>NC_064925.1:460522610-470522610 GCF_023897955.1 Schistocerca gregaria
ACACACGCGAGACAGATTAATGGAAAAACTTGGAATATTTCATGAATCACATTATGGATTTAGAAAAACATTATCAACAGTTGATGCAATAGACTCCGTAATTAAATATATACTTACAGTGTTTGAGAAGAAAGGCTATTCTCAGGCCACTTTTTGTGACCTGAGTAAAGCATTTGACTGTGTAGGACATGATACACTGCTAGCGAAACTCCATTTATATGGCATCAGGGAAAACAGCTTAAAACTACTAACATCATATCTCCAAGACTGTAGGCAAGTTGTGTGTATTGGCTCAGAAAAGTCTACTGAGAAACATACTAAGATGGGAGTTCCGCAGGACTCTGTCTTGGGACCATTTTTGTTTTTGTTTATGATAAATGACTTAACCTCCTTTATAAGTTTCAGTATGGTCCTATTCGCAGATTACACAACCTCCCTAAACTACAATTATGACCTGAATAAGCTAAAAGATTCTGTGGGCAATACACTTGCCCAAGTAAAGTATTGGCTAAGTCAAATGGTTTTCTCTTGAATAAGAACAAGACACAAAAAATGTTATTTAGCCTAAGAGACAAAAGCCCTGTTAATGATCCCAGCTATGTAAAGTTCTTGGGGATATACTTAGACAATAAATTATCCTGGGAACAACACACAAAATATATTAGTATCAAACTGCCTAGACAGTCTGGTCCCTTTAACACCCACAAACCAACCAAACTGTCTAGAGTAATTTATTTATTAAGATGTCTTATAAAATATGTACCAGTAGCCTATGTTAAGACTTCGTATTTTGCATTCTTCCAAAGTATTGTGTCATATGGACTTATTCTCTGGGGAACCTCAAGCCATGTTCAAAATGTATTACTTCTGCAGAAGAAAGCAATCAGAGTCATTACATGTTCCCAGCATAAAGCCCATTGTAAGCCCTTGTTCACCAAACTCAAAATAATGACTGTTATAAATCTGTGCATATACCATGTGTTAATCTGTACAAAAAATAACCTACATGAAGTAAAACGTAGAAATAATATCCATGGTCACAACACAAGGAAAAACAAGTCCATATATACATCATACTGTAGACTAGCAAAGACAATCAATAGCTATGAGTTAGTGGGCCATAAACTATTTAATAAGCTTCCGCAGACAGTACAAGATCTTCCAGAGTGTGAATTTAGGGAAACATTAAATAAGTGGCTTGTTGCCAACCCCTTTTATGAATTAAAAAAATTCTTTGACTGGGACATTGAATTGTAAGTCAATAATTCTTTATTATTCTGTTTATTAATGTAATGATTGTGTTGTACGAAAATTTGTTTAGTGTGCAAAAATTTGCCTATTGCTGTAAATTATCTTATCTTATATAACTATTGACTCAGATAATAATAAATATTTTTCTCTAGAAGTTAATAATATTTGAGCTTTTGTCCCTCTGCATAAAACAAAATTCTCAAATATTTTATAAATTCAGTTGCAGATATTAATTTTATAGTTGTTTCTGAGTAGTCACTGACATTGTGTCAACCAACAAATAAATGCAGCTGTGTCACTATTACTTGTATAAAACAGTGAAACATCTGGGATAGAATAAAGGATAGATTGCTGTCCTTCATCACATACACCTGCACCCTCCTCTCCCCCCCCCCCCCCCCCCCCCCCCACACACACACACACACACATTGCCAATGTCATCTCTGGGTGCTTAAGCTAGATTCTGCCTCTGCATTCTTACACACTGTGGCTGCATCTGAGGTAAGTAGCGGTCTTTGCTGGAGTGGATAGGGACCTTAATGGAAGAGGTGGGGGGGGGGGGGGGGGGGGGTTAGGAGGGGGGATAGCAGGGTTGAGGTGAAGTAAATTATAATGCTGCCTGTGATGGTGTGAAAGGAAGTAGTGGGTACAAGATAGGGCTGCTAGTGCAGCACTGGGAAGCAGTGCTGTAAATGGTGGGGAAGAGGATATGGGGAAAGGAGAGAGGAAAGAAGTACAGAAGGGAAATGGATTATGTAGATGCATTGAAGGCCTGAGTAATAATGGGGTGGGAGCAAGGAGGAGGATAGTCAGGTGGAGGACAGAGACTTCCAATGGTTGAAGCCAAGTGGATTACAAGAAGGAAAGATAAGTTTCAGGGAGAGTTCTCAACTGCAGATCATGAAAGCTGGTGTTGGTGAGAATAATGCAGGTGGCACAGGCTGTGAAGCAGATGTTAATGTGAAGCACATTGTGATGGGCACATGCTTAGCAACTGGGTGGTCCAGCTGTCTCTCTGCCACAGTTTGGTGGTGACTATTCGTGCAGAGACAGGGTGATAGTTGTCATGCCCACGTAGAATGCAGCAGAGTGGTTACAGCTATGTTAATAGATCATATGTTTGCTTATACAGGTGGCCTTGCCTTTGATGGAGTAGTAGTTGCTTGTGTCAAGACTGGTGTAGCTGATAGTGGGAGGCTTTATGGGACAGATCTTCATCTAGGTCTACTGCAGGGACATAACCCATGAAGCAAGGTGTTTGGAGTAGGGGTGAACAAGGATATTGCGTAAATTGAGTGAGCAGCAGAATACCACTTTGGGAGGTGTGGGGAGGCTATTTCTCATTTCAGGGTACGAGGAGAGGTAACCAAACCCTTGGCAGAGAACATGAATCAGTTCCACCAGTCCTGGGTGGTACTGAGTCAAGAGGGGCTGTTCCTATGTGCCCAGACAGTGGGTATGTGGGAAATAGTAGATAACTAGGGAGACGAAGAATAGTAAGTCTTTTTGTAGACAAGGTAGGGAGAGTAATTTTGGTCTGTGAAGTGTTTAGACCCTTGGCATATTTGGTTAGGAGCTGCTCATCACTACAGATGTGATGACATAGGGCAGCTAGGCCGTATGGAAGGGCTTCTTAGTGTGGAATGGGTGGTAGCTGTTGAAGTGGAGGTATTGTTGGTGGTTGGTAGGTCTGATGTGGCTGGAGGTACTGATTTAGCCATCCTTGAAATGGAAGTTGATATCAAGGAAAGTGTCATGCTGGGCTGAAAGGACCAGTTCAAACAAATGGTGAGGGTGTTGAGGTTCTGGAGGAATGTGAGAACAATATCCTCACCCTCAGTCCATGTCATGAAAATGTTGTCATTGAACTGAACCCAGGTGAGGAGTTTGGGATTCTGGATGCCAAGGAAGGATTCTTCGTAGATGGCCCATGAAGAGATTAGCCTAGGGTAGTGCCACGAGGATGACCAACGCTGTACCAGAGATTTCTTTGTAGGCAATGCCTTCAAAGGAAAAAGAATTTTGAGTGAAGACAGAGTTAGTCATGAAGATGAGCAAGGAGGTTGTAGGTTTAGAGTCAGTTGAGTTTTGGGCATGTTAGTGATCAGTAGCAGCAAGGCTGTGGGTATTTCGGATGTTAGGATAGAGGAAGGTGGAATCAGCAGTGACAAGCAGGGTACAGGGTGTTAAAAGAAACAGGAACTGGGGAGAGTCGCTAAAGAAATTGGTTGTTGGTTTTTGTGGGCTTATGTACTTTTGGAAGCATGTAGGATGTAGGAGTGCATCTTTAACACACCCCCCACCACTCCCCACACTACATTTTCACCACCACCCTACCAGTCAAACTCAATTCAAAACCTGACTCAGTTCACTTCTCCATCTAATTGTGATCCATCTGCAGCACCAGGTGCAGATTCATTAATGACATCTTCATGATTTATTTATTTACACATCAAGTTCTATAGGACCAAATTGAGGAGCAAATCTCCAATTCATGGAACATGGCAGTACATGAAATTACAACATAAAAGTAATAACAGATAAAAATAAAGTTTATGAACCCGAAAAAAGTCAGTCCATAAGTTTAAGTAAACACAATCAACAATACAACAAGAATCAGCGTAATTTTTCAAGGAACTCCTTGACGGAATAGGAGGAGTGACCCATGAGGAAACTCTTCAGTTTCGATTTGAAAGCGTGTGGATTTCTGCTAAGATTTTTTAATTCGAGTGGTAGCTTATTGAAAATGGATGCTGTAGTATACTGCATGCCTCTCTCCCCAAGACTTAAGGAAGTCCGATCTAAATGCAGGTTTGATTTCTGCCAAGTATTAACCAACTGAAAGCTGCTTAATCTTGGGAATATGCGAATATTGTTAACAAGAAATGAAAGTAAGGAATATATATATTAAAAACAAAAGATTCCAAGACCCACCAAGCGGGAAAGTGCCGGCAGACAGGCACAATGAATAAAACACACAAACACACACACAGAATTTCGAGCTTTCGCAACCGGCGGCTGCTTCGTCAGGAAAGAGGGAAGGAAAAGGAAAGATGAAAGGATGTGGGTTTTAAGGGAGAGAGTAAGGAGTCATTCCAATCCCGGGAGCGGAACGACTTACCTTAGGGGGAAAAAAAGGATAGGTATATACTCGCGTGCGCGCCCGCCCACACACACACACACACACACACACACACACACACACACACAGACACAGACACAAGCAGACATGCTTGTGTCTGCTTGTGTCTGTGTATGTATGTATGGATGGATGTGTGTGTGTGTGGGCGGGGGGGGGGGGGGGGGGGCGCCCGCGTGTGAGTATATACCTATCCTTTTTTCCCCCTAAGGTAAGTCTTTCCGCTCCCAGGATTGGAATGACTCCTTACCCTCTCCCTTAAAACCCACATCCTTTCATCTTTCCTTTTCCTTCCCTCTTTCCTGACGAAAGCTCGAAATTCTGTGTGTGTGTGTGTGTGTGTGTGTGTGTGTCAGGAAAGAGGGAAGGAAAAGCATTTATGTATATATTAAAAACAAAGATTCCAAGACTTATCAAGCGGGAAAGTGCCGGTAGTTAGGCACAATGAATAAAACACACACACACACACACACACACACACACACACACACAGAATTTCGAGCTTTCGTCAGGAAAGAGGGAAGGAAAAGGAAAGATGAAAGGATGTGGGTTTTAAGGGAGAGGGTAAGGAGTCATTCCAATCCTGGGAGCGGAAAGACTTACCTTAGGGGGAAAAAAGGATAGGTATATACTCACGCACACACACACACACACACACACACACACACACACACACACACACACACGCGCCTATCCATCCATACATACACAGACACAAGCACATGTCTGCTTGTGTCTGTGTGTGTGTGTGTGTGTGTGTGTGTGTGTGTGTGTGTGTGTGTGTGTGTGTGTGTGTGTGTGTGTGAGGGGTGGGGGGGGCGGGCGCGCGAACGAGCGAGTATATACCTATCCTTTTTTCCCCCTAAGGTAAGTCGTCCCGCTCCTGGGATTGGAATGACTCCTTACTCTCTCCCTTAAAACCCACATCCTTTCATCTTTCCTTTTCCTTCCCTCTTTCCTGACGAAGCAGCCGCCGGTTGCGAAAGCTCGAAATTCTGTGTGTGTGTTTGTGTGTTTTATTCATTGTGCCTATCTACCGGCACTTTCCCGCTTGGTAAGTCTTGGAATCTTTGTTTTTAATATATTTTTCCCATGTGGAAGTTTCTTTCTATTTTATATTGAGAGGCCAATATCAAAATACCCAGACTCGTGAACTTACGCCACTTATAGCCGGAACTGCTCATTTCTGAGTCAAAAATATCCTTTTAGAATAGAAAGAGTTACCCCAAAATATAATACCATACAACATAAGCAAATGAAAATAAGCAAAGTAGACTAATTTTTGTGCCGAACGATCACTCACTTCAGATACCGTTCGAATAGTAAAAATGGCAGCATTAAGTCTTTGAACAAGATCCTGAATGTAATTTTTCCACGACTATCTATCTGAACACCTAGAAATTTGAACTGTTCAGTTTCACTAATCATATGCCCATTCTGTGAAATTAGAATGTCAGGTTTTGTTGAATTGTATGTTAGAAACTGTAAAAACCGAGTCTTGCTGTGATTTAGTGTTAGTTTATTTTCTACAAGCCCTGAACTTATGTCATGAACTGCACTACTTGAAACTGAGCCAGTGTTGCACACAACATCCTTTACTACTAAGCTAGTGTTATCAGCAAACAGAAATATTTTAGAGTTACCTGTAATACTAGAGGGCGTATCATGTATATAAATAAGGAACAGGAGTGGTCTCCACACTGATCCCTGGGGCACCCCCCACTTGACTGTACCCCACTCAGACCCCACATCACAGCCATTATCAACATTGTGAGTGCCTTTTGCTGCCTGCTGCTATAGTAAGAGGTGAAACAATTGTGAGCTACTCCCCGTATTCCATAATGGTCCAACTCCTGGAGCTATATTTTGTGATCAACACAATTGAATGCCTTAGTTAAATCAAAAATATGCCTAGTGTTCGAAACCTTGTGTTTAACCCATACTTTAATATTCTGCTAGGCACTCCATCATAACCATGAGAGTCCTTAGTCTTCAGTGATTTAATTATTGACTCGAGGAGGGGACTGTCTGTATCACAGAGTATTTCAGATGTCAGTCTCAGAAAGGCATTTGCCAAGAAAGTTATGATTCCCTGTAGAAACTGAATTTTTATTTAATTCACCAGCAATGCTCAGAAAATGATTGTTAAATACTGTACATATATCTGATTTATCAGTAACAGAAATATTTTTACTGCGAACTGACTTTATGGTGTCGACCCTGTGCTGCTGACCAGACACTTCTTCACAACTGACAATGTGGTTTTAAATTTATCCCACGAATTAGCTATTCTATTTGAACACCACATAACTCTTTGCCTTCCTAATAACATTTTTTAGCACCTTACAATATTGTTTGTAATGGGCTACTGTAGCTTGAGTGTAACTACTTTTAACATTTTGATATAATTCCCACTTTGTTCTACATGATATCCTTATCCCACTAGTCAGCCACCCAGGCTACCTGTTAGTGCTAGTACCCTGTTTAGAATGTTCTAATGGAAACTCTCAAAGAGCATGAGAAATGTGTTAAGGAAAGCATCATATTTATCGTCTATGTTATCGGCACTATATACATTCTACCACTCTTGTACCTTGACAAGGTTTAAAAACCTCTCTATTGTTGTTGGAATAACTTTACTACATAGTTTGTAATTAAATGTGACATTTCTTTTGAGTACTAAAGCATTTTAGTGTTAAAATTTGTGCATCATGGTCTGAAAGGTCATTTGCCCTTTTACTTACAGACTGCCCATCTAGTAATGAAGAATGAATAAAAATATTGTATATGGTTGTGCAACTGTTCCCCTGCACCCTAGTTGGAAAAAACACAGTCTGCATCAGATCATATGAATTTATGAGGTTTACCAACATACTTTCTCTTGCACCATTGTATACAAAATTAATATTGAAGTCACCACATATGACTAGTTTCTGGTAGTTCCTACGAATTGAATCAAGAACCCTTTCTAGCTTGAGCAGAAATGCTCTGAAGTCAGAGTTAGAGGACCTATAAACAACAACAATTAGAAGTTTAATTTCACAAAATTCAACTGCCCCTGTACAACATTCAAATGTCTGTTCAGTGAAGTGTTGTGATACATCTATTGACTCAAATGGAATACTGTTTTTTACATACATAGCCACTCCCCCACCCCGCAAGGAACTCCTTGAAAAACATCCAACTAATCTGTATCCTAGTAAAGGAAATTATTTAAGTGGTGCTCTGATATACCAATCATTTCAGAGTCAACATCTATAAGCAGTTCACTAACTTTATCTTTAATACCTCTTATATTTTGATGAAACAAGATAATTCGTTCTTTACTTGGAAACATTACATCCTCTGAAGGTAATCACTTAGTTAGAGGGACTTCCTTTTAGAAGGTATACCTGTCAGCTGACTTTAGTCTAAAATAGGTGCAGCTCTAACACCAACTACTACAGGAATTCTTCCATGAGCGATCCCACCACCACCACCCACTACACTTATAAGCTTTGCCAGCCTCTCCTTCCCATACCTATTGAGGTGAAGGCCATGCCTAGTGAATCCCAATCTACTGATAGACCCAACTTGGCACCACTGAGATGTGACTCATGCCCTCTGCCATCAGCAGCCTCCCCAGCCCCATGTTAATGTGCCTAACAGCCGCATTAAGATGAGGCCAATCGTGATGCAGAAACAGTTGTATGAAATGCATATTAGTGCCACCAGTTTGAGTAGCTATCTTTACCAGGTCACCACCTACATCATATTTCCCATCCCCATCAAGACTGTTTCCTGCTCCACGCACTATTACTACCTGATCCTCCTCCATAAAATTCCTACGTAACTCCCCTATGCTGTCAGTCACTTGAGCTAACCCTGCACTAGCTTCACAATGCTGGTGACATGGTACTCACTCCTCAACACTTCTTGTAGCTGCTAGCCCACACCTCTACTGTGCGAACTACCTAGTAGCATAACCTTTTTCTTTCTGTTGGACTTTGCAGCTGACCTAGGCCTCCTAGTTGCTGAGGACTGCTGCATGTTCCTTGCGTCTACAGCTATACGAGTCTCCTCTCCACTCAACTTTGACAATTGGTCAGATCCATTGCATGTACGCAAAGTGTAACTGTCTGAGTACCTCCTTTTCTTAGCTTCCTGAGACCTTCAGAGATCAAAATACCCTCCCAACCTTATCTGGAAGCAGGTCTCCTATGCCTTGTTGCCCCAGACATCTACTATACCCACATATCTACTGTTGGGCCACAAAGGAGCACCACTCTCATGGTTCAGTATCACCCTGGACTGGAGCTAATGAATAAAATTTAATAAAACAAGTTAAGTTGATATTAATGGACTATGTGAACCTTACAGGTTAGTTGTATGTCAGAACAGGGAATTGTGGAGACTGGGTAGGGCTGCTAGATGCAGCAGCAGGAGGTTGTGCTGAATTGGACTACTGCTATACATTAACACCGCAAGAGCCTCCATGAAACCTATCCCACAACCCCTCATTGTCATCAAAACCTGCCTTGCAGATATGAAACCTACCCCGCAACTGCTCATAGCTGTCAGACCCTGCCTTGCAGACATGCTACATTTACCACACCCTCAGAAACTCCCTCCCAACACCCTGCAGATCCCAGTGTCCAAACGGACCTTCAGCATAGTCATGAACCTGTTCTCCAAAAACCTCCGTTCCACAGAAGTTACAGTCCTTTCCAAAGGCCTTATGTTTTGTCCCACTCCCATATTAATTCATGCTTGGCTTGTTAAAGAACTCTCCTCCTGATCCCTACAGTGGAAACACTTTTTCACCGCTAATCCTAACAATGGGTCCCATTCTAATACCAATATTGAACCCTGCCTGACTCAGTTCACTCTTCCATCCCTGCCACCAAATCATTCCCGGGTAACTTTATAGAATTTCCTAACCTCAAACTATGCCTCACTATCATTCTTCAAATCCTAGCATGGAAACCAGCCTCACATCAGCAGGAAGAATTCCTAACAAACCCTGCCACAGTGACATCATTCCAGAAATCCAGCAGGATCTCCATTCTGTCCTCAAATCTCTAGGTCCATCCCAGGACCTGTCCCTCCTCCCCTCCCTCCCCCTCCCCCTCTCCCTCTCCCTTTTCACCTGCACCACTCTCTGCACTCCTACAGTTTACATGCTTTCTAAAGTATCTAAATCCAACCACTCAGGATTCCCCATTGTGGCTGGTTACTGTCCCACCACAGAGAGAATCTCTACCCCTGTGGACCAGTACTTGCAAAATGTCGCCTATAGCCTAACCTTGTTTATGAAAAACATGAATCATTTCCTTCTGTGACTCTCCACAGTTCCTGTTTCTTTACAACTAGGCACCCCACTCGCCATTGCCAATGCCACCTCCCTCTGCACAAATATCCACGATCCCCCTGGCCCACAACCTCCGTCCTGGCCATTGTGAGCAACTATATCACCACCAACAGTTACTTCTCTTTAAAAGGTATCACCTATAAAAAATCTGTGGTACAGCAGAGGGCAGCTGCGGTACCATCCTATGTTAACCTTTTCGTGGGCTGCTTAGAGAATTCCTTTCTGATCACCCAGAATCCCAACCCCCTCACCTGGTTCAGATTCATTGATGACATCTTCACGATCTGGACCAAGGGTGAGCATACCCTATCTGCATTCCTTGGGAACCTGAAAACCTTCCCCATTCGCTTCACCTGGCCCTCTTCAGCTAAACAAGCCACTATCCTCTATGTGAACTGCCTACTCAAAAATGGCCACATCAGCATCTCTGGCCGCATCAAACCTACCAGCTACATCCCTGCATGATCCTGCAGGCAGAACCAGCAATTTCTGCCATCCCTACCCTGCCATCACTCCCCAAAATCACCCTACCTCTTCCATACCCCACTATTCTAGCCAGCAGAGGTTTCTGTTTTTTGCAGACACAGTTGTAGTCAGGCCTTGTCACCTAGAGATGACAGTGGCAATGTGTTTGTGGATTGTGCTTGTGTGATTTTTTTAAGCATCCGGTGAAGAACTTTGTCTGTAATCTGAAATATTTCTAGCACGGACCAGATACATGAATGATATTCTTTTTTAATTTATGCACCTCGAGCACAAATTGATCTGTTGCATGCAGATATAAACACAATACACAAAAACATAAGATTCACAATTGAAGAAGACCATGACAACCAAATAAACTTCTTAGATATAACTATCAAAAAAGAAAACAGTCAGCATAACTTTGAATATTACCTCAAAAAACCTACTGCAATGGACACTATCATATATCAGACTTCAAATTGCCCATGTTCATAGAAGCAATTAGCACTCGGATACATGCTTCATAGACTCGGCACAGTACCACTCAGCACAGAAAACCACCAGAAAGAACTAGACATCATCACACAACTAGCAACAAACAATGGGTACAATAGTAATCTAGTCACAAAGCTAAACAAAAAAATTAAACAACAAATGCAGTCAATAAATGTGATACATACTCTGCCAAAACAGCAGCACAACAAAACACCGCACAAACAGCAACAGAATAACAGTGACTCAAAGAATATGTGAGGACAAGAAAGAAGACTCAGGATAATACACAGTGACCTACAAGCACAAACTCACACAGAAAATAACAAAAATTTTCAAAAGACAAGGCATAAACGTGGCATTCAAAACACAGTTCAATCCAAAAGCACATTCCAAAAAAAAAAAAAAGAAGAAAAGAAAAGAAAAGAAAAGAAAAAGACACAGACATCTACAAAAAAGCAGGAATTTAACAGTTACAATGCAACTCGTGTGATAAAAGATAAGGAGGACAAACCAGCAGAACATTGATACCCGGTGGAAAGAATATATCAGAGCATGGAAAAATGGGACAACTCGCTCACCTTTTGCAGTACATTTAAGAGTAATTAATCACAAACCTACAACAGCAGAGAAAGACACAAAAATAGTTAGCAGAAATTACGAAAGACACCACGTAACCTTACAAGAAAATTCCCACATGTACTGAACAAAGGCGGAACTCAAAATGTCCAAGTGAATACGACTAACTACTCATTGTTCACATTGATAGATCATATAATAGATAGTAATCCCAATATTTGCTGAAACATTTTTGTATGTTAAACAATGGAAAGTTCAGAATGGAATAACATGAAAAAGATAAATTTCTACTCAGCACAAAGAGGATATTTTGAGCTGCAGACAGTCACAGAGGTGACAAGAGACCTGTACTACGAGACTCTGTGCCCTGACCACTGGTTCAGTATTTTCTTATTGGTACAGTGGTGTCAAGTAGAGGAAGTGTGGCTGTTTAAAATTTCACATTTACAGCACGTACCCATGATGACTGTGTACCACAAATGTAAGACAGGTAGTGGACCCTACCATGGTCAAAATGTTCAAATGTGTGTGAAATCTTATGGGACTTAACTGCTAAGGTCATCAGTCCCTAAGCTTACACACTACTTAACCTAAATGAACCTAAGGACAAACACACACACCCATGCCCGAGGGAGGACTCGAACCTCCGCCGGGACCAGCCGCACAGTCCATGACTCCAGCGCCTACCATGGTCAGATAGGCATGGTTTTTTTTGTAGGGTTATAACTGAGTTTTAAATATTAGTGCAGTTCTTATTTCCTACAAGCTGCAACATGGTCTCGAATCGAACAGTGGCCCAAATATAGAGTAAATTTCCTTTACTTCACGTTTATGGCCACAAATATTTTGTCAGCATACTAGACCGAAACCAGTAGCCTGTTGACAAAAAATTTGTGACCACAGTTGTGAAGTAAAGGAAATTTTTCTTATTTTATAGTTACATATAATTTTTAACTGTCATAAAGAGTTTGTATGTGACAAAAATGTCATTCAATCAGAATTAATTTTTCTCTCTGCAGCAAAGTAGGCACTGATACGAAACTTCCTGGCAGATTAAAATTATGCACTGGACAGGGATTCAAACCCATGAACTTTTTACTTCTGCACGCAAGTGCTGTAGCAATTGAGCTACCCAAACACCACTCACAACCCATCCTCGCAGCTTTACTGCGGCTACTACCTATGTGGTACGGGTCCCACACACTTGAGCAGTATTATAGAACTGGTTGCACAAATGACGTGTTAGTAATCTCCTTTGTGGTATTCAATAAACTGAAGTCCACCACCTGCTTTACCCACAGCTGAGCCTATAAGATCATTCCATTTCATGTCTCTACAAAGTGATACACCTAGGTATTTGTATGAGTTTGTAGATTCCAACATTGACTCATTGATATTATAGTCATAGGATATTACTTTCCTTTTTCTTTTTTGTGAAGTGCATGATTTTTCATTTCTGAACATTTAGAGCAAGTTGGCAATCTCTGCACCAATTCAAAATCTTATCAATATGTGCCTGAATATTTATCCAGCTTTCTTCCTACTGTACCTCATTATAGATAACTGCATAATCAATACGAACACCAAGGGCTCAACAAACTTCCTTGGGGCACACCCAAAGCTGCTTCTACACCTGATGATGATTCTCCATTGGAGGTAACAAATTGTGTGCTTCCTACCAAAAAGTCCTCAATCCAGTCACAAATTTCACTTGATACCCCATATGGTTATATTTTTGATAATAAGCATAGTTGTGGTACTGAGTCAAATGCTTTTTAGAACTCAAAAATACTGCATCTACCTGCCTGCCTTAATCCAAAACTTTCAGTATGTCATGTGAGAAAAGTGTGAATTGGGTTGCACATGATCAATGTTTTCAGAATCCATGCTGGTTGGCACGGAGGAGGTAATTCTGTTCGAAATTCCTCATTATGTTTGAGGACAGACTATGTTCTGAGATTCTACGACAAATTGATGTCAAGGATATTGAATGGCAGTTTTTGTGGATAACTTCATTGGACGGCAGTTTTTGTGGCTCACTTCTACTATCCCTTTTTGTAGGTGGGTGTGACCTGTGCTTTTTTCCAAGAACTGGGTACGATTTTTTGTTCGAGGGATCTACAATAGATTATAGATGTAAGAGGGGCTAACTCAGCCACAAATTCAGTACAGAATCTGATGGGGATTCAATCAGGTCCTGGAGCCTCGTTCAGTTTTAAGGATTTCAGCTGTTTCTCAACACCACTGACATTAATACATATTTAATTCATCTTTTTGGTGGTAGAATGATTAAATAGGAGCAATTCTTCTGGGTTTTTCTTTGTAAAGGAATATTTGAAAATGGAGTTAAGCATTTCAACTTTTGCTTTGCAACCGTTAATTTCGGTTCTTATCTCATTTGCCAGGGACTGGACACTAACTTTGGTGCCATTAACAACCTCTACATACAATGAGAGTTTCTTTTCATTTTGTGAAAGATCAGTTGACAATATTCTGCTACGGTGGTCATTAAAGGCTTCATGCATTGCTGTCTTGACAGACAAATGCATTTCATCCAGCATCTACCAAGTGAGCTAGCCCACTGGTTAGCACACTGGACTTGCATTCAGGAGGATGATGGTTCAGTCCGCATCCAGCCATCCTTATTTAGATTTTCTGTGATTTCCCTAAATCGCTGAAGACAAATGCTTGGATGATTCCTTCAACAAAGGGCACGCCCACTTTCCTTCTTATACTTCTCTAATCTGAGCTTGTGTTCTGTCTGTAATTACCTTGCTGTCAGTGAAATGTTAAAAAAGTAATACCCTCGTCCTCCCTCTCTCATTTAGAATCTCTCTATCTGTAGCCCTATGATTTTTTTACAGCTTTCATGTAGTAATCTCTGTTTCTTTAAAAGTTTCTTTACACTGACTGTATGCAATGGAGGCTCCACCCATTATGAACTGTTCTACTGGGTACATATCTATCCAGTGCATAGTCAACTATTCTTTGAAACAAGAGCATAGTTGCTCTTCATGCTCCTGCCCTGTGCTAAAAGTTTCAAGTTCCCCATTGTGATGTGACACTACTGGTTTTTTTTCCCCTTGTCTTAATTGTTCTTTCTACTTTTGTAATCACTGTTTTCATAACCGTGTCATGGTCACTGATACCAGTTTCAATGTGGGCGTCCTTAAAGAGGTCATGTCTATTTGTTGCCAGAAGATCAATATATTTTCATTGTGAGTGGGGTTCTGAAGTACCTGTTCTGTCATTTTCAGAGAAGGCATTTAATAGTGTTTCACACATCAGGAGATGAATCTCCTGGGCAATAGTATCCAATTATCATTTTACGCCCACGCCTGATACTGAGTCTACTGAGTCTTGCCCAAACATTCTCACATGCAGCTTCAGTGGATTTGAGTTTCTTGTCTATTGCAACAAATATATCGCCTCCATTTCCCATTTGCCTATCCTTTCAATATATGCTTAAATTTTCCCCTAAAATATCACTGCTATTAATTTCAGGTCTCAATCAGCTTTGTGTACCTAATATTATGAGAGTTTCACTGCTTTTCAGGAGCACTACAAACTCTGACACTTTATTGTGAATGCTTCAGCAGTTAACCTATAGGATTTTAATACTTGCACCTGTGGGAGGCATATCCTTAGGTCCTACACTGATACTTCTGAGTTTCCTATGGCTATCATTATCTAGATTGGATGGAGAGTCACCTAATGTAAAAAATTCTTGTGTGCACCCCATATACAGTCAGCTACCTGAGTAGCAGCCTCTGATGTGCAGTGCACACCTGACCCATTTAGGGAGACCCTACAGTTCTATGGTGCAAGTCCAGGAAGTCGCAGCCTATCTTTTCACAGAACCTTCAAAGTCTCTGGTTCAGTCCTTCCACTCAACTCGGAACCAAAGAGCCACGGTCAGTTCTGGGGACAATGCTGCAAATTCTGAGTTTCTTTGAAATTCCATTGACAAGGCTGGTCTTGTCAACCTTCTCTGCCAGTCGTTAGAATTATTTTGATTTAATTTATTACTCATTTAGAGACCTTTTGCCTTACATTTTATAACAGGTTGTTCATTTTACAGATTTTCAAGTAATTACAAATCATATTCCATATTACAAACAGTGAATATTGTTTTCAGCAGTTACAATGAAACTAATAATAATTTAAAAATACATTAGAAATTGAAAGAAAAAACACAAAAAATTGAAATTTTAAGAATATATGATTATAGATGAGAGGAAAGACGGATAGAAAGAGGGAGAGCAGTGTTACCCTATCTGAGCCAGCCTTGTGTGAAAGCCTTGGAACTACTTTGAGCCTTGCAGTCCCGGTTTGCTAAAGTTTAATTTACTGATTAATATTTCTGGACTCTATTTACAAAAACACTAACTATTATGTACATTGTGGAAAGCGCAGTGGTGTGTGAGTGTAAAGTATGTTATTTCTTGAGATTATTAATTAACCTGCAGTTTCCTATATTGTGTGTCTTGAATTTTACCTTTTATGTTACTTTTATACTAAGTGTTCAGTTGCAAATGTTACAGCCCAACGGAGGTGTAATGACCTCGGGATGGATATGCCTGCTGTTTATACTTAAGTTAGAACATGTTTACAGGGTTCACTGCACTACACCATTTATTCTGATACAGTTCAATTATTTTAGATGTTTTCACTAGAATTACCCAAGTATGACCTCAGACCCCAGGTGACGGGCATCATTTGTTCCAATGTGTGCCACAGTCTGCAGTTGGTTACACTCTGTTTCCTGTGGCTTTTGGACTTGATGCCCTTTCTTGTCCCTTGCTGCCATTTCCCTAAGGGGTACCATCATTTGACATACGTTCAAACTGCTGATGATTAATGACTCAATTTCAGCGAAAGAACACCTCAAACTTGTTGGTTAGGGTGACTGTTACAACACCTTGAGCTCTGTACAGGACACCTAGCTCTGCCACTGAAACACCACTCACAGTCAAGTGGACACACTCACAGTCAAGTGGATGAACAATAACAGATCCCATGTTTTCTGCAGAGAAGGCTGTATCTGCAGGAGCACATAGTACTAGAGTTATCTTTGGTACCGGTATCATAGATACACGATTCCTAGGAGCTCTTCCAACATTGTGACTTGCAGCAGCTGCCAATTGTTTGACAATGGGCAGGGCAATTTCCAGCAGCCTGTAAATGTCAACCAAGTCATCTCGTATTTGAGAAAAAGATTCACAGTAGGGTTGCATTTTAGCTGCTGTGATGTATTATAGGCAAATGAACAAATAACTTTAAATTAAGCCTGCTGATTATCTTTTAATCTGTTGACATAAAAAGTGCTGATTTCCTATAAGAATTGAAGCAAATACACAGAATAAGATGTCTTTTAATGCAGCAAAAAAACCTGTGGTAAAAATTTCTAGTTACCTAAAACTTTTTGAGGTTAATTATAGCTGTTAGCAAACTTGAAAACAGAGTGAATTTATGATAAATGCAGATAATGTATAAGGAAAACTAGATGTAACACAATGTGTTAGAATACTGCTACAGTAACTAAATCACAAACACCGATTTAATACAAATTATATTGCGTACAGGACAATGGGAGCTTCTGAAAATTCTTGAAAATGCTCATTTATTTGTGCTGGTATACAACTAAATTCAGGGGTGGTCTATTCCTTGACAGCAATGATCGACCACAAACACTGGTTTGTCATGAAATAAGTTACATATCCAAGACACTCATACTGTCAACTTACGAAAATATAGTTTTGTAAGGGTCCGAAAATTCTCAAAAATAGAATATTTCTCAAGTAATTATAAAATGACATTAGAGAACGATTGTTTTGGAAAAAGCTAGGTGTGCTGTTCTCAAAAATTTTAAAAGAGCACAAGTAAGTTTAAGCCTACAATTGATAACAGTACGATTTTATGACAGAACTCATGAATGTTTTAAATTTCACAAGATACCACAATACAAATGGACATTGATACAATCTCTGAAAGATTATACATACGCAGTGTGAACAGTCAAATATGCAAATCTAGAACTTCAAATTGGTGCACAAATATTGTACATGCAGTCTCACACAAAGGAACATTCTGAGCTTTACTTTTATATATAAATAAATATATGAATTGTATGGATTTTTCGCTTAGCTGTTTCTATGCTGACTTCCACACAGGCATGCCGAAGAAGAAACTGTAGCCTTAGTTTATCTCAATCAGTATCACTAAAATGTGCAGCTAACAATATTTCATTGATTAATCACCGGGATAATTTAAAAATGTGGGAAGACGCTATTACATCAGTGCAGGTTTTTAATACCTTCCAGGAAAGACAGAATTACTGACTTTCAGTGGTACAAAATTAAAGTATCAAACTGGGATTAGAAAATTAGGGTATATGTTAACCTTAAGCTTATGGATGAGCAAGTGATTGCATCTGAACACGAAGAAAACACAAATTACATATTTAGAAAATTAGTGGAGAAATCCAAAGAGAGAGAGATGGAGATAAGTGTTGGGAAAAAAAAAGGGTAAAGCTATTCACTCACACAAGAAAGCACACCTCACACTGACATGACTACCAACTCTGCTCTGGCAAGAGGTACCCGACTTGGCAGTCGCGCGCGCGCGCGTGTGTGTGTGTGTGTGTGTGTGTGTGTGTGTGTGTGTGCGTGCGTGTGTGTGTGTGTGTGTGTGTGTGTGTGTGTGTTTGTTTGTTTGTTTGTTTGTTTGTTTCTGTTTTTCTGGCAAAGACTGTAACAAAAAGCTTGTGTGTTTAATTTAAGGTGTCATCTGTACAGTAAGTAGCAATCTATCTTTTCATATATTGTTGATATTCCTACAAGGAGTTTCCATTTTTTAAAAAAAGGATCTATATTGTTATGAGTAAGGAAGGACATGATTCAAAAACATACGAGGGAATTACTAAGAACAGATACACCTTTGGTGTGGCGCTTAGGAATGAAACAACTATAATGGTATGGTCATAGAAGATGTAGGGGGAATACCTCTGAAAGTATGAGTATGGTGATCTCTAAGAAGGCAGAAAGAAGGTAGACCTAGTAAAGGCTAGAATGCAGTAGTTGTAAAGGCCATGCAAGAAAGACAACTGACAGAAGTTACTTATATAGATCATGATTTGTGGAGACTGGATTATCGTAGATTGCAGAGGACCTTATGATACAACCACTGCAATATTATATAATTTATTTAGTGCTTGTGTTTTCAAACTGATGTATATTTGTGAATGTGCAGCACTTTATTTTTCAGTATAATTTGTAATGTTTTTCTTTTTTAGTAACAACAAGGAGCATTTTTGTTTATAGTGCTGTCCGTAATGTGCACTTAGCTATTTATTAGATCATGTTTTCTGCCACTCTCTCTTCTTTGTCTTGTCCTGCTGTCAGTCTTTACTCAAGGGCCAGGAAAACCTTCTTATTTAATAACAATTACTGAACTCTCCCATCTTTGTTTGGCAGAACATGATAATATTAAATAGGGAACTCTTATCAATGTTCTGCAAAATAATATTTAGTTGGTCACAAACCAGGTTTCAGCTTCTTGGGCCATAGCGTGGAGATAGCTGAATGTCACGGACAAAGATAAAATGACATGTGACTTACACAGATATTATTTATACAGAAGACATGAAAGTCTTGACGTGTAGAATGTTTACTTAGAAAAGTAATAGATATGATTTATTTTTTGTGTCATTCAGAAATAGTTAAGGCCTCCATTAACAATAAAGGAAACACAAAGTTTTTTGTGTGGAGCTACATTCTGCAACTGATTAATAAATAAAGCTGAATTTACAGGTTTAATCCAATATTTGTATAACTTAAACTTAATTTAAATTCAGAATTATTTTTCATCGTTTATTAAAGATAGCCCCACATAAAAAACTTTGTTTCCTTTTTTAGTTAATTCAGCTATTTCTGCATGTCAAAAAAATAAATAAAATAAAATAAAGATGTAATTCTTTCTTACGTGAATACCCTACATATCCTCATTTTTGTATATTTCGTATCTTCTGTATAAATAATATCTATGTAACCATAGTAAGGAAAGTTCTGCCAGGATGTAAATAATTTAGGGGTAAAGGAGACCACTCACAGACTAGCCAGAACATTGAGTCATCAACATGTGCACACACAAAAGAATGCACATCATTTTATCTGTGTTCACAACATTCAGTTGTCACATAACAATGGCATAAGAAGAGGAAAGCTGGTTTGTGACCAAATAAATATCATTTTGAAGTACTTAAGTGTTTCCTATTTAATATTATTATTTTTGTTATTTTATATATATGGATAAACCAATGTCTTCCAACTCTGTACTCTATTTTGAGAGATAAAGGAACCACTGTCCTTAAATCCCGCCCTCCCTCCTTCCCGCCCTCCCTCCTTCCCGCCCTCCCTCCTTCCCGCCCTCCCTCCTTCCCGCCCTCCCTCCTTCCCGCCCTCCCTCCTTCCCGCCCTCCCTCCTTCCCGCCCTCCCTCCTTCCCGCCCGCCCGCCCTCCCTCCCTCCCGCCTTCCCTCCCACTTGCCCTCCCTTCCTATATAGATTACGATAAGTGTGAAGTAAAAAAGACAACTATAATGGTATGAATAAATTTCATAGTTACAGTTAATATTTTGTTATATTCTCTTAGGAATGAAAGTATCTAAAACATTCATTATTTAACTGGTACCTTATCTTTTTGTTCAGACAGAGTCGTATGCATAAACGACGTGTGGATCTTTTGGAATCAGTCTTACAACAGCTAAATCCACAGTACTATATGCTTGTATGTAGACAGCTGTGGTATGAATTAGCACTTACTTACTCTGATATACTTGACATAAAACTGGAACGATTACAAGCAAGTGATAGTCGGCCAACACCACATGCTCTGCGCAAGATCAATCACTTGGCTTCTAGCAGTATTGCCAACTTTACTCATTTCCTGGACTCACTTAAAGATCCTAGGCAAGTATCTGAGAAATTTACATTCTGTCTTCCTATTTATATATTATTTTGTTCAGCAGGAAACAAATGTCAGCCTGTCAGGTTTACATTAGGTAAATATTGTATGTGGTACTTTGTTTTAGACTGCAACAGGCTAGATGCCAAAAAAAATTGCATGTGGACTAATGGTAGCAAAGGGAGAAGTTGTGAATAGGTGGTTTGCAGCAGTGAAAAAGGAAAGTAATCATGGATATAAATAAAAATACATCAAACGAAAAGGAATAATTTCTCGTCAATTTTTTGCATTGTTAATTATGAAAGACTTACAAGCTTCCAAAAAGAATGCAGAAACCACACAAATAAAAATTGCTGTTTAAAGCATAGATAATAAAAGAAAAATGTATGTCACCTGGTTGAGGAAGATCAGCTATGGAAAATTTGAAGGTGTTGGGGAGGAAAACAGAGAGAAGTAAAAGGATCTGTAGTGTCTAGACAGTTTTGAGGAGTGGTAATAATGATTTTAATAGATGGCATGAGAGCAGGATGAAGCAGAAAATTTGGTTTGCATACTTACATTTGCAGTATTTATACTGCTTTTAAATAATCTAAATTTAAAGAACGTATTAAGCAGGCACTTAACACTACATCCTACGCCCTTTATGGTTTTTTAAATGCCAGGATTCTATGTTCCATCTCTTAATGCTATCATTGTCTGGGAAATGCGGAAATGGCAGTAGCAGGCCATGCACTAGGACCACAGTACTTCCAAATCTGTTTCTCCAATACTGTTGTTCTGTCAGGGTCATATCATTACAGTGCTAGGATGTATGGAGAAAACATAGAAATTCAAATTAAAAACCAATTTTAACAAAAGAGGACAAGGATTGATATTAGACAGTTTGTGGGCGTTAGTGTTAAATAAAGCAAATAGTGCCAATCCTTCCTCTCACGCATCGGCATGACTGTGATCTTAAGCAGCCATCTAATAACTTCATGATACAACTGTTGTGTGAATACATATAAACAGTTTGACTTTGTTGGCTTATTTAAGTTTGAACCTGCTGTCTGTGTCTATAGCCTTTGATGGTGTCTATAACATTAGTAGATGAAGTGTTGGGGACAGAAACATGCCCTGGACCATAGTACAATGCCCGTAAAACAGAAATCACCCAGGATAAGCCTACATTGTATGATTATGTAGATGCTGCCATTGTGTGTTAATTGTGGTGAGAGCCTTGCTGTCTGTAAACAAGTCCGTTTGGTTACTTGGAGGAAGAAAGAAGATTCAGGAAAATAATCAGATGTATACCATCTGGTGTAGGGAGTTTGTTGTTTAAGGCACGAGTGCCTGCCTTTTCAACATCACTTTCTGTTACAGTGAAGAAATTGGTACACACAATGTGTGTGTAAAAATCTAAACCTAGAAATGTGCATATGAAAGTACACCAACCACAATAGAGGCCAGCTCCAGTGAGCAGCTGGAAAATCCTATCTTGTCATAAGTGCATAGCAATCGACATACAGCAGTCAGAAAAGCTTGAATCTCGTAGTATATCTGCAACAGACTGTATCAACTCTTCAACAGTTGCCACTACAGTTCTCACTTTCTACTGTGTAACAGTTTGCTTGCTCTACCTTCTGCCACATTAGGCTTTGATGCTGGTGCTTGTCTTGAGACACAATTCCCTTGTCCAATACTAATTATTTCTGCCATATATTTCACTTTAGATATTGTATTTGAGGGTGTTTTATGAATGTTGTGTTCTGATTTTGCTTTAACACTAAATTCTCTAATGATTTTACTCCCTTTGTCAGAAAAATTTGAGGACAGTTTTTTTTTTTTAATTTCTGGGTTTACACTACTAAGGGGGAACAAATGGTGTTTTTATGTTACCTGGTATGTATGCATCCTTGAAATGACCTCCTCCATGTTTCTGTGCAAACTCACTAGGTGGCAGGGCTGTGCTTAGGAACACATTTTTTGGGTTTTTGACACATTAGTTATCATGATACAGTGGATGATGAATGTATGCAAAGGACGAACATTAAAGTCTGCATTAAGCTTGGGAAGACTTCTAGTGAAACATTAAGCAAGCATATGCAAGTGAGGCACTTTCAAGAAGCCGCATTTTCAAGTGGCACAGGTTTCATGGAGGCAGAGATTCAGGGTAAGACAATCACGGAGCTGGTCACTCGTCTACAGAACTTACAGATGCAGACATGGATTGTGCAAGGCAGTTATTGCAAGAAGACTATCGTGCAACTGTGTGTGATGCCAGAAGAATGTAATTGATGTGTGTCTTAAGATTTTACGTGAAGATTTAAATAAACAGAAACTTAATGCAAAACTCATCCCTCAGACACCAACAAACGAACAGAAAGAGGAAAGATGAAGATTTTCTGATGAACTTCTGGATAAGAGCCAGTCATGATCCCACATATCTATCAAAGATTATTGCTGGTATGGAGGTGGTGCTATCAGTAAGACCCTCACACCAAACATCAGAGTGTTGATGGCGGAGTTCTGGATCACCAACCTCAAAAAAAGTAAGATGACAGCCTTGGAGAACAAAGACAATGTTGGTCACAATCTTTGACAGTAAAGGATTAGTTCACCATGAGTATGTTTCTCTAGTTTAAACAGTGAGCGAAAGTCTTTACATCAAATTCTTGAAATGTTTGTGACAAGCAATTTGTTGTTGCTGCCCTGATTTTTGGCATTCTCCCGTAATGCTTTATCTGTTACTTGGTATCTGGCCAAGCATTCTGTTATTGCCATTCCTCATCCACCATATTCACCTGACCTCTCACCTTGCAATTTTTTCTTGTTTCTGTGAGTGGAAAGACAACTGAAAGGAAAACTTTATCAAGATATCACATAATCCCACAGGCTGTGAAAGATGATGTTACAAGCATCACCTTTAAAAATTTCTGTTCTTGCTTCCAAGACATCCAGAAACACTGGCAGCAGTGTATAGATAAACAAGGGGGCTACTTCAACAGGCGCTAGGATCATTACTTGGTAAGTGCAATATTTTTTTTTTTTAACCTTGTTCTGGAACTTTTTTGACAAAGGGAGTGTCTGTTGTTCTCTGACTACAGAATCAAATGTTTTCTTGAAAAGGTTGTTTGTGCAAAGTTTCAGCAACTCTGTTCAGGTGAATTTTTGATCATATTTTATATGCCATTGGCAGAAGTGACACTCTTCAATAATTATTGTTGACTTGTTTTGCCACCCTTTTTAAGTAATGGATGGATTAATATTATTTTCTACTATTCAGGAATCTTTTCTGTTTTCCAAATGTTCTCAAAAGCAAGTTTGTGTATCCTATAATCATTGGTTCTGAACATTTCAGTAATTGTTCTGTATAGATAGTCCTCATCATTAACTTTTTCATTGTTGTTGAATGTATTGGTGGCTTCATGAATTTCTAGCGCTGTAGGCAGGAAATGTTCCTCAGAATATTCAGGTGCTGCTAAAAATTGTAATTTAACTGTTGGAACTAGACAGTTCCAGAGCCTGTCAAAAAATTTGCTGATATTTCACAATTTTCCTGGGTATTTAAACATATTTTGCTATTTTCAACTTTGAAACAAATACTTGGTACTTGACATCTTTGAAAGTATGGAAAAAACTACCGGTATTAATTTTGGTGGAATTTTTCTTGGAGTTTTATAAACTGAGATTTTTTGATTTTTGTTTCATTTTTTTTATTTTTTTATTACTTTCAATGTTTTTTTATTTGCTGTCTGAAATGTTCAAGGTGTTTTTATCTTTATTTTTTTTTTTTTTAATCCTTCCCTCTTTCCATCTTTTGAGCCCATTTTTATAGAGCTTCTTCACACTCTTCATTCCATTATGTCATTTTATTCTTAGAAGGTCTTTAGGTATCTCTGCCACATTGGTAATTTGTACATGGAGTTCATGTCAGTCACCTTTCTTATCTGATTAAATTTCTTCTTTAAATTTTTCTCCATTTTATTTTGCATACTGCTCTACTGGAGTTGTATTTGATAACTATCTGGGTCTTCTTTTTTATTTCATATGGGAGAAAATGTATTTTAACCAAAGCCAGATAAAGATCTGAATCAAATTCTCTATTTCTGATTGCTTTAACACTAATAATTTCCTTGAAATTCCTTACGAATATGGATGTGGGGTCCAGCTGAAATTCTCATTGATCTGTAGTTTCTTGGTAGTTTGCAAAAATTCATGGACATTGCTTCTAATTGGAGCATATTACTCACGTTGATCAGTCGTTTACCATTTCTGTTTGTTCTTAAGTGTGCTGTATATTTGCCTACAATATTCTTAAATTTATTTTACTTCCCAACTTGAGCACTGAAGTTGCCAAGAAGTATATTATTGTTGTTTTTATATATGGTGGAGACTTCAGATTTTAGAAAATCCCAAAATTCGTTTACTTTGCAAATTTCATCTGTTATCTTCATTTACAAGTTCATTCAGTTTATAAGGGTATATCTTTTATGCTTGCCGTATGTTGTGATTTTGACTTAATATTTGTAGTTCTGTCTGCAGATTTTTTGTTTTGTTTGCAGAAAATGTTGATTCAACCATTTGCATGTTTTCCATTATTTGCATTGCTGGCTTCCCTTTATAAATTCTGTAAAGTTGTGTATCTACTACACTCATATGTAAGTCTAAAATTTGTAAATGATTCTTCTGCAGAAATGATTCCATTTTATTTTGTTTTCAGAAGAGAACTTATATTTAATGTTCCAAACCTCTCTTTGAACTTAAAGGCATTTCAGTACATTCCACTTCTTCTTTGCTGCTAATGTTGAGGCTGCCCAGAACCCTAGATCCCAATGCATTACAAATGTAGTGGTGGATTCATCATTTGTGGTAGTGCATCCCTGATATAAACTTTACATTTTGTAAATTGTGAATTCCCATAAGAAGACCAAGTTGCGAGTCTGGAATTTTATTGATTTAGCCACCATTGACACATGGAATAGGTGCTGCTGAGGTACCACCACTAACGTGTGGCACTGTCATACCCTCTGTCTAAATAGCTTTGGTCAACAGGGTACGTTTTTCAACAGATTTGCCATTTCAAAGTCCATATTCTCCACCTTTGCTGCCATTTAAGGCTTCACTGTAACCATTGGAAGGTGCCGTTACCTGATAGTCTAAGCCAGGCCAGATGAATCAGCTTTTTTAAAAGACATGTTACTGCTTTTCTTTTGACTTCTAACAAGCAACTTAGAAGCCCTTAGGAGCCAGGTCTGTGAAGACAGTTTTAAATAGAAATATAGTTTGGTGCAGAGAATCCAGGTCCTTGGAGAGAGTGTTAAATAGAAATGTTGTTTGGTGCAGGAAAGGTGTGCGACTTTAACTAGGAGGCACAATGTACTGGACAGCCCCATCAATGTAGGTTGCTTGGGCCTTCCTATCACAATACTTTTTTCAACATTGAGTTCATTAAGCTCTGTCATTCGTGCCAATACCATTGAAGGCGCAGTACTCTCCATAGCAAGAACTCCGATTCAGTGCCATTTATGTTAGGACATTTTGAAACTTTTTGTTCCTCCCCCCCCCCCCCCCCCCCCCCCAACCACTATCCACTGCAGTGGTTTGCACATTAGAAGATGGCTGTGTGATGCTTTTGCAGCATCACCAGTGTGCTCTCTGTCCAACATCTCACTCTTGTCCCGTTGTCTAGCCTGCTAACTGGCAATGCTGGGGTGAGCGCTACACTCGGCCACTGTTTCTGCTTCTGACCATCCCTAGTAGAATTTATATGCTCAGAAAACTGCCGCTGTTGCTTCTTAACATAATACTGGTTGTGTTTGCATTATACCATCCATAATCAATACTATAGTGTCAAAATAAGCTCACCATACCCAACCTTACATGAAAATCAACCCCTTGTGTTACACACACATCCCAAAGTACATGCTGCTGGTGGATGCAGCTGAATGATGCTAATGACTGGACTATCACGTGATACACTGCTCCTTGGAAACTTGTATTGCTCCACCAATTGACATCTTATGTGTGATAAGAGATTAGTTTGGACACAGGTGCCTTTATATCCAACACCACACTAGCCTCTGTGTTGGTGTTGGAAAAGTGCCACTTTCAATTCTTAGCTGGTTACAAGGTTCCTTATTTGTTTGTAGAAGTATTCTTCCCCGGAAGCATCTTTAAATTCATAGTCTCTTGCTGAAAATTTTCGGGACTGTTTAACTACATTGAAAAGCAACAGAGACAACACTATAAGTTTTTTATTCACTTACTGGAATATTTATTTTGATTAGAACCCATTTAAGCAGTGACCAGTTATTTACACAGTCCTTCGTACAGTTATAAGTTCATTGTTAGTCGCCAATGCAGTCAAGCAAGCATGCTCGTTTGTCAAAAGGCAATCAAGGTAAGGATCAGATTTAGCATTAGAATCGATCTACGAGTATTGATTGCAACAGTAATCTGATTTAACGGACTCATAAATGATTAGAAAAATATGAAAGTTCAGTGTAGATTATTGCGTTGGCTGCATAACTGTAGCAATTATTTGTAGGTGTTCTTTAGGAAACCTTATGCCCTGTAGTAATTATTTATAGATGTTCTGTGCTAAGTCAGATGCCCTTTTACAGCTCATTTTTATTATTACACGTTTCTGCATGCATGTATTAATTTGTTATTCTCTTATATCTTTGCTTCCACAACATTTTATGAAAGCATTATGCAGTCAGTCATTTGCAAAACCAGACAGCATACCTAAATTTACATGTGTGGAATTAACAACAACAACAACTGATAGTTTTTGAACACACATTAAACTATATTATTCACACACTTGTTGGAGCAATTTGGCTTGGTGGCTGATGGGGGCTAGCTGAATTGATACAAATCGAATGTTCATGACAGCACTGACACTGTCAATTTTCCCTTGCTTCCAACCTCATTTGACTTTATTAGCAGACAGCGCGTAGTTTAGCATGTCTGCTTTTGTTTATGAAAGCAGGTGTGAAACACACAGTAAATGACGCAGGAAACAAAACTGAGCTTGCGGACACAAAATATGATGGTGACAACAATGCCAGTGTCACTGTATTGTATGCTGGCCTAAGATCAGTAGCAACTTGAAACAACTGAATATTGGTTGAAAGCTGTACACCCTCTTTTTATTGATTCTGCTATAATCATCAGTGTGTGCTCACAAAATGTGTGACTAACAGAGGTTTCACCTGTTAAAATTTAATTAATTATGTTTCCCACATATTTTCCATTTGTTTTATGTATTAGTTTTCTGTCTGCTAAGTGACATGTTTCATTTTTTTTTTACAGCACCAAAGAATTTCCTGACACAATAAGTGAGGATCTTGAACGTCCTGCATTGAATGCACATTGTCATATTGGTCGTTTGTACAGCAAGTTAGTTACTCCAGACAAGAAAGTAAATCGTGAGAATATTAAAAAGAGCATTGATGCTTACCAGGTAAGTTTCTGTAGCTGTTTGCAATTGTAAATACCAGATGGTTATAATTAAAGTGCAGCTAGTCACCGAGATCCAATGTGGGCTGTAATTATCAGACAGCAGCAAAATTTGGTACATCTGTTAATGCATTAATGCAGAACTGGTTTATGCTGGAAAAAAGTTAGTTCCGATTTTGGCCATCAAGTGCAAATATGGCACTATACAGCATCTCATCGACATCCCAGTGCTCCTAATGAACAAATTGCATAACCGGTGGTTAATAATAAAATCAGTATTGTGCATTTGTTTGACCTTTTATGCCAACATCCTATTCTTAATCCACTACATATGGAAACATATCTGTATGCCTTTCTTGCATTCTTTGTTCCCTAATTGCACCTGGTGAATGGAAATTGCAACTGATTTTTTTTCCAGTGTAAATTAGTTAATTAAAATGTTTACCAACTTTTGATGCCATACAGTAATTACAGGCCACATTTTACCTCTGTGAGTAGCTGCACTTTAATTATGAATACCCAGTAGTTGCATTTGGTAGTCAACATATGCATCTTACCTCCTACTGATGTAAATAAAATAGAAAGAAACTTCCACATGGGAAAAATATATTAAAAACAAAGATTCCAAGACTTACCAAGCGGGAAAGCGCCGACAGACAGGCACATTAACAAAACACACAAACACACACACAGAATTATTAGCTTTCGCAACCGATGGTTGCTTCTTCAGGAAGGAGAGGGAAAGACGAAAGGATGTGGGTTTTAAGGGAGAGGGTAAGGAGTCATTCCAATCCCGGGAGCGGAAAGACTTCCCTTAGGGGAAAAAAAGGACAGGTGTACACTCGCACACACATACACACACATATCCATCCACACATACACAGACACAAGCAGACATATATGTGTGAACAGTCACCTAAGGCAGGTGCGCTCGCTTGTGAAGGAGGCACCCAGTTGGAAGGAGCGCGCCATCAGAGATGCTGGGAATTGTGGGAGATTTGTCTAAAAATTGTAAACGTAATGAGGCTAATGATTCAAAGACCCTTCCTGCTGCAACACGGTTCCTCGTGGTCTCATGTACTGAAGACAGTCAGTTCTTCACCACAGTAAATCTGTTTATTATTCAGAGAGGTGTTGATGCAATTGCCGGCCCTGTGACATCCTGCTCTCGTTTATGAAATGGAACTTTGCTTTTGGAAACCAATTTGATTCTCAACCACAAATACTGCTTGGCCTGGCTTCTCCATGGTTATCCTGTTCATGCCCAGGCCCATAGAACGTTGAATTCTTCCCTTGGTGGTATTTACACTAGGCTGCCCAATGTTATAACTGAAGCTGCTGAAGTACCACTGTCATACTGGCATGACTTTCTCCACAGCAGGTATGCATGGTGTTTGTCTGCCATGCATGGCCACCCCTCCTGTGCCGCCTCCTTTGATGATTCCTTTGGTCATCAGTATGGGGCTCGTCCCTGTTCTCTGTTACCTCCTGGAGTCTGCATTCGGCGCTTTCTACGGCGGCTCATCTTCATGCTACTTGCAACTCCCCCAGTGGGTGTGAACCATTCCCTACCATGGCTCCATGAAGCAATCCATGTTAACCTTGGTCTTTATTCGCTTCCTAAGGACACTACTCCACCCTAGATCTATTGCCTTCAGTTTCATGACCTTTGCATGGAACTTTGTGATAGTACCTTTGTATACACTGATGGCTCTCGGACTGACCACACTGCTTAGTATTTACAGCCGAGCTCTTCGCCTTATATCGGGCCATGGAGTGCATCCAGCGATGCAGCCTTTTCAATTGTGTCCTCTGCTCAAACTCACTCAGCACCCTTCAAAGTCTATGTGCACTATACACCACCCATCTCTTAGTGCAGTGGGTCCAGGAAAACTGTCACTTGCTCACCCTTGGTGGAGCCAGTGTGATGTTTCAATGGGTTCCTGGTCATGTCGGTCTGCCAGAAAACAAGGCTGCTGACACTGCTGCCAAGTCTGCAGTCTTCGTATCTCAGTCCACTAGTTCTTACACTCACTCTGACGCTAGTTCTTACACTCACTCTGATGATTCTTGTGTTGCTGTCTGTCAGCAGGTGGTGTCACTTTGACATCACCACTGATCTTATTAAGCCTCTCCCAGCAGCTTGGACAGCCTCCTCTTGGCCCTCTCACTGTGAGATCATTTTAGATAGGTTGTGTGTTGGGCACTGTGGTTTTAGCCATTGCCATTTGTTAAGTAGGTGCTCCCCCACCTCTGACAGTCCGCCATTTCCTGACGGAATGCCCTTTTTTTAACCACTTATGTTTTTGTTTGTCATTTGAGTTATTGGCCATTTTAGTGAACAACATGCAGGCTGTTGACTGTGTTTTACTTTTTATCCATCATAGCAATATGGTGAAGGCCATTTAATTTTTATTACAGGACCTCCATTTCTCTATGACATATTTTTTAGACTTTCTCCATTTCCCTGTTTTTAGCTGTCTTCCCTTTCGTCGATTGTGATTAACATGTAGTTATTTTTAATTCCACTCTTTTTCGTGTTCTACAGTTTTGACATGGGCATGTAAGACCCTAGTTGTTTTGACGCCCCAAAGCAAAATGAAACAAATAAATCACATTTATTGAACATGAAACGCAAGAACAGTTGGCATGAAGTAAAAGTCCAGGAATAGTCAAGTAAGCAGCAAGCAAGAATCCAGCTAACGCAATAACCTGTAGCAAATCCATGGAATAGATAAGTGCCATCATCAGTGATGTGACTTCAGTAATAACATCTACTGAGAAAACATGTGAATCTGCTTGTGTTTCACTGTGGGGGCAGGGTTGTGCTCCATTTCCTGGAGTGCCACTCTTCCTGAAAGCCAATGGAGCAAAGCACCACCTGTGGTGCTATGTGACAAATCTTGATTTCTTGTCTTCATTTCTATTGCTGATCCGTCCCTCCTCTGAGATGGTATTTTGACTTGGAAAAGCCCCAGCTTATGCTGGTTTTGACATGTAAGAAGGGATAGTACCTTGAATGTTGTGGGTTAGAGTTCCTCCATTTCAACATCCCTTGCAAGCAAGGTAGGATGCTAATGAAAAATTGGCGAATCTGTCTCCCAGTTGTAACGAAGCAGGGTTGCCCACTGCTATCCTGTTTTGGTTTTACACTCCTTCAGTAACTTAGTTAAGCAATGATTTTATTATTATTATTATTATTATTATTATTATTATTATTATTATTACTCAGATTCCGACTACAGATTCTGTGGCCTTCAGCCTAGTAGTGCAGAATTCAGAAATAGTTTAAATAAAATTCCCCTAGTAAAATCTATTATTTCAGTACATTCTAATATCTATTCTGAAAGTAATGAGCTAATCAGTTTCATCATACTATTAACAGTTATGGACAGTTACATATATTGTGCAATACATATTAAGTAAAATTCGAGTGAGCTAATAGATCAAATTCAGCTATAAGACTGCATCCAAAAGAAAGCCTAAATTTTACTGATTCCAGCAAAGTGTTTAAATTAACCTAAAGTCTGTTAGTTAAATAGATATTAAGACTTAAAATCTGTAGCCTGTATGACTTTCAGTGCCAATTGTGACCAAACTACTAAATAATTCCGAGATCTGCTTTGATACTGCCCCCAGGGGTTCAGCATTTATTTGCTGAGTACGGGCTTGGCGACCCCGGGGTCCTGAGCTGGGGACTGGTCAGCACCGCCAGTCTCCTGTCACCGTAACCTCCGGACATGCTTCAGCGACCACCGTATGGTGTGGCGGTGGAATGTTGTGTGCTGCGGGGAATGGTAATCTTGGCTTGACCACCTGGATTGCGAGGAAGGCCAACCTCTATAAAAAAAACCTCAATCTTTCGGTGTGCTCCGCGCCTGTAAGATGCATGGCTGTTGGGGTGGAACAGTCACAAGCGGGCAACCTTTGGGGCACCTGCCGCACCACAGTTGTATCAGGCTTACTCAGGCACGCGGGGCTCTGTCTGAGTGGACCTTTAGTTCCCTAGCTGCTCGTGGGACCGCAATGGACCCTTCGACCTCTACACTTCCCCCTACCAGTGGATTGGGTTGGTAGGAAAACACACCCCAATGAAAAAGCGACTTCGTGCTGCGAGTCCTCCAGTGCCTGGTGTTGCTAGAGATTTATCAGACTGTCGTAACAGAGCACATGCTGATAATCAGAATGTGTTTTTGATTATTAAACGGAAGGAGGGTAGCTTTGAGAGGGTTTCTCCCTTTTACATCCATAAGGGTCTTGAGGGAATTGCAGGAACGCTGAAATCTGTGAAGCGACTGCGCAATGGGACTCTGTTAGTTGAGACTTCTAGTTCCCGTCAAGTCGCTTCTCTTTGGAAAGCAACCTGTCTCAGAGAGTACGCTATCGAGACCGAGCTCCACTCCACTTTGAACTATAGTAAGGGTGTTGTGACTTGTAGGGACTTGGTGGATATCCCCATAGACGAGTTAAAATCTGAGTGGGCTGACGAAGGTATTGTTGACGTGCAGCATATTATGAAACGAGTCGATGGGGACCTCGTCAAATCCAACTTGTTTATTCTCACGTTCAGTTGCCTGAGACTCCCAGAGCATGTTAAAGCGGGGTTCTTACGTTTGCCAGTACGGCCATATTTCCCCAACCCAATGCGCTGTTTTAAATGACAGCGCTTTGGGCATACAACGTTGGGGTGCAATGGGGTAGCCACTTGTGGTAAATGTGGTCAGCCTGCCCATGAAGGAGCCGATTGTTCATCACCTGTGAAGTGCGTGAATTGCTCTGGGAGTCACCCTGTCTGGAGCCAGGTCTGCCCGATCTTTCTCGAAGAACAGGAGATACAGGAGATTAAAACATCTAAGCGCATCCTCTATGGTGAGACCAAGAAGCTCTTTAAGGCCATGCAACCTCCTGTGATTACAACATCTTTCGCTTCCACTCTGAAAAAAAATGGTACAAATGGCCACTGTTGCCACGCAAACGGAGGTTGCACTAATACCTGCATTTGCCAGTGCACTTGTGCTGCTGTGGTTGTTTTGAAACCTGCGGCTCTCCCCGCAGCATCGGACAAGGCCGTGGTCGCTGACATTGGGGTATTTCTTGCCTCTCCCCATATGGCGCCTTCTGCCCAGGCGAGTAAATCTCCAGCTATTGATAAGGCCCTGCATTCTAAGCTCCCCAAGACAAAGACGCCGAAGGTGAAGGTTTTGCCACCTCAAGAGACTGGTCAGGGTCGGTCCGATGACGAGGCCGTCGTACTGTCTGACATCTCCCTTGGGTCGTCATCGGAGCTGAAGGACATTGATGTCGACTGGGGGCGACCTTCTCGCCCCAGGAATAAATCTCTGTCCAGTACGGGCTTTCCTCCAAAGCACAAAGGTAGGGTGAAAGTTCAGCCACCCTGATCACTGGCTCCCATATTACAGTGGAACCTGAATGGGTTCAGGACGCATGTGGCCGAATTATAACTCCTTGTACGAGAGTGCCCTTTGTGCTTATGTCTCCAGGAGACACATTTTTGGGCCACTGATGCTCCTTCTTTCTGGGGCCATACTGTATATCGTAAAGATGATCTGACGGGGGAAAGGGCAAAGGATGGTGTTGCGGTTTTTGTCCGTGAAATGCACCACTCATCTGAGCTCCCTCTCGTTACAGACTTGCAAGCAGTTGCTGTTGACCCTCTTGTGGGTCGGAGGCTCACAGTCTGTTCAGTTTATTTGCCGCCTCAGGATGCAATAGACTCTGAGGCTCTCACAAACTTTATTAGCCAACTGCCCCGCCCCTTTCTTCTTCTGGGGGACTTCAATGCTCATAATGTCTTATGGGGCTCTTCGACTACTTGCCCCAGGGGTCGCATTCTGGAAAGCCTCATGATGTCTGAAGAACTGTGCATCCTCAACTCTGGTGCTCCCACTCATTTCTGTACTGCTTCTGGGTCGTCATCAGCTTTGGACCTTTTCTTTTGCTCTCCAGCACTTGCGGATTCTGCTCTGTGGGAGGTTGCTGCTGACCTCCATTCTAGTGACCACTTCCCCCTTTGGGTTCGCCTCCTGGATGAGGCTGTGGCGTTACCAGTGCCGCCCCGGTGGCACCTCTGCAGAGCTGACTGGACACTTTTCAGCCAACTGGCTGTTTTGGAACACCGTGCCAGTGTCCACGAATGGGTAGACCATGTTACAGCCATGATCTACCATGCTGCTGAATTGTCAATCCCACAGTCATCCAGTCACCCCAAGAGGTGTCCTGTCCCTTGGTGGGCCACTGAGCGCCGCTCAGCCATCCGAGCCCGCCGTGCAGCTCTGCGCCACTTCAAGTGCCATCCCTCAGCTGGAAATCTTGCGGCCTTTCGGGTGGCAAGGGCCAAGGCGCAGCGAGTGATTAGAGAGAGCAAACGACGGTCATGACAATTGTTCTTGAACTCCATCTCCCACTCCACTAGTTCTACGAAAGTATGGGAAGCCATCAGGAGGATTTCCGGGAAACTTAGCCAACTATCTGTCACGGCATTGCTGCATCAGGGATGTCTCCTTACGGTGCCGAGAGACATTGGCCAGACACTGGCCATGCATTTTGCGGAATCTACCACCACTATTAACTGCCATCCAGATTTCTGCCACTACCGCACTGCCATCGAGAGGGGTCACTTGGACTTCCGGTCTCCAAATTCTGAGCCCTACAACTGCCCCTTCACAATTTGGGAATTGGATTCGGCGCTGTCTGTGGCTCGTGATACTGCACCTGGTCATGATCAAATCCAGTACAGCATGCTGCAGCACTTGTTGCTGCCAACCAAGGAAGTTCTCCTGAATTGTTTTAATATGATATGGTTATCCGGCACGTTCCCTGACTCGTGGAGGGAAGCGATTTTGATTCCCCTCCTCAAACCGGGGAAGGACCGAACGCATCCCAGTAGTTATCGAAGTATTGCTTTGATGAGCTGTGTCGGGAAGACGCATGGTCAACCGTCGCCTGGTTTGGCTGCTTGAGACCAGGCAGCTCCTTAGCCCCTCTCAGTTTGGCTTTCGGAGATGTCGTTCTACTATAGACAACTTGACCCTGCTTGAGGCGGCCATCCAGCAGGCCTTCCTACGTAACCAGCATTGTCTAGGTGTATTCTTTGATATTAATAAGGTGTATGACACTACTTGGCGCCACCTTATCCTCAATCAACTCCATCAGTGGGGCTTTCGTGGCCGTTTCCCCATCTTCATTTGGTCCTTTCTTTCCCACCACCTCTTTCGATATTGGGTTGGTAATGTGCTATCTGATTTGTACATGCAGGAGAATGGTGTTCCTCAGGGAAGCGTTTTAAGTGTCACCCTCTTTGCCGTCACCATTAACAGTGTCACGTCCACTATCTGGAGTCCTGCCCAATGCTCCTTGTTTGTGGACGATTTTGCTGTTTTCTGTTCTTCCTCCAGTCTTGTCACTGCTAGTCGTCAGTTGTAGCTTACGATAAAGTGTTTAAAGGCATGGACTGCGAAGACGGGTTTTACGTTTTCTGCAGACAAATGTGTGTGTGTGTTCATTTCAATCGTTCTCGACGTCTTTTTACCTCCCCTGAATTGCATCTGAGGGACACCGTTCTTCCTTTTAGAGACACTGTGAGGTTCCTAGGCCTCACTTTTGATTCCAAGTTGTCGTGGTTGCCTCACCTTAAAGACCTCAAGGTGCAGGCCCTGAAGGCACTGAATATTTTGAAGTGTCTGAGCCATCGGTCCTGGGGAGCAGATCAGGCGCGTCTGCTGCAGTTTTATAGGGCTTTCATCTGATCACGTCTTGACTATGATTGCACCGTGTATGGGTCAGCGAAGCCTTCGTACCTGAAGATTCTTGACGCAGTACACCATGAGGGTATCAGGCTGGCCACTGGTGCCTTCCGTACCAGTCCCATCCCCAGCCTGTGTGCTGAGGCGGGGGAACCGCCGCTCGCCATCCGGCGGAAACTCCTCATGGTGGGACGGGTGTGTCAATTCCTTGCCTGTCCTACCTCCCCTGCGTACCCTACCGTTGCCCGACCACCTATGGAACGTCTCTTTTTCCAGTCGTCCCAGGGAATTTAGGATTCGTGCCAAGCATTTGCTTGAGTCCCTTGGTGTGGAGCGTGTGGCCCCGCAACGCCAAGGTTTTACCCGCCTGCCTCCCTGGTTGCTCCAGAGGCCCAGCATCCTTTAAGATTTGTCGGAGTACCGGAGGAGCTGCACTCTTGCGTTGGTTTTTACCTCCCTATTTTACGATATTTTAAACCAGTATCTCGAGCATGTACCAATATTTACGGATGGCTCTAAACAAGGGGACTCTGTTGGTTGTGCTGTTGTTTTCCCTGCTCGAGTCGTCAAGTTACGGCTTCCTGCGGTGTTTACCATCTTTGATGCCGAATTGTTTGCGATCTTGCGGGCATTGGAGCAGATGAGATGTGTTCCCAGTCTTAAGTTTCTCATCTGTTCTGACATACCTGAGTGCCCTTCAGACCATTCAACACTTGTACCCAGCGGATACGGTCGTCCAGAACATCTATGATGCCCTACTCCACCTCCACCTGCAACGGCAGGGGAAGGAGGTTTGTTTCTGCTGGGTGCTGGGGCATGTGGGTATTAGGGGAAACGAACTGGCGGATGTGGCTGCCAAAGATGCATTTTCCCTCCCTCACGTTGTTGAATGTGCCGTTCCCCTCCATGCAGTTACCTCCCTCCTGCGTTTTCGTGTTATGCATCAATGGGAAGAGGAGTGGCTGGCAGTCGGTGAAAATAATCTGCGTCTGGTCAAGGCCACCACGCGGCCATGGCGTACGTCCTACCATTCATGCAGGCGGGATGAGTTTCTTCTCACTCGCCTCCGCATCTGGCACAGTCCCTTAACGCATGGTTTTTTACTCCGTCGGGAGGACCCCCCAATCTGCAGAGCTTGTGGCGTTCAGATTACTGTCCGCCACATTTTACTTGACTGTCTTTTATTCTCTGACCAGAGGGCGATGGTTTCTTTGCCACCGGATTTGCCCTCTATTTTGCAAGACGACACAACGACTGTGGTTAAGGTCTTACGGTTTTGTGTCCTGTCCAGTTTGTTGCCTCGGATTTTAGGGAGAGGGTTTTAATGTGTTGCTGGGTGACTGGCTCACCCAGATTTTGGGTGAGAGGTCCGCCAGTCACGATTACCTCCTTGTTTCCCTTCGGTTTCTGTTCTCTTTTCCTTGTGTTTCCTTTGATACAGCTCACTCATGTTATTTAAATAATAAAACCCAATAGTTAACTTCAAAACCAGCTAGAAAGGATCATTTTAACCCTGGGAAATTATTAACTGTAGCATATTAACAGAAATAGTCAAATATTCAAGCACTCATATATATAAGGTCCGAGCTGGTGCAGTTCTCAGTTAGTTCTCGGTCAGATTCTTATGGAGCAAAAGTGCAGCAAGTTGGTTAATTTTCCCGGCTGGTCTCAAAAAAAGTGTAATTGTGAACATTGTTAAAGACTGGAAGTTTTTGACCTACCTAATGTAACGATTTAGTGTAAGGGGCCTGGTCACATGAATATTGTATGTGTGAGTGATAACAAATAAATCGCACTGTGGTTGTCATAAATGTTCAACAATGAGTACGATCTTGACTTTTGATTTTGGAAAACTTAATCTAGGATCCTGGCTTCTTAATTTCAGTGTGCGTTATGTGAGATGGATGCAGCTACCGGGAAGACAATATTGAATAAGCAAAGCAAGGTAGGTCGAGAACACTGCGCACTAACTACTGGGTGAGGAAACAGCCCGGCACGTTACACAGTGCAGCAGTGTTGTTGCTGGTAGTGGTGGAGTGTCACTGCTGTGGTCCCTATGATTGACTGATGGAGCTGTGGAATCAATAAAGGCTGCTACTGGCCTGCTGTGAGGAGCTAGTCCATGGCCAGAGTACTGGCAGTTGTGAAATTTTTGCTGTTGCTGTTGAGGTATAGTCAGCAGTGATAGAATAGATGTTTGCAGTCTGGGTCAGAGATTATGACAACCAGGAGATGCCAACAGGTTCAGTCCATGATGTAGCTAGTTTTGGTAGTGCTGCCATTGAAGACCATGTGTGTCCACATAGTACGAGTAAAGGCAGCATCCCAGGGCACCAATGACTGTTGCGGGCAGCTGCCCAAGATGCTGGCTGAATGTTAGTACACACACTGTGGTGCCCGTATAGAAGTGCCATAGAGATGGTCCGCACTCATGCTGCTACAACTACACTAGGTGGAGAAGTATGACAGTCAGTCATGCAGGAGCTCAGACGGGCTCTTCCCAATGATCTGTGGTGACCTATAATTGCTTAAAAATACTAGTATGTCCTCTGATGATGTTAGCTGAATCAATGTCTTCCTTTTCTCTTTAAAGGTAGAGACCATGTGCTCTGCCTCCCCACTTGATCGTAGTTGGAAGGCATCAGTAAGTTGATGCTTGAGGCCATATTGTTAACAAAACTTTGCGAAGGATGTGTACTTGAATTGGGAACCATATTTGTTCATCTGCTTGCACCTTCCCCTACATGACATTATTCTGGTGGAGACATCAGGTATTGAAACTTGTGATACTGCACATTATCAATGACTCAGTGGCTCCCATCAGGCCACAACAGAGTCGCCGTTTACGTGGCGAGAAACCTGAGTTCGAGCCATATTCAACAGATTGCAGTCTATCGGAGACAGAAGAAGAAGAGGATGTCACGATGACAGCAACTGTGTGCCACCACATGAGACATCCTTCCGGGTTCTCTGGTGACGATGGCCAAGATCAAAACAAGTGGCTGAAGGTATAAGGAGGTTTCGACAGCAGACGACTTTATAAATTGGTGCCAGTATATTGAGACAATGCATCAATAAAGAATTACACGCAAGAAGTTTGAACAGCTTCTAAATGTCGTATGGATGTCTGTGATGGAGGAAGCAACTGATTTCACAAGTGTTTTTCGTCACATAGTGAGAGAGGAAGTTCAGAAGGCCCTTGGATTGCACGACGAGCAGAAAACAGAGATGCTTCAAGAGGTTATAAGGGAAGAAGTGGAACAGACATTGAACCCAATCTCTCGTCCTTTATTTCCCTTTAAAACAGTAAAAAAGTTGAGATCCAGACGAAGTTACGTTTCTACAGTGCTGCATGAGGAACCTTTTTGGGCATCAAGAAAGACTGATGTCTGGAGGACCCAGGATAACCAACCAGTATGCTTCCACGCGGACGACCGAGAGATGTGGTGCACTATTGTCGAGAAAGGTGGCAGATATTTTATGACACCCACACTGGAAGACAGCAGACCAAGATGAACACGAAGATGTGGGTGCAGGACGACGTAGGTCACCAACGCCACAAGCTAGCTGTTGGAGAGGGCACTCCCAACACGCTGATCAAGGTCTCCATCGCTGTTTAGAAACTCCAGCCGATCACCTAGCTGCCGCAACCTTCCTTGGAGGTGAGATCGCCGAAGAGAAAAATCCTCCACCGTCGATCACTACCAAAATTATAGGAAACTACGTCAATATCCTCATGGATGGCCAACCAGCCCAAACTCTTGTGGACTCTGGAGCATCATAGTCATTTCGGAGAAGTACTGTCGCCAGTTGCAGAAAACCATATTTGTCGACAAAAAAACATCTATGCTGAAGGTGGCTAATGGGAAATATGTAAAACCTACAGGAAGATGTGTCATTCGTGTGGGTATAAGTGGCCATACACAGCCCTTAGAATTCATCATCTTACAAGAGTGTAGTCATGACGTCATTCTCAGATGGGACTTTATGAAAGCTTCTCAAGCAATTATAGATTGTGGTCGCTCGAAGATTATGCTGAAGGAGGTGAGATACTGTGGGCAAGAAGATGCGCATCCAAATGTGTGGAGACTGTATGTTGGATGAAGTGATCCTTCCTGCAGTCAGCGCTAGAAAGGTAACGGTCATGTGTCATGCCATGCATCAACCCATGGATCTTGTAGTGGAATGTAAGAAAAGCATACCATTGAAGAGTAACTTGGTCATCCCAGTCTCTGTCGTCTCGTTTAAGAAAGGATTCGGCAAATTGTGGATAGTTAACTGTCACCGAGAACCGCAGATCCTTCCAAGGTGCATGTGCGTAGCAAATGCTGACCAGTTACTTGCAGAACAGCTGAGTGTCATAGAAACCTCCCATGCCGAATCTGTGGGTGAAATTAACACTACCACTACAAGACGAGATCTTCTAGCTCAACTATCACCAGATCTCACTAAGGAACAACAGAAGAAGCTACTTGCCATTCTTCAAGACTCTTCTGAATGTTTCAATCTACAGGTGAAGAGCAAATTAGACAAATCGTTGGTGAAGTACCGGATTAGCACTGGAGACCATCAACCAATAAGCCAGAGAGCATACCGTGTGTCAGCAATTGGACATTGAATAATTAATGGCGAGGTAGAGAAAATGATGAAGAATGACATCATTCAGCCTTTGCAGAGCCCATGGTCGTCACCAGTGGTTCTCAACAGGAAGAAGGATGGCAGTTGCTGCTTTTCTGTTGGTTACAGGAAGCTTAATAAGATAACTAAAAAGGACATTTACCCCTTCCACGAATTGACGATACACTAGATTGTTTGAAGGGGGCTACATATTTCTCAACCATGGACATGTACTATCCCAGATACTGGCGAATCCGAGCAGATGAGGCTGATTGTGAGAAAACTGCATTCATCACTCGTGAGGGCCTGTATGAGTTTAAGGTAATGCCGTTTAGTTTGTGTAATGCACCAGCAACTTTTGAACAGATGATGGATAATCTTCAAAGGCACCTGAAGTGGACGATGTGTCTTTGTTATTTAGATGACATTATAGTGTTCTCAAAGACATTTTATGAACACATAAAAAGATTGAGGGCCATTCTTAAGTGTCTCCAACAAGCCGGATTTAAACTTAATCCAAGAAAGTGTCTCTTTGGAGCAAAAGAAATCGAAATACTTGAGCACCTTGTGTCAAACGAAGGTGTGCGGCCAGACCCAGAAAAGGTGAGAGCTATAATGGAATTTCTTATTCCTAAAGGTATTATAGATGTGAGAAGCTTCCTTGGACTGTGTTCTTATTACCGTTGTTTAATCAAAGACTTTTGTATCAAAGCCAGGCCACTCCAAGAGTTGTTAAAAGCCGATGCTAAATTTATCTGGGGTGGTGCTCAACAAGATAAAGTCTTGCTGTGATCTGGGTCATGTGCAGATTTTGACAGTATCTCTATGGTAGACCATTCACAGTTGTTACAGACCATCATTCACTTTGTTGGTTGACAGGTCTTAAGGATCCAACAGGATGGTTCGCCAGTTGGGCACTACGTCTTCAAGAGTATGACATTAGCATAGTATACAAAAGTGGAAGAAAACACCAAGATGTCAACTGTCTCTCAAGAAACCCTGTGCAAGACCATCAAGACTTTGATGAAGATAGTGACTGTCTCGCTGCACTTGAGGATCTCTCTGCTGAGCAGAAGGACACCAAGATATCTCAAATTATGCTTGCCTTGAAACGATCAGAGGATGTGAAAGGGCAATTTAAGGTAGTTAATGGATTACTTTTCAAGAAAAACTTTCAACCGTTTGGAAAGAGGTGGCAACCAGTGATTCCTAAACACATGGACTTAGATGTTCTACAGAAATCCCATGACATACCTGAGGCCAGACATTTAGGATTTATTAAGACATATGATAGGATCCGCAAGAGATTTTTCTGGCCAGGTTTATTTAGGAGTGTCTGTCACTATGTGTCACACTGTCGAGAGTGCCAGAGGAGAAAGGCAGTTCCTCAGAAACCAGCTGACCGACTCATACCGATTCCACCAGCCGAAATGCATTTCCAGCGTGTTGGGATTGACCTCCACAGATGACTGCCAACGTCTGCTAATGGCAATAGATGGATTATTGGTTGCACTGATTATCTGCCATTACCAAAAGCCATGAAAACAGTCGAAGCATTCGAGGTAGCCAAATTCATTATAGAAGACATTGTATTAAAACATGGTGCACCAAGGTCGTTAATTACAGATCAAGGGAAAGTTTTTCAATCGAATCTTGTGACAGAGATAAAGTGCCGGTGCAACATTACTCATCACATGACGACTGCCTACCATCCGCAAACTAACGGGCTTACTGAAGGTCTTAATAAGACCTTAGCCTACATACTATCAATGTTTGTCAATGTTGAGCAGAGCAACAAGGATGAGGTGTTACTCTTCATGATGTTTGTCTACAACACCGCCAAACAAGACACCATAGGATTTATGCCATTTTTCCTGGTGCATGGGCGTGAGGCGACGACAATGGACACTGTGTTTCCGCTACATCCTGATGACGTGGACGATGACTACATCAGCTAGGTGTTAACTATAGCTGAAGAAGCTCAGCAGTTAGCTCGACTCAGCACACTGCAGGCTCAAGAAAACGATCACCGAAGGTATGATGTGAGCCACCGCCCTGTTGTCTACCAGCCTGGTGACCTCGTCTGGACCTTCGTTTTTTTTTCGGAAGGTTGGTCTCTCTGAGAAGCTCCTCAGGTGCTACTTTGGGCCTTATAAGGTTGTAAGACAATTGTCTGATGTTATTTATGAAGTTGAAGATTTTGACCCTGACACAAGGTGACAAGAGGTCAGAGATACAGTCCACATCCTTCAAATGAAGGCCTATAAGGATCCTGCAACCCAGCGTAAATTCGAAGCTCCAGCGACGCAACAAGCGGAAAGGTAACAAAGAACTTAGCGGCAAGGGAAAATCTAAGCAGCTCACCGCCAGGGCAAACATCAGTCATCAGGAGTCAGAGTAATCAGGACCGATGACTCGTTCCCGGACTAGGAGGACATAACACCGAGACACTGTTCTCTTAAGGAGGGAGCAGTGTCGCAGAAGAAGCCGAGTAATGCAGTCGCCATAGTATAGTGGTTAAGATACTAGATTATTGCATGGAGGGTCGTGAGCTCAAAACTCACCTGAACTGAAACATTTTAATTTCCATCTTTGATTCGAGTACATTCCAGAAGTATCCACAAAAGGCAAGAATCATTGTTTTGGAATGCTCTGTAGCTGTATATATACTATACATATTCTGGCCAGAGGCAGTTCACTCTGCACTCTTGTATATGCAAGTGCTGAGTAAACCTTCGTTAAGTGAAGTTAGTGTTCGTCGTTCATCTGCTTACACCTTCCTCTACATGACAATATTGTGCAGGAAAATGGGAACAATAGTGCAGCTGAGCACGCAAAAGTACACCATTAGTCAAGTGTGCCAATAAGGCTTGAGAAATCACATTGCCAATATTTATTGAAAGCTTGGGATACTTTTTATTTGCAGGGGATATCCTCGGTTTCATGGGAGATAGCTTCAAATAAGATGTGAAAGCACTGCTCAGGTTTGGGGAGGGGGGGGCAGGGCAAGTGCGCACACGTATGTATGTCCGTGCGCACTTTTTTAGAACAGCTTTGAAAAAAAATTAACTGTCTCACTCATATTATAATGTCAAAATACCTTCACTCAGCCACTAGTTTCTGACAAAAGAGAATATTTGAATTTAAAACACCAATAAGAATACATCAGTTACTCCAGATGCAATGATTTGAGAAATCTGCTTTCAGAGTCACACTTTCCAAATGGAAAGCAATCCTTCTGGTAGACATAATTACTTACTTTGGCAAATTTAGGGTAAATTTCATTTTAAAATGTTTGTAGTGCTTTTATCCTTGTGTTAACTTGGTCCAGTCGACCCGTTGTAAACATGATCTACATTCATGCAAATCAGCATCTAAGAAAGACACTCTTGTATTAAAAGTGATCAAACTGGGCAGAAAATGAGTTTTCAGCTCAATTTAACAATACATAAAATACACTGGTGTGCAAAGCCTAAGGACAAAAGTAATTTTCACATGATGTGTTACTGCCAAATAACAGCTCGATGAAACTTGGGCCATAAATACACTCCTGGAAATGGAAAAAAGAACACATTGACACCGGTGTGTTAGACCCACCATACTTGCTCCGGACACTGCGAGAGGGCTGTACAAGCAATGATCACACACACGGCACAGCGGACACACCAGGAACCGCGGTGTTGGCCGTCGAATGGCGCTAGCTTCGCAGCATTTGTGCACCGCCGCCGTCAGTGTCAGCCAGTTTGCCGTGGCATACGGAGCTCCATCGCAGTCTTTAACACTGGTAGCATGCCGCGACAGCCGGGACATGAACCATATGTGCAGCTGACGGACTTTGAGCGAGGGCGTATAGTGGGCATGCGGGAGGCCGGGTGGACGTACCGCCGAATTGCTCAACACGTGGGGCGTGAGGTCTCCACAGTACATTGATGTTGTCGCCAGTGGTCGGCGGAAGGTGCACGTGCCCGTCTACCTGGGATCGGACCGCAGCAACGCACGGATGCACACCAAGACCGTAGGATACTACGCAGTGCCGTAGAGGACCGCACCGCCACTTCCCAGCAAATTAGGGACACTGTTGCTCCTGGGGTATCAGCGAGGACAATTCGCAACCGTCTCCATGAACCTGGGCTACGGTCCCGCACACCGTTAGGCAGTCTTCCGCTCATGCCCCAACATCGTGCAGCCCGCCTCCATTGGTGTCGCGACAGGCGTGAATGGAGGGACGAATAGAGACGTGTCGTCTTCACCAATGAGAGTCGCTTCTGCCTTGGTGCCAATGATGGTCATATGCGTGTTTGGCGCCGTGCAGGTGAGCGCCACAATCAGGACTGCATACGACTGAGGCACACAGGGCCAACACCCGGCATCATGGTGTGGGGAGCGATCTCCTACACTGGCCGTACACCTCTGGTGATCGTCGAGGGGACACTGAATAGTGCACGGTACATCCAAACCGTCATCGAACCCATCGTTCTACCGTTCCTCGACCCGCAAGGGAACTTGCTGTTCCAACAGGACAATGGACGTCCGCATGTATCCCGTGCCACCCAACATGCTCTAGAAGGTGTAAGTCAAGTACCCTGGCCAGCAAGATCTCCGGATCTGTCCCCCCATTGAGCATGTTTGGGACTGGATGAAGCGTCGTCTCACGCGGTCTGCACCTCCAGCACGAACGCTGGTCCAACTGAGGCGCCAGGTGGAAATGGCATGGCAAGCCGTTCCACAGGACTACATCCAGCATCTCTACGATCGTCTCCATGGGAGAATAGCAGCCTGCATTGCTGCGAAAGGTGGATATAAACTGTACTAGTGCCGACATTGTGCATGCTCTGTTGCCTGTGTCTATGTGCCTGTGGTTCTGTCAGTGTGATCATGTGATGTATCTGACCCCAGGAATGTGTCAATAAAGTTTCCCCTTCCTGGGACAATGAATTCACGGTGTTCTTATTTCAATTTCCAGGAGTGTAGAAAGAACCTCTACAGTGTAATAAAGAAAGTAATTGAAAAAAATGTGCAATGATATGAACAGAAATGACACTTTTATTAAAAAATAATGACACTGGAGTCACTGCGCTTTATGTTAGTCCACTGCACAATACAAAAGATGGGATATGGTTCTTAATTGTGTGTCTGATCAGCACAGAGGGAAATGCATGCTCTGCAACATGCTTCCATATTGGCCAAAGTTTGGTAAGGAATACTTGCGTGCATTCAATTCCACCACCAGAGCAGTTGGCAACTGCTGGATAGTCCTAGGTGCATGTGGATTTGCTGCAATACATCTCCTCAACACATCCCACATGTGCTTGATACGCTGTAAGTTGGGAGAATAGACAGACCAGTCAATTTGCTGACTATCCTCTCACTCCAAGAGCTCCTCTACCTGTACAGTTCGATGTGTTCAAGCATTGTTATAGTACAGCTTCACAACAACATTGACTGGTGAGTGTACAGTGTTCAAAGATCTGGATGCCAGTATGCTCATGCAACATTATGCATTCCTACATGTCACCATATGAGGGTGTGTAATGCACCCAATAACATTGTCTAACATTATCATTTGGGTGGTCCACGTGTTGTGGTGTGAGGATGCGTAATGTTGCATGAGCATACCGACATCCAGATCTTTGAACACGGTACACTCACCAGTCAACGTTGTTGTGAAGCTTTAGTCCTTCCCAAAGTGTCTTTTTTTCAGGGATGGATTTGCCCCTGACTTCGTATTGATGGATGGTAATGCACACCTCCATCAAAATTCTTAGGTGAAGGAGATCTTGGAATGAAAGGGTATTCATCAAATGGACTGGCCTGCCTGTTCCCCCCCAACTTAAATCCCATGAAACACATATGTGATGCGGTGGGGAAGTGAATTTCAGGACGTCCATATGCACCAATAAAAATCCAGCAATTCTAGGCCTTTCATTTTATGACCTGTCTATTTTTCACTGTCCCCCATCCCACCTCTGTTACATAAAATGCACTTAGCTTTTCATTCTTATTAACTTGTGCATGCTGTTTTAGTAGTAATCTCTGTCTTGTATACTACTCTGTCTTCCACCTTTAAGCTTTCAGGTTTTCAAATCTCATCTGATGCAGCCCCCAACAATCAGTCTTTCCTTGTCATCCCATCTGGTAAGTCTCCCCTGAACTGGGTCCTGGGTAACTTTTCTTAACTGTACCCCTCTCCACAAACATCTCCAGACCTATTCCTTCAACCCTTTTTCTTTCTCTTCAACTCTTCTTCCAGGAGGAACCACTGGTTCCAAAAACTTGTAAAAGTTAAACCCTTTTGTGTGTGTGTGTGTGTGTGTGTGTGTGTGTGTGTGTGTTTTCATGTTCCCCTGCCACCGCTTGGGGAGTAGATTTTTTAACTATCCATTTACATCATATTGTCAATAATTAATACAGTCTGAGATTTTTGTGGAACTCGAGAAACAATACATCATTGAGTACTTAATTATTGAAGTATCTGATACTTCAGAGCATGTAAATTAGCCATGACTTGTGGATTGTTTCATATTTTAGATGGGCACAGAATGTGTTAATGGTAAACTTTGCATTTCCTACACTCAGCCAAAATTGTGTAACTGTTCATTTTGCACTAGTCTCTTTAGTACCAATTTCAAGTAGATACTCTCTTTCTTTTAACCCTCCGTTGCTCGCGCAGATGACACTCATTATCCACATGACTTTTCCGCTCAGTTTTGTCTGACAGGTTTGGATTGAGTTCGCGCCATTTTCAGTACCTTTCTATTAACTCTCCGGCTGTTAGCTCCAATTATTGTTGTCTTTCAGTTACAAAAGATACATTGTTTATGAAACATTATTATAGTCTGGAGGACACTTGTCATCTGCACAAGCTCTGCTGCCACAATCTGAAACAAAGTAAGTCTGTATAACTTTATTGCTTTCCTAGATTCAGTCGATCTATCATGTGCATAAATTTAGACATATTGAAACTGATTGCAGTTACCTTCCATGTTATATAGTATTCTCTTTATTTTTAAATTGTGGAAGAAATGTCAAAGGCAAAAAACCCTTGGATAGAGTTTAGTAGAGATCCTAATGTATGGTGGAAATGTTCAATAAACTGAGTGGTGATGATGCTCACAGTTATAACGCTGACACAGAGACTGAGGATTCTGTTCATGAAAGCGGTCATGATTCAGGAACAGAACAAGAAGTGTCAGAAAATGATGAATATGAATCACAGGAAGAAGTAACTCAAGATGATGTATATTTTTAGGAAAAGATGGAATAACTAAACAGAGAAAAAATAAATATCCTACCAGTGTGAGAAGCAGATCTTGTAATTTTATTAGACATTCGCCTGGACCAAAAAATCAAGCTTGTATAAAAAAGACAAAATAGATATTCTGAATTGGTTTTTATATGAAAACATAATAAGCATTATTGCAACATGCAAAAATATATACATCATTTAAGTTCATGGTAACTTCTGTAGGGAAAGGGACGCTAAAGAAACAGATGCAATAGAGATCAGAGCTTTCATTGGTTGTTATATCTATGTGGATCTTTGAGATGTTCTTGTTAGAGTATATCGAAATTGTGGGATAACGCAAAGGGAAACTGAAAGGTGGCTGCTATCAGAGAGGTACTGGAACTATTCACGAACAATTGTCAAAAATATTTTTCACCTAGTGAATATCTTACTGTTGATGAACAGCTTATGGCATTTAGAGGAAACTGCCCATTTTGGCAATATATTCCTAGCAAACCAGCAAAGTATGGGTTAAAAGTGTTTGCTTTGGTTGATGTAAAAACAGCTTACACTTTGAATTTAGAACAGTACGTTGGTAAGCAACAAGAGGGACCATGTAATGCTAGTAATTCAGCTGAAGATATTGTTCTTCGAATGGTCAAACTGTTTCAAACACAGAATATATTATACTGTGTACAAATATTAAATGTATTATATTTAGATTCAATAAAAAGTCATAAAGACCATTCAAAGTGTACAAATAGACTGCTTGCTTTGCGGATGACACCAGACATCCGCGCGAGTGACGATGTCGCAAATTTTTGTGCGAATAATGAAGGGTTAAGAGGATTTTTATGGAAAGCACTAATTCAGGAATGAAAAATTAAATAGATTTTTTATCCATTCACTTACTTATACAGTGCTAAAAGTGTAGACAGATAGTTAAGTATAACAGGGCATTAGGACTTAACAATAATTTTGTTTGTTCAGTTATTGTATCGTATAAAGTTTGGGCAGCTTTCCTAATGTGACGCAGAAAACTTCAGTTTGAATCACATTATTTTTTTTAAAATTATCTCATTATTTGGTTAATAGCCAAAAAAGTACTGTAAGAACTGACTCTTTCTCATAGTTATCTGATCCTTGAATTTTTAGTAGCATTAATGTTGCCATCTTACACAAAATTTTGACTGCTTTCCTCAGCTGTCTTTTTCAGGTGTGCTGAGGACTGATGTTAGTTTCTTACTATTTGGACTCCAGCCAAATCGTAAAACAGACAAACCATAAGTTGCCTTTTTATCAGTGACTGTTTTCTGACACTGGTAATTGTATTCTATCACACTCCCTGTTTAAAATTATGATTTCTTATGAGATATAGCCAAATTGAGTAGACATATTGAGTGCCAGGTTCAACACTTCAGTTTATAGCAGAAGCTCTGATCCTCTTTTATCACACTCTCCCAGAAGTTTGGTGCCTGCACCACATTGCTTTTATTTCCATATTTCATTTTGCACTTACATATAAGGTACTGCCTGACACTAGCTGATTTTTGTTGGTTGGTTGAATCAGATATAACATGTTTCTTACATCTTTGCCCTGCAGTTCTTGTACTGTATCACACACATCGTGCTGCATGACACATTATGTGATGTACATGTGGTCATATTTTAACACAAAATGAGAGGCTTTTCTTTGGTACTGCATTGTGTTAAAAATGATCATCTGTGGATTTTTATGTGCTGAGGAGTTAGCTTAAGTTTGTAGTACAAGATTGATGCATTATTACAACATAAGAGTGAGCCACCCATAAAAAAGTCATGGCAGTGTCAATGTAATAGATATTATCAGACATTTAAAACTTTGGTCATAAAAGAAGGAATATTTTGAGAGTGAGTATATATGTTAAAATGAAGTTTTGGGCACTTTGATAATAATCTCTTTAAGTAAAGTTACAGTGAATAAATATCTTTACATATTCACCTTAGATTTTCTCACTGATAACCCATGCTATTTAAAAACTTACTTTCAAATCTTAATCACCACCACCGACTTGTTGAATATTATGAGAAATCTTTCTTGCTTGAATATTGCTTCAATCATGTTAACATAAGTTTCCTTACGCAACTAACTTTTCTTTTAGTTCATTGTGGATTACTGCGAGAAGCACGAGTCTGGACGCCAGAAGATGTCCGCAGAACTTGGAGTTTGCCAAGAGATGGTGCAGCTGCTCCCTCTGAAACTTGAAAAACTCACTAAGGACGTTAAATGAGTGCTTTTAATTTGCAACAAAATGACAGTGAGATCGTCTGAAGCCAATGCAAATAAAATAATATTTAGAGCTAATGTGACAATTTGTAAGCTTCTTACTATGCACTGTGATTTTAATTTTATCATATATCAGCAATTTCTCATAATCATTTATTTATATAGTTGTCTGCTGAGAATAAATTGATTTTGTATGCTTTGGAAATTCACTCTTAAATATTTTGATGTGTGTGTGTGTAGATTTTCAGTGACGGCCTTGCTAGCTGAAAGCTCACTTTCCAACAGTCTTTTTGTTGTGCCTATCTGTGACATGGCATCTCTGCTGTATGGCGAGTAGCAACCGTCATTTTTGTAATATTGTTACAACTGATGCCAAGATATTCACATTCAGCAAATTCATTTTGAATCTAAAAAGTAAGATTGACAGAAAGTGTAAAATGGTGAAACAGAAATGGCTAGATCAAAAAGGCAAAGCTATAGATGCTTGAATGACTGTGTGAAAGACAGATGCTGTGTATAATAAAATTAAGGAAACCTTTCAGAGAAATGAGAAGCAGCTATCTGAATATCAAAAGCTCAGTAAGGCTGGTATTGAACCATCATAATTCTTTGACAAAGATTTGAAAGATATGATCAAATATTCATCAAATTTGTTTGAGAAAGATATTTGACATCACGCTAAGAAGGGGTCTTACACTGTCGTCATATTTTTCATCAAATTTCAAGATGACAGACAACAACCTCTTATTATGCGCTGCAGTTGCGAGTACCACAATTGCACTGTGTGTGTATTTGGAAGAAAAGCGGCAGAAAGAAAAGGAAACATTCTTGAATGAAGCCACCGGTATTATGTCGAGATAGAAAAAGCATTCAGCAAAATGTCTCAAGAGAGCTGCTAATGGAGGACGTAAATTACTTACGAATGGGTGACAGTGTATTTCAGTATTTGCTCTGCAAAGTGGCTTCTCATATTACAAAAGAGAATACTCTTTTGAGAAATACTTTGCGTGCAGAAGACAGGCAAACTGTGACCGAAATCTTTTCTGTCATCTTACTTTCTCTTTTTGTTTGTGCAAGTAGTTTCACTTTGTATTCACCTTCCCTTTTTACTGTAATCTACCATACAATTTTATCCTGCCTATATATACTCTATAATACATAACTTACTTTCAAACCATAACCAAAAAAATTTTTTACCGCCTTCAACACTAATGCTGCTACAAAATCCACCGTTCCCAGTTTACAAACATTTCTCATGTAACCTGGTGAATACTATTTCACAGCTTCGGTTCCTTTCACCTATTAAACAACCATTTCGGCAAGTTCTAACAATTTTCGCTTTATTTCCATTCCCGTTTTTCCCACAACACCAATCTTTTTTAGCAGCTTCCCACAGGTTTTAACGTTATTATTTCTTCGTCAGACAATTGTTAGCCACCACATAACCAGTCCTTTTAATACATTTACATGCAGTTTTTTTCAAAGTTCTCCACCCTTTAGCGTGTTTTGGAGGTTAATACAACTACCTAACCTTTGTGCACATCGTTGTTTACCAACCTAAGTTCACCACAGGATCAACATAGCTCTGCTTTAACCAACACTTTTTCAACTTTTTTCACACCAGAACTCCAGTTGCTTTCTAGTTCACCTTTATTTCTCCCCATATATTTTTATTTTAGCCTCATGTCACACTTTCCACCTTGTAAATACCATGTCACCCTCACAGCATCCCCACAACGACCCCATCAAGTTTTATTTACATTCCCTCTGCAAACATGCCTTCGCCCTAGCCAGATTACGTGCCATATTTTATGTACTCAGGCCTGTCTGACATTTGGCATTACCCCCAAAGGCCTCACACTTGAAGTTCCCATCTCTGGCTGTAACCCTTCTTTCCATCAGTCCCTATACCAGTTCCAAACCAAACAATCCATAGCCCTCACCTGCCTAATACTTCACCTATACATCAAGTCAGCCAATGAATACAACCGTCAACTCTTATCCCTAATCAAAGTCCTCAATCTTTCCTCTGCAACATCCACACCGGCTGTTCAGAGCATTCTCCTACAGGCCAACCGCAAATTAGAACAGCATGCCACCCTCCACCTCAAAAAACTATCCAATCTCGTGGTTTCCCACCTCCGGGTAGGCAATTCGCTCACCCTCCACAACCTTTCCAACAAACCTCAACCTCCTCTCATTGCACACAGACCCAGTCTCTCCCATCTACTCAATCTCCCACTTCCAGCTCCACTCCCCCCAAAAAACCTCAAAATTATAATCAACACAATCTGGAACCACAACATCCTAATTCAGTAGTTAACCTTTCCTCCAAACCTCTCTCCCAATCCGAAACCTCTGTCCTATCCAAAGGCCTCACCTTCAGCCCTACTCCCAGATTCAGCCAAACAGCCCTTGTCAAAGATTTACTGTTCTACACTCATAGTCTCTGCTGGACATATCACTTTGCCATGAAGAAAAATAATCCTAATCCTACTCCTAATGATCCAGCTCCCCAAGACACTATACAAATTGAACGCTGCCTGGAACAGTTCTTTCCTCCGTCACAGTGGGACCCACCTCCTCTTCCTCTAAATCACCCTCTCCAAACCTTCCAGGAATTTCTCACTTCCAGCCTTGCCTCTCTAACTTTCTTGAAAAACCTTAATCCTACTCCCAACATCACCACAGCTGAAGCCCTGGCTATCCGTGATCTGAAGGCTGACCGATCCATCGACATTATTCCGGCTGATAAGCGTTCCACGACCATGGTACTTGATCATCGGGAGCATTTGACTGTGGGACTGTGTCAGCTTTCAGACAACACTACATACAAAGTTGGCCAAGGTAATCCCATTCCTGATGTCCAGGCGAGGCTTCAAGGAATCCTCAGAACCTTAGGCCCCCTACAAAACCTTTCACCTGACTCCATCAACCTCCTGACCCCACCGACACCCCGTACCCCTACCTTCTACCTTCTTCCTAAAATTCACAAACCCAAACATCCCGGCCGCCCCATTGTAGCTGGTTACCAAGCCCCCACAGAACGTATCTCAGCCTATGTAGATCAACACCTTCAACCCATTATATGCAGTCTCCCATCCTTCATCAAAGACAACAATCACTTTCTCGAACGCCTGGAATCCTTACCCAAACTGTTACCCCCGGAAACCATCATTGTAACCATTGATGCCACTTCCTTATACACAAATATCTCGCACGTCCAGGGCCTTGCTATGATTCTTCTTCTTCTTCTTCTTCTTCTTATTATTATTATTATTATTATTATTCCATATCCGGATGCACCAATTATATCTTCCCTTCCCAGTAATTAGCAACGTAGTTTGATTTGTCATTGACTTTCAAAATATCATCTTTAGTGCATGTTATAGACATAAGTCGGCAAATCAGTAGGTGGTCTTAGTCCTGTATTGCTCCGCATTCACACCTATCGCTATCACTGTAACCCCATTTAAATAGGTTTGATTTGCACCCAGTTACTCCATTATGCTGCTGGTTTAATGACCTCCAGGTTGTAAAAGGTAGTTGAAATCCTGCAGATCCCTCCTCTAGTAGTTCCATTGCGGAGTGTGGCACCATTTCTTCCCAAAGAGATAGCTGCCTTGTGACGGGCTTGGTGGCAAGCTCTTCAGTAGTTTCAATGAAACTCTTGTGGGATTTCAGCCGGACACGTTGTTTTCGGTGCATATGCATCGGGTGTCGAGGATCATTCATTTGTTTTGATCTTTTGATCTCGGCGGCTACTTGTCTGCGGATAGTGGGTGGTGCTATGCCTATGATGGGATAAATGATGTCTGTGGGAGTTGGTTTGAAGCATCCTGTGGCAATACGTACAGTTTCGTTTACGGCGACGTCAACTTGCTTAGTGTGAGCAGAGTTCCTCCAAACTGGCGCCGCAAATTCCGATGCTGAGATACTCAGCACCAGACCCGTGGTGCACAAAACGTGTGGTTGAGCTCCCCACGATGAACCTGTTAGCTTCCGCAGTATGTTGTTCCTGGCACAGACCTTTTTTTTAGTGTTGTGACAGTGCTGCTTAAAAGTAAGTGCTCTGTCCAATGTTACTCCTAGCTATTTTGGGCTGTTTGTATGTTTCAGCTCTTCCCCTTGCCACATGACTTGGAGTTTCCATTTGGCTTGTTTGTTCCTAAGATGGAAGGCGGATACTTGAGATTTACTAGGGTTTGGTTTGAGATTATTGCCGTCGTAATAGGTAGCAAGTTCTGTTTAGGCTCCTGTGAGATTCTCCTTCACTTGTTCAAAGGATTTATCCTGTGTGGCCAGTGCTGCATCATCAGCATATATGAACATTCGTGTCTGGTGGCTGATGGGAAGATCATTGGTATAGATGTTAAATAATATTGGAGCCAAGACACTACCCTGTGCAAGTCCATTTTTCTGTGTCCTCCATCGGCTGTTTTTAGATTGTAAGGTTACATAGTAACGTCTGTTCTGTAGCATGCATTTCACGAACATAGAAAGGGTGTAGTCCTTAGTGACATTATACACTTTCTGGGTAAGCAACTTATGGTTAACTGTGTCATGTGCAGCACTGAGATCCAGTAATGCGACCCCAGTTACTTCTCCTCTCTTATAGCCGTCTTCGATGTACTGTGTGAGATTAAGGATTTGCCCACAGCATGATTTTCCTGGTCGAAATCCAGCTTGTTCGTTAATGAGGGCTTTGTCCACATAATCAGCTATGCGTTTGAGGATCATTCGCTCCAGCACTTTAAATAAATGACAAAGCAGTGAGACAGGCCGAAAATTTTTAGCTTCAGCTGGGTCTTTCCCTTGTTTTAGTAACGCAATAACCCGAGATTTCCTCCACAGTTTAGGAATTTGCATTGTTGTAATACAGTTATTCATTAGCTCTAGAATCGATGCTTGTACTCCTGGCCCAAAATGTTTAATTTGCTCAGATCTCAGATCATCGAGGCCAGCGGCCTTATTATTTTTCAAATCATTGATGGCATCTTGTAGCTCCTGGATGAAGAACGGGCGAGCTAGGAAGCTAATCTCCTCGTTCAGTTTCTTTTAATTTTGCCATTCCTGATCTTCCTTTAGGTTTTTCCGTTCATGAGTAGTTGGTGAGCTATCTGATCAGGTGTAACTTCACTGTAATTTGGTTGTGGTTGTGTTGGGTCGTTGTTGAGACTTTTGACCAGTTTCCATGCCTTCCTGGTGCTGTGCTCCATGTCCGTCTCTTGTAGGAGGTTACACCACTTTTCCTTTCTCGTTTCGGAGATACCAGACATCAGTACCTCACCTGCCTGGATAGTTTCCTCTGAGAAGGGGTCCTTATTGTATAGTTCTTCATACTTTTTCAGAGCTTCCTTTCTGCTACCATTGAGTCCAACAATATACTGGGTGCGGCACCCTCTAGGTATGCGCCGTCGAGAGATTTTCTTGACAAGGTCTATAAAAGTTTCATATGATTGTATCTCTGGTTTAATTTCCAAGATCTCCTTATCGAGGTCGTCAATGGAAAGTTCCCAATGAGCTTTTTTGAAATTGAAGTGTGTCTTGAAGGGCATTACATCTGATTTGATTACTGCAGTAATGCACCAAGTTGTTGCTCTGTGTTGTGATCTTGGAATTGGGTACTCGATTTGCTTTACAGTTTGCATGGATACCATTTCAGAGACAAAGATGTTATCTGGATTATATCCTCATTTCCATCTTCCACTGTTAAATGATGCAGGCAACTTGGGGTCATGTATCAATTTCAGTTTAGCGTGGTCTGCTCAGATCTCCAGCCTTATGCCGTCGTCATTTGTCTCTTTATAACCCTTTGCAAGACCGTGACAGTTAAAATCTCCTAGTACAACTTTAATGTTTTTTGAATGGAAATTTCCAGGCTCCGTAAATTTGAACCTCATGCTGAGTGGTTTGTACACGGATGTTACAGTACATGAATGTAGCTCAATAGTTAAAATTTCTATATTTTCTTCGCAGGTCAGAGCACAAATATAGCACTTCAGTACCTTTCAGTGGTCTCTCAAGAACTAATTTCATGCCCTGTATTTTTGGTCTATGGCTAGTTGGTGCTCTGTGTGTTTCTTGTAACACTAAAACATCACAGTTGTTTCATTTGCACATGTCAGATAATAAAATTTCTTTATTTACAGATAAGCCTTCAATATTGCAGGAAGTTGTCACTAGTGATGGTCTTGATAAAGGCCTTTTTTGTGTCTTTTCGGAGAGTTGTTTTGCCATCTTTGGTTTTGGTGCTCGCTACGATGGAGCACTTCATTTCACGCCGATCAACTGCTACCCTACCTAAAACCTCTTTCCTCATTACCTTAGCCAGCTTCATCCTAACCCACAACTTATTCACTTTTGAAGGCCAGACATACCAACAATTAAAGGGAACAGCCACGGGTACCAGGATGGCCCCCTCGTACGCCAACCTATTTATGGGTCGCTTAGAGGAAGCCTTTTTGGTTACCCAAGCCTGCCAACCCAAAGTTTGGTACAGATTTATTGATGACAGCTTCATGATCTGGATTCACAGTGAAGAAGAACTCCAGAATTTTCTCTCCAATCTCAACTCCTTTGGTTCCATCCTACTCCAAATCCCATGCCACTTTCCTCGACGTTGACCCCCATCTGTCCAATGGCCAGCTTCACACATCCGTCCACATCAAACCCACTAACAAGCAACAGTACCTCCATTATGACAGCTGCCACCCATTCCCTATCAAAAGGTCCCTTCCCTACAGCTTAGGTCTTCGTGGCAAATGAATCTGCTCCAGTCCTGAATCCCTGAACCATTACACCAATAACCTGAAAATGGCTTTCACATCCCACACCTACCCTCCTGACGTGGTACAGAAGCAAGCTGCTAGAGCCACTTCCTCATCCCCTCAAACCCAGAACCTCTCACAGAAGAACCCCAAAAGGGCCCCACTTGTGACAGGATACTTCCCGGGACTGGATCAGTCTCTGAATATAGCTCTCCAGCAGAGATACGACTTGCTCAAATCCTGCCCTGAAATGAGATCTTCCCTTCATGAAATCCTCCCCACTCCACTAAGAGTGTCTTTCCACCATCCACTTAACCTTTGTAACCTCTTGGTTCATCCCTATGAAATCCCCAAACAACGTTTCCTATCCTCTGGCTCCTACCCTTGTAAGTGCCCTCGGTGTAAAACCTGTCCCAGGCACCCTCCCACCACCACCTACCCCAGTCCTGAAACCCGGAAGGTGTACACGATCAAAGGCAGAGCCACGTGTGAATGCACCTACGTGATTAACCAACGACATGCCTACACTGTGAAGCCTTCTATGTGGGAATGACCAGCAACGAACTGTCCATTTGCATGAACGGACACAGGCAGACAGTGTTTGTTGGTAATGAGGATCACCTTGTGGCTACGCTAGCCTTAGTGCACGGCCAGCACGCCTTGGCACAATGTTACACCATCCAGTTTATCTGGATACTTCCCACTGACACCAACCTATCAGAACTGCAGAGATGGGAACTTGCCCTTCAATATATTCTCTCTTCCCGTTACCTACCCGGCCTCAACCTCCGCTAATTTCAAGTTGTCGCCCCTCGTACCTCACCACTCTGTAACCCACCTAATCTTACTGTTGTATACAAAATTGTACACAACAAGAAGTTGGAAAAAATATCCTGCAGTAAATAACATTCCTACAGGTATATTAATATCCTTAGAAGAACTCACCATGAAAAAACTATCCCACTTGGTATATGAGATATATGAGACAGGCCAAATATCATCAGAATTCAAGAACAACGCAATAGTTCTAATTCTGAAGAAGGCATGTGCTGATAGTTGTATTAAAAATAATCTGTTTAGTAAGTGATGGTTGCAAAAAAAAAAGATGAATTATTTACAGAAAAATGGAAAGACTGGTAGAAGCTGACCTGTGGGAAGATCAGTTCGGGTTCTGGAGGAATGTAGGAACATGTGAGTCCACACTGACCCTACGACCATAGGTGTCTGCCCCTCTCCTCCCTCCCCCCTACACAGAAGTGGCAGTTGCCTCCTTCTGGAATCTAGGTACAGGCTTTTTATTCATTATTTATTTCTAGCGATTGTTGTTTGGGATTCCACTAAATTGCAGATTTAACATTGCCAGTCGAGATAAGAAATACTGCAGTTCTAGCAGTCACTGTACTTGGTGAGTTTTCTTAGTTTTCACCATGTTCATGGGAAATTATGCCAGCTAATTGGTGCGGCTGCAGTTTTGGCACTGACATTGTCAACATGGATGGAAATCTCTACAGAACCTTGCAGGAATAATGTCTTTCATATTTTTCTGTCGGTTCCTCATTCAGCGCTTATCAAGCTGCAGAAAGGAGCAAGCCTGACAGCTTAGTATATGGAATCCATCACAGATGTCCAGTGCACAAAAAAGATGGCAATATATATGCCAGTCATCCATCCCAGTTCCCATAAGGACCCCTGCTCCTCTTTATGCACAATGGAATCACAACAGCAGTTTACCATTTGTCTGTGGAAAAGAAACACATGTGGCTTGCTAATTTCATCTTCAGTTATATGTGATAGAAATACTCAACCATGCTGTATTATAAGTGTTCACCTCTATACTTCATTATTCTCAGATTTGCTTGTCAAAAATAGAAAATATAATATTGTGCTGTAGAAGACGGGAAGAAAGAATGCAGTTTTGAGGTCAAAAAATGTCCTCCCCAGGACTGATACCTTGTTAAAATCTGTGGGTGCAACATGCAGTCACAGAACTATGAATCCTGCATTCCATTTGTGGCCAACAGGAGAGACAAGAATTACCTTGGAGCAATTCTAGACTGCTAAAAGTTGATTCTACTGGGCTATTTGAAGATGGTTTTAGGAGGTTTCTGACATTCATCTAGTTATATATTGACCCTAGGCTACACTTGACCAACCCAACCAAAAAAAAGGTAGCTTTCAAATCACATTTAGTTTAACTTACGTTATTCAAGCGGACACTAAAAATTATTGTACGTGAAAGTAATGCAATAAATCCATTAATGTGAACAGAAAGGAAGTTCTATAAGCAAATAATTATAGATGGCGGCAAGAGTTGAATGAGCCCTTTTTAACATTTATTTCCATTTCTTCACTTCGAGGGGCATTAATTCGCCACTTTTGTTCATATCGAGCAGGATGTTGTCAGCAATTCTGACTTTTTTTCATAATTAAGATTTTGAATTTGCTGTTTCAACCAAACATTAGTGGAGTATGAATAAATTATTTTTGTGAATATTTTTATATTTATGAATATTTTTATTCCATAAGTCATTGCATATCCTGAATGTAATCATATGAGGATGTATGTTCAGATTGTTGAATCAAACAGGTGGCATCCATATTAATATTAGTTATATAGGATGAGGCGCTTTGTAGAAGCCAAAGTAATCTAACTTTAAAATTTTAAGCAGGGAAACCAAGGCTTCATTAATGTAAAAATGTTCAAATGGGTGTAAGGTGCAGTAATTATGCAGAGATTAGGAGACTTCAGAGGATAGACTAGCATGGAGAGTTGCATCGACCAATCTTTCGACCAAATACAACAACATTGCAAAAATGTACTTCCACGACTGAACTATCAGCGTATCAGACTTTCACATGCAGTGTAATGGAATACACACATTGATTGTGTGGTGGTTGATCAGTGTGGAGAGACTCCATTAGTTTATTTTTGTGAAAAGAAGGAATCAACTAGTATTTGTAATTATGAAATGGAAGTTGGTTGTTAAGTGAAAAGTCATCAATCAAGTCAAATCAAATTTTTATTATCATATAACATGCCTCATACAATCAAAGACTGTGACATACGTGACATGTCAATTTAAAACTACATACAGACTATTAAACATAATCTAAGGTTACAAAACATATATTGTTGCTTCTTCAGGCAGGTATTATTTTGAATGGTTATCATTTTACAAAAATCTATAGTTATAATACATATGGTGTTACTGTTTTTAGGTAGATACTATGTTACATGGTCATAATTCAAGAAATCTACACTATAATAGGATTTACTTTTCACATATATTTATTATGTGTGGCGTACACTTACCCTTCAAGATTTTATTTATAAATTTCATGTCCATATCATGCAGAGTTTTTTCATATAGTTTTTTTAATGTCTAAAGGCTTAGTGCAGATTATTTTTTCCAGCTCCCAAGAAAATTATGCTACACTTAACTACTGAAACAAAATGCGCATAATATCCACAGCACATTTTTATTTACTAACATACCAAGGAATTTAAGACAGCGTGTGTGTCCAACTTTTTATCCATATAGCTTAGTTTGTTTTGTGAAGAAATGAACAATTTCTGTTTTTGCAATGTTTAAGTTCACATTATTATTTTTGACCCATGCCTCCACTGCTCCAGTTGTCTGCTCAGTATGGCAGCCCTCTTCAGTTTTACAGCAGACTATTGCTGTTGAGTCATCTGCATAAGGAATGGTATCTGAACCTGGAATGGCATGTTATTGATGTAATAAAAAGAAATAGTAGTAGCCCTAATATTGAACACTGTGGAACATCTAATTGTGTGTATTTACAGCCAGAAAGCAATTTTTTGTCACTGATGTTAATAATACTCTTTGTGTTCTGTTTGCCAGATGTGACGACATCGAAACAAGATTTTCTTTGGAAATCATAGTCAGTCAGTTTCTAAAGAAGTGGGTCATGATTTACAGTATCGGACACTTTAGTAAGATCAGAAAGATGCCCAGTACTTAGGTTTTGTTACTGAGACAACTATTGACTTTTGTGACCAATTTATTTATTGTGTGGGTTGTGCTGTAGTCTTTCCTGAAACCATACTGACCCCGTAAAATTATATTGTGGTATGAGTTATCATCATTTTTTACTGTAGAAGTTTTGTTAGATTGGTCACCGTACCTTATGCGGCTTTCATAAACACATGTATCAGATATGTGAAAGAAAGGAGATGATTGAGTGAACCAACTGATATGTCAATTAATGCAGGGGAGCCTGCATCATATGAAAAAGAGAATGCAGAAGCAGCATTTAAGGGAGAGAATAGAATGTAAATGTTGCATTGAAATGTGAACATTTGAATTTTAAATATACAGTGAGAAATTAGACTGACAGAGAGGACATTAGTCGTGAGAGATGGTTACAAGAGTTGTGACATCATCATTCTTGGCTGTGGAGTGTATGTTCCCTTTGTATTATTATAACAATGAAAACAATCAATTATTGGCAAAATTATTTAATTGGATAGATAAAAAATCTACTCACCAAGCAACAGCAGAATACATACATAAAAGATGTTTGTAATTGGCTAGCTTTGAGAGCCAGTGGCTCCTCCTTCAGGCAGAAAGGTTGAAGGGGAAGGAAGAGGGGTGAAGGAAAAGCACTGGAAAGGTCTAGGAAAAGGGGTAGATTTTGGGAAAGTCCACCCAGAATCCCACAGATAAGGGGAGACTTACCATATGGGATGAGAAGGAAAGACTAATTGTTGGGGATTGCATCGGACGAGATTTGAAAACCTGAGAGCTTTATGGTGGAAGGCATGGTAATATGTGACAGAGATTGCTGCTTAACATCTTGCATGAGTTAATAAGAGTGAAAAGCTAAGTGCATTATATGTAACTGAGGTGGGAGAGGGTGGTGAAAAATAGGTGAGAAAGACAATGAACGATGTAGAAAACTAGAACAGAGTGAAGCAAAGAATAGTCACAGTGAAGAAATGCTAAGACAGAAGAAATTAACATAACTTAAGGCCAGGTGGGTGGTGAGAATCAAGGACATGTTGTAGTGCTAGTTCCCACCTGTGGAGTTCTGAGAAACTGGTGTCTGGTGAAACCGGCACCAAGGTCACAAATGTCATGTTGTAGAGCATGCTCTGCAACAGGATATTTCAAGTTAGCAGTATACACCCTGTGCCTATGCCCATTCATCCTGATTGATAATTTAGTGGTAGTCATGACATTGTAGAAGGCCGAACAGTGTTTACACAACAGCTGATATAAGAGATGTTGTTTTGCAGGTGGCTCTCCCTTTGATAGTACACGTTTTGTCAGTTACAGATAGGTAGTAGTAAGAGGGTGCACTGGGCAAGTCTTGCAGCGATGATGATGCTCACTGGGGTAGTGGCCCTAGAGCCAGGATGTGGGTGCATAAGGAGCATAGGGTCTGACAAGAATATTGTGGAGATTGGGAGGGTGACAGAAAGCTATTCTAAATGTGGTGGGTAAAATTTCAGATAGAATGGATCTCATTTCAGGGCATGATTTTAGGAAGTCACGGCCCTGTCGAAGTAGCTGATTAACACATATGAGACCAGGATAATACTGAGTCACCAATGGTGTGCTCAAAAGCTGTGGGTTTTTGTGTGATCAGCAGTACCAGGGATGGGTGTGATGTCCTGGGAAATCTGCTTTTTAACTAGGCTGGTGAGGTAATAACATTCAGTGAAGGCTGAGGTGAGAATGGTGGTATATTGCTGTAAAGAGTCTGCATCTGAATGAATATGTTTGCCTCAGATGCCAAGGCTGTATGGAAGGGAACATTCCATGTCAAACGTTCCCTTCCACGTTCTGGCTACCACTATCCAAAAGGCACCTCCCTTCCCAGTTACAAATGTTTAGACTGATGTAAGGTATTGTGATCTGATCATGGACATCATGGTCAACAAGTTCAGTAAGTTTTGTTCTATTTCATCAAAGTTATTCAGGTCAACCTCCTTATTTATTAACTGTATTTGTGTCTGATTGCTAAGATTACTCATTGTTTTACTGTTACTGTCTACTTCACATAAATCTAGAATCCCATCTCTAGCTTCCTTATCAGTGTGAGTTTTATTCTATACTTTTGTTGCATTTTCCCTCAACATCATTTAAGCCTTGAGTATGGCTGAGCAATTCTAATACTTTAGTTTTTAGATAACTTAAATGTTCTGCAAAAAAACCCTTTGTATCATTAAGTTCAATTAATTCTGAAAATTCTCCATCATTATCATCACAACACAACTTTACTTCTTCCTTTAAATCAACAAAATGTTTCACATCTCCAGCACTACCATCATTAGCTTCTAACTCATTATAATCACTAATAGTACAATCAGCAGCATCAACATCTGCATCATTCACATCATCATTATCAATAACACCATCATTTACAGAGCTACAAGTTATACTATTACCCTTGCTATTATTATTCTCTTTCAGGTCAAATAGATTTTCGAGAATATTATTTTCACTACAACTAGTATGCTCATTCACAGGCTCCTGGCTAAACAGATTTTCCAAATCTCCACCCTACAGACAAAACTCATCATTTACCTTCTTTGAATTACTCTGATTTGTTGTATGCTCTTGCCAAAACTTGTACCAACACCTCTCATCTACTGATATTTTATTTCCCTGAAAAATATTCCTATTCTGAACCTGTCTTATTCTTTGTCTATTTTCACATTGGTTATATTTGGTTCTTACCTTGTCATATTGGGTATCTCTGGGATTGTGGACTGCCAACCAAGAGGATTTAATGCAAAATGCGAAAAACTGCAGATGTGAAATGAAGCCTGTCGACATCAACCACTGCTAGCAAGAGGGGAAGGTGCAGACTATGTAAAGAAACACCATAAGTAGCTTACAGACCAACTTCATAAAGAAAACTCTGTTTTTAACCTAAAAGAATCAAAAAATAAATGTACAAACATGTGTATCTAATTTACAGAATACCACAGAAGATGCTATGTAAATGAAAGCAAAACACATCTGGTGTAAAACTTCCTGGCAGATTAAAACTGTGTGCCCGACCGAGACTCGAACTCGGGACCTTTGCCTTTCGCGGGCAAGTGCTCTACCATCTGAGCTACCGAAGCACGACTCACGCCCAGTACTCGCAGCTTTACTTCTGCCAGTATCCGTCTCCTACCTTCCAAACTTTACAGAAGCTCTTCTGCGAACCTTGCAGAACTAGCACTCCTGAAAGAAAGGATATTGCGGAGACATGGCTTAGCCACAGCCTGGGGGATGTTTCCAGAATGAGATTTTCACTCTGCAGCGGAGTGTGCGCTGATATGAAACTTCCTGGCAGATTAAAACTGTGTGCCCAACCGAGACTCGAACTCGGGACCTTTGCCTTTCGCGGGCAAGTGCTCTACCATCTGAGCTACCGAAGCACGACTCACGCCCAGTACTCGCAGCTTTACTTCTGCCAGTATCCGTCTCCTACCTTCCAAACTTTACAGAAGCTCTTCTGTGAACCTTGCAGAACTAGCACTCCTGAAAGAAAGGATATTGCGGAGACATGGCTTAGCCACAGCCTGGGGGATGTTTCCAGAACGAGATTTTCACTCTGCAGCGGAGTGTGCGCTGATATGAAACTTCCTGGCAGATTAAAACTGTGTGCCCGACCGAGACTCGAACTCGGGACCTTTGCCTTTTGCGGGCAAGTGCTCTACCATCTGAGCTACCGAAGCACGTCTCACGCCCGGTACTCGCAGCTTTACTTCTGCCAGTATCCGTCTCCTACCTTCCAAACTTTACAGAAGCTCTTCTGCGAACCTTGCAGAACTAGTACTCCTGAGAGAAAGGATATTGCGGAGACATGGCTTAGAAACAGCCTGGGGGATGTTTCCAGAATGAGATTTTCACTCTGCAGCGGAGTGTGCGCTGATATGAAACTTCCTGGCAGATTAAAACTGTGTGCCCGACCGAGACTCGAACTCGGGACCTTTGCCTTTTGCGGACAAGTGCTCTACGATCTGAGCTACCGAAGCACGACTCACGCCCGGTACTCGCAGCTTTACTTCTGCCAGTATCCATCTCCTACCTTCCAAACTTTACAGAAGCTCTTCTGCGAACCTTGCAGAACTAGCACTCCTGAAAGAAAGGATATTGCGGAGACATGGCTTAGCCACAGCCTGGGGGATGTTTCCAGAATGAGATTTTCACTCTGCAGCGGAGTGTGCGCTGATATGAAACTTCCTGGCAGATTAAAACTGTGTGCCCGACCGAGACTCGAACTCGGGACCTTTGCCTTTCGCGGGCAAGTGCTCTACCATCTGAGCTACCGAAGCACGACTCACGCCCAGTACTCGCAGCTTTACTTCTGCCAGTATCCGTCTCCTACCTTCCAAACTTTACAGAAGCTCTTCTGTGAACCTTGCAGAACTAGCACTCCTGAAAGAAAGGATATTGCGGAGACATGGCTTAGCCACAGCCTGGGGGATGTTTCCAGAACGAGATTTTCACTCTGCAGCGGAGTGTGCGCTGATATGAAACTTCCTGGCAGATTAAAACTGTGTGCCCGACCGAGACTCGAACTCGGGACCTTTGCCTTTTGCGGGCAAGTGCTCTACCATCTGAGCTACCGAAGCACGTCTCACGCCCAGTACTCGCAGCTTTACTTCTGCCAGTATCCGTCTCCTACCTTCCAAACTTTACAGAAGCTCTTCTGCGAACCTTGCAGAACTAGTACTCCTGAGAGAAAGGATATTGCGGAGACATGGCTTAGAAACAGCCTGGGGGATGTTTCCAGAATGAGATTTTCACTCTGCAGCGGAGTGTGCGCTGATATGAAACTTCCTGGCAGATTAAAACTGTGTGCCCGACCGAGACTCGAACTCGGGACCTTTGCCTTTCGCGGGCAAGTGCTCTACCATCTGAGCTACCGAAGCACGACTCACGCCCGGTACTCGCAGCTTTACTTCTGCCAGTATCCGTCTCCTACCTTCCAAACTTTACAGAAGCTCTTCTGCGAACCTTGCAGAACTAGCACTCCTGAAAGAAAGGATATTGCGGAGACATGGCTTAGCCACAGCCTGGGGGATGTTTCCAGAATGAGATTTTCACTCTGCAGCGGAGTGTGCGCTGATATGAAACTTCATGGCAAATTAAAACTGTGTGCCCGACCGACGCGAACTCGGGACCTTTGCCTTTTGCGGGCAAGTGCTCTACCATCTGAGCTACCGAAGCACGACTCACGCCCGGTACAGAGTGAAAATCTCATTCTGGAAACATCCCCCAGGCTGTGGCTAAGCCATGTCTCTGCAATATCCTTTCTTTCAGGAGTGCTAGTTCTGCAAGGTTCGCAGAAGAGCTTCTGTAAAGTTTGGAAGGTAGGAGACGGATACTGGCAGAAGTAAAGCTGCGAGTACCGGGTGTGAGTCGTGCTTCGGTAGCTCAGATGGTAGAGCACTTGCTCGCGAAAGTCAAAGGTCCCGAGTTCGAGTCTCGGTCGGGCACACAGTTTTAATCTGCCAGGAAGTTTCATATCAGCGCACACTCCGCTGCAGAGTGAAAATCTCATTCTGGAAACATCCCCCAGGCTGTGGCTAAGCCATGTCTCCGCAATATCCTTTCTTTCAGGAGTGCTAGTTCTACAAGGTTCGCAGAAGAGCTTCTGTAAAGTTTGGAAGGTAGGAGACGGATACTGGCAGAAGTAAAGCTGCGAGTACTGGGCGTGAGTCGTGCTTCGGTAGCTCAGATGGTAGAGCACTTGCCCGCGAAAGGCAAAGGTCCCGAGTTCGAGTCTCGGTCGGGCACATAGTTTTAATCTGCCAGGAAGTTTCATATCAGCGTACACTCCGCTGCAGAGTGAAAATCTCATTCTGGAAACATCCCCCAGGCTGTGGCTAAGCCATGTCTCCGCAATATCCTTTCTTTCAGAAGTGCTAGTTCTGCAAGGTTCGCAGAAGAGCTTCTGTAAAGTTTGGAAGGTAGGAGACGGATACTGGCAGAAGTAAAGCTGCGAGTACTGGGCTTGAGTCGTGCTTCGGTAGCTCAGAGGGTAGAGCACTTGCCCGCGAAAGGCAAAGGTCCCGAGTTCGAGTCTCGGTCGGGCACATAGTTTTAATCTGCCAGGAAGTTTCATATCAGCGCACACTCCGCTGCAGAGTGAAAATCTCATTCTGGAAACATCCCCCAGGCTGTGGCTAAGCCATGTCTCCGCAATATCCTTTCTTTCAGGAGTGCTAGTTCTGCAAGGTTCGCAGAAGAGCTTCTGTAAAGTTTGGAAGGTAGGAGACGGATACTGGCAGAAGTAAAGCTGCAAGTACCGGGCGTGTGTCGTGCTTCGGTAGCTCAGATGGTAGAGCACTTGCCCGCGAAAGTCAAAGGTCCCGAGTTCGAGTCTCGGTCGGGCACACAGTTTTAATCTGCCAGGAAGTTTCATATCAGCGCACACTCCGCTGCAGAGTGAAAATCTCATTCTGGAAACAACCCCCAGGCTGTGGCTAAGCCATGTCTCCGCAATATCCTTTCTCTCAGGAGTGCTAGTTCTACAAGGTTCGCAGAAGAGCTTCTGTAAAGTTTGGAAGGTAGGAGACGGATACTGGCAGAAGTAAAGCTGCGAGTACTGTGCGTGAGTCGTGCTTCGGTAGCTCAGATGGTAGAGCACTTGCCCGCGAAAGGCAAAGGTCCCGAGTTCGAGTCTCGGTCGGGCACATAGTTTTAATCTGCCAGGAAGTTTCATATCAGCGCACACTCCGCTGCAGAGTGAAAATCTCATTCTGGAAACATCCCCCAGGCTGTGGCTAAGCCATGTCTCCGCAATATCCTTTCTTTCAGAAGTGCTAGTTCTGCAAGGTTCGCAGAAGAGCTTCTGTAAAGTTTGGAAGGTAGGAGACGGATATTGGCAGAAGTAAAGCTGCGAGTACTGGGCGTGAGTCGTGCTTCGGTAGCTCAGAGGGTAGAGCACTTGCCCGCGAAAGGCAAAGGTCCCGAGTTCGAGTCTCGGTCGGGCACATAGTTTTAATCTGCCAGGAAGTTTCATATCAGCGCACACTCCGCTGCAGAGTGAAAATCTCATTCTGGAAACATCCCCCAGGCTGTGGCTAAGCCATGTCTCCGCAATATCCTTTCTTTCAGGAGTGCTAGTTCTGCAAGGTTCGCAGAAGAGCTTCTGTAAAGTTTGGAAGGTAGGAGACGGATACTGGCAGAAGTAAATCTGCAAGTACTGGGCGTGTGTCGTGCTTCGGTAGCTCAGATGGTAGAGCACTTGCCCGCGAAAGTCAAAGGTCCCGAGTTCTAGTCTCGGTCGGGCACACAGTTTTAATCTGCCAGGAAGTTTCATATCAGCGCACACTCCGCTGCAGAGTGAAAATCTCATTCTGGACATCTGGTGTAATTCTTTTTAGTTACATTGCATGGGGGGGGGGGGGGGGGCGGTTATTATTTATCCGCAGCCCACCTCTATTTTCAAAATTCCCTTCACAATTTCTGTTCCCAGAATTTCTATTTTCACAAAACTGTTGGTCCCCACAGTTTGGTCTGACATCCTGATAATTTCTAAAATTTTTTGGATTCCTGTCATTCCTCCCCGAGGTGTTGTTGTTATGTCCTTGGTTAAAATTGTCATTATTATTTGTATTTCTATTGTGATTGAGATTACTCCAGTTTGGCCTCCTGAAATCAGTACTATGTTGGCCAATCTGTTAAATGCCATATCCAACCTTTCTACATATTTTAGGAACTGGTCTACAGACTTATCAGTCCCATAAACTAACCCCATTTGAATTCTTTCTGGTAACCATCTCTTAAGTGCATCCATTTGAATTAATTCATCAAAAGGTTGGTCTAAGTGTTCAAGTTTCATGACCTGGTCTTTGCAAAACTCTTTCACACACCCCTCTCTGCTCCTTGTACATTGGAGCATTTAAAAATTCACTCTTCATCCTTGCCTGTTCAGTGGCAGACCAAAACTTTTTAAAGAAACACTTTTCAAATTCATCTGTGGATAAATTGCTACAGTAAAGTTGGTTGGCCCATGACGAGGCTTCCCCTTCTAATGATCTTTTAATGAACTTAATTTTTAATTCATCACTCATACCAAGGAGAAAACAAGGCTTCCCCTTCTAATGATCTTTTAATGAACTTAATTTTTAATTCATCACTCATACCAGGGAGAAAACTATCACGGCAGTGGTGTATAAAATCAACTGGATGAAAATGTTTGTCACCAGAGAAACCCTTTAGTGTCATAGTAGGATAGCTTTGGTGTCCTACATTACAGAATGTTTTTAGATAAGGCCCATCTTGTACCAGTTGTACTTGTTTTTTGATAATAGTGATATCACTATGTAAGTCTGACACATTTGAGTGTGTTATCTCAGCTATCTTCTGAACCTTTTTAACCACAGCTGAGGCAACACTGTCTATTTTCTCATTTATAAAGATTTATTTTATATTTTCATTTATACAGATTACAGCATGTTTACTAGTGTTTCCAACAGCATCTTTACATCTAATTTCAATAGCACCTATCTCAGATCTGAGATCCTTGTCTGCTTCCCCTCTTTTCGTCTCTAATAATTGTATTTTGGATTCTGAAGCCTTTACTGTCCCCTACTTTTTTTGAACATTCAGCTATAGCTTTCACTGGAGAACACGCACCAACTAAGTCTTTTCTAATATTTGAAATTTGTACATTAAGTTTGCTGTGATGAGATCACGTTCTGAGACTATTGTCTTTTCAAGTTTTGCACCATTTTTTTCCACCATTGATGATTTTTTTTTCAAGTTTTCCACTATTTTCTTTCATTGATGACATTAATGCTGTAAACATGTTTTGTAAATTTAACTGTTTGGGTTTCTTACTCAACGTTGTTTCACTTACGTGTGACTGTTCTTGTTTCTCACAGTCTGTACTGGAATGTAACGCACTTCTGCCTAAAAATCCTGAGTCTTCCCTGATTTCATTTAACTGCTTAGGTTGACTATTGTCTAATATATCATGAAACTTGTCTTTATTGGCTATGTCCTGTTTAAAGTCACTAGTTGAAGCTGGTAGTTTCGGCATATTTATTTCATTGTTCTGATCCCTATCCATTTTTTGTAAATATGTTCATAAATTATCAATCCAAGAAAAAATCGGTCAAAATGTTCACATAATACTGCACTGAGAAAATACAAAAATAAATGTTTTAATTGGTACTTAGCTTATTATTCTCCTGGATTGGGTAGGTGGCGTCAACTTCAGTAATAATGCTCCCACCTTTTACAACCATGTGTGTCCATAGTGTTGCGTCATTCAAAAACTTCTCCACATGTACTATGGCAATCTGTATTTAGTTTAATATCATTCCACTTTGCAACATAATTATATGCTTCTTTATCACCTGGAACATAAACACTATCAAAAATCCAAATGTACAAGTATCCTGGTCACCTCCTATGTTACATCATTGGATGACTGTTATTTGTAATAATTGTTCATGGAGTAATTAAATATTGTTGGCTGGATCTAGTGGCAGTTAAAAAAAATACTCATCTTGTTTCTTGAGGGTCTCCTTAAATCCGTTGCTTGAATTTCTTCTTTCTGGAAGCTAAGTTCTCTTGTAGGACTGGAAGCCCTATAGGTTGACGTGCTTTACAAAAAATGTAATTCACTCAGCAGTACAATACAACAATTACGATAACATATATTCACATAAACAAAAAAAATATCCTTTTGTAGTACAGTAATTTTGTGAATTTTTTTTTATCACAGCGGTTAATCGTGTTAGCACAACATTTCCATTGTTTGATATATGAAACAAATTGTAATTTATTGCTATTGAGACACTGGTCAGAACAGTCATATCCACATGAACACAAATTATTATCAGCGGCATGTTACATTTGCAATAAGTACAATGCAATAATTATTAATGAAAATAGTGTCGTTATAATGATCAATGTTAACAGTGTTTGGTATGACTGGTATGGTACTGTCAGGGCATGCAGAAGTTAAGTCATGCATTTGATTGAAGTGTGCCATCCGCTTAGTACAAGTGTAATTCACATATATTTTGTCATAAAACATAAAACAATTTCATTACTGGATGTAACTGAAACAATTAAAAATTGTGGATATGTTTATTGCGTATATATATAAATTAAATGATGTATGAAAAATGTCAATATTATGATACTGTGACATACGGAAGCTTTTTGCCTTGAACACAGGAGTAGGTCATGTGTCTGAGGCTTTAAATCAGTGGGAAGACTGTGTCTCATGGTGTTTTCCATCTCATCTTCCATCTCGTGCATTTGGTTTTGGACACTGGTAAGATATGAGGCTTGTCTAGAAACTAAGGTTACAAGGCATGTAACTTTAGCATGGAATGTCCATGGGGGAAGTTGGTACCATTGCCATGTGTCGGGAAGCCAGCAGAAGAAACGAGCATTCCCAACAACCAGAAGCTCATGATTAGTGTTGTGACTGTTGAGTGTTCTCATTGTGGCTCCCACCAAGTGCAAAGTGTGTGCGTAATTTGTTACCTGAATGCTAAGGGAATGAATGCCACTGCGATTTCATCGTGAAATAATTTCAGTTTATGGATAGGGTGTAATGTCAAGGCAACACATGACAAAATGGGTAGAGAATTACAATTTTAATTGATGACATTCTTGCAGTTTATCCAAACATTTCACGAACTGTTGTTCATGAAATCCTAACTGATTGACTAAATTATTGTAAGCTGTGTGCACAATGTGTGCTCAAGATGCTTTACCGAAGCACATGAAATGAACAGAGTCGGTGCTGCTTGCAAATTTTTTGACTGCTTTGAGACTGAAGATGAGGCATTTCTCAACTCTATAGTGACAGGAGAAGATACTTGGGCTTATCACCATACACCAAAGAGCAAATAACAATCAATGCAGTGGTGCCATGCTCATTCTCCTTCAGCTAAAAAAATTCAGAACTCGGCAAACATGGAGGTAAATCATGGTGTCAGTTTTTTTTGGGAGAGAGAAGGGGTTTTGCTCATTGATTTTTTGGAAAGAGGTTAAACAATAAATGCTACAAGATATTGTGCAACCATGAAGAAACTTCACAGATCTATACAAAACAAACATTGTGCAATGCTAACAATGGGAGTCTGTCCCCTTCATGAAACAATGTGCGTCCGCACACTGCTTATGCAACTTTTGTTGACTTCATTTGGCTGGGATGTTTGAAGCCACTCCTCTCACAGCCCCGATCTCGCACCTAGTGACTATCATCTGCTTACTGAATTGAAGGAACACCTTTGTGGAAAACACTTTTTCTGATGGCAAAGAGGTGAAAATCCAAGTGAAGAACTGGCTGAAAAAGGCAGCATGAGATGTCTGTGACACAGGAATCTAAAAACTCTTCCCGCGGATGACAAAATGTATTTAAGTAAATGGTGATTATGTGGAAAACTAATGCAAGATCTATACAACAACACATGTAAATTTTGTTAAAATAAATTCATTTTTTGTACTTCAAAAAGTTCTTGTAACCTTACTTTCTGGAGTAACCTCATAGGTGAGATCTGGGTAGTCAAAGTGCTACATATGTTTAAAACTGATTATAGTGCTGCATTATGGACTAGCATCGAAATTTCGGTTCACACTGAACTCTCAATGACTCCAAGTGTGACTGATAGAACTTTCGCGAGTAATAATGATCATATTATTTGTAAATGTGGTTAAAAATTTTCGTACATAGCTTTCTAAAGTGAGTTACTTGTGGTGTGAACTTTAAGATAAATAGTGCACCAAACCTTGTAAAATGCTCTGCTTGCTACACATGGGTCTTATTTGTTTTACCAGTGATTCAGAGACTTAAAATTGTTGAGGTGTATCACCACAGTACGTACATGATTCTTTGGTTATTTCAATTACATTAAAAATACTGAAAGATAGCAGATAATTTAGCTGATTTGTCTTCGTTATTTATTCCTTTAGATAAATGTTCATGTGTCTTCATCATCTCATTAATTCTTTAACTATATAACTTGATCAAGTGTTGAGTGATCAAAATTCACACTTTGGTATATTATATGCTACATGTATCTTGCATTAATTGGTCCAAAAGACAACAGGGTGCAACCAAACCTCTGTAGAGCACGAGTCACATAATTTCTAGGTTGCATGCTTGGCCATCTGTGAGATGACTGTTGGGTTTGCTCTGTCGTAGCCCATCACAAACTCAAGTCACACACACTCTACAGATATCCCAGTATCATCAAAAATGAACTTGACTTTTATTAGTGCAATGCTTCAGAAGTGGACATTGGTATTGAAAAATGGAATCCTAGATTTATTAGGCAATTTCATTCCAGACCGTGCTCCGCATGCTGGCTTTATGAATACTGTACATCAGCTGCTCGAACAGCCATATTTGTTCACATTGTGTCTTCCACATCATGTTCAAACTTGTACAACATTTTCACATCATCGTCTGGCCGAGCCTGCCAGTTACTTTTTGAAAGTTCCTACCACACATAGGACTGTTCTGCGTACGGATGCCAAGCACTCGTCCATTGTACCACTCCGGATTTTGCCTCAATCATTCACACAACCATTCAATGGTGATGCCATCACCAACTACATAGCTCGACCTAAAGTGCAGTTGTTTCGCCTGGGTAAAGCCACTATCTGGTTTGCAGTTCTTGAGGTATCCTCAATACATCTGGTACATCAACTGCCAGAGCCAAATTTGTCATGTTACTCAATTAACTTCAGTGAACATGCAGATGTGATCTGTGAAATTTTTCTTTTGCCCCCAGTTGATGATAAATACCTTGCAACACGGTGGCGGCATCCTTCTTCACCAAAGCCGTGGGAATTCAAACAGTCTGCCGGTAAAGTCATGACCATGACAATCGTTTTTTGGGATCGGAAAGGGGCATTGTTGGTCAACTTAATGCCCACTGGGATCACAATTAATGCTGACAGGTACTGTGAGACTCTGAAAAAACTCAAACAGGCAATTCAGAACTGGAGAAGAGGAATGTTGAGCAAGGGCGTACACATTCTCCATGACAATGCTCGCCCATACATTGCTCGGCAAACCGTTGCTCTCCTGCAACAATTTCAGTGGAACATAATCACCCACCCACCGTATAGTCCTGCCTTGGCGCCCAGTGACTATCACCTGTTCCCTAGGTTAAAAGAACATTTGGCCAGAATGCGATTCAGCTCCAATGATGAGGTGAAAGAAGAGGTTCATAAATTTCTGAACAGCATGGCGGCAAGCTGGTATGACATGGGCATACAAAAACTGCCACTGATGTAAACCATTGTAGAAATAAACAGGTCTACGTACTTATAAAAAAAATAGTTGACCTCTCTTTTGGGATTACCCTCGTACATTATTTCAACATGAGACTGGAGTCATTATGTGTAAGGAGTGAAAACGATGTTATGTGTTTTGCCATTTGCCAGGTGTCAGAGGGACTCCAGACCACGCAATGCTGCCTGGATGGTTTTCAGACATAACATTGACTCTTGCCCATTCTGAATGTCTCCATCACACCATCTCCACTCGATTTCAGCATGGCTCCAATGTCCTTCCTGGTTGCATTAGAGTCCACAGAGCCCCCACATATAATCAAGGTCAATAATTCTCTTCCTGGTCTTGTACCCTCCACTAAAACTTTGAGTGTTCCTGTGACCCTGCGCAGCCATGGGTGTTACTTACACATTGTGTCATTCACAATAGAACGTTTCACAAGATTACCATCACCTCAGGTCCTCCTGTCTGCTACAGGTTGTGCAGATGACCATCGGACAAGCTTAGCACTTACAAAGTGGCAGTCAAAGGTGTTTTACAGGATGGGATTATGAGACCTTCTGATAGTTGGTGTGCTTCTCCCATTAAGTTGGTGCCCAAGAAAGATGGGACAGTGAGACTGTGTGGAGACTATAGGTCTCTTAATGCCCACACATAATACCCTATACCAATCATACGAAGGCATGCTGAAAAGTAATTCCTCTGGACTGCTGAAGGAGCGGGTGCTCCATGTGTCAACAAACTCTTCAAATTCGGAACTTGATTACAACATGCTGTTTCTCAAGTGCCGAAATAGTTATGTGACACATCACCATGTTACATGCGGCAACAAGTTGATGATTAAGGGCCCTCTAGTGGCAGAGGACTTCAAATATGTAGACATGAAAAATAAAGATATAGAACATTAACAACATTTGTTTTATTTAAGAAGCTTTAAAGAGTTATTATATAAAATATTTGGAGGTATTACATTGCAGCATCCCTTGGCTTCATCCACTACCTTACTGATGCCCCAGTTTTCAGCATCTTTGACTGTGAGAAGGCGTACCTCTAGATAGTAATGAGTGTAGAGGACATTCACAAAATTGTGATTATCACACCTTGCAGTCTATAGGAATTTTTATATACACTGTATGGCCTCAAGAGCACGGCTCAAACCTGGCAGAAATTATTGACAGTGTTACATGCAAACTCCCTTGATGCTATGCCTACCTGGGTGACATTCTCATCATCTCCCACACCATGGAACTGAATGAGCTGCATCTTAAACAAGTTCTTGATGCACTCACTGCCACTGGCATAATGATTAACCTTGACAAATGCAAACTCAGCAACCTGAAGTCGTCTTTCTCAGACTTGTCATCAGCGCAAATGGTATTTGCCCGACACCACAGCGAACCGATCTCATCCACCAACTGCCATCACCACGGGACAGGACGTTCAATGTTTATGTCATTTCCTCTGGATGATTAATTTCTATTGTTACCATCTTTGTCAAGGAGCTACCGTTCAGATGTCTCTCACAGAAGTTCTAATAGGCAATAATACTAACAACTAACATAAGCTAGAGCAGACCCCCCTGCATACAGCATACTTTCAAGCTATAACATTGACATACCCTCTTCTGCACACCCAACTCATGATTACTACTGATATGAGTGATTTCAGTATTGGAGCAGTTCCTCAACAAGAAGTTGCACGCATACAACATCCACTCTGCCCCCCCCCCCCTCCCCTCCCCCTCCCCCTTGTAAACTGACCACTTAACAGTGCAAGCGGTTGGCCAATGACTGTGAACTACTGGCAGCATACGAAATGGTTCATCAGTTCAAAGACAGTGTGGAAGGCAGACCACTCATTACCAACACCAATCATTGACATTTAGCAGACTTCGAAGGATATCTGCCCTCAATGATTCCACGACCTTGATTATATAGCACAGTTCACAACCAATGGTAAACGTCTGCATGACATGGAAAACATCCTCTCTGCACAGACTAACTACAGCAAATTCGCAGAGGCACAACTGTAAGATCAACAACTCATGGATTTACTCCATGATTCCATGACCCTCTTACTGCTGAACATTGCTCAGTTCTTGGCGCAGATAAACAGCTCTTACATGATTTTTTACTGAATCACATTCATCCCCTTGTACCCGGGTCACTGCAGAAGTTCACCTCAAGCAGTTTTGCAACTTGCTGCACCCTGGCAGCTGCCCCATGACACGAGTCATCAGGAATGCTTTGCGTGGCCTAATGTAAAAAAGGACTGCAGAAAGTGGATGCTTCTGTGCTTAGCCTGACACAGCCGCCACTTGGTCACTTCGAGATACAAAAAGTATGCTTTCAACATGTACACCTTAACCTGGTAGGTTACTGCCTGATTCTGAAGGCTCCCAATAAATACTCTCACTCACGGATTGAGTCATGCAATGGGTGGAGTCCATTCCTCTCAGAGACATCACAGCAGAACTGACGGCCAGAATTTTTGTTAATGATTAGATTGTCTGTTTCAGTTGCCTGGCCTCTATAACCAGTGATCAAGAGCAACAGTTGGAATCGGCATTATTCAACAGACTATGCAACTCCTGTGTCATTTGTCCGTATTGTACCTTTGCATACCACTGACATAGCAATGGTCTTGTTGAATGCTCGCATTGTACTTTGAAAGGTGGCATCGTGTGCCACAGGGATCAGTGGACCAAGACTCTTCCCTGGATATCGCTGGGCATTTGCTTTGCGCACAAGGATGGCTTTGGTGCCTCCCTGGTGGAGGTCCTATAAGGTAAAGTACTTGCTCTACTGGCAGACTGCATGCTCCAGGACCAGTCAACATCAGCTACAGACATGCCCGTCCTCTTCAGATGTGTCAAAAATTTTATAGCATGCCTCTGCGCTCCCTCAACAGCTGAACAGCACTCCAAGGACCTTCGTCCACAAGGTGTTGGCCCACTGTGAGTTTGTCATACTTCACGATGATACTGTTCAGCTGGCACACTCCAGCCACTGTAAACAGGCACTCACGCAGTTCTTAAATGGGAAATTTGCACATTTGACATATTACTTCATGGCAAACCTATGATTGTCACGATCAATCGACTTGAACAACAACACTTTGATTGACGGTGCATCACCTGCTTCAGCCTGTGCAGTCTCACCCACGGCTACACAGACGCACACCACAGCTGCCGCTCTCTCTACATCTGTCATCTTCAAAGTACGCCTGATGCTCAACACTTTCTACATGTCAAAATAGTTGACAACTTCCTGGTCATCTAGGGGCGTCATGCTAACTGACAAAGCGAGAAGTTCTCATGCGATCCCAACACACTTAATGACTTTGGCCTGGCCACTATCATGTCTCAACTGTCGTCCGATCGTTTCCTCACTATAATGGCCCTTAGGACACTGCACCCAGATCACCTCTACTCCAACAGATCCCAATGCCTCTACTTCACCCAGGGTTCACACCAGCCCCGGGCTGACACTAGGTGTCTATAGTCATCCCCATTACAGCTGTACTCCACCCCAGCTCTGGGCCTACCATCTCTCTGCCGCGACACAGGGGAGATAGCCTCACAATGATGGAGCACAGCTACCTTCTCCCCAAGTGCTCTGCAGTCCCAAGGAGTGGGGCTATTTGAAGATGTCATGAAAGATGAACCTCTGACCATCGACTGCGTGCTTCAACACCAAGCATATCTTTGTAAGTTGGCCTCAGTTCACTCTGTGGTTGCCAAGCAATGTGATGTAGTTCTCTATTTGTGCTGTATGGTAAATAAAGTGTGTTCTAAATCAGCACCATGTCATTACCATTTGACTAATTTTTACCTTTATTTCATCATGGGGTAAGATTCTACAGACCCAACACGTGGCCCATCCCACATTTGACTGAAAGAGGTATGTTGGGCCAAGATAAGACGCCATTGTACAACTCAACTGATGCTTACAGTGTTATCAAGTATTAAACATGCCAATAAATAATTGACAATGCACAGTTTTATAGTATGAAAACCAAGTACTACACCACAAAATTTACCATTTGCAGCAATCACTCATATGAGGTCTGTTCAAAAAATTCTGTAACATTCGTAATTTCACATGACTGGTGTGTTGGAGCAAAATGCAGTTGGCATCTCTGCACATGCCATTGTTTAATGTGTAACTGCTGTAAATTTCATTGTTTTATGTCTGTTAGTTCAGATATTGTTTGTTGCTGTATTGAGTAGAACATTGTGTCACACAGTTTGCAAATTTTGAGATGGTAGAATTAGAGGAGCAATGCATTTGCATTTAATTTTGCATGAAATGCAAGAAAACCTTTAAAGAGACACACCAAATGATGCAGGAAGCCTACGGTGATGAGTGCTTCAGTTACACTGGGTATTATGAATGCTTCACACAGTTTTAAAATGGCTGGGCAGAAGTTAAAGACGACTCTCGATCAGGGTGTCCTTCAGCATCTACCAATGACACCCATGTCAGGAACGTCCAAAAAATTGTGTGTGTCAGTCGAAGACAGATTGTCCAAGAGATTGCAGAAGAATGTGACATTTCAGTTGAATCATGTCATGAAATCCTGACACAGCATCTTGAAATGCATCATGTTGCCACCAAGATTGTCCCACGGATCATGAGTCAACAGCAGAAACACCATCACCTCACAATCTGTGAAGAGCTTTTGGATTGCGCAAATGAGAATGAGATGTTCCTTAAGAGAATCGTAACTAGTAAGGGGGGGGGGGGGGGGGGGGGGCAGGTGATAGATCATTCTGTAGGTCCATCCTGATTTGGGTTTTCCCTAAACCATTCCAGACGAATTCCGGGATAATTCCTTGATCAAAACCATGGCCGACCACTTGTTCTCTCCTCATAAAGCATACTTGTATATTATGAGTGTATGTACAAGATGGATTCAAAAAGTAAGTTTCCCTGAGATTGTGAACAGAAACAAAACAATTTAACTAAAATATTTATTGGAACAGATACAGGAACTGCTGGACAATTTTTCAAAATATTTATCACCGGAATTCGGACATTTGTCGTACTGTGGGATCAACTATCATATCCCTGTCATAAAGGCCTGTTGCCTCAGACTGGAATCACCGTGTGACAAACAACTCTGCCCTTACCAGCCAGAAAATGCTGACTCCCACTGGGCAGGAATTTCTTAAGGTTTCAGAATAGACAAAAATCTCTGGGAGCAAGGTCCAGGATATAGGGTAACTGATCAAACACATCGCAACTGAATGTTTGCAGGAAATCTGTCTGGCACCGAGCTGTGTGTGGCCTAGCATTATCCAGCAGGAAGACAACACCAGCATTAAGCATCCTGTACTACTTATTCTGAATGTCCCATCACAGTCTCCACATAGTTTCGTAAAAACACTCAGCATTCGGTGTCTCACCTCTGGTCAGTAATTCAAGGAGAATTCCCTGTCTGTTCCAGAGTGCAGCACTTTCTGGTCCGACACAGATTACTTGAATTTTGTGCTTGCCAGGATAGCCACTGTGATGCCAATGCACTGACTGCTCCTTGATGTCTGGGGTATTGTGTGCAACCATCATCTCTCATCATCTGTGATGTTTTGCCCCAGAAACTAATTGCCATTATCATGGTTCCACTACAGGAAATTCAAAACTGGTGCTCTATGCATTTCATCCAACAGAAAGCTGTTCATCTGTGGGAACTGACTGCTGAATTCGACGACTGCGATGTGATTATTCTCTATAATGGACCGCTGCACAAGCTGCTTCTAATGAGGGATAGCCCCCACAGCACTCATTATGACCATTTTGGTGACCTGCTGCAAAGTCTCTGCACCACCTGCTTGCTCATGCCATTGGGGCCATAAACTTGGCACAGTTGACCAAATTCAGCCAACTATGTTCTGATTCAAAAACTTTAACACTGACCCGCACTTCACACATGCGTGGAACTGGAATACAGGACCCCATTCCGCTGCTGTTAAACCTCGGGAAGTTCCATTAGCAAATGCCACGTCGTTACTCTATCAAGTACACACAGTCACTTCACAAAACATATTGCTACCTGTCGAACACATCAGGAATTCACTTTAAAGTGCACCGCTTACATGTTGAGCAATTTATTTTCATTGTGTTACGATGAAAAATCTTATGTCTTTGTGACATGATTCCTGGATGAATAAATAACAGATACTTGCCAAGATAGTTTCTCTCAGTGGTCATATGAACCCAACCTGTCAAATTCTTGCAGAATCGAATCACCCAAACATCCCCCCCTCCCCCCTGACTTACAGAAATCTCTATGTACAAAGAACTGAGTCTTTTTCCTCTGAATGTTTAATTTTTTTATAGTCGTGCAAACTCACTTCCTTTCATCAGTTCTGCCTTATCATCTTGCACTTCTGTTAATCTTTTTTGGCGTTCATATCCCACACTGCATGTTTCATTTATATATATTCTCCTTTCATCAGTTAAATCTCATATCTTCTGTGCTACACTTGCTAGTCCTGTCCACTTCGAAAGTGTATCTGCACAGTAAGTTTGGCATAACTTACCTAGCTCATGTATGACTTTGCCAGATTACTTTATGGGTGATATCTAGAAATTAAAATATGGTTATGTTTTCCCATGCAAAGAACTCCTTGAACTGCGTGGCTGTAAACTGCGTTCCGTTGTTCAATAGCAGGTTCTCAGGTTTACCAAAATTTTGAAATAATGATCTCGTAACTTATCTATCACACTATTTGTCTTCATTCTTTTTACAGGACATAGTTTTATTAACTTTGACCAGCATTATAAAACATCAAGCTATGCATAGAAAGCATTTATCTGTTTTGTTGTTGCTGTTATGAAATAAAATTCCTTTGTGCTTTTTCCAACTTTTATCGTTACTTGTGTTCTGCTAAAAATGTTGAGTGTGAGCATTTAGGTTGACATTTTGTCATTGTAGAGTTCCTATTGCCAGTATCCTGCTGATATATTCATTGTGCTAATGTGTTTTGTCCCAGCAAATATCACTGACATTTCTTCTATTATACGTGGTCTATTTCTTTCAGGTTCAATTACTGCTACTCAGAGTTGTTATAACAACTATCTGAATGTTCAATGACATTCCACTTAATCACTCTGTCAGTTTCTTTTTGTACTAACAATATTATGAAAAGAAGAGTTGCCAATCACCATACAGCAGAGTTGCTAAGTCGCAGATACGCACAAACAAAAAATATAAAAAAAGATTGTCAGAAACAAGCTATGAGCCCCAACCCCCCTCCACACACACACACACACACACACACACACACACACACACACACACACACACACACAACACGTGGTCATAGTCTCTGGCTGCAGAGGCCGGTACTAATGTCTTGCACAGAATGGATCATTATGTGCTTCTCCAATAAAGTAACCATATCTTATTTTTATTTTGTGTTAAGGTGTTTGAATTATTAACATTATTAACTGTATCATCTTGGTTTATTTGTAAATCTTAACTGTGTGATCCTTCAATTTTACTCACTAACCCAACTTCTACTATAAGCACTAAGCTTAATTTTGGTGTAGTTCCCGAATCAAAATATAAAGTAACTTTCTTCATCTGATCCGTATGAAAATATCACTGTCGCATTTTGAAAATCCAATGTAATCTTTTGTTCTGTAAACTAATCTATTTCTAGAATTATAGGGACATTTAAACCTATAATGATAGACACTGGGTACTGAAATGTATAGCCATTTAACAAAAATGTAATTAATAGTCTTCACACAGTGGTTTACTAGTGAGTCAAGTTAAAAAGTCTGTGAATAATATGTAACACGATGTTTTGTTCTAAACAACTGTGACCTATTACACAAACATTACTACCTGACTCTAGAATTATTCTTTCTGACATGCCCTACAATACCCATAGCTTTTTGGTTCTTTTATGTGTTTTTCTGTAATAGTTCTCTCAATTTTTGCCATTATCATAGTTAATTAAATTAGAAATACTGTTGCTGTCTGTCATATTTGTCCTGACCTTTTATGCTCTTGACCATTGTGTCCTATGTGGCTATGCGTTGTATAGTTTTGGTTACGATTACTGTTGCTGCTACTTGCTTACCACCTTCCTGATTGTCTCTCAATGGCTTTATTTGTTCCAAATATTCTAAGAAATGATTAATTTTACCCCATTCATTTTCTGAAAGTTTCTCTCTTATCCTCCATGGTAAGCAGCTACAAATTACTTCTAAAAATGTTCCTTATGAGATCATTTAAGCACCTTGCTTTATTGGTATGCCACTGTACGAAATCTCTAACCTTTTCAAGAATTACTGTTGCATAGTTGGGAATGTAAGAATTCTACATGTAGCTTCTTCTGCACACCATTGGTCCAATATTTTGATTTAAAATCAGTTTTGAAAACCTGGTAATTTTTAAAGTCTAATTGAAACATACCCCATTGTGCCACATCTCCATTCACATGGATAATTGCAAATTTTTAATCCATCCATATTTCACATAACATACTGCCAAAAGATTTCAGAAATAGAACAGAATACATATGAATCTCCTAAAGGTGAAAATTTTGAAAATGCATGGTTAAGGCCTCTACTTAATACAGCAGTGAAATCATCACATCTATTGCAACCTCACTTTTTGCTAATAAATCTTCAATCTCACTCCATACTTGTTTTGTATCGTCTTGATCGGAATTACTGTAATACATCTCTTGTAGTTATTTGTGTAACTGTGATTATTACTATTACTACTACTGCAGTTGTTGATCTGTCACGTATGAGCGTATTAAGTAAAATGTCTTTGGTCTCAGTTTAATTCAAATTTTAGAGACACTATTAATAATCTTGTTCAGACTTTGTTAGATACATGTCTTACGTTACAGTCCAACTTTTCTTCAATGATTCCTAGTACTTCATTGTTTCTGCAACATGATAATATTCTAGATATGATCACTTCTCCAACCTATCCATTCTACCGTTAAGTTGGTTTGTGAAGTCTTGATTTACTATCCCGTTTGCATCAACCTGTTATTCATTTGAGAAAACTGGTCTAGTACTGACTGTATAAACCCTTCAATTTCCTGTTACCCTCTATGAAAACTATGTTACGTTATATGAATATGTAGGTAAATCTAAAATCTAGAGGGAGACTGTTCTACTAGGTACATAAGCACACAGTAAATAAAAATGCACCCACCAGATTTAAGTCGTGCAGGCGTCCATGTGTTGGCTGCCACTGCAGTGCGCCTGTCTGAGACTAATGCTGCCACCTCAGTTACACTTTGTAATGCAAACCCACTGAGAGCCAACTAGTTGACAGGCTCAGAATGCCGGATGTAGTTTAACTAGATGCCTCACTGATTTGTTCTTGGGTTATGAGTTAGTCTACTACATTCTTAAGTGTATGCTGTAGCTTCCAAATCTTGATTAGTTGAATCAGTTACTTGTCTACCTCACAAAACATCAACCATTGTCCAAGTATTGCTTATCTGGTCAGTCCAAATTATGAACCAGATACAATGACTGAAAAGAATTGATACACAAAATAACGCATGTAGAGTAATGAAATTTTGGAAGTACATTTGTCTATGTAACATATTTAAGTAATTAACATTGCAAACTCACAGGTTAATGTAAGAATGACAAAAGTCATTGCAAATGTGAAATACTAGTACATTAATAACCAATGTAACTGCCAGACTATTGCATGCAGGAGTGCATGCATTGTGTTATATAGGTGCCAGATGTCAGCTTATGGGATGGAGTTCCATGTCTGTTGCACTTGGTCGGGCAACACAGCGCGAGTCACTGTTTGTGGATGACACTGAGTTGTCCAATGACGTCCCATATGTGCTCTACAGGAGGCAGATCTGGCAATAGAGCAGGCCAAGACAACATTTCAACACACTATAGAGCATGTTGGATTACAATAGCAGTATATGGACAAGTGTTATCCTGGTGGAGAATACCCATTGGAATGCTGTTCACAAGTGGCAGCACGACAGGTCGAATCACCAGACTGGCATATAAATTTGCAGTCAGGGTGCGTGAGATAAGCACACGAGTGATCTTACTCTCATAGGAAATTGCACTCCAGATGTAGGTCGAGTGTCGTGCAAGCATACAGGCCCTTAACTAGCCCCCTTCTAACCAACACACAGCCATCACTGGCACCGAGGCAGAATCAGCTTCCATCAGAAAAACAAGAGACTTCCACCCTGCCTTCCAATGAGGTGTCACTTGACACCACTACAGTCGCAAATGGCATTGGTTTGGGTTCGGTAGAATGCAGCCATAGAGTGTAGGGATCCAAGCTGTCCTTGAAATAACCGATTTGTAACAGTTCATTGTGTCACTGTGGTATCAACTGCAGCTGAAATTGCTACTGCAGATGCAGTACAATGCGCCAGAGCCATATTCTGAACATGATAGTCTCTCATCTCAGGAGTGCCATGTGACTGTCCAGAGCCCGGTCTTCTTGCAAGGTACATTCTCGTGAGCACTGCTGCTAGCAATCGTACAGTCGCTACATTCCAGCCAAGTCTTTCTGCTATCACAGAAGGAACATCCAATTACTCGTGGCCCTCCAGCATCTTCGTCACCTTAAAGACATTCTTGACTAACAACTCACCACTTCTAATTCAAAGACAACATTCACAACCATTACAGCAAACCTGATTTGCATCCTCATAGCAATGGCTACTGGAGCCACACTTATGAGACTGGCAGGAAATGTGAATAGACATCTTTCAGTTATGTTGCTCAACTCCTTGATGTGATTTTTTTTCCCCGTCAATGTATAAATTTCTTGATGTTTTATTGTTTAATTCATTGCTGAGCTGTATTTTTTTGTTGATATAATCTTGTAAACATCTTAAATGGTCGTAATTTGTTAGCAAATATTCTTTTAAAGAAGTGTCACTGTCATGGCATTTTAATAATGGTGTTTTTAAGTTGTATACCTATCAGTACTGTATTTCTGTTATTCATTTTCATGGTGGTAGTGATCGATTAATATAAAAATGTAGGTTGGTTCTTCATGCTGCATCCAGCTGTTACTGAAATCATAATTCTTGACACCATGTATTTATTTTTCAGTTCTGACCTTGTTTCTCATAGTACAGTTCTTCACTACGTAGTCAAGTATGAGTTGATGGCTGTCAAACCCACACCCAGTTAAAGTCAGACACTCCTTAGTTATTCATTGCTTTGGTGCAGGTACTCTTCTGAAGGATTGGTCCAAGAACTACGACAAATGCACAAGTTAATCTTCTCTTGATAGAACGACACTTCTACAGAGTGTAACGTTAAAGTGACTCGATAATTATCAGACTTCCCACTAATGTGAAATTTGTCACTCTTGTTCACTTGTAGACTACTGCAGTATAAGAGTTTCTGATGAATCCACTAATTTTAATCAAAATGAGTACTGATAAAACCATAAAAAGTCTTGTATCCCATAAACCTCTCCTCACACATCCTCCCACTACCACCTTATCCAATCCTGCGAAACATTTCCAACCTCATCAAAGGCAAGGCCACCTGTGAAAGACTGTCACATTGTAGATCATATGGTTGCTGTCCATCACCAACTGCAGTCAAGAGACAGTTGGACCACCTAGTTACGAGCATGCCACCTGCCCAACAAGATTTATTTAACTTTAATGACTGCTTTAGAGCTTACACCATCTGGAGTCTTCTCACCAACACATCTTTCATTCCCATCATCATCCTGTTCTTAATCTCCGCTAATCTGTCCCCAAGCTACCGATCCTTTTATGCCTTCATCAAGCCAATGCACCTATGTACTCTTTTTCCCTTCTATTCTTCTCACCCCCTTCAAAGCACAGCCATCTGATGCAATTAGCAGCCTTATCCTGTTTACAATACATTCCTACTTGCTCCCACAGGCAGCACTACCACCTTCCCTCATCCTCACCTAACACTCTTCTGTTCTCCCACTATCTACTGCAGCTATACCACTGTTCATCTCAAATGCTGTTCTAATCAGCACTGGGGACAACAGAGGCCATGAGTTGTGTGTGTGCGCGCGCGCTGACAAAGCAGAGTCCAAGACATGAACATCTCTAACATTCTTCTTTAGTGTGTGTCTGCGACTTAACGCCTCCTGAGTAGCACCCTATCTTGTCAGTATTTTTGTTTACGATACTGATCTAGTAAGACAAAAGAGGTAAAATTACTGCTATGTATTATCCTCCAAAGCTTATTAGGGACCAAGTTATTTTCTACACCAAAAGTTACAACACAATGTATGGAATAACTAATGTTTGTAATTTGTGCTGAAATTCTGCACTACTTAAACATTTGCGGGGACTTTTGAGTCGAACAAATAATATTCTCATCTCACAAAAATTTTCAAGTTGTGGAGTTTTATGAAAATAAGTTAAAATGACACAGGTGAACATAGAAAGGTTACAAGCTATTAACAGACTGTTCCCAATGATGAGGTTGCTGTTGCCGAATCCAAGGTGGCCGCATGTGTAAGGGTGTACTAAGAGCTCAGATATATAGTTTACATATACAGTATGAAAGACCCTCACACTGACAGGATTTGAATACCAGAGCAAGACCATTAACCTAACAGATCATTGAAGTTGTAGTCAATTATGGCCAAGTACAATTAAACTGTAGCAAACGAAGAAAGGAGGTGGAACATCAAATTTTTTTCCTTTTCTCTTTGGTAACATATGGCCATCAGCATACAGCCATGAGAAACCTTTTCTGCTTAAGTCTTCATAAAAATGTCATCCATGGTCTCCTGATCACCATGGCAGGGAATACAGAAAGATGTGTTATTTACTATTCTGTAACATCAATTACAAAATTTAAAAGAACACTCCAAATGGCTGCCTCTGAGCACTATGCGACTTAACTTCTGAAGTCATCAGTCTCCTAGAACTAATTAAACCTAACCAACCTAAGGACATCACACACATCCATGCTGGGGGCAGGATTCGAACCTGCGACTGTAGCGCCTAGAACCGGCCAGCAAAGAACACTCCAGTGGAACCATTTACGTACCTGGCCAAACCTGCAATTTCAATGGCATCATGTGGACAACACATTAATTGAATTTCTTTAATTTTCAATACCCATTTGTGCTTATTCTGTTTCATTGATGACATTTACAGGGTGTATACGTGGACGAGGGATAAAAAATCCCGGATTTCCCAGTTAAAAATGCACTTTTTCCGTGTAAAGTAACAGTATACCTTTCCTCTGAACTGTAAAAGTTATAAATCCTTTCAACGGTTGTGGTTTTATACGTCGGCGTAAAATTTCCCAGCACTTTAGAAAACGAAACTCAAGGGGGGGGGAAAAAAACACGTTTTGGAAAGATGTCTGATGTGCAGCAACATGTACACTGCATACTTTCGTACATGTAAAACATTAAAAGACCTTACATTATGTCATAAAAGAAGCAAGACATACTCCAAGAGCATGGGAATTTTGTGAACCAAACTAAAATGCATAATTCGACTTTATAACATAATACCAAACATGCTGGAAGATGAAAACGTGAACTTGAAATGCAGCGAACAGTTAAAACTAGCCCAATAGTGTGGAATTGTACACTTCGTTTGAAATAAATTGGCCTCAGCGGAAAAGATTAATAAAAGTTTTCTTTAACAAACCGACAAAAAAACTTCGTTGTTCTGCAAGGTGATCAACACTTGACTGTCAAAGGTGGAAACAGAATCTGAAACTAACATATTTTAGCCTTCCTTATGTGAATGAATTTTAATTCACTTGATAGCTGCCAGCCACAGAAATCCTTTTTCTTTTCATTAGAAGTGAGAGCAATAAATGAAGAGGAAACAACAAATCACCAAAACATGGGTCACGTGGAGACTACCACCTTGCCCCTACAATTCAGACTGCTCTGTGCATCAGGTCCGGATCTACAATATTTCCGAACAGGGACAATATTAGATAGTGGCGCCCCTCCCTCAAGCATTTGAGGCAGGAGACCAAAAATTTAAAAAAATCGACTTTTCAAAAAATCTTCATTTTGTAGTGCACATCTTTCTGAAGAGTCAGATACATAAAACATATGTTTCAGGGAACGTAAGAAGTCATTTAGTCGTGTGCCGAAGTGCAGTGCCATGCCTCTTCACACAGCATTCTTCCATCGCACGTCTCTGTATTTCGCTCTGTGAAATTTAAACGTGTAATATTTTGTAATCGGTGCCATCAAACTATATTCAGGCCAGTGGAAATTTAAAATATCCTGTGGTGCCTCTCCTGCCCCTCTTAAAATAATAAACTCAAAATTAATTGTGGATAGGATTATTTGTAACTGGAAGAACAAGAATTCTTTAGAAAATCTGCACTCTTTCCTATTAGCTAATAACGTGCTGTTTTGCGTTACATAACATTAAATATAGGCTACATAAAACCCATAAAGACAGACAAGCAAGACAGTATACATTTCTTCAATCCTGAAGTCCTAGCATTTTTTCTCTCTAATCTTCCTACAACTTTACATGGCGTGCTTTCCTTTCTAGGAAAGAATCTATTACGTCATCAAAGTTGTCAACTTTTTTCTACATGAAAAACGAAAAGCTGTTAATGTACCGAAGACTGGTGTGGCTTCTCGATTTGATTACGTGTATTTTCTCACTGTCTGCTAGATAAAATGAAATAGGCCTTTCTAATATTCCAGCAATTGTTACACACACCAAATAAAAGAGACTGTTTTAGCACAAATGGTCATTTTTATAACACGACAGAATATAATTCACGAAGTACCGATATCAAATGCCTATTAGGCCTACTACAAGCAAAAAGTTTTATGTTAGGAAAAAAAGTTTCACATTTCATTCATACTCTAGCTTCTGAAGCATGAGATCGAATAGTAGTATTACGAAATTTTTATATAAATTTGTAATCTTCATATTCTTCCGCAATTTGTGGGAGCCCCGTTTCTTCTCCTTCCTCGTTTTAACAATCTTATCACTATTCCTGCCAGTGTCCTAATTTATTCTCTGGTTAACTTCAAAAACCTGCCACAATCACCGATTTAGTTATCCCGCATTTATTCTCCGGTTAGGCGTTATTACGTCTTCGCACAACACATTTTCCTTGATACCTCCAGAATAGAACTTTAGCAGCTGCTGGCCGGAGACAGTGTAGCGGTCTGGTCAAAAAATTCTGCCAAAATTTCATTTTCTTGGATCACTGAGAAGACAATATGTAATCTTTGTTGCCTGTTAGTCATTTATTTCCACTCTGGTACTATGGAATTCGCTAGTAATTATAGCAACGCAAACCCAGTCAACCACATAAGTGGCGATTGTCATTTACACTTACATTTGTATGAAATTGCACTGCAATGTCAAAAGTTGACAGCGTGTATTGCACGTAGACCTGTCCCTTTTGTTTGCAGGAATGTTTATTTCTAGATACAACGGGGATTCCCCTGGCAGAGAAATAACGTACTCATTCAAAATCAACTTATGATTAATTCAGAAATCAATATAGAATTATCAAAATTGTTCAAAATCTTATGAGTAATCGATAGACCAACGTGCCCTGGACACTAGGCTTTGTGAAACAAGGTCTTTTTACTCAATAATATGAATCTCTCCCCTGGCAAGATACCCCGGACCCTAGTTATGCACCTGTTGGGCAGGTGCACCAGTAAAATTTTTTCGGATAGCATGTGGCTGCTTGCTGCTATTGCTTATACAGCTAACTACCACACTTCTGTAGCCAGCAGCGGGAGAAGGTACTACTCATACGCAACAACTGCATACGCGCATAATCTCACTTGCAACCGCTCTAAAGAATCTAATGTAAACAGTTGTGATGTCACGTTGAAAGGAGGCAATCTGTTATGAAACACTGCATAGTCTTCAGTGATCTCCTCACTGATAGTCTTCCTAAAGTCTTTGACACATTTTGCTGTTGGCAGACACTTGTATGAGCACTGTGTTTTGTTCTTGTATATTTCCTTTGCAAGTTTTACTTTTGTTCATGTTTCATAGTGGCAGTAATGAAATACAGTAATATTCTTTGTTACAGTATTCGTTCTGACCAATCAAAGTTACAAAAATTTAACTTAAAACTAAAACAATGAAAAATTCCTGGTTTTCTCCCGGAAGAAAAAATTCCCATGTTTTTCCCGAATCTCCCACATCGTATACACGCTGCATTTATCTGAGAATACAATGTTTAAAAAACAATGCATGTACCAGAATGTTCGCCTTCTGCAGCACAATACACAAAGTAAAATCTTAATATAAACTGTATACACAAATGTTTAAAAACTGATGCATCTGGGTTTACTACATAAATAAAAAGTGATTCTCCACATTTTAAATAACCATTTTAATGTCTTACAAATATTGTTACAAATAAGTTTCTGGGAACTCAAATGTCACTTCCCTTCCCGTTAGCTTCTTGTAGACAGATGCAAACGTGTCGACCTGAAACAAAAGTTTATTATAAATAATGTACTTCTGGAGCACACACAATGCTTTTTATTTAGTTACACTGACTTTTTAAGTAATATTCATGACCACGGCCAAAATAATAAAAGTTTCAACCACAGTGAAACAAACCAAAATTGCTGTAAAAAATGAAAATTCCTTGGCTTAAAATTAAGTAAACTACAAAAAGAAATTAATTAGATATCAGATGTGAGAAATCTAAAATGCTCCACAACATTTATGAGGAAAATTCCTTCAAATGATAAAAATGTGCTAGGGTTAATAAGAAACTGCTGTAAAAATTCTGTGATTTCACATTATGCCATGATAGTCTCTGCATGTGTGCTATCTGAATGGCATCCACTATTGCTGTCACAGATCTACAGAATAATGTGCTATCACATAAATTTTTTATGCCTAGTTTTTATTAATCTAACCACATTTTATCATCTGATTTGTTGATATGATTTAACTTTCAATGGACTGTTTATCCACTGAGTTCCTGTTGCTTCTGCTTATCAGGATACTTTAAAATGGTTAAAGACACATTTTACACAAAGGGGGGGGGGGGGGGGGGGGAATTGGCACCTGCATGTAGTATAAAACAATTTGTCACAATGGCAGACCCAAGCTCAATGCAGATCACAGACTCTGGGAAACAAATAAGTAATTGCCAAAATACACTCCTGGAAATAGAAAAAAGAACACATTGAGACCGGAGTGTCAGACCCACCATACTTGCTCCGGACACTGCGAGAGGGCTGTACAAGCAATGATCACACGCACAGCACAGCGGACACACCGGGAACCGCGGTGTTGGCCGAAGAATCAGCATTTGTGCACCGCCGCCGTCAGTGTCAGCCAGTTTGCCGTGGCATACGGAGCTCCATCGCAGTCTTTAACACTGGTAGCATGCCGCGACAGCGTGGACGTGAACCGTATGTGCAGTTGACGGACTTCGAGCGAGGGCGTATAGTGGGCATGCGGGAGGCCGGGTGGACGTACGGCCGAATTGCTCAACACGTGGGGCGTGAGGTCTCCACAGTACATCGATGTTGTCGCCAGTGGTCGGCGGAAGGTGCACGTGCCTGTCGACCTGGGACCGGACCGCAGCGACGCAAGGATGCACGCCAAGACCGTAGGATCCTACGCAGTGCCGTAGGGGACCCCACCGCCACTTCCCAGCAAATTAGGGACACTGTTGCTCCTGGGGTATCGGCGAGGACCATTCGCAACCGTCTCCATGAAGCTGGGCTACGGTCCCGCATACCGTTAGGCCGTCTTCCGCTCACGCCCCAACATCGTGCAGCCCGCCTCCAGTGGTGTCGCGACAGGCGTGAATGGAGGGACGAATGGAGACGTGTCGTCTTCAGCGATGAGAGTCGCTTCTGCCTTGGTGCCAATGATGGTCGTATGCATGTTTGGCGCCGTGCAGGTGAGCGCCACAATCGGGACTGCATACGACCGAGGCACACAGGGCCAACACCCGGCATCATGGTGTGGGGAGCAATCTCCTACACTGGCCGTACACCTCTGGTGATCGTCGAGGGAACACTGAATAGTGCACAGTACATCCAAACTGTCATCGAACTCATCGTTCTACCATTCCTAGACGGGCAATGGAACTTGCTGTTCCAACAGGACAATGCACGTCCGCATGTATCCCGTGCCACCCAAAGTGCTCTAGAAGGTGTAAGTCAACTACCCTGGCCAGCAAGATCTCCGGATCTGTCCCCCATTGAGCATGTTTGGGACTGGATGAAGCGTCGTCTCACGCGGTCTGCACGTCCAGCACGAACGCTGGTCCAACTGAGGTTCCAGGTGGAAATGGCATGGCAAGCCGTTCCACAGGACTACATCCAGCATCTCTACGATCGTCTCCATGGGAGAATAGCAGCCTGCATTGCTGCGAAAGGTGGATATACACTGTACTAGTGCCGACATTGTGCATGCTCTGTTGCCTGTGTCTATGTGCCTGTGGTTCTGTCAGTGTGATCATGTGATGTATCTGACCCCAGGAATGTGTCAAAGTTTCCCCTTCCTAGGACAATGAATTCACAGTGTTCTTATTTCAATTTCCAGGAGTGTATATATTATGATGTATAAAGCACACACAGCTCACACTGGATTTAAATAATATGTATACCCTAAGTGAAACTGTATGGAGTCCTTGAGCCACCATGTTAAACCAGACCATCCTCACAACAATTAAACCAAGATAGGTTTGATAAATGCTAGACACAATGAATGTTACTTAGTTTAATTTGGATATAAATACTACATAGTTCAATTTATAAAGAAAACTCTACATTGTCGGTAGTTTATGGATGTTCCGTCTTTGTTGTAGATATAAATGCTATTTCTAGTAACCTTTAATGAAGAAGTTAAAGGTAACTAAATTCATGAACACTAATGCAGTTACTTAAATCGTGGTACAAAAATAAAAGTTCACTTCAGAAACTGTGGACTCCACAAAGAGAAGGTACTTAGCTTCAGGTGAAATGAACTCCTGAAACAGGCAACAAGCAGTGAAGTGAGAGCTTTTGAAAAACGAAGCTTCTTTTTCACAGAAGGAGTAATTTGTTGTAGAAGTACAGCACATTATTTAAAACAAAAACCAACAGGACTTCGCATCATTTGAAGAGAATGCTTTCAGAGCAAGAAAGATATAACAGAGGCAAGCACTGAATGAACAGAGTAAGAAGTAAAGTCATATCACACAAGTACATGGCAAACAAATAAAAATACAAATGAAGCATTACAAATAGGTGACTATAATAGAAACAGAGAGGGGGACTTACATAATAGGAAAGAGAATAAAATATTACGGAGAAAGAGAAAGAGGTAAGGATAAATGATGTTTGGTTCGTGGGGCAGTCATCAGCATCCGTACGAAGTCCCAATATTTACACAATCTAATCTAGCCACCATCATGATGATGATGACACAAACACCCAGTCCTCAGGTAGAGAAAATCCCCAACTCAGCTGGGGATCGATCCCGGGACCTCATGATCCAGAGGCAGCAATGTTAGCCACTAGACCATGAGCCGAGAACAAGGCAGGGATAAAGCTAAGTGAGGTAAATGCCAGGAATGTAATAGAATGAGAAGTACAGGTGTCAAAAAACAAATGATGGGGAACTGGGGGGGATGGGGAATAACGTGAAGACATGAATGACCGGTGTGGTGATAATGTCTGCATAATTTGAAATCAATCTCCATTCCCCTCCCCCAAACAACATTCACATTCTGAAAACACTGAAGTGCATGGAGGAAAGTTCTACTCACTGTGTCTTTAATTCAGTTTTCTTCCCATTCCATTCACAAATAGGGTGCACAAAGGCTGCTTAACAGTCTGTGTGTACTGTTGTAAGTCTAACCTTTTATTTGGGATCTGATACATAGGAGGCAATAGTATGCTCTTAGTTTTCCATCTTAATACTGGTTCTTTAAACTTTGTAAGTAGGCTTTCGCAGGCTACTTGGCACCTATCTTCAGTTGTCTACCAGTTTAAGTTTTTCGATACTCTTTGAGAATCAAGCGAAACTCAGACTGCTGCATTGCCCTTCTTCACGTACAGTTAAAAAAAATTCCCACTCTTGAAAGAATAGCCTGGTATTGAACCTGTGACACCACTGCAGCACACACAACAATAATAAAGTGGATCCTGTCACAACCCTACTAGTAAATGGAACACAATATAGTACAGTTCACGAATTATGGCCGGTCAAAGCAGATGGGGATCACAGAGCTGCTGGTTTTGCAGTGACCATTGTGGTATGCACACAGAGGGACTTTGTGCTCTAAGAAAGAGGATATTCACAGATTATGTCTATTGCTTGCTTATGTGGAATTCGTCTCTTCCCATCATCAGCCACAACAACACAAAACATATGAAATAAAAGTGAATTAATTACCTCACTACAATCACATTTAATGCTCACACTGACTACAACATCCGCATAACAGCACTCTGAACACCACTGTGTTATCATTAGACTACTACTATATGATCTGGTCTTTATCAAACTATCTGACAAGTAGCAACGTATGAACAGTTCAGTAAATATTTCTTCAGACACTAGAGGGTATCAAAATTTTTTTTTACTGATACAACCAGTCTATCCTGTTCTGTCAAATTAACTGAAGAACAGTTACCAGTCAAACAGCTTAATTATATGTAACAGGTGCACATTTTCTATGGTACAACTAATTTCAATCGCATTCAATTACCTTCACATCTACAAGCACCATTGTCTTATCGATACAGGAATTACACATTAGAGCACAAAGTAGTCTTGTTGCTGTACAGACATGATGGGTTGCTTATGCCTAGGGACCTGAAAATTTCACATTTCCTATAAATAGATATAAAGATGCAAATCTTACTCAAAATGCAAAATTACTTAAAAAATGCTATTTCATAGTAAATTTTATCCAGATGAAATACTTCATCATAGGTAGTAGAAAGTGGCTTTATCTTCTGCATATAAATATTGAAAATTTAACAAATTTTTGGTTACTGATGTTGCACATACGGTGAGGATGAGGATACATTATGTGCATAACAATGTGCTTGCAAAATAGAGTATGAACGCAATGCTGTACCGGTGCACTCACACTGTCCTGATTCTACAGCAATTGTGGGTATCTGAATGTCTGTATAAGATATTTACTATGTAATGCAACATAGGACTCTAGAACAAAAGAAACGTACATTTACCTACGAGAGTGGTTTGAAAAGTTTCCGGAACACAATAGAAAAAAGTACTTACATCACTGAAACTTTTTTTAGTTTTCAATGCAGTCTCCTTGTAGATTAATGCACTTGGTCCAATGATGTTCCAGTGCCTTGATCCCGATCTTTAAAATGAGTTTCCCCCAGGCCTGCAAAATAGCTGTCAACTCCAGCTATCAATTCTTTGTTTGAAGTGAATCTTCATTCACTAAGAAAAATTTTTGGTTTTGGAAAGAGATGGAAGTCTGACGGTGCCGTATCCGGTGAATAAGGTGGGTGTGACAACAATTCATACCTTAGCTCGTATAATTTTGCCGTGGCAATGGCACGTGTGGGCAGCTGTGCATTGTCTTGGTGGAAGATGACTTTCTTCCTTGCTAAACCTAGGCTTTTTTTCACTTATTTTTGTTGCAATTTGTCCCGCATGTTAGCATAGTATTCTCCAGTAATTGTTTGCCCAGTGGGGAGATAATCTACAAACAGAATCCCTTTCACATCGCAGAACGCTAATGCCATGAACTTTCCCTCCAAAGGAATTGTCTTTCTTTGGTGGCGGAGAATCAGCATGTTTCCATTGCTCTGAATGTTTTGTCTCTGGGGTTTAGTAGTGCACCAAAGTTTCATCTGTGGTCACAAAATGGGCCAAACATTTTTCTGATTTGTCCATTCCATTGAGTTTTTGATCCACTCATCTTGCAGATAATTTTTTCATTTCTAATTCTTCAGTTAAAATGTGATATGACATCTGGCAAGCATGAGCAATTTCACAAACTTTCAATCGGCAATCCTCCATGACAATTTTGTGCACTTTTGCAACGATTTCTGGAGAAATGACATCTTGGCCGGCCACTGAGCGAATCATTCTAAGCTCTCCCAACCAAATTTAAATTAATTTGTCCAGGTGGCAACAGCTGAATATGAAGGAGCAGAGCCCCTGTGTATTCTGGAAATTGCTTTAATACCTTTCTTTACAAAGTACTTCACTGCTCTAATCTCTTTTTTCCACCTTCGGAAACCACTACATGGGAACAACACAGCCACGTCGTCACCACCACAGCTCTTCCAAGAGCACTGACGTAGCATGCGTTTACAGGCAACAGTCGAATGAATATCTTGTGAACAACTCACCTCTCGTGCTGATTCCGAGAACTTTTCAAACCACCCTCGTACTAACTAAAGATCAAATTCTGACGTAATACAGACACTTTTTAATGTGACAGATGTTTTGAACTGACTGGATCCATTATTGGTAGAGTGAACCTGAACTATCTCATTCATATCACTGCCATCCTCAGCAAGCAATTGGACAGTAGCCATTACATAACACTAAGTGAATGCCACTGCAACAGTAACCCAGCCACTACTGTGCTGCGCAGAGTAATTGTTTGTAAAAAGTGTAAAATTCAAAACAACCACAGAACACTGAAGGACCATGCAAAATCAATTGAGCGCCCACATAGTTCTCGGTAGCAATAATACTATCAATGGCTTTATACACTGTCAGGCAGGAATGCTGTCTCCTCCTCTAATAATGTGGCATCTTCTGTGAGAGCGGTCCAATGCTGTTGTCCGAGCAGCAGCATGAAGACTGACCCCATTTTACCAAAATCATTACTTACATAGGAAACCTGCTGTATCATAAAGCCTCCGCTTCTCGATGTACCCTTGTCCGTTTAGTGCTTGACGCTACAATTTTCTAAGTCCGGCGACTGTGTGTTATCCAGGGCAAGTGCTGAGGACATTCTGGCAGCCCTGCTGCCGCATAAGCAGACACACTAGCAGGAGTGCTGCTACGACGACCTCAGAGCCCATCCGAGATAACACACAGTCACGGGACTTAGAAAATGGTAGCGTCACCCACTAACCGGGCCAGGGTACATCAACAACCAGAGGCTCAAGGATGTAATAGGCAGGAAAAGAAAATGTCAAGAAACACATTATATCAGAGAACCACTGTTCACTGACAGGAAAATGTTGCTGATTCTCACCAGCAACAATTTGTTGGAAGCTTAAAGAGTGTCAAAAGAAGAGAAAGACTATTGTGGAAAAAAGCTTTACATTTGTGCAAAAGCAAAAGTGCGTCAAAAAGCTTCCCTATTCATGCATGTCGCGTTACAACCTTCTAAATTTCTAACTTTAATCATTTCCTAATAAAATTTAGATGCAAATTCCATCAAAAACAGAGGCTACATTTTTAGTTCACAACTTACATAAACTACAAGGATCTGAAGATGATCGAAATTAGTCATACCATAAATAATGTGCAATACACTGAAAAATAAACTTTTACAAAAATGTCAACACAGTTTCAGAATTTCTTTTGACAAATATGTCAGGTATAGTGTAAATTTATATGCTGACTAGATTCTACACGGGGGGAAAGGAACCCAACTATGGTATATCAGATTTACCATTAATAGTGACAGTGATAATGCAGACAATACATCTAAATCTGAACAAACCTTATGCTCAATGTTTGTTTGCTGAGTCTTGTCTAGGTGCACTTTGATGAGCTGGGATCCATCCAGCTTCACTCTGATCCTCTTTCCAACAATTTCAGCAGGAAAAACTATATCTTCCAGAATGGCATCATATACTGCTGTCAATGTGCGGCTGAAAAAATAAATAAATGTATTTATGGCTGCAGAAGAAGCTTCCATTTCTTTAATCTATGACAAAGAACTGCTTAGCTGTCCAATTCTTCATGAAAGCCAGCGAATATGTATGTACCATACAGAAAATTAAGCTGGTTACCACATTTGTCATCAATCTTACTAATCATCAGTACTAGAGCAAAGTTACTAGTAAAGACTGCCACCCTCTCAGCCAATTATACCACAAACAAAAATGGGCTTCAATTAGGCCAAAGTGTAAATTAACTTCGTATTAATGAAGCATAATGAACATTGTTAGAACAAATAACATTTACAAATTGATAGGACTGTAGCATTTGTATAAGTCTTGTCAGCCTCCCTGCTTATAAAGTATTTCTAGTGGCATTGTTCTAGTTTTGGAAAATTTTATTCCTCTGTAACAAATTTTGGTTAGCTGGGTTATAAGGGACCAAACAGGGAGGTCATCAGTTGCTGCAGTTATGTCCACAAGAAATTTGGCACAATTATGGAAGTATATAGGTCATATCAGACAAAAGGTCTCCCTGGGCACATATGTGGTGATTAGAAACCTCACCCAACTCCATCCCCTAACCGACCCAATTAAGTGTGAAGAGTTACAGTGTAAAAAAAATGCTGCCTAACCAAGAGGCTTGTACTAGTAAAAGAGAGAAGGCTAAAACTTTAATGAACGTCAGAGGAACCAACAACAAGAGAAAAATAATTGCATCAAAAGGTGGGTACAGCCACGCAAGAGTCACTCAGAGCTTTGCATGCGGCAGGTGCAGTCTCTTCCTCAGCCGTCTCACCCATGATCTGTTATAGTCTACGTGTTAAAAGACAGGAACAGCGTCAACTCAGATAAAGCATAAAAATCTATTGTATTGTTCATTACCAGCATTTATCAAGGACAAATAATCAAAGCCTTGCCTTCATCGAAGCGCTAACCCTGCAGAATACGGTGCAGCAAAACAGCAAAAAGAAGGGCTAATAGCATCTAAAAACAATGCCCCCCCCCCCCCCGTAGCTGAGTGGTCAGCGCGACAAACTGTCAATCCTCAGGTCCCGGGTTCAATTCCCAGCTGGGTCGTTCTACACTCAGGGACTGGGTGTTGTGTTGTCCTAATCATCATCATTTCATCCCCATCAACGCACAAGTTGCCGAAATGGAGTCAAATCAAAAGACTTACACCAAGCGAACAGTCTACCCGACGGGAGGCCCCCGTCACATACTATTATTATTATTATTATTATTATTATTATTATTATTATTATCATCATCATCATCTAAAAACAATTAAAACAAAGTAACAGATAACCAGGCAGCTGACAAGAAGTAGAGAACACAGTTGCCCCCAGAACCAATAAGCAGCGAAAGACACCACAATCTGAGCCACATTGCTCCAGCTCCAAAAGTAGTTTGATGTTATACATAAGAATAAAAACTAATTTCCCTGAGAAAAGAAAGACCAGTTCCACCATATGTACATTGGCTGTCTTCAAATATTACAGGCAAACAATCTGTAAGACATGCTTACCATGGAGCCAGAAATGCATTCCACCAAGATGTGAAGCAAATTTTGGCCAAGTGATCACTTTTCTCGCCAAATGGTCAGCCAGTTCCTTCCATGATGTACCCACATGACTTAGCCCCCAGAGAATGACAACTCAGCGAGCAATACAATGAGGTCAAAGAGGTTCATGAACCACAGATCTCAGGGTGACAAGATTAACACTGGACAATTGCCTGCAGACTGCACACCAAATTACAACAAATTAAAATGGGGTTGAGAGGTCTTTTCAATAAAGTTTTGAACTTTATCAATGGTTATCAGTTCGGTCATAAACTACGCTTCCAAAAGCAAATGACGTTCCTACTGGGAGGAGATGTAAAAGCATATCCTGTTCTGCCTAAGGATTTAGCAGTGTCAATGTAAATGACAAGGGCAAAGTTTAAGTACATTGTGAACTGTAGTCGGGAGAGATACATGTCTAGTAAATGGATAAAGGATGGAAAAGACCCAAAATTTGGCAGATGCTTGTGGAGCAGACTGCTGCACTCTCAGTTCAAAAGGGAACACACAAATGAAGGTTGTTAGAGATTCGTGCACCTGTGAAAACATCTATGCGCAAAGCATTGAACTACTACCACCATCACACCTTAACAAAAGATCTGGCACAGAACCCGAGAAAATTCCAGTCGTACGAAAAATTGTTTACCAGGTCTAGAAAAACAACTGAAAGATTAAAAACAAATCACGTTTGGATGGAATCTGTTTGATTTACAAAGAGTACTCTACGGCATTGGTCCCTTACCTAGCTTGCATTTATCAGGAATCTCATCCAGCACAAAGTCCCAAGCAATCGGAAAAAACAGCAGATGGCTCCAGGATATGAGAAAGGTAAAAGAACGGACAAGCAAAATTACATACCAATATCCCTAACTTCTGTCTGCTGCAGAATCCTGCAACATATTCTCAGTTCAAATGTAACAAACTTTCTTGAGACAGAAGCTTATGCCCGGCAATCACCAAGGTTTTAGAAAGTATCACTAATGCGAAACTCAGCTTGTCCTTTTCTCAAATTATATACTGAGCACTAAGGATGAAGGGCAACAAGCAGATTCCATATTTCTAGATTTCCAGGAAGCATTTGACGTGGTGCACCATTGCAAACTTAACAAAGATACGAACTTATGGAATAAGTTCACAGATATCCAAGTGGCTCATAGACTTTGTAAATAAAAGAACCCACTGTTGTCCTCAACGGTTAGCGTTCATCAGGGGCAAGGGTATTGTCAGGAGTGCCGAATGGAAGTGTGATACAACCGCCATTGTTCTCCATGTACATAAATGAGTTAAGTTATCCACGTTGAGTGACAGACTTACACCAAATTTCCAGTTGGTGTGATTAATGGAAGCTAGCCCTAAAGGTGGAAAAAATGTACATAAATATGGATGAGTAGGAAGATCAAACCCATACTGTTCCGATGCAGTATTACTAGTATCCTGCTAGACACAGTCAAGTCATTTTAAATATCCGGGTGTAACATTGCAAAGCAATATGAGGTGGACCGAAAATAAGAACAGTGGTAGGGAAGGTGAATGGCTGACTTCAGTTTATTGGGAGAATTTCAAGAAAGAGTGGTTCGCCTGTAAAGGAGATCACATAGGATGCTGGTGCAACCAACTCTTGAGTGCTTGGAATCTTTATCAGGTCGGATTGAAGGAAGACATTGAAGTAATTCAGAGGCGGACTGCTAGACTTATTATCAGTAGGTTCAATTTTTAAGTACTACAGAGATGCTTCGGGAACTCAAATGGGAATCCCTAGAAGGAAGGCGATGTTCTCTTCGAGAAAAAACTATTGAGAAAATTTAAAGAACCGGCACTTGATGATGACTGCCAAATGATTCTACTGCCAACATACATTCCGTGCAGGTACCGCAAAGATGAGAGCAATTAGGGCTATATAGAGGTGGATAGACAGCTGTTTTTCCTCACTATTTGACAGTTTAACAGGATGGGAAATGACAAGTGGTAGTACAGTGTACCCTCCACCACAGACCGTACTGTGGCTTGTGGAGTATCTATGTAGATGTAGATGAAACATGCTGAACACATTCTAAGGGGGTCAGGCAGAGGTCCTGGCAGAAAGCCTCAAGGTAATCCTGGCCTAGGGAAGATGTCAGGTGTTCATGTCCCCTGTACACAAAAGGAATTTGATACTTTGGATGTTTATGAAACTTTCTAATTTTGTAGCAGAGAAAGAGTTTGTTCCGTTGGAACTAAAGTGGTACAAACCCCACTTTGGCAGGGAGACTGCCCAGTGTGAGCGACAGTGTTTAGTTTTAATAATTATGGACTCAATCCAATAATTTCAAAGTTTTAATGTCATTAACCTGGCAAATGGCCAGGTCAGGACACAAACCAGGGTTTGATAAATATGGAGTAGAGTAGCACGATCCACATCCCAAGAGGCATGGGCAAGGAAGCAAAAAGCATTAAGCTTTCACACACACACTTTAACCAACAAATACAGGGCAGTAATGTCAGCTTTTAATTAAAGAGAAGTCTGAAAAACAGGGTCTGTGCACCCAAGGCCCACATGCTGGATAACCAAGCAGAGTTATCAGTTTCGATGGACTATGTTATGACAACACAAATGTACAAGTCAGTCTCTAAGGAGATAACGAAGCAACAAGAAAAGGTTCAGGTGAAGAACCTTTGAATGGCACCTTGATCTGGCCTTTAGCTGAGGCTACAGACTAGGAGCTACACAAAATGCAAAGGTCACTGACAGGCAGTTCAGGAGTGACCACTGGTCTGATGGATTTAACTGCCCGTCTATGGCGGTTATGAGTGTTCTTGGACTTATGGGGAGCCGAGTGATGTATCACCTCTAGCCTGAAACAACCAGTGGGACAAAAACTCGTGAACAAAAATTAAGAGAGACCCTCTAAAGCCCCAGTCATGGAGGGTAAGTAAAATGTGATGTCGCCAAGCAATATTATATGCCTGATGTAGGATAAAAAACTACAATCAGATTTTTGCATTTACACAAATCAAGTCTCATGGCCGTTTCCAACCTAACCACATGGTCGATCATTGATCGTCCATTCCAAAAACCACACTGACAGTACAAAAGGCCCTGTGATCTGAGAACCCAACGTAACTGTCAAATTACCATCCTTTCAAGCAGTTAGCAGTAGATGTTGGATAGACTAATGTCTACAGGCACTTTGTTTTTGTGTAATTTAAGGACTGGGACGACAATATCTTGCCACTGCAGAAGGAAAACATTTTATAGCCTAATACAGTATAACACCCTGAATAACATTCAGAGGTTGGCTCATCCGATTATGAATTACACACCCTCTTAAATGTTCACCGTAAAATTTGGCAAGACCCAAGTAGGGACTGAAGGTGAGGACGACGTTTTCAACAGGTCTTATGCATTTAAAATGTAGCCTAACCCTTTCAAGAAGTGTTGGTAAGGTGTTAAACAGGAATGGACAGACTGCCATAAACGATGAAATACAGAACAGTTGTTTATCTTTGGCAACTATCAAGTACAGATATTGGCCCACATCTGGGATGAACAGGCACACATTCCTAAGGAGCAGCTTAGTATTTATCGAGGGAGTAAATATGCTAGGTACTGCAAAGTACCTGATCACAGTAGGGATCAAAGTTTATATCATGGGGACAAGATATGAATGAACATACTTTTGCTGAGCTTCAATAGTACAAATGTAATTTGAGACCTTCAGTTCTGTAACTAAGATAGCACACTTCAGAGATACGGGAGAGTGGCTATTTCCAGAACTGAGACAGGTGGTAATGCTGTTGTCAGCCAAAGTCTCCGCAAACTAGATGTGTACACTGGGCAGAAACATGCCCAAAATGCTGGCATCTAAAGCACTTCACCATGGGCAGAAAATACGAATGTCACCTTATGAGGGCTAAAGCTACACACCTCCAATGTCTGGAGGTACCCAGTAACCAAAAAACATCCAGCTATGACAGATTGTAATGTCTGCGACAGTATTGCTAGTCTTTGGCCAGTTATACCTGAGCAAGATCTACAAGTCCATACAAAGCTGACTACATTATGAGCATGAGGCATTTAAAGTGACTGCTGAGCGACTGTCGTTATCAACTGAAATCACAGGAAATGGAACTGCTGAGACACAGTAGATGAAGCTAAATAATGACTTAGCAATAACGTGGAAAAATATTTGCTGCAGTATAACAATATCTCTACCATCAAAATCAGAATCTTTACTCCCAACACAATCAGTGTACCTATTTGGTTTGTGGCAATGAACATAACTGATTTGTAAACAGGGTGCTGGACTGGTTCTTAAATTATGTTGCACCTGTGTGTCGCAAAAAAATGTGTGTGAAATCTTATGGGACTTAACTGCTGAGGTTATCAGTTGCTAAATTATCCTAAGAACAAACACACACACCCGTGCCTGAGGGAGGACTCGAACCTCCGGCAGAACCAGCCACACAGTCCAGGACGCGGCTTGCGTCGCATCCCTACTTTATTACTCAATAAAAACTCTACAGAAATTTTACATTTCAAATAATGTAATTGTGCCAATTAAAATTAACATCATGTGTACAACCCCAAAACACACAAAAATACATCAAACCATCATAAAAATTTGAAATTTATGAAGAAAGCCATTATGCACTACGTCACAATATTCTAAATTTAAAAAGCAAATTAATAATATATAGTCTTCAACTAAGAAATGTTTGCATATTCACCTCCTTGGTCGCTTTTGCTTATTCTTTGTGAGAGTTTTTCTGGTTGGCTTAGGTAAAATTTTCCTTTCTCCAATGAAGACCACATTCTTTCCTGTGAATTTTTTCTCCAATTCTCGCACAAGGCGTATCTGAATCTTACGGAAAGCTTTCAGTTGTGGAATTGGTACATATATTATTATTGACTGAAACAAAAAAATGAAAATTAATGAAAAAGTATCACTCTGTATTTACAAATAATACCTGGAGACATTTCACACAATTGAATCCCTAAAGCAAACAACAGAAGTCAAAGAAGGAATTCTGACACAAAGAGAGCAAGAATACTTTGTACGTGACACCGATTTCAGAAATAAGCATTTTCCTTATGAAAATGGACGAAAGAAAACCATCATAATTACAACAATTACATCAAGTGAATGTTTCAAAGTTAATGCACTAAATCACATGATAGACAATTATTCAATTAACCTGCAGCTCTCCACACTAAATTATCCTGAGCATCTATTCATCACAGAGATATAACTGTGTACAGGATGGAAGGTGTGAGCAAACACTTTTTCTGGTTTTTCCTAAGGTAGCTGCCCATCAATTTGTTCTGACCCAGGTATAGTTCAACTGAATTTCTCCTACTTTATTTTACACTAATTACCCTTTACCCTCCACATACAGTGCAATATTTTTCCATGGTAAATTTCTATTGAGCTTTCATATTGACATTGCATGTACTTTAAATAGTTTTTAGTTTATCAGCCCTGGACTGCTACATTAGTGATTTACACCCTATGCCTGGAATTGGAAAATGGTTTTCGAATGATAAACATTCTTAAATGGGCAAGGAGAATATATGAGTATGGCCAACTTTCGTTCATCTACATGGTGAATGAAATTATTCTAGCAGTCTTGGCTGACTGAAGTCCATCCACATCCTGTGCATCTGCAAATACAGAACCAATATCCCTAGAATCACCTATTACTCATGTTTTGAGATAAATTTGAACCCCACTCACTATAAGTACAGAAAAAGAATGCACAACACAGAACAGCAGGTAACAGCTGCCGCACAATGTCACAAACATAGTTCACACCTGACTTCTACCTTTCTGTTAACAACTGTAGTTCACCTTTCAGTGTCCAAACAATTCATCTAGGTCCCCCCCCCCCCCCCCCCGGTACTTTTACTAGTTTATGTAGAATATATGCAGATGCGTGCCAAGGTGCTACTACAGGTATGTAACACAGCTTCCTGCCTTTATCTTACAGTTTTACATATTCATAATATTCTATTATGACAATTACAGCGTCAAATTGGGGACAGCACAATCTAACCCAACACAGATTGTAGTTATAATACACTTATGAATGGAAGACTCTGCTACGCACACCAAACAACATGCTGCTTGTCCATGGAGCCTCTCCCATTTCCTCTCACATATCCCAAATACATTACTCTACAATCTACTGGCATTTATAGCATACCTAACATTCACTCTCAACCGACTCACTATACTGATGGAAAGTATGTATAACATAAGTGAAGGTGGGTATTCAACAAACACAATTCGGAAATATCATTCGAAAGAAGATATCAGTAATGTGTATCGTAATAGTCACTGACCAAATCAACATACAAAAATAAAACCTTTCAATCTTCGCTCCCCTACCAAAAGTAAGACCTGCATGTCACATATTCGTAACTTTCAGTAACACAATACTATGGATGGCATTTTTGTAGTTTAACGAAGTGACAGTAGCACAACAAAGCAAATGACAAATTTAAAGGTCCTCCAGACAGTATTTCATGATCAGATAAAGCTTGGCAAAGTCGCATGTAACATCAACCGAAGTGTCGCGGTCTGTAGACTACAAACCACACGCACAATAAAATATAAATAAACGCGACGCTATTTGGTTACATATCCCTGTTACAAATTACCTTTTTGCCGTTGAGTTCAACTTCTTTCGCCTTTGTGATATACAATTCGCGAAGTTGCGCCTTCAAATCACTATTCATTTCCAGTTCGATGAGTGCTTGTGAAATTGAAGTTTCGAAAGCGTCCGGCTCACCGCCGCCGCTTTTAATGATCTTGGCACCCGATAACATCTGAAACAAGCAAAGTATAATATTTCAGTCATTACAACAAACGGAAGCTCCACTGGCAAACTCAAACAACATGCTTGGGTATGCGACTTCCACACGATATCCAACATCATCGACGCGCACAAGGCCTTAAAAATAAAATCATCGCTTCTTTCAGCAACAAGAAGTAATGAATAAAGGTTATAAAATACACGCTTCTACCAGATTAACTTACTTCAAGGCAAAATAATTCCCAAATCTAATTCAATACACAATTCTAAACGTGTACCTTGCCGTCCGAGATCGCAAAGACTTCCACCTACTACACAAAGACATAAAGTTCAAAGAGTTGACAGTGAAGACGCTACAATTTAATCTTCCACAACTGCAAATAACAAAAAACAAATTTAAAATGTACTAGAAATGAGAATTTATGACAACTACCGTACAATAAATTTTAAAAAGCATTGGAGCATAGATTAATATAATTTGAATGATAGTACTGAGCATTAACTGACATGTTCATGATTCTTTTCCAGTGTATCAGGACAAAACTGAAAACTTCTTTGTGGGCCAAGTCAAAGCAGATGTTCCGTGCAGCAGTGAAAACTGACTACTGACTAGCTGTGTGCTGTGAGTGGGAAGAGGATTAGTATAAACACATGGAAGATCTTTAATTGATAAGTGCGTGGTATCGTAAAACAACAACTCACGAGGGATATCTACATATGCAAACAACAGTCTTAGTATCTTTGAAGTTGACCTAAAAAGTTTTTGCGTTGACCCAGATTTAGAGTTGGTAGCGTTAAAAAAGTGTGATGTATATACTATTGTCGTGACAGTGTACCATGCACCTGGTGTAGACTTTGATAAATTTCTCACCTAACGCATTCGAATTCAGAAATTATCTTGTGTGATGACTTCAGCACCCATTTAGAAGAATGCTACACTAAGGAGAAAACATTAAAGTACTTGATGAGTGACTATGGGTTGTATGTGAATAATTATGAACCAATTAGAAGAGAGGATTGCCTCGACACTGGTGTCACCAACGTAAACTCCTGGGACTACAAAATAATTTTGATGGCTCCATTCGATAGCAAATCGTGATGCATTAGTTGACCACCTAAATAGTCAAATGAACAAAACATTCTGGCGGATTAAGAGTGTGTAGTAGACTGAGACTTGAATGTGGGACCTTTGCCTTTCACAGGCAAGGGCTCTACCAATTGAGCCACCTAAGCACGACTCAAGACCTATCCCCACAGCTCTACTTCCTCCAGTATGTCGTCTCCTACCTTTCAAACTTCACAGAAGATTTCCTGAAAAAGTTGTGGGATCAGCACTCCTGGAGGAAAGGATATTACAGAAAAGGTATTACAGAAACCTGGCTTAGCCACAGCTTGGGGGATGTTTGCAGAATGGGATCTTTCACTTTGCAACGGAATGTGTGCTGTGTAAGAGTCTACACGTTGCACGCAGCCTTACGGTACGTAACACGCGCTCACCAGCCGACCTATCTGGAATGCTGACAATTTTCTTAGTACACGTGCGTATGGCCGCAGGGAGTAAGTGACTGGCCGCTGTCGGCAGAGCGCCGTATTAACTAGCGTTGACTCGGGCGCGAATATGTCTCTTTTCTGAGCTCACCATGGAGCCTTTCGATACAACCGTAATTAGGAAGTCAGACAGAGTGATGATGGGTGCAAGTAGCGTCCATGTTTTATAATCGGTCTTTGCTAATAAAACTGTTTAAACTTACCTCTTGTGCTCGTGTATTGCCGTACCTCAAGGACCTACTGCTTGCAAATCCAGACAAATATTTCATCTAATTATCATCTGGGGCAACAACACAAACAACCACCTTATAGAAGTGGTGACAGCATGGGGATAATTATGGGAAATCTACAGCCCTGAAGAGGTGCAGCATAATGTAAACTTCGAGGAGCAGCAGCAGCATGAACACCTTCCGACTATGCTGGGACATCCACCATCTCCACCCCATCCGGCCCTTGCCAGAGACAGTGATTCCTGTTAGTTCCAGTGAAAATCAGACCGAAACTGACTTCGTGATAAGTGTGGTATATCGTGGGAGAAACGTCAAATTACTTATTGACACAGGAGCACAGACCTCAATGTGGTGTGGCATAGATAAACGGGTAAACTAAAACCACCGCTATTAAAAGAGCGAGGGTTAAACGGAGGAAAGCTACGTAACTATGGAGAAGTTGACATAGAATTAATTCTTGGTCAAGGCCAAGAGGAAGGTGAAAATAAAGATAAATACACAGCAAGGGTTCGAGTAGTTTCAAATAACGAAATGCGTTACGACAGTGTACTTGGATTTGATTTCTTGTCCACTAACGAGGCAGAGATATTTGTCGCAGAAAGAAAGATCAGACTAGGCCGTAGCAACTACAACCTAGGAAATCTCCGCTGTCCTTATGTGTCGGCAGGACCTCCGAATCGATAGGTCTCAACGCCTCCATCTGCCTCTGCAGCGCGTCTAGCTGCTCCTTGAGTTTTGGAAGTTGTCTACCAGTAACAGCGCGCCGCTGCTTATTAATCGCCGCCGCTTCGTATTCTTCCGGCGTCGCCTCCGCCTGTGCTATTCTGAGAGAATAAGTTGGTTCAAGCGTCGCATGACGCCTGTCGGCGAGTTGGAGTAGTGCTTGTATATCGTATCCGTCATTCGCTGTCACAGCTGCTCTTACTGCAGACGGGAGCTGTGCTGCCCAAACGGAATGAAGTGTAGTGTCTGAAAATTCATTTTCCGTCACTATTCCACACAAGTGCCTCCAATATTCGGAGGGAATTCTGTCACCTCTACGCTCTCCTCGCAACACCTGGCAGCTTCTTTGGTCTAGCGGTTTGGTAAGCGGATTTATTAAAATGTCCTTCAATGTTGTATATTGCTGCATTTACGGCAGCCGTCTAATTATCTCTTCAACCAATATCACTCCCCTGGCATCCAGACTGTTTGCCGCTATCATGTCAGTTCTAACATGGAGAACCAACGGTGGCAGGCGTACTTTCATGCATTGTTCCAGCGAAGCTTCCTCTCGTATATGTGTTCCGACCGCGGATTTTGTCCTGGTAATATTACTGTCCCGCTCCGCTGAATCCATTCCTTGGTGTCGAACGTCGATCCATAATTCCCGAACCTGCCCTCGCCGGTGTACTGATCGTGCTGTAGAGCTTCTGCCGTTTGGTGTATGTTGTAGTTTTCCTTCGTTGTCCTTCTTCTCTGCCTCTTGCCGTACGTGTTCTTTTGACTTGGGGTCACCACTTTGTAGCCACTACGTAGCTCCATTCTATTAATGATAGACTTGTTTGTATTCTTAATGTTCAACTTTATTGTGAAGCCATGAGCCAGACATTAACACAGAACACCTAAGACAAAAACAAACACAAAACGAAGAGTAAATGATTATGTACACACTAGAGTCTTTGTCACTGCCCCTGTATTGTGCACACGCAACTATTCATCTGTGTGCTCCCACAGGACCATTGCTTTTCACAATATATATAAATGACCTAGAAGATAGTGTCGGAAGTTCCATGCGGCTTTTCGCAGATGATGCTGTAGTATACAGCGAAGTTGGAGCACTAGAAAATTGCAGCGAAAGCAGGAAGATCTGCAGTGGATAGGCACTTGGTGCAGGGAGTGGCAACTGACCCTTAACATAGACAAATGTAATGTATTGCGAATACATAGAAAGAAGGATCCTTTGTTGTATGATTGTATGATAGTGGAACAAACACTGGTAGTAGTTACTTCTGTAATATATCTGGGAGTACGCATACAACGATTTGAAGTGGAATGATCATATAAAATTAGTTGTTGGTAAGATGGGTGCCAGGTTGAGATTCTTTGGGAGAGTACTTAGAAAATGTAGTCCATCAACAAAGGAGGTGGCTTACAGAACACTCGTTCGACCTATTGCTCATCAGTGTGGGATCCGTACAAGGTCGGGTTGATAGAGGAGATAGAGAAGATGCAAAGAAGAGCGGCGGGTTTCGTCACAGGGTTATCTGGTAAACATGAGAGCATTACAGAGATGTTTACCAAACTCAAGTGGCAGACTGTGCAAGAGAGGCGGTCTGCATCGGGATGTAGCTTGCTGTCCAGGTTTTGAGAGGGTGCATTTCTGGATGAGGTATCAAAGATATTGCTTACCCCTACTGATATCTCATGAGCAGATCACGAATGTAAAATTAGAGAGATTCGAGCGGCACGAAGGCTTTCCGGCAGTCGTTCTTCCCGGGAACCATATGCGAGTGGAACAGGAAAGAGAGATAATGATAGTGGCTCGTAAAGTGCCCTCCAGCACACACCGTTGGGTGGCTTGCAGAGTATAAATGTAGATGTAGATTGAAAGGGAACCACCTAGTTATTCCAGAAAGCATGAAAGAGCAAAGCATCAGAGAACAACACAATTGTTTATTATCAGGACATTATGGTAAAAAAAAGCAACGAATATTAAAATAGCTCAAATGTTTTGGTGGCTGAGCCGCAAAGTTGACGTTTTCGTGTTTGTTTCCCAATGTGATTCCTGTAGCAGACGCAATAATCTACGAAAAAGTAGAGCACCTTTGCAAGAACTGCCAGAGACAAGTTAACCATTTGAACGAGTAGGACTTGATGTCGTAGGACCATTGCCTAAGACTAACGATGGAAACAAATACATACTGACAATGTTAGATCATTTCTCTAGATACCTTGTCATGGCACCAATTCTTGATAAGAGCGCTGAGACTACAGCTAAAGTTTTTGTAAAAGAATGGATTCTTAAGTTTGGATCACCATTAAGTATAATTACTGATCAAGGCACGAATTTTAAGAGTGAATTACTTAAACAGACTTGTAAGCTCATGTAAATAACTCAGTTAAGGACTACACCAGCACACCCTGAAGGAAATGGAAGAGTCGAGTGAGTCCATAGACAATTATTAAAATGGTTAGACATTATGTGAACAGCAAACACGACAGTTGGGATGTCTCTTTACTGTACTTGGTAAGTTGTTACAATATCAAAATGCACAGCTCAACTGGGCTAAGTCCATATGAGATCGTCTATGGAAGAAGGGTGCATTCACCCTTGGACTTTGTATGACCGATTGCCGGTATGAGCAATGAACACATAAGGGATCTAGCACGCAAGCTAAAGGAAGCATCGAGGGGAGTGAAACAGCGAAATCATCAATCCTTTCTTCAGCAAGCAAGACAACACGACCGCCAAGCAGCAGTGTCACAGTATCAAGTTGGAGATCTTATGTATCTGAGCAACGTGGTGTTAAAGAAGAGTCAAGTCGAAGAGTTTAAGAAGTTTTGGAAAGGACCATATTTAATATTGGAGGTGTTGTCGCCCGTTGTCGCAGTTGGAGCTTAAGCTCCAACTGCCTATTCGTTTGATTGTCGTTCACGTCAATTGGGTAAAGCCATTTCTGGGTAGATTTCCTGTAGTATCGCAAGACGACGAGGACCGACCAAGAGGCAGACCTGCTGTTCTCAAACCCAGGAAGCGAGAATCGCGAGGTCGCAGTACAGACTTCGAGGCCGAGACATCGCCACGTTCCAAGCGATCCTGTTCCAGACACCCCTACAATCTGCGTAAACATATGTAGTGTGTGACAGTGCAATGCTTGTGTTTTTTTTTCAGCCTCGTGCTTATGTGACTGTGTTGTGAAAATTTAGTACTGTAGGTATTGCACGAGTGCACATGTGAAAGTAAACCATTTATTCCACAGGTTACCACAAGAAACTCATTTATTTTATATTCATTGTTAACTCTAGTATTTAGAACTAATTAACCATGTTCATTTTTATTCTAATGTTTGCTATTATAGCGTATTCTACTAATGCTGTAGTAATAGTACCACAGAGTACAGATGTTTTGTTTGATCTACGATCAGATATGGTAGTTTCAACAAGTAATGAAAAACTTGTTCTCAAGTACAATCTGAGTGTAATCCAGCAACAATTCAATTCTGTAAAGAAACAAATTGATCTAATTCGTTCTGTCAAGGGTAATGATACAATTTTGGAAATGGGTACATCTTAGTATAATAACTGGGTCATAGCCAAAATGCAGGTAGTTTCTACATTTGCTGTTTTTTAAAGCGTTTGCCACTCAAACCTTTAATTAGGTGTAAATGTGCCTGGTTTAATTTTGGAGGGAGTATCCTTCATACTGTATTTGGTACTTTAACTAGTTGAGATCTACTGGAAGTTAAAGGCAAAATATTAGCTTTTGAACAACAGTCCAGTATAGATTCAAGTAATGAAATTATCGTATTAAAGAAAATGCAAAGAACCATTATTAACCACATTGAACAGATTTTAAAGAAATTTATCTTACATTTCTGCGTAACTCATAATGAAATGAACGCAAATATCCAAGAACTATTCCAAGACTAAATGCTGTGAGTGCACACTTAGATTTAAAAACTCTTTTGTTAAGGATTACTGACAGTTTATCAAATGCTAGAATTGGTGCCCTTAACTTAAGAACAGCCTTAGACAGCATTTCAAATGTTTGTTTGAGCAGTGTACAATTGTTACAGATCCTACTATCAATTGAGCAAAAGCTAGATGCAACATATACTATGATTTCCCCTGTTAACTCTTGCAATTTATATGCTTACTACTAGTTAACCACGACACACTCTTTAATGACTGAAGATGAATTAACTGTTATTACTAGACCAAAGCATAATTTTGAAATGTATAAGATATATACTTACCCCATGTAAAGGAGACAGGCACTTATTCATGTAAAGTACATACTGAATGATTATCTCCTGATCAGCAGGGTTTGAAGATATTTTGTGTCCCTAAATGAAAATAATTTGCTTGTGTGTAAACATAGTCATAAGTTAATTTGCACTGGATCGGCAGTATTCTTAGGCAGTAAAGTGTACAGCTGTGAGAGAATTGTTTATGAATAATCCCTGAAGAGATTATTTCTCTAGAATTTTAAAGCATCTTTATCATACATTTCTTAAACACTGTTCTGAAGGTACAATTTTCTCATTTAACTCCAGATTGATGTCACATTTACATGTAAAATTGTAATACACATGAGATACCTTTACACTCAGATTGAAAAATAGTGGATTAATCTTGAATGCTACACATTGTGATTTGTCATGTGAACTATTTGATATGCCTAGTGTATTGCCAACTATATTTCATACAATTGGACGTTTACCATTAATGAGAATGTTATCTGTTTATTACAACGATTCATATATATTAACATATGGAAAGCATTCCTTATCAACTTTTTCTGAAGACAATAATTTAATTAAGGATATCCATGAAAATTTGATTTCTTCCAATAATGAGTTAAACTTCATTGAAGCAGCAAATACCAGTAAGTCCTTCGATTCATCCAGTAATGTTAATGCATACTTAATTGTCAGTATTGTGTGATTATTACTTTTATTAATTTGTCTTTTGCTAACAGCATTTGTCATGTATGAAATTTTCATCCTGAAGGCAAGCTTCGCTGTACTGAACGTTACTGTGTCTGCAAATGAAATACATGTTGCATTGCCTTCTGATGCCACAAATGGCTAAATAGATTCATAACGCTCAGAAGGTCGTTTTGAGCCACCTATGGTTGCTCTAGTCTCTGGGGAGAGTGATGTAAGGGTTTACAGGTTGCACGCAGCCATACGGTGCGTAACAGGAGCTCGCCAGCCTACCTATCTGGAATGCTGACAATTCACTTGGTCAGTACACGTGCATCTGGCTGCAGTGTGATGGAGCAAGTAAGCGACTGGCTGCGGTCCACAGTGCGCCGTATTAACTAGTGTGGCCTCAGGTGCGAGTATATCTCTTTTCTTAGTTCACCATGGAGCCTTTCGATATCAGACACAGTGATGATGGGTGCATATAGTATGCGTGTTTTATAATCAGCCTCTGTTAATGAAACTGTTTAAACTTACTTCTTGTGTTCTCATATTGCCATACATCAAGGACCCACTGCTTACAAATGCTGCCGAACATTTTGTCTAATTATCATCTGAGGCAACAACACAAACAACACCCTTATAGCTGATATGAACCTTTCTAGCGGATTAAAACTGTGCGCCGGTCTGAGACTCGAACTCGTGACCTTTTTCTTCGCAGTGAAGTGCTTTACTGACTGAACCAGAAAGTTTCATGTCAGTGCACACTCTACTGCAGAGTGAATCCGTCTTTCTGGGGACAGAGGAAGCTCTGTAAAAATACTGTAAGTGGTATTCTGACTATACCTTCAGTAATATAATTATAATGGAGGAAGAAATAATCATCAACAAAAATGTGCTTAGTAGAACTGATTGGCACTCTGCAGTTGTAGGAATGGGACCATGTGGTGCTTTTAAATGTATTTTCCAGCTCCTCAGAATAAATATTGACAACTGTTCCCTTCACTAATCATAAATAATCCCTTAGGTAAACTACAAAATAGAAGAAAAATAGGCAGAGCCAAGCATGGTAAAGTCCCAAGGTGGAAAACATAAACGATGTTGTTTTGCTTCTAAATGACTGAGGTAAAACTGCAACAGATGCCAAGGTCAAAGACATGTTTCATTGCTATTATCTGGAAGCTAAAAGAATCTACAGGAAGGAAGCAGAAGCAGCCAAGAAAACGTTTAATATTAGGTTCATTCCTGAAGCTCACAACCCATGCAAAATGGCCTGGGAATTCTTAACAAACACAGAAAAAGACCCACTGCCCCATTAACGCTTGCAGCCCTCATATTTTAACAAATACTTCATTGATATTGTTGGGAATAATGCAGCTGAAGTGTCAGATTGATATTACAAGCAAGTTAAGCATCACCAATAGTTGCACCTTGACCAGGTAGATGAAAGTGCTTTCAGAAGACATAGCGAAAATTGTAAAAGATTTTAAACACGGAATATCGTGTGCTGCTGTGAAGGACGCTGTATCTTATATTGCTAAACCTTTGGCTGCTGCCATTAACCAATGCTACGAGGTTGGTACTATTCCAGGCTTTTTCAAACTGGCGAAGAGAGTACCAGTGTATAATAAAGGTGATCCTAACAGTTCATCCAGCTACAGACCAATTTCTATGACTATTACTACACTAGTAAAAGTGACTGAAACTATAATAAAGAACCAACTGTTCTGTTATTTCGAAGACAACAACCTCTTTACAGATAACCAAAATGGATATAAAAAGAGTGAAAGCTACATTTACTGCAATACTTGATATAGGTGTTCAACCACCTGCCACCAGTTGGTCAACATTGCCACTGAGGACGTTCAGAGCTAGACTGGATATGTGCTCAAGCTGCAGGCACTATATTCTGTAAATAAATTTTTCTCATCAAGTGGAATTGTAGACTGTCAGCATGATGCCATCACATGTGAAGTCACAATCTGGAAACATTTAAGAGCTCTATAGTGTTGTTTATTACCATTCCTTATAACATCTCTATTGTGTAATGCTTCTTATCTGTTATATTAGTTTTAGTAGTTGTTTTAATATATGATTGTTAAGATGTGACGCAATCTGTCCGACCATGTTAAATTAGTAACAGTAATAGTAATATTTACTGATAAAAAGTTTTAGAGTTGCAGACGGATATAAAGCCAAGTCTGTGCATGGACTGAGGATGTTTTTTTGGTAGGGAGGACGCAGCACGTTGTCTTGCATGGAGAGTCATCGCCAGATGTAGAAGTAATGACAGATGTGCCTGAGGGAAGCATGTTTGGAACCTTGTTGTTCGTGAAGTATATTAATGCCATAGTGGACAATATTAATTGGAACCTCACACATTTTGCATAGATATTCAGTCAGATCTTTATAAGATTTCAAAGTGATGTAAAGATTGGCAAATTGCTGTAAATGTTCAGCAATTTAAAACTGAGCACTTCACAAAACAAAACAACATGTAATATCATATGTCCACAAAGTCAGTGAGTCACAGTTGGAATCAGTAATCTCATACAAATAACTGGATGTAACACTTTGTAGGAATATAAAACAGAATGATCACAGAGGCACAGCTTTGGGTAAAGCTGTTGGTAGACTTCGGTTTATTGTTAGAACACTGGGGAAATGCTATAAATTCAGAAAGCAAATTGCTTACAGATCATTCATAGGATCCATACTAGGATATGGCTCAACATATATATTGAACATATAATGTGTAGTGTTTTGGGATATTTGTAAACATCTCAACACACCATTGGAAAGCCATCGACCAGAGATGCACATGAGTAAATCGAATAATGATAAATGTAGTGCAAAAGCGAAACTGTGTGTTTTCCTTTCTTGAGTGCAGTGAATTTGAGCAGTGGTGGAGCTGGCGATAAGGGGACCAATGAAAGTGGTATTACAACCACTGGTAGTATGGGAGTCATTTGTGGCATTGTGCAGCAAGTGCCTAAACACGAGAGCCATGGAGTAAACGATGCACCAGCAAGGGCATAATGAATAATTGAATATTGGTAGTTGTTTTTCTGGTTTTTTCTCAGGTCTTAGATTATGCATATACGCACGTTTGAATGGACTCAAGAGAGTGGTATTACTGTAGCAATTGTTGGTTGTGTTGTGAAAAGTAATAATGAAAATATTGGGCAAAATATACCCCTATTAGTGAGAAGTGTGGCTATTTATTTAGTATCGCAATAGAGAGAACTTGCGGAAGCATTCCAGAGATCTTCACTGCAGTTGGATCGACATGGAGGTGGCATGGAAGGATCTGGATTAGCAAAAAAAAAGTACTATGAGAAGAGAGGATAAAGGTAATGCTACTTTCATCTGACAATGTATTGGTGACGGCAAAATATTGCCCTGTTATATCGGCCAGGGACGCCACTTCCCACTAGTGCTGGTATGAGACCCACCCCAAATCTTACAAAATAAACAACAGCAGGAAAAGAAGGAAAAATACACCCCATATGGCAGCCCTGCTAAACGTGAACGGAGAATGCACCAGCTAATAAGTGCAGAAAATTGATTTGAATCAGAATTACGACTCCAAAGAATAGAAGACAAAGAAGTTGCCCCAGGCAAGAGCTTTGTAACACACGTAACAAGAAATCGAAAATAATTAAGAGCTTCTTTTGAACGAATTGTCTAAGAGAAGAACAGTAAACACATAAGCAATGTAAAATATAATTTACTGTCGCAAATCTGAAACATTAAGTATACAGAAGACAGTGGCAGCAGAAATTGCACCCATATCATAAGCAACGCGTGCACAGAATTAGTTCAAAATTTAACAAAATTGTTGCAACTGGAAAATGCATATGGCCGACGTCGATCTGGCGGGAGTTATCAGTGGCAGGGCAGCGAGCAGTTATGGGAATATGGGAAGGTGTGTTGTCCAGTCAACGGCAGCGTGCAGCACGAGAGCAGACGTTGGCTTCACCCTGAGCACTTGCTTTGGCTTCGGCTGTCCTACAGTCACCACGTAGCTCACAGTCTGCAGAAGGGTGAGTCATGAATATTTAAAAAGTAGAAACAGTTCTGTGAATATATGGTTTAATGTTAATATTGTTGATTGGTAACAAATAGTGCATCACGATCACAAGGAAGATGGCAATGCAAAACGAGGAATTGAGATCGGTACTAGAAGGTATAATTAAAGAACAAGCAGAGAAGGATAAGGAAAGACAGAAAGCGGAACAAGTAGAATTAATTAAATCCATTAAGGAACAAATTACTGAATCAATAGATGACATACTAAGCCATAAAATACAAGAGGTTAAAGCTAACTTAGAATCTAACTTTAATGGACAAATTAATAATTAAAACATTAAAATAATGGAAATAAACTCTAAAGTAAATGAATTACGAAAATCAGTGCCAGTAGAGATACAACATGCAGTTAACACAGAATAGCAACCTGACAGTGGACAGGCTATGTAGATAATGTGAATCACGATTCTAATCGGTACGAGGTAGTATTTCAGACACAAATAAGCGTATCACGTCCATACAGAGAAATGCTGTAATAGGGACAACTGATTCTATAAAACATTTGGAAAAACGTTTACAGTTTTTCGTAGAACAAGAACTAAAAGCCAAAACAGAAACAAATAATGAGAAAATCACTTCCGGGGAAGATACAATTAACAGTAAACAAGAACTTGATATTTTTCAAACAACTTACGGGAATTCAGCCAGGTAATGGCGATTACACCACGCCATTTTCAATGCACAAACTGGGCCTTGCCTTGAAAGTGGCAGGGTGTACTCCCGCCGAAATATCGACGGTCGCTGTGAATATTACATGGATGAATTCCCATAAGTTATTTGAAAATTGTGTACGCCAGGAGAAACTCAGATTTCACAAGCACTTGATAGAGTATGGGAAGCAATAGAAGATAATAAAAAGCAATTAGAAAATAGTAAACCTGAAACGATGACAGCAGTAACTAAACCTGTAATACATGATTTATATATAGGAAATGGGTTTAATTTAGCAAAGCAGCTTACAAAGTATAAACCAGACGGTGTTGCACGCACATTATTTTTTACGAGTGTTTCCCAGATCTTTAACTAAAAAGTGGGATGACTAAAAGAAAATAGATTTCGCATTAGGATGTTTAAATTAATACTTTTCGCGTTTTGTCGTGAACAACGTTGCTAATCCTCATATCTTACCAAATATTACGCTCCTAGGTCAAGTGGGAAGCGCCTACATTGACCGATAAGTGAGTTAACGATTTACCAAAATATCTAATATATATCGCTGTACTTGTCGATTGCAATGACATAGAAGCTACTATGTTGTACATAACGAAGGGACGAGACATCTTAGTACGTCACATAAATTTCCACTCGATAACTCCACCCAGCCCTCAGAGATTCCTGCTATGTAATGCTCGAATATTACGATAGTCGATTTACAAATGACAAAGAAGTAACTTTTTCGAAACAGTTTTCTATAAATTAACACTTTTCGCTATTTGTCGTAAATATTGGTGCTAATCCTCGTCTCTTGCCATATATTACGCTCCTAGGTCAAGTGGGAAGCGCCTACAATGGCCGATGAGTGAGCTAAGTGAGTTATCGATTACCAAAAAATCTAATGGAAATCAATGTAATTGTCGACGGCAATGACTTAGAAGCTTCTATTAGATACACAACGAAGGGACCAGACACCTTAGTATGTGACATAAATTTCCACTCGATAGCTCCACCAGTCCTCAGAGAATTCCTGTTATGTAATGGTTGAACAATACAATAGTCGATATACAAATGAGAAAGAGGCTTTTTCGTAACATTCTACTGCAAATTACCACTTTTTAAGTTTTGTCGTAAATATTTCTGCTAATCCTCGTCTCTTGCCGAATGATAAGTTGCCAATAACTCGCGAGGACCAAAAACTGTCTGGACTGTTTATATTTCTGAAAAGAGACTTCACTTTGCACCAGCTATCATATGGTCAGCGTCGGTCAAACACCGGTTTACACGCTGCCACGTCACTTTGAAGGGAGAAATTAACTTTGATTATCAGAAGTCATGGCGAAAGATCATTTAATGGGAACTTACCGGAGAGGTCGGGTCTGAACTGCACATAGAGTGTTTGGGTAGAGACATCAAATTTATTATTAGTATTACCGTCAAGAATATTACTATGTTTTGCGTGTGAAAGTTGATCAAATATATCTATCAATTAGAACTCAAAATCTTCATTTATAGTCATAGTTCAAAAATAGTTCTGAGCACTATTGGACTTAACATCTTAGGTCATCAGTCCCCTAGAACTTAGAACTACTTAAACCTAACTAACCTAAGGATATCACACACATCGATGCCCGAGGCAGGATTCAAACCTGCGACCATAGCAGTCCCGCGGTTCCGAACTGAAGCGCCTAGAACTGCACGGCCACCACGGCCAGCTATAGTCATAGTTCCTTATCCTGATGATTAAATAGAGAATATAAATAATTATTTCTGTGGGCTGGACGAGATTGTGGACTTCCAGACTCTCGTAAAAGACAGCAACTCGCCGCCGCACATATGGTTCGTATCGGCCAGTAAATTAAACAGTGAAAGTGATCAGTACAAAACAATGAACTCGACAGGCACTAACAGGATACTGAAGTGAAATAGGCAGAAACCAGTGCGAGAACTGCTGAAATTTTACATGAGTGTGCAAAATAAGCTGTGAATGTTAACCACAGAAATCTTGATCGTGATGGAAGGAGAAAAGAATACGACACTAGATCACGGCTTCCACCTGCACTGAGGTTAGAAGACAGAACATCATCACGAAGCTGTATGAACTTTCAAGCCACCTGCAAGGTACTGCTCTCGCTCACCATTGCCCAGTACCCCTGGGACTACTGCAGTAGGTGATACTAACCGCCACCCTCACATACAAAAAATAGAATGTATTGTTAGGAATAATACGAAAATTAAGATGAAACCAGTCTCTAACGATGAATCCTCAGAATCAGAAACCGAAATTAGTGAGGATTAAAGTAATAAATCCAAAATCGGTTGGTGATTTGCCAAAAGTAGAATCTGAAATGAATTTCAATGGTACTTCAAAGTTAGAACTATTTTCTGAGGACAAGGTAATTGAATTAGACGTCAAAAAGGAAAAGGTACAATTAATAAAGTTATTAGATCATGAAACTGAGCTCAATGTGTCTGAAGTTCTGTCAAGTCATGGAATGCTAAAAAATCCTTTAAAATCAGTGGAAATGCCTAGTGACAATTTAGAGGCACCAAATGGATACAATTACTGTTTGCTAAACTTGAATCGCATCATAAAGAACTAAAGCATTAAAGGATGAAACGACCTCAAAACTGAGTAGTTTAAATTATAAAATTGACGCTAATCACCATGATCTGCAAGACAAAATAGAGCAACAGTGAAATAACTGCATAGTCCTTTCAAAGGCGAAACTAGAAAAGTTCGCAAAGAATTCAAAGCAGCAAATGAACTTATGGAAAGAAGGTTGTCAGGAAGAATCCAAACCTTGCTCTAATCGATTTGAAGAAGTAACTATTAATATAAATGCTTTTCAGAAGGATATTAAGAAAGTAAAATCTGACTGTTTGAAATTTTGTGAAGATATTGATAAAAGATTCTCTGACAGGGTGGAAGCAATAGGATCACAAGTTGAAGAACTAAATACTAGTATTACCAACATAGAAAATAGAGTAACCTCTCATAGTTCCTGTAATACTACTGTTCTGCATGTTGTTTCAGTTGATGCAACTTTCATCGCATATCGTCAGTTTATACGTTTTGAGCCAGACAAACAAATTCATCCAATCGAGCTCTGGAATGATTTTGAAGATGTTTTGCCTAGTCCATGGTCAGAGCGAGAGGAAATTTCTTTCATAAGAAGTCATTTGTCAGGAGAAGCTTTGCAGAGCTCAGCTGATGCAATGATAAAATAAAAACTCTTTCTGAATTTAAAACTGCATTTCTTGACGAGTACTGGTCACACAACAAACAAAACGATGTCTCGAGAGAGTTTCTTAGTGGTAAAAAGTTTTCTCCAGGTCGTGTGTCCGTAAAAGAGTTCTCTAGGAAGTGGGTTTCATAGCTGTAACATTTTACAGAAAAGATGAAACCGGAAATGATTATCATGGGATTAGAAGATAAGCTGCCTTGGTGCTGGCGGAAGGGAATTATTTCCGCACCTAGGGATAATGTAGATAGGTTCAGTAAATATTATAAGCGAGTAGAAAGAGTAGCTGCTGCTGAGGAGCAGGTGCTAAAAAATAACAGGTCTTCTAACCATCATGTAAACAACAGAAATAATGACAGTGGGAACGTGAATGTTAGAGTGCGGAGATTCGGAATACCAGGTCTAATTATCGTAGTCAAGACCATTGTAGAGGAAGAGGGGGTAAACAGTCACCACGCTTTTGCAACAGTTATTATGACGAGATCAGAAATGTAAATACTGTGCCACTGAGACAAGACGAAGATCAGAATACTACCCTATCTGATTCTGTATCAAATGAACCCAACAGGCAAACATGTGGCAAACTAAATGACATGTATGAGGAAACTGGCGCTCACAAGGCGGAAACAGTAGTACAACCAGTAACAGAAACACAAACCACAGTCAGACAGGTAACAGCGACCGTGAAATAGGAACAGACAGTACCAGCGACGTGTTAAACCACTCTCATAATATAGCTGACAGCATTTTGGACATTGTACAAAAATGGGTCAAGGAAGAGAAAGAAAACGCTATAGATAATAGAAGCAAGAAATTAATGAGTTTGAATCTGATAGAGACGAAGATGAAATAAAGGCTTACATCTTCGACGATAATGGCAATCTGAAGGCTAAAGTTCGGTAGAGGAAGTGGAGTAGCAATGTCAAGGATCCTGATAGCTGTTTTGACCTGCCACAAACTGTAAAAGCCGAAGACAGTGCTTTAGATAGAAGTGGTGAATAGGGTTGCAGTTCCTCAGAGGAAGGGAATAGTTTAGCTGATGAGCAGCAAATGAAAGTAGTGGAAGTCGTCAAAGTGCTTTGGTTTAAAATTGGTGGACAGGTTGGAAAAAAACAGCTAAGAACATAGTGACTGATGAGCTCGAGAATTATGTGTGAATGTACTTACAACTGAACAAAACCACTTTAGCTGGAAACAGATTGAAAAAGATTTAGTAGAAGATGTTTGTGAGGAACCTGTTTAGACTAAAACAACTCACACTATTATAAAAACTAACATCTCATGAGTAACAATGTGTTATATTCTTGACAGTGGCAGTGAAGCAAGTACTTTGTCCCAAACACTTTTTGGTTCTATTCCTAATAAGAGTGAACCGACTGTCATGAAAGTAAGTGGTTTGAGAATAATAGGTGCTACTGGAAACGTTACTAGGCCAGTACAGTATGAAGCTCTGATACCAGTTGGTATAGGTGACGTGATAATAGATTATCCTTGTTTAATTGTGCTCAGTTTAAGTGTTCAGATATTAATAGCTACAGATTTCTTAACAAAATATCAGGACAGGATTGATTTTTATGAGAACAACTTAGTTTTAACCTCACCTGGTTCTCAGGTAGTAAACGAGCCTTTTATAGGGAGTTATATAGGCAGTAATAATCAAGCCTGGGAACTGCCTACTAGGATGATGAGGGATAATGGATACTTCCCAGAAGATAATGAATTCAATAATAATGTGCAAGATGCTAATGCAGAACGGAGCTATACCCCAGAAGAGATACAGGCAAAGGTACAGTCAACAAATCAAATTTCTGATAAACAAAGAGCAGAATTAAGGGAAGTATTAACCACGCATCTCAATGTGTTCTTGAACACACCTGGTGAAATTAAAGCCTATGTTTCAAGAAAGCATGCAGTTAAGAAAGGAATTAAATGCATATTGGCATGGGGTGTCATTGAGCAAGCAGTTAGTGAATATAATAACGATCTTGTTGTTGTGCCGAAGTGTGACTGAAGCATTAGATTACTACTGTATGTGTACCAGTGACCATCCACTAAATGAAGTTCTCATAAGAGAGAGTGACCGTCCTTAAAATATGAAAGAGCAAATACAAAAATTCCGAGGAGTTAGGTGCCTTACATCTGTGGACATAACTTATGAATACTGGAATTTGCCCCTGGAGAAAGAATCACGAAAATATACAGGCTTTTTGTATGAAGGAGTGTGCTAACAGTACAAAGTATTCCCATTTGGATTAAATATTTCTGTGTGTACCTTTGTACGAGTAATGGCTCATGTATGTGTAGGAATTGTTAGGTCAGGTAACTATTTGTGTAGGTGATGTACTGTTGGCTACTGCCATATTGGAAGAACATTTTAGTCTATTGAACATTATGCTACAAGCTATAGAAAAAGGAGGTATGACATTGAAGTTAGAGAAGATTGAGCGTGTAAGGGTTCCAAATAAAATTCCTGGGCCATGAAATTAACAGGGAAGGTATATTACCTGATCCCTCCAAATTGTCAGTCATTGAAAAGTTTGAAGCGCCCTGAAGTAAAAAGCAGCTCAGATCAGTGTTCGTTTTGTTCGGATTCTGCCGCCGTTTCGTTAAAGCCCACTTGTTTAATGCACCTTGAGTATTCCACCTTGTTGAAGAAGAATACCCTGTGGGTTTGAACTGAAGACTGGCAGTCTGCTTTTGAAGAATTAAAAAAAACTTTTTGATAAATAGTCCTCTTTTACACCATTCCCATTTTTCAAAATCTTTTGGCATGTCAGTTGGTGCAAGTGGTTATGGGATTGCTGTAGAGTTGTTTCAGACAGAAAAGGAACGCGACTAAGAGGTTCATAAAACCGTCGCTTTTGCGAGTCGTTCGCTGCAACCTGCTGAGCGAAATTATAGTATTTCGGAATTAGAGGCTCTGTCCATCGTGTTTGATATGCAGAAGCTTGAGCATTATTTGCTACGGCACAAGGTGATAATCGATAGTGATCACAAGGCACTTACGTTTCTAAAAACCTGCAAACATTCAAGTGAACCAAGTGCCCTACTGGTATAGAAGCATACTTATCGCCAGCTTCAAGGCTTCTTTTTGAAGTATCAATGAAAAGTCTCCACTCAGAAGCATATTCTATTCTGAAACGTTCCATAAGTCCAGGTACATCGCTGCAAAACACCAGGTCACCTTCTTGAGAGAAGAAAGATACACACTCCTTTTCCTTCGATCGATACCAAGAAAAGGATACCCAGAGTCAACATATGTTTATCTTTCAATCTAGATCGTAAACCTCTTCGGATTCTTTAGAAAGGCCTAAGACTCTAATTAAATCGTTCGGTTCAGATTGTGCAAATGGAATGAGATCGGTTGTACCAGGATCATAACAATCTCTGTCTTCTTCACTATCACCTTGCTGAATCAATGGCTCGTGATAATCTACATCATCTAAAGAATCTTGAGGAGAGGGTACTGGTACTTCAGGTCCATGAGGAACAGGGCGAATAGCTGATTGAATGTTAGGGTAAGAAATGTCCTTTTTGTTTTTCAAATTGAAACCTCGAACATTGCAAGAACAAAAGAAGCACTCATCACTATGACTTTTAGGCTCCTCCAAACTATTGGTATTCCGAAACGTAAGGACTGCTTTTTATGTTGAAACCATTGCCTCAGTTCTTCAGCACACACTGAACAAATTTTGTGTGGGGCCCAAGTGTTATCCTGATCGCCTAACTTTATACCAAATTAGGCGAAATATACTTTTTCAACAAGATTGGCAATGTTTCTTTGTTGCTTTTTAACGGTATAGGTACCACAAACGTAGCAGTGGTAGTCTGGCGAGTTTATACATCCTCTGGTAGCCATTGTCCATTGTCCATAAGATAACTTCAGGGCACAAGAAAACAGTCACTACTTTAAAGCACTAGTAACAACAACATGTGAACAGCAAAGAGTGAAGAATAATTTGAACTGAAGGACAATAGCAGAAGCTCACTGCTTGGTGATGACAGGGGAAGGGGCAGCCCAAAAGATAGGCACTGACATGAAAATATGAAAATACTGCTGGTTTCTCCTAATTACTCTTTATTTTACGTATATCTAGTATAAAAAGGGACTAAATAACAGTTCATGGAGATCCTAAAAACCAAAATTCAAACTAACTACAGTGCTGAAATATCGAAAAAGCTAAAACTAGACTAGCAGTTTGTGAAATAACTGTACATGATGGAATTTCTTCACTATTTTTCGCGAAATCAGCGTTGATAACACTATAAAAATCACTTAATAAATTTGAAACAATTTTGAAGTCTAAGACCTGTGTTATCAGCCGATCGCTTGACAAATGCAAAACAATAATAGACAATTGAATAACCCATAGACAGCGGAATGCGACCACCAAAGTAACACACATATGCCGAATTACACTCAGAGGCAAAGAGAATTTCAGTAACCCCACACTGCCAGTGCAGAATTGCAAGGTACAAACTGCCACTGGTCAGAAAGCAAAAGGAGTCAAGATACAAGCCTTAATTCCCCTACAATTAGGACAGTTTTCTGTATGATGCTTTTTTGATAGTAGAGAAATTAATACTTGATTGTTTAATCGATATGGATACATTTAGAACATACCAAGTACTAATTGACATAGGAAACTACCAATGTCAGATGACTGTATATAACCAATTATTTGTAATAGACCTAATCAGAGGAAATACTAATAGATGTAAAACTGAAGTTACTCACGACCTTGAAGTTCAATTGATAAATCCCATAGATATGTTTGTCAAGATATACAATAACGAATAGCTGTCTGCAGAAGAAATAAACGTCGACACAATAAGCACAGTGGTAAGTGATTCAAAATGCTTGTCTAAAGAACAGCAAGCGGAATTTAAGGAACTGATACTTGCTTATATACATGTATTTGAAAAAAGACCAAGTATTATTAAGGATTTCGTGTACAAAATAGAAGTCTATCCTCATGAAACTTTTAGGTCTATCTCATACCCTATATCATGGACAAAGAGGGAAGCAGTAAGAAAAGAGATTAACAGGATGCTTCAATGGGACATAATACAACCATCATTTTCCCCTTATTGTAGAACAATCTTGGCTATGAGTAAGCCAGATGGCAAGGTGCGCTTGGTCCTCGACGCACATGACATTAATAAGATTATTATACCAGTCCTAACACGTCCAGACAATTTAGAGGAATAGCTTATGAAATTCCAGAATGCTAAATTTCTTACAATAATCGACCTCCAGTCTTCATCTTGGCAAATAAAACTACATGAAGAAAGTTGGAAGGACACCGCCTTTGATTGCGGGGCCAGGAACTTCGAATTTCAAATATTACCATTTGGATTGAGTGTAAGTGCAAGTGTATTTATCTCAGCACTTGACAGAGTGCTAGGGCCTGAACTTTTGAGTAGCGTAACAGTATGCATGGACGACCTTTTAGTCGCTACACCCACTCTCGTAGAACATTTAAGATTAATTGAGCCGTTTTTCCAAATATGGAGTAACAGCAAATCTTAACAAATCTAATTTCAGACAAGAAAAGGTAAAATTTTCAAGACACATAATCTCTTTGGAAGGCATACTGCTAGATCCTAAAAAAAACTTGATGTCATTAGGAATGCCCTGTTCCTCAAAACAAGAGACAGTTAAAGACATACTTAGGCCTAGTGTCATTTTTCAGGAAAATGCATCCCTAACGAGCTTATGAACAGTGATGCTCTACTCAATCTTCTGTGGAAAAACAGACATTGGTTATGGGACAAGCAATGTCAAACCGACTTCGAAAACATCAAGGAAGCCTTATTAAATGCTAATATTTTATCTGAACCAGACATGAAGAAAGATTTTTTTGATGCACCAACACGTCTTCTCACTGTCTGGGTGCATGTTTTTTTCAAATCGTAGGAGAAGAGGGAAATCTCATCCATAAAGAAATTAGCTTCGCCAGTCGCACCTTGTCCAAAGCTGAACGTTTATATTCAGTCACGGAGTTAGAGGGTTTAGCATTAATTTGGTCCTTTAAAAAGTTTGAATGTTTCCTTTGGGGTAAACACACAAAGTGTACTGTGACCATCAGTCCCTATAGATTTTATTAACTTGTAAAAGGAAAACAAAACATAATAGCTGATGCTCGACTACCACAAGGCTTAGAGGAATTCAACAATCTTTTCGATCAGAAAGGTGAAATAAGAGTTATATTGATGGAGGACAAAACACTCCGACTATACTATGTCCACATGTGCAAAGATATGAAGCAATTACAGCAGGAAGACACACGCTGGAGTAAGGTAAGAGCACAACTTGCACATAATGGCGATGAAAAATTAAAAAAGGTTTTTCACTATTCATGAAGGTGATTTTATCTTATATACACACAATACTTGGGGCCATTTTGGCACTGCAAAATTCGCTGATAAAATAGTTAAATATTATTATTTCCCCAATCTTAGACGAAGAGTACTACAGGTGGTAAGAACTTGTATTGTTTGCCAGGAAGCAAAACATTCTAACATCTCCAACCACATAGAACTACATCCCATTGTGGCTAAGAAACCTCTAGAAAAGGTATCGCTGAATGTGGCTGGACCCTATCCCAGAGGTAAAGGGGAAGTAAAATATATCGTAGTCCTGTATGATATTTTTACTAACTACATAGAACTGTATGCTTTACAGAAAGTTACAGCCAGTTCAATTATAAGACGAATGAGGATTATTTTGCAAGAGTTGGAAAACCAGAGGTCATGTTAACTGATAATGCCTCATATTTTTTAGGATGTAAATGGAAAGAGTTTGTAGGCTCCAACCGAATCAAACACATTTTAGTATGCAAATTTCATCCCGAATTGTCCCCTATAGAAAGGGCGTTTAAGGAATTCAACAGGTTTGTGAGGACCTATATACCTCATAACGCTTATATTTTGAAGAAGGGCTGCATACCCTCTAAGTTGACGACATGTATAATAATAATAGATTTAGGATGTTGGAAAATCACATTACAGAAATAATGTTGTTAAATGATAAGACAAATATTTCTTTTTATTCTTATATGTCAAATATGTAAATGCTAAGATGAGTAGATGTAACAAGGAAGAATTTTACTTTTATGTGTCTAGAGATGATGATACTTTAAAGACAACCCTTAGCCTTGTGGGTAGCCCAGTTGTAAATGAATAAACAAGCTAGTGAAAGCCATGGCAGGATGCACTGCAATACACTACTAGTGGCAACAGAGTGAAGCAGCGCATGGGCATTGGGGAGAAAGCTAGTCAAGAAACTGTAAGTTTGTGCATGCCAGACACAACTGAAAGTGTTGGAGCACACACACAAAAAAAAAAAAAAAAAACGCATGAGCTACAGCCTCCACTAGCATTTTTAAAACCTATTGCATAAACAGGAACAGTGAAAATTAAGGGAGAGTCTATTCTACAACTACGACTATCTACACAATGTACAAAAACACAGATAAGCTAAGGGATTTTATATATGGAAAGGGATCCCAAAATACGAGATATTTACTGAAGTTACACTATTCCATATATTTACAAATTTAAGTATTGAAAGTACATGCACTAATGATAATTAAGGGACAAGAAAACCCTTGCTGCAGGTAAACAAGGAGTACAATAAGAGTGGCAAACTGAATAAGTGGTCGTGTCATGCCTATAATACACCTTATCTTTCAGATTTACAAGGTGAGTAGAGAGGCACATATGACATTAAATGAGTCTGTGATAGCATGACTCAACACTGAAGTAAATGGATACATGGTTGAATATATGAAACAGGTATTAGTGACCATCGAGCCACTATACACTTATCCATGAAGATTTAGTTTTAAGTTAGTATTAAGTTTTTTCTTCATCGACACATCCTAAAGTGAAGAAAGATAAACGCTTGTAGAGTGTTAGGTACTATATAAACATAGGAAATGGTGCGAAAATAAGTATAGAAGAATACCATTGCAGTACATTGCATATCACAATGTTAACGAAGGTGGAGTACTACCAAAAAATCATGGGGTCGAAACCTAACTACTGTGAGTGTCGACTACTCATGAAAGCATGAAACACCTGATTTACATTGAAATTTTTATACACGTTTGCTACATATATAAATACTGTTTTATGCTCATTGTACATAACATACACTCCTGGAAATGGAAAAAAGAACACATTGACACTGGTGTGTCAGACCTACCATACTTGCTCCGGACACTGCGAGAGGGCTGTACAAGCAATGATCACACGCACGGCACAGCGGACACACCAGGAACCGCGGTGTTGGCCGTCGAATGGCGCTAGCTGCGCAGCATTCGTGCACCGCCGCCGTCAGTGTCAGCCAGTTTGCCGTGGCATACGGAGCTCCATCGCAGTCTTCAAAACTGGTAGCATGCCGCGACAGCGTGGACGTGAACCGTATGTGCAGTTGACAGACTTTGAGCGAGGGCGTATAGTGGGCATGTGGGAGACCGGGTGGACATACCGCCGAATTGCTCAACACGTGGGGCGTGAGGTCTCCACAGTACATCGATGTTGTTGCCAGTGGTCGGCGGAAGGTGCACGTGCCCGTCGACCTGGGACCGGACTGCAGCGACGCACGGATGCACGCCAAGACCGTAGGATCCTACGTAGTGCCGTAGGGGACCGCACCGCCACTTCCCAGCAAATTAGGGACACTGTTGCTCCTGGGGTATCGGCGAGGACCATTCGCAACCGTCTCCATGAAGCTGGGCTACGGTCCCGCACACCGTTAGGCCGTCTTCCGCTCACGCCCCAACATTGTGCAGCCCACCTCCAGTGGTGTCGCGACAGGCGTGAATGGAGTGACGAATGGAGACGTGTCGTCTTCAGCGATGAGAGTCGCTTCTGCCTTGGTGCCAATGATGGTCGTATGCATACACTGGCCGTACACCTCTGGTGATCGTCGAGGGGACACTGAATAGTGCACGGTACATCCAAACCGTCATCGAACCCATAGTTCTACCATTCCTAGACCAGCAAGGGAACTTGCTGTTCCAACAGGACAATGCACGTCCGCATGTATCCTGTGTCACCCAACGTGCTCTAGAAGGTGTAAGTCAACTACCCTGGCCAGCAAGATCTCCGGATCTGTCCCCCATTGAGCATGTTTGGGACTGGATGAAGCATTGTCTCACGCAGTCTGCACGTCCAGCAGGAACGCAGGTGCAGCTGAGGCGCCAGGTGGAAATGGCATGGCAAGCCGTTCCACAGGACTACATCCAGCATCTCTACGATCGTCTCCATGGGAGAATAGCAGCCTGCATTGCTGCGAAAGGTGGATATACACCGTACTAGTGCCGACATTGTGCATGCTCTGTTGCCTGTGTCTATGTGCCTGTGGTTCTGTCAGTGTGATCATGCGATGTATCTGACCCCAGGAATGTGTCAATAAAGTTTCCCCTTCCTGGGACAATGAATTCACGGTGTTCTTATTTCAATTTCCAGGAGTGTACAATATTTAAGATACAACTCTGTATACCTCAGCATATGAAATGGTTATCATTTATACAATGAACATAGCAAGTACATATTGAGGTGAACTTGCAACACTGAATAAGTATTCGACATGATAGGCATCGTCAGGTTTGCGTTGTGTTTATGAACACGCTATTTAGTTCTTGGGATCAGAATTAAGTCCAGTAACGAGATGGGGCTGAGCTCATCAATGCCTTTCCATGAAATTTCCTCAACCCTGAAGTGTGTAGATTCATTCCTGGAGAATGCTAGAGAGGCGAGGCCTTGTGTAGTTATTTAAGCAGCACATAGAATCTGTTGCATCCTCTATTGATTACTTCTTTAATTCTTTGAAATTGAAAAATATGCTCCAACCAAAGGTCATTGTGAATTGGAATGAACTGTATTTCAACTTAGGCCATAAAGGAAAAAAGAATCTATTATTGTATGAATATTTTTCTATTATTATTGTATTAATGTTATATTATTGTATTATTGTTATGTAAAGAATGAAAGGCCGAACGAGAACAAAAAGTGTACTTATATAATTGGAGCTGAAAAATGTAATGATATGAAAATTTAACAAAATGTACTAAAGGAAAATGACAATCAGACTACAATGTATATAATTAGCGAAAATGGCATGTCAGGAAATGTGTAGGATAAGTTTTCTTTTGTGGTTGTATTTTTATTTTTAGTTATGTGTATAAAAGAAATTATTCAGATAGTGAAGGTAGACGAAAATTTAATAGTCATGGGTTACTGGAATTCGGTAGTAGGAAAAGGGAGAGAAGAAAACGTAGTAGGTGAATATGGATTGGGGGTAAGTAGTGAAAGAGGAAGCCACCTGGTAGAATTTTGCGCAGAGCATGACTTAATCATAGCTAACACTTGGTTCAAGAATCATCACAGAAGATTGTATACATGGAAGAACCCTGGTACATACTAAAAGGTATCAGATAGATTGTATAATGGTAAGACCGAGATTTAGGAACCAGGTTTTAAATTGTAAGACATTTCCAGCGGCAGATGTGGACTCTGACCACAATCTATTGGTTATGAACTGTAGATTAAAACTGAAGAAACTGCAAAAAGGTGGGATTTAAGGAGATGGGACCTGGATAAACTAAAAGAACCAGGGGTTGTACAGAGTTTCAGAATGAGCATAAGGGAACAATTGTTAGGAATTGGGGAAATAAATGCAGTAGAAGAAGAATGGGTAACTTTGAGGGATTAATTACTGAAGGCAGCAGAGGATCAAGTAGGAAAAAAGACAAGGGCTAGTAGAAATTCTTGGGTGACAGAAGAAATATTGAATTTAATTGACGAAAGGAGGAAATATAAAAATGCAGTAAATGAAGCAGGCAAAAAGGAATACAAACATCTCAAAAATTAGATCTACAGCAAGTGCAAAATGGCTAAGCAGGCATGACTAGAAGACAAATGTAAGGATATAGAGGCTTATCTCACTAGAGGTAAGATAGATACTGCTTACAGGAAAATTAAAGAGACTTTTGGAGAAAAGAGAACCACTTGTATGAATATCAGGACCTCAGATGGAAACCCAGTTCTGAGCAAAGAAGGGAAAGCAGAAAGGTGGAAAGAGTATATAGAGGGTCTACACAAGGGCGATGTACTTGTGGACAATATTATGGAAATGGAAGAGGATGTAGATGAAGATGAAATGGGAAATGTGATACTGCGTGAAGAGTTAGACAGAGCACTGAAAGATGTGAATTGAAACAAGGCCCCGGGAGTAGACAACATTCCATTAGAACTAGTGACCGCCTTGGGAGAGCCAGTCATGACAAAACTCTACCATCTGGTGAGCAAAATGTATGAGACAGGTGAAATACCTTCAGACTTCAAGAAGAATATAATAATTCCAATCCCAAAGAAAGCAGGCGTTGACAGATGTGAAAATTACCGAACTATCAGTTGAATAAGTCACAGCTGCAAAACAGTAACGCGAATTCTTTACAGACGAATGGAAAAACTGGTAGGTGCCGACCTTGGGGAAGATCAGTTTGGATTCTGTAGAAATATGGAGACACGTGAGGCTATACTGACCCTACGACTTATTTTAGAAGCTTGATTAAGAAAAGGCAAACCAACGTTTCTAGCATTTGTAGACTTAGAGAAAGCTTTTGACAATGTTGACTGGAATACTCTCTTTCAAATTCTGAAGGTGGCAGGGGTAAAATACAGGGAGCGAAAGGCTATTTACAATTTGTACAGAAACCAGATGGCAGTTATAAGAGTCGAGGGACATGAAAGGGAAGCAGTGGTTGGGAAGGGAGTGAGACAGGGTTTTAGCCTATCCCCAATGTTATTCAATCTGTATATTGAGCAAGCAGTAAAGGAAACAAAAGAAAAATTCGGAGCAGGTATTAAAATCGATGGAGAAGAAATAAAAACTTTGAGGTTCACCGATGACATTGTAATTCTGTCAGAGACAGCAAAGGGCTTGGAAGAGCAGTTGAACGGAATGGGCATTGTCTTGAAAGGAGGATATAAGATGAACATCAACAAAAACAAAACGAGAGTAATGGAATGTAGTCGAATTAAGTCGGGTGATGCTGAGGTAATTAGATTAGGAAATGAGACACTTAAAGCAGTAGAGGAGTTTTTTCTTTTTGGGGAGAAAAGTTACTGATGATGGTCGAAGTAGAGAGGATATCAAATGTAGACTGGCAATGGCAAGGAAAGTGTTTCTGAAGAAGATAAATTTGTTAACATCGGGTATAGATTTAAGAGTCAGGAAGTCGTTTCTGAAAGTTTATGTATGGAGTGTAGCCATGTATGGAAGTGAAACATGGACGATAAAAATTTTGAACAAGAAGAGAATAGAAGCTTTCGAAATGTGGTGCTACAGAAGAATGCTGAAGATTAGATGGGTAGATCACATAACGAATGAGGAGGTACTGAATAGGATTGGGGAGAAGAGGAGTTTGTGGCACAACTTGGTAGGACATGTTCTGAGGCATCAAGGGGTCACAAATTTAGTATTGGAGGGCAGCGTGGAGGGTAAAAATCGTAGAGGGAGACCAAGAGATGAATACACTGAGCAGAATCAGAAGGATGTTGGTTGCAGTAGGTACTGGGAGATGAAGAAGCTTGCGCAGGATAGAGTAGGGTGGAGAGATGCATGAAACTAGTCTCAGGGCTGAAGACCACAACAACAACAACATGTGTATAGTATGTGGAAAGGACACTACAGAAATTTTGTGTAATGCAGTGGGCTGAAAGACGCTGAAAAACAAAGTGCAAAAATATATGAAAGCTGCCTGCAAAGTATTAAGTGAGCATGTGAGATATGTGGGTGTTCAAGAGATGAATTAAAAATGACAATACTTTGTGTAACATGAATTTTCTGTGCTCGACAATGTCGTTGAAGTGGCAAGAAACTTACCTTGTCTGCGAATGTGCTGCTGGTATCACCACTGAATAAGTGCGAGTGATGAGTTGAAATACATTCCTCGGGCCACTGATATGGAAACCAATTGTCACCACATTGAAGATATCACAAATGATCACGCCGCTGAACACGAGATTCACAAAACTGTGCAGTGAAGACTATGTGTGTGCACTTTGACCTTGTATTAAACACATGAATGTGAGCAGGGATGGTGATGGACAAAGAGCTGTATGCACATGCTTCATAAGCTAACCACTCAGCAGATACTGACTGACAATAATGGGACTATGTGCTTACAGCAAGCACTTTGTAATGATGGAAAACTTATGTATGTATGTGTTAAGGCAGCTGGCATATCTGTCTAAATTGGTAAGCATATAGGATAACTCAATTAGCCGAAAAATAAATCCTGTGCCCATACCGGCCAGCGTTATCAACCCATAAAAAGAGAAATAAGCTCAGACAATGTGCACCTTCATATGACTTCAGTGCACAGTGAGGGCAATTGTGCTGTATATTATTATTATCATTTCTTTCCTTTCTCAGACGTTATGTTTGGTTAAAAATGGAAACTGACACGGTCCTTGATCAAGTGTTGACGCTTGAAACACCCGACATGCGCTGCTAGCGCACGTCTTGAGGCTCAGGCGTGAACCCCATGATGCCTGTAATCGCGATGTCATTGACAAGTAAGTGTCCTTCTTGATAAGTATGGAGGTGTGATTACACATGTCAATCACATCGCGATTGCGGGCAGCATGGGGTTCACGCCTGAGCCTCAGGACGTGCGCTAGCAGCGCATGTCGGGTGTTTCAAGCGTCAAATTCGCGTCTCAATATCTCGGGATGTAATGGGAGTATTGCGATGCAATCAACGCCATTGTGTATGTGCTTTGTCATGCTAGGATTGCTGAAGAAAAAATATAGGAGGTCCATTAAAAAAACATAAGTTTGTGTTAAAAAACACATATGCTTTCGTTTTAGAATGTTTCCAAATATGTACATTCATGGGCCCCAGCCCTACATTGATACCGGTGAAAGTCGTTTTCCAATAGCTGTTATTGTTCCAGACATATTTTGGGTTGACAAGATAGCTGGGACACCCTGTATATACGTTTGGATGTAGCTGTATTGCGTTCATGTACTGGTGGATATTGTGTGGTATGACTCCTGTAGTTGATAGTATAATTGGTATAATGTCAAATTTATTCTGATTCTACATGTCCTTGACTTCCTCAGTCAGTTGGATGTATTTTTCAATTTTTTCTCCTGTTTTTTTCTGTATATTTGTTGTATTGGGTATCGATATTTCGATTAGTTGTGTTAATTTCTTCTTTTTATTAATGAGTATGATGTCAGGTTTGTTATGTGGTGTTGTTTTATCCATTATAATGGTTCTGTTCCAGTATAATTTGTATTCATCATTCTCCAGTACATTTTCTGGTGCATACTTGTATGTGGGAACGTGTTGTTTTATTAGTTTATGTTGTATGGCAAGTTTTTGATGTATTATTTTTGCTACATTGTCATGTCTTCTGGTGTATTCTGTATTTGCTAGTATTGTATATCCGCTTGTGATGTGATCTACTGTTTCTATTTGTTGTTTGCAAAGTCTGCATTTATCTGTTGTGGTATTGGGATCTTTAATAATATGCTTGCTGTTATATCTGATGTTTATTGTTTGATCCTGTATTGCAATCATGAATCCTTCCATCTCACTCTATATATTGCCTCTTCTTAGCCATATGTTGGATGCGTCTTGATCGATGTGTGGCTGTGTTAGATGATACGGGTGCTTTCCATGTAGTGTTTTCTTTTTCCAATTTACTTTCTTCGTATCTGTTGATGCTATGTGAACTAAAGGGTTGTAGAAGTGGTTATGAAATTACAATGGTGTAGCCGATGTATTTATATGAGTGATGGCTTTGTGTATTTTGCTAGTTTCTGATCGTTCTAGAAAGAATTTTCTTAAATTGTCTACCTGTCCATAATGTAGGTTTTTTGTGTCGATAAAGCCCCTTCCTCCTTCCTTTCTGCTTAATGTGAATCTTTCTGTTGCTAAATGTATGTGATGTATTCCATATTTGTGGCATTGTGATCGTATAAGTGTATTGAGTGCTTCTAGGTCTGTGTTACTCCATTTCACTACTCCAAATGAGTAGGTCAATATTGGTATAGTATAAGTATTTATAGCTTTTGTCTTGTTTCTTGCTGTCAATTCTGTTTTCAGTATTTTTGTTAGTCTTTATATACACTCCTGGAAATGGAAAAAAGAACACATTGACACCGGTGTGTCAGACCCACCATACTTGCTCCGGACACTGTGAGAGGGCTGTACAAGCAATGATCACACGCACGGCACAGCGGACACACCAGGAACCGCGGTGTTGGCCGTCGAATGGTGCTAGCTGCGCAGCATTTGCGCACCGCCGCCGTCAGTGTCAGCCAGTTTGCCGTGGCATACGGAGCTCCATCGTAGTCTTTAACACTGGTAGCATGCCGCGACAGCGTGGACGTGAACCGTATGTGCAGTTGACGTACTTTGAGCGAGGGCGTATAGTGGGCATGCGGGAGGCCGGGTGGACGTACCGCCGAATTGCTCAACACGTGGGGCGTGAGGTCTCCACAGTACATCGATGTTGTCGCCAGTAGTCGGCGGAAGGTGCACGTGCCCGTCGACCTGGGACCGGACCGCAGTGAAGCACGGATGCACGCCAAGACCGTAGGATCCTACGCAGTGCCATAGGGGACCCCACCGCCACTTCCCAGCAAATTAGGGACACTGTTGCTCCTGGGGTATCGGCGAGGACCATTCGCAACCGTCTCCATGAAGCTGGGCTACGGTCCCGCACACCGTTAGGCCGTCTTCCGCTCACGCCCCAACATCGTGCAGCCTGCCTCCAGTGGTGTCACGACAGGCGTGAATGGAGGGATGAATGGAGATGTGTCGTCTTCAGCGATGAGAGTCGCTTCTGCCTTGGTGCCAATGATGGTCGTATGTGTGTTTGGCGCCGTGCAGGTGAGCGCCACAATCAGGACTGCATACGACCGAGGCACACAGGGCCAACACCCGGCATCATGGTGTGGGGAGCGATCTCCTACACTGGCCATACACCTCTGGTGATCGTCGAGGGGACACTGAATAGTGCACGGTACATCCAAACCGTCATCGAACCCATCGTTCTACCATTCCTAGACCCGCAAGGGAACTTGCTGTTCCAACAGGACAATGCACGTCCGCATGTATCCCGTGCCACCCAAGGTGCTCTAGAAGGTGTAAGTCAACTACCCTGGCCAGCAAGATCTCCGGATCTGACCCCCATTGAGCATGTTTGGGACTGGATGAAGCGTCGTCTCACGCGGTCTGCACGTCCAGCACGAACGCTGGTCCAACTGAGGCGCCAGGTGGAAATGGCATGGCAAGCCGTTCCACAGGACTACATCCAGCATCTCTACAATCGTCTCCATGGGAGAATAGCAGCCTGCATTGCTGCGAAAGGTGGATATACACTGTACTAGTGCCGACATTGTGCATGCTCTGTTGCCTGTGTCTATGTGCCTGTGGTTCTGTCAGCGTAATCATTGATGTATCTGACCCCAGGAATGTGTCAATAAAGTTTCCCCTTCCTGGGACAATGAATTCACGGTGTTCTTATTTCAATTTCCAGGAGTGTATATTTTTCTTTTAGTTCTTCTTTAATATTTGTATTATCTATTCCTATTTTTTGTCTGTATCCTAGATATTTATAGGTATCTATTTTTTTCCATCGGTTCTATGCAGTCGCTGTGGTTATCCAATATGTAATCTTCTTGTTTAGTGTGTTTTCCCTTGACTATGCTATGTTTCTTACAATTGTCTGTACCAAAAGCCATATTTATACCATTGCTGAATACTTCTGTTATCTTTAGTAATTGATTGAGTGGTTGATTTGTTGCTGTCAGTAGTCTTAGATCATCCATGTATGTGTGATTTTGTGTTGGCATGTTCCAGTAATATTGTATCCATAATTTGTATTATTTAGCATGTTGGATAGTGGGTTCAGAGCAAGGCAGAACCAGAAAGGACTTAATGAGTCTCCTTAGTATATTCCACGCTTAATCTGTATTGGCTGTGATGTGATATTATTTGAATTTGTTTGGATATTAAGTGTGGTTTTCCAATTTTTTGTTACTGTGTTTAGGAACTGTATCAATTTAGGATCTACTTTGTATATTTCCAATATTTGTAATAACCATGATTGGGGTACACTATCAAAAGCTTTTTGGTAATCAATGTATGCATAGTGTAGCGACCTTTGTTTGGTTTTAGCTTGATATGTCACCTCTGCATCTATTATCAGTTGCTCTTTACATCCTTTACTTTGCAACAGCCTTTTTGTTCTTCATTTATAACTTTGTTCTGTGTTGTATGTGTCATTAATTTCTGTGTAATGACTGGAGTTAATATTTTGTATATTGTTAGTAGGCATTTTTTGGGGCGATATTTAGATAGGTTTGCTGTGTCTGCTTGATCTTTAGGTTTCAGATAAGTTATTCCAGGTGTAAGTGTATCAGGGAATGTGTATGGGTATGCAATGTAACTAATAATAATTTAGTTAGATGTGAATGTGTTGAGGTGACCTACTTTAGCCAGAAATTTGCTATTTTATCTTTTCGAGGTGCTTTCCCATTGTGAGTAGAATTAATTGCTCGGGTGACTTCATGTTGCAATATCATCAATTGCTATAGAAGTGTTCCATGTCTGTTATGTTTGGTGGATTGTCTATTTTAATGTGTGTGTTATCTATTGTCTGGTAAAATTTCTTTTGGTTTGTGTTTGGTTTGGTTTTTCTTTGCTTCTATTTTCACTTTTTTTGTATCTTCTAAGTCGTTTGGCCAATGCTTGTAATTTCTGCTTCTTTTCATCTAATTGCTTTATCACTTCTTGTTGTGAGATTCTACCTAACCTTTTTCGTTTTTTGTCTGATATTTCTTTTCTGATAAATTGTGTTAGCTGTCCGATGTCTTTCCTCAGTTTTTCTATTCTTATCTGTAGACTGTGTTATCATGCTGGTTTTGTGGGTTTCTTCTATGTGTTGGTTGGTTCTGATCTCTGTGCTTGTTCTGGTGGCTGTCTTAAGATTTCGTTTTCCTCTGATCGTTTAATTGATGTGTGTTGTTCTTTGTTTGTTTGCTCTGAGATGTTTGAGTCCATTACTGTATTTTCTTCTTCTTCTGATTGCACATTATTTTGTTCCAGTATTTGTTGTACTTTTTTGTTTGATGTTTTCTATTTCTGACTGGGGTATCCTGTTATTTTTTATTATTATGCGGATCTGATCAGCTAGTCATTGTTCTGTTAATAATTTTAGTTCTGGGTATCTGGTAATAAATGTTGTGTATACTTATGATCTGTATCCAGTTGTGTTGGTTGGTAATAACAGAACATGAGGTGTTGGTTAACTTCATCTGAGCATCTCATCCTCTGTCTTTGTTTTCCTTCTAGAGTGGTTGCAGTAAGCATATCCTGCAAAACACCTCTATTTCGCTTTAAATCATTTTCCATGTGGCTAGCAGTGTCATTACCATTGTGGACGGGCATAGGGTTCAAGCGTCGTCCCCGACCATGACAGCGCTTGTCCGAGGCTTCATTAGTTCTGTCCTGAAACAACAAATCACACTAAAAGGGGGGTTAGCCCTATTAGTGGTTTGTTCTTTTCGTCGCCTTTTCCGGCTGGCAGAACATACCGGATGCCTATTCTTTTCCCGGGCCTCCACTGGATATTATTATTACTATTATTATTATTATTATTATTATTATTATTATTATTATTATTATTATTATTATTCTTTTCTCCCTCATTCTTTTCCTTTTATATGTATACTTTTGTACCACAGATAACATAGGCATAGAAACAAAAAAAGTAGATATATTTTCTTCAATTTTTTAAATTTCTTAATATTCATCTACTCATCTCTATAAGTGACAATGGGAGGACATATTATGAGTTCCGCAGAGTTAATATTGTTAAAAAAAATTCTCTATAAGTTGTGGCGGGCAGAAGTATGAACAGTTCCACTGCATTAATATTGTTAAAAATGTGTATTCTAATCAGACATTAAAGAAGTGTTACAAACGTTATTTAGGAGAGGAAGTTTATTAAAAAACCATCTGTTCATCATTTTGCTGGCGCCGAGAATCCTGCATTAAGAGGATCAAAGCAAACAAGAGGAATTTGTGTGAGCAGAGGAGGGACAATCGTCATAACCAACCCTATGCACAATGACAACAACAAGAAGTACATAAATTTAAATGGTGAATGTTGATCTTAAATGTATTGAGTATTGATGGTCTGTAGATATTAGTGATAGTTAAAGTTCACTCAGGATAAGTGTACTTTCCAATTTCTTTGAATAATTCTTCAAAATTTCCATTTTAATTATTTAAGCAACATTTCTTAATCATTTTCACTATACATCTCATTTTACTTCCCCTTGGACGATTTCCTATTGGGGTAGTGGCCGATATTACACAAGAATAAAATACGTGAATGTGACAGTGACAGCTGACTACAACTAACTACTGAATCATAAGCGATATTGTAAATAACTTGTATATATTGTAAATTATCTCACGATAGAAATTAGATCATATTGAACAAATCATGAATTAAACAAATTAAACAAATTGTACACTGTTCTTAGATATACTACACTGGTAAGATTGGCTCACAGCTCTAAATGTTAAGTTTAAGTGAAGTTAGATTTAATTATGCCGCTGGATAAGCAAATGGTAAATGCGATCTGACTGCATTCCTATAATCTCTTTTGTGTCTGAAATAATACGTACTTCGGACACCACCACCAAGAAACAAACCAAACATCATGCAAAAACACAAATAAGCAATAGTAAGAAACACTGAACAGATGCTCAGTGGATGGCAAGAACACGATCTAACAACTATTTCTGAGCTTTACTGCCGCTGCTGCAAGTTTTACAATACTGTCTACCAGTGTGCTGGCTCCGTCGATACTGCTGGGGCGACGACTGCAGCTTCGAAGTTTCTGAATTAAGTTAATTCTCTCAAATATCTTGAGCAGAATAAAGTACTCAGAAACTACTAATACCACAAGCCCTATATTTCCTCTAAATGGTATACAACGCTTTCAAGACTGGCTCAACAACCTTTCAGATGCAGCCCACTGTGTCTTGTACTAACGTGCAATACCAGTATGATAGCTCTGTGCACTGGTTGACTACGTTCAATGGTGACTGCAAGCCTATAAGACGGAATCAACTGCAATTATACTACTAGTCAATGCAATGCCTCTCATGGTCTCTGGTGTCCTATTCTGGCTGCAGACTCTAGATCATACCCATCACAGAATTCAGAATCTAAGTCCCTATCTCAGAGCTACCGAACTTTGCGACTATCTGCTTTCACGGCACCCAGCTCCCCTCCCCGCCTCGCTCTGCACGATGCTCTTGCGACAATCTTGCCGCCAAATTCGAATCAGCCAATCCTGACGCTGCAAAGGCCTCCCACATCTCCCTCGCGGAGTGATACAACTTCTTCAGCTATCCAAAAATTTCTCTGTTCAAACAGCGGGCGTTGACCCTCAGCGTTTCCCGCACTTTCTTATGAACTGCCCAATCACAGCTCAGCCCATTTGCCGCTAAAACAGCGCACGACCGTGCGGCTCTAGCGCGTATGTTGGACGCTCTCTGTCTGCTCAACATTTCCCCTCTCTCTCTCTCATCTGGCACCCGGCGGTGTTCCTTTCGATGCTTGCCGGTCACTGGCCCCATCCCCTGTAGCCCCCGGCCCCTGCACAAAGCTCTTCTCGCTGGCCTTCGCCTCCGTGGCTGCGCCCGTCCACTCCTCGCCTGCACTGGCAAATTTACTTTGCTTACACCTATAGCATGCAACTAAATATTGTTGTTTGTTGTTGTCTTCGGTCCTGAGACTGGTTTGATGCAGCTCTCCATGCTACTCTATCCTGTGCAAGCTTCTTCATCTCCCAGTACCTACTGCAACCTACATCCTTCTGAATCTGCTTAGTGTACTCATCTCTCGGTCTCCCTCTACGATTTTTACCCTCCACACTGCCCTCCAATACTAACTTTGTGATCCCTTGATGCCTCAAAACATGTCCTACTAACCGATCCCTTCTTCTAGTCAAGTTGTGTCACAAACTTCTCTTCTCCCCAATCCTATTCAATACCTCCTCATTAGTTACGTGATCTATACACCTTATCTTTAGCATTCTTCTGTAGCACCACATTTCGAAATCTTCTATTCTCTTCTTGTCCAAACTATTTATCGTCCATGTTTCACTTCCATACATGGATACACTCTAAACAAACACTTTCAGAAACGACTTCCTGATACATAAATCTATATTCGATGTTAACAAATTTCTCTTCTTCAGAAACGCTTTCCTGGCCATTGCCAGTCTACATTTTATATCCTCTCTACTTCGACCATCATCAGTAACTTTGCTCCCCAAAAAGAAAAACTCCTCTACTGCTTTAAGTGTCTCATTTCCTAATCTAATTCCCTCAGCATCACCCGATTTAATTTGACTACATTCCATTATCCTCGTTTTGCTTTTGTTGATGTTCATCTTATATCCTCCTTTCAAGACACAATCCATTCCGTTCAACTGCTCTTCCAAGTCCTTTGCCGTCTCTGACAGAATTACAATATCATCGGCGAACCTCAAAGTTTTTACTTCTTCTCCATGAATTTTAATACCTACTCCGAATTTTTCTTTTGCTTCCTTTACTGCTTGCTCAATATACAGATTGAATAACATTGGGGAGAGACTACAACCCTGTCTCACTCCCTTCCCAACCACTGCTTCCCTTTCATGCCCCTCGACTCTTATTACTGCCATCTGGTTTCTGTACAAATTGTAAATAGCCTTTCGCTCCCTGTATTTTGCCCCTGCCACCTTCAGAATTTGAAAGAGAGTATTCCAGTCAACATTGTCAAAAGCTTTCTCTAAATCTACAAATGCTAGAAACGTAGGTTTGCCTCTCCTTAATCTTTCTTCTAAGATAAGTCGTAAGGTCAGTATTGCCTCACGTGTTCCAACATTTCTACGGAATCCAAACTGATCCTCCCCAAGGTCCGCATCTACCAGTTTTTCCCTTCGTCTGTAAAGAATTCGCGTTAGTATTTTGCAGCTGTGACATTTTAAACTGATAGTTCGGTAATTTTCACATCTGTCAGCACCTGCTTTCTTTGGGATTGGAATTATTATATTCTTCTTGAAGTCTGAGGATATTTCGCCTGTCTCATACATCTTGCTCACCAGCTGGTAGAGTTTTGTCATGACTGGGTCTCCCAAGGCCGTCAGTAGTTCTAATGGAATGTTGTCTACTCCGGGCGCCTAGTTTCGACTCAGGTCTTCCAGTGCTCTGTCAAATTCTTCGCGCAGTATCTTGTCTCCCATTTCGTCTTCATCTACATCCCCTTCCATTTCCATAATATTGTCCTCAAGTACATCGCCCATGTACAAACCTTCTATATACTCCTTCCACCTTTCTGCTTTCCCTTCTTTGCTTAGAACTGGGTTGCCATCTGAGCTCTTGATATTCATACACGTGGTTCTCTTCTCTCCAAAGGTGTTTTTAATTTTCCTGTAGGCAGTATCTATCTTACCCCTAGTGAGATAAGCTTCTACATCCTTACATTTGTCCTCTAGCCATCCCTGCTTAGACATTTTGCAATTCCTGTCGATCTCATTTTTGAGACGTTTGTATTCCTTTTTGCCTGTTTCATTTACTGCATTTTTATATTTTCTCCTTTCATCAATTAAATTCAATATTTCTTCTGTTACGCAGGGATTTCTAAAATCCCTCGTCTTTTCACCTACTTTATCCTCTGCTGCCTTCACTACTTCATCCCTCAGAGCTACCCATTCTTCTTTTAGTGTGTTTCTTTCCCCCATTCCTGTCAATTGTTCCATTATGCTCTCCTTGAAACTCTGTACAACCTCTGGTTCTTTCAGCTTATCCAGATCCCATGTCCTTAATTCCCACCTTTTTGCAGTTTCTTCAGTTTTAACCTACAGGTCATAACCAATAGATTGTGGTCAGAGTCCACATCTGCCCCTGGAAATGTCCTACAATTTAAAACCTGATTCCTAAATCTCTGTCTTACCATTATATAATTTATCTGATACCTTTTAGTATCTCCAGGATTCTTCCATGTATACAAACTTCTTTTATGATTCTTGAACCAAGTGTGAGCTATGATTAAGTTATGTTCTGTGCAAAATTCTACCAGACGGCTTCCTCTTTCATTTCTTAGCCCCAATCCATAATCACCTACTATGTTTCCCTCTCTCCCTTTTCCTACTAACGAATTCCAGTCACCCATTACTATTAAATTTTCGTCTCCCTTCACTACCTGAATAATTTCTTTTATCTCATCATACATTTCATCAATTTCTTCATCATCTGCAGAGCTAGTTGGCATATAAACTTGTACTACTGTAGTAGGCATGGGCTTTGTGTCTATCTTGGCCACAATAATGCGTTCACTATTCTGTTTGTAGTAGCTTACCCGCACTCCTATTTTTTATTCATTATTAAACCTACTCCTGCATTACCCATATTTGATTTTGTATTTATAACCCTGTATTCACCTGACCAAAAGTCTTGTTCCTCCTGCCATCGAAGTTCACTAGTTCCCACTATATCTAACTTTAACCTATCCATTTTCCCTTTTTAAATTTTCTAACCTACCTGCCCGATTAAGGGATCTGACATACCACGTTCCGATCCGTAGATTGCCAGTTTTCTTTCTCCTGATAACGACGTCCTCCTGAGTAGTCCCCGCCCGGAGATCCGAATGGGGGACTATTTTACCTCCGGAATATTTTACCCAAGAGGACGCTATCATCATTTAATCATTCAGTAAAGCTGCATGTCCTCGGGAAAAATTACGGCTGTAGTTTCCCCTTGCTTTCAGCCGTTCGCAGTACCAGCACAGCAAGGCCGTTTTGGTTAATGTTGCAAGGCCAGATCATTCAATCATCCAGACTGTTGCCCCTGCAACTACTGAAAAGGCTGCTGCCCCTCTTCAGGAACCACATGTTTGTCTGGCCTCTCAACAGATACCCCTCCATTGTGGTTGCACCTACGGTACGGCCATCTGTATCGCTGAGGCATGCAAGTCTCCCCACCAATGGCAAGGTCCATGGTTCATGGGAGGAACTAAATATTATCATTACCAAAACCCATATTATTTCAGACATGTGTTTAATCATCACGTATCTCTTTTTCTAATCCACCTAGTAACACTAATTAACCATTATATGGGTTTATTTACTTCAAACATGCAGAACAATCTGCGAAATGAACGACACAAATGCAAGTCACCTTTCATAACCCCTTCCTTCCTGGAAAGTTTATAGAAGCAGGATGATTCTCATAGTGTCATCATGTGCAGTGTAAAATTCTCATTTTCCCGAGCAAAGAACAATTAAGAGCCCATCTCATTCGTCATCTCATTCATTCCTCCATTCAATCATGAGTACAGCCTTATATTTTTAATATTTGGCATGAGAATATTTACAATAAATGTCGCCTCTCTTTCTTTCACAATATCGAGTTATGACTTGCATCAAACACTGTCTCATGTCCTTACAAAAACGTTCAAGAAAAATCAAGTAAACAATGTTCACCAAATATAACTCCTTATGAAACGGCAGATCTTAGCATTAGACTTAAGGTCCTCTCACTCTTCATTTATCCTTCCCCACGTAAGTAAATTTTTAGAGTGGCCACCTACATTAATTATTTTAAACAAGTAATTACATTCTCATTTGAGTTAACTTTAAGAAAACGTGTTATTGTTTCTGGGCGTTTTTCTGTTCTGATGTTTGTGTTGAAGTACAAACATACAATACTTTTTAATATGTTCTGATCTGGCCCAGTACCTGTATCATGTGTAGACATGTGAAATACAAGATAAATATCAATTTAATACTTCGTGGCCGCTCTACTATCATGAAACACACATATCATTAAAACATGTCATTGAATTACACTAAAATAAACATATAAAACATATATAGACACTGCATAATGAAATATTAAGACACAAACATAATAGAAAAATACATCTATAATAATATGAAAGCAGAAGATAAAATACAAAATACAATAAGACATAAATATGTTATTTCATAGATAAATTATTGTCGTTTTTATAATGTCCTTTGCTGATCCCAAAAAAGTTTTAGAACACACATCAGTTGAATTTAGTTACAGAAAGATGTTGATATTCACTGACCTAACCATGTTGTTTTCACTGGCACTATCACAACACTTTACACTTGTTGATTAATGCATTTGTGGCACTTTTGCTGATGGACCCCTGGACCCACAGCTTGTTGGTGGTTCAGCAACAATGGTAATCAGTCAGGAATCTCCTCCGACGTACAATAGGCCTCTTCAATTAGCTGCAGGACTGCCAGAACTATGGCTGGTACAAGAGGTGTCAGATGACGATTTAATTAGTAGTGCGCAGATGTTGTGCTGTGTACTGACAGGGCTTTAGGAACCTATACTCTTCTTCGGCGACTAAGGACTTGTGTCACTGTTTCCTATTTCATTCTTCATGTTCTTTCACTCTCAAATGTGTGCCTAGTCTTCTTTCTTCGTGTTACATTTCATCAGCTATTTTTTTTTCGGATAGGGAAATTTTGTGACAGTTAGGCTTTGGATGCATCCTCTCAGTAAGTGTTCGTCTACTACAACCTCATTGTCTGCAGCGAGAGAATGGGCTGCCCTCCTCTCCGCTGGGCCATTCAAGCTTTGTCGTGATGGCAGGCCGCTGCACAGGTCCTACTTCTCGCCACGCTGGCCCTTTCACGGTTAGCTGGAGCGCTCCGGTGGTAGGGGTGCATTCCATGTGCCCTCGGCCCGCCAGCTGGCTACCTACAGTGGCCATGGAAAGCGACAGCGATTTCTCCTCACTGTCATCCCACTACGGCCGATACTCCACTTACGCCAAACACTCTCCCTCTTCTGCATGCCAGTCCTCTGAGACCAAACATCCACGTCCATCTGTTTACAACAATTTCCATCCTTTTTAGTTTTATACAAAGTAAAACATTACATTTTATAGGATCCTTTACAAAGTTTACTCTCTCTACTCTGGACATAAATTATATATTTTACATACATTTACTCTTGTCAATAATATTAATATCTGCCAATTTTATCAATTTAACTCATTTAAGCAAAATAACAACATTCTCCTTTTTTCGTTTTGCTGTTGGGAAAGAAAACATTCCGTTAGAATATTTACCACCACCAATTCTTACTACAATGTTTCACTTTCTACTATAGATACTATATAAATGACTTGTAGTTTCTACTTCAGTACTTCATCATGCAGACATAATATAATGTTTCTAGGATGTGTTGGGGAATTGTTGGCCAACTAGGACTAATGAAAAAAGAAGGGAAGTTATCTTTCGTTCCATCCTTGCTGTCAACGTTGGACACCCCACATTTCTTGTGAAAAAAAAGAGATTCTTTCCCAGATTAGTTACAGTAATCAATTACCGACATCTCTGCTTTTCTTCCTGATACCTTTCCGTTGCTTATTTTCATCATGCCCAATCTTCCTTAGTTTTTGTTGTTGTAAATATTTATGCTTTTTGCACAGTATTAAATTTTAATAACGATTATTCCTGAAAAATTGCATTAAATTTTTAGTATCCATGTTTACAATTGTTACATATTTGTAATCAAGTTCTCCAGCCTTGCACATCCTTGAGAATGTTTGTCTTGTGATTATCTCGATAACCTACTCGTTCAACCTTGTCGGCATTCATACGAGCACACGTGGAACATACCAGACAAATACAAATAAACCACCGGGCGCTACAACCCACATCGCTACATTAAAGCGTCGAATTCGGTGTGTCCAGACATTCCGTACTAGACAGATCACCGCACGTCTCTGCGGACGCAACAACACACTCAAAATAACCTTGAAAATGGTGCGTTTCGTCGTTCCTGCTAGAAACTGGACACCTATTTCTCTAAGGACGGTAACATAAATCAAACGAACGTCCTCGAACTGGTGCGTCATTACACAGCGGTAAGACAGGCCACCTAATATCGTCTCTACAGACGCAAATCAAACCCACAACTATGGTGAGACGCAATGCACACCAACCACAATTAACACTCATCCCACTACCTCGATTCACCACATGACAAACAATACTCTAAAAATTACAATCTTGGAAAACATGACACAGTACCTGAAATTTAAATGGTTAACATATGTTACGCTACAATTCCAGTAAATGTTATGTTAAATTATGACTCAATTCAAAATGTTTATTGAGAATTCTCCTCAGCAAAACATATAATATTATTCTATACCATATTATTTTAAAGAAATCTACACATAATGTCTTATTTTACTTACACTTAATTACTCTATATGTACATTTGTCCCAGTGTCTTGTCATCCAAACCTACCCCACAAACGGCTTGAGATGACTGACATTATGCACCCTAGTGATTTACCACTTTTGATTGCTTCCAGTTCATATGCAGTCTGGTGTGCCTTTCTTCGCACTCTCACTGGGCCATTGTATGTTGCAAAGAACTTATGGCACAACTTTTTCTGTTTGTTAGAAAGTTTGTGGGTCTTTACGAGTACCTTTTCCCCTATTGCAAATTCTCTTACACGTGCCTTTTTGTCAACCCGAGCCTTACGTTTCTCCCCCGCCGCTCTTATTCTACTAATTGCCGGTTCAACTATGGCCCTATGCTGTAGTCATTTCCTGGACGGGAAATCCAATAACTCCTGGATAAGGTCTTTTGGATATTTGTTTTTCAAAACTGTTATTGGTTGTAACAAGGTCGTGCTATATGGGAGCTCATTTATCACGTCCTAAAAATCTTTTAGGGAAACATCCCACGTACCATGACTCTTGTTCCAGTAGATTCTACACAGATTTCCAAGATCTTTCATTGTCCTTTCGGCAGGATGAGAACTTGGGTACCACCTTGATATAAATATGGGTTTAATATTGTGACATCTTAACATCCTGGTCCATACATCTGATTTATATTGTGGTCCATTGTCCGTAATAATAGAATCCACTTGTCCCACTTCAGACAGAAAATCCTTGCAAAAGTCCTTGCTAACTGTCAAACCCGTGGCTCTTTTAAGGGGTGCGAGGGTGACAAATTTTGATGTTAGTTTTAACATTACTAAAATGTGCTTATATCCCCGTGCTGTGGTTGGCAAAGGTCCCATTAAATCATTCGCCGCCATTAGTCTGAGTTTCTCAGGAACTGTGGGGTACAATGGTGCCTGCATGTTAACAGTTGTTGTCTTAGCCTTCTGACATTATTTGCAAGTGGCCAAAACCTTCCTAATGCGTCTCTCTATATTTCTAAATTAACATACCCTCTTCATCTTCAGTAACCAATTTCGTGACCCGAAATGAGCGTAACTTAAATAGACATACCAAATCAGTTCATTCATAACCTCATCTGGTATGCATACTGCCCAAATTGAGTCATTCTCGTTTGTTCTATGAAAGAGAATCCAATTTCTTAGCAGGTAGTGCGTCCTCAGTATGACCTCCCTTCTGTCTTTCATTCTTTTCTTTAGTTTTTTAATTGCGCGTCTTTCTCTTGTTCATTTTTGATGTTTCTGAGCGTCATGGCAATTAGCAAAGGCAACTTTTCTTAAATAGAATATAGAATAGTGCTCTTCTTCCATTTCGCTCCCTACGTTCTTTTCTAGACCAATAGGAGCACGAGACAACGCTTCAGCAATTACGTTACTCTGACCCGGAACATGCTCGATTGTGATGTCATATTCTTGTAGCAGCGTCACCCGACGTGCCAGTCTCCCATATTTCAACTTGGCAGTCAGGATGAATTCGAGGGCTTTGTGATCAGTATATACCCTCGTTTTTCTTCTGAAGAGGAAGTATCTATATTTCTTGAACCCCCAAATTACGGCCAATGCTTCTAATTCAGTTACAGGGCAAATTATTTCACTTTTCGTCAGCACGCTGCTCCCGAAAGCGATGGTTTTATATACTCGTTCTCCATTCTCTTCATACTCTTGGTATATCAAAACCCCAATTCCTGTTTTTGCAAAAGTCATGGAACAGGTTTGGATGAGCAAGTATGGGAGCTTTCACCAGTGCTGATTTCAGCGCAAGAAATTCTTTGTCAACTGTTTCGTCCCATACCCACGGTGTTTTCTTGCCTGTTAATGCACATAAGCGTGGCGTTCCTAAACATTCTACATATATGAACCTTTTGTAAAAGTTAATGACCCCAAGAAACTTTCTTAATTGTTTTCTATTGGTTGGTGTTGGGAATGTTTCAATAGCTACCATCCTTTCAGGATTTGGAGCTATATCCTTGGCCGAGACAATGTGCCCTAAGAAGTCTACTTCACTGTTCCCAAAGCACGATTTTGTAATATTTACAGTTACTCCGTATTCCTTTAATCTATTTAGAACTTACCCCAGAGGATCGCTATGTTCTTCACAAGTTTTCTCCGCAATAAGGATGTCATCCACATAGCAGGTTATTTTATCCTTTAACTCATCATTGAAGCTTGTCCCCAAATCACGAATAAATGCGGCAGACGATATGTTGAGTCCGAAAGGGAGCTTTTTAAATTGGTAACAAGTACCAAACGCCAGGAACGCCGTATATTTACGACATGCAGGATGCATCTCAATTTGCCAAAAACTCGAGCACAAATCGAGCTTCGAGAACACAGATACTCCGTGAAATTTTTGAAGCAACTGTTTAAGTCTCTCCGGTCGATCTGTCTCCTGAACGATAATAGTGTTAATTTGGCGTGAGTCGAGTACTAACCGTATACTTCCGTCTCTTTTGTCCAGTACTCTCAACGGACTATTGTATTCTGACGTCGCCTGTTCTATCACTCCGTCAGCCAGCATTCTTTGAAGTTCTTTTGCTACTTTTTCTCTACCAGACCACGGAATATCGTAACTTCGCACTCTTAATGGAAAGTGTTTCTTGACCTGAAATTTGTATTGGTATCCTTTTATTACTCCCGGCAAAACTGCTGCATGCTCTTTTAACACTTCTTCAAGCCCCTCTCATTCTGTTGTCTTTATGTTCTCAATTTCGTTAACTTTTGCTTAATTTCTTCGTGAATCTCAGCTATCTGTGTTTTCTTATCTTCCAGACAATATTTTTACTGTAATATTCATGATCATGTTCTATATCATCTTCATGCTCTCTCACAAACTGCAGTTTTACGCAACTTGCAGGTACTTGCGCCTTAATGGCTTGCTCATTGAACCTTATCACTGCTCTATCAGTTTTCCCTAACGTCAATTCTCCACGTCCAAGATCCAATATTGCTTTTTCTTCGGCCAAGAAATCCATCCCTAAGATGATTTCGGCGGTAAACTTCGGAAGGATATAGAGATTTGCTGTAAGATTATGCCCTTGGCATTCTAACTCCAGTCTAGTTTGTTGCGTAATGTCGCTGCTTCTACCAAGTAGCGCACCACGTACTTTAATCTTTTGGATTTTTAACATTGGCCGGTTCACTGACACTCTGCATCGATCAAACACACTGTCTGAAATAGCAGAAAGTTGGCTTCCACTCTCTATAATTGCAATGCAAGATATGTCTCCTACTTTTACCGTTACAGTAGGGTAAATGTCATTCTTCGGACTATTCTCTCTTTCCTCTAATAATTATTCCCGTATGTCGTCTTCGTGTCCCATTATGTTCACTTCCTGTGTTTGTTGTTTGTCTACAGGTACGCTCCTTTTTGCACCCGTTCGTCGTACTATTCAGTCTTGCTACCTGTTCTGATCACCTCGTCTGCGCGCCGGATTTTGTGGTCTAACTTCAACCATCAGTGGATTCTGTTGTGCCTGTGATCTCCAATTCTGCTCGACTTGCGGCCTATCCTCTCTGTTGAAGTTTCGTGATGGGAAATTATTTTGTTGCTGCCACCCACAGTTCTATGGCTCTTGATTTCTCCATCTATTATTATTCCTCCAGTCCTGATTTTGACTATCTCTGTTTCTGTTTCCCCCAAAGTTGTTTTGCCTGTTTCCTGCACTGGCTGGCCAATTTTGGCTTTGATTATTACTTTCGTTTTCATTTCTTCTCTCTTTTTGTGTCTATTTTCCTGTTCTTTTCTCCCGAACTTACTGCTCACTACATGCAAATTCCAATTCCCGACAATGCTTTTAAAAGTCTCCACGTCATTCCCACATCGTCCTGCCAATGTCTGTTGGTAAGATAACGGTAACTTCATGTAACAAACTCTGATGATCTCTCCCGGACTACATGGGTCATCGGGATACTGGTTCCTTTTTAACACATTATCGAAAAATTTCACGACGCTTCTGAAGTCAGAATTTTCGAAGTCCCTTGTCATTAAGATTTCTTGCTTTATTCTGTCCTGCATTTCATGCGACCAATATCGGTTCGTGAAAGCATCTCTAAATTCTTTATTTGATGAACAATCTCTAGCGATGCTCCGCATACTTTCTGCAGAGGCACCTTCGATGTGCGAACATACAAAACCTAACTTGTAGATCAGTGGCCATTGCGGTGGTAAATATGTCGAATTGACCAACGAAAGTTTTTGGATGCAAGACCTCGCTGTCGTCTTTGAAGTGTTGAAATTTTCTTACAGAAAGTGCTTGTAATCAAATGACCCTTCGTCGTATCTATTTTACCTCGTCACCAGATAGTTACTGTTGTTCATTGCTTCTTTGCGCGTATTTTCGAACTCTACATTTCCTCTCATTTATTGTACGTTTCTTGAATCCGTTAACACCGTTGCAGTACGTCGCAACGGGCTACAATTGTTTGTCCCGGACGATCCGTTACTGTACCACGAGTTGATAATCCTGTTCGTGTCCTAAGATGAACTAATCGTTTGATTTTCGTGATAACTTTGTCCGTTACTTCCTCCGTCTCTTTCTACATTTTGCGATCGCGTGTCGATTTCCATCGGATGTACGACTCGGTCCTCAGAAATTCTTTCTGCACGCCTGACCCCTGCATTTGTTTCTACTGCCGACGTCATTTGCACTCTTTTAACGGTTTCAGTGTCTACATTGCCCGATCTTGCTTTCGACATGCCCGCATCTCGTGGTCGTGCGGTAGCGTTCTCGCTTTTCACGCCCGGGTTCCCGGGTTCGATTCCCGGCGGGGTCAGGGATTTTCTCTGCCTCGTGATGGCTGGGTGTTGTGTGATGTCCTTAGGTTAGTTAGGTTTAAGTAGTTCTAAGTTCTAGGGGACTGATGACCATAGATGTTAAGTCCCATAGTGCTCAGAGCCATTTGAACCATTTTTGCTTTCGACATAACGTCAGCTGTTAGTACTTTCAATTCATTCTAGATCTTTTTCTTAAATTCAGAGAATTCTGCCGAAAACGATCCGTTTTCCGATTCCGTATTTTTACTGGTTACAGTTTCCTCAATTTTCTTCACTCTCGTTTGTAATCTAGTTATGACTATCTTCCCCACTTTTGTCGGTCTTTCTGTTCCTTCTTTCGTCTCTTTAGCTATTCTTTTTGCGCCTTTTGCGATTGTCTTTGCTTCTTTTGCCGTCCGCTTTGCTTCCGCTATTTCACGTTCTAGTTCTATTCGCATGGCTCTGACTTCGTCCTTAACTTCAGATGTTTCTCTCCGTATCGCCTGCACTTCTGTACGAACTGTCTTCACATCTTGTGGTAGACGTTCTCTCGTCGCCTGTGTTTCTGTATGGACTTCTTGTGATAGACGTTCTCTCGTCGCCTGTGTTTGTGTATGGACTGTCTTCACTTCTTGTGATAGACGTTCTCTCGTCGCCTGTGTTTCTGTACGGACTGTCTTCACTTCTTGTGATAGACGTTCTAGATAGTCCAAAATGCTCGCCACTCCTACGCCTAGATCTTGTTTCTCACTGGGTTGCCCTCCGTCATAAATCGCGGGTGTTCATCTCCCGTCTTGTCTTACTCTTTCTGGACGTGCACAAAATTCGTCGCGATATATTTGCGTCGGACTGTTATGTCCTGAACTATATCTTTGAACTTCACTCAAATTTTCTGTCGGTGTTCTCCGCCCTCTAGGAGAAATTTCTCCGTACTCATGCACTACAATAACCGGCTCTACGTATTGTTCCCTTCGCTCTCGATTGGCCAATTGGCCACGAGCTGACTGATCGAACGTTGTTGCTTCACTACATTCCACTGCACCGGCTCTCACCCTGCCGAAACTGCTCTCTCTTTCGTCGTTGATTTGACGTAATTCGTGTATACTATCAGTGCTACCCCGATTTTCTGTCATCATTTCATTTCTTTCCCGACTCATATCGTCTGCCATTTTACGTGCTCTTGCCCTTGTAATACCCTTACTACTACCCGCTCATTTTGTACATAACATAGATGTACTACACACAACTAAATCTGTTCTCTGATATACAATGAACTATCACATTACCCGCAATTCACACACAAAGTTTACTGTACAACCTGACATAACTATGCATCCTATAATATGATAATCTGAACCTGCATTCAAAGTTACACGCAAACAAATACACTCCTATTTACTATAGCACAATTATACACAACACTCCTCACAAAAGAAAATAAAACATAAACAACACAATAAAATACAATGCACATATAAATACAAATCTCGCGAAACAAGCAAATGTTGGATCACAATTACTGAAAATTTTCCACTGAGTCAATTCTTCTTGTTATTTGCTTTGCCTCTCTTTCTGTCTTTCTTAATTACCAGTTTTAATATCGATCCTGGCATGGTAAAGCCATGTGGAGGACTTCCTAATGGGGTAGTGGCCGATATTAAACATGGATAAAATATATTAATGTGACAGTGACAGCTGACTACCACTAACTATTGAATCATAAGCGATATTGTAAATAACTTGTATTTATTGTAAATTATCTCACGATAGAAATTAGATCATACTGAACAAATCATGAATTAAACAAATTAAACAAATTGTACACTGTTCTTAGATATACTACACTGGTAAGATTGGCTCTCAGCTCTTAATGTTTAGTTGATGCGAAGTTAGATTTAATTATGCAAATGGATAAGCAAATGGTAAATGCGATCTGACTGCTTTCCTATAATGTCTTTTGTGTCTGAAATAATATGTACTTCGGACACCACCACCAAGAAACAAACCAAACAACATGCAAAAACTGGACGGATGCTCAGTGGATGGCAAGAACACGATCAAACAACTATTTCTGAACTTCACTCCCAATGCTGCAAGTTTTACAATACTGTCTACCAGTGTGCTGGCTCCGTCGATACTGCTGGGGCGACGACTGCAGCTTCGAAGTTTCTGAATTAAGTTAATTCTCTCAAATATCTTGAGCAGAATAAAGTACTCAGAAACTACTAATACCACAAGCCCTATATTTCCTCTAAGTGGTATACAACGCTTTCAAGACTGGCTCAACAACCTTTCAGATGCAGCCCACTGTGTCTTGTACTAACGTGCAATACCAGTATGATAGCTCTGTGCACTGGTTGACTACGTTCAATGGTGACTGCAAGCCTATAAGGCGGAATCAACTGCAATTATACTACTAGTCAATGCAATGCCTCTCATGGTCTCTGGTGTCCTATTGTAGCTGCAGACTCTAGATCATACCCATCACAGAATTCAGAATCTAAGTCCCTATCTCAGAGCTACCGAACTTTGCGACTATCTGCTTTCACGGCACCCAGCTCCCCTCCCCGCCTCGCTCTGCACGATGCTCTTGCGACAATCTTGCCGCCAAATTCGAATCAGCCAATCCTGACGCTGCAAAGGCCTCCCACATCTCCCTCGCGGAGTGATACAACTTCTTCAGCTATCCAAAAATTTCTCTGTTCAAACAGCGGGCGTTGACCCTCAGCGTTTCCCGCACTTTCTTATGAACTGCCCAATCACAGCTCAGCCCATTTGCCGCTAAAACAGCGCACGACCGTGCGGCTCTAGCGCGTATGTTGGACGCTCTCTGTCTGCTCAACATTTCCCCTCTCTCTCTCTCATCTGGCACCCGACAGTGTTCCCTTGGATGCTTGCCGGTCACTGGCCCCATCCCCTGTAGCCCCCGGCCCCTGCACAAAGCTCTGCCTGCGCTCGCCGGCCTTCGCCTCCGTGGCTGCGCCCGTCCACTCCTCGCTTCCACTGGCAAATTTACTTTGCTTACACCTATAGCATGCAACTAAATATTATCATTACCAAAGCCCATATTATTTCAGACATGTGTTTAATCATCACGTATCTCTCTTTCTAATGCACCTAATAAGACTAATAACCATTATATGGGTTGTTTGAAGGTAAAAGAGATTAATAATGTTGTGCCTCTAGAGGCAAGCCAAAGCTTTTTATATTAATTAAAGGAGATGTGTGGAAGTGGTGAGAGGACCACACCAAAAATATATGAAGTAACAAGGTCAGTACGCTGATGAAGAGAAAATGGAAAAAGAAGCGACGAAAGATGTGTAGAAATGAAAATGAGGAGAAAGGAAGTCAGTAGGCTGACATATGGCGAAAAGGTGAAAAGCCGGTGAGTAATTTCCACACGTCTCGTAAAAAGGTTTGAGAAACACATAATCTTGCTTAAGGCAAATGGTAAATTAAGAGATAAATACAGACAACGAAATGCAGGTAAACAAATGTGTTCAGAAATACAAATCGTAAAGTATTGATATGTTATAATAAAAACAGCTTCCTAATTATATGTTTAAGAAACAAAGTAAGTGCTGTTGAACAAATGACTTCTTTATCATACTAATCCGTTCGATAACTGAGTCAAAGGAATGAAAAACTTAGAAAGATTACTCAATTTTATGAGTTAAAGCAGCATCTAAAGTATTAAAATAAATTGCAAACTAAACCAAATGTATCTGTTTAAAAAAAAATATTAACTGATCTTCAATGCACAACAGCTGTGGTTCAAGTATTAAAGAAAATGGAACTGAAAAATTTGTGATCCATGCTTAGTAATGAGGCGAAAGGTTACGATTTTATTATGGAACATGCTGCCAATAATTATTTTGAAGACGTTAATAACAATTTTCAAAAAAATGAAAGAAACGAAATTATTTCTGTTAACTTCTCAGTTATTGGGACTGTTGAAGGAAAATAGAATATGTTTTACCCACCCTTAGATGTAAGTTGAGAACAGAAGCCTAGGCTATATTATCTGTTTCTTAGGGACATGGGGGTTTCATGAAAGTCAGCCTACACGCTGTAATGGAGAAGAAAGCGATATACAGTGAATCCTCCCTTTCCTTTTTCTAATAAAATATACTGGAGAAGTGACTTCCCACCCCCTGCCTCTAACATTTTATACATAGTGTTTTATGTGGACACCCAAATTGATGCCTACATATGCAATTAAACAATTGAATAATGAAATGTGAAAAATTTTGTGTGTTTCTTTTTAAGGTAAAGACTGAAAAATTTATGAAAAAAAGGAATTTTGTAATAATTGAAAATTTTATTTCATATTTCTATGTAATTTATCTACATGTTTTGTATAAGTCCATTACGTTACTTTTTCTATGTTTATATATACGATTATTTTGTGAATGTAGTGTTAAGGAATTTTGCTAAAAATCAATTTCATTTAAAAGAGGTCAGCTATAATACCATACCTTTTTTGTAATATTTTTTCACAAAAATAAATAGGGGGTGATGTGGCGAAACAAGCGCTATTTCATCTGAGAGATACAGAAACGAGAGAGTGTGCCAGTACTTACCCAGTTCGCTACTACTAGCGCCACATCACCATAATGCGTTTGTTCATAGCATAGCATACAAGCATTGCACCATAATTCATGGATGAAATTAAAAATTTAGGCTGTTTTCCCAACTATGTCAAATAAGCGCAAGTATATTAATGTTTGAATTGTCAAATCTCAGAGCGATCAGTGGAGCTAAATAACAAAGATATAAAGGCAAAAATCCGCCATAATTTGCAAATGTATGTCAACCTGATTATAGCAATATTTTGGTTAGAATCCAGGTTCTTAAGAAAAATTGAAAGCGTTAAATATTAGACTTGTAAAGATGAAAACTCGTATGAAGCATTAGTTTGATATGAAAACCCAAAGTATGTGACTCCATTAAGCTACCTCTAACAGTTTTTGAGTAATTTACTGCAAACTAAATTTGGAACATAAATGTCCTTGTATTATTTATATTAATGATTTATACTTTTATATTAATGATAGAATGTTTTGATTACAGTACCTGATAAAATCCATTAAATAATAGAGCTATAACATGTTTCAAGTCTTTTATGTAAATAACAATCAATACATGGTCTCTTAAAGTTGTAGTACAGAGGTCATGTTCTACTGTCAGTTCTATTCTAAAAATTCTAGACGGCGAAGTTCGAATGCAGTCGAGCTAAATCTTTTTCTGTGATTATAGCCAACTTAAGTACATTCATAGAAAAATTAGGAAGATTCTAAATTAATACACAACTGTGTTATAAAATATTATGTGTCCGAGAAAGCAGACATCAAGAGGCTACTACCGGGGCATAGAGTGGATGACAGCAGGTGTTCCCTTCGGCAGTCCACTGCTTCCATATATAAATGTGGCCTGCGAGGCAGTGAAAACACTTCGCTTTGCACCCACCTACTGTAAGGTCTGCATCAGTCAAATGCCAGAGTACACACTGCCTCTGATGACGTCACTGACAGTCTGTTACTAAACTCAAACTTCCAGTATTAATAGAAAATGAACTGACGAGGACCGTACACCGTACTCGATTGTTTATATTTCTGAAAAGAGACTTCACTTAGCACCAGATACCATACGGTCCGCTACAGCCAAACATCGGGTGACGTCGCAGCCAGACTGCAATTAACTCATGTTTTCGGTACAGGTAGGAAGTGAACTGGCAAGGACTGTACACTGTCCTGGATGTCTTAGATTTTGCTGAAGTATGTATTTGTGTGCCACCCGTAAATTTAACGAAACTGTGTGGAAAGTGGTGATAATTATTTTCCACTTTTGTGGTGAGCAATTAACATTGATTATCAGAAGTCAGGGCGACAGATCATTTAATGGGAACTTACCGTGAACGTCGCTCTGAACTCCACATAGCGTGTTTGGATAGAGACATGAAATTTGTTATTAGTATTATCGTCAAGAATATTATTGTAGCGTTCATGTGAAAGTTGATCAAATATAACTACCAATTAGGACTCAAAATCTTCATTTATAATTATAGTTCCTGATCCCACTGATTAAATAGAGAATAGAAATATTTCTTTCAGTGGGCTGGACAAGAATGTGGACTTGTAGACTGGAAACTATGGTCAATACGTTCTCCATTGCTTTCTCACTGACTGCAGAAATAGTTTACATACTCTCGTAAATGACGGCAACTCACTGCCCCACAGGAGACTATGAAAGTTTGAAACGATGAAATAATGAAAATCAGTGTGTGAAATCAGAACTGTATACAGTCTATATACAGTTTATGATCACAAACATAAATGTCTACCACACTATTTTGTAATTGTTCATGCAAACTAACCTACTAACATAGAAGCCTACAAGATTCATTTACAATTTAAAAAATACGTACTGATAAGACACCTAACTGTGTCTAATTTTATCAGATTCTGACAATTGTTCACAACCGGTTCATAGAATATACTTCTGAACTTTTTGAGTATTCACATTTCTGTGTCAAATATAACAAATCATCACTAACAGAACATCAACCTTCCACAGCATTATACCCAAGTCTAACAAGATTTAAAGTTACATAATGTATTGGGAAGTTAATCCCCTACTTTAACAAACATACATTTATGTGGAATAACACTGTCTATAGCAGTGACTTCTTTTCTAAGCAAATAGTTCCTTGAAATTTATTCAAATACAAGAATTTTGCATATAGGATGAATTCTTGGCTAACAATTTACAAATTTAGAGTCACAAGACTGATGTAGTCGACAGATGCATGGGTACATTACCCAGCATCTCTGATCTCTTGAAACTCAACTGGACCAACAAGGGTGCAGCCATAAAGGAGTGTGGGAGTGGTCCACACACATCTTTCGGTTTCCTCCCTAGATTTCTCATCACACAGACCAATGGACAGATAACTTCCTATCTAGCTTTCACATCGAATCCTGGAACATTGTTTTACGTACTAAGTATGCTGTTCAATACCTCCCTCACATCACATGGCTTATGTTTTGCCTACCTATATTGAAAGAATAAGTGTCAGGGTTTTTGTCAGAATGGATTAAAAAGGGTTCACACATATAGTACATTAATACAGAGAGCTGAATACAATCAAAAAATGAACTACGGAAGTTACCAGATTAAAATAAATTATGTATACAAGCAAGACAAGTTGGACTACACTGACGCAGCATCTGAAAAATGCTTACAAAATGAGGTATAGACCACAGTCCACAATGTACTGATGTAAGAATTCTGTGTTTAACATACACATGATATTTATTTACAGTACACATGAATAAAACGAGTCTTCACTTAATTTACCACAACACCCATTACTTTACTCTAAAGAGTTCCTGACAATTAAATTAAATCACTTTCTGCAAAGTAAACAATAATAATAATACTTAACCCTAATAACATTCTAAAATTAGAAATCTATCACTAGATATTTAATGGCATTGTCGCATTTAAAAATTTTAAAAGGACCTACCCATTTAGTCACATGGCATATATGTATAAAAATCTAAAGCGCAAATGTATTACATAACAGAGTTACACTACTGGCCATTAAAATTGCTACACCACGAAGCTGATGTGCTACAGACGCGAAATTTAACCAACAGGAAGAAGATGCTATGGCATGCAAATGATTAGCTTTTCAGAGCATTCACACAAGGTTGACGCCGGTGGCGACACCTACAACGCGCTGACATGAGGAAAGTTTGCAACCGATTTATCATAGACAAACAGCAGTTGACTAGCGTTGCCTAGTGAAACGTTGTTGTGATGCCTCGTGTAAGGAGGAGAAATGAGTACCATTCCGTTTCCGACTTCGATAAAGGACGGATTGTAGCCTATCGCGAATGCGCTTTATCGTATCGCGACATTGGTGCTCGCGTTGGTCGAGACCCAATGACTGTTAGCAGAATACGGAGTCGATGGGTTCAGGAGGGTAATACGGAACACCGTGCTGGATCCCAACGGCCTCATATCACTAGCAGTCGAGATGACAGGCATCTTAGCCACATGGCTGTAACGGATCGTGCAACTACGTCTCGATCCGTGAGTCAGCAGATGGGGACATTTGCAAGACAACAACCATCTTCACAAACAGTTCGATGACGTTTGCAGCAGCATGAACTGTCAGCTCGGAGACCATGGCTGCGATTACCCTTGACGCTTCATCACAGACAGGAGCGCCTATGATGGTGTACTCAACGACGAACCTGGGTGCACGAATGGCAAAACATAATTTTTTTGGATGAATCCAGGTTCTGTTTACAGCATCATGATGGCCACATCCATGTTTGGCGACATCGTGGTGAACGCACATTGGAAGCGTGATGGTATGGGGTGCCATTGGTTACATGCCTCAGTCACCTCTTGTTCGCATTGACGGCACTTTGAACAGTGGACATTACATTTCATATGTGTTACGACCTGTGGCTCTACCCGTCATTCGATCCCTGCGAAACCCTACATTTCAGCAGGATAATGCACGACCACATGTAGCATGTCCTGTACTGACCTTTCTGGATACAGACAATGTTCGACTGCTGCCCAGTCCAGCACATTCTTCAGATCTCTCACCAATTGAAAACGTCTGGTCAATGGTGGCCGAGCAACTGGCTCATCACAATACGCCAGTCACTACTCTTGATGAACTGTGGTATCGTGTTGAAGTTGAATGGGTAGCTGTACCTGTACACGCCATCCAAGCTCTGTTTGACTCAGTGCCCAGGCGTATCAAGGCCGTTACTAAGGCCAGAGGTGGTTGTTCTGGGTACTGATTTCTCAGGATCTATGCACCCAAATTGCATGAAAATGTATTCACATGTCAGTTCTAGTATAATATATTTGTCCAATGAATACCCGTTTATCATCTGCATTTCTTCTTGGTGTAGCAATTTTAATGGCCAGTAGTGTATATAGTTGTACGAACCTGCAAATATAGTGTGGCTTGGACTTAAACTCAGTCAACAGATAAGACATAACGTCAGAAATCACATCATCTTACTTATTACTTTCCTGACAAAGGAGAAAGAAAAAAAAAATCGTATTTCTAAAGCTTTCAGTTCAGTGATATTGCTTAATCCAAACAACTTCTTAGATTTAGGATACACAAGTCTGTATACATTATGATGCAGAATTTCAAGGATTTCGAATGACCCTATATAAATATCGAAGAATTTCTTTATCTCAGCTCTCAACACTTTAGGTTTTTCTTTGACTTTCACCAACACGAGGTCTCCTACCTCAAATTTAGAAAATCTGTCTTTATCATCATGTCTCTGCTTTCTCCTATCACTCTGCTTTTTCATCATCTCCCTGACACACTCTTCTCTCTCTTGCAGTGATGGAATTTTGCGTGGTGGAAACTCAACATTCATAGAAATAACGTTACCTGGTCTGTGATTAACATGATTTCAAATGGTGAAAAACCTGTTGAAGAATGCTGTAAGCTACTCATAATATCCTCAAAATCAGTGACATAATCTATCCAACTGGTGTGATTCTTACTACAATGTGTTCCAAACAGTATAGATGATAACTTTGTGGCCTAGTAGATAATTTTCAAACTTGTTGAATGCCCGATGTACAACCAGAAGTTCATTCCCCAGTTACAGTGTATATCTTTTCATGGTTCTCCAATACTCTACTAGCAAATGCAAGTCATCTATGTTCAATAATACCTTCAGCTTCAATCTCCAGATATAATTGAGCGCCCAAGCCAACATCACTACTGTCATAATCCAAAAAGGAAGAGACAAATCTGGTCTGAGCAATATCTGACTTTGACACAACTGTCCTTTGATCTCATCAAAATCATCCTGGTTCCAGTCCCAAACAGCATTCTTCTTCAAAAGTTCACACCGGCATGAAGCATTCAAAGCTCAGCTGCTACAAATTTTCTATAGAATGCAGTTAACCCAAAACAGGTTTAAGCAGATTTTTGTTGCAAATTAGCAATAGCATCAAGTTTCTCTTTATGCCAACCAATGAGATATCGGTGCCAGTTGCAATAGCTACGTATAATGCCTCGTGGTGCAATACCTTTCTCAGATATAACATGTCCTAAGAATTTTACTTCTTCCACATCTCTCAACAGAACTAAATGTTGTTCCCAAGTCTTTTCAGTGACCCTAAGGTCACCAACATACACAAATAATTTTGAACTCCATTCACTTCCCAAGACACAACCCACAGCTCTTATGAATTCAGCTACAGACACATTTAGCCCAAATGGCACCATACAGTATTGAAAAACATTTGTCTCCATAGAAAAATATAGTATACTTTCTAGAATTAATTTCAAGTGGAATCTGGTGAAATCCAGAGGACAAGTTCAAATTACTCATGAGTTTTACGTAATCTAATTTGTGTAACACCTCGTCCATGTTCTCAGGATGGCCATTCTCTCTGATAAGGAACTTATTAAGATGTCTAGAGTCCAAAACATTTCTCACTCCACCATTTCTCTTACTTTCCACAACCAAAGGATTATTGTGAGCGCTCCTACTTCTTTCCATTACCCCCACGTTTCCTTTTTCTGAGTTTCTTTCCCTACAATTATCCTTTTTAAAAATGGTATACTATATGACTAGAGAAAGAAAGGTTGATGAACTCTAAGGTAAGGCATACACTGATAGGCTTTCACATTCCCTGGTCTCTCACTGAACACATTACGTTTCTAAACTCCAATAACAAATTTTTAAGTTGTTCCTTTTGTAGGTAATTAAACGTTTTAGCTCCCCTCACTTTAGAATCTAATACACTTTGAAAATCCTGATAGTCAGTCTCATCAAAATTTATATCATCATAAAACATCTGGTACTCACCTTGGTTCACAATGTTATGCAAATAGTTTCCTCTTTTCCCATAGATTAAAATACAGAAATTAGTTTTAACATAAGTGTTACTTTTAGGTAGCAAAATAAACATTTCTTTATCACTCCATCTAAAACAAGCCTCAAATTCCATTATCCAATCCATACCGTGAGTTATATTTTCTTCCAGTCTAGGGACCACTAAGCATCCATGTTCAATGGTCTTGTCTTACATACTAAAAGTTAAAAGAACACAAGATTTTACCAATTTGCTTTGCTTATCTCTAGCTCCTCTCATCTTTACACCTACACAGGGCATTTCCACAAAATTTTTACTGTACTTGATCTTGTCTCTAAATTATTCAGATATATCACAAATCGAGCTACCTGTATCAATCAAACAGTTGCCTTCCCACTGATCAATCTTAATTTTAATGTAAAGAGACCCAAAATCTGAATCATTCTCTCTGTTGCCAGACACTTCATGTAAAAGATAGCTTACAATTTCATCAAATGCCCCATACACATTGTCTTCGTGAGGTTTTATCATCAGGTACATTACTTTGATTACTCATGTTGTCATGTAAAAATTGAACACAATGAAAAGATTCCATGGCACAACTAACATCACTTGTTACAGAAGATACACAAAACACATTACTGTCAAAATTACATTTCCTGCTTAGATTCTCTGTCTCTTCCGTCCACCTGTTGGGGCACAAATGCTGATTAACCACAGCTAACTTATTCCAGAATGTACCTTTATCTAAGTTATCATCAATCTGGTCCCAAACAAACCTCAAAAAGTTTTCATCTTTATTCTCCAGGCCCACAGATATCTCAATTTCACTGTTTGGTCATTACTCTGCATGACATTAATGAATAAGCGTTTTGACTGGACTGGTATTCCATGACACTCACTTACAACAACACTTACCTTAGCTGTATTTTCAACATCATTTACAAAGAACTCCGAAACTTCATTATTCTTAAACTCTGTAAACACCTGATTCTCATCATCGTCATAGTCCACTAAAAAGACTTCATCAACAACATCTAACAATACTCGGGCTGTTAAAAACGTATGCTGACTTTTCAACTTGAGCGGGTAATGTACATTCAATTATCGATGTTTTTTTTGTTATGTTGGTACACATTGTCTGAACATAGGTTCACAGTTTCAAGTGTACAGCAACCTTCATTTGTTTTTGACAGATAGAAATGTTAGACTTGTTTTAGTGCGCTCCGCGATGTTAGATAATTACAAAAATGGAGCAAAGAATGTGCATCAAATTTTGTGTTAAAAATGGAATCAAGTAACCTAAAACACTTGAAATGTTGACAGTGTCATAATATGAGTCTGCTCTAAGTAAAAATAATGTTTGAAATAGTACAAGTTCTTTCATTATGGCTGAGAAGATGCCAGTCACAAACCTCGCTCTGGACGCCACAGCACAACAAACAATAGATGATAACGTCGAAGCTGTGAAGAAAATTGTTTTGGGAAATTGTCGAATTACAGGAAGAGAAATTGCTGAGGATGTTGGCATATCTGTCAGCTCGTCTCATGCAAGTTTTTCGGGTGTTTTGGGCATGAGGTGTGTGTTTGGTAATGTCTCACCATCGTATAACACGGTTTTCTCTCAGGATTGAGTACAGGTATCGAGTTTAAATGGATTTCACGTTCTAAGGTCGCAAGTCTCTTCGTTCAGTACAAAAAAGAATCTTATAAGTAAATGTAATCGACATGCACAGCTTATTATTTCTCACGTTTTAGTAATCGAAAACTCACTTATCGACAATTGTAGGTACTGTGCAATTGCCTAGGATTGTAATACTTGGTAAACGACGGGGTTTAACAGCATCAGTACACGAGAATACGCAAAAAGTGTTAATTTGTAATAAAATCTTACGAAAGAGTACCTTTTTTGTCGTTTGTTTTCCGACTATCGCAATGTCCGACCATCCCTTGCACTCCTTTCACACAGGACACGGTACACCTATCGAGTCAAAATTTATGTCATGTAATAAGGTATCCGATCACTTCATTGCTTACAAAATGGAAGTTTCTAGGTCATTACATATTACAGTCCTAGATCAACTGAAAAGCATCTACAATGGTCGATAAGTGAGTATTTGACTATGAGAATATGTGTCATAAATGGGGATACATGTCAACTATATCGACTTAGGTGCTTCTATTTTGTACACAACAAAGGTATCGGAATCCTTAGTACGTGACACAAATTTCCGCTCGATATCTATACCTAACCTCAAGAGAAAGTGGTGCCAAGCGATGGTCGGTCATTGCGATGGTCGGAAAATAAATGACCAAAACGGAACTTTTTGGTACGATTTTAATACAAATTGACATTTTTCATGTTTCCTCGTGTAGTATTGGTGCTACTCTCCATCTCTTGCCTCTTACTGCGTAGAGTCAAGCGTTGGCACACTAGTCGGAAACGAGAGAGCAGGGAGGGCAGTGAAGAAGACGTCAGCCAATTGCACACTGACCGACCCCTCTCTGGGATGCAATGCGACGGCAGACCCTCTACGCGAAGAGGACATAAGCGCCACGCCGACTTGTTCTGGCCCAGTTCTACGAGTCCTAAGCAGCATCAAGATTATGCACTTCAAGACCTGTGACTCAGATTGAAGCATCCACTGTATTACTTCATGTTTATTGGAATCATGATAATGAGGTAGATTGATTATATTGTATGTCGCCCTTTGGTTGCAACACATGTATTTCTCAAAGTTAAGTATTGACACTGATTCGTCTCGTAATAAAACACTTTAATTCGATTTACTTGTGTTGTTGTCTAGCGATCAGAGAAGCAGGTTTCCTTGACATTCCATCTTTGACAACTAGGCAAGATACAACACTGCCAAACATTAAGGTCCTAGGCGGACTGCAAGGCATGTGCAATTGTCGATAATGAGTATTCCATCCTAAATATGTGACACAAATCACCAAACTTCTCATTTGAGATAAGTTAGAATCTGTTATTTTGTACACAACTAAGGGACCAGATACCTTAGTATGTGACATAAATTTTGCACTCGATAGCTGTACCCAGTCCTGAGTGAAAGGGACACTATGTGAAGGTGTTAAAATTGCGATGACAAAAAAAGAACATTAGTACAAATTAAAACTTTTCCGTTTTCTCGTATAATAGCGCTCATAAAACTCGCCTATTGAAAAATATTACGGTCCTAGCTGAACTCAAAGGCTTCTACAATGGTCGATAAGTGAGTTTTCCATTACGAAAGAAACCTGACACAAATAACCATACTTGTCAATTGCATGGCTTAGAAGTTCTATTTTGTACACAACAAAGGCACTGGATACCTCACTATGCGACATAAGCATCTGAGCACCACATAACCACAGGGTTAGGTTGTTGTTGTTGTGGTCTTCAGTCCTGAGACTGGTTTGATGCAGCTCTCCAGGGTTAGGTAAGTTACATATAAAAGATCACAGTCTATCTGCTTACTCATGCAGAACTAATATGGGTAAAGGAGGAGTTGTTGCATACATTAAGACAGAACACAAGTTCAAAAGCATTGACACAAGTACATTTTGTAGTATCAGCATATAGAAGTGTGTGTTTGTGTTTTAATACTGAAAAACAGTTCACTTTTAACTGTAACAGTATATGGATACCCACTGGGAAATTTTGAATTATTTATGAGCAACCTGGATTCCTTACTGTGCTGTCTGTCAGACATTAGCAAGCAGTTAATAGCCTTTCGTGAGTTCGATGTAGATTTTCTAAAGGATTCTGATAGGAAGAATGACCTGGAAATCTTATTTGGATCCTATAATTTGCTCTCAGTAGTCACCTTTCCAAAACGAGTCGATAAAAACAGTAGGTCCCTAATTGACGATGTTTTCTTTAGTGAGACACAAAGCAAGAAGATAACTGTTTATCCAGTAACAAATGCTCTCTCTGATCGTGATGCACAATCAGTCAGAATAAATGACATAGTGCCTTACAGTGAGGCTACACCTCAGTGGAAGTCAGAAGTCAGCTAAAATCATTAATGACTACAGGACAGGTGGTTTTCAAGAGTGATCTACAAGAAACACTCTAGGGTGAAATTTATAAAGAACCAAATGCCAATATAAAATTTAATCTATTTCAAGATAAATTCATATCAGCATTTGAAAGTAGCTTTCCACATAAACTAATAGGAAGCCATTAAACAGCCATGTAAAACATTGGATCACCAAGGGGATTAAAGTATCTTGAGAAAGGAAAAGAGAAATGTAAATATCACCATAGAATTTTTCCCTGAAATGAAAACAAGATATACAGATTGAGTTAGCAATTCCTATACACCACCTTTTACACATTACAAACGTAGAAATCCTTCTACAGAATAGAAGGAGTTGTCAAGGAGAACTCTTACAGTTTCTTCTAAAATTTTGCCTTGCTGTCTGTTAGACGTTTAATATCACTGGGTATGTGGTCAAAAGTTTTTGTTGCAGCACTGTGCACCCCTTTCTGTGCTAAAGACAACCTTAATGTCGAGTAATGAATGTCTTGTTTTCGTCTAGTATTGTAATTATGTACCTCATTGTTCCTTTTGACCTGTAGTGGATTATTTACAACAAACTTCCCGAGGAAATAAATTTACTGTGAAGCAGTGGTCAGAATGCCCAACTCCCCAAACAGGTGTCTACAAGATGATAGCGTGTGAGCACCACTTATTATTCTTACAGCACGTTTTTGGGCAATGAAGGCCTTCTTTCTTAAAGATGAGTTAGCCCAGAACATTATTCCATATAACATTACTGAAAGAAAGTAAGCAAAATATGTCAATATACTGATTTCTCTCTCTCCAAAATTTGCTATGAATCTACGTGCAAATGTGGCTGAACTAAGTTTTTTAGGAGTTCCAAAATGTGTTCTTTCCAATTTAAATTCTCATCAATATGGACACTTAAGAATTTCAAAGTTTCCGCCCTATGTATTATTTCATCACCATGTGTAACACTTATCACTGGTGCAGTACCCCTAGATGTGCAGAACTGAATATGATATGTCTTTGTGAAATTCAGGATGAGACCATTCGCAGAAAACCAGTCAATTATAGTTTTGAGAACTTTGTTCACCATTTCTGTGTGTATACTGGGAGTGATTAGAATACTAGTGTAATCTGAAAAAAGAACTAATTTGTTGTACATTAGACGATAAATCATTTGCATATCTGAGAAACAGTAGTGGACCTAAGATTAGGCCTTGGGGATCCCCATACGTGACTTCTCCCCAGTCAGAATTATGTTCCTGTTGGTTGAATTAGTACTAAGTACAACTTTCTACATTCTTTTGGTTAGATATGACATGAGCCATTGGTTATCTGTAACATCAATCCCATAAAACTTCAATTTATCTGGGAGTATAGTATGATTCACACAATCAAATGCCTTGGATACATCACAGAAAATACCTACCAATGATATTTTGTTATTTAATGCTTGTAATATCTTATGTGTGAACATTTAAATGTGATTCTCAGTAGAGCAACCCTTCTGAAACCCAAACAGTGATCTGCTGAGGATATAATTGTTGCTAAGGGGAGATACTATTTTAGAATACATCACCTTCTCAAAAGCTTTGGAAAATGATGTCAGCAGTGAAATAGGTCGGTAGTTATTGACATCTATCTTGTCACCTTTTGGGGAAACGCTGGGAGATGCGTACCCCTAAATTTTTTCGTCGACAAAGTAATTTTTAACGACGTTGAGAACTTGGAAGAGTGCCAAAGATTTATTTCACGGACGGAAATGTTTTATTTCATTTTTCGTGTTGGTAATTGCAATACAAATTGTACTAGTGCAGTTTTTGGTGGGAAAATTGATGTCATTGACTCTTTCAAGCATTTCGATACTGTGGCAACAATTCTCGACATTTGAATTGCTGGCAGCCAGTTCAACAAACATGTAGTGTCCTTGCCCGCTAAAGGTGTGCGATGGTGGTGGTAAATGGATATGCATATGCTCAAATTGGATGCTTCATTTGGGGTGATGTAAATTGAAGTGTTCGATACGACATTCTCTTGTATGTTTATGTGTTTCTCGGATTCACCTGCTTTATTTGAGCAAAGTCAACTGAAGAGTCTGATACCATTTTTTTGTAGTTCGACATATTGATGACGTCATGGCTAAAAGTAGACAGGCTGTATCCCATGCTTCAGTTATAACTAATTTTCGCTACATTAAATCCCATGTCAGAGTACCCTCAAACTTGTTTTTAGAAAAAAAGCACTGGGATTAACAAATACATATTTTAGTCTCTCTGGAAAAATGCCTTGAGTTAGTGATTACATATTTTGGACAATACCGGACTTATTATATGTGAACAAATCTTTAGTACTCAACTGGAAACACCATCAAAACCAGAAGAGCTCTTATTCTTGTGAGAATGTATGACGCTCTTAATTTCAGAAGTAGAAGGCGGTGGTACATTCATATGATGTAATTTTATGAGAGTTACTTCTTCAACATATTGCTGTAATCTTTCTCTTGAACTGTTGGCCCCTATACTTTCTACTGTGTTTAAGAAATGATTGTTAAACACATTTGCTACCTGTGACTTGTCATTTATAATCCTTCTATTCAATTCAATCGTAATATTACCCTCTTCTGTGGTTTGTTGTCCTGTCTCTTGCTTCACTATATTCCATATTGCCTTAACTCTGTTGTCAGACGTCCAGATTTCTGACATTCTGTGTTGTTTTCTGATTTTTGAATAACCTTTCTTTGTAATTTTGAATAGTTTTTGCGGGTCCATAACTACTGCAGGTTCTCTGCTCATTCTTGCCAACTGATACATTTCTCTTTTCCTTTCACAAAATACTTTAATCCCCTTAGTGTTCCATGGTTGTACATGGCTGTTTAATTGCTTCTGATTTGCCTATGTGGAAAGCTGTTTTCAAAATCTGATATGAAATGGATTAAATTTTATATTGGCATTTGATTCTTTATAAATTTCACTCTAGGTTGTTTCTTGTAAATTACTCTTAAAAACATCTGTCCTGCAGTCATTATGATTCAAGCTGACTTCCACTGTCCACAGCTCGTGTTCGTGCGATAGCGTTCTCGCTTCCTGCGGGGTCAGGGATTTTCTCTGCCTTGTGATGACTGGGTGCTGTGTGATGTCCTTAGGTTAGTTAGGTTTAAGTACTTCTAAGTTCTAGGGGACTGATGACCATAGATGTTAAGTCCCATAGTGCTCAGAACCATTTGAACCATTTTTTGACTTCCACTGATATGCATCCACACTGTAAGGCACCACGTCACTTAGCCTGACTAACTGTGTATCATAATCAGAGAGGGCATTTGTTACTGGGCAAACACTTATCTTCTTGCTTTGTGCCTCATCAAAGAAAACATCATCAATTAGGGACCTACTGTTCTTATCCACTCATATTGGAAAGTTGACTACTGAGAGCAAATTATAGGATCCAAATAAGGTTTCCAGGTCTTTCTTCCTATCAGAATCCTTTAGAAAATCTACATTGAATTCACCACACACTATTAACTGCTTGCTGATGACTGACAGACAGAACAGTAAGGAATCCAGGTTCTTCATAAATGGCTATTAACTGCTTGCTGATGACTGACAGACAGCACAGTAAGGAATCCAGGTTCTTCATAAATAGTTCAAAATTTCCCAGTGGGGATCTACATACTGTTACAATTAAAAGTGAACTGTTTTTCAGCACTAATTCACAAGCACACACTTCTATGTGCTGATCACTACAAAATGTACTTGTGTTAATGCTTTTGAACTTGTGTTCTATCTTAATATATGCTACAACTCGTCCTTTACCCATATTAGTTCTGCATGAGTAAGCTGCTAGACTGTTTCCTTTTACATGTAACTTATCTAACCCTGTGATTGTGTGGCGCTCAGACAGTCACAGGATGCCTGCAAAGGGTTTTGTATTGTGTTATGGTGTCCCTGTACATTTCCTGCAAGAAGTTCAGCCAACCTATTTTTCCCTCTCCTATTGAGGTGCAGGCCATGTCTAGTACAACCCCATCTCTCAGCTGTAAATTTGGAAATTTGTGGTAAGGTCTTATGGGACCAAACTGCTGAGGTCATCGGTCCCTAACCTTATATACTACTTAATTTAACTTAAACTAACTTACGCTAAGACAACACATACACCCATGCCCAAAGTTGGACCCAAACCTCCAATGGGGCAGCCACGCGGACAATGACAAGGTGTCTCAGACCGCATGGCTACCTCGTGCAGCTCTCTCTCTCTCAATTGTAGCAATGGGCACTGCACTCATATGAAAATTCGTTTCAGTCAGCAGTAACCTGCTCAACTCACAGGTAACACAGCTCACAGCAGTATTAACCCTGGGCTGATCATGGCGCTGCAGGACCTCAACAAAACACACATATGTGTGTAGTTGCTACTCCTATTTATCTAGGTCACCACAAATGTTGTAAGTACTGTTCTTAGCCAGGCTATTTCCAGCTTCACCTACTATAATGACCTGATATTCTTTGCCAAAACCTTTGCACGGTTTTCCGATGTCCTCTGTCACCTGGGTAAGGCTAGCACTTGGCTTCACAATACTGTGACGTGGTACCCTGCTCATAACTTTTCCTGCACCATCTGGCCTGCACCCCTCCAATGACCACTACCTAGCAGCAAGACTCTTTTCTTCCTACTTTCTTTTGGTAACGACCTACAGGTAACAAACCAAATTTATTCGATATTGATAGCTCAAACGCAGAAGAAGTTGATGAGCTGTTTCCCATTCGCCCATTGCTTGTCACCTTTACCCAGTTCCCATGCCGTTTTTCCCCTTCAGTCAATCTAGTTCCAATTTACCGTGATCTAATACAGCATAAAGGGTACAAATCTATGCCTCCTGTTCAGCGATTCTCTTCTCTTTATTGCAAAGCCTACAGTTCCATGTAAGAGCCTCATTAAGTTCCCCATTCAGTTCTCCACTACAATCACCCCAGTGAAATTCCATCTCAGTCTACACATACTACTCCTTTTTTGACTATCCTACGGCAGCATCTACACTTATCACGCATTGCAAGACAGATTACACGCTTAAAAACAGAATTAAATCGCATAATACGTTTCACACTGCACGAATGTTCGTTATTTATGAGCAGCATAAATTGGACCTACCGGTTAGCGCTCCAGGTGTTTTATGAAACGTAAGAAGATATTTATTTTCGCTTACAACAGGGACTTAGCACTCACTTAAATTCAGTGTCTGTTAAATAACGAAATCACAACTGAATGGACTTTACTGGAAGCACGCAGCATTTAAGCAAAAGACTAGTTCGAATGTTTCTAAATAACTTCGCACGGCGTAAATGACGAGACAAACAAAAACAAAGAACTGCGTCTACGCTATATGAACTTTTCACTTATTTTTCAGCTTGCCTAGCAATACAAAGTATACCGTACTGAAACAATCCGGTAACTGGCAGTATACGATATTGTAAACAAAACTTATGCGAACGTTCGCCTCTACAAAGGACCGTATTATTGGAAAAGAGACAAGGTTTGGCAGCAATATTACACGGGAAAACGCGAAAAGTGTTAATTTGTAGTAAAATCTTACGAAAGTTCCTTTTGTGTCATTTGTTTTCCGACTATAGCAATGTTGGACCATCACATGGCACACCTTTCTCTCAGGATTGGGTATAGGTATCGAGTGAAACTTTACGTCATGCACTAAGGTATCTGGTTCCTGAGTTGTGTACAAAATAGAAGCTTCTAAGTCGATGCAGTTGACAAGTACGGCTATTTTGTTACATATTTTGGTAATCGAAGATTCACTTAAGGACCATTGCAGGTCCCATTCAGTTGATCTAGGAACGTTATTTTTCTGTCATTTGATTTTATACTCTCGTAATTTACGACCATCACATAGCACGCCTTTCTGTCAGGATTGGGTACAGGTATCGAATGGAAATTTATGTCACACACTAAATTATCTGGTACCTGAGTTGTGTACAAAGTAGAAGCTTCTAAGTCAATACAATTGACAAGTAGGGCGATTTATGTCACATATTCTGATAATCGTTAACTTACTTATCGACCACTGTAGGTGCCTCTCGGTTGACCCGGGATCGTAATACTGGGTGGCGATAATTAAACGTTTCCTATTCAACACGCTATAACATAGAAACTAATCACTGTACAAGTACCAAACTCAGTGCACGTGTTGATGTATCAACATGATCTTTGACTAAAGAAGCAGAGCATGACTGGTGAAGCACTATTATCAGAACAACAGTAATGCTACAGCTGCACTTCGAAAATATCAGTGATTGAAGGGATTAGAGAGGGGTCTTATTTCTCTACCTGCTGTGCAGAGCATGATGAAGAAGTTGGAATCAACTGGATTGGTCGTCGTTCTGGGGAGAGGCCGACTACCAGTTGAATCGCAGGTAGTTAATGAAATCGCACTGCATGCAACTCCCGACCATCAGGCAGTGCACATTCTTTGTCGGGACTGTTGAACATCCTGTGGTCCACTGTAGAGAAGGTGTTTCGAACCATTCTCAAATGGTAACAGTACAACATTCATATCGTACAGCAGCTTGCGCCACAGGGCGCACTACGATATGTTGAGTTCACCCTCCACTTTTTCGCAAGGACTGAGGTTGACGACGTCTAGGACTGAACCATTGTATGGACAGCTGAAGCTCGTTTTTCTCTGACGGCTGAGGTGAACATATCGAATTGCCGAGTGTGGGGATCTTCACCTCCAGTCAGTGTGCACAAAGTTCCCCTGTATGGTGAATGTGTCATCATATGGTTTGGCTTCACAGGTACGTTCATTAATGGCTCAGTCTTTTTTAAACAGCTTGGCACTCAACAACCAGAGACGTGCAGTATGCCTGGCCAGCATGCCATACCCGCCCCACAGGAGAGAGACGCATTCAAGTGAATAGTTTTAATGCAAGATTTGGTCCCACCTACTTCTCCGAAACACATTTGGAAATTATCGAAATATCAGCCAATCGTTTCCAAATGCTTGCACGATCACCTGATCTCAGTCCCTGTGATTTCTGTTCGTGGGGCTACCTGAAGGATAGGGTTTACCAGGGAAACATTTACACATGTGCTGATGTGAAGCGCAGCATATCAAGAGAGGTAGGAAGCATACCTATGGACATGCTTCGTTCTGCTGTGCAGAATGCAATCCTGTGCTTTCAGACTCTTCTGAACACTGATTGGAGCCATACTGAGCCCCTTTTGTAGCAGTAATGGTACTGGTATGTAATGGTATGATGTACCATAGCAGCACATTAAAAGTCTTTCAGTTGAATTTATTCTACATTATTTCTCTTCCCCATGTCCTTGACATTAATGCTACCAAGTTTGGTATGCATAGAGTAATTACTTTCCATGTTAAATGTGTTAAATACGGAAAGCTACTGACCATTTCCAATGAACAAGAGCAAAATTAGAGCAGATCCACATTCAAAACAATAGCATTCACATCAAGCACAGACATCAGGATGTTTCATTTCTTTTTTACTGCAGGGTACGTTAATTTTGTTACTGAATGTGTAAAGTTCTGTATTCTTGTGATGTGGGCTGTGGATAAGGGAGAGATTAAAGTGCTTGTAATAATCAATAATAAATCTTAGTGGCTGACCGGAGTGGCTGTGCGGTTCTAAGGGTTACAGTCTGGAACTGAGCGACCGCTCCGGTCGCAAGTTCGAATCCTGCCTCGGGCATGGATGTATGTGCTGTCCTTAGGTTAATTAGGTTTAATTAGTTCTACATTCTAGGTGACTGATGACCTCAGAAGTTAAGTCGCGTAGTGCTCAGAGCCATTTGAACCACCCCAAAGCTTACTGAATTTTGTAATAACTGTTTTTCCTAATACATCTTCATCGACCTTGAAAGTGAGATGCTTGCTCATTTACAAGCAAAAAACTGAAACCAGCCAGCAATGAATCTAGTAACATGTACGTTCAACAGCATTCATTACGTTGTTGCAACAATGTAAGTTTATTTTGAAAACTCTGAAAACTAGTTTCTGGAGTTGGTCCATAATTAGAAGGGGTAGGCAACCATACCAGCAGACGAATTGTGGGAGCAGCTCCTTTAGCTTATGTCCTAGGAATAAATACTGTTTGAAAACTCTGGAATGTTGATAATTTCTCTAAAACGCGTCGGAATTGGTATAATTTGTTGTAATAAAGTGACAAAAACATCATATTGATGATTCAAGATGTCATTGGTTGGAAAAGAAGTGTCCTAAAAGAGCTAGCTTGAAAACTTTCTTTCAAACTTCATTGATGGTTAAGACTAAGTCACCTTCTTTTTATTTTACAAATGTCTCAGAATTTTCTATGCTTTTTTCTTGTATGATGTTTTACCAGATGAATATTTATTTTATTTTGTTTGCGTTTGTGTGTTTCATGATTAACTTGTAAGTTAGTTGTAATGACAACTCACTCCTGGGGGGAGAAAGATAAAGAGAGAGAGAGAGAGAGAGGCATAGCAATTTCAAATTTATATCTTCATATATTACAGAATATAGTTGTATGAAAATTATTATTTGAGGTAGTCTGCAGCTCTTGGTCTGGCGGTGGCATTCTCGCTTGCCATGCGCGTGATCCCGGATTCGATTCCCGGAGAGTTCAGGAATTTTCTCTGCCTTGAGATGATTGGGTTTTGTGTGTCCTTCATCACCATTTCATCATCATTGACTCGCAAGTCGCCAAAGTGGCGTCAAATTTATGAAGGACTTGCAATACTGTGGCTGAACTTCCCCGCATGGGACCTCCTGGCCAACAATGCCATACGAGCATTTCATTTCATTTTCATTTATTATTTGAGTTTAGGTGCAATTAAGCATTATCACTAGAGTCAAATCTTACACTTAATGTCAAGTAAAGCCTCTGTTTGGCACTGACACATTTTTCCCCTTCTAAGAAGTTTAGATCGTTTTATAAACTATCAGTTTTGCACAAACAAGAATATATATTTTAGTCATGATTTTAACTCGCCATTACAATCAGTACCACACATATATTATGATGTCCATAAAAAGTAATTTCAACAACAGTTCGCCTGCTTAGCTGGATGGTAACATGCTCACCTCCCAAGCAAGTGGCGGCCTGGGTTCGATTTCCAGCTGGGTTGGAGATTTTCTCCGCTCAGGGCCTGGGTATTGTGTTAACATCATCATCATTTCATTCTCATCACTGGCGCGCAAGTCACCCAATGTGGTTTCGAATGAAATAAGACTTGCACTTGGTGGCCGAACATCCCTGAATAGAGGCCTCCTGGCGAACGATGCCATACCCTCATTTCCATTTTTTCAACAACAAGTGTGTCATACACTTAAATGATCATTTTACATAGACCAAAACAATACTCTAGTGCTTTGTGAAACTAAATTTTTATTTCACTTTCAGAAACAAAACAAAGTTGCAAATTATTATCCAATGTATTTTATCACAAATATAGTCACTGTCCTTCAAAAATAATTAGATCACTGTATTTGCACTCAGTTTTCTGTGTGTGAGAAAAAGATTTCCAACATTTTCACTGCATGACCAATAGTAGACGGTAATACCATATGATTATCAAGTGACTATTGATTTCTCATGTGACTGACGTGTAAAATGAAGTCTTGCTTAAACACTTACTCATAACCTCACTAATCATTAACTCAATGAAATTCTGTGGGCATAAATTTTGCATCATTTGTGAAACCAATGCCCCACTTTGCTACCACTTATTGTTCTAGGATGCGGAAAGCAAGTACCGAAGAAAATCCTGACATAATGATCCGGTCTTGTATGATAATATTAAACTGATTGATGCACAAGACCTGAAAATTGAGCCACATTTTCATGGATCAACAGAACATTTTGTCTTGGTAGACTGATGCGACAGCTGTACTTTTACCCAAGATACAGTGTTAAGACATGGAGGAGGCATATGGGGTACTGAGTAGGTAATTCATTGTATAAAGACAGATGAAAATCTAATAGTCAGGGAGTTATTTGGGAGGGAGTAGAAAAAAAGGTTTTGAGTAATTATGGGCTTGGTAGCTGAAACGACAAGGTAGAAAGACTAATTGAGTCCTGCATTAAATTTCTGCTAGTACAATACTCTGTGCAAGAATCACGAGAGGAGAAAATAGACTTGGAACTGGCCAGGGATAATTTCAGTTAGATTATATCATTGTCATATAGAGATTCTCAAATCAGGTATTGGATTGTAAAGAATATCCAGAAGCAGGCATAGACTCAGATCACAATTTAGTAATGATGAAGAATAGGTTGAGGTTCAAGAAACCAGTCAGGAAGAATCAGTGTGCAAAGACTGAGGAATGAATATATATGCTTGAAGTTCTCTGAGGCTATAGATACTGTGAAAATGTATAGTTCAGTAGGCAGTTCAGTTGAAGAAGAATGAGTATCTCTAAAAGGGGCAATGGCAGAAGTTTGGACGAAAAACGTAATTAGAAATAAGGTAGCTGCAAGAAAACCTTAGGTAACAGAAGAAATACTTCAGCTGATTGACAGAGGAAAGAAGTATAAAAATATTCAGGGAAATTTAGGAAAACAGAAATACAAGTTACTTAGCAATGAAGTAAATGGGAATTGCATGGAAGCTAAGACAAAATGGCTGTATGAAAAACGTGAAGAAATCTAAAAAGAAGTTATCGTTGGGAGGACTGACTCAGCATGTAGAAAAATCAAGACAACCTTCACAGTAATTAAAAACAAGGGTGATAACATTAAGAGTGCAATGGGAATTGCAATGTTAAATTCAGAGGAGAGAGCGGATCAGTGGAAGAAGTACATTGAAGGCATCTGTGAGGGCGAGGATTTGTCTGATGACTTGAGAGAAGAAGAAACAGGAGTCGATAGGGAAGAGACTGGTGATCCAGTATTAGAGACAGAGTTTTGGAAGACTTAAGATCGAATAAGACAGAAAGGATAGACAATATTCAATTGGAATTTCTAAAAAGGTAGGGGTAAGTAGCAACAAAACCTTTATTCACGCTGTTATGTAGAATTTATGAGACTGGTGATATACCACCAGACGTTTGGAAAAATATCATTTGTATCTTTCTGAAGACTGCGAGAGGCAACAAGTGCAAGAATTATCGCACGGCCAGCTTAATGGTTCAAGCATCCCAGTTACTGACGAGAATACTATACAGAAGAATGAAAAAAATACGATCTGTTAGATGACGAGCAATTTGTCATTCAGAAACGTAAAGGCTACAGAGAGGCAGGCCTGAAGTTGTGGTTTATAATGGAAGCAGAACTGAAGAAAAATCAAGACACATTCACAGGATTTGTTGACATGGAAAAAGCGTTTATCATTGTCAAATGATGCAAGATGTTCGAAGTTCTGACAAAAATAGGGGTAAGCTATGGTGAAAGACGTGTGATATATAATGTGTACAAGAACCAATAGGGAACAATAAGAGTGGAAGACCAAGAACTAAGTGCTCTGATTAAAAAGGGTGTACGAGAGGGATGTTGTCTTTCTCCACAAGTGTTCTATCTATACATCAAAGAAGCAATGGTGGAAATCAAAGAAATGTTCAAGAGTAAAAGGATATGAGTGATAAGATTAGCTGATGACACTGCTATCTTTCGTGAAAGTGAAGACGATTTAGGGGATGCGTTACATAGAATGAACAGTCTAATGAATTAAGATTACTTATTGAGAATAAATCGGTGAAAGACGAAAGTTATGGCAAGTAGCAGAAATGACAACAGTGAGAAACTCAACACCAGAATTTTTGGTCAAGAAGTAGAAGAAGTTAAGCAATTCTGCTACCTAGGCAGCAAAATAACCCATGACAGATGGAACAAGCAAGACATAAAAAGCAGATTAGCACTGGCGAAAAAGGCATTCCACCAAAAGCCATCTACTGGTATCTAATATAGGACTTAATTTGAGGAAGAAATTTACATTTGGAGTACAGCATTGTATGTTAGAGAAACAGAAGAGAATCGAAGTATTTGAGGTGTGGTGCTGCAGAAGAATGTTGAAAATTATGTGGGCTGATAAGATAAGAAATGAGGAGGTTAACTACATAATTGTCGAGGAAATGAATTTATGGAAACACTGATAAGAAGAAGGGACAAAATGGTAGGACATCTGTTAAGACGTCAGAGAATAGCTCCAATGGTACTAGAGGAGTTGTAGAGAGTAGAAACGATAAAGGAGGACAAAGTTTGGAATACATCCAGCTAATAATTGAGGATGTTAGACCACATCAAACCAGCCAAAAGGCTGACGACTCAAGAAAAATACTTAAGCTCTGAAATATTCTTTATCTACACTCCTGGAAATTGAAATAAGAACACCGTGAATTCATTGTCCCAGGAAGGGGAAACTTTATTGACACATTCCTGGGGTCAGATACATCACATGATCACACTGACAGAACCACAGGCACATAGACACAGGCAACAGAGCATGCACAATGTCGGCACTAGTACAGTGTATATCCACCTTTTGCAGCAATGCAGGCTGCTATTCTCCCATGGAGACGATTGTAGAGATGCTGGATGTAGTCCTGTGGAACGGCTTGCCATGCCATTTCCACCTGGCGCCTCAGTTGGACCTGCGTTCCTGCTGGACATGTAGACCGCGTGAGACGACGCTTCATCCAGTCCCATACATGCTCAATGGGGGACAGATCCGGAGATCTTGCGGGCCAGGGTAGTTGACTTACAGCTTCTAGACCACGTTGGGTGGCATGGGATACATGCGGACGTGCATTGTCCTGTTGGAACAGCAAGTTCCCTTGCCGGTCTAGGAATGGTAGAACGATGGGTTCGATGACGGTTTGGATGTACCGTGCACTATTCAGTGTCCCCTCGACGATCACCAGAGGTGTACGGCCAGTCTCCATTCGTCACTCCATTCACGCCTGTCGCGACACCACTGGAGGCGGGCTGCACGATGTTGGGGCGTGAGCGGAAGACGACCTAACGGTGTGCGGGACCGTAGCCCAGCTTCATGGAGACGGTTGCGAATGGTCCTCGCCGATACCCCAGGAGCAACAGTGTCCCTAATTTGCTGGGAAGTGGCGGTGCGGTCCCCTACGGCACTGCGTAGGATCCTACGGTCTTGGCGTGCATCTGTGCGTCGCTGCGGTCCGGTCCCAGGTCGACGGGCACGTGCACCTTCCGCCGACCACTGGCGACAACATCGATGTACTGTGGAGACCTCACGCCCCACGTGTTGAGCAATTCGGCGGTTCGTCCACCCTGCCTCCCGCATGCCCACTATACGCCCTCGCTCAAAGTCCGTCAACTGCACATACGGTTCACGTCCACGCTGTCGCGGCATGCTACCAGTGTTAAAGACTGCGATGGAGCTCCGTATGCCACGGCAAAGTGGCTGACACTGACGGCGGTGGTGCACAAATGCTGCGCAGCTAGCGCCATTCGACGACCAACACCGGGGTTCCTGGTGTGTACGCTGTGCCGTGCGTGTGATCATTGCTTGTACAACCCTCTCGCAGTGTCCGGAGCAAGTATGGTGGGTCTGACACACCGGTGTCAATGTGTTCTTTTTTCCATTTCCAGGAGTGTATGTAGTTCTTTTTCTTCAAGGTCTTTCCCGCATGATTCAAATAACTACTTCACTGCCTGAGGCGACAGTTAGGCTCCTGAAGAAGGTTGATTTCCTTTCTGTTTTGCTTGTTTACTGCAAACACAACTACAACTTTCTCTTCAAAGGGCCGGCGTCATGATGTGGTTCTTATGGATTGAGGGGAAAGTCTTTTGGCAACACTAGAAACCTAACAGATGCATCATGTTAGCAATAAACATCAAAATTTTTGATGCTCACAGATTATTATTACTGTCTGGAGCAGTAGCTCCCAAGTAAAGAAAACTCTTCCAACACAACAATTAGCAGAGAGCAGAATGACCATAGAGGCACAAAAAAATAAACATGTTGAAAATTTTAATTGAATACTTTGTTGTGTAGTCACACATTCACTCAGTGCATTATCTAAAACGTGAATATTTTAAGTATAATATACAGTTCACAGAAAAAGGAACAAGTTTAACAAAAGTTTTCGTCAAATAAATAGGTATAATACAGTCATTTATGGAAAATTTGATACAACTTACATTGTATGAGAGAAACGATGATAAAAATGCAGTGCTCTGCTGCAAACATATGACACTGAAATTCGACCAAACTGAGTCCATGGAAATGTTCAGAACATATTGTACTGTGTTATATTTCGTCGGGAAGCCTTGAACCTCAAAACTTCCTTGCTCTCTCCTTTGTTAACTTACATGTTGTAAACATAAAAGTCAGTAAGTGAAAACATTGAAAGGAATACCCCATTATAAACTCAAAGTATAATTTCAGCTGAACGATTAACCTACACAAAGTATTGGCAAACTTTATGTTTTTGTTTATGCGTCCACAGGTAACATGAGTGACAATTTTTACACAGTTTTACGTTTGTATTTTGATGAATAACACAACAGTACACACACGCTACCCACAATGTGTTGGTCGCGAACGTATGGTGTGGCGCGCAAGTCGCCTGCTTCACATTTCGTCGTTTTTAAGACATGTGTGCTTCTGCTGGGCATCTCCATAGTGTCAATACTCTTTGATGGAGGCTTCACCAAAGTGTATGTTTGGATGTCAGGTCATCTGTGGTGTGAATATTCTTTACCTACAAACTTCGATTGTAGAGGTCTAAAGGAAGTTCTGTACCTTTGCCAGCGGTCGTCGGTTGTGAAAATGGCTCTTCTAAGCAGCAGGATTTTCTTTACTTCTCACCGGCCTCTGTCTGTTTCTGCTGCAAGATTAGCAGACAAAAGTAATTCAGTTTCGGCTACTTATGTCAATATAATTAAAGTAAAGCCGAAACACCTTGTAACTGGTGTAATAAAAGAAGAGGCGTAGTTTAAGTTGCCACTGATTACAGTAATTTTAATGTCGTCTTGGTTTCGTTTACAGTGATGGCAGACCCGATTGAACATGCTACAGGGAAAGAGAAGCGGGAGCTCCTGGCCCAGCTAGCAGGAAATGACGTACGTGTTAGATTAAAACGTAACTCTTCCTTAGTCGCAGTATAAGGCAGAAGAGGGCACGTAACATTTTGTAGATTGAGACAATGTTAAAGCGCAGTTAAGGAACACTTCGTCAGTGCGACACCCCCCCACACCCACCCAAAAAAATACACTCGAAAATGACACTGAGGGTGAGAGTATGTGGTAGTACTCACAAGAGACCTAATTTCCAGTTCTTGACGACTACTCACTAAACGTTGCACTTAGTTTTAGGGGAGTAGTAATTTGTTGTAATCAGTTCACAATATTAGTTTTTTAAACATAAATAGTACTATAGTTTTTTATATAATAGGAAAAAAAATCCCTTCGCGCATTTGGAATGTCGTCGAAAGTTTGTTGTTTTGGAGTTAATGTAGCCTATCAACTGTCTGTTCTAAAGCCTAGCAAATGTCATATTTTATCATAACTTTGTAAGTGTGCTCCTGTCGCTACTTCATTTTTGTTAGTGCATCTTGAACCTTATCTTCAATCTCTCCATCTTCCAAGGATTCAATTTGGAAAATAGCAAAATCTGGACCACAACAAGCATGCAGAATAAGTTTCCATCTGAATACTTAGTGCTTCCCATGGGATATGAATAGATGTTGTTCATTAAACAAATTCCCTGCCTTGTGGGTTGAATTGAGCTGTTCTTCTAATGTCTGTAAAAGTACATCTACGTATTGTATAAAAGGGAGTGAAAATATGCCTGTGCTGACAATGGATGCACTTGATGTTAGCCTGTGGTCGTGATCTGGCAGTAGTACCTTTAACAAGCCGTGCCAAGTAAGTCTGTCATGGGTTTCCTCACTGACTGTGACAACACACCTTTTAAATCCTGGCAGCGTTACTGGAAAATAGTGGTAGGCTATATTGCTTTGATAAAATTCTCATCCCAAGAGCACTAAAGGTTCGCCAGTCAGTACAGTCAGTGATGTATTGGGGCTATGCATTGGCCTAGAAAATTGCCAGATTGTACCAATGTGGTGAGATCCAATTTAATAATAAAAGTATATCTGTTTATCTCTGTTGAAGTGGTAACATAAAATGTGTTTTTTGTTTTCTCATGGCCTCAAACAGTGAGGCATGAACATGCCATTTATAAATATTTTGTTTACCTTAGCTATCACATTCAGAATCGGTGAAAGTTCTTGATTTTTTTAAAATTGATACAAGAATAAATTCGAAGTAAGTTCTCTATCGGAACATTTATGGGATAATGAGGATAAGAAGAAAACAAAGACGTCTCTTCAAAACAGATACTGGCATTAACATATGGATCAGAAATATGGACTGTTAAATCCAAATTAATGAAAAGATTGATGGCAACTGATCTAGGTTTTTGGATACAATCTGCAGGGATATTCAGGTGAGAAAGTCATAAATGAAGTAATCAGAAAGAACATGGATGTCACAAGTTCTATTATTGATTTACTGGAGGAACAAAAACTTGTATGGTATTGATATATGAAGAGGATGTTCCAGGAGAGACTGCTACAGCAGATTATGGAATGGGAATTACCAGGAAGGAAGAGGGACACCACCAGCCACATAATTTCAGACATGATAAGAAATACTGAAGGAAAAGTTTTGGATGGATTGGTGCAAATTGAGAGCATAAATCAAATTTGATGTCTTATCTTGGGTTACTGGAAAATGTAATGTTTTGCTGATAAATTAGATTTGGATAGTGGTATGGTTCAAGTGTGATGTTAGACCCCTCCCTCCCCATTGACATCTGTATTATGGTGGCAGTGATCTATTCCTTAACCCGAGGCAGAATAGGGTGAAAGGTGATAATTTGGTAGTGAGTTAGTAAAGTCAATGAATGTGAATGCCAAATATGGGTTACAGTAACTGATTGACCTCTAGCATAGCCTAATGTGTACATTTTCACCACATTTAAATATGCATTTCATCATAGAAACTAAAGAGGCATATTAATCTGCAGTATGTACAGGAATCTTTGGTTTTGTTTCTTTAGAGTCTAATTATTAATGTTAATGACTTGCATATCTTTCATCGGAGCAGAAAATTATTTTTCTTGTTGATAAATGCATCCTTTGCTTCACTTTTGGATTGATTTTGGAGGAAAAGTACGATTGCTAAATAGTTGTCTGATTGCCTGTGCTGTCTAAATGCTAGTTTTCATCATATCACTGAAGTGTAACATCAGGCATGGCCAGTGCTAGCGTGGGTAACTGTCATATGCCAAGTGCTGTTGGCTGTTCTCCCTTTGCTTTCACAGAAAAGAGGAAGGTAGTGGCCCTACACCACTCTATGAAGGAAAGATGCCATTGTGAATGAAGGGAAAGTTTGCAGTTTGGCAGCTGAACCTGCCATTTGGGCCCTGCCAGCCAATCATGCCATACGATTCAGTTTTTAATGCCTGTGAAAGCAAAGCACAAGAGGCTGTCATTTCTCCCACCATCTCTACATCTTGGGCCTGTTGCCCTTCCGTTCGTTGACATTATGAAATTCCTGGGGCTCTTGCTCGATAGGAAACTCTAGTCGTCCTCCCATGTCTCTTACTTGGCAGCCCACTGTACACCATCCCTCAATGTCCTGTGTGTCCTCAATGGTACTTCTTGGGGTGCTGATCGAACCATCCTCCTGTTTGTACTGCTCCCTTGTCCATTTGAAACTCACCTGTGGGTGTTTTGTTTATGCGTCTGTACGCACATCCCTTTTACGCCGTCTCAACACTATCCATCATGGCATCCGTTTGGCCACGGGTGCCTTTTACACCAGCCTGGTTGAGTGTCTGTATGCTGAACTACCACTGTACTACTGCCGTGGCTTTCTCCTCAGCAGGTATGCATGTCGTTTGTCTGCGATGCGTGGCCACCCTTCCTATGCCTCCTTTTCTGATTATTCCTTAGATTGTCAGTATGGGGCTCGTCCCTCTTCTGTTATCTCCTGGTGTCCACTTTCACCACTTGCTATGGCGGCTTAACTTCACACTACCTAAAACTTTCCCAGTGGGTGTGAACCCTTCGCCACCATGGCTTAGTGAAGCTGCCCATGTTAACCCTGGGCTTCATTCGCTTCTTACGGACACTACTCCAGCCTCGGCCTATCGCCTTCAGTTTCACGACCTTCACATGGAACTTAGCGCTAGTACCTCCATGTACACTGATGGCTCTCGGGCTGACCATAGGATCGAGTGTGCCTTCGTCATTGGCACCCATGTCTTTTTATATCAGCTTCTGGCCCATTCGTCAGTATTTACTGCTGAGCTTTTCGCCTTGTATGAGGCCACGTAGTACATATGGTGACACAGCCTTCCAATTGTGTCCTCTGGTCAGACTCACTGAGTGCCCTCATTCATGCAGGAGCTGACACACATGTATTCAGTGTATTAAAAGTGTGAAATACTTCAGCAAACAGAATCTGGATCAGATCCACTAATAGGGTTTCTGCCTCATGTATGTACTTTCTTGGATGAATGACATGTTTAGGTTGAGTTGGTGACTAATACCATCGGCTTCAGGACAGTCTTACAGAAATGTCTTTTGTTGACATGTCTTCGGTATGTGATAGTCGATTATTATCTGTAATGGAAGAGCCTGGCTGCTGTTCATTGCATACACAACATTTTACAATGTATTGCTTACTATACTCTGTTACATCTATCTCATATTTATATCTGCAGTATAGTCCCACCACCAACAGACATATATTTTAAATGAAGTCGTGGTATATAATCTGAAAGATTTTGTGATTTGGGAACAGTATTTGCAGAGGGTTCTTAGCAGGCAGCTTATAATGACTGTACATAGGATTTCTCTGATGAAATTCCTTAGAAAGGCAAATCTTGAAGGTTTAAAGTGTTAGAATTTAAGATATGTAAATTGATATTGACAATTTAATTTTTTGTTTCCTCCATTGCATTGGAATTACTAGATGGTTATTGTGCCTTCTTGTTATGCACGTACTGATTAATTAATAAAACATTGTTTCCAAAAGCTTTCGTGTTTATATTAAGAAATGCTCAACGAAAGGTTATGGGCCCAAGCACAGGTGTGAAAATAAGGTTTTGTAAATGTTAAAATCGAAGTTGTGCACGGAAATCCAGAGGTGGTTTGGAAGCTACTCATGTGCCGATCATTCATATTTTGCTGATTGATCATTCTTGCATGCTGACTGCCAATATTTTTTCTTTCACTCAAAGTTAAAAATGAGTGGTACAGCCTCAGCTGGACTTGTGGTTGAAAAGTTGATCAGGCGTGAAAATTACTTGTCCGAGGGGCCGGGAATAGCAGTCGTGTGATGTGTGCTTGCTTCTGTAATGTATTCTGTTCTGAAGAAGGCTGTGGTTGAAAGCTAAATGTGTAACCATTTTTTTTTGCGCCTGTCTACAACACAACCTGTCATCTTATGGTGAATAGAAATCCACCCTTTTCATAATATTGTTGTTGTTCTTTAACTCAACAGTCAAATGAAATGTGCAGACTAAAGCTTTTGTAAATTAAAATTGTCTAAAGTTGTAATCATATTTAACACACAAATACTAACCTAATGTGCTTCAGTAAGTGAATGGTCTAGCTTTTCCATTTTAGCTGTTATCCAATCTGAGTGGAGATACCCAATCCATCAATCTAATTAAAATTGTAATTTTTTTTTTTTTCCAGGATCCTTACCATTCGAAGGCAATAAAGAGAATGTCAACATCATCAAAAGCGAACCCTAACCCTGTTCCATCTGCGTTTGATTCGCGTATTGTTGGCTGCATATGTGAAGAAGATGCTACCCACATTAAATGGATGTGGGTGTACAAAGGAACTCCAACACGGTGCGCTTGTGGCCATTGGTTTCAGCTTGTAGAGAAACCACCATTGTAAATAATGATAGTAAGGAGTGTTGGACATAGTTTACTTTTTCCTTGGATGTTTTCAAGTGGTGCATCACTAGGTGTATTATTGAATAAAGTTGCCTTTCATTTCAAATGGATGCTGTATAGATTATTATGTAAATAATACAAATAAAAAGTGTGAAGTCACTTCATTAGTTTTTTATGGTTTCTCTTCAGATTTTGCTGTAGGGATATTTTTATACATAATGTTGATTTAATATGGAAAAAAAATTCTAAATTGATAACTTGAACTTTAATTCTGACTGTATTAAAACACACCCTGCTCCATTAAGTTTTGGGTGTGCAGCCGCAAGAAATCCCCTTCTAGTATTTCGGCTGTATAACATTCAGCCATCTTCAGGGTGAGCCAAAACTTAATGGAGCAGTCTTTGCGCCGCCAAAACCTGAAAATTCACAAAACACACACTGTTTGTGATATACGCAGTAGACATTGTGGGGAAAGAACCATTTTGATTGATTTGCTCAAGTCACGATTTTGCTGTTAAAATCTAAATCTCCAAAATTTATTACATGAAAAGATGTTGCAGAATAGTGTTGTGTAGGGTTTTCATTGTTTGCTCTGAGTACATGGAAACACAGATATCATTGGCACACGAATAGATAGATGTCTGGAGACGTCTCTGCTGTTCTCTCCATTGGGAAGTTCCACTGGTACTTAAGTGTTCCAGTACCACAGGACATCAGCTCTTGTTATTTAGTTATGTGTATCTGGACAACCAAGGATATTCACTTCAGAAGTCCACTTATTTATTCATCCATATTTGTTTGTATACAATCATTGCCGTGAGTGACAAACTTTCACACACATTTAAAAAACATGGTTACATATCATTTATAAGCATTTACAACAGTCCACTGACGTTGATATCAAAATTGTTCGCTATGTGGTAAATATGGAACTGCCAATTGTTAATGAGAAATGCCTACTATGAAAGAACAAATTCATCATTTATTGAGTGGGGTGATTTGTCTTAATGAGCCATTTAGTAACAGATTTTTTCAGTACATCTGAAGTTCTTAGTACTTAAAAAACCATTTTTGAAAAAAAGATTCCGAGACTTACCAAGCGGGAAAGTGCCGGTAGATAGGCACAATAACACACACACACACACACACACACACACACACACACACACACACACACACACACACACACACACAGAGAGAGAGAGAATTTCTAGCTTTCACAACCGACGGTTGCTTCTTCAGGAAAGAGGGAAGGAGATGGAAAGATGAAAGGATGTGGGTTTTAAGGGAGAGGTAAGGAGTCATTCCAATCCCGGGAGCGGAAAGACTTCCCTTAGGGGGAAAAAAGGACAGGTGTATACTCGCGCGTGCACACACACACACACACACACACACACACACACACACACACACACACACACACACACACACACACACACACACACACACACACACACACACACACGTGTGTGTGTGTGTGTGTATACACCTGTCCTTTTTTCCCCCTAAGGGAAGTCTTTCCGCTCCCGGGATTGGAATGACTCCTTACCCTCTCCCTTAAAACCCACATCCTTTCGTCTTTCCCTCTCCTTCCCTCTTTCCTGAAGAAGCAACCGTCGGTTGTGAAAGCTAGAAATTGTGTGTGTGTGTTTGTGTTTTATTGTGCCTATCTACCGGCACTTTCCCGCTTGGTAAGTCTTGGAATCTTTGTTTTTAATATATTTTTCCCCTGTGGAAGCTTCTTTCTATTTTATTTATAAAAACCATTTTTGGTTATTTAAGATGTTTAATGAGACATGATGTCCTTGTTATGGCTTTATAGCTAGATATTTGTTAGTACAATGATTGTCTTATTGATGGTTTATCCATTTTTAATGCTTGGTGAGTGTTATGTTGATGAACAGAGATGCCTTAGGCTATATCTACTAGTATTCTTTTATGTACAAAAGATGAAGTCTCTTTGTAGAGAGGTGAACTTTGCAGTGTCGCCAGTGTGCTTTCTGTCTGTCCTATGTCACTCTCAAGGTGTTGCCTACTCTGGTGACTGGCAACACAGGTGTGGTCGCTACAGCAGCCAACTACTTCTGCATCTGACTCTTCCTAGTAGAATGTGTATGTGCAGGGAACTATCACTGTTATTAAAAAAAGTACTTTTGTTCCCTTTGTCACCATAATGTATGCCATAGTGTCTAAACTAACACAGAAATCAACAGGAAATGGTATACTTGCAACCTGAAGCATGTACTACAGGCAGATGTGGCACAATGATGCTACTGAATGGAGCACTACAGAGTACAGTGCTATTTGTCCTACTCATCTCCCAACCACACGGCTTCTTCTGCATACACCATTGTAGTATTTTTATCTGTTTAAAATAAGACCTGTTGGCTATTTTGGTTTGACAAATTTTCAGATAATTCACCAGTTGAAACCAGGCACTGGACAAGTGTAGGTACCTGTCATTTTGTACTTCATTTGTTCACACCTTTTTAAAATTTATGGAAGTTGTCATCCGCTTAAAGTACGGGTTTCTTGCATGTTACTAGGCACGTCATATACAGGGTGCCCCACATCAAACGGGTACACCTCACACCTAAGACTCGAGTAACAGTGAACTAAATAAAAAGAAACAGATAATAGTAATGTTAAAAAAAAATGTAGTTGCCTGTTTATAAATGGTGGCCATGGGCATCCAGGCATTGCTGACTCCATGCAAGGATGTTACCAGCAACACACTGTAATTCTGCAGGCGTGATGTTAATTTCTCTAGTAATGTGCTATTTAAGATCTATTGTGCGCGTATTATCTGCTTACGCAAGCTTTCTAGTGTGCCCATGTCACGTCACCTGATGTCAAATAAGAGGACATAGGGGCCAGAGGCCTTTACTGAAAAGTATGCCTTGAGGAATGCGATGTGGTTCTTAGTTTTGGTTGAATGTTTGAGTGGTTGTTCCATCTTGTTGGTATACCCCATACAGCTTCTCTGCATCTGTTAATTGTGCATAGAAAGAGTCAAAGCTTTCTGGATATCTGGCACTGATTAAGGTGTAATTGGAAAAATTGGGGCAAGTAGTGCACATGCCGACTGTGTGCACCAAACACCTATCTTCTCTGAGTGGAGAAGTTCATTCAGAAAATGTGGTTGTCCTGTGACCAGTACCAGCAGTTCCGGGAGTTTACATAACTTGACGAATGAAACCAGGCCTCACCTGATAGGTAGTAAAACAAGGGGTCCAAAAACTGTTAACAGTCGATGTTAATAGCCAGTTACAATAATGAACACACTTTTTTCCTGATCCTCATATTACAACTCCTGCACCAGACTCTGACAGTAGGCTTTTAATTTCATATATTTTAGTACACGATGACACAATGTATGAGATACACCAACCTGCTGTGATAATGTCCTTATTGACTTGAGTACTTCTCATAATGTCCATGTGAATTCCATCTGTGGTTTCAGGGATCCTCACTGTTGAACACCTATTTCTCTACATATTCTGAGTGCATCCTACACTCCTCCATTTCTTGTACAGATCTTGAATAGTGCTGATCATTGAAACACTCCCTATTAAACCCACTGTTATTGACTACTGGATTATAGCCTAACAGTTTAGAATAGTTTGACCATGTGCAACTGATAAAGGCTGGTCAGTCAAAATTTGCAGGGAAGTTGTTTCATGTCAAATCCATCAAAGCTAATTAGAATGTCAAGTAGCAATAATCAGTACATACTCGTTTTTAATGTTCTTTATCTTTCGTTGAAACAGTACGAATGAGGCAGTTACTCCCTTCGTTCGACAAAGTAATAATGGTTAACTTATCTTAGGTCGTTTATTAATGTCATCACACACCAATATGCTTCATGTCGCACTGAATAATCCTCACTGCAATCAAAACTGTGGGTGTCAGGTGCAGTTGTCGTGTCATCACGGTGCACAAATGAACACTAAACACATCAGACAAATCACTCCATTAATGCCATTTCCGTATTTGCTGGAGGTCAGGCCCACAGCATTGGGTGACACACAGCTGTTAAACAATTGTAAGCATGCTTGACCGTCCTGTCAAAATCTGCCCTGCTCGCTTAGCAGCCAAAAACTTACCCTTGCTCCGAGTCTCAACACTGACTACTACTATAACGCACCGGGCACTTGACTATCAATAGTACCTACTGCAACCTGCATGAGGCAAAGATATATTGTTCTCCATATGTATGGGGTGGTTGACCCTTTACATCATGGGGTGTTTCATACCAGGATACTTCACTTGAAGTTTTTTTACATTTCTTGATGGAACCTGTCTTTATGTAGTGCTCCACAATATCAATTCGCTTTTCAAACCCAAACTGCCCCATTCCTGTAACAGCAATAAGAGGTTTTCAAAACAACTAGTGATGCGCAAACACAAGGCTGCACTCAACTTTTCTATAAAATGTAGAGTAGCCAATTTTCAAGACTGTTGCCACTTCACAAGCAATCCTACTAGAGGTGATTAATTAGTATGTGAGTTGTACTTGTTTATCGTGGGACACTGTACAAATATTATAAATAGCAGTGATCCAAGCACCAATCATTGGGAACACACACAGTCCCGCTTTGTTGTTGAAATTCATGCGTTGTTACTGAGACAGATATTAGGGAGGGAGAATTCAAAGTCATTAATGTTATAACATCAGTCTCTCTCCATTAATACTTGGTTTACAGATTTCAACTTGTTACTCAATTCAACTATCATGAATTCAGCATATAATTTTGCACAAAAGAATATGTTCTACAGCTCTGGCTTCAAAGTATCACTGAAATTGTTCCACAAGAACATAGTATTTCACGGTAACAAAAGCGTGGGTTACTGCAGTAGTGTTGTAAAAGAGAGCTTAATCATGTTATCTTTTATAGACAGTTTGGCTCCCCTCTGCTATTGCAGACTAATTGTAAGGAAATATATTTATTGTATAAAAAGGATAATTAACTTTAGAAGAGTTGAATGTTTGACATGCACACAAAAAGAATGAAAGATGGCTACCTTTCAAACAGATCCTTTAACTAGTTAGAGTACACATACCTTTACATGTGCAATCAACTATAACTCAGATAGAATGGATAAAATACTGACATGCTAGTAACACATGGATATTTTAACTAAAAAAAACAGTTCTGTGTGTTTTGCAGTTAGGAATTTCTTCTGTAGTGTTGTTGACCTGCAGGTGGAATTGTTATCAAACTTGCCTACTTAACTCAATATTCTCCAGTTTGACTGATTATGAAGCCCCACGAGAAAATAGCAGGCAGGCTGGAAAAGGCCAGTGTGCATTCAGTGTGTCTGATGGAAGGTGGTTTAACCGGCAGCTGTTGAAGGTACAGGTTGCAGTTGGATAATAGGATGCAACTTGTATCTTGGACACTTTGCTGCTGGGTTTTGAAGCCATCCTTAGTTACGTTAGACACAAAAATAGAGTTGTGAAGACGGCAAGTATAACATTCGGGATTCCAGGATAGTTCAATAATTGCAGCTTTGTACCCAGAACTGACAGCAGTCCCTGATCTGGAGCAAAGCGGAAGCTCAAAACCAGAGGCTTGGACAGTTCTGTGATTGTCTGAAATATGAATTTCTTGATCTTCGCTATTGTGTGGAAAATTGTAGCGTTCCCTCTCAACAATCGGACTTCCACTATTCAAAGGAAGTGGCTACTTATGATGTGCTCCTGGGCAGGGAAGGGTTTAGGTTAGAGGAAATCCTCCTTAGGATTGCTGATAAAATGCCTGCTGAAAACACAGATCAGCCACATTACTCTTAGAGGAGAACATTTGTCTTTGCAGGTCAGAAGAAGAAATTTAAATGTATTGCTAGTAAACTGCAGGTGCATCCATGCTAAGCTGCCAGAAGCAGTATTAATTATTGAAGCTAACACTTTTCACATAGTATTAAGGACAGAAATTTTGCTAAAATCAGAAGCAAACAGCAGCAGAATAATAAATTCATATGAGAACATATATTGAAAGGATGGATTAGTAGACACTAGAGATGATGTATCTATTGTCATGAAGAACTTGGCAGTATCTACTGAGGCTATTACACATTCTGATTGAGAAATAATTTAAGTTAAGCCTCAAAAAAGGTTCAGATATAGTAATCGGATGCTTTTATAGATATGTAGGAGCTGTAGTGGCTTGGGATATGGCACTCAATTTATTAAGATGTCATCTCATCCATCGGAGCTGGAAAACAGAGAATGTGCACTTCATAGAATAACAGAGTGGACTAAAAAAAAACGAGCGCATCAAAGAGAGTAGTGAGTTCTGAAAGTAGAACTTTGCTACAAATAGTGGTGCAACACTAATAATTCTTCTGTCTGGATGGAGTCCCGGCAGTGTGCATGTATAACATGGCTTGCAGCACCGGAAGATGATGATTTGGCTGTCAAAATATTGTGCAGAAAAATGGAGTCCAAACTCGGCTGAACACCCAAATGTACACCATTAATGAATATCTCCAGAAAACCGTGAGAGACCACTCACTTTTTATCTTCAGTTTCTATTTGGAATGTGAGATAATATAGAGACTATAAGAAAAGTATTCTGATTAGTTAGTATGTATGCCGATTACATTTGTGTTCCCTGTAAGAGTTGAATTTTTTTATCTGTTCGCCTCAGGACACCTGCATCAGATTTGGGACTTTCATAAAGCAGTTAATATTTCTGACCTTCGTTTGTTCTTTAATCAGCTTGTCTCACTCACAGTACATGCAGTACTCTCTTCTAGGGATTCCGTGACCTCATTACCATTCAGTACAGACATTAGTTTATCTTCCTCCAATCTACTACTGCTTCAACTTATCTCTGCTACATCAGTATGGCTTACGTCTGATACTGGAGGTGTTGGAAATTCCCAGTCTTCCTTGTTCAGGTCGCATTTCGCTCGAGATAGAGTGCAGGTCACTCTCTGAGTCTAATACATTCTTCATCTTGGTTTCTCTTATAGTCAAAGAACTATTATACTTAATATCTTCTTGTCTTATACTGATAGTTCATCACTCAACTATTGTTTGCCCTGTCTAGTGGAATGAAAAACTGCAAACAGCTGTGTGTAAGAACCTCTATTTGGAATGACTACTAGTTTCATAGCTTAAAGCCACATCTTAAAGTGGCTATCTGAATAAAAAAAGGCGTATCTATAATAAAAAAAAAAAACTGCATGTTACACAAATCCGAAATAATGACTATAAGGTACGAATACGCACATAACTATAACACCCAAATCTGGGAATGGATGGAAGACCTAACATTAGTAATATGCCAAGTGAGTGTAATGTCAGTTTGTAAATAGGCCGTATTGTGCCATCAACATCTGTTGAAAATTGAGCTAAAACCTACAACATAATGAGATCGAATTTAAAAACTCTGGATTGTTCTCTGTTGATGGAAGTTGCCAAAATTCAGGAACAAGCTCTTATCACACCATATGAGCTCCAATGGAAACATGTTAGTACTGAGCCTACAGGAACCTGTTGTTGTTGTTGTTGTTGTTGTTGTTGTTGTTTTTTTCAGTCCACAGACTGGTTTGATGCAGCTGTCCATGCTACTCTATCCTGTGCAAGCTTCTTCGTCTCCCAGTACATACTGCAACCTACATCCTTCTGAATCTGCTTAGTGTATTCATCTCTTGGTCTCCCTCTACGATTTTTACCCTCCATCCTGCCCTCCAATATTAAATTGGTGATCCCTTGTTGCCTGAGAACATGTCCTACCAACCGATCCCTTCTTCTTGTCAAGCTGTGCCACAAACTCCTCCGCAATTCTATTCAATACCTCCTCATTAGTTATGTGATCTACCCATCTAATCTTCAGCATTCTTCTGTAGCACCACATTTCGAAAGCTTCTATTCTCTTTTTGTCCAAACTATTTATCGTCAATGTTTCACTTCCATACATGGCTACACTCCATACAAATACTTTCAGAAAAGACTTCTTGACACTTAAATCTATATTCAATGTTAACAAATTTCTCTTCTTCAGAAACGCTTTCCTTGCCATTGCCAGTCTACATTTTATATCCTCTGTACTTCAACCATCATCAGTTATTTTGCTCCCCAAATAGCAAAACTCCCTTACTACTTTAAGTGTCTCATTTCCTAATCTAATTCCCTCAGCATCACTCGACTTAATTCGACTGCATTCCATTATCCGCATTTTGCTTTTGTTGCTGTTCATCTTATATACTCCTCTCAAGACACTGTCCATTCAATTCAACTGCTCTTCCAAGTCCCTTGCTGTCTCTGACAGAATGACAATGTCATCGGTGAACCTCAAAGTTTTTATTTCTTCTCCATGGATTTTAATACCTACTCTGAAATTTTCTTTTCTTTCCTTTATTGCTTGCTCAATATACTGATTGAATAACATCGGGGACAGGCTACAACCCTGTCTTACTCCCTTCCCAACCACTGCTTCCCTTTCATGCCCCTCGACTCTTATAACTGCCATCTGGTTTCTGTACAAATTGTAAATAGCCTTTCGCTCCCTGTATTTTACCCCTGCCACCTTCAGAATTTGAAAGAGAGTATTCCAGTCAACATTGTCAAAAGCTTTCTCTAAGTCTACAAATGCTAGAAACGTAGGTTTGCCTTTCCTTAATCTTTCTTCTAAGATAAGTCGTAAGGTCAGTATTGCCTCACGTGTTCCAGTATTTCTACGGAATCCAAACTGATCTTCCCCGAGGTCAGCTTCTACCAGTTTTTCCATTCGTCTGTAAAGAATTCCTATTAGTATTTTGCAGCTGTGACTTATTAAACTTATTGTTCGGTAATTTTCACATCTGTCAACACCTGCTTTCTTTGGGATTGGAATTATTATATTCTTCTTGAAGTCTGAGGGTATTTCGCCTGTTTCATACATCTTGCTCGCCAGAAGGTAGTTTTTTGTAAGGACTGGCTCTCCCGAGGCCGTCAGTAGTTCCAATGGAATGTTGTCTACTCAGGGGGCCTTGTTTCAACTCAGGTCTTTCAGTGCTCTGTCAAACTCTACATGCAGTATCGTATCTCCCATTTCATCTTCATCTACATCCTCGTCCAATTCCATAATATTGTCCTCAAGTACATCGCCCTTGTATAGACCCTCTATGTACTCCTTCCACCTTTCTGCTTTCCCTTCTTTGCTTAGAACTGGGTTTCCATCTGATCTCTTGATATTCATACAAGTGGTTCTCTTATCTCCAAAGGTCTCTTTAATTTTCCTGTAGGCAGTATCTGTCTTACCCCTAGTGAGATAAGCCTCTACATCCTTACATTTGTCCTCTAGCCATCCCTGCTTAGCCATTTTGCACTTCCTGTTGATCTCATTTTGGAGACGTTTGTATTCCTGTTTGCCTGCTTCATTTATTGCATTTTTATATTTTCTCCTTTCATCAATTAAATTCAGTATTTCTTCTGTTTCCCAAGGATTTCTATTAGCCCTCGTCTTTTTACCTACTTGATCCTCTGCTGCCTTCACTACCTCATCCCTCAAAGCTACCCATTCTTCTTCTACTGTATTTATTTCCCCCATTCCTAACAATTGTTCCCTTATACTCTCTCTGAAACTCTGTACAACCTCTGGTTCTTTCAGTTTATCCAGGTCCCATCTCCTTAAATTCCCACCTTTCTGCAGTTTCTTCAGTTTTAGTCTACAGGTCATAACCAATTGCTTGTGGTCAGAGTCCACATCTGCCCCTGGGAATGTCTTACAATTTAAAAACCTGGTTCCTAAATCTCTGTCTTGCCATTATATAATCTATCTGATACCTTTTAGTATCTCCAGGGTTCTTCCATGTATACATCCTTCTTTCATGATTCTTAAACCAAGTGTTAGCTATGACTAAGTTGTGCTCTGTGCAAAATTCTACCAGGCGGCTTCCTCTTTCATTTATTAGCCCCAATCCATGTCCACCTACTACGTTTCCTTCTCTCCCTTTTCCTACACACGAATTCCAGTCACCCCTGACTATTAAATTTTCATCTCCCTTCACTATCTGAATAATTTCTTTTATTTCATCATACTTTTCTTCAATTTCTTCGTCATCTGCAGAGCTAGTGGGCATATAAACTTGTACTACTGTAGTAGGTGTGGGCTTCGTATCTATCTTGGTCACAATAATGCATTCACTATGCTGTTTGTAGTAGCTTACCCGCATTCCTATTCATTATTAAACCTACTCCTGCATTACCCCTATTTGCTTTTGTGTTTATGACCCTGTAGTCACCTGACCAAAAGTCTTGTTCCTCCTGCCACCGAACTTCACTAATTCCCACTATATCTAACTTTAACCTGTCCATTTCCCTTTTTAAATTTTCTAACCTACCTGCCCGATTAAGGGATCTGACATTCCACGCTCCGATCCGTAGAACGTGAGTTTTCTTTCTCGTGATAACGACATCCTCTTGAGTAGTCCCCGCCCGGAGATCCGAATGGGGGACTATTTTACCTCCGGAATATTTTACCCAAGAGGACGCCATCATCATTTAATCATACAGTAACGCTGCATGCCCTCGGGAAAAATTACAGCTGTAGTTTCCACTTGCTTTCAGCCGTTCGCAGTACCAGCACAGCAAGGCCGTTTTGGTTAGTGTAACAAGGCCAGATCAGTCACTCATCCAGACTGTTGCCCTTGCAACTACTGAAAACGCTGCTGCCCCTCTTCATGAACCACACGTTTGTCTGGCCTCTCAACAGATACCCCTCCGTTGTGGTTGTACCTACTGTACGGCTATCTGTATTGCTGAAGCACGCAAGCCTCCCCACCAACGGCAAGGTCCTAGAGCAAGCTATTGTGTATGCTGGCCAGGCACATGCTGTGCCCTAGTGGAACAGGATAGGAACCATGCATAGCCTCACCCCACACGCTCTAGTCCTGACAGGGCAAGTTGGGTAATTTCTTTACAAACTCAAATTCTTTGTAACAGTAAACAATGACAATCGAACATTACATAGTTAGTACAGGATGCAGCCTGACACATTGACTTACAACATGGTGTAACTGAATAAATGTCTGGATCAGTTTAGCAAGTGTAACATCATGTTAACAAATGTTGTTGCTGGAGCTAATATGGGATGATGAGAGCTAGACTCTGAATTTTGGCAAGTGTCATCAACATGGGAGGATGTTGTTTTTGAGGGTACTGTTTTTTAAATTTAGTTTCATTATGTTGTAGGTTCTATCTTAATTATCTAGGCATTTTGATGGCATCATTTAGCCTATTTACAATTTGAGAGTACACACATTTGGTGTATTGCCGTTATTTGGGCAGTGAACGTTAGGTTTTCTATCCATCCCCCACACTTGGGTCTTGTGTGACATAATTTATGTGAATGTTTATTTGTTGACAGAATGAAGGCTTTCACGACCAGATGACATTGCTGCTGGTAAACCTTTCAGGGTATAAGGTCATGGTCCACGAAACTCTTCTGTTCCTATTATTTTGTCCAACACCACACTGGACATCTTAGGAGGCATTGCTCCTCTGTTGATTCTTACCAACTGATGTGTTGGATGTCTAAGAGTGCAATGTGTACTGTAGGGAAAGGGAGTGGACGAAGTTACATGCAGTAAGCAGAGATGAACCTTGTCAAAAATATATAAAAAAAAAAAACTGTCTAGCGTTCTGCAGAGCTACTGTCAATATGTTGCTAAGTTTCGTGTTGTCTTCTTTCCTATAAAAATTATCACTATAGTTTCTCTTGCAAAACTTGTGAAGTTTCTTCATATCCAGCTACTTTTATATTGCAGAAACATCAAACTGAAGATATCTCCTTATGTTTCAGTCCCCACCAAGGTGAATCATCTAACAAATAATTCACTGACTGGGATCTACTTCAGACTCTTGCTTCAGCCTATGACACGGCCTGATTCAGTTCACAATCAGATGATCCAACAACTGAATGTTCCCAAAGGGAGCATCTCCCTAGGGTCTTCAACAATCTTTGGGTCCAAGGTGCCTTCCCCTCACAATGGTGAGATAGCATAGTTGTCCCAGTCATTAAACCCTAACATCTCTCAATAGTTATCACCTGAGTAGCCTGATCAAAGTACTCAGTAAGCTGCTTGAAAGGATAGTCGCCCACAAATTATGCTAGGTTCTCGAATCTCTCAGCCTTTGTCCCCCTATCTGCGTGGTTTCAATCTGCAACTGACCATCTGCTTAAGTTGGAAACAGCAATATGCAGTCTTTTTCTAAACACCAACACCTTATCCTAGACTTTTTTGATGTACATAAGGCATTTGACACTCTCGTTCTGCTACAGAAGGCATATGTCACTGCTCTTGATCTCCTATGTAATCACCATTTGAAAACTCCCTGATCATTCCACTCATCCCATTCTCTTTACACACAAGGGGATGTTGTCGTCCTGACACCTGCTCTCAGGTGGGACTGTCAGTTGGGATGTGCTGTACTTCCCTTTGCTGAGATTTCCATTTCCCCTCCCTGAATTGTGTTCCTCATGTTTTCTCACGTGCTTCAGCCTGGATGGGTCTAGGCCACAGATTAGAACAATCTCTTCCAAAGTCCTAGAGTCTTGGTCGCCACTGTGACCTTGTGGTGTCTGTTATGCCCAGTTCTTCAAGAGTTGCAAGGTGCTACCGTATTTTACACTGCTGGCTCTAAAACTGTGGATCATTTTGTATGTGCTTTTGCTTTTCCTACCGGTGTGGAATGAAGTTTGCTCCAGGAACATGTAATGTATTTAAGGCAGAGCTGACAGCCATTATCAGAGCCTTCAATTTTATTTAATGACCCTCCCTTGGCCACATTTTATTATGCACTGACTCAGTGAGCAGCCTCCAGGCTATTGACCAACGCTGTTCATGCCAAGGTTTGGTCTCCACAACTTGTGATCATCTTGCCGACCACTGTCGTGATGCCTGCTCTGTTGTATTACCCTGGGTCCTAGGTCATGTCGGTATCCCAGGGAATGAGGAGCACTTACTTGCTCCCCATTTGCTCTGCTGACTCCTGGTGCAGATTTCCGGATCCACACAAGATCTGTGCTTGTTTGGAAATGGAACAATATCTGGTGGGCTACTGCCCCATCTAATAAACTCTGAACATTCAAGCATACTACTCAGCACAGTGCTCATCCTTCTGTTTCTCCCAGAAGGAATCCACAGTCCTTTGTTGTCTCCGCATGTGTCATACCAGTTTAACCCATAGTTTTTGTTTGTGGAACGAGCCACCGTCATGAGGTTGTGGAGCCTGACAGTTCATGTCTTGGTGGAATGCCCCCTTCCTTTGGTGGAAAATTTATGGATGGTGGAACTGATTGTCAGTTTTCTCTGTAAAAGTGGCTTTTATTACCCAAAGGAATTGCAGACATGGTTGCAAGCTGTTTCTATTCTCAGTTATAAGGTTTTAATCTACCTCTGGAGAAGGGCATCTCCAATTGTACTCTAGTTAGGTCTGGATGATTGCCGACCTTACCTCCTTGACTAGGGTACTATTTCATCCCTCTTTCAGATTCGGTTTGCCTTCTTTCTGCTGCATCCAATTTTCTATTTGGAGTGTCACACTTTGTTGGATAGTGGGCACTCTTGACCACTGATGGGACATTTCCTGTCCCATGCAGAGCCTGTGGTATACAAACTTGCTGATTTCCCTATGTCCTTCATCTTGCTTTTATTATTAATCGTACAATAGATGTCCATTACATTTTTAGCCTTTTCACTTTTAATGTTGTGAATCTCCCAACTAGATCAGAAAACATTGTTTGGATGTCTCTACTCCCGTATGCACCGCCGCTCTTGGACTGAGGGACTGATGACCTTGTTGTAGGGTCCATTAACCCTTCCAATCAGCCAATCAACCACCAAGTATTGTAAAACATAGTGCTAGTCTAGGTGGTCAAGTAATACAAGATTTTGAGGCATTGACTAGGAATCTAAGTGAAGACAACAGCCTGGCCAAGAATAGAGAATGGAGAAGATAGGTGCTGCAACATCAAACGCCTGTGGGATTTGCTGAGCTTCTGCAGCAGCATAATCAACTCTGGATGAACAAAGCCATTGGGTGAGTTAACAAGAAACTGATGGAGTTGCTGCTGACTTCAGGTAGAGCTCACAGTGTTGCTGCTGTAGCTGCTACTGTTGGGAGATGAGGATAAACAACACATGGCCTACACTTTAACAGGAATGAGAAAGAAAGAGTATCTCTGAACTAATAGATGAAAATATAAAGGGGGATGTAGGATGCTGACACCAATGGTAGAATTTATGAGGTTGCAGTTGTGAGAGGTCCAGATAAATGAAGTATCGTGCACAAAAAACTTGTTTGTATAATCTTATTACTATGCATGAGAATATTACAGAACTACCAAAAAAATATATATTAACAAATTTCTTATGCCTTTACATGATCTACAGAGTCAAACGGAAGTTGCTGTGTTATGTCTTTCTGGGCACAATCTGAATACAGGAATCAATATCTTAAACATAGAGGACTAGAAATTAATAACCCATTTCTGTAGGCAAAATATGGAGAAAGGTAAAGTTGATATGCATGAAAAAGACAAAACAATACAGATAGATTGATACCAGTAGTTTCTGCCTAGAACAAAAATAGTGAGCTTGTGGTTGTGAATTGCTGCTGTCAGAAAAGTCATTTATGATTGTTACAGCATACGGGCCATCACTTTTAAACTTCCCCATATTCTCACACAAAATTGAGTCATTATTATGCCACCTAGTGGACAAACAAAAGCAAATAATAATCTGTAGGAATTTTAATATTAATTTACTGAAAGATTCAGATAGAAGATATTACTTAACACTTAAAACATGTCTTCTGTTGTTAATTTTCCCACCAGAATTACACAGCAAAGCAGCATGTTAACAGAAATCATTTTAGTAGGTGAACACTTGGTGATATAAACATTTATCCAGTAGTGAATGGCATCTTTGAGCATGATGCACTGCTAGCTCTATTAAGTTAGTGATGATTTTAGTGAAGTGGTATCGTGGAAAACAGAGTAATCAATTAACAGACAATGAAGTTTCATGGTAACCTTACAAGAAATTGACTGACTGGATGTGTATAACGTGACAGATATCAACTACATATTTAAAGTAGTAATAGATGGGTTTTGTTCACCTTTTAACATCTGCTTTCCCAAGAAAACAAAATATGATGCAAATTAGACATCAAAAAAGCCCTTGATTACCAAAGAATCAAAATAATATGTGCAAGAAAAAGGAAACCATTTGAAAAAGTTTGGACATACAAAGAAGTAGGATGTATTTCATATAACAAGGAAAAAGAGTACACTATTAAGGAAAACAGTTAAATATTTTTTTTAAATATCTCGTGAGACGTCTGTAAGCAATAATGCACATAATAAAATTAAATATATTTTTGCTGGCCCAAACATTAGCACTGGTCAAAAACGCCAGCTTATGTCTTTTATGGGTACTAATCATTCTAATTATTATCTAAAGTGTAAAGCAATGACATTTAATTAGTAAATGGACTTGTTCAAGTGATGTTTCTGTTATATATGTGAATTTTGGTTGTGCTGTTTACTTTTACTGCAGTGATTTCATTTATGTCATTTCACATTAGCTTTTTAACAGCATGTTTTCCCAGTGCCACAGTCTAATGGCAGGCAGAGCAACATGTGTGCAACCACTGTATTCACATGTCGGCAAGTGAGTAAGCAAGAAACTAATGAATCCAGCTCCATCATCTTGGAATCTCATTGACTGGAGTTGAATTGTTTTCAGTGATGAACACTGCTTCAAAATGAGCCCTGCTGAATGTAAAGTGTGTCTGTAGATGCTCAGGACATCAATGGAATACCAACCCGACTGTCACGCACCTGCAGCGCAACGCCCAGGACTGCTGGTCTGAGGTGTCATTTATTTTCATAGCAGGATCTCTGTCATTGCCATTCGTGGCACCCTTACAACACAGCGATATGTCATCAATATTTGATGCCCCATTTCGTTACTCTTTATGGCAACCCATCCTGGGCTTACATTCTAGGAAGATGATGCGCGCTTGCTTGTCTTCATTCTTGCCAGACCCTACCTTGGCCAGAAAGGTCATCAGATCTCTCCCCAGTTTGGAGCATTAGGGACAGGACCCTCCAACCAACTCAGGGTTTTGACAATCTGATTTGCCAATTGGACAGAATTTGCCACAAAATCCCTCAGGAAGATGTGCAACTAGTCGATCAGTCAGTGCCAACCTGAACCCGTGGGACGCCTTTGGGATGAGTTAGAATGATGCATTCATTCAAGACCCTAGTATCCAATATCACCTTCTCTTGTTTCAGCTATTGCGAATAGTGGGTTTCCACTCCTCCATATACATTTAAACACTCATTGAAAGTGTCACCAGAAGAGTTCAAACTGTCATAAAGGCAAAGGATGAACGCACCCATATTACTCTCCACTAATAGGTGTCACAATACTTTTGATCAGAGTAGGTCCTCAGTTGGCCTCACGAGGCCGAGTGCACGCCGCACCAGTCCTTCCACCAAGGAAAAATCCCCTGCAGTACTGGTAGCTGAACCCAGGTTCCCATATGGCAGTCAGCTGCACTGACCGCTCAGTTATGGAGGTGGACTTTGTCGTGTTATGTTAAAGTACTTCTTCCATCTGATGTTGCTATTTCTTTCTGTTACACACACGTTTTGAATGATATATCAGTCTAAGTAGCATTCTGTACAACTGTCCCTCCACAGGCATCTTGGCATTAAACTGCCCAATGGTGGTCAGAAAAATGATGTTGATTGTCATGTGACAACCAAGACAGGACAATATACAGGGTATACCACCCACAGGAACCAGCAATTTAATCAACCTGAAGAGAACTGCTGCAAAGTTGGCCAAAACATTGGTTTTAAAAATGGTTCTAATCTAATAATGACAAGCTTTAAAGGCCAAAGGGATTTTATTCAAACTTACAAGTTTAGTGAATGTGTTCCCATTTATACAAGTTTATTGCTCCTGTAAGTTATGTGGCACAGTTTGATGTTTGGAGGCTCTGTGGTGTAAACCATGAATATTATGTCGCATGCTGAGAAGCCTTGGAACCAAAGTTACCCTGATATCTCTCAGTTTGTCAGTCTTGTCATTGTGATTACATCTATAAGAACATGACCGTATGGCCTGTAAATGTGAGTTACAATGGATAAATGCTCATGTTGTTGCATTTAAACACTTTTTGACTGTATTGTGAAGTGAGTATCTCAAAACAAATCTATGTTAATGTCTCCCATTACAAAGATATGCTTGTATTGATACTGAAGTGAATGTAATTCTGATTGGGTGGGCGTGCGATGGGTTTTGGCAGCTTATATATGGCACCAGTTAAGCACTTCTGCTCTGTAAACTTATTTCAGTGAACATGAATTCCACCTGTGTTTCTTTGTTAGGTTTAAAAATATATAAAACTTTGAGCTTGAGGTCAAATTGTATATACATTCTAAGAAAAAAATAATGATGCACCATGAAGGAAATGCCTGAAAGGAATGGAAATAAGTAGGTGTGATTTATGTAGACAGAAAAACATGTGTTTAAGGTTCCAGAAAAATTGGATGATTTATTAAAGAGAGAGTGCATTTCATATGTACTATGCCCCAGAAGCATAGATGTAACATTTGTAATACATTCAATTTAAGAACCTTGGGTCTTTCTTGATTCTGGCTGTATCAGAATGACACCTTTGTAAACTGTGGCAGCATGTCACAGGTGTCAGTATGACTTATTTCAGGCTTTTTCCATTGGTATTTATAAATGGGCTTCCTTGAGGTTAAGTTCTGTAAAGTGCATACCACCAGCTAAGTTCCAGGTTAGTTGTTCTGCTTTCAGAATTGGATAATAACCAGTGATGAACTGTGGCTTTACTTTCACTTTGAAATGCCCACAGATCTGTAGCATGGCATTCGGTTTCTGTACTATGATGTCCAGCATTGCCCATTGACTGCTGGTTATAGATTGTATGATACCATTCTGTTCAAGGCAGTCAAGTTCCTATCTGACTTTATCTCTTAATGCAAAGGGAACATTGTATGCTTTGCAAAATTTTGGCACAGCACTCGGCTTCAACATGATGTGTGCCTTATAATTGTTAATGTTACTTGTTGCTTCAGGAAAAAAATCATATTTTTGCAAAATTGTTTGTAACTTTTCCATTGGAATGTCAGTATGAGTGTGGTTCACTCCTTAACAAAAGATAAAACAAAGAGTAACTGCAGAGAAGAAGGCCCAGCAAATTCGTTGCTTTCTGAGAATTGAAAACTATGAATCTGGCAACCTTGGTAAATTGCTTATATGCAACATCTGTAATAAATTGACCTTCGACTAGTATCTGTTGGTTGCTGTAACTAAACAGCAAACTAAGAGATTAATTTAATTTCAATGATCCTAATTTCTTGTACAACTTCAGATTAGTTACAGAAATTTATAAACTTGTGTCAGTCAAATCAACTGGCACTTTGTTAACTTGGAGAGTTACAGATAAAGCCTTGTCATTCACAGAAAAAATGGTTAAATTATGTTTTGATCATGAAAATTGATAAGTCTGTTCATGTTCATTGTGAACATTACTTGAATTTTTATCCTGAATTTCTTTTGGATGCCTGAGTGTCTTATTTCATTGCTTGATTAGTTTACTGTTACACACTTCTAGTCTATGTCCTGTACTTTTTACAGTGACAGCAATGTGTGTTTTGAAAGAAACGATTTTTTTGCCTGTTGTTAACTCCACAGCATTCACAAGATTTTAATTTAGCATTAGGGAATCTGCTTACAGAACGTTCTTCCTGTTGTAGTCTTTGCTGAGTGCTGGGCTGTGCCTACTGTTGATGTGTGGTGAAAACGTCAGCATCACTGCAGTTTATCACATCAGCATACTAGCATCTATTCATATGCCAAAATTAATGGCTGACAGTCTTGCAAAGACAGATTAGTTAAGCTGAGCAGGTCTTTATTCAATTTATTGTCTGATGCATTATCAGCATATCTCGAATAAAGGAATCTGCATATGTAAAGTAAGGGAAAGACAGCCCACTCACCTTTAGTGGATCAATGTGTGGAGAACTGAAATATGTGACAGAAAACAACATTCACACCAGCTCTCAAGAAGTGACTCTTTCTTTTTTTTAGCAATAGTATTCACATTCACATGCACAGTCACACATACATCATAAAACGTACACTCCCTTGGCCAAGGCAAGACTAATTTTTGATACTCAGTTATTGAAAGCAGTTGCCTGAGCTGATGGAGGTAGGGGAGGACATAGGGACAGATGCAAAGTGGGGGTTGTGGGAAAGAGGCCATGTAAAAATCCAAAAAGAGTACACAAAATGGGATCTAAGAAGAGGGAGGGAGGGGAGAGGAAAAAAGATTGAAAGGTGAAGATGAAGAAGGAGAAAGGGAGGTGAGAGAGGAGAAGAGCTGAAAATCTGGAAGGAGGAGGAGTGGTGTGGAAAGAGGAGAGAAGGGAAAAGGAAAGATGAGGCAGTGGGAACAAATTAGCGGAGATATAGACCAACGGAATTCTGAGAGCATAGGATTTGGTGGAGAGACCATTCCCATGGCATAGCTCAGAGAAACTTTTGCTGGCAGGGAGTATCCAAATGACCTGTGTAGTGAAGCAGCTGTTTAATTCATTTTAGCTGTAATGTGCAGCATGTTTGGTGACTGGATGATCAAGTTTGTGGTTTGCCACAGTTGGTAATGGGCATTCATGTGAGAGTAGACAGTTGGTTGTGTGTCATGCCCACATAGAAAGCTGTACAGTAATTGCAGCATAGCTGAAATACAGGGTGGTTGCAATTAAACTTTACTTACTTGAGCAAGTGTTGGCAGCAAAATATTAACCATATTGGTACCTTACTTTATAGGAATCTGTTCAGGTGGTGCGCTTCAGGATTTGTATTGTTAGTACTGTTAGTCATGATTTACCATTAGGTGCCAGTACTGGTATAGTGACGGAGGGTTGAAACACAAGTATCAGTGTGCATTACAGACAGTCAACGTGAGTTTGGACAAGGTGAACAGGGTTTACTCGTTAAGCTGTTTTGTCAAAACAACAACAATACTGTTGCAGCTTTTCACGGGTATCAATGCATTAAAGGAATGTGGAGAGGTCCTCTTTCTGCACTGAGGAAGTTTGAATTAACTGGAGAATTGGGAACTGAACACGGGAAACACCAGAGCCCATTGTGCCAAAAATTGTTGAAGAAGTATTGCCATGGCTGAGAATGCTGGATGCAAGTGCATTCTTCAAGCATTGTTTGAGCCGTGTCTCAATAGCTGAACCTTCCATGCTCCACCATTCAGAAAGTGCACAAACAATTGTGAAATGGTATCTCTAGTGCAGTTCCAAGCTGTTATGGATGCAGATGGTCATGAAACTGGGCAACATTTGTAACCTGGAACGTAAATATGGCACACAATTAACAAATGTTACCCTTTAATGTGAAAATTATAATGTGTTTCCTTAAATGATTTATTTATTATTTCTCTTCTGCATGTCCTTACAGGCATTTCCACAATGTTTCATTGTCCTACAATTGCTCATTTTTCATGGGGGCCCTCTCAAGTAATGAAAGTTTAATTATAACCACCCTACCTAACATGGCTCCTTCCACAAGTGGCCATGGCTTTTCTTGGGTAGGAAATGCCTGTGAGTCAACTGCGGTAGGAGGTGGTGGGTGGGTGTCTGGGTCAGGTCTTGTACATGGCCATATTACAAAGGAATGGCTCAAGGGGTGCAGAATTGGGAGTAAGGTTGGAATAGAGATAGAAAATGATGTTCCACAGGTTGGGTGGTTGGGGAGATACTATCTTGGGGGATGTGGGTAGGATTTTGAATGGAATATCCCTCATCTCAGGGCACAGTGAGAGATAGTTGAAGCCCTGCTAGAAAATGTGGAAAGCAAGAGTTGTTGAAATATATCGACAACCTTACCAGAATCTTTAGTGACAATATCCTATCCATTTCATCCATAAACAAATCTCCTGTGCCATTTGGTCCTCTGATATCAGTAAACCTGTTAACCAGCCATTGGCTAGCAGTCCTATGAACACCTAGTATCGCGCCCAGCCTTGGGAAATGCAACCACACCCTTCACCAGGGGTTTGATGACCTCTTGTTATGCCCTGTGAAGAAGGATATCCTACCCAAAATGCTATCAACATCCTCCAAAGTAGTGTTCTACTGCCCATCCAACCTACAAAAAATCCTTGTCCATCTCTATGCAAATCTTACTATCAATCGTGCTCCCCACAGGGTATTCCACTTGATGTTGGCCTAGGTGCAATACCTGTCCTATACACCCACCCATCACCTCTTATGGCAATCCACTCACAGATACTTCATGTGAAAACTTCATGTGAAAACAGTCACGTTATGTATCAGCTATGCTGTAATTATTGTATGACATTCTATGTGAGCATGATATTCAGTCGCACTGGGCTAAACCTTCTCTAACCTGTTCTCACTGACTCACCTCACTTTTTCCGTACTCTCTTTTGTCCACACCACTTCTTCTTCATCCAGATTTGTCACCTCCTCCTCCCACTCCTCTCCCCCCCCCCCCCCTCCATTGCAGACATATTCTCTCTCTCTCTCTCTCTCTCTCTCTCTCTCTCTCTCAACCCCTCTCCATTCCACTCCCCTCTCCCTTCCACTCCCCTCCTTTTCTCCCTCTTCTTCACCTTTCTGTTCCCTCCCCTCCCTTTTTCAGCTTCCCTTTCCTCCTTTGCCTTGACTCCCTGTAGTTCTTTCGTCTTTTTGTTCAAAGTCATATGTCCAATAACCTGCTTCTTTCCTGCTACCCCATCCTTGCATCCATCCCTACCCCCTCCCCACCTGCATCAGCTCAGGCAGTTGCTTTCAATAACTGAGTATCAACAATCAGTCTTGCTGTAGCCACAGGAGAATATGTTTGGGTATCTGTTAGATTGTGCCTGTGAATGAGGGTACTTTTAATAGAGAAAGAGCTAGTGCTTGAAAGATAATGTGAACGCTGTTTTCTGTTGTCTGTATCTCTTCTCCTTGCATTGAGCTGCTATAGGTGAGTGGTTGCCTTTCCCCTATTTCACATATTGTTCCATCCATGAATTTCCATTAGTGTTATAGAATTGGCGCGTATGACTTTATACACTTTTCCTTTTTGCATTGATATTTACACTCCCTAGTTAAGCCTTGTAATTGTGCTGTCCACTCTTTATACCCTTGGTTCAGTTTCTTAAAACATAAAAAAAAAATTATGACTGGTGGCTACAACATGTATTTGAGCCTTAAAATGCAATTATGATTTATCTTATATATCCAGTCCTACTTCTGGAAATAATTTTTGAACATCTGGACACAATTTTTGAACTAACTTGAACACATCAGGACCAACAAGAGCAAAAAAGCTTTGTGCCCAGCTACACTTGTACTTGATGTGGGATGAAATGTTCCACCAGGCTTCAAGTTCCTGTTGAATGATGAAAATAATGGTGGCAGCATTTTAAATGTTTCTATTCTAAACTGACACTGTAGATGATGACTAACAAATCTAAGTTCAATCTGGACTGCAGCTTAGAGAGTTTCTGAGTTCTATCTCACTTTAACTAATATGGAATTTACTGTGTGATACTTGGAACTGGTTAGCAACTTTAGATAGCTTGCTGACAACTGCTGCAGGGAACTGTTCAATAACTTTAGGCAACTGAAACTGGCAGTATCTGGCTGAGTGCCAGTGTGCACCCACTTTAATCATCTGCTCAGTGTTTGAGTGTGCAACTGCACTCTATTTGGTGGATGAATGGTTTATTTGACTGTCTTGTGGTGGAAGCATAAAGTAGTTCTACTATGTGTGCCATTTAGAAGGTGACTGATGGTACTTGTGAGACTACTTGGAGTGTTGTGCCCTCTGGACTCTAGCACTGTGGACCATGTTTGGTAAAGACACAGCATGAACACTGCAAGTATTTTTCAGGTTTACAACCAGTTAATTTTTCATTAACCACTGGGCTGTGACATTTGCAGAAATATGTGACGTGTTAAAAAAATATGCCTAATCAATTTTTTTAGCAGCAACTGCTGAAGCTACAGCCCTTTGATATAATTTGTCCAACAGCCTGATCCATTGAGACAGATATCATCAAGTTGGAACATCTTCTGACTTGTGAGTCAGTGTCTAGAGATGCTAGAGTGATGTGTTTACCATACCCATTGCGCATCATGGATTTCAAATAACACCTGAACATTAAGTTCCTTTTCAAGTTGCAAAAAAGTGCCAGAGACAACTCAGGAAATGTTGAAATTGAAGTATGGTGATAATGCTGTAACTCTGAAGATGGTTTACAAATGATATGAGTGACTGAAAAGCAGAAATGAAATGGTAAAAGACGAGTAACATTTGGGATGTCTACTAACCTCAGAAACAGAAGAAAATGTGCAAAAGTGGCAAAAGCTGTCCATTCACAAAAGGCAAATAAATATTTGAGAGCTCACGGAAGAAATTAGCATCCTGTATGGATCTGTGTGAAGTGTTTTAATAAATGATTTGCAAATGAGATGAGTGAGTGCAAAATTTGTTCCTAGACTTTTGAATGAGGGACAAAAGGAAAATTATGTGTCAGTTTGCATAGAATTAAAGGATCATCTTCATTCAGAGCTGGATCATGTCCAAACTGTAACTGGACATGAAACCTAGGTCTATAGGTGAAAACTGAGAGTTCCCAATGGAAAATCAGCGAATCTCCTTGCCTTAAAAAGTCATATTAGTCAAAATCATATATCAAAGTCATGCTCACTGTTTTTTCAATATTGTTGGCTTAATGTCATCAGAGTTAGTTCCAAGTGGAAGATTCCAGAAAAATGGGGCAATGGCTACTCTCTCTATCACAACAACTCACCATGCCACAACTTGCTTTTAATTTGCAAGTTTTTAGAGCAGCTGAATTCACTTCCAAAAAAAGTCTTCCAGTAATGCCCCTAGTCATGGATTCAACATTGGGATAAATGCAATGCTAGTCAAGGACAGTACTTTGGTAGATAGTAAATCAAATTCCATGTAAGCTTATTACTTTCATACTAATAAAATTATTCACCATATTTTTGGATCATACCTTGTATACTGTGCATTCTTCTCTCAAGCTATTCATGATTTTGGTCACTTCCCAGTATTGTCGTATCATCTGGATACAATATTTACTTCTTTTTCTCTTCAACACCTACGTCATTTATATGGTATTAAGTATTATAAATCATAGAGTTTAACTATAATTATACTATTAACTTAAGACAATTAATTTTCAGTTTATTGTTTTGCAACAAATATTTCCGATTGAGTTTACTTGTTATAACTTGATCAACCCAGTCCTTGTAATGTCTGAACTGCTAATCTGAACTTCAGTGCAAATGCTATACTGCAATATTTTAATGTTATAAAACAGATTTGTCTGTTCCTACAGATGAACAAACAACAAAAATAATAAGTTTCTTCACCATCATTTCTTTACATAACACTATTAAATTTATATGAAAAAGGTGTATATAGGTTTTCATAGGGCATAATGTAATTTTATTAAACTATTTTTAAAATACAGTGCAGGACCAAAGTCTTGATGTAAGTTACCATTCCACTGATATTGACCTCCCACGTAAGTTGTCAGAACATCAGTATTAGTTTAGCAATTTGTATGATACCACATCTCAATTAAACTTCGGCATACTATTCGATACCATTGATTATATTACAACAAGTCCACAGAATTCAGCACATGATGTCATTCTGCATTAGGCTGTGCTACTGCCTTGATGGCTGCATGGGATTAGCCAAGCAGTCTAAGGTGCTGCAGTCGTGGACTGTGCGGCTGGTCCCGGCGGAGGTTCGAGTTCCCCCCCCCCCCCCCCCCCCCCCCCCGGCCATGGGTGTGTGTGTTTGCCCTTAGGATAATTTAGGTTAAGTAGTGTGTAAGCTTAGGGACTGACGACCTTAGCAGTTAAGTCCCATAAGATTTCACACACATTTGAACTTTTTTTAACATACTCCTGGCACATCATTTTTTTCATTTCATTATAGCATAAATTCCAAATTTCATAATAAATAAATTGTTGAAGCATTTCTTGTTTTAAGCTGTTGTCTTGATTCAGCAGTTGATTCTCTTGCCTCTCTCAGTTTTCTCCTCTTCTCATTGGGTTTCTCTGCATGATCACAGTATTCTACAACAATGCAATGCATTGTCAATAACACTACAGTGTTATGTTCAATACCTATGCATAAGATTAGTTTGATATTAAAAATTGATAGTCTCACAAATATATGGATTGCCACCCTCATGACACTAGAAACAAAATGAAAGTTTTAAGTATAATATAAATTATAATACATATGAAAAAGGTGTTAAATGTGTTGTAATAAAAGTACACAATCATCTCCCAGCAGCCATCAGGTCAGCCAAATGTCCATGTAAAATAAGACTAAAACTGAAACAACTGCTATTAGGTCAATGTTTCTATTCCCTAGAGCAATTTCTGGGAGAAAATTGTAGTTTTTCAAAAAAATCGAAATCTTTTTCAATATGTATTGCAAGTTCTTTCCTGATCATACAGCTGTGACCTTTTATACAGTATACTTATTAGTAAAGCTGATAGTAACCTAGGTAGGACACATGTAAGAAGCCAATATTGGACTGGAATTAATTATGCACTGTCTGCATGAGTTAAGGACAGCCACAAGTTATTGACTTGTACCATGGCAAGGAGACAGATAGACCAGTGGACATCTTGTGTGGAACCACACAGCTCTGGCAATTTGTTTTGGATGTGGTGTAGTGGGCCCATCAGGAAGACATTCTCACTGGAGAGTCTTTACATTTGGCTTTGCTCAGGTGGGAGATTTATCATGACAGTTGGCTTCACAGTTTGCAGTTGTGTTTTTCAGAAACCAGAAACAGCTCTTGGAAATACCATTGTGCTGCTGAGAAGCTGCAAGAGATTAATGGGAACCATCAGTGAATAGACAACAGAAACAGTAGAAGGAAGCAGCCACCAATCCCTTGGGATGTCACAGTGGACCACCAAATGTAGGGATACAATGTGGCCACACAAAATGCTGCATTCTAAGATTGAATGAGGAAATCTGGTACATCGTCCTACTTGGCAGAAAGTGACGACAGAAGAAGTAATAACATGGCCCAGTGAGCCAAGATTTCTGTGTTCTTTTGTGAGATTTGGAAGTGAGAGATTGACATTCTATTGTGGAATGTGTGATCTTCTAAATTACCAACAGCAGACAAAATGAAATGTTGGAATAACATGGATCTGGGATATTGAGAGAGAGAGAGAGAGAGAGAGAGAGAGAGAGAGAGAGAGAATCATGCTGGCAAACACAAAGGATGCGATGAGCATGCACAGCTACAGCAGGTCACTTCATTTCTTTGTAAATCATCATAAGTTGTAGTGTTTTGAGTGTCTAGTGGTTAGTACTGTCGGAGGGAAGGTGGCACATGTTGTTAAGACCAGGAACAATCATTTGCTTGTAGGGATATCAATATATGAGACTCAAACGTCTCTGTCCTGCGTGATGTGGACAATCTTTGGACAGAGTGAGTGTTCGATGCAGATGTATGTGAACCTTGCTTTCTCAGATGTGTTCATCATGCTGAGGTCTGCTCTTCCTACACTGGTGACCCCGTCTATTATGAAAAACTCAACAAATTCAATATGCCCCGTTAATTGGCCTGGTGCATTACATTGCAAACAATGTGGCTGTTACACAATGTATTGGCTATCACACCGAACCTGGACTGCAATGCCAACAGGACTGCAGCACAGAGCAGTGTCGTCATTGTACAAACACAGTAGTGAAAACTGAGAGCATTGACAATTCGTGCCTTGTGCCTGCAGATGATACCAACCTAACTATGCCTCAACAGTGGCAGCCAACAACAAATCTACTCTTGGACTGTGAGGTCAATGTTACCACAGACAGTGCTTTCAACCAACAAAGTTTGCAACATTTGATACCACTATTGTGTCTATCAAGCCTTCCGTTCTGCAAATTGGATACTATCAACAGCTTACCAAGTTATCCCAACCAGATGTGTACCAGGAACAATCAGCAGCCATCCTGCATCAAACAATACTACCATTACACCTTCAGCCTCACCTTTGAGATTCAGCTCACACCTCAAACTGTTGCAGTTGAACCCCATGCCTCTGGCTTTGTCATTTGCAACAGTGAACAGCATTTTTGAAGCAACTGCAATTTTCAGCAATCATTCAAAATACGTTAGCCTGTTCTATCATCTTGTGAGACAGGCTGAACTAATCAGCGATCTTGTCCTGTTGGCACCTGATGCAAAAAAAGTATAGCACAGCAAAAGAGACTTTCCTGATTCCTGGAACAACAGCTGCAAAAGGCTATTTGTGCAGCTTCTCCATGACAACACACCCTCACAACTGCAACATCGCCTCTGATCAACTATTGATTACACTCATGCTGGATACTATCTAATGGACCCTATGAAACATCAAGTTTAGCACGAGTGTGAACCTGTAGAAAAATGTCGTGCACTGGTAGATAGGATGCCCTTGATGATACGCTACTTGTGACTATTGAACCGATGGACAGACGCCACCCTGCATGGTGCTGCACCGACATCTCACACACCACGTGTTACCAGCCTAGCCAGCACAATAAAACATGAGGGTGACGTCGCCCCTTTTCAGCAGCCAATGGCATGCCATAACTTGACCACCATGCGTGCAACACAGGTAGTTCACAGCCATTGATCTGCTGGTTCTGCAGTCAATTTGGACACACTGTTCGTAAATGTCATGCTCCCTGTGAGCTCCTGAATGGCGGCAGTGGACTGGAACAGACACTTCAGCCTGCCCGAATGAGCGAAGTTGCCTACACCATCCACGTGTAGTGCAAACTGATGTCATCACCATGACAATCGTGCAAGGATGCTTCCTCATGTGAGATCTCACTATTTAACAATACTTTTTAGTGGATATGGGCTCTGGCACCAGCTCCTTACCACACAGCAGTACATCAACCTTTGAATCAACATCAGCACTCCTCCTTCACTCATTGAACAACTCAGAGATATCAGTCTGTGGTACTACAACTCACTCTGTTCACCTGTCAATGACCCTTCAGTACATCTTTGTGCACGTCAGAAATCAGTGATCCAGTCATTGGAATGGACTTTTGGCAGTTCTACCAGCTCTCGCCTGATGTAGTACAAGCAACACTGACACACCATACTACCAAGAATCACATCGAGGGACTTTTCACTACATCTGTGACTACTGGGTCCTTCCGCCCTTACATCTCACGACCAATGACTCCTCTTCCTAAACACTCAATGAGTATACCCAATTGACAGATGTTGTTTTCACTACTTGCCAATATGTCAACTGGAACACACAAACACAGGTGCTACAACTCAGATCTCCAGCATTGCATTAGGGAGAAAAAGGCACCAGTCACATTAGTGCATGAACATTTACATGTCCTATACTCACAACAGCTGTAACACAGTACACGGGATTCCACTTACACCTCACCAGGTTGCAGAAACACAGTTCAGTCTGGCTTTGTGGAAACTAGAGTAATCAACTACAGAACTGTACAAAATAGTTAACCTGCACCTAACATCCAAGACTTTATACACGCACTCGCCAGAGCAATTATATTCATTGTTATTGATAGTAAAAGGGAGTATTTACAAATACCAGTGCACCCCACAGAAATCCCAAAAATCTTGATCGTCACCTCTTTCTAGCTGTATAAGTATGTACAGCTTATAAAATGCTGCATAAACGTCGAAACACTTTATTGATGGACTACTTCGATTTCCACACTGTTAAACCTATCTTGATGACATACTCATCTCATCAAGTAATCATGATGAACATTTGCACCACCTAGAAAAAGTCCTGGCTGCACTACAACAAAATGGTGTCGTTAATGAAACAGAGTTGCATCTTCTACAAACAGAGGTGACACTCTAAGGGAGGCTCGTCCAAACTGTACCCCTGGGGTGCTAGCGCCCGTGATTGCCCGAGGCCAGTGCCCTGGGCGAATTGGTGTGTTGCAGTGTCCGAGCCGTGTCGCTTAGCTGACGGTGCGGTTCGTCCGCGCGCCTCGCCATACAGCTGTACGTGTGATTCGTACAGAAGACATACCGCCGCGCCAGCAGCAGACAAAAGCATTGATACGACACAAAGCCGTTAGTCAACAGACACGAGGCTACAGTGGATCGGAATGGATGGTCAACAGCAACAGACAAAAAAAAAAGGAGCAGCGCTTCCACACTATTTAAACCCGAGTGGGAAATTAATTTCTTTTGTACTGCTGTCGAAAGTCATGCCAAATGTCTCGTATATCATTGAAACCTCACGTATTTAAAAAAAAGTACTCGACTTAACCGCATTTTAATACCCGTCACAAAAATCAGTTCGAGTTATTTGTAGCAAAAGGAAAGCTAGTCAAAGCTTGAAGAACTGAAAGAAAATTTCAAGCAGCATTACAGTGAAGTAAGTGTTTCCTGTGTATGACTCTTTATTATTTATAAAGATGATAAATAAAACTATATTTTATAACCTGATATGTCAGTTATCAATGTGCCAGTTATTGATTATTGGATCGTTAGCCACAAGGAACATTTCAGTTAATGTGTATATTTGGGTTGCACTAAACCACATCGCACAGACATGACAAAAAGTCTCCGGTGCCTTATTTTTTGCCACTTTCTGAAAAGCCGTCACAAACTCTCTTTCGGACAGCAAAGTGTTATTAATTGTCATTCTTTGTTGTTGTGTATTTGTATTACGATGGATGGGAAAATGTATGTTGTAATTTGCTCTAAGTTTTCAATCATTTAAAATGCAAATATTCCAATAGATAAAATTTTTTTTTGCGACCACATTTCGCTGTACTTGCTAGCGTCTATGGCCGCTTTTCAGAGGAACTGGGGGAAATGGCACCTAAAGCCAATCTTTTTTGATAGTATTTTATTAGTGTTTCAATGAATTGTCAAAATAATAAAAGTGTTTTAAAAACAGGATTGTACAAAATTAATTGTAAGGTTTTTTTGCCATGGTAGGAACAGGAGACAGGTGGGCAGAGTTTGCCTGCAAGTTACAAATGTTCGCTGAGAATCATGAAAGCAGGGAAATCCTTTGCAGCTGGGAATCTCATCAAGGATTGCCTGGTCGACTCGGCAGCTTGCATTTGTCCAGTAGACCCCATCGAAAAATTCTAAAACAATAGGTCTTTCGCCTCAAACCTTGCTCACCGAGTCGAAGATATGGTCTCAGATATGGAGCAGCAATTAATGGAGAGAGCAGCAAACTTCGATTCATTTTCTATCTCTCTTGACAGGTCCACGGATGCTGCGGACATATCTCAGCTCGTTATATTCATTCGGGGTGTCGATGACAATCTGCATGTCACCGAAGAATTTCTCGACCTCATACCATTAAAAGACACAGCCACAGGTTTGGATATTTTTCTAGTCATGGAGAACGTGTTCGAGTCAATGCCTTTAAAATAGGAACGCCTGACCAGGGTAACAATGGATGAAGCCTCTGCGCTACAAGAGATGCACACTGGATTCCTGGGTTTGGTCAGGTAAAAACTGGCTGAAGTTGGCTGTTTCTTATTCACGACAGCCCATTGTCTAATACACCAGGAGGCGCTTTGTGCGAAGATTGTCAACATAAAAAATGTAAGGAACATAGCTGTTTGTACAGTTAATTATCTTCGCTCGCATGGATTCACACGTCGCCAATTTAAGGAATTTCTGGTTGCTACCAAAGCAGAATACCTGGACATCCCCTACCACGCCGAAGTAAGATGGCTGAGGTCCTTCATCGGTTTTGTCCTTGAGGGATGAGATCAACACCTTTTTGGAAATGAAAAGACATCCAGAATAATTACTTCGTGATCCTAAGTGGGTGGCAAATTTGACTTTTTTGAATGACCTAGCTGGTCATTTAAATACTTTGAACATTTCACTCCAAGGCGAAAATCACTCAATTGTTGATTTAGTGCAGATGATTCAAGCATTAAAAAAATAAAAAATAAATATTTTTTGGGAAAAACTGTTGCGTGAGGAGAACTGTGGACACTTCCCTTCAGGGAGGTGACGTCTCACAAGTGTTTCAACTAGAGATGATTGAGGTGCAGTGCGATATCCGTCGGAAGGACCGCTTTGAATGACTTTTACAGCTGTTTTCCATGAGAGAAGTAGCGTCTTTTGCACGAACGTGTGGCCAAAGTTCTCTCCATGTTTGGTTCCGTGTATATTTGTGAGCGCTTTTTCTCCTTTTTAAGGCTTGCTAAAGGTAAGCACCGTTCACTACTTAGCGATGAAAATGTGACTAATTTTTAGAGGTGAGCAATTGTTGTTGTTGTTGTCTTCAGTCCTGAGACTGGTTTGATGCAGCTCTCCATGCTACTCTATCCTGTGCAAGCTTCTTCATCTCCCAGTACCTACTGCAACCTACATCCTTCTGAATCTGCTTAGTGTATTCATCTCTTGGTCTTCCTCTACGATTTTTACCCTCCATGCTGCCCTCCAATATTAAATTGGTGATCCCTTGTTGCCTGAGAACATGTCCTACTAAACGATCCCTTCTTCTGGTCAAGTTGTGCCACAAACTTCTCTTCTCCCCAATCCTATTCAATACCTCCTCATTAGTTACGTGATCTATCCACCTTATCTTCAGCATTCTTCTGTAGCACCACATTTCGAAAGCTTCTATTCTCTTCTTGTCCAAACTATTTATCGTCCATGTTTCACTTACATACATGGCTACACTCCAAACAAATACTTTCAGAAACAACTTCCTGATACATAAATCTATATTCGATGTTAACAAATTTCTCTTCTTCAGAAACGCTTTCCTGGCCATTGCCAGTCTACATTTTATATCCTCTCTACTTCGACCACCATCAGTTATTTTACTTCCTAAATAGCAAAACTCCATTACTACTTTAAGTGTCTCATTTCCTAATCTAATTCCCTCAGCATCACCCGATTTAATTTGACTACATTCCATTATCCTCATTTTGCTTTTGTTGATGTTCATCTTATATCCTCCTTTCAAGACACTGTCCATTTCGTTCAACTGCTCCTCCAAGTCCTTTGCCGTCTGTGACACAATTACAATGTCATCGGCGAACCTCAAAGTTTTTACTTCTTCTCCATGAATTTTAATACCTACTCCAAATTTTTCTTTTGTTTCCTTTACTGCTTGCTCAATATGTACCGCAATATTGTACCAAACCTAGACAAAATCATTTGCTCTAAAAAGAGTCTTTTTTAACAATGCCGACTGTAAGGATTAAATGTCTTTATAACCTTAATTCTATTTTTTAATAAGTTTTCAAACTTGGTCAATTAAAATTATTGTGTACAAAACAGCAAACTAACGATCCGCTGTCTAAACTTTGAAAAAGGATATAAAAAGCTGTAGCACGAAGTACAACAACAAATATTTACTTGTAACTACTAACAGTAAGAATGAGACTGTATATCCCTTACGTAAAATTATTTCTAAAATAGAATATTTATGACAATAGTTCATTTAAGAATTTCATATGTCTTTCAAAAGATGCCTACTGCACATATGATGATTGTGCATGTGCAGTACTAATAGAATCAACCTGTGGGTCAGAAAACTAGTAAGTTGTTCTTCGGTTCTTGCTTTAGATATTGTTTACTAAAGCTTTCCTTAGGAATTCTGACACACGAACACTAATTGTTACTTAAACAATAAATGGTTTTGCTTGTTTCACCGCTCATTGACCACTTTTACAGAGCTGCACTTCCTCTGTTATTTTGTTTACGCTGAATCTGACCGCAGGACAGCCCAGTGCAGAACAATACTGTGCGGTCTCACTCTCTCCGCAGCTATCTCTCTCTCTCTCCTATGCCGACGCTAGTGACATACAGTCGCGTACAGGGTGCTGAACTATACTGTCTTGCGCCCGCGGAGCGCAGCCGCGACGTCCGGGCGCAATTCTTTGGTGAATCTGGTCGAAAGCCATACACTCAATGCATCAGGCATCAAACTGCCATTGGAACACAAGGATACGGTGAAAAACCTTCCATTTCTAGAAACTTTTCATGACCTGCGTTGATTCCTCAGAATCCTTAACTTCTATCGGCGACATCTTTCCCATGGAGCTATACTGCAGCCTCCTCTCACAAATGCCTTAACACACAAAGGTAAACATGGCGAATCAAAGTCATGTGTTCGAAGATTACAGAAGCACTCCTCTGAGTGAAGAATTGTTTAGCACAAACCATTAGTTTGAAACATCCAAATCCCAAAGCACAACTCACCCTCATGACCGATATGTGCAACAATGTGGTGGGGCTGTGCTGCGGCAGATCGTAGATTCAGTGCTTCAACTGCTTTGGTTCTTCTCCAAGAAACTATTTCCCCCACAACCCCACAATCTAAGTGGTCAGCTTTTGACAAAGAGCTCCTCACGGTATACATGGGGCTGAAATACTTCTGCAAGGATATCGAAGGCTGACAAATGGCCATATACACAGATCACAAGACTCTGGTGGATGCCATCAGGAATTCATCTCACGATGCCAGTCCACGATGCTTCAGAGATTTAGACCTTATTGCACAGTACACCACTGACATACATCGCATCCACGGCATGGACAATATCATTGCAGCCTATCTTTCAATAGTTGGTGCAATTTCCCTCCAGTATGACTATGAGCACCTCCTCAACAACAATGACACAAAGTTTCGCATCGAACATCAGTTTCTCTCCATGACTCAAGTGGCATTGCTATGCAACATTTCGCAGGAGAGGCCATGATCGCAGGTGCAGCTCATGATACGCTTGGAAACGTTCTAGCAACTACATAATCTAAGTCACCTGAGTATCACGACGATAGCTTGCCTAGTGACACACATTTGTGTGGGCCATTGTCAAATGAGACTGCCATCACTAAGCACAAAACTACCTTGCATGTCGGCTTAGCAAGATAAGCCATCATGCTTAGCCTCACATTGGATGCTTCCCATTGCAAAGACTCAATTCTGGCATTTCCACTTCTAAATCGTCAGACCACTACCAGAGTCAGAACGATTTCATATCTCCTATACTTGGTCGACAGGACATCACAATGGGTAGAAGGTGTACCTATATACACACATCAAAAAAAGTTTTGCATCACCTTGGTTCCGAGAGTTCTGGAACCTGTACAGAAAATTGGAATAGAGATCAACAGAAACATCATTTCGTTCTTTTTATTGCTCATGAAAACCAAACATTGCATGTTGTATCACCATACAGTGAGATCTTCAAAGGTGGTGGTCCAGACTGCTGTACACACCGTTACCCCTAATATCCAGTGGCACGTCCTCTTGCAGTGATGCATGCCTGTATTCGTTGTGGCATACTATCCAAAAGTTCAATAAGGCACTGTTGGTCCAGATTGTCCCACTCCTGAACGGCAATTCACTGTAGATCCCTCAGAGTGGTTGGTGGGTCATGTCGTCCATAAACAGGCCGTTTCAATCTATCCCAGACATGTTCAAGAGGGTTCATGTCTGGAGAACATGCTGGCCACTCTTGTCGAGCGATGTTGTTATCCTGATGGAAGTCATTCACAAGACGTTTGTGATGGGGCCGTGAATTGTCCTGATGGAATGACTGGGAATGATGGCTTTTGGACTCCTTCCATCTAATAGGTGCTGCTCTTGCATTGTTGTTTACATCTTTGGGCGGGTTTAGTGTCATCTCTGAACAGTCAAAGGGACTGTGTCTGTGATACAATATCCACAGTCAACGTCTATCTTCAGGAGTTCTGGGAACCGTGGCGATGAAAAACTGTTTTTGATGTATGTATGACTTCATAACCATAACAACCACACACGCATTTATTTATTTATTTATTTATTGTTCCATGGGACCAAATTAAGGAGAAGTCTCCATGGTCATGGAACGAGTCAATACATGAAATTATAACACGATATTAGAAACAGATAAAATGAAATATAAAAAAAACATATTCAGGAGACAAGTCGTAAGTTTAAATAAAGAAATTCAACAATGTAACACTGGAAGTTGCTTAATTTTTTAGCTCTTCCAGGAGCTCCTCGACAGAATAGAAGGAGTGAGCCATGAGGAAACTCTTCAGTTTAGACTTAAAAGAGTTTGGGCTACTGCTAAGATGTTTGAGTTCTTGTGGTAGCTTATTGAAAATGGATGCAGCAGAATACTGCACTCCTTTGAGCACAAGAGTCAAGGAAGTGCATTCCACATGCAGATTGGATTTCTGCCTAGTATTAACTGAGTGAAAGCTGCTAACTCTTGGGAATAGGCTAATATTGCTAACAGCAAACGACATTAAAGAAAATATATACTGTGAGGGCAATGTTAGAATTCCCAGACTATTGAATAGGGGTCGAGAAGAGGTTCTCGAACTTACACCACATATAGTTCGAACAGCCCGTTTTTGAGCCAAAAATACCCTTTTTGAATCAGAAGAATTACCCCAAAAAAATAATACCATATGACATAAGTATGCAAAGTAGACTACTTTTCGTGTTGAAGTGTCACTTATTTCAGATACTGTTCTAATGGTAAATAAAGCAGCATTTAGTTTCTGAACAAGATCCTGGACATGGGCTTTCCACAACAGCTTACTATCTATCCGAATGCCTTGGAACTTGAACTGTTCCGTCTCGCTTATAATACGCCCATTCTGTCCGATCAAAATATCGATTATTGTTGAATTGTGAGTTAGAAACTGTAAAAACTGAATCTTACTGTGATTTAGCATCAAATTATTTTCCACAAGCCACGAACTTATTTCATGAACTACATTACTTGATACTGTTTCAATATTAAACACAAGATCCTTCACTACCAAACTGGTGTCATCAGTAAACATAAATATTTTTGAATCACCTGTAATACTTATATAAATAAGAACTGACCCTTGGGGAACGCCCCACTTAACAGTGCCCCATTGGGACTGAACATCACTACCACTCTCAATATTGCGGAGAATTACCTTCTGCTTTCTGTTCTTAAAGTAAGAAGGGAACCAATTGTAAGCTGCTCCCCTTACTCCATAATGGTCCAACTTCTGCAGTAATATTTTGTGGTCAACACAGTCAAAAGCCTTCGTTAAATCAAAGAAAACACCTAGTGTTCGCAACCTTTTATTTAATCGGTACAAAACCTCACAGAGAAAAGAGAATATAGCATTTTCAGTTGTTAAACAATTTCTAAAACCAAACTGAACATTTGACAGCAAATTATGTGAATTTAAATACTCCATTAACCTTGTATATACAACCTTCTCGATAACTTTAGCAAACTCCGATGGCATAGAAATAGGTCTATAATTGTCAATATTATCCCTGTCTCCCTTTTTATAAAGTGGCTTCACTACCGAGTACTTTAATCGGTCAGGCAACTGACCACTCCTGAAGGAAAAGTTACAGATATTGCTAAGTACTGGGCTAACATACATAGAACAATACTTCAGTATTCTGCTAGATACCCCGTCATATCCATGAGAGTTCTTGGTCTTTAGTGATTTAATTATTAACTTAATCTCCCTCTTGTCAGTATCATGGAGGAGCATTTCAGGTAACAGTCTCGGAACACTTTTTTCTAAGAGCGCTATATGATCCCCTGGTGGGACTAGGTTTCCATTTAATTCACCTGCTATATTCAGAAAGTGATTATTAAATACTGTACATATATGCGACTTTTCAGTAACACGGACATTCACACTACGCACTGATTCTATATCCTCGACCTGTTTCTGCAGACCAGCCAATTCCTTTACGACTGACCATATGGTTTTAATTTTATCCTGAGACTTAGCTAATCTACACTCCTGGAAATGGAAAAAAGAACACATTGACACCGGTGTGTCAGACCCACCATACTTGCTCCGGACACTGCGAGAGGGCTGTACAAGCAATGATCACACGCACGGCACAGCGTACACACCAGGAACCCCGGTGTTGGTCGTCGAATGGCGCTAGCTGCGCAGCATTTGTGCACGCCGCCGTCAGTGGCAGCCAGTTTGCCGTGGCATACGGAGCTCCATCGCAGTCTTTAACACTGGTAGCATGCCGCGACAGCGTGGACGTGAACCGTATGTGCAGTTGACGGACTTTGAGCGAGGGCGTATAGTGGGCATTGCGGGAGGCCGGGTGGGCATACCGCCGAATTGCTCAACACGTGGGGTGTGAGGTCTCCACAGTACATCGATGTTGTCGCCAGTGGTCGGCGGAAGGTGCACGTGCCTGTCGACCTGGGACCGGACCGCAGCGACGCACGGATGCATGCCAAGACCATAGGATCCTACGCAGTGCCGTAGGGGACCGCATCGCCACTTCCCAGCAAATTAGGGACACTGTTGCTCCTGGGGTATCGGCGAGGACCATTCGCAACCGTCTCCATGAACCTGGGCTACGGTCCCGCACACCGTTAGGCCGTCTTCCGCTCACGCCCCAACATCGTGCAGCCCACCTCCAGTGGTGTCGCGACAGGCGTGAATGGAGGGACGAATGGAGACGTGTCGTCTTCAGCGATGAGAGTCACTTCTGCCTTGGTGCCAATGATGGTCGCATGCGTGTTTGGCGCCGTGCAGGTGAGCGCCACAATCAGGACTGCATACGACCGAGGCACACAGGGCCAACACTCGACATCATGGTGTGGGGAGCGATCTCCTACACTGGCCGTACACCTCTGGTGATCGTCGAGGGTACACTGAATAGTGCACGGTACATCCAAACTGTCATCGAACCCATCGTTCTACCATTCCTAGACTGGCAAGGGAACTTGCTGTTCCAACAGGACAATGCACGTCCGCATGTATCCTGTGCCACCCAACGTGCTCTAGAAGGTGTAAGTCAACTACCCTGGCCAGCAAGATCTCCGGATCTGTCCCCCATTGAGCATGTTTGGGACTGGATGAAGCGTCGTCTCACGCGGTCTGCACGTCCAGCACGAACACTGGTCCAACTGAGGTGGAAATGGCATGGCAAGCCGTTCCACAGGACTACATCCAGCATCTATACGATCGTCTCCATGGGAGAATAGCAGCCTGCATTGCTGCGAAAAGTGGATATACACTGTACTAGTGCTGACATTGTGCATGCTCTGTTGCCTGTGTCTATGTGCCTGTGGTTCTGTCAGTGTGATCATGTGATGTATCTGACCCCAGGAATGTGTCAATAAAGTTTCCCCTTCCTGGGACAATGAATTCACGGTGTTCTTATTTCAATTTCCAGGAGTGTATCTGCATACCACATACTTTTTGCCTTCCTAATAACAGTTTTAAGTACCTTAAAATACTGTTTGTAATGGGCTGCTGCATTTAGATTCTGACTATTTCTAACGTTTTGCTATAATTGCCACTTTGTTCTACAAGATATTCTTATCCCTCTAGTCAGCCCCCCAGGCTGCCTGTTTGTGCTAGTACCCTGTTTTGAACGTTCTAACGGAAAGCAACTTTCAAAGAGCACGAGGTAAGTCTTGAGAAAAGCATTATATTTATCGTCTACTGTATCAGCGCTATAAACATCTTGCCACGCTTGTTCGTTGATAAGGTTTACAAAGGTCTCTACAGCAACTGGATCAGCTTTCCTAAACAGCTGATGACTATATTTAACACGTGTTGCAGCACAAAAATCTTTTAGAGTTAAAATTTGTGCATCATGACCTGAAAGGCCATTCACCTTTTTGCTAACAAAATGCCCTTCTAGTAATGAGGAATGAACAAAAATGTTGTCTATGGTTGTTCTACCGTTCCCTTGCACTCTCGTTGGAAAGAATACGATTTGCATAAGATTATATGAATTAAGGAGTTCTACCAGCATCCTTTTCCTTGCACAATCACTTATACAATTAATATTGAAGTCACCACATATAACTAACTTTTTGTATTTCCTATAAAGTAAACCAAGAACCTCCTCTAGCTTTAGCAAAAATGTTGTGAAATCGGAGTCTGGGGATCTATAAACAACAACAGTTAGAAGTTTAGCTCCATTAAATTTCACCACACATGCACAACATTCAAACACCTTTTCAGTGCAGTACTTTGAAACATCAATTGACTCAAACGGGATGCTGTTTTTCACATACATGGCTACTCCCCCACACCACAAAGAGCTCCTCGAAAAGCTGCCAGCCAACCTGTATCCTGGTAACGGAAGCCTCTGAATTATCTCCTTATTTAAGAAGTGTTCAGGTACACCAATAATTTCAGAGTCAACATCTATAAGCAATTCACTAACTTTATCTCTAATACCTTGTATATTTTGATGAAATATACTAATTCCCTCATTACTCGGATACCTAAGCTTTGTCAAAAGTGGTTCCTTTGTTACAGAGACTTCCCTTAAGCAGGAATACCTATCAGCAGACTTCAGTCTAAAAAAGATGCAGCTCTAACTCCCACTACTGCAGAAATTCTGCCATGAGTGATCCCACCAACCCCACCTATGCTGTCATCTATAAGCTTTGCTGACCTCCCCTTCCTATACCTGTTGAGGTGCAGGCCATGTCTAGTGAAACCCGCCCTGCTGATAGACTCCACCGACACCACTGAAATGTGACCCATGCTTTCTGTCATCAGCGCACCCCCAAGTCTCATGTTATTACACCTGACGGCTGTATTAAGATGAGGCCGATCGTGACGCTGAAACTGTTCCACGAAATGCACATTCATGTTGCCAGTCTGAGAGGCTATCTTTTCCAGGTCACCATCTATGTCATACTCCCCATCCCTATCAATATTATTACCAGCCCCACCCACTATCTCTATCTGATCCTCTTTAGTAAAATCCCTACATACCCCCCTAAGTTAACAGTCACCTGAGCCAGTCCTGCATTAGGCTTCACAATGCTGGTGACCTGGTACTCACTCCCCAGCACTTCCTGCAACTGCTGGCCTACACCTCTGCCATGAGAATTACCTAACAGCAGACCCTTCTTCTTCCTCTTCGACTTTGCAACTGTTCTAGCCACCGTAAATACTGAGGTCTGCTGCATACTTCCTACATCTACAGCTACTAGAGATTCCTCTCCACTAGACTCTGATATTTGGCCATATCTATTGTAAACATCAATAGTAAAACTATGTGAAAATCTTCTTCTCCTAGCAGATCTCTTGCCAACAGCCAGCTCCCATTCCCCAACCCTCTTCTCCCTCCTCATCTTATCTAGCTCCTCCTGAGATGTGGAACCCACACTTCATCGCACCAAACTGGTTACATCCATCTGGGCCACCAATTTGAATTGCTCCTTTTCATTGTCCTATATTGCCCACACACAGACTGTTGCATATCACCTACAAAGAGATGGCCTTGTTGAGGGGTAGCACAGGACATGGTGATGGTCCAGATGTGCCATGGCAGTTCCTGAACAAGGTGTTCCCATGGATCCTGCTTGGCATTCACTCAGCATACAAGGATGACCTATGGGCATTCTGGCAGAGTTTGTCTATGGAGAACCACTAGTCTTGCCTGCAGATTTCACCTAGCCTACAAATGACGCAAATCAGATGGGCTTACCTACACTAGTACACTGTGATTATCAACATACCTGGAACATGCATGTCCTGTCTCCCTCACCTCAATCAACCCCAAAAGTATCTGTACACAAGGACCTTGTCTCCTGCAGCTTTGTGATGTTGTGAGATGCTACCATATGAGCAGCCCTCTTATTCAGCTGCATGCAGGGTGCTCAAATGCAGTCCACACGTATTTGACATTCTTGTGTATGACAACTTTCTCATTCACAAGTCTAAAATCTGCTTGTGTGCTACAGGATAACTATGCCTCAACACACCCGTATGGTTAATGAGAACAAGGAGCAGCACAGATCACTTACATCAGCCCAGTCCTCAGATCTGATGCGAGATGGACAGGTCGTCAATGAGCTGCCACCACCATCCCCTCCATCCAGCATACCATCTGAGTTGTGATATAACTGTGTCAGACAACTCTCCACAACATCTTGCATGGTGCCACTTGTACAGCTTCAGCACATTATACAGCACTACGAAAAACTGCCCAATCATGTCTCACACACACGTCTGCCGCAGCATGATCAGTCATGTGCACCTGCACCACGCTTCTCAGAGAGAAGTCTGGTCATGTCTTGCTCATGCAGCTGCCACGGCACAAGTGCTCACATGCACTTCCACAAGCCATTGCTAGCTGATCACCACTTCCCACAGCACAATGTACTACTGAACCTTGCACTCTCAATGAATCATTCATCAAGTCAACCATGTCATCTATTGTTGGAAGAAGTTCCTATCATATCAAGCCCTACTGTTCCTACATGTGCAATAAAAAAATCACGAATTAGTGTAGATCTCAATGTGACTGCAATTGTAGAGGGTAGCCCTGTGGACAGATAGACTGGAATACTCCAATGTTGGGTGGGTTGTGTTGTCTGGGGAAGTGACGAGACAGTGAGGTCATCTGTCTCGTCAGATTAGGGAAGTATATGGAAGGAAGTCAGCTGTGGCCTTTCAAAGGAACCATCCTGACATTTGTCTGGAGCGATTTAGGGAAATCACGGAAAACCTAAATCAGGATGGCCGGACATGGGATTGAACCGTCGTCCTCCCGAATGCGAGTCTAGTGAACTAGCCACTGCACCACCTCACTCGGTACTCCAGTGTTCCTTAGTTTGAGTTTTGTGGAAAGGTTGCTTGCTATGTTGGTTGAAGTTAAGGAGGATTATAAAAAAATTATAGAACAGTTGTCTGACATTAATGGGGACAATGGAGAAATGGTAAAACAATTTGGTGAATGCCTCAGAAAAACTGATAGTGTTATCAAGAAAAGCTGCTCAAAGAAAGAGGAAGAAATCAGGAGCAAAAGGAAAGAAGTGATTCATGTGGCAAATGCTTTGTACACTGAAGTCAGTGCTACCATTGGGGATGTTGACTCCAGTGTTCCTTAGTTTGAGTTTTGTGGAAAGGTTGCTTGCTATGTTGGTTGAAGTTAAGGAGGATTATAAAAAAATTATAGAACAGTTGTCTGACATTAATGGGGACAATGGAGAAATGGTAAAACAATTTGGTGAATGCCTCAGAAAAACTGATAGTGTTATCAAGAAAAGCTGCTCAAAGAAAGAGGAAGAAATCAGGAGCAAAAGGAAAGAAGTGATTCATGTGGCAAATGCTTTGTACACTGAAGTCAGTGCTACCATTGGGGATGTTGACAAAGAAATGATAAGATTGGTTGAAGGGACCAAGAGAGGCTCGTGCCGTTTCCATTGAAGTAAATATAACAGCATTTACAGAAAACGGTATACATGTAACCTAGGTGTCACACTGTGGCAGCGATCGACAGTGGATTGACTATCGACCCCATCAACTCCAGCAATCTCTCTGAGACTGACGGTCTTTCGGAAGTTCTTTCTTGACTTGCTTTGTATGTGAATACTGTTTGCTCTTTTCTGTAATCTATTGTTATTACAACATATTTAAGCAAAATTGTGTTCTTTTTGTTATACATCAGTGTTTGTAGTTCAGAAATACCTACATTGGTGGTCCCGACATGATATGAATATGCAAACTTGCAACTGATGGAATATGTACACACACACACACACATGCTCATAAATTAAGGGTAATTGTAGAATGTTGTGTCACAACATGGCACTACACAAAACTGGTGCTAATAGCATAGGCACATAGGGAACACACACGACACAGATCTGTAAGTCCACAGTATTGATGATAAGTTGAGAAAACCATCCCGAAACGCACGTGCTACAAAACGTTACATTTTCCTGCGCATCTACCCCAACATCAATATGGGATATGATCACCATGTACATGTACACAGACTGCACAACGGGTTGGCATACTCTGGAGCAGTTGGTTGAGTAGCTGCTGGGGTATAGCCTCCCATTCTTGCACCAGTGTCTGTCGGAGCTCCTGAAGTGTCACATTGATTTGAAAACATGGAGCGATACGTTGACCGATAGCATCCCAGACGTGCTCCATGGAACACAGGTCTGGAGAACAGGCAAACCACTCCATTTGCCTGATATTTTCTGTTTTAAGGTACTCATCCACGATGGCAGCTTGGTGGATGCATTATCATTCATCATGAGGAATTAGGACCCATTGCACCCCTGAAAAGATGGACATACTGATGCAAAATGACGTCCCGATACACCTGCTCTGTTACAGTTCCTCTGTCAAAGACATGCAGGGGTGTATGGGTACCAATCATAATCCCACCCCACACCATCAAACCACGACCTCCATACAGGTCCCTTTCAAGAGCATTATGGGGTTGGTATCTGGTTCCTGGTTCACACCAGATGAAAAACTCAGCGAGAATCAATGTTCAGGCTATACCTGGACTCGTCTGTGAACATAACCTGGGACCACAGTTCCAATGACCATGTACTGTGTGTTCTTGACACCAGGCTTTACAGGCTCTCCTGAGACCAGGGGTCAGTGGAATACACCTTGCAGGTCTCCAGGCAAATAAACCATGTCTGTTCAGTTTTCTGTAGACTGTGGAGACAACTGTTTCAGCGGCTGCGGTAAGGTCCTGAAGAAGGCTACCTGCAGTACTCCATGGCCATCTGCGAGCACTGATGGTGAGAAATCGGTCTTCTTGTGGTGTTGTACACTGTGGACGTCATGTAATGTAGCGCCTGGACACGTTTCCTGTCTGCTGGAATCTTTGCCATAATCTTGAGATCACACTTTGTGGCACACGAAGGATCTGAGCTACTAATTGCCATTTTTGAAAAATGTTCAAATGTGTGTGAAATCTTATGGGACTTACCTGCTAAGGTCATCAGTCCCTAAGCTTATACACTACTTCTTCTTCCGACCCATCAAAACTTATTCTTGACCATGTATGTAATGTAATTTTCATTTTACCGGACTTCTTCCTTATATACAGGCTGCACTCATGACATGACATTTATGTATGGCGAGGAAGATAACTGAATAGTTTCTTGGTTTTGTTCCAATAATAATTATTATTCAGACAACACAAATGGCTACCACACACATCTTACAAAAAATACATCTTTTCCACTCGAGAACTAAAGACAGAGTCTCTCTATTAATTGAAAAAAAAATGAAAGGAGTTTTGTTATCATTTGTTATCCGCCTTCTGGCGTAGTAAAATATATCTTTATCGATGTTTACAGTGGCCACACTAATAATTATTACAATTGGTTTTAAATTTTTGTCATAACTTTTCCTTATGTACCTATACAAATATTAGCCACCGGATGCCAGGGTTATTGAATTTCCTCTCCTGCTGTGCTGGCCAATTGATTGGTGCCCCCTAATGAAGACACTTGTATTACTCCCATGCATGTGACAGGTGCACAGGTAGGAGCGATCACCTGCACTAGGATAAACACAATGGAGGGTCCTTTCATGTGTCATAAGGCTTACTCACCACAAGTTGCGCCATGCAAAAGTTATTATTAACAAACTACTATCCACTGTGATTGTTTGACCATAGGGAAGTAACTGATGTACACCTACCGATCTTGTGCCTAAGGAAGATGGTTCATGCCATCTGTATGAGCACTATTGCAGGTCGAACATACACACTGTCATTGACAATTACCCTATCCCTCATATTCAGCATTTTGTGCAACTCCTTAATGGGGCACAAACGTACTTGATTGTCAGAAGGCATACTTAGAAATCCCCATGTTCAGCAATGACATTTTCAAAACAGTAATCATTACTCCATTCGGGCTCTTTGAATTCAGTTTTATGCCATATGGTCTCAAGAACCTGGCCCAAACCTACAATGCTTCACTGATTCCATCTTGCTGAGGCCTCTACATTGTTACGTCTAACTTGATGGCATCCTCATATTTTCTTCCTCAGTTGAGTAGCATAAACAATATGATGATTAGGGACAAGCTGCCCTATCTGCAAACAGCGTCTGAATAAAGTCTCAGCTTGTCAGCACAAGCGTTACTTTCCTTGAACTCACCGTAATATCCACAGGATTAGTCCAACCTCTGAACATGTTAAGTTCATACATAACCTTCCACTACCCGCTACCTATCTTGAGTTGTGCCATTTTATTGGCATGGTCAGTTTTTACAGTAAACATCACCCCATGAAACCTCCATTCAGACACCTCTCACCAAGGCATTGGCAAGCAAGTGCACTTCAGGGGAGCATAAGGTGCCATGGTCAGAGGAAATGGTTCATATATTCGACAATCTCAAAACAGCACAAGCAAACGCCATCACATAGCAGATGCACACATTCTGTCACAGCTGACACCAGCAACACTTCGATCTGCACTGTACTTCATCAACACATTTGTGCCTTTTTCAACCTCTTAGATACTTTTCAAAGAAACTTAACTCCTCTCAACATAAGTGGTCACAGTTTGACAGAGAGCTACAAGGCAGTGATATGTTTCTATAACGACACTGAGGGACATGTTTTCACAACTCATACAGATTATAAGCCACTTGCTGATGCAATCCAAAACCCAATGCAGGACTTTCCTTCAAGGAGATTTCTCCATATAGACCTCATCTGCCAATATCCTGCAGACATTAGACATGTATGTAGACTTGGCAGTGTGGTAGCAGATTATCTCTCCAGGGTCAATGCAATCACTAGCCCACTAGATTTGGATGGGATGGTTAAATTACAAGCTGACAATGCCGAACTTCAAAATTTGCACCAAGATAACTGTTCAGCCTTACACTTCATGTCTCACCAGCTTCCCAGCTTAACTTCCTCTGTTTGGTATGTTTCTTCCATTGGCATAAACTCTACCCATTTGTCCTAGGTCCACTATGCCAGACTGTTTTTTCAGCCCTACACCACCTCCCACATCAAGGCCATTTCATGCCTTATTGCCAAATATTCCATTTGGCCCAGAGTACAGAAAGATAATCGTCTTTGGCTAGGGCTTGCATTCCATGGCACTGTGGTAAAGTTGGATGACACACACACAGCAGCCACTGGGCGCTTTTGACGTCCTGAAGGTCCTGATAAAGCACGTGCACTTTGATTTAATTAGGCCCCTACCTCTTTCAGATGGCTTTAGGTACGTTCGTCAGCATCGATCTTACTAATAGATGGATCAAAGCAGCTTCTCTAGCAGACATCATTGTGGACTCAGTTGTCGGAACCTTGTTTTCTGTGTGGACTGTGTGATTTAGTTGTCCCTCTTTCCTTATGACAGACCAAGACATCAATCTGAATCTCTACTGCTCTCCAAGTTGTGCACCTTATGTGGAGCAGACAGATTCCATACCACAGCTTATCAAAAAGCAACTGGTTGGTTGATGATGGCATCATACATTAAAGCAGCCATAATGTGCCACAGAGGTTCATAGTCAAAGGCTGTGCCTTGGGTCCTACTGGGAATTCGCGAACCCCATAAAGATGATCTTCACCGACATACTTTAAGGCAAGCCACCGAATTCTTTGAAGAAACCCCACCTGCCACCTTGAAAGTCTCTTCCCAAGCTAGTTGAGCATGTTCACTCTCACATTTCAAACATCTGCATGCCAGCTCCGGAGTTTCGCCGCTCCCACTAGTGTTCGTTCACAGTGACTTAGCATGTAGCAATACATCATGCTACCCAATGACATTGTCCAGCTGGCTCTTCAACCTCCCTATTCAGGTCCCTATTAAGTTCTCAGGTGTTCGGACAACTCTTTTAAACATTCTTCTAAATGGAAAGAATCAAACTGTGTGACTCAGTAGAGTTAAAGCTAGGTGGACATTGGAAGATGAACAACCTTTGGACACAGTCAGTTCTCTGGAGGAGCGAGCCAATGACTACACATACTTGCATGTTGTTCCATATTCTTTAGTGATATCCCTTCCAATACTCCACTTCCAGCCAAGAATGTGTAACTGCACGAGTGCCTTTTGACTATTTCCCCTATGTCACAACCTACATGGTTGATGTATCGAATTTCTGCCACAAAGACATCTTGCTGCAGCTACATGATGACACTCTCTTGGTGTTCGCTGATTCTCCTACTGTGCTGGAGGATATATTGTTCCATCGCAACTGTCTGCTGCCCTCTCACCAGTTTCCTATTGATAAGGACGTAGATAGTACCACAGCCCTCATCACTGAAGACAGCCACCTTCACATCATAGTCCCATTACAGGTGACTGCACAGACATGAGGTGCCTCGAAAGATCTCTTATGGTCTCTCACAGGATGACGTTTACATCCGCCTGTTTGGTTGCAAGATTTCGTTCTGTCAGATATTCATGTCCAAATAACCTCCAGTTGGAGACTGGAGACGGTCCAGTCGTGTCTTAATTCAAGTCCCAACCCAAGCATGACTGGCCATGCATGCCTGCACACTGATATATCGCAACATACTGAGAAACAGCTCAGCTTTGCCTTCCTTCAGGACCAACTGCAGCACGCTGGTCGGGCAAATTTGTCTCACCACTTCGTCGACGTCGGCTTACCGCCACTACCTCCTATGTGGCCACACTCCAGCCCTGGTGGTCATTCTTTCTCACATGCTCCACACAGATTTTTTTTTTTTTTTTTTGGGGGGGGGGGGGGGGGGGGGGCGCCGGCGGCTCTCTGTGGTAGCGATTGAAAGTGAAATGACTATTAGCATCAGTAACTCAAGCGATCTCTCCGAGGCTGGTGGTCTTTGGGTAGCTCTTTGTTGACTTGCTTTGCATGCGCTCGCTAATTATGCTGTTCTGTAATCTATCGTTAATAAAACGCGTTTATACCAATACGTGTTATTTCTGTTATATGTCAGTCGTGTGTAGTTCAGGAATACCCACAGGCACTTTTACGCGTTGGTTACCACATGTCAAACATGCTGGGTGTAGATGTCGTGGTCTGCTAGCTACGGAATTTATCCTAGTTTCGCCACAGTGACACATGATATTGTTGTGGATTTTATGCTTTTGTAACTTCATAGTATTTATTTAAATATATTGCTTCGTTTTTCTGATACATTGCAAATATTACATGACGACTTGAATAGTTTTTTCCCACAAAATGATTTCACATCTGCAAGAGAAAGATTTTGCAATACCTGGATAAAGAATAAACTTTCCCTGTGTATAAATAAGAACATAAGTCGATTAAGCAGTTTTCAGTAAATGATTTTCAAGAGTGGAAAACGCAGCTTTATTGAAGGAGAAAAGTGCAGTTGTTTTGACATTATTTGGTTATTGTTGTTGTGGTCTTCAGTCCTGAGACTGGTTTCATGTAGCTCTCCATGCTATAGTAAAGCTGCATGCCCTCGGGAAAAATTACGACTGTAGTTTCCCTTGCTTTCAGCCGTTCGCAGTACCACAACAGCAAGGCCATTTTGGTTAGTGTTACAAGGCCAGATCAGTCAATCATCCAGACTGTTTGGTATTTTAGAAAAAAAGCACAATGAGTAAGGTAGACAGGCCCTTTGTGTTTCCGCAAAAATATTGTTTGACGTGTTTGTTTGTATCTACTTTCACTAGCAAATTGTTGTTGACTTTTTTCACTTTTCCCATTATTTCAGTTCTCTGCAGTTTATCACACCACTGCCTATCGTAACAGTCGCAACATTACTCTTCCTTCGAGGCACCCACTATGACAGCAGCATGCCAAACAGCCAGCAAGCGACACTTCTAAATGCAATATCTGATGAGTGAGAATAGTATCGTTTATTTGGATTTGTAACATAGTTACTACGATAGCGAGCGTAAGCAGTGCAATGTTGTTGTTGTTGCGGTCTTCAGTCCTGAAACTGGTTTGATGCAGCTCTCCATGCTACTCTATCCTGTGCAAGCTTCTTCATCTCCCAGTAACTACTGCAACCTACATCCTTCTGAATTTGCTTAGTGTAGTCATCTCTTGGTCTCCCTCTACGATTTTTACACTCCACACTGCCCTCCAATACTAAATTGGTGATCCCTTAATGCCTCAGAACATGTCCTACCAACCGATCCCTTCTTCTTGTCAAGTTGTGCCACAAACTTCTCTTCTCCCCAATCCGATTCAATACTTCCTCATTAGTTATGTGATCTACCCATCTAATCTTCAGCATTCTTCTGTAGCACCACATTTCGAAAGCTTCTATTCTCTTCTTGTCCAAACTATTTATCATCCATGATTCACTTCCATACATGGCCACACTCCATACAAATACTTTCAGAAATGACTTCCTGACACTTAAATCTATACTTGATGTTAACAAACTTCTCTTCTTCAGGAATGCTTTCCTTGCCATTGCCAGTCTACATTTTATATCCTCTCTACTTCGACAATCATCAGTTATTTTGATCCCCAAATAGCAAAACTCCTTTACTATTTTAAGTGTCTCACTTCCTAATCTAATTCCCTCAGCATCACCCGACTTAACTCGACTCCCTTCCCAACCACTGCTTCCCTTTCATGTCCCTCGACTCTTATAACTGCCATCTGGTTTCTGAACAAATTGTAAATAGCCTTTCGCACCCTGTGTTTTACCCCTGCCACCTTCAGAATTTGAAAGAGAGTATTCCAGTCAACATTGTCAAAAGCTTTCCTAAGTCTACAAATGCTAGAAATGTAGGTTTGCCCTTCCTTAATCTAGCTTCTAAGATAAGTCGTAGAGTCAGTATTGCCACACGTGTTCCAACATTTCCACGGAATCCAAACTGATCTTCCCTGAGGTCGGCTTCTACTAGTTTTTCCATTCGTCTGTAAAGAACTCGAGTTAGTATTTTGCAGCTGTGACTTATTAAACTGATAGTTCGGTAATTTTCACATCTGTCAACACCTGCTTTCTTTGGGATTGGAATAATTATATTCTTCTTGAAGTCTGACGGTATTTCGCCTGTCTCATACATCTTGCTCACCAGATGGTAGAGTTTTGTCAGGACTCACTCTCCCAAGGCCGTCAGTAGTTCCAATGGAATGTTGTCTACTCCAGGGGCCTTGTTTCGACTCAGGTCTTTCAGTGCTCTGTCAAACCCTTCACGCAGTATCGTATCTCCCATTTCATCTTCATCTACATCCTCTTCCATTTCCATAATATTGTCCTCAAGTACATCGCCCTTGTATAGACCCTCTATATACTTCTTCCATCTTTCTGCTTTCCCTTCTTTGTTTAGAACTGGGTTTCTATCTGAGCTCTTAATATTCATACAAGTAGTCCTCTTTTCTCCAAAGGTCTCTTTAATTTTCCTGTAGGCAGTATCTATCTTACCCCTAGTGAGATAAGCCTCTACATCCTTACATTTGTCCTCTAGCCATCCCTGCTTAGCCATTTTGCACTTCCTGTAGATATCATTTTTGAGACGTTTGTATTCCTGTTTGCCTGCTTCATTTATTGCATTTTTATATTTTCTCCTTTCATCAATTAAATTCAATATTTTTTTCTGTTATCCAAGGATTTCTACTAGCCCTCGTCTTTTTACCTACTTGATCCTCTGCTGCCTTCACTACTTCATCCTTCAAAGCTATGCATTCTTCTTCTATTGTATTTCTTTCCCCCATTCCTGTCAATTGTTCCCTTATGCTCTCCTTGAAACTCCATACAACCTCTGGTTCTTTCAGTTTATCCAGGTCCCATCTCCTTAAATTCCCACCTTTTTGCAGTTTCTTCAGTTTTAATCTACAGGTTATAACCAACAGATTGTGGTCAGAGTCCACATCTGCCCCTGGAAATGTCTTATAATTTAAAACCTGGTTCCTAAATCTCTGTCTTACCATTATATAATCTATCTGAAACTTGTCAGTATCTCCAGGCTTCTTCCATGTACACAGCCTTCTTTTATGATTTTTGAACCAAGTGTTAGTTATGATTAAGTTGTACTCTGTGCAAAATTCTACCAGGCGGCTTCCTCTTTCATTTCTTAGCCCCAATGCATATTCACCTACTATGTTTCCTTCTCTCCCTTTTCCTACACTCGACTTCCAGTCACCAATTACTATTAAATTTTCGTCGCCCTTCACTATCTGAATAATTTCTTTTATTTGATCATACATTTCTTCAATTTCTTCGTCATCTGCAGAGCTAGTTGGCATATAAACTTGTACTACTGTAGTATGTGTGGGCTTCGTATCTATCTTTGCCACAGTAATGCGTTCACTATGTTGTTTGTAGTAACTTACCCGCATTCCTATTTTCCTATTCATTATTAAAGCTACTCCTGCATTACCCCTATTTGATTTTGTGTTTATAACCCTGTAGTCACCTGACCAGAAGTCTTGTTCCTCCTGTCACTGAACTTCACTAATTCCCAATATATCTAACTTTAACCTATCCATTTCCCTTTTTAAATTTTCTAACCTACCTGCCCGATTAAGGGATCTGACATTCCACGCTCCGATCTGTAGAACGCGAGTTTTCTTTCTCGTGATAACGACATCCTCTTGAGAAGTCCCGCCCGGAGATCCGAATGGGGGACTATTTTACCTCCAGAATATTTTACCCAAGAGGACGCCATCATCATTTAATCATACAGTAAAGCTGCATGCCCTCGGGAAAAATTACGGCTGTAGTTTCCCCTTGCTTTCAGCCGTTTGCAGTACCAGCACAGCAAGGCTGTTTTGGTTATTGTTACAAGGCCAGATCAGTCAATCATCCAGACTGTTGCCCCTGCAACTACTGAAAAGGCTGCTGCCCCTCTTCAGGAACCACACGTTTGTCTGGCCTCTCAACAGATACCCCTCCATTGTGGTTGCACCTACGGTACGGCTATCTGTATCGCTGAGGCACGCAAGCCTCCCCACCAACGGCAAGGTCCATGGTTCATGAGGGGAAGCAGTGCAATACAAATCGACAATAACTAAAAAAATATCAGCACATTAGATGTTCTTTAGTTTCGTATGGAACCTAGAAGGTATTAAGCGAGATCATACAATACAGTTAATTTTCGATTCTCTTGCAGCGTACAGGCAGTTAACCGAAGAATGACGTTCGCGTTTTTATAACAAAAAATTGCTGGTAGACGCCAGAAGACCTGAACTTTTGCAAAAAGACGTCTTACATCTACCAACAATGCGAATTTTTGTTCGGTACCCTTTCTGGCAAATCAGTGAATGTGAAACGTAGGAAATCTGTATGGAATGCAGTACCTACGTTATTTTATGTACAAACTAAGCCACCACACCTGTAGCTGAAGGGAGAGACCACACAGGCTCGATAATAACATGTCAAAGGAAATAAAACTGTTTCCCAACACAGCAGGTGCCAATTTTACAATATTTGCTACCTCTGATCCACAAACATTAGTAATCTTCAACATAATGCACTTTTGAATAAAAAATATTCATGTATTAGAAAGTTAAGTGAAATGCAAGAATTGGCGAATTATTAGATTCTATAAAAATTTTTTACGTGTCACCTAAAGTCCCTGTCACGATAAGAACTGATAAGAACAGAAATATATGCCACTCACGCATGAAATATATGTTTATATTTTCTTGCTTTCAGCAGAGTAAACTGAAATTATACAGATATTCGAAAGTATTTCTTCATTAGTTTTTTAGCTTATATCATTGAATAAGTAAGAGTAAGCTGTTTGTATGTTTATTTCACGAAAATTTATGTTCCTTGTTTATTGACTAATGTATGAAACGCAAAAATCGGCTATTTCGTTGAAAGAGTAGAAAAATAATTAAAGAAACAAACATAATCCTTAAAACGTAGCTAACTTATAAATTATAGAATGCAGCTATCAGTCGTTCTTTTTTAGATTTTATTACGTAAATCCAGATTTCGGCTAGGGGTTAGCCATTCTCAACGCACCATTTCCTATTTTTGATTCATGTAAGTCCTTCTTGTTCGGGCGTCATTGAGAATGGGTAGCCACTAGCCGAAATCTGGATTTCCATAATAAAATCTAAAAAGCGACAACTGATTCCTGCACTCTATAATTTATAAGCCACATAACAGGTCGCTGAGTACACCCACTTTCCGAATGGAAAGTAACCTCACGAAACTGTTACCGTTTCTAGCAGCTTGGAGCATATCAGACTTTCGCAGAAGTGACTGGCGACAGTCTGTTCACACGTTACAGCCATTCTCTGGCGAAAGGTTTTCAGATTCTGCAAACTGCACGTTGGAGGCGCTTGTTTACAAACTCTGTGGAAGCAGTATTTGAGTATTACTTTTTACGCTTTGACGGTGCGGTAGAGTAAAGAAATCGTGAGTGCATCGTGTGGAACTTCAAGCTTGAAACTACAGTGAAGTAATTATGGGAGACCGATACAATATTCACAGTCAGCTAGAACATTTGCAGTCAAAATATATTGGCACTGGTCATGCCGATACGACGAAATTCGAATGGTTGGTGAACCAACATCGAGATTCGTATGCTTCGTATATGGGACACTGTGATCTTCTTAACTTTTTTGCCATCAGTGAAAATGAAGCGAAAGCTAGAGTGAGATTTAACTTGATGGAGAAGATGTTGCAGCCTTGCGGCCCACCACCTGAGAAGCCAGAAGACTGAACTATGTTGATTCGTTCCCGACAGTATTTGAGACAATGTTTGGGCTCGGAGGTTTTTAATCCTCTGCGCGAGAGAGCTATACATTTAAAGTTTATAGTTTTGTACCAATAATTGGGCACGATTGGTGGAACAGTATATTGACGTAATTAAAAAAAAAATTTAAGAAAGATTCATTTAACAGTTTCGCATGTCTAATCAGAAATGCTTTTGTAGAGAGTTGCTAATCCATAAAACAATTTAATTTCAACTGTAGCTTTATTTCGACCTAGCCAAAACACGGGCACAGTGAAACCATTACGTTTAATTGTGTTTGTCTTTTGCAATCAGTTCCATAAGATGTAAAGAAAAAGAAGATAAGTAACATAAATTGATTAGTGTGAATAACTGAAGATGTAACTTCAGTTATAGTTGACTGTGGTATGCAATCTTTCGTTAGTTATTTAAAAGCTAATGCAAACATTTTCAACCATTCCAAATACTTTAATACATTTTTTTTAAATATTTGTAGTCAAGTAATTTTTAAATATTTGTAGTCAAGTAGCATAACATTACTCTTTATTAGTAATGGTTTGATTGATCTGTCTTTCATGATTAGACACATTGTACATTACACAGAACAATAGTGAGGAGAACCATTTGAATGCAGGAATTTTAAACTACAACTGATATAATTAGGTTTATAGCCCATTTCACAGGCTACAGAAATGGGCCTGTTTGAAAGTATTTGTTTACAAAATTATATAATTGCTAATAACATACGATTAGTGTAAAATATTCCCCAGTTGATGTAGCCAACATCTGTCTAAAGAAACTGATTACAATGATACATTTACTAATCTTGTGATGGCATTTAAAATGTGCAGTCAATGAAAGGACTTAAATAAAGGGATGTAAGGCTATACTAAATTATTTCTCAAACTAGTAAGTACTTGTTTACTACCAATAAATTGAGGCTCTTATTATCCTGTATTTTATTAGAAACTGAACTTTTTACAGTTGTTGGTATATTAATGACTGTGTGTTCCTGAATAATGGACATTTTGTAAACCACTGTAAATGCCTTTTGTCTTTGTGTAGATTGTTGTTCTTGGTAGTATTGAGTCTGGTTTTTGAGCTAGTTGCAAAAAGGGATAAATTATTTTAAAAGATCAGTTGTAAATAAATAGAATGCATTTAAGGCACCCTTTTCTGAGACTTAAGCTGAGTATTTTTTTTTAATTTAGGCCTACTAGATGATAATTTTGCAATGCATGTTTTTGGACTCTCTAGCCCTTAGCTTTGCTTGAGGTGGTACCTGAAAATATTACACTGTAAGAAATTATGAACAGAAAATAGGGCAACTCTTCTAATTTTTTATGTTGCATGAGTGTGGTATTTGCATTGCAATAATAGCCTATATTTCAACAGGGTAAAAGTGCTCGTAGTGTCCACAGATTTTGTGTTCGATGCTGCTATTGGTAACTATTCATGTGATGAATGATGGGAAGTGACCGCAAGGACTCATGAATTGAATAGAAGTTCATTGTCTTGTCACATGCAATTTGAAGTCATTGATTTAATGTACAGGAGACTTGTCAAAACACAAAAAATTGGTTTATAATTTTCCTTATATGCCTAATATCAGTAATATAATATACTGTACTGTATAATTAATTAAGCAATTAACAATTTTTCTTCAAAAGTTACAAACTTTTAAAAATTAACAGTCCGAAGTACTTGTTCTCTCCAGTTCAAAGTTTCAAGTTATTCGTGAATTCTTCTAATGAATAGTAACATTTCTGCACAAATTTCTCATATTAGTTTTTCTTCAGTGTTCCAAAATGTATGCTGAGCAATACTCTCCCTTTCACTTTGTTATAAATTTTCATACCCATATATCACTTTGTTATAAACTTTCCTACCCATATAATGTGGAGTTTGAGCATAAAGTTTTAAACGGTGGGTGGGCAGCATAAAATTATTTTGATTTCTGGTGGTACAATCATGTTGGAAATGATTTGCTACAAATGAATCAGGATTACTGTGTACAAAGATTATCAGCTCATAGATGTATAGTGAGAGAACACGTAATACACTTAGATTTTTTAGGAGTGGGTCGCACGATTTTCTTCACCCTACATTGTGCGCATTTCTAATGATGGTTTACTGAAGTTTTAATATTTGACACATATGGTTTGAGTTTCCCCAAAATACAATTCTATACCCTATTAATGACTCAAAGTAGCTGGGATATACTACTATTCTTATGCATGTACTGGTAGCATCATACAATATCCTCTTTGCAATTGCTAGGCTATTTAATTTATTTGCGAGATATTGAATAGATGATAGATTTTTATTCAGTTGCATTCCTAGGAATTTCACACAGCTTGCTTCCTGCAAATCCTGGTTTCTGTGACTGACGTGAATATAATTTATTTTGCGTCTTTTCTTTTAAACGGCATTAACTGAGTTTCTCCGTGTTTAATTTCAACCCATTTAAATCAAGTCAGGTAGGCCATCTAATTTTTTAATGAATGTAGATGGGCAACCACAGCTATCGGTAATCATCTTGGGTATTAATAAACCACTTAAGCTGTAGTCATTTATTTTTAGATCTCTATAGTTTCATAACACTAAGAGCCATTTCTTCGAGTGAACCTCAGCGTAACAATAAATCAAGAAGGAATAACCATCATGAGACATCCAATGATATAATTTACTAGAATAAGAATGTCAAAGTATTTATAGTCACATAACTAAAACATTAGAGTTAAAAAGTTCGTGAATTTGCACCCAACGTTGTTGTTTAAATATCGCTTAAAGGTGGTATGTCATTGAATAAAACAGCTGGATGCACGGTCGGTCATTCCATGTCAAAACACGCAATAATTCAAGGATTTGTAACCCTCTATCTCAGATTTTCGCACAACTTTGCGCATTTGCTTATACTTATACAAACTTATGCAAAATGTTTTTGGTCTCCGACTACAACGTTATTTTATATTGAATTTTAAATGAAGTGATATTCTGGTAACTGGGCTCTGCAAGAATGTGAATCAGAATGGTACTTGACTATATAACTGCTCGTAACTCAGGTGTTTATGAAGCTTTTGATTTGATTTTTCCCCCAAAGTTAAGTAAGGCATATAGTTAACAGATATCCAGTTATTGAAGCAGTAAAGTTACAAAGAAAGTTTTTGTAAAATATTAATATGTCAGTTCTTGATTTCAGAAAAATTGCAAGGATGTGGCAAAATGCTTATATCAAATTTCTCCAACCTGCTGGGAACCTGATTTTGCTCTTAAATCCTCTAGATTGTAAGTTTTCTAATAAAATACATATTTTGAGTATTCTGCTAATTGACACACACATCTGAAACGAAAATACTTTTTGCTGTGATGGCAAACGGTCATTTTGAGTAAGTTCATCCATTCACTGTCTCCGATGCAAGGGTATCAAATAAGCATATTTAAGTATAGGCCTAATTCATTCTAGGAGGCAAGTTAACTTTAAATGTGTTCAGCCAATCACGTGCTCACAGTGATAAAAAAAAAGTTATCTTAGAGGTAGTAGCTTGTTTCAAACCTTCATAGGTATAAAAACAATGCAAAAATTGCTGAAATTCATTGTTAGAGAATAACTGGCGTGCAACGATTAGTCCATTTGGCCTCAGTTGCTGTCTTCTGTGAGACAGTTCATATCTGTGCGTGGTGCGGCCCTATTATCCCACTTGTATAAAGTATGTTTTAAGTGAATTAGTGCTCAGTGAATTGCAGTGGAAAATGTGAATTCAGCCCTACTGGAAAATTACTAAAAACACCATGTCATTTGACAACCTGTACCGTAGTGAAAACTATACAGAAAATAGAAGAGCTGAGTGAAGACCAGTGAGATTCGATTTTGCTGCTGTCCAATATAAGCTTTGGTGACAAGATCAATAAAGTGCTGCTATATGTGGACATGACATTTACTATTATGTAAAAGTTTTTGAAAGTCATCAAAGAACTTGTTGTGATCCTATACAAAAAAACAAACAGTTAAAGTCTTTGAGGTCAGTTTGCTTGTCTTTGTCTAAAACATTAAGTGTTGCCACTTAATCTATGTGAAACCAGGCCAAAAACTGTGCATAACATGTAATATTTGTGAGCAGAAAAGTGACATCATTGACAGAAATTGAAAGTGATGCAGATGACTCAGAGGTGACATTTCACAAATCAGTTGAAGTATACAGGATCCAAATAAAACTTTCGTGATTTCGGATGCTCTCTCTTAAAACTTCACTCCATTCCAAATCGCAGCAATGCATCACATGGCAAAAAGAAGCTAGAAAAATTGGAGCATGTTTTGGAAAGAAAAGTGTGCCGGGCATTACATTGCAGTATTGAAGATTCTGGCAATAGATAATAAAAATTTAATGATGAAATTTTAAGAGAGCCAAAGATTTTGATGCTATGATATTGTTAATGAAAGAAAAAATTGCTATTGTAAGAGTACCTGTAAATTCAAATTTTAACTTTGGCTCCACTCTCTTGGTCAAAAGAAAACATAATGTCTGAATTCAATGTTAGTGAGTATGTGGTTCGACAAGCAAGGAAACTGAAAACAGAAACGGATATTTTATCAGTTCCTAAACCAAAATGGGGGAAAGTTATTGCTGATGAAGTGGTAAAGATTGTCACTGATTTCTACCAAAATGATGAATATATTCAAATGTTACCAGGAGGTAAAGACAAAATTAGCATTCAGAAGAATGTGTATATGCGAAACAGACTCATCCTTTGCAGTTTGAGAGAACTGCACTCATTTTATATGAGAGAATCCAAACATTAACATTGGTCTTTCTAAATTTTGTTTGCTAAGACCAAAGTGGTGTATTTTAGCTGGTGCTGTCGGCACTCAATCAGCGTTTTTTCCCCACAGCTGGTGGATAAACACAGATCATCGGGCAAAATTGGTAAAGCAGTCTGCAACTGTGGGTGAATACATAGATGTGCTTGTAACAAAATTAGTCACTTAAACCACATTCATTTATGTCTAAGTGTTAGTCAAAATCATTGAAAAAATGGAAAGAAAATCTAACGCCCGAAAAAGCAGTTCTATTAATGGACTTTGCTGAAAACTACAATTTTGTAATTCAGAATGAAATTCAGAGTTACCACTGGACAAGAAGCAGCTGTAAAATCCATCCCGTGTGCGTTTATTTGGTAAATTAGGTGGGAGTGTGGCTGAAACTTACTCTATTGCACTGATGAAGCCTGAAATGGGCACAGTATGTATCGAGAACCCACACACACTGATTTATATCTGCAGCCCAGCAGCTGTCACCACCCTGCACAGAAGAATTGAGTTCTTAAGACTTGGTCCATAGAGCATATATCCTGTCAGATCAAAAGAGTCTACCAATGAAAATAGAGCATCTTAAAACCGTGTTCTGCAAAAATGGATATACTACCAAACAAATTGAGATGGCAATCCAACCAGTCACTACACCACAGATTCCATAAGCAGAGCAAGATGAAGCAAAGAAGGTGCCGTATCTGCCCAGTACTGGTTCTGTTTCTGCCAGAATTGTAGTATCCTCCGTAAACACCAACATCAAGTGTCTCTTCTGTCCATCCAGCAAGATTGGGGAACTGGTGGGAAATGTTAAAGACGACATGGGATTATGGAAACCAGGCATTTACAATAAAGCTTGTCAATGTGGTATACCCTACATTGGCCAGACAAGAACAGTGGATATCAGGTGCAGGGAATGTCAAAGGCACACCCAATTAAGACGAGTGACTAAATCTGCCATAGCTGAACACTGTCTATAACTAGATCATGCCATGAATTATGGTGAAACCATAAGTCAAAAATAGTTACTAATGAATATACATCCCGTCTGTGACGTGGGGAAATCTGACAGTGATGTGTTGAAAATAAGATACTTTCTGTTGTTGTTATTGCATTGACTATTGCCATTCGTAAATTAACAAGCAGAAAAAGCTTTGTACAAATCTGAAGCAGTGGGTGTTAGGTTTGGCTGATCTTCCTTAGATTTTTTTCACCACAACACAAAGTATTGTGATTTCAGATTTATTTGTGTGTCCATTCACAGAAAACCCATTAATAATTTTATTTTATTCCAATGTGCATTGTCTCTGGAGTTATTTGAGACCAATTATAAGTCCCACCAAGTTAGAGAAATGTGGCATAAGCATTTTTCAATCTGTCTGTACTTTTTCCGGAAATTGGAAAGTGACACACATTAAATTTTTTTGTATTGTTCTTTGTAAATAATTACATGTCTGTGAGTATGTGCTTCTCTTAACTTGTGAAAAAAATTCCAAATCAAAATTGCTTCATAAACGAGTTATGGGCATTTATGTAGATAAGTACCATTTTGCATGGGCATTCTTGCAGAGACCAGTTACCAGAGGATCACTTTAAAATTCGATATTAAAAAAAAGTTTCAGCCTGAGAGCAAAAACATTTTGGCACAAGTTATAAGCATAAGCAAATGTACAAAGTTGCTATTCGCCATATAACAGAGACACAGATAGGTAGAACAAAAAGACTGCCACAAATAAAGCTTTCGGCCATTAAGGCCTTCATCAACAATCACACAAATGCGCGCGCGCCTGCAGTCTCAGGCAACTGAAACCACACTGCAAGCAGCAGAACCAGTACATAATGGGAGTGGCGACTGGATGAGGTATGAACAAGGCTTGGGAAGGGAGGGGGAGGGATAGTATGGTGGGGGTGGTGGACAGTGCTGCAGGTTGGACAGAGGGCAAGGGGGGAGTAGCGGAAAAGGAGACAAGTAAAAAAGACTGGGTGTGATGGTGGAATGACAGCTGTGTAGTGCTGGAATGAGAACAGGGAAGGGGCTCGATGGGTGAGGACAGTGACTAATGAAGGTTGAGGTCAGGAGGGTTATGGGAACGTGGGATGTATTGCAGGGTGGGAAGCATCCATATGGTAAAGGCTGTGAAGCAATCATTGCAATGAAGGATGTTATGTTTGGCAGCATGTTCAGCAACAGGGTGGTCCACTTCTTTTTGGCCACAGTTTATCGGAGGCCATTCATGTGGACAGACAGCTTGTTGGTTGTCATGCCAACATAGAATTCAGCACAGTGGTTGCAGCTTAGCTTGTAGATCACATGACTGGTTTCACAGATAGCCTTGACTTTGATGTGATAGGTGACGTTCGTGACCGGACTGGTGTAGGTGGTGGTGGGATGATGTGTAGAACAGGTCTTGCATCTTGGTCTATTACAGGGATATGGGCCATGAGGTAAGGGTTGGAAGCAGGGGTTGAGTAGGGATGGACGAGTATATTGTGTAGTGGGCGGCAGGGGGTTTGGAAGGATAGTAGACAGGACACTTCTCATTCCAGGGCACGGTGAGAGGTTGTCGAAACCGGGCGTAGAATGTAATTCAGTTGATCCAGTCCTAGGTGGTACTGAGTTATGAGGGGAATACTCCTCTGTGACCAGGGGTTGAGGAGGACCAGGTGAAGCAAATGGAGAAGTTGTTGAGGTTCTGGAGGAAAGTGGACAGGGTGTCCTCACCATCAGTCCAGATCGCAAAGATGTCATCAGTGAATCTGAACCAGGTGAGGGGGTTAAGGATTCTGGGTTTTTGAAAAGAATTCCTCTAGATGGCCCTTGCATAGGTTGGCGCCATGCGGGTGTTGTGCCTATCTGCGACTTCATCTCCGCTATATGGTGAGTAGCAACTTTCCTTTTCATAATATTGTTACATTCTATCCTGGATTTTCCATTATTTGAGCATATGTGAAAAGTTTTACGAAAATCTGAGATGATGGGTGACACGATAGCTATTGATCTAAAAACAAGGAACTAAATACAGCTGAAGTGGACTATTAATACCCAATAACCATGAGTGAATAGCCAACAGCAGGAGACAACAGACACTAAGTGCACTTCAACCTGGAACAGTTGTTCTTCCAATTTGTTTCATACTTTAGTTACATCTACATGCGTGTCTCAATATTTTGTGGGTAGTATTCGACATATAGTGCACCTTTTTCAAATTTGACCGTAAAGTGCCGAGGCACCAATTTTAGATGTTCAGTCTAGAAGCATACAGAGACATTTAACTAAAAATTTGGTATAAAGTGTAAATTATAGTATTATGTAAAAACAATGATAGCCATAAATTAATAACTAATGCAGTGCCGGGTCATCTTCTTGCATTCTGTGAAATTTTACATCTTGATTATGTATAATAATATACATATCCTTGTCAGACATCTAACACACTAATGTTGAGCAATTATATTTATAATTGCTCAACTTTAGTGTGTTATATGTCTCACAAGGCTCTGTATTTTAGCTAAACGTTTCATGAATTAGTTGTTGAAGTCTGTCATAATTCTAAAGTCTGATGCATGAATGATGGCGGCTGCATTGTTGCTGGTTCCAAGTGACAGTTGTGGTATGAGCATACATGTGCTTTGCACTCGATGAAAGAACTTATCCCACAAATTATGTCTCTCACTTGCTTGTGTAGAATTTGTCACTTAAATACCACCACCAATAGTCCCGATGTATAGCAACAAATGGAATAAAAATTGACAAAATAGCTTCTGTCAGAGAATGTGTGACATAGGTGTGTGGAACAAGCTTAAACTCATCTGCCATCATTCGTATCTCCAACTATAATCAGACCTTTGCAGATACTTAGCACTCTATTTTCATTCTATTTGTGACGATTTGTTCAAATGCCAAGTGAAGCATTCAGCATCTACACAGCAGTACTATTTGGAGGTTTGCAGCTCCTTCACTAAATAAGATACCTATAGATATAGTCTGACTCATACTGGTGGAACAAATGTAACTTGTTTTCTTATTGAACACACAAGTTATCAGTTTACCTCCATCTTGAGTTTTTATCACGATACTTCATGAGGATACACTGAACCACTTGAGAGTATATCTACAACTGTCTTGAAATTATTCACAGTACGATGCATTTTCTGATAACAGCCATGGGGTGGTCAAGTGCAATAATGTTGTGGTCGTGCAGTACAAAGAGTTCAAAATAGTGTGTGTAATTGGAATTCCATGTGCTGTGGATTGGTAGTATATTAAGGGATATCTTACTTGGCATACATAATTGGCCTTTGTTTTACTGTATAAAGGTTTCACATTCTTATTTAGGATTCCATACCAACACTTATGTGAATATAATTCTTTTGGACAGTTATAAATTTTGGCTATTTTTTGAAAAAGTGTGGCTTTATGAGATTCCTATTGTGTGCAGTCAGTATCAAGCCTCTTATGGTTACTCTTGTGTATCCTTGTATTTCTTTGGTCTGGGAGTAGCACTGTGTAGCATACTCATAGCTGCAGTCTGGGGCAGGCCTTCTTTGAAGCTTCTTAGGATCCATTTGCAAACCAGAGGCCCCAGATGTGATTTTGGTGGCATTATGTTAAGTTATGTGAACAATCTTCACCGCTCACAATTAATGTTCAGTTGAGACAGACATGGCTTTAATGTAATTGTTTTCATTATCAAACAATGAAGGCCCAGGTTGGAATATCAACAACATTATGAAAAGGATAGATTGCTACTTACCATGAAGATGATACGTTGAAGTCAAACATTCACACAACCAAGCGCCACCCCTCCCGCACGCACGCGCGCGCACAAACACACACGCACATACACACACACGCACAAACACACACACACACACACACACACACACACACACACACACACACACGCATGCACCGCACGCACGCGCTGCTTAGTGTAGTCATGTCTTGGTCTCCATCTACGATTTTTACGCTCCACGCTACCCTCCAATACTAAATTGGTGATCCCTTGATGCCTCAGAACATGTCCTACAAACCGATCCCTTCTTCTGGTCAAGTTGTGCCACAAACTTCTCTTCTCCCCAATCCGATTCAGTACTTCCTCATTAGTTATGTGATCTACCCATCTAATCTTCAGCATTCTTGTGTAGCACCACATTTCGAAAGCTTCTATTCTCTTCTTGTCCAAACTATTTATCATCCATGATTCACTTCCATACATGGCTACACTCCATACAAATGCTTTCAGAAATGACTTCCTGACACTTAAATCTATACTCGATGTTAACAAACTTCTCTTCTTCAGAAACGCTTTCCTTGCCATTGCCAGTCTACATTTTATATCCTCTCTACTTCGACCATCATCAGTTATTTTGATCCCCAAATAGCAAAACTCCTTTACTATTTTAAGTGTCTCACTTCCTAATCTAATTCCCTCAGCATCACCCGACTTAACTCGACTACATTCCATTATCCTCGTTTTGCTTTTGTTGATGGTCATCTTATATCCTCCTTTCAAGACACTGTCCATTCCGTTCAAGTGCTCTTCCAAATCCTTTGCTGTCTCTGACAGAATTACGATGTCATCAACGAAACTCAAAGTTTTTATTTCTTCTCCATGGACTTTAATACCTACTCCGAATTTTTCTTTTGTTTCCTCCACTGCTTGCTCAGTATACAGATTGAATAACATCAGGGATAGACTACAGCCCTGTCTCACTCCCTTCCCAACCACTGCTTTCCTTTCTTGTCCCTCGACTCTTATAACTGCCATCTGGTTTCTGTACAAATTGTAAATAGCCTTTCGCACCCTGTGTTTTACCCCTGCCACCTTCAGAATTTGAAAGAGAGTATTCCAGTCAACATTGTCAAAAGCTTTCCTAAGTCTACAAATGCTAGAAACGTAGGTTTGCCCTTCCTTAATCTAGCTTCTAAGATAAGTCGTAGGGTCAGTATTGCCACACGTGTTCCAACATTTCCACGGAATCCAAACTGATCTTCCCCGAGGTCGGCTTCTACTAGTTTTTCCATTCGTCTGTAAAGAACTCGAGTTAGTATTTTGCAGCTGTGACTTATTAAACTGATAGTTCGGTAATTTTCACATCTGTCAACACCTGCTTTCTTTGGGATTGGAATAATTATATTCTTGCTGAAGTCTGACGGTATTTCGCCTGTCTCATACATCTTGCTCACCAGATGGTAGAGTTTTGTCAGGACTCACTCTCCCAAGGCCGTCAGTAGTTCCAATGGAATGTTGTCTACTCCAGGGGCCTTGTTTCGACTCAGGTCTTTCAGTGCTCTGTCAAACCCTTCACACAGTATCGTATCTCCCATTTCATCTTCATCTACATCCTCTTCCATTTCCATAATATTGTCCTCAAGTACATCGCCCTTGTATAGACCCTCTATATACTTCTTCCATCTTTCTGCTTTCCCTTCTTTGTTTAGAACTGGGTTTCCATCTGAGCTCTTAATATTCATACAAGTAGTCCTCTTTTCTCCAAAGGTCTCTTTAATTTTCCTGTAGGCAGTATCTATCTTACCCCTAGTGAGATAAGCCTCTACATCCTTACATTTGTCCTCTAGCCATCCCTGCTTAGCCATTTTGCACTTCCTGTCGATATCATTTTTGAGACGTTTGTATTCCTTTTTGCCTGCTTCATTTACTGCTTTTTTATATATTCTCCTTTCATCAATTAAATTGAATATTTTTTTCTGTTATCCAAGGATTTCTACTAGCCCTCGTCTTTTTACCTACTTGATCCTCTGCTGCCTTCACTACTTCATCCCTCAAAGCTATGCATTCTTCTTCTATTGTATTTCTTTCCCCCATTCCTGTCAATTGTTCCCTTATGCTCTCCTTGAAACTCCATACAACCTCTGGTTCTTTCAGTTTATCCAGGTCCCATCTCCTTAAATTCCCACCTTTTTGCAGTTTCTTCAGTTTTAATCTACAGGTCATAACCAACAGATTGTGGTCAGAGTCCACATCTGCCCCTGGAAATGTCTTACAATTTAAAACCTCAGGTCCAAATGTTGTAGAGCTATATTAACTTTTTCAGATCCACAGTCTGACATTACGATTTTCCGCTACAGTTCCAATGCTGGATGATGTCCGAAACATTTCCATTATTGTGTTTATAAATAAGAGGGGGGAAGAATGCAGTGAACAGAAAAATTGGGTTGGAAAGGCTTAAGGGATAAACTGTGTTCAGGAGGGGGGTTAACAGGGTGACGGAGTGGATGTGTGACGTAGAAGCATGAGGGAAGGCAGACCACTGGATTATGTTGATGCAGTTCCCCCGCTTCACATGTCTGCAAACTGAAGATCAAGAAGGTGATACCACACTTTATCTACTCCACCACATCACCAGAAGCAACTACAGGGTGTCTCAAAAAGTTATGCCAACCCTCCACAGAGCATTGTATGAATCACTGGTGATGAAGTGTGCAGAGACATGCCAGCGGAGCTGTTCATTTCCCATAGAATGCATTCATACTACATTGAGCAAGTATATAGTAATAATACTAACACAAGTAACTCATATGGACAGAATCTCCCTAAAGCCCTATATGCTGTTCAACACCGCTAGAGAGGAAATTATTCTTACAAGGGTCACTCCAAAAGAAATGCACACTATTTTTGTAAAAATACAGTTTTCATTCTGCATGTATGTAAGTTTTACAGTGTGTAGATACACCCTTCCCGCTTGTTTTCAAACTTAGTTCAACCTATTCCCGTGAGTGGTGCCGTCACAGCATGTCTTCAAGATGGCTGCTACACTTGACATTCATCAGAAGGAACGTGCTGTCATAGAATTCCTGTGCTGTGAAAATGAGACAGTGGGGAACATCCACAACAGGTTGAAAAAGAAGTATGGAGATGCTGCTGTCGATCGCAGTACAGTTAGTCGGTGGATGAGCAGGTTACATGATGAAAGTGGGCACGACAATATTGAGGATTGTCCTCGCAGCGGCAGGCCTCATGCTGCACACACTCCAGACAATGTGCAAAGAGTTAATGAATTGGTGACTGCTGACAGTCACAGTAAACGAATTGTCACGCTAAGTTGGGATAGGGGAAAGAAGTGTTTGCAGAATACTGAAAGTGTTGGCATTGAAAAAGGTTTGTGCTAGGTGGGTTCCTAGAATGTTGGCAGTGACTCACAAAGAAACAAGAAAAACGGTATGCAGCCAATTTTTGGAACAGTACGAGAATGGTGGAGATGAATTACTTGGAAGAATTGTGACAGGTGATGAAACATGGCTCCATCATTTTTCACCAGAGACAAAGAAGCAATCAATGGAGCGGCATCATGCAAATTCCCCCAAGAAAAGAAAATTCAAAACCACACATTCTGCTGGAAAAGTTATGAATACGGTGTTTTTCGATTCGGAAGAGCTCTTGCTTGTGGACGTCATGCCAAGTGGAACCACCATAAATTCAGATGCCTATGTGACGACACTGGAGAAACTTCAAGCTCGACTGAGTCGTGTTCGACCACATCGGCAAAACCAGGATGTTTTGCTGTTGCACGACAATGCATGGCCACATGTCAGTCAAAAAACCATGGAAGCGACCACAAAACTCGGATGGACAACACTGAAACACCCGCCTTACAGTCCTGACCTGGCTGCATGCGAGTATCATCTCTTTGGGAAACTGAAAGACTCTTTTCATGGAGCAAGGTTTGAAGTTCATAACTCCATTGTGCACATTGTCAAACAGTGGCTCCAACAGGTTGGTCCAGAATTTTACCGTGCGGGTTAAGGCGCTGGTTCCAAGATGGCGTAAGGCAGTTGAGAGGGATGGAAATTATGTGGAGAAATGAAAATATTGTTCCTAAAGGATATATCTACACACTGTTAAACTTTCAAACATGTAGCATAAAAGATGGATTTAAAAAAAAAAAAAAAAAATAGTGCCCGTTTCTTTTGGGGTGACCCTCGAAGTAATCTTGTATGGCACCTGTACTGTTCCTCCTGGAAAGACAACTACCCCCACTATGAGCACTGTTTGATTTTCAGTTTACAGACAAGACTACACCTCCCAAGCAATGCCTGTCCAGTTCTCTTAGGTGAGTAGAGAAAATAACTTCACTGGAATTGTGTTTATATAGTGGAACTGTTCTCAGTTTGTTAATTGAGTATTTATTCACAGCTGTTAAGTTAACTATTGTGTGAAACAGCTCAACAGCTGGAGCAGTCAAATGTGTACAACACTGAAGAACCTGTCCATAGTGTGGCATGCTGTCGATTTCATTGTCCCTACTATTACTGTCTGGAATATTGTTCACAGCATGATGTGTATCCAATGCATCACCTTGGCCCCAGCTCTCCCAACATCTGAAGAGACTCGGAGACTTAAACTGCATCTCTCCACAACAGAAGATCACCTAGGTGTTACGGAACTTCAAATATTTCATCATAAGTAAAACAATACATTACAACAGATAACTGAACATGATCAGTCCCATTCCATCAGACATATTCACACCTATCTTGGAAGATACACTGTTTATGTGTGGCAAGTGGCTCCACTCATTGCAGTGCACCCTACAAGTGTCGGCAATTCCTGGACGGAAAAGATTTATCCAGCCTACACAATTAATGGTGAGTGGGGAGGAATGGCTGCAACAAAATTACATGGCATTACAATACATTGCCAACAACAGACATCAGCAAAGTGTCACATTTACCAGTCCAATCCCTCTCCCAACAACACTATATAGGTCATTTACAACATCACATTTACAAATTAATACACACCTTGGCCATTGTTCACTTGAAAGTATTTTACATAAAAGCTTACTTAACAGCTATAATAAATACTAATAATAAACTGAAAATAACTCCACTATATAGACACGAGCCCACGGAAGTTATTTTGTCTATTCATGTAACAGAATGCATTCTATGTAGTGTTAACATATTTTGTGGGAAATAAACACCCCTGGGCATGTCCCTGCACACTGCATCACCAGTGATTCATAAGGTGCGCTGTGGAGGGTAGGCATAACTTTTTAAGACTCCCTGTAGTTGCTTCTGGTATAAAGTAAGGAATCATCTGCTTGATCTTCAGTTTGCAGACCTATAAAGGAGAAGAGCACTAACACAATCCCTCACACTTCTACCCCGCTCATCGGCCCCTTCATCCTGTTGCCACCTGGAACACAATTCATCCTTTAATAAGGCTATATGGCACGTATACTTGGTACACATATTTAATATCTGTTTTCAGCACACTTTATCTATAAATGAACATTAATAGTATACCATTAAAACAATATTTTTAATAATCTAATGATGGAAATCCCAGGTAGGGACATCAACAATGTAGAAAAAGATCAGTTGCTATGTACCATAAAGAAGAGACATTAAGTTGCAGATAGGCACAAATAAAAGGCACTTGCACAAAGCTTTCGGCCACAGCCTTCACCAGCAAAAGAGAAACACACACCATTCATACACACAAGTAAGCACACCTCATGCATGGGGCACATGACCCCCAACTTCAGCAGCTCGGACCAGACGCCAACTACAATACAACATGGGCAGCAATCTGGAGGGGACGGGGAAGGGGGACAGATAGCAGTGTACAGATTGAGGCTGAGAGAAAGGCTGTCTGGTGGTGTATGCAGGGACTAGAATGCCAACAGGCACAGTGTCAGGAGGTAATAGACCAAGGAGGTGGGGGGTAAGGATCGAAAAAGCAGAAGAGAGGAAAAGATGGGCAGCTGCATTAGCAGAGGGTGGTACCCTCTGTCAGTGGACTCTGCCTTCTAAATCCTGGTGTGGTGGTTAAGCTTTTAGTTTGTTCCTTCACTGATTGAACTAACGAAGATGACAGTGAAAATTCCTGGTGGAAAGATTAAACTGCTTGAGGACAAACAACTCACTTTAGAGGCTGAAATAAGCTGCATAAATATTCAGTCAGGTTTTGATAAGATTTCAAACTGGTGCAAAGATTGGCAACTTGCATTAAATGTTCAGAAATGTAAAATTGTGCGCTTCACAAAATGAAAAAAAAGAAAAAAGAAAATAAATGTGATATCTACAACTATAAAATCAATGAATCACTGTTGGAATCGATGAACTCATACAACTATGTGGGTACAACACTTTGTACGGATGTGAAGTGGAATGATCACATAAGCTCAGTTATTGGTAAAGCAGAAGGTAAGACTTCAGTTTATTGGAAGAACACTGGAAACATGTAATCAATCTAAAGAAGAGATTGCTTAAAAATGACTTGTGTGACCCATCCTAGAATACTGCTCAAGTGTGTGGGACCCTTACCAGATGGGACTAACAGGAGGTATTGAAGGGCAGTGCAAATGGTTACTGGTTTGCTTGATCTGTGGGAGTGTGTCACAATGATTCTGAAGGAACTGAACTGGAAGACACTTGAATATATATGTCAACTACCCGAGGAAGTGTGTTAATAAAGTTTCAAAAACTGGCTTTAATTAATGACTCTGGGAATATACTACAATCCTTTATGTATTGCTTGCATAGGAGTAGTGAGGATAAGATTAGAATAGTTACTGCATGCATAGAGGCATTCAAACAAATTGTTCTTCCTGTGCTCCATACATGACTGGAGCAGGAAGAAACTCTAGTAACTTGTTGTTGTTGTGGTTTTCAGTCCTGAGACTGGTTTGATGCAGCTCTCCATGCTACTCTATCCTGTGCAAGCTTCTTCATCTCCCAGTACCTACTGCAACCTACGTCCTTCTGAATCTGCTTACTGTATTCATCTCTTGGTCTCCCTCTACGATTTTTACCCTCCATGGTGCCCTCCAATACTAAATTGGTGATCCCTTGATGCCTCAGAACATGTCCTACCAACCGATCCCTTGTTCTGGTCAAGTTGTGCCACAAACTTCTCTTCTCCCCAATCCTATTCAATACTTCCTCATTAGTTATGTGATCTACCCATTTAATCTTCAGCATTCTTCTGTAGCACCACATTTCGAAAGCTACTATTCTCTTCTTGTCCAAACTATTTATCGTCCATGTTTCACTTCCATACATGGCTACACTCCATACAAATACTTTCAGAAATGACTTCCTGACACTTAAATCTATACTCGATGTTAACAAATTTCTCTTTTTCAGAAACGCTTTCCTTGCCATTGCCAGTCTACATTTTATATCCTCTCTACTTCGACCATCATCAGTTAATTTTGCTCCCCAAATAGCAAAACTCCTTTACTACTTTAAGTGTCTCATTTCCTAATCTAATTCCTTCAGCATCACCTGACTTAATTCGACTACATTCCATTATCCTCGTTTTGCTTTTGTTGATGTTCATTTTATATGCTCCTTTCAAGACCCTATCCATTCCGTTCAACTGCTCTTCCAAAATTACGATGTCATCGGCGAATCTCAAAGTTTTTATTTCTTCTGTATGGATTTTAATACCTACTCCAAATTTTTCTTTTGTTTCCTTTACTGCTTGCTCAAGATACAGATTGAATAACATCGGGGAGAGGCTACAACCCTGTCTCACTCCCTTCCCAACCACTGATTCCCTTTCATGCCCCTCGACTCTTGTAACTGCCATCTGGTTTCTGTACAAATTGTAAATAGCCTTCCGCTCCCTGTATTTTACCCCTGCCACCTTCAGAATTTGAAGGAGAGTATTCCAGTCAACATTGTCAAAAGCTTTCTCTAAGTCTACAAATGCTAGAAACGTAGGTTTGCCTTTCCTTAATCTTTCTTCTAAGATAAGTCGTAGGGTCAGTATTGCCTCACGTGTTCCAACATTTCTACGGAAGCCAAACTGATCTTCCCCGAGGTCGGCTTCTACTAGTTTTTCCATTCATCTGTAAAGAATTCGTGTTAGTACACTCCTGGAAATTGAAATAAGAACACCGTGAATTCATTGTCCCAGGAAGTGGAAACTTTATTCACACATTCCTGGGGTCAGATACATCACATGATCACACTGACAGAACCACAGGCACATACACAGGCAACAGAGTATGCACAATGTCGGCACTAGTACAGTGTATATCCACCTTTCGCAGCAATGCAGGCTGCTATTCTCCCATGGAGACGATCGTAGAGATGCTGGATGTAGTCCTGTGGAACGGCTTGCCATGCCATTTCCACCTGGCGCCTCAGTTGGACCAGCGTTCGTGCTGGACGTGCAGACCGCGTGAGACGACGCTTCATCCAGTCCCAAACATGCTCAATGGGGGACAGATCCGGAGATCTTGCTGGCCAGGGTAGTTGACTTACACCTTCTAGAGTACGTTGGGTGGCACGGGATACATGCGGACATGCATTGTCCTGTTGGAACAGCAAGTTCCCTTGCCGGTCTAGGAATGGTAGAACGATGGGTTCGATGACGGTTTGGATGTACCGTGCACTATTCAGTGTCCCCTCGACGATCACCAGAGGTGTACGGAGAGTGTAGGAGATCGCTCCCCACACCATGATGCCGGGTGTTGGCCCTGTGTGCCTCGGTCGTATGCAGTCCTGATTGTGGCGCTCACCTGCACGGCGCCAAACACGCATACGACCATCATTGGCACCAAGGCAGAAGCGACTCTCATCGCTGAAGACGACACGTCTCCATTCGTCCCTCCATTCACGCCTGTCGCGACACCACTGGAGGTGGGCTGCACGATGTTGGGGTGTGAGCGGAAGATGGCCTAACGGTGTGTGGGACCGTAGCCCAGCTTCATGGAGACAGTTGCGAATAGTCCTCGCCGATACCCCAGGAGCAACAGTGTCCCTAATTTTCTGGGAAGTGGCGATGCGGTCCCCTACGGCACTGCATAGGATCCTACGGTCTTGGCGTGCATCCGTGCGTCGCTGCGGTCCGGTCCCAGGTCGATGGGCACGTGCACCTTCCGCCGACCACTGGCGACAACATCGATGTACTGTGGAGACCTCACGCCCCACGTGTTGAGCAATTCGGCGGTACGTCCACCCGTCCTCCCTCATGCCCACTATACGCCATCGCTCAAAGTCCGTCAACTGCACATACGGTTCACGTCCACGCTGTCGCGGCATGCTACCGGTGTTAAAGACTGCGATGGAGCTCCGTATGCCACGGCAAACTGGCTGACACTGATGGCGGCGGTGCACAAATGCTGCGCAGCTAGCGCCATTCGACGGCCAACACCGCAGTTCCTGATGTGTCCACTGTGCCATGCGTGTGATCATTGGTTGTACAGCCCTCTCACAGTGTCCGGAGCAAGTATGGTGGGTCTGACACACCGGTGTCAATGTGATAGTTCGGTAATTTTCACATCTGTCAACACCTGCTTTCTTTGGGATTGGAATTATTATATTCTTCTTGAAGTCTGAGGGTATTTCGCCTGTCTCATACATCTTGCTCACCAGAAGGTAGAGTTTTGTAAGGACTGGCTCTCCCGAGGCCGTCAGTAGTTCCAATGGAATGTTGTCTACTCCGGGGGCCTTGTTTCAACTCAGGTCTTTCAGTGCTCTGTCAAACTCTACACGCAGTATCGTATCTCCCATTTTGTCTTCATCTACATCCTCTTCCAATTCCATAATATTGTCCTCAAGTACATCGCCCTTGTATAGACCCTCTATATACTCCTTCCACCTTTCTGCTTTATCTTCTTTGCTTAGAACTGGGTTTCCATCTGAGCTCTTGATGTTAATACAAGTGGTTCTCTTATCTCCAAAGGTCTCTTTAATTTTCCTGTAGGCAGTATCTATCTTACCCCTAGTGAGATAAGCCTCTACATCCTTACATTTGTTCTCTAGCCATCCCTGCTTAGCCATTTTGCACTTTCTGTCGATCTCATTTTTGAGACGTTTGTATTCCTTTTTGCCTGCATCATGTACTGCATTTTTATATTTTCTCCTTTCATCAATGAAATTCAATATTTCTTCTGTCACCCAAGGATTTCTACTAGCCCTCGTCTTTTTACCTACTTCATCCTCTGCTGCCTTCACTACTTCATCCCTCAAAGTTACCCATTCTTCTTCTATTGTATTTCTTTCCCACATTCCTGTCAATTGTTCCCTTATGCTCTCCGTGAAACTCTGTACAACCTCTGGTTCTTTCAGTTTATCCAGGTCCCATCTCCTTAAATTCCCACCTTTTTGCAGTTTCTTCAGTTTTAATCTACAGGTCATAAACAATAGATTGTGGTCAGAGTCCACATCTGCCCCTGGAAATGTCTTACAATTTAAAACCTGGTTCGTAAATCTCTGTCTTACCATTATATAATCTATCTGAAACCTGTCAGTATCTCCAGGCTTCTTCCATGTAGACAGCCTTCTTTTATGATTTTTGAACCAAGTGTTAGTTATGATTAAGTTGTGCTCTGTGCAAAAATCTACCAGGCGGCTTCCTCTTTCATTTCTTAGCCCCAGTCCATATTCACCTGCTACGTTTCCTTCTCTCCCTTTCCCTACTACCGAATTCCAGTCACCCATGACTATTAAATTTTTATCTCCCTTCACTATCTGAATAATTTCTTTTATTTGATCATACATTTCTTCAATTTCTTCATCATCTGCAGAGCTAGTTGACAAATAAACTTGTACTACTGTAGTAGGTGTGGGCTTCGTATCTATCTTGGCCACAATAATGTGTTCACTATGCTGTTTGTAGTAGCTTACCCGCATTCCTGTTTTCCTATTCATTATTAAAGCTACTCCTGCATTACCCCTATTTGATTTTGTGTTTATAACCCTGTAGTCACCTGACCAAAAGTCTTGTTCCTCCTGCCACCGAACTTCACTAATTCCCACTATATCTAACTTTAACCTGTCCATTTCCCTTTTTAAATTTTCTAACCTACCTGCCCGATTAAGGGATCTGACATTCCACGCTCCGATCTGTAGAACGCGAGTTTTCTTTCTCGTGATAACGACATCCTCTGAGTAGTCCCCGCCCGGAGATCCGAATGGGGGACTATTTTACCTCCGGAATATTTTACCCAAGGGGACGCCATCATCATTTAATCATACAGTAAAGCTGCATGCCCTCGGGAAAGATTACAGCTGTAGTTTCCCCTTGCTTTCAGCCGTTCGCAGTACCAGCACAGCAAGGCCGTTTTGGTTAGTGTTACAAGGCCAGATCAGTCAATCATCCAGACTGTTGCCCCTGCAACTACTGAAAAGGCTGCTGAGCCTCTTCAGGAACCACACGTTTGTCTGGCCTCTCAACAGATACCCCTCCGTTGTGGTTGCACCTACGGTACGGCTATCTGTATCGCCGAGGCACGGAAGCCTCCCCACCATGGTTCATGGGGGGAAGTAGTAACTTGTACCATGGGATATATCCTCTGCCATGTATCTCACGGTGGTTTGCAGAGTATAAATGTAGATGACAAAGTCTTGAGCAGGAGAACATATAAAAATAAAGAGAGAAGGGAAACGTAAAAGATATATAACTGTTTCAAAATTATTTACTGAAACTTAAGTATAGTTTTATGATTAGGACATCACTACAGTGGTTTTATTACTCAATACTGTTTAGTCTTTACTCTTATTATAGTTACAAATTATTAAAAAAAATTATTACAAAATGTACATCACACCCTATGTATCCCAATAAAAATGTAGCAGTGCATTGTACACTTACAAAATTTGAATAAAACAGTAGTCGCAACAAAGAACTATCCACTCTTGCACAAATGTAATGAGTTCCAATCATAGTTTTGCCTTCCTTTCCACATAGTTACAATCACTAATTCTCTGCTCTGCTTCTACAAATGTTCATGTTTAATGACATCAAGGCAGGAATGAATTAAAGAAGAAGCAGCAGTGATCTCCCTTTTTCATTCAACAAACTATTCTGTCAGCACTCGTATTTAACAGAACGTCCATTTTCTTCTTTGACATCCTTGCAACATGTTTAACTAAACATTGTTTTGAAAGAGGATACACAGCTTCACACAGTTTCATCAGAATATTAATAGCATCAGTAACACTATCAATGTCCATTATTCCACTTTGGGTGTATTCTGATATCTGCTGATGTGTTGGTAACAGAGTAGCTGTAACTGTACCATGGTTTAAGTTGGTCCCATCTTGAGGAGTTGTGTTGCATAAATCTTCCTCTTCAGCTGTAGGATCAGTGAACTTCAGGTCACCATGAATCCCCTGAAAGAAATCCATAATGAGTAAACAATGCTTTATCAATGTGTAAAAGCTATGCTATAAAAGTTTTACGTCACAGTACAGTAAAGTGTGTAAACTTTTAAAACGATCTAGTTCACAGCAGCAAATTATCATTATACTTTTCTTGGAGCACATGAGAAATTTTGTTTGCACAATAAACAGCAGATCTGGGTCCAAACCTCCAAACATCAAGCACTTAAGCAGCTAAGAAATATGTCAATTGTACTTGCCGCTATTTACTTGAAGCAAAGCATAATGGGAGGACTACTGGGAACACATTTCATGACTAATAGTTCCAAACCAACAGATACTGCTTAATTAAAGTTTCTTTAAATTTATAAGGCTGGACAATTTCTTAGCTGAATAAAACTAGGAATATCTCACCTTGTCGCTAAACTGTATCCCACTTACTCACTCTATTAAGGTTATCAGTTTGTCCTATATAACGAATGAGAATGTAGAGCAAGGCATATGAGAGTTCTTTGATACTTCCAGATTCACAATGTAATGGCAGAATGCATTTTCACTACCTAACTTTAAAAACAAATAAAAAAATAAATAGTAGTTTAGATGACAAAAGAGAGACTAGAAATGAAATAGCGAATCGAACTGCATGAACCATCAAGTATGGTTTTGGCTGCAGTTTGCTCATTTTGGTGGGAGTGGTCATTGTGTTAATAATACAAGAAAACTGCTTTTGAAACATGGCCTGATCAGTTACCTAGGAAGTTCTGCTCATACAGTGTCTTTTAATGCCTTTAAGTATTTATTTTTTGGTATGGCATATAATATAATCAAAATAACTACTTCAGGTCTCCATATCACCAAATCTAAAACACAGCCAGAAATCTGCTATTAGCGATACAAAATAGTTGCACAAAAGTGCACCAAATGTCGCACAAGGTATTGGCAGTTACAATGGTAGATCTGACAATAAGTAGTTGCATGGGTGGAGGATGTGTCAGACAAGGTTAAAAGTCTTCAGCATTCCACTTATCAGAATGGAAAAATCAGAGAGAGATACAAACCACTGGATAAGCTACAATTAGGATAGCAATTGCAGCTGCTGAAGGTGAAATCATTTTTTAAAGATAAACAGGGCAGACTGACAACAAGTCCATGGAAATGGCCTGAAGAATAGGTTGTGGCACACCTGGTGATAAGAATATTGTACTAATGCATAAGGACAGGAAAATTTTGCAAAAACAATAATGTAAAAAGACATGAAACTAGAGGTTTTTATTGAAATAATATGAATCAATGATTTTACCAAATACTGTGAAATATATAATGTTTCTGTAAAAATAGTTAAACATCAAAGGTTCAGGACAATGAGCACAAAGTAATGGGGGGATTACCATTTAAGTGCTGGTTAAAAAGACATTGCCCAGTACGCAACCTAGTTAAAATGATCTCATCGCAGGGAGAGGGTGCAGTTGGCCAAGCAGTTGGGCGAGGTTTAATTCTCTGGAGCTTGTTCCCATGAAGGTACAACCAGTGGTGATGCTAAAGTGACACCACCTGCTCACGATGCCACGATGATGGACTGTATTGAGGCGGCATAAGATGAACGAAATTGCAAATGCGTAAACGAAACACCAATACCCTAGTTTTGAATGGGTAAGGGACTGGCAAAAAAATGCAGGAGGGTGCTGTGATCAGCTCCCCAAGAAGTACTGCTGGGCACATGTAACATCAAGGGACCGCGTACAGCGGTTGGCCAGGTAAGAAGTGGGAGGACGAAGCAAGTTTCCTATTGAGCATGAGCCCCAGAAATTTCGTATTTTCAACGAACAGAAGAGCAACAGGTCCACAATGTAAAGATGGCGGAAGAAATCCACTGCACCATCAGAAAGTCACACAAATGGTTTTGTCAATGGAAAAGCAAAAGCTATTGTCAATGCTCCACGAGTAAAGATGATCAAGACAATGCTGAAGACACCACTCAAGGAAACCTGCAAGAGATGGCAAAATCGTCAACGAAAAGGGAGCTGGAGATGCCTGCTATGAGACAGGCCATAACAAGGTTAATGGCAATAGCAAAGAGGACGACACTCAGGATGGAACACTGAGGCACACCGTTTTCCTGAACAAAGTTGTCCAAAAATTTATAAAAGGCCCACTTAGCTGTGCCAGGCAATCTGTAACAGGTTTCAGATAGCCTAGCACAGCTAAGCAGGCCTTTTATAGATTGTTTAATTTAAGGAAGTGTATAGGTAGGATAAGTGCCATTATCCAATTTAACAGACAGTGTTTAGCAGCAAAGGTCATTCCAAATTACGTCTGGTGTTTGTTTCGTAAAAATGCTCATGGCACTGGAAAATACTTAAGAAATACTATGTTATTTTGCCTGCACAATGAGATTCGTTCCTTGTATATTAAAAAAGACTGTGTAAATAAGGAGCTATATATGGCTCATTTGTATTTAGCTGGCATGTTAAAGGGACAATAATTCCAATGGGTTTCTGACCACATCAATGCGTACCTGGATTCATTTAAGCAAAGTCTCACCGAAAATCAGGGTAAAAAGTTGCAGAAGCTTCAAAATTTGAAGCAACGGGGTCCTAATCCTCAAGTCACTGAATGTGATTTAAAATTTTTTTTTTCCAAAGACGTGTAAACATGTAACTTAATCGACATTGTCTTCGATTGGAAATAGAAACGGTTATTGGATAAGGGTTTATCCTATAATACATCACACAAAATATCGCAGCAGCAACTGGATCGGTTGGTCTCCCACACTGTTTCTGCTTTGGATGGAAAACTGATGATGATGGCTCTCAGTGTAATGAAGTGGCTATAGGGGTAAACAAAATAGCAGAGATTTACTCTAACAGCCAAGGTCATCCTAGTGGTAGTTCTCTTATAGCGTCTGAGGAGAACATTGCAGCACGTAGGATCAGTGAAAAGCTCCGGGATAATGGTGCGATTATAGTGCAAGCGGATGAGTCTAAATCGGTCATAGTTATTTCGGAGGAACAGTACGTTGAAAATGTCAAGCATTTTATTGACACCAACCACGTTGAGAAAAGTTATGACCTAACTGCTAAATACGTAGCGAGTACTAAAAAGATGACTAGGAATACAAGTATCTTTCTAAGACTTTTTAATAAGAGATCAATTATTCTGATGAACCCATCGGCTCCTAGACTTCGTGGTGTAATAAAGCTACATAAGGAAGGTTTGCCTATCTGACCCATTATTAACTGCAGGAATTGCCCAGCTGTTCAACTTAAGAAACATTTGGCTGAATATTTGAATAGAAACCTCAAGCATCCAGTAAACTTCAGTATCTCAAATGAAGAGGAATTGATTAGCAAACTTTTAGCCTTGACAGTACCAAAGGGTACTTCCCTGGTTTCATTTTATGTAAAAAATATGTATGCAAGCATCCCAACCGATCAGCTCCATGAAATAATTAGTGAAATTTTTTTAAAAAAATAGTGGCAGACCATTAGAAGAGATAGAAGAGGTATTGCAGCTTCTCGAACTGGTATTAAGTTATAACTATTTTAAACTTGGGGATAGTACATACATCCAAAAACAGGGCTTGGCGATGGGATCTCTAAAGTCTTATTGCCTTGCCAACATTTTTATGACTTTTTTGAGCATAATATGATGGTCGACTTAAGCAGGTACTCTGAAAGGATAATTTTTTGGGCTAGATATGTGGATGACATAATTTTGCTATATAACAGTTCTTTCCAGGATTGTAACGCCTTCCTAGGTGAACTAAACAAAATACACAAGAGGATCCAATTTACTATGGAACAGAGCATTAATGGCACCCTTCCCTTATTAGATCTATTGGTCAAAATCGATGGGAACTCTGTTAATTTTGATTTTTTCAGAAAGCCCACCACTTCTGATGTCGCGATACACAGATCGTCTAATCATCCTATGCAATTCAAAGAGGCCACTGGATGCATAAGGTCCCAAGAAGCCAGGGATCGTGAATTTAAAGTAATACAGTTTATTGCCTTTTCGAATGGATACGATGCAGATTTTGTTGGTAAGATTAACAGTGGTGTATTACGGAAGATAAACATGAAACATAACACTGCTCACACCCCACTCACACCCGGAACATTCACTTCCCTACAACCAGCAAACAGAGGATTAGCTATTGGGCGTAAACTTCACAGGATACCTTTCTATGGTAACATTTCAAGCCGAATTGGCAAATGCTTAAGTTCTAAGGGAATAAATCCGGCCTTTTATACTCCTAAAAACAATGGGCAGAAGTTCAAACACAAGGAGGCTGCAACATGGAATAGTTTTAAGTCGTTGGGGATATGTGATGATTGTGATGCGGAGTACATAGGCCAGGCAGGAAGAAGTTCTGAGACCTGCTTTAAGGAGCACATCTGCGACCCAGGCTCAAAATCGGCCATAGGTACGTATTTACGGGAAACGGGTCACCATATCACCAATGCGGGTTTTACACTTGGAAAGTAAGGGCAACACCCTTAATGTTTTGGAAGAGGTTGAAATCTTCAGAGTTCTGAAGAAATCCCCTTGCTCCTCACTTAATGCCTAGACTGACCTGAGGCACAAAGGTCTTTTGGAAAATTTTGATTACTTAAACAGGTAGCCTTACCCCTATAGCTTACTTGTAGCAGGTTCTGTCCAATATATTTTTGTGTGTACTCCGGGCCTTACGCATTCAGAACCACCACATTTATTATTCTTACGGTTTTACCTAACTGCCTATTTTTTATATTGGCCACATAGTATGGTGTTACACATTAAAAAAAATAGACATAAGGATTTGTTTATCAAATGTCCAGTACCTCCAACTCTTCACACCTTGTACACGTCATCCAGCCTCTGGCAATTCTTGCACCACTGCGTGAACGATTTCCGGGTTTCGGTCAGTCAGGCCATGCCCGCTGCTCCTCTCAACTTGCACGGTATGTTCTGATATGTGTACATGGCCCTAATTCCGCTGTTTGTTCATGCTAATGTTCCGCTCTTCGCCGTTCGTGTTTAGGGGAGTTTTATAAGCATTGTATTTTATTTTTATTTCCTAAGTCATTGTCGCTCCCACCATTTAAAAAAAAAAATTAAATTTTAACTACCGTTTTCACCAGATGAAAGCATATTGGACGTGAATGGTGGGGAGTGGCTACAGGACATTGTTCAATGTTACTATGCAATAAATAGCGTAAGTGAGTACTTTCTTGTTTCATTAAAAAAACTAGCTATTTAAAAGTTTAATTTACACCTCAGAATTGGGGGATCAAATAGTTTATATGAGCTCTTATTATTTTTTGTACAGATTGCCTGAGGATGCACCGGTAAGTGGTGCAAAATCGGTTGCAGATTTAATAAAAATCATTCATACCGCCAGTGCAGAATTTTCTTTGAAACAAATGTCTAAGTCTGGCTGTGGTTGCCCACCCTGCAAAACAACAAGCTGCACTAAGTCTGCCCTGATGGCACCGAAGGATAGAGCGATGTAAATGGTACAAAGGGAAAAGGTGAAGTGAGGAGGGAAAATGCGGACTGCAACAGCTTGCAGTCAGGTGCCATAGAGATGGTCTGACTATGAACGTCATCCCATGTGAGCAGCACGACTCTCCCATGAGGCGGGGAAGGGGGAATGTCAAAGTGGAGCAGAAAGAAATGCGAGGATGCAATTTTGTTTCCTTGGTTCATGGGGGGCACACTTACATGCAACATCAAATTCAGCATCGCAGTTGTAAAATCGCCCAGTGGCCTTGTAGTATCCCTGTCTCCTCCTCCTCCTCCAGCTGTGCAACAAGCCAGCAACTTTCATCTCATGGGGTGAAGTTACTTGCTACACAACCGACCAGCTGGAAAGGACAGAAGGAGTACTCTACTGAAGACTTTTTATGTCCCTTCAGCCAACAAACATCTGAATTGCCATCTTCTACCCACAAAGGCTGCAAGAAATCAAACAAAGGCAAATGGTCTTCTCCTTTGCCAACTCAGAGATCCTCTTCAATCATGTCACCACGTGATACCCTCACCCGGCCGGCCTCTGTGTTGCTGGTGTGCACTCCCAACCATTTGTCTGCCCTGGACTCTGCAGATCGACATAGGGAGAGTGCGGACACCTCTTTAGATCTCATGGAGCTGGACCCTCCAGCATCTGCATCCTGTAGTAGTGAGTCTTCGAAGGCTGGCACTCAGCATCTGCTGTAGTGACACCCCCTTCTTTTTTTCCCTCCTCCCCTTTCCTCGTCAGACTCTCCTCCAGTGGAACATTCACAGCCATAGATAGATCCAACAAAGAGAAATTATGGCTGCTCTTGGAATTGCAGCATCCTTTTGGTGTTGATGGGGAGGCTTGCGTGCCTCAATGATACAGATAGCCGTACCGTAGGTACAACAACAACGGAGGGGTATCTGTTGAGAGGCCAGACAAACGTGTGGTTCCTGAAGAGGGGCAGCAGCCTTCAGTAGCTGCAGGGGCAACAGTCTGGGTGATGGACTGATCTGGCCTTGTAACACTAACCAAAATAGCCTTGCTGTTCTGGTACTACAAACGGCTGAAAGCAAGGAGAAACTGCAGCCGTAATTTTTCCTGAGGGCATGCAGCTTTACTGTATGATTAAATGATGAAGATGTCCTCTTGGGTAAAATATTCCGAAGGTAAAATAGTTCCCCATTCGGATGTCTAGGCGCGGACTACTCAGGAGGACATTGTTATCAGGAGAAAGAAAACTGGCCTTCTACGGATCGCAGCGTGGAACGTCAGATTCCTTAATCGGGCAGGTAGGTTAGAAAATTTGAAATGGGAAATGGGTAAGTTAAAGTTAGATATAGTGGGAATTAGTGAAGTTCGGTGGCAGGTGGAACAATACTTTTGGTCAGGTGAATACAGAGTTATAAATACAAAATCAAATAGGGGTAATGCAGGAGTAGGTTTAATAATGAATAATAAAAAAAAATAGGAGTACGGGTAAGCTACTACAAACAGCATAGTGAACACATTATTGTGGCCAAGATAGACGCGAAGCCCGCGCCTACTACAGTAGTACAAGTTTATATGCCAACTAGCTCCGCAGATGGCGAAGAAATTGATGAAATGTATGAGGAGATAAAAGAAATTATTCAAATAGTGAAGGGAGACGAAAATTTAATAGTCATGGGTGATGGGAATTCAAGCGTAGGAAAAGGGAGAGAAGGAAACATAGTAGGTGAATATGGATTGGGGCTAAGAAATGAAAGAGGAAGCCGTCTGGTAGAATTTTGCGCAGAGCATAACTTGATCATAGCAAACACTTGGTTCAAGAATCATGAAAGAAGGTTGTATACATGGAAGAACACTGAAGATACTAAAAGGTATCAGATAGATTATATAATGGTAAGACAGAGATTTAGGAACCAGGTTTTAAATTGTAAGACATTTCCAGGGGCAGATATGGATTCTGACCACAATCCATTGGTTACGAACTGTAGATTAAAACTGAAGAAACTGCAAAAAGGTGGGAATTTAAGGAGATGGGACCTGGATAAACTGAAAGAACCAGAGGTTGTACAGACTTTCAGGATGAGCATAAGGGAACAACTGACAGGAATGGGGGAAAGAAATACAGTAGAAGAAGAGTGGGTAACTTTGAGGGATGAAGTAGTGAAGGCAGCAGAGGACCAAATAGGTAAAAAGACGAGGGCTAGTAGAAACCCTTGGGTAACAGAAGAAATATTGAATTTAATTGATGAAAGGAGAAAATATAAAAATGCAGTAAATGAAGCAGACAAAAAGGAATACAAACGTCTCAAAAGTGAGATTGACAAGAAGTGCAAAATGGCTAAGCAGGGATGGCTAGAGGACAAATGTAAGGATGTAGAGGCTTATCTCACTAGGGGTAAGATAGATACTGCCTACAGGAAAATTAAAGAGACCTTTGGAGAAAGGAGAACCACTTGCATGAATATTAAGAGCTTTGATGGAAACCCACTTCTACACAAAGAAGGGAAAGCAGAAAGATGGAAGGAGTATATAGAGAGACTATACAAGGGCGATGTACTTGACGACAATATTATGAAAATGGAAGAGGATGCAGATGAAGATGAAATGGGAGATATGATACTGCATGAAGAGTTTGACAGAGCACTGAAAGACCTGAGTCAAAACAAGACCCCCAGAGTAGACAAGATTCCATTAGAACTACTGACAGCCTTGGGAGAGCCAGTCCTGACAAAACTCTACCATCTGGTGGGCAACATGTATGAGACAGGCGAAATACCCTCAGACCTAAAGAAGAATATAATAATTCCAATCCCAAAGAAAGCAGGTGTTGACAGATGTGAAAATTACTCAACTATCAGTTTAATAAGTCACAGCTGCAAAATACTAACGTGAATTCTTTACAGACGAATGGAAAAAATGATAGAAGCCGACGCCGGGGAAGATCAGTTTGGATTCCGTAGAAATGATGGCAATGCTGACCCTATGACTTATCTTAGAAGAAAGATTAAGGAGAGGCAAACCTACGTTTCTAGCATTTGTAGACTTAGAGAAAGGTTTTGTCAATGTTGATTGGAATATTCTCTTTCAAATTCTGAAGGTGGCAGGGGTAAAATACAGGGAGCGAAAGGCTATTTACAATTTGTACAGAAACCAGATGGCAGATATGAGAGTCGAGGGGCATGAAAGGGAAGCAGTGGTTGGGAAGAGAGTGAGACAGGGTTGTAGCCTCTCCCCAATGTTATTCAATCTGTATATTGAGCAAGCAATAAAGGAAACCAAAGAAAAGTTTGGAGTAGGAATTAAAATCCATGGAGAAGAAATAAAAACTTTGAGGTTCGCCGGTGACATTGTAATTCTGTCAGAGACAGCAAAGGACTTGGAAGAGCAGTTGAACGGAATGGACAGTGTCTTGAAAGGAGGATATAAGATGAAGATCAACAAAAGCAAAACTAGGATAATGGAATGTAGTCGAATTAAGTAGGGTGATGCTGAGGGAATTAGATTAGGAAATGAGACACTTAATGTAGTAAAGGAGTTTTGCTATTTGGGGAGCAAAATAACTGATGATGGTTGAAGTAGAGAGGATATCAAATGTAGACTGGCAATGGCAAGGAAAGCGTTTCTGAAGAAGAAAAATTTGTTAACATTGAGTGTAGATTTAAGTGTCAGGAAGTCGTTTCTGAAAGTATTTGTATGGAGCGTAGCCATGTATGGAAGTGAAAAGTGGACTATAAATAGTTTAGACAAGAAGAGAATAGAAGCTTTCGAAATGTGGTGCTACAGAAGAATGCTGAAGATTAGATGGGTAGACCACATAGCTAATGAGGAGGTATTGAATATAATTTTGAAGAAGAGGAGCTTGTGGCACAACTTGGGATCAGTTTGTAGGACATGTTCTGAGACATCGAAGGATCACTAATTTGGTATTGTGATAATTTCACAGTCTGCTTTGATCTCTGTTGGAAGCACTACTCTATCAAACGTGAGAAAAAAAAGAGTGCATGAGGGCACTAAGGGGGCGTCTATCTTTTTTATCACTCGATGCACTGCAATGACACCCTGATCAGAGAGGTATGTTTGGATATCTGCTTTGGCCAGACCATCAAGCAGCCTAGTGTAAATAACACCACGCAAAGAATTCAGCATTCGATGGGCTTCGGCACAAATATGTTAGCACTGGAGGAGTGAAGCTGCAAGCAGTTGCTGTGCTTTTGAATCAGAAGTAGCCTCCAAAAGAAAAGTGGCATTGCGTAAACGAGAGCAGGATTTCACAGGGCCAGCAATTGCATCAACACCTATCTGAATAATAAATTGAATTACTGTAGCGAAGGACTGACCATCTTCAGCATGTGAAACTACAAGGAACTGTGATAGAGCTGGGAGGGTCTTTGAATTGTTAGCCTCATTCCGGGTAGATTTAGGATATGTGGAACTCTTTGCAAAAAAATCTCACGATTACCAGTGTCTCCGACAGTGCGTTCTTTCCAACTGGGGGGGCTTCTTCAGACTGGGGGCGGGGGGGGGGGGGGGGGGGGGGGGGAGTGCATCTGACTCAGGTCACGCCTCCTGAACACCTGGCAGAGGGACCAACAGCAATTTGAGAAAGTAACAGCTCAGGCAATCACCTCTCCCTGGGCCTCGCCTGTACCAGGGGGGTAGGTGCGAACCCTACCTCTCGATCTGGGGCTAGGAACATTACCCAGTCACCTGTTGGACACATGGGCCAGACTTCAGGAGCACATAGGGAGGAAGTAAAAAAAGAGAAACCTAAATACCAAAGCAGAGGAAAGATAGGAGAAGGGGAATGAAGAAAGAAAACAGGAACGAAAAGCTGTGGAGCGATTGTTCTGATATCAGGCTACTGAAAATGCAGAACAAATTCCTAAAACATCCCAGGCATGTTCCCCAAGGGAGGAAAAAGGGATAGTAAGAGTATAGGGAAAAGATTCTGCAAAGGCTGGGGCCCTGTGGTAGCCAAGCAAAAACTCGCCAAAGAGTGGCACTCCCACTGGGAGGAATCTTCAGGTGACAGTTCATTTCAAGTAACAAACTTTGATGTGACAATGAAAGTAGCACCAAAATTAGCAAAAATAATAGAAACTTTGGCAAAATAAATGCTGAATTTGGTGAAACAAACATCGTCAAATTCTGAACGAAAGAAAGCGACACTGAAGATTGCAAAAAGATAACAACATGCTGGATAAAAAATCTCTGAATATTTGGAAAGAGTGTCAAAAAATTATGCAAAAAAGCTCTGTCTTTGGCAAAAACAAAACTGGCTTCAGCATAAAATGATGCCAAATTTAGAAAAAATAGCAACGAGTCTGGCAAAAGGTAACACCAAACGTGGCCATAAAATAAAACTATCTTTTCTGTGCCTACCAGTGTGTGTAAATGCAGGCAATGGAGTGCCTTGAGAAGAGTTCACCAGCTGTCATCTACAGAGACATAGTATTGTAATTTAAAATGGGGGTCTCAATAGTACCAGAATAAGCAGTTCGCTTTTTACAGGTGCCAGAGTGTGGTTCAAAAGAACTGAATGTACATCTATATCTGTCCACTGTAAATCCCTGTGAGGCATATGCCAGAGGGTACTTCCTGTTGTATCACATATTACATTCTCTTGGCCTCTATTTGTGTATGTAGCACATGAAGAATGACTGCTTAAATGTCTCTATGCATGCTGTAATTAGTGTAATCTTAGTTTCCACAGTCCCTACAGAAGCTGTGAAGTTGCTGTTCTCGCAGCTCATTCAAATATTGGTATGTGCCCTTGTTTATCACTGTGGGCAATAAGAGACAGTTAACAGAGTTGCTGGTGAGCAGTCATAATAGATGATTATATAGGTTGGCTGCAAAAATTTGACTTTGAAGTAATTTGCCTTTGGATGATAAGAAAGCTGGTTGCACAAAATGGCTCAAGGTTTAGTTACACTGCTAAACATATAGTTCATTTAACAGCAGTAGCATGTAGTATTCAGTGTAGTTTGGTCATAATGGAAAAAAAGCTAACAGTAAGAATAAAAAGTTACTATCAACCATAAAACTTGTGTCACACAATTAAATCAATTTCACGATTTGTACCACATCTTGGTTCAGTACAAAAGATAAGGGAGAGATCTATGACACAACGGCAATGATAGTATAACAGCACGGAGATTACAGTGATAAATAATGGGCCGAATATACACCCAGATCCTTTATGTACTACTGGTTCTTGAAAGTCTGTAAGTAGACTCTTGCAGAACATCAGCATCTCTCTTCAAGAATCTGTCAGTTCAGATTATGCAGCATTTCCACCATACTCTCCTGCAAGTCAAACAAATCTGTGAGCATTTGTATTGCCCTTCTGTGTATACATTCAATATCACTCTCGCAGTCCTATTTGGTTTGGGTCACACACACTTTAACAACATTATATACACATCAAAAAAAGTTATGCATCAGCTCGGTTCCGAGAGTTCTGGAACTCTTACAGATAATTGGAATAGAGATCAATATAAACATCATTTATGCTCTTTTTATTGCTCATGAAAACCACACAGTGCATGTTGTACCACCATACAGCGAGAACTTCAGAGGTTGTGGTCCAGATTTCTGTACATACTCGTACCTCTAATACCCAGTAGCACATCCTCTTACACTGATGCATGCCTTTATTCGTCGTGGCATATTATCCACAAGTTTATCAAGGCACTGTTGGTCCAGATTGTCCCATTCCTCAATCGCAATTTGGCACAGATCCCTCAGAGTGGTTGGTGCATCACGTCGTCCATAAACAGCCCTTTTTAGTCTATCCCAAATATGTTCATTAGGGTTCATGTCTGGAGAACATGCTGGCCACTCTAGTCGAGCGATGTTGTTATCCTGAAGGAAATCATTCACAAGATGTGCACAATGAGGGTGCAAACTATTGTCCATGAAGACGTATGCCTCGCCAATATGCTGCCGATAAGGTTGCACTATAAGTCGGAGGATGGTATTAACCTATTATACAGCTGTTACGGCGCCTTCCGTGACCACCAGCAGTGTATGTCGGCCCCACATACGGTCACACCAAAACATCAGGGAACCTCCACCTTGCTGCACTCGCTGGACAGTCTGATTAAGGCATTCAGCTTGACTGGGTTGCCCCCAAACACGTCTCCGACGATTGTCTGGTAGAAGGCATATATGACACTTATCGGTGAAGAGAATGTGATGCCAATCCTGAGGGATCCATTCGGCGTGTTGTTGGGCCCATCTGTATCACACTGCATGGTGTCATGGTTGCAAAAAATGGACCTCGGGAGTGAAGCTGCACATCAGCAGCCTATTGCACACAGTTTGAGTCATAACATGATGTCCTGTGGCTGCATGAAAAGAATTATTCAGCATGGTGGCATTGCTGTCAGGGTTCTTCCGAGCCATCATCCATATGTAGTGGTCAGTCACTGCAGTAGTAGCCCTTGGGTGGCCTGGGCGAGGCATCATCAACAGTTCCTCTCTCTCTCTCTCTCTCTCTCTCTCTCTCTCTCTCTGTATCTCCTCCATGTCTGAACAACGTCACTTTGGTTCACTCCAAGACGCCTGGACATTTCCCTTGTCAAGAGCCCTTCCACACACAAAGTAACAATGCGCAGACACGACTGGACCGCGGTATTGACTGTCTAGGCATGCTGAACTACAGACAACACGAGCCGTGTACCTCCTTCCTGGAGGAATGACTGGAACTTATCAGCTGTCCTACCCCATCAGTCTAATAGGTGCTGCTCATGCATGGTTGTTTACATCTTTGGGCGAGTTGAGTGTCATCTCTGAACAGTCAAAGAGATTGTGTCTGTGATACAATATCAAAAGTCAATGTCTATCTTCAGGAGTTCTGGGAACCAGAGTGATGAAAAACTTTTTTTGATGTATGTAAGATGGGGGCACACAAGTGTCTTGTAGGTAAACTCCTTTGAAGACTGACTGCATTTTCCCACTCTCCTACCAACAAACTGAAGGCTGCCACTTGTTTTACTTATAATTCAGCCTATGTGGTCACTCCATTTGAAATCTACATAAATTGTTACAACTAAGTATTTGTGCGAGTTGACTGGTTCGAAATGTGAGACATTGATATTGTAGTTTTAGCTTACAATGTTTTTGCATTTTGTGAGGTGCACTCATTCCCACCTCTATCTCTCACTCACGCACCCACCCAGTCATTCTACCTCACATATCATAAAACAACGGAGAAAATGTGATAGAGGCTACACCAGGGATTAAAACAGAAGTAAAATGACAGAGGAGCTAAAACAACGAACAAGTGTACATGACCGGCTGACCACTTGCAAAAAAACATGGGTGAGCAAGTCACCCTGTTAACACGTTACGAATGTCTCCTTAAATTTTTTTGGTAACAAGTTTGACAAATCACAAAACCATAAAAGTCTCAGCACATTCATTTCAACATCACTTAAAAGAGAGGGCAGGTCTGCTGGCACATCTGCCTCTGCCTCTGCTCTCTGTTCCAAAAATAAAACACGAGCTATAAAATGTGATCTGTACACTACAGACACCAAATAATGGAGGATTGTTGCGCCAGAGCACGAAGCCATATGTCATAGAACTGTGGCCTCAAGCTGAGTGAGGACGACCTCATCCTGCGTTCATAGCTGAACGGAGGTACGCTAAGACCGAGTAGTGGGCTTTAATCTGTCACTTCAGACACTCATCTTCCCATCGATGCATGACTCTGCACCTCAGCCGCATATGCATGCCTCTGTACCTCAACCGTGAGGAGATAGCATGCAGAGAGGTGGCACACTGACATAACTGAGGATCACGACTTACCTCCTTGGCTGCTACATCTGCCATTTCATTCCCTGCAATACCCATGTGCCCTGGTACCCAACAGACACACACCTCCTTCCCCAACCATAGTAGTTGGAGGAGGGTCTCCTGGATGTTCCAGATTACTTTAACTGCTGGGAACAAATGTTGTAAGAGTGAAGGGCACTCAGAGAATCAGAACAGACAAGAAATTTAGCACTTGAAGCATATCTCATCATCTCCTGTGCCTGTAAGATTGCATATAATTCCATGTCAAAGAGAGTGAAGCCTCGAGGCAGTCTGACCTTGAGGACAAGATCAGGGAAAACGAACAGAGCAACCAAGGGAGTCCCCATTTTCACCCATCCATAAAGACAACTGCAGAATATGGCTGCTCAGTTAAAATGTCAGAAAATATTGTATTTAAAACAAAATCAGGAGTGAAAACATTCCTGTACTGCACAAAATCTAAAATTGCTCTGCCCCTTGGCAGACAGTTAAAACCCTGGATTTGTGGATGTACTTGCTCCACACAAAGTGACTCCAGTACATACCAAACACAGATCCCAAATGGCCTTGTTGCTGCGTGGAACTTACATGCCCGACACATCATGAGGAGCTGCTGCCGGGTGGCGCGTGACAGTTCTGCAGCCTCAGTGCAGAGACTGGGTGTGGGGCTGGTCCTGTCAGCACCTGTGGCCAGCCTAATCCCCTCAAGGTAGATAGCATCAATAATCTTCAAGTAAGAAGGCCTCATTGACCCATACACTGTGCATTCATCATATAGTCGTGAATGCACAAAAGCCTACAAAAATGGAGCAACTTGCCCTGTCTTCTCCCCAACACCTGTGGTTAAGGCAATTTATGACATTCACTGCCGTTGGGTTCTGGCTTTCTGGTCTCTTGGGTGTGGTACCCACAACAGTTTCAAATCAAAAGTGAGGTCCAGAAACCTCACTGGGTCTCTAAAATGTAGAATGGTGTCCCTCATATGCCAGGCAGGTAAATTAAAAATACAACAAAAAATATTAAAATGCACACACACACACACACACACACACACACACACACACACACACACACACACACTTATCTTTACAAAACTGAAAACCTGGCTTTGCAGCCTGCTCCTCCAACATCTACATTGTAATTTGCAACTGATGGGTCCTTGATGCAATTCTGGAGAAGGTACATAAAACAGCAAAATAGTTCACAAATAAGGAGCACTGTATATGACTCCTTACCACACACGACACTTTTTATGGCTATGGTAAAGAAGGTAACACTTAAAACACTGGTGGGAAGAACACCATTCTCCTGCTCAAAACAGTTTGAGGGCAAGCCACCAACTCAGGACCTAAAAAAGCACTTAGACAGGAGAAACCATATGAAGATGATTACGTGGTCACCAAAGTCCCATTGATGGACTTGCACGAGAATACTGTGTCTCCAAGTAGTGTTGTACATCTTACTGATATCAAAGAATATACCTAGAGAATGATGTTTACATAGGAAAACCTGCTGGAAAATGGACTGAAATCTCCAGAATCCACACTGAGAGCAGCTACAGAGATGCCTGGTCTCTAACAACCAGATGACGATGGTTAACCATACACTCCAGGGTCATTCCTACACAGCTCGTTAATGCCCAGCTCTGGTAACTACTAGGACATACGCAGCCCTTTCCTCGTTTCAGGAGAGGTTTCTGAATTGCCTCTCTCCACGAGTTAGGAACTGCCCTGTCTGCCATATCAAATTAAAACATGTGAGGAAGATTTCCTTTACTGCTGTTGGCAAATGTCAAAGCATACAGTACTTGATTAGGTCATGGCCTGGTGCAGTATCACGAGTCTCAGACAGCACCAATTCCAGCTCCCACATGGAGAAAGGCAGTTGTAAGACTCAGAATTATCGGCTCTGAAGTCCTATTTGCCCCTCTCTGCAGTTGCACAGTAGTGGCGAAATGCTGGATCCTGGCTGGTATTGGCAGTAGTCGCTACAAAATGTCTGCTACCATCTGAGCAAAGTCACTGGATGTTGTCTGGAGATACCTTTGTTTCAGTATTGCTGCTATCGGTAAACAACTGTGTTTACTGGAAATCATCCTGATGGCTTCCCATACTTTTGTAGAAGTGGAATAGTTGATGGAGTCCAAGAACACTTGCCATGACCTTCTCTTGCAACTCTAAAGGCTGTGTGGTTGTCCTCTGTTGGCTAGTGCTTAAACCATGAAGAGCTACATGCCAGTTTGGGACTGTTAGGTGAAACTAACTTCAAAATGACTTCAGCAGCAAATGTGCATTGACAAATGCAGGTACTAGTGATGACACAAGCAACCCCCATTTGTGTAGCAGCATCAGGTTTCTACACTGGCTGGTTTTTTTTTATGGTTTTAGGGCACAAAACTGCTATGATCATTAGCGCTTGGTCTGTGACTTAGGAAAAGGTAAAAAGCGAAACTGGAAACCGGGCAGCAATGGGAGCGAAACTCGAAAATTGGGGAAACTAAAAACAGAAGGAAAGCTTAAAAAACCACTATAGAAGGGGGGTTGTTTGCCCCCAAAAAGAGCTTCAAATGACTGACGTCATCTCACTGGCACTAATAAACTCGAGAACGCGATCGGCTGAGCGCGTGTCATCTGCTAAAATGGAAGATATATCAGGCGACAGCTGTAGACGGGCTCGTAACCAAGTAAAATAGGGGCACTCAAGTAAAAGGTATCTGACCGTCCACAGTTGAGAGCAGTGAGGACAGAGTGGGGGAGGATCGCCGGTTAAAAGATGTCGATGACTAAAAAGACAGTGCCCTATCCGGAGTATAGTTAAAATTACCTCCTCCCGACGAGGAGTTCAGGAGGATGAGGTCCAAGCAGATGGAAGGGCTTCCACGTCCCACAATTTATTATTGGGAAGTGTTGACCAATGTGCGTGCCATAAAAGAGCAACACGGTGACATAAAACACTCCGTAGTACACTGGCTGTGAAGAACTGAAGTAAAGGAGGTAGCAAATGTTAGAGGCAGCATGGCTTTATACGTCTTTTTGATTATATGGAATGCATTTCTTAGTCGTAAGCTCTTGTATCTCTTGTTCTTCAAGATACACGCTGCAGTCCTGACTCCAGGCAGGGTGAGCCCTAGACCAATTCACACACTTCAAAGGAGATGAACAAGTGACTCTCCTGTGGGTGCCCTTACTGTAAACATTTGCCAGAAGGGATTTCTCCCTTACACCCCAGAGTAGTACGCCCAAAGTGCTCATAATTGAAATACACAGTGGGTTGGGGACATAAGGGCACATGCTTAGACAAAGGAAGTTTCCCTTAACTTGCTCAGGAAGTTTTGTGCAAATGGATGTCAGGATAAAGGAGTCGGATTTGACAAGATTCTCATCCACCATTTTCATTATTTCTTGCATGTCAACTATAACTTCTGAAGCTCACTCACCTTGCAATTCCTCCTTGGGAGTATCAACCAGATTCCTGCAAGTTACAATGCCTTTGCTGTAGCTCAAGGTGTTGTGCAGTTCAGTTTCTATTGCATACCTCCTGAGGCATCTAGCTTTCTGGAGGTTAGCTGCTTGCTGGGAATTTGATGTTTCCACTAACAGTGTTCCCTCTAATCCCTTTTGGATACAGAAGAGCAAAACCTTCTCAAAACTACCCTTTTTTTTCACTCTTTCAAAGGATCAATCTCGGTCACAGCCAGGGGAATTAAAGTCCACCTAGACAGAGCCCTGTAGGCCTACGTAAGGTGTGGTAAGTTTGTACCATCCTCATAACCCAGACCATCAAGCCACAATTGCTGTTCCCTGTGACACTCAATGTTCCACTGCTGCACCACATGGTGGTCACCAAAGCATGTCCAGAGCTTACAGTGACAGGAGGCAGTGGCACTTACCACAACCCAGGTGAGGAATCCCTGGGTCACCAAGCCGTACGCTGCGGCCGTAAGTTGCCAATCTTTGCTCGACTTTCAAACCTTGTAAATATCTGACTAAACATATGTGCAGTTTTTTTTCCAGATTGTAGTTAATTATAGATAGCTGTGATCTGCAACAAAGTCTAGGTTACTATTAATGTTCATTGCTAGGTAATTCATGGACAATATGAACCGTAAGAGTCCCAACTGGTTCCCTTGTGCACACCTGGGGTTACTTAGGCTGTGCCATCCCACATCAAGAATTCTTTTACCCAGGCACAAATTGTGTTTGACACCTCATATTATGGTATGAGTGAAATGGGCTTTGAATGTCATGAGTACTGCATCTACCCAATTTTCTCTAACTAGGACTTTCATATGTCGGGATGAAAGCATGAGGTGGGTTTTATGCAACTGATGTTTACAGAATACATTAGGCTTGTCATGAAGGACCTGATTATGTTTGAGGTCAGATTATATTCTAGGATTCTACAGTAGATGAATATCAATCACATTGGCAGTAGTTTTGTAGATCACATATGCTACCCTTTTTGTACAACCTGTGTTCTCATACAATCACTGGGCACAGTTTCATTGTCCAGGGGATCAATGACATACTATGGTTAAAACAGAGGCTAACTGATTCTGAATCTTGTTTTTCCATGGCTTTAAATGTTTTCTGTTTTTAGCTCTTACTTCCAACACCAGATGTGGAGCATCCATCTCAACAAATGAACAACTTGGAAATTTGTGGTGAGGTCTTATGGGACCAAATTACTTAGGTCAATGGTCCCTTAGCCTACACACTATTTAAGCTAAATTAAACTAGCTTACACACTATGAACAACACACACCCCCATGCCCGAAGGAGGACTCGAACCTCTGACAGGGGGGGGGGGGGGGGGCGGGGGGCCACACGGACCATGACAAGGCGTCTCAGACTGTGCAGCTAGCAACTTGGCAGACCTTGCATGCAGTCAAACAATGAGACTCCCTGTCTAGCTCCATCACCAGGATGTGAAAGAAGTTACTCTCACATCCTGTTTCTGTAACTTAATCCCATATCAAACTTTCAAATAAAGTGTTTAGTACAATAGCACAAAAATCCATCCCCCTGCAATCTATTCTAACTCCTTGCGTCTTTCAGTCTATAACACGTAATCTGAAATCTTGGCTTATTACTGTACCACAATTAGGAAATTTAAAAGCAGGTTCCTAAAAATTGTAGCTTGTGTGGTCCGCAATTATAGCTACTGAAGCGGGTAGTTTATAAATTCTTCAATGTTCGAAAAATATTTGTTTACCTCCATAATTTATGGCCCACTCAACTACTCTTTCCGAACCACTACACATTATCAGATGAAACAGTATTAACATGTAAATTACTACAAGCCACAGCGGATTTGACAGCCATCTTATCAGAAAACTTTATCATCACAGAACCTAAGGAAAATTCAAAATCTCAATATCAAAGCATAGTAAAGGTACTTTTATCCTACAACAATGGGCCTAATGCTTTTTCACCTCCAATAGATTTTTGTAATATTTTTCTACAAAAATTTTTCAATTAGTTCTTTTTCATAGCTATTAGAGGCATGCTGCTTCCATTTAGCATATCTGACTGGACAGGCTGTTAAGATAATACTTTTAATTCGCTGTAGACACTACTCAACATCCTGAATTCATAGTGATGTGTCACTTATCCTTTTATGGTAACAGACAGAAATACTTTAAACCAGAACATGTAAACATAGCATATAATTGGCTTCTGACTTTTTTAAACTTTCATTTGCAGGACACCCACCATATGGTGCAGTAGTGCTACACACCGCATTGGGCACTGTTTTCTACAGTTTAGTTGAGATGGGAGTGCTGGTCTATGGAACATTACATTGTAGCTGTAGGGTAGTTTATAAAGACAGAGTCTAGCACAGTTGCAAGGCAACTTTCAATGCTGGTTCGTTCGAAGTCGTGCCTCTAGTCACAATACTCTGTTGCTGTGGTTACTGACATGGCATTAAGATGGTCAGTAAACCTGCAGGACATCCTCGTTTGGTATTTACACCACAAAATGTTAATCGTAGTCCTCAACAGTCAGCTTGGTGACAAGCTACCGCACTTGGGTTGGCAGATGCCAGTTTTTGCTGTATTCTGCAAAAAGAACTTCACAGGCATGTGTAACATCCAAAATGTCCATAATATTACTGAAAGGGACAAGATGACAGATGAGGCTCATTTCCACTTGTCTGGATACATCAACAAACACAGCTGCTCGTTATGGGCTGCAGACACCCAATGGCGAACTCCTGGAGCTCCCTAGACGTAGTGCAAGTTTGTGTATAAGTGTCTTAAATGAGGGCCATACTGGAACAGTAAATTCTGAGCACTACACAGCCATGTTGTAAACATCTCTGCATCATAAAGTTGATCCCCATAGCCACCTATGGTTCCAGGAAGATGGACTGACAGCCCAAATTGCACATGGGAATCCTGAAAGAGTCATTTCTCACTTTTGGGACATCAACCCGGCCTACTCATTCATCCAACCTGATTGTACATGATTATTTTTTGTGGGACTATCCTAAACAGAAAGTTTATTAGCAATGTCCAATCATTGTCAACAAGCTGAAAGACTGAATTTGTGAGATTCCAAACATGTTGTGGCAATTTATGTTACCTCGTCCAGAGAGACTACATGAATGTGTTATTCAGCATGGTGGACACTTACCAAATGTTATTTTCAAGAAATAACAACACACACAAATTCTCTATAAAAAAAAGAGAATTATTTTTATTAAAAAGTAAATATTTACATTTTAACTTGATTTGTTGATTTAGTTTAAAAACCATAAGGTGTTTCTGGTGCACCCTATGCATACACATGTTAGAACGGTGCTACCTAAAATTACCTAGAAAAGAGGCAGATTAAAAGGATGACTAATAAATTTATTCATGATACATGTTTGAGAAAACCCAGAAAATAAACAAGACTTCTTGTTGTTGTGGTCTTCAGTCCTGAGACTGGTTGGATGCAGCTCTCCTTGCTACTCTATCCTGTGCAAGCTTCTTCATCTCCCAATACCTGCTACAGCCTACATCCTTCTGAATCTGCTTAGTGTATTCATCTCTTGGTCTCACTCTACAATTTATAGAATGTAGTATCAAATATATGCACAGATGAGGAAAGATGGGGGGGGGGGGGGGGAGGTGTGAGGGAATGACAATAGGGATATGAATTTAGAAAATCATTAACACAAACAGACAGCATCTGCAAATATTCAGAAAGATGACATGAGATCACATGAACATCTTATCTACATCTATAAGTAACATACCAGAGTTGCTGCACACACCAAGTCATACATGGGGACACTCGCATCAGCTAATGCGAGAGCGGCCGAGTTGATAGCAGCTGCTAGTGCACATCCATCATTTTCAAGCACGAGAACGTAGACATCCACTTGGAAATTTGGAAACTCATGCTACGAAAGAAATAAGACACTCATGTTACTTAAATATAAGTAATTAGTTTTAGTGTCAAACCATATTCAGTTTCGATCTCATCAGATTTAAACTATAAATGTACCACTATTACTGCTGCTGCTACTACTACTGCAAACCGTGTAAGTACATGGGAACTTGGAATGACATAAATTAGAAGTTTCTTATGACTCCAATTTATCTTCACCGAGTCTTTTTCAAGACTTTAAATGTTATCCATGACTTTTTTGTCAAGCCATATAAATACAAATATTATACTGTTGCTAATTCTTTACCCCATCACCAACATTTCCAAACAGAAATTTCTTTTCCACTTTTGAAGAAGGAGAAGAAGAAGAAATTACTTCAGAGATAATGTCCTGGAGAGCTGATGAGTTTTGTTTTAGGAGACTTAAAGTCTTTTCCCGCGACACTTGTTTCAAAGGAACTGTAAGGTTCATAATGTAATCTAGGTCTATCATTTGTTTCTTTTAGAAGCTAAAGGGCTACATCATATAAATATTGCACTGTAACTTAACACACACAAAGTGGTACAAATTAATGTGGTGCACTCATCTAAACCAATAAAAATTGCACAGATGTAGGAACATAAACTGTAAACACATGATATTTAAAGATATATTGTGTTCTAGTTTTCTGCCATCTCTTTGCATCCATACATTGCATACAATGTAGATCTGTGTGACAATACAAGATTTCATCTCAAACATTATAGAAGACAGCCATCAGAGTGCCCTCCATCACAGTCCCTTATAATTTATGAAGGCTACAACAACACATGATTTTCCAATATCAGGTGCTGAAAGTAACACAGTTTGTTCACAAAGAGAAGAATTGAGGGCTCTCTAGTTCTGAATCGAGTCTTCTCATGCTCGCGTCCAGCTGCTGCTGACCTCAGCAATATAATACAGAACCTTGTATATGAAGCCATTGTCAGGTAACTTTTATGATATGTAGTAAAGTAATACATCTCTCTCTGAGGAACAAAATAGTTGCTGGCTCATCATGGGCGACACCAGATACTCCTTCCACTCCTCAGAGAAGAGCATTAAGGACTAGAGCAAGAAATATAAATAATAATTTTTTGTCTAAACTGTTTATTGTCTAAGTTTCACTTCCATACATGGTTACACTCCATACAAATACTTTCAGATGGACTTTTTGACACTTAAACCTTACTCGATGTTAACAAACTTCTCTTCTTCAAAAACACTTTTGTCATTTGGGTCATAATAATAAAAGAAAGAGAGATATATGAATGGAAAGAAACTTAATTTAAAGTATATTAAATTTGCATTATTAAAAAATGTTCTGCATGTACGAATTTGGGCTAATCGGACTTCCTCTCTTACATTTTAATTGTAGATGCAGGCAGCTGACTTCAAGGACACCAGTGCATGTCAAATAAATGAAGAAAATCCTCTTTACATGGTTCCACTTCACATCAATAAAAATACTTAACACTGATATCAAGTCTTATCTTATTTCGAAACATATATGATACAAAACACTCTTAGTCCATCATACTCCAAGCAGCACATCTTAACAGAACTTCTACATATAAGAGTGAGAAACAAAATCATGTAAAAGAAAAATGAATGATAACATTTTTTTTTTTTTTTAATTTGCACGCAGCATACCATGCTGACGCTTATGGTCGATTGCTGTTTCATTTTTTGTTTTTCATAAATTTTAACTTCACCATATCTAGGGGGAGGGGGGTTCACCATGTACCTACCTACACACATTGCCAGTCTACATTTTATATCCTCCCTACTTCAACCATTGTCAGTTACTTTGTTTCCCAAACAGCAAAATTCATTTACTACTTTACGTGTCTCATTTCCTAATCTAATTCCCTCAGCATCACCTGATTTATTCCAACTACATTCCATTATCCTTATTCATCTTATATCCTGCTTTCAAAACACTGTCCATTCCATTCAACTGTCCTACCAAGTCCTTTGCTGTCTCTGGCAGAATTAAAATGTCATCGACAAATCTCAAAGTTTTTATTTCTTCTCCCTGACCTTTAATATCTACTCCAAATTTTTCTTTAATTTGCCTTGCTGCTTGCTCAATGCACAGACTGAATAACATCAGAGATACGCTACAACACTGTCTCAGTCCCTTCTTAACCATTGCTTCCATTTCATGTACCTCAACTCTTATAACTGCCAAAAGCTTCCTTTAAGTCTACAAATGCTATAAATGTAGGTTTTGTCTTTCCTTAATCTATCTTCTATGAGAAGTTGTAGGGTCAGAATTGCCTCGTGTGCACCTACATTTCTCCGTAATCCTAACTAATCTTCCCCCAAATTAGCTTCTACCACTTTTTCCAATAATCTACAAAGGATTCTTGTTAGTATTTTGCAGCATCATTATTTTTATTCAATTAATTGTAGCTGCACAGTGTGATACCTAGACAAGTGGTTTCAACAAGTTGATACTTCCCTTGGGGGCTCACTTTGTTACTTATAACAACATGTTCTGCACAGACCTACTTTCTAACATTTATTTTCTCTTTCACTTGGGCCAAGATGTGCTGGGAAAATCCAGTTGCATAATTCTGAGAGGTGTCTGGAAGCAAACAATCTAAAATTTCTACCTGATGGAAAAGACCGCTCCCAGTCTGTGGAAACCTCGACCAATACTCGAAGAAAAGATAAGCTGGACTTGGAGTATTAAATCTCTGCAGATTATTGTGTTGTCCATGGCATTCAAATGCAAAAAATTCAGAATAAGAGGTCTCCACTGCTAAAGCGTCGAAGCATTATTGATTGTCAGTCTGATTTCATTGAAGAAATAAAATATCATAGGGTAGCAGTGACTGAAATATTTCGCGTGGATGAAACTTTGACAGATGGTAATATGACAGCATGTAAAAGTTGGCAGAAGGATGATGTCAGCATTAAGGGGTGGTAAAATACTTATTACTGGAAGTGTTGGATCGAGGAAGGGGTTCATCAATGAGGTCAAATTAAAATTCTGGCCTAAATCCACAAATGTGGATTACCATGGTAAAATAAATTCTGGAAACTTTTAAAGGTGGTTTACAAATATATTTCTCCCAAATCTTCCTCCAAAGACAGCTATTGTGAAGGACAATGCTCTACCAAAATGGAAGATAAAAGTGGACAAAACAACTACATGAAATGATATTAAAAGTGAATTTGATGAAATGGCTGCAAAAGAGGAGTGTTGCCTGCAATGTCAGCATGAGGAAGCAGGTTCTGTTTGCTGTAATTCAAAAACATAGGCTTGTTAAAAAAAAAAACCATACATGATTGATGAAATGGCAAATGAGAAAGCCCACATGCTTGTCTGCCTGTCACCCTATACTTGTGATCCGAGTGTTGTGGAACAGCCATAGGCAAAAGTAAAAGATTGTTTAGGAAGCACAACATTTCAGTGGACATATCAAAAGACAATCTGTTTAAGCTTGCGAATAAATTCCTTCTGTCAGTAACTGCTGCTGACTGGGAAGGGTACTGCAGGAAGCTCCTACAACTGGAAGAAGATTACTGGAAGTTGAAGGTGTTGTCAAACTTTCAGTAGACAATATTAGTTGCTACTCACCAAACAGCGGGTATGCTGAGTGTGAAAACCTTTTCGTTGTGCCTATCTGCGACTCAACAACTCCGCTATATGGTGAGTAGCAACTTTCCTTCTCACTATTGTTACATTCCATCCTGGATATTCCATTGCTTGATTTCAGTAGACAAGAATGACATTTTCAATCTGCAGCAGAGTGTTCACTGATATGAAACTTACTGGCAGATTAAAACTGTATGCGGGACCGAGACTCGAATTCAGGACCTTTGCCTTTCACAGGCAAGTGCCCTGCCGACTGAACTACCCAAGCACAACTCACGACCTGTCCTCACATATTTTATTCTGTCAGTATTTCATCTCCTACCTTCCCAACCTAACAGAAGCTTTTCTGGAAACCTCACTGAACTAGCACTCCTGGAAGAAAGGATCCTATCAGTTATAGGACTATCAGTTTGGCTTTAGGAAAGATAAAGGCACTGGAGAGGGAGCTTTGATGTAGCACTCAATAATGGAAGCAAAACTTAAGGAAGACCAAGACACATTCATGGGTAGCAGTTGGCCTTAGTCTCAGACATAAGGTATATGTAACTTAACGCAAATATTTTATCTTGTGACGCCTATTGCATCATGTGATGTTATAAGGCCAATACTTCTGAAGAATATATTTTTACAAATGTCGAAACCATGGTCAAGGGATAATAAACCTTTATTTGCACCTGGTTGGCTGATTTTACAATCTATTTCAGATCTGAATGTTTCAATTCAGTTACTGTCAAGGAGGTACAAAGATGTGGAGCCAACTTTACAAAGCAAAAACAATAAACATAAAGTCAAGTAAAAAAAAAATGGGAGAGGAGGCAAAATCTTTGAGGCTATGTTACCAACACGGCAACCACTTTGGAAACCCACTATATTCAAAGCAACACACAATTTGAAAATGGAAAGAGGGTCATGTGACATATCAAACAGATACAGAATTGCATCAGAAATCAGTGGTGCTTTTCATTTGAGCACAAGTTTATTCATTCTCAAGAAATGACTGATGTTACTTCTCTGCAAGTGACAGGAAACCTGATGGCATTACATAAGTCAAAGTGAGATTATGCTGATATCATGGACATCATGTAGGCACCTCTTTACGGAGCTACACATTTTAACTGCACCATCGCAATACTTATTTTCACTAATGAATTTCGTCAAATAATAATCCACTACAACTTGGGAAGAACAGTGATGTACATACCTACAATAACAGAGGAAAAATGACCTTTATTACCAACTGTTAAAGCTCTCAGTGGCAGAGGACTTCAACATGCAGCAATAAAATTTGTTGATCATTTGCACAATAACATAAAATTTCTGACAGATAATGAAGCACATTTTAAATCTACTTTAAACTCATTTCTCCTGGACAACTCCTACTATTCCACTGACAAATTTATATTTAAAAAGTGGTATCCCATACAAAAAACAAAAAGACCTTTCATAAAGTGTCGTCGCACGAGTAGGAATAAAATGATAACAATTGAAAATCCTGGATGGAAGACTGTGGTCGCGCGCGTGTGTGTGTGTGTGTGTGTGTGTGTGTGTGTGTGTGTGTGTGTGTCAGTCTTTTTGTTATGCCTATCTGTGACTCAGCATCTCCGCTACATGGTGAGTAGCAATTATCCTTTTCACAATATTGTCAATAAAATGATAGCTTGTTCATTAATGTTAACACTAATCATGTATGCATATCCTATAAACTGGCTCATTCCAATAAAATTGTTCAAATGATCTATGGAACATGTAACTACTTAACTAACCAACAAACATTCTGCCATCGAAACTGCAGAATATTTCAACAAGGCAGCTGCTTATTCAGGAAAAGTAAAGAACACAACACTAGTTCTGTTGGGGACTTGGCTTCTTAGAAGCCCATGTCTCAGTTGCAAAGATCACAGGAGAAGATGATGATGCAGCTCAGAACAGTTTGGAATACTCGATTTGAAGGATACGCACTAGACTAAACATTGTCTGATTTTTTAAGTATCCCAGGTTCCCCGTCATCATTTAAAGTTAGTAACATGTGCCATTGAATTTCAAGAGCTGTAAGCAAATGTGCATGACAAGGCATCACTTGGTCATCCAAAAACCACCCTCGTCTCTTTCACAAAGGCACTGTAACTTACAAAAATAATGGAAAATCCTGTTTGGAGTACCAAAAATTTAATGAGTGGGGACAACCAATCACTGGACAGACTGATTCATTTATTATGTTCAGAAAATCCCCTCAAGAATAACAACTTTCAGGAATGAAGATTAAGGTTCACATCACCTTAATGACAAAGTCATTAGAAATAGAGCACAATCTCTGATTGTGGAAGGATGTCAATGAAATTGGGTCAGCCTACTGCAAATGAACCTGCCTGGGAAACACCTTAAGCAATTTACACAAATCACAGACAACCTGAATCCAGATGGTCCCAGGAATCTGAACCACTGTCATCCCAAATACAACTATTGTCTCTCACCACTGACCACCTAACTTGTTCATTACCTTCAGCACTGTGAAACAAGCAAAGTACACATTAACAAAAGACAAGCAAATTGTAGAAAATTACCCCTTATGCTGTACACAACAAACTATCGCTATACGAACTGAATGATAGTCATGCTTATGCCGGTTAAACCTAACACTGGAACTTTCAAAACTGCTGCTTCCTCTTTCATATTAAAACAGCTGCTATTTAACTCTTATTGTTAGCTTAATATTTCAACAATAAAACTGCTTTCAACTACAAAGTTTATCTTAATTTCTATTCAAGGTAATTATTCTCCAGTACTTTACATGCAGTGATTTTGTTGCCGGTGAGTGTGGAATACTGGTATAGGGACCACATCTTAAAATACTCTCGTAAAATGTGTTGTTTAAACTCATCTAACCATATAAAGCTAATCTGATAATTGTAACAATATTATGAAAAGGATAGTTGCTACTCAACATATAGCGGAGATGCTAAGTCACAGATAGGCGCAACAAAAAGACTGTCACAAAATGAGCTATCTGCCACCACAGGCTTTGTCCATAAATGAACAGACATGCACTCACACTCATGCAAACACAACACACACAAACACTCTACTGCGGTCTCTGGCAGTTGAAGCCAGCTCGTTTTGTGGCAGACTTTTGTAGTGCCTATCTGCAACTCAGTATCTCCACTGTATGATGAGTAGCAACTATTCTTTTCATAATATTGTTACAGTCCATTCTGAATTTTCCACTGTCTAATCTGATAATTGGGAAGACACAAAGTGCTCGTTAAGATTACTGTTCTCATAGCTCATACGAAATTGTTCCATTTTCAAAGTACCCCAGTTACATTTGAAGTTACTACAACATGCCATCAGAATGAATTGCCATGACATAAATCCATAAGAGCCTAGTGAGAAAAAGTGTCAATGAGTTGTTAGAATATGTAAAACCACATAGCTAGCCACACCAATGGTTGTGTTCTGGCTTGTGCATCACAGTGCAGTAGCTGTCATTAGGTAGAGTCATTGGCAAGCTGATGTAATTAATGATTACACAAAATTGTTGCAAGAATAAGACTTTGAGATGATTTGCCTGTGGATGATAAGGAAGCTTCTGATGCAAAATGGTTCAAGAATTGATAAAATTACTGACCAGATAGGTCATTTAAGACTGCAATGTACAGTTCTCTGAAACATTAATTATTCTGTAGGAAGCTTAGAGTACCAATAAACCTTTATTATTAATACAAAACTTTGTGCAAGGCAAATTCAGTTTCCTGACTCGTACCACCTCCTACTTTCGCACCAGAGTAAAAGATGAGATCTATGACACAGAAAGCAATTACTGTATAATGGGAGCAGTTTTACATGCTGAATGATATAAGAGACTGCAGATATTACTAAGTAACTTCCAGAGAGTCATTCAAGAACATTATATCTCCTGCAACCACTACTTTTTTTCCATATCATCAAAAACATCTACAATGTACTGACTATGTAGGCATGTGCTTAATGTAGTCAGTCCTGTAGGTTCATAATCACATGATACCTCCTCATATTGACGCTTCTTGGATTGTAAAATCCAAGTGTGTTGGCAAGCAAACATGAACTACGGTTCTTCCTTTCCAACAAATATAAATGACATTACACTACAGAAGTGTCAGCATATTGTGTTCTAATAATTCTCTTCCAATTAATGCTAATTTCACTCAACTAGTTTTCTTTGCACAGAAAGCAATATGTTAATTATCCGTGTATGAAATGCTTCTTTGGCCTTATGAGGAGTTAAAATCACAACTATTTGTAGAGATGGTAAGTTCACTTCTCAGACAAGTACTGTTGCAAAATTGACAATGACTGCTTTCAGAAGATTTAAGAGGTGTTTTTTAACAGTTGTCTGAATTAAAATTTGATTGTGAGTTAACAGGAAGATACAATACAGAATAAAAGTCATTTGTTAACAGCTACACATCTCCACAAAATATTAATCAGAGGGTAAAGTTACTGGTTGGTACAAATGCTAACAGAAAAATATTCTCTATTAACTATCTATAAATAGATGTCATTAGAGGACACCTTTCAGACAGGAGAAGCAACTGAGCCATTAGAGAGAGAGAGAGAGAGAGAGAGAGAGAGAGAGAGAGAGAGAGAGAGAGAGAGAGAGAAAGGGGGGCATGTAGTCATTGTCTCCTTGAGCATATGTGCCTGCGATTCCGACCATCTTCTGCAATGACCTATCACTACATAAACAATTTCATTCTTTGTCAAACAGTGAATGTGGCTCAGAGACAGACTACGGACAAAAAGGTCTTGGATTCAATTTCCAGCTAGTCCTAGAATTTGTGTGTGTCGTTTTTCCAATTCTTTTATCTCTGCAATGTTTTTTAAAGTGAAAAATGCCGAGCAGTGCCATGGTTCAAAATCCACATTAAGCTGTAGGTCTCCCTATAAACTGCTGGGCAGAAGAGTTTAAAGGTAAAAGGAAGGCAATGGTACACCACCTCTAACAGGACCATGCCTAGTAAAGCACTGTGGTGTTCAAGCCAACTTTCAGGTTGACGATGGCTTTATCTTAATGGAGTCTCATCACATGGGAACCCTAGTCCAATATGTAACCCACACACTTTATGAGTCTGATAATAGAGATTCGTCATTACATTTACACAGATTCTAATACTCTGTGAAATTTCCTTTAGCTCATTATTGGTCTTCACAATAAATGTACCTCTCTCAGTCTTGGCATGAGTTACCTAACTGTAACAAAATTATTTCATTCCCATATACATTGCCTATGAGCATAATTAATCATTGCAATGGTGAATAAGTTGAAACTACTTCATTACACTTCTATCTCTTAAGAATGTTATCATTAGAGGCCAACCTCAATTATACCATGAAAGGCCTTAGAGAGGCAAGTGATTAACATCTAGCCAAGAATGGAATCATTTGAGATGGAGACAGACAAATGAAGGGAAAAGAACTGGTTTTCGTTCTTAAAAGATAATATAGTGGCACTCACCTGAAGAGTTTTAGTGAAATAATGAAAGCCCTACATCAAGATGGGCCAAAGAGATTTTCACCTTGATCCACCTCAACATGAGTTTCCCCCTGGCACACTATCGTGACAGATTAATGAACGAAAACCAATAAGGACAATCAGTAAGCAGCACAATTTTCAAGATAACAGCAGATGGATCAGCACACTGTGGTTTAATAATTATCTAACATTTAATGCTAATTTCATCACATTAACTTCCATTACCCAGAATGCAAGAAGTTAACATATCCAGAAATGAAATACAAACTTTTAGTTACAGTTACTGCCTACCTTTCTTCCAGAAACTTTCTTACAATGACATCCATTAATCAATGATCAGTAACACAAAATATTAAGGCTTGGTTTCATTTGTTATTTGTACATCACTGAGGTCAGCACATCAATTATAAGCTTTCATGATGAAACCAGACTGAACAAAGATTAAAAGTAAATATTTTAACACTTCCTAAAAGATTAAAGGCAAATGTCTGATATAGACTTGAAACAGGGCTGTTTCTACAGTATTAGGGGCGAGGCACTAACCAGCTGAGCTCTTCACACACAGCACACAGACTGGTTCAATACTTCAGTATTCTAGACCTCCCCCTTAGTTTCCTAACAATGGGTTGAGGTTCAAGTTCCAGCCCGCAAACTGTTTTACCATAAGGAAATTCAATACGCTATACTAGAGCACTGAATCTCATTGCAGGTGGGAGGGCAGAACAATTCATCCTACAAACATAATCATTTTATTGTTATGACTAACCCGTTTTCTGCTGTATCCTCCCTACCAGGACGGTACTATTCAAGGACCTGCAGCAGGCTGGAAAGCAGAAGATAAGTATCGGGAAAATGAACCCTTTCGTGGATCACAGTGTATGCTCAGCTGTATGGGGGGGGGGGGGGGGGGTGTTCGTAAAATCTGTTGCTCCAAGTTCGACCGCCGGTCCACATATTATTTAAATCGGTCGGGAAGTTTAATTATTTTGAATAATACGTGTAACATGGGCCACAAAAAATAGTGGCATCTCAGCACAATAAAAATGAGATTTCAAACTGTTAAGTTATACATTATCGTGGGCATACTTCAATAATATAGGAAAGAAAAGGTCTTCGAAAAACTACAAACTTATAATTCTTACACGACAAACTGCTGGTTCTAAGGCTCTACGTAGCATCAAGCTGTATTGTTTCTCTTCTGAATCCTGTTGATGGCCTCTTCTTTTTTTGCACGAAAATGGAGCATATTTGAATTCACAATACAATTCGCCGTTTATGCTGTATTCAGACTTCCTTGGAATTTCTCGGGGATCGAAGACTGAACAGACAACTTTCGTTCTTTCCTGTTCCAAATAGGCTGAACCTTTAGCCTGACTCACCACACCAGTTTTCATGTCTTAAAAAAAAAAAAAAAAAAAAAACAAAAAAAAAAAATCAGATGACAAATTACATCGGCGCTAATTCTACATTCAAAATCCACAGCGTGAACCAAGTTACATACAAACTTTACGTTGTTCGTCCATATGCCTCCCACAGGCTCTGACACCATTGCTTGGACATATACTTTTTATATACTCTGCGTAAGTCAGATCTGGTTTTTCGACGTGCAATAAATATGACGTCGAATTTTCTGGACCCTGAATTCGCCTGCTATCTGTTCCCATGTTTAACCACCAGTAAACAAAACATCCGCGCGCAAAAAAAACACTTCAGTTTACATATGCACACCAGAGATCATACGTACTGACAAGCTTCGACTTGATGAAAGATCGAACTTAAAAAGCTCTTCAGCCCAGTTTCCAGAGGTATGCTTTTCTTTCACATGCATCCCCCCCCCCCCCCCCCCCGATAGTGCCCTTACATGCACCTGTGGATCGTACTCGCTCCAATAAAGGGGGTAAGTCAATAGTTGGCAACGGAGATGAGTCGTCGACGTATTCGGCGGGGAGGACGAGTGGTTCCCCGTACAACACCTCTGCGAGTGAAGCATTTAGATCCTCCTTGACTGCGGTTCGCAAGCCCAGTAAAACCCACGGGAGGGCGTCTGTCCACTGGCCACAATGTGCCATGATTGCTGCTTTTAAGGTGCGGTGGGGCCTCTCCACTAGACCGTTGCTCTGAGGGTGGTAAGCTGTCGTACTGAATCTGTCTACACCGCACAGTTGACAGAGCCGTGCGAAGAGGTTCGCTTCAAACTGGCGCCCCTGGTCCGTTGTTATAGAGGAAGGACAGCCAAAACGTGAGATCCACGACTCGATAAAGGTGCGGACTATCGTTGTGGCGAAAGCGCCGGTGATGGGCGTGGCCTCGACCCAGCGGGTCGTTCTGTCTATCATCGTGAATAAGTAGTTAAATGGGCTCGGAGGGGGTAGGGGTCCCACGATGTCAATGTGGACATGGGGAAAACGTCCGGTACGTACATCAAAGGGGGTGAGAGGAGGGTGGGTGTGATGGGAAACCTTGCAACGTTGGCACGCCACACACGCTTGTGGCCAGGCCACACAAAACGTTCAGTCACAAGGCGGATTGTGGCCCGGACACCAGGGTGTGCTAAATCATGGAGTGCATGGAAAATGGGTTGTCGCATGGACTGCGGGACCCATGGTCGAGGTCGTCCGGTTGAAATGTCACACCTTAGTGTAAGGTCTGAGTCCGGGAGCGGACGGTCTTCAAATCGAAGAGTTGAGGTTGAGCTATCAAACTCAGCATGAGTTTCATGTTCATTCCGCTGGCGGCGTGCAAGTTCGATGAGGGATATGTCAGCTGAGACCACTGCAATCCGAGACCAAAAATCAGTGACCACATGGTCGGAACCGCGAACTTGTCGTGCGTCGGTTGAAAACTGTGAAATGTATTCCAAATGGCGATGTCTGCGAGGGGGTGCGTTGGCACTCGGATTGCGGATCGCCTCCACAAGGGATTTGTGGTCGGTGTAAATGACAAAGGCACGTGCCTCGAGGTCATCCTGAAAGTGGCGAATGTCGCCGTAACCCGCGAAAGGTTCTCTAAGCTGACCATTTAGTCTGAGCAGCTGACAGTTTTTGCGAAAAGAAGTGTGGCGGTTCTACAGAACTACCTAAATGTCGATGGAGCACGGCGCCGATTGCTGAGTCACTTGCATCTGTCGTAAGCGAAAGCTGTGCGTCCGGCATAGGGTGTGAAAAAGTCACTGCTGTCTGAAAGGCCGTTTTGAGTTTGTCGAAAGCCGTCGTCATTTCGTCTGTCCATTGAACTTTCGGCGTGCCTGAAGTATTCTTCCCGCGAAGGGCATCGGTAAGCGGAAGTTGTAATGCCGCGGCGTGGGGAATGTGTCTTCTATAAAAATTAATCATGTCGAGGAACCGTCGTAACCCTTGAAAGTCATTCGGTCGTGGGACGTTGGTAATTACTTCCACGCGAGGGGTTGGTGGAGCGATACCTGCAGCGGAAACCACGTGTCCGAGGGAAGTTACTCGTGAAAGCGCAAGTTGCGATTTGTCCTGGTTGATTCCAACACCTACGTTTCACAAAGTGTCTGTGACAGCACGTTGATGGGCTTGATGATCCTCGCTAGACGGTGAGAAGATTAAAATGTCATCTAAATATGCATACGCAAAAGGGAAAGGTCGTAACACCTCGTCAATAAATCTCTGCCGGGTTTGTGCAGCGTTTTTTTAACCCAAAAGGCATGTATAAGTATTCAAAGAGCCCGATGGGTGTAATAATTAGCGTCTTTTTGATATCGTCTGGTGCCATAGGTATCTGGTGGTAGCCTTTTTTACAGTCTATCACTGAGAAAATCTGAGAAACATGTAACCACTGTGTGAATTCCTGAATATGTGGCACCGGATAGTTATCCATGATTGTTCTGGAATTCAAAGCGCGGTAGTCGCCGCAAAGTCTGTACGTGCCATCGGGTTTATCTATTAAATGAATAGGAGACGACCAACAGCTACTAGAGCGTCTGATGATGTTGGCGTCTAAGACTTCGGATATGATGGCAAGTGCACTCAGGAGTTTTTCCGGATTAAGCCTGCGGGGTTTGTGTCTGATAGGCGGTCCCGTTGTTACTGCGCACATTGACGTGTGGAGTCGTCGACATGGCTGTTCTAGCAGGGCAACACAGGGAGACGCTGGACTGACCTGTATGTGGCGCCCCGAGGGCGTCGGTGTGTATGTGGTGGCGGCGGCGGCATGTGTGGCGGCAGAGCTCGGAACGGGCGTCGTTACTGCAACCGTAGGTCAGTGGTGGAGGCGACGTGCTGACAGCTACAGGTGACGAGGGCACGCGTAAGGCATGCCCAGTGTTGTGGTGGTGTGGTGGGATCTGAGTGGCAACCGGACGCCGCTCGGTAACCCTTGGCACCGCGACGTCATGCTGGGTCGGCGAGGTGTCAGCCAAGGGCGCTGCATCTGTGGCATCAGTAGCCCCGGTGTCGTGTTGAACACGGCGACCAGAAAAGGAGCGATCCGGCGGCAAAACCACGTTGTGGGGCGGAGTAAGAGACGAGATTGTGCGGTCGCAGAGCCGATTTCAGCCTGTAATTCACAAAGACGGCGCTAAAGAGCGCTGTTGTCAACGATGAGTGCTGAGGATTCACATTGAGATGGATGAGAGAAGACGTGGTTGTAGTCAAATCGACGGAGAGTGCCGCACAACGGCGACGTTCCTCGATGATAGAGGATGAGGTGTCGGTGGTGCATGTTGGGAGTGGAATGCGAATGTCTGATTTTGAGAGTAAAGAAGAATCATCGATGCTCACTGACAGCTTGTAGTGACGGAGGAAGTCTATAGCAATGACGGGTTCATCAACTGAAGCTACGCAGAAGGACAATGGGAATGTAGTACCAGTATTGAAATTGAGCTGGATGAGAGCTGTGCTGGTGACAGGGGTGACAGGAATGCGTGTGCGGTTAGCCGCAAAAAGCTCAACAGGTGGAGCAGAGTCAGTGGCAGGGGTCATAGAGGCAGGTAATTTACTCATTTCTGCGCTCGTATCGACAAGAATGAAGAGTGTAACGTATGATCATATATGTACGGGCGCGCAGATGGCATCGGAAGGCTCGCAAAATTAGAGCATGATTGTAGGCATAGAGGTTCATTAGGACAGAGTGGCGCGCCTAAACCGCTCCGTCCGTGGAGTTTAAAGCGTTGCAGGGAGTGTGGCACTTCGCGGCTTTATCACCGAATGTTTCATGGTACCAGCAGATTGATGACAGAGCCCTGTTGCTGTTGGTAGAAGCCGCGGAGTCAACTGTCCGCCGGGCGAATTACCCACTACCGGAATCGGTCGGATTGCTGTGTGGTTTAATGCTGGCGCGTGTAGCCGGTTGTGTGGCTGCGCGTGCGGAGTCGCCAACCTCGCTTGGCGAAGAGTGCGTCACGTCCTGCGTGGTCGCCGGGGGGATGTAGGAAGGTGTAATGATTGTACGATGAAACTCTGTTGGAACCAGCAACTAGTTGATGGGGTTTGAATAGGGTACAAGCTTCGTCTGCTAGGTGCAGTTTAGCATCTAGGGGAAAGTGCCTCTGTGGCAAGAGCCTTAACTGCAAGGTTAAAGGGAATTTATCCGACCATTTAGTCCAAAGAGAGTCGTCTGGCAGGGCTTCCTTAGGAACCATAGCTCATAAGTATCGCCAGTACTGGGATGGAGACTGGTCTCCGGGTGGTTCGTGACAAATTGTTTGGTATAACCACTAAATTTCAATGAATTTTTTCTGCTCACTGTGTTCCGAAAAATTTGCTGGTCCCCATGTAGTTGCCATAACATTTCAACAGAAAGTTTGTTGCTCCATATACACCTCATAAATACATAACTGATATAGTGGCTTCTATTCCATCGAAGTTAATGGTCCAGTCATCATCATAGCCCTTTCAGTGCTCTATTTTCTGTACACTTCATTATACAGGATGACACAGAAAAATGGGAACATTTCCACAATCCAATAAAACTAGAAGTGGTGAATGAAAGAAATTGCATTCATAGTAATTGAAACCTTACAATTTTGCCATTTACAAAACATTGACGGCATTCATCATTTTTAAAAATTACGTCCTTTACATGACGTCCTCCTTTACGAATACATTCGTGAAATCTGCTGTTCAGATTCCTCATTGACCACTGCAACATCTCAGCTGAGATACTGTGAATTGCATCCTGAATTCTCTGTTTTAACTCATCCAGGGTTCTTGGTCTAGTCTTGTAGACTTTGCTTTCGAAGTAGCCCCACAAGAAAAAAATCGCAAACGGATAAATATGGCGATCTAAGAGGCCAGGGAATATTACCGAATCGTGAGATCCCACAGTTGCCAAACATTTCTCGCACACATGCCATTCATTGTTGTGCAGTGTTTGATGTCGGTGTGTCCTATTGAAACCAGCCTTCTTGAACATTTGGAAATTTGTTCAATGCAGGTGTAACAAAAGTTTGTAACATCTCCATGTAATGATCAGCATTGACATTGTGTTTTCCTGGTCCTTTGTGAAGAATGTGGTGCAATAATTCATGATTGTGTTAGGTCTATGTTCTTTAGTTATAAGATCCAAAGTGACTTTTACAGAAAATTTCCAAGATTGGTTTTATGAAGAAGTTTAATCATCAAATCGTAAACATGGAGAATATCAAATTACAGATCAAATAACTCTTTTCTAAATTGTGAACAAAATTAAGGATGACCATATAGAAACTTAAAATGGCATAACTGATAATGCTTTACAAATAGTAGAAGAAATATACAGAGAAATAGATACTTTATTAACTCATGTTGTTCCTCAAATATTAAATCAGAATTTAAGACCAACTTTCGTCCTTTTAAAATTATTTGATGAAAAATTCAAATATAATTATCATATCATTAGAGCACAACAAAGAAATTTACTAAAGTAATTGCATAGAGTCGAAGACAGACATCCAAATTGTAAAGATATGTCAATATTTAATTATAATCGTAGTTCAGTAAATTCATAACCAAAGTGGAAAAACTATAAATACCATTTGTTGACATAATTATTTTAATATTTTATAAATGTACACAATATAGGTGGGCAAAAAACGCAACTGATAGAAATAACTGGTTATTGAGAAGTGGTGGTTGCTGTGGTAACCGCTCGTCTTAGACTAGCAGTTATTTCAAAAAGTGCCAACAGTGCCTCCTGCCATATGTTTCCCAAAGATTGTACTACAGTTTTGTAACAATTCATTGGAGATCTGGCTACAGTGGAGAAAGATAGACCATCTGGAAGGTGTTTTGCATGGGAATAACAGTAAGACTGCGCACCATCTGTTGATAGAACTATGCACTATTTCTTACTTTCTCACTACTTTCAGCAAAAACAATTAAATAAAGTTAATGACAAAGTGGTCGTTGAAGGGAGCAGCTGTAAAGGCATTGCACATGTATGGTCGTTCCCTTGAGTCATCGCTCTGTTTGACAATTTAGTTTGGGTGTGTAATACAAATTGTTATCATAAGGAATTCGAGCGACTATGGAAATAACTGTCAAAAGCCGGTATCTTTCCCTCGTAGTTACCATATTCACTCACAGTTTTTATTCTCCAACAGTTAACCTGCTATCATTACAGGTAACCTGGAGGTTGTTAACTGTGCTCCTGAATCGTGATAATTCCAGAGAGGATAGTTACTGGAATCAACAAAATATTTTCGTAATGCTACAGAAATAGCCGAGCTGACAAAATTTCTTACCTTTCGTTGGATTACAGACTATTGACTTTCGTTTCATGTTCTTGTTTTTCTCTGTGGTGTTGACACTAGACTAGTAATAAATACTAGCACTAGGCATATCTACATCTACATCTACATCTACATCCATACTCCGCAAGCCACCTGATGGTGTGTGGGGGAGGGTACCCTGAGTACCTCTATCGGTTCTCCCTTATATTCCAGTCTCGTATTGTCCGTGGAAAACTCTGAAATATCGTAAAGAGCATGCAATGTGTTAATATTTTTCAGGAGTTTTACGCATACTGAAATATTTGAGTATTGTAGGGATCTAAAACTGCAAAAGAAATGAATATCTTCTCAAAGTATATCACATCCTTAATGCCTAGTGGCATTACTAAGAAAAAAAATGAGTTTTCTCAATATTTACACATCAATCGCAAATGGGCTTTTCCTATTACATTTTTTTGGCCACTGACTTTGAAACATTTTCTACATACTATTGGGCACATCAGTTTTATACTGTAAAATTGTACAATGGAATACTTACACTTCAGATACATGTATGACAAATTAACCATTTGATGGTGACATATATGCAATGAGTACAGGTATGCTTACAACAATAATCACGTCAGATACTATGTCAGAGGTAACTAAATAAAAGTATAGATTTACTTATGTTAGGGTCTACTAGTACTTGTGCATACTACATGAACGTTTTTGAATAATGTGTGCTTCTTTGTTTTCAAAGAGTTCAAATCAGTGCGTTTTCTATTATGTTAAGCAACACTAAACAACTTTCTCAGGTTCACTCATTGCTAAGTTGAGGTTCTGTTATATGCACAACTTACCCCTTCATTTTGATTGATCATGTGACTCGTTCATGAATTAGTTTGTTACATATTCTGACATTGTAAAAAAGGAAAAAAGTCAAAGCAAGCAGGTGCCACTGACAGATGAAGTGTTTACAATTTTCCTCATATGTATGACAGAAGGGGAAAAAAAGCAAAATATGCAGGTAAAGTATTCCTCAGAACAGGAAATTTCATTATTGGGAACTTTCTGAAAAATTAATGCAAATTTGTACTCCCAGCATCAATACTATTAATTCAAACTTTCACAGTCTGGATACCCAAGGAATAATTATACCAACATAGCAAAAAAGGGTTTCATAATGATGTCGGATGTGTTTAAATCTGTTACCCTTATGAAGCAACATACCAATCACCCATTGGAATTCTGCATACAGTAATGGAAACTGTAAGAGGTACATAACAAACTTAAGGCTTGGAGAAATGCAATTTAGTCATTCTCCCACCAAAAATTAAAACCCTCAAGGTTGTTGAAGAAATCAACCAATTTTCCATATCTCACGTAAAAGTTGCATAGGTGTACTCACAATTTCTCACGCAAAAGTAAACTCATCTATCATGTTACATATATTTTTGTGTTGTATTACAAGGCTGTATACTTATTCTATTAAAGTCAATAGCACAAGAAATTAAGCTTTGAGTGTTATGTACAGCATTCAGTTTACGTCCAGGTTCATACTTAAAAAAAACACATTTTTAACATATCACTTAATCAATGCTATGGCGAAGTTCTACGTACTTTCTGACTCAGCTGTGAGGATAATGTTTCTAATAGCAACTGATAACCTACAAACAAATAATATGAAACAGCAATAACCACCCAAACATCAACTGAAATGTTGATTAGCTAAGGTTATGGCATGATTCATATGATATTGCTGCCACTTTGGGCTACTCGCAGTTATAATTATATCAATATGTAAATTGATGGATTCCACCTACATTGTTATTTAACTTTAGCCCCATCTGGGGGATTCTGTCGTGAAAAAAACTGACAGTTATTTATAACTGTTAAAAATAACGGTTATAAAAAAGAACTGTAAGTGTGATAATCGTTACACCAAAACAACCGTTTGGCCCAACTGGTATATAGAAGAACAATTGAAGGGCTTATTTCAACAGTGGTACAAGACCATTTACTCCAAATTTCTGACTATAATGCTTCTGAAATTAATGAGCCAAACAAACAGAAAGAAAGGTTCATCCCTAGCAAAAAGCCATATGCTTGAATATTTCTGGTGTCTCAACTTCAGATTTTTCAACACTCATTATTTTAGTACTCTGTATCTCAGTATGAACAAAAATGGACTTGAACCACTATTGTAATAAACCCTTCAAGTGATTAGTGACATATTCTCTCTTCAAAGTTATGAATCTTTTAATAACGTTTCTACACATTGTAGAAGTAGAATGAACTGAATCTGCTAACAATTCATTAATACATTCTTCATACAAAAAGATTACATTTAGTTTTTACGAACTGATAATCTTGGTTAATCAAGGATATAGAGCAATCTTCTTCAGTAGTAGGTAGGTATTAATGATTCAGATAATTTTTGATACTTTAAAATATTTTCAAGTCAGCTTAATCTGTAAATTCTATTACAAAATATTGGGATAACTTTTGTGTTCTTGTGCATATCATCACAGTTTAATTTATCCTGCAATTCTCTCATAAAATCTTCAGATATTGTTTGATTATATGCCATTTTATCTGAGTCTAATTTATCTTGAAATTCTCACATAAAGCCTTCACATAATTATTGATCAACTAATAAGTTCTCCCAATGTAAGAGATCTAGAAATTCTCACATGAAGTTCGGAAAATTCTTGATATGTTGATGGATTATCCAGTCTACTTTCTTGTGATATTCACTTATAAATTTTTGAACATAATGTTTGACCCCTTCATAGATAAGACCAACCCAATTTATTTTTTAAATTTACTGATGAAAATTTTTAATTAAATTTCGATATGATATTACATACCAATCTAATTTGTCTTGAAATTCTCTCACAAAATCCTCACATAAATTTCGGTGTAATATTAATATAAATGCTCAATCTAATTTATCTTCAAATTTTCTAACAAAAACTTCAGTCAATGCGCAATGTCCTGATGTATTTCCATGCTGTATTACTATACATATTATTCCTTTTAATATAACCAACAATTTTATTTCCAGATGTCTCAGTTGTTGTCGAGTTCCTCAAACAAAGATTTTCAAAATTATTAGTGCTCAATGTAATAACATTTTTCCTCTCTGATTTAGAATACCCTTTAATTTCTAGTTCTTGCACTTTAGCTTTTAGTTCATTTATATTAGAGGCAGTCTTCATTCTGCATGCAGTCTCCAGACCATTGTTAATATCATTAATACGTTTTTGTTTTCTACATTTAGAATAACCTCTTATTACCAATTGTTTTACTCTAGATTTAATTCACTTACTTTTAGGCGGTTCATTCATAACAAACGTTTTTTTAGAAAAAACACAAAACTGCGATTTCTTATTTGTGAACAAATGTATTTATCACTAATGATATTTTTTATTTTATCCAGTATGTTATTTCAACCTTCGGCGATCTAGAGATCGTAAAACTGTAGAAAATTAAAGGACACTTACTAGATTCTTTAAATAATAACAATCTTGACTATACTGAAATAAACAGGTATTTAATTTTACCAAAGGAATATATCACAATAAAGTAGAATACAAATTTTAGTTCTGTTTTTAAATATTCATAAACAATATACATTACTTCTCTATTTAGGCTGCATAAAAAATTCACATTCTAATCAGTTAATTGATCTATGAATGCAGATACATCATCGTCAGAATGACAGACAGACAGAAAGCATAAAACTGTTAATTTTCTTATTCGTACTGCTTGATACATTTGTCTACAACAAATTTTACTAATACGAATAAAAAACTTAATAAAAAAGTTTTTTTATTAAATGGAGCCAATTCCAAGTCCATTTTCTTCAGCTGTCACAGAGTGATGTACTATATTTACCAGTATTGTTTATAACTATAAAGAAGGGCTTGTGATAAATGGTAAAGATAATAGACCTTGGTTTTAAGCTAAGGCTGAAATTTTAGAATTCAAAAACAAAAGGGAAGAAATTTTATATCACGTGAGAGAAAAACATTGAAAAAATTTAAAGATGTGGGGAGTAGCGATTTGCTACCAACTTCAAACATTCAGCCACACACTACTTTTATTAATGAACCAGCCATATTTTCATTAATTATGAAGGCAAAAATGAGATTAGCTGAACAGTTTCATGGTTGGGTTTAGGACGAAATTTCACCATCCACTAGAAAACGTAGTTAATGCAAAGTATAAGCAACAATTAAAAATTTACAAGAACAAATTTTAGACTTCTAAATTGTTAAAGAAATTTCTTTGTGTTTGCCGAAGAAAAGAAGAAATTCGAAACTTAAAAAGACTATAAGAATTAGTTGTAGAAAAAATTATTGTAATACAACCATACATTTTTGTACCAACTGATACTACTCCTTTCAGAAATGTGCTTGTTGTTCTGTATAACTATTTGATAATGAATTTGAGTATGATATCTATGTGATTAGATCTCAAAGAAGATTAAACACGATTAAATATACTTCCAGATACACATCCAAACTTTGCAGCAATATTAAGAATCGAATATAATCCTAATTCAGTCAGTTAGTATAATGAAATGAAAGAAGGGGAGAATCAGAATACTAATGTTTGAAGGAATGACTTTTCATTAGTTAGGGAATAGACTGATCAAAAACCTTTGCAAGATGTAATAAATCTTTATGAAACAATATTGTCCTTACTTACCCAACTATTGCGTCAATTATCAAATCCCTACCATTTAGTAGATACTTTATCTCCTTTCTCTCTTGAAACTTTTTCAACAACACGTATATATGGGTATTTTGTCTTCTATAGTTCAGAATCATAAAAATTTCCTACCATTTTTTTCCATCGAATGCCTGTAATTTATATGTGACTGGATTAGTGTGAATAAGATTTTCAATTTCAAAATTTATGTTCACGTGTCTCCTGACCTTTTCCAAAAATTCTTTTGAGTTACAACTTTAACATCAACTTTATATTTAGATTTAGCTTTGAATATAATTTTTGTCTGTAAGTTCTGTTGGTTTCATTTTTTTGTTGAATGCTTTGTGTTATTGTGTTCATCAAACAATTTTTCATCTAGTTCCATCCATTTATAATTTCCTTGCAAATCAATTTTTTTCCACTTCTTTTCTTGAATTGTTCAGTTAACCTTTCTGTACCATGTAACCTTCCCCTGTCTAATCGGCCTACTAGATTGCAATATACATGACAATGATCGCATATGTCTAATGAAATGTTACAGTGTTTATGGCTATTGTTATGGAAGGAAAATTACATCGGTTAGTCAGAGGAAAGTGTACTACATACCCTTCTGAGGGAAGAATCTGTTCTAAACCTAATATAAGTACTGATGATAATTTTGAAATGGGTAGAATATATTGCAATCGTTCATGAACAACACAAGAGGGAAAAGGTATAACATAATATGTATTATAAAATAACTGATAGTAAAAAGAAAACACTGATTAGCTAAAAAGGGGATAACCAAACAGTCGCCAACCCGCTAGGGTAACGAATATCCAGAATCATAAGCAAAGTAGTGGAAAAGAAATTTAAGCAAATAATCACTGTCGCTGCGACAGAAGGTTGTCACACTTTTCCACAGCACATCAGTTCACAAGAAGATAAATGAAACAGAAAGCACTGAGTTTGCAGTTGCTTATTCTGAAATACTAAATTTTTAAATTAAAGTTAAATGGATTAATGGTTAAATAAATGCATCTAAAACATTGTTATCTAAAAAATATACTTTTAATATCCACAATGTAACATAATGCAAAATTTAGAAATGGGCAAGCAATTTACTTTTGATTATTGAAAGACTGAATTGAATTCCCTTTCAGCAAATACTTTTAATATAGCAGCAATTAAATACATACCCAGCCAGTGGAACCTACTTGCTAAGCTAAAAATAGAATAAATGTAATTGTGGACTCTTAATTTGTACCTTATGCGCAGTTATTACTTTTGCCACAGGAATTTTACATTACTTTAAGTGAATGAAGTTAAAACTTAAAGCTGAAAATTCGTTAAGCATCTGTAATGCCCTACAAGAATGAACAAATACTGAGACAGAAAATTTAGACTGAAACTGGTCATTAGTAAACAAACAAAACTGATGGTATATAGTTAATTAGTTGTCATATTCTTACCAACACTCAGTGATTACAGGGAAAGAAAAGGGACCCTGCTTTGTAATAATGTCTGAGGACAATGACAATGCAGGAGCCCTACAAATTTTAACTCTTTCAGGTTATTAATCAAGTTAGTCATAATTTGTAAAAGCAGTTTAATGCATCTACCATACTATATTTTCCACTTTAAAGTCTTAAGATTTTGTAGCTGTGCAGACAATGAAGAATGTAGCCGATGAGAGTGCTGAGCTGCCACTGTTGCTGCTTCTGGTTGAGGACCCAGAGTCATCTCCAGAGGAATGGGGAATTATGGGACTCGCAACAGTCAGAATTGCAGTTGCCTTCATCTATCACTCTTACCATGCTCTCAATATTTACGGGTTAACAAACTAGGCATGCCTACACTGGAGCGAGCATAGCAGCACACTGCGTTTCTGTGGGAGTGTCCGACAAACAGTTGCCCCCTTTCACCAGTCATGCTGTTCTGCCTCCTCTTTGCTCACAATGTGACAGAGACTCTCCATTCGCAAAGATAAACAATGGCACAGCTACTGCCATTTAGTTGTTGCAATCGATACATTTAAATAAAGTTCCCTTGGCTATTACCCAGCAATTTACAACATTTTCATTATTATTACAATAAAATATATACAGTAAGAAATGAATACACTATTGCATCGACAGGGTGCATCGATAGTGTATTAAATATACTTTCTGTAATAAAGATTAAAGATTCAGACTCAGAAGTACAGTACAAGTTATCAGAGGATATTAAGAGGCAAAAAATTTTGGATGGTGCAGAAGATGTTTTATCTGCATTTTCGGTGTTACAAGCAGATGCTTTAAAATTAGTATAAGTTTAATATTGATAAATATTATATTTTTTCATAATCTCTTGAAAATCTTTACTATTGAATACTTTACCATTATCTGTTGTAAATATCTTGTAGTTCTCTCTTTAAATATGTTTTACAAAAATATCAGCCACATTTTTACCTCATTTATTTGTATTTGGAATATCCTAAGCAAATTTCGAAAAAAACATCACCTACAATAACAAATGTTTACATCCATTATTTATTTTGAAATTCCTTTGAATTTACAATAGTACATTTCTGCTAGATCAGCTTGAAAAAAAGGTTATGTACCTGCTTTTAAAATTTTTTCTCATCACTTTGTGTAGATCGTTAATAATTTCCACAAATATTCAGACCATTGCCTACATTTTTTTTAATTTACTCTTTTAATTTTATATACTGTACAAATTCCTTCAATGCTTTGTCTTCTATTGACTATTGTGACTTTGTAAGGATTATTTGTTTCAGTAAATGGTTCACTGAATTTTGTTAGATGTAAAATTTGCAGTTTATCGACATTATATCTTTTTTCCCGCTATTTTAAGATCAGTAGGTGCCTGGTCATCTTTTACATTTGCTCCAAATCAAATGATTCTCTTGAATTTCGTATCATAGATAAATATGTATTTTAATAGTTCATAACCAGAAACTAAATCAAAATACAGTTTATGTTTGTCACACATTTTAGCTTGAATATTACTGCTTTAAGTTTGGTGTTAAATCTAACTTTCAGAAATAATCTGTGAAAAACCTTTTCTATTTCCTTTTCTGTAAAGTAATTTGTTATAGAGTTATAGTTACCCCTATTAAACTCATTAATTTTTCATTAAGATGTGTTGCAGTGATGTAGTTATTAAATTGTGTTAGAATACTTCTATATTCCTTTTCTAAGTATTGTCTAATAACTGCATCATAACCATTAGTTGTATCTCTTATATCTACTGATCTACCTTTCAAAGCAATGTAACGTTTAGCTGCCTTAAAAATTTTACTCGAATATTTTTGAAATTGTTTAGTTAAATTGTATATTTTTGGATCAATGTTACCTAATTCATTATTTTCACTTTCCATTTGTGTCCAAAAATGTTCTTATTCTTCAGATTTTATTTTGAATTTTGGGTTTAGATAGTCAATGCTTTGTTTCTTTAGCTTATTTCCGAAAATGTCCATTTTCTAAATTCATAATTTCATAAAGTTTTAAATATATTTAAAACAAATATATGCAGTTGCAAATTAAAATGTATTATTTTGTATTCATTGTCTATTGTATTACACTTCACTTGAAGCAAGATACTTAGCCACTTCTTTAGGAGCGTTTCCTCCAAATGAATTAAACACAATTTTTATCTTTACCCTTATAATAACTAATCCAATGTTAACCAGCACAATCAGATGTATCTAAAGTATCTATTCCTGATTCATATTCCTAGGATGATTAAGTAAATCTATAAGCCACCACAAAAGTATTTGATTTTTAATTGTTAAGCAGGTTTGTCTATATCAAATTTGCTTAATGCATTAGGGTGCATATGAATTATTTTTTGCAATTCCTTATATCAGCATCACCTTTCTTCTCCATTGGTAAATTATGTCTTTTTTGTTTCTCTAATTCCTTGCCTTTTTGGTTTTTTTAGTTTATTACTGTGTTTGCTACTTTACTGACATCTGCACTGGCAGCAGTTGAATATGCTAATGCTCCCAGAAGCAATGGAAGGGATCGTCCTTTGTGTTTTGTTAGTCCAGAGCTTTTTTCTTTTTTGTTGTGTATTTGATAATTTTTTCTCTTTGTTTTATGTGCATCAACTAAAAAAATATCAGTACATTATATTAGATTAATACGTGTTCCATAGATCATGAATACAACACTTGGTAATGATGTTGAATGTGTCAGGTTAATAAAAGGTGTCTGTACAAGACATTACAATACACAAATTATTGCATGACTCTAATGTTTAAGTTGGTTTTTTTCCCCTCCCTTAATTTAAATCTAAAAATTTAGCCAATGAGTAGAAGGGGTTGTCATCCAGAAACTTTTTTAATTTATTTTTAAATGTTGGTTGGCTATCTGTCAGGCTTTTGATGCTGTTTGGTTGGTGATCAAAGACTTTTGTGGCAGCATAATGTACCCCTTTCTGTGCCAATGTCAGATTTAACCCTGCATAGTGAAGATCAGCCTTTCTCCTGGTGTTATAGCTATGCACACTGCTATTACTTTTGAACTGGGTTGGATTATTAAGAACAAATTTCATAAGTGAATACATATACTGTGAGGTTACTGTGAGGATCCCTAGATACTTAAATAGATGTCTGTAGGATGACTGTGGGTGGGCTCCAGCAATCATTCTGATTACACGTTTTTGAGCAGAATCGCAGTCGAGCAGACGAACCGAGTGGACGCTGCTCTCTGCACCTGGCGTAGCTGCCCATCTGATAGCTCCTTGGAGTGGTCACAAATAAGCTGCAACTGGCGTAGCAGCCAGTGACGCTCTACTGAGCGGCATGAACCAGCGCAAGCCGCTTAACGCTTTCGGGCGCTAAGTGGCAAGAGTTTCGGCTGAACTTCCTGCAACTTCGGTTGCAAATCTCCCCAGCGGGACTCTCCCGTTCTTTGGTAGGGTAATCTCAGTGTCAGGGGTCCGTTCACATCGGATAACCCCGCGCACTGTAGACCGCTCTCTTCAACCCGCGCTCTCTTGCGCCGCGCATTGCATTCCGCGCAGATAGGTCGTAGGGACACCCCTCTTCTGTAGGGACACGATACACAGCACTTTCGCCGAAAAAGCAAATATTGCCGATTCGTGAAAAGAGCAAAATTGTCGCGCATCCTTCCCTATCCAAATAAAAACTCCCGAAACAGCAAAGATGTTCGATCTTTCCTGTGCTTCCCCACCGCTTACCCGCAGCAAAGCTGCAGCACAAGAGGCGGAGATACCGGCTACTCCCGCCATCATTTCCGTCCCACTGTCCACCTTCCAAGAGCAGGTTGCCTTGAAGGACAAACAGATCGCGGAACAGCAGGAGCTGATCGCAGAGCTGATGAGCAGTGAACACACACAGACAGAAACACCCACACCACACACACAGGCACCTGCTGAAAAACCGAAGGACATGCCCCCTATTTCACCTCTGGCGGCCCAGGCACCGACGGAACCGTAGCTAGAGCCGACGGAGGACACAACCAACACTGACGAAGACGGGCCGTGGCAGCAGGTCGGCCCAAGACGCAAACAGCAGCAAAATACACAAACAAGTGAGTCCACAAACTCACGAGGCAACGGCCGAGTGTTGTTGCCAACAGCATCTACATCGCGTACCAACAACAAAGGCAACACAGGGAGCAACACAAACAACCCTGCGACTGCAGCATCCACAAATATACAAGCAGCTACGCAGAACACAAACAATACCGCGACTGGCTTCCCATTAGTCATCATACACAACTATGGAGACCTAAGTCTCCCAAACAAGGAATTTAACAAAAAACACAGCCCTACAACATACTACTCTAAGCTCACTGGGGAACACGCCGCACTGTACTTGACGAACAAGTCATATTACTCAAATCTACTGGACTTTCTTAAAGAAAGGAAGGTAGAGCACTTCATGTACAGGACAGTCCTGTAAAAAGACACAGCAGTACGTGATAAAGGGGATAGACTCACGAACCCCGACTGACACAGTACACGAAGAACTCTCTGCTCTCAGGTGGGAGTGCATTCGGGTAAACCGAATGTCAGAGTTCGGCACAGCAAGACCGTCTCATAACTACATGGCGGAATTGGCCGACACGGCCAAGTCCCGCGACCTGCTGAAATTAAAGCTATTTCTTCACATAGACGTCAATGTAGAGATCTACAACACGCCGCACACCCCCCAACAATGCCACAACTGCCAGCGCTTTGCGCATTCGGGTATCAAATGCGGTCTCGCACCCCGCTGCCGCATTTGCGCTGGCGGTCACACGACCCAACGCTGCAAACTTCCCCATGCAGCACCTCGCAAGTGCGCCAACTGTGGTGCTGCCCATCCAGCAAACTACAGAGGGTGCATTGCTTACAAAGCAGCTCTGAGGCGCAAAATAGCGAAACATTGCAAACCTACCGCCATCACAGTTCCGAAACCGCCCCCGCGCCCAGTAAGAAGAGGAATATCCTTCACTAGAGTGGTCGCTGGCAGCCCCAGCAGCGCGGGACGGTCAGAGGAGCCCCAGAGCTCAGGACACGCTGAGCAAACACCCCCAACAACAGACACACAACAGACAAACACAGCACCTGACACCACACCCACACCGGGCACACCACACGAAACCAGCAACACCTCCCTACCCCCTGAGATCGCGGACTGCAGCCCATCACAGGCTACAGAAAACGCACCAACACAGGGACGACCACAGCGCCAGAGGAGGAGAAGGAGGAACAGCCGCAGCACGAGGAACACTACCTCACCACAACACGTACACACACAACAGGCCACCAACACTCACGAACACAACCCAGACACCAAGTCAAGAACCCACATAACACACCCTCTCACCCCAGAGAATACACAGGCGCCCACAACTGCAACACGAACAGCCGACACTCAGGCCATCCCTCACCAGACGCCAACACTGGAACAAGCGGCCGCTAACACGACCAATAACTCGCAGGCCGACATGACCAACATTACGACAACATTCCAGAGAATAATGGAAACATTATTCCCCAGACGCACGACCACCGAAATAGTCACGATGTTTATGGGGTGTGTCTCACAACTCTTCCTGTAGTTCATGTCGAGCACACTCAACTGGACTAGCTTCCAAGCTACTATCACACCACTTTTTACACTACTACATGGACAATTCACCACACCAGCCCCGCAACGCAGACTTAAACACAATCTCACAGATCCTCTTTTGGAATGCCAACTAGATCGCAAACAAAAAAGCCGAAATGGCCGCGATCATGGAGCGAAAGGGTATCCGAATCACTCTTGTGAACGAAACACTGCTTACGCCTCGCAAACAACTAAACATCCCAGGGTATTGTGTCTATCGTACTGACCGAGCGGATGGCAGGAGGGGAGGCTGCACGGCAATCATCATACACAGAGACATAGAACACACGAACATCGAGCTCCCAGCATTTGAAAGACTAGAGACTACGGCCGTCAGGGTCAAGTTCAACTGAGCCAACACCACACTGGTATCGATATACAATCCTCCTAAAAACATAGTAACACGCTATGTCACCACAGTAGCACCGCAGGTAATTGCCGCTGGCGGCCTCAACGCAAAACTCCCTGATTGGAACTCACGAATACGAACCTCCAACGGCAAGAAACTGTACGAACACGCACTAGGCCGAAACTACTATGTACTTGGGCCGGACGTTCCCACGTTCGTGCCTACACAGGCACGACATAGGCCAGACGTGTTAGACATAGCCCTTATAAAGGGCATCACACGCACACTCAACCTTATGGTTCAAAACGATCTGGACTCAGACCACATGCCTGTAATACTTCACATGGAAGAGACACTGCAGGACATCGAACCACACAGGATGCTTAACTACAAGCGCTAAAACTGGACACTGTTCAAGGAAACGCTTGATAGTCGCATTCCTGACGCCCATGAAATGAACAACACACAACAAATCGATGAGGCTGTGGAGGCTCTCACAACTGCCGTCCAAGACGCAATGACTGACGCCATTCCATTTACAACACCAATCCAAAACTCGACGGCCCTGCCCCAGGAAATCCTGGGCCTTATCTCAATGAGGAACCGCCTCAGGGGATACTGGCAGCATACCAGGCGCCTGTTCTATAAACTGCACGTCAACAGACTCCAGGTCATAATACGGAATAAAATACAAACATTCAGAAATGGGCAATGGGGACAGAAACTCGCTGGACTGGATACCACACGCCTTGGCCTGTGGCAGCTGGCCAGACACTTCACCAGGGAGAAACATTACATTCCCACGTTACAAGGACCAGACGGCCAAGCCTACTCCACGACGGAGAAGGCAGAGCTTATGGCCACAACACTTACAGCGTCTTTCATGCCGAATCTGGTTCCTTCAGACCCAGCATTCACACTTGAAACGGACCAAGAGGTTACACGACTTGTAGCCCAGCCCTCGCGCAACGAAATAAGATGTACTAGCACAAATGAAATCACATGGGCTATCAAGCACACCAACGCTAGAAAAGCCCCTGGGCCTGATGGCATTCAAAACCATGTCCTCCAGGAGTTCACGGATAAAGCCGTAGAATACCTCACACACTTAACGAATGCCATCCTGACACACCTACACTTGCCTGAAGGCTTTTGGAAGGCGGCCAATGTCCTGATGTTCAGGAAGCCAGGGAAAGACCACCCCCTCCCACAAAATTACCGACCCATCAGTCTGCTGTGTTCGCTCAGCAAGATTGTTGAGAAGGTAATACTAAAACGTATCACTAGGCATTGCATAGCCAACGACCCCCTGAGACCGGAGTCGAACATATAACACATGGCTACATGAACAAAGCCACAGGGGCGGTGTTCCTAGACATCGATCGTCTCTGGCACAACGGACTCATACGCAAACTAAGCGAAGTTGGTTTCCCAGACAGACTCGTACGTCTCATACACTCATATCTCACGAACAGATGTTTCAACGCTAATGGGCAGGATAAACCATCAACACAACATGGTATCCAAGCTGGAGTACCACAAAGAAGCATCCTAGGGCCCATCTTCTTTAACCTGTACATAATGACTTCCCAGCGACACAAAACACGACGTTAGCCGTCTACGCGGATGACACAGCCATCCTCGCGCAAGACTGTAAACCGTCGAACATCAATTCACGAATGCAGACAGCACTCAGAACAGCTGAGCCTTGGTTGGAGCGATGGCGTATTAAAGTAAACGTCGACCAGTGCGAAGCAATTCTGTTCACACGCAGACCGAAACTACTGCGCAAACTGCAAAAAGTCAGGTACCTTGGTGTCTGGCTGGACTGGAAACTTACATGGGGGGACCACATCGAATACGTTGCCAACCGAGAGCACGCAAAGCTCAAACAGCTCAACCCAATGCTCAACAGAGAAAGCACACTGAATAGGAGAGTGTCGAGGCCCATATACATGACACTGATTAGACCTCTGATGACGTACGCAGCTCCTGTCTGGTGATATGCAGCTCCTACATGACTGCGCCGCCTGCAGATCATACAGAACAAGGTGCTACGAATCATTAGCAACGCTCCACGCTACACACGCACCGTGGATCTCCACCATGAATACCGCCTTGATACCCTCAAGGAAGTATTCAAAAAACACGCCATACCACTATACAGGAACTCGAGATACTCGAACAATCCTTTCATCCTCACTCTGGGAAACTACGATCACAATCACAGGTGGAAGCACAAGCGGCCAAAGACGCTGCTAGCTAGGGCATAGCCACCTATGGTAAACTAACATACGCAAACAGCGACAAACGTTGGTAAGCCCCTGCATATCAGCAACAAAGACTGGCATCTACCAGCTGCTATTAGAGCCGACGAAAAGGCCACAGCAGGGACACCGACGAGCTACCGCTACCCTTCCCAGATTTCGACCAATCTATCTCCAGATGAGCGCGTATTAATGGTTAATCCTAACCAGACGTACGCAAACATCGCAGTACCCACATCCTGCGACACCTCACTTTAGTGAATACTAACCCTTATGCAGAGATGGCAGTAGACCTTTTATGTTGGCCATCATGCCGGTGTGGGCGTGGAGGGGCTCCACCTCTATTTAAAAAACGTTTTTGAGCAATGAATACTTTTCTACTCAACGATGAATTACCCCAGAATATGATGCCATACGAAAGCAGTGAATGAAAGTAGGCATAGTAAGCTAATTTACTGAGATTCTTATCACCAAAATTAGCAATAACCTTAATAGCATACGTAGCTGAACTCAGACATTTCAGCAGACCATCAATGTGTTGCTTCCAGTTTAGCCTCTCATCAATGGACATACCTAAAAATTTTGAAAATTCTATCTTAGCTACAGATTTCTGTTCAAAGTTTATATTTATTACAGGAGTTATATTTATTACTGGAGTACTATGTAACTGACCATTAATGAGTTTAGCAGAAGTTCTACATTATGCAGAGCCATGTAGATGTATCTCTGACATTGGTAAATATTTAAAAGCCCTGTTTACTAATCCTTTCCCATGCTCTTCACTTTTCCAAAACGTGTGTGGTTAGTAATTCTTAAATCTAATCATATATGAAATTTCTTTTGGATTGTTGATAATAAAATAACTAAACGTATTTAATACAGTTTGTATTATTCTGACTTCCACATTACGATAATTATTATTTCAAGTTAGTTCTTCTCCTTCAATAACTGCTAATCTATCGATTCAATCTCTAACATCATTCATGCACACATCAATTGGTTTTTCTTTATTAAGCCTTCACCTAGTTTCTCATCTCTTTCTGAATGATCCCTTTTTTATTGTGATCATCTTATTTTTGGGAAGTGGTCATCAACAATTTTTTTGTCAATTCATTACACTTATTATCTTTACTTGATTTTATTTTATTTCGATTCTTTTCAGAATATAGTTCTCAGTATGGTGCAAAATATCTGAATAATTTGATAAATTAACTCAATCAATTTTTTAACAAATATTGTATATAGTAATGTATTTTTAGTTAACAGATTCATTAGTCCTGCTGTACTTTTTTATGTATTATCATCAACTGTTAATTAACCTCCACAAAATTTTACTGTTAATTAACCAATATATTTAAAGTTACTGACAAGTCATAAGTCAGAAACTGTTTCTTCAGTGTGGTTGATGTACTTTAATATCCTTTTGCTGACCTTTATTTTCCTACCATCACCCTCCTTAATTTTTTGACAGCACCCACAGCTTGAGCTATCTTTTTTCTAGATTTAACCTCTTCATAATATTTTGTTAATCAGTCGAGTACTTTTTATTCACTTAGCATATAGTCACATCGAGAACAATCATATAGTTAAATATAGGATATATTACAAAATTCTTCTTGATGATGATGATGATGATGATGATGAGCATAAGGAAAATGTGTTTTTCAATTTCTCTACTTCCTGCTATAGCTTTCAGCACATTATTGACTAATCCTTCAATTCTTTCTTTAACTTTTAGGATTTCATCAATAACAGGTTGATTTTTTTTCACATTATGTACTTGGATGTTTTTTTTCCAGAATTTGAAATTTTTCAACTTCTTCAATTTTCTTTTCTACTTCGTTCAGCTTCTTTAGCAATCAGTGTGTCATATATCAAAAGCATTTAATAAGAATAAAAAACATTATTTAAACTTATTTTTTCAATATGGATTTATAGAATTTAATGAGACAATGCCTTCTGCTTTTACACATATCAAAAAAATAGCTGTCACGAGTACCTGCTTCAAAGTAACTTTCATATTTTTTCACATAATCAAGAACTTCTTTAAATTTAGTAATATGTTCAAATAAAACAATATCATCACAGTCTAACTGATATGCAATATCATCTTTTACAGAACTAATTTAATAAGGAAATCTTTTATACAATATCTGTATTCCATTAGGTTTCCTAGTCATAACTATTGTTAAAAATCGTTAAGTGTTTAAAGTATTAGACTACCCTTTACTAATTGTTTCGTATTTTTGAATATGTTTTATCTAAATAAAAACTATCTATTCCTTTATGTTTTCCTCTAATAAAATATTCTCTAGCTGCATCTTGATTTTCAGGAATGAAATCATCGAACACTACAGATGAATTATCTTGGCATTGATCTAGTCATATAATTTGAATGATGTTCTGAATTATAATTTTTAACATCATCTTCTTTACACATCTGCATAAATTCTTGCTATTTCGGTTGATCTTATTCTAATTAACCATCCTGGAGCTAGAATATAATGGTTAATAATGTTCTTTTGTCACCACCACTCAGTGGTATAATAGCACATAGAACAGAGTAAGATAAAAGCTTACCACGTTAATATTTGCCCTGGAATTCTAATTTTTGTTTTTAAATTGCTTTCATTTATGTAAATAAAATTTTGTTAATATTAAATGAGTCATCAGTTTCAGTTGAGTGGTAAGTAATCTCTTCTCAAAAAAGATTGACTGTACCTATAAGGGAACGTTTTAACAATGCTGCACTAGTTGGTTTGCATACATTTCTAACTCCAAATAGTACACAAAAATAATATTTACATTGTGATGGAGAAATGATATAAATTCCTGTTGGCTAATATAGTTTGAAAAGCTTTGAAAAATTTATTCATCCAAAAAAAATGCAGGTATTCATTAACCCTTTAACTGCTCTGGTTGTGTTAACAAGCGCGCCTTTGTACCTGTCCCTGTGTGCTCTGAACCAGGTAGAAGGACTGGTGGCACGATTAAACACTTTCAGAACACACAGGTACAACTGCGCATCAACACGTCCAGAGCAGTTGTAGGGTTAAGAACATGGAATTTTAAATAGAATTATTGAGTGCTGTTAAATAAGATATGGATATAAAAGATAGTACAGGAATTGTGCTTGGATTTAGTAACCAAATTATTGAAACTGACAAAAAACTGTTGTCAACTGTGTTACTTAATTTTTCGATCTGCATTAATCAATATATATCCAAATCTAGCTGATGAAATATTAGTGAAGCATACTGATCACTCTCATTGAGAAAATAAGATTATTGCTTTAGTCAAGCCTAATGCCGAATTTGGTGGATCAATAATTCGTGAACCACATTATCCTGTTAATATTGCAACTTTTTATACTATACAGGAATTAGAAATAACTGTAACGATAATTTGACTGACTTCAATTGTGTTACTGTAACAGTTATCTTAGAAATGGATTAATACATTTTTATCCTTAACAAACAATGAACACAATATAGAGGTATCAGTTCTACTCATTCCCTGTGAGTGAGAAATCAAAAAATAATCTAAATATTTCTAATAAGGATACAGATATCACCCTATATAGAAGAAATAGATTGCTTCATCCTTATTTCATTGATCTCAGTTGTACATGAGCTTCAGTATTATTGGAGCTGATGGTATTGATTATACTTCTCATGATGGAAAATCTAACAAAAATTTCATTGATAATTATATGGCAAAGTTATTTGATTTTATAACCACAACGAAGGAAAATAATGTTATATAAGGAAGTTGTTTGTGTTGTTACCCTGTATGATAATCACTTGAAGTAAATTGCCAGGATTTGCAAGCAGTTGGTCCCTGGGGTACAGAATAAGCGAACACTGAGAAGTAAGTTTAAACAGTTTATTAACAAAAGACTGATTATAAAACATGCATGCTACACGCACCCATCATCACTGTGTCTGACATCCTAACACTGGCTAATTACGGTCATATCGAAAGGCTCCAGGGTGAGTTAAAAAAAGAGACATATTCGAGCCCAAGGCCACACTAGTTACACGGTGGGCTGCAGACAGCAGCCAGTGTGTTACTCCCCTGTGGAATGCTGCGGACGACGTACGTCTCCTGACCATGTAAACTGTCACCATTCCAAGATGGGTCGGCTGGAGAGTGCGGGTTATATACTGTACGGCTATGTGTGAACCTGTAGACCCTTACTTCACTCTCCCTAGACAAAAAGAGCAACCATAGGTGGCTGAAAACGACCTTCTGGGCTTTATGAACTTATTTCGCCATTCATGGTATCAGAACGCATTGCAACATGTATTTCATTTGCAGACACAGTAACGTTCGCTATAGAGAAAAGTCCCTATAATATGACAATTTCATACGTGATAAATGGTGTTGGCAAAAGACAAATTATTAAAAGCAATAAAAACACAATACTTACAATCAAGTATGAATTAACAATCGAAGGACTTAATTCTATTTGTTGCTTCAATGAAGTTTAACTCATTATTGGAAGGAATTACATTTTCATGAATGTCCTTCATTAAATCATTGTATTCAAAAAACTTGATAAGGAATGCTTTCATTATATTAATATGTATGGATCATTGTAATAAACAGATAACATTCTTTTTCATGGCAAATGTCCAGTTGCATCAAATGTACTTGGCAATGCTTGGCACTCAAGATTAATTCGTTACTATTCAATCAGAGTGTAAAGGGTAGCTCAGGGGTATTATAATTTCTACATGTAAATGTGACATCAAGGGTAGAGTTAAATGAGAAAATTGTACCTTCAAACATGGTTTAAGAAATAGATGATAAAGATTTGTTAAAATTCTAGGGAAATCATCTCTTAGGGGATGATTCATGAACAATTCTTTCTCAGAGCTGTACACTCTGTGATCTAAGCATACTGCCGATTTATTGCAAATTAAGTTGTGACTACATTTACATATACGAAAATCTTTTTCATTTAGGGATGCAAATATATTCGATCCTTTATGATGAGTAGATAATCATTTAGTGCATACTTTACATGAATACCTGCCTGTCTCCATTTCACAGAGTAAGTAAAATCTTATACATTTCAAAATTATGTTTTGATCTAGCAGTGGGTATAGAAACAATAACAGTTAATTCATCTTCGATCATTAAAGAATTTGTGGTGGTTAACTAGTAGTAAGCAAATAAATTGTAAGAGTTAACAGGGTAATTCATAGTATATGTTGCATATTGCATATAGTTTTCGTTCAATTGATAGTAGGACCTGGAAAAATTGTTCTGAATGTAGTAGTACACTGCTCAAGCAGTCATTTGAACTACTTTCTAAGACTGTTTTTAAGTTAAGGGCATCAGTTTTAGCATTTGATAAACTATCAGTAATCCTTAACAAAAGAGTGTTTAAATCTAAATGTTCACTGACAGCTTTTGATCCTTGAAACTAACTTCCAGTAGATCTTGACTAGTTAAAGTAGCAGATACAGTACAAAGGATACTCGAACTAAAATAAAACCAGGCACGTGTATGCCTAATTGAAGTTTTGTGTGGCAAAAGATTAAAAAAACAGTAAATCTCTTGTTCATAATTAGCATGTGTAGACTCTACCTGCATTTTGGCTGTGATCCAGTTATATACCAAGATCTATCCAATTTCCAATTACCCTTAACAGAACGAATTAGATCCATTTACTTCTTTACTTTACAAGTTTTGCATTACTTGTTGAAACTACTCGTGGTTAAAAACAAAACGCCTGTACTCTGTAGTACTATTGCTACAGCAGTAGTAGAATATGCTATTATGACAAATATTAGAATAAAAATGAACATGGTTAATTAGTTCTAAATACTAGAGCTAACTAGAAACATAAAATAAATGAATTACTTGTGCTAACCTGCGGAATAAAAGGTTTAGCTTCACTTGTGCACTCGTGTAATACCTTCAGTACTTAATTTTCACAACACATTCACATAAGCACATGGCTGAAATAAACACATGCATTGTACTCTCACACACTACATACGTTTACACAGATTGTGGGAGTGTCTGAAACAGGATCGTTCGGAACGTGGCGATGCCTCGGCCTCGAAGTTTGAACTGTGACCTCGCCATTCTCGCTTCCTGGGTTTGAGAACAGCAGGTCTGCCTCTAGGTCGGTCCTCATTGTCTTGCCATGCTACAGGAAATCTACCTGGAATTGGCTTTATACGACTGACATGAACGACAATAGAACGAAAAGGCCGTTGGAGCTTAAGAATGACTGGTGACAGCACTTCCAAGATTGGATATGGTCCTTTCCAAAACTTCTTAAACTTTTTGACTTGACTCTTCTTTGACACCACATTGCTTAGATACACAAGATCTTCAACTCGATACTGTGACACTGCTGCTTGGCGGTCGTTTTGTCTTGCTTGCTGAAGAAAGGATTGAGAATTTCTCTGTTTCACTCCCCTCCATGCTTCTTTTACTTTGTGTGCTACATCCCTTATGAGTTCCTTTCTGATTCTAGCAGTCGATCGTGTAAAGGCCAAGGGTGAATGCATTCATCTCCCATACACGATCTCATATGGACTTAGGCCAGTTGAGCTGTGCATTTTGGCGTCGTAAGACCTTACCAAGTACGATAAACAGACATCCCAATTGTCGTGCTTGCTGCCCACATAATGGCTAACCATTTTAATAATTGTCCTGTGGACTCTCTCGACTCTTCCATTTCCTTCAGGGTGTGGTGGTATAGTCCTTAACTGAGTTATTTGCATAAGCTTACAAGACTATTTAAGTAATCCACTAATAAAATTCGTTCCTTGATCACTAATTATACTTAATGGTGATCCATACTTAAGAATCCATTCTATTACAAAAACTTTAGTCTCAGAACTCTGATCAGGTATTGGTATCATGAGAAGGGATCCAGAGAAATGATCTAACATTCTCAATATGTATCTGTTTCCATCTTTAGTCTTAGACAATGGTCCTACAACATCTAGGCATATTCTTTCAAGTGTTTCACTCGTCCCTGGCAGTTCTTTCAGTGGTGCTATATTTTTTCCTATATTATTCCGTCTCTTATAGGAATCACATTGTGAAACAAACTTGAAAACGTCTGCTTTGCGCCTCAGCCACCAAAACATTTGACCTATTTTATTGTTTGTTGCTTTTTTACCACAAGGAATTGATAATAAAGAATCGTGTTGTTCTCTCATGATTTGGTCTTTCATGCTTTCTGGAATTACTAGGCGGTTTCCTTTACAAGCAATTTTGTACAATAATCCATCTATTTCGACAAAACATTGATCATTTTTCCATAATTTCCATTGTGGATCTTCTTCTTGAGCTGCATTTAACTCTTCTTCAAGACTTATTGTAACACAAACACTGAATTTTCCACTCTCTGCATCAGCATTCCCAGCATTCCCATGTTGTTTACCAGGTCGGTGAATAACCTTAAACTGCTATTCACTCATTTTTAATGCCCATCTTGTTAATCTGGTGCTTGGATCCTTTAAGGTCAATAACCATTTAAGTGTGGCATGATCTGTGATAACTGTAAATGCTCTTCCAGTTAAGCAACATCTGTTGTGTGTTATACCAAAAACCAAAGCACAAATCTCCTTCTCAGTAGTAGTATAATTACATTCTGCTTTGTTTAATTGTCTGGTAGCAAATGAGATTGATGCTCATGACCATCAACTTCTTGAGACAAGATTGCACATATGGCAAAACTGGATTCATCTGTTGAAAGAGCAATAGGTTTACAGAAATCTGGAGAGCCTAACACTGGGGCTATGGTTAGAGCTGTTTTAAGTTCTTTCATTGCCTCTTTGCATTCTGTTGACCAATTAAATGTGGCTCCTTTCTTCAGTACCTGTGCCATTGGACGTGCTATATTCACTTAACCAGCTATAAATCATCTGTAGAAATTTGACAATCCCAGAATGGTTGTAATTCTTTCAAATTCTGTGGTTCAGGAAAATCCATTACCTCTTCAATTAATTTTGAATCAGGTCAGACACCTTCACTGGTTATAACAAGACTAAGGTAGTTAAACTTACTTTGTGCAGAATGACATTTATCTATTGACAAAGACAGGTTTGCATTTCTTATATGCTCAAAAACAGCTTGTAGTCTCTCAGTATGCTGCTTCATGTTTTCACCCAAAATTATTATGTCATCAAGGTAAACAAGTGCTTGTGTTGGGGTGAGCCCTCTTAAAACTGAATCCATCAGGCGTTGAAATTTAGCTGGAGCATTACAAAGTCCAAATGGCATACGAAGATACTTGTATACTCCTGTTGCAGTTACAAATGAAGTTTTTGCTTGATCATCTGAATGTACTGTTAACTGGTGATAACCACTTGTTAAATCACATACTAAAAAAATTCGATATCTGCCCAAGTAATCTAAGGTTTCCACTAAATTTGGTATAGGGTAAATGTCGGGTGTGGTCACAATATTCAAAGATTGGTAATCAACACAAAAATTGAACTGTGGTTCTCCATTAATTGATTTCTTCGTTACAATTACAACAGGTGAACACTACAGTGGGTCTGAAGGATCTCTTGGTTTTATAATTCCGGCTTCTAATTGTTCTTTAACCATGTCTTCTACCAACTCTGACTAAATGGTATTAGGTAAGGTTTCTGTGTGATTGAGGTTGCATTCCCCGTATGAATACGATGCTGAACTAAATGAGTGACAGGTAAACCTGAACGTTCTACGAACAAATCTGCATATTCCAACAAAACAAGTTCATCAGCTGTTCTAACTTCAACCAAATCTTGCGATTCAGTTCATTATTTACTTCGTCTCGTTGTTGCAATTTTGCAGTACTGTTACCAAAATCTGTGTCTATAACTATAGCGTATGTTACTTCATCTGGAATCTGTACTATGTCACTTTTACTTATGCTCGACACTCATGGCAAACCAACATCGTCATTGCTCATTTTCGTTGTTGTAACCAGGACTTTTGCGACATTCTGTCTCACATTTGTTACGACACCTACACTTCTAGCAACATATTAATGCATTTTATCCAGTAACTCACTCTTCCTGGATCGCTCAATTAATAAAAAAGATTCTTCCTCGCATCCGGGTGACTTAACTTCAACATAGATTGTTTTTCCTGCTCCCTTTGGAATTTGCTGATGCTGATCAATCAGAACATCGACTCAGACAGTTTGAACTGATGCATCGTTTGGGCGGTCCATTCCCATGACATCAGTATTGCTGCTCCTTTGAGTACGATCTGAAGAATAATTTCCTAGGTTGTAGTTGCTACGGCCAAGTCTGGTCTTTCTTTCTGTGACAAATATCTCTACCTGTTAGCGGACAGGAGATCAAATCTGAGTACACTGTCGTAACGCGTTTTGTTATTTGAAACTACTTACACCCTTATTGTGTATTTATCTTTATTTTCACCTTCATCTTGGCCTTGGCCAAGAATTATTTCTACATCAGCTTCTCCATAGTTACATACTTTTTCTCCGTTTTACCCTCGCTCTTTTAATAGTGGCGGTTTCAATTTATCCCATTTATCTATGCAAGGGCTAGTAGAAATCCTTGGGTAACAGAAGATACATTAAATTTAATTGATGAAAGGAGAAAATATAAAAATGCAGTAAATGAAGCAGGCAAAAAGGAGTAAAAACGTCCCAAAAATGAGATTGACAGAAAGTGCAAAATGGCTAAGCAGGAATGGCTAGAGGACAAATGTAAGGATGTAGAGGCTTATCTCTTATTAGGGGTAAGATAGATACTGCTTACAGGAAAATTAAAGAGACCTTTGGAGAAAGGAGAACCACTTGCATGAATATCAAGAGCTCAGATTGAAACCCAGTTCTAAGCAAAGAAGGGAAAGCAGAAAGGTGGAAGGAGTATATAGAGAGTTTCTACAAGGGTGATGTACTTGAGGACAATATTATGAAAATGGAAGAGGATGTAGATGAAGATGAAATGGAAGATATGATACAGCCTGAAGAGTTTGACAGAGCACTGATAGACATAAGCCGAAACAAGGCCCAGGAGTAGACAACATTCCATTAGAACTACTGATAGCCTTGGGAGAGCCAGCCCAGACAAAACTCTACCATCTGGTGAGCAAGATGTATGAGACATGCGAAATACCATAAGACTTCAAGAACAATATAATAATTACGATCTCAAAGAAAGCAGGTGTTGACATATGTGAAAATTACCGAACTATCAGTTTAATAAGCCACGGCTGCAAAATACTAATACGAATTGTTTACAGACGAATGGAAAAACTGGTAGAAGCCAATCTATGGGAAGATCAGTTTGGATTCTGTAGAAATGTTGGACTATGTGTGGCAATAATGACCCTATGAGTTATCTTAGAAGATAGGTTAAGGAAAGGCAACCCCATGTTTATAACATTTGTAGACTTACAGAAAGCTTCTGACAATGTTGACTGGAATCTAGAACACTCTCTTTCAAATTCTGAAGCTGGCAGGGGTAAAATACAGGGAGCGAAAGACTATTTACAATTTGTACATAAACCAAATGGCGCTTATGAGAGTCAAGAGGCATGAAAGGGAAGCAGTTGTTGGGAAGGGAGTGAGACAGGGTTGTAGCATATCCCTGATGTTATTCAATCTGTATGTTGAGCAAGCAGTAAAGGAAACCAAAGAAAAGTTCGGAGTAGGAATTAAAATCCATGGAGAAGAAATAAAAAGTTTGAGGTTCGCCAATGACATTGTAATTCTGTCAGAGACAGCAAAGGACCTGGAAGAGCAGCTGAACTGAATGTACATTGTCTTGAAAGGAGGATATAAGATGAACATCAACAAAAGCAAAACAAGGATAATGGAATGTAGTCGAATTAAATCGGGAGATGCTGAGGGTATTGTGTTAGGAAATAAGACGCTTAAAGTAGTAAATGAATTTTGCTATCTGGGGAGCAAAGTAACTGACGATGGTCGAAGTAGAGAGGATATAAAATGTAAAGTGGCAATGGCAAGGAAAGCGTTTCTGAAGAAGAGAAATTTGTTACCATCAAGTATAGCTTTAAGCGTCAGGATGTCGTTTCTGAAAGTATTTGTATGGAGTGTAGCCATGTATGGAAGTTAAACGTGGACGATAAATAGTTTGGACAAGAAGAGAATAGAAGCTTTTGAAATGTGGTGCTACAGAAGAATGCTGAAGGTTAGATGGGTAGATCACATAACTAATGAGGAAGTATTGAATAGAATTGGGGAGAAGTGAAATTTGTGGCACACCTTAATTAGAAGAAAGGATCGGTTGGTAGGACATGTTCTGAGGCATCAAGGGATCACCAATTTAGTATTGGAGGGCAGCGTGGAGGGTAAAAATCGTAGAGGGAGACCAAGAGATGAATACACTAAACAGATTCAGAAGGATGTAGGTTGCAGTAGGTACCAGAAAATGAAGCAGCTTGCACAGGATAGGGTAGCATGGAGAGCTGCATCAAATCAGTCTCTGGACAGTAGCCCATAACAACATCTATGTAACATCACATTAATGAGGTCTGTGCTCCTGTATCAATAAGTAGTTACATGTTCCTCCCACGATATACAGCATCAATCAAGAAGTCATTTTCGGTCTGATTTTCGCTGGAACTAACAGGAATTACTGTCACTGGCAGGAGGCGGATGGAGTGGTGGCCATACATCCCTGTACTCATCGAAAGATCTGGCAGATTGTCTGTTGTTACCACGAAAGGGAAGCAGTGGTTGGGAAGGGAGTGAGACAGGGTTGTTATCTGTCTCCGATGTTATTCAATCTGTATATTGAGCAAGCAGTAAAGGAAACCAAAGAAAAATTGTGGCACACCTTAATTAGAAGAAGGGATCGGTTGGTAGGACATATTCTGAGGCATCAAGGGATCACTAATTTAGAAGTGGAGGGCAGCGTGGAGGGTAAAAATCGTAGAGGGAGACCAAGAGATAAATACACTAAACAGATTCAGAAGGATGTAGGTTGCAGAAGGTACTGGGAGATGAAGAACCTTGCACAGGATAGAGTAGCATGGAGATCTGCATGGACTTAGGACCGCTACAACAACAGCATTACCTTTCCTCTTGTTGCGACAATCTCTCAAATCATGACCCTGCATCCCGTAATGATAGCAGATTCGATTCTCTTTACAATCTTTACGCTTATGACCCAGCTTATTGCATCTGTAGCAATGTACTGTTGTGTTGAAAACTCTGCGTTCTTGTTTCTGCATCTCATTCGGTCGTTTTAGTGTTTCAACGAAACGAATAGCTGATTCTATTGCTTCCTGAAACGATTTATATCGTGCCAATCTAACAGCTTTGTTTACTTCCTCTCCATGGTGATGATGATGAGTCCCATACTTCTTCACAGAGAGTAGGGGAGCGACTAGGCAAGGTCATAGTGGAGGTGGTTTGCCGCCATTGCCTACCTCCAACCGTAATGGGAATGAATGATGATGATGAAGACGCCACAACAGCATCCAGTCATCTCGAGGCAGGGAAAATCCCTAAACCCGCCGGGAACCGAACCTGGGACCCTGTGCTCAGGAAGCGAGAACGCTACCACGAGGCCACGAGCTGCGAACACTCTCCATACAACCCACTGATAAATGTGTCCAAGGCTCTCTGGTCAGCTTTGAACAACAGAAAGCGATTTTCATTTTCATCTTCTACTAACTCGTACGTTTGAGCGTTGATGTTTCGGATTCTCTCTGCAAATTGCTCGATCGATTCGTCTCGTCGCATTCGCAAACTGTAAAGCTTCCCTCTGTAAAATCTCTGAACAAGAACAGTTCTAAACTCATTGTAATCTTCTGTTTTCACGCAAGTAGGCTCCATGCTCATGAAATCTTCTGCTGCTCCCTGCATTCTTAATTTGGCAACCACTATCTTAACGGAATCTGTCCATGATCCTAACAGGGTGGCACCTTCAAGTTTACGAAAAAAACCTTTCACGTCATCTTTGGGTTACCAGCTAAACAATGGTACTGATGGCAATATTGAAAAATTCTTTATTGTAGTTGTACTGCATGAACTATCATTTGACAATTCTTTCGGAGTGTTACGCTCCCTTCTTTCTGCTTTTAACTGCCGAATCTCTTCTTGCAGTCCATTCATAACAGTTTGTAAATAGACAATGAGTCACTCAAGTGTAAAATAAAAATCCATCAGTGCCTTTCGTATTCTAGTCAAATTGGAGTCGGCCAACCCTAATTCCAGCGTAGAATGTCCCCGTGTAGTCATGCTGCTTCTGCTCGAAGTTGACGTTGTGCTGCACTCCTTCAGGACTGTAGGTTTTCTATAATTATTCCCATGCTAACACCATTTCTATAAGATGATTGATGATTGTTTGTGTTGTTACACCCTGATGATCATTAGACGAAATATTTGTCGGGATTCGTAAGCAGTGGGACCATGAGGTACAGAATACACGAACACTGAGAAGTAAGTTTTAACAGTTTATAAAACACGCACGCTACGCGTACCCATCAGTACTGTGCCTGACATCCTAATACTGCCTAATTACGGTCGTATCGAAAGACTCTGTGGTGAGCTAAGAAAAAGAGGGATTTTCGCGCCTGAGGCAGCGCTAGTTATATGGCGCGCTGCAGACGGCGGCCAGTGGCTTACACCCCTGCGCCGCACTGCAGCCAGATGCACGTCTACTGACCAAGCAAATTGTTAGCATTCCAAGATAGGTAGGCTGGTGAGTGTGTGATACATACTGTATGGATACGTGCAAACCCGTAGACCCTTACAGTTATTTCTAGAATAGATTGTCCTTTTACTTCATCATCAGTTTTGTTGTATTTTACTTCATCTCTTAATAGTAAAATAAGTATTGAAGGACATATCGTTAATGATAGTCAATAAAGAGTAAGAAAAACGAAGTGCTTTATCCCCTGAATATGATAGGTGATTACTTTAGCTACTATAAAGAAATTTTATGGGAAGGGGATCTTACAGTAATTTTTACTTGGAGTTTCAGTGCTGGAGATGTTCTTCTTAGATGGGCTGACTACAATGATACTGGAGTCGAAAAAAAAGATAAACTTCAAAACGTAGACAAAATTGTAGCAGAATCTATGTTATTTGTGTACCTATTGCTAAATATGAACCAAATTACTAGCTCACACAATGAGAAAATATACTGAAAAATCTGAATAGTCACAATTCTTTCTATGAACTACAGGCAGCTGGATTAAGTGGGAAGGAACATTTCAAACTAGATATCACAAAATAATATAACTGAATAGATTTCGATATGCCTTATTTTATTTGTTATTTCGTCAACTAATTGAAAAATAATCAGGTGACTGGTACTTCATTGTATGATGACACTAAAATTCATAATATTTATATTAAAAATGGAAGGAATGAAATAGCTCATTCATGTCGAATTTGGATTTAAGAAGTTACACAGTTGTAAGACGATGTAAATATAAAGTCCTTTTAATTTTGTAATGAACTATCCCATCTATGTGATGAATATGAGTCACAGAATGAATATTGTTACTGCTCAAGGGAGTACTATGAAATTATGTGCAACTTTCAGTGATAAAATACGCCTATGGAAAGAAGAATTTCAAATTTGATGCACAACACAGAACATTAACTGAGAATTTTTAAATTGAAAAATTGTGTGTCTAATGATTTTCGATTTTATTCATTATCATTTCTCTGAATAAACCTTTCCTGAACATTATGTTACAATATTCCGTTTTTAAAATCAGTTAATATTTGACTGTGAAATTGACAATGGTGAAGATTCTTTTTAATTTGCAACGTCAGGAGATCCCAGCAGCATAAAACACCCGTAGTTAATGCCTGCTTGAGGCTGCTAACTCGAATGGTTGCCCCAGGAGATGGATGCAAGATACTCATATATAGCCACAAGTGTCTGCCTGAAGCGCTACCTCCTTATCACTGTGTCGCTCACACAGTAGCTCTGTCGTTTGCAAACAGCAGTGGCACACAAGGGAGTAATTGAAATCCTGATTCCTAGTTGTTGCCATTGTAGTGAAGTTTAAATCGAAGTTTTAACGCATATTTCTCCTATTTCTGAGCCTATATTAATGGTTTAAACTTTGAGTTACTATTTAAGTGATTTACTGTCGTAGTGGTTAAAATGCAGTTATCACAAAAATTAAAAAAGTTACAACAAAAACAAATTTCAGAGAATCTGAGACCCAATCACAAAGTTTGAATTATACATTAGTACACACGAGGTGGCACCCAGCATGTGTTTTTACTTTGCAACAGTTGTCAGTGAGGCAGCTTCCACTCACTTTAAACACTAAGCATACTTTTTAAATGTTAATTTGATGGCTGTGTGGTTATAGGCACTTCAGTCTGGAACCACGTGACCACTACTGTCAGAGGTTCGAATCCTGCCTCGGGCATGGATGTGTGTGATGTCCTTAGGTTAGTTAGGTTTAAGTAGTTCTAAGTTCTAGGAGACTGATGACCACAGATGTTAAGTCCCATAGTGCTCATAGCCATCTGAAGCATTTGTTAATTTGAATACTGTAATTAGCAGTACATGTTGTTTACGTTTCACCTCTTCAAATAAAGTAGAATAAAGTGAAGAAAATAATTTAGACTCCTGGAAATTGAAATAAGAACACCGTGAATTCATTGTCCCAGGAAGGGGAAACTTTATTGACACATTCCTGGGGTCAGATACATCACATGATCACACTGACAGAACCACAGGCACATAGACACAGGCAACAGAGCATGCACAATGTCGGCACTAGTACAGTGTATATCCACCTTTCGCAGCAATGCAGGCTGCTATTCTCCCATGGAGACGATCGCAGAGATGCTGGATGTAGTCCTGTGGAACGGCTTGCCATGCCATTTCCACCTGGCGCCTCAGTTGGACCAGCGTTCGTGCTCGACGTGCAGACCGCGTGAGACGACGCTTCATCCAGTCCCAAACATGCTCAATGGGGGACAGATCCGGAGATCTTGCTGGCCAGGGTAGTTGACTTACACCTTCTAGAGTACGTTGGGTGGCACGGGATACATGCGGACATGCATTGTCCTGTTGGAACAGCAAGTTCCCTTGCCGGTCTAGGAATGGTAGAACGATGGGTTCGATGACGGTTTGGATGTACCGTGCACTATTCAGTGTCCCTTCGACGATCACCAGAGGTGTACGGCCAATGTAGGAGATGGCTCCCCACACCATGATGCCGGGTGTTGGCCCTGTGTGCCTCAGTCGTATGCAGTCCTGATTGTGGCGCTCACCTGCACGGCGCCAAACACGCATACGACCATCATTGGCACCAAGGCAGAAGCGACTCTCATCGCTGAAGACGACACGTCTCCATTCGTCCCTCCATTCACGCCTGTCGCGACACCACTGGAGGGGGGCTGCACGATGTTGGGGCGTGAGCGGAAGACGGCCTAACGGTGTGCGGGACTATAGCCCAGCTTCATGGAGACGGTTGCGAATGGTCCTCGCTGATACCCCAGGAGCAACAGTGTCCCTAATTTACTGGGAAGTGGCGGTGCGGTCCCCTACGGCACTGCGTAGGATCCTACGGTCTTGGCGTGCATCCGTGCGTTGCTGCGGTCCGGTCCCAGGTCGACGGGCACGTGCACCTTCCGCCGACCACTGGCGACAACATCTATGTACTGTGGAGACCTCACGCCCCACGTGTTGAGCAATTCGGCGGTTCGTCCACCCTGCCTCCCGCATGCCCACTATACGCCCTCGCTCAAAGTCCGTCAACTGCACATACGGTTCACGTCCACGCTGTCGCGGCATGCTACCAGTGTTAAAGACTGCGATGGAGCTCCGTATGCCACGGCAAACTGGCTGACACTGACGGCGGCGGTGCACAAATGCTGCGCAGCTAGCGCCATTCGACGGCCAACACCGCGGTTCCTGTTCTGTCCGCTGTACCGTGCGTGTGATCATTGCTTGTACAGCCCTCTCGCAGTGTCCGGAGCAAGTATGGTGGGTCTGACACACCGGTGTCAATGTGTTCTTTTTTCCATTTCCAGGAGTGTATTTGCACCAAAAACAAACTGTTAGAAATGACTTAATCTGAATCAACTTTATCACTCGAATAACTACATATATGATTTGTGAACATTATTTCATAGTCCTGCAGGTCATAGCTGAATAGTTATAGGATTGGTATGGGTGGCCAATACAACTGCTATTTGTTATCGTCGTCCACTACTCGAACCCATCTGGAAGAAGATGAGAAAATCAGCAGAACTACCATCTACACAAGTTGTTGTGGAGACACTGTCTGAAGAAAATGAAGAAGATTGATGGATGATCATTAGTATCCAAGCTGCAGTCAAAGGGCGACATTCGGCATAAAAAGGCTGGTGGAATGAAATGAAATAGAGAGGCACCATTAGATAAAAAACCGCGGGGTTTCCTTTCAAAAGGCGGCAAAATATTTCCCTGAAACTTTTTTATAAATTTTGTGTCTGAATTATTTTTTAAATTAATTCTAAAGTGCTCAGAATTTTCTTGGATTTTTATGTTGAGTGCAATTGGCATGTTTTTTTATGAATTAGTAAAACATTATATTGTGTTATATGTATAAAGATTTTCGCTTCAAAGATTATATATAACATCTTTCTAATGAAAATATTTATAAATATAATGTAATATAATATAAAAAAATAATTTAATTAATTTGTAAAAAAAGGCTGTGCATTAAAACACATGTGCGCTCAATATACCCACTCACTACTAATGTCATTCTTTATAAACTGCCAACTGTAGAGTTTCTTGGCTTCACAGATAACCTTCTTAATTTTTAGTGCAGTTTCAGTCACATGTAACTTTTTGTCAGTTCTGATTTGTACAATTTATACAAGCAACTTTTTACTTTTGCAAGAAATTTTTATTCCTTCTTACTAGATATTTTCAGTGCTTTGTGGATGTAAACTGACTGGCAATATTACATAACGTTTACATCACAACACTAACAAGCATAGGGATACTTCGAGCTCTAGCGTCTATTTTCGATAAGAATAATATGTCAGGAACTGCTTTTTTATGTTGCATTCATCATCTAAAAATATGATGAAACAGTTGCTCTAAGTACAATAACTCCATATGGTGTTTCCACACATAAATCGACTTACATGAGTGGTGGTGGCGGAAAGCATGTATAAGAAATTCTTGACTGTGGAGAGCCAGCTTTCAGCATAGACCAAAGGTTAAGAGCCCAGTCCCCGTATAATGATTTATTTGTGCACATTTATTTATTTATTTATTTATTCACAAACCATTTTAACTACAGTATGAGACACAAAGAAATGTATTACAAAAAATATAATTGCATTTCATTATAAAGTAAATTGTGGCTGTATAAAGAAAAATGTATGTGTATAACAATAATAATAATAATAATAATAATAATACTTTGTTCAACATCGAATGATTTATTACTTATGTATGTAAAACAGCAAACATTACAATTCTTGATATCTAACACAATAACACATTCTCATGAATAAGTCATTGATTAACATATGCTAAGATTATGGTTGCTTAAAAACATGATGTAACAATAATATGTGGTGCTCAGCCACAATCATATATATATATATATATATATATATATATATATATATATATATATATATATATATATATGTGTGTGTGTGTGTGTGTGTGTGTGTGTGTGTGTGTGTGTGTAAAGCATTTTATGTAGTCATTAGGACAACGGCGTCTTCTCAGAACTATCTAATCATACTGAATACACATATGTTCTTAGATAACTTACAAGTCAGAGAGTTGACATACTGAATTGTTTTGTGGGTTATTTTCCTACTCGGCATGGTAAATATGGACTGTTGAGACAGTGAAGTAACCGATCCATAGCTCTCGTATTTTACTGCATTTCTTAATGCTCTTTCAATTTCTGTTGGCCACCATGCAATATAGTGCGATGGTCCTGCTACACAGTGCCTTTGAACCATGAACCAGCTTCTCCCCCATTGACTTCGGTCCACATCTTTGATGAGAGAATTCTTCTTCTTTCTAATGGAATATAACACACTGAGAAGTTGAGCTCAATATATTTCCTATAACATGCAATCTAACTTCCTCTAATTGATCGTCTGCATAGACATAAAACTCCAGCTACATATTTAAATGGGTACATATCATTAGAGACTCTTTGTCAATAAAATCTGGACATCCATTATCAATTAGGCGATGATTTCTTTGACGGCATGGAGGTGATGTGCACTCCAATCCCTTCAATTGTGGTACCATGGAGCCAAAGACTCCACCCAGCAGACAGAGGCATTTGTCTGTGGCGCTCATCTCCGATTGTCTAGGATCTGCACAAACCATCAAAAAACTCCCAAAAGTGGGGTTCTTCCTATTGACTAACTCTCTTAATCCACAAACATCCTTCTTCATCCAATAGAGACCAATCACATGGAATAGCTCATTGTACAAATTATATGTTAGACATCATATTCTCCTCTGAGACGAAAGATGTCATACTCATAAATTTAATTTTAAAAGGTTTAATGCATTTGCTATAAATCATTTTTCAAACATTTATTTAATGTTATAACTTAACAAAATACTAATGATGTTTGCAGTTGATGTCCCTCTGGGAATCACATTAAGCTTAAGCCAGTTCAGCTCATATTTCACCTACTACTTCATTTCATAACTTTACCAAACACAAACGCTATTTTCAGTTCAGGTCCTTGTGGGACTCATATACAGTTTCTTTCATTGCAATCTTTGTTTATCATAGGTGTAATTTCTACTCCGCTCCGAAATTTCGGCAATTTAATTCTCCTTTTGTCCTTATCATTCAGTTTACATGACCTCTTCTTCACATAGGTATTGGTATTCTGATGTGTACAAACGTTTTTGTAGGTTTTCCTAGATATTACACTTAAACAATTATGTTGTTTTATTAACTGCACATAGGTGACATTGGTTTACTATAATGTTCTCTTTACTTCAGGTCTTAACAGATGTATCTATATTATTTTAATTATTACATTTAATTCATTTAAACAAGGAGTTACTTCTGACAGTGGAATCAACAATCCATTTACCTTTTCCCAATCTCAGATACTCACATCCTTAAACCTCAGTAGAAATGCACTCAAATTTATGAAGTGTAATCGACCAGGTTCATACATTACTCTAGCATTATTTAAATCGAAAACACTTCCTGTTCGCGTTTACACCTCATTCTATTGGCAAATGTTTCTCAATTACATTTCAATCTGGCACACCAGTGTCCCTTTACATCTCTCTCTTCATATAAGTGGCATGGGTCCTTCCCTTCGCAGATCCATCGGACCTGAGGCCTAAGTCGTTATTTCCATATCCAATTACCCTATATCCTTCTAACTTGTTGCCTTTGGGTACACTGTACCATCATTTTGCCCTATATAAAATAGCTTACCCTGCCTATATTCTCATCAGCAGAAGATGTTACTCCTTCTATGTTAGACTCTGGTTAGTATTACCTTATGCACATACCTACCTTTCTCAGATCTTGTCTAACTTTAATATTTACACCTCTTAATAGTTCTATGCTGACAGAGAATATAAATTGTGAACTATTAATCATTATCATTTGCTTATCTTGTGTGATACCATCCACCAACAACTCTGTTTCATCTGCTCTGTTTTATTATAAGTATGTTTATTTTATTCTGTAATCAACATATTTGAAGTTCTTTTTCAACTTCACCCTATTCTTAATCTGTTATATACTGTCAACTGACCTAAAAGTCCTTATTGAGGTGGATACTTAGTGGAGTGTGTTAGTGTCTACTAATCCTTATACTACTTACATTAAAAAGTATATTTACTTGATTACTAATCAGTTTTCAAGTGTCTTAATTATTACTATCATCCTTTAATAGATTTAGTTAAATTTTTCAAATTTGTTATTTTATTTCCACATCAGGAAACTCTCTTCATGACAAGCGTATCTTGTTTTATTGACTCCATTTCTCAATTGTTAAAATAACAGATGTGCACTTGTTCGTCCATCACCTTCTCAGCCAGTGTGCTATATATGTTAGGAAGTTCTCTTCTCCACAATAATATTGTGAGTAACACATAACACAGCAACTAGCTCAATATGTAGTGATCACAAAAGATTGTCCAAGTGTCGTTATCTATTGTGCCATGTGTGTCATTTTCCCTGGCTACCCTGTGAAGGAAATGTTTCAGCTACAGAAATTTGTGAATATCAAGCAGATTCGATTGTTTTGAGGAAGAGACCAACCATAGAGGTCATCGGTCTCATCAGATTAGGGAATGATGAGGAAGGAAGTCGGCTGTGCGCTTTCAGAGGAACCATCTGTGCATTTGCATGGAGCGATTTAGCCAAATCATGGAAAATCTAAATCAGGATGGCTGGACGAGGAATTGAACCGTCGTCCTCCTGAACACAAGTCCAGTGTGCTAACTACTGCGCCACCTAGCTCGATTATCAAGCAGAGGGAAGAGAGATAGTCCTACAGTTGGAGAAACAGGAAAGGGAAAGGAAGACGAGTTCATTAAGATCAAAGAAATAAAGAAGATAGCCCCAAAAGATAGAGGCCCATACCACCCCCACTCCAAAGGAACTGCTTCTTCTAAAGATTTCCTCTGTCACACTGGAGGGAGAACTTGGTCAGCATTCTCTACAGAACGAATTTGTAACAACTTCACCATCGCAGACCCCGAAAAGTGACCTAATTGAATCCTGCTGAAAGCTTGAAGAGAACAAACGAACCTTTCATAGTGGAAAAAGTAGTACATTGTCAGTCGTCAGTGTCCTGAGCCTGTCTGTCTATTGTCATGGTTATAATACTACTATAATTTACACCTCCCCTAAAAGATTCATAAACCCAATCATTTCTTACAAGACTATAGTGGCAAAGTTAAAATAATACATCATACAAAATCTTTAAAAATTAGTTGTTGCCATTTATTCAAGTGTGTACATTGCACACTAGCTATTTACCACTTCGTACTGTGTACGACGATACTGGGCACTATGCACTGTAAAAATTCGCTGAAAATGATGAAAACAAATATTTATATAGTTGGTGTTGGTGCTGTTCGCCGATTCTTGATAAAAAAAGTTATTTTAAATTAAACAGTTAGCTGAAGCCCCCACGTGCTATGGCAAGAAAATATATATATTTGTTACATTCAACACTCAACTTAATTGAGCGGCCCCAGAAATGTGGCTGGTTTCAATGTTTGGCTACTTTTTTCGTCATAGGCTGCCAGCTCACACCTGTCGTAAATTCATTTTTGAAGCTGAAATAAAATATATATAAAAACAATACAGGTAGGTATTGTGGTGAAATTTAAAGTATCGAGTTATTCACGTTGATGTATAATTTAAACAAGTAATTTATTTCTATTTTTCCACAAAGAGTCTTCAATATATTGACTAAACACTTAAAATGCAGTCTGTGGGGCTTTTACGTTCCAAGATGCTACTCCAGGCGACCATAAAATGCATACGCACAACGGAAAATATTTGACGCTAAAATGGTGATTTGGTCCTGTCTGACTTGAGGCAAATCATAGGATCTCTTAATGCCCTTTCACATTTAAATTACAACCTCAACATTAATGAATGATTAAGACAACTCATAGTACTAAATGAAAAACATTGTTTCTTATTGTAGATTAAAAAACAACCCTTTATATTACAGTTGTCTATATTTCCTCTCTGAAAATTGCTGGTCAATTGCCCTGCTCTGACACTTTTTATGGCCACGTTATCTAACATAAATAATGCAAAATGACATCATCTACGTGCCAAACACTATAAGATACACTTTCAAAATGATCTATGATGGTGTGCAATCGCAGTGGAAATAAACTAGAGTGATCACAACCGTTTAGCTTTATAGCCCTAATAAGCAGAAGCAATTACGAATATCACAGTATGCACTGCATCTGGTTCATCGGAATGATGGTTCTCGTACCCCTCTGTGACGATGGAAGAACTCCAGCCACAAAATTAGACTCTTTCAACCACTAGGGTGGCAGAAGGCGGTCCTCTGACTAATACACTCTAATACCGTCTTCCCCTCTCTGTGTTCTACAGACGACAACCGCGAACTCTCAGCCATAAGGACGGGGTTCAAATAACGTCTCAACATAAGTATGGACAAAAGAAGTGCTCTCAGTCACTGAACGCTGCGTACTCAATGACGACATCCAACCCAGAGGCGAAGTCCAGAATCGTATAAGTTTGCAACAGTACAGTGCCTAACCGTTCTAACTACAAAATGTTCTGAGAGCAAAGACAGTAAGTCCATCTGTACCAACAAAGCTGTTGCTGAGCGACCGTCAGGCACGGGCGCTCAAAAACGGAAGACCCTTCTTCTCCAGTGGTGGCTTCCCAGCAGGACTCAGCTCCCCTTCCTTGTAACTTCAGAAGGCGAATCATATTTCCCAAACCCCGGAGTATTCCCCCTCTCTACAGACTCTTCCAAACGACAGCCAACCATATTTCAGTCTTTTATCGTCCAGTGCAGAAAGTTTGCAAGAGAATACCTATTCTCGTACAATGGTATGCTTTTGAGTAGAAATCGTTGGAAATAACCCAGCCTACATGATTTCTGAGGTGACGTTTCCTCGTTCCTCTCAGGTGTGTATAAGATTTGCAGAGTTAGCGGTTATCCTTCCAGTCCAGCTACAAAACCATCCGGCCGCGACTCTATTTTGCTCCAGCGCTCAGGTGCCATAACGTCTGTCTTGCTACTCCCTGTGTTTAAGCAGGACCGACACATCTGTGCTGGCCTTCCAGCCAGGGCATGAGTTCCGCCTGCCATTTCATCTCCACTGGCGTTCCAACCTCTCCCTACTAGTATAGGCAATCATTCATTATGCCATTTTGATAATAAAAGCACTCCGTCACCTTTCACACAAAAGCGTTAACAATTATTTGCAAGGTGTACGTGACACTATCAGTCTCTTTAAATATTCATATATACGATATACAACCTCTCAAATGATACCTAATTGTGGTTGTAGATTACGGCAAAGTATGTAAATGAGTGCTTGTAGGGTGCGAAAATATAGTCACCTTACAACGTAAGCATGCCCTTTAATAACTGATGCTACAACACTTCGCTATAAAATTCATATGCCACGATCACGGCACTTGACAGTCTTTTCACAGGACAAAAAATACACTGTTGTGTGCTGTCCTAAACCGCTATATTAGGCTCAATTTGATTGTTTTCGAAAGTACCTACATACAAGGTTGTCTCCGATTGTGGCTACCAACCTAATACTACTTCCAGATGGGTGGCACAGCTGACTCTTAGTGTCACTCAAACTCAACTCCCCCAAACAATGTTTGACAAAAAAGTTACAAATATTCTAAAACTAAACTCAGAAACACATATGATTCACTGAAAAACATGGAAATTTTACAGGCAATAACAACTCAAAGTCTAATTTTTTGTATCTGCCACCGTTTCTTCACAAATAATGTTCTTGTGGCGTGATTTTACTTTTCCCACATTTTTGACACTAAACATAAATAAACAAATAAAAATACATTTTTAATTACTTACCTACCTCTCTAAACTTTAGAATGCTGCCGCTAGTTCCGTCTCTTTAAATTTATTTATTGCCAAAAACACACTTTCTCTCAGTTGAATCTCATATTCCGATCTCTCATTCAAAAATGGTACATATTCTGCTAAATAAACAATGATTGCTCGAAGCAGATTTACTAGCCGCATCTGTAAACACTTTGTTCGTGTTAACTACCAGAGCATTGTCGAGATATTAGCTTTTGAACTTTCATAAATTTACAATTTTTAAGACAACAATAACTTTAAAAGTATTATATATTTTTGGCTCGTCTAGATAATTTTGCTTTACTTATTTTGCTTCCACCATGTCACACTTAGTTCTGTTTTCATCAATTTTTCTCTGGCATATAAATTCCTCCAAGTTTCCAAACATGGCTAGCTGCTCGCTCAATAGCAACCTCCACCCTCATGCTCTGCTGCGGAAGTCTGCAGCTCTAATCTCCCACCACAGCTTGTACACTCACATGTGTTATTTGTTGATTTCCTACAATCGCTCATATTTGCCAATTGTGCTACCGATACAATGTTAGCGATATTCCGTAACGTTAGTAAACTGAACTGCTTATGGGTGACAGTTGAAGGTGCTTAGCACTCTTCTTCTCATGCATTTAAGAGTTAGCCAACGTACTACACCCATATACTTAAAATATAGGATGTAAGTACCAAAATAATACAATGTTCATACAAAATATATAAAAAAGGTAGATTCGAAATGAATCATAGATTTCAAACAGTATACATGCTGAAACTTCCTGGCAGATTAAAACTGTGTGCCGGACTGTGACTCGAACTTGGGAAGTAAAGCTGTGAGGACAGGGCATGAGTCGTGCTTGGGTAATTCAAATGGTAGAGCACTTGCCCACGAAAGGCGAATGTCAGAGTTCGACACAGAGTGAAAATCTCATTCAGTATACATGCTAGTTGCTTGTGTGTGAGGTATTAGCTTATGAGTAACTATGTTTACTCTCATATGAAGGGCTTATTTCAATAGTGGTACAAGTCCATTTTTGTTTGTATTGAGATGCAGAGTCATAAAGACAAATGAGCGCTGAAAAATCTGCAGTTGAGAGACCAGAAATATTAAAGCATATGGCTTCTTGCTAAAGATAAACCTTTCTTTCTGTTTGTTTGGATCATTAATTTCAGAAGCATTATAGGCAGAAAAGTGGAGGTAATAGACTTGTACCACTATTGAAATAAGCCCTTCATAAGCTACATGTATATTCATATTGTACTTGAGTGTTCCATATACCTAATTCTAGAATAGGACAGTTAGAGTTAATATTTTTTGGAACATTATAGGATAGGAGAAGAGGTAAGAAACAGTTCCACAGAAAGCGAAAACATAAATAATAGAACAACTAACTTGGGGCCTGATAGATATCACGCCGTGGGAGCAGTTTAGAATGCAGATTGCCCTGAGGGCCTAAATTGTTTTCTTATATCTATATTTTATGACATTTATCTTGGCCTGTTGTGGAGTTTACAAGATATACACAGCCACTGGGTGTGGCATACTCACAATCTGTACCCTCCACAATACTTTGGACATAAATTACTAGTTTCTATCTATAAACTGGAACTGTGACGATGATTTTGAACAAGCTCTGACTCACCAATATTAAAAATCGGAGTATGTGCTTCACTATTTAACTTGTGTACCCTCGCATCAGCATGTCCCTGTAAACGCCATTCTATTGTCTTATGTACAGTATATCTTCAAAAAATTCTTTTGGAGTAAATGGGCACTTAAATAATTTCAATAATGGTTGTCCAAGAAAGGTTCTATTTATGATTCCCACTACAGACAATCCAGTAGCCGTGTGTGGTAATTTATTTATTATCACTTGAGACGCAGGAACCAGTTGTGCCCATGTAATTATTCCCCATTCTCTTGTGTCACTGACCAAATAAAAGAGTGAAAAAAATATTTTTCTTTGGTCTTACCAGCTCTTGGGTAGAGCACTAGAAAATATACATAAGAAATGTGTGGGATGTTCTTCACCATGTGGTTTAAACTTGGGAAACTCTTTTGACAGGTTCATACCCATCCTTAATAGAAATTCTACTCTTTCTTTTGAATTACCTGTACTATTTGGACAACAATACTCATTTTCTGTAGTTCTTTTTGTGTTTTTCCTAACTCCTCCCTTATTCTCTAAAAACCTTGTTGATTATAATTAGACTTTCCAGTAGAAGTAGGTGTAAAGCTAGAGGAATCAATTCTTTCTTATCGTTTTTGTTCTGTGTGCTCTTGCAACTGTCCCTCTAAATTAGACAATAGTGGTATAAGTACTCAAAATTTCATTGAATGCCCTACCTTGATCGTGTATACCTACCCTTTATTTAGCATATGTGAGTTTCTTGTTTATTGTTTTTAAGTTTTAAGAATGTCTTTAAAATGTTATCAAGTTCTTTGCAAACAAAATGACACTGATCATTTATTTCTCTTCGTAAGTCCTGGGTAAATTAGTAATTACATTTTCTAAGGTAGAAATTTTATTTTCCTTATTGTTATTCACTTATTATTTCCTCTTGTTTAGTATTATTCGCTTTAGAATGCATTTTATGCACAGATAATTATGCATTTCACCATCACCTTGTGTGTTAATGTTTGCTTTCAATTCAAGATTAAGATTTTCATCTAACTTCTTATCAATACTTAAATTCAGTTCTGCTTTACTATTATTCCTTTGGGCATTAAGAGCTTTCTCTTATTTTTAGATATTTCTTCTTAAAATTTAGCAAATAAAGATGTCATATCTATTTCCTGTGTCTCAGTTGCCATTTTACAGGTGTGACTGGAAAGGAATAATACGAAAATTGTAATCTTGAGTTTCCCACTACTTAGTAGATATCACAAATTTTATGATTTTAAACACAATTCATTTACATGAGTCATTGGCAATGTCCATTAAGAACAAATCATAAAATTTTGCCACAAATTCGTGAATAAAACAGCTCACCAAACGTTGAACTGCGTGCTGCAGTGAACCATCATTGAATACAGATTCAGTACAACTCCGATCTGCAGAAACCTTCAAACACATCCCGAAATGGGGCTGCTTACTACTTACTAACTACCTTAACACAAGAACATCTTTCGCCAGTCATTTGAGATCAAGGACATGGAACACCTATGTCTACAAATGACGTGTTACACCACTATGCATGTTCCATTCCAGAATGCTTGGAACAGTTGCACCAAGAATTTTACACTAATCACCTTTTTACCCTTTCACTACCTATGTATGGTTTCATTTCATCACTGAATCTACTGTTGTTAAACTTCATGATACCACTATTACTGCTGTTTACATTATGTGGCTTTCATTAAAATACTAAATACTTTAATTTTTGCATAATTACAGTGGATATATAGTCTGTTAAATGTTACATTATGATGGACATATCGTCTGCACACATGACTACTTTGGAACATCTAGAGCAATGTTTAGTGCCTTTTACATAAATTAAAAACGGAAGAGATCTCAATATGAAGCCTAGCAGAATTCCATAATTTATGTTACTGGTTTTAGATTTCTGAATACACCTTCAGCTTTAAACAGTACAAACTATTTTCTGTTACTGGACTAAAATTTTATTAGGTCATAAACAGTACGTTTTATGCCAATGTTCCATAGGATATCTGTTAGTCACACAGTCAAAAGCGATCCCCAAGGTCTAGCTACATACCTTCAACATGATCCTTGTTCTCAATCCCACTTATTTCCTCTTCAGTTAACTGAGCAACTGCTTTGCTAGTTGATTTTCAAACTTTAGACTGTGTTTGTTGAGAAAATTTATAATTTCCTATTATATATGATTTTTTCACCTATTTTGTAAACCAAAGGAAATATTGAGATTGGTCTGTCATTTTCAATTTTGGTTTTGTCACTTTTTAAAGATCATTGTTGGACCATTTGTTGTGGTTTGTCTAGGAAGATGCCAGAGTCTATTGTATTATTTAAAGCTACAGACAGAGATACAGAGACTTTTGTTCTTCACACTTTTAATAGATAAATATAAATACTGAGGCTATCATAGCCTACAGAACTGGAGGATTCTAAAGAGCTAATGATGTTCATTATTTCTTTGCATTTCTTTGCATTTTTGCATAGGTGCAGTGATCACACTACCTGCCTTTAAAATCATACTGTAGATTCCTGTGTTTTTCATTGACTGCTCCAACTACCAAAGAAAAGTATTCATTTAATGTTTTTGCAATTTCATGTTGGTCTTTTATGAGTATCTCATTGTAGTTAATAGTTAAGTACATTCAAGATTTGCCTCTGGATGTTCTAAAACGTTTATCACTGCCTAGACACCAACAGTAACACTGTGTGAAGCTAGAAGCTTGTTTGTACCATAGTTCCTCGTGGTTTGTATTAATAAAGCTTTATAGTGTTCTTGACACATTCTGAAAGCTTCTTTGAGCTTGAGAAACACTGAACTATGGAGTAATTTTAATTTTCCTATTGGTTCAATGACTTTGGAGTTTATGCAGATACTTTTCATTATTTTTGCATGTTTAACTTTAGTAGCTACAACTAGACGTGGGGCATTAAACCAATAATATAAGTCAACAGCAAAACTAACAAACGAAAATCTATTATTTTCAAACTACGGTATGTGAGATAACATGCTGTTCACTCTATTGAAGTTATCATTTTACATAATTGTTTTTCATGCATATTGTTTCATTTTAATAAAAAAAGGGCTTCTCTTATAACTCCAATTGAAGCTATACTCTAGGGGGTTGGAGATGGCTAGTTTTAGAACAGATGTACTGTGGGAAAGTTGGGTCATATTTGTTGTTATGTTATCTACACACGTTTTGCTGTTGCAAACTTCTCTACATTTCTCATGCATGAGTTGGGTCAGATGGAATTGATCTAGTAGGTTTTTGGAGCTGGCATCATTCGTTAATAAATCTTTATTTATATTGTGTGTCATTATATAATTTACATTGCCATTTAACCCAGAAAACGTACTGTCTATGTATACAAAGGCGTCAGACAGGCTCTTGACAAAAGTATATTTGCCACAGATAACCTTTAGACATCAATAATTACACTATTTTCTCCTCCACATTTCAGTACTTATATCAATAACATTGAAACTACTTTCATTAACAGTAAAAATTGCTGCGCCACCCTCAGTCTTTTCTTTTATACTAATGGCCTAGAAAAATAACATGCAGAGTGGTTTATTAATGCTTATTTGGCTTTCACTGTAAAACCGTTCAATTTCAACGAATATATCAGGTCTGTTAACCCATATACTGATGTCTAGAACATTATTCTTGTTCTTAAAAATTATATTGTATGCTATTAATGCCGAATTTCTCCCACTAGACCATACAGGGGTTTAAGAGCTATGAGTGTGTCCAGAATGCTTTACAAGTTTCTTCAGCATACCGTAAGTGGCTGTCTGTGGGCAGATCTTGTGTGACAAAGCACAGACTACAAGGATGTGGATATGAATTCTCCTCAAAGAAAACATAATCGCATTTGCCTCAACAATTAAGGAAAGCTATGGAAACGCCCAATCAGGATGACTGACAGGGACGAAAAGCCTACCAATAGAAATCATATTTCACTACTAGGTATGAAAACCTGCTGCTCAAACCAATGTATATGGCATTTGATGCCATAACGTCATATTCAAACCACCTTTCTTCTTCAAGCATCAGGGGCAGGTATAGTTGCAGGTGCATCTGAAAGGAAAGGAAATGAAAAACAGCATCAGCAAATACAGAGGCAGGTGCTACTTTACTTTTTGAGGTGGATGACACTTTGATATTCTTTATGTGTATGGGAGCGTAATATAAACAGCAATGCCTGCACCTATTGGATCTTTGTCATATCACATCACAATACAGTTAACTGTTTGTATTCAAATTTCCTCGGAATTTGCCGAAAATTGAAGACTCGAAACATACAACTTCTGTTCTTTCCTGCTCGAAATAGGCTGAACGTTTAGTTTGGCTCACCATACAAGTTTTCATATATTAAACCACAAAAAAAATCAGTTAAAAAATTATACCTGGGATAATTCCACATCACAAGTCTAAAAAGCCAATTAAGTCGCCTGCAGAATTCATGCTGTTCATCCAATGCCTCCCACAAACTCTGACACCATTGCTAGAATATATACATTTTACGTTCTCTGTGTGAGGTGCATCTTGTTGTTCGGCATGCAATTAATCTTATGTCGAATGTTCTGGACACCGCATTCTTCTGCACAGACTGTAGACTGTGGAACCAATTTGTGGAGATATGAATTGTGCACTAAACAGGAAGTTGGAATTTACTCAAGCCTGAATGCACATATGACTTTTGCACAGATCAGTTGGAGCATGTGGACAGAAAATCGTCAGAAACCTGATGTGCAAAACGTGTTTGAGACACTTGTTGTTCAGTCTAGTGTTTCTCGTCTTTATGTGCACTTTGAATTCTAAAGTGGTTGATATGTTTCACTCCTGAAGACAGTTTGTTACTGTAACAGAAGAAATATTGAACTTAATTGATGAAAGGAGAAAACATCAAAATGCAATAAATGAATCAGGCAAAAATAAATACAAACATCTCAAAAATGAAATCGACAGAAAGTGCAAAATGGCTAAGCAGGGATGGATAGAGGACAAATGTAAGGATGTAGAGGCTTATCTCACTGGGGGTAAGATAGATACTGCCTACAGGAAAATAAGACAGACCTTTGGAAAAAAGAGAGCCACTTGTATGAATATCAATAGCTCAGATGGAAACCGTGTTCTAAGCAAAGAAGGGAAAGCATAAAGGTGGAAGGAGTATATAGAGGGTCTATACAAGGGCGATGTACTTTAGGACAATATTAGGGAAATGGAAGAGGATGTAGATGAAGACGAAATGGGAAATACGATACTGTGTGTAGAGTTTGACAGAGCACTGAAAGACCTGAGTCGAAACAAGGCCCCTGGAGTAGACAACATTCCATTGGAACTACAGACGGCCTCAGGAGAGCCAGTCCTGACAAAACTCTACCATCTGGTGAACAAGATGTATGAGACAGGTGAAATACCATCAGACTTCAAGAAGAATATAATAATTCCAATCCCAAAGAACGCAGTTGTTGACAGATGTGAAAATTACCGAACTATCAGTTTAATAAGTCACAACCGGAAAATACTAACACGAATTCTCTACAGACTAATGGGGAAACTAGTAGAAGCCGACCTTGGGGAAGATCAGTTTGGATTCCATAGAAATATTGGAACATGTGATGCAATACTGACCTTATGATTTATCTTAGAAAATAGATTAAGGAAAGGCAAACCAACATTTGTAGCATTTGTAGACTTAGAGAAAGCTTTTGACAATGTTGACTGGAATACTCTCTTTCAATTTCTAAAGTTGGCAGGGGTAACATACAGTGAGCGAAAGGCTATTTACAATTTGTACAGAAACGAGATGGCAGTTATAAGAGTTGAGGGGCATGAAAGGGAAGCAGTGGTTGGGAAGGAAGTGATACAGGGTTGTAGCCTCTCCCTGATGTTATTCAATCTGTATATTGAGCAAGCAGTAAAGGAAACAAAAGAAAAATTTGGTGTAGGTATTAAAATCCATGGAGAAGAAATAAAAACTTTGAGATTCGTCGATGGCATTGTAATTTTGGAAGAGCAGTTGAACGGAATGGATAGGGTCTTGAAAGGAGGATATAAAATGAACATCAACAAAAGCAAAACGAGGATAATGGAATGTAGCCGAATTAAGTCAGGTGATGCTGAGGGAATTAGATTAGGAAATGAGAAGCATAAAGTAGTAAATGAGTTTTGATATTTGGGGAGCAAAATAACTGATGATGATCGAAGTAGAGACGATATAAAATGTAGACTGGCAATGGCAAGGAATGCGTTCCTGAAGAAGAGAAATTTGTTAACATCGAGTATAGGTCTAAGTGTCAGGAAGCTGTTTCTAAAAGTATGGAAGTGAAACACGGACGACAAATAGTTTGGACAAGAAGAGCATAGAAGCTTTCGAAATCTGGTGCTACAGAAGAATGCTGGGGATTAGATGGGTAGATCACATAAATAATGAGGAGGAATTGAATAGAATTGGGGAGAAGAGAAGTTTGTGGCACAACTTGACCAGAAGAAGGGATCGGTTGGTAGAACATGTTCTGTGGCATCAAGGGATCACCAATTTAGTATTGGAGGGCACCGTGGAGGGTAAAAATCGTAGAGGGAGACCAAGAGATGAATACACTAAGCAGATTCAGAAGGATTTAGGTTGCAGTAGGTACTGGGAGATGAAGAAGCTTGCACAGGATAGAGTAGCATGGAGAGCTGCATCAAACCAGTCTCAGGACTGAAGACCACAACAACAACAACATATTTAATTATAATAGCTGGACTTTCAAAACATGTAGTAGCATAAAAACTATATCTCTAACTTCTCAAAACTGACATACCATAACATGGTGTGACGCTGTGCTACCTTTGAAGGTTTCACCAAAAAAACTTTTTTAAAGAAAATTTTTTAACGCATTCTGAAGGTATATGCATCATCCAATGCTCTCAGTACTTGTTTCCTGTAGTACACCATGGGACTAAAAAAGGCATGAACTTAGCATAAAGTCAAGTGCTATGCTAAAGTGACTTTGTGAAAGTGCGTCCACTTAGGATTCTTCAAAGTTAGTGTTATATTTTAGTTGCTATCTGTTCGCTCATACTCGTAAAATCCAAGATTATGGCTCTCTATTGCACTTCTTTTCCACAACCGTTATGAAGTATATGCCGTCTTCATTAAGTACAATGGGAGCTAAGTTATAATAATAATTGTAAAAACTTATTTTTAATTTTTACCCAGCCATCAATGATGGAATTGAGTAAGTTTTCACTGCAGACTAATATTTCCCAGGTTCTGGTAACATGAATCTTTTATAAAAGGTTCTATTGAAATATGAATACACTATTTTCAATTTTGACTTCGTTTTAATGAATTCTTAGTCATTTTCCTAAATGCAAGTACATAAATAAACACAAAGTTAATCTGTAATGAACTAATTTTCAGGCGAAATTGCCTGATTGATTATACAGTCTTGACGACCAAATGTAATGCATTCTTTGTTGAAATTAAACTTTTAATCAATTTTCAATCATAAAAATTAATCTAAGCTCAATTAGCTCAAACTATGACATACGTGATGAAATGTAAATACAGATCAATCATTCAAAATAATAAAACATTTGAGAGTTACATCTGAAATTTTTTAAATAAGTAGTTCTAACAAAATATAGACATTAAGTCTGTATTACAAAATATCATATTTGTGAGTGGTGTATTTATTTTCATAAAAAATTACCTTTGAACAGTATGTAATAGCTGGTGCATTTGGGGATTGGATGAAATACAATCTGACGAATTAATATCAGCACTAACATCACTTGAGAACAGAACATCAACAGGAAAAGACGGCATTAATGCTGAATTATAAAAATATAGAGGAATGATGATACACCAACGACTGTTGGAAGAAGAATAGTATTCCCAAAGATTGGAAAACAGCTAGAGTGATATCAGTTTTTAAAAAAGGAGATAAAAGCCTATTCAGTAATTACAGAGGAATACGTTTACTGGTCTCAGCATAAAAGGTGTACGCAAAGATTATAAATACAAGACTTAAAACATAGCAGAAGCAGTACTGCAAAAGGAACAAATGGTTTTTAGGAAAGGGTGCACCACAATGGATGCAGTTTTTATTCTACAGCAAATAATAGAAAAGTTGAGAGAGTATAATAAAGAAACACACATTGCTTTTATTGACTTTAAAAACGCTTTTGACACTGCCAATAGACAGAAACCTTGGGAAGTAATGATGAATCGCATATATCCAAAACATTTAGTAAATGTAATAAAAAGTTTACGTCAAGACACAAATATCACTCTAGATCTCAATGGTAAAACAACTAATCAGATACAAACTAACATAGGGGTATGACAAGGCTGCTGCATCTCTCCAACTTTTGTTCAATACCCACATTAATGAAATAATACATACTTGGAAATCAGACTTTTGGAAAGGCATCTAGCTACACAGGACCACTCTTTTATATAATTTACTATATGCTGATGATGCAGTGACCGTAGCAGACAAGGAAGATGACCTTCAGAAAGGAATCTACTAACTAAAACAAATAAGTGCAAAATTTAACATGGAATTTTCAAAAGAAAAAACTAATATAGTGGCCTTCATGGCGAAAGAACCAATCAGAACCAAAATAGTGATAGATCAGAAGATTTTAGCACAAGTAAACCGTTTCAGTAACCTCAGATGTGAAATACCATATGGCTACAGCAGAGATATTCAAATTCAGCTTAGTAAATTCAGCCAGGTATGTGGAACAATTGACAGAAACCTAAAAAACAAAGCCAGGAAAGGCACTCAAATCAAATTTTACAAAACTGTTGCAGTTCCCACACTGCTCTACGAAAGTGTGACCTGGGTGATTACCCAAAAGCAAGAAAGCCTGATTAAGGCACAAGAAATGAAATTCCTTAGAGGTGTTCATGATTGCACAAGAGAAGACAGACTAAGAAATTAAGATATTAGCGAAGAACTGCAAATCTTTAGCCTCAATGGTAAAATTCGAAATTACAGAAGAAAATGGAACGAACATCTACAAAGAATGGAGAGTGAAAGACTTCCCTTAAAGATAAGATATTATAAGTACCAAGGGAGAAGAGACAGAGGAAGACCCAGACAGAGATGGGTAGCATAACAGGCAATTCCTGCCTAATACCTGAAGAGAAGTTGAAGATGAACATGATGAAGAAGTAGAGCTACCCAAGGAGACAAAAACCACTCAAGACTAAGTGGGTGTTAAAAGTACAGCCTGGGACTAGCAGTACACCAGAAACATTTAAGGCTCTCCTTGTGGTAAAAGGATGCATTCAAGTTCAAGGTGTTGATTATCAGGAAACCTTCATAATAGTGGTCAAGCATACATCCATTAGATATCTCTTGTTTATGGCAGCTCGAGAGAACTTAAAGGTCGACCATGTTGACATCACCACTGCTTGTCTCTATAGAGATAAGAAGAAATTTATGTCATTCCACCGGAAAATTTTGCAATTCCTGGAAAACTGTGGAGGCTGAAGAAAGCTGTTTATCTATCCAAACAGGCTGGTAGTGTAACATCGCAGCTATTTACACGGCTGCAGAGTTTGCAGTAAGTTTTATTCCGTTAGGTCAATCTGTATTGGAGGCTGGCAATGAAGCCTCCAGACCCAGCTGTTGTGTGGTAGGCTGTTGGCGTCATAATGGCATCTGTCACTGTGTGCAGACCGTGAGAAATGCTCTGTGTGGAGCGTACTAAGATCACTTATTCATCTCACCTAAGAAACTAAATAAGTATGATAAATATGATGTGATTGTTTTCAAATTTGGTATAGGAACTTTTATAATTTAGAACAGTGTGTCAAATTTTCATGTGGATAAATTTCATAGTTTTGGAAATATAAAAAAAAACATATTAAAAAAATACTTAACAGACACTCAGTAAAGTAAATTCAGATAGGAATCATGACAATTTAAGTTTCTTTGTTATCTGAAAACAATAACAGCACCCTCAGAGCGCACAAGTTATTTTTAAGGAATTTTGTTTCTAAACTTGTAATAATTTTGCTTTCGTAATTGAAATAATAGTTTAAAAGTTGATATTTATATTTTGTGTTAGGGTGGGAGTAGATGAGAGTGAATGTGAGTGTGTATGTGACATAAGTCAAATTTCAATTTTATGATGTATTACACCATCTGTAACTAGCAAGTGTTATGTAAACAGGACGTCCTGAAAACAGTGAATCCCTCTAACTGGAGGATGACGTATGTCTAGGATCGTTTGCTCTTGTAATAAGTCAACCAGAAAGAAAGTAACAGGTTACTTAGTTCCAAAGTATATTTCAAGCATAGTTTTGTTTTAATTTTCGTTTAGTTTGATTTTGTGGAACATTTTGTGAATTCTTGGTATATGAAATGACGTAGATGCATCTGTGAATGCAGACTGGAGTAAAGCAGTTTGCACTCGAAATTGATCATGAGAGGTTAATCTGATTGAATGATCATTTTGATCAACCAATGAGAGAGAAGTCTTTCCTGTGTAATAGAATGAGTTATTTGCCCTGTGAGCGGCGGCATTCAGCCAGTCGTGGACTCTCTGTAGGACGAGAAGGTCATGTTAAATGTGCCTTAAAAATTATCTGTAAGATAAAGAAATAACGGTTAAATCGAGCTCGGTTTATATCGCAGTGCTAGAAGATGCAATTACAGACATTACGCTGAAGTTTTGAGAGGTTTTGGAATGTTGGTTGCAGAATAACCCGCGTGTGAAACTACTGGCCTTTGTCAATATTCTGTGTGGCGTGTTCCATATGCAAGTACAGAACATTTTGGCAAGAATTTTCTTTCGAAGAATCCATTGAAAAGGACAGAATGTGAACTCGTTTTATAACATGGTGCTGGCTGTGTGAATCTCGTAATATTTTAGGTTGGCCTTAATACATTTCTGCCTCTCTTACATATTATATAAGCTGCACAAACTAGTAGTAGATGTACTACCAACGTAAATGTGGGTTTGGTGACACAATAAATGAAAAGAACCGTAATAAAACATCAGTATCTACAAACTAGCATTTTCAATAAAGGGAGGAAGCAACCACTTTGCCCATTATTAATAGAGATTTACAGGTTTATCTTGTTACTTGAGCTACACAGACTGTGTAATCGTAAGTATGGACGGTGGTTTTCTTCAACGCTGCTTTTCTCTTCATCTACCAAGTACCTACGAATGCAGAGCAATGGGCGGTGGTTGGACGCTATGCTGAGGTAGGTGGACATCAATAATAAATTGCAACGAAGTGCAACAAGCCTGCCCCACTTCAGGATGAATTGAAATTTAAAAAAATGATGAGGGATAAAGAAAACTGAAATTTAACAGATCAAACACTGATCCATATATCTATTTTCACAGGAGTGGCGCCAAAGTAGTCATCATAGCTTTATATGTCGGTGATACGCTATTATTGTAAAATGACAGAAGTGTTTTGGATCAGTTCAAAAGTTCTTTGAAGAGAATTTTTGAGATAAAAGATTTATGACAGGATGGAAATTATTCCAAAAGAAATGTACATTTTTTTAAATCCATCTTTTATTCTACATGTTTTTAAGTTTTACATTGAGTAGTTACATCGTTTAGAAACAATATTTTCATTTCTCCACATAATTTCCATCGCTCTCAACTGCCTTACGCCATCTTGGAATCAGTGACTGTATACCCGCACAGTAAAATTCTAGACCAACCTGTTTGAACCACTCTTTGGCAGCGTGCACAATGGAGTCATCATCTTCAAACATTGTTGCACGAAGAGAGCCTCTCAGTTTCCCAAAGAGATGATAATCACATGGAGCCAGGTCAGGACTGTAAGGCGGGGGTTTCAGTGTTGTCCATCCGAGTTTTGTGATCTATTCCATGTTTTTTTTGACTGACATGTGGCTGTGCATTGCAAAAAATCCTGCTTTTGTGGATGTGGTTGAACATGACTCAGTCGAGCTTGATGTTTCTTCAGTGTCGTCACATATGCATCAGAATTTATGGTGGTTCCACTTGGCATGATGTCCACAAGCAAGAGTTCTTAAGAAGCGAAAAACACTGTAGCCATAACTTTTTCAGCAGAAGGTGTGGTTCTGAATTTTTTTCTTGGGTGAATTTGCATGATGCCGCTCCATTGATTGCTTCTTCGTCTCTGGTGAAAAATGGTGGAGTCATATTTCATCACCTGTCACAGTTCTTCCAAGAAATTCATCTCCACCATTCTTGTACTGTTCCAAAAGTTCGCTGCATACCGTTTTCCTTTTGAGCCACTGTCAACATCCTGGGAACCCACCTGGTACAAACGTTTTTTAACGACAACACTTCCAGTATTCTGCAAACACTTCCTTCCCCTATCCCAACGTAGCGTGACAATTCGTTCACTGTGATGCGTCTGTCAGCAGTCACCAATTCGTTAACTCTCTGCACATTGTCTGGAGTGTGTGCAGTACGAGGCCTGCCGATGTGAGGACAATCGTCAATACTACCGTGCCCGCTTTCATCACGTAACCTGCATGCCCACCGACCAACTGTACTGCGATCGACAGCAGCATCTTCATACACCTTTTTTCAACCTCTTGTGGATGTTTCCCACTGTCTCGTTTTCACAGCACAGGAATTCTATGACAGCACGTTGCTTGTGACGAACGTCAAGTTTAGCAACCATCTTGAAGACATGGTGTGACGGCGCCACTCAAGGGAACAGGTTGAACTAAGTTTGAAAACAAGCGGGAAGGATGTATCTACACACTGTAAAACTTTTACACATGCTGGATGAAAACTGTAGTTTTACAAAAATAGTGTGCATTTCTTTTGGAGTGACCCTTGTACATGGGATCATGATAAAGGAAAAATTTGGATCTCCCAGAAATTGTATGCAAAAAAAGTTCTGGAGAAATTTGGAATGAGTGAAGCCAAGTCGGTATCAACACCGCTTGAACGTGATTTGGACTTTAAACACTCAAATCAGATAATATCAAGGTACAATATCAAGAAAAAATAGGAAGTCTTATATATCTAAACCAAGTCTCCAAGCCATGATGTACGTTTTTTGCTATAAATCTCCTTAGCGGATATAATCATTGTTTTAAAATGATTTATTGGTTGTCAGTAAAAAGATTGTTTAGATATTTAAAGGGAATCATGGACTACAAGCTAGAATTTTCTAGAGATGGTAACAGAGAAATAATGGCCTTCAGCGATGCAGATTGGGGAAATAAAATCAATGACTGGCAATTTGTCACTGGTTCATGCATAAAAATGCAAAACTCTTTAGCTTCGTGGTCTAATAGAAAACAAAACACACTTGTATGTGCTACTTTTGAAGCTGAATGCATGGCCTTGGCATCAACTGTTCAAGATTTACCGTGGTTAAGACAACTTATGTTTGAGGTAGATCCAAGCAGTGCCATAAAGTCATTTAAAGTATACTCTGATAATGAAGGAGCCATTCAGTTAGCCAAGAATCTGGTGACAAAATCCAGATGAAATCATATAGATATAAAGTATCACTTCATAAGAAGGCATGTTGAATTAGGTGATATTAATGTTGGTCATCTGCCTTTTGAAGAGATATTAGCAAATGCTTTCACAAACCCACATAGCTATGCCAGACATGAAACATGTGTAATAAACTGTGGCCCTGGGAAAAAGTGAAGGAGTGGCAGTACATTTAGACTTTATACTGTGTGTCCATGTCAATTTAAGTGACATGTTCAGAAATGTAAACTGATATCAACATTTTTTCCTTCCTCCTTTCTTTTTTAATTACTCTGTAAGTATTATGTTCTCTGGTATGAAGTCGTTGTAATTCACGCACTAATCAATTAAAAAACGTTACCTCAGAAAGCTTACTCGTTTACATTAAAGTGCTCAAAAAACAAAAACAAACACTGCATTGTACATGCATTCATCGCAGAACTGCACACGATACGATACACACTTAGCATTTCATGCTAAATCTGAGGACCTTACCTAGAACGGCGGTGCAGGATTTCTGTATATCCTCCCCTATGCTCATTCAATGAGTATGGAACTACTTTACCTTGACTTTGATCTGATGCCTTTTACTTAAAGGCACAAGCTATAAATATTTTTTGTGCGTATAAAAAATTTAACGTGCATGTGACACCGGCAGTTCGAAGTATATCTATTTCATTCAGCTACACCACAGTATGAATGTAGAACATGAAACAAAAGGTATTGTGCTTTCATGTACTGTAAATTAAATCGCGTTTTGAACAAAATTTTTTGTGGATTGCACAGTGATTATAAATACTGTTCTGATACATGCTTCTTATTTGATTGACTACAGACTATTGGACTCTGTACAAGCTTGGAAGCTAACAATGCTTGTGGTCACAGTTTCTTACATCCATAATGTTTTTTATAATGCTAATCCATCGTCGACAAGATTAGAAAAATGTAGGAATTTAATACTTACATAAAATGTACAACAGTTTTCTTGTACTTCCGGATGTAAGTCGGAGAATACGTATTTTAGGAAAACTGAACTTGTATTTTTCTCTGGAAATGTGAGCCGAACGAAATCGATAGTTCTACATGCGGAATACAATAATCACCAATCGATTGTTGAGTATCTCTTGTTGGGATGGATGTGTACGAAATATATTGAAGATACCTGTTTTGGGAGAATCAAGTGTCGGGTTGTTATCGGTAAGTTCTGTTAGAAGTGTAATCATCATTTTTTTCTTTGTTTTATAAATGTCGTAATTATTAATCGGTTTTTGGTTGTAATTTGACGTCAAATAGAGTTTTGTTGACATCGGCGTTCCATGCAAAGTTTCAGCCGAGATTAAGAAATTTTCTGGGTAAACTAGAGCGACTTGTAAGCATAAAGGCGTTTCACAGTTGTCAAAATTTGATGCTCGATCCTGAGGTGCATATTAAACGTGCAATTACCACGCGGATGCTATTGTTTGTCAATTTGCGACTCCTTTGAAATCCCCTAAGAATGGTATTAAATATCGCCGCAAATGTATCGTGAAGTTTTTTAATGCTGTACTTGAAGAATAGGTTTGACTAGGCGATGTTAATAGGCTGCAGTAACTTTTAACCCACTGATGAACGTAATGAAACGCTCAGTGTTTCTGATTAGAGCCGAAAACTTAAATTGGGGGGAATGAGCCTAATTACAACGTAATTTCATGTTTAGTGCTATAATATGTAGTCGTCTTTAATAGTGAGTGGAAAGACGGGCTGTGTGTGGAGTGTTACTAAGTCATAGCTACCAAATTGAGATACCGTTTTGATTGCGGTAGCTATTTGTTCAGACAGTTTTGTTGAAAATGTGGTATTGTGACCGCATGTGTTTCAAACTGTTCGGTGTTCAGTGTAATGTGTGAAACAGATATTGTTATTACGCGGTGCACAATAAGTTTCTTGTTTGATTACATTCCAGTTTTGATCATTTTGGCATCCAAGATTGTGGTAGTTTAGAGCGAGTGGTTAATGTAAAGTTTCCAGTTGGTGTTGTGATAGAAAAAAATTGGGTTATTACTGGGAAGAACCGAAGAATGCAATACAGCCCGTCATCTTTGATCGGTGACACTGTCAACCAGGGGACTATGGCGTAATAATGATACGTGTATAAATATTGTAAGCATCAAAGTATTGGGACCCAAAATGGGAGGAAAAAAAGATTTATGCATTGTTATACATTAGATATGATGTATTTATAATGAGAAAGGTGGCACAGTGGTTGGCACACTTTCCGATGGTGATTTTACTGTCGAGGATATTGATATCCACATGGAGGAGCCGGGAACTGTCTAACATCCCACGTGACCTCTCAAGTAAATCACCAGCACTGGGGGAGAAGGACAACCATCACTAATTACTGGCTCCCACAGGGACATCCCTATGACAGTGTAACTGGAATTGGAATATCAGTTGCATCTGAAAGAACTGCAGCTCCTGGCCCATGTCACAATGTGATTGAGGACTTTCTTGTGCATCGTACTGCATCAAAAATGTTAACGTGTCTCCTGACCTCTTCATTTTACAGACGTCAGTCAGAAGCTTTGGTACCCATTGTGTTCAAAATTTAAAATAGCTAAGCTTTTCAGTCACAAGTTCTTCCAACATTATGTGACAGGAGGGAAATTACTGAGGATTATGTGCTTGTGGACTGATGATATTCTCTGATTCTATCATTATCTCTTGCGTGTTTGTCACAACATGATCGTCCACTTCTACCTTAAACATGGATGTTTGCCTGTCCTTCCTGAGACTAATGGCACCATTTTCTTACAGCACTGTCATCCAAAATTTTATGACCATATACTGTGCAAAGTTCACTGTGCATGTCAACAGCTCTCTTGTTTTTCACACAAGCGGAATGTATCACAACACACAATTGAAAGGTGATGGCCTACCTGACAATAGTGGCCATTTTGATTAAAACTATGTTGTAAGAAACTGTTCAGTAACCGTTCTGCAGCACTGTCAGACTTGGAGATAGCGGGCACAGCTACCTACCTTCACCAGATAATATCGGAACCAACTTTCCGAAAATAACTTGTACTTAGTTATGAGCACTGGCAGTTGAAATGGATCTGAAGAGTTTTAACTGATCAAAGAATCAAAACATAAAGAAAGGAACAAGTATGTTGTATTGTTAAATTACAGAAGTGTTTGGTAAGTTATCTCATTTGTTTCGTAACTTGAAAATGAGAAGTTGACATACAGGTTTACTAAATGTGACATACAGAATCTTTGTTCATTACGGTAGAGCTTTGTAAGAAAAGATATTTCTTTTGAGAAATTCATGTATGTTGACCCACACATAAAAAGGTGTAATTTTTTTTCTTGTATTCCTTTTTTGTGGATTGTAAGATACTTAATTTGTTAAAGCAATGTACATTTGCTGATTTATTTATTTTGATTCACAGGTAAAAATGAGTGATGATGGCTGGGATTCTGGTGGTGAATCTCAAAATACGAATTACTTACCTGTGTACTCACAAACCTTCTCTCGAGGTCGAAACAATGGGGGCCGTGGGGGAGAGGACTTGAGAGAATTGGGACAGAGAGGAGGCAGAGGCTATGGTGATCGGCAAGGTGGAAGAGGTCGAGGCAACCAGTGGACCGGGCCAAGGAGAGGAGGACCCAGTGGAAACTGGAGACAGAGGGAGTCTAATGCAGATAACTCTCCCACAAATGAGGAAGTGATCATGAGTGTAAACTGTAGTGATGTTGGGAAAGTCATTGGTAAAGGTGGCTCAAAAATACGAGAATTAGAACAAGAAAGTGGTGCAAGTATTCAGGCGAGTATGGTGTTACCAGTTTTCAGTATTCTTTCCTAGTCAGTAAAAGAAATTGTCAGGTGTTATTCATAAAAATTATTGCAAAAATTGGTATTGGGCGAGGAAGAAAATTTGAAATTAATTGATGGAGCTAAACTTATTTCCACCTGTGTTGATTAAGAGCTTTCAATTGTTTTGTACAAGTAATCAATCAGTTTCTAAATACTCTTGACAAAACTTTTAGTGGCAGTGTGGTACTTCTTATTGTAGATGTTGCTCAGCAGTATGCTAAGTTGTGTGAGCAGGGTGTATGTGCCCCAGGAAAAACCAGGGATTTTTTTCCATACAAGAGAAAACGAGGAAAAACCCAGTGGTTTTTTGAATTCCAGGCATTTATCATTGCTATACTTTCAAATTAATTTTTTGTAATTTTTACTGGTAAGAACTGATACTCTTAACAAAGAATATTAATGTATCCCACTACAGCAAAATAACACTGCAGCAATAAAACATAAACAAGAGGAAATTTGTGCTACCAAAGTTGATTCTGATCTAAAAACAAGAGGGGAAACTCAACAAAATGTAATATAGCAGCATATTATATCTACCACATAACACATTTATTGTGCGTATAAAAGGAAACACGTATTACAGACCACTGGTGATATTTCCCCAATGAAGGAAGCGAAATGCGTGTAGCAAAAAACGAACTATCTTCAATTAGTTGCATAGGTGGTACATACCTCCATGAATATATATAGGTGGGCCGGCCCCGGATCGAAACCACCTGGCAGATTAATGACAAGGGCCGATGTGCCGGCCAGCCTGGATGTGGTTATTAGGCAGTTTCCCGCATCCCCCTGGGTGAATAACGGGCTGGTCCCCACGTTCCGCCTCAGTTGCATGGCATGCAGGCATCTGAACACTTTTGCACTATTCCATGGATTACACTAGTCAGACAGTTGAGGTATTCTAATTCCTTCCCGGAGGGGGGGGGGGGGGGTTACAGGGTGGAGGCAGGAAGGGCATCCAGCCACCGCTTAAACTAACATTGCCACATCCGATCCGATTAACCTGTGTCTCCGCGGGACAACAGGCACAAGCAAAAGAAAGAAAGTGTGTATCTACCTCCAGATGCTGCTGTGCCCCTGAATGTATTAGCTGCACTGATTGATCTACTCCCTAAACCTTCCTACTTTTGGAAGATTTTAATGCCTGTAACCCCTTGTGGGGTGGCACCATGCTTACTGGCCGAGGCAGAGATGTCGAAACTTTACTGTCTCAGTTCGACCTCTGTCTCTTAAATACTGGGGCCGCCACACATTTTAGTGTGACTCATGGTAGTTACTCGGCCATTGATTTATCAATTTGCAGCCCAGGACTTCCCCCATCTATCTATAGATGAGCACATGAGTCATATGTGGTAGTGAGTGACTATTTCCCCATCTCCCTGTCACTGCCCTGGCATCAGGCCCACGGATGTTTGCCCAGATGGGCTTTAAACAAGGCAGACTGGAAACTTTCATCGTTGAATCTCCCACACACAGTAACATCGGTGTCATGGTTCAGCAGGTGACTACAACAATTGTTTCTGCAGCAGAAAACGTGATCTCTCCCTCTGTAGGGGTGCCTGAGGCATAAGGCATTCCCTTGGTCACCAGAAGTCGCTGAAGCAATTAAGGAACGTTGACGAGCTTTACATTGGCATAAGCGGCACCCTTCACTGGAGCACCTTGTGCCCTTTAAACGGTTCTGCCCCCCAGGGGGCTCGCGGTCCTTTCGTGAGTACGTGCGTGGCGAGCACGGGGCCCCGAGCTATTGCAGCCTTCCTTCTTTTTCCGGGCTGCATTTCCTTTCCCTTCCCCTCCTTTCCTGTCCTTCATCCTTCCCTCCGACCTCTCCTCTCCCTCTCTTGGTGTCCCTACTTATGGTGTCCCTCCTTATGTTGGCCCTGCTATTCTCCTGGTTCTGTTGACCTTGCAATTCGGCCTTGTTCTGTAATTCCTTCATCCTTTTGGTATTCTCTGGTCCCCTCTGGGGTTTGACCTCCATCACTAAATTTTCTTCCGTAGTGTGAGCCATTTGGGGAAGAGCACCTTACCTAGTGTCTCTGGCGTGTGCCATCATCATTGATTCCATCGTTTCCTTTACGTCGTTGTTTGACGCTAGGGTCCATAGCCAGCACGGTAGCCAGCCCGTGTGGTGGGGTCGCTATGTACCCATTTGGTTGAGCCCCCTGAAAACACAGGGATCACACGTCTGATACCTGAGCTGTGACCTCCTCATGTAAGCCTAGGAGTGGTTGCTTGTCGTCCTGGAGCATCGGAACTCCCAGCAATGGCCGCCGTGCCAGACGGCCCTTGCTGTGGCTGGGTGGCGCCCATGAGGAGAGCCCCTGATCGGAGTGGGTGGTATCAGGGCGGACACTATGCTCATGAAACGCATAAGAGTCCACAACTCTGGCCGTTCTCCGGCCGTCTCTTTGACTGGAAAAGATTCTTCACGTGCTGCTTCCTCTGCCCCTTCCGCCTTCCCTTCCGTGGCTACCCCCTGGGAGGAGGGCCAGGCTCGTCGGCTGGGGGCGAAACCTTTCCCTCGCTATCTGGTTTGCGCCAGAACTGATGGGGATACTTTTACTCATACGAAACCTATGTTTTTTGTTGAACACATCGAAGACAAGTTTGGCGAGGTGGACTCTATCAGCAAGATGCGGTCTGGGTCGCTGTTGATTAAAACCGCTTCAGCTACCCAGTCTGCAGCTCTCCGTGCCTGTACCCATCTTGGTCCGATTCCTGTGTCAATTACCCCACACCAGTCCTTGAACATGGTGCAAGGTGTAATTTTCCATAGAGACCTCCTCCTTCAATCTGATGAGGAACTTCGGGACAATCTAAGCCGGCGGGGGGTTCACTTTGTTCGGCGGGTTCAGAGGGGTCCGAAGGACAACCGCGTTGACACTGGTGCATTTATCTTGGCCTTTGAAGGGGACACCCTCCCTGAGAAGGTCAAGATTATGGTCTATCGGTGTGACGTGAAGCCATACATCCCACCACCTATGCGATGTTTCAAGTGTTTGCGTTTTGGCCACATGTCTTCGCGCTGTTCGCAGGCCCCCCTCTGTGGTGACTGTGGACATCCGTTCCATGAGGGAAGTTCCTGTGTTCCCCCTCCTGTGTGCGTAAATTGTCGTGGAAATCATTCTTCACGGTCACTGGATTGCCCAGTGTATCAGAAAGAGAAAAAGATACAGGAGTATAAGACTCTTGATCGTCTCACCTATACCGAGGCCCGTAAAAAGTATACACGCCTTCATCCAGTGACCCTGACAACTAGTTATGCTTCAGCAGTATCTTCACCCCCTCCTCCTCATTCCTTACCCCAGTCCCGAACCCCTTTCCTCCCCCCTCCCCCAGCGGTTCCCACACCATCCCCCCCGGGCACCGCTTCCTCTCCCCGGCTGGAGAAGTGTCCTGCTTCTTCGGCGTCTGCCGGTCATGGGCGCCCCTCGCGGGATCCCCCTTCCCGGCACCTTCCAGGCCAAAGGTCTGCTGCCATGCGGCCACCACGAGAACCACGGTCTGCGGGCCCTCAGATCGCCCGCTCTCTTTCTGTTCCCGATCTTGCTGTGGCTGGCTCCATTTTGTTGCACAGCCCTCCACGATCCCAAACAGAAAGAAAGAAGAAGCACAAGTCCCGGGACAAGGAGTCTCTGGTATCGCCAGAGGTCTCGTCCCCATCTTCACAACCTAACTCTGACCTGTTATTCATGGATGTCGCCCCCTCCTTGTCGGTGACGGGTGGTGACCCACCGGCATGACTGACATTAGCCTGTTCACCCCCCAATTGACTCATCGTTCTTTGGCTATCCAATGGAACTGTAATGGCTATTACCGTCACCTACCGGAGTTGCAATCCCTTCTTTCGTTCTACTCTGTGGCTTGTGTGGTTATACAAGAAACTCATTTTACTGGTGGTCACTCACCAACCCTCCGTGGCTTCTGTGCTTTCTGTCGAAATCGGGTCGGCCCCCTACGGGCGTCTGGCGGAGTTTGCACGTTGGTCCGAACGGACATCGCCAGCACGTGGATTCCTCTCCAAACTACATTGGAAGCAGTTGCTGTTAGGATCCACCTGGACTCTGGAGTCACAATTTGCAATCTGTATCTCCCTCCTGACAGAACTCCTACACCTGCCTCCTTAAGTGCCCTCCTTCAGCAACTTCCTCCTCCCTTCCTTATACTTGGCGATTTTAATGCACATCATCCCTTGTGGGGCAGTGCATTTCCATCTAGTCGGGGTCATCTCATTGACCAGTTTATTACCGACCACGACTTGTGCCTTCTTAACGATGGCTCCCCTACCCATTTCAGTGCCGGTCATAGTAGCTTTTCTGCCATTGATCTTTCTCTCTCTTCTCCCTCCCTCCTCCCTTCCCTAAAATGGTCACCGCACGACGACCTTTGCGATAGTGACCACTTCCCGTTGATTCTCTCGCTCCCTTCCCGCTCCCCCATGGACAGATCACCTCGTTGGTCCTTCCAACGTGCCAATTGGCCTCTGTATACTGCACAGGTCGTTTTTTCTCCCTCATTGTCGGATGGTATTGATGATGTCATACGTGACATGTCTGACGCGATTGTTCACGCTGCTAGCCTTGCTATCCCGCGCTCATCTGGACCATTTCGCCGCCGGCAGGTCCCTTGGTGGAGTTCGGACATTGCCGTTGCCATCCGTGATCGCCGTCGAGCTTTGCAACACCTTAAGAGGCATCCATCCGTTGCCAATCTTATTACCTTTAAACGCCTTCGCGCAAGGGCCCGTTACTTAATCAAACGGAGCAAACGGATGTGTTGGGAACGCTTTGTTTCTTCCCTCGGTTCTGCTGTCCCTCTGTCGCGGGTATGGGCTACACTTCGCTCTCTCCAAGGTTGCCATCGGCAGTCTACCCTCCCGGGTCTTCACCTCCCGGATGGCCTTTGCACGGACCCGTTGATTCTCGCGGAACACCTTGCGACCCATTTTGCAACAGCGTCGGCATCAGCCTCCTATCCGGCTGCTTTCCTTCCCCAGAAACAGCGGGCTGAAGCTTCCGCCTTATGTTTTACCCCCAGCCAGTCAGAATCATACAACGACGCTTTTACTGAATGGGAACTTCTTTCCGCACTCTCCTCTTCTCATGATACGGCCCCTGGCCCAGACTTCATTCATAACCAACTGCTTCAACATCTCAGTGCTCCACAACAGCGACATCTTCTCCGGGTATTTAACCGTATTTGGCTCCAGGGTGACTTCCCTTCTCAATGGAGGGATAGCATCGTGGTTCCCGTCATTAAGCCCGGTAAGAACCCCCTGTTCGTCGACAGCTATCGGCCAATTAGTCTGACGAACGTTGTTTGTAAATTACTTGAACGGATGGTAGCCCGTCGGCTCACTTGGGTCCTCGAATCTCGGCGTCTGTTGTCCCCTTACCAGTGTGGCTTCCGAGAGGGACGGTCTCCGATCGATCATTTACTTCGCTTGGAATCCGCAGTTCGGCAGGCCTTTTCCCAGCGCCGCCATTTGGTTGCTGTATTTTTCGACCTTCGCAAGGCCTATGATACGGCTTGGCGCCATCATATCTACTTACACTTCATGAGTGGGGTCTTCGGGGCCCACTCCCGATTTTTATCCGCCAGTTCTTGTTTCATCGTTCGTTTAGGGTTAGGGTTGGTACAGTTTTAAGTTCTCCGCGAATCCAGGAGAATGGCATCCCTCAGGGTTCCGTATTGAGTGTACTTCTGTTCCTCATTGCTATAGATGGACTTGTGGCCTCCGTCGGTCCTTTGGTCACTCCTGCTCTGTATGTGGATGATTTCTGCATTTGGGTTAGTTCCTCTTCGATGGCCGCTGCAGAGCGTCAGCTCCAGGGTGCTATACGGCGTGCCTCTGCATGGACCATCTCACATGGATTTCAGTTTTCTCCTTTAAAATCGCGAGTGGTCCACTTTTGTCGCCGTGTGACAGTCCACCCCAATCCAGAGCTCTATCTCAATGCACAACGATTACCTGTGGTCCCACAGTTTCGTTTCCTTGGCCTTCTTTTCGACAACAAGCTCACTTGGCTGCCTCATATCAGACGCCTGAAGATAGGATGTTTCCGTAAACTAAACGTTCTTCGCTTCCTTGCCCACACCTCTTGGGGTGCTGACCGTTCCACTCTCCTCCACCTTTATCGGGCCTTAGTGTTGTCTCGCTTGGACTATGGTTGTCAAGTTTACGGTTCAGCTGCCCCTTCTACATTGCACCTCTTGGATCCGGTCCACCATCGTGGTATCCGTTTGGCCATCGGTGCCTTCCCGACTAGCCCTGTAGATAGTCTCCTGGTTGAGGCTGGGATCCCCCCCCTTTCCGTTCGGCGCTCCCAGCTTTTGGTTTCGTATGCAATCGCTGTCCGTTCCTCTCCCACTCATCCTTCCTATTCTATCCTGTTCCCTGCCCAAGGAAGTCGCCCACCTGACTCCCGCCCTCGGGCGGGTTTACCGGTTGGGCTCCGCCTAGCGTCTCTTCGCCGTGATTTTCAGCTTCCTTCCTTTTCCTGTATCCCACGTTCCCTCCCCAACACACCTCCTTGGTTAGTTCCTCGGCCCCGAGTTCGGATGGATCTCTGCCGAGGTCCGAAAGATTCCGTTCCCCCGATGGTGTTCCGTTGTTTTTTCCGCCGCATTTTATCTGAGTTTCGGGATGCTGTTGTTTTTTACACTGATGGCTCTAAATCTGCTGATCGTGTGGGCTATGCCTTCACCTCCTCTGTAGGCATGGAAAATCATCTCCTGCCAAATGCATGTGGGATGTTCACTGCGGAATTGATGGCGGTCTCCCGGGCCCTGGCCTTTATTAAACAGTCCAAGCTCAATCGCGTTTTGTTATGTACAGACTCAATGAGTGGCCTTCAGGCACTTGACCAGTGTTTCTCCCGTCATCCCTTGGTCTCCTCCATCCATGACCATCTCGCTGATCTCCACCATGCTGCTTGTTCTGTTAGCTTCCTTTGGGTCCCTGGCCATGTGGGCATCCAAGGAAATGAGCTTGCTGATCGTTTGGCTGGGGGAGCAGTCACTTACCCCCCATTCCCTGTCACCCCTCCTGTGGCGGATTTACGGCTTCATCTCAAATCCCACTTTGCGCAATCATGGGCCACATCCTGGGAGGCTACCTCCTTGTCTAATAAACTTCGTGTGATTAAGGTGACACCTGTCCCATGGCGTTCTTCCTTACGCCTCTCGCGAAAGGACTCGACCACCCTCTGTCGTCTTCGCATCGGCCATACCAGGCTGACCCATGGTTTTCTTTTGCGTGGTGAGCCACCCCCACTTTGTGGTTGTGGAGCTTTCCAGTCAGTGGCCCACATTTTGGTGGAATGCCCCCTTCTTTTAGCTCTGCGTACTAAGTACAGACTTCCCTGCACTTTACCCTTAATATTAGCAGACGATTCCCGGATGGTTGAACTGGTTCTCAGTTTCCTCCGTGAAAGTGGTTTTTATTCTCAGTTTTAAGGATTTTCATCTCCCTCTGCTGTAGGGGCAGGGCGGTGAGGGTTGGGATGTCTCCCACTGTAGGCTGTGCTTGGAGATTCCTGACTCCCCTCCCTGGCCATGTTCCTTCTTTTTTCCCTTTTACTGTTTTTATCGCCTTTTAGGTTTGTTTAATCCCTTTTACAATCCGCCCTTTTACACTCTGGCGGTTAAACGCTTTTAAATAGCATGTGGTCTTGCTTGTACTGCTTCACAGGTGGGATATTTCCTCTCTTGAGTTTGCCCATTTACTGACTTCCCTCCTTGTGTTTTTATCATTGACGACACAACTGCACTTTTTTTTTAGCCTTTTACCTTTTACCTTTATCGTTTTTGACTCTTCTGAGCTGTCCCTCTGTCGGAACTGACCGTCTTTGTAACAAGGGACTGATGACCTTGCTGTTTGGTCCCTTCAACCCCAATCAACCAACCAACCAAACGGTTCTGTGCCCGTGTCCGTCAGCTTATCAAACGACAGAAGCAGGAGTGTTGGGAGAGACAAGTCTTGACCATTGGGTGCCATATGTCATTTTCCCAAGTTTGGGCAAATATCAAATGTCATTTCGGGTACTAGACCCCAACAGGTGTTCCTGGTGTTACCATAAATGGTGTGTTGTCTACTGATGCAAACGCGATTTCTGAGCACTTTGCTTGAGTCTCTGCATCGGAGATTTACCCCCCCCCCCCCCCTCCTTTCACACTTTCAAACAGTGGCTGGAAGGGAAATCCCTCGCATTCATTGCACACCACAGTGAATCCTATACCGCCCCTTTTACAGAGTGGGAGCTTCTCAGTGCCCTCGCACATTGCCACGACACAGCTCCTGGGCCTAATTGGATCCACAGCCAGATGATTAAACATCTATCATCTAACTGCAATCAACATATCCTAGTCATCTTCAACTGGATCTGGTTCGATGGTGTCTTTCCATCACAATGGCGGTAGAGCACCTTCATTCCGGTGCTCAAACCCAATGAAAACCCGCTTGATGTGGATAGCTATCGGCCCACCAGCCTCACCAACATTATTTGTAACCTGCTGGAATGTATGGTGTGTTGGCGGTTGGATTGGGTTCTTGAGTCACATGGCCTACTGGCTCCATGTCAGGGGAGCTTCCACCAGGGTCACTCTACCACTGATGATCTCATGCTCCTCAAGTCTGCCATCCGAACAGTTTTTCCCAACGCCAACTCCTGGTTACCATCTTTATTGACACGACGCAACCTGGCGGCATCATATCCTTGCCACATTGTATGAGTGGGGTCTCCGGGGATCACTTCAGATTTTTATCCAAAACTTCCTGTCGCTCCGTACTTTCCGTGTCCAAGTTGGTGACTCCCATAGTTCCATCCATATCCAGGAGAATGGAGTCCCCCAGGGCTATATATTGAGTCTCTCTCTATTTTTAGTGGCCATTAACATTCTAGCAGCAGCTGTCGGACCATCCGCCTCACCTTCTCTGCATGCAGACGACTTCTGTATTTTGTACTGCTGCTCCAGTACTGTTGTTGCTGAGCAGTGCATCCAGGGAGCCATCCACAAGGCGAAGTCATGGGCTCTAGCCCACGGCTTTCAGTTTTCAGTCGCAGAGTTGTCTAATGCACTTCTGTCGGCGTCATACTGTTCATCGGGAACCCGCACTTTACCGTATTGAGGATCCACTCACTGTAGTAGAGACATATCGACTGGTTTTTGATGCTCGATTGACTTGGCTCCCTCATCTTAGTCAGCTTAAGCAGAAGTGCTGGCAGCACCTCAATGCCCTCTGTTGCCTGAGCAACACCAATTGGGGTGCAGTTCGCTGTACGGTGCTGCAGCTCTACAGAGCCCTTGCCCAATCCTGAATTGTTTATGGGAGTGTGGTTTATTGTTTGGCAGTGCCGTCAACATTGCATTTACTTGACCCTGTGCACCACTGTGGGATTCGATTTGCAACAGGAGGTTTTAGGAAGAGTTCGGTGACCAGTGTACTGGTGGAGGCTGGTGTCCCTCCACTGCAGATCAGACGTGCGCAACTGCTCACAAGTAACACAACACACGTTCATAGTTCCATTGAGCATCCGAATTACAGTCTCCTTTTCCCGCTCGCGACATTCCATCTCTTGTATCGGTGGCCCAGGTCGGGACTAATGATTGTGGTTTGCATGCGGTCCCTTCTCTCTGAAATGGAGTTGTTCCCTTTACCATCTCTACTTGTGGTCCATTCACGTATGCCTCCATGGTGTAAGATGCAGATGCAGCTTTGTCTCCACCTTCTGCACGGCCCAAAGGACTCCGTTAACCCCGCTGCTGTCTGTTGTCACTTCCTCTCAATTCTGGACTTGTTCTGGGGCTCAGACGTGGTTTACACAGATGGCAGAGGGTCATGTAGGCTTTGTGTATGTTCATGGAGGACATACCGAACAGCACTCCTCGCCAGATGGCTGCAGTGCTTTCACTGCAGAGCTGCAGGCCATATCTTGTGTTCTTGAGCACATCCACTTATGCCCTGGTGCATCATTTCTCCTGTGTACTGACTCATTGAGCAGCCTACAAGCTATCGAGCAGTGCTACCCTCACTATCCTCTGGTAGTGTCCATCCAGGAGTCCATCTATGCCCTGGAATGGTCCCATCGTTTAGTGGTGTTTGTGTGGATCCCAGGACACGTAGGAATCCCAGGCATTGAATTTGCCAACAGGCTGGCCAAACAGGCAACGCGGAAACCACTTCTGGAGATGGGCATCTCTGAAGCTGACATGCGTTCTGTCTTGTGCCCCAGGTTTTCTGGCTTTGGGAGATAGAATGGCATAACAGCGCGCACAACAAACTGCATGTCATTAAGGAGACTATGAATGTGTAGATGTCTTCTGTGCAGGCCTCTCGCAGGGAATCAGTTGACCTCTGCCGGCTCTGCATTGGCCATACATGGCTAACACAGCGTTACCTGCTCCATTGCTGGGACCCACTTCTGTGTTGCTGTGCCTCCTAAATGACAGTCGTTCACCTCTTGCTGGACTGCCCATTGCTCTTCAGCAGACTTCAAACTTTCCCAGCTCCCTACCTTCGGTGTTGGGCGACGATGCCTCAGCAGTAGCTTTAGTTTTACGTTTTATCTGTGAGAGTGGGTTTTATACTTGTGTGTAGGTTTTAGTGTATGTCCTTTGTCCCTCTGTATCCTCCGTCCTAGTGCTTTTAGCGTGGAAGTTGTAATGTGTTCCAGAGTGGCTGGCTTTTCCTTTTTATTCTCATGGTCAGCCAGCCACTGTAATGTGCTTTCGTGTTTAGCTCTCTTCTGTTTCTAGCGTCTCTATTGTTTTCTTGTTCTCTTTTAATGTTCGTTGCCTGTCCTTCGTACTTGTGGTTTTTCTTTCTGTTTTGTGTTATATGTCTTGTGGTTTTTCTTTCTGTTTTGTGTTATATGTCTTGTCTGTTTTATTCTCACACTCACAAGAGACTGATGACCTCGTAGTTTGGTCCCTTTCCCCCTCTTTTAAACCCACCAACCAACTTCATAATACAGTTTCTGGTGAGCGTCATGTCACAACAGGTTACATTAGGTACATCTGAGCAGTTGCCAGTGGGCTCATGTGCAGTACTTGCTTCTACTTCTGGTTACTTTTTTGAAGTGTGGCTGTTAATTGCTTCGGCAGAACCAACAAGCAGCCAGAAGCTAACTGGAAAAAATCTTTCTAGCGCACCCAAGCTTCCAGATTCATGCATGTGTAGAGCAGTCTTGAGTTGTGGTGGGGAGAAGAATATGAATTAACATACTTTCACAAAATTATGGAAGGCTAAAATATGATATTAGTTTCAGTTTTGTGATTTTGTTTCCATATTTTTAGTGGTCAAACATTAATTGCCTTGCAGAACAATGAAGTTACTCTTGTCGGATTGTTAAAGAAATTTGGCTTTTATTAATCTTTTCTGCTGAGGCAGTCAATTTATTTGAAATAAAGTGTTTCATTTCACACTATTGGCTAGTTTCAACTGTACGCTGAATTTCAGGTGCATGTTTTCATCTGCTAGTACGTATTGCATTATTCCACAATAAAGAACCAAACATGAGATAATGTAGTACTGGTACTCCACGAAAATTTACATCTCGAAAACCACAGGGGGAAGCTTAGTATCAGCGTGGGGCTACTTCGTTGCGCATCTGAACATGTGAATGTGCACTTTAAGCCAAATTATGGATTTTAGTATGGTTTACGAAATTCCGACGCTCTTAGAGTATCCTCTTCCTGTTTGTTTTATGATGTATAAGAGATCGCTTAATGCTTTATATGTATGAATATACAGGCTTCATATGTCATCACAGCTACACATGGGCAGTGACGCCTGTTGTCTGGCACTCTCTGGCAACTGCTGAAACGAACCTGTTTCTAAGAGATCACATGAAAATATTGCGAATGGTGGTTTGAAAAGCATTCCTTTCGAAGTAAATTCCCTTTTGTGCAAGATGAACTAAGTTATGTGTGAGAATGTGCCATGCATTTCTTAAATCGCAGAGCGTTTGACTCTTGTTTAAATCTTAATACTTTGAGGATGAGCCACTTACAAAAATTTCATGCCCAGAAGACGACACATATATGTCTGTATTTTAAATTTTACTGGCAAATTTGTGTGATGTATCTTAATGTAACACACGCAAAAAAAATACCAATATTATTTGTGAAAGCTTAGCTTCTCTTGTAGCTTATTAATCTTGAGACCAATAGCGTATGTGCAAGCTTGGCTTGTTTTGTAGGTATACTGTGTATATTAATTTCAGCCATGAAGTTTTCCTATTTGTGTGTTCACAAAACTTAAGTGATGTTGCTATCGGCTGACTGCATCACTTGTCCTATGCTCTGAATATCTGCTGTCATCGGCTGGCAGGATCATGTGACATGAGCTGTGGTTGGCTTACAAAAAGACATCGTAATTTCTATTTCAGTGCTTCGGAAACAAATGTGCTGTGTTTGGTGGAATTTGAATTGATACTTTCGTAATACCAAAATATGCGGTGTATATGTTGTTGCATGTCAAAGCTCTTTCCAAAACGTGTTTTTCTGTTTACTTTTCTAAACTGCTGGCGAGTTCTAGGCTGCTGTATAAAACCTTAACCATTCAGAGGACTGATAAGTCTTACAGTTCCGAGGTTGTTAAGTATACTGTCACTTAACACAGAAAAAATGTATTTTTAACCGAGCAGTCTGGGAATTTTTTTTCCTGGTCCGCGTATACAACCCGGTGAGGGTGCTCATCCTCATTGAGTAAATTTAAATAAAGACAGCAGGATGATTCTAATGCCAGTTGTCCCGTGCATTGCTTGCTTTTACAGTTTATACCTTTGAGAATATCACCTCCACAAAGGAGGTAAGGGAGTATAATTAAAAACAACTCAGGAGATGACTCTTTCAGGTTTAATGAATGTGCTATGACCTCTAATCTGTGTTGTATTACTTGTTATGAACTACAGCAAGCATAAACAATTTAATATTTTAAAGTACCACAAATATAGATAGTGGAAAGAATAGATTGCTACTACCACAAAGAGGGGCCATTAAGTTTCCAACAGGTGCAATGAAAAGATGCTCTAAATATTTAGCTTTCAGGCTAAGTCTTTCTTCAGACGTAGAAAACTCTGACAACGTTTACCTAAGCAAAGTCCACAAAGGTGGCCACTGTCATATCTGGGTGCTACGGTCAGACTGCTGCTCTGTCTGATTGGTGAGTGGCAATCCTTTCTTGGGCTGGTAGTGTGGGTGTAGAAGAGGTGTGGGGGCAGGGAGTGGGAGGCTTAGCAAAGTACAGGTGGGGAGCATGCAGGGACCTAGTGGGAACAGGATGTAGAGCTGCTAAGTGCAGAATTGGGTCGGAGGAGAGAAGTAGAGAAGAGGAAAGGACTGTGTTGGTGGAATAGAAGGCTGTGTTGTGTTGGAGTGGGAGAAGTGAAGGGGATAGGCAGGTGGAGTACAGGGAATACTGAGGGTTGCAGTCAGGTGGTCTAAGAGAATGGAGGAAATGTCGCAAGGAGAGTTCCCCCTTGCACAGTTCGTGAAAGCTGATGTTGGCGAGAAGCAGCCTGCTACATGCTACGAGGTACATCATGTAGGGCAGTCACTCTGCAACTGGTGATCCAGTTGACTCTTGGCCACAGTTTGACAGTGGTCATTTATACGAACAGATAGCATATTAGTTTCACGTCCATGTAGAATGTGTAAAATTGTTGCAGCTTTTAGTAATCACATGGTTGCTTTCATAGGTTCCCCTTCCATACATGGGGTTGGAGAGGCTTGTAACAGAATTGGAGTAGCTGATTGTAGGTGGATGTGTATGGTACAGGTCTTGCATCAGGATGTGTTGGAGGGATATGGACCATAAGGCAAGGGATTGGGGTAAGATGCCCCCCTTCCACACTATCTGTTCAGATTCCCCCATTTCATAGTCCTCACTAACTCAGTCCAGCAAAACCATACACATCATGTCCAAACATCCTTGAACTATCTCTTCTCCATCTTTAAAATTGTGTGCTTTCCAATACTAAATTCATGCCTCCCATTTGTCATGTTGAAGCCTTTGCCCTTCAAGAGGCTGAGTGAGTGGAACGCACACCTGTTCACCTCATACTCCCATCTTGGTTCAACAATATCTTCCACTCTTACAAAAGCCTTTCAAAACCTCAGTCTACTACTCTACAGAGCCTGCAGCCTAAAAAGATCCACAACACAGTCGTGAACATATCTTCCAAAAGCCTGAGTCCCACAGAAGTATGAGTTCTTTCCAAGGGCCTTACCTTTCACTCCCCTCACAAATTCAATTGTACTGGACGTTTTTAAAGATCTATTCTCCATCCCTATAGTGGAAAAACTTTTTCGCTACTAACCCTACCAATTGTTCTATCTGAAACCCAATACTCAACCTTGCCTGACTCAATTTACTCCTCCTATCTGTGAACCACAAGCACTGTCCCCAAATCTTTCCGTGGTTATAGTGTATGGTGCACTAAAAAACTCAGCTATATCTTTTCATGCAAGCTATAATTTCCCTTATTTTATGATGACGATTATTCCCTCGCTATGTAGGTCAGTGTCAGCAAATTATTTCCCCATTCAGAGGAGAAAGTTGGTGCTTGAAATTTCGTGAGAAAGATTCTGCTGCTATGAAAGATGTGTTTGTTGTAATGATGTCCTGTGTCATGCCAGTGACTCTCTCCCCTACTTCTCGATAACACTAAATGTGCTCCTCTTCTTCGCACTTTCCTGATATACACCGTTAATCCTATCTGGTAAGGATCCCTCACAGTGCAGCAGTACTCAAAGAGAGGATGGACAAGTGTAGTGTAGACAATATATTTAGTAGATCTCTTACATTTTCTAAGTGTACTGCCAATAAAACATAATCCTTGGTTTGCCTTCCCCACAACATTTTGTGTGTGTTTTTTCCAGTTTAATTTGTTCATAATTGTAATTCCTAGGTAGCAAGTTGAATTTACAGCCTTTAGATTTAACTGATTTGTCATGTAACCAAAGCTTATTCCTTATAGCATTTATTTGGACGATCGAACACTTATTATTTTGTGAGTTGCCAATGTTCACCCCATACAGGTAGCTTTGTCTAAATTGTTTTGCAATTTGTTTTGATCTTCTGATGACTTCACTAAATGATAAACGACAGCATCATCTGTAAACAACCTAAAATGGCTGCTCAGATTGTCCCCTAAATCATTTACATAGATCAGGAATAGCAGAGGACTGATATCACCACCTTCAGGAATGCCAGAAATCACTTCCATTTTACTTGATAACTTTCCATCAGTTATTAAGAACTGTGACCTCTCTGACAGGAAATAGTGAATCCGGTCACATAACTGAGAAGATATTCCATAAGCATGCAATTTCACTACAAACTGCTTGTTTGGTATAGTGTAAAGTCTTTTGAAAATCTAGAAATATGCAATCAGTTTGAAATGCCTTGTCAATAGTACTCAACACTTGATGTGAGAGTAAAGAGAATGTTTTCAAAATCTGTGTTAACTGTGTGTCAATAGACCATTCTCTTAAAGGTAATTCATAATGTCTAAACATACGATATGTTCCAAAATCCTGCCACATATCAGTGGTAATGATATGGGCCTTTAATTAAGTGGATTACCACCACCACATTTCTTGAATATTGGTGTGACCAGTCTCATGGTATGGATGTTCCATCAAGCAAGCAGTTGTATATGTTTAAGTACAGAGCTGTTGCACTAGCATACTCTGAAAGGAATCTAAATGGTGTACAGTTTGGACCAGAAGACGTGTTCCTATTAAGTGATTTAAGTTGCCCCACTACTCAGTGGATATCTACTTCTGAGTTACTCATGTAGGCAGCTGTTCTTGAACTGAATTCTGGAATATTTACTTTGTCTTCTTTGGCGAAGGAATTGTGGAAGACTGTGTTCAGTAACTCTGCTTCGGTAGCACTGTCGTCAGTAGTATTTCCATTGCTGTCGTGCAGAGAAGGCATTTTCTTGCCGCTAGCATACTTTACATACGACCCGAACCTCTTCGGATTTTCTGCCAGGTTTAGAGACAGTTTCATTTTGGAAACTATTACAAGCATCTCGCATTGAAGTCTGCTCTAAGTTTTGATCTTCTGTAAAATCTTGGAGATTTTGCATTCATTTAAATTTGGCACACTTTTTTGTTATTTCTGCAACAGTGTTCTGACCCGTTTGGTGTACCAAGGGGGAACAGCTCTGTCATTTGTTAATTTATTTGGTATAAATCTTGCAATTGCTGTGGATACTGTTTCTTTGAATTCAAGCCACATGTGGTCTATACTTATTTTGTTGATTTGGAAGAGTGGAGATTGTGTCTTAGGAGGGTGTCAAGCAGAATTTTTATCTGCTTTGTTGAATAGGTATATTTTCATTTATTTTTGGAGGCTTGAGGCTTACAATATTCAGTCTCATTATGACAACCGTGTGTTTACTAATCATCCTGAATCTGCTTAATAAGAGGGCTATCCACAAAGTAAATTACGTTTTGGAATTAAAAATAAAGTAAGTATTGGATTTTTTAAAAATTATATACAGATGAAAGCGCACTTAAATACTACTTTTCTACATAGTTTCCATTTAAATTAAGGCACTTATCGTAGCGATGGACGAGCTCGGAAATTCCTTCGTCATAAAATTCGGCCGCCTGCGCCTTCAACCACATGGTTACCTCTTCTTGAAGCTGTGCGTCGTCATCAAAACGCTGCATAGCCAACCACTTCTTCATTGCTGGGAATAAGTGGAAGTCTCTCGGTGCCAAGTCGGTACTGTACGGCAGATGAGGAAACAACTCCCACTTAAAATATTCGAGAGCTTCACGAGTGGCATTTGCCGTGTGGGCCCGGGCGTTGTCGTGAATCAGCAAGATCTTTGAGCCCAACTTTCCCTTGCGCTTGTTTTGTATTGCTCTTCTGAGGTTGTGCAGAGTTTGGCAATACCTTTGAGTGTTTGTTGTAGTGCTTCTTTCCAGGAAATCTACAAAAATCACACCTTTTCTGTCCCAAAAGACAGTTGCCATCACCTTCCTTGCCGAAATTGTCTGCATGTGTTTCTTGGGTTTTTGGGGGAATTTGTGTGCCCCCACTGCATTGACTGCAATTTTGTCTCGCAGTTCACATGCTTAACCCATGTTTCGTCACCAGTAATGATGCGATCGAGTAATACGTCGCCATCTTTCTCATTAGCGTCCAAAAACGTTAACGCTGCACCCATTCGCTGATTTTTGTGAATCTCTGTCAAGATTTTTAGTATCCATCTTCCACAAAACTTGTGGTAACCAAGCTTTTCGGTACTGATTTCATGCAACAAACTTCGTGAAATTTGTGGAAAACTCGTAGAGAGTTCCGTTATTGTGAAATTACAGTTTTCACGGACCGCGGCATCAACTTTTTCGACAAGTTCGGCAGTCACTATGCTGGGTCTTCTACTTAACTCGTCGTCGTGAACGTTAGTTTGGCCATTTTTAAATTTTATGACCCATTGACGCTCTCCATCTTCAGTGATTATGTTGTCCCCATACACTTCACAAAGCTGCCGATAGATTTCTATCGGTGTACAGTTTTATGCAGTCAGAAACCTTGTTACTGCACGCACTTCACACTTCGCGGCATTTTGAGTTAACGCTGACATTTCAAACTGTCACAGTAACTTAACGGAGTACAGCACGAACCTCTCACTAGCACGGCAGGGTGCCGACTGAGTGGCGGAATGCCATGACACCAAGATGGCTGCACTAGCCCTGCCCCTAACGGACACAAACGAAAACGTAATGTACTTTGTGGATAGGCCTCGTATATACATCTCTTGGTCTCATTCTAAAATTCCCCCCCACCCCAAAGCACCTTCCTTCCCTCAACCTGCCACCCTGCCCTTTCCTCCAATACTAAATGATGTCTCGGACTGTGTCCTATCAACTGATCCCTCCTATTCAGGTTGTGCCACAAATTTCTTTTCTCCCCAATTCTATTCAGTACCCCCTCATTAGTAAAGTTGCTCAACTCATCTAATCTTCAGTATGCTTCTGTAGCTAAGGATGGCAGTGGATCTTATTTGGCCCGAAATCTTATATGTTCGAGAGCTGATGGGGAATCTTTCATGACGAAGCCTCAGTTTTTTGACAAGTTTGGGGAGGTGGAGGGCTTGTCCAAAATGAGATCTGGGTCAGTCTTGATCAAAACAGCATCCTCCGCCCAGTCATGGGAGTTAATCGCTTGTGACAAGCTGGGGGATGTTTCTGTAACCCTCACGCCCCATAAGAGCTTAAATATGGTCCAGGGTATCATATTTCACAGAGACCTTCGTTTGCAGTCTGATGATAAGCTGCGTGCCAGTTCAGAGCAGCGAGGTGTACATTTCGTCCGGCATGTCCACTGGAGTCCAAAGGATAATCAGGTTGCCACCGGTGCCTTCATCTTGGCCTTTGAGGGTGATACATTGCCCGAGAAGATCAAGGTGATGGTCTACTGGTGTGATATAAAACACTATATCCCTCCCGATGCTGTGCTTTAAGTGCTGGAAGTTCGGCCATATGTCTTCCCACTCTACTTCCAGTGCCACGTGCCGAGACTGTAGACACCCATCACATCACATCACTCCCTGTGCCCCACTTCCAATCTGTGTCAACTATGGAGAGCACCATTCACCTTGCTTGCTTCACTGAAGGATTCTCCAGAAAAAAAAGAAAATCATGGAGTAAAAGACCCTGGACCGACTGACCTACACTGAGGCTAAGAGAAAATTGGAAAGCCTGCATCCTGTGTATCTGACATTGTCTTACGCTGCTGCTACAACAGTTCTGGCACCATCAGTTCCGCCAACCCAGGTTACCTCTCAGAGCTGGAAGACTACACCTACCCCCTTGATGGTGGGGGGCATTTCCCTCCCTGTTGTTCCTTCACCACCTACTTTGGGAACAACCCCCCACCCCCACCCCACCCCCTCCAAGACCATCGGGGTCGTCCATCCCCACTTCTAAGCCAGAGAAGCGTAAGTCTTCTTTGGCTTCTCTAGCTAGGAAGGGATCCCTTGGGTCACTCCCTTCCCAGGTTCCTACCAGTGGCAAAGCTGACACCCACCAGCGGCTGAAGCAACCACAGGTAGCTGGTCGTAGGGCTTCAGTCCCTGAGGCTGTATCAGTGAAGCCCTCCCAGCCGGACAAACATAAGGAGCAGCGAGAGAAACCTAAAAAGAAAAAGACCCCCAAGAACCAAGGCACTGTGGTAGCACTCACACCACTGCTACTTCCAAGCTCTGTGTCTGAGGAAGAGGTGGAGATTTTGGTGTCCGCTGAGGACCTAGATCTCGCCAGACCCTCAGACACAATGCATATAGACTGCTCGGGCAATAAATCTGTGGCAGCAGGTGACTCTGTGGCATAAACTGCCTCATTGAATGTTCCTGCCTTCTCAGTCTCACGATGTCATCCTCCAGTGGAATTGCGGTGTTTTTTTCCACCGCCTGGCTGAGCTACGGCAGCTGTTAAGCTTTACACCTGCTATCTGCATTGCCCTCCAGGCAACCTGGTTTCAAGCAATGCAGACCCCTGCCCTCTGCGGCTATAAGGGATATTACAGGAACCGTAGAAACTATAATAGTGTCAGGCGGAGTTTGCATTTATGTCCTAAACTCGGTCTGTTGTGAAAATGTGCCACTTCAAACCCCTCTTTAATCTGTGGCTGTCGGAATGAGGACGATGCAGAAAATAACTGTCTGCAATGCATATCTTCCTCCAGATGGTGCAGTACCCCTGAAGGTATTAGCTGCACAAGGGAAAGTCCTCACATTCACTGCACACCACAGTGAATCCTATAACGCCACATTTACAGGGTGGGAGCTCCTCAGTACTTTTGCACATTGCCCTGACACAACTCCTGGGCCTGATAGAGCATCCACAGCCAGATGAGTAAACATCTCTCATCTGGCTACAAGCGACATCTTCTCGTCATTTTCAACCGGCTCTGGTGCGATGGCGTCTTTACATCGCAATGGCAGGAGAGCTCCATCATTCTGGTAAAAACCTGCTTGATGTGGATAGCTATCAGCATTGGTCATAGGTGGCTAATGCATGGTTACCTACTCCGTTGTGAGGACGCACCTCAGTGTCGCTGTGGCAGTCATCCACCTCTTGCTGGACTGCCCACTCTTAGCCTCTCTGTGGCAGACTTTTAACTTCCCAGCAAACTTCCTTCAGTGTTCGGCAACAGTGCCTCCACAGCAGCTTTAATTTTATGTTTTATCTGTGAGAGTGGGTTTTATACTTCTATGTAGGTTTTAGCGCATGTCCTTTGTCCCGCCATCTCCTCCACCCTTGTGCTTTTAGGGTGGAGGTTTTTGTGTGTTGCAGAGGGGTTGGCTTTCCCTTTTTATTCCCGTGGGTTGGCCAGCCACAGTAATCTGCTTTCATGTTTTACTCTCTTTTGTTTCTAGTGTGTCTGTTGTTTTCTTGTCCTCTTTTGTTCCTTTTAGTTTTTGTTGCCTTCCCTTCGTTCTTGTGGTTTTTCCTCTCTTTCCGTTTTGTGTTGCATGTTTTGTCCATTTTATTCTCACACTTGTGGCAGTGTTTTATTAGGAACAAGGGACTGATGACCTCGTAGGTTGGTCCGTTCTCCCACCTTTGAACCAACCAATCGATCATAAGAACGTATACCATATCTCCGTATCGTGCCCATACTATGTTCATTACCCATCTTATTAATATTTTTCTCCCATTGATTGGTCAAGTATCTATTCAATTCTAATGAAGTGTTGCAATGTGCCGACTGGCGACTCTATCTATTGTATGCCCTTAGTCTCAGTTCATCCTTGCCCTCTTACAGCATTTCCTGTGACCAATACTTTGCTACAAAAAGCCACCCGGAACCCTCTGTCAGGGAATAGTTACCGGACGGAATGAGAAGGAAGACTTTTCTTCTTATCCTGTCCTGTAAGTCTCCCCAGACTTGGGGTTCTGGGTGACTGTTCTGAACTGTACCCCTTTCCCTAAACCTCTCCAGTCCTTTTCCTTCACCCGTCTTCCTTCATCAACTCTTATGACAGGAGAAGGAGCTGCTGGCTCAGAAAGCTGTAAATGTTAAACCAGTGTGCGTGCGTGCGTGCGTGCGTGCGTGCGTGCATGTTCCCCTGTTGCTGCTTGGTGAGTAGATTTTTTTAATCTATCTATTTACATAATATTATGAAACAGATAGAGGAAATGCTCAGTCACAGTCAAATATATAGCAGCCTCCATGACTTTTAGTACACTAGCCTTGTTACATGGAGTCTAGTATTCTGACGCAGCACATTAGTTTATTCTCAACACATGTTCAAGATACCGTTCTTCTTCTATTGAAGCTCCCTGTTCTGCCATTGTTGTTCTGTGATGCAATGCCTTGTACCAAAGTAAATTGTTGAATTTTCTGCTTGATGATGACTTTACTGTTTCACACGTATGACCCTTCTCCTGCATGTCTCTGTAGCCTGGGCTGTTGATGCGCCTGAAACGCTCCCTGTTCATGCCCCATAAGTTGTAAATGACTCAGAATCAGCGCTTCAGTGTTAAAGCAGTATCAGGCCATGCCAAAGTTGGGCAGGGGCTCATGAGCAGCACATGCAGCAGTTTCACAACACCCCTGTGATGACAAGATTACACCAGGCCAGCCTACAGGAGATATTGCAGTGGGATCACAGACACCGATGTTCACATGCAGTTGGCACGGAGAATCAGAAATTAAGAATGCCTAAACCAGCTCTTCGTTTGGTCAGCTGGGCAGTATGTGATGTCAAGTCTTTGGTAGTCAGAGCCATCACAGTGACTATGCCATGACCTTTTTGCAAACAACGGTCCACTGCCTGTCTTCCCAGGCCCAGGAAACCAACACTGTGCTGGTTGCTCACTCGTGCTCTTTAGTGGTCATCCAGACTTCGGCTCCTGCTAACATCATTGCCATGTAGCTATACCACCATGACCTTCAACAGTGGAGATCGTGTCGGTGACCGCTCCACACTGTGGCCGTGTCTCACCATCTTGGCTCCTGATTTGATGGCCGTAGTCCAAGAGTAGAATATTTCTCTCATTCTTTTCCATTTTGCTTATCTGCAAGCCTCTCTGTGATGAGTAGCAATCTATCCTTTCCATGCTCCTATAATTCAGTCCTAGACTTTACATTTTTTGACAGATGCAGAAAAGGAAGAACGTAAAACAAATTCCAGGTTTTGTGCGCGTGTGCGTGTGCGCGTGTGCGTGTGCGCGTGTGTGTGTGTGTGTGTGTGTGTGTGTGTGTGTGTTGGGGGTTGTAGTTTAATGTATGATTTAATTTTTTAAAAGTAAAGTGAACATTTATTTAAATTTTATTGAACTGTTTACAGATTAAAAAACCTGATCAGAACTCATATAATGACAAGACAGATATTACGTTACGTGGTTCAGAAGAATCGCAGTCCAAGGCCAAACAACTAATTCAAGATCTTCTTGATGACACATCTTATAGAAGAGGAAAAAGTTATACCAATCAGACACCAACAAATGGAGGTTACAGTAAAGAGGAAAAACAGCGTTCCTCAAATAATGAAAGCAGTGGCAATATTTTTGAGCTGTCAGAAGACGATGAGGTTTTTAAAAAGCTGAATAATATTAACTGGTCAGAGTTGAATAGAGTATATGTAAGTGTTAGAATTCTACTTCCTTTTTTAAATGTGGAAAGCATGAGGTGAGAGATTTTTTAAGTCCAATTATTCCTAAACAGGAAGAAGCTCAGAAAGAAAAATGGTCCAAATTACCACCTATGATAAAAAACTTCTATCACGAAGATCCAGAAGTAGCGAACATGCCACCAGAATTGGTTGCAAAATATAGGTAAGAATTGTAATTAACTGTTGCCTTATTGTATGAAAGTTGTGTGTCAAGTAGTAAAAAAAGTTACATGCTTCTTCACATTATAATAAAAATGTGTAACTTTAAGAGTGGAGTTACCAACTCTGCAAATAGTTGACACACTGAGTCCTTAGAGTACGTTGCGCTGGCACTATGGCTCAACTTGGTTGAATAGGTGAGGGGTGAAAGGAGGTGAAGGGTAGGAGGGAGAGTCGGGGAATGGTGGCCGACAGCTGAGAGGGAGAGACAGCATGTGCACAGGGTAGGAGTGTGACACAGAGGAGCTAATTCTTGCTGCTAGCAGGGCTGCACGCAGTTGCCTGGAGGAGTAGGTGGGACAGGATGATAGAACAAAGGAACGGGGAGACTGCAGAGAAGAGGGTGTGGGTGCAGGGCTAATGGAGACTTGAGGCCAGGAGGATTGTGGGATCAAAGGATGTATTGAAGGACCAGTCTCATCTACCATTCATGGAAGCTGCAGTTTTGATACATTTCAGTCTGAGTTTTGTATGCGTCGTAACAAAAAAATTCCTTTAACTTTACAACCTACTTGGTAAATTTGTATTGCAAGATATCGGCGGTTATCATCTACCCGTGCATGGATGTACATTATGTTTCCCAGATACAGCTTATGACCGAATGTGTGTTCCAAAATTGATCGTGTGTGCTGTATGGATAATAAACATCAAAAAAGTAAAGCTTGTTTACAAACTATCAAAGGTGTCCCCCCCCCCCCCCCCACACACACACACACACATATCAGAAAACTTCCACATGAGCACCCTTAGTAGCGCGTAGCACATCTAGGCGATATTCAGTTTCCATCCACACATTAGCCAACATCACTGGAGGGATCGATTCAACAATTGTGGTTATCCGTTGCCGCAGGGTTTCAAGATCTGGTACACATGTTCGGTAGACCTCGTCCTTGACATAACCCCATAAAAAGAAGTCTAATGGGGTTATGTTGGGAGAGTGTGGAGGCCAAACTGTTGGCCCATCATGACCAATCCATTGCCCAGGAAAGGTCATATCGAGATAGGTGTGGATGTTCAAACCCCAATGAGGCGGTGCACCGTCTTGCTGAAACAAGACATCGGGGTGATACTGAAGCAGCTGAGGAACAGCATACAGTTGAAACATGTCCAGATACACTGCAGATGTGATGGTAGCCTCAGCGAAGAAGAATAGCCAGATAATTCGATCGTGCAATAGCGCGCAACAAACATTCACCTTTGGACTGCCTCTGGTGCACTCCATGACCTCGCCAGGGGGTTGTGAACACCAAATGCGCACATTATGGCGTCTCACTACTCCACTGACAAAAAAGGCTGCTTCATCGGAAAAGGCAATTCGTCTGAGATAACCATCATCGTCCTCAATACGTGATGGCATTTAGACTGCAATGTCATATCGACATGTACTGTCATTGGGCAACAATGGAAGTGGAAGTTTAGTGATGTGTGGAAAAAGACATAGATAGTTTGTAAACAATTAGACACCAGTTTCATATTTTTATCTTACTTCTAGCCTGAGCTATCAATTTATTTAATCAGGGAAAGACTTTTGACTCCCTGTACAACACATTGTGGCTGTATAGCTCGGGTGCTGTTATCGACGATGCTGAAAACAAAGATTCCAAGCGGGAAAGCACCAGAAAGACGAAAGGATGTGGGTTTTAAGGGAGAGAGTAAGGAGTCATTCCAATCCCGGAAGCAGAAAGACTTCCCTTAGGGGGAAAAAAGGACAGGTGTGCACGATCAAAGGCAGAGCCACGTGTGAAAGCACCCACGTGATTTACCAACTGACCTGCCTGCACTGTGACGCTTTCTATGTGGGAATGACCAGCAACAAACTGTTCATTCGCATGAATGGACACAGGCAGATAGTGTTTGTTGGTAATGAGGATCACCCTGTGGCTAAACATGCCTTGGTGCACGGCCAGCACGTCTTGGCACAGGGTTACACCGTCCAGGTTGTCTGGATACTTCCCACCAACACCAACCTATCCAAACTCCGGAGATGGGAACTTGCCCTTCAATATATCCTCTCTTCTCGTTATCCACCAGGCCTCAATCTCCACTAATTTCAAGTTGCCGCCACTCATACCTCACCTGTCTTTCAAGAACATCTTTGCCTCCACACTTCCGCCTCGACTTAAATCTCTGCCCTTACTCTTTGCCTTTAAATGTGTGTGCGTGCGTGCGTGCGAGCGAGCGAGTATATACCTATCCTTTTTTCCCCCTAAGGTAAGTCTTTCCGCTCCTGGGATTGGAATGACTCCTTACCCTCTCCCTTAAAACCCACATCCTTTCATCTTTCCCTCATTCCTGACGAAGCAGCCGCCGGTTGCGAAAGCTCGAAATTCTGTGTGTGTGTGTGTGTGTGTGTGTGTGTGTGTGTGTGTGTGTGTGTGTGTGTGTGTGTGTTGTGTGTGTTTGTGTGTTTTATTCATTGTGCCTATCTACTGGCACTTTCCCGCTTGGTAAGTCTTGGAATCTTTGTTATATATATGATGTAAATAAAATAGAAAGAAACTTCCACATGGGAAAAATATATTAAAAACAAAGATTCCTATATATTAGATAGTAGACCCGCAACTGAGCGCCTCCCCAGGTGGCGGATAGGGGAATGCCTAAATACTCGAGGTGGACCAAAACTACTAGTAGCGTCTGTTCCCACAGTGGGTGGCTACAAAAGGCGTCTGCTCCAGTCAGTGGCGGTCTCAACCAACCTCCTGATCAGGAAATTCAGGTTGTAGTCGGCAGCATGCCATACATCCAACTACTAAACATCATGATGGTACAACGAGAAAAATCTCATTACCCCAGGCCCCAGTCAATAGACTGGGATCGTCGTGAGCATCGGATTCCGGGGGCTCACGGACAACATGAGAAAAATCGGAGCTTCTCAAACTCCCTCAAGACCAAACGCAAACACTACATCGGCACACTCAACGTGAACACACTGATGAAGACAGGAAAGATGAAACAACTGACAGACACTCTGGAAAAATTTAAAATCAAAATATATGCACTGCAAGAAATGCGATTCACAGATGACCATTTCAACACGGAGAATTTCAGAATGTACAAAGGAAAACAATTGAGACAACTGAAAAACCTAAGGCTCTTCGGCACAGGATTTGCAGTACACAGGTCCATCATGGACAGCATAATCTACTTTTCTTCACCAAATGAAAGAATCAGCATCATCACAGTGAAATCGGCCAACAAATCCTACACAAGCACCGACTAATGACTGCAACAGGAAAAACCCGGACGAAGTTGACGGCTTCTGGACGACAATAGAAGAAACTATCAGAAAAATTCCTGCACATAGTAAGAATAATACTGGGAGACTTTAACGCTAAACTTGGAAAATAAAATATATACAGACATACCACAGGAAAACATAATCCACACAAGGACACCAACAAAAATGGATAACATCTGATGGACTTTTGCAAAAGCCACGACCTCGCCATTGTGTCAACAAAATTCAAGAAACCAACACGAAAACTTACCACATGGAAATTCCCCAGCGGAAAGAAAGAACTACAGATCGACCACATAATAGTCCAGAAAGACTCGCATAAAGAAATTTTGAACATAGACACCCGTAAAGGCTACTTCGACTCAGACCACCACATACTACAGATCAGGATTCGTCTTTTGCCCAAGAAAAAGCTCCAGAAGAATAAAATTGTTAGACCAGATCCAGAATATGTTACTTTAAACCAGACACAAATATTACACAAAATTAAAATGGAGAAAACGACAGAATGGACACAACTTTCACATAGAATCCGAGAGGCCATGAAACTAGCACAAGCACCACGCACACGGAAACACCGTTGGTGGAACCACACATTTCCAAGCTATTGACCAACGAATCAGTGCATGGAAAAAATTTAGTAGTCACAAATCCCAAGAGAATTGGATGAACTTCTTGAAAACACAGAAGCAATCAAGCAAAATCATTCGCAGTGAAAAACGACAGTATGATAAACGGCGACTCACGGAGATCGTATCGGACTTAACGAAGAACAATAAAAGAAACTTCTACAGAACGTTCAGAGAAAATATGACTGGATATCAACCACCCAACTTGTGCTTCAGAAGACCGGATGGAACCCTAGAAACCAATACAAAAAACAATTGTGACATTCTGGCAAAGTACTTTGAAAAACTACTCAATACGGACCCCCCAATGGAAGAAATGGTGAAAGAAACGAGCACGTACAATCCACATAGTGAACTTCCAACTCTAGAAGAAGTTAAAGAAATAATCAAGTCACTCAAGAATTGTAGAGCACCAGGAGAAGAGGGCATCATCGCGGAAATGTGGAAGTTACAAGACCCAGAACTCACCTAAGACATCCACAGGATCTTGGAAGACCATGAAAATTCCTGACGACTGGAAAACTGCCCTAATACACCCACTACACATAAAAGGTGACAAGACTGACCCGAACAACTACAGAGGAATATCCCTCCTACCAGTCACGTACAAGATCTTCTCTAAAGCTTTACTGAACAGACTAGAATACCAGACCGACCACTTGATTGGGGAATACCAAGGCTTCCGTAAAGGGCGGTCTTGTGCGGAACAAATTTGGAACCTGAAAATGATTTTACAACACAAACAGAACCTGATCATTACCTTTGCAACTTCAAAAAGGCGTACGGCTCCATCGACTGGAAAGCTCTCTTCAAAATTCTAGCAGAATACAAAGTAGACAACAAAACACAGGCTATCATAGAGCAAACTTTAACCAACACGACGTCCAAAGTAAAGTTCTGTGGGGAACTATCAGAATGGGAAACATCACAACAGGGGATAACCTTAGGAAACCTACAGATTAAATGCCTGGCTTTTGCAGACGATTTGGCGATTGTCACGAAAGGTATAAAGGAAACAAAAGACGCTATTGGAAAAACTGCACGAAATCGCTTCCAAAACTGGACTACAGATCTCTTACAAAAAGACTCAGTTTATGAGCACAAAGAAACTCTCATCTCTGAACACACAGTATGGCACGATTTACAAAACGGCAAACTTCAAATACCTCGGTCAAACACTACAAATGAGTGGACATAAGAGACTCAAACGATGAAAGAAAGACTAAACTGGACAAGGCATACAAAGTAGCGTGAAATCATTACAAGAAGTAGTCTATCTCACAAAAAGCCAAATTACGCCATTACGTCATGGTGCTCCCCAAGGTACTATATGCAGCAGAGACCACACTAATCCTAGGGCATACACATATCAGACAATTAGAAAAAGTAGAACGGAAAATATTCAGGAAAATATTTGGTGCAACTAACAACAATGGAATATGGATCAAGAAACCTACAGAGGAACTATACAAACATACGGAGACAATCACAGAAAAGATTAGAAAACGCAGACTACAATTCTATGGACACCTATACAGAAAGCCATCACACAGGCTGACCAAACAGATCTTTGACTGGGTAACCACTAGAAACAACAAATGGGTGGTAGAGGTAGAAAACGACCTGAACCAACTCAACATAACAGCAGACACAATAAACGACAGAATAAAATTCAGAAACTTCATTAAGAAAAGTAAACTACGTTAGATACAGTGTGACAAACGAACAGGCATAAAATGGACCAAAGCACGCAAGCAAGATCACAGCCAGAAGATGAAAGAAATATGGGCAGCCAAAAATGCAATCAAGATGAAGCCGAAGACACAAAGCCGACAAGAAGCATGGACAGAGAACCGGAAACAGAAACACAGCAAGCGAATGAGGGAAGTTTGGGCAGCAAAGAAGGCAGCAAAAGGAACTGGCCATGTAGTTTAGTCCAAATGCGCTCTGTAAGGGCAAAAACAAAGATTCCAAGACTTACCAAGCAGGAAAGCGCCGGTAGATAGGCACAATGAATAACACACACACACACACACACACACACACACACACACACACACACACACACACACACACAGAATTTTGAGCTTTCGCAACCGGCGGCTGCTTCGTTAGGAAAGAGGGAAGGAAAAGTAAAGATGAAAGGATGTGGGTTTTACGGAGAAGGTAAGGAGTCATTCCAATCCTGGGAGCGGAAAGACTTACCTTAGGGGGGGAAAAGGATAGGTATATACTCGCGTGTGCGCGCGCGCGCACACACACACACACACACACACACACACACACACACACACACACACACACACACACCTCTATCCTTTTTTCCCCACTAAGGTAAGTCTTTCCGCTCCCGGGATTGGAATGACTCCTTATCCTCTCCCTTAAAACCCACATCCTTTCATCTTTCCTTTTTCTTCCCTCTTTCCTGATGAAGCAGCCACCAGTTGCGATAGCTCGAAATTGTGTGTGTGTGTGTGTGTGTGTGTGTGTTTTGGTAAGTCTTGGAATATATATATATATATATATATATATATATATATATATATATATATATTAAAAACAAAGATTCCAAGACTTACCAAGCGGGAAAGCGCCGGCAGATAGGCACATGAACAAAACACACAAACACACACACAGAATTACGAGCTTTCGCAACTGGCAGTTGCTTCGTCAGGAAAGAGGGAAGGAGAGGGAAAAATGAAAGGATGTGGGTTTTAAGGGAGAGGGTAAGGAGTCATTCCAATCCCGGGAGCGGAAAGACTTCCCTTAGGGGAAAAAAAGGACAGGTGTACACTCGCGCGCACACACACACACACACACACACACACACACACACACACACACACACACACATCCATCCGCACATACACAGACACAAGCAGACATATTATGTCTGCTTGTGTCTGTGTATGTGCGGATGGATATGTGTGTGTGTGTGTGTGAGTGTACACCTGTCCTTTTTTTCCCCTAAGGGAAGTCTTTCCGCTCCCGGGATTGGAATGACTCCTTACCCTCTCCCTTAAAACCCACATCCTTTCATTTTTCCCTCTCCTTCCCTCTTTCCTGACGAAGCAACTGCCAGTTGCGAAAGCTCGTAATTCTGTGTGTGTGTTTTGTTCATGTGCCTGTCTGCCGGCGCTTTCCCGCTTGGTAAGTCTTGGAATCTTTGTTTTTAATATATTTTTCCCATGCGGAAGTTTCTTTCTGTTTTATATATAATGAGATTCACAAGTATTTATTCATTCGCACATTGTCTTCCATAAATTACATGGCGGAGTGCCTTTTGGGACGTAAAAAAAGGCAGTTTGTTTATTATGGAATAAGTTAATCCAGATTTTACATTGAACACTAAACAGTTTCAGCTCACTGTGTTAAGTTACATAAATCAATGTTCCTGTGCTGCATTAATGCGAGCATTTTCCTTCAAATTGAGTACATGCATCACAGCGCAGAGGATACAGTGTCTCTTCATGAGTTTAGCTTCTGATATGGACAAATAAGATTTTTGTGACTCAGCTACGTGTAATATAACTTCTGTAGAACTTTGAGATAGTAAGAACTGTGAAAGGAATGGTAGTTACATAGTTTATTTAAAAGTGTTGTGAAAGGCTTGCCTGTAGGACTACTTGGGGCAAAGGTTCTTGGTTGAAACATTAGCTTTCATGAAATTCTGGCAACATTTCATTGACTCTCACACACTGCTGACCTATGACTGCAGCCTACTGTTTATACTGGCCTATAAGTTATAAATGTGTAGCCCTTGCCTAATAGCAAAACATTCCTGATCAATACAGGGGAGAATTGCCACGCCAACCGTCAGAAGTCGAAACATGAACTCCAGTGCACATACCGATGCAGTCGTACCTCCTGCACACTGCTGCTAGGCTACTACACTGGCCTCAGAAGTAGCATGCTGTAATGTGCACGTGATAATGTGGTGTCTGTCCTTGCCACTCTGTGCTAAATATTTAAATTTCCACTAACATTATCCTCCAGATGACCAGTAATTTCTCTTCCGATGGGTGATGTGGTGTACCTTCCCTGTACTACAAGAAATGCTGCCCTATTTGCCACCAAATTTGGCGTCTTCACACTTTCATATTTTGCACTTACACTGGTTTAAATAGGAGGCAGCACTCACAGCTCAGCAGCATGTTCATTCATTGAAAATCCTAAACGTAATGACTTCTTGCTTAATAGTGTGTTTGACCACCTTTGGAATGCATTACAGCAGTGATTGTGTGTACCAAAGATTAGTCCTTGGTAGGTATCCAGAGGTAAGAGCCTCTAGATACCTACACATAGTTCACGTAAACTGCAGGCAGTTTGTGGGTACAGTGTGTGCCCACCCAGAGGTGTTCTGTTGAGTCCAAATTGGACTACTTTGCTGAAAAAGACATAAACATGAATTTATTATAGAGTTCCTCAGACTGCTTTAGCAGGATTGTGACCTTGTGACATGGCTATTTATCCTGCTGCAAGATACCATCACTGCCAAGGAAGCCATTGAGTGTGAAATGAAAAGAAGCAAGTGGTCAGCAATGTTACATGTTCTACAGCTGTCATAACGCCTTCATTTACAACTGTAGGTTCCTCAGATGCCCAGGTGAATGCTGCCCCCTGTAGTGTACTACTATCCCCACAGCATTGTGTTCCTGGCACAGTGCATGCTTTGAGCAGCAATTCAGCTGGATGCCCATGTACCTGGACTGACCATTGAACTGATATTATGAGAAACATAACTCATCCAAATAGACAAAATGTTTCCATTGATCTACGGTCCAGTCTTGATGATCCTGTACCCATTTCAGTTAAGACTGCCAGTATTGTTGTGACAACAAGGGAACATGTAGAGGTCCGTCTGCTGTAGAGCCCTATGTTAAACTATGTGCAGCGAACAGTGTTCTCTGAAGAACTTGTGCCTGCGCTCTCATTGTACTAAGTCGTCAAATCTGCCACAGGTCACAGCCATCCTTCTTTACAAAGTGAGCAAGGGTTAGACTTAGTCATTCTGTGATGAGTGATAGGAATCAGACATGTTGCCACCCACCCATAGTTTCATCGTCCTTCAACTACTTTCAGTAAAGACTTGTGGCAGTAGGATGTGAACAGCCTGGAAACTCAGCTGTTTCCTAATGCTCATTCTCAGGTGCTGGGCCACAATATTTACCTTTGTCAAAGTCATTTACGAGCCATATCGTTGCTATAATGTTTCCCCATTTGTGTTTGCTTTGCTTGTATATATTCCTCACCACACCACGTACCCACATTGTCACCAGAGTTCAACCTCACAGTTGTGAAGATAATAATGTTATAACTCATGAGGTTATGTCTGTTAAATAACTGATGAAATAATGCGGGATTTCACAATACTTTAGCATGTTTCGCCCAAGAACCATTTCTGCAGATTCTTTCAGTTTCTACCTCTGAAGTGTTCCATAATAAATAATTTCATCACATATAGCCATGTTCACAAAGATATTGTTGTTAATATTTAAATTGTACTTGCGACATGCTTGTCGGTATTGGTTTGTACTTGAGAAGGGATTTGTAAGCTGAAACTAGTGGTGTATATTACAGGACCTGGCTAGTAAAATTGCATTCTCATTGGAACTTTGTCTTTATTTAAAAAAAAAAAAAATTATGGGGATAATGTTTAGAGTAAAGAAGAATCGTGATAACAAAGAACTTCAGTCACACTTTCGTTTAGTAGCAGTGAGAAAACCACAAAACTGCTTTTTGTTACTTACTATCAGTTTCATAAACATGCACATCCTGCCTCCAAATTAGAGCTGCCTCAAACTTTTTGATACGAGTATCAAAAAGGACAGTGGGAGGGGGAATAGCTATATTACGCAGGTCTATTTAACTTAATATCATAAATTGTTGCAAATAACTGGTGGTGAGAGTAACTGGCTGCACAATAACAACATTGCAATTTTGTATATTAGCCTTGCAACATATAACGTCCCCATTGTAATTGTTACAGATGAAGACCGTTTATAGCTGTGGAATTCAAAACAGTTTTGCAGTTGAGAGGAGCAAAGTTTCATGAATGCCCAGCTCCTTATTTTTTGACTAATGGTCTGGCCGGACTCCAAATACAAACTGTTAGTGTGTAGAAAACCAGTGTCATTAAACATAAATTTAAATAACTCTTAAACATCACAGGAAAGTTCTATAGACTAGTGTGGAAAAATCAGCTGTTCCCTTTAATTGTTTGTACAGCCATGGGTACCAGGATTGCCCCCTCGTATGCCAACCTATTTATGGGTCGCTTAGAGGAAGCCTTCTTGGTTACCCAAGCCTTCCAACCCAAAGTTTGGTACAGATTTATTGATGACATCTTCATGATCTGGACTCACAGTGAAGAACAACTCCAGAATAATCTCTCCAAACTCAACTCCTTTGGTTCCATCAGATTCACCTGGTCCTACTCAAAATCCCATGCCACTTTCCTAGACGTTGACCTCCATTTGTCCAATGTCCAGCTTCACACATCCATCCACATCAAACCCACCAACAAGCAACAGTACCTCCATTATTACAGCTGCCACCCATTCCAAATCAAACGGTCCCTTCCCTACAGCCTAGGCCTTCGTGGCAAACGAATCTGCTCCAGTCCTGAATCCCTCGACCATTACACCAAAAACCTGAAAACAGCTTTCGCATCCCGCAACTACCCTCCCGACCTGGTACAGAAGCAGATAACCAGAGCCACTTCCTCATCCCCTCAAACCCAGAAACTCTCACAGAAGAACCCCAAAAGTGCCCCACTTGGGACAGAATACTTCCCGGGACTGGATCAGACCTTGAATGTGGCTCTTCAGCAGGGATACGACTTCCTAAAATCCTTCCTCGAAATGAGATCCATCCTTCATGAAATCCTCCCCACTCCACCAAGAGTGTCTTTCCGCCGTCCACCTAACCTTCGTAACCTCTTGGTTCATCTCTATGAAATCCCCAAACCACCTACTCCAGTCCTGTAACCCGGAAGGTGTACACGATCAAAGGGAGAGCCACATGTGAAAGCACCCACGTGATTTACCAACTGACCTGCCTGCACTGTGACGCTTTCTATGTGGGAATGACCAGCAACAAACTGTCCATTTGCATGAATGGACACAGGCAGACAGTGTTTGTTGGTAATGAGAATCACCCTGTGGCTAAACATGCCTTGGTGCATGGCCAGCACATCTTGGCACAGTGTTACACCGTCCGGGTTATTTGGATACTTCCCACTAACACCAACCTGTCAGAACTCCAGAGATGGGAACTTGCCCTTCAGTATATCCTCTCTTCTTGTTATCCGCCAGGCCTCAACCTCCACTAATTTCAAGTTGCCGCCGCTCATACCTCACCTGTCTTTCAACAACTTCTTTGCCTCTGTACTTCCGCCTCGACTGACATCTCTGCCCTTACTCTTTGCCTTTAAATATGTCCGTGCGTGCGTGCGTGCGTGCGTGCGTGCGTGCGTGCGTGCGTGGCTACACCTGTCCTTTTTTTTCCCCCCTAAGGGAAGTCTTTCCGCTCCCGGGATTGGAATGACTCCTTACCCTCTCCCTTAAAACCCACATCATTTCGTCTTTCCCTCTCCTTCCTGAAGAAGCAACCATCGGTTGCGAAAGCTAATAATTCTGTGTTTGTGTGTTTGGTTCATTGTGCCTGTCTGCCGGCTCTTTCCCGCTTGGTACGTCTTGGAATCTTTGTTTTTAATATATTTTTCCCATGTGGAAGTGTCTTATCTGTGACAGTTCTTATAAACTACTTGCAACAACTGAGAATCAAAGAAACTTCTCTTAATTTTACAGTATTTATACATAAAAGGTGTGTGAGAAAAGTAATAGGACTGGCAACACTTTGTTGTTCTGCTTGTGTAGATTTTTGTGTTCATCCCTTCCAGTTTTTCAGAGTTTGAGCCCTGTACACTCATCATGCAATTTTTGAGAACACCGTCAATGAAGTTGGGTGTTTAAAAAAATGGTACTGTGGAATTCAGAGCAATGCTATGCCCCCATGTTCTGTGTTAGACTTTTGGAATCCGAGTGTGATCTTTGAAAAATTTAAACAGGCCAATGAGGAACATTCTTGTCAAGAGCACTAGTTTTTCAATGTTACAAATCGTTTTGGAAGGCAAAGAACATGTTGAAGATCAGCTTTGCTCAGGAAGACCTTCAACTTCAAAAACTGATGAAAACATAGATCATGTGCATGCCCTTGTGAGATCAGACCAACATTTAACAGTAAGGGTGGTGTGTGACCTGTTAAACACTAACTGAACATACACTTTCACCAAAATTTTGCATGTGTAAAAAATTTGTGCCGAAATGGTACCAAAAAACCTCACAAGTGAGCAGAAGGGTAATCGAAGAAACTTGGGTGTTGATCATCTTGAGAAGATTGCTAATGATCCTGAATGGTTGTCATGTCCTCACGGGTGGTGAATCCTGGATTTTTTAGTATGATCCTGAGACAAAGCAGCATTTGAGCAAATCAAATCAAAACAAATGCATATTTGCTTTTTTGACAGTAGGAGTAACATGTGTTAAAAATTTATGCCAAAACTCTCAACAAAGTGTTTCACAAAGATGATGTTGAAAAGCTGAGGAAAAGGGTGAATAGAGTGCGACCAGATATTGAAGGCAAGTAGATCCCCCCCCCCCCCCCCAAAGGGCTCGCCACTCCTTGTTGGGTTTGTGCTTGGCTGCCACGGGTGGGGCAGCCAGTCTTTGCTGCATTTTTTCTCTTTCGTGCTGCATGTCTATCCTCTTGCTATTTTTTATCGCCTTCCTTGGGGAACATGTCTGAGGTATTCTTGGGAATGTTCTGCACATTCTGTTGGTGACGTGTGAACAGTCTCACCTTTCCAGCCCAGGCTGTGGCCAAGCCATGTCTCCACAGTATCCTTTCTTTCAGGAGTGCTAGTTCTGCAAGGTTCGCAGGAGAGCTTCTGTAAAGTTTGGAAGGTAGGAGACGAAATACTGGCGGAAGTAGGGCTGTGAGGACCAGGCATGAGTCGTGCTTCGGTAGCTCAGATGGTAGAGCACTTGCCCGCGAAAGGCAAAAGGTCCCGAGTTCGAGTCTCGGTCGGGCACACAGTTTTAATCTGCCAGGAAGTTTGTCTCACCTTTGTTTTTCACTCCCTTTTCATTTCTTTGCTTACCTTCTCCACTCATTCCCCCGCTTATGTGTTTGAGGATCTACTTTTTTTCTTCCTTCTCTATGTGCACTCCTGAAGGCCGGCCCATACATCTGATGCATAACAATTGACTGGGTAATGCATAATTCCCAGCCTTGGGTCAACAGCTACAGTTTGCAGATACCTCCTGGTACTGGCCAGGCCCTGGGTGGGGTGATTGCCTGATCTGTAACCTTCCCAAATTTCCAGTTGGTCATTCCGTCAGGTGTTAGGGAGCTGTGACCTGAGGTGTGAAGAATCACCTAAGGCGGATGTGCCCCCTTGTGAAGGGCCCCCTAGTTGGAAGGAGCGCACCATCAGAACAATTGTGGGGATTTCCTTGTGATGAGTCAATCATCTACCCACTCACCTTCTCCAAAACATAAACACAATGAGGCTAATGATTCAAAAGACCCTTCCTGCTGCACCACTGTTCATCATGGTGTCATGTACTGAAGGTCAGTCCTCCTCCACAGTAAATCCGTTTATTATTCAGAAATGTGTGGATGAAATTGCTGGCCGTGTGAAATCCTGCTCCCATTTATGGAATGGCACTTTGCTTTTGGAGACCAATTCTGATTCTCAAGCACAACTGCTTGCTGCCAGGCTTCTCCACAGTTACCCTGTTCGTGTCGAGGACCACAGAACTCTGAACTCTTCCCATGGTGTAATTTAACACCAGGTTGCTTAATGGTCTAACAGAGGCTGAAATACAATCTTACCTCTCTGATCAGGGTGTCATTGCCATTCATCGTGTAATGAAAAAGTAGATTCCTCCTTAATGGCTACCCACACTCTCTTTCTCAATTTTGATAGAGTGGTGCCTCCATCCAAGCTGAAAGCAGGCTATGATGCACTGTTTCCAGTGTCATCATTTTAACCACACTAGAACATCTTGTTGACACCCAGCCAAATGCCACCTGTGGCAGGGATGCGTATGAGGGTAATTGTCCACCTCCTTCTCCCCTCTGTATCAACTGTAATGGTGGCAATGTCGCCTCCTCTTGGGAGTGTACAGTGTATCTTGATGAGTGGGCTATTCAAGAGATCTGGTTCAGGGAAAAGGTGCCTTATCCAGTTGCTCACAAGTTACTGGCTAGTTTCAAATCCTGTGTTCTCCTGTCTGGTACCTGTAGTTCTGTTGTTATCCCTCACTCCATGAAGGACATGGCCATGCAGACATGTGACCTCCAACTCAGCTCTGACATCGTGAAATCACCTAGTGTCAAGGTAGCATCGCCATCCCCCCTGTCCAGCTGTGCAACAAGCTGTCAAACTCTCACCTCAAGAGGCGAAACCACCAGCTACACAACAGGTAGGCTGGAAAGGACAGGAGGAGTACGCCCGTGAAGACTTCCTCTGTCCCTTCAGCCAAACAACACCCGGTGCACCTATACAACTGTTTTTCAGCATTGGACTCCACAGACCGACCGCACAAGCAAGCTGGTGTTTCTGTAGACCATATGGAGCAGGATCCTCGAGCTTCTGTGCCTTGTCACTCGGCAGCCGCCGAGGTGAGACGCCCACGTCTCTTCATCATGATGCACCTCCAACGGAGCGTTTGCGGCCTTCGGTCCCACAAAGATGATTTACAACTGCTTCTAACATCTCCTTGTACTCTGCCTTCAGGAAATGAAATTGCACCCTCATGACCGCTTTGAGGTTTCACTTTACTTACTGATTCGTTTTGACATTCCCTTGAGTATGTTGCTCATACGGAATGCGTTCATAGTCAACCCACCTCGCTGACTAACAATCTTCAAGCTGTGGCAGTTTGCCTTTTCCTTCCCCACCTGACCTTTTTTCCTCTGTACTACAAATGTCCCTCCATCATTCACTGTCACCAGGACAGACTTCCTTCAACTTATTGGGTAGCTGCCTCCCCCATTTTTGCTACTTGGTGACTTTAATGCACATCATCCCATTTGGGCTTCTCCCAGGACCTGTCAGAGAGGTGTCCTCTTGGCTGATCTTCTTAACCAACTTAACCTTAACACTGGAGCACCCACTTTCCTTTCCGACACACACACATATTCCTATTTGGACTTATCCCTTTGCACTGCCCAGCTTGCCCATCATCTTGAGTGGTCTTTTCTTTCTGACACCTGCTTGAGTGACCATAATACAAACTATCTGTTTGACCCCTACCCCATCTGCCTGCACGCCTAAATGGCAGATTCCTAGGGCTGACTGGCAGCTTTACTCCTCCCTGGCAACCTTCGAAGAACAAGATTTCCCCAGTTGTGATGCCCAGGTCGAATACCTCACAAACATTATTCTTATTGCTGCAGAATGTTCCATCCCCCGCACTTCCTCTCTACGTCGTGTCACAGTCCCTGGGTGGACTGAGGCATGCCTTCCACTACACAATTTGCGCACGTAGACATGCTCTCTGCATTTTTAACCACCACACTATCCTGGCAAACTGCATTCATCATAAACAGATGCATGCAAAATATTGTCACATTCTTTGGGATAGCAAAAGAGCTAGTTGGATTTCACCCATTAGTTCTTTTAACAGTTCTACACCTTGTTCTGATCTCTGGAACCAAGATCCATTCCCCAATTTACGACCTGACAGTCGCTGACGATGTCACTGTGGACACTATTGCTTTTTCCAACACCATGGGCCACCATTTTGCGGAAGTTTTGAGCTCTTCCCAATATCACTCTGCCTTGCTCCGTCGGAATCGAGCGGAGAAGGCTTGGGTGATGCCCTTCTCTTCTCTGAATCGTGAGTGCTACAATGTTATCTTTACTATGAGCAAGCTAGATCATGCTCTCTGTTCATCCCGATCCACCGCCCCAGGGCCAGCTGCCATCCACATTCAGATGTTGCATCACCTATCTCTTGCAGGCAAGCACTTTCTGCTTAACATGTACAACCACATCTGGGCAGAGGGCACATTTCCTGGATGCTGGCATGAAGCCATCGTCATACCCTTACCGAAGCCCAGTAAGGACAAAACCTTCCTTCTAGCTACCGCCCCATCTCTCTTAACAGCTGCATTTGCAAGGTAATGGAACGTATGATTCATGCCCAGCTGGTGTGGTGGCTGGAGTCTAGACATTTACTAATGAATGCACAGTGTGGATTTTGAGGGTGGTGTTTTGCAGTTGACCATCTCATTACTTCGTCCACCCATCTCACGAATGGTTTTCTTCGGAAATCCCAGACTGTGGCAGTGTTTTACGATTTGGAGAAGGCCTATGACACCTGCTGGAGATCAACTGGTATCCAGCGTACTCGTTACATGTGTGGCTTCCATGTGCGCCTGCCCTATTTTCTTCAGGCATTTTTGCCAGAGCGAGTTTTCAAGGTGCATGTGGGTTCTGCCTTGTCAGACACCTTTATCCAGGAAAATGGTGTGCCTCAGGGTTCCGTCCTGAGCTTCGTTCTCTTTGCTATCGCCATTAACCCTATAATGACCTGTCTCTCTCTGGTCATCTCTGGCTCTCTTCTTGTAGGCGATTTTGCCATCTGTTGCAGTTCTCCACGGGCCTGTCTCACTCAGCAGCATCTTCAGTGCTGTCTTGATTGTCTTTACTCCTGGAGCATTGCCAGTGGCTTTCGCTTTTCCCCTGACAAAACCGTCTGTATGAATTTCTGGCGGCGCAAATAGTTTCTCCCACCATCTCTACATCATGGGCCTGTTACCCTTCGGGTTCATTGAAACTACGAAATATCTGTGATTCATACTCAATAGGAAACACTCTTGTTCCTACCCTGTGTCTTACTTGGCAGCCCACTGTACACAGTCCCTCAAGCTCTTACGTGTCCTCAATGGTATTTCCTGGGGTGCCGATCGACCACTCTCCTTTGTACTGGTCCCTTGTCCATTCGAAACTCAACTATGGGTGCTTTGTTTATGCGTTTGCACGCCCATCCCTCTTATGCTGTCTCAACACTAACCACCATTGTGGCATCCATTTGGCCACAGGCGTCTTTTACACCAGCTCGGTTGAGTGTCCGTCTGCTGAAGCTGCTGAACTACCACAGTCCCACTGCCGTGACTTTCTTCTCAGCGGGTATGCATGCCGTTTGTCTGCCATGCATTGCCTTCCCTCCTATGCCTCCTTCTTTGATGATTCCTCTGATCTTCAGTATGGGACTCGTCCTTCTTCTCTGCTACCTCCTGGAGTCCATTTTCACCTCTTGATACAGTGGCTTAACTTCATCAAACCTGCAACTTTCCCAGTGGGTGTGAGCCCTTTCACCACCTTGGCTTCGTGAAGTGGCCCATGTTAACCTTGGCCTTCGTTCGCTCCTAAGGACTCTACTTCAGCCTCGGTCTATCGCCTTCAGTATCATGACCTTCACATGGAACTTTGCGATAGTACCTTTGTCTACTCTTATGGCTCTCGGACTAACCATGGGGTCAGGTGTGCCTTTGTCATTGGTACCCGTCTCTTTCAATATTGGCTTCCGGCACACTCCTCAGTATTTACAGCCGAGTTCTTCGCCTTGTATCAGTCGATGAAGTACATCCGGCAACACAGCCTTTCCAATGGTGTCCTGTGCTCAGACTCAGTCAGTGCCCTCCAAAATCTATGTGCGCTGTACACTGCTCATCCCTTAGTACAGTGGTTCAGGAAAACTGTCACTCGCTCACTCTTGGTGTAGCCAGTGTGGTATTTCTGTGGGTCCCTGGTCATGTCGGTCTGCCAGGAAACGAGGCTGTGGGTGCTGCCAAGGCTGTAGACCTCAGCCCACAAGTACCTATATTCCCTCCGATGATATCTGTGTTGCTGTCTGTCAGGAGGTGGTGTCCCTCCTCCCTGCACAGGAATAAGCTTAGGCTCATTAAGCCTCTCTCAGCACCTTGGACGACCGCCTCTCAACACTCCCGATGGGAGGAGATTCCTTTAAGTCGGTTGCATATTGGTCACTGCCTTTTTATCTTCATTTGCTAAGTACACTTTGTACTTAAATTTTAACTGTCCACCACTTCCTGCTGGAATGCCCTTTTTTAACAATTTATGTTCCAACTTGGGTTTGCCATCTGATTTATCAGCCGTCTTAGCGAATGACTCTCGGGCTGTGGACCGCCTTTTCCTTTTTATCCGCCAAAGCAATATGACGAAGGCCATTTAATTTTTAGTTTTGGACCTCCATTTCTGCTTGGTGTTTTTTAGCCCTTTTTCCACATGCCTGTTTTTAGCTGTCTCCTATTCTGTCCACAGTGACTGGCGTATAGTTATTTAACTCCCCTCTGTGTTTGTGTTTTATAGTTTTGACTTCAGCGCATATGATCCCAGTTGTTTTTTGTGCCCTAAACAAAAAGAAGTAGATGCTGCATCATGATACCCCATGTCACACAGCCACTTCCGTCACAGATGTTTTAACTTCAAAAGGCATTCTTGTTGTTCCAGAACCCCCTATATAAGTGACAAGTGTCCTTGTGACCTTTTTCTTTTCCTGGAATTGGAAAAGTTTTAAAAGAATGTCATTTTTGGGACACCAGAAAGGATTCAGAAGAATGTGACAGACATGTTAAAGGCCCTATCAGTTTAAGCCTTTCATCGCTGCTACCATGACTGGGAACGACAACTCCACCAGTGTATAGCTGCCAAAGAGAACTACTCTGAAGAGGACAATATTGTTCTTTGAATGAAAGAAAGAAAGAAAGAGAAAAAAATACTTTGGTAGATAAAAGATGAGTTCATTACTCTTCTCACACATCTCATATAAACTCAAATGTATAATTAATGATAATAATATCCAACCTTCAGCTATTAAATTAAAGTTATGTTATTGTGTGTCTTTAATGTGTATGTAGACTTAAGATTGTAGTATGGAAAGTTCTGATTACGTGTAAAAGATTTTGGAGTGAAGGTACAAAATCACCAGATAGCAGCACCTTTTATTCTTCCTGGCTCTACAGTCCTTGATGGGCTTTGGCCTGCTCTGACTACATTCCCTTTGTCCTTGTCCAGTATCTTGTTCGTCTGTCCTCTGACACCAGTAATTTGTAAATTCTTTTATGTCATCCAGGTATTGAAGCCTTGATCTTCCCTTGCTTCTTCGTCTGACTGGGTTTTGTAGCAGCGGTATTTTTGTGTGTGTGTGTGTGTGTGTGTGTGTGTGTGTGTGTGTGTGTGTGTGTGTGTGTTTTCTCGTCTTCCATGCGAAAAACCTGGCCAACTCATTTCGTGCAGTTTATTTTAATGATTCAGTATGTTTGTAAAGCTCAAAATTATATCATCTAAGCCATGCTTTATTTTCATGAGTCACCCTATAGATTTCGCGTCACACCTTTTGTTCAAAACATTGTATTAGCTGTTTGCACTGTTGTCGGTGTCCAGGTTTCTCAGCCATGTGTTAATACTGGGTGTATTAAAGTTTTATAAAGTTGGTGCTTTGTTCATGTGGCCAAATTTCTGGACTTAAATCATGGGGGCTGCCCTTAACATCATTTATTAGCTAGGTGGATGTGCCAATTTATTTCCATATTAATATTTTGTCGTATTACCAGAGTGTCCTGACAAATTCTCTAACAGATTTTATTTGCATGTAGACAGCTCTAACATTGTGTTTAGTTCCAGTTGTAGTATTTACATGTCTTTGGTTTCACTAGCATTGCCTTCCAGTCCCATTTCTATTGCTGCTGCCACCAGTGCCCTGTGTTTCTTTAGCAGCTAATTCTGTTCTTGCAGTAATATCCACGCCATCTGCATTGGTCAGAACCTGCACCATTATATTGTATAATATGCCTGTTGCGTTGATTTGTGCTGTCCTTATTACAAATGTACAAGGTATAGGAGAATTACATTATTGAACATCACTGAGAAAAATTCTCCACCCTGCTTCGTACCATGTAAAACTTTTTGCAGAAAAATTGATTGGGAGATATCAGGGAGGCTTTAGATCTGGCAGATCAACCTCTGACCAAATATTCACCATGGTGCATATATTGGAAAAAAACAATAAAGTATAGAAACTCATTATAACTGCCCTGAAACTTTGTTGCAGATTAAAACTATGCTGGACAGAGACTCGAACTCTGGACCTTTGCCTTTTGTGAGCTATCTCTCTACCACCTGAGCTACCCAGATACAACTGACGACCCATTCTCACAGCTTTACTTTGGCCTGTATGTTTCCTACCTTCCAAACTTCACTGAAGCTGTCCTGTGAACAATCCTGTTGGTATTCCACCAGGCCCACTATATTAAGTTCCACTCTCTCCTTACTTTTCCAGCAAACTTTCTCTAAGCTAATCTCATTCAGTAATTCCTCCAGAGATACTATGATGTTTCAAATGAGAATGTAGATTGTTAAGGGGTCATGAATTATAATTGAACATTAACACTTTGATAAAATAAAAGATTTCTGTGTACATGCCACAATTTGCTACCGATCGCTTCCACCAATCAGTCGTGGCATGGACATGCTATAAAAGCATTAAGACAGCTACTGAGCAGTGCTAACGAATGCACTATCGAAGCTCGGCTCACTCCATCCTGGCCGAGAGCCCAACCACAACTAACTCACCCCACAACTGTAACTAGTCTCCAGTGTATTGCCAACAAGCAAAGATTAACTTGTACCATATAGTTTTTGATTTTAAAGCAACATATGACAGTAAAAATAATTAAGTTTGCGAAGCCACAAATGAACTGGGCATACCACAACAGTTAATAAGCCTCGGAAGTTTGACTGAGGAAATAGTAGTATATAAAGTACAGATATAAGGAAAATTTTGAAGCTGTGGACTGAGGGTAGCACTAGAGGAGCCAATGAGGACAGGTCAAATCGACAAAACAGGCACAGTATACAGTAGAAGCACCTCTACTGTGCAAGTTGGTACCTTTACTCCATAATTATTTAAGTAAACATAAACGTAGCTGTATGTAAGATATTCAGAACGGTTGTTATTGAAATACTCTATACATGAAGTTTGTTCCTGTGCTCTGTTTCTACTGTGAAGCTGAAACACTAAACATTTCTGTTTTACCAGACTTATCCAAAACAATATTGAAGTTTCATATGTCTTTGAAGAAGGAGAAGAGCCCATTCCAAACCCTGTCACTACTTTTGAGCAATGTTTTGCAAATTTTCCAGAAATTCTGGATGAAATTTACAAGCAGAATTTCAAATCTCCATCTCCAATACAGAGTCAGGCTTGGCCTGTTTTGCTTAAAGGGTACGACTTGATTGGTATTGCACAAACTGGAACAGGTATGTATTTTGTATTTTTAATAGTAGTGACACATATTCCAAATGTAATAGTGCTTTGTCAGTTTCACACAGAATGCTCTGAACGTTTACTTACTTATTATTCATAGAGGGCAGGTTAATTTGCCTTAAAACAAATAAAATTTTGGAGATAAAGGTTGTTAGTCATAATGAAAATACTGTGTTAGAGATGGAGTAGATTGTTTTCACCATCTGTATTCATCAATTGCAATTTTAACTTCAAATATCCTTGTCGAGGGGATTTGCTTTTCTTTGGTGAGCATGTGATTGGATAATATGGAACCTCGAGCCTTTGCTTTAATATTTCCCAATTCTTGCTTCAGATCTAACAACTGATGGTTCTGAGTGTACTGTAAACTTGGGACATGGGTAGCATCCAATGGTGAAACATTGTTTTTCGGATAGGGGAGGATTGCCAGGATAGTATAGTTGCAACGTGTGCTGCATGCAGATGTGCCAGATGGCTCTTCGGGTGAGACAATTTAGTGGGTAACTTCTAGAAACCTCTCCCTTAAAGTACAAGATTTCACCTGCATGTACCGTATAAATCCCTAGCTGTCACTAGGAACAAGTGTGGAACCCACAATTCTCTTAGTGGAGTATGTGCTCCAGCAAAGATCACCAATACTCACAGGTAAAAGGACTTGACAGAATTGTCCGTCTCACACCATACAGCGGTACAGTTCAGAAAAGTCACCCAGAATCCTTAGTCAGCGGAGACATATCAAATGGGATGAGAAGGAAAGACTAATTGTTGGGGACTGCACCGGATGAGATTTGAAAACCTGATAGCTTAACAGTGGAAGACAGGTAGTATGCAGGACAGAGGTTACTACTAAAACATCATACATGAGTTAATAAGAGTGAAAAGCTAAGTACATTGCATGGAACAGAGGTGGGAGGACTGTCCCTGCTGCAAGACTTGCCCTGTGCACCCTCCTACCAACCCCTATTCCAGCTCTGTAACTGGCAAAACGTATATTATCAAAGGGAGAGCCATGTGCAAAATGACACGTCATATACCAGCTGTTACGTAGACACTGTTCGGCCTTTTATATTGGCATGACTACCACCCAGTTACCAGACAGTATGAATAGTTGTAGACAGAGGGTGTACACCAGCCACACAAAGTATCCTGTTGCAGAGCATGCTCTAAACCATGAGTCCATGACCTCAGTGCCTGTTTCACCATACACGCCATCTGGATTCTTCCCCCGAGCGCCAAATTCTCATAATTCAACAGGTGGGAAATAGCACATTTCCTTGGTTCTCGCCACCCATCTGGCCTTAATTTATGTTAATTCCTTCTTTCTTGGTATACATTAACAGTAACTGCTCTTTTCTTCACTTCATTTTAGTTTTCTACATCTGTCATTTCCTGACCTGCATATTTTTTGCCACCCCCTCCCACCTCTGTTACGTACAATGCACTTAGTTTTTCACTCTTATTAACTTGTGCATGATGTTTTAGCAGTAGTCACTGTGCTGCATACTACCCTGTCCTCCACTATCAAGCTCTCAGGTCTTCAAATCTCATCCGGTGCAGTCTCAAATAGTCAGTATTTCCTTCTCGTCCCATCTGGTAAGTCTCCCCTGATGTGGGGTTCTGGGTGACTTTTCTGAACTGTACTCCTTTAACTAAAGCACTCCTGTCCTTTTCCTTCACCCCTCTTCTTTTCACTTCAACTCCTCTTCCAGGAGAAGCAGCCACTGGCTCCAAAAGTTTGTAAAAGTTAAACCATTTTGTGTGTGGGTTCTGCTGCCACCGCTAGGTGAGGTGATTTTTTTTTCTCTCTTTCCATTTACATTATATTGTCTAATTTTCATCATCTTCATTGTTATAAACATTGATTATTGTAACTGGACACAGCAATTAACAATATCCTCATTGCATAATGAGTTTTTCCAGAAAGTATCACTCTTACTTTTGTAAACCCTTGTCACTAGTTTTGAAGACCTCATTGCTACTGCTGAAGAGGCAGAGTTTGAGTGTTTGTGAAACGATTTCTGGTCCAGTACAGTGCTAAGAAAGTTTCTCCCTTCTACTATTACGCAGCTATGCCACAGAGTTTGGTAATAAAATAGGAGAGCAAAGCTTCTACAACCTTCCAACAAATTAGTAACAGTCATGTAAATGAGTTAAAAAAGGTTTATTAATCTTTAGGACTTGATTGATTGTCTGGAACACTGCATGTAATATAACACAAAAAAGGCCCTCAGTGACTAAGCGCAAATAGTCATTGGTAAGCTTCACGATACATAGAAAATGCAATTTTACCACAACTGTCTGTTCACTTCTAAGAGTTCACTAAATGACATTCCCTGTCTAAGGCAGCTCTGGACAATGATCTGTAACCAAGTGTCCTTCTATCTTCCGAATAGGCTTGTGTCCGTTGTCATCCGGTCATTGGCGGATTTTACTCTGCCAGCAGTTGGCTGAGGCAAAGTCGATATCTTCATCCTCAGTGTTGTGGATGGCACTGGCGGAACTCGCACAAGTAGTCTCTAAGGCACTGGCACCAGCTCACATCTTTGTGCCTGCGGTGCTTTTTCTGTGGCTGTGTCCTGTTTGAATGGCAACTCTTACACCAACAAAACCTTTGAAAGTACTGTTAGAACTGTAGAAATCTATCAGATGACGTCACACTGGAGCGGTCTAAATTGAAACTGCTATGGCTTGCCAACAATACTTCTGCACACAAGGAATTTTGGTCAGTATGACATAGCAGTAGAAAAATGCAGTAACTTCAGCTTCCACAAGGACATAAATTTTAGAAACGCCATGGACAACACCGCTCTCTTTCCATCATGTGGTGGTGCATTCACTGCTGGATTAAAGTTGTTTTAGTTGACGCCATTTAGACGAGTAGGGAACTTTTTCTGTGCCCATGTTCTCTCTCTCTCTCTCTCTCTCTCTCTCTCTCTCTCTCTCTCTCTCTCTCTCTTCCACTGATGAGTCAAGGGATACCAGAGATTGTTATTTAATGCAGTTAAATCAATACCTAGGGTACAGATGCCCAGCTTCTCTGAGGGATTATGCATTTGTGATTTCTTTCTGTTTCCATGTAGTTGCTTCAGCCACAGGTCCCTGTTTTTGTGTCAGTCTTTTCACACGTCTATCACATATTTTGCGGTCTGTTATTATGCCACTTACCATATCAGTCAAAAACATTTGCACTTTGCCTGCTTGCTATTGGTCTGTTCTTATTGCTACCTGACTGTGCATTGCTGTCGCACCATCTTTTAAAACTAAACATGTTTTTCAATACTTAGTCATTTGGTTTGCAGTTTGCATGTAGTTTATATTGTTAGTTTCGTACAGCTCTAGACATGATTTTTGTATCTAATAATCCAAATGTCATCCAAACTTGGTTTTTTACTATGTTGAGACATATAACATAAAGAAACAAATATGTTTTTCAGAAATGTTGTAGTTATTATGTTCTGTGTTATTAAAGGTCACTGATCTTAATTAAAGCTATTTGAATTTGAACCTCTCGGATATCATTTGGAAGTTTGTTCTTAACCCTGCCCAAAATTACCTGATTCATGCTTCTACTCTGTTAGAATAGAAGTTACAGGAGGTTTTGTCAGTAATGATAGTTGAATTTTGTGCGCATTTTTAGAACTTGAGGGGTTACTTTTATTGTACTTGTGCTACAATTCTAAATTTGTCGTTTTTCATTTTGTGACATTTGCAATGAACGCACCAGTTTTATAAATCGGAGATTGTTGTGTTGCAAATGGTACTACTGTTGTGTTGCAAATGGTACTTCTCTATGATTAATGACGTGGAATGACTCAGCTGGCTCTTTTGTAGTTGTCACATGTACCTCGGGAAAAGCCTTAGCACTTTCATTCAGCTGATTCTAATTTTGATTGGTATGATTTAATCAGGGAGGCAAAACAGTTTTCTTAGCCCCTGATTGTCCTTAGGAAAACTAAGTTTATTGTGCAGTTTCTCTCCTTGACATTCTAGTAATGCCAACCAGAACCCTTGATGAAAAGTAAGAGACCCTTCAGCAGGTACTTGTTAGACACAGTTACTTCAGGAGTTAGTGACCCACTCGCAAGCTTTGCATTGGAAAGTTAAATGTGATCTGGTTTCTTGCCCCCGCACCACATAATCTACATTTCTTTCTCTATAGTTGTGATGTGCAGGTGTTTCCTGAAGTTATCATAGCTGATCATTAGACCTATGAGTGTACATTCTGTTCAAGCCCAGGATTGCAGAGCTTCTCCTGAAACATAATATTGCCACCATGATCTTGGTATGCTTTTGTGTTTGAGCTTTACTCTAGTATTCTATGTGCTGCTTCCTAATTCACCTATATAGTTTATATTTTTACCGTTGCCTTAGTAGTGGTCAAGACAGGTTCTGGTTCAACAAATGGAGTCACCCTGTCCTATCCAATCACTATGCTCATTACCACTGATTTCTGAGTGACCAGGGACCATCAGCAGGTTTATCTGTTGCTTTCCCATAATCTCCCTAGGATTTCATAGCATTTTCCAATCTGCTTTGGTCTCACTGCCAGATCGGATAGAGATTTCAGAGCTGCTTGACTGTCTGATAGATGTAGATGTTAAGATACATGTAGCATCTACAGAGATTCTTTTCTGCACATAATCACATAGTGGATATTTCCACCTGGAGAACTGTTGCTAGCTTCCTTAGAGAGACTGCTCTCTGTGGTGTAGGCAGTGTGCTGCCACATACTTTGGCCCTAGTGCCTTCATCTGTTTTTGAACAGTTAGTAAACTAGACAGTGTCTTGTAAACAATATTGTGATTCATTCCTCCACTGTTTCGCACTTCTAATTGTTACATTAAAAGTTTTGTTGCAGCATCTGGAAGCATTTGTATTATCAACAACCATTTCTCTGACCATTCCTATGTTTATCACATTCACTATATTAGTGTGGGATTCTGGATATCCCAAAGGTTTCCAGTTTTTAACCAGTGTGACCCCACTGCTATCTCCATTTTAAACCAAAGATGTATTGGGCTCATGACTAGCATGGCCTCCATTCCAGCAGAGGTTGTGCTGCGAATTCTACATGTTAGGGCTAGACAAGCCAATCTCTCCAGCTTCCCAAGCTCCTTAGCAGCCTCTTTCTGTTCTATTCTATTGCACCATACGCTACACCCATAAATTATCATAGGTTTTATTACAGAGGTGTACATCTGATGCATGCCCGTGGGGTGTAATCCCCCAGTTTTTACCACAGGACCTTCCAGTGCATGTGAGAGCTTCTTTTGCCTTGATACTTATGTTATTTATGTTAGAGATCCAAAGTTAACCCAAGATATTTTACTATTCCCTCTACTGGTAGAATTTGTTAAAAATATTAAGATTCCGTGTGTGTCTTGTATATGCTTCCTTGTGACTGGTACTAAAGTATATTTCCTGGGGCTAACCCTTAGATCCTGTTTGCTACACCAAGTCTACACAATGTTCAGAATGCATTGTGCTGTTGTTATAATGGTACTTTCAAATTTGCAGAATATTATTAATGACTACATCATCTGCATTTGTCATTAAAGGTAACCTTTAGCATTTAACTCTACAATGAGTCCCTCTATCACTAGGTTCCACAGTAGTGGGGACAAGACCACCATTGTGGACACACTCCGATGGATTTTATTTTTCATCTACTCATCTTAGTCTTAACATATGCTCCTCCACAGCTCTAATGATGGATTCAGAGGTCTCATTGCTAAAACCTCCCCCAATATCTGGGAAGATGCAGAGAACAATTTCCTGGAAATATGAAGCTTTTCCCACATTCCCAACAAGCTTGCAAAGTGCTGTTTCACTTTATTTGCCTGGTGGATATGCGTGTTGGTTTTCAGGTAAAGAAACTTAGCTAAGTTTCTATCTCAACTTCCTAATTAACCAGTTTTTCAAATGTATTTAAAAGAAAGGAGGTCAGACTGGTTGGTATCATATCCTTCGCCATGGTATGGTCAATATTCCCTGGCTTGAGAATGAAAATAACCTTCACTGTCCTCCCACGAATTTGGAAGGACTCCTGCTGCAAGACTGACTCTTAAACAGTCTGCATAGGAGTCTGATTAATTCGTGTCCTGGTTGTTGCTAAAGAGCCGGAAAAATTCCATCTGAGCCTGCTGACTTGAATTGTTAAAGTTTCCACTATCCAATGGATTGTTGGCAGATTCTCAGTTCTCCTGTCGGTTACCACACAGGGACTAAATCTTGATCTTTATCTGCCAGAGAGCATGCATTAAGGGAAGTGAGTTTTCAGCAGAACATCTAGCATCTTGTACACTCTACTTGTATACCAATACCATCTTTCCTTACAGTGCCTCCTGGATTTGTTGGTATTCTTATGCGAATTTTGTGAAGTCTGGCCTTAGTAACTTTACCTTCCACCTCCTCACAAAATACCTTCCAGGATGATAGTTTTATGTGGTTAATCACAAGTTTATATTTAGTAAGGGCCTCCCAATATTTTGCTCATTGCCCATTCTTTCTCCCAAAGGCAAATAGCCTTCTTACCTGTTTCCCGCGCAATTGTAGATTAAATGTTCAACCACTGTATATTCCTGTATGTATATTTCTTGGTGTTTGGAAAGTGTCCAAAGTACAAGGTTGTAATGGCAGACATCATTACATCTGCCATTTCCTCAATATCTACTTGATTTCTTATCGAAGTTTTACCTTCAGATGAGTGAGAGTTTATGTCTTTCCCAAATGAGTTCCAGTCTGTCGTCCTAAAATTACTATGCTCAACAAATGTTCAACACCAAAATAACCCCAAATTTAATATACATGTGGTCAGATCAGAAAGGCTGCATAACCACGTGGCATTGTCTGACGTAACTACCCATTAAGGTTGACCCAGAAATTATGTCACTTACTTCTTCCCTTCTCCTATTCCTGAAGACAGCTTCCTTACCCCTATCCAAGATCTAGAGATTGCTCTCCAATAGGTATTCATATAGGCATTCATATCTGCCACTGGTGTCACTGCTTCCCTGTGCCAGATGGTGGATATCGGCAACTTAGGCAACCAGCAATTGTTTATTCAGTTACGAGCAGTTGTCTGCCAGTCTCTTCACTGCCTATGGAAGAGTAGTACTTTCCTCATAAGGAAGCTAAGCTGAGGCTAGTACAATATATCTTGTGCACCATTCCTCACTCCGTTCCATCTTTATAGTCACTAAATCCCTGTAACATAAGTTTGCCATGAGCAAGAACGAAATTCCATTCTTCACCTAAATGCTTATTGTGGGTGTTTACGGATTTCTAGCATAAATTAGCTTACCTTCAGTTCTCGGTAGCCTGACGTGGCTCCCTTATATAAATGTTCCCTGGATCACGGCCACATCCACCTTCTATCTACCAGTAGGTGACACAAGGCAGCAGTTGCCCCTTACTGTGTTGCAGGTTCATCTGCAACGCTTGTAGCCTCCAGCTTGCCACCATTGTCACTTCTGATATCATTAATCATCATGATAGTAACCTGCAAAAACACTAAATATACACTCCTGGAAATGGAAAAAAGAACACATTGACACCGGTGTGTCAGATCCACCATACTTGATCCGGACACTGCGAGAGGGCTGTACAAGCAATGATCACACGCACGGCACAGCGGACACACCAGGAACCGCGGTGTTGGCCGTCGAATGGCGCTAGCTGCGCAGCATTTGTGCACCGCCGCCATCAGTGTCAGCCAGTTTGCCGTGGCATACGGAGCTCCATCGCAGTCTTTAACACTGTTAGCATGCCGCAACAGCGTGGACGTGAACCGTATGTGCAGTTGACGGACTTTGAGCGAGGGCATATAGTGGGCATGCGGGAGGCCGGGTGGACGTACCGCCGAATTGCTCAACACGTGGGGCGTGAAGTCTCCACAGTACATCGATGTTGTCGCCAGTGGTCGGCGGAAGGTGCACGTGCCCGTCGACCTGGGATCGGACCGCAGCGATGCACGGATGCACGCCAAGACCGTAGGATCCTACGCAGTGCCGTAGGGGACCGCACTGCCACTTCCCAGCAAATTAGGGACACTGTTGCTCCTGGGGTATCAGCGAGGACCATTCGCAACCGTCTCCATGAACCTGGGCTACGGTCCCGCACACCGTTGGCCGTCTTCCGCTCACGCCCCAACATCATGTAGCCCGCCTCCAGTGGTGTCGCGACAGGCGTGAATGGAGGGACGAATGGAGACGTGTCGTCTTCAGCGATGAGTCGCATCTGCATTGGTGCCAATGATGGTTGTATGCATGTTTGGCGCCGTGCAGGTGAGCGCCACAATCAGGACTGCATACGACCAAGGCACACAGGGCCAACACCCGGCATCACGGTGTGGGGAGCGATCTCCTACACTGGCCGTACACCTCTGGTGATCGTCGAGGGGACACTGAATAGTGCACGGTACATCCAAACCGTCATCGAACCCATCGTTCTACCATTCCTAGAGCGGCAAGGGAACTTGCTGTTCCAACAGGACAATGCACATCCGCATGTATCCCGTGCCACCCAACGTACTCTAGAAGGTGTAAGTCAACTACCCTGGCCAGCAAGATCTCCGTATCTGTCCCCCATTGAGCATGTTTAGGACTGGATGAAGCGTCGTCTCACGCGGTCTGCACGTCCAGCACGAACGCTGGTCCAACTGAGGCGCCAGGTGGAAATGGCATGGCAAGCTGTTCCACAGGACTACATCCAGCATCTCTACGATCGTCTCCATGGGAGAATAGCAGCCTGCATTGCTGCGAAAGGTGGATATACACTGTACTAGTGCCGACATTGTGCATGCTCTGTTGCCTGTGTCTATGTGCCTGTGGTTCTGTCAGTGTGATCATGTGATGTATCTGACCCCAGGAATGTGTCAATAAAGTTTCCCCTTCCTGGGACAATGAATTCACGGTGTTCTTATTTCAATTTCCAGGAGTGTAGTTTTATCCTTCTTTCGCTTTGCCCTCAGAGATTTCTCACAGACTTCAACTGCAAAGGCTTGTGCACCAGATGCAACCTTCTGTTTAATTATCCTCTGTAGAGACTTGTTTCTATGCCCATACTTTCTTGAACAGGGTCTTTGGAGGAACATCTGTAAGTAATTTAGGACCCAGATTGATATCTTCAGGGTCTGGAAAAGTCCCTCTGCAGCTCTAACAAATGATTCAAAGGTCATCTTCTAAAAGCCCCTACAGTATCCAAGAAGATTGAGAGAACAATTGCCTGTATGTGTAGTGCTGTTTAGATTTTCCCAAGTTGGTGAAGAGCTGTTTCACGTGATTTGCCTAGTTGATATGTGTGTTGGTTTTAAAGTAAGTCTTCAGTAGCTCTATGTCCTCCCCAGAGAGATCTTGGACACTGTCTCCTTCAGCATATCTACTCATCCTGTGCCCTCACAGACAAAGATTTGTGCACCAGTGTCCCAATAGGCCCTCATGAATTTGGGGCGTCTTTTCCAAGAGTAATCTAAACTAGGTGCTCATGTTAAGAGATAACAAGTGGATGTCTTTGTTGGACTATCATCATCTTAAAAACTGAGACTGAACCCCTACATGTCTGTTCAGTTTCTTGCCTTGGTTTTTACTGAATCTTGTTATCCCTGGAAGTGGGAGTATAGACTCCTCCCACTGTCTTTGGAGGCCGTATGTGTCTTGAAAGTCGGAGGGGTCTGTTTACCGCTGTCACTATGAGGCAGTACTTTCTTTCAGCTATTTGGTTCATGACCTTTTCATTCCCCTCCATTTGTTCTTCAGAAGTCATTCTTTTGCCTTCCTTTCTTTTCTGTTCTCTTAAGTTTCCTCCCCCGTGCCCAGGCTTTTGTCTTGATCTGGTCAAATTTCTCAGGGACATACCCACTTATTGGACTGGTCTGTCATGTGATCCAGTTGCGGAGATAGCTTCTAATGATTCAACACCAAATGTTCAGATATTTGAAGTTCATCAAATCCCTCAATTTTAAAATTTGGTTCTGTGTTTTTCATTTTGTTTCCATGAAAATCGAAAATTGGGAATATACAAAGTCAACACCAGTGAAGACCCACACCAGTGTAAGAGTAATTACCGTATTTACTCGAATCCAAGCCGCACTTTTTTTCCTGTTTTTGTAATCCAAAAAACCACCTGCGGCTTAGAATCGAGTGCAAAGTAATTGGAAGTTTTGAAAAATGTTGGTAGGTGTTTCCACAACTAACTTCTGCCATCAAATATGTGTAGTGCTACACTGGTGTGCTTTGCAGGCACAAAGATAAATACTGGCGCCAAAACCTCTTCGTCAGTAAATAAATTAAGAGGTTGGAAAACGAGCTTTTTTTTCCTCTGCCCCGAGTTTCGACCACTGCATTTTCGTACATTATCCAACAAAGTAAATACAAATTCCGTATTGTTGATCTTCGAATGTAGCAGCATTTCAATGTACTACGAAAGTCAGATTGGCCAGACTGTTTGGGATGTTTGCCAATATTGCCAACTCTTACGTTCTGAAATTTTTCCTACCTGTGGGAAGATAGGGTTGCTCATAGGAACTTTTATGAATTGTGAATCACATGCAGTATTCTCTTCACCATAAGAATAGCATGAATATAAACATTTTGCCATGTATTCTTTCGTGTTTGCTGCTATCTCATTAAAATCCCGTCTGCCTAATAAGCTACGAAACTAGAGTGAGACAACAGCAAACGCGGAAGAATATACATATCATGTCATGTTTATATTGGTATTTTTCTTATGCCTAATAGTGATACAGTCAGAAATGAAGCACAGCAACTGACTAGATTTTTAAATCTAAGATGACTCTAATTTCTGTGCAGAATGTAATGTACCGGTACTAAAGAGGCGTCCGCAAAGATTTTCAAACGGAGAAAAATTTTCGCTAAACTCTCGTTCAGAACATCTTCTATCATACGCAGTCTATTATTTGGTTCTTGTTGATCATTATCAAAGAAAGCAGCAGTGCAAGTAACAACAAATAGCAGTCTCTTGCCATTGTTTCGCTAATGAGACGATTCGTGTCTTTTTTTTATTGTAGCGGCGGCAGCATGCACAAAAGCAAACCATGCCGCGAGCAGAGACATGCCGTAAGCACTTATCAGAATGCGACAAACAATGCATGACATGGTACAGTAATGCATTTTCAGTTTAGAGCGACGTAAACGCTGATAACAAAGAGAACGGCACTAATCAGATCACAGAAAAATAAGCAATCTATTGAAACCAGACGAAGCACGTGAAAAAGGAAGGGTACCCATATAAATACGGACGGACAGTCTGACGCATAGCAATGGCTACCTGGTAAAGCTTAACTGTTAAGCTTAAGACTCGAAAAACTACTGTAGCTGTATCGTCATTCATTAGACCTAAATCGTGTCTCATATTACAAAGGACCAACATTGTTTCGATTTGGAGGTGTGGCCTAAAACTTTTCTCTCCCCTTGAATTTCGAGTGTCACATTTCAGGTGCGGCTTAGATTCGAGTGCGGCTTAGTCTAGTAAATACGGTACGTGGGGAGGTATCCCAGTATCCAGGTTCTGTTCATGACAAATCTTCCCATGTGCCACACACACCTCAGCAAAGATTGCTTTACAACTTAGGTCGAACACCTGGGGTGTTCTGGAAAAGACTATGGAAAGGATGTGGGAAGAGGCGGTGTGTTGTGAGGACACGCTTAGTCAGCTTCATCCCCTGAGACCTGTTGGGAGACACTGTGAGAAGCTATGGTACCAACATAGCCTTCAGCTCCACACGAACATGAGTAGCCAGTACTAGAAGGTGGTGTCCCATGGAGAAGTGCTTTTGCTTGGTGTTGTACATCTTAACTGTATTATGGCTTCATTAAAGCACAGGGAAATGTGTGTGAATATACATGTGGACACATACAGCTGCTCCTCCTCCTCCTCCTCCTCCTCCTCCTCCTCCTCCTCCTCCTCTTATCATATTCCTCACATGTGAGCAGTCCCCCCTCACCCCCCCCCCCCTCACCCCCCCCCACACACAAACTTTATTTTTTAAATATACTAATAAGCAATAGCTTAATAAAACAATGGGTGCAAGTAACATAGTATTTAAGAGTGCCAAATAGAAAACAGTACAACTCATCTATTTTGGTAAAGATGAGATTAATATTTTAAACTTAATCTAGGTCACCTTTTGCTCGCCCTAGAAGCCCATGTGATCTTGGTATCCTAAAAGGTGAAGCAGGCGAAATATTTATTCTGTCGGCAACCACCCATATACATCTTAACACCTCTCGATATTGTACTTCAAAGTTAAATTTCATTGTTCATAATGTCATTCTTAATGATATGTTAGCTTCATGGTGGGTTGCAGTGCTAGTCCTCCCAGCAGGTCTGTCCTAACGGATGACCACTTCTTGCTGTGTTCATGGGAGTGCGCGTTTGGGTGTCCTGTATTTTACACATTACTCCATCCAGTAATTTCCATTATGTTTATAATTGCATAATTCATATTCAGTAATGTTAGCGATGAGATTTCTCCCATTGGTATAAAACCGCTATCATAGTCGTGCAACCTGGAACATTTGTAAACACTAGAGGTCTTCATGCTTTCTATGATGATTCTCTTTGACCACATTTATTCACACTAGGTACGTAACGTATTTGAGGCAAGAGATGCACTAGCTTTGTTTGCTGCTGAAGTATTATAGCACAGATTTATATACTATATTGAGCGAGCTTTTGCACTTCCTGATGTTGTCATATTAAGTCTTTCTGATTAGATATTTCATAGAAAACATAAAGATTAATCTTTATGTGAACACTGGGAAGTTTACCTGTCTTTATTTTATTTTTGTGTTTAGGAAAGACCTTGGCATTTCTGTTGCCAGCCTTAATACACATTGACGGACAGCCCATTCCGAGAGAAGAGCGTGGGGGTCCAAATGTATTGATCCTAGCACCCACAAGAGAGCTTGCAATCCAAATTGAAAAAGAAGTAAATAAGTACAGTTATAAAGGGATAAAGAGGTATGCTATCCCCATATCTTTATTTGCGTGTATTATTTTGGCGCAAACGTTTGTAGCATTTTTGTTTTGTGTATTGGTATACCAGTAGCTGTAAGTTTGTTTATTGATTGTCATCTTTCATCTGTAGTTCACTGTTGCTATTTGAGTTAACATATTGTCATTTGGAAATAGTGAGTGTAAAATGGAACTTCTGATAGTGAAGGTCTATGTGGTTTGGGGTGTGTACAATATGGATTGCTGATAAATAAAATATTTGCAAACTTACAAAAGTTGAAAGTCTTTGCCAAAACTTATACCAAGTTCCGTGGGCACTGTAACAATGTGAACTGCAAGAATTTTATAAATGAGCCTCCACCACCTGAAATGCAACTATGTCAACAAATTGATTGAACTGAAAAAAATGCAGAACTGTTAATTAATTTAGAGATGAAATGACGTTACTAAAAGTGTTTATGAAATTTACTTAACTTGTAGGACTATAAAGGAGTTGGGTTGGGAAGCCATTCCATACCCACCTTATTCACCTGGTCTTGCACCCTAAGATTCTCAACTTTTCTGCTCCGTACGGAACAACCTTAAAGGAACTTCCTTCCCGGATAAAAATGCACTTCAAGCATAGCACGATGAGTTGTTCGCCTCAAACCATGTGATTTCTACAGTTGCGGAATCGAAAGTCTACCCCAGTGTTGGCGGACTGTTGTAAATAATGAAGGAGACTGTATTATTGAGGACTTAAGTTTGTGATGTATATCTGCTGTTTTTATTAAACTTGTGGAAACACGCTACAAACTTTTGCTCCAACTTAATATTTTTAATGTTTCTAGTATAAGTAATTTTTGTGCTAAGTAATGCTTACAGCTGCACTCATAGTATCAGGCTGTTAATGAACTGCATTCCTTTTTTTTAGTGTTTGTGTGTATGGTGGAGGCAGCAGAAGAGAGCAAGTGAACGTGATAACTAAAGGTGTGGAAATTATAATAGCAACACCAGGGAGACTGAATGATTTGATAATGAGCAGTGAGTATAACATACTTCCTCCATCATCCCTCCCTCCCCCCTTCCCACAAATTTAATCCATTTCACCTTTATGGGCCCACTTTAATTGTGGAAACAATAAACAGTGGATAATTCACTAACGATTTTATACCATCTGTTGCCTTTTGGAGCATGAATCACTATCACTACATGTGCGTTACTTCTGTTAACCTTGTACATCAGCTAAATGGAAACTACTCAGCAGCAGCACAGTTGCACACATTAAATTCCATTGCTGCTGATAATCATAATTTTGTTGCTTTCTTTTTTAAAAAAAAAAAGAGCATTTTCAAGCTGCTTTTCAAAACCCCATATTGCTCAGAATTTCTGTTCTTGTGAGTTATATAGTATGAATTTATTTTTACATGCCATTATTGATGTAATGTGTTCTTAAGGGGGGATAGGACGTCAAACGGGCAGACTTGGAGCAGGAGAGTCTCCACAGGACATTTTAATTTCTACTGTCTATACTTCTACAAATAAATTCATAAAACTTTGTCACCACGACCGGGAAGGATTGAGGACTCACACTCATCGCAGTGGAAGTTCAAAAACGTAATAAAATACTTTTTTTAAATGTGAAATTTCGTCATTTTTTTTACTTATTACTGGCTGTATTTGTTGCTATAGGTACACTTTTCTTCCTAAGTAAGAGAGATTCTTCGAAGAATTTTTTTCATAGCATACAAACAGTAGTTACAGGTGTATAAAACTCTAGAATTTTCCGAGATAATTAACTATAAAACTAGAATTTTTTTCTAAACATGAAGTTTAAGATGTAACAGTTCATTCATTATCTCATAAATTAAATAACTTCTAGAGTTTCATACACCTGTAACTATGGTTTGTATGCTGTGCAAAATTCATTGAAGAATCTCTCATATTTAGGAAGAAAAGTGTACCTATAGCAAGAAATGCAGCCAGTAGTAAGTGAAAAAATGATGAAATTTCACATGTAGAAAAAGTGTTTTGTTAAGTTTTTGTGCTTCCACTGCTAAGAGTATGAATCCTGAATCCTTCCTGGTCATGCTGTTAAAGTTTTCTGAATTGATTTGTAGAAATATAGACAGTGGAAATTAAAATGTCCTGTGGTGCCTCTCCTGCTCGAAGTCGTCACGTTTGACGTTCTACCCTCTTAAAGGCGTGATTTTAAATGTGCTGCATTTGTTTATTGCATTCTGTCTCTTGAAATAATTCTGAGCCATCAGCAATTACTGTATCATTTTTATTTTTTTCTCTCTCCTTGTTAATTTTTAAATTTTTTTTGACAGTGACCTTTATGTGTGTTCAGTTCTCTCTAATCGATAATATATTGTTGTGGTTATATTCATGTGCAACGATTATAAATTTAGATTAATTTTATAGTCACAATGTAACTTCTACTACTGAAGAGGAATGTGGCTTGTTACCAGCACCTTTCATTTTAATGCTTCTTCTAAGTCATATTTGTAATGATATAAAACTCTGTGTTGTTAATTTATAGAAGGTAAAATTTTATTACTGAATAATTGGGTACAGGGCTACTATAAATGACCATGTGTTTTCAAAGTTATTTGTTTTCCAGAGTTTATCTGTGCACGTGACTGATGTGTGAATGGAAGTGTGAACTCAGAGTTTGCATTGTGCCCACCTCTTGGTATTAAAGAGTGAAGTGCCTCGACAAAATGGCAACAAAGCAGAAAAGAGTTTCTATGTGCTTGAATGTGTGAGATGTTTGTTCAAACGGTGCAGTGTGCATTCAAAAGAATTGCGAAAAAGAGCCACCATGTAAACAGAGCATTATGCATCGGTATTGACAGTTTAGGGACACAGTTTCTGGAAACAGAAAACTACTGTTCGACCAAGTGTGCCAGATGCAACTGTGGAGAGGGCAAGGTAAAGTTTCGTGTCCACCTACTTTGCACACACTTGGTCCGGCACACATTTTAAACCTGTCAGGAAGTCACATTAAGGACAGTATTTACGTATTCTGATTCCTTTTGGGGATACACTAAGGTCCGTGTATACTTATCCCCACTGCAAGGAAAACTAGTACTGCTCAGAGAATGCATCAGTGTTGCTGTGATGACCATTGACGTATCTTCTACGTAATGTATGGAACAAACTTTACTATCCTGTGGACATGGGTTGTGAGGCCATAGAGGTGCTCAGGACAATTGTAGAGCGCAGAATGCAAACTTATGGTACTATTAATGCATCAGTCATATTTGTGAATGTAATACTTTGGAAAGTATAGAGATTTGCAATTGAATGACGCGTTTATAGTAGCCCTGCTTTTTCATATGTGTTTACTTAAGTCTGTGATGCTACTGTAATTCCTTTCATGGTTCTGATGTTTCTGTTCACAGATGTTATAGATGTTACATCAATAACTTACTTAGTGTTAGATGAAGCAGACAGAATGCTTGATATGGGCTTTGAACCTCAGATTCGAAAAACACTTTTAGACATTCGACCAGATAGACAGACTATTATGACAAGGTATGCTCAAAATTAATGCTTCCAGTACCTTAAATGTATACTTCTATACATTTTTTAATACTAATATAACTTAGAACCAATGCAAGAAGTTGATGTAAAGGACAAAAATGTGTTTTCTTGGAATAACTATTTATTATTTTATGTAAGTGCGTAATGCGCTGGGAAAGTTCTGTGATTGTGAGCTTTCTTTTAAACTGTTCACAATCTCAAATCAGTTCTGCTGGAGCTGTTGATCATTTAGCATGAACTGACACAGAGATATAACCATGACAAGTAAGATTTGTGTGCTGTAATTCTTTCTTGCGGAAATTTTGGGTGACTTATGCCTTCGGCACATTCCTTGTATATCACAGCCTGTTTGAAGAATTGCTATTGAAAGTTAAGTAAATGATTCTTCCAACAGTTATGACTGAAACAAATCACAGTAATGCCTCATTATAAATAGACCATTCCTCTGTGAAACATTTCCAACACCTTGATTGAGGAACTCATTTGTTTGTGATGCTTGTGAACTGAAAGTTCCACTGATTCAGTTTTCACATTGTCAGTTGATTGTTGTGAATTATTAAATTATTTCTTGCAAGAAATTCGATTGAGTATCAATAGTGGCATAAAGAAACCAGTTGCTTGTCTCAGTAACTTGTAGGTCAAAGTGTAAATATGTTAAGATAAAAAAACCAGAATGTTGGTCCTAAACTGGAGTTTTAGCAATATAGGGTGTCATAAAACATATAATGTCAAGGTATGTTGATATTAAGTTTTCCTGGTTGTGGCACAGTGCCACACTAAGAATCCCAAGGCATTTGGTTCAACCCTAGCCAGACCTATGATTTGTGTCTGTTACTTATTACTTCTTTCATCTTCTGTTGTTAAAGAGAGAAATGTGGAGTTGCACCATGGTTTGAAGTCCACATTAAACTACACTGATCAGCCAGAACGTTATGTCCACCTTTGGCACAATTATATGAAGTGCACTTAAGTGTTGTAGCATGGAAGCAATGAGGCCTTGGTAGATCATGGAGGGAGTTGCCACAACATGTGCACACGTCACCTAATTCCCATAAATTTGGGGGGTAGGGATGGGGGAGATGATGTGCTCTGATGCCAAGTTCAATACCATCCCCTCAAAGCAATATAATGCACACACAGACTACAGCGTCCATTATAAAGTCATATGTTCACAAAGATAGATTGTGTTGTAGAGATCCATCCTATGTTGTAGGTGATGAGACAATGGCCGAGGCAGAGTTTTGTATGTTCTGTGATGGACTGGCGTTGCTTGTGTGTATCAGAACTTTCTTTTTGTCATTGTCTATCCATTCTTCAATAATTACTGCTTTTCCAACAATATTATGAAAAGCATACTTCCTACTCACCAGATAGCAGACAGGCTGAGTTGCAGATAAGCACAACAAAAAGGCTGTCAGAAAATGAGCGTTCGGCCAACAAGGCCTTCATTGGAGATAGCTAGCGATCTTGCGGACCCCCCCCCCCTCCCCCTCCCCACACACACACACACACACACACACACACACACACACACACACACACACACACACACACACACACACACACACACACACACACACAAAAGATTGCAGTTTGTGGCTGCTGAGGCCACTCTGTGAGCAGCAGTGCATGATGATGGGAGACGTAAGTGGGTTTTTTTAGTTGGTTTTCGCCTTGCACTATTGGCCTACTCCCTTAGATTTCCCCCTGTTCCATCCATTTAATCCTTTTTGTGGAAAGATTCCATCAGCTGTTAGATTCATCCACATACAAACTCTGCCACAGTGACCCTATTCCGGAAATCCAGCAGGACATAAAGTCTCTCCTCAAATCCTTAGGCCCATCCCAAACTCTCTCCCGAGTCACTCTCTCCCCTCATCCCTACCACTCCCCACACTCTTGCCTTTTACATGTTGCATAAAGTCCATAAACCCAACCACTCAGGACACCCCATTGTGGCTGGTTGTGGTGCTCTCACAGAGAGAATCTCTGCTCTCATACACACTCACTTTCAGCCTATTAGCTGCAACCTACCCTCCTATGTAAAAGATACCAACCATTTCCTCCACAAACACTCAACAGTTCCTGTTCCATTACTACATGGTGCCTGCTCATCACTATTTATAGCATCTCCCTTTACGCGAACATCCCTAATGCCCTTGATCTCAGCATTATTGGACACTACCTCTCCCAACATCTGACAGCTTCCAAACCTACAATGTTGTTCTTGATCGCTATGACCAGCTATACCCTCATCCACAATCACTTCTCTGTTGAAGGCATTATTTAAAAACAAATAGAGGGAACGGCTTGGGCACTCGCTTGGCACCATACTGTGCCAATCTATTCATGGGCCATGTAGAGGAATGCTTCCTAAACACCCAGAATACCAAACCCCTCACCTGGTTCAGATTAATTGATGACATATTCATGGTCCAGATCGAGGGTGAGGGCACCCTATCCACATCACTCCATAATGTCAACACCTTTTCCCCATTCGCTTCACTTGGTCTTACTCTACCCAATGAGCCACCTTCCTTGATGTTGATCTCAGCCTCAAAGATTGCTACATCGGTATCTCCATCCATATCTGACCGACCTGCCACCAGCAATACCTCCACTTCGACAACTGCTACCCATTCAATACCAAGAAGTCGCTTGCACACAGCGGAGCCACCTGTCACTGTCACGTCTAGTTGTGTGTGATCCCTCTCGAAATACACTGAGGGTCTCACTGAGGCCTTCACAGACCATAACAACCCTCCCAAGCTTGTACAAAAACAATCTCCCATGCCTTATCTCTCCAGTCACACAACCTTCCAAAATCGCACAGCCCACAGAGCAGTATTCCCCTCGTGACTTGGTACCACCCAGGAGCAACTTAATTACATTTTCCACCAGGATTTTGACTACGTCCCGTCATGTCCTGAAATGAGAAATGTCATACCCACTATCTTTCCCACCCCTCCCACAGTGGTAATCTGCTGCTCTCTAAACCTACACAATATCCTCGTCCATCCCTACACAACGCTTGCCCGCATCCCCTTGCCTCATACCTCATACCCCATACCCCTGTAATAGACCTAGATGTAAGACTTGTCCCATACACCTTCCCACCACTGCCTGTTCCATTCCACTCACAAGCATCAGCTATCCCATCAGAGGCAGAGCTACCTGTGAAACCAGTCATGTGATCTACAAGCTAAGCTGCAACCAATGTGGTGCATTCTCCATGGGCATGACAACTGACAAGCTCTCTGTGTGCATTAATGGCCACCAAGAAACAGTTGGCCCACCCCATTGCTGAACACACCACCCAACACAATGTTCTTCATTTCAATAACTGCCTCACTGCCTTTGCCATCTGGATCCTCGCCGCCACCACCACCACCACCACCACCACCAGCAGCTTTTCTGAATTGTGCAAGTGGGAAGTGTCCCTGGAATATAGCGTACATCCCCCTCACCCTCCTGATTTCAGCCTTCATTAGTCTTTGTCCTTAATTTCTAGCTCCTTCCTTGTCCCCATACCAGCACTACACAGTCCTCTATTCCACAAATGCATCCACAGGCTTTTTACCCCTCTCCTTCTCCGCTAACCCTCCCCCGCCCTTCATCTAACCTCCCAACTGAATGTAGCTGCCCTGCCCTCTCTCCACCTCGCCCCTGTATGGTACCATAAGCAGCACTTTACTGTCCCCAGCCCCTACCTTCCTATCCTTCTCCACCCCAGCCTCCCCACCTTCACAACTACGTTGCGTCCCCCACTGTGTGCTGCTGCTCACAGTGTGGCCTCAGCATGCAGACTATGATCATGTATGTTCGACCTGTGTGCCCGTGTTGCTCTCTTGCAATCCAAGTAGAAGAAATTATTGAAGGGCGGGCTCAACAACTTCACTACTGTTACTATTTCCAACATTGGTCGTTAAAATTAGAACAACTGTGATCTTCCATTGCCCCTGTATATCTGAGGACAGCATACCAAGCAGTTGTTTGGTGTACCATTGCAAATTCTGTGAACCAGGCTGTCTTATAGTGTGATACGCTCTTTCCAATTGTCAGCGATTGCATAAACAATATAAGTAGGTTTTATAAATTGCACATGATAAGGTAGATACTTCGTCTCGTAGTAGAGGGAACTCAACGTGTCATTCTGCGTCTATTTAACAAATTAAATAAATCATCCAAAACATTACAGAACTTCTTATATGTACACCACTTTTATGAAAACACCTGATAAATAAGGTGTCAAAGTAATAAATATGCTGTAAATTTACTACAGTAACATAAATAATTAAAGATAGTTATGCAAGAGTGATAACTTTGAAAACCACTTGAAATGTCATTGTCTCTCCATTCTGTGCGACTAGAGGGTGGTTTTTGAAATCTGCAGAAACCCTGTGGTATATTTTCAACCTGCTTTTCGCATCCTTCAATATTATTAATTGGAACAGTCCCAGAAGAAAAAAGTAGTGCTTCCTGCCAGATGTTTTGAGGATGCTATAGCTTTTTGAGCTTGAATGAGTAATACACTTCAGCATCAGTGAACGCTGTGACGTTCACCTCTTTATGTATTCGTTGATAGTCCTCGGTGTCGATGTACTGCAGTGTTATACTGGCTGAAAAATGGGGGCTGGAAGTTGAACACTGACTACTGTAAATGATGTAGCTGACAGTTGCACAATTGTGTTTAACAGTTCTTTACTTTCTCTGTTCACAACCGTCAAATATTAAACAATTGTATGGCCAGTTCACTATTGTTAAATGTTGATGAGCCTCATTAATAGGTTGCAGCAAACATCAGCATACTGCTACAATAGTTTGCTGTTGAACATCTATGAGCAGTAAAAACCTAACCACACTGTTCACAGGTCTTGGCAGAATACTATGGTGTGTGTGACACTATTTCTCAAATAAACTGAACAGACAACATTACTTGAACTAACACAAGGCCTATTTGTGTTTTACTAATTCCACTGTTAAGTTGATGCATTGTTGTTAATTCAACCAATACATCATTCCCATTTGAAAATTGACTGTGGACTGACTTGTGTCGGGACCAAAAATCTGTCCTTTCTATATCCTGTCAATAATAGGCACAGAAACTATACATTGTTTGTGTTCAAGTTACAGAAATTACCATTAAAACCTATAACTCATTCAATTAACTAAATACATTGAAAAATGTCTTCTTTTTAACAGTTCCTTCTGCCATAAAGGTTAGGTGGAATTATTTGTTTAAATAATGAAATTAACAGTTTTGCAAAAACCAGGTAATTATTTTGGAATTAAGGGCTGGCTTCGCTAATATGTTTTCAAATAGCCAAATAAATACTTTAAGAATCTTAGTTCTTCTTCCAAATGTTCATAATTAGTACAGAATTTATATTTGTTTATAAGTCAACAGTAGAATCTAAGTTACAAAACAATTACTGATTTCACCCTATAATATTTAGGACAGTGCCACTTTGTCTTAATTCTGGGCTTTATTTGGAAAATTATTCTCTTTGTTGTTTATATCTAATGGTGATCAATCAGTATTTTGTGATAGACTGGAAATACAGAAATTTCTAGACTAGATATCCTTTTCATTACATATAGCAGCAGCAGGGAGAGCCTCAAGAAGTTGAAAAAAATGTAATAAGAGTCAGCAGGTAATACCTATTTACAAAGGAAAGAGATGCTGATGCCATTTCCACAGATGCTAAGGGAAATCCTTCTTACAGATGGTGTGTGTGTGTGTGTGTGTGTGTGTGTGTGTGTGTGTGTGTGTGTGTGTGTGTGTGGTTTTTTTTTTTTTTTTTTTCCCTATCAAGTAACAGGAAGTGTCCATGTTTCATTGCTTTTGTTTGGAAGTCAGGGTGTGTAGAATGAAAACAGCATACACTTTTTTATTCAAAACATTCTGAAGACTGTCTAGACCACATGGGTTAGAGATGTTCAGTTTGTAGCCCCATTGCAATTTGTGACACAGTAACATTGACACTCATCCACAGCTTAACACAACCTGCCAAATGCGTATCTGTTGCTTACAGTTGTTAGTTAAAGTTGCTACCGTAGTTATTGTACTGACTTTGCTTATATGCTAGCAATAAAACCAGTCTCAGATCTTTTTGGAGAGAGACTATACAATATGAATCACATAAAAAAGACCATGTTGTGGCTCACACCTGAATCGCATAAACAAGACCATGTTGTGGCTCACATACACCAGGGTTATTAAAGTGTGTACAACAGAATTTTGTGTGACTATATCTTGCTTGCATAGAGGCTGGGGATGCCAATTTGACTTTTCTAAATGTAACACCTTGTGAAAGTTGTGCAGACAAATAAAATCAATACAAAAATGTGTGTACTTGTATTTTTATATCAGTAGACCGACAGTAAATTTGTAGTGCTTCACCTCAAAGTGATAAATTTGCCCTTCTCCACTAGCTCTGATACACAGTATCATGGAAACACTGTGTATGGTATGGATATAGTCTTTTATGTACCATTCTGTAAATTGTTTTTTGGTGCTACCTCTATAGCATTGAAATTTTCATAAATAGTGTGCACTCATTTACATAGTGTGATTTAAATATTTGAGGAATGTCTATATTTATAGGTGTATTTTCTAATTCTGTATTTCCTGTATTCCCGTCATTTATCAAGGTATATGGATAGAGAGGAGAGTAGGGAGAGCAGCTTGGAGGATAAAAAGAAGTTGAGGAGAAGTTAGGAAAATGTTATTTTGGGAAAATTGACACACTAAATGGTACATTTTAAAATATTTGGGTACTCATTTTTCAGGTGAAGTTTTTATTCTTCTCTGGCTCTTCTTCCTCCCCTATTTAAATGTAAATCACATTGATAGTTGTAGTCTTGACTTGGTTATATTCAAAATGTAATAGATTGGTGTTGCAGTGTGACACATGGTAGGTGATAAATTGTTTAATGAAATATGTGTAATTGCCTGACTTGAGAAGGTAATATTGGCCCAGATTTGAGAAGGTGACATAGGCAGTGTGATGGGTAGTATTGCAATTCTCAAATCGAGTTGAATTGGGGGATTAGAGATAATTTGAAGATTTGTGTATTGAATCATATTGACGTTACATTACAAGCTAATCAGGTAAAGTTTTAGAGGCTTAGAAAGTATGTTGTTCTGGTTTATGTAATTGTTTTTGCTGGTTAGCCTTCTGCTACATTTTGTGTAAGGAGAATGGTATTTTTCTGATCTATCTCAATACTTTCAAAAAAAAATTGAGTAGGAAAGAGACATGTAGCACTTTGCTCTTTTACTTTGTGTAATGTGTAGAATGTAGTCAGTGACTTCATCAAAATAACAAATGAGATCACATTAAATTGATATGATCCTTTTTATTCACAGTGCAACATGGCCTGAGGGAGTCAGACGACTTGCACAGTCTTACATGAAAAATCCTATACAGGTGGTAATTGGAACACTGGATTTAGCTGCTGTTCATTCTGTAACACAGCATATAGAAATGATTGATGAAGAGGACAAAAAGGATAGAGTATGTGAAAGATGTTAGTACATTCATTACTGAATTGTGAATTAGGTACCAAAATGGAGCAGTATCTTGAGTGTCAAATTTTTGGACAACAGTCTTTCCTTGATTTTTATTTCTTCTCTCTTTCTGGGGGCAGATTCCAGTAAATTGTTAAAATTGTAGTTACTTAGCCTAAAAAGAAATAGTCGTGCCACAGTTCTAATCTGCAGATTGACTTGACATAACAGACTTAATGTAGCATTTGTTGCCTATACGTGAACAACAGAGTTCACAGAAGAATCAAATTAACAGGAATCTCCTAGCTGAAACAATATGAAATGTTAGTAAAACTGTAGAATCAGTTTTATCGCATCATTACATTTGTATCACGTTACAAGATATAAAAACCCTTGCAGAAGATTGTCTTTTTGCAGGTTGTTGTGGTGGAGCTGGCATCCAATGATATATCAAACGTGTTCCTTGTGGTTCAGCTCAGGTGAATGTGTAGCCAAGATATCAGTGTGAGTACACCATCTGGCATGATTCTATCCTTGATATGGATAATTCAGCAAAGACAAGAAGCATTAAGGGATCTAGGTCCAAAATAATGATCATATAGGGCACAACTGTAATAGTATCTTTACTATCAATGGTCCAATGGAAGCTCAGGCGAATGTTCACCATAGGAGCTGATTCTACTTAGTTGATGGGATATCCAGACACAATAATTGACCTGGCATAACAAGGAATGTGATTCATCCAATCAGATGGACATGTTGCCATTGATCCATGCTCAGCTTTCAACGACCCTGTTCCCAATGCAATTGTAACTGACAGTGTCATTGGGCCAACACAGGAACACACAGTAGTCCTCAATTTTCTTTGATGGGGCTTGGACACATTTTCACATACTCATGGTTTCATGGGCCTTAGACTGCTTTCCGTAGGTACATATGGCTGTAAAAAGTCAACAGTGTGCCATCTTCATCAGTTTAGATATGCCCATTCCCAGTTGTCAGGCCATAACAATCAGCCTCTTGCCAGTGGCTTATGTCAGTAAATTTCCCAGTTTGTGATCAGCAGGAAGGAGTGTGCCATTGTAGATTGGAGATTTTCTCACAGTGAGCCAAATGTCATCTCAGTCTACTTCTACTAGACGTAAACAGAATGAAGTTAACAATTGAAAGACCTTTCAGATTAACAAACGGATTAACCGTAGCAAAGGACTGTCTGTCTTCAGTACGTGAAACCACGAGAAATCAAGGCGTAGTAGAGAGCTACACCTTGATTCCTCAGGGTTTCACATACTGAACCACACTCAATTGTCCTATTGAAACCCAACCATACATGCAACCTATGGTAGGGATGCTCACGAGGGCGATTATCCACACTCTTCTCCCCGCTGTATCAGTTGCAATTACGACCTGCAGCCTCATGTCCAGATTGTCCCATGTATCTCAATGAGCTGCCCAAACGGGAGATCTGGGTGAAAAGGAGTGCCTTACCATGTCGTTTGCAAGTTGTTGGCTAGTTGGAAGCCCTGTGTTTCACTGTCTGCTTGCAGTACTGTCCTTGCTACAGCTTGCTCAACTAAGGACATGGCCACACAGACATGCAACATCAAATTCAGCACCGCAGTTGTAAAATCACAGTGACATCCCCATCTCCTCCTCCTCCTCCTACAACTGTGCAACAAGTCACCAGATTTTTGCCTTACAGGGAAAATCACATACTATACAACCAGCAGGCCAGAAAGGACAGAAGGAATACTCCTGCAAAGACTTTTTACATCCCTCCCGCTAACAAACATCTGAATCGTCATCTTCAAATTGCAAAGGCTCCAGGAAATCAAAAAAAGGCAAACGGTCTTTTCCTTCACTGGGTTGGAGATCCTTGTCAATGGTGTCACCATTTGATACCATCACCTAGCTGACCTCAGTGTTGTTGGTGCGCACAGCCAACCGTTTCTCTTTCTGGTCTGCTTTGACTCCAACCCCCTCGAGGATGGTTTTCCATCTGATTGGGGGGAGGTGGGAGGGGAGTCGTTCGTTATGATGTCCCCTGATCCCCTGGCTGCAAGCTGTTGCAGTTTGCATTTTGCTTCCGCAATTTGCCTTTTCGCTTTGTACTGTTCACATCCTTCCGTCATTAGGTGTCACCAGCGCAGACTTTCTTCACCTTATTGGGCAACTCCCTCACCCCTTTTTGCTGCTCAGTGACTTTGACATACACTGTCCCCTTTGCGGCTCTTCCAGAACCTGTCAGGGAGGTGCTTTCTTGGTTGACCGCAAGCAACTCAACCTCAACTGCCTTAACATTGGAGCATCTACATTCCTTTCAGACTCAGCGCACACCTATTCCCATTTGGACCTTTCCTTCTGCACTGCCCAGCTTGGCTGTCATCTCAAGTGGTCCATTATCTCCAACATGAAGTTGAGAGGGCATTTTCCATGTAATTTCCTTTTCCTGACTCCTACCCAAACCATGTGCACACCCAAATGGCAGCTTTATAAGGTTCACTGGTGTCTTTACTTCTCCCTGGCAACCTCTGATGATCATCATCTCCCCAGGTGTGATGACCAGGTAGAGTACCTTACCAATGTTATCTTTACTGCCGCAGAATGTTCCCTTCCTTGCACTTCATCTTCACCATGCCGTGTTTCGGTCCCTTGCTGGACTGAGACGTGACACAATCCGAGTGAGGAGACGGGCTCTCCACATTTGTAACCATCATGCTCCGATGACTAAGTGTATTCATTATAAACATTTGCCTTTGCAGTGTTGTCATGTTCTTTGGTACAGCAAAAAATCTAACTGGATTTCATTCACTAGTTCTTTTAAAAGTTCCATTCCCTCTTCAGTCGTGTGGGCCAACCTCAGACAGCTCCTTGGGACCAAGGTCCATTCCCCAATTTCCGGCCTGACTGTAGCCGATGATGTCATAGTGGATCCTATTGATCTCCAACACTTAGGGCCACTATTTTGTGGAGATTCAAAGCTCCACCCACTATCATCCTGCCTTCTTCGATTGGAAACGAGTGGAGGCGGCTCGGGCAATATCCTTCAGAATCAGGAGAGCTACAATGCCACTTTTACTATTAGGGAGGTCAATCACGCTCTAACTTCATCCTGATCCTCCGCTTCAGGGCCAGACAACGTTCACATTCAGATGTTGCTGCACCTTTCTCTTGCAGGCAAGCATTTTCTACAAAAATCGTATCTGGGCAGAGGGCACATTTTCCAGACGCTGACATGAAGCCACTGTCATACCCATACCTAAGCCTGGTAAGGACAAACACCTTCCTTCCAGCTATCACCCCATTTCTCTCGCCAGCTGTGTTTGCAGGGTGATGGAACTAAAGATTCATGCTCAGCTGGTATCATGGCTTAGTCTCACAATTTACTAACCAGTGCACAACATGGATTTAGAGCGCACAGTTCTGCAGTTGACCATCTTGTCACTTTGTCAATCCATGTCACGACATTTTTCTGCAGAAATACGAAACTGTGGTTGTGTTTTATGATTTGGAGAAAGTCCACGACAGCTTCTGAAGGACTGGTGTCCTTCGTACTCTCTACATGTGGGGTTCTGAGGCCACATGTTTTTTTAAAAGATTGAGTTTTCAAGGTGTGTGTTGGTTTTGCCTTGTCTGACACCTTCATCCAGGCAAACAGTGTGCCTCAGGATTCCATCCTGGTTGTCGTCCTCTTTGCTATTGCCATTAACCCTGTTATGGCCTGTCTCTCGTTGGGCATCTCCGGCTTTTTTTTCATTGATGATTTTGCCGTCTGTAGCTACTCCTTGAGCAGTGTCTTCAGCATTGTCTCGATCCTCTTTGCTCGTGGGACATCACTTTTCCACTGACAAAACCATTTGATTTTCTGGTGGCGTAAAGTGTTTCTTCCACTGTCTTTACATCTTGGACCTGTTGCTCTTCTGTTCATTGAAACTACGAAATTCTTGGAGCTTGTGCTTGATAAGAAACATTCGTGGTCCTCCCATGTCTTACCTGGTCGCCTGCTGTGACCGGTCCCTCAGTGTCTTGAGAATCCTCAGCAGTACTTCCTGGGGAGTGGATCGGATAACCCTCCTCAATTTGTATGGATCTCTTATCCATTCAAAACTAGAATATGGGTGTTTCATTTATGCATCTGCATGTCTGTTCATCTTCCATTGTCTCAATACAATCCACCATCGTGGCACCCGTTTGGCCTTTGGCACCTTATACACTAGCCCGGACTTACTGCCAATATGGGATGCGTCACTCTTCTGTTACCTCCTGGAGTTTTTCAGCTGTTGCTCTGGCAGCTTAACTTCATGCTACGTGCCACTTTTCCGATGGTTGTGAACTTTTCACCACCTTAGTTTTGTGTGGCGGCCTGTGTTCACATTGGACTTCATTCACTTCCTAAGGGCACTACTCCAGACTTGTTCTGTCTCTGTAAGTCTCTCAGCCATCACATGCATCTTCTCGGTAGTACCTTCATGTACACTAATTGCTCTCTGACTCAACGAGGTGTTGGGTGTGCCTTCATCATTAGCACAGATAATTTTAGATATCGGCTTATGGAACACTGCTCAGTATTTACAGCAGAGCTCTTTGCCCTGCATCAGGGTATGCAGGACACCCGTCAACACAGGCTTTTCAGTTGTCATTTGCTCCGATTCTCTGTACTCTTCAGAGCCTGTGTGTGCTGTACACTGCCCATCCCTTAGTGCAATGGGTCCAGGAAAGCTCTCACTTGCTCACTCTTGCTGGAGCCTGTATGTGGGTCCCTGATCACCTCAGTCTGACAGGAAACAAAGCTGATAACACTACTGCCAAGGCTGCAGTCCTCTTACATCCACCTGCTAGTTCTTCCATTTCCTCCATTGATCTCTCTGTTGCTGTCTGTCAGCAGGTGATCACTTTGGCATCACTACTGGTCCACCCTTCATGGGAACAAGCTCCGAGGATTTATACCTCTCCCAGTGGCTTGGCTGACCTCTTCTCGGCCCTCTCGCCACGAGGAGATCATTTTAGTTAGGCTTCGTATTGGGCACTGTCTTTTTAGCCATTGCCATTTAAGTGGTGAGCCCCCACCTGATGGAGTGCCCTTTTTTAACCACTTACATTCTAATATGTTTGCCTTCTGAGTTATTGGCCATTTTAGTGAATGACATGCGGATTGTCGACCACGTTTTACTCTTCATTCGTTGTAGCAATGTGGCGAAGGACATTTAATCTTCAGTTCAGTACTTCCATTGCCTGTATGGCATATTTTATGGGCCTTTCTCCAAGTTCCTGTTTTTAGCTCTCTTTCCTTCTGTTGATTGGGCTTAACGTGTAGTTGCATTTAACTCCCTTTGGTCTTCGTGTTTACGGTTCTGAAGTGGGTGCGTATGACCTTATTTGTTCTTGTGCCCCAAAGCAAAACATTTGGGTTGTTTTATTAGCATAATACGGCAAATATTGTAAATCACACGAGGAAAGTTGGTAGTACACAGAGGAAAATTGAGAATGCATTTCAATTACTGACTTCCGAGAATCAAATAAAGTAACAGGCAGTGGGAGTGATTCTATTCCAGTAATGGGGAGTCTTGTTTAGGATTTTATGTTATTACAGTGCTCAGAGTACTGAACATTTCCACTTAAAATTAAGGTGTTGTCAGTGCATGGTTTGAAATATCAGTTAAGACTTGTGTGTTTTCAAACAAATTATCTTCTGTGAGTTTCATAGATAGTGCCATTTTCACTTCTGCTCTTCTGAAAAAGTGAGATGGGATAAAATCCATAATCTTAGGTCAGTGAATTCGCGTGTCAACATGCCCTAAGTTACAGTTAATAACTGAATACTTCTGGAGAAATTTTGAATATAATTTGTTAAAAGTACGTGCGCGCGCTTTGTATATCTCTGGCTCTAGTGCCCAGCCTTGGTATAAGATAGTAAAATAGCGCTCACTTTAGATTGTGTTACTCCTGAACAAAGTTTTTAATGCAAGAATCTCCACAATAATTACCATTTCAATAGCGAAGTGTCAGTGCTTACCAACAATTAAAAACAATAATGACATGGTTCTGCATTCGTAAATGAAAAATTGGGAGAACAAATTATCATATAACACCAAAGATGCTCTCATTTCTGCCAAAAGTTTGAGTATGGGTAAATTATCTCAGCTTTTGTGCCCTCACTAGTAATTATTGAAAAAAGTTACTGGAAGTTTATATATAAACACACCTAGCCCAGTGAAAAAAACAGTTTTCTTTCGACTAATTTTGTGCAAATGCTGAACTTCTTTTACTGTAACTAAACAACAACTATTGAGCATGCATCACATTATCCTACGCAGCCATACAGCAGAAAGCCCAACTTTTTGCACTGAGTTATTCACTAGGTCTTCTAGTTATTGTGTAGAGGTTTTCCTTTGTATCGTGAGATACTGTGTATACTTATTTTGTTCTCGTTGCATATGATTTGATGCTCTTATTTATCTCGGAGGAGCTATAGAGAAGGGAAAATTTCCCAGTGGCAATGTAAAGTTTTGTTTGTAGTAAACTAATCTGATACATGATGTTCTTTTAGGTACTGGAATTTCTTGAGAACATGGGTCCTGATAACAAGGTGATTGTCTTTGTTGGGAAGAAAATGAGAGCAGATGATTTAGCAAGTGATCTCTGCTTAAAAGGGATTGATTGCCAATGTATCCATGGAGATCGTGAACAGGCAGATCGAGAGCAAGCTTTGGATGATCTGAAGTCTGGTTGTGTTAGGATTTTAATTGCCACAGATGTTGCATCAAGAGGAATTGATATTACTGATGTTACGTAAGTTGTGCATTCGTATTCCATCACATTTGTAGTAAGAATTTTGCTGCAAGATGTAAACATTGACACATTGCGAATAAATTAATATTAAGTAGCTGTTGAATGCGATAGGAAAGCAGCTTAGGAAGAATAAAACCAAATGCCTACTTATTTGACTGTAAACCCTTAAAACAGCAGGAGCTGTTTGGACATAGATCTCCATGTAGCATAATCATTTTACTTTTCCAAAAAGTGTATAAATGTTAATGTAATAATGTTTGAAAGTAATATTTGAAAATTATTAATATTTATAATAGTAAAATCAGTAACATTAACCTGCACAGGAAGAAATCTTTAACTGAAATTACTTGTGTGTACTCTCAGTATTTTCACATCATGTGTAAATCTGTTTTGGTGTCTGTATATTTAGACACCACAATCAAAGAGAAAACTGAAACATTACCTTGTAAGTGAAGGAACTGTTATGATCTATCCTTTCCGTCATCACTGCCAACAACTAGATCTAAACCATTTCTGGTTTATTCTGCCCTAGAATATTTTGCACCGTCCATTTCTTAGGCCGAACAATCTTCGATCTTCGTAGTTTTGGCTTACAGTTTAGTAGTGACTTGAGTATCCCTTCTTGGGTTCTAATTTCATGCTGTTTCCATGTGCTATTTTACTTTGTAGCTTCTTCATTCCGCAGGAGAGCTGTAAAGTTTCAAAGGTAGGAGACAAGATACTGGCAGAAGTAAAGCTGTGAGTACCGGGCGTGAGTCGTGCTTTGGTAGCTCAGATGGTAGAGCACTTGCCCGCGAAAGGCAAAGGTCCCGAGTTCGAGTCTCGGTCAGGCACACAGTTTTAATCTGCCAGGAAGCTTCAGATTAAAAATGTTTCTTTCCTAATTTTTTTTTCCTTCCTATCAAGTGTGAATAGCCAGCAAGTACTCTTAGAAAGTGCAGCTCTTCACTTGTATCCTTTTGCTGTATTTAATAAGTGCCCAGCATTAACATCAGTACATTGATACTCCCTTAATATATTGTTCAGGAAGTACATACCTTCTTGTACTTTAAAAAGGCTATTTGATTGTGCCACAAGGCTACTGAAATTTCTCTAGCTTTGTTCTCTCATCATTGTTTGATATCAACTTTCTCTATCCAAGGTAAAGGCATTTGTTGACTTGCGATCGTATTGGCTGTAACTAGTTCTAAATGTAAGTAGTCTGTTAAAGAGGACCCCTAAACCTGTCTTACTCGAAAGGCAAAACCATCAGTAAATTTGTTGGTGTAATTGTGAAATAGTTGTTAATCATTACATATTCTTGCCTTCACATTGTATAATTCCCAGCTTTACAAGTCCTTTAGACTGGTAAATCTGTTAATGCAATGTCAGTATTATGAAAAGAGTAGGTTGTTTCTCGCCATATAAGAAGGTTGTTAAGTTGCAGACAGGCACAACAAAAAGAGTATTAACCAAGTAAGCTTTCGGCCAGAAAGCTTTCTACTGAAATAGACCCCCCCCCCCCCCCACACACACACACACACACACCAGAGATATATTCATTCATGCAAATGCAGCTTACACACACGATAGCTGTTTCTGGCTACTGAGACCAGACATCAAACAAAAGCACATGGTCAGAGAAGCAGTCTGGGTGGTGGGGGTAAATAAGAGGCTGGGCTGGGGTGGGGAGGGGGAGGGAGAGCAGGGTACAGGCACGTGATGGTAAAGTGCTGTTTGTGGGAGCATCCAGGGACAAGGTGGAGAGAGGTTAGGGCTGGTTACATGGGGGAGGGAGGGGGTGTTGAAGAAGGAGAGAAGTAAAAAGGCTGTGGGTGTGCTTACAGGAGGCCGCTTTAGAGTGTGAACAGGGAATAGTTTACATGGGCAAGGACAATGATTAACAAAGGTTGAGGCCAGGTGGGTTGTGGGAATGTAGGATATATTGCAGGAAGAGTTCCCATTATGTGCAATTCAGAAAAGTTGGTGTTAGGAAGGATCCAGGCACAGGCTGTGGAGCAGGCATTAAAATTGAGAATGTTGTGATAGGCAGCATGTTGTTGGTCCAGGTGTTTCTTGGCCACAGTTTGTTGTTGTTGTTGTTGTTGTTGTTGTTGTGGTTGTTGTCTTCAGTCCTGAGACTGGTTTGATGCAGCTCTCCATGCTACTCTATCCTATGCAAGCTTCTTCATCTGCTCGTGCTTACTGCAACCTACATCCTTCTGAATCTGCTTAGTGTATTCTTCTCTTGGTCTCCCTCTATGATTTTTACCCTCCACGCTGCCCTCCAATGTTAAATTGGCGATCCCTTGATGCCTCAGCACATGTCCTACCAACCGGTCCCTTATTCTTGTCAAGTTGTGCCACAAACTCCTCTTCACAGTTTGGTAGTGGACATTAATGCAGACAGACTGCTTGTTGGTTGTCATGCCCACGTAGAATGAAGCACAGTGGTTATAACCTAGCTTGTATATCTCGTGACTGGCTTTACGGGCAACCCTGCCTTACATGGGATAGGTGATGCTTATGACCAGGATATAAATGTCTTCTTTTCAATCTAACATGTATGCTAAGCATAGCCAGTAATGTCTTGTATGTACCTACATTCTTCTGAAACCCAAACTAACCCGATGGTCATCTTCTACCAGTCTTGATATTCTTCTCTAAATAGTGTGTGCCAGTATTTTGCAACCATGGTTTTTGAAACTGTTTGTTCAGTAGTATCCACACCTGTCAACTCCTTTGTGAGTACATTCTTGACACACATGGGGCCTGCCCTTGCAGTACTGCTTCATTTTCTGAGCTGCATGTCTATCTTCCTACCATTCTTTCTCCCCACCCTTGTGGACAAAGTCTTGTGTAAAACTGGGTAACCAAAACTTACGAAAGTGTTATTCTTGCCGTTGTCTCCTTTCTTGTTCTGACTTCGCCTATCCTTTCTCCGCTTGACTTTTGAGGTCTCCCTTTGTCATTCTTCCTCCCTGTGTGTGCTTGAGGCCCGGCTCACACATTTGATGGTCACTGGGTAATGCGTAACTCAAAGAACCCAGGTCAGCAAGTAGGGCTGGTGTGTACCTCTGGTGAAGGCCAGGCCCAGGGAGGAGTCATTGCCAGAGTTGTTACCTTCCCAACTCCCAGTTGGTCCCTCTGTCTGCAGTTGGGGAGATGTGCCTGAGGTGTGAACAGTCACCTAAGGTGGGTGGTCTCGCCTCTGTGGGGGCCCCAGATGGAAGGAGCACGCCATTGGCAACACTGGCAATCGTGGGGGATTCACCCATGATGAGTACATCAACTCCATCGATGCAGCCTCCATCTAATAAATGCAAATGCAAAGAGGCCAAGGACACAACAAATCTTCCAGTTGCACGAACTACCTCAAGGTGTTAGGCACAAAAGGTGGTCAGAACTTTTCTACAGTGAACGTGTTAGTCATTCAAAAATGTGTGGACATAATTGCAGGTCCACTAATGTCCTACACTTGCTTATTCAATGGTACTTTGCTTCTAGACACATAGTACCTTTCAAGCCCGAAAACTACTTAAAGCTATGCTCTCAACAGATATCCTGTTCATGTAGAGGCTCACTGAATACTGAATTCTTCAAATGGTGTCATATACTCTCAGGTACATGATGGTATTACTGAGGGGGATATTCAACATTATCTCTATGATCAGGCTGTAACTGCAGTCCATATTGTTATGAAGTGGGTTAATACGAATTCGTGCTTACTCGAAACCTTTTCTTAATGTTTAAGTGGAGCTCTTACTAAAGAGAGACAGGCTACGAAGTCAACATCATCAGACTCTACATACTGAACATAATTTGTGGCTCCTAATGTCAGCATTATAACCCTACTCGCCTATCCCATAAACACACAGCCAAATGTGTAACTTGTGGTAGGGCTGTTCTACAGTGGCAATCGTGCCTCTTCATACCACAACTGCCGTGTGTACCCCTATGAGTGAAGGAAAAGGTACCCTTCAATGTAGCTTGTGAATTTTGATTAGCTGAAAGGCTTGCGTATCACTATCTGGCAGTTATAGTACCATTGTTCCTACGTCAAGGCCTTTGAAAGATATGGCCATGCAAACCTTCACTTAAGTGCTACGGTTGTGAAGTTGTGCTAAGGTGATGTCCTCACCTCATGCCACAACAGTTGCTCAACCTACGAGAAACCCTTTGCCCACACCGGTGAAGTCACTTGTGACGCAACCATAACAACGTAAATTTAAAAAGGAGTGCACACGAGATGACTTCTTGCACCCCTCAAGTCACAAATGTATTTGTCCACATCTGACAAACACAAAGATGCTGAGAAGTCAGACAAAAACAAATATTCTTCCCCTTCTCCAACACAGAAATCCTGTAAAACAGTGACATCACACGACACCTCCATCTATCGACCTCCATTTCGTCGGTGTGAATTACAAACTGATTTTCCATCCTGGATTCAGCTGACTGACCTGGGGAGGTTATTGGTACCTGTGAAGAAATAATGGAACAGGATCCTCCATCTTCAGAACCCTGTAGTTGTATGCAGCCGAAGTCTGGCACTCAGCAAGCACCAAAGTAATTGCCCCTTTTAAGAGAAATATCTCATGTCATCTAACATGGCTGTTCTCCAGTGCATCATTCGTGGCATCAGATCACGCAGGGCAGCGTTAAGCTGGTATTTTGATTATAGTGCCCAGTCTTATGCCTCCAAGAAATGAAATTACACCCTCAAGATCACTTTGACGTCTTCATTGCAGTAAATTTCGACCTTTCTTTCAAGAAATAAACTCCAGCTCTAGTGGAGTCATGATGCTCATTTGGGACATCCTCAGCCAAGCCATTTCATTGAACACCTAGCTACAAACTGTTGATGTCCATCTTTGTCTCCCCAGTTATACCTTTCCTCTTTGTAATATCTACATACTGCCATCCTCTGATCTCAATAGGGCAGAAATACTGCAGCTTACTGCCCAGCTCCCTCAACACTTTCTGCTACTCGGCAACTTCAACACCCACCATCCCATTTGGGGCTCTCTGAAAACCTGCCCGAGAGGCTCTCTACCGACAGGTATTCTCAACCAGTTTACTCTTTTTCTCTCAACACTGGTGAACACACATTTCTTTCATACTCCACACACACTTTCTCGCACCTGGATCTCTTGTTCTGTACTGCACAGCTTGTCCATCTAGAGTAGTCCATCCTCTGACACATACTCAAGCAACATTTTCCGTGCGTAATTTGTCTGCTGCCTTATGTCCTATCTGTGCGCAGTACTGATTGGTAGCTTTCTAAAGCTGAGTGGTGGCTCTACTCTTCACTGGCAACTTTCAACAAACAAAATTTACATAGCAGTGATCGTTAGGTAAGAGTATCTTAATAGTGTTTTCCTTACCACAGCATAATGTTCCATCCCATGAACCTTTTTCCTACTGCAACGTGTTTGGATCCCTTGATGGACTGAGGAATGCGTGATGCTGTTCTCCCATGGAGACGTGCTGTCAGTGTCTTTGAATGCTATCTCACGAAAGAGAACTGTATATGTTATAAACACTTGCACGCAAAGCATTGTAGCATTGTCAATAGCAAGAAAGCTATTTGGATCTCTTGTACTAATTCTTTTAACCATTTCACTTCCTCTTCTGTTTGCGGTAACCTAAGTCGGATATCTGAAGACACATACACCTCCCGATTCCTGGCCTTACTGTAGCGAACGATGTCATTGTGGACCCATCAATATTTCCAACACCTTGCGTCAACAGTTCAGATATCTTGAACTTTGCCCATTACCTTCCCACCTTCCTACCTCAGAAACAAGTGGTGGAGGCTTGAGAGATATGTTTTCCCTTTCAGAATCACAAATGCTACAATAACACTTCTGCTGTGAGGGAGCTCGAACATGCTCTCATCTCGTCATAATTCTCCACTCCAGGACGATATGATATTAACATTCAGATGTTGCAGTGCCTATCTCTTGATGGCAAGAACTTTCTCCTTCGTTCATATAATTGCATCTGGATAGACGGCACGCATCCCAGTCGTTGGCATGAAGCCACTGTAATCTCCATACACAAGCCTGGTAAGGACAAACATGTTCCATCCAGTTACTGCCCAGTTGAAGATATGCATAGAAAAACAGGCTAACCCTCTAATGGAAAAAGATTGGAGATAAGTGTTGCCATCTGTTGCTGGGTATGGGAACTTTGAAAATTGGTAAAAGTCTCACCCGCAAAATGTCATTTAGGGGTGAGGCCAATAATGTGAATTGCTCTCTGCTATGGGTGAACAAGCAGATACAATGCCAAGTGGAGTGTACTGATAGTTGTGTATTGTCCTTAACGTCACTTCAGTCCTTCTTCTGGCAACAATTGTAACATATCTGCTATAGAAGATTCCCCATTCTTGTTGCTTGCATTTAATGCTTCAACTTGTGTGGAGTCAGGGCAGTTTCCTGGTTATTTCTGTCCTTACCTATTCACTCTTTTTCACCAAATGAAATTGTGTGCACCTGATTAAGACACTGGGCTCTTATTCACCAGGAGTGGCTTCTGATGTATGTTCAACCTGTTAGATTTCTGTTGTGTCCCTAAATCACATGAGGCAAATACTGGTATTGTTTCTTAATCTTCTACTGACATCATCCTTGTTGAATGAGGACATCTGCTTCACATGTCTAATGACTAGAGGCACCTGTTTGTGGTGAAAATTTTTGCCTGATTTCGTCATTTTTAAAAATTTATTTCGATGTATTTTTCGCTCGGTTTTTTTTTTCCATTTCGTCACATTTTATTTGCACTTTTCAGCAGTAAAAGGTACAAGAAATACATTTATGGCACATTTGCAGTGAAAAATCTTTTATTGTACATAAATCGAAAAACCATAAAAATTATAAATTGTGAAAATTTGGAAAACATTTATCCTGTCCTAGTCAATGTACACAACACACAAGTCAGCCTGAGAAAGCCAAGGATACCATGACTTCCATATTACTGGGAGTCAGAGCTGTTCTCCTGTCAGACATTATGTTGCAGTATCTAGAAAATGATATCTCACTATCAACATTACTGAATGGGATCCACAAAGCCTCCACTACAGCTTTACACAAACCTGGTATGTATTTGTTCATCCATTCTCTCAGCTTCGGATGATCAACTTTTTCCATCAGAATGTTAGCCTCAATGGAAGATACCAGTAGTTGTTAGCCCCTTCTCCTTGTTCTTCTTATGGGAAGAACCGTTATTAATGTGTTTCAGGCACGTGTCCTTCCTCTGCCACTCAATACGCACATTGCAGTATTTGCACATAAGTATCTTCCTAGCCGGCTGTAGTGGTCGTGCGGTTCTAGGCGCTTCAGTCCGGAACCGCGCGACTGCTACGGTCGCAGGTTCGAATCCTGCCTCGGGCATCGATGTGTGTGATGTCCTTAGGTTAGTTAGGTTTAAGTAGTTCTAGGGGACTGATGACCTCAGATGTTAAGTCCCCTAGTGCTCAGAGACAGCCAGTATCTTCCTACTTTTGTTGAAAACATAAAATCCTTCAGACGAAAATTCCTTTTCTCGGTCGAAAACTGTCACTACCATATTAATCATCTGTAGCATGACAACACAACACAAAATACCACACTCAATGCACCAGTGATCCACGATTTCCAACACGCAATACCGAATACACCGCCAGAACATTGTAGAATGTCTTTGGAATACTCGATATAGTACACATATCGAAATGGTGTACATTCAATATCCAGACTGTATTACCATAACTCCAATCGAATTTCCGCAGTTAAGTTCAAATGATGAGATTTTGCAAAGTTTCGTCAATTATTTCGCGATTTGGCTTAAAAGTAAATAGTTTCGCGTTTTCAGCAAAATGTGTAAAATTTCGTGAAAATTTCGCGATTTCACACTGTGTGAAAAACATGTGCCTGTACTAATGACCTCACTATTAATCAATTTTCCACTAAAATCTACAGTATGTTTTTCAGTGAGAGTATGGTTGGTCATCATCAAAAAGAACTTAGTAAAATTGTTGAAAGGATGTGCACATAGAAAATGAATATATTCATTATATGTTTCCACGTATCTGAATTTTGTTTTATGATTTTCAGGCACATTTTTAATTATGATTTTCCACGTAACATTGAAGAATATGTCCATAGAGTTGGTAGAACAGGCCGTGCTGGAAAAACTGGAGAGTCTATTACTTTGGTGACTCGTAGTGACTGGGCACAAGCAAAAGAACTTATTGCAATACTTGAAGAAGCAAATCAGGTATGTTTCTAACATGTCGAGACATTTTGCAGAGCTGTATAGATTTGTGTGATTACAATACATACATTTTTATTTTCCAGGAAGTACCAGAAGACCTTTATAAAATGGCAGAAAGATTTCAGGCTTGGAAGGAAAAGAGAAATGCAGAAAGGGAGCGTGTTCGCTATGATGGAGATAGTGCCCGTGGCAGTAGAGGTGGAGATTCCTTTGGCTTTGGAGGCAGAAGAGGACGTGGTGGTGGTGGTCGTGGCCGTGGCAGGTGGTGAAAACTACTGATGTACATAATATTGTAATGTTTATCTAAATGTTCTGTGATTGAAAATAAATTTTCTTTAATATAAATTGTTAAAATTTTTATTCTGCATTGATGAAAATCTGAACAACTTGTATGGAATTAGAAACCACACGTGTAGCTTAATTATAAGTTGGGTTGCATTTGCTTGTTGAGTGTCAAAACGACCTGCTGAATTAATGCACAAGAAGTGTCACCTTGCATTGTGTTGCAGACATAGGGTGTCTTCAGCTGCCTTTGGTTAACACATTGCTGTAATCTGGGTACCCGGCGATTAAATGTGTGCCGAGGTCAAGAGGTAAAAATCTTTAAATCAGTCATGAAATGCAACTTATAAAACTATAGCTGCAGCCCAAGGCTATCTTATTATATCACAAGAAACAAGTATTGGCACTTTACCTTCTGCTGCCTCCTACACTAAAGCAGTAATATGAGGTTGCAAAAATATATGTAAATTAATGTAGTGTTAATGGTACATCTCATTGGCATGTAGTTATCATAATCGTGTTAGATTTCAGGATTATCAGGAAAAACTAGCACTAAATATGCATGGAACTAAACTTCCTCTTGTATGGATAATACTTCTATTTGTACATACCATCATAATTTTTTGATCATTTAAAGAGAAACAGTTTTCTGAACCAACTGAAACATTCCAATTCTGAATCTTGGCAAAGGTCGTTGGCAGCCCAGCATATAATCATCATCCTAGTGCACTTGTTTTTTCACCTTCATTCTGCTTTTGTGATGTGGACATGTAGAACCTACAATCGACACTTTATGATTGCCAAATTGGTCTTCAGGTACTTCACTCGGGATGTTTCTATTGCCATTTTGATCACATCAGTTGAGCCTTTACTGCTTGGTAGAACAACTTCATATTTATTAATCAAACATGCAAAACAGTGCATTGCGCCAACCAACATCTGTAACTCGCAGGTACAGTACCTGCGACTCACTCTGAGGATGGCCGGATGATAAGTGGCTTAAATATCAGTGGAAGAAATTTTATTTGCACAGCTGCTTGCCCTAAATGTAATGAACTGTTCATTAAGCTTCGAAAAGTTTAAAATGCACATGCTGATGAATGTTTACAGTTAAGAATAGTGGTGATTTAACAACAAAAATAATAAATTTTTGACAATATAATCTAATTGAATAGATAAAGTCTACTCACTATGTGGCAGCAGAACACCACACACATAACAAAAGTTTTACATATTCAAGCTTTAGGACCCAATGGCTCGTTCTGGCAGGAGGGTTGAAGGAAAATGACTGGAGAGGTTTATGAAACAGGGCAGGGTTCAGAAGAGTTGCCCAAAACTCCTGGTTGGAGAAAACTTACTGGATGGTATGGGAAGGAAGGGCTCTCCTTCTGTCTCGTCCAGTAAGCCCCCTGACTGAGGATACTGGGTGACTTTTCTAAACTCTACCCCTTTTTGTAAATCTCTCCAGTCCTTTTCCTTCACCCGTCTTCCTTCTATTCAATCCTACTGCCAGGAGGAGGAGCCACTGGCTCCTTAAGGTGCATATGTAAAACATTTTTATATTTGTTGTGCCTCCGCTTGGTGAGTAATTTCTTATCCATCCAGTTACATTATATTGTCAAATGATGATGATTGCCACTCATGGAAGTATTTTTCTTAAGTTGAGTGATTTAAAATGGGATTCTGTTCAGGAGGTTGTGTGTGTGTGTGTGTGTGTGTGTGTGTGTGTGTGTGTGTGTGTGTGTGTGTGTGTCAGCAGAACAAAACACACACACACACATAAAAAAGGTTTTACATATGCAAGCTTTAGGAGCCAATGGCTCCTTCTGGCAGGAGGGTTGAAGGGACCATCGCACTCCATCAGGATCTGCAGGTCTTAAAGACTGGTTCGTCAAGGCCAGTACAGTTTTTGCTATGCTTTTTGGCTGTTCACTCTGTATAGGAGGTAATAGGTGTGATATGGAAGAGAATGATTTTTGACACCGCCAATTATGTCACGGAAAGGGAGACGAAAAGTTATTAGCTGTCATTACGATGGTCTAGAACTGTGAGCTATTCATGTCAAACAGTATGCCTGTAATGTCCTAGTTGATGTATTTGTGAATTATTACCATCCTGTGTTGGGAAGATCAATATAGTCTGATCCGTGAAGATATACTTTCTATTACTGGTGGGAAGATGGAGCTAGGTAAGGGCTTTGTTTTCAGCAAGGGGGAAGTCGACTGGTAAGAAGTAATACATGTTTGTTCTGGATGTGGGATCAATAAGCAGCAATTCAGAATTAAAAGTAACAGTGGTGGTCATAATCTACACACAAGTATTCTCAAACACGGAACACTTGATTCAGTCACCCTCAGTGTTGGGACCCATAATACTTCCTGTGCTGGAAAGTCAATGAAATTTGAATTACAACAAAAGATTAAATACAAAGCAAGAAGAAATTAAGTTTTCAACAAAAGATTTATCAACAAATAGAGCTGTTTACCTTGTCAGTGTGGTCAACAGCCGAGATTATCACATTGCAGAAGCCGTTACCAGCACTGTGGTGATTAGGAATTAAGAGGATTCTCTAGTTGATCATTAAATATATGTTCTGTGACTATGTCAAAGTAGAGTTTAATAAGTCCATGATTCAGATTATTGTTGACTGCAGCTTCCAAGGACTAAAATTGTTGTATCACTTCATGACAATGCACCAACAGCTGATGTAGTAACATCTGCCCACTTACAGCAATGGCATGGTCAACTGCACTTAGCCGGCCGAAGTGGCCGAGCGGTTCTAGGCGCCACAGTCTGGAACTGTGCGACCGCTCCGGTCGCAGGTTCGAATCCTGCCTCGGGCATGGATGTGTGCGATGTCCTTAGGTTAGTTAGGTTTAAGTAGTTTTAAGTTCTAGGGGACTGATGATCTCAGAAGTTAAGTCCCATAGTGCTCAGAGCCATTTGAACCATTTTTTTCAACTGCACTGCCAACTTCAGCCACACAGTTCACCAAGCAGTGAAATCCAGCTTCTTGGTGACAGAGCGACAGAGGGAACAATGCAAGAAAATTTGGTGAGCCGAATTAAATTAAAGCTGACCTGTTTTGATTTTGGTGGTGGTGCATCTACTTTGTGGTTAGTTAAAAAGGGACTTAACACTCAACATTGTTTATTTGCTCAACAGAGTTGGCAAAATACTGTGGTTGTTAGTTGTAGACTAAGATAAATTGCAGGTATACTGTCATTTTCATCGTATGCTGGTAGTGACGAGAGGCATCGAGATTCACTTATAAGATTTACTTAACAGTTTGAGTAAACTGAGAACTAAACTATATTCTGCAGACCCAAATGTAGGAACTCAGAGTGATGAATTAAAAACTGAATTTAACAGTAAGTTAGATATTAAGGAGGTTGAATTCCTAAAAGAATTAAAGGCTCAAAGGGATGATTTGAAAGTTGAAATACAGGTAACTAATTGGAAACCCGATCAGCATATCACAGTCAAAGAAAAGCCAAACATTAAAAATAGGATCGAAAGATATGGAGTTAAATGCATTTTAAGAGCGTACATTGTTATGGATTTAATAGAAAAATATTTAATTAAATAATTAATTCCCAGGAATAAAATTACACCAATCAACACACTATGTTTTGCAGATATCTGAATTTCGAAAATGGAAATCTCCACTCTGAAACAGTAATCAGGGTTTCTGCAATGACTTTTTCTTCCTCTACATTAAACTGTTCCTTTTAATTTTTTTCTACATATGTCTTCACATTATGTAGTCTCGCAAAGTAGTTTGTCGAATACCATACTTCTTCACAGCATTTCTAATTGATATTGCATTTGACTTTATATCTTAAATTACTTTAGTGAAATCTGGATATTTAGAAGTGTTTCTCCTACTGCATTACAAACAAGACTGACAATGAAAGTGTAGAAAGCACAGAGAGACAACAGTGGTTTTCATGGTAGAACAAAATTGCACTGTAAGTAGTGCAGCTGTTCTGCCTTATCAGATGCCTGGTTGAGTCTGTACTGGCATACTATTTCAACTTGACAAGTTTCAGTAACATGGAAAAATATTTTTGTTCTGAAAATCATGATTATAGAAATAAGATTATTTTGTATTTCAGTACAGTTTAAAGAGGCTAAATTGATAAAAGTTTGGCACTTTACCATTTTTACTCTTTCTGCTGTTTGTGACAATGAGCTATAAATTGTCTAGGATGTTCCACACCACCTTGCAGGAGGTCTTATCAGTTGGCCAGAAGCCAGCAGTGGCAACTAATAGCTAATTGTGTTGGCATATACAAGTGGATTTAGAAGTTGTGTATAATGGTTGAATCTAGACCCCCAGCTTGATTCTAGACGGTTCTGCGGCACTCGAGAAAAGTTAACACTGGAGTTGCTCGACCTGAGGTATTGTAATAATAGCTGGAATAATTATAAATAGTGTAGTGAATGGTGGCTGACTTCGAGTCACTTGATAAGTGTTGGTTCATATATTTCTTTATCACTTCAGGAAGAAGATACACCATTATGGGTGGATAACAGTAAATGCTCTATTAATGTTTTTCGAAGATCTTGACATGTTAAACATAGTTTGGAGACTACACCCAAGGGGAAAATTGTCAATCAGGTAATAATGAAGAAACCTGTTGTCAACCCCAAATTCAAAGAAAAAAATGGTTCAGATGGCTCTGAGCACAATGGGACTTAACTTCTGAGGTCATTAGTCCCCTAGAACTACTTAAACCTAACTAACCTAAGGACATCACACAAATCCATGCCTGAGGCAGGATTCGAACCTGCAACCATATCGGTTGCGCGGTTCCAGACAGTAGCGCCTAGAACCGCTCGGCCACCCTGGCCGGCTTCAAAGAAAAAGTTAAAGTTAATACTGGAAAGTAAGGAAACAAAATAATAGAAGTAACCAAGACTAACCAAACACAGATAATTACCTATAATAATACAATTGCTAATGCACCGACTAATTTGTCATTTTCTCACCAGTAGTCTATAAACAATGAACATTCTGGGGCCAGGACCAGACTTGAAGGCAGAACAGTCTTATGTGGAGAAGAGTACTCCTTGCCCACAAAGTGATTATGGGTGAGTGGTTGCTTGAGGAAGAAAACAGTGATAAGGAAGAACAAATAACACCAAAAGTTTAGAGGAAAGTTTTCGAAATGGATGTGGATATTCAGGGAGCAAGATATCTGTAATATCATAAGAACTAATGCTAACCTTTCGAAATAAGTATGTTTGCCCAACACACTCTTGATGGTTGAAGGCAATTTATGCTGAAGCATAACTGGCAGCAAAAGCAAGCCAAAGAATGAAATGAGACTACCCCTAGTAACTAATACCTTTACTTTCCATCACACTGTTAATTCTGCCAAATGTAAATTTATATGTGCTTCTAGGTTTAGACTGGCTGCTGGGCAATAAGTCCCTCAGCTTTAATACATACAGTATTGCAGAAAAACTATCTACAGAGCACTTTTTGAAAATCATTAAATTCCATTTAAACAGGAATTACAAATGATGAATATTTACCTCTGGAGGCCACAGCTAATACAGTAGAAGTGGTGGGTTACAGCACAGCAAAGGAAGAATTAATAGAAAGCATTAAATTAAAGCCACAGGAATAGACTATAACTGGAGAAGAAGAGGAATTAAACATTTTACTTGCGTGTAAAGTAGTCTTTTTCTGATAGTAGACAAAGGGCGGCTGGTAAGTTTGTGTGTAGATTTAAGATAAGGGATGAGTCTTCTAAAAAGAAATACAAAAGGTGATTGACAAATGGTATTATTTAACACAGTAATCGGTAATCCTTCGTTAATGCTGGAAAAACCGGCCTGAGACATTCGGTTGGTGTTAGGCATGGGTTTCAAACAAGCGGATTGACACAGCGAGATATGCCTGTCAGTGTAAAAGAATTAGTGTTGAAGTCCGAGGAGACCACTTTTTTTTTTATATTTATCAGGATGTATATGCCGCATCAGGATGTATATGCCGCGGGACAACCAGGAGATCTGGGAAAACCCCAGGAATTTTTTCATCTGGAAGAAAACTAGGGAAAAGCGAGAATTTTTCATTGTTTTAGTTTTCTATTATTTTTTTAAATTTTGACTGGTAAGAACCAATACTGTTGACAAAGGATATTACTGTATCTCGCTACTGCAGAATAATACTGCAACAATAAAACATGAACAAGGGAAAAAAAAAACGAAAATAAAACTTTAAGTTGCAAAGGAAATGCGTCATATCCAACAACAAAACACAGTACTCATACAAGCGTCTGCTAACAGCAAAATGTGTTGAAGGATTTATGAAGACTATGTAATGCTTCATAACAATGAATTGCCTCTGATGAGCGTGACGTCACAACTGCTTATTTCGATTCGTTTGAGCAGTTGCGAGCATGGTCATGTGACTGCGCAGTGCAGTCGTGCCTGAGCAGTACCTTCTTCCACTTCTGGTACCGAAGTGTGGCATTTAACAACATAAGCAAGCAGCCAGATTCTACCTGGAAAAATTTTACTGGCGCAACTGAGCTGCCAGATTCATGCAGGCGCAACAGGCTCTGGTCTAGCGGTCAGGGAGCAAACTGCGTTATCTGCCCCGGACAGGAATTTCAGGGAAAAAAGGTGGGGGTGCCGGGTGCCAAATTCATATTCTTTATGCTTGAGGAAAAAGCCTTGTTTCACAAAGCACCTATCATCCAGAGAACATTGGTCTATGGATTATTCATATGTTTTTTAAACACATCCCTGTTGGTTTTTGAACACATTCTAAGTTGATTTCTGAATGAATCGTAAGTTGATTTTTGAATGGGTTCATAATGTACGTGATGTCTGCCACGGGAGCCCTGTCCTGCAGACAGAAGGGGACGGGGTTATACGAAATAAGCTGAATAAAGCCGAACGGGGAGAATGACAATCACTGTTGCGTTTGCAAATGATCAGCGTTGTTACAATAATTAGTGAAATCCATAGATTCAGCCTACCAGAGCAGAAATAAACGACTAACAGGAATAACTGGCAATAAAGATTATGTATTATCTTCTTCAAGAAAATGAAATTTTAAAATTTTTGGGCAGACCATACACTAGTGTGGACCAGTTGTACAGTTTCCGGCTAGCAGCCACCTAAGTTCAATTCTGGGTGTAGCGTGGAAATCACGTTGTATGAACATGTAATAATGCTTAACCGGAGAATAAACACGGGATAGCTAAACATGTGATAGTGACAAGGCTAGTGAAGTTAACCGGGAGAGTAAGTTTTGACACTAGCAGAAATAGTTACAGACTACGTGATGCCAAGATTGTTTGTTAGAACGAGGATGGAGAATAAACAGGGACATAACACAAAGTATGGAAGAATATGACGATTCTAAATTTATGTACATATTTCGTACTAAAACTTTCCTATCTCCTGCTTCAGGAGCTGGAGCGTATGAATGAAATGTGAAACTATTTCCTAACATAAAGCTTTCTGCTTGTAGTAGGCCTAATGGGCATTTTATATTGGTACTTCGTGAATTATATTCTGTCGTGTTATAAAAATGACCATTTGTGCCAAAACATCTAATAGAGAGCGCAAATTTTCTGAAGAGTTCTTGTTCTGAAGGTTACAAATAAACACATCCAGTATCAATTGCAAGGTTTTATTGTTGTTATTTTGTTTTTAATGAGCAGTATGTCAAACCGGCCGACTGGTAGCGGGAGAGAAACCACAGAACATTTTAATTTTCACTGTCCTGACTATAGTTTGATGGCATCTATTACAAAATATTCCATGTTTGAATTCTACAGAGGGAAATAGTGACGTGCGATAGAACAATGCTGTGTGAAGAGGCATGGCATTCCACTTTGGCACACTTAAGACCAAATAACATGCCTTACATTTGCTCGAACATACATGTTTTATGTGTCAGACTCTTCAAAAAGATGTGCACAACAAAATGAACACATTTTTGAGAAGTCGAATTTTTGTCCTACCCCAAACGCTCAGAAAAAAAAGGGAGGGGGGGCACTATTTATAGTATTGCCCAGGTTCGGAAATATCGTAGATCCGGAGGTGGTGCACAGAGCAGTCTGAGCTGTATGGGGTGGTGGGTAGTTTCCACATGATCCGTGTTTATGTGTTGTGGTTTTGCTGTTTCCTCTTCGTTTATTGCTCTCACGTCAAATGAAAACAAATCGGATTTATGTGGCCGAGAGCTATCAAGTGAATTAAGATACATTCACATAGTTAAGGAAGGCTAAACTGTGTTATTAATTTCAGATTTTATTTCTGCCATTCTGACAGTCAAGCATTAATTGTCTTGCAAAACAATGGAGTTAATTTTGTTGGTTTGCTAAAGAAATTTTGCTTTTATTAATCGTTTCCAGTGAGACAGTCAATTTATTTGAAACGAAGTGTTTAATTCCACACTATTGACTAGTTTCAACTGTTCGCTGAATTTCAAGTGCACATCTTCATCGTCTAGCACGTGTGGCATTATGCCATAATAAAGATTCAAACATGAGATAAGACAGTACTGGTACTCCAAGAAAATGTACATCCGAATCTGGACATACGAATGTGCACTTTAAGCCGAATTCTGCAACAGGCGCCATCGCGCTTGCGCAGATACGATGACGCAGGAAGCCTGTATCTACGCACACGTGAACCATTAAGAGGTCTTACATTGTCATAAAAGAAACAAGACATCAGAGGATACTCCAAGAGCATCGGAATTTTGTGAACCATACTATCTGGCGCACTCTGGCAGCTGCTGAAACGAACCTGTTTTTAACAGGTCGTGAGAAAATATTGCGAATGGTTGTTTGAAAAGTGTCACTTTTAAAGTAAATTTCCTTTTACGCAAGATGTTTTATGTCCAAGAATGTATGATGAATTTATTAAATCAGAGAATGTTTGACTCTCACTTAAAAATCAACTCTCTAGAAGAATTTAGAGTCCAGATCAGACATTTACGTCGTCGTTAAAAATTTTACTGGCACATTTGTGTGATGTATCTTAGTGTCACCCGCTAAACAGATCAGCATTGTATGTGAAAGGTTTTCTTGGCTTGTGGAAACACTATGTATATTATCATACAATGTAAGCTTTCACGGCCGGTATTGTCTTCACTTAAAACTTCTGGGCTGACAGGACGTGGTGGAAGTATAAAACTGTCTCTTGATGTTTCGTCTCAAACTGCAGGAGGCATTCTCGGAGGTGAAGCGGCGAACTGCGAAGAGAACTGAAAAAATAGGATGGGGCCCCTCCACGCCCGCACCAACGTGGTGACCAAACCAAAAGTTCTACTGTCACCTCCGTATAACATGTTAGTTTTTAGAATCAGGAGTCACAGGATGCAGGCTGTGATGTTATCCATGCGTCTGGGTAAGATTACTCATTTACATGGTCCATCAGGAGATAGAAGTGGTCGAAAGCGATTGAAGGGTAGCGGTTTTTAAGGGCAGAGGGAAAAAAGTGCCAAGGCAAGCGCCAAGGGAAAAAAACCTCTGCGATAGTAGGACGGGTAGTAAGGGCAGTAGCGGATTACTAGCTGCGACAGCGCATGCAAGGTGTGGTTATGTTAGTGCGAGGTATCGTGCATCGTTACCGTTGTCGTTGCTGGCGCTCGTTCCAGGATCTGCTGCTGCTGCGTCCCTGAAACATTACATTGTCATCATATATTAGTGGGCGATCAGTCATAGATCAGCTCACAGTGTGGGGGGTGTGTGTGGCTGGTTTGCGTGCTGTGTGCAGTACGGTTTCCCTGCGATTGCCGGTATTTCGGCGGGTTAAGCATCTGGGGTTGCCAGTAGTAGCTGAGTTGCAGGGGCTCGCCAGTACTGTCATGTTAGCGTGCTATGGACCATAGATGTTTAGTTTCGTGCTAATAGTGTTTTTGGTCTATTATGTTTCCATCTATGGTTGTGGTCGTAGTTACCCAGAGAAAGAATAAACGGGTTACGCGACTGTCTCGTGTTTCTGTATAGTCGTGTGGAAAGTTTTTGGAATACCTGCAAGATGGTATCTAGCCGATATTCCCGGTGAAGGTCCGCGGTGCGCGTGTAGCGCGGAGCGTTGCTTATGATTCTGAGTACTTTGTTGTGTATGAGCTGCAGACGGCGCACACGTGTGGGCGCAGCGTATCCCCAGACGGGAGCAGCATACGTCATCAGAGGTCTGATAAGTGTGGTGTACATGGACCTGGACACCCTCCTATTCAGTGTGCTACGCCTGTTAAGCATAGGGTAGAGTTGTTTGAGCCTCGCGTTTGCTTTGTTGGTCACGTGTTGGATGTGGTCCCCCCAGAGTAGTTTCCGGTCCAGCCAGACACCGAGGTATTTGACCTTCTCTCGGAAACGTATTGGGCGTGCGTGTAGTGTTATTTGATTGCAGTGTTGATGTTTGCGCAGTAGTTTCGGTCTTCTGGTGAACAGAACGGCTTCGCACTTGTCGACGTTTACTCTAACACGCCACTTCACCAACCAGGGCTCTGCCGTTCTGAGTGCGGTCTGTAGTCGTGAGTTAATGTTAGACGGCTTCCAATCTTGCGCTAGGATGGCAGTGTCATCCGCGTAGATTGCCATCGTCGTGTTATGTGTATCTGGGAGGTCGTTAATGTAGAGGTTAAACAGTAAGGGCCCTATGATGCTTCCTTGGGGTACCCCTGCCTGTATACCGTGTCGTGTTGATTGTTTGCCCTGCACGTCAGTGTTGAAACTCCTGTCCGTGAGATATGAGTGTATGAGACGTACGAGCCCGTCGGGGAACCCTGCGTCGTTTAGTTTGCGTATGAGGCCGTTGTGCCATAGACGATTGAAAGCCTTCTCAATGTCCAGGAACACCGCACCAGTTGCTTTGTTCATGTTGTATCCGTGTGTGATGTATTCGACGACGCGGAGGAGTTGTTGTGTTGTCGAGTGGTGATTCCTGAAGCCGAATTGCTCCGGCCTCAGGGTGTCATTTGTGATGCAGTGCCTAGTGAGTCGTTTTAGTATTACCTTCTCAACAATCTTGCTGAGCGCGCTCAGCAGGCTGATGGGTCAGTAATTTTGTGGGAGGGAGTGGTCTTTCCCCGGCTTCCTGAACATCAGGACCTTGGCCGTCTTCCAAAAGGCGGGGAAGTGTTGGTGTTTGAGTATGGCATTCTTGATGTGCGTGAGATAGTCTATTGCTTTATCCGTGAACTCCTGGAGGACACGGTTTTGAATGCCATCGTGACCAGGGGCCTTCCTAGCAGTGGTATGCATGATGGCCCATTTCACTTCAGCTGTGCTAGCCTGGCGGATGTTGTTGCGCGCTGGTTGGGCCAGGATGCGAGTGACCTCCTGGTCTGTTGCAAGTGTGAGCGCTGGATCTGACGGATCCATGTTCGGTGTGAATGACGCTGCAAGTGTGAGGGCCATCAGTTCAGCTTTTTCTTCCGCAGAATATGCCGGTCCGTCGGGCCCTTGTAGTGTGGGTGTGTAGTGTTTCTCCCTGGTGAAGTGTCGGGCCATCTGCCACACGCCAGGTCGCGTGGTGTCTAGCCCTGCGAGTTTTTGGTCCCACTGTTGTGTTTTAAATGTTTGTATTTTGTCCCGGATTATTCCCTGGAGCCTGTTAATGTGCCGTTTGAAGTGCTGGCGCCTGGTACGCTGCCAATACCTCCTGAGGCGGTTCCTCATTGAGATAAGGCCCAGGATCTCCTGGGGCAGGGCAGCACTGTAATGTTGTGGTGTGCGGATTGGTATGGTGCCGGCTATTGCGTCTTGGACGGCGTTAGTAAGGGTTTCAACAGCATCATCTATTTGGGCTGTCTCATTAATTGCGTGGGTAGGTGGGATGTGACTGTCGAGCGTTTCCTTGAACAATGTCCAATTCGCGCGCTTGTAGTCGAGCATCCTGCGTTGGTCAATGTGCTGCAGTGTTTCTTCAATGTATAGCATAACAGGTTGGTGATTTGAGGGCAGATCGTTTTCAACAGCAACGTTGAGTGTCGTTGTTAAGCCCTTGATGAGGGCCATGTCTAATACGTCTGGCCTGTGCCCCCTCCGGTAGGGAATGTGCGTCAGTTCGGTCGGCGCTAGTGTAATGTAGTTTCGTCCTAGTGCATGTTCATATAGTTTTTTGCCGTTGGAGTTTCGTATACGTGAATTCCAGTCTGGGTGTTTCGCGTTAAGATCTCCAGCGGCTATTACGCGCGGTGATATGTTGAGTATAGTGCTGATGTCGCGTGTCACTATGTTCTTAGGACTGTTGTATACTGACACCAGTGTGGTATAGGCTCCGTTGAACTTGACCCTGACGGCGGTTGCCTCTAATTTTTCAAGTTCAGGGAGCACTATGTTTGTGTGTTCAATGTCTTTGTGTATAATGATGGCCGTTCCACCGAAACCAGAGCCGTCCGGTCGGTCGGTACGATAGACGCAGTAGCCGGTAAAGTTTAGGTGGTTGTGCGGTTTGAGTTTAGTTTCGCTCAGTAGTGCGATAAGGATGCCCTTACGCTCCATGAACGCGGCAAGTTCCGCCCTTTTGTTGTTGATCCCGTCTGCATTCCAGAACAGGATCTGTGATAGTGTCTGGTTGTTTGCGAAGGGGGCCGGGTGTGGCGTATTATCCATGTAGGGATGTGGACAGTGTGGTGAGAGCTGTTTGCATGGCAGTCAAGTACTGCCCGGGTTGGGCATTCAAGAGCTGTGAGATCAGTGTGGTGACGACCGAGAGGATCCTGAGAAGGATCTCTTTGGTCGTATGCTGGGGGAATAGTGTTTCCAGTATTCCCCCTTGTGTTGTGTTTGTGTTGTGCGTGTCGGCCTGTGGCTTGTTTGTGGTGTTAGCGGCCGCTGGTGCGGGTGTTGGCGTTGTGTGTGGGCTGTCGCTTGTGTTGCTGCTGTGTGCTGCAGTCTGTGGTGCCTGTGTTACAGGTGTGGTGACGGGTGGAGTAGTGTGTGTGCTGGTGTCGCTGGCTTGCTGACTGTGTGTCTGCGTTTCCGTGTTCTGTTGTTGCCGAGTGGTTTGTTGTGGCGATCTTGTGTACCCGTTCCTGTTCCCTTGAGGTCGCCTACGCCTTCTCTGGGTTTTCGGTTCTGGGGGTCCATGTGTGGGTGCGTCTTCCTGTGCGGTCTGCGTGGTTTCGCATGCCGTGGCCTCAGGGAGTGGGGTCGTGTTTTGGGGAGCTGGTGTTGGTACCGATGTGGTTGATGTGTTTTTTGTTGGCTGAGACGGTTGTATTGTTGTCGCAGCGGTTGTGTTTTGTGCATGTGATGGGCGCGGAGGTTCCGCCGCCCGCACCGCTCCTCCAGGGCTCGTAGCCATGGTGAACGTTACACCGTTCCTGACAGGGTTTGGTGCGGGCCTTGGACGTGGTATGGCGCTGAGTCCTCTAGCTTGTTGTATTTTACGCCTCTGCGCCTCTCTGTATACGTCGCAGCCCCTGTAGTTGGCCTCATGGCCTTGACCACAGTTGGCGCAACGGCGTGCGTTTCGTTGTGCTTGTGTACAAGCGTTGGATGCGTGTTTGCCAGCGCATCCGCGGCAACGGGCTGCCAGGCGACAGCGAAGGGTCGAATGACCGAATCGCTGGCAGTTGTTGCATTGTTGGGGGACGAGTGGTGGTTCATATAACTCTACCCTTACGTCCATCCGCAGAAGGCTTTTTATCTGCAGAAGGCCGCGGGAGGCAGCCGTATTGGCCATCTCGACCAGGTAGTGTGGTAGGCGGGTGTGTGTGCGGAAGCCCGTCATCCGGTTAGCACTTCGGCAGTCGTAACCAAGGAAGTTGAGCGCCGCTTGAACTGTTTTGTTTGGTGTGCTGGGGTCCACTCCCTTCACCACGTACTGCTGTGTCCGCTCTTCAGCCGTTCTGTACGTGTAGTGCTCGATCCCCTGTTCTTTGAGGAAGAACAGGAGATCTTTGTACTCTGTGTTAGTAGCCACGTACAGTGAGGCCCTATCCCCAGAGTATTTAGTGTGGAGCGTGCAAGGTGTGTGCCTCGCTTCGAATGTGGTGTTGAGGACGCTAAGGTCCCCATAGTTCTGTATTACGACTGGGGGAAAACCAGTCTTTTGTTGTGCAGGCGTAGCTGCGGTTTGTGTACTTGTGTTATTACTGACCGCAGGTTGGTTCGTGTTGGTTTGAGTGTTTGTGTTCCTAGCCGGAAATGTTTGTTTCGGTGTAGGCAGCAACGCCTTTAGGCTGCCTAGCGAGTTTGGTTGCTCGCTTGTACCTCTTGTGTTTCTGCGTTTGTGTGGTGGGCCCTCCACCTGCCAGGGCCCGGTGTAGTGTTGTTCTGTGTCCTCGTCCGCCGCCGCTGATTCCGCCACTGGAGTCAGCAGCGACAGCGGGACGGTCGTGCAGGAGTCACCAGTAGCAGGCGAGTGAAGCGTGATGTGTAATGTGGTGCTTTTCGGCGTGTCGTTTGCGCCGCAAAGGTCGGTTATCAGCCGACGTTGGTCCAGCAGTTCCTGCGCTTGCTGCGCGATCTGCCGATCCTTGTCGGCCAATACCTCCCCCACGGCGGCAAGCGGGACGCTGGCGTCGACGGGGTCAGTCGACCCGAGCGCCTCTTTCGCTGCAGCTTTGCTGTGGGTTATGGCGGGAGAAACACCGGCGGAATCTGCCATCTGGGTGTTCTGGGAGGGACGAGAAAGGGGAACGACAATTTTGCTCTTTCTGAGAAGAAAAAGCTCTAACTGTTTGACCCTACGGAAGTGGGGGGAGTGCCCTACGGCCTAGCGAGCGCCGTTAGTGCAGTGGCGCGGCACCTAAAGGAGGTGCGGAAGAAGAGAATCGGCCTACAGTACGCGGGGTGATCCGACGTGAACGGGCCCCTGGCACTGATTAACCCTACAAAGAACGAGATAGCCTCGCTGGGGAGTTTGTAACAAACGTTACGGGGTTGCTGTGAGTCTAGGACTCTTCACGACAATTCTGCTTTCCGCAACTACGCGGTTTCTCGACGAAAGGGAGCACACCGGGCGCTACTGTCGCGCTTCGGAAGAAGACTCTCTGTAGAGCAGAGCGGTCAGCGAGGCTTAAGCCCCAATAGCTACCGATGCACCGGCCATCACCGGCTAAGAGCTCCTTCCGCCACGACGGCCAGAGCGCGTCTACGCGAAGAGAACTCGAGGAAGCACTGATTATATAGGCAGTACAGAGGGCGCCACTGTCGGTCACGTGGCGTCGGCTATGAGATTATCTCTGGTAATGCCAACATTCTCGATTGAAAGTAATCGATCGTCACACTTGCAGTGCAACGCTGACATCTAAATTTTATCCAGTTTAACACAATCGTCTTTCCTGTTAAAATTATTACGATGTTTATAAATCTCGATAGCCTCTCTATACAAGCGTGCATAATAATGTGAGGTTTTTGATGTGACGCTCGTCTCGCTGAATTTTATTTAATGAGCACCTTTCTGGTAAATATGTTCCGCTACGGCCGATTTATCCGTGTGACACAGGCAGCAATTCCTCTTATGTTCGACGAGACGAGTGTTCACACTTCTCTTTGTGGTACCGATGTAAACCTGGCCACAACTACAAGGAATTTTATATACCCCTGGTGTAGCCAAAAGGTGTCGTGCATCTTTTGCCCACCTTAAAAATTCTTTTGTTTTCCTAGTGGGTCTGAAAATAGTTTCCACCCCATACTTGCCTAAAAGTTTCCCAATGCGATCTGTGACCTTACTAATGAACGGAAGAAAAACTTTGCCCTTGGACGACTGTTGTTCGTCGTTACTCCTGATTCTCTGCCTAGAGCGAAGTGCTCAATCTATATCCTTGCTAAAATAGCCATTCTTCACGAAAGTTGACCGTAGATGTTCAATCTCATCTTTTAAATAAACAGGTTTACAGAGTTTGTACACCCTGCCTACCAAAGTTTTCATTACACCTCTTTTTTGTCTAGGGTGGTGGTTTGAATCTTTGTGTAGATAATGATCAGTATTTGTGGGCTTTCAATGCATCTTATGGCCCAACGTTCCGTCCCGTCGTTTAATCACAGACACATCCAGGAAGTTCAATTGCCCATTCCTTTCCGTCTCCATAGTGAATTGGATTTTTGGATTAATGCTGTTTAAATGCGTCAGGAAGGCATCCAACCCCTCTGCCCTGTGTATCCATACTACGAACTTAGTGATACCATCTGGCTGGTCTCTTGCTGGTGGTCTGCAACACCCATTGTTCAAAAGTCTCCATAAATAAGTTAGCCACAGCAGGACTGAGAGGACTGCCCATAGCCACCCCGTCAATCTGTTCATAAAAAGTTGTTATTATATTGAAAGTAGGTTGTGGTGAGGCAGTGTTGGAAGAATGCCACAATATCAGTAGGAAAAATATCCGCTATGCATAAGATAGCTTCATTTACCGGAATCATGGTAAATAACAACACCACATCAAAACTGATGAGGATATCATCCGGGCCCACACTCGTTTCCTTTAACTTGTCAATGAAATGGGCTGAATTTTTAATATGACTGTCCGTCCTACCAACATACGGCTGCAGCATTGAGGCAAGGTGTCTAGCTAACTCGTGTGTTGGTCCACCTATAGCGCTGACAATTGGCCTCAACGGAATCCCAGGTTTCTGAACTTTTGGTAAGCCATAAAGTCTAGGTGGGTACGCTTCTCTTTTACAAAGCAGCTTCTTATCGTCTGAGCCAAATGAAGACGCTTTCACCAGTCGATTTGTCATTCTTAAAATCTTCATAGTCGGATCTTACTGGATCGACAGTGGCGCCCTCTGTACTGCCTATATAATCGGTGCTTCCTCGAGTTCTCTTCGCAGTTCGCCACTTTACCTCCGAGGATGTCTCCGCAGTCGGAGACGAAACGTTAGGAGACAGTTTTATACTTCGACCACGGCCTATCTGCCCAGAAGTATTAAGTGAAAACTATGTGTATTAATTTAAACAATCAACTTTTCCTATTTGTGTGTTCGCTCTACTTAACAGTGATGTTACTATTTGCTGACTCCATCACGTGTCCTACGCTCTGTTTCGCGGTAATCAGCTGGCGAGATCACGAAATGAGCTGAGACTGGCTCACTAAAGTGTATCGCAATCTGTATTTTAATGTTTTGGAAAGTAGCATGTGGTGTTTTGGAATTCTAATTTATACTTTCGTAATACGAAAATATGCAGAGTACGTGTTGCTGCACATTATACATCATTCCAAAATGAGTACACCCCCCCCCCCCCCTCCAGTTTCGTTTTATACACCAGTGTATAAAGCCATAAACATTCAAATGATTGATCATTTTTACAGGTCCGAGGAAAAGTATACTGTCCCTTAAAACGGAAAAAGTGTATTTTTAGCTGGGAAATCCGGGAATTTTTTTCCCGTGTCCTTGTATACACCATGTTTAAGTGCAGGCTATTGGGGATATCCTTGCACAGAGAACCAATTATAGCCCGCACATAGCACTCTCGTTTGAAGGAACTTATTTATTCTGTGTACTACCTTTTGGCCTGAACATATTAGCAATTTTTATCCCTACCCTGGGCAAATCATTGAGTAATTGCCTAGTACAGAAATTAATTACATATGTAGACAATATGCTGCCCATTTCTAATAAGTGAGAGAAGTATTGGGTGTTATTAATTAGAATTTTTTAAAAGGTTACAGGGAAAGGTAATGACAAAAAAAACTAGTAAAATCTCATGGGATTATAAAGAGGATACAAACTGGTCCACAAAGGATTCAAGCAGTAAGACTGGCCAGAAGAATTAAATGTAAAACAATTATGTTCATTTTTAGGGTTAGCTGGTCTCCATAGGCATTTTGTAACAGGACAAGCATTGAACAATCCGCATACTACAGAAACAATGATCGAAGTGGACTTGGGATGGTGGTGCTACTGAGGCATTTAATAATATTAAGCAAGCCCTAATATAGCCAAGATTTAAGCTATCCAAAAATGCATCAAGCATTTAAATTAGCCACAGGTTGCACTGAAAGGGATTGGGACCCCGAAAAAAGGGAAAGAGCATGACAGCATTTACCAGTAGAAGCCTTAATCAAGGTAACTGAATTATACTGCTACAGAGAATTAATTATAGTCCATTACGTGGGGTTTACAGAAATTCCAAACTCTGATATGATGTTCACAAATTATTGTGTCTATATATAGACTATCAAGATGTATCTTTTTAGTGGAAAGTAGTCTGCTGCAAAATCAGTTAATGAGATGATTAGATTAGATTTACTTTCATTCCAATTGATCCATAGTGAGGAGGTCCTCCAAGATATAGAACATGCCAGAAAAACAATAATATATGTCGTATTTACAACTAAAACAAATAAGTTAATGTACCTTCCACAGATCCCAAGTGGAATGTTAATCTTTTAAATGAACACCATACGAAAGTGTGTCATTTTACAACACTAATTTAATAAGATCACATTAATGCACTGAATTTAAAATTAAATCTTTTTATTTATAAGGTAATAAACATGTAGTAGAACTACTACAATATTTATTTACAGTGAACACATTACTGCACTAAAATGGTGCAGAAGTTAGATTGTACCACACACACTCACACACAAAAATCAGTTGGTTCTACTGGAGAAATTCATCAATGGAGTTGAAGGAGTTGACCACCAATAAATCCTTTAGGCTTCTCTTAAACTGAATTTCATTGGTTGTTAAGTTTTTATGGCTGCTGGCAACTTACTTTTGTACAAGAGTAAGTGACTTTAAATCCTCGAGAAGATTATTCTTATTTCTAGTATTGATTCCATGAACTGAACTGTTGCTTTGAAAAAGTGATATATTTTTAATGACAAGTTTCATTAAGGAATAAATATATTGGGAAGCAGCAATTAGTATCCCTAGTTCCCTAAACAGGCCTCTGCAGGATGTCCTTAAGTTCACATATATATAACTCTTATTGTATGTTTTGGTGCCCAGAAAACTTGAGCGTGGCTTGATGAATTACCCCAAAAAATAATCCCATATGACTATATGAAGTGAAAGTAAGTATAGTATGCCAGCTTTTTCATTTTTATGTTCCCTATGTCTGACAGAATTCCCATTGTAAATAGAGATATGTTTAGACGCTTCAGCAGTTTTGTAGTGTGCTCCTCCCAGTTGAATTTGTCGAGCTGGAATCCCAAGAATTTAACACTGTCCACTTCTTCTGTCTGCTTGTCACCATATGTTGGGCATGTACTCGTGGGACACTCCTTAAAAGTTCTGAACTGCATATAGTGTGTTTTTTCAAAGTTTAGTGATAAAGAATTGGCTAGGAACCAGTGAGTAACGTCCACAAATATTTTATTAGCTGATCTTCCTAAGACTACACTTGATTTGCTATTTATTGCAATGTTTTGTATCATTGACAAACAAAACAAACTTGGCCTCTGGTAATGTTACTGATGAAAGGTCATTGATATACACAAGGAAAGGTAAGGGCCCTATGATGGAACCTTGTGGGACCCCACATGTAATTAGTTCCCAGTTGCCTGATACCTGACAGCTTAATACATGTCTCTTTCCTAATAACACTCTTTGTTTCCTGCCATAGATATGATTTGAACCACTTTGCAGCATTTCCTGTTACAATATAATATTCTAATTTACTTAAAAGGAATTTGTGATTTACACAGTCAAATGCCTTTGCAAGCAACTGGTATATTTTGTGTTCTGTCAATTTTTTGTCTAATGAATTAAGTACATTTTCACTGTAATTCTAGATAGCCTTCTCAATATCAGAATCCTTTAGAAATCCTAACTGTGACATTGAAAGTATGTTATTTGTGATAAGATGCTTATAAAGCCGATTGTACATTACCTTTTCTAAAATTTTTGAGTATGCTGGCAAAAGTGAAATGGGGCAAAAATTTGACACTACTTCTTTATCTCCCTTCTTAAACAGTGGCTTAACTTCAGAATGTTTCAACCATTCAGGAAATATTCCACTGATAAATGACTGATTACAAATAAAAGAAATTAAAAGACTGGGTGTGGCGGTGAAATGATGGCTGTGTATTGCTGTAATGGGAACAGGGAGGGGGCTGGATGGGTGAGGAAAGCGACTGACGAAGGTTGAGGCCAGGAGGGTTACGGGAATGTAGGATGTATTGCAGGAAAAGTTCCCACCTGCGCAATTCAGAAAACCTGGTGTTGGTGGGAAGGATCCATATGGCACAGGCTGTGAAGCAGTCATTAAGTTGAGGTATATCATGTTTGGCAGCATGTTCAGCAACAGGGTGGTCCACTCACTTGTTTCTGGGCCACAGTTTGTCGGTGGCCGTTCATGCGGACAGACAGCTTGTTGGTTGTCATGCCTACACTGCATCACAGAGGTTGCAGCTTAGCTTGTAAATCACATGACTGATTTCACAGGTAGCCCTGCCTTTGATGGGATAGGTGATGTTAGTGATGGGATTGGAGTAGGTGGTGGTAGAAGGATGTATGGGACAGGTATTGCATCTAGGTCTATTACAGGGGTATGAGCCATTAGGTAAGGGATTGGAAGGAGGGGTTGTGTAAGGATGGATGAGTATATTGTGTATGTTCGGTGGACGGAGGAATACAGCGGTAGGAGGGGTGGGAAGGATAGTGGGCAGGACATTTATCATTTCAGAGCATAACGAGAGGTAATCAAAACCCTGGCGGAGAATGTAATTTAGTTGCTCCAGTCCCGGATGGTACTGAGTTACGAGGGGAATGCTCCTCTGTGGCCAGACTGTGGGACCTTGGGAGGTGGTGGGAAACTGGAGAGATAAGGCACGGGAGATTTGTTTTTGTACAAGGATAGGAGGATAATTACGGTCAGTGAAGACTTCAGTGACCTCAGTATATTTTGAGGGGGACTGCTCATCACTGCAGATGCGATGACCATGGGCTGTACGGAAGGGACTTCTTGGTATGGAGTGGGTGGCAGCTGTCGAAGTGGAGGTATTTCTGGTGGTTAGTAGGTTTGATATGGACGGAGGTACTGATGTAGCCATCTCTGAGGTGAAGGTCAACATCTAGGCCAACTGTGGCCAAGAAACAAGTGGACCACCCTGTTGCTGATAAGTTATAATTGTGTGAATCTTTTTATTGTGTCTATCGCGACTCAGCATCTCCACTATATGGTGAGTAGAAACTTTCCATATTGTCTGTATTTTGTTATCTGGTATCACTATTTTTTCCTTTGATGTCTGCATTACAGTCATTAATATTCTGCAGTATTTCTTGTAATATGCTATAACATCAATGCCAGAATTGTTTCGGATTGACAGATACAATTTTCTTTTTGTTTTACAAGGTACCTCTATTCCTTGGGTAATCCATGGCTTCTTTGTAGACTTTGCTCTAACCTTGGTTAGTTTTGGGGGAAAACAGTGTTCAAATAAGGTAAGCACTGTTAATATTCACTCCAGTGAATGTCTCTGAGGAGTGTCCTAAAATAATCAATTTTTGGCTTATTGATAACCCTCTTGAGTTCAGATTTAGCAGATTTTATATCCTGCTCAGTATTGACATTTAACAGAAGGAACTGCCTGTCATGGTCTGAGAGACTATTGACTATTGATTTTGTAGTATAATTTTGTTCGTTGGACTTTTCTATAAAGATATTATCAATGGCTGTTGGTGAGGAATTGGCTACCCTAGTTGGGAACTTTACAGTGAGAATTAAGTTGAATGATAGTGTTACTAACTCAAATAGGTTCTTATGGGGATAGTCTTTAAGGAAATCTACATTAAGGCAGTTTGTGAACAGATTAAAGTTACCTGCAGGTGCTTGATATACACAATATTATGAAGGATTTTTTATGAAATTCTACTTCTATTGCACATTGTTCCATATGCTGCTATAGGCAAAATTTATGAATGTCTGTGTTCTTAAATTTATGACAGTTCCTGATGAATGTGGCAACTCCTCCTTTCTCCATTTCTGTTCTACAAAAGTGAGATGCTAACCTAAATCCTGTTCTATACCAGTGGTCACATGTGATGTTCAGAGAGGCAGGTTATGTCAGCTGGTTTTGCGGGCTCTAATTCATCTATGCAGATAATCAATTCATTAATTTCATTTCTCAGTCCTCCAAAATTTTAATGCAATAATAATATTTTATGCAATAAAGATAGCTGACATTTCACATTGGCTGAGTTAAACTGGGTGGAGTTGAAATTCTTGCTGATTGTTGAAAATTCTTAACCAACAGCTGTTTATGCTGATGTAATAAGCTAGAATTAGGTTTTTTGGTTTCTTTCTCCAAGTGAAGGTTTGTCTCAATCCTAACCTCTCTTAAAACTTGGTTTCTTTCTGTCCTTCCTACCCTAAAAAAGGGTCTCTTCTGAACTGTATAACAACTGGCATTTTATCACTCATGACAGTGCCTCCCCCCTGTAACTTTCCCGCTATTTTACCAGCTAGTTTACCTTTCCCTTTCCTGTTGAGGAGAATGCCGTGCCTCGTATAATCACACCTATTGAGAGAATCAACAGGAACCACACAAATGTGTGACCCTGCACTTGCCATAAGCAGCGGTTCCAATTCAAAATTAACTCTCCTGACAAAAGAGTTCAAATGAGGTCAGTCATGGCACCCAAGAACAGATACAAACTCAGCAGTAGGATGCTTCGATGCTGATGCAATCTTTGCCAGGTCACACTCTATACTGTACCCAGGATCTCTGTCAATGCCATTACCTGGGTCTTATTCATAAAAGAGTATTAGATTATAAATTAATTATATCAAAGGTTCATGTAATACAGTACGTGATGCACTGTCATTTGACTCTCTAGATATGAACACACTGAGCAAGTTGAAAGGTCCTGGAGCTATTTTTAGAGTTAACGTACCAATAATGAGGTACTCTAGCAAAAACAATATAATGGCTGACGTCTAATGAATATTTTAGTAATATAGTCATATCATGGGAACCTGGAGAGATATCAGAGAAGACAAGAGTAAGTAGGTATTACTTGAAGAGACCTTGGTTTGGAGAATAAACAAGAATTTGAAGTGTTGAAAGTTGTGTATTCCTCAAATAGCAGGACAAGATCTGATTTGGCTTTTTGATGAGGGCTATGGACACTTTGTGATAAAGTAGTGTATTAATTGTGTGATGAAATTTTACTATTTTAAGAAATTAAGTAGGAAGGGGGTAAGATTTATGGAATATTCTGGTGTTTCTTGGAGGAGCATATCGGTAGACATACTGATAACTTGAATACACACCATTAACATTCTACAATTGTGTTAATACTGTGTTTTCAAGTTATTAGAACTGTAAGAACTTCGGAGCTGTGTCAGAAAGTTAAAGAAGACATTAGTTAAGTAACTTGTAAAATGTATCCAGTAATACCAAAAGCTCTACATGATTTAATAGCAGGTGATTTATTTGGACCATTGCCGAAAGACAAAGGAAGAGCTGTGTATGTATTTGTGGCAGTAGAATATAGGTTGAAATATGTGAAGCTTTATCCTATAAAACTGGCAATTATATAATAAATTGTTTGACATAGTGCTTTATAGATGTTGGGAAAGTTCAATCATTTACTCACGGATACTGGAACACAATTTGTAAGATAGGGCTTTAAAGAGTTCCTGAAAAGGGAAGGTGTCAGAATGTCACTGTTTTCCTGAGTATCATCCCTCATCTAACCAATCTGCATACACATTGACAGAACTGGAAGATTGTGTTGTACATATTGTTCTTCTACATACACATATTGGGACTCATATGATCCCAGAATTTCAGGTTATTATTAATGAATTTCCCCACTTATATATGGGACTTTCTCCAGCTGATGTAATGAACAGGAGGTGCATTGAGGAACCATTATTAAAATTTACTTGACTGAATGAGAAAGACATGAATGCTAACAATAAACAGGATTATGTGGAAAGGCAATTAAAAATAGCAAGCAAGATGCAGGGTACATAATCATAATGTGGTTACACGTGATTTTTACGTGCATGAAATTGTGCTAGTAAAAGCCTACCATCTGAGTTCACACCCAAAGAAAGAAACAAACGTAAGTTTTTTCAGTGTTACGGAGATGCATATAAAATAAGTGGTCCGCACCGAAAGACAGTGTTTCTCATTTATCCATCAAAGAAAAAGGATTTTATAATCGACATGATAAAAAGATGCCTGTTTGGGACCAAAAATCATGGCTTCAGGAAAGTTCATGTCCTATGTGAACCATGCATATTGATCGCCCCAAGACATCCAATTGGCTGTTATATTTTTTGGTCTTTAGACAACCATATAACTGTCTCTTATACTATAATATCATATTTCAAGTTTCTCTTTGAATATTCTATTGGAACCCATCACTTAAAACAAAAATGTTAATTAGCAACTATTTACTGTTGTTTTTAGATGTAAAAACCATGTTCATAATTATGGCAAGTGCATTTCTTTCTTATTGATTCTAAAATGCATTAAAGAAATTACCCAAATGTTGAATGATTTAACCTATTAGTATATTTGTATTATGTTATCTCAGCATGTGTGTGATTTCACTATCACATCTGCAATGCTTATATAATAAGACACTAATGATGTTACGGTAACAATGAAGTTCTAATCGGTCTTTTTCTCTCATAAGTAAGATTATCCTAATACTTGTATAAAAGATAAAGAGGATTTTGTATATTCTTACAGTAAGATATTGATTAAAGTGTGTTTAACACTAAACATTAAGGTGTTATCTGACCATAATGCTTCAGTAATATTGTCACATGGAAGTAGTGTAATTAGATAAATGATGAGCACTAACTTCACTTAACGAAGGTTTATTCAGCACTTACACATACAAGAGTGCAGGTCAGGACACATACAGTATATATACAGCTACAGAACATTCCTGCACTATGATTCTTGACATTTGTGGATACTTCTAGAATGTACTCGAACCAAATATAGAAATTGTATAGTGCAGGTGAGTTTTGAACTCACGATCCCCCATTTATAATAATATCCACTACACCACGGTAGTATTCAGATTCTTCTGCAACAATATTACTTGACAACAATATTATTGCACCTGGTAGTGAGGGCACTTTGGTCAGCTTATCGTGAGTTTTTATCGTGATGTTTCAAGAGAACACACTGAATCATTCAGTAGCATATGCACAACTGTCTTGAAGTCATTCACAATGTGATTGCATTTTCCTTCGTCAACACTGTACTTATGTACTGTAACATCACAGTTTGTTTCCAATACTGGACTCTGGAGGCAAAGAACAGTAATATCATGGTCAGGTAATAAACATACATATTTGATATTATTGGGAAATCATGAAAGAGAGATGTTGCCTAAGTAAACAATCTCATTTAAGATAATGTTGGTTCTCATCAACGTCATGTCGAACAGGAGAAGAAAGGGCAAAGTAGCCTTATATTGTGATTAACTGACAAGCTGACATTCAGATAATATACAGCTGGGATACTGATGAAAGCTGTGTAGGACATGCAAAGCCAAAGCAGTAAAATGTGTTTCTATAAAGGAAAATTATGATTTTTGGTTAAGTTGTATTGACTGCAGAGGAGTACATTTTAAGAGACAGCAGGTGAGGAATCTGTGATCAGGGACAGGTTATAAATACAGTAGGAGTAACTTACCTTAAAGTATATGAAGGAAGAGGAGAGTACAGAGGTATGTAATGATTAAGCAGGATACTGTACCCTTGTATATGTATTGCGTAATGGATATCGTATGTGGACCAAAGGAAATAGGGATGACATACACCTAAATGTAGGAGAAGAGCAATATATAAAGGGTGCAGCAGCGTTCATAGCATAATTTGACTTGCGTAGTACAATGACGTACTGCAGGAAAGTGCGCCAGCTCGTGCCGCATTTGTGTACTAATGAGCTGCCATTTCGAGTGTGACAGTGATGTGGAGCAGTGGAGTGCACAGCATCATGCTTTGCTGTTGAAATTTATTTCAAGAATAACGACCCTGTTATTGTTATCCAGCATCTAATTTGACAACATTTCAACTTGAGCCGTCGTGAGAAAGTTCCAAGTGGACGGACTACTGTGAGGTGGGTACATGCAATTCAAACAACAGGTTCTGTTTGCAATGGCAAACGGGAGTGAAGTGAAAGAACTGTGCAGTCACCAGAAGCCTTGGAAAATGTAATGTTCATTATGCACTATTGCGTAGCCTAAAAAGATCTGCTCATCGTCATGTGCAAACTGTGCATATTTCCAATCGCTCATTCAGGAGAATACTGCACGAAGATCTCCATTTTCACCCATATAAGCTTCAGATTATTCAGGAAATTAAGCCTCATGATTGAGTTTCATGCGAAACATTCTACTTAACCACACGTGATCTCTCTCGTCAAAATCCACAAATGTTGCACACCATCTTGATGTCAGATGAAGCTCATTTCAAGTTATGTGGTTCAGTGGATAAACAGAATATGCTTTATTGGAGTGATGTAAACCTGCATGAACTGCACATCAAACCATTGCACAGTTCTCATGTCACAGTGTGGTGTGGAGTTACTTCCTTTGGGATTATTGGCCTTACTTCTTTGAGGATGAGAGCGGTGTGGCTGTAACCGTCACCAGTGAAAGCTACCTAAAGGTTCTCGAAGACTTTGTTCTTCCCCATTTAGGTATGGTCGATGTGGATGTGGAACAATTATGGTTTCAACAAGATGGAGCGACCTCGCATAGAGCTGAATTTGCATGGATGTCTTGTGACAGACATTTCCTGGTAGCGTAATTTCCTGGTAGCGTAATTTCCTGGTAGCGTAATTTCCTGGTAGCGTAATTTCCTGGTAGCGTAATTTCCTGTTTTGGTGACATTTCCTGGCCACCTCGCTCACCTGACATTTCATGTGCAGACTTTTTCCTTTGGGGCTATCTGAAGCAAGAAATGTTCCAAACATGTTGTGCCACCTGAGTTGAAGGATCCCATCAGAACTACTGTCAGCAATGTCCCAGGGAATACGTTACGCCGAGTTATGGAAAGCTTCCAGTGCCGCCTAGACGAATGTGTTATGCAGAGGGGGCATCATTTGACAGGAGTCATATTCAAAAAGTAAACCACACAATGGACAATGACTTACACATTAGTAAATTGCATACCTTTAACTATTAATTGACATAAGAGGTAATAAATTACAGTTACTGCCTGATAGTGTGCTTTTAATAACCTACTATCAATACTGCCACACCCTGTATATATATTTTTGCTGTGGGAATTTGAGTGGTTGTTCAGGAAATTATTTCTGTGGAAGGTGTATTTGATGATTTCTACAGAAGTATAATATTGATTAAGGCTTACTCCAAAGCTGCAAAGTACGAGGTCTCTCTAAAAAGTATCTGACCTTTAATTTTCCCACACACAATAGACTGTAGACAGTAAAGGAAGAGACCTTCATGGGTAAGTGTGAATTTTGTTTATGGGCATGTGTGAATTTTGTCCCTGCCTTCCAGTGCGTCAGTCACTGCCTGTCGGTCGCTGAGTGAGGTGCTACACAACGTGTTCGTTGGATTACCAATTCTCTCAATGTGACTGAATGTGTTGAGAAAAGATATTTTGTCTAAAGCTTGGTGATTCTCAAAGCGAAACAATTCATAAGATTCAGCTGGTGTTTGGACAGGATGCGATGGGTGTAATACAAATGAAAGAGTGGTTCAACTGACTCAAAAATGGCCACACATCAGTGGAGAGTGACCAGTATTTTGGCAGGCCCCAAACTACTCTCAGTGCAGATGTTGTTGAGAGGGTGTAAAATTTGGTGATGGCAGATTGTTATCTAACCATGTGGGAGATTTCCGAAGAGGTTGTAGTGAGTAAAGATTCTGCACATGCAATTTTGTGTGATGATTTGAACATGCACCAAGTGGCTGCGGAATTTGTGCCCAAGTTGCCGCTGGAACAAAAAGACCTCTGTTTTGATGTTGCACAGGACCTTGTGGACACCACCAACACTGATCCTTGGTTTCTGAACACAGTGATAACTGGAGATGAGTCATGGGTGTACGGGCACAACCCAGAAACAATAAGACAGTTGTCACAATGGAAGCATCCCAAGTCTCCAAGGCCAAAGAAATTGCAGCAGGTGCAGAGCAAAACCAAGGTGACGCTGACTGTCTTAATTGATGCCCGTGGAATTGTGCATCACGAATACACAATGGAAAGACAAACAGTGACAAAGGAGTACTATCAAGATATTCCCCGGCAACTCTGTGGTGCAGTTCGGCGCAAAAGACGAGACATGTGGATAGCGGAAAACCAGCAACTGCATCAGGACAATTCATCCCACTTGATCCAAAATTTCTTGGCCGAACATGGACTTACAGCTATTCGCCAACCTCCCTACTATCCAGACATGGTTCCTTGTGACTTCTAGTTATTTCCGAAATTGAAGATGTCACTGAAAGGATATTGTTTTGAGAATAGAGAAGAGATAATGTGTAACATGATTGGATCTAAACACCATTCCAAAAGAAGACTTCCAGAGGTGTTTCCAGCAGTGGAAGGATCAGTGGGCTAAGTGTGTGCAAGCACAAGAGGCCTACTTCGAAGGGATTAGGGTCCCAACCCTGTCAAGTATTCAAAATATTTTTTCTGGCCAAAGGTCGGATACTTTTTAGACAGGCCTCATAGTAGAGGAACTTAACTGAGTTGTAGTAATCTAATTCATACATTGATTTAATCATTTAATGATAATGGCACAATTTTACTTGAGCATTGTGTTGATGACACAGCTAATACAAAGTAAAGGTTTGAGTATGCAAGGCAACAAAATGTTGCTACTTGACAGTAGTAACACAAAGATGGTAAGACAGTAGTAACACAAAGAATAAAATCACATTTATAGATATTGGCTGTTTAAAAGCTTAAAGGGTCTATGGAAAACAAAATATACTGTCAGAAGTAACTGGATATGTCCAACGACTGGAGGTGTATGCCTATTTCACAACTACACATTGGTGTGTTTGGTAGTTTCGTATACCATACTCTATTCAATTTGTTAAGCATCATGGTTTGGGTTTGTAAAGGTTCTTAGGAGAGGTTAGTTTTGCTTAGTGTAATTATGTTAGCCCATCTTGTACTCTAGTTTGACCACAGAATTTAAAAGAGTGCTATTGGTGCAGGTAAATACAAAACAATATACAAGTAACTTATGGGTAAGGTGCTATGGTTTTACTTTACATAAAGGATTGCATTAATTACATGAACAGAATTAAGTGAGGAATAATCATCCTGTTTACCTGAAGAATTGATAATTAACTGAATTATCTGCCCCCTTTGTTGCCAGTCTACAGGTATAGAGCATTAGAGCCAACGTAAAAATAGTGCGAGCAGAACATTTTATGCCTGTAACTAAATTCGAGAATTTCAGTTCATCTTGAATGAGTGACAGTTCCGTAAAGATGTTTTTTTTATAACCTGATTACTTTGTAAGGGTTATTGGTTACTAGTTCTGTGAGTAATTCACATATAATGATTGAGCAATATTATGACTATATCACTCTTCAAGATTTGAATATCGCAAGTTTGAATTCTATAATATTGTTTTCAGTTTCTAAAGCTGTAGAAGATGAATCTATACTACTAAATAAAGACAAGTTGTTGTTTAATGTTGTTGCGGAAAATCTTGATAAGTTGTTGACCAATTTACTTCAAATTTTTGCATGAAACAAATCAACTTGCGATGGATATAGGACACACATTTTTTAATACATATGGTATACAAAAATATATGTCATGATATCTAAAGAGAAACATTGTTATCTAAAATCTCAAAGTTATTGACTAGGGAAAAAGTTGTCAGGAAAATCTCAAAATTTCTTACCATCTTGATTCAAATTTTTATGTTATAGTGTAATAAACATTCGAACAGCTATATAATAATTTTAAATAACGATGTACTGCTTTCTGTTAAAACAGACTGTGAGAAAGAAATTGTCATGTTGAAAAGAGTTTAAAAAAAAAAAAAAAAAACAAAGGTGGCACAGCAGTTAAACATCAGGTGAACTATTTTTCCTGTTATATTCTTTCTCCTTATATATATATATATATATATATATATATATATATATATATATATATATATATATAAAATTTTGAATAAACATTTTATACACAGCAATCTACTGTTTTGTTACCTTCCTCACAATATGTCGAAGGAGAAAAAAAGAAAGATGTATTAATGGCTTATGTGCTTACAATCAGAATACTATTATAGAGTCTAAAACTTTGTAACTCAATCCCTTTGCAAAACAATGTCACTGAAGCTACCATCTTCATAGATCCAGCAGCAGGAGGAGAGGTCTGTATCCCATTCTGTACAGCAATGAACCCAACTAGTTTTCTCATTCATTTTAAGTAACTTCAATTCCCAATCAAAGTTGCGCTGACAAAAACAATAAACAAAGCTCAAGGTCACAGAGGTGTGTGTGTGTGTGTGGGGGGGGGGGGGGGGGGGACAGAGAGGGGAGGGAAGGAGGACATAAGGAGGAACATCCAACTCTCATACACTGTGAGATTCACTAGTATGTTCTAAGGACTGGCTGTAGATAATTTTTAAATGGTATGAATTACCTAGTGTGTCTAGCTCTACCAGTATTTGACATTCAATAGTTTTGATGACACCATTTGTCTAAGGAGGAGGATATATGGTGTAACATATTGCTGTGGTAAAGTGATGTCTTGCACAACTTTTAAAGTACCAACAAATATTGGTTGCCCATGGAAGTTTTATTCTTAGTTAAGTGATTTAAGAGGGCATACTGCTCAGAAGTTCTTTTTTTCTATTTGTTTGTGTAACCAGGAGTGGATGGACACTGCATCTTCAAGGTGGACCAACGAGGACAGTTCTGTTTTTGCTATGTCTTTCAGGACATGCTGGTTGGCAGTTCACTCCAGCTTTAAGATACTTGGCACACTATGGAAGAGAACTGTTACTGAAAATGCTTGTGATGTCATCGAAAGGGAGATGAGATGTTATTAGCTGTCATTAGGGGTGTATCAAACTGAGTGTCATGTCGAACAGAATACATGTAATGTCAGTTCATGTATTTGTGAAGTCCTACCATCTTGTACAGGGGAGATCAATATAACATGATTTCTTAAGATGTACTGTCTACTACTGGCAGAAGGTTAAAGCTAGATAAGAGCTTTGTTCTCAGCACAGGAGAAGTTGCAACAGATGAGGAAACGGTCAGCTACAAAGTAGTATACGGTTCTTGTGGACAATGAATCAATAAGGACGTATTCAGGATTAGCAAGTAACCAGGAACTAATATCTAAACGCAAGTATTCTCAAACACAGAAGTTTTCAACCTTTTGCCTTATTTAAGTTTTGTTGGTGTGTCTTTAACCAAAGCATATTACAATGTACCTTCATTGCATCTAGCTGTTTTTTTGGATAGAGGGTGGGCAGGAGCATATTTAAAACCTTTCTGAAGTACATTTAGGTTATTCGTTGAAAGGACTAAATGTGAAAACGTTTGCTTACAATTTAGGGTTAGGCATTTATTCACATTAGTTACCTTTCCTAATTTTCTGTCCTGTCAAAGTTTATAATTTCTTGATTTGTTGACTGGCATTTGCTGGTTATATGGGGAAGAAACAAAGCATGTTCAATGTTTGGCAGCAAAATGTCTATTGGGTGGGTAACACAGTTGTCTACAAAAAGGACAGTCTTGATTTTCTGTGGCTGAACACTTTTAGCCATATTGCAAATTGTACTCCAGTCATTGATTTGTTTATTTCTGTGATGACAAGCAACTTCAGTTTCTCCTATCTGTCACCATTGGTGCAAGCCAGCTGTCATTCCATCTTTGCAGAGCTTCCTACTGCAGTAGTTTCATTTTGTATGGTGTAAGATTTGTCATGTGTAAGTTCAAAAATCAGTCAGATTTTATCTACATTGAATGTGACTCTCTTCTCATACTGTGTCTGCTCAGACATCATTTTCCTTAAACTTATTGAGTCAACTGACAGAGATAGTAAAATTTCTTTTTTCATCTTCCACATAATTTCTAAAACATTGCTTCAATTACTGCTCCCCTCTGCACAAGCAGTTTGTCAAAGGTTATAGCAACAATGAAGATGACATCCTAAGAGACTGCAAAAATTCTTTTTGTAACAGCATCTTGTTCTCTTTATATTTCTGTTTAATTTGATAACTGTCAGCCACTGAAGATACTTTCTTCTTATTTTGCACCATCATTGCATGTAACTAAGCAAACAATTCACTGTGCAGAAATAAAAATGATGTTCCTTGACCACACACTTTGATCCTGCTGGACGTGTGGTAGGAAACCTCAAGTTATTTTACACTTGTAAGGAATGCAGTTTGCAGCCATCTTGTGTGGGAGAGGAGCACTTTAAACAGAGGTTACTTCATACAGCACTCTGTCTTCAGGCCACAAGTCGCCTACTGGGACCATCCAACCGCCATGTCATCCTCAGAGGAGGATGCGGATAGGAGGGGCGTGGGGTCAGCACACCGCTCTCCCGGTCATGATGATGATATTCTTGACCGAAGCCGCTACTATTCAGCTGAGTAGCTCCTCAATTGGTATCACAAAGCTGAGTGTACCCTGAAAAATGGCAACAGCGCATGGCGGCCTGGATGGTCACCTATCCAAGTGCCGACCATGCCCGACAGCACTTAACTTCTGTGATCTCACGGGAACCGGTGTATTCTCTGTGGCAAGGCCATTGCCTACTTTATATAGGGTCTTACAGAAAGCTTTGTGGGATTTGAGTTCAGGAGCATTTTGCACGGGTAAACATTTTAGATGGAAATGTGTTAAAGAGGTTGAACTGTATAACACATGTGCACGTTAACAAGTTACAGCTGCAAGTGCCAGTTATATCCCAAGCTTACTTCTCTGTGGCAGCTGTTATGATGCCTTCTTCAACAATTTCATGGTATGCATTTGCTGCAGTCTCCACCAGTGCTGTAATGTGAATCTGTACAACTCACCACTGCACATGCTCCTGGGAGTACACCAAACAAAAAAACCAATCACCTGTGAGCAATAAGAATACATGAAATCCATGTGTAAAATACTCTGAAGGCATAAGCATTCATCTTTTACCTATATGAATTTGCTTTAGAGCCACACCTTCCTTTTAATTGTGACTGCCAGTGTTTCATCATTTTTGCTATGGACATTCTGGACTGAGTTTGAGGTCAGCACCTCCAAAAATGGCAGGAAAAGCCATCCTCTTCAGACCAAGAAAACTGGGAGTCTCCTTGCAATAATTGTGCCATGGTACGGAAATAATTTATGAAGCAGTAGTAGTAGGAGCACAATTTGAGCAAATTTTTCCAATTTTTGACAGAATCAGTCTGAGGAGTCAGACAATCTGCTATGGTTCTCAGGTTTTCTGGTTTAGGTTAATCTCTATTTCTATTAATTAAACTAGCAATCATGAATGTTGCCACACCCAGAAAGAATGGCCTGAACAAGTCCAAATGCACATAATGTATAGAATAGTATAACAACAACAGAGATCAGGAAGTTCAGACGATGAATGGCCTTTAAAAGGGAGTTGTGAAACAGTTTCTTGCATGCCTTGTCAATGTTAAACTTGTGAGCAAGTTCAGACGGGATTGAATAATCAGTGTCTGGGAAATGGGTTTGGGTGTAAGGCTCTCTGCATCCATGGCATTTGATAAGCTATTCGTTTCTGCTGGGTCATGCTAAATAGTGAGCATTGCAAGGACATAGGCTGGTTGTGGTTGGGCACAGTTTAGGCAAATCTGGGGTTCCTTGAATTGAGTCTGGTAAGCACTGCAGTGACCATGTCGTGGTGCAGCAGGGTGATATTGTATGTTACAAAGAAGGAAGATCTCAGCTTCCTCTCTGAGACCTAAATTTTTCTCAGAAGTAAAAAAAGAATGTTCAGTGTAATTAGTCAAAAGGGCTATTAGAAACTATTAACTTTTTACAGAATGTTTGTTGTCATGGACAAATGATATCAACGTTTTTCACTTCACACTCTATGGCAAAATGTAGATACACTTCATATTTTTCACAAAATACGTGAACTTCATTCTTAGACTCATGCATTTTGTATCTTGAAGTTTCCTTGTGCACTAGGAATTCAGGGAAATAGCAAATAAGATTGTGGTGAATTCAGGTGCTGGACAAGTTTTTGTTCTTGAACTTCTTGTCTCTGGCTTTTGTGAATCTTTACTAGGGCTAGTACATATCATTCTGGTCTGATTGCCCATTTTCTCAAGAGCGTCACTTATTCTACACCTAAAATGAAAGCCTTTTTCTCCAAGAGATTCAGTGTGTTCCTTGTATTCCAACCAGCTGCCAACACAGGCTAAAGCTTTGTATAGGACACATTGTCTGTTTTGTAGACCTAATGAAAATTCAGTACATTCTAATTAATATATCTACACCTAAAAATTGCAAACCACAGTGAGGCACACGGCAGAGGATACATCCCATTCAACATTTATTAGGGTTTCTTCCTGTTCCATTCACGTATGGAGTATGGGAAGAATGACTGTTTGAATATCTCTGTGCTTGCAGTAATTATTCTAATCTTATCATCACAATCCCTGTGTGAGTGAAATATTCCTGGAGTAATTATTTAAAGCTGGTTCTTGAAACTTTAATAGACTTACTTGATATAATTTACATCAATTTCAAGAGTCTCTAGTTCAGTTCCTTCAGTATCTGTGTGACACTCTCCCACAGATTAAGCAACCCCGTGATCATTTGTGCTGCACTTCTCTGTATAAGTTCAATATCCCCTGTGAATCCTATCTGGTATGGGTCCCACACACTTAAGCAATATTCCAGATATGGTTGCACAAGAGTTTTGTAAGCAATCTACTTTGTAGGCTGCTTGCATTTCCCCCAGTATTCTACCAATAGATCGAAGTCTACCACCTGCTTTACCCATGACTGAACTTATGTGATCATTCCATTTCATATCTCTACCAAGTGCTACACCCAGGTATTTGTATGCACTCACTGATTTTAACAGTGACTCATTGATATTATTGGATACCTTCTTTTTTTATTTTGTGAAGTGCACAATTTTACATTTCTGAACATTTAGAGAAAGTTGCCAGTCCCTGCACTGCTTTGAAAACTTATCAAGATCTGACTGAATATTTATGCAGCTTCTTTCAGGTAGTACTTCATTATAGATAATTACATCATCTGTCTAAAGCCTGATGTTACTATTAATATTGTCTGCAAGGTCATTAATATACAACAGAACAACAAGGGTCCCAACACACTTCCTTGGGGTACACCAGAAGTTACTTCTCCATCCAAGATAACATGTTGTGTCCTCCCTATCAAAAAGTCCTCAATCCAGTCAAAAATTTCATTTGACACCCTTATGATCGTACTTTTCACAAAAACCATAGGTGTGGTATGGAGTCAAATGGCAACAAACAGATCTGACCTTTTGAGGATGTCAGCACCGGAACCGGTATCAGAGACCACAACGTGGTTGTGGCAGCAACAATTAATAGAGTACAAAGGACAACTACAACAAGCAGAAAGATACACTACATTTTTCATATTAGTTGAATTGTGCTGCCACCTACTGCCAAGTACTCCATATGAGCGACCTCAGTAGTCATTAGACATCATGAGAGAGCAACTCACCAACTTCAAATGTAGTCAGGTGATTGGGTGTCACTTGTGTCATATTCTGTACCCGAGGTTTCCCCATTCCTAAACATCCCTAGGTCCATTGTTTCCGATGTGACAGTGAAGTGGAAACGTGAAGGGGCACGCACAGCACAAAAGCATACAGGCGAACCTTGTCTGTTGACTGACAGACCATGAACAGCTGAAGAGGGTTGTAATGTGTAATAGGCAGATGTCTATCCAAACCATCATGAAGGAATTACAAACTGCATGTACTATGACAGTTAGGCGGGAAGTGAAAAACTTGGATTTCTGGTCGAGAGGCTGCTTATAAGCCACACATCATGCCGGTAAATGCCAAACAATGTCTCACTTGATGTAAGGAGCGTAAACATTGAACAGTGGAAGAACATTTTGTGAAGTGACGAATCACGGTACACAATGTGGCGATCCGATTGCAGGGTGTGGGTATGGCAAATGCCCGGTGAATGTCATCTGCCAGTGTGTGTGGTGCCAACAGTAAAATTCGGAGGCAGTGGTATTATGGTGTGGTCATGTTTTTCATGGAGGGGGCTTGCATCCATTGTTGTTTTGCGTGGCACTATCACAGCGTAGCCCCCACATTGTGTGTTAAGCACCATCTTCCTTCCCATTGTTGAAGTGCAATTTGGGGATGGTGATCGCATCATTCAACACAGTCGAGCACCTGTGCATAATGCATGGCCTGTGGCGGAGTGGTTACACGACAATAACATCCCTGTATTGGACTGGCCTGAATCCTACAGAACACCTTCGGGATGTTTTAGAACACTGACTTCGTGCCAAGCCTTGCCGACCAACATCGATACCTCTCCTCAGTGCAGCACTCCATGAAGAATGGGCTGCCATCCCCAAGAAACCTTCCAGTACCTGATTGAATGTATGCCTGCAAGAGTGGAAGCTGTCATCAAGACAAAGGGTGGGCCAACACCATACTGAATTCCAGCATTACTGATGGAGGACACCACAAACTTGTAAGTCATTTTCAGCCAGGTGTCCTAATACTTTTGATCACATAGTATACATATGTTCAGTAAACTAGATAAAAAAAAATGAGTAGTGTCCTATGTCGATGAGGAACTTGAAACTTTCAGCACATATCAGGAGCACATAGAGGAACTCTGGCTCGAGTTTAAAAGAATAGTTGACCATGCATTGGGTAGATATGTACCCAGAGAACAGTTCATAAGGAGAGGGAAACCCCATGGTATGCAGTAACCATAAAGAAAAACCTAAACAAACAGGGATTACTGCATAATAGGGATAAAACAAAGGGTAGGGCTGTAGATAGAGAATACTGAAGGAACATGTTTCACTATCAAGAGAGCTATACTTGATGCCTTCAGTGACTATCATAGCAGAATATTGTCAAATAATATTTCACAAAAACCAAAGAAATTCTGGTCATATGTAAAGGCTGTTAGTGGCAACAAAGTTAGTGTCCAGTCCCTAGTGAATAAGACGGGAACTGTAATTGAGGGTAGCAAAGCAAAAACTGGAATGCTTAACTCTATGAGTGGGGTTCCTAACTATCTGTTCTAGGTAGCTTTCAGAGAAGGCATTTGGTAAAGTCTCACCAGATGTCTTATCCAATTTGTTGATCTCTCCCATGGAAAAGTTATAACACTGTTAAAACTCAGACTTAGACAGGAACATCTCTACCTACATTCATATCCATACTCTGCATGCATGGTGTAGGGTATGGCCCATTGTACTAGTTACTATTGTTTCTTTCCATTCGATTCACGTATGAAGCACGGGAAGAATGACCATCTGAATGTCTCTGTGTGTGCTGTAAATATTCTAATGTTGTCTCAGAAGCCCTGTGTGAACCATATGTAAAGGTTGTCTGTTCATGGTGTCACCATTTAAAGCTGGTCCCTCAAAACTGCTTTAGCAGACTTTCTTGAGATAGTTTACATATTATCTTCAAGAGTCTGCCAGTTCAGTTTCTTCAGCACCAATGTAACACTCTCCCATGTGCAAAAAACTAAGTGGCCATTTGTACTGCCGATCTCTGTATATGTGTTTACATACAATATTTACCCTCTTAGTTCTATTTGTTATGGGTCCCACACACTTGAACAAACATTTTTTTTTTCTCTCCATAGTCTTTCTAGATCTTGAGTACCACAGCATTTGAAACTTGATGACAGAAGTATAGATCTGTTACCAAATCATTTACATAGCTGCTTCATTTAAGCTTATTATTAAAAAACAACCCTTTCTTTTCCATATTATCACAAGTGAAAGACATTAATATGCATATGACAGATTCTTGTTGTTCCTGGTCTGTATTTTGTATTCCAAATAAGTTGAATGTTGCGAAGCAATTATCAAAAAGTTAGTATATTCCACATCCCTTGTGGGCTTTTCTTTATCAGTTTTGGAACAATAAGAAAAAAGTCCAGTAAACATGGTCTCTACAGATGCATACATTACGAGCAATGAGCACTTGTACAGTAGAAGAGATATTTCACAGTACCAAAGATGAACAACGACCTCATAGCTCTTAAAAAATACATTTTAGAGCGCATGTTTCATACACATTGTTATCTTGTTTCAGTCTGTACTTCCACCTCTCAGAACATGGAATATTAGTTTTTAGCAAATTTTGGTTACTGTCTGTAGAAATTATGGATGTGTTGTGTTTCTCTAACAGTCAGTGTTTGAAGAATCTCAAAGTGTTGTTTTCCTGATTGTTACTTCACAAAGCATTACATCTGAGCAGTGGTGGCTTGAAGTCAGTCATAAAATGGATGTTCCTGCTTCCACAAGGTGCTAGATGACTTGAAAAATATATAACAGGCATGATCAATTCCCACACATTGTTGTTGTAGTGTGCTTCCATGGTTGTCTTGATAGCAAAAGTTTGTTATTAAATGCGGGACAGTTTGACTAATGAAGAAATTCTGAGGCTGCTTGAAGAATCTGGATCCAAAATTAACAAGGATGGTTTTAAAAGCTATTACAGTATTTGTGAAACAGACAGCACTCTGCTTTCCTCTATCATCTTACAAGCACAAGCCACACAAATAAGTTGCAAAAGTTCGACATCTGGAGAACTGCAGCTTGACTAGTGGCTCGATTAGTATGCTTTGAAAACCAGTCTATACTCTAAAGCACAAAAAAAGAAGACGCACCACACTGGACCTATCTGAATGGAATGGAAATCGGTAATTGTGACATACATGTGCAGATGAATGATAACAATTTCAGAAAAATTGAATGATTTATTCGAGAGAAGACATTCACAAATTGAGCAAGTCAGTAATGCAGTGGTTCATCTCTGGCCCTTACACAAGCAATTATTCCTCTTTGCATTGGTTAACAGCGTTGTTGGATATCCTCCTGAGGGATACTGTGCCAAATTCTGTCCAATTGGCATGCTAGTTCCTCAAAATCCCTTGCTGGCTGGAGGGCCCTGCTCATAATGACCCGAATGTTCTCAATTGGGGAGAGATCCAGCAACCTTGCTGGCCAAGGTAGGGTTTGGCAACCATGATGACAAGCAGAAATGTTTGGAGCATTATGGGCACGGCCTTCTGACCAGGTCTACATTTTAATGGTCTAACATGCCAGTTAGGTAGAATTTGGCACAATGTCTCTCAGGGCAGCCCCGAACAACACGATCAATGCCAAGCCGAATAACTGCTTGCATAAGACCCAGAGGTGGACCATCATGTTATTGACCTTCTCATTTTGTGAAACTTTTCCTCTTGTATAAATCACACAATTTTTCTGAAATTGTAATCGTTTATTGGTCTGTAAATACAGATCAGATCCACCAATTTCCATCTGCAAAATTCCTTCAAGGTGCCATTTCTTTTTCACTCTCAGAGTGTGTACATATTTATGCATGTGTGCATGTACACATGCACTTGCAAATAACTAACTTGCAGTTTTGAGGAAGTACCTCAGAAGTTCAAGTGTTCTTGTAAAGGAGTAGAGCTTTCCACATAAGACAAACAGCTATACACAGCTGTTGTTTCTCCTCTTACAGTACTTGTTGACTCTTAAATGACATTTCAAAAGCATTATCTGTTCCAGACACCTATTTCTTGCACAAACATAAACAAGTCGAACTTCTTAAAATGTGTGTGCATAATTTCCTAGCCCAGACACATTGCTTACTATGTACATAGAAACTGGAGCAGAGTTCAAAAAATCTCTACCCAAACATAGTTTCTATAAACAAATCTAAATGAAAGGTTGAATCACAATAGATTTTAATGTTGGGAAATTTCAAGCAGCCTAGATTTTTGTGATTTTTGTTTGTCTAAATGTCTTCCCACTTTATAGTGAATACATAACTGTGTTTGTATTTTCTACCATACTCTGTAAGCAAGCATGAGAAATATAATTTCAAAGGTATCTAGTGAATGCAGTTCAGATAATGACTGTTGTACTGAACTAAGGTCTTCAGTTACAGGTATATTTGGGTATATGGTGAGGTTCTTCTCCATCTGATGTTTGTCTTTCAATGGAATACAGATTCATCATCATTTAAAGTCAGTGGATGTGTGCCTTGATGATGATCTTCTGTGCTGTCATTATCCACCAGTATATGTTCCTATATGTGTTACGTAACTAGATCAGCAATTGAAAGCAAAACAAGTTACAATGATGCCACATGTAGAAATATTTAACAGTCAGCCAATATTATCAAGTTATAGTCTGGAATATAGGCTTCATGGTAGACATCGTTTTCACAATTTAAGGTCAGAAACTCGGCTACTACGGGGCCCCAGCCTTTGCAGCATCATTTCCTTTCTGTGCTGCATGTCTATCATCTAGCTATTCTTTTTCTCCTCCCTTGGAGGACATGTCAGGGATGTTTTGGTAATGTGTTCTGCATATTCAGTAGCCAATAACAGAACAGTCTCTCCACTGTTTTTTTGTTCCTTTTTTCTTTCTTTGTTATCCTTCTTCAATCCTTCCTCCACTTTGTAATTTGAGGTTCCTCTTTTTATTCTTCCTCCCTGTGCACTCCTGAAGGCCAGCCTATGTGTCTGGGTGACTGGGTAATGCATAATCCTCATCCCTGGTTTGACAGGTGGAGTTCGCAAGTACACCTGGTACAGGACAAGCCCAGAGACGGGTAACTGCCTGAGCCCCTACCTTCCTAAATCGCCGATTGGCCCCTCTGTCAAGTGTTTAGGAGGTGTCACCTAAGGTGGGTGAGCCACATCTGAGGGGGGCCTCCTGTTGGAAGGAGTGCGCCATTGGAGACTACGGCAATCATGGGGGTTTTCTCGCAATGAACCAATCATCATCTTCACACTCACTGTCTAACAAATGTAAACGTAAAATATTATTATGAATAAGTTAGATTTAAGGTAGCGTACTCATCATTGCAGTTGATCTGCCGCAGCTGTAGCTCTGGTTTCTTAAACAGCTACTGTAAAATTTAACTATAAAGTTAAATGAATATAATCCAGTATAATTTTTCAGTAAAGTATTTATTACGATCTGTGGTGTATCGAGAGGTTGCAACAATGGAAAATTGTACTGAAATGCAGGAGGATCTGCAGCGAATTGACGCATGGTGCACGGAATGGCAATTGAATCTCAATGTAGACAAGTGTAATGTGATGCGAATACATAGAAAGATAGGTCCCTTATCATTTAGCTACAAAATAGCAGGTCAGCAACTGGAAGCAGTTAATTCCATAAATTATCTGGGAGTACGCATTAGGAGTGATTTAAAATGGAATGATCATATAAAGTTGATCGTCGGTAAAGCAGATGCCAGACTGAGATTCATTGGAAGAATCCTAAGGAAATGCAATCCGACAACAAAGGAAGTAGGTTACAGTACGCTTGATCGCCCATTGCTTGAATACTGCTCAGCAGTGTGGGATCCGCACCAGATAGGGTTGATGGAAGAGATAGAGAAGATCCAACGGAGAGCAGCGCGGTTCGTTACAGGATCATTTAGTAATCGCGAAAGCGTTACGGAGATGGTAGATAAACTCCAGTGGAAGACTCTGCAGGAGAGACGCTCTGTAGCTCGGAAAGGGCTTTTGTTAAAGTTTTGAGAACATACCTTCACCGAAGAGTCAAGCAGTATATTGCTCCCTCCTACGTATATCTCACGAAGAGACCATGAGGATAAAATCAGAGAGATTAGAACCCACACAGAAGCATACCGACAATCCTTCTTCCCACGTACAATACGAGACTGGAATAGAAGGGAGAACCGATAGAGGTACTCAGGGTACCCTCCGCCACACACTGTCAGGTGGCTTGCGGAGTATGGATGTAGATGTAGATGTAGAAAGAAAATCAAAGCATCTTTACAAAACTCAAATAAGTAGGAACATACTTACAATAATGAAATGAATCTTACTCAACAAGTTACATGCTTTCTGTTCAGCTTCACACAAAGTACTGACACTGACTGACTATGCCAATATGGCTAATCCCAAACAATCCTCGGCATTGTTTAAAATGATTTTTTCACTAAATAAAAATTAAAATACTCATCCTAAAACCAATGACACATTTCAAATATTACCATAGCTCCCATAGAGTAAATACATAATTCATTCCACAAGCATATTATATTTCATGTGTGTACAAATGCATAAAATTATTTCATTGACAGTAGTTTTCGTGTTTTTATATATTGCAAATGACACAGGTTATAAAAAATGTTCCTACCAATTAATGGACTTCTACAAGTTAGAGAAATTATCATTTCATAATTAGTTTTTTCGTACCCTTTCCACAAGTACATATTTGCCTACACCTCTATGTCAGAAGTTTTCTGTTTATGGTCTAAAATATTTTTTAAATCAGTTTTAATGGACTGTTGTGTCTCAATAACCCCCAAAAGTTGAACAAAACCTTTTCTGACATATCTACGTAAGAGTACACATTTTTACAATAAATTGAAAGAACAAGCATTTTGCTTGTGGTATGAGATAAATACTGTGTTTGATTAAATATGTAAATTAAATATGAAGCATTATGCAAAAATTATTACTCAGTAGTACACGGAAAGAACAAGTTACTTCTTAACTGTTTGAGCTAACATGTAACTTTAAGTCTCAAAGCTAGTACAAAATTCCTAAGTACAAATGCACTAATCTCTGTACTTTACATAAAATATTCAGAATTCAGTGCACTGACTGTTTTGTAGATAGTTTTGATGTTTACAGTACGCAGACTGCTTTATGGATAATCTTGAGGTTTGCAGTATGCAGACTGCTTCATAGGGAGTCTGGAAGTTTGAAGTACGCAGACTGCCACATACTGCTTTGTTGAATGAAATGTCTGACCAATGACCAATCTTACTATTTTTCATTTGTCCAGACACTTCCAACGCCTCCTTCCCACCTTTACAATCATTGAAACATTAATTAACGTATTTTTATTTTTAGGAATATATGCGCAACACAGTTGTTGCTTTCCCCTTCACAGTAAGTGCTAGCATATAACGGAATGATACATAAGAGTCCGGTTACATATTACTCTGAGTGACAATATACAAAAACTTGAATAAGTGACTAATACATCATATTGGTTGTGTTTTATAAGTGTTTGAAATGTCACCAACTATTACATGGTTGGGCCTTATACATAGGTAAGTGTTCACCACTTGAGTGTGAATACACAATAAATGAATTATAAGTGACTGGTATATCATGACAAAAATATGAATAGGCTTTATACAATGGTAAGTTATTTTGAGCATTATATATAAAACATATGTATGTGACAGAGAGTAGTATAAGTGAGCCATTCCTAACGAAAATATAGTGACATAGCATACTTGCATATAAGTAAGTGTTCACAATTTTGAGTGCTGGTATATGGCAGAAAAAATATACGTGTATGTTTACCACTTGGATGACAACATACAACAAAATCAGACATAAATAAATAATATAGTATGACAGAGCATAGTTATATTTAATAATGCAGAAATGCTAGCTTGTTCTCCGGATCCTCCTATAAAATAGGCTTTAGTCGCCTAATAAAGCTGACATGGTAAATGAGAAGGGACTCAGCAATAGAAACATATGCATATGGATAGAGGGATGGATAGTTTGGTTCTCTGCTAAGAAATAAGAAATGAAATAGAAGATTCAGAGTGTTGAAGTCGATGAAGGAAAGATGACAGACCCCAAAGACAGGAAACTCCCCTCCTACCCAGGATCCCCACTGTTCCAGGACTTCACTGTGGTGCCAGAGTGTTTTTGGCATTCCCTACAGAACGGACTTGCCACAGCTTCACCTTCCCAGTCCCTGAAAATTAACACCAACACTCCCTATTGACAAAGGGTAAACTGTGTTGGTTAATTCAAGTAACAAATGCTGGATACAACCAGCTGACTTACTAGCAGGTCCCTTTAATATCTGGTTTTGATCAAACATAATTAATCACATACATATGAAAATATAGAAACCTGTGACATAACATAAACATGGAAAAACTAAAGTGAGGTACAGAATTACTCTCTTATCAGTTGCACCTCAGACATAAATCAGCACATAAACATGAAAATATTGAAATAAGGTACACACGTGTCATTTTGAATTACTGCATATCCCATGTCAATAAATAAACAAAGTGAAATGCCTCTTATGGTGGATCATCCAAGTGTTATAATGTTCACATTATGAGACGTACTTTCTCCTGCATCAGTATATTTGCAGTCAAGTGTTAAAATGACAAAAAAAGTTATGTCACATTTTCAAAATTAAGCAGGAGGCAGATCTGAGATATAAAATTTAATATTCTGGATACTCATCCAAACGTCATATCTGTTCTCTTCTCAACTGACAACGCATATGAAAGTCCAAGGACTATTTCATAAAGTACATGTAACAAAATTATTTCAAGTGACAGCTCATATAAACAAACAGAATTAGTTTGAGATTATCTTGACAATGAGTGATTCCAGAGAATTAGGTTGCATGTGACATTATATCATTGAGTTAAGTAGAGGTATAAGATATTTCAAGCAGCAGCATATAAGAAGAAACACTCGTAAGTTTGAGAATACATTGACAATCAGTGATTAGAAAGAATTATATTGCATGTAACAGTGTATCATTGTATTAAGTCCAGATAGACCAGATTAAACAGCTGACTATAGTGTGCATTGTATCATGTAAAGGTAGTAATTGTTAGACTTTCAGACATCTATTTTCATGGAAAAATTATGTTAGGTTTCAATTGTTGAAATGCACCAAGACATAATGAATGTACCACTTGCAGGACCAAAAGTCCTTATTTCTTTACAAGTCAAACTCAGACTTTAGAGTAACTGAACCAACATGAACATTTCAGGTCAGGAAACCACAAGAACGGATAGAGGGACTTGCCCACAATAACTGTCAAAGGCACCTTGTTCTCGTAGCTTAAAGGTCGTCATCCCAAATTTTTCAGCATCTTCTTGTAGAAACTGTGAGCCACCATACACATATGCAACTGTAGAATCAGATTTACATTGGTAAATTAAGTATCAGCAGGATACTTCCAGAATAAATACTGGTCAACGACCAGGTGACAGACTTCTCATTGATCATCACCACATTAGACATGATGCAGCATCATCAGATTAGACAGCAAATAAAATTGGGCACAGATAAAGGTAAATTCCAACATAGGTTAAGTTAAAGGGTGAAGTATCACAGGTTACATTTGAACCCATCAAATGTTGTATAAAAAGTGATTAGCTCAGCCACTCCAAAGGTATGATTTATACTTCTCAGTTAATGAATAATCCAGAATTCATTTGAGAGCATACGTCTGCAAGAATACATGTGAATCTCAATTCTCATGAGTTTCAAACAAGCATCTAATCTTTGAAACACTATTTTACTATAGTTTTGCCTTTTTCTGCACATTACATAGCAATTGTTCATGACCGTCAGAATACAAATGATATAATAGCATACAACTGAACTGTTTTCACTAACTACGTCACATTAGTGAAAAGCATTGGCTTGCTGTAATATACAGCAACATTAGACAGCACCTAATCTACTTTCTTCACAATTACAAATTTTCAGTTCAAACATCATGCATTACATGAGATTTATATCTGATCAGTTTGCCAATTTGAGCAGACATAATGACACATTATATCTATACCAGACAGATAGCATAATATATATGGATACCAGACATATAGCAAACATCATCCCTATCAAATAGTACTAAAAGGGGAAAAGGATTATCAAATAAGACTACAAATGGTTGACCATAATGCTCATTGAGGCAGTAGAAATAACACGAAGAGAAAAATACTGTATGAATCTCAAAACCTGGGAATCAGAAATACTTCTGTCTCAGTAACTATCTCCAACATAAATTTCCATTTTCTATATGCTCCACAGATAATAAATTTTTTCTGAGAAATGTTCCTTTGGTATGTACACAGTAGTTCCAATGAATAGCCACACAAGCTAGCATGTCTATTCAGTCTTAATGATTAAATCAGAACATATATAGGAGACTATAAACAGCCTCACCTAATTGTAATCATATCCAAGATGTAAGGTGATAGAATTTCATTATAACTGCACAAACATCAAAAGTAAACTTTACACCAATTCTAAACATTTTGTCAACTTTTCACAATATCATCAGCACAATGAGAGTATAACATTGTCAGCACAATGAGAGTTTCATATCCAAAATGTAAAGTAACAGAACTTCATTATAACTGCACAGACATCATAAGTAAATATCAGACCAACTCTCCCAAAAAATCATACATATGTTGCATTATCACATTTTCTGACCACCTGTATTTATTTAAACAACATAATCCTTGACTTACTAACTAGTGGAGGACATGGATAGTGGAAGGAAGGTTAGTTTGGACAGAAAAGTAAGAGGATGTGACTTGAAAAGGAAAGAGTCGCATCAGCTCGGAGCCTTGAGTTTTCCACCCCTAAATTGCAAAAAGAGTTTGCAACCTCCTGAGGAAAATTTTGTCAGGTTGTTTTGTGGTTGTAATAATCTGAAATAGCATCTGTTCTTACTGTTCTCATAAAATTGTTATGCCCTTCACTACATGTTTCATTAGAATTCATTGCTTTGATAGTGAGGTGGATGCTCGTGTGATATACACCAAACACCACCTTATAATCAGGAGTTCATTTATTCACCTCTTCACACAAGTAAGGCTTACACAGAACTGGATGGTGGAACTACACAAAGATAATGTTTTGCTCAGTTCAAAGATGAAGCTCAGATCGATACTGGTGTCTATCTCATCGGCACCACATAGCCCGCCCCCGCAGATAGGCCAGCAGGGGGGGAGGGGGGGGGCTATGGCGTCAGCAGGGGTGGTCCACGGGAGCCAGACCACAGTCAGCTCGACAGCGTCGTCGGGGAGCTGTGTGGGTAGATGTCAAGAAGGAAGGTCCGGCCACCGAACCTGGAAGTCGTTGAAGCGCGCCGGTTGTCGTACTGGGCGTGCTGGTCATGCGGCGACAGGTAGGCCGGTGGTTTGCGGCAGGAACGGAGCGACGACGATGATGTCTCTGGTGGGCATGACGAACACACGAAGCGTGTCCAGGTCAACATCGGGCGAGAGGGGAACACATTTCACCAGGTGGCAGGGAATGGTGGAGGTTGTGTCATGAGCACCAGATGAAGGGAAACATGTGACGAACAGTGAGTAGTATTATAGAGATGTTGTGGATTATGTCCGGGGGACAGGCACAGACATCTCGAGCGAGGGCACATTCAAGATGGGGGTGTGTGGGAAATCTCAACGGGGTGAGGCAGGCGATGGAGGAGAGGTCGAATGGACTGGAGAAGGGCCCGGTGGCGAGGACGTGATCATAGGTAAACTCAACGTGGGGAGCATGTGATCACTCGATGGAGTGCGTGAGACCAGAGTAGAGGGCGAGGTCGGAGAAGAGCTCAATGATTGGAGCTGGAAGACTGAATGAGTAAGTCCAACGTGGAGGGAGTGGTCGGAGCATCAAGGGCCACGACAGTGAGTGGCGTGGTCGTGGCCTGAAGGGGGGTAGAAGCGGGCTCGACATGAGCAGGCTTAAGTCTGTTGAGAGAAACTGTAACAGCTGAATCTTTTATCTGGATGTCACAGGTGTTGGCTGAGCGCCAGAGGACTTGGTACGGGTCAGTATATGTGGGTTGGAGGGGAGCACGGACAGTGTCATCTCCGAGCATGACATACTCACAATTGTTCAGGGGTTTCAGGACGTGAACCTTAGGGCGGGAATGGCTGGCGGGCGGAGGGATGTGGAGGTTGATGAAGTGACGTCTGACGCGGTGCAAAAAGGAAGGTAAGTCAGACTCAGGGGGAGAAGCGGAAGGGCTCACAAGTTGACCAGGGAGAACAATGTTCTGGCCGTATACGAACTCAGCTATTGTGCCTTTGAGGTCTTCCTTATAGATCGCACGAATGCCGAGTAGCACAAGAGGAAGGGCCTCAGTCCAAAGAGAGTCGTGGTATTCAAGAGCCGCCTTGAAAGTGTGGTGCCAGCGCCCAACTAGCCCGTTACTTTGCGGGTGATATGCTGTGGTATGGATGCGCCGGATGCCGCAAATGTTACAAATCTTGTTGAACAGGGCCAACTCAAATTGTCTACACTGGTCAGTCGTGATGATAGCTGGACATCCGAAACACGATACCCATGACTCGACAAAAGCTCGAGCAACAGTTTCTGCCGTGATATTGGGGAGGGGGACAGACTCGACCCAGCGAGTTGTTCTGTCGATAGGCGAGAGAAAATAACGAAAGCCATTAGAGGGGGGAGAGGGCCGACAATGTCAATGTGAAAATGCTGGAAACGCCCAGGAGGGATCAAAATGGCGCCGAGGGGGGGGGTGAAGAGTGTTTGTGTACTTTGCAGCATTGGCACACGACACAGGAGCGTCCCCATTGCTGGCGGTCCTTGTTGACATTTCTCTAGACAAAGCGCTCCGCTATGAGGTGGGTGAACGTACAAACTCCAGGGCGGGTTAAATTATGCAGTGTGTTGAAGACAGCTCAATGTAGCATGGTTGGGATGAGGGGGCGTAATGTGCCCGTACTGTCGTCGCACCAGATCTCACCAGAAATGCCAGGGAAGGTGGTGCAGACAAAGTGTAGTGAAGAGGTAGAGTCTGAAATCAGATTTTGTGTGCTCTCATCAGCAGATTGGAGGTTAGGCAGTTCAGAGAGGTCTAACAGTGAATTAACGGCGTTTACTCGTCAAAGGAAACCAGCAACAATATTGTCAGCACCCTTTATGTGTCTGACATTGGTGGTGAACTGAGATATGAAGTCCATGTATCTGAAACGGCGAGGATCTGGTGGTAGGCCCGTTTGCAATCAATGACAGAGAACGTGGTCGCACCTGCGAGGGAACTGGTAAAGTCGGCAGTGTTGGGTATGGGTAGGTGTCCATAATTGCGCGTGTGTTTAGTCAATGGTAGTCTCCGCACATGCGCCAGGACCTGTCTTTCTTGGGTGTCATATGAATGGGCGTTGACCATCTGTTGGCAGAGGATTCGATGACGCCAGAGCTTAGAAGTTCAGAAATCTGTTTTTTAAGGTCGGAGAGGCACTCAGGACAAAGTCGACGTGGTCTACTGGAGATCGGGGGCCTGGCGTGAAGTGAAGCTTGTGAACTGTGCCGTTGGTGATGACGAAAATGTTGCCGGCGGCACAGGAGGCGGTTTGTTTACAATGTGAGGCGGGCGGGGCAGGCGAGACGAGGTCGTGGTGTTCGGAGCCACTCGGCAGATCTGACGGGAGCCAAGGTGGCGAAGTGTCCCAGGAGTCAACGTGACAAGATGGCCGCCGGCCCGAAGCAGTGGCACCATGGTTGGGTGAGCTCGGTAGAGCTCGTGAAACATTAGTGAGTCCATTGTCCAAGGGTGCGCCCTGTGGTAGCACAATCGCGGGTGAAGCGCTAGGCACAAGTGCACTGTTTATGTTGTCAGTGAACCTGAGACTTGCCAGGTACGCAGTGGCTGTCGAAATAGAGCAGTGATGCATCATGTAGTTTGTCAGCAATTGTCATTCATTGTTCAACAGGTTCAGGAGACCTCTGAGCCAGAGCAAAGCGGATGTGGGGAGGTAGTTTATCTGTTCAGATGGCAAGGAGAGCTGTGTCAGAGAGTAGATCGTCGCTGACCAGGGCCCGTAGCCTTCTCCAAAGTTGTGAAAGTTTGTCGTCATCTAGTTGCTCAACGTGGAGCACTTGTCGTATTACTGTCTCAGTTGAGCATGCAAGCCGACGTAGAACTTCCTTTTTGGCTAGGGTGTACCGGGTAGCTGAGCTTGGGACGTCTTATCAGGTCAGCAATCAAGTCCTCCTGGTCATGCAGGTGGGTGATAGGGCACAGAAATCTGGTTGATTTGTCGAGTTTGAAATGGTCAAACACTTCGTCCACAATTTTGAACCAGGTTGTTGCCCTGTCGGGATTGAACGGCAGCAATGTTGGTAAACAATGTAGAACAGAGTGAGTTGAATTCGTCGGGGCACTGCCTGAAACGCGCTGTTGTTGCTACAGTACTCCAGGAAAGTTTGTCTCCAGGGTATGTGGCGATGACAGCTGGTCGTGTGGCAGCGTGAAGGTGACGCATTGTGGTTGAATGCGATCCGTCATGACGCGGAAGGCTGACGCGGGTGAGACACCGTAATGTGTCAATTGCGGTTGCAGAAGTTCGACATGTTGCGGGTGTGTTCGGATTGACGTGTTGTGGAAGACCGACACGGATGAGGTACCGAGATGTGCTGAGACCGGGAGCGGAAGCTCAACTGGAGCTGGTGTGGGGGCGACAGGTGAGAAAGAGTTCAAAGTTTGAAAACACACGCCAGTCTGCGGAAAACTCAACGTGCAATCAGAGTCGGAGCCACCTGTGTTGCAGGGAGGCTGTGGAGGTGCGGGCTGTCCAGAAGCACAGTGAGGAAAATGATGTTGAACGTTGGGCGGAATGTGTGAATGTTCTCTGTTCATAGACACTTCACTCAAAACGGTGTGCGGATAAGGTGAATATCGTGGCACAAAACACTGAGATGTAGCAGCAGGACAGAGATGGAGGTCAGGCACAGATAACAAGCCATTGTTCCTGTTGCAGGACAAGGTATTGAAGCAGGAAGGCATGTGCTGATGCTGGACCGAGGCAGGCGTGGGTGTGGTTGGATGCTGAGGAGGTTGACCTGTGAACAAAGCAGTTCTGGCCATGTGGCAGGAATCCGCATGATACTGCACAGATTGCGGCGTGGCAAATCCTTGTCCTGTCAGTGGTAGGTTATCCACTGAAGCATTTGCGGAAATTGGCATTGATCCCGCACTGCATGGAGATCCATAAGAGGTAACTGCACTGTCGACGAGGGAGGGCACATGTGGCGGGAACAAAGGCTTCTGAGAGCCAGTCATGCACACTCCTAACCTCACTTATTGTTGCAGGCATGAAAACGTCTGGCAAAATTGGCGTAGTCAACGAGTGAGAGGCATCGTGTTGCAGTCCTGGCGGGTATACATCACCCGCAACACGATGCATGTTGATCACAAAATCCGGCGTTAGGCGTTGGGCCGAAGCCATTGTTCAAATGTTGTGTCGATGTAATACACGCGAAAATAACTGACCCGGAGGCCGCGGACACAGTAAAACGACGAAAACGGAATACGTTACAACTCGGGGTGACCAGTGAGGTGGATGCTCGGGGTGAGATACACCAAACAACACCTTATAATCAGGAGTTCATTTATTCACCTCTTCACACAAGTAAGGCTTGCACAGAACTGGATGGCAGAACTACACAAAGATAATGTTTTGCTCAGTTCAAAGATGATGCTCAGATCGATACTGGTGTCAATCTCAATGGTGCCACAATAGAATCACACAATATTTTTGAACAACATCTGTCAGATATTTAATATCCATACCACACAAACAGTGAGTCACATCATTTGCTTTTTCATTGAAGGACCATCTACTAAATTACTCTGTTCATATTTTACTGGTACACAGTAGCAAATCACTACATGATGAATATAATAAGAAAAATGGATATCATTTTGAAAATACAGGTTGCTAAGAAAATTGAAATTGGTGTTGTTTTGTTCTTCTACACTCTAAGTTAAGTGCCTGGTCAAGATATAGTCTTGTGTCTTACATGTTGCACACTGTATACTCTAGGATAGTAGAAGGATGCTAACTGCTCTTACTAATAAGATAGGATAGTAGAAGGGGAGTAATTCCAGAAAATAAATATGGAGTCACTGGCTGGGGCAAGGCACCATATGCGACATGGTGTATCTATGAAAGTATCACAGATCCCCTACCTGATAAATTTCAACACAAAGTTACTGAAAAAATTTCTAAGAGGCTGTTCACCCCTAGATTTTGCCTGGACTATACAGTGCACAGAATGTAGTCTCAACTATTTCAACTCCTCAAATCACTTTTTAATTTGTAATTCATGATGGATATAAAAATTAAAAAAAACTATTAGTGATTACAGATTAGAATGAATGTCTTTCTATTAGTTATTTCACTTTCACTTGGTTAAAGTACTTACCGTATGGTTTGCTAAAGTATACAGTATGATCTTGACAGTGTATTGTAAGATGCATTTCAAATAAATTTTTCATGGTGTGTCACATATCAAAGAACTAAAATCATGATGCCAAACAAGCAATTAAAGTTGTCTGCACAACCCCAACTGAGCAAAATTCCTAAGTCCAGTTAACAACAAATTCAATTGGGCTTCATAGATATTAAACAACCTCCAATCTACGGCAGGTAAAAGCATACACAAATGTTCAAATATCCTCTTTTCAACCACCACTCCATGAATAGACAAAATATAGGTAAAAATATGCAAATATTCACACATAAAAGAAATATGAATATAAACTATAAAAAATATTTTACAGTATTAGCTTCAAATGTGTTATCTGATTTCTAACTTCTCAGCGTTTGAATTTACAGAAAGCAGTGAACATTAATTGCACCTTTTATGATTCTTCAACACAAGTTTACTATTTGCTGGTTGTTTATTTGGTTTTGTAGTACTTTCATTAACTGGGTGATTATTTTTGCAAAGCTCCCTCAAATCTGTGTGCAAGTTTCTGATTTCAACACATACATTCTCTTCCTTCACTACTTGTACACATTCACTGATTGAATTAGTTTTAGGCACCTGTTCCAAATTTCCAAAACAGCTTTCCTTTCCTAAACACACATTTTGACAAATTTCATTTATGACTTCAAACTTTTGGTCACTATGGTTACATCTGTTACTATAGTCACTTGTTTCACACACAATACCACTAACACCTACTGGCAAAATTGAACTATCATGCATGTCTCTACTTGTCTCAAAATCATCACTCAAGCTTACACCAGACTTTCCAGAATCATTCAGCATCAAATCATCGACTTCAACTTTTACATATCCATACCATCCAATTCTGCAAGCAACATATCATCAACATCATTGTCATCATCATCAGAAACATTATCATCACACTTTATATTATTCGCAGCACTAAATTCATTTCTCTCTTAACACACTTCTTCAACAACCTCAACACTGTGACCATTCTGTTCTATCACATCCTCATTTTTCTGCAGTTTAACCTGGAATTACACTGCCATTCTCACTTTCATTTCCAAGTACATGATCATCCACATCCAAGCATACAACACCAGTATCACCTTTTTCACTCATTCCACAATCACACAACATTTTCAGTAATCCATACTCACCAAATCTGTTTTCAACACTATCAGTAGCTACTACTGCATTACTATTGTCAAAAAAATTTGTCAAAGTGTTTTCTTCTAATTTAAATTCTGATTTTCTTCTACCTTTTAGTTCATCTTTGTTTTCAGATAACAAATTTTCCAAAAATGCCCTATCAAACTTCACTCTGTTCACATCAGGTTGTGTTCTGGGTACAATATTTGGTATGTCCTATTTGTTCTACCCCTTCCCCTTCTGAAAGTACCACAATGTGCCTGTTTATAATCCCCCTGTCTATTTGACCCATTTCACCAGGCTCCGAAAGAGGCAGGTCTTAGTTTACCTGACCATTTCTTCTATTTTCAAAATTGTTACCATTATTTCCCTTATTTTGCCCACACTGCCTATTTTTTGGTTCAAAATTCCTGTTCTCTGGTCTCTGCGTATCATTTCTCTCCCCATTTCTTCTGTCATCATTCCTGAATTTATTGTTAAAATGATCACTGAAAGCTCTAATATTGTTGTTCGTACCATCTTCTAGTCTCTCATTATATCTGTCATTTGTTTCCCATGCTAAGTCCAGTTTACATACATATCTAAGAAACTGTTCAATAGTGTCATCAGGTCCACAGAAAAGACTCCACTATACTCTATTTGGCAGTCTACATTTCAAGGCATCAATTTGGATCATTTCATCAAGTGGTATATCAAGATGTACTAAAGTTCTTAACTGTCGTTCACAAAAGGTTTTCATGCGACCACTACCCTACTTGAAGTTCAAAAGTTATGACTTAATTCTTGCTTGTCTAATCTCTGACCAAAATTTGTTCATGAAAGCACCTTCTACCTCATTAAATGACATTTCAGGTTTGATTGCTTGGTTCACCCATGACAAAGCCTCCCCATCTAAAAATCTTTTAAAAATTTGATTTCCAAATTATCACTCATTTTAATGTCAAAGTTATCTTTTATCTGGCACAAGAAATCAACTGGATGTATATTCCCTTCCCCCTAAAAATGTTTTAACATTGACTTTGTTCCACAAAGGATTGTAATTACTGAAGGATTTTATAAGAATGGAATCTTCAATTTCTTGGAATTTTTATTTGAACTTTGAAATTTGGCCCAACAAGTACCTACATCTTTTAATTCTGCAAAACTGTCATTTGCAATTTTTGTGAAATTTTGTATACTATTCTCAATTTCTGAAAATTTCTTTATGACCTCTTTACTGAATTCATTTAATTGTTGCACTTCTGTAGTTGCAAATTTTTCAAAACTATCCATAGAATCTAACCTTTCTTCAAATTTTTGGTGTTCCTGTTTAAAGTAACAATTTCCCCTTCTATAGTCGACACATTTTTGGTATTCTTGTCTACTTTTCCCAGCATCTTTCTAAACTCTCTTTTGTCTCACGAATTTGGGTTCCGTGCTTGTGTAATTTTTTATCGATTGAATCGAGAAAAGTTTTTTCTTCATCCATTGATCTTTTTTTGTTCTTCCATTAAATGAACTAACCTATCCAAGGCAGATAAATTTGATTCATATCCACAAAAGGGTGAACATACACAACTGTGATCACTATCCTCCCCAATTTCATTGTCCTGATTAACTACGTGGCGCCAGTGAAATCGACACCAACATCAATGCATCCATCTTTGAACTAAGCTAAGATTATCTTTGGCCTTTTCCGCCATGTCTAGTTCTTTGTGAGCTTTGCTTGTGTTTGGGTGAAAAAATGAACTACTGTAAAATGGAGGTTGTTTGGTGTAACTAACCTGAACTTCACCCTCAACTACATTATTACCAGTAATGTTGTTGTTGTGGTCTTCAGTCCTGAGACTGGTTTGATGCAGCTCTCCATGCTACTCTATCCTGTGCAAGCTTCTTCATCTCCCAGTACCTACCACAACCTACATCCTTCTGAATCTGCTTAGTGTATTCATCTCTTGGTCTTCCTCTACAATTTTTACCCTCCATGCTGCCCTCCAATACTAAATTGGTAATCCCTTGATCTCTCAGAACATGTCCTACCAACCGATCCCTTCTTCTAGTCAAGTTGTGCCACAAACTTCTCTTCTCACCAATCCTATTCAATACTTCCTCATTAGTTATGTGATCTACCCATCTAATCTTCAGCATTCTTCTGTAGCACCACATTTCAAAAGCTCCTATTCTCTTCTTGTCCAAATTATTTATTGTCCATGTTTCACTTCCATACACGGCTACACGCCATACAAATACTTTCAGAAATGACTTCCTGACACTTGAATCTATACTCGATGTTAACAAATTTCTCTTCTTCAAAAATGCTTTCCTTGCCATTGCCAGTCTACATGTTATATCCTCTCTCCTTCGACCATCATCAGTTATTTTACTTCCTAAATAGCAAAACTCCTTTACTACTTTAAGTGTCTCATTTCCTAATCTAATTCCCTCAGCATCACCCAACTCAATTCAACTACATTCCATTATCCTCGTTTTGCTTTTGTTGATGTTCATCTTATATCCTCCTTTCAAGACACTATCCATTCCGTTCAACTGCTCTTCCAAGTCCTTTGCTGTCTCTGACAGAATTACAATGTCATCGGCGAACCTCAAAGTTTTTATTTCTTCTCCATGGATTTTAATACCTACTCTAAATTTTTCTTTTGTTTCCTTCACTGCTTGCTCAATATACAGATTGGATAGCATTGGGGAGAGACTAAAACTCTGTCTCTCTCCCTTCCCAACCACTGCTTCCCTTTCATGTCCCTCGACTCTTATAACTGCCATCTGGTTTCCATACAAATTGTAAATAGCCTTTCGCTCCATGTATTTTACCCCTGTCACCTTTAGAATCTGAAAGAGAGTATTCCAGTCAATATTGTCAAAAGCTTTCTCTAAGTCTACAAACGCTAGAAATATAGGTTTGCCCTTCCTTAATCTAGCTTCTAAGGTAAGTCGTAGGGTCAGTATTGCCTCACGTATTCCAACATTTCCACGGAATCCAAACTGATCTTCCCCAAGGTCGGCTTCTACTAGTTTTTCCATTCGTCTGTAAAGAATTCACGTTAGTATTTTGCAGCTGTGACTTATTAAACTGATAGTTCAGTGATTTTCACATCTGTCAACACCTGCTTTCTTTGAGATTGGAATTATTATATTCTTCTTGAAATCTGAAGATATTTTGCCTGTTTCATACATCTTGCTCACCAGATGGTAGAGTTTTGTCAGGACTGGCTCTCCCAAGGCCGTCAGTAGTTCTAATGGAATGTTAGATACTCTGGGGGCCTTGTTTCGACTCAGGTCTTTTAGTGCTCTGTCAAACTCTTCACGCAGTATTGTATCTCCCATTTCATCTTGATCTACATCCTCTTCCATTTCCATAATATTGTACTCAAGTACATCGCCCTTGTATAGCCCCTCTATATACTCCTTCCACCTTTCTGCTTTCCCTTCTTTGCTTAGAACTGGGTTTCCATCTGAGCTCTTGATGTTCACACAAGTGGTTCTCTTATCTCCAAAGGTCTCTTTAATTTTCCCTTGGGCAGTTAGGCAGTATCTATCTTACACCTAGTGAGATAAGCCTCTACATCATTACATTTGTCCTCTATCCGCCCCTGCTTAGCCGTTTTGCACTTCCTGTCTATCTCATTTTTGAGACGTCTGTATTCCTTTTTGCCTGCTCCATTTACTGCATTTTTATATTTTCTCCTTTCATCAATTAAATTCAATATCTCTTCTGTTACCCAAGGATTTCTATTAGCCCTCATCTTTTTACCTACTTGATCCTCTACCGCCTTCACTACTTCATCCCTCAAAGCTACCCATTCTTCTTCTACCGTATTTCTTTCCCCCATTCCTGGCAATTGTTCCCTTATGCCCTCCCTGAAACTCTCTACAATCTCTGGTTTAGTCAGTTTATCCAGGTTCCATCTCCTTAAATTCCCACCTTTTTGTAGTTTCTTCAGTTTTAATCTACAGGTCATAACCAATAGATTGTGGTCAGAGTCCATATCTGCCCCTGGAAATGTCTTACAATTTAAAACCTGGTTCCTAAATCTCTGTCTTACCATTATATAATCTATCTGAAACCCGTCAGTACTTCCAGGCTTCTTCCATGTATACAGCCTTCTTTTATGATTCTTGAACCAAGTGTTAGCAATGATTAAGTTGTGCTCTGTGCAAAACTCTACCAGGTGGCTTCCTCTTGCATTTCTTAGCCCCAATCCATATTCACCTACTATGTTCCATTCTCTCCCTTTTCCTACCACCGAATTCCAGTCACCCATGACTATTAAATTTTCGTCACCCTTCACTATCTGAATAATTTCCTTTATTTCATCATACATTTCTTCAATTTCTTCGTCATCTGTAGAGCTAGTTGCCATATAAACTTGTACTACTGTAGTAGGCGTGGGCTTCGTATCTATCTTGGCCACAATAATGCGTTCACTATGCTGTTTGTAGTAGCTTACCTGCATTCCTATTTTTTTTTTATTCATTATTAAACCTACTCCTGCATTACCCCTATTTGATTTTGTGTTTATAACCCTGTAGTCACCTGAGCAGAAGTCCTGTTCCTCCTGCCACCGAACTTCACTAATTCCCACTATATCTAACTTTAACCTATCCATTTCCCTTTTTAAATTTTCTAACCTACCTGCCCGATTAAGGGATCTGACATTCCACGCTCCGATCCGTAGAACGCCAGTTTTCTTTCTCCTGATAACGACATCCTCTTGAGTAGTCCCCACCCAGAGATCCAAATGGGGGACTATTTTACCTCCGGAAATTTTTACCCAAGAGGACGTCATCATCATTTAATCATACAGTAAAGCTGCATACCCTCAGGAAAAATTACAGCTGTAGTTTCCCCTTGCTTTCAGCTATTCGCAGTACCAGCAAAGCAAGGCTGTTTTAGTTATTGTTACAAGGCCAGATCAGTCAATCATCCAGACTGTTGCCCTTGCAACTACTGAAAAGGCTGCTGCCCCTCTTCAGGAACCACACGTTTGTCTGGCCTCTCAACAGATACCCCTCCGTTGTGGTTTCACTTACGGTATGGCTATCTGTATCGCTGAGGCACACAAGCCTCCCCACCAACGGCAAGGTCCATGGTTCATGGAGGGTAATATCTACGCTATTTTGCATCTTTCCATTAACCTCCCCGTTATTGTCAACTTCCCTATTAAAATTTATTTATTAATTAAATTATATTGTCAACCAACTGATTACAGCTATAGACAACGTCAGGATTACAAAAACATGAATAAAGCATCTTACATTAACAGCATTAGAGAAATTATGATACACTCTCCAACAGTTACTTCTATGACATAAAATTTTCACATTCATAAAATTCATGAATTGAGTAAAATGGATTAATCAATAACCAACTGTACAATCTGTGCTTAAATTAGTCGAGTGTAGCTTCTACCCATTCTACAGGCAGTTTGCTGAACACTTTCATACCAATAACTTCATAGCTCATACATGTTTTCGATGATCTTCAGTAAGGTATGTAAATATGCCTATTAATTCTAGTGCAGTGGGAGTGTAGATCCTGTCTAAGCTGGTACTCTGGTAAGTTATTTTTTGTATATAAGAGAACAGTGTAACATAGAAGTTTATTACAATTAATATTTTTAGGTCAATAAACAATGTCCTTCAATGGCCATGATTTTCTGAGTTTGTAATAATCCTAATAACTTTCTTTTTTAGTACCAAAATATTCTGAATGTGCATACTATTACCCCAAAATAAAAGTCCATAGGATATGATACCGTGGAAAAAAGCAAAATAGGCAGTTCCTACATAAACCAAATGTACATGATTTTTTTAAAATTTCTTGACAAGTACACCACTCTAGATAACCTTGCACTAACATACTTAATGCGTGACTCTGAAGACAATTTATTATCAATGACAATATCTCAAAACTTAACACTACCTAGACAATCTTCTACTGGCAAATCCCTTAAACTAAATACTGTTTGCTGAGTTTTACTCTCATTGAGCAAAAATCCATTAGCTCGGAACCAGATTGCTACTTGTGATAGTGTGTCTTTAGTCATAGTTTGAAGGGCATCAAAGTCTGAATCAATACTGAAAAAAGTAGTATCATCAGCATAGAGGATGGAGTATTTATATAAAAAGGCAAATTATTTATCATTAGAATGCATAACAAAGGTCCCAAAACTGAACCTTGCGGCACACCACACTGAATGTCAGCTATCTGCAATCTCTCGTTTCCAATACACACAATTTGTTTATAGTTATTAATAAATGATTCAAATATGGTATCTACATTATTGTTGATGTTTCCATAATAAACTAATTTGTTGAGAAGTAAACTATGCTCTACACAGTCGAAGGCTTTGCATTTTTATCGAAGAGTCAATAGCATGAACAGTAGATTTGCCCTTCCTAAAGCCAAATTGTGCAGCAGAAAGAATTTTGTTATGTTCTAAATAATCACATAACTGTAGTAGATAATGGATTCTAAAACCTTAGATAAAACTGGTGGCAAAAATACTGGGTGACAACTAGAATGGCAATTTTTCTCTCCCTTCTTATAAATGGGCACAACTCTTGATAATTTTAACAACTCTGGAAATACACCTTCATTTACACATTTATTTATACGATACGTGAGAGGAAGTACTATTCAACTGGCTATGTTTTTTACCATATTACTAGGAAGATCATATATATCTACACTATAAGAAGGCTTAAAATTATTTACAATATTAAAAACAATATCTGGTGTTACCTTTGAGAAAAATTTGCCTTTCAATGAACCACTTACGTTATTACATTTAAAAAAAATATCAGACGCAGTTTCCTGAGGCCTAACAATACTTTCACATATTTCATTAACAGACTGCACACAAAAGTTATTAAACTCAGTTGGTGATAAGGCTACAACCTCTTTTTATTTGCTTTTGGCCACTGAATTTATTACACTCCGTGCTCTCTTATATTTATTGTTGGATGACTCAATACTAAAAAAGTTATAGTGTTTCTTAGCCTCATTGATTGCATGTTTATAGTCCTTTCTAGCTCTTAAGTATCTTAACTTAGCCTCATCTGTTTTGTGTAGTCTATAAAAATCTAAACTTATTGACAATTTGTTTTTCATATTGGCTAGTTCAAAAGTGTACCATGCGTTCTTATGCCTATGCTTATTTGTGTTATATGTGTTGGGATTGGCTTTACATTTGTACTGAGGAAAGCGTGTCTCAAAAATAATTGAGAAAGCATGAAAAAATCTATCAAAGATTATATTTGCATAACAGTGACTATTATCGTTAAACAAATCTTCCCAATCATAATTCTCGAGTGAAACTGTAAAATTTGAAACTTTGTCCTGTGTTATTGGTCTTGTTAGGGTCACTTTAGGTTCTTCCAGCTCTGTAGAATTCATATTAAGCCATCTTACTTCTACCCAAACTAAATCATGATCTGAGAAGGCAAAAAAAGCTACATCGGAACATATTAATTCTCTACTAACATTTGTCAATATATTGTCAAGACAAGCAGTCTTTCTTGTAGGTTTGCAGTTAGTAAAACTAAAATTAAAATGTCTTAACAGATTTTTAAATTCATTTACATTGTGTGTATCTTTCATTATATCAAATGCAACATTTATGTCACCACCAATCACTATACTATACTTTCTTCACTGGGGTCCATGAAAAATATTTAATAAATTAGTTTTCAACCTCCCTATTATCATCCATAATGACAATGCAGACGAAAAACAATTTCCAAAAGTAAAAATTCTAATAAGTTTTGTACTCACAGTTAGTTTTCCACATTGCGTTTTACATAAGCATCATTAAGTTCCTCTTTGTAGTGTTGTTCATTTTCCTTGTTGTCCAATCATCACAAAAAAGAACTTCCAAAATACTTCAATAAACAAATTAACTCTGAAACAAAATACAAGATTAGTTTACAGAATTACACTGTATCCAATCACCATAACCACATAAAACGTTGGTATGAATAAGTTTGATTTAAGGTCGTGTACTCATCGTTGCAGTTGATCTGTCACATCCATATTCCTGGTTTCTTAAACAGCTACTGTAAAAGTTAACTATAAAGTTAAATGAATATTTAATCCAGTATAATGTTTCAGCAGAGTATTTATTACAAGCTCAAGGAATATATATATAGGGTGTTTCAAAAATGACCGGTATATTTGAAACGGCAATAAAAACTAAACGAGCAGCGATAGAAATACACCGTTTGTTGCTATATGCTTGGGACAACAGTACATTTTCAGGCGGACAAACTTTCGAAATTACAGTAGTTACAATTTTCAACAGCAGATGGCGCTGCAAGTGATGTGAAAGATATAGAAGACAACGAAGTCTGTGGGTGCGCCATTCTGTACGTCGTCTTTCTGCTGTAAGCGTGTGCTGTTCACAACGTGCAAGTGTGCTGTGGACAACATGGTTTATTCCTTAGAACAGAGGATTTTTCTGGTGTTGTAATTCCACCGCCTAGAACACAGTGTTGTTGCAACAAGACGAAGTTTTCAGCGGAGGTTTAATGTAACCAAAGGACCGAAAAGCGATACAATAAAGGATCTGTTTGAAAAATTTCAACGGACTGGGAACGTGACGGATGAACGTGCTGGAAAGGTAGGGCGACCGCGTACGGCAACCAGAGAGGGAAACGCGCAGCTAGTGCAGCAGGTGATGCAACAGCGGCTTCGGGTTTCCGTTCGCCGTGTTGCAGCTGCGGTCCAAATGACGCCAACGTTCACGTATCGTCTCATGCGCCAGAGTTTACACCTCTATCCATACAATATTCAAACGCGACAACCCCTCAGCACCGCTACCATTGCTGCACGAGAGACATTCGCTAACGATATAGTGCACAGGATTGATGACGCCGATATGCATGTGGGCAGCATTTGGTTTACTGACGAAGCTTATTTTTACCTGGACGGCTTCGTCAATAAACAGAACTGGCACATATGGGGAACCGAAAAGCCCCATGTTGCAGTCCCATCGTCCCTGCATCCTCAAAAAGTACTGGTCTGGGCCGCCATTTCTTCCAAAGGAATCATTGGCCCATTTTTCAGATCCGAAACGATTACTGCATCACGCTATCTGGACATTCTTCGTGAATTTGTGGTGGTACAAACTGCCTTAGACGACACTGCGAACACCTCGTGGTTTATGCAAGATGGTGCCCGGCCACATCGCACGGCCGACGTCTTTAATTTCCTGAATGAATATTTCGATGACGTGTGATTGCTTTGGGCTATCCGAAACATACAGGAGGCGGCGTGGATTGGCCTCCCTATTCGCCAGACATGAACCCCTGTGACTTCTTTCTGTGGGGACACTTGAAAGACCAGGTGCACCGCCAGAATCCAGAAACAATTGAACAGCTGAAGCAGTACATCTCATCTGCATGTGAAGCCATTCCACCAGACACGTTGTCAAAGGCTTCGGGTAATTTCATTCAGAGACTACGCCATATTATTGCTACGCATGGTGGATATGTGGAAAATATCGTACTATAGAGTTTCCCAGACCGCAGCGCCATCTGTTGTTGACAATTGTAACTACTGTAATTTCGAAAGTTTGTCTGCCTGAAAATGTAGTGTTGTCCCAAGCATATTGCAACAAACAGTGTATTTCTATTGCTGCTCGTTTAGTTTGTATTGCCGTTTCAAATATACCGGTCATTTTTGAAACACCCTGTATATATATTTATATATACTCTCCTGGAAATGGAAAAAAGAACACATTGACACCGGTGTGTCAGACCCACCATACTTGCTCCGGACACTGCGAGAGGGCTGTACAAGCAATGATCACACGCACGGCACAGCGGACACACCAGGAACCGCGGTGTTGGCCGTCGAATGGTGCTAGCTGCGCAGCATTTGTGCACCGCCGCCGTCAGTGTCAGCCAGTTTGCCGTGGCATACGGAGCTCCATCGCAGTCTTTAACACTGGTAGCATGCCGCGACAGCGTGGACGTGAAACGTATGTGCAGTTGACGGACTTTGAGCGAGGGCGTGTAGTGGGCATGCGGGAGGCCGGGTGGACGTACCGCCGAATTGCTCAACACGTGGGGCGTGAGGTCTCCACAGTACATCGACGTTGTCGCCAGTGGTCGGCGGAAGGTGCACGTGTGATGTCCGGAATTAAAAAAAAAAGGGGGGGGTGGTAATTTTTTGTTTTTATATTTGTTGAAAGGAAAGAAAGAAAAAAGGGTCAATAAAGGTGAAGGGAAGTGGTTCTATTTTTACTGGAATGAACTTATTGATGGACATCACAAAAATTTATTTTACCTATATTTTTTTTTTACTCATCGAAGAAGACAACACAACACATATAAAAGAAATCATCACACTAATATTATCCACAGAATGATCGTTTCACAAGACACTTTCTAGCTCGACTGACTCTTAAGACTGAACAAGACTCGACTGACTCTACTCTCTCTCTGGACCACAGCCTCTTCACGTCCCTCTGGACCAGAGATTTCAACTGTGATTAGCACGCCGATTATTTAATTAATCGTACAGCCGCTGGGCGCGCGCTTGGCGCGTCATTTAAATGGGGTTAAACGCACACCGCGAGAGGCGTGGGCTAGCGGTGTCTTACAGGTATCGCCACACGGCCCCCTCTACTGGTGCGTAAGTTCTTCAAACTTCGCGGCAGTACCAGATTTGAGTTGACGAACAAGGTTGTGCAGTGTTTGCACCAGCATTATACAACGTTTTCAAACATATGACAAGTACATACATATATAAAGAATTATAGCCTAAAGTACAAAGTTTAAGTAAATATACATAAATTGTTGCACATTACAAAATAGCCACTTTGAAATTGATCAATGGATGATTCATTTTTTTTTAGAGAGATGCCTGCACCGTTGGCAGTCCTGTTATTAAAACAATAGCTGCTACCCTGTATTCACAGTTCTTATTGTGCCGACCAGTGAGCACTATTCTTTGCCTCAGTTCAGTGTGGTGCGTCGTGCGAAGCACAGTAAAAGTCACAGCACCACAACTTTGTTTACTTTACAGTTTGCACATCAGGACAATAGGTAATGAATCTGCTTACGACAAAAGAACACAAAAGGTCATAGAATTTGGTTTTAAGTTGTCGATGACAACAAAGTTCATGTCAGTATTGTTGGTGTTTAAGAGTGGCTGTGCGTGCACGAGTGCAGTAATTTTGATAAAGTGGTCCATCCACCACGCACCGCGGCACTGCGTACAGCCTCGCGCTCGGGTCCGCTGTTGAGGTATAATAGGCGGTGACACGTCTGGCGGCGCCACCCCTTACGACGGACGCGACAGTACTGGTAGCCGCATCCGAAGACCGTACAACGCAGACTTCCAAGCACTTTCCAAGGTAGGGATCACTGTGATACGCATCATTGCACTTTATCGTAGAATTTGAGATTAAACTTATCACTTTGTACGGAAAACACTTTTCTATCACATTTTTACTCTTGACTGGTTGATTTCTCTTTATCAACACTATTTGATTTTTTTTTTACACTGTTCAGAAGGGAGGTTCGACGTCCTGTTCCTTCTGAGAACACATTTTCACAGACACTTCACTTTTGAGCAAAATTACACTTTGCATCTTTTCTCCTTTTATATTAGGTGCACACAGTAAGACTGTTTTGTGTGTAGCCTTCACAAGAGGACATTTAAGTTTTGAATAGGCAAGTTCAAAATTACATAGAAAAAATGGACACGTACATGTACATAAAATGATTACCTACTATAGACATGAAATTCAATATACATAATACAAATGAACTTCTTCGTAGCTAAGTTGCTACATAGCCATTGAAATACTTTGCTAGTCGTGACCTGTGAAACTCTCCTAAAATTCATATTTATATAGAGAATACTAGTTGTTTACATCTTCAAAAACTTACAATTAGACATGTTTTGCTAGTCGTGTCCTGTGAAACTTTACAAAATTCAGATTTATATTGAGATTGCTAGTTGTTTACATTTACAAAATTTTACAATTAGACATGACATGACATATTTATGTACACGAAATTCAGGTTGTGCCATCTATTTCTTGCTGTGCATGTGCACTAACGGAGTACTATCTCCTTCTTTACAGAATATTGAAATCTATGGCATCTGCCATCAAGAATTCTGCAAAACTCGACGAGAGACCCTAAGTGCTGCAAATTATGAATGGACAAAATATACATAAGAATAGTGCAAAAACCTCACTACCCCACTATCCATCGTCCAGCAGTGGGCAAGGAGGTGGGAGTAGGATCAAGATAGAAGGATTGGGTTATATTCATATTTACAAAATCTTCATCAATACAGTAGTGTTTTCACACATGTGTGCGACGAATAGTGTATCTGTTTGCGTAACGTATGCATCATAAACTTTGCCATTGCGCAAGTGTCACTGACTTTAAGCCAATTCATGTTGTATTCAGTTTCATCCTTTAAAGTTGATCCGAATTGCTGTTTAAGCAAAAAGAAATTCAATGATCATTGTCAATCACTTCCTGTAAATCAGTCAAAGATTTTTGCAAGAATCAATGTGAGTACCGTATATGGTTTAATTCACTCGTTGAATCAGTCATGTTTAGGTAAATACGCGCTTAATGACACGGTAGTTTATATTCCTGAAAAAAATTCGGTCAGTAAACGTACTAATAAATGACTATAGGATCCTTCCATAAGAGGTGTACTTTAGTGAGTATCACGTAGTAAAATAAATATATGAATTTCCTGTAGGTAAAGGAAAATGAATGCGCTTTAGTTTCCATAAAGACAAGAAAATCGCTGTGTCCACGAACACAGCTGCGTCGTACTGCTTCACACACAAATCTTCAAAAACTTATCCACTTTGCTGAAAGAGAAAGAAAAATCTCATACACTAAAGTATGTTTTCTTGTAATCGTGAATTGTACGTCGTACCGGTAGTCGTGTAGTTTTTGTTACCTGGTCGAGAACATGAGCAGAGAGCGGGAGACTTCGTATCCTAGCAATTGTTTTATGAGAGTCGCATTTTCTTAACTCTGGTCCAGACAGAACGACATAAAATTGCATAACTTATATACTATCCCACTTACACAAATACATATGTCCATGTCCTCACAGTATCAAGTAATGAGTGCTAGATTTCACCTAAATTACTTCACAGGATAAAAACATTTTTTAAAATAGTGTTAATGTTAGTGAGTTCATAAGTTCGTAACCATTAAACACGACCTTCGTAAATGTAGAATACGAATCTTACGAAGGCAGCCTGCATGCATGGTACTACACAATTAGCCTGTGTAAAGAATGAGATTCTATAACGACAGCAATTTTTATTCGCTACGTAAGCAGATTATTTATTTCGCTGTGGCTGATAAACATTTTTCCTCCACAATGACCTATGTACAAAATTTACGTTTGTTACGATGGAGAGCACACAAACTCTTTATGCCAAGCGTGAGATAATGGTTTTTTAAATAGGGCACATACCAAATAAGTTTTTCTTTCTCCTTTTTTATTGCCTACACGGCGAATCATTTCTCATTAACATCTATCAGTATTCATACACACGTATCGTTTTCATTCATACAGCTTCATATAATTAATATTCACCTTTCTTCTCATAGAACAGCTTCAATATAAATCGCAAATCATCAAATAATACTACGTGGTGGCATCATTGTCTCACACACAACGAAATCCTCATCATCATCATAAAAACTACCTTATAAACTAAAATTCACATTCATTCTTTCACACTCATTTCAGCACAATCATTCACTCATGCTGGCGTATAGTATAGCATTCTGGTGGCTCTCAAATTCATCACAGTTATTAACATAATAAAATCTTTTTTCTTGTACATAGTTTCCTGTTCTAGAAAATGCCTGTTTAAGGAGTAAGTTTGGTCGCTAACTTCGTTGTCCTTGGCTAGTAGTCAAATTATTCGTAGCATAGTAAATATAACGTAGATTAAATAGTTCTTGGATTGCATGTAATGTTTAACGTAGATTTGCTATAGTTTAATGCGTTATGATTCTTTGCATTGACTAACAATTAACACTAACATTTTAGCTGTAACTAGCACATCCTTTCTCTTTCTCTTACTTTACATACTGCTTTAAGTGGTGGTGGGCGTAAAGTCCTTTAACTTTCTGTGTTGTAGGGTATGCTAATAAATAACATCCAGGGTGAGGAATATCGACGATCCGGTATGGACCTGAGTAAACTAATTGCCATTTCTTAAGCAAACGTTTTAGCCTCGTAGATTTGGGATGGGTTGTGAGCAATACCAAATCATCAATTTCGAACACACGTGTCGGTCTGACCCGTTTATCAAATTTTTTCTTCCGGAGCTCCGCAGTGTGTGCCAGGGTAATGGCAGCTTGCCTTACCTTTTCCTGCAAAGAAATATCGTTCGAAGACAACTTAGGCAGGGGACTTGACCATGAGTTTTTTTCTGGTTCGTCTGATAATAACTCGGCAGGTGAGAATCCGGTTGAACTATGTGGCAAATTGTTCACAATGTACTCGAACGGAGCGAGGTATTCTATCCATTTGGAATGTTTTGTAGAAGAATGGATGCGCATAAATTGATTAAATTCTTTAAAAATTCGCTCAACGGGGTTACCCTGTGGGTGAAATCGGGAAGTAAGAACATGTTTAATATCGGAATCTTGCAGAAATGATTTACACTTTGCACTCGTAAAGTACGATGCATTGTCCGTTAGGACAGCGGCAGGTTTTCCGACGCGGGCTAGGTAGTCGGCCGAAAAGCGTCGAATGATAGCCGCAACAGTGGCTGTGCGCAAGGCGTACAATTTCACATGCTTAGTAAAAACGTCCAATATAGCCAAAATGTATTTAGCACCACCGCGGGATTGTGGATAGGGTCCGCCAATGTCTACGGAAATCAAATCAAGCGGTTGCTTTGGAAGAATGGGATGCAATTCAATTGATGCATGTTTGTTCAAATATTTTGCCTTCTGGCAAATGATACATTTGCGAATGACCTGCAGGACTCTACGTCGCATGTTAGGAAAATAGCAGAAGCGTAGGATCTTGGCGGCACATTTATTAATGCCATAATGTCCCCAGGTTTTGTGGGTGAACAAAATGAAGTCGTCAACATAAGGTTCCGGTAAACATACCAACCAACGCTCTGACACGAGATGGGAACGATGAAACAGTACACCATTGTTGATCTTGTAGTAATTTTGAAGATTAGAATTTGAATTCTGACATAATTTTGTTTTTACTGTAGACCACCTAGGATCGGCATCTTGTAACTGTGCAAAATCCCTGCAGATTCGGTGATAGTAGCGGTTGTAGGATTCGTCATACATTAACATGACCTGAAAGTCGGAAGTTTGCTCATGCAAATCTGAAAGATTTTTCGCATCGTGCGGAAGACGAGAAAGAGCGTCCGCAACAATATTGGTTTCACCGGAGATGTAAATAATTTCGAAATCGTATTCTTGTAACGACAAACACCAACGAGTGAGCCGGGAATGAAGTAATTTGCAAAACAGTAAAAATGATAAAGCTTGGTGGTCTGTATAGATGCGTGTATGTTTTCCCCAGAGAAAATATTGAAATTTTCGCATAGACCACATAATTGCAAGGGTCTCGCGTTCAGTTAAGGTGCGACTGGCAAAACTGATAGGTTTTACTATTGTTCGATCAAGTTCAACAGACAGTTGAAACAAAAAGGCCCCAAGTCCATAAGATGACGCATCGGTCGATAGGCAGAAGTCTTTTGACATGCCCGGATGACAGAGGAGTGGTGCGTGGATTAATGATTGTTTAATTTTTTCAAAATCGGCTTGACATTCTGTAGTCGATCGCCAAAGGGAATTTTTCTTTAGAAGATTTAGAAGATGTGGGCTGTTAAGAGCTTGCTGTGTCACGAACTTTCTGAAAAATGACGAAAGACCCAAAAATGCTTTAAGTTGTTATTTGGTTCGGGGTGCAGGAAAGTTGCGAATTGCTTCAGTCTTTTTAGGGTCCGGCTTGATGCCTTCCGGCGTGATGATGTGGCCAAGGAACTTAATCTGTTGTCGGGCGAACCTTGATTTTTCCAAATTGATTGTCACGCCTGCATCGGCGAATTTAATCAAAATTTGTCTTAGAAGATCGACATGTTCTTCCCAGGTGGCAGTCGCCACAACTAAATCATCCACATAGGGAGTGATTTGTGAAAGTAAATCTGGCCCGAGGACGTCGTCAAGCGCCTCGATAAAGATTCCTGCACTTATTCGTAACCCGAATGGCAAAACACGGAATTGGTATGATCGTCCTTCGCACAAAAATGCGGTATATTTACGTGGTTCAGGATGTAGAAGAACCTGGTAGTAGGACGATCGTAGGTCGATATTAGTCAGAAATTTGGCGTTGTGAAATTTCAGGAGTTGTTCGTTCAGATTTACAGGGCGAGTATTTACCGGTATAATAATTTTGTTGATTTCGCGTGCATCGAGAACAAGACGCACGCTTCCATCGGGTTTCGAAACTGACAACAAAGGTTTGCAATACGGCGAGTGCGAATTTTCTATGATTTCCCAACGTAGCATTCTGTTAATTTCCTGCATAACCGCTGGTTTTTTAGACCACGGTATATTGTAGTGTGTACGACAAAATGTTAGGTGGGGTTTGACATCCATCTTGTACACATACCCACGTATGATACCAGGTTTATCTTGAAAGACTACTGAAAATTGTTGAAGAAGGTGAAACAGATTCTGTTTTTGCAAATCAGTTAGAAGGTAGGCTTCGGCACACTTTTCCCACAGAGTTTTACTATCAGCATTGTAAGAAGAATTGCAATTGTTTGTCATAGAAAAATTAGTGATGGGCACAGATTGTACTTTCAAGTGACGTACGTCCCGATAAGAATTGTTGTTATTAATTGTTTTAGATAAAGGTATCAAAATTCTTTGCTTTTCAACCGTCAATTGACAGATACCATTCTCTAAGTCAATCACTGCTCGATACTGATTTAAGAAATCGATGCCGAAAAGACATGGAACTGTTAAATTATCCACAACAAGGAAATGATAACGAACATGCACGTTGGAAACAACAAAAGTTAGAAGAGCTTGTAATTTGACATTTTTTGATTTGTTTTCAGTGGCACCGATGATTCGGCAGTTCTGCACTGGAAACGTCGGAAGTTTAGAACCTTTATCTAGATCCAAGTACGCTTGCTGACGCTCCAGTGTCGAATAACACTTCTACAATGGATTTCTCTAACGATAAAACAGCAGTTGCCTGAATCGTTACCTTTACTTTGTCGTTATTACTAGACTTATTATTCTCGGCAAGAAGGTCATGTTCCATAGTGTGTCCGTCTTGGAATCTCAAAAAACAATTTGCAAGATTATTTGCGCCCGTGCTCACGTTCTCGACCGGGGGTTGGGCGCTTACGCCGGTCTGTTCATGTTTTCCGCCGCGTTATTAGTCGACGCATTTTGGTCATCACTTACCTCAATAATATTTATCCTTTGTTCATGGACATGTTTGGTATTCGGTGGAGTTTGATTACCGCAGTCCTGATTATTAGCATTGTTTGTTGGTACAAAGTGTCGTACATATAATTGTAGTTGTGTGGTGTATAGTTCGGGTTTCCCCACTGCGGGGGTGGATAACTGACTCTAGAATTTTGACAATTTGAATTATTCTGCTGATATGGCGAATTTCTCTCAAAATAACCAGGATTGTATCTTCCATCCTGACGTCTGTTTTGATTGTTGTTGTTTCGGTTACGGTTGTTGTTGCCTCTGGAGTACTGATTGTTGTTGAAACTACCATTGCGTCTGTTGCCATTACTATTACTTTTTCGGTAAAATTGACCATTACCAAAACTGTTGTAATTGTTGGAATTTTGGATTCGGGGATCGCAAGATTGCTGCGAATATTGTGTGAAGTTGGGCTGTTGTGATTTTTGCCCCTGATTTTGAGGAAGCGGGTTTGCATTCCACATGTTACCGCTGTTGTTATTTTGATTGAAATTATGGCAATTGTTTTGGCGAGAGTTGGAATTAGCATTATAAATATGTGGAGTGTTCCCTGAATCTCCTCTAAACACAAGGTCTACTTCATTCAAATAATCTAGAAATTTCTTGATGTTAGTTTCCGGAACACCAATTAATTGTGTCCGGTAATGCAGGGGTAAATGACTTTTTAAGGTGTTAATCACATCGGCAAGATCGGCCGGTTTTGACCAATAAAGTGTTTTGTCCAGGTATCTTTCAAAATATTGACGCAAAGTTTCTTTACGAGGGTTGTATGGTTCGGGATTGTGAACTTCACGTCGAAGTTGTTTTTGCTCATGTTCTGACCAGAATTCCTGCAGAAAAGCCTCTTCAAATTGCTTGAAAGTTAAATTTTGCCTTTTTATTTCAGCTCCCCATCTGGATGCTCGCCCCCTCAACAGATTACTTACAAAAAAAATCTTTTCCGCATCTGACCAGTTGTGCGGAAACATTCCGTCAAAAGACCTAATAAAAACAATCGGGTGCACCGCTTGGGTATCATCGGAACTGAACGTTGGAAAATAGGCATGTTTAATCATGTTACCGTCAACAATACCGGCAGGCACTATAGGGCCTGAACTATTGTTCCCTGGTGAAACTTCATGGCACAAGGGTGGTTGAGAATTACTGTTTTGTGCGATCACTGAGAGCGGCTCTGTTTGATGTTTTTCGCTCGCAAGTGATTCGCTGTTAGACTGTGGAACAAACTGCACAGTGAAATTAGGCGGTGAACTCGTTGTGAGTGGGGTTGTAGGCGGAACAGTAACTACGTTAGAATCGGGAGTTAATAACTGAGAAATTTGGTTTTTTAAAGTGTTGGTCTCGGTTTGCACCTGCGACATGGCCTGGTGTAAAATCTCTTTTGTAGCGGTTTCTACCCTTTGCTCAATGAGCTTGTTGCAAATACCACATTCGTGCACTAAATTTTCTGCAATGTTTGCGTTACACTCTAAAGAAAGCGATTCTGTTTTTTCCTCCAAATGGAAAATTTTTTCTTTCATTTCTAATTGTTGTAAGCGTACTACGCTAACTTGTTGAGTAATACCTTCGATATCCATCGAAATTTTATTCTGTGAGGTGGTTTGATTTTGCACGAAATTCTGAACTAGATCATTGACCTGAGCCTGAGCGTTCGTGACCTGATCCAACTTGGTTTTACATGATTGCATTTCGGAATTTGTCACTGTTTGATATTTAACAAAGGAATTTTCGTGAGTGTTTACACGACATGACAATTCGTTGAAACTTTCGGTCAATTGTGTCGTTTTTGAATTAAGTTCTGAGATTTGGTTAGCCTGTTTTTCCAGAGTAGATGTTACCTCAGAAGACAATTGATCGATTTTGCTGTTTAATTCTTTTGTACTCTGCTCCTGTTTATCAAATCTAGTGTCTAGTTTATCAAACCTTTCATTAAGGATGCTATCCATACTTCGCGTAAGAAGTTGTATTAAAATTCCGTACTGATTCGGATCAATGTTTGGATCATTGTTCCTTTCACTAGAGTTGTGCAAATTAGGATCGGAGTGGGAAATCCCTAGTTGGACACGTCTACTATCGTTTTCCATAGGGTCAGGATTATTGGGTGTGTCACCTGATGAATTACTTTCGTTACTTAGTATTATTTGATGTGACACACCTGCAGTAAATTCCATAGATTCTGGGCTGGAAAAGCCTAGGTAAGGGGATGCTGATGATACAGTAGCATCACCGTTATCAGTTTGCTGTTGCTGTTGTTCCATTTTTGCCAATAATTAACAAACGTGAAATATACAAATAGTACACCCAGAATGGCGATGGCTTGCAAAGTACAAAAGATAAATAAAATTTAAATAGTAAGACGGTAATAACTATTACTTGATAGAATTTCCAAAAATGTCTGAATTATTATTGTGGTTGTAACCGTATTCGCGTAGCTAATCTGAAAGTGGTGACATGACGTAACAAACAGGATTGACTCATAACAATGACTTCTGCATATCTTACTGTTGAATTTCAATGTTACAATAATAGAAATTCCATTGACAAAGGGTATGATTCTTGTTTAGGGAAAGGCATGGGAAATGGGAATAAAAGTTAGCATAGGCGGGAGGCGCACGCTGGACAATGGCATAGCAGAACAAATGCTTTCGCACTACTCACCGCGCTGCGTTGAAGCTTGCAGAAATCTTGTTAATCTTGAAACAACGTTAGCTCTCGTTTTCATATTGGGCATGAAAGAGAAAATTACAGTTTTTTAGCCAATGTACAAGACAATAAATATTACTACACGTATGATTTTACTTTAATTTGCCCTTGTTAAGTTCATTCCAGTAAAATCCGAAGATTGGCGTCCTGTAAACGGTCGCCAGTGTGATGTCCGGAATTAAAAAAAAAGGGGGGGTGGTAATTTTTTGTTTTTATATTTGTTGAAAGGAAAGAAAGAAAAAAGGGTGAATAAAGGTGAAGGGAAGTGGTTCTATTTTTACTGGAATGAACTTATTGATGGACATCACAAAAATTTATTTTACCTATATTTTTTTTTTACTCATCGAAGAAGACAACACAACACATATAAAAGAAATCATCACACTAATATTATCCACAGAATGATCGTTTCACAAGACACTTTCTAGCTCGACTGACTCTTAAGACTGAACAAGACTCGACTGACTCTACTCTCTCTCTGGACCACAGCCTCTTCACGTCCCTCTGGACCAGAGATTTCAACTGTGATTAGCACGCCGATTATTTAATTAATCGTACAGCCGCTGGGCGCGCGCTTGGCGCGTCATTTAAATGGGGTTAAACGCACACCGCGAGAGGCGTGGGCTAGTGGTGTCTTACAGGTATCGCCACACCGTCGACCTGGGACCGGACCGCAGCGACGCACGGATGCACGCCAAGACCGTAGGATCCTACGCAGTGCCGTAGGGGACCGCACCGCCACTACCCAGCAAATTAGGGACACTGTTGCTCCTGGGGTATCGGCGAGGACCATTCGCAACCGTCTCCATGAAGCTGGGCTACGGTCCCGCACACTGTTAGGCCGTCTTCCGCTCACGCCCCAACATCGTGCAGCCCGCCTCCAGTGGTGTCGCGACAGGCGTGAATGGAGGGACGAATGGAGACGTGTCGTCTTCAGCGATGAGAGTCGCTTCTGCCTTGGTGCCAATGATGGTCGTATGCGTGTTTGGCACCATGCAGGTGAGCGCCACAATCAGGACTGCATACGACCGAGGCACACAGGGCCAACACCCGGCATCATGGTGTGGGGAGCGATCTCCTACACTGGCCGTACACCTCTGGTGATCATCGAGGGGACACTGAATAGTGCACGGTACATCCAAACCGTCATCGAAACCCTTGGTTCGACCATTCCTAGACCGGCAAGGGAACTTGCTGTTCCAACAGGACAGTGCACGTCCGCATGTATCCTGTGCCACCGAACGTGCTCTAGAATGTGTAAGTCAACTACCCTGGCCAGCAAGATCTCCGGATCTGTGCCCCATTGAGCATGTTTGGGACAGGACGAAGCGTCGTCTCACGCGGTCTGCACGTCCAGCACAAACGCTGGTCCAACTGAGGCGCCAGGTGGAAATGGCATGGCAAGCTGTTCCACAGGACTACATCCAGCATCTCTACGATCGTCTCCATGGGAGAATAGCAGCCTGCACTGCTGCGAAAGGTGGATATACACTAAAACACACACACATAATTTTTGGCTTTCGCAACCGACGGTTGCTTCTTCAGGAAAGAGGGAAGGAGAGGGAAAGACGAAAGGATGTGGGTTTTAAGGGAGAGGGTAAGGAGTCATTCCAATCCCGGGAGCGGAAAGACTTACCTTAGGGGGAAAAAATGATAGGTATATACTCGCGCGCGCACACACACACACACACACACACACACACACACACACACACACACATATATCCATCCATACATACACAGACACAAGCAGACATATTTAAAGGCAAAGAGTAAGGGCAGAGATGTAAGTCGAGGCGGAAGTGTGGAGGCAAAGATGTTGTTGAAACACAGGTGAGGTATGAGTGGCGATAACTTGAAATTAGCGGAGATTGAGGCCTGGCGGATATCGAGAAGAGAGGATATACTGAAGGGCAAGTTCCTGTCTACGGAGTTCAGATAGGTTGGTGTTGGTGGGAAGTATCCAGATAACCCGGACGGTGTAACACAGCGCCAAGATGTGCTGGCTGTGCACCAAGGCATGTTTAGCCACAGGGTGATCCTCATTACCAACAAACACTGTCTGCCTGTGTCCATTCATGCAAATGGACAGTTTGTTGCTGGTCATTCCCACATCGAAAGCGTCACAGTGTAGGCAGATCAGTTGGTAAATCACGAGGGTGCTTTCACACGTGGCTCTGCCTTTGATCGTGTACACCTTCCGGGTTACAGGACTGGAGTAGGTGGTGGTGGGAGGGTGCATAGGACAGGTTTTACACCGGGGGCGGTTGCAAGGGTAGGAGCCAGATGGTAGGGAAGGTGGTTTGGGGATTTCATAGGGATGAACCAAGAGGTTACGAAGGTTAGGTGGACGGCGGAAAGACACTTTTGGTGGAGTGGGGAGGATTTCATGAAGGATGGATCTCATTTCGGGGCAGGATTTTAGGAAGTCGTATCCCTGCTGGAGAGCCACATTCAGAGTCTGATCCAGTCCCGGGAAGTATCCTGTCACAAGTGGGGCACTTTTGGGGTTCTTCTGTGAGAGGTTCTGGGTTTGAGGGGATGAGGAAGTGGCTCTGGTTATCTGCTTCTGTACCAGGTCGGGAGGGTAGTTGCGGGATGCGAAAGCTGTTTTCAGGTTGTTGGTGTAATGGTCCAGGGATTCAGGACTGGAGCAGATTCGTTTGCCACGAAGGCCTAGGCTGTAGGGAAGGGACCGTTTGATATGGAATGGGTGGCAGCTGTCATAATGGAGGTACTGTTGCTTGTTGGTGGGTTTGATGTGGACGGATGTGTGAAGCTGGCCATTGGACAGATGGAGGTCAACGTCAAGGAAAGTGTCATGGGATTTGGAGTAGGACCAGGTGAATCTGATGGAACCAAAGGAGTTTAGGTTGGAGAGGAAATTCTAGAGTTCTTCTTCACTGTGAGTCCAGATCATGAAGATGTCATCAATAAAATTGTACCAAACTTTGGGTTGGCAGGCTTGGGTAACCAAGAAGGCTTTCTCTAAGCGACCCATAAATAGATTGGCATACGAGGGGGCCATCCTGGTACCCATGGCTGTTCCCTTTAATTGTTGGTATGTCTGGCCTTCAAAAGTGAAGAAGTTGTGGGTCAGGATGAAGCTGGCTAAGGTGATGAGGAAAGAGGTTTTAGGTAGGGTGGCAGGTGATCGGCGTGAAAGGAAGTGCTCCATTGCAGCGAGGCCCTGGACGTGCGGGATATTTGTGTATAGGGAAGTGGCATCAACGGTTACAAGGATGGTTTCCAGGGGTAAGAGACTGGGTACAGATTCCAGGCGTTCGAGAAAGTGGTTGGTGTCTTTGATGAAGGATGGGAGACTGCATGTAATGGGTTGAAGGTGTTCATCTACGTAGGCAGAGATACGTTCTGTGGGGGCTTGGTAACCAGCTACAATGGGGCGGCCAGGTTGTTTGGGTTTGTGAATTTTAGGAAGTAGGTAGAAGGTAGGAGTGCGAAGTGTCGGTGGGGTCAGGAGTTTGATGGGGTCGGGTGAAAGGTATTGTAGGGGGCCTAAGGTTCTGAGGATTCCTTGAAGCTCCGCCTGGACATCAGGAATGGGATTACCTTGGCAAACTTTGTACGTAGAGTCGTCTGAAAGCTGATGCAGTCCCTCAGCCACATACTCCCAACGATCAAGTACCACGGTCGTGGAACCCTTGTCAGCCGGAAGAATGATGATGGATCGGTCAGCTTTCAGATCACAGATAGCCTGGGCTTCGGCTGTGGTGATGTTGGGAGTAGGATTAAGGTTTTTCAAGAAAGATTGAGAGGCAAGGCTGGAAGTGAGAAATTCCTGGAAGGTTTGGAGAGGGTGATTTTGAGGAAGAGGAGGTGGGTCCTGCTGTGATGGAGGACGGAACTGTTCCAGGCAGGGTTCAATTTGGATAGTGTCTTGGGGAGTTGGATCATTAGGAGTGGGATCAGGATTATTTTTCTTTGTGGCAAAGTGATATTTCCAGCAGAGACTACGAGTGTAGGACAGTAAATCTTTGACAAGGGCAGTTTGGTTGAACCTGGGTGTCGGGCGAAGGTGAGGCCTTTGGATAGGACAGAGGTTTCGGATTGGGAGAGGGGTTTGGAGGAAAGGTTAACTACTGAATTGGGGTGTTGTGGTTCCAGATTGTGTTGACTAGAATTTTGAGATGTTGGGGGGAGTGGAGCTGGAAGTGGGAGATTGAGTAGATGGGAGAGACTGGGTCTGTGTGCAATGAGAGGAGGTTGAGGTTTGTTGGAAAGGTTGTGGAGGGTGAGTGAGTTGCCTTTCCAGAGGTGGGAAACCAGGAGATTGGATAGTTTTTTGAGGTGGAGGGTGGTATGCTGTTCTAATTTGCGGTTGGGCTGTAGGAGGATGCTATGTACAGCCGGTGTGGATGTGGGAGAGGAAAGATTGAGGACTTTGATTTGGGATAGGAGTTGACGGGTGTGTTCATTGGCCGAGTCGATGTATAGGTGAAGGATTAGGCGGGTGAGGGCTATGAATTGTGCTGTTTGGAACTGGTATAAGGACTGATGGAAAGAAGGATTGCAGCCAGAGATGGGAACTTTAAGTGTGAGGCCTTTGGGGGTAAGGCCAAATGTCAGACAAGCCTGAGTAAATAAAATATGGGAGCGTAATCTGGCTAGGGTGTTCATGAAAATGAGCTCCGGGGAACTGAGTCTCTCCCATCAGCATGGATCATAGTTTGCACTCAAATGTCAAGCCACTAAGGCCCACAAAGTTAGGACAAAAATTCTCCATGTCATTCCCACTGCTGGGTGGAAGGCTGTATATATTTGACCAAAGGAAGCATAAACACTTCCTCATTTATATGGATCAGATGACAATATGATACCAAAGTATACAACTGCAACACTATCTAGCACAACACACCTACAACTCTGTGCTGCAAATGACTCATGTATCACTGAGCATGGAACCACTAACTTTAGCTTGGAACTAAATTTGAATCAAAAGTTTCCATGGTCCTTCTTCATTACAGATGTGAGTGAGCCAGTGGTATGAATTTGCAGCTGGTAGCACTTTTACTGGATTTAAAAAATGTGACACTATAATGTCATGGCACCAGATGACTCATCCCGGGGCTCTTCACCCCCATGTCTTTATCCATAGGAAACTACCTAGTGGCCCACTCAGCATCAGCAAGACAATTATGCATACTCTAATGCACTAAAGAAGTGTGTTACAACAGTGGAAAACCTAATGATGATACACCAGCTTTATCACTAAATCAGCATCACAGATGACATGTCTGCTGCTCTTGCATGTGTGCACAAGCTATGCAAGAACCTTTTGCTCACGCATCACACAGCCGATGTTGGCACTTCCTCTACCATTCCCACCCCAGCTCACCTCATGTCACTGCCACTACAATGCCACAGCTACACAGTCAACAACCTCGAGTACACAGCGTAGAACACAGGTCAGCAGGGCGCACTCTGCCTCGTCTCTGGGTGCATCAAATGAGTGTACCACCCTCCAAGCCAGCCAGTCATGAGTGAAAGTTAAACAATGTAGCATCAATAATGGTACAGTGCGCTGAATTATCACGACATCTGGTCTGACAGTCTGTCATGAAGCATATCAACTGGCGCCAGCACCACAAAAGCAATGGCCAATGAACTATTACTATTGTGGATAGTTGCCCTTTGGACAGCCTGTGGGCTTCCACAATAAAATTTGTACCAGAAAAGGAACTGTTCTGTGAGAGACTGTGATGGTTAGAGCTCTCAACACTCAACCCATACACAGGTTATCTAGTTCCAAATATTCAGTACTTTACACACTATCTAGCAGGCTCCACTATTTCAGTCAGCATCACTGCTTGCAGAAAAGCTTACCTCAAAATGTCCATGAGTCAAAAAGATCCCTCTAAGATCAAAATAATCATACCATTCAGAGTTTCTGAGTTTCTATTCACACCTCATGGACTGAAGAACGCAGCCCAAACTTGCCTGTGGTTCACTGGCGGAGTTTTCTTCAAATTTTACTTTTGTTATGCTTACATGGACAATATCCTAATATTTTCTGCCACCCTGCATGATCATGAACAGCAATTACGACTAGTTCTCACAGCCATGTAGGACATGGGCATGGGCGTAAAAGAAGTTTAATCACAATTGTAGAAAACCAAAATGACCCTTTTGGGCTCGTACTGTATGCCACAGGGATTACACACACCTAGTACAAATGGAACTCATTAAGCAGTTACTGCTTCCTCAAAATCACCATGGTCAAGATGCTTTGTAGGCATCATACATTTTTGTCAGCACCTCCAGCCACAGGTAGCAGTGATAAAATCCCCCCCCCCCCTCCCGGTGCTCTCGCTGTGCCAAATATGCAATGGGAGAAAAAAATTCAGAGTAGGCCAACAAAATGCAAGAAGCATTCAAACTAGACAAAGACTGATGAAATCTTCTCAGGATTCCACCCAGGTGGCTTCATTCAAATTCTGCGACATTTCAGTGAGTGTCATTCTTAACCATCTTTGCCAGAAGATGATGAAAAGACACTCATGAAAACTGAATGCGGCCACCTGGATGGAAGCTCAAGATTTCATCAGCAGTACATGCTTGGAAAGCCAAAGTGACCACTTTGGTTCACCCATTACCTGATGCACAGCTCACTGTTACAACTGATGCTAGCAATTCAGATATTGGAGAGGTCTTACAAGAAGTTGTAGCTGGAGAAGCACAACTACTTCACTTCATCTCAAAAAATGGTCTGTTGTCAACAAAGCAGACAGATGTTTTAGAGAAGATATTGAAAGAAGACACATCATAATCTATATGGATCACAAGTGACTCGCAGACTGCATAAGGCACCCCTCAAAAGATGTTAGTTCTCATCACTTCCGTCATCTCGACCATACAACACAATATGACAGACATCTGCCATTTACATGATGTCTACAACATAGTTGCAGGCTACTGTCCTGGACCAGTACTATTTCTTTACAACTAGATTATGACAGACTTGCAAAGCAGGGCCACAACTTGACCATTATGGATTTACTTAACAGTGATTCCACCATTCTTCACATAGAAAGGTGGACAGTCTCTGGGACTAATGTACAAATACTGTGCAATATATCTCAGAGCATAAGTCAGCCACCAGTCCCCACATGATTTTTGGACAACTGCACAAACTAACACTTCAAGGGGTTAGGCCGACAGTATGAGCCATCTCTCTCTGTTTCTTTCACTGAACATTAAATGTGACTGTTGAGCCTGGGCATGAGCTTGCTAGACATGTCGGAACAACAAAGTTGTTTCCATACACAACGTCAGTTAGAACACTTTGACATACCACGAACATGTTTTTGACATATGCACATAGGCCTTGTTGGTCCTCTTCTGGAATCAGAATATTACTGATCAATATTACTATTGATTACTGACAGAGTTCCTGGAGCCCTGAGGTATTGCCGCCCGTTCTTCCTTTCCAGGCTGGAGTTCCTTCCCTGTGCTCCTCCCTCGCCATCCTTGCTCCTCCCTGCAGCTATGCTACTTCTCCTCTCTCAGTGTTCTTACTTACGTCAACATGACTATCCACCTGCTTTCCTGTATTTCTGGTGGTTTTGTTCCCCTTGCCTCTTCTCTTTCAGTCTTTATGTTTGGTGTCTCCTTATAACCCTATTATACTATTGTAATTTAGTATGCTTTTACCTAAATAACAGAAAAATCTTTCTCTATGTTGTATGTATACTATACCTCAACAGAAAAATTAGTCCCGTTACGAGAAAAGTCGCATGTAAACCTCTTACTAAAATTTAGTTTAGTTTCCAAATAAAGTACACTATGAGAGGATAGGCCTGTTAATACGAAATGCTAATCAATAGAGTTACCCTTTTTACAGGATTTGATCATGTGTTGTGTCTAATGGATAAGTAAATCAGACTATTCATTTTTTTCCTAAGATTTTACCCAGCAGTTAAATAGAAATGCAGTATGAATAATATTATACTGAAGCTAAGATAACGCAATTCCAAGTTCATTCAGTGGTTTGAAACCTGTACTAGCCTATCCAGGCAATTAAACAGTGAAGTACTGGAAAAGCAGCAGTATGAATTTTGCCTACTTTCTTCCTATTGTTTAATTTGATTCTTCAAATTAAATACACACATCAAAAAAAGTTTTGCGTCACATCAGTTCTGAGAGTTCTGGAACCTGTACAGAAAATTGGAATACACATCAACATAACCATCATTTCCATCCTTTTTATTGCTCCTGAAAACCACACATCGCATGTTGTACCACCATACAGTAACACCTTTAGAGGTGTTGGTCCAGATTGCTGTACATACCATCTCTATACCCAGTAGCACTTCCTCTTGGATTGATGCATGCCTGTATTCATCGTGGCATACTATTCACAAGTTCATCAAGGCACTGTTGGTCCAGATTGTCCCACTCCTCAACGATGATTCGGCGTAGATCCCTTAGAGTGGTTGGTGGGTCACAACATCCATAAACAGCCTTTTTCAATCTATCCCAGGCATGTTCGATAGGGTTCATGTCTGGAGCACATGCTGGCCACTCTAGTCGAGCAATGTCGTTATCCTGAAGGAAGTCATTCACAAGATATGTACAATTGGTGTGTGAATTGTCATCCATGAAGGCAAATGCCTCGCCAATATGGTTGCACTATCGTTCGAAGGATGGCCTTCCTTGACCATCAGCGGCATACGTCAATCCCACATAATGCCACCCCAAAACAGCAGGGAACCTCCACTTTGCTGCACTCGCTGGACATTGTGTCTAAGGCTTTCAGTCTGACCGGGTTGCCTCCAAACACGTCTCCAACGATTGTCTGGTTGAAGACATATGCGACACTTATCAGTGAAGAGAACGTGATGCCAATCCTGAATGGTCCATTCGGGATATTGATGTGCCCATCTGTACTATGCTGCATGGTGTCGTGGTTGCAAAGATGGCCCTTGCCATGGATGTCGGGAGTGAAGTTGTGCATCATGCAGCCTATATTGCACAGTTCGAGTCATAACACAACATCCTCTGGCTGCACAAAAAGCAATATTCAACATGGTGGCGTTGCAGGGTTCCTCCAAGCCATAATCCATAGGTAACGGTCATCCACTGCAGTAGTAGCCTGAGCGAGGCATATCATCAACAGTTCCAGTCTCTCTGTATCTCCTCCATGTCCGAACAGCATTGCTTTGGTTCACTCCAAGATGCCTGGACACTTCTGTCGTTGAGAGACCTTCCTGGCACAAAGTAACAATGTGGAAGTGATCGAACCATGGTATTGACCATCTAGGCATGACTGAACTACATACAACATGAGCCTTGTACCTCCTTCCAGGTCGAATGACTGGAACTGCTCATACATGGTTGTTTACATTTTTGGGCGGGTTTAGTGACATCTCTGAACAGTCAAAGGGACTGTGTCTGTGATACAGTATCCCAGTATCCACAGCCAATGTCTACATTCAGGAGTTCTGGGAACTGGGGTGATCCATACTTTTTTTGATGTGTTTATTACTCCACATAAACAATGTTGGTGCAGACACTGGAATTTCTTTTTGACTACTAAACCCATATACATAATGTTTTTAAAAAAGAAAAGAGCCCAGTAGATAACTTCAAGGAAAGTATTTTCTACAATAAACAAACTAAAATATTAAAATACCTAGATACTAAAGCACACACTTTTTACACTGATCATTCCACTTCTAGAAAACCCGTGGGATGCACAATGCAGTAAACTTAGTAGTAGTTCCAAATTCATGCAACAGATGTCAGGGCGGAGCTTAATGGTAAGCATCACTGTCCGTCTGTTGCGGAAACATAATGGTAAGTGACTGAGAGAATCGCGGCAAGTAAAAACATCTTCGAGTTTATGGCTACAGTGAACATGGCAGAAGACTAGGAATATACTTCCAATGATACTAATGTCTTTGAGAGGGATCCTAATGATTCAGATGACTCAGAGGTGTGTTATTTTGTAAATATACTGTCTTTAGTACGTTTCACGAACATAATGGAATGTGCATGTACATACCATTAAGTTCCTGAAGTACAATTGAAAATTAGGCTCGCCGACAAGTACAAGATGTGTACAGTCCAGATCAGTGGTGGGAGATCATCAAGAAGTCGACTAAGAAGAATCCATTGCTTGTATATAATATGAAAAGAGAGGATTTCTATAAAAAACAACACTCTAAAAAAGTGTTTGTCTTCAGAAAGAAGACAGTTGATGTCAACCTAAGGAAAGTATGTAGGTAGAAGGTGACCTCCGGATATCCATCATTTTTATGCATCAGCGAGACATTTTGTCATGACATTTGGCACGAAATAAGCTTCAGTAAACGTGGAAGGCAAGGATCAGTTCCTACGCTTTGACTTAAATACAATGGGCCAAGGCTTATTGAAAAGAAGAAAGTTGCTGACGTCCCGTCGCTCCTAAATTACATACCTCCTGTCCATCATGAATTTTTCTTGTCACTAAAGCCAACAGTTTTGGATGAAAAAGACATTAGTAATGAGAGTGATGAATTATTTTGCAGTTTCAGTAAAGTGTTGAAGACTTACTGCAAAATTTAATATGTAATGTTCTATCATTATGTGTTGTTAATGGTGTATGGTAATGTAATAATTTTTGTATATTTCATTTGTTTTAGTCAGTTCTGAGTTTCATGTATGTTTGTATAGTAGAAGATAGATGTTAGAATCACTACAGAAAAAAAGGACTGTTCAAAAAAAATTATTCAGATTTGCAGATCAATTGAAACTTTAGATGCGCTGTATTTCGAAACTGTGATTTTGGCGCTTACCATTTTGTTCCCCCAAGCAGCTCAAATATTTTTAAATACGAAAGGTCATCAGAAAATTATTTAACATAATAAACAATTTTCGTAATATTTTACTTGTATTACTCACATACAATGCAAAGAACTTCTACCTCCAATATAGTACACTTTACTTTACATATACAGAAAATATAGTATAAATATGCGAAAATTTTAAAGCAAAAACATTATAAAGATTTAAATGAAACTTAAACAAATATTGTTATATATGCCCCTTTTTCAGTTACGTGTCCCTACAGGTAAGCATGATTGAAATACTCAAAAATAATAGGTTTCATTGGTTCATTTACATTAAAGCATTGTCCTTCTGAATAAACACTATACATGTAAGTCTGTTACAAGTTACGCCATAAAAACATGCTTTACACATAAACATTTTAACATTAATAATACAAAATTACTACACTTTAACAGAACAAATTGCTGCCTCTAGTGTGAATATTATGGCAGTCCTTTTTCATCAAAAACCATGGGTTTGTTACACCCCCTAGGCTGCAGTATTTGTCCTCTAAATGACACATTTATTTCAATTTTCATTTATACAAAAGTATCTCAGAATCTGAAACTTGACAGATATTAATATTGTTGCAATAAAATTTATATATAATACAGACATTGGATAATAATAATAGTTACAAATTTTTACACATTTCTGGCTATATACTTCTTTAGGTCAACAATGTTTCTATTTCCTAGTGGTTTTCTGGGCTTGGGATGAACCAGAAAGTATGTATTAGGGTGTGATATTCCTTGAATTTCAATAGGACCATGGAAATGGAAATGAGTGTTTGGTTTCATTGGCCGGGAGGCCCCTTGCGGGGCAGGTCCGGCCGCCTTCGTGCAGGTCTTATTACATTCGATGCCACATTGGGCGACCTGCGTACTGGATGGGGATGAAATGATGATGAAGACAACACAGTAAATGTATTTAAATTTTGAAATCTCATGATTTACCTCGCTAGATTTTTTGTGAGCTTTAACAAGCACTAGTTAACCAATGTTAAAAATTGAAAATTTTACCTTTTTATCATATCATGCCTTTTGGCTCTTGCTTCTGCTTTTTGTCTACTTAGTTCCCTCACCATTTCTTTCTATTTCTTTACTGGGTGGGTATTCTAACAATTCTTCTATTAAAATTTTAGTTTTATGGCCTAACATAATTTCTTCAGGTGTGTAACCAGTGGTTTCATGTTGTAATGAGTTCATAATTACTTCAAATTTTGGTATAAATTTGCCCCAAGTTCTATGGTTTTGGTGACAGTATGTCCTGCATAGTCTTCCTAATTCTTGCATATAGCATGCTACTGTATTACTAGATGGATGGTAGGCCAAAATATGTGTTACTTGTATTCCTTTCGCTCCATTCCTTCTAACCATAATTTTGCAATAAATTGCGGATCATTGTCAGAGGGTACTCTCCTTGGTATACCCATCTCATTAAAGTATTCCAACATTTTATGGAAAACTGCTTTAACTGTGGCTTTCTTGATTGGATATAGTTTAATAAATTTTGAAAATGCATCTAAAATAACTAGAGTGTAGCTGTAATTTCCAGCAGTTTTATGTAGGGACCCATATACGAGCACAGACAGTAGCTCTAAGTTATCTACTGGTTTGAGACTCTGCATAGCACCTATGTTGGTATTGTTGGTCTCTTTAGCCCTTTGACAAACATCACATGACTTTAAATGTTCCCTAACCTTTTTCAAAACATAACTCCCAATTTTGACAACACTTGCAATTTTCTCATGATACTTTTTGCCCCACAATGTCCATATGCCAAATGAAAGTAATCAATTAATTCCATTTCAAACTGTGATGGCCAACAGACTTGCCATTCTTCACTATTTTTCCCTTTTCTAATAAACAGTACCCCTTTAAATATTTTGTTAAATTTTGGTATCTGTGGACAGTCATTACTGTCAAATTTGACCTTCACTGGTTCCCACACTTCATCTTCTTTTTGGAATCTCCTATTCTTTTCTTCCCAACTACCTCTTTTAAGTTTAACATTTTAAAAGTTCTATTGTCATAACACGCCATTAATGTTGCATGCTGTTTCTGTTGCTTGTAATCACATTCTTCTTTCTTGTTCTCGGCAGCTAATGTTTTTGAAGGAAGCATCCTGTTTCGTCAGCATTATACTTGGCATCATCAGTTAAATCTTCTTCCTCTATTATCTTCCGTATCTTGCTTACAAACTCATCAGCATCCTTATCGTTAGCTGAGCGACTTTCCCCGGTGACTGTCAGCTGCTGAAACCCATGTCCTTTTTTTTTTTTTTTCGTTTGATAGCCAACCTTCACTCGCTGCAAACAAGTTAATACCACCCAGTTGTTCATTAAATGCAACTGCTTTTTCCTTTATAATTGGACCACTGACTGGAATTCCTTTACTGCACTGTTGTAAGAATCATCTACAAACAGCTACTACATCCAGTTCTTCATTCTCATTCTTTTGCATAACCTTCAGTTTTCCGAACTCACTATCCATTTGTGTTGAGTACTGTAGAATAACATCTTCTTTCTTTTTGATGCCATAAATAGTTGCTCATCCAACACTGAACTCAGCAGCAATGGCTTTCTGTGAAGAACCTCGATTTAACTTATCTAAAATTTCAAGTTCCTGCCTGAGGTCTAGCGTAACGTGTTTCCTTTTAGAAGACATGATTCTGAACTGTAAAGAAGGCTACAATTTCAGATACAGTATATAAAGCATTGTTTAACTATAAACTCTTGCACACAATAATTCATTGAGCACATGTTTTTGGATGTCCGCTGGATTGCTGAGAGGTCGGACTACTGAGGGCCGGATTAGCGAGAGTCTAGTGTACTAAGTTATGTTAAATGAAACTTTTAAGATATTCTAATGTGTTAACAGTCATCAATGTTTTTCTTAAGCATGCTTGAGTTGTGTAATTTTTTTTTTTTTTTAATTTAAAAAATTGTGTACAGTCACAGTCGCTGTACTATTGTGCTCCGATTGTTTCTCTGTTAATGCACAGTATTAAAATGGCTGAGGCTGCTTCCTGCACTGTAGTGAAACATGGTTAAAAAGTGCCAAGAAGTACGTTGTTCTTAAAGTTTTTCATAAAAAAAAAAAAAAAAAATAAAATAAAAAAAAAAAACGGTTTTGAAGTTTTCCGAGGCTTTGATACAGCTGACATACAATTATACATTGGATTTGTAGTGGAATTGGTAGTGTAGTGGATTGATAATCTGGTGCAGTACATGGATAGCTGGTCTGAGTCATGCCTCATTTTTTCCCTCCAATTTGATATACCTACATCTTGTAATTGTAAAATTCATCAATATTTTTTTTTTAATAATGTATGGCTTCTGGTTTGTAATTACATATAGCATGCAAAATTCCTGTTTTCATTACTAATATAAATTCTTAATTATTGATATTTTACTAAAGTTAGTTAATAAAGGTTGTTGAAATTAAGAAAAGATAATGGTTTAATTTTTAGGACAAAAATAAAAAACCAAATACTCTTTATTTAGATTATGTCCATTATTTTATACCACAGATGCAGTCTCAGATGAACCAGAGTGATAAGTGTCATACAAACATGAAAGGCAATCATTTTCACAGCATCGAGCACACCTTACAAATGCTGCATTTTTACATTTGCCACTGTCTTATTACAAAATAAACCAAACAGAACTGATCTGGAGACAAGTTAAGGGATTTGTCGTGAGAAGTAACAAGACTGTTAAGCTGCCAGGCATACTGGAACTAATGCACTCAACTTTTTCACATGTCACTGCTGAATGCTTACAGGGTATACGTGGGTGAGTCAAATGAAAGCCTTAATTTTTTAAAAAATATTATTTATTGTGCAGAAGTGGTACAAAGCTGTATCACTTTTCAACATAATCTCCTCCACACTCAATGCAAGTCCTCCAGTGCTTACAAAGTGCATAAATTCTTTTAGAAAAAAATTCTTTCGGTAGTCCGCACAACAACTCGTGCACCACATGGCGTACCTCTTCATCAGAACGGAACTTCTTTCCTCCCATTGCGTCTTTGAGTGGTCCAAACATATGGAAATCACTTGGGCCAAGGTCTGGTGAGTATGGTGAATGAGAAAGACACTCAAAATCCAGGTCTGTGATTATTACAACTGTTGTACGGGCAGTGTGGGGCCTTGGATTGTCATGTTGCTGAAGGACACCTGCTGACAGCAGTCCATGTTGCTTTGAATTGATTGCAGGCTGCAGGTGATTTTTTAGGAGATTCGTGTATGATGCACTGGTGACAGTGGTCCCTCTAGGCATGTAATGCTCCAAAATGAAACATTTTTCATACCAAAAGGGAGTCAGCATAACCTTCCCTGCTGATAGTTCTGTTTGAAACTTGTTTGGTTTTGGTGAAGAGGAATGGTGCCATTCCTTGCTCTCTCTCTTCGTTTCCAGTTGTGGAAGTGAACCCAGGTTTCGTCCCCAGTAATGATTCTTGCAAGGAAGCCATCACCTTCTCGTTCAAAGTGCCGAAGAAGTTCTTCACAAGCATCAGCACGTCGTTCTCTCATTTCAGGAGTCTGCTGCTGTGGCACCCATCTTGCAGACACTTCACATCATGCACAATGTGATGTGCTGACCCATGACTAATCTGTAAACATGCTGCAATGTCATTCAGTGTCACTTAGCAGTTTTCCTTCACTGTGGCTTCAACTGCTGCAATGTTCTGTGGCGTCACAACTCGTTGTGCCTGACCTGGACGAGGAGCAACTTCCACTGAAGTCACACCATTTGCGAATTTTCTACTCCATTCGTAGACTTGCTGCTGTGACAAATATGCATCACCATACTGAACCTTCATTCGCCGATGAATTTCAATAGGTTTCACATCTTCACTAAGCAAAAACCAAATAACAGAACGCTGTTCTTCGCTGGTGCAAGTCGTAAGTGGGGCGGCCAACTTTATACTGATACTGTGACAGTATGTGTGCATCTGCACTATGCTGCCACCTAATCTAATCTAATCTAATCTAAACAGGCCATTCTGCATGCTGTTTGTAGCATGCTTACCAACTTACAGGATAATGGTGCGAAATTTCAATTTGTTATTACAAATTTAAGGTTTTCATTTGATTCACCCTCGTACACCGGCATGTTATAAAAGAAGAGGAGAAAATGTGGCGTGTGGATAGCTTCATGGATTCTGTTGTTGATAGACTCTTTATCAACTTAGCAGGTGACAGTTGCAGAACTGAAATGTATTTCTTGGATTCGGATAAAGGAGGAGCTAAAAGATTACCAGATGACTGTAATTAAAGTTCAACACTATGGGGAAATCCCTGCAGTATGCTTTTACATCAGACATAACTTGCTCAGAAAAATTACCTGTGTTTTAAGTTAGGAATCATCATTCTTATTTGTAACTAGAATATTATGTGAGGTGAGAATGAAAGCATTTTATACTTTCTGTCTGGTCACCTAAGAAGCATATGGTAGTGCTGCAGTTTTGCCAATTATTATTTCATTCTCTTTAAAAGTTAAATAACATTTGAAGATATACTGTTTCTCTCTTCGTCTCTTTTTTACGTCTGAACTGCAACATCTCACATCATTGCAGGTTGTTTGACCAGCTGGCTGGCCAGTACTGTCCAAGTTAAATGTGCTGGTAAAGCTGTTGTCCCTCATTATTGCTTTGTGTATGTCCATGTAACAGCATACAATGTATCCCTATGATCGTACTTGACAGTACTGGACACAGCTCGGATTACACTCCTAGTGAAATGAAATCCAATGAGATTCCAGCAAATGTGGAAGAATACATGGTGTAATGTTTGTCAAGTTTATTCTAATGGTGAACAAAATATAGTGAGTTTGACTGCAGATGACTCCTATACAGCAGATCTTTGGTATTCTGTATCTGACAACAGCAGTTAAAGCTGAAATGATGTCTCTGTTGTGTACGCTAACTCACTGGGCAACTTCGCACCTCACAGTTCCTATTGCCAAAAAGTAGCAATAAGCATGTGATGTAAGCTTGAAACATGCCTTGGAAGTACACTGAGGACCTGGGCTCAACACACAGAACTGCCAGATATTTTGCTCTGGTGGGAGTATTAGAAAGGGGTGATCTCAGCCTCATGATGGCAGTGTAGAGTTACTTGAGTGAGAAGTAGTGGCCCCAAGCCCTAGAAACTCGACAATGGCCACATGAGTTGTGTGCTGACCCCATGCTGCTCCATTCTGCATTGAAATGATGCCACAGGGCAAAATTCGGCAGTGTCCAAGTCGGATTAGGGCTAGAATGCAGCTGTGGTATAAGTTTGGTCTCCAATAATAATTCACCAAACATAATTAATGCAATAAATATTGTTGGTATGTCTACTTTTACTATTCTTCATATTCAATCATTTCTCCTTCGTTTCTTTTCTTTTTTTTTGCGTGGGAGGGTGACCCCTGCAGCTTGCATACATAATTTTTTTTTAACAATCTTATTACTTTTTTAATTGACCTACAGGCACATCCATTTACCATTTATTTGGAAACATGATGTTGCATCAGATTTGTTATTTACCACAAAGTTAAATTTATGTAAGAGGGCGGTACCTGAGTGAACTGTACTGGGCCTGAGGAGTTGTGAGCCCAATGTGACACCACAGAGCCCATAGCTCAATGCAGTTTAACATGCTCACAATAATTTTTGATTATTTTGTTTACTATTTATAAATTACTTTATTGTTGACAAAGTTTCATATCAGATTGAAGAGGAGAATTAAAAATGCACAAATTAAAATAAATGTTGCAGGAAAAAACATTTTTAATTGTTGTCTTTCTAGTCATAGCACAAAAATTCCATTTCATGTATGCAAATCGTCTCACAAGGGACAAGTCTTTTAGCAAATATCATCCATAATGTTGAGTGAAGGGTGGTCAGCTCGTCAAGTCTATCATTATCACTAAAATGCTCTAAGAAGTTTGGAACCAGTTCCTTGAAATCACTGTCTTCATTTAATAATTAAACTCTCTTGGTTGACCAGAATGGCTAAGATATGCAACTGACACAGACCTGTACAAAGTCACAATCCCAACAAACCTTTCCACTTATTGAACATTAGTTCGTTTCCATTAATTTATGTGCTGACTAGGACAAATATATTTTCAAATAATATGTTGCACGTATTTGTTTGTTTCTTGAACAGTGTGCTGCAGTGCTTTGTAACTTATGAAGATAAATGGACACTTACTGTAATATTCCAGTCACACTGCAAATAATGGTGGTATCTCAGCCGAGACCACCTTCAGTGATATTCAAATGCTGCAAATCACGCTGAAGCCTTTGGCAAAATAATGTCAAGTGCACATTCTCTTGTAATTGCTTCTACTGCTGTATCTACTGTATCAGATATGTGACATGGAACATTCAAAAGTGGTGAGCTTGATGTATTTTATCAAGGTGGAGAAAATGAAAGTTCTGTCCAAGAGGCATGGTAGAGTAGCTCGCTCTTTCTGAGGGGAAAGTCCTTGCAAATGGAAATTGCAACCTACCTCAAAAAAATCATCAATTTCATATCGGTCAGAAGGAAGCCAGAAGATCTTTGTTGTTGGGCCAGTATTAAAGAACTCTTACAGCGGAAAAAGCACATTTTGGAACTCTTAAAACAACATACGAGATGCATACAAGTTCTCAGGCCTCCAATTTTTTTTCTCCGAACTGGAAAGAGATAGAAACATGCGCTTTGTTTTAAAATGAGGCCGCATTCATAGTCAATACGTCCCAGAGATGGCAGCACCATACGGCAGATGGAATTTTACCGCCAGCGGCGAGAATGAGAGCTGTTTTAAATACTTAAAATGGCGACGTTTTCCTTACTTGAACAGCATGCAATCATTCGTTTTCTGAATTTGCGTGGTGTGAAACCAATTGAAATTAATTGACAGTTGAAGGAGACATGTGGTGATGGAGTTATGGATGTGTCGAAAGTGCGTTCGTGGGTGCGACAATTTAATGAAGGCAGACCATCGTGTGACAACAAACCGAAACAAACTCGAGCTCACACAAGCTGGTCCGATGACATGATCGAGAAAGTGGAGAGAATTGTTTTGGGGGATCGCCGAATGACTGTTGAACAGATCGCCTCCAGAGTTGGCATTTCTGTGGGTTCTGTGCACACAATCCTCCATGACGACCTGAAAATGCGAAAAGTGTCATCCAGGTGGGTGCCACGAATTCTGACGGACGACCACATGGTTGCCCGTGTGGCATGTTGCCAAGCAATGTTGACGCGCAATGACAGCATTAATGGGACTTTCTTTTCGTCGGTTGTGACAATGGATGAGACGTGGCTGCCATTTTTCAATCCAGAAACAAAGCACCAGTCACCTCAATGGAAGCACACAGATTCACCGCCACCAAAAAAAAATTTGGGTGCTGAAAAAATGATGGTGTCAATGTTCTGGGACAGCGAGGGTGTAATCCTTACCCATTGCGTTCCAAAGGGCACTACAGTAACAGGTGCATCCTACGAAAATGTTTTGAAGAACAAATTCCTTCCTGCATTGCAACAAAAACGTCTGGGAAGGGCTGCACGTGTGCTGTTTCACCAAGACAAGGCACCTCCACATCGAGCTAACATTACGCAACAGTTTCTTCGTGATAACAACTTTGAAGTGATTCCTCATGCTCCCTACTCACCTGACCTGGCTCCTAGTGACTTTTTCCAACAATGAAAGACACTCTCCTTGGCCGCACATTCACCAGCCGTGCTGCTATTGCCTTAGCGATTTTCCAGTGGTCTAAACAGACTCCTAAAGAGGTCTTCACCGCTGCTATGGAATCATGGCGTCAGCATTGTGAAAAATGTGTACGTCTGCAGGGCGATTACGTTGAGAAGTAACGCCAGTTTCATCGATTTCGGGTGAGTAGTTAATTAGAAAAAAAAAATCGGAGGCCTTAGAACTTGAATGCACCTCATAGTTCAGCCACATTTGCACTTGCAAATCTTGGGAGATACAAATCAGTAGGTTGACATTTTGCATATTTTCATTCAATAATGTTATATGGAATTATGTTCTGGGGTAACTCATCTATACAAAAGAAAGTCTTATTGTGCAAAAATTGCTGGAAGAATGTGGTGCTCACCCACGATCTTCTTGTACAAATCTATTTAAGGAGTTGGGCATTCTCATTACTGCTCCACAGTATAATTTATTCTCTCATTACGTTTGTTGTAAATAATCCACTACAGCTTAAAAGGAACCATGATGTACATAATTACAATATCAAAAGGAAAAATGACTTTCATTACTCCACACTAAGGTTGTCTTTAGCACAAAATGGATGCAGAACGCTGCAACAAAAATTTCTGATCACTTATCCAGTGACATAAAATGTCTGACAGACACAAAAGCAAAATTTGAAATCAAACTGAGAAAATTATTCTTTCACAGCTACTCCTACTCTGCAGAAGAATATCAATTACTGTAATGTTTAAAAGATGGTAGGTAAGTAATAACTTACTAGCTCATAACATCCATGTACCTTTTTTATTTTTGCGAAAAGAAAGAAAAAACACCAAAGGGAAAAAACTTAGAGAAGTTCAGAATGTAATCATATGTAAAAATTTGCAAATTAATATAAAGTGACTATCCCCATCTCATTATGCTCTATCATGCAAAATGATTCATGGAAAAAAATTAAATTAAACTTCCTGCAACACCTTAACTCACTAATGAAATCTTTTCACATTAGCAGCCGAGTCACAACGATACTACGACATAGCTGATAAATTAAGATTTCATAAATGAAATTTACTGAGGAAGCGTGCACTCCTATATAGCTGGACAGTGACCAAACTTCACTGAAGCTCACATCCAAACCGTGAATACATGAAATCAGCCAGCAAGTAACAATAGCTACACTATTACAGCTGCCACATTTTTCACATTAAATGCTCCCTTCCCTACAGCCTATGATGTTTGCAGCAAACACACATACTTCAGCACCAAATCCTACACTTGTGCCAACTACCTTAGTTACACTTTCTTCTCCCTTAATTACCTCTCCCAGGCCTTCTCCACAAACACTTGACAGACATTTGCCAGACATTATCCCATACTCCACCCTCTGACCAAAATAGCTCCCACCTTCTTGCATGACCTACTGAAAGCTGTGGAGCAAGGCAGTCAGTTAGGTACAGTATTTCTTTATTTCTGAAAAGCAGCTCCCTTATCACTGGGGTCTTGAATACCTCAACACATTAATCTGCCAAGGCTATGATTTTCTGAAGTCAAGCCCTGAAATAAGATCCTCTCTCAGATATCCTAACTCACTCACCGTCACCTTACATCATCATAACCTCCCTAACATCACACACAGCCCAAACCATTATTCTAGCAAGAGTCCTACTTCCGCAATTATTCCTAGTGTAAAGCCTGCTCTTGCACATTCACACTACCACCTACTCCAGCCCCATGATGTAAATCTTGTAAAATCAAAATGTAACACTGAAAATGAAGACAAAATACCTTTTGCAACATCCAAAATTTTTGCCATTTAATATCCATTGATAACTTGCACAGTACTTTTGATTCTGAAGATGTATTACAGAAGCTATATTTAATGTGTCCTCAATGTACTAGTTTATTTATATTTGACTATATAATTGATTGTGATTATAATGAAAATATTGTAAATTGCTGGGTAATATGCAAGGGAACTTTATTATTCAGGCAGGCTAGAAAAATTTTACCTTCATAGTCTCTGATGTTATTGAATATCTTAAAATGAAGGACCAAGTAAGGAACACGTATCTTTTTGCTTTCTCCAGAAAAATTTCTGCTCCGAGATACAGTCCTCCAAAGATGATACTGCACGTATCATTTTGAAGATTCAAATTTTGGAAAAAATTTGAAATGCTCTATCTCTAGAACAGTTCTAGATTTTTTTTTTTAATTGGAAATATAATTGCTTTATGATTACAAAGAAATCCTTCACTTGGATTGTCAAAATTCTGTTACTATAGTATTCTGAACTTTTTTATAATTTATGGAAAAATAATTTTTCCAAAATTGCCAATCCATAGGATTTTGATTTTTTTTTTGGTTGGGTAGTACCATATAGTTCTATGTTCACTGAAAAGGAGAGCTTCCACTTTTAGGATTAACAGGTTTTATAAACAATTGAAATTTTTGCCATACGTAAAACCTGTTTTATCATCACATTTTCACATAATAGGCTCATAAAAATCAAAACCTTAATTTATTTAGCAGGCTCATTTTTGAAGCATTTTAAATGGTTCCAAAATGTATGTGAAAGGTCCTAAGACTTAAAGGTTTCAATTTATACAACTTCTGTTAATTCGTGTTTTGTACTGAAATTCGCCAGTCAATGAACTAAAAATGTGTTCCACTGCTTCAGTATCATCCTTTGATAAAGAGTGGTGCCTTCCTGTTGAACAAATAGGAACTGGAGCACTTACTATCTTCAAAACATAGTGAACAGGAAGTGAGCACTGTTGCCATTGTTGCTGTCCTTCAGCTGGAAACCTTTATCCAGCAGCTGGTCCGTGTGGTAGCATAAAGTTCACTACAATTTCATTTAACTCATAACAGGTGTCTATAATCTATGCAATCCGCCAATCACAGTCATCCACACATGCCACATACATCCCCCTTCTCAGGTTGTGAATCTGAATATTATCTTGCTGTTTCTGAGGTGTTGGCTGAACAAACGAAATTACTTCTTTCTTGCTCTTTAAAGTGCGTACAGTATGACTTCACCCATCACCGAGTCAAAAAATGTGTCTTCCGAATTCATTTCACAGGAGTAGTTTGTTTGGACTATTCTTTTTTCTGCTCAAGGAATTCATCGATTTCTTCTATGGACAAAAGAATGAGGACTGCGGATGTGTAAGACTTCATGAGTCTTGTAAAATCCTCAGCATTCTGAATCACAGCTGTATTTGGTCTGGAAAGATTATGTTTTGTAGCATGGTGCTTCAGCAGGCCTCCTACACCATCCCGAGGCCCCTCCCCATGACCAGTAGCACTGTACACCCAGCCTGTTGACACAAGCGACTTACTCAATTCAAACAGCTGGTAACAATTTTTAAAATGACTAGGAGCAGAAATAATGATGATCTTCTCTACCCCTGTTTGCAGTTGAATTTTGCACATTGCTAGCAAAGCATGTGCTGAATCATGTCCTGTGTCATCACTTATGACTGCAACACTTGTGGTCGTGTTTTCAAAATATGTCACTCCTGTAAAAAGTTAAACCTGGTCATTACTCCATTGATACCCTTGTACTTCTTGTGGGAGATTAATAGATAGGTTCTCAGCAAAATCACAGTGAAGCACTAAACATATTCTTCAGCCTGTACACACCCTTTCACTTCTGTAATGAGTTGTTGCAATTCCTTCAGATGCTGGTGTGTCACTGCTTTCACTGACCATTATCCAAGTTCATCAATGAAACTGTCAAAGGCAACAATTTTTTTAATTAGTTTATTTTCCTCCCATGTCGCATATGTAATTTCTGCAGAGTTATCTGCTATGTCTTCCAGGCCAAGTGTCTGTAAAGACACTCCTCCCTTTCCAGGGAATTCACCACTTTCTTGAAACAAACAAGTGTTATGTCACAGACTACTTATGGCTTCACACACCCAACCAAGGTGTCATATGTTACATGCTCCAGTAAGTTCTTCAAAGTTACCACACAAAGTTCAAAATTCGTGCAGTACACACATAAACAGACATCTCTAGGTGGGTGTGGAACTACCCACTTAGGTTGTGCTGCATAAAATTTGGTCTTCCAATATGTCAAGTTGTACAGTTGTCTTATAAACTGCAAAAGTTTCTTTAATACTGCGAGTCATGTACCTCTTCCACTTTCACAACTTATTGACCTTCAACTGTCACAGTTATAATGTCTTTTTTTGTTGGCACTCTGGTAAGAACAATCCCATTTATCCTACAGATAAAATACTGCACTATTTGAACTTGAGCTGCTTCTACAGGATGACAATAATAGTGATCTGGTCTTCCAAAGACTCCTTTTACAGAATACATATCTTGATTGGTCTACCATGTACTTTGATACTGATGAAACATGGTTCAAAATTGTTTTCTTTGAAAATGCCTAGTTAAAACTTGCACCTTTTCACTGTATGATGCTCAATATTCAGCAGCTGAACTGATATTTGTGAAAAATGTGTGGCAAGAGGTGCAGGAGTGCTATGGTCCATTTTCTTCTGAAGATGGAATTTCTACTTTGAAGAGTGTGTTCAGTTTCACTGTAGTGTATTCATCCATAGCTTTAGTAATTTCTCTGCACTTTCTTGATGCATAGAGCTTATGACTCGACTTCACTGAACACGGTTTCTTAGCAGGGCTAACACCTACCTCTGTAGCTGACTGATTCAGGATATTTCATTCTTCCTCTATTGATGCAAAATAAGCATCATCTGCACTGTGGGAGGCTTTACCTTGTTCAGATACTCTCGTTATCCTGCCAAAACATTTAGAACACAAAAAGTAGTCACGGGAAACATCTTCACTTTGTTCAGGTTGGGAATAATGTTTTCATTTGAAGAGACTGTTTCAAAGTGTCTGTTTTATCTTATATATCACTCTTTTATGGAAATGCAAACAGCCAGCACACTTCATTCTCCTGTGGGCCCAGACAGAAGACATTACATACAGTCCTATTTCACAAAACATACTGAAACTGTGTCAAATGGCAGATTCCTCATGAAAAAACAGAACTCACTGGATGGTCTCAAATTTCTTAGATGCCTCTTCAGTAAACAAATTAGCACTGAACAACTACAATACAGAAACCTGCAATGAACAACCACGACAAAGAAACTGACAAGAAACTACAACAAAATGTAAGAAATATCTGCAACAATCAAAGCGGAAGAAAATAACTGCAGCAAAGAAAGTTATAAGAAATAACTGTGTGGCGGTTATCAACTGCAAGCAATCAACCGACTCATCTTTAAACGAACTTCCTTGAAAAATTGTTTGTTGGTGTGTTTGCCATGCTGACGAATCAAGCAACTCTGCATTTTAAATGTGTCACTTTGTGCATATATTTCTAGCAACAATAAAAGTATTCAAACGATTAAGTGCTATAAGACCCAACACACACACACACACACACACACACACACACACACACACACACACACACACACACTAGTGACCCCGAACTTTTGTTTTTTCGTGTGCTTATGATACAACTCAGTGTATAAATAACGTGGCCGATCAACAATGCGAGTGTGCCTACAATTCCGCTGTCCAGTGTAAGTGTGTGTGAATTCTCACGAACTGCTCCAGGACAACTACCGTTTACGCCGCATCCTACGTTTGCGTCTCTTACGAATTATTACGCCCCACAGTTGCAGCTTATGACAGACACTTGTGTTGTGACAATGTCATCCGACAGTGTTCGCGTGAACCAAGATATCAACGACGCATCACGTGCTGTGTATTCTGTGTTACCTACATCACACAGATCACAGGCCACGCAATACAGCCAGATCCCCCACTCGGTTGTTCTGGTGGCACCGGCCGCTCCTGCCGCGACATATGCTGATCGTATTTCGGACCGTTCTGTGTTTTCAACAGCACCAGCTGTTTCATCCACCACGACGACACACCACGCGTTTTCCATGCCAACCATGTCGCGTTGCTTCGCACCTTCAGCTGCCACACCAGACATCGCATCATCTTCCGAGCCGGATACCAGTTTCCCGGCACCCCGCCTTGTCTCCAGTTGCACAGCCACCGATGCCCCCAAAACTGCCACCATTTAATTGTGACAATCCTGTCACTTGGTTTGCTCCAGTCGAGCATGAGTCTGAACTTAATGGTGTTATCTTGGACGAGGCACGTTACTCCAATTTGATTACTCACCTACATGACGAGCTCGAGCTGGTGAGTGATATAATTAATTCACCACCACCTTCGCCATGCTATATTTGAAAATTAATGTGGAACATTTAGCATGCCCTACAGATGAGGCGCTGCAGCAAATCATCCATGTCGAGCAAATTCAAGATAGATCGTCGTCTCAGCTGTGGCGCCAACTACACTCAATGGTCGACCAGCAAACCCTGTCGGACACCGCCCTGTGTGCCATATGGTCAGTTAAGTTACCATATGACATCCAAATGCAACTGCTCACCCTCTCGATGGCACCTTTGGACCAGCAGTTACGGATTGCTGACAGCATGCATCAGCTATATTCACACAGAGACCTCGTCCCTGCAAGCCATGTTCGCACGGCGTCAACGGGTGGCACACCTGCAAGTGTCAGTGCCTCACCAGCACTGCCTAGGAGCGGCCACGCAAACTCCAATGCATTGCGTGTGCCGATGGCGTCCGCACCTGGGAACCACACGGGAAAACTACTAGCGCTGCTTGCTCCCACCACGGCTAGCACTCCCACCGCTGGCGCCCGGCACAGCCCTGCGACAGAGGTGGGAACTCTTTGCCCAACTTCCCCTCCCACTCATCAGCTCTGCTGGTTCCGTGCAACACATGGCGCCACCGCCTGTAAATGCCGATCGCTGTGCGCAGCGGAAAACTACAGGCGCGAGCCACTTTAGGCGCCTCGTCTCGCGCTGCCTCTTCAGGGCGCCTCCAACACACAAAACATTCTACACACGAAGTCAGCTGTGCACCCGGCTGTCGGTACATTCTTCACAAATGCTCCAAACTCTGCTTTCTCATGGATACAGGTGCGGACTCCAGGGTTCTGCCACAAACACTTGCTCCATCGAACTTGTTACCTATCGTTTTCACACTCCGTGCGGCGAATTATTCCAATATCAGTGTTCACGGAACAGTCTAGATTCAACTTCAGCTTGCACCCAACATGCTGTTCCTACGGACGTTTCACATCGTGGATACTGACGAGCCACTGCTCAGTATTGATTTCCTCCGACATTATGGAATTTCTCCAGACCTACAGTCTGCAGCACTGGTGCACCCTGCTTCCTGCACACGCATCCCTGGCTCCTTCGCACCATGTGCTACAAACTCTGCATCTTAGTTATGATTCACTCATCAACACTTGTGCCGACTGCACCAACCTGTCGGCTCAAATCGTCCCCTCCATTGCTGAAGTCAACCGCAAACATCATGAGTTAGATGCTATTCGTAATGAGAACAACAGACTACAACAATTGATTGCGGACTCATCAGGCGAGCTGGCGTGCGCACCCAGTGTGATCGCCAACCTCTCATCTACAAACGCTCTCCTCTCATCTGCGGTCACTCACACAGCCAACCTCACGCAAGTTTTCGCACCTGTCACGGACTCTACTTATTAACTCCAGCTCGAGTTATTCCCTTGCTCTCATGTTGAGCGACCTGGTCACGTCGAGCCGACACAGGACCCGACCTCATCGCAGGTCACAGCCACGGACCACAGATCTCTTCGCATGAAGGCCTCCACCGACCACGTTCACGCAGCTCCTTTAATACGCCGACTACGCTGCTCCCACAGCCACCACCACAGGTCAGCGACTCTTCAACTGATTCGACATACTCCCATCGCCCCCACGTCGTGGTGATTTCGAACGGCACGTGCCACAGACTGAATAGTACTGAAGGCCTGCCAGTTCGTCACAAAGCCAGGTGCCTGTTGGCCCACAAACTTTGCCAGGCAAAAGCTATCATACAGGACCTATTAGACTTGGCTGTCCGTCCTCCAGCAACTGGTCTTCTTCAATTCACTTGGCTTCCAAGAAAGTCGGTTTGTACCGCTTATGTGGAGATTACCGCAAATTAAATGCATGCACCATCACAGACAATTATTCAATTCTGCATATTCAGGACTTTGCACAACAACTACATGCTGCACGCGTTTTCAGCATTATTGACTGTAAAAAAGCGTACTATCAGATCCCTATACACACTGATGACATTCCAAAAATGGCTATTATCACCCCCTTCGGCCTCTATGAATACTGTACCATGCCGTAAAGCCTCAAAAACGCAGCACAGGCCTGCCAATGCTTCATTGACTCACTCCTCCTCCCACTGCCTTTTTGCTATGCATATCTCGATGACGTCCTTGTTTTCCCAGTGTCCGAAACAGAACATGAAGAACATTTGTCATGTGTGCTACAAATTCTTTCAGACAATGTGTTGCGATTAACGAGGATAAAAACCAGCTCAGACACTCTCGTGTGACGTTTCTGGATCATGAGGTCACCCCCGACGGCATACGGCCTACATCCTAACGTGTCACCATTATTAATGAACTGCCATTTCCGTAAAACGTACCGTGACCTCCGCCGTTTCTTAGGAATGGTGAACTTTTCCGCTGACACATCCCATTCGCAGCTTAACTCCAGGCACCACTCACAGACGCGTTGGCAGGCAAGAACACTTCTGGCGCACACAAAGTAGTTTGGTCCGAGGGTATGACACGTGCATTCGACAATCTCAAGTCCGCCCTGACAAACGCGGTTATACTCTTGCACCCACTTGTCGATGCGCATTTCTATTACTACGGACACAAGTGACGCCTGTATCGGCGCCATGCTTCAGCAACACATCGGTGATACCTCTCAAGCACTCCGATTCTTCTCCCTCCCACCGCGATGGTTCTGACCTAAGGATCTCATATGTCAGTACATGACGAACGTCCACTACATAAAAGGTGCAGACAACGTCGTCGCAGACTATATGTCGCGCACAAATGCCATTACTTCGCCGTTTGACACAGCTAAGCGCCTTCAACAAGATCCCAGCATATAATACTTATTACAGGACACCAACACATCTCTTACCTTGGAGAACCGCCACATACCGGTGTCTGACACCTCCCCCATATGTGACACTTCCACCGGTACATCACGCCCGATCGTACCTGCCTCGCTCCACCAATCAGTTTTTGATACCCTCCACGTCTTAGTCCACCCTGGCATTCGGGCTATTTCACGCCTTGTAACTGAACGTTTTGCATGACCTAAGGTCAAGCGTGACTGGGTCCGTGCATGCATACCCTCAACGGATGCGGGGCAAAGTCAGGACATGCGGGGACCAAGCAGTAATCGGTATTTTAATTGTAAACTAGTGAAGCTGCATTGGTAAAGTACCGGAACTTCAAGCACTGATAGAAAGCACCGAAGCTGAAATCGTTATAGGTACAGAAAACTGGCTGAAGCCAGAGATGAATTCTGTTGAAATTTTTCAACGGTACAGATGGTGTTTAGAAAGGACAGATTGCATGTAACTGGTGGTGGAGTGTACATCGCTGTTAGTAGCAGTTTATCCTGTAGTGAAGTAGAGGTGGATAGTTCCTGTGAATTATTTTGGGTAGAGGTTACACTCAACAACCGAGCTAGGTTAATAATTGGCTCCTTTCACCCACCTCCCGACTCAGCAGCATTAGTGGCAGAACAACTGAGAGAAAATTTGGAATACATTTCACATAAATTTTCTCATCATGTAAAGATTTCAATTTACCAGATATAGACTGGGACACTCAGATGTTTAGAACGGGTGGTAGGGACAGAGCATCGAGTGACATTATACTGAGTGCACTATCCGAAAATTAAATTAAACAGGGAACCGACTCACAGAGATAACATCTTGGACCTAATGATAACAAACAGACCCCAACTTTTCGACTCTGTATGTGCAGAACAGGGAATAAGTGATCATAAGGCCGTCGCAGCATCCCTGAATATGGAAGTTAATAGGAATATAAAAAAAGGGAGGAAGGTTTATCTGTTTAGCAAGAGTAATAGAAGGCAGATTTCAGACTACCTAACAGATCGAAACGAAAATTTCTGTTCTGACACTGACAATGTTGAGTGTTGTTCAAGGCAATCGTAAAATGCATTTTAGACAGGTACGTGCCATGTAAAACTGTGAGGGACGGGAAAAACCCACCGTTGTACAACAACGAAGTTAGGAAACTACTGTGAAAGCAAAAAGAGCTTCATTCCAAGTTTAAACGCAGCCAAAATCTCTCAGACAAACAGAACCTAAACGATGTCAAAGTTAACGTAAGGAGGGCTATGCGTGAAAAGTTCAGTGAATTCGAAAGTAAAATTCTATGTACCAACTTGACAGAAAATCCTAGGAAGTTCTGGTCTTACGTTAAATCAGTAAGTGGCTTGAAACAGCATATCCAGACACTCCGGGATGATGATGGATCCGTAGCAGATCGGTTTGACAGAGGAAATAGAGAAGATCCAAAGAAGAGTGTCGCGTTTCGTCACAGGGTTATTTGGTAACCGTGATAGCGTTACGGAGATGTTTAGCAAACTCAAGTGGCAGACTCTGCAAGAGAGGTGCTCTGCATCGTGTTTTAGCTTGCTCGCCAGGTTTCGAGAGGGTGCGTTTCTGGATGAGGTATTGAATATTTTGCTTCTCCCTACTTATACCTCATGAGGAGATCATGAATGTAAAATTAGAGAGATTCGAGTGCGCACAGAGGCTTTCAGACAGTTGTTCTTCCCGCGAACCACACGCGACTGGAACAGAAAAGGGAGGTAATGACAGTGGCACGTAAAGTGCCCTCCGCCACACACCGTTGGGTGGCTTGCGTAGTATAAATGTAGATGTGCTATTTTTATAATTTTGAGAGAATTTTCCTTTTTGATAATGTAAGGGAACATTTTTTGAAACCATGCATAAAGAAGAATCTTAAACGTAAAGATTTTGCACACAGCTTAAAGTTTTATTTTGCATTTTCACTTCAGCTGATACAGCGCTTATTCTAAATTACACTTAGTGAAACAACATTATTAGACACAAAAACAAAAGCTGTGTGTGTTTCACTCTGATGATCTCCAAATTAAAACAATAGCTTATTTATTACATAAAACATTTTATTCAGCAACAAATACATTTTGTACAAGTCAAACAACGTGGGATATTTCGTGTACACTTTTGTTTGTAATTTGATCCACTCTTTTAAAATATAATATGTAGCACAAAATTTTAGTAACGTCACCTGATCGAAATTTACAGGAAATGGGAGTCTTCAGAGATGTACAATTTGTTTGTAATTAAGTACCTTCCAGAAGACACCAATGCACACGAAAAGTCAAATAATGGAAGTACTCACTTTGCAATATCCACCATTAAAATAAAAATTTTGCAACAATGAGGTTCTAATTAAGTTCTACCTACTGCAGCTTAACTCCTTAAAAACAGTGTTACTATTAATATCTGAGCAGTCAAGACTACAATATGATAAATGCAGAGTCACAAATAATTAAACAATTTTATAAGGCAATAAATAAACAATGCAACACTATTCCTTTTAAATCATTGCCTTGTTTCATGAGTAGACAAGGAAGTTAGGGGTTCCAGTATAATTCTCTGCGAATGACTTTCCAGAAAGGGTTGGCACTGAAAAAGCGAACTCATCTTTTTCCAGGAAGTGATCGAACACAAATGACATCCTGCAATTAAAACAGCCATTTCAATTATACTTGAAGGATGCTAATTTAAATAAACTTATAAACAATGTAATGAAATGAAAAAGTTTGGATATCTAAATGTTAAGCACACTGAAAGTTAGTCAGGAAATATAAAGAAAGGATTTGCGAAGATATTTTGATAATTAAGATGACTAAAATGGGATTCTTAAGGCTGAAAGAGGGTGAATTTGAATAGAAACAAATAACTAGTTCCATGTATCACTGTCAAGAATTACAGAAAACTGCACCAACATAAAGTAACTGGCCTACAAACAGAGTAAGCTCAGGTGGAAAATTCCTAGTACTGACGATGAAAACACTAAAATAGAAAATACTGCAAGTGTGATATATTCCTTCAGCAAGGAATGAGACCGTTTAAAGTTGAATGGGACCCAATTCTCGTGAGGAGTAAGGCAAACAAAACATGGAAAAGGCAGCACAACAGAGTATCAAAGATGGCAATTGGTAAGCAAGAGCCAGTTTCAGTTCAGAAATGACAGAATGAGATGTAAAAATGAAAGAGAGAGAGAGAGAGAGAGAGAGAGAGAGAGAGAGAGAGAGAGAGAGAGATATATATATATATATATATATGGGGGGATGCCAAAGGGGGAGTTGATATAATTGAGCACATAATGAAATTGTAGCAAAGGGAATGACATCAAGTCCAGAAGGGCGGTTGGAGGCAAGTATATATTGCAGAGGAAATTCCTGTCTCTAAGTCCAGGAGAACTAATATATAGTGGAAGAAACCAATAAGCAGTGTGGTGTATGAGTGCCTGGGGCTCTTGACCCCCTGCTGCAGGGGATGCTTCTGAAATATGTATTTTTCTTCACAATATGCACCAATGGGTATCTGACTTCATTACAGTGTGACTACTGATATGGCACTAAAATGTCATCTGTTAGTTTATGATAATATTATGAGGATAGATCGCTACTCGCCACATAAAGGACATGTTGAGATGCAGACAGGTACAACAAAAAGACTGCTAAACATGTAAGCTTTCAACAAAAAAGCCTTCTTCTAGAGAAGACAATGTACACACATTCAATGCAACCACAACTCTCACACATGACCATGTCTCTGGCTACTTTGGCTGCCTCACTGGATTTTCCATGGTTCCATTTGATACTTTACTATGCAGAAATAAGTACCAGGAATGAAAATGTCCACTCACTTATTTAAATGTATTTAGACTAATAAATTTAATTGACCATTTCTGTATGAAAATACTAAGTTTTTGAACATGAGGTGCATTAATGTGCACAAGATCAACAAGCACAGTTTATGACACCACAATAGTGAAGCCGAAGTCACAGTACATAATTTTTTTTTCCTTTTGTACTGTGACTATGGCTTCACTATTGTAGTGTCAAATAAGCATTTAACTTAAATAATAATCACACTCCATTATGACAATTAAGTTGGCATACAGAAACACACAATGAACTGATAAATACAAACTATGAAGTCTGTTCAAAAAATTGCAGAAATTTGCATGGTCTCCTTCGAAATACTCTCTTCCAGAACTGATACACTGTTCCCAATGCTTTCCACTTCCTGAAGCAGTCTTTGTATGCCTCTTGTTGGATAGCATGAAGTACCGTCTGTGAATTTTCTTTTATCTTGTCTATCGTAGCAAATGTTCGTCCTTACAACAGGGCTTTCAACTTTGGAAAACGAAAAAAAGTTCGCAGGGGGAAGATCAGCGGAGTACGAAGGATGAGACAGCACAGCGATTTCATTTTTTGTGCCATAGTCACGCACCAACAGGGATGAATTTGTGGATGCGTAATTGTGATGCAAGTGGCATGAATTGTCTTGCCACATTTCAGGCCATTTCCTTCTCGCATTTTCTCGAAGGCATCGCAACAAGTCCTGATAGTACCACTGATTAACAGATTGTCCCTGTGGCAACTCGTGCTGAACTAATCCGTCAAAGTCAAAGAAAACTATCAACATGGCATTGACATTTGACCTGAACTGGTGAGCTTTTCTTGGTCTTTGAGACCCTTCCCTGACCCATGGAAAAGGCTGACCCTTGATCGTATCATCATAACCGTAGACACACGTCTCACCATCAGTTACGATTCTCTTAAGGAATGTGTTTCTCATTTGCAGGATACAAAAGCTCTTCACAGATTGCGAGGTGAAGGCCTTTCTGATCTTGACTCATGAGGTGTTGCACAAACTTTGTGGCAACACAATGCATTCCAAGATGCTGTGTCAGGATTTCATGATGTGATCCAACTGAAATGTTGGATTCTTCTGCAATCTCTCAGTCAGTCAGCCTCTGATTGCCATGCACAATTTTGTTGATGTACCTCACATGACTGTCGCCAATAGCTGTCGAAACTCATCCTGAATAAGAGTTATCTTTAACTTCCGTGTGGCCATTTTTAAACCACGTGAACCATTCGTAACACCACGTATTGTTTAAGCATTGACCATTGTAGGCTTCCTGTACTATTTGGTGTGTCTGTAAAGGTTTTCTTTAGTTTCATGCAATATTTAATGCACACCTCTAACACTGTGCTCTCGAAATTTGCAAACTGTGCCACGTTTTACCTAATTAAGCAGCGTCCTGCTAATCTGAACCCTGGTAATCCGAACACAAATGTTAGTCTAAGTATGACTGTGCGGTAAACTGCTGTACATACACACTGTTTTAATTTACACAGTACAGTAAACATGTATTAGAAAAATTGGCAAGAAAACATTAAGTTTAAACAATGCATAACAATGAAAGAAAAGCTGTTAAACTTACTAAAATACAGCGGACATCTTATCCCTACTTTTAGATGACAAAAACTCAGTCATTGTTTTTTGGCATAATGAAGACAGTCTTATATATGCATAGTTGCGCCATCGTCTCACAAAAATCAGATCAACAGATGTAGCAGTGGGCTGTTGCTCCAAATAACGTAGCATGAAGTCAAGGGCTTCTGCTGTGTCACTGTGTTGCACCAGAACTCCTTTGTTGCTTTCAGGCTCATTGCCACTTTCGTCACAGCAGTCCACTTCTTTCTCGTCTCGAGTCACAGCAGCAACTAAATCAGCGTCAGTAATGTTCTCCACACATGCCCCATCCTATGCCATCCACTAATCTATGTATGCTGCACCAGCTTCTTCACAACCAGGGATTTTTTTCTATCATTTGTAGTAATTTTCCTCTTTATTTTTAGCAAGGTTGCCCTGAAATTTTCTCCAGGATTTTCTGAAATATTCTGCCATGCCTCAGCGGCCCAATAAACAACATCCTTCACATTAGTCTTTTTTTATTTTGCCCACTAAAGGAATGCAATCATCTTAGATCAGCATTCTTAAAAATTGTTTCCTGTAAATCAGTTTTAATGTTTGCAGTATGCCCTGGTCCACCCACTGTAGAAGTGGTGTAATATTAGGTGGCAAAAACTTCACCACAATTTCTTCATCACATAATTCCTTAGTGCTGGTGTGAGATGGCGCATTATCAAACAAAAGGACTGCATGGGGAGACAAATGATATTCCTTAGAAAACTGTCAAACAGAGGGAACAAACTGGCTGTGAAACCATTCTTTGAACAGCTTACCACCCATCCAAGCTTTTTCTCACTGCGATAATATACGGGCTGGGACTTCATGTTACTGTTTTTCAAAGTCTCCTGAATTTAGAGTAGTTTTCCCGAAGACGTTGCACAGGACTGTTCAAGCTTCACTCTGTTCTTCCAATCCCAAATGGTTGCTTTACCAACACCTAGTTCCATTGCCAGTTTATCTGCTTCGAAGCATTCAGTTTTTCTTTGGTAGATAATAATGTATGCTTCCGTTTACTCATGATGAAAATATGTACATCACTACACCTGAACAAATACAATACAACTGTTACGCGTGCCAGTGTTCGATAACTAACATAACCAGGAGCTTTGTGAGCTAACTGGCAGTGCACTGACCTCAGACACTACAAAAGTCTCAAAAATGCACAACAAGGGCAGAGAGTGAGAGTGAGCCATTGTTCCACTTGTTCTCATCTGTTACCATGGAGTACCTACTTATCTGCTTGGTATACTTCATTCTAGAAACTAATCCGAACAAATCCGTAATCCGAATGAGGTCCTGTCCCAATTAGTTTGGATTAACAGGACTCTTCTGTACATCACTGCACAATAACTAACAGACATACAGAAATTAAACTTCTGGCAGTTACACATTAAATACAGGCATGTGCAGAGGTGCCAACTGCATTTTGCTCCAACAAACCATTTGTGCGAAATTACGAATGAAATGTTTTGAACAGATCTCGTGTGCTAATGTCCCCAGCAACGATGTGGAAAGGATAAATTGTTACTCGCCACACAGAGATTGTGTTTAATGGCACACAGGCACAATGAAAAAGAACGCTAGAAATCTTTCATTTTTCAGACAAAGACCTCCCTCAGAAGTAGAAAAAACACACACAAGAACAACTCAAACATTCACTATTTCTGTGCGCTAAGGACACCAATCGGGTCTTAGTGGCCATGTGTACGAGAGTGACTCCTGTGTGAATGTGTGCCCTTTTTTACTTCTGAAGAAGGACTGTGCCTGAAAGTTTAAATATTTCCAGCATTCTTTTTTATTGTGCCTGCCTGCAACTTAATGCTTCCTCTATGTGGTGAGTAGTAATCTATTCTTCCTATTTTGTTGTTAATGCATCAGGATGTTCTTTCCCCCTGTTATGTTCATTGCCATACAAACTGCAATCTTTTCACAAATAAGGTTACTTAAAAATTACCACAAAATGTTTAAATAGTCACAGCCCACTAAATACTATAAACCACTATATATCTTGACCAAATGATGCAATACCAGATATAATCTGTACAACATGACAAAATCAGTCACCAAATTCTCTACGGTAATAAGAAATTTAGTAGCAAATACTTTAAAAGTCCATAACCTCCACAAAATGAAATTTCAGCAAATCTGGAACTAAATATAGGGCATATCACAACTGGAAAGCTAGACAATGACCGTGCTATTTATCTGAAGTATTATCAGGTTCAAAGAAGATATGGACTTACTTTAAAAGTTTTATAGGACTTTATTTGAAGTTTTACATGCAAGTAATTACAATAATTACCTCATACAGTCCACTAGACGTGTGGCAACCTTTTTGCGGCGATGGTTGGGAGCTGTCCAAATGTGGCTGACACCACACCAAACAGGGTACGTTTCTGCAGAGCAACAGTCAACACCTTCTATGGAGATCATTTTATATGCTTCTTTCTTTGGTTCAGCAACAAGAATACCAAGCACAGACTTCTGGTTTACAAACATATACACCTAAAATACAAATTATGTTACATTATTTTCTGGCACTATTATTCACTTTCATTCTGTTGTGTACATCATTCAAGGAATGTGTCTAGTGGGATAGACATCCATCTCAAATTTAATGCATTTATAGTGGGTCTGTATCAGTCTTTAACAGCTGCCCCCCAAAGGGTAAAATATGCTACTAATAAGACATCAAACATGCCCTGGATTACAAATGGAATCAAAATACCACATGCAAGGAAAAGAAAATTAATTGAAATTGTTAAGACAAAATGAGAACAACTTATTACACATTACAAAAAAATAATATTCTGTCTTATAGAATAGGAAACAAAAAAATTAAAATCCTCTGTATAATGTCTGAAATCCATAAACAAAATCTGAAATGGGCAATAGTTAAAAGAGAAACATGACTGAACATAAATGCAGATGGTAGCCAAGCCTGCAGGTTGCACTGTTGTATACTGCCACAGAACACTGTTCTGTGTAGTTGAGAGTGAACCATGTCAGAGTTTAGTGAATTCTAACAAGGGCAAATTGTTGGTGCTTTGTATGCATGCTTCCATATGCAAAGCAACAAAGTGTTTGTATTTCACGAGATTTATGCTGCATACAGGGAAACCATCATCAGTTAAGTCACAACACATATGAAACTGTGTGTTCATTGATCGTAACTGACAGTCACTAAAGAGAATTGTGATGAAAAATAAGAGGATGGCAGTTTAAAAAAAATCACTGCAGGGAAGAATGTCCCACTTGTGAACTCTGTCAGCAATAAAACACAACGGGAGCTCCAGAAGCAGGAAATTTTAGGGAGAGTTTGAATTCCATAACCATTTATCAGTGATGCATATATCCGTAACAGGAAAACATAGTGCTGAAGCCATAAAACCTAGACTATGGAGCAATGGAATAAATTAATTTGGTTGGATAAGTCTTGTTTCACACTGTTTCCTATTTCTAGTCGTGCTTATTTCCCAACAGTGAAATATGGCAGGGGTCCGGGGACGGTTTGAGCCCCATGGTTACTCTGCAAGATTGCATTACTGTCAAGGAGCTATAACCATTTTTACTTGAATGGTCGGTCTTCGGGGTGGGGAGGGGGGTGGGGTTGGGTACTATTGTTCCATGACACTGCAGCTCGTACAGGGCATGCTGAACAGTGATTTGTATGTGGAATCGGTGAAGTGAGGGGGGGGGGGGGGGGGGGGGTGGCATACAAAGTGCTGATAGGGTACATGTGACCCAAGTGGGAGATGACCTCCATCTTGTCCACTTGGCCTTAACAAACGGAACAACTTCGTCCAGTGTTGGCATGAAGTCTGAAGACTGCACAGGGTATAGACACGTCTTCGGGGACAGTTCAAGGCTGTCTTCTGCGAGTTGGTCTCTTTGTCATCCACATCATTGTGTCAGCTCTCACTGACCTGAATCCAACAATGCTGCCAATTGCAATGGGTATGTTAACACTGACACTGGTATGCTAAGTAGCAAAATGTAGTGTTTCCAGATGAGTCCCACTTCAACTTGTCCTACAGTGATGGCCGCATACATGTTTGACAATGACACTGTGATGGCAATTGTATTTTTGGGCAGCATAGTGGACAGTTTCAGCAAGACAACACCTGGCCGCTTGTGGCAAGGTATGTCCAAGCTTTCTTCGAAGAATGACGGGTACCACTGCTTCCCTGGCCTGTCCGTTCAGCTGATGATTTACCCACTGAACATATCACTGATATGATCTACTCGGAACTCTGTTTAGGTCCTCTTGCTGGCAAAGTTGATGCTTTGTGGAAACACCTACAAACTGCGTGGCATAGGATTCCCCAGCAGCATATTCATCAAGTGCTCTTTGATTCCACATCACAATGTCTAGTGGCTCAGACTGCAGCACATGGTGGCTCTACTCCATCTCTAATTTCCACAGTCACAGTGTATGTACAAGTCTGTAATGCTAATCACAGTGAAATTTATTCCACTGATTAGGGATGCCACACTACACAAGTGATCACATCTCTTGGTTTTTATGTTCAAGGAAAAAGTAATTTCTTAGCCCAAGAAATTAAAAACTTAACTAAACTCCTCAAACTGACAATTTCTCCAGTACTAAAATTCTGTTCTTCGAGTACAATACACATAATGTATTCAGTCACAGAAGCAATATATCACTGCTACAGGGCATATTTCCATACAGATTGACATATGCTATAGTCAGATCCCTGTACAGGAAATGTAGTAAGACATGATGCTAATTACAGACCATCCCACTCCTTACCTCCCCGTCAAAGGAACTGGGAAAATATGCATGCATGAAAAACAAATCTGTCAAAATAAGATACTTGGGTACATTTTTTCTGCAGCCTCCCTTCTCACACATCACCAGCAAGACCCAGCAATTATGAACCAAGCCCAAGGAGTCTTACCAGCACATTTATGTACACACACACACACACACACACACACACACACACACACACACACACACACACACACAACTATCTTCACCTGCCGACAATAATGTGCCAATTTTTTTGGAGCAGCGACCATTGCCGTGCATACTGAAACTTGAGCTGTGACTGACTGTTTAAATGTTACTGCCACTGTTTAGAGATCTGCTCCATGTTTATGAGGTTTTTAGTACACATCATACACCTGAATCTACATTCATGTCCTGCAAAACACTGACGTGCGGAGAAAAGGGTACTTCCCATTGCACGACACTTTTTTCCATTCTATTTGTGATTGTAGTGTGGGGGAAATAACTGATTAAATGCCTCTGTTATTCTATACTTAGTCTGATTTTGTCTTTATGACCCCCGTAGAAACAATACTTAGGATGCTAATGTATATCCCAATATTTCTCAATACTAATTCTTGAAACTTTGCAAGTATGCTTTCGCTGGGTAGCCCAGCCCAATGAAGAAACTTCAACACTTGAAAAAGTAAATATTCTCCTGCAAATTAAAATTGGTTCTCTTCAAGTAGACTGTCATTTAAATGGTCTAGATTTGCTATATTGTCTGCTGAAAAAATGTACCATAATTATAAAAAGTTACGTGTTTCACACAATTGCATGAGATCGCAATTGTGATTCACGGAGCAGGCATCTAACTAATTAGCAAAATTTGATATTAGAATCAATTTACGTTTCAAAAAAGGGGCTGCAAGCATTGCCACTGAAAACAACACTTAAAGGTTTGTAACTGACAAACAGATCATTCTAACAATTAAGTCTTTTATATCCCGTAGGTTTTCTATTTCCATTAACTGTCATGTACTCTAAAGAATTAAAAAAAATAACAATTAAACAGAGTAAAGCTGTCTTCAGCCTAAAGGTTGATCTGAACACTGCAGCAATTTACTAGCACTGTCCAAAGGGGTGGGGGGGGTGCATGTCCTTGCTTTCCTTTGTACCAATTACCAGCCATTTACAGGAGATCATGCCACAAATCAAAAGGAACTTCAAATGATGGTTCAGTTTTGCATTTTCCATATAAATAATCACTGTAAAAGGTGAAAAATGTGAAAGAGACAAAAATTGTTAGGACCTATCGATAACTGAATACCTGACATTTGCATCTGTAGTCTTGACATCAAAAGCTTTGAATTCTTGGTGGGCAATACACAATAAACATAAGTGACTTCCAAAATAACCTTACATCCACACTTTTCATTTAAGATACTCCCCTTTCATTTACTCACCAACTGTTACTCATGTATGTTGCACCTTTTTACACTCAACTGAGTTGAAAGATTTCTGCCACATCTTGCAGATTTTTACATGTTGTCACACCAATTTAACGTTCCATGTCTCTTGTTTCTCCACATCTGATCCAACACCTTATTATCAGCTGCCCCACTCTTTAGCATATCAATCCAGCCATTTAACCACACCCCTCAAGTCTTTGATAACTTTCTTAGACTTCTTTTAGCTAACGAAAAAATCTATATCATATCACACTGATCTCTGGCAGCAGCAGTAATAATTATTACTGTATTATTATTTAGTACTACATCCACTGTAGTGATGTCACTTAGGTGTGTCTCATCATATGGTTTTGTACTTGTGATTTGTTCTAAACAAATTTCAATTGTCGGTCAACTGTGTAACATTTGCATTAAGTTCCTCTACACTGTCACTACTTCCTGCCATTCATGGCTCAGGCAGTACTAACAGGAAAGAACCTAATGGCCACCCTAATGTTGCAATGATCATGCTATACATAAGGGTACAGATACATTGGTTAATATTTCGGTGTTTTGTGAAACACCAGTGCTCTTGGCATTTAGTATGATTGAGTTATCACTCATAACTGGCATTCAGCTAAGTTTAAGCATCATTATTATCATTAGTTAAGGTATTAACATGATTCTTGGTTTATCATGGTTGGATTTTTATGTTCGAGATGCTTCTGGGGTGCCGTACAGCAGAAAAAGATACCCTTTTGATGAGTTTCAATCATTGCAAGGAGTCACTCAAGAGTCTGCAGCGTCATGCGTGGCGCAATGGAGCTCCTCCATGGCAGAGTTCCATGGGTTTTGTTGACAAACCCAAGGAAGTAGAATGGTAGACTTCTGTCACCAGGCTCTTCTCTTTTCTTCAAAGGACGTTTTTTGCTAGGGGGCAGCTCCATGGCACCACACACAGCGCTGCAGACACAGAGCAATGACAAACTTATGAAATGGGTGTCTTGCCACCGCACAATGCTCCAGCAATACATCGAACATAGAACTCCAACCCCAACAAACCCAGAAACAACTGTTATAATCTGAGTTGTAAACTGAATTTGAGTTGAAGTCTGGCGAGTAAACCAGATTATGTTCAGAGTAAACAGCCTGCTATTTTCCATAGTAAAAATAGCTTTAGGGGAAGAACAGCTGGAAGCAGTAGTGTTTCCATCTGGTATAAAGTAAAAGCATACTTCACAACACGAAACCACACATATTATTGTAGACATCATAATGGCATCGAGAAAATATTTGCCATAAACATTTATTTTCAATATGGGCACAAAAATCCCCCCTGCCCCTCGAATCTGTAGTCTGAAGGAAAAGACACCATAAATTCATTTTATTGATTCGCCTCAATGGGGAATGAATCCACAATCTTCAGAACGGGCGAAAATTTCACGCAACCTCTAGTGGGAATTTAAAATTAGTCAGCGTGGATGGGCACCATAGATAGGTGGTATTGGGAGGGAATGTGAGTCAGTTGGGGAGCATGCTGAGAGAGTCCGTGCATTTGTGATAAACAGTATGTCCAGATGGTGCAATGGTTAATGCAACTGCCTAGTAAACAGGAGATCCCGGGTTGAGTACCGGTCTGGCACACATTTACACTCGTCGCGGCCGATTCCGCATAATGTCCCAATGCAGCACATATTAGTTCCTCCGCCTCCAGCATTAATTTACATAAATTTAGTATTGCCACAAACAAGACCATATACAAGCTGCTCACGGTAAAGTTATCCAGGGTCATCACAGGCTTCCCCAAGTGAAATTCTCTGATATCCAGAAAAGTTTAAGTATTTCTCCCTGACAGATTCTGATATCTCAAGGGTAAATTAAGACGTAAATTCACAACCTGTCTTTTCCGCTATGGTACAGCGCAAACAAGGATACATCTGGAAAGAACTTGGAAGCAGATTGCATTTCCTGATGTGAGCAAAAATACTAACATCACCATATTTTGTAATGAATAGAAAAAGCAAGTCAAATGGTATGTGTGTTTCATTAAGACGGCTGATTTTATTTTACTTTAATAAAACGAAATACTGTAGGTGACAAAAATACTTATTTCCTTGGGAGTTCCAAGATCGATTTAAAATACCTCCATCGATTCCAGAAATAACCTCAGAAAAAAGTAGGCCACTTGAAAGGTGACTGCCAATAAAATGTTGGATCTACTACGTTGATTATTGTCAGTTATTACATACTGTGTTATACATATATGAGGTGCGATTGTAAAGTTTTAAGAATGGGCTTGTAATTTACAATGGTGGTACTTACATGTTACTGCGATGCATTTCCTTCAAAATAGTCCCCTTCTGACAGAACACACCGATTCCAACGGTGTTTACACTTTTGGAAACATTCCTGGATATTTTTACCTGAAGTGTGTTAAGGACACACTCCGTATTTGCCTGAATGTCTTCAATCAAGTCAAATTGCTTCCCTTTCAGTGAAAATTTCAGTTTAGAAAACAGGTACAAGTCCACAGGAATTTTGAACTTTATCAAAAATTCAACGATGGAGAAGGCATGATGAACCGGAGCGTTGTCATGGTGTAGCACCCAAATCCCGTCTTTCCATAATGTAGGCCTTTTCTTCCGCACCTTCTCGTGCAAAATTTTCTTCTGCAGCTTTTCGTGCAAACACTCAAGGATACATCTGTAGTATTCCTGGTTGATTGTCTATCCTCCAGAGGTAATGCATTTTTGTTGTGGTGAACCTGGTGTCTTGCACTGCGAAGACTACACTTTGGTTTCAGGACCATATCCATATACCCACGATTCATCACCTGTAATTACCCTATTTAACAAATCTGGGTCTTTTTAGTTCGATTAATCAGTTCCTTGCACACTTCAAATCAGTACTGTCCCTGGTTATCTGACAACACTTTTGGAATGAATTTAGCAGACACTCAATGCACGTTCAGATCTTCAGTTAAAATTGATTGAACTGCATAGAAACTTAAATCAAGTTCATCAGCCATCTCCCTAGCTGTAAGTCTACGATCAGAGCGCACCAAGTCACGAACTTTCACAACATATTCATTCGTTTCTGAGGTGGAAGGACATCCGGACCACGGTTCATCTTCAAATGATTCGCGGCCATTTTTAAATCTGTTGAACCAGATAAAAGCATCTGACTGGCTCATACAATTTTCTCCAAAATCTGTTTTTAATAGTTTTTAAGTCCCAGAAACTGATTTCCTGGTTTTAAAACAAAATTTCACACAAACTTGTTGCTCCGTTTATACGTCCATCTTCACGCAGACAGAATCCGGCAACAAGCCCTAACAGACCCGCATTCAACTAGCTGCCACAATGAAATGAATAAAGGAAACATAGTTTCTGGTCAAAGGGCGTTCAAGGACAAGGCAATGACTCACTCCCTATCCTCCCTGTACCTGCCCGCCAAACCAGTAAGCAGTAGCAGATCCATTCTTAAAACTTTACAATCATACCTCACATTATTTTACAGACATTGTGTGATTTTCTTTCGAGAAATATATGAGTACACAGTGTACAAACTGCAACAATTTTTTTCTTCTTACTGTCCATACTTTCTAAAATATAAACTATTTTTGAAGGGCCAAAATGTATAAGCACAAATAAAATATCTAAAACACCACGCTGTACAACATACTTCTGGTGAGAGTCAATTCCTGAAATCCATCGCCCATGGTGTCTGGCCTGCTGAGGAGCACTGCAGTCATGGGTCCATGGATGAACTATGAAAATCTGCTGCATTATGCCAAACACAAATAGACCCATACTGCAGGCAGATCAGTGAGATTAGATCCGACATACAGTGCCCGCACATTAGTGGGAACCGAATAACTTCAGATCGGCAGGCTCGATCCAGTATTGATACCCGCAGAAACGGCCTCCGGTTTTGGCCTGTTGTGGAAATACACTCGTTTGGACAGCCATTCATGAGCCATAGACTGCATGTTGATGAAATGAGACCACAGTGATCAATCCATGCAACAGATAATTTGTTCAAATACTCTGAGAATCAATAATGATAAGGATAGGTAGCAACTCACCACAAAGATGATTGCTGAGCCACAGACAGGCACATAGAAAAGATGATCACACACACACACACACACACACACACACACACACACACAACCAAATTTTCAGCCACAGCTTTTGTCGCAAAACGAGAGCGCGCACACATTCACATAATCACTCAGGCAACTCATGCACACTTCACCGCCATCTCCGGCTGCTGCATCTACACTCTAAGAATCAGGTCGAAATAAAATCACTCCTCAAGCCTCCCTGCCTCTCGTCGGAAGCTGCTAGGCTAGCGCCAAGAAGTGGTGGCAGCACTGACTGCAAGCTGAGGGGAGTGGTAGAAAGGGGAGAAGCAGTAGGACAGAGAGTAAGGAAGCGGCGCATGTACTCAGCTGCACTCTGCCAGCGATGATGCTGACACTTCAGTAAACAAACCATTTCATGACATGGATGGACAAAGTAACGAGATGGTCAACTGCAAAATGGGGTGCTCTAAATTCACACTGTGCATTCGTGAGTAAATGGCGAGACTTGAGCCAAACACACCAGCCAGGCATGAATCATACATTCCATCACCTTGCAAACACAGCTGGTAAGAGAGGTGGGGCGGTAACTAGAAGGAAGGTTTTTGTCCTTACCGGGCTTAGGTAAGGGTACGACAGTGTCTTCACACCAGTGTCCAGGAAATTTGCCCTCGGCCCAGATGCAATTGTGTGTGTGTTAAGAAGAAAGTGCTTGCTCGCAAGAGAGAGATGCTGCAACATCTGAATGTGGATAGTGTCTGACTCTGGGGCAGAGGACCGGGATGAACAGAGCATGATCTAGCTCCCTCATAGTGAATGTGGCATTGTAGCACTCACATTTCGGAGAGAGAAGGGTATCGCTGGAGCCTCCTCCACTCATTTTAAGGTGTTGGAGATAGCAATAGGATCCACGATGACATCGGCACCTACTGTCATGCCGGAAATGGGGAAATAGATCTTGGCTGCAGAGAGCTGTCGGAGGTTGGCCCACACAACAGAGGAAGGTGTGGAACTGTAGAAAGAACTAGTGACTGAAATCCAAGTAGTTCTTTTGCTATCCCAAAGAACTCTAAGACACTTCACACGCATCTGTTTATAATGAATGTAGTTTTCCAGCGTATGGCAGTTAAAAACGTGGAGAGCACGTCTCCGTGCGCAAATTGCATCATGGCGTGCCTCAGTCCACCAAGGGCCTGGGACATGACATGGTAAAGAGGAAATGTGAGGAATGGAACATTCTGCAGCAGTAAGAATAACATTGGTGGGATAGTCCACCTGGTCATCACAACTGGGGAAATCTTGTTCTGTGAAGGACGCCAGGGAGGAGTAAAGCTGCCAGTCAGCCTTAGTATGCGGCCATTTGGGTGTGCATGTGGATGGGGTACGAGTCAGCAGACGGATAGCACAAGGCACACTTGAGTAGGTGTCAGAAAGAACAGACCACTCAATACAACGGGGTGCAAAAGGATAGGTCCAAATGGGAATAGGTGTGCAAGGAGTCAGAAAGGAAAGCAGGTGCTCCAGTGTTAAGGTAGAAGAGGTTGAGTTGGTTAAGAAGGTCAGCCAAGAGGGAACCTCTCTGGCAGGTCCTGGGAGAACCCCAAATGGGATGATGCGCATTAAAGCCCCCGAGTAGCAAAAATGGTGTGGGGTAGGTGCCCAATAAGCAGAAGGAAGTCTGCCGTGGTAACAGCAAATGTTCGAGGGACATAGATAGTATAGGGGGAAGAAAGACAGGTGAAGAAAGAAAAGGTGAACGGCAACAGCTTGATGACAGGTAGTCAGGGATATGGGTTCACTATGAAGGTCATCTTGTATGAGAAGAATGACACCCCCATGACATGGGATGCCGACCTCAGGGGAAATGTAAAAACAAATTGGTAAGTAATGTAAAAGTGCAAAGCGGTCTTGAGGGCGTAATCTCGTTTTCTGAAGGCAGAGTACAAGGGGATGCTGCAATGCTAGAAGCAACTGCAAATCCTCTTTGTGGGACCGAAGGCTGTGAGTGTTCATTGAAGGACAGTCTTGAGGAGGAAGAAATTTAGAGGTGTCAACTCGGCGGCTGCCGAGAGAGAGATGGTGTAGAGTCGCTACTACAGGGCACAGAAGCAAGAGGATCCTGCTCCATGGGGTCCACAGAAGCATCGGCGTGCTTCTGCAGTCAGTCTGTGGAGTCCAACACTGAAAAATGGTTAATGGTGCGCACCGGCGAGAGATCCTGCCGGCTGAGTGACCACGTGGAGACACTGTCTAGCAGGATCTTCACATTAGCGAAGGAGAAGACCATTGGTCTAGCAGACTTCTTCAAGCCCTTCTGGTTGGAAGACGACTTGGGTATTGTTTGGCTGGAGGGATGGAGGAAGTCTTTTCGGAAGTACTACTTCTGTCCTTTCCTGCCTGCCAGTTGTGTAGCAGGGAGCTTCGCCCCTTTAGGCGAGATTTTGACAGTTTGTTGCACAGTGGGATGGGGGACGGCGATGCCATCTTGACACTGGGCGACTTCACAACCTCCAAAATTGAGGTCGCATGTCTGCATGTCCATGTCCTTCGTGGAGAAAGGGGTATCAAGAACAGAACTATAGGTGCCAGACGTGAGAACACAGGGTTTCCAACTAGATAGTAACTTGCGAGCAACTGGGTAAGGCACTTTTTCCTTTACCCGAATCTCTAACAGCCACTCATCTACATAAAAGGGGCAATCCCGTGAGGAGACGGCATGGCCACCATTGCAGTTGACACAGCGGGCAGAAGGAGGCAGACATTCACCTTCGGGTGCATCCCTGCCACAGGTTACACATTTTGCTGGGTGTAGACAATATGTTCTAGTGTGGTTGAAACGATGACAATGGTAGCAGAGCATCGGATTCTGAGTGTACGGCCAGACTGTGATGATAGCCTGCTTTAATCTTGGACAGCAAGCAGCACCACTACACTATCGAAGGTGAAGGAAAGAAGTGCGGGTGAGCACCAAGAAGGAATCTATCTTTTTCATTACACGATAGACAACAATGACACCCTGCTCAGAGAGGTAAGACTGTATTTCAGCCTTTGTTAGACAGTCAAGCAGCTTGGTGTAAATTACAACACTGAAAGAATACAAAATGTGCCTCGACACGAGCAGGGTAGCTGTGGAGAAGTGAGGCAGCAAGTAGCAGTTGTGCTTAAGAATCAGAAGCTGTCTCCAAAAGCAAGAGGCCATTCCGTAAAAGAGCAAGATTTCACAGGGCAAGCAATAGGCTCTACACCTTAGTGAATAATAAACAGATTGATTGTGGCAACGGACGGACTGTCTTCAGTACATTATACCACAAAGAAGCGGGAAGGGTCTTCGAATCAGTAGCCTTATTACATTTAAGTTTCGTCGATGGGGAGAATGATTGATACTTGATACATCATGAGGAAATCCTCCATGATGCCAGCGCTTCCAATGGCATGCTCCTTCCAAGTGGGGGGGGGGGGGGGGGGGGGGGAGGGTCCGTCACAAGGGAGTGCACCCAGCTTAGGTGATTGTTCACACCTCCCGAACACCTGACAGAGGGACCAACTGACAATTTGGGAAGTTTACAGTTCAAGCGATCACCCCTCCCTGGGCCTGGCCTGTACCATGGGGTACATGTGAACCCTATCTGTCAACCCAGGCTGGGAATTACACTTCACCCAGTCACCTTTTACACGCCAGACACAAGGGCCGGCCTTCAGGAGTGCACAGGGACGAAGAAGACAAAGAGGATCCTCAAACACCAAAGCGGAGGAATGAGAGGAGAAGGGAAACAAACGAAGGAAAAGGGAGCCAAAAAGGAAGTTAAGACTGTTCACAAGTCAGTGGCGGAATGCAGAACATTCCCAAGAATACCCCAGACATGTTCCCCAAGGGAGGTGAAAAAGAACAGCAAGAGGATAGACAGACAGCACAGAAGAGAAAAAGTGCTGGGCCCCATGGTAGGCAGGCACGAACCCGCCAAAGAGTGGCAAGCCCCCTGGGGGGTCAAAAGGCAGTGTGATATAGTAAAATGAGAGATAAATCGTAAATACAAAAATTCTGCAACAACATTCTTCAAAATTATTTAGATCAATTGAACCATGAGAACCTAAAATGTGAGAATTTCAGCTTCAAGAATCAGACCCCTAGACATGAACCGCAGCCAACTGTACGAGACAATCTAAGTAAAATATTTATTGTAAATCTTACTATTCTTACAACAACAAAGTGACGGGAAGATTACAAGTGTGAACATTGTCCGCGAAAAATGACTAATAATGAAGATTTGTCTGTTGCAGAAAAGAAAGCACTTTATTTTAATTTACAATTTATGTATAAATAAATTTTCAATCACATGGAGGAAAAAAAAAAAAAAAAAAAAAAAAAAATGGGTTGCACCACAAAGCAAATCATACCAACAGTGATGATGTACTACCAATAATGACAGATTGAATCGAATGAAAGTCAAGAGGACTTTACAACTACAACCAGTGATATCAAAAAGGAAAGATAAGAACAAACAATTTGTAAAGTTAATTTGTTTGTGGACTCGTGTGCTTGTTAACACAATGAAGAGGGATGAGGGTAGGATTGAGGTAGAAATGAAAGCTGTAGGATCCAGCTAGGACATGGCCGAGCCGAGTGAAATCATAGTCAGTAAAATTGAACAGAGTAGAAGATCAGATGGATGAACTTAGTAATCACGTTTCTGAGTTAAAAAACGGGTTGTCAGAGGGGTTAAAAAGTGTGAATGAAAAAGTTGATGTTTTAGAAAATGAGTTTGTAGCTGAGTCAGCAAAACAATCAAAGAATGTTGATTACGTTAGAGTTGAACAGAGGACCGTAGTGGGAAAAAATGCAACAAAATATTGCAGTTTAAGCCAAAAAATATTAAATGCAGAAAACAATATGCAAACTAATGTAACTGTTTCAGATCAAAAACTTTCAGCAGCTCAGGAAATTTATCTGAACCAAAGTCTGTGTGCAAACAATGGTATTGCGCGGTCCAACACTCCCATCAAGAGTTTTCCACCATACAGTTTACATCCACTGATTATCTGCACCACTGCAGAGATAGTTTTGTGTCAGGTATGAAGGACACTCAAGAAATTAAATTTGTTACGAGATGTCTTTAAGGTAAAGCTCTGTTATGTGCAAATTTAAATTTAGTTCAGTGGTAAAAATATCAAACTTGTATCGAAAGTTTTCTAAATAAATTTTGGTTGGAAGCTCGAAAGGGGAGAATCAAAAGCGAATTTTTGAATGCTCTTAATTATAGGAATAGGGACGGCACTTTGAAAGCTTTTTTTGTAAGAAGCAACTTAAAAAATTAGCACATCTTTACAAACCATTTGACGAAATACCTTGATTGATGCACTTAAAAGGAGATTACCAGAAAGATTGCAGTGGGACTCAGTACATGGACCTGATTACTGTCTAACAATTTTTCAATGTCTTGACAGGCTGGATAGGGCAGTAGTAGCAGGAAATATGTACGATAATAATCGGAATGCTACAAAACACAATAGGAGTAATTATAGAAAGAGATATAATGGTTACTTCTATTAGGATCAAGGTGTAGACAGACAGATTCTGAACATCAGCAGGATAGGAATAACTGGGATGACCATGGATTTTTAACAGAAGAAACAACCGTAGAAGTTAACTACTCAGAAAACTGTATTCACCTCAAGGAAGGTTCACAGTTTCGGGGGTGAGGGAACAACAAGCACAGCACCCCGAAGTAACACTTGCAATTAGACAATAATAATGGTGTTAATGATGTGGCACATGTATCTGAAATTTAACAGAAGGAATATCAGATTTCTCATCTATATTTTAATCAAAAGTTTTGGGATACTATGTCTAATTATGGTGATGTATGTGCTAATCACAAACCAGAATCAGAGTAGGGGGAATTGATGTAGTATGAACTAATGATTTCTTCTCTTAGTTGGGAAATTGTGTTGATATATACAAATCAGTGATGACAGTATTGGATCTGAAGTAGGTGTTATTTCTGATGTAGATGTGAATAAGAGCTGCGAAATAACAGATTGGTAAGTCTGAGACTGGTGGCTTATTGCAAATGAATGTAGGTGAGGTAACTGACTGCTGGAGGTAAGACTTGTATTGTTAATGATGTTGTAAATGAAGTAGTTTTGGAGGAATATTATGATGATGACCATCAGGTATTTGTAGAGTTCAAGAATAATGAAGTTTCAGAGTTATTTGTGAATAAACTCAAAGAAAACTTCTATCTTTTAGTAGAAACACATAGTGAGAACAAGCCTTAAATTTTACAGACTGATTGCACTATATCTGGTTCGTCTTACGAATAGAGGAACATACATTCATATGAATAGGCATTCGGTTCTATGTTTGTAGTAGAATCCTGACTTCCGTTCTTATGTTAATATTACCCTATAATGTTTTGTTTCAAAGAAGCTATCGTATTTTGTTTTCCTTATACTCTTAACGCATTTGTCAAAAAATAAATGCAAGTGGGACGTATCTGTACATGGCGTAGCCACAGATTTAAAGCGCGTGCCGTCCAGGGCCGGTACTACATTGTGAAACAGCTTGTAGAAGCGCCCTGTGACGTAGCAGGGTAGTCGGAGTGGGGACTCGCTCACTCGCTCTTCAGTTTACCAACAGACTATATCAGTTGTTTAGATCAATGGCCCATGGCGCTGGCTGACCAACACTTCTGCTCTCAAGAAGAAGTCACAAATTGGATCAATTCTTGGATCACTTCAAAACATGAACAATTTTTTCGACACGGGGTTAGTACACTGCCTGAAAGATGGGAGAAAGTAGTGGCCAGCAATGGAAAATACTTTGAATAATACATGTGTAACCAATTTGTTTCATTAAAGCCTCAACTGTTGGGGAAAAAACGCCAGAAGCAAAGTTGTACACCTTGTAGAAGAAAAGACCTTTGAACATGGATACATAGTGACCCCTAATTTGGAAGAAAATACACATTATATTTGCAGGTTCATACAACTATTTAATTCTGTGTTGTTTGTTAGGAATGTAGTATGTAAGATCAAGTGATTTCTAAAGTTCTGGCTTATCTGTTGACTGAGTTTTAAATCTATGCTACACTATATTAGAAGTTAATACAACTATATAATTCTGTTTTGTAATAGATTTGTGCTTTAGAATATGATACAAATACACACCTTTTACAATTTTGAAATGGGACAATACCATTAAATATCTAAAAATAAATTTTCTTATCTTAGGGTACTATTAGTGTTAAATATTACTGTTATTCATAAGTACTCTGCAAAGAATACCCAAAAGAGTTCATGACAAATTTAATTAAAGTGATGGGTGTTGTGGTAAACCAAGTGAAGACATTTTATTCGTATGTACTGTAAATATTAGGAATAGTATCTTAAACTTCCTGGCAGATTAAAACTGTGTGCCCGACCGAGACTCGAACTCGGGACCTTTGCCTTTCGCGGGCAAGTGCTCTGGTCCCGAGTTCGAGTCTCGGTCGGGCACACAGTTTTAATCTGCCAGGAAGTTTCATATCAGCGCACACTCCGCTGCAGAGTGAAAATCTCATTCTGGAATAGTATCTTAGTTTCATATGTGAACACTTTTTAATCCATTCTGACATAAGCCTTGATACTTAATTTTTTTAATATATGTAGGCAAAACACATGCCATGTGATGTGAGGGAGGTACTCAACAGCATTCTTAATACACAAAACCATGTTTCAGGATTTGAAGTGAAAGGCGGACTGGAAGTTATCTATCCACTGAAGCGTGTAATGAGAAATCTAGGGAGGAAACTGAAGATATGGGTGGATCCACTCCAACACCCCAGTATGGTGACATACTTGCTGGTCCAGTCGACTTGCAAGAGATCATAGGTGCTGGGTAATGTACTCAAACGTTGGTCTACTATAACAGCGCTGTGACAAATTTATAAATTGTTAATCAAGAAATTATCCTATATGAAGAATTCGTGGAACTATTTGTTCAGAAAAGTCGTCACTGCTATGGACAGTGTTATACCACCTAAATGGATATTTTTTCAAGCGAGGGGATTAATTTCCCAATACATTATGTAATGTTAAATAATGCTGTGAAAGGTTGATGTTCTATGACTGATGATTTGTTATGAGAAAACTTAGGAAGATCAAGACTGCATTCTACAAACCACGTTGTAAATAATTATCAGAATCTGATAAAATTAAGCACTATTGGTTAGTAGTCATACATTTCAATGGATCATCTTATCTAAACACTCAGTATATATTTTTTATCAATTGTAAATGAATCTTCTAGGATTCCTTGTACATGTATTAGTATGAACAATTAGCAAATAGTGTGGAAGACATGAGTATAGACTAACAGGGTGTATACATGGACAAGGAAAAAAATTCCCAGATTTTTCCCAGATAAAAATACACTTTTTCCCTGTTAAGTGACAGTATACTCTTATTCGGCACTGTAAAACTCATCAATCCTTTGAATGTTAATGGTTTTATATACCAGAGTAGAATTTCCTGGCACTTTAGAAAACTTAACTCAGGGGGAAAACGCGTTTTGAAAGACCTTTGATGTGCAGCAACATGTACAATGTATATTTTCGTATTACGAAGGTATAAATTCAAATGCCGTCAAACACTGCATGTCACTTTCCGAAGCATTGAAATCAAGTTTGAGATGCACTTTTGTAAGCCAGTCATAGCTCATGTCACATGATCTCGCCAGCTGATGACAGCATAGGTCACGTGATGTAGTCAGCCAATAGCGAGATCACTCTTAAGTAGCGCCCAACACACAAGTAAGGAAAGTTAATGGTTTAAGTTAATATACATAGCCTTCACCTATAATATTGGTCTCTAAGATTAATATGCTGGAAGATAAGCGAAGTTTCCACATATAATGTTGATCTTTTTTGCACGTGTTATACTTTAAGATACATCACACAAAAGTGCCAGAAAATTTTTTAAATAACGACATAAATGTCTGATCTTCTGGGCTCAAAATTCTTCTAGATGGTCGTCCTCAAAGAGTTGATTTTTAAATGAGAGTCAAATGCTTTGTGATTTAAGAAATTCATCGTACATTCTCGCACATAGCTTATCTTACGTGAAATGAAATCTCCTTTGAATGTAATGCTTTTCAAACCACCATTCGTAATATTTTCCTGCGACCTGTTAGAAATAGGTTCGTTTCAGTAGTTGCCAGATAGCGCAGGTAACAAGCGTGACTGCGCTTGCGCAGCTACGATGATGCAGGAAGCCCGTGTGTTCCTACGTGTAAAACATTAAAAGATCTTACACTATGTCATAAAAGAAACAAGACATCAGAGGATACTTCAAGAGCACCGGAATTTCGTGAACCATACTAAAACGCATAATTCAGCTTAAAATGCACATTTGTATGTAAATTTTCTTGGCGTACCAGTACTGTATTGTCTCATGTTTGGTTCTTTATTATGGCATAATGCCATACGTGCACTTTAAATGCAGTGAACAGTTGAAACCAGCCAATAATATGAAATTAAACACTTCGTTTCAAGTAAATTGACTGCCACAATAGAAAAGATTAATAAAAACCAAATCTCTTTAGCAAACCGGCCAAAATAACTTCATTGTTCTGTAAGGCGATTAATGTTTGACTGTCAGGAAGGTTGAAATAAAATCTAAAACTAATAACATATTTTAGCCTTCCGTAATTACGCGAACGTATTTTAATTCATTTGCTAGCTCCCGGCCACAAAAATTCGTTTTATCATCTAATGTGAGAGCAATAAACGAAGAGGAAACAACAAAATCACTAAACGTAAACACAGGTCACGTGGAGACGACCCACCTCCCCACCACAACTCAGACTGCTCTGGGCATCAGCCCCAGATTTACTAATTTCTGAACCAGGGCAATATTAAGTAGTGGCATCCAGTCACACATCTGTATCAAGAAGCGGGAGAAGGTACTACTCACATGCGACTTAACTGCGCATGTGCAAGAGCCTGCCCGCAACTGCTCAAACGAATCTAATTTAAACAGTTGTCACGCCACATTCATCGGAGGCAATTTGTTGTTACAAAGCATTGCATGGTCTTCCTAAAGCGTTTGACACATTTTGCTGTTGGCAGGCGCTTATATGAGCACTATTTTGTTGTTGTATATGGCGCATTTCCTTTGCAACTTAAAGTTTTATTATCTTTCTTTTTTTCCTCCTGTTCATGATGTTTTGTTGCTGCAGTATTATTCTGCAGTAGCGGGGTACAGTAATATCCTTTGTTAGAGTATTGGTTCTTACCAGTCAAAATCACATAAATTTAAATGAAAACAAAAACAATAAACAATTCCCAGAATTATAAACAATTCCCAGAATTATAAACAATTCCCAGAATTATAAACAATTCCCAGAATTATAAACAATTCCCAGAATTATAAACAATTCCCAGGTTTTCTCCTGGATGAAAAAATTCCCGAGTTTTTCCCGGATCTCCCGGGTCGCATACACCCCTAAACAAGATGTATACAGTTCTGATTTCACACACTGATTTTGGTCCTCAAGCTACTCAATTATATCATTCAACACTATTTAGGACTGATTATCTGTATTTATCCAGAGTACTGCATTATTGTATCTCATTGGAACTTGAGTTGTGGGCAGACTCATACTTAACACATTGTTTTGGGTACCCCTGGTCATCGCGACTGTGTGTGCATGTGCACTCAAGGAATGGGTGAAATTATTGATTGAACCTAGATGCTTCCTTTAATTATTCTTTACATACAATTGAACTTATTGATATACAATTATGAACTTTATTGATTTTGTTAGTCTGGTGTGTGCCAAGTGTGATTCTGACTCGTGGGTCGGTCCTCAAATCTTAAGCATAGGCCCTAATATTTTTTCATTATTTTCTCCTTTCACGAGTTAACATATCCTTAAATACGCTGATTTATGTGGCTGATTGATTTTGTGTTGTACTACTACCCATGACTGAGTATATTCTTCTGTTTTGCACCCATCATTACGAGTTTTTCAAGTTGGCTCAGTCATCATACTCATCTCTTGATGATTTTTGAGGGTGCGACTTTACAGATGTAAACTTGAAATTTGTAATTTACATTGCCTCTGCACTTATTTCTATAGTTTAGCATTGTAATGTTGTAGTTCTGACTTTGTCCTCCTACACGTATAGATTATGACTTGTGTAGAAGATATTTTTCTTACAGTTTATGTATTGCATTATGCATCAGATACTTCTATACAACTGTATTCTATCTTTTGGCATTACTTTGTACATAGTTTGGCAAACCTATTAGTAGGTCTCCAAATACTGCATACACATTGTTTCCATATTATGTGAGGGGAAAGGGACATCATCCTCGACAGTGGTAGTAGTCAGTACCAGTAATATTTTTCAAATTTTGGACAGGTCAATATTATTTCAGCTGTTTTTCTGAAAAATTTCATAGAACTTAACACACAATTTGTTATATTTAAAGCTAAAATTGTGGAAAGGAACTACTTTATTTTCGTTGTTACAATCGATGTGTACTAGCTCTGAATGTACAGTTAAAATTGTTTTTAAGAAACATTTGAAATTACAAATTATTTGGCACTCTTAAAATTTCTATAATTATGAAATCTAGTACTGTTTATTATGTTTATTTCTTGATTCATTCATAAAATATTAATCTAAACTAATAAAAATTCATTTGTCAAGAAAAATTGTAATCACTTTGGAATATTGTTATTACCTCAGACTGAAGTAGTAGTAAGCATGCCTCTGATGTGATTGGACATATTTTTGCATTTTGGACAAACAATGCAATTTTGGCTTTGTTGATGTGAAAATTCAAAAGAGTGTTAGATAGTAAAATGTGAGACAAATTATTGTAAAAACAAAAATTCTGCAACGACATTCCTCAAAGGTATTTAGATCAATTAACCACGAGAACTTAAAATACGAGAATTTCAGTTTCAAGGATCAGAACCTTAGACATGAAGAATGGCAGCCAACTGTATGAGAAAAGATAAGTAAAATGTTCACTGTGGATCTTACTCCTCCCACATCTTCTGAAAAGCCTTTACCATAGTGGACAGGAGCAGCAGCAGCAGCAGCAACAACAACAACAACAACAACAACAACAACAACAACAACAAAGAAGGGAGGGGGTAGAGTACAAGTTGGACCTTGAAGACAGGTTCTCGCAAACAACATATCAATCAACAGTGCCCCCCCCGTTTGGACTCATCCGTAAACAAAGCTACATAATTGTGGTGCTCATGTAAAATGTCAGAAAATATCACATTAAAAACAGAAGCAGGGGTGCAATCTCTCCTAAACTGCAGTAAATCTATGACACGCCTGACGCAGCACGAGGATCTGCCGCCAGATGTAAAGTGGCAGTTTAGCACCAGCTTCAGCCCAAACAGTGAGTATGGAGCCGGTCCCATAAATGTACATGGCCAGCCTGATCTCCTCATGGTGTACAGTGTCAAAGATTTTCAGGTACGAAGGCATTACTGACTGGTACACGATGCACCCATAGTCCAGCTGCCCTATAAAATCAGAGCAGATGCGTCCTGTCTGCTTCCGAAGACCCTCTGCCACTTTAAAATTAATTTCTTCACTTTTAACTAATTACCATTAACATATATGAGTATAATCTGCATTTTCATAAAAAAGAAAGGTTGGCCCTCAGTTTTAATAGAATATAACACCAGGTCTAATTTTGTGCTTAGTTTTATGTATGTAATTGATTTTCTAATTTATTTGGCTATTACAAGTTAGTATCTTTTGTTATAGGGTGAAATCAGTAATTTTTTTTGTAACTAATTCTATTGTTGACTTATAAACAAATATAAATTCTGCAATAATTATAAACATGTGGAAGAACCACCAATAGTCTTCTTAAAGGATCTATTTGAAAACATGTTAGCAAAGTCAGCCATTAATTAATTCCAAAGTAATTAAGTTTTGATAAAAGTATTGTTTGCATAACGATATTTGTGAATTTTGTCATTTAAACATATAATTCGCCGTAACTCTTGTAGTAGAAGAATCTGTTAAAAAGACGAAATTTTTCGATGTATTCAGTTAATTTAATGAGTTAAGTTTTAATTGTAATTTCTGTAACTTCAAACAATGTGTAGTTTCAGATGATATGGGCCCGATTTTTGGTCCCGAGACAGTCAGTCCATGTCAGTTTCAGACAAGAAACCTGTGTGCATCAATGTGCACCTGTCTGCTACATCATTTAAAGTAGTCAGTGTTGTACTTCCACACCTCGTTTTTCCAACAGTGTAGCAAAGTAGTATGTCAACACAGAGGACAATCAATGAAGAAACAAGCAGGCAATGTCACAACCTGTGGCTAGGACATTTCAAAAATGTTTATTGCCTTCTGGGTCTTGGCCTTCATGTCCTTCAGGTGTGATAACCAAGACTGTTAGGAGTAAAAAGTGAGGCCACAAAACCAAACAGTCTTTAAAAGGGAGAATGGTGTCCCTTATATACAATTCAAGTAAATTGGGGGGAACCACCCCCCCCCCCCCCCCACACACACACACACCTTTGCAGAAAATGTAAAACCACTCTTTGCAGCCCACTCCTCCATCCCCTTTACTGTAAGCTGCAACTGACAAGTTGTCGTTGCAGTCCACAAAGAAGGAGCATTGTACGAGATTCCTTATTGCAGACATGGCTGCGGCAAAGAGGATAACACTTAAAATACTGCCCTGAGGATCACCAAGTCGATACCAAAGAAAGCACTTTCTGCACCTGCTGATGAGCCGGAATGTACGAGACACTGTCAGCACCGGCATTACCAGAGCAAGTTGCAGTGATGAAGTCGGGGCGCAGACCATACAAAACCCTTATAAACCGATTTTACAGAAACTATTTGATTTAAATTTTTTTCCTGTTACTTACAGCTTTATAGTGAAGTGCCTATCATTTCATCAACAGTCATACTTATTGTGATGGTTCACATTTAAGTAACACACTATGAGAAATTTGATTAGTTTGCAACGGAAAACGGGGATCCCAATGATTTTGCATTAGGTGCACACTACATCATTAAGTTGATGTCTTGAGACTTCAATAGCATATGAAATTTTTCTCTTGACTTGGGAGGAGGTCAATATGTATCTCTAATCTTGAGAAACTGGATTTTATCTACCATACCCAGCTCTACCCACACACACTGCAATAGTGTGAAAGACAGCTATTTGAAACATCCATTATATCTGCTAAACAGTTCAAGATATCAAGACAAGCTTTTGATAATAATGGCACTCAGAGAGGAGAGTATTTTGCCAGATAGCTAACATGCAGAACTTTCCTATCTCCCGCAACATGTGACTAATTACAGACTTTTTCAATGTGATAATGTATTTTTTAAGGCTGATCGATAGCTGGAGAAATGAGCATCACTGTGACTTAAGCACTTATTTTTATACCAAGGGTGTGATTATACATGAGCTGAGTCAGTTCCTCACTTAATAAATCACTGTTTCACAATTCTGTTGCAACTGCAATGCACTGGCATGTTTGCAAGGTTCTTGTGTAAACTCCGCTGTGTTATGGAAAGAAGCAAATTTTAACCCAGCAACAGGAAAAATTTAAGTTTTAGCCGAAATTCATTCCCTGATGACATTTCACTGAAGGAAAAAAGGTAAAAAGTCTGAGAAAGTTAAATCACTCCTTTTGTTGCTGTTGCAGCGGGATCATGTGACTCAGTGAGTTTTTAATAATGAACAGTTGGTACTGAGACTTATCAAAGAGCCTTCTTTCTACACCTAAGTGATCTGTGAAAAATGACACTTCATCATCATTTGTTTCTATCCCCGTTCAAAGCAAATTCCCCGAACTTTTTACCTCTAAAATCTTTTCACATTTTAAAGATGTAATCTATTTTCATTTTGATGAGCAGTTGCAAGTGCCCCCAATCATCTGGACTACTCATCAAGGGGAAAAATTCCCCTGTAAGATCGAAACAATGGTGAGTTATCAGATGTCAATTTTTTTGTGATTTCTCAGGTCACTTGAGTTGCGAAAAGAAAATTCTTTGGTAAAGTTCATTATTGAAAACACAATGGGTTACAGGATTTCACTGCAACTGCAACAAAACAAGCAATTTAATTGCTCCAAAATTCTTACTATTTTTCTTCTTCACAGAAGCAACAACAATTGCAAATTGTGGCTAACACTACATGTTCTTGCTGCAATTTTAAAATCTGCTCGTTTTGCCAAAACACAAACACTTCACAAACACATTAGTGCGATAGAATCATGAAATCATGGTTTATTAAGTGAGGAACTGAGAACTCATCCAGTGAATAGCTTATGAAAAGGCATATCCTTGATGTAAATACATAATTTCTTTACTTATGTTGGAAAACCACATTAATGCTAATTCCACCAGCTACGATGACCCTCAAAAAATTACGAGGGCTATTTGGAAAGTAAGTTCCAATTGGAAGCGAAATGGAAACACTGCGAAAATAAAAAATGTTTTATTTGCAATAGTTAGCTACACCTTACAGCTGCTTTTCTACATAGCCACTGCTCTGACTTAGCCACTTGTCATAGCGTTGTACCAACTTTATAATACCCTTGTCATAGTAGGGAGCCGCCTGTGCTTTCTGCCAATTCTCTACGAGCAAAAGCCTGGAAGACACTCTTGCGTTCATGCATAACAAATCTCGGGTAATGGAGGACCTTTCATTAAAGCAGAGGGCCAGATAGACAGCCACCAATTCCCCAGTAAAAACTCTACACATGGCACGCAAAAGAAGGTGTTCCATGCCAACAAAAGGCGTGAAGGCGTGTCCCACATGACTGGCGAATTTAAAGCCAGTAGTGTAAAAAACAATGGCATCCTGAAACCCTAGCAAGAGCAGGCGGAACAAACAACGGAACACCATTGGAGTAATGGAGGGTTTTGGACCCTGGAAGAAATCCGTCTGAATCAAGTGCCAAGGAACTAAGTGGGAGGGACTGTCAGGAAAGAATGCGTGGAAGAGGACAAGGAGAGACTGAAATTGCGGCAGAGGGAAGCAGGGCGGAGTCCAACCGGCAAACCCACCCGAGGGCGAACAGTGCGGTGGTTAGGGGTGAGGGTGGCGTCCAAAAGGCATGAAAAGAATAGGAGTAGTGAGCAAGGGAAGAGCAGGTAGTTATGGCACAGGAACTGGGACCACCTAAATGAAAGGAGAAGGATCCCAGCATCAACCAGAAGATTATCGACAGGGCTACTGCAAAAAGTACCAGTGGCTAAATGGATACCACAATGATGAAGCAGGTCCAAGAGGAGCAGCTCATCCATAAACTTGGCAACCATAATCCAGACAAGAAAAAACTAATGCCCAATACTTTTACACATTATTCCATCCGGGAATTTACAATGCTGTTTGCTAAATTTTATGCTTAGCAATCTATAATTACAAACTAATTGAATTTCACAGTGTGTTATATAAATGCAATCTATCACAATAACTATGACCATTCACAAAATGAACAGCACTTAACAATGAATCTGAAATTTAAAATGCTGTAACATATTAAATAATCTTTTTTTCCACCATGCAGTTTCTGTAAAATCGTGTAAGAAGAATGCAGGAAACGCACATTTTACTTGCAGTGGCACTGCTGCACATTCGTGAGCATTCTATGTGTGCACCCATAGGCACACAAAACTGCAATGGGCAGCAGGACAAGATGGCATACAGACTACTGGGCTCCTTCGTGTTTCCATACTAAGCATGCGAGATGGTACGCATAACATTAATAGGAGAGCATTACCCAAGGTGGGTGGGACGAAGATTTGAGTCCATATTTGGCTCACAGTTTTAAGCAGTCCTGAATGATTTAATACTGCACAAACTTACTCATGAGTCACTGTGTGATTCCTGTACCAGAGCATTTTTTAAAGAAATAACTAACTGAATACTCACTGTTATCAAAATACTGTCATCTTTTGAAACAACTTATGAATGAACTGTGACAGATTACGTTTTTAAACATATGCTGTCATGTAATTTTTGAGAAAAATTATTACATTTTCAGTATCATTCATAATTTAATAAAGCCAATGATAAGTGCTGCATGTTTACCTTGCTGTTTTCCAAATACTTGTGTGTACAGCTGACATCAAGGTAGCCAGTCTCACGATTAGCAACTTCCATAACAGCTTTCACTTTCTTTAACCACATTTTGTTGTCATCAGGGTACACAACAATTACTCTTCCTGTGCCATAAACACATATTACCCTTTCATCTCTCCAGCCCTGTTACGGGAAAACATACAAGAAATACATGAAGAACTGAACAGCAACCCCTTGCAATCAAAATCCATCATTCACAATTACGAGTCAGGAATATTAAAAACTCACACAAAACTTAAGAGCAGATGCATTATTGTGATAGTTCTCATGGGCCATCTCATCTTCCCAGTCTCCAAGTTGGTAAACAATACCACATTCTTTGCACTGAGTTGCTCCAAATTTCTTCTGCCCAGCATCAATTTGGTACTGATCATTTCCAACCATCTGCCATTTTCTTTTCCTACTGGCATGATCCTTTTTCAAAGCTGGTGTCATACTGAAAAACAAGTGGGATCAACCCTAAGGGTGGAATTGCATCACAAAGTCACAAGTATTAAGATAGTTTCTACAATACAGAAACTGTGTCCCCTACAGTTGAATTAGACACTTACTACACTGCAATATCAGTAAATGGAGAATTGAGTGACGGAATTAAATGTAACCGGAGTAACTAATGACACAGAACACATACCTGCTATACTTCTGTGTGTGGTCCTGATAGAAAATTGGATACAATTTAACATCTTTATCCACATTTTGAGTTGCAGCAGAAGCACTAGTGCAACTGGCCTGCATTCCAACCTCCCCCTCATTACCACACACCTGAAGGCCTGTAATACTGCTGGGTGTTGAGCATGCAAAAGTACTGCATGCAGTATCCAATTCTAAGTTTTCTATAACTTGTGGATTCAAAATGGCACCAGCATTTAAATTTCCTCGTTGCCTAGCAGATGGCTGTTGTTTTGAGGCACAAGAAGCAATATGGTTTTCAGTTACATCCAAACAGTCATCAGCAACAGTAATATTTTGAATATCTGTGCCACATGCCTCTTTGGGGGCATCTGTGTCAAGGCAGTCAAGGATAGCATTAACAGTATCACTGACTTTGTCTTGAAGCATATCTTGTGGTGTATCATCAACATCCATAGGCTCAAAAACAATATTCAGTCTTTTTTGTGCTGAAGGGTTGCCTTTCAAAACTGTGCTTTGTTTTATTTCCTTCTTAGGAAGAAGGAATTTTCCATGCCTCACTTCCACCCTGGAAAAAGAAAATACAGACTTAACTCTAAACTTTCCACTACATGATGTAACTAAACAGAAATATAACAATACAGTGGAGTAAAGAAAAGGAAATGAAACAAAAATGTTAAGAATGTCACCTATACATAGAGCAAACTTTAAAGGTATACCACAGGCCACCTAAGCAAGAATTAACAGCAGTAAAAGTCTGTTGTTGATTACATCAAAACACTTTAACAGAAGACAAATTAGGGAGGAAACAAAAGACTGATACAAATAGTTGTAAAAGGTTTGAGACCTATAGTGGAGTCGCTATAAGAAGATTACAGACAGTTGCAGTGGGCTGGACACAGCTGCTTCGGGCATCTACTACAGTCAATCACGTTAGGCCATTTTCTAAATGTATCTATAGCAACACCTCAATGTTGTTGGAGCAAGTAGTATCTGAGGCTGCAGTGAAACCCGTCAGCATTTATGTCATTTAAGTAACTTGCTTTAACTTCTCGAAGAAGCCAGATATCGGTATCACTACCAACTCAAGAAGTGTCTTGCTTTTAGCCATATTCCACTTGCAATAATGTATGGTCTAAAATGTACTGAACAGTAAGCTACTGGCGGTTTTTCTTTTTCATTAAAAGATTTGAAAAATCATGTGCATGTGGTCGAGACATGGTGTCTATTCGCAATGACCATCCACGCATTTGCCTGAAGCGATTGAGGGAAATCACAGAAAACCTAAATCAAGATGGCCGGACGTAGGATTGAACCGTCGTCCTCCCGAATGCAAGTCCAGTGTGCTAACTACTGCAGCACCTCACTCAAGGAATTAAGGAACCAACATGAAAAGCAGCCATATTTTTTCAGATAGAAAGTAAAATATTTACAGTACGCTCCCGACTAACAGGGTTAGTGCAGATCCAAGGCTATACGGATAATACAAAATACAACTTACATGTGACATTTGAAAGCCTACTGCATTACTCGCCAGAAACTGAAAAAACATTTACAGAAGCACATTGTTTTGTTTTCCTATTTATGTTTTCATCCACCTTTTTTGGTAACTTTTCTAATTCTCTTACAAGTCAAAACATCAGATCACAAACCCCCAAGTAGCTGATAAATGTAATAGAACCTAGGTGCAAGAGTTATACCAGATTACGCACAGTAACTTGTTTGTGCTTCGTCACATCCTCAATGACAAAACCATGACCTCCATTCTCAAATACATGACAGTCCACCCCTGCATGCAACTGTAGGCTCAAGTGTTTGCCTATATCATAATAAATCTAGCTTTACAAAGTCTACAGTTAGTCACGAACAGCTGATTTCCCAGTGACATTTTGAATATGCAAGTTAATAACAGTCATTATTTACAACTATCACGCAGATGAATACATCAATCCTTTAAAAATATTATTATTGCATTTTGTACAATTAAAGATGACTCTCAAAATCACCAACAAAGAAGCATATATTTCAATGAATAAAATTTCAATGGTCATTCACCAGGTTTTTAAATTGCCTTATTTGACTGAACAAGACAATTTAAGTATGAAACATAAACTACCTGTGTGCCCTCTGCAAAGCTTTCCTGTATGATGGTGTCGGCATGATGAAGTACAACCGTTTATATTAAAATTTTGTTTGAAAATGATACAGGCTGTGTCAGAAACATGATAAAGAAAATTCACAGAACAATGTATAAGAGAGGATCGGAAAGTAACACACTATAATTTTTTTTCTCCCCTGGTATTGCAGCTGGAATGTTGCAAACTTCACGATGATGTAGTTTGAAGTTTGCGCTACAAATGATATTTTGTTTTCATATGTAGCTCTAGCGAGAGAAGCCTGAAAAACAAAATAAACATGCCATGCACGTTACTGTCATTAACTTGTGAATGGCAGCAAATTGTAGTTTTATGCCTGTGGACCAAAGGGAATAAACAGAGTGAAATCCACAGGAAAATAGGTGTCATAAATGGGTATTGCTACACACACTGTAGCAATTACTCCAGATAGTGTGCATTCTTCTAAGAGGGTCATGTGAACCTTTATGATTCACCACATTGCAGGCAGCATCCCATGAAGAAATTCCTGGCCAGCTAATGCTTTGCAACAGATGAAGAAGTGAAATCAGCAGTCCACAGAGGGCTGTACTCCAACAAAATGGACTTCTACGAACAGGGCATATTTAAACTGGTCCCATGATGGGAGAAATGTGCTGAGAACATTGGGGAGTATGTAGAAAACTAAGTAAAAGGTGTACTTGTGATTTCTGTTTTTGTTTTGTTACAATTAAAGCTTTTTGGTAATGAAATTATTGTGCATTGCTTTTTGACCTTCCCTCATACTTCTAGAATGGTGAATTAAGACAGTACAACCAAGCTGGTGAAATTTCTATTCACATCTATTCTCTTAATTTGTGAAAATAGGACAATATTTGGTAAAATAAACAATTAAATTTTATCAGTACTTACTTCATATTGTTCTCCATTGTCACTGTTGCCTTCTTGCTGATATGCAATGTTCGATTGGTCTTAAAAAATTTCTTTGTAGGATCTGGAGGAGGAGTTGGAATTTTTTTAGGAGATGGTATCTTTTTTGTGGGAGTAATTTGTGAACTCTGTGAAGCTGTGCTGGGGGCTCCCCTTAGTAGCTGTTGTGAACCCTGCTTCACCAAGGGAGTATCAGAGAGAGCTTTAATTCTGTCACTTGGCATAATTTTTGGTATCTTTGGGAATGGTTTTATTGTCACACTTTTTTTCTTAGGTTTAGGTTTTTTAATACCATGTCTTACACCTACATTTATTTCTCCAAGCCTCATTCTCTTTGATAGTTTTGCTTTCTTTGCTTTTGGCTTATTCGAACTTGTGCTGCGGTGTCTTTTTGTAGTTTCTATACTTGATGAGCGACTTCTTTTAACGCCTCCAAAGAAAGTAAACTTATTACTAGCAATATTATTTTCAGTAATTGTGGATTCTTTGTTATTGATTTCTGCTCTGGTTGATTTATAGAATGATGTGGGTTGAATGAAAAGATCAGAATTTCTAGTTTTACTTGTTGATACCTCATTTTCTTTATTGTCACTGCTCAGGCACTTCACTGATTTTATTTGTTTAACAGGTAATTCCACTTCACCGCTATTGCTACTACCATTTATGTCAGACTTGTTTTTGTCAAGGATCGTTGGTTGCACTGCAGACACATCCGCTCTCTCACAATCTAAAACTTTTACTTTAGGTGAACATTTCTTATCTGATTTTGACGAATGTCTCAGGGAGAGTGAATTGAGAAATGAGTCAAACCTGGACATTCGGGAGGGCATATTGTCATCCAGAAATTTACTTGGTGAAGAAAGCAGAGAGCCACTAATTTTCGGAGGTGTATCTAGTATCCAACGTGGAGAGTGGGGAGGAGAGCTATATCGATCAGGAGACGAGTAAGTTGACACATCTGACCTCTTGCTGGGAGTGAATGCAGAGGGACTACTTCCAGGATTTTTTGGGGTTTCCAGTTGCCTTCTACTAGAGGGTGTTTGTGAATTGAAAATAATCCGCCGCCGCAGTGACCTGGGCGGAGTGATTTCAACAGCATCCATTCTTCAAGTGTAGTACTTCAAAAAGTCACAAAACCTGTAAAAGGAAACAAAAGAAAAAGCATAACAAAACACAGAAAGTTACTCAAACAATACACACAAATTTAAATCTTAAGTCTAATGAGTGTAACTTTGAACAATAATAATCTTAGACATCAATGCTAACTGACAATTTTTATTCATCTTACATATTAAAGAAATAATAGCCAACAAAAATACCTCATACCTATATTGTATAAACTAGTTATTAACAACACCAGAGAAGGAAAGTTGCAACTCCCCATATAGCCGAGATGCTGAATCATGATAGGCACAACAAAAAGATTCACACACACACACACACACACACACACACACACACACACACACACACACACACACACACACACACACTCATGCAAACGCAACTAGCACACACATCTGCAGTCTCAGTGTGTGGTTTCAGATCTGAGACTGTAGACGTGTGTGTGTGTGTGTGTGTGTGTGTGTGTGTGTGTGTGTGCTGACAAAGGCTTTAATGGCCGAAAGCTATAATTGTGTGAATCTTTTTGTTGTGCTTATTGCGACTCAGCATCTCTGCTATACGGTGAGTAGCAAATTTCCTTCTTGTTACATTCCATCCTGACTTTTCCATTTTTTAATTATATATTAAGTCAGCAAAGAAAAAGCACACAATATTAAATAATTTCATTTTCAATTTAGTCATGACTTTCAATGTTACCCCTCCCTTAGCCTACAAAGACATCACATGCTGCACCACCAAAATCTGTCACACAGGGTTACGAATTCACACAACCACAGCAATTTTAATCAAAGTGACAAAAAATTATCTTTCCATAGTGTCAAATTATCCATCAGCCATTTTAAGTCGTTTCATGCAAGATATTTGGATGAGATGCATAATCACTCAGTAAGGCTATAGGTGCAAATCCACAGTGTACTATACTACCAAAGACAATGAAAGCACATTTAAAAACTTGAAAAGTTGCTCAATTCATATAAAATAAATTGTGGTGGCTGTGCCTACATTTAGATACTCTACAACACTTCTTTAACCAAAACACTGACACTTCTATATTCACACATACAACAAAGCAATGAATAAAACAAATATTACAAAAACTCAGGCAACAGAAGTAAACACAGAAACCCATTAAAACCTGCTGAATACTACTGGAAAGTATGGACCTTTCTGACATAAAATTTCTAACCCCTATTAGCACCGCACCTATCTAACTTGGTGCCAAAATGAATCCATTTTCTGAACAAAATTTTATAAAAAATCTGATGAAAAGGATTTTTTCCACATAACTCATCAGTATGATTATTAGTCATTTATTCTCTTTATCAACGAGTCAGGAGGAGAATATTGTGAGTAATACAGGCAAACAGAGATGTGACAATGTCACAAGATATGACTTACACAGGTCAGTGATAGATTATTAATAAAATTAAGATTAAGATTATTAATAAAAGAAGATTTGGAATTTAAGCCATGGGATGGGTGGAAATTCTCCTAAATCACTCAGGGGAAAAGACTTTAGGTAAGTGGTGTCTTTCTCCCCCCCCCCCCCCCCCCCCCTCTCCACCTTGTACATTGACTACTAAAAATGAGTCATTTGGGAAGTTAAAATGCAGTCTCCCTGCACTATAGCATTAGCTATGATATGTGGCAATGACATCAATAACTTCTCTACTATGAGGATCAGATGATTCTGGACATGGCTCAAGGTTGGTTGGTTTAAAAGGTGTGTGTGTGTGTGTGTGTGTGTGTGTGTGTGTGTGTGTGTGTGTGTGTCGGGGTGGGAGTAAAATAATCAAGACATACAAAAAACAGCTGGAAGAAAGGAGAAAACCACAAGAATGACAAGGGCAACGAACACTAAAATGGGGGAAACGCAGCACCTTGGGCGCCGCCGAACTGTGAACCAGACACCCATAGTCAAGGAGGGATCGAACAAGGGCTCTGTAGAGCTGCAGCAGCGTAGAGCGATCTGCACCCCAGCTGGTGCTGCTCAGGCAACAGAGGGCATTGTGGTGCTGCCAGCACTTCTGCTTAAGCTGACGAAGGTGAGGTGGTTGTTGTTGTTGTCGTCATCAGAGCTGAGGCTGGTTTGATGCAGCTCTCCATGCTACTCTATCCTGTGCAAGCTGCTTCATCTCCCAGTACCTACTGCAACCTACATCCTTCTGAATCTGCTTAGTGTATTCATCTCTTGGTCTCCCTCTACGATTTTTACCCTCCACGCTGCCCTCCAATATTGGATTGGTGATCCCTTGATGCCTCAGAACATGTACTACCAACCGATCCCTTCTTCTGGTCAAGTTGTGCCACAAACTTCTCTTCTCCCCAATCCTATTCAATACATCCTCATTAGTTATGTGATCTACCCATCTAATCTTCAGCATTCTTCTGTAGCACCACATTTCGAAACTTCTATTCTCCTTGTCTAAACTATTTATCATCCATGTTTCACTTCCATACATGGACATGGAAGGTGAGGTAGCCAAGTCAGTCCTAAGAATTGATGGTGGTGGTGGTTGTTGGGATGTTTAAGGGGGGCTAAACAGCTAAACTCATCAGTCCCCCATAAGAATTGATATGTCTCCACTACAGTGAGTGAATCGTAAACTTATGGTTCTGGATGAACTGTGCGGCACCAACAGAAATGCATGAGACATGACTTCCCGGCTCAAAACTTAAAGCTGTGGGCTAGAGCCCATGACTGCGCCTTGTGAATGGCTCCCTGTAGGCGCCACTCAGCAACACTGGTACTGGAGGAGCAGTACGAAATGCAGAGATAATCCGCATACAGAAAAGGTGAGACCGATCGCCCTACAGCTGTTGCTAGGCTGTTAATAGCTACTAAAAATAGAGAGAGACTCAATATGGTGTCCTACGGAACGCCATCCTCCTGAATACGGGGGGAACTATAGGAAACACCGACTTTAACATGGAAGGTACGGAACGACAGGAAGTTTTGGATAAAAATCGGGAGCGGGGCTGGAAACCCCAATCGTACAATGTGGCAAGGATATGATGTTGCCATGTCGTGTAGCATGCTTCACGTAAGTAAAAAAGAAAGCAACCAGATGGCGTCTGGAAAAGGCTGTTCTGATTGCAGACTCTAGGGACGCAAGATTATCAGTGGTAGAGCCGCCCTGATGTGGAGCAAATAGGCCACGTCTCCAGGACCCAATCCAACCACTGACACACCATACATTCCAGCAGCTTACAAAGAAAATTGGTGAGGCTGATGGGCCGATACCTATCCACATCATGCAAGTTTTGATCAGGTTTTAGCACCAGAATGATGGTGCTTTCCCACCATTGCGATGGGAAGACGCCATCACACCAGATCCGCTTGAAGATGAGGAGATGTCGCAGTAGTCAGACAAGAGATGTTTAATCATCTGACTGTGGATCCAATCCGGCCCAGGAGCTGTGGCGGGGCAATGTGCAAGGGTGCTGAAGAGCTCCCACTCTGTAAATGGGGCGTTATAGGGTTCACTGTGGCACATAGTGAATGAGAGGACTTTCCTTTCCATCCGCTGTTTGAAGGTGCGAAAGGCTAGGGGGTAGTTTTCTGATGCAGGGGCTCGAGCATGGTGCTCAGCAAAGTGCTCGGCAATCGTATTTGCGGCGGTAGATAGCACGCTATCTATGTTCATGCCAGGTACACCTATTGGGATATGGTACCCAAAAAGACATCTGATCTTCGTCCAGAATTGGAAAGCTGACGCATGGCACCCACTGGTCGACACGTACTTCTCCCAAAACTCCGGTTTCCGTTGTTTTACAAGCTGGCGAACGCAGGCATGTAGCTGCTTAAAGGCTATTAGGTGCTCTAGGGAAGGGTGGCGCTTATGTCGCTGTAGAGCTTGCCAACGATGCTCTTTAATTGCGTCAGCAACTCCTGACAGCCACCAAGGGACTGTCTTTCGCCGGGGGCACCCTAAAGAACGAGGGATTGCCTTTTCCACCTCACAAACAATCGTAGTCACTGCTCAACGACAACATTGACGGCACCATGTAGGGGAGAGTCAGCAGGTAAAGCCTTTTCAGTCTGCCTTGTTTAAAGCCTATCTGGATAGGCATCCATGGGCATGACACTGGGGGAGTGACAGGAAGATGGGGAAGTAGTCACTAACACACAGGTCATCATGTGCTCTCCAGTGGATAGATGAGAGAAGGCCAAGGACTGCGAATGGAGAGATCAATGGCTGAATATGTGCCATGTGCCGCACTGAAGTGTATGGGGGCCCCAGTATTTAAGAGGCAGAGGTAGAGTTGAAAGAGAAAATTTTTGACCTCCTACCTCTGCCAGGAAATATGGCACCACCCCACAAGGGGTTATGCGTGTTAAAACCTCTCTAAAGTAAAGGGAGTTGATCAATCAGTGCAGTCAATGCTTTCAGGGATACTGCACCACCTGGAGGAAGATATATGTTGCAGACAGTTATTTCCTGTGACGTCCTTATCCTGACAGCCACAGCTTCAAGAGGAGTTTGAAGGGGGTACAAGTTCACTACATACTGAGTTCAGGAAAGTCACAAACTCCACCTGACACACTATTATAGTCACTACAGTTCCTAAGATATCCCTTATAGCCGCGGAGGGCAGGGGTCCGCATTGCCGGGAACCAGGTTTCCTGGAGGGAAATGCAGAAAGCAGGTGTAAAATTTAACAGTTGCCATAGCTCAGCCAGGTGGTGGAAAAAACCACCACAATTGCACTGGAGAATTACGTGATCGTGAGACTGGGAAGGCATGAAACGCTCAATGAGGCTGTCTACGCCTCAGGGTCACCTGCTGCCACCAGATGAGTACCTGTGCGATCGACATCCATTGTGTCTGAGGGCCGAGGGAGATCTAGGTCCTCAGCAGACACCAGAATCTCCACCTCATCCTCAGAGCTTGTAGGTAGTGCTGGTGTGGGTGCCACTGCAGTGCCTTGATTCTTGGGGGGGTCTTTTTCTTTTTAGGTTTTTCTCAGTGCTCCTTAGGTTTGTCCGGCTGGGAGGGCTTCACTGATTCAGTCTCAGGGACTGAGGAGGACCATGAAGCCCTACGACCAGCTACCTGTGGTTGCTTCAGCCACTGGTGGGTGTCAGCTTTGCCACTGATAGGAACCTGGGAAGAGAATGACCGAAGGGATCCCTTCCTGGCGAGAGGAGCCAAAGACGACTTACGCTTCTTCAACTGGTTGGGTGGGGTGTTGTTCCTGAAGTAGATTGTGCAGAAGCACCAGAGAGGTAACTCCCCCCACCACCAAGGGGGCAGGTGGAGTCTGATGGCTCAGAGCCAACTGTACATGACGGAAAGGAAGATGGTAGAACCATTGTTGTAGTGGCTGCAAAGGTTGATGTCATATGCACAGGGTGTAGCATCTCATGCTTTCTCTCAGCCTCAGTGTAGGTCAGTCGGTCCAGGGTCTTGTATTCCTTTATTTTTCTTTCTTTCTGGAGAATCTTGCAATCTAGCGAGCGAGGCGAATGGTGCTCTCTGCAGTTAAGACAGATGGGAGGTGGGGCACAGGGAGTATTGGGATCTGAAGGACATCCACAATCCTGACAGGCGATGCTGGAAGTACAGCGGGAAGACATGGCCGAACTACCAGCACTTAAAGCACTGCATCGGGGAGGGATATATGGCTTTACGTCACAGCGTTAGACCATCACCTTGACCTACTCGGGTAATGTGTCACCCTCGAAGGACAAGATGAAGGCACTGATGGCAACATGATTATCCCTCTGAGGCCGGTGCTGGACTAAATGGATACCTCGCTGTTCTAAATTGGTGCGCAGCTCATCGTCAGACTGCAAAAGAAGGTCCCTGTGAAATATGATACCCTGGGCCATATTTAAGCTCTTATGGGGCGTGATGGAAACAGAAACATCCTTCAGCTTGTCACAGGCAAGTAGTTCCCATGACTGGGCAGAGGGAGCTGTTTTGATCAAGACCGACCCTGACGGTATTTTGGACAAGCCCTCCACCTCCCCAAACTTGTCCTCTAAATGTTCCACAAAAAGCTGAGGTTTCACTGACAAGAATTATTCCCCTTGAACCCTAGTACATACGAGGTATCGGGATGAATAAGTTTCACTGCCATCCTTCTCCTGGCGTTCCTCCCATGGTGTGGCCTGTGGGCGGTTTGGGGTTGCATTTCTTAGCATTGAAGTTAGATCTTGACCACTTAGAGACTGATGGTGTTTCACCACCAGCGAATTGATGGACTATGCTTCATCCCTTTCATCCGCCCTGATGCTACCCACTCTGACCAGGGGCCTCCCCACGAGCACCACCCACTCGCAGCAAAGGCGGCCTGGCAGGATGGCCATTGCCGGGAGTCCCGATGCCCCAGGGGGATGAGAATCTACCCCTTGGCATACGTGGGGAGTTAATGGCGCAGGCATCAGCAGAGCGATCCCTTTGTGGTCAGGGGCGCTACAACCAACAGGGTGCATGTGGGCCCCACTACAATGGACTGGCTACCGTGCTGGATATCAGGCGCAAACGAGCTAAGAAGTCCCTTACAGTTGACACCGCAGAAAGCGATACTGCACAGAGGATGGAGGAAAACGCATCCAGGAGGGTGACCTCGCCCAACAGCTGGAGAATGAGCGGAAGTGCAGATTCACGTCGACAAAAGATATGGGAGGTCTCAGTGCATGATGGACACTATGCACCATTTAAGGCACCATTCCCAACTGGTTCACTCTTCAGGAAAATTTTGAAAAAATGACGTCAAACTCTACAGGGGACCATCACATAAAGGCCAAAACGTGCGAGACGACTCTTAGTCACCTCTTACGTCAGGCAGGAATACCTTCTGCCCGAAGGAGCAGCCACTAGCTCCGAAAACTTGCCAGTAGATTTTCTATCTATCCAATTGAATAATTTTGTCAATAATTGATTGTTTTCGTTGTTAGATTAGAAAATATGTACTTTTAGGTTCAAATGATCAATAGTGTGGAGATCCTCCAGGATGCAGAACATGTCAGAAGAACAATAATACACAATAGATATTTACAATGAAAAACAGATACTAGTATGCTAATGTAGCTTCCACAGATCTCAAGTAGAATTATAATTGCGGATGCAGAATGAGTCAAAAAACTTCTGAAGAAATTTTCATTCATTACGTAATAAACATTGAATAGAAGAATCATTTATAAAGTGACTTTACATCTTTGTGAAGATAATTCTTATTTCTAGTGTTCATTCCATGAACGGAACTGCTCGTTTGAGAAAGATATAAATTTTTAATGACAAATGTCACTGAGGAAAAATACATTGGGAAACAGTAGTTTCATCACTGGTCCACTAAACAGGCCCCTGCAAGATGTTCTTGGATTCACACCACAAATAATTCTTACCCAGAAGACATTATGGAAGTAAACACTCTTGTATCCTCTTTGACAACATTCACATTGCAAATAGAGATTGGTTGAGGCACTTTAGCAGTTCTATAGGCAGTGTTGTCCCTGCACACTATATCAGACTAAACAGGCCCCTGCAAGATGTTCTTGGATTCACACCACAAATAATTCTTACCCAGAAGACATTACAGAAGTAAACACTCTTGTATCCTCTTTGACAACATTCACATTGCAAATAGAGATTGGTTGAGGCACTTTAGCAGTTCTATAGGCAGTGTTGTCCCTGCACACTATATCAGACAGCATTTCTCTCTCCCTCCAACTGTACAGTACTATTCCCTTCCCCATCCCCTCCACATTGCTGCTTACATCCATGTGATGATGCATTCTGGCCCGAGATGCTGGAGTTGACGGTCATGTGTCTCAATATGATCCATGTCGACAAAGGATGCGGGAGGTTCCTGCACATGATGGACACTATGTACCATGTAAGACAGCCATCCCCAATTGGCTCACTCTTCAGGAAAATTTTGAAAAATGGAGGTCAAACCCTGCACTATGAAGACATTCACATGTTGCTTCTGGCTACAGCCTTTATTAAGGAAGATGACGACACACACACACACACACACACACACACACACACCTTGATTTGCAATTTATTGCAATTTTTGTATCATCTGCAAACAAAACAAATTGGGCATCTGGTAATGTAACTGACGAAAGGTCAATGTACACAAAAAAACAAGGTCCATAAAATGGAAGCTACATGTAATTAGTTTCCAGTTGCATGATGCTTGAGAGCTAAATTCATGTTCCTTTCCTAATGACGGATGTTGTGATTCATACAGTCAAAATGCCTTTCACAGATCACAAAACATACAAGTAGCCTGTAGTTTATGGTCTAGGCTGCAGCTTCGCCTCGAAAGGAGCAAAGCCACTGCCTCTTCTTCTTGGTGGAAGCTATTGGTCAGAATTAATTTGGTCAGATGTCTTCCAAATTTTGTAAGATGGAATTTTGACTGGCAGCACAGCCATTGTGAAAGCTTCTTTAGGTAATGTATCAGAAGAGTCAGGGCCCAGGAAGCTGATGTGGCATGGTATTAAGAGCTTTCTGGAAGTCTAGCAAAACTCTGAAAAGCAGACCTAACACATGAGTGGAGCTATCAGTATAAGGCTATGTAGTCATGAAGGATCAAACACAACCTATAGCAATGAATATTAAGGTTTATATTATACTTGATGCCACACTGAAGGTCTTTTGTACTACTAGGGGTTGGATGCTGGTGCACTGGAAAATGGTCCAGTCTAAAAAATCTTAACTGCATAACCAATTAAGACTTTAGAGGTGAAATACCTTCTTCTATAAGGAGACTATCAACAAAGCTCATCCAAGAGCTCCACCTGCACCGTTGACTCCACTATGGTTGGTAGGGTCTAGTAGGCTTAAAACAGAAGGTGCTACTGACATGTACATGATACATCCTTGTCTAACGAAGAACTAACAGGTGGCAAAATTTTACTGGAATTTGTTGATTTGCTCCCCATTATGTTTCTAAGGAGCTGTGGGGAATCTAATTTCTGCAGATAGAGTGCTGCTTTATGTGCAATATTAATGTCACCTTGTGATCAAAGCCTACCACTTCCAGCTGTAGGTTATCCAGTTACAGTTCAGAGTGAAGGAGGTCATGTCTGTAACTCTGCTAACACATCTGACCACAGATCATGTAGGCAAAAACTATGTCAACGATTTCGGGCCAACACCTCACATCATCTGAACTGCCATTTATCAACCAAATTCTACCGAGCATATTGCTGCAGAGTTATAGAACAGATGGAAGTCACTGGTATACAAAGGTGATGATCCATCTAGTTATGCGACAGTGGCAATTCTGTCCACGGTAATTACAGAGCAGATAGCATTCAACTCTGAACCCTATGGACATGTTGATTAATAAGAGCCACTGCAACCGTAATTCCGAACTGGGCAGGTTTCAATGTCTGTACTATGATACTTTCTGTCCATCGAGTAGAAGAAACTGTCTTGTTAACTTTCACTAGGATAATGTTTTTGCTGTTATCACTAATGTAGTGAAACTTTTTGTTGTTAATTGTACGTGGGCCTGGGGAAGTAGTAGTGCCCTGTTGAATTCCCAGTCCAAAAAAAGGAGCATTACAGATTTATCTGGTGGGTGTTAAAATACAGAATACTACATTTTGTTATGATGTATAAAGGGGCACTCAAATGAAACCTGTGTCACTAGTGTAAAGTAACGGTAACGATTTTATTACCTCACAAATGTAGTTATACACAGTAAACATACTCAAAAATAGTCGCCAACACTGCTGGCACATTTACCCCATTGCGACACTATCTGGTCGATTCCATCCTTGAAGCTAGTAGGCTGCTGTCAGATACACGCCTGGACCCAGTCAAACACTTCGTCGACCGTTGCGAATCGATGTCCGCGAATAGCCTGTTTTAGAGGTCCAAACACATGAAAGTCATGTGGTGAAAGATCGGGACTGTACGGTGGATGTTCCAGTGTTGCCTTCATCGCATTGTCTGGGTGGACATTATCATGCAGGAGGGTAACGCCACTGGACAACATGCCTCTGCGTTTCAACTTCATGGCTTGTCTAAGGTTCAGTAAAGTGGCTTCATAATGCTGAAATGCTGGGCATTGATTGCAGTTCCCCAATCAGGAACTCGACAAGCAGTGGGCCCTTGTGGTCAAAAAAGGACATCATGACCTTACCAGAAATGGCCTGCACAGCCTTCAATTTCTTTGGAGGTGGTGAAGTCACATGTTTCCACTGCTTGCTCTGATGCTTGCTTTCCGGTTTAAAATGGTGGCACCATGTTCCATCACCTGTGACAATATGCAACAGAAAGCCGTATTCCTCCTCGTGATAACGTTGCAGATGACTCAGAGAGCGTCATTCGAGTATTGTGCTGTTCAGCAGTCAGTTGGCACAGAATCAACTGCGCACAGATTTTTTGAAAGTTCAAGTGTCGATGCATTATGCTAATACCCAGTAACCGATGGATCATGTCCACAGTGATTCTGCTGTTGTCCAAGACTAAAACATTCATTACCGCAACCATTTCCGGTGTGATAACACAATGAACTGTCCAGGACAAGCATTGTTTTCCAGCGACTCGCACCCCTCGAGGAATCTTTTGCGCCATTCCACAGCACTTGAACTACTCAGACTGTACTCAACATACACAGCCTCCATCCATCAATACATTTCACAGCCTCCAACTCCCTTTGTCACCAAAAATCTAATCATGTCTTGTTCCTGCTCACTCCCCTGCATGTTTGTTCAGTAGTGGACGATAACTTGTGTGACAATCTTCTCTTTGGCGTGAAACCACACTGTCACTATGCAACATCAAACAGAGCGCAAGCATCAGTCTCTCTACCAACACATGCCACCAGACGCAGTTGTGTGGTGTCACACTAAGTGCAAGGCAAAGGTAGGTGCACTGACCAGGTTTTATTTGACTGAACCTCATCAATGTGACTGAGTAAATTTTGGGTAAAAAATGTTTGTAGTTGACATTTTGGCACAGTATATCACCAGTAATTCGGTTATACCAGAAAGATTCATACAAAGTATTACTGGTAATAAAATTTTAGGTATTGCAGATGTGTCAGAATGTGTGTCGATACACTGCATTTGCATGTATGTTCACTAAAGTGACATGTTGTTCCCAACAATCCTGTTATTTTGTTGTTTGGCAAAATAAAGAGTTTTTGCTCATAAGTATTTATATCAAATTGTATTATTAGAGAAGCCATGTTTCCTTTACCACTGGAATTCTGTTTGGCTACTTCTGATGGCCTCAGCTACTTCAAGATCACCAAGCTACAGACTTCTAGCAAAATGGTCCAAAAATGTAGGATAACAAATTATGTGCTGTGCGGATGATCATAGCAGTTATTTCTTGCACTATCTTCTTGCATTGTTTCCTTGGGATATTACCAAAAGCTTTAAGAGGATTATCCACCCCCATCAGGGTGTTTGCAATTTTAATCCCAGAAAGATCTGAGCTTTTCCACTAATGGCTAGCACCCATACCCCCACAGCTAAATAAATCCATGCAGGAAAATGATCACTAGTTCACTACCAACTGACCACTGAACAGTGAGCTCAAAAATCCTTCTGCTCAACTGAAATGTAGCTAGCCTTCCCTTTCAAAGAAGTGTGGTCTGTGAGAACCATGTTCGATGTAAACAGAACCCTGGAACAATCATTCACAGTAGCACATGGCATATTAAATGCATTAAATTCCCAAGATTGAGGAATAGATGGATGAGCTGCCTAAGAAGAACCACAGAGCCCCTATCTGACATAATGGTATGTATAAAGAGCACGCTGTTCTTTTCTGTAACTCATACATAACAGTAACTGCTAGTTACACGGTGGTGTAGAGACCCCGCAGATGGTACGCACCAAGGTTTTAATAAGAATAAAAAATACCAGTCTGAATTGCAATTTATTTTCTTTCTGTTGGTAGTGACCTATTTGTTACAGTAAGTGTCATCAGACAAGATGCTGACATAATTCTTGGTAGTACACAATACTCTGAGCAATATCTCCCCATGTGGTCTGGTTAAATTCGTGTCTGGCGACAGTTATTATGACCGACACTGGTCACCACCCATAGACCAAAAATAAACTGATTCAAACCAGTGGTTCTTATGCTTCTATTAAGAAAAATGACATACTGCTAAAACTGCTTCCCAATGCTTTCCTCTTCCTGAAGACCGCAGGCCCCTAGGATGGGAGAATTGCCTTCTTTACAATGTTTCCATTAGATTACGGCATAATGGTCTTGTCTGCACAGGGAGATTAGATTCTTCCACATAAGCCCTGCATTCATCCATAATACAAGCCACTTTAATGGTAATAAGCTTCTCCCATTCAATGATGAACATAAGATGATCGAGATTGGTCATAATAATAATAATAATAATAATAATAATAATAATAAATCCCCATGGAGGCCCGGGAAAATAATAGGCCTCCAGTATGTTCTGCCAGTCGTAAAAGGCGATGAAAAGAACAAACCACTAACAGGGCTAAACCCCCTTTTAGTGTGATTAGTTGGTTCAGGACAACTAAAGAAGCCTCTGACAAGCACCGTCATGGCCGGGGACGACGCTTGAACCCTATGCCCGCCCACAATGGTAACGACACTGCTAGCCAACTGGAAAATGATTTAAATCCAAATAGAGGTGTTTTGCAGGATATGCTTCCTGCAATCGCCCTAGAACGAAAACAAAGACAGAGGATGAGATGGTCAGATGAAGCTAATCAACACCTCATGTTCTGTTATTACCAAGCAACAAACCTAGGAACCAACACAGCTGGATACAGATCACAAGTATACACAACATTTATTACCAGATACCCAGAATTAAAAATTTTAACAGAACGACTGGCTGATCAGATCTGTGTAATAATAAAAAATAACAGGATACCCCAGTCAGAATTAGAAAACATCAAACAACAAGTACAACAAAATAATGTGCAATCAGAAGAAGAAGAAAATACAGTCATGGACACACACATCCCAGAGGAAACAAACATAGAACAACACACATCAATTGAACAATCAGAGGAAAACGAAATCTTAAGACTGCCACCAGAACAAGTACAAATAGAACACTAAGTGGCACATGTTAGATATAGAAGAAAAATTTCAGCTGACATATATAGAAAACAAAGACATAAATACAGACATTAGACCATCCTTGCATAGACAGCCAAATAACCCACAAGTCGAAACAACAATAACAACTATCAACACAATCATATACAACAAAATAAATGAAAACAACTATTGAAGAGTTACAACTACTGGTTTATATAGGAGCACTAACTACACTAAATATACACACTAGGCAGAGATCAGAACCAACCAACACACAGAAGAAACCCACAAAACCAGCATGGCAACACAGGCTACAGATCAGAATAGAAAAACTGAGGAAAGACATTGGACAGCTAACACAATTTATAAGACATCAAATGTCAGGGGGGGGGGGGGGGGGAGGTGGGGAGGAGAGAGAGAGAGAGAGAGAGAGAGAGAGAGAGAGAGAGAGAGAGAGAGAGAGAGAGAGAGAGAGAGAGAGAGAGAAGAATAAGAAGAAGAAGAAGAAGAAGAGGTTAGGTAAAATCTCACAACAAGAAGCGATAGAGCAATTAGATGAAAAGAAGCAGAAATTACAAGCATTGGCCAAACGACTTAGAAGATACAAAAAAAGTGAAAACAGAAGGAAACAAAACCAAACATTCAACACAAACCAAAAGAAATTTTACCAGACAATAGATAACACACACATTAAAATAGACAATCCACCAAACATAAGACATGGAACACTTCTGGAGCAACATATGGTCAAACCCGGTACAACGCAACAGGCATGCACGGTGGATAGAAGCAGAAATAGACACATACAAGATGATACCACAAATGCCTGAAGTGATAATTTTGCAACATGAAGTCACCAAAGCAATTAATTCTACTCACAATTGGAAAACCCCTGGAAAAGATAAAATAGCAAATTTCTGGCTAAAGTAGTTCACCTCAACACATTCACATCTAACTAAATTATTTAACAGTTACATTGCAGACCCATATACATTCCCTGATACACTTTCACATGGAATAACTTATATGAAACCTAAAGATCAAGCAGACACAGCAAACCCAGCTAAATACCGCCCCATAACATGCCTACCAACAATATACAAAATATTAACTTATAACCACAGCAACTGCACAGAAGCAATGGAAAAAACAGATGCCTATAAATATCTAGGCTACAGACAACAAATAGGAATAGCTAATACAAATATTAAAGAAGAACTAAAAGAAAAATATATACAAAGACTAACAAAAATACTGAAAACAGAATTGACAGCAAGAAACAAAACAAAAGCTATAAATACTTATGCTATACCAATATTGACCTACTCATTTGGAGTAGTGAAATGGAGTAACACAGACCTAGAAGCACTCTATACACTTACACGATCACAATGCCACAAATATAGAATACATCACATACATTCAGCAACAGAAAGATTCACATTAAGCAGAAATGAAGGAGGAAGGGGATTTATCGACATAAAAAACCTACACTATGGACAGGTAGACAATTTAAGAAAATTCTTCCTAGAACGAGCAGAAACTAGCAAAATACACAAAGCAATCACTCATATAAATACATCGGCTACACCACTGCAATTTTATAACCACTTCTACAACCCTTTAGATCACATAACATCAACAGGTAAGAAGAAAGTAAATTGGAAAAAGAAAACACTACATGGCAAGCACCCGTATCATCTAACACAGCCACACATCGATCAAGACGCATCCAACACATGGCTAAGAAAAGGCAATATATACAGTGAGACGGAAGGATTCATGATTGCAATACAGGATCAAACAATAAAAAAAACACCAGATATTACAGCAAGCATATTATTACAGATCCCAATACCACAATAGATAAATGCAGACTTTGCAAACAACAAATAGAAACAGTAGATCACATCACAAGCGGATGTACAATACTAGCAAATACAGAATACCCCAGAAGACATGCCAATGTAGCAAAAATACATCAACAGCTTGCCTTACAACATAAACCTATAAAACAACACATTCCCATATACAAGTATGCACCACAAAACGTACTGGAGAATGACTAATACAAGTTATACTGGAACAGAACCATTATAACAGATAAAACACCACCACATAACGAACCTGACATCATACTCACCAATAAAAAGAAGAAATTAACACAACTAATCGAAATATCCATACCCAATACAACAAATATACAAAAGAAGACAGGAGAAAAAATTGAAAAATACATCCAACTGGCTGAGGAAGTCAAGGATATGTGGCATCAGGATAAAGTTGACATTACACCAATTATACTATCAACTACAGGAGTCCAACTACAGGAGTCATACCACACAATATCCACCAGTACATCAATGCAATACAGCTACATCCAAACTTATATATACACTTACAGAAATCCGTAATTATTGATACATGTTCAATTACCCGAAAGTTCCAAAATGCAATAGAACATATACCGTACAGTTAAAAGGAAGTCACACTTGATCAATGTCCGTGTCACTTTCTACTTTTGACCAGACATAATGTATGAGATAAGAAAGAAATAATAATAATAATAATAATAATAATAATAATAATAATAATAATAATAATAATAATGAGTATATGGCATTGGTGGCCGGAAGACCCCTCGCAGGGCGGTTGAGCCGCTGCTCCACAAGTTCTTTAACGCCACTACGGCGACTTGCGAGTGAATGAGGAAGAAATGATGCCTTTCAAGATCTTACCTGGACATGGAGATGGCAGACCGTGACAGACTGGCAAACTAAGTATTCTTCTGGAACGGTTTGCAATGTCAAGAGAGTCATTTATAGTTCAGGAAAAGGGAGCTGACAGTTACAGACAACTAATTATTTTAAGATGAAGAATCTGACATGCCTAGAGAAAATCTTGCATGACTGCAAGATGAAGGGGGATAAGGATAGATATCTACAGTGGGACACTCCTATTATGCCTGATGCAAGGCACTGCAATGTCTGCTGGTGGCACAGGCTTTCATGGCCAATACTTATGATACTGCTGGTATTTGTTTTACTAACAGTCTGTAGCCCAAGGCGTAATTCTCTGGCTTGTGAGGATGGAGGTACTTTGACAACACTGATTTTTCTGAGTTCCAAGAGAAACTTCATTTCGGCATTTGTGCATCAGATCTATGATCGCACAGAGTCAGCACTGCTCCAAGAGCGCATCCATCACGTGCGGCGCAATCTTCCCTGCAACAAGCTTCACAGAATATGTTGGCACAACTCTGCACTCTTAGGCACCAGTCTCATGTCATGAACTAACTGTTGCATGGATACACATGAACAGCTCAGCTTGCTGAGCTTGTTCTAATATGGAACTGCTTTCTGAATCATTAAAAGCATCAGACGAGGTCTCCAGTACTGGACAACAAATCGCTGGGCAGACAATAATGCCTTGGACATGGCCCAATGCCCATAAAACAAATATCAGCAATACCACATAAAAATTTCTCCGTTTACTTGCCATGTTAAATTCAGATAAAACTACGAGCTTTCAATGATTGCCTCGATCACTGTCGCCATGGACAAAGACACAATGTCATGAATTGGAGAGGCTTCTAGTTTTATAGCTACAGGACATCATCTGATTGGTTGGATTAGATCATGATAACAAGGAATGGCACATTCTGAGTTTGGGTTGCATCATGATGACAACAAGGAATGGCACATTCTGAGGTGATGCCTCTACGTCCACAGATTTTTTTCTGCACTCTTGATCCAGCATTGCTTGCAGCACCATCCCTCTCATCATGTGGTAAACTGCAAGCAATTTTCCTCTGTGCTCTTTCTTTATGAAGTGGACACTTAAGTGGATTGCTAAGTGCATAGCTGGTGTGCCCATTTAAGTTGTTTCCACAAACTATAATTTCAACTGCTTCCTGATCACCGAGTTCCAATAGCTCAATGCATGAACCAGCATATTCTTGTTTGTTAAAAGAAATGTGGTGCTTATTTAACACGCTGTGTACTAAAACTTCTGATTAATCCAAATACCTGCATTTAAGGACACGCTGTTGCTCACTGCAGCGATTGGCAAGAGTCCATATAGGGTGTCCCACATAAATTTTGCCCCATACAAGGAGTATTACATATTCTCATTACTCTCAATCCGAGATTATATTTGGTTGGTTGGTTTGTGGGATTAAAGGGACCAGACTACTATGGTCATTGGTCCCTTGTTCCATAAAAACTAAAACCACCCGAAGAGAATAAAAAACGAACAACAGGAAAGACAGCTGACGAAACAGGACATGAAATACTCTGACAAAGACCAGACAGAACAAATTAAAACACACAGTGTGATGGTGGTTGGCCGACCGTAGAGAAAAAGAGGAAAAGCCAACCACCAAGAACACTTTAAAAACTCAGTTTAAAATCAGAGGATAAAAGCCAGAATTAAATAAAAAAAAAAGCTCAGATTAAAGGATAAAAACCCCCCTGCCCGAATAAAACATAAAACCAAGTCCACCATGGCAGAGTCATCTGATAAAAGAGCAGAGAGCGTGTCAGGCATTGCAAAAGTCTGCCTGAGCACGGTTAAAAGGGCGCACTCCGACAGAATAAGGACCACCGTCAAGGACGCCCCACGATGACAAAGAGGGGGATCCTCACGACACAGTAAATAACTGTGCGTCAGTCGAGTGTGGCCAATGCGGAGCCGACAAAGGACGACTGAGTCCCTGCGGTTGGCTCACATGGATGACCGCCACACAGTCGCCGTGTCCTTGATGGCACAGAGTTTGTTAGGGGATGTCAGACCGCGCCATTCAGCATCCCAAAACTAGATAACTTTGCGGCGTAAGACTGCCCGCAAATCATCCGCCAGGAGGCCAATCTCCAGAGATGGCGCACTGGTGGCCTCTTTCGCCAGGCAGTCAACAGTTTCATTGCCGGGTATACCAACATGGCCTGGGGTCCAAACAAAGACCACAGACCTGCCGCTACGGGCGAGAGTATGCAGGGACTCCTGGATAGCCGTCACCAGACGAGAACGAGGGAAACACTGGTCAAGAGCTCGTAAACCGCTCAGGCAATCACTACAGATAACGAAGGACTCACCTGAGCAGGAGCGGATATACTCTAGGGCACGAAAGATGGCGACCAGCTCAGCAGTGTAAACACTGCAGCCAGCCGGCAACGAACGTTGTTCAGAATGGTCCCCTAGAGTTAGTGCATAACCGACTAGACCAGCAACCATCGAACCGTCGGTGTAGACAACACCAGAGCCCTGATACGTGGCCAGGATGGAATAAAAGCAGCGTCGGAAGGCCTCCGGAGGGACTGAGTCCTTCGGGCCATGCGCCAAGTCGAGCCAAAGGCAAGGGCGAGGCACACACCACGGGAGTGTACGCAGAGGGGCCCGGAAAGGAGGTGGAACAGGGAAACACCCAAGCCAGGAAAGAAGCTGTTTGACACGTACGGCGATCAGACAACCCAACCGGGGCCGACGTTCTGGCAGATGGACGACTGACTGTGGGAATAGGACACGATAATTTGGATGCCCGGGCAAGCTAAAACCATGGGCAGCATAAGCAGCCAGTAATTGTTGGCGTCGTAACCGCAGTGGAGGGACACCTGCCTCCACAAGTATGCTGTCCACAGGGCAGGTTCGGAAGGCACCAGTGGCAAGGCGTATCCCGCTGTGGAGGATTGGATCCAGCACCCGCAACACAGATGGGGATGCTGAGCCATAAGCCAGACTCCCTTAGTCCAGATGGGACTGGATTAACGCCTGGTAAAGCTGTAGGAGTGTAGATCGGTCGGCGCCCCACATGGTGTGGCTCAGTCATCGCATAGCATTTGGATGCCGCCAACACGCCTGTTTAAGCTGCCGAATATGAGGCAGCCAAGTCAACCGGGCATCAAAAACCATCCCCAAAAACCTATGTGACTCCACCACTGTAAGAAGCTCACCGTCAAGATAAAGCCGCGGCTCCGGGTGAACAGTGCGTCGCCGGCAAAAATGCATAACGCAGGTCTTGGCTGCGGAAAACTGAAAACCATGCGCTACAGCACAAGACTGCGTCTTGCGGATTGCGCCCTGTAGCTGACGTTGAGCAGCTGCAATGCCGATAGAGCTGTAGTAAAGGCAGAAGTCGTCAGCATACAGGGAATGGGAGACAGTATTTCCCAGGGCCGCAGCGAGCCCGTTAATAGCTATTAAAAACAGACAGACACTGACAACAGCACCCTGTGGCACACCGTTCTCCTGGACGTGGGAGGAGCTATATGAGGCCGCGACGTGCACGCGGAAGGTACGATACGACAGAAAATTGCGGATATAGATCGGCAGAGGGCCCCGAAGACCCCATCCATAAAGCGTAGAAAGGATCTGATGACGCCATGTTGTATCATACGCCTTCTGTATGTCGAAAAAGACAGCAACCAGATGCTGATGGCAGGCAAAGGCAGTACGGATGGCCAACTCCAGGCTCACCAGATTGTCAGCGGCGGAGCGGCCTTTACGGAACCCACCCTGAGACGGAGCCAAAGGCCTCAAGACTCCAGTACCCAATTCAAGTGCCGGCTCACCATCCGTTCAAGCAACTTGCAAAGAACGTTGGTGAGGCTAATGGGACGGTAGCTGTCCACCTCCAAAGGGTTCTTCCCTGGTTTCAGAATGGGGACAACAAGACTTTCCCGCCATTGCGACGGAAACTCACCCTCGACCAGTTGTAAAGATTGAGGAGGCGTCACTGGCAGTCCACTGAAAGGAGTTTCAGCATCTGAGAGTGGATGCTATCTGGCCCAGGAGCGGTATCAGGACAAGCGGCGAGGGCACTGCGAAATTCCCACTCACTGAATGGAACATTGTACAATTCAGGATGGTGAGTGCGAAAAGAAAGACTCCGACTTTCTATCCGCTCCTTAATGGAGCGGAAGCCCCAGGGGTAGTTGACAGAAGCGGAATTCAGAGCAAAGTGCTCTGCCAAGCGGTTTGCAATGACGTCTGAGTCAGTACAAACTGCTCCATTCAGTGAGAGCGCAGGGACACTGACAGGGGTCCGATAGCCATAGAGGCAGCGAATCTTGGCCCACACCTGCGATGGAGTGGCATGGAGGCCAATGGTGGACACATACCGCTCCCAGCACTCCTCCTTGCGTTGGCGAATAATGCAGCGGGCTCGCGCACGCAGCCGTTTGAAAGCGATAAGGTGGTCGATTGAGGGATGTCACTTGTGACGCTGGAGCGCCCGCCGGCGAGCTTTAATCGCTTCAGCGATCTCAGGCGACCACCAAGGCACAGTCCGCCGCCGAGGGGAGCCAGAAGAACGGGCAATGGTAGATTCGGCGGCAGTAACGATGCCGGTGGTGACCGATTGAACCACTGCATCAATTACATCATTAGAGAGAGGCTCAATAGCGGCAGTGGAGGAGAACAAGTCCCAGGCAGCCCGATTCATAGCCCGTCTGCTAGGGCGCCCAGAAGACGGACGCTGTGGCAGTGACAGAAAGATCGGAAGGTGGTCACTACCACACAGGCGTGACGGGACTGGGAAGGGAGATTACGCCGCTGGGTCACCTGCTGCCTCCGATTTAACACCTGTGATAGTGCTTTCCACGGCGTCTGATGGACCGTCGAGATCGAGGTCCTCAGTGGACGCCAGAATCTCAACTGCATCCTCAGACGCAGAGCTGGAAGGTTGTGGTGGGATGGCTGCCACCGCGAATTCCTTAGGCTGAGAGCTCATCTTGGGTTTCTCACGCCGTTCCTTGGGTCGCACCGGCTGGGAGAGCTTCACCGATTCAGTCTCCGGGACGGAGGAGGATCATGAAGCCCTACGACCAGCTGATTGCTGGCACTTAAGCCATTGTCGGTCGTCAGGCTTCTCACTGGCGGAAACCTGTGAAGGGAGGCACCCAAGGGACCCCTTGCAGGCGTGAGAAGCTGAAGAAGTTGGACACTTCTCCAGCTTAGAAGTGGGGACGGACGTCCCCGATGGGTGGGATGGTGTTGCTCCTCCTGAGGTAGGTGGCGCAGGAGCAACCCGGTGAGTAGAGCCCCCCCCCCCCCCCCACTGGCGAGGGGGCAAGAGGAGTTGTACTACTCGTCGATCCGGCCACAATTGGAGAAACAGACGGGGCTAGCACAGGTGTTGTAGCAGCAGCGTAGGAAGATGTCATTCTCACAGGATAGAGTCGGTCGTATTTCCTTTTGGCCTCAGTATAGGTTAGTCGGTCCAGGGTCTTGTATTCCACGATTTTACGCTCTTTCTGGAAAATTCGGCAGTCTGGCGAGCAAGGTGAACGGTGCTCCCCGCAGTTGACACAGATGGGAGGCGGGGCACATGGAGTAATGGGATGTGATGGGCATCTGCAATCTCGACATGTGAGGCTGGAAGTGCAGCGAGAAGACATATGGCCGAACTTCCAGCACTTAAAGCACCGCATCGGGGAAGGGATATAGGGCTTAACGTCACATCGGTAGACCATCACCTTGACGTTTTCCGGTAATGTATCCCCTTCGAAGGCCAAGATGAAGGCACCGGTAGCAATATGATTTTCCTTCGGACCCCGATGAACGCGCCGGATGAAATGTACACCTCGGCGCTCTAAATTGGCGCGCAGCTCTTCATCAGACTGCAAAAGAAGATCCCTATGGTAAATAACTCCCCGGACCATATTTAAACTCTTATGGGGTGTGATCGTAAAGGCAACATCCCCCAACTTGTCACAAGCGAGTAACCGTCGTGACTGGGCAGAGGATGCCGTTTGTATCAGGACTGACCCAGAGCTCATTTTTGACAAGCCCTCCACCTCCCCTAACTTGTCCTCTAAATGCTCGATGAAGAACTGAGGCTTTGTGGAGAGAAAAGACTCCCCATCAACCCTCGTACAAACTAAGAAGCGCGGCGAATAACTGCTACTGCCATCTTGAGACTTACGTTCCTCCCACGGTGTGGCCAGGGAGGGGAACGTTTTCGGATCGTACTTCTGAGCGTTAAACTGAGCCCTAGAACGCTTAGAGACTGCTGGCCACCAGCGAGAGACGATGTACCACACTTCATTGCGGGTCATCCGCACTGATGCCACCTACTCCAACCGAGGGCCCTCCCCACGGCGCCACCCAGCCACGGCAAGAGCCACCTGGCAGGATGGCCGTTGCCGGGAGTCTCGATACCCCAGGAGGATAGGCATCTACTCCTTGGCATATGTGGGGAGTTAACGGCGCAGGCATTAGTAGAGCAATCCCTGTGTTGTCAGGGGGCTACAACCAACAGGGTACATGGTGGCCCCACTACAACGGACTGGCTACCCTGCTGGATGTTAGGTAACATGTGGTCCATGGTCGCCGTCGGTGCAGAAAGAGGCACTGCACAGTGCAAGGTGTTATCTGCACGCAGAAAAAGAGTCATGCCCAAGAGATGGAGAGCGGACAGGACTGCAGTTCAACGGTGTATAAGCTGGCGAAAGGTCTGATCGGTAGATGGACACAATGCACCAAGTAAGGCGCCCTTCCCCAATTGGTTCGCTCTTCGGAAAATTTTGAGAGATGGAGGTCAAACCCAACGGGGGACCATCATACAAGGCTGAAAAGTTTGAGACTCCTTTTAGTCGCCTCTTATGACAGGCAGGAATACCGCGGGCCTATTCTAACCCCCGAACCCGCATGGGGGCGAGATTATATTTAACTGATCACAACATTTCTTTAGAAGTTTATGAGTGGATGGGAGACTCGTCTGACTTACTGCTTAAGGCTACCTATCTTGCTAATTGTTGCAGCACAGAATGGAAGCCACACTATGTTAGTCCTCTCAGCTTGTTTGAACAGAGTTGCATCTCTGTTTCCTCAATAGTATTGATCTAATATCACTGTCAGAATATCCATTCCTTATAAACACCATCGTCAGGTGGTTAGTCTCAGAGCAGGGATGGTCCTTGTCCTACAACAGTCATGCCTCTGTGTAGATAGGTGCTCTTCTAAGCTGGACTTTGAAAGCTACGCCCATGCCATCGGTTTTCTGTACACAGAGTGGCAGAGTCATTGATTCAATTTCTGTTCGACTAACAGATCTAAGAAGGTAACTTCCTGTCTCCGCCACGACCACAGTAAATCATATGTTATGATGTATACCAGTCAAATGCTTAATGAACTGCTGCAGAATCTCAGTGCTATACAGCAAGATTAAAAATGTATCGTAAACATATCTGCAGAAGCAGCATGGCTGGAAAGAAGCACTGTTCAATGCTCGTTCTTCAAAATCTTCCGTGAAACAATTAGCTGAGGCTTTACCAACTCTCAACCAAACTGTCACCTTCCAACCTAACCTGGACCTTGTGCAAAGTCTGGGACCACAACCTCACCCCCCCCCCCCTCCCCCATTCACCAATTTCATTAACTCACAACCAATCTGTTCCTTTTATTTTTTGTCCTGTCCCCCACATTCGTTGGATTTTCAAAATAACAACAAAACTGTGAGTACATAAAACAAAAGGTGATGTGACAGAAGCCATTGACATTGTCAGGCTCCAGCTCTTGGTTGTGGTATGAGTACATCTGCAGAGTGGCAAGGTAAGTGCATATCCACTTGCTGTTGGCTACAGTCAGTCACATTCAGGCTTCTGCCTTGGGGTGTAGTGGTGGCAGAGAATCTGGCGCAATGCATGGTACTCCCCAGGTGTAATTTGTTTTTGCCCACGGGCTCTGCTTCTAAGGCACATCCTAGTGCACCTGTTGCGGTGGATCCATGTTTGCAGCAGGGTGGTAACGCATTTGCGTTGCTCGAGGCGGAGGGCCTATGAGAAGACTGGCCGCCTCACATCGCCCTTCCACCCTGTGAGTGAACAGGTGGCTGCTCCTTCAGCAGGATCCAAGCAGGCAAGGGGAGGAGTTTACTGTCTACAGGGAGCTTCGATGTTAGACGCGCTATGAGGCCCATTAGGCAGATAGGGTTCAGGGCTGGAAAGATAGCAAATGTGCATTCGTAATGTCTGCCAGGAGGTGGGGGTGGCCTCATCCAATATGCCTGTGGCTATTAACTGAGCACAGTGCAGTTGTGGCTCATGTCGGCACAAACAAAGCCTGTTGCTTGGGTTCTGAGGTGAACCTCAGATCGTAGTACCGGTGACTGGTGGAGGTGGTGAAGACTGCTGGTCTTGTGCACAGGGTGCAAGCAGAGCTCACAATCTGCAGCATCGTTCCCACAGTTGACTGTAGTCCTTTGCTTTGGAGCCGAGTGGAAGGTCTCACCCAAAGGCTTCGTCAACTGTGATGGTCTTTGTTGCAGATTTCTAGACCTGCATTATCATGTGGGAATTTGTAGGACTCCTTGATAGGTCAGAGGTGCACTACACAAAGGAAGCAGCTACTTGGGTAGCAGAATACTTGGAGTGTGCAAATAAGGTTTTTTTAGGCTAGGCAGTAGTTTGAAGAGCTTCAATAAACAATTGCCAGTCGATTCACAGCATGGGAAGTCACACGGTGTTCAGAATAAAGACACTTCGACTTTCACAATTATTGCCAGTCGATTCACAGCATGGGAAGTCACACGTAGTCACAGAATAAAGACACTTCGACTTTCACAATTTTATCAGGAAACTGTTGAAGTATTCGTAATAAAGTTCCCAAATTTACTGCCCTCCAGGGAAGTTCTCGTGCTCAAATAATCCTTGGGGCTGAGAGCTGGCTGAAACCTGAAGTGCAAAGCTGAAAGACATTTAGCGAGGTGCGGAACGCATATTGGAAAGACAGATTAGAGCCCATGGTAGGGGGAGTGTTCATTGCAGTTGACAAAAATACAAAAATACTGTCTCTATTGACAGGGTGTATACGCGGACAGTGGAAAAAAAATTCCTGGATTTCCCAGTTAAAAATACACTTTCTCCCCGATGTAAACACACTATTTCCGTGTTATTAAGTGACAGAATATATTCCCTTGGAACTGAAAAACTTATCAATGCTTTGAATGGTTATATTTTTTACACACGGGCAAAGAATTTCCCCGTATTTTAGAAAACGAAATCAGGGAAAAAATTCCTTTTGGAAACATTTTTGATGTGCAGCATCATGTAATCTGCAAATTTTCGTATTACGAAAGTATAAATTCGAATTCCACCAAACACAGCATGTTACTTTCCGAACAACTGTAATCGAGACTGTGATCCCACCAGTCGATAACAGCAGATATTCAGGCTACAAGACATGTGATGTAGTCAGTTAATAGCAACATCACTGTTAAGTAGTGCGGATACACAAACAGGAAAAGTTAATGTTTTAAATTGATATACATAGTGTTGCTACAAGAAAAGCAAAGCTTTCATATATAATATTGGTCTCTAAGGTTAATAAGATGCAAGAGAATCTAAGCTTTCACACATGTTATTTTTTGCGTGTGTTACACTAAGACATACCACACAAATGTGCCAGTAAAATTTTTAGCCAAATCCAGTGACTTGTCCTCAAAGTTTTCCACAAATAAATTAGCTACCGCACAGAGCTTCCCGTAGCACATCATTTTGCTCATAATGATATGATTGTCTGATCTTCTGGGCTTGAAATACTTCTAAATGGCTCATCATCGAACACTCTGATTGAAGAAACTCACCGTACATTCTCGCACATAGTTCAACTTGCGTAAAAGGAAATTTACTTTGAAAGTAACACTTTTCAAACCACCATTCGCAATATTTTCCAGCAACCTCTTAGAAATGGGTATGTTTCAGTAGCCATCAGAGTGTGCCAGATAACAGGTACCACCACACTTTGGAAGCTGCTATGATGCAGGAAGCTCCTATATTCGTACGTGTAAAACATTATTCATAAAAGAAAAAAAGACATCAGAGGATACTCCAAGAGCATGGGAATTTCATGAACCATACTAAAATGACGGATTTAAAGTGCATACTTAAAGAGCACATCCATATGTCCAGATTCCCAATGACATAGGCCTTTATCTGATATTAAGCTTTTCAGTGTAATAAAAACAAAATTTCTTAAGCAAACGGACAAAAGTAACTTCATTGTTCTACAAGGCGATCAATGCATGGCTGTCAGAAAAGTGGAAATAAAATAAAATCTGAAACTAATAACATATATTAGCCTTCCACAATTATGTAAATATATTTTAGTTTACTTGATAGCTCCCGGCCACAGAAATCCATTTTGTTTTCATTAGACTTAAGAGCAGTAAACGAAGAGGAAACAGCAAAATCACTAAATGTAAACACGGGTCACGTGGAGACTACACACTTCCCCACTATAACTCAGACTGCTCTGCGCATCAGCCTCGGATCTACAATAATTCCGAACCGGGGCAATTCTAAGATAGTACAGAGTGTGCTCAAAAACCAACTGGATGCACATCAAAATCATATGAGTGATCTATAGGCCAACATGCGCTGGGTGCTAGGCGCTTTGTGAAACAAGGTTTTTTTTTCTCCTCAAGAATATGAATTTGGCCCCTCCCTCTCCCTCATAGATCTGGGCTCACTGTGCATGCGAGAATCTGGCAGCTTGGGTGCGACAGTAAAAATTTTCCCGGTTGCATCTAGCTGCTTGCTGCGACTGCTTACACAGCCAACATCCACATCGCTGTAGCCAGAAACGGGAGAAGGTACTACTCTCACGCCACTCAACTGCACATGCGCACGAGCCCACTCGTTACTGCTAAAACGAATCTAATGTAAACAATTGTGACGTCATGTTCATAGGAGGCAATTTATTGTGATTAAGTATTGCACAGTCTTCCTAAAGCCTTTGATACATTTTGCTGTTGGCAAACGCTTGTATGAACATTGTGTTTTGTTGTTGTGTATGGCACATTTCCTTTGCAATTTATGTTTTATATTTTCGTTTTTTTTTTCCTCGTTCACATTTTATCGTTGCAGTATTATTCTGCAGTAGTGGGATGCAGTAATATCCTTTGTTAGAGTATAGATTGTTATCAGTCAAAATTAGAAAAATTAGACTGAAAACTAAAACAACGAAAAATTATCTGAATTCTAAAAAATGCCCGGGTTTCTCCCAGACGAAAAAATTCCCGGGTTTTTCCCGGATCTCCCAGTTGTCCCATGTCGTATACACCCTGATTGAGGTTGAAGTTGAGTGTGACAGTGAAGTCATTTGGTCGCATATAAGAGGTGTAGGTGAAATTAATTTAATTGTTGGATGTTTTTACTGGCCGCCCCAATCAGCAGCAACAGTTCTAGAGACATTCAAAGAAAGGCTACGGTCAATAGCGTGTAAATACCCAGATCATGCACCACTAGTTTGAGGCGACTTTAACCTGCCAAATATAGACTGGGATCTCTGTCTATTCATTGCAAGGGGTACAGACAGACCATTATGCAAAACACTTTTGAAGAGGTTTTCTGAAAATTGTTCTGAACAGCTAGCTCAGGAGCCCACACACACATGGATATGCCTCAGACCTTTTAGCTACAAACAGACTGACCTTATCAACAATGTCAGTATAGAAACAGGGATTAGCGACCATGATGTCATTATAGCAGCTATGATTATGAAAGTTAATAAATCATTCCACGTGCAAGGAGAGAGTTTCTGCTAGGTAGAGCAGATAAGCAGTTATTAACATCTCACTTAGCAAATTGGTATCACATAGTTCTAGTAAGATGGACGTAGAGAAATTATGGGCAAAGTTTAAGCAGACTGTAAATTGTGATCTGGAGTGTTACATGCCTAGTAAGTAGAAAAAGAATGGAAAAGACTCACCATGGTTTAACAACAAAATTCGGCAGATGCTGAGGAAGCAGAGGCTGTTGCACTCTAGGTTCAAAAGGGGATGCACAAATGACAACAAGTGAAGGTTAGTAGAGATTTGTGAATCTGTGAGATGATCTTTGCACAAAGAATAGAACAGCTACCACTGTCCCACCTTGGCAAAAGATCTGGCAGAAAATTCTGATGATATGTAAAATCGCTAAGCAGGTCTAAGGCTTACACTCAGTCCCATGTTGACCAGCCTGGTGTGGCAGTGAAGATAGCAAAACAAAAGCCGAAGTTTTAAATTTCACCTTCAAGAAATCATTTACAAACAATGTCATTTGACCTTCAGATAGACTCTCGTATGCATACCTGGCATCGAGAAACAACTGAAAGCTTTGAAAACATATCACCAGGTCCAGATGGAATCCCAGTTTGGTTTTGCAGAGTGCTCTACAGCATTAGCCCCTTAACTAGCTGGCATTTATCTTTAATCTTTCGCCAGCACAAGTCCAAAGCAATAGGAATAACACTCAGGTGACTCCAGTATATGAAGGAGGTAAAAGAACGGATCTGCAAAATTACAGACCAATATCCCTAACTTCCGTTTACTGTAGACTCCTTGAACATATTCTCTGTTCGAATATAACAAACTTTCTTTAGGCTAAAAAACTTACCTCCATGAATCACTGTGGTTTTAGAAAGCATCGCTTATGTGAAATTCAACTTGTCCTTTCTCACATGATATACTGATAACTATGCACCGAGGGCAACAGGCGGATTCCATATTTCTAAATTTCCAGAAAGCATTTTACATGATACTCCGTTGCAGACTGTTAATGAAGGAAAGAGCACATGGAATAAGTTCACAGATATGTAAGTGGCTCGAAGACTTCTTAAATAATAGAACCCAGTATGTTGTCCTCGACAGGAAGTGTTCACCAATGACGCCATCAGGAGTGCCCAGATAAGTGTCACAGGATACTGCTGTTCTCAATATGCATAAATAATCTGGCAGGCAGGGTGGGCAGAAACTGCGGTTGTTTGCTGATGGTGCTGTGTTCTACTGTAAGGTGTCAAAGTTGACTGACTGTAGGAAGATACAAGATGACTTGCAAAAAATTTCCAGTTGGTGCGATGAATGGCAGCTAGTCCTAAATGTGGAAAGGTGTGAGTTATTGCGGATGAGTAGGAAGAACAAACCTGTAACATTCGGATAAAATATTACTAGTGTTCTGCTTGACAGTCAAGTCATTTAACTATCTGGGCATAATGGTGTAGAGCGATATGAGGTGGAACGAGCATGTGAAAACTGCGGTAGGAAAGGCGCAAATGGCCGACTTTGGTTTATTAGTAGAATTTTAGGAAAGAGCGGTTCACTTGTAAAGGAGACAGCATAGAGGACACTGGTGTACTGTTCGAGTGTTTTGGATCCATACTAGGTTGGACTGAAGAAAGACATTAAAGCAATTCAGAGGCGGGCTGCTTGATTTGTTACTGGTGGGTTCGGACAACACAAGTGTTATGGAGATGCTTTGGGAACTCAAATGGGAATCACTGGAGAAAAGGTGACATTCTTTTCGAGAAAAATTATTGAGAAAATTTACAGAACTGGTACTTGACACTGTTTAATTATTCTACCACCAACAACATGATCGCACATAGGAACAACGAAGATAAGATACAAGAAATTAGGGCTCATGTGAGGCGCATAGACAGTCGTTTTTCTCTCTTTTAATTTGTAACTGGAACAGGAGGAGAATGACAAGTAGTGGTACAGGGTACCTTCTGCCATGCACCATACAGTGGCTTCAAGATTATTTACCTACATGTACATGTCACTGGCCAAAGTGATGACTTGTAGCTAACACTCCTCTTAACATGGGGAATCAATACCACCACACTCATTTTAGCAGCAACTTTCACGGCCTTTAAATTGAAAAAATGAAAAACACAATTATGGCCCAAAAAATGATACTGAAGTGAGTGGGATATATGACCTGGCAGGATTACAAGAAATAAGCAAAGAAAGGTAATAATCTCATGGGAGGTGGGAAAATTCCATTGGCATAATCCATATCATTTCAGGCAGGGGATTACCTTCATAGTCTCTGATGTTATTGAATTAGCATACGTTAGAATTGTTGTTGTTGTTGTTGTTTTCAGTCCTGAGACTGGTTTGATGCAGCTCTCCATGCTACTCTATCCTGTGCAAGCTGCTTCATCTCCCAGTACCTACTGCAACCTACATCCTTCTGAATCTGCTTAGTGTACTCATCTCTCGGTCTCCCTCTACGATTTTTACCCTCCACGCTGCCCTCCAATGCTAAATTTGTGATCCCTTGATGCCTCAAAACATGTCCTACCAACCGATCCCTTCTTCTAGTCAAGTTGTGCCACAAACTTCTCTTCTCCCCAATCCTATTCAATACTTCCTCATTAGTTATGTGATCTACCCATTTAATCTTCAGCATTCTTCTGTAGCACCACATTTCGAAAGCTTCTATTCTCTTCTTGTCCAAACTATTTATCGTCCATGTTTCACTTCCATACATGGCTACACTCCAAACAAATACTTTCAGAAACGATGTCAACAAATTTCTCTTCTTCAGAAACGCTTTCCTTGCCATTGCCAGTCTACATTTTATATCCTCTCTACTTCGACCATCATCAGTTATTTTACTTCCTAAATAGCAAAACTCCTTTACTACTTTAAGTGTCTCATTTCCTAATCTAATTCCCTCAGCATCACCCGATTTACTTTGACTACATTCCATTATCCTCGTTTTGCTTTTGTTAATGTTCATCTTATATCCTCCTTTCACGACACTGTCCATTCCGTTCAACTGCTCTTCCAAGTCCTTTGCCGTCTCTGACAGAATTACAATGTCATCGGCGAACCTCAAAGTTTTTACTTCGTCTCCATGAATAATGTCATCGGCGAACCTCAAAGTTTTTACTTCGTCTCCATGAATTTTAATACCTACTCCAAATTTGTCTTTTGTTTCCTTTACTGCTTGCTCAATATACAGATTGAATAACATCGGGGAGAGGCTACAACCCTGTCTCACTCCTTTCCCAACCACTGCTTCCCTATCATGCCCCTCGACTCTTATAACTGCCATCTGGTTTCTATACAAATTGTAAATAGCCTTTCGCTCCCTGTATTTTACCCCTGCCACCTTTAGAATTTGAAATAGAGTATTCCAGTCAACATTGTCAAAAGCTTTCTGTAAGTCTACAAATGCTAGAAACGTAGGTTTGCCTTTTCTTAATCTTTCTTCTCAGATAAGTCGTAAGGTCAGTATTGCCTCACGTGTTCCAACATTTCGACGGAATCCAAACTGATCCTCCCCGAGGTCCGCATCTATCAGGTTTTCCATTCGTCTGTAAAGAATTCGCGTTAGTATTTTGCAGCCGTGGCTTATTAAACTGATAGTTCGGTAATTTTCACATCTGTCAGCACCTGCTTTCTTTGGGATTGGAATTATTATATTCTTCTTGAAGTCTGAGGGTATTTCACCTGTCTCACACATCTTGCTCACCAGCTGGTAGAGTTTTGTCAGGACTGGCTCTCCCAAGCCCGTTAGTAGTTCTAATGGAATGTTGTCTACTCCGGGGGCCTTGTTTCGACTCAGGTCTTTCAGTGCTCTGTCAAACTCTTCACGCAGTATCGTATCTCCCATTTCGTCTTCATCTACATCCTCTTCCATTTCCATAATATTGTCCACAAGTACATCGCCCTTGTATAAACCTTCTATATACTCCTTCCACCTTTCTGCCTTCCCTTCTTTGGTTAGAACTGGGTTGCCATCTGAGCTCTTGATATTCATACACGTGGTTCTCTTCTCTCCAAAGGTCTCTTTAATTTTCCTGTAGGCAGTATCTATCCTACCCCTAGTGAGAGAAGCTTCTACATCCTTACATTTGTCCTCTTAGCCATTTTGCACTTCCTGTCGATCTCATTTTTTGAGATGTTTGTATTCCTTTTTGCCTGCTTCATTTACTGCATTTTTATATTTTCTCCTTTCATCAATTAAATTCAATATTTCTTCTGTTACCCAAGGATTTCTAGCAGCCCTCGTCTTTGAACCTACTTTATCCTCTGCTGCCTTCACTACTTCATCCCTCAGAGCTACCCATTCTTCTTCTACTGTATTTCTTTCCCCTATTCCTGTCAATTGTTCCCTTATGCTCTCCCTGAAACTCTGTACAACTTCTGGTTCTTTCAGTTTATCCAGGTCCCATCTCCTTAATTTCCCACATTTTTGCAGTTTCTTCAGTTTTAATCTGCAGGTCATAACCAACAGATTGTGGTCAGAGTCCACATCTGCCCCTGGAAATCTCTTACAACTTAAAACCTGGTTCCTAAATCTCTGTCTTACCATTATATAATCTATCTGATACCTTTTAGTATCTCCAGGGTTCTTCCACGTATACAACCTTCTTTCATGATTCTTAAACCAAGTGTTGGCTATGATTAAGTTGTGCTCTGTGCAAAATTCTACTAGGCGGCTTCCTCTTTCATTTCTTAGCCCCAATCCATATTCACCTACTATGTTTCCTTCTCTCCCTTTTCCTACACTCGAATTCCAGTCAACCATTACTATTAAATTTTCGTCTCCCTTCACTATCTGAATAATTTCTTTTATTTCATCGTACATTTCTTCAATTTCTTCATCATCTGCAGAGCTAGTTGGCATATAAACTTTTACTACTGTAGTAGGTGTGGGCTTCGTATCTATCTTGGCCACAATAATGCGTTCACTATGCTGTTTGTAGTAGCTTACCCGCATTCCTATTTTCCTATTCATTATTAAACCTACTCCTGCATTCCCCCTATTTGATTTTGTGTTTATAACCCTGTAGTCACCTGACCAGACATCTTGTTCCTCCTGCCACCGAACTTCACTAATTCCCACTATATCTAACTTTAACCTATCCATTTCCCTTTTTAAATTTTCTAACCTACCTGCCCGATTAAGGGATCTGACATTCCACGCTCCGATCCGTAGAACGCCAGTTTTCTTTCTCCTGATAACGACATCCTCCTGAGTAGTCCCCGCCCCCGGAGATCCGAATGGGGGACTATTTTACCTCCGGAATATTTTACCCAGGAGGATGCCATCATCATTTAATCATACAGTACAGCTGCATGTCCTCGGGAAAAATTACGGCTGTAGTTTCCCCTTGCTTTCAGCCGTTCGCAGTACCAGCACAGCAAGGCCGTTTTGGTTAAAGTTGCAAGGCCAGATCAGTCAATCATCCAGAATGTTGCCCCTGCAACTACTGAAAAGGCTGCTGCCCCTCTTCAGGAACCACACGTTTGTCTGGCCTCTCAACAGATACCCCTCCGTTGTGGTTGCACCTACGGTACGGCCATCTGTATCGCTGAGGCACGCAAGCCTCCCCACCAACGGCAAGGTCCATGGTTCGTGGGGGGAGACGTTAGAATTAAGAAGTAAGAAACACGAATTTTTTGTTTTCTCCAAAGAAATTCCTGCCCCAAGACACAGGCCTCCAAAGACAACACTGCGAACACCATTTTGAAGATGGAAAACTCGAAATATTTTTTGAAATGCTGCATCTCTGTAACAATTCTAGATATTTTGATACAGTTATTCTTATTTGAAAGATCATCCAGCGAGTTCTGTGTTTTTGTGAGCAATCTGCCAGCTGACACAGTTGCAGTGTGTTTTGTGAAAAGGACTTTGAAATGTCTTCTGACTGGGGCCACAGGAGAGTGAAGTGTGCTGACTGTCTGCATATCCATAGAAGAGTGATATATAAGATAAACAAAACAGACTTTGTTCAGGTTGGGAAGAAATGTTTTCATTTAAAGACTGTTTCAAAGTCAAGGTGTTTCCAGTGACAACTTTTTGTGTTCTAAATGTTTTGACAGAACAACAACGAGTATCTGAACAAGGTGCAGTCTCCCACAGTACAGATGATGCAAATTTTGCATCAATAGAGGAAGAATTAAATATCCTGAATCAGTCAGCTACAGAGGTAGAGGTTAACTCTGCTAAGAAACCGTGTTCAGTGAAGTCGAGTCATAAGCTCTATGCATCAAGAAAGTGCAGAGAAATTACTAAAGCTATGGATGAATACACTACAGTAAAACTGACCACACTCTTCAAAGTAGAAATTCCATCTTCAGAAGAAAATGAACGAAAGTACTCCTGCACCTCTTGCCACATATTTTTCATAAATATCAATTCAGCTGCTGAATTTTTTAGCACCATACAGTGAAAACGTGCAAGTTGTAACTATTACTCCACAGACATTTTCAAAGAAAACAATTTTGAACCACCTTTCATCAGTATAAAAGTACATGGCAGACCAATCAAGAAATGTATTCTGTAAAATGAGTCTTTGGAAGACCAGATCACTATTATGGTCATGCTGTAGAAGCAGCTCAAGTTCAAATAGTGCAGTATTTTACCTGTAGGATAAATGGGACTGTTCTTGCCCGAGTGCCGACAAAAAAGTCACTAACTGTGACAGCTGAAGGTCAAAAAGTTGTAAAAGTGAAGTGTACATGACTCACAGTATTAAAGAAAGTTTTGCAATTTATAAGACAACTGTACAACTTGACATATTGGAAGACCAAAATTTTATGCACCACAACCTAAGTGGGTAGTTCCACACCCACCTAGAGATGCCTGTTTATGTGTGTACTGCACAAATTTTGAACTTTGTGTGGTAACTTTGAAGAACTTACTGGATCACGTGACATGACATGTTGGTTGGGCATGTGAAGTCATTAGTAATCTGTGACATAACATGAAAGATTTGTTTGTTTCAATAATGTGGCAAGACTGGCCTGGAAAGAGAGGACTGTCTTTGCAGACACTTTGCCTAGAAGACATAGCAGATAACCCTGCAGAAATTACATATGCGACATGGGAGGAAAATAAACTAAATAAAAAAAAATTGTTGCCTTTGACAGTTTCATTGATGAACTTGGATAATGGTCAGTGAAAGCAGTAACACACCAGCATCTGAAGAAATTGCAACAACTCATTACAGAAGTGAAAAGGCATGTACAGGCTGAAGAATATATTTAGTGCTTCACTGTAATTTTGCTGAGAACTGGTCTGTAAATCTCCCACAAGAAGTACAAGGGTATCAATGGAGTAATGACCAGGTTTAAATTTTTACAGGAGTGACATATTTTGAAAACATACCACAAGTGCTGCAGTCATAAGTGATGGCACAGGACATGACTCAGCACATGCTATGCTAACAAGGCACAAAATTCTTCAACTGCAAACAGGGGCAAAGAAGATCATTATTTCTGATGATGCTACTAGTCATTTTAAAAATTGCTAGATAATATTCAAATTCACAACCTGAGAAGGGGGAGGTCTGTGGCATGAAACTGGTGGACTGCAGAGATTATAGACACCGGTTAAGAGTTAAATGAAATTGTAGTGAACTTCATGCTGCCACACAGAGCAGCTGCTGGATATAGGTTTCCAGTCAAAGGACAGCAACAACGGCATCAGTGCTCACTTCCTGTTCACAATGTTTCCCATTGGTTCAACAGGAAGGCATCACTCTATATCAAAGGAAGATATTGAAACAGTGGAACACATTTTCAGTTCATTGACTGGCTAATTTCAGTACAAAACAGAATGCACAGAAGTTGTACAAATTGAAACCTTTAAGTCCTTGGACCTTTCACATACCAAATGGAGTTTTAACAACCCCATGCAGGAAGAAAACAGGCAAAATATGGACAGAGAAAAGGAAAGAGGAACAAAGCCAAAGAATGAAGTTATTTTTGGAAGATGAAAAGAAGAAGGAAACAAGAAAAAATCTGAGTCTTTCCCAACGTAACTGCTGCTTCACTGGTTCACGCCTGATAATGTTGTGAGAGACGCACAATATTTCAGCGAGAGAGCTGCTCGTCACCTTCAGGTGCTTACTGACGTGTTGCTGCAGTGGCTCGTCTATACATGTGCTGGCTCGCCAGAAAAGCACAGGTGCCAAGGGTGGGGCTATAACATCACCATAGATGAATCATAGAGCACGGGGACGTCCAGTGCCCCTTGCCAGAGAAAAGGACCACTTGGCCCTGCACCCACGCAGGCAGAGCGTTGGCACCCTGTCTAAGTGGGTGGATTCAGATTCCCCAGCTGCGTAGACTGATTCGTGCCTTAGTGGCGCCACTGCTGGTTTCCATGCATTGCTGAGTTAACTCCCGTGTCTCTTGTCGTTGCTCAAAAGTATTTCGACTGCTTTAATGATGGAGTTCAAGTACATGGTGGCAGACGGTAGGATCTTTGTATCTTCGTAGTTCACACGATGTCCCGTGTCAGTGTCCAGCAATAGCAGACTTTTCTGGCTGATCCAATGTTCAGCGCATTTATCTTTAACAGTACAACACGTCTGGCCAATACATGATTTCCTTCACTGGCAGGAGATTTTATGTATCCCTGGTCCCCTTAAACCTAGGTTGTTTTCAACGGAACCCAACATCATTTGCACTCGCTCTGGGAGGGGGGGGGGGGGGGAGGGGCGGGCGGAAGACACATTTTGTTTGATGTCTTTTAAACAGCCTGCCGATCTTAATGGACACGCCACCGACATGGGGCAGAAAAACCATTCTCGTGGAGTTCTCCGTTTCTTCTGGCTTGAGGTTTAGTGCAAGCACGCTGAAATGCATTACGAAACTGCAAAAGCAAGACTTAAACGTTAAAACATAGAACCAGCACAATATAATATGACATTGTAGAAGGTTATGGGGACCATTCTTCTTTCGGCAGCGAGATTGTTACATAGCTGGTCATTTCGGAACCATTCAAAATGCTTGAAAAAATGAGTCTCTTACTCATCTTCCTAAACTAAAACTATGTTATAAGGCTAGGTTTTGATTTTTATCAGCCTGTTATGTGATAATGTGGTAATAAAACAGGTTTTATGTATGGCAAAAATATAAATTGTTTATAAAACCCATTCAACCTAAAGGTGGAAGCTCTCATTATCAGGGAATGTAGAACCATATGGTACTAATGGAGGGTGGAGGGGGAAACAGATTCGCATTCTTTGGGGGGGGGGGGGGGGGAGTCCATAGCTCATAAAGTTCAGAGCACTATAGTAAAAGAACTTTGACAGATAAATGCAAATGGAGAATTTCTTTGTAATCATAAAACAATTATCTTTCAAATAAAAAACCAACAAATTATCTAGAACTGTTCCCTCAGCATTTCAATTTTTTTCCCCTCCAAAATCCACATCTTCAGAATGGTATGCGTAATGTCACCGTTGAAGGTCTGTATCTCAGAGCAGAATTTTTTTTGGAGAAAACAAAAAAAAATTCATGTTCCTTACTTAGTCCTTCATTTTAACATACGCTAAATTCAATAACATCCAAGACTATGAAGGTAAGATTTTTTCCTAGCCTGCCTGAATTGATATGGACTATTCTCATTAGAAAATTGGGAAATGTTGAGTTGGAGTCTGTAACAGATGGAATCATGTCATTTATGATCAGTCAACGAATTGTGCATTTTTAAAAATAAAGAGACATCATCGTGAATCATGCCACTTTAAAAAAACACACACACACACACACACACACAAGCGCTCACGCGACACACCACTTCCTCCCCCATTCAACTTAAAGACTGATATAAGCAAGGTGTATGTCTACCATGAAGGTACGAAGAGTCCAAATGATGTGTGCTCATCTACGGACGATAATGGGAAATATATATCACAAGAATACACAAAACTGCATCTATACTCTGATAACTGCTCAACTCAGAATAAGAAATACACACACAGAAGGTTACTCTTGTACCAAATTCTGGGAGATTAAACAAACTTTACCATTACTTTCCAGTGACAGGGCACTTTCACACTGCAGTAGGATTTCTGAATTACAAAGAAAAGCAGGACAGGTGGTTTACTATACAGAACATGTTTCTTAATACATCAAACCAAGTACATTTTTTATTAGAGAGGGTGCTACTACTGAAATACTAGATCTGAAAGTCATTCCCTCACTTGTACAGGAAGAGAAGAATTTCTGGAGAAACTGCAAGAAAAGGGTCTGTGACAGTTTTTATCAGGCCTTTCTCACATTTTGTTTTTGATAACATAAAGAGGGGCTTGACTCATAGTTTCTGCATAGGCCCATAGAGTGTGACCTGGCAAAGATTGCATCAGCTATGAGACATACCACTGTTGACTTTGTGTCTGTTCTGGGATGCCATGACCGATCTTATTTAAACTCTTCTGTCAAGAGAGTTAATTTGGAGTTGGAACAGCTACTTGGGTCGGGTATGTGGTCACATATATTGGTTTGGTTCCTGTTTATTCTCTCAGTAGGTAGGATTGTACCAGACATGGCCTACAGCTCAACAGAAAAGGGAAAACTGGCTGGGCTAACAGCAGGAAATGTAAGGGGGGGGGGGGGGGAGGAGGAGGAGGAGGCACTGCCGTGAGTGATAATATACCAGTGGTCATATGTGTTAGGGCAGCACCTTTTTTAGAATAGGTAGGACAGAACAAAGTCAAGTTCTGAGAGAAGTAAAGGTTGAAAGAAACCTTCAGTTTGAGAAAGAAATCAAACAGCATAATCCTGGCACATTGGATCAGCGAACACAGCTGTTGGCTAAAAATTTACAGCACTCGGCAGAAATTTTATTTCCACCCTATTTCATCTCGGTAAATGTGAAATGCCAACTATCTTTAGTGCATCAAAATATTCGAGGACTTAGAAGTAAAATTAATGGACTACTTATGTGCCTTGATGAATTAGTCACATCAAACACAGTTGACATAACCTGCCTCTCTGAACATCATGTGACCACTGGTATAGATACCTTAAACCTTACAGAATTTAAGCTAGGTTTATTTCTGTAGACAAAATATGGAGAAAGGAGGAGTTGCCACATTTCTTAAAAACAGTTTTAAATTTAAGAATATTGACATTAATACATTTTGCTTAGAGCAGCAATTAGAAGCATGTGCAACAGAGATAGAATTTCATAATAGGTCCTTCATAATAGTAGCCATATACAGAGCACCTTCAGGAAATTTCAACCCGTTTATGAACGGTCTTTAATATTTATTATCTCATCTAAAATTAAGAAACGAAGAACTAGACTAGTGGTTGCTGGTGATTTTAATATAGATGTCCTGAAAAACAATGTCAGTGAACAGTTACTGAAATCAGTTACATTGTCATTCAATTTAATTTCTACTGTAAATTTCCCAACTAGGGTGTAATGTTCTAAGACTGCCATTGACAATATCTTTATAGACAAACAATTCTAGGCAACTAAGCCACATTACAAAACCAGTGGCAAATGGGCTATCTGATCATGACATGCAACACACATCAGATTTTGAAAATTGCCAGGGTAAAACAGTCAGAAACTGAGAAATTTAGGAACTTGCTCAAAGAAATTAATTGGATGATGATTACAGCATCCAAGACACAAATGGAAAATACAAAACATTCATTAATAAAGTTAGCACCTTATTTAAAAATTGTTTTCCCCTGAAGGTAACTCAAATTAAGCAGAAGTCTAATAAGAAACCATGGATCACACAAGGGATAATGATATCTTGTGAGACAAAAAGGAAACTATCCGATATGTAGGGACACCTTTAACACTAGCAGTATATCTCGTTACAAAAATTACTGCAAAATATTGAAGGAGGTAATCCAGGAATCAAAACACCTGCACTATGAGAAGAAAATAAATACATCCAGGAATAAAATAAAAACAATATGGGACGTAGTTAAGTCAGGGATAGATAGGACCAGAAATTATGAGGAACAAATAGCTCTAAAAGTAAATGAAGCCCTGGTAACACAAACATGTGTTGCAAACCATTTAAACATGTATTTTGTCTCTCTTACTGATGGCACAGGTGTTGTCAGGTTCAGAAAATAATGCAATGGAATACCTGAGACCAGTGCGCTCAAGCGATCTCAGCAAAATGTAATTGACACTTACTTCACGCAAAGAAGTAGAATCCGTCATAAAGTCCTTGGAATCAAAGCATTCTAGTGGTTTGATAACATATCAACAAAGTTAATAAAAGAGTGTTCATTTGAGCTTAGTCATATCGTAAGTTATTTGTGTACTCAATCACTTATCACAGGAATATTCGCGGACTGGCCCAAAGATACTGAAGTTATACCTCTCCACAAGAAAGGGAACAAAGAAATGCCACCTAAATACCTATCAATCTCACTTTTGCCAGCTTTTCCAAAAATCTTTGAAAATGTTATGTTCAAGCGTCTACTGGAGCACCTTAGTGAAAATAACATACTGTCAAAGTCAAAGTTTGGGTCTCTCACGGGTTCTGATATTGAGAAGGCTATTTACGCTTACAGTGAAAATGTCCTTAATTCATTAGACAACAAATTAGAGGCACTGGCATATTCTGTGACCTGTCAAAGTAAAGTAAATTAAAATATTATGGCATCACTGGTAGTGCAGCAAAGTGGTTTCAGTCACATCTTACTGGAAGAAACTCCATGTGGTGCTCCCCAATGCTCCAAACTAGGTCCACTACTTTTTTTGTGTATGTTAATGACCGTCATCTGTTACATTACCAGATGCCAAGTTTGTCTTATTTGCAGATGATACAAACATTGTAATAAATAGTAAATCAAATATAAATTTAGAAAGGGCAGCTAATCAAATTTTTACTGACATTAATAAGTGGTTCACAGCCAATTCACTGTCACCAAACTTTGAAGAGACCCATTATATGCAGTTCAGAATTTCCTTCTAGTGTGTGTATAAAATATGACGACATGGAGATAGGAGAACAAATTCAGTTCGGAGTGACACACTAACAAATTGCTAAAGTGCCTAAACAAGTATGTTTGCAATGGGAATTATGTCAGACATGGGAGATATAAATATAAAAAATTGGCCTATTTTACTTTTTTTTTCACTCCATTATGTCATATGATATATTCTGCGGTAACTCCACAAACCCAGAAAATTTTTTAGAGTACAGAAGTGTATAATAAGAGTAATGGGTAGTGTAGGCCTAAATCCAAGAACATCGTGTCAAAAGCAATGCAAAGAATTGGGCACACTAACCACAGCTACTCAGTATATTTATTCCTTAATGAAGTTTGTTGTAAATAATACATCTCTTTTTCCAGCTAACTGCTTAGTTCACAGTATCAATAGTAGGAATAAGAATATATATGAAGGTTTAAAATCTCATACTCTTGCCCAAAAAGGAGTCCAGTAGTCAGCAACGCCTTTTTCAGTAAGTTACCAGCAACCATTAAGAGTTAAATAATTTCAGACAAGGCACAATTTAAACAAATTTAAAGAATTTTTGGTGGCCAACTCCTCCTATTCCATCCATGAATTTCTCAAGTGCAGTAGACCATTTTAATGAAAATTTATCATACTTTAATTTTTAACAATACTTGGTTGTAACAGCCAAGTAACTACCTACTGTTTGAATCATGGATGTATGGAAAGCAGATGCAAGTATTAATCCTGTAAATATTAGAAGTTTAATTTTAATTCATGTACACAATTTTACTGTTTATTGACTGAGGGTCATTAAAATTAATGAAACTAAAGTTTTTCTAATTACATTTTTGTAATGTGTTTATCAGACATGTTCCAAACCTAGGAGGATCCCCTCCTTTGTGGGTCTATGGAATCAATAATTAATCACTGGACTGATTTAGTCAGACATTTCTTCTCGGCCTCCAACATGGTCCACCATGTGTGTAATTAAAAAAATAAAGTAAACAACTTATGCATCTGGAATAATCAACCAAACACAATGAAAAACTGCAACGTTATGTGCCTACCTAACACCTAGCTACTCGACAGCAATTTTGAAGCTGCCTGTAATTAACGGCAGCCAAGACGAATGCATCGACGACAATGATTACTTTTATACAATAACGCACTGGTATTGTGAAACGAAGAACTGCAATTGTTACAACGTATGTAGTCAAGACAACGTTACAGTAATTTGAGTAAAAAGGAGTACACGAGAACTTGATTTTTTTAAGGGCACCAGATTTCATCTTTTAATGATTAATTACACTACCGAAATATAACATAAGAAAGTCAATCTCTTAGCCAACAATAACACAATACCAATAAAGATGCCCACATAGCATTTTAATGGTTTTTCTTAATTTCGCACAAATGTGTGGCAGTTGAATTACACCCTTTAACAATATACGATTCATTTAGATTTGGATTACAGTTTCAGTTAATTCAACCTCCCTGTAACTCTGACGCCCAATTTAGCAAGATTTATAGTTATGGGGAATACCATTTTATGGGTAGAATTCTGCGCACAGATGTGTGTGTAAATCTTACTTGAAGAGAAAACGACATCTTATATAAATTCGACCCTGTTCCAAAAAATTAATCATTACAAAATAATTAGTAGTAAATGCTGTTCGTAAGTCCAAACCCTGTGACAGCCTATCTAAGCACTGACTTCCACCGTTCCCTTCAAAAACCGTTGCGGAACGTAGCACTCCCAACTCACAAATTGCTTGTCACAAAACTGTTTTATTCCTTCACTAAATTTAATTTTCTCTCCCATGGTGATAGTGATAACTTCATCTATGCTATATTTTACAATTACATTATACTATTCCTACAAGGAAGTACGTACCGACGCAGACGAAAATCCGATACAAAATGTCAACAATTTGAAATTTCGAATGTATCTTCACACACTGTCCATACAAAGAGTATGCATCTCTTAGTCTTGTATGTATTGTATTAATATATTCCACAGATCTGTAAAATATATCACCTTCCAGCACAACATTAATATCAGATGTGGCACTTCGAAGTTCAAAAACAGTCCACTCACAGTATTTCACAAACATTCGTTAAACATTTCCCGCGCTTTGAGTATGGACCAAAGATATTTTCTAAGCAATGATTTATGTTGGGTGTAGTTCACCGACGAGCAACAAAAATGAAAATACAGTAAAACTTGATCAAAATGGAACGTGTATCATCCGGAAGTCTGGCTAAACTGTAGAAATATTTCAGTTCAGGTGCATTCAATACACTTTTGCATTCTAATTTTTCGTACAAGCGGAACGTCTCCAATGGCGAAACTGAACGGAAATTTTTAGACTTATTTACTAATTAATTTTATAATGCGGCATATGATTACACAGTACTGCTGTACTAAAGTACACCTTAGTTATTAACATCCGTGCTACTTTTAACACGAAGATTGAACAGCTCTGACCGTGTTGCTCTGCTGAATAATCATTTGGCCCGGCAAGGACAAGCATTCCAGAAAAATACAGCACCTGCCAGTTTCAGCTGACTTGTAGCACTTTAAACGACAATATTATGTCGAACGAAAAGCATGTGCTCCTAACACTTAATGAAAATATTAGAATAGTGAAGACGAGTTAGAAAAACAAGCTCTCTGGGCGCAACGTACTGTTGCGTTTCAAATGCGGTAAAAAACAAAGATAAGATACTTCATGAATGGATGAAGGGAATGCGAAAATATTAGAATAGTGAAGACGAGTTAGAAAAACAAGCTCTCTGGGCGCAACGTACTGTTGCGTTTCAAATGCGGTAAAAAACAAAGATAAGATACTTCATGAATGGATGAAGGGAATGCGAAAGTGAAAATAAAGGCGCAAAGCCTGGAAATGAAGAAATTTACGAGATAGTGTGCAAATCGTTCGTAAGTGCGTGGGCGAAAAACTTACTTTGTCCAGGCACATGGTGGGGAGTGATGATCTGAAAGCCGCTAAAGAGCTTAGGAATAAGGAATTTAAGGCATCCACATGATGGTTGGACTGTTTCAAAGCTAGACACTGTCTCGTGAGAAATGAAGTGTGTGGGGAAGCTAAGGATGTGTAGCAAAGTGTAGCAAAAGAATGGAAAATAATACTGCATAACCTAATTGCGAATTATGAGGCGAAAGACGTGATTAGTGCCGATGAAATGGAACTGTCCTATTGCACACTGCCTTCTAAATCTCTAGCAATTTGAGGTGAAAAGCGCATCGGGGGAAAGATGTCCAAGGAAAGAGGCATTCTGTTGCCGTGTGGAAACATGTTACGTAAACTGAAGAGCCATTCCACAGTTTCAAAACCATAGATGTTTTTAAGTTTACAGTCATGCTTAGAAGCAATTAAAAGGCGCGGATGGTGAATGGTCTTACGGAAGAATGGCTGAGTTCTTTCAATGCCAAAATCAAAAATGAAAATCGCCAAGTTCTCGTTGCCCTAGACAATGCAATCTGCCGACCGAAAATCAAGTTATCAAATGTAAACTGGCTTGGTTCCCTCTAGGTTCAACCAGCCTCGGAAGATCCATGAACAAGGGGTTATTCACACATACAAGTCCCATTATCTTGGTGACTGTTGACGCAGTCTCTTATTCTTCATGATGAAGAAGCTGAAAGTGCTTTTGTTCTTCCATGGTCAGTTTCTGTCCTGGATGCAGTATACTGGTAGGCGTGACAGTAGGAGTGATAAAGCATGAAACTATCACGACATGCTTCAAAAAGTGGAATTTGGAGGCAATTAACAAGATACTTGTGTACTCATTAAAGTTCAAGACAATGCAGCAGCAACTGCTGAATTAATTCAAATGCAGAACAGTTCATATAGTCCAAATGACTACATTCAAAATAATGGCTTTCTTTACTATCAAAAACAGTCTTGACCACAATTTATTTATTACGGTAACCGGTTTCGACCACTACTATGGTTATCTTCAGACCAATGAGTAAGAACCACCATCTTGTGGTAAATCACGTAGTGGTCGAAACCAGCCACCGTAATAAATAAATTGTGATCAAGATTGTTTTTGAAACTTCGTGGCAGATTAAAACTGTGTACCCGACCAAGACTCGAACTCGGGATCTTTGCCTTTCGCGGACAAGTTCTCTACCATCTGAGCTACCGAAGCACGACTCACGCCCGGTACTCACAGCTTTACTTCTGCCATTATCTCGTATCCTACCTTCCAAACTTTACAGAAGCTCTCCTGCGAAAGGAGAAAGGAGGGCTAGTTCTGCAAGGTTCGCAGGAGAGCTTCTGTGAAGTTTGGAGGGTAGGAGTCGAGATACTGGCACAAGTAAAGCTGTGAGAACCGGGCGTGAGTCGTGCTTCGGTAGCTCAGATGGTAGCACAGGTTCTCCCCATTCCATCAATGGTGGCGAAGACGATCACGTCCACCTTAGCAAAGTTCTTGTGGAAAGGAGAATTGTTTCAAGTGCCGGTGAAGACAGCAGTCTTGGATCCAAGCAATGGAGGAATGGGAGCTAACTGACATCAAGTCTAAAGCGATGACATTGTATGTCGAACGAACCTGGAGCATAATGTGTAATGACCCAGGGTGCATTACGGCCAAACTATACGATATTGTCAGGCCAGAAAGTGTAGAGCCGCCGATAAATATACAAAAAATAAGTTTTAAGCTGAAACATATTACGGAATATTACCTTGGACTAAGTTATATCAGTAAAAAGCATTTAAACTCCAAAAACGTTACAGCAAACGCGATTTTAGCCGAAAGACTGAAACATGAATGGAAAAATAACATAGAAACTAAATATGCTGTAATAGCATGGAATGTGGTCTGGAAAAACATCAGTAGTGATGTTCTTTCGTCTGACGTGAGAACAGCGTGATACAAGGTAGTTAATAACATCATCAGCACTAATGAGCGTCTCTTTGCCAACGGTTTAAGTGACACTAACCTCTGCAGCAAATGCAACCTCGTTGATAGTGTGCCTCATCGTTACACATGTGGTGATCAGATTATCAACTGGAGGTGGACCAGGGAGAAAATTGCTCAAATAACAAGAACTTCAGCAAACAATGTACCGACTAACATTTTCTTCAGACCAGAGGAAAGTTACTACCCTCAGGCAAAAAAATAACGCAGTGATTTGGTTAATGGGCAAATTTACAAGTTAAGTTTTTAACAATATTGGGAGTGATGAACATATTGAATACAAGATGCATATGGAAAATGAATTCGAGAAAATACTTAAATATCACAATCACAATAAGAAATATGGTAACATGCTCCAAATTGTCTTCAACCCAATGGGAATAGGTTAGGAACTGGATTCCTAGTAGAGAGGGAATGGGTTGGGTCACGTTCCCGACCCTAACCTCACCTGCAAGTCACACATGAAAAAGAAATCAGTAGTACAGCAGATACAAGAATATGGCAAGAAACACCTGGTATCTGATATAAAGGAAGATCTTGCACTCCCTATAGATGCGTTTAGGAGGCTGGAACTGACAAAAATAACCAGGCAGTGAAATATTTTGCGATGTCACTGTTCGGGACTTCTCTTCTGTCCATGTAATTTACCCTGGAAGAAACACACATAAGGGATTTACCGAATTATTAATGTGGGTCTGGGCAATGGTTATGAGGAACTGGCTGCAGAAGAAGAAAATGTGCATGCTGATCTGCCACTAGTTGAAAGTGACAGTGAAGGTGCTAAATTGTGCTACTGCTAAACACTAATTTTTTGAATGCTGTAATTTATGACTGCAATTATCTCTCACCTTATTTATTTTGTGTCATTTCATTGTAGCCATTTTTGTTACTGTTTTTGGTGAATTAAAAGAAAAATGGTAGAGCACTTGCCCGCGAAAGGCAAAGGTCCCGAGTTCGAATCTCGGTCGGGCACACAGTTTTAATCTGCCAGGAAGTTTCATATCAGCGCACACTCCGCTGCAGAGTGAAAATCTCTGCCTGAAGACTGTTTTTTATAGTAAATATTTGTAACGCATTGAACACCGTTCACTCCCACAACCTATTCAAAAGTAATTGATGGCTTTGTGCCATACACTCCACTTTTACTAAGGCATCAGGTCTAAAGAGAAATCTACAACACAGAAGACGATGCCGAGGAAACAAAAGAAGAGGAATAAACTGATGTCCCTAGAAATATTAATAAATATATAGAAGCTATTGCACGCATATATGAAGTTACGCAATTTGCAACACACACAAATTCTCCCAAGCTGTTGGATCTACAATGATGGAAAAAAATTGCAACACATAAAATAATTAATGCACAGCAATGAATTTTCGGGAATACATTTGTCAAGGAAACATATTGAAGCGATTAACATTGCAAAATCACAGGTTAATGTAAGCAAGAGATAAACCATTACAAATGTGAAATGTTGGTACATTAATAACTGGTGTAACCGCCAGATCGTTGAATGCAAGATGCAAACGTGCATACATTGTCTTTTTTGTAATTTGTAGTAAATCGATGTTCGTGATATACTTACTCTAGTACATAATCTAATTAATAGTATTGTGTTACATTTAGTTTTCACTTAACAAGAGGTATATATTATTGACATTATCGTAAATAAACTCTTGCTTTCTGGCTTTCTCATAATTATGGTTAACCACAAGAGGTTTCAGTAAATTAGTAATTTTTACTACAGGTTTTACAGTTGCCTTGATAGAATTCTCATTTTAAGTATTTTCTTCAACTCTTATAAACCACTGGTAAATTTTAGTTCAACAGATTTAAATAATCAGCAGTCACAATTTAAAGTTATTTCCATTGACCGACTGTTCCGTCGGTTCATGGTAGAACATTGTATACATTACGAGTGAAACGCGCAAGACGCAGTTGTTATATTCTAAATTATTTATTATTTGTCACACGAACTGTTTTCCCACTGTTATGCCATCATCAGCTACAATGGTAAGTATGTGCTATGTCGTGCAGATCAAGGATTTTAAACTCGTGAATGTTCCTGTGCTCTCTATCACTGGCATTTACATAGATCTCCATTTCCAACGATGAAAAATGTTGCAGGTAGAATTGGGGATAAAACGAGTGGGCTTATTTTAGTGTTATTTGTTATCTGTTCTGTAACACACTGCAAAAGCCAAAATGCAGCCCTACTGTAAATGATGTTCTCAAATACACTCCTGGAAATTGAAATAAGAACACCGTGAATTCATTGTCCCAGGAAGGGGAAACTTTATTGACACATTCCTGGGGTCAGATACATCACATGATCACACTGACAGAACCACAGGCACATAGACACAGGCAACAGAGCATGCACAATGTCGGCACTAGTACAGTGTATATCCACCTTTCGCAGCAATGCAGGCTGCTATTCTCCCATGGAGACGATCGTAGAGATGCTGGATGTAGTCCTGTGGAACGGCTTGCCATGCCATTTCCACCTGGCGCCTCAGTTGGACCAGCGTTCGTGCTGGACGTGCAGACCGCGTGAGACGACGCTTCATCCAGTCCCAAACATGCTCAATGGGGGACAGATCCGGAGATCTTGCTGGCCAGGGTAGTTGACTTCACCTTCTAGAGCACGTTGGGTGGCACGGGATACATGCGGACGTGCATTGTCCTGTTGGAACAGCAAGTTCCCTTGCCGGTCTAGGAATGGTAGAACGATGGGTTCGATGACGGTTTGGATTACCGTGCACTATTCAGTGTCCCCTCGACGATCACAAGAGGTGTACGGTCAGTGTAGGAGATCGCTCCCCACACCATGATGCCAGGTGTTGGCCCTGTGTGCCTCGGTCGTATGCAGTCCTGATTGTGGCGCTCACCTGCACGGCGCCAAACACGCATACGACCATCATTGGCACCAAGGCAGAAGCGACTCTCATCGCTGAAGACGACACGTTTCCATTCGTCCCTCCATTCACGCCTGTCGCGACACCACTGGAGGCGGGCTGCACGATGTTGGGGCGTGAGCGGAAGACGGCCTAACGGTGTGCGGGACCATAGCCCAGCTTCATGGAGGCGGTTGCGAATGGTCCTCGCCGATACCCCAGGAGCAACAGTGTCCCTAATTTGCTGGGAAGTGGCGGTGCGGTCCCCTACGGCACTGCGTAGGATCCTATGGTCTTGGCGTGCATCACGAATCATACTGTAATCATTAGTGGAGACTTTAATCATCCAACAATCACTTGGGAAGTTTAGAATTTTATTAGTAGTGGTCGCGATAACACACCCTGAGAAACATTGCTAAATGTCTTCTCTGAAAAACACATAGAACAGAACACTCTACTCAGATGGAAATCTATTGGATCTAATGGTAAAAATAGGCCTTAACTCTTTGATAACATCTACATCAAAACTTGTATCAATGATCATGATATGGATATGGCAACAATGATTGCCAAGGTACAAAGGGCAGCTAAAACAAGCAGAACGATATATGTATGTTCAGTGAACTAGACAAGAAATCAGAAATGTTATACTTCAAAGAGGAAGTTGTAACTTTCAGCAGAAGGCAGGAACATGTAGAGGAACTATGACTCAAGTTTAAATGAATAGTTCACCATGCACTGGATGGATGTGTACCCAGTAGAACAGTTCATAATGGGAGGAACCCTCCATGGTAAACACTCACCATAAAGGAACCTCTAAACAAACAGAGACTGCTGCATAATAGATGTAAAACAAAGCATAGGACTATATATAGAAACATTCTGAATGAAACGCGTTAGGCTGACAAGAGAGCAATGTGTGAAGCAGCATCACAGCTATTAAGCTGTATGCAAACAAAACTGATGGAGGCCTGATGTAAATTTAAATAACGCACAAGATGAGAAAAATATACAATCCAGATTAGAAGAAGAAATTTTGCAGATGAGTGCTGCTCACGCTCCATTTAGTGCATTACTCCGTAAATTGGCAAATTCGATAATCAATAATTTCCGAGGTCTTGCATTGATACAAACAGAACAAATAAATACGACTCTTGAGCGAGTCATGCGACGCCAACACGAACATTGGAGGGTTGATTTTGATCACACTGCACAAGAGCACTTAACGGCAAATTTGGATGAATTGTCTCAACAGCAAGCAGTGCAGATTAACGAAAGTCTTGAACGTTTTGCCAAAGAACAAAACTATAAAACTGACGAAATTTGGATGCGATCCGCACTAAAATCACGGCACTAAGAGATGCTTATTAGACAAAAGCAAAAAAGTTACCAGACGATGTTGGAGCGCTAAAAACTGTGCACGATACACTGAAGGAAAAACTCACTCAACTTACACAGCAATTGAATGAATTCGCCATTAGTCAGGAATCGAAAATTAATAAGGAATTCACTGTACAGAGTACAAAACTGGCGATGATTCCAATCGCTGGTTAAGGGAATGATACTCTAATTGATACACAATTCGATACTGAGTTATGTATTCCCACCCAGCCTATGGCTTAGAGGCATCACATATAGAAGGCGCTGGGGGGTGAAAATGTCCAAGGCGACTTGTCACAAATCAAAAAGATATTAAAGAGTGAATTACTGGGCTGGGGTGATTGTGTAAATGCACAAGTGGCTGACCTTGCATCAAGAGATCGCTACAGTAAAGAATACCAAACATAGTGCACATCTGAAATCAACATGTGAACGTGACATGTGTGGAAACACAAATCAGTGAAACCATGTCACAGAGATGTGCGGAGTATGGCTAGTCCATACGACGATCATTCAATCGAATTGGCTACTCGAACTTTCGGAACAGTTTTATTAGAGGAAAGCCTCTCAAAAACACTAGCAGTTTCAGATTTTGACACAAGAGACGAAATCTCCTCATCCAGTTGTGTATATGAAAGCTTCCAGAGGATTACTACACGGTCTGGGAACGAGAAACAGAAAATTCAACTTGTCATATCTCACATTCAGGGTGCGTCTCTTGTATGGGCAGCTGTGGTAGCAGAAAGTTGCACGCCATATGATGAATCTGAGAAGGATTTCTTCACAAATTATTATTATCTTCCTGTAAATCATTTACATGGTGTAGGAATTGTCACAACAAAGTTATCATTCAAGTAAAAGTACTACAAACATAATAACGGAATATAACTTTCAAGACATTTTTAAAAGTACAAGTTTAGTCATATAAACCAAAATTTTGGCAAGAAATTTACACAAATCGAAGTACTCATCTACGTCTTAGAAAGTTTTGCTTAAAAGGTAATTTTTAAGCTCAGTCAAAAATTGTACTTCATCTATTATTTTCTTCATATAGACTGGCAGAGCACAGTGAAGTTTTATTCCAAAATAACTTACATGCTTTTGGGTTTGGGTTGTCCTTACCCTTTCTACGTACAAATTCTTACGACTTCTAGTATTATAATTGTGGCAGTCCTCATTTGTACATAGATTTTTCATATGTGCTCTTGTACACAGAATACTTTTAAATATATACAGTGATGGTATTGTGAGTATTTGTAGTTGTTTGAAAAGGGGCCTACAATGAGTTCTTGGAGAATTATGTTTTATGATTCGTATAGCTCTTTTCTGAAATTGCAAGATGTCTATTAAGCTTGATTTAGTTTCATCCCAGAACACTATGCTGTAAGACATGATAAATACTTGAGATGGTCTTTCCAGCTAAGTTTTAATCAATGTGCATGCCTAAAAACTGTGTCAATTGCACACTCTCTATCTCCTTATCAATTAGTTTTAACTGTAGGTCCATATCTTGGGTTGCTTTGGCATACTGTATATAAAGTGTTTTACTTAGATTAAGTGTTAATTCATTAACATTAAACCATTGTTGTATATATTTCAGGACTACGTCAGTTGTGGTGTTTAATGATTTTTTATCATCACTTATAATTATGCTAGTGTCATCCACGAACAACATTATTTTGGTAGAAATATTTTGATTATTTATGACATTTATATAAATCAAGAACAATAAGAGACCAAGAACACTGCCCTGTGGGACGCCTATTTCCAATATATTTGCGTCTGAAACCCACTTGAGTTTCTGATTTCTATGTTCTGCGATGATTTCTACCACCTGAGTTCTATCTTGAAGGTAAGATTCAAACCATTGTCTCTCAATTCCCCTAACATATATTGCTTACATCTTGTTTAACAGAATTTGGTGATCTACTATTTCGAAAGATTTAGACAGATCTAAGTTAATTCCCACTACACATTTTTTAGTATCGAGATTCCTGACAATCTCTTCAGTATATGCATGGATAGCTGATTCTGTGTTGTGGCTCTAGCAAAAGCTATGTGTATTGCAGTTCAGAAGCTTGTAAGCATCTAAGTAATTTATGAGTCTAGTTTTCATTAATTTCTCTAGAATTTTGGGAAATGATTGGAGAAGGAATATTGGTCTATAATTTTCTAACTTGTGTGCATTACTATTTTAAACAGAGGTATAACCTTAGAGATTTAAAACCTCTGAGGAAACACACCTTCGCCGAAAGACGAATTGGCAATATGAACAAGAAGCTTTATAATTTTTTGGGCACCTTTTTTATTATTGATACAGGCACTTCATCCATACCTGCAGACATTTTTGATATTACACTCTTTATCACTTTTAATATTTCATTATCATTTGTGGGAGTTGACAGCATACTACTGCCTACATTTGAGGCTGTTAATTCCTAAAGTTCAGTAAAGTTTTTCCTTAATGACACAGGTACACTTAAATAGTAACTATTTATGTAATTTGCCAGAGTTTCATCTTTTAATACAATATCTTCACTATTTTGAGTATTACTTCCTGATCCTTGAGGCCCTTACCTATTTGCCTTTTCACAATTTCCCAAGTAGTTCATGATTTATTACCAGATTTCCTTATTAATTTATCATTACTTAATAATTTTACTTTGTAGTTACTTTTCTATATATTTTTGTAGTTTGTAACATATTCTTTAAACTTGGGGTCAGTACACTTTTCATTTTATAGTTAAGCATTATCATGGTTCTGGATGAGTTTCTAATACCTGTTGTGATCCAGGAGTTAGCATGTAAATGCTCATGTGAGTTTGTTTTGACAAGTTTTTTAGAAAAACACATTTCCAAATTCAACATAAACAGGCAAGAGAAAGCATTATGTGCAGCATTTGTGCTAGTTAGTAACAGTTCTTCTGCTCATGATTGGTTAATCAATGTATTTATGAAGTGACTGCAACTATTTGTGGAGAAGGTTCTTTTGTACATTTGATATTAACTATTTTTGATCACAGGGGCTACGGGAAATTTAAGGATGAGTGCATTCTGATCAGACATTCCTAGGTCAACATTTATTGCATCTTTATCTATGGCTTCTATATTTGTGAAAATATTATCTATGAGACTTTTTGAAGAGTTTGTTACTCTAGTAGGGTTAGTTATATGTGGATGCAAGTTTAAGCTCTATAAAACATAGATGAACTGATCATTGGATGCACCTTCAGTCAGTAAGTTGACATTAAACTCTCCACTTATAATTATTGTTGATTTTTTATCATATAATATATTGAGCAATGCCTCTAACTTGTTTCTAAAAATTTTATGATTACCATATGGTGATCTGTACACTGAAATTATTATTAATTTACTCTTTTGCATATTCAGCTGTATTGCTGCAGCCTCAAAATGTTTTTCTTCGCTCAAGGATTCAGTTATAGTCATATTTTCAACCTTTACTCCAGGTTTTACATAAATGCAAACACCACCATGTCTTGTTTCCTTCCTGCAATAGTGACTTACAGATTTGTAAGGGGAAATACAAGTATTTTCTAGTTCATAACTCAGTCACCAATGTTCTTTAATACAAATACAATCTGTACTAGCTTCACTGGCTACAATCTCAAGTTCTAATATTTTATTTTTAATGCATTGTGTATTAAGGCTCATTATTTTTAAATTCTTAAAATTACCTTGTGAGGGGTTTGTACTTACGCTTCCCAATGTTACCGGCTGTTCCTTGTTTCCTGCTCCTTGTATTTCTTACCCCTGGAGGTGCCACCATACTTGTATCTGTTGTTGTAGCTCCTGTTTCAGTGGATGCTGGAGGTGTTTCTGAAGCTGATGTTTCTGTGGATGTTGGAGATGCTGTCAGTTTTCATGTTGAATCCGTTTTTGTAACTGATGTTCCAATTGATACTGGAACTTTTGCTGAGACTACAGTTTCAATTAAAACTGGAAATAAGGTTGGATTCATCTGGTCTAATCCAGTAAATCTGTATGAGTTGCAGTGGCAAAGGTGTGGGGGTGGCTGGGGGATGGGAAGGGGCCAGCTTCCGGCAGGCAATACCCACTACAACAACCGGTGCTGTGAGGCCGGCATTTTAGTGTTAAGTATGGCTTCTTTTTAAAGTCATTTAGCTGCTGAATTAGTGATTTAACAGGGGTTTAGAAGTATGGCTTTTTCACAATCATTTGGCTTCTTTTCTAGCTTGATTTTCTTAACTATAGAAAGCCATAAAATCCAGTTTGATTGAAGGAAAATTATTTGCATTGAACTAAGATTTCAGAAAACACTCCAATATTCGACAAAAATTATTATTTCACTGGAAAGAAAAAAGAACAACAAAGAAAACTAAATCTGTGTTGGTGTGTGCTCCAGGCTGGTCCGCATACACATACAAAAGAGCAAAAACATAATTGAGAGATACAAACCGTTAGGTCCTACTGGAAACGCTGCAGCAGTGTAGCTGACATAAGAAAATAATAGCAACTTTGCAATAATGAAAGAAGCTGTTGTAAGGAAAGCAGACTTTGATTTACGCAAAATGAATCAGAAGCCATATGTTGCACTGCAGCTATAATCAATGTGCCTGCAACTGAGATGAGAAGAGGAACAGCAAACTTGCATTCTGTTCAGTAGTTTGCAAGGTGTAAGAAGTGATGTAATATTACAGTGTAGATATTGTGAAATTTGTCCTCTAAGAATCTAGCAAAAACGTTATTTATCTTTTTATTTTGAGAAACATAAAGTTACACAAAAGAAACTAACATGAAGATGTTTGTTTAAATACTTTTTTCCTTAAAAATATCGAAGCTCTAAAATATTTTTGCACATGATAGAATTAAAATCTCAGTTTTTTATATCTCCATTCGAAATACAAGTGCATGGAGAAATAATTTATTTAATAAGATATTCAAGGCATGCCTCTAAATTTTTATTCTTTTGTGTTTTCCGGAAACTTTACATTTTTCAATATCGATAGGTCCTACATTTTCTCTACATCTATTACAGCCATGAAAATGAAGCATCATACTCATATTTAATACATCCTTTGCAGCAGTAATAACACTGGGCAGTCTTCCACCTAATTGGTTGCCACTCCCTTAGAATCTAGAGGTGTTTGAGGAACGATCCTCAAACACAGAGGCACATAGAACTAAAACTGACCCCATCATAGTTCCTGATGATGGTAGGACAGGGATGGAAAGGGAGTGATAGCCAGCATAAACAGCTTCGCATGCTATGATGCAATGAAAATGCTGTTATTTGACAAGAGCTTCTTGACGATTTCTAATGATGCCCACAACCTTCGGGAGAACTTGTTTAGGCAGCAGTAAACAATGTCGTGGGACACTGGTGCGAGCGTAAATGTCCTTGAGACGATTTTTTTTAAAGGACAGCCAATGAAGCTCGAGTACCGATGTTCCCTGTCCAGAACCTTAAAGCTGCTGGTGCTATTGGCGCCGAGGGCCTATTAGTTAAATGGCAATGGCAGATAGTTTGCCGAATTTGAGGGCAGTAGAACGTATGTCTCTCACCGTAAAAAAATTGTCTGTGTCCTGTCTGTTAGACATGCAGTTCTTAAGGGGAAGGGGGCGCAAAGGTCGACCTTACAAGCAGAAAAAGTCAGTTAGTAATTAGCTGTAGGGAATTAATTTAGAGTTTGTTAACAACAAAGGCACATCATTGCAGGTACTGCAAGAAAGTGATGGTCAAGGTCATAAACGCTAACATGCTGTGCACTAATAGCGAACAGTGCAGCACTCACAACGCACTGGTTTGTCGGAATACAGAGGATACACCAGACGAAAACAGAAGAATCAGTATTTATCAGATCACCAAAAAGCTGAAATAGCCTACTACGGTATGTCTTCTTGGATAAGCCTCTTATTGTAAACGATTCTGAATGTCACATGGTGATGGTCCGAATACAAACGTATTGTAGTGTAAACTATTTAATTCCCTGGGTCCAATGGGAGGCGTTAAAGAATGAAAGATAATTGTACATGAAGTACACTTTCTGTCAGCCTACTCTGATTCGACGAAAATCCAAGGACTTTGTCAGCAAAAGGATTTGCACTAGAAAGAGTATTCTCTATGATGAATCTGTATTATGTTTTATGTGAGGTGGGAAATTGCATAAAAAAAGATGTTTTCTTGCTGTTGATATGTGTGCAAAGTCACCAAATATTGCCCCGATTAAAGCAAAGTATGGCATTTGTTTCACAGCAGGGTGAGAAACACGAGCAATATTTAGTACACGTAGATAATTTCAATTCATACGTATTTGTTTTGTGAACAAAAAACACATTTTCTTGCTGCACTGTACCCCCACATTGTGCGTTGCCAATATCAGGGGCAAGTATACACTCAGGAGGAAACCTATTGTTCTCTTTTGATTGGCAGGTCCTGTACTTATTATTCTGCTAAGAGGATTATCACCCCCTGGGGATAATCCATTCATAACCTGTGTTTCAGGTAAGTGGTTTTCCATGTCACCCCCACCCCGTCCCAACTCTCTCGGAAGCCCGGAACCATGTCTGATCAAAAATTAGTTCACTAATTAATTAAACTGATAGAAAAAATCTGCGGGAAATAGATCACTTATACCACTTTCGGTGTTTACGACCTGCTTCAAATTATTCCAATACCCTCTATCATTATATCAAATTCATGGATTGATTAATGAATTAATTAAATCAGTGTCCTTCAAATTTCCTTGCTCCTCACCCCCTTCTGGAAAAATTGATGGATACAGTGCAGCAAGAGAAGGTATTTTTTATTTGCAAAACAAATATTCGCGCACTTGCTGCAGAGGATGGCTATGCAAACAAACTCGCAATTCATATGTAGTATAATTAGTTATGTTAGTATTTCATAGTAAATAAGTCTAAAGAATATTTTTCCTAAATTGCGAGAACTGTTGTAATTAAGTATGGGCTATAGATATTTTTGTTCATCTGTAGACAGTTACAGAAAGATGAGCAGTTTTGCTAATGATATGGATTCATGTATATATGTGTATATATTTGTACAAATACTGACTGAAATTTGAACACAACCTTTGAAACTGTAGAAGTAATTTCTTTTGCTGGACTAGTTAGGCAGTAACATGTAAAACCATGGACTATAAATGTGCCATGGAAAGCCCAGCTTTAAACATAAATAGTTTGAAAGTAGTAATCCAGGCCAGACATTTGTAACATCTGAATGGACACCAGAATACAAACCATAAAGTGATAATTTTGCTGTCAGGACACCCAGTATGGGTGGAATGCACTGCCAAGAGCATGAAAATTCAAACCATTTGCTATGCAAACAAGACACAAGTAAATATTTATGGCTTGCATTTAGTTTCATTGTTTAATATCCAATAGTTAACGTTTGCTCAGAACTAAGTAATTAAGCATTTCTTAACGAATTTTCATATGCATGACGCATACTCAGAGTACTAGTTGAAGGATCTGACTAAGAGTCATATAATGCAATGTCTCGTCTATCTTAGACACAATATCTTTTTGTTATCTTTAGGTATACAATATTCGATTTACATAAGTGGTGGAAGATTTCTTGACCACTTTCATGTTTTGGTCTTTTTGACTCGTCGTAGGTGCCCTAATTTTCTATGTGTGTAGAAAAATAGTGTCTCGTACAAAGAAACACACAATTATATAATACGGAAAACAAATGACAAGTAAACATCAGGCAACTGAACCAAGTCATTAGGAATGTGGCCAAATACTAAGAGAATACAAAAATCTTACATATATAGCTGTAGTTAAAAGTAGAGAAAAATACATTAAATATGTAAATAGTTTTAATACTGTAAGAAGTTTCATGATCTATGCGAATCAAATATTTGAGCAGTCCCCATTAGTTTGTCAAAGTAGAGAGAAACATGCGAAAATAGAAACTGAGAGATTCTGTATACATCGCAGTTTAAACCCTGTGAGAAATCCAGGACACTTATTTGATTGATACTGACAGACTATACATATCCAGACAGATGAAACGCTTGAAAGTGCATAGTAGTATGTCAGTTTGTACTTGTCTCTGCTGCATTGGGATATGGAAATAATCGTCTGAAGTATCCTACAATCCCGCGTGTCTTCAAAAAGTGAGACAAATCGTTATAGGGTAGAACGACTGAATACATTATGTGTTCCCCTTACCTGTTTAGCATCATTCAGCAGAATCACTCTGAAATTGAGCTGCTGATCATTTCTTTTCATTTGTTACATATATTTTTTTACATAAGAATCATGTTAGGTTGGTCATTCAACTACCTCTCAGCAAGGATGTCAACAATTGCTTCAGTGGCTTGACATTAATAGGCGGTAGCCTGATAATTAAATGACTACATAATTTACACCTTTTCACAGTAATGATTAATTTCACTATCTATTTTTTGCTCAGGTTTGCCCTCTTTGAAAGTTTCTCCCACCTGTCATGGAATTACATAATTATCAGTATTTTTATTTACTGTGACATACTGGGAGAAGTTTTCATAATGGTAATATCGCTGCCCTTTATCTTGTACTGTAAATTTCGGATGTGGACGTTTTAGAGGGGCCCTACCAGATCAAGATGGATGCGCCGAAATGAATCTTAAAAGAATCTCATAAATACCAAGTGACAGATGTGTGTGTCGACCAATTTTGGTGCACTAACTAGCTGTACATGTTTGCGTCCACACTCAGCGTCCTTTCCTGATGGTGGTGGTCATTATGAACTGGTCTGTTATGAGCTGCTTCGATGAGCATATGCAAGTCTGAGACACATGGTGTGACCGGTCAATTATGGTCTTTCTCATGGGTGTACACACAAGAGGTCACATCTGATTTTGCGAAACATCACACAAATGTCATGTAATGGATTCAGGGAGTGAACGTTTTTTATACATAAGTTACAAGTAGTGTCACGAGGCAGATCCATAATTTATGTCATGCAACTGTGCCGTGGTACTACAACGAATTGATGTCCGCCATAATGGTAGTCAGCAACAATGCCTAACGCGACCACTATTGTTGTAGCATGTGATCGCGCTCGTGAAATGTGAAAAACCTTTAATGAATATATAAATTACCTATGCCTTACAGGAAAGCTCAGCCAGTGTTTGTGGTGAACACTTTTGTAAATACAGTTTGCTGAGAGCTGAACTATATGCAACAGGTTAACAATGAATGTATACTCTATAGTTTAAGCCATAATTAGAGCAGATCGGTAACAAACGTTACCACTGTAAAGTTTGTGAGAAACGTAAATTCCCTGTTCACAGATTGAATTAATAATAGTGACACAAACTATATGAAACTTCTAACAAGACAAATGCAGTAGTAGTAGTAGTAGTAGTAGTAGCTTTATTCATCTGTAGGTCCCTTTATACAAGGATATAGTACATGTCAAAGTATTGACAAATTTAGATCAATTTAAAATAAGCTAATTCGTATATATGTATATTTACAGACTTCTAGTTGGAGACAATCATTAGATTTACTCCATGTATACAATACTTTTTTTTGCAAATAATGTAATGCTATATTGTTCATTCATATCTCACTATCAGTCACTGCACACGCTATACGCACATTGTTTCATAACACTTCACTCATTACACACACACACACACACACACACACACACACACACACACACACACACACACACACACACATACATACACACTGGTGATCTCTGGGACATTTTCTGAAATGCAATGTTCCATTTGCTTTCCTGAAAAACTGAGTCAGCATCCGTCCATAATGAATGAGATGTTGAGCTTAGAAAGAGGAAGAGGTGTTAGTATTGCGCTGTGCATAGCTTGGGGGTAAGTATTTCCAGAAAGGAAAAGAGATGGAAAAAACATAAAGTGAAGGTGGTATGTGGATACTGGATACTTTATAATAATAATAATTATTATTATTATTTATTTGTCTAACATTTTTATCAAACCCCTACTCTGTTTCAGCCTAGTACTCCTTCAATGTATAAAATGTATTGCATAACAGGTACTTTTTAGATGCCTTTTCAAATAAGTGTATTTTTGCAATTTCTCTCTTTAGGTAATTTATTGTACAGTTTTATTCCTTGGTAGAAGATGCTGTTTTGAGTCTTGTGTTTATTTTTTCTTGGTAAATGTAAGTTGAGTCTATCTCTTGTTGCATGGGCATGGAGAGAGCTGTTTGTACAGTAATTACCAATGTTATTTTTGATGTGTACAACTGACTGATAAATGTATTCACATGGAACAGTAAAAATCCCCCATTTTCTGAACAGATCTTTACAATGAGCTCGACTAGTGTTTTATTCTTATGGCTCTTTTCTGAAGTTTGAAAATTGTGTTCATATTTTGCGCATTTGTTCCCCAAAAAAGAACGCCATATGTAACTAAAGACGCTGCATGTTACACACTGATGATAGGATTCTAAGGGCATGACATACTGAACACATTCTGTTTGCAAGTGCCTTTGTGTGTTCACATCACTTCCATTGAGAATCAATATTCATTCTTATATGAGGGTCGGTCAAAAAGTAATGACTCCCATTTTTTTCAACTTAAAAAAATTAAGTTAAGTGAAAAATTTGAATTTGGCGCCATTCCTCAAACCTTCTTCTGCAATCCACTGCAGTAGTAACTTTCTGTGTCAACAGGTGGCAGCACAGCAGAAGTTTGTAAGATGGCCGACATCGATGTTCGTTTGAGACAGCGTTGTGTGATTGAATTCTTGAATGCAGAAGGTGAAACGCCCATACGCATTCATGAAAGACTGAAGAAGGTGTATGGTGTTGTGACAGTGGATGTCAGCACTGTTAGACGATGGGTTCGTCGTTGGAAGCTGAAGGGCAAACACCGTTGACTGACGAAAAGCGGAGCGGCAGGCCGGTGAGTGCAGTGACTCCACACAACATTCAGCAAGTTGATGACATCATTCGTGGTGACCGTCGGGTGACTGCAGATGAGGTGTGTCGCATTATTTCTCTTAGTAAAGGCAGTGTGATCACGATAATTAAACAATTGGGGTACTCAAAAGTTTGTGCACGGTGGGTTCCAAGAATGTTAACCGATCAGAATAAAGAGGCAAGGAAAACAATAGCCTCCCAACACTTGCAGCGCTTCCGTTTGGAGGGAGATGAGTTTCTGAAAAAAATTGTGACCGGGGACGAAACATGGGTGCATTTTTTTGAACCCGAATCAAAGAGGCAGTCAATGGAGTGGCGTCACACAAGCTCGCCGAGGAAGAAAAAATTCAAAACTGTGCGATCGGCAGGGAAAGTTATGGCAACAGTTTTCTGGGATACAGAGGGTGTGATTCTGGTTGATTTTTTGGAGCAGGGATGCACAATAAATTCTGTTCAATACGTCACAACCCTCAAAAAACTTAAAGCACGTCTTCAGCGAGTTCGCCCAACAAAATCAATGGCAGATGTTCTTCTTTTGCATGACAATGCAAGACCACACACCAGTCGTCACACCTCTGACGAGATTGTCAAAATTGGATGGGAAATTTTGCCTCATCCCCCATACAGCCCTGACCTGGCACCATCAGACTTCCATCTGTTCGGGCCACTAAAAGAAGCTCATCGTGGGATTCATTTTGAAGATGAGGAGGCCGTCAAAACATCCGTGCGTCAATGGCTTAGGAAGCAGAGCTGTGATTTTTACCGTGCTGGGATACATGCCCTTGTTCAAAGATGGACCAAAACTGTAGAGATGGGCGGAGATTACATTGAAAAATGACAAAATGATCCTCAATGTTGTGGTTTTCGACCTATGTAATTGCATTTAAATTTCCTGACAATTAAACGTAGAAAAAAAAATAGGAGGCATTACTTTTTGACTGACCCTCGTAAATTTTCCATTTGTTACACAATCTATAGAGGTGCCATCTACAGTTAATTAAACATTGTCATTTTTTCTCTTATAACTGAAATTCAAGGCATTAGTTTTCTTTGTGTTCAATGTCACTTAATTACTTATTGAACAATCATGATCTTCCTTGAGAGTTTCATTTGCTTTCTCAGCAAGGAGTTCTCTTGTTTTCTTGGTGACTATAATATTGCTGTCATCAGCGAAGAGGAATTTTTCACCATGAGTAACACTACCGGGGAAGTCATTGATGTATATCAGGAACAGTAATGGTCCCAATACGTTACCTTCCAGAACCCCTATGTTAATGTATTTTGGTTTTGATAAGCAATGGCTTAGCGTGGTTGAAATGTTGGGGTGATTCTGTAGTTATTACAGGGAGACAAAATACTACAATAAACAATAATGTAGACAAATGAAACAAAATGGATCAAATAAAACAATAGGTACTACTACTACCACTACCGCTGCCACTGGCACTAATAATAATAATAATAATAATAATAACTAACTTGTTCAAGAAACTATGACAAATTTGTAGAACTCCAGCAGCAAGAGAAGTAGCACTTATATTTTATTGTACAGAAGTGCACGGCGACTGTCTTTACTTTCCACGAATAAGTCTACAAGTCGGTCTACAAAGATCTGATCACTGGATAGCTCTCCAAGTAATGTCTTTTCTATTGCTAACGTGCTCAAACACGACACCCGGATGTTGGACATCGAATTCCTTAGATAATTCTTCACTCATTTAAGGTTACCCATGCTTCATTCACTGCCTGCTGTAGTTGCGGGTAGGGTCAAAACCAAACGCAGGAACTTCGTTGTTTCTTCATAAACGGAGTCTAAATCATTGTTGACAATGTACTTTAAGAGGTTTCTTGGAGATAAGTGTTTTTTCTCGTCAGCGTATATGTTACACAATTCATTTTCAAGTTATTCTTGTTTGAAAAAAAGGTTAATGTTCTAATAATTGAAGCAGTTTCAATTTAGGAATTCTTTTTGATAGTTTGGGAAGTACTTTTCATTCAAATGTTCTACAACTTGAATTTGGGAAAAGTCTTGAAACATTCTTTCCATCTAAATAATTTGCAAATCCATTATCTCGTAAGTTAGTGCCCTGTGAGATGTCTTTTGTCTGTCACAGAATGATAAGTTGCCATTCAAATACAGACTGGATTTAATGCATTCATCAACGAATGTTTCTGTTCTTAATTGTCGTATGTTTCTCAAAACAGTTCTTATTTTGTCGTGGCAAGCATTTATACTGACATATTTTGACTGAAGAATATTGAAGAGATGATCAACATAAACAAAGCACCATCGGTAGAAGCAAAGTAAGTGGACAAACGTAGGATCATCCATCTATCGTTCCATTCCCACTGTGAGTGCGCATCATCAAATATATAATTAGAAACACTATATAGCCCTGAGAAATGACTAGGTGTTGTTGAAACTGCCCTGGAACGAAAGTTCTAGCGAATGTTGGTGCATGCGGCAGTTTAAATCCTTTCTCAGTTAGTAATACAGTTCGTTTTGATGATTTGCTGTAAAACGAATGGAATGCAGTAAGATCACTTACAAACATGTGTACCTGTTGTTTGATTTTGGAGGCATGTAACAGTACCAAATTCAGTTGGTGTGTGTAACAATGAATAAGCAGCGAATAGGGACAGAACTGCTTCACCAATTGTTGTAGTCCTCTTTCTCTGCCCGCCATTACTGAAGTGCCATCATATGTTTGACTAACCACTTTTCCTTTCACATTCCATTCTTTCAGTGCTGCATGAACAATGTTTGGCAAACCTTCAGCAGTTTTATCTCCAGACACATCGTAAAATCCAACGAATCTTCCCTCAATTTTGTCTGCAATACAGTACCTGAATATTATACTCATTTGACTCTTGCAATACATGTCTAATGTTTCATCAACCTGAATCGAAAAGAAATTGCAGTTCTGAATTTATTATTTTATTTTCTCATTAACTGACAAAATTATCATTTCTATTACATTATTATGTATATTTGGAGAAGTTCCTTTAAAGATTGAGGATGAAGGCAGCTGGTCTCGGATTAACTGCTCTCCTTGAGCTAGTAAATCTAACAATTCCTGGTAGTTACCTTGCTGCTGGTGTATTCGTCTTCTCGATAGCCGCGAAAGGCTAGTTCTTGTTTACAATACTCTCCTGCTGAATGCAACTTGTTTGTGTTTTATTGCTGTCAGTCGAGCGGCTTCAGTAAGGGCGTGATCAATTCTACTTTTGCCCAATAACTGAAATGAATCTTTGTTCAGCAGGTGACGTTTCATCTTACGCTTTTGTGCTTTCCTGTAAAAGTTCTTTATTGTACATATGCCCTCATTGCGTCATTCCCTTTCATCACCAAACAGAAGACATATTTAACAATATAATCTGTTATTAACTGCATTTATAGTCAGCCAAGCATACATTTCGTAGCAGGCTGTCTGAAAAGTGCGTTTTTGTTTGGCTTCATTAAAAACTACACTGAGTATAAGAGTAGGTCGCACTTTTTTATGTTAATGTAGAAAAAGGCATTTTAATAAAAATTCTATAAGGTGTTCAGTTGCTGGCTCACTCATGTTGGGGACACAACGAAAATATGCACTAAAATCACACAAGAATGTCTATGAAGACAAACCGCGCGACTGTTCACTTCCGCGTTAAAAGCCAGCATAGAAGCGGCAGAAACTAGTCTCGATACCTGCTAGCAAGTGCAGCGTACCGGCCTTCGTGGAAGAGGGGGAATGGAGGGGAGCCGAGAACGCCACTAACACTCAGGCGCACAAGGGAAGGGAGGCAGAGACTAAGAGCAGTCGAGTCTCAAGAAGGCAGATACACCGATACTCAGGGTGCGGCGGCACGGTCTACAAAACTGATGTCTTCGAACATTTAGTGCTCTTAGTAGAAAGTTATTTATATTTTTGTTATAAATTGCTATTACATCTTTCTTAAGCATGAACAAAGGGGAGACTAAGTCTCAAAGTCTCCCCTTACGCTACACCACTGCTGATAAGTGTTTTACTGAATGTTTAGATCTATTTGATGTATGTGTTATCTCTACTCTTTGTACCCTACCTGCTAGGTATGATCGAAACCAGTCATTACCTACCCCTCTTATTCCTAATTCTTGTAATTTATTTAATAGCATCGTGAGGTCGACTGTATCAAACGCCTTAGAAAGATCCAAAAATACACACTCATCTTTATCAAGAACATCAAGTACAACTTTTGTGAATTCTACTATGGCTGACTCCATATTTTTGCCACTTTGGAAACCAAACTGCGATTCCCTTAAAAGGTTGTATTTATTCAGGTAATTTATTAATCTCTCTTTTATAGTTGCTTTCTATTATTTTTGAGAATGCTGACAGCAGGGATATGGGCCGATAATTTTCCATGTCTTCTACATTACCTTTCTTAAGCAAAGGTACATCTCGCGCCAGTTTTAACTGTTCTGGGAATGTCCCTGATGTGAAGGATTCATTTATTACATTTGTTAAGGGGCCTTGTATGATCACTATGCATTGTTTCTGACATTGGTACTTCATCAAAGCCTACTGACTTTTTATGTTTTAGTTTTTGAATTGTTTTACTGACTTCATTCTCTGTGGTTGAAAGTAACATCATCATATTTAATGCAACATTATTTACAGGTGTTATATTTGCTTGGGGGAATTTTTGCTGTAACTTCACTGCAATACTTGAAAAATGCTTGTTTACATAGTTTGCTAAGTGCTGTGGGTCATTTATTACTTTATCCCCCTCCCTTAGCAGTATGCTATTCTGCATTTGTTTGCCTCTCCTCGTTTTCTTTTAATAACATCCCAGACTGCTTTGCATTTATTCTCTGCTTTATATGTTATTTTGTCATTAAACGACTTTTTTGCAGCAATCAGCATCTTCCTATAGATCTTTTTGTATCTATGACAGATATTTAAGAATTCTGGATCATTGAGAATCTTTTTCATGGAACTGAGGTGTTTCAGTGTTTGGGAGGACTTCTTAATACCTGCTGTGATCCATCTGTTATTGTGAGATGTTGATACAGACGTGTATACTTTTGGAAATGCCTTTTCAAAGTTCAATTTAAACAATGTGGAGAATTTAGAGAATTTAGTATTCACATCGGTTTGCTCATACACTTCATCCCAGCTTTGTTTTTCTAATTCTTCTGAAAAATCCTTTATTTTGATTTCTGGTAGATGTCTTTTGTAGACTTTTAGTTTAGGGAATGATTCTATGCTTGATTTTACTGTTTATATTTGATAGAGATGGTCTAATAGTCCGAGATCTTTTACAGCTACATCACATTTTTCCCTGTCCATATTTGTGACCGCATGGTCAATTACTGATGCAGTCGTTGTAGCAACCCTTGTTGCACTATTGACCAATAGGGACATGCCAAAACTTTGAAGGATGTTTATGAATGTGCTGCTGGATTCATTTATGAAATTATTGTTGATGTTAATGTCCCCACACCGATTATGTTGACCTTTGTACTTGAGACTTTATCTAGAACTTCTACTAACTTATTGAAAAAGTGTCCACACTACCACTGGGAGATCTATACACACATAAAATAATTAATTTCTTGGTGATGTCTAGCCCTGTTAATTCAATAGCTGAAATTTCAGAGTGTTTCTCTTCACTTACAGTACTGAGGTTAGTCTTGATTTGAACTGTGTTCCTTTTCTGATAGAAATGCATGATCCTCTACCCCTTGAAGTAGTTCTGCAGTAAGACTTTGCCTTTTTATACAACGATAATACTACATGTTGGATTTCTGTGTCGCTACACCAGTGTTCAATAATACAAAGTACTGTGCAGTTCAAAGATTGGAGCTCAACTTCTAATAGTTGTATTTTATTTTTTATTAATTGCATGTTCTGAATTTTCTTTAACGTCATACAGCGTATAGCAAATGTGTTTCTGTCTCTCTGATGCTGCACCTAACTTCTTTCTTGTATACTGATTATAATCAGTAAGAAGAGTTTCATAATCCCAATTCCAAAGAAATCAGACGCTGTCAGGTGTGAAAAATACCGAACTATCAGCTTCATAAGTCATGGCTGCAATGTACTAACACGAATCCTTTAAACAAGAATGGAAAAATCTGGTAGAAGCCAACCTCAGGGAAGATCAGTTTGGGTTCTGGAGAAATGTAGGAACTCGCGAGGCAATACTGACCCTATGACTTCTCATAGAAGTTAGGTTAAGGAAAGGCATACCGACGTTTCTAGCATTTGTAGACTTAGAGAAAGCTTTGGCAATGTTGAATGGAATACTCTCTTTCAAATTCTAAAAGTGGCAGGAGTAAAATACAGCTATTATTTACAATTTGTACAGAAACCAGATGGTATTATAAGATTCAAGGGGCACAAAAGGAACCAGTGGTCGAGAAGGGAGTGAGATAGGGCAGTAGCCTATACCCAGTGTAATTCAATCTGTATATTGAGTAAGCAGTAAAGGAAACAAAAGCAAAATTTTGAGTAGGAATTAAAGTCCCTAGAGAGGAAATAAAAACCTCGAGGTTTGCCAGTGACATTGTAATTCTGCCAGAGGCAGCAAAGGACATGGAAGAACTGTAGAATGGAATGGACAATAACTTCAGATAAGAATGTAAGATGAACACCAACAAAAGAAAAAAAGATGTTAATGGAATGTAGTAGAATGAAATCAGGTGATGCTCACGGAATTCGATTAGGAAACGAGACACTTAAGGTAGCAAATGAGTTTTGCTATTTGGGAAGCAAAATAAGTGATGATGGTTGAAGTAGGAAGGATATAAAATGAAGACTGTCAATGACAATAAAACCGTTTCTGAAGAAGAGTAATTTCTTAACGTCGAGTATAGATTTCAGTGTTGGGAAGGCCTTTCTGAAAGTATTTGTATGGAGTGTAGCCATGTATGGAACTGAAACATGGGCGATAACAGTTTAGACAAGAAGAGAATAGTAGCTTTTGAAATGTGGTGCAACAGAAGACTACTGAAGATTAGATAGGTAGATCATGTAACTAATGAGGAGGTACTGAACAGAATTGGGGAGTAGAGAAATGTGTGGTACAACTTGACTAAATGAAGGGTTCGGTTGGTAGGACACATTCTGAGGCATCAAGGGATCACCTATTTAGTAATGGAGGAAAGTGTGGGGGGAGGGGGGGGGCAAAAATCGTAGAGGGAGACAGTGAGATGAATAAAGTAAGCAGATTTATGAACACAGTATTTACTCAGAGATGAAGAGGCTTGCACAGGACAGAATGGCATGGAGAGCTGAATCACACCAGCCCTTGGAGTGAAGACCACAAAAATGACAACAAGCAGCAAGAAGAGGTACAACTGAGAGCTGCCGTGCCAAACCTGATGTGAGCAACAGGCATCTGTTACTGGCGTGGGAGCACTGCCTCCTCAGACAACGAAGGCCTCCGATCGCGTGACGTGAGTCATCATTACGCGAATTCCTGCCGCACGCCGACGCCACAACAATAGTCTGCTGTCGCAGACCTGATGACTACGAGTCTACATTGTGTTTATACAGAGTCATACCAAGGTGAGTTTTGAGGCAAGAGCGTAAGCGTTTACTAATGTCCCATAAATCTACAGTTTTTAATCATATCAAATTAAGCTTTTCATGTTACAGAAGAGAGAACTTTATCATACTCTGTATACTATTGAATCAAAATGACTCATATTTCTTTTTAATACGAGTTACACATTTATTTAGATGATTCTAAGCAAATTAGTCAAATATGATATTTTCTCTGTTTCATATTATAGCAACTACGCAGAATATTGCATATTTGAATCAAAATTTTTATATTAAATGAAAAGCATGGAAATTTTATCCCTCACTGCCGTTTTTTGAGGCTTTTCTACTGTCAGTTGCGCTATAAAATTATTTGCTGTTGGTTATTCTTAATTGATACATTCATCAAAAAGTAAAATTCTCTAACAAAACATTTGAAATATACCTAAATACTAAATGCTAACTGACTGAATGCATAAAATGTGATCTGTTCAAACTATAACATCATGCATTCAATGGGCTAAATACCATTATCTATACTAGCCACGAAATACATGTATGCATGGCTCTCATGTAACTTCTCAATCATATAAACCGCAAAATGAAAACATACCAATAGAAACAAATTAATACTGTGATGTGCAGTGAATCGTTATTTGTTTTGTGTGTAATTGAAATCATAATAAAAATGTTTGCTCTTAGACTTTTGCTAAAGAGGCAAAACATAAACTCATTCCATATTCCTTTTGCGTTTATTCTCGCCATTCTGTGGCGTTCTTTTTTTGTCTGGTTATTGCATAGTAAGCACAGATTTTTTTAGGTACCACATTTTAGACAAAATATTAGATATTTTATGGAAATGTGTAAGTGAACTTCAATTTCGTTATTTGACCATAATTTTGCGTTAATATTTGCATCTTTCTTTTCACAGGCATATAAGAAGCGATAGGTGACGAACTGTTAGAGGGTAGAACAACTGAAGACATTACGTTCTCTTGTTACCTATCCAGCATCATTCAGTCGCCCTGATATCGAGCTGCCTATCATTTCTTTTCATTCCTTATGTATATTTTTTATGCAAGAATCATATGAGGTTGGTAGGTCAATTACCTATGAACAGTGACTTCGACTGTTGCTTCAGAGGCTTGACATTGATAGGCAGTAACCTGATACTTAAGTGACTACATAATTTACACCTTTTCACAGTAGTGGTTATTTTCATTTATATACTTTTTCGCTCAGGTTTGCTATCTTTGAACATTTCTCCCACATGTCACGGAATTACATAATAATCAGTATTTTTATTTACTTTTCGTAATAGTAATACCCCTGACGTTGCTCTTGAAACATAAATCGTAGAGGTAAACTTTTCAGAGGGACACTACCAGATCAAAATGAATGTGCTGATATGAACGTTAACCGAATCTGGTAGACCTAGTGGCAGGTATGCATGTCGAGCAGTTTTGGTGCGCTAACAAGCTGTAAGTGTCTGCATCCACATTCGGAATACTTCCTTTATAATTTTATCAATAATTGATCGTTTTCGTTGTTATAATGGTCCATTTGGCCACCATTCCTTCTTATTTAACCATCTTCTCTGTCTTTGTTGTCGTCTGTCTTGCTCAAACTGTCGTCTGTTTCTACCTAATGTGCTAATCCATTCGTTTATTTACCTGTATCACCAAGATTAATCAGCATGTTGCCCCTACATCTTTTCTAATACCAATTTCCGTAGATGGGTACATTTTCATTTTTATTTTCATATAACAATTCCATTGTTATTTACGAATTTGCACACAACAATTTACGGTTGGTCTTCTCCCGATCGTCTGTCATCAATTTATTCGCAAATTTTACAGGTATTTTCTTTTCCACCATTCACTTATCTTGTCTATACGAAATTCTTTCACGTTTTTGTGCCTTTGTTTCTCGGCAATCGCTCTGATCCACTTTTATTGCTGACACATATGTCACTTTAATTGCCAAGCTAAATAGTTTACATTTTCTCCTGTGACTTTCGCTTTCTGCTTCCCCAGTTTCTAAAACTTCTCTGTTTTCATGACTTTCTCGATCCTTGTTGTCCTTCTTTTCTTTTTATCATATTTCATATCAATATAGATTGCCCCCTCATTGTCCCTTATTAACGATTTCTGTACGAATTTTTCTAATTTTTCCGACTTCTTTCGTTGCTTTTCTCCGTTTTTCTATCCTTGCCACCCTCTACTTATTTATTATTTTCTTTGCCACTCTCACGACTTTTAACTATTCCAACTGTCCTCTCTTGCCATGATGAATCCCTTCTCATATTCCATCCATTTCTTTCGAAAACATGCCTTTGCATGATCAAAACTAGGGTCCCACATTCTGTTTCTTGAAACTTGCTTGCCCCTTGGAGTTACTCCAAAAGACGTAACAATGGAAGTCCCCATTTCTGGATGCAGTCCTACCCTACACCCGACTCTTTTACAGTTTCGAACAGAGCAATCTCTCCCTCTTACCTGCCTAATCTGTGACTTGTGTGCCTCATCAACAAATTTCCACTCTGCCAGACTTCCCTCCTACCACAAAATCCTAAAGTTATCTGCCTCTGTTTCCTTAAATGGTATCGTCCGCCAAGCCTACTTCAAACTAGAACAACATGCCAGACTTCACCTCAAAAAGCTGTCCCACATTCTCCTAAACTATCTGAACAGTGGTATTTCCCTTCCTGTTCTTCTGCAGTGCCCTAAGCAGTAACACCATCGACAACCACTGGTCAACCTCCTTAACATCCCACAGCCTTCACCACTGCCTCCCAGACCAAGAATAACCCATAATCCCAAGAATCAGCCACCACAGTACAGTGTCCTTAACCTCTCATCTAAAGCACTCTCCCCTCCTGTATTATCTAAGGACCTCGCTGTCAGCCCTAAACCTGCTTTTGACCATGTTGCTTTGCTGAAGGACCTTCTTTCCTTCACACGTAATATCCTTTGCAAATATCACTTTGCAACCCAAACCCAATACCTTTCCAGCAGCAAACCCGACGTTGATCCCTGCCTTGAACAGTTCAGACCACGATCCCAACTTGATCCACCACTACTACCTCAAAATCATCCCTTACAAGCATTTCAAGAATTCCTTACATCCAGCATTGTCTCACAACCCTTCCTCAGGTCCCTATAACAGGACCCTACCCTGTCCACTGTAGAACTACAGGCTCTACTTTCCCTAAGAAGATGCCTCCAAGATTATTTTCCCAGCAGACAAAGGATTACCACTGTAGTACTTGACAGGAAGGAAAATGTTAATGATGGTCTATGCCAGCTGTCTGACACCTCTACATACAGCGTCTGCCATCAAGATCCCATCCCTGTGATTCAAACGGACCTACAGTGCCTCCTTAAAACCTTGGGTCCCTCACAAGGATTAACACTTCAATCCATAGAACTTCTCACCCCACAAAAACCATGCACCCCCACCTTTTACCTTCTTCCTAAGATCGATAACCCAATCATACTGGCTGTTCTAAAATTGCAATAAAATGGGTTGTCACTCTGAAAAGCTTCAGAAAATTTTAAAATTGCGAAATCTGCATTGCAAATGTACAGCAAAATGTCTAAGCAGGAAATTGAAAACAGAAATAAGAAGAGAGGACAAACAGCTCTTGGTGTGCTAACTGAAGTGAAGATTGTTGAAAGTGTTGTCACTTGTGGAAGATGGGGATATCCACTAAGCATGTTTGACATATGATGTTTTGTGAAGTACTATTTGGACAGAGAAGGAAGAATAATATAGAAATTTAAAAACAGTCTTCCGGGTCCAGATTGGGCACAATCTTTCATCGAGAGCACAAAGTTATTTCTCCAAGAATATGTCAAAATATCTCCCAAAGCAGTGCTAAAGTTACCTCGCAGGATATTGTTCGTTATTTTGATGAGTCGAAAATAACTAGATTAGATTAGATTAGTTTTTCGTTCCATAGATCCGTATTGAGGAGATCCTCGTGGATGTGGGACATGTCACTTAAAAAAAAAGTTGAAATAACAATAATAGTAGGATGAGTTTATACTATACATCATTTGTTTCTATAAAAAAAATCTTCAATGGAGTAGATGGAGTTGGCCAGTAAAGTGCGCATCATTTATGTTGGCGGCCTAGTTTAGGCTCGTTCTGCGCATCTGACGTCACAAAACACAATCAGCCAATGAACAGAGAACGACGTTGCCAGATGTCGACTGCAGTGCAGAGCATGGATGAGTGTCTTCAGTTTTAGAAACGTTCAGTCATAAATAAAGTAATAGAACAAAAGCAATGTCTTGATAGCAGACTTTCTTTTATAGAAAGTTTGGAAAAAGCCTTCTTTATACCAATTGCTTCATATTCTATTAATTAATTAAATCAAACAAGCAATAAGACTCCTAGTTCAGGCAATAGCAAGGAAAGGTGTTTGTATCAATCTCACGGACCGCTTTTTCGCAATAAAGAACAGTGGTAATTGTTTATTTCCTATTGTACTTCGACGAAGTGTGAGTAATTCATAGTCAAACCAACAGTGTTTGTCAGTATTTTGCCTGCCGTGTTAGAGTCCTTGTAGCGTTCTGTAGTCAGAGGAGCTGCATTAGCTTGTTGGGCTTCTACATGGAAGGTTATGAGTTCAAACCTTCTGCGGTGCTTAATATTTTCATTATTTAAAAACAATATTGAAGTGCCTTACTTCACGAATTATATTCGTTTGAATGCAACTTTTTTAAATTTCTAGTGCTTTGTCTCTTCATTAACCCTTTCGCTGATGTTGACACGTGCTCCCTGCATTCCGCACTGTGCGCGATTTTGTCATCACTGCACTGCTCGCCTGTGCAGACACGGTGTTTCCACTGCTTTGACACACTTATCATTCGATTTCACAAAAACTATTTGGCCCAAAAATTTGATTTTTACACGTCTTCTTGACTGATAACTTCCCCCTATAAATGACTAAATTTTGTTTCGATGTTCATCACAGTTATTATGCAGCATTAAATGTAGTAAACCATAGCACGAAATTTTGAAGATTTTGCAGAGGTAAAAGTCCATAGCGTATACTTTCCGTACGGTCGATTTTAGTTGCCACAGTGTTGAGACTGAAATGTAGAAAAGATACCTAAATTTCATATGAAATTTACTGTATAACAATATCTCATTTAATTTAAGTACCACATATGTGTCGTATGTAATATTGAGAAATATTCCGTCTTTCGCGACTGTAATAAAAGTTTTATTTACACCGGACGCGTTTGGCGTTATTTTAAAGCACTTCAATCAATGAAAGGTATGGCACATACACAATGGTACTTATGTTCTCTTTCTTGTTTTTGTTCCACAGTCGCAGTTTTACCAATGGTGTTGATATATGTTCCTCTTCTGCAACTGTAATAAGCGACTTATTTAGACCAGACGCGTTTCTCTCTTTTGAAGCATCTTCAGTGGACAGTATTTTGTCTCCTCCATTGCCAAGTCACATTTCGTAGTTTTGTGCTGCGGTAAGACAATATTCAACGTTTGTGTTGGCTGATTGGTGGACGATACTGGAAGGAAAAAACTTCTGTACAAACTAGGCTACAAATATCCTGACAGGGTTATGAATCAAACAAAATCCAATACAACTGTAATGTTTGCTGCTATAGCGATGGCACACCGTTGCCACCTTACGTGACATATAAAGCTAAGCAGTGAAGGTGGTCCTGCTGGGGCAAGGTTTAACAGAAGTAAATCAGGCTGGATGGGCGGCAGCTGTTTCTTAGATTGGGTTAAGTCTATAGTGATACCTTATTTTCGTTGTTTTGAGGGATTAAAAGTCATTGTTGGGGACAATTTGAGCTCTCATCTGTCTCCAGCTGTCACTGATTTGTGCGAAAAACATGATATTGAGTGTGTTTTCTTACCACCAAACTCAACTCATCTTTCACAACCTCTAGATGTCGCAATGTTCAGGCCTTTGAAACAGTCTTGACGAGAGGTTCTGGAGAATTGGAAAAGGAGAACTAACAACAACTGTTCAGGAATTGATAAGAAGTACTTTCCTCGAATTTTGAAAGAAACCCTTGACATGTTACCTTCAACCATAGAAATAAACATTTGTTCAGGTTTCAAGGAGACTGGCATTTATCCTTTCAACGAAGACCAAGTTCTTGGAATGTTGCCATCTGAAGAAAGTGGAGAAGGCAGCACTGGCACTGTTAATGCCAGCCTGGTTGAATTCTTAAAGCATCAAAGGTGGCCTGATGATAATTTGCCAAAACCAGGTAGAAAAAAGGAAACTGAACATACCACCTGGCACGAGTGTTCATGCACATGACTTGTCGAATTCAGTAAATGAATCAGAAGAAGATAGTGATGGTGACAACAGTGATCACAATTATGAAGAGAGAGATGTCTCCACACCTACTCAGAAACCAGAAGAACTGTCTACTGATAGGGTGTTACATGTTGGGGATTGGGTGAAAGTGAAATTTGAAAGCGTGAAGGGGGCTCCAAAATATTTTATTGGTAGAATTACCGAAGTTGTGCTTGAAGGAAAAACACATGTGGCATCATTTTTCAGAAAAAATTCCAAAGACAATAGTGTTTATGTTTTCCCAGTTGTAGAAAATGTATCTGAATTTGATTCTATTCAAGTGATTCAAGTCATGAAAGAACCATTAATAATATGTGGCAAACATATGTTTAAATGATGTTTTAATATTCTAGAGTATTATAGCATAATTTGTATTTTAAAAAAACATTTTTGTGACCTTTTTAACATCTGTGCCTGTTGCAATAGGGTTCTGTGAGTTATATGTATCTCTGTCCCTATTGACCGCTACCAAGTGGTAAATAGGGATACTTTATAATTGCTGATTACTACAAATTATATTAAGCAATACCAAATATGCCTAGTTTCAAGGTTGAATGGCTATACCATCTTCCACTTTAATAATTAAAAACACATATTCAGATTGTATTTCTGGATTTATTATTTAGTAACCTGAAATTCTGTCCCAGTTTACAGTATTAGAAAAGATGTAGGTATAACGTGCTGATTAATCTTGGTGATACAGATAAATAAATGAATAGATTAGCACATAAGGTAGAAACAGACGATAGTTTGAACAAGACAGACGACAACAAAGACTGACAAGAGGGATAAATAAGAACTGGAATACATCAGGCATTAGAGTATGTTGTAAAAGCAAGTGGGAACTTTTTCTGCAGCCAAAAAACTCACAGCAATAAAGGATTTATTAATTATTTCAAAAAATACAAGCTAGGTTGAATCGTGTCATAAAAGAGTCAAAAACTAAGGAAAATGACAGATATATTATGAAGTCATCCAATAAAACTAAGTCCATGTGGAAAGCTGTGCAGGATCTTATGGGAAAGAAGACAACTCATAAAAATATTGTGATATCACATGATGGCAAGAATGTCACTGATCCTAGGGCAGTTGAAACAGTTTCAATTCTTATTATGCAACTGTTGCTGGAAATTCAGTGAAGGAAAAATTTCGAGATTCACCAAATACAACATGGAAAGAAAATTCATCTATTGAAACAAATAACATATCCACGTTCCTCAGTCCAATAAGCCCAACAGAGCTCCTAAATACCATTTATTCACTGAAGAGTAAGTATTCAACTGGTATTGATGATATTCCAGATTATATTATAAAAATAACAGCAATACAATTACTTCCATCTTTATTGGACATATGCAATTCATCCTTATCATGTGGTGTCTTCCATCAGCAACTGACAATGGCAAAACTAATACCCATATATAGAAAAGGTGATCATCAATGTATGGGTAACTACAGGCCTGTATCTCTATTGTCTGAGTTTTCGAAAATTATTGAAAAAGTGTTCCTTTCAAAACTAATTACATTCTTCGACAAGAATAATATTATTTCTGGATGTCAACATGGCTTCAGACCGCAGCGATCAATTGAAACAGCCACTTTCAGTCTGACAAACCATGTCTTAAAATGCAGTGGACAACCACTGAAATATCTCAGGTTTATTCTTGGACCTAACAAAAGTTTTTGATGTGATTGATCATTCTATACTCCTGGGGAAGCTTGAATGGTGTTGTGTACGAGGTGTGCCAAATCAGTGGATTAAATCATATTTGGAATATCGCTCTCAGGTAACTGAAATTAAGTACACATTTCAGAACCATGTGGACTAAGTCATGGTGTTCCACAGGCCTCCATTGTAGGTCCCTTTCTTTTTCTGGTCTACATTAATGATTTTCCATCAGACGTTAGGTATTCTGAACCAGTACTGTTTGCAGATAACACCAGTCTATTGATTGAAGGGAATAAAGAAGAAATAATCTCCAAGAAATGGTACTCATGGATTTCCACACTGATGAAACTAAAAATCCAGCACAACCTGTAATCTGTATAGAAAACCAAAACATTAGTGCTGTCAATGAAACTAAATTTCTTGGGATTCATATCCAAGAAAATTTTAAATGGAAGACTCATATCACATCCCTAAATTCAAAACTAGAAAAAATTAGCTATGTAGTAAGCATTCTCTGCAACAATACTAGTGCAAAAACAGTTAGGGCTGTATACTTTGGTCGGCCTGATTGGCCGAGCGGTTCTAGGCGCTACAGTCTGGAACTGCGCGACCGCTATGGTCGCAGGTTGGAATCTTGCCATGGGCATGGATGTGTGTGATGTCCTTAGGTTAGTTAGGTTTAAGTAGTTCTAAGTTCTAGGGAACTGATGACTTCAGCAGTTAAGTCCCATAGTGCTCAGAGCCATTTTTTTGTTTACTTTGCTTGTGTACATTCAATACTGACATACAATATCATTTTCTGGGGAAATGTATACCACCTCATAACAGATTTCAGGGAACAAAAGGCAATTATAAGAATAATGAAACAAGTGAGCAGCAGAAAACCATGCAAACCTTCTTTTAAAGATCTTACCCCTTCCCTGCATTTATATACTGGAAGTAGTCATGCATGTCAAAAGAAGCATACTGAGAAAAGATATATATAAGTTATGTAAAAAGATTACAAACACGAGTCAAAATACGTTTTTTAACATCTGCGATATCTGGTAGGCTAAGCAAATAAACTATACCAATTGCATAATGTAACACACCACATTACACTGGCTAATGATTATTCGTCGAAACAATCCTGAGGTAATCGTTTCATCAGGCTAACAATTGCATCTGAAAGCCTATACAAGTCTCATTGTTGGCTTCCCCCTTACACCAACAACTGTCTACTCACACTTATTTATCTAGAAGTTCTTGAAGTGTGCAGTTGAGAAATGGTGTCTCACTGTTCTGTTGGTGTTATTATTAATGAAGCATGTCATAAAAGTATGTATGGGGACTTTCCTAAAGACATTACTTTAATTGAAGATTACAGTGAAGAAGAAAAAGTGTTGTTCTAGTTATGAGGTGGCCCAGAGGTCAAATCAACATGCAAGTACCATGGAATGAAATACTTAAAAAATTTCATCATCTTTTTGGCCAGTCTTGCATGGATCCTTCTGAGAAACATAAGAAGCCTATAACAGAATGTCTGCCAGTAATAACATTTGATCATTATTGTAAAAATAAAAGCCCTTTTGTCAGTCTCATATCAGAAAATTATTGTGTCCAACATGCCATTCTAAGATATTTGTAATTCGCAAGAGAAATGATAGTGAAGGCTCAGATACAGAATTTTGTGACTTATCAGCAACCATTAAAAAAGTAGATACAGCTTGTGTAATCCTGGGTATATTGCCTACTAGTAAAATTAGAAAACTAAGTCAAGATAAAAGACCAAGTGCCTTGAATACAAAAATTGAGAAGGTGGCAGCTACAGTCAAAAAGAATTTGAAAGTTTCATTTCAAAGTTCTAAAACTTTACCAGCGGAATATGATGATTTGATAGAAAAACAAAAAACTAAATGCAGTACTTAAAAAAAAGAGGATAAAATTAAGATTATTAGTTTACTGTTGAATTTTTGGAGTCAAGCAAACGTTAGTGATGAATTTAATGTGTCAAACGTCCTGTTAAGTTAACAAGGCAATTAGTAATAGAACAGGGAATTTTACCAGCATTATAAAAGAAAAGTGCATCTAATTTGGTAGATGAAAACACAATCAATAAAGTTATTAAGTATTATGTCTGGCAAAAAATACTGTGTTTCTGTGAAAGAAAATGGTTCTAAGGTTCAAAGTCAAAAAAGGTTAATATTGTGTAATTTAAATGAACTATTCATTGAATTTAAAAAAGAAAATCCTTACATTAAAATTGGAAGATCCTAGTTTTGTGAGTTGAGACCAAGATGGTGCAATGTTGCAGAGGCATCTGGCACCCATAATGTTTGTGTTTGTTTGTATCATCAGAAAGTAAAGTTGATGATAGATGGGGCCAGTCTTAGAGTTGACTATAATGACCTTTTGGAAGTTATAACATGCAATATTGAGTTACAGGGGAAATGTGAAGATTGTCTAGGCAAACAAGCCTCACTTGACATGTTTGATGAATCCGAAGAAGACAATTTGATGCCTGACAATATAAAATACAAACAATGGGTGACACAAGACAGAACTGAAACGGTGACACTAATAAAATCACGAGAAGAGTTTTTTTGAAGTGTTGCTGGCCAACCTTGGAAATCTGAAAATGCATCGTTTTATTGCAAAGTCTCAAAGTAAATTTTTGAAAGACAAAAAACAAATCTTGGCAGCTAATCAGTGCTTAGTTCTTGCTGACTTTTCGGAAAATTATTCCTTTCTTGTTCAAGATGAAGTAAAAGGGCACCACAGAGTAAACAAACAGGCCACAGTTAATCCATTTGTATTCTGTTATAAAGATGAGGATAAACTAAAAAGCCACAGCTTTGTGTCATAAGTGACTACCTTGAACACTACACTACAGCAGTGCACATTTTTCGACTAAAGTTAACAAACCTCATTAAACAGCACCACCCTTCTGCAAAAAAACTGATTTACTTTGCAGATGGGGCAACAAGTCAATAGAAAAACAAAAAAGTTATTAACATCTCCTTTCATAAAGAAGATTTTGGGTTTGATGTAGAATGGCACTTTTTCGCTTCATGCCATGGGAAGAATGCTTGTGATGGTGTCGTGGGCACAACAAAGTGGGCTGTCACAAACGCAAGTCTGCAGCAGACCGATGATCATAACACCTCAAGAAATTCTGAAAAAAACATATCAAAAGAATTACCTATGTTTTTGTACAATGTGAGGAACTACAAGAAGTCTACAACAGTGTCTTGAAGGAAAGGTACAACACTTGTCAGAAGATTAAAGGCACTCGATCTTTTCATTGTTTTGTACACCATTCACACAACTTACTGAAATGTAAGATCACATCAACTTCACCTGATAGTGAACTTCATCAGTGTGGAAAACTTTGCAACTGGTTCTTCAAATAAAGACTTAGTGGCTTGTATTTACGATGAATAGTGGTGGATTGGCGAAGTTGATAAATTGACTGTCAAAACCAAGCTGAACATGTTGTATTTTATCACCCTCCAGGACCAAGGACGTCTTTTTAAAAAAATTGAGAAGATTCGTTTTGGACGCCACTTAAAAATGTACTAAGGAAGATGTCTCCCATGGAATTTACAACTGTGACTGGTCGAATTTAACATCTAAGACCCAAACTGAGGGAAGATATTTATCAAATGTTCAATGAGTGATGTACTAAAAACAAATAACAAGAGAACAATATCATGTAACTAGTAGGTTTATTTTCAATAAAAAAGTAAGTAATCATAGATATGATTAAATTATATACTCTAACTGATATATTTTATTCCATAAGCTAGATATTGCAGTTGTTAAAAATGTATTTTGACTCGTGTTTGTATGTTTTTTTCCATTAGTTCCAATTGAGTCTTAAAGTTGAGATTCATACTGAAGTTTGATATCATAAAAGTCTATTGCCTATGACATTTTCTGGTTTTTATCAGGTCCCCCAACAAAGATATTGCAGGCCACAAAATGGAAAAATAAAAATTCCAATTTTTGAAATAGTGTATTTTTTAAAGTGTAAGCTGCTCACCATTGATACTCTACAAAAAGTAACTATACTATACAGTGTCATAGCACAAAAAACATTAAAACTGAGAAATTAATCTTTCTTTGGGAAACTACTGTTCAAAAATAGAGTTTTTTTTAATTTGTGGCTGATAATTTTGAACTTTTAAAAAATATATTAAAGAATACATTCAGCTAAGTGAATAATGATGTTTATTTGTAGCCCAGAGTGTGTTGAACTAAATGCATTTTATCTGAAAGATTAGATTAAATTAGATTAACTTTCATTTCAATTGATCTGTAGTGAGAGGGTCCTCCAGGATGTGAAACATGTCTGAAAAACAACGATAGGTGACAAACATTTACAACTAAAACAAATACTCTAATGTACCATGTCACAGGTCCCAAGTGGAATGATCGTCATTTTTAATGAACACTCTATGAAAGAGTCATTTTACAAATACTAATGCACTGAATTTAAAATAAAAAAGTTTTTTATTTATTTATAAGGTAATAAACATGTAATACAACTACTATAATACTTATTTACAATGAACACACTACTGCACTGAAATGGCGCAGAAGTTAGATTGTACTTACATACACACACATTTTACAGTGAACACATCACTGCACTGAAATTGTGCAGAAGTCATATTGTACTTATATATATACACAAATCAATTGATTTTACTGAGAAATTCATCAATGGAGTAGAAGGAGTTGGCCACCAATAAATCCTTCAGGCTTCTCTTAAACTGAATTTTATTGGTTGTTAAGCTTTTTATGGCTGCTGGCAAGTTATTGAAAATGTGTGTTACTGAATAATGCACATCTTTTTGTACAAGACTAAGTGACTTTAAATCCTTGTGAAGATTATTCTTATTTCTAGTATTGATTCCATGAACTGAACTGTTGGTTTGAAACCATGATATATTTTTAATGACAATTTTCATTAAGGAATGAATATATTGGGAAGCAGTAGTTAGTATCTCTAGTTCCCTAAACAGGCTTCTGTAGGATGTTCTTGAGTTCACACCACATATAACTCTTACTGCACGTTTTTGTGCCCGGAAAACTTTAGCTTGGCTTGATGAATTACCACAAAAAAAATCCCATATGACATTATGGAATGAAAGTAAGCATAGTATGCCAGCTTTTACATTTTAATAGCCCCTATGTCTGACAAAATTCGCATTGCAAACAGAGATTTGTTAAGACGCTTCAGCAGTTCTGTGGTGCGGTCCTCCCAGTTGAATTTGTTATCAAGCTGTAATCCCAAGACTTTAACACTGTCCAATTCTTCTATCTTCTTGTCATTGTATGTTAGACATATACTCATGGGACACCCCTTGCTAGTTCTGATCTGCATGTAGTGTGTTTTTTCAAAGTTTAGTGACAAAGAATTGGCTAGGCACCAGTGATTAATGTCCACAAATATTTTATTAGCTGATCTTTCTAAGATTTGCTATTTATTACAATTTCAAAGTTTAGTGACAAAGAATTGGCTAGGCACCAGTGATTAATGTCCACAAATATTTTATTAGCTGATCTTTCTAAGATTTGCTATTTATTACAATGTTTGTATCATCGGCAAACAAGACGAACTTGGCATCTGGTAATGTTACTGATGAAAGGTCGTTGATATACACAAGAAAACGTAAGGGCCCCAAAATGGAACCTTGTGGGACCCCACATGTAATCAGTTCCCAGTTGGATGATGCCTGATAGCTTGATACATGTCTCCTTCCTAATAACACCCTTTGTTTCCTGCCAGAGATATAATATTTGAACCATGTTGCAGCATTTCCAGTTACACTATAATATTCTAATTTTCTTAAAAGGATTGTGATTTACACAGTAAAATGCCTTTGACTGATCACAAAATACACCAGTTGCCAGCAATTTTTTGTCTAATGAATTAAGCATATTTTCACTGTAAGTGTAGATAGCCTTCTCAATCCAAATAAATGTAGATGTAGATGTAGAATTTTATCAGTTCCTTGATGTTAAGCTCTATGAACTTGTCTGTTACGAGATGTGTCGATGTGTCAGAGTGAGACAGACAGTGTAACTGGTCAAATATGCTCTTTCTTCATGAGTGTAGGTACAAGAGGTGAGATCTGGTTTTGCAAAACATTGCACAACATCATTTAGTGGATTCAGGGATTGCGCTTCATGGTAGCTACATGCAGTGTCATGAGGAAGATCCATAATTTGTTTGCAATGCAGCATTGATGCTAATTTGTCACAGCCAATATGCACAAAATTGTCCACTGAATGGGTCTGTTTGATATTGTGATGTTATGCATATGTAGGCAAGTAATTTTAGTGCCTAGAAGTAGTATGAGAAGAGCTGAGTGCCAGTGGACCCAGGGCGTGCCACAGCTGGTCCAGCTATGCCACTGGTACAGATGAGTCCAGGCACAGAGATGAGCTTTGTCAAAGGAAGTGAGTAAATCCCAGAGCTGGGAATATGGACAACTGTAGCACACATGACCTTTTTGCAGGAGATGCACAAAAAATGTCAGAGAATCTTCAAGATAGCTAGCCTGTAGCTCTTTGAGACTCGGCAATAACTCACAGTCAAGTATTAAACAAATCTGAATACAGCTGAAATCTCAAAAAGTAAGAAGCATTCAGTGCCACAACAATATCTTGAATATTTTTAAAACTAAAGAAGTTAATATTTAACAGTGAACAACATTTTTACAAAGAACCTCTGAATTAACAACTTTTAAATGCTTCATGCAATTTCAACATAGAATATGCCAGATGACAGCATTGCACTATAGCTATCATGTCTGAATGCTATGTATCTGTATCTATTTTATTTCTTGATTTATTAATTTTTTTAATGTCTTTTCATTGTGTAAATGTTTGTGAGAACTTCACAATTACGCAGCAAATAAATACAGCAAGAATGCCTCATATTTTGTCATACTTGTGTATTTATTTAATGAGAACAGTTTACTTATTTTGCCAGTAACTTTATTTAAATATTAATATAAATGGATAACACAAAATCTGAGTAGTTTAAGAAGCAGTTGATTGCATCTTCGTAAAAGAGAGCCAATAGATGCTTGTGATGAGTAGGCCTAAATAAGCAAAATTTAATGATAGACTGTTGTCATTCGACATTAGCCCACTTGCACAAGAATACTGGCTTATTTACTTAAGGACAAACCTTATTCATATTTATTGTGAATGGTCTGAGTGTGACTAAATATTCATAACATTTCTTTATTTAATTGCAATAAATTGGTTTAGTGAGGGAGTGCTCAAGTTGAGCCAGATGATGTCTGTAGAACTTAAGAACGATGTATTTTTGGTAGATATTGCCTTCAGCCAATGGAAAAGCAGACAGGAGCGGAGTCATGTGGAGAGGGGGAGAGGGACACTTTCTTGAGTGAAGAGCTCAAGCGAGCTATTCTGGGCACTTTTCTGTGAGTGCTGGAAGGAGGGAGACCTGCCTGTGAAAATGTGTGTTATTCAGGCATATCGGTTGTAGACTGAGTGAGGTGGCACAGCAGTTAGCACACTGGGCTCACATTTGAGAGGACAGCATTTCAACATCTGGCCATCTTGATTTAGGTTTTCTGTGATTTATCAGAATTGCTTCAGGTGAGTGCAGGGATGATTTCTTTGAAAGGACACAGCCAGTTTCCTTCCCCATCCTTCCCTACTCAGAACTTGTGTTCTGTCTCTAATGAGTTTGTTGTCGATGGGATGTTAAACACTAATCTCCTCCTCCTCAGTGGTAGACTCTGGGTCGTGAATGGTCATTACAGTACTAACATTTGAAAGGACTCTAACTCATGCCAGGTCTGAATGTCCTCCAGTGGAACACACTAACTTTTTCTGCTTGTATTACTGAGCCAAGGATAGACAGCACATGAGTTACTATTCTTTATATCACACATGTTCATTTGTGAATTATCATGTTCACCTCTGAACTGTTTTGAGCTGGCGAATATTTTGTGTATTGTGATCACGAAACAGACTTGGTTTTCGCGTATCTTTGATGACTATTCAGTTTGGGGATTTTGCTACCATTCACATAACGTACTCAACGTAACTTTACCCCTGTCTGTATTTTAACTGAACATCATAGGACAAAATCCTGTTTATTTGAGATGATCTTTTTAAATAAACATTATTCTAGATAATTCTGTCACCTACATCAATTACAGACATTAGAATTGTTATTAAATTATTCATTTAACTTTTATTTTGTATGTCTGTGTATTTTGTTAACTCGCAATTCCAGCCAATGCATAAACTATTTGACTACAGCATCGCAGCTACAGCTTATTATTTGCAGTGAATTAGCTGCAGGGTATGGAAGCAGACATGCATAACTCGAACCTATGACGATATCCATGCATAGCCCAAGTATCTAAAGCACGACCAACCACAGATGAAGACACAACTGCGTTGCTTGTATGGGATGCTGTTTGCAAGAGCAACAACTACCTACTTGTAACCCTTAGGTACCATCGCAACATTTGTTTTGAATTCTGCCATGTAGTCCAGATGGCAGAATTGTTGGGGCCATGAGTCTATCGACAGGTTGCATGTAGAGTCTGCCAAAGGCTGATGGTCTGAGTTAACGATGAGTGGTGAGTCCTCAACATCATCTGTAAAGCATGTGCCATGTTGACACTTATTGATAGTCACATCAAAGGGCAGTGACCTCTCTCCAGGCTGGGAAGCACCTGAGATTATCTGGTGCAGTGGTCAGGTTTGAGTGGGAGTGGTTGTTGACAGAAGTGAGACAAGCCAGAAACATGGTGGGCCGAGAGAACTGGCTGGCAACAAGTGTGCTTGGAGCACTTCTCAAGCAATTTTATTGCAGAAGTATCAGATCTTGATCAGAAAACATGATGACTGTACATGTGGCGATGTAAGCATTGTGAAGCTGATGTTTGAATTGAGGTATGATTGTTCTGTACCTTAGCTGAGAGTTTACTGAAGAAGTGTCTTGGAACTGTTTACCACTATTTCCATGGCCTCTCTCTTCTGAAATATAGAGCACTATTTATGGTTTGGAGACAATGTGCTGGATTTAGTAGTGGTCACTTCTTTGCAATGTGTCAATGATATTTTAAAGGAAAACTAAAAGCATCCTCATAAGACGCCAGAGTAATAGGCTGGCATTTCTCTAACAATTTTTGTAGTAGTCTAACACTACTGTCTTCAATATGGGTGCTTGCATATTTTTGTTAAGTTGATGGAATGTTGTTGTTTCCTGTGTGGAACATATGCCTGTTGCAGGTTAATGAAACCACTGTCTAAGTCCTTTGCACATGAGGGCACAGTCTGTGCCGATTAACTCCATGGAATGTTGCTTCTGTAAAAGGGAAACATGCCATATACACTTTCTACACTGCTGAATTAGTGGACAGGATAGTGGCAGTGGTTGAGGAATGCTGCAGTATAAGGGGAGCATTATTTCGTATTCATTTTAGATTTCTGTATGCCGGTAAATGGTGGGTACTGGGTTCTAACCTGGATTGAGAGGAGATTGAAGATTGGTTTCCATCATTATGGTTTGTTTACTGAAGAGCATGAATCAAGATGAATTTATTATGATTTTGCAAAAGTAATAATTTGGGATTTGGGATTTGTTGTTTTTAAAGGTTCTTGTCTTAATAGCATCCTGCCGAATCTTTGTATTATGGAAGTCAAAGGCTGGAAACTGTTTTTGATAAGATTTTGCTGCAGCAATTCAATATTTATTAGCTTTATCCTGATTGTCACTCTTATATTAAATTGCAGTGCATACATTGTAACAATTATGTATTTACACTTTGGGTCAGTATTGTGTAATTTGATCAATAAATTTCATCTTGTATTGTATAATCAATAAATCTACTCCATAAGTAATTATTTTCAGCTCAACTTCCTGCTTCCATTACAACCAGCATACAGCTTCATATGCCACCAACAGCTCTCTATCACAGACTGACCACTTGGTTTGACAGTCTATTAGTTTTTGAGAAAATAAACTCAGGAGTGTGGCCACTACTTCCTGCTCTGGTGCTAACATCTCTCGTGTCTGATGTGATTGTCAATTGTGCATTTGTTAGAGAGTGTGCAAACATTGTAGTATGTCTAAGACAAAGTTTCATTTTGTGAAAAGCATCTTGCATTTGTCAAGGGCACTCAATCTTGCATTTTTCCAGTTGTGTTCTTTCCTGCTAGGACTTTGGTCTGTGGGGTCAGAATGGCAGCTGCGTTAAGGCATGTTAGTGATAGACATTAATCATACTGAGAAAACAGTGTAATTCACGAAAGTCCAGAGGCTGAGGTAGTTGCTTAATTAACTCTGCTCATTTTGCTGTAGCTTTAGTGCCAGCATTACTGACCAAAGGGATGAGGAAGATCATTTCAGCTTGACTGAGCTAGCACTTATCTTGGAAGATAACACTGGAGTCCTTAAGAGTCTTGGGAACTTGTCTGTGGTGTACTTTGTGTTATTCCCATGAAGCAGAAAAAATTGGACTGTCATCCAAATATGCATAGCAGACGGGAAATTTGAACAGAATATTGTCTGTGTATTGTTGCCATGTCTAGGCAGTGTTTCCAAGGCTATGCAGCATGTACAGAAAATCATATACTCCATAACATGTGATAATGGCTGTCTTTTGAATGTCCTCTTGACTCATTGGGATCAGGGATATGACTTTTTTCAAAACAACATGCTAAATATTGAGGAACATGGTAAATTGTGGATGACATCTTGTGTGTCTGGAATCAGATAACTGGGATCATTGGGAGTTCAAGTCCCTGTAGTCACGGCATAGCCTATCTGTATTGTGTTTCTTGGTTGCCAGTTTGATAGATGAAGTGTACAGGCCATCGGAAGGTGTCACAATTCTGCCTCCCTTTCCTTTGGGCAAGCGAAGTTTGTCTGTGGCTAGTCTCTGCACCCTATATTGGACTGGGGGGCCCAGGGTGGTGGTAACTATACAGACCGTTTGATGTACCACTCTGAATAAATTACATTCGTGACTGCACGATTGGCAACACACTTAGTCGATGCAGAAGGAACATGAGCAGGATGCACCATACTAACCTGGATTGCATGTGTTGCATACAGCCATCATAGGTGTCCCTGTCAGATGATACTCTGTGTATGTTGTCTCACTGAAGTCGGTGGAAAAAGAGAGTTGATGTTACTCTGTCACAATGATATTCAAGGGTGATGTGTAATAGCAAGGCCATCCATAACATCATGAAGTTTTAGTCGTGTGGTACCGTTTTCCTCTCATAGGTATAATGTCTCTAATCTCGTGTTGAGGTAACGTTTATTAAGCGGTTGTAGTTCCAATACTAATTTCATACAGTCTTTCAGTTATCATTGGCTTTGTTCATATGCATTATGTTCTATGCTTTTTGGAAGGGGTTTGTGGAGGACTACTGTGGCGGCAGACGCATAGAGCTGAAGTTGCAGTGTGATTGTCTGTTAAATCTGGAGACAGACGAAAGTGGCGGAGGAAATCAGCCACAAGCACTAGTTCCTTGAAGTCTGGAATAATGCGGAAGTTCCATGGAAATATCTCTCGAAGCTGAGAGGTCAGCAGTGTGGATTTTACTCAAGAGAGGATAAAGCCAATGACTAATAGTGTCACACTTGCGAATAACATTGAGTTTATTATTGAGAGTAGTATAACCTGATACACATCCATACAGACATCAAGCTCAAAGCACAATCCTCTCCTCTCATTATGTTCCAGTTGCAGCTGGCCATACTGGTCAGAGTGTCTTATTTCCTCCTCTGGAGCTATTGCTGGCGACATTCCCACAAATTCAGTAAAATGTTGCAGTAACAGACTTAATAAAAATAACAATGTGTCTGAGAGCGTAAATTCCAATATATACATTTGAGTAATGAATATGTATCACGGAGGACTATAAAGGATCTGGTCTCAAACTGAAGACAGTAATAGCAAATATGGACTCATGGAGATCAGTAAAAACCTTTTTTAAAGTGCATTTACTCAGTTGATTATGTCATGTGAGGAAAAATTTGTGGAAAAAATGACAGTTACAGAGCCAAATTTGGAAGCAGAGGTAGGGGTGGGTGAAGATTCAGCAGATGGGAGACATAGAGGAAATAGTTTAACAATGGTAAAAAATACCAAGGGTCAGCTACACACTTCTGTTCACATTAAACCTACTAACTAACATCAATACTTACATTTTGACTATTGACGTCCTTGCCATACCAAACATTCCTTCTCATACAACTTGGGCATTCAAAGCAATCATATTTGTTCAGATGCAGACTCTTTACAACAATACACCATCATTCTCACCTCACCACTGGACATAATTACCCCACCAGCCTACTTCAAAATCAGACTTCATGGACCATCGCATCCAATTCTGGTACTGCTGATTCGTCCAAAAAGCAACTTAGGAGTAGACCTCTTGTCAATCAGTATGATCTTGAATGTATTAATCACCTACTTCAACAAGGCTATGACTTCTAAAATCATGTGCTGAAATGAGTTCCATTTTGCCCACTACACCTGAAATAGGTTTTGTCATCCCCCATCTGCAGTATCCTAGCCAGACCTATGCACCAGCCCCACCCATTTCCCTACACCACAGCATCTACACCTGTGACTGTCCCCACTGGAAGACCTGCCGTATGCACTCTCCAAACACTACCTATACTGACTCTGTAACTGGAAATACACAAACATACGATATTAAAATGAGGAGGTGAGAGGACATGGGGTATAAGGGACAAAAAGTTAGTTTTGAGATAATCAAGTTTACAGTTAAAGTTGAATAGCTAATTCTAGGACATAAATATAGAAAACATTACTGAATATCATTTGAACATATAGTTTTATGTTTATCTCCCTCATTATTCTACAGCAAAAATATTAGTCATTTAAAAATTGTCATAGATAATATGATGACACATATCACTTGTACCCCTTCGCTTCCAAGTGAGAGTTAGAAAGGTATGATCTCCAAGAAATATTAAACGAAATTATTTAGTATATTATGAATCATAATACATAATGCACATTAAATAAAGTTATAATTAATGTTGAAAAAATCTAGAAAACAGTTTCTTTGCAAATTATAGAAAAACTGAAAATGCCTAACCTTTCCTTTTCCTTAAAAAAAAAAATAAATTAAGGAAAGTAATGGAAACAACTATAATAATTTTCTTCTATTATTGCATTTTTAATCTAAATCACTGTCAAAAAAATATTGTCATTTTCACCTTTCGAGTTATAACTCTCTGTTATCGACTGTTCTTTTTTCCTCAATTTTTGGTGGAGTTGCTCTGTAGGTTAGTCTTGGGAGTATCTGAACATGTCTTCCAATGCTTTTTGCTTTGATATTGTAGTTGTAGAATTCAAAATCTTCATTGAAGGTACATTCGTAAAACAATTTCCATGGTTCATCTTTTTTGAAGTGCAACCACTGCAGTTTTTGAATTCCCTTTACAGATTTTAGAAAAAATGTTTCAATCACGTCTAGTGTGACAAAATCCTTGTCAGCCATTTTCACTACTTCAAAACGTCTTGACACCTTGGTGATACATCAATCCAGTCTTGAGGAACGTAAATACCCCTTTGTGAAATTTTTCTACTGCGCTCAATAATTCCAAAGTTTCTGTCACAATCATTAAATGAATGGAAAGAAAGTAGAAACTTATGGTCAATAGTCTGAATGTGAATGTTGTTGACTATATAGAACCAAAATTTCACTATGTGTTGACTTTTGTTTTGTCCTCCTGTATTGTCACTAAATGCAGTGTGATGTGTAATGGTTGGTGGCAAACTGTTAATAAATTTCAGTAGGCAAGCCATTATCTCTTGAAATCCTCGTGAAGCTTGACCCTTGTGTCACATAAACATTAAGGATTTTCCTGTACCCAAATCATGTACACACAAATTATAAGTCCATAATTGTCTAGAGTAATAAGCTTGTGAACATGTCAGAACTGGTGTTGGGAGCATTTTCTGTAAGTCAAAACATGCAGCCACATGTCGAGCTTCTTTAGTAACCAGACTTTTTGCATCCACCACTTTTTCCGAGCACTTGCTGCTTTCCGTAGATGGAGTTCCTGATCAACAAGAGCACCATGTTTTTCGTCAAGCAATCTATGAAAATGGTATTTTACAGCTTGTCACACGTAGCACATGTGTCTGTATATGGCCTGTGGAAGCTAAGATTAAAGCATGTGTTAATAACATGGCGGTAAAAGCTTTCCCGTACAGGTTCTGTTTCCTTTTCTTCACAAAACTACTTATAAAGCTGATAAATTTTCATGAAGTTGAGGTTTCCTGCCAGATACTTCTAATTAGGTGCTTTTTGGCGTGAATAGTGGCTACTGTACTTTGGAAAACTTTTGATGTGTTCCTTTATAAGACCTACTTTAGCTTCATCAATCTTATTTCCAGGTGTTTTATGGCCTTGCTTGTCCTTAGGTAAAATGTTTGTAGTTGAAGTGGTTTTCTTTGGTACCACATTTGTTACTCCCTTGTTAGACACATCTAGGGTCCTCAAAAAGAACTTTTTGCAAGCTCTTTTGCCCTGAAGAGAATATTGGTAACTAATAGATTTTCTTTTTGTAGCAGTTCCTTTCCTTCTATTTGGCTCACTGACAGTAACAGAAGAGTATAAGAAGGAGGTCTGCAAGTCCCAGTTACCAAGACTCCAGTATTCATTAAATACTTCCTGTCTTGTTTGATTGCACTTCAATCAACAGTTGTGATTGTACACTCTTACCTTTCTTTCTTTGTGCAACTTTCCTTCACAATCCACATATTCTTTGCCTTCCTTACGTTCTGTAGATGATACTACTCTTTTCCATAAATGAGTACTTCGTGTTTTTTTTCTCCCCACATGCTTTACTCTCTTAGAAGCTTTGTGCCCTCCACTGTTTACCTCACTTTCATCAGACCCCTAACTTTCGTCTGAAATGAAGAAGCATAGAGCAGTACATTAACCTTGTTAGTTTTCGTTTTTCAGGTAATGAAAGTTGTTTTGATTTCTCATTATTTCTTAATTAATGGTAAACAGAAAGCTTATAAAACTTTACTGGGCAGCAAGGCGAAAATGTGAACACGAAAATGCACCAACATGGCTATGGGGTGAGGAACGATGAGGGGAGACTATTCTGTTGTAGTAATGTTAACTTCACATTAATAATTCACTATGGTAGAAATTAACGATGCACGGCACTAACAATGCTTCATGAAAGCATATTATTATACAGATTTCACTGTGAAAGTAATGTAGTTATGAGTAGTGTTAATGAATGTGAAATTAATGAATAAATCTTTCTTAGCACTTATAATCAGTTGCTTACTACGTTCGGCAGCGTCTGCAAGCAGAAAACAGCACAATGCACTCTGACTTCCACCAAGAACTATCGATCAGAAGAAGGGAACTACTCTGGCAGGAAAATTTTTACAAACTGTAACTTAGTTCGCTTCTCTTATTGCCTCAATTATAGAAAATAACCTTCATCACTAGTGTGCTCCCCGGAGTAAGTATCTACACTATCTACCTTTAATTCATACGAAATATCATCATCTGTCTGGTCTGTGGCAAAAAAAGTCTTTCTAGCGAATAATATCAACAGCTTTTCACTTTAAATATAAAATATATGTATTTTTGAAGTGTTTTATTTAAACACGAGACAATAATATTAATGGTGTACTTAATTACTCACCTTCGGAGCTGTCAGAAAAGTCCCCTACTGGAGATGTCATAGCTACTGTTCTCTCTCGTATTTTATGTCAAATATACAATAAAAATAATATTAATATTCGTATTTATTAATGAAAGACGGTAAATGAAGTTTGTTTTTTCACTTATATGCAGTGAAACAACGAACTTCACTTGGTAACAGTAGCACTGCATTCACACACACGCACCACCATTATTGCCGCTTCACATATACCCCTAGGCCGCCAAACAATACTCCCGTTTCTGCAAATAGTTAAATTTTCTGCCGCCAGATTGCAGCACCAGACAGAGATACACTTGTACCTCTCAGCCACCATAATTTCACATATGTTAGGAACGCATTTCTGCACTTAACTCATTATTTCCGAAAATGTCACTTATATACCACTTGGCTTCTCATCTCCTCAAATGAGAGACACCTGGGAAACAACACATGTTGCATGCCAGTTTTTAAGTAAACACTGTTTGGCCTTTTACATTGTATGACTATCAGTAAGTTATCAGGCAGGAAGTATGGGGGGTAGGCAGGAGGTGTATAGTGGCAACACCCAATATCCTGCTGCAGAGCATACTCTACAGCATAACAATCCTGACCTAGGTGGGTGTTTCACCACATGTGCCATATAGACTTCTCCCTCACAGACTAGTTCTTCAGAACACGACAGGTGGGAAGTGACATTACAACATACCTCGCTATCCATATAGCCTTAATTTAAGTTAATTTCTTTGATCACAGCATTTCCTCTTAGTAACTATTCCTTTCTCCACACATTTTTAGTTTTCTAAACCTTTTATTTTCTGACCTGTCTATTTTTCTCTGCTCCATATCCACCACCTACAATGCACTTAGCTTTCTGCTCTTATGAACTCTTGCATGATGACAAATTGCCTGTTGGCTTCTGTCTACATCTACATCTACATGGATACTCTGCAAATCACATTTAAGTGCCTGGCAGAGGGTTCATCAAACCACCTTCACAATTCACTATTATTCCAATCATGTATAGGGCAAAGAAAGAATAAACACCTATATCTTTCCGTGCAAACTCTGATTTCCCTTATTTTATGGTGGTTATCGTTCTTCCAAATGTAGGTCGGTGTCAACAAAATATTTTCTCATTCGGAGTAGAAAGTTGGTGATTGGAATTTCGTGAGAAGATTCCGTCATAACGAAAAATGCCTTTGTTTTAATGATTTCTATCCCAGTTCCTGTAGCATTTCTGTGACACTCTCTCCTATATTTCGCGATTATACTAAACGTGCTGCCTTCCTTTGAACTTTTGCGATGTACTCTGTCAGTCCTGTCTGGTAATGATCCTACACTGCGCAGCTGTATTCTAAAAGAGGACGGACAAGTGTAGTGTAAACAGTCTCCTTAGTAGGTCTGTTATATTTTCTAAGTGCTCCGCCGATAAAACGCAGTCTTTGGTTAGCCTCCCCCACAACATTTTCTATGTGTTCTTTCCAATTTAAGTTGTTCGTAATTGTAATACATAGGTATTTAGTTCAATCCACGGCCTTTAGATTAGAGTGATTTATCGTGTAATCGAAGTTTAACGAGTTCCTTTTAGCAGTAATGTGGATGACCTCACACTTTTCGTTACTTAGGGTCAACTGCCAATTTTCACACCCTTCAGATATTTTTTCTAAATCGTTTTGCAGTTTGTTTTGATCTTCTGATGACTTCATCAGTCGATAAACGATAGCGTCATCTGCAAACAACCGAAACGGCTGCTCAGATTGTCTCTCAAATCGTTTACATAGATATGGAACAGCAAAGGGCCTATAAAACTATTTTGGGGAACGCCAGAAATCACTTCTGTTTTACTCGATGACTTTCTGTCAGTTACTACGAACTGCGACCTCTCTGACAGGAAATCGCAAATCCAGTCACACAACTGAGATGATATTCCATAAGCACGCAATTTCACTACGAGCCGCTTGTGTGGTACAGTGTCAAAAGCCTTCGGGAAATCCAGGAATACGAAATAGATCTGAAATCCCTTGTCAATAGCACTCAGCACTTCATGTGAATACATAGCTAGTTGTGTTTCACAGGAACGATGTTTTCTAAACCCATGTTGACTGTGTGTCAATAGACCGTTTCTTTCGAGGTAATTCATAATGTTCGAACACAATATATGTTCCAAAATCCTGCTGCATATCGACGTTAACGATCTGGGCCTGTAATTTAGTGGATTACTCCTATTACCTTCCTTGAATGTTGGTGTGACCTGAGCTACTTTCCAGTCTTTGGGTTCAGATCTTTCGTCGAGCGAACGCTTGTATATGATTGTCAAGTATGGAGCTAATGCATCAGCATACTCCGAAAGGAACCTAATTGTTATACAGTCTGGACCAGAAGACGTCCCTTTATTAAGTGATATGAGTTGCTTCACTACGCCAAGGATGTTAACGTCTACGTTACTCATGTTGGCAACTGTTCTCGATTCGAATTCTGGAATATTTACTTTGTCTTCTTTTGTGAAATCATTTCGGAAAGTTGTGTTTAGTAACTCTGCTTTGGCAGCACTGCATTCGATAGTATTTTCATTGCTATCGCGCAGAGAAGGCATTGGTTGTTTCTTGCCGCTAACATACTTCCCACACGACCAGAATCTTTTTGGATTTACTGCCAGGTTTCGAGACAAAGGTTCGTTGTGGAAACTGTTATAGGCCTCTCGCATTGAAGTCCACGCTAAATTTCGAGCTTCTGTAAAAGATTGCCAATCTTGGAGATTTTCCATCTGTTTAAATTTGGCATGTTTGTTTCGTTGTTTCTGCACCAGAGTTCCAACCCATTTTGTGGACCAAGGAGGATCAGTCCCGTCGTTTGTTAATTTATTTGGTATATATCTCTCAATTGCTGCCGATACTATTTCTTCGAATTCAAGCCACATCTGGTCTACACTTATATTAGTAATTTGGAATGAGTGGAGATTGTCTCTCAGGAAGGTGTGAGATGAATTTTTAACTGCTTTTTTGAATAGGTATATTTTTCGCTTATTTTTCGAGGATTTGAGGATTATAATATTCAATCTCGCTACGACAACCCTGTGTTCACTAATCCATGAATCGGTTTTGATGCTCATTATTAACTCAGGATTATTTCTTGCTAAGAGGTCATGCATGTTTTCACAACTGTTTACTATTCGCGTGGCTCATGGACTAACTGCTCGAGATAATTTTGAGAGAATGCGTTTAGCACAATTTCGGATGTTATTTTATGCGTACCTCTAGAATTAAACATGTATTTTCGCCAACGTATCGAGGGTAAATTAAAGTCACCTCCAACTATTATCGTAGGAGTCAGGTACGTGTTTGAAATCAAACTCAAGTTTTCTTTGAACCTTTCAACAACTGTATCATTTGAGTTGGGAGGTCGGTAAAAGGATCCAGCTATTATTTTATTCCGGTTGCCAACAATGGCCTCTGCCCATACTAACTCACAGGAAGTATATACTTCAATTTCGCGACATGTTAAACTACTTGTGACAGCAACAAACACGCCACCGCCAACATGTTCTTCGCAAAACTTTCGGCTGAGCTTATATGTGGCTTTAGCCAGCTTTCAGTGCCTATAACGATTTGGGCATTAGTGTTTTCTATTAGCGCTTGGAACTCGGGTACTTCCCCAACACAGCTACGACAATTTACAACTGTTTTACCAATGGTTCCTGTATCGATGTTCTTCCTGTGTTCAGCCCAGTCCAAGCCACACAGCCCCTGCTACCCCACCACAAGGCCCGTGCTACCCGTGTACCCGCCTACTGCGTATAGTGGACACCTGACCTATTCAGCGGAACCCGAAACCCAACCACCCTTTGGAGCAAGTCGAGGAATCTGCAGCCTACACGGTCGCAGAACTGTCTGAGCCTCTGATTCAGACCTTCCACTCGGCTCTGTACCACAGGTCCGCAATCGGTCCTGTCGACTATACTGCTTTTATCTTGAAAGCAAGACTGGCAGTCTTTACCAGTTCTGTTAGCCGCTCGAAATCAGAGAGAATATCTTCAGATCCAAAGTGACACACATCATTGGTACCAACGTGAGCAACTACCTGCACATGGTTGCACCCTGTGCTCTTCATGGCATCCAGGAGGACCCTTTCCCTATCTGGAATGACTCCACACAGTATGCACTCGGAGTGCACATTGGTTTCCTTACCCTCCTTGTCAGCCATGTCCCTAAGGGGCCCCATAACGCACCTAACATTGAAGCTCGCAACTACCAATAATTCCACCCTCTGCGATTGCCTGTATCTTGCAGGCTGAGTGCTTTCCTCTGAAACAGGACAGGTGACAGTGTCAGCCACAGACAGCACCTGGAAACTGTTTGTCAGACAAACCCGGGAGGCCTTACGTGCAGCTGTCTGGGAAGTCTTTCACCGACTCCTTCGCCCCGGGGCGACCTCCCACTCGACCACAGGTGAGGGGTCAGTCTCAGTGCAAGCAGTAACTGGATTGGCCACCAGTGAGTACCGAACAGAGGACTCTGACGTGCTCGACGTCCGTTGGACTCACACGGCCAGCCCACAACAGTGGTGCCCACTGCAGCCTCAAGCTGTGTAACTGAAGCCTTCACAGCCTGAAGCTGAGAGCGAAGTGTCACCAACTCGGCTCGCATCCACATACAACAATCGCAGTCCCTGTCCATACTAAAGACCGTGGAAAACTGAACTATGCAGATAAAGGGACAATCAGCACGTGTTGTGCAAATCTATTGTAGACCCTGACGAAAACGGATGAACTGTGTCTAGTAATACGCAGATATTCAAAAACCTAACTACTGAAGCACTCAGGTGAAACTAAATAATTTGACCCTGATTAGGAACTTTTAATGTCACAAAATCGGTTTACTTTTTGACGCAAATGAAAACGCGAGAACTGTGGCTATTAAATATTAAATTTACACGCAGAAACTAAACTATTAAAGCACACAGATGATATAATAAAATTCGTTCCTGGTTAGGAACTCGTAAATGTCACAAAAGCAGTTACTTCCCTGTTGCTGCGTCTGACTCAGCTGATGTTTGTCTGCTGATTATTCTGATGTTTCGCCAGCACAAGTGGCTGGCATTGTCGAAGCTCTATTGCTGGAGCTGAGCTCACGGCCGCAGACTATATGTACCTGGTGCACCAACATCAAAGGGTTCCTCCACGGTCATTTCTGGTGCAATTCTCCCTTTGCTGGTTCTCCTCTTGCTACCTGAAACGATTGTTCACTACAGCATGGGAAGCCAAGTTCTGTTTACCTTGAGACTTTCTTCTTTCTTGTTCAAGCTGTTCTCATGTTTGTGAATTTCTACAGCTACTATGAACTATGAACTTCTCTACAGCCAGAACTTTTGTGTTGGCGAATTTTACTGTGTGGTCATTCTCACACAGTGTGTGCCCTGCCATGGACAACTTCTCAACCTGCCCCAACCTGCAATGTCACTTTTGTTCTGTGATCCTGGAGTTTATTAATCACCAAGCCATTCCAAAACAAACTTTTCTACATGTGCATAGTATGCAGTATATTCCTGACATTGCAAATGGGTCCCTTTTCTCCTTTAGTGATCTGAGACACTTCTTAAACTCCTTTGTCGATTTGTAAATAGTTTTTATGTCGTGTTTGTGCAATATTCAGCTGATTCTGCCCATAAATCTGGGAATGTATTGCAGAAAGATTCAACCTGACAGTTCTTTTTCTTATGTGTCACTTCACTGAGTGTTTGACTCTGTTATACATCTGATATAACTTTTCAAGTGCCCATTGCTCCTCAGAACACTTTCTGTATGTTGCACTTCGCATCAGAGGTGCTGTGGCTCACATACTCATCTTGCTCATGTTACGAGCAAATCAGTTGTCCCCTTTTCTGGCTCAGGTGGTGATTTGACAGTTTGTGCAGGTATCGGTCCATGTGTGTCGACTTTCAGTACATGCTGTGTCCAAGGTTTTCACCATCACTTGTGACCAGCACGTTAATAATGGTAGCCTTTTGTCCTGTTCTACTTCCATAGTAAATTTCATGTTGGCATGGAGGTTATTCAAGTGTCTTAGGAAGTCACCGAGCTGTTTCTCACCGTGGCTTCGCACAAAAAAGGTATCATTAACGTATCTGTACCACACCTTAGGTTACAAGGTGTCAAGTCCAGTGCCTAGGCTTCGAAATGTTCCATGAAAAAGTTGGTCACAACTGATCTAAGAGGAGTACCCATGGCGATGCCTTCCAGCTGTTTGTAGAAGTTGGCATTCCGTGTGAAATAGCTGGTGATGAGACATGCATGAAAGAATTTGGTGGCATCTTGTGGACAAACTGAACTGATGTCCTCCAGATAGTCTCTGAGTGGCACTTTTGTAAACAAAGAAACATCACCAAAGCTGACCAAGGTGTCATTTGGTGCGCGTTTTAGTTTCTTCAGCTATTCAAAGCAATATCCTGAGTCCTTTATGTATGTGTCAGTCTCCCTATGCACGGCTGAAGCAGAGAGGCCAAGTGTTTTGCCAGTTAATAACTCGGTAAGCCAGGAGATACTTGACAAGAACGGATGAGGAACTTTCAGACATTCTCTGTCAACTAAGTAGCAGAATGCATCGAGTTGACTGGGACAAGATCGACAGCATCACTCACATGAGCATGCAGAACACATCCGAGTGCTGCACTGAGTGACAGATGAAAAAGTTTGTAAGCTGCCAGAAGCAGACTGACAAGTCGATTACCAACAGGGAATGCAGGAGAAGCTAGCCACAGCCCACAAACAGTTGTACACGCCTTTAGCTATATTCAGTTTTCTTCAGGCTGCTGCCTCAGGTTATAGTGGTGACGGACAATCTGGCACATTGCATGGGACACCTTACGTGTTGCTTCTTTCGCCCTTGGGCTCTACTGCCAAAGTACCTCCTAGTGCACCTGATGCGGTGGATCCACACACACAGCAGGGTGAATGGTGGGTGGTAACATATTCGTGTTGTTCAAGATGGAGGGCCAATGTGGAGCCTGGCCACCTTGCCTCGCCTCTTCACCCTGTGGGTGAACAGGTGGCTGGGGAATCTCATCTGAGATGTGTGCATGTTGCAATTATCTGCAAGTTGTGGCTGACAATAGCACCAACAATGATTGTTGCATTGGTTCTGAGGCCATCCTCAGTTCATACAAGCAGCTGGCAGATGTGGCGAGGGCTGGTGGCCTGCTTGCTCAGTAGAACTCACAGTTTGCAGCATTGTTCTCAGAGATGACTGATGTTCTTTGGTTTGGAGCCGAATGGAGACCTCAACCAAAAACTTCGTCTTCGTCTACTTTTCAAGTCTTGGCAGCAGACTTCTGGGGCTGCGTTATCAGGTGGGGATTTGTAGCACTCTGCTTGATGGGTCAGGGGTGCATTACGCAAAGGCAGCAGCTACTCAAGTAGCAGAGTATTTGTGGGCTGCAGAGGGTTTTTTTAGGCTAGTTTGAGATACTCCGATGAACACTCACCAGTTGATACGCAGATAGTGAAGTCAGACAAAGTTGCCAAATTTACTGACCTGTAGGAAAGTCCATGCACTCAAATTATTCTTGGGATCGAGAGCTGGCTGACACTCAAAGTAGTAATCTCCTAGACATTTAGTGAAACATGGAATGCATCTCAGAAAGACAGATTAGAGGCCATAGGGGGTGTAGTGTTTGTTGCAGTTGATAAAAATATTGTCTCTATTGAGGTCGAAATTGTCAACACCTCTGCTATAGGGTGAGCAGCAATGTATCCATTTCATAATATTTTCATTAACATTTTATAGCTCTGTATGAATTAACGGACTGACAATGACACGCCATTGGACTGGCTAACTCAAAGATGTTAAAGAAATGATTAACACGAAGCAACTGTACATTTTGATACCTAAACAAGAACTGCATGTGCAATGTATCCCACACCCAATTATTATAGATATGTGTGCAACATTGAAAATCAAAACTTGGTAGTACATAAGCATTAAATGTGGTTCAAACATAGTCATTGGATGCTTTTACAGATACTTGGCCTCGGCAGCAGTTGTGGCAGAACATCTGCAGGGAAACTTGGAGAGTATTTTGTGTAAATTTCTTAGTCATGTAATAGTTTTAGGTGGAGCTGTAGACAGGAAGACTGAAGTGGTTAGGACAGGAAATGAATTGAGTGAAATTGTACTAACTGTAAGAGCTCTATCCAAAACTATTTTGACCAGTTATTCAGATAAACGATTCATGAAGATAACATCTGTGAACTGCTGGTGACAAATGGATCAGAACTTATCATATCAGAGTAGAACACGGAATTGGTGACAGTAAGGCCATTACATTTTAACATAATACAGCTGTAAATAGGAATATGAAGAAAGGTAGGAAGGTGTTTGTGTTTAGCAAGAGTGACAAGAGACTAATTTCGAATTACTGGACAGGTCAACACAAACATTTTGACTTCCCCACTGACAACATTGAGCATCAGTGGTCACAGTTCAAGAGCATCATACAATAGGTTTTAGATATGTATGTGCCGAGGAAAGTGTGAGCAATGCAAATGACTCAGTGTGGTTCACAACCATGTTAGAAATCAAAAACTAAACAAAGTAAAAATCAGTGTAAGAAAGGCTATGTGTGAAAATTTCAGCTGATTTGAAACTAAAATTCGATCTACAGACTTGGCAGAAATTTCTAAGAAATTTTGAACTTATGTTAAATCAGTAAACAGACAGAAGCCATCTGCACAGACACTGTGACCATATTGGCAATGAAACAAAAGATGACACAGAAAAGGCTGAAATACTAAACACCTTTTTCCAAAACTGTTTCACACAGGAAGGTCACACTGTTGTTCCTACTTTAAATTTTTGCACTAACAACAATATGATGGATATTGAAATAAGTGACCAAGGGATAGAAAGGCAACTAAATTCGCTCAACAGAGGAAAGGCCACTGGACCTTACAGGATACCGATTCAATTCTATGCAGAGTATGTGAAAGAACTGAGCCCTCTTCTAGCAGCTGTGTACAGTAGGTCTCTAGAGGAGTGAACTATTACTAAAGATTGGAAAAAATCGCAGGTCATTCCCCTTTTTGAGAACGGTCATCAAACATATGCACAAAACCATAGATCTATTTCCCTGACATCAGTGTATTCCAGAATTTTGGAACATGTTTTATGCTCACATTTTATGACATGCGTGGACACCAAAAATGGACTTTGTAGAGGAATCAAGGTGAGTGCAAAAAAACAACAATCTTGTGGAACCCAACTTGTTCTTGTCATCCACGAGACACAGAAAGCAGGCACCCAGATAGGTGCTGTATTCTCTGACTTCCAGAAACCATTCGATAAAGTTTCACACTGCTGCCTAATCAACAAAATACGAGCATATGCAGTATCAGAAAAAACTGTGTGACTAGATTGAAGATTTTCTAGCAAACAACACAGAGCATGTCGTTCTAAAAGGAGAGAATGTTCAGATGTAAAAGTAACTTCACACATGCTCTAAGGGAATATTATAGGACCATTACTTTTCACAATATATATAAATGATGAGGGAGCCAATGGTGGAAGTCCAGGTGGCTTTTCACAGATGATACTGTTGTATATAGACAAGTTGTAATACTAGAAAATTGTAGCAAAATGCAGGAAGACTCGCAGAGAACCAGCAATTGGTGTAGGAAGTGTCAGTTGACCCTCAACATAAACAAATGTAACTATTACGAATAAATAGACAGAAAGACCCTCTAATATATGATTACACAATTTCAGAATAATCACTGGAGGCAGTCACTTCCATAAAAAATGGGTGCGGAGGGATGTGAAGTGGAACAATCAGATAGAATTAATCACAGATAAGGCAGATACCAGACAGATTCATTTGAAGAATCCTTAGGAAATATTGTCAATTTACAAAGAAAGTATCTAACAAAACTGCCATTCAACAAACACTTAAATATTGCTGGTTAGTCTAGGATCTGCACCAGATTGGATTGACAGAGGAAATAGAGAAGATCCAAATAAAAAAAAGGCGTTTCATTGCAGGTACATTTAGTAAGCAGAAAAGTGTTCCAGATATGATAAACCAACTCTAATGATGGGCGTTGCAAGAGAGGCACTCTGCATGACTGTGTGGTTTACTAGTAAAGTTCTGAGAGCATATGTTCCTAAAGGAGTCAACAAATCCTACATATACTTCGTGAGAAGGCCTTCAAGACGAAACTGGAGATATCTGAGCCCAGACAGAGGCTTTCCAGCAACTATTCTTCTCGCAAATAATTTGGGAGAGAAGTGATAGTGGCACACAAATTACCCTCGGTCACACATCAGAAGGTGGCTCCTGATGTAAACATGTAGATACAGACTACACACAACCATATCACTGCCATGTTAAGGTTTGAAACCAACAGCTGAGTCATGTGCCAGAATGCATACAGCCGTGGGCCTATCAAATAGCTGAAACCAAGAACTGGTTTTACCCAATTGAATGGCTTATTCAATTAGTACTACTCATGTAGTAGTACAGTTAACCTAATTTCTACATTATTACTATGCTAATGCAGTGGTTATCATTTGGCCAGTTGAAAGAGCAACAAACTGTTCCAAAATTTTAATGACAGTTATATTTTTCCAAATGGCATAATTACAGTTCTTCAGTGAACTGCTTTATGTATTGCACCTTGAGTAATTTATTTCACCACTTCTACAAGAGTAGAAGATGAAATATCAGTTTGGCAGAAAGCATTTAATTTTCTGACAGCTCCTCAATATGTGATATGCCTTATTCTGTCTTTTTATATGAAATTACATCTATCACTATCCATATGTCATGTTATTATGCAATATAAGCATTTATGTTTTATGACTATTGCTTAGGTAATCTAGAACAGATACCAAAACAATACTCAAATAAGAAGCATAACATATTAGAAAACATAAATTTTAGAGTAAACTCTTGTTGTGAGTTAGACCTTAAACTCCTGTCGTCTCAAATTCTGAAGAGTTTAAATCCAAGGACTAATTTATTTTATGGGATGGCCTTTATGATTCAATTCGCAGTACAAGTAGTTAGACATAAACACTTCCAAATAGAGAACCTTTAGCATCTGCTTGGTAACAATGTCACTTCTTAGCTTCCATATGTAAATGTGCTGACCTTGGCCTGGAATCTCATTGACTGGACTATAATTCACACAGTGATGGGTCCTGCTTCAAACTGAGCCACGATGACCACAGAAGATATCTCTGGAGACGCCCCGGACAGCAGTGGGATACACACCTGACTGTCACCCGCCACTCAGACTGAAACAGGGAATGATGGTTTGGGGTGCCACTTCATTTCATAGCAGGATCTCTTTGGTTGTATGCTCCGAGATGACTGGGTGTTTGTGTTGTCCTCATCATTTCATCATCATTCCTGAAAGTGGTGAGATTGGACTGAGCAAAGGTTGGGAATTTGTACGGGCAGTTGAGCGCCCCACAACCAATCATCATCATCATCATCACCTTTGGTTGTCATCTGCAGCAACATTAAAGTGGTACTGCAATGATATAATACGCCCCGTTTTGTTGTCCTTCATGGCAAGCTATGCTGGGCTTATATTTCAGCAAGATAATAACTACGCACATACGGTGAGAGTTTCTACTGCTTGCCTTCATGTTTGCCAAACCCTAATTTAGCCAGCCAAGTCACCAGATCTCTCCCTAAGTAAGAACATTCGTAGCATTACCAGTAGCGCCCTCCAACAAGTTTGGGATTTTTCACAATCTAAAACGACAATTGAACAGAATATGACACACGCTATCGCTCAGGAGGACACTCAACAACTCAATCAGTCAATGCCAAGCCAAATAACTGTTTGCATAAGGGCCAGAGGTGGACCATGTGTTATTGACTTGGTCAATTTGTGAAGCTGTTTCTCTTGAATAAATCACCCAGTCGTTTCTGAAACTATAACCATTTTTTTGTCCTTCTATGTACAAAAACTGACCGCCGGCCGGCCGCCACAGAGGCTAAGTCCGAGTCGTTCACTTAAGGTGGCCAATAAAACTGACCGCCCTTGACAACTTTAAGTCCAGCCATCTGCACAATCTGGCAACACTGTAAGATGCGGAACTGTTAGGAGGAAGTGTTATCTACTTCCGAGATGTTCTTGGGTTGTGTCAGCCCGTGCTCTCGTAGTAATCGTTGTGCATTCTAAACTTATAGTCGCGTGTTCGCGTCCAACTGTATTCTTTTTTTTTTACCACATTTCTGTCTAAAGTTATGAGTCTGATTGAACATCGAAAATACTTCGCTTAACATTCTACTCACCAGCACTATCGAGTATTTCAGAAACAATTCCGCAGGACAGCTCGTGGCAGCGTCGCGATCATAACAACTTACGCTCGAGCGTTTCCTCGCGCTGCCACGGCTACCGGCCACCGACCAGTCGCCACCTGCCGCCTGAAATCCAACGTCGCACATGTGAGCGCGGCGCCACATTGTTAGTGTATGTATCAACTGTCATTTTCGAATTTGAAGTTCTAGTTATCATCTTGCAGTTAAGCATTGGATTTTGCATACTTGAAAATCATGAACTACAGTTAAGCATTGTAAAATTGAGCTGCAAGAGGAAAAAGGTGTAACATCTGCAACACAACATTTACTTTTGGTATAACAGAGGGGTGAACGCACAGGAAACAACTAGAAAGATTTGAACTGTGTTTGGAGCGAGTGCTTTTGGGAAAAATACGCCAGAAAATAGATATTCTTGTTTCAACAAAGATCGTTCTGGCATGAATGATTTTCCACATTAAGGAAGTCTCGACTACTGATATATGTGATATATTACCATTTTACCATCATGCGACATTCCCATTCAACAGGCAAAGTTCAGAAGTCTGGTGTAGCAGTACTGCATGCTCTAATTCCAAACAAAAATCAACGGAATGACTATTATTGGACGTCATCAGGTTGCTCATTGAGCATTCCTATGCAGTATTGTTACTGGTGACGTGTTATGATGCCTTTATCGTTAACTTCCTAAGCAGAAATGAAAGGCTGAGCACCACCAAAAGACGTAAACTCGAGCAAAGAGTAGTATGAACATAATATTTTACAACTGATAGCTCTTGATCGATCAACCATCAAGGCAATTCATTTCTAAACGAGAATACTCTTAAAACTACAATGGTGTAATGACATCGTAAGAACCAGTGGGTTTCTACGGGCGTGGAATTTGAAAACAACCTTAGCATTGTCTTTGATGATTACTATGCAATTAAAATATTCACTGTACTGATATAAATTAAATTAAGCTTACTACGGAAACATCACGAAGGCAGTTTATCTTAATAAAGCATTAAGTGTCTGTAAGACGATTGAGCCTATTTTAACACGAATTAGTAGGATATTACCGACTTTTGACTTCGAAAATATCTGTATTTTCATCATTTCCTGTATAATTCGCAAGTATTATGAAAATGTGGCATCTCATAGATAAAATTATGTATTCACAACAACAGAAAATACGTCGGCAGAAAACAAAAGTGGCATTGTGAATTTGGAAGTACCGTAAGGTTTTCACACTGACACTAAGGGCTACTGAAAGTTAGAAGACGAATTTTGCTGGAGCGTTGTTTTACGATTCCCTTATTGAGTTTGTATCTTCCTGCTTGTAGCTCTGCTACAAAAGAATTAAAAATCTGGCTTTCAGCGAGTCTCGAAAGGCGAAAGCAGCTTGCATCTGGATGTCAAGCATGTTACCTGGGAACTGGTTTGTTCCTAAGGTGGGAAAACATCCTTTTGTGGTTGAATTGTTGGCAAATATCAATCAGACGTGTGCCATTGGTCTAAACGTTTCAGTGTGTTGAATTGTACAAATGATTTTTCTACAGGTTTTTTCTGTCCCAAATAGAGAGTCGAAGTCTCCCATTAGTATTTTCACGTCATCTTAGTAAATTTTGCTCATAGTATTTTCGAGTGTGCTCCAGAATTTTTCGACATTTTCGGTGTTTTTCTTATTTTCGATGTTGGTGGGGGTATGTGCATTGCTAAGTGCATATTTTTTACTGGGGCTCTGAATGAGCATAGTCATAAGTCGATTGTTGATGTGTGTGATTTCTTTGACAGAGTTGATGATAGATGTGTGATCGATAAATGCCATGTCGAAGATTGGTACGCCTTTCGCTACCTTTTGTTGTAGTTTGCTCTTGAAGATGAAATGGTTTCAGTAATGTAAGGTTTCATTGTCAGTTAGTCGCGGTTCTTGAAGAGCAAGGTTCAGATTTTTTGTCAGTCGATTTCCTTTGTGAGATTATTTAGTTTTCGTATTTGGATAAATGTATAGATGTTTAGTATTCAAATGCATGTTTTCTGCTTGTAGGGAAATTTACCAGAGATCTTCAATATTCTCTGCCATGCTAACCTGGACGCCGCAGAATCCGGACATCCAACTGCCGCCAGACAATAGTCGGGTTGTGTCTCACCTGGGGTAAAGTTCAACGGGTTGAGCAGCCGTTCAGAATTGTGTAGATATTTGGTTCACCCAAAGTATTTGATTTTCTCGGTAGCACCCATATGGGTGAGGGTTTCCCCTATCCGCCACAAGGGATTATTATTATCATAATTACTGTCATTCTGTCATCAGCAAATCCGATATGGTATATCTTCCCACCACTGAAATAGATGTGTATTGTTCGATTCAGTATTTCCATCGCATAAATATGGGTTATAATTACGTTACATTGCTGCTAGTAGATATATTTCTCACTTATTCTTTGACAGTTGCTACCTGTTACTCCATCATAGGAATTTATGTGCGGAGCATTGTTGCAATACAGACGTTCAAATTATCCGATTTCCGTAATTTCATTTCGACACCAGATCGTTGTAATCGGATTCAGCCAGTCAGTCGTAATGTGGATATCCGACTATGGCTCTCATCATATGATAGACTGTGTAAACCACATTCTTAATCGGACTGTTGAATCTAGATCACTTATCTATGACAGGACCTGAATTCTTAAACACTGTGGAAAATAATAATCCAATGTGCTTACTACAAACACGTTATTTAAATATAAATATATGAACTAACGAGATAACAGTTTATTTACGGGAGCAGAGCCCCATCCATCACAGCAGAGCAGTGCGAGATTGGCTTTAGGGCCAACAGACGACAAAGCTGTTGCCGTTTGTTCCACGATCATGGATCATCAACCAGATAGAGAAGAATATGTGGGCAAAGGTAACAAGGTCATTGCCATGTGGACCTACAAATGCAAGCGACCTCTGGACGAATTTAGAAAACGTATCGTGGGAAGTAAACCATCACGCTACATTGTCAACGGCTTAATGAAATCAATGCCCCTACGTCTTCGAGAAATCTTACGTAATGATCGTGGGTGGGTTGGTTACTAAAAGTATACTCGTCCACAAATCCATGTGGACAATTTTCTGATAATCGGTCAAGCTTTGCTTTGTCGCAGCTCTTTAGCATACAAGAGCATTTACTTTCAGTCTCCTCCTTACAAATTTTGCAATGCAAGGTAATTGAATAATCTCATCCACTCGACGCCAACTAAGGAACTGACTTGTGGTTGGTTCGTTGGTTTGGGGGATTAAAGGAACCAGAGGACTACGGTCATCGATCCCTACTGACTTGTGCATGTGTTGTTCAACACACAGTACTTGTCACCCACACTGGAATCAATGACCATTTGTGTGTGTGTGTGTGTGTGTGTGTGTTTTCGTGTTCACGCACAATCTGAATCAATACTATTAACATTAGACATCCAGCAGTAAATATTGCATCAAATAAGTCTGTAAAGTATTTTAATGCGATGGGAAGTTACAAACTGAATTTTTACCCAACCCACGTCCTGCAGATTACGATAAGAATCTGGTGTCATATTATGCTTCACAACCCTAAACTGTTAATTTTTTTACTTCATACTAAAACCAAAGTTGTGATATGATAAGAGGAAATGACTTACATGCCTCTCAGGAAATTAAGTTTCTCGTGTTTATTTTCTCACTTCATACTAAATCAAGGGCTTTCATATGAGAAGAGGAAATGAAATATACGCTTCCAAGACATAATATTTTCTTGTGTGCTACTACAGCATACATGAAGACACTGTAGATAATTTTTGTATGTTGTATAAATTTTGATATCACCTCACATTCCTTTGTGAGAGGGTTCCTATTTTCTTGGGATTCAAATAGAGTTGACATTTCATCACTGGTTAATATTCTAATGATCAATGACATGATACCCGTTGCAATTGCTCCATGGCACCTGTAAGTAGAGTCTCACGTTGGTTTGTATTAAGAACACGAAGGCAGTGATATCCGCTCACTGCAGCCAGAGCCAAGGTCATTTCTTTCTGTTTATGGCGAAGTGTCTGCTGCAGTGTCCACGCTCAGCCAACACAAACAAATCGCGGTGGCATTGGGCACTGCTAATCGCTGCACTTGTCGCGACCCTCGACAACAAGAGCGCACTGTCTCTGCTAACGATACTATGGAGTTAATACATCTTACGAGGTGCATTCAAGTTCTTAGGCCTCCGATTTTTTTTTCTAATTAACTACTCACCCGAAATCGATGAAACTGGCGTAACGTCTCGACGTAATCGCCCTGCAGACGTACACATTTAGCACAACGCTGACGCCATGATTCCATGGCAGCGGCGAAGGCTTCTTTAGGAGTCTGCTTTGACCACTGGAAAATCGCTGAGGCAATAGCAGCAGGGCTGGTGAATGTGCGGCCACGGAGAGTGTCTTTCATTATTGTAAAAAGCCAAAAGTCACTAGGAGCCAGGTCAGATGACTAGGGAGCATGAGGAATCACTTCAAAGTTTTTATCACGAAGAAACTGTTGCGTAACATTAGCTCGATGTGCGGGTGCGTTGTCTTGGTGAAACAGCACAAGCGAAGCCCTTCCCGGACGTTTTTGTTGCAGTGCAGGAAGGAATTTGTTCTTTTAGTAGGATGCACCTGTTACCGTAGTGCCCTTTGAAACACAATGGGTAAGGATTACGCCCTCGCTGTCCCAGAACATGGACACCATCATTTTTTCAGCACTGGCGGTTACCCGAAATTTTTTTGGGGCGGTGAATCTGTGTGCTTCCATTGAGCTGACTGGCGCTTTGTTTCTGGATTGAAAAATGGCATCCACGTCTCATCCATTGTCACAACCGACGAAAAGAAAGTCCCATTCATGCTGTCGTTGCGCGTCAACATTGCTTGACAACATGCCACACGGGCAGCCATGTGGTCGTCCGCCAGCATTCGTGGCACCCACCTGGATGACACTTTTCGCATTTTCAGGTCGTCATGCAGGATTGTGTGCACAGAACCCACAGAAATTCCAACTCTGGAGGCGATCTGTTCAACAGTCATTCGGCGATCTCCCAAAACAGTTCTCTTCACTTTCTCGATCATGTCGTCAGACCGGCTTATGTGACCCCGAGGTTGTTTTGGTTTGTTGTCACATGGTGTTCTGCCTTCATTAAACTGTCGCACCCACGAACGCACTTTCGACACACCCATAACTCCATCACCACATGTCTCCATCAACTGTCGATGAATTTCAATTGGTTTCACACCACGCAAATTCAGAAAACGAATGATTGCACGCTGTTCAAGTAAGGAAAACATCGCCATTTTAAGTATTTAAAACAGTTCTCATTCTCGCCGCTGGCGGTAAAATTCCATCTGCAGTATGGTGCTGCCATCCCTGGGACATATAGACAATGAACGCGGCCTCATTTTAAAACAATGCGCATATTTCTATCTCTTTCCAGTCCAGAGAAAAAAATTCGGAGGCCTTAGAACTTGAATGCACTTAGCGTAATATTCAGGACGTGGGTTGGGTAAAAATTCAGTTTGTAACTTCCCATTGCATTAAAATATTTTACAGTCATATTTGATGAAATATTCATTGTTGGCTGTCTAATGTTAATAGTATTGATTCAGATTATGCGTGAAGACGAAAACACACACACACACACACACACACACACACACACAAATAGTCATTGATTCCAGGAAGGGTGATGGCTACTTTGTGTTGAACAACACATGTACCAGTAAGTTTCTCAGTTGTCGTCAAGTGGATGAGATTTTTCAGTTACCTTGCATTGCAAGAATTGTAGTTGGGTTGGGTTGTTTTGGGGAAGGAGACCAGACAGCGAGGTCATCGGTCTCATCGGATTAGGGAAGGATGGGGAATTTAGTCGGGCGAGCAATGTCAAAGGAACCATCCTGGCATTTGCCAGGAGCGATTTAGGGAAATCACGGAAAACCTAATCAGGATGGCCGGACGCGGGATTGAACCATCGTCCTCCCGAATGCGAGTTGAGTGTGCTACAAGTATTGTAAGGAGAAGACTGAAAGTAAATGGACTTGTATGCTAAAGAGCTGCGACAAAGCAGAGCTTGACCGATTATCAGAAAATTGTCCACATGGATTTGTGGACGAGTATACTTTTAGTAACCAACCCACCCACAATCATTATGTAAGATTTCTCGAAGGCGTAGGGGCATTGATTTCATTAAGTCGTTGACAGTGTAGCGTGATGGTTTACTTCCCACGATACGTTTTGTACATTCGTCCAAAGCTCGCTTGCATTTGTAGGTCCACATGGCAATGACCTTCTTACCTCTGCCCACATATTCTTCTCTATCTGGTTGATGTTCCATGATCGTGGAACGAACGGCAACAGCTTTATCGTCTGTTGGCCCTAAATCAATCTCACACTGCTCTGCTGTGATGGATGGGGCTCTGCTCCTGTAAATAAACTGTTATCTCGTTAGTTTGTATATTTATATTTAGATAACTTGTTTGCCAGCCGGAGTGGCCAAGCGGTTCTGGGCACTACAGTCTGGCGCCGCGCGACCACTACGGTCGCAGGTTCGAATCCTGCCTTGGGCATGGATGTATGTGATGTCCTTAGGTTAGTTAGGTTTAAGTAGTTCTAAGTTCTAGGGGACTGATGACTTAAGCAGTTAAGTCCCATCGTGTTCAGAGCCAAACCAATAACGTGTTTGTAACAAGCATATTGGATTATTACTTTCGACAGTGTTTAAACATTCAGGTAGGTCCACATGATAAGTGATCTAGATGCAACACTCCGGTTAAGAATGTGGTTTACCCAGTTTATCATATGATAAGAGCCGTAGTCGGATATCCACATTAAGACTGACTGTCTGAATCCGATTAGAACAATCTGGTGTCGAAACGAAATTACGGAAATAGTCTGTATTGCAACAATGCTCCGCACATAAATTCCTATGATGGAGTAACAGATAGCAACTCTCTAAGAAAAAGTGAGAAATATGTCTACTAGCAGCAATGTAACGTAATTATAACCCATACTTATGTGATGAAAATACTGAATCGAACAATACACATCTATTTCAGTGGTGGGAAGAAAGACCATATCGGATTTGCTGATGACATAGGGACAATAATAATGACAATAATAATCCCGTGTGGCGGACAGGGGAAAGCCTCACTCATATGAGTGGAATCGAGGAATGAAATACTTGGGGTGAACACATACTAACACAATCCTGAACGGCTACTCAATCCGTTGAACCCAAAATCCAGACACGTCTGAGTGGAAATCACCAGTACTCTGGTCACCATCTGTTAGCTCAATCAGCTCGGCTGAAAATATTTGCTTCCAAAGGCTTCAACACCCTCTGGTCCTGGAATCACCTAGGCCAAACCAAAGTCGATTTTACCCTACGTGGGACACAACACGACTATCGTCTGGCGGCAGATGGATTTCCGGATTCTGGGGCGTCCAGGTTAGCACGGCAGAGAATATCGAAGATCTCCGGTAAATTTCCCTACAAGCAGAAAACATGCATTTGAATACTAAACATCTATACATTGATCCAAACACGAAAACTAAATAATCTCACAAAGAAATCGACCGACAAAAAATTCTCATCCTTGCTCTCAAAGAACCACGACTGACAGACAATGAAACCTTGCATTACGGAAACCATTGCATCTTCAAGAGCAAACTGTAACAAAAGGTAGCGAAAGGCGTACAAATCTTGGGCATAATCAACTCTGTCAAAGCAATCACACCGATCAACAATCAGATGGTTCAAATGGTTCTGAGCACTATGGGACTTAACAGCGGAGGTCATCAGTCCCCTAGAACTTAGAACTACTTAAAGCTAACTAACATAAGGACATCATACACATCCATGCCAGAATCAGGATTCGAACCTGCGACCGTAGCAGTTGCGCGGTTCCGGACTGAAGCGCCTACAACCGTTCAGCCAGCAACGCAGGCCCATCAACATTCAACTTATGACTTTGCTCACTCAGATACCCAGTAAAAAATATACACTTAGCAATGCACATACCCCCACCAACATCGAAAATAAGAAAAACACCGAAAATGTCGAAAAATTCTGGAGCACACTCGAAAATACTATGAGCAAAATTTACCAAGATGACGTGAAAATACTAATGGGAGACTTCGACTCTCTATTTGGGACAGAAAAAAACCTATAGAAAAATCATTGGTAAAATTCAACACACCGAAACGCTTAGACCAACGGCACACGTCTGACTGATATTTGCCATCAATTCAACCACAAAAGGATGTCTTCCCACTTTAGGAAGAAACCAGTTTCCAGGTAACATGCTTGACAACCAGATGCAAGCTGCTTTCGCCTTTCGAGACTCGCTGAAAGCCAGATTTTTAATTCTTTTGTAGCAGAGCTACAAGCAGGAAGATACAAACTCAATAAGGGAATCGTAAAACAACGCTCCAGCAAAATTCGTCTTCTAACTTTCAGTAGCCCTTAGTGTCAGTGTGAAAACCTTACGGTACTTCCAAATTCACAATGCCACTTTTGTTTTCTGCCGACGTATTTTCTGTTGTTGTGAATACATAATTTTATCTATGAGATGCCACATTTTCATAATACTTGCGAATTATACAGGAAATGATGAAAATACAGATATTTTCGAAGTCAAAAGTCGGTAATATCCTACTAATTCTTGTTAAAATAGGCTCAATCGTCTTACAGACACTTAATGCTTTATTAAGATAAACTGCCTTCGTGATGTTTCCGTAGTTAATATTTTAATTGCATAGTAATCATCAAAGATAAATTAATCAGCAGCAGAATTTTCTTTCACGATATCTAAAACAATCTGACAATGCTAAAGTTGTTTTCAAATTCCACGCCCGTAGAGACCCACTGGTTCTTACGATGTCATTAAACCAGTGCAGTTCTAAGAGTATTTTCGTCTAGAAATGAATTGCCTTGACGGTTGATCGATCAAGAGCGGGAAAGGTAAAATTTTACGAATATATGACGAGAGGGACAAGTGCTTGAAAGAGGACTTCCCTATCAATACAAGTGGCTGAGAGACGACTTTCCTATCAATCTCCTGGATAGTTTTGTTCCTGAAATCAACATTGTGCGTTATTATGTAGTAGCATAGGTGATGTAGCTTGTTGCTCGATTTTCTTACACTGCCACCGAAAGGTGTCTCAGTTGTTAGCAACAAATTCCAGTTGTGTTGCACACACCACTTGGGGGCAGAACTCGTAGCTCAAAACACACTTTTGGAGCCATCAGTTGTAAAATATTATGTTTATACTATTCTTTGCTCGAGGTTACGTCTTTTGGTGGGGCTCAGCCTTTCATTTCTTCTTAGGAAGTTAACGATAAAGGCATCATAACACGTCACCAGTAACAGTACTGTATAGGAATGCTCAATGAGCGACCTGATGACGTTCAGTAATAGTCATTCCGTTGATTTTTGTTGTTTCGAATTAGAGCATGCAGTAGTCCTACACCAGACTTCTGAACTTTGCCTGTTGAATGCGAATGTCGCGTGATGATAAAATGGTAATCTGTCACATATATCAGTAGGCGAGACTTCCTTAATGTGGAAAATCATTCTTGACAGAACGATCTTTGTTGAAACCAGGATATCTTTTTCTGGCGTATTTTTCCCAAGAGCACTCGCTCCATACACAGTTCAAATCTTTCTAGTTGTTTCCTGTGCGTTCACCCCTCTGTTATACCAAAAGTAAACGTTGTGTTGTAGATGTTACACCTTTTTCCTCTTGCAGCTCAATTTTACATTGCTTAACTGTAGTTCATGATTTTCAAGTATGCAAAATCCAATGCTTAACTGCAAGATGATAACTAGAACTTCAAATTCGAAAATGACAGTTGATACTTACACTTAAAAGCGTGGCGCCGCGTTCACATGTGCGGCGCCGGATTTCAGGTGGCGGGTGGCGTCTTGACGGTGGCCGGTAGCCGTGGCAGCGCGAGGAAACGCTCGAGCGTAAGCTGTTATGATCGCGACGCATCCACGAGCTGTCCTGCGGAATTGTTTCTGAAATACTTGTAAGTGATGGTGGGTAGAATGTTATGCGAATTATCTTCGATGTTCCATCAGATTCATAACTTTAGACCGAAATGTGGGAGAAAAAAAAAAAAAAAATACAGTTGCACGCAAACACGGGACAATAAGTTTATATTGTACGACGATTACCCCGAGACCACGGGCTGACACAACCCGAGAACATCTCGGAAGTATACAACACTTCCTCCTAGCACTTCCGCATCTTACAGTGTTGCCAGATTGTGTAGATGGCCGGACTTACGTTGTCAGTTTTATTGGCCACCTTAAGTAAACGACTCGGACTTAGTCTCTGTGGCTACCGATTTGCATCCCATTCGGATCATTCCTTCGTGGTGGTTTTTTTTAACTGTCCTTACAGTGTATTTCCTTTCTTCTCTTTCTAGGAAAGAACACAAATTAGAAAAGGGAGACTAAAATGATGAAGCAGCAGAAGAGATTTTTTTATGACTATCAATTTAAACCTTACTGTAACTTTGCCGGCCATGGTGGCCGAGCACCTGTAGGCGCTCCAGTCCGCAACCACGCAACTGCTACGTCACAGGTTAGAATAATGTCTCGGGCATGGATGTGTGATGCCCTTAGTTTAGTTAGGTTTAAGTAGTTATTTTTTATTTATTTATGTTGATGCACATAAAACAATCATATTTGCAGATGACACCACGATTTTACTAAAAGGAGACAACAATGAACAGTTACAACAAACAGTAAATGTGGTCATGAAACAACTTAGCAGCTGGGCACAGAGTAATCAGCTTGTAATAAACAGTAAAAAAACCATTGCTCTTAAGTTCCACAATGTTCCTAACAAGGACATGTTTATCCAATCAATGATGAACCAGTTGGAAATAATACTGAAACCAATTCTTAGGACTTTGGTTGCAGAGCAGCATCAGATGGAATAAGCATATTGATTATCTCAATGTATAACTGAGCAAAGCATGTAACTGTGTTTGCTCATTAAAATCATGCTGTAGTGAGAAAACAGTAATGAATGCATATCATGCCTACTTTCATTCTCAGCTTAAATATGGGGTCACCTTCTGATGAAACTCTAAAACAGTTAATAGCACTTATAAACTACTAAAAAGGACCATTAGAATCTTGTTTGGGCACAAGCCTAGAGACTCTTGTAAACCTCTGTTTAAGAAATCTAGTATTCCTGCATTACCATGTGTATACATTATGGAAACTCTTTTGTTCTTTAAATTGAATGTAATAGGTAATGGCTGCAGACTGCAAACTGTTATATAGATTATCACTTTACCAGACAAAACAGAAACTTACATATAACTCAAAGCAGCACAGCTCTGTGCCAAAAAGGTACATTGTAGATAGGAGTTAAGCTTGATAAAAAACTTTCTGAAAACATAAAAGCTATTACTGAGGTCAATATCTTTGGAAAATCTCTAAGTCATATTTACATGCTCACTGCTTTTACTCCACTGATTAATATTTAAATTTATGATGTGTGTTATATAAATACATATGTATAAAGTGTATTATTGTAGCCTTAAATACGTATGCCTAGAAATGACTTTCAGCTGTATATTTATAACTTGACTTGTCCAATGAGATGCATAAGCTGCTTTGTAGACAACAGGACCAATAAAAATACACTCCTGGAAATTGAAATAAGAACACCGTGAATTCATTGTCCCAGGAAGGGGAAACTTTATTGACACATTCCTGGGGTCAGATACATCACATGATCACACTGACAGAACCACAGGCACATAGACACAGGCAACAGAGCATGCACAATGTCGGCACTAGTACAGTGTATATCCACCTTTCGCAGCAATGCGGGCTGCTATTCTCCCATGGAGACGATCGTAGAGATGTTGGATGTAGTCCTGTGGAACGGCTTGCCATGCCATTTCCACCTGGTGCCTCAGTTGGACCAGCGTTCGTGCTGGACGTGCAGACCGCATGAGACGACGCTTCATCCAGTCCCAAACATGCTCAATGGGGGACAGATCCGGAGATCTTGCTGGCCAGGGTAGTTGACTTACACCTTCTAGAGCACGTTGGGTGGCACGGGATACATGCGGACATGCATTGTCCTGTTGGAACAGCAAGTTCCCTTGCCGGTCTAGGAATGGTAGAACGATGGGTTTGATGAGGGTTTGGATGTACCGTGCACTATTCAGTGTCCCCTCGACGATCACCAGAGGTGTACGGCCAGTGTAGGAGATCGCTCCCCACACCATGATGCCGGGTGTTGGCCCTGTGTGCCTCGGTCGTATGCAGTCCTGATTGTGGCGCTCACCTGCACGGCGCCAAACACGCATACGAACATCATTGGCACCAAGGCAGAAGCGACTCTCATCGCTGAAGACGACACGTCTCCATTCGTCCCTCCATTCACGCCTGTCGCGACACCACTGGAGGCGGGCTGCATGATGTTGGGGCGTGAGCGGAAGACGGCCTAACGGTGTGCGGGACCGTAGCCCAGCTTCATGGAGACGGTTGCGAATGGTCCTCGCCGATACCCCAGGAGCAACAGTGTCCCTAATTTGCTAGGAAGTCGCGATGCGGTCCCCTACGGCACTGCGTAGGATCCTACGGTCTTGGCGTGCATCCGTGCGTCGCTGCGGTCCGGTCCCAGGTCGACGGGCACATGCACCTTCCGCCGACCACTGGCGACAACATCGATGTACTGTGGAGACCTCACGCCCCACGTGTTGAGCAATTCGGCGGTACGTCCACCCGGCCTCCCGCATGGCCACTATACGCCTTCGCTCAAAGTCCGTCAAATGCACATACTGTTCACGTCCTCGCTGTCGCGGCATGCTACCAGTGTTAAAGACTGCAATGGAGCTCCGTATGATACTTCAAACTGGCTAACACTGAAAGCGGCGGTGCACAAATGCTGCGCAGCTAGCGCCATTCGACGGCCAACACCGCAGTTCCTGGTGTGTCCACTGTGCCGTGCGTGTGATCATTGCTTCTACAGCCCTCTCGCAGTGTCCAGAGCAAGTGTGGTGGGTCTGACACACCGGTGTCAATGTGTTCTTTTTTCCATTTCCAGGAGTGTACAATACAATACAGTCACACAACATTGTGTTTGACAGAAGGCAGATATGTAAAATTCTGCTAAAGCTTTTCGGTGTGGTTTTCGGGAAGCCAATTTTATCGAAGTACCATTACTGTACTATCTCATGTTTGGTTCTTTATTATGGAATTATGGAATAGTGCCATATGTGCCAGATGATGAAATCGTGCACTTGAAGTTCAGTGAACAGTTGAGACCGGCTAAATGTGTTGAATAAAACACTTACTTTCAAATAAATTGACTGCCTCTGTGGAAAGAGTAATAAAAGCAAAACTCCTTTAGCAAACCAGCAAAAAAACTTCATTGTACTGCAAAGTGATTAATGCTAGATTTCCAATAACATGAAAATAAAGTAAAATCAGAAAACTGAAACTAATAGCATATTTTAGTCTTCCGTAGTTGTGTAAGTGTATTTTAGTTCATTTCATAGCTCCTGCCACAAAAATCTGTTTTGTTCTCATTTGACATAAGAGCTATAAATGTGGAGAGAACAGCAAAATCACAAAATGTAAATGTGAGTCACATGGAGACTACATCCCACCACAATTTTTAGTGCTCTGCACATTCATGAATCTAGTAGTTTGGGTGTGCCAGAAAAATTTTCCTGGGTAGGATCTGGCTGCTTGCAGCTACCGCTTATACATCTAACAGCCACACTCCAAGCAGTGATAAGTGCAAAGACTCTTTGCCTTTACAAATGTCTGCCTGTGTCTGTGTATGTGCGGATGGATATGTGTGTGCGTGCGAGTGTACACCTGTCCTTTTTTCCCCCTACGGTAAGTCTTTCCACTCCCGGGATTGGAATGACTCCTTACCCTCTCCCTTAAAACCCACATACTTTCATCTTTCCCTCTCCTTCCCTCTTTCCTGAAGAAGCAACCGTTGGTTGCGAAAGCTAAAAATTTTGTGTGTGTGTTTGTGTGTTATTTTATTGTGCCTGTCTACCGGCGCTTTCCCGCTTGTTAAGTCTTCGAATCTTTGTTTTTAATATATTTTTCCCATGTGGAAGTTTCTTTCTAATATATAGCAATGGGGTCGTACCCTAGCCAGATTACGCTCCCATATTTTATTTACTCAGGCTTGTCTGACATTTGGCATTACCCCCAAAGGCCTCACACTTAGAATTCCCACCTCTGGCTGCAATCCTTCTTTCCATCAGTTCTTATACCAGTTCCAAACTGCACAATCCATAGCCTTCACCCACCTAATCCTTCACCTATACATAGACTCGGCCAATGAACACACCCGTCAAATCCTATCCCAAATCAAAGTCCTCAATCTTTCCTCTCCCACATCCTCACCGGCTGTTCATGGCATCCTCCTACAAGCCAACCGCAAATTAGAACAGCATGCCACCCTCCACCTCAAAAAACTATCCAATCTCCTGGTTTCCCACCTCCGGAAAGGCAACTCACCACCCTCCACAACCTTTCCAACAAACCCCAACCTCCTATCATTGCACACAGACCCAGTCTCTCCCATCTACTCTATCTCCCACTTCCAGCTCCACTCCCCCCAACACCTCAAAATTCTAGTCAACACAATCTGGAACCACAACACCCCAATTCAGTAGTTAACCTTTCCTCCAAACCTCTCTCCCAATCCGAAACCTCTGTCCTATCCAAAGGCCTCACCTTCAGCCCCACATGCAGATTCAACCAAACTGCCCTTGTCAAAGATTTACTGTCCTACACTCGTAGTCACTGCTGGAAATATCACTTTGCCACAAAGAAAAATAATCCTGATCCCACTCCTAATGATCCAACTCCCCAAGACACTATCCAAATTGAACCCTGCTTGGAGCAGTTCCGTCCTCCATCACAGCGGGACCCACCTCCTCTTCCTCAAAATCACCCTCTCCAAACCTTCCAGGAATTTCTCACTTCCAGCCTTGCCTCTCAATCTTTCTTGAAAAACCTTAATCCTACTCCCAACATCACCATAGCCGAAGCCCAGGCTATCCGTGATCTGAAAGCTGACCGATCCATCATCATTATTCCGGCTGACAAGTGTTCCACGACCGTGGTACTTGATCGTCGAGAGTATGTGGCTGAGGGACTGCGTCAGCTTTCAGGCAACTCTACATACAGAGTTTGCCAAGGTAATCCCATTCCTGATGTCCAGGCGGAGCTTCAAGGAATCCTCAGAACCTCAGGCCCCCTACAAAACCTTTCACCTGACTCCATCAAACGCCTGACCCCGCCAACACCTCGCACTCCTACCTTCTACCTACTTCCAAAAATTCACAAACCCAAACATCCCGGCCGCCCCATTGTAGCTGGTTACCAAGCCCCCACAGAACGTATCTCTGGCTACGTAGATCAACACCTTCAACCCATTACATGCAGTCTCCCATCCTTCATCAAAGACACCAACCACTTTCTCGAATGCCTGGAATCCTTACCCAGTCTGTTACCCCCGGAAACCAGCCTTGTAAACATTGATGCCACTTCCCTATACACAAATATCCCGCACGTCCAGGGCCTCACTGCAATGGAGCACTTCCTTTCACGCCGATCACCTGCCACCCTACCTAAAACCTCTTTCCTCATCACCTTAGCCAGCTTCATCCAGACCCACAACTTCTTCACTTTTGAAGGCCAGACATACCAACAATTAAAGGGAACAGCCATGGGTACCAGGATGGCCCCCTCATATGCCAACCTATTTATGGGTCGCTTAGAGGAAGCCTTCTTGGTTACCCAAGCCTGCCAACCCAAAGTTTGGTACAGATTTATTGATGACATCTTCATGATCTGGACTCACAGTGAAGAAGAGCTCCAGAATTATCTCTCCAACCTCAACTCCTTTGGTTCCATCAGATTCACCTGGTCCTACTCCAGATCCCGTGCCACTTTCCTTGACATTGACCTCCATCTGTCCAATGGCCAGCTTCACACATCCGTCCACATCAAACCCACCAACAAGCAACAGTACCTCCATTATGACAGCTGCCACCCATTCCATATCAAACGGTCCCTTCCCTACAGCCTAGGCCTTCGTGGCAAACGAATCTGCTCCAGTCCTGAATCCCTGAACAATTACACCAAAAACCTGAAAACAGCTTTCGCATCCCGCAACTATCTTCCCGACCTGGTACAGAAGCAAATAACCAGAGCCACTTCCTCATCCCCTCAAACCCAGAACCTCTCACAGAAGAACCCCAAAAGTGCCCCGCTTGTGACAGGATACTTCCCGGGACTGGATCAGACTCTGAATGTGGCTCTCCAGCAGGGATACGACTTCCTAAAATCCTGCCCCGAAATGAGATCCATCCTTCATGAAATCCTCCCCACTTCACCAAGAGTGTCTTTCCGCCATCCACCTAACCTTCGTAACCTCTTGGTTCACCCCTATGAAATCCCCAAACCACCTTACCGACCCTCTGGCTCCTACCCTTGTAACCGCCCCCGGTGTAAAACCTGTCCTATGCACCCTCCCACCACCACCTACTCCAGTCCTGTAACCCGGAAGGTGTACACGATCAAAGGCAGAGCCACGTGTGAAAGCACCCACGTGATTTACCAACTGACCTGCCTACACTGTGACGCTTTCTATGTGGGAATGACCAGCAACAAACTGTCCATTTGCATGAATGGACACAGGCAGACAGTGTTAGTTGGTAATGAGGATCAACCTGTGGCTAAACATTTTTTGTTAAAACCCACATCCTTTCATCTTTCCTTCTCCTTCCCTCTTTCCCTTCGAGCCGGTTGCGAAAGCTCGTAATTTTGTGTTTGTGTGTTATTTTATTGTGCCTGTCTACCGCCGCTTTCCCGCTCGGTAAGTCTTGGAATCTGGAGTATCAGTTCTTACCAGTCAAAATTACAAAAATTTAAATAAAAACTAAAACAATGGAAAATTCCCACAATTCTAAATGATTCCCGGGCTTTCCCTTTTTCTCCGGGATGAAAAAATTCTCAGATTTTTTTTCTGGATTTCCTGGGGCAAGTAAACTACTTAATTTACCTACTTTATTCTAAGAAAGCAAAATGGAATTAACTAAACACTTTATATGAGATTTAATTGCTTTCATAACTTTACCTAAACAGAATTTTATGGATATTTTTTATCATTTGTGTGATATACACTTCTTGGTTTGCACTGATGCCTTGGGCTGCATGCAGCCTGCAGTTTAGACACTTCTGCCGTACAGCATACCAGAGGACACCCCAAGTGTCACAGCCCCATGGCGGTAGTTTTGCACTACTAAAAAGAATATTTCAGTACAATAGTGGCTAGGCATTTATACACTCATGGGCAGCACTTGCTTGGGAATTTGCAATGCCTTGTAGCATGTATACCAAACACTTCCACAGCTGCTGGTGTGGAAAGGCTTCTGCCTCCTTCCACTTAAGTGCTGCTGCGTCTACTATTTTTGCACTTCGACTGGCCAGCTTGCTTCGCAACTCGTGACAGCTGTGTTGTTTTTTGTAAGGCGTAACATCTGCACTCACCCATGGCTGGCTCAACTGTAATCTACTTCTTACTCTGTGCATTTTGATTTAATATGGCTGGGGCACTGCATTGCCCTCCCTCTTAACAATAACCAGTCTCTCGGGTCACTTTAACTAACTAGATTATCCTTACACTAGAATGATAGATCTTGGTGGCTGGCCCAACGAGCTCCAGTCTGCTCTTTCAGGGTTATTTTTACCGATAAGTTCCCTTAAACACTACTTATCCTAGATTCCTTAGTTTTCTGCTCAATTCAGTTTACTGATACAGCTCTTCCTCTGTTGCATCCTAGGCTCTGGAAATCTAGTCCACTGGAATTTTAACAATGGCCAAGTCTGGAGTTTGCCTTGTGTTCCACTTTCTGTACACGGAAACAAGAACTACGCATAGCAGAGTAAGTGTTGCTGCAGTAGTCTGTATAACAATAGTCTATATTGGTTCCCTCCATTACTTACTCACATGCTGCTTCAGTTTCTTCCACGGAGGTTCTCCTCTTACTCAATGAGTTTGTCTGCGGACTGCATTAGCTCAGGACTGATTTAACGTGGATTCACGGCTAGTAGAACTTCCATGGATTCCTCTGGTAAGTACAATTCAGGTTGTGAAATGCTTGGATGTGTACCCCCTGAAATTGCGATGGGTAAGTTTTGGAAACTAGGTTCCATTATTTCCCACTGTAATGGGACATTTTTCTAACATTACCATTTTTCTTTGTATAAATAACTGATACCGTTTATACTATCGATTCTGGTGTAGGTGAACATTGTCTCAGCTATTTAAGTAAAAGAATTTAATATGATTATGTTTTTTGTTGCACTCTGTGTGTATGGTTAAAATTTTGTATATATTAAACGCCTCTTTAAGCTTTTGAAACTAATGAAGTCACTAAGAAAAATTTAATGATGATGTGTTAATAATAATCCGCTCCCATCTTACTCTAAACTTTTTGGTGTCTTGAGTTTCCCCTACTTGGAACAACTGGTTGCTACTACTACAGTATTGAAGGTAGAGTACAACCAATGTGCCTCAGCCTGCTGGAAGTAGAGCTAAGGGCTAATCACACCTTCTTGCATTCCTTCTGACCCATCAGCAACTTCACTGCACAGGAATTCTGGCTCTCTCGCTACTCTGGACAAACTGAATCATGCCCTGTAACACTTCCGTAACTCCATCTCTTTCATGTCCACATGTTTACTCCCAACTTTTGCAACCATTGAGGCATCAAGGGATCACAAATTTAGCATTGGAGGGCAGCGTGGAGGGTAAAAATCGTAGAGAGAGACCAAGAGATGATTACACTAAGCAGATTCAGAAGGATGTAGGTTGCAGTAGGTACTGGGAGATGAAGAAGCTTGCACAGGATAGAGTAGCATGGAGAGCTGCATCAAACCAGTCTCAGGACTGAAGACCACCACCACCACCACAAGAACAAGAACAAGAACAACAACCACTGTACCTTAACTCTGACAAATGTCTGCAGCATCCCCCATGTAACAGGACTACGTAACAAAGGTCTGCACCTGCTTCACTGTTACTGGAAATTAAAATGAATTGTATACCTTTTCCCCCATTTGTTCTTGCTTCTACTGTGGTTAAGTTAAAATAAAAGGGTAAATTTTCATTACATTCCAACACCAACCCTAGCACTGGCAGTAGATCTTTTTGCACTTTCTATAGCCCCTTCAGCTACTGCATTGGAGACATATAGGCTACTTCGCTCCTAGCTAGTCTTGCAGAGCTTCCCATAACTCTGCCACCTCTCTCCATGCTTTCCACATGCTGTCCTCCAAGAACTGTAACTATTTTGTTACCACTACTTCTCTGTCCAATATTTCTACTTTAGTTTGCAACCACTCAGTGTTCCGATTCACTAATTCTTACACAGTTGTGGGGTAACTCCTCAGTTCCCCAGTGTAATCTCCACCCATCTTCCATCTATTGACCACATTAAACAATGCCCAGTCCAAGTAATTAATAAGCAAAGTGTTTTATGAAGATTTGAGAGGAGCAAAGATTACAATAAACTTTCAAGTTTGCTTCGCTTGTCATGATGAGATGGCTCCAGTTCTTCTAGTCTTGGGATCTGATTCTTAAAGCTGAAAATCTAACATCATCAGTTCTTCACGGTTGGTTTGAACTAAATAAATTGGAAGATTGTTGTTGCAGAATTTTTTTTACGTAAATATATTTTCCACTGATTTTCTCACATTTGAGTATATCATACAGTATTTTGATTTTTCACATGAATACAGCTGGAATTACATTGTTCACACTTTTTACACACAAAAAAGTCCGATCACATCAGAGGCAAGCTTACGACTCTCACACTCTTTGGAAATAACAATATTCTAAAAGGTTTACAATTTTTCTTTATAAATGAATTCCTAGTAGTATTTGTCACATTATTAATTTCAATTATTATTTCATAAATGAATCCAGAAATAACTGTAGTAAACAACACAGGATGATGTAATTAATAATGGAAATTTTGTGTGTGCAAATAATTCTTAATTTCAAATGTTTCTAAGAAAAATAATTTTAACTGTACATTCAGAAACAGTGCTTATTGATTATAACATCAAAACAAATATTTTATAGAGTAATTAATTTTCATAAATTTTAGTTTGAAATATAACATACTGTGTATAAAATTATGTGGAAGTTTTCAGAAAAGCAACTGAGATAATATTGACCTGTCCAAAATTTGAAAAATAATAATGGTATCGACAACTACTGTTAAGGAAAAGTAATGCTGGAGGAGATGTCCCAATACGCCAGTCAGCTGGCGCAATAACCATGTATTGTTCAACACAACTTTATCCAAACTCTCAATTTACATGGTGTGGTAATCACTTGCTACATTGTTTCCCTTCACCCATTGTTTTATTATTTCTACTGTGTCATTCATTCTTCTAATGTCCTCCCCATTATATATCCCAAACACAGTTTTAATATGTTGACTCCCAGCGTTGATCTAGGATCTCTTTGTATGTGGCATAATCCTCAGAACCTGTATTCTCATACCTCAACTTTTCGTAAGTCCCATTTATTCTCCTACATAACTTGGCAACTCGTTTAAGCATTCTGTGGTTCTCTTCCGCCTGTTAAAAATTGTTAGAGGCTGCTTCTAACCATCTCGCCTCATTCCGTATGTCTCGTGCATTAAATACCACCTGTATCAACCAGAAATGACAGGTGATCACCACATTTTCTTGTTTTGCAAACAGCACCACTCCTTCCAGACACCGGTTCTGCAATGCTTCCACAACAATGATGACCAGAAGTCTGGTTATGACCCGCATCAACTTGTCTTCTGGCATACCTCACGTGAGGAAAAGGATACCTAAGAGGGGTGATTGGGAAGTTTTAAGAACGGGCTTGTAATTGTATAATGGTGGTACTTACATGCTACTGTGATGTATCTCCTTCAAAATAGACCCCTTTTGACTGAACAAACCGACTCCAATGGTGTTTTCACTTTTGGAAACATTCCTGGAAATTTTTTTCTGAAGTGTGTTAAGGACACTCTCCATATTTGCTTGTGGGTGTCTTCAATTGAGTCAAATCGCTTCTCTTTCAGTGAAAATTTCAGTCTAGGAAACAGATAGAAATCCACAGAACCCAAATCAGGGGAATATGGCAGTTGTAGTAGCACAGGAATTTTGGATTTGGCCAAAAATTCAACAATGGAAAGGCACGATGAGCCGGAGCATTGCCATGGTGTAGAACCCAACTCCTGCCTTTCCACAGTGCAGGACTTTTCTTCCACACCTTTTCGCACAAATGCCCAAGGACACATTTGTGGTATTCCTGATTAATTGCCTGTCCTCCAGGGGTAAATTCATGATGCACAATACTGATAGAATCGAGAAAATAAATAAATAAATAAATAAAATAAAAAATAAATTAAAAATATCCACCAACATTGTCTTCACCTTCAACCAACTTTGTGTTCTTTTTTTTGGTTGAGGCGAACCCGGAGTCTTCCACTGCAAAGACTTCACTTTGGTTTCAGGATCATACCAATATACCCACAATTCGTCACTTTTAATTACCCTATTTAACAAATCTGGGTCATCGTCTGCCTGATTAGTCAGTTCTTGGCACACTTCAAGTTGGTATTGTCTCTGGTCACTTGACAAAACTTTTGGAATGAATTCTGCAGACACTCTAAGCCTGTACAGATCTTCACTTAAAATTAACTGAACTGCATAGAAACTTAAATTAAGGTCATCAGCCATCTCCGTAATTGTAAGTCTACAATCAGAGCACAATAAGTTGTGAACTTTCACAACATTTTCATTCATTTTTAGGTGGAAGGACAGCTGGACCATGGCTCATCTTCAAATGATTTGCAGCCATTTTTAAATCTGTTGAACCAGACAAAAACATTTGACTGGCTTATACAATTATCTCCAAAAGCTGTTTTTAATAGTTTGTAAGTCACAGAAGATGATTTCCCAGTTTTAAAACAAAATTTCACACAAACTCGTTGCTCCGTTTTTACATCCATTTCCATGCAGACAGAATCCAGCATCAAGCCCTAACAGACCCGCATTCAACCAGCTGCCTCAATGAACTGAGTAAAGGAAACACAGTTTCCCGTCAGAGGGCATCCAAGGATAAGGAAATGACTCACTCGCCACCCCCTGTGTACCTGCCCGCCATACCAGCAAGCTGTAGTGTATCCATTCTTAAAACTTTCCAGTCTCACCTCGTGTTACCATTTTCTCACCCTAAAATCCACTGCCCCTCTCTTTGCTTATACTACACCTACATCTAATAGATAGAAACATTCACTTATTCTGATCTCTGAGGTCTTAACCCACATAGTATTCTTACCACTGCTTTGCCTACAATCTCTTGTTTGCTGCTCTTCACCTTCTTTTTCAGTTTCCCTTTCCAGTCTGCCTCTCCAGTTCCTGGGAAAATCGACAGACTACCTCGAAAAGGTTTCAAACATCCCACAACTGTTATTCTCACCAGCAACTGAATCTTGCCATTCACTGGTGCTGTAGTTCACACAATTTGATATGGTTGTTGATACTTCATAAAATATTCCTTTGTCTTCCCCTGCAGAATGTATGAAGTCAATGGCATCACTCATTGACACCATGTATCGAAGTATTCCTTTGTCTTCCCCTGCAGAATGTATGAAGTCAATGGCATCACTCATTGACACCATGTATCGAAGTGTTTCTTGCTTCTGGCTGACTGCTTCCTCTTGCTTTTCCAGTGCCCATGTATTCGCACTGCACACCCTGTTGCAAATTTCTCTTACCACCCTTGAAAACTAATTAACACATTCTCCTGTCTTCCCGTTCTTACTTTTCAACATGTCGAACAGCACTACTGCCTCATATTACGACAACCCAGATTTTTGTGTGTCGTTTTGAGTTGTACATGGAGACCACATACCTTAAACAGACATCTCAACTGGTATGATATGCATCCACGTAGTGTCCCAACATAATTTCTACAGTTCTATGAACCCTTTCAGTTCTCCATTATCTTGAGGATGTAGTGGATTTGTCCTCAGTTTCTTGACACATAACTGCTTACATAATTCCTTGAACAGATCTGACGAAGTTGCTTCCCTGAACCATTATCATCACTTCAGATTCCCTGAACTTCTGTATCCAATTGTTTACTAGCACTTGTACCACGGTTGCTGCCTGCTGGTTTGACACTGTGATAGTTTCCAAATATCTCAAAAAATGCTCTATAATTGTGAGTTCATACTTATTAAGTAAAGGTGTTCTGTTGAAAGGACCAAAACCTCAATCCCAAGAAATTCAAATGGTAATTTCTGCTATGGTACTCTCATTCAACACAAATCTGCTCTCTGCGCACATGGTATGCAATTCCCCACATACTGGTTTATGTCCTCCTTCCTATTCTTCTACCAATTCCTCTCCGCTACTCTCCTGTTGGGAGACATACATAAACCATGACTTCCTAGGGCATGTTCATGTGTTACTTGTAGCACTCTATTCTGCAGCTTCGCTGGCACTATTACTCACGACCCCAATTTGGTTTCTCTGTACAGCAACACATCGTGCATAGAAAACTGTGATTGTTTACTACACTCGTCACCCGTCTTCTGCTCCTTAAGCTCATTACCACCAATTTGCAACACTGTTACTTTCCTACTTAAGGCATTCCTATGTTTCCTTCCAGGCTTATGTACGGTCCCAGAATCAAACTCACCCAGTCTTACCACCCATGTCAACCTACTAGATAGGTCCTTCACTCCCAGCAATCATTTCAACACTGAACAATATGTTATCACTGAAAAAATTTTCCTTTAGGGGTAACACATGTGTGATGCTGTAGAAAAGGTTCAATATCCCTTTTTCCATCATGGAGTAATTCCTCTCTGCTGAGTTCACCTGCCTTGATGTGTAGGCTACGAGTGCACCACGCCCTCTATTTCTTGAGACAACACACAGCCATGTGCATGGTTGGATGCATCACATGACTGAATAAATTCCTTACTGAAACCTGGGAACAAGAATGTCGGACTTGATAATAAAGCTTCTTTTAGCCTCTCGTAGGCATATTGACAGTCCTCTGACCAATCAAATTTTGAACTTTGATTCAGTAGTTGTGTCAAAGATATGGCAGCATCTGCAAATTACTTTATGAATCTTAGGTAGTAATTTGTGACTCCAATGAATGACTAGTTCGTTCACTGACTCAGGCACAGAAAATTCACCTGTAGCTTTAATCAACCTCAGGGTCTATCTTAACCCCATCCTTACTTGTTATGTGACAAAAAATTACCCTTTACCATTGTGCATATATATCGTCTATTAAACTGGAGGCCTAGAAACGATGGAGAGGCTTCATCCTGCAGTAGCCCTCAATGGTCCACCACTGCACACCGAACCCAGGGTTACTTTGCGGTTCGGCCCCCAATGGACCCCCCGGGAACTTCTCACACCAGACCAGTGTAACCCAAATGTTTGCGTGGTTGGTTCAAATGGCTCTGAGCACTATGGGACTCGACTGCTGAGGTCATCAGTCCCCTAAAACTTAGAACTACTTAAACCTAACTAACCTAAGGACATCACGCACATCCATGCTCGAGGCAGGATTCGAACCTGCGACCGTAGCAGTCGCGCAGTCCAGACTGTAGCGCCTAAAACCGCTCGACCACACCGGCTGGCAATGTTTGCGTGGTAGAGTAATTATGGTGTATATATGTGGAGAAAGCGTTTGCACAGCAATCGCTGACATGGTGTAGCTGATGCGGAATAAGGGGAACCAACCCCCGCATTCACTGAGGCGGATGGAAAACCGCCTTAAAAATCATCCACAGACTGGCTGGCACACCAAACCTTGACACTAATCTGCCGGAGACCAGCACACCTTCCCGCCTAGAAAGCAGTGCGTTAGACCAAATGGCTAACCAGGCAGGCTCACTTTACCATACTCAACATTAAATTTACTGCCCTCAAATCTCAGGAACACTTCGCTTAGGGGCACAGAGACAACTATATTGTCAAAATGCACCAAGCACTGTCATGGTTCCAGTTCTCTGCGAACTCCATCTAATGATCTCTGAAACATCGCAGGTGCATTCTTTAATCCGAAAGGCAGCGTCCTAAACTGACAATGACCCCACAGTGCAGAAAATGTAGTTTTTGGTCGATCTTCTGGAGCAACTTCTAGTTTATGGTAGCCACTCCTTAGGTCCATAATACTTGCACAGGCCCAAATACACTGAAGTGACAAAAGTCTTAATGTCATGTCAGACCACCTTTGCCCAGCATAGTGCATCAACTCGATGTGGCAAGAACTCAACAAGTCAATGGAAGTCCCCTGCAGAAGTATTGAATCATGTTGCTTCTGTTGCCATCCATAATCACAAAAGTGTTGCTGATGCAAGATTTTGTGCACAAATTGACCTCTCAATTATGTCCCATAAATGATGGGATTCATGATGGGCAATCTGGGTGGCCAAACCATTCACTCAAACTGTCCAGGCTGTTCTTCAAACCAATTGTGAATAACTGTGGCTCACTGACATGGTCACTGTCACTCATAAAAATTAATTTGTTGCCTGGGAACATGAAATCCTTGAATAGCTGCAAATGGTCTCCAAGTAGCTGAACATAGCCATTTAGTAGTCTGACCAGATCACAGTTTTCCAGTTGTATGGGGCACAACCAATATGGTCACGAGCCCAGGATTGATAGAGCTGGTGATGTGCCATTAGCTTATTGTACATACCACATCGACTTCTGTGGTTATTTCATGCAGTGCTGCTTGTCTGTCAGCACTGGCAACTCTACGCAAACACCACTGCTCTCAGCCTTTAGGTGGAGCCCATTGGCCACTGCATTGTCCATGGTGAGAGGTAACATCTGAAATTTGGTGTTCTCGGCACACATCTGACACTGTGGACCTTGGAATATTGAATTCCCTACGGATTTCCGAAGTGGAATCTCCCATTTCTAGCTACAACTACCATTCTCTGTTCAAAGTCTTGATTCCTGTTGTGTGGCCATAATCATATCGGAAACCTTTTCACATGAAGCACTTAAGTACAAATAGCAGTTCCACCAACGCACTGGCCTTTCCTACCTTGTGTACAAAATACTACTGTCATCTGTATATGTGCATATTGCTATCCAATGTCTTGTCACCTCAGTGTAGTTTATGGTTTTGGCAAATGGAAGCCACCCATTACAGTATTGGCATTCAGATGTCGATAATTGCAACAAAACCCGTACCTCCGTGTTCCACATGCAGATTTTTTGTGTATGACAATCCCTGGAACCCCTCCACATAGGCTATTACTCTCTTAAATTAATCCCATCCTTCAGATGCTGACAAATTCTTCCAGAATTGGCTGCAGGTATCTCTGAAATCTGTATGCTTTGTGGTGACACTTTTTTCCTATTGGTATCTGGTGCTGCGTAATATGCGTAGCTGGAAACAGCTCTTTTGGGGGAGGGAAACAAATCCCTACACTCCAACAGTAACTCTCCCAGTCATTCTGCATTACTTTCCTTTATGTGCTTTGCTTTTCCATGTAATGCAGTTTCAATGGTGTCTGGAGTTTATCCATGGTCGACACCACTTGTGTGAGCTCTTCCTCGTTCAGGATAGCCACATCACTGACCAACAACTGCTTCGTTAACCATTAACCCACAACGCTAAAATTATTCACAAATACAGGTACCATTTACGTCCCGTACACATACAATACTTCTCTTTAGTAATCAACCTAACTGATCCAATACTTCGTTTACTTCCAGTGCTTGCATCACACACTAATTGCCTACTGAGTAAGCTAGGCCCAACATTAACCCAAAGAAATTTCCCGTTACCCTTAGGCACACAATCATGTGAACAGAAGCTTAGTGTGATTGATTATGGTTTAAATGATTTGCTGTTCGTGACAGACTCACATTGTGACATTGCTGCACTGGCAACAATTTCCCCTACTAAAACATTTTCCCTTCAAGTTCCATCATATGGTGCTGAAGACTGATTTTAGCACAATGCTGATATAAGAATCCCACCCCAGAATCCTGTCACAGCCCTCACTCATATGTAGCATAATCTCTACGCGTTGTTTGAACTGAACTGTACCCAGGCAAAAATCTACGTCCACCGATTGCAATGGTGTGACATCTTATCCCTCATTCCACGTCAGCTGTACTGTGTTGGGTTACTTTGATATGCTTATGTTCCACCAGATCACCACTGGCAACCAACACATGCACCACTGTGTCCAACAACATCCTGCAGTTCTTCTTTCCTACTACTCCTCTCCTCTGATTACTCAACCCACCTCTGCATATGACTTCATGACATCTAACCTTACTGGGAATGACTGTAGATCAACCTTGGGTTCCCTTTGGTGTTTAGTGTCTCGTTCTTCCCTAGTCCTCTACCACTGAAACTACTGTGACCTCTGCCTGTACTCCCATTGTCCCAAGGCTGGCGACATTGCCTCCTCACACACCCCATTTGCCCACACCGATAACATCTTATATTGGTGGAAACCCTGTTTAACCTGCACTCTGGATGACTTGTCAGTTTCTTCATATTCTATTGCTAATCTGATAGCTGTGCACAGTCAGATCCCTTGTCTGTATTTGTCTTGACATTTCGGAAGGTAATTCTCTTAAAAATCTGTCAAGCACCCTCTGCTCAGAGTCTTGTGTGATCACCTTGTTTACCACAGTATTTTGTCCCAACTCATGATCACACCCACATATCTTTGCTATTCTGTCTGCAAATTCTACCACCAAATCTGTATGTTTTATCATTACCATGCCCAACTGTTCTCTAATATGTTTGGCACTATTCCGCTTTGTACACCTCTGGACTAACCTCGTCTTAAATTTCTCACATGTTTGAGTTCCCTTGAGAGCCTCCATATACCCTGCATAAATTTTTGCTTTTTCTGCTAATCTCAATTTGCTATCCTCAAAAGTTCTCCATCAGACCATTCTTCCATCTCTGCCAAATTATTTAGGCCTCCCACACATGCTTGTGGCTGACAAATCTATTCCTTGCAGTGGCGACTGCAACTTCACTAGACCACTTAACTTCATATTAATTGCTGCCACCTGTGCTAACCTCTCTGATAATACACAAACTGCCTCTGGTTCTGACACACCTTGTGTCTTTGACTCCGCCAAAGCCTTGTCCTTCCTGACACTCATTTTGAAACACCAATACTCACAAGACAGACAAAATAAAACACATTAACTTAGTTCTTACATCTAGGCAATAACCTTTTTGACTCTTGGCACTGCCTAGCTGTATACATGTAGTGTTTATATATGAAACATACCACTGGCACTGATGCTGTACACAAACTGAATGATGTTCTAGGTTAACAATGCGAACATGTAAAATGTACTAGCCAATCTTGACTCCCATTACCTCTGAAGTGTAACAAATCTACCTAGTTTTTATTTGTAACAAAATTCACCTTACAAAAACCACAGCACACAAAGCGCTCGTCCATACATTTAATACCAAATTTTCTGGACTCACCATACTGTGGCAACATCAGTGTCCTGACAGCATTTAAATAAGACTGGACTCAGCAAATTTGTTTTGCGCTTTCAAATTCATTACTGTGTCTGTCCACTGGAATACATTGCAGACAGTGACAGTGTGGCTGAGGCATTCAGTGTGTGTGTGTGGGGGGGGGGGGGAGGGGGGGGGGAGGGGGGGGATAGGCGCTCTCATGCTCAAGACGTTCCGCAATGTTGACAGAGCGTGGCACGGCCAGGCAGTGATGTAACACCATTGTTACTGTCAGTGACGTCCTTCAGGTTCTGTGGCTAAGGCAGCAATAGCTGAGGCACAGTGAATTTTCCGGCACTGCTGTGGCCGTGACCCATTGTAGGAGCACTGGGGCTGGCAAAGTATCTCCCAGGGCTCGGTGGCCTGTGGTGGTGGCTCTCTGTCTGTTGTCTTAGGGCAGACTGCCCTGATGCAGAGTTAAAGTGCAGATCTTGTACCGCATTCTCGATGGCGCCCTAAGTGTCATAGCCCCATGATGATAGTGTTGCGATACTAACAAGCATATTTCAGTACTAAAGTGGCTAGGTATTTATATGCTCAGTTGCTGCACTTGATTGGGCTCTCCTATGTCTTGCGGCATGTATACTAAGCATTTCTGCAGCCTCTGGTGTGGGAAGGCTTCCACCTTCTTCCGCTTAGGTGCTGCTGTGTCAATTATTTCCACACCTTGTCTGGTCGGCTCGACTTTTAATGCATGATGGCTGTGTGGCAGTTTTAAGGTGTAACATCCATGCTCATCTGTGGCTGGCTCAAATGTAATCTACTTCCTGCTTTGTATGTTTCTGACCCAATATGGTCAGTGCACTCTAGCACTCTGGTGTAAAAATTTTCAAGTAGCTCTAATCTAACATGAAACAAGAAATTACAATTCTTGATTAATACAAAATCAAATTTAAAATATCTCCATCTACTTACTTAGTAAGGAGCAGTACTTTGAGTATGGCTGCACAACTGAGCAGTACAGTGCTTTACAACCGAGCAATGATGAGCTGTTAACAGGACTCAGTATTTACACATGTCGGTAACCATCATCTTTGACATATGTGACTGAATCAATATTACACTACAATTCATTAAACAGCAATTGCTCTGTACAACTGCGGAAGCTGTAGCTTGTTTCACTGTAGCAGCTTCCTGTGTAGTTTAGTAGTCTATATTCAGCTGGCTTAGTCGTAATTGTTTTAAGCATCATCGTGGCTCTTTATTTCTAACAAAGGTCACAGATTAAGTTTCTGCACTTGCTTGTTCTTTGCTAAATATACATTGACTCATTCCACATTTCTAAATGATCTCTTTCTTGGTTGGAAAGTTTACTCGCAACTCTCCTTGAATCCCCCAACCTACCACAGTGCACAATTTGCAAGCAATAGAAGGGTCTTCTCAAATAACCTACTTTTTGGAGCAAAATGGCTGTATGCAACACCCCGAAAATTTAGAACCTCTTTATGAGAAGGTAAGATACAGAGCCCAAAAAATCAAATACTTACAAAGAACCAAATGCAACACCAAAACTTTCAAACACTTCAAATATTTTTTATGGAATTTCGACACCATCTTTCAAATGGATTCTATGCAAGATGTGTCAAGCAATTTACTCAATGTTTAATGTTGGCCATATAAAGGTGAGAATACGAAGTACGTTCTTACAAAATCTTTATTTATAACATAGTTTTAGCAGTACAAACTTGTTTCTAAGTTTACACTGTGGTGTATACACATGTCAATTCAGTCACACTACAACCTACCCACATTACTTAATGTTTCTCAGAAACTTTAACAACAGTATCGAAAGTAAGAAACTGCAGTTGTCCACGATATAATACTTCTGAGATAAGTTTCTCAGCAATGATGCACTGTACATTGTCTGTTCTAGACATTTTACGCATTTTAGCAGCGATACTCATCCCAAACAGGTCAAATTCATCATTTTCCTTTGATGACGATGGAAGTTGCTTGCATGGTGCCACTGGAGGCTCGTCATTCTTTCTTTCTCGCCATTCTCTCTTAGTACGTATTGAAGATAACGCGGCAGATGAAGGAGATACTGAAGACATCCTACCATTATCTGCGACTACAAACACATTGCGTGGTGCCACTGGAGGCTCATCATTCCTTGTTTCTTGCCAATCTTTCTTGGTACTTACTGAAGCTAGTGAGGTAGTTGAAGGAGAAGCTGAAGGCATTGTACCATTATCTGCTACTACACACACATCGCGTTGTGCCATCGTAGGCTCGACATTCTTTGTTTCTTGCCACTCTCTCTTAGTTCCCATTGAAGATAATGGGTCAGGTGAATGAGACACTGAAGGCATCATACCGTTATCTGTGACTACAAACATAGTCGCACCAGCTTCATTTGTGGTATCCTGTGAAATGGGAGAAAATTTAATTATAATGTCAAATATATCAATACTGAAATAACTACAGAAAATTTATCATGTAACATATGTAGAAAGTTGGGAGTGAATTCCTTACAAATACAGTCAAAACAAAAACAAGATTTAATGAGCCTCCAATCAAGGTTAAACTCACTAGCTATCACAGAAACACTAGTGCCAATATTTCACCAGACATTCATTAATGTGCAAATGATTTGAACACAGGCACTGGGAACCATGTCGCACAGAAAATCAACCAAGTTCAAAGAACTGCTTACTAAACACCAGTAGGTTCTACAGTGATGAGAATAAAAATTACTATCTGCTCACTACATAGGCAAGCCTCTAGTCAACATCTGTAACTGTTCGCTGTCAGAGGATGCATTCTCAAAAACATAACAGCCAAAGTAATGAACCTCTACAAGAATGGGATGAAAAAAGATGTAGCTAACAACAGGCCCATATCATCCAAGTCTGATTTTCCCAAAATAATGGAGAAAAGTTAACTATAAATTATTAATAAACTTTATAGAAAAATAAATATTTCTCGAATTCACAGCATGGTTTTTGTAAATCCAACTATCAAGTCTGTCATCTTTAATTTCCTGAATGAAGCTTTAAACATGACTGACATTAAAAAGCATATTTCTGCAGTTTTCTAGACTCTAGAAATGCATCTGAGGCCATAACATTGTGCTTACAAAATTGGAGTGTAAATGCACTAGGGGACCAGCCCATGAGTGGTTGAAATCTTACATAAAAAAAGGGAGCAAATAATTGTGCTTGCTTTCCAACACAGGAATAACATGAAATCCTTTAAAAAAGTTAAGTAAAAGGATCCAAGATTTTGTTTTCTCTTTTCATAAGTGACATAACCAACCAGCCCATATTAAAATACATTAAACTGTCTACAAAAACTTGTAATAATAATAAAAAAAAGTTCCTATGAATCTACACAAGTAAGGAATAGTTTCCTTTAACCCTATCTATAGAGCCATTTGTCAGAAACGTGGAAAATACAAATGCTACAGAGTTTCTGTGAGCATGCATCCTACAGGAACTGAGATGGGTTCAACATACATAAACAAGCTTCACATGGCTCCAATCACTTTGGGACTTAACATCTGACGTCATCAGTCCCCAAGACATAGCATTACTTAAACCAACTAACCTAAGGACATCACACACATCCATGCCCGAGGTAGGATTCGAACCTGTGACCGTAGCAGCAGCGCGGTCCCATACTGAAGCCCCTAGAACCACTCGGCCACAGCAGCCGGCCAACAAACAAGCAATACATGAAATACTGTCTGTTACTGCATAAAAATTCTTTGATTTTACCCATCAATTATCAATAAAAAAATGTGTACTTTGCCACAACAGAATTATACTGTGATCTGGCCAATCTTCCAGAAGATTAACCCAGAGGGGGAATCTCTAGTACTAGCAGAAGTAGTTGTACAGAACAAAAGAGAATTATAAGAGGCGTGGAAAGTGCAGCTCCTAGAAGCAGGCCTTAACTTACAAGTCCTTCCACTGCCTTGTTTGTATACTTCACAAGTAACAATTTTCATTAGGAAAATTTTACATGATAATAAGCAACCTGTAGTTAAAACCAGGGTATTACTCACGTAACACAAGAAGAAACCAGTATTCAAATACAATCCTTCACCATAAAGATGAGAAACAACTTTGTAAAATTAAGCACAGATGATAGATCTATTGAGTGTGCAAGAAACACAAGACATTTTGCAGAGGATCATTAACAGTCAGCTACCACTTAATGAACATCCAACAATACTGGCAAAAAGAATGTCGCTATCATCATGTTATGCTCTTAGGTTGTTAGCATCTGTTTGTAACACCCAATGTTTAGTGGTGACATACTATGCGCCTATGTACTGTTGGTTCTTAGCTATGCAATTCTTTTCTGGAGACTGAATGCACAAAACATGGATACAGTTTTTAAGCTGCACAAAAGGGCCACAATAATAATAACTGGAAGTAGCTGTGAGGCCCATCTTAAATAGCTATTTACAAAAAAATGAGCATCCTTACTTCACCAAGTGAGTACTCTACCAATCTGTGGTGCATACCAGGGAAAACATTACTAAATACTTTACTAACAGTTCTATACATCATCATGTAACAAGAGCCAAATTGAACTTAAATTTATCCACACAAAAACCTCAAAACAGCAGTTTATATCATGAGATAAAACAGTATAATAAATTGACAATGGAAATGAAAAATACTGTAACTAAAATACACCTGTTATTACAACACAGTCACTGCAATACGAGATAACGGTTTACCGCTTTCACATGGAAAAATTGTCACGATGCAAAATGCATGATAGCATATCTGCTGACTGAGTCTTTCAAGTTGACTGAGGAGCAAATCTGAATAAAGTACAATTACAAAGTAATGGAAACACCCTAGGAGTCATCAGTGGGTGTCTGTACTGTGTGCGGCAATGATGAACGGAACTATGTTTCCTATAGGCAGTTACCCGAAACAAAATGTTGGTAAATCAAGGAGCATAATGCAATAGGGAATAACTGAATGATACAGTGCATCTCTGAAGACACTGACCTCATATTCGGGAGGATGTAGTTGCTTTATTCGGCCATCCTGATTTAAGTTTTCCTAAATAACTTAGGCAAATCAAGGACTGGTTCCTCAACACATTGGCTTATACAGCTGGCTCACAGCTAGTCGCAATTTCAAGTCCGTAATTACATCGTCTGCTGCTGTAAGACAGGCTGAGCAATAACTACTTCTTAGTGTTTCTTCTTCCCTATTAATAGATGGCATGACCATTGGAAAGCCGAGACACCTATCTATTCAGTGGCGTGTAATACTAATTCTTTCATATTTTGTGAGTTATAAGCCATGCTTTTAGTTTTACACAGGTTTCTTCTCAAACCCCCCCCCCCCCCCCATCACAAAAACATCCTCCAGAAATCATGTACCAGTAGTGTGCAAAGCAAGGAAGAAGAAAAGTGATTCACGAATGTGAGCAGTGTTTAGTGGTTTTGTACATGCTGTATTTTTTCAGGTAGATATTACGTAAACAAAAACTCCTAAAAGAGTATTAGCTTCACCCCTCATCACTTCAATAAACAGTAAGGAATTTTTTTTAAAGAATTCATACCAAAAAAGGATTATAAATTTGAGAAAAATGTATACGACAAAATTTTCATAAATGTAAATAGCAAACAAATGGTCGACTATGCGAAAAATGTTAGTCAGTCAATGGGTAAATGAAGGCCCACGCCAATGAACTGTCCCGTTCTCATAGGCTAAGTATCCTCTTCTCAAAGCATTTAATTTATGATGTGTGTTTTCTATCTTGACCAATTACATTCACTGAGAACGTATGACATTCCTGAGATTGCTCTGATTTTTCTGGTAAAATTTAATTACCAGAGAATTCCAAGACTTCCAGAAGAATCACCACCCTGAGTGGGTGCTTGTGACAATACTGAAAAACAGTTTCCTTTTAATTGTGACTGTATACCTATACCCAATGGAAAATTTTGAGCTGTTAAGATTTTTTATGAAGCTCAAAGCAAGAAAGTAACAGTATATCCAATAACAAATGCACTGTCTGATCATAATGCACAATTAGTTAGGATAAAAGAGATAGTGTCTTACAGTATATGTACTGCTCAATCAAAATCAGTATAATTAATTAATCCAGAATAAATGTTTTTAAACCTAGATTACAAGAGATGACTTAGGATGAAATTTATAATGAACTATAAATGCCGACATGAAATTTACTATACGATAAATTCATGCTATTTGTAATTACCTTTTCAAATAAGCTAATCAGAAAGGAATTAAACGCATAAAAAAAGTCATCCATAAAAAATCATGGATGACTTGAGGGATTCAAATGTCAGAAGTCTGTAATTCTGACGACTGACTTTGGGCTATACGGAAAGTAGTGAAACTAAAGACAGGACCACTGGCCAAGAAACAGGATACAATCACTACTGAGTTAAATGGAAGGGCTGTAAATGAAATGTCAGAGGTAGCTAATATGTTCAATAATCATTCATTAAATATAGTAAAAAATATAGGGACGAACAGCTCAAGATAAAACTCACCGCAGTGCAATGAAAAAGCAACTCTCATAAAATTCATTCATATGAATGCATCACCGACTTCTCCATCTAAAGCTAATAAAATTGTGAATTCTCTCAAACAGAAAAGCTCATTTGAATTCGATGGTGTTTCCTAAAGAGTGCTAAAACTTTGTTCCTATATTATAAGTCCTGTCTTATCTCCAATATGTAATGCATCACTAATCCAAGGCATTATTAAATACAGACTAGAATACACCAATGTTGTTAAACCCTCTATAAGACACACAATCGAAATGCCAGTATCAACAGACTGTTTGGCGACTGACACCATTTCTGTATTCTGTATAGTGAACTGCCCAATCAACAATAATATCCTAAATAAAACCGTTTGGATTATAGAAGAACTGCTTTATTGAGAATTCGATTTTCACATTCACTCTCAAAATTTTAGCAACATCAAATAACAAAATAGCACCTGCTGGTATTTTCTGTGACCTATCTAAGGCATTAAACAGCTGAATTAAAATATTCTAGATAAAGTGAGGCTTTATGGAACGGACAGTATAGCCAACCAATGGATACTGTCACATCCAAGCAAATGCAGAAAGTTTTACTTCTCAATTCAATCAATGCAATCAGGAGAGAGGCTTCTGACTGCAGAGAGATTACATATGGGGTTCCCAAATGCTCGATGTTAGGGCCACCATCATTCCTCATATGTAAACAACCTCACACTCCATATACAAGAAGTAGAATTCGTTATTTTGGTGGAAGACACTGATATTGTAATTAATACAAGTAAACATACAGCAACAGAAGATATGGTAAGCAATGTTCATGGATGTGCCATTGCATTTTTGTTTGTGAATGGTCTCATTCTGAATTTTAAATAGACAAGTGTTGTAGGAAAGTTGTGGTAGAATGCAACCACTTCTCCATCTGTAAGCTAGCTCAGGTTCTATACACTGTAAGAATAAACAAATCAGTAGAAAAATGACAATCATTACTCCACATTAAGGTTGCCTTTAGTTAAAAAGGTGTGCACAATGCTGCAACTACAATTTTTGACCACTGACCAAGACAGAATATCCGACAGCACAACAAAATTTGAAAATAAAGTGAAAATTTAAAAGTTGATGGGTAGGAATCACTAACATCTCTATATTTAAAAAAAAACTTACAAATGTTCAGCATGTAGGCAGATTTACGTTGATTTGTAATGTGAAAGTTCATTATGATCGATTGCACTAAAGCTCCCCGTGAAATGAAACTAACCACTAGTTGCCTTGACCAAAGCTATGCAACGATTTTCGACCAGTGGGAAGGGCTGGAAATCTGATGTGAATGGCTTTAAAAGAAACCTTCTTAGATTGTTTCCCTGTGTTTGAGCGACTTATTTCTCATAGCTGAAGTCATTTAAACGTGTTTTCCAGATTTTCGGATTACCTTCGCATTTTGAATCTCCACGGTATATGCCACAGGCTCATGTGATTCGTAATCAACAATATCTGTAGCAGCGTACATAGCCCGTTGATTATTCTGTTCAACATCATCACCAACACCAACTGACGCAGATGACACAGCTGCTGCACTGACACTGTGCACTGATAAAATTGTTGGATGCTTTCGTTCCAAATGTTTCCTCAAGTTAGTCGCAGTCGATTGGAAACGTAATCTGCGATCACATATATCGCACTGTGCAATTCTGTTACTGGGGTCTGTTATAGAAAAATATTCCCATAAATACGACCTCTTTCTTCTAATCATTGTTGACGTGCACTCGGAAATACAAAATTAAATGTAAACTTTCTATGCTTCTATTTCCTACCCCGTACAATATTTTCGCAAACCACGAGTGTACGAATGCAGCGAAAAAGCACAACAAACTCGGAACCGTACACCAGTCACTGCTTCCACGTTTTAACAGTGATACTGATAGTATAGTGTAACGACTTCCCACTCGGCGCTCTAAGGTTACCAAAAGTAAAAACTATCTGCGCTTGTAATACAAGTGAGTAAGAAATCACGTAGCTGTCATATAGTATAAATAATTGAGAAGTCACAGTTTTCGAAATTACAAGACATCTGTTTTGGGTATATTTATACTCTATTTACTAAGGTATTTGGCAGTGATTTCCGTCACAACTAAAAGTCACAGATAACAACTAAAAGTAGCATTTCATCTTCGACCATAGACACTAACCTACGGTCGAAGCCTTGGTCGAAGAGCTACATTCAACTCTTTAAGCCGGGTATACACACGCAACTAATATGACCCAGAGCTTGTAGCATTCAGTAGCGTTCATAACGGGCGTCACAAATTCTATGTAGTTGCACAGCTTTATGTCGGTGTCAACTGAAATCATATGGCCGGTATTAATGGTATAATTCAGGTTATGGCATTAAAGGTGTGACGAAAGTTAAATACAAGGAAGACGAAACACAAATGTTGGATCTGAAAATAGATTTCGTACATAGATAAATCAGAGACCGGAAACTTATTTACAAAAGAAATAAAACACAAAGATGGAAATCCTCTCTACTATGGCATACTAACCAACAGGTGATATGTAAATATCATCTGCAAACACATAGGTACTTTCTTTCTTTGTCCTTTTCTTTATTTTCGCGTTCCATGGGTCTTTGATACGAGTGTATCGCTACGATGAATAACGTATCAGACTATTACAGAAATAACAATATGTAAATGTTCACGAGGCTTACGATCTAAATCATGTATAAACAAAAACATGAAGTTCAAGTGTTCAAATAATAACATTTATTATAGTACTAATGATGATTACACAAATAAATTATAAGCCGTACATTCTAATTTATAAAAAAATAATTGTCAACAATTGATATACCAGTGCTACATAGTCATTTCTTACCGGAATCGTTAAAATTAAACACTTTCTTAATTGCATTGTTTAGGATGCAGTGGCGTAGCTACGTAGCTATGGACCACGGCGCAAAAATGAAACTGGAGCTCTATTGAAGCTAAAATAAACACTTTATAGATGCAAAACTACTTAGTCATCAGATGCTTACCGCCCACTGCACTGCATGATAAAGTATATCTACTTACTACTAAGTGAATTATTATGTGTAATGCAGCAGATAATATTTAATGATACTGCAAATGTGAAAATTTGTTTGTTTATTATGCTTTTGCACAAAAACTACTGGCTGGGTTTGTACACAATTTGTACACGGATAGATTTCGATGTGGGGAAGGACATAGCATACCTTCATACCGATAAAAAGATCACATGGGCAGAAGCTAGTAAGAAAGATAGTAATAAATAAATAATTTCTTAGTTACGAAAACATGGCCCCTTGCCGAGAAGCACGCTGGTAACAGTGAAGTCAGGACTTGCGCGTCTGCAGTAACACACAGGTGGGGGGAGGCGGGCTATTGCAGTGCTGACAACTCTCACTCCCTTAACTAGTGCGCTGTGAGCTGAGCTCAGTGCGCCGCAACGATGAGCCTGATTTAGTTTAGAGCTAAGAATTCCGAGCGGTGATTGTCGATAAGTGTAGAAGGCAGGGGCCAAGTTTCCTTGGCTGTAGTACATTACAGTTAATAATACAGGCAAACAATAAAACCAAGTAGTCAATTTCTTTTTAACAATGTATTTTTCAATCTTTTTCTGGCTTTATGTTTTGCAAAATCATCAATAAGTACCGTTAAATCTAGACCTGATGCGGCCTTGTTTTCGACTGCAGTGAGTGTCAAATATCAGAGTCGAGTTTGACCCATACTATTTCTTAAATAAGTTTTGATTATTTTTAATTTGTTGAATGGTGTATCAGCTGTTGCGTAAGTGGCAGGTATTGTATAAAATAATAAAGTTATGGTAAACACTTTTGTAATGTTGCTTTATACCACTGCATATTTAGCTATAATTTCTTTACATAACTGGTGGACAGTCTATGTCATAGTCAGTTTACGCAAGGCGATAGGTATTAACAAATTGAAGTGAAAAATTAGGCCCTATAATATCAAAATATTTATTTTGGAACTGATCATGTTTTTGTAATAAAGTTGCCTCATCTACAGTGAGCAAGACTGATGGTGTTAGGAAAATGTGTATTTAACTGAACTATTATTCGCTTTTTAAAACTAGTAAATTTAAATATTTCTTCCCTGTTTCGAAATCGGTGGTCGGAAGATAGTTTACCAAGTGTTTTTAACTTTCTTTTGCCATTTTTCATGGAAATTGGGATCTACATCATACTTTTTTGCAGTTTCACTGGCGTCACACTTCATTGATTCGAAATTATTTCCATAAAATCATAATTTTGGTTTAACATCTGCTAAGGCTCTACTTGCCTTTTCCAAATTCTGGATACATAATTGATGTCATTCAATATTTGGTGCATCAATTCACAAAGGAACACAAGCTTGAAATTTAGCATTTTTGTTTTAATACATTCTGCTTCACAATGCTCATCTTTATTGGAACTCTTCAGTGCTATTTCTCAATAACACCTTGATTATATATATATAATTTGGAAATGGCACAACGTATCAAATATTTTTCTTAACATTTATGCCTCAGTAAAAGCTGCCCTGTAACATCCCTACAAGCATTTCACATATATATATATATATATATATATATATATATATATATATATATATATATATATATATATATAGGGTGTCGCAGCTATCTTGTCCAACCAAAATATCTCTGGAACAATAACAGCTATTGGAAAACGACTTTGACCGGTATCAATGTAGGGCTGGGGCCCATGAATGTACATATTTGGAAACATTCTAAAACGAAAGCATATGTGTTTTTTAACACAAACTTATGTTTTTTGTTAAATGGACCTCCTATATTTTTTCTTCAGCAATCCATAGCATGACAAAGCACTTACACAATGGCGTTGATTGCATCGCAATATTCCCATTACATCCTGAGATATTAAGACGCGAAGTTGACGCTTGAAACACCTGTAATCGCAGCAGACCGTATTATTCGTTTCGGAACTCTTGATAAGTATGGGGGTATGATTACACATGTCAATCACATCGCGATTACGGGCAGCATGGGGTTCACGCCTGAGCGTCAGGACGTGCGCTAGCAGCGCATGTCGGGTGTTTCAAGCGTCACTGAACCACAGTACAGTGTTGAAAAACACCTGTTGTTCTGGTGGGAATCTGTAGGAAATGGTCCTGAAGGTTTTAACGGTCTCATATCAAGAATTAGATGTTTTTCTTTATCAGTCAATGTCTTGTTCGCAAGAGAGCTTCTGTAAAATTTGGGAAGTAGGAGACGAGATACTGGCAGATTTAAAGCTGTGAGGACAGGGCGTGAGTCGTTCTTGGGTAGCTCAGTTGGTAGAGCACTTACCCGCGAAAGGCAAAGGTCCCGAGTTCGAGTCTCGGTCTGGCACACAGTTTTAATCTGCCAGGAAGTTTTCTTGTTAGTGAAGTTTCTCAAGTCATAGGAAATTTTATTTACCTTTTTATAGAGTGCATGGATCGACGGGTCTTTCCCTGTTTCATATGCAATGCAGATGTCGTCGACATAACCGATGTCGTCGTCATGGCCGACGGCATTTTTAACTGCAATTATTTCTGATCGTCTTCAATAAGCTTCCCAATGGATACGACATTATCTGACTGACAAGCAACACAAATGTTTAAGCTGGAAGCCCTACACAAGCAGTTGAGTTACCATGCATAATGCCATATTATTGCTTGTTCTCTACGACGTGGCCCCTCGCTGCCGTTGAGGATTCTGGGACCGTGCAGAGACATGTTTTCCAAGACATGCAATTTCGCGCGCAAGACCTATCGTTTTCGATGTTATAAATGATGTGTGGCAGCAACAATGTTCTGTCGTATTCAAATGTGGTCACACACTCTATTGTCAAACACACTGCCACTAATTCAACGCCACTCACTGTTAGTTCACTGCAGTTGGCAGCCATGGTAAGTCCTACTTCAACCGACAACACCCAAACAACGGCAGGGTCCACGTCTAGTGGACAAGCAATACACCCTGTCATGTTTATGTTATGAAGGTGGAAGAAATTTTTGTGATTTCAGTTCGTGCCATTCAAGGTTTGTTGGTCAGGGACCAAAAAGTTGAAAGTCGAAAATTCTTGTTCAGGTAAGATATTATATAACTTTCTCAAACGTCGTTCATGGAGGCGGAGGGGAACCTTGAGACTGGTGGCCCTAGGGTGCTGCCCAGGTTAGCCCTATTGTAGCTATGCCACTTTTGGTATGCTACAGTATAATTTGTAGGGCTCCCTATCTTAAGATTTATTAGAATTTTTGGTGAAATGTAAGGCATTATCTTTGTTTTGCAGGATGTTTTGATTTCTTTAGGGAGTCATTGTTTCCTGTAATTACTCAGGTTGCTACTTGTTGAAATTATTTATTTATTTGTCCATATAAATTTCTTTTTTTAGTACTTGTATTGTACACAGGATATTGGACAGAAAACCCTTTTAGCTTTTGGTTTTTAAAATGTCAAACAGAAATTATTAAAATTTTTATGACAAATTGGATCTACACAGTTAATAATTGCAAATTTTTGAAATACTGTATATTTATAACTTATTTCTACAATTAAAGATAGAAATTACATTTTTTCTTGCATAAGATACTGTGAGATTGAATAGTAGCAGTTTTTCAGGAGGTAGGATGTCACAGACTTTTTAAAGCTTTGCAGTTCAGGAAGAGATTTTATATATCTCGGTAATCTGTTGTAAAGTTTTGTTCCTTCATGATATACACCTTTTTGGCATAATGTGTTGTTACATTGATTAACATGTATGTCACTGTCTGACCTGGTACTGTAATCATTGACACTTTTGTTTTGAGGAAAAAGGTTTTCTTCCCTCAGTATGCTTTTTTTGACATGTGTGACTACTTCCAGTATATAAATGCAGGAAGGGGTAGGATCTTTAGATCTTTAAATAAAGGTTTGCATGGTTTTCTGCTGCTCACTTGTTTCATTTTTCTTATAATTGCCTTTTGTATCCTGAAAAGTGTTATAGCCTGGTGTACATTTCCCAGAAAATGATACTGTACTTCAGTATTGAATGTACATGCGCAAAGTATACAGACCTAACTGTTTCTGCACTAGTACTGTTTCAGAGAATTCTTACTACATAGCTCATTTCTCCTAGTTTTTAATTTAGGGCTGTGATATGAGTGCTCCATTTAAGATTTTCCTCGATATGAATCCCAAGAAATTTAGTTTCATTGACAGCACTAATGTATCGGTTAGCTATACATATTACAGGTTTTGTCGGATTTTTATTTTGATCAGTGTGGAAATCCATGAGTACCGTTTTCTGGAGATTAGCTATTAGCCTGTTTCTGGTAAACCATTGAGAAACTCCTTTTGTAATACCTTTTGCAGATGCAGTAAGATTTTCTTCTTTATTCCCTTCAACCAATAGACTGGCGTCATCTGCAAACAGTTGCAGGTTCAGAATCCCTAACATGTGATGGGCAATCATTAATGTAGGCCAAGAAAAGAAAGGGACCTAATGTGGAGCCCTGTGGAACACCATGACTTAGTCCACATGGTTCTGAAAGGTGTACTTGGAGTTCATTTCCCTCCATGTACTTAATTTCAGTTGCCTGGGAGCGATATTCCATGTATGATGTACTCCACTGATTTGTCACACCTCTTACACCACATCATTCAAGCTTCCTCAAGAGTATAGAATGATCAATCACATCAAAAGCTTTTTTTAAGTCCAAGAATAAACCTGAGATATTTCAGTGGTTGTCCACTGCATTTAAGACATGGTTAAGAGATTGAAAGTGGCAGTTTCTCTTGATGGCTGTGGTCTGAAGTTATGTTTCCATTCCAGAAATAATATTATTCTGGCGAAGAATGTAATTAGTTTTGAAAGGAACACTTTTTCAATAATTTTCGAAAACTCTGACAATAGTACACAGGCCTACAGTTACCCATACATTGATGATAACCTTTTTTATATAGGGGTATTACTTTCGCCATTGTCAGTTGCTGAGGGAAGACACCACATGATAAGGATGAATTGCATATGTCCAATAAAGGCGAAAGTATTTGTCTTGTTTTTATTTTTATAATATAATCTGGAATATCATCGATACTAGTTAAATATTTACTCTTCAGTGAATTAATGGTATTTAGGAGCTCTGTTGGGCTTGCTGGAGTGAAGAACATGGATATATTATTTAATTCAATAGATGAATGTTCTTTCCATCTTGTATTTGGTGGATTTCCAAATTTTTCCTTCACTAATTTTCCAGCAACAGTTGCATAATAAGAATTGAAACTGTTTGCAACTGCCCTAGGGTCAGTGACATACGTGCCATCATGTGATATCACAATATTTTTGTGAGTTGTCTTCGTCCCCATGAGATCCTGCACAGCTTTCCACATGGACTTAGTTTTATTGGATGACTCCATAATATATTTGACATTTTCCTTAATTTTTGCCTCTTTTCACTCTTCAAAAGGGCTAACAACTTGATTCACAAATGGGTTAAATTTATCAGTGACATTTTTACCCTTATATGTTGTGTTCAATTTTAATTGCTACAAATGTCAGCTGAAGGTTTCTCGATTCTCACTGTTGATGAGTCTAAAATATCTGTTGACAAAACTGCTCTTGTTAACAGGGTTTACATCATGCCTTTTAACAGCTGTCCATCATAGTTAGATATGCGATTTGAGATTTGTATTACATATATGTTATCAGTTCTGTTGCTGTCTATAAAGATATTGTCAATCAGACTTGTGTAGCCCTTTGTCATTCTTGTGGGAAAGTCAATAAATGCCCTCAGGTTGAAAGAGCCCGTAACATTCTCAAAATCTTTTCTATCATTATTGCCTGTCGAAAATTTACATTAAAGTCACCAAGCATGATAACATCTTTGGTTTTTGAGAATAGGCTAGTTACAATTGATTCTTCTTGCTTGAGGAGTATATTAAGCTTTCCTGGGGGAGCTCTGTAAACAGTAACCACGTAAACAGGCAGAGTATTAACATGGAGTTCAATTCAACAAGATTAAAAATGTTGATCAACACAATAATTTCTTACATTTATAGACTTGTGCACTACATTTTTTTTACATACATTATTACTCCACCTTTATCCATTCCTAATGTAATAAGCCCCTAACTTGTACTTATATGGTTGTATCATTTTCTCCACTTCCTTCAAATGACGTTAAGTAAAACATAATACGTGGGCATTGTTTATTGTCTTACTTTCATTAACACAAACAAACAACTGGTCTGGTTTGTTTCTTAGACTCTTTATATTCTGGTGAAAAATACAAAGTTATTCTAAACTCTTTGTTCTGATGTCTCTGTTTTGTTCCAAACTACAAACATTGACTATAGGAAGACTGCCTACAGGTTTCTGACTTAAGTTGGTCCCAATACTGAGGCCAGGTACCAAAAATCCTGTAGAATTGTACATTTCCTAGCTTTCGTGCTTGCTCTGCTTGCCTCTGTTTCTGTTGATGATGATGGAGACACATAAGGTGCTGAAGGGCCTCACACGGCTGAAGGTTGTTGGGGGGGGGGGGCTAATACTGAAGAAAAGGTCTTGAGCCACTGATGGAAGGTCAACAGCAGATGAAATTTCTGACAGTGCTGATGATGACAGCAGGGGGACAATAACTGTTGATTTTATTGCTACATTTTGAGATTGCAAGATCACTGTTTCTGCACCTGAAGTTTGTGAAAGTGATTCTGTTGGTTCTTCCACTGTTTGCACAGGTATGGTTGGGTCTTCTAAACTTGCCACTGCTGGCAAGGAAATTGTGAGAAGAGCCTCAGGTAGAACAAGGAGCAGGAAATGTGCAGCACAATTCAACTGAGTCTAAGAAGCCTAGGAACGTACAAAGTCTTAGGAAGAAGAAAATGCTGCTGCTAGGTAGTAGCCATAGGCGAGGTGTAGCCCATTAGTTACAGGAAAGTTTAGGGGCAGCGTACCAGCCCACCCGTATCTTCAAGCCAAATGCAGGGCTAAGTCATATAATAGAGGACCTAGGGTTTTCATGTAAGGGCTTTACAAAAGAAGAGAATGCAGGAATCGTTGGTGGGGTGGGAAACAGTTTGGACAGGGATGGGGCATATGACATAGATGGTGACCTGGACAAGATAGCTTCCCTGACTCATGGCACCAACGTACACTTTGTTGAGCAGTTCTGGCTTCATGAACGACCACACCTTGATGGAGCTGTTAGGCGAATCAATGTGGGATTATGGATGGCTTTGAGGACAGCCAACTTTGCTCATGTTTCTCTGGTGCCCGTTGGGACCATCAACAGATGGGACTTCACTAGGCATGGCCTACACCTAAACAGGGCTGGGAAGGGAAGACTGGTACAGCTAATTCATGAAAGTATAAGGGGTGGATCTCGGGCCACACATGGTCAAAAACCTATTGTCATAGGTAGGACAAGTAGGTCTTTTTCAGGATAAATCCAGACAACAAGTTTCTCTGCCTAAAGAGTATCTCCAGCAGTTCAAAAAGTACTGAAACAATCACTCACAAAACAGATTTTAACTCTTCAAATATCACATATACCAGATGTCACAAAGAAAAACAAACCATTTGAAAGAGTAACATGGGGAATTTCAACGGCTTAACAATCCTCCATCAGAAAATGCAATCAATAAAAAATAAAATAGAACTATTGGAAGTTGAGCTCCAATCTTTGAACTGCACAGTAGTTTGTATTACTGATCACTGATGTAGAGACACAGAAATCCGGCATGTAGTATTATCATTGTATGAAAAGGCAAACTCTTACTGCAGAACTGCTTCAAGTGTTGGAGGATCATGCGTTTACGAGGGGGGACCCAAAAATAACCAGAATTTCTTTCTAGAAAGCATATACTTCCACATCTGCAAAACGCTTCCCTCTCAAGTCGCTTTTTCATTTTTGGGAATAGGGAGAAGTCCGAGGGTGCTAAATCCGGCGAATAGGGTGCGTGGGTCAAAGCAGTCGTTTTCGTTGAGGCCAAAAACTGGCGAACACTGAGAGCTGTGTGGGCGGGAGTGTTGTTGTGATACAGGAACCACACGCCAGAATCCCACAAAGTTGGACGTTTTCGCGACAAACTTCTGTGAAGCCATTTCATATATAGAATTGTTGGTTTACTAACTGGTTTTCAGAGATAAATTCAGAGTGTACGATCCCTTTGAAGTAAAAAATAAATAAAAAAATAAATAAAATATAAACCAGATCTACATCGTCGTCACATTCGATTTCACTTGTCGAGCTTTTTTTGGTCGAGGTGAGCTAGGTGACTTCGATTGTGGTGACTGTTGTTTACTTTCTGGATCGTACCCATAGCACCATGACTCATCACCTGTAATGATTTTGTTGAAAAAATGTGGATCAGCTTTGACACATCCTTCATTTTGAGACAGGCTTGAATGCAACGATCTCTTTGATCTCTGGTAAGAAGCTTCTGGTCAACATGCGTAGAATTGAGCTCCAGGACAACTCGGACAAGTTCTCGAGTTGTTCGATTGTCCTGCATCGATCTTCACTGATGAGATCATGGATTTTGTCGATGTTGTCTTCGTTTCGAGCAGCTGAAGGTCGACCGGAATGGGGCTGATCTTCTACCACCATTTCTTCCTTTTTAAACCAAGAAAACCATTCGTACACTTGCTGTTTACTAAGAGCATGGTCTTTGTAGGCTGTCTGAATCATCGCGACAGTCTCTGCTGCGTTCTTCCCGAGCAAGAAACAAAACTTCACTGCTGCACGTTGTTCGTAAGAACTATCCATTTCCTTGTGTCACATCTGCACTATACGCACACTCAAAGAACTGCCAAAGAACCATACTTCTCACTGTTGGATGTCGCCACGTGGCAGAATGACTCAGCAGAGCTCCTACTACAACCCTCTGGCGGTGCAACCTGCTACTACACGTACACGATGTGCAGCATTACGATTCCGGTTACTTTTGGGTCCCCCCTCGTATATCAGAAAAGGAATACAGTTCAAATCAAGACGTGACCTCAGTACAGTAAGTGAAGACAAACACTTTGAAATATCAGCTATTGTATTAACAGGGCTTGACAGCACCAAGAAATTAATCATTTTGCGTGTGTATAGATCTCCTAATGGTAGTGTGGACACTTTTTTCAATAAGTTAACAGAAGTTCTAAATAAAATCTCAAGTACAAAGGCCAACATAATTCTGTGTGGGGACATTAACATCAACATTAATACCATAAATGAATCCAGTAGCACTTTCATAAACATCCTTCAAAGTTTTGGCATGTCCCTATTGGTCAATAGTGCAACAAGGGTTACTACAACGATTGCATCAGCAATTCACCATGTGGCCAAAAATATGGACAGGGAAAAATGTGATGTAGCTGTAAAAGATCTCGGACTATCAGACCATCTCTGTAAAATAACAACAGTAAAATCAAGCATCGAATAATTCCCTAAACTACAAGTCTACAAACGACATCTATCGGAAATCAAAATAAAAGATTTTTAAAAAGAATTAGAAAAATAAAGCAGGGGTGAAATGTATAAGGAAACCAATGTGAATATCAAATTCTCTAAATTCTTCACATTGTTTGAATTGAACTTTGAAAAGGAATTTCCAAAACTATGCATGTCTGTATCAAAATCTCACAAAAATAGATGGATAACAGCAGGTATTAAGAAGAAAGGGGGATAAGGTAATAAATGATCCACAACACTTAGCAAACTACGCAAACGAGCATTTTTCAAGTATTCCCAAGAAGTTACAGCAAAAATTCCCCAAAAAAATGTAACACTGTAAATAATGTTGCACTTAATACAATGATGTTACTTCCAACCACAGAGAATGAAGTCAACAAAACTGTTCAATAACTAAAAAATAAAAAGTCAGTAGGCTTAGATGAAGTACCAATATTTGTACTGAAACAATGCTTAGGGATTATACAAGGTCTCTTAGCAAATATAATAAATGAATCCTTTACATCAGGGACACTTCCATAGAAGTTAAAACAGGCAAGAGTTGTATCTTTGCTTAAGAAAGGTAATGCAGAAGACATTTTTTGGGGAACAAAGACACAAAATATGAGTACAATTTTCAAACTTCAGAAAAGAGCCATAAGAATAATAACCAAAAATACTAGTCAAGCTCATTGTAAAGATCTGTTCAAATCACTGGGAATTTTAACTGCTCAATGTGAATGCATTTACCAGTCACTTAAACACATAAAAAAATGGCTCTGAGCACTATGGGACTCAACTGCAGTGGTCATTGGTCCCCTAGAACTTAGAACTACTTAAACCTAACTAACCTAAGGACATCACACACATCCATGCCCGAGGCAGGATTCGAACCTGCGACCGTAGCAGTCGCACGGCTCCGGACTGCGCGTCTAGAACCGCGAGACCACCGCGGCCGGCTAAACACATAAAAAATAACATTGGTAATTACTGCACAAACAGCTCTGTCCATGGCCATGCGACAAGAGATAGACTCAACTTACATTTACCAAGAAAAAATAAACGTAAAACTCAAAAACAGCATTTCTACCAAGGAATAAAACTTACAATAAATTACCAAAAGAGATCAAATAAATAGCAAAAATACACTTATTTGAAAGGGCAGCTAAGAAGTAGCTCTTATGCAATACATTTTATACATTGAAGTATTACTTAGATAAAACAGAGTGTGGGTTTGATAAAAAAATTATAGAAATAAATAATAATAATAATAATGTTGTCCAAGCAACAAATACGCCGGGAGAAACTGAAGAATCACACTAATAATAATGATTATAAACCATCCAACATTACACATAACATCTTCACCTTATGTTTTTTTCCCTTCTTTTTTTCCATTCTAGAAATACTTACTCCAAATCTATGCATAGCACAATACTGTCACCTCTTCCTCTTTCTTAGCTCAACATCTCACTCATTATGGAGGGATGCTGACTCAGTTTTTCACGATAGCAAATGGGAAGTTGTGGTACAGAAGGTGACCCAGACATCACCAGTGTGTGTGTGTGTGTGTGTGTGTGTGTGTGTGTGTGTGTGTGCGTGCGCATTTGTATGTAGTGAGTGAAGTCTTATGAAACAATGTGTGTATAGTGTGTGCAGTGACTGATAGTGAGATATGAATGAACAGTGTGGTATTACACTATTTAATAAGTTATTTGTAAAAAAAGTATTGTATACCAGGAGTAAATCTAATATTGTCTGTAAATACAAGTCTGTAAATATATGTGTATACGAATTAGCTTATTTTAAATTGATCTAAACTTGTAAATACTTTGACATGTCCTATATCCTTATAAAAAGAGATCTACAGATGAATAAAACTACTACTACTACTACTACTACTACTACTACTACTACTACTACTACTACTTGTTGACAGAACAGTTTTTATCATTTCGGAACCCCGTCGCATCTTTACCCTCGTATTTTGGAGCAGACCATGAATTGTAAAATTTCATCTTACAGAGCTGCCAACTGGTATGAAGATGACTCTGGGATATCATATACAACTTTCTTTGTATTTTCCTGTTGTGAGTCCAATATCAACACATCATTTTTCTATTAAATCATGCCTCCATGGAATAGACACATCAAAGAAGACAAAAATGTGGATTATTTCGAGTTTTTCTTCCAAGACCCTTATTGCCTGCGTACTTTCATTACAGTAAACGTCGTTTGCACCTCCTAACACAACAGACTTGCTTTCAGATTGTAAGGAGCTTTCACAAGCTTTTTTTATAATATCAGATAAAAGCGCCCATTGTTTGATAGTCCCAGTTACGTTAAGTCTTTGTTGAGCATTACACAAAATACTTTATGGCAGACATGCCACTCTTCCAGGATTTTAGAATCTTGTTGTATTCCTTGATGAAGGCATTGCGAATAACTAATTTTTAATTTAACAGCTGCCACATCACACTCGGCCACTTTTTCCCCCATGTAATTCACAATTTATACAATGCTTGGTCTAACAAATCATGAAGTTGTGGTGACTACAGCGTCTCACTGTAAATATCAATATCGCTCTGTGCCTCTGACTTGAGTGTCACTCCTCTAATAAAGTATGGATTTACCTACTCAGTACTGGCGTATGTTATTTCATACATCCACCTTCCAGTATTGCACTTCCTACATTGGTAACCCAATCTACTGTGCTGCATTGTGATTTGGTGCAAAATTACCATGCTGGTTGCATGTACAACAATATTGACACTGTCTGCCGTTTTGCCCCCACGAAGGCGTCAGGGATATTTTACATACGGCATCACGCTGTGTTATGAACATTCCACGTTACATTTTGCAAAACAACCTCCTACCTGGACCAAGTGAAATTACTGCAGCGATTCGGACAGGAACAATGCTGAGTGGAATCACGAACAATGGCACCCTGTTTATCCTGCAACAGCTACCTCGTGTGCTCCTAGATTTTTCACTGGATCGACTCCCATATCTGTTCACGGACTTTGTAACATTCCACTGACTTTTCGACGGAAAATCTCCAACCACAGCGCTGTACGGACGCTCCAAACACAACACTGGACTGTGTCAAACAATGATGCCATTCTCTCATCTACCTCTTCAGTTTATGGGCAGTAAATTCCGATGTTTCATCCCTCCATGGTATCAGTGTCTCATGTTACACCTATTACACCTATTTTTGCATCATCCATTCCGCTCAAAAGTGATTCCGATGCAATGAACCTCCTTTCCAGCTGCGTCTCCCACGCCACACACTAATTTAACCTCACTACCGCCATGCACCTCAGAGTTCGCCTCCACAGGGCCAACCCATGTCTGATGCCACATACACAACAGCTACCCCATAGGTTTTTGACCTCTAATACGCTGGGAAGTTCTGGTCTTACGTTAAATCAGTAAGTAGATCGAAACAGCATATCGAGACACTCTGGGATGATGGCATTGAAACAGAGGATGACACGCGTAAAGCTCAAATACTAAACACCTTTTTCCAAAGCTGTTTCACAGAGGAAGACCGCACTGCAGTTCCTTCTCTAAATCCTCGCACGACCAAAAAATATGGCTGACATCTAAATAAGTGTCAAAGGAATAGGAAAGCAACTGAAATCACTCTACAGAGGAAAGTCCACTGGACTATAGGCCTATATCTCTGACATCGATCTGTTGTAGAATTTTAGAACATGGTTTTTGTTCGCGTATCACGTCATTTCTGGAAACCCAGAATCTACTCTGTAGGAATCAACATGGATTCCGGAAACAGCGATCGTGTGAGACCCAACTCCCTTTATTTGTTCATGAGACCCAGAAAATATTACATACAGGTTCCCAGGTAGATGCCATTTTCCGGAACGCTTTCGATACAGTTCTGCACTGTCGCCTGATAAACAAAGTAAGAGCCTACGGAATATCAGACCAGCTGTGTGGCTGGATTGAAGAGTTTTTAACAAACAGAACACAACATGTTGTTCTCAATGGAGAGACTTCTACAGACGTTAAAGTAGCCTCTGGCGTACCACAGGGGAGTGTTATGGGACCATTGCTTTTCACAATATATATAAATGACCTAGTAGATAGTGTCGGAAGTTCCATGCGGATTTTCGCGGATGATGCTGTAGTATACAAAGAAGTTGCAGAATTAGAAACTTGCAGCGAAATGCAGGAAAATCTGCAGCGGATAGGCGCTTGGTGCAGGGAGTGGCAACTGACCCTTAACATAGACAAATGTAATGCATTGCGAATACATAGAAAGAAGGATCTTTTATTGTATGATTATATGATAGCGGAACAAACACTGGTAGCAGTTACTTCTGTAAAATATCTGGGAGTCTGCTTACGGAACGGTTTGAAGCGGAATGATCATATAAAATTAATTTTTGGTAAGGTGGGTGCCAGGCTGAGATTCATTGGGAGAGTCCTTTGAAAATGTAGTCCATCAACAAAGCAGTTGGCTTACAAAACGCTCGTTCACCCTATACTTGAGTATTGCTCATCAGTGTGGGATCCGTACCAGGTCGGGTCGACAGAGGAGATAGAGAAGATCCAAAGAAGAGAGGCGCGTTTAGTTATATGGTAAGCGTGATAGCGTTACGGAGATGTTTAGCAAACTCAAGTGGCAGACTCTTCAAGAGAGGCGCTCTTCATTGCGGTGTAGCTTGCTGTACAAGTTTCGAGAGCATGTGTTTCCGGATGAGGTATCGAATATATTGCTTCTCCCTACTTATACCTCCCGAGGAGATCACGAATGTAAAATTAGAGAGATTCGAGCGCACACGGCGGCTTTCCGGAAGTCGTTCTTCCCGCAAACCATATGCAAGTGGAACAGGAAAGGGAGGTAATGACAGTGGCACGTAAAGTGTCCTCCGCCACACACCGTTGGGTGGCTTGCGGAGTATAAATGTAGATGTAGATGTAGATGCCCATGCAACTGGGACATACACATCGGAACAACTGTGCACCATCCCTTCCGTGGCTGCCACGTCGGTTTTTGAGCCACACTCCACTGAACTTTTGTGACTATCTCAACAGCATGTACATCGCCTGAGGTCTCTACTCCATACGACGTCTTGTGCCTTTGTGTTCCCACCTGACACACACTTCCACTAGATGCAGCAACTGCATTCTGCATGCTCCGCTGCTCCTGTCCCAACTGCACTCTGGCTGGTACCGTGTGCACAGTCCATGAACAGCTATAACGTCACCTTGTCGCGTTTTAAACTGCCCTAGCCCATACCAATTTCCTGGCAGAATGGTTTACTTTATGTGAGTGCTCGAAATCTGCCCATAGCATTGTCGATGATGATGTGACATTTGTACTTTTACTCAGCCATCTCAGTGACTGGCAGCACCCGCCCACAATAAGTACAAGACGGCCAAGACGTTATTGCTCCAGCGCCTCTTGCATTCCATGGAGCAGCAGCTACGCCTGGTTAAATACGAAGAAACTCTTGGAGACAGCTCACCTTCTTCACGCTGGCGCCGCCTGTGGATGGAGATCGATGCTTTGCTGATGCCTGATTGCACACTCTGGACACTGTGGGTTCTGAAATTTCCTGCATACATCCAGTCTATCATACTGGCTAACGATGGAGACCCCCACCGACACCAGACTCTGCCTCATGACACAAATCCACACACTAGTGCAGCAGCATCATCTCATTAATAGGCAACAGGACATCACCAAGGCCATCACTCCTCTCACCTACATTGTGACCAAAGACAACCGACTCTTGTCGATCTGGTCCAAGCTCCAACCTTCGCCACTGGAAGTTATCACTGTCTTTGCTACGTTCAGTTGCAAAACGACCGAGGACAGCCAACGCCTTCTGAAATGGACCGTGCTCCAACCCGCCGCCTCCCTGTGTCACCTTCATTGTGTGGACAGTCAACAAACGCTGAATACTAGGGTGAATACGCTCGGCCCCCCTCCCCTCCCAAGTCTGCCAAACGTAGGTCACTGTTTGCAAACAAACGCCATGACAGAAAACGGCGTCGTCCGCCCCAGCTCTCTCCCATCACCTTGAGCATCACCTGCTCTCTCGCCATCGTCCTTCCGATTAAGTGCTGCTAATGACACCATCATAGCTGTTGCTGGCACCTTGTCCATTACCTTACACTTGGGGGCAGAAAAATACATGCCTTGGACCTTCTTCGTCACTGGGCGTGTCGAGCGAAGCCTGATAGCGGATTTTCTATGATATTATCAGTTTCTTCCTGATCTCGACCGAGGTCTGTTATTATGTCAGACAGTTGGCAGCCCATTGGTGGAGTTATCGGTGGTGCCGTTCCTGAGCAAGTTCTACTGCCAACTACCAAGTCATCACTGGGAGATGCACCACCAGACGCTCTCCTTAAGTGTTCTGCACTCTTCAATGAAATGTCAGACTACTCTTCGCTACACACACCAATTGCCGTAATGAGAGGGGCTAACATAGAACTTCAACACTGCATCACAGACACTGCCAACACACTACTTTCAGCCAAGTAACATCTTGCTGTTCTACAACGTCCGCAACAGCTCTATCGTTCGTCTGCCACCTCTGAAGACCTCAACACTACCGGATCCTGTCCGCATGGACTCTGAATTAACCTTGTGCCCGACTGTAGTGCGTGATTTTGACAGTGTACCAACTGCCCCACCCAGTGATTCCTCTACAAATCATTGTGCTCTCAGTCCCTGATGTGCTCCCCATGATAGACAACACACACTTTATGCCGTTAGTGGTGGTACTGCCCATCAAATCACTACTGCAGTGGCCCCGCCCACCCGATGCAGCCCTCGACGCCTCCCATCCCCACTCACACTCACCAACAGAGGACACTGTGGGCAGATTATTAGAAGCGGAGCTCATTCATGCACTGAACAGCACTTGGACATAACCTATAAAACTAGTGAAAAAAAAGACGGATTGTGGCGCCTTTGCGGTGACTACCAAGCGCTCAATGCTCAACCTATCATAGACAGTTATCCCATTCCCAACACACAGGAAACCTCACACGTACTAGCAGGTACTACAATTTTCAGCATTGTACACCATAAAATAGCCTGTTTCCAGATTCCCATGGTGGAAGAAGACATACCGAAGACAGCGATCATTACTCCTTTCGGACTCTTTCAGTTATAGTACCTGCATTATGGATTAAAAAACGCCATACAAACATGGTAATTTTTTATCGACAGTCCCTAGTTCAGTTTACCATTTTGTTATGCCTATTTAGACGATATTTCCACCTTCAGCAGAAGACCATGACTCGCAATTACGACACGTTTTTGACAGATTAGCCGCCCATTGGTTTGTCATTAATGTGGACAAGTGTCATTGCAACAAACTCACATGAGATTCGTTGGCCACCACGTAGACACTTCAGGCAACCCGTCTGACACCTGAAAAGACTGGTCAGGTACGACTCTTGCCTCGATCCACAGATTATCAGGAATTACGCAGGCTTTTAGGTATAATTAACTTCTACAGAGGACACATATTGTACAAAACTGAGGCCCTCTTTCCTTTGACACAAGTCCTTTGTGGGAAGAATACATGAGATAAACATCACTTTGAGTGGACACAAGCCATTCACACTGCCTTCGGTAAGATCAAGGAAGATTTTCTGAACATGACAACACTGACTCAACTGTCCCCTGATGCACACCTTACCATAACATAGGACGCTAATAACCATGCTACCAGTGCTGTTTGTAGCCTCTGCAGTTTTTCTCATGTAAACTCTCAGACACACAGCGTAAGTGGCCAACCTTCAGCTGGTAACTCCTCAGTGTCTACAAGTCTTTACATTACTTCCAAGACGATATAGAAGGCAGACCTATTGCAGTTTACATGGACCACTAACCTGTGGCTAACACGTTACACAATCCATCTGCGGACTCTGTCCTCAGGCAGTTCAGACACCTTCACTTCATTTTGTAGTTCAAAACCAATGTGTACTACAGCAAGGATGCAAATAATGTGGTCGCGGATTCTCTGATGCGCTTCGCCTCTATTCCCGCCCTGCTCAATTACGACCAAATCTCCAACGCCCAAGATTCGGACCAGGACTTACAAAACTTGCTTCATAACTGGGATACAGGCCTTAAACTAAAACAATGTATCTTCCCCGATTCCACCAAACCAGTTTGGTGTGACATGTCCCATGACTGGATCCAACCTGTCGTACCGGAACCTTTCCACAAACTGATTTTTGATTGACTCCACAATCTTGAAGACCCTGGTGTGTGACCATCTGTACGTTTAGTCACGGGGTGCTTTGTGTGGTCCCACGTGTGGAAAGACTGCATCACATGAGCCAAAGCATGTGTCCACTGCCAACAGAGTAAAACAGGCCAAAACACACAGCCCCTCTTGGCAAATTTCTGATTCTCAAAGAGAGAGGGGGGAGGGGGGGGGGTGATCCAGCATGTGCCTATCGACACAATTGGACTCCTTCCCATATCATTATCTGAATGACTGATCAAGTCACCCAGTGGGCTGAGGCAACACCTACTGCCTACGTCTCTGCCAAGACTATTGCCAAAGTCTTTGTTAATACCTGGTTTTAACGTTTAGGTACCCTGCATTGCTCACCTCTGACAGGAGCAGACCATTTGAATCCTCATTATTCAACAGGCTGAGCCGTCTTTGTGGCTGCCACCGTTTCCTTATCACCAGGTATCATCTGCAGTCGAATGGACTAGTGGAGAGACGGCAACGAATATTAAAAGCATCACTAATGTGCCATTAGGAATCATGGGCAGAGGCCCTTACCTGTGTTATGCTTGACGTATGTACTGCCCATAGGAAAGATCTTGACGTCTCCTTAGCAGAAATCCTCTACAGAGAGACACTGTCACTTCTGGCCATCATGCAGGCCACATCTACTGCTAATCAGGACTTGCCAGATATCATCGCCTGTGTTAGACAATACAAACAAAACTTGCACATACTCCTTCCATCCCACCATTCAACACTGCAGGTCTACATACATACAATGTGACAATTATTGAACCATATGAAATAAAATCGCCATAACTTCTGAACAGTTTCCGTTAGGACATTCAAACTGTGTGGTTGGCCATGGGGTATGATGAGAATTAGTATGGTTTGGTTCAGCGATGAAGCACACTTTTATTTGGATGGGTTCATCAATAAGCAAAATTGGCGCATTTGGGGGACTAAGAATCTGCATTTGGCGATTGAGAAGTCTATTCACCCTCAACGGATGACTGTGTGGTGTGCAATGTCCAGTCACGGAATAATCAGTGTGATATTCCTTCATGGCACAGTGATTACCGAACGGTATGTGAAGGTTTTGGAAGATCATTTCATCCCCATTATCCAAAGTGACCCTGATTTCGACAAGATGCGGTTCATGCAACATGGAACTCGATCCCATCGTAGAATTAGAGTGTTTGATGTCCTGGAGGAGCACTTTGGGGACCGCATTCTGTCTCTGGGGCACCCAGAGGCCACTGGCATGAGTCTCGATTGGCTGCCATATTCTCCAGATCTGAACACATGCAATCTCTTTTTGTGGGCCTATATTAAAGAAAAAAAAAGTGTACTGCAATAACCCAAAAACGAATGCTGAATTGAAAACAGGCATTCAGGAGGTCATCGACAGCATCGATGTTCTGACACTTCAGCGAGTCATGCAGAATTTCGCTATTCGTTTGCACCACATCACCGCCAGTGATGGCAGGCATATCGAACATGTCATAGCCTAACCCCGATTATCTGTAGTGACATTTACATGTTGAAAAAAGTGTGTACACAATGCAGTTTGTAAGTAATTTATGTTTTGTTCATATAGTTCAATAATTGTCTCACTGTAAAAATCTTTCCACTTGCTCACACGTAGGTTGGTTGGTTGGTTGGTTTAAAAGAGGGGGAAAGGGACCAAACTATGAGGTCATCAGTCCTTCTCACACATAGTGCTACATGCTGATGCAGTGAAACCTGTGCTACATCTGCCATAGACTGGCCCTTATAAAGTGACAGCATGGGGCACAGACACATTTGATATTTATGAATGGGTGCGAAATATCGACATTTTCTGTCAATAGACTGAAGACTGCTCAGACAATTGCAGGCCCATCTCATTGGCCACCCTCTGGCTCTACACTTGCTCTGCCATCTTCTGCCCCCTTCACATTGTGGATAAACATTTCAGTCCTCCTGAGTGAGGACACATTAGTGATGCTCGCTGATGGCAATGTAATTGTATCTGCGCATTGTGAGGACGAAAACTCTGGAGCCAGCACGATTTCAAATCGTTACCTCCACGCATCTCCCGTTCCCTCCAAAGTGGATGCAGCGGAGTTGAAGTCCTAACTACTGAGGGCTCCCTCATAATCACCACTCCCGCCTATGCCACGTCTATTATGGCAACAGCAGACAATAGCACCATATCACCTGACACTCCACCAAACGTGACATGATCATGCTTTATGGCCCCATGCCAATCTCCAAGACTACGAGGTCTCCAGCATCAATTTCGGGTGTGTAACGTCCTTGACTCTGATTTCAGTTCACTTTGTACCTCTGACTTGAGTGTCAGAGTTTACTGTCTACTCTGCTAATAAAGTGTGGAATTATCTACTCAGTACTGGTATATATTATTGTGTACACGCATCTACCAGCACTGCACTTCATACAAAGTTAGATGACTCGCTTTTATTTTGTTAGATATTGAGTTTAATTATTTATTCATCCAAAAATCTTTCAAGATTGTGGGATAGGCCTACATCATTGCTTTGCAAATATTGCACCCACACCCACCCACACTCACTACTAATACTACAGAAAATCAGACATAGATTGTTATTCTTCTCATTTGAGAAGCTGCGAAAGTGTACCTGCCAACCACAGTTTTTACTTTTTTCAGTACTAAAATGAAAACACACTAAAATCTAATGGAGTACAGCAGCAATTCTTCCGTAATAACTATAACAGAATGCTTATGTTTCGAAACACAGCCACCAGGAAGCAGTGGAGGAAGGAATGCGTGACAAAGTACAACCAAATTGGACTTTTTGTGGCATGACAAAAGTTGCGTTTCTTAATATATGCCACTGAAAACTGGGAATTCGCACATGAAACGGCAGTATGCCACTTGCTGTGGTCAAACTTTCGTTATGGGTGTGAACCCACAGTACCGAAAATTGAAAGTAAATAAGAAGGTATATGTGCCAATACCAATTTGAAATTAAAATCTGTGATGTAAATAAAGGCTGCAGAATATGGAATTATGGTACAGAACACTTCATTTTATGCCATTATTTACATCCTCAGATCTAGGTTGTGTATTTTACTTTGCAAATGAATCAATCAGAAATAAAAAAAACTGAGTTTAAATCTAAATAATAGGTGTGGTACCATAAGGCAGAGGGTGCAAAAGAAAAGAGATATGACATGGTGTAGTGAAATAATGACACCTTATTTTCACAATTATTACAAAGTAGCAAGACGCCTCTGTGTTACAAGAAAATATAGGCCATACTGCCTCCCCACACAACAGAGTCAAGGATTGTGCTCTGTGAAGAGAAATTACTTGTCAGTATTACTTTACACGTAGTTCCACAGCGCCCCCCCCCCCCCCCCCCCCCCGCCACCACCACCCCTCCCATAGTGTGGAGCACTGGGAGGATGGAGACGAGGTTCTCAGTACACTACATGGAGTTTAATGCCCTGCAGATATGCAGGTGGGCACAGCGAGTGGCCAGAGGGAGATTGTTGTGGAGCGATCAGTGGGTTGAGTGTTATGTTGAGGCCAGCTTGCAATGAATAATCTCCATTCCAGGTCATTGCTGATGTGGTGGATAATGCAGTTCAAGGGATGATAACGATGAGGAAGGCATTGGAGAATAAGCTTGATGAGATGGTTGTGTCAGCAGGTAGTACACAAGAATGGGTGAAGTGATGACTGATGGAACTATTCTCAGTGTGATGTTTGGGATGGTTTCCTTCTACAATGAGAAGGTTGTCTATTAGTTTGACACTCAGGTCGTTATGTTGAAAATCGTTGGTGGCTATTGTGACTATGAAGTCGGCGATGGGCACTGTGCACATGGTCGCATAGTCAATAGGAGCAACAGGGGTTGAAGTGTCAGCTCTGGGTGGATCATGTGGAAGCATCCACGCTGGGTTCTATCGATTTACTGATACTGTGGTGAGTTTGCCATTGAGCAGGATGTTGAAGATGTGTGCACTGCTGTTTTAACACTTTGTGTGAGCCAGTGTAAGAGGGCTGCAGACTGGGTCAAATTGTAGCATCACGGAGTGTAATGCAGATGCAGTCTGTGAGTACTTTGTGGACGAAAATCTTGGGAGTACTGCTAGATTATGGAGGCAGGATTTTGAGACTAGCAGTGTGTTCTTTAACTCTAATGACGAGGGCAGGAACTTCAGTGGTATCTTTTGGCAGTACCTAGAATATGAAATCGGCGGGAATGGCAAATAATTCGCATTATAAGAACTCGATGAGGGATGTGTGTAGTTCTTTCTTGCGAGCATTGCATGTCCTCAGAAGCACGTATAGCAGTGCTTCTGTCGACAAACCTCTGTGCCAAATTAAAGCAGCGTTTAGTATTTGATGTGCAAGATTTCGTTTATATTTTAAATAAACTCTTTGTGATCTTCAGCTTGGAGTAGTCTGCAAACCCCAAAATTCTGATATATTTTCCTTTTCTGTAGAATAACTTAATTTTTTCTAAAAACGAAGACTTTGGAACTCTTTTAAATACAACACACATAAGATGGTAAGTATCTTAAACAAGAGACCTCCTGGGGAAAGAATAACAAGCGTTTTTTTCAATACATACATACATACATACACTTTTGAAATAAACTTCTGGTCTTTTGTAATCCATTGCAGCATCGCTGGTACAGAAGACTCTTTGCCACCTTTGACTACTTGGGTCCATCAAGACTCCAAGTACACCTTCAACTCTCTTTGAACAGCACAGATGCCAGGTGGAATACCTCATGCAAAAAAGAAAAAAAAATTACACACAATACAGGACTTGTCGTGTAATAAATTTCCTTACATAACAATTAAAAATTTATATTATGATCGAGTATTCTAGATAACAAAATGCATATAATTCTACTAATAAGGCTTGTTCATTTATATTTAAAATTAGTATGAGATTTCACTTCCAATCGATGAAATTATTAATTTTCAAACCTTGGCTAAAAAGTATCTGGAAAATCTTGTACCCTCACAGGTGCTACCATTCCATTATGCCATTGCTTTGTGGGTGTTACATTGCAGTTAGGTAAAAGTGGGTATCACAGAGGGTATATGGTGCAGAAAACAAAGTTGACTCGAACTGTTGACCCTGGTCGGTGGTAATGGGTACCGGGCATCCATAGCAAGAGATCTGGATGTTGATGAAATAGAGAAATAGCTTCAGTCCTATGCATGATACAGTCTGTGATGGATAGTATATATTGGTAACCCTCGGATTTGGGGAGGAGTCTCGCTAGGTCATTGTGGGTGTGTTGAAACTGCCCTTTTGGTACAGTAAATTGTCTAAGAGGTGATTGTACATGTCATCCTACTTTGTGTACCTGACAGAGTATGCATGCTTGTGTCTATTTTCTGCAGTCTTTTTCGACATGTGTCCACATGAAACAGTCGACGACTAATTTTGTCATTGGTTGGATGCCATGGTGTGCTAAGTTGTGCATTTGGTCGAAAATACGTTTCGGAAATTGTGTGGTACAATGATACGAACTTGGCTCTGTGAGCCATTGCATCACATGTGCGTTGTTGTGCCTGGAATGAAGTGATTTTTGTATCTTGAGTTTCATTTCTGTGTCATTGAGTAGTTCTTTGATTTGTTGTGCTTCTGTGGGCTCCTCCTAATTAATTTGTATGGAGATGGCGTTAATGTGCTATAAATAATCGGCGACAACGTTGTATGCACTCTTAACGTGATGTACCTCCATCGAGAACTGATCAATGTATTCGAGGTGTTGGAAATGTCTTGGGGGTTAGTATTTTGGTGGATTACAGATGGAGTTTGCTAGAGTGGTGGGCACGAAAGTAGAGTCCTCAAGGTCACGGCCACTGCCTGCCGCTAGCAGGGGAGGCAGGCTGTGATTCGCCCTCCTCTCAGATTTGTTGCCTTGTAGCTACCGTTAGGGATGGGCTATGATCGCGCTCGAGAAACGCGCGACGCGAAGGCAATTTCTCGAGAATTTCTCGGGTACGCTCGAGAAGTAGACAGTGCTGCGCTCTCTGAGAAATTGCGCAAACCTTCAGTACATGAAGCACTGAGGCGCAGCGTCCGTACTCGTCGTACGGACGTGCTCGGAAAACTTTGAAATTCTATGACTGATATCAACTGTAGTACCGTTATTAATATGTACTGAAGTATTACTATATGTCTCATTAGACAAAAGTCATAGAATTGTTGTTTAAAACAAAGCACAGGATTCGCATAAAACAGAAGCTTTATTCTTACAAAATAAATTACCTTGTACATTCTGCATGTATGCATGCATGCTTAAACGTAAAATAGAATTGCTGTAGCGTTTTATATACAGAAACTGCTTACATGCGTTTACTTACTGAAGAAAGAAAGGAAACAAAAGTTGTTCAGCAGAAGGCATTTTTACATCCCATTGCTACACTGCCGTCGATTTTTGTTTAGAAATATCATTTTATTAACCAATTGGCCTTTTAGTCTGCTTCTTTGTTTGTTTATAAGTAGTCCTGTTTTCGGAAATATTCTTTCACTGGGAACAGAAGTTGCAGGTATTGCAAGATATTTTTTGCCACGTCAGCTAGACCTGGGTAACTATTTTTCCAGTAGTGTAAAGGATTATCCGTGCGTTGTAGGTATGGTTCTTCCACATATCGTTGTACCTCCAGGTCTATGCTATCGCAACCGTTTTTCATTAGATTTTTATTGGAAACTTCTTCACCGAAAGAAGCCCATAAGGAACTACTGGCGTTTTGAACGAAATGGTACTTGTGGCAAGTGTCGTTAGCAGCCGAATGAGTAGATCGTACGGTCTCTACCACGTTTGTGCACTCTGCAATTAGGCTTGCCACCGCATGTTTTGAATGAATGGGATTCGTAAATGGTAACGTTTTGAATTTTGGGTCGAGAACTGTGGCAACGGCATGTACTTTGTTTGTTTCTATTAATCCTAGGCGGGCTATTAGTGTGTTGTGCAGATGTTGCTGTAGCTCTTGCGCTGTCGTGGTAGCCCACTTCCCATTGCATACGGTTATGATTAGCTGTCTGATTATTGGAATAGCTTTCGAAAGAGAGCTGTAGTTTTCAGTTGAGATTTCACTTGTTACCACTTCAAATGGCTCTAGTACACATAAACATTCGCTCAAAATTCGCCACTCGTCAGCTGTGAGGTTCTCTGCACCTGAATACAAAGTTGATTAACAGGCTGCAATGCATTCCTTTTGCTCCACTAGACCTTGTAGCATATAAAACGTACTGTTCCATCTGGTTTCGGTTTCCTGAATCAATTTATGAACAGGTTTTTTCATTAGATCCTGGACCTCATGGAGTTTTTCATTAGCATTGCAAGTTGTTTTAAAATAGCTAACAATTTCTCTGGCCCTTTCCCGCATTATGCAGAGCTCACTGTTGCTGTTCAGAGAATTTTTCACAACTAAATTGATGGTGTGTGCTAAACAAGGCACATGTTGCATATCTATGTTGCCACTATGAATAAGTTGTACGGCTGCCGTCATGTTACTGGCGTTGTCAGTAGTGATACTTACAACTTTGTTTTCAGTGTTCCATTTTCAAATCACGTTATCTAACGCCTCACTAATATTTAGTGCTGTATGCTTTTCCGGGAAACGGGATGTCTCGAGAGCTAAAGCTTTCAGGCACCAATTAGTGTTAATGAAATGACCAGTTACAGCAATATATGCCTCACTATTGAGTGAGGTCCAAATATCGGTCGTTAAAGAAACACAAGTAGAGTCTTCCACGGCCAAGTTTACAGTCTCTTTCTGTTTATGGTAATCGTCCTCAATCATGAGGCGCAATTTTTTGCGATTTGGTATCGAGTATTGTGGGTCCAACAGTGAAACAAAACGTCGAAAACCATTGCCCTCGACGATTGAAAGCGGTTGAAAATCGTCTGTTATCATGGCCACTAGTGCTTCATCTAGCTGTTGTTGCCGTTTACTTCCATCTATGAAGAGAAACGTAAGATTTAGATCAATGCTCCTGCGAGGGGATACGTTATGCTTGAAACTAGTCCAATAAAATTGCATATCGTATCGTGCAAAAGCTAGGATAGTATATGTTTGATTTTGGGGTATGTTGTATGTTATCGGAGTACGATTAAAAAATCAATGTTTTTTAAGCGTGGCGGACCGCTTCGGACACTATCCGAACTTTTGCACGGAATTCACCTTTTGTACCATACGTACCTGGATATTTTGTCTGCCTCGCACTATTGGAAGAATGAGCCTCTGTATCCACGGACGTCGCTGTTTTATTACTCGATAAATTGTGCAGTTTAAGATGTCTAATCATGCCCGTTGTATTTTTTGATACATTACAGAGATTTTTACGACAAATGTTGCAAGTAACGTTATCTCCATCCTCCGTAAAGTATTGCCAGCACCATGACGTTCGTTTTCGTGTGTCCATACTGATTTAAATAACAACTTTAGTCGAATGAAACCTGAGACATACTAGTTACGAGCACAGCGAGCGTGTTCGTCTAACAGCGGCATTCAATTCATAAAACAACAGCGGCGCGGCGTATGTTGTCGCTGCCAACTGGCGCGCAGCGGCACACGCCGCCGAGCCGTTCCTCGTGAGCTTCTCGAGAATTGCTTGAGAACTAGATGCTCGAGAAATTCTCGGTGCGCTCTAGTCGCCGCGCCTCGCCATCCCGTCACTGGGTACCGTTAGCAGTGCGGTGCGTCAGAGCAGCTGAAAGCTCAATGTTACCGTGCTGTATTGAGTGTTTACATCTGACCTCTGTGTCTCACTGTCTTTAGAAAGGTGCTGTGGCGTGTATTCACTGATGAACAACAAAGCAGGAGCAACGGCCTACTTATAGTACTCCTCCGGTCGTTGTGCGTAAAGGGCGAAAAGACATTCGTAAACAATCGAAAATTATCATATCGAATGAACTCAAGTTTTTTACTGATCTGGTCGATAATGAAGAAGCGAGAAATAACTTAAATTTCTTGCAAATTCATAAACTTACTGCTAAAGCGTGCAGTGTCTCCAAGTCAACTGTAGGCCGTATTAGCAAATCTGTGTCATTGGCAGAATCTCCAGACACGAATTAGTGTTTCGATTCTCCAAGAAAAGAATACGAACGTGAACGGAAATCAACCGACTTTGACTGTACTTGGATATTACGACAGAGGAGAGTATCCAACGGCTAAAAAAATACAGGCTGACCTCTGTGAAAAAATTAATTACTCAGGCTCAGAGACCTCCATTCTTCGTCTTCTCCGCTCCTTTGGTTTCCGATTCAAAAAGTGTAATGATGGACGGAAATTCTTGATGGAACGCAGAGAAATTGCAGCAGCAAGAGCAAAGTTGTTGCGTACAGTGCACTTCTTGCATGCTGAAGACACCAGGCCTGTAGTGTACTTGGATGAAACTGGGGTTTCACAGAACCAAACTAACAGGTATATATAGCACGACTCCAAAGGAAACGGCGATTTAAACGTGCCTACTGGTAGAGGTGGCTGATTAATCATCGCTCACGCTGGTTCGTTAACCACAGACTTCATACCAGAGGCCACATTTGTTTTTCGTGGCGGGAAAAGTTCTTGCCAATCGGATTACCATTCATAAATGAATGGATATGTTTTTAACAATAGTTTATTCGACTGTTGTCTACGCTGGAAGAAGGGTCAATTATCGTGATGGATGACGCCAGCTACCACTCCATCCAGATAAAAAAGCTGCCACGTTCAAATTGGCGCAAGGCAGATATTATGGAATGGTTAAAGAGAAAGCATATTTCATTTTCAGTCGATGAAACGAAGGCTGAACTTCTGTCTAAGGAAGAGATCGTAGGTGCCAAAAACGACTTACGAATTAGACCAACTGGCGAACGAAATGGGACATCAAGTGGAACGTCTACCACCGTATCACTGCCGGTATAATCCCACTGAATTGATATGGGCCCAAGTAAAGCGAGAAGTAGCGAACAGAAATACCACTTTCAAACTTGCTGATGTCGAGAAGCTAACACACGAAGCTCTTGACAATGTTACTCAGCAGGACTGGGAGAGGTGTGTAAAAAACGCAGAAGCATTGCAAGAAACTGATTTCTTGAGCCAGGATTTAAGAGACACCATAGTGAAATCTGTGATGATACATCTAGCTGAAACAAACGACAGTGAATCTGAAGACACGGAGCCAGATGATCCTTCAGTTTAGGTAAGTGCTGTCTATGTAAAAAGCTGACTTGATTAAGTGTTTGTCTATTCAGCTGTTATAGAGGACGTACTGCGAATGTTTTTCTCTTACAGTAGACGTCTGATAAACTTATCACATGTGGTGGCTATTAGTTTACCCGACATTAACTGTCAATTAATAACTGACAATTAAAATAAGATTGTCAATTCTGCATTAATTAACAACAGTTTTTCCGAGAAACCTGTATCGGATGTCTTTACGTTCGGATATAATCTTACTGCATTCAGTTTACTTGTACATTCGAAGTTTAACTCCTTTTTTCATAGAAGGATTTACTGGCTGTTTCGTAGTAAGGATAATGCAGTTCATAAATGACAAAATGTTGTGGTGCATCTGTATCGACTGTATATATAAACAGTGCAGTAATATCAGAACAGTCCCAACGCCTATTCTGATACTCCGAGAAGAGCATAGAAATCTATGATGTTAGACGACTTTTACAAAAAGCTAGAATGTAGAATTGTATTACTTTAGTATGACAGAGAATAGTACCCGATTGATAGAGAAATACAGGGTAATGTCCGTGATGAAACTGATTATTTTGGCCAGTCACTTCAATCCACTGTCTTCTGCGCCCACGTGGTTTTAAATTCAGAAACTTTAATGATGGACGAAATTTGTAACACGAGACAGGGACATTGCAGCGGTAAGAACGAGGTTTTTGTGTACCAAGCACTTATTGTGTGCTGAGAATAATAGGCTTACAGAAAATTTTGATAAAACTTGGGTTTCACAAAACCTTTCTTACAAATATTTAGCTCGATTTCAGTAAAAATATTGGCTTCAAAATAACTACAATTACTTTTGCGTAGCGTATATTGGCGTTTTGAGTGATGGATGCAATGACGAAGGATATGTATTAGAAGCCAGTAAAATACAGCATTTTCGGGAGGTAGGGAATATTCTCGGTCATATTAAAGCCAGCCGTCCGAAGTAAACTCTTGGTGACGGCGTAAACGACTCGCGGGCTGTTGCGCACGGAATATCGCGGAAGTAATTTGCCTCTCTACGTGATACGATACAATAATGATGCCTGAAACGTTACCAAAAACAATTTTGTAGTTTTCTTAACAACTTTCTAGCGAGAAGTTTCTTCACAGTCCTACAGCGACTACATTTTTCGCTACGTAGTCGGCACAGTTTCACACCTCTTATAATACACTCCTGGAAATTGAAATAAGAACACCGTGAATTCATTGTCCCAGGAAGGGGAAACTTATTGACACATTCCTGGGGTCAGATACATCACATGATCACACTGACAGAACCACAGGCACATAGACACAGGCAACAGAGCATGCACAATGTCGGCACTAGTACAGTGTATATCCACCTTTCGCAGCAATGCAGGCTGCTATTCTCCCATGGAGACGATCGTAGAGATGCTGGATGTAGTCCTGTGGAACGGCTTGCCATGCCATTTCCACCTGGCGCCTCAGTTGGACCAGCGTTCGTGCTGGACGTGCAGACCGCGTGAGACGACGCTTCATCCAGTCCCAAACATGCTCAATGGGGGACAGATCCAGAGATCTTGCTGGCCAGGATAGTTGACTTACACCTTCTAGAGCACGTTGGGTGGCACGGGATACATGCGGACGTGCATTGTCCTGTTGGAACAGCAAGTTCCCTTGCCGGTCTAGGAATGGTAGAACGATGGGTTCGATGACGGTTTGGATGTACCGTGCACTATTCAGTGTCCCCTCGACGATCACCCCTCGACGATCACCAGAGGTGTACGGCCAGTGTAGGAGATCGCTCCCCACACCATGATGCTGGGTGTTGGCCCTGTGTGCCTCGGTCGTATGCAGTCCTGATTGTGGCGCTCACCTGCACGGCGCCAAACACGCATACGACCATCATTGGCACCAAGGCAGAAGCGACTCTCATCGCTGAAGACGACACGTCTCCATTCGTTCCTCCATTCACGCCTGTCGCGACACCACTGGAGGCGGGCTGCACGATGTTGGGGCGTGAGCGGAAGACGGCCTAACGGTGTGCGGGACCGTAGCCCAGCTTCATGGAGACGGTTGCGAATGGTCCTCGCCGATACCCCAGGAGCAACAGTGTCCCTAATTTGCTGGGAAGTGGCGGTGCGGTCCCCTACGGCACTGCATAGGATCCTACGGTCTTGGCGTGCATCCGTTCGTCGCTGCTGTCCGGTCCCAGGTCGACGGGCACGTGCACCTTCCGCCGACCACTGGCGACAACATCGATGTACTGTGGAGACCTCACGCCCCACGTGTTGAGCAATTCGGCGGTACGTCCACCCGGCCTCCCGCATGCCCACTATACGCCCTCGCTCAAAGTCCGTCAACTGCACATACGGTTCATTTCCACGCTGTCGCGGCATGCTACCAGTGTTAAAGACTGCGATGGAGCTCCGTATGCCACGGCAAACTGGCTGACACTGACGGCGGCGGTGCACAAATGCTGCGCAGCTAGCGCCATTCGACGGCCAACACCGCGGTTCCTGGTGTGTCCGCTGTGCCGTGCGTGTGATCATTGCTTGTACAGCCCTCTCGCAGTGTCCGGAGCAAGTATGGTGGGTCTGACACACCGGTGTCAATGTGTTCTTTTTTCCATTTCCAGGAGTGTATTTTATTTTTTACCTCAGAATACTTTTATGTTTCCGAAATAAAAGACGCAGCATATGCGTCTGTAAACTTTGAGGATGTTCATTTTTTTTTCAGTCCAGTTTCATTAGTGATTCTGTTACTACCACAGGCTGAAGTAAAAAATTATTTTCCTCCAAAATTTCTTGTAACGTCAGTTTTCATTTTTTTCCTAGCAGCTAGTGAGGATTTTCTTTTGGAAAGTATTCCATCATATTCTGGACTAAAAATAGAGTTGCCCAATATATGTATTTTTTATTTTTACAAACATTTGAAATTATCACTATAAAAAAACTGGCAATGTTGTAAGACGGCGAGATGACCTTAAAGCCCCATGTTCGTGCCAGCCACTATAGTGGCCTGTGGTCTTTGTAGATGATTAATGATCGGCCCTTATCTTTAAATTGGCAGACTGCCTTGTAGACTGCGAGGAGTTCACATTCGTAATCCGACCATTTGCGTTGTGCGGCAGTGAGTGTTTCAGGAAAAAAAATCTAAGGGGCAGTTATTCGCTTGCTGCCTCCTATTGAAGGTCTGTGTCGATTGCAGAGTCGATTGCGTCCGTGGTTATTGATGATTGTGAGTGAGGGAACATGTGTGCCAGAGTTATCGCCTGAGTAAGGCAGTCTTTTAGTTTTTCGAAAGCTATCTACATGTCAGTAGTCCACTGTAGCTTCTGTTTGCTGTGTGTTTTTGTCTTTTAGTGCTTCTGTTTGTGGGGCCTGTATTTTAACTGCTTGAGGTTGGTGGTGCCATTAAAAATTTTTTGTCCTCAGGGAACCGAGTAATTCATTGCAGTCTTGGGGAGGAGGTAACTGACAGATGAGTTCCGTTCTTTGTAGCATTGGCTGAAACCACGTGACCCAGAAAAGTAACTTCAATTTGTCATTGTTGACTTATTCCGCCCTTGACAATGGCACCATTCATGGAAAGGAGCTTCATGGTTGTTGTTACTTTGCGAGAAGGCCGCTTTAATGTGCCACTGTCGTTACTGGACGGAAGCATTGAGGTGGGTGCCCCTAGGATACACACTGCTCACAAGAAAGAACTAAATGCATACCTCGCTGAACTCTTATAAGGTAAACCACTCGCCATTCCCGCATAGAAGAGGGGTAACTCGAATAAGGATGCTACCTAAGAATCGTTGCCATCTCTGGGCCGCATTTCTGAGGCCGTATGGCATAAAAAACTTTCAAATAGGCCAAATGGTGTAATAACTGCTGTCTTATGAATGTCATCTACGTGTATCAGTATTTGGTGATAAGCCTGTTTACAGTCAAACACACTGAAGACAGAAACGCCCATGAGATATTGGGTAAAGTCCCTTGTGTTGGGTGTTAGGTAACTGTCAATGATAGCACATGCATTAAGGCTTCTGTGATGAACATATTAACTCAGAGTACTGTCTTTTTTTGGCACTAGCTTGATGAGTGTAGCCCATGGGCTATCCAAGGATCTAATTATCCCAGCTTTCAAAAATTAATCGACCACTGCCTTCGGTGAGTGTTGTTTGTTGGGTGGGAACTGTCATGGCCTTGTGACTGCACACTGGAGTGTGTCACATGTTGAGGGTCCATGGGTGGCTGCAGATGAGGAATGGGCAGGGCAGGAGTGGGATGGGCATATCCGGGGAGCAAGTTACTGACCTCGTTGGTGTGTGAAGGTAACGCAGCCAGTGACACTCACTGTGAAGTGGACAGATGCGTGCTGAAGCTATGTGGCATCTGTATGGTAGAGTCATCGTCGATGACTGGAGTTGGTTATAGGTTGTGGAGAAGAAGATGTGCAGTGGCGATCTTGTTGGATGTTGTTTTTATCACCTGTCGAAGGGTACTATTTTCAAGTTGTGGCAGAGAAGTTCTACACATTATTCTATATAACAAAACTGCTTTTCTTGAATGCCTTCAAGTGTGGCGACACAATCGAGAAGATGGCGGTATTGTGTCTTCCTCCTTTAAAGAGATGTTTGGTGGAGAAGTTGTTTCGCTTCTAATGGAGGGTATGGCTGAGGATACTACACTACGCAGCACATTTGTTGCCAGTTGTTTGCTCTGTTGACTCAGCTGGATGTAGATCACTGTTCCAAATGGGGGTTGTGACATCACGGTTGGCAGCCATTGGGTGCACCTCGGATCAATTCAGCGGCTGCAGGAAGCAGTGCATGGCGAGACTAACGCTGTTGGCTGTTGCAGTGGCATTGATATGTTGTCTGTGTTGTGTAACAAAGAAAATTCTGTCTGCCAATTTAAATTTATGTTCGAATAGCTCCTACTAGTTGCTGATTATGGAAATTTGAATGTGGGGAAGAAGTTAGGTTACCCACAATGTCTACAATGTACAATCAGACATTAACTGCAGGTAGACTGAAGTTCGTAGTTGACACCATAGTTAAGATTGTGCGTTTTTCATCAGATGTTCATAGTATATTACGTGTTGTAATGAGAGATATGTTGCAGTAGTGTTCTTGCTGTTGAGTATTTGTTTTCTGCTGGTGATGCCAAGGTGATGTTGCTTATCATGTCTGTATGTTTCTCCAGGTTCATTAGGAGTGTGACGAATTTAGCTACATCACTTGTGATATTATGGGCGACAAGGATGCTTTACACTATTGTGAAACTTACGAAAGGCTGGTCTGAGTGGACTAGTGGAATCTTTGTTTGAACCCTAAATTGCAAAGGTCTGAAATCGGTGGTTGGTTGCATCTGTTGCCATGGAAGTATTTGGGCTGATAATACAGTCGTACGTTTGATTGCCATACACAGCATGGTTGGTAGCATGAGCAAACCGTGTAATTTCATGGTCAGCTGCGGCAGCACCAATTCGAAATTTGGTTCACACATCGTGCTGACATTGTCAGTCATGGTAATAGGTTGTGTGTGTGAGAGATCGCACTGTAAAAGTTTGGTGTGTGGCACACACGAAGGGTGGTGATGTTAAAGTCATCAATAAGTTTGCTGTAGGACACCATTGTTCAGCACTCATATTGTTTGCTCATTCTCTACACTGACGAGTGTCACTGTCACATTTTACTATAATCCTTCGTTGGAAGATTAGTTGAGAAGCACAGTACGATATAACGTTGCACTCATGTGTGTTGCGACTTGTGACATACAATGGCTGGATGTTGGCTGTATTGTTCTTGCACAATATGCAGTCAATAATGTATTTGCCGTATTTTGCGGTCGTTGTGTGTCACTAGTGTGGTCCTGTACAGTATAGGGGACAATGTAACACAGACGCGACACAGTGTAGCAAGATCACAGTAGCAAGACATGTTCGCATTACAAGAAAGCATAGACCATACTGCGATTACAGTCTTTTTCCCCGTATTTCTACGATGAATTCTTCTCGGGTTATCAGCTGAGCGGTGGCGTATTCTTGTCGCAACGTTTCATTGAGTTTGTACCCATCATCTTATTGCCTTTAGAACTGCAGTTGACACAAGCTCGTGGAATGCTGACAACTCATCATCGAGTCATGATGCTATGGCCGCAAGCTAGTGCTATGACTGTGTCCTGTGCTGGCATCAGCAGCAGGGCAAGGAAGGCACTGCCCATCCAGATGTTTTGCGATGACCCAGTACAGCTACCACCTCAGTACTCTTTCAAGACAGCATGCTGTGCATAGCCTACTGCGTCATGAAGACTAGGGCCTGGTCACCCATAATGGATTAACCAAGACTGCAGTAGATGCTCAGGTGTCAGCCAGGTGGCTGCTGCACGGTCGCGTCTTGCCTGGTCAGTGCAAAGATGGCAGCTTGCAGATCATCTACATTGATCCAGTATTGGAGAAGGCCTGGCCACTGTATTGTTATCCGTGATAACCCAGTGTGTAGCAGTGGCAAACCACAGCTGTGATATGCATCAGGTTGGCTGTCTCTCGGTGTCGTGGTCAGCCAGCAGGTAGCATGGTGGCCATCATTGACCAGCATGTCGTGGTTTCACTGAAACTCAACGGGCTGTCCTTCTCTCTGGTTCTAGTGATGCAGACAGAATGGCAGCACTACAGAATGTGTTCTTGAGGCTCAAAAAGCATCTATACTTAATAGGTCGAGCACATGAGTGTGACATAGTGGCTCTGGATGTAGGAGCACATTTGTCCACGGTTTTTGGACCTGACAGGCTCCTTGTCTGGGTCACTGAGCTCGGTCCTTCCTGTCTATGTTTGATTTAAGAGAAATGCTTGGGTGGTGAATTTACATGGTGTTATCTCACAGTGCCTTGTTAAGTAGCACAACAGTGCTTGAGTTTCAGTCTACCCAGTTCCGAGGTCTGTTGCATTGACAGTACACCATTTGATGTAACGACTGGCATAGCAACCCAGCATTAACCTACTCTCTTCTAAGCTTGCCTAGTAGAACTTTACAGAATCTTAAGCCTGCTGTGCAACACTCCTCCCCTATTTCAAAAAAGTGTCGGGAATTTTGCCTCTGTATATCCTCTATAGTATTTCTTAGATATACTCACATAATTGTACATGGTGCAAAACTTTATTGCTCTTGGGAGCTGGCTTATATGTATAGGTCTTTTTTTCAAGCTATACTAATTTATAATTTCATATTCTTCTTTTCTTCGTTTATCCTAATTAACTACCTGACAGGTACCTGATGTGTGGGGAAGTCTGGACGATGGAAACTTCTGTGCCTGAGATAAAAGTAAAGCACAAAAACTGCTGTCAATAAAGCATCAGAATTAATGGTCGTAATGCTTATGGTTAAAATGTTTCGGTGTTGGTTCTCCTGGTATTGTTGAATATGATCCAGCATTTGTCCCATGGGAAGTTAATGCTGCTGAGATGCTATCAGTGTGCCAACGCAATGTAAGACATCATGATTGGGCTCTGAGCACTATGGGACTTAACATCTGAGGTCAACAGTCCCCTTGAATTTAGAAGTACTTCAACCTAACTAACCTAAGGATGTCACACACTTCCATACCTGAGACAGGATTCGAAACTGAAACCGCAGCAGTCGTGCAGTTCCAGACTGAAGTGGCTAGAACCACTCAGCCACGCCGGCCGGCAGACATCATGATCCAGGCTGTTATTAACTAAGTTAGATTTTGTGTTGGCAGTACCTCAGATGGCTTCTCTGGTCAATACAGTGCAGAAGGAGTGGACTGGGGTACCCATGAGTGTAGCTGAGAGGCAGAGGTTCATCTGAGCTATCTCACAAATCATACCATTCACCAAAATGCCACTACCATGTAACTCGACCTTTACCATGCCATGAGGTTTTCCTTCTCTATCTATAGTAGTTCATAATTACAGATTCTGGTGCAAAGACTGAGCACATACAATGTGCTCTTATCTTTATAAAATGAGGCTATGGTGGAAATATTTCTTTCTGGCAGTACGTTGCCTTTTCTTCCCCCAGAAACAGTTGCATCTCCCATGTCTGTGTGTCAGTCTGCACTTCTCCAACAGGACAAATGGCGATATTATCTTTCAAATGCTCTTGCAGTCACTCAGTGGTACAAGAGTATAAATTCTCCATGGCTAGGAATAATTAACACTTCTCACATCTCTACTTGAACCTGTCTCCCCATCGCTGTCCATCCTACTGGATAAGGATGACCCGTGTAACATTGATAATGCACGTTCATCGCTATCACCGGTAGTCAAATTAACATGTACACGAGTATAACTTTGCTCTATCTGCATTTACTTCCGCTGCTAAGATTTTCTCTGACACTTCTACTGCACACCATAGCTCTGCAGGGTATTCTTTTTCTGCTAGTTGCAACCCTGTCAATAATTGTTGTGGCACAAGTAAAACCGAACTTAACTGTCTGTTTACTACATAGTAGACTACTTCCTGTTTCAATTGTTGCATCATTGAGGCGATCTTATGATGTTCATAGAAGTGTGGGTACTGCTAGTTTGCTGTCCAGTAAGCTCAATTATTTAATATTTCTCTTAAGTTACTGTTCACTGTTTTCATTGTAGCTATCCTGGATGTACTGGCCTAAGCCTGTGATTAACCCTTGTACAACCTTGATGCTGTTCACGATGCTGTTTGACTATTGCATTGTAAGTTTCCCTACTATGGCGATTGCAGTGTCTGCCGACGTTTGCACTTGCCTAACCATGTTATTCAAGTCCTGGATACCTTCGTTATCTACTGTTCCAAATACCGTTTTTAAGATTTTCCTTTCTGCATCTGACCAAGCTCTTTTCCTGTGAACTAACGTCCACAGTAGAATGTCAGTGACTTGCGCCAGTTGTGCTCTCAGTTTGCCTTATGATTGCCTCAATTCCTGGTATCCACCCTGCACCTCAGTGCAAATTTTTCTATGCTGTACTTTTGTATGTACATCTACGAATGCTTTCTGCAGTCAAAGATTTTTTTTCCTATCTTCCACACATCAATGGTAACCTCAGTGTTCATTGATGACTCATCACCAACACATCCAGTTGTTGAGAAAACAATACACCTGCTTCCAATGGTTGAATGTGAACTGCACACCTTCCTCCCCTGTTGATGAAATGCATCAACATCAGGATTACCACAATCAATCTGATTGCTTCTGACAATCAGTCACTTAAGCAAAGAAACCCATCCCTCCTTTGAAAATGTCTATGTACACTAAAATAGCTAGGAAATAATACGTGACTCTTATGGAACTATAACGACCCACAGTGCAACCCAGAATAAATTCAACAAGAATAGAGATCTCCATAGCTACTTTAGAGCAACTATTGCAAGTTCTCATAGAACAGCAAACGCTTCTCACAAATGCGATTCGTGATTTCATCGCGGCATAAAATGCAGGGCGTCTCTCGTCGTTGTCTCTCCCTCCTTTTCCTCCTTATGACGAGACGGCGGAAGACTGGTATGATTACGAAAAACGTCTTCGACAGCACTTCTTGGCATTTCATGTTGCGGGCGAACAAACATGTAAGTCTCTGTTCGTTTCATGGATTTCACCTCGAATGTATCGGTTGTTGTCGCAATTGGCTCCTTTGAAAGATCCTGCGTCTTTGTCCTTTGCTGAAATGTGCTCACTTCTGTCCGTCTATTTTCAAAAGCAAGTGCATGTGATAGCTCTCGTGTTGCTTTTATCGTTGTCAAAAACAACCGAATCAATCCTATCGCGCTTGGGCTGCTGAACTTCATGGCCTCAGTAGGTAGTGTCAGTTTGTTACTGAAGTTCACAAAGAATCCTACACCGATTCCATGGTGTTGTTGTTGTTGTTGTTGTTGTTGTCTTTAGTCCTGAGACTGGTTTGATGCAGCTCTCCATGCTACTCTATCCTGTGCAAGCTGCTTCATCTCCCAGTACCTACTGCAACCTACATCCTTCTGAATCGGCTTAGTGTACTCATCTCTCGGTCTCCCTCTACGATTTTTACCCTCCACGCTGCCCTCCAATGCTAAATTTGTGGTCCCTTGATGCCTCAAAACATGTCCTACCAACTGATCCCTTCTTCTAGTCAAGTTGTGCCACAAACTTCTCTTCTCCCCAATCCTATTCAATACCTCCTCATTAGTTATGATCTATCCACCTTATCTTCAGTATTCTTCTGTAGCACCACATTTCGAAAGCTTCTATTCTCTTCTTGTCCAAACTATTTATCGTCCATGTTTCACTTCCACGGGATGCTATTATCCGATCGGCGCCCAACAAAGACGTTAGGCAACGTGCCCTTCAGTTGGTAAATCCGACTCTACATGAAGTCCTATCCATCGCTCAGTCTTTTGAAATTTCTCACGCCGCTGGAGCGCTAATAGAGGCATGGGGCTACGTCGGGGAAATACAACCTCTGTGCGATGTTGACGAAGCGTGTGGCGTATCCCCGCCGGCCGACGTGGCCGCAGTACGCTCCCAAGCGCAGCCTTGGCCTAACCGTAAACAAAAAATGGTTCAAATGGCTCTGAGCACTGTGGGACTTAACATCTATGGTCATCAGTCCCCAAGAACTTAGAACTACTTAAACCTAACAAACCTAAGGACATCACACAACACCCAGTCATCACGAGGCAGAGAAAATCCCTGACCCCGCCGGCAATCGTACCCGGGAACCCGGGCGCGGGAAGCGAGAACGCTATCGCACTACCACGAGCTGCGGACTAACCGTAAACAAACCTCTAAGAAACTGCAGCAAAACCCACGGCAACTTCATGTCCACGGTGTTCTACTAAACATTCACGAGAAGATTGCCCACAACGTTGGGCTGTGTGTCATAAAAAAAAAGAAAGTCATGTGTCATCCGTTTGCAAATCCGACCGCATACATGATGTTCATGAACATGACGCTCTTTTGTGTTGTCTGTCAATTGTACTTCTTCCCTTTCAGAGAAGTTATTCCTCACTGTCCAAATACTTAGTCGAGATGTTCGCATGCACGTGGATACTGGTTCTGCTGCCACTATCATCAGTTCTCAGACGTATCTTTAGTTGGGCTCTCCAATCCTGTCACCTATTACTAGCCAATTACGGACTTACAATAAACAGAAGATTTCTCTCTTGGGGCAATTTGATGCTGCGGTATCTTACAAATCTGTCGTTCACACTGTTCCCATATTTGTGGTCGACCATAGTAACGCGGAGAATCTCTTTGGTTTCGATGCCTTTCGCGTTTTTGGTTCTCCATAGATGATTCTGTCAATATCGTCTCTGATGCAATTCCTTATGCTCAACTGGATTCCTTGTCGACGACATTTTCGTCCCTTTTTTCTCCTGGGTTAAGCCGTGCAAACGACTTTGAAGCTCATATCACGCTCAAACCCACTGCTCGGCCTAAGTTTTTTCGGGCTCGGTCCATTCCTGTGGCCCTTCGCGATCAGGTCAAACTGGAGCTGGATCGTCTCACTGCTTCAGGGGTCTTGCTTCCTGTCACTTCTAGTGAGTGGTCCTCTCCTGTCGTTGTCGTTGCTAAGCCAAATGGTGATATTCGTCTCTGGCGATTTCAAAGCCACCGTAAACGCTCAATGCCTTATCGACACTTATCCTATGCCTTGGCCTGAAGAATTGTTCACTAAACTTGCTGGAGGCCAGTATTTTTCTAAACTTGACCTGTCAGAAGCTTATCATCAACTTCCTCTCGACGCTGCTTCCCAGCAGTTTCTGGTCCTTAACACACCTTTCGGCCTCTATCAGTGCCAACGATTGCCATTCGGGGTTGTCAGTGCCCCTGCTCTCTTTCAGCGATTCTTTGAACGATTATTGCTCACTGTCCCTGGGTGTATAAATTAACAGGACGACATTGTTGTCACTGGCTCCACCACAGACGAACATCTTCAAAATCTCCACACACTTTTTCATCTCTTACAGACTACCGGGCTTATAAGTGTAACCTTCAGAAATCAAAATTTTTTCAGACATCTATCACGTACTTGGGGTTTCAACTCTCTTGGGATGGTATTCGTCCGCTTCAGCAAACTGTCGCTGCAATCGATGCCCTTCCTTGCTCTACATCTGTTAAGGAACTGCAGGCTTTCTTTGGTAAAATAGCATACTATCACAAGTTTTTACCGTCTGCTGCTTTGGTGGCTCAGCCATTGCATCGCCTATTGCATAAAAAGTGCCTTTTCACTGGCCCGCGTCATGCAATGCAGCTTTCCAGAAATTGAAGACTATGCTGAAACAGACCCCGTGCCTGGCTACTTATCGACCTGGCCAACATCTTGTTCTTGCCATGGACGCCTCTCAATACGGGGTCGGTGCAGTCCTTGCCCACCGGTTTTCTAACGGTTCTGAACAACCCATTCCTTATGCCTCCAAAACGCTCACGGATGCCCAACAAAAGTATTCTCAAATTGAAAAAGAAGCTTTGGCCATTTTTTATGCTCTTCATAAGTTTGGTGTTTTTCTCTATGGATCCAAATTTCATCTTGTTACGGATCACAAACCACTTGTTTCCTTGTTTCATCCATCAACGTCACTTCCCGACAAGGCTCAACACCGCCTCCAGCGTTGGGCTCTTTACTTGCCTCGTTTCAATTATGAGATGCATTTCCGGCCGACGGCTCAACAAGCGAATGCTGATGCACTGTCTCGCCTTCCTATGGGTCCTGATCTGGCATTCGATAGGGACGAACTTTTGTGTTTCCACCTGGAAGTGTTCTGAGCAGTGGGTTGTGGACGGGTTCCCCATCACCGGGGACCAGCTGGCGGCTGCTACGGGTTCTGACCCTACCCTCTCCCGGGTTTTACGGTGTATTCAGAAGGGTTGGCCAGATCATCCGTCCGCTAACACTTCCGATCCGTTGCAGAACTACTATGCTTTGCGTTACCTCCTCACGGCTAGGGATGGTGTTATCCTCCTTTCCACCGAAAATGCTTCACTGCGTGTTGTGGTATCTCCGTCTTTGCGTGCTTCGGTCTTGCACCTCCTTCACCAAGGGCACTGGGGTGTCTCTCGCACAAAATCTGTGGCGCGCCGTCATGTGGCCCGGCATCAACTCTGAAATCGCACTCATGGTCGCTGCCTGCGGCCCTTGTGCGTCACAGGTCGTCGCCCCGAAGTCATCTTTGTCACTGTGGCCTTTGCCTGAGAAGCCCTGGGAGCGTATTCATGCTGACTTCGCGGGACGTTTTTTAAGTACTTACTGGATTCTCGTTATTGACGCCTACTCTAACTTTCCTTCCATTGTACATTGTACGTAGCATACCACTGCGGCAACCACCAATGCTCTAGCTCGAATTTTCTCTTTGGAAGGCCTTCCCTCTACACTCATTACTGATAATGGTCCCCAATTAGCCTCTTCCGATTGTGCAGATTTCTGTGCCTGTCACGGCATCATGCATGTCATGGCCCCTCCGTTCCATCCACAGTCAAATGGTGAGGCTGATCGACTGGTCCGCACATTCAAGGCTCAGATGAGGAAACTCCTGACTTCTTCTACTGCTGATGATGATGTGCTTCTCCAATTTCTGGCTTCTTACCGTTTCACCCCCATGGGCGACCGCAGCCCAGCTGAGCTCTTACATGGCTGACAGCCCCACACGCTACTTCATCTTCTGCGGCCTTCGCTTGGCCGGTTCACCGCCGATGACCTTGTATGGGTACAGGGATATGGCACGCGTCCAAAATGGAGTCCTGGCTGCATCTTACGACGCCGTGGCCAACCAGACGGACATGGGTGCTGCAGTGTGTTATTCGGCCCAGCTTCAGTCTCGTGTGGTGGCAACGCCTGTTCCGGATGCCGCTACGCCACCTTCGGCTCTACCTGACGCTTGGGATACTGGAATCTCTCATTACTCACAATGCAGTCCTCTCACCATCATATCGGTGCCAGCACAAGAACTGACGTCACCATGAGATGTGCCCATGCAGGACCCAGATGACCATCTGTCGGAGCAACTCTACTCGCCTCTTCCTCCTATGGACGCAGACACATCACCTATGTCTCCTGTTATAACAACTGGACTTGCCACAATGGACAGATTGGTGCACTGGACCCCCACATCTCCTGTCATCTCGACCCGTTATCATCAGGGACACTTCCGTCCATACGGGAAGCATCCTCCTCGGGACTTTACGGCCATTCAGTCTACAGGCCACCTCCATCAAGACCTGTGCAAAAACTTCAAAGGGGGGAAAAGTGTTGTGACTCGCCGATCTTTCAAAGTGCCGCCCTGCAGTTATGTGCGTCCTCTACATGCGGCGCTGTCTGCCAGCCATGCAGCAGCAGCGCCACCTAAGCGACCAGCCAGCCAGCGGCCTTTAGACTCGGACTCAGTTATGATTTGACTTAAAGTGTACACATGTCTTACTCTGTTTTCTTGATCTATAACTTTCATGTATTGCGTCTTTCTTGAAATATATTTGTTCAACTTGAAGTTATAACATTAAGTACTACTATTTGTCACATTACCTTAATGCATAGCATATGCTATGCATATCCTGTTTGTCTACCAGTGTACACTTCTAGACTTTTCTAGTCATTATCATGCACCCTCACTCCATTGTCGGGACTTCATGATGGGTGCACCTTGTGACATTGCCTTGCTTGCAGGTATATTCCCCAATGGAAACAAAGTCACACTGAGTTCTTCTGTATACTGTCAAAGATCAATTTGGATATGAGGTCTATCGAGAAAATCTAGCCCTTCATCCACACATGGTAACAGTTCCATATGCTCAAGAAAATCTTTAGTTCATAACATAAACTTGAACAATGAGTGTACATTATTATCACACACTCCACACAATTTGTAGCGTGGAGGCCGCAGTCTCTTACTGCCTACAAAGGTCCACCAAAAATTTATGTTCCTTGGCTTTTACATAGCCTGTTGAGCAGCACATCATCTGTGCATTTATTTGTGCAATGTTATGTCCTATTGCAAATGCTTTACAACAGTCAAAGCATTCCTGTTTGTATTCAGTGATTGCTTCTGTTGCTGTTGCTTTTCCTTTCTACGCTCCAATTTGGCCACTTGACCTTCATGTCTGAATCTATAACACATGGCAGACTGCACATTTTCTAGCTACAGAGGCGACTTCCTCTTGTTGTTTTGTGCTCATAAGAGTGACACCAAAATCCTGAGGACTTTTCATTCTTGCCATATCTGATATATCTTCGGAGTATCACGTAGGAAAAGGTCCAAAGCCCTAAGTTGGGCTCCCTGAGCAAGATTCTATCTGCTTCTGCATTTTGTGTCAGCTGCAGTACCTATGTGCCCTAGCATCCAATGGAAAGATACCTCGTTTCTCAGCTTTTGTAAGTGGAGAGGGGCATCCTAGATATACTGGGTTAGTTTATCGGCTGGATACATGAGTTGCAGAGATGGAAGGGCACTCAGGGAGTCAGAACAGATGAGAAATTAAACATGCATGGCAGATCCAATCTGCTCCAGGGCCCTCAAGATCACGGATAATATGACATAGTATGCAGTGAACTCTGGAGCCAACCAAATCTTAAGGGCATTATCAGGAAATGCAACAGAGTAGCCAGTGGAATATCTCTATTAAGACCCAGGCATGAATACAGCTATATAGTTGTGGTGCTCATTTAAAAAGTAGGAAAATATCATGAGAAAATATCATATTAAAAACAGACACAGGAGTGGAATCTCTCCTGTACTGCACTAGATCTAAAATCACTCTGGGCCTCTGCAGTAACCGGGGTGGCAGTCGGTTAAAACCACGGATTAGACCCTATATGTGGCACACAACAAGGAACTCCAGCACACATTTCACGTGGATCCCAAACAGTCTCATTGCCCATGGATGATTGGTAAAGAGGTGTTCCACAGCTGTGGGAGCAATTTTGGAGAAGTGACAATAACGAGGAACTGACACACCTGATGCACCATGGGAAGCTGCAGCAGAATGGTAAGCAGCAGTTCACAAGCCTCAGCACAGAGACTGGGTATGGGGCTGTAGGAAAATATCATGAGAAAATATCATATTAAGAACAGACACAGGAGTGGAATCTCTCCTGTACTGCACTAGATCTAAAATCACTCTGGGCCTCTGCAGTAACCGGGGTGGCAGTCGGTTAAAACCACGGATTTGAACCTATATGTGGCTCACACCAAGGAACTCCAGCACACATTTCACGTAGATCCCAAACAGTCTCATTGCCCATGGATGATTGGTAAAGAGGTGTTCCACAGCTGTGGGAGCAATTTTGGAGAAGTGACAATAACGAGGAACTGACACACCTGATGCACCATGGGAAGCTGCAGCAGAATGGTAAGCAGCAGTTCACAAGCCTCAGCACAGAGACTGGGTATGGGGCTGATTCTGTAAGCACGTGTGACCAGCGTGTTACCTTCCTGGTGCAAACCATCAATGGTATTCAGGTAAGAAGGCCTCACTGGCCCATATGTTGTGCACCCATAGTCCAGCTGTGACTGCACAAGAGCCCTATAAAACTGGAGCAGATGCACTCTGCCCAGTCTCCAAGACCTGTGGCTAAGACACTTCAAAATATTCTGTGCCTTCTGAGCCCTTGCCTTCAGGTCCTTCACATGTGGTAACAACAACAGTCTGGGATCAAAAATGTGGCCCAAAAACCGCAGAAACTTTCAAAGGGAGAATGGTGTCCCAGATATACAATTCAGGTAAATTAAAAATATGATGAGAATGATTAAAATGAGCATGCACACACTTCTCTGCATGAGATGTAAAACCAGTCTCCTCTGGTCTCTTTACTGTAAGTTGCAGATGGTGAGTTTCTGTTGCAATACTGGAGGAGGAACAGAAAACTGCAAAATTATCCATCAGTAAGTAGTACTGTATGGGACCCCTTACCATAGATGTGATACTGTTTATAGCTGTGGCAATGAGGGTGACACTTAAAACACTGCCCTGAGCTGACGTCCACAACAAACCTCCTTGCCATTTTCAGCATCCAAAATTCAATGTACCTTAGGGTCAGCTAAGTCACAGTAAAAGTTAATGTACACAATTGTAGCCAGATGGTCTGAAAGGGTTAAATCACTATTCTTTTTATTTGTTCATGACCATCAATCTTGAAAAACTTGGACTTTGTTTTCCCAAATTCTGCAGTAGTTGTTGGAAGTTGAAGAGTACAACAAAATATCTAATTCCAAAACTAAATAGAACATTTCTCAAAAATGTGATTATATTCGTAATCTCAATTATAACTCGAGATTAAACCACAGATTGAATACATTTATACAGGGTAAGGAAAGAGGATGGACAGCAGGTTATGGATGGGAGAAGAGGAATCAGTGCATGATTATATCCCTGTGGAAGATCCAGGTGCAAGACCTGCCTAATCCACCCACTCAACACTTCCTATTCCAGTCCTGTCAAGGATGTGAAGCAAGCCATGTTATATACCAGATCTGCTGAACTCATTGCACTGCTTTTTATATTGAAGTGACTACAAACCAGCTGTTCATGAGGATGCATGGCCACTGGCAAACCATGGCCAAGAGAAAAGAGGACCACCTTGATTTCAACAGCTGCTTCACAGCCTGGACCATTTGGATCCTCCCTTCCAGGACCAGCTTTTCTGAACTACGCAAATGGCAGTTATCCTTACAACACATTCTCCACTCCTGAAATCATCCTACCTTCATCCTACAGGAAGCTACTGTCCCCATACTCTCCATGCTACTGTTTCTGCCTCCTCAGTTCTGTCACCCCATTTCCTGTTCCACCCCCCCCCCCCCTCTCCCGCAGCCTCCTGATGTTGCACCTGGCAGTGCTGACCTGGCGCCTCTAGCCCTGCATGCTGTGCCAGGCAGCACTGATTCCACTTCTCCCATCCGCCCATCCGTAACCTGCTGTGCATCCTCTCTCCCTACCCTGTTCGAGATTCCTGCTCCCATTCAACATGTTTCTGTTGCAGTCTGGCTGGAGTGGCCAGTGGTTGGTGTGTGTGTGTGTGTGTGGGTGTGTGTGTGTGTGTGTGTTTTCTGAAGAATGCTTTAGCCAATAACTTACATGTAACAGTTTCCGTCGTGCCTGTCTGCAACTCAACAAGCCATCTCGACAGTGAGTAGCAATCTATCCTTTTCATAATACTGTTCATTAAAAAAACAAAACAATAAACACTAATTTAGTATTTGCATGTAAGGCACAAGAGACATAATTGTATATTATGCATCAGCCTATTCACAGTTCTAAAACGAGTATGCTGTGTTGAGGCATTGCACCTAGTCAACCAGCAACCAAAACCAGATACGGGATATGCACGCATGGACCTTACAGACAACAGCTCTTCAGATGACACCCAAGGGATGGCAGTGCTCTGCCCAGCCATCAGGCGGCAATCCAAGCACTACCAGTGGTCACTGGCTCTGTGGATCTTTTCTCCTCCACAAGCCAGGTGACTGAAAGTAGTACCTGCAGTATCCTGGCACCCAGGCTCCCATTGGAGAAGATTGTTTATTTTTGGCAGACATATCAAAGTATCCCTCAGATACATCCTCCACTACTTACACAATGTACACTTATGTAAGAACAATTGTAATTGAACCCAGAGAGCAATTTATCCTTTTTTGAAATGAGACTGATTATAATATTGATTATCAGCTATAATGCAATAGTTATGATGCCTTGTGTCTTGGACAGCAAAACAGAGCACATGAAATAAGATATTTCTCTCTTTTCTCCTTTTTTTTTAAAAAAAAGCTTGTGGAGGCTCTGTAAAGGTGTGTGGTGTGTCCAGTTAGAGTGATATGGGACCCCTGTCATGTCTAGATACAACTCTGAGAAGTTACACGTACGTAAGCATCCTGTCTGATCACCTGCATCCATTCATGTCCATTGTGCATTCCAACGGACTTGGGCAATTCCAGCAGGACAATGCAATGCCCCATACATCCAGAATTGCTACAGAGTGGATCCAAGAGCACTCTTCTGAGTTTAAACACTTCCATTGGCCACCAAACTCCCCAGACATGAACATTATTGTGCATATCTGGGATGCCTTGCAATGTGCTGTTCAGAAGAGATCTCGACCCCCCTCCCCTTCCCCTTGTACTCTTACAGATTTATAAGCAGCCATGCAGGATTCATGGTGTTAATTCCCTGCAGCACTACTTATGAAATTAGTCAAGTCCATGCCATGTCGTGGTGTGGCACTTCTGTGTGCTTGCGGGGGCCCTACACGATATTCGGCAGGTGTACCAGTTTCTTTGGCCCTTCCGTGTAGTTTTACAATAAAATTTTATGTAACTTTGTCAATGAGCACAAAAGTTAGCTCATGTTATTTCTTCTGAACCACGAGCACTAGTATGCAAGTAAGAGTGTGGAAGCTTAGCCATAATCTAAAGCAGTTGGAAACACAATGTGTATGGTGGAACGGTCAGACACAAGATATAAGCTAGGATGCTTGGAAACACTCATGGCCATGGTAACTATTACTTCACTGCTGGAAAGAGGAGAGAAGATACAGGCTGCCTTAGCCATGCTACCAACACCTCCGTATCACTGGAGGCCAGTTGCTGTGGTGTCGCCTCCCTACATTTCCCTTATATTAGTTTCTTGTTTGCAGTGAATACGGATGAAGCCCAAATTGTACAATTACTGATGTAATGCCTTTGAGTGAGGATCTAATTGCTTCCTAGGAGGAGCTTTCACTTTCAAGGAGATGTGAAAGTGAAATACACCAAGTTTTGAAGGACAGATGTCCCACACCGGTGTTGCCTTCTTCATAAAGATAAGTTAAAAACATGAGCATTCCAACCTTCATGGCATTTGCAACACAAGTGGTTATGTGCTGGTGCTACAGAAGGAAAATTATTCTGCTGGTCATGTTTGCTCCTGAGCATAAGAAAAACCTTGGTCCTCTGAGTGTTTCAACGATCCGAAGAGTCTCTCTAGAGGTTTAGCAGGGCATGCTTCTTTTAGAGATAATCTAAGTAGTTTTATCTCAGTTAAAGAACTATCCAAATACATGTTTAGTATTTCAGAATTACTTAATGAACATTGCAAGCCAATGAAAATCTGACATGACAGTGAAGTGAACGATAACAGAGATCACAAATATTTTAATTGGGATTACAAGTCTTTTGTGTAAGCAGGAGCTAGTTTTCAGAGGTAATGATGAGACAGAAGATTTCCTGAATCCTGGAAATTTCAGAGCCATTTTTAAACTTATGCCCAGCAGAAATGAAGATTTGAAGGCACAGTGGAAGAAAATGGGCTACTTCCAGAATTTTCAAAAACTATACAGAGCAAACTGATTCAATATATAAATGAGTCAATTTGTGAATATATAGGGGAGAGGCTTGTACCTTGAGCTGGCATGTACCTTGAGCCAATCTTATATCTCTGGTCTTTACTCTCTGACTTCATTCTTTTTCAAACCAAAGATTTCCTACATTGATATGACAGCTGTTGTTACAGGAGCAAGGAGCAATAGTTTCAACTTCCTTTGAAAATCGCAATTTTTGTCACCTAAAAGTAAATTTTCCTGTTATTAATACAATGTTAGAAAAGCTATTTGTGTAGTAATAAATGATTAGTATTTATGATAAATGTACATTGTAATAACCATGCTGTGTTATTCCTGCCATGTTGTTATTGTAGGTTGTGTAAACCATTTATTAAAGTGGGATGGAAACTTGTGACTTGTGCCAGTCAGTTGTATTGTATCTTGAGCATGGCCCAAGTAAGAATGCATTGTTAGGTAGATAACAGAATGTGTACGATAACTGCAGTATTAACTTTGGCAGGTGCCACGGAGCAAGATGGGTAACCCAAGACCACCACCATCTCTGAAAGAAGCTGCAGCTGTTGGGGAGGTTGGACTATCCGTGAGAAAAGCAGATTTTCATGTTACAAGAGTCACTCCACAGAGATATTTACAAAATCTTAAATATGCGTCCTATGGAAATTGTGTAGTCCAAAAGGTATTTAGTCCTGCTGAAGAAAATGAGTTCCTTGATTTCCTTATAACTACCTCAAAAATGCCTCCATGGACTGTCCCGAAATGAGTTACAAAAATTGGCATTCCAATTTGGTACATCACAGAATAAAAACATGCCTTCATCTTGGGACAAAAATAAGAATGACTAAGCTTAAGAAAGCCTGAAGCAACAAGCCTAGCTCATACAGCAAGTTTTAATAGGCACAATGTTGCAGCATTCTTCAACAATTTACTATAAATAATTGACAAAATAACATTAACACCAGAAAGAATAATTAATGTGCCAAGGAAAATATTAGCAGCTAAAGGATGCAAGCAGGTTGGATCTATGATATCAAGTGAGTGTGGCAGTAATGTTACAATAATTGCAGGCATTAATGTGTTATGCAACAGTGTGCCACCTATGTTCATATTTTCAAGGGTCAACTTTAAAGAATATGTGTTGAAAAGTGCAGCACCTGGCTGTATAGGCTGTGCACATCCACTTGGCAGGTCCAATGGCAATATTTATTGGAAATACTTAGAACACTTCATTCCCCATGTGAAGCCAAATGGAAGTGAGAAAGTTTGGCTAATACTTGACAACCACAAAAGTCATATCACTGTCAACATTATCACACTAACAAAGGAAAACGGTATCATATTACTTACACTGTCATCACACAGTAGCCTCTAGATAAAACTGCCTTTGGTCCATACAAAACTTTCTATAACACTGTGTATGCAGAATGGCTGCAGTCACATCCTGGAATCCCTACAACCATTTATGATGTTGCTGAAATTGCAGGTTGAGCTTGTCCATCTACATTCACACCTGTGAATATTCAATCTGGATTCTGAGCAACTGCAATATGGCCCGTAAATGGGAACATATATGAAAATCATGAATTCCTCAAGTCATATGTTATGGATAGACCACAACCTTCTTTCAATACAGAGACTGCATCTAGGAATGATGAATTGACAGCAGGAAAAAGTGGTATATCCACTCGGCTACCAGTTAAACTACAGTTGTCCCCTATAGAGTCTCTATAGCCATTACTGAAAGCTCTTGTGTGAAACAGTGGGCGTACAGAAGGGAAATAAAAGTGTGGTGCATGAAGAGTGTTGACTAACATACCCAGAAAGCAGGCAATGGAAACAGAGCATACCACACAAGAAGAAAGAAAAGATGGGGTTGACAGCTATCACAACGAAACTATTTAAGTGAAATGCAGGAGGAAGGAAAAGTAAGGAGAAAATTATAGATGACTCTGTGTCAGACATTGACTCTGGTGCAAGTGATTCTTTTGAGGACAGAGACATGAGTTTGAATGACTTCTCATTGCAAAGGCAGTCAGACGAAAGTGAAGCAGATGAAATTTCAATATTATGAGAAGGAAAGTTGCTGCTCACCTTATAGTGGAGATTCTGAGTCACGAATAGGCACAACAAAAAGACTGCCACAAAATAAGCTTTCGGCCAATAAGGCCTTTGTTGAAAATAGATGACACGCAGGCCCTCTCTCTCTCTCTCTCTCTCTCTCTCTCTCTCTCTGGCCTTGCTTAACCCAACAAACCACCTTCCCAGATGTTGACCTCCATCTCAAAGATGGCTACATCAGTATCTCTGTCCATATCAAACCTACTAACCACATGCAATACCTCCACTTTGACAGCTGCCGCCCGTTCCATACCAAGAAGTCCCTTCCATACAGGCTAGCCACCCATGTGGTTAACACATCTGCAGTGATGAGCAGTCCCTCTAGAAATAAATCGAGGGTCTCACTGAGGCCTTCACAGACCGTAATTATCCTCCCAACTTTGTACAAAAACAGTATTCCCATGCTTAATCTTTCCAGTCTCCCACAACCTCCTAAAGTCTCACAGTCCGGTCACAGAGGAGCATTCCCCTTGTAACTCAGTACCACCCAGGATTGGAGCAACTGGATTACATTCTCCGCCAGGGTATTGACTCCCTCTCGTTATGCCCTGAAATGAGAAATGTCCTGCCCACTATCCTTCCCACCCCTCCCACAGCGGTATTCCACCTACAAAACATACTCGTCCATCCCTACACAACTCCTGCTCCCAACCCCTTACCTCATAGCTCATATCTCTGTAACAGACCTAGATACAAGACCTGTCCCACATGTCCTCCCACCACCATCTACTCCAGTCCGGTCACAAACATCACTTATCCCATCAAAGGCAGGGCTACCTGTGAAGCCAGTAATGTAATCTACAAGCTAAGCTGCAACCACTGTGCTGCATTCAATGTGGACATGACAACCAACAAGCTGCCTGTTTGCATGAATGGCCACCAACAAACTGTGGCCAAGAAACAAGTGGACTACCCTATTGCTGAGCTCGCTGCCCAACATGACAGCCTTCATTTCAATGACTGCTTCACAGCCTGTGCCATATGGATACTTCCCAACAACACCAGCCTTTTTGAGTTGTTTTGAGTTGTGCAGGTTGGAACTCTCCCTGGAATATGTCCTATGTTCCCATAATCCTCCTGGCCTCAACCTTCAATAGTCACTTTTCTCGCCCATCCAGCTCCTTCCCTGTTCCTATTCCAGCTCACAATGCATCCTGTCTTTTTACTTCTCTCTTTTCTCACTATACCCCCCCCCCCCCTTCCCCTCTCCCCAGCCCTCCATCTAACCTCCCAAATGCACCTAGCTGCCCTACCATCTCATCCTTGCACGCTCCCCAGCAGCACTTAACTATCCCCCACCCCACCTTGCTATCCCTCCCCCTCCCTGGCCCAGCCTTCTCCTCACTCCCACCCAGTTGCCACTCCCATCATGCATTGCTGCTGTAGCTCACAGGGTGGCTTCAGCTGCCAGATGCTTTACTTGTGTGTGTAAGCTGCTTTTGCGTGTGTGCATGTCTGTCGTCCATTTCCGACAAAGGCCTTATTGGCCGAAAGCTTATATTGTGACAGTCTTTTTGTTGTGCCTATCTGCAACTCAGCATCTCTGCTACATGGTGAGTAGCAATTTTCCTTTTCTTAATATTTTTACATTCTATCCTGGATTTTCCATTGGCAGATGATATTTCATTTGATCTAGGCATAGATGGGGTGCAAACTGTGGGTATGAAGTATTTTTAATATTTCGAAAGGTGAATGGTGATTTGTAGACATTAAAAATGTTACAATTTCCACAATGTCAAAAACCTGATTAATAATGACTTAAAAAACATTTTTTTGAGGGAAAAACTCCTGATTCCATTATATTTTTCCTTAGAGCTAGAGGTGGGAAGAGGGGGGAGGAGACAATCCTCCCTTGCCCCTTGATATGGATGACCTCGAGTGTTGCTTGCACCTCAACTGAAAAACCAGTACTGCGAATTGCTGAAAGCCGAGATACACGGTATGACAATGTCATAGAAAGATTCGGGAGGAGGAGGACAGGCCATTTAACTTGTTTTACAGGTAATAATGCTCGTAGCAGAAATAGTAGTAGTAGTAGTCGCGGTGGTGGTGGTGGGGTTGTGGTTGAAAGGATCACTAGGTACGCATACACTAAAAGGGAAGGAAAAGTGATTTTCGAGCATGTTTCCTGGTCTCGCCAGAATTCCGCCAATGGTTCCAATTCATATGTTGTTGCCTCACAGTGTGAGAATGAAAACTGATAACAGAAAATACTTAATGGGATTTCATGACTTGTTGCTGACAGTGAGAATGAGAAAGGTGAGACAGTTTCAGCAAAGAAGACAATGGAAGGTGCAAGCAAATGTTGATTAGCGAAAGTTATTTAAGTCAATAATGTGCAAATTACAGAAGGATGTCAAGTGGAGTAAGAGTAAAATATCTGCCCCAAAGCCACAATAATAACTCTATTCTTTCCTCTTAGCTGAGCTATATACCAGTCGTAAGCAGTAGCTTAACCACAGTTTTTAAAATGTTGATAATTTATATGGCGTATCTGCGACTCAGCATCTCCACTGTATAGTGAGGGGCAACTTTCCTTCTCATAATATTGTTACATTCCATTGTTTGATTCATATAATTAACATACTTTGAGATGTTAAGTATTTTAAAATATGTGATTTATAAAACTCAATAAAATTCAGTTTCAATACTAGGTTAAAAATGTAGAACTCTGAGATTTTATGACATTGATACATAACTGCGATTTCTTATAGTATCTTAGAACATATTCGGAGCTCAAGTTATCTTGAACATAATGATCTCTGCCATGCCTACCTGCAAGAATTCTGGAATCATTGCTCACGTGAAACTCAACTAGTACTTTTGAGACAGGACATACCGAAACCAATCACTGCCTCCCTTGGAAAACCCCTTCTGCTAGTAGGTGACCTTAATGCCTACCAAACACTGTCGGGATGCAGAAATGCCAACACAATAGGAGAAATGCTAGTGTACGTACTACATTTGGAAAATCTTATAGTACTAAATCATGGCTCACCCACATCCACATGAAAAATCTGACCAAATGATTGAGGCAGTCAAGTAGATGCAGTATTTCTGGATTTTGGTAATACATCTGACTCAGTACCACATGTGTGCTTATTATTAAATGTAGGATCGTATGGGATACCAGGCAAAATTTGTGAGTGGATTAAGAATTTTTTCTTGGTAGGAAGGACACAGCGTGTTATCTTTGCTGGACAGTTGTTGGCAGATGTAGAGGTAACTTTGGGTATGCACCAAGGAAGTGTGTTAAGACCTTTGCTGTTCAAGTTGTATATTAATGACCTTGCAGACCATATTAATAGTAACCTCAGACTTTTTGCAAATGATGCAGTTATCCATAATGAGGTGCCATATGAAAGAAGCTGAATAAATATTCAGTCAGATCTTGAAAAGATTTCAAAGTGGTGTAAAAGATTGGCAACTTGCTTTAAATGTTCCAAATTGTAAAATTGTTTTTTTCACAAAATGAAAAAATGTAGGAGCATGTGAATATAGTATCAGTTAGACATGGTTTGAATCTGTCAACTCATACTAATACCTGATGTAACACTTTGTGGGGATATGAAATGGAATGATCGTATAGTCTGTCATGGGTAAAACAAGTTGCAGACTTTGCTTTATTGGTAGACTACTGAGGAAACGCAATCAGTCTAAAAAGGAGACCGCTGACTAATCATTCTTGTGATCCATCCCAGACTAATGTTCAAGTGTGTGCAACCCATACTAGACAGGACTAAAAGGCAATACTGAACATATACTGAGAAGGGCAAGAGTGGTCACAAGTTTGTTTGATCTGTAGGAGAGTGTCACAGAGATGTTGAAGAAACTGATCCAGAAGACTATTGAAGACAGATGTAAACAATCCTGAGAAAACCTACTTATAAGCTCATGGACCAGCTTCAAATGATGACTCTTGGAATATACTACAACCACCTACATACTGCTCCCGTACGGATTGTGACGACAAGATAATCTTAATTACAGCACACATGGAGGCATTTAAACAATCATTTTTCTCACAATTCATACGTCAGTGGAACAAGAAGACACCTTAATAAGTGACACAGTGGGGCATGCCCTCTTCCACACACTTCACAGTAATTTGCAGCGCATAGAGGTAGATTCCACTGACAAAATTTTGAAAGAAAATGGTTCTCTATATAGTGCCACAATACCATCTAGAGCTGTATACTATACAACTGATTTGGAATTTGCAAAGAACAAGATCTGCAGTTCTAATAAGTAAGACATATCTTATTCAAAAATAATGGCTGATGTTTTTGCTGTTAATAAATAAATGTCATGTGTCACATTGCCTAGGGCAAGCCTTTCGACGTGATGCTACTTTGGTGACATGCGTGTCAACTTTGCTCCTTTTATATTCAAGCAGATTTTCAGTTGCACTCACAAGACTGAATCTTTTGAGACCTTTCCCAAAAAAAGTGTTCACCCAGAATCAAACCCATAACATTAGTAATACCGGCCAAATATGCTAAAAACAATACTCTATGATCAATTTGCTTTTGATCTTGTGATACTAGCTTTTAGTATTGTCACATGGCCAGCAAGTGTGTTGAGTACTGGAGGAGAGATGCTGCGATAGATAAGGAAACTGAAGGCATAACAAAAATAGTCAACATAGACTTGAACAAAGAATCGGCATTATCATCCATGACAAAGAACAGATGACGAATCAACAGTCATTGTACAGCAAGTTGAAAAAGAGAAACGAAGAGAAGAGATATATAAACATATGTATTGTAAACGCCTTCCCTCAAAAATAGTTCTCTCCTTCATACCTCGAATGTGTTGCCACAGATGATGTGTCACTGATCTCATTTGTACTAAGACTGAAGTACATGTGAGGTGCCTATTTGCTTCCACCACCCTGAGTGGAGAGCATAAGTTCCAATAAATGTTCACCGAACTGCAGTCTTCTATAGTAGTTGTCACCTGTGCAGAAAACAGCATGTAGATCGTGGAATCCATTACCTTAAGACTGTAAGAAACTCTAGCGAGGAACTGTTATTTTAGAAATAACTAAACTTCCAGTTTGTTTATATGGGATGTCAAGCACTTTTTATTAGCAGAACACGAGAAACTGCACAATTACACTCCACTTTAGAGCCATAAATAATTTCTATTCTCCAACAAATTAATAAACTGCATATATCCGTAAGTACAGCTCTCACATTTATGAACTAGATATTGCAAGTCAAGTCTTAACTGATACCGACCGTGGCAGAGAACATGACTGTTCTCCGAGACTGCCAAACCAGATATGATTTATTTATTTACATGTGAAGTTCCGTAGGACCAAATTGAGGAGCAAATCTCCAATGTCATGGAATGTGTCAGTAAATGAAATAACAAGTAATAACAGATAAAAATAAATGTTTATGAACCCAAAAAGAGTCAGTCCACAAGTTTAAGTAAATACAATCAAAAATACAATAAGAATCAGCTTAATTTTTCAAGGAACTCCTCGAATTAGTGACCCATGAGGAAACTCTTCAGTTTCGATTCAAAAGCGCGTGGATTACTCCTAAGATTTTTGAATTCAAGTGGTAGCTCATTGAAAATGGATGCAGCAGTATACTGCACACCTTTTTGCACATAAGTTAAGGAAGTCCGATCCAAATGCAGGTTTGATTTCTGCTGAGTATTAACCGAGTGAAAGCTGCTTATTCTTGGGAATAAGCTAATATTGTTAACAAGAAATGACCGTAAGGAATATATATATTGAGAGGCCAATGTCAAAATACCCAGACTCATGAACAGGGGTCGACAAGAGGTTTGTGAACTTACACCACTTATTGCCAAAATATCCTGTTAGAATGGGAAGAGTTACCCCAAAATAGACTAATTTTTGTGTCGAATGATCACTTACGTCTGATACCGTTTGAATAGTAAAAAATCACAGTACTAAGCCTTTGAATAAGATCCTCAATGTGGGCTTTCAAGACAGCTTACTATCTTTCTGAAAACCTAGACATTTGAACTGTTCAGTTTCACTAAGTATATGCCCATTCTCTGAAATTAAAACGTCAGGTTTTGTTGAATTGTGTGTCAGAAACTGTAAAAATGGAGTCTTACTGTGATGTAGTATTAGTTTATTTTCTACAAGCCATGAACTTAGGTCATGTACTGCACTATTTGAAACTGAGCCAATATTGCACACAACATCCTTTACTACCAAGCTAGTGTCATCGGCAAACAGAAATATTTGAGAGTTACCAGTAATACTAGAGGGCATATGATTTATATAAATAAAGAACAGGAGTGGCCCCAACACTGATCCCTGGGGCACCCCCGACTTGGCAGTACCCCACTCAGACCCCACATCACAGCTGTTATCAGCATTGTGAATAATGAACTTTTGCTGCCTGTTGCTAAAGTAAGAGGTGAACCAATTATGAGATACTCCCCGTATTCTGTTTTGGTCCAACTTCTGGAGCAATATTTTGTGATAAACACAATTGAATGCCTCAGTTAAATCAAAAATATGCCTAGCATTCGAAACCTTATGTATATCCCATCCAGTACCCCACAGAGAAAAGAAAATATAGCATTTTCAGTTGTTAAACGACTTGTAAAGCCAAACTGTACATTTGATAGCAAATCATGTGATATAAAATGATCAATTTTCCTTACAAACACAGCTTTTTCAATAACTTTTGCAAACATTGATGGCACAGAAATAGATCTAAAATGATCTACATCATCCCTTTCTCCCTTTTTATAAAGCGGCTTTACTACTGAGTACTTTAAGCACTCAGGAAACTAACCATTCCTAAAGGAAAAATTACAAATATGGCTGAATACAGGGCTAACAAGTGCATCACAGTACTTTAATATTCTGCTACACACTCCATCATAGTCATGAGAGTCCTTAGTCTTCAGTGATTTAATTCTTGACTCAATCTCCCTCTTGTCTGTATCACATAGGAGTATTTCAGACACCAGTCTTGGAAAGGCATTTGTCACGAAAGTTACATGATTTCTTGTAGAAACTAAATTTTTATTTAATTCACCAGCAATGTTCAGAAAATGATTGTTAAATACTGTATATATATCTGATTTATCAGCAAAAGAAATATTTTTACTGTGAACTGACTTTATATTGTCATCCTTGTGTTGCTGGCCAGACACTTCCTTCACAACTGACTATATGGTTTTAATTTTATCCTGTGAATTAGCTATTCTATTTGCATACCTCATACTCTTTGCCTTCCTAATAACATTTTTAAGCACCTTAAAATACTGTTTGCAATGGGCTACTGTAGCTTGACTATAACTACTTCTAAAATTTTGATATAATTCCCACTTTGTTCTACAAGATATCCTTATCCCACTAGTCAGCCACCCGGACTGCCTATTACTGCTAGTACCCCATTTAGGATGTTCTAATGTAAAGAAACTCTGAAAGAGCATGAGAAATGTGTTAAAGAAAGCATTGTATTTATCATCTATGTTATCGGCACTATCTTCAGCCAAACACTTCGCCCATCACCCATGTCAGGTACGATCTGAAGATCACCGAATTGCTTCATCTGCAGTAGTTTATTATTCTGCTGATTATTAATACTAGTGAAAAAAATAATGGAATGATAGCACACTATTGGGAGTTGATTTAAATATGAAATGCAAGTAAATATGCTATATAGTTTTAATAACAGAAAATTATCACTTTGCCAAGAAACTTCCAAATGCAGCAGTCAATTGTGGAGAAGGACCACAATTTAGGCAGTCTTTCTCGTGAAACCCGTCCCAAGCAAACCGTACGTCATTGGTACTTCACACCACAATATGTCATCTTGCCACTGCTTCCTTCTCAGAAATATTACAATCGCCATCATCACTGAGGAACATGGTATTATAGTCAGTGCCAGTGAAGCATCGTGAGCAGCTAATGAGAGTAATATTGTATGCTCCATTTACGTTCTTTTTCTAAAAGGGGACTTCACCCAGCATCAGTAAAAGGCATGTAGCGTGTGTCAGTGCTTCACTTTTAATTGGACAGGAGTTGATGCTGCTGCTACGTGCTGTGTTTTTTTAAGTAAGGTTCGTTTTGTTGTAGACACTAGTAGTTCACGCACATGCCACAATGAGTGTGTGCATTGTGGACTGGCATGCCTCGGGAACAACTGTGCTCAGTTTCAGCTCTGTAGCTAACCTGTACAGTTCTATTCTGTGCTTTCAAAATGTTTAAGACTATCAACTCGCCTGCCGCGTGTGGGGTTCGCTCAGTGATACGGATTTTGTCAGCAAGGAACCTGTCTGCTGCAGAAATTTGACAGATTTGTGAAGTCTACGGTGTTACTGTTGTGAGTGAAAGCAAAGTGCGTAAGTGGGTTTGAGAGCTCAAAGATGGCTGTGACAATATCCATGATGAGGACCGCTCCAGTCGCCCTCTTTGATCATATACGATTTGGTGGCTTCAGTTGAAGCGAGGGTTCATGAGAACAGGTGCTTCACAACAAGTCTCTCAAACGGATTTCCTGACGTGTCAAGATCATTGTTTCTGAACACCTAAAGTTTAGGAAACTGTGCTCCCGTTGGGTCCCGAAACTCCTAACAGAGGACCACAAAAACCAAAGATTTGAGTGTGCAATGAAGTCCTTGACTCGTTATCGCAAAGAAGGTGACAGCTTCTCGAGTCAGATCGTAACTGGAGACGAAACATGGGTTTCGCATATCACGCCCGAATGGAAGCAACAGAGCATGGAATGGAGACACACTCGTCTGTAAAGGTGAAGCTCAAACAGATTGTGTCCCAACGCAAAATCGTGGTGTCGTCGTTTTGGGATAGGCATGTGTATTGTTGGTTGACTTCATGCAACGAGGTACCACTAACAGTGCAGAAGCATACTGCCAAACCCTGATAAAGCAATGCAGAGCAATTCAAAATAAAAGACACAGCACGCCGACAAAGAGAATTGTCCTCCATGACAATGCAAGACCTCACACTGCAGGTCAGATCCGCGATTTATTGGACAGTTTTGGCTGGGAAGTTTTAGACCAGCCACCCTACAGTATTGATCTTGCACCGAGCAATTACCATCTGTTTCCCCACCTCAAACAACACCTCAGTAGCAACCATTACAATGACAACAACGACAACGTGAAAATGGCAGTGAACTCTTTGTTATCAGAGCAGGTGATGTTTTTTGAAGAGTGTATTTTAAAATTGGTTGAGAGGTATGATACAGGTTTGAACCACCTTGCTAACTATGTTGAAAAATAGAGTGAATTATGTACTTTCTGAAAATAAATTTACTTTCCTGAAATAACCTTTTGTTGTATACTTACGTTCAAACGGACCTTACTTAAATAACACGCCTCGTATGTTCCCTCTGATTCTCGGGAGTGACATGACAGTGCTGCCACCAAGGTAAGGCTACCAGTTTGATTTGTCAAATAATACAACAGTGTTGTTATTTACCTTCATTTCTCTCAAACTAAGACTGCAAAATGGCCATATGAATGACATTAACTCCTAAGAACATGTTCATGTAACAGGATGACAATTATTCTACAGATACATCACTTATCTTAGTCTGCAGATCACCCAGAAGATTTTATTTTGACTTGGGTGTAACTGCACAGGTATTACAAAGGTGTGTACACACTTACATTATTTCCATTCATAGAATACTGTGATGAGGAAAGAAGCTGATTCGAGATACGTTAACTTCACATCCTGAAGTCCATCATGAGCTACAATACTATGGATTTTTGGCAAGGACACTGCAGAACTCAACAGCCAGAACAAGGAGTGATTGCAAATAAAAAACATTTTGTAATTTTGTGAAGCTGACAGAAGAGGCACCTTTCCTCTTTGGGTACAAAAAGAGAACAAGTAACGACTGTATCCCAGAGGGGCGGCAACAGATAGTGTCTGATTCATAGCGAGCGGCTGATTTTAGGCTGGACATCCTACTGCCTATGTGGAAAGTAAATGGGAAACTACCACATTACATTGCCAAGCAGTACATGGTATGTGTCTCCATGTAAAAGATTCCGGAGTTAAAACTTCCCATCATTCGGATCTCTGGGAGCGGAACCCATTGAGAGTCGACATATTTGAAAGAAAGAAAGGGACAGTGAAGGAAGGAAAGATAAGGATTGGAATGTGGAATGCGAGGACACTACTGCAATCAGTAAAGCTAGAGAATGCAAAACAGGAGATGAAATGGAATAGATTAGATGCCCTTGGATTGTGTGAAATGAGATGGGGAGAGATTGGCAAGATAGAAAGTGGAGATTATAAGCTGTTTTACACAGGGAAAATCAAGAGTGGTAAAAACGGAGTAGGAGTATTGATAGGACAAAAGCTGAAAAATAAGGTAATGAAGGTACAGTATATTGATGGAAGACTGATGATGATACAACTGAAGGGTAGTTCAAAAGATTTGGTGCTAATACACATATATATGTTAACCAGCAAGCATAGAGATGAGGAAGTGGAAGAATATTATGAGAAAATACAAGAACTCACCGAGAAAGAAAATAGAAATGCCTGGATTATCATCATGGGGGACTGGAATGCAGTGGTGGGTGAAGGAAGAGATGAAGATACAGTAGGAAAATTTGGATTAGGAATAAGAAATGAGACATGTGAACGACTAATTAGTTTCTGTAACGAAAATTCATTAGTAGTGGATAACACTTTACTTGAACGTTACAAAAGGAGACGTTACACATGGATAACAAATTTGAATAGAGAAAGATATCAGCTGGACTACATCATGATACAGAAAAGGTTTAGGAACTGTTTGAAGAATGGCAAAGCTTATCCAGGAGTGGATATAAATTCAGACCACAACCTAGTAGTGGGAGAAATACAAGTGAAGTTGAAAAAAGTCTGGAGAGGTAAAGTAAAAGAAAGACTAAACACAGAAAGACTCAAAGAGGTAGGAAAGGCATTAGATTTGGAAAACACATTTATGGAAAAATGGGAAAGAGGTAGTGTTGAGTAATCCACTAAATTACAGGCCCATATCGTTAACATTGATATGCAGCAGGATTTTAGAGCATACAGGGTGATTCAGAAAGAATACCACAACTTTAGGAATTTAAAACTCTGCAACGATAAAAGGCAGAGCTAAGCACTATCTGTCGGCGAATTAAGGGAGCTATTAAGTTTCATTTAGTTGTACATTTGTTCGCTTGAGGCGCTGTTGACTAGGCGTCAGCGTCAGTTGATGCTAAGATTGCGACCGCTCAACAGAAAGCTTTATGTGTTATTGAGTACGGCAGAAGTGAATCGACGATAGTTGTTCAGCGTGCATTTCGAACGAAGTATGGTGTTAAACCTCCTGATAGGTGGTGTATTAAACGTTGGTATAAACAGTTTACAGAGAATGGGTGTTTGTGCAAAGGGAAAAGTTCTGGACGGCCGAGAACGAGTGATGAAAATGTAGCCCGCATCCAGCAAGCATTTGTTCGCAGCCCAGGAAAATTGACTCGCAGAGCTAGCAGAGAGCTGCAAATTCCACAATCAACTGTATGGAGAGTCCTACGAAAAAGGTTAGTTATGAAACCTTATTGTCTGAAACTGGTTCAAGCACTGTCTGCAGATGATAAGATTAAAAGAATCGATTTCTGTGATTTTTATCCTTGCTCAAATGGAAACAGATGAATCTTTCGTTTCAAAGATTGTGTTTAGTGATGAAGCAACTTTCCACACTAACAGGAAAGTCAACCGTCGCAATGTCTGTATATGGGGCACTGAGAATCCGCGGGAAACAACTCAGTATGAACGTGACTCGCCTAAGGTGAACGTTTTCTGTGCCATTTCAGCCAATAAAGTTTTTGGTCCCTTTTTCTTCGAAGGTGCTACTGTAACTGGACTACAGTATCTGGAGATGTTAGAGAATTGGCTGTTCCCTCAGCTCGAACAAGAAGCACAACAATTCATATTTCAGCAGGATGGAGCGCCACCACATTGGCACTTATCTGTCCGTAACTACCTGAACGTCAACTACCCGAGGCGATGGATCGGCCGCCAGGCAGCCCGTGACAGAGCACTTCATCACTGGCCTCCAAGAAGCCCTGATCTTACCCCATGCGATTTTTTCTTATGGGGTTATGTTAAGGATATGGTGTTTCGGCCACCTGTCCCAGCCACCATTGATGATTTGAAACGAGAAATAACAGCAGCTATCCAAACTGTTACGCCTGATATGCTACAGAGAGTGTGGAACAAGTTGGAGTATCGGGTGTCTGGAGGGGGCCATATTGAACATCTCTGAACTTGTTTTTGAGTGAAAAAAAAAACTTTTTAAATACTCTTTGTAATGATGTATAACAGAAGGTTATATTATGTTTCTTTCATTAAATACACATTTTTAAAGTTGTGGTATTCTTTTTGAATCACCCTGTATATTGTGTTCGAATATTATGAATTATCTCTAAGAAAACTGTCTATTGACACACAGTCAACATGGGTTTAGAAAACATTGTTCTTGTGAAAAACAACTATCTCTTTGTTCACATAAAGTGCTGAGTGCTACTGACAAGGGATTTCAGATCAATTCCGTATTTCTGGATTTCCGGAAGGCTTTTTACACTATACCACACTAGCGACTCGTAGTGAAATTGCGTGCTTATGGAATACCGTCTCAGTTATGTGACTGGATTTATGATTTCCTGTCAGAGAGGTCACAGTTCATAGTAATTAACAGAAAGACATCGAGTGAAACAGAAATGATTTCTGGCGTTCCCCAAGGTAGTGTTACAGGCCCTTTGCTGTTCCTTATCTATATAAACGATTTGGGAGACAATCTGAGCAGCCATCTTTGCTTGTTTGCAGATGATTCTGTCAATTATCGACTAATAAAGTCATCAGAAGATCAAAACAAACTGCAAAACGATTTAGAAGAAATATCGGAATAGAGTGAGAAGTGGCAGTTGACCTTAAATAACGAAAAGTTTGAGGTCATCCACATGAGTGCTAAAAGGAACTCAAACTTTGGTTACACAATAAATCAGTCTAATCTAAAAGCTGTAAATTCAACTAAATACCTAGGTATTACAATTATGAACAACTTAAATTGGAAAGAACACACAGAAATGTTGTGGGGAAGGCTAACTGTTGTTGTTGTGGTCTTCAGTCCTGAGACTGGTTTGATGCAGCTCTCCATGCCACTCTATCCTGTGCAAGCTTCTTCATCTCCCAGTACCTACTGCAACCTACATCCTCCTGAATCTGCTTACTGTATTCATCTCTTGGTCTCCCTCTACGATTTTTACCCTCCACGCTGCCCTCCAATACTAAATTGGTGATCCCTTGATGCCTCAGAACATGTCCTACCAACCGATCTCTTCTTCTGGTCAAGTTGTACCACAAACTTCTCTTATCCCCAATCCTATTCAATACTTCCTCATTAGTTATGTGATCTACCCATTTAATCTTCAGCATTCTTCTGTAGCACCACATTTCGAAAGCTTCTATTCTCTTCTTGTCCAAACTATTTATTGTCCATGTTTCACTTCCATACATGGCTACACTCCATACAAATACTTTCAGAAATGACTTCCTGACACTTAAATCTATATTGATGTAAACAAATTTCTCTTCTTCAGAAACACTTTCCTTGCCATTGCCAGTCTACATTTTATATCCTCTCTACTTCGACCAACATCAGTTATTTTGCTCCCCAAATAGCAAAACTCCTTTACTACCTTAAGTGTATCATTCCCTAATGTAACTCCCCCAGAATCACCCGATTTAATTCGAGTACATTCCATTATCCTCGTTTTGCTTTTGTTGATGTTCATTTTATATCCTCCTTTCAAGACACTATCCATTCCGTTCAACTGCTCTTCCAAGTCCTTTGCTGTCTCTGACAGAATTACGATGTCATCGGCGAACCTCACAGTTTTTATTTCTTCTCCATGGATTTTAATACCTACTCCAAATTTTTCTTTTGTTTCCTTTACTGCTTGCTCAATATACAGATTGAATAACATCGAGGAGAGGCTACAGCCCTGTCTCACTCCCTTGCCAACCACTGCTTCCCTTTCATGCCCCTCGATTCTTAGGACTGCCATCTGGTTTCTGTATAAATTGTAAATAGCCTTTCGCTCCCTGTATTTTACCCCTGCCACCTTCAGAATTTGAAAGAGAGTATTCCAGTCAACATTGTCAAAAGCTTTCTCTAAGTCTACAAATGCTAGAACCGTAGGTTTGCCTCTCCTTAATCTTTCTTCTAAGATAAGTCGTAGGGTCAGTATTGCCTCACGTGTTCCAACATTTCTACGGAAGGCAAACTGATCTTCCCCGAGGTCGGCTTCTACTAGTTTTTCCATTCGTCTGTAAAGAATTCGTGTTAGTATTTTGCAGCTGTGACTTATTAAACTGATAGTTCGGTAATTTTCACATCTGTCAACACCTGCTTTCTTTGGGATTTGAATTATTATTTTCTTCTTGAAGTCTGAGGGTATTTCGCCTGTCTCATACATCTTGCTCACCAGATGGTAGAGTTTTGTCAGGACTGGCTCTCCCAAGGCCGTTAGTAGTTCCAATGGAATGTTGTCTACTCTGGGGGCTTTGTTTCGACTCAGGTCTTTCAGTGCTCTGTCAAACTCTACACGAAGTATCGTATCTCCCATTTCATCTTCATCCTCTTCCACTTCCATAATATTGTCCTCAAGCACATCGCCCTTGTATAGACCCTCTATATACTCCTTACACCTTTCTGCTTTCTCTTCTTTGCTTAGAACTGGGTTTCTAACTAAAGACTGCATTTTATTGGCATGACACTTTGAAAATATAACAGGCCTACTAAGGAGACTGCCTACACTACGCTTGTCCGTCCTCTTTTAGAATACAGTTGTGCGGTGTGGGATCCTTACCAGATAGGACTGACTGAGTACATCGAAAAAGTTCAAAGAAAGGCAGCACATTTTGTATTATCGTGAAGTATGGGAGAGAGTGTCACAGAAATGGTATAGGATTTGGGATGGACGTCATTAAAAGAAAGGGGTTTTTGTTGTGACAGAATTTTCTCATGAAATTCCAATCACCAACTTTCTCCTCCGAATGCGAAAATATTTTGTTGACACCAACTTACATAGGGAGGAACGATCACCAAGATAAAATAAGGGAAATCAGAGCATGTACGGAAAGATATAGGTGTTCATTCTTTCCGCACGCTATAAGCGATTGGAATAATAGGGAACTGTGAAGCTTGTTCGATGAATCCTCTGCCAGGCACTTAAATGTGATTTGCAGGTTATCCATGTAGATTTAGATGATGAAAGTGTTAATGACAAATGGATAAAAATGAGGGAAGGACTCATGGACTCGTCCAAAGAAGTACTAGGAATTAGAGTATCCCAAAGTTCAAGAGAGGAATGGATAACAGAAAACATGTTGAAAAAGGTGGAAGAGTGGAGAAAGTGGAAAAATGTAGTAACTGAAGAAGGCAAAAAGAGATACAGGAAACTGAATAATGGATTAAGAAGAGAAACTGAAGAAGAAAGGGAAAAATGGATGAAACAGGAATGCGATGAAATAGATAAAATGGAGAAAGAGGGAAAGTATGAAATTATGTATAGAGTGGCTAGTGAGATAGTTTTTGAATGTTAAAAAAAGAGGAATAACATGGAAATAGACAAAACGGATGGTACTCTAGCAGAATAACCACAGGAGGATTTGAACAGATGGCAAGAATACATATAAGGGGGATGAAATACAAAGCGAAATTAAGGTTGAAGAGGAGCAATATAAGCCAGAAGATGGAAAGGGATTCACCATCTCGGAAGCAGAAGTAGAAAAGGCACTGAAGGAGATGAAGAATAGGAAGGCATGTGGAACTGATGATTTGCCAGCAGAACTGTTGAAGGGTCTGGGAAACAAGGCAAGAAAAGAAAAAGTCTACATCTGTAACAAGATATATAACACAGGAGAATGGCCTGAGGACTTCCTTGCAACAGTTATGATACCAATACAGAAAACGAGAAACACAAAAAAATGTGAAGAGCATAGTACCATCAGTCTAATTTCTCATGCAGCTTAAGTCCTGCAGATAGTGTTGAATAGAAGGCTGCATGACAAGCTGGATAGAGGGATTGCAGAGCAGTAGTTCGGATTTAGAAGAGGAAAATGAACAAGACATGCTATTGACCTGCTAAGAACTATAGGGGAAAGATATATGAAAAAGGTAGGGAAATCTTTGATGTTTTTATAGATTTAGAAAAGGCTTTTGACAGAGTTCGACGGAACGAGCTGATGGATATTTTGAAGGGGAAAGGAGTAGGGTAGAAAGAGAGAGAACTGATGGAAATTTATATTCACACCAGAAAGTAAGGATAAGGATTGGAAATGAAATGTCAGAAGGAAGCACCACTGGACGATGGTTGGACGAGGTTGTTGCCTTGCCCCACTGTTCTTTAATGCATACCTTGAAGAGATTATTGTGAAAGGCTTAGATGGGAAAAGGGGAATATATATTGGTGGACAGAGAACAAAATGTGTAAGGTTTGCTGATGACATGGTATTAGTGGCAGAAAGTGAGCGGACAGTGAACAACATGCTGAAAGATCTGAATGAAGTTTGTGTGGAATATGGGATGCAATAAAACACAACAAAAACAAGGAGTATGGTTATCAGTACAAGATGCATACTGCCCAATATTAAAATAGGACAATCTACCATTAGCCAAGTAACTGCATTTAAATATCTTGGAAGCACAATAACTGAAGACTTGATATGTCACCAGGAGGTGAAAACTCGAATTTCCATAGCCAAGGAGGCACTCAACAGAAAGAGGAGACTCTTATGTGGCAAATTAGATAAAGTTCTAAGTAAAAGGCTTGGCAAATGTTTTGTCTAGTGTGTTGTACTATATGGGGGGAGAAACATGGATGTTGAAACGAGAGGATGAAAAAAGGTTAGAAGCATTTGAGATGTGGAGGAGAATCGAGAGAATAAGCTGGATGGAAAGAGCGGGCAATGAAAGAGTATTGGAAAGGGTTGGTGAGAGAAGATGTCTGCTGAAGGTTGTAAGAAAAAGAACTGGTTGGGACTTTTATTGAGAAGGGAATGCTTGCTAACAGATGCTTTGGAAGGATTGGTTTGTGGGAGAAGACTGATAGGGAGGAGGAGATACAAGATGATAGATGACAAAGGGAAGAGGAAATTATGCAGACCTGAAGAGGATGGCAGAAGACCAGACAGCCTGGAGAACTACCATGTGAAAACCTGCCTTTTGGCAGAAAACTGATGATGACAGTTGTGGGGCCACTGATAGCTCCAGCAGAGCCTCTTGCCTAATGCCATGTGCCTGGCTTGGTTGTGCAACGTCCATAAACTAAGCATGCGACAGTCAACATGTTAAGTCAGTGTATTTTCCATTAAGTGTGTTCCAAAAGCAAGTTTGGAATTAGTAATACCTACAGCAGAAACACATTAAGTAACATACATAGATTTGATTACCATTGTCCATCATTCTCAGTCCCATTGATGGACTTACACTACTATCTTTGTCCAAAATGTGTGTTATTCTATACATTTACTAGTCAGAGATGGATAACCATGTAATATGGAATTCAAACCATAAGTCCGATTACTCATTTGATCACTGTGCTACACACATTTCTACATGAATGAGAACCTCCATGGCTGTGTAATCAAATGAGTTATAAATTAACAGAGAGGAACTTATGTCAGAAATTACTTTTGTGTGTTGTATTACCATTCTTTTACATCTTATTTACACTCACCAATGGAGTAAATAAAATTAACAGAACACTTATTTCAAGAAAAGATGTTGCTTTCCCAGTTATTTATCTACTACTACTTCTTCTTTAATATGATGCAATTATATTGACTACAAATATGTTAAGTAAATACTTAAAGAACTGATCTATTTACACTGTTCACTTGCCAGGGTAAAAAAAGATTTTCAGTCCTTGAAACTAAGAATCAGCCAATTTGGAGGCATGTCTAATAATACAAATTTTCAGTTTTATTTTGAATTTTTTGGACTCCTAATTTCTTAAACAGTGACTGCAAGAAGTTTGCTCCATAATATAAAAAACTTAATGCTTCATCCAAGATAAGGAATCAGTGCTAACTGGATCTTTAGTGTGTGTGTGTGTGTGTGTGTGTGTGTGTGTGTGTGTGAATCTGAAATAGTATTGTGACAAATACTGTATGGAGTGAAAATCCTGAGATTTCTGATAAGATCACACCATGACAATCATTACATAAAATCATTGCTTAATCTATGTTTCTCAGTAAGAATCAACATTCAGTGTGGTAAGCCTCTCTGAACTTTAACATATACAGGGTGGTCCATTGATAGTGACCAGGCCAAATATCTCACGAAATAAGCATCAAATGAAAAAACTACAAAAAACTAAACTCGTCTAGCTTGAAGGGTGCTGCCGTATGTCAAACGGACATCAACTGCATTTTTTAAAGTAAGAACCCCCATTTTTTATTACATATTCGTGTAGTACGTAAAGAAATATGAATGTTTTAGTTGGACCAGTTTTTTTCGCTTTGTGATAGATGGCACTGTAACAGTCACAAACGTATAAGTACATGGTATCACGTAACATTCCGCCAGTGTGGACTGTATTTGCTTCGTGATACATTACCCGTGTTAAAATGGACCGTTTACCAATTGCAGAAAAGGTCAATATCATGTTGATGTATGGCTATTGTGATCAAAATGTCCAATGGGCGTGTGCTATGTATGCTGCTCGGTACCCTGAACGACATCATCCAAATGTCTGGACCGTTTGCTGGATAGTTACTTTATTTAAGGAAACAGGAAGTGTTCAGCCACATGTAAAATGTCAGCCATGACCTGCAACAAATGATGATGCCCAAGTAGGTGTTTTAGCTGCTGCCACGGCTAATCTGCACATCAGTAGCAGACAAATTGCTCGAGAATCGGGAATCTCAAAAACATCTGTGTTGAGAATGCTACATCAACATCGATTGCACCCGTACCATATTTCTACGCACCAGGAACTGTATGGCAATGACTGAACGTGGTGTACATTTCTGCCACTGGGCACAAGAGAAATTGCAGGACGATGACAGATTGTTTGCACGCATTCTATTTAGGGATGAAGCGTCATTCACCAACAGCGGTAACGTAAACTGGCTTAATATGCACTATTGGGCAACGGAAAATCCATGATGGTTGCGACTAGTGGAACATCAGCGAACTTGGCAGGTTAATGTATGGTATGGCTTTATGGGAGGAAGGATAATTGGCTCCCATTTTATCGATGGCAATCTAAATGGTGCAATGTATGCTGATTTCCTACATAATTTTCTACCGATGTTACTACAAGTGGTTTCACTCCATGACAGAATGTGATGTACTTCCAACATGATGGATGTCTGGCAAAAAGCTCACGAGCGGTTGAAGCGGTATTTAATAGCATATTTCATCACAGGTGGATTGGTCATCAAAGCACCATACCATGGCCCGCACATTCACCGGATCGGACATCCCCGGATTTCTTTCTGTGGGGAAAGTTGAAGGATATTTGCTATCGTGATCCACCAACAACGCCTGGCAACATGTGTCAGCGCATTGTCAGTGCATCTGCGAACATTACGGAAGGCGAACTACTCGCTGTTGAAAGGAATGTCGTTATGTGTATTGCCAAATGCACTGGGGTTAACGGATATAGCATTAATGTGGTGTTTACAGTTAATCACGCAGTAACAGCACGAGTTCTCAGAAATGATAAGTTCACAAAGGTACATGTATCACATTGGAACAACCAAAATAAAATGTTCAAACGTACCTATGTTCTGTATTTTCATTTAAAAAATCTACCTGTTATTAACTGTTCATCTAAAATTGTGACCCATTTGTTTGTGACTATTACAGCGCCATGTATCACAATGCAAAAAAAGTGGCCAACTAAAACATTCTTATTTCTTTACGTACTACACGAATATATAATAAAAAAAATAGGGGTTCCTGTTTAAAGAAACCTAGTTGATATCCGTTTGACATATGGCAGCGCCATTTAGCAGGCCAACCATAGGGCCATCTGGTTTCCCCCTTTGAGTAAGAAAAGTTTTGTTCTTTGTAATGTTTTTGTTTGATGCTTATTTCTTGAGATATTTGGCCTGGTCACTATCAATGGACCACCCTGTATATATATCTCAGTAGTTAAAAGGAACAAGAAATGCTTCATGTTCAGAAACTTTTACAAGAACACATGTACTGTTCCTTATCCTCCTTTGTTAAAATATTTATTAATGCACATTATATCATGCAGACCATCCCCATATTTCAGGCAGTAACTACCACCACATCTCCCATGTATCCAGTTACACCTGTTGCTGCTCTGGTTGGATAAATTCTGCATTTCCAAGACAATCTTTAGTGTTCGGCAACAATCATTACACAAACTATTAAGTGTAATTTCAAGTTTAGACATAGATAGCATTTCACTTCACAGCACAAAGCTGCCTGGCAAACTTGAGTACACTGTAGTGATGCCATTCAAATACTTATCCTTTAGTGTGATACATATTGCTTGAAGCTGTCTTGGAGTGGTCACTCAGTTTAGCACCATCAACTGATGACATCTGTTTACAAATTATAGCTCATAGGTAACCTGAAAAAGGATGCAACATAACTAAGCACCATCTTTTGGGGGGTACTGAATGTTTTGTAAACACCAGCAATACACAACCATCTCCACATGATCAATTTGGTCTCTAGGCTTCTGAACAAACAGTAAGCTCCCTCCCTAGAACAGCCTAGTGCTACTTACTTCTCAGGCTTGCAGTCTGTCAAGTTCATACATGAAGTGGATTTAGTCAGGTTTTGTGCTGGATCGTGCACAGATATCAGACACTTTCCAGCACGGTAAGGATATTTGAGAGCAGTGCCTTTTGAGAATAGGATCATTCAACCAACAAATAAATAAAATTTCAATGTGGGTTCATATTTAAAGACAGTAATGCATGAACACACTGCACCCACCTTCCTCCAACTGGTAGAAATCAATTGAATGGAATGGCATGCAGTCCTGCTGACATGAACTGGAGTGAAAATGGTTGGGACCTGACATGTCAGGAAACCACCTAAAACACTGTAAGACCTCAGGAGTGCTACTGATTTTAGCAGCAGTCTGTCCAGAACCTTTTGCACAACATACCAAGGTGCCATATGTGTTACAATTTATGGAGTGAAGCAATATGGCATTGAATGTTACCCAGCAGCAAATTTTGAATGAACAAGTGTGTATTTTTAACAGTGTGTCAATTTTGTAAACTGTTCTCTCTCTCTCTCTCTCTCTCCCCCCCCCCCCCCCCCCCTCCAAAATGCTTTTTCTTTCATTTCTCATCCTTCCGTAACTTTAGTTCAAATACATTCAGAATCATGGAGGTGCTGCACAACCATTATCTGGACAGCTTATTACATCTAATTAATTTAGCACAACAGCTGCACAATGCACAAATTAAGTACCAGTTTTTTTAAACAATTTTCTAGTTTCAAATCTTTTCATTATCGATACTCATTCAAATATGGTAGATCTTACTCATCTGTGTTGCTCAAGAACTGCTGCATATTCTGTCATTACACATATATGTAAGAGTACATTAATAATAACATATAGTGAATGTGATTAATTTGTATCCCTTTCCGCAATATTCACGTTATGTCTCAAGGATTTTGTTTGACACTTCCAAAGATGAGTTCAATACCAACAGTAAGAAATTAAGGTATGTTTTTAAAGATTCGTAAGTATCCTTCTAACCTGATATGATTTGATTTATTAAATAAATTAAAAATCAACTTGTATATACAACCTAACCAAGCAAAACATGTGCGTGTTAGAAAAGCAGATGTGTGGTGTGGTGTGGTGTGTTGTGTTGTGTTTTGTTGTGGTATGGAAGAGTTTACACAAGTCAAATAAGCTGCATAAATGGAAAATAGAGTAATAATGTACTCAACAAGACGAAATAATGTCTTAAAATTACAGAACAAATTATTAAATTACTGGAGGGGGGAAAACCAGAGCATTCTGGTCTGACTGAAACAGTGTTATTGAGACTCCAGACAAACTGTTTGGCCAAGCTTAATGTCAGGCATCTGCTGTTGGCTTCAATTTATATTTTGTTGATAGTTTTTATTTATAAATGGAACAGCCTTGAAATATCAGAAGTATAACAAAATTAGTTTTTAAAATGTATTAATATAGTGTCATTACACGTTAAAAATCCAGTCTACAACATACACATAATATAATACATATTTCATTAGGTACAGCATAGAAGACAATAATACACACAATCTTTGTGAAATACAGTCAATATGAAAGTGTGCCAACCCAAATCACCATGAACAAAGTACCTAATGCTCAGTTCATAAATATGATAGTCACTTTTCACAAAGATAAGTGACAAATGATTTCTAGCCCACCTATGTATCTCATAATGAAAGTGGAAGAGGTTACATTGAATATAATGCCGACGAATATGATAAAAATATGAAACCACAGATCTTCACATTCCACAACTCAAATGTGCGTATGTCTATTATGCCCCTGCACTTCATCACTGACTTGAATTCTGCGGTGCTCCACTCTGGTCAAAATGGCTCTTGTTTTTCAGCAGGTAGGCTGCCAGAAAGCTTATTGGATCAGGAGGCCTGCAAATGAAATACATTCTGAAGTAAATACGATGCTCTAAAAGAACGAAAGGGTTCGTAAACAAATACAGGAAAGTTGCATTTAACACTAAGCAGTTGAAGGGGTAGGGTCATTTGACCAACTACATAATGAAATCACATTTGGGTTCATGCAGATGCAATTTACCACTGCATACCTGCCATAACTTACAAATGGGTATCAAAATAATAGAAGCACCTGAGGGAACATGAAAAACACCACATCGAATGCCAAATGACAAAGCAAGACATATGGCTGAGGTCTGCCATGGAATGGGTGACTGCAACTGAAGGCTGTTTACAAAGGCTTTCTAAAATTTGTAATGCTGGACACACTTATTTCTGTCAGTAAGAGAAAAATATATATAGCCAACACAGAAATTCAAAAATGTTCCAACTGAAAGATTAGGTCTAACAACAAAAATGATGTTCAACTGTAGATTCATCAAACTCATCCTGCTGAGATCTAGTAAAATGAATTGAAGCATTTTTGCTTTGGAAAGCATCCAGTGCAATGACAGAATGTCTGCATATCCTATGATGCACAAAATCAATGAGCCCCAATAACCTAGACCACGAGGTAACTGCAAGAGCAGGGATTCTCTGCCTATCACTGCATACCACTTGACATTTCCAGAAATTTTGGTTTATCACTACAGCTTTGTCTTCCAAATATTAAGAGCAAACAGTACAAAAAAGTTACAGTTCAGTACTTTCAGCCAAAATGAGTCTACTTTCTTTTGTAAGATGATATTTTATTACCTGTTCAGAAAGCTGTGTGCCTCATATTTGTACACCTGTATTCAAAATGTGAACCTTGTCAATGATACGAAACCAGATTGATCTTAATAACCACTGTCATTGTTACTGTCAATGAGAAACATGAAACCTTGGTCCTCAGTTCAAATATTTGTTTAAAATCTCACTGTGAGAGAGCCATTTTATCAGCATGAAGAAGTGAATTTTATCTCCCACATCTTGACGAAACAGCACGAGTTGAGAGTAATTGCCTTGATGAAATTTATAACCTCTATAGCATCTGCCAAACCAATGTCAAGAATTTTGGGCATATCCTTAAAAACAAATGTTTCTCAGTGCATTACGAAGAGAGTACTTTGACAATTAGGTGCAACTTTCTTCACTATAGCTGCCCGTCACAAAGTGACCATACACTGCCCGGCCGTGTCTAGACAAATACCAACACATTTAGGCCAAGGAATACCTACTTTTAACAAATAAATATTAATCATATCAAAAATAATTTCTGTTGTAGCATATAACTCAAGCAATTTGTAAAATGAAAACTCTTCTCTTATGCCACAGGGAAGTGTGTTGGTACACCTGCCATTCATGTAGTGTATTATTGATCTTATGGACAATATTAATAGTAACCTCAGACTTTTTGCACATGATGCAGTTATCTACAATGAAGTAATGTCTGAAAGAGGCTGCATAAATATTCAGTAAGATCTTGACAAGGTTTCAAAATTGTGTAAAGATTGGCAACTGGCTTGAAATATCTTGAAATGTAAGATTATGCACTTCAGAAAATGAAAAACAAGTACAACCCTATGACCACAGTATCAGTGAGTCAGTTGGAATCTGTCAGTTCACACAAATACCTACAGTATTTACTCGAATCTAAGCTGCACCTGGAAAATGAGACTCGAAATGAAGGGGAAAAAAAAATCCCCGAATCTAAGCCGCATCTGAAATTTTAGACTCGAAATTCAAGGGGAGAGAAAAGTTTTAGGCCGCTCCTCCAAATCGAAACAAAGTTGGTCCATTGTAATATGAGACGCAATTTAGGTCGAATGAATGACTATACAGTTACAGTAGTTTGGTTCAAGTTGTCAGCTTAGCAGTTAAGCTTTACCAGGTAGCCATTGCTATGCATCAGGTGCTCCGTCCGTATTTATACGGGTACCCTTCCTTTTTCGCGTACTTCGTCTGATTTGAATTGATGGATTGATTACTTTTCTTTGATCTGGTAAGTGCCGTTCTCTTTGTTATAGGTGTTTACATTACTCTAAGTTGGAAATGCATTACTGTACTGTGTCATGCATTGTTTGTCGCATTCTGATAATGTGTGTTTACGACCTGTCGCTGCTCGCGGCATGGCTTGCTTTTGTGCACGCTACTGCCGCTTACAACTAAAAAAGAAAGAGAGAGAGAGAGAGAGAGAGAGAGAGGAGAATTGACTCATTAGCGAAACAATGGCAAGAGACTGCTACTTGTTGTTACTTAACACAGCTGCTTTCTTTGATAATGATCAACAAGAACCAAACAATAGACAGCGTATGATAGAAGATGTTCAGAACGAGAGTTTAGCAAAAATTTTTCTCCGTTTGAAAATCTTTGCAGACGCCTCTTTAGTACCGGTACATTACATTCTGCACAGAAATTAGAGTCATCTTAGATTTAAAAATCTAGTCAATTTCCGTGCTTCATTTCTGACTGTATCACTATTAGGCATAAGAATAATACGAATATAAACATGACATGATATGTATATTCTTCCGCGTTTGCTGTTGTCTCACTCTAGTTTCGTACTTTATTAGGCAGACAGGATTTAAAGAATACATGGCAAAATGTTTATATTCTTATTATTCTTATGGTGAAGAGAATACCGCATGCAATTCACAATTCATAAAAGTTTCTATAAGGAACCATCTCTTCTCACAGGTAGGAAAAAAATTCAGAATGTAGAGTTGGCCATATTGACAAACATCCCAAACAGTTTTGCCTGTCGGATTTTCGTAGTACATTGAAATGCTGCTACATTCGATGATGGACAATATGGAATTTGTATTTACTTCGTTGGATAATGTATAAAAATGCAGTGGTCGAAACTCGAAGCGGAGAAAAAAAGCTCGTCTTCCACCTTTTTTTAATTTATTTACTGACACAGTTGGTATGGCGCCAGTATTTATATTTGTGCCTTCAAGGCATGCCTGTGTAGTGCTACATATATTCGATGGCAGAAGTTAGTTGTGGCGCCACCTACCAACATTTTTCAGAAGTTGCGCTTACTTTGCACTCGATTCTAAGCCGCAGGTGGTTTTTTGGATTACAAAAACCAGAAAAAAGTGCACCTTGGATACGAGTAAATATGGTAGGTGTAAAAGTTAAAGCAATTACAGCCCTCTGTCATAAAAATTAAGTATTTTGACCTGGTTTCGACACTTCTATGAGTGCCTTCATCAGAATTTACATTCAGACTTGCTACCTGTGGCTTGACATGTATGAGCAGCACACAGTGGCTCGCCATCCATGTACTCTTTTTTAAAAAAATTGTGACTAAAGTTTTATCGCTTGGTATTTGTTTTATCCCCCCCCCATGAACCACGGACCTTGCCATTGGTGGGGAGGCTTGCGTGCCTCAGCGATACAAATGGCCGGACCGTAGGTGCAACCACAACAAAGGGGTATCTGTTGAGAGGCCAGACAAACGTGTGGTTCCTGAAGAGGGGCAGAAGCCTTTTCAGTAGCTGCAGGGGCAATAGTCTGGATGATTGACTGATCTGGCCTTTTAACACTAACCAAAACGGCCTTGCTGTGCTGGTACTGCGAACGGCTGAACCAAGGGGAAACTATAGCCGTAATTTTTCGTGAAGGGCATGCATCTTTACTGTATGGTTAAATGATAATGGCGTCCTCTTGGGTAAAATATTCCGCAGGTGAAATAGTCCCTCATTCAGATCTCCGGGCAGGGACTACTCAGGACGACGTCTCTATCAGGAGAAAGAAAACTGGCGTTCTACGGATCAGACTGTGGAATGTTAGATCCCTTAATCGGGCAGGTAGGTTGGAAAATTTAAAGAGGGAAATGTATAGGTTAAAATTCGATATAGTGGCAATTAGTGAAGTTCGGGGGCATGAGGAACAAGACTTTCGGTCAGGTGAATACAGGGTTATAAATACAAATTCAAATAGGGGTAATGCAGGAGTAGGTTTAATAATGAATAAAAAAATAGGAGTGCGGGTAAGCTACTACAAAAAGCATAGTGAACGTATTATCGTGGCCAAGATAGACACGAATCCCATGCCTACTACAGTAGTACAAGTTTATATGCCAACTAGCTCTGCAGATGACAAAGAAATTGATGAAATGTATGATGAGATAAAAGAAATTATTCAGGTAGTGAAGGGAGACGAAAATTTAATAGTCATGGGTGACTGAAATTCGGTGGTAGGAAAAGGGAGAGAATGGAACGTAGTAGGTGAATATGGATTGGGGCTAAGAAATGCAAGAGGAAGCCACCTGGTAGAGTTTTGCACAGAGCACAACTTAATCATAGCTAACACTTGGTTCAAGAATCATAAAAGAAGGCTGTATACATGGAAGAAGCCTGGAGGTACTGACGGGTTTCAGACAGATTATACAATGGTAAGACAGAGATTTAGGAACCAGGTTTTAAATTTTAAGACATTTCCAGGGGCAGATGTGGACTCTGACCACAATCTATTGGTTATGACCTGTAGATTAAAACTGAAGAAACTGCAAAAAGGTGGGAATTTAAGGAGATGGGACATGGATAAACTAAAAGAACCATAGGTTGTGCAAAGTTTCAGGGAGAGCACAAGGGAACAATTGACAGCAGTGGGGGAAAGAAATAAAGTAGAAGAAGAATGGGTAGCTCTGAGGGATGAAGTAGTGCAGGCAGCAGAGGATCAAGTAGGTAACAAGACAAGGGCTAGTAGAAATCCTTGGATAACAGAAGAAATATTGAATTTAATTGATGAAAGGAGAAAATATAAAAATGCAGTAAATGAAGCAGGCAAACAGGAATACAAACGTATCAAAAATGAGATCAACAGGAAAAGCAAAATGGCTAAGCAGGGATGGCAAGAGGACAAATGTAAGCATGCAGAGGTTTATCTCACTAGGGGGTTAGATAGATAATGCCTACAGTAAAATTAAAGAGATCTTTGGAGAAAGGAGAACCACTTTATATTCATACAAGAGCTCATATGGAAACCCAGTTCTAAGCAAAGAAGGGAAAGCAGAAAGGTGGAAGGAGTATATAGAGGGTCTATACAAGAGCAACGTACTTGAGGACAATATTCTGGAAATGGAAGAGAATGTAGATGAAGACGAAATGGGAGATACAATACTGCATGAAGAGTTTGACAGAGCACTGAAAGACCTGAGTCGAAACAAGACCCCGGGAGTAGCAACATTCCATTAGAACTAGTGGTGGCCTTGGGAGAGCCAGTCCCGACAAAACTCTACCATCTGGTGAACAAGATGCACGAGACAGGCGAAATACCCTCAGACTTCAGGAAGAATATAATGATTCAAATCCCAAAGAAAGCAGGTGTTGACAGATGTGAAAAATTACCGAACAATCAGTTTAATAAGTCACAGCTGCAAAATACTAACACGAATTCTTTACAGACGAATGGAAAAACTGGTAGAAGCGGACCTCGGGGAAGATCAGTTTGGATTCCGTAGAAATGTTGGAACACGTGAGGCAATACTAACCTTACGACTTATTTTAGAAGAAAGATTAAGGAAAGGCTAACCTACATTTCTAGCATTTGTAGACTTAGAGAAATCTTTTGAGAATGTTGACTGGAATACTCTCTTTCAAATTCTATAGGTGGCAGGGGTGAAAGGCTATTCACAATTTGTACAGAAACCAGATGGCAGTCCTAAGAATCGAGGGGCATGAAAGGGAAGCAGTGGTTGGGAAGGGAGTGAGACAGGGTTGTAGCCTCTCCCCGATGTATACTGAGCAAGCAGTAAAGGAAACAAAAGAAAAATTCGGAGTAGGTATTAAAATCCATGGAGAAGAAATAAAAACTTTGAGGTTCGTCGATGACATTGTAATTCTGTCAGACAGCAAAGGACTTTGAAGAGCAGTTGAATGGAATGGACAGTGTCTTGAGAGGAGTATATAAGATGAACATCTACAAAAGCACAACAAGGATAATGGAATGTATTCGAATTAAGTCAGGTGATGCTGAGGGAATTATATTAGGAAATGAGACACTTAAAGTAGTAAAGGAGTTTTGCTATTTGGAGAGCAAAATAACTGACAATGGTCGAAGTAGAGAGGATATAAAATGTAGACTGGCAATGGCAAGGAAAGCGTTTCTGAAGAAGAAAAATTTGTTAACATCGAGTATAGATTTAAGTGTCAGGAAGTCATTTCTGAAAGTATTTGTATGGAGTGTAGCCATGTATGGAAGTAAAACATGGACGATAAATATTTTGGACAAGAAGAGAATAGAAGCTTTCGAAATGTGGTGCTACAGAAGAATGCTGAAGATTAGATGGGTAGATCACATAACTAATGAGGAAGTATGGAATAGGATTGGGGAGAAGATAAGTTTGGGTCACAACTTGACTAGAAGAAGAGATTGGTTGGTAGGACATGAGGCATCAAGGGATCACCAATTTAGTATTGGAGGGCAGCATGGAGGGTAAAAATTGTAGAGGGAGACCAAGAGATTAATACACTAAGCAGATTCAGAAGGATGTAGGTTGCAGTAAGTACTGGGAGATGAAGAAGCTTGCACAGCATAGAGTAGCATGGAGAGCTGCATCAAACCAGTCTCGGGACTGAAGACCACAACAACAACAACAAATTTGTTTTATACATGACCTACCAATTTGAATGTAATTTCTGATGAAGGCACTCACAGAACTGTCGAAACCACGCCAAAAGACTAAATTTTTGCGACCGAGGTATGTAATTGCTTTAACTGTAATTTGTAAATGGTTGCTGACAACACAGCTATGTTTAGATTCTAAATGCAACACTTTGTAGAGATATGAAATGGAATGATGACACAGGAGCAGTCATGGGTAGAGCTGGCGATAGACTGTTTTACTGGTAGAGGACTCTGGAAACATTACAGTCTACAAAGAAGCTTGCTGACAAATCAATCGTGTGACCCATCATAGACTACTGCTTAAGTTTGTGGGAGACATACCAAATAGAAAATAGACAGGTATCAAACATATACAGAGAATGGCAGCACAAATGTTCACAAGTTAGTTTGATCCATCGGAGATTGTTACAGAGATGTTGAAGAAACTTACAGGGCAAACAGTCCTTAAAAAGCCAGTTTAACAAGGTCTCAAAAACCGACTTTAAATGATGATTCTAGAAATATACTACATAACAACACACATACTGCTTCTGTTGGGATTGTGACAACACTATTAAATTAATTTCAGTGCACATGGAGGCCTTTAAACAATCATTCTTCTCACTCTCCATACGTGAATGGACCAGGAAAAACCCTAGTAACAGGTACAGTGAGGGGTGTACCCACTGCCATGCACGTCACAGTGCTTTGTAAAGTATGAATGCTGATATGTTCAGCATACAAAAATGAGTAACAGTGCCATATCTGTGGCATCAGGACTCTACTCCACTGAAGAGTGAAATAGGTGCTTGGGACCAACCTACTAGGTCGTCAGTCCCTTTATCCTATGATAAACGTGTCTACATGACTGTAGATCAGAGGTAGCCTACCGTGCAAAATCCTGAGGAAGGAAACCCCCCAAGGTCTGTGAAGCAGAGATAAATGACAAAAAGAAGCAAGGAAGACAGAGAGAAAGGCAGCCAAGGGGGCCCAGTTTGCAGTCGTGATAACGTACTGTAAGGCTCGTTGAGAATTCTCATTTTTACCACACTGTTCGATAATTGAAGTTTTTGTATTTCTTTGGTTAATTTTTCCACCAAAACTGCTTGGGCCATGTCTCTACCTGTGGGTGGCAGGGGAGAGTCACCAACTGACTGAAGTTTTTGTCCTTTGCAATTCTGAAACACCCCAGATATGAGGCTTTTATTAAGTTAGTACCAGTGTTAATAAAATTTGTCATGCATTTGGATTTTTTATAAAACACAGATTTCCACCGGAAAAAGCCAATATGTTTACCAACTCCGAATTCTTAGAACTTGCGATATTTTAATAGAGAAGGTTTCATGCTTTAATTTTAAAGTTTTTCTAAGCATACGGCAAGGGGAACTGGGTTATCATTCATTTCTGTTCTGGCCTTTAGGGTAAGGCATATTGTAAGTAGCTTTCATCATACTGGTAGTTAGGTGTCGGTTCAGGATTTTTAACCACATCCCTAAAGATAAATGGAGCTTCCTGGCCTAAAAAATCACTTCATGGTTAAACACAAACAATGGGAACACCTGGCTGGAATATCAATAATACAAGGAAAAGATAGACTGGGACTCATTGCAAAGACGACACATTGCATACAGGCAAAACAGAAAGACACTTATACATTAGCTTTCAGCTGAAGCCTTTGGCAGCAAAGGAAATTGTGTCACATCGCACCTGGCCACGAATCAGCAGATCAATATTTTTGAGCATTTCTGGCCTACTTTGGCGAAAAGAGTGTGCAACTGTTATCCAACTCCATTGCTGTTACCTAAACTTGACACTGTTTTGCAGTAACAATGCTGTAAGATTCCCTTTAAAAACCATAAAGGACCTGTACTTATGTGTTACAAGATGGCAGGAAGCTGTTTTGAATGCCAGTGGGTTTACCACAATGGATTAGACACGGTCTGTGTTATGTACTTTGTGTTTCCATATTTTTGTTTAACTCCAGTGTTTAGTCTGATAACATCACTCTGGTACTAAATACAGTTTGCATCGTTCTAGTAGGAGAATCAGTTCCTTGGAGGACTCTTCATAATTCCTTATTCGTTATTTTCAACTATCCTCAAATAATCCATTCTAGTTTCATCAGCTGAATGAATTACACATATAAAGATTACTCAATATCTGTTTTACGATATATGTGTCCTTTGGACTAAACCCAAGTACGTTGGTGGAATTTTGCTTTTAAGTATTTTTAGCACAAGTCTGATTAAAAAATGGATGGCTATGTTTGAAACCAGTCACCAGTACAAATTACATGCAATTTTGACAAATTTAAGTAAAGAACATTCTAATTTAAGTTGCTGGTCCTTCCCCAACAAAATGTTGGAACTACATTAAATCTGTTGTTCTTGGGTGCTCTCCCAAAAATAAATTCACAACTACCTTGTAGGCTAATATGCACTCTTAGCCCTGAAGTAGAGGCCAATTATGCAAGACAGTGAGATGTGAAATTTCAAATATTATGTTGCAAGTCCCAGAAGAGAACCTCTAATAAGAAAACAATGATGTCCTTAGAGATGGAGCTCAAGCTCCATTTGGGGAAAAATGGGAGAAGGAAACTACTATACTATTCTCAAAGGATCCATTCTGGCATTTGTCTTAATTTAGTGACACCACTGAAAATCTACTACTCATACCCCAAAAGTGAATCCAGTGTCTTTACTACTGTTACCTCGCTTGGCATGGATGCAGAATAGGTATGAATATGGCCTGGCCAAATAAGCATGCTAGAATCAATAGAGATAATGAAATTGGTCAACAGCCCAAATAAGGAGGAAACTCAACAGCAGACAGGACTATGTGCAATCCTGACCAAGGCTTGAGCGCTATCCCACTGGAACTATGAAGTGACATTTTAGTCAATACTAACAAATACAGGATGTAGCTAATACACAGCTTATCTTTTACAGACAGTTGTCTTGCTGATTTCTTTAATCCAATTCTCTATAACTGTGTGGTAGTAATCTTCTGGGTAACGTCATCGAAGAGTTCTCAATACAGGTAACTATGTGCAGTGCATATCTTACCACGAATTAAAGAAGCTAGAGCACTTGCCTTTCTTTTGCTAATGTCGACAGTGCTTGAAGCAATATTGGCACAACAGTCTGGTCCAAGTACTGTCTTGTTGGTAGTGACTGCAGGTCTACCCTGGACTTCTTGGTAGGTGCCTCTCCAGCTGGTGCTGGTGGAGCAGGTGGTGGTTCACTTTCACGAACTGCTGTAGCCTGAAAATTTTACTCCTTGCCAGTGATCCAAATAAACTAATTTTATCACTATGTAAAGGGAATTACAGAATAGTGTTTGGCTAACACGTTCCAAAATGGTCAGTCCAGTGAGATGAAACTGTATTACGAAATCAAATGCAATAAGACAGGAGAGAACATTGAAACAGTCAACACCTGCATGCCACTGACAAACGTACACCTAAAGCATACCATTTTACTACAGAATTTGAAAGGTTTGATATTTAATGACAAAATGCACTCATTCTTGTTCAATAATTTCCTACTGCTGATGTAATTGCCCTTTCCAATAAGAGATGGTTATGTTTCATGGATAATGCTTTTCAGGCAGCAGTATCAAACTGTTTGAAAAATACTACACTTCTTTTGAGATCTAAAATGAAGCAAATTTAGAAATTTAGTCTTTTCGCTCCCGGGATTGGAATGACTCCTTACACCCCCCCCCCCCTCCTGTAAAACCCACATCCTTTCGTCTTTCTCTCTCCTTCCCTCTTTCCTGATGAAGCAACTGTGGGTTGGGAAAGCTTGAATGTTGTGTGTGTGTGTTTGTGTTTATCAACATACCAATGCTTTCATTTGGTAAGTTACATCATCTTTGTTTTTAGGTGTATTTTTCCCATGTGGACTGTTTTCCATACATATCACACAAATCAGTTGGTTTTACTCAGAAATTCCTGAATGGAGTAGAAGGAGTTGGTCACCAGTAAATCCTTTAGGCTTCTCTTAAACTGAATTTCATTGGTTGTTAAGCTTTTTATGGCTGCTGGCAACTTATTGAAAATGTGTGTTCCTGTATAAAGGACACCTTTTTGTACAAGACTAAGTGACTTTAAATCCTTGTGAAGATTATTCTTATTTCTAGTATTGATTCCATGAATTGAGCTATTGGTTTGAAAAAGTGATATTTCTAATGATAAATTTCATCAAGGAATAAATATATTGGGAAGCAGTAGTTAGTATCCCTAGTTCCCTAAACAAGTTTCTGCAGGATGTTCTTGAGTTCGCACCACATATTTTTCATTTTTATATCGCCTATGTCTGACAAAACTCACATTGCAAACAGATTTGTTAAGACGCTTCAGCAGTTCTATGGCGTGCTCCTCCCAGTTGAATTTATTATCAAGCTGTAATCCATGAATTTAACACTGTCCACTTCTTGTATCTTCTTGTCATCATATGTTAAACATATACTTGTGGGACACCCCTTAAAAGTTCTGAACTGCATGTAGTGTTTTTTCAAAGTTTAGTGAAAAAGAATTGGCTAGGAACCAGTGATTAATGTCCACAAATATTTTATTAGCTGATCTTTAAGACTACACTTGATTTGCTATTTATTGCTATGTTTGTATCATTGGCAAACAAAAGGAACTTGGCATCTGGTAATGTTACTGATGAAAGGTCATTGATACACGAAAAAGGGCCCCAAAATGGAGCCTTGTGGGACACCACATGTAATTGTTCCCAGTTGGATGATGCCTGATAGCTTGATACATGTCTCTTTCCTAATAACACCCTTTGTTTCCTGCCAGAGATATAAGGTTTGAACCATTTTGTAACATTTCCTGTTACATTATAATATTCTAATTTACTTAAAAGGATATTGTGATTTCCACAATCAAATGCCTTTGACAGATCACAAAATATACCAGTTGCCTGCAATTTTTTGTCTAATGAATTAAGCACATTTTCACTTTAAGTGCAGATAGCCTTCTCAATATCAGAACCTTCTAGAAATCCAAACTGTGACTTTGACAGTAAGTTATTTGTGATAACATGGTTATAAAGCCGACTGCACATTACTTTTTCTAAAATTTTTGAGAATGCTGGCAACAGTGAAATTGGACAGAAATTTGATGCTATTTCTTTATCTCCCTTCTTAAACAGTGGCTTAACTTCAGCATATTTCAACCATTCAGGACATATTCCACTGATAAACGACTGGTTACCTAGATAGCTTAATATGTTACTTAGCTCAGAATCACATTCTTTAATTAACTTTGTTGATATTTCATCATACCCACTAGATGTTTTTGATTTTAAAGATTTTAGGATGGACATTATTTCTGTTGGGGTAGTGAGGGTAAAATTCATATTATGGAAGTTACTTGAAATGTCTGGTCTTAGGTATTCCATAGCAGCATCTACCGAACCTGACAAGCCCATGTTTTCTGTAACAGTTATAAAATGTTCGTTAAAAAGTTCTGCAACACTATAAACATCTATCACCAATGTATCATTTACTCTTAATGCTATTTGTTCCTCTTCATGTCTGGTTCTACTGGTGTTCTCCTTCACTATATCCCAAACTATCTTTATTTTGTTATCTGATATGACTATTTTCCTTGTAATATATTTGCTTTGACATCCGTATTACAGTCTTAAATATTTTGCAGTATTTGTTGTAATGAGCTATAGCATCAAATTCTGAACTATTTTGGATTGACAGTTTTTTTGTTTGTTTGTTTTGTTTTACAAGATACCTCTATTCCTGGAGTAATCCATGGCTTCTTTGTAGACTTTGCTCTAACCTTGGTAAGTTTTGGGGGAAAACAGTGTTCGAATAAGGTAAGCACTTTTTAGCAAAAGTGTTATATTTTCCATTCATGCCATGAGCACTGTAAAGCATCAGTCCAGTGAATGTGTGTGAGGGGTGTCCTGAAATAATTTTTGGCTCATTGATTACCCTCTTGAGCTCACATTCAACAAATTTTATATCCTGTTCAGTATTAACAGTATTATAGTCATTGTGCACATAATGGCACAAAACTTAGTAACCAGAGATTTAGCAATAGTTTCAAATTTGACAGTCTTAAGTTACTCCAAGCATTCCAGCTATATGTTAAGGTTGGTAATCTTGAAACAAATATAAGGAGTAATAATTGTCAATGATTAAAGCTGGCACAGTGTTGACCGACAGCAAAGTTGTCTTCTGTGCAGACATCACAAATAAGAATGTTATTAACCAAATGATTGTCTAGCAAAATCTACTGCACCATGTGTATGTTTTACTCTATTCAGGTAATAATATTTTGTAGATCATGTATATACAACAGTCTGTATTGTGGACGAAAACTGGTACTAAGACAATTGCTGGAAATTTCAACAAATATCTGAGCACAGCATTTGGCGTAATTATTCTGGTGAAAAATCACAGCAAAACTTTTCTCAACACTGGTAAAATGACAGTACCAGCTAAACTTCTTGGCTCCGAGTATGAATATTACGGTAGAAATTATAAAGTTAACTTTTTTTAAATGATTTGCTGACATGTTTGACTATAATCTACAATTTATTTATTCACAACTGAAAATCCAGCCTTTAAGAGGCATTCTGATGTGCTAAGGAAGTGCATCAGCAATTTCCGACTACGTATAAGATACATTAAAAAATATATGTTGTTGCTTCTCTGTACCTGTTGAGAAATGTGTATGATACTTTTTGCGATCACAACACCTTATCGTCTCTCTCTCTCTCTGTGTGTGTGTGTGTGTGTCAGCTGAAATTGCTAACTGATGCTGGCTTTCACATAGAGCCGCTTTCACTCAAACCCAGCTTCAAACGAACGCGGAACGGCATGTTGACAGTTAAGAGGTTTTAATTTATTTGTCTCAGACTTTCTACTTTGTCGTATAAGGGCGAATTTCACAACGCAAGTGACTTTTACGCACATCTCACAAGCTTCTAAAGCATTACTTCTCACGCATAGCTAATTAATACCAAGCACAGAAAAAAAATCAAGTTATTTACCTGTGCAGTTTCTGGCACACCATTACTGCCAGAGGACTGCGGTTCAACGTTTTCTTCCGTTGCCGGCTGTTCCGCTACAACACCCATAAAAACATTGCCGGGTTAACGCCATAAACACAAAATCAGAAAAAAATGGAGAAACTAAAGCGAAAATTTCACCACCACGAATAGTACTAGCTTACCGATGCCTGGTGTACAAAAAAAGAAACGGAAGAAATGAAGTTATACGCTTTATTTGTATCTACGATAACGACACATGCAACTTACCTCCCGATGACGACATTTTTAAGTTTGTATTTGATTATGTAGTAGTGCCAACATTAACCTTGCGAATCCTTTCTAGTTCGCGCTGTCTGTGACACTAAACTGAAGTTTCAGCACATCGGCAGCAAGTAAATCTCGTATAATACGACGAAATTCCACTACCAATGTATAACTTAAGGACAATGCTCCTATAATATCTTTCTAATCACTCAGTTTTTCACAACCGAAATCGGTTGACAGCAGAGCAGTTTTTAATTCAAAGACGTTTGGTAGTAACTGCATCAAGGTAAACAAGTCTGCAGCCTCGTTCAGAGCTGCAGTTATCACCGGCGCCATAAAGTCGTGCCAGATAGTATTCCCACAAGACTCAGCTCAGATTTCTGTTGAGTCAGTGTTCATTATTCTATTAAAAAATATTTTCCACTTCAACTGAACAACTTTGTATAAATTATATCAATAACAGAAATAGTTGTTGTACTATTTGAATCTCATTGGAGCATTTAGGAAAAAAATTATTACGCACATCCATCATGTAGAAATATATAAGTGTACTACAAGGGTAATTACACTGCAGTCATGTCTCAGTATTATTCTGCTTCTTACACTGAGTCAGTCTCAAAATGCTTACGGACATGATTGTACACTATGTTAATCACCCCACTTCACTGACCGGGTACTTTATGCTGACATAATTTTCAAAATCTTTGACAAGGTGATGTATTCTAGAATAGTATCTTACCTTAGCAACAATAGCATCGTAAGCAAATCACAGTTTGGGTTTCGGAAGAGTTGCTCTACTGAGAATGCCATTTACATATTCACTCAACAAATTGTTCCAAAATAAAATAGTACCGGTTGGCATTTTCTGCGACTTATCTATGGCATTTGACTGTGTCAATCACAATATTGTCCTTGATAAATTAAAGTTTTTTGGGACCAATGGTGTGGCCAACCAGTGGAAAAGTAATATCTAACAAAAAGAATGAAGAAAGTTGTATTTAGTAATTCAACCAATATAGTCCATGGACATTATTCTGACTGGCGAGAAATCACGTATGATGTTCCCCAAGGCTTAATCTTAGCTCCACCATTGTTCCTCGTTATGTAAACGCTCTTCCATCTAATACCCAATGAAGCAGATTAATTTCTACTTGCAGATGACATTAGTATTGTAATCAATCAAAGTATATGTAGAGAAACGAAAGAAATGGTAAACAAGGTTCTTCAGAGTATCACTGGTTGGTTTTCTGACAAGGGTTTCACCTTCAATTTTAAAAAGACACAACATATTCATTTCTGCACATCTAAGGGTACTACAGCAATGATAAATGTAACACATGCTGAGGAAATAATACACAGGTTGGAATCTTCAGGTATACACATTAATGATAATTTAAACTGGAAAAAGCACAGTTTGAAGCTCCTCAAACAACATAGATCAGCCACTTGCACTTAGAATCATTGCAATCTTGGGCAGAGACAAATCAGTAAATTGACATGTTTCATATACTTTCATTCATCAATGTCATATGGAATAATGTTCAGGGGTTACTCATCTTTAAGAAAGTAAATCTTCATCGAAAAATGGTGCTCACCTATGACCATCTTGTAGCCACCTGTTTAAGGAGTTAGACATTCTGACTACTGCTCCACAGTATTTTGTTCCCTCATGCAGTTGGTTGTAAATAAACCACCACAGTTCAAAAGGAACAATGATGTACGTAATTGCCATTTTTTTTTTTTTTGGTCATCAGTCTACTGACTGGTTTGATGCGGCCCGCCACGAATTGCTTTCCTGTGCTAATCTCAGAGTAGCACTTGCAACCTACGTCCTCAATTATTTGCTTGACGTATTCCAATCTCTGTCTTCCTCTACAGTTTTTGCCCTCTACAGCTCCCTCTGGTACCATGGAAGTCATTCCCTCATGTCTTAGCAGATGTCCTATCATCCTGTCCCTCCTCCTTATCAGTGTTTTCCACATATTCCTTTCCTCTCCGATTCTGTGTAGAACCTCCTCATTCCTTACCTTATCAGTCCACCTAATTTTCGAAATTCGTCTATAGCACCACATCTCAAATGCTTCGATTCTCTTCTGTTCCGGTTTTTCCACAGTCCATGTTTCACTACCATACAATGCTGTACTCCAGATGTACATCCTCAGAAATTTCTTCCTCAAATTAAGGCCAGTATTTGATATTAGTAGACTTCTCTTGGCCAAAAATGCCTTTTTTGCCATAGCGAGTCTACTTTTGATGTCCTCCTTGCTCCGTCCGTCATAGGTTATTTTACTGCCTAGGTAGCAGAATTCCTTAACTTCATTGACTTCGTGACCATCAATCCTGATGTTAAGTTTCTCGCTGTTCTCATTTCTACTACTTCTCATTACCTTCGTCTTTCTCCGATTTACTCTCAAACCATACTGTGTACTCATTAGACTGTTCATTCTGTTCAGCAGATCATTTAATTCTTCTTCACTTTCACTCAGGATAGCAATGTCATCAGCAAATCGTATCATTGATATCCTTTCACCTTCTATTTTAATTCCACTCCTGAACCTTTCTTTTATTTCCACCATTGCTTCCTCAATGTACAGATTGAAGAGTAGGGGCGAAAGGCTACAGCCTTGTCTTACTCCCTTCTTAATATGAGCACTTCATTCTTGATCATCCACTCTTATTATTCCCTCTTGGTTGTTGTACATATTGTATATGACCCATCTCTCCCTATAGCTTACCCCTACTTTTTTCAGAGTCTTGAACAGCTTGCACCATTTTAAATTGTCGAACACTTTTTCCAGGTCGACAAATCCTATGAACATGTGTTGATTTTTCTTTAGCCTTGCTTCCATTATTAGCCGTAACATCAGAATTGCCTCTCTCGTGCCTTTACTTTTCCTAAAGCCGAACTGATCATCACCTAGCGCATTCTCAATTTTCTTTTCCATTCTTCTATACATTATTCTTGTATGCAGCAAATACAAATATTTACAATTTGTACAGAAACAAGATGGCAGTCATAAGAGCCAAGGGGCATGAAAGGGAAGCAGTGGTTGGGAAAGGAGTGAGACAGGGTTGTAGCCTCTCCCCGATGTTATTCAATCTGTATATTGAGCAAGCAGTAAAGGAAACAAAAGAAAAATTCGGAGTAGGTATTAAAATCCATGGGGAAGAAATAAAAACTTTGAGGTTCGCCGAAGACATTGTAATTCTGTTAGAGACAGGAAAGGACTTGGAAGAGCAGTTGAACGGAGTGGACAGTGTCTTGAAAGGAGGATATAAGATGAACATCAACAAAAGCAAAACGAGGATAATGGAATGTAGTCGAATTAAGTCGGGTGATGCTGAGGGTATTAGATTAGGAAATGAGACACTTAAAGTGGTAAAGGAGTTTTGCTATCTGGGGAGAAAAAAAGTGATGATGGTCGAAGTAGAGACGATATAAAGTGTAGACTGGCAATGGCAAGGAAAGCGTTCCTGAAGAAGATAAGTTTGTTAACATCGAGTATAGATTTAAGTGCCAGGAAGTCGTTTCTGAAAGTATTTGTATGGAGTGTACACATGTATGGAAGTGAAACATGGACGCTCAATAGTTTGGACAAGAAGGGAATAGAAGCTTTCGAAATGTGGTGCTACAGAAGAATACTGAAGATAAGGTGGATAGACCACGTAACTAATAAGGAGGTATTGAATAGGATTGGGGAGAAGAGAAGTTTGTGGCACAACTTGACTAGAAGAAGAGATCGGTTGGTAGGATATGTTTTGAGGCATCAAGGGATCACAAATTTAGCAGTGGAGGGCAGTGTGGAAGGTAAAAATCATATAGGGAGACCAAGAGATGAATACACTAAGCAGATTCAGAAGGATGTAGGTTGTAGTAGGTACTGGGAGATGAAGAAGCTTGCACAGCATAGAGTAGCATGGAGAGCTGCATCAAACCAGTCTCAGGACTGAAGACAACAACAACAACAACAACATGCAGCTTCGATGCATGAGCTGTTAAGCTGATTGTGCGATAATTCTCGCACTTGTCAGCTCTTGCCGTCTTCGGAATTGTGTGGATGATGCTTTTCTGAAAGTCAGATGGTATATCGCCAGACTCATATATTCTACACACCAACGTGAATAGGAGTTTTGTTGCCACTTCCCCTAATGATTTTAGAAATTCTGATGGAATGTTATCTATCCCTTCTACCTTATTTGACCGTAAGTCCTCCAAAGCTCTTTTAAATTCCGATTCTAATACTGGATCCCCTATCTCTTCTAAATCAACTCCTGTTTCTTCTTCTATCACATCAGACAAATCTTCACCCTCATAGGGGCTTTCAATGTATTCTTTCCACCTATCTCCTCTCTCCTCTGCATTTAACAGTGGAATTCCCGTTGCACTCTTAATGTTACCACCATTGCTTTTAATGTCACCAAAGGTTGTTTTGCCTTTCCTGTATGCTGAGTCTGTCCTTCCGACAATCATATCTTTTTCGATGTCTTCACATTTTTCCTGCAGCCATTTCGTCCTAGCTTCCCTGCACTTCCTATTTATTCATTCCTCAGCGACTTGTATTTCTGTATTCCTGATTTTCCCGGAACATGTTTGTACTTCCTCCTTTCATCAATCAACTGAAGTATTTCTTCTGTTACCCATGGTTTCTTTTCAGCTACCTTCTTTGTACCTATGTTTTCCTTCCCAACTTCTGTGATGGCCCTTTTTAGAGACGTCCATTCCTCTTCAACTGTGTTGCCTACTGCGCTATTCCTTATTGCTGTATCTATAGCGTTACAGAACTTCAAACATATCTCGTCATTCCTTAGAACTTCCGTATCCCACTTCTTAGCGTATTGATTCTTCCTGACTAATGTCTTGAACTTCAGCCTACTCTTCATCACTACTACATTGTGATCTGAGTCTATATCTGCTTCTGGGTACGCCTTACAATCCGGTATCTGATTTCGGAATCTCTGTCTGACCATGATGTAATCTAATTGAAATCTTCCCATATCTTCCGGCCTTTTTCAAGTATACCTCCTCCTCTTGTGATTCTTGAACAGGGTATTCGCTACTACTAGCTGAAACTTGTTACAGAACTCAATTAGTCTTTCTCCTCTTTCATTCCTTGCCCCAAGCCCACATTCTCCTGTAACCTTTTCTTCTACTCTTTCCCCTACAACTGCATTCCAGTCGCCCATGACTATTAGATCTTCGTCCCCCTTTACATACTGCATTACCCTTTCAATATCCTCATACACTTTCTCTATCTGTCCATCTTCAGCTTGCGACGTCAGCATGTATACCTGAACTATCGTTGTCGGTGTTGGTCTGCTGTCGATTCTGATTAGAACAACCCGGTCACTGAACTGTTCACAGTAACAGACCCTCTGCCCTACCTTCCTATTCATATGGAATCCTACACCTGTTATACCATTTTCTGCTGCTGTTGATATTACTCAATACTCATCTGACCAGAAATCCTTGTCTTCCTTCCACTTCACTTCACTGACCCCTACTATATCTAGATTGAGCTTTTGCATTTCCCTTTTCAGATTTTCTAGTTTCCCTACCACGATCAAGCTTCTACATTCCACTCCCCGACTCGTAGAACATTATCCTTTCGTTGATTATTCAATCTTATTCTTATGGTAACCTCCCCCTTGGCAGTCCCCTCCCAGAGATCCGAATGGGGGACTATTCCGGAATCCTTTGCCAATGGAGAGATCATCATGACACTTATTCAACTAGAGGACACATGTCCTGTGGATATATGTTACATGTCTTTAATGCAGTGGTTTCCATTGCCTTCTGCATCCTCATGTCGTTGATCATTGCTGATTCTTCCGCCTTTAGGGGCAATTTCCCACCCCTAGGACAAGAGAGTGCCCTGAACCTCTCTATCTGCTCCTCCGCCCTCTTTGAGAAGGCTGTTGGCAGAATGAGGCTGACTTCTTATGCCAGACGTCTTTGGCCGCCATCGTTGATTATTTATCAGTGGCGGGGATCGAACCCGGGACCGAAGACGTTTTGATTATGAATCAAAGACGCTACCCCTAGACCACGCGTACAACCGTAATTGCCACACAAGAAGGAAAAACGACATTCATTATTCCATGTTAAAGTTGTCTTTAGTACTAAAAAGAGTGAACAATGCTATAACAAAACTTTTTAATCACTTACATATTGATACAAAATGTCTGATAGACAGCAAATTAAAATCTGAAAACAAACTGAGAAAGTTTCTCCTTGACAAGGCCTTCTATTCTGTAGAAGAATTTATATGGTAATGTGTAAAAGGTGGTGGGTAGGAATTTCTAACTCACATCAGCATATTAAAAAAAGGCCTTATAAATGTTCAATGTATAGGTATGTTTACAAATTAATTTACGATGCGAATGTACAATGACTGATTCTACATCATTACAGTTCATTGTGCAAAATGATCCATGGAACACGAAACTAACTAACTTCTAACTTTCTTCATTTGGAACTTTTCATTTAGCAGCTTGGCATGCATTTAAAACAGAAGGGATATAGTGCACTGTACTTTCAAAAACCGAAAGATACAATTAAAAAAAAACAGGTGATATACTTTACCAAAAAAACATTCATTTTCAAAGAAAACTTAGTCGTTGAGTGTATACTGTACATAATTATACAGTCATATCACTCACTATGAAACATGTCCCTAATTTTTAACTGTCACAATGATGATACGCAACAGTGGTGTGCTTTATCATGCAACCGATTTACAAGCATTACATCAATACACTGAACTCAGCAGCACTGGCTTGCTGCAAAGAACCTCAATTTAACTTATCTAAAATTTTGATTTTCTGCTTGAGGACTAGTGTAACATGTTTCCTTTTAGGTGTCATGATTCTGAACTGTAAAGAAACCTACAATTTCAAATACAGTGTATAAAGCAGTGTTTAACTAAGCACTTTGTTGCACACTATAATTAATTGTGCATGTGTTTTTGGATGTGCGCCGGATTACTGAGAGGCCGGACTACTGAGGGCCGGATTAGTGAAAGTCTAGTGTACATCACACTAATATTGTCTAACGTTGCCCTAGTTTTGGCAATAGTCTCAATCTGGCGAGCAAAAGAGTCAAAATAATATCTTCAGATATGCCTTATCTAGTTCAAACCGTTCATTCACGATTACATCCCATAGAGCAACTATATTTTAGTCTCTGTTTCTAATAGGCTCAGAAATTTCGTATGGGATAGAGATCGTTTGATTTAGTGTATCCATTCCTAATAGTCTCAGACATATCCTATGGGATCGAGATCGTTTGATTTAGTGGGCCAGTAGAGGCATGATAGTGTACCTCAGTGTCGATCAACCTGCAGACGTGTGTGGACGTCCCTGTGAAGACAGCTAATGTCATACTGAATGGTGGCAGTATTCACAGCATACTCATAATGAAGGTGTCAAGAAAAGGCAACACCTGTTCGCACAGAATTTTGAGGTACAGTTCCTACTTCATGTGCACAATAACGCAAATGAGTAGACCAAAGTCCTGGTATGAAAAACACCCCAAAACTGCACAGAACCACTTCTGAGCTAAACCACAACCGTAACACATTGTGGGTTAAATGCCTCATTGGTCGCTCAACTCCATGCATCTTTTGGAAAGGAGTAAAATCGCTGCTAGTTATACCACAGAAGATGTTCTCAGTCAACTACTGTCGTTTTACTGTGTTGTATACCACTCTGCAAATATGTAGTTTTATGCGCCACTGTGAGCAATGGCGTTTTGCAAGGTACCGACTCCAAATGTCCACTCAATACAGTTAGTTGACTTCACAATGTTGATTTAGAAACTGGTTGAAATGGACCTGTATTCACTGACAGCAATAATTTCTGTTGGATCTGAAACTGACTGTCATTAATAAGATGCGATACTTATACTTGCTACCTGTTGGTTAGACTCTTTTTACATTCTCTGTACAACAACAAATAAAACAACCTCATGTAAGGTGTGGACAGGGGAATGGCTAAGCACAGTAGCTCCTTTCTGGCATTCTGTCACATCTCGATGTCAACCCATACTTCTGCACTGATCCCAAACAGCTGACTGCCACATACATAGCACTTCACTGCCAAGACTTACATCAGTGGTGATGGATGACGTGACAGCCTCATGCCAGTTTCACACTACCTGCTGCACTCCAAAATGACCAGTGCACAATTTTAAGGTGGTGACTAACATTTTGTCTAATAAACTTATACTTACTGAAATGAGAAGTGGGTTCATACAACTCGAGATTGTATTACACAAAACTATAATCTTCTTACATCTTTTCAATTAGTGATGTAATAGTAAGATTTATCTCATTTAGACTGATGTGTTTCTTAAAATAATAATTTTGGTCTTTATATATAAAGACCGACTACTGATTATTTCTAAGGAACAATACAATTTGTTTTGTTCTTTGACATTGTCAAACCATGGGTCAGGCTATCTGTTATGTTAAACTGTGTCAGGACCCATCAAAATGGGTGAAAGGATTCGACTATGTCGCCATATACAATAGGTCAGATGAAAAGATGTGTTTGGAAAATGTAAACTTTTGTTTGGATGACACTGTCTAGATGTGTTTCGAGAACTTGAAGAGCAGCTCAATAGTTGGGGCAAGGCAAATGCCAGGGCGAAGTGAGGGAAAAGTTTGATGAAAATCAGCAGCAAGTGCCTTTAGCGGAAGGATAATTGAAGAATAGGACACAATGTCATCGGGAAATGACACAGTTGTACTTTCAAAACGTTTTGGCTCTATGCTACACCATAAATGCTTATATGACAGAAGCCAACAAAATCTCACACTTGATTAAATGAATCAACATCACTTACCAAGGTCTCCTGGTAAAGGATGTCACAACAAAAGAGGAATTCATCAAATGGTGATAGCGAATTGAGGAAATGCAACAGAAAAGAGCAAAGCGAAAAAGATACAGCAGTTGTGGATGACCACTATGCGCTCAGCTCTCTCATGCACCAAATAGTAAGGGAAGACATACAGCAATGTGCAGTAGTTAGAAATGTCAGGCTAGCACACAAGAGATACCAGCCATGAATGTCGACCCCATACATCAGGAGGTAATAGTTAATGTTGAAGGAGATGGGTATCGATCTTTGGCATCACTTCCGCTACTAGTCAAATAAGCTGTGAAGAATGGACTCGGTGAACATGAATTTATGTCACATCTGTCAAATGGTAATCCAACATTTGACCAATGCAGATATAACCAGTTCCTCTGCCAAGTAGAACTCCCTGCTGTGAAACAGGTATTAAAAGATCGGAGAACGACACGCTGATATGTTCTCACTATGGGCGCACTGGACACATTGTACATTATTGCAGAGAGAGAAGAGAAGAGCTCAATGACTGTTATTATGCTGCAAAACGTCAACCATCACTGTTGTCTGATTCAAGCCAGTCGACTGGAGAAGATTATAGCAGACCTATGAGATGAAGCCCATTGTCGTACCCCGGAAGAGGTCGCAACTCAAGTCATAGGGTAAGTTTGCCATCACTGTACAGAGGTATCAGACGCTCGCCTGGCCGCCAATTTCAAGAAAAATAAACGAGGTGACCATCTATGGTGGTGAGGCTTCCACAGATGTAAATCCTCCTTAGATTTCAGTCACCAAGATGCCAGGAGATCTCAGTGACATCATCATCGATGGCCAACCTTCTGGGCACTAGTCGTGCCAGAGGTTTCCTTTTCTGTAATGTTGGAAGTCATCAGCTAGAGAAGACTATGTTTCATAATACAGAAGCGATTATGTTAAAGTCGCATATGGGGGCAGGGGAATACTTGCTGCCACACAGGGACATGTCTTGCAAGAATAATTATAAATGACATAACACAGCCCTTAGAATTTGTCATTTTAACAGGATGTAGTCATGATGTTCTTTTCAGATGAGACATCTTGCAGGCATCACAAGCTGTCACAGATTGTGGGAGATCAGATCTCCCGACTGAGGAAGCCATTCCATCAAGCACAAATAACAAAGATTTCTCTGGGTGATCGTTTGCAATGAAGATGTTGTTGTCCTGCCATCATCGAGACGATTTCCAGTCATCATTCGAGATGCTCAGTTAAACTGTGAAGCTTTTGTCAACTGCAAAAGTTTACTCAGGCTCAGGCTCACAAAATGATCTGCTTCAAGACTGCTTTTGTTGGAGTCATATGTTATTCAACACTTTGTTTGAGTTGTCAAGGCTGTACACCTGGTTGGTTAGGAAGGAGTTGAAGTTTGTGATGTCTGAAGATGGGTGTAATTCCGAAACGCGTAACATGTTCTAATAAAAGAGTCGATTGAACATCTCATGACTTTATTGCGATTGTACACCAGTGGTTGCGAATTATTAACATAAAAATGATCGCAGGCCTCAGACGGGATTTTACGTCCTGTATTTCATAAGAGAATTTAATCGTACAATATTTTTACATACAATAAAAATCGATGTGTGTGCGCACTTGGCCTTATTCATAATGCTGGAGAATACGTTTCGACACGAAATTGCCGCTATGCTTGTATGCTCATGGACGAGCCGTGTATCGGCTGCAATTCTTAAATGCGCGCGATCTACTGTAGAAAGGCTAGAACTAATAGTGGCCGATACTGCCAGACTTCCCTGAAGCTTTTTCTCACTCCCTACACAGTTTTCGGCCATTATTATTGTTTGTGTCTCGAGCTCCCGCCAACAACGGCTACTGTGTTACACTTATACGTTATTCTTATAGATTAGAGATAATTTATATGGAAAAACAACGTTTGCTGGGTCAGCTACGAAGTTTGCCATGTATACATTGTGTTACACATATACATTATTCTTATACACTAGAGATAATTTATATGGCAAAACAACGTTTGCCGGATCAGGTATACCACATAAAGATTTTCATAGGCGGAACGAAGTTCGCTGGGTATAGCTAGTATAAGACAAAGATGTTCTCAGCGTGATGGTCGATTTGGTCATTGTAGTATTTTACACATCATAGTTAGTTGATATGTATGCTCATTGACTGCCTGATCTGTGAGATGATTTGCCCCTGTGATTTAGGGGGGGGGGGGGCCCTACGGCTTAATGTGGTCTATTAACTCCAGTACAAGTTGCTGTTTTCACGTTAAAGAGTCACAAGTAGAGGTGAAGAAACCAGTAAGTGGCAGATTGACTAAGTATTGACATGGGACATTTTGGTTCATAGTGGACAAAATTTTTGAATTGTTTCATTACCAAATTCTGACTTTCCTATATTAACAGTTACACAATCTGTCTTATTAGCCGCAAGCACCAATGGGGCCATTATTGCAACTGATTACTGCATCCGTCTCATGTCAGTAGTTTATCACAATAATCAAGTCTGCATTTAAGTGTGTTACTACCAAAAGACTTGGCTCTATAATGTTACCTTGGCATTCTAATGTCATAAATGCTTGCTTCTTCAATATGTTACCTTTATTCGAAATTTCCCCTTTACCTTGATGTCTCATAAGAAGAAATATTGGACAGCAACTCACCATTTCACATTTATTGAAAGCCTTGTGTGAATTAACCATAATGTCTGTGCCTATCACTGCTTTCAATGAAATATTCTTTATATTCATAGTTATAACTGGACATGTGGCTATGTTTCCTACAGTTTCATTCGCCAATGAAATATCACTTTCTACAAGATTCTCCCAAAGGATAGCAATGTAAAATTCTTCTGGCTCAGCATTCAATATTTCTGATACTGACTGTCCTTTCATACAGTCAATAATATGACTATCCTTATCTGATGTTACGTTCTTCTCTTGTTCAACCATGTTTTGGTTATGGATGTTACCCTTTTTCCACTCTTCTATTGTCGTCTTCACTGCTTATAATTTCTTTTCCATGGCAGCAAATTCGTAGTACAGCCATTCTCTTTCTTAATATAGTTTCATCAAATTCATTCTTCCCCTTCATATTCAACCAGCATCTGTCTTAAGCCGATTTTCAAACCATACTCATTCTGAGGTATCTTGAAGTTTCAATACTTCTTCTAGATCATTGTACCCATCTTACTCTGTTCCTACTCCTTCTAATCTTCTACATCCCTACCTACCCAATTACATTGAACTGAAAATTCTTCATCTTCTTTATCGGTGGTTTTCAAACTTATTTGTCGTCCTTGTAAAGCTATTTCGTCGTGGCCCAAGGATGTAATCATATCCTCCCCTAAGTATCAAAGTCTACTTCAACAACTCACAAACATGTTGAATTCATTTTCCCCTTCCACTTGTCTTCAAACCACAATACTCATTTTAGATTGTCCATCCCTGATTCCATGCTGCACTCGCTCAAATATATTTTCCCTTATTCTTTTAAATAATCAATGGCCAATGTGACATTCTCTTAAAGACCTTAACTTCAACTCTATTCCTTCTGTAACTATATTGGTCTGCTTTTCAAAGCATTAAATGAAATTACCATAGTCTCACTTGCTTTGTTTACAGTCATCACCTTTCTCATGTTGCCAAAATTTACATATATATCCAAATAGAGAACAGATTTCTTAAATGGTGATCCTTCTCCAAAAGACCTTCTCGAATCCCTACCTTATCTATTGAATTTATAAAAAATGTTCTTCTCCTTCTGTTGCATTGTTTGAGACTCCTTTAATCTGCTCTTTTCTTTATGTCCATTGTCTATAGTAACTGGCTTCTCATCACTTATTTGTTCTGGACATAAAAGATACGAAGACATGCCGATAGTAATGCATCTGAGTCTTTTAAGTGAAAACTCTGAAAGATTTCCAAATAAGGCAAACTTCATTAACATTCTACATCTTTGTTCTTCATGTCTACATATTTATCGCTCTCTGCCACTGAGGACCCAGAATTGTACGGTGTAATATAGCCGTGTATTATGTACCTATGTCAGTGCGTGAGAAACAGCATGCTGTAATCGGATTTCAGATTCGAAGAGTTCATCCAAACATGGAGCATCTTTTGTTTTAGCATGACAATGGCAGACCACACGCGAGCGCTGCGACCTGCACAACAATCCAATGCATCTGAGTCTTTTACGTGAAAACTGTGAAAGCTTTCCAAATAAGGCAAACTTTATTAACATTCTACATATTTGTTCTTCATGTCTACATATTTACAGCTCCCTGCCACTGAGGACCCCGAATTGTAGGGTGTAACATAGTCGTGTATAATGTACCTATGTCAGTGCCTGAGAAACAGCATGCTGTAATCGGATTTCAGATTCGAAGAGTTCATTTAAAAGCGCTGCGACCTGCACAACAATCCAGTGCCTTGGGATCACTGTCATCGATAATCCTCCATACAGTCGCGACTTTGTCACATCCATTTTTCATCCGCTTCCAAACTTTAAAGAACACTTTAGAGGATTTCACTTTGACAGTGATGAATCGGTGCCAGCAGATGTGTCAACAAAGTCAAACATTCTACTGTGAAGGTATCAACAAATTGGTCTCTTGTTGGAAGAAATGTGTGCTTCGCCAGGGTGACTATGTTGAGAAATAAATATGTAGACGTGAAAAATAAAGATATAAAATCTTAATAACGTTTGTCTTATTTAAAAAGCTTTTTTAGTTTTCTCACAAACAATTCGGAGGCATTTCTTTTCAGCACGCCCATGTATCTGTGCCAAGGCCTCTGAACCCCTCGCCACACTGTTCTACAATCGCTCCTCTATTATCTTGTGTTTGTGTCTCTGCGCAGATTAATTAATTTCCTTGATCTCATTGTCAGACCAGTTCGAATTTCATTCTTGAATTGTCTATGGACATGCCTGTGTCGATTCCCGAAACGTGGTCATTGCGATTTATCTGCAAGTGGAGCATGCGATAGGATTTCAACATTATTGCTCTTAGCCCCTCTTTTGGTACATTGCTAAAATCGGTTGTTGTGACAAGGAAGTCCACTTCCATTCCTCGTCCAATTATTATGAAGTCTGTTTCGTGATTTATTTGGTTCCTATAATTTTGGTTCGATGGCTGAAAAATCTTTTGTTGCTGTTTAAAATGTCTTTCTGGCGGAAAGCGTTCCCTTTTATTACTGTAATTAGTGCCAATTACACAATGATTGTCCAAATCTCCAGCACAATTATGAACTGTTCCATGCTATCTCTTCTACGCATAACAACAGTCTCACCTACGTACTGTGGCAGCTTTGGAAACAATGTACAAATTAAATCTTCGAGTTGCATAGACTGTGGCAGGAGTAAGTCCTTCTGGCGACAGTAAATAAACGTTTGAGCTCTCGTTTTGCATTTGCCAGCACTTGATAATTACATGCTTTCAAAAGCTCAGTCTTCTTCTTACACTGATGACATTGTGACCAGAATCTTTCGGAAAGCTTCATTCTGAAGTCTGCCGCAGTACGGCAGTCCTGAGCCCTCGACAGTGTCTGAAGCTTTATGTAACCTTACAGACAGTTTCGTATAAAATCCGTCTTTCTATCTTCCTTCCAGTTTCATGCGAGTACGCTGTTAAACTGACTTGTCCATATTACTGGGTGAACACTTCCATCAATGCTGTAGGTCAGAAATCTGTGATGTTCCCGAAACTTGTACCCTTCAGTTTCTTTTTACTCATATCGATTCATAATTCATAAATTGTGCTCAGAGGCAATCTTCATACGATTAGTTTATTTGCTAATAGTATCCTTGTCAGAATCATGATTCATGTGTTATTGTTTCTTCTGACATGCGTAGTACCCGCAGCCGCTGTAGCTTGGAGCCTGTGACAAATGGTACTTTCAACACTTTTCCCCAGTTATTGTGTCTTTGAGTAAACTGAAGATGGAGGGGAGAAAGGAAAGGTAGGTGTAGGGACTACTGATATCAGCTCCATCAGAACTTTATAAGTAAACAGCGTCGACGAATGAAAATGTGTGCCCGACCGGGATTCAAACCCGAGATCTCCTGCTAACAAGACAGTTGCGTTAAGCACGGCGCCATTCAGACACATTGCTTATGTCACACTGAAAGTATCTACATCTACGTGATTACTCTGCTGTTCATCACAAAGTGCCTGGCAGAGGGTTCAATGAACCACCTTCAAGTTGTCTCTCTACCGTTACTCTCTCGAACTGCACTTGCGAAAAACGAGCACTTAAATTTTTCTGTGCTAGCCCTGATTTCTCTTATTTTATGGTGATGATCAGGTGGGTGCCAACAGAATGTTTTCGCAATCAGAGGAGAAAAATAGTGATTGAAATTTCATGAGCAGATCCCGTCGCAACGAAAAACGCCTTTGTTTTAAAGGATTGTCGCACCAATTCACGTATCATGACTGTGGCACTATCTTTCTATTTCGCGATAATACAAAACGAGCTTCCCTTCTTTGAACTTTTCGATGTCATCCGTCAGTCCCACCTGATGCGGATCCCACACCGCACAACAATAATGCACAGTAGGGCGGACAAGCAGACAAGCAGTCTCTTTAGTGGACCTGTTGCACCTCCTAAGTTTTCTGCCAATGAATCGCAGTCTTTGGTTTGCTCTACCCACATCATTATCTACGTTATCGTTCCAACTTAGGTTATTTGTAGTTGTAATACCTAAGTATTTAGTTGAATTTACAGCCTTCAGATTTAGGTGACTTATGGCGTAATTGAAATTTAGAGGATTTCTTTTAGTACTCATGTGAATAATTTCAGTTTTCGCAACATATAGGTATCTTATCTTATCTAAATCATTTTCGTTTTGGTCATCTGACGACTTTACAAGATACTAAATGACAGCATCATTTGCAAACAATCTAAGATGGCTACTCAGATTGTCTCATATGTCGTTAATATAGATCAGGAATAATAGAGGGCCTATAACACTTCCTTGATGAACGCCTAATATTACTTCTATTTTACTCGATGGCTTTCCGTCTATTACTACGAACTGTGACCTTTCTGAGGAAATCACGAATCCAGTCGCACAACTGAGGCGATATTCCATAGGCACGCAGTTTGGTTAGAAGACGCTTGTGAGGAACGGTGTCGAAAGCCTTCTGGAAATCTAAATATATGGAATCAATTTGACATCCCCTGTCGATAGCACTCATTACTTCATGAGTATAAAGAGCTAGTTGTGTTTCACAAGAACGATATTTTCTGAATCCGTGCTGACTGTGTGTCAATAAATCGTTTTCTTCGTTGTAATTCATAATGTTCGAAATCAGCATACGTTCCAGAGTCCTACTGCAATTCGACGTTAGTGATACGGGCCTGTAATTCAGCGGATTACTCTTGTTTCCGATTTTGAGTACTGGTGTGAGCTGAGCAATTTTCCAGTCTTTAGGTGCAGATCTTTCTGCGAGCCAGCGGTTGTATACAATTGTTAAATATGGAACTACTGTATCAGCATACTCTGAACTGACTGGTATACAGTCTGGACCAGAGGCCTTGCCTTTATTAAGTGATTTAAGCTGCTTTTCTACACCGAGGATATCTACTACTATGTTTCTCATTGTGCAGTTGTTCTTGATTGGAATTCCGGAATATTTACTTCGTCTTCTTTGGTGAAGCAGCTTCGGAAAACCGTATTTAATAACTCTGCTTTAGTGCCACTGTCATCAGTGACTTCACCGTTGTTATCGCGCAATGAAGGTATTGATTGCGTCTTGCTACTGGTTTGCTTTATGTATGAGCAGAATCGCTTTGGGTTTTCTGCCACATTCCGAGACAGAGATTCGTTGTGGAAATTATTAAAAGCATCTCACATTGAAGTACGCGCTATATTCCGAACTTCTGCAAAACTTTGCCAATCTTGGGGATTTTGCGTTCTTTCAAATTTGGCATGCTTTCTTTGTTGCTTCTGCAACAGCGATCTGATCCGTTTTGTGTACAATGGGGGACCAGTACCATCATTCATTAATTTATGTGGTATATATCTCTCAACTGCCGACGATACTATCTCTTTGAAATCATTCCACATGTTTTCTACCCTTACATGATCAGAATTGAAGGAGTGGAGATTGTCTCACATTCGGAAGGACGACGGTTCCAACCCTTTTCTGTTTTAGGTTTTCCGTGATTTCCCTAAATCACTTCAGGCAAACGCCGGAATGGTTCCTTTGAAAGGGCACGGCCGACTTCCTTCCCCATTCCTCCCTAATTCGACGGGACCGATAATCTCGCTGTTTGATCCCGTCCCCCAAATGAACCAACCCAACAACACAGTGTTTCTTGCAAATGCATGCACTATCTCGGCACGCTACCCTGGCCGACTTACACTCCCAGCTAGTGTCACAGTTCCCACCCACGTACTCAGTGCTCGCTAATTTTAAATTTCCTGCTGAAGGTAGAACATAAATGTGCAACGGCACTGCAAGTAGTGGATTCAACCGACAATAGAAGAAAATCAGTTATATGAATGCATGGTGTCAAATTCCCAACTGTGTTCCAAATTATGTAAATTGAAGGTGGAGGGGGGAGAAAGAAAAGGGAAGGAACTAATGATATCAGCTGCACAGGGACTTTATGGTAGGCGGGAGATCTCGAGTTCTAGTCCTGTCCAGCACACAGTTTCATTCGTCGCCTCTGATTCCACATAAAGTCCTGATGCAGCTGATACCATCAATTCCTTCCTTTTCCTCTCCTTTCTCCCTCCTTCACCTTCGCTTTACGTAATATGTGCCACAGCTGCGCTTTTCACTTGGTGTCTGTTCTTTCGGACAAGTCCAAAGGCACAGACACCATGCATTTATATAATTTTGTCTTACGTTTCACTTAATTTATCTAAACATTCGCTGACAGTATTGACCTCATTTTAGTTGCATCTTGTAGATCCTGGACTTCTGATTTATATTCGAGTCAAATTCCATATGGGAAAGCTCGGCTATACTTTGCATTTCAGTAATCTGTATGTCATCACTCTAAAACCGTTTGTCGTGGTATTGCGATGCACCTTTACACATTCTACTGAATTTTCCATTTTCGACGCTTCTGCTAATAGCATCCACATCAGGACCTTGACTTAGGTGTTCCTGTTTCTTCTGGTGTTCCACAGTATCCGTAACTGCTTACACCTTCAGTTGGAGCCCGTGCCAAATGATACTCTCGACACTTTTCCCCAATTATTTTGTCATTTGTTTTGCTTAATTTGCCTATTCGCTGTCGTTGTTGACTTCATGTTTATTGTATCATGCTAACAGATCCTGATTTCTGATGTCCGTTTGAATCAAACTATGACTTGAGAGAACTTATTCCGTAAGGGAATGACTCAACTGTACTTTGCAATTCAATAATATGTGTGTCATCACCATAAAATCATTTATTGTGGTATTACAGCGCGCCTTTTTACAAATTCTACAGAATTTTCCATTTCAAACGCCAGTGCACTTTGTTCGATAGTTCACTCATCTACCGGTTGATAGAGTTGGGTCATTGCTTCTTGTTGTTTTCGTGCACCTGACGTTATTCGTCGCCCTGTTTTTGCATTATTTGTAACAATAATTAGGGTTACCAGACTCTCCATTATTAACGGACTCTTCCGTTTTTTCGCCCAAATTTTCTTCCCCTGTTTATTTATCCCTGAGTGAATTATTCTCCATTTTTGTACTCAAGACAATTACGAATTATATTTTATGGAATAATATAATCTTGAATCTGAACTTGAAGAATGATTTCGTTGTAGTCTCTCAAGTTATGTTGAATTCACGAATGTTGGCAGCGCTTGATCTTCCAGACCGAAGCAACAACCAGCATCACCACCTGCTTAATAACTTGTTTGTCCGTTCTTGGAAAGAAATACATAACTGATTCTGCGTATCAGGGATCCGACAGTTTGTTGGTATGTTTGTTGAGGTATGTGTCATTAGATGCCTACGCATAGGACATGTAATTCGTATAAGTAACCGGACCGCTGAGCTGCGTACGCGGTGATGGCACCCGATAGCGACTCAGGTGGGTACCATAGGATTTACATCTGGCAAATTTGGTCTGAAGACGATCAGGGACCTAGTGTAGCAAAAATGTGATTCACCCGAAAATCCGACACGTTTCCTTTGATCGACGGTCGAATCCCGATGGTCCCGTGCCCACTGCAATCGTAACTGACGATGTTGTTGGGTCAACATGTGAACGCGAAGGGGTTTTCTGCTGCCGGCCTCCATGTTGAACAATACACGACGAACAGTGTGTTCCGAAACACTTGTGCGTGCACCAGCACTGTGCTCTTTCGGCAGAGGTGCCACAGATCACCATCTATGCTACTTCACAGAGCAGACAAGCCTCCGAACCCCATGGTCTCTGAAGAATCGTGGATGTCCAACCATTTAGCGCCCAGTGGCAGTTTAACTGTCTTTCTACCTCTTTCCATAGATGCTGATGACGGAATGCGAACATTCGACCAGCTTCCCCGTTTTCGAAATAATAATTCACTGGCTCTGTGAAAAAATAATTTGCCCTTTGCGAATTTTAAAATTTTTCCGGCGAATTGACTGTTCAAACAAATTTCGGGCTTGCAGCCGGTCGTCATTCAATACCTAGCACGATATTTCAACTGGGCACCTGCGAGTCATCTTCAGGTGAGCCGTCGCATACTGGCGAAAACGGTCTCCGTTCCGCAATACACTCCTGGAAATGGAAAAAAGAACACAGTGACACTGGTGTGTCAGAACCACCATACTTGCTCCGGACACTGCGAGAGGGCTGTACAAGCAATGATCACACGCACGGCACAGCGGGCACACCAGCAACCGCGGTGTTGGCCGTCGAATGGCGCTAGATGCGCAGCATTTGTGCACCGCCGCCGTCAGTGTTAGCCAGTTTGCCGTGGCATACGGAGCTCCATCGCAGTCTTTAAAACTGGTAGCATGCCGCGACAGCGCGGACGTGAACCGTATGTGCAGTTGACGGACTTTGAGCGAGGGCGTATAGTGGGCATGCGGGAGGCCGGGTGGACGTACCGCCGAATTGCTCAACACGTGGGGCGTGAGGTCTCCACAGTACATCGATGTTGTCGCCAGTGGTCGGCGGAAGATGCACGTGCCCGTCGACCTGGGACCGGACCGCAGCGATGCACGGATGCACGCCAAGACCGTAGGATCCTACGCAGTGCCGTAGGGGACCGCACCGTCACTTCCCAGCAAATTAGGGACACTGTTGCTCCTGGGGTATCGGCGAGGACCATTCGCAACCGTCTCCATGAAGCTGGGCTACGGTCCCGCACACCGCAAGGCCGTCTTCCGCTCACGCCCCAACATCGTGCAGCCCGCCTCCAGTGGTGTCGCGACAGGCGTGAATGGAGGGACGAATGGAGACGTGTCGTCTTCAGCGATGAGAGTCGCTTCTGCCTTGGTGCCAATGATGGTCGTATGCGTGTTTGGCGCCGTGCAGGTGAGCGCCACAATTAGGACTGCATACGACCGAGGCACACAGGGCCAACACCCGGCATCATGGTGTGGGGAGCGATCTCCTACACTGGCCGTACACCTCTGGTGATCGTCGAGGGAACACTGAGTAGTGCACGGTACATCCAAACCGTCATCGAACCCATCGTTCTACCATTCCTAGACCGGCAAGGGAACTTGCTGTTCCAACAGGACAATGCACGTCCGCATGTATCCCGTGCCACCCAACGTGCTCTAGAAGGTGTAAGTCAACTACCCTGGCCAGCAAGATCTCCGGATCTGTCCCCCATTGAGCATGTTTGGGACTGGATGAAGCGTCGTCTCTCGCGGTCTGCACATCCAGCACGAACGCTGGTCCAACTGAGGCGCCAGGTGGAAATGGCATGGCAAGCCGTTCCACAGGACTACATCCAGCATCTCTACGATCGTCTCCATGGGAGAATAGCAGCCTGCATTGCTGCGAAAGGTGGATATACACTGTACTAGTGCCGACATTGTGCATGCTCTGTTGCCTGTGTCTATGTGCCTGTGGTTCTGTCAGTGTGATCATGTGATGTATCTGACCCCAGGAATGTGTCAATAAGTTTCCCCTTCCTGGGACAATGAATTCACGGTGTTCTTATTTCAATTTCCAGGAGTATATATAGCGCGCTGTAACTATCCTGCGCATGCGTCCAAAACTTGATAGACGGACCACACTGCCCGCCTGCAGCGCCCTCATGGTGGAATAGCGGAACTCAGTCGCCCTCAGTGTTGCTGTTTGCCGCGGCCGTCGGCGTACTCTGTCGTCTTCGATTTGAGCAAATCGTGATGACGGGGTTTCATGCACTGTCCAGCTGGTAGCTGCTGTCACGGTTCAACAGATTTTCCGCCAGGCGTATTTCTACGGATTCTTTAATAATGGAGTCCCAGAAAGATGTTGCTGTGGACAAAATCATTGTTTTCTCATACTCCACTGAATGTCCAGTGAAAATACAATGTTCAGCAATAGCGGACTTGCTTGGCTGCAAAAGGCGGATGTAACGTTGATGTTCAGTGCAGAGTTCTTTCACGGTGCGTGTGGCTTGACCTATGTAACCCATACCACATTGGCACAGTATATCGTAAATGTCGGCCTTTCGTAGTAACAGATTGTCCTTTACTGATCCCACAAGGTCCGCAACCTTCGATGGTAGGCGGAAAACCACTTTTACCTGAAATTTTCGAAGGATTCTTGTTATTTTGAACAAGTATTGCCAATGAAAGGAAGAAAAGCTAAAGATCATTCCGGCGTGTTCTCCTCTTTATCCACTTCCTGCTTCTTAATTTTAACTGTTAGTGCCCTGTTAATCTGCCGGATAGAATACCCATTTTTGATGAACACTGTCTTTAGATGGGCGAGTTCTTGAGCTCTATGAACAACTGTTTTAAGCACACTAATGGTTTGCAATGGACGATGGCAACTCGATACTTGCAGGTACAAATCAGTATGAGTGGGCTTCCGATAAACTGAATACCTTAGTGAACGATCATTCTTCCTTCGAACCAGGACATTCAAGAACGGCAAACAACCATCTTTCTGTATTTCCATGGTGAACCGGATGTTGCTATGAATGGAGCTGAGGTGACGTAGAAACTCCATTAATTTGTCTTCCCCATGAGGCCACACTATGAAAGTATCAACCAACTGTTGGTTTCAGGGCAGCTGATTCAAGCGTTCTCTCCTCAAAATCCTCCATAAAAATGTTGGCCACCAAGGGAGACAGGGGGCTACCCATGGCGACACAGTCAGTCTGTTCAAAATATTCTTGATTAAACATAAAATAAGTTGAGGAAAGAGCTTGCCTAAACAAAGCAGTGATATCAACAGGAAACATGTTACAAATCTGTGTCAAAGAATCTGCAGGAGGAACTTTTGTAAAAAGTGAGACCACTTACTAGAAGGTCTACACTGCTAAGACGAAGAGCCCCCAGCCCCAAGGAAGGGAGATGTTTTGCTAAATCATATGTGGGAGCTCCAATATGGCTCTCTATTGGATGCAGAGGAAGACTCTCTTTATGAACATTTGGAAGGCCATACAGTCTTGGAGGTACACAACCATGTGGTCTTAACCTCTTGATGGTCTCTTGCGGTAGGGAGGAGGAATTTAATAGTGCTGAAGTTTTCCGTTGCACACGTCCTGTAGGATCGTAATGTGTCCTCCTATAGGTAGAGTCACTTAGCAGACCACGCACCTTATCTTTATACACACCACGAGGTAACATAATAGTTGCATTACCTTTGTCAGCTTTCAATGCCACTACGTCAGGGTCCTCTCTCATATTTCATAATGCAGCCCTTTTTGCAGAGGTTAAGTTACTGGATTGAGTAGGAGCCTTCGACAGAGCACTGTGCACTAGATCACACTGCAAATTTTCCTGCAACCGCCTTTTCCCAATGGACGTTTCATACGCACTAATCTCGCAAGCTCACGTTTACAAAATTCTCGCATCGACCTGTTCCCGTATTTAAATGATGGCCCGTTCAGAAACTCATTTTGGAGTCGCATTTGCTTCGCTCCACCCCAGAACTTGTTCAGGAAACTGCTTTAAAATATTTTGTAGGTAGTGAACGTTTCATTGTGTATATTTTACCACGATTGCGGCTCACCTTCCAAATGTCTTTTCACGAATTTTATCTGCACCTCGTCCGACATTCGCCTTATAAAATCATCCCTGCATGCTGCTAGAAAGTTTACTCGGTGATATCTCCCGTTCCCTGCAAAACATTTGACCGACCCCGAGTTCATCCACGGGACACTGATCACTGGAGAGGTTTGATGTGCAGCTAAAGAATGCAGTTCGCTTTTTATTTCATTTATTTACTTTTTACCTTCACTATTTTCAATTTTAATACCAGATTCTACTTGTTCGTTTAATTTATCTACTTCTTTCTCCCCTTTACCCATTCGAATGGGTAAGTTGCTAACAGCCTCTGTCGTCACAGCCATTACAGCATCTTGCCTACTCATACAATTTCTTACGTTGCCTCCCAGATCCGCCTGCAACTTCTCCGCCTTATCACTGAAGTTTTTCTCCGCTTGATCTACCTTAGAGTCAAGTATCTCAACTTCATCAGAAATTTTTCCCATTTCAACTCGAATGGTTTTTAATTTTCCGCCTATCAATTCCTCGATTCCACTAGCCAATTTATCTACTTCGTCTTTCACAACCGAAGCTATTTTGGATTGAACCGAATCTATTTTTAAATTTACGTCAACTATATCGGTTTTAACAGAATCAATTTTTAGATTTATGTCACCCATATCGGTTTTAACAGAATCAATTTTGGATCTCATATTGGTTTTAACAGAATCAATTTTGGATCTCATATTGGTTTTAACAGAATCAATTTAGGATCTCAATCCTCTTATCATTTGCATTAATTGCGACATCATGTCTCCCCCAAATTCATCTCCCTTGCCTGATTTCGGACTATTTGCCCCACTAAATTCACCGCCGATCACGCTCTGCCGCTCCGACTTCGGGCTAAGCGGATCGCTAGTGTTTTCGCACCCACACAAACTGGCCGACTGCTTAATATTAGCAACGTATATTATTGGCGATTGAACTACAGAATCATACATAATCTTGCTATCAGCGCTGGTACTTAGCTTTGTTGTGCTGGATCCTTCTGTCATGGTATTGCTGCCGATGTTGCATTTCAAGCCGACGTTGAAGATCTCGTAGCCTCTGTTGTGGTACTGCAACCGCCGCTGCGCGATGAATCGCCGATGAAGATGCCGCTGCTGGCTGGAACCACGTGCTTTCGATGTCGCCTCCTCTTCCGCGTTACTTTTTTTTATCACTCCTAACCACTGCTAAAACTCGGTGCACACAACTGTTGCAAAATTCATAGCTCAGAGCCCCCATGCAAAATGCCTAAACTGCCACATACTTGGGACCTAGGTCACAGAATGTCGTTAACTGTGAGAATTACAATTGTAATTTCACAACTATTAAAGGAACTTAATATTCAGTCCTGAACCGATCTCACATTTGACTTTTGTGAGAGGTCCTGCCCATCGAAGTTCAGCTAATACTTTTGGAAACACTTTGCAAAATTCAAATCCAATTCTAAACTTTCTAGAGTTCATATTCCGCAACAAACACTTTCCAAAATCCATTTCGGTTCCCACACTTTGCAAGATTCGTGTCCCTCAACTAACATTTCCCAAGTTCCTATCCCGGACGAGCCCCCAATTGTGAGCTAACATCCCAAAAATGTTCGGGCCCACATGCGGTTCCTCTTCGTCAAAATGTCTTGCTTAAAACTCGTCTAGGGTTTGAACCGCACGTGTCGCATTACACGCCATAAATTAGACACTTGTGATCCTTTGGTTAAATTGTCTGGCTGATGGCAAGTTCGCGAAATACAAAGTTAACATAACATCTAACAACAGTAATAATACTATCGGGAACTAAATTAATGATCCATAAATGATGTAGGCCACACAGTTGTGATTTGGTTAGAATAACGATTATTGAGAAAGCAAAGTAGTAGCGAAAGTGGTCATATTTAGAATTACTATTACACCCGAGCGCATATCCATTTGACACAGTTTGATCATTCACAATCTCATAGCTAATACAAGTTACCTACGCGAAAAGTTAAGAGTTCACTCGAGGCACCCGGCTGCTCACCATTCAGAGACTAAGTCCCGCGATACCACACAACGCGAAATTTTATAAGTCGTTTCACTTCCCAGGCCGACTGTCCGCTTTCTCCTCTGCATCCGAACTGTACCCTTTGGTGTCTACAGCCAAACTGTCCCCATTCGCTTCTGCACCAGCACTGTCCCTCTGCCCGTCGACGGCCGTGTTTCCCGCGCGACGAACATCGTCACTCAACTGACTAGAGCAGTTCTCTTTACTGGAGCTGTCCATCTGATTGGCTACAGCTTATTCAACATTATTTTACATTTTAGCATATTTAATTAAGCAAAGCTCGACCACTTTCACATTCTAAACAAAGAAACAATAATATCAATTACATAATAAACGTTAAAGTCTTTTGTGCAAGGGTCTACGGATTGCACGCAGCCACATGGTACGTAACTCGTGCTCGCCAGCCGACCTGTCTGGAATGCTGACAATTTGCTTGGTCAGTACACGTGCGTCCGGCTGCTCTGTGGCGCCGAGTACGCGACTGGTCGCCGTCCGCACCGACCTGGTAAACAACACGTGAATGCTGATGCGATGAGTTGAAAAGTCAATGTTTGTGGTGCAATAAGTCGAGAGGAAGAGTTAAAGGCATCTCAAGAAGAAGATCCACAATGCACACTATGGAAAAATGATCAACGTTTTGTCGAAATAGATGGATTGTTGTACAAAATCACTAGTAAAGGAAGTCGCCTAGTACAGTGTCTCTTTTGCAATATGCACCATTATCGATGTGAAACATAAGTAAAAATGACTGTATGTGGCTCAAAATGAATTGCAAACATCGATTTATCTGCGAAAGGTAATAACACTAACTGTAAAAATATACAATATATATCGATAGATGCAGAAAAGACATTATTTTTAGTGTATGAGATTATAATGTGTAAGTAATTAAAAGAAGTATTATTATCTTTGTAAGAGTATAAAATACAATGCAATGCTCATTCTTCGTCTAGTCTGTTTGGATCTGTTCGTTCTGGTGTTAGCTGGGATAAGGTACGCAAGCCATTGTGCAGCGCTAGCATTTGTTTCTGTCGTAACGTAATTGCAAATATTTAATGGTGTAAACTGTGTCCTAGTAAGAATATATTAGAGTAAAGTGATCTCCGTGTGTTATTTCAAGAACCTACGCCACATTTACCTTATGAAAAGAATATTTAATGAAAATTATTTATCATGTTTCCAGCTGCTGCGGAGCGAGTAACAGTGATCTCTGACTGTTAACAATTAGCCGCCATTACGCGGTACATTTAAAAATATTTTTCCACAGCACAATGTCTGATAGCCGGAGCGGAAGAAATTATGTAAAAATATTCAGTGAGGTTAATTGAAGGAATCCAGTGAAATAATTTTATTAAAACTTGTCTATTTTTTGTGATAGTAATATGGAGCTCAGTAATACTACGCAATTGCATTTACAGTAATTTGTCGGGAGCCTGGCGCTCGATAAAACCAGATATAATACGTAATTGGCAACCTACGAAATTCATTATTTTGCTTATTATATCTCTTTTGTATTTTTTTTGAAAGCTAAAAGTAAAAACTAACTTCACTAAAAATCAGTAACAGATCACGATAAATCAAAGGACAAACAAATTTACTAGGAGAGTATTTCCTCTAAATAAATAGTTACATTATTTTTTAAAGAGATATAGTACTAGTTATTTCAGAAACCATGAAAGAACAAATCACGAGAGAACAACACGATTCTTTATTATCAGGACATTGTGGTAAAAAAGCAACCAACATTAAAATAGCTCAAATGTTTTGCTAGCCGAGCCGAAAAGTTGATGTTATCGAGTTTGTTTCACAATGTGATTACTGTAAGAGACGGAATAATGTAGGAAAAAGTAATTGGTATGTTGTTACAATGCCAAAATGCACAGCTCAACTAGCCAAAGTCCATATGAGATCGTCTACGGGAGAATAATGCATTCACCCTTGGACTTGGCACAATCGACTGCCGGAGTCAGCAATGAACACATAAGGGATCTAGCACGCGAGCTAAAGGAAGCATGGAGGGGAGTGAACCAGCGAAATCATCAATCCTTTCTTCAGCAAGAAAGACAACACGACCTCCAAGCGGTAGTGCCACAGTATCGAGTTGGAGGCCTTGTGTATCTGAGCAATGTGGTGTTAAAGAAGAGTCAAGTCAAAAAGTTAAAGTTTTGGAAAGGACCATATCCAATCTTGGAGTTGTTGTCGCCAGTCACTCTTAACCTCCATCTGCCGTTTCGTACTACTGTCGTTCATGTCAATCGTGTAAAGCAATTTGTGGGTAGATTTCCAGAAGTATCGTAAGACGTCGAGGACCGTCCGAGAAGCAGAGGCATCGCCACATTCCGAGCGATCCTGTTCCAAACACCCCTACAATCTGCGTAAACATATATAGTGTGTGAGAGTGCAATGCGTGTCTTTATTTCAGCCATGTGCTTATGTGAATGTGTTGTGAAAATTTAGTATTAAAGCTATTGCAGGAGTGTACAGTGAAACTAAACCTTTTATTCCACAGGTTACCACAAGAAACTCATTTATTTTATGTTCATTGTTAACTCTAGTATTTAGAACTACTTAACCATGTTCACTTTTATTTTAATGTTTGCTATGATAGCGTATTCTACTAATGCTGTAGTAATAGTACCACAGAGTATAGGTGTTTTGTTTGAACCACGATCAGACATGGTAGTTTCAACCAGTTATGCAAAACTTGTCCTCAAGTATAATCTGAGTGAAATCCAGCAACAGTTCAATTCTGTAAAGGAGCAAATTGATCTAATTCGTTCTGTTAATGGTAACGATACAATTTTGGAAATGGGTACATCTTGGTGTAATAACTAGATCACAGCCAAAATGCAGCTAGAGTCTACATTTGCTAATTATGAGCAGGAGATTTACTGTTTTTTAAAGCTTTTGCCACACAAAACTTTAATTAGGCATAAACACCCCTGGTTTGAATTTGGAGGGAGTATCCTTCGTACTGTGTTTGGTACTTTAACTAGTCGATATCTCCTGGAAGTTAAAGGCAAAACATTAGCTCTTGAACAACAATCCAGTACAGATTCAACTAACCTCTCTAATGAAATTCTCGTATTAAAGAAAATGCAAAGAACCATAACTAACCACACAATTTTCATTGAACAGATCGCAAATATCCAAGAACTATTCCAAGGATTAAATGCTGTGAGTGCACACTTAGATTTAAACACTCTTTTGTTAAGGATTATTGATGGTTTATCAAATGCAAGAATGGATGCCCTTAACTTAAGAACAGCCTTAGAAAATAGTTCAAATGATTCTTTGAGCAGTGTACTACAACACCCAAAACAATTTTTACATATCCTACTATCAATTGAGCGAAAGCTAGGTGCAACCTATACTATGATTTACCCTGTTAACTATTACAATTTATATTCTTACTATAAGTTAACCACCACACACTCTTTAATGACTGAAGATGAATTAACTGTTATTGTTTCTATTCCCATTACTAGATCAAAGCACAATTTTGAAATGTATAAGATTTATACTTACCCTGTGAAATGAAGAGCGGCAGGTATTCATGTAAAGTACGTACTAAATGATTATCTACTGATCAGCAAGGATGGAAGATATTTTGTGTCCCAAAATGAAAATGATTTGCATATGTGAAAACGTAGTCATAAGTTAATTTGCCCAGAACCGGCAGTATTCTTAGACAGTAGAGTGTACAGCTGTGAGAAAGAATTGTTTATGAATCATCCCCCCTGCCCTAGAATTTTAATACATCTTTATCATCAATTTCTTAAACGAAGTTCTGAAGGTATAATTTTCTCATTTAACTCCACCCTTAATGTCACATTTACATGCAAAAATTATGATACACCTGAGCTACCCTTTACACTCAAATTGAATAATAGTGGATTAATCTTGAATGCCACACATTGGGATTTATCATGTAAACTATGCGATATGCCTGGTGTATTGCCAACTACATTTCAAGCAACTGGACACTTATCATTAACGAGAATGATATCTGTTTATTACAAAGATTCATACGTATTAACGTATGGAAAGCATTCCTTGTAAAGTTTTTCTGAAGACAATAATTTAATTACGGATATTCGTGAAAAGACAATTATCTTCATTGAAGCAGCAAATAGAATTAAGTCCTTCGATTTATCCAGCAATGTTAATGCATATGTGATTGTCAGTATTGTGTTTTTATTGATTTGATTAATTTGTCTTTTGTCAACAGCATTTGTCATGTATGAAATTGTCATCCTGAAGGAAAGCTTCTCTGTACCGAACGTTACTGTGTCTGCAAATGAAATACATGTTGCAATGCCTTCTGACGCCACAAACGTCGAAATAGATTCATAACGCCCAGGAGGTCGTCTTGAGCCACCTATTGTTGCTCTCTTCCTCTGGTGAGAGTGATGCAAGGGTCTACGGATTGCGCGCAGCTGTACAGTACGTAACACATGCTCGCCACCGACTTGTCTGGAATGCTGACAATGTGCTTGGTCAGCAGACGTGCATCCGGCCGCACTGCGACGTGGAGTACGCGACTGGCCGTCGTCTGCAGTGCGCAGTATTACCTCACCTCAAGGACTGACAGCTTACAAATTCTGACAAAATATTTATGTAATCATCATCTGGGGCAATAACACAAACAACCCACTTATATTTGCATAAACCAATACAATTTCCTTCTTAGCTTTGAATGCCACGGCCATTAACCTTGCACCATTGTGCTTTCTGATAAATAAATAACAAACAAAAGTAAGTATTATGCACTTAACTTCACAACAAATATTCTGTTACCTAATGATTCAATAAGGTGTCATACTGTCATCGTTCAATGTGTTTTGTGTGGAGATGATGATCTGATGCTTAACTGAAAATGCTGATAACTTAAATTTACTATATCTTTTGAAGAAATAATGTTACAGAGTTGATATTTACAACATTTGCCATTTTAATGATGAGATTCTATATGAAATATCGATCGTTAAGGTCGGACAAAGCGTTCAGAATTTAGCGTTCAGGTGTTTGTTACAAAACTTGTTAATTTCATTTTAACAGTTAATCATGAACTATAATAGATATGATCAATATTCCAGTTTTATCGGGGTCAACATGAAATTTTATGAAGGTTGGTAGATTAAAATTACTGTGGCTTCATTCTGTGCACTACTACAGAATTAAATAGTTTTCATAAATGTTATCCCTTTATGGCGCTCTTAGGTCCGCCATATTTAACATTGCTACGTCTCCTTAGCCACAAGTGGCTTATACTGGGTTTCCCTATGACGTAGGTTTTCGTCTGTCTCACTCGCACACTACAGCGCATGGACCTCAATGGACAATAGATGCCTGTGAGTTTCCCCATCTCGTGATGAATCTTTGTGGCACACTGTCCTGGACGACTGGGTTCGTTTCGCAATTCCTGTAGGCTGACTCTTTCGGCCATATATTTAAATGAGAGCGCAATGCTCGTTAACTCACATTAACGAGGTTTTAAAAACTCTCTGTTACTGTTGGATTGGCTTTTCCACATAGTTTCTTATTATATATAACTTTTGTTTGAGTACAAAAACCTTTTAGTGTTAAAATTTGTGCCCATCTAGTAATGAAGAACGAGTAAAAATATTGTCTATGGCTGCGCTTCTGTTCCCGTGCACCCTTATTGGAAAAATCAGTCTGCATCAGATCATATGAATTTAGGAGATCTACCAACATCTTTGTTCTTGCACAATCATATGCAAAGTTGAAACTGAAGCCACCACATAATTTTTAGTATTTCCTGTGAAGTGAACCAAGAACCCTCTTTAGCTTGAACAGAAATGCTCTGAAATCAGAGTTTGGGGACCTATAAACAACAAGAATTAGAAGTTTAGTTTCACTAAATTCAACAGCCTCTGCACAACATTCAAACACCTGTTCAGTGCAGTGCCGTGATACATCCATAGACTCAAATGGAAAACTGGTTTTTACGTACCTGGCCACTCCCCAGATCCACAAAGAACTCGTTGAAAAACAGCCAGCTAATCTGTGTCCTGGTAAACGAAGCCTCTGAATTGTCAAATTATTTAAAAGCTGCTCTGATATACCAATAATTTCAGAGACAACATCTATAAGCAGTTCACTAACTTTATCTCTAATACTTCTTATATTTTGATGAAATATGCCAATTCCTTTCCTACTTGGGTACTTGACCTCCTCTGAAGGTGATTTGTGTGTTAGAGGGACTTCCCTTAAGCAGGGATACCTATCAGCTGACTTCAGCCTAAGAAAGGTGCAGCTCTAACACCAACTACTACAGGAATTTTTCCATGAGTGACCCCACCACCACTCACTACAAAGTTATCTATAAGCTTTGCCAGCCTCCCCTTCCCATACCTATTGAGACGCAGGCCATAGCTAGTGACCCCCAATCAATTGATAGACTCATCTGGCACCACTGCAATGTGAGCTACGCCTTCCGCCATCAGTGCCTTCTCCAGCCCCATGTTAATACGCCTAAGAAGAGCATTAAGATGAGGTCGATCATGACGCCGAAACAGTTGCAAGAAGTGCACTTTAGTGTCACCAGTTTGAGTAGCCATCCTCAGCAAGTCATCACCTACATCACACTCCTCGCCCCTGTGAGGATTATTCCCTGCTCCACTCACAATACTTCATGATCCTCGTTCGTAAAATTCCTCCATTGTTCCCCTGTGTTAACAGTCACCTGAGCCAAACCTGCACTAGGATTCACAGTGCTGGTGACCTGGGTACTCACTCCCCAACACCTCCTGCAACAACTGCTGGCCTACACCACTCCACGCGAACTACCTAGCAGTAGAACACTTTTCTTTCTTTTACAATTTGCAACTGACTTACGCTCCGTAGCTTCTGAGGACTGCTGCATGTTTCCTACTCCTACAGCTACAAGATGCTCCTCTCCACTCACCTCTGACAGTCAGATCTATTGCTTATACGCAAAGTACAACTGTCTGAATATCTCCTCCGCCTAGTTGCCATCTTACCAATTGCCAGTTCTCATACCTCCTCAACCTATCTAGTTCCTCCTTTGCGTTTTGTAACTCTATTTGAAGGGCACAGATCTTACGCTCCTGCTCCTCTATCAACTTATTTCTGCTAGAAATTCTGCACTTCCAGGAGAGGATTTCGCTAGAGTGCTCATTGGCTTCCCCACTGCATTTCCCCCGATGAAAATACTTTGAACAAATCTCACACCGTAACCCACTACTTACTAACCTACGACAAAGCCCACACTTCTCACTCATGGTAAAATTTTAACGGTTACTGAAAAAACGTCTACGTTACCTATGTTCAGTTACAACAGTAGAGCTATTTAAAGAACTAATATTAGTGATCTCGAAATTCCATGTTTACTAAGAAAGCAACTACTTTTATTGATACTACTAAACCACAACTAATACCAATACTACCAAAACTTCACGCAATTTTTCACCTAAAACCAAAAAGTCAAGCGACCACTGGAACACTCAACGAAATTAAACACAGTGAATGGAAATTTTACTGAAATGTTTCACTACAAACAATAAGAAACGTCAGCTGATAACTACCGTAAGAAATTTAATAAGAGACTTCAACGCACGAAGAACTCTAAAAAGCACAGTGCGCGAAAGTTTCCAAAAGTTTATTAAACTGTTATTTCGCCAGAAACAGCACAAGACACCGCTGAAAACTACTAAATTTAATAACTGAATAACAGCGCACAAACAACTTTGTCAGAACTTAAGAACCGCTACAGCTGTAACTGCAAGCCGGGAAATTTAAATTTACTGCTAATAATTGGATGAACGAGTGAAAACTACTAAATCTAATATTTGAATACAGTGCACAAAGAACTTTATCAATACTTAGCTTTAGAAACACTACCGTTGCAATTGTGCACGTCTACGCTATGGTGTTATGCAAAAGAAATTCTCATAACCCTGTTACTAATTGTGGTGGGGTATAAGTCCATATTCTTAACTGCATTGCACTTAAGTTGTTGAGACTAAGTCTCATTTCGTATAGTAACTCAACTGCTTCAAGTTACTAAGTTTCTTTCTACAAGAGAGCGAAATAACGCTTTCCAAATGAGATCGCGAAGTTTGAGCAGCTTGATCGATGTAGAGAAAATTGCCATCCAACAGTTTGTTGTGAACATAAAATAACGCGAGAAGTTCCCAAACCTGTAAAGTTGTAAGCTGATTATTAGATGTCAGCACCTGTTGATATTCCCTCGACTTTGCAGCAGAGCTAAGAAGAAGCGAAATTGCGTGTGTCGGCAGAGACGGTAATTTTACGCGCGGGCTCTACCACTCAGCATGTCCTCGCAAGTTCGACATATTCTTAAGATGAGAAGGTACGCTACAAGAAGGGCTTTCGGACTGCGTGAGTGGGCTGATTAAGAGAGTTAAAGGCGAGTGTGTAGCTAATAAAGTACGGAGTGCTACTCAGATCGCGTGTTTGCTACTGCTCATAGCGAGGTGCTTGCTGGCGCGGGCAGACAAGCCTGAAATATTAATGACTCTGCTAGACCCCCACACACCAGTTTCTTTACCAGTTGTCTCGTGAAGGAGTACGACTGTACGTAGCTGTCCAGTTGCTTCATCGACGACCATTATGCGGAAGTTGTCTATTTTCCGACGAATGTCAAAATGCGGTAAGTCATCCAGTACGCTACAGAAGATACACAGAGCGTGATCTGCTGCTGTTCAAGGGCATAACGGGTTTCTTGACCGCCTTTCCTGCCTGCTACCAGCAAGGGAGCTATCCCAACTCTAACGGCCACAATCGAATAAAAGTTATTTAAAATACGGAGATATGTCTGCTCTGCTTTCCCATCACGGTCTTTTATCTGTCCATCTATAAAACTCTACGTTTGTGTGAAGTCGAAGTTTGAACGTTAACCCAACTCAAGACCAGAGGAGCACAGCCCCTTGGGGAAGCATTTCGGAGATGATAGGTAAGCTCCAGTGGAAGACTCTGCAGGAGAGACGCTCAGTAGCTCGGTACGGGCTTTTGTTGAAGTTTCGAGAACATACCTTCACCGAGGAATCAAGCAGTATATTGCTCACTCCGACGTATATTTCGTGAAGAGATCATGAGGATAAAATCAGAGAGATTAGAGCCCACACAGAGGCATACCGACAATCTTTCTTTCCACGAACAATACGAAACTGGAATAGAACGGAGAACCGATAGAGGTACTCAAAGTACCCTCCGCCACACACCGTCTGGTGGCTTGCGGAGTATGGATGTAGATGTAGATGTAGATTACTGCCTAACAGACAATTACGTGCAGCAAATTCACGAGAGTCTCGAATGACGCATTATTTAGCAAAAATCTGAAAATTGTATTGAAATATGTGTTAACTCATGCTGCACTTCCCCAAAACGGACGCAGTTGTGTTGGCGCACGTACTTTCCTCTTTCGTCATCGAAGGACAAATGTACAGATTTAGCCGAGTGATGAAAACACAGTGCAGTGAAACAATATGCACGCTTGACAAAGGCAATATGAGGAAATGCCAGATAATATTCGGTGTATCTGCAGTGGTCTAACGTCGAAAGCCACAGTGATTACTCCGGCCAGATTTCTGCCACAAGCCATTCCAGTTCGGTGTTCAAATAGTTCAAATGGCTCTGAGCACTGTGGGACTTAACTTCTGAAGTCATCAGTCCCCTAGAACTTAGAACTACTTAAACCTAACTAACCTAAGGACATCACACACATCCATGCCCGAGGCAGGATTCGAACCTGCGACCGTAGCGGTCGCGCGGTTCCAGACTGTAGCGCCTAGAACAACTCGGCCACTCCGGCCGGTCAGTTTGGTGTCTTTTAACCATTTAATTAATAAAATTATTCGTTGACGAATAAGAAAAGAACGCACGACAACACAAAATCTTCTGTTTCAAGAAACACCTAAAAAATTTGAAAGCAAATAAATCACCAGGTCCGGATGGAATCCTAGTTCGATTTTAAAAACAGTACTTTACAGAACTGGCCCCTTACCTAGCTTGCATTTATCGTGACTCTCTCGCCCAGCGCAAAGTCCTAAGCAACAGGAAAAAAGTGCAGCTGACTCCAGTATATAAGAAGGGTAAATGAACGGACCCGCAAAATTACAGGCCAATATCCTTAACTTCTGTTTGCTGCAGAACCCTTAAACACATTATCAGTTCGAATATAATAAACTTCCTGGAGACTGAGAAGCTTATCACCACAAATCAGCATGGTTTTAGAAAGCATCGCCAGTGCATAACTCAGCTTGCCCTTTTCTCACATGATACTCTGCGAACTATGGATGAAGGGCAACAGGCAGATTCCATATTCCTAGATTTTTTGGGAAAGCATTCGACACGGTGATCCATTGCAGGCTGATGGAAAGAGTTCACAGATATGTGAGTGGCTCTGAGACTTCTTAAATAATAAAATCCAGTGTGTTGTCCTTGACGGAGAGTGTTCATCAGAGAAGGATATCGTCAGGAGTGCCCCAAGGAAGTGTGTCAGGATCGCTGTTGTTCTCTATATACGTAAATGATTTGGCTGACAGGATGGGCAGCAATCTGCGGTTGTTTTCTGGTGATGCCGTAGTGTAAGGTAAGGTGTCGAATTTGAGTAACTGTAAGACGATACAGGACGACTCAGACAAGATTTCCAGTTAGTGTGAGTATTGAATGGCAGCTAGCCCTAAACGTGGAAAAACGTTAGTTGATGCGGATGAGTAGGAAGATCAAACCTGTCATGTTCGGATACAGTATTACTAGTGTCCTACTTGACACAGTCACATCGTTTAAATGTATGGGCGTAGCGTTGCAAAGCGATATAAAATGAAATGGGCATGTAAGAACTGAGGTAGGGAAGGCGAATGGTCGACTTCGGTTTAGTGGGAGAATTTTAGGAAGAGTGTTTGATCTGTAAAGGCGATCGCATACAGGGCGCTGGTGCGACCTATTCTTGAGTACTGTTCGAATGTTTTGGATCCGTAGTAGACCGGACTGAAGGAAAACATCGAAGCAGTTCAGAAGCAGGCAGCTAGATTTGTTACCGGCAGGTTTTAACAGCACGTAAGTGTTGCGGAGATGCTTCGGGAGTTCACATGGGAATCCCTGCAGGGAAGACGACGTTGTTTTCGAGGAACACTATTGAGAAAATTTAGAGAACCAGCATTTCAAGCTGACTGCCGAACGATTCTGCTGCCGCCAACATACATTGCGCGTAAGGACCATGAAGGAAAGCCGGCCGCTCTGGTCGAGCGGTTCTAGGGGCTTCAGTCTGGAACCGCGCCACCGCTACGGTCACAGGTTCTAATCCTGCCTTGGGCATGCATGTGTGTGATGTCCTTAGGTTAGATAGGTTTAAGTAGTTCTAAGTTCTAGGGGACTGATGAAGTCAGATGTTAAGCCACATAGTGCGCAGAGCCATTTGAACCATGAAGGAAAGGTACGAGAAATTAGGGTTCATACAGAGGCATGTAGGCTGTTGACTGGCAATGGCAAGAAAAGCATTTCTGAAGAAAAGAGGTTTGTTAACATCGTATACAGATTTAAGCGGCAAGAAGTCTTTTCTGAATGTATTTGTCTGGTGTGTAGCGAAACATGGCCGATAAACAGTTTAGAGAAGAAGAGAATAGAAACTTTTGAAATGTGGTGCTACAGAAGAATGGTGAAGATTAGGTGGGTAGTTCACGTGACCAATGAGGAATTACTGAATAGAATTGGGGAGACAAGAGATTCGTGGCAAAACTTGACCAGAAGGAGGGGTCGGTTGATGGTACACATTCTGAGACATCATGGATCATCAATTTAGTATTTGAAGGAACTGTGGGGTGTAAAACTGGTAGAGGGAGACGGAGAGATGGATATAGTAAGCAGATTCTGAAGGATGCAGGTTGCAGTATGTATTCGGAGATGACACTTGCAGAGGATAGAGTAGTGTGGAGAGCTGCGTCAAACCAGTCTTTAGACTGAAGATCACATCACTAACGTATTTTAAGAAATCTGCATTGAAATCTCCACATGCTGCTGTTTCTTTTTGTCTCGCAGGTCGCTCAATAATGCATCTAGATTTCTCATAAATAGCTGAAAAATTCCTAGAGGTGTTCTACAGCCTGTTACAATGATCGTAGGTATATTCTGCAGTAACAACTCACTAGCCCAATATTCTATGTTCTGATCAATACAAAATCTATTTGTTTAAGTTTTTTTGACTTTGTGTCCATCTTTTACATATGAAGCAATTCCTCTTTTTTCCGTGTCAATTCTACCCAAAAATGATGCTAGTCTGTAATCCCTGATATTTAACTTCTTCATCCCTTTGGTTACGTGGCGTTCGGAGAGGCACAAATATCTATCACTTCAGTACTTTTCTCATATTCTAGACATTGAAGAAGCTCATAGGACTTGGTTCCGTGTAATGTTCTGATGAAAGAAATTATTTTTTTTTGGTGAAAACTGCTATATACTTTATGGTCCTGTTCTGATCCAATTTCATTAAATAGTGTCTGTTTGTAACCTGAATCTAACGTAAAGGACGTGCCCCTTTGACTCGAGCAATCGCAGGGATTTGGTCCTGTGTGCTTGTGGTACCCATTACACTTTCTGCAAGCTGCTCAGCTAATCTTTTGTTCCACATCCTGTTCAGGTGCAAGCCATGATTTATGTATCCCCATCTCCCAACTGCAGCAACAGGCACGGCACGGATGTGAGACTTTGTTTCAGTCAAGAGCAATTCGTTCAGCTCTTTATTCGCGTGGTTAACAGCTGTGTTAACCCAGGGCTCGTCATGTCGCTGTGGAATCCCCACAAAACCGACACGAGGGTATGCTGCTGCTGCTCCTGTTCCCACCAGGTCACCTTTAACGCTAATCCTAAGTCGCTAGCCATACTGTTTCCTGCTCCTCCTACAATAAGTACCCTATCATCGTTATCACAATCTTTACAGAACGTCCCTTTGTCCTCTGTCACCTGGCTAAGGTTTGGCGCTAGGTTTCACTATGTATGTGGCCTTGTATTCTACGCCTAGCTTTTCCTGTAGCAACTGACCTATATGTCTGCCATGACTGGTACTTAGCAGCGAGATTCTTTCCTTTCTACATGTTTTTTCTACTGACATCACCCTAAAGTCGTTCTTACGAGTCTGCTGTGCCCTACTTAGCCCCAAAACTCGTTGAACCTCCTCTCCTACTTAAGTTAACAAGACAAACTGACTGCTAACTGGAATTTGAAATCTGATTTCTGAGGTTTTCTCTTTTTGCCTATTAAATGTCACCTTCTTTCAACTCTCACTGTCTCTTTCCCACTTTCACCCATCCAATTCAAATTATACCATTTCTAATCCTGCCCGAAGGGCACAAATCCTTACTTCCGTGTTCCACGATTTTCTTGGCTCCACTACATAATCAATAATTCCATGGAAGAGCCTCATCTGACATTTTTTTGGCTTCCCGCTGCATTATCCCCAGTGAAATACCAATCCAAAATCCCGTCTCCCATACCAAGTAACCTACGACAGAATCCATATTTGTCACAGATGGCGCTAGTCTTACAGTAAACTAAATATCACTACAGTACACTTAAACTGTAATAAAATAATAATTAGTAAAAAATTATCTTTGTGTGAGTTGTGCAGCTAACTTCCAGGCGTCAGATAGGCAATTTTTTATAGTATTAAGGATCACATGTGGGCAGCCTCTATCCGCTTCTTGAGTCGTCGGTGACAGAAATGTTACTTTACCAACGACAGAAGTATGTGGGGACTACTACATGGCACAACAATTGCAGTTCCAGCCAATTCGTCGTAAACTAGAACAAAGTTGTCACGTTATGAGCCAAGCACAAACAGACAGAAATGCAAAACTTAGCAATAAGCGGGTGAAGAGCAGTCTAAGAGAGTAAGTTGAGACAGAGAGTCCAAGTCCAGTTCCGAAATATATGCAGTGATCACTGCTGGCAGTGGGAATGCTTACGGTGAGAAAAGTACTGACGGCTGGTACCTGTACCACCAGCACCGGTAGGTTCGACGTGACACGTCACTGGCGTTGCCTGTGGCGAGGGCTGGAGTCAGTTACGAGGCCCACGAGAAAGGCAGGCCACGGCGCGTACGTCACAGCCGTCTGCAGCAACGGCCGAGTCACTGTTTAAGACGAGTTTAATAATTCTTAACCAGTCGTTTAAATGCAGGCAAGCTCTAGACAGCACACGGCTAAGTTGAGATCCTTAGTGGGTGCCTTTTCATTGACATTTTAATTTCCTTTGGGCCCTGCTCGGAGCCGAGCGTTTGCGAATTATGGCGGACAAGGCGGCTAGTGTGACGTCACAAGTTCGTTGCAGGGCCCGTATTTCTAGTGTACCCGCATCAGTCACTGGTGACGCAACTAAGAGCATACCGACAACTTTGCTGTTTGTCACGATATGATGCTGTCGCGTCCTGACACTGGATACAGGGAAGACAGGGGGTTTAAGGTCAGTCCGCAGTTCCCGAGCAGTGAGGAGAAAATGCAGAAAGACAAATTCTCATTGAATGCGGGCTGGTGACTTGTATCAGCGCCAAACACTGTCATGGGGCACCTACGACAGAAGCGGATTTTGGGACTCGACAGGATACTTGCACAAGGTGACTCATGGAATTCAGGGGTCTCATTAGCACTATTTATTTGCGAGGAGACTACTTAATACACCGAAGGCTAATTCTACACATTAGAAAAAGCAAGGAGGCAAATGGTTCCACATCACAAGTCAGTGTTTGAAGACACTGGTACGGACGCTGACAGAAATAGCGATCGCTAGCAGTACGTTAAGTACAAATTTGAGAGCAGCACTGCAAGGCGTTCGATACAGTTCCCCACAGTCGTTTAATGAACAAAGTAAGAGCACATGGACTATCAGACCAATTATGTGATTGGATTGAAGAGTTCCTACATGACAGAACGCACCATGTCATTCTCAATGGAGAGAAGTCTTCCGAAGTAAGAGTGATTTCAAGTGTGCCGCAGGGGAGTGTCGTAGGACCGTTGCTATTCACAATATACCTAAATGACCTTGTGGATGACATCGGAAGTTCACAGAGGCTTTTTGCAGATGATGCTGTGGTGTATCGAGAGGTTGTAACAATGGAAAATTGTACTGAAATACAGGAGGATCTGCAACGAATTGACGCGTGGTGCAGGGAATGGAAATTGAATCTCAATGTAGACAAGTGTAATTTGCTGTGACTACATAGAAAGAAAGATTCTTTATCATTTAGCTACAATATAGCAGGTCAGCAACTGGAAGCAGTTAATTCTATAAATTATTTGGGAGTAGGCATTAGGAGTGATTTAAAATGGAATGATAATATAAAGTTGATCGTCGGTAAAGCAGTTGCCAGACTGTGATTCATTGGAAGAATCCTAAGGAAATGCAATCCGAAAACAAAGGAAGTAGGTTACAGTACACTTGTTCGCCCACTGCTTAAATACTGCTCAGCAGTGTGGGATCAGTACCAGATAGGGTTGATAGAAGAGATAGAGAAGATCCAACGGAGAGCAGCACGCTTCGTTACAGGATCATTTAGTAATCGCGAAAGCGTTACGGAGATGATAGAGAAACTCCAGTGGAAGGCTCTGCAGGAGACACGCTCAGCAGCTCGGTATGGGCTTTTGTTAAAGTTTCGAGAACATACCTTCACCGAAGAGTCAATCAGTATATTGCTCCCTCCTACGAATATCTCGCGAAGAGACCATGAGGATAAAATCAGAGAGATTACAGCACAACAGAGGGATACCATCAATCTTTCTTTCCACGAACAATACAAGACTGGAATGGAAGGGAGAACCGATAGAAGTACTCAAAGTACCCTCCGCCACACACTGTCAGGTGGCTTGCGGAGTATGGTTGTTGATGTAGAAGTGAGAAAAACAGACACGTCGGAGCTTCCCGAGGCTGGCCACAAGCGACACGGAGTCGGCGCCCCAGCGATCTGACTGAGAACTCCATCTGAACACAAAAAAAAAGAAAAAAAAAAGACATGGGAATCGCGGCGGTGCAGCATTTCTCCCTTCTGATAATCGACCCACCAGTCCACCGGCACTTAACAATCTTCGGCCAATGTGGCGAGTCGTTCTGCACTTCCAGGGCACCTCTGGCGAACCACTCCTACTCGATAGGTAGCGATGCTTCTGGATTTTACACTAACAAACTCCAACTTTGACCGCAACAGTGTTCAGTTGAAGGCTAATCGTCACTGCCACTTCTATTATGGCCAGCAACGACAGTGTTTTACGTCACTTGGTCCCGCTCTCCGCCCTTCTGTGGGTCGGAACTGCTGTAGTAGCACTCTAACCTGTGTAAACCCACTGACATTGCAGTTCTTAGGAGCAAGTATGAAACTTGCTGCCTCTGCTAAGACGTCTCTTTTCGCGACCATCTTCTACAGTGACCCCTTTCGACAGCGTCTAAGCGGTAAACGGAGCTACCAGGTAATTCTGTGAAGTGAAATTTCTCCCCTGGGTCAGCTGCACAGAACGTCTGCCGTTTGCATGGCTCTAGTGTTACTACTTACCTCCGGTAACGTAAACGCTACCACTTTTGCCTGCTCTCTGCATTGATCTCTGGTTTCTTACTTGGAGTGCCCTTGATGGCTCCAAATAGCCTTAAGCTTAACAATGTACAAGTCATTTTGTTGTCAATGTATTGCAATATGGAGGTACCATAGTAGGTCAAATAAGTTCTCAGTTGCGAACGTTTGAGTAAATGTTATCAGTTCTATCATTTTTCTGACAACCAAGGAAATTGTTGATCAGAAATGGGGAAATGGAACTGGTTTTGATCTATTCTTGGGGAAACGCAATTTCCTGACAGAAACATAAAGAGGGAGACGGAAATAGATAGATAGATACTCATAGATACGACAGTAAATCTGGCTGGTTCCAACTATGGTTAACAACTGTTCTGTATTGTTTATATGGGAAACAATTTATGGTTAGCCCACTGTAATCTATACGACCTAATGTGCTAGACCGGGGCTCGAACTTGAGACATTTGCTTTACATCGGCTACTGCTCTACCGACTGAACTATTCAAGTATGGCTCACGACTCGATGTCACAGCTTAACTTCCCCCACTACCTCTTCTCCTATGCTTGGACTTCACAGAAGTTCTCCTGCACACCTTGCTGGATAAGAACTGGAAGAGAAGTCTTGGTCCAGCAAAAGATTTTAATTTTGCACTCCGCTGCAGAGTGAGATTTCGTTCTGGAAATAAATAATACAAAGGTTGACAGCTCTCAGTAACGTTGCTGCACACTGTATGTGCTAAAAACGGTCCAGTACTCAGATTCTCAAAACCAATGCTGGATTATTTACTCTTAAAATCCTACAAGGCAGCAACTTTGTTGTTGTTTATGTGTTCACTGCGAATACACCTCCATGATGCTAGGGTCAAGGGACGTTATCGCATGGGATGTTGTTGTGTTGGGTGTGATTAAGAAAGCATTGTGTAATACTGATGGGATACATGCTTATCGCACTTTTACCACTGTGGCAGCCTCTTAATGCTGGCGCCGGACCTCCTGCTCTCTTAGGTGTTACGATACTTTTAACCTTCAGTTAGGTGGATACTTAAAAACCAAAAGAGGAGTGGGGCAGAATAACATGAGCTTTCTCTTTCGCGTTATTTCTACCAGTCAGCAACAATGGAACCGTTAGTGATACATACAACGCCGACCAATAACTTTGTGATGCAGTACGTAAGAAATCCTTGGACAACTTAGGAAAGGAAAAGGATTAATCTATCTCGCTATGTCATACACACGCACTGAAATCATTCAGGAAAATATATTCGAAATGTTTGGCAAGGAGCGCATCTGTCTACAAACACCAGGTACGGATGACGCTCTCATTAATAAAACCTCCGCGAATCTCTACTTTCTGCACTGCCGCGATTGATTTCCTCGTATGTCAAGTATAACAGAACGATATCTGCAAAACATTTTACTGAAAATATTTATCACGAAACTTGTGAAACTTTCTGACGCTAACAATTATTGTGTTCAGGATCCTCTTTAAGTGATAAACAAAACGGTAACAACGTAAGTGTTCTGACCAGCAATTTCAAAACAGTATCGAAAGGATTTTCGTGGAAAGCAGGGGTATAATAATACATAATCATATGAATGATTATGTTTGTATCTTTAATTCTGTTCTAGTGGCCGCTTGTCTCTATGGCACATGAGCATACGATGGCTATTCACAAAGTACCCTCCGTTTATTTTTTTTTTTTAAGTGAGTGAAGTTACAAAATCTGTTTTACAATACTGTGAAAGTACGCACTTGTTCATTTTTACACATAGTTTCGAGGCACATTGTGACATCTGTCGTAACTCCTGATGACCTTTGAATTTCGTCATTCGGTAGAATTCTGCGACCAGCATCAATCTGGCATTAAATTTCTGGTAGTCCATATTTTCAATAACCACCTTGTACAGAGGAATATGACTCATCATATAAAATGAAGAAAGAGCTAAGAGATGATTAATCGGCGGTTTTCTCTTTCCCTTTCGTGAAACTAACGAATCAGATCTGCATACACTGTACCCGATCGACCACTTTTCTCTCCATAATCGACATTGTTTCGTCCAATTTTAAGTATACGCCACCATAGTCTTTCACTACGTTAACGCATTACCGAAGGGGCGCGGGGAAGGTGAGGTGGGAGGAGGAAGGTAGGTGTCTGCGGCAGAATTCTATGAATGTGGAATTTCAAAGTCAGTCAAATACTGCGACAACTGTCTGAATGTGGCTGCAAACAATGTGCAAAAATAAACTGAAGTGTGTACTGTCGCAGTATTGTAAAACAACTTCTGTAACTTCAATCGTATTTCTTTAAAAAGCAGACGGAAGTTACTTTATAAACAGCCCACGTACAACATGAACTGGTATTTTGATGAAGGGGACGAATCGAAAATCACCTTTTGTGGGGAAATACAAATATATTTTCTCCCTTTCTTATTTCAGTTTTATCTAAACCAAACAGTTATAGGGGAACTCGGGGCGGAACGGAATACCTATTGTTTAACAATTTCTATAAAATAAGGGAACACAAGAAAACACTTCGAAAGTGATAAATAGCACCTTGTACTGTAACCTAATGTACCTTATCTTAAAATCACTTACAACAATGCATTTTACATTTTTTACAATTTTTCAAAGAAAGTGTTGCATATTTCCCGTTTCACCCCACCCACGGGGCAGAATGGGATTTTTGTTAAATTATTGTATAAACGTTGAATCTGAATTACGAATATCGTATTAAATTGTGACAAAATGTTGTATAACAGGCAATTCAGATTAAGGAATGTGTAATTTAAACAATTTAAAAGTAATTCTTCAAAATAAGAGAATATTTTAATGTACAATGCTTAATAACCACCAAACCACTAACTACTAGCCCTAACTAGTCACAAATCAGTATTTCCTCTTCATCTTCACTGTCTATGCCAGCACATGAATTGTGTGCCCACTCTGGCATGCGACCCAGCCCTCATTAGAAACGGAGTAGAAGACCACACAGTAGACACACTCAACATTTTCTCTCTCTGATTCTCTCTTCTCCATCATCTTCCTTTTATTTTTCTTAAGGTCTTTGATGTCATCTGTTTTGGTTTTTTTGGGTGTACAGTTTGATATTTTTGTCTTAAGTTGCATTGCACCTGGCGTCTCTGTCCTGACATTGTTTATGTTTGTGCACCCTCCTCCTTTCTGTAGGCCTACTTTATATGCGACAGCATTCTGCAATTCCTTCTTACAAGGAGAATATGTTAATACGACGGTTTTTCCTTTTCGTCTTGTAGTCCGCCGAGTATTTTGACAGATTAGTGGGATTGAAATGACAGCCTCGGGCGATACCTGGAAAGCTGAGATGTTCGGCGAACACAGCTGGTTGGGAGAATCTGGCATCCATGAACATCCAGGCTCGGTTTGCTTTCTACTTGCATCAAAATATGACGGGGTAGAACGGGACACTATCCCATTCTGCCCCGTCCCGTTCCGCCCCAAGAGCACTTTTGAGGGTAACTACTTTTATGGAGCATTAAATAACGAAAGTATAACAAATGCCATGCACTTTAAGGGAATGTGTCATTTTAGGGTATACAATTAACAGATTAAAACTGTGTGCCCGACCGAGACTCGAACTCGGGACCTTTGCCTTTCGCGGGCAAGTGCTCTACCATCTCAGCTACCAAAGCACGACTCACGCCCGGTACTCACAGCTTTACTTCTGCCAGTATCCATCTCCTACCTTCCAAACTTTACAGAAGCTCTCCTGCGAACCTTGCAGAACTAGCACTCCTGAAAGAAAGGATATTGCGGAGACATGGCTTAGCCACAGCCTGGGGGATGTTTCCAGAATGAGATTTTCACTCTGCAGCGGAGTGTGCGCTGATATGAAACTTCCTGGCAGATTAAAACTGTGTGCCCGACCGAGACTCGAACTCGGGACCTTTGCCTTTCCCGGGCAAGTGCTCTACCATCTGAGCTACCGAAGCACCCGAGTTCGAGTCTCGGTCGGGCACACAGTTTTAATCTGCCAGGAAGTTTCATATCAGCGCACACTCCGCTGCAGAGTGAAAATCTCATTCTGAGAACAATTAACAGCTTACCTGGCGTTGAAATTCAGCAAACGTTAGAACAACGAAAGCGGTAACGTGACGGACAACAATTCACTTAGATCTCGCACTTCAAACTAAATCAGAATGGCTGCCCTAACTTCCCTTCCATTCGGAGAAATAGTTACATGCCCATACAACAGGTTGCAACACTGTCCAGTCGAGAAAAGATCAATTTCTCATTGTGCCCCGCTATCCCGTTCTGCCCCGAGTTAACCTATCAGATTCTTCAACTATCATTCTATTTCAGTACCGTGGAAAGATGAATTCGATTTTCTTGAAGGACGCATCACGATATTAAGAACCAAGGATTTGTACTCTTCTTCAAACTGATTATGTACAACGCATTTCAACTTCTTATAACAACAGCATAAATAGTTACATGTTCACATATCATTCATAACAGAAATATTTAGGAAATGTCTATACTGCTCACAGGTTTTGAAAGCATTGTCTGTGAAACGTGCTCTGAAAATAACTTTCATCATCCCCTGCAGTAGCTGTTGTTACTCTCACAAACACCTCCTTATAAAATGACCTGCACTCACATGGAATGTATGGATCTTCTTGTTTTGTATTAGAATTTTTCCACTGTATACAGTTTCTGTTGGAATGTGGGGCACTCCTGTGTTGTTCTTTTGCAGCAACAAGTGTTTCTTACCATACCATCAACGGGATCAGTTGCGGTTAATTAACGTTTAGGTAAGAAGCATTCTAACTGCGTGTAATTGCAAATCGAAAATGAGGACTCTTCCAGAGAGATGCTTTTGTCGAACGTACGCCAGCAGATCTCGAAAGCAAGGATACTTTTACCAGACGTGTGGGTGACATTAGATCCTGTCTTCCTTGAGGATCGAGGTGGAGGAGGAGGAGGAGATTAATGTTTAAAATCCCGTCATTAGAGACGGAGCACAAGTTCGGATTAGTGACGGATAGAGAACGAGAACGACCGTGCCCTTTCGAAAGAACCACCCCGGCATTTGCCTTAATCGATGTAGGAAAATCACGGAAAACTTAAACCAGCATGGCAGGACGCGGGCTTGAACCGTTGTCCTCCCGAATGAGAGTCCAGTGTGCTAACAACTGCGCTACCCCTCTTTGTTTGAGGATTAAATCAAATCATTGTGTTATTATGGTGTGTAAATTCTGTCTAGTCACCCGATTCTCCTTTTCGCAGACCCAAAATTGCGATCACATTGAAGACAGAAGTGACCGCGCGCTGGGAAGTACTGATAAATCTTTGTAAAAGTGCCCAGTAACAACCAGTGCAAGGAGAAACCGCACTAATGTATTGTTGTGGATTTGACCTTCGCACTCATCACGGAAATGGTGTAGTTCCTTAATCTCAAGGTCCATCTTGTTTATTTTCAAGCACATCACGCTACGTACTTCTTTATGTCCATGTTTAGCTTCTCCTTCGAGATTAACATAGAAATCGGCATAATCTGTTTTCATATCCTGTATACAGAATACATATAAGAAGAGTTTTCTCAGATAGGGCGTTTCCTGGACAGGCAATTTTGGTAAAGAGAGATGTTGCAACAGTCAAATATAAGAGCTACAACCATCGGATCATTAGAACAAAGAATTTTCTTTCCGGGTTTGTTACAAAACTTCCGAGGCCGACAAACGTGAATGATCTATTCCGCGACAGCAGCTCGCTTTTCCTAGTCATTCAGATAAGGACCTTTCTTCTTTGAAGTTAGTTCTTCACAAGTATCACAGACTTCGATTTGAGTCCTGTTTCTTTTTGACTTTGCCTGCGTATTGATGATTTTCGAGCAATCAGCCCCATTAAGACTTTGTTCTGCTCTTTTTAGAACGCATATCAAGCAACGTTTTCAAGCTAAGTCCCTTCACGTCCACATTTACAAGAGCAAACGCCACTATTATGTGTCTTAGAAGATACTGTTACATCTGTCTCAATATTCGTATACTCGTCTCCACGAAGTCGTTTGTTTACCTGCCCTTCATAACTTCACGTTTCTGGACGTCTAATAGCTTTCTTCTTTTTTAGTATAATGGAGTCGGTTTCAGCGTAAGAGGTGGACGAAGACACTGTAGCAATAATCTCAACACCAAACAACTTAAACGTAGAGCTATAACAAAAATATGACATCACATAGCCGGCCGGAGTGGCCGAGCGGTTCTAGGCGTTACAGTCTGGAATCGCGAGACCGCTACGGTCGCAGGTTCGAATCCTGCCCCGGGCATGGATGTGTATGATGTCCTTAGTTAGGTTTAAGTAGTTCTAAGTTCTAGGGGACTGATGACCTCAGAAGTTAAGTCCCATAGTGCTCAGAGACATTTGAACCATATATTTTGACATCACGCCAAACTAAAACACTTTGTAAACATGTAGAATTGTTACTATATCAATAACTTCTATTGATTTACCTTTAATGAAGGATATCCAGACTCAGACATCAGATATTGAACACAAAACAATAATCTACTCTGCTAACACGAGATTTTAAGCAACTGAACAGCAGTTAGCGCGACCGCAGAATTGGGGGAAGACTAAGTCGAAAATGGGACATGTTCCTTTCTTGAAACTACCGAATAGTAACGAGTCCGATTAAGCCGGCACATAGTGGTTGATGATGGAACTACTACATCTCAGTGTTATTCTGTAGTAGTCTCCAGTAGCCAATAAATTTAACTTGCATGTTAATAAAGAAAATTGAAAAAGTAGCCGAGGTCGCTAATGTTTGCCTGTGCGGTGGCATTCGACTCGGCGGTACGTTGTTCGAATCCCGGCGGAGGATGAAATTTCCACTACTAGTATTTTGCCGGCAGGAGGAGGAGATGTAGGGGCACAAAGTTCCTGATAGCCACTGTTTGTACTATTGTCCTGGATTAAATTCCAAACCTCTCTGCAGTGTCTCGTGGAATCGTGGCATGTCACACCGGAGATGAGTGATCCGTCCCTGGGATGGGGACACTAAGCTCGACAGCACACTCCCTAGCACACTCGGTCCTATTCGAGAGGAGTGGGCTTTGTTAGTTGGTTGGTAGATTTGAGGGAGGGGACCAAACAGCAAGGTTATCGATCCCATCGGATGAGGGAAGGATGCGGAAGGAAATCGGTCGTGCCCTTTCGAAGGAACTATCCTGGCATTTGTCTGAAACGATTTAGGGAAACCATGCAAAATATAAATCAGAGTGGCCGGACGCCGGTTTGAAACGTCGTCCTTCCGAATGTGAGTCCAGAGTGCCAACTACTGTACCAACTCATTTCATGGTAGGCTTTCCGGCATTGGAAAATACGTTCTCTGTGTCATACTATCAACATGCGGGGTGGTTTTGCTTAATAGGGACATATTGCAGAGAATTATTCCTGAGAGGTTAAGGAGCAAGAAATGTGTACATCCACATCTTACTCCGAAGGCCACCTAACGGTGTGTGGCGGAGGGTACTTTCTGTACCAGTAACTGAGCCCTCCAACCACCTTACACTCGCGAATAGCGCGAGGGAAGAATGATTGTCGGTAAGCCTCCGTATTGCCTCCAATTGCTCGAACTTCCTCCTAGTGCTCTTATGCTGGGAGGTAACATGTTGTCCGACTCTTTCCGGAAAGTGCTCTCTCGAAATTTCAATAGTAAATCCTTCCCTATGGATAACGCCTCTCTTGTAACGTCTGCCAGTGGGGGTAACGCTCCCGCGGCAACTTAACAATCTCGTGACGAAGCGCACAGCTCTTCGTTGGATCTTCTCTATCTCTGTTATCAGTCCTATCTGGTAGGAATCCCAGATAGATGAACAATACTCAAGAATAACTTGGACAAGCGCCTTATAAGACACTTCCTTCGCGATCAGTTATATGTCCTTAAGATTCTTCCTATACATCTGAGTCTGGCACCTACATTTCCCTGGTTCGAGTCCCGGTCGGGGCATACATTTTCAGCTGTCCCCATCGATGTATATCAACAACATCTGTCGGCAGCTGAGGGTTTTAATTAATTATCACTTATTCTAGAGGAGCTGCACGGTCATCAATGGTATCTGTTCTCTCGAGAACAGTCACTATCTTCTTATACAGGGTGAGTCACCTAACATTACCGCTGGATATATTTCGTAAAACACATCAAATACTGACGAATCGATTTCACAGACCGAACGTGAGCAGAGGGGCTAGTGTAATTGGTTAATACAAACGATAAAAAAATGCATGGAAGTATGTTTTTAAACACAAATCTACGTTTTTTTAAATGGAACCCCGTTAGTTTTGTTAGCACATCTGAACATATAAACAAATACGTAATCAGTGCCGTTTGTTGCATTGTAAAATGTTAATTACATCCGGAGATATTGTAACCTAAAGTTGACGCATGAGTACCACTCCTCCGCTGTTCGATCGTGTGTATCGGAGAGCACCGAATTACGTAGGGATCCAAAGGGAGCGGTGATGGACCTTAGGTACAGAAGAGACTGGAACAGCACATTACGTCCACATGCTAACACCTTTTTATTGGTCTTTTTCACTGACGCACATGCACATTACCATGAGGGGTGAGGTATACGTACACACGTGGTTTCCATGTTCAATTACGGAGTGGAAAAGAGTATGTCCCGACATTTCAGGCCAATAGATGTTCAATGTGGTGGCCATCATTTGGTGCACACGCCACAGTATGTTTGGTGTAATGTCGCCGCAGGCTGCCACAATACGTTGTTTCATATGCTCTGGGGTTGTAGGTACATCACGGTACACATTCTCGTTTAACATACCCCACAGAAAGAAGTCCAGAGGTGTAAGATCAGGAGGACGGGCTGGCCAATTTATACGTCCTCCACGTCCTATGAAACGCCCGTCGAACATCCTGTCAAGGGTCAGCCTAATGTTAATTGCGGAATGTGCAGGTGCACCATCATGCTGATACCACATAAGTCGACGCGTTTCCAGTGGGACATTTTCGAGCAACGTTGGCAGATCATTCTGTAGAAACGCGATGTATGTTGCAGCTGTTTGGGCCCCTGTAATGAAGTGAGGACCAATGAGGTGGTCGCCAATGATTCCGCACCATACATTTACAGTCCACGGTCGCTGTCGCTCTACCTGTCTGAGCCAGCGAGGATTGTCCACGGACCAGTAATGCATGTTCCGTAGATTCACTGCCCCGTGGTTTGTGAAACCCGCTTCATCGGTAAACAGGTAGAACTGCAACGCATTCTCTGTTAATGCCCATTGACAGAATTGCACTCGATGATTAAAGTCATCACCATGTAATTGCTGATGTAGCGACACATGAAACGGGTGAAAGCGGTGTGGATGCAGTATGCGCATGACACTACTTTGACTCAGTCCACCGGCTCTCGCAATGGCCTGTGTACTCATGTGTGGGTTCATGTTTACAGCAGCTAACACACCAACTGCACCCGCTTCTCCTGTGACGGGCCTGTTACTGACCCGTTTGCCTGCTACGACCATACATACAGTTGGCGGTAGATGTTTTGCAATGTGCGGCTCGTTGGATGTTCTCTGTCCGGGTACCGTTCTGCATACACCCTGCAGGCTTCAGCTGCATTTCGTCGACACTCGCCATAGATGAGTATCATCTCCGCCTTTTCTGAGTTCGAGTACACCATGGTCACAGTTCCTACAACACTACACTATCACAGACGTCTGGTAACACGGTGTACTACAGTTGGTCTGCATGCGGAGACGGATGCAGAATAACAATAGCAGCAAGAGCTACATGCGGACACTGCGACAGCTAGACCAAACCGCAACAGTGCACTACTGCCACACTCATAAACACGGTCGTCATCGTAAACATGTCCCTGCAGATGCTGCTCACCGACCGTGTCCCGTGTTTGTTACAACACGCAACTGAACGTCGGAGGTTTCAAGCGTCAACTTTAGGTTACAATATCTCCGGATGTAATTAACATTTTACAATGCAACAAACGGCACTGATTACGTATACTGCTTTCGTTCCAAATAATATTTTTAACTACCTTACAATAATGTTTGTAATGAGTTACCGTAGCTTGATTGTGGACGACTTGTAACAACAATTTATTTAGAGCACAAAATATTAAAAGAAATTAATTGATATGTTGCCTGTGCCTACATAATATGCTTTTATCTGCTTGTAGCCTTTGAAAACGGACAAATTAACAGAAAAACAGTCCTTCAACCTCAGGTTTCAGCTTTTAGCCTGACTGTTCGTAGTGCTCAAACAGTGCTATAATCCCAGATTACAACACTATTATTGAGCAGAGTTTCGAAAAATTTGAATCAGTAGAGGTACACTGCTGACTATTCAACCACTTATCACCTTTCGATAAAAGCACCGAACGGTGAATGGACTTAGTTTTCTTTTATTTGCCTACTTAAGTTAAAATTTTGATTGTATGTATCTTGTAAAGAAAGAGTCAAAATTTTTCAATCTCTATTCGATTTCTAAATTTATTACGTGAAATAATAGGGATAAAAAACAGGAAATCGTTTACTGCAGAATTTTGTTTTGATCGATGTTAACAGTCAGGATAAACTAGCGTAGAAAAAGACGATACAACTGAAAACCTGTTGTTTCAGCGATAACCGCCATCGCTTGTTCCAAGAGAGGTTCATCCAGCTGAAGGTGGAGATTAAACATCTTTGACAGTGTAGGCTTCAGTGACTGAAGTACACATGAGACAACACAAGTCAAGTGCGCGTGTTTTAGCTCCACGCTCAACAGGGCAGTAATGTGTTGTCCGCGACAACTGTCGCTACATGCATCAGTTATAACGAGTGCAGGCCCCATTACCTACGGATATGCCTCCCATAGACTTACTAAAAATCACTACACCACTCATTGGTACTAGTTTAGCGTTCCAATATTGGGGCCGACATTTGGAAGGCAAAGCTGTTTTTGCTCTTGGTAAATGATGTCAAATATGAAGGGCGTATTTCAACGGTGAACAAGTCCATTACCTCCAATTTTCTGCCTATAATGCTTCTGAAATTAATGATCCAAACAAACAGAAAGAAAGGTTCATCTCTAGCAAGAAGCCATATGCTTGAATATTTCTGATATCTCAACTGCAGATTTTTCAGCGTTCGTTTAACTTTAGGACTCTGTATCTCAAGATGAACAAAAATTGACTTGTACCACTATTGAAATAAGCCCTTTATATCAGATAAAACGTTGCATTCACAGTGGCTTAACATATGAATATTATGTTCACATCGGACTCTATATCCCTGTTAGAAACAAATGCCAATATCAAACGGCTAGTTCAAGCTATACTGCAGATTACAATTATTCAAGTCGAAGCTAGCTGAAGGAGAAATACTATCATATTGTGGGAAAAATGATAGATAATGTTGCGAAATACAAAAATAAAGACTGAAAAAAATAAGAGCAAGACACAGAAACAATGTGCAAGGGAATACTAAACAGCAATTTAAAGTGGGAAACTTAGTATATGATAAAATAATCTCAATATGTGCTACTTCCTAAGTTTCGTGCAACTGTCTTCCATCTCTAACTTGCCGCATTTTCGCTCTTACTTGTAAGAACGAATCCTACATTCTTGAATATACATTTATAACTTCCTGGCTTTTGTTGTAGATCTAATACAGAAAAGTAGGAAACTATATTCATTTAAGACAAACTTGATTACTCATTAGAAGCTGTGAAGTAAACATCCTTTTGCTTTAGTTTCTTGATGATTGGGGCTGCAGTGAAATAAATGCCTTGAAAGGACTTTAAGTAAGATTCTAGTATCACTGCTTAAAACATTTATTGATTTTATAACAGCAGTTTTGGAAGATTTCCGTTTTCAAGTTCGTCTACGTTGTCATGACGTATATATAAAATCTGGAGTGGTTGTATCTGGTGACTGTTCTCATCATATATCATGTGAAATTCCAAAATATCGACTTCACGTCGATTTTGAGCCGTTTTATACAGCGTGGAGTTATATTTTGATTTAATAATGTGAATATTTCCCATAATTTTTTGGGGTTCACACCATGATGTTTCATTCTTACATACTTACTATGTAAATGTAAAGTGTGGCGTAATATTTTGATATAATATTGTAATATTTCCTGTAATCATAGACTTTTATATTTACATAGTTACCATGTAAATATAAAACACCTATCGTATCAACTGACAAAAGATTGCGGGAAATATTTACAATATTATATCAAAATATTATTCAGCACTGTATAAAAGAGCCCAAAATCGACGTGAAATCGATATTTTAAAATTTCATGCGAAATACACTGAAGTGACGAAGAAACCAGTGTAGGCATGCGTATTCTAATTCAGTGATATATAAAACAGGCAGAATACGGAGTTGCGGTCGGCAACGTCTGCATAAGACAACACATGTCTGGCGCAGTTGTTAGATCGGTTACTGCTGCTGCAATTGCACGTTATCAAGATGTGAGTGATTTAAACGTGGTGTTATAGTCGGCGCACGATCTATGGGATACAGCTTCGCCGAGTTAGGAATGAGGTGGGGATTTTCCCGTACGACCTTTTGACGAGTGTACCGTAATATCAGGGATCCAGTTAAACATCAAATCTCTGACATCGCTGCGGTTGAAAAAAGATCCTGCAAGAACGGGATCTACGACGACTGAAGAGAATCGTTGAACATAACAGAAGTGCAATCCTTCCGCAAATTTATGCAGATTTCAATGCTGTGCCACCAACAGATCTCAGCATGCGAACCATTCAACGAAACGTTGTCGATATGGGCTTTCGGAGCCGAAGGCCCACTCGTGTACCCTTGATGACTGCAAGCCTGGGCCCGTCATTACCGACACTGGACTTTTGGTAACTGGAAACATGTTGCCTGGTCGGACGAGTCTGGTTTCAAATTGTTTCGAGCAGGTGGACATGTACGGGTATGGAGACAACCTCATGAATGCATGGACCCTACATGTCAGCAGGAGACTGTTCAAGCTGGTGGAGGCTCTGTAATGGTGAGGGGTATGTACAGTTGGGGTGATACGGGACCTCTGATTCGTCTAGATACGACTCTGACAGGTGACATGTACTTAAGCATTCTGTCTGATCATCTGCATCCATTCATGTACACTCCGACGAACTCGGGCAATTCCAGCTGGAGAATACGACACCCCGCACGTCTAGAATTGGTACAGAGTGGCTCCAGGAACGCTGTTTTGAGTTTAAACACTTCCGCTTGCCACCAAACTCCTCACACACGAACATTATTGAGCATATCTGGGATGCCTTGCAACGTGCTGTTCAGAAGAGATCTCCACCCCTCGTACTTTTACGGATATATGGACAGCCCTACAGGATACATGGTGACAGTTGTCTCCAGCACTACTTCAGACATTAGTCGAGTCCATGCCACGTCATGTTCGGGCACTTCTGGGTGCTCCCGGAGGCCGTACACGATTTTAGGCAGATGTACCAGTTTCTTTGGCTCTCCAGTGTATAACTTAAACAGCCACCAGATACAGTCACATCAGATGTTAAAACTTCCTGGCAGATTGAAACTGTGTGCCGGACCGAGACTCGAACTTGGGTCCTTTGCCTTTCGCGGGCAAGTGCTCTACCAACTGAGGTACCCAAGCACGACTCACGCCCCGTCCTCACAGCTTTACTTCTGCCAGTACCTCGTATCCTACCTTCCAAACTTTACAGAAGCTTTCCTGCGAACCAGCACTATGTTTCTAGCAGTAGTGGACAACAAAAGATCCTGAAGAAGATTCCAGCAGAGGGGTCGAAACGTCGAACATTGTAGAAGAAACATGACGCGGTCTAATAACCCAGAAGATTTTAACTTCAGTGACAACGGCCACGAAAGCCTGCGGACTTACATGATCAATATACACACATGTCAGCTTTTGGAGAGGATGCGTAGATAGGCTGAAAGAAGTTGGTTGGAGTAATTGGCGAATCGCTCAACATTTGAACAGGAGCGATGCCACGATGTTGGCAGGAATGAGTGATCAGTGGCCAAACTCAGCGTCAAGAAAGAAGCAGTCGACCTAGAGAGATGACAGAACGAGAAGACCGAACAATCGTCTGAGAGGTGCTCAGACCACCGGATCCATCATCACCATCATTCTGACGTGCGACTATCGTTTCGGTGGCCACAAGGAGCATTAGTAGGCGGCTCACAGAATGGGGGCTGAGCTAATAGCGCCCATTGCACCGGCTACTATTGACCTATGCACACCAACAAGCTCGTTTGCCGTGGTGTCGGTCACATTCGATCTGGAATCTCATTGACTAGAGTAGAATGGTCTTTAGTGATGAGTCCAGCTTCGAAATGAGCTTCCACGGCCAGTGACGACGTGTCTCGAGTCACCCCAGACGGTGGTGGGATACCAACCTAACTGTCGCTGGCTGACAACCAGCAGTGATAGGCTGGGGTGCCTTTTCATTTCATAGTAGGGCCCCTTTCGCTGTCATCCATGGCACTCTTGTACGAGCACAGCACAGTGGTAGATCGACGATATTCTTCGGCCCTTTTTGTTGCTCTTCATGGCAAACCTTCCTGGACATACCTACCCGCACATGGCGAGTGTTTCTACTGCTTGTCTTCGTGTTTGTCAAATCCTGCCCAGTTGAGAACGCTTGGAGCACTATGGCCAGAGCCCCTCCAACCAGATTGGTGTTTTGAAGGTCTAATGTGCCAATTGGACAGAATTTGGCAAGATATCCCTCAGGAGGACATCCAACAGTTCTATCAATTTGTGAAGCTCTTTCTCTTGAATTAATCATCCTATTTTTCTGAAATTTTGATCATTTGTTTGTCTGTACATGTACATCACATCTATTGATTTCTGTGCCATTCGGCTAATTCCTGTAGGTTGTTTTGCATAACAAGATGTGATGAATATGTGCAAAATTAGCTGGGATTGTAAATTACATTAGATGGCTGCGAGATCTGATAGCTATATGTCAATTTTATTTCTTTTCCTTTTCAAGGTTAAAAAATGGCCTGTATTTACTGCGCTTTGCTCTGCTCACAGGAAGTGTCATTGCATGCCACGCCCGTCTCTACTGTGATCTGTCCTCACTACATGGTGTACGACATCTGAACGCTCCATTCCTGTCAGAGAGGTGAGTAGCAAACTATGGCACATAACGCATGCAACTTTCTGCGCTTCCTCACATAAACTAGAATTACATCTCAAGTTATGTCCCTAAATCCTTACATTTCAGTGTCGATATGCAGCACATAATTTTACGCTAAAGCTTTGTCGAAAAAGCACTTTTGGCTCCAGAGCAGCTTACTTGGAAAGTTGTTGGATGAGTTCTCCAATACCATGGTGAGCGCAGGGTCAAGAATCAAGAACGACATTTTTTATTATTGAATACTTCCACACTGGAGATCGATGACACTGGACCAGGTGGCAATCATGTTGGGTAGTAGCAGCAGAATGCTGCGCCAGCATAACAGCAGCTGGTGCTGATGGTGCCACTGCTGATGAAAGTCTAGTGTGAGCTCTGCAGTGCAGCGAAGCTTTGGCAGCTGGGCTGGCTTATATTGCATGCAGTCCGAGGCGACTGGCAGGAACATGGCGACGACTCAAATTGAAACCAAAACCCTCGGAAACTGGCAGGCGATGATGCTTACTGTGCGTCCTTGCTTCAGCTGATCCAGGTTGTAGCCTAGAACCATCAGGGCTAGCTGACAGCTAATAGATCAGTAGCTTCACCAAAGGATGGCGGTGCTTGATGAAGCTGTAGCAGAATAGCCACACATTTCACTGATGACTGGCACCAAGACCACACGGCACTGATAGAATCTGCAGCTGCTAGATGAGCTAGGAATGTATACTCACTCTGGACTGGTGTACTGGGGCAGTCATTTGACCAGAGTATGGATAGTTAGCGGGTTGTGTCAAAGGGTGGGTACATTGGAACTTCCAAATAGAATGCTTTTATCATAGGACATGATGATGAAATGGACGAGGCGGCTGTTTGAAGAAAGACTGTTGACTGGCAATGGTACTGTCTGTTCTGATATGCTTCACATATCATGCGGGAAAACAGGTACATTAAAGCTAGTACAGATACTGGGATTATTCCTGCATAAGGGCTTTATCAGAGGGTATTATTACGGAATTTTTTTTTTTTTTGGAAATTTGTGGTGAGATCTTATGGGACCAAACTGCTGAGGTCATCGGTCCCTAAGCTTACACATTACTTAATCTAACTTAAACTAACCTATGCTAAGGACGACACACACACCCATGCCCGAGAGAGAACCAGAACCTCCGATGGGGGGGGGGGGGGGGAGCTGCGCGGACCGTAACAAGACGCCCCAGACCGCGCGGATACCCCGAGCGGCTATTATTACGTTTGTTATCAGATTTTTTTTGGGTTTGACAAAATGGATGTTGGAATGTCGAAGTTTTCTAGAAGAGTAGAGAACCAAAAGCAAACTTTGTGTGGGAGACCATATTTCACAATTGAAAGATGGTCTTATCCCTGCAATCATGTAAAACGAAACAGTAGTGCAAAGATAACTATGATAAAATAATAAGAGGCTAAAACAAGAAGAAGTCTTGAATTAAGTAAACGAAAGGACATAGATAATAATTTATGAAGATAATTGTATGCAGAAGTGTTGAGGACACAACGCACATACACCTACACATATTCACACAAAAGGACACTGTTTATGGAGTATCATACGCTAAATGAACTTTGTATGTCCCAATAAGAGGCTGTGTTGATAACATGCATGTACAGTGTGTGCAACTCCGCTTGCAGTGTGCTGTGGTGAACAAACTAGTGTGTAGAGATGGTGTCACAGCTCCACCAACACATCCATAGAGACCAACTAATTCCTATGCAGATGGCAGATATGTTTTGGTTGTTGTGGGGGAGCTGCATGCACAGTGTATTCCACCTTGGCTTCAGTGCACCATGCAGAGCTGCTTGGCGTGTAGAGATGCCTTCACAGCTCCACCAACACATGTACAGACACCAGATCCTTGCCAAACTGATGGCAGGTATTTTTCAGGGTACTGTGGTGAACTGAATGTACACTGTACGCCACCACAGCTGCAGTGCATAGTGCTGACCCGATTAGTGTGTAGAGATGCCATCACAGCTCCACCACCACATCTGTAGAGATAGCTCCTCCCCACTCAAGTGGCAGGTATATTGGAGGATTCTGTGGGGAGTCGCATGCATAATGTATGCCACCATTGTGCAGAACTGATTGGCATGTAGAGAAGCCATCACAGCTCCATCACCACATCCATGGATACCAGCTCTTTCCAATCTAGTGGCAGGTATACTGGAAGCTTCTGTGGGGAGTTACATGTACTGTGTAGGCTACACTGGCTGCATTGTGCAGTGCTGAATCGGTTGGTGTGTAGAGACACCACCACAGCTCCACCATCACATCTGTGGAGACCAGCTTCAGCTTGTGTGCGAAGATTCAATGAGAGCCTCACCGCCACCTTCTCCCCCTTCTAGGTGGTAGGTTTGTTGCAGGTATGAGGAGTTGTTGTGCAATGTACACTACTTTAGCGGCAGTGCATGCCTTTTGGCATGCCCAGGTACCACCACAGTCTCACCACGTCCATCCTCACTTAGTGGCAGGTGTGTTGCAGATTGCTGTGGGGAGCTGCGTGTGCAGTGTGTGCCATCCTGGCTGCTGTGCTGAGCCAGCTGGCGTTGGAGAGGTATCGCCACAGCCCCACCATCACTTCTGTAGAGACCACAGCCTACCCCATCTGGAACGTGCCATTCCCGGCTCTCACTCTCTGCAACAACAACAAGGTGTATGGGCCAGCTGCAGATAGCTTTATAGAAAATCTGTAAGTTCACTTACATTACAAAATCAACATTACTGAGCTCTCTAGGCTCATTGGTTTCACACTTTATTTTTGCTGTGTTTCATCTGGGACAGATATTATTCCAAAAGAAATGGTTAGTGTGTTGTAGTTACAGACTGGTGGAAGGGTCATGTTACCAATTAGCGCATTGTAAGATGCTTCACACTCCTATTTTCTAATGTAAAAAAAGCCAATTTTTTGAGTTATTCAATATTTCAAGGATTAGTATATATTTAATAAAACTGATTCTATTTCATCCTGAATTATACAGCTATCGTTACTTATTTTTCGGAACATCACCTTGTGTTGCATAGTTGCAGCTCTTTTATAGTTTTCTAATGTATAAGATTATCCAAGAAGTTAAACCATTGTTATTATGTAATCGTGTCACATCTTATGTATAATTTTATATTACTGGCATAATTAACTACAGATCTTGCCGCTTTACTTTTCAACATTATCTAAAACACTTTAGAAACTTCAATGCAGCAAGGTCTAAATTATAGAGAAAACTCATTAAATCACTATTCCTTTGTCAAAGGTTTCAGCATGTTAAAAGTCAAATGCTTTTTTGAGTCAATCATCAAGAACGTGTTCATGAACTATTATTTGCTTGACAATTTTAGGTGCCTAGTCAGTGCCTCCGTATCGTTTTGTATAACGTAGACAAGAAAATGTTGCAATATTTATTGGAAATATAGAGGTGCTTCATTGTGGAGAAGTACAGATCTTCCTTGTCATCAGTTGTTGCAACAATAGTAAAGAAGAATATTTCTAACTTTTTGTTCCTCTTCATCTTCATCACATTAAGGAGATTGCATTAATCCAGCAAAATACAATACTGAATATAAAACCATAGTCTCACATAGGAACGTAACTGAACTTCTTCATTTGTAAATTCCTCATAAATGAACAAATGGCTCCGAGCACTATGGGACTTAACATCTGATGTCATCAGTCCCCTAGAACTTAGAACTACTTAAACCTAACTAACGTAAGGACATCACACACATCCATACCCGAGGCAGGATTCGAACCTGCGACCGTAGCGGTCGCGCGTTCCAGACTGAAGCGCCTAGAACCGCTCGACCACATCTCCCAGCGTAAATTCCTCATTTTCAGCTCTAGAAGTCCACAAATTAGGAGACATCTGACCATAGAATAGGACTCAAGATGTGGTGTTATTTTTTCAACAGACTAGCATGGTTTTAATTGACAGCACCTTGATTTCACAACTCTTCTTCGGATGTTATTTAGTGACAGGAGCTATCTGTGGTTTTCTGTGTACCTCCTTCGTTAAATTTAGTGTCAGAAAGTATATTAAACCTGATTCTTGGGTCTTGTCGTGCAATGCTGAAACTTTAGATTTAGAGGCTTCTGCAAGAATTGTCCTCGATGTATCCTTACCAGTTACTTAATGACTGTAGTCCTACGAATATATTCGTTGTTCACAATACTATTCTGGCAACTGTTGCACTGCTGTCCCACTTACCATAAAAAATGGGCAGCTATACTTCCGTCTTGTTGATGAGTTACTCATATAACAGACAAGAACTGCATATCGGTATCCAAAATGGCAAAATCCATCCTACTTTATGCTAATGCTAACAAGCAGTTTCAACAGATTGTTACTGAGGTACATTATATAAAAGTGGAAATACCTTTAAGGATTATGCTGTAAGTATTTCGCATAGAATTTCCCTTCCTCTCCTCCCATAGCAAACGATTTGGGAACACCACACACTTAGCTTTTCAATACCTACCGGCCATAGGTAAGAAAAATTTTACTTTCGTTAACCGAAACCACCAAGTCACACGTCACAAGACATGCGGGATAGGCATGGGTAAATGAATACTACCAATGGAAATTCAGAGCGTAGGGAAGGTGCCCAAACTAAAGAGTTGGGGTTCTATTAGAGTGAGTGAGTGAAGACTAGAGATGACTGATCCCTGTGGTCTGTATGCCACAGTTCGAGCATTGGTGATATCACTTTTGGTTCAGCAGGACTGGAACCTTGGTATGCTTGTATTGTTATACACGCTACACAATCAGAGGATGGGGAGAGTCACCCAGACTAAAGAGTGGGGGTACTACTAGAACGAGTGAGTGGAGAATGAAGACGATTGACCCCTGTGGACTGTAGGCCACAGTTTGGGCAGTCGTGATTCACCATAATTTCAAAATTGGAACCTTGGTATGTTTGTAATGTTGTACATATTACACATTCAGAGAATGGGGAAGGACACCCAGACTAAAGAGCCGGGGTACTATTAGAACGAGTGATTCGAGAATGAAGACGACTGATCCATGTGGACAGTTCGAGCAGGGTGGTGTCATTATGGGTTCAACCGAACTGGAATCTTGGCATGTTTGCTGTCATCCCTTACAGCTGAACGATATGGGAGATAGTTGGCGGTTATATGTAACTGTTTGCTGCCTAGAGCGTCCAGCTACAGAACTGCGTTCACAGTCGCTTCCTGATTATGTCAGAATGGTTCACTGAGATGACAGGGTATGTGATTGGTCTCAGGTCCCGCCTCACCACTGAGTTCATTCAGGGCGTTTCTCAGAGCGACGTGGACATTCTGGGTCTGTATCTGGTAAGCATGCTGTGTCCACCACAGCCAAGTTCTTTGATAACATGGCAGACGGTATTTGGACATAGAAATAAACTTAACACCACGCAACTGTCGAGGGTAGAGTGGGGCTATCTGGGCGTGAGAAGCTATTTATACGCTCAGATTACTCGGAAGTGACGTCAATATGTCGTGAACGTGTCCAACAGAACATTTTGAGTAAGCCGAGTGTAAAACTGACTCTAGCTTTTCCCGTGGCTGGATGGATCCTTGGAAATTGCAGAAATAACAGCTAAATATTTCACACGCAGCTGTTCAAGCTATCCTCTTAGCTTCCTGACTAAACACGGTCCAGTTTCACTCGCAGCAATTTGATTCTTCGTTTTCTAACCAGACAAAAGTCACAAAACCGAAGAAACTCATTCCTAAGAAAACAAGCTCAAGTGCGTAGGTAACATTGAATTTTGAAAAAAAAGAGAAAAACCAACAAAGTAACATGTAAGGGGACGCGAACCATTTCCTTCAAGTTTGTGATCCATGTCCTTAACCACTACTTTCGCATTTTGCGTTTTCTTAGGCAGCCCTAAAGTAACCACCATATTGGTAACGCCACCTCCTCCATACATCACTGTTGGCGATACACGAAATGGCAGGTAAAATTCTCCAGGCATTCACCAAACCCAGACCCTTGCATCAGGTTGCCCACAGGGAGTAGCGTGGTTCATCACTGCAGGTCACTTGTTTTCGGTTACCCACTGTCCATTGGCGTCGACCTTTTCAGCACCTCAAGTGTTACTGAGAACTGACCACAGAAATTTGTGCCTTATGTTGAGCTGCTGGGTCACTGTTTTTTTAAACTCCGTACACACAGTCTTTGTGCTATCTCGACTGCTAGTTGTTTTTTGGAACCCATGGGTGATCCCTTCCGTTGGTTTCATGAGGTCTCTTGCAACCGCATCCCGCAATATAGACTGTCCCTGACCGTCAACACAACTGTGGTTGTTCCTTCGCGTATCCACTCCACAATTACATCACCAACAGTTGACAGGGGCAGCTTTAGAAGGACTGAAATGACCCTTATGTTTTCGTCACTCAGGTGACAAACGAAAGCCAGTCCACGATCAAGGTCACTAAGCTCTCCTCAACCACCCATTCTGCTGCCGCTGCTCCTCTGCGTACAACACACTCACTCACTCACTCACTATATTGACGGGCCTGCCTTGGCCCGAGGTAGCGGAGTTTAAGCTGTTTGAGCTGTTCCTCCTGAAGTCCTCTGTGTTTGGAATGTTTTTCTTCGCGTGTTGGTCTGGCCTCTGGTTTCTGTGGATGCAGGAGCTTATCTGCCGCCTGATTCCGCCGCTTCTTGTTCTTCTTATTCTTCTTACTGCTTCCTGGCTGCTCGAATTCTATTTTCTTCAGGCGGGAGTAGTCCACTGGCGGCGTCTGTGTCTGGATGTACTTGACTGCTTCCTCAGTCACGTATTTCCAGTCCTCGTCCGTGAAGATAGGGTGGTTGTTTATGAGCTCCAGATCTCCACGCATGACGAGTTCCCTCCCGTGCAGCTTCTGGTTCAAGGGTTCGCACCCCCAGTGGAATGGGTAAGGTTTGTGAGGAAGGGGAGGGATGTTATCTACTGTGAAAGGGTAAGGATGATCATGATGTGGGTAGCTACCGTCTCGCAGGGAATCGGCTATCTTGGTGAGCACCTCCCTCACACAGTACTTGTTAGGGAGGTGGAGGCACTCGAACGGCTCATCTTGTTCTTCTCCCTCGGTCTCCATCGGCACTTCCAGTGTCGTTTGCGTTTCCGCAGAGACAGGAGTGACGACTGCTTCCGAGGATGCCGTTTCCTTGTTGTCGGGTGTTTTCCCCGTCTGTATGACAACCTCCCTAGCAACCTGCGCTGCCGCGTTGGCCAGGGAGGCGGTCGTTTTTGTTGCCGCGTCTACCCCCGTACTGGTGGGGGTCGGTGCCACGTCCGGCGTCGTACGGGACGCGAGGTACAAGGCGACCCTCATTTGAGTCACCTCCTGATGCGAGTTCTGCTCTCGGGCCGCTCTCTCCTCCGCCGTGGCGGATTTGAGCGCGGTGATTGCGACCTCGTTGGCTTCCCGCAGTGCTTGGCGGAAGGCGTCCACGTCGTCTTGGTGGCGCAGCCCGCTTCCCCTACTAAGGCAGGAGGGCGGGGTGACCACCATTTCTTCTTGCTGGGGCACCTCTTCGTATGTGGCGGCCAACTTCTCGCTGCGTTTGCGGCGTGCTAGCCACCGCAATTTACGCACAGCGCTGCAGTACCCTTTGGTTTTGTGCAGTTGCGCATGTCGTGCGGTTTCCCGCACTTAACACACGCAACCACACCGTGGCATTCCCTGGCTATGTGTCCAAGCTGTTGACACTTATTGCACTGTAATTGTGCCACAAGCTTCCGTTTCTTCTTCTTGTTGCCGCAACCGTTGCTCCCGACTGAGTTGAGCAGGAGCTCCGCAGTAGCAGCAATCTCGCCTCTTCCTCCATTCCTACTTCTCGGCATGGCGACGGGCTAGCGGCGTTGGCGTGCGCGAGCGACGGTAACGATGTGAGCCGCAGATAGTCGAGGAGCGGAGAGCGCGTGCGTACAGCACAGGACTCCCCGCCTCCTTTTATACTGGCGGGTCCGCCTCTCACGACATCTAGTGGTCGATTCTGCATTACAGTGTATCTGTAGTGTCTACATTCCCGCCATACCCCGCGTAATTTGGGCGTCATACTCGGTACATCTTCAAATGGAACCACTCAGTTCAGTTTTGGCCATTCAGTTCAGTTTTGGAGTGACTTTTTTCTTTCTACATTGAATATGTATCATCGTTTTGTGTGAAGTGTCCTTAGGTCAACATGCTGCAGTAAATTATTGACGTACAACGTTTTGTAAGGATTGAATGACACTACTCTTTTCATGTTCTCCAGGATGAACAGCCTACTCTCTGTCACTCACTGCTGGACGCAACTCATCTTACCACAGCGCAGCTCATCGCTAGCATTTGTATTACTCTGTTATTGTGAGCAGCTTCCGTTTGTATTTAAATCTGCGAGGGAGAACACGTCCTACTGACAAAAGCTTTATAGCTGCACGTTGAGTCTAAAGTACCGTGTACTTTCTGCAGGCGGAAACTACACTCCTGGAAATGGAAAAAAGAACACATTGACACCGGTGCGTCAGACCCACCATACTTGCTCCGGACACTGCGAGAGGGCTGTACAAGCAATGATCACACGCATGGCACAGCGGACACACCAGCAACCGCGGTGTTGGCCGTCGAATGGCGCTAGCTGCGCAGCATTTGTGCACCGCCGCCGTCAGTGTCAGCCAGTTTGCCGTGGCATACGGAGCTCCATCGCAGTCTTTAACACTGGTAGCATGCCGCGACAGCGTGGACGTGAACCGTATGTGCAGTTGACGGCCTTGAGCGAGGGCGTATAGTGGGCATGCGGGAGGCCGGGTGGACGTACCGCCAAATTGCTCAACACGTGGGGCGTGAGGTCTCCACAGTACATCGATGTTGTCGCCAGTGGTCGGCGGAAGGTGCACGTGCCCGTCGACCTGGGACCGGACCGCAGCGACGCACGGATGCACGCCAAGACCGCAGGATCCTATGCAGTGCCGTAGGGGACCGCACCGCCACTTCCCAGCAAATTAGGGACACTGTTGCTCCTGGGGTATCGGCGAGGACCATTCGCAACCGTCTCCATGAAGCTGGGCTACGGTCCCGCACACCGTTAGGCCGTCTTCCGCTCACGCCCCAACATCGTGCAGCCCGCCTCCAGTGGTGTCGCGACAGGCGTGAATGGAGGGACGAATGGAGACGTGTCGTCTTCAGCGATGAGAGTCGCTTCTGCCTTGGTGCCAATGATGGTCGTATGCGTGTTTGGCGCCATGCAGGTGAGCGCCACAATTAGGACTGCATACGACCGAGGCACACAGGACCAACACCCGGCATCATGGTGTGGGGAGCGATCTCCTACACTGGCCGTACACCTCTGGTGATCGTCGAGGGGACACTGAATAGTGCACGGTACATCCAAACCGTCATCGAACCCATCGTTCTACCATTCCTAGACCGGCAAGGGAACTTGCTGTTCCAATAGGACAATGCACGTCCGCATGTATCCCGTGCCACCCAACGTGCTCTAGAAGGTGTAAGTCAACTACCCTGGCCAGCAAGATCTCCGGATCTGTCCCCCATTGAGCATGTTTGGGACTGGATGAAGCGTCGTCTCTCGCTGTCTGCACGTCCAGCACGAACGCTGGTCCAACTGAGGAGCCAGGTGGAAATGGCATGGCAAGCCGTTCCACAGGACTACATCCAGCATCTCTACGATCGTCTCCATGGGAGAATAGCAGCCTGCATTGCTGCGAAAGGTGGATATACACTGTACTAGTGCCGACATTGTGCATGCTCTGTTGCCTGTGTCTATGTGCCTGTGGTTCTGTCAGTGTGATCATGTGATGTATCTGACCCCAGGAATGTGTCAATAAAGTTTCCCCTTCCTGGGACAATGAATTCACGGTGTTCTTATTTCAATTTCCAGGAGTGTATCTATGCCGGCCGTTGTCACCGAGCGGATCTAGGCGCTTCAGTACGGAACCGCGCTGCTGCTTCGGCCGTAGGTTCGAATCCTGCCTCGGGCATGGATGTGTGTGATGTCCTTAGGTTAGATAGTCTAAGTCTAGGGAGCTGAAGACCTCAGATGTTAAGTCCCATGGTGCTTAGAGCCATTTGAACCATTTGAAACTATCTACGGTAATAACGAAACAACTACTCAGTGCGATAACTTGCAGTGACCGAAGCTGAGGTAGTAACTACGATGTCACATCCACAGGACTAGGTTTTATTTCGCATCGTTGCTACCAGCAGTAAATGCATGTTACCCACAGATTTACTGCTGCGGGTAACCACATCAGGCAACTCAGTTACATCAACAACTGACTGACAACAATGTTGCACGGTCTTGTGAACGATTATTTCCAACTTAATTACACGATTGTGGATGTGCATCCATGCTGAGAAAACTACTGCGAAGTGCATGATAGAGGAAAATGTTTCCCACTGTACATTCCTAGAGTCATCCGATATCAGAGATTCTTCAAATTTATTGAGTAGGCATTCAAGAGTTAGTGTGCGTATTTCTTCAGTGTTTCCCACTTCAGTTTGTTCTCCCATGGTCAAAGAAACCTGTGACATTTCGTGCTTCCCTTCTCAGTAGACGTTCAATGTTGTTGCTGTTGTTGTGGTCTTCAGTCCTGAGACTGATTTGATGCAGCTCTCCATGCTACTCTATCTTGTGCAAGCTTCTTCATCTCTTGTAGCCTACATCCTTCTGAATCTGCTTAGTACTCATCTCTTTGTCTCCCTCTACGATTTTTATCCTCCACGCTGCCATCCAGTACTAAATTGGTGTTCCCTTGATGCCTCAGAACATGTCCTACCAACCAATCCCTTCTTCTAGTCAAGTTGTGCCACAAACTCCTCTTCTCGCCAATTCTGTTCAATACCTCCTCATTATTTATGTGATCTACCCATGTAATCTTCAGCATTCTTCTGTAGCACCACATTTCGAAAGCTTCTATTCTCTTCTTGTCTAAACTACTTATCGTCCACGTTTCACTTCCATACATGGCTACACTCCATACAAATACTTTCAGAAATGACTTCCTAGCTCTTAAATCAATACTCGATGTTAACAAATTTCTCATCTTCAGAAAGGCTTTCCTTGACATTGGCAGTCTACGTTCAATATCCCATGTTATTCCCATCTGGGTTGGGTCCCACACACTCGATAAATATTCTAAAATGGTTCACACTAGTGTTTTGTGAGCAGTCTCGGTTGTAGACGGTTCACATTTCACTGGGGCCCTACCAATGAACCGAAATCTGCATCTGCTTTGTCTAACATTGTGCCTATGTCATCGAACCATTTCGTATACCTAAAAATATTTATACGTTGATACTTGTGTGGGTTGACCGATTTCAGGTCTGACTGACTGATACAATAGTCATAGGATACCACATTTTTTCGGTTTGTGAAGTGCACAATTTTACAGGGTGACAATTACTGAAGTATATGAAACAAAATGGCCATAACTTCTGAAAGCCTTGCGTTAGGACGTTCGAATAGCACGGTTGGCGGCGGGGCATGATGAGAATTAGTATGGTTTGGTTTAGCGACGCAGCACACTTTCATTTGGATGGATTCGTCAATACGAAAAATCGGCGCATCTGGGGGACTGAGAATCCGCATTTCGCGATCGAGAAGCCTCTTCACCCTCAACGCGTTGCAGTGTGGTGTGCAATGTGCAGTCACGCAGTGATTGGTGCGATATTCTTTGATGGGACGGTGAGTACCGAACGGTGCGAGAAGGTTTTGGGAGATGATTTCATCTCCATTATCCAAAGTGACCCTGATTTCGACCAGTAATGGTTCATGCAAGGCGGAGTTCGATTCCATCGAAGCAGGAGAGCGTTTGTGGAGCACTTTGGGGACCGCATTCTGGCTCCGGGGTACGCAGAGACCACTGGCATGGGCCTCGATTGGTCTCCATATTCTCAGCATCTGAACACATGCGACTCGTTTTGATGGAGCTATATTAAAGACAAGATGTGCAGAAGTAACCCCCAAACCATTGCTGAGCTGAAAACAGCCACTCAGGATGTCACTGAAAGCGCGTCATGCAGAATTACACTACTCGTCTGCGCCGCATCATCGCCAATGATGGCAGGTATATCGAACGTGTCATAACCTAAATCCGAATATCTGTAGTTACGTTTACATGTTGAATGAAGTGTGTGCACACCGTTGTTTGTAACTATTTGCTTTTTTTCATATAGTTCAATAATTGGCACCCTGCACGTTTGAAGCTAATTGCCAATCTTTGAATGACTATTTGTGCAACATTTTTCAAAAAGCACTTGATTGTAGATAACTGCATCGCCAGTGAAAAATCCGAGGTTAATATTGTCTGCAAGGTCATTAAAATACAGCATGAACCACAAGGGTCCCAAGAGACTTCCCTGGGACACACCCGAAGCTATTTCTACATCTGTTGATGACTTTCGTTCGAAGATAACGCGTTGAGTCCTCCGTACCAAGAAATCCTGTATCCAGTCATAACATTCCCTTAGTACTCCATACGACGGTACTTTCGATGCTAAGTGTAGGTGTGATACTGACAACAGGAGACCACGACATTGGGGTTACGTATTTACTTCAAACTTTGTACGCCTTTAGTAGGCCATCAAAACAACATATTCTGCCAGATGTAAGCTGCGCTACTCTGGCAGTCCCATGAAAACCGCAAGAGAAGTTTTACGCGTTCATTATGTGGCTTATACGTCTGCCGTAGGGGCAGGACGTTAGAGTTCATAGTGATCATGTACTTCGTTTTCTAGTGGTTCAGGTGTCATAGCGATGGATCATTTTCGTAATTCATCTTAGATGAAAACAAATCTGCGAGGATATGGTTTAGGCAAGAATAGTAATCGACAACAGGACGAAAGCTTTAACTGGAACATTTTATCGGGTCCGAGACTAACGCACAAGTTTACTTCGGTATTTATTTATCGTATGACAAAGCACATCACGTGAATTTATTACATGTAAGAAGTCTACCCTCCCCCCATGAGCCATGGACCTTGCCGTTGGTGGGGAGGCTTGCGTGCCTCAGTGATACAGATAGCCGTACCGTAGGTTCAACCACAACGGAGGGGTATCTGTTGAGAGGCCAGACAAACGTGTGGTTCCTGAAGAGGGGCAGCAGCCTTTTCAGTAGTTGCAGGGGCAACAGTCTGGATGATTGACTGATCTGGCCTTGTAACAGTAACCAAAACGGCCTTGCTGTGCTGGTACTGCGAACGGCTGAAAGCAAGGGGAAACTACGACCGTCATTTTTCCCGAGGGCATGCAGCTTTACTGCGTGATTATATGATGATGGCGTCCTCTTGGGTAAAATATTCCGGAGGTAAAATAGTCCCCCATTCGGATGTACGGGCGGGGACTACTCAAGAGGATGTCGTTATCAGGAGAAAGAAAACTGGCATTCTACGGATCGGAGCGTGGAATGTCAGATCCCTTAATCGGGCAGGTAGGTTAGAAAATTTAAAAAGGGAAATGGATAGGTTTAAGTTTGATATAGTGGGAATTAGTGAAGTTCGGTGGCCGGATGAACGAAACTTCTGGTCAGGTGACTACAGGGTTATAAACACAAAATCAAATAGGGGTAATACAGGAATAGGTTTAATAATGAATAGGAAAATAGGAATTCGGGTAAGCTACTATAAACAGCATAGTGTCGCATTATTGCGGCCAAGATTGATACGAAGCCCACACCTACTACAGTAGTACAAGTTTATATGCCAACTAGCTCTGCAGATGACGAAGAAATTGATGAAATGTATGATCAAATCAAAGAAATTATTCAGATAGTGAAGGGAGACGAAAATTTAATAGTCATGGGTGACTGGAATTCGGTAGTAGGAAAAGGGAGAGAAGGAAACATAGGTGAATATGGACCGGGGCAAAGAAATGAAACAGGAAGCCGCCTGGTATAATTTTGCACAGAGCACAACTTAATCATAGGTAACACTTGGTTCAAGAATCATAAAAGAAGGCTGTATACATGGAAAAAGCCGGGAGATACTGACAGGTTTCAGATAGATTATATAATGGTAAGACAGAGATTTAGCAACCAGGTTTTAAATTGTAGGACATGTGGACTCTGACCACAATCTATTGGTTATGAACTTTAGTTTAAAACTGATGAAATTGCAAAAAGGTGGGAATTTGAGGAGATGGGACATGGATAAACTCACTAAACCAGAGGTTGTACAGAGTTTCAGGGACAGCATAACGGAACAATTGACATAAATCGGGGAAAGAAATACAGTAGAAGACGAATGGGTAACTCTGAGGGATGAAGTAGTGATGGCAGCAGAGGATCAAGTATGTAAAAAGACGAGGGCTAGTAGAAATCCTTGGGTAACAGAAGAAATATTGAATTTAATTGATGAAAGGAGAAAATATAAAAATGCAGTAAATGAAGCAGGCAAAAAGGAATACAGACGTCTCAAAAAATGAGATCGACAGGAAGTGCAAAATGGCTAAGCAGGGATGGCTAGAGGACAAATGTAAGGATGTAGAGGCTTATCTCACTAGGGGTAAGATAGATACTGCCTACAGGAAAATTAAAGAGACCTTTGGAAATAAGAAAACCACTTGTATGAACATCAAGAGCTCAGATGGAAACCCAGTTCTAAGCAAAGAAGGAAAAGCAGAAAGGTGGAAAGAAGCCTTGGGAGAGCCAGTCCTGACAAAACTCTACCATCTGGTGAGCAAGATGTATGAGACAGGCGAAATACCCTCAGACTTCAAGAAGAAAATAATAATTCCAATCCCAAAGAAAGCAGATGTTGACAGATGTGAAAATTACCGAACTATCAGTTTAATAAGTCACAGCTGCAAAATACTAATTCGAATTCTTTATAGATGAATGGAAAAACTAGTAGAATCCGACCTCGGGGAAGATCAGTTTGGATCCGTAGAAATGTTGGAACACGTGAGGCAATACTGACCCTACGACTTATCTTAGAAGCTAGATTAAGGAAGGGCAAACCTACGTGTCTAGCATTTGTAGACTTAGAGAAAGCTTTTGTCAATGTTGACTGGAATGCTCTTTTTCAAATTCTGAAGGTGGCAGGGGTAAAATACAGCGAGTGAAAGGCTATTTACAATTTTTACAGAAAGCAGATGGCAGTTATAACCGTCGAGGGGCAGGAAAGGGAAGCAGTGGGAAGGGAGTGAGACAGGGTTGTAGCCTTTCCCCGATGTTATTCAATCTGTATATTGAGCAAGCAGTAAAGGAAACAAAAGAAAAATTCGGACTAGGTATTAAAATCCATGGAGAAGAAATAAAAGCGTTGAGGTTCGCCGATGACATTGTAATTCTGTCAGAGACAGCAAAGGACTTGGAAGAGCAGTTGAAGGGAATGGATAGTGTCTTGAAAGGAGGATATAAGATGAACATCAACAAAAGCAAAACGAGGATAATTGAATGTAGTCGAATTAAGTCGGGTGACGCTGAAGGAATTAGATTAGGAAATGAGACACTTAAAGTAGTAAAGGAGTTTTGCTATTTGGGGAGCAAAATAACTGATGATGGTCGAAGTAGAGAGGATATAAAATGTAGACTGACAATGGCAAGGAAAGCGATCCTGAAGAAGAGAAATTTGTTAACATCGAGTATAGATTTAAGTGTCAGGAAGACATTTCTGAAAGTATTTGTATGGAGTGTAGCCATGTATGGAAGTGAAACATGGACGATAAATAGTTTGGACAAGAAGAGGATACCAGCTTTCGAAATGTGGTGCTACAGAAGAATGCTGAAGATTAGATGGGTAGATTACATAACTAATGAGGAAGTATTGAATAGGATTGGGGAGAAGAGAAGTTTGTGGCACAACTTGACCAGAAGAAGGGATCGGTTGGTAGAACATGTTCTGAGGCATCAAAGGATCACCAATTTAGTATTGGAGGGCAGCGTGGAGGATAAAAATCGTAGAGGGAGACCAAGAGATGACTACACTACCCAGATTCAGAAGGATGTAGGTTGCAGTGGGTACTGGGAGACAAAGAGGCTTGCACAGGATAGAGTAGCATGGAGGGCTGCATCAAAGCAGTCTCAGGACTGAAGACCACAACAAACAACAAAAGAAGTCTACAACACAAACATTAAGAATGCACTTAAGACAGGCAGGTCAGATAGAACGAAATAAAACGACACAAATGGGAGTAGGATTTGCGCTCTGTGGATTGAGTTAAAAAAAAAAAAAACGGATTGAGCATATGCCATGTAGGCTGGAGGTCCCGGGCTGGAGTCCCTGTCGAGGCATACAAAAAAAAAAAAAAATGGTTAGCACTTGAGCGTCGAAAGACGAATGTTTATAAGGCGTCAGTTCGACTCACACTCAGACTTCAGGGTTGATTAATTTTTTTCACCACGGGTCATGTTATTTAATTTATGAGATTTGAGAGATAATTTACTGAAAAAGAAACCACGTGTATTTATGTGAAGCTTCAATTTATGTTTTGCACGTGTGATGTCTAGAGCACATTCAAAGAGTACTTGTACATTACTCTTGTGGACTGGCACATTGTGACTTACTGTGTTACTGGTTCTGAGTAACGTCGTTCGCATCATTATTTATTGAGGTTTCACTGCGCTTTCCACGCCTGTCCCTCGTCCTTAAAATTTAAGTAAGTAGTAAATAACATATGAAAGTCACTACAACTTTATGAAAATACACGTGACTTTTTATTATATTACTTCCGTCATATAAATTAAATAATGTAACCAGTGATGAAAAAAAGTAGAGACTGCACTGCAAGCGGTACATGAATTCGAACCGTCGCCTCGTCCACGACCGGCTTACTACGCGCGAATCCTAACCGCCTTTTTTTATACATAAAATTACCTTTATTTCACACATTAAATGCTTTACTGTTTACAAAACTTCCAACAGTGATTCATGCTTACAGGTACAGTTAAGGCCTTAACAAAACAACGATGAGATCAGTGTTCCTGTAAGCCACAAATCTCTCCACATTCATACCACTTTTGTAAATCTATCAGACTTTTCACGGGGTTCGAATTAACTCCTGATCCTCCTAAAACAATATAGAATCTCAAGGTCTCAACAATGTATTCATATACGCCCCAGATAAGAGATCAGTTTCTTCAACTCCTAATTTCCTCTTGATATCTGCAGCCATCTCTTCACCTTCAATGCTCTGTTTTTCGGTAAGAACAACCTCCACCTCCATAAATTTTCCTAAACCAAAGACTTCATCAACTTGTATTCTTGTTTTACCCACAAGGTAAAGTCTTGGAGTTTTCTTTACAGTTCCTTTAATTCCCAATGCTTGAGCCAATACTGGTCCTGGATTCGAACCAGGTGGAAAATTAACTCTCGTGTACTCAGACACTTTAGGTCCTTTAGTATCTGCTCTCTCGTAACATATTAACTGTGATGTTCCATCCTAAAATTTTCTAAGTTTCAGTCTTCCCTGAGATACATTATAAAACGTATCTTCCTGTTTTATGACTTCGCCTTTGGAGTTACTAAGCTGTTCTGCCTTCTTTGCTTTTTACTCTACGTTCCTTATCTCACCATGTACTAGCCAACCGCTCCACTAAATTAACAAAACATAATGTAGCTTCCAACGCGAACAAGTATGAAGCTGTTTACGGAAACCGATCGCCGGACATAAGTGGTTACGAAGGAAATTCAAACTGTTGACCACAATTATGTCTTACGACCGCTGCCTTCGCACAGCTACATCAGTTACATAACAGACGCGTAAAACTTCTTTCGTGATTTTCTCCGAATTGCCAGCTTAGTGCATCTTACTACTTTCACATTAAGCCGTTTTAATGGCCCACTAAAGATGTACAATGTTTGAAGTATACCCCTGATTCCAGCGTCGTCGCCTCCCCTTGCGAGTCAAATGCTTTTCGCAGAAATGCTGCACCTAAATTAGAGATTTAGGAACCAGGTTTTAAATTGTAACACATATCCATGGGCAGATGTGGACTCTGACCACAATCTATTGGTTATGAACTGTAGATTAAAACTGAAGAAACGGCAAAAAAGGTGCGAAATTAAGGAGATGGGACATGGATAAACTGAAAGAACCAGATGTTGTATAGAGTTTCAGGGAGAGAATCAGGGAACAATTGACAGGAATGGGGGAAAGAAATACAGTAGAAGAAGAATGGGTAGCTTTGAGGAATGAAATAGTGAAGGCAGCAGAGGGTCAACTAGGTAAAAAGACGAGGGCTGGTAGAAATACTTGGGTAACAGAAGAGATACTGAATTTAATTGATGAAAGGAGAAAATACAAAAATGCAATAAGTGAAGCAGTGAAAAAGGAATACAAACGTCTCAAGAATGAGATCGACAGGAAGTGCAAAATGGCTAAGCAGGGATGGCTAGAGGACAAATGTAAGGATGTAGAGGCTTATCTCATTAGGAGTAAGATAGATACTGCCTACAGGAAAATTAAAGAGACCTTTGGAGAAAAGAGAGCCACTTGTATGAATATGAAGAGCTCAGATGGAAACCCAGTTCTAAGCAAAGAAGGGAAAGCAGAAAGGTGGAAGGAGTATATAGAGGGTCTATACAGGTGCGATGTACTTGAGGGCAATATTATGGAAATGGAAGAGGATGTAGATGAAGTTGAAATGAGAGATACGATACTGCATGAAGAGTTTGACAGGGCACTGAAAGACCTGAGTTGAAACAAGGCCCCGGGAGTAGACAACATTCCATTAGAACTACTGACAGCCTTGGGAGAGCCAGTCCTGACAAAATTCTACCATCTGGTGAGCAAGATGTATGAGACAGGCGAAATACCCTCAGACTTCAAGAAGAAAATAATAATTCCAATCCCAAAGAAAGCAGGTGTTGACAGATGTGAAAATTACCCAACTATCAGTTTAATAAGTCACAGCTGCAAAATACTAATGCGAATTCTTTATAGACGAATGGAAAAACTGGTAGAAACCGACCTCTGGGAAGATAAGTTTGGATTCCGTAGAAATGCTGGAACACGTGAGACAATACTGACCCTACAACTTGTCTTAGAAAATAGATCAAGAAAAGGCAAATCTACGTTTCTAGCATTTGTAGACTTAGAGAAAGCTTTTGACAATGTTGACTGGAATACTCTCTTTCAAATTTTAAAGGTGGCAGGGGTGAAATACATGGAGTAAAACGCTATTTACAATTTGTACAGAAAGCAGATCGCAGTTATAAGAGTCGAGTGGCAGGAAAGGAGCGCAGTGGTTGGGAAGGTAGTGAGACAGGGTTGTAGCCTCTCCCCGATGTTATTCAATCTGTATATTGAGCAAGCAGTAAAGGAAACGAAAGAAAAATTCGGGGAGGTATTAAAATCCATGGAGAAGAAATAAAAACTTTGAGGTTCGTCGATGACATTGTAATTATGTTAGAGACAGCAAAGGACTTGGAAGAGCACCTGAACGGAGTGGACAGTGTCTTGATAGGAGGATATAAGATGAACATCAACAAAAGCAAAACGAGGATAATGGAATGTAGTCGAATTAAGTCGGGTGATACTGAGGGAATTAGATTAGAAATGAGACACTTAAAGTGGTAAAGGAGTTTTGCTATTTGGGGAGAAAAATAACTGATGATGGTCGAAGTAGAGACGATATAAAATGTAGACTGGCAATGGCAAGGAAAACGTTTCTAAAGAAGAGAAGTTTGTTAACATCGAGTATAGATTTAAGTGCCAGGAAGTCGTTTCTGAAAGTATTTGTGTGGAGTGTAGCCATGTATGGAAGTGAAACATGGACGCTCAATAGTTTGGACAAGTAGGGAATAGAAGCTTTCGAAATGTGGTGCTGCAGAAGAATGCTGAAGATTAGATGGGTAAATCACATAACTAATGAGGAGGTATTGAATAGAATTGGGGAGAAGAGGAGTTTGTGGCACAACTTGACGGTTGGTAGGACATGTTCTGAGGCATCAAGGGATCACAAATTTAGTATTGGAGGGCAGCGTGGAGGGTATAAATCGTAAAGGGAGACCAAGAGATGAATACGCTAAGCATAGTCAGAAGAATGTGGGTTGCAGTAGGTACTAGGAGATGAAGAAGCTTGCACAGGATAGGGAAGCATGGAGAGCTGCATCAAACCAGTCTCAGGACTGAAGACAAAAACAACAACCACCTTGATGCATGGCTTTCAGTACCCACGTGAGAAGAGCGCGAGTTGGGTTTTATCTCACTATCGACGTCTTCGGATCGCCCTGTACTCAGCGGCTGGGCGGTGTTTCAGGACGCGGGCGACTGGTGTGAGCCGGGCGGACGCCCTGGTGGCCCTGCAGCAGCTGCCGCACTTGGTGAACCCAGTGACGCCCAAGGGGGGCCGGAGGGCGGTGCGTGAGGCCGCCGCCTTGCTTTCTGGCTATCCCGCAGACGTGCTCATGCGAGAGGTACCCTCTGTAAGACTAACTCTTGATTTTTTCCTCCGTAGACTGTTTCTTTTCACTTGATGCGCTGAGTCCTTGGACTCGTTTTTCTTTTCTTTCAGCTTTCTGTTGTAGCTGGAGTCACGAACGATGGTGGTCGAGTTTAGGGTCGTTCTGCGCACCTACATCACGCATTCTCCCATACTCAACGAGAGTTCAGTAGTGTTCTCAGTGTTCTGCTATGGAAGTCGTAGCCAATGCGAGCATTAAACGCGATCGTAAAGAGTTATTTATTCAATTTTTGTTCCATTTATTGCGAACTGTCAGGGCGATGGTGACGGTAAGCTGCAAATTCTGCACAAAGAAGCGAGAGACTTTGCAGTATACACGCTTTCTTCAAGTGCAGAACACACGTGTGCGTTTACCGCAGCTGAAACAATGCAATCCACTTCCGTGTCTCTAGCTGCAACAAACGGCATCATTCGTGGCTCGGACTATAGTAACCAAACCTACCTTTCTTTGGACAACATAAATTTTATTTCAGCACTGTTTTCAGCGTTCTAAACGTCTTGAAAACTCATCCTAATGTTGGCGTTGGAACTTTTCGGAAAAATAATCATAAATACCACTCACGGACTTCATTTTCGTGATGCGTTTGCGACACCCAGCACTGTGTACAGGGCGTTTCAAAAATTCTTTTGCAAGCTTCGTGGTCAGGTTCCTTACAACAAAACGAGAAAAAAGTTCCGATAAACACACGTCCGAAAGTTATTCGCATTCAGTTTTAATGAAAGTTAACGATCCAGGTAAATGGAGCTCATCAACACATAAACTCATATAAAAAGCTCCAAATGTCCTTCTCTTGCTTCTAAACACGCATCTACTGGTCGAATCATGGACTGTCGTATCCTTTTTGAAACACTGCCTGACAGTGCGGGATGGTTTCGCAGGCTTCCAATGACACGCCGATTTTCTGCGTTCGAGTGGTCTGATACTTAGATCTGTAGTTTAGGGTGTCCCGAGAGACAATAATCCAAAGGATTTAGGTTGGGGGAACGCGCAGGCCATGCAACTACGTATCCATGTGTCATGGTATATACCTGTGAGAGGTCAAATGGTTCAAATGGATCTGAGCACTATGGGACTTAACATCTGAGGCCACCAGTCCCCTAGAACATAGAGCTAGTTAAACCTAACTAACCTAAGGACACCACACACATTCATGCCCGAAGCAGGATTCGAACCTGCGACCGTAGCTGTCGCGCGGATCCAGACTGCAGCTCCTAGAACCGTACGGCCAGAGCGGCCGGCTACCTGCCAGAGCACTTCGAACGTTGGGACCAAAATATGCTGGAACTCGATCATGTATAAACCACACGTTTATTCTTATTTGTACCGAGCGAGGTGGCGCAGTGGTTAGCACACTGGAGTCACATTGAGGAGAACGGGTCACAACGGCGTCCGGCCATTCTGATTCAGGTTTTCCGTGATTTCCCTGAGTTGCTCCAGGCAAATGCCAGCATGCTTCCTTTGAAAGGGCAAGACCGATCTCCTTCCCCGTCCTTGACAGAATCCAAGCCTGTGCTCCGTCTATAATGACCTCGACGTCGACGGGACGTTGAGCACAATCTTCCTTCTTTCCTTCTTCTTATTTCCACGGGCACATCTTGTGTTAGTCTCGTACGGTATTTTGATGAAGTTCCTCAAGACATCACCTGTAAAACGTGCTGGGAGAAAGTTTGGCCTTGGCACACAGTCATCTACAAATCCATTAATCATTTACTGATGTTAATGTCTAGATATACTGCAGCATAAGGCCTGCGATCGGCCCAAATGTGATGCTTGCGAAACTTTGTTAATCCGTCTCTTCTAAACGTGTCTGTAAATAGAACTGAAGGACAACAACGGATTGGCAGTGGGAACAATGCCCACACGCGTTGAAGTTAATAGGGATGCATGAGTTGCTCGTGAAGTGTCCTCCATTCTGAACTTGGAGGTGAGGTGCATGCTAGGGCCACTTGTATCATGCCGATACCTGGCTCTCCTTCGGCAACCTGTGGAACGCGTTCTTCCTTATCACACAATACGTGCTCTTCCTCGACCCATACTCTGTGGTGCTACGAGTCCTGTTTTGTCAACGCGACGATACATATTACCAAAGGTTGGATGACACGGCTGTCTTCGTCCTAGAAACGCAGTGTGGTACAGCCATGCGGCCTCTTGCCCATTGCCGTTCCTGAAGCCATACATAAAAGTCGCGTCTGCCGGCTCAGGAAATGAATATCCTGCCATGCTTGAACGGAGGACTTTCAGTAACTCAATATCTGTAGTACTTGTACAGAATGGAGACGTCGAAGACAAACGAACGACGAATGTAAACAAGTCTCCCTGGCAACATAACACTATCTAGGATACAACAAATAAAATGGGTGCACCGGTAAGTGAAGTTGATGGGTTGTACCTGGTAAGCCCTTGAGCACCACTTAGCGTTTTTCAATAAAATAAATTATAAAAAATAAGATATTTTATTTAATTACTATTGGTTAGATAGATATGAACTAAAATTGAATGTTAATGGATTTTATCTCTGCTAATAAACGCGGAAGCACTGAGTAATTGGTAAGTACTGATTGAGAACACTATATGAATGTTTCTTGCTTTGCTGGAGGCAATAATATTGAAATGATAGAACATGGCACAGAAAAATTTTACTCCATTTTCTAATAAAGCTGAACTCTGCCTTCCAGCGTCGTCATTGCATCAGATCGCCGAGTACGTTGCCAGACGACATTGTTTGGGGGCCAATGACCGATCTGAATATAACGCCGTTAGTAAACAGCGTTGTCCTGGTTTTGAGAAAAGAACACCGGTAAAAATGAACACTAACAGGGTTCGGCCGCAGTCACCAAACAATGTGGCGGCAGCTTCTCTTCGATGCAGACTGAAACTGGACTAAAAAAATCACATATAACATGGATAGTAAGGAAAAGAATCTTCAAGTGAAACAAGCCTACTAAACATCAAATTAACATAATTATTCAACAGAAGCGTAGAAGTGACAGTTACACAGCTTATCTTGGTAGAAAAAGAGAGAGAGAGAGAGAGAGAGAGAGAGAGAGAGAGAGAGAGAGCGAATAAGCCGATTAAGTCGAGTTCCGCTTTATTATATCGCTAGGCAACAAAGGTGGTTCCTACGTTTTGTTTCAAAGAGTTTTTACCTACACATTTTAACTCACAGATATTTTTTTACAAAATAAATCATGAATAATTAAAAATGCATCATCTCATTAGTACTTCGTTTCCTTCGATTAATATACAAATTTATTTGTGTAGGGTGGTCCATTGATAGTGACCGGGCCAAATATCTCACGAAATAAGCATCAAACGAAAAAAACTACAAAGAACGAAACTCGTCTAGCTTGAAGGGGGAAATCAGATGGCGCTATAGTTGGCCCGCTAGATGGCGCTGCCATAGATCAAACGGATATCAACTGCGCTTTTTTAAACAGGAACGTCCATTTTTATTACATATTCGTGTAGTATGTAAAGAAATATGAATGTTTTAGTTGGACCACTTTTATCGCTTTGTGATAGATGGCGCTGTAATAGTCACAAACGTATAAGTACGTGGTATCTCGTAACATTCCGCCAGTGCGGACGGTATTTGCTTCGTGATACATTACCCGCGTTAAAATGGACCGTTTACCAATTGCGGAAAAGATAGATATCATGTTGATGTATGGCTATTGCGATCAAAATGGCCAACGGGAGTGTGCTATACAGGGTGAGTCACCTAACGTTACCGCTGGATATATTTCGTAGACCACATCAAATACTGACGAATCTATTCCACAGACCGAACTTGAGGAGAGGGGCTAGTGTAATTGGTTAATACAAACGATAAAAAAATGCACGGAAATATGTTTTTAAACACAAACCTACGTTTTTTAAATGGAACCCCGTTAGTTTTGTTAGCACATCTGAACATATAAACAAATACGTAAGCAGTGCCGTTTGTTGCATTGTAAAATGTTAATTACATCCGGAGATATTGTAACCTAAAGTTGACGCTTGAGTACCACTCCTCCGCTGTTCGATCGTGTGTATCGGAGAGCACCGAATTACGTAGGGATCCAAATGGAACAGTGATGGACCTTAGGTGCAGAAGAGACTGGAACAGCACATTACGTCTACATGCTAACACCTTTTTATTGGTCTTGTTCACTGACGCACATGTACATTACCATGAGCGGCGAGATAAACGTACACACGTTGTTTCCGTTTTCAATTACGAAGTGGAATAGAGTGTGTCCCACTGGAAACGCGTCGACGTATGTGATATCAGCACGACAGTGCATCTGCACATTCCGCAATTAACACTAGGCTGACCTTTGACAGGATGTTCGACGGGCGTTTCATAGGACGTGGAGGACGCATAAATTGGCCAGCCCGTTCTCCTGATCTCACACCTCTGGGCGTCTTTCTGTGGGGTACGTTAAAGGAGAATGTGTACCGTGATCTGCCTACAACCCCAGAGGATATGAAACAACGTATTGTGGCAGCCTGCGGCGACATTACACCAGACGTACTGCGGCGTGTACGACATTCATTACGCCAGAGATTGCAATTGTTTGCAGCAAATGATGGCCACCACATTGAACATCTATTGGCCTGAGATGTCGGGACACACTCTTTTCCACTACGTAATTGAAACCGGAAACCACGTGTGTACGTGTACCTCACCCCTCATGGTAGTGTACATGTGCGTCAGTGAAAAAGACCAATAAAAAGGTGTTAGCATGTAGACGTAATGTGCTGTTCCAGTCTCTTCTGTACCTAAGGTCCATCACCGTTCCCTTTGGATCCCTACATAATTCGGTGCTCTCCGATACAAACGATCGAACAGTGGAGGAGTGGTACTCAAGCGTCAACTTTAGGTTACAATATCTCCGGATGTAATTAACATTTTACATTGCAACGAACGGCACTGATTACGTATTTGTTTTTATGTTCAGATGTACTAACAAACTAACGGGGTTCCATTTAAAAAAACGTAGGTTTGTGTTTAAAAACATACTTCCGTGCATTTTTTAAATTGTTTTTATTAACCAGTTACACTAGCCCCTCTCCTCACGTTCGGTCTGTGGAATCGATTCGTCAGTATTTGATGTGGTTTATGAACTATATCCAGCGGTAATGTTAGGTGACTCACCCTGTATATGCTGCTCTGTATCCTGGACGACATCACCCAAGTGCCCGGACCGATCGCCAGATAATCACGTTATTTAAGGAAACAGGAAGTGTTCAGCCACATGTGAAACGTCAACCACGACCTGCAATAAATGATGATGCCCAAGTAGGTGTTTTAGCTGCTGTCGCGGCTAATCCGCACGTCAGTAGCAGACAAATTGCGTGAGTATCGGGAATCTCAAAAACGTCAGTGTTGAGAATGCTACATCAACATCGATTGCACCCGTACCATATTTCTATGCACCAGTAATTGGTTGGCGACGACTTTGAACGTCGTGTTCAGTTCTGCCACTGGGCACAAGAGAAATTATGGGACGATGACAGATTTTTTGCACGCGTTCTACTTAGCGACGAAGCGTCATTCACCAACAGCGGTAACGTAAACCGGCATAATATGCTCTATTGGACAACGGAAAATACACGGTGGCTGCCACAAGTGGAATATCAGCGATCTTGGCTGGTTAATGTATGGTGCGGCTTTAAGGGAGGAAGGATAATTGACCCCCATTTTATCGATGGCAGTCTAAATGGTGCAATGTATGTTGATTTCCTTCGTAATGTAGTACCGTTGTCCCTACAAGATGTTTAACCGCATGACAGAATGGTAATGTACTTCCAACATGATGGATGTCCGGCACATAGCTCGCGCGTGGTTGAAGCTGTATTGAATAGCATATTTCATGACAGGTGGATTGGGCGTCGAAGCACCATACCATGGCCCGCACGTTCACCGGATCTGACGTCCCAGAATTTCTTTCTGTGGCGAAAGTTGAAGGATATTTGGTATCTTGATCCACCGACAACGCCTGACAACATGCGTCAGAGCATTGTCAATATATGTGCGAACATTACGGAAGGCGAACTACTCGCTGTTGAAAGGAATGTCGTTTCACATATTGCCAAATGCATTGAGGTTAACGGACATAATTTTGAGCATTTGTTGCATTAATGTGGTGTTTACAGGTAATCACGCTATAACAGCGTGCGTTCTCAGAAATGATAAGTTAACAAAGGTACATGTATCACATTGGAACAACCGAAATAAAATGTTCAAACGTACCTACGCTCTGTATGTTAATTTAAAAAACCTACCTGTTACCAACTGTTCGTCTAAAATTGTGAGCCATATGTTTGTGACTATTACAGCGCCATCTATCACAAAGCGACAAAAGTGATCCAACTAAAACATTCATATTTCTTTAGTACTACACGAATATGTAATATAAAATGAGGGTTCCTATTTAAAAAAAAAACGCAGTTGATATCCGTTTGAGATATGGGAACGCCGTCTAGCGGGCCATTCATAGCGCCATCTGGTTACCCCCATCAAGCTTGACAAGTTTCATTCTTTGCAGTTTTTTCGTTTGACGCTTATTTCGTGACATATTTGGCCTGGTCACGATCAATGGACCACCCTGTATATGTAAAATTAATTATAATATTTTCAGGCGTTAATTAAGATTGTGGTTACTTTTTATTCATTTTTAAAGTAACGTTTCAGCCAACATAATTAATAAATCGAAAGCGAAAAATTTTGGGATATATGTATATATGAACCTTTTCACTTGTTTTGCTGTAAGGAATCTGTCGCCAAGGTTTGTAAAAGTATTTTTGAGACACCCTGTGTATCTTACTAACAGTAGGAACGCCTCCCTTCTCCTCCTCCTGCTCCACACACAGTTCATCCACTTCTTCATCACTATTGCAGCACCGTATATTTGGAGCTTTCGTGACCACACTTTTTTTCATGAGTGGTTCGTCTCAAGATAACCCTCAGCTGCTACGCTGAGAATTCTCCAAGTGAACTGCCCTTGCAGCACTATCACCTGTGACGTATTGTTACACCTGAGTTGCGGAACTGCAGTGAGACAAAAGACGGCCGTGGTGCGCAGCTGATGCAGCCCTGCGAGAAGCTGGTGGTGCGCTGCGAGTGGAACGGGCAGCCGCGGCGCTGCGCTGACCTCGTCCACGCGGTGCCCTCCATGGAGGGCTTCTGCTGCGGCTTCAACTACCGAGCCCTGCTGCCGGAGCTCGACCCGTGAGTAGTGCGGCGCTGCCGGAGGGAAGGCGGCGATAAACCCTAGTGTCCCATTCCCACCGTCGGCTTTGACCAATTACCATGGATCACCTCCATGGAGGCAAATTGAGTACCCCATTGCCGCCACATCATCCCCTACTATAGCGTCCCCTTCAACTCATAACCATAACTTCGCCAAGAAGCTCAATCAGGCACGTGCATTGGTTTTTGACTTGATTCTAGGCCATTTCAGGTCAAATATACTCATCTTGATTAATGACCATCTATTTTATATGGTCTGTTATAAGAGTCGAGGTGCATGAAAGGGAAGCAGCGGTTGGGAAGGGAGTGAGACAGGGTTGTAGCCTCTCCCCGATGTTATTCAATCTGTACATTGAGCAAGCAGTAAAGGAAACAAAAGAAAAATTCGGAGTAGGTATTAAAGTCCATGGAGAAGAAATAAAAGCGTTGAGGTTCGCCGATGACATTGTAATTCTGTCAGAGACAGCAAAGGACTTGCAAGTGCAGTTGAACGTAATGGACAGTGTCTTGAAAGGAGGATATAAGATGAACATCAACAAAAGCAAAACGAGGATAATGGAATGTAGTTGAATTAAGTCGGGTGATGCTGAGGGCATTAGATTAGCAAATGAGACATTTAAAGTAGTAAAGGAGTTTTGCTATTTGGGGAGCAAAATAACTGATGATAGTCGAAGTAGAGAGGATATAAAATGTAGACTGGCAATGGCAACGAAAGCATTTCTGAAAAGGAGAAATGTGTTAACATCGAGTATAGATTTAAGTGTCAGGAAGTCGTTTCTGAAAGTATTTGTATGGAGTGTACACATGTATGGAAGTGAAACATGCACGATAAATAGTTTGGACAAGAAGAGAATAGAAGCTTTCGAAATGTGATGCTACAAAAGAATGCTGAAGATTAGATGGGTAGATCACATAACTAATGAGGAGGTTTTGAATAGAATTGGGGAGAAGAGGAGTTTGTGGCACAACTTGGCAGAAGAAGGGATCGGTTGGTAGGACATGTTCTGAGGCATCAAGGGATCACCAATTTAGTATTGGAGGGCAGCGTGGAGGGTAAAAATCGTAGAGGGAGACTAAGAGATGAATACACTAAGCATATTCAGAAGGATGTAGGTTGTAGTGAGTACTGAGAGGTGAAGTAGCTTGCACAGGATAGATTAGAATGGGAAGCTGCGTCAAACCAGTCTCAGGACTGAAGACAACAACAACAACATTGCCGGATGTTACAGATTAGATATAGGCTTGTTCCTAAGTTCAATCAGGACCATTAGTGTGCTAAGTCAATAACATGTTCATCCGTTGCAACAATAGATAAGCAAGTGCTCTACAATTACTTCTTAAAAATTTCTATATCTAGTCGTAATAATGACGATGTTGGCTTTATATTATCCTCCCCACTCCTAAGTTCTTTTTAGGTGATTAAACTTCGTGCTTAAACACAAAAATTGTCCTAGATAGGCCATAGCTTGTAAGCACATGTCTTCCTCATATCATGGCCAATGAATACTTCATAAATGTTAAGACAGTCGCTGGCCGCGGTGGTCTCGCGGTTCTAGGCGCGCAGTCCGGAACCGTGTACTGCTACGGTCGCAGGTTCGAATCCTGCCTCGGGCATGGATGTGTGTGATGTCCTTAGGTTAGTTAGGTTTAAGTAGTTCTAAGTTCTAGGGGGCTAATAACCACAGCACTTTAGTCCCATAGTGCTCAGAGCCATTTGAACCATTTTTTTTGTTAAGACAGTCGATCTAAGTACGTTCTGCACAGGTTAACATATACGCCCTTTTCCTCAGCTATACCTTTTATTTCACTTTACTAGTAAATTCAAGGTCAGGAGTGAAGTTCACGTCTTGTCCCAACAAGTAATTATGATACAGTTTATGCTCAGGCGCAAGGTATTGTGTCCGCCTAGGCGGGCCTCATGACGCTACGGTCAGTTCCAGAACAGCACTCGTGGCTGCCGCATCGCGGTCGCGAAGTGGGGCCGAGGCGGTTCCAGATAAGTCTTATAGTCTGACAATAATTTATGGATTTGTAGTTTTAGCTTGACGAAGTCCACTATGGTCAAACGGTAGTTACTGTTATTCTGAATAAGGTTGGGTTATCCCCACTGAAACCTAGGTAAATTCTAGGCAAACGGTGCAGCTGAGGCTGTTAGTTATTAAAAGTAATTTGACCAAAGACGATACATACGGGTGATACCTGAAGCAAACGGCTCTTATTCGCATACAAACTAATGTACCACAGTGAAGAAAGATAATGCACATATACGCTGGGATACACATATACGCTGGTGTCCAAAATTAAAGCAACGAACCACTATTTCCCTGTCTTGTGTCTAATTCACCGTATAATCATACAAACTGGCAGCAGATGTCCGTATAACCGTCTTCTGCCCTGAAAACTGCATTCCGGTCAACGGACAACCACGTCACCGATGACGTAAGGGCACCTTCAAAGAGGGTACTGTTTGCCGGGTGGTCCCACATCCACAATCGCTGTGTACACAGTTACAGACGGTGCAGTATGGCACGGAGAAGACGCCTACCAGACTATCTGCGGTGGAGGGCAGCAAGAAGAATGGAAGCAGGACAGTCGCAAACTGATGAGGCTCGATGGCTTAATGTGAATCGTTCTGTCGTGTCTCGGATGTGGCAACAGTTTATTGTATCAATAAAACCAGGGCAAGGCCGACCACGTTTGATATTACAGACTGGACTGTTATTTGCATGTAATTTTGGTACCGCCATAGCACTGCCATCTGACCTCGCAGCATCCACTGGACGTGTTACATCGAACCAGGTGTTGTCCAGAAGGTTTCAGCAGAGTGGCCTTCATTGTCGGAGACCTGCTGTATGTGTACCTCTGACGCGTCTTCACAGAAGGGAACGTTTAGAGTGGAGTCATCAACATGCCATCTGGGATGTCGAACCGTGGACCAATATTATTTTCACAGTTGAGTCCCGGTTTGGTCTGGAGAGTGATTCTGAACACACTCGCATCTGGAGGCAACGTGGAACACGATTTCAGGACCCAAACATTAGGTAAAGAAACCGGTATCGAGTAGAATCCTTAATGTTGTGGGCAGCGGTTATATTGACCACATGAACAGCTCTTGATGAAATTATGTAGGTGATTGCTGCCACGTATCGTGACGAGATCTTGAGACCTCATTTGCGAGGTGGTGTGGGCCCATACTTCGTACTGATGGATGATAATGCTCGACCTCATAGAGCATGGGTGTCTGATGTTTTCTTGGAGACGGAAGATATTGCACGCATGGCGTTGCCTCCTCGCTCTCCCGATTTGAATCGAATAGAGCATGTCTGGGATGCACTAGGGAATCTGGTTGCATTACGTCAGCATCCACCAACCACTGTCCAAGACCTACGAGCAGCTCTGCATGAAGAATCGGTGTTATTGCCTCAACATGAGATTGATGACGTCATTCACAGTATGCCCTGTCGTTGTCAGGTCCGTATCGCAGTCAGACGTGGTAACATACCATACTGGGCACATTAACTAGTTGTCTGAATGTGTGTGCAAATCCGTCTAGTGGGGAAAAACGAAGAACATTTTTGTCTACCGTTATCCATATTGCAGTTGTTTAAGTTGTGCATTCTTTACGTTGTTTCTACTTTACTATCACCTGTTTATACAGTTTTGTGGTAAAATAAACACAACCTTGCAAAATCTCCGTTTGTTGCCTGAATTTTGGACACCATTGTATATGATAAAATATAATCACAGTTCTCGCGATTTATTACATAGCCACGAATTATGTCGCAAAAAAATTGAGGAAACGAAAAAGAAAGTAACAACAGAAAAAAAGTATTACACACCCAAGAAACACTTTATTATCATCGTTTACACAAGTAAGAGAAATAAAGACAAATGACATTTAAAATCCAGTAAAGCATCACGCATCTCAAACTAGTAAATTGTGGACTAGCAGTAATTCTTAACAATAAACGTTGAATCTAAGAGGACTACCGCATGTAAGTGGGTGTTTCGGGTGGAGGCAAACTGAAATCTAACACAACAACCGAAAACCAAAGTAAATACTAACATACAGGGAACGTAAAAAGGTCCAACAGGAAATAAAGAGAAAAAAAGAGCAATTGCCAAACAAAATACGTAACACAAGTAATAAAAATACGAAGAAACAACAAGCCTTGGAATCGGTAACCAGAACCGATCTATATAGATCAGATCCAATTACCTGGTCCGTTATTCATTATTGTGCTGAGGTTCGTTGTAGGATTTCTGTTTTTGGTGGTTCTTTCTGTGATACTGGTGTTACATTAGGTGTGTACTCCGCATTCTTTGAAAAGTTTCGTATGTCGAATCGTTGTAATTCTCGATTCCATATTCCTTTATTTTCGTTAAGTGTGGATTGCTAATTCGTGAAAGATTTAACTACATGGTATCGCTCTTTGTACTGCTGCAGTCACGCGGTAAATAACAAGCCTTGGAATCGATAACTAGATTTGACCTATATACGTCAGTTGTAGCTAGTGATTCATAGGTTCGTTACTTTTCGCTGTAGCATAGAGAGCAACACCAATTCTGAAAGAAAGCGCTGAAGACTCACATTGCAAAAAAGCAAGTGCAATAGATCTTAGAATCGGCAAGTAGAATTCACTTATGTAGATCAAATCTACTCGTCGATTACAACGATCTTTATTGTACGCAGTGGTACAGAAAACAGGGCCAAAAATGAAAATTCTAAAAAATATCAGTGCACACACCAATTACAAAAACGCGGAAAATAACAAATTTGGAATCGGTAGCTAGAATTCACCTTTATAGGTCAGTCGTCTTTGTTGATTCCAAGGTTTGTTGTTCTTCGCGTTTTTGCAGTATGTTTACCAAGTGATTTGGTTTAGGATTTTAAATTTTGATGTCGCTGTTTAAAATTGAAGTATACAGGTCTGTTATAACAAGCCACTTACATCATTCACATCGTAAACTCATGTAGTCACACACGACATCACTGGTCAAAGCTGACAGGTGGAATCGGACACTAGAAGGCATAAAAGCATAAAAAGAAGGCATAAAATGTCGTGGGCACCAAAAGGGGGGGGGGGGGTGTTACTTAGAGCCTGAGTCATACAGAGCTGAAGCAACCCACCACCAAAACACATCAAAATCATGAACACTTTATCTTGCATATTCTCACATTCCCAATTGTATGATGAAAACTTTAAAGTCCATGGCTCTAATCCATACACCTACACAATTTTTAAATTATTGTCTCAGACAATTGACAACATTGTCCCAATTAAGTTAGATAGTACCCTTCGCCCAATAAGACATGTTTTTGGTGGTTTTCCGCCGACAGCATCCAAACGCTGGAACTTCAAATCTCCTCCAAAAAACTTCCAATTGGTATTTCCTCTGCTTCATTCCAAACCTCTCGAGATATTTGTCGGGACGTAGTCTGCTCTCACAGGTTGAGAATGAAATACGTAAAAAAAAAAGAAAATAGATCGTGTAACCGTATTTGATCTCAACTTTCCTCATCATTTGATCCAAAACACTGAAAAATCAGATGTCGCACTAACTGATCTCTATTCAAGTAGCCCAACAATCGTGTTCCACATGATAATGCACTGGACTCACAGCCGAGAGAGTGCCGATTCAAATCCCAGTTTCACTACGCAGATTAACGTTTTCCCTCTATGTGTTGATTTTGTTCTCCATCTTTACCTCAGTCCGGTCCTTAAGACACTACACAATGGTAGACATCGTTAACCATTCCAACGTAGCTTAAGCCTGGCTCGGGTAGCTGTCTATCAAGGAACACTTTGCTCCAAGCCTTGGAAATCCTGCTGTTGCCGATCGTCTACCCGCGATGTGACAATCTCACTAAATCAGCTTGCATAATATCCGTTCCAAGCACTCGCTCATGATGATTAAGCGGCTAAAGAAGTCACTTGGATTAGCCAAACACAGCTGCAATGTATCCGCAGCTACTTTGGTATGGTGGGCCTTAAAGGAGAATGGTCAGTCTCAGAATCCAGCTAGCGTCTACCTTTGAGACGCTCAAAATGTCGTAGAAGATGTTGAAAACTGACCCATCACTGATTAGTATTTTTTCCCATTTTCCCACTATCTATCCGATTATGATACGTCGGTCTTAGACCACCACAGCTTCGCTTCACTTGCAATTCCCGGACAGTCGCGAGAGATGGCCTGTCACCTCGTTCTTCGTCATTCAGAGTTGTTTGACCGCATTGGAAGAGTCTGCGGCAACTAATCACTGTGTCATATAACGGTGCATTGTTGCATACACTTACACCAACGGAGCATGGGTTCTTCTAGCGTTGTTCCCCTTCAAATGTTGAAAATGAATTGATACCTGATCCTCGACTTTATTGGTGGGTTGCGCCATTTTGTTTTGACTCCCATAGAGGGGTCGTGCTATGGTACAACAACACAAAATCGGAGAAATAATCTCACCAAAGCGCTCCAGTATGATATACTGTAACATCTAAATTGCAAGGCAAATAATTACCCAGAAAGGAGTAAGCCATTCTTAATATTTAGAACAACTGCACAAGGTTAATATTGCAGAATCACTTGAAAACGGAATAACTGCTGAAACGAGAGCCATGAAATACAAATACGAGTTTATAAAATCTATGTGCACTAGAAACTATTCAAAATATACATTATGTCTTTCCCGGACTTAACGCATGTTGTGGGCCCATCAGAAAAGAAACTTTTGGAATTAATAATGAGAACAACTATAAGGACTTGTTGCTGAATTTACACCTTAAAATTAAAACAGTAATTATTACAGAAAGCATAAAATTCAACAAACAGTGTCTCACAAGAAAAAATACCAAAATACGCATATACAGATTGCAAGCGAAATTTAACTTAGTGCACCATATTAGAAGGTTTGGAGAAAAAATCTGGATTAAGCATGAAATTAACAATAAGTTAGACCAAACAGACAGAATAAATTAAGACTTACATCTGGTACATTTGATATTATTGATGAAGAATCAAGTTTGCCAAGATTGCCAGTAGTTCTTTTTATAACTGTTGCCAGTTCCAACAGAACCACACTGTCACCATCAGATCTGTCGAAACTGGTATTGGTAATAAAAAGAATTACTAGCGATATTGACAAACGTGAGTCTTCAAGAATAATATAATTTTCAGATCGCCCCCAGTCACTCACACAATGTCAAACATATACAGCTCATTTATAGTTAAGTAGGAGCCTGAAACCTTTGATATTTAGTCCTGTTAGCAGTTCATTAAATAGCTATTTTTGATATACCAACTGTGAAATACATACTAAAAATTTTTTATGTTAATAGAAGTACAACAACACAATGTCAAATATGGACCACAGCAGGAAATCAAAACACTATTTAAACTCTTTGAAAGTAAAGAATTCACTAACATTAAGTTAGTTCATAGAACTACTCAGCAGAGGTCTTAAAAACGACATAGAATCCCGCCCATATTATAAAACGACAAATAGTCTAATATGTACAACAGACGTTACAATAGACATGGCAAAATTATCAGTGTGAAAACAAAATGAGTTCATGTCAAAAACAGCAAAATTCATGGAAAGAGAAATAAAAGAACAGAAAATGCTTACGCAGAACTACAGACAATGAACACAATACTCTCAAAAATATAAATAATATGTTGAGCACACAGGATGCAGTAACAGTGAAGCAGAGAAACGTAATATTGCAGTAATTATGAAACCCGAAAATTATGTTAAAAAGGTATTGGCATTCCATAGAAATAACTCTTAGAAATAACAATATCACAACTATACAGCACATCCCAACTAACAGATTCAGCACAAATGTTAGAAAAAAAATTGTAAAGCGATCTTCTCAGACCAAGAAAAGAAGTCATCTATTGTTATGAACCTCATCTTTATGAGCACAGCCAAAAATTCACAAAGAATTCTTCCCAACAAGCCTATAAGTCATTGCACTAATAGCCCAACATAATAAGAAACCAAACAGATTAATAATCAAATTATACACATACACTGAAAAATACACAATAAAATTCTATGGTATTGATTCACATTATAAAAGACAAAGACCCTCCAGAGAGGGAAGTTTGTATCGGTGAATTTAACCAACTCCTACAAAGATAATAAGAAAAAATCTTTTACACCATGAGAAAATATTTGCTTGGAAAGCATATGAAGTAACAGAATTACTGGAGCTCACCCTACCCAAAAACTCGAATTCAAGAAGAATTAACAAACAATTAGTTGGAGTAACTAATCCAGGGATACATCAAATCTCATGCGGTGATTGTAACAAGTTTCACATTGGACAAACAGGTAGAAACTTGGACGTTAGGTTCAAAGAACATACACAAAGCTGTGAAAGTAATCAATCAACATTTTACAAGCACCTACATAGCCAAAAACACAAAGCAAAACGAATAGAGAATGCAACGACAATTCTACATTTTGTACTCAAAGGAACTGGAAGAATTCAAAATCTATATCCACACTTACGCATATCCAGACGAAATTCTTAATGAACAAATGTAACTTAAACAGAAACAACATTTGGAAAACTTCATTGACTTCCTAATAGAAAAAGAATAAATTTCAGTGCCTCGCTAGAGGACCATGTAATTTAAAAACAACAGAATTCTGAAATAGAAATATCTTTGCACGATACACGAAAACATTTACTAATGCATTTTTAATGTTGCTATTACCATAGGTTCTTCGCAAATGTAAAGTCTATGTAAATATGTATGAGCCAGTGAAGGAAGCATTCCTCTCAAACGGATATATCTGCAAATACAAAAGTGAGCACCTTACATAATTTCCAGCAACATAAAAGCTGATAAATAATTTCAGCAAAACACTGCCTTGTAATATATACAATAATTACCAGGCAAATAATTACCAGCATAGATGTAAGCCATACAACAGGTACTTTTATAATTTCACACAAAAATTATACCTTCATTAATATTATAGGGTCACTTGAAAATGATATAATAACGGACTAATCTATATAAACAACTAATTGATAAAGTTGTTGTGCAGCAGAAACTTCCAAAAATGTGTATTAAATAGAAATTAGTTACGTAACTCTTTTTTGAGGTGAGAATTACGCCTTTATGGCTATCTCTCGTAATAGGTAACGTCGTCCTCACTTTTGCCGTTATCGGAACCGTGTTCTCTTACTTATGGAGTTCGCACTCACTGTGCAGGTGGGTGCACCCCGCTGAGCCGATGCTGCGGACAGCTATGGCGGGACCCCGCTCCGGCGTGTCCCTGTTGATGGACTGCGAGACGCAGCACTACGTGGCATCGCTAGGCGGCTACTATGGCGTTTCGGTAAGAGCTCTCTCTCTGAAACTAGCGCCCGAGGCATCTGTTCACCTGTATCTGATCACATCTCCTGCTTATCCACGGTAGCAAGGCTGATAACAGTTTGCTGTTGGGCTCTAAAATCACTACACCCTCTAAAAGACAGCCTACTCAACTTAATTTCGACCACTCATCACATCAGTAAGGAATGTGAACGATTAAAAAGCCCCGCAATCTCGTCAACACAGAGAAAGACACGGTGGGCGCAACCAAAAGGGGCAGTCAAACGCTTGAGTCGTTAATTGTCATTGTCAAGCTGTATTCCATGAATTAGGTGGAGAGGGTGTCTGAAATATGGAGGGAAGTGGAGTAGGTACATTTTATTTAAATGCAATACAGTGAAATCAATTAATTTACATTATCAAGTTGTATTCCATGGATTACGTGCAGAAGGGTCTCTGAGATATGGAAAGAAGTCAAAGAAATACATTCTATTTAAATGTAATGCAATGAAATGACATACAAACGTAAAATATAGTTCTATTAAAGCGCTAGTATTAATTGGAATATAGTCTCAAATGTTAATTTTCTGTGAATATCCTGTTCAATGGAGTAAAAGGAATTGTCCCAAGGAAAGTTCTTCAGTTCGGTATTAAGCTCCACCACGTTACCTATAAAATATTTAATATGCTCTTAGAGTAGTGCGAATGAAGCGGCACTATGCCATTTAGTTACTTCTAGGGTGTAGGTTTCCCAAGTAACGTTCAGTTCTATGTATAGTCCAAAAAACTTACCACCTGCTTCTTGTATTTTATTATTTGAGCAGACTGTTGTCGCAGCTAGTGGAGATCTATTGGAAGCAATGAATTATAAAGTCTGAGTCTTGGCAAACTTTAATGATAATCATTTTCTTTTGAACCATATGTTGATGTTTCTGATATTTCATTAGTTGCTTTATCATTTCGAGAACTAGTAATATTTTCTGTTTGTGTGCTTATATAATTTGGAGTAAGGATAACATCTGCATCACTAGACAATGCAAGTGGAAGATCATTTATGTCTACTAGCAAAAAAAATGAAGACCTAAAATGGAACCCTATGGTACATTATGTCTGTCTGCTCTAAATTTGTAGCACCTATTACTATTTTATCGACATGAAAATGATACAAAGTGTGTTTGTCATAAATAATAAACAAAGACAGCTGATAGTGAAGGGCAAGCAAAATTGCTGTGTAGGTCCTTTGGAGTTAGGTGAAGCATTCAAAATTTGGCCTAAGAGGACTAAAATCCATAAAATTTTAACATAGACCTGCTAAAAGTCCAGCAGCAACCGGTGCCTTAACCAGATACTCATACAGACAATTAATAATAAGCTAGTGCATCAATTATATCAACTAGGATAGGGAGCACCTAACACAGCCAACAGGAGATGAGAATTTAATAGAGACTTAATGGAGCTGGAACGAAAGCTAGAATCAGATCAGCTAGAAGAAGGAACTACCGAAACTAAATACAGAGATCAGATCCATGCTGAGATGTTAGTGAGGTTTCCCTCAGCATAAAGGGCAATACAGAAGACATAATAATCATTTCGATAAGACACGAAAGCGATGACTAAAACAAGAAATACAAAAAATGTTTCGATATCGTAAAAAAGCTTGAGTGAACTTCTGCGCCCATAAGCAGTGAGAATAGATGGGTTCCATTCCAGAGAGTAAGTATTGCTATGTAGTTTAGGTCAGTGTTCACAAGAAGCAATACGCAAATACTATAGTTCAGGAGAACTGAATTGTCATTCTGGCTTGACACCCGAAATTACTTGCACTTCTGTTAAGTACGAAGGAAATGTCTCGGAAATCGCAGCTGTAATCTATAAGGGGCAGTGAAATGAAAACGATATACATGGGAAAAAAGTAAATGAACTGTTTATTATTTCAAAGGTAATCGCCATAATTGTTAATATTCGTACATTTATCCCACTGTGAGACAAGACGGTGGGAAGTGTTTGCTGCTGCCTACGAACCATGATTAGTTCGTAGAAAATTGTAGACCACGAATGGATTTCTTCAGGGCTCACAAAATATGGAAAGCGCATGGAGATAGATCGGGACTGTATGAAGGATGTGGAAGGGCTGCCCAAGGAAACTTTTGTACCGTAGTCGAAACACTCGTTTTAACAAGTGGGCCGGCGTTATCCTGCAACACAATGATGCAGTTTTTGCTACACTGCTGAAGTCTCGCGGGTAGCCTTACACGTCCTTCATACAGCCCAATCTCTCCAGTTCTTCGCAATCTTCAGGCAGCTCAGTTATGGTTAATATAACGAATTTTTCTGGTCGAAATGTGTCCAATAATAATAAATTTTTTCCGATATATTTCTTGTACAAGCCGCAAAGAGTCATTCCACTGCCTTGTTCGTATGGTCTTCCATGATACATGCTGTTTCTTATGGCAATTTAGGTAGGATTAGACAAAAATTTTGCTAGGAACCCGGCTTGAGATTCTGCAGATCATTAACAAAACTCGGTCATTCTTAGTCCACGCGCTGAAGCTGCACATCTTATACAACTTACAGCGTGACTAGATGCATTTCTTCGTCAGTATCTCTGCCAATTGCTTGATGCAGGCGACCCGATTACCTTCTTGGTTGCGCGAAAAGGATGAGATACGCAGATAGATACAAATCTCTCGCTACCTCCGTAATAATAGTCTTGCCTCGTTCTCGCTTCCCTGTCCTGTCGTCTTGACTGATTTGGGGTTTTCAGAAGGGTCACACAAAACAGATCTGCTCGTGGTGCAAGATTCACCTGCTCCAAGGCGATGGTCACCTTTTTCTGCAGGTGTGAGATACAGAAAGTAATGCCTTTTTTCGACAAAGTGATCACTTTTATTCTTCAGTTCTGTGACTCTGACTACGACTCTGGTATCTGTCTGTTCTGTTCTACATCTAGGTGGCTACTCTGTAAATCACACTTTAGTGCCCGGCAGAGGGTTCATCGAATCACCTTCACACTCACTCTCTATTTTTCCACTCTTGAAAGCGCGGGGAACAATCGAACACATGTATCTTTCCGTGCGAGCGCTGATTTCCCTTATTTTATTATTATGATGTTTTGTCCCTATCTAGGTCGACGTCAACAAAATATTTTCGCATTCGGAGGAGAAAATAGGTGATTGAAATTTCGAGAGAAAATCCCGCCGCAACGAGAGACGCCTTTGTTTTAATGCTGCCCACCCCAAATACTGTACCATGTCCGTAACACTCTCTCCCCTATTTCCCGATAATACAAAACGTGGTGCCCTTCTTTGAACTTTCTCGATGTGCTCCGTTAATCCTATCTGTTAAGGATCCCACACTGCGGAGCAATATTCCAAAAGAGGACGGAGAAGCTTTGTGTAGGGAGTCTCTTTAGTAGATCTGTTGCATCTTCTAAGTGTTCTGCCAATAAAACGTAGCCCCCGGTTCACCTTCCCCAGAACATCTTCTACGTGTTGTTTCCGGTTTAAGTTGTTAATTGTAGTTCCAAGGTATTTAGATGAATTTACGGCCTTATATTTGATTGATTTATCGTGTCACCGAAGTTTAACGGACTCCTTTTAGCACTCATGTGGATGACCTCGCACTTTTCATTATTTAGGGTCAATTGCCAATTTTCGCACCATACAGATATCTTATCTAAATCGTTTTGCAATTGGTTTTCGATATTCTTATGAGTTTACTAGACGACAAACGACACCGTCATGCTGAAAAGGAGAATGTTCAGGCGTACCGTATGTGCACAGGGACAGTGGCAACCATTAGTGTTGCTTCAGTAGACATGTGACTGTGTTCTGAAGCTGAAAATATTACCCAGTTCGCTAATATGACGCGGGAGGTTATTCCAGAGTCGGGCCTGCTACTAAGAAGGACTTCGAAAAGGTAGTTCAGTGATGGAGTGGGAGGGCTGGGATTTTGCTCTGATGGGGATGGGTGTTTCTGCCATGTTCTTCAGACAAGAGCGTTGAGGTGGAGATGAGGTATGGGGAACAGTGTATGTCCATAAGACACTAGAGTAGATAGAGGCTAACCGAAATTTAATGCAGTTTGTTTTTGTAATCATTTGGAGGACCTCGCACTTTTTATTGTTTGGGTTTAATTGCAATTTTTCACACTATGTCCAGTCCCAAGAAAAAAACAAATTAATAATAATTTTATTAAGAAATACTTGTCAGATGAAATGAGCTGAAAACAATTGTCACTGCCAGAAATTAGAGGCCTCAGTGTTTAAGCACTAAGAAACCCTAGTGGAGGATATTTGTGAACGGGAGAGAGATAAGACGCATACGATCAAAACACGCACATTGAGACATTATTTGAACCACAGTTGGATGACAACTGAGGTTTTCCATATGTTATGTAAAGTACGGACCTCCAGCAGCCCGTCAGATCACGGACTAAACACATGATGGAACTATTTGAGACTGCGCCAAGGGATACAAGCCCTGATGTCAACGAAAGCTTTCCACTATATGTAAGTGGTAACATCGAGTGGAAACCTCTAGGAGGAATCAAACATTAAAATATTTACATGTCGAGGGAGCCAGCTAATGGAAATATCCCGAATGGCTATTATCGAGGGTCAGCTGCGACGTAGACGGTATATAAGCAAGAGATAAAATGGGATGAGTTAGTCTGATGGAGAAGTCTGATGGAGAAGCCTGATGGAGAATTCTGATGGAGTAGTTTGACGGAGGAGTCCGAGACCAGTTGTATGCCAGTCAGCCCCAACCTGAGTATGTACAAGTAATATTCGCAGCAAGAAGTCGGTGATCAGATCTGGAGACACACACAGCAACTGCAAGATAAGTAATCATTATCTGTTACGACGAATAACTCTGAACAGAGACGATCTGTCTTTGTCTCAAAGAACAGTTAGCATTTGTAGCTTCATAATTAACAAGAACAATTTACGGAATAGCAATTGTCTCTTGTATGCTTAGGCGAGTGGCCTGCTGATAAGAGTAAACTGAGTCTGACAAGTAATACAGAAAGGGGTTAGGAACTGGCACCTCTTTTATAAGTTATCCAGGAGAATAAAGATATTACTTAAATAAATACTGAATTGTTTAGCAAACCCAGCCTGCCATTAATCCTAACAGATTACCACTGTAACCAATAACCACCCAGTTCTACCTCAGAGAGCTTTCTCCCTCTCATCTCCGACAATAAAGGTGGACACTCAAACAATCCTCAGATTCGAGTATGAGATTTTCACTCTGCAGCGGAGTGTGCGCTGATATGAAATTTCCTGGCAGATTAAAACTGTATGCCCGACCGAGACTCGAACTCGGAACCTTTACCTTTCGCGGGCAAGTGCTCTAACATCTGAGCTACCGAAGCACGACTCACGCCCGCTACTCACAGCTTTACTTCTGCCAGTATCTCGTCTCCTACCTTCCAAACTTTACAGAAGCTCTCCTGCGAACCTTGCAGAACTAGCACTCCTGAAATAAAGGATACTACGGGGACATGGCTTAGCCACAGCCTGGGGGATGTCTCCAGAATGCGATTTTCACTCTGCAGCGGAAGTGTGCGCTGATATGAAACTTCCTGACAGATTAAAACTGTGTGCCCGACCGAGACTCGAACTCGGGACCTTTGCCTTTCGCAGGCAAGTGCTCTACCATCTGAGCTACCGAAGCACGACTCATGCCCGGTACTCACAGCTTTACTTCTGCCAGTATCTCGTCTCCACCTTCCAAACTTTACAGAAGCTCTCCTGCGAAGTTTCATAACCCTCAGATTGTCGTCATCGTTGCGATCGCACTACAAAACTGTGCTGGGACACAACTACTATGCAGATATCTTGTCTAAATACTATCGCAATTCGTTTTGATTTTCTGTTCACTTTACTAGATGCTAAACGACAGCAACATATGTAAACAATCCGAAAGTGCTGCTCAAATTGTTCCTCTCCTGCCATGTACGGCCAAACACTGGCTGTAAAAATTTCTGTCACCATCGGATTATGACCCAGATACCTCCGAGTCGCACGCCAAAGATCAGGCGTGCGTTAGCTCCAGGGCGTGTCTTTCCGTCCGGAAGAACGTGGAGGTGGGCTGCTACCTGCTAGAAATAAATGTCAAACTTAGAGTGGGTGTAAATTTAAAAGAAATGAGAAGAGCACAGTAGACTTGGGTAGCTGGATGCGACGTTGCAGGTGTTCGTGCACGACCCGCAAGACTACCCAGAGACGTCGGTGCAGCAGGTGCTGGCGCAGCCGGGCACCGAGGTGTCGGTGGTGCTGGACCCGAGGGCCATCCACAGCACCAGGGACGTCCGGCGCCTGCCGGCCGAGGCGCGCCGCTGCTGGTTCGACGACGAGGTCGGTCACGCTCCGATCTCGCTACCGGACTGGTTGGTTCTGGGGAAGGAGACCAGACAGCGAGGTCGTCGGTCTCATCGGGTTAGAGAAGGCCGGGGAAGGAAGTCGGCCGTGCCCTTTCAAAGGAAGCATCCCGGCATTTGCCTGGAGCGATTTAGGGAAATCGCGGAAAACCTAAATCAGGATGGCCGGACGCGGGATTGAACCGTCGTCCTCCCGAATGCGAGTCCAGTGTCTAACCACTGCGCCACCTCGCTCGGTCGCTACTGGAGGGGGAGCGGTGCGCAGTTGGATGCTGACTCTGTCTTCACTCCCCTCCCCCACATCTTCAAATACCCTGATCAGCCAAAGCATCATGGCCACCGATCTACGAGGGTCAGTCAAAAAGTAATGCCTCCTTTTTTTTTTCTACGTTTAATTGTCAGGAAATTTAAATGCAATTACATAGGTTGAAAACCACAACATTGAGGATCATTTTGTCATTTTTCAATGTAATCTCCGCCTATCTCTACAGTTTTGGTCCATCTTTGAACAAGGGCATGTATCCCAGCACGGTAAAAATCACAGCTCTGCTTCCTAAGCCATTGACGCACGGATGTTTTGACGGCCTCCTCATCTTCAAAATGAATCCCACGATGAGCATCTTTTAGTGGCCCGAACAGATGGAAGTCTGATGGTGCCAGGTCAGGGCTGTATGGGGGATGAGGCAAAACTTCCCATCCAATATTGACAATCTCGTCAGAGGTGTGACGACTGGTGTGTGGTCTTGCATTGTCATGCAAAAGAAGAACATCTGCCATTGATTTTGTTGGGCGAACTCGCTGAAGACGTGCTTTAAGTTTTTTGAGGGTTGTGACGTATTGAACAGAATTTATTGTGCATCCCTGCTCCAAAAAATCAACCAGAATCACACCCTCTGTATCCCAGAAAACTGTTGCCATAACTTTCCCTGCCGATCGCACAGTTTTGAATTTTTTCTTCCTCGGCGAGCTTGTGTGACGCCACTCCATTGACTGCCTCTTTGATTCGGGTTCAAAAAAATGCACCCATGTTTCGTCCCCGGTCACAATTTTTTTCAGAAACTCATCTCCCTCCAAACGGAAGCGCTGCAAGTGTTGGGAGGCTATTGTTTTCCTTGCCTCTTTATTCTAATCGGTTAACATTCTTGGAACCCACCGTGCACAAACTTTTGAGTACCCCAATTGTTTAATAATCGTGATCACACTGCCTTTACTAAGAGAAATAATGCGACACACTTCATCTGCAGTCACCCGACGGTCACCACGAATGATGTCATCAACTTGCTGAATGTTGTGTGGAGTCACTGCACTCACCGGCCTGCCGCTCCGCTTTTCGTCAGTCAACGGTGTTTGCCCTTCAGCTTCCTTACAACGACGAACCCATCGTCTAACAGTGCTGACATCCAATGTCACAACACCATACACCTTCTTCAGTCTTTCATGAATGCGTATGGGCGTTTCACCTTCTGCATTCAAGAATTGAATCACACAACGCTGTCTCAAACGAACATTGATGTCGGCCATCTTACAAACTTCTGCTGTGGTGCCACCTGTTGACACAGAAAGTTACTACTGCAGTGGATTGCAGAAGAAGGTTTGAGGAATGGCGCCAAATTCAAATTTTTCACTTAACTTAATTTTTTTAAGTAGAAAAAAAATGGGAGGCATTACTTTTTGACCGACCCTCGTACTGTCGATATAAACTCGTCCAGCCTTAGCAGCGTCACCTGGCGGGGAATGACTGCTAATCACAAGTGCATGTGGTATCCGTAAGCGTGTTGTCCGTGTTGAGAATCGGGAAAGTGCTGTGTCTACCTGAGTTTGACCGAGGGTAGATTGTATGTCCCGCAGGGTCGAAAACTGCACGAATTGTTGGTGTTCAAGTAGCCCTGTGGCGAGTGTCATCAACACGAGGCGAAACCAAGGTGAAACCACGTCCAGAGATCCCGTGAGGGCACTCCTCGTTACAGATGTCGGACGTTGTAGGCTGGATAGACTGGTAAAAGAGGACATACTACGAACTATAGCGTTACTAACATCAGACTTTAATGCTGTCTAGAGAACAAGTGTGTCTGAACCCACACTGCACCAAACACTCCTATCTATGGCTCTCCGCAGCCCACAACCTGTGCATGTTCCAGTGTTAACACAGCGATATCTGTAACTACGACTGTAATGGGCAGACGAGCATCGGCACTGGATGTTGGCACTGTGGAAGAGCTTTGCAAGGCCTGATGTGTCCCGATACCTTCTTTATCATGCCAATGGGAGGGGGCGAACCGGCCGGCGTGGCCGAGCGGTTCTAGACGCTTCAGTCCGGAACCGCGCGACCGTTACGGTCGCAGGTTCGAATCCTGCCTCGGGCATGGATGTGTGTGATGTTCTTAGGTTAGTTAGGTTTAAGTAGTTCTAAGTCTAAAGGACTGATGACCTCAGATGTTAAGTCCCAAAGTGCTCAGAGCCATTTGAACCATTTTTGGAGGGGGTGAATCCATCATCTTTCAGGGGAACAGCTCCTTAACACGTGTACTGCGGGACAGAGACAAACTGGCGGCGGCTCCATTATGCTCTGCGGAACGTTCACGTGGGCATCCATGGGTCCAGTAGAGCCCATGCAAGGTAGTATTTTGGCGAAGGAGTATCGTACACTGCTTGCAGACCAAGTGCACCATTTCATGAAGATAATGTTTTCAATGGTACTGCTCATTTTCAACATGCGCCGTGTCACAAGGCCTAGAGTGTGATGGAGCAGTTCGAGACACACAGTGGCGATTTCCTATTAATGTGCTTGTCCCCGAGCTCGGCAGATCTGAACTAGACCGAACAGATCGGGGATGTCATCAAACGTGGTGTTAGAGCTCCTCACCGCCCCCCCCCCCCCCCACCCCTCCCCGCAATTTACGGGAATTAGGCGACTTGTGTGTGGAGATGTGGTGCCAACTCCCACTAGCGACCTACCAAGGTCTCATTGCTTCCGTGCTATACGCGTCGCCGCTGTTATCCGTACCAAAGTTGGACATACTGGCTATTAGGTAGGTGATCATTATGTTCCGTTAATTGTCGTACTGTTGTTGGTATTAACTTCGTTTCTCTCTTCGGTACTATAACGCGTTCGCTATGCTTTTCGTAGTAGCTTACTGTCATTCTTATTTTCTTGTTCCCGTATTGGCCTACTGTTGCATTATTCCTATCTAATCTGAGTTGATAGCCCTGTACTCACCTGACCAAAAGTCCTGTTCTTCCTGCCACTACACTTCACTAGTTTCTACTATTTCTAATTTCTACCTATCCATTTCCCTTTCGAAATTCTCTAACCAACCCACCTAACGAAGGGATCTAAGCCGGCCGTGGTGGCCGAGCTGTTCTAGGCGCTTCAGTCCGGAACCGCGCGACCGCTACGGTCGCAAGTTCGAATCCTGCCTCGGGCATGGATGTGTGTGATGTCCTTAGGTTAGTTAGGTTTAAGTAGTTCTAAGTTCTAGGGGACTGATGACCTCAGATGTTGTCCCATAGGGCTCAGAGCCATTTGAACCATTTTTTGAAGGGATCTAACATTCCACGTTCCGATTCGTAGATTGCCAGTCAGTTTTTTCTGATGACGACATCGTTCTGAGTAGTACCTACTGGAGATCCAAGTTGGCAACTATTTTACCCCAGAATACTTTATTCAAGAGGGTATCCTCATTATTAACCCATTATAGGGCAAAAATTTCTTTTTAAAAGTGACTCTTGAAGTCTAATTTGTTAGATTACTTATCATACCCAGATACATAAAAATATTTAAGATTTGAAAAATCTTATGGTACTAATTACTATAAATTTCCATGCTTGAAAAAATATCGACCACAATCCATTCTCTGGAAGTACTATTTTTGTGGTCGGTAATTTAACCAAATTGTGAAAATGGGGTCTTTTATTGGAAGAGCAGTAAACAGAAGAAAACAAAGCTTTATTTATTGTTATCTTTTGTTATTTTATATACGTACATAAAAATGCATATAAGATACACTCACATTAAATCATAAACTTGATTTGTTCTGTTACGTAGTTCTGCTGGTGGAAAGGTTCAAAGTGTTGTCTGCTCAAAGCTTCATTGCAAGTAGTCATGCTGACTTACTACTTTCAGGTTTGCTTTGTATTCCATAAGAAGCACACTTCCCTGAATGCACCCGTTGTAGCTGTACGCTCAGCCATATTCCTGAACTGAATCTCTTGGAATCCTGTAGCTCTTTTGTGAAGTTTTGACCTGCTAATTACAATTTTTTGGGCTGGGTGTTGTTACCGTTTTCAGTTTTGAGCAGAAACTTCCAGTTAGCTAGTTGCCAGAATATTTCTAAATTTTAGATGTGACAGAGGTTTAGTATTCCCAGCAAGATAGCTAGTCCCCTTATAAAGAGCATAATAATTTATTGTCGGTGCATCAATGAAGTTCATCCATCCACGCTTAGACTGTCTAGAACCTAATAGTAGTAAAAGTATTTGACATGGGTTCATTCTCTGTTTAGAAAACTTCAGCTGATATGGAGTAATTAAAGGCATATTAGAAATTTTAGAATCTGTTTGTCAACTAGAAATATATTCTAACACTTCTTCACTGTTTGACTGACCTTCATCCTCTGGATGTTCCTACTAGACCATCCTCTTCATCTGTGTCTCCTTCATAAGCCGATGTCGTCAAACGCATCTCCCAAGAGAAGCTGTCCTTTCCCATAAGGGCTGAAGACTGATTTTCACCAAGCCGCTATGATCTAAATTGTTCCGTCGTAACATCAAGGGCCAGAACGTCGGCCTGGAACCTCACATTGGAGAAGGCTGTGAGTCGACGTCAGCCAATAGAACGCTGACTGGGACGACACCACGAAAGGAGCGGCATCTGTACGAAGAGAAAATAAGCGCCGCTCCAGCTGGCCTCCGCCGCACCAGAAGAACCGCACTGGAAGACGAGCCGTCATCCTAACTCTTTAGTCGTGACTTGTGATCTATATTAATTGCTTGCATGGAAATTGTATGTGTCGAAGGATATTGATTATTTGCATGTTGCCAATTGCTTGCGACACCTATTTGTAAAAAGGCAAAGTTAAGTATTGTCAATCTAACTTATTGTAATACACTCCATTAATAATATTTGCTGGGATTGTTGTCTAGCGAACCGAGAAAACAGCTTCCTAGGCACCATATATTTAACGAGTGCGCAGGACTCCACATAAATTATAAAGAAATATTATTGATGTTATGAAATTGTAATTTATGTGCAAGTATTTAAGAACTGATACAGAAGCAAGAATGCAGATTAACACTGTTTACTGAGTGTAATACTTTAATTCTGAAACTACTTGCTATAAACATCAAGTAAATACTGAGGTACCATAACAGCACAAAATAACTTGTTGCAGATGTATTTGTTTGCAACTTAAATATTACGATAAATTCGCGGAAAACTACCGTCATGTACGCATTTTTGCCAACACGAGACAAAGAAACTCATTTCACAATGATTTGTACTAGGTGCAGTGAAACTAAAGGCAGGTTACCATTGGCATATCTTTATTGCACTATAGTATTATAATAAATCTATTCAATTTCATAAATGTAAAGACTTATCCACCACCAAAATTACGACCGACTGCGTGCACTGAAAACTTCTCCTTCGGCTTCCCGTGCTCTATGAAGCTTTCTGTTCACAAAACGTCGACCTTGCTGCACTAATGTGGGTGTCAGATACAGTAAAACTTCCTATAACATCGGGAGGACGACGCTCCAATCCCACGTCCGGCCATCCTGATTTAGGTTTTCCGTGATTTCCCTAAATCGCTTCAGGCAAATGCCGGTATGGTTCCTTTGAAAGGGCACGGCCGATTTCCTTCCCCATCCTTCCCTAATCCGAGCTTGTGCTCCGTCTCTAATGACCTCGTTGTCGACGGGACGTTAAACACTAATTTCCTCCTCCTCCTATAACATCTGAGCGCAATGCTGTTTTTTAGAAACTGTTTGATAAAAGTGTCAAGCAAATACTTAGGTACCATAATACATAACGTGTGCGGAGGTATTTGCTTACAACTGATGTATTACGTAAACTCAAGGAAAATCGAGAGTATGTACGTTTTCTTGCACAGATGAGACAAAAAATTCATTTTACAGTGATTCGCAGTATATACAATGAAACCGGAGGTAGATTTGTGTACTACGTCAATATTATACTAGGAAATCATAATGAATAGACTAAATTTTTTAAATGTAAAGACTTACCAGCTAACTTACGACACACTGCTGAGAATGCTTCGTGGTTACTTTATCGACCACGAAGTACAACGAGTGCTACCATGTATTGACAAAACAACGTAAGCTCATTGTGGTTGCTTTGTTGGGCACAGATTGGTCCCAAAAAACACAGTAGCTGAATGCGATAGGGTCGTTTAGAGAGATTTTGAATTTTATGGTTCAAATGGCTCTGAGCACTATGGGACTCAACTGCTGAGGTCATAAGTCCCCTAGAACTTAGAACTACTTAAACCTAACTAACCTAAGGACAACACACACATCCATGCCCGAGGCAGGATTCGAACCTGCGACCGTAGCGGTCGCGCGTTTCCAGACTGTAGCGCCAGAACCGCTCGTCCACCAGCGGCTGGCTTTGAATTTTATGTGGTGTGGTTAAAATATCGACCACAAACCTATAAAGGATTAACTAATACAGTAAAGCTGCATGCTCTCGGGGGAAAAATGATGGGTGTAGTTTCCCCTTGATTTCAGCTGTTCGCAGCATGAACACAACAATGCCGTGTTGGCTAATGTTACAAGCCCGTGTCAGCCAGTCATCCAGGCCGTTGCCCATTGCAACTGCTGAAAAGGCTGCTGCCTTCTTCAGGAAGCACGGGTTAATCTGCCCTTCTCCGCAGATACCTGCCCCTCGTGGTTGCACCTATGGTACAGATATCCCTATTGCTGAGGCATGCAAGCCATCCCACCTCACCTCGGTCCAAGGTTCACGGGGAAAGGAGGAGGACAATACGGGAACAAAGATATATTGAGTACAGAATCAAACTAAATGCAATTATTTCATTTTAAGTACAAGTTTTTTATTTATTCTTTGTAATGATACAAGTTACACTACAAGCTCGTTGCGGCGATTTGCCATTATCAAGTATGCCTATGAAGGTGATATAATAGATATAATGTTGTTCGTTGCGCCTATGTTAGTCCATGTCTACATATGGCACCTTATGCTTACATCTTAGCTGGTATGACGTGGTCCATGTGGCATCTTGCAGCGTAAATGTCGCTTGCCTTTTGTTATAATATTACCACGTTACTTGCATATTGTAAAGTTATGTTTTGACAGCTTTCCTGACAGCTTCGGCCCCATCGACGCTGTATGTTTACAATGGAATTTCTGTTTTGCGGAAAGTCTGTGAATGAATTTCATTTATCAGAGATAGTATTTTTTTAGTAAATGTATAATCATGGTGCCAATATCATAACAAAAACACAACCGACATTTACGCTCCAATTTGCCACATGGAAATCTTCATGCCGGCAAAGACGTAAGAATAAGGTGCCATATGTAGACATAGACTAACATAGGCGTAAAGAACAATATTATACCTATTATACCATCTTCAGAGGTACACTTGATAGTGCCAATTCGCCGAAACGTGCTCGTCGTGTAGCTTGCGCCACTACGAGGAAATAAATGAATAGTGCAGCAAAGAATTTATACTTAAAATGAAATATGTCATTCTTCGATCTCGTGTGCGCAAAGGAAATGCAATTACTCTGTACCCAGCCACAGCGGACAAGTGTTCTTCGTACCAGTGTACTCGGGAAATATCCCTGAATAGTCTTTGTGATTTCGTCGATGGAGTTTCGGTTTACTTTGTATATCTTGATCCAACGTGGACTAATAAGGATAGATCCCCAGCGGTGCGATCGACTTTTTATAGCTATCTGTTGGTGATGTGGTTAAGATCTCAGGTATCACACACTGCAGCCATTCAGGCTGGTAAGCCCTCAGTTGCGAGTAATTAACGAAAAACGAAATTCAGAATTTTGTGTGGTACTCAGGTACGTTAAGAAAAGGTGCATAAAATAGCGTGGCTTCGCTGTGTAATGGGTAGGGTAACAGTTTCGCATGCAGAAGTTCGTGGGTTCGAATTTCAGCTTTCTTATTTTTCGACATTTATCGAAATTACTTGAATCATTAGTTTTGTTCAGTTAATTGGTTTAAATGTAATTTTTTATTTCTATTCCTTGTCACATCATTTTAATCACCGTATGAACTTTTTAATTTGTTTCATTTTTTCTTTATAACGTTCCTTTTCCTTTAGGAATTTTATTACATTTACCTGTTATGAAGTCTAAGAACTTGAAAATGCCGAGGTATTGTTTAAAAAACAAAAGATGAAATAACCTCTCTATATTTGTGCAATGGTGTGAAAAACGTATTTTTGTTACCAGATTTCAATTTTTTTCCCCTGTAACTGTCATACAAACATTTACAATATAACTTAAATACCTGATGCACCGAGGACGAAATAACGCAGATGAAAATTTAAATAAACGACGGGTTTATAAGTAAAACTAAATTCATGCGAAATGAGAAATAGATATAATGAACGCAATAATGTGGACGAAACAGGGTGATAAAACAAGAGAAATTAAATCGAAATTAATACATGAAATTGATTAGAAATTCATGAACAACGATTGCAAGTGAAGAAAGAATGGTAGGAAGAAAAATGAGAGCAGATGAAGACGTTATTATGATTAAAATGATGTGACAAAGGAATGGAATTAAAAAAATACGTTTCAATCAATTAGATGAATAAAAATGATGATCAAAGTCATTTCGATAATGATTTGAAAATATAAAGAAACTTAGTGCTCCTCTTGAGAGTCGAACCCGTAACCTCCTAAATGCAAAACTGGTGTTGTATCCATCAGTCATTTCGATAAAGATTTGAAAATTAAAAAAAACTTGGTGGACTTGATGAGAGTCGAACCCATAACCACCTGCGTTCAAAGCTGTTATTGTATCCATTACACCATGGTACCGCACAACATAACGAAACTTTTTGCCACTATTATCACACAAAGTTCTTAATTTTTTTACGTTAGTTACTCGCCAGTGAAGGCTTACTGGTGTGAATGGTTACAATGCGTGATACCTGGGATCTTAAGATACATCACCGTACAGACAGTTTCAAACGCTCGATCGCACCTTGTAAATGTGCCATCTACTGTGATCCCTATGTCAACAGCGCTGTGTGCTGTACTGTGAGTGGAGTGTTGCTCGCGCGGCACGGAGAGACTGCGCACGCCCCCGCCCTGTTGCAGGTGCGCTCGCTGTCGTGGGCGGACGACTACAGCCACCAGACGTGCATCAGCGAGTGCCGCCGGAACCTGCTGCTGGCGCTCTGCCACTGCGCACCCTTCTACTACCCCAGAGGTGAGCTGACCGCCTCTCTTCCTGCGTTACGAGCTGCAGTGGGCGGACAGGAACATGCAAACAACACACTACCTTGCCTAATATGTGTAGAGCTCCAGTCGTCTCGGAGTGGATAAATACAGATCCTGTATGGTTTTCAAGGGAACCGTTTACCATTTTTCCTCCAAAGTTGGGGCAACGATGAATAGTGATCATGCACCGTTCTTTCCAAAGCAGACCACAAAGGTTCAATAATATTGAGATCAATTGAGTGTGGTGGCCAGACGAGTCTCGGCGATTCATTCTCGCGCTCGCGACACCACTGTTCGATGATGCGAGCTGTGCGAACAGGGACCCTGTCGTCCTGGAACGCAGCATCACCATTGGGAAACAAACATGGATGGAACTGAGCAGCCAAAAGGTAGGCCTAGCGTCACCTTAGCTCGTCCTCTCTATAGATCACTGCATCAGACTGCGTTCACTGCTTTCCGTTTGCTCTAAATTTTACACGAGGTATTTCAGGAAATGATTTTAAGATGAGTTTTTCGTGCTCTGTAACATTCGTTCCTGATGTTTTTGATGTTTGACATACTGCACTGTTCTGTTTTCTTTCAATTTCCTTTTGGTCCATTTCTGCAGAAACTCATATATATTAGTATTTCTTGAGAACATTTCCCTTAGAGTACAATCGTTTTTTATTACTTAACAATGAACATGAGCAGTAACAAGAAACTTTCTTGATGAGTTAACTGGTTTCTGCCTGTTTTAGACCATCTTCAGACCTCACACCGTGATGGTAGACGGATCACGAGCTACGACAAAAGCAATTAGCGTTCGCGGAGTCGTACCGCCTGCTCCCTTCACAGCCACCGCCTACCATCACGCTGGGAACTCTGAAGATGGTCTAAAACAGACCGAAACCGGTAACTTCATAAAAAAAGAAGCTTGTTATGGTTGTGACTATTCATGTTCATTTTAAAACCACTCATACACTACAAGCCATTAAAATTGCTACACCAAGAAGAAACGCAGATGATAAACGGGTATTCATTGGACAAATATCTCATACTAGAACTGACATATGATTACATTTTCACGCAATTTGGTTGCCTGGATCCCGAGAAATCAGTACCCAGAAGAATCACCTATGGCCGTAGTAACGGCCTTGATACGCTTGGGCATTGAGTTAAACAGAGCTTGGAAGGCGTGTACAGGTACAGCTACCCATGCAGCTTCAACACGATACCACAGTTCATCAAGAGTAGTGACTGGCGTATTGTGACGAGCGAGTTGCTCGGCCACCATTGACTAGACGTTTTCAATTGGTCAGAGATCTGGTGAATGTGCTGGCCATGGCAGCAATCGAACATTTTCTGTATCCAGAAAGGCCCGTACAGGACCTGCAACATGCGGTCGTGCATTATCCTGCTGAACTAAAGGGTTTCGCAGGGATCGAATGACGGGTAGAGCCACGGGTCGTAACACAGCTGAAATGTAACGTCCACTGATCAAAGCGCCGTCAATGCGAACAAGAGGTGACAGAAACGTGTAACCAATGGCACCCCATACCATCACGCCGGGTGATCCGCCAGTATGGCGATGACGAATACACGATTCCAATGTGCGTTCACCGCGATGTCGCCAAACACGGATGCGACCATCATGAAAAAATGACGTTTTGCAGTTCGAGCACTCAGGTTTATGGTTGAGTACACCATCGCAGGTGCTCCTGTCTGTGATGCAGCGTTAAGGGTAACCGCAGCAATGGTCTCCGAGCTGATAGTCAATGCTCCTGCAAACGTCGTCGAACTGTTCGTGCAGATGGTTGTTGTCTTGCAAACGTCCCCATCTGTTGACTCAGGGATCGAGACGTGGGTGCACGATCCGTTACAACCATCCGGATAAGTTGCCTGTCATCTCGACTGCTAGTGATACGAGGCCGTTGCGATCCAGCAGGCGTTCCGTATTACCCTCCTGAACCTACCGATTCCATTTTCTGCTAACAGTCATTGCACCTCGACCAACGCGAGCAGCAATGTCGAGATACGACAAACCGCAATCACGATAGGCTTTATCAAAGTCGGAAACGCGATGGTAGGCATTTCTCCTCCTTACACGAGGCATCACAACAACGTTTCACCAGGCAACGCCGGTCAACTGCTGTTTGTGTGTGAGAAATCGGTTGGAAACTTTCCTCATGTCAGCACGTTGCAGATGTCGCCACCGGCGCCAACCTTGTGTGAATGCTCTGAAATGCTAAGCATTTGCATATCACAGCATCTTCTCGCTGTCGGTTAAATTTTGCGTCAGTGGCACGTCATCTTCGTGGTGTAGCAATTTTAATGCCCAGTAGAGTAAAAAGAAAAAAACAAAAACGTTTTGCATCACCCCTGTTCTCAGAACTCCTGAAGATAGACACTGACTGTGGATATTGTATCACAGATACAGTCCCTTTGACTGTTCAGAGATGTTACTAAACCCGCCCAAAGATGTAAACAACCATACATGAGCAGCGCCTATTAGACGGAGGCCATACGGAGTGGCCGTGTGGTTTGAGGCGTCATGTCACGGACTGTGCGGCCCCTCCCGCAGGAGGTTGGAGTCCTCCCTCGGGCATGTGTGTGTGTTGTTCTTAGCATAGGTTAGTTTAAGTTAGTTTAAGTAGTGCGCAAGTCTAGGGACCGATGACCTAAGCAGTTTGGTCCCTTAGTAATTCACACACATTTGAACATTTTGAACATTAGGCGGACGAGGTCCGACAGCCGATCAGTTCCAGTCTTTCCACCAGGAAGAAGGTGCACAGTTCCTGTTGTCTGTAGTTAAACCATGCCTAGACGGTCAATACCGCGGTTCACTCTTGTCCGCTTTGTTTCTTTGTGCCACGAAGGGCTCTCAACAAGGGAAGCGTCCAGGCGTCTCTGAGTGAACCAAAGCGATGTTGTTCGGACATGGAGGAGATGCAGAGACACAGGAACTGTCGATGACATGCCTCGTTCAGGCCGCCCAAGGGCTACTACTGCTGTAGATGACCGCTATCTACGGATAATGGCTCGGAGGAACGCTGACAGCAACGCCAGCCTGTTGAATAATGAATGCTTTTCGTACAGCCACAGGACATCGTGTTACGACTGTATGATGCGTATGAAGGGTAACTTCACTCCGGACGTCCATGGAAAGGTCCATCTTTGCAACCACGACATCATGCAGCGCGGTACAAATGGGCCCAACAACATGCCGAATGGACCGCTCATGATTGGCATCACGTTCTCTTCACCGACGAGTGTCGCATATGTCTTCAACCAAGACAATCGTCGGAGATGTATTTGGAGGCAACCCCGTCAGGCTGAAGGCCTTAGACACACTGTCCAGCGAGTGCAGCAAGGTGGAGGTTCCCTGATGTTATGGGTGGCATAACGTGGGACCGACGTACGCCGCTGGTGGTCATGGAAGGCTCCGATACGTGAATGCCATCCTCCGACCTATAGTGCAACCATATCGGCAGCGTATTGGTGAGGCATTCGTCTTCATGGACGAATCCTCGAGCCTCCATCGTGCACATCTTGTCAACGACTTCCGTCAAGATAACGACATTGTTCGACTAGAGTGACCAGCATGACCAGACATGAAGCCTACCGAACAGGCCTGGGATAGATTGAAATGGGCTGTTTATAGACGACGTGACCCGCGAAGTACTGTGGGGGATCTACGCCGAATAGCCGTTGAGGCGTGGGACAGTCTGGAGCAACAGTGCCTTGATGAACTTGTGGAAAGTATGCCACAACGAATACAGGCAAGCATCAATGCAAGAGGACGTGCTACTGGATATTAGAGGTACCGGTGTGTACAGCAATCTGGACCACCACCTCTGAAGGTCTCGGTGTATGGTGGTACAACGTACAATGTGTGGTTTTCATGGGCAATAAAAAGGGCGGAAATGATGTTTATGTTGATCTCTGTTCCAATTTTGTGTAGAGCTTCCGGAACTCTCGGAACAGAGGTGATACAAAACTTTTTTGATGTGTGTGTATATTCGGTAAATGCCTTCAGAATGTTAATGTACTGACCGCTGCATATGTACGTTACTGAACGGACTAGCAATCTGCTGAACAGTAACAGTTTTGTTTTCGTGTTGCAGAAAGAGAAGGAATTCGTGTTTGCGGCCTGCAGGACGCCGCTTGTATCGAGCATCACCAGGGTGAGTTTGTATTGTATTTTCTTTCCTCAAAATGACATATTAGTGTCATACTCATGCTTTCAGATTTCTTCTGTTTTACAGCAATTCTTTTCTTTCTAAAAGTCGAACTGACGAAAAAAGTAAATATACCTTTGTTATGTAATCATTTTGAGTTCTCCGCTGTTGCCGTTAATCTAAGTTCGAAGCAAACACTCGAACTATATCGAAACGATAGCTTCAGAAGGTAGGCTCATTGTTCATCAACACCTTAATTTTCAACTAATACCAGTTGTTCCTGATGTAACATAACACAGAATTGCTCAAAATTACTCATCTCTCTTTATATCACCGTTTTTATTTATCCAGTCAATTTGTATTGTGCCAAACCCTTTCCAAGTTTCATACATCCATGATTTATAGATGTGCAGACTGAAGCAACAGATGAAAATTTGTACCAAGGCCTGATTTGAGCTCAGGTCTGCTGCTCACAAGGCAGATGCACTAACCACTAAACTACCCTGGCATAATGGCTCAGCAAAACTACCGTATCATGCCTCCCTACTCAATCCAAATTGCCATTCACTCCTCAACCCATTCGGTATTCCCGGTTAACTCGAACAGTATTGCAGAGGGTCTTCAGCTGCATTGGATTAACACATCAGCATCGAATGAAACGGGGGATCCTGCCTGAAACCCAGGCACAAGTGCTTTAATCATCTGACTCTGCATGTCTTCAGACCTTTTCAAATCTCAATCATTTATGATGTATTTATATGCAGACTTAAGTGACGAACGAAAATTTGTACCAAAGTCAGGATACGAAGTAGCTACCCCTGTGTTTCGGGCAGGATCCCCCATTTCATTCGATGCTGAGGTGCTATTCAAATACAGTTGGATAGCCTTTGCAATGCTGTTTGAGTTTAGGAGGAATACCAAGTGGGCTGAGGGGTGTACAGGAATTTGGACTGAGGAAGGAGGCGTGCTAGGCTAGACTGTACAAGTGTGCACAGCCATTGTGCCAGGGTGGCGTAGTGCTCACCGCATCTGCCTAGTGAGCAGGAGCCTTGGGTTCGAATCCTGGGCCTGGCACAGCTTCTCATTTTTCGCTTCTGTCTGCATGTATACGTCATGGATGTTTTTACTTACATTTACATTATTAGCATACTTGGTGCAATTCAAGTTTTTACACTTAACTCCACTTTTAGAAATTATCCCCAGGATTACTAACATTTATTGAATGTCACGATCATGTCTTGTCCGATTGGTTCCGTTGGAGCTAGCATCCAATGTGGGCTATTTACCTCCTGCTGGAGGTTCAAGTGCTCCCTCGGGCATGGGTGTGTGTGTGTTGTTCTTAGGATAAGTTCGTTTAAGTTCGTTTAAGTAGTGTGTAGGTCTAGGGACAGATGACCTCAGCAGTTTAGTCTCTGAGGAATTCACACACATTTGAACAATTGTAGGCTATTTATATTCGGGGGTGAGACCCTAAAACGCCACAAATGAGGATTCTCTACCCCTCTTGCGAAAATCTTTTATTGTCAGCTTCCACGCCGCTGTCATTTCCATCTTTGACCATACGGAGATTTTGTACTGGGAGAAGTATACGATCGGCTATGGCAGTGGTGCGAATTTGAGAGCGCCATTGCATCACTTTATTGAAGTTCACTTGCTCTTTATGTAAAACATCTTGCCGTACCGATAGTCTGCCGTCAAGTGACATTACCATGTCTAAATAGCTACACTGGTACCTGAACTATCCGCAAAATGTATAGTGATGACCGACATCTTCTGTGCGCTTTACTGACCCCCTACCCCCTCCTTAAATATGGCTGCGAAGTCCAACGAGATGCGATTTTACACTGAGTCCGTGTGCTGCGGTTGCGTGGATGAAATGCTTAGTACCACTCGTTGTTACTTTAAGCCAGTCTGTGTCTTTTGCAGCTTCGCAAGATGAAAGGGAAGCTGTAGCCTCTCATTACGTTTTTCAACCCTCCTTTTGCCTCCTCCGAAGAAAAAGGGAGTGAATTTTTGTCGAACAATACAGATAACATCGTATTTTGTTTGCAGTAGAATCGAATTTTCTTCAGTACTTTGCTTGATCCTCTCAAGTACCTTAGTTTCCACGACTTGGTTTCAGACGTTGTGATGTATTTTTCCAGGAGAGCTGGCGCGCATGCGATTCCACACGTCAGGTGGGGACCGCGTCGGGAACGGTGGGAGAGGCGGGGAGTGGGCGGACCCAACCGCCAGCTGCGTGTGCCTGCCCCAGTGCTCCGACAAGTTCTACTCGGCCACCGCCGAGAAGGTCGCCCTCAGTCCGCAGCTCTTCAACTCGTCCCTCGTCCTGTGAGTCTGCACATACATATGTACGTGAGCCGTGCACGGCTCGTGTTCATGCCATTTATTGTTTGTCATCTTCTACTACGGTACTGCCGCCGCGTTTTCTTATTCTGTTTACTGGCATCACTAACTTCCCGCCTTACTTGCCCGTGAGTGGCAGCAGCAGCGCGTATCGATAGTGCAGTGTCGTACCATGTCTGGAGCGACCGATAGTACACTCCTGGAAATTGAAATAAGAACACGGTGAATTCATTGTCCCAGGAAGGGGAAACTATTGACACATTCCTGGGGTCAGATACATCACATGATCACACTGACAGAACCACAGGCACATAGACACAGGCAACAGAGCATGCACAATGTCGGCACTAGTACAGTGTATATCCACCTTTCGCAGCAATGCAGGCTGCTATTCTCCCATGGAGACGATCGTAGAGATGCTGGATGTAGTCCTGTGGAACGGCTTGCCATGCCATTTCCACCTGGCGCCTCAGTTGGACCAGCGTTCGTGCTGGACGTGCAGACCGCGTGAGACGACGCTTCATCCAGTCCCAAACATGCTCAATGGGGGACAGATCCGGAGATCTTGCTGGCCAGGGTAGTTGACTTACACCTTCTAGAGCACGTTGGGTGGCAAGGGATACATGCGGACGTGCATTGTCCTGTTGGAACAGCAAGTTCCCTTGCCGGTCTAGAAATGGTAGAACGATAGGTTCGATGACGGTTTGGATGTACCGTGCACTATTCAGTGTCCCCTCGACGATCACCAGAGGTGTACTGCCAGTGTAGGAGATCGCTCCCCACACCATGATGCCGGGTGTTGGCCCTGTGTGCCTCGGTCGTATGCAGTCCTGATTGTGGCGCTCACTTGCACGGCGCCAAACACGCATACGACCATCATTGGCACCACGGCAGAAGCGACTCTCATCACTGAAGACGACACGTCTCCATTCGTCCCTCCATTCACGCCTGTCGCGACACCACTGGAGGCGGGCTGCACGATGTTGGGGCGTGAGCGGAAGACGGCCTAATGGTGTGCGGGACCGTAGCCCAGCTTCATGGAGACGTTTGCGAATGGTCCTCGCCGATACCCCAGGAGCAACAGTGTCCCTAATTTGCTGGGAAGTGGAGGTGCGGTCCCCTACGGCACTGCGTAGGATCCTACGGTCTTGGCGTGCATCCGTGCGTCGCTGCGGTCCGGTCCCAGGTCGACGGGCACGTGCACCTTCCGCCGACCACTGGCGACAACATCGATGTACTGTGGAGACCTCACGCCCCACGTGTTGAGCAATTCGGCAGTACGTCCACCCGGCCTCCCGCATGCCCACTATACGCCCTCGCTCAAAGTCCGTCAACTGCACATACGGTTCACGTCCACGCTGTCGCGGCATGCTACCAGTGTTAAAAGACTGCGATGGAGCTCCGTATGCCACGGCAAACTGGCTGACACTGACGGCGGCGGTGCACAAATGCTGCGCAGCTAGCGCCATTCGACGGCCAACACCGCGGTTCCTGGTGTGTCCGCTGTGCCGTGCGTGTGATCATTGCTTGTACAGCCCTCTCGCAGCGTCCGGAGCAAGTATGGTGGGTCTGACACACCGGTGCCAATGTGTTCTTTTTTCCATTTCCAGGAGTGTATTTACGGGCCGTCGTGTGTCTGGAAGTCGGTTGGAGACGGACCAGCAGTGCAGTCGGAACTAGAGATGGGTCGAACGCGTTCATTCCCGCGAACTACTTCATTCATTTCAGTCTTTGCCGTGAAGCGTTCAAATGAAGTAGTTCATTCTTGAAGTACGAAAGCCTGGCGAAGTTGCCCACTTCGCCGCTCAGCCGCGGCTACGCTTGCTTCGCCTCGCTCGTACAATAAAGCTTCGTAATACTTCATCATATTACCAACAGATGGCCGACCTATGCAGTAACGTGCACGCAACGTTTTACGCTCTTACAGCGTCTGAGTTAACTTAAATAGAGCAGGGTCGAAGGAGACAAAGGAAAGATAAACAGAGATGTCTGTCACATATAAAGAAGGTATTACATTTAATCTTGCTCGACATTTTCTCATGAAGCGCCCTAAAGAATGGTCTTTATCTGCCAAATCAAACATTATTTGTTGTATTCATGGACTGAAAACTAGGGCTACCAACGAAATGCAGTCAATTTTATGTTCCTTTTAAAATTTAATCCAAAATAGAATGAGTATGTTTACCACTGACACAAAGTCTATATACCTACGTTAAGTAATTATTCAGAAGTTTTCCTGTAGATTTTATTTTTGTTGAGAATAATAACCCTCCAGATTCAAAACGTAAACTGTCACCTGTAGTCATTGGTACGATTTCAGGTAAAATTCCTCTTTCAGTGTTATTAACAAACCTTTTATTTTCATGTTGGCTGTGCATGCTCAAACAGCCAGCCTCTTCGTTTGTATCTTTAATATTCATTTGTCTCCAAGAGCTGCCAACGGTAGGCTACCCGTATACGCGAAGTTTAACTGAACAAATAGTCACTGGTAATGATGTCAGCACTGCAGGAAGCAGCTGACGCTGCATTCCCCTCGCCCCTCACCTCCCCAACCCATTCGTAAACCTATCGGTCCCCACAAACACCACGCGATTCATCGACAGGCAGTAGAGGGAGGACTGAAGTGAAGGGAGCATGAGTGACGTAGCGACGATGTTGTGGGTGAGGGAGAGGGGAAGAGAGTGAGTGAACTAGAAAAAAGTGTGGAGTGTGCTATCTGTGAAGAGTTTGAAGTACCAGTTCATTGAAATTGAGTTGTTAGTTCACACTTCACTGGAGTGAAGCGTTCATTTGAACGACTCATTCACGAGCTCCCCATCACTAGTCGGAACGAAGCAGCACGGAAGTTCAGTCGGGCACGTAGCAGCAGTCGGGCACCGAGTTGGCAGTCAGTGGCAGGCGGTTCCGCACGGTGCAAGACGCAGACGGAAGGCCGTTGGTCGGTCGGTCGCCCGGTCGTCGGATGGCAACATGTGGACTGCTGAGCCTGACACCAGTGTCAGTCGGGGAAGGGTTCGCAGTTGGCAACCAGCAACAGTCGGGTCCCTATGGTGTTATAGTTCAATTCTTTTATCTTGGCGGTTCGCGCAAGTCCGCCCAGACGCGGGAGATTGCTGCGTTGCCAGTTGTACGCGCCAAGAGAAGCAGCGACATAGTATAGTTCGCAAACTCACGTTTCGGGGGGAGCGCGCAGTTTACGAAGTAAAGTCACCCTTTCGCCGCTACAGAGACGTGCTCCCCATATTCCGCGATGTGGGCGATTTTGTCATAATTGCACTACTCGCCTGTGCAGACACATGATGTTTTGACTGCTTTGACACACTTTATCATTCGATTTTACAAAAAGTATTTGGCCCAAAAATTTGATTTTTACACATCTTCTTGACTGATACCTTCCCCCCCATAAATGACTTTATTTTGCTTCGATGTTCAACGCAGTTATTGAGCAACATTAGATGTAGTAAACCATTGCACGAAATTTTGAATAGTTTGCAGAGGTAAAAGTCCATACCGTATACTTTCTGTATGGTCGATTTTAGCTACTACTAGAAATTTCAAAAAATGATATTCAAACGAATGAAATTCATCAAGTAAGACACTTCGATATTGTTTCTAGATATAGAAAATATTAAGCAGCGATCAAGGTTTGAACTCAGAACCTTTCGCTTACCAGCCATACACTTTAACCTTTACGCTAACGCAGCTCGTCATTCAATATGTCTCCTGGAGGACTTTAAAATATCACGCAAAATACCGACAAACACTGTTAGTATGATTATGAATTACTCACGTTTCGTCGAAGTATAAACAATTACCACTCTTCTTTATTACGAAAGAGCGGTTAGTGAGAATGATACAAACAACTTTCCTTGCTATCGCCTGAATTAGGAGGCTTATTGCTTGTTTGGTTTAATTAATTAATAGAATATGAAGCAATTGGTATAAAGAATGATTTTTCCGAACTTTATATAAAAGGAAGTCTGATACCAAGACATTGCTTTTGTTCAATTACTTTATTTATGACTGAACGTTTCTAAAACTGAATACACTCCAGAATGAGATTTTTACTCTGCAGCGGAGTGTGCGCTGATATGAAACTTCCTGGCAGATTAAAACTGTATGCCCAACCGAGACTCGAACTCGGGACCTTTGCCTTTGGCGGGCAAGTGCTCTACCACCTGAGCTACCGAAGCACTACTCACGCCCGCTACTCACAGCTTTACTTCTGTCAGTATCCGTCTCCTACCTTCCAAACTTTACAGAAGCTCTCCTGCAAAACTTGCAGAACTAGCACTCCTGAAAGAAAGGATATTGCGGAGACTTGGCTTAGCCACAGCCATGTCCCCGTAGTATCCTTTATTTCAGGAGTGCTAGTTCTGCAAGTTTCGCAGGAGAGCTTCTGTAAAGTTTGGAAGGTAGGAGACGGATACTGGCAGAAGTAAAGCTGTGAGTAGCGGTCGTGAGTCGTGCTTCGGTAGCTCAGATGGTAGAGCACTTACCCGCCAAAGGCAAAGGTCCCGAGTTCGAGTCTCGGTCGGGCACAAAGTTTTAATCTCCCAGGAAGTTTCTGAATACACTCGTCTGTGTTCTGCACTGCAGTCGAGCTCTGGCAACGTCGTTCTCTGTTCATTGGCTGACTGTGTTTTGTGACGTCAGATGCGCAGAACGTACCTAAACTCAGCCGCCACCATAAATGACGCGCACTTTAGTATTCGCTGGGACCGTTGTCGGCGAAGGTGGGCTGCCGTTGGCCGTTTGCTCGGCCGGTCGTTTCAGTCGACGACGTCTTGGATCCTCGGGAGGAGTTGGGATGTGGTTGGACCTCGCTGGTTCGTTGGAACAGCATCGACGCAGTCTCCACAGCGCGAAGCCAGGCCGGGGCTTTTGGCGGCGGGCACGCGCTGTTGCATTGGAAGGCGCTAGCTGTGTGAGCGACTTTCATTTTCTTCGAAAGCAGGATCCTCAACTTGAGTATTTAGTTACCTGTTCTTAAAACTTCACTGTTAAGATTTGTTCGTTATATGTGGATTGTTGTTTTCTCAGCCGATGACCGGTGTGATAACAAGTCGTGTGATTTGTTGCCAAGAATCTGCAGCCTCCAGTAGTGACTTGACAGTTGTGACTTGTGTTTTTGGCATTCATATAAACTTGGCTTCAGTGGTGTTTGATGCCTTGATCTTGATGAGGCCGGGTTTCAAGTTATTGGCATCTTGGCTTACTCTGCATTGGCTGATATTTTCAATTATCTGGGGCAGTTGGATCTGGCCATTGGAAATCGCTCAGATTGTCGGTCGGTTGTGAACCTTCCCTAGGTCGTGTTGCTTCCCGAATAAGAGGTTGTCGGTCTGGCTGCCTGTCTCACCTAAGCGTGCGTTAGTGTTACTACCCAGGCCGACCCTTGGAACCTTCTGAGCGCCCTTCCTTCTGTTTTACATAGTGATTTCCTTTTATTTTTAAGTACTGTGTGTGGTCTTCAGCAGATGTTTAGCTTATTTAAATTGCAAGGCTGTTCTTTTAGGCCTTAAGCCGTAAAATTGTTTTCTGCATGGTGTGTGTGGCCTTCAGTCGAGTTTTAATCTCTCTGAAACTAAAAATTCAAAATCTTGATCCTGGCGTTAAGTCATAACATTGTTATTCATTAGTATGAGCCGAGTTTTACATGAAATATTTTAAGCTAAGGCCCTCAGCCTTTTTAAAATTGAAAGCTCTTCTTCCTAGGCTTTAACCCGTTAAGTTGTTTTGCTGATATGTGGCCTTCAGCTGAGTTTTCAGATTATTTGGAATTAACATTGAAAATCTTTGTTTTGGCCTTAAACCGTATCACTGTTCTTGCTTAATGTGTTCTATGGGAGAGATTTAAACTAAGGCCTTCAGCCTATTTTTATTGAAGTAAAATAAGTCAAATTTACAAAAGAACTACTGTACCTCAATTCCTTGCTCAGACCTTGGGCCTTGGATTTTCGTATCTGGCCTTCAGCCGATTTAAATTAAATCTGAGGAGCTCTTACGTTAAAAAAATGGTTCAAATGGCTCTGAGCACTATGGGACTTAACTTCTGAGGTCATCAGTCCCCTAGAACTTAGAACTACTTAAACCTAACTAACCTAAGGACATCACACACATCCATGCCCGAGGCAGGATTCGAACCTGAAACTGTAGCGGTCACGCGGTTCCAAACTGAAGCGCTTAGAACCGCACGGCCACACCGGCCGGCTCTTACGTTAAAACCTTGAGAGTTTTTTTAATTCTTGCTTATGTTATTGTGTGTTTCAACTAATAAAATTTATATGTTGAGTGTAACTCGCAGCAACTTATTTTGGCCCCTTTGCACACCCGCTCTGTCCTGCTAGATCAGGGATTTCAATAATTGTATGATTTTTATACATACACTGCAGGAAAAAATTAATACTCCCTTTCAGAGGTTTCTAATTTACTCTAAATTTATTGTTGCAACAGTGCGTATGGAGTTCATGAAATGCTTACGGTTACAAATCGACAGCACAAGCTGTTGTGAGGTACCAGGTACCGACCCATCTGCAGCATCCATATTATTACGTGGTGTAACCTCCACGGGCGGCAGTGCAGGTGCTGACTCTGGGATCCAGTCGATCGTACAGATGGTCAATACTGTCCTAGGATACGTTATGCCACGCCTGCTCTAACTGACCACGTTGTTCTGTAAGAGTTGTTAATTGAAGTCTCGCACGAGTCACTTCTTGTCCCAATATACTGGGTGATCAAAAATACAGTATAAATTTGAAAACTGAATAAATCACGGAATAATGTAGATATGGAGGTACAAATTGACACACATGCTTGGAATGATATAGGGTTTTATTAGAACTAAAAAAAAATACAAAACTTCAAAAAATGTCCCACAGACATCTGATCAGAATAGCAATAATTAGCATAACAAAGTAAGACAAAGCAAAGATGTTCTTTACACGAAATGCTCAATATGTCCACCATCATTCCTCAACAATAGCTGTAGTCGAGGAATAATGATGTGAACAGCACTGTAAAGCATTTCTGGAGTTATGGTGAGGCACTGGCGTCGGATGTTGTCTTTCAGCATCCCTAGAGATGTCGGTCGATCGCGATACACTTGCGATTTCAGATAACCCCAAAGCCAATAATCTCACGGACTCAGGTCTGAGGACCTGGGAGGCGATGCAAGACGAAAGTGGCGGCTGAGCACACGATCATCACCAAGAGATCTTTCACGCCTCTAGCAATATTTTTTGTTTTGTTTCTATTAAAACCCCATGTCATTCCAAACATGTGTGTGAATTTTCACCTCTCTATCATTGTGGTTCATGGTGTGGGTTCCTGTAGTCATGTCCTAGTTCATGAACCACGGACAACGTATGAGTGACCAAGTAAGTGGTCCCGACAGTCGGGAAACCAGTTACTTTGGAATAAGGCAGGGCATCTCAGACATATTCTGAGTCGTGGTCACCTTTGTGCTCATACGGCAAAGACTACCAAATCCACCGGTTAGTCCCTTAACCGTTAGGGGTAATACCCAATGGGACTCATGGCAAGTAAGGCTAGCAACTTGCTTCCCTGGTACTTTAAATATGATGCTGGCAACAATCAGAGCAAAATGCCTCGGACCTTTGGAGGTGACGGAGTCCCACCTCTAACTGACAAATCAGGGACTCCTAAGATACGACTTGGCAAACAAATGGTAATGAGATGGGGAGCTATTAATATCAATGGGGGCTACTCTGGGAAGAAGGTAGAACTGGCAGAGGCTGCAAGTAAGATGGGGCTGGACGTTTTAGCTGTTAGTGACATTCAGGTAAGGGGTGAGAAAGAAGAGGAAGTGGGAGAATACAAGGTCTACCTGTCAGGAGTCAAAGCAGGAATAGCACAATGGGGTGTAGGGCTTTACATCAGGAAAGAAATGGAACCCAGCGTAGTTGCAATAAGATATGTAAACGAACGACTGATGTGGATAGATTTGACAGTGTATAGCAAGAAAATTAGGATTGTGTCAGTATATTCGCATTGTGAAGGGACAGATCAAGATAAGATGGATAGTTTTTATGAGGCACTCAGTGATGTAGTTGTCAGAGTAAAGGACAAGGACAGTGTTCTGCTCATGGGTGATTTTAACGCCAGGATTGGAAATCGAACAGAAGGGTATGAAAAAGTTATAGGTAAATTTGGAGGGGATATGGAGGCCAACAGGAATGGGAAACAACTCTTGGATTTATGTGCCATAATGGGCTTAGTAATCACAAACTCCTTTTTTAAACATAATAACATTCACCAGTATACTTGGGAAGGCAGGGGAACCAGATCTGTCATTGACTATATAATAACAGATCAGGAATTCAGGAAGGCTGTGAGGGACACACGTGTATTCGGGGGATTCTTTGATGACACTGATCATTATTTAATCTGCAGTGAAATTGGGATTGTGAGGCCGAAAGTGCATGTGGTCAGGTCCATATGTAGGAGGATAAGAGTGGAGGAACTTGAGGATAAGGAAATCAGGCACAAGTACATAACAGCGATCTCAGAAAGGTACCAGGTAGTTGAATGTAGTCAATTACAGTCATTGGAAAAGGAATTGACAAGGTACAGGGACACAGTACTAGAAGTGGTTAAAGAATATCTTGGAACAGTAGTGTGTAAAAGCAGGAAGAAGCGAACAGCTTGGTGGAATGACACAGTCAAGGCAGCCTGTAAAAGGAAAAAGAAGGCGTATCAAAAGTGGCTACATACTAGAACTCAAGTAGACAGAGAAAGTTATGTTGAAGAAAGAAACAAAGCCAAACAGATAATTGCAGCATCCAAGAATAAATCTTGGGAAGACTTTGGAAACAGGTTGGAGACTATGGGTCAAGTTGCTGGAAAACCATTCTGGAGTGTAATTAGCAGTGTTCGAAAGGGAGGTAAGAAGGAAATGACAAGTATTTTGGACAGGTCAGGAAAACTGCTGGTGAATCCTGTGGATGCCTTGGGCAGATGGAGGGAATATTTTGAAGAGTTGCTCAATGTAGGTGAAAATACAATCAGTAATGTTACAGATTTCGAGGTAGAATGGGATAGGAATGATGACGGAAATAGGATCACATTTGAGGAAGAGGAGAAAATGGTCAGTAGATTGCAGTGCAATAAAGCAGCTGAGGTAGATAAAATTAAGTCGGAACTCATCAAATACAGTGGAATGTCAGGTCTTAAATGGCTACACAGGATAATTTAAATGGCCTGGGAGTCGGGACAGGTTCCATCAGACTGGACAAAAGCAGTAATCACACCAATCTTTAAACATAGAAACAGAAAAGATTGTAACAACTACAGAGGTATCTCTTTAATCAGCGTTGTGGGTAAAATCTTCTCAGGTATTATTGAAAGGAAAGTGCGAGTATTAGTTGAGGACCAATTGGATGAAAATAAGTGTGGGTTTAGGCCTCTTAGAGGTTGTCAGGACCACATCTTTAGCTTACGGCAAATAATGGAGAAGTGTTGTAAGTGGAACAGAGAATAGTATCTATGCTTTATAGATCTAGAAAAGGCATATGACTGGGTTCCTAGGAGGACGTTATTGTCTGTCCTACGAGATTATGGAATAGGAGGCAAACTTTTGCAAGCAATTAAAGGTCTTTACATGGATACTCAGGCAACAGTTAGAGTTGACGGTAAATTGAGTTCATGGTTCAGAGTAGTTTCAGGGGTAAGACAAGGCTGCAACCTGTCGCCACTGTTGTTCATATTATTTATGGATCATATGTTGAAAACAATAGACTGGCTGGGTGAGATTAAAATATGTGAACACAAAATAAGCAGTCTTGCATATGCGGATGACTTAGTTGTGATGACAGATTCGATTGAAAGTTTGCAAAGTAATATTTCAGAGCTAGATCAGAAATGTAAGTACTATGGTATGAAGAAGATTAGCATCTCCAAAACGAAAGTAATGTCAACGGGAAAGAAATATAAACGGATTGAGTGCCAAATAGGAGGAACAAAGTTAGAACAGGTGGACGGTTTCAAGTACTTAGGATGTATATTCTCACAGGATGGCAACATAGTGAAAGAACTGGAAGCGAGGTGTAGCAAAGCTAATGCAGTGAGCGCTCAGCTACGATCTACTCTCTTCTGCTAGAAGGAAGTCAGTACCAAGACTAAGCTATCTGTGCACAGTTCAATCTTTCGACCAACTTTGCTGTATGGGAGCGAAAGCTGGGTGGATTCAGGTTACCTTATCAACAAGGTTGAGGTTATGGATATGAAAGTAGCTAGGATGATTGCAGGTACTAGTAGATGGGAACAATGGCAGGAGGGTGTCTACAATGGGGAAATCAAAGAAAAAACTGGGAATGAACTCTATAGATGTAGCAGTCAGGGCGAACAGGCTTAGATGGTGGGGTCATGTTACACGCATGGGAGAAGCAAGGTTACCCAAGAGACTCATGGGTTCAGCAGTAGAGGGTAGGAGGAGTGGGGGCAGACCAAGGAGAAGGTACCTGGATTCGGTTAAGAATGATTTTGAAGTAATAGGTTTAACATCAGAAGAGGCACCAATGTTAGCACTGAATAGGGGATCGTGGAGGAATTTTATAAGGGGGCTATGCTCCAGACTGAACGCTGAAAGGCATAATCAGTCTTAAATGATGATGATGATGATGATGATCTACATTATTCCGTGGTTTATTAAGTTTTCAAATTTATACTGACTTTTTGATCACCCGGTATCTCACACATGTTCGACTGGAGACAAGTCCGGAGGTCGAGATGGTCATGGAAACATCTGACGCCTTCAGAGGACCTTGAGTTTCAGTAGCATTGTGTGAGCGAGCATCATGCTGTTGCAATATCTCACAATCTTCCTGTTCCAAGAACGGCAAACGAACGATTCTAACAACGTTCGAGGGCTCGTTAGCGACTCTCCAGATGCAGCAAGGGTGAACAAGAGTTATAACTTTTCGCACTGTAGACCGTAAGGCATGGGGTGGGCCAGTGTGTTGGAGGAAAGCATTCTACGAGACAGCGCTCATCAGGCCTAGGTCGTGCACGCAAGCGAACATCACTTGTGTGCAGGCAGAATCTGCTTTCATCGCTGACGACCACGGCGCGCCATTCCATGTTCTATGTGATCCTCTGGTGGCACTTGTCGATCCGAACCGTGCACGTCGATGGTGTGGCGTGAGTGGAAGATAGGCTAGAGTTGTGCTTGCCCGTAGTCCCACTGCTAATAATAGAATCACAACAGTTCGTGTTTACACGTCTCGGCACACAAGCTCTCTTATCTGTGCTGTGGTAGCTGTACGATCTGCACTGCTGCCCTTACTATACGATGATCCTGGCAGACGTCTGTGCTGCGTGGACTCTACCTCGTCTACGGCAGAACGTCCACGTGACCGTTGATACCAGCACATCCAACTTGTGTGGCAATTCACCGAAAGGACCGTCCCGCCACTAGGAGGGCCACAATTTGATCCCTTCCAAACTAGCTCAGTTGGCTTAGCAAGCACGAGTGCATATCCGTGGCACAGTCGCCTGCCCTCTTCACACATTTGCAACACAGTCTTCTGGCATTCCCTACTAAATGGTACACAATGATGTCACATTGTTAGCTATGCCACTACGACATCTGTTGGCGGACGACGTTGAAACGCCGGCCAATGTGGCCCAGCGGTTCTAGGCGCTACAGTCTGGAACAGCGCGACCGCTACGGTCGCAGGTTCGAATCCTGCCTCGGGCATGCGTGTGTGTGATGTCCTTAGGTTACTTAGGTTTAAGTAGTTCTAACTTCTAGGGGACTGATGACCTCAGAAGTTAAGTCCCATAGTGCTCAGAGCCATTGGAACAATTTTTTTGACTTTGAAACCATTACAGTAAATTTACTATCCCCCAGGTGGCACATGCCGTCATCGGATCAAAACTAATATCATCTTTCTAGGTGTGCCAATTTTTTTTCTGGTGTGTATTTGACGGACAAAATTTACCGTGTTTCTAGTAATTTCAGATAGAAGAATGAGAGGTCCTTTCGAAGGTAGCCACCACTTCTAGTCACTTTACGGATACCGTTCTCGCTTTGATGCGTCAGAGAACTATCGGGATCTTTTCGATTGTTAGTTTCCTACCCTTCCAGTGCTCATCATTTTATTGCGATGCTCACTTTTTCTTTTTTCCGACCTCGTTCCTTGTTTCATGTTTTAAGACTCCTTTTTGTTGATTTCCTTTTCTTCTTGGATGAACACTAGAAATGGGAAACGCTGAAAGTGCCAAAATTCGATATTTTCGTCTTTTTTTCTTCTAAACCCCTGAATGTGTCACGGCCAGAGAAGCATTCACGTTCTTCAAAGTACCCCCACTGCATTTAGTAGTGTTAAGTTCATTTGTTCGTGACGTGAGGAACGCCGATTGTGTCGAGGGTTTCTGACCGCGGTGGTAAACATGTTGTAACGTGTTTCTCGCAAGCTTTCCTATGAGCAACAAGCAGTAGTTCATTAACTTCATTCCAGTTATCTTTTACTTGTATCTTTTGCGTCCAGTTCTTTTGATGGAAAAGAAAGGCAAGATTAGGAACATAGAGAAGCATAATGAGCAAAGCAACCAACGAAGCCGCATGTAAGAAAGAAATGGCAGTTTTTTTCTCAGACAGAACCACGATAAAATTATGTAAGTTCAAACTGTTAAAAGTTTATCTACATACTGGACAGCGTAACGAAATAAAATTTCGTGTGATTTTGGGTTCAAAGTGAATGATCTTCCCGCACTAGGAAATATTCCTCGTTTTCCATTAACCAAGAAATTAATTACTGAAAAAAGAAATGCCTATTAACCACGGTCGATTTTTTTGATGTGAAATGACAGGGAATTATATTTTTTGTTCTGCCAGTGCTCTGTACACTTTATCGTTGGTCAGAAAATAAATGAGGTGATGCTGTGCGCATTCAGCGATTCCTTGGAAGGGAAGCATGGCAATTACATCTTTACCTAACTTCCGATTCTTATATTTTTTAATTATAAACGGATTACACTTTTCTGACACATTTTCTGTCAGACGTTACAAATGATGTGAACTGTCAGAGCCGCGCGGGATTAGCCGAGCGGTCTAAGGGCTGCAGTCATGGACTGTGCGGCTGGCCCCGTCGGAGGTTCGAGTCCTCCCTCGGGCATGGGTGTGTGTCTTCGTCCTTCGGATAATTTAGGTTAAGTAGTGTGTAAGCTTAGGGACTGATGACCTTAGCAGTTAAGTCCCATAAGATTTCACACTCATTTGAACATTTTTTTTGAACTGTCGTAGTTTTCATTCCTTATAATAAATATGTCTGTGGTGTGACTCTGTCATGGGTTTTTCCTGTTTTCTTACATCTGGGCAGTTATTTCTATGAAACAATTTGTTCTTGATCTGTTCGTTGATGTTTTTCCTACTTTAGGCTACTCATCTTGAGGTCACAGGTCTCGTATCCGTTTCTGTTTAAAAATTTGTTTTTGGGCTGGACCCGCCTTGAGCAAAACACAATTTTCTCTTTTTCTGCCCAGACAAATTTTGGTGATGTAACTGCATTATCAGCGGGATTTTACTTCCTTTCTGTTAAACAACATTGAAAATGCTTTTACTACCCGTACAAATACACTCCTGGAAATTGAAATAAGAACACCGTGAATTCATTGTCCCAGGAAGGGGAAACTTTATTGACACATTCCTGGGGTCAGATACATCACATGATCACACTGAAAGAACCACAGGCACATAGACACAGGCAACAGAGCATGCACAATGTCGGCACTAGTACAGTGTATATCCACCTTTCACAGCAATGCAGGCTGCTATTCTCCCATGAAGACGATCGTAGAGATGCTGGATGTAGTCCTGTGGAACGGCTTGCCATGCCATTTCCACCTGGCGCCTCAGTTGGACCAGCGTTCGTGCTGGACGTGCAGACCGCGTTAGACGACGCTTCATCCAGTCCCAAACATGCTCAATGGGGGACAGATCCGGAGATCTTGCTGGCCAGGGTAGTTGACTTACACCTTCTAGAGCACGTTGGGTGGCACGGGATACATGCGGACGTGCATTGTCCTGTTGGAACAGCAAGTTCCCTTGCCGGTCTAGGAATGGTAGAACGATGGGTTCGATGACGGTTTGGATGTACCGTGCACTATTCAGTGTCCCCTCGACGATCACCAGAGGTGTACGGCCAGTGTAGGAGATCGCTCCCCACACCATGATGCCGGGTGTTGGCCCTGTGTGCCTCAATCGTATGCAGTCCTGATTGTGGCGCTCACCTGCGCGGCGCCAAACACGCATACGACCATCATTGGCACCAAGGCAGAAGCGACTCTCATCGCTGAAGACGACACGTCTCCATTCGTCCCTCCATTCACGCCTGTCGCGACACCACTGGAGGCGGGCTGCACGATGTTGGGGCGTGAGCGGAAGACGGCCTAACGGTGTGCGGGACCGTAGCCCAGCTTCATGGAGACGGTTGCGAATGGTCCTCGCCGATACCCCAGGAGCAACAGTGTCCCTAATTTGCCGGGAAGTGGCGGTGCGGTCCCCTACGGCACTGCGTAGGATCCTACGGTCTTGGCGTGCATCCGTGCGTCGCTGCGGTCCGGTCCCAGGTCGACGGGCACGTGCACCTTCGGCCGACCACTGGCGACAACATCGATCTACTGTGGAGACCTCACGCCCCACGTGTTGAGCAATTCGGCGGTACGTCCATCCGGCCTCCCGCATGCCCACTATATGCCCTCGCTCAAAGTCCGTCAACTGCACATACGGTTCACGTCCACGCTGTCGCGGCAAGCTACTAGTGTTAAAGACTGCGATGGAGCTCCGTATGCCACGGCAAACTGGCTGACACTGACGGCGGCGGTGCACAAATGCTGTGCAACTAGCGCCATTCGACGGCCAACACCGCGGTTGCTGGTGTGTCCGCTGTGCCGTGCGTGTGATCATTGCTTGTACAGCCCTCTCGCAGTGTCCGGAGCAAGTATGGTGGGTCTGACACACCGGTGTCAATTTGTTCTTTTTTCCATTTCCATGAGTGTATAACCTACATTTTTTATGCGAGTATTCATAACTTATAAAACAAACAAGACTTTCTGTATATATCTGGCTAGCACATGCTGTGGTTATTGGGGTGTTTTGTGTTTTCAATTTACAGCTGTTTTCCTTTCACAATTTGTCATCTGCAGCCATATGCAACATAATGTGCAGAAGTTATTTACAAAGAAAATTTACGACTAGAGATGTAATGATAGGCCTTATATATGAATTAGTTCTGTTTGGTAGACTGTATGTACTATGTGTGTGGCTATTTTTGTGTCTGTATATGGAATATAGCCCGCCCGGTTGGCCGTGCGGTCTAACGCACGGCTTTCTGGGCGCGAAGGAGCGCCGGTCCCCGGCACGAATCCGCCCGGCGGATTTGTGTCGAGGTCCGGTGAGCTGGCCAGTCTGTGGATGGTTTTTAGGCGGTTTTCCATCTGCCTCGGCCAATACGAGCTGGTTCCCCTTATTCCGCCTCAGCTACACTATGTCGGCGATTGCTGCGCAAACAAGTTCTCCACGTACGCGTACACCACCATTACTCTACCACGCAAACATAGGGGATAAACTCCTCTGGTGTGAGACGTTCCCTGGGCGGGTTCACCGGTGGCCGAACCGCACAATAACCCTGGGTTCGTTATGGGGCGGCGGAGGGGTGAAGTGGACTGCGGTAGTCGTCGTAGGGTTGTGGACCACTGCGGCTGCGGCGGGGACGGAGCCTCTCCGTCGTTTCTAGGTCCCCGGTTAACATAACATAACATATGCAATATATTTCACTTACTTTTTGCTAACGTATTTTTGTAAACAGTGACAGTGAAAGTAAAAATTGTAATTTATCTCAGTGAAGGTAAAGAAATTACAAAAATTAATTCTTAGAAGAACGGTTATCCAGGTATTCCAAGGTACAACATAGTCACGTGCATAGAAAGAGGTATTCTGTTCATGTTTAAAGATGTTGCACTGGAGATAATCGTGTCAGTACCGCATTTAATTGTTTACGTGTTACATTATTACTCTACTACACACGATTAATCAGTAAGTGAAATCAAATTAAGTGGAAGTATTATCAAAAGCCAGTTACAAGTAAAAAAAAGTTTTAAAATAGATGTTGTTGTGAACTAAACCAGAAATTTCCATTTTCAAGAGAGGGACGTTTTTAACACATTAAACTGCTCAGGTCATTTGAAAATGCTACTTGTTCCACGGTAGAATACATTTCGTTTCGAGATGCAAGTCGTGCATGACTGACGAAGTATGACTTAACTGTCCACACGTTATGTAACTAGTCCTGAAAATATGCAGAATGTTACTCAGCACTAAAACTCTGTAACTGAAGAATTAAAAGCGCCCTGCAAATACATTTAATATATTACAGAGCACTAGAACATATAAGATTCGTAATGTTTGCAAACGCAGGCTGATGTCTCACAAGAATAAAAATAGTAGAAAATGCTGCAAACTGCTTATGGCACCGACCAGGAAACATCATGTGTTCCTAGGTACAGTGTCTTCGAGGCACAATACTCTCCCTAATGTGAATGTTAGTAGTTATACAACAGTGTCTTGAGTATTCCCGGAGTTGTTTCCCGTATGAAGATTTCTCTCCGTTAAGAAAAACGTGCTGAGACCTCTTAAAGCCAATCACAAAATTCATCTGTTGTACCGTACGCTCATATTTCTTTCATTATTCGGCCGCTCGGAACTGAACGCCTTCCATCAGTCAAGGAAGACGGCATCAAACTGGGCGCCTTTACCTGTTGCTTTCTGTATCTCGTGGACGAACAGATGGAGCTGGGTTTCACTCGATAGTCGTTTCCGGAATTCTTGTTGATTTCTACGCAGGAGATTTTCAATCGTCAGAAACATCACATAACACTCGAGCATAAGGCTTGTTCTAAAATTCCACAACAAAATGACGCCTGTGACAGGAGTCTGTAGATTTCTGCGTCTGTTCGACGGTATTGCTCCGTGCACTTTGTCAGTGAGTAGAAGCGTTTCGTTCTCCCAACAACCGAGGACCTACATCAGGCTGTTGCTAGAATACGAGCACGTTGTTTCGCAAACCCTATGGAGAATCGCATCGAAATCCTATCAGTTCCTGTCCTCTCTACCATGCCAAGCGATTTCAGCTGCTATTTTCTCACGCAGTCACTTATTTCGACATCTGTCATTTTGACGTTCGTGCGACGACTGAAAAGTGAAACCGCTGTACTCTCTTTCCCGGTGAAATGATATTTTTTTAAAAAAATAAGTTTGTTTATAAATAACTCATCTGCTACCAGTCACGATTTTATATTTTTTATTTTTCTCACGACGCGTTTCGGGAAACGATTCCCATTTTCAAGTGCGTTTTTTGTGTTTGTTATGTCATTCCTTTGTGATGTTGTCGACGTGTGAGACAGGAATGCCATAAGAAACACAAAAGACGCACTTGAAAATAGGAATCATTTCCCGAAACGCTTCGTGAGAAAAATAAAAAAAAGTCATGACTGGTAGCAGATAAGTTATTTATAAAGAAACCTATTATTTTCACAGTCGCAGGCTTACAGAACCATTTATAATGGATCAAATCAGATTTTGGAAAAAAGGAATTTAGTACTTCGGGCTTCACTCTATTAGCCTCTGTCTCGATGCCGTCATGGTCACGGAGAAGTTGGAAAGATCGCTTGTTTAGTGATTTAACGTTGACCAAAATCAGTTACGATTTTCGGACAAGTCAACAGACAGAATTTTGTGACTACGAAGGCTTTCCCGGCGTAATAATTGATAATATTCTTTTCGGGTATGCAGCCGGATCATAACGTCTTCAAGACACAATATTTCCGCGGTCCAACTGGCCGCCATCTTCGGGTGAGAGTGCTGGTGCACGATCTCGCCGGAACTGACTTCCCAGCGCAAGCGGCGGCCCCTATATAGGCCGCAGAAGACCCACAACGCGTGCGCGAGAAGGTGCCGTAACCGCCCTCTAGCGCAGTAGACATACCCCGCCGCCAGTGATGGAAAGAGGCGAAATCGAGATATCGCTGACAGCGTCCTTAAAACCAACCTGTTTTTGGAGGTACGTTGACGATACGTTTATGGTGTGGCCTCATGGGAGAGAAGCTCTGGACCGCCTCTTAGATCATTTCAATTCCCTGCATCCTAGCATCAAATTTACAATGGAGGTGGAAAATGATGGAAAGCTTCCGTTTCTGGATGTTCTGGTGTACAGAAAGGATGATGGGACACTGGGACACAGCGTTTATCGAAAGCCTACGCACACGGACCGTTACTTACATGCTTCCAGCTGTCATCCATCGTTCCAGCGTACGGGGGTCCTGCGGACGTTGGCGAGAAGAGCTTATGCCATTTCAGATGGAGAAAGCTTGACACAGGAATTGGACCATCTTAAGATTGTGTTCAAGCAGAATGGCTTTACAGATAAACAGATCCGTCGTGCTTTCCAGTTTGGACCTTCGCCTGAACCACCAGAAGATACCTGCAAATCGGTAGCTTTTCTGCCTTTTGCTGGGAGCATTTCCTCGAAGATAGGAAGGATTCTGAAAAGATATCACATCAAAAGTATTTTTCGTCCACCAGCCAAGATTAGAGCGCTCCTTGGCTCTGTTAAGGATGACTTGGGTTTGAGGAAGCCCGGTGTTTACAAGATCCCTTGCCACTGTGGAAAGACTTATATTGGTCAGACAATCCTTACCATTCAGGAGCGATGTGTTGAGCATCAGCGGCACACAAGGCTGCTTCAACCTGAGAAGTCTGCAGTGGCGGAACACTGTCTCACCGAGGGACACAAAATACTATATGACGAGACCCAAATGGTTGCCCCTGCATCTCGCTATTGGGACTGCATTTTAAAAGAATCCATAGAGATTCGGTTATCTGACAATCTTATTAATAGAGACAAGGGTTTTCTTTTAAGTAAGACTTGGGACCCAGTGTTATCTGACATTAAAAAACAACGGTCTGTGGTTCTATCGTCGGAATAAAAAATTTTTTATTTATTTTTATTTTTAATTTTTGACAGCGATATCTCGATTTCGCCTCTTTCCATCACTGGCGGCGGGGTATGTCTACTGCGCTAGAGGGCGGTTACGGCACCTTCTCGCGCACGCGTTGTGGGTCTTCTGCGGCCTATATAGGGGCCGCCGCTAGCGCTGGGAAGTCAGTTCCGGCGAGATCGTGCACCAGCACTCTCACGTGAAGATGGCGGCCAGTTGGACCGCGGAAATATTGTGTCTTGAAGACGTTATGATCCGGCTGCATACCCGAGAAGAATATTATCAGACAGAATTTTATTTTCGAATCTGTTTTACGCTTCACGCACCGATCACCATCTGCTAATTACGTTTTTTCGTAGTGTTGTTTATCCAAGAGGTTTTGGTTACCTTTAAATGTGCGTTGAAGCTCTCTTTGCCTTGGGAGCAGCCTTCTGACACGGCTGCCGAACCATAGCGGGTTATCCCTAACCCTCACAATTTTGCTCGGCGTACACCTATCTAAGGTGCCTAGTCAATACTCTTGAACTTGTCCATTAACACACATTATTTTCAGTCTCAGAGAAGTATGTTTTGTGCTGATTGCTCAGGTTAACTGTAATGTCTTTCTCGGTCTTCTTCTTCTGGTTTCATCCGGATTTCTGGTGAATGTTATTGAAAGTGGCCTGTTCTCCGGCATCCAGGCTTAAGCCTAATGCGCAGCCCAGTGTAGCCAAACGTCCATTATTCGGCCATACTGTCGTATTTCCTTATTCTCCATTCCAGTAGGTTTTCGTTCACATTGGGTCGATGATTTTCACTTGATCCAGTACTAAAAGTTTGTCATTGACTTACTAATGAGTAATCGCAGATCCGTAACGCAAAAAAGACGTAGTGGCAGACTGACAGAAGCAGATTTTGAGATTTGAGCAGACGGATCTTTATTTATTTCAGAGACTGCCAGAAAACAAACGGACTTTGTACGTTCTTTGAATTATATGTTATTTTGTTATCATTTTTAAAAGGCATCCTAAATATTTAAAACTCTTTGCTGTTGTAGACGAGCTACAGACGGCTGTCTGTAGAGTGTGGAGCTGCCAGATTAACTGATCAAAAAATTTTCCTGTTCTTCTTCAGTTTCATGTAGGCCCACTTTCAAAGCAACTTTATAACAATTTTCCATAAGACTTTTGAAATCTTCTGTTGTGCAGATTTTGAGTTCTTGATCTTTTGCGTGAAGTAGATGCAACAACTGACTGAATTATTCTGTGCTTCGTTTTCATGACTTTTCTGTCAAGATATTTCCAAGGTGACATTTAAGGCGAAATGTGTTTTTCCTGATTTGACTCCATCGTAAACACTGAATTTCTTTGCTTGGTCTACAGCTGTCTCCATTCTGTAGGACGCATATATGTGTAACAATATGTTGAATTTTTTGGGGAATTTGCATTTCGCTGACGATGTAAGTTATTGGGGATTTTCGGCGTTATACAATATTTTGTGACACACGAAAAGAAACTGGAATCTGTATTAAGTTGTAATGTCTATTACCGGCTCGCTAGTGATTAAGTGATGTTATATAGAAATGTCCTTTTGAGAACAACAATGATAGTCTGCAATTAGTAACTATCAGTATTTTAGTTTGCGTAATCCCATTGATTTTTCCGGTGTGTTATATGATAATGTTCTTCACGGATATGCTACCGGATATAATCGTCTTCAATACCTTCAGGTGCGATCGTTGAGGTACCACCACACCGGTAAAGAATGAACATTAGAAATGGCGGCTCCCTTATACCCCGGATCCAGGCCACTGCGCCTGCGCGAGAAGCGGAAGAGCTGCCCCTGCGAAGCGAAGAATTGCAACGCTGCCGGTGGTAGAAACTGACGAAAGTGATAAATCCCAAATTAAAATGTGGTGGGTCGAAAACCAGACCGTTGTTGTTTTATATCAGATAAAATAGTGTTGCGTATCTTGCTTGAAGGAAAAACTCTCTGTTAATAATGTTATCGGATAATCGTATTTCGATGGATTCCTAAGTACACAATCCCAGTAACGAGAAGTCGGAGCAACAATTTGCGTCTCTTTAAACGACATGTTACGCCCTTCGTTGAGACAATGTTCGGCGACGGCTGATTTTTCAGGCTGGAGCGAATGTATGTGACGCTGATGTTCCACACATCGGTCATGAACAGTGCCAATGGTCTGTCCGACTTAGGCCTTTCCACAATGACAGGGAATTTTTTAAACTCCAGGCTTTCTCAATCCCAAATCATCTTTAACAGACCCAAACAGGGCTCTAGTCTTGACCAAAAGGGAAAAAAAACACTTTTAATATCATATTTCCTGAGAATTCTAGAAATTTTTGAAGAAATACTTCTAGCAGAGAGCAGAAAAGTAAGTGATTTACTAGTATACGGCGCTGGTTCACATGATAGTCCAAACTGAAAAGCACGATTAATTTGATGATCTGTATATCTGTTGAGCTAGAAGACGGCCTTAAGATGCTCCAGTTCCTGTATCAAATTCTCTGAATCAGAAATGCCATAGGCTCTCTTGACCAATGTACGTACAATTCCTATGCGCTGGTGTGCTGGATGACAGGTCGTAGAATAAAGATAGCGGTGCGTGTGTGTGGGTTTATAATATACGACGTGTCCCAAGGTACCATTTTCTTTTTTGTGTGCTAAAACTTCCAAAAAAGGTAATTTGCCATCTTTTGCAATTTCCTTCGAAAATTTGATGCGTGGTTGAAGACAGTTAAAATGGTCTAAAAACCGCTTAAGAGCTTCCATTCCATGTGACCAAACAAGGAAATTTCATCCACGTATCTCCAAAAACAAGTAGGTTGAAGAGAAGACGTCCTGAGTGCAATATCTTCAAAATCTTCCAAAAATGGTTCAAATGGCTCTGAGCACTATGGGGCTTAACTTATGAGGTCATCAGTCCCCTAGAACTACTTAAACCTAACTAACCTAAGGACATCACACACATCGATGCCCGAGGCAGCATTCGTACCTTCGACCGCAGCGGTCGCGCGGTTCCAGACTGTAGCGCCTAGAACCACTCGGCTACCCCGGCCCGCCAAAATCTTCCATAAAAAGATTAGCGACAATTTGGGAAAGAGGCCTCCCCATAGCCACACCATCAGTTTGTTAGTTCGTTCAAAAAACAAGTCATCAAATAAAAAATATATCGATGTCAACACATGGCGACACAGCTCAGTAGTTTTATCATCCAAATGTTGGCCAATTAACAAAAAAGACTCTTCCAAAGATACAAAGATACCTGGGTGAAAAGAGAAACCACATGAAAACCAAGTAAAACTTATATATATGTGTGTGTGTGTGTGTGTGTGTGTGTGTGAGAGAGAGAGAGAGAGAGAGAGAGAGAGAGAGAATGCTGTTCGATAAATCAATACGAGTAGCAACAACTGTAAAATATCTAGAAGTATTTTTTCGGTCCCAAATTAAACTAACTGGAAAAGCAATTTCAAGACTAACATTCATTGAAAAAATCTTGGGCAGATATAATTCATCCACAAAAGAATTGACTTAGAGAATAAGTATTTCGAACGATTCTTAAGTATTGCTCTCATCTAGGATCGTTATCCGATTGATCTGATAGAGCAAATGAAGACAGACGAAGGAAGAGCGGTGGTCGTCATCACGGTTTCGGTTTAGCAATAGGGAGAGCATTACAAAGGAACAGGCTCATCTCTACCAAATGCCAGGTGATAGAAGGTAAGAGCTGTGTACCACACGGGAGTTTTCTGTTAAAATTCTGAGAACGTTTATTCCAAGAAGAATCAGGCAATTTATTACTTTACTCTATGTACGTCTAACGAACGACCACTTCTTGGGAACTGGGGAAATTGCAGTTCATACAAGTGCTTACCTGCTATTGTTCTTTCCAAGCACCACGTGTGGATTGAGCGAGAAAATGGGAGGGGGGGGGGGGGGCGGATGACATTGACACCAGAAGTACCCTACACTACACATTGTAAGATGACTTGTGAAGTGTTGTGAGCATGGTGGTGGTGGTTAGTGTTTAACGTCCCGTCGACAACGAGGTCGTTAGAGACGGAGCGCAAGCTCGAGTTAGGGAAGGATTGGAAAGGAAATCGGCCATGCCCTTTCAAAGGAACCATCCCGGCATTTGCCTGAAACGTTGTGAGCATGTGGGTGCTATTCTGTCATTCTCCGCAACGGATTAATCTGAGATGTACCCTTTACCCTGTGGCTCCTGCAAGATGCGATTTCCACCCCCACACTACTACATAAGTCAGACAGACGCTCCTAACGTTCTAAAGAGAAATGCCTGAAAAACTTTTAGCAAGAAACATCTCCTGGAGTCGTCCGCTGTAAGGAAATGACACAAAAATTCACAAAATTTCTTACGTAACTAGTGGGATACTTGGGTACTGGAGTAGTTCTAGTTAGTGTAAGAAAAACATGAAACTAACGAAAATTATTATTTATTTTGCAAAAATTCTGAGAAATCACAATGGCATTTTTAGTTATGAACTGAACAAGTTATTTCCGGGTTCTTTTCGGGATATGAAGTTACCTCTTAATGACATGATTCGCTAATGAAATTTATAAACAAAGTTTAAGATTGTTATTGACTTGGCAGAATGGCTGAAAGCTGCTCCTGCTGAACTTGAATAATTATCCGTTCGAATGTTGCTAGGTGCAGTCGAGGCTGTTGCGTGTGAAATGCAGTGAAGGGTACTGTTGTGGAGTAAATATGGAGCTCGTAAGAGCTGTAGTGCACAATACCGTAAGCTGCGATGACTGCTGTCTGCGCCGCTCGCTGCTGACAAATAAGATAACTCTTATTCTACCTGAATTGACCTTCGCCAATCAAACTCTCCCTGCGCCATGATGAAGTCAAGGACTCCTATTCACCCCAGGTGTAACTATTGGCATGGTACACCGGTCAGATAGCCAGTCCACTGCGATGCCACTCAAAAATTCGTTCGCAGGTGTTTAACTATAACTCTGTCCGTTCACACCACACAATAAGTGTGGTGGCCAAAACAGTGAACAACGCTTAATCGCAAGGACTCAGTATACAGTCGCACTCCGATTCGCTCTCGACAGAGGTGCTCTCCCAGTGAAGTACTGAGGAGAGACTTGTTCCTTGCTCTTTGAGTACACATACAGGCGCACACTCTCTCGTTACATGTTCTCTCTCCAGGAGCGGCAATGGAACGGCCCCCCTCCACGCCAGATGTGAAGGGGTATATCTTTCGGTCTCTTCTATTACTCCTTCAGCTCAAGGCATCAGGAATATCGTCTGCCAATCAGCATTTCTCTTCTAAAATGGGAGAATGACGTTTCGTTTAAGGCGACCAATCCTAAAATCTGTAGCATCGGCGTTTGGCGTCTGCTGTCTTCCTGTAAAATACTCTGAAAATGCGTGCTATGTTTGTAAAGAATGCGTAGGCTGGGCGCTCCCACACAATGTAGCGGAATTTGCTTTTAAGTCGAACACGGGCTCATTCTTCCTTTCCCTCGGGCAGATGCTGTCTGCTCTACGGGCGGCACCGGCCGACACAGACAGCCGACCCGTCTCTCGAATTAACCGGCTTCCCGGCGTGCGGTCTGCCTCTCCCAAACTAAAAGCTCTTGTGATCGTCACGTCTTGAATGTGCGTGTGTATGCCAGCCTCGAGTATTTCAACCACGGTGCGCTTACTTGTTATTTGCATATCGTTTACATGAATTCATACAGCATTGACTTTATCTTATCGAGTTTGGGTTCGAATGAAGCGTCTTGATGTGCGGAATATGACTGTGAGGGCGGAATATGTAAGCAATAAAGGTCAGGAGACCACGACGTCTTACAGTGTAGCTGTGGATGTGGAAATGCAGTCATTATGTGCTCGGTATTTTCATGGTCGGTATGTAGTTTATACTCGTTCCATGGAATAGCACTTTGAGTGACTTTCTCCTCGCTTTTTGTTTTCAGTTCTAACAGTGTTTTGTGTTTCTTTTTTCAACCTTAGGAAAGGCGAGACGTCTCCAAACCTCACTGTCCTAAATGCTTACTTTGGTGACATCACCTGCATCAAGTACCAGAGGACTGTCTACATGACGTGGGACAATCTGCTTGGTAAGTGCCTCTCACACTTCGCTATGTGTTGAAGCAATGTTTGTGCGACAATGAATTTCTTCAATAGTTCTCTTTAGCGTGCCCTTGTTTCCATTGGTTTTTTCGATGGTCATTTAACTATAAGAGCCAGATATGTTGATCTAGATCAATGGTTCCCAACCTGGGGCTAATTCCCCCCTGAGGGGTAAGATGAAATTTTCTAAGGGGTAACAATCCAAAAGCGTGTGATTGTGTTTCACTCATGAAACTAAATTACTTTTAAAGCATCATGACCATTATCAAAATTTTGGAATACGTTAATAATGATTGTAGGAGTTATCAATAATTCTTTTTCCTCAGTTACTAGCATTAATGCATAGATCACCGATTACGCACGTCATTTGTACCTGGAACTGTAGCTCTATGAAAGTAAAAGCAAGAAATACACAACAACGTTGAATATCTCATGAAAATATCTTCTGCAAATTGTAGATAGTTCCTGCAATATACCAGAAGTTGCTTCATTACTTACTTGGAAATATATACACTATGTGATCAAAAGTATCCGGACACCCACAAAAACATACGTTTTTCATATTAAGCGCATTGTGCTGCCGCTTACTGACAGATGCTACCTATCAGTGACCTCAGTAGTCATTAGACATCGTGGGAGAGGAGAATGGGTCGTTCTGCGTAACTCAAGGACTTCGAACGTGGTCAGGTGACTGGGTATCCGTTGTGTCATACGTCTGTACGCGAGATTTCCACACTCGTAAACATCCCTAGGTGCATTGTTTCCGATGTGATAGTGAAATGGAAACGTGAAGGGACACGTACAGCACAAAAGCGTACTGGCCGACGTCGTCTGTTGACTGGCAGAGACCACCGACAGTTGAAGAGGGTCGTAATGTGTAATGGGCAGACATCTATCCAGACCATCACACAGGTATTCCAAACTCCATCAGGATCCACTGCAAGCACTATGATAGTTAGGCGGGAGGTGAGAAAACTAGGACTTCACCATCGAGGGGGTGCTCATAAGCCACACATCGCGCCGGTAAATGCTAAGCGACGCCTCGCTTGGTGTAAGGAGCGTAAACATTGGACGATTGAACAGTGGAGAAACGTTGTGTGGAGTGACGAATCACGGTACACAATGTGGCGATCCGATGGCAGGGTGTGGGTATGGTGCATGCCCGGTGAACGTCATCTGCCAACATGTGCAGTGCCAACAGTAAAATACGGAGGCGGATGTATTATGGAGTGCTCGTGTTTTTCATGGAGGAGGTATCACAGTATAGGCCTACATTGATGTTCTAAGCACCTTCTTGCTTCCCACTGTCGAAGATCAATTTGGGGATGGCAACCGCATCTTTCAATACGATCGAGCACTAGTTCATAATGCACGCCCTGTGGCGGAGTGGTTACACGGCAATAACAACCCTGTAATGGACTGGTCTACACAGAGTCCTGACCTGAATCATTTAGATGACCTTTGGGATGTTTTGGAACGCCGACTTCGTGCCAGGCCTCACCGGCCGACATTGATACATTTCCTCAGTGCAGCACTCCGTGAAGAAACCCTCCAGCACCTGACTGAACGCATGCCTGCGAGAGTGGAAGCTGTCATCAGGGTTAAAGGTGGGCCAACACCATATCGAATTCCACCATTACCGATGGAGGGTGCCACGATCTTGTAAGTCATTTTCCGCCATTTGTCCAGGTGCTTTTGATCACGTAGTGTATATGAACTAACAGTATACTGTTGTACACGTAGTTATTGTCATATTGTTGTTGTTAATTAGAGTAGTCAGACACAAAATCGTTACTAGCCTGAAGTTTTGCAATGTCTGCCACTTCAGAAGTAGGAGTCCAGCAATCAAGCGATTTAGAAACAGTAACTGCAGTGCACACATTTTAACTAGTTGGATTTTAAATGGGGATGCATGGTGTTGGTGAAGCAAGTGCCGCTAGGGAGAGGAGTAGTGCAGAGATGTGCATTTTGCGACAAGTGTCTACCCTCACTGTGGATGTTAGCTTTCGTGATTGAGCTGTGGGTAGCACTCGCTATTCACCGGGAATTGCTTCACCAGTCATTACAGTATACAAACACACACACACACACACACACACACACACACACACACAGACACACACGCAAAATGGTTCAAATGGCTCTGAGCACCATGGGACTTAACTTCTGAGGTCATCAGTCTCCTAGAACATAGAACTACTTAAACCTAACTAACCTAAGGACATCACACACATCCATGCCCGAGGCAGGATTCGAACCTGCGACAGTAGCGGTCACGCGGTTCCAGACTGAAGCGCCCAGAACCGTATGGCCACACTGGCCGGCCACACAACACACACACACACACACACACACACACACACACACAAGTAAATATCATTTATCTTTCATTATTTTAAAAACACAGGTTTTCAGACAAATTTATTTTTCATTCAAAAGTTTAGTTAGGCGGATGGGGGGGGGGGGGACTATTACTATGTAATATCTGACTGCAGGTGTAAGAAAGGTTGGTAACCACTTCTAGATGCACACGTTTGTACTTCATACATGCTCTTGCACTGTGTCTAGTTGCATAAAATGATATCATCATTTCATATCAGACGAAGGTTTCTTTCAGTAGCTTGGGATATCTTAATGACCTATTAGATGCGTCACTGCCCTTGTCTTCGTTGGACCTATTAAATGTATTTTCAGCCTAGTTACGGGGTGCTCATACGGCGTGACACAGGATCCAAACTACAGAACAACTTCGCAGCCTCGCCTCAACGAGCCGGTAAAACTTTAGAATTGCTGAAGTTGGATGACAGGTCTTTATATTATTGAGTGTACTAATGTTTTGCGGTGACTTTCACAAGGCAGAAATGTATGTTACACATGTGTCAGGTCGTTTAGCACTCTTCATACAGTTTCATTTTAATTAAGCGTTTCGTATACACTGTTGTGGATTTATTTGTGATTTGACTCTGAATTGCATGTAAAGTTTCCTTCTCGTTGATGATAGTGAAGTCAGTAAATAATTCTCCATCAGCTGACCGTTCGAAAATGTGATCTAGGAGTGCGAAAACGAGAAAATAGGATGACAACCGTCTCTCGACGTCAGAAGCCCACATATTTAGATATTACAGTTTCGATAGTTTGAAACCCAACAAACTAAGTACGTTTTAACAAACATAGCTTTATGACCTTATTAATAAACCTAACGAAAAATCTTGCAAGATAAATGACCCTGGATCCGGTAACTTTTCCAAGACCAAAGTAACTCACAAGTTCAAGTAATCAGGAAACTTTCCTAAAGATGGCAACTACTCAGCACTTGGTTACTTCTGAGTTAAGTTCACTATCCATCATCTATCAGAGATCATTGGAACAGCGGAAAGTTCCATGGGACTGGAAGGTCCAGGTCATATCAGTCTATAAAAAGGGTAGAAAGTCGGATGCACATAATTACCGACCAGTTTCACTGACATCGGTTTGTTGAAGAATCATGGAACATATTTTGTGTTCAGACATAATGATTTTTCTAGACTCTGAGAAGCTCATCTGCTGAAACCAGCACGGTTTTAGGATACTGTGGTCATGCGAGAGACAGCTGGCCCTCTTTGTGCATGATATACAACAGGCTTTAGATACCGGCTCCCAAGTTGATGCCGTATTTCTCGACTTTCGAGAGGCGTTCGACTCAGTTCCGCACTGTCACTTGCTCCAAAAAATGCGCGCTTATGGCCTATCTGATGACATATGCGGTTGGATAGATAGTTTTCTAACAGACAGGGAGCAGTATGTCGTCCTGAACGGGGTGACTTCAACAGAAACAAGCGTAACTTCAGGGTGTGCCCCAGGGCAGTGTAATAGGTCCGCTGCTTTTTAAGACTTTCATAAACAAACGCCCCCCCCCCCCCCGTCCCATGAACCATGGACCTTGCCGTTGGTGGGGAGGCTTGCGTGCCTCAGCGACACAGATGGTCGTACCGTAGGTTCAACCACAACGGAGGGGTATCTGTTGAGAGGCCAGACAAACAATAACCAAAACGGCCTTGCTGTGCTGGTACTGCGAACGGCTGAAAGCAAGGGGAAACTACAGCCGTAAATTTCCCGAGGACATGCAGCTTTACTGTGTGACTAAATGATGATGGCGTCCTCTTGGGTAAAATATTCCGGAAGTAAAATAGTCCCCCATTCGGATCTCCGGCGGGGACTACTCAAGAGGATGTCGTTATCAGGAGAAAGAAAACTGGCGTTCTACGGATCGGGCAGGTAGGTTAGAAAATTTAAAAAGGGAAATGGATAGGTTAAAGTTAGATATAGTGGGAATTAGTGAAGTTCGGTGGCAGGAGGAACAAGACTTCTGGTCAGGTGACTACAGGGTTATAAACACAAAATCAAACAGGGGTAATGCAGGAGTAGGTTTAATAATGAATAGGAAAATAGGAATGCGGGTAAGCTACTATAAACAGTATAGTGAACGCATTATTGTGGCCAAGATAGATACGAAGCCCACACCTACTACAGTAGTACAAGTTTATATGCCAACTAGCTCTGCAGATGACGAAGAAATTGAAGAAATGTATGATGAAATAAAAGAAATTATTCAGATAGTGAAGGGAGACGAAACTATAATAGTAATGGGTGACTGAAATTCGAGTGTAGGAAAAGGGAGAGAAGGAAACATAGTAGGTGAATATGGATTGGGGCTAAGAAATGAAAGAGGGAGCCGCCTAGTAGAATTTTGCACAGAGCATAACTTAATCATAGCTAACACTTGGTTCAAGAATCGTAAAAGAAGGTTGTATACATGGAAGAATCCTGGAGATACTGACAGGTTTCAGAAACATTATATAATGGTAAGACAGATATGTAGGAACCAGGTTTTAAATTGCAAGACATTTCCAGGGGCAGATGTGGACTCTGACCATAATCTATTGGTTATGACCTCTAGATTAAAACTGAAGAAACTGCAAAAAGGTGGGAAATTAAGGAAAAGGGACCTGGATAAACTGACTAAATCAGAGGTTGTACAGAGTTTCAGGGAGAGCATAAGGGAACAATTGACAGGAATAGGGGAAAGAAATACAGTAGAAGAAGAATGGGTAGCTTTGAGGGATGAAGTAGTGAAGGCAGCAGAGGATCAAGTAGGTAAAAAGACGAGGGCTAGTAGAAATCCTTGGGTAACAGAAGAAATATTGAATTTAATTGGTGAAATGAGAAAATATAAAAATGCAGTAAGTGAAGCAGGCAAGAAGGAATACAAACGTCTCAAAAATGAGATCGACAGGAAGTGCAAAATGGCTAAACAGGGATGGCTAGAAGACAAATGTAAGGATGTAGAAGCTTATCTCACTAGGGGTAAGATAGATACTGTCTACAGGAAAATTAAGGAGACCTTTGGAGAGAAGAGAACCACGTGTATGAATATCAAGAGCTCAGATAGCAACCTAGTTCTAAGCAAAGAAGGGAAGGCAGGTGGAAGGAGTATATAGAAGGTTTATACAAGGGCGATGTACTTGAGGACAATATTATGGAAATGGAAGAGGATGTAGGTGAAGACGAAATGGGAGATACGATACTGCGTGAAGAGTTTGACAGAGCACTGAAAGACATGAGTCGAAACAAGGCCCCCGGAGTAGACAACAGTCCATTAGAACTATTGACGGCCTTGGGAGAGCCAGTCATGACAAAACTGTACCAGCTGGTGAGCAAGATGTGTGAGACAGGCGAAATACCCTCAGACTTCAAGAAGAATATAATAATTCCAATCCCAAAGAAAGCAGGTGCTGACAGATGTGAAAATTACCGAACTATCAGTTTAATAACTAACGCGAATTCTTTACAGACGAATGGAAAAACTGGTAGATGCGGACCTCGGGGAGGATCAGTTTGGATTCTGTAGAAATGTTGGAACACGTGAGGCAATACTGACCTTACGACTTATCTTAGAAGAAAGATTAAGAAAAGGCAAACCACGTTTCTAGCATTTGTAGACTTAGAGAAAGCTTTTGACAATGTTGTCTGGAATACTATTTTTCAAATTCTAAAGGTGGCAGGGGTAAAATACAGGGAACGAAAGGCTTTTTAAAATTTGTACAGAAACCAGATGGCAGTTATAAGAGTCGAGGGGCATGAAAGGGAAGCAGTGGTTGGGAAAGGAGTGAGACAGGGTTGTAGCCTCTCCCTGATGTTATTCAATCTGTATATTGAGCAAGCAGTAAAGGAAACAAAAGACAAATTTGGAGTAGGTATTAAAATTGATGGAGAAGAAGTAATAACTTTGAGGTTAGCTGATGACATTGTAATTCTGTCAGAGACGGCAAAGGACTTGGAAGAGCAGTTGAACGTAATGGACAGTGTCTTGAAAGGAGGATATAAGATGAACGTCAACAAAAGCAAAACGAGGATAATGGAATGTAGTCAAATTAAATCGGGCGATGCTGAGGGAATTAGATTAGGAAATGAGACACTGAAAGTAGTAAAGGAGTTTTGCTATTTAGGAACTAAAATAACTGATGATGGTCGAAGTAGAGAGGATATAAAAGGTAGACCGGCAATGGCAAGGAAAGCGTTTCTGAAGAAGAGAAGTATGTTAACATCGAATATAGATTTATGTATCAGGAAGTCGTTTCTGAAAGTATTTGTTAGGAGTGTAGCCATGTATGGAAGTGAAACATGGACGATAACTAGTTTGGACCAGAAGAGAACAGAAGCTTTCGAAATGTGGTGCTACAGAAGAATACTGAAGGTAAGGTGGATAGATCACGTAACTAATGAGGAGGTATTGAATAGGATTGGGGAGAAGAGAAATTTGTGGCACAACTTGACTGGAAGAAGGGATCGGTTGGTAGGACATGTTTTGATGCATCAATGGATCACAAATTTAGCATTGGAGGGCAGCGTGGGGGGTAAAAATCGTAGAGCAGATTCAGAAGGATGTAGGTTGCAGTAGGTACTGGGAGATGAAGCAGCTTGCACAGGATAGAGTAGCATGGAGAGCTGCATCAAACTAGTCTCAGGACTGAAGATAACAACAACAACATAAACGATCTGGTTCATGGTATTGTCAGCGACATTTGACTGCTTGCCGATGGTACTGTAGTCTTCAGGAAAGTAGTATCACACGAAAGTTGTGAACAGATCAATGAGGATTTGCAGAAAATAAATGCGTGGTGTGATGACTGGCAGTTATGTCTCAATATTAGTAAGTGTAACCTACTCCGTATAACAAGGCGAAAATCCCCATTAATGTACAAGTACAAAATAAATGCCCAGTCTTTGGAAGCTGTAAGATCCGTCAAGTGTCTGGGAGTGACTGTTCGAAGTGATCTCAAATGGAATGACTAGATTACACAAGTAACGCGCAAGGCGAACTCTAGACTGCGGTTGATTCGTAGAATCCTGAAGCGATGCAGTCCTTCAACAAAGGAAATTGCTTACGTTAGTTCGTCTAGTCTTAGAGTATTGTTCGTCTGTATGGGACCCTCACCAGTTTGGTCTGATTCAAGAGATTGAGAAGGTCCAAAGAAGAGCGGCAAGATTCGTGACTGATACATTAAGCCATCGCGAGAGCGTTACACATCTCATAGAAAGTTTGAAGTGGGACACACTTGCAGATAGACGGCTCGCTAAGCGGAAGGGGCTGCTCACTAAATTCCGAAATCCATTCTTCGCCGAGAATGTAGAGCATATATTATTACCACCAACTTTCAGGTCGCTCAATGATCACAATCCAAAGATAAGGGAAATTAGAGCTCGTACTGAGGCGTTCAGACAGTCGCTTCTCGTGACATCTAGTGGTCAGTTCCACCTAATGCAGGGCCATGCCCATGAAATATGATCAAAAGAGAGTAAGTTTCAAAAAAATGGCTCTGAGCACTATGGGACTTAACATCTCAGGTCATCAGTCCCCTAGAACGTAGAACTACTTAAACTTAACTAACCTAAGGACATCACACACATCCCTGCCCGAGGCAAGATTTGAACCTGCGACCGTAGCGGTCGCGCGGTTCCAGACTGAAGCGCCTAGAACGGCTCGGCCACACTGGATGGCAGAGTAAGTTTCAGTCGCCACGATGACACATCTGAGTATCTCTTGGTGGTAGGACTGCGCAGTAGCTACCAGTTTAACGACGAGCAGCGGGAAACAGAGACTTGGCTTTATTTGCAGACCGACATACTTTCTACAGAGACCAGTTTCGCTTTAGGAAAAATAGTAGCAGGGGAAATTTGCTTTGAATGTCTACAAAAATTTCAGGAAGATGGATTACAGTCAGAAACGCTTACATGTTAACGTGATGTTCTGGGAGAGTATTGGAGGTAACGGTCGATCCCCGCTGCTCTGATTTGGGACTGCTCTCAATGGAGACCGCTATGTGGACTCTACAGAAGCGGAAAGTCCTAACCCTTTTTTCATGGCATTGTGTGATGCATTCTCACAGAGTAGCAGTATCATTTATCTAGTGAGTACTAAGATGCGAGCGCACAGAGCAGGAATTTTGTCGTCAACATAGTTGCGTCCCAGGTGACGTGATTTTAGTACGGTGCAGGGTTTGCCCGTAATGGGTGTGGAGATGTCGAATGCCAGTACGATCGGATCCCGTTCAAAAATACCGTGGATTTTGTGCGTGGATTCCATAGATATCTGAAGAATTTGGATTGGACATCTGGAGTGAAATTAAAGCTTTGAAGAAATAAATGCAACGTCATTTAGGTTGTTTATGACAAATGACACAACTCACATTTTAAAACAGTTCCCATTTAATCTTCAGTTTCAATGACACATTTTTTAGTATGTGATATGTTTCGATCTCTCTGGATTATCTTGGATATCTGTGTAGTTGCCTCAGCAAACTATCATGTCTATGTCAGATCATCACATCTGAAATGAGGTTCTGACACAGACACGACCGGTTGCACTACATAGATCAGAAGATGATATAGAGAGATCGAAACATGTCCTATATCAAAATACGCGCATCTAAGACTGAAGAACACGTGAGAATTCTTCTGTGTACCAGTACAGTTTCTGTTCTCTCCAACGAATATGTCGCCTGTAGTGTAAACACTTTTGTTCTTGTTATTGGACAATAAGGGTAGGTCGCCGCTGGCTTTTGGGTTTTTTACTGCAGACGATCGTATTGTCGAGTCTCTGCTCTACTAAATCATCACTGTATTTTAAATCTTATCGAATTATATGGCGCATTTACAAGTGTCCTCCAGATTACAGGTAAAACATTGTTGTCTGCTCTTGTGCCCTTCAGCCTGAAGCCTGGTTTGATGCAGCTCCCCAAGCTCTAAAGAACAACCGCAGCCTATATAGTTTGAAACTGCTTAATGCACTCAAGCCTTGGTGTCTCTCTGCAATTATCCCCTCCCCCGCATCACCACTTCCTTCCCTTCGCAAATTGACAATGAAGATAATTCTCATTTATTGTTCTGTCTCGGTTGCACATTTTTAATTAGATTACAAGTTTTGATCGCTCTCGATCATCTTCAGATCCAAGCAGTCCTGTTAGCAACCCGTTTTCTCTATTCAGAACCACAAATCAGAATACTGCGTTCTGAATAGATAAGACAGGTTGCTGACGCAATTTTGTAGATCTGAAAATGACGCAGATTGGTCGAAACATTTAATCTAATCCAAAATGTTAACTGAGACGGAACAGTAAATGACAATTGTCTTAATTATCTAAACAGTTGCTGAATATCTCAAGAAGATTATGTCGACTATTCTGAAACTGACAATTCCTTCATGCCGCTGGACGTCTCCCATCTCCAATCAATCAACCCCCATTTTACTCAAGGGGTACCCTATATTTCTTTTTTCGCCAGTTCAGTTCAGTACCTCCTCATTTGTTATTTTGTCTACCGAGATAATCCTCACTTAACACTTAAATTTTTATCACATTTTGACAATTTCCAGTTTGTTACAAATGTTTTCCCCGAGTTTGCCAGCATGCATTTGGTATTTTCTGTTGCGCCACGAGTACTGAATGCCTGCCCTCAATGCAGCAAAATGACATCTTAAGGAGCGAGGTTCAGTCATTACGGTGACCACACACTATATAGTAAGAAGACATATTCAGAGTATATCAGTACGTACTTAGTACGCTGCCGCTGCAAAATACGTCCGCTACCACTTTCGCGAAGCTGATACGCCTTTCAGCTACAACACAGAGTCCAGAAGAGATGATCTGACGAGAAAAGCTGGCTAAGTGAAATCACAAGGAAGGGCAGTAGTTTGTTTTGGTTTCTGTGCTAAAGCGCTGTCGAGAGAAATACATTACCTGGCCTCGATGGTATAAATAGACTTCAATCAGATCCTCTTCCTCGGCGTGCTTAGATGTTCACATGCGGTATCCAGGTGTTTACAGCATGCTAGGCTGGGGGCAGGGGGAGGTCTTTCAACGAAGGGGTGCTTCTCACACTAGCCAAAAGTTGTTTCATTTTGGCCACCATTTTGTAAGTTTTCGTTATATAATTAGCAGATAACGCTTTAAAGCTGGCCTTTTCGGTACATTTACTCTTGTACCTGTGGAAGTTATTGATACCCCTCCTTGCACTTTCCAGCATGACCGAACAAGTAAAATTCAATTATAAATTATTAATAAATGTAAACGAATTATTATATCAACAATTAAATTACAGAAATATCGTCGTTTGATTATTACTGATTAACTGATAGGGTTGCTTCTAATACTTGAGATGTTACAAGTTATCAGATCACGTGATCGGTTCAGAATACCCGATTGGTTCATACATAGCTGGTATGAGAGGTGATCCAGCACGACATATGGAACAGGCTCGTTACTTACATGCGTTGTCTGGTCAGTGCTCCGTATTACGAGCTCTCTGGGTGAACTGTCAGTATTTCTCGTCAGCAGGTTTTGAGTTAGCGTGCGACTGGGGGGTCCTTGTGCTTTTTAGAGGCAGTATATTACAGGAGACACCTCTTGAAGTAAAATGTATAAAAGCAATGAAAATAAACACGCTGCGCCTGTGGGGTTCTGTACAGGCATAAGTGGATTTCCTGATGTCAGTGTGTAGAATGCCTGCAGCACGTGGGCTGAAAAGTATTGGTGCAAGTACAAAGCCCTGTAGGAGTCCACTCTTCAGATTTGTACCGTTGCTGACTTCCTTGCCTCGTGTTTTGCAATGGATTGGCCTTTGCTTTATTGTTTGATCCACAGTGATAGAATGAATGTTGAAAGAGAAATCTGACAAGTACAGAGCCCTTTGTGAGCCCTTACTTCAGAATTATTCCGTTACTGATTTCTTTGCCCAGTATTTTGCAGTGCATTTGGATTTCCTGTGCTCAATGACCGACGTTAATTAGGCTGTCATACTACTTCTGGTGCATTCATTTGGCAAACAAACCGAGCGTTGTACCCAGAAACAAAGTACACATTTCACTATCACCTGTAATTATTATTCTGATAACTAATGTTTTCCACTAAAGCGCAGTAACAGCATTCACCACTGAGCCATGAATCAACATTAACTCGCCACGAGAGTTTTACTCACGACAATCAATAATTCTGATTCCTAATACCAGTCACCATGTCCTGAAAGGTTGAATCTTGAGAGTGGTGTTCTTTCAACGTAGAACAGATAATGAATTTATAATTCAAGAAACATAATTATAGCTTTTTGTACCAGTATGAAAGTTACAACATCTTAAATGATTTCCTTTTTAAACATTACTTTACAAACTTTTCATAAGCCAAATGAAGTTAGTAAATGTCATTTAACTGGCAACACATTAAGACTTTTAGTGTGTAAATTTAAACAAGTGAAATTTAAGCGACGATTGTAAGAAAGCGACACATCAGAGTTGTGTATCTCCACTTTCTTTCTTTAATAAACCATACGATGATACAATAACTTTGCACACATTACTTTTAAGACACAATTTAATCAGAGTAATGGTAGGTACTCGAAATAATATGGTGGCATTGGTACCAGAATGGACGCTGAAAATAGCTGGTGCCAGTAGAGATCCCTGTGGAGTTGTTCAGTTGCTGATTTCCTTGGCTCTTATTTTGCAGTGGACGTACTGAGGACTGAACCATAGTACCAGAACGAAGGTTGGAAAGAATTGGTGTCAATAGAGAGTCCAGTGGGAATCTATTCTTCAGATCTTTTCCGTTACTGGATACCTATCCTAGTATTTTGTAGTGGACTTGGACTTGTTCTACTGACTGATCCACAGTGTAAGTATGCAGGTTGTAAAGAATAGTTTGCAAGTGTTGAGTGCTGTAGGAGTCCATGCTTCAGAACTAATCTGTTAGTGATTTTCTTGCCCAGAATTTTGCAGTGCACTTGCTGACTGAGCCACAGACCCAGTATGCAGGTTGAAAATAATTGGTGCAAGTACAGAACCCTGTGGGAGTACATTTTCCAGAGTTGTTCCATTGCCTAGCTTTTACAGCGAACTTGTCCTTGCTCTGGTGGCTGATCCACGCTGCCTGCACTGTCCTCCAGCTACTATCGGGGGCATCCTGGGCCTTTGCCTGGGGGGCAGCCTGCTGAGCGTCGTGGAGCTGGCTTACTACACCACCCTCTTCCCGTGGCTGCGTCGCCGCCCAGCGCCGCCAACGTCGCAGAAGCTCCACGGCCGCCATCTGAAGTCGGTGGCTCCGTGCACTTGCCGGGTGCTGCCGCCCGCTTACGGTGCTGCCAATGGACGGCTGCCCTTCTTCTTCTAACACCGCCAAGTGAGGGGATGGTGTCTGGAAACATTCGGATTGCCAAAAACTGATAAAGTTAAACTTGATATTCTTCACACGTATCGAATATAGTAGTAACTTATGTGACTGCTGCTGGGTAATGCTGCCGACAAGCGCCGATGTTTCTAGAGAAGAACACCTCATAATTTTCGAAACATAAATGGAATGAGAAACACTAGACGCTATTCACGATGAAACATGAACTAACGACGGGCGAGCAAAACCTGCCAACTCTGTCCCTCTTTTGTTGGACTATGGAGGTATCAGGATCCCTGGTAGAATTAAGCAGAAATTTCTCAACAGCTTCCGCAATACCACCATCTAAGCAAAGGGAAATGCATGCAAAAAAACTCTGTGTTTCTGTATGCCATTGTATGACTGGTACCTAGGCGAAGTTCTTCCATAGCTTCTCTCAGCTCTTCTGAGCATGGTAGTTAGTTAGTTTCATGTTCCCAGAATCATTTATGCAGTTATTATAAATGGTGTGGAACGAGCCATTTTACATTCTATTACACCTGCATATGTAATTTTTAGCTTGATGTTGACATTTGCAATTTTTTCTAAATTTTCTACTTTTTTATTATATTAAACACAGACGTGAATTAGTCATTTCTGCCCCTCAACTTTTAAACATTACAAAAACAGAAATTCTGCTACAGAACAGAAGGCATAGCCAAGGAGAAACTAATTCACTCTGTTTTTTGATTTAATTTTGCTGTCTGACAGTTTATGTCACTGGGTAAGTGATGAAAAATTTTGGTGGTTGCATTGTGCATCACTTTTTGTGCAAAAGACAACCATCACGCTTAGTAATTAATCTGTTTTCTTCTTCTGGTATTGTAATTATATACATCATCGTTCTTTTTGAACTATAGTGGGTTATTTAGAACATACTTTATGAGAGAATAAATATATGAGAAGCATTAGTCAAATTACCGAACTCCTTAAACAGATCTCTACTACACGATCGAGTGTGAGCACCAAATATTATTCTTACAGAACGTTTTTGAGCAATTAAAGCTTTCTTTCTCAATGATGACTTGCCCCAGAAAATTATTCCATTTGATATCAGCGAACGAAAGTATGAAAATCGTTACAACTTAATGATTTGTCTCATCCCACGAACTGCAATGATTCTAAGTGGAAATGTGGTTGTCTTGGGAGTTCCAAAATGCGCTGTTTCCAGTTTAAATTCTCGTCAGTGTGGACGCCTAAAATTTCTGTAGTCAGCGACCTAGTTATTATTTCCTCAATATGTGTTACACTTGGCAGTACTGTAGTGGCTATAGATGTGCAGAACTGAATATATTGTGTCATTCTGGAAATTGAGAGTGAGTACATTTGCAGAAAACCTCTCTTACAACTTTTAAGAACATTATTTAACATTTCTTCCGTTGCTGTGTGTGTGTTTGGATTTATTATAGCACTAGTGTCACTTTGCAAACCAAAAGAAGTAGTTTCAGTTGTTGTATAATGGACGAGTACACCTAACAATGGGCGTTGTGGAACCCTATATGTGATTTCTCTCTGTTCAGAAATCTCTCCTGCTTGCATTGGTCGAATCATTAAGTGCAAATTTCTGCATGCTTTTGCTTAGATGTGATATCACACTCTGGTTGGCTATACCATCAGTCCGTAAAACCTCACTTTATCCAAGAGAATGTCATGACTGACACAGTCAAATACCTTTGATACGTCACAAAAATACCAACCGGTGCTATTTCTTATTTAATGCTTGTAAAATTTGGTTAGTGAACGTGTAAATAACATTTGCTGTGTAGCAACTCCTCTGGGATACAAACTGTGATTTACTGAGGATATTATTTTTGCTTTGTTGGGATACTATTCTAGAATACATCACCTTCCCAGTTTTTAAAAAAATGATGTTGGCTCCTATCACCTTCCTTATAGAGGGGCTCAACAGTATATTTTTGTCTCTTTGGAAAAGTACCTTAAGTTAGTGATGCATGACATGTTTCAGCAAAGACTGCACTTGTTACATAGTGACAAGCGTGTAGTACTCTGGCAACACCATCACATCCAGATGCTTTTGCTTTATGCACATGTCCTCCCAGTCCTCACGGGCAAACCAAAATCATCTTTTATAGTCTCAAGGACTATAAAAGATGATTTTGGTTTGCCCGGGGACCACTAAATCCCTGTTTCCTCAGAATAGAACGAATCCTGTGGCATATACTACATGGGTAAGGTGAAAACCTCATCATTCTCATCACTCACTTGATTCATGCTTAGTCGATAGCATAGGACTCGACTGATCTGTTTCTCTCCGTATCCATTCTGGCGGGAAGTTAACTTTAAGGTGGACTACCTTAACTGACAAACATTAACGGTCTGAGATCACGTGAGTCCTGTATATCAAGGTATGAAGCACTCCTTTAAGTTGGATGGTGACAATTGATAGAAGATACAATCAGTGTGTTTCGAGAACGAATTTTCGCCCTGTGGCAGAGTATGCACTGATTTGAAACTTCGTGTCTGATTAAACATGTCTGCCGAACATGTACTCGAAACTGGGACCTTTTCCTTTTGCAGGCAAGTGCTCTACCGACTGAGCTATCCAAGAATGAGCGTGCGGGAGTAGCACTCCTGGAAGAAAGGATGTTGAGGAGATACAGCTTTGCAAACCTTAGGAGATTGCGCAAGTTTACTTCCTATAAATGTCGTGCTCTAATGTACCATCATCCTTCCCAGCACGTCGAGGAAGGGAATGCAGCAACCCTTTCCCCTTCCGTAGTGAAGCGAATATCGGGTGGATTGAAATCACATGTTCTAAAAAGATGCGCAAGTTCTCAAATATCGTTGATTAATATTTCTCTATCAGTAACGTCTTATGTTGATCATGTTTGGAGGCACTAGTTGTTTACGATGTGCTTCTATAGGAATCCTACACCCTCTTTTCTATTCCTAAATGCAGTGTTATCTTATCATCTTTTATCACAAATGTCTGGTTCTGCCTGTTAATCTGTGTGACCCTGCTAGAACTCTGTCAGTCTGTCATTATGTATAGCATTGAACTTGCTACTAAAAACAATAAAATTATCACTTTAAACACTTTTTTTTAGAAAAACTGAAGTCTCTTACTAACGTTAACCGCGTCTGAACGTTAATTAGGCTATCATACTACTTCTGGTGATTCAGCTGGCAAACAAACCGAGCGTTGTACCCAGAAACAAAGTACACATTTCACTGTCACCTGTAATTATTATTCTGATAACTAATGTCTCCCACTATAGCGCAGTAACAGCCTTTACCACTGAGCCATGAACCAACACTAACTCGCCACGAGAGTTTTACTCACGACAATCAATAATTCTGATTCCTAATACCAGTCACCATGTCCTGAAAGGTTGAATCTTGAGAGTGGTGTTCTTTCAACGTAGAACAGATAATGAATTTATAATTCAAGAAACATAATTATAGCTTTTTGTACCAGTATGAAAGTTACAACATCTTAAATGATTTCCTTTTTAAACATTACTTTACAAACTTTTCATAAGCCAAATGAAGTTAGTAAATGTCGTTTAACTGGCAATACATTAAGACTTTTAGTGTGTAAATTTAAACAAGTGTAATTTAAGCGAGGATTATAAGAAAGCGACACATCAGAGTTGTGTATCTCCACTTTCTTTCTTTAATAAAACACACGATGATACAATAATTTTGCACACATTACTTTTAAGACACAATCAGAGTAATGGTAGGTACTCGAAATAAAAAGGTAGCACTGGTTATCCTTAACTGTCAATAGAGTGAACCAAAAGCCCTTTTCAATACAATTTATATTAACACAGGTTGTCTCTCCTGTACATGAACAGTGAAATAATTTGTCTGTAGCTTGCCTTGTCAGATGCAGTGATGTTGAGAATGTGGTGCAAAAATGCTTCCGCAAATTCTTCATATCCCTTACTAATTACCTAGACCAGACTCCATAATGATACCTTTTGAGAAACATTCTTGAAATAAGATGAGTCTTGCATCCACGGCGACGATTTGCATGAGACGACTTATTAATGCAGAAGCGCTAATTATCGACCTCTTCCATAAATTGTACGAAGGGTAGCAGAAATATTTAATGTTTTGAAGAAAGTGCTCGCCAATACGTGACTTCATTCCAGTAAAGTTAGCAGGTTTCTGTTTACTATTCAGTTTATCTGCTATATACCTCGTCCCATATAAAAAACGTTCCCGAAACGGAAACAACGAAGCACGCCTGCCAACCCTACATCGGCGCTGTCCATTGGGTCAGCCTACTGCGGACTTTCTCTGACAGAAAAGGCGTTCACTAAATGGAACAACAAGACGAAAGGCTTGATCGTCTTCAGGTGTAATGGCTGTCTCATTGGCAGAATATTACTGTTTTGTAATAATAAAACATAACATCATGAGGAAGGACTCATACTTTACAAATATGACTGTTTTCAATTCTTAAATGTGTAACACTGAAGTCAGAGTGCAGTTACTAAACACAACAATTTTGACAAATTTTTACCACGTCATCTTCATAAAATAATCATTACTCAGTCGTTTCAACTATCGACAACACACTATGAATTAAAAAGTCCCTTACACGTTATCTTTCTGTATATACTGTCTTTTTATTCCTACTTCACGTAGCTTCGTCCATCGAGAATTTAAGTTGCCACTCACATTGTTCTGTCGTTTTTATTCTGCATTGAAAATTATGGTTTGGTCACCTATCAAAATATCGGCGGTTGTCATAGATGCTACCCGGCAGCATTCACGTAAGTTATTTGAAATGGCAGGGTTTGTCGCCTTTTGTGTACGGTACTTACATGATTTGAAAAACAGGATAGGTGGTGCTTTCAGTAATTACCTCAGCGAGGGTCTCTCGTAGTGGAATAATCATCTACTTGGATAAACTTTTAGTAACAAAATCATAAATGACTGTAGTGAGCAGTTTCTCAGCTTAATAAATAGCAAAACGAGGAGTACATGTCAAACACTGTGGGATTCGTCTTCTGTCATGAAAAACGTGTGCCGTGGTCGGCTGCCGCCAGAAACAGATGCATCTCCATGGTTTAAGAATATTGGATCACAACACGAATTATGCACATGTGATTAAATCATAGCACTTTCCTCCTTCCCTGTTGTGCATAGGAATAAAGGAATTTCAAATAACTGAGTTTTGCAATGACGCACGACGACTTGAGTTATGTAGTACTTTTGTGTGCCAGGTACAACACGCAGTTAAAAACTTTCTTTCAGACAATGGTTACTAGAGAATTTCTATTCCAAGATCAGTTATAGTGTTGTCAGACTGACCTTACGTTGATGTTGAGCTTAATCCCTTAACAGGGTTTGATCTGATTGTGTAAAAGCGGTGTAGGTGTTATGATTATGTCTGAAATGCATATTCTTTGACTAGCTTAATTTTACGTATTTCTTTGAATGACCATTTCTGGAGATGTTTGCAGACATTCTTCCTCAACTGCTATTTAAATGCTGATTACCTTGCCAATATGAAATTCAATTATACTATGCTGCAAATAAATCTTTCTCATTTCTATTCGCGTATTTTTCATGTAATTTTTCAGGGGTTCATAAAAGAAATTATTGTTATAGTAATTATTTTCTTAATAATAAATAATTTATCTCGAATTGCCTGGATTTAGATATGTACTACTGTTATGAAACAAATATAGTTAATGCCAAGTAAAAAACTGTTATTAAAATTATTTCGTTTGTAGACCATTAATGACGCACTTTTGTATGAAATGTATGTAGTTAAAAATAAAAGTAAAATTTAGCTGAAAAAGAGGCGTAATTATTATTTTTTATCTGTAGTACTCTGTGCTGCAATAGTGGTATTTATTATCCCACAGACGCTTCACTTTTAGTATAAAAGGTATTTTCAGCAAGTATTATGTTCCAATCAAAATTGCGACGATATTCTTATTAAACGGCTTAAATAATTTTCAGACTATCATTGGAGTATTTAAATCACCTTATGGAGACATAAGAAAGTTTGAAAAACCAAAAGAAGGAACACTTTCGATGGAAAAAACCAGGAAATTATAGTAAGTGAATCCAGACATAACCTTTAGTCTCTCATCACACGAAGATGCCTTTCTCATAAAATGGAGACTGTATCTGCTGGTATAAATACAATTACTGCACCATCAGAAAAGAGTTATATTTTTAAAGTAATCCAGAATATTTATTTGATGTCATCTTTCATGTTTACGTGCATGAAAGGAATTTTTTTACTCGTACTGCTGATCAAAACTGGACGAAGGTCCATTCTAATGAGCAAGGTCTCAACTACAAGGAACTTTGAGCCGCCGGATAGCTGTTATGTTGACATACAGATTCAGTGAACAAGCGACAAACGATGTAACTGCGAATCCTGTACAATTAAAAGACACTGACAATACCTGCAAGATGGAAGAAACATTGCTCGTTAAAAAGGACTACTTTTGTATTAAATGCTTAATTTTATCTTGGTACAAAACTATAGTTATCTACTTAATAGAATAGTAGCTTGATCATCATCTATAATGTTTAGTCTTTAATGTAGACGTAAAGACATCATTTTCGCTCTCCTTTGCATGTTCAGTATGATCTGATATGGATCTGCGTTTGATTCTTAATAATCTACACTCAATTTATAGCTATTGTTTGGAGTGGATAGGAACCATTTCTTGAAGAATAAATGTAGGAAAGGGTAGTGAAGCAGGGCCAAGATACAGCTATCTTGGAATTGGGAGAGAATATTAAATTATCTTTATTCTTTTCAGAATTAAGGTATGTATGAAAAAGAAAGTTGTGGAGCATAAAATTTGTTTCAAAAATAGTGTTGTACTAGAAAAGAGCCGATATACTATGTATACTATGTATACGTGATCACCGTGTTCCATCTTTGAGGTATAATCAAAGTAACATACGAGGTGTGATCAAAAACGAACAGGAATCTTTTGGATTTTCTTAAAGAAGCTTTATTTATTCTTCAACATCAACGTTGTTCCCTTCAAAGGAAGCCCCTCAGATATACGGTAATACTCTTGTGCCAACGCTTTTTCGAATGTTGAAAGCACTTCTGGAACTCGCTTTTCGTTATGGTATTCAGCTCTTTCAGCCATTCTATTTTTATCTCATCAGTGGTGGCAAAATAACGTCCTTGGTTCTCTTCAGCCCCGGGAATATAAAGAAGTAAAGGGTGCCATGAGGGGCGAATACTGTGGCTGAGGCCACATAACGATTTTTTTTTTGCACAAACAATCACTAAAAGTATTGAGGTATGAGACGGAGGATTGTCATGGCGCAGTTTCCACGAGTGGTTTTGCCACACGTTTTCTTAGGAGTGCTTCGCGCAAGCGGTTCATAGCTTCCAGGTAGTATTCCCCACTGACCGTACGATAATACTGTAGGAACTCATGATGCGCTCTCCCATAGTAATCGAAAAAAATACAGCGACAAGAACCTTCACATGTGATGGAACTTGTCGAATTTTTTTCGGTGTTGATTATTCAGGCAGTTTCCATATGGACGATTGGGGATTGGTTTCGATGTCATACCCCTATACCCATGTTTCTTCAACTGTTACAACCTTATTTAGAAGTTTTAGATAGTTGTCGACTTCATTTAGCAATTTCTCGACGATATATACGCGCCGTCGTGTTTGGTCGAAATTCAACAATATCGCTTCTATCCGTTTCATGCCCAAAATGTCCGAAAAAATTCCTTGGCATGAGGCAGAACATATGCCACCGACATCATCAGCTACCTCTCTGATGGTAATTCGGCGGTTTTCCAGAAACATTTTCCTTACTTTTTCCACATTATCGTCTGTAATTGATGTGGTAGAACGTTCAGGGCGGTCGTCGTCTTCAACGTCTTCTCGACCCTCTGTGTAACGTTTATACCACTCGTAAACTCTTGTCTTACTCACAGTAGACTCGCCAAAATCCACAGTCGACATTTAAAATGCAGTGTTGTTCTTCATTTATTTATAAAGCGAAATTTAATGCAAATTCTTTGATCCATCTTTTTCGAAAGTAAAAATTTGCTTAGCAGTCGGACACACGTATAAGTTTTTCACCTGTCAATGGTGAAGGGAATAGCAAAAACAAATGAAAATATACATCTGGGGGAGGTGTACCGACAAGATATTTTTTTTATGGGATGCATACAGCCCTCGAAATCAAAAATTCCCGTTTCTTTTTGTTCACACGTATAGCAGCCGAGCACCTATTCGTATAGGCTACGCGCACAACACATCCGTCAGGCGGGTCCCGGACACTGCAGGGGCCAGCCGTCGGGCGCCAAGCCGAGCTGGGGAAACACCGGCATCCGCTAGGAGGCATCGTATAAGCTGGAAGAGATTGGGATGTACACGGACTAGTTCATTGCGCATAGACAGGTGACTGAAAATAGTACGCGTAGTATTCTGCCGCAAGCAGTCCATTTAAGGCAGCGGGTAGACCGCAGAAAGCACTCTTCGCCAAGAAAGCCGCTCTGCCAGGCGTCGATATTATTTATTATTTATTTATGTATTTATTTTACCTGGCAAGATTAGGGCCTTCAAGCCCTCTCTTACACCTAACCAGGCATACTCAGATTGAACGAGTTACAGTTTCTAAATAACATTAAGGACATTTAACGTATTATGCAGTATTGATGTTAAACAAAAAAAATGAGATTATAACAGTAGTACAATGATAATTATAACAATAAAAATAATTATAACAATCAAGAATAATAATGATAATAATAATAATGATAATAATAATAATAATAATAATAATGATAGTGACTAAGTATATGAAAGTAAACATACTTTTCTTTTGTGAATGTCAGTCCCATTGTTAGTTGGGAATTTTCTCGTTATACTCTTGCAGCTTGTGAGTTATTCTCATCGAGAAGAGACATAAGACGATAGAATGGGGTGAAAGAGATATATAAGAGGTAGATAGGTTAGAGGAACTGCTCTTCTACAAGCAGGGGCTTACTTTGGTGCCTCTAGGAAGACGCGAAGCAATCTACCCCGGCTACGCCACCGAGTCCTGCTACCGGGGCAACCACCATGCTCCAGACCATCACCAGTCCCATTGTGGCCTACGAGGGTGTCTGGATCTGCAAATTATGCTGGTTGTTGACTTTGGTTGCACCGTACTCTAAAACCCCTATTCTGTTGTGGACATTGATTATCAGCGATTAAGGTGTAACTCCATAAAACGTAATTGATATATATGTTTTTTTTTACTGAATTCCGCTGACAACATAATTCAATCTAGTTTAAGTACTTTTAAGAAATGGCATTCGGGCAGTCTAGTTAGTGGTCTTATTAATAATATTCCTTCAAGCTAGAAACTGTGATGAATGCACTAAGATCTGAGTCCAGCAACTGCTGAGAATCGCACCCGAAAATCCTGCTCAACTTTAATAGGACTTTTATGAGATCATTCTCGAAATATGGATGTATATTTTCCCATGAAGGGGCAGGAAATTCGATATCGAAGCTAGAGAACCTTCAGTATTTCTGTATTGGAATATACACTGGAGCCGGCATATCCACACCTACCAATGCTCTCATGGTTGAGGTAGGGGAACCACCACTCAGTATCAGAAGCGAAAAACTTGTGAATGAATTAATTTGGAACGAATCTCTACTATCTAATCAGTGCAATAACAAAATATTGGTCAGATACCGAGAAATTTAACTGTTTCTCTGGTAATAGAAGAAAGCAACTAATTATGAAATCTCTTGAACTCTGGGTCTTGTATGAAAATAAAATACAGAAATATTATGTATTACCAGCATTCGTAGACCATTTTAGCCACCGAGAAGAAAATGTACTAATCGTTGATAAAATCGTACAGTATAAATGTTCTAATTTGGAGATTGAAATGAAAACTTTTTTCCTGTATCCGACGAAGATTTATTCGAACGGATCTAAGACCATCTCCCATTTCATCTTCATCTACATCCTCTTCCATTTCCATAATATTGTTCTGAGCTAGATCGCCCTTGTATAGACCCTCAATATACTCCTTCCACCTTTCTGCTTTCCCTTCTTTGCTTAGAACTGGGTTTCCATCTGAGATCTTGATATTCATACAAGTGGTTCTGTTATATCCAAAGGTCTGTTTAATTTTCCTGTAGGCAGTATCTATCTTACCCCTAGTGAGATAAGCCTCTACATCCTTACATTTGTCCTCTAGCCATCCCTGCTTAGCCATTTTGCACTTCCTGTCGATCTCATTCTAGAGACGTTTGTATTCCTTTTTGCCTGATTCATTTACTGCATTCTTATATTTTCTCCTTTCATCAATTAAATTCAATATTTCTTCTGTTATCCAAGGATATCTAATAGCCTTCGATGTTTTACCTACTTGATCCGCTGCTGCCTTCTCTATTTCATCCCTCAAAGCTACCCTTTCTTCTTCTACTGTATTTATTTCCCCCATTCCTGTCAAATGTTCCCTTATGCTCTCCCTGAAACTCTGTTCAACCTCTGATTTAGTCAGTTTATCCAGGTCCCTTTTCCTTAATTTCCCACCTTTTTGCAGTTTCTTCAGTTTTAATCTAGAGGTCATAACCAATAGATTATGGTCAGAGTCCACATCTGCCCCTGGAAATGTCTTACAATTTAAAACCTGGTTCCTACATTACCATTATATAATGTTTCTGAAACCTGTCAGTATCTCCAGGATTCTTCCATGTATACAACCTTCTTTTACGATTCTTGAACCAAGTATTAGCTATGATTAAGTTATGCTCTGTGCAAAATTCTACCAGACGGCTTTCTCTTTCATTTCTTACCCTCAATCCATAATCACATACTATGTTTCCTTCTCTCCCTTTCCCTAATATGGAATTCCAATCACCCATGACTATTAAACTTTCGTCTCCTTTCGCTACCTGAATAATTTCTTTTATCTCATCATACATTTCATCAATTTCTTCATCACCTGCAGAGGTAGTTGGCATATAAACTTGTACTACTGTAGTAGGCATGGGCTTCGTATCTATCGTGGCCACAATAATGCGTTCACTATGCTGTTTGTAGTAGCTTACCCGCACTCCTATTTTTTTATTCATTATTAAACCTACTCCTGCATAACCCCTATTTGATTTTCATTTATAACCCTGTATTCACCTGACCAAAAGTCATTTTGGGCCTGCCACCGCACTTCACTAATTCCCGCTACATCTAACTTTAACCTATCCATTTCACTTTTTAAATTTTCTAACCTACCTGTCTGATTAAGGGATCTGACATTCCACGCTCCGATCCGTAGAACGCTAGTTTCTTTCTCCTGATAACGACGTCCTCTTGAGTAGTCCCCGCACGGAGATCGGAATGGGGGACAATTTTACCTCCGGAATATTTTACCCAAGAGGACGCCATCATCATTTAAGCACACAGTAAAGCTGCATGCCCTCGGGAAAAATTACGGCTGTAGTTTCCCCTTGCTTTCAGCCGGTCGCAGTACCACAACAGCAAGGCCGTCTTGGTTAATGTTACAAGTCCAGATCAGTCTATCATCCAGACTGTTGCCCCTGCAACTACTGAAAAGGCTGCTGCCCCTCTTCAGGAACCACACGTTTGTCTGGCTTCTCAACAGATACCCCTCCGTTGTGGTTGCACCTGCGGTACAGCAATATGTATCGCTGAGGCACGCAAGCCTTCCCACCAACGGTTCATGAGGGGGGGGGGGGGGGGGGAGGGGGAGGGGGAGGGAGGGGTGTAAGGCGTTAAGACTGTTTAAATGTGTTCCAAAGTTCGGCCGGCTGTGTGGGCGGTTGCTCCATCCTGTTGGAAGTAACTGTTGGTTTTTTCTTCCTCGTTAATGCTGACACAAATGGTTTCAAAATGCGGGAAATGCAACTCGTCGAAGTCAGCGTCTCAAAGAAGATGGGACTAATAACGCGGCGTGCAGACACAAAACCCCAAACTTCTGACCATGCCTTGATGTTTCTTGGAAGTTATGCGGATTCTCCGCTGCCTAAAACCTGTGATCCTGTTAGTTGATATAACCAGTCAGGTGAACAGATCCATATCCAAACGATTCACTGTTATTTCAGTGAACAGTCACTCACAATACTGGAGGTGCTGAGTAGCATCTGCTGGTTTTAATGCATGTACAACAGACAACCGGCAGGGATACATGTTCGGTCCAGGTGCAGTACTCGTCCGATGATCGATGTTATATACCAGTCTCTTGCGACAGGTGTCTCGTTGACTTGGTAGGACTCTGAAGCATTTTATGATGAACTGCAGCCATGTTTTCTGGTGTGCGGGCACACAAAAACAGATCCTGACTGACGACATTTTCGGATTAAGCGTTGCATAGCACACTTGGCTGGCACTTTGACACCATTATACTTCTCAGCAACCAACTGACCACGCCTTTCCACGATTTTGTTGTCACTGACTTTCCATAACGAACCACCGCTGTTCGTGCCCTTTACACTGATCCGTCACAGGCCGCACTACGCTCTGAACCGTTGTGTATCGCTTGGGGGACGTACAAGCGTTTGTCACGGCGTGTGGTTATATGCATACATTTACGTTCAATCTTATCCACTCGTCCGGACCACTTTTATATGCCCCACCATGTACAACCATGCAGAAAATTAACAAGCCGCATATTCTCTACTATCTATTACGCGGAAGCCATCGAAGTTAGAGAACCAGTAAACCACGCCAGACCTTGCAGACGAAGCAGAATGGTGATATTAACAGGTTCTCTAAGTGTACTAATAAGCGTCAAGAAACCAAAATGCAACAAAAGTATGTCACCTGTAATTATAGACATTATTAACGAAGTCGTTACAAATAAAGAAGCAGGAACGGTAACAAATTTCGTGTGGGTTCCAGGACGCAGTAGCATCTTTCATAATGAGGTAGTAGACAGCTTAGGGAAACTAGCAATGAAGTTAGGTGGAATCCTAAATGAGAAACATCCTTATCAAGAAATGTTACGCTTGATCAAGGACAAAGCCAGAAACGCCTGGCAGACGCAATGGGATTCTACCAATGTAGCAAAAGGAGTAGAATATGGCCAGCTGCAGCCTGAAATAGTATTAGCCCCTTTGTCTACTGGTTCGAATAGGAGCAGACGATCCATAACGATTACACGCATGCGTTTAAATCACCAACCCACCTGTTTCGAATGGGACTGAAGGAATCTTATGTGATTTATACAAAGAAGAAGGAGACATGAACCATCTACTCTCCTCGTGACCACATGCAATAAACAACAAAAAGCCTTTATCAGTGCATTGGGTTAACTCAAAGATTCCACTTTCAACGTGAGCTGCAGTGTTGTTGTCAATCCAAAAGCTTTAAATGTGTTGTTCAATATATGTAACCTAACTATCTAGACGCACTGTATACATGATGTGTGAAATTTCGTGTGTTACGTTTTCTTTTTTTGTTATTGTGGTATAATCACTTTATGAGCAGTTTATAGTGGTAACAAGTACCAACATTCATTCATATCCTAAATATTTGTGTAAATATCTATTCACGAAGTGAATTGTAGAATAACCATAAAGAAAGCTACTTTGTAAATGTGATGGACGGCTGTATGGCGATGGCCACATTGTAGTAATAAAAACAAAGAAAAAAGTCCGTCCTCATACGACTGGGAAAATAATCAAGTATTTTCAAAACCTTGGTTCTGAAGCCTAGTGCACCTATCGTACTGCTGTGACCTAATTCCAAGAGAGTTTTGCCTATTTATTCTGGTGGAAGTACCCCTAGGAGAGTCCAAGTTTTCTCCGGAAGACGGGGTTGTGGAGGCGGTGCAAGACTGGGTGTGCACGATGCAGCAGAGCGTGTTCGAGGGCGATATTAACGAGTTTTTCATGTGATGGACCAAGTGCTTAGAGGATGAGGGAGCTTATGTACAGATATGATGTTATATGCAATGCCTTTTTCCTGATAAGATGTTTCATTTTTTTAAAAAATTCTGTGATTTTTGAGTTCAATAGAAGCAAATGTCTACATTCATTTCGCCATCGATGTGTTTTACAATGTGAATGGCAATATAAGGCCCCTTCTTTTGTAGGAAGAGAAGACAGAACACAGTCTTCTTTGTGAAAAACTAGGTGCTTCATTTACCTGGGGCCATATTAATGACCATAATGAGTGTACTGTAGACTAGCATAATGGAACCCATTCCCGTTCTGTCATACAAGTGAGGCAACATTCAGTGGAACTTTCTCTAATCGATTGGACTGCTCCATACACTATCATTATTTATGGAACATTCTGTCGGCATTCGGAAGTGCATAGACATGTTAAAAACCGACATGAGATACACATGTATCTGTATATGTTCCAAACTACAACGTTGGACAAAAACAAAAGTGTCCCGGAGAACAGGGATCCACGGTACTAAGAAACACAGCAGAGGAAAGGAAATACATTACTAACCTGATTATAGCAGATGTTCAACGTGACCACCATTCGTTTCTTGACACTTTAGGGCCCTGATCAGCAAATTGCTGAAGGCGGATTGAAGCTGGACTGCTGGAATTGCTGCAGTCTTATCCGTAATATTCTACCACAGTTAATCAAGATTATGGGGGCTATTGCGATACACCTTAGACTTTGGGCCTCCCACACAAAGTAACCGCACGCTCTGCTAACAACTCTGCCAGGCGTGAATATTAAATACTGTAATGCTCGACCGGCTGTAAGGCAGTTGCTCCATCATGTTGGAAATAGCTGTAGGTCTTTTTCTCCTACGCTAATGCTACCACAACTTCATATCCAATCGTGTCCATTCTTCTGCGCCACTTTTATTTGTCCCACCCTGTATTTCTTTTATAATACGTTGTGATCCCACTTTCGGCTTTCTAGGCCATCCTCAGGCAAGAGAAGACTGAACAGACAGACCCCACAACATTAGACAGAACTTGTATCTGCACAAAGGTTGTTATTGCCAAATATACGTAACCATTTTACGACTGCATACAAGAAAAACACTAATACACTACTGGTCACTAAAATTGCTACACCAAGAAGAAATGCAGTTGATAAACGGGTATTCATTGGACAAATATGTTATACTAGAACTGACATGTGATTACATTTTCACGCAGTTTGGGTGCGTAGATCCTCAGAAATCAGTACCCAGAACAACCACCTCTGGCCTCAATAACGGCCTTGATGCGCCTGGGCATTGAGTCAAACAGAGCTTGGATGGCGTGTACAGGTGCAGCTGGCCATGCAACTTCAACACGATACCACAGTTCATCAAGAGTAGTGACTGGCATATTGTGACTAGCCAGTTGTTCGGCCACCATTGACCAGACGTTTTCAGTTGGTGAGAGATCTGAAAAATGTGTTGGCCAGGGCAGCATTAGAACATTTTCTATATCCAGAAAGGCCCGTACAGGACCTGCAACATGTGGTCGTGCATTATCCTGCTGAAATGTTGGGTTTCGCAGAGATCGAATGAAGGGTAGAGCCACGGGTCGTAACGAATCTGAAATGTAACGTCCACTGTTCAAAGTGCCATCAATGGGAACAAGAGGTGACCGAGACGTGTAACCAATGGCACCCCATACAATCATGCCGGATAATACGCCACTATGGCGATGACGAATACACGCTTCCAATGTGCGTTCACCGCGATGTCGCTAAACACGGATGCGACCATCATGATGCTGTAAACAAAACCTGGACTGATCAGAAAAAATTACGTTTTGCCATTCGTGCACGCGGGTTCGTCGTTGAGTACACCATCGCAGGCGCTCCTGTCTGTGATGCAGCGTCAAGGTTAACCGCAGCCATGGTCTCCGAGGTGATAGTCCATGATGCTGCAAAAGTCGTCGAACTGTTCGTGCAGATGGTTGTTGTAATGCAAACGTCCCCATCTGTTGACTCAGTGATCGAGACGTGGTTGTACGATCCGTTAGAGTCATGCGGATAAGATGCCTGTCATCTCGACTGCTAGTGATACGAGGCCGTTGGGATCCAGCACGGAGTTCCGTATTACCCTCCTGAACCCACCGATTCCATATTCTGCTAACAGTCATTGGATCTCGACCAACGCGAGCAACAATGTCGCGATACGATAAACCGCAACAGCGATAGGCTGCAATCCGATCTTTATCAAAGTCGGAAACGTGATGGTACGCATTTCTCCTCCTTACACGAGGCATCACAACGACGTTTCACCAGGCAACGCCGTTCAACTGCTGTTTGTTATGAGAAATCGGTTGGAAACTTTCCTCATGTCAGCACGTTGTAGGTGTCGCCACCGGTGCCAACCTTGTGTGAATGCTCTGAAAAGCTAATCATTTGCATATCACAGCATCTTCTTCCTGTCCATTAAATTTCGCGTCTTCAGCACGTGGTGTAGCAATTTTAATGGCCAGTAGTGTACAAGAAAAGACAAGAAATTAAATTTTTTAAACGTTCAGTGCCTCAAAAGATGCTTATTGTTTCTTCACTAACAAGAACGTTTAAGTATAATGCTTAACATACTGCACCTTCCCCTGGGTGCCAAGTTCACTGCACTCTCAGAAATTGTAACTGCAATGCGCACTAGCTTACATCATAAAGAAAGTGCGCAACGACAGTCTAACTACTGCACTTTAGATCAACCGATCAGGTACTGAACTTTTCTAAATGCTTCCTAGTATTTTTCTGTTATATGGTGCATGAGATTAGTGATCACAGGATGGAGGAGAGCAAGCTGATATGGACATTGGGGAAACGTTTATCGGACTAAATTGATAAAGGACCTTTATTCACAAAGTGAAGAGTACTCCAGAACGTCGTTAAACATGTGACGCGTATAAAATCTTACGCTATGGTCCCATAAGTGAAGACTCTCTTCACAGTCATTATTCAGTGGCGATAGGTCTGTGTGAGGGACGCAACGTGGACGCACGTATGCTCACACGCAAAGACTGAAACATTCACAGAATAGTCGACGACAAAGGTCACCAATTTCCAGCAGACGTTGTGTCGACAAAACTGGCTTGTTCCTCGCAGCGAAAAGAGATACGAAACTCAGTTAAAAATACGACGCCGGATGTGAATCGCGACCGAGTAAGGCGCGAGTACTGTCCCGTCTGAATTTAATTAAATGAGAGCAAAATTATAACTCAAGAGAACCCCACAAGGCTTCTATCAAATTATTTTGTAGTTACAGAAAATTCCTTACTTGAAAAATTTGAGCTAACTCCCATCCAAAATCGCCGTCTAAATGTGCGTAGGAGCGGCGCATCAGACCGTAGACGAGCTCAGAGAGTCTTCTACAGATCGACTCTACTGTGTCTGACTAATTACAGGGCAAAATCCTACCTGCCTCAACTCTGTGCATATATACCGAGAGAACTAGGAGGGGGCCAACTGACCAATCAACAAGACGAATTTTTCAGTGTTGCCACTTGCCTCTCCCATTCAGAAGACACGAGAGATGACGCCTGTTTATTCGTCCTCAGAATTTTCGATTGGCTCAAGGTCTAAAATTTGAACAAATGCATCGCGCATGCGTGTGTCTGAAAGAGCCAGTTGCGAGGATGCCCGTCAGGAAAGCTCACACAGACAACGCTACAAAGCTCCGCTCGAGGGACGCATCAAGCCAGCTTTAAAATTTGAAACCTTCTGCCGTTTCAGGTCTCTGAAGCCAGAAAGCCCTCCAGAATCCTACAAGATGGATGCATTTGCTATTATACCCACTGAAGCGGCACCACAGTTTAAGATAGGGAAGCTAGATTTGGTGCAACATTTCGGAGCGCACAAGTTACAGCCAGGTGCGGGCCGGATTGCAGTAAGTTACGCTGACCAGCGGTTGCGAAGTGGAATGGAGGCCACAGGGCCCATCGAACCGCTGAAAAGCGTAAATGCAGCGGTTCGCATGTCGCAAGCTATAGGCAGAAGGGGCCCACTGGCGCAACCGGGGTGGGGGGGATACGTGACTCGGGGCGATGCGTTAGCGAAACAGAGACGCACAGCCGAGGTGCTGTTTTCTAACGAGATTCATTCAAGTGTGGCAGATCTCCTGGACGGCGGCGCGTGTCACACTGCTGGGCTACACGCAGCAACAAATGGGGCGAGAGCGTCCCAGTCCACAGCGGGTCTTTGGTTCGACCCTCTGAGGCCGGCGCGGGGTCCGCAACCAGCCAGGGCGGGCCACTCTTCGGATCGCTACCGCGGGCAGTCGTCTCGTCTCCCGATACACGCCGGAGACTTACAAGGCGAGGGCCGCAGATTCGGACGCCAGAACGGGGGCGGTTGTTGCCGGCGCGTTCCCAGCTACGCCAGCTGAGGAAGAAGCAGCAGCGTGGGTGGGCTACGGCTCCCCTTGGAGCAGCGCGGAGTCAGCAAGGACGGTGGACGCTGAGTCGGCTGCTGGCGCAGCCATCCTGACATAATTGGAACTCTACAGCTGGCGAACAAGGCCGGCACGACACAGCACTGCGTTGTACAGGTCGCTGGGACAGTGGCCTCAGCAATGTGGGGCCTGTGACGTGGACCGAAGTGAACGATGCTCTGTAGTGGAAACGAATGAATCATTTGAAAAGCTCGGCCGAGTTTTAATACGGCACCTCCTGGCACCCATCCACTACACCTCATTCAATCAAGCCAGTAATCGGCCATACTTGGAATAAGTGGCTGCAGGTACGCGATATGCTGAAAGGTGGGTTGAATGATGCCTTAGAATATCTCTGTAGAATATTCCTTGCTTTGTACCTGCATAAAACTAATGCACTGCAATTTGCATTATTTCTTATATGTATTCGTGCAATGGTCACATACTGTTGGCAATAACAATCTTTGTGCGGCTAGAACCTCGCTCTCCCATTGTTGTGTGGTCTGTCGGTTTGATGGCCTAGAAAGCCAAAAGCTGGTTCACTACGAGTTACAAAATAATTATTATGGAACATTAATACCTTGTATTTCAGTTTTGAACTATCAGTATTATTACATCTCCACACTCAACACATTAGATTTTTGTTTACGGGTCCCGATGAAGACGAATGTTTACACTGCAAGAGAGCATCGAGAGATGAACTTTATCTCACATCATGAAAACTGCTCCCATCACACACAAACGCTGAAAGACACAAAGGCAAGGAATGCAATATGATCTCCTGAGAGCTGCACATTGCGCCAAAGCTGGTGAACTTGATGACTTTCTCTGTAAGCTCCTGAAAATCAATTTTGAGTCGTTGTAATTATATTGTGGGCTACCAGAAATGTACCGTGAACTGTACAACAGGTACTGTGAACTGTTGAAAATGTATTATGAGCTGAAATAAAACTGAAACATGAAAATAAATAATAACTGACCACAAAAATATGTAACAAATTATTTAATCTCATAATGATGACACAGGTACCTGACAGCACATATTTCGGAACCTTTCGAAATCGAGAATTTGTCTACAAGACTTTTCCTGTTTCACACGATTATACTATCACTTTCTTGAATGCTACCCCTTGCTACTAGGACATCCTTCATATGCTATCTTATTGGCCGCATGCATGATGATGTCACATGTACACCTCCCAGAAATTTTGATAACCTTTCTGTACGTCCCAGGATGCCATACTGAGGGCGGAGCTGTAATAATATTATTCTGCTTGATCAATGTAAATCATACAGTAGTGGAATGTCTTGTAACATGCCGTCACGAAGCCGCACTAAATTTTTAGCCTATGGTCTCTCTATATAGCAATTAATTATTATTGGTTTTTCCATCTTAAGCTTACTGCAGTTAAAGATTATTTTTCGACAGAGACTGTTCTTTTTGGTCATTCTGGAATCACGGGTGTCTATATTTTGGTGTTCATGGATTAAAACAGTATTTCCTTACAAAGTTGTAAAAATTACCCCCCCCCCCCCCGTGTTCTTGTTTACATATTCAGCAAACTGTTGCTTTTCCCTTCGTTGTTTTAGATCGAAAAAAGTTTGGTTGAGCATCCATTTTTGACAATTTTTCGCCTTTTTTAAAATACATTTTTACTTACACTTCATTGATGTTATTTCCACTTCACTTAGCTTCTGTGAACATTAACGAGAGATCAGTACTGTAGTTACACGTGATCTATACTCAGCACATTGTTTATGGTTATTCACTTCTTCTCAGTGTTGGTTGTGTGTTACCAACTTGTCCGATTTATTCTTTTTGTTCGTAGTCGTGTGTGTGTATGACGAAGAGTGATTATAAGAAAAGCAACAGAGAGGTGATGGGTAGTGGTGAATGAAGTTTCAGCAGTTTTAGGTGGGGTGAGGAGGATATCTAGTAAGTGGTTGATATATATGTAGAAGTGTAGTCATAAGTCTATATTTTGTATTATAGTAAGTGCTGTATTAATTTAAAAAGTGTGTGGTTTGCCAGGCAGGCCTCATGATTTAAGAATTTCTCCCTCTCTGTTACACTTTTGTGAATGTGGTACTTCACTTGTAGGGTGAGAAGGTGTGTTATGTTGTTTATCCTTATAATTGCCAAGTCTGTGTCTCTGGTGGTTATTATACGTTGGAGCTGGTACAAAAACATATAAATAATAATTGCTTCCATTGTCAATTATTGGTGAACTAAATTGTAGTGGGTGAGTAATACAAACATAACTGTGATCTGAGAACTTTATTGCCGGAATAGCATGTTTGTACTGGCTTTGCATGCAACGGGGGATGTGCAATGTTTGGCGCACATATCAAGAAGGAGTCGCTTCCTCCTTTTTCTTGAAGTTCCAAGGCTGTGTCTCAGCAGAGCCAAAGAAGATAAACACGAGACCGCTGACGAGATATAGTCCAGACCCGATGAAGAAGATGATTCGCCACTGCTCTAAGGTATTCTGCAACAAAACAATACATAAATATGGTTACATCAAGTACAGAGTGTTACATGATCAGTTTTTCTACTTGTTATGAAGAATTTTGTACAAAAAGTGGGATGCTGTTTGACGTGTTCGCTGTGCTGTTGCCCCAGATCTGTTGAATGTTCTGACCGAGTCGTTTGTAACGAAGAACGACGACTACCCAGTCACAATTTTACACCTCCACTTATAGACTGTAAGCCATCTTAAGATGTGTGACGGAAGGTACTAACAGTACTACCATCCTTTTCCCTCTTTCCAGTGCCGTACATGGATAATGCGTGGGAAGCGTGAGTGACGGTAGACCCCCATACGAACTATGATTTATCTGATTTTCTCATCGTGAACATTTTGCGAGACGTGTGTGGGAGGAACTAATATGTTCTCCAACGCTTCACGACACGTACGTACGCTCTATGTACACTGCCCGACAAAAAAACGTGAAGCCCCTAGAAGACACGGTCGAATGGCAATGTAACTTTGTACACGCACACATCATCGGCGGGGAAGTAAATGATCAGACTTCCCGTTTTGTAGGGAATATAAGGGCGTAAACAGCAACAGATGTTGAGCGATCACTAAGAAGGACGCGCAGATGCGACGTAGTGTGAGACAGCGATATCAGCACCTGGCAGAGCTTGAAAGGGGCCTCTCTGCGTGTCTCCATCTGGCCAGCTGGTTGAATCTTGGTACATCCAGATTTTTGTGGGACATTCGCATGAGACAGTGTCCCAACGTTGGACTGCATAGGAACGTGATGGAAGTTATACTCATCGTGAAGGTCCCACTCGACCACGTCTGACTGCCAAAAGGGCGGAAAGCCGTACTGTGCACCGAGCACATCTTAACCTCTTAAGATTTGAGCCTGCCATCCGAGACCATGTAATGGACTCAGTGTAATGTTCTGTGTCTTGCCGCATCGTTGTTTGCAGACTAGAGGCAGTCGCACTAGGCAACTGCCGTCCCACGTGTGGTCTGCTGTTAACACCACCAGACAAACACCTGCAGTAGGATTGATGCCGTGACTGTGAAGCAAGGAGTGCTGATGAATGGCGTCGCACTGTGTTCAGCGATGAATCACAGTTCTGCACTATCCCTGGGAGACCAATGTCTGCGAGTATGGCGCCGAACTAGGGAGAAGTCCTATGTTTCCTATGTTTTGGAGGCATCTAGGTGTGGTGAGCCATCAGGTATGACTTCAGGTCAGGGATGGTAGGGATTGAGGGAATTCTGAAGGAACAAAGGTACCTCACGGACATTCCGCGTCCTCATGTGTGACCTCTCAGTCGACAGTAGCCTGGCACCGTTTTTCAACAGAACGATTCTCGTATACACATGGCACGTGTCTGTAACTGTCTGCGTGTTGTTGAGACAGTGCAGTGATCCGCATGGTATCCACATCCGTCCCTAATAGAACACATGTGGGACCTTGCTCGGACGTTAACTACATCCCACATCGAGAATCCAGGACATCAAGGTCCAGTTACAACAGTGGTGTACAGTTAGCCTCTGGAGAGGATAGAAATGCTTTATGACACCCATCCCAGGCAGCCGAGTCTGCGCCAAGCAGGGTAGCCGCAAGGTCTAGGGCGCCTTGCCACCTTGACGCGGTCCGCTCGGCTCCCCCCGTCGGGAGTTCGAGTCCTCCCTCGGGCATGGGTGTGTGTCTTGTCCTTAGCGTAAGTTAGCTTAGATTAATTATTGTGTAAGCCTAGGGACCGATGACCTCAGCAGTTTGGTCCCATAGGAACTTAACACAAATTTCCAAATTTTTTTTCGAGTCTGTGCATACATCCAGGCCAGAGAGGTTGCAACGCCATACTAATTAAGTAGGCTCGTACAGCCAAGTGCTTCGTAAATTTACTCGATTTTGTAATCACATATCATATCAACATGTGAGGATCCGTTTATAACTGCTGCAATACCACTGAAAATGTCTGTTCGTGAATTACAGATGTGGCCAAAGTAAGTGACTTTAAATCTTTATGAAGTTAGTTCTCATTTCTGATGCTGATTCTATGAATCGAGCTGTTGGTCTGAAAACGAAGTGTTTGGATTATGGCAATTAAGGAATGGCTATACTGAGCAGCAGTGGTTACTATTGCGAATTCCATGAACAGGTCTCTGCAGGTCGTTCTGGGTACACTGCACAAATAACTTGCATTGACTGTTCAATGAATGAAGCAAACGGCTGAGAGTACATCTCGCACGTTCCTCGTGAGAGCTGTAGTGATGATTCCCTGAACAAGGCTCATGTACTATTGTGCAGGTGCGTTTGTTTGTGAGAATGTGGGTAATAATGCCGAAAGCAGCCGTCAGGTGGACTTTTAATTCTTTATTTATACTTACACCTCCTTCTAAGATGTACCCGACGACGGCCGGGAAGATGAAACCAGTGCAGGTGCCGATTGCGTTCATTATACCATACAGAGATCCTGGAAGAAAAAAAATGCAAGACACTTTTAAGTTTCAGAGCACTGCGCTCAGAGTGAAATAAAATGGCAACAAATTACAAGAAAAATCCTTGGTTACATCACAGTATCTCGTAGAATATCTTAGACTTCTGAATTAGTAAAACAATACGGAAAATAGTTAGTAAAAAAAATCTCAGGGTGAAATCAGTTTTCCGGGAAAATAGTTAGTGAGCGAAACGCTCTTTATTTTTCATAGAAGCCATGGAGCTGAATGGTTCAAATTCAGTTAGAGCTCTATTGGCTTGACTCCTCCTCATAGAAACTTTTGTTCCATATAAATAAAAAAAATTAATCTTTAATTTAGGTATACTTAAATACTCTTGAGTCACGACTAGGACTCCTACAAAATGCGCACATTTTGGAAGAACAAATGTAAATTGACTGGAGAAACTACAGGAGTAGCTCCGTTCAAAAAGTGCTCACTAGTCGCTTGTGAGAGCTGTAGGAAGTGTAGTACAGACAGTGTGTGTGTGTGTGTGTGTGTGTGTGTGTGTGTGTGTGTGTGTGTGTGTGTGTCAGTAGGATGTATGCACGCGGTAAGTTGGTTGATGTGGAGATGTGCCAAAATGGCAGAAAGGAGCTGTCGTGTTCTGATGTGCCGGTGACGACACCGTAAATGAAATTGCTCCATTTGGCTGTGTACCAATGCGAACTGTCTGCAACGACAAGTGTAAGAACAGTCCCAACCGACAGGGACTGCAGACAGGTGTCAACCATTGTCAATGGTAATCGGTTCCAAAACTGATAATAATTTCCACTGTCTCTGTATGCGGGTTCCTCTCAGTTTCCGACCGAACACTGCAACAGCAACTGCATGCCACAGACATCTGGGATCAGGTTGCTCGTGAAAGGTCGGCTGGTCACATGAGCACATGGAGCTGCATGTCCTCAGTGGGCCAAACAATGCAGTGGGCAGTGGATGACTCGAGGCGTGCAGTGTGGCTCAGCGAGTCGCCATTTTGTTTCGTTTCAGATGAAGCGAGCCGTAGAGTGTACCAGCTTATAATCATTAAAATGCCTTTGTTTTAATGATGTCCATCCCAAATCCAGTATCATTTCAGTGACACTCTCTCTCCTATTTCGCGACTTTACAAAACGTGCTGTCCTTCTTTGAACTTTCTCGATGTACTCCGTCAATCCTATCTGATTAGGATCCCACACAGCGCAGCGGTATTCTAAAATAGGACAGACAAACGTAGTGTAGGCAGCCTCCTTAGTAGACCTGTTACTCGTACATTTTGTAAGCGTCCTGCCAATAAAACGCAGTCTTTGGTTAGCCTTCCCCACAATATTTTCTGTGTGTTCCTTCCAGTTTAAGTTGTTCGTAATTGTAATTCTTAGGTATTTAGTTGAATTTACAATCTTTAGATTTGACTGATTTATCGTGTAACCGAAGTTTAATGGGCTCCTTTTACCACTCATGTGTATGACTTTACACTTTTCGTTATTTAAGGACAATTGCCAATTTTCGTACCAAACAGATATCTTTTATAAATCGTTTTGCAACATTGTTAACAAGAAATGATAGTAAGGAATATGTATATTGAGAGGCTAGTGCCAAAGTACCCACACTAGTGAACAGGGGTAGACAAGAGGTTCGTGAACTCACACCGCTTATTTTCCAAACCACCCGTTTCTGAGCCAAAAATATCCTCTTAGAATGGGAAGAGTTACCCCAAAATATAATACCATACGACGTAAGCGAATGAAAATAAACAATGTAGACTAATTTTCGGGTCGAACGATTATTCACTTCACATACCGTTCGAATAGAAAAAATGGCAGCATTAAGTCTTTTCCTCAACGCGGTCTTTCCGTGACAGTTTACTATCTATCTGAACACCTAGAAATTTGAACTGTTCAGTTTCACTAATCGCAGGCATTCTCAACACTGAATAATGACCTTCTGCTGTCTGCTGCTAAAGTAAAAGGTGAACCAATAGTAAACTACTCCCCATATTCAGTAATGGTCCAGCTTCTGGGGCAATATTTTGTGATCAATACAATTAAACGCCTTAGTTAAATCAAAAATATGCCTAGCGTTCGAAGCCTTTCGTTTAACCTGTCCAGTACCACACAGAGAAAAGAGAAATAGCATTTTCAATTGTTGAACGACTTCTAAAGCCGAACTATACGTTAGGTAGCAAATCGTATGATATAAAACCATCAATTATCCTTACACACACACAGCCTTTTCAGTAACATAAGCAAACACTGATGACATAGAAATACACTCCTGGAAATTGAAATAAGAACACCGTGAATTCATTGTCCCAGGAAGGGGAAACTTTATTGACACATTCCTGGGGTCAGATACATCACATGATCACACTGACAGAACCACAGGCACATAGACACAGGCAACAGAGCATACACAATGTCGGCACTAGTACAGTGTATATCCACCTTTCGCAGCAATGCAGGCTGCTATTCTCCCATGGAGACGATCGTAGAGATGCTGGATGTAGACCTGTGGAACGGCTTGCCATGCCATTTCCACCTGGCGCCTCAGTTGGACCAGCATTCGTGCTGGACGTGAAGACCGCGTGAGACGACGCTTCATCCAGTCACAAACATGCACAATGGAGGACAGATCCGGTGATCTTGCTGGCCTGGGTAGTTGACTTACACCTTCTAGAGCACGTTGGGTGGCACGGGATACATGCGGACGTGCATTGTCCTGTTGGAACAGCAAGTTCCCTTGCCGGTCTAGGAATGGTAGAACGATGGGTTCGATGACAGTTTGGATGTACCGTGCACTATTCAGTGTCCCCTCGACGATCACCAGAGGTGTACGGCCAGTGTAGGAGATCGCTCCCCACACCATGATGCCGGGTGTTGGCCCCGTGTGCCTCGGTCGTATGCAGTCCTGATTGTGGCGCTCACCTGCACGTCGCCAAACACGCATACGACCATCATTGGCACCAAGGCAGAAGCGACTCTCACCGCTGAAGACGACACGTCTCCATTCGTCCCTCCATTCACGCCTGTCGCGACACCACTGGAGGCGGGCTGTACGATGTTGGGGCGTGATCGGAAGACGGCCTAACGGTGTGCGGGACCGTAGCCCAGCTTCATGGAGACGGTTGCGAATGGTCCTCGCCGATACCCCAGGAGCAACAGTGTCCCTAATTTGCTGGGAAGTGGCGGTGCGGTCCCCTACGGCACTGCGTAGAATCCTACGGTCTTGGCGTGCATCCGTGCGTCGCTACGGTCCGGTCCCAGGTCGACGGGCACGTGCACCTTCCGCCGACCACTGGCGACAACATCGATGTACTGTGGAGACCTCACGCCCCACGTGTTGGGCAATTCGGCGGTACGTCCACCCGGCCTCCCGCACGCCCACTATACGCCCTCGCTTAAAGTCCGTCAACTGCACATACGGTTCACGTCCACGCTGTCGCGGCATGCTACCAGTGTTATAGACTGCGATGGAGCTCCGTATGCCACGGCAAACTGGCTGACACTGACGGCGGCGGTGCAGAAATGCTGCGCAGCTAGCGCCATTCGACGGCCAACAGCGCGGTTCCTGGTGTGTCCGCTGTGCCATGCGTGTGATCATTGCTTGTACAGCCCTCTCGCAGTGTCCGGAGCAAGTATCGTGGGTCTGACACACCGGTGTCAATGTGTTCTTTTTTCCATTTCCAGGAGTGTAGGTCTAAAATTATCCACATTATCCCTTTTCAGACAACAATCTCAGAAAGGTATTTGCCAAGAAAGTTATATGATTCCCTGTTGAAACTAAATTTTTATTTAATTCACCAGTAATGCTCAGAAAATAATTGTTAAATACTGTACGTGTATCTGATTTATCAGTAACAGAAATATTTTTACTACGAACTGACTTTATATCAACGACCTTGTTCTGCTGACCAGAAACTTCCTTCACAACTGACCATATGGTTTTAATTTTATCCTGTGACTTAGCTGTTCTATTTGCATACCACATAATCTTTGCCTTCCTAATAACACTTTTAAGCACCTTACAATCTGTTTTTAATGGCCTACTGTAGCTTGATTGTGACTACATCTAACGTTTTGATATAATTCCCGCCTTTTTCTTCTTGATATCCTTTTTCCACTAGTCAGCCACCCGGACTGCCTATTACTGCTAGTACCCCGTTTAGAACGTTCTAATGGAAAGCAGCTCTCAAAAAAATGGCTCTGAGCACTATGGGACTTAACATCTATGGTCATCAGTCCCCTAGAACTTAGAACTACTTAAGCCTAACTAACCTAAGGACACCAAATAACACCCAGTCATCACGAGAACTCTCAAAGAGCGTGAGAAATGTGTTGAGGAAAGCATTATATTTATCATCTGTGTTATTAGCACTATAAACATCCTGCCACTCTTGTTCCTTGGCGATGTTTAAAAACCTCTCTATTGCTGTTGGATTAACTTTCCTACGTAGTTTGTAATTATATGTGACATTTGTTTGAGTACAATAGTCTTTTAGTGTTAAAATTTGAGCATCATAGTCTGAAAGGCCATTCACCCTTTTACTAACAGAATGACCATCTAGTAATGAAGAATCATCATCATCATCATCATCATCATCATCATTTAAAACTGATTATGCCTTTCAGCGTTCAGTCTTGAGCACAGTCCCCTTAGTAAAATTCCTCCATGATGCCCTATTCAGTGCTAATATTGGTGCCTCTTCTGATGTTATGCCTATTACTTCAAATCATTCTTACCCGAATCCAGGTACCTTCTCCTTGTTCTATACCGACTCCTCCTACCCTCTACTGCTGAACCCATGAGTCTCTTGGATAATCTTGCTTCTCCCATGCGTGTAACATAACCCCACCATCTAAGCCTGTTCGCCCTGATTGCTACATCTATAGAGTTCATTTCCAGTTTTTCTTTGATTTCTTCATTGTGGACACCCTCCTGCCATTGTTCCCATCTACTTGTACCTGCAATCATCCTAGCTACTTTCATTTCCGTAACCTCAACCTTATTGATAAGGTAACCTGAATCCACCAAGCTTTCGCTCCCATACAACAAAGTTGGTCGAAAGATTGAACGGTGCACATATAACTTAGTCTCGGTACTGACTTCCTTCTTGTAAAGAGAGTAGATCGTAGCTGAGCCCTCACTTGAAGAATGAATAAAAATATTGTCTATGGGTGTGCTCTTGCTCCCCTGCGCCCTAGTTGGAAAAAAATACAGTCTGCATCAGATCATATGAATTTAGGAGATCAACCAACATCCTTTTTCTTGCACCATCATATACAAAATTTATTTTGAAGTCACCACATATAACCAATTTCTGGTACTTCCTACAAAGTAAATCAAGAATCCTCTCTAGCTTGAGCAGAAGTGCTCTAAAGAGAGAGTTAGTGGACTTATAAACAGCAACAATTAGAAATTTAGTTTCACTAAATTCAACTGCTCCTCCACAACAGTCAAATATCTGTTCAGTGCATTGCCGTGATACATCTGTGGACTCAAATGGAATACTGTTGTCTATGTACATAGCCACTCCCACACCCTTCAAGGAACCCGTTGAAAAACAGCCAGCTAATCTGTATCCTGGTAAAGGAAGTCTCTGAATTGTCAAATTATTTAAGTGGTGCTCCGACATACAAAAAATTTCAGAGTCAACATCTATAATCAGTTGACTAACTTTATCTCTAATACCTCTTATATTTTGATGAAATATGTTAATTCCTTCTCTACTTGAAAACGTGACGTCATCTGAATGTGAACCCTTAGATAGAGTGACTTCGCAAGTCCTTTTTGACTTAGCAGTCGCTATTTACTGAGTACTACAAGCAGTAGCATAGTGTCTGCGAGCGTTACTATCAGTGATTTTTACGAGATGAACGACTGCTGAGAGACAGTAAAGTAATTTTAGATATCATTGTGGTAGGTATAAGACATCAAGTGCCACAAATCAGATTTTACGCAGGTTAAGTACCATTTTGTAATATACTCTTAATAAGTGTTATTTTTTAATTACTATTGTGTTGCAATACTTTGTTATTGTGCCACACAATCAAAGAAGTGCTTCTTTACAAACATGCAAATCAGCCACCGTTAACCCTAAAACACTTAAGGGGGGTAAAAGTTGCATTGTTACTAAAGCACCATGAACTTTACTTCTACATATTTTATTCAATGGAAGTCATACTTTACAGTTTATGCACTAATTAATTACAATTACAATGCCTCCAGTGGTATGTCACATACAAAATAAGTACGAAATATCCTGTGTTACACCTTACACTGATATTACTATATTGGCTCGAACCTCGAATTGGTACCAGTTACAACCGTGTATCTTACGAAGCTTTAGAAATCTAAAGTTAACCGAAACATGGAGACAGTTTTCTGGCACAGTGAAATTTTGGACTGAGTAAATCTAGTCTTCATTTCCCACGAACATTACATGCACATGAGCGACAGAAATCTCGTATCACAGATAATCTGTAGAAAGCAAATGTCTTCTCTTCCAGTCTTGTACATTAAATGTGCGTTACGTCAGTTCAGTGCTTAGCATAAGAAAAATCACATCAGACCTGAAAGTTCTGTAGATTCCGTTACAACATTCACAGCACATGTTGCGATATGATTGTGAACGATTACTCAGGGCTCATTTCGTTTCTTCTGGGTGCTGTTTATAAAATATTATATGCTTTGGCAATTTTCTCACTTTGAATATAAAAATGATACAAATCCATAATCACCAGAATGAAGTTCGTTCAGACAAGTACATCGCACACTTCCGGAAAGTTATTTGTACTTGATACTAGTAATAATTTTACTTCTAGGTGTGAATTATTTATTGTCTGATCCAAGTGATATACGCTGGTGTCCAAAATTAAAGCAACAAACGAAAATTTAGCAAGGTTGCGTTTATTTTGCCACAAAATGGTACAAATAGGTTGTAGTAAAATAAAAACATTGTAAAGAATATACAGAATGTAAACAACTGCAACATGCATAACTTAGACACAAATGTTATACGTTTTTTCTAACTTAACAGATTTGCACACACGTTGTGCCAACTGCTTAATGTGCTCAGTATGGGGTGCGACGAGCTCTGACGGGCCTGACAAAGACGGGGCATGCTGTGAACGATGTCATCAATCTCTTGTTGAGACAATAAAGCCCGTTCCTCCTGCAGAGCGGCTCGTAAGTCTTGGAAAGCTGATGTCATGCAACCCGTCTCCCTAGTGCGTCTCAGACATTTGGTATGGGATTCACATCGGGAGAGCGAGCAGGCCACGCCATGGGTGCAACGTCTTCCGTTTCCAAGAGAGCATCAGCCACCCGTGCTCTAAGAGGTCGAGTATTATCGTCCATCAGTATGAAGTCTGGGCCGCACATGAGGTCCCAAGATACGTCACGATACCTGACAGCGTTAAACCTTGCCGATTCACCTGTATAATTTCGTGAAGAGGTGTTAGTGTGGTTAACATAATCCCTACCCACACCATTAGAGATCCTCCTCGATATCGGCCTCTTTCCCCAATGTTTGGGTCCTGAAATCGTGTTCCATGTTCCCTTCAGGTGCGAATCCGTCGAGAATAACTCTCCAGACCAAATCGGGGCTCATCTGTCAAAAGAACATTGGCCCACTGTTCGACCGCTCGGGTGACATGTTGACGGCTCCACTCTAAACTTTGCCTTCTTTGAAGACACGCCAGAGGTATAAATACAGCAGGTCTCTGACAATAAAGGCCATTCAGCCGAAGCCTTCTGTACACCGTTTGCCTCGATACAACACGTCCAGTGGATGCTACGAGGTCAGATTCCAGCTGCCGTGCAGTATTAAAGCTTTACCGTCGTGCCTTTACAGCCAAATAACGGTCCTCCCTTTCTGATGTCAGAAATTGTCGGCCCTGCTCTGGTCTTTGGGATTCAGTCTCTATAAACTGTCGCACATCCGAGAAACAACAGAACGGTTTGGATTAAGCAATCAGGGTACATCAGTTTGCGACTGTCCTGCTTCCTTCTTCCTGTGGCCCTCCACCGCAGAGACTCTGGTAGGCTTATTCTCTGTGCCATGCTGCACCGTCTGTGACTGTATACACAGATATTGTGGATACGGGACTACCCGGAAAACAATACCCCGTTTGATATCCCTGACGTCATCGTTGGTGTGGTTTCCCGTTAACCGGAATGCCACCTTCCGTGCAGAACACGATCGTACGGACATCTTTTGACAGTTTGTATGATTACATCATGAATTAGACACAGACCGGGAAACAGCTGTTTGTTGTTTTAATTTTGGACGCCAATGTGTGATACATTTACATGAAATTAGAAGAGAAGATATTTTTGCGCTAGACTGTGATAGAAGATATTTTTCGAACTTTTTCAAGATGGGCTGTTACAAGGCTAATTGGGAAACACTCTCTAGAATTCAGGAGGGAGCAGGGATAAATTCAGGTAGCAAAAGGTTATCTACAACTGTTACAGAAACGAGACTGCATTTATATGAATCTAAAGACATAAAGGGGGACAGTTGTTGAGAAGGGTGTGAGACACGGCTGTAACCTACCCCAGATGTTATTCAATCTGTACAACGAGCGACTATTAAAGGAAACCGAGGAGAAATTTGGAAAATCAGTTGAAGTTCGTGGGGAACAAATAAAAACATTGATGTCTGCCAGATATTGTAATTTTCTCAGATGAGGCAAAGCAAATGGAAGAGCTGTTGAACTGAACCGGTAGTGGACGAGGAAGATGATTATCATTGCGGTCATCCTCGTAGAAACACTCGAAGGACGATTGTTCCGACGAGAAACTGTTTACTCTGTTAACGCATTGAAAAATTTACCTAAGGTTGTGTGGATTTCTGTTGCGAAGGTGGCAGGGATAAAATACAGGGAGCGAAGCAGCGCGGGGTAGGCGCGTGGTCTCAGGCGCCTTGCCACGGTTCGAGCGGCTCCCTCCGTCGGAGGTTCGAGTCCTCCCTCGGGCTTGGGTGTGGCTGTAGTCCTTAGAGTAAGTTAGATTAAGCAGTGTGTAAATCTAGGGACCGATGGCCTCAGCAGTTTGGACCCATAGGAACTTAACACAAATTTCCAGTTTCCAGGGAGTGAAAGGCTATATCAAATGGCTCTAAGCACTATGGGACTTAACTTCTGAGGTCATCAGTCCCGTAACGCTATATCAATTGGTACAGAAACCATAAGGGAGTTATAATATTCGAGGATTCGAGGGGGCACGAAAGGGAAGCAGTGGTTGAGAAGGGAGTGAGACAGGGTCGTAGCCCATCCCTGATGTTATTCAATCTGTACATTGAACAAGCAGTAAAGGAAACAAGAGAAAGATTTGGAGCAGGAATTAAAATCCAAGGAGAAGAAATAAAAACCTTGAGGTTTGCCAATGACTCCAAAGGGCTTCGAAGAATAATTGAACGGAATGGACAGCGTCTTGAAACGATATAAGATGAACATCAACAAAAGCAAAACGAGGATAAACGAATGTAGTCGAATTAAATCAGGTGATGGTGAGAGAATTAGATTAGGAAATGAAACACTTAAAGTAGTAGATGAGTTTTGCTATTTGGGCAGCAAAATAACTGAGGATGGTCGGAGTAGGGAGGATATAAAATGTAGACTGGCAATGGTAAGGAAAGTGTTTCTGAAGAAGAGAAATGTGTTAAGATCAACTATAGATTTAAGTGTCAGGAAATCTTTTCCGAAAGTGATTGTGGAGAGTGTAACCATGTATGGATGTGAAACATGGAGGATAAACAGTTTAGACAAGAAGGAAATAGAGGCTTTCGAAATGTGATGCTTCAGAAGAATGCTGAAGATTAGATGGGTAGAGGAGATACTGAATAGAATTGGGGTGAAGAGGAATTTGTGGTACAACCTTACTAGAACAAGGAACTGTTTGGTCGGGCACGACTGAGGCATCAAAGAATCACCAACTTAGTACTGGAGTAATGCGTGGGATTTGGGATTGTAGAGGGAGACCAAGAGATGAATATACTAAGCAGATTCAGAAGGATGTAGGTTGCAGTAGTTTCTCGGAGACGAAGAGGCTTGCACAGGATAGAGTAGCACGCAGAGCTTCGTCAAATCCGTTTTTAGACTGAAGACCACAACAAGAACGATAGTTTAAAGTTTCTGTCGTAGCTTACGGTACCAGGTCTTGAAAAATCACAATACTCTTTATGCTGCGCATGCTCAATTTTAAAGAGCACGCTGTTTAGAGCACCGTTTTTCGAGTCTTTAATGAATGTTGTTGAGTCATCCAGTTCCCACTGCTACTAACCTGCGCATTACGCCTGTCTATAAACTGACCTTCGTGTAGTGGAAATACGGGGATAGGAGGACTCACCTGCGTAGTTGGGAGCGAGGTCGTGGTGGTTGGAGAGGTTGCTGACGGTCGCTGCCCCGTTGCAGCCCAGTGAGAGACTCAGGATGGCCACGGCGAGCGCCTCGTTCCCCCCGATGTAGCCCATAGAAGCCATCAGCACGGCCGGCAGGATGTGTGCTGCGCCAAACAGAGGCAAGAGTCGATACACTTACTTTTACCAGCTAACAACCATTCCCATATTGCTAATTTATACAATGCCTGCCACCATACACCGTCTATACTTTTTCTTCTTTTTTCATTTCACCCAACTTCGTACTACGTATTTTTTGTTGGACTACAGTTTAAACATCACACACACACACACACACACACACACACACACACACACAAACACACACTACAGCACATATGCATGCCTCATGAAAGATCAGAAACTTATAAATTATCTGATAACTAGACTAAATTATACACTGGCCCAACTGGCAGAATGTTCGAAAAAATATTCAAGAATCAGTGGCCCACGATTTGACAAGTAAGACAGCATTTGCAGCTCATCTTGCTCAGATTAATCATACATTTACTAATATTTACGGGTAAAAGAAGGGCAAAAGAAAATTACAGACCAGTACCCCTAACAACAGTCTGCTGCAGAATCCTTGAACATGTTCACAGTTCGAATATAATAAATTTTCTTGAGATCGAGAGCTCGTGTGCACAAATCAGCATTGTTTTGAAAGAACTATACTTGGGTACACTTATATGTGGCAGCCGAATATCACAATAATACTAATGAAAACTAAAATAAAACTATTATATTATAAACTGTGTATGTCTCTGATAGACTTTATGAAGTGGATCGCTGACTGTGCACGATCGAAGATCCAAAGATGCTGGTTTTGGTCTGAAATTATAGTGCTGGAGTAAGAGAGCGCTTGGCGCACTGCAATGGGTAGCTGTCTGTGAGCGAAAGAGGATGGAGTAGGCAGTTTTTGTGGTGTGGTCTGTGAAGCCACCAAGAGATATATTATAATGTAGGAATTATGAGTACATGTGTTACTGGAGATACCAATGTGGAAGCAGAAATCTTCTCGCAAGCAAGGTAAATATGTTAAATATTTATGACTTTAATTTTGCCAGCGCGTTATTGTAGATGAGTTGGCTGATAATTTGCAATTGTTGTGTACCCCCAAGAATGTACGTAAACAGATTTGATGTAAAGGCTAGTTACATATTTCCCCTTAGTAATGTTTCGAAGATTTGTTAACACAGCTATACGTAATTTGATTATTTGTGTTTATGCCTTTATAGTGAAGTTAGAAAATTCTTGCTGTATAAACCTCGTTGTTGTAACTCAGTTAGTAAAAAGGATGTAATTTTTCTGAGTAATGTAATTTCAGTTCTCAGATGTTTTGGAAAGTCAAATTTAATTTCGGATACAATTTCAGTATTGAAAAGATCAGCGTTAGTAATTCTTCCAAATCAGTACCGCATCAGTACCCCAGGTCATATGTTTTTCAAAGACACTGAATTTTTCTTAAACGTTTTCATTTATCAACGAAAAGAATTTCATGTACATTTCAAAGTATTACGGGCATAATTGCATACCGCTGAGTCTGTAGCTAACATATATATATATATATATATATATATATATATATATATATATATATATATATATATATATATATATATATATATATATATAAGAGACCAGAATATATCGCGTTCAACCGTTGCTGCTTTAGGGGTAAGACAAATTAATTTATTTGTTATGTGCATAGGGACCAAAGTTATCAGTTTTGAACAGGGCCAGAGGGTTCAGTGCCTAAGGGTCTGAATATATTTTGCAGTGACTTTATTTCTTTATTGGTATCGGGAGTTGCATTGCCCATTCAGTTCGTATAAAGTTTTTACTAACAATAACACAGAGTAAGCACACCACTTGCTGTTACAGAACGCTACACTATAAATCCAGTTATGTACCCATTCCTGAGTCACACATTCATTCAATGAATTTATAAAGAACTTTATAGCTTTCAGAAAGCATCTCTCACGCGAAACTCAGTTTGCCCTTTACTCACATGACATACTGCGGCTATCGATGAAGGGCAACAAGCAGATTCCATATTTCTAGATCTCTGGAAAGCGTTTGACAAGGTGCCCCATTGCAGGCTGTTAATGAAGGTATGAGCATATGGAACTGGTACACAGGATGTGAGTGACTCGAAGACTTTTTATGTCATAGATCATAGTATGTTGTCTCGATGGAGAGTGTTCATCAGAGACAAGGGTATCGCCGGGAGTGTCCCAGGAAAGTGTGATACGACCGCTGTTATTCTCTATAAACATAAATGATCCGACGGGCAGTGTGGGCAGCAATTCGCGGTTCTTCACTGATGATGCTGTGGTGTATGCTAAAGTGTCGTTGTTGAGTGATTAAACGAGTATACAAGATAAATTAGATAAAATTTGTAGCTGGTGTGATGAATGGCAGCTAGCTCTAAATGTAGAAAAATGTAAATGAGGATGAATATGAAGAACGAATCTGTAATGTTGGGATACAGTATTAGTAGTGTCCAGCTTGACACAGTTATGACATTTAAATATTTGGAAGAGACGTTCCCAATCGATATGAAATGAAACGAGCATGCGAGGACTGTAGTAAGAAAGGTGAACGGTCGACTTCGGTTTATTGGCAGAATTCTAGGAAAGTGTAGTTCCTCATTAAAGGAAACCGCATATATGACGCTAGTGCGACCTATTCTTGGGTACTGTCCGAGTGTTTGGGATCCGTACCAGGTCGCATTGATGAAAGACATCGGAGCAAACCTGAGGCGGGCTGCTAGATTCGTTACCGGAGATACTTCGGGAACTTAAATGAGAATCCCTGGTGGGTATGTGACATTCTTTTCCAGAAACACTACCCAGAAAATTTAGGGAACCGGCGTTTGAAGGTGACTGCAGAACGATTCTGTTGCCTCCAATAGACATTGAGCGCAAGTACCACGAATATAAGAACCGAGAAATTAGGGCCCATACGGAGTTATATAGACAGCCGTTTTCCTCTTGTTCTATTTGAGAATGGAACAGGAAAGGGTATGACTACCAGTGGTACGGGGGTACCATCCGCCATGCGCCGTAAGGTGGATTGTGGAGTATCGATGAAGATGTAGGAATGCGTTTTGGTCCACTAATATTTATGTACATTCTAAGACAAAAGAAATACCGACGCACTACGAAAATATTACTCTAATGGAACGTAAATCGGTAGATTTGACGTCCACGTACAGACAAAGAAATTATTAACATTTCAGAAAAAATTAAAGGATTTATTGCACAAAAATTAAATGATCGTATGTCATTGATGGTCTGGTGTCATCAGCTGGGGAACTTCGGCCGCCGAGGTGCAAATGTTTTCACTTGGCATCACATTGGGCGATTTACGAAGCGATGACGGTAAAATGAAGATGAGGACAAATCAATGCCCAGTCCTTGAGCGGAGAGTATCGCCGACTCGGCAGGGAATCGAACCCGGGCCCAAAGCATGGCACTCAGACACACTGACCACTCTGCTAAGCGGCCGGACATTTATTCAAGACAGAGAAGTTCACACTGAGCAAGCCAATAACGCATCAGTCCACCTCTGGCCATAATGAAGTCATTTATTCGGTTTAGTACTGACTGATAGAGTTGTTCGGTGTCGTCCTGAGAGATACTGCGCTAAACGCTGTCCAATTAGCGCGTCATAATTCCGAGATTTCCGGAGGGCTGTGCGCATAACGCTCCAAACTTTCTGTTGGGGAGAAATCCTTGCCGGCGAAGGTTGGGGTTGGCAGGCACGAGCACAGGCCGTAGACACTGTCGTTGTTTGCTGGTGGGCATTATCTTGCTGAAGTGTAAGCCAGGATGGCTCACCCTGAGGGTCAGAAAAACGGGTCACAGAATATCATTGACGTACCGTTGGCCCGCGAGGATGTCGCGGATGATAACCAAAGAGGTCCTGTTATGAAAAGAAATGGCGTCCCAAACTATCTCTCCTGGTTCTCGAGCTGTATGACGGACAACAGTCTGGTTGATATCGCTGTCTGGGGTGTCTAGGCAATTCTTCAGTGGTCATCGGGGCCTGGAAATGCACTGATTTTAGTAGAATTGTCTTCAGTGAAGATTCCCACGTTGTACTGAGCCCAGATGACCAGCGAAGACGTGTCTGGAGACGCCCTGGACAGCGGTGGGATTCCAGCCTGGCTATCACTCGCTGTAAGGGCCGACAATCGGGAGTGTTGGTTGGGGTTGCCATTTAATTTCATAGCAGCAACGCTTTAACGCTTTGGTTGTCATCCGCGGCACCTTTACGCATAGCGGTATGTTGATGATATTATACGACCCGTTTCGTTGGCTATCATGGAAGGCCATTCTGTTCTTCAATTTCCGCAAGATAATGCCCACCCGTACACGGTGATAGTTTCTGCTGCTTGTCCTCGTGCATGCCAAATCCTGCCTTCGCCAGCAAGGGGGCCGGATCTCGCCCCATTTGAGAACGTTTGGAGCCTTATGGGCAGGTCCTCCAACCAGCTCGGCAGTTTGACGATCTAACGCGCCAATTGGACAGAGTTTGGCGCCATATCTCCCAGGACAACACCCAACAACTCCGTCAATAAATGCCAAGCCGAATAACTTATTGCATAAGGAAGCAGACGTGGAAATATGGGCTATAGAGTTGCTCGATTTGTGAAGCTCTTTCTCTTGAATAAGTCATCCATTTTTTCTGAAATGATAATCATTTGTTTAAATGCTGACATTTTAGGGTAGGTTTTACCGTGACTGTTATTGATATCGAATGAAACAAGTTTACTGTTACTATTTTGTAAATAAACAGTGACTGGTAACAGTAAATTCGTTGCTTCATTTGAAAGCATTTGTTTGCATATACATGAACACCAAATTTGTCGATTTTCGTTCCATTCGACTAATTTCTTTGTGGTGCGTTTTTTTTCTTATTGAGTATTATTACCCGCTTTTTGTCTCTTTCGGACGCAATCACTTAACAATAGTTATATTTCTATAGTTCGATAGCAAAAAAATCGGTTCCTAATAAACAAATATCCCTGGAACACAACAGGTTTTCTCGATTTTTACCCTTAACTAAGATATTCTTGCTCCAAAATGCAACGGTAGGATCCATTTAGTTAGTTAGTTACGTGTTTCATAGATCAAATTCACGATAAAAGTTATCATGTGATACTTGTCAATAGAACAAACATAAAGAATTGATATAAAACTAAATAAAAATACTGTATTTATATCAGTGTAAGATGGCTGTTTATTTTTTTAAAAAGTATATGACTAGTTAATTTGGCTCAAGAATTCCTCTGTAGTGTGGAAATTACAAGGGAGAAATCTTTTTTACTCTTCGTTTGAAAACACTTCTGCTGTCATACATTTTATTCCCTTTTGTCAAGGAGTTTTATTCTTATGGCAAAAGTAGCTGAACATAAGCATTCTAGCAAGTCTACTATATGGTTTCTCCAGTTGCAGTTTATATGTACACCTAAGTACTTACACACTTTTACCTGCTTATTATTTCTTGTTGGCGTACTAAGTTAACTGGAGGTGCAATATTTTTTACAGTACAAAAGTGGGTGAGCTGGGTTTATTCAAATTTTAATGTTAGCTCATTTGTGCAAAATCATTTAGTAGCTTTAAGAAAAGTATCAGTAACTGCTCACTCTGTTGATCTTTCTTTTCTCGGCTTCACAATAATGCTTACGTCATTTAAAACAGGACTAATTCGGCATCCTGATTCAAGTGACATGACAGAATAACATAAAGAAAAAACATCAAGAAGGACGCTGGTCGAACCCTATGGGACTCCCATTGTAATTTCTGCTTATTCAGACGATGTAGCGTCTCTGTGTTACTCGAACAGCTTTCTGCAGGCTGTTTCTGAGATATGAACTAAATCCGACATTTACTGAACTACTCTTCCATAAAAACTTAACTTCTCTAAAAGAGTGTTATGAGTAAGTGTATCAAGTGCCTTCGAAAAATCATAGAAGATCTCAGTTGGTGATGTTAACCCGCCAAGCTCACAGCGCCACCCTCCACTGTAATATACAAAATGTGGTAGTTCTTTTCTATATTTCTGTATGTTAACGGAGCACACAAATGTAGGTTTTATGCAGGTTCTGTGGCGTCATGACAAATCACGTAAAATCTCATATGGTGCTGTTCCAGTAGTTGCTACAAGAACACAAGGATGCACACCTGAAAAGGGAGGCTCAGAACAAGATAGTTGCACAAGAGATAAGGGAGCCACCAGAGCACAAAGGCAAGTCCTTGTGGTTATCTGTGTCAGGTGAGACAGTATCATTAGGTCAAGTTCAGACAGACAAACAGAGGAAGTAAACTGACAGAGACTAATAATAGAGGGGAAAGTGGAATCAACTTGCTACATCATAATATTAAGGAGAGGAGAGGGAACATAAAGCAAATGAACTGTTGATTTGTTCGTGTTATCTTAGTAATTGGAAAGAAATTGATGTTATTTGTCTGTCTGAAGACAATATAACCACAGGGATATAAAATCTTAATATACATGTAAGTGGTTATAACTTAGCTGCATAAGGAGGAGTTCTCACATTAGTTAAAATTGATATAAACACAAGAATGTAGAAATAAGTGAATTCTGTACAGATAAGGGTGTAGAAGCATGTTTTGTGAGCTGTTGTTGGGAAATGTAATATTTGTGATTGTTACAGTGAACATGTCTCCACTAGGTAGTTGAGAGATTTTCGTGAAATATTTTGATGAGTTACTGTGCTATCTGTCAGACAGAGGGAGGGACTATTAATCTGTGGTGATTTTCTCGAAGTAATCTGACACGAAAGTGATGTAGAGGTGTATTTAGCCAATCAAAACTGACTGGCTAAGTATCCTGTATTTCACAGTGGATGACAAGCCTGGTGTACATTAACTTCTCAAAAAGTTTAGAAAATTGAATAAAGATTGATATTGTGGGTTAGTTATCGATATCTGTGGAGTCACATTTTCATACAGAGGCCTAACTATGGCACATTTCAATCTTCCTGGGAAAACTCTCTGAGTTAATGGTGCATTCATAAGTGACTATACACATTATAGGACTACAACTTTTTAGTGTCATATTGTAATTATTATCCTCCGCTTCAAAATTTGCTTTTTAGAGTCTAGACGATCTTTCTTATTTCAAATGGGAATGTGAAATTAATTTTGAATTCACTCAATGTCTTCTGTATTGCTTCTTCAGTATAATGTTTTACTTTCTCCTCTGAAGTATTTGTACCAGTTTTCTCTCCTACTTCGAAAAAAATAGCTACTAAAATTATATAGTAAACATCAGCTTTCTTCTACAATGCTCGCATTCTCTTTCACAGAAATAAATTCGTCTTATGCACCCTCCTTCCCTGTCTCTCTTTTAACAATATTCCATATTGATTTGATTTTATTATCTGATCTGTCGTTTCCAGACAATACGTAGATAGTGCAGAATTTTTTGCGAGCTTTCTTAATATGTTACAATACTGTTTACACTAAGAAAGTTTGCGTTGTTGCTTATTCTGTCGATTTTGTACGAGTCCTTTTTTCATCGTGAAGAGACTCTGATATCTGTAGTGATCAAAGGTCCTTTTAATAGTGTAGCATTCTCGAATTTAATTATTCTTTTAGGAAAACTACTTTAAAAAATGGATACGTATTAAGAAATAGGTTCAACTTAGAGTTAGCATTAGGCTCAAAATCGGTTAACATTTTTTATGCTTTTTTAAAAAACTTCAGTCACTTTGTTATTGACCAGCCTCACTGGTTTCCTAAAGTGTTTCTGAACTATAATTAGAGCAGAGACATATAATAGGAATCTCAGTCTGGCAATTCGGTTACCACTACTTCTTGTAGAATGAATACATTATCTGTAAGAGAACTACTACCTGGGGCAACTCGTACACAGGAATTTGTGACTGATACCAAATTAAAAGTGGGTAAATGCACCTCTTGATCACTTTGTCAGTCAGATTCCTTCAGGAAATTCCCCAAGGTATGCAAAGCCTCTGTTAGTTTTCTTTCAACCTCTTCAAATTTTCCTGGTTGATCAGTACTGGCGATAGCGTCTGCATATATGAATCTATTTATTTCCGACTGTTATGGTTGGTCATTTGTGTAGCTATTGTAGAAAATAGGGGAAGAAGCACTCCCTTGTAGAAATCCATTCTTTTGATTTCTGCATATGCATTTCTACCCCTGTAATGTTACGTACAATTTTCGAGTCTGCAACATACATCGTAACACATAAGTCAGTCGAATATCCATTGTTATTTCGTAGACCTTCGTGAGGAGTCATTGGTAGTTTACTGTGTGATACGCAGCAGAATCGTCAATAAAGACAGTAGCACTTATCAGTTTCTTTTGCTGTTGAGAGAACAGAATTGGGCGTACCCTGGAAACGTTTAACTACTGTCTCCGGCTAATCCTTCTACAACCGGAAAGCATCAGAGAAAAAATAAGTAATTGATGACGGCAGCAGTAGAGAGCATATAACATGCAGGCTCACTCTTTCTGAAAAAGACCAGTTTGTTAACATAGAATATTAATTTAAGTATTTCGAAGACTTTTATGAAGGTGGAAGTGAAACGTAGACAATAAGCAGTTCCGACAACAAGAGAGTAGAAGCTCTTGAAATATTGAGCTTATATTGAATCATCTTCCTCTAACATTGCCTTTTTTATAGAAATAACCGATACCAAGTATACTATTATTCTTGAATAGGTTAAAATTATCTCCGCTGTTTCACTAAAAGAATTCATATGGTTTTGTATACGACATATTACATTTCAAGCTAAAATGTATAAAATAGAAATTAATGTGTTGCAATCGGTATTTACTAACAGTTAAAATTACTCTTCTTTTATGAATAATTGAAATTACAAAATTTCTGGCGTACTTAAAATTCAAATTATTAATTGCGCAATGAAAGGCAAATTATTAAATTTGGTTCTGGATCTCTTTATGAAATAATGACATAATCTGGTAAAGATTCTTCTCCTGTTGAGAAAGGTTGTAAAGTCTTTTGCTTTGTAAAATCTTTGGAAGTTGCGAGTACTGCAGAATGAAAGTACTGGTGGGGCATGCCTCTGATGGAAGTAGACTTTTCTAAGTTTGTCACCAGCAATGTTCTGATTGTTTTTTTTAATGTGCAAATTATGAAGTCGGTGTGATTAAGAAGAATGGGATAAAATAATAAGATATTCATTGCAACAGCCAACTCTTCATCAGTTGTTTCGTCTTCAAGAACCCACAACGTTAAATCAAAATTTTCAGCAACGAGAATGTACTCCTAGACACAAAAGTGATTTTGAGCCAGTATCAACAACAACGAGATAATTAAGATAAGTAAAACAAGTTCTTCTTTTGTAATCTTACTCCTCTCGAAGCTTTCGAAGTTTCTGCAAAGAATGAGAATTTTAATGGTGACGTGAGGCAGGATAAAATTACAAGCTGCAGAAGAATGCCGAAGATTAGATGAGTACATCGCAATACTAATGACGAAGTACTGAATCGAATTTGGGAGAAAATTAGTTTGTGGCACAACTTGATTAAACAAGGGATCAGTTGATAGGACACACCCTGATGCACCAAGGAAGGAATTGTCAATTTGGTACTGGAGAGAATTATGGAGAGAATTATGGCGGGAGATCAAGGGCATTATAGAATAACACACATGTTATATTAAATCAGGGACACCAGTTTTAGAAATTCAATTTACGAGGCCCACTGCAATATAGAACAGTAATACAGCATTTGATGATCAATTGAGTGCAAAAAAAAAAAAAAAAAACACTCTATAGGCCTAACAGATATGCACCTTCAAATTTCACACACCACGCTTGAGGTTTATTTCCGAGAACACTCCTTAAATGCTTGAGAAATCTTGAAAGCACTTGTAACAACCTGATGAGACACTTAATCCACCGTGCGATTTAAGGATTCACGCCCATTTTAAGAGTTTTGACGGTGTGCTTCGAAGTCCTATCCAGCACCGCCTCTCTTAATGTGCGACAAGAGAGGACAATCTCTCTGACCCAATGCTAGACGGCTTTCCTTCTTACCCCTCCTTCCTCCTACACCCTATCTCACAGCTTTGTAAGTTGTGTACCAATTGACATCCTTAGCCAAGATTTGATGCTGCTGTGCTATAACTTCTTTGTGTTATAATCCCACGTTGATTACTTTTGCCTAAAGGATTGAAACTGGTCACCAGCTATGAATACTCAGGTATTGTTACAATGTAGGAGTTCTGTAAATGCTTTCGGCTTTCTTTAAATATTTCAATAGGTACTTTTATTTTTCAATATAGTTCTGAAGATTATCATAAAATAAGATCGGAACTAGTCATCAGTAATTTACGTCATGCACTGAGGCTTAAAATAAACTTTTCTTAATAAAACTGCCTACTCATGAAATCGTGTGGCCTATCACAGTAAAAAAACAAAATTCACCGGGATGTTCCTGATAACATCAGTACAATTGCTGGATAATTGCTAAACGTGCGTTCATAAACGTCTCTACGTTAGTATTGAGCGTCATGTAGCGCCACCGACACGATCAAGTGAATGGTTCATTATTTTCCTTATTGTGCACAGAGGATGAAGAAACAGTCACACTGCAAACCCCTCCTGCTTTGGGAGCTTGGATTTGTTAACTAGGTGAAAGCAAAAATTGCTGCTAAGCTCGTAAAAGTACAGGTATCAAAATTTACAATTACTGTGCATCGGCCCGTGCACAGCGTATTTCAGTGGAATCAATAAAATTCCCCCCTGCCCCGCTACTCGCAATTAATCTCTCATTGTTTGTTATTTGAGTAAGCACGACGCTCTCTCATTCTGATGACAAGTGACTATCTTCTGTGAAATGTCGTCACAGTATAAACTGTCATCTGCCGAATCTGCATGCGGGTTTGCAAAGTTTCTACTCGCCAGTCATTTGCAGTCAGCCGGTTTAAAGGGTCGAAAACTCTGTACGTGACGTTTTTCTAAGGGGATAGTTTAGCTGCAAGCTGACGGACGTGGATGCGAATCTTAGGCCTGAGACCCATATTCCAGAGCTGGATGGAAGTGAAGAGAGGCATGTTGGTCTACCTGGGGAAGTTTGCCCGTCCACTAGTTCACCCCTTCCTCCCCAGTGTTCTGAAGCATGTGGCTGTCCCCTATGGGGCAACGTTTCTCGAACAGTGACCTTGGTGGAGTGGGTGGTGGTTTGTTAGTTACTTAAATGAAGAAATACACGTTCTATTGGTCATATGCATGATTCCTATCGAAATGATGTAGAACGACTCACTTTACTGGCTACATATAAGTGTTCTGTATTTGTATGTGTGTGTGGCATTTACGGATTACTAAATAGTGCTGTTGTTTAAATTTAATAAAAGTGGGATTATTTGACTTTGTCAATACACACATCACAACTAAAATACAGCTTACAACACATGTCCTTAAGATATTTTTTGCTGTATTACGTATGTTACCTGTCTTAAATGAAATATTCGCGAGTTACATAGGTGTCGTCCAGAAGAAGTGATTTCAGATTATATTTAAAATGTGTTTACATGTACTGTTTCAAACAAAATTGTAGATTTTTCCTTAAATTATAGTTCATTTACGACTCCTTTGAATCTGCTGGTCATAATTGTCTGTTACATGGTACAGTTCCTTCAGCAAGTTGTGCCTCTGTTCTCACTAGATTTGTTGACCCTCAAGCATCTACTGTATACAAATGCAGAGTTTTTTTGGATAAATGGTCTTGATGGATGGTAGAACAGACATATTCCGTGTTTTAAAATCATTCGTAATCGGTTTTAGCTGTTAGAGCTGGGATACTTCCCTTGTTGGTTCCAAGAATACAACACTTCTGACGAGTCTTTACTAGTTATTGTCAGTAGCGAGGGTGCTGGTGCTTGTTAACAAAAAGAGAAAAATTTTTCATGTATTGGGGGGGGGGGGGGGGCTGGAGGAAGCTTTGAAAACAGTGATCACTATAGGTAAATGCTATATAAAATATAATGTTATAAATAACTCTGTGTGAAAGAAAACTCTCAAAATTTATTTTCAACTTGATACCAGCAAATTAGTTTGGTAAACCGCTGACAGTGGCACCCCTGACGGTAGTTTTTGGAAATGGCGCCCAAGCAAACAGAGAAATCATTTTGTGTTATACAGTTCGCCCACTGCCAATCGGCAGCGAGTGTAGAAAGAGCTTTCTGTAACAAGTTTCACAAGATACTGTGGGGTGGCGGGTGGAAATAATTGTTAATGAAATGTTCCTATGATTTATTTAATGCTGTTATTTGCCGTTCTCAACAATGGCTCTCTAACTACAATATTGGCAACCAGAAAGTGATTAGCAAAACGTGAAGCCTGTAATTAGAATTCCTAGCGCCCACTTCAACTGAGAAATACACTTATAGCCACAGCTTATAGCTCTGAGGAATTAGGAGATTGTCTGGGATTCATAATCAAAAACGATTCACTGTAAAAGGTTCACTATATTCTGAAAGTCACAAACCAAAAGCGAATCCACACAATCCAACTACCGGAGCAGTTCAGAGTCTAATGCGCTGATGCAACTATAACTGTTCAAATTAAATGCTTAAGTGAATGCTCGCCATAATTTGATGATAATGTTCAACAAACGCCACGCTAAATAATGGTAGAATGTCAGTCCCGCGGCGGCACGTGAAAATACGACATACGCAAACTGAAGATAGATCATTAAAGTCATCCCAGAATTAACACTTCACTCGAAAGTGATTTCATGGTTACGCGTATCCCGAGTAACTTATTACGGCATCCAAGGCTGTTTCAAGCAATGATACCGACGCGACGCGACTCCCGGCACAGGTGGTGCGCTGGTCAGCGTCTGGAGAGAACTGGGGCCTATTTTTCTCGCGCAGCGTTCCTATACACTCCTGGAAATTGAAATAAGAACACCGTAAATTCATTGTCCCAGGAAGGGGAACCTTTATTGACACATTCCTGGGGTCAGATACATCACATGATCACACTGACAGAACCACAGGCACATAGACACAGGCAACAGAGCATGCACAATGTCGGCACTAGTACAGTGTATATCCACCTTTCGCAGCAATGCACGCTGCTATTCTCCCATGGAGACGATCGTAGAGATGCTGGATGTAGTCCTGTGGAACGGCTTGCCATGCCATTTCCACCTGGCGCCTCAGTTGGACCAGCGTTCGTGCTGGACGTGCAGACCGCGTGAGACGACGCTTCATCCAGTCCCAAACATGCTCAATGGGTGACAGATCCGGAGATCTTGCTGGCCAGGGTAGTTGACTTACACCTTCTAGAGCACGTTGGGTGGCACGGGATACATGCGGACGTGCATTGTCCTGTTGGAACAGCAAGTTCCCTTGCCGGTCTAGGAATGGTAGAACGATGGGTTCGATGACGGTTTGGATGTACCGTGCACTATTCAGTGTCCCCTCGACGATCACCAGAGGTGTACGGCCAGTGTAGGAGATCGCTCCCCACACCATGATGCCGGGTGTTGGCCCTGTGTGCCCCGGTAGTATGCAGTCCTAATTGTGGCGCTCACCTGCACGGCGCCAAACACGCATACGACCATCATTGGCACCAAGGCAGAAGCGACTCTCATCGCTGAAGACGACACGTCTCCATTCGTCCCTCCATTTACGCCTGTCGCGACACCACTGGAGGCGGGCTGCACGATGTTGGGGCGTGAGCGGAAGACGGCCTAACGGTGTGCGGGACCGTAGCCCAGCTTCATGGAGACGGTTGCGAATGGTCCTCGCCGATACCCCAGGAGCAACAGTGTCCCTAATTTGCTGGGAAGTGGCGGTGCGGTCCCCTACTGCACTGCGTAGGATCCTACGGTCTTGGCGTGCATCCGTGCGTCGCTGCGGTCCGGTCCCAGATCGACGGGCACGTGCACCTTCCGCCGACCACTGGCGACAACATCGCTGTACTGTGGAGACCTCACGCCCCACGTGTTGAGCAATTCGGCGGTACGTCCACCCGGCCTCCCGGATGTCCACTATACGCCCTCGCTCAAAGTCCGTCAACTGCACATATGGTTCACGTCCACGCTGTCGCGGCATGCTACCAGTGTTAAAGACTGCGATGGAGCTCCGTATGCCACGGCAAACTGGCTGACACTGACGGCGGCGGTGCACAAATGCTGCGCAGCTAGCGCCATTCGACGGCCAACACCGCGGTTCCTGGTGTGTCCGCTGTGCCGTGCGTGTGATCATTGCTTGTACAGCCCTCTCGCAGTGTCCGGAGCAAGTATCGTGGGTCTGACACACCGGTGTCAATGTGTTCTTTTTTCCGTTTCCAGGAGTGTATATAAAGCCGCGGTGCGAACGGCTAAGGGAACGCCTGATTAAAGCGGCTCTCCCGACTAGCCGCTGGGCTAGTAATGCACCACTTTAAGTTATCACATAAATCATTGCTTCCTTTGCTGATGGCCAATGAATGTGCAATCAACACACACTTAAGTAATCATAATATAAGTCTGACGTGGCTAAGTCCAATATTTTGGGCGAGAGAATTAATTTAATTACACTACACGCAGTACACCAGTTCTGAACTTGCCCTTTGGAGATACGCTATCGCTATAGTTTCATAGTTATTCAGTTGAAACTTCTCACATCTTTATGATTGTAGCGTATCTCCCTTCTACTTAAATTTAAACATCCTAGCTTTATTTATTCGCCTACTTAATCTATCTTGCTTCCTTAATTTTTAAGAGAAAAACCAGAAAATCATGAATTTCAACTAAAATTGTAATTTATGAGATCCAGAATACTGTTTCTACTAAATTAGTATGCAAAAGGAATCTAAATATAAATTTTTAAGTTTCTAGCTCTTTTCTGTTGTGCCGATGATTTTTACAGAAAAACGTCCAAATTTTGAAAGTGGTTAAAGTTATTGAACTGATATTCAAGACATACTGATTTAGTATTATAACATTTCAGGTTATTTACTTGATTTTTAAAGTATTGCGCATCTATGACGTCAGAGCTAGTTACAGCGGACTAGCTGGCACACAATGGAAAGACTGCTGTGAATTTTATACGGCGTGGGTAGGCTGCTTCCCTACAATATCACCGGTTTACAACAGATTAGTGAAATGGTACAAGAAATTCGAGGAGTATGGTAGTTTGCGCGATTTAATAGGGTCGGGGCTATCGGACTTGTCAGAACAGGCAGTGGGCTGGGTGGGAGACGTGATGGTGCCAAGTCCCACAAAGCCTAACTAACCGAATATACCTCAGGCAAAAGTGTGGACAATGTCGGTAGGAGATTAAGAGTGAAGCTGTACAAATTTCACCCCCTGCAAGCTGTAAGCGTTGATGGCAAATTGCGCCATCTACAGTTCTGCATTGATCTGCAGAAGCATCTAGAAAAAGAGAACTTTGCAGCCAAATTAATGCTCAGTGACGAAGGCACTTATCGTCTTTTAGGAAAGATCTTTCAATACTTCACACACATTCGGGGGACAGAGAATCCGCGTCCAACTGTCGAACATGTTCAGGATTCTAAGAACGTTAATGTGTTCTGTACAATGTCCATTAAGACAGTCTGTAGACCTTTCTCCTATGATGAGAGATCTGTCTGTGGTATCACCTATCTCGACATGCTGCACTTGCAACTGATAGCAAGGATTTCGTCTTTCAACAAGATGGCGCCCACTTACATTTCCACAACCGCATACGAGATTACCTGAATGAGACATTGCCACATCACTGGATACACCATGTTGTGGCTGCAGACCAGCCGATACTCGAGTGGCCACCGCTACACGGTTGCCGGACTGGACGCCTAGAAACTTCTTCTCGTGGGGTTACATCGCTGATAGCTTTCATGTTCCACCTCTACTATAGAACCTCGAAGACTAGCGATACCGCATCACAGCAGCTGATATGTTGGGTCGGGTATGGGCGGAATTGGACTACCGGTTAGATGTGTGCTGTGTGACTAAAGGTGGACTCATTGAACATCAATAAACATTGTGAAAAAATTGAGAATTTGTTTTTCGTAAACTGTGTCATCTGTAACATTGTTCTTGGCCATTTATCTGTACCTTTTTTTGGCGTGTTTCATGAACTACATACAGAGTGCGGCGCTTAAATCCAGACAAACTTCAATTTGAATTTCCCGACATATTGCAGTTCCACCGGAGGTCGCGATTGTCCATAGGCATCTAGTAAACAATTAGAACCTCAGAACGGCCAAGATGTTACGGATAAGTGCGGAGTACATAAGAAGAGCCGCGATTATCAAAAGTCTTCGCGCTGGGTGTTTGAAACGTCCCCTTAGAAAAATTAATGAATTTCTGTGCTGATAAACCCCTTACGTTATTTGATTTTCAAACAGCTGAGAAAAACTGAACGTGCTCAGGCATTTCTCTCTCTACTTACTCTGTTCACCAATAAACTGACACACAATGTTTTTAGCGCAACGCTATCTGACTTTCAATAATCCCTACAAAAGAATGGCCCTGACTAACAATAACCTATACCTTTCATGAATCACTTACCTCACAAAAATCTTCGCTACTCGAACTACTGCAATACAGCGAGCGCCAATACTGCCAGCTAAATAAAGGATTCTAACTACTGAAGTCACTAACTACTGATAGGCATAGTTAGCAAATGAAAGATTTTAATAGAGAACAAACAATGTATTTACCTTAATACTGTTCAAAAGTCATAATATATATAGCAGTTCATGACATCCAGTCTTACAAATTTCAAAACTCCGCCATCTCTCTCCCCATATTCACCACTGCTAGCTGCTCACCTCCAACTGCGCAACGCTACGCGCTGTTAACATCCAGCTGCCCAACACTACAATGGCGAGTATTACAACAATGCCAACCAGCCACTGACTGCACACAGCACAGCCAGTGATTTTTCATACAGAGCGCTATGTGGCGTTACCAATAAAAAAAACCTAAACAGCCCCCATGCTCCCCACAAAAAATTTTACAAATTGTTTTGGGCAGTGGCCAATACAGATTTGAAAATAATTTCATAATTACAATAACAAAGAAATGAAATGCACACACTTATCGATACAATATTGGTCAAAAGCCAAAATTTTCTCACAGTCCTTAAAGACAGTCCTGATCGTTCATCACAGTAAAATAGCAGTGTTTTTGCTCAATGTCTGAGCAGTAAAAGAAAATGCAGTTGGAAGTAGTGGATTTCTAAGCAGTCTTGAAAAAGTAGTGGGCCACAACAGAGCAAACCCACAGCAGAGTCAGTATTTACCTTAATAGTGTTCAAAAGTCGTAATATATGCATATGTATCAGCTCATGAGATCCAGTCTTACAAATTTACTCTCTCTGGTGGACACATGTCCAGTTCATCCGCTCTCAAAACTCCGCCATCTCTCTCCCCACGTCCATCACTGCTGGCGGCTCACCTCCAACTGCGCAACGCTACGCGCTGTTAACAGCCAACTGCCCCACACTACAGTAGTAAATTCCAACAATGCAAACCAGTCACAGACTGCACACAGCACAGCCAGTGATTTTCATACAGAGCGCTACGTCGCGTTACCAACATAAAAACCTAAACAGCCTACTTACATGTTCGATTCTGCAAGCACCCGAGAACAACTGTTTTTGATATTGTGGCCAAATATGATGCTTTGGAGAAGTCTGGTGAGGGTGCCGCTAACCCGGCGAGGGAACCTCATTCGAGGAAACGTGTGCCACGAACTGCAGCAGTCATAGAAAAGGCTCAGGCGCTGATTTTGGAGGGCACGTGGAAATAGCTGAGTAAATTGGCGTCAGTATTGAATGTCAGCGAGTGAACAATGCGTCGTATGGCAGAGGAGGTCCTCATATGAGCCACTTAGACCAAAACTGGCTCTCAGGCAATGTTGACATGTTCTGGTTAAAGGAGTTCTGGCCCCAAAATAGCCCGGATTTGAACCCCGTCGACTACTATGCTTGGAGCATAGTCGAAGAGTTACCAAGAAGACGAGGCGCCATAATGCTGCATTTCTACGCACTGCTATCGAAACAGCATTCACGAATATGGACAGCGCTGTTTTAAAGAATGCATGCGATCACTTCGGGACAAGATTGTAGGCGATCATTGGTGCTGAAGGGGATTACATCGAGTAATGCTACTCTTGTGAAATACCACTACTTATATGTAAAAGTTTCATTTGTCCGGATTTAAGGGCCACACCCAGTACTTACCCTGAATTTCTACGCCTATATCTATAGACACTCTCCACAAGCCACCGGATGGTGCATGGTGGACAGTACCTGTACCACTATTAGTTATGTCGTCTCCTATTACACTTGCAAATAGAGAGGGAACCGACTGTATATATGTCTACATACCAGCAATAATCTTTCTAAACTTATCTTCGTGGCTCTTACGCTAACTGTATGTTTGAAGTAGGAGAATCGTTCTGCAGTCAGCCTCAAATACTGGTTCGCTAAATTTTCTCAATAGTGCTCCCTGAAAAGAACGTTCCTCAGACGAATTAGGCTTATCTCAGTTTTGAGAAATCTGGCGTCCACATTCCTGTAGGTTATCTTACCATACAAAAGAGTCAGGAAAAAGACAATAGCAGAATTGTACGGATAGCTACACATCCATTGGGAACGGTTCCTGAAACACGAGTAACTATACAGACTGAGTTTCACTTACATGGAATGACGAACAGCTTTCGGACCACGATCTTGTTTCTGTTTGGTTTTGAAAGGATCCAGTCGCCCACAGAGCTAAAGACGACTCCAAACAGAAGCCTCATCAGGTACGGCAGACTTGCGAAACCTCCCGACTGCAACAGAAGAGCACCAACATCAGACAGAGTCACGGCATACAGGCACTTTCGGCCATTAAAATAAAAACATCGTGAAGGCGGCGTGTGACAAACGTCAGCTTTAGCATGAAGTGAACTACGTGCTTGGTTAATTAAATGTATTTAGGTGTAACTCCACAAAGTAGACTGGAGTAAGTTCGTCTATAAACAGAGGGTGTCCCACTAACTTTGCCACCTCATGTATTTTCGAATGAAACAAAATGCGCCGGCCGGGGTGGCCGTGCGGCACTAGGCGCTACAGTCTGGAACCGAGCGACCGCTATGGTCGCAGGTTCGAATCCTGCCTCGGGCATGGATGTGTGTGTTGTTCTTAGGTTAGTTAGGTTTAATTAGTTCTAAGTTCTAGGCGACTGATGACCTCAGAAGTTAAGTTGCATAGTGTGTTGTCACCGCCAGACACCACACTTTCTAGGTGGTAGCCTTTAAATCGGCCGCGGTCCGGTAGTATACGTCGGACCCGCGTGTCGCCACTATCAATGATTGCAGACCGAGCGCCGCCACACGGCAGGTCTAGAGAGACTTCCTAGCACTCGCCCCAGTTGTACAGCCGACTTTGCTAGCGATGGTTCACTGACTTCTACGCTCTCATTTGCCGAGACGATAGTTAGCCTAGTCTTCAGCTACGTCATTTGCTACGACCTAGCAAGGTGCCATTATTAGTACCATTGATATTTTAAATCATGTACTGTCACGAGCGACGATCACATTAATGGATTAAAGTTAAGTATTCCACCAGCTACGTCCGTTTTTCTCAATTCTAATTCCCTTGTCATGTTCTAGACCTCACGCCAGCCTGCGTGAGCTCAGACGCTTGCATTTCGACCTCCTTTAGGTGTGGCTCTCCTGCCAACCACAACACATAGTGCTCAGAGCCATTTTGAAACAAAATGCGAAAAGCGCAATTTGCCACTGATGCACCCATATTAGGTGTTGACACAGTGAGCAGGAATGCATAATTGCTACAAGTAAACAAACATTACTTTCAACACAAAATTATTATTTTTTTAAATAACGCTTGTATGCTTTTTACCAAAGTGAAACCAAGAAGTATAATTACTGATGACAGACTTGGTTTCATTGCTCTAAACCTTATACCTTCTGGAATACTTGGACTTTTAATAATGGAAACAGTGCCACAACTTCTGCTGTAATGCTGTTAATGCCATAATGCTTTTAATATGAACAAAGTATGCTTGCTGTGGTTTCGTTTGACAGAGGGGTTTGTCGACGAAAATGCAACCAACAGCCCTGCACACAAGAGGAGGGGCAGTGTGGCATGGCTTCAGATGAGTCTCGGACTGCGTACAGCATCACCATGGATGTATACATGTGTGAGGACTCTTCAGGGAACCAAAATTGGCAGCTTACATTTGTAATAATCATAACGGGCCACCACCTGGCCTGATGGTACAGAGCACCTCTGGGTAATAACACAATCACCTCTGGTGCACATAGCTAATACTTTCGACGAAATCCGATACATTTTCTACCTCTTAAGGTAGTTTCTGTACCCCATAATCGAGATCTCCGTGGCGCTTTTTTCTTATTCAGCAAGATAATGCAACACCACACGCTGCATGTGCTGTCAAAACCCTAAAGTCCTCCTCACGTGGCAAAAGGCAGCTAACACTGACATAGACATGGATGGAATATCCGATCTCTCGACAGACAGCGCCATTGGCACATGGAACGAGTTGGTTAACTTGATTTGCGACCTCAGCGCTCTCCTGCACGTCTCAGTCACTGAGAACGTCTGGTCGTGGAATGTCAAGGGCTGTCACACCATAAATTGCCAGGCAGAACTGCTGTTGAACTGGAGCATAAAGCTGAAGAGGTGTGGTTCACGTCATCGAAGCTCAGTTCCACTTGGTGACCATCCGGATTAGAGACGTTCTTGCACCCACAAGTGGCAGCACTGTGTACTGAATTTCGCACTCTGTAGAACCCCAAATCACCTATAATTTTGATTAGGTAGTTTTCCCGGTGCACCATATGCTGACAGTAAGTAAAATACGTTATTTTCGGTTCTTCCCCCATGTACAGCAGCAGGTGCTGCACAAGCTACAAAGCACGGTCCGGTCACACGCCGTGTTCGACGTCATCTTACAACAGCCATTCACAGGCAGCAGGTGGCAGCACCAGAATGGCCGGCGCGAAAGTAGAATCCTCAAGGTCACGGTAGTTGCCTGCCGTCAGCAGAGGCTGTGGTCTGTGATTCGCCAGCCTCCCGGCTTGTTGCCGTTTAAGTACCGTTAGCGGTGCAGTAGGTCAGAGCAGCTGAAAGCTCAGTGCTATATCGAATGTTCACATCTGATCTTAGTGTCCTACTGTCTTTAGAAAGGTGCTTTGACGAGTGTTTGGTGGTGAACAACAATGCAGGAGCAACGGCCTACTTATAGTACTCCTCCGGTCGTTGTGCGTAAAAGGTGGAAAGACATTCGTAAACAATCGAAAATTATCATATCGAATGTATTCAAGTATTTTACTGATCTGGCCGACAATGAAGAAGCGAGGAATAACTTAAATTTTACGCAGATTCATAAACTTACTGCTAAAGCATGTGGTGACTCCGACTCAACTGTAGGCCGTATTAGCAAATCTGTGTCATTGGTAGAATCTCCAGACATGAATGAGTGTTCCGACTCTCCAACAAAGGGATACGAACGTGTACGGAAATCAACCGATTTTGACGATTTTAACAAAGAGCTCATGCGTAGAACTGTGCTTGGATATTACGACATAGAAGACTATCCAACGCTAAAAATATACAGGCTGACCTCCGTGAAAAAATTAATTTCTCGGGCTCAGAGACCTCCGTTCTTCGTCTTCTCCGCTCCCTCGGTTTCCGATTCGAGAAGTGTAATGACGGACGGAAGTTTTTAATGGAATGCAGGGACATTGCAGCAGCATAAGCGAAGTTTTTGTGTACAATGCACTTCTTACGTGCTGAAGACACCAGGCCTGTAGTGTACTTGGATGAAACTTCGGCTTCACAGAACCACACCAATAAGTATACGTGGCACGACTCCAAAGCAAACGGCATTTAGAAAGTGCCTACTGGTAGAGGTGGCCGATTAATCATCGCCCACGCTGGTTCATTAACCACAGGCTTCATACCAGAGGCCAAACTTGTTCTTGCCGATCCGATTACCATTCATAAATGAATGGAGAAGTTTTTAAGAATTGGTTTATTCGACCGTTGTCTGCGCTGGAGGAAGGGTCATTTATCGTGATGGATAACGCCAGCTACTACTTCATCCAGATTTAAAAAGCTGCCACGTTCTAATTGACACGAGGCAGATATTATAGAGTGGTTAAAGAGAAAGCATATTTCATTTTCAGTCGATGAAACGAAGGCTGAAATCCTATCTAAGGAAGAGATCGTAGGTGCCAAAAGACTTACGAATTAGATCAACTTGCAAATGAAGTGTGTCACCAAGTGGTACGTCTACCACCGTATCACTGCCGATATAATCCCAATGAATTGACATGGGCCCAGGTAAAGCGAGAAGTAAAGAACAGAAATACCACTTTCAAACTTGCTGATGTCGAGAAGCTAACGCACGAAGCTCTCGGCAATGTTACTCAGCAGGATTGGGATAGGTGCGTAAAACACGCAGAAGCATTGCAATAAACTGATTTCTTGAACCAGGAAGACACCATAGTGGTTGAAACAAGCGACTGTGAATATGAAGACATGAGGCCAGATGATCCTTTAGTTTAGGTAAGCGCCGTCTATGTAAAAAGCTGACTTGATTTAAATGTTTGTCTATTCATTTCAGTTATAGAGGACATGCTGCGAATTCTTTTCCCTTACAGTAGACATCTAATAAATTTATCACAAGTGGTGGCGATTAGGTTTCTCGATAGTAACTGTCAATTAAAATAAGATTGTCAATTCTGCATTAATTCATTTTTTCCTAAAAACCTGTATCGAATGTCTTTACATTCGGGTATAATCTTACTGCATTCTGTTTACTTGTACATTCGAAATGTAACTCCTTTTTTTCATAGAAGGTATTTACTGGTTGTTTAGTAGTAAGGTTCAAATGGCTCTGAGCACTATGGGACTCAACAGCTGTGGTCATTAGTCCCCTAGAACTGAGAACTACTTAAACCTAACTAACCTAAGAACATCACACACATCCATGCCCGAGGCAGGATTCGAACCTGCGACCGTAGCAGTCGCACGGTTCCGGACTGCGTGCCTAGAACCGCGAGACCACCGCGGTCGGCTAGTAGTAAGGGTAATGCAGTTCATAAAATGACAAAATGTTGTGGTGCTTGTGTATCGACTGTATATATAAACAGTGCGGTAACATCACAACAGTCCCAGCATCTGTTGTGATTCTCCGAGAAGAGCACAGAATTCTATGATATTTGACGACTTTTCCAAAAAGCTAGAACGTAGAGTTGTATTACTTTAGTATGACAGAGGTTAGTATCTGATGGCCAGAGAAATTTAGGGTAATGTCCGTGATAAAATTGATTATTCTGGCCAGACACTTCGATGCATTGTTGTCTCTGCCCACTTGGTTTTTCATTCAGAAACAAAGACATTTGCAGGAGTAAGAACGAGGTTTTTGTGCACCAAGCATATATTTTGTGCTGAGAATAATAGGCTTACAGCAAATTTAGATAAAACTTGGGTGTCACAAAACCTTTCGAACAAATATTTTCTCGACTTCAGTGAAAATATTGGCTTCGAAATAACTACAATTACTTTTGCAAAGCGTATCTTGGCGTTTTGAGTGATGGATGCAATGACGAAGGATATTTATTAGCAGCCAATAAAATATTTTCGGGAAGTAGGGAATATTATCGGTCATATTAAAGCGACGGCCTACAACGACTCGTGCGCTACTGCGCACGGAATATCGCGGAAGTAATTTGCCTCTGTACATGATACGATACAATAATGATGTCTGAAATGTTACCAAAAATAATTTTGTAGTTTTCTTAACAACTTTCTCGCGGCAAGTTTCTTCGCAATTCTACAGAACGAAAATCATCGGCGACTACATTTTCGCTACGCAGCCGGCACAGTTTCACACATCTTATAATATTTTATTTTTTATATTAGTTTACTTTTATGTTTCCGAAATAAAAGATGCAGCATATGAATCTGTAAACTTTCAGGATGTTCGTATATTTTGTTTCAGTCTAATTACATTAGTGATTCTGTTAATACCACAGGTTGAAGTAAAAAATTATTTTCCTGCAAAATTTCTTGTAACGTTAATTTTCATTTTTTCCTAGCTGCTAGTGAGAATTTTGTTTTTGAAAGTACTCCATTATATTCTAGACTAAAAATTAGAGTTGGCCAATACTTTTTTTGAGTTTTACGAACATTTGAAATTATCACTATATATAAAAAAAAACTTGGCAATGCTGTAAGACGGCGAGATGACCTGGAAGCGCTAGTTTCGTGCTGGCCAATATAGCAGTGGAGTTTATATGAAGGGCTTATTTCAATAGTGGTACAAGTCCATTACTTCCACTTTTCTGCATATCATGCTTCTGAAATTAATGATAAAAACAAACAGAAAGAAAGGTTCATCTCTAGGAAAAAGCCATATGTTTGAATATTTCTGGTATCTCAACTGCAGATTTTTCAGCGCTCATTTAACTTTAGGACTGTATCTCAGGATGAACAAAAATTGACTTTTACCACTACTGAAATAAGCACTTCATATAAAGCGTGTTGGGAGGAAGAGGAAAAGAGTGCGATCATTGTCTTAATGCAGAAATTGAGCAATTTATCTTACGTCAAAAATCATCGACTTTCGGGCCAGGGTAGAAGCATTTCCAGAATGGCTAAATTTGTAAACTGTTCGTGTAGACCGTGGTTAAAGTATACTGTCCATGGCTAAATGGCGACATCCAAAACCGGCACCACAGCAATAGATGACAGGGGTGAACAACGGCTGCGGAGATGTGTACGGGCTAAAAGACGTGCAACTGTTGAGGATCTGATTGCCCAGATGAACCAGGCGGTATCAACAGTGTCTCCTCAAGGACTGTTCTGCGACGGTTGCCGCGTATTGGGCTCTGCAGCAGGCGCCTGGTTCATGCACCAATGCTGGCTGCTGTTCATCGACAACGAAGGCTGAAACTTGTACGCCAGCTCCACAACTGAATGTCCACTGAGTGGCGAAAGTGTACTTTTCAGATGAATCCCTTTTTCTTCTCCATCGGGCAGATGGCCTTTGGCGTGTATAGCCCAGTGACAATCGTTAGAAGGGTCCAGGATGGAGAAGTGAGTGTATCGTCTCTGGAATATTTTCGTGGCATTCCCTCGGTGATCTCCCATTCTGGAAGACCAGTGGACCAACACAAGAATACATCTATCCTTCAAAACCAGTTCTACCCCTACATGCAGTTTGTTTTTACTCAGCACGATGGCATCTACCGGCAGGACAATGTAACGTGTCACACAGCTTGCACTGTAAGTCCGTGGTTTGAAGAGCACCAGGATGAGTTTACCAAACACCCCTGGCCATCAAACGCGCCGGATTTAGATCCAATCGAGAATCTGTGGGACCACATCGACCAGTCTGTTCGCATCATGGGTCCTCAACCGAGAAACGTAACGGAGCTGGCCACAGCATTGGAATCAACTTGGCGCACATGTCTATCTCTTCAAGAACCTCGCTGACCCTTTTTCTGTACGTCTCGCAGCCTTCCATGCTGCAAAAGGTGCTCACTCAGGCTCTTGACAGGTGGACACATTAATGTGTCTAAGCGGTGTGTAAGCTCACTGGACAAAAAAATTAGTCACCTCTAGAAAAACCATTGCAAGCGTCATTTAATATCATGTACTTCCGCAGCTTGCCTTCATAACCGCCTTTGTTCGGTTATGTTGTTCAAGTACGTCGCATCCATGTTAAGCCACTTGTTGACGATTTGATCGCACAGTTCCATCAAATAGCGGGGATGCCGATGTCGGCGTTTTACCCGCTGTTCCCACGTGTCCCACAGATTTTCTAGGCGGTTCAAGTTAGGTGACTTTGCAGACCCGTCGGGATGTAATATCGTCAGGGAGATACCGAAAACCAGTCAGATATTCCTCCAGCCCTACGACCTTCTGGTCAGGTGAATACAGGGTTATAAATACAAAATCAAATAGGGGTAATGAAGGAGTATGTTTAATAATGAATAAAAAATAGGAGTGCAGGTAAGCTACTACAAAAAGCATAGTGAACGTATTATAGTGGCCAAGATAGACACGAATCCCATGCCTACTACAGTAGTACAAGTTTATTTGCCAACTAGCTCTGCAGATGACGAAGAAATTGAAGAAATGTATGATGAGATAAAATAAATTATTCAGGTATTGAAGGGAGAGGAAAATTTAATAGTCATGGGTGACTGGAATTCGAGCGTAGGAAAAGGGAGAGAAGGAAACATAGTAGGTGAATATGGATTGGGGGTCAGAAATGAAAGAGGAAGCCGTCTGGTAGAATTTTGCACAGAGCATAACTTAATCATAGCTAACACTTGGTTCAAGAATCATAAAAGAAAGTTGTATACATGGAAGAATCCTGGAGATAGTAAAAGGTATCAGATGGATTATATAATGGTAAGACAGAGATTGAGGAACCAGGTTTTAAATTGTAGGACATTTCTAGGGGCAGATGTGGACTCTGAACACAATCTATTGGTTATGAACTGTAGATAAAAACTGAAGAAACTGCAAAAAGGCGGGAATATAAGTAGATGGGAACTGTATAAACTACAAGAACCAGAGGTTGTACAGAGTTTCAGGGAGAACAGAAGGGAACAATTGACAGGAATGGGGCAAAGAAATACAGTAGAAGAAGAATGGGTAGCTCTGAGGGATGAAGTTGTGAAGGCAGCACAGAATCAAGTAGGTAAAATGACGAGGGCTAGTAGAAATCCTTGTGTAACAAAAGAAATATTGAATTTAATTGATGAAAGGAGAAAATATAAAACTGCAGTAAATGAAGTAGGCAAAAAGGAATACAAACGTCTCAAAAATGAGATCGACAGGGAGTGCAAAATGGCTAAGCAGGGATGGCTAGAAGACAAACGTAAGGATGTAGATGCTTATCTCACTAGGGTTAAGATAGATACTGCCTACAGGAAAATTAGAGAGACCTTTGGAGAAAAGAGAGCCACTTGTATGAATATCAAGAGCTCAGAACTCATTTCTAAGCAAAGGAGGGAAAGCAGAAATATTAAAAAAGGTAGGAAGATTTTTCTGTTTAGCAAAAGTGACAAAAAGCAGATTACAGAGTACCTGACGGCTCAACACAAAAGTTTTGTCTCAAGTGCAGATAGTGTTGAGGATCAGTGGACAAAGTTCAAAACCATGGTACAATATGCGTTAGATGAGTATGTGCCTAGCAAGATCGTAAGAGATGGGAAAGAGCCACCGTGGTATAACAACCGAGTTAGAAAACTGCTGCGGAAGCAAAGGGAACTTCACAGCAAACATAAACATAGCCAAAGCCTTGCAGACAAACAAAAACTACGCGAAGCGAAATGTAGTGTGAGGAGGGCTATGCGAGAGGCTTTCAATGAATTCGAAAGTAAAGTTCTATGTACTGACTTGGCAGAAAATCCTTAGAAATTTTGGTCCTATGTCAAAGCGGTAGGTGGATCAAAACAAAATGTCCAGACACTCTGTGACCAAAATGGTACTGAAACAGAGGATGACAGACTAAAGGCCGAAATACTAAATGTCTTTTTCCAGAGCTGTTTCACAGAGGAAGACAGCACTCTAGTTCCTTCTCTAGACTGTCGCACAGATGACAAAATGGTAGATATCGAAATAGATGACAGAGTAATAGAAAAACAATTAAAATCGCTCAAAAGAGGAAAGGCCACTGGACCTGCTGGGATATCAGTTAGATTTTACACAGATTACGTGAAGGAACTTGCCCCCTTCTTGCAGCGGTGTACCGTAGGTCTCTAGAAGAGCGTAGCGTTCCAAAAGATTGAAAAGGGCACAGGTCATCCCCGTTTTCAAGAAGGGACGTCGAACAGATGTGCAGAACTATAGATCTATATCTCTAACGTCGATCAGTTGTAGAATTTTGGAACACGTATTATGTTCGAGTATAATGTCTTTTCTGGAGACTAGAAATCTACTCTGTAGGAATCAGCATGGGTTTCGAAAAAGACGGTCGTGTGAAACCCAGCTCGCGCTATTCGTCCACGAGACTCAGAGGGCCTTAGACACGGGTTCACAGGTAGATGCCGTGTTTCTTGACTTCCGCAAGGCGTTTGACACAGTTCCCCACAGTCGTTTAATGAACAAAGTAAGAGCATACGGACTATCAGATCAATTGTGTGATTGGATTGAGGAGTTCCTAGATAACAGAACTCAGCATGTCATTCTCAATGGAGAGAAGTCTTCCGAAGTAAGAGTGAATTCAGGTGTGCCGCAGGGGAGTGTCATAGGACCGTTGCTATTCACAATATACATGAATGACCTGGTGGATGACATCCGAAGTTCACTGAGGCTTTTTGCAGATGATGCTGTGGTGTATCGAGAGGTTGCAACAATGGAAAATTGTACTGAAATGCAGGAGGATCTGCAGCGAATTGGCGCATGGTGCACGGAATGGCAATTGAATCTCAATGTAGACAAGTGTAACGTGATGCGAATACATAGAAAGATAGGTCCCTTATCATTTAGCTATAAAATAGCAGGTCAGCAACTGGAAGCAATTAATTCCATAAATTATCTGGGAGTACGCATTACGAGTGATTTAAAATGGAATGATCATATAAAGTTGATCGTCGGTAAAATAGATGCCATACTGAGATTCATTGGAAGAATCCTAAGGAAATGCAATCCGACAACAAAGGAAGTAGGTTACTGTACGCTTGTTCGCCCAATGCTTGAATACTGCTCAGCAGTGTGGGATCCGCACCAGGTAGGGTTGATAGAAGAGATAGAGAAGATCCAACGGAGAGCAGCGCGCTTCGTTACAGGATCATTTAGTAATTGCGAAAGCGTTACGGAGATGATAGACAAACTCCAGTGGAAGACTCTGCAGGAGAGACGCTCAGCAGCTCGGTACGGGCTTTTGTTAAAGTTTCGAGAACATACCTTCACCGAAGAGTCAAGCAGTATATTGCTCCCTCCTACGTATATCTCGCGAAGAGACCATGAGGATAAAATCAGAGAGATTAGAGCCCACACAGAAGCATACCGACAATCCTTCTTTCCACGTACAATACGAGACTGGAATAGAAGGGAGAACCGATAGAGGTACTCAGGGTACCCTCCGCCACACACCGTCAGGTGGCTTGCGGAGTATGGATGTAGATGTAGATGTAGATGTAGATGGAAGGAGTATATTGAGGGTCTATACAAGGGCGATGTACTTGGGGACAATATTATGGAAATGGAAGAGGATGTAGATAAAGATGAAATGGGAGATACGATACTGCGTGAAGAGTTTGACAGAGCACTGAAAGACCTGAGTCGAGACAAGGCCTCGGGAGTAGACAACATTCCATTAGAACTATTGACGGCCTTGGAAGAGCCAGTCCTGACAAAACTCTACCATCTGGTGAGCAAGATGTATGAAACAGGCGAAATACCCTCAGACTTCAAGAAGAATATAATAATTCCAATCCCAAAGAAAGCAGGTGTTGACAGATGTGAAAATTACCGAACTATCAGTTTAATAAGTCACAGCTGCAAAATACTAATCTGAATTCTTTAGAAACGAATGGAAAAACTAGTAGAAGCCGACCTCGGGGAAGATCAGTTTGGATTCCGTAGAAATGTTGGAACACGCGAGGCAACACTGACTTTACGACTTATCTTAGAAGAAAGATTAAGGAAAGGCAAACCTACGTTTCTAGCATTTGTAGACTTAGAGAAAGCTTTTGTCAATGTTGACTGGAATACTCTCTTTCAAATTTTAAAGGTGGCAGGGGTAAAATACAGGGAGCGAAAGGCTATTTACAATTTGTACAGAAACGAGATGGCAATTATAAGAGTCGAGGGGCATGAAAGGGAAGCAGTGGTTGGGAAGGGAGTGAGACAGGGTTGTAGCCTCTCCCCAATGTTATACAATCTGTATATTGAGCAAGCAGTAAAGGAAACAAAAGAAAAATTCGGAGTAGGTATTAAAATCCATGGAGAAGAAATAAAAGCGTTGAGGTTCGCCGATGACATTGTAATTCTGTCAGAGACAGCAAAGGACTTGGAACAGCAATTGAACGTAATGGACAGTGTCCTGAAAGGAGGATATAAGATGAACATCAACAAAAGCAAAACGAGGATAATGGAATGTAGTCGAATTAAGTCGGGTAATGCTGAGGGAATTAGATTAGGAAATGAGACACTTAAAGTAGTAAAAGAGTTTTGCTATTTGGGGAGCAAAGTAACTGATGATGGTCGAAGTAGAGAGGATATAAAATGTAGGCTAGCAATGGCAAGGAAAGCGTTTTTGAAGAAGAGAAATTTGTTAACATCGAATATAGATTTAAGTGTCAGGAAGTCGTTTCTGAAAGTGTTTGTATGGAGTGTAGCCATGTATGGAAGCGAAACATGGACGACAAATAATTTGGACAAGAAGAGAATAGAAGCTTTCGAAATGTGGTGCTACAGAAGAATGTTGAAGATTAGGTGGGTAGATCACGTAACTAATGAGGAGGTATTGAATAGGATTGGGGAGAAGAGAAGTTTGTGGCACAACTTGACTAGAAGAAGGGATCGGTTGGTAGGACATGTTCTGAGGTATCAAGGGATCACAAATTTAGCATTGGAGGGCAGCGTGGAGGGTAAAAATGGCAGAGGGAGACCAAGAGATGGATACACTAAGCAGATTCAGAAGAATGTAGGCTGCAGTAGGTACTGGGAGATGAAGGAGCTTGTACAGGATAGAGTAGCATGGAGAGCTGCATCAAAGCAGTCTTAGGACTGAAGACCACAACAACAACAACTATGAACTTTGCTGGTATCGTCTTGAAAAACAGGAGCATCAATAGCATACACATCATGGGGACGTTGACTCAAAATCAATACCTTATCATTCAGAATGTTTAAATAAACATGCTTGTTTATGTAAGTGGTCAATTCATGATAAGAAAGACACCTCCCAAACAAAACACGCCCAGAACGTGACAGAATCACCGGCGGGTTGAACCTGACCGTGCACACATTCAGAATGAAATGCTTCATTTGATCTTAGACGCACTCGATGACGTGCATCACTTGAACATTGGTAAAAATGTGATTCGTCACCCCACACTACCTTCCGCCAGTCAGCCACTGTCCACGGTCGATGATTTCCAGCCCATTGAAAACGCCCAGCTTTATGTGCCTATTTGAGTAATGGTCTCTTGCGACTCCAAATGTTCATTTCAAGCCGTTTCAGTAGCAATGTTTTCGCGCTAACTGGTTTGGGATGGACCACCATTCACTGCCTGCTGCATTTCCTGTCGGGTTTGGAAGCGATTTTGATTCACAAGCCGTGAAACGTGTCTCCGGTCCCTCTCGCTCAGGACCTTTTTCCGACCACATTTCTGAAGTCGTGTTTTGTGGTTACGTGCGTTACACCACTGGTTGTAGACACGTTGTACGACCCGCCGGGAAACACCAACAAATCCAGCAACTACACGCACCGTATGGCCATGGGCATATTTACATACCATGTCCATTTGAAATATAAATGTACCCGTGATGCTTACTTCATTATGTTCCCGTAGAGGCAGTACGCGCGTGATTGAGCACGCGAGTCTATTACTGTGCCACCTGCAAAGGCTTAACGGTTCTTCTGTGCATGCCCACTGAATGACTAATTTCTTTGTCCGGTGATCTTACAACGATTACGAATTATTATGGAATTTCGTGAAGCTGTGTTTTCACTGTACTTGAAATTGAGTGGTAATCTTACCACTAAGTTACTGACAGAAGTAAGACATTTCATCACCTCTCTGATATGCACTCTGTTTGAGTTCCATGCACACGTCAGACGCCCGAACTTATCCCAATTCTTTTAAACACTTTTAAGGTGATGTGATGATTATGTTTGGTTTTTGGGGCACTCAACTGCGCGGTCATTATCGCCCCAGTTTTTACACAGTCCAGTCGTTTTGCACAGTCCAGTCTAGCCACAGTCACGAATGATGATGATGATGAAATGATGAGGACAACACAAACACCCAGTCCTCGGGCAGAGAAAAATCCTCAACCCGGCCGGGAATCGAACCCGGGACCCCGTGATCCCGAGGCAGCAACGCTAACCACTAAACAACTGGTGTGGTATGACACTCGCAGCTGCTGTGGTACCGCGCCTTCTTAGTTTTGCCAACATCTCACTCTAGGTAAATGGAAGCAAAATTGTCCCTAATGAAGCCGCACAGGAAGAAATCAGACATTGAAGGACTAAGGATTTGTCTGTATGGGCGATAGACCATCAATACGTCGACCTCGTAATGACACATTAAATTCAAGGGATTAACTCAGAACTTCATTTTTCTTTCTTTTCGTTTTCAGTTTGTTACATATGTTTCTTTGACGAACTTTAGTACGTGCACCAATGCTTTATGAAAGTAACAAACAATACCACCCGTTAATGGCACATGATACTGTTTCAAACTTTGTGTTGTCTGTGCAAAGTTATAATTTTTCATAACTATTCAGTAATACAAGTTTCGATTATTTTACTAACGATTTAAATAGTAAAAAAATTTGTAGGATATGTGACGCATATGAAAATACCATACAAGAATATTTTCTTAACATTTGAGAGAGAGAGTGTGTGTGAGAGAGGGAGCTGCACTACGTACATCAAAGATATTGCTGTGTTGTTGAACAAGGAGACAGTCAACAGCTGTGAGTCAGTGAGAGGCGATGTGCGCGTAAATCAGAGTTTGTGCATAGTTGTGGACAGTTCCAAATAATGATTTTGCGGAAGAAGCCGCTTCATTACATAAACTGCCAATATCTAAGAAATAATTGATAATGCTGCGAGAGAGTTATCTGTCTGTTTATCAGTAACATTAACTTGGTTATAGACGTCGACCATAGAGATGATATTCTGCCTCTTTGACGTCGAAAATGCTCCGAACTGCTCTGTCAGTTGGATTTCGAATTTCAATTTACCAAATGAATAAATTACTAAACTGTATTGTTATTAACGATTGTTGTTTTTTTCTCGGTTGACTACTTTTATTTCCAGCTATAGTTTTACAGAAAAAGAGAGTGTGTAATGTATGCGAAAGGTACGAAATATATTGTCGCCGCGTGGATGTAGTAAACCTCAGTACAGGTAATCAGGTAACAAGATCATTTTATTAAAAGAACGCGCTTCCAGCAAAGGTGAGTAAAAATTGAATACTAATTTTGGTGAAGTCAGTTCGAATGTAATTAATTACCAGATCTTTGGTTGAACTGTGAAGCTTTCGCTGTTAAAGATTGTGAGTAGATGTAACATAAATTTTGCAAGATAGTAAATAAGAATTTCGAATAGAAACTTTTCTATCCGTTACTCAGTTACAACTACTGACAGTAACTTCATTAAAAAAAACTTACTGTTTGCACATAACGTAATAGATACGATACCAATTTTACCCATTTGAATTTACCACAAAAATATCTTCATTATTCTATTACCTATGGGCTTTACATTTTTATATTTTCTATGCATGCCTTTGAATGTAGCTACGTAACACTGCCATGTTTTTGTTACGTAATGTAATATGTAAATGAAGTATTGTTAAATCGTTGATTTCACCTCCGTCATCTTTGAGTGTATAATATTTGCTAATTTCACCCTTTAAAATAGAGTTCTTTTCATGGGGGCTCATAGTTGGGCGGCGAGGGGAGGGGGGTCACTGCAGACAGCTGTTCCTTGTGAGAATTCAATTTAGCACGCATGTATGAAAAGGACCTGTAACTGCTGGGCTCGGATTTTTTATGACCTAAATTACGTGGAAGATTGTCACTAAAATGACTTGAAAGTATGTATAAAATGATGTAAGACTGATGCTAAACACATGTAAAGTAAGTTATAAAATGAAGTCGAGTAATAAAAATATTATAGGATGTTGTAACTGGAAATACGGAAAGCGTAATTAATTTTAAATCGCCAGGTCTCTTTAATTTTCCTGTAGACAGTATCTACCTTACCCATAGTGAGATAAGCCTTTACATCCTTACATTTGGTCTCTAGCCACGCCTGCTTAGCCATTTTGCACTTCCTGTCGATCTCATTTTTGAGACGTTTGTATTCCTTTCTGTCTGCTTCATTTACTGCATTTTTATATTTTCTCCTTTCATAAATTAAATTCAATATATCTTCTGTCATCCAAGGATTTCTACTAGTCCTCGTCTTTTTACCTACTTGATCCTCTGCTGCCCTCGCTACTTCATCCCTCAAAGCTACCCATTCTTCTTCTACTGTATTTCTTTCCCCTATTCCTGTCAATTGTTCCCTTATGCTCCCCCTGAAACTCTGTACAACCTCTGGTTTAGTCAGTTTATCCATGTCCTACCTCCTTAAATTCCCACCTTTTTGCAGATTCTTCAGTTTTAATCTACAGTTCATAACCAATAGATTGTGGTCAGAGTCCACATCTGCCCCTGGAAATGTCTTACAAATTAAAACCTAGTTCCTAAATCTCTATCTTACCATTATATAATGTTTCTGAAACCTATCAGTATCTCCAGGCCCCTTCCATATATATAACCCTCTTTTATGATTCTTGAACCAAGTGCCTTAGAAAGCCACCGGTAAAGGTATAAATTGTGTTTTTCAAAGTATAAACTTAAAAAAAAAATGGAATTATTATTAAAAGTATTTATACCTCAGAGGTGATTCATGACATAAGTGGCCAAAATAGTGTCAATTTATGTCAGTTTAAACGACAAAGGCCAGAGATGTTAAGTAACGTTTTACAGAGGGTTAATTAGTGAGTTTACTCCGCGTAAAGCGAAGAAATGGAAAATAAAATTATAAATCAAACATTATTATTGAAGGAGATAATTTTCAACTCTTACTTAAGACATTTCTCTTCTACTTCTAATTAGTAACGTATATACTATTGATAATTGTAGGAAACAAATCTGTTCTTTATTATTATTGTTACTTGCCTATGAACCATGCCGGATCGCGCTGTGATTTTAGGTTCGGTTTCCCGTTATTCAGTATTGCCCTCATTTTCTCGCCATAGGCTGTTTTTTTTTCTTCAGTTCTCTGGTTCCTGGTTGTTCTGGAGCCTCATTCTTCCCAACAGTTTATCTTCTGACTGAGTAGACGCCTGTCTGTTACTTCCACTGCTTCTGTCTGAGGCTCGTAGAAATCCTTTTTAACTTGTTTGATTCATGGTCCATTTTTTAATTTTCCGATGTATGCCGTAATCTTGTGTGTAAGCCTCGTTGTTGGGAGCCTATGAATATGTCCACAAAATTTAAATCCTCGTTTTCTATTGTCTGCTGCTAGGTTTGTTCATTTCTGTGTTGCTTTATAGGATTTCAGCATCTATCAATCCTCCTTTTCCTCTAAACCAAGAATTTTCCGTTTACTTCTTCGTTCTTCCTTTGGGATCTTCTCCAGATCACCTTTTCTGTTAAGAATTAAAATTTTTGCTCGCGTACAGAGCTTCAGGTTTGATCCTCGTGTTGTAACGTATAATCTTTATGCGTGTGTATACACGCTTTTAGTTGTAGATGTCACGGGTTTTGCTGCACGCTCTCTTCTTGTTGTTTATAACTCCTGGTGCTTCCTTTCCTTACCTAGTTTTTTCCATATCACCTAAGTGTCCGTCCCTTTTGAATTTCGACGATTTGTGTTTAATTTTCGAGTGTTAAATGTAGTATAGATAAACCACATTTTTAAAGAAATTTATAGGCTAGCCCTTTCTTGATCACATTCTTTCAGGGCTTATATTTTATTACGTGACTTCACTTCCACCAGTATCGCTAAATCGTCTGCGAAAGCTAAGAAAAAGACATTAATGTCATCTTTTTTGTCCAAGTCGGACAGGTTTCCAGAGATTTTGATGTTTTTAAATTCTTTTTCCCATTCCCTAAAGACTTGATCTAAGATGGGACTGAAGATGAGTGTTGACAGTCAATCTCCTTGGCAAACACTAGTTTTCATTTCAAAGTGTTGCGTTAGACGTTGTGTGTCCATAAATTGCTAAATGCTTTTTGGTACACTTTTTCTCTGCAAAGTTGGTAAATTAACTCGCACTGCAGGAATCATATACCGGTTCTTTACTATACGTCATACTAAAATCAATCAGTTATGAAATGGTCCGTGTGGTAACTACTAACGTATTTGTATTTATGATATGGTTTGTGTGGACAGTTCTGTTTACAATATGTCATCACATTTCTTATCCACATTCTACGCACCCACTGATATGAAAATTTGTCGTCTGTAAAATGTGGCTTGTGAAAATGAGCAAAGCTCAAAACTAGTCAGCCAGTATGTAAACCGCAGTTTTAGTGTTAAACTTTTTTTTTCTTCAAAGAAAAAAAATTGTCACGGGTTAGTCTAGTGAACACGAGTCGACCATGGAGTTGTCCTCCGACTTCGGTTTTAAAATTACAAATGCGAAAGTAGATTTTCGCAACACTAACTGCTGAACCGATTTAGATGAAATTTGGTATGGAGAGTGAGAACTTAGAATACTTTATAAAGTGTATTGTATTGTATTGTATTGTATGTTAACCGAGGACCTAGAAACGACGGAGAGGCTCCGTCCACAACCCCACGACGGCTACCGCAGTCCACTTCACCCCTCCGCCACCCCATTCAGAACCCAGGGTTATTGTGCAGTTCGGCCTCCGGTGGACCCCCCAGGGAACGTCTCACACCAGACGAGTGTAACCCCTATGCCGTGGTAGAGTATTGGTGGTGTACGCGTACGTGGAGAACTTGTTTGCGCAGCAATCGCTGACATAGTGCAACTGAGGCGGAATAAGGGGAACCAGCCCGCATTCCCCGAGGCAGATGGAAAACCGCCTAAAAACTATCCACAGACTGGCCGGTTCACCGGACCTCGACACAAATTCGCCGGGCGGATTCGTGCCGGGGACCAGGCGCTCCTTCCCGTCCGGACAGCCGTGCGTTAGGACGCACGGCGAACCGGGCGGGCTTATAAAGTGTAGTACGAGACATTTATTGATTTGAAGAATATTAGGCGAATTACAGAAAATATTTACTCTTTGATAAAACTATTTACTCTGTGATTTTTGAACTTTATCATATCTGTGAAAATGCTTTTATAGGTTTATACTTTCTATATGAAACAATTCAATGTAATGAATGCAGTGATTATACTTGTTTAACCTTTACGTCCATACTAATATTATTAAAAGCAAAAGTAACTCTGTTCACGTTTTCATGGCTAAACCACTAAACCAATTTCGAGGAAATCTGGTATGGAGGTACGTTGAACCCTGCGAATGAACATTGACTACATTAGTGAAGAAAAGCCACTTTAAAAAATTACTTAATTTGTTGCATGATGCAGATGTTGTATAATGTATAGCTACTCCAATAGCACAGTGCGTACATACTTCTGCCAGTGCCCCACCACATGCACTGGTCGCCAGCGACGTTGTGCTTGACGCATCGTCGTGCATCGGGGCTGTGGGGGGAGAGGCGGAAGGGCTCACGTCATGAGCTTCACTAACCCGACCTGGCAGACACCTGAGGACAGTTAGTATATCGTATGATAAAGTTCAATAAATTCTCGTAGTCAGGAAATGAGCGTTGGGGACACATACAGGAATCCCTTATTGCCGTCCTGGGCCAAGTCCTAATGAGGGTGATTTACTGTTACCTTCTGACGACCTCTTTGAAGTGTGAGGAGAGAGTATGTGTTGTCCGCGTGACTGTGATGAGTGTTTATACAGTTTAGAGTCGTGTTTGTGGAATGAAGAGGGTGAAACCTGATGCCAGCACATAGTCCACTTCACCCAAAAAGCACTGAGGAGGCTGCCGAGCTTAACGTCTGCACATGACGGTCGGACCGTCAAGTGTCACATGTCCTCACGCCATGAGATACTGCAGAAAGTCTGAAATTCAATCAAGCCAGTGGCACAAAGACTGTTGATCAGAGGTTACCCGCCACCACTTAACTTCCGCTTGCTAGCCAGATACTGGCAGTGAATCTTTCTTTCACCACCAGTGTCGGAACCGGTTGCCTTAACGTCGAGCGTCACAGCCAGGCGTGCGTTAGCGACTTCAGATACGGAGCTGTGTGTCATATGATTGACAGTAAAATAAGAGAAATTCGAGCTCATATGGAGGTTGCCGATCCTGAACCACACTGTCTCCTTATCGACCCTAAAAAGAATGTCCGAATCCTTTCCTTGCAACCCTGACCTTGATGTTTAACGTCTTCCCCCCATACACTCGAAGATCTTCAGTCTCTCATCCTCAAAACTAACAAACTTTTCTTTGAGACGTCCTTCAATCGGTCAGCCTTATCTCGATGTCTTCAAAATTAACCCTCTCCCAAGATACTTATAAACACCTGTGCAACCATCTTCTCCTCACCATTAATCAGACTAGCTTCCATCTCAATTTTCCCGCAAACGATTATCTTCTTCATCTCATGCATCTCTTTCCCCAATAAGCAGACAATAATAGTATGAATATTTTTGTTTCCTGGACCTAGAGACAACATCCCAACGCTTGAGTCCGTTTGCTCTGTTACTGAAGCCCAGTACCTACAAAATACAAATAACGAATGTCTGACTTATTGTATATTTCTTTCCTAAACGGCCTACCTACTTCAATAGCTTCAGTGCCATGTCCTGTACCTCCAGTCTCACTGTAGATGTTCCCATGGTTCAGTTTCAGCCATTAACTTGTATCCCCACTACCTCGGAATATGCCCAACTGACTAACGCCGATCTACCCCGTTCAGTTCGCTGTCGGAGTAGCTTTTACAGACTACTACCCAACCCCCCCCCCCCCCCCTAGAGATTACAACATTTCGATCCTTTGAAAGGGCATGGCTAACTTCCTTCCTCATGCTCGAGTAATCCAATGGGACCGATGATTTTCCTGTTTGGTCCTCTTCCCCAAATCAGCCAACCAACCAACAACATTTCGATGTTACAGATCAATAAATGCAGGTCATGATGTAACAAATGCCCTCAACATAATCCAGAAGAAATCACCCACGGCGTTTGCCCGTCTACAAACATTCAGCTCCGTGCTCTAACCTACTAAAATATCATCAACCATCCCGTGACTATAAACAAACTACTGTCGAACGCAAAGCCCACAAAATACTAAAACTGCTAAGTCATCCATCAACCCAGGAGGAAGATATTAGTGTTTAACGTCCAATCTACAACGAGGTCATTAGAGACGGAGCACACGCTCGGATTAGGATGGAGAAGGAAATCGGCTGTGCCCTTTCAAAGGAACTATCCCGGCATTAGCCTTAAGCGACTTAGGGAAATTTCAGAAAAGTTAAATCAAGACGGTCGGGTGCGTGTTTGAACCGACATCCTCCCTAATGCAAGTCCAGTGCGCTAACCACTGCGTTCCGCACTCTGTCCCATTCATCCATTCATAGTGATCATATACAACTGTAAATCCCTAATGTAACCGAACTTCACCAATGACAGTATCACTGTAGCATCCATTTTCTTAAACTACTACAAGTCTCTTGAATTCCATAACTGTCAGTAGCCATATCGTTCTAATTGTTCTCTTCAAATCGAAGACTACCAACCACTGCAGTATTTTCCTGTAAACACACCACATCGTTTCTCGACTTGATAACAGTCCCAAAACATGAGACCCAGCCTAACTACCTGACCAGATATATCGGTCCCCTCATTACCTTCTCATACGAGCGTCATTGGCATGTCCCAAAAAAATCATCCACCGTTTGTACCGTTGAGATCCAATCTGCAACTGTGTACAGAGGGAGGACAAAATGACAGTAAATAAAATGCTGTGAAAAAACTATGAGAATACTTTCAGGAATGTGTTGTTTAGATGTTTCTTTTCCTTTTTTTCTCAGAAAACCACGAATTGCGTTGTTAAAGAGCTTCCGTGAAATATTTAAATGGTTATAGTTCAACGTAAGCCTGGTAGTTAAGTCAACTGCGAATGACTATTTCAGCACCGCTTACGGCCAAGAACGAAGGACACCTGAAAACTAATAGAGGCTTCCGATACCAAAAGAAATCATTAGAAAACTTTGAAATAGTATTTTTATTTCACTTGACGACCATACAATCTTATTACAGGATTAACACTGTGTTAATATCTGACTGTTTTGTAAAACACGTTCATGAACAAGCAAATTTTTTAGCGGCTTTAAGAGCTCCACAGCTTCTTGTTTCCGGCAGCTTGAAGGCTTAGGCTATTACGCGGATTACCTATTGTTAGACGCGAAGGTCTGTGGCACTTCACGGCGTCTAAAGCCGTAAACACGAGAGATTTACCGAAAGCTGCCAAGGCAAATACAGAGGACAGGCCCTCCGTCCCGGCCATTAGCACTTGTCCAAGTGTAATGATGTCATCAAATTATCACTCCCTTGAGTAAACCACCGGTCGGCACAAGAGTAAGGAACAATGTCTCCGCCAATGTTGGAAGTAAAACGCTCGTTATCCCAAAGACGACCGTTTCTTTTCGCCTTATCATTGTTTGTCACTTGGCATATAGATTGCCTTGTAAATATTCTTTGAATCACTTGTTACACCATGTAACTGCACCCACATAGTAAACTTATATGGCCGAATACCTAAACCCATTAAAGACTACAATAACTCCCACCATGGCATTTTCTGTTACCAGTACGTGCCTACTGCGCTTTGAAAGGAGAAATCGCAGATGTAGTCAACAAAATACGAGTAGCACAACCAAATTCAGCAGGTATTGTTTCGTAACTTCCACAAATAATTCGCAGGAATTTCAGTACTTAGAACTAAATTTTTATTTGGAAAAGGGTCATGTTCCAGAAAGTAAATTTTTCAGGAGACACAAAAACTGTTTCACTACACAACGCTCGTGTGTCGCGAAATTGCCGTGCAGCAACTGAGCCCAGGATGAAACAATATACACAAATACAACATATTTTAGCCATCGAGTAAGGTCAGTAATCGAGTTTGAAAGTACTGGAAATGAACCCTTTTCGAATTTGACGATGCTGATGAGGCAACAAGCGTTTCGTTTGCAGCGGAAGGATTGTATTATGCAAGTTTATGTTATTATAGTAATAAAAAGATTGTGTTGTGAGTGTAAGATGAATCCTTAATGTACCCAAATTACAACTACAAGCATAATACAGCAAAGGAGACATTTGTGGGTATGCTTCAACTTTATCTTCTCCACCCTTCACTGGACACTGACAAGACACTGTTATAAAATGGTGTCTGCTCGTCAGTTATGTTTTGTAGAAATTTCTGTGCATCGTCTAGTTTTTTCTTTTTTACTGGCTCAGATCCACTATATGTTTTTTACACGGACATATTTCCTTCTCTAGCTCAATATACCTCGAATGATCACTTCTGCTGATGTGTGACCCTCGTTATATCAAACTATGGGGACGGATATAAAGATCAGCTATCTCCGGTAAACGTAATTTGAAAGGAATGCAGACACGACACCTTCTCCAAGTCATTGATTCTACATCTACATCTACATCTACATCCGTACTCCGCAAGCCACCTGACGGTGTGTGGCGGAGTGTACCCTTGAGTACCTCTATCGGTTCTCCCTTCTATTCCAGTCTCGTATTGTACGTGGAAAGGAGGATTGTCGGTATGCTTCTGTGTGGGCTCTAATCTCTCTGATTTTATCCTCATGGTCTCTTCGCGAGATATACGTAGGAGGGAGCAATATACTGCTTGACTCTTCGGTGAAGGTATGTTCTCGAAACTTTAACAAAAGCCCGTACCGAGCTACTGAGCGTCTCTCCTGCAGAGTCTTCCACTGGAGTTTATCTATCATCTCCGTAACGCTTTCGCAATTACTAAATGATCCTGTAACGAAGCGCGCTGCTCTCCGTTGGATCTTCTCTATCTCTTCTATCAACCCTACCTTCTATCAACCCTACCTGGTGCGGATCCCACACTGCTGAGCAGTATTCAAGCATTGGGCGAACAAGCGTACTGTAACCTACTTCCTTTGTTGTCGGATTGCATTTCCTTAGGATTCTTCCAATGAATCTCAGTCTGGCATCTGCTTTACCGACGATCAACTTCATATGATCATTCCATTTTAAATCACTCCTAATGCGTACTCCCAGATAATTTATGGAATTAACTGCTTCCAGTTGCTGACCTGCTATTTTGTAGCTAAATGATAAGGGACCTATCTTTCTATGTATTCGCATCACATTACACTTCACTACATTGAGATTCAATTGCCATTCCGTGCACCATGCGTCAATTCGCTGCAGATCCTCCTGCATTTCAGTACAATTTTCCATTGTTGCAACCTCTCGATACACCACAGCATCATCTGCAAAAAGCCTCAGTGAACTTCCGATGTCATCCACCAGGTCATTTATGTATATTGTGAATAGCAACGGTCCTATGACACTCCCCTGCGGCACACCTGAAATCACTCTTACTTCGGAAGACTTCTCTCCATTGAGAATGACGTGCTGCGTTCTGTTATCTAGGAACTCCTCAATCCAATCACACAATTGATCTGATAGTCCGTATGCTCTTACTTTGTTCATTAAACGACTGTGGGGAACTGTGTCAAACGCCTTGCGGAAGTCAAGAAACACGGCATCTACCTGTGAACCCGTGTCTAAGGCCCTCTGAGTCTCGTGGACGAATAGCGCGAGCTGGGTTTCACACGATCGTCTTTTTCGAAACCCATGCTGATTCCTACAGAGTAGATTTCTAGTCTCCAGAAAAGACATTATACTCGAACATAATACGTGTTCCAAAATTCTACAACTGATCGACGTTAGAGATATAGGTCTATAGTTCTGCACATCTGTTCGACGTCCCTTCTTGAGAACGGGGATGACCTGTGCCCTTTTCCAATCCTTTGGAACGCTTCGCTCTTTTAGAGACCTACGGTACACCGCTGCAAGAAGGGGGGCAAGTTCCTTCGCGTACTCTGTGTAAAATCGAACTGGTATCCCATCAGGACCAGCGGCCTTTCCTCTTTTGAGCGATTTTAATTGTTTCTCTATCCCTCTGTCGTCTACTTCGATATCTACCATTTTGTCAACTGTGCGACAATCTAGAGAAGGAAGCACAGTGCAGTCTTCCTCTGTGAAACAGCTTTGGAAGAAGACATTTAGTAATTCGGCCTTTAGTCTGTCATCCTCTGTTTCAGTACCATTTTGGTCACAGAGTGTCTGGACATTTTGTTTTGATCCACCTACCGCTTTGACATAGGACCAAAATTTCTTAGGATTTTCTGCCAAGTCAGTACATAGAACTTTACTTTCGAATTCATTGAAAGCCTCTCGCATAGCCCTCCTCACACTACATTTCGCTTCGCGTAATTTTTGTTTGTCTGCAAGGCTTTGGCTATGTTTATGTTTGCTGTGAAGTTCCCTTTGCTTCCGCAGCAGTTTTCTAACTCGGTTGTTGCACCACGGTGGCTCTTTTCCATCTCTTACGATCTTGCTTGGCACATACTCATCTAACGCATATTGTACCATGGTTTTGAACTTTGTCCACTGATCCTCAACACTATCTGCACTTGAGACAAAACTTTTGTGTTGAGCCGTCAGGTACTCTGTAATCTGCTTTTTGTCACTTTTGCTAAACAGAAAAATCTTCCTACCTTTTTTAATATTTCTATTTACGGCTGAAATCATCGACGCAGTAACCGCTTTATGGTCGCTGATTCGCTGTTCTGCATTAACTGATTCAAATAGTTCGGGTCTGTTTGTCACCAGAAGGTCTAATATATTATCGCCACGTGTCGGTTTTCTGTTTAACTGCTCAAGGTAGTTTTCAGATAAAGCACTTAAAAATATTTCACTGGATTCTTTGTCCCTGCCACCCGTTATGAACGTTTGAGTCTCCCAGTCTATATCCGGCAAATTAAAATCTCCACCCAGAACTATAACATGGTGGGGAAATCTACTCGAAATATTTTCCAAATTATTCTTCAGGTGCTGAGCCACAACAGCTGCTGAGCCCGGGGGCCTATAGAGACATCCAGTTACCATGTCTGAGCCTGCTTTAACCGTGACCTTCACCCAAATCATTTCACAATTCGAATCTCCGTCAATTTCCTTCGATACTATTGCACTTCTTATCGCTATAAACACGCCTCCCCCTTCACTGTCCAGCCTATCTCTGCGGTATACATTCCAATCAGAGTTTAGGATTTCATTACTGTTTACGTCTGGTTTCAGCCAACTTTCTGACTTGCAAGTAGCCTTTTTTAAAACTGATTGTAGTACCAAACACCTTTCGCTCAAACAACGGGAAGGTTTCGCAACACAGCCAGAAACGTATATTCCATTATTATTCTAAGTCAGTAATTCAGCTAAGTCGCTGTGCTACACTGACGTTCGTGTGGAATCGCGAAATATATTACACCTCTATACATGTTCATGCATTGTGAAAGGTATTTTTACAGACGAACAACAAAGATTCTCGATTTGAAATTTAAATAGGGTATTTATTGTTTGGCTTTGGGTTACTCAACAACTAGGTCATTTATCGGTCATAATGATTATACTTGGTCAGGTAAGATTAAAATTTAATATAACGTTTCTTATCCGTTAACTGAAATAACACCAACAGACATACGATATAATAATTTAAAAAAATACCGAAAATACCTTAAAGTTGTGGCTAGATGACAATTAATGAAAATGGAAGTTACCCGCTATTCCGACAAATGTTTAAAATTAAGGATGCATGTGATTACTCAAAAGATAAGCAATTAAAAATACTGTGATGGAATAACTTAAAATTAATTTACAAATGTTTATGGCTGGTTGCCCTTTGTTATAAAAAAGTGGGAACTGCTATAGCAGTTAAAATCTACACTGAAGAGGCAAAGAGACTGGAACACCTGCCTAATATATTGTAGGGCACCCGCGAGCACGCAGAAGTGCCGCAACACGACGTGGCATGGACTCTACCAATGTCTGAAGTAGTGCTGGAGGGAACTGACACCATGAATGCTGCAGGGGTGTCCATAAATCCGTAATAGTACGTGGGGTAGAGATCTCTTTTGAACAACACGTTGCAAGCATCCCAGATATGCTCAATAATGTTTATGTCTGGGGAGTTCGGTGGCCAGCGGAAGTTTTTAAACCCGGAAGAGTGTATCTGGAGCCACTCTGTAGCAGTTGTGGAGGTGTCGGGTCTTGCATTGTCCTGCTGGAACTGCCCAAATCCGTCGAAATGCATAATGGGCATGAATGGATACAGATAATCAGAAAGGAGGCTTACGTACGTGTCACCTGTCGGAGTCGTATCTAGACGTATCAGGAGTCCCATATCACTCCAACTGCACACGCTCCACACAATTAAAGAGCCTCCGCCGGCTTGAACAGTATCCTGCTGACATGCAGGGTCCACGCATTCATGAGGTTGTCTCCATACCCCGTAAGTGTTCATCCGCTCGACACAATTTGAAACGAGACTCTTTCGACCAGGCAACATGTTTCCAGTCATCAACAGTCTAATGTCGGTGTTGACGGGCCCAGCTGAGGTGTAAAGCTTTGTGTGGTACAGTCATCAAGGGTACACGAGTTGGCTTTCGGCTCCGAAAGCCCATGCCGATGATGTTTCGTTGAATGGTCCACACGCTGACATTTGTTGATGGCCCAACATTGGAATATACAGCAATTTGCGACAGGGTTGCACTTCTGTCACAATGAACGATTCTCTTCATTGGTCCCGTTCTTGGCGCATCTTTTTCCGGCTGCAGCGATGTCGGGGATTTGATGTTTTACCGGATTTGTGATATTCACGGTACACTCGTGAAATGGTCGTACGGGAAAATGCCCACTTCATCGCTACCTCAGAGATTTTGTGTCCTATCGCTCGTGCGCCGACTTCAAAAGCACTTAAATCTTGATAACATCCCATTGTAGCAGCGGTAATTGATCTAACAAGTGCGCCAGACACTTGTCTTATATAGGCGTTGCCGACCGCAGCGCCGTATTCTGCCTGTTCACATATCTGTGTATTTGAATAGGCATTCCTATACCGCTATTTGACGCCTCAGTGTATGACCCACTATTTTATGGAGTGGCACTTTAACCTAAAAAAATGTTTAAGTACGTTCTAAACTCGTCTCAGTCTAGCCAAAGCAAGTCCGCATGCAATTGTAGGTCTGCCCACTTGTCAAAAAATAAAACACAGTCAACTAAAATGTGTCGTTCTGCCAGTAGTCCATCATAAGCACTACACAGTAAGGGACATCGTATGTCTGGAGAGTGTTCCCCTATGCAGAAGCCTGTTAATAGCACTCTATTCCGCTTCTGTGATTGAAAGCAACTGCGCCACGTCGTGTGTGTGACGTCACCACCCGCAACTTGTTATCTGTCTCTTCCAGCCACTCTTCCTCTCAACAACTCGGAATCCTTTTCGTCAACAGCGAGATCGTTGTATGCAGAAGGACTTCAAAGTGAGCCACTATAGGCTTTATGCAGGCGTCCTTGGCTGCTGCAGTCACCAGTCCGTTACCTCAAATTCTCACATATCCTGCTACCCAGCAGAATATCACCTCTTTCCCTAGATGTTGTACTCGTAGACGACGTAAGGCCTCCCTCTTGGGTACATGTTATTTAGTTTCTTTATTTTCGTGTTCCGTGGATAAGATTTCCTACCACTTACTGTGATATGGAACAAGTCAGTTTTAGAATTATATAAGAGGGAAGTCCAATGAAAACGAGACACGAGGAAGAAAAGAGGGTAAACTGTAATTATTTCAAAAGTAATCACCATAACTATTAGTACATTTATCTCACTCTGAGACAAGCTGGTCAAGTCTTCATGAAAAAATATTCGTTGTTGTCTACGGTGCCATGATTGCCCCCAGCCGTGCACCTCTTCGTCCGAAGCAAATCGAAGGCCACAAACGTCGTTCTTCAAGGCTCCATGGTGTCGGACACTACGTGGTCACTGGCCATTCCAACTTTAACTGTAACCTCCTTAGCTAGTGAGAAGTCATGCTTGCGATTCTATCGAACACTGGTAGTCAGTGTATCAAATGAATAATCCGTGACTCCCTGAATTTACTGTAGTTTGGATTGAAGGGTCTTGGCATACTGGTAATTTTTCTCTGTCTGAATCCCCCGTCTGACTGCAAGTCCGCGGATCCGTTGTAAAGCAGATACTTATCCTGCATGTATGAAGAGGTTTTCCGCGCTGGATTCCTATGCTAAATTAACGTAATCCACCCATATTTCGTGTAAAGGTACAGAATTGAGGTAGTATAAGATTGTCTACGTTTTGCATAATTCCAATCTCGTATCAGTATTCGTAATAAATGACCAGATTTTTGAATACAGGCCCATTGTCATTCAAGATTGTTCCGCTTCCCTTTCCTTCAGAGACATCTGGTAATGATTGCAGAGTCTGTCAAAGAAAATGGACGCTGAATAAAAGTACCAGTTGTAGAAGTATGAAACCGGAATTTCCCTAGAGATGGCGCTAGCCGTCAGCGTAGGGCCCGTGAGACCATGTCTGCAGCGCCATCTGCTTCCTGTAACGGCTGACAACAAATGTCAACACACAGTAACCCAAGTTCCGTACATCGGTATGTTTCAAAGCCGCAAAAATGTCGAGTTTTGTGGCTAAGAACTACGATTTGCGGACAGCATTGGTTTCCTGTTATCATTTGAAGAAAATTGCTGCAGAATCGCACCGACTGCTTTTCGAAGCTTAGGGCGAACATGCTCTTGCAAAAACACAGTGTTTCGACTGGTTCAAGAAATCCAAAAGTGGTGATTTTGACGTGAGCGCTGGAAACCACTGAAAAAGTACGATGACAACAAATTGCAGGCCTTACTGGATGAAGATGTTACTCAAACTGAATGTGACGCAAAAGCCGTTTCTCTACGGTTGGAAACTATAGGAAAGGTGCAAAAAGTGGGAAAATGGGTTCCGCATGATCTGAATGAAAGACAGCAAGCAAATCGAAAGACCACTTCTGAAATGATGCTCGTCAGATACAAAAGAAAGTAGTCTCTCCATCCAATAGTGACAGGTGATAAAAATGGATATATTTTGAGAATCCTAAGCGTCGTAAATCATGGATGAATACATGCAAACCATCAAAATCCACAGTAAGACCAAATCTCTTTGGAAATAAGACAATGCCCAGTGTGTGGTGGGCTCAGAATGGTGTCATCTATTATGGACAGCTAAAATCTGGTGAAACCGTTAACACTGTTCGCTACGAACAGCAAATTATCGATTTAAATAGAGCATTACGTGAAAAACGACCGGAATTTGGAAAACGGCAACACAGAGTCATATTAGTCTTTGATAACGCCCCATGACACACACAAAACGGATCACGGAAGCGGTCGAGGCGTTCGGATGGGAAATACTAGGGCATACTTCACTCCGTCCGATTATCATCTATTTGCATCACTGGGACACGCTCTTGCTGAACAACGCTTTAATTTGTTTGAAATGTAAGAAAATCCCTCGCTGACTGGCTCGATTCAAAAGAAGAACTTTTTTGGTGTGGGATTCATAGCCTGCCGGAGTGGTGGGAGAAATGTATAAATAGCAATGGAGATTATTTTGAATAAAATATTGTTTATCAGTTTCAAACAACAGACATGTAATTATTGCAACCAAATTCCGCTTTCATGCTTCTACACCTGGTAGTTACGTTACTGTATGGTCCTACCAGATCTTAGCGTATCCGTTGTGTTTGTGTGATGTTTCTTGGTGTGATGATTAGATGGTGTCGGTCTTAAATGTTTTACTCTATGAATTCAGGATCCTGCACGACTCTTGTATGTGGAGTGAACGATTTCCCTGACCACGAAGCGAGATACAGCAAGTGAAACTTTGACCTGTGTGCTAACTGAAATAGAAAGCCCCTCTGCTTTTCGTGACAACAGCGCTCCGTATTGGCCAATAATTGAGAGAATATGGTACAACTAGGCTCACTTTATTATGACTGGTGACTAAGGACAAAACTAAGACGCCATATGGTACAATTGGGCTCACTTTAGTATCAGTAGTAAATAAAGACAAAATTAAGACCACCCCCTCGCCCCTTTTACGTAGCGCGGTTGGTTGGGTTTGCATCACGGAATATAGAGCTGTAACATAAGTGGAATTAAGATAAGTCCCTTTCACCTGTCCCATTGCGTCGATATAGATATAATTAGATACTTGACTTTACACCTGGAGGTTACTCGCTGATATCGCCTATCGTGCAGTTGTACGACAGTGGTTTGTTTGTCTGAGACGTGAAGGTGTATCGCCTGTTGGATCATATGTAACTCAGAGCACGGAAACATTATGACAAATATTCGCTTGACTACGTTGTCGAATTCAAGTTTGCGAACAATTCTAGCATCGCAAGATATGATGATGCCAGAAATAAACCAAGTTCCAATAATCTCATACGTAGAGCGAGATCGAAAGAATACTTACTTGTTGGATGTCGAAGCCGAGAGCCTCAGACATATACTTGGGGCCTTCAGTCATCAGAAAGAAGAGTCCTCCCAGACTGCCGAAGTGCAGTCCCACCAGCGCCAGGAACGGGCAGGAAGTTATCACCGACCAGAACGGCAGCACCCTCTGAAACAGGACGGCTGTGTTGAGACTCTAGAGTCACTTGGTGCTCACACATATTCCATTTACAGGAATTGCTACCTGCCCATGCAACAGCAACATTAGTAAAAGTCAGCGATACATTTCAGATTATACTTGTCCATTATATACATACAAACTGTACTAAATTACATTTGAGGACTGTATCCATACTCTGATCCAAAACACTCTCCCAATGCCCAACACCTCTACCTTGCACATCTTCAACCCCACCAACCGAATAACTAAAAATTCGCAATTTGTCTTTCCCTCGGTCTTGAAAAATCCAGTTCTCAAATACGGCATTTCGTCATCCTTTCAGGAAATGATAGCCACATTATTGCATTCTGGGTATCCAAGTCGTCATTATACATAACCTTTAAAAAAGGACCAAATCCCTATATTCCACTACAATGTTGTGTATCTCCTACATTGCCAATATGACTCAACCCTTCTTCCTGTCAACCTGCAGAACTCTGAAGACACCACCTTCCCTGACCAACAACTCACACTCCTGAAACCCTACCCATCTCTTCCAGCTCAGTGTCAACGAGTTCACATCTCGGTTCAGCTCGCTCCTATGGACAAGCCTTCCAAGATCCAGACAAAAACTGTGACTTGAACAATGTGCAGATTTCCATCCCATGATTTCTACCACGTCATTTATAACTTCCCTAGCCAAGCGACAAACTTATTAAAGTAGGCTTTTTCGTTTGAGGTTCACAATCATATAAAATCTTTTGAAAAAGTAATCGTCCCCTTTAACTATTAATTTTATTTATTTATAAAATCACATAAAGCAGTTTCGGTATTTAACCATTTCCAAGTGATTCCTTATTTCTAGATTTTGAGGTAGCTTTTGACACCATTTCTCGCAAGAGGTTTCTAATCAAACTGGGTGGCTATGGAGCATCGTCTTAGTTGTGCGACTGTATTCGTGATTTCCTATCAGAGAGGTCACATTCCGCAGTAACTGTCAGGAAGCCATCGACTAAAACAGAAGTAATATCTAGTGTTCCCGAAGGAAGCGCTGTAGGCTCTCTGCTCTTCTTAATCTATATAAACGATTTACGGGACAATCTGAGCTGTTCCCTTCGATTGTTTGCAGATGATGCTGTCGTTTATCGTCTAGTAAGATCCTGAGAAGGTAAAAACAAATTGCAAAATTATTAAGACAAGATATTTGTAGGGTGTGAGGAGTGGCAATCGACTCTAAATAATGAAAAGTGTGAGTTCATCATATGAGTACAAAAACGAATCTTAAATTTCGGTTACACGATAAATCACGCAAATGTAAAGCCAAATACCTACAGTTACGAACACTTAAACTGGGACGATCACATAGAAAATGTTGGGGGGAGGCGAACAAAGATTGTTTTGTTGTATCACGAAAGGGGGGGGGGGGGGGGGGAGTATCACGGATATGGTACGCGAATTGGGCGGTAACCATTGAAACAAAGACGTTTTTCACTGCGGCGAGATCTTTTTACGAAATCACCGAGTTCCTCATGCCAATGTGAAAACATTTTGCTGACGCCCACCTAAACAGGGAGAACTATCGTCCTAATAAGATAAAAGAAATGAGAGACTGATATTTTCACTCTGCAGTGGAGTGTGCGCTGATATGAAACTTCCTGGCAGATTAAAACTGTGTGCCCGACCGAGACTCGAACTCGGGACCTTTGCCTTTCGTGTGCAAGTGCTCTACCATCTGAGTACCGAAGCAAGACTCACGCCCGGTAATCACAGCTTTACTTCTGCCAATATCTCGTCTCCTACCTTCCAAACTTTACAGAAGCTCTCCTGCGAACCATGCAGAACTAGCACTCCTGAAAGAAAGGATACTGCGGAGACATGGCTTAGCCACAGCCTGGGGGATGTTCCTAGAATGAGATTTTCACTCTGCAGCGGAGTGTGCGCTGATATGAAACTTTCTGGCAGATTAAAATTGTGTGCCCGACCGAGACTCGAATTCGGGACCTTTGCCTTTCGCGGGCAAGTGCTCTACCATCTGAGCCACCGAAGCACGACTCACGCCGTTGTACTCACAGCTTTACTTCTGCCAGGAGAGCTTCTGTCAAGTTTGGAAGGTGGAGACGAGATATTGGCAGAAGTAAAGCTGTGAGTACCGAGCGTGAGTCGTGCTTCGGTAGCTCAGATGGTAGAGCACTTGCCCGCGAAAGGCAAAGGACCCGAGTTCGAGTCTCGGTCGGGCACACAGTTTTAATCTGCCAGGAAGTTTCAAGAAATGAGAGCTTGCACGAAACATTGAAGCGTTCGTTTTTCCCGCGCATTTTCCACGAGTGGAAAGGTAGTCCGAAGGTGGTTCGACGAACCCTCTGCCAGCCACTTAAGTATAAATGGTAGAGTGGTCATGTAGAAGTAGAAACACAGTGGAAATTTCGTGTTTTAGCAAAAGTCAAAATTTAAAAAATATCAGATATTTACATCTACATGTACATCTACATCCATACTCCGCAAGTCACCTGACGGTGTGTGGCGGAGGGTACCTTGAGTACCTCTATCGGTTCTCCCTTCTATTCCAGTCTCGTATTCTTCGTGGAAAGAAAGATTGTCGGTATGCCTCTGTGTGGGCTCTAATCTCTCGGAGTTTATCCTCATGGTCTCTTCGCGAGATATACGTAGGAGGGAGCAATATGCTGCTTGACTCCTCTGTGAAGGTATGTTCTCGAAACTTCAACAAAAGTCCGTACCGAGCTACTGAGCGTCTCTCTCGCAGAGTCTTCCACTGGAGTTTATCTATCATCTCCGTAGGGCTTTCGCGATTACTAAATGATCCTGTAACGAAGCGCGCTGGTCTCCGCAGAAGCTTCTCTATCTCTTCTATCAGCCCTGTCTGGTAAGGATCCCACACCGGCGAGCATTATTCAAGCAGTGGGCGAAAAAGTGTGCTGTAACCTACTTCCTTTGTTTTCGGACTGTATTTCCTTAGGATTCTTCCAATGAATATGTCTGGGATCTGCTTTACCGACGATTAATTTTATATGGTCATTGGATTGCCCTTCCCTACACCATGCGTCAATTCGCTGCAGATCCTCCTGTATTTCAGTACAATTTTCCATCGTTACAACCTCTCGACACAATACAGTATCATCCGCAAAAAGCCTCAGTAAACTTCCGATGTTATCCACAAGGTAATTTATATATATTGTGAATAGCAACGGTCCTACGACACTCCCCTGCGGCACACCTGAAATCACTCTTACTTCGGAAGAATCCTCTCCATTGAGAATGACATGCTGCGCTCTGTTATCTAGGAACTCTTCAATCCAATCACACAATTGGTCTGATAGTCCATATGCTCTTACTTTGTTCATTAAACGCCTGTGGGGAAATGTATCATACACCTTTTAGAAGTAAAGAAACACGGCATCTACCTGGGAACCCGTGTCTATGGCCCTCTGTGTCTCGTGGACGAATAGCGCGAGCTGGGTTTCACACGATCGTCTTTTTTGAAACTCATGTTGATTCCTTCAGAGTAGATTTCTAGTCTTCAGAAAAGTCATTATACTCGAACATAATATGTGTTCCAAAATTCTACATCTGATCGACGTTCGAGATATAGGTCTATAGTTCTGCACATCTGGTCAACGTCTCTTCTTGAAAACGGGGATGACCTGTGCCCCTTTTCAATCTTTTGGAACACTACGCTCTTCTAGAGACCTACGGTACACCGCTGCAAGAAGGGGGCAAGTTCCTTCGCATAATCTGTGTAAAATCTAACTGGTATCCCAGCAGGTCCAGTGGCCTTTCCTCTTTTGAGCGATTTTAATTGTTTTTCTATTACTCTGTCATCTATTTCGATATCTACCATTTTGTCATCTGTGCGACAGTCTAGAGAAGGAACTAGAGTGCTGTCTTCCTCTGTTAAACAGCTTTGGAAAAAGACAGTTAGTATTTCGGCCTTTAGTCTGTCATCCTCTGTTTCAGTACCATTTTGGTCACAGAGTGTCTGGACATTTTGTTTTGATCCATCTACCTCTTTGACACAAGACCAAAATTTCTTAGGATTTTCTGCCAAGTCAGTACATAGAAATTTACTTTCGAATTCGTCGAACGCCTCTCGCTTCGTGTAATTTTTGTTTGTCTGCAATGCTTTGCTTTTATGTTTGCTGAGAAGTTCCCTTTGCTTCCGTAGCAGTTTTCTAACTCGGTTGTTGTACCACGGTGGCTCTTTTCCATCTCTTACGATCTTGCTTGGCACATACTCATCTAATGTATATTGTTCGACGGTTTTGAACTTTGTCGACTGATCCTCAACTCTATCTATACTTGAGATAAAACTTTTGTGTTGATCCGTCAAGTACTCTGAAATCAGCATCTCCACATCCACGACTTATTATTTACATATATATCTTTTGAATTCTGCTCCCATTCCTGCTCCCCGAAATTAAGACCCCTACGAACCTCATATGTCACACTCCGAATCTCGCGCCAAACATTCCCTCTCCACGAATCTTTAATAGTATGTCCGAGATAATCCCTCACATGAAACCTACATCGAATAAGCCCCTTTTTTTTAATGAATTCACACCAGTTCCAAATGTCATTGTCAAAAATCTACAAAACCATATTTATTATCTGGGTTTCCTGTTGGCCTATTGTCATATCTGTATAACAATAATTTTTATTAACACTACCTGACGAAAATGTGAAATACCCAGAAGCAGAGGGGGAAACGAAGTGAAACTCTATGGGCTAAAAGGATGTGTGATTTTATTTCAGTACAAAATATAGTCAAATTTACAAAGATCTTGACAGTATGAAGTTGCACGCCGCTCGCCTGGATGCATACTCTGATTTGGTTGGGAAGAATATCATAAAACCATAGTATCCTCTCCTAAGGCCAACTGGCTGACAACTGATGTAACTGGTCCTTGATACAGTGGACACTGACAAAGCAACGAAGTAGACGCTCGAGCTTGACCCACACATGTTCCATCAGGGACAGGTCTCCGGATCTTGCTAGTCACAGGAGTACCTCAACATTACGCAGGCTGTTCATAAGACATTTTACACACGTGGACGACCATTGTCCTGTTGAAAAATGGCTCCATGATACTGTTGCACGAGTGGTAACACATAAGTACACAGGATGTCCATGACGTACCATTGTGCCAGTGTTGCCTCAGTCCCTACCAGCTGTGGCCTGAGCGCATACCCAATGGCTTCCACAGCACGATTCAGTTAGTAACACTGCTGTGCCTCTCCATCTCTAACACACTGGAAGAATGAGACCTCTTCCAAGGTTGCCGTCATACTAGCCGACGATAGTAATCTGGGCCAGTGCAGAACCGCAATTCATCGCTGAACACGATGTGAAGCCGCCATTCGTCAGCAATCCATGCTCACCCATCACGGCACCAATCTAAATGTAGCCGATTATGCTCTGTTGATAACGTCACCCTACGAATGGGACCATTATTCCCTAGCCCGGATGCTGCTAGTTTCTGACCTGATCAATGGTGCAGGATGCTGCAGAATGCAGCAAAGAGTCCATTACTTGTTCTCAGATGGCATGCGCAGATTTTAAGGGATTACGATGTACTTGGCGCATAGTAAGGCGATCATCCTTTGTGGTGATCAGACGTGATAGACCGGAAAGTTATGTCTGCCCTCATCCTCGCAAGTAGTCCAGCGTTGGGCCAGTGTCACTCCAAATGTCCCACACATCTGGATACTGGCAAATGGAGACCCACAATGAGGCTTCAGAGTTGGGCCAGTGGTACTTACGAATGTCCCATACATCTGGATACTGGCAAATGGAGACCCACAATGAGGCCTATTAAAAACTTTGTCAGGTGCTGATAACGCTTTTCACATAAGTACACAGCGTCTCCATCTCTTTCAGCCGTCACTCAGCACCTGATACTGTTGACATCACTTACATACCCTACCAGGCCAGCCAGGTAACAACACTACACATGGACAACACTAATGCACTGTGGTAGCTGTTCACCTGTCACAGAGAACTGCAACTTTCATCATTTACATATTCTCCAAATGTTGTACATGTATACAGAGTTAACAGTGACATCCGACCATATATTTTGGGTGCTTTTTGTTCAGGCGGTGTATTTACATTTTAATGAATCGCCAATAAAATGTTGTGAAAAGTCAAAAAGAGCCATCTGTATCGCAATTTATAGAAAAATCGTATGTTGAGGTGACTCCTTAACACTTAACACTTAACACTTAAAAAACAGTTTTTATATGTTTTCAAACATATTGGCTGAGGAACGTTTGTAATTGCTGTGATTGCTAGACTACAGCCTGCGTGCGTGGAAAAGTAATAGAGCAACTCCAAGATTAACTGCAAACATTTATTCAGTCTACATCTCAAGAAAACTGGGTTTCATTGTTTATGGTCCTCACCTTATGTGGTGACGTAATCACTACGGTAATGACCACGATACTGGCCTTGTAAATAATTACTGGATTACATTTCGACAATGCTGGGCTACAGGTGATTTGTGCCGTTCCTATCACCTTTTGCCAGTTGTTTTAGTAATCTGTACAATGTGCGACATGTACTATTGGCAGAGTGACTCTATTTTGATGAAGGGGGTGCATCTAAACCGTTGTTAGCGATAAAGAGCAGAAATAAATTTACTTTCTCGCTCTCACTTTATTTCTTAGGCGTTATGAACTAGTCGATAATAACGAGGTATCGCAATTATTCGTATGATCCATGCAGCAGGCAAATAACTATATGAACTCTGTGTTACCTCTTCATTTATAGTCTGACAGGTAGCCACTCTAAGGTGTTGCGTTGATCTGTTATTCTGTTATTCTGCGCAATGGATTAATCTGAGATGTGCCCTTCACCATGTAGCTCCTGCAAGATGCAATTTCCACCCTCACACTACTACATAAGTCAGACAGACGCTCCCAACGTTCTAAAGAGAAATGCCTGAAAAACTTTCAGCAATAAATATCTTCTGGGGTCGTCCGCTGTAAGGAAATGACACAAAAATTCACAAAATTACTTACGTAAATAATGGGATACTTGGGTACAGGAGTAGTGCTAGTTAGTGTAAGAAAAACATGAAACTAACGAAAGTTATTATTTATTTTGCAAAAATTCTGAGAAATCACAATGGCACTTTTAGTTATGAATTGAACAAGTTATATCCTGGTTCTTTTCGGAATGTGAAGTTACCTCTCAAGGATAGGATTTGCTAATGAAATTGCTATACGAAGTTTAAGATGGTTGTTGATTTGGCAGAATGGCTGAGAGGCGCGCCTACTCAACTTGAATAATTATCCTTTAGAATGTTGCTATGTACGGTGGAAGCTGTCGCGTGTGAAATGCAGTGAAGTGTACTGTTGTGGAGTAAATATGGGGCTCGCAAGAGCTGTAGTTCACAATACCGTAAGCTGTGATGACTGCTGTCTGCGCCGCTCGCTGCTGTCAAATAAGATAAATCTCGTTTTATCTGGATTGACCTTGGCCAATCAAACTCTCCCTACGCCTTGATGAAGTCAAGGATTCCTATTCACCCCTAGTCTAGCTATTGGCGTGGTACACTGGTCAGATAACAAGTCCACCGCGATGCCACTCAAAAATTCGTTCGCAGGCATTTAACTATAACTCTGCCCATTCACATCGCACAATAAGTGTGTCGGCCAACACGGTGAACAACGCTTAATCACAAGGACTCAATACAGAGTAGCACTTCATTTCGCTCTCGACAGAGGTGCCCTCCCAGTGAAGTACTGAGGAGAGACTTGTTCCTCGCTCCAAGAGCGACACGAAACGGCCTCTCTCCGTGACAGACGTGAAGGGGTATATCTTTCGGTCTCTTCCATTATTCCTTCAGATCAAGGCGTCAGAAATATCGTGTGCCAATCAGCATTGCTCTTCTAAAACGGGAGACTGACGTTTCGTTTAAGGCGACCAATCCGGAAACTGTAGCATTGGCGTTTGGCGTTTGCTGTCTCCCTATGAAAATCTCTGAAACTGCGTGTGCTATATGTAAAGAATGCGTAGCTGGCTGCTCCCACACAATGTAGCGGAATTTGCTTTTAAGCCGAACACGGGGTCGTTCCCCCTTTTCGCTCGGGCCCACGCTGTCCGCTCTACGGGCGGTCACTGGCCGACATAGGCTGGGTCGTCCTCTGAAGGGACCGGCCTCCCGGTGTGTGGTCTACCTCTCTCGAACTAAAAGCTCCTGTGACCGTCGTGTCTGGAATGTATGTGTGTACGCCAGCCTCGAGTATTTCAACCACGGTGCGCTTACTTGTTATTTGCGTATCGTTTACATGAATTCATACAACATTGACTTTATCTTATCGAGTTTGGGTTCGAATGAAGCGTCTTGATGTCCGGAATATTATTGTGATGGCGGAATATGCAAGCAATGAAGGTCAGGAGACCACGACGTCTTACACCACTTAGCCACTGAGTAAAACATTCACGCTGATTGTGCGTGTAATCTGTGACACTGTGAGAGATACGAGGGCATGCTGCAAACTAATAACTCCGAATTTTTTATTCTGTTCTTAATATCAGTCGAGGTACTACACGCATATTACTCGGCCGACATTCCGCTTTGCAGACGCAAGTAGCAATACTATGTCGCTGGAAAGCTCCCAAATGTAGCGAGTAACATGTCATTGTGTAACGTAAAACTGCCGGTGTGTGAGAAACAGCGCGTTGTAATAGTTTCTTACCGCAGAAAACGTGCCTCCTTTTGGAATCCATAGAAGAATGAAAGCTGTGTAATTCGGTGATAGTATCGACATCAGTAATATACGACGCTGGATTTTTCGCTCTCGTAATGAAAGAAACGGTGATGCTAACCTCAACATGAGTGACAGAGCTGGGAGTGGATGCTCAAAACTTAAAGAAAACCTTCGAGGACTTCACTCTGATAGTGCTGCAGCGGTTTAAACGGAGGTGAGGTTGTAGCAAGAAAGTCAAACATTCTATAGTGACTGTATCAACAAACTGGTCTCTTGTTGGAAGAAATGTATTCTTCGCCATGGTGACTACATTGAGAAATAAGCAAGTAGACATGAAGAATAAAGATGTAGAATGCTAATGCAGTTTTAGTTATATCTCTTTAAGAGTTTTCACATAAATATTTCGGATGCATTACTTTTAATCACGCCCTCATAATTATTTGAAAATAAACGTTCCAGTTACATTGTTACCATCGCCTACGTTAGACGTCAGCGTGCAATAACCAGCCACAGATGGCATGTGGCAGTACTAGCAATGGAGGATGTATAGAGCATGTCGGGAGGACGCAGTCTTGTCGTATTGCAGAAATGGAACGACTTATATGACGTCCAAAAAGACGTAATCATTGGCTTTCCGACCAAGGGTGGAATCATTTCCGAAATGGCAAAGTAGTTAAAGTATACCGTGTATGACGAAATGGTACTATCCAAACCTCCAAACCGGCGCCACCGCGACTCAGGTGCACTAAGGGCCATTGTTAACAGGGTGGCGATGCTCAAAATGGTTCAAATGGCTCTGAGTACTATGGGACTTATCTTCTGAGGTCATCAGTCCCCTAGCACTTAGAACTATTTAAAACTATCTAACCTTAGGACATCACACACATCCATGCCCGAGGTAGGATTCGAACCTGCGACTGTAGCTGTCGCGCGGTTCCTGACTGTAATGCCCAGAACCGCTCGGCCACCCTGGCCGGCGGGTGGAGTTGTATACGGGGCAGCAGATGTGCCACTGTTCAGCAACGGACCATCCAGATGAACCAAGATGCTGCCAACAGTGGCTCCGTTTAGCGACCGTTGCTACTTATGGGCCTCTGCAGCAGGTGTCTGGTTCATGCAACCACGCTAACTGCTATTCATCGGGGACGATGGTTGCAATTTGGACGCCAGTATCGCAACTGGACGTCCATTGACTGGCGACTGGTGGCCTTTTCCGATGTCTCACGTTTTATGCTCTATCGAACAGACGGCCATTGGTAGGTACGGCGTGAAACGTCTGAAAGCAGTGGGGTCCAGGCCGGAGGAGGGAGCGTTGTATTCAGGCGAATATTTTCGTGGCGTTCCCTAGGTGAGCTCTTCATTCTGGAAGGTACAGTGGCTCAACGCAAATATGCATCTACCCTCGGGAACAATGTCCACACTCACATGCCGTCGGATTGTCCTCGGCACAGTGGCATCTACCAACAGGACATTGCAAGCTGTCACTAAGCTCGCTGTGTAGTGTGTGGTTTTGAGAGCACCGGGATGCGTTTGCTGTACTCGGTTGTCAACAAACTCCTCGAATTTCAAACCAGTCGAGAATCTATGTGATCATTTGGATCGGGCTGTTCCCGACGTGGAGCCTTAAATGAGAAACCTGCAACAACTGTCCACGGCGCTGGAGTTGGCGTGGCTCAACGGGCTGTTGGTACCTTCCAGATCCTCACTGACCCTCTTCGTGCACGTCTCGCATCGCGAAATGTGATTATTAGGCTTTTGACGGTGATGGCAGTTATGTTATTGGACAGTGTAATTTCTTAAGAGAAAATTGTAGTTAAGATCATTATAACTAGCAGACACTGTCTCAGTGGTTACACAACGTGTGTGACTTTAGCCAAGTGACACTAATCAGAGAGTGATTCATAACCACTGGGATCCACTTAGCCTTTTAACTGCTTGCGACACGTTCATACATCACTAACTGCGCACTCTTGTGCTAACGTCGTGTATGCGCGACACAAGTTAGTAGCGTGAGCAGCACGTGTGGCGGGTATATATGTATCGATATTTTTTTTCGCAACAGGAATGTACGCCGTAGAGAGCCTAATATGTTCTATAGCACAGCGTGATCTATAGCTCTTCAAGCGCTTTTTAGTTGTATTAATAATTTTATTCATATCGATCACATATGGCACAAAAAGTTTTATTATTTTGCCATTCGCTTCTCTTAGTGGGATTACCATGCAGGTTCGGTTGGGTTGTTTTTGGGGAAGAGACCAAAGAGCAAGATCATCGGTCTCATCGGATTAGGTATGGATGGGGAAGGAAGTCGGCCGTGCCCTCTCAAAGGAATCATCCTGGCATTTGCCTGGAGCGATTTAGGGAAATCACGGAAAACCTAAATCAGGATGACCGGACGCGGGATTGAACCGTCGTCTTCCCGAACGCGATTACCATGCAGGAGCGAGTTATAAAGCAGCCCAAAGATGTGGTTACGCGGATTGTGAATTGCAAAAGTAGAAATGCTGTTTGCAGATAGTTATAGAGAGGACGAATTTAACCCTCTTTCATCTTCGGGTGAGGATACTGCAGCTGCATTCGATCCTGGACCTTCAGCATCTTGGGACCAAGAAAAATTGTTCACGTTTCCCTTCATCATTTTTAGGGAGTGAAAATGTTCAATATAAGGTCTGTTGGCGGTTTTTGATCTGCTACCACTCCATTTCAAAACGTGTCGAAAGCCTGCTCCTGGTCAAATGGTACCTAGCTTTCAAGCAGTATGTTCTTTAGAAAAGAAGTTATTTTGGAATAAAAATGTTGTTCTCTGTGAGTGTGAAACAGGATTTGTAAGGAATATTTAAGATTACACCGTTGCAACGACCGACATAGTAACCACTGAAGACTACTTAAAAAATAGACAAGAAAGCAACAACATTTCTAGAATCTTATGTAGGAAGAGGACACACAGTGTGCGTTTACAACTGGTACACGAGTCCACATATGTTAAAGTGCTTGTGTAACTGAGGAATTAATGTAGTAGGGAGACATTCCGTGAATAAAGAACCTCGAACGCCAGTTGCAGATGACAGATCTGGAAACTGGCCCAACGAGGACGGTATTGGTATCGAAGTGGCGCGACTGGAGGGACATATGTATATTTTTCATATATCGTACAGATGAAACGGTAGCAACAGGAAAAAATAAATTTTGTAAAACTGAAACCGAAATGGGTGTTGGATTGCCAGTCAATGGGAGCAGTAGACAGATGTGACAAGACACTAGGCGTAAGTGAGTAAATTGCAAAAAAACATGAAATGATATAAAAATTCCATTTTAGCTCATGCTGTAACTAGTGACTCAGTTAGACAGACTCTTTACTGGTTCTGACAATTGGCGGTGTGTGCAAAATCATATGAACAGCGGTAGTAATGGGATGGTTGTGTTTGACGGTCAACAACGCAGGTAAGGCACGTGTCGCGCTGGACTGTGCGTGTTCAGTACTGACTAGGCATCAGTGCAGGTTGTTTGCGAGTAGTGCACACTTCGTATTTGCAAAAAAAAAAAAAATAAAAAAAAAATAAATAAATAAATAAATAAAATGGTTCAAATGTCTCTGAGCACTATGGGACTTAACATCCGAGGTCATCAGTCCTCTAGAACTTAGACCTACTTAAACCTAACTAGCCTAAAGACATCACACACATCCATGCCCGAGGCAGGATTCGAACCTGCGACCGTAGCAGTTACGCGGTTCGAGACTGAAGCACTTAGAACAGCTCGCCCACAGCGGCCAGCTTCGTATTTGCATTCAGAGGCCGAAGTCGACGTGCAATGAAAGATCTAAGAGAGTTCAAAACAAGGCAGATTGTGGGGGCCCGATTAGCTTGAGCATCAGTTACCAAGACAGTCAACTTATCGAATGTTTCAAGAGCAACTGTTTCAATAGTCGTGACAGCCTACACAAAACACTGAAAGCCGTCATCGTGTAAACGAAATAGTGGGCGCAAATCAAAACTAAATGACAGAGATTGTCGTACGCTAACAAGAACTGTGTCAAAACAACACAAAATTACGACGGCTAAGTGACTGCAGAGCTCAATAAACATCTTCGAGACCCCGTATCTATCGACACTGTCCGCCGAGAACTCCATAAAGGGAATATTCGTGGACGAGCTGCTATACCAAAACCATTAGTGACGACAACCAACGCAAAGAAGCGCAAAACATAGTGTCAGGAGCATAAATCCTGGACGACTGATCAGTGGAAACATGTCATATGGTCCGACGAATCAACTATTTCGTTATTGCCAACATCGCGCCAGGTTTGCGCCTGGAGCCTGCCAAAAGAAGCCTGGAATCCTGATTGCTTGATTCCAACGGTTAAGCATGGAGGTAGAAGTGTGATGGTGTGGGCAGCCACATCATGGTATTCTGTTGGTCCCATCATTACTCTCAAAGGCCGTGTTACAGCCAACCATTATGTGAACATTTTAGGTGGTCAGATGCATCCCATGATTCAAATGTTGTTCCCCAACAGTGATGCCATATTTCAGGACGATAATGCACCCATTCACACCGGCAGGACAGTACAATCGCGGTATGAGGAGCATACAACTGAACTGCAGCATCTTCGCTGGCCGCACGATACCCGGACTTGAACATTATCGAACCTTGTCAGCGATATTGGAGCGCAGACCCCGGAGCAGATTTCCGCCTCCCTCGTCACTTCAGGAATTAGAAGACGTTCTGATCGAAGAGTGGCATAACATTCCACTGGAGATTATACATAAGCGAGTATTCTAAGAAGAATCGCAGCTGTATTACGGGCAAATGGGGATCCAAGCACTTATTAATAAACCATTCACAAGTAAGTACATATATTCACATTATTTTGCTTATCCCCTGTACGTGCAGGAGGAAGTGAGCACACAGCATCAGGCCAGAGACACTCCCGCCTTCAGCGCGTCACGTGACTTCGTGTGATCCCGTGGAGCCTGGAGCGCCAAAAAGCTACCTCGCAGTGGCAATAAATCAGTGTCGTATTCAGAATACATTCTTAGAACTTCCGAAACAGTTTGTTGATAACCTGTGCTGCGAGTTTGTACTGTGTTTCATGTTTGGATAGGTTTCTGATGGCAGTACGATGAATTTTAGCAGTACGATGAATTTGGTCTTTATCCACAGACTTGCAGCATTTCACAGACTTAATTCTTTGCTTAGTAGAAGCCAAGCACAAATCTGTGTTGTGCGCCGAACTCTCAACCTGTACACCATTGGAGACTATACAATCATTATATGCCAGTATTCTAAGAAGAATCGCAACTGTATTACGGGGATATGGGTATGCGACCCCCACACAGTCCATACGAGAAAAAACCTATCAGCGGCTGAGTTACATATAATTATTATTCATGAAATTCTAGAGAAGCAACACAGAAAAGATCAGATTTAATTTTGTCCTTCCAAAGAGGAAAACGTCTTGCGAATGTGAGGAAGAGACTTGACTAATGTTGTTGAATCCTCTCGATCAGAAAGGCTCACTTTGAGAAGATACGTCGTTTGCAGCATGAAAAACTAGCAGTAGCAAAGTGGGAACTGTTATAAGCAATGTGATGAGGAAACCGTTTTGTTTCATGTTTAGAATTTAAGAAATGCAGTACTGTCCTTCATTACAAAATTTTGTTAATGTAAACAGGCAAATAAATACAGCGGCGACCATAATCTATAGTGTGACAGAAATGATCGGTGTAGGGGGACTGTTAAGGAGTGGGCAATGTTCAACACAATAAATGTAGTGTTGGTGTACACTTGGCAGCGAAAGGCTCAATACACAACGATAACCTACAATGTCTATGTTTGTCAACAGTGTGTGACTGGCTAGGAAACCTCACCTTCTCCTGGGAGACGGTGCCTGCGATACTGGTGGTGATGTAGTTGAGCTCGTGGGGTGCGATGCGCGGGTGTCTGGAGGGAGAGTCGTACACCGTCACGAACCACAGGATGCTCCAGACGCCCGCGACGCCGCCGAGGATGTAGAAGCTCGCCTTCCACCCCAGGGCCTCGATAATGGCCGAGCAGATGGGCCACGTCACCACCGTGCCGAAGGTCCCTCCTGAGAACCGTTGGAGCGTCTAGCACACAGTTAGTCAGGCCTGGTGTTGAACGTATACTTTCATCGTTTACTAAAGAATTAACGGGCCTGTTGTGTTACATGCGCTGAAAATAGTAGCATTACGTTATTCTGCAGTGTGTATCATAATTAAAAGTTTAAACTGACACAGGTGACAGTATACAATAATAGAAGGAAAACTGTTTTATTGAACAAAGGTCCGCGTACGAGCCGTTTGTTAGATAACTGCAAATGTATGGTTACGAGCTGCCATTAGTACGAGACATTATCTTAGTACATATACAGGGTGTAAATGTTTAGTTGAAAAACCACAATAACTCGAAAAATAAGGTTCACATGAAAAATGTGTAGAATCCAAAGTTGATTATTTTCGAGGGGGCATTTGCTGGTGCTAAAATTAGCACGCCACCCCAGCTCCCTGGGAGTAGGGCGAGAGGCAAATTTCAAATTTCAAATGGGAACCCCCATTTTTTGTTGCAGAATCAGTTTCTACATAAAAACTACGTACAATTTTTATTAAACATTTGTTTTGATTCTTTGTAGTTGGCGTTGTAATCCAAGAAAATCTATTTTCTCATTTTTGCGTGGAAAATGGTTACTGATAAATAAAAAATACTTATTTTCTTCGTAAATTTTGATTCGCTGAAACTAAAGCTCTCCCTCTTTCCCCATAGTGTGGGGTTTGAGAGAGAGGAATTAGAGTTTTAACTTTTTTTTGGGTCAACATTTGTTGACATTGGTCTTGTCCCTATTGACACTACTTCTCCCACTGTTCTTCAGACTCCAGACACATTACCTCATTACTCATACACCTTACTAACATTATCCTATCACCCAACCACTCCTTCTTTAGAAAGAAGATATACACAGAAACTGGCGGCACAGCCATAGGCACTTGTGTGGCACCATCCTATGGCAACCCACTTATGAGTCATCTAGAACAAACCTTCCTAGGCTCCCAAAACCCCAAACCCGCGGTCTGGTTTAGGTTCATTGATGATATCTTCGTGATCTGGACTTGGGGCCAAGGCACCCTATCCTCATTCCTTCGCGATCTCAACAACTTCTCTCCCATCCACTTCATCTTGTCCTCCTCAGCCCGGTGTGCCAGCTTTCTCAACATTGATCTCCTCCTCTGTGATGGGGCCATCCAAACCTCTGACCACATTGAACCATCGCATGTGATGTGTTACGGCAGTAAAAGCAACCTGTGAACCCTGAAGCCAGTGCCAAAAGTTCTTCCAAAAAAATCGTAACACAACACACAGACACATGTCCTACTAACAAATGTAAATCCACTTGATGATGGAGGTTTAAACTTTTGAAACGCGTCTAGGAGATAAACAGTGACTGGTAACACTTTATATTACTGTTTTAGCTATTTATGTACTCCTGGAAACTGTGTACCATACCTTTGAGACATTTCTTGGAGATCGACTTTTTGTCGGGATGACGTACATAAATTTTATTATGTGTGTGAAAAATTTCCCTACTCTGTTGATGTCGAATTTAATAATATAGTAACAGTTTTGAGATCAAACTCTCACAATTACCACTGTGCAGCAATAACAAAGATGGGGGCGTTCTATTACTGCAAAATGTGGTAATACCTATTATAAGATGTTGTATTCACCTTACTGTTTGGTAAAATTACCATCTTTGTTATATGAAATAGCTAAATCCCATTATTTAAGTAGTTTTGTGGTAGCTCACTGTTTAATATTTGTCACAAAACTATCGTCATTTTTTGAGAATGCCTCACAGTTTACATATATACTATTCTGCAACCGTAACGGAACATAAAATTAGCGTTAACTCACCAAGCAGACTCCAGACGAACTTGGCCTTCTCCTCTGGCGGCCCCCACTGCGCCACCAGAGCATGCAGAGACGGGTACAACGGTCCCTGTCAACAACACAGGACTGTCTAACGAGCCAGTCAGTGTAAACACACCTAGAACTACATCTCGGGGTTACCTAGTATACAATGTTAGCATACACGATTTACGGCAATAAATTGTTCTATATGAGTTGGATGTTACTTATTTGCACTGGAACGTGCTCTTTTTGAAGTATGTCTGCTATTTGTCACTATTGCAGAGTCTACCCTTTCAGACAATTTGCTATGAAGTTGTGGCAAATGCTAGCAGGAATGAAGATAGGTGAGTGCACCCAACATTTTTGTTGCCACATTAATATGGCTAGGATAGTAAAATGTAATGTCGTATGGCACTATTGGCTAGGAGACCTCAAGGAGTAGTTTAGCTGCAGAACTGGAAAGGGGTTTCTTCCACCACACACAGTGCCTCTCTCCTCACATATATGTGGCAATTATGTTTTCTGTGTATTTATAGAGTGTAGGTAAGCGTAATGAATTCTTGTATAGTCTGGTGTTATGTTTATGTTGAGTGATGATGATGCTGATGAAACTGTGTGGGTTCTGTGAATGTTGAAACAGTGGTGGTTCTAGGGTACTTACTGATTGGCTGTTCCGTTTTAGTGGCTGGTAAAATATTGGTCTGTGATTGGCAGAGAGGGGAGAGGAGGGGGAAGGTAGAGCATGGATTAGGGGAGGAGATGGGCAGAGGGACAGGGGAGAAGGAAGGGGAAAGGGAGAATAGAGAGTGGGCGAGATTTAGGAAAGAGGTGGGACATGATGGCTTCATGCATTTCCTCCAGTCCTGTATCTAGACACCCCAAAAGCCGAAGTTCAATTTGCACCTCCCTTGCCATGTATGTAGATAATTCAAAATTCAAAGGTCAGTTTGTACTTATAGCTCGAAACCCCATTGCTTTCCTGCCTCCCATTGTTCCCTGTCATCACAGACATGCAGCACCCCTTCCACATCTCCTCCCTCCTTCCTTGGCATGTGTGTGTGATCTCAGAGGGACTATGCTGAGATGCATGTGTATGCTCAGTCACTCAGTCTGCAAGCTCCCAGATGAGTCAAGACTTCTTCTAAATTTAGGAGTTTTAACTGGAAGTTTCATCATTTTTATTTAATGGGTACTGTGATACGATGTGTACATATGCTTAGTCAGCATGGTCCCTGACAAATGAAGAGTTGCTGATGCATTAAGACTTGCAACTGTCATATTGTGCACTATACAGATAAGGGCTGCACATGTATCAGGGTGCCATCAGAGGGGAGGAGCTGTGTGCTGGTGTACTGTTAAGAACAATTAGAGAAGGTACAGCTTGCTGTGTTAAAGCAGGGAATGTGTGATGTACTTAACAGTTATCTACCTGGTAAATTCTCCACTGTGAGCTGTTTGAGATATTTCAGCAACTTTGTGTAGATGACAGTTATCTTACGGATGTTAATTAACTCTGGAATTTATCAAAACTGAGGTGTGTGGTTATGCAATATGAAACCGTGACTTTGTGTACAAGAAAACTAACAAGAAAACATGACTGTGATTGTAAAAAAGCCGGCCGGAGTGACCGAGCGGTTTTAGGTGCTACTGTCTAGAACCGCGCGACCGCTACGGTCGCAGGTTCGAATCCTGCCTCGGGCATTGATGTGTGTGATGTCCTTAGGTTAGTTAGGTTTAAGTAGTTCTAAGTTCTAGGGGACTGATGACCTCAGAAGTTAAGTCCCATAGTGCTCAGTCCTTTGAACCATTTTTTTTGACTGTAAAAAAGGATAAACTATTGGAATAGACAATTAAAGTGGAAGAGCTCCAGTTATAGAATGAAGATGTATAACAAATTCATACGACAGATCACAAGCAATGGAATGAATAATGATATTGGTAACCATCTTGTCAGTTTTATAAAGTCTCCTTGATATAAATCTTCCTTGGCTAGTGAACATGCTATTATCCATTACCAGAGTGGAATAGTGGTGCTGCAAGACTGTCTAAATACATTAAACATCGATTTCCAATGTGTGAGAGCATAAGTTAGCATTATCAACAGAAACTGGTCAGTGCTTTTCATTGTAAGATGAAGTTCATATCCTAGCATGGAGATCATTATAGCCCTAATATCACCCTGCCTCGAAAAGTAGTTGAAAGTGGCTAACTGAAAGCATAGAACCCTCGTTTATCACCTATATTCAGATGTTAAAACTACTGTTCTGTATGTTATTTCAACAAAGTTTTATGTAGTTTGCATTGCATAACATCATAACTCAGACAGTGATCACCAAGTTTATCTTAAATTACAAGTTAGATCATTCTGCCAATAAGCGTGCCATGTGTGTTTTGTACCGTTATAGAACAATAAACAGAAGAATATAGACTTGGAAATGACATAATGGTGTTTAATTTCAGAGACTCTTGTGCCTTGCACCAATTGGAAGATGAAGATCGAACTATTGTTATCGACAAGAACACATTAATCTGTAAGTCAGATCAGTAGTGTCAATAAGCGAGCACGTGTGTTTTGTACCGTTACAGAAAAATAATACAGACAATATTTTGTTTTGGTGCAGTAAAAGAATCTTTTGTCGACTAGCAGAGGTCGGACTTAACCTCTTTGTGGAACCTTGTCCATTATAGCAGTACATATAAGAGGATGCAGTAAGCCTCTCACAGATGCAAATCAAGAACCACCATATTAAAGTATTTAAAAAGTTAACACATCATAGTTGGTGTTTTTCGTAGTTATACTTGCATATTACGGAAATATGCAGTTTAAGTGATATACCACATTCTCTCCAAAACACCATTTTTTGTAGGATTTGTTGTATTAAAGATTGGAAAATGTGCCATCTGAGGCTACACATGCTATACAGGGTGTTTGGGGAGGAAAGGTCAATATTTTAAACAGTGATAGTATAAATAATTCTAAACAAAAAATGTTATATGAACATAAGTCTGCAAATGCTTTGTTATGGAGGTATGGTAGTGAAAGGAACTTTAATTCTGCAAAATTAAAGGAGTTGGCCACCAATAAGTCCTTTAGGCTTCTCTTAAACTGAATGTCATTGGTTCTTAAGCTTTTTACGGCCGCTGGAAAGTTATTGAAAATGTGTGTTCCTGGATAATGAACACCTTTTTGTACAAGAGTAAGTGACTTTAAATCCTTGTGAAGGTAAATCTTATTTCTAGTATTGATTCCATGAATTGATCTGTTGATCTAAAAAAGTGATACATTTTTAATGACAAATTTCATTAAGGAATAAATATATTGGGAAGCAGTAGTTAGTATCCCTAGTTCCCTAAACAGGCATCTGGAGAATGTTCTTGAGTTCACACCACATATAAGTCTTATTGCACGTTTTTGTGCCCAGGGAACTTTAGCTTGGCTTGATGAATTACCCCAAGAAATAATAAAATGATCCCATATGACCATATGACTTTGTGGAATGAAAGTAAGCACAGTATGCCAGCTTTTTCATTTTTATAGCCCCTATATCTGACACAATTCGCATTGCAAATAGGGATTTGTTTAGACACTTCAGCAGTTCTGTGGTGTGCTCCTCTCAGTTGAATTTATTATCAAGCTGTAATCCCAAGAATTTAACACTGTGCACTTCTATCTGATTGTCATCGTGTGTTAGGCATATACTAGTAGGACATCCCTTACAAGCTCTGAACTGCATGTAGTGTGTTTTTTCAAAGTTTAGTGACAAAGAATTGGCTAGGAACCAGTGATTAATGTCCACAAATACACTCCTGGAAATGGAAAAAAGAACACATTGACACCAGTGTGTCAGACGCACCATACTTGCTCCGGACACTGCGAGAGGGCTGTACAAGCAATGATCGCACGCACGGCACAGCGGACACACCAGGAACCGCGGTGTTGGCCGTCGAATGGCGCTAGCTGCGCAGCATTTGTGCACCGCCGCCGTCAGTGTCAGCCAGATTGCCGTGGCATACGGAGCTCCATCGCAGTCTTTAACACTGGTAGCATGCCGCGACAGCGTGGACGTGAACCGTATGTGCAGTTGACGAACTTTGAGCGAGGGCGTATAGTGGGCATGCGGGAGGCCGGGTGGACGTACCGCCAAATTGCTCAACACGTGGGGCGTGAGGTCTCCACAGTACATCGATGTTGTCGCCAGTGGTTGGCGGAAGGTGCACGTGCTCGTCGACCTGGGACCGGACCGCAGGGACGCACGGATGCACGCCAAGACCGTAGGATCCTACGCAGTGCCGTAGGGGACCGCACCGCCACTTCCCAGCAAATTAGGGACACTGTTGCTCCTGGGGTATCGGCGAGGACCATTCGCAACCGTCTCCATGAAGCTGGGCTACGGTCCCGCACACCGTTAGGCCGTCTTCCGCTCACGCCCCAACATCGTGCAGCCCGCCTCCAGTGGTGTCGCGACAGGCGTGAATGGAGGGACGAATGGAGACGTGTCGTCTTCAGCGATGAGAGTCGCTTCTGCCTTGGTGCCAATGATGGTCGTATGGGTGTTTGGCGCCGTGCAGGTGAGCGCCACAATCAGGACTGCATACGACCGAGGCACACAGGGCCAACACCCGGCATCATGGTGTGGGGAGCGATCTCCTACACTGGCCGTACACCTCTGGTGATCGTCGAGGGGACACTGAATAGTGCACGGTACATCCAAACCGTCATCGAACCCATCGTTCTACCATTCCTAGACCGGCAAGGGAACTTGCTGTTCCAACAGGACAATGCACGTCCGCATGTATCCCGTGCCACCCAACGTGCTCTAGAAGGTGTAAGTCAACTACCCTGGCCAGCAAGATCTCCGGATCTGTCCCCCATTGAGCATGTTTGGGACTGGATGAAGCGTCGTCTAACGCGGTCTGCATGTCCAGCACGAACGCTGGTCCAACTGAGGCGCCAGGTGGAAATGGCATGGCAAGCTGTTCCACAGGACTACATCCAGCATCTCTACAATCGTCCCCATGGGAGAATAGCAGCGTGCATTGCTGCAAAAGGAGGATATATACTGTACTAGTGCCGACATTGTGCATGCTCTGTTGCCTGTGTCTATGTGCCTGTGGTTCTGCCAGTGTGATCATGTGATGTATCTGACCCTCAGAATGTGTCAATAAAGTTTCCCCTTCCTGGGACAATGAATTCACGGTGTTCTTATTTCAGTTTCCAGGAGTGTATTTTATTAGCCCATCTCTCTAAGGCTACACTTGATTTGCTATTTATTGCAATGTTTGTATCATCAGCAAACAAAACAAAATTGGCATCTGGTAATATTACTGATGAAAGGTCATTAATATACACAAGAAAAAGTAAGGGCCCTGAGATGGAACCTTGTGGGACCCCACATGTAATTAATACCCAGTTGGATGATGCCTGATAGCTTAATACATGTCTCTTTCCTAATAACACTGTTTGTTTCCTGCCAGAGATATAAGATTTGAACCATTTTGCAGCATTTCCTGTTACACCATAATATTCTAATTTACTTACAAAGATGGTGTGTTTTACCCAGTCAAATGCCTTTGACAGATCACAAAATATACCAGATGCATGCATTTTTTTGTCTAATGAATGAAGTACATTGTCACTGTAAGTGTAGATAGCCTTCTCAATATGAGAACCTTTTGAAAACCCGAACTGCGACTTTGACAGTCTGTTATCTGAGATAAGAGGGTTATAAAGCCGATTGTACATTACCTTTTCTAAAATTTTTGAGAATGCTGGCAAAAGTAAAATTGGATGGAAATTCGATGCTATTTCTTTATCTCCCTTCTTAAGCAGTGGCTTAACTTCAGCATATTTCAACCAATCAGGAAATATTCCGCTGATAAACGACTGGTTACACAGATAGTTTACTTAACTTTGTTGGTATTTCATCATACCCACTAGATGTTTTTGATTTTAAAGATTCTGCTGGGGTAGTGAGGGTCAAATTCATATTATGGAAGTTACTTGAAATATCTGGCCTGAGATATTCCATAGCAGCATCTGCAGAACCTGACAACCCCATCTTTTCAGTAAAAATTATAAAATGTTTGTTAAAAAGTTTTGCAACATCACAACATCTGTCACCAATGTATAATTTACTCTTTATGCTATTTGTCCCTCTTTTTGACTGGTTCTACTGGTCTCCTCCTTCCCTAAATCCCATATTGTCTTTATTTTTTAATCTGATATGACTATCTTTTCATTGTAATTGTCGGTCATGGCGCCCAAAAACAGATACACAGTCAACACTAGTATGTTTTGTCACCTGCTCCAGACCAGCACTAGGTTTAAAAAAAATTGGTGACCTGGTATTCTGATCCTAATTCACCCTGCAAAAGGGGGCCAACACCTCTTCCGTGGGAACTACCTAACAACAACACTTTCTTTCTTTTTACTAATTTTCGTACATTCTTAGTTTTCAATTTGCTGCTGAAATTTTGTTGTGCCCTGTCTACACCTGCAACTGCTTGAGCATCACCAGCTTCTAACTGAAGCAATAGGTCAAATCTATTTTCCACATTCACCACGAAGCTGACAGACAAAGTTCTTCTAGTCCTGTTCCTCCTGTTGCCATTTCCCACCTCTCTTTACCTGTCTCCCTTCCTATCCTGTCAAGATCTCCCCTGGTTTTGTCTAACTCAGCCCGAATGGCGACAGTTTTCCCCTCCTTTTCTAGTATATTCATATCTCTACTACATATCCCCCAAAACCACTGATGAGTCTTATTTAATTCCCCTATTCCCACGCCACTACAGTCACCCACACGGAAAAAACTACAGCACCCGTCACACCAAAGCCCCAACCTAACAATTCTACGGTAAGTCAAGCACTTTTAACTCATGATAAACGTATTAGTTTATTAAGAATAAGTCAGTTAAATTACAGATAAACACGAAAATATGATTCCACAAATTTGGCCTATACATAACTATATGTAAACAAAAACAACAATGCAAAGTTTCTGAAACGACAGCTTAAACTTTACGCTACTTTCCGTAAATGTGAGTTAAATAATGAAGATGTACGCTGCAGTTAAATTGCTGGAGAGAGCAAAGAACAATTAAACGAAATTCTATAGATTTGCTGCGGCAAAACGTAAACAGAAAATCCGACTGTAACCCGAGTGTACGATCTTTTCGCGTTTTCTGCTATATTACGTAAAGAAAAATGGGACCTTTAATGGTAGTCTTAAAAAGCACGCTAATACACCTATTAAGTAATCAGTACTAAATTAATTGTTATTATAATCTAACATCACTTATCTCTACGAGAACACCAAAACTCGCGTTAGTCGCCCGGTTGCAGCGTTGAAGTGCGATAGCAGGATGAACAGGATCTGTAGTCACGTGGGTACAGGGTTATATAAATACAGGATCAAAGAGGGGAAAAGCAGCGGTGGGTATAATAATCAGTGAGAAAATGCGAATGTGGGTCAACTGCTGTAAGCAGCATAATGAACACATTAACGTAGCCGACACAGATACAAAGCCACCATTCATTACAGCAGTATAAGTTTATATGCCGAATGGGTCCGTAGATGATGAGATAGAGAGAATGTATAATGAGATGAAAGAAATTACCCAGATAGTTAAGGGAGAAGAAAATTTAAATGTTTCTGGGCTGAAATTCGGCAGTAGGAAGAAGAAAAGAAGGAAAAATAAAAGGAGAATATATACTGGGGGAAAGTAATGAAAGAGGAAGCTACATGGTAGAATTTTGTACACAACGTAATTTAATCATGGCGAACACTTAGTTTAAGAATCATGAAAGAAGGCTCTATATGTGATAAAGACCTATAGACACCAGAAGGTCTCAGACTGATTGTATAATGGTACGACAAAGGTTTAGGAACCAGATTTTAAATTGTAAGACATTTCTAGGGACAGATGTTGATTCTGATCGTAATGTATTGTTTATAAACTAGAGATTCAAACTGAAGAATTTGAAAAAAGGTATGAAATAAAGCAGGTCAGACTGTGGAAATTTGAAAGAGAGGTTGTTAAGAGTCTCAAACGGAGCATCAGGCAACGATTGAATGACAGAGGGGAAAGGAATTCAGCAGATGGCAAACGGATAGCTTAGAGTGTTGAAACAGTGAAGGCAACAGAGGATCAAGTAGGTAAAATAAACAGGACCTAATAGAAATCCTTGAATATAACAGGAGATATTGAAACTAACAGATGAAACGAAAAAATAAAAAAAATGCAGTAAATGAAGTAGACGAAAGGGACTACAAGCTTCTAAAAAATGAAATGAACAAGTGAAATATGGCTAAGCAGGACTGGCTACAGGACAAATGCAGAACTACACAAGCGCGTACAATTTAGGGCAGAGAGAGATACTGCCTACATGAAAATTAAAGAGGTCTTTGAAGACAAGAGAAGCAGCTGTATGAATATCAGCTCCTCAGATGGAAAACCAAACGCAAAGAAGCGAAATGTTGAAAGGAACACATGGAAGGGGCATACAACGGAATTGAGCTTGAAGACAATATTATAGAAGAGGAGGTGGGACACATGATACTGAGAAAAAGAATTTGATAAACACTGGAAGACCTAAGCCGAAACAGTGACCCCTAGAGTAGACGACTTTCCCTCAGAACTATTGATGTCTTTGAGACACAGTCATGGCTAAAGTATTCGACCAGGCGTGCAGGATACATGAGACAGGGGAAACACCCTCAGGTTTCAAGAATAATGTATTTCTTCCCGTTCCAAAGAAAGAAAGTGTTGACAGGTGTGAATATTATCGAACTATCAGTTTAATAAGTCATGGCTGCAAAATAATGACACGAGTTATTTACAGAATGGAGAAACTGGTAGAAGCCGACTTCGGTGAAGATCAGTTCGGGTTCCAGAGAAATGCAGAAACGAGCAAGAGCATACTGAATACTGACGCTACGACTTTCTTAGAAGATAGGTTAAGGAATAATAACACTGCGCTTATAGAATTTGTAGATTTGATGTAAGCTTTTGACAATGTTGACTGGCATACACTCTTTATTTTCAGGAGGTGGCAAGAATAAAATACAGGGAGCGAAATGTCGTTTACGACTTTTCCAGAAACTAGATGACAGTTATAAGAATCAAAGTCCATGTAGGGAAGCAGTTGCTGAGAAGGGAGTGGGATAGGGTTGTAGGCTACCCCCACTGTTATTCAATCTTTATCTTTAGACGAAAAAAGCTGTGAAGGAAAGCAAGGAGAAATTTGTAATGGAAATTAAAATTCATGAAGAAGAAACAACTTTTCGATCTGTAAAAACAGTGAATATCACGACAAATACAGGGATTAGTGACCACAAGGATTCTGCTGCCAGGCTGAAAGCCGTAAGATCCACTACCGGCAAAAGAAACGGAAGGTACATATATTTAAAAAAGTTGATAAAAATGCTCTAAATGCATTTTTAAGAGACAGTCTCTACTCCTTCCGATCCAATCACGTAAGCGTAGAAAAGATGTGGAATTATTTAAAAGAGATAGTATCGACGGCAATTAAGAGAGATATACCACATAAATTAATAAGTGATGGTACTGGTCCTAAATGGTACACAAAACGGGTCAGATCGCTGTTGCAGAAGCAACGAAGAAATCATGCCAAATTTAAAAGACCGAAAAATCCCCAAAATTGGCAAATATTTGTAGAAGTTCGAAATATATCGCGTACTTCAGTGCGAGGCGCTTTTAATAATTTCCACAACGAAACTCTGTCTCGGAATCTGGCAGAAAACCCAAAGAAATTCTGGTCATACCTAAAGCACACCAGTGGCAAGACGCAATTAATACCTTCATTGCGCGATAACAACGGTGAAGTCATTTATGATACTGCCACTAAAGCAGAGTTATTAAACATGGTTTTCCGAAACTCCTTCACCAAAGAAGACGAAGTAAATATTCCTGAATTCCAATCAATAACAACTGCCAAGATGAGAAACATAGAAGTAGATATCCTCGGTGTAGCAAAGCAGCTTATATCACTTAATAAAGGGAAGGCCTCCGGTCCAGATTGTATACCAGTCAGGTTCCTTTCAGAGTTGTTGTTGTTGTTGTCTTCAGTCCTGAGACTGGTTTGATGCAGCTCTCCATGCTACTCTATCCTGTGCAAGCTGCTTCATCTCCCAGTACCTACTGCAACCTACATCCTTCTGAATCTGCTTAGTGTACTCATCTCTCGGTCTCCCTCTACGATTTTTACCCTCCACGCTGCCCTCCAATGCTAAATTTGTGATCCCTTGATGCCTCAAAACATGTCCTACCAACCGATCCCTTCTTCTAGTCAAGTTGTGCCACAAACTTCTCTTCTCCCCAATCCTATTCAATACCTCCTCATTAGTTACGTGATCTATCCACCTTATCTTCAGTATTCTTCTGTAGCACCACATTTCGAAAGCTTCTATTCTCTTCTTGTCCAAACTAGTTCTCGTCCATGTTTCACTTCCATACATGGCTACACTCCAAACAAATACTTTCAGAAACGACTTCCTGATACATAAATCTATATTCGATGTTAACAAATTTCTCTTCTTCAGAAACGCTTTCCTTGCCATTGCCAGTCTACATTTTATATCCTCTCTACTTCGACCATCATCAGTTATTTTACTTCCTAAATAGCAAAACTCCTTTACTACTTTACGTGTCTCATTTCCTAATCTAATTCCCTCAGCATCACCCGATTTAATTTGACTACATTCCATTATCCTCGTTTTGCTTTTGTTAATGTTCATCTTATATCCTCCTTTCAAGACACTGTCCATTCCGTTCAACTGCTCTTCCAAGTCCTTTGCCGTCTCTGACAGAATTACAATGTCATCGGCGAACCTCAAAGTTTTTACTTCGTCTCCATGAATTTTAATACCTACTCCAAATTTTTCTTTTGTTTCCTTTACTGCTTGCTCAATATACAGATTGAATAACATCGGGGAGAGGCTACAACCCTGTCTCACTCCTTTCCCAACCACTGCTTCCCTTTCATGCCCCTCGACTCTTACTACTGCCATCTGGTTTCTGTACAAATTATAAATAGCCTTTCGCTCCCTGTATTTTACCCCTGCCACCTTTAGAATTTGAAAGAGAGTATTCCAGTCAACATTGTCAAAAGCTTTCTCTAAGTCTACAAATGCTAGAAACGTAGGTTTGCCTTTTCTTAATCTTTCTTCTAAGACAAGTCGTAAGGTCAGTATTGCCTCACGTGTTCCAACATTTCGACGGAATCCAAACTGATCCTCCCCGAGGTCTGCATCTACCAGTTTTTCCATTCGTCTGTAAAGAATTCGCGTTAGTATTTTGCAGCCGTGGCTTATTAAACTGATAGTTCGGTAATTTTCACATCTGTCAGCACCTGCTTTCTTTGGGATTGGAATTATTATATTCTTCTTGAAGTCTGAGGGTATTTCGCCTGTCTCATACATCTTGCTCACCAGCTGGTAGAGTTTTGACAGGACTGGTTGTCCCAAGGCCGTCAGTAGTCCTAATGGAATGTTGTCTACTCCGGGGGCCTTGTTTCGACTCAGGTCTTTCAGTGCTCTGTCAAACTCTTCACGCAGTATCGTATCTCCCATTTCGTCTTCATCTACATCCTCTTCCATTTCCATAATATTGTCCTCAAGTACCTCGCCCTTGTATAAACCTTCTATATACTCCTTCCACCTTTCTGCCTTCCCTTCTTTGCTTAGAACTGGGCTGCCATCTGAGCTCTTGATATTCATACACGTGGTTCTCTTCTCTCCAAAGGTCTCTTTAATTTTCCTGTAGGCAGTATCTATCTTACCCCTAGTGAGATAAGCTTCTACATCCTTACATTTGTCCTCTAGCCATCCCTGCTTAGCCGTTTTGCACTTTCTGTCGATCTCGTTTTTGAGACGTTTGTATTCCTTTTTGCCTGCTTCATTTACTGCGTTTTTATATTTTCTCATTTCATCAATTAAATTCAATATTTCTTCTGTTACCCAAGGATTTCTAGCAGCCCTCGTCTTTGTACCTACTTTATCCTCTGCTGCCTTCACTACTACATCCCTCAGAGCTACCCATTCTTCTTCTACTGTATTTCTTTCCCCTATTCCTGTCAATTGTTCCCTTATGCTCTCCCTGAAACTCTGTATAACCTCTGGTTCTTTCAGTTTATCCAGGTCCCATCTCCTTAATTTCCCACATTTTTGCAGTTTCTTCAGTTTTAATCTACAGGTCATAACCAATAGATTGTGGTCAGAGTCCACATCTGCCCCTGGAAATGTCTTACAACTTAAAACCTGGTTCCTAAATCTCTGTCTTACCATTATATAATCTATCTGATACCTTTTAGTATCTCCAGGGTTCTTCCATGTATACAACCTTCTTTCATGATTCTTAAACCAAGTGTTAGCTATGATTAAGTTGTGCTCTGTGCAAAATTCTACTAGGCGGCTTCCTCTTTCATTTCTTAGCCCCAATCCATATTCACCTACTATGTTTCCTTCTCTCCCTTTTCCTACACTCGAATTCCAGTCACCCATTACTATTAAATTTTCGTCTCCCTTCACTATCTGAATAATTTCTTTTATTTCATCGTACATTTCTTCAATTTCTTCGTCATCTGCAGAGCTAGTTGGCATATAAACTTGTACTACTGTAGTAGGTGTGGGCTTCGTATCTATCTTGGCCACAATAATTCGTTCACTATGCTGTTTGTAGTAGCTTACCCGCATTCCTATATTCCTATTCATTATTAAACCTACTCCTGCATTACCCCTATTTGATTTTGTGTTTATAACCCTGTGTTCACCTGACCAGAAGTCTTGTTCCTCCTGCCACCGAACTTCACTAATTCCCACTATATCTAACTTTAACCTATCCATTTCCCTTTTTAAATTTTCTAACCTACCTGCCCGATTAAGGGATCTGACATTCCACGCTTCGATCCGTAGAACGCCAGTTTTCTTTCTCCTGATAACGACATCCTCCTGAGTAGTCCCCGCCCGGAGATCCGAATGGGGGACTATTTTACCTCCGGGATATTTTACCCAAGAGGATGCCATCATCATTTAATCATACAGTAAAGCTGCATGTCCTCGGGAAAAATTACGGCTGTAGTTTCCCCTTGCTTTCAGCCGATCGCAGTACCAGCACAGCAAGGCCGTTTTGGTTAAAGTTGCAAGGCCAGATCAGTCAATCATCCAGACTGTTGCCCCTGTAACTACTGAAAAGGCTGCTGCCCCTCTTCAGGAACCACACGTTTGTCTGGCCTCTCAACAGATACCCCTCCGTTGTGGTTGCACCTACGGTACGGCCATCTGTATCGCTGAGGCACGCAAGCCTCCCCACCAACGGCAAGGTCCATGGTTCATGGGTGGGGGGGGGGGGGGGTCCTTTCAGAGTATGCTGACACAATAGCGCCATATTTAGTAGTTATATACAACCACTCGCTCGCAGAAAGATCCGTACCTAAAGACTGCAAAATTCCTCTAGTTACACCAATACCCAAAAGGGAAATAGGAGTAATCCGCTGAATTAAAGGCCCATATCAAATGGTTCACATGGCTCTGAGCACTATGTGACTTAACTTCTGAGGTCATCAGTCTCCTAGAACTTAGAACTAATTAAACCTAACTAACCTAAGGACATCACACACATCGATGCCCGAGGCAGGATTAGAACCTGCGACCGTAGCGGTCGCTCGGCTCCAGACTGTAGCGCCTAGAACCGCACGGCCACTCCGGCCGACGCCCATATCACTAACATCAATTTGAAGTAGGGTTTTCGAACATATACTGTGTTCGAACATTATGAATTACCTCGGAGAAAACGATTTATTGACACATAGTCAGCACGGATTCAGAAAATATAGTTCTTGTGAAACCCAACTAGCTCTTCCTACCCATGAAGTAATGAGTGCTACCGACACGGGATGTCAAATTGATTCCATATTTTTAGATTTCCAGAAGGCTTTAGACACCGTTCCTCACAAGATTCTTCTAACCAAACAGCGTGGCTATGGAATATAGTCGCAGATGTGCGACTGGATTCGTGATCTCCTGTCAGAAAGGTCACAGTTTGTAGTATTAGACGGAAAGTCACCGAGTAAAACAGAAGTAATATCCGGCGTTCCCCAAGGAAGTGTTATAGGCCCTCTATTGGTCCTGATCTATATTAACGACATAGGAGACAATCTGAGTAGCTATCTTAGATTGTTTGCAGATGATACTGTCGTTTACCGTCTATAAACTGATCAGTGACCAAAACTAATTGAAGAATGATTTAGATAAGATATCTCTATGGTGCAAAAAGTGGCAATTGACCCTGAAAAAAGAAAAGTATGTGATGTTATTGACATGAGTACTAAGAGAAATCCGCTAAATTTCGATTACACGTTAAATCACACAAATCTGAAGACTGCAGATTCAGCTGAATACTTAGGGATAACAATTACAAATAACCTAAATTGGAACGATCACATAGATAATGTTGTGGGTAGAGCAAACCAAAGACTGGGATTCATTGGCAAAACACTTAGAAGGCGCAACAGGTCTACTAAAGAGAGTGCTTACACCACGCTTGTCCGTCCTGTTCTGGAGTATTGTTGTGGGGTGTGGGATCAGCATCAGGTGGGACTGACGGATGACACCGAAAAAGTTCAAAGAAGGGTTGCTCGTTTGGTTTTATCTCGAAATAGGCGAGATAGTGCCACAGAAAAAATGTTTCAAATGGCTCTGAGCACTATGGGACTTAACTTCTAAGGTCATCAGTCCCCTAAAACTTAGAACTACTTAAATATAACTAACCTAAGGACATCACACTCATCCATGCCCGAAGCAGGATTCGAACCTGCGACCGTAGCGGTCGCGTGGTTCCAGACTTTAGCGCGTAGAACCGCTCGGCCACGCCGGCCGGCTAGTGCCGCAGATACTATACGTGAATTGGTGTGGCAGTTATTATAACGAAGGCGTCATTCGTTGAGACGGGATTTTCTTATGAAATTTCAATCAGCAGTTTTCTCCTCCGATCGCTAAAACATTCTGTTGGCACTCACCTACACAGGGAGAAATGATCATCACGATAAAATAAGAGGAATCAGGGCTCGCACAGAAAAATTTAAGTGTTCGTTTTTCCCGCGCGCCGTTCGAGAGTGGAATGGTAGGGAGACAGCTTGAAGGTGGTTCATTGAACCCTCTGCCAGGCACTTAATTGTGAATAGCAGAGTAATCACGTAGACGTAGATGAATTCTGTCAGATAGGAAAGGAATTGGAAGTGCAGTTGAATGGATGGACAGAGTCTTGAACGGAGGATGTGAGGTAAACATCAACAAAAGCAAAACTAGGGTAATGGAATGTAGTCGAATTAAAGCAGGTGATACTATGTGAATTTGCTTAGGCAATGAGACACTGAAAGTAGTAGACGAGTTTTGCTATTTTGGCACTAAAATAGCTGACGATTGCCGAAGTACAGAGGATACGAAATGTAGAATTGCATGACAATGAAAGCATTTCTGAAAAAGAGAAATTTGTTAACATTGAATATACGTTTAAATGTTTGGAAGTCTTCTAAGAAGGCATTTGTCTGTAGTGTAGACTTATATGGAAGTGATTCATAGACAATAAGCAGTTTAGACGATAAGAGAATAATAGCTTTCGAAATGTGGTGCTATAGAATGCTGAAGATCAGATGTGTAGATTGCTTGACTAATGAGAAAGTATTGTATCTGAATGGGGAAAATAGAAATTGTGGCACGACCTGATTACAAGAAGTGGTCGGCTAATGCGAGAAATCCTGAGTTAACAAGGAATTGTTTATTTGGTAGTGGAAGGAAGTGTGGCGGATAAAAATTGTCGAAAAAGACTAAGACAGTAAGCAGGTGCAAATGGATGTGCGTTGCAGTAGTTATGTAAACGTGAAGAGACTTTCATAAGATAGAGTAATTTGGAGCGTGGCATCGAACCAGCCTTGGAGGACTGAAGACAACACCAGAACAATGACATTGACTATTTAGACGTCACAAAAGCATTGTAATACTTAATTGGGGAGTCTGTTCTGCTTTGCACCAAACTAAACTCCGCCCGAGCAGTCTATGAAGGCCCAACCGGCCGCCGTGTCATCCTCAGCCCACAGGTGTCAGTGGATGTGGATATGGAGGGCCATGTGGTCAGCATACCGCTCTCCCGGCCGTATGTCACTTTACGAGACCAGAACCGCTACTTCTTAGTCGAGTAGCTCCTCAGTTTGCTTCACAAGGGCTGAGTGCACCCAGCTTGCCAACAGCAGTCGGCAGACCGGATGGTCACCCGTCCAAGTGCTAGCCCAGCCCGACAGTGCTGAACTTCGGTGATCTGACGGGAACGGGTGTTCCCATTGTGGCAAGACCGTTAGCGCTTTGCACCAAGTGTGGGAACAATGGTCGGACTATAATCGTCGACAAGTTTATCTAGTTAAAGTTACGCATTAATGGCACTCTTGCTGCGGATGACAACCACTGTCAGTTTATGACACACGCTCTCTCTCTCTCTCTCTCTCTCTCTCTCTCTCTCTCACACACACACACACAAACACATTGTGACAGTTTATGGTGTTAGAATGCTGTTGAAATTCTGAATACATATTTACTTTGAATTGTCAGCTATCACTGGCTAGCTTGCTTACCATTTAAATTAAATTAAACACTCATTTTGTACACTAACATAAATATAATAGAAACAATTTAGATATAACAATTTCATTGTGACTCTTAATTTGAGGGTCGGTTGTGCCTTGCACCAAGTAGGGCCAGTCCATTTCAGGAATGTTCTTGACCACTAATCATTGCATCACCTACGTCGCTTCAGGCAAATGCCGAGTGTCCTCTGAAAGGGCACGGCCGACTTCCTTCTCCCTAATCCGATGGGACCGATAATCTCACTGTTTGGTCCCGCCCTGCAAATCAAGCAATCAACAGGTAAAGCACTGCTGCACAGATGCCAATTCACGATTGTTTGTTGTTGTTGGCCTCAGTCCTGAGACTGGTTTGAAGCAGCTCTCCATGCTGCTCTATACTGTGCAAGCTTCTTCATCTCCCAGTACTTACTGCAACCTACATCGTTCTAAATCTGCTTAGTGTATTCATCTCTTGGTCTCCGTCTCCGATTTTTACCCTCCACGCTGCCCTCCAGAGCTAAATTTGTGATCCCTTTATGCCTCAGTACATGTCCTACCAACCGGTCCCTTCTTCTTGTCAAGTTGTGCCACAAACTCCTCTTCTCCCCATTTCTATTCAATACCTCCTCATTAGTTATGTGATCTACCCATCTAATCTTCAGCATTCTTCTGTAGCACCACATTTCGAAATCTTCTATTCTCTTTTTGTCCAAACTATTTATCGTCCATGTTTCACTTCCATACATGGCTACCCTCCATACCAATACTTTCAGAAACGACTTCTTGACACTTACATCTATACTCGATGTTAACAAATTTCTCTTCTTCAGAAACGCTTTCCTCGCCATTGCCAGCCTACATTTTATATCGTCTCTACTTCGCCCATCATCAGTTATTTTGCTCTCCAAATAGTAAAACTCCTTTACTACTTTACGTGTCTCATTTCCTAATGTAATTCCCTCAGCATCACCCGACTTAATTCAATTACATTCCATTATCCTCGTTTTGTTTTTGTTTATGTCCATCTTACATCCTACTTTCAAGACATTGTCCATTCAGTTCAACTGCTCTTCCAAGTCCTTTGCTGTCTCTGACAGAATTACAATGTCATCGGCGAACCTCAACGTTTTTATTTCTTCTCCATGGACTTTAATACGTACTCCGAATTTTTCTTTTGTTTTTTTTTACTGCTTGCTGAATATACAGATTGAATAACATCTGGGACAGGCTACAACCCTGTCTCACTCTCTTCCCAACCGTTGCTTCCCTTTCATATCCCTCGACTCTTATAACTGCCATCTGGTTTCTGTACAAATTGTAAATACCCTTTCGCTCCTTGTATTTTACCCCTGCCACCTTTAGAATCTGAAAGAGAGTGTTCCAGTCAACATTGTCAAAAGATTTCTCTAAGTCCACAAATTCTAGAAATGTAGGTTTGCCTTTCCTTAATCTATTTTCTAAGATAAGTCGTAGGGGCAGTATTGCCTCACGTGTAGCAACATTTCTGCGGAATCCAAACTGATCTTCGCCGACGTTAGGGAGCGTTATGATGCTTTCACCGTATCCCAACTGTACTTCTGCTGCACGCAGTACCCGGTGCTGTAGTTAAGATGAGAGAGACACTCACCCCGCAGATGCCGATGAGCACCCTGGCGGCGATGAGCCACCCGACGCCGGCGTCGGCCGCGAGCGGGCAGAGCAGGGTCAGCACAGCGCCGGCCAGCGTCGTGACGCCCACGACGAGGCGCGCGCCCACCACCTCGGCCAGCATCCCCCCAGGGATGTGCGACGCCACCGAGCCGTAGAAGTAGGCCGACAGCAGGTGGCCCTGCACCGACTGCGACCACTTGTAGCGCGGGCCGTACTGCAACACGGGGCGGCCGAGGATACAGCACTTACGTCTGCCCATGATATTTTCGTGGATATTAATAAATGATTTAAAGCCAGCACATTGACATTAAACTTCGAAAGGACTCACTATATGCAATTCAGAACCTCTAAGAGATTTCCACCCAGCATATGTACACTCCTGGAAATTGAAATAAGAACACCGTGAATTCATTGTCCCAGGAAGGGGAAACTTTATTGACACATTCCTGGGGTCAGATACATCACATGATCACATTGACAGAACCACAGGCACATAGACACAGGCAACAGAGCATGCACAATGTCGCCACTAGTACAGTGTATATCCACCTTTCGCAGCAATGCAGGCTGCTATTCTCCCATGGAGACGATCGTAGAGATGCTGGATGTAGTCCTGTGGAACGGCTTGCCATGCCATTTCCACCTGGCGCCTCAGTTGGACCAGCGCTCGTGCTGGACGTGCAGACCGCGTGAGACGACGCTTCATCCAGTCCCAAACATGCCCAATGGGGGACAGATCCGGAGATCTTGCTGGCCAGGGTAGTTGACTTACACCTTCTAGAGCACGTTGGGTGGCACCGGATACATGAGGACGTGCATTGTCCTGTTGGAACAGCAAGTTCCCTTGCCGGTCTAGGAATGGTAGAACGATGGGTTCGATGACGGTTTTGATGTACCGTGCACTATTCAGTGTCCCCTCGACGATCACCAGAGGTGTACGGCCAGTGTAGGAGATCGCTCCCCACAACATGATGCCGGGTGTTGGCCCTGTGTGCCTCGGTCGAATGCAGTCCTGATTGTGCCGCTCACCTGCACGGTGCCAACACGCATACGACCATCATTGGCACCAAGGCAGAAGCGACTCCCATCGCTGAAGACGACACGTCTCCATTCGTCCCGCCATTCAAGCCTGTCGCGACACCACTGGAGGCGGGCTGCACGATGTTGGGGCGTGAGCGGAAGACGGCCTAACGGTGTGCGGGACCGTAGCCCAGCTTCATGGAGACGGTTGCGAATGGTCCTCGCCGATACCCCAGGCGCAACAGTGTCCCTAATTTTCTGGGAAGTGGCGGTGCGGTTCCCTACGGCACTGCGTAGGATCCTACGGTCTTGGCGTGCATCCGTGCGTCGCTGCGGTCCGGTCCCAGGTCGACGGGCACGTGCAGCTTCCGCCGACCACTGGCGACAACATCGATGTACTGTGGAGACCTCACGCCCCACGTGTTGAGCAATTCGGCGGTACGTCCACCCGGCCTCCCGCATGCCCACTATACGCCCTCGCTCAAAGTTCGTCAACTGCACATACGGCTCACGTCCACGCTGTCGCGGCATGCTACCAGTGTTAAAGACTGCGATGGAGCTCCGTATGCCACGGCAAACTGGCTGACACTGACGGCGGCGGTGCACAAATGCTGCGCACCTAGCGCCATTCGACGGCCAACACCGCGGTTCCTGGTGTGTCCGCTGTGCCGTGCGTGTGATCATTGCTTGTACAGTCCTCTCGCAGCGTCCTGAGCAAGTATGGTGGGTCTGACACACCGGTGTCAATGTGTTCTTTTTTCAATTTCCAGGAGTGTATAACGTATGAAGAAGAGCAGATAGAAGAGGTTGACAGTCTTAAATTCCGGGGATTACAACTTGATAATAAATTTAGTTGGGAGGAGCACACCACAGAACTGCAGAAACGCCTTAACCTATCTGTATTTGCAATTCGAGTTTTAGCGGACATAGGTGACATAAAAATGAAAAAGCTTGCATACTTTGCTACTTTCATTCTATAATGTTATATTGTATAATATTTTGGGATAACTCTTCAAGTCAAACAAAAGTTTTCAGAGTCGAAAAGCGTGTAATACGTATTATTTGTAGAGTAAATTCACGGACGTCCTGTAGAAACCTTTTCAAAGAACTGGGTATACTAACTACTGCCTCTCAGTATATTTACTCCTTACTGAAATTTGTCCTAAATAATGTATCTTTTTTCCAGCAAACAGCTCAGTTCATATATACAATACCAGGAACAAAAATGATCTGCACAAAGACTTAAAAGCACTTACTTTAGTTCAAAAAGGGGTCTACTACTCAGGAACACTCATCTTCAATAATTTGCGAGCAAACATAAAAAATTTAGTTGCAAATAAAGATCAGTTTAAAAGGAGCCTGAAAGACTTACTAGTGGCCAACTCCTTCTACTCCATTGACGAATTTTTTAATAGAAACAAATGATGTATTGTATATAGTCATGCTATTAGTATTGTTATTTCAGCTTAAAGAAATTGACATGTTCCACATCCACCAGGATCTCCTCAGCACGGATCTATGGAACGAAAAACTAATCTAACCTAATCTAAGCGTCCGTTGTCGACAGGCACTCTAGCAGCAGTACGAGACACTGCCCGTCAGAACATCAATGACAAGGAACAGTTAAAACAATGGATGCTTTCCAAACGGCAAAGTCGCTGAAACATGGGAACTGTAGCTCTGCAAATGTACGGGTTTTTCCCAGTCAACCATGAAAGATTTCAAATAAACTACACGTCTGAATTAAAAACAGTCTTACTTGCAACCATCCCAGAATTTGACTTGTCCAATTTAGGAAACCCACGGAAAACCTAAATTTCGATCGGCAGAAGGGGGATGAACTGTAGTCCATGATACTGAATTTAGACTGCAGTGTATGTAAGACGTGACAGTGTACATGGCATAGCCACCAAGAAGGAAAAGTGGCAGCCGCTTGGTACCCCGGCAAAAAATATATCCATAGCCAAACTAGCTAAAAATGAAGACACGAGGCGACTCCAACAAGAAAGTGAAGTCAGCATCTAACAAGACAGTTCATTAGGAATCAGAGGCCATCAGATTTCAGTGACCGCTGCAGCTGGATAAGCATCACGAGGAGTTACGACAAAATCAAGATCAAGAAGTTGTCCCTCCAACGATTCGTGTATCACCCCTTTAGAGGTACATTTTTAATTTATAGTTAAATTTCCTCCACTCAATCAGGTCTTCTGGTACGGCAACCGTATCTACACTCCTGGAAATTGAAATAAGAACACCGTGAATTCATTGTCCCAGGAAGGGGAAACTTTATTGACACATTCCTGGGGTCAGATACATCACATGATCACACTGACAGAACCACAGGCACATAGACACAGGCAACAGAGCATGCACAATGTCGCCACTAGTACAGTGTATATCCACCTTTCGCAGCAATGCAGGCTGCTATTCTCCCATGGAGACGATCGAAGAGATGCTCGATGTAGTCCTGTGGAACGGCTTGCCATGCCATTTCCACCTGGCGCCTCAGTTGGACCAACGTTCGTGCTGGACGTGCAGACCGCGTGAGACGACGCTTCATCCAATCCCAAACATGCTCAATGGAGGACAGATCCGGTGATCTTGCTGGCCAGGGTAGTTGACTTACACCTTCTAGAGCACGTTGGGTGGCACGGGATACATGCGGACGTGCATTGTCCTGTTGGAACAGCAAGTTCCCTTGCCGGTCTAGGAATGGTAGAACGATGGGTTCGATGACGGTTTGGATGTATCGTGCACTATTCAGTGTCCCCTCGACGATCACCAGAGGTGTACGGCCAGTGTAGGAGATCGCTCCCCACACCATGATGCCGGGTGTTGGCCCTGTGTGCCTCGGTCGTATGCAGTCCTGATTGTGGCGCTCACCTGCACCTGCACGCATACGACCATCATTGGCACCAAGGCAGAAGCGACTCTCATCGCTGAAGACGACACGTCTCCATTCGTCCCTCCATTCACGCCTGTCGCGACACCACTGGAGGCGGGCTGCACGATGTTGGGGCGTGAGCGGAAGACGGCCTAACGGTGTGCGGGACCGTAGCCCAGCTTCATGGAGACGGTTGCGAATGGTCCTCGCCGATACCCCAGGAGCAACAGTGTCCCTAATTTGCTGGGAAGTGGCGGTGCGGTCCCCTACGGCACTGCGTAGGATCCTACGGTCTTGGCGTGCATCCGTGCGTCGCTGCGGTCCGGTCCCAGGTCGACGGGCACGTGCACCTTCCGCCGACCACTGGCGACAACATCGATGTACTGTGGAGACCTCACGCCCCACGTGTTGAGCAATTCGGCGGTACGTCCACCCGGCCTCCCGCATGCCCACTATACGCACTCGCTCGAAGTCCGTCAACTGCACATACGGTTCACGTCCACGCTGTCGCGGCATGCTACCAGTGTTAAAGACTGCGATGGAGCTCCGTATGCCACGGCAAACTGGCTGACACTGACGGCGGCGGTGCACAAATGCTGCGCAGCTAGCGCCATTCGACGGCCAACACCGCGGTTCCTGGTGTCCGCTGTGCCGTGCGTGTGATCATTGCTTGTACAGCCCTCTCGCAGTGTCCGGAGCAAGTATGGTGGGTCTGACACACCGGTGTCAATGTGTTCTTTTTTTCATTTCCAGGAGTGTAGAATATATGAATTAAAAACAGGCTTGGTTGCAATTTATTATTTTATTAACAACGCGTTTCGCTTTCGTCAGGCATATTCAGATTATCTTATAATTTTCAATTTACAACGTTTTAAAAACGATGAAACGGTTCCGCGCTAGGCTGAAGTGAGCATCGGATCAGATGAGCATTCAGAGACCTTAATAAAGTAGTACCTCCAGGGCAGAATAGGACCACACTCACGAAAAAGTGTACACCTTTAAACATAACACGCACGGCTGGCGCCGTAACTTCACGGCAGGAGTACCGAGCGGGAACACACAGATGAGCAATGGAATCAGGCCCGCATACAATTTTTGGAACGCAAACTACGAGCAGCTTAGCGACAGAAGTGATAACACTTTCTGCAGAACCTGACCATGATTTTGCTGGACAATGCTCACGTACAGTGCAAGCTGTTACTGATTTGTTTGACTGATGGTGCTGCTAAGTGCCTCGTGAGTTCAACTCGATTTCTAAACTGAAGGAAACACTTCACGGCGTTCGCTTCAGAACTGTTACAAATAATAGACCGCGCCGCTCGAACTGTCAACACAACTGGCACTGCTAATGGTATCCTACGACTTCCACATCGCTGGCAATGTGTTATACACAATGCTGGTGACTACTTTGAAGGTCAGTAAAACTTTGAAACATGTATCTATTTTGTACGAGCTGCAAAAAAATAGTTGCCACTATTAAAGTTCCAACCAGGCGAGACCGTCAATGATCTCTTCAGTACAGATGCATCGAACTGTAATGGGACTCGGCGAAGTGTCGCCAGTAGTGAGGACAAAGGGCAAGGGGCCCTTCATTTGTAGTGTGTGGACAAGTTGAGAATTTGAGTTTCACGGGAGGCGTGCTAGGGTTGTCCGTGCGGCTGCAACCACCACTGTGTCCAGATGGCTCAGGGATCAGAGCATCTACCTAGTGAGCAGGAGACGCAGGTTCGAATCGTGTGTGGTACAAATTTTCCACTTTCTCCATTGATTTCCATCAATTCCCATTTGCAACTAAGGTAGGTGATATGGCGAGCGCCGCTATCCTGTGATCTTGTTTAGAGCGGACGCTATAATGGATTATAGTTCGTTGTTCTGGTGCGGTTGGCGCTCCGGTGGTGATTTGCTTTTACGTCGCTGGCGTGTGTTTGCGGTGGCCGGCGGAAAGCGAGAGGGTAGTCGGTTTTCGGGTATTGCACGGAACGTGAGTTCGCTCTGTCTGACCTGCTGGTGACTAGCGCTAAGGTTTTTGTGCCTCGCAATATGAGCAAAGTGGTCTGGGGCGGAGGCGACTCGCCGCTGTGCTGGCCGTGATTAATTGGAGTCGGCGTACTTGTTCTGCCTGCCTGTCTGATGTGGAGGTTCGGTGGGGTCCTGTGATTGGCCCGGAGACAACCAGCTGCTGAATTTTGGAGACGTCTGCCAGGTTAGGGTGTGGGCTCGGTTGGCTCGTCAGATTTTCCGCTGGAAGCTCCAGTAGCGGTTTCTGGACTTCATTCTGATGTGGGACGGCGTTGTTGGAAGTTTTTGCTTTGTGTGTATGGTACGTTACGATATTTGTTGGTACTAATTTATTTGTTCAACTGGAGTATCTTTTGGTTATCCCGCTGAGTAGGTCGTTGCCCACCCGGTCTGCTCAGCGTTACCTATGGTGGTGCCTGTTTGTTCCTTTTTGAAAGAATTCACGTAGGTGGTTCCTGTTACCTGCCCGGAGTTGCATTCATGTATGGTATATTTGGCATCTACATCTACATGACTACTCTGCAATTCACATTTAAATGCTTGGCAGAGGGTTCATCGAACCACAATCATACTATCTCTCTACTATTCCACTCCCGAACAGCGAGCGGGAAAAACGAACACCTAAACCTTTCTGTTCGAGCTCTGATTTCTCTTATTTTATTTTGATGATCATTCCTACCTATGTAGGTTGGGCTCAACAAAATATTTTCGCATTCGGAAGAGAAAGTTGGTGACTGAAATTTCGTAAAAAGGTTTCGACGCGACGAAAAAAGTCTATGCTGTAATGACTTCCATCCCAACACGTGTATCATATCTGCCACACTCTCTCCCCTATAACGTGATAATACAAAACGAGCTGCCCTTTTTTGCAACCTTTCGATGTCCTCCGTCAATCCCACCTGGTAAGGATCCCACACCGCGCAGCAATATTCTAACAGAGGACGAACGAGTGTAGTGTAAGCTGTCTCTTTAGTGGACTTGTTGCATCTTCTAAGTGTCCTGCCAATGAAACGCAACCTTTGGCTCGCCTTCCCGACAATATTATCTATGTGGTCCTTCCAACTGAAGTTGTTGGTAATTTTAACACCCAGGTACTTAGATGAATTGACAGCCTTGAGAATTGTACTATTTATCGAGTAACAGAATTCCAATGGATTTCTTTTGGAACTCATGTGGATCATCTCACACTTTTCGTTATTTAGCGTCAACTGCCACCTGACACACCATACAGCAATCTTTTCTAAATCGCTTTGCAACTGATACTGGTCTTCGGATGACCTTACTAGAAGGTAAATTATAGCATCATCTGCGAACAATCTAAGAGAACTGCTCAGATTGTCACCCAGGTCATTTATATACATCAGGAACAGCAGAGGTCCCAGGACGCTTCCCTGGGGAACACCTGATATCACTTCAGTTTTACTCGATGATTTGCCGTCTATTACTACGAACTGCGACCTTCTTGACAGGAAATCATGAATCCAGTCGCACAACTGAGACGATCCCCCATAGCTGCGCAGCTTGATTAGAAGTCGCTTGTGAGGAACGGTGTCAAAAGCTTTCCGGAAATCTAGAAATACGGAGTCAACTTGAGATCCCCTGCCGATAGCGGCCATTACTTCGTGCGAATAAAGAGCTAGCTTCGTTGCACAAGAGCGATGTTTTCTGAAGCCATGCTGATTACGTGTCAATAGATAGTTCCCTTCGAGGGGATTCATAATGGTTGAATACAGTATATGCTCCAAAACCCTACTGCAGACCGACGTCAATGATATAGATCTGTAGTTCGATGGATTACTCCTACTGCCCTTCTTGAACACTGGTGCGACCTTCGCAATTTTCCAATCTGTAGGTACAGATCTATCGGTGAGCGAGCGGCTGTATATGAGTGCTAAGTAGGGAGCTATAGTATCAGCGTAATCTGAAAGGAACCTAATCGGTATACAATCTGGACCTGAAGACTTGCCCGTGTTAAGCGATTTGAGTTGCTTCGCAACCCCTAAAGTATCTACTTCTAAGAAACTCATGCTAGCAGATGTTCGTGTTTCAAATTCTGGAATATTCCATTCGTCTTCCCTGGTGAAGGAATTTCGGAAAACTGCGTTCAATACGCTTTAGCGGCACAGTCGTCGATAACAGTACCATCGGCACTGCGCAGCGAAGGTACTGACTGCGTCTTGCCGCTTGTGTACTTTACATACGACCAGAATTTCTTCGGATTTTCTACCAAATTTCGAGACAATGTTTCGTTGTGGAACCTATTAAAGGCATCTCGGAAGACGTTTTCTGCCTACCACCGATTTTGAACAAGTATTTTTGCCAACATACCGAGGGTAGGTTGAAGTCCCCACTAACTATAACCGTATGAGTGGGGTATTTATTTGTTACGAGACTCAAACTTTCTCTGAACTGTTCAGCAACTGTATCATCGGAGTCTGGGGGTCGGTAGAAGGAGCCAATTATTAACTTAATTCGGCTGTTAAGTATAACCTCCACCCATACCAATTCGCACGGAGTATCTACTTCGACTTCACTACAAGATAAACCACTACTGACAGACACAAACACTCCACCGCCAATTCTGCCTAATCTATCTTTCCTGAACACCGTCTGAGACTTCGTAACATTTGATGTGTTAGGTAAAGTCTGCCTAAGAAAGGCGGTTTTGGACAGTATATGCACAGTGAATTACTATTGCTTGGTATATGTGGTCTTCTGGGACCTGAACAAGACGATCTCGTCAATTTGGTTTGTGTAACAGCTTTTAGTGGTATGTTCTATATTTGTAACTCACTGTGCTATTATTAACTTGGTGGAATAGTCGCGTTTGGTGTCGTTAAGGAACTTTTAACACTGTGGTTTGACTATTCGTGTGCGCTTTGCTTTTATTGTTTTCTTTTAAGAAGCGACAATTGTTTATTAATATTTGTGTGTTTTGGCTTCCGGCACTTGCTAAGAGCGCCCGAGTTAACGGCACCGTGGTTATCATGTGCTGTCGGAATGTTATATTGTTATTTGAGTTTTGAATTTTATCTTGTGTTGATATTATCTGTCGTGTGTTACAGAACATAAGCAAGGTGCGTAAGTGATGGGCAGTTGTGGAATGCATGTCGAGGAGCTCTCAGCGGTTTATTTCGGGGACCGTTTCTAGTGGAAAGGCTCCGAAGTTCAAAAATGGCTCTGAGCACTATGGGACTCAACTGCTGTGGTCATTAGTCCCCTAGAACTTAGAACTACTTAAACCTAACTAACTTAAGGACATCACACACATCCATGCCCAAGGCAGGATTCGAACCTGCGACCGTAGCAGTCGCACGGTTCCGGACTGCGCGCCTAGAACCGCGAGACCACCGCGGCCGGCAGGCTCCGAAGTGTTGAGAGCTAGCTCGTCTGTGATTGCATTGGGATTTCCTCATGCCCTTTGGTTGTATCAAATTATTATTTTGTTATTTATTTATTGGTTGTGTGTTGCGCTTCTTTGATTTTATGGTGCCAAGTGTTATTATCTTTCACAAAGTTTTTTTATGTCAATGATTTTAAATTGTAATGCCAAGTTAACTTGTTGTTGGATTTTGTCTCTTGGGTAATCTCTAAAAGCACTATTGTAAAAGGTCCTTTGATTTTATGGTGGCAAGCAGCTGTTATTGTTTTTAAAGGTCTTTCTTTTAACCATTTTTAAAATCTGTAAGTTATATGAATTTGTTGTTATTTAAAAGAGTTTAGTATTGGCAATTTAATAAATTGTGTACAGAGTCTGCTGTTTCGATATTATTGGGTGGAAATCCTTGGATAGTTGTCCTATAAGAAAACACATTCCAGTCGGTAATTCCTTCGTGTATTGTGAACAAGGAGTTGTGCAAGCTGGTGGTGGCTCCATGCTGGTGTGAGCTGTGTTTACATGGAATGGACTGGATCCTCTGGTCCAACTGAACTGATCATTGATTGGAAATGGTTATGTTCGGCTACTTGGAGACCATTCGTGGAGTTCACGTTCCCAAACAACGATGGAATTTTTATGGATGACAACGCGCTGTATCATTCGGTCATAATTTTTCGTGATTGGTTGGAAGAACATTCTGAATTCAAGCGAGTGATCTGGCTACTCATCGAACATTTATGGTCCTGCACTGGTAACACTTTCGCTATTATGGACGGTTATAGAACTAGAATGGCTCAGAATTTTTGTAGGGGGCTTCCAACTACTTGTTGAGTCCATGCCATGTCGTGTTGCTGCACTAAAGCGGTATTAGGAGCTATCCCATGGCTTTGGTGAAGCCGCACGGAGTGGCAGTGCGGTTTGAGGCGTCATGTCACGGACTGCGCGGCCCCTCCCGTTGGAGGTTCTAGTCCTCCCTCGGGCATGGGTGTGTGTGTTGTTATTAGCATAGTGATCTACGCAGTTTGGTCCTCTTAGGGAGTCACGCGCAATTGAATATTTTTTGGCTTTTGTCACCTCAGTGTAACGTATTGTACTGCACGACTATCCGGCATGCAAAATACCAGTTTTCTTTGTGTTCCCACACTTACGCATTGAAACAATACCTGAGCAATTGTACAGTGCTTTCAACACCAGAAATTGGGTACATAGTGTAGCGAAAGTTCCAGACTGTCAGCCTCACCAGCTAGCGCTTGCTAAGCAAAGAGCGTGAGTGTAGTACACACAGTAGTCTTACACTGTGTTTAATTCGCTGTGTGTTGAGACTGTAGTGCAAACTGGAGGGAGTTTTCTGATGTTTAATGGGTGTTTTTCGTACCATGACATTGGCCTACACATTCATTTTACTACGAACATGAACCAGTACGATTACTTCAACGTTCTTGGTGAACACTTGTTGCTGATACTTACGCGTTTTCATGATGAATGTCTCACTCCCATCTTAACAAACTACAATAGCCATGTTCATCGGGGTGCATAGGTACATTATTGCGTTGATGCACACCTGAAAACATGTCGGTGGGGGCCTTAACGTTAAAAGATGTAAATGTAATAGGCACAGAAGTAGCTGGGGGAGTGAAGCTGAGTGTATATGGACAAGTGTCACAGGTCTGAGTGGGTAGCAACTGCCTACTTGAGGCTGAACAGGGGCACAATAATTGCTAAACGCAACAACCAGGAGTATGAGCTACACAAAGAAAAACTCTTCACCTCCTATTTTTATCTATCAACTATCAACTGGTTTGTCAAAATTACACAGCACCATGGATGAAGACTGTTCTTCAGCCTACTGGCCTACTTACGTCTGGCAGAGGGGGTTCCAGGTAAGACGTGGTCACATTGTCCTCAGAGAGAGGCACTAGGACCTCCTCGGCGTCCTCGGTCCTGGAGGGATAGACCATGGCGAGCAGCACCAGGCTGAGGTTGATGCGCAGCATGTAGCTGCACCAGCTCGCCGCGAAGCACTGGATGGCGACGATCAGCCGCGACGGCACGGCGTCTGCACACACACAGAGTACAGCTGGACAAAATGGAATGAAACGTGCAACAATTTCCAGCCACACAACTGAAGTGATTAAGTGTTAAAGCCAGAAACAACCCAGAGGTTACCAGAGCAGCACTACATGAGAAATTTTGGGCTACCCAGGAATATATAGTCGAAGTTCATCAGCAATGTTGATCGAGGGGGCCCTAAACAGTTTCTTACAAAAATGTTAAATGGCTTGTTTTTGCAAGTTTCCAACGATTGTTACGACACTGAAACCGAGGTGCGGGGTACAAGGGGAGGGCTGTCGAGCAGGTCTTGAACCGCCCTGCAAACATTTTAGTAAATGCGTTTATATGCTGCCGAAAAAAAATTAGTCCACAAGGAAAGACGCCATTGATTCTGATCCAATGACGGTATATGCCACCTGGGGGTAAGTAGATGTATTGATAATTGTTTCAACAGCGTCCGCCAACAGATAGCGTTGTGGCATAGCTATCAGAGAGCTGGTGATGGTGACGATGGTGTATGTATAGTTCGCTCAACAGCAAGGTCATCAGCACCCGTACTCAACTAAAAGGGAACACGTGTGGTTATCAGTTGATAGAAGCGTGCAAAAATGGAATATGCAGCCTTCCTGGGACTCTCCTATTTACACTGTCGCAAAAACAGCAGAAGAGGGGTGCCTCAGGGCAGTGTGTGCGTAAAATACATAAACTATAACAACGCAACATCTAAAATAGTGGAACAAGGAACTGTGCCTACATGATCAATTCAAAAATAATCGATGAAACGACCACTCTATGACACATTAAAATCTTCTACCTAAGACACTACCGAGAAGGCAGACATCACACAGAATCTTAAAACATGAACCACATTCGATTCATCATCACCTAAAGTAGAGGGCAGGTCAACTGGAATATGGGTTGTAGCCCTCATAGTTTGGTATAAAACACATTCAGTTAAACAGTGACCTACAGAAACCTGTACACCACAAGCACTGCATACCGGTGGGCCTTTCTGCCAAAGGAGGACTCCATGTGTCAAACGACAATTCCTTGTTAAGAGCACTTGTTCCTACCACACTGCCAGGAAGGAGGAGCAGCAATGTCGTGTCGTGGGTTCCATGGGCCTCAGTTTGTTGTTCTCAAATCCTGACAACTCCTCTTACCGCAGATGCTTGATTTTTTGTCTCATTAGCGAGATAACTACAAGGACAGGGACAGCAGATTCAGAAACTGTTAAGTGCCAAACAGACATCCTTAGCTGCTGCATCAGCTTACCCTGAATGCCCACGTGCCCTGATACCAAGCAGAATGACGCATCTTTTCCCTGCCTCAGTAAGTAGGAAAGGGTGTCATGAATCAGCTGAAGATACTTTCCTGCTGTATGCCTGTGAACGGTAACCTAAAGGACATTGCAGATGAGGAATTTGGTGGCAGGAAGCCACCGCATCTTCTAAAGTGCATCCTTATGGTGCTGTAACATGCTGCTCGTGATTTGATCCTTTCCTTGGGCAGTCTCTTTGACCAGTGACAGGGCACACTCACGCTCCCACATGTAAAAGAAGCATTTCTAGTTCTTGGTGTTGGTACAGTTAAAATTCCGACCACTCCTCTCCATCAATGTCTGAAGGTGGCGCAAAGCTGGATCTTGGTTAGCAGTGGCAGGGATCGGACAAAAATAATTCTCCATGGCACTCTCCATGACCACAGGTGTAGACTGCAGACATCCTTTCCGCAGTACAGCCATTTCAGGCCATCTGACACATGTAACATGTATCCTCCGTATGGCTTTCCATACCTTCGAAGTGGAAAGATTGATCGAGTCCAGAAACACCACTTACCAAGACCTCTTCTTGTTCTCCCTGACTGTCCGTCGTGCTTTTGCCCTTGCGATTCGGAAGTCTGCGAGGTTCATAGCCGAAGGTTGACATTTAAACCGTCGCAAAGGCCTTGCATCTCTTCCTGATGGATGGGCGACGCTCATCATTCTACCATGGGACATGTTACCTCCGAGGTTGGTCTGAAGACTTGGGTATAGACACATCATCGACATGGTGGATCACATTAGTAATATGGTCCACCCAGTCATCTGGACTATCTACATGTTAGAAAACAGCTAATTGAATGTCCTGTGTCGATTTTGCTCTGCTAAGTCTCCAATGTAGCTGTTTCCTTTCAGGGACAGCTCTGTCTGAAAGCTGGATCCCGATAGGGAAGTGGTCACTGGAATGTAAGTCAGTGACTACTTCCTAGTGTGCAGCATCGACAAGAGCAGGAGAACAGAAAGAAAGGTCAATGGCTGAGAACGACGCCAAGGCAGTGCTACAGTGTGTGCTACCACCAGCGTTTTAGAATGCATAACTGCTCTGACAAAATAAGGCTTTCGACAACCTGAGCCCTGAGGCACCTTGATAGTGATCCATTGAGTACATTTTGTGCATTAAAATCTTCTACAAGACGCAAGGGCGGAAGGAGTTGTGAAATCAGGTCAGAAAGATTTGCTCTATCCAACTTTCGTTGAGCGGCAGACACACACTATAGATGGTAAAAGCAAATGGAATATGCTCTGTGACAACCACTGTTCTGAATAGCTGATCTGAGAGAGACAAAACTGGAGTGGAAGATGTGATTCATAAGGATAGCCACTCCACCCTTAGCCCTGTCTCCACTGAGGTCACCTTTCCAATGAGGGCTGTGTCTTATGATTATAGGGGCTTTACTACGCGCTTCCTGTAGACACAGAGAGAGAAACATCCCTCCTGTGCCTACAGTTTCAGCTCCTCCATATGTGTTCTGTACCCATTCATATTCTGTTGAAACACGAGAGCCATTTATCGGGGAGGTTTATGTTTTCCACTTGCCCCTCTGCTTGTAGGAGATCCTACTGCAGAAGGAGGAGAAATAAGTGGATTCAATCGAAACAGAGTTCTAAGTCCATGGCCGAGTATTCATTCTCTGGCTGTTCCTGGATCTGTCAAGCCACCTGCCTCGATTCCGCCTTCTTGACAGTACACTTAATCTCCTCCTTCAGATTCGACGACATCGTGGTAGGCTGTGCCGAGCCAAGTGTGCAGCATTTGCATCAGCAGCAGGAGCAGGAGCAGTGGTCATCATTGGAGTTTGCATGGAGACAGCTATAGTTCCATCTGAACTGTCGCTGCCACCAATGCACTGCCAAGAGTATTTCTTGGTGACGTCTGTGTGGAAACACTCAGTGGCAGGTTTCTTCGCGAGTACTGCAGTAAACGAAGTGGAGAACGTTGAGGTTGAAGAGATTTGTACATCTTTAATTGAGCATAAGATACACACTTAGTCACCTATAACTCGAGATTTTCTTTTCTTCCTTATACGCCATACACTTTCTGTTCCAAGCTAGATTTGGACCTGAACAATTGACTCAAAGGTCAGGAGAGGTACATGTAGTTCCATCAGTGTGGGTGGACATACCACACTTACACCCAAGAGTGAGATGTGCCTGAATTTGTGGCACTTGAAACACTTCATATGGTTGGGGAAGTATAGTCTGACTTTCAGTCTTAAAAATCCATCTTTAATATAATCTGGCAAAGCTGATGAATCAAACGTCAATGCAAGTGTCTGATTTTTTCAGTTTTCCCTCTAGATGACACACTACTTGCTTCACCTAAATCACCCCTTCGTCAGCTCAGTCCTCCTGTAGTTCTGATGTGTCCATATGCATGATGTAACTGTAGTTAAGGGTACAGAGCTGTTCAACTTCAATATGCTAGTCACTCAAAAATTTGGACTTCGAAGGGTTGTTAACTTGCTGTGATATCACTTTTCCGATCAGCAATGTGCAATTACGCAACCGTTTAACATATTTGTAGGTTCCTACCAAACCATCAAAGCCTTTCTGAAACAGAAGGGCGATACGTTCTCAAACGTACTACCTTCTCACCACAAGAAACTCATTTTGAGTTTCTGGCCACGTTCTGCTATGATACAATACCTAAACTTCAGAGGAAGATTGTTCAGGACGGCTATCCTTTCACGCTCGCTTTGAAGGATGGATGTTAGTACTACCAAAACGGAACACCCAAACCGTCGGGAGCAACTGCATGAGAAGTCGTGAATGCCATAGCGGTCCCACGATCAGCTACGGAAACAAACATTCTGCTTCGAGCACTGCTTGCCTGAGTAAGCCTTACACAACTGAGGCGCAACAGGTTCCCTAGAAGTTGCCTGCTAACGGCTGTTCCACTTGAACAGCCATGCATCTCATCTGCGTACAGATTTTTTTAAAAAAAATAGAGGTTTTTACCATTCTCGCGGTCCGAGCAGTCAAGCCAAGGTTCACATTCCCTGTGACACACAACATTTCACCGCCGCACCACACTGTGGTCGCTGAAGCATGCCCAGAGTTTATGGTGACAGTGGGCTGGCGGTGTTTACCAGTCCCCAACTCAGGAACCCCAGGGTCGCCAAACACGTATCCAGCAAACGAATGCTGAACCCCTGAGGGTATCAGAGAGCCATTCGTGCCTACCCTACCATAGGGCATGCTCATAGCCAGAGGGCTCAGTGTGGTACAAAAGTATGAAGCAAGCAGGCAACCATGGTACAGAGACGCACTCATGCTTCGTACAGCTAACTGAGCGAGTTTGGGAGGTGTCAAAGTGTGGTCTTCCGAGTGGCGGGATGGTCCTTTCAAAGAATTTTCACGCAATTTGCACGTGCTCCGTCAGCATCGTCGTGTAGTAAGGGCAGCAGTGGCAGATCATGCAGCTACCACAGCACAGATAAGAGGGCTTATGAGCCCAGACGTGTGATCTTGAACTGTTGCAGACTTGTTATTAGAATTGGGACTATTGGCACACACACCTATAGCCTGTCTCCCTCTTACGCCACAGCATCGGCGTGCGTGGCGTCAGAGAATCACTTGGAAGATGGAACGGCGCGCCGTGGTCTTCAGCTATGAAAGCAGATTCTGCCTGCAAGCGAGTGACGACCGTTTGCTTAGACGACGCACACCTAGTGAGCGCTGTCTTGTATTCGTCTGGGACACATTGGCCCACCCAATGGCTTATGGTCTAAGGTACGATAAGTACGACCCTCGTTCACCTTTGGTGTTCTTGGAGGGCTCAGTATGTGCAGAATGTTGTTAGACCCGTTCGTTTGCCGTCCTTGTGACAGGAAGGTGACGTGCTATTCCAACACTCAATGTGCTCTGCAAGACGTCAGCAACTTCCCTGGCCAGCACAATCTCCAGACTTGTATAGCAGGGATACGATGGGACGAGAAGCGACTCGTCCCCCCAACAAATCTCGCAGAACTACGTGAACAGGTCTAGCAGGTGTATTCACCATCTGTACGGTCGGATGGATGCCACAGTCGGCGCGCTTTGAGGGGATACCACCTACTAATATGGGTGTTTCAGCATGGGTCGATGCCTGGTACCTCAGAACCGCCTGCGCTGTTGATCTTTAAATGTAGTCGTTTCATGTACTCCGTAGGCACTGTTACAACAATAAATCTTGAGTGAATTGCAAAACCTCTGAAAGGGTGTATATTTTTTTCCCGGTAGTGTATTTTTGCATATATAAACTTCTAAATTTCTCAGCTGAGGATGAATTAGCATGAAACCGTCGGTCTCAAAAATGGCAAGGAATTATAGAAGATTACTGGTTTTCCAATTTCCACTTGGAATGGTTTCGCATCTGATCGTCTGCGGATAACATTTCGTGTATCTGAAGACATCTCTTCATTTTCCCACGGACAACAAATCCGACACGGTTCGAGGGTCCACACGAAGAACGCGTAAATAACAGTTAGTTGAAGTCAAAAGAGAAAGGAAAAGTACCGCTTCCCAATAAAAAAAGGGGGAAGACCTCAGACACGGCAAATGATTTGGTAAGTAATAGGCGGGTCGCTTATGTACATTGATGAGAGGTTAAACTGGAAGCAACACATTGATGGTCTGCTGGAACGTCTGAGTTCAGCTACGTATGCTATTAGGGTTATTGCAAATTTTGGTGATAAGAATCTCAGTAAATTAGCTTACTATGCCTACTTTCATTCACTGCTTTCGTATGGCATCATATTCTGGGGTAATTCATCGTTGAGTAGAAAAGTATTCATTGCACAAAAACGTGTAATCAGAATAATTGCTGGAGCCCACCCACGGTCATCCTGCAGACATCTATTTAAGGATCTAGGGATCCTCACAGTAACCTCACAGTATATATATTCCCTTATGAAATTTGTTGATAATAATCCAACCCAATTCAAAAGTAATAGCAGTGTGCATACCTATAACACCAGGAGAAAGGATGATCTTCACTATGCAGGGTTAAATCTGACTTTGGCACAGAAAGGGGTAAATTATGCTGCCACAAAAGTCTTTGGGCACCTACCAAACAGCATCAAAAGCCTGACAGATAGCCAACTAACATTTAAAAATAAATTAAAAGAATTTCTAGATGACAACTCCTTCTACTCATTGGCTGAATTTTTAGATATAAAGTAAGTAAAAAAAAAAAAAAAAAAAAAAAAAACTTAATCATTAGTGTCATGCAATATTTTGTGTAATGTAATTTCTTGTACAGACATCTTTTATTAACCTGACACGTTCCACATCATTACGAAGTGTCGTATTCATGATCTATGGAACAAGTATTAATCTAATCTAATCTAATCTAATCAACCTATAATGAAAGATTGTTAAGACATTTTGTCTCAATACTCCCCCCTCCCCTTTCCCCGTTTTACTGAAAACCGCTTTTGAAGTTGGTGTCGTGCAGTCGACAGTTTCCTAGGAATCAAGAGAATAAACTTTCACGGCTACTGCTAATATACACATAAGTTAAACGCTGTTCAAAGAAAGCACCTACCATTTCGATGGGGAGCAGAGAACGAGTGTTCGATTCTCAAATGTTTTCTGTGAAGATTTTTTTAAATTTTAATTTTCTTTTTGGTGTTGAGATTGGTAGAAATAGGAGAAACTTATTTCCCCACATTTATATTATCTCTTATTAATTTAAGTACTGTATGAACCCTCCTATTCATATCTATTTCGAAACGAAAAATAATACAAATGAAAAAAAGTTCTGCGGAATCCATTTGTTAATTGAACGTAGGTTCTCTGCTCCCCAGCCAGATGTCTTGGTCGCTATGCCAGATGCGTTTTCGTTGAACTGTGTTGTTTTTGGGTACATTTGAGACTATCGTAAAAGTTTCTTCCCTCGATCTCTGGTAAAATATGTTTTCACAGACTCCATATATGATTATGAAAAATGCTCAGTTGTTCAGTTATCTATCGATCCCGTTAATTTTGAGTTGTTTTCGCGCCATGAACTTCATGGATGGTTCTCTCAAAAATGTAGGTGGTAGGGGGTATTGAGCCAAAATCTCTTAGTCTTTCATTTTAGGTGGTACACAAGTGGTTTGCCAAATACGAGGTGAATCGGATGGCCGTGTCCGAGGTATTCCCCTTCTATGAAATAAATTACGCAAAGAGCGGCGTCTGGAACGTAGGCGGTAATGACGAAGAAATAACATTCCCCTTGGTTACACGCTCGCATAGTCGTGTTCTGCAGACCTGCGTTCATAATCGGAGTGATAAGTTGAATATTGATAATGACGTACGCACACTTTAGTTTTATATCTTGTAAATTTTTATGTTGTTTAAACTGAGAGAATTTGTTATTATAGTTCTTATATCAATTTAAATCAACTGCGTGACGCACGTCCTTCTCAAATTTTAGGGATGAACGGTTTTTTCTAATCGTATAGTTCTCCGAAATGGAATTCCTTGGAAGTTAAGCTAAAACGTTATACTCACTGATATAAACAAATTATTGTCTTATCACAATATTTTATGTTACAATATGACGTTAATACGGGAACATTGTTGATATTCAGATATTCATGTAGGGGACAATCCGAAATGGCGTTTGTGTACGGCCAAGCAGATGGAATCGGTCGATAGGCAGCATGTCAATACCAAAACAGGTACCCTCACAGACACCAAACACATTACACAACATTTGAAGCACTTTCTTGGCGTTTGTGTGATAATGGGTCATTTCAGAGAGACGAACGTTGAAGGAGGTGAAGGACTGTGCGGCCGGCCGCAGTGGCCGTGCGGTTCTAGGCGCTATAGTCTGAAACCGGGCGACCGCTACAGTCGCTGGTTCGAATCCTGCCTCGGGCATGGATGTGTGTGATGTCCGTAAGTTAGTTAGGTTTAATTAGTTCTACGTTCTAGGCGACTGATGACCTCAGAAGTTAAGTCGCATAGTGCTCAGAGCCATTTGAGCCAACGACTGTGCGTAAACCAGATTGGATGACCGGGTTCTGCCTCACGACCGTTTCCATCCTCTTGGCCGTAAACAAACATCATCTCGGCTTGTTCCAGTCATGAATACCGGGCCGTTCTGCTGCTTACAATATGTGTTCATAGGACCTTTACCGTTCTGCTGCTTACAGTATGTGTTCATAGGTCCTTTACCGTTCTGCTGCTTACAGTATGTGTTCATAGGACCTTCACCGTTCTGCTGCTTACAGTATGTGTTCATAGGACCTTTTTTCTCGATTTACAGCCAGGAATCCTTCCGTGCAGTTTACTGGTTTCGTTAATGTTCGCCCTGTATATAAGTTTAATTAAAACACAAACTTTTCAGTCTTGTACAAAAATTAGATTTTCGATAACGGTATACTAATACGACTTTTATTGCCAAATAGTCATAAAACGGTTTTTAACAACAAAATTACGCCTTATGCTAACGTCAATATTTCGGACCAGTCATTATTGTTTCAAGCCGTTTTTAGTTAATTACATACAATTGTTATGCTACTGGAGGGGTCGAATTAAGGATGTACCTGAATAATGTATCTTAAAGTTGAAGGTAATTCAAATGTGTATGAGCGTGAATGTTATGTTGTGTAATCAGGTGTGGAAACAGTTATACTGTGCGGAAGGTCTCTTGTAAAACAGTTGGCATTTGATTCGAGGAAGTAATATATTTAGATGAGTTCTTCAGGCACATTAATACACTGATGGAAACACCAAAAAATAGTTAACGTAGAGTAGTGAAATTTCGGGAACGAATTTGTCTAGGTAACATACTTCAGTGATTAACATTGCAAGATCACAGATTAATATAAGCATAGGTAGGCCATTGAAAATGTGAAATGGTAGTAAGTTAATGAAGGTGTAACCGCCAGGATGTTGAACGCAAGCATGTAAACGTACATGCATTTTGTTGTACAGGTGCTAGATGTCAGTTTGTGAGATGAAGTTCCGTGGCTGTTGCTCTTGGTCGGTCAATAGAGGGACGGTTAGTGCTTTTTGTGGGCGACGCTGGAGTTATCGTCCGATGATGTCCCATATGTGCTCGACTGGAGACAGATCTGGCGATCGAGCAGGCCAAGGCAACATGTCGACTCTCTGTAGAGCATATATGAAAATGGTTCAAATGGCTGTGAGCACTATGGGACTTAATTGCTGAGGTCATCAGTACCCTAGAACTTTGAACTAGTTAAACCTAACTAACCTAAGGGCATCACACACATCCATGGCCGAGGCAGGATTCGAACCTGCGACCGTAGCGGTCGCGCTGTTCCAGACTGTAGCGCCTATAACCGCTCGGTCACCTCGGCTGGCATATATGAAAATGGTATCTGTTCTTTCGGCCACGTCCGAAAGAACAGATACCATCTTCATATAGATAAGCCTTACCGGCCAGTGATCTTCTTCAGTATGGATCCACTCACATTGCTCAAACTCTTGCAGGAATCGGTAGATTGACAGCTACGAGTAATGAGTATAGTGTGAAGGGGTTCTACAAATGCAGTGCGTGGGCAGTAAGTTGGAAATGTGGGTCTCATGGGGAGCGTGACAGAGATAAGTCGCTGCATTCGCACTGTCCTTTATGTTCTCGATGGCTCAGTCGGATAGAGCGTGTGCCATGTAAGCAGGAGATCCCATGTTCGAGTTCTGGTCTGGACACACATTTTCAACTGTCCCCGTTGATATTTATCAACTCCTGTAAGCAGCTAATGGTATAAATTTCATAGCAATTTCACTCAAGAGCACGTTGGGTTACAACAGCGCTAATCGGGCGAGCGTTATCCTATTGTAAAATACCCTCTGGAATGCTGTTAATTAATGGTAGCATAATAAGTCTAACCGCAAGACTGACGAACAAATTTGAAGTCAGCGTGCGTGTGATAACCACGAGAATGTTCCTTCTGTAATAAGAAATAGCGCCCGAGAACATAACTCAAAGTGTAGTTTCGGTGTACCTAGCACACAGACAGGTTGATTGCAGATCCTCAACTGGCCTTCTTCTAACCAACACACGGCCATCACTGGCACCGAGGCAGAACACGCCTTCATCAGAAAACAGCAGACCTCCACCCTGCCCTCCAATGAGCTCTCACTTGACACCTCTGAAGTCGCAAACGGCGGTGGTTTGTGGTCAGTGGAATGCACGTTACAGGGCGTCTGGCTCGGAGCTATCCTTGTTGTAACCGATTTGTACAGTTCGTTGCTTCACTGTGGTGTCAACTACTACTCAGACTACTGCTGCAGATGCAGTGCCATGCGCGAGAGCCATACGCCGAACACGATGGTCTTCACTTTCGGTACTTCCGGGTGGCCATCCGGAGCCCGGTCTTCTTGCGAGCAGTCATGTGCAGTGGCTACATTCCTGCCAAGTCTTTTTGCCGTAACGTAGAAGCCACATTAAGCTTCTCCTAGCCTTATCTCTTTCAAAATCAGTGAGGTGTTGATAATGGTGTTCGTCGCTTTAAAGGCTTTCTTGGCTATAATCAACCCACTATGTCCAATCTGAAAGACAACTAACGATCACGATCTTTACAGCATGTGTCTAATGCAAAGGTGATTTTCATTCTGATAGTGTCGCCACTAGCACCTCTCTTATGCGACTGGCGCGAAATGTGAATAGACATCTACACCTACATCATACTCCGCAAGCCACCTAATGGTGTGTGGCGGAGGGTACTTTCGGTACCACTATCTGATCCCTCTAAACCTGTTCCAGTAGCGAATAGTGCGCGGGAAAAATGATTGTCGGCAAGCCTCCGTATTGGCTCTAATTTCTCGAATTTTCTCCTCGTGGTCAATACGCGAGATGTATGTGGGGGGATATAATATGTTGTCTGACTCCTCCTGAAAGGAGCTGTCCCGTAATTTCAATATTAGGTCTCTCCGTGATGCACAACGTCTCTCTTGTAACGTCTGCCAGTGGTGTTTGTTTAGCATCTCCGTAACGCTCTCTTGCCAACTAAACGATCCCATAACGAAATACGCCCGCATCTCGTGGTCGTGAGGTAGCGTTCTCGCTTCCCGCGCCCGGGTTCCCGGGTTCGATTCCCGGCGGGGTCAGGGATTTTCTCTGCCTCGTGATGGCTGGGTGTTGTGTGTTGTCCTTAGGTTAGTTAGGTTTAAGTAGTTCTAAGTTCTAGGGGACTGATGACCATAGATGTTAAGTCCCATAGTGCTCAGAGCCATTTGAACCATAACGAAATACGCCGCTCTTCGTTGGGTCTTCTCTATCTCCTCTATCATTCCTACCTGATAGGGATCCCAGACAGATGAACAATACTCAAGAATCGGGCGAGCAAGCGCCTTATAAGCCATTTCTTTAATGATGAGTTACATTTCCTTAAGATTCTTCCGATGAATCTGAGTCCTGTGTCTGATTTTCCAACTATCTGTTTTAAATGGTCATTCCACATGAGGTCGCTCTGGATAGTTACGCCTAGACATTTTAAGGCAGACGCTGTCTCTGGCTGTTTGTCATCAATAGTGTAGCTGCACAGTAGTGGATTTCGTTTCTTGTGTATGCGCAGTATGTTAAATTTATTTACGTTCTGGGTCAACTGTCAGAGTCTGCACCATTCATCAATTCTCTGCACGTCGTTCTGCAAATTCTTACTATCTTCTGGCGTTGTTACTTTCGTATAAACAACTCCATCATCTTCGAATAGCCTTAAAGAGCATCCGACGCTTTCTACTAGATCATTTATATATACTGTAAACAGCAACGGTCCTATCACATTCCCTGTGATACTCCGGACATTACCTTTACCTCCGTCGATTTAGTTCCGTTAAGAGCGACATGTTGAGTTCTATCTGCAAGGAAGTCTTGAATCCAATCGCAGGTGTGCTCCGATACTCCGTAAGGTCGTATTTTTTCATTAAACGACAATGCAGCACACTATCAAACGTCTTACTGAAGTCAAGGAACACGGCTTCATCGTGTAAGTAGGCTTTTAGGCATATGTGAAGTTGATGTTTCAAAAGTTATTTTGATCTTTTATGTATTTACTTATGTCGTAATTCCTGTAACACTGATGTATATGTTTATTTCTATTCTTTTGTAAAGCCTGTTTTACTACAAATGTTATCTGTATTATTATGTTTTTAATGATGTATTTTGTACCTTTGTTACTGTATTCTCATGTTATAATATTGTAATTGACACCAGTTCATCAAATTAAGTAACTTGTAAGCATTCATTTCACTGCACACATTTCTGTTGGTCATAGTATATGCACAATATGTGAAAAAAGTAGGACTGTTAGTGTTTGGACGTGTGTTGATAATTCAGCAAGGGACTGGTTCTAAGGACAATTCAAAAACTTTGTGAGTGCACAAGTGGTGGTTTATGGACTTGCTATATTCTCCGCAAGACTCTTCGATGGTGATTGTGCACCTGCACAGTCTACAAGGACTACAGTGGGTCTACACCTTTGATGACTCACCAACACCATTATTTCTACAAGGACTGCAGTGGGTCTGCACCTCTGGTGGTCCACCAATACCGTTATCTCTAACAAGACTACAGTGGTCTGCTCTGTGATGACCTACCTACCAGTATTCTTCAAAACTTCGACTGACTCTGCTGTGGCTTTGCTCTGTTGTGGCCCATTACCTGTCTGCATGTCAAGAGTCAACACTGTCTTTCCCTTGGAAGGACAACACTACTTCTTCCAGACTGCATGGAAATCCACTACTTCCATGTGCATTCTCTTTTACTGCTCAGACTTTGAGAAAAAAATCTGCAATTTTACTGTGATGAATGGTCAGGACTGTCTTTATGGACTGTGAGAAAATTTTAGCTTTTGACCAACATTGTATCAATAAGTGTGTGCATTTCATTTCTTTGTTCTTCTAATTATCAATTTTTTTTTCAAATCTGTATTGGCCACTGCCCAAAACAATTTGTAAAATTTTTTGTGGGGAGCATGGGGACTATGTAAGTAGGCTGTTTAGGTTTTTTATTGCTAACGCCACATAGCGCTCTGTATGAAAAATCACTGGCTGTGCTGTGTGCAGTCAGTGCCTCGTTGGCATTGTTGTAATACTCGCCATTGTAGTGTTGGGCGGCTGGATGTTAACAGAGAGTAGCGTTGCGCAGTTGGAGGTGAGCCGCTAGCAGTGGTGGACATAGGGAGAGAGATGGCGGAGTTTTGAAATTTGTAAGCCTGGATGTCATGAACTGCTATATATATTATGAATATTAACGTAAATACATTGTTTGTTCTCTATTAAAATCTTTCATTTGCTAACTGCGCCTATCAGTAGTTAGTGACTTCCGCAGTTTGAATCTTTTAGTTAGCTGGCAGTATTGGCGCTCGTTGTATTGCAGTAGTTCGAGTAACGAAGATTTTTGTGAGGTAAGTGATTTGTGAAACATATAGGTTAATGTTAGTTAGGGCCATTATTTTGTAGGGATTTTTGAAAGTCAGATTGCGTTGCGCTAAAAATATTGTGTGTCAGTTTAAGCACAGTCTTGTATAATTTTTATAAGGGGACGTTTCAATCGTTCAGATGTAGAAACACGCCTACGAACCTTCGATTATGTCACACAACTCCTTCTTCGTGTTGCGATTTTTTTCCGTCAAGGTATATGACTACTTAAATTTTGTCTGACTTTCTTCGAGCCCTCAGTAGGCAGATTGTTAAAATTAATCAAAACTGATCGTTAGTTAGTATTAGGGAAAGTACTGAATTATATGAGGGCGGCAGTGCTGCCCACTGCCCGAAGTTTGGCTTAGTCGATCAGAAAAGTGCGCGGTTCCGCATTCTAGAGACGGTATATCTTGAATGATGATTATTATTGATTGGAACTGATTTCGCTGCTCTGTGTTGCAGCAGAAAATCATCGACCCCCTAAAATACACAGTAAAAATTAGCTATATGCGACAATGTATTTTAAGCAATAAAAATACTCAAAAACAATCCTAAGGAATAATGTTATGAATTGACCGGTTACCTAAAGACTCAATATTGTGTCGACATTGAAACATATCAAGTACTTTGATATTATAAGGACGTACTTACCATATAATCTACTTAAACAAGATCGTGGTTTATTGCTTGGAGGTTCCGTTTTCTGCAAAGAAAGAAAGCAATATAGACAATGTAGCGATAACATCTACATAATCTTATTTTAATATTATTACAGATCAAAAGACAATATTTCCAAAACTCAGTTGTTAAGACAGTTAATGTCGTAATCAATTGTGTGTATGTGACACACGTTTTCAGTATAAAGGGATATTTCAAACAAAATCCAGTCAATCTTAATAGCTACCAGCCGAATGATGTAACGAACGAATGCAATGTATTTCGAGTGTCTCCACCTCAGATCCTTAGTTACAAATAGTTACAAACGTAACATCTCTACTCCTTTATGAAAATTTTAATTTGACATCCGTTTTACAGCTTCCATCTTATCTATAACTGGAGTACCATTATATAAGCTTACATACATTTTATATCAGTTACGAACTGCACTAATTCACCACTTCTTTTTGCCACGTGTATAGGTACATATTACTTTTCCACAAAAGGAAACAATTTTTCCAGTCACAACATCCTGTTTCATTATAAACAGTATACTAAGGTACTAAACAGTGACTCCAGTGTTTTAGCGGCGATAAACACATTAAACTCGGTGTCCTCTTTCGAGATATTAGGTCGTAGGGAACTGCGTGGCTCTCGCCCCGCCGTGTTCCAGTGGAAGTGTAACTGCGGTGTTCAGACAGCCCACGCCCCCACATACAGCATTTTTCTCGCGTGTTTTTCAAAAAATATGACTGAAAACTTTAACAAGTATCATCTGACTAAGTGTGGCCATAGTAGTCTAGTGGGTAGAGCACTAGACTCCAGCTCTGGAGGTACCAGTTCCAAGACCTTGTAGGAGTGAGGGCTTTTTCTAATTCCAGTCCCTCCAGGACGGCCACAGGGCCACTTGCACTGCTATCAAATGAATACTGGACATCTTTCCCGGGGTTTAAAGATGACCGGTGCTGTTGGTCCGCCACCCTCCCACTACTAATGCTGCAGTAAAGAAAGGCTGTACTCTACCCGCAGTCCGGCTGATAGCACTATGCGGGCGTGTGCCAGTGACATATGTGCACCCACATATGTGAAAGGACAGGATATTTCTTATGCATATGCCTTACTGACTTAATTATTATTAGCCGGCTGCGGTGGTCTCGCGGTTCTAGGCGCGCAGTCCAGAACCGTGGGACTGCTACGGTCGCAGGTTCGAATCCTGCCTCGGGCATGGATGTGTGTGATGTCCTTAGGTTAGTTAGATTTAAGTAGTTCTAAGTTCTAGGGGACTGATGACCACAGCAGTAGAGTCCCATAGTACTCAGAGCCATTTGAACCATTTTTTAATTATTATTAATCTTAATCTGTCAAACACTTTAGAAGCCAGGAAACACTACATACAGATTATTGACATTATTTAAGCGTAGTAGCACCATCCAAGAAAATAACGAGATTTCTATAAACATAAATCCTTCGGTAATTTCAATAGTGAATGGACAGCGTATGTGGCCCGATATGACATGTTTGGGAAATAGAATTTTCTCTCTCTGGAACAAAAATGACCATGATGTAAATGAAAAATTAACATTTATTATGAAGTAACCTAATCAACTTGATCTGTGATATAGATTGGTACGTATAGATTTTTAAGTTAGTTGTGTTCAGTGTCATTTGTACAAATGGGTAAACTAAAATACAGAAAACTCTTTGTTCGGGTCATTTACCACTAACAGAGATTCAAGTGTTGCCAAACATTTATAAGGAGTCCAGGCCTTCAACAATCAAGCAATGGGCAGCTGAATTCTAAAGTGGGCCTATTTCTCATGATTATGTTTCACATGAAGGTCAGCCTAAAACTGCAGTATACAGAGTAGATGAAGTCAGTAACAATGGCCACAGCGTGGTTTTGGACTATTGGCATTTGAAGATGAAGAAATAGATAATGCCGTAGCCAAGGGTACAACATAATGGGACGACCAAAATAAAGAATTTGCTAGAAGAAAGCTTTGTACAAGGTGTAAGTCACATTTATTGATTATTGATCAGAACTCGGTAAGAAATTTTCATTCATTCATTTATTCATTTATTTATTGCTTCATTTACCTTGTTCTTTAGATCCCATCAAGAAGAGAACCTTCAGGATTGTGGAACGAAGAAGAGTATACATTAACAAACGACAAGCAAATCTTGCAAAAAAATTTTGCCTAATGCGTTAACAATAAACAAACACTACATTAAATAAAATGCTCTCTGACTTGTAGCCACGTGCAGGGGTTAAAGTGTCACAAACTTTCGATCACGTATTACTTGGCCATTGTCAAAAAGAATAACAGCTGACGGGCTGCTGGCGCCTCCTTAAATACTCTATCTGCTGGCTGTGACGTCACTGATACCGCATTGCCCTATATGAGTGTGCGTACTAAGTGATCGATGTACGTACCTCACCCTCATGATTGTTTGATCCCAAGCCACAATAACTACTTCTGGGATCTTTTAATTAAAGAAGTCATCGAAACAAAAATCATTACTGATAACCTTAATACACAGAGTAGCATGCAACTCAGCATGGGTAATTACAAAGAAAGCCGGTAAGTTGAAAGACTGAAAACGTCTGCCTCATCAGATATACTAAACTGCTGTTCTTTATCTCCTGTTACTAACTTAATACTTACCCAAAAGTCCTGTACCAACGCTAGGGTGTTACTCAAAAGTATTTACCTGGGCGATTCTGTGCCTCTTTGCACTTAAACGTGATATTTAAGTATGTGATTCCACTGACGTCATAATACAAGATGATGGGCACTTTACCTTGAAAAGTAGAAGTATGGTGCATGTTTTATACGTGTCAGAGGAAATGATTTCATCAAGGAGACGGATTGTGCAAAATTTAACAATTCGATATGTCATTGGCAGGAAATTTGAAAATTGTAAGGTGGTAATGGCAGGAAATTTAAAACTTGCAAGATGGCATAGGGGGAAAACTTTTTAGCTTCTATTTAAATTGCAACTGTCAAACAGTACTTGAAAATGGAAGCTAGAAATGGTGGCATAATTTTGTAGCATTCAAATGAATAAGCCAAACACTGTGCTTGAAAATCAAAGATGATGTTAGCTGTAAGCTTTTAGCATCCATTAAAAATGAAACACCGAATCACAACACTTGATAATCTAATTGTGGTGGCGGGAACATTACAAAAATAATTTTAGCATTAATTATTTTGAATCACCCAGCGACAGCGAGGTATTTTTCTACTAAAAACAGAATAGCCCAGTCAGCACTTATAGACCACCACCTTCAAAAGTATATGATTTTCTTGCACTATATTCAAAAGTAGTCAATTGAATTACAGTAGAAACGCACAAAAAATCTTACACACACTTCTTCACCCAAATGGGCACCATATTAAAACAAGTATTGGTAATATTACAGTATTTTCCATAAAATTGTTTAACCTTCATCACCTGAATATTGTAAATTAGTGTCATTCAACACACACACACACACACACACACACACACACACACACACACACACACACACACACGCACACGCACACACACACACATAAACACACACTATTCGATGATGGTAACGATGGTCAATTGACCAGGTGATTGCCATTACACCACTGGAACCTGTTAGGTGAGGAAATGATGGTCAGATTACAGGTTGGGGAAATGATGATGAGTTTAGCAACATTGTTCAAATTATGCTGAAAAAATTACTTACGTTACAGCGAATGTCTAGCAAATTGCCCTCTGTGCTACAGTGAAAACTGTAACAAACTGTCCCATGTTACAGTGAGACTGTAAGATATTGTCCTCCACTTTACCGCAGAATTGTAAAAAATAGTTGCATGCTGATAATCAAATTTAGTAAATGGTGATTACATCTTACAAACACACATAGTGTCACAACCAATGGCGAAACACCGACACAAGTGAAAAGTATATGATGATAAAAGCAAGAAGACGTTCCTGTAACATGTCTGTAAATTAAGCCATTTCTGAGACGATGTGAATGTCTGTTTAAGAGCTGCCAGTGATTTCAGTATGAAGTGTTGTCGTGCTATGTTCAGATGTAAGTGAAGTGTAGACTTTTCGATCAAGTTTACATAGAAACAGGCTCAAATTTATACTCACATGGCCTATCTTAGCAAGGAATGCAATGCTGCTTCCTTCAATAAAGATTTTTGTGTCAAGAGTGAATCGATTTTCTATGGTGCTATCGATTTTTTTGCATCTATAGACATTAATAGCAATCACATCACACATGGAAGTCACCCCAAGGTGCATACCAGCTGCAGCTCAACATACAGACACAGTTCAGGTTATGCACACCACAAGGCACGCTGATACTGTGGCTGGAGATGAGCTGGCTACAGAAGCTCTGCGTCCCATGTTCAAAGGTATCCAGGAGACCTGAATTTTGAATATGCACCAAAAGTGTCCAAACAGTCTTAATTTTGTGTGATGATCAAATGATGTTAATTTTTGTCATGATCAGAGATATCCAAACAATCTTAATTTTGCATCATGATCAAAAGTACCTGAACAGTCTGAATTTTTCATCTTGATCAAAAGTGTCGCAATAATCTGTTGAATGTTTCAATATTTATCGCACTACTTATGTTAAGTATGTAGATAACTCATATAGCTGGTACTTGATGAAACAACGTTTTATGTTTCCAGAATTAGATTTTCATTCTGCAGTGGAGTGTGCGCTGATATGAAACTTCCTGGCAGATTTAAACTGTGTGCCAGACCGAGACTCGAACACGGGACCTTTGCCTTTCGCGGGCAAGTGCTCTACCAACTGAGCTACCCAAGCACGACTCACGCCCCCTCCTCACAGCTTTACTCCTGCCAGTACCTGGTCTCTTACCTTCCAAGCTTCACAGAAGCTCTCCTGTTTTGTATGTATAGAGACACCTTCGACAGTCCATCTGTTTCAGTCTTTTTAGCAGGGCAGCCCACCGCAAAATATCAAACGCTCCAGTAATATCAATCATTACGCCTTTGACATACTATTCGTTTGAGATGTTCACAATATTAATTGCGTGATTTATCGCATTCGCGATGGATTTCCCTTTCCTGAAGTCGTACTGCAGGCCCCTCATGCGGCGGCACAGAAGCTTTTCCTGTACTCTGGCTAGAGCATTTACGAAGCAAATCGGCCTCTAAGATTTTGGCTTCTCTTGGGTCTTTGTCTTCTCCCTTTTTTAGCATAATTATATTCGAGATTTTCCAGATTCTGAGCATCCCACCATGCAAAAGATATTAGTTTAATAACACTGTTATATACGGCAGTTGATCTTATTCAGCTCAGTGTCAACAACTTGCCTACAAATACGAAGGAACTGCAGACTCTACTTGAAGTCGTATTTAAGAGGAGATAGTAACCATTTGATTTTGATCAGTGATGACGCAGGGCCGAATTGTATATCATTAAAGGTTACACTGGCTCCATAGCTATGGCGCTCACTAGGTTCTCGTAGCATTCACTTATAATCAATCCACACCCCAACACCAATGGAACAGAGAAAAATGGTTAAAATCGGGCATACAAATGTGATGTGCGGTGCGGGAAAGCGTTAGAGGAGTTGGAGCTACAAACACTATGTGTACAGGTTCACATTCCAGGGATGGGGCATTACTCCACATGCTAGTTACACCACAGATCATAACATCAGTTCAATATCCAATGGTGCAGATTGTGGTGCCAGAGACGTAATGACCGCCTTAGTAAAATTTTACATAACTAATAAGTGTTTTCAATATAGTCATGACATTCAACCATACATAGAAAATTTAAAAATAGTACCAATACTGGGTCAACACGACAAGACACATTTTCGTTATGGAAAAAAACGCGAAATTAACATTGTGGCATAGCAGAGTCATGAATAGGCCACTCAACGCACCTACTTTCCAAAAGCGCGCGGCTGCAAGAACGAATGTAGATATCACTCTCGCAAAGTCGAAAGTCAGTGACCACTATGCCAACTGGAAGGTCTGTCATGGACTCACAACAAGTGACCACAATCTCATTTACTTTACAATTACAAATGTAGATAATAACTTAGACACTAACATCCAACCTGGGTGACTACAGAATCTTCGCAGAGCGAATTGGGAACTTTTAAAGGCATAATTCAAGATACAAGGAAGTGGATTTGATGTTGACCCCAAAGCAGACGAATTTCTGCGAGCGCTGCAGGTGGTGCAAGACAAGGCGAGCTTAACATTTGTTATGAAGTCAAAGGGTTTAAAATTGCCGCCCTACATTCCTTAAGACGTAGTGTAAGGCAGACGAGGAGATACTACCAAATATCTTTAGGGGAAACAGAACGACAAAGAAGGATGTGTTTGTGGTTTTCTATACAAACTTGCAACAAGGAGTTTCGATCACCCAGAGTATTATCATCCCAGAGAAGATCCAACTACACTATGACGACAGACTGGGAAACATCAGTGCAGTACCTACTCGGAACTTTGTTGCCGAGAGATATAAAGATGGAAGGCACAGAGTTACGTCAGTGCCTTCGCTCTGAATTACTAGGGCAGCATGTGAATAACAGTGTTGTGATTCCATTCACCCAGGAGGAAGTGAGACCGGCAATAATGAAGTTAAAGAAGAAGAAAGCACTAGGATCTGATAGAGTACTGGCAGAAATGTAGCATTAGCTATTGGACCAAATTGTGACGTATGTTCCGAGTCTTGACAACAGTAACTAGATTACAATAGGTTTACGTTGCAGCAGTTATTCAAAGATGAATTGGCTTGCGTAGAATACACTAGCGCGGAGAGCCGTATTAAACCAAAACAACAAAATTAGTGATGGAGGGAAGTGTGTGTGGAGGGATTTGGGGGGGGGGGGGGGTGAGAAGGAAATAAGTCTCGTTTACCAAGTACTCTCCACTGTTAAACAACAAGAACAGTCTCGCATAGGGGTAATTAGAATAAGATAAGAGGTGTCAGTGAATGTACAGAGGCAGCATTTTTCCCTCGCTCAGTACACCAGTAGCATAGCAGAGAAAATCGATGGAAGATTTTGGCTACTCGTGTATTGGAAAGTCGCATGAAATAACCCAACACAGTTGTCTATTGCGAAGTAAGCAGTGATAAAAATTACAGCTCTGTATTTAGTTTCCAGGATCATCAGAAAATTTTGAAATTTTTAATCCATGTTAGTTTGAAAGCTGGCTGTTGAGTAGCTACTTTCCTTATTTCACTTTATTATTTTCACGAGAGTGTGCTGAAAAGTAATGCCTCCTAATATTTTACACGAAAACTCTTAATGCTTTTTAAATAAACCAAATTTCCTTAACAGTCTACATCTTTATTCCTCACTTCTATATATTTATTTCTCAACACAGGCACCCTGGCGAATTTCTCCCAACGGGAGGCCAGTCTGTTAATATCCATGACTGTAGAATGTTTGACTTTGTTGGCGGAGCCACAGTCTCACCCCTGCTTACACTGCATCATTACTATCAAAGGAAAGTCCCCGAAGTTTTGCAAACAGATGGAAAGTAGATTGCGCCAAGTCGGGTCTGTGCGGCGGATGATCAATGGCAGTGAACACAAGGCAGTGGATGTTGCAGCGCTCATGTGTGATCTGGTGTTGTCATACTGAAGAGACGCTGCACCATGTGTATAAGAACTCTTCAAATTCGTGCTTTCAGTTTTTTGAGTGCTTCACAGTACCTTACAGATTTAACAGTGGAACCTTTGGGCACGAATTCCAAATCACCACACGTCGAACATCTCAGGAGACTGTGACGGTGACTTTGCTACTAATAACATGATCTTGAACTTTTTTGGCGTTGGCGATCCTTTGTGGCGGAGCTCCGTTGATGCTTTCTTGTTTTCGGGACTCAGCATGCTGAAACCACCTTTCATCACTAGTGACAACGTTGTTAATGAGCCAATAAACCGCACGCTCAACGTAAAAAAAAGCTGAGAGCTGTCCAGTCTCCTTTGTTTTGTGTCAGGAGTGAGGATTCAAGGCTCAACCGTGCACACTATTTTCTGTACCGCAGCTGGCCTGTGAACACTATTGTGATATGCCACAGTTACCTGAGAACTGTGTCTGTGTCGACTGATCATGTGTCTGATGGATCATAATCCCGATTCCGATGAGTCTCGTCAGTTGCCATACACGGCAGTGTACTCAGAACTTTGTTGCACTCGTTCAGGTTAGCACAACGATTTCCTTCATTACGAACACCGCCAACGCAACGTCGCACATTACTCATGTCGATACAATCACCACTGCACACAGCTTTGACTGTTCTTTGGATTTCAGTAGGAGGCACGTTTTTTGCGGTTAGATACTCGATTACTGCATGCTGATCTCACGAAGCGAAATAATTACGTTACACACCGCCATGTTAAACGCTTCCATTCGAAGTCATCTAGCGGCAGAGGGTTGCAACTTACATCAGCGAAGCGGGAAATTCGATCGAATAATATGCGTGACATGTAGTACCTTCGCTGCGCAGTGCCGATTGTACTGTTACCGACGACTGTGCCGCTAAAGCGGAGTTACTGAACGCAGTTTTCCGAAATTCCTTCACCAGGAAAGACGAATGGAATTTTCCAGAATTTGAAACACGAACAGCTGATACTTGCAAGTCTTCAAGTCCAGATTGTATACCGATTGGGTTCCTTTCAGATTACGCTGATACAATAGCTCCCTACTTAGCAATCATATACAACCGCTCGCTCACCGATAGATCTGTACCTACAGATTGGAAAATTGCGCAGGTCGCACCAGTGTTTAAGAAGGGTAGTAGGAGTAATCCATCGAACTACAGATCTATATCATTGACGTCGGTTTGCAGTAGGGTTTTGGGGCATATACTGTATTCAAACATTATGAATCACCTCGATGGGAAAGATCTATTGATACGTAATCAGCATGATTTCACAAAACATCGTTCTTGTGCAACGCAGCTAGCTCTTTATTCGCACGAAGTAATGGCCGCTATCGACAGGGGATCTCAAGTTGATTCCGTATTTCTAGATTTCCGGAAAGCTTTTGACACTATTCCTCACAAGCGACTTCTAATCAATCTGCAAGCCTATGGGGTATCGTCTCAGTTGTGCGACTGGATTCGTGATTTCCTGTCAGGAAGGTCGCAGTTCGTAGTAATAGACGACAAATCATCGAGTTAAACTGAAGTGATATCAGGTGTTCCCCAGGGAAGCGTCCTGGGACCTCTTCTGTTCCTGGTCTATGTAAATGACCTGGGTGCCAATCTGAGCAGTTCTCTTAGGTTGCTTGCATATGATACTGTAATTTACCGTCTAGAAAGGTCATCCGAAGACCAGTATCAGTTGCAAAGCGACTTGGAAGAAATTGCTGTATCGCGTGGCAGGTGGAAGTTGACGCGAAATAACGGAAAGTGTGAGGTGATCCACATGAGTTCCAAAAGAAATCCGTTGGAATTCGATTACTCGATAAATAGTACAATTCTCAAGGCTGTCAATTCAACTAAGTACCTGGGTATTAAAATTACGAACAACTTCAGTTGGAAAGACCACATAGATACTATTGTGGGGAAGGCTAGCCAAAGGTTGCGTTTCGTTGGCAGGGTACTTAGAAGAAGCAACAAGTCCACTAAAGAGACAGCTTACACTACACTCGTTCGTCCTATGTTAGAATATTGCTGCGCGATGTGGGATCCTTACCAGGTGGGATTAACGGAGGACATCGAAAGGGTGCAAAAAAAGGGCAGCTCGTTTTGTATTATCACGTAATAGGGGAGAGAGTGTGGCAGATATGATACGTGAGTTGGGATGGAAGTCATTAAAGCAAAGACGTTTTTCGTCGCGGCGAGATCTATTTACGAAATTTCAGTCACCAACTTTCTCTTCCGAATGCGAAAATATTTTGTTGAGCCCAACATATAGGTAGGAATGATCATCAAAATAAAATAAGAGAAATCCGAGCTCGAACAGAAAGGTTTAAGTGTTCGTTTTTCCCGCGCGGAGTGGAATGGTAGAGAGATAGCATGATTATGGTTTGATGAACCCTCTGCCAGGCACTTAAATATGAATTGCAGAGTAATCATGTAGATGTAGATGTCGATGTTGTACCTCAACCGATAATGAAAACAGAATGAAAAATTAGGAGGCATTACTTTTCATCACCTTCTCGTATATTCATTTGCTTGGCGAAATAATTACCACAGCATTATTGTAAAGATAATTTTGTAACCTGCATCGGCTACAAACACGAATATCTTTGGAGGTTTACTCTGCGAGAGTTGTAGGAAGCAAACTTTGGGGCGCTGCCGCTGATACGGACCAGTCAAAAGGCTGACCACTCAGAGAGCACTCGGTGTATTGCTTTCAAGTACATCCTGCATTCTGTTCTATTTTGTGCTGGGCTGGTTTCGTCTGGTGAGGACGGCAGCGGGGCTGTGATGATTGGTGCCCAGGGCAACTTGTCACAGTGGCAGAGTTGCTGTCTGCTGAGGTGGTGTAAGCTCTTGACGTTATGCTAAGCACTGCCTCTATGCAAAGTTACTTCGTTAATTATTCGTTAGGTGCTTGCATTCCACGATTAAACTATCACTGATACACGTTACGAAATTTCTATGAACACTGCGAGTGGACTTTCGTTACAAGTACTGTCGCTAATCCACTGTGTATTTTTGAGGTCGGAAATCTGGAGTGTATTACTATCAGTTGAATCACTCTTCCCTTCAGTTTAGTTTATTACAGGCTTTCAATCGTGTATGAAATTTTTGTTCATACAATGAGTATGCACTTACGTTTACATAACACATATTGTTTGTGGACTCGAAGAGCGTGTATTAGACGCTTCATTTGGTTTAACTGTTCAGTTATAAGCAGTCACACATAGTCATTCTCTCTTTACATTGCTTTGGCTCGTCATTTAGTTATTGCTTAACTACATTAACGAGACTGATACTTTGGAGCCATCATACGATCGTACAATACAATATACGAGGGTAATCCCAAAAGTGAGGTCTCCTATTTTTTTATAAGTACATAGACCTGTTTATTTCTACAATGGTTTACATCAGTTTACAGCTTGAACATTTAGCTATTTTTCGACATAATCACTATTTCTGTCGATGCATTTTTGTAGACGCTGTGGCAGTTTTTGTATGCCCATGTCATACCAGCTCGCCGTCATGCTGTTCAGAAAGTTATGAACCTCTTCTTTCACCTCGTCGTCGAAGCTGAATCGCTTTCCGGCCAAATGTTCTTTTAACCTAGGGAACAGGTGATAGTCACTGGGTGCGAAGTCAGGACTATAGGGCAGGTTGGTTCCACTGAAACTGTTGCAGGAGAGCAACGGTTTGCCGAGCGACGTGTGGGAGAGCGTCGTCATGGAGAATGTGCACGCCCTTGCTCAACATTCCTCTTCTCCTGTTCTGAATTGCTCGTTTGAGTTTTTTCAGAGTCTCACAGTATCTGTCAGCGTTAATTTTGGTCCCAGCAATTTAGCTCCAACGACGAAGTGAAAGAAGAGGTTCATAACTTTCTGAACAGCATGGTGGGGAGCTGGTATGACATGGGCATATAAAAACTGCCACAGCGTCTACAAAAATGCGTCGACTGAAATGGTGATTATGTCGAAAAATAGCTAAATGTTCAAGCTGTAAACTGATGTAAACCATTGTAGAAATAAACAGGTCTATGTACTTATAAAAATATAGGAGACCTTACATTTGGGATTACCCTCGTATTATAACCTTTGGGTAGACTGAGTGACTCAGTTTACGACTGTCACGTGGTGGTACTTTCACATCATAGATAGCATCCACTACTTTGAACATTAGGAATCCCATTCCTTGTGTGCATTTACAAAAAAAAAAAAAAAAAAAAAAAAAAGGAGCGTGGCGATGGTACAACCTGCAAAATGCCATACGTGCTACTACAGAAGTGTATGTATTCAGTGTTTAATATTTGGCTGTCATAATCAAAAATTGTGGTTGCGTTCCCATTGCATTACATTGCATTGTGGCGCAAGTCGAGCTGCTAAACAACTTTCACTACTGCAGCAATATTACTTTTTGGTGATGACTTGTGTGTAACTTAGTGCTACTATGCATGCCAATAAACGTTGCACTGTTGAGGTAAGTGTGAAGCGCTCAGATTACTTTCATTTTTCATGCTCTATTCAGACTGCGTTCGTTAATTAATTGTATGTCTCACAATTTCATCTTCGACAGTGCACAGATTTCAGAAACTAGGGAACGTTAGGAGTTTTTTGCAAATGTAATAAATGTAAGCAAAGGCGTCAGCTTACAACCTACATACTAACCTTTTCTGATGTTTCATCTTCATTCGTAACACGGGAGGATTTCGAAGTCGGCTCCTCATACTTGCTGATTTCGTCCTCGACCGTCCACACATCAGCATCCTTGTTGTCTGGCATCTTTGGCTGTGCTATAAGCCACCACAGCCTGCTCTTCCCTGGCCGAGAGATCGCAGATGGGGCTCCCTCCGCCGGCTACCAGGTAGTCGGAACTGTAGCTGCCGCTTAAGCGGCAGTGGTAACCCACTATCTCGTTTATCTGAGTCTCATAACGCAGCGCCCGCAACCTTGGTGACGTTCTGCGTTTGGCACCGTAAATCACGTCGCTGCAGAGTATAATGGGATTCTTCTTAATCCGGGGTGGTGTTGAGAGCTTCTGGCTGAACACGGATTACAGTTCATAATATCTACGTTGTTTTCTACACCCACTTTGAAATGGAGTGTTAGCTCGGAAACAAACTAAACCACAAGATGACCTTCAATGCCAAGTGTGTTAGTTGTTCTTTGGCACGTTTGGACGTTCACACCACAAGATGACTTTCAATACCAAGTGTGTTAGTTGTTCTCTGGCAGGTTTGGACGTTCATAACAGATGCCAGTTGCAATGACAGACCGAATGGCTTGACTATCGCCGCTTTGAAAACTGCTCCTTTCCGCTTTTATCGACTTCGCTGTTATCAGCGAAATTTCTGTCCTTCATCTGTTGGTTGGATCCTTAAACTCCCGGTGGAACATTGGCCCTTCAGAAAGAGTCGATACCTTCTGTTCGCTGTTTTTTATGCCTTACCGTTGGTTTTTCACCATTGCCATTTTTATGGTCTAGAGATCTTCTTCGTGCAATTAGATGCTTGGCTTCCGTTTTGTAGCTTCGCCAGTTCCAATCGCGAGTATTTATCCATTATTTTGGTATTAGTGCAGAGTACAGACGCCTTTTCTCAGCAGCAAGTCAATTGAAAAACGGACTATGTTTCGTCTTCTAAGGAAAAGTTACAATTTGTTGTATGTGATTTTAAGGGAAAGAGAAAAAGTTGAGTTGATTGTTTTATGTGGAGTGCACATGTGGGTTTTTTAGGTTAGAGAATTCCCTCCCTAGACCCGACAAGACGCCTCCTCAGACGCGGCAAGTTAGGAGTAGGCAAAATGCAACAGGGAATAACAATATTAATGTGCTAATAGTAAACTGCAGGAGCGTCTATAGAAAGGTCCCAGAACTGCTCTCATTAATAAACGGTCACAACGCCCATATAGTACTAGGGACAGAAAGTTGGCTGAAACCAGACGTAAACAGTAATGAAATCCTAAACTCAGATTGGAATGTATACCGCAGAGATAGGCTGGACAGTGAAGGGGGAGGCATGTTTATAGCGATAAGAAGTGCAATAGTATAGAAGGAAATTGACGGAGATCCGAAATGTGAAATGATTTGGGTGAAGGTCTCGGTTAAAGTAGGCTCAGACATGGTAATTGGATGTCTCTATAGGCCCCCTGGCTCAGCAGCTGTTGTGGCTGAGCACCTGAAGGATAATTTGGAAAGTATTTCGAGTAGATTTCCCCACCATGTTATAGTTCTAGGTGGAGATTTTAATTTGCCGGATATAGACTGGGAGACTCAAACTTTTATAACGGGTGGCAGGGACAAAGAATCTAGTGAATTTTTTAAAGTGCTTTATCTGAAAACTACCTTGAGCAGTTAAACAGAGAACCGACTCGTGGCTATAACATATTAGACCTTCTGGTGACAAACAGACCCAAACTATTTGAAACAGTTAACGCAGAACAGTGAATCAGCGACCATTAAGCGGTTACGGCATCGATGATTTCAGCCGTAAATAGAAATATTAAAAAGGGTAGGAAGATTTTTCTGTTTAGCAAAAGTGACAAAAAGCAGATTACAGAGTACCTGACGGCTCAACACAAAAGTTTTGTCTCAAATACAGATAGTGTTGAGGAGCAGTGGACAAAGTTCAAAACCATCGTACAATATGCGTTAGATGAGTATGTGTCAAGCAAGATCGTAAGAGATGGAAAAGAGCCACCGTGGTACAACAACCGAGTTAGGAAACTGCTGCGGAAGCAAAGGGAACTTCACAGCAAACATAAAAGCAAAGCATTGCAGACAAACAAAAATTACGCGAAGCGAAATGTAGTGTGAGGAGGGCTATGCGAGAGGCATTCAATGAATTCGAAAGTAAAGTTCTATGTACTGACATGGCAGAAAATCCTATGAAATTTTGGTCTTATGTCAAAGCGGTAGGTGGATCAAAACAAAATGTCCAGACACTCTGTGACCAAAATGGTACTGAAACAGAGAATGACAGACTAAAGGCCGAAATACTGAATGTCTTTTTCAGAAGTTGTTTCACAGAGGAAGACTGTACTGTAGTTCCTTCTCTAGATTGTAGCACAGATGACAAAGTGGTAGATATCGAAAATCGCTCAAAAGAGGAAAGGCCGCTGGACCTGATGGGATACCAGTTCGATTTTACACAGAGTACGCGAAGGAACTTGCCCCCTACTTGCAGCGGTGTACCGTAGGTCTCTAGAAGAGCGTAGCGTTCCAAAGGATTGGATAAGGGCACAGGTCATCCCCGTTTTCAAGAAGGGATGTCGAACAGATGTGCAGAACTATAGACCTATATCTCTAACGTCGATCAGTTGTAGAATATTGGAACACGTATTATGTTCGAGTATAATGACTTTTCTGGAGACTAGAAATCTACTCTGTAGGAGTCAGCATGGGTTTCAAAAAAGACTGTCATGTGAAACCCAGCTCGCGCTGTTCGTCCATGAGACTCAGAGGGCCATAGACACGGGTTCACAGGTAGATGCCTTGTTTCTTGACTTCCGCAAGACGTTCGATACAATTCCCCATAGTCGTTTAATAAACAAAGTAAGAGCATATGGCCTATCAGACCAATTGTGTGATTGGATTGAGGAGTTCCTAGATAACATAACGCAGCATGTCATTCTCAATGGAGAGAAGTCTTCCGAAGTAAGAGTGATTTCAGGTGTGGCGCAGAGGAGTGTCATAGGACCGTTGCTATTCACAATATACATAAATGACCTGGTGGATGACATCGGAAGTTCACTGAGGCTTTTTGCAGATGATGCTGTGGTGTATCGAGAGGTTGTAACAATGGAAAATTGCACTGAAATGCAGGAGGATCTGCAGCGAATTGACGCATGGTGCACGGAATGGCAATTGAGTCTCAATGTAGACAAGTGTAATGTGATGCGAATACATAGAAAGATAGGTCCCTTATCATTTAGCTACAAAATAGCAGGTCCGCAACTGGAAGCAGTTAATTCCATAAATTATATGGGAGTACGCATTAGGAGTGATTTAAAATGGAATGATCATATAAGGTTGATTGTCGATAAAGCAGATGCCAGACTGAGATTCATTGGAAGAATCCTAAGGAAATGCAATCCGAAAACAAAGGAAGTAGGTTACAGTTCGCTTGTTCGCCCACTGCTTGAATACTCCTCAAAAGTGTGGGATCCGTACCAGATAGGGTTGATAGAAGAGATAGAGAAGATCCAACGGAGAGGAGCGCGCTTCGTTACAGGATCATTTAGTAATCGCGAAAGCGTTAAGGAGATGATAGATAAACTCCAGTGGAAGACTCTGCAGGAGAGACGCTCAGTAGCTCGGTACGGGCTTTTGTTAAAGTTTCGAGAACATTACCTTCACCGAAGAGTCAAGCAGTATATTGCTCCCTCCTACGTATATCTCACGAAGAGACCATGAGGATAAAATCAGAGAGATTAGAGCCCACACAGAAGCATACCGACAATCCTTCTTTCCACGAACAATACGAGACTGGAATAGAAGGGAGAACCGATAGAGGTACTCAGGGTACCCTCCGCCACACACCGTCAGATAGTTTGCGGAGTATGGATGTAGATGTAGATGTAGATGTTTGGAAAGCGTGGTCTGCTACTGATAATTTTCTGTGACATATGTGATTGTTACTATCATATGAAATCCGTTTATTACATTTCTTCTTATTTGTGATAGGGCATCGACTTAACAGCTCATGCCAGATGTATCAATTTTGCTAGAATAAAGAGGCTGATAAGACCATTTTTGATAAAATGGGAGAAAATTCTAAGTTGTTCACATAGCCCTGTTGACAGTCTACATGTCACATTCGTATGAAATTACGCTGATTTCAACAATAATTCAATTAATGAAAGAAAGCAATACGATTATCCTCGAACGAATTTTTTCATAGGTCGCAGAAACATCCTAGAGTGTCAGGCGATTGCAAAAAGCCGCAGCTCATTCCCAATGTCAATGAGGGTCACAGGAAAGATGCCCAGAAACTAAAGACCTATATCACCGACTTCTATGTGCTGTACAGTAACGTAGATGGAAAGTGTTACGTCATGAACACCTTGATGCCTGTGGGATATGTCGATTTCCGTAGATGATTAATACGTGATTGCTGTTAGGTTTGTCTTACTTTACTAGAAGCTTTCAGGAAGAGATCGTTGCATAGCTTGCTCAGAGCACTTGCACACAGCAGCTTATCAGCATCTGTCGGCTTTGGGAGAGGTCGAGTCATTGGCATCAAGGATACACACAGGAGCGCCATACCTACAGATCGCACCGTCAGCGCTGAGCGCTGAGATGACAGAACGAATGCTGACGAGACGAACTCGGGACAACAGTGTACGTAGTGAAGAAAGCGACTACGAGTCCTTGTAGGAGGTACACGCTAGGAGGACATCGGAAGATTTTTCGGCTGGCCTATGAATAGACGGATGACGTCAGCTGAAACAGCATACCGCAAGGTGGGTCGACGTGTCGAGTTGCCGTGCGTAGTTTACCGCTGGCCACTGACCCGTACCACAAACAAAAGAGACTGTCATGGTGGACACCAAGTGTCATCTAGGACATTGAGTGACATATACGTAATCTGCAAATTGCTGAATAGGTCGCTGAGAGAAAAATCACTGGCTGAATGCAAAATAACTTTATTAATCGAGCATTAGCGTTTCGGCACTTGCTATCATCAGATATCTATTAAAATAAATCACGTAACTGGGCATGACATTATAATGGGTTACAACATAAACAAACACTGAAACCATGGCAATCGTAAGGAGATACGAACCCTGAAACTGTAACTAACCAGTAGACGTAGTAGTTGCATGCACCAGTGGTCATATTCGTTACTTGTTGTAACGATAACAGACTTTAGGAGAATGATACAAGATTACTGGTCACAATAAGAGGATATAACGCATGTAGCTATTATAGCACTGAAATATGCAATTTCTGATTCCGAACGGACAGAGAATTGAACTGTTTCCTGTGCTAATATGTCGGTTCTAAATGTGTAATTCTATATAACCATCTAAACCACACAGTGCACGTAGGTGTTTTAGCTGTTATAGTCTTGTACTTATCATTTTGAACACCCACGGAAGTAAACTGTTCAGGTTACTTGTTTTGCGCTTGGCACCTTCAGCCCAGCAAATTTTTCTTGCGAGCGTTATCGGTCTTCTAGTTACTTTTGTTGTTGTCGTTTCTTCAGCCCAGAGACTGGTTTGATGCAGCTCTCCACGTTACTCTATCCTGTGCAAGCTTCTTCTTCTCCCAGTACCTACTGCAACCTACATCCTTCTGAATCTGCTTAGTGTATTCATCTCTTGGTCTCCGTCTCCGATTTTTACCCTCCACGCTGCCCTCCAATGCTAAATTTGTGATCCCTTGATGCCTCAGAACGTGTCCTACCAACCGGTCCCTTCTTCTTGTCAAGTTGTGCCACAAACTCCTCTTCTCCCCAATTCTATTCAATACCTCCTCATTAGTTATGTGATCAACCCATTCTTCTGAAGCACGACATTTCGGAAGCTTCTATTCTCCAACCCATTCTTCTGAAGCACGACATTTCTGAAGCTTCTATTCTCTTCTTGTCTAAACTATTTATCGTCCACGTTTCACTTCCATACATGGCTACACTCCATACAAATACTTTCAGAAACGACTTCCTGACACTTAAATATATACTCGATGTTAACAAATTTATCTTCCCCAGAAACACTTTCCTTGCCATTGCCAGTCTACAATTTATATCCTCTCTACTTCGACCATCGTCAGTTATTTTTCTCCCCAAATAGTAAAACTCATTTACTACTTTAAGTGTCACATTTCCTAATCTAATTCCCTCAGGATCACCCTATTTAATTCGGCTACATTCCATTACCCTCGTATTGCTTTTGTTGATGTTCATCTTATATCCTCCTTTGAAGACACTGTCCATTCCGTTCAACTGCTCTTCCATGTCCTTTGCTGTCACTGACAGAATTACAATGTCATCGGCGGACCTCAAAGTTTTTATTTCTTCTACACGGATTTTAATTCCTACTCCGAATTTTTCTGTTTTTTCCTTTACTGCTTGCTCAGTATACAGACTGAATAACATTGTCACTTAATTTGGTGGTCCATTGTGTCTTGTACAAAGAGGGATGAAAACATAGAATCACAGCCTTGCCAAATGTATCTTAAACTGTAAATTAGGCCAGTAGTGTCAAAAAAAAATGAGCCACATGGTTTTTTTATTTTTATTGGACAATAGTTAGATGAAAAAATAAGAGCGTAAAACTGATGATCGAGTTTTCCTTGCACCAAAGTGGGTGCAAAGTCAAAGTACAGTGGAGTTCAGGCACCAAGTAGGGGGGTACAGAAAGAAGATGGTAGACTCCAGGGGGTACATACTGATTGACTGTTTCGTTTTTAATAGCCTGTAAAATGCTAGGCTGTGTATGTGCGTGTGTGTGTGTGTGTGTGTGTGTGTGTGTGTGTGTGTGTGTGTGTGCGAGCGCGCCTGCCGGAGTGGCCGTGCGGTTCTAGGCGCTACAGTGTGGAACCTACTGACCGCTACGGTCGCAGGTTTGAATCCTGCCTCGGGCATGGATGTGTGTGATGTCCTTAGGTTAGTTAGGTTTAATTAGTCCTGAGTTCTAGGCGACTGATGACCTCAGAAGTTAAGTAGCATAGTACTCGGAGCCATTTTAACCATTTGTGTGTGTTTGTGTGTGTGTGTGTGTGTGTGTGTGTGTGTGTGTGTGTGTGTGTGTGCGTGTGTGCGTGTGTGTGTGTGTGTGCACATGCAAGCTATCTCCCACTTCCATGCATTTCCCCTCGCCCCTCGACCTGCCTCGGCATGTAGGCAACTGGGGCATGTGACCTAAAAGTACGTACGGTATGGGCCAGAAGGCGCATTGATATGCCACTCAACCTTATGTCTACAGGACATTTTCTCCTTCAGATAGTTATACTATCACCTTCATGTATAGCGTCACTTCACAATAGGACATCCTCCATATGTTACCTTATTTTCCATGTGCATGGCGACGCCACTTGTACACACCCCATATAATGTGGCCTCTCTGTATGTTCGAGGACTGCCATACTGACGGCGTCGAGGTTATTATAATTTCTGCGTGATCATTAGATATCACATAGTGGCTGGATGTCTTTTGATACGCTGCCAGGAAGCGCTTCTCAATTCTTACCCTACTGTCCAACTGAATAATAATGGGTTCCATAGTCAATAATTGGTAAAATAAATTGCGTTACCTTAGTAATACAAACATGCGTGTACTGTGAAAACTTTATTTATAAAAAAGAGTCTGTGTACTGGGACTGCATCCAACAGAGGGCGTGCAGTGTTTGGTGCACGTATCAAGAAGCTCTCTCTGCCTCCTTCACGTTCCAAGGCTGCATCTGAGCAGAGCCAAAGATGATAAACACGAGGCCGCTCACGAAGTACAGCCCAAACCCAATCAAGAAGATGATTCGCCACTGCTTTACGGTATTCTGCAACAAAATAAGGCGTACATGTGACTACATAAAATACCGAGCGAGACAGCATCAGTTTATAGACTCGCTATACAGAATTTGGTTCAACAAAAGTGGGATGCAGTTTCATATCTTCAGAGTTATGTTTCCTTAGAATGGAAACAGTTACTGGTTGATTCAGTCGTAACAGACAAAGATCATTTCCCAGTCACACTTTCACATCTACATTCATACTTCGCAAGCCACAAGTACGTGGCGGAAGGTACTGCCGTACCATTGTATCATTCCCCATTCCTGTTCCATGGAAAGAATGATAATGAATGTCAATATACCTCCTACTGAGCTCTAGTTCATCTGATATTGTTATCGAGATAGCCTTGTGATATGTATGAGGGAGGAAGTGTCATGATTCCCGGCTCTTCCTGAAACTGCCGGCCGTTGTGACCGAGCGGTTTTAGGCGTTTGTCTGGAACGGCGCTGCTCCTACTGTCACAGGTTCGAATCCTGCCTCGGGTATGGATGTGTGTGGTGTCTTTACGTTAGTTAGGTTTAAGTAGTTCTAAGTCTAGAGGACATATGACTTCAGGTGTTACATCCCACAGTGCTCAGAGTTATTAGAACCATTTTTTTCTTCCTGAAACTTGCGCTGTTGATATTTCAACGGTAAACTTCTCCTTGATGTACAATGCCTCTCTTGTAGCGACTGCGACTAGTACTTGCTGAGTATCTCAGTAACGCTCTCGCTCCGACTGAACGATTCCAAGTGCGGCTGCTCTTCGTTGGGTGTTCTGTACTTCTTCCCTAACCTAACCCAATAAAGGTCGCAGGCTCACGAGAATAATCTAGAACCGGTCGAACAAGTGTTTTGTAAGCAGTTCTTTCGCTTGTAAATTGCATTTCCTTAAGATTTTTCCAATGAACTTCAGCTTGTCATTTGCTTTTCCTCCTGTTTATGTCAATTCAGGACGAGTGTGGGGTATGAGCTGTGCTGTTTGGCACATCCCTAGATGCTCTATCCTGATCTCTTGTGACCCACAGAAAAGGGAAGCACCCCATACGACCATGCAAATTAATGTGAAGGAAATAATAATGTCACGCAGACCGCAACGCCTTACTGAAACCATAATTAACTGGGGTGGTCGAATCAAGCACAAAAATATGGGAACCACAGCATGCATGTAGATGTTCTGAAGCGAGGAGGGAGCATCTACCTGTAACAGAAACAAGAGCTCGCTATAACTGTTACAGTGTTAAGTCAAGCACCGGTATGCCAGTCGGTAACGAGAGAGCAGTGAGTGCTGTCGTCAGCCAATTGCACGCTGGTCAACCCCTCTCCAGGACGACAATGCGACAGCAGCGGCCTTTATGCGAAGAGAACGTAAGCGCCGCTCCTGACTGGCCGTGGCTCCAGTCCTTCAGCAGCTTGAAGACTAGCAATTAGATAGATGCGTCAAAGCTCAATATTCTCCTTGTACATTCTATGTAGCTCGAACTTGAAATTGCTATACTTATTTTATCTGTCGCCTTTTGTTGCGTACATAGTTCCGCGTTGTCAGCGCGTACACAACTTTCCCACTAGAGCGCGCCCCGCTAAGCACAACAGCGCAGGCGCAGCGCTCGTCCGTCTCCGCACTACGAGATGGCGCTGCCAGAGACGGACTAAATTCTGCTTCCGCCGATCCGCGTATTAATATGTAACGCAGCCAATGAAATTGCTGCTAACGTAGAATCTTTTCTCCTCGCGGATCTCACTCGCGCAGTGATACCTGAACGCGCGAGGTATTATAACGAGTGTACAGACCTCCGATTAGTCAGTCTGCATTAGTCTGCGTTTATCTGTACCAGTCTATAGTCAAGTTTCAGTCTGCGCCTAATAAGATTACCATATTCCTGTACATAGCCATGAAGGCAAAAGCTACAAGATGTGAAAATTATAGGACGCTCAGCCTAGTTACTCACGCCTCTAAAATATTAACCTCAATTATCCTAAAACGCATAGAACAAAATGTCGAAACTACATTCTCCGAAGACCAGTTTGGATTCTGGAAAGATAGAGGAACCAGAGAAGCAATATTTGCTCTAAAACTAATAATAGAGAAACGACTAGGTAAGAACCTGAAAACATACATAGCTTTCGTAGATGTAGAGAAAGCCTTTGATAATGTTAAATGGGATAAGATGTTTGAGGTTCAAATGGCTCTGAGCACTATGGGACTCAACTGCTGTGGTCATTAGTCCCCTAGAACTTAGAACTACTTAAACCTAACTAACCTAAGGACATCACACACATCCATGCCCGAGGCAGGATTCGAACCTGCGACCGTAGCAGTCGCACGGTTCCGGACTGCGCGCCTAGAACCGCGAGACCACCGCGGCCGGCCGATGTTTGAGGTACTCAAAAAGGTAGGAATAGACCATAAAGATAGAAAAATGATATGGAACCGGTACAAAAAAGAGACAGCAGTTATCCGTGGACGGACAAAACAAGAAGAGGTGCAGATACGGAAAGGTGTCCGACAAGGTTGCGCAATATCCCCTGTTATCTTTAACCTATACGTTGAAGAGGCACTGAAAAAAGTAAAGGAAAATTCACTGACAGTTGTAGTAATTCATGGCCAACGAATAGATACGATAAGATATGCCGATGATATAGCTGTTCTGGCTGAAAGTGAAGAAGATCTTGTAGTCCTACTGAATAGAATGGATAAAGTTATGGGTGAAGAATATAATAAGAGAATTAATCAAGCAAAAACAAAAGTAATGACATACGACGAAGAAGATCAAGTGAAAGTCCAAGTTCATGTAGGCAATGAACTGCTTGAACAAGTTGATAAATTTACTTATCTGGGCAGTAATATTACCAAGGATGGAAGGAGCAAGGCAGAAGTGAGAAGTAGAATAGCTCAAGCAAAGGCTGCTTTTAACAAGAAGAAAAACATATTAACATCTAAGAGCATCAGCCTTGAAATCAAGAAAAGATTTTTTAAATCATATGTGTGGAGTGTTGCATGCTATGGGTGTGAAACATGGACTCTCGGGACAGAGGAAGACCAGAAGCTGAAATCTTTTGAAATGTGGTGCTATAGACGCATGCTCAAAATAAAATGTATCGACAATGTCACAAACGAAGTGGTTCTGGAAAGAGCAGGTGAGAAGAGAAGCTTCTGGAGTTTCATTGTTAAAAGAAGAGTGCAATTTACTGGCCATCTATTAAGACATAAAGGACTCCTGAACACAACCATAGAGGGATATGTCGAGGGAAAAAGACCAAGAGGAAGACCACGGCTGAGGTACATGGATCAAATTGGGAAAGATGTGGGATGTAACACCTATAAAGAAATGGAGAGAAAAGCTGAAAGACGCACAGAATGGAGACAAGCTGCCATTGTAGCTGTTGCAAACCAATCCTTGGATTGACCACTACAGAAGAAGAAGATAGATGTATAGACACTTTTGTCAACTATCAGAGATATGTGAGAATACGAATAATGTACCAAGACCAAGGAACTTCAGATTGTCAATTGTAAATATCATCCAGAACAAAGTTAAGTTATTTTTATGCTTGTTATTATTTTAATAAATGTGTGTGAAAATTAATCAAGTTCTGTTGAAAGTTGGTCAATCTGCTACTCTAAGCGTGCAAGTGGCATTTCTATCGTCTGACCTAACGGCAGAAGATAAACTCGCCGCGATAAGACCACGAGACATATTGCTGTCACTCGCCTACTTCGTTAGAGCGACAAGTCAAATTATCTGATGGTGTGTGTACTGATGGTCTTACAATACGCACACCACACCTTTGCTTGCGATACATCTCTGTAAATACAAAGTTTAATATTGTAATCATTTATTTTTGTAATAAAATTTATTAATGCGATTTGTCTGAATGTTGTCTAGCAATCCGAGAAAGCAGGTTTCCTAGACACCCCATATTTTGATGACTAGGCAGGATTCACCATTTGACAACTAGGCTGGAGTCAACATTAGGCGACGAGTATTAAGAAGAACCCCGTGCTTGGATACCACAGATTTTCTTTTGTGTTTTGCTGGCGCCTTGATTCTACTTCGTGTTTTTCGTTGCAGGGGTGTGTTTAATTGCTTTCACAGTATCTTTTACAGTGTTTTTTCTATTAAGGGTTTTCAGGTGGGTGCTGCACAAATTTTCTTTGCTTCTGTTGAAACATCCCCTTAGAAAAATTTGTAAATGACAGTGCTAGAAAACCTCTACGTTATTTGATTTTCAAACAGCTGAGCAAAACTGAACGCACTCAGACATTTCTCTCTATACTTGTTCTGATCAACACCAAACTGACACACAATAATTTTTTTTTAGCGCAACGCAGTCTGACTTTCAATAATCCCTACAAAAGAATGGCCCTGACTAACAATAACCTATACCTTTCATGAACCACTTATCTCACAAAAATCTTCGTTACTCAAACTACTGCAATACAGTGAGCGCCAATACTGCCAGCTAAATGCAAGATTCTAACTACTGAAGGCGCTAACTCCTAACAGGCATAGTTAGCAAACAAAAGATTTTGATGGAGAACAAGCAATGTATTTATTTTAATAGTGTTCAAAAGTCATAATATACATGTCGGTTCATGACATCCAGTCTTACAAATTTCCTTTTTCTGACGGACACACGTCCAGATAGTCCGCTCTCAAAATTCTGCCATCTCTCTCCCCACATCCACCACTGCTGGCGGCTCACCTCCAACTGCACAACGCTACGCGCTGTTCACATCCAACTGTCCAACACTACACAAGCGAATATTCCAACAATGAGTCCAACCAGCCACAGACTGTACACAGCACAGTCAGAGATTTGCAGCTAACACAGATGTTTCAGTTTCAGACACAGCAAATTGCCTCACTGCTAAACACGGTACAGCAGCCACCACATGAACAACACACAACACCTGTAGCTCCAAGTCCTATACTGTCTTTTCGCCAGTTTCATGAACAAGTCTGGGAATGGCTCAAATAGTTGCAACAATTTGAAGCGCACGTAATTGCTCACAGTATACCAGGTACTGTAAACCTGATTACTTTTTGTCAACGGCAGGAAGTGCTGTGTTTCCCCCCATTCAGAAATTGTTCCCTAACGCCACTCCGAGTGCACTTCCCTCTGATCAGGTTGTAGATTAGCTAACTATTGTCGTGAGTGGGTAACAGATTTGCAGTGTATGATGAGGAAACGTAAATTAAAATGTGTTTGTGGTGCTTTATATTCAGATGTTGCGTTGCATGACGTGATCATGTACAATGTACCTGATGTCAAACTTGTTGTTTTTGTTATGGTCTTCAGTCCTGAGACTCGTTTGATGCAGCTCACCATGTAACTCTATCCTGTGCAAGCTTCTTCATCTCCCAGTACTTACTGCAACCTACATCCTTCTGAATCTGCTTAGTGTGTTCATCTCTTGGTCTCCCTCTACGATTTTTACCCTCCACGCTGCCCTCCAATGTTAAATTTGTGATCCCTTGATGCCTCAGAACATGTCCTACCAACCGGTCCCTTCTTCTTGTCAAGTTGTGCCGCAAACTCATCTTCTCCCCAGTTCTGTTCAACACCTCCTCATTAGTTATGTGATCTACCCATCTAATCTTCAGCATTCTTCTGTAGCACCAAGTAGAGAAACCTCCACCATTTTGATATCTCGCAATTCTCCTGTGACCTGGGTTCATGTTAATGCTCGCAGTGTCGCCGAGGCGAAGAGCAGCGAGTGGAGTGCTTGGGGAAGGAGGATCTGATTAGCTTTCCTCGACTTCTTATTACTGTTTACTGCGTTCAACTTGGATGGCAAACTTAAAGACCAAATTTTGAAACAGTCAGATCCATCATTTCAGCACAAAGTTCAAACACTAGATCAGTATGATTCAGGTGCCATGTCGGCTGATAAATTGGAGCAGCTGGTTGGTCAGGTCGAGTTATCCCTTGGTTACAACCAGACCAGAAGGCAGAAACAGCATGCGCGCGCCATGCTGCATAAACAGTTCTCCACACCTCATAAACAGCTCTCTACACAGGCAAATGGAATTATTTCATGCCCTCCGTGCTATTCACAGCACAAATGCCAAGACTGCCGTCAAGACAAGCACAGTGTTACGCTTTTGGTTAGAAAGAACATGTACAACCCATATGTTTGCAACGGAACAAACATAAGAGTTCTGCCCACTATTTAAATCTAGTCACGAGGCCCATGTAATCTATGCAGTGCACTCAAAGCCTGCTGCAGGCATTAACAAAACTAGCAAGCAAACAGTTTCTTCAGTACTACGCCAGTCCAACAAACGTTTTGTTCATTTATACACTCCTGGAAATTGAAATAAGAACACTGTGAATTCATTGTCCCAGGAAAAGGAAACTTTATTGACACATTTCTGGGGTCAGATACATCACATGATCACACTGACAGAACCACAGGCACATAGACACAGGCAACAGAGCATGCACAATGTCGGCACTAGTACAGTGTATATCCACCTTTCGCAGCAATGCAGGCTGCTATTCTCCCATGGAGACGATCGTAGAGATGCTGGATGTAGTCCTGTGGAACGGCTTGCCATACCATTTCCACCTGGCGTCTCAGTTGGACCAGCGTTCATGCTGGATGTGCAGACCACGTGAGACGACACTTCATCCAGTCCCAAACATGCTCAATGGGGGACAGATCCGGGGACCTTGCTGGCCAGGGTAGTTGACTTACACCTTCTAGAGCACGTTGGGTGACACGGGATACATGCGGACGTGCATTGTCCTGTTGGAACAGCAAGTTCCCTTGCCGGTCTAGGAATGGTAGAACGATGGGTTCGATGACGGTTTGGATGTACCGTGCACTATTCAGTGTCCTCTCGATGATCACCAGAGGTGTATGGCCAGTGTAGGAGATCGCTCCCCACACCATGATGCCGGGTGTTGGCCCTGTGTGCCTCGGTCGTATGCAGTCCTGATTGTGGCGCTCACCTGCACGGCGCCAAACACACATACGACCATCATTGGCACCAAGGCAGAAGCGACTCTCATCGCTGAAGACGACACGTCTCCATTCGTCCCTCCATTCACGCCTGTCGCGACACGACTGGAGATGGGCTGCACGATGTTGGGGCGTGAGCGGAAGACGGCCTAACGGTGTGCAGGACCGTAGCCCAGCTTCATGGAGACGGTTGCGAATGGTCCTCGCCGATACCCCAGGAGCAACAGTGTCCCTAATTTGCTGGGAAGTGGCGGTGCGGTCCTGTACGGCACTGCGTAGGATCCTACGGTCTTGGCGTGCATCCGTGCGTCGCTGCGGTCCGGTCCCAGGTCGACGGGCACATGCACCTTCCGCCGACCACTGGCGACAACATCGATGTACTGTGGAGACCTCACGCCCCACGTGTTGAGCAATTCGGTGGTACGTCCACCCGGCCTCCCGCATTCCCACTATACGCCCTAGCTCAAAGTCCGTCAACTGCACATACGGTTCACGTCGACGCTGTCGCGGCATGCTACCAGTGTTAAAGACTGCGATGGAGCTCCGTATGCCACGGCAAAGTGGCTGACACTGACGGCGGCGGTGCACAAATGCTGTGCAGCTAGTCTGACACACCGGTGTCAATGTGTTCTTTTTTCCATTTCCAGGAGTGTATATGAAACGTCCCCTTAGAAAAATTATACATGCCTGTGCTTAAACTGACACATAATATTTTTGGCGCAACGCAATCTTACTTTCAAAAATCCCTACAAAAGAATGGCCCTGACTAACATTAACCAATACGTTTTACAAATCACTTACCTCACAAAAATCTTCGTTACTCGAACTACTGCAATACAGCGAGCGCCACTACTGCCAGCTAAATAAAAGATTCAGACTACTAAGGGCACTAACAACTGATAGGCATAGTTAGCAAATGAAAGGTTTTGATAGAGAACAAACAATGTATTTACCTTAATACTGTTCAAAAGTCATTGACATCCAGTCTTACAAATTTCAAAACTCCGCCATTTCTCTCCTCACATCCACCACTGCTGGTGGCTCACATCCAACTGCGCAACGCTACGCGCTGTTAACATCCAGCTGCCCAACACTACAATGGCGAGTATTACAACAATGCCAACCAGCCACAAACTGCACACAGCGCAGCCAGTGATTTTCATACAGAGCACTACGTGGCGTTACCAATACAAAAAACCTAAACAGCCTACTTACACATATTAGCGGCAAATGTGTGATATTTCAGTTGCACACGTGTGCCTCTGTTACGTTGTTGAATCATTGCCCGTCTAGTACTAGCACGCACCTGACGTCTTATCATGGACACGACATTCCCGTTCTCGGGAAATGTACTTTGCCTGCCGTGCATCGCTCTTAGAACTACTTAAACCTAACTAACTTAAGGACATCACACACATCCATGTCCGAGGCAGGATTCGAACCTGCGACAGTAGCAGCAGTGCGGTTCCAGACTGAAACGCCTAAAACCGCTGCGTCACAATGGCCAGCACTTTCAGGAAGAGCCGGGAATCATGACACTTCCTCCCTCATACATATCGCAAGGCTATCTCGATAACAATATCAGATGAACTAGAGCTCAGTAGGAGGTATATTGACATTCATTATCATTCTTTCCATGGAACAGGAATGGGGAATGATACAATGGTATCGGAAGTATCTTCCGCCACGTACTTGTGGCTTGCGAAGTATGAATGTACACTCCTGGAAATGGAAAAAAGAACACATTGACACCGGTGTGTCAGACCCACCATACTTGCTCCGGACACTGCGAGAGGGCTGTACAAGCAATGATCACACGCACGTCACAGCGGACACACCAGGAACCGCGGTGTTGGCCGTCGAATGGCGCTAGCTGCGCAGCATTTGTGCACCGCCGCCGTCAGTGTCAGCCACTTTGCCGTGGCATACGGAGCTCCATCGCAGTCTTTAACACTGGTAGCATGCCGCGACAGCGTGCACGTGAACCGTATGTGCAGTTGAGGGACTTTGAGCGAGGGAGTATAGTGGGCATGCGGGAGGCCGGGTGGACGTACCGCCGAATTGCTCAACACGTGGGGCGTGAGGTCTCCACAGTACATCGATGTTGTCGCCAGTGGTCGGCGGAAGGTGCACGTGCCCGTCGACCTGGGACCGGACCGCAGCGACGCCAAGACCGTAGGATCCTACGCAGTGCCGTACGGGACCGCACCGCCACTTCCCAGCAAATTAGGGACACTGTTGCTCCTGGGGTATCGGCGAGGACCATTCGCAACCATCTCCATGAAGCTGGGCTACGGTCCTGCACACCGTTAGGCCGTCTTCCGCTCACGCCCCAACATCGTGCAGCCCGTCTCCAGTGGTGTCGCGACAGGCGTGAATGGAGGGACGAATGGAGACGTGTCGTCTTCAGCGATGGGAGTCGCTTCTGCCTTGGTGCCAATGATGGTCGTATGTGTGTTTGGCGCCGTGCAGGTGAGCGCCACAATTAGGACTGCATACGACCGAGGCACACAGGGCCAACACCCGGCATCATGGTGTGGGGAGCGATCTTCTACACTGGCCGTACACCTCTGGTGATCATCGAGAGGACACTGAATAGTGCACGGTACATCAAAACCGTCATCGAACCCATCGTTCTACCATTCCTAGACCGGCAAGGGAACTTGCTGTTCCAACAGGACAATGCACGTCCGCATGTATCCCGTGTCACCCAACGTGCTCTAGAAGGTGTAAGTCAACTACCCTGGCCAGCAAGGTCCCCGGATCTGTCCCCCATTGAGCATGTTTGGGACTGGATGAAGCGTCGTCTCACGTGGTCTGCACATCCAGCACGAACTCTGGTCCAACTGAGACGCCAGGTGGAAATGGTATGGCAAGCCGTTCCACAGGACTACATCCAGCATCTCTACGATCGTCTCCATGGGAGAATAGCAGCCTGCATTGCTGCGAAAGGTGGATATACACTGTACTAGTGCCGACATTGTGCATGCTCTGTTGCCTGTGTCTATGTGCCTGTGGTTCTGTCAGTGTGATCATGTGATGTATCTGACCCCAGAAATGTGTCAATAAAGTTTCCCCTTCCTGGGACAATGAATTCACAGTGTTCTTATTTCAATTTCCAGGAGTGTAGATGAAGCGCCTAGAACCGCTCGGCCACACTGGCCGGCGGGGATTTTATACCTGACAACTGTGTCAATGGAATTCATGAAAGTTAAAGACTAACAGGCACGGCATAGCAGCCTACAAGATTTCATCAGTGTCGCTACTGAGCGGCCATTAATTAAGAGACCAATATTTTGATCAGTCGTCGACACGGTTCATGATATAACAGAAGGGAACACGCTTCTGTACCCCAAATTAATGAGAACACTGCTGCGATGCAGCTCGATTCCAAGGAATTAGTTAGGGTGAAGGCACAGTGGTGAGACACTAGATTCGCATTGGAGAGGGCACCCATTGAAATTCCCGTCTCACCATCCAGATATAGGGTCACTGCGATTCTCTACATTTCTAAAGGCAAATTAAGAGATTTTTATCAAAACTTGACATGATTGCCTTATTTGGGAGTTCCGCGATCGTTCATTAAATAAAATATGGCGTTTCAGTCTTCGATCGCTATTCTTTATTTTCAATCAATTACCGGTTTCGGGCTAGATGCCCATCTTCAGATCATATGTTGTAGTTACAGAGTAACTTGTCCGTACAGAACACTTATGACAGTGAACCGTGTGTTCTGTACGGACAAGTTACTCTGTAACTACAACATATGATCTGAAGATGGGCAGCTAGCCCGAAAACCGGTAATTGATTGAAAATAAAGAATAGTGGTGTGTTGGGACTTATGGGCGCTCAACATCGAGGTCATCAGCGCCCTGACACACATTAAAAGGAACGAACGTAGACAGACCTAAGAAAACTAAAGCACACACTCAAAGAAAGCAGGAAAAGAAGGAAAATGCTACATAAGAAAGTAAAATAAAAAAAATAAAGAATAGCGATCGAAGACTGAAACGCCATATTTTATTAAATAAAGAGATGAGTTCTTTGGAAAGATCACATCTGATTTCCTTCTCAAACCCGATTTTGTGCTCCTTCTCTAATGACGCATATCATTCGCTTAATGTGCTTCTAATTTTATCTAAAAATTTATAAAAGTCATTGCATATATAGGCAGAACATAAACCACTGGGTTGCTTTCAACCAAACTTAACTAACTGTAAATAACCGCTCTGAGGGTAACAAACACCTTTGGAAGTGGGGTGGGGATGAAAAGGGAGAGATACAGAAACATGTCTCAGAAACGTATGGAGGAATGTCAACCAGATTTCCTATATACATTACTCGTTACTTGTATAAAAATACTGAGGTTGTAATGTGTCCCTACCAACAATATGCCAGTACCAAGTAAAAATATTCGATAACGACTGAAATTAATACTGAAGCCGTAGTTTTCCCCATTCACGGTGCAAATGATTCCGGTTGCCTCCGCTGCTGCCACCCCTCTATTCAACTCAAACAGAAGAATATATGTGAAATGTTCCGATTTCTCCGCTTGTCACCTAATTTTCTAGCGTCCACAGCTCCACTCACTACCTCCAAATGACGCAACGACAATACATGAACTGAAATAGGAATAGCGAACTACAAATAAAAATGGCAGTCGATAAAGATACTCATAGCATACAGAATACCAACATGCAAAACAAAAATACTATTAACTTATGCAAGAACCTGTGAATAGTAGTGGTACTGAGCACTCCATTACGGGACTGCCAAAGATACCTTTTTGTCGGAAGATTTCTCGCGTGTGAGAGAGACATTCTGTTTGCAGGAAGCTCTCCAAAATCAAATCACAGTGCTGGTCCGACATTCCACACGCTATTATTTTGTTCATCAGGTGACAGTGCGGATCTGCGTCAAACGCCTACCAAAAGTCAAGGAATGTGGCAGCCACCTGGGGCTCCAGTGTGTACTGCCTTCTGGGTCTCACAGACGAACGCAGCAACTTGGGTTTCACATGATGACAAAGTGTGAAATACATGGTGATTCCTGCAGATGACATATTCTCTCTCCAAAATGGTCGCAATACGAGAGTATAAAACGTGTTCCAGAATTCTACAACAGACTGACGCAAGCGGTAGAAGCCTGTAGCTGTGCTCATCTGTTGGACGCCGCTTCTTGCCAAAGGGATCGGCATGCGTTGTTGTTTCGTAGACAGCTGCTGTGCTAAGGGCCCTGCACACCGTTTGAGCAGACAGTGTTTGTAACGGCCGCCTCCACATCTGGGACCCTATTCCCTATCGTTCACACCGATCGGTGTAGTAGGTTTGTCTCGGTAGTGACGTAATTTTCAGTTCTTTATCGAAATATCCTATTCAGTAAGCTTCTGAGACTTGTTACCGAACGGTCCTCCCACCGATTTTACGACAATTGTACTGAGAGGTTTTGGATTTCGGTGTGGCCCTGTCGATCGGTGAGTTGAGATTTATGTACACCTATAATTTGTCATTTTAAACATATATAGCGATTTTAGCTTTGGATATAGTGATTGTGTTACTAAAGAGTCACCCGAGGACGCATCCGGTTGGAAAGTGAGTTCATAATAGACTATTTTCCATGGTTAGAAATATGTTTAGGTTAGGTTGTTACTGTGAATGATTACATAAAAAAGGTTTTCGGTCAATATTCTCTAAAAATATATGTTATTTGTATGGAAAAAAGAGTTTAAAGATCATTAAATATCAAGACATCGGCTGTGCTTAAGTATATTACATGTGTGTGAACTGACGTTACTAGTGACTTTGTTTACTTTTTCGCACAAATGGTTTAGTTAGTAGTTACCTAAACAACTTTCAAGTAACAATGGAAAGCAATCAAGTGAAGCCTAATATTGGAAACCTTCCAAACTATCATGCATTTATGACTTACGCAACGCTGGATGGCAACGAAGGCAGCGTACCTTCCTCTCTACTCTAGTATAAGAATTGAGCATTACTTTCACGTTGTTTGGAGTGGCGAAGTGGAATACCGCGCGGGATTAGCCGAGCGGTCGTGGGCGCTGCAGTCATGGACTGAGCGGCTCGTCCCGGCGGAGGTACGAGTCCTCCCTCGAGCATGGGTGTGTGTGTTTGTCCTTAGGATAATTTAGGTTAAGTAGTGTGTAAGCTTACGGACTGATGACCTTAGCAGTTAAGTCCCATTAGATTTCACACACATTTGAACATTTTTAGCCGGCACGGTAGCTCAGCGTGTTCGTTCAGAAGGCTGCGTGCTCACTGTAATAAAAAAACTGAGTCAAGGAACCAACGATCAATTTGAACAGATGCCTTGTGACGTCCGCCCCGAACAAACACAACGAACTATATCGAACAAAATGAGTAAAAAAAAAAAAAAAGAAGTGGTTAGCGTGCGGGAATGCGAAATGATAGGACACAGGCTCGCGCACGGATGGGAGTAAAAATTTTTTTTTCCTCTTCATATATGCAACACGTTCTGAGACACTGTTATTCGTGTAAGTTAAGATTTTTCTGCAATATTCGTTATTACTTACACGTACGAGCGCACTTCTTCAGTAACGATTTCGTGATTTCTGTGTGTTTAAAAAACGAAACATGAAATTGCTGGAGGCGAAATTGTTGTGAGTAGAACAAGCGACAATGACCTTTATATTTTCTCTAGTCAGAAATAATTCAAATGGTTCTGAGCACTATGCGACTTAACCTCTGAGATCATCAGTCGCCTAGAACTTAGAACTAATTAAACCTAACTAACCTAAGGACATCACACACATCCAAGCCCGAGGCAGGATTCGAACCTGCGACCGTAGCAGTCGCGCGGTTCCGGACTGCGCGCCTAGAACCGTTAGACCACCGCGGCCGGCAGAAATAATTCACCACTTTTTCCGAATACGTAGTGATTTCCGAGTATGCGGCTAGACAGGAATCTAAGAGCACAACTTAAATTACTGGGAATGTAACTATCAGCAGTCATCTTCATAATCTTGCTTGTCAAGTATTTATCTGCGATCGAATCCTCAGCAACAGTAGACAGAGATGAAAGATCTCCGCCGTAATATTTTTAGACTGTGACACCATATACGAAACATTTTCATTCATGAGATGCATGTTATAAACTTCGACGACCTGCACGAGCTCTCGAAAATGCGTTTTTTCGATTTTGTGTTTAAGACCCAAATCGTTGATGTATCATATAGGGAAGTGGGCTACCTAATCATTTGGATCTCTAGGAGCGAGTTATAACCACATTCTGTTTATCTTATTCTTTGAAACTCTCAGAATAAGTTTTTTTGGGTGTTTTTATAGATGTATTAGTACAATGCGGTACTACGCATTATTCCTAATTCATTTTCCGAAACGTAAAATCCAAAACACGATGTCAGTGTGAATGAAAATAAGATAACATAATGAGGCATTTACGAAAATCTGCAGGATTCAGTCAAATACACTATCGTTATTACGCATGCATGGAGACACGCCGTCAGGGAAACTGTAAAAATTTCTATGCATTTCAGGTGAGAATCATGGAAATGGATAGACTGCGCCTGATACTGTTAAGGAGGAGGCAAGAGTGATGAAGGCGGGCACGTCAGCTCGATGGAATTCGGCGTCATGCGTTGTGGCAACGTAAACGCAATTTTCGGTACTTGGAAGAATAGCGTGCTAGCCGCTTTGTGATCGTGGTGCTGTGCGCGCTGCAGTGCGTATGCGCGGATATGCGGCCGCTTGCTTTTGATTGGGATGCGAACCGACAACAGCGCTTCGGTTCCCTGGACCCGAACGGTATCGCTTCCGAAACGCGTACTGAATAACGCAGAGCCTCTAATTCGAGTACTAGACCGTTCTGAGCGCTGGAGTACCGAAAAGATCGGCACAGTGGCGGAAAGATACAGAATAGGCACCCTGGTCTGTACTACTCAATTCGTGTTTATACATTCCGACTACCGTGCATCTTCCGCACAGTCCTGAACCGGTAGTTCGAGAGTGCAGAGTATTTCCTGGCCTTGGCCAAACTAAGTAAATTTGCTTATGAGACAATTATTCTGCATAGTGCGATTACATTTCAAAGTTGTAGAAAGAAAAGGATCAGTATCCACAAGATGGAAAAAACCATGGCTTCTAAAATGTGTAACGCTTCCACATGCTTATCTTCAAAAGAAGCTAAAAACGTAAAAAAAAGGTTTAACTACCTAAGAATGAGCGGAGACATTCTTCTTGTTATTGTCCATGTTTCACTTCCATACATGGCTACACTCCAAACAAATACTTTCAGGAACGACTTCCTGATACATAAATCTATATTCGATGTTAACAAATTTATCTTCTTCAGAAACGCTTTCCTTGCCATTGCTAGTCTACATTTTATATCCTCTCTACTTCGACCATCATCAGTTATTTTACTTCCTAAATAGCAAAACTCCTTTACTACTTGAAGTGTCTCATTTCCTAATCTAATTCCCTCAGCATCGCTCGATTTAATTTGACTACATTCCATTATTCTCGTTTTGCTTTTGTTGATGTTCATCTTATATCCTCCTTTCAAGACACTGTCCATTCCGTTCAACTGCTCTTCCAAGTCCTTTGCCGTCTCTGACAGAATTACAATGTCATCGGCGAACCTCAAAGTTTTTACTTCTTATCCATGAATTTTAATACCTACTCCAAATTTTTCTTTTGTTTCCTTTACTGCTTGCTCAATATACAGATTGAATAACATCGGGGAGAGGCTACAACCCTGTCTCACTCCTTTCCAAACCACTGCTTCCCTTTCATGCCCCTCGACTTTTATGACTGCCATCTGGTTTCTGTACAAATTGTAAATAGCCTTTCGCTCCCTGTATTTTACCCCTGCCAACTTTAGAATTTGAAAAAGAGTATTCCAGTCAACATTGTCAAAAGCTTTCTCTAAGTCTACAAATGCTTGAAACGTAGGTTTGCCTTTCCTTAATCTTTCTTCTAAGATAAGTCGTAAGGTCAGTATTGCCTCACGTGTTCCAACGTTTCGACGGAATCCAAACTGATCCTCCCCGAGGTCCGCATCTACCAGTTTTTCCATTCGTCTGTAAAGAATTCGCGTTAGTATTTTGCAGCTGTGACTTATGAAACTGATAGTTCGGTAATTTTCACATCTGTCAGCACCTGCTTTCTTTGGGATTGGAATTATTATATTCTTCTTGAAGTCTGAGGGTATTTCGCCTGTCTCATACATCTTGCTCACCAGCTGGTAGAGTTTTGTCATGACTGGCTCTCCCAAGGCCGTCAGTAGTTCTAATGGAATGTTGTCTACTCCGGGGGCCTTGTTTCGACTCAGGTCTTTCAGTGCTCTGTCAAACTCTTCACGCAGTATCGTATCTCCCATTTCGTCTTCATCTACATCCTCTTCCATTTCCATAATATTGTCCTCAAGTACATCACCCTTGTATAAACCTTCTATATACTCTTTCCACCTTTCTGCCTTCCCTTCTTTGCTTAGAACTGGGTTGCCATCTGAGCTCTTGATATTCATACACGTGGTTCTCTTCTCTCCAAAGGTCTCTTTAATTTTCCTGTAGGCAGTATCTATCTTACCCCTAGTGAGATAAGCTTCTACATCCTTACATTTGTCCTCTAGCCATCCCTGTTTAGCCATTTTGCACTTCCTGTCGATCTCATTTTTGAGACGTTTGTATTCCTTTTTGCCTGCTTCATTTACTGCATTTTTATATTTTCTCCTTTCATCAATTAAATTCAATATTTCTTCTGTTACCCAAGGATTTCTAGCAGCCCTCGTCTTTTTACCTACTTTATCCTCTGCTGCCTTCACTACGTCATCCCTCAGAGCTACCCATTCTTCTTCTACGGTATTTCTTTCCCCTATTCCTGTCAATTGACCCCTTATGCTCTCCCTGAAACTCTGTACAACCTCTGGTTCTTTCAGTTTATCCAGGTCCCATCTCCTTAATTTCCCACATTTTTGCAGTTTCTTCAGTTTTAATCTACAGGTCATAACCAATAGATTGTGGTCCGAGTCCACATCTGCCCCTGGAAATGTCTTACAACTTAAAAACTGGTTCCTAAATCTCTGTCTTACCATTATATAATCTATTAGATACCTTTTAGTATCTCCAGGGTTCTTCCACGTATACAACCTTCTTTCATGATTCTTAAACCAAGTGTTAGCTATGATTAAGTTGTGCTCTGTGCAAAATTCTACTAGGCGGCTTCCTCTTTCATTTCTTAGCCCCAATCCATATTCACCTACTATGTTTCCTTCTCTCCCTTTTCCTACTGCCGAATTCCAGTCACCCATTACTATTAAATTTTCGTCTCCCTTCACTATCTGAACAATTTCTTTTATTTCATCGTACATTTCTTCAATTTCTTCATCATCTGCAGAGCTAGTTGGCATATAAACTTGTACTACTGTAGTAGGTGTGGGCTTCGTATCTATCGTGGCCACAATAATGCGTTCACTATGCTGTTTGTAGTAGCTTACCCGCATTCCTATTTTCCTATTCATTATTAAACGTACTCCTGCATTACCCCTATTTGATTTTGTGTTTATAACCCTGTAGTCACCTGACCAGAAGTCTTGTTCCTCCTGCCACCGAACTTCACTAATTCCCACTATATCTAACTTTAACCTATCCATTTCCCTTTTTAAATTTTCTAACCTACCTGCCCGATTAAGGGATCTGACATTCCACGCTCCGATCCGTAGAACGCCAGTTTTCTTTCTCCTGATAACGACATTCTCCTGAGTAGTCCCCGCCCGGAGATCCGAATGGGGGACTATTTTACCTCCGGAATATTTTACCCAAGAGGATGCCATCATCATTTAATCATACAGTAAAGCTGCATGTCCTCGGGAAAAATTACGGCTGTAGTTTCCCCTTGCTTTCAGCCGATCGCAGTACCAGCACAGCAAGGCCGTTTTGGTTAAAGTTGCAAGGCCAGATCAGTCAATCATGCAGACTGTTGCCCCTGCAACTACTGAAAAGGCTGCTGCCTCTCTTCAGGAACCACACGTTTGTCTGGCCTCTCAACAGATACCCCTCCGTTGTGGTTGCACCTACGGTACGGCCATCTGTATCGCTGAGGCACGCAAGCCTCCCCACCAACGGCAAGGTCCATGGTTCATGGGGGGGGATTTATTCATATGCACCGATTTGTCTGTGCGAACACTATGTGTACGGACAAGTAGGCCGGCCGGGGTGAACGAGCGGTTCTAGGCGCTACAGTCTGGAACCGCGAGACCGCTACGGTCGCAGGTTCGAATCCTGCCTCGGGCATGGATGTATGTGTTGTGTTGGCTGAAGATCCAACACCGTGTTACTAGTGGAGGCCGAAATGCACGCGTTTTAGCTCACGCAGGCTGGCGTGAGGAGGGAAGAGCTATATTGACGTGACGTCTGGAGTATGACAAGGAATTAGAATTCAGAAAGCGGACGTAATTAGTTTGATACTTAACTTTAATCCATTAATGATGAACGCCGCTCTTGATGGTACATGAGTCACAATATTATCTGTTCAGAAGACATAGTAAATGAATATGGCGCCTTGCTAGGTCGTAGCAAATGACGTAGCTGAAGGCTATGCTAAACTGTCGTCTCTGCAAATGAGAGCGTAGAAGTCAGTGAACCATCGCTAGCAAAGTCGGCTGTCCAACTGGGGCGAGTGCTAGGGAGCCTCTTGACTAGACCTGCCGTGTGGCGGCGCTCGGTCTGCAATCACTGATAGTGGCGACACGCGGGTCCGACGTATACTAACGGACCGCGACCGATTTAAAGGCTACCACCTAGCAAGTGTGGTGTCTGGCGGTGACACCACACTTACGTTAGGTAGGTTTAAATAGATCTAAGTTCTAGGGGACTGATGACCTCAGCAGTTAAGTCCCATACTTGTAGACAGCCTCCTCAGTTTTCCCCACAGAAAAGAGACTACAGGCGTCAAAGCCGGGGAATGAGCCGGCCAGAGTACAGGTCCTCTGCGTCCAGTCCAAGGAACTTGAGACAATTCATGAAGGCATGCTACAGTACTTCGTGCTCGGTAGGCTGCACAGCTGCCATGTTCGCACCACAGGTTCCTTCTACTCTGTAGAAAACCGTCTTCTAGCACCCGTGAAAGATGGTCTGTTGGGAGGCTGCGATACTTGTGTGCTTTCCGTGTTCCGTCTACGAAAAAAGGGCCTATGAGCTCATGGTTGACTATCCCAAACCACACATTTACACTCCACGGACGCTGACTTTCCACCTGACGAGGCCAACGGATATTGTCAACAGACCAATAGTGCATGTTTCGGCGGTTTACCTTGTAATGATTGGTAAATGTGGCTTCATCACTAAACAAGAAACATGATAGATCTGCAATATCCTATCTTAATGCCCATGTGCAGAACTTGACGCAATTCTCATGATCGTTTCCATGCTCCTCTTAGTGGAGAAAGATGTGATACAGATTGAATCTGTGTCGATGGACTACGCATAGGACACTTGTCTGACTCATGCCACCTCCTCGTGCAATTGCGCGGAGCTAACGCGTGGATCAGTGGCAGCGAGGACATTAATTTCCACCTCTTCTCTCTTGTTATTTCTTTCCTTCTGTTGCGTTGTCTAGGTGTTGCACTAGCACTTTCATGTAACTGGCTGAAGAGGTTGATAAATAATTCCCGATATGTTTGACGGCTATTGGGATACCTTGCCGCGTACACTGTACAAGAACGAACTGCATTCTTCCTACACTCTTTATACACAATCAGCATGTCGGCTTTATACGCATTGGTAACTCCCATCGTCCACTCACGACCTACTGCTTGGACTGCCACATACTAACTGACAACCAATTAGCAGTGCACTCAAAACGCACAAGCACATTGTAAGCAAAGATAACAACATCGTACCTTCCAACTACGAAGGTTGAATGACACAAACAAGTGCCGGTGTAAAAACCTTGCACAATACGATACCTCGTAAACGACTCTCATTAGAAGTCTCCAACAAACACCACTGAAATTCTAATTTATCCTACTTTCAGTTTGTTAATGTCAATAGACATTGTTACAATTTAAAAAAGTGCATGTTTGCACAAAAAATACACTTTATAAGTATTATTAAAATCTGTTTACTGGCTAACAATACGAACCCATAACTACAAGTCCATTATCTGAAAACCGCTCATCAATAGCACTTTGCATCTCTGCTATATTTGCGGTGCAAGTTTTAGGTGATTCACCCAGTATATCACAGCGTGACACACAGTTCAGAATATATGGCGTCATAAGCACGCAGCTGTGAGAAAAGGAAACTGCGGGCGAAATTCGCTAGAGATACAAATATGTGTTGTGAAATGTGTTAAACATACCGTTCAATAGAATTAAGGGAACACATGTATTAACATTCGGCACGTTAAATCTATTTTGATACCGGGGGTCTGGTCTTATTGCACGGCTTCAGATCTTCGCTTTCAATGTAGGCAACAATCTTTCACCGTCTGTTGGCAGTGTTATGCATTACAGTGTCAAATGACCCCTCAGAAGGAGGTGGGCGTCGGAGTCCCAGTGTTCTCTAGAGAGGTATACAGATGGCTGGGTCTTTGTGCCAATATTTGTCGTTTTTGGAAACAAGTCATCTGAAAAGTAATCATGGAGAAATTTCTCTGTGCATTTCTAGAGAACTATTTCGTGGGCAGTGCTTATGCACGTTACTGTATTTACATTTTCTGTCCTGCTGCGTATCTTTGGTGGCTATCTCTTTCTACTGCTATTGAGTACACCGTTTCCACACTGCTATTCATAAAACTTCGCTTAAAAACTTTACTACACACGTATTTTTCACAAAACATGATTTGGGCGGCACTTCTGTTTTCATACTTATTGAGACGTACTATTTTGTTGTCTTTGCTCACTTGTTCATCGTTTGCCCTGTGTTTAATGTGGCGTTAATTTCGAAGGTTCCGGGAACACTTATGTGGTGTATCTGCAAGTGGGGGGGGGGGGGGGGGGGGAGGAGGAGGAATCTGTGTGTAAGTGTGTGTGAAATGATATATATAACGGGCTGAAAAGAAAGGGAGAGGAGTGAGGAGATAGGTTTGAGAATATTTGATTACTATATTTCGTGTGGGGAGGTTGATTTGTACAGTTCATTGAGTGTTCCAAACAGTGTGTATTTTCATTCAAGACTTTCTACCCTTGTATAATTGCTTTTTGTATATGATAGTTTTCTCTATTGTGAGTTTCTGTCAGAGATTATATCTTTCTCTGAGGATTTTAAGATCAGTCTCATCGTTGTTTCGGTGGTGGTGTCCTTGTACGACATGATCTGCATGGACATGTTTAGTGAATGGAGGAGAATAGGACATCCAGAAATGTACACGAACTGAAAGAGAAGGGAAGAAGTCTAAGAGAGAGACCAAGACAGGTGGCTGGGGACTGCGCGTGAAAGAGACGAGAAGGCTGGTTGAAGCTGGAGACAAAGAACTAATGGGAAGACAGAAAGCGATAGACACACCCAGTCGGTGACTGGAAACCGTTCAAAATGAAGAAGAAGATCCATAGCAAGGAGATCCTCAAAGATGTAGAACGTGTCAGAAAACAAATATACATAAATGTATTCTCAAATTAAAAAATTAAAGAATGAGTTGCTACTGTCCCTTCCACAGATACCTAGTGAAATGTCCTTCATGGATGTGAAATAAGTAAAAAAAATTAAAAAATGTGTTTATTTAAGAAGCAGTAACAAACCAGTCACAAAATGAAGTCAGATTTTCCGAAACACCCACGTTATTTGATATTATTAATAATATATACGTCAGGCGGTTACACTAGGAAATTCGACAATGTATAAAAAGGAATTGGTTACCAATGAACTGATTGGCTCCTCTTCAACTTAAATTTTAATACATAAACTTATTACGGCTGCTGGAAAGTTATTGCAACTGGCCGACCCAATATTGTGGACACCTTCCTCTGCCAAAGCATGTGACTTTACATCTTAATGAACATTATTCTTATTTGTAGCACAGATTCCATGAAAATCCAGATTGATTTGAAAACTAGTGGTTAATGACAAATGTCATGAAGGAATAACTGTACTGGGCAGCAATAGTTAGTTACCCTAGTTCCACGAACAGGTTCCTGCAGGCCATTCTTGAGTTCACAATACAAATAAATCACATTACATGTTAGATGAATGAAAGAAACGTACTTTTCTCGCACTTTCCTCGTGAGAACCGTGGACGTATATTTGAAGTAGTAACGATTCCCCAAATAAATATATTTTCCTGTGGTGCAGTCGGGTTTGTTTGTCTGATTAATGGTCCTCTTGTTGGTACTAACGCTGTAAGCAGACAACAAGTAGACTTTAGCGTTTTATTAATACTCACACTTTCTTCTAAGATGTACCCAACCACGGCTGGGAAGACAAAGCCAGTGCAGCTACCGATTGTGTTCATTATACCGTACAGAGATCCTGGAAGAAAACATACAAGTTGCTGTTAATTTCGGGAGTTCTGCGCTCAGTCTGAAATAAAACAGTTGTAAATGCGAAGGGCGTTCAGTAAGCAATGCAACACATACAAAAGCAGGTTGGCTTTATTCAGGATTCCAATACACCGTATTCTTCCCCACTCTTTCGGCTGCACAACCCTATTTTTCAACTTAATCTCTGTTCAATGAAATGGCCTTATGCCACCTTACTGGAAGCGCCAGTATGCTCGTGTGGTCGACGTTGAAGCCAACATCTTATTGCGTCAATAACCTCCCCTTCGTCGACGTACTGGTTGTCGCGGAGTGCATCCTCATTGGTGCAAACAGATGGTCTTTCGTTGCTCTTTATGTTCTTCTGTTAGGTGGCGAGGAATCCAACGGACAGGCAGCTTCAAATACCCCAACTGATGGACGAGTGTTTCAGCACTACTTCCAACAGTGACGTCGAGTTGTGCAACGGGGTGTTTGAGTGTGATCCATCGATCACTTCGAATGAGTGTGTCCACACGTTCCAACTTCGCAGGTGTCGCAGCTTTGCGCGGCCAGCCGACATGCGAGAGACCGGAGAGGTTTGTGTGGTCTTGTTGCGATGATGACAGACGCCGCGCCCAACGACTGACAGTCCTTTTATTCAATACCAGGTCTCCGTAGATGTTCTGCAAGCGCCTAGAAATATCTGCGATGCTGTGGCTTCCCCAAAAGCAACTTAAGAACAGCTCTCTGATTCAAATATACCTCCGTTACTGTCGCCATTTTGGAGGCTACGTAAAGCGCTGTCACATATCGGAGCTTCATGAAACTATAAGAGGTGAAGCTGAAATATTCCACGATTTCCTACAAGAAATTCCGCACTTTTTTTCAACCGAAACTGGCCGCGAAAAAGGTGTTACATTACTTCCTGAACACCCCTCGTACAAACGAAGTGTTGAGATACACTACACTGTCATAAATGTATGCAGTTGCGCTGTAAACAAAGGGAATGTTTGGTTACACAACAGTATTTCATACACCATCGTGCACCAGATGTTGCGGAAGCCAAGACAAGGAGTGAGATATGTGACCATGTCTATAGAAAAGAGGAGTGATAAAGGTTGAGAAAAACTTCAAAAGATATCCTAAGAAGAAAGACATTCGGGGAAACCAAGAGCAAGACTGAGAGACCAGGTGGCCACGGATCTTCAGATACTTGGAGCAAGGGAAGAAGATGCCAAGGACATAACGCTTTGGAGCAGGCAACTTGACGAGACCAGAGAGTAAGAGCAAGTAAGTATCCCAGATCTCTACACAGTTAAAATGATACGAACAGTTAGTCAAAAATAATCTCTAGCTGGAACCCGTTTTCCAGGGAAACTGTATTTTCAGGGCGATATGCTCTTTACTTTTCACAGTAGCCATGGGCGATATGAAGAAATTGCTGACCGCGAATGGTAATTACTTCTTCTTCCTTCTTTCTTCTTTCTCGACGTTGATGGTGTACAATCTATTTTGTTTTGTTCTGTAGTATGGCATGTAACTATACTTTGCCTTATTTAGCCGGCCGGAGTGGCCGAGCGGTTCTAGGCGCTACAGTCTGGAACCGCGCAACCGCTACGGTCGCATGTTCGACTCCTGCCTCGGGCATGAATGTGTGTAATGTCCTTGGGTTAGTTAAGTTTAAGTAGTTCTAAGTTCTAGGGGACCGACGACCTCAGAAGTTAAGTGCCGTATATGACATATAACTGTGCTTTACCTTATTTAGCCGGCCGATGTGGCCGAGCGGTTCTAGGCGCTACAGTCTGGAACCGCTACGGTCGCAGGTTCGAATCCTGCCTCGGGCATGGATGTGTGTGATGTCCTTAGGTTAGTTAGTTTAAGTAGTTCTAAGTTCTAGGGGACCGACGACCTCAGAAGTTAAGTGACGTATATGACATATAACTGTGCATTACCTTATTTAGCCGGCCGGTGTGGCCGAGCGGTTCTAGGCGCTACAGTCTGGAACCGCTACGGTCGCATGTTCGAATCCTGCCTCGGGCATGAATGTGTGTCATGTCCTCAGGGTAGTTAGGTGTAAGTAGTTCTAAGTTCTAGGGGACCGACGACCTCAGAAGTTAAGTGCCGTATATGACATATAACTGTGCTTTACCTTATTTAGCCGGCCGGTATGGCCGAGCGGTTCTAGGCGCTACAGTCTGGAACCGCTACGGTCGCAGGTTCGAATCCTGCCTCGGGCATGGATGTGTGTGATGTCCTTAGGTTAGTTAGTTTAAGTAGTTCTAAGTTCTAGGGGACCGACGACCTCAGAAGTTAAGTGACGTATATGACATATAACTGTGCATTACCTTATTTAGCCGGCCGGTGTGGCCGAGCGGTTCTAGGCGCTACAGTCTGGAACCGCTACGGTCGCATGTTCGAATCCTGCCTCGGGCATGAATGTGTGTCATGTCCTCAGGGTAGTTAGGTGTAAGTAGTTCTAAGTTCTAGGGGACCGACGACCTCAGAAGTTAAGTGCCGTATATGACATATAACTGTGCTTTACCTTATTTAGCCGGCCGGTATGGCCGAGCGGTTCTAGGCGCTACAGTCTGGAACCGCTACGGTCGCAGGTTCGAATCCTGCCTCGGGCATGAATGTGTGTCATGTCCTCAGGGTAGTTAGGTGTAAGTAGTTCTAAGTTCTAGGGGACCGACGACCTAAGAAGTTAAATGCCGTATATGACATATAACCCCCTACGCTCGGTAAACGGAGTATGGGACTCATCATCATCATCATCATGACATATAACTGTGCTTTACCTTATTTAGCCGGCCGGTGTGGCCGAGCGGTTCTAGGCGCTACAGTCTGGAACCGCTACGGTCGCAGGTTCGAATCCTGCCTCGGGCATGAATGTGTGTCATGTCCTCAGGGTAGTTAGGTGTAAGTAGTTCTAAGTTCTAGGGGACCGACGACCTCAGAAGTTAAGTGCCGTATATGACATATAACTGTGCTTTACCTTATTTAGCCGGCCGGTGTGGCCGAGCGGTTCTAGGCGATACAGTCTGGAACCGCTACGGTCGCAGGTTCGAATCCTGCCTCGGGCATGAATGTGTGTCATGTCCTCAGGGTAGATAGGTGTAAGTAGTTCTAAGTTCTAGGGGACCGACGACCTCAGACGTTAAGTGCCGTATATGACATATAACTGTGCTTTACCTTATTTAGCCGGCCGGTGTGGCCGAGCGGTTCTAGGCGATACAGTCTGGAACCGCTACGGTCGCAGGTTCGAATCCTGCCTCGGGCATGAATGTGTGTCATGTCCTCAGGGTAGTTAGGTGTAAGTAGTTCTAAGTTCTAGGGGACCGACGACCTCAGAAGTTAAGTGCCGTATATGACATATAACTGTGCTTTACCTTATTTAGCCGGCCGGTGTGGCCGAGCGGTTCTAGGCGCTACAGTCTGGAACCGCTACGGTCGCAGGTTCGAATCCTGCCTCGGGCATGAATGTGTGTCATGTCCTCAGGGTAGATAGGTGTAAGTAGTTCTAAGTTCTAGGGGACCGACGACCTCAGAAGTTAAGTGCCGTATAAGACATATAACTGTGCTTTACCTTATTTAGCCGGCCGGTGTGGCCGAGCGGTTCTAGGCGCTACAGTCTGGAACCGCTACGGTCGCATGTTCGAATCCTGCCTCGGGCATGAATGTGTGTCATGTCCTCAGGGTAGTTAGGTGTAAGTAGTTCTAAGTTCTAGGGGACCGACGACCTCAGAAGTTAAGTGCCGTATATGACATATAACTGTGCTTTACCTTATTTAGCCGGCCGGTGTGGCCGAGCGGTTCTAGGCGCTACAGTCTGGAACCGCTACGGTCGCAGGTTCGAATCCTGCCTCGGGCATGAATGTGAGTCATGTCCTCAGGGTAGTTAGGTGTAAGTAGTTCTAAGTTCTAGGGGACCGACGACCTCAGAAGTTAAGTGCCGTATATGACATATAACTGTGGTTTACCTTATTTAGCCGGCCGGTGTGGCCGAGCGGTTCTAGGCGATACAGTCTGGAACCGCTACGGTCGCAGGTTCGAATCCTGCCTCGGGCATGAATGTGTGTCATGTCCTCAGGGTAGTTAGATGTAAGTAGTTCTAAGTTCTAGGGGACCGACGACATCAGAAGTTAAGTGCCGTATATGACATATAACTGTGCTTTACCTTATTTAGCCGGCCGGTGTGGCCGAGCGGTTCTAGGCGCTACAGTCTGGAACCGCTACGGTCGCAGGTTCGAATCCTGCCTCGGGCATGAATGTGTGTCATGTCCTCAGGGTAGTTAGGTGTAAGTAGTTCTAAGTTCTAGGGGACCGACGACCTCAGAAGTTAAGTGCCGTATATGACATATAACTGTGCTTTACCTTATTTAGCCGGCCGGTGTGGCCGAGCGGTTCTAGGCGCTACAGTCTGGAACCGCTACGGTCGCATGTTCGAATCCTGCCTCGGGCATGAATGTGTGTCATGTCCTCAGGGTAGTTAGGTGTAAGTAGTTCTAAGTTCTAGGGGACCGACGACCTCAGAAGTTAAGTGCCATATATGACATATAACTGTGCTTTACCTTATTTAGCCGGCCGGTGTGGCCGTGCGGTTCTAGGCGCTACAGTCTGGAACCGCTACGGTCGCATGTTCGAATCCTGCCTCGGGCATGAATGTGTGTCATGTCCTCAGGGTAGTTAGGTGTAAGTAGTTCTAAGTTCTAGGGGACCGACGACCTCAGAAGTTAAGTGCCGTATATGACATATAACTGTGGTTTACCTTATTTAGCCGGCCGGTGTGGCCGAGCGGTTCAAGGCGCTACAGTCTGGAACCGCTACGGTCGCAGGTTCGAATCCTGCCTCGGGCATGGATGTGTGGGATGTCTTTAGGTTAGTTAGGTTTAAGTAGTTTTAAGTTCTAGGTGAGTGATGACCTCAGAAGTTAATTCCCATAGTGCTCAGAGCCATATGAGCCATTTTTTACTTTATTTATATTGCTACAAGAATCTCTTACTAATTGAGTATGGAAAATTATCAACTCCTTTTTGATCTTCTTTGTAATGCTTTCGTTAAATATGCCATGTAAAACTAAATGTCATATGTGGAATTGTTAGATGAAATTTGGTGATATCGATAGCTGCGGTCCGACAGGGTGTCAGTAAGACTGCAGTGGTGTGTATACGCGCTGGTATGTCAAGCAACGTGCTACTATAACGCACTGGACAGAAACACACTAGAACGTGTGGCCGAGTTGTTGCATTCTGGACACAGTTTGGTCTAGGTATTAACGTGAACATTATGAACCAAAAGGTTAGGTTCTTTGAATACTGCCAGTTCAGTGGAAGGTTATAAACAGCAATGTGCATACGCACGTTAGTGCACAGTGATTGTCGTTAACAGAGCCAAATTGTTTGCATGTAACAGAGTTGCAAATCTAATGTACTTTGAGATTCTTATTTTATGTCCAATTTAAGGAACAGCCGCGTGCGTTAAAACATTAACCGTCATTGTGGAAACGTTTAAACTGTTTAATGTGTTAGGAACTTGCTCGCAAAATTGTAAATTTGTGAAACTGGTAAGCAGGCTGAAAACGAACGGATTGTAGTTTCGTGATAGCCTAGTTAATGTGAATTTTATACCGTCATAAAACTATGTATTTGGCATTAATAACAGCATCGTGTGTGTAAGGCCAGTGCACATACAGAGTGATAATTATTGAACTATATTAAAAAGGTATCAAATAGATTATATAATGGTAAGGCAGAGATTTAGGAACCAGGTTTTAAATTGTAGGACATTTCCAGGGGCACATGTGGACTCTGACCACAATCTATTGGTTATGACCTGTAGATTAAAACTGAAGAATCTGCAAAAAGGTGGGAATTTAAGGACATGGGATCTGGATAAGCTAAAAGAACCAGAGGTTGTACAGAGTTTCAGGGAGAGCATAAGGGAACAATTGACAGGAATGGGGGAGAAAAATACAGTAGAAGAACAATGGGTAACTTTGAGGGATGAAGTAGTGAAGACAGCAAAGGATCAAGTAGGTAAAAAGACGAGGACTAGTAGAAATCCTTGGGTAACAGAAGAAATATTGAATTTAATTGATGAAAGGAGAAAATATAAAAATGCAGTAAATGAAGCAGGCAAAAAGGAATACAAACGTCTCAAATATGAGATCGACAGGAAGTGCAAAATGGCTAAGCAGGGATGGCTAGAGGGCAAATGTGAGGGTGTAGAGGCTTATCCCACTAGGGGTAAGATAGATACTGCCTACAGGAAAATTAAAGGGACCTTTGGAGAGAAGAGAACCACGTGTATGAATATCAAGAGCTCAGATGGCAACCCAGTTCTAAGCAAAGAAGGGAAGGCAGAAAGGTGGAAAGAGTATATAGAAGGTTTATACAAGGACGATGTACTTGAGGACAATATTATGGAAATGGAAGAGGATGTAGATGAAGACGAAATGGGAGATAAGATACTGCGTGCAGAGTTTGACAGAGCACTGATAGACCTGAGTCGAAACAATGCCCCTGGAGTAGACAACATTCCATTAGAACTACTGACGGCCTTGGGAGAGCCAGTCATGACAAAACTCTACCAGCTGGTGAACAAGATGTATGAGACAGGCGAAATACCCTCAGACTTCAAGAAGAATATAATAATTCCAATCCCAAAGAAAGCAGGTGTTGACAGTTGTGAAAATTACCGAACTATCAGTTTAATAAGTCACAGCTGCAAAATACTAACGCGAATTCTTTACAGACAAATGGAAAAACTGGTAGATGCGGGCCTTGGAGAGGATCAGTTTGGATTCCGTAGAAATGTTGGAACACGTGAGGCGATACTGACCTTACGACTTGTCTTAGAAGAAAGATTAAGAAATGGCAAACCTACGTTTCTAGCATTTGTAGACTTAGAGAAAGCTTTTGACAATGTTGACTGGAATACTCTCTTTCAAATTCTGAAGGTGGCAGGGGTAAAATACAGGGAGCGAAAGGCTATTTACAATTTGTACAGAAACCAGATGGCGGTCATAAGAGTCGAGGGGCATGAAAGGGAAGCAGTGGTTGGGAAAGGAGTGAGACAGGGTTGTAGCCTCTCCCCGATGTTATTCAATCTGTATATTGAGCAAGCAGTAAAGGAAACAAAAGAAAAATTTGGAGTAGGTATTAAAATTCATGGAGAAGAAGTAAAAACTTTGAGGTTCGCCGATGACATTGTAATTCTGTCAGAGACTTGGAAGAGCAGTTGAAAGTAGTAAAGGAGTTTTGCTATTTAGGAAGAAAAATAACTGATGATGGTCGAAGTAGAGAGGATATAAAATGTAGACTGGCAATGGCAAGGAAAGCGTTTCTGAAGAATATAGATTTATGTATCAGGAAGTCGTTTCTGAAAGTATTTGTTTGGAGTGTAGCCATGTATGGAAGTGAAACATGGACGATAACTAGTTTGGACAAGAAGGGAATAGATGCTTTCGAAATGTGGTGCTACAGAAGAATGCTGAAGATAAGGTGGATAGATCACGTAACTAATGAGGAGGTATTGAATAGAATTGGGGAAAAGAGAAGTTTGTGGCACAACTTGACTAGAAGAAGGGATCGGTTGGTAGGACATGTTTTGAGGCATGAAGGGATCACAAATGTAGCATTGGAGGGCAGTGTGGAGGGTAAAAATCGTAGAGGGAGACCAAGAGATGAATACGCTAAGCAGATTCAGAAGGATGTAGGTTGCAGTAGGTACTGGGAGATGAAGAAGCTTGCACAGGATAGAGTAGCATGGAGAGCTGCATCAAACCAGTCTCTGGACTGAAGACAACTACATTAAAAACACGTAAATTAGTTTCAAAATACGGCGTGCACACATTTTTTTCAACATGTAAACGTCACCACAGATATTCGGATTTAGGTTATGATATGTTCAATATGCCTACCATCATTGGCAATGATGTGACGCAGACGAATAGCGAAATTCTGTACGACCCGCTAAAGTGTTGGAACATCGATAGTGGCGACGACTTCCTGAATGGGTGTTTTCAGCTCAGCGATGGGCTTTGAGGTTTTTGCTGTACACCTTGTCTTTAATACAGCCCCACAAAAAGGAGTGGCACGCGTTAAGATCCGGAGAATATGGCGGCCAATCGAAGCCCATGCCAGTGGCCTCTGGGTACCGCAGAGTCAGAATGCTGTCCGCAAAGCGCTCTTCCAGGACATCAAACACTCTCCTGCCTCGACAGGGTTGAGCTCCGTCGTGCATGAACCACATATTGTCGAAACCAGCACTTTGGATAATGGGTATGAAATCGTGTTCTAAAACCTTCACGTGCCGTCCGGTAGTCGTCGTGCCATCAAGGAATATTACACCGATTATTCCGTGACTGGACACTGTACACCACACAGTCATCCATTGAGGGTCAAGAGACCTCTCGATCGCGAAATACGGATTCTCAGTCCCCGAAATGTGCCAGTTTTGCCTGTTGACGAATTCATTAAAAAAAATACAAAATAAATAAAAATCATGTGACTAGGGCCTCCCGACGCGTAGACACCATGCAGATGTTTACAGCAACAATGACTTTCGGCAATTTTGTGACCAAACGAATGCCACGAAGGACAATATTACCTCCTACAGAATCATATCCCAAGCCATAGGGTGTATCCATTGCAATTTCACGACTGATGGAGCAACTTTAATTTCGCCGCCACCACTGATGAGCCGTCACTGCCGGCCGCGGTGGTCTCGCGATTCTAGGCGCGCAGTCCGGAACCGTGCGACTGCTACGGTCGCAGGTTCGAATCCTGCCTCGGGCATGGATGTGTGTGATGTCCTTAGGTTAGTTAGGTTTAAGTAGTTCTAAGTTCTAGGGGACTGATAACCACAGCAGTTGAGTCCCATACTGCTCAGAGCCATTTGAATCATTTTTTTGTGCCGTCACTGACGTCACAGCGCACCGATAAGAACAGACAAGCTGCAACGCAAAGCTCTCGCTCTCTCTAGCTCAGATCAAGACTTTGAATGTAGGTTAACCGTTTCAATTGTAAATTTCTTTTCTTTGTAGCGAGCTTTTGACCACCATTGCTGTTTCCATAAATAAATGTAGTTTCAGGATAGAGCGTTCGCAGTCAGTGTTGAGATTGTTCATCCCACCATTAAGAGTGCCCATTGCTATTTATCACATCCGTCTTTCTTTTTCATTTTACTGTGGTTCTCATTGCATGTGTTTTTACATATCTTCTGGAGGTGTGCGTTTCTATAGTTCTGTGTAGTATTTTCATTAGGCACGTTTACATGTGTTGCTATGCTACGCAGTACACTGCGTGATCTGTGGTGTCCACTGTTAAGTTTCCGACTGGCGATTCCGAACCTCTACTGATGATACCATCGTTATTCACTAGACAATAGTGCAAAGCACGAAATCGGTAGAAACTTCAAATTTGAGAGTACCCTCTAATTGTGAGAGCTGTGTTTAAATGCTGCAGATCATCCGAATACGTTTTTTCTTCTTTTTTAAAGATACAGTTAAACAGTATAACAGCCTGTTCCGCTAATGTTTACAAAGTATTACATCATATGCCTTTGAGATTTCGAATACAGTTCATTTCAGTAGCTTCAGTAGGGAAACGGTTTCTTTTGAATTTAGGCAAGATTTATATGGTCCAGTCACGTTAAGGGGAGGTTTACTCTCTTTTGGTTCAGAAAATTGATTTTTTTTTTAAATTGAATTTTTGGATCCATAAAAGTGTTTAGAATCAAACCGTGAAATGGTTTTTCCTAATACGGAACGGAAATGTTTGTTATTCGTGGTAGAACAAAAAAATGCATCTGCCTGAAATCGGCCTTTTTCACGCACCAGTTGTTTTCTTTCGGGGGTCGAGTTATTCTGCCGGTGCTTGGGAGGAAACACACCAGTTCAAATGAAAGTTTGAACGCGTGTGTTTGGAAGTTAGCCCCAAGCATTTGCATTCTGGTGCGGTGACTGTGGAGATTGCGACTTTCCTTGCAGTGAGCAGCCCCAACGAAGGGTATTCAGCAATTCTGAAGACCATGACAATGATAGACGTCACCCTGGGACTCTATTCGACGCACTTCGCCAAGCATTCTGACGACCACCGAATTCAAGCGGCCGAAAACCGCTTGTCGCCGGCCGTACGAGCGTCTCTGGAGTAACGCAGAATGGCCCAGATCGAGCAGAACGCCCTCTATGAGGAAGAGGAAGGACTAGTTTATGGACCCGGAGTAGCAGATTGAACGTAAGTTGCATAATATTGCATTTATATGTACTCAAAACTTCAAACGCGTTTTTCTCGAAATGACTTATTTTCTTATCGCGTGGTACGGTAACTTCAAATCTACTGAACCGATTGGAATGATTCTTTGTTTCCGACGAAGCTAACTGAATTGTTTAGGAGTTGTACCACTTTTATTCCGATACATCAACTATAAATATTTTTACTTGGCCATCAAAGCAGAAAAATCGATGAAAAAACCCTATTTTTTTCAAATGGTCGTCAATTTGTTTCCTATTCTCCAAATAACTTAAGTGAGGTACAGCTCCTAAATAATCTTATATACTTCGCTAAAGTCAACTCTATTTTTATTTCAACCGAGCCGGCTGACCTGTGACATACCACGAGTGGAGGTCTACATCGAAATTTTGTTTAGTTCCGACGGCACTTCCGCCTTTGTTCTTCGACATTTCTGGTCGAAGAAATTCCAGTTTGTAGAGGAAATATCAATAAACGTTTCGTCCAAATTTGACATTGATATCTATAACACATCCCGAGAAAAAAATTCTCAAAGAACATGTTTTTTTTCGGGCCAAAGATAATTAACCTCCCCTTAATGTGAATGTTGCAGATGGCAACACTAGCAGTGTTGGGTATATAAAGCGTAACGGAGCGATTTATGGGACATCTGGAAGTGCATGAACACTGGATTTGGGGCCAAGGGTGGAACCATTTCTCTAGCTAAGTTTCAAGGCCGTTCGCGTTACGCCTTGGTTAAAGTATACACTGCATGACAAAACGGTTCGCAGAGCTAAGTGTGATGCATCACGGGCCAAAGACGACGGCTGCCGAGATGTATACGGATGAACAGACGTGCAACTGTTGAGCAGCTTACTGCCCAGATGAAGCAAGCGTTTTCTCAACGACCGTACAGTGAATATTGCTGCGTATGGGCCTCTGCAGCAGACATCTGGTTCGTGGACTCACGCTGACTGCTGTTCATCGCCGACAGAAGCAGGGATTCGCACGCCAATAACCCAGCTGGACGTCCAGTGAGTGGCGTCAGGTGATTTTGGCGTGTACCGTGTGGAACGTCTAAAGAAAATACGCTGCAACCAGGGGGAGTATTGTGGGAATATTTCCGTGGCATTCCCTGGGTGATCTCGAAGGCAAAAAGAGTCAACACCTGTTTGCATCTATCGTTGGGGCCCATGTTAACCCCTATCCGCAGTTAGTTTTTCCTCTACACGATGGCATCTACCAGCAGGGTACTGTAACGCGTCACACAGCTCACAGTGGATGTGCGTCGTTCGAAGAGCACCAGGATGATTTCATCGAGCTCCCTGGCGACCAAACAGCCCGGATTTAAAACGAATCTCGATCGGGCTATTGGCGACATGCATCCTCAACCGAGAAACCTAGGGAAGCTGGCGACGGCACTGGAGTCAGAATGGCTCCACATCCATGTCGGTACGTTCCAGAACCTCACTGAATCTCTACCTGCTCGTCTCGCAGCGGTCCTCGCTGCAAAAGGTGATTATTAAGGCATTTGACGGGTGGTCGTATTAATGTGAATGGATTGGTTGGTTGGTTTGCGGGAGGGGACCAGACAGTGAGGTCATAAGTCCGGTCGTATTAGGGAGGGATGGGAAAGGAAGTCGGCCGTGCCCTTTCAAAGGCACCATCCCGGCATCTCCCTGATGCGGTTTAGGGAAATCACGGAAAACCTAAATCGGGATGGCCGGAGGCAGGTATGAGCCGTCGTCCTAACGAATGCGAGTCCAGTGTGCTAACCACAGCACCCCTTGTTCAGTGAGATTGAACAGTGTACTTCATTACGTTTTTCCCAAGTTAAATTTTGGTATAAATTGACTGTAAAAATTTCGCCACAGAGATCTATTAAACTGGTTTCTTCACAAAGAGTATGGTTCTTTAAGCTACACTACTGGCCATTAAAATTGCTACATCCCGAGGATGACGTGCTACAGACGCCAAATTTAACTGACAGGAAGAAGATGCTGTGATATGCAAATGATTAGTTTTTCAGAGCATTCACGCAAGGTTGGCACCGGTGGCGACACCTACAACGTGCTGACATGAGGAAAGTTTCCAACCTATATCTCATACACAAACAGCAGTTGACCGGCGTTGCCTGGTGAAACATTGTTGTGATGCCTCGTTTAAGGAGGAAAAATGCGTACCATCACGTTTCCGACTTTGATAAAGGTCGGATTGTAGCCAATCGCGATCGCGGTTTATCGTATCACTACATTCCTGCTCACGTTGGCCGAGATCCAACGACTGTTAGCAGAATGTGGAATCGGTGGGTTCAGGAGGGTAATACGGAACGCCGTGCTGGATCCCAATGGCCTCGTATCACTAGCAGTCGAGATGACAAGCATCTTATCCGCATGGCTGTAACGGATCGTGCAGCCACGTCTCGATCCCCGAGCCAACAGATGGGGACGTTTGCAAGACAACAACCATCTGCACGAACAGTTCGACGAAGTTTGCAGCAGCATGGACTATCAGCTCGGAGACCATGGCTGCGGTTACCCTTGACGCTGCATCACAGACAGTAGCGCCTGCGTTGGTGTACTCAACGACTAATCTGGGTGCACGAATGGCAAAACGTCATTTTTTCGTATGAATCCAGTTTCTGTTTACAGCATAATGATGGTCGCATCCGTGTTTGGCGACATCGCGGTCAACGCACATTGGAAGCGTGTATTTGTCATCGCCATACATGCGTATCACCCAGCGTGATGGTATCGGGTGCCATTGGTTACACGTCTCGGCCACCTCTTGTTCGCACTGACGGCACTTTGAACAGTAGACGTTACATTTCAGATGTGTTGCGACCCGTGGTTCTACCCTTCATCCGATCCCTGCGAAACCCTACATTTCCGCAGGATAATGAACGACCGCATGTTGCAGGTCCTGTACTGGCTTTTCTGGATACAGAAAATGTTCGATTGCTGCTCTAGGCAGTACATGCTCCAGATCTCTCACCAATTGAAAACGCCTGGTCAATGGTGGCCGAGCAGCTGGCTCGTCACAATACGCCAGTCACTACTCTTGATGAACTTTGGTATATTGTTGAGGGTGCATGGGCAGCTGTACCTGTACACGCCATCCAAGTTCTGTTGGCCTCAATGTCCAGGCGTATCAAGGCAGTTATCACGGCCAGAGATGGTTGTTCTGAGTACTGTTTACTCAGGATCTACGCACCCAAACTGCGTGAAAATGTAATCACATGTCAGTTCTGGTTTAATATATTTGTTCAATGAATACCCATTTAGCATCTGCATTTCTCCTTGGTGTAGCAATTTTAATGGCCAGTGGTGTAATTATTCATAAATATTGTTCAGTGGCGACTATGGCTCATTCATGAGACATGCGTATTGCAAGAACATTGAACACTCGCTGGGAAAAATTAATTAGCCTTTAAAGAAAATACACACTGTGAGCACTGTAAGTGGTGTAGAACTGGTAAGCCACGGCAGCGTTGTGGTGTGGTTCAAAATGGCTCTGAGCACTGTAAGGTGTCAGACAAATCCAACACCTTCCATGAAAACCCTGAAATGATAAGCAATCCAGTGGTATGTCACATAGCTCCGAATAAATCGTGACATTAAATTAACCAAAGTAATACGAGTAACGAGTGAGCAAATGGAATACCACAGGCTTACACAAGAATGCCTAAATGCTTGTCATACCTTCCCACCGTGAGACAGACGCAGTTCCAAGGGGAGAAACGAGGACAGAAGCCGAGAGCAGAACCATGTTAAGCTAGAAGGCCCTACGGTAACGGACGGACTGGACACCCACGTCGCCAGCTAACAACTAGGGCCACACCACTCGCAAGATTTAGCGTGAGATTTTTTCGCGTCTCTGTTACGTTAGGACCACCTGCTAGCCCATGTTCAAAGATAGAGCCCTCCAGAAGAACAGTATAGATCTTACGATAACACTGAAAGGACCACACCAGCTGCAAGTTTGAGTGTGAGACTTTTTCGCGTCTCTGTTACGTTGAAAACTTAAAAACATTGCCCCACCACGAAAAGTATAAAGTTTCTCATTGGATAGGCAGAATTTTTGTAGGCAGAGCTTAAGGTTAACATTGAGACCCTGATTGGTCAGATGAAAACACAGCCAGATAGTTTTTTTTAAACCAACTTCGGTAAATTGTAGTAAGAAGAAGTTAGGAGAGGAGTTGCTTACGAGATGGCGAGGTGAGCGGAGCTGTGCTGCCCGGTGCCGCCCTGACGCTGCCTAAAAAAATTCTACATGTCATGTGTGGTGCGGCGTCTCCTTACCAGCAACAGGTCCCAGGTTCAAACTAGTCAATTCCTTAAAAAACACGCTCAGAGCGTCGTTGCGCGAAAGTGGTAGGGAGACACGATATAGAACAAACCGACACCACCATGAATGTTTAGAGCACTATGGGACTTAACGTCTTTGGTCATCAGTCCCCTAGAACTTAGAAAAACGTAAACCTAACTAACCTAAGGAAATCACACACATCCATGCCCGAGGCAGGATTCGAACCTGCGACCGTAGCGGTCGCGCAGTTCCAGACGGTCGCGCCTAGAACCGCTCGGCCACTTCTGCCGGCGTTGTGGTGTATGTATGCGTGTTGAGGCCTGCCTGGTCTTGGTTAGATGTTGTCGCTGCTTTCAACAGTAACAGGTGACGTGGGCAGTTTTAGAAGGGCCGAAATGCCCCTGATGGACACGTTACTCAGGTGACGTCCATTGTCTAGTAACTGAACTCTCCTGACCGACCCTTTCTGGTGTTACTGCTTCTCTACTGACAACACAACACTCTGTGCCTTCTTTTATATTTGTAGACAAGCCTCACATGAGTTATAATGGTCAGTTCCGCTTTCTATAGGCGTGTCCGGATACCTTCTGGTAAGACACTGTACAGGCCTACTATAAATGATTCATTGGTTTTCAGAACTCAGTATTTTCAAAGTAAGTATTACAGATACAAGTATTGTTGATGAATGAACGGAACCATAAACTGACCAAGTTTGCTTTTTCACTCTAAAAATGTTCTACGAGTGCCCCTCTGGCCACATGACATACGTCCAAGCGGCAGCGAAGTTCGATCCATATCTTACGTGGCGACATTCTGTCAGTGGTCATTACAGCAGCATTTATGCGTTCTCTGAGGTGCTCCACTGTTGTCGGCGGTGAGGGGGTCCTTAAAGTACCCCCAAGGGGAAAAGATACCAGGTGCCAGGTCAGGAAACCTGGGAGGCCAAGGGAACAGAGCCACATCATCTTCACCATTAGGCCCAACAGGGATTCGTCGTTTAGGTAGCGACGAACATCTATGCTTAAATGAGAAGGTGCCTCGTCTTGTTGAAAGATGGAATTGTCGCAATCAGCAGTGACTTGTGGACACAACCACAACTACAACGCACAAACGTTGATTGGTACCAAAAAAAAAAGTGTGAAATCTTATGGGACTTAACTGCTAAGGCCATCAGTCCTTAAGCTTACACACTGTAAGTAGGCTGTTTAGGTTTTTCTATTGGTAACAGCACATAGCGCTCTGTATGAAAAATCACTGGCTGTGCTGTGTGTAGTCAGTGGCTGGTTGGCATTGTTGTAATACTCGCCATTGTAGTGTTGGGCACTGGATGTTAACAGAGCGTAGCGTTGCGCAGTTGGAGGTGAGCAGCTTGGAGTGGTGAATGTGCGGAGAGAGATGGCGGAGTTTTGAAATTTGTAAGACTGGATGTCATGAACTTATATATATATTATGACTTTTGAACACTATTAAGGTAAATACATTGTTTGTTCTCTATTAAAATCTTTCATTTGCTAGCTATGCCTATCAGTAGTTAGTGCCTTCCGTAGTTTGAATCTTTTATTTAGCTGGCAGTAGTGGCGCTCGCTGCATTGGAGTAGCTTGAGTAACGAAGATTTTTATGAGGTAAGTGATTTGTGAAAAGTATAGATTAATGTTAGTCAGGACCATTCTTTTTTAGGGATTAAGTCAGATTGCGTTGCGCTAAAAAAAGAATATTGTGTGTCAGTTTATGCAGAGTCTTCTATAATTTTTCTAAGGGGACGTTTCATATGTCGACCTTCAGCCGAGGATATCTCACTGGAATCTTCTGACTTTTTGTTGTAGTTTGTGTAATTAGTGTAGCTATAATTTATTGCTAGCGCGTAATTATAGAGAGAATTTCCTTTGTAGTTGTAGTTTTTTATTGTTGTACAGTAAAACAGTTATGGCATGCATGTAGATTTGCACCAAGTATTTCGCAGCTGCGCTTGCAATTAACTAGATATTATTTTCAGTGCTATGTTTATGTGTTCTCTTATTTTTGCTCTTCAAATTCTGGTTTTCTGTGTTGTCGTGTGAAATATTGTGAGGATAATGGCGTGTGAAAAACGTAATACTAGACTCCAAAGTAAACTGAGAAATGACAGTGAAGACGAAAGCAGTCTGTTAGCGCCGCCGAGTAATGAATTAACTAATGTTCAATGTAGTAATTTGGTAATTATGCATAGGGAATAGAGCGGGCTGCAAATAATGATGTAGGCAGTGAAACGATTAGTGAACAGGGAAGCATTATCGATCGATCGGTCGGCAACAGCTCGCCTCAGGATTCCGAAATGACAGGACACAATCTTGCAAATACTGTAGATTCAGATTTTGCGTCCTCACCGTTTTCTCAAATAAATCAAGACACATTTTCTGCTTTTCAAAATGCGAATATTGCCGGTTCAAATGCGCTGCCGAATAGCACTGAGGAACATGTTTCAGACACCAGTGCACTGTTATTACAGTTAATGCAACAAATGGGACAAAGGCTACAAAAGTTTAACGCAACGCTTGAACAAAATCAGAAACAAATGGGACCAAATTTTCAAAAGTTAGACATAAGGGAACAAAATCAGAGACAAACACAGCAAAAGCTTCAAAAGATAGACACAATGGAACAACACCAGAGACAAACACAGCAACAGTTAGACACAATGGAACAAAATCTTCGGAAGTTAGACACCACACTTGAACAAACACATGAAGATTTAACTACTGAGTTACATGACATTGAATCAAAATGTCAAAAACTCTGTAATGACGTAAAACCACAAATTTGTGAGCATTTTCAACCTATTTTTTCGCGGCATGAAAATGCATTACAGAGTCACGAATCAGCCATAAAAGAACTGCAAACAATTGTTCATGAAAATCACGACACCTTGCAAGCTAAAAGTGACTGAGTTGCATCTACCGATTCGGTTACGCAACTTGCAAAAACTCAGGAAATCTTAAAGGACACAGTAGATTCGCTTTCAACACAAATGGACACTCTGAAACTTGGTTCAGAAAAACACACAGGGGAAATAATTTCACTATCGGATAAAGTAGCCGAACTTTCAGATCAGTTCACTAACTTATCTACAAAGGCAGATGATGATCTGAATGACACAAGACCTGTAGCCTTCACTGACACTGAAGAGTATGAACAAATTAGAAAATTCAAACAGAATCAAAATCAAATCAATACACAGGACAAAAGAGAATTCCGGGAAGTACGAAATCAGTTGGCACAAGTAATACAAGAATTACATATTTCAGAGGACACTCACGCTCCAGTACGGGAAGAGGGACATAGAAATACGGAACAACCACAAAATAATAACACAGGACACTTCGGAAATTGTGAAAGAAATTGGCGAGGCGCATTGAATTTTGTGATGGAACCGCCGAAACGACGTAACAATGACCGAATTGCGACTTGCCGACATGATGATTTTGATTATAAGCTGTTCATTACTACACGAAAATTTTAAAACATTTAAGAATTCCGGCAACGATATTCATCCACAAGCGTGGCTTCATCAATTCTCTCATCGTTTTCCTCCCAACTGGTCATTAGAGCACAGATTAGAATTTATGTGTCGCTACTTAGAGAATAAACCAGCTGTAAGAATACGATCGGTCATTCACGATTGTCACAGTGAAGGAGAATTTTATCATGCCTTCCTCTCAGCATATTGGTCTCAGGCTACACAAGACCGAGTAAAACATAGTATCATAATGATGAAACATTTCGAAAAATCTGAACTTTCCAGTCTTGTGAAATATTTTGATGACATCTTGCACAAGAAGCAGTACCTGTCAAACCCATACAGCTCCTCAGAACTCATCCGCATTTACTTAATCAAATTGCCTGAACATTTACGACATATTATTTTGGCAGGACGTTGCAAAGACGACACTGAAGCTTTTCAGGGACTGTTACAAGAACTGGAAATTGACACTGACAATCGTGGAACGCGAAAAAAGGAACACAACAAATACAGGTCACATCCGTCGCAATTCCGCAATGAAAGAAATAATAACTGGACACGACAAAGCTATTCTCACAACACAAATCGTGACCAAAACAGATACCACCTGCATGACAACCGTTGGCAGAATAATAGTAACAGAGAAAGATCGTTTTTCCATAGTAATGAATGTAACAGAGACAACCGTAGAAACAGACAATATGGGAACCAAAATAACTATTATCAAGGGAGACCGAGTAACTTCAGACGCAACAGTCCACCACGTAGTTACGATTCCGGGAGAAATTCTCCAGCACATGACCGACAACCAAGAAACTATGTAAACTACCGACAAAACGACGGACCTGAATTCCATCAGAACTGGCGAGCTTCAAACAGGGCAGGGCCTTCTCGTCAAGATGAATTTGTAGAAGTTAGGTCTCCTAATCCCAATAACGACACACGCCAACAAAGAGATAGCAGACAATGACTCGCACCGCAGGCAGCCACTTGCGCCGGCTGGCTCAGAGAAAAATAACATAGACGCCAGCCTTGAGCAAAGTTTAGCATTCCTTACCGACGTACACAACATGATAATTGCCTAGAAGTTGAAACTCTGCGTACTAGAAAGAGTAAAGGTTTACACCACATTTCACATGTAAAACCGTTTATTGAAAAATAATCTGCTTTTTAACTTTGTCTTTTCCATAAAACTTTTCACTTCACATTTCTAGTATACTTTGTCAGACTTAAGAAATTGAGAACCTAGGGAACATTTTTAAACAAATTACGAATGCATTGTTATAGTGAACAGACACACAGTGTTGTATTTGTACATTCTTGCTTGTTAGTTGCACGATTACGTAACGACTATCAGGCTTACATACTGGTACTGCTAATGAGATTTTAATGCAACATTTTGGTTTACTTGCAGATACATTCTGGATTTAAAGTGCTTTCTGTGAGATACTAGATGACACAATGTTTAGTTTAAGTGACAACTACACGATTTTATCACGACGCTACTAATCAGTGACAATTTACAATGTTGCTTTTGCAGTTTATCTGTTTTATATCTGCACAGTTTTTCTGAATTCTTCTGGAAAGTAAAACATGTTTTAGTAGTAACTTTTGTGGTATAGCTACAAGGAGACAGTTTTTCCGTAGCACAACAATACGTTACGGCACAGCACTTCCATCATCACGGCAATAAGCGTAATAACTAAGATATCTATACACAAAGCAATTCACTTCGTTTATTACAAGGTAAGTACATTGACTTCAGCAGAACTTTGCTTACAGAGGACGATAACTACTACACTTCCACAGAATTATCTTACAGTAAGACGCACATTTAGCGCTACAGGACACTTATTTGAGTGATTAATTTTGTACTTAAAACATTTATTTTCGAAGATGTTTGAAGTGCGATGAAACAAAGATTTCTCCGTGATACATTTCATTCCATTGCTGTAATCTGTAACACCTGAGGATACAATTACATTAATCCTCAGGGGGGTACACGCTTACTTTATGTACCATGTGTTTGGCAAGTACAAGGAGCCCTAGCTAATATAGTATTTGCTTATACAACTTTACACATTGGTACCATATTTCTCTAACACATAAATTACACAGCTATCTGATCATTTTACTGGGAGAAAGAAACATTTTTTTACTACGTCAGTGACAGATGTTTATGCAATTACACAGCTGGATAACTTCACACTTATGAAATTGTATTTTGTCTGTACTGTTTGAACCCTTCATATTTTTCGGAACAATTGTGACACTATTAGAGCTCTGAATGTCGTATTTGGTATGAGATCATGATTTTTAAAGTACGTTTGAGGTAGACGACACTTCTGAAATGAGCAGAGAATTTTTTTAGGTTTTAAAATATTCAGAAAGCTACAACGATTTTGAGATGTAATTATTACGACGATGATGCGTATTATGCTGTTGAGGTATATTTATGATCAATGAGATGATACTATATGAGGAATCCGATTATGCTATGTATTTATTATGATGAAATACTGAAGACATGTTGATGAATATGTATATGTGTAATAAGGTAACGAATAAGGAGTAGTGGTTAGGGACTCTGACTTGTGAAAAAGGATGATGGAAACCAAGAATCGTACTTTAAAGAGTTATGAAATGTGTGTAAATGCGTGAATGTATCACAATGCCGACGATAATTTTTTGGACACTGTTATATTTACAGGATTTTGTTTCTACACATTTGTAACGCAAATTCTCGACCTGTGAAATTTTTATATGAGACTGTTACTGTAGCGCAAACTGATGCCGTAAATATTTCGGTAAGAAAGTTAAGTGACCACCTGCACGTAATGCGTTTTGGGCCCCCAGCTGAGAGATAGTCGTCTGACAAAAGAAAGCCATTAGGAGAAAAAAAGAGGCCATTATCCTGGCTATTGACATTCCTTTGTAGAAAGCATCGCAAAAACGACTGATAATGACAAGCGTCTTTCTACGAGAGTTGAGAGAATTTGTACTAACTTATGAAATGTCACATGACTATTGAACGATATTTTTATGCTTTGCCTATCATAGTTGCTTATTTCATTTGATATCTGGTTTCCAGCTGTGTTGTAGCATTGGTTTAATAAAATAAAATTAAATGCATTTGCTAATGTGAACACTTTCTGTCAACAGATCTATTAAATAATCATTTTATGATCCACGTTCTTCGAAAAAGGAGCACTTGGAAAGGAAAGAACAATAAGAAGGGATTAATAACAGTTACTGCATAGTTAATTTTCTTTTCAACTACTTGGTAATATCTTTTGTAGAATTAGTTTTGTGGTGCACCACTTTAATGACATAGATATTAATATGTGAATAGACATTTCCCTTTTCTGCATTGTTGTCTTTACTGTAATATTTTTTCTGCTTGAGCTTTGTCATGTTTAGACATAAGTTATTGCATTTGCTGCTGCTATTTTGCCAGGCATAGTGTTACTGAATTTCACTTTGTATTGCTCTGTTAAGCCAGTTTTACTACTGATTTATTTTTCTTGTTGCTGTTCATTGCTTCATATTAGTTTTAATGTTGCATTGGCTTTGCTAAGTCCTGTATTGCTGCTTTTTTGCCAATTTGCATTTTTTTTGTCATTGCTGTTTGTGTTAATTGTTTTGTGCTGCTGCATTGCGTCGTCCCTCAGTTTAGCATCTGAGCTCAGTAGGTTTAAGTTAGCTTAAGAGGGAGTAGACTACATAAGAAACTAACTATGATGAATTGGAAGAAAAGCATTGAGAAGCTATAAGAAAATGGTTTGGCCAAAAAAGTAGTGTACAGTGGAGAAAAACTATTTTTGAAAGAGGATGTGAACAGAATACAGAAAGCATGCTTGGATAGGATTTTTTTTTTGGCTGGAGCAAATGTTGAAATAAGAGGGATGATCTGCGGAATGAAGTTTTGGGTTGGACTGCAGTACCAAATGTTACCCTGAAAACAAACTCTGTCCTTTCTTTTTGTGTTATCCCACTATGTGTTTGTGTACCCTTGTGTATTTATTTTCTTCCTGTCTCTGTGTACTGTTCGATAGAATTTTTTCTCTTCTAATACTAAGCTACATTCACTATGATGAGGAATACTGTTATCCTCAAATATAATTTGCATTAATAACATGTTATTTACTTCGTAAAGATGTTTGCACATTATTTATTCTGTTTTGTTCTAATGCTCATGTGTGAAGTTGATGTTTCAAAAGTTATTCTGATCTTTTATGTATGTACTTATGTCATAATTTTTGTAACACAGATGTATTTGTTATTTCGATTCTTTTGTAAAGCCTGTATTACTGCAAATGATATCTGTACTATTATGTTCTTTAATGATGTATTTTGTACCTTTGTATTTGTATTCCTATGTTATTGTCACCAGTTCATCAAATTAAGTAACTTGTAAGTTACATTGCACTGCACACATTTCTGTTGGTCATAGTATATGGACAATATGTGAGAAGTAGGGACTGATAGTGTTTGCATGTGTGTTAACAAATTAGCAAGGGACTGATTAACAGCATTGCTGGTTCTAATGACAATTCCAAAAACTTTGTGAGTGCACAAGTGGTGGTTTATGGACTTGCTATATGGACTTTCTATATTGTCCACAAGACTCTTCGATGGTGATTGTGCACCTGCACAGTCGCAACAGTTGGCTGCTAGCCATCTCTACAAGGACTACAGTGGGTCTACACCTTTGATGACTTACCAATACCATTATTTCTACAAGGACTGCAGTGGGTCTGCACCTCTGGTGGCCCACCAATACCATAATCTCTACTAGGACTACAGTGGGTCTGCTCTGTGATGACCAACCTACCAATATTCTTCAAAACGTCAACTGACTCTGCTGTGGGTTTGCTCTGTTGTGGCCCACTACTTTTTCAAGACTGCTTAGAAATCCACTACTTCCATGTGCATTTTCTTTTACTGCTCAGACATTGAGCAAAAACACTGCTATTTTACTGTGATGAACGATCAGGACTGTCTTTAAGGACTGTGAGAAAATTTTGGCTTTTGACCAATATTGTATCGATAAGTGTGTGCATTTCATTTCTTTGTTATTGTAATTATGAAATTATTTTCAAATCTGTATTGGCCACTGCCCAAAACAATTTGTAAAATTTTTTGTGGGGAGCATGGGGGCTATGTAAGTAGGCTGTTTAGGTTTTTCTTATTGGTAACGCCACATAGCGCTCTGTATGAAAAATCACTGGCTGTGCTGTGTGTAGTCAGTGGCTGGTTGGCATTGTTGTAATACTCGCCATTGTAGTGTTGGGCAGCTGGATGTTAACAGCGCGTAGCGTTGCGCAGTTGGAGGTGAGCAGCTAGCAGTGGTGAATGTGGGGAGAGAGATGGCGGAGTTTTGAAATTTGTAAGACTGGATGTCATGAACTGCTATATATATTATGACTTTTGAACACTATTAAGGTAAATACATTGTTTGTTCTCTATTAAAATCTTTCATTTGCTAACTATGCCTATCAGTAGTTAGTGCCTTCCGTAGTTTGAATCTTTTATTTAGCTGGCAGTAGTGGCGCTCGCTGTATTGCAGTAGCTTGAGTAACGAAGATTTTTGTGAGGTAAGGGATTTGTTAAATGTAGAGGTTAATGTTAGTCAGGGCCATTCTTTTGTAGGGATTATTAAAAGTCAGATTGCGTTGCGTTAAAAAAAGAATATTGTGTGTCAGTTTAAGCACTGCCTTGTATAATTTTTCTAAGGGGACGTGTCAACGCTACTTAACCTAAATTATCCTAAGGACAAACACACACACACCCATGCCCGAGGGAGGACTCGAACCTCCGCCAGGATCAGCCGCACAGTCCATGACTGTATCGCCTTACACTGCTCGGCTTATCCCGCGTGGCTATTGGTACCCTACCGGTCACAGACTTCTTATAGAAGATAAATTGCCCTTACAGCTTCATCCGTGTCACTGCACAGAAAACATAAACTTTCAGCAAATCTCGTTTATGCGGCCACGATTCCATAGAGATTTTTTGCGCTCCACACACACACACACACACGCTTTGCGGGATTTAATCTTTCCACATAAATAGAAGGTTGCTTCTTCGCTGAATATCAGCTTAGAGGCAAAATGTTCATCATCAAGTGCTTTCTGCGTTGTGATGCAAAACTGAAGACGCTGGCCATAATCTCACGATTTTAATTGTCGCAGGAGCTGCAAACGGCACGGTCTGAAATGTAACCGGCGCCACAAAATGTTGCCCTCAGTTTGGTGCGGTATTCCGAGTTCGACGCTTGCGCGGACCGTAAATATTTTTGGACTACTTCCTAAACTTTCCCTCCGCCACTCCACGGCTGCAGCTGTCGCGTTTGGTCGACCGTCACTTTACAGAGAGAGCCAGCGTCTCTAAACTGTCGATACCAATGCACAGTGCTCTGTTTACAGGGCAGTTCTTCTCCATAATTGCTTCTGAATGTACTCTGCACTTTGTCGTAACAGATAAGGATCTCGCATATTCCAACACACAAAAACTCTTTTCTTGCTTCGTCGCCATTTTGACAAGGTATTACATTCGTAACACCAACTGGTGGTCACGACGAGAACTCGGTGAGTTTACGATTCTATTCACGCTGTATCAAATTCATATCGATTAATACAGCGCTACTACAAGTTATTGATCTGCTTTCAAAGCTCTATATTTTTCAATGTACAGCTCCTACACTATTCTTCCCTGACAATTGTCACCTCTCGTGGCACGGACTCCACACAACCAGAAGAGTTGGCGACCAGTAATGATCCCCGACCTCTCAACTGTCATAAATTTAACTGAAATGCAACTGAAAGTATCCACAACGTAGATGATAGCATTCCAGAATTTCTGTACAAATAGCCATCATCCGAAAGCAAAATCTTTCATTTTTGTCGAATGTTAATCAAACAAGTCTTCCCATTTCGAGAATAATGGCACAGTACATTGTCTTCCCACACATCTGACACTTTAAATGGTGCAGTGGTCTGAAATATAGTAGCTATGATCTGTCTGACGTTCCAGTCGCTGCTAATATATGAGAGAATGTAGCCGAGAATTGGAAATCACATTTCTTGCGATGTAAACAGTTGAAATGTCCCCTTAGAAAAATTATACAAGACTGTGCTTAAACTGACACACAATATTTTTTAGCGCAACGCAATCTGACATTCAGTAATCCCTACAAGAGAATGACCCTGACTAAATTAACCTATACGTTTCACAAATCACTTACCTCACAAAAATCTCGGTTACTCGAACTACTGCAATACAGCGCGCGCCACTACTGCCAGCTAAATAAAAGATTCGAACTACTGAAGGCACTAACTACTGATAGGCATAGTTAGCAAATGAAATATTTTTATAAAGAACAAACAATGTATTTACCTTGTTGTTGTTGTTGTTGTTGTTGTTGTTGTCTTCAGTCCTGAGACTGGTTTGATGCAGCTCTCCATGCTACTCTGTCCTGTGCAAGCTTCTTCGTCTCCCAGTGCCTACTGCAACCTACGTCCTTCTGAATCTGCTTAGTGTATTCATTTCTTGGTCTCCCTCTACGATTTTTACCCTCCACACTGCCCTCCAATACTAAATTGGTGATCCCTTGATGCCTCAGAACATGTCCTACCAACTGATCCCTTCTTCTGGTCAAGTTGTGCCACAAACTTCTCTTCTCCACAATCCTATTCAATACTTCCTCATTAGTTATGTGATCTACCCATCTAATAGGTATTTACCTTAATAGTCATAGTATATATAGCAGATAATGATATCCAGTCTTACAAATTTCAAAACTCCGCCATCTCTCTCCCCACATCCAATACTGCTGGCGGCTCACCTCCAATTGTGCAACGCTATGTGCTGTTAACATCCAGCTGCCCAACACGACAATGGCGAGTATTACAAGAATGCCAACCAGCCTCTGACTACACACAGCACAGCCAGTGATTTTCAGAACGCTACGCGGCGGTACCAATATAAGGAAACCTAAACAGCCTACTTACATAGCCCCCATGCTCCCCACAAAAAATTTTACAAATTGTTTTGGGCAGTGGCCAATACAGATTTGAAAATAATTTCATAATTACAATAACAAAGAAATGAAATGCACACTCTTATCGATACAATATTGGTCGAAAGCCAAAATTTTCTCACAGTCCTTAAAGACAGTCCTGATCGTTCATCACAGTAAAATAGCAGTGTTTTTGCTCAATGTCTGAGCAGTAAAAGAAAATGCACATGGAAGTAGTGGATTTCTAAGCAGTCTTGAAAAAGTAGTGGGCCACAACAGAGCAAACCCACAGCAGAGTCAGTTGACGTTTTGAAGAATATTGGTAGGTTGGTCATCACAGAGCAGACCCACTGTAGTCCTAGTAGAGATTATGGTATTGGTGGGCCACCAGATGTGCAGACCCACTGCAGTCCTTGTAGAAATAATGGTATTGGTAAGTCATCAAAGGTGTAGACCCACTGTAGTCCTTGTAGAGATGGCTAGCAGCCAACTGTTGCGACTGTGCAGGTGCACAATCACCATCGAAGAGTCTTGTGGACAATATAGAAAGTCCATATAGCAAGTCCATAAACCACCACTTGTGCACTCACAAAGTTTTTGGAATTGTCATTAGAACCAGCAATGCTGTTAATCAGTCCCTTGCTAATTTATTAACACACATGCAAACACTATCAGTCCCTACTTCTCACATATTGTCCATATACTATGACCAACAGAAATGTGTGCAGTGAAATGTAACTTACAAGTTACTTAATTTGATGAACTGGTGTCAATTACAATTTTATAACATAAGAATACAATAACAAAGGTACAAAATACATCATTAAAACATAATAATACAGATAATGTTTGTAGTAAAACAGGCTTTACAAAAGATTAGAAATAAACTTGCACATCTGTGTTACAAAAATTATGACATAAGTACATACATAAAGATCAGAAAAACTTTTGAAACATAAACTTCACACATGAGCATTAAAACAGAACAGAATTAATAACGTCTAACTTATTTGCAAAGTAAATAACATATTATTAATGCAAATTATATTTGAGGATAACAGTATTCCTCATCATAGTTCATGTAGCTGAGTATTAGAAAAAATCTGCAACATAAGTCTTATCAGATAAACATTTAAAGACCAGAAGAACATACACAAGGGTACAAAAACACATAGTGGGATAATACAAGGAAAGGACAGGTTTTTCAGTGTAACATTTGATACTGCAGTCCAACCCAAAACTTCATTCCATAGATCTTTTGTCTTATTTCAGCATTTGTTTCCACCAAAAAAATCCTATCCAAGCATGCTTTTTGTACTTATATGTTCACATACTTCTTACCTCATTATTTATTTTCCATTATCTTACCTCATCATTCATTTCCAAGAAAATCCTACCTAAACCTGTTGTCCCTAAATACTACTTTTTTTGTTCCTACCCCCTTTCAAAATATTTTTTTGGCCAAACAATTTTCTCATAGCTTCTCAATGCATTGCTTCCAATTCATCGCAACTCATTCTCTTATATAGTCTACCCCTGTTAAGCTAACTTAAATCTACTGAACTCAGATGATTAACTAAGGGACGAGGCAATGCAGCAGCACAAAACAATTAATACAAACAGCAATGACAAAAAAATGCAAGTAAGCATAGCAAGCACTAATAAACGTAATAACTTATACCTAAACATAACAAACTCACAAGCAGAAAAAATAGTACACTAAAAACAACAATGCAGATAAGGGAAATGTATATTTACATCTTAATGTCTATATACTTAAAGTGGTGCACCACAAAAACTTATTCTATGAAATAAATTACCCTCATTTTTTTGGAAGTATATCACATTATTATTATATACTGGATCTATAGACAGAAAATATTTATATTAGGACATCTATAAAATTTTATTTCAACCAATGCTGCAGTGCAGCTAGAAACCAGATATTAAACAAAATTGTCAAAGCAAGGCGTGAAACGTCATTCGCTAGCCATATGGCGTTTCATAGTGCAGTAAACAATCTTTCAACTAGCAAGACAATAGCCGTGAAATGTTTCTCATCGTTTCATTAGCCATTTTAGTAAATATCATACATTAAGAGCTCCACAGTATAATCATATGTTTTCAAGTTTGAGTGTGTCGTATTTACGATGCTTTCTACAAAGGAACGTCAATAGCGAGTATAATGGCCTCTTTTTTTCCGCCACCTGTGCCTCTGAAAGGCACACACTAATGGCTTGTTTCCAGGTGGCTGTCGCGCAGCTGGGTGCCCATGACGCATTACGTGCAGATGGTCACTTAATTTTCTTACCGAAATATTTACGACACCAGTTTCCGCTACAGTGGCAGTCTCACATAAAAATATTTCACAGGCCGAGAATTTGCGTTTCAAATCTGTAGAAAGAAAATCCTATTGATATAACAGTGTCCAAAAAATTTTCGTCGGCATTGCAATACATCCATGCATTTACATACATTTCATAACTCTTAAAGTACGATTCTTGGTTTCCAACCACCTTTTTCACAAACCAGAGTCCCTAACCACCACTCATTATTCCTTACCTTATTCGTCAACACCTCTTCAATATTTCATCATAACACATATGTAGCATAATCAAATAACTCATATAGCAAAAGCTTATTGATCATAAACATACCACAACAGCATAATACACAGTCATCGTAATAATAACATCATAACACCTCAGTCAAATTCTCAAAATCGTCGTAGCTTCCTCCAATAATTTCAAAAGCTGAAAAAATTCTCTGCTCATGTCAAAAGCTTCATCAACCTCAAACGTACTTTAAAAATCATGATCCCATACCAAATACGCCATTCAAAGCTCTCATAGTATCACAATGGTTCCGAAAAATATGAAGGGTCCACACAGCACAGACAAAATGCAATTTCACAAGTGTAAAGTTATCCAGCTGTGTAATTGCGTAAACATCTGTCACTGACGTAGTAAAAAAAAAATGTTTGTCTCTCTCAGTTAAATAATCAGATATTTGTGTAATTTATGTGTTAGAGAAATATGGTACCGATGTGTAAAGTTGTATAAGCAAATACCATATTAGCTGGGGTTCATTGTGCTTACCAAACACATGGTACACAAAGCAGGTGTGTACCCCTCTGAGGATTAATGTAATTATACCCTCAGGTGTTACAGATTACTGCAATGGAATGAAATGTATCAGGGAAAACCTTTATATCATTGTAATTCAAAAATCTTTAAAAATAAATGTTTTAAGTACAAAATTAATTACTCAAATACGTGTACTGTAGCTCTAAACTGTGCGTCATGTTGTAAGATAATCTCTGTGGAAGTGTCGTTGTTATCGTCCTCTGTAAGCAAAGTTCTGCAGAAGTCAATGTACTTACCTCATGATAAACAAAAGTGAAATGCTTTGTGTATAGAAATCTTAGTTATTACGCTTATTGCCGTGACAAAGAAAGTACTGTGCTGTAACGTATTGTTGTGCTACGGAAAAGGCTGTCTCATTGTAGCTATACCACAAAAGTTACTACTAAAACATGTTTTACTTTCCAGAATAATTCAGAAAAACTATGCAGATATAAAACAGATACACAGCAAAAGCAACATTGTAAACAGTCACTCATTAGTAGCGTCGTGATAAAATCGTGTAGCTGTCAAATAAGTCATCTTTAATATCACAAAAATTACTTGAAATAAGGAATGTCTTTTCAAGTAAACCAAAATGTTGCATTAAAATCTCGTTAGCAGTATATGTTCTAAGTATGTAAGCCTTATAGTCGTTAGTAATCGTGCAACTATCAAGCAAGAATGTACACACAGTAACACTGTGTTCTCTGTACACTATCACAATGCAGTGGTAATTACTGTATGTTCCGTAGGTTCTAGACTGGATAGTTGACTTAAAAACATTGTTGCATGATAACAGTTTCAAAGTGTGACAACGCATACTAGTAATATGAAGTGAAAAGTTTTATGGCAAAGACAAAGTTAAAAAGCAGATTATCTTTCAATAAACGGTTTTACATGTGAAATGTGGTGTAAACCTTTACTCTTCCTAGTACGCAGAGTTTCAACTTCAACGCAATTATCATGTGGTATACGTCGGATTCTGTAAGGTCCATTGTAAATCAGAAAGAATTTGTGACTCAAGTGTTTCTTCTTATGTGACAATGAATGAGCTTTAATGAGAACTTTCTGAACAATATATAATTTCTTTGCATTTGCTTTACCGTGTAGTCTTCTCCTTTTGTCTGCTGCCGAATTTATATTTTTAATAGCGAAATCAATTATGTCATTTTGTCGAAGTTTACGTGTATTCGGAAAAGGTACAAGCTCTCTGATTCTGTTCGATGGTTCTTCATTCTTCAGTACAAGAATAGTTGGTAAAGCAGTGGAGTCATGAGGCATTTCATTCAGCACGTTTTGAAATAAGTGTAAATATCTGTCCCACTGCTGATGCTTTCTGTGACAATAAAGTCTGCAAAGCTTATTGATTTCTTTCATAATCCGTTCAGACGGGTTACAATGTGGTGAGTACAATGAAATAAAAACAGATTTGATCTTATGGTTCCGCAGCATGCGTGACCAAACACCAGATCTGAATTGCGGTCCGTTGTCTGAAATGACTTTACTAACGTGTCCAACTTCACGTAAGAAATTTTTAACAAAGGCGTTGGATACAGACCGTCCAATAGCTTTACGTAACGGAGTGAAAGAAACAAATTTTGAAGTAAGTTCAACAGTGACTAGAACGTACGAAAATCCATTCGATGTTCTCACAAGGGGTCCCAAGAGATCAACAGCAGCAAATTATTTTAATTTAGAAGGAATGACAGGAAACAACGGAGCACGATGTGAGATAGTAGATGGTTTCACCTTTTGACAAAGTTTACAAATAGACAAGACTCTTCGAATTCTCTTTTCCATATTGTTAAAATAACAAGTTGTTCGAAGAATATGATAACATTTTTGTGGACCAAAATGTGCGTAGCTGAAATGAATGTACCAAATGAGCTTATTAACAAAATCGTCTGGAATGCAAAGTACCCATAGCTTGTCATCAACAGTGCAGAGTTTGAAGAGTATGTTGTTTCTAACCAGATAATAATGCCGAATCTGAGTGTGCGGCTTTTCATGCCATTTAGTTTTGTTGTCTTTCCAAATCGGATCTTTATCTTGTTCATGAGCAATGTCTTTTAAAAATGCGGTGATGGAGTTTTCAAAGGCGAATTTCTGAATGTAAGGAATACTGAAATTTTTCTCGAGGTTGCCTTCTGTGTTACTTTTCTCAAGCCCAGCTGGTGCGCGTGACAGTGTGTCCGCAACAATGTTCTCCTTGCCGGGAATGTAGACTATTGTGAAGTGGAATTCTTGCAGAAACAATGCCCAACGTTTTAACTTGTCATGATTTAATTTTGAAGACATAAGAAATTGTAATGCACGATGATCACTGCATACTTTTACGTTCTTACCAAAAAGAAAGAAACGGAATTTGTTAAATGCCCAAACGATAGCTAAAGCTTCTAATTCCGTACGGAATATTTTTTTTTTAGATTTTGTTAGCACTCGGCTAGCAAAAGCAATGGTTTTCTGAAAAGTAATGTCATTTTCTGTGGCTAATTGAAGTAAATGGGCACCAAGATCGACTTTAGAAGAATCCGTGCTAAGGCAAAAATCTTATGAGAGATCTGGATGAGCTAGTATTGGCGCGTTAAGTAGCGATTCTTTCAAAGAATTGAATTCCAACTGTGCTTGTTCGTCCCAGTTCCAAATAGTATTTTCTCCAGTGAGAGAACAAAGTTTTGGTGTAGCTAAAATTTCCATATTCAGAAAACGACGGTAAAAATTGACGAGACCTAGAAAACTGCGGACTTGTCTTTTTGTGGATGGAACTGGAATGGCTCTGATTGCTTCTAACTTTTCAGGATCCGGCTTAATGCCTTCAGAAGAAATAATATGTCCCAAAAACCTCACCTTTGACCTACCGAATTTAGACTTTCCAAGTTAACTGTAATTCCAGATTCTGCAAAAATACGTAACAAACTGTTGAGGATGCGATTATGTTGTTTCCATGAGGCTTCTGCTATTAGAATATCATCCACATACAAGGTGATGTGACGTTTTAAGAAATCAGGTAATATGAAATTTTGCCCGCGAATGAATGCTGCCGAAGGAATGTTCAAACCAAAAGGAAGTTCCCGAAATTGATAACAAACGCCGAAACAAAGAAAAGCTGTGTATTTTCTACATTCTGGATGAAGTTCGATCTGACAAAAGCTGGATCTGAGATCAATAGAAGACAACACTTTTACACCATTAAAATTTTGAAGAAGTTCTTCCAACGTTTGCGGCCTGTCTGTTTCAGGAATGATGATAGTATTGATTTGTCTCGAATCTAAGACAAGCCTGATCGATCCATTTTTCTTCTCAACAACATGTAATGGATCGTTGTATGAGCTTACTGCAGGCTCAATAATTCCCTCGTCAAGCAGAGATTGTGTTTCTGTTCTAACACGGTCCCTATAATGCGCCGGAATTACGTGTGGTCTAACTCAAAATTTAGTATGCTCACGAACACAAAATTGGTATTGAAATCCCTTGATTGTTCCTGTTTTGTGAGTAAAAACTGTGGAATGTGCTTGTAAAATCTCAAAAAGGTCTTGCCTATCAGTGTCATTACAATTCTCAATTGTTTGGATTTTATTCTGAATTAACTCATTAGTATCAAATATGCCGTCGATATCATTCCTGTCAGTACTTGCAGAGTGATTGTTAGTGCTAGTGTCGTAGAAAATTCCGAACTGTTGTCTAACAGAAGGTAAAGCCGATTTATTTCCTCGTCATGGTTTGAGAGCCACTCTTGAAATTTCAAAGCTATTGACTTACCTTCTTTCTCTAAACTTATTTCAGCATCGTGAAAGTTTAAGATTGCTTTGTTTTCATTGAAAAAGTCTACTCCCAATATAATTTCCGTCGACAATAATGCAACAATAAGAAAGTTCATAGAGAAGCTGTGGCTTTGACAAGAGAATTCTAAGTTGGTTTGTTGACGTACATTTACACTTTTCCCGAAGATAGCATCTTGTAATTTAATCTTACGTAACGGAAGTGTGGGGCAATCGTTCGATTTGTTGCATTTGCTAAAGGCTGTTTCACTAATTACTGAAATGGGACTGCCAGAGTCAAGTACTGCCGTAAATTTTACGTTCTTTACTGTAATGTGAATCACCGGATATGCAATGTTGTTATGTTTTACGTCGTGTTCCTGGAGTAAGATATCTCTAATGTCTTCCATTTTTACGTAATTACTAGCTACGGCAGCTGCTTCGTCAGTTTCAGAAGTACGTTTTGTGGCTGCGAGCGGTATGAGACATTGCCTATTGTCTCTTTTTTGGCGCGCCTCGTTATTGGGATTTGGAGACCTAACTTCTACAAATTCACCTTGTCGAGAGCGCCCCGCCCTGTTTGAATCCCGCCAGATCTGATGCAATTCAGGTCTGTCGTTACGATCATATCGCCTGTCGTCATGTTGGTAGATTCCATAGTTTCTTTCTTGTCGGTCACGTGATGGAGAATTTCTCCCTGAATCGTAACTGCGCGCTGGACCGTTGCGTCTAAAGTTATTCTGTCTCCCTTGATAATAATTATTTTGGTTCCCATATTGTCTGTTTCACTGATTGTCTCTGTGATAGTCACTACCGCGAAGAGGTGATCTTTCTTGTAATTATTACTACTCTGCCAACGGTTGTCATACGGGTGGTATCTGTTTTAGTCCCGATTTGTATTGTGAGAATAGCTTTGTCGTGTCCAGTTATTATTTCTTTCATCGCGGAATTGTGACGGATGTGACCTGGAATTGTTGTGTTCCTGTTTTCGCGTTCCGCGATTGTCAGTGTCAATTTCTAGTTCTTGTAACAGTCCCTGAAAAGCTTCAAAGTCCTCTTTGCAACGTCCTGCCAAAATAATATGTCGTAAATGTTCAGACAATTTGATTAAGCAAATACGGATGAGTTCTCAGGGGCTGTATGGGTTTGAAAGAGACTGATTCTTATGTAACATGTCTTCAGAATATTTCACAAGACTGGAAAATTCAGATTGTTATAAATGTTTCATCATAATGATGCTATGTTTTACTCGGTCTTGTGTAGCTTGAGACCAATATGCTGAGAGGAAGGCATGATAAAATTCTCCTTCACTGTGACAATCGTGAATGACCGATCGCATCCATACAGCTAAGTAGCGACACATAAATTCTAATCTGTGCTCTAATGACCAGTTAGGAGGAAAACAATGAGAGAATCGATGGAGCCACGCTTGTGGATGAATGTCGTTGCCAGAATTCTGAAATGTTTTGAATTTACATGTAGTAATGAACAGCTTATAGTCAAAATCATCATGTCGGCAAGTCGCAATTCGGTCATTGTTACGTCGTTTCGGCGGTTCCATCACAAAATTCAATGCGCCTCGCCAATTTCTTTCATAATTTTCGAAGTGCCCTATGTTATTATTTTGTGCCTGTTCCGTCTTTCTATGTCCCTCTTCCCGTACTGGAGCGCAAGTGTCCTCTGAAATACGTAATTCTTGTATTACCTGTTCAGCTGATCTTGTACTTCCCGGATTTCTCTTTGGTGTTGCGTATTAATTCGATTCTGATATTGTTTGAATTTCCTAATTTGTTCGATTTCTTGTGTGTCATTAAAGAATACCGGTTTTCTGTCATTCAGATTATCGTCTACCTTCGTAGATAAATTATTTAGCTGATCCGAAAGTTCAACTACTTTCATTGATAATGAACTGATTTCCTCCATGTGTCTTTCTGAACCAATTTTCAGAGTATCTACTGTGTCCTTTAAGTTTTCCTGAGTTTTTGCATGTTGCGTAACCGAATCGGTAAATGCAACTGAGTCAATTTTAGCTTACAAGGTCTCATGATTTTCATGAACAATAGTTTGCAGTTCTTTTATGGCTGATTCGTGATTCTGTAATGCATTTTCATGCCGCGAAAAAATAGGTTGAAAATGCTCACAAATTTGTGTTTTTACGTCATTACAGACTTTTTGACATTCCGATTCGATTTTATGTAACTCAGTAGTTAAATCTTCAAGCGTATGTTCCACTGGGTCTAACGTTTGAAGCTTTTGTTCCATTGTGTCTAACTGTTGCTGTGTTTGTCTCTGGTGTTGTTCCATTGTGTCTAACTTTTGAAGCTTTTGCTGTGTTTGTCTCTGATTTTGTTCCATTGTGTCTAACTTTTGAAGATTTTGTCCAATTTGTTTCTGATTTTGTTCAACCGTTGTGTCTAACTTTTGTAGCCTTTGTCCCATTTGTTGCATTAACTGTAATAACAGTGCACTGGTGTCTGAAACATGTTCCTCAGTGATATTCGGCAGCGCATTTGAACCGGCAATATTCGCATTTTGAAAAGCAGAAAATGTGTCTTGATTTATTTGAGAAAACGGTGAGGACGCAAAATCTGAATCTACAGTATTTGCAAGATTGTGTCCTGTCATTTCGGAATCCTGAGGCGAGCTGTTGCCGAGCGATCGATCGATAATGCTTCCCTGTTCACTAATTCTTTCACTGCCTACACCATTATTTGCAGCCCGCTCCATTTCCCTATGCACAATTACCAAATTACTACTTTGAACAATAGTTAATTCATTACATGGTGGCGCTAACAGACTGCTTTCGTCATCACCGACAATTCTCAGTTTACTTTGGAGCCTAGTATTACGTTTTTCACACGCCATTATTGTCACAATATTTCACACGATAACACAGAGAACCACAATTTGAAGAGCAAAATAAGAGAACACATTAAGGTAGCACTGAAAATAATATCTAGTTAATTGCAAGCGCAGCTGCGAAATACTTGATGCAAATCTACATGCATGCCACAACTGTTTTCTGCACAACAATGAAAAACTACAACTACAGAGTAAATTCTCTCTATAATTACAAAGTCAATAAAGAAAGGCTACACTAACTACACAAACTACAAGAAAAAAATCAGAAGATTCCAGTGAGGTATCCTCGGCTAAGGGTCGACATATGAAACGTCCCCTTAGAAAGAGTATACAAGACTGTGCTTAAACTGACACACAATATTTTTTAGCGCAACGCTATCTGACTTTCAGTAATCCCTACAAGAGAATGGCCCTGACTAAATTAACCTATATGTTTCACAAATCACTTACCTCACAAAAATCTTGGTTACCCGAACTACTGGAATACAGCGAGTGCCACTACTGCCAGCTAAATAAAAGATTCGAACTACTGAAGGCACTAACTACTGATAGGCATAGTTAGCAAATGAAAGATTTTTATAGAGAACAAACAATGTATTTACCTTAATAGTGTTCAAAAGTCATAATATATACAGCAGATCATGATATCCAGTCTTACAAATTTCAAAACTCCGCCATCTCTCTCCCCACATCCACCACTGCTAGCGGCTCACCTCCAACTGAGCAACGCTACGCGCTGTTAACATCCAGCTGCCCAACACTACAATGGCGAGTATTACAACAATGCCAACCAGCCACTGACTGCACACAACACAGCCAGTGATTTTCAGAGCGCTACGTGGCGTTACCAATATAAGAAAACCTAAACAGCCTACTGACACATTAGCTACCCGCCTTCGCAACTAACGTCGATTGACACCGAATTTCGGCGGTAATGCCAATGCTAAACGTCAGTCTACAGGAAAGGGAAGCACGAAGGCCTATTAAGTGCAAAACTCATGCGTATGCAGTAACACAAACGGTTTGTTAAGACTTCAGTTCTTAGTGGCTATCACAACAGACAGGTGGGTAGTAGCTAAACTTTCGCTACTTGACAGGAAAAAACAGTGTGATCGTAGGCCAATGAAACTTGTTGGAAACATTTCTAAAGACGTGCGGATGACATATGACGAAAACCATTGAAAGAAACACATTTTAATTTCCACCTGAGAGAGTAATATTTGTTAATGGCGGAGTTTGCGTTCCACGTTACAAACGTAGTTCAATGTGACGACTACCTGCACCCACGACAGCCTGGAACCGCACTAGAGATTCCATTGAATAACTGTTGGCAGCACGTTTGGAACGATGGACCATGGAATATTCAGCTGTCGTCACACAGGTCTTGCACTGCTTGAAGATCGCATATCGTGTCCAGCATTCTTACCCTTGGCAACAGTATCTCCTTCATCTACATCTACAACAACATGGATACTCTGCAAATTACACTTAAGTGCCTGGCATAGGGTTCATCGAACCAACTTCACAATAATTCTCTTTCTTATTCCAATCTCGGGCAGCGCCCGGAAAAAACGAACACCTATATCTTTCTGAGCGAGCTCTGATTTCCCTTATTTTATTGTGATGATCGTTTCTCCATATGTAGGTCGATGTCAACAAAATATTTGAGCATTCAGAGGAGAAAGTTGGTGATCGGAATTTCGTGAGAAGATTCCGTCGCAACGCAAAACAACTTTCTTTTAATGATGTCCACCCCAAATCCTGTATCATTTCAGTGATATTCTCTCCCATATTTCGCTATAATACAATACGTGCTGCACTTCTTTGAACTTTTTCGATGTACTCCGTCACTCGTATCTGGTAAGGATCCCACACCGTGCAGCAGCATTCTAAAAGAGGACGGACAAACGTAGGGTAGGCAGTCTCCTTAGTAGATCTGTTACATTTTATAAGTGTTCTGCCTCTGAAACACAGTCTTTGGTTAGCCTTCCCCACAACATTTTCTATGTGATCCGTCCAATTTAAGTTGTTTGTAATTGTAATTTCTAGGTATTTAGCTGAATATAAGGACTTTAGATTTGATTGGTTTAGCGTGTACCCGAATTCCAACGGATTCCTTTCAGCACTTATGTGGATGAGCTCACACTTTCCGTTATTTAGGGTCAAATTGCCAATTTTCGTACCATACACATATCTTTGATAGGTTATTTTGCAATTTGTTTTGATCTTCTGATAACTTTACTAGACAATAAACGACAGCATCATCTGCAAACAACGTAAGATGGCTTGTCTCCTAAATCATCTATATAGATATGGATCAGCAATGGGCCTATAACACTACCTTGGGGAAGGCCACAAATAACTTCAATGTTAGTCGAAGATTTTCCGTCATTTACTACGAATTGTGACCTCGCTGGCAGGAAATCACGAATCCAGTCGCATAACTGAGACGATATTCCATAAGCACGCAGTTTCACTATAAGCTCCTTGTGTGGTACAGTGTCAAAAGCCTTCCGTAAATCCTGAAATACGGAATCTATCTGAAACACTTTGCGATAGCACTCAGCGTTCCGTGTGAGTAAAGAGGTAGTTGTGTTTCACAAGAACGATGTATTCTAAGTCCGTGTTGACTGTGTACCAATAGACCATTCTCTTCGAGGTAATTCATAATGTTCTAACATAAGGCTGGTTCCGGCGGAGGTTCGAGTCCTCCCTCGGGCATGGGTGCGTGTATTTGTCCTTAGGATAATTTAGGTTAAGTAGTGTGTAAGCTTAGGGACTGATGACCTTAGCAGTTAAGTTCCATAAGATTTCAAGCACATTTGAACATTTATTCTAACATAATATGTGTTCCAATATCCTGCTGCATGTCGACGTTAATGATATGGGACTCCAATTTAGTGAATTTCTCCTACTACCTTTCTGGAATGTTGGTGTCAACTGTGCAACGTTCCAGATTCTGGGTACGGATATTCGTCGAGCGAGCGGTTGTATATGATTGTTAAGTATGAAGCTATTGGATTAGCGTACTCTGAAAGGAACCTAATTGGATACAATCTGGACCGGAGGATTGCTTTTATTAAGTGATTTAAGTCGCTTCACTACTCCGAGGATATCTACTTCTAAGTTACTCATGTTTGCAGCTGTTCTTGATTCAGTACTGGAATATTTACTTCGTGTTCTTCGGTCAAAACATTTCGGAAGGCTGTGTTTTGTAACTCTGCTTTAGCAGCACTCTCATCGATAGTATTTACATTTCTAACGCACTGAGAAGGCATTGATCATGTCTTACCGTTAGCTTACTTCAGATACGACCAGAATCTCTTTGGATTTTCTGCCAGGTTTCCATTCAAAGTTTCTTTGTGGAAACTACTATACGCATTTCGCAATGAAGTCTGTGCAAAACTTTCTGGCAAATTAAAAATGTGTGCCGGATCGAGACTCGAAATCGGGACCTTTGCTTTTCGCGGGTAAGTGCTCTATCAACTGAGCTACCCAAGCACCACTCACGCCCCGTCCTGCCAGTACCTCGCCTCCAAATTTTACAGAAGCTCTCATGCGAACTCCGCTGCAGAGTGAAAATCTCATTCTGGAAACATCCCCCAGACTGTGGCTAAGCCATGTCTCCGCAATATCCTTTCTTTTAGGAGTGCTAGTTCTGCAAGGTTCGCAGGAGAGCTTCAATAAAGTTTGGAAGGTAGGAGGCTAGGTACTGGCAGAAGTATAGCTGTAGGGAGTGGCGTGAGCCGTGCTTGGGTAGCTCAGTTAATGCCGGCATGGTAGCTCAGCGTGTTCGGTCAGATGGTCACGTGCCCTCTGTAATTAAAAAAAAAAAAATAAAAATAAAATAAAATAAAACTGAGTCAATCGATCAACAACGAACATAAATGGATGTCTTACGACGTCCGCCCCGAGCAGATTCAACGAACAAAAGCGACCAAAATGAGATTTAAAAAAAAAAAGTTGGTAGAGCACTTGCCGCGAAAGCAAAGGTCCCGAGTTCGAGTCTCGGTCCAGCACACAGTTTTAATGTGCCTGGAAGTTCCATATCAGGTCACTCTCCGCTGCAGAGTGAGAATCTCATGCAAGTCTGTGCAAAATTTCTGTAGAAGATCAACAATCTTGGGAATTTGTGTTCGTTTGAATTTGGCATGCTTTTTCTTCGTTTTTTTGGCGCGGTCGCCCGTCAGTATCTCCTTGGAGCAGTTCCCAAATCACCAGTTAATTTGAACTTCCGCGTCATGTTCTTGAACACAAGTGCGGACGGAGAACCTCTCTGTATTGTTTTAACTCACCGATATTCTCGAAGAGCAGCAGCAATATTGCCATTGTTGTGACAAAACAGCTTTACGAGTAAAGCCGTGCTCATCTTGTCCAGACACTTGTAAGCTGTCTGCAAGTGTTTAACGCACATTGATGCTTGTGTTTCAACCCCACGTCGCCGTACCAGTACCGGCGCCTAACGGCAGGTTATGGCATCAACACTACTATCGACGAAAATCCTGCTGCACACAGTCTGAATATAATTTCTATAATGATGGCAGACCGATAAGGTAAATATTTTTCCGTCTACGCTGAATAAAGCAGCGGAAGTTAAATTGTAACTTCTCTTTACACCAGCAAGAAATGATAATGAACCACTTAAAACATATTTTTATTATTGAGAGATTATTGTGAGACTGGTTTCAAATTTGAATGAGCGTGACGTTTGTGTGTTTCGGAGTAGAATTTAGTAAGCCGCGGTGTGATACTCGAAATGGTTAATCCATACTCAGAGAGAAAATTTCATCTTCCACACTCTTTTTAAGCGTATCTGTCACAACGTAGGTAGGCATAAAGGCACGTTTTGAGTAATACAGTACGTTTTAAATACATGTGCATGACATTCGCACACCACTCATTTTTTGGTGACGGAGGAGGAAGGAGGCAGAAGGGGAGGGGGTTCTGTTGGTGTCGATTCGAGTTCTGTGTCTCTGTCAGTTCACAAATACGAGGTGCATTCGAGTTCTAAGGCCTCCGATTTTATTTCTCCGGACTGGAAAGAGATAGAAACATGCGCATTATTTTAAAATAAGGCCGCGTTCATTGTCAATACGTCCCAGAGATGGCAGCACCGTACGGCAGATGGAATTTTACCGCCAGCGGCGAGAATGAGAACTGTTTTAAATACATAAAATGGCGACGTTTTCCTTACTTGAACAGCGTGCAATCATTCGTTATCTGAATTTGCGTGGTGTGAAACAATTGAAATTCATTGACAGTTGAAGGAGACATGTGGTGATGGAGTTATGGATGCGTTGAAATTGCGTTCGTGGGTGCGACAGTTTAATGAAGGCAGAACATCGTGTGACAACAAACCGAAACAACCTCGGGCTCGCACAAGCCGGTCTGACGACATGATCGAGAAAGTGGAGAGACTTGTTTTGGGGAATCGCCGAATGGCTGTTGAACAGATCGCCTCCAGAGTTGGAATTTCTGTGGGTTCTGTGCACACAATCCTGCATGACAACCAGAAAATGCGAAAAGTGTCATCCAGGTGGGTGCCACAAATGCTGACGGAAGACCACATGGCTGCCCGTGTGGCATGTTGCCAAGCAATGTTAACGCGCAACGACAGCATGAATGGGACTTTGTTTTCATCAGTTGTGCAATGGATGAGACGTGGATGCCATTTTCCAATCTAGAAACAAAGCGCCAGTCAGCTCAATGGAAGCAAACAGATTCACCGCCACCAAAACTATTTCAGGTAACTGCCAGTGCTGAAAAAATGATGGTGTCCATGTTCTGGGACAGCGATGGCGTAATCCTGACCCATTGCGTTCCAAAGGGCACTACGGTAACAGGTGCATCCTACGAAAATGTTTTGAAGAACAAATTCCTTCCTGCACTGCAACAAAAACGTCCGGGAAGGGCTGCGCGTGCGCTGTTTCACCAAGACAACGCACCCGCACATCAAGCTAACGTTATGCTATAGTTTCTTCGTGATAACAACTTTGAAGTGATTCCTCATGCTCCCTACTCACCTGACTTGCGTCCTAGTAACTTTTGGCTTTTTCCAACAATGAAAGACACTCTCTGTGGCCGCACATTCACCAGCTGTGCTGCTGTTGCCTCAGCGATTTTCCAGTGGTTAAAACAGACTCCTAAAGAAGCCTTCGGAGCTGCCATGTAATCATGACGTCAGCGTTGTGAAAAATGTGTACAATTGGAGGGGGATTACGTCGAGAAGTGACGCCAGTTTCATCGATTTCGGGTGAGTAGTTAATTAGAAAAAAAATCGGAGGCCTTAGAACTTGAATGCTCGTCATAGTTCGGTAACGACGCCCTTCCAGAGGAGGAAAGCGACGTTTGGACGTGGATACTTTCAACTTCAGGAATTATTCGAAATCTGATGAACTCCTGAACAGTTGGTAGTTGGTAACCGTGGCGTTCAGACGTAAAAAAACAAAAACAAAAAAAAGACAATGCGGAGTATGTTCTGAATACAGTGCAATGTTCTCCATTATTTCCAGATTGTGTATTTCAAATACCGTTGCTATAAATATCGTGTTTTTTTATATTTTTCAATCGTTTCGTGTTTTCAGTGATTTAAAACAAACCTTAAGCGAAAATTATTGGTTTGTTCAGAAGTTACTGTTAACTTCTACTTGCTGTATAATCGTTACATGTTGTTTTGATCCATTACAGAGCTTTAAGAGGACATTGTATGTGAAATTCGTTGAAATTTGACATTTTCTGGTTTCTACTCTATAACGTATTTTTGGACTTTCTTGAACATTTCGGTATATAATACATTAAAATCAGACAGTTGTGAGACCTTCAAATAATATTTTGACTGTTGTGGTGTGACTGTCAAATTTCGCAGCTACGCATATTCTGCCAAATCTGATCAGTCATATCTTGGGAATTACACAGTCTAGAATGCTGTGAATTGCTTTTTTTGTGCCTACTGCTACGTCTCTGAAGTTAGCATTACGAACAAACAAATCAGTCCTTTGTTTCTGATACTAGTTTTCGTTGAAAGTAGTGTGATTGTCGGCTATTTTTGTAGTAAGTTAACTTCTATTTATACACAAATAAAATGACTAAGCGTAACAGTAACTTCAAGAAATGCAAATTTGCGGGTAACAGATATGTGAGATCTGCATTTTCTTCTGAAGTGCTTGAAAATATCTGTGCTAGCAGTGAAGGAAACCACGATAATGTTTCTGAAGTGACCACACCCCCTATTGCAAGGAAGAGGAAAGTAACTTTAGAAATGAATGACAGTGGTAAAAGTAGTGATATTATAGAAACGTCATTACTGATCTGCAAATCCTTGCACAGGTTCTTCTGAAATTGTCCCTTGCTGTCTTTGTGGTGGTGAAGCTGTTTATGAGGATGTTGGGACTAGAATATGTGTTGTGTCTAAATTAATTATTAAATGTCAGAAGTGCAAAAACGAAAAAGCATTTCATACATCAGAGTGTTGAGGTAATGAATTGGTTGGTTGGTTTTGGGGAAGGAGACCAGACAGCGTGGTCATCAGTCTCATCAGATTAGGGAAGGATGGGGAAGGAAGTCGGCCGTGCCCTTTCAGAGGAACCATCACGGCATTTGCCTGGAGTGGTTGAGGGAAATCATGGAAAACCTAAATCAGGATGGCCGGACGCGGGATTGAACCGTCGTCCTCCCGAATGGTAATGAATTGTACGAAACTAATGTGAGAATGTTCTATGGCCTTAGATGCATTGGTAGAGATGCAAGGGCTGATAAGTTCTCTGCGCTGTGTTGAATTTGGGAAAACCACCTTCTAGGTATACGGAATATGGGGACTCTGTAAATGCTATGACTGAAGATTCAAATGTTGCTGCTGTATCAGAAGCTGTTGAACAAAATAAGGATGACACAGACATCAGCATTGCTGTCGATGTCTCCTGGCAAAAGCGAGGGTTTATTTCTATAAATGGTGTTTACATCTGCAATAAGTACTGACACTAAGAAAGTTTTGTATTTTGAAGTTCTCAGTCAGTACTGCCAAGGTTGTACAGTGAACCAGAAGAACAGATGAAAGTAAATCTAATCCAATCTAATCTAAGATTACTTCATAAGCAACAGTGCATTAAAAATTATGATGGCACAAGTGGAGGAATGGAGGTAATAGGAGCAGTTAACATTTTCCAGCTTTCGCAGAAGGAGAGGGGGTGTCAGATATGTGAACTACTTAGGTGATCGAGACAGCAAGGCATTCATTACAGTACAAAACAGTAAGCCATATGATTTTCCTACACAAAAACTTGAGTGTGTGGGACAAGTCAAGAAAAGGATGGGAACTGTAACCTAAAAACCAAGCTGGGCAACACGAAACTGTCTGATAGCAAGACAATAAAATGTGCTGGAAGATTAACAGATGAAGTAATTGATGCATTACAGGAATATTATGGGAAGGCCATTAAAGATAGCTGTGACAATTTAGAGAAGATGAAAAGAGCTGTGTGGAGCACTTTCTTTCATCGAATATCAACCGATGAAAAGACATGTCATGCTTTGTGTCCCCTCCACCAAACCGCCGGCCGCGGTGGTATACCGGTTCTAGGTACGCAGTCCGGAACCGCGCGACTGCTACGGTCGCAGGTTCGAATCCTGCCTCGGGCATGGATGTGTGTGATATCCTTAGGTTAGTTAGGTTTACGTAGTTCTAAGTTCTAGGCGACTGATGACCGCAAATGTTAAGTCCCATAGTGCTCAGAGCCATTTTGAACCCTCCACCAAACACATGGTGTAAATATAGGCAAACTGAATTTTCTGGCTCTCAGAATGATTTCACACATAGACATTGTTTTCCTTTGACAGTAATGGAGGCAATAAAACCTATTTACAGAGATTTGGCAAATGCTGAGCTACTAAAGAAGACCCAGAATGTGAATGAGTCCTTCAGTAATGTTGTATGGTGCCATGGGCCTAAAAATGTATTTGTTGGCCTTATGACTCTAAAGTTAGCAGTGTCAGATGCTGTAATAACTTTTAATGTTGGGAACTATAAAATACTTAAGGTTAGGGTTAGGTTAGTGTTGTATAACTTCCCGTCAACAACGAGGTCATTAGAGATGGAGCGCAAGCTCGGGTTAGGGAAGGATGGGGAAGGAAATGGGCCATGCCCTTTCAAAGGAACCATCCCGGCATTTGCCTGAAACGATTTAGGGAAATCACGGAAAACCTAAATCAGGATGGCTGGAGACGGGATTGAACAGACTTAAGGTTCTGGAGAAGTCAGAGGTAAGAGATTTGGACAGAACACAGCTAAAGGACTGCAGGAACTGGATGGGTTTCATGTACATGAAGCAGAGTTAGCTGCTCAGCAAATGACAAAAGAAGCAAGAAAGAAAAGGAGGAGGCAAGCACTGGGCTGTTGTGACACTGAAGGAGAGACAGACTATGAGCCAGGGCAATTGCAGTGCATAAAAGACGCAGAAATGTAAGTCTGTATAAGAATTTGTAATAAAAGAAGTTTTAAACTTCAATATCTCTGAACTACATTTTTGCTATAAATGACCCGTTTTCTAAAAACATACTGATGGTAGAGATACGAAATTTTCACATCATGCCAATTGTGAGATTCAACACATATGGAACTAGAATAATTAAAATATCCAGAGTAATTTTCTTTTTAAGTTCATTTATTTACAATACTGAGTGTTAGAAGAAAAAGATAACATGCCCCACAATACAATTTTAGTAATAATTCTAGTTCAGTGTAATAATTCTAGTTCAGTGTATCTAGAAAGGTACATTAAATAATTATGGAAAATTGTAAGTTAACGTCAAAAAATTTTCCAAGATAATGGGTCACAAAATTCGATAATTTAACATTGGCAGCATAGGACATACAATGTCCGCTTAAATGATTTTCTGATAGCTTCTGTTTACGACTGCTGTTAGAAAATAGTTTTCATTCATTTCACATCTGGTACTACTTATTTTCAAGGAACTACGATTGTGTTATTCTGCATCTGCCTGACACCTGTAAGTTAGCTGTACTATTCACCTAAAGGTAAGTTTTACTGATTATTACTTTATTGCAGTTTAAGTGTGCTATAGTGCTTTCTAATTTACTGTAAGATTACCGCCATGTGTGACAAATGTGAATGTTGCTGTAGGTTACTTGCTATGGAAGAAACATCTCAGGACTGTGGGTTGGTGTTTCAGTGAGGAGAGTGCAACGGGGAAGCCAGGAAGTTGGAGTTGCAAATAATAAGTCGAGACAAGGAAATTGTGGAATTTGGGAGAAAGACTTATGCCCTCCAGGCAGATTTAGAAATCAGTACAACGAAAAACCAGTTACAAGTTGAAAATTTCACGGTTTTTTATTCACTTGATGATTAGTTTCGGGCCGGGACCCATTTTCAAGTCATCGTAACGTAGTAAAAAATGTTATTCCCGAAAATGCAAAAACTGTAAAAAATTTGCAAACAAACAGTTTCAGTGCATACAGATAACGTGCATGCAGGACGTTCGCACAATTATAAATTGCATATTCTGAATTACATTTGTGGAAGGGGGATCGAGACAATGCGATCTGGAAGAAGATGACAAGCAATAGGCAAAAGGAGAAAACCTCAGAAATGACATTCCATATTCCGGTTAGCAGTCACTTTGACTTGTTACCCGAATTAGGGAAAGAGCGTCAACCAGCTTTTGAGCTTAATAGGGAGCAGAGATTCATAGCAACAATTTTAAGGCTAGGTCGGTAGAAAAGTCACATAGAAAGAAAAGATCTTGCTACTAGGCACCAGTCATAATAGAGATGTAGTCCAGTTGCCACCGGAAAAGCTAGACATAGAATACCAGGTCACATGCATCTTGAAACCTAGCGCTAAAGTTAAGCCAAGTGACAGAGAAAATATGGGACTTGTGTAGAGACTGCGATTGTGAGGATAAGGTACTTATAGTAACAGCGTAAAAAGTGACCTGGAGGAAACAGGAGCAGCAACAGCACACACTTGTGTGAGGTATGTCGAGGTTTTGCAGTGACATGGCCAGCCTTAAGTTATCGCGGCTGTCAACCATGTGAAAAAAGAGCTGAGCGAATTGCTTTTGATTGGAAGAAAGTCACTGCGATTGGGAGATGGGGTTACTCTAATCGATCGCGGCCTGCACCTGAACAGGAGTGGGGAGGAAAGATTAGCTGAGCGGCTTGCAGTAAGTGTGAGGGAACCCACCCCCTGGTTATTGGAATGAAAGCGGTACATTTTTAGGTTAGAGTCACGTTACAGACAAGACTACTGAAAGAAATAAGAGCAGTACAAGGCCATCACACTTGCAACAGTATCCAGAAAAATAACATTAATTTGTTTCATCAGAACATTACAGGGTTGAAAAACAAGACAGATCAGCTTCTTGTGTGCCTAGAAAGTATGGACAATTCGGAAGTTAACAAATGTTCTGTACCTCTCTGACCAATATCTAACCAGATTGAAGGAGAAGCTAAATATCAGGGTTTATAGACTTGCATCATTTTCGTGTAGAGTTAACATGAAAAAAGTTACATCATATGTAAAAGTTGGACACAAAGCAAAAAATATTAAAACAAATAGTATTCTTGTTGAACAGAACCTAGAAGTGCGTTGGTGTATAGCAGTTGGTAAATGACACGGCGAGCCACAAATGCTTTTTAATTGTTATATTTTAGTGCCCTAACTGTTTTCGGGCTACCATGCTGATCTTCATTTGGCTAATATTTTTCGTTAAATAGATGTTTTGATCAACAGCACGTCATTGCTCCACACCGCAAAAGAATATTTAAGTATTTAGTGGCATTTTATCAGTTGTTTCATTAATAAAAATACGCTAAAGTGTTGGTATTTTTGTGTTCACTTACATTTGTTCGAGAGAATGGCGATGTGTTTTGTTGTGGTGCAACATGGATGAAATAAAACTACAAGTACATGCTTGTGAGTTGCTACTGCAGAATACTTCTCTGATAATTGTAAGTGTCTACAGATCCCCTGTAGGAAACTTTCAGCTATTTATGAGAAATGTAGATGCGTTATTGAGATACCTGTTACAAAGAAAAACAGTTAGTAACTTGTGGATATTTCAGTGTAGATTTCTTTAGGAGATATGGGCAGGAAACATGAACTATATTTATTCTTTTGGCGTTTCAATCTAATTTCAATAATCGATTTTCCAACTAGTGTGCAGTAAAATAGTAGGAGACTGATGGATAACATTTTTATAGACAATGCTCAGACTGAAACAATTAATGTGTAGCGAATTGCTAACAGACTATCTGATTATGATCTAAAGTTAATGGAAATCAACCCTATGACACCTTACTGTCCTGTGGCAGGTTCATACAAAGTAGTGAGACTTGTTAATGAGAACAGGGTACATTGTTTTAAGACTAAGATAAAAGGGGTGGTATGGGATGAGGTATATGTAGAAAGAGCTGCGGAGTAAATCAAGCTCTGATGTTACTTTCATACTACAACTAGAGGGAGAAATGACCTTGATTACCCAGTGTTAAAGCTGCCAGTGGCTCAGAAAAGAATTCAATATACAGCCATAAAATTTTGTATTCATTTGCCCAACAACATAAAATGTCTGAAGGTAGCAAAGAAAGTTTTAAATTTAATTTAATATTATATCTCCTAGATAATTCCTTCCATTCCACTACCAAATTTGTACTTAAAAACTGGTAGCCAGTAGGACTAAACATAATGTGTTGATTAATGTAACAATAATCATATACACATATCCTGTAAACTGACTCGTTCCACATCATTTCGATAAAAGAATCGTTCAAACGATCTATGAAACACGTAGCTAACTAGCCTGTCGGACTGTAGAAAGAAACAAATTTTTTATGGTTTTTCAGCTACAGCAGGCAAAGGCCGTAATACATGGAGAAATGAGGGGAGGTCTTATTGAACAATGGAAGACGAATAGTTGATGGTGATGTTGATTATGAGCTTCATCATCGGCATTTATATTCATACAACTATTACGATAACGATCGGACTAATGACCCACTATGTACTCTGTTAATACATTGCAAACATAACCTAAAGCTGTGATGATTTCTGTTGCCTATGTCTCACCTCAAGTTTCTGTCCTTCTGTACGATTCCTGGTCCTCAAAAACATAAAACTAGGGGTACTGTGCGTGCTACATTATAAGCTTACGTTATTTAGAGCACGATATGAAGGAAGGACTTTCATTCTCCATTTTCTTGCCTTCAGCGAAACTCATGTACTGGTCACTGTTGCTGAGCCATCCAGTGGCCAGTGTTGCTAACCTGCGCGTTACGACTATTTATGAACTGACCCTCGTGGAGTAGAAATGTGGGGATGAAGGACTCACCTGCAAAGTTGGGAGCGAGGTCGTGGTGGTTGGCGAGATTGGTGACGGCGGCAGCTCCGTTGAAACCCAGCGAGAGACTCAGGAGAGCCACGGCGAAAGCCTCGTTTGTGCCCACGTAGCCTAGCGCAGCCATTAGCACAGCCGGTATGAGGTGTGCTGCGGTGAAGAGAGGCGACGATTGACAAACCTTACTTCTACTATCGAGACCGTAAACGCGGGTCTCTGGCTAACAACTATTGCCGTACTTCTACACTGAAGCGCCAAATAAACCGGTACAGGCATCGTATTCAAATACAGAGATATGTAAACAGGCAGAATACGGCGCTGCGGTCGCCAACGCCTATAAAAGACAGCACGCGGTGGCGCAGTCAGATCGGTTACATTTACTACAATGGCAGGTTATCAAGATTTAAGTGAGTTTGACCGTAGTGTTATAACCGACGATGGAACACAGCGTCTCCGAGTTAGGGATTTTTCCGTATGACCATTTCACGAATGTACCTTGAATATCAGGAATCCAGTAAAATATCAAATCTCCGACATCGCTGCAGCCGGAAAAAGATGCTCCAAGAACGGGACCAATGAAGAGAATCGTTCAGAGTGACAGAAGTGCAACCCTTTCGCAAATTGCTGCAAATTTCAATGCTGGGCCATCAACAAGTGTCTGCGTGCGAATCATTCAACGAAACATCATCGGTATGGTGTTTCGGAGCCGAACGCCAACTCGTGTACCCTTGCTGGCTGCACGACACAAAGCTTTACGCGTCGCCTGAGCCCGTCAACACCGACATTGGACTGTTGATGACTGGAAACATGTTGCCTGGTCGAAAGAGTCTCGTTTCAAGTTGTATCGCGTGGGTGGACGTTTACGAGTATGGAGACGGCCTCATGAATCCGTGGACCCTGCATGTCAGCAGGATACTGTTCAAGCTAGTGGAGGCTCTGTAATAGTGTGGGACGTGGGTAGTTGCCATTACATGGGACTCGTGATACGTCTAGATACGACTGTGACAAGTGACACATACGTAAGCACCTTGTCTGATTACCTGCATCCATTCGTGTCCGTTGTGCATTCCGACGGACATGGGCAATTCCAGGTGGACAATGCGACACCCTACACGTCCAGAACTGCTACAGAGTGGCTCCAAGAACACTCTTCTGAGTTTAAACACTTCCGATGGTCACCAAACTCCCCGGATATAAACATTATTGAGCATATCTGAGATGCCTTGCAACGTGCTGCTCAGAAGAGATCTCAACCCCTCGTAGTCTTACGGGTTTATTGACAGCCCTGCAGGATTCATGGCGTCAGTTCCCTCCAGCACTACTTCAGACATTAGTCGAGTCTATGCCCCTAGTGTGCGATACTTCTGCGTGCTCGCGGGGGCCCTACACGATATTAGGCAGGCGTACCAGTTTCTTCGGCTCTTCAATGTATATCTACACCGGTACAATATGTGTCGCTATAAATTGTCTGGCGGAGGATACTTTCTCTTCTTCTTTCTTTCCACCCGACTTTGAAATACGTAATTCTTGTTGCTTGCTTCAGATATTACACACTCGAGATACTACTCACTCACTCACTCACTCACTCTCTCTCTCTCTCTCTCTCTCACACACACACACACACACACACGCACACACACTGCAGTACATCAGTATCCCTAAAGAAAGATCAGGAATTTACATATCGATCCGATTACTATCATGTCTTTTATTAAGTAACTACTTGAAAGCATATCACAGGCCCACGTTTTGTTGACTAGATCAGCATTTGGAACTCATTTTGCGGTACACATACAGTTACTAATTTTTAAGGGTACAGTACAAACAACCACATTCTGGCCCACTAATATTTGTTTATTACTGACCGGTTTCTCCCACAATTGGGCATAGCCAGTATGAATCGTTACCTGACGACAAGTCTAATAAACTAAAAAATCGGTAGGTACTAATTAAAGTTTAGTGGATTACAACTCATTTGCTCGATTAACACCTTCCCTGAACTAATCGAGAATGAACATAAAGAGTTATTCAACACATCCTTCCTGAAAAACTTACAAAAGGTTTTCTCATCGTTCAAATGAACGTATTGTTGTAGTAGTCCTATGTCTGTAGCTGCATTATTAAATATATATATCTACTCTTTCCATAATCATACGACAGACCTAGAAATTTTTCTGACACATTGATTTTTTTCTTACTTCAGGTAGTGACTTCTTAATGTGAAAACTATCAAGTTGTGCCAAGATCTGGATTTCGTGTTGAACTGTGAGTCCCCATATAACTAGTTGCGTAAGTACGTTAAAAGGTCAAAGGAAGAAAACGGCTTACCACCCACTAAAGTCATACCTAGTGAAGATCTGAGGAATTCAGATCAACTTTTGGGGTGACGATGTTTTAAGGTTTATTTGTTTCTGAATGAGAATCAGTCCTCAGTTACACAATTAGGAAAAATCATTTCGCTTTACCATTTTCAACAGATTAACTGTTCGTCTTCAGAAGCCTAAAAAATTAAGGATGTTCTAAACAATCAGAACCTGCCATACATGTATGTAAATTGCAAATGGTGCATTACAGAAGCTTACTTACTACTGGTTTACAAGATGTGAGTATCTTCTTCACAGAAGCATAATGCCATGATGTGTCCATAAATGTACATATTATATGTGATAATTATACACACAGACTGATAATTTACAGTAAACGAATCACATTGATGTACATAGTCAAGTTGTTGTTACCAACAAGGAACATATGAAGTGTTAGTGGTATAGGTACGTCTATTGTGATAAATGGTACCTTAACATGTACCCTCTTCAGTGTGTTAGTGGTTTTCTTCTGTATCTAATACTTTTCCCACAAACACATAGTATTTACCACCTGATGTTTTCTGTCCAGTTGTAACTATGCTGTGACACGGAGTACACTTGTCAGTATAGACTATCCATTCAGGATCCACGCACCAACCTCACTTCAATACCTTGCCTACTGCCCAGGGGAAAATAAACTTTAATGCCTGTGCTACTCGTACATGAAGGCACTAAAAACCAAAAAACACATTACTCATAACAGGTACAATTATTAGTCTGAAAATGAAGAAAATACTGATGTAATCTTATTCAGTACATCGTCCTCAGTCATCTGTAGAAATATCTGCACTTGCACCCCTAACACCTTGTGTCATATAAAAGCATGTAATATAAATAAGGTATATAAGGGAAAATATTAATAATAAGTATGAAACACATGTCCCATAATTATGTAAAAGCTACTGCTGACATTAATCTGTAAGAAACATTTTATAAGAGATGCACTGCAATCGAAATAGTGTCCCAGTTTCAATGTAATCGCATCATTCAACAAATCTTAATACTCCACCTAGGCATGTTTCTATGTCCGAAGTCTTCTAAGAGGTTTATTTCGTAGCCCTTGTAAATTATATGCAAAATTCGTGATACTAAGCAAAGACAGAGGAGGAAGAATGTGTTTCTCGACTTTGAGATTTATTTCTAATGACAGTACGTTGATGATGCTATCGTTGTACTGAAAAGTGCGAGTGATGTCATATTATTTAGTGAGTTCCTGATTTGGTTCCATCCTGAAATTAAATTTATATATGAAATAAAAAATCATAGTACCAAACTTAGCTGCCTGGACCTGACAATGCGTTTAACATATAATAAAACTAACTTTGACATTTACAGGAAACCTACAACGACAACAGATAACATTATTCATGCTTCTTCTTCCCGCACCTTAACGCACAAATCGGCATGTTGTGAGCTCTCCCTACCTGTTCTGTAATTGCTACTGAACTTAGTAACTTAAACCATGTAGCGCTCAAAAACGGTCACTACGCAAACATGTACAAAGATGGTACAAAAATAAAATCAATAAGAATATAAATCTCTCTGCACTCAATAAAAATGATGTTACTGTTGAGAAGCACTGTATTACCCTATTTCTAGGTGAAATTGCACATTGCATAGCTAATTTCTTAAAAATGGTGGTGTCATTGTGTTCTTTACTACCAAGTTGTTCTTTATACACAATAAGGAGCTTATAAAATATAATACATTTCTCAGAACTGGGATACATAAAATTCAGTGAAATATACCCCCATCCAAGCTTTTATGTAGGACAGGCAGAGATTGTATTTGAGGTCTGCTTTCATGAGCTGTTGCTCAACAAAGATGGTGAAAATCATACAATTCAACTTTCATAAAACATCTCAAAATCAAGTAACACACTCTTCCTACTCCATCTCGCATATATTTGACAATGGCTACAAACTGTACCTCTTAGAAACGTTTAAAATATACAAAAGTTCCTACCTAAATTTCAAAGTCTTGCTGAACGATTAGCTTGCATTTAAAAATATATAGTATTTCGATTGTAATGTATCTCTTATAAAGTGTTAAAGTTTGCCTCTTTTTAAGATATTAATGTCAGCAACAGATTATGTGGAAATATGTGTCATGTTTTTTGTATGTACCATACATAACTTCCTTTATTTACCTTAATTATACTTTTCATACAATTTCGTGTATGTTCTTTGCTGCTAGCACAACAATTTCACTATGTACATAATATGATTAAATTAGTATAAATTATGAATCTATTTTATAATTATCAAATACAATGTGTATATTCTAGGACATGTCATGGCATATGCTTATGTGAAGAATATATTGACATCTGATAATCAACATTAAGTAAGTTTGTGTAACATTCTTCTTATACTTTATATAAATGTATGACTAATCTGTTCTTATGACTTAAAATATCCGAAATATTGTAGGCTTCTGAAGATGGCAGATTAATCTGTTGAATAGTAAAGTGAAATAAATTTAATAATTGTGCAGATGATGACTGAATTTTATTCTGAAATATATACCACAGTTGTTGAGAAAAAAACTCTGTCCGAATAGGTCTCGGAAGACCCTAACGGTACTGACCAACCCCCATGTCATCCTCTGCCTATAGGCATCACTGGATGCGGATATGTAGGGGCATGTGGTCAGCACACCGCTCTCCCAGCCGTTGTCAGTTTTTGTGACCAGAGCCGCTACTTCTCAGTCAAGTAGCTCCTCCGTTTCCCTCACAAGGCCTCAGTGCGCCTCACTTGCCAACAGCACTCGATCGGAAGGTCATTGATCCAAGTGCTAGCCAGGTCCGACATCACTTAACTTTGGTGATCTGGCCATTGGCGTTGAGAAAATACCAGCTATGAATAAAATCATTTTTCTTTGTACTGTAACTTGATTCATTTTTATACTGGACATTTAAACCATTACACAGACGAATACGTGCGAAAATTTCACATTTCACCTCTAACATAGTTATTATTTCCTAGTAGTAAGCGTCGTTTTAAATTTTCTTATTTCATCTTGAAAATCGTTTGTTAGACTGTGAACTTTCAATATTACTCTTTCTCCCACCAGTTCTGAAAAACAAACGTATTGCAAAGATATTGATTTCCGGTGACTGGTGTCATCCAGTGAGTTACAAACGTATGGTGAAGATGCAACATGCATTTTGGGGCTTACCTAAATATTTTCTTGCAGCATTTTCACATCCTTAGTTGCACGTGTTCAAACTTAACGTTCATTGTTGAGTGAGGTAGCCGACTTTCAATACACGAGCTACAGCATCATGTTTTCATTAAGCCATCTGAACAGTATTCGAGCTGATTACATCGTATTCTTGTTCATCTAAATGTTTCCATGATTTTCGAATTCATTTTTCTTCATTGCTTTCGTATGTGGTGTTCATGTATATTGTGCGATCTCTGCATTGTCAGTTGCACTGTTTCTTGTAGTAATAATTGTGGATTGAGTCGTAATAAACATACATTTAACTGAAGCTTCTACGACTTATTTCCATTTCCACATCCGAGATGAATTTATGTTTAAAGTCGCGACTACTTATGTGGCTTGGTATACATTTTGCTGTCGGCACTTAATTTCAAGTACGATCTCTGTTCTGGTGTAAAGTCAAGCCCCAGCACGCCTGTCGGGAACGTTAGAGCAGAGAGGGCTGTGAAGAAGACGTCAGCCAATTACACACGGACTGTCCCCTCTCTAGGACGACAATGCGATGGCAGTGCCCTCTATGTGAAGAAAACATAAGCACTGGACCAGACTGGCCACAGCCCAGTTCTGCCCGTTCTACAGCAGCCATACTCTGCCTTCAGCTGAATGTTAGTAAGTGCAAAGGAAAGAAATAGTCAGTATAAGTCTATTTCAGAACTGTCATCAGCAGAAATCTTTTTCTGTTCTTTGCATGACTGACAGCTTGGAATATGAGTGACAGTGCTTGTTTGCTTATCATACTTCAAGTCGAGGCTGTACATCTTCATATCCCAGGGATAGTGTGAAAAGGTTTTAGGTTGTCAGATGGAGCCTCGCATGCTCACTGCACTTGATGTACCTACACGGTTCATTGCCAGGAGTAATTGCAATCTTTTATTCATTCAGGTATTAATTTACACCCTTGCCATTGTGCAAAATAAAACGTACAAAGACTTAGTATCTTTTTGAGATATTCTCAAATAGCGTTTTGAGTTACATCTTGAATCAAAACTTCATATAGAAAGCGCTGCTTGTTCAGAACATTTTTTCTGAAGATATACTTTCATGCAGTCAGAATCTCACAAGAGAGTGTGGGTGGCTTGCAACCTGCATCTCATGTGTACTTCTCCAGGCATCTTTTGGTATATGGTAGAGTGTACTTCTGGTACTACTGTAATTTATGCTTTATCCTATTCCAGTCTCGTATAGTTTGGAGAGGAACAATTGTCGGTAAGGCCCGTTATGAGCTTCTGTGTGTCTTTTGTGTGTTGTTTTTCCATCATAGTCAATTGGTGAGATGCACGTAGGAGGAAGTAATACTTTGCCTTATTCTTATTAGTAGCACACTTTAAAAATTTTGAAAGTAAACTTCTCTGTGATTCACGACCCCTCTCTTGTACTGTCTGTTACTGGACTTTTATGAGCATCCCCATTACGCTGTCCCACTTTCTAGACAAAACAGCAATGAAACGAGTCAGTGTATTTTATTTCTACCCTATTCTTTTAAAAGTGACTGGTCAGAGTGCTAGACTGAAAAGTAACACAAAGAAACTGGTCGAAGAAGAGTTTCATAGACTGCCCCATTCATAAGTGAATTACATTCCCATACAGTTCTTCCAATAAATCTCACGTCTGCTTTTATTAAGACCTGCTTTACATAACTGTTCCATTTGAGATCGCTATGGACCATTACATGCACCTCTTTTATGGTTAGTTAGTGTTTCCAGTGGTTTGACGCCAATACGTAATTAAACAGTTATTTATTTATTTATTTATTTATCGCCCATTTAGCCTGACCGGAATAGGGCTGCTGGCGTCGTTGCGCTTCGGCAAACTGTTGATAACCAAAGTGTAATGACATGGTGTTGATGTGTGAGAAATAATCTGTCACGAGGTTTTCCGCATCTTCCAGATGGTGGGCGCTTATGGTAAATGTGAAACGTAATCTAAGTGTTGAAATTGTCGGGAGCAAGGGTCCTTTGGTGAATATTGGATTGAGTCGTATGATGGTCACTGTATATAATGAGAGGGCGTCCTTTGATGTCTCATTGGAAGTATCCTATTGCTCCATGAACTGCCAGCAACTCTCGGTCGTCTGCTGCCCTGAACTGCGAAGGCGAGATCTGGCGCCACAAAGAAACGGAGTGGCTATTGGACACTTCATACCTCTTGTAGCACGAAAGCACCAATAGCAGAGTCCCTCCCATCTGCGATTATGGTTGGCTGCTCGATTTGGAGGAGGGGACAAAACAGCAAGGTCATCAGTCCCATCAGATGACGGAAGGATGAGGAAGGAAATCGGCCATGCCCTGTCATTTGTCTGAAGTGATTCAGGGAAATCACGGAAAATGGCCGAAGGTGGGTTTGAAGTGTCGTCCTCCCGAATGCGATTCCTGTGTGCTAACTACTGCGCCACCTCGCTTGGTGTCTGCCATTATGATGAGATGGGAATCGGAGAGTGGGTGCACCAAAGTAATGTCTCGTAAATGGCAGTCCTTAAAGCATTCGAAAGTGGACTGCAGTTCCTACGTCCATTTGCCGGTAGTGCCTAGCCAGTAGTGTTCTAGCCAGCGAGGGTTTGAATGTGTGGTATCTGATGGCAACAGAAGCTACCTGTAGTAGGTGCCCCCGATAAAAATTTACCATGCCTAAAAGTTAACATAGTTCCTGGCAGTCTCGCGTTGGAGGTAGTTGTTGAATGGTGTGTAATCCATGGTGCAGGGCGGCTGCCTGTGGCGTTTACTGCATGGCTGAGGAAAACAACTTCTTTCTGAAAGAGTTGGCATTTCTCCTCGTTCATCACAACTCTGCTGTCAGAGAGTGCATCGAAAACTTGTTTGGGCTGCATATTATTAAAGTCTTCGTCTGGTGAGAAAAATTAGAACATTGTCGACGTAGCCATAACAGAAAAGGAACTTAAATAATATGCCTCAATAAAGCGCTGCCATGTCTGAGCAGCGTTCTGAATTCCGTTAGACATAAACATAAATGCGAACAGACCAAAAGGCATGATAATAGCCTCTTTGCGATTATCGTCTGGGCACATAGGTCGGATCTGCAGGTGTGCTTCCTTGCAGTCAGTGACACCAAACACAGAGGCATTTGCCAAATGATGAGCGAAATCACGGATATTTGGAACTGGGTAGCTGTCCATTATAGTATGAGTATCGAGAATTCCGTAGTCACGACGCAACGTCACAGATGCGTGTTTTTAAGGAAGCAATTTGGTGGGTGAAACCCAGGAACTGTTAGAAGGATGTATGATGCCAGCTTGTACTTGCATTCTCGCCAGCCGGAGTGGCCGTGCGGTTTTAGGCGCTACAGTCTGGATCCGAGCGACCGCTACGATCGCAGGTTCGAATCCTGCCTCGGGCGTGGGTGTGTGTGATGTCCTTAGGTTAGTTAGGTTTAATTAGTTCTAAGTTCTAGGCTACTGGTGACGTCATATGTTAAGTCCCATAGTGCTCAGAGCCATTTGAACCAACTTGCACTCTCCCCTAATTGTGTTAATTAAAAGTTATGATACACGAAAGTTGCATGTTTTCATTCTCCTACCAAGCTACGTCCTAATCTCTAAATTCCGATGCATTGAGGGCTTACAATTTTAAACGGACTTTGTCGGAGGAGAAGTCAGCACAAAAAGGGAATAGCCAATGCAGCCATGCTAGCGTTGTTGTACTTCGTTGGGGAGACGAAATAAATATCGAGCCGCACACTAAAACTCAAAAGAATTAATCTTCAAGCAATGTTCCAGAACTGCCACAACATTTCTTAACATGCACGCATCAATACCTGCGTGCTTTTATGAACTTACAATTTGTTGTTTGGCTAATCGGACAGTAGTATAAATACGTCAGCTGTGAACAGTTCACATCATCTCTCTCCCTAACCACGGTTGGTGGTGTGAGTGGAAAGCACAGTACTGCTCTCTGTGTCAAGAGACGAGGACGGTGCTGTGGCAAAAGAGCCTGGGGGTCCTTATGGTACAGAGAGCCTGATGGAACGTCAGAATCTGGTGGAGGCAGTCGATGTAGGTGGTCAAACTGCTGCAGTGCCATGTGAAGTTCTTGCACGACAGTGTCAATTCTGCACTGAGTAGCATCACTGCCATGTTGTAAGTGGTGTTTGTCATGTACATGTCAAAATGAAGCTGCTGTACTCGTTGAATACGGTTGGTGGTGTGAAGGCAGTCTTGAAGATACCGAGCACCACTGAGCATCAGCATGGGTGGCAGAAGCTGTTGCGTAAAGTGAGAAGCTCTGCTTGTGCCGAGACGCGGAGGGAGGCGTGGTCGATGACACCTGTGACATAGCAGCCTCTATCAGTGTGAGTCAAAACATCGTCGTGCAGATTAGGAACCAAAGGGAAGTGCAGAAAGAAATACAAGCACACCGACATCCTCAAGAGTGAATGTCGTGGCGGAAACGTCATCAAAACACACGTCCTGTGTGCAGGTCTGAGGTCCATAGGTTCAGCTTTTATTGAGTGGTTTACTGCATGAAGCTGGATGGCTGAGAAGGAAGGCATAGAGAATGATGAAGAGGTTGGCAAAGTGCTCACTTCTGAGCAGGAGTGTACTAGGAAGGCCGCTAATGTGGTCGAGAACAGTCTGTTGTTACGATAGCGAGGTTGAAGATAGCCGGCGCCATTGCTCCAAGAGTCTAGGAGACATAGATATCCTCCACGGTTCGGTACACCTTCGGCAAACCGTGCGTCGAGTTTGGGAAGTCACACAACAGACGGTAGCTGTGTGCGTATTCACCGAATCGTGCAAGGCACCGACGGAAGAGTTTCTGCATAGACATGAGTGTTGCGCCGACGGCGGGGTTCTGCGCGGGGCGAGTGCGACATGATAGGCTCGTCTGCAGGCGTTATTGTGGTGTTACAAAGCAGTGACGTCAAGGTCGGCAGAGATCGGACGAGTTTTGTTCGGCTCGTGAAAGCAGGGAGATCGACTTTACTCCCACTGCATTTGAAGACACGTACGACGCCATTGTTGTACCGTTGTTAATACATTGTCAGCATTGGATGATTACAAATATTGTACCCGAAAGTTCGAGTCATACATATAATTAATGGCATTAATTATTGGATATAGATTCCGCCTTTTAAGCAAAACACTATTTTTTTCTTGTAACGCCAAAATGCTTCAGCGCCTCTGTCCCATTACAAGTGGATTTTATTTATTGGACAGCTGTGAAAGTGTACATATTTTGGGCTGTAACTGACCTGACAAAATGTGGCCCAAAGACAGTTTTTGTTCATTTTTGTTCTTACATTTATTTTACAGCAATGGTTTTGCAGGGCCATCTGTATGGTTTCAATGGTTTCTTGCCCTGATAGCTTGTCATCTGCAAACCAAACGATGTAAATGTGGCTTTCATCAGCGAGTCAACCTATCCCTCGATTTTTTAAAATCGCTATCTTGATGAGGAGACATGTTTTGTGTACATATTTGTTATTACTCACATTTTGTTGTGTCTAATCCTTCTTCTTTCTCCTTCCGAGGGCACTACACACACAAATTAAATCTACATAGCATATTTCGGTTTTGTAATCGCCTTTTCACTTCCCAAAACGCGGCGTACACGGTGTTGTTGGCGAACGGGCATAGTAATTATGACGATAAATAATCACTCGCACTCACCTTGCTTACTATGAATACTTCTATTCTCATAGCATATACACAATGCGTGTAGCGTAGAGCGCATACTACAGAGAAGATCTGGCAGAGAGAGTTGTTCTTGCTGCGGTAGGGCAGCGATATTATTGGGGTGTAGAGCCAGTGGTTCTACGTCAGGGCCGCCCAAACGCTGCACAGTGTGCAGACGTGCGGAAGTGCTGCACATGTGCGCACGTGTGCTACAGCGACATCTGTTAATAGACATGTGTCCTAAATGAACGACGGCGGTTCCACTTCCCTGTTTATGTGGTACAAGGAAGAGCGCAACATACCCAGTCTCGTTTACCCCTGGTAACCGTAACCTTAACAGAGAAGTACTGAGATATGGCATGTACTGTGAAGAAGCAAAGGACGGGAGATCTACACTTCTGGAAATGGAAAAAAGAACACATTGACACCGGTGTGTCAGACCCACCATACTTGCTCCGGACACTGCGAGAGGGCTGTAAGAGCAATGATCACACGCACGGCACAGCGGACACACCAGGAACTGCGGTGTTGGCCGTCGAATGGCGCTAGCTGCGCAGCATTTGTGCACCGCCGCCGTCAGTGTCAGCCAGTTTGCCGTGGCATACGGAGCTCCATCGCAGTCTTTAACACTGGTAGCATGCCGCGACAGCGTGGACGTGAACCGTATGTGCAGTTGACGAACTTTGAGCGAGGGCGTATAGTGGGCATGCGGGAGGCCGGGTGGACGTACCGCCGAATTGCTCAACACGTGGGGCGTGAGGTCTCCACAGTACATCAATGTTGTCGCCAGTGGTCGGCGGAAGGTGCACGTGCCCGTCGACCTGGGACCGGACCGCAGCGACGCACGGATGCACGCCAAGACCGTAGGATCCAACGCAGTGCCGTAGGGGACCGCACCGCCACTTCCCAGCAAATTAGGGACACTGTTGCTCCTGGGGTATCGGCGAGGACCATTCGCAACCGTCTGCATGAAGCTGGGCTACGGTCCCGCACACCGTTAGGCCGTCTTCCGCTCACGCCCCAACATCGTGCAGCCCGCCTCCAGTGGTGTCGCGACAGGCGTGAATGGAGGTACGAATGGAGACGTGTCGTCTTCAGCGATGAGAGTCGCTTCTGCCTTGGTGCCAATGATGGTCGTATGCGTGTTTGGCGCCGTGCACGTGAGCGCCACAATCAGGACTGCATACGACCGAGGCACACAGGGCCAACACCCGGCATCGTGGTGTGGGGAGCGATCTCCTACACTGGCCGTACACCTCTGGTGATCGTCGAGGGGACACTGAATAGTGCATGGTACATCCAAACCGTCATCGAACCCATCGTTCTACCATTCCTAGACCGGCAAGGGAACTTGCTGTTCCAACAGGACAATGCACGTCCGCATGTATGCCGTGCCACCCAACGTGCTCTAGAAGGTGTAAATCAACTACCCTGGCCAGCAAGATCTCCGGATCTGTCCCCCAATGAGCATGTTTGGGACTGGATGAAGCGTCGTCTCACGCGGTCTGCACGTCCAGCACGAACGCTGGTCCAACTGAGGCGCCAGGTGGAAATGGCATGGCAAGCCGTTCCACAGGACTACATCCAGCATCTCTACGATCGTCTCCATGGGAGAATAGGAGCGTGCATTGCTGCGAAAGGTGGATATACACTGTACTAGTGCCGACATTGTGCATGCTCTGTTGCCTGTGTCTGTGTGCCTGTGGTTCTGTCAGTGTGATCATGTGATGTATCTGACCCCAGGAATGTGTCAATAAAGTTTCCCCTTCCTGGGACAATGAATTCACGGTGTTCTTATTTCAATTTCCAGGAGTGTATGTTGTCAGTGGTTTAAAAATGACTGGGAACTGCAATTCTTTTTTGTAGCCGTTGGTGAAAACTCACAGTGTTTGCTATGCCGCCGAATAATAGGCGGCCAGCGTAAGTTTTCAATTGAAAGACACTACAATACATATCACAAAGACGAGTGTAGTGTACTCAAGAGTGAAGAACAGCAATCAAAATTAAATGTCCTTATGAAAATGGATGAGACACATCACCTCGATTATAGTTTCTCATGACCAGTGATAAACGTATTTGGATTTATTCCTCTCATAATTAGAAATTATTGTTTACTAACTGTGCATTAGTGCCTCATTCTGCACCATGTTACATTATTATTAGGAAAGTTGGTCATTAAACCGATTGTTCCAATGTATACTTACATTCACGTTTTTTTTTTTTTTTTAATGTGTGAAGGGCTACGCTCAGCTGAAGTCGATAAAACGTAACATTCATCTAATTGTCGGTTATTATGCAGATTTCAGATGGAGCTGATGAAAGATGTAGCAATAATGGTATTGAAATAACAGGTGATCATCGAGAGGTCTGCGGTTATCATTCTGTTCAGAGGTCAGTGAGACAGAAAGTATGGGTGTAACTGAGGGCACCGAGAATTAGTTATAGGAAACCTTGCATTAGTTTAATGTTATTTGAAATCATGAATAAGGTTCGCTGGAAGTCGCTAAGTGCTCCCTTTCTTAAATACTAAATCAAAAACATTACTCGTATTTACGTGCCGTCAGTCAAGCTGCCTTAATAAAAACCTACGGTTGTTAAATGTATTACTTTTCTTACTGGGTTAAACTGTTAACATAAAAGTAGACGTCTCGATGAGTCGACTGTGACAGTATTTTAAATTTTTAACACTTGAAATACCTCCCCATGGTTGGCTTGCAAGTTGTGGAAAGAGCACTAGAATGCCCCGGTACAGAGTATCCCAGCAAGTGGATAAAGCGACACTGTGGGTAGAAAAGTGCACTACATGAACGCTGACGGCTGCGGCGTGCAGGCTGTGACCCGGAAGCTGCACATGTGCAGGAGCACTGCACGCGTGCACAATTTCTGGCCGGCCCTGTTCTACGTCCTCACAGTTCCTTAGTGAGTTTGGCGCAGAATTTGAAATTTGTCTACTTTTATCTCTCTATCTCTTTGTATATATATATATATATATATATATATATATATATATATATATATGTGTGTGTGTGTGTGTGTTTCTGTAAGCTGCTTTACCTGTTTCTGTTGTCTTTTCTGTAAAGATCCTTTAATGTTTTAAATAGCATGTCTTTACAGAAGGCAACACAAATGGCTAAAGGAGCTCACACACGCGCACACACACGCACACACACACACACACACACACACACACACACACACACACACATACATAAGCGCACGCGCGCGCGCACTCACACATACACACAAAGAAAAAGAGAGATACAAGGAAACAAAATTCAAATTCCGTACCACACTCACTCAGGAAAAATGAATGCCGACGGAGTTTGGTCACAGAACATCGTGTAAGCCGTGTTTTGCAAAGTGAGAAGGCTATTGCAAAACTTCAAATGCGCTAAGTGCATTTAATATGTGTGTGCAGTGCTCTCGGAACGAGAATGAAGAAGGATCAGTCGCAACAAAATGTGAGTAATAACAAATATCTGCGCAAAACATGTCGCCACACCAGAATCGTGTTTTTAAATGGTCAAGGGATAGGTTAACTCGCTGACGAAATTTACATTTACATCGTTTGGTTTATGGTCGTGTAAAACCATATAACGTAAAATCAACATAAGAGCAAAAACCAACAAAAACTGTCTTTGATCCTCATTTTGTCAGGTAAGTTACAACCTAAAATATGTACAATTTTACAGTTGTCCAAACAAAATTCGCTGATTGGCACAGAGGCGCTGAAAAATGTTTGAACAACAAGAAGAAAAGAGTGTTTTCTATAAAAGACGGTACCTATCTCCAACATTTTAACTGCAAACACGGAAGAAATACAAGAGCTGCAAATCCAAAGGGGGAACTAGTTAATGGCTTTCACACGCGGGCAGGTATGACCAGTTGTACTTCAGGGGCAGCCTCGCGACCTGTAATGTCCATAGAGTATGATCAGGCATGGGGTGTAAATCGATTAGAGTGTGTAACCAACGCCAAAGTTACGACGGAGTCCTGTCCTTTAAATCTTTGTCGTAGATGACATGGTGTAATTGGTTTTCCAGGGGTCGGGGGATTTATTAGAGGAGTGCTGTTTTAGTGAACTCGTATTTATCGTCTGTGGGCAGGGTGAGGATAATTTTGCTGATTGCTCCCACTTGTTCACCCAGGTGTCTAACCAGTGTAATGAATTATGTGCTGTCACTGAGGACATCACTCGAAGCAAAAATGTTCACGATGGTGAAGCCCATGCTTCATTGATCTGCCTCAAAAGGTGGCAGCGTGCAGCTCAGAACAAATGAATTTGCACAGACTGCCAAAGCGTGCGAAAGTGAATCAAGCCAGATGGACTGATGTGGTTTGGAAGTAGACTAGTTTGCGAGCAAAACGGAGTCCATTGCTAAATCACACAGTAGGCTGTCCGACGCACTCCATTTTCAGTAACATTGATCACCCTTGGAGCACTGTTGTGAAGAATGTCATCATCACTTTTGATAACTTGAGGTGCCTGGAGAGTGTCGTTCATAACCCTGGGTACTGCAGCACAAAAACTAATGTCTGGAAGCGTGAACTGCGCAACACAATGGGTACACGTCAGCAGCACTGTATCGCGCAATAACTGCAGATATCCAAAACTGAATGCACACGCGGTCGCCGTACGTCAGTTGTGCAGTGCTCCACTATAGATGTGATGTGGGATGTGTTGTTGTGGTCGTCAGTCTTGAGACTGGTTTGATGCAGCTCTCCATGCTACTCTATCCTGTGCAAGCTGCTTCATCTCCCAGTACCTACTGCAACCTACATCTTTCTGAATCTGCTTAGTGTAATCATCTCTTGGTCTCCCTCTACGAATTTTACCCTCCACGCTGCCCTCCAGTACTAAATTGTTGATCCCTTGATGCCTCAGAATATGCCCTACCAACCGATCCCTTCTTCTAGTCAAGTTGTGCCACAAATTTCTCTTCTCTCCAATTCTATTGAATACCTCCTCATTAGATATGTGATCTAACTATCCAATCTTCAGCATTCTTCTGTAGCACCACATTTCTAAAGCTTCTATTCTCTTCTTGTCCAAACCATTTATCGTCCATGTTTCACTTCCATACATGACTACACTCCATATGTGGAATGTATAATAGCAAAACCCGCGACCGAGGAAGCTGATTTCGTGAGTTTCCCACAATCTAATCATTATACAGTGGACCGCAACAATAGTAAAAAACAAAGTTCACACAGGTGCTCCTGGTAACATCAGCACAATTCTAGGACACTCAGGAAACCAGCGTTTGTAAACGGATTTACATGGGCCCTGGTGCAGAGTCAGATTTTTGTAACTAGCCTTTAAATCCATGTCTGTAATTATGCCAAAATTTACGATTCGTGTCCGTCTATCGCTACGCGGCGTTTTTCATTGGACCCAATAACATATTTCACTAATTTAAAGACTTTTTGTACAAGACATTTTATTGTTCCATGCCATTACCGGTTTCGAACTTTGTGTTCATCATCAGATGCCGGATTATAGGATAAATTGGTAATCACACTTTGCTTGTTTTGCTTACAACGATGCCACATCGCTAAAATACACTGACGGAATAAAATCGCAGTACCAATAAGATGTTTTGCGACATAAACGAAAGTAGGTAGGTGTGTTTCTCCATCTGAAAGATGACATCTATTCAGATTTCGCTCCCATCGTACAAGAGTGGCGATAGTAGCGGCTCTGTGATGATCCAAATCGGGTTTGATTTAAATATACGCTGTAATGGTCCTGAACGTTATTCACCTTTAAGATTGGACGTGGTGAGTTAATTTTAGTCAAGAAAGTCTTTAAGGAGACAAGGACGCTATTATCAACACCCTATTGAGTTTTAACGAGGTCATGTAAAACATCTACAAGAACCTGAATGTTCTTTCGGCGATGCTGCAGAAAGACTTGGCAGGAATGCAGCTACTGTACCTGACTGCTGGCAGCGGAGGTTACGAGAATGTACAGTGGCCAGTTACAAGAAGACCGGGCTCTGGATGGTCACTTGGCACTACTGAGAGGGAAGACCATCGTGTTCGGTGAATGGCACTGACGCATCACACTGCATCTGCAGCAGCAGTTTGAGCAGCAGTTACAACCACAGTCACACAACCAACTGTTACAAATCCGTTACTTAATGGCCCGCTCCAAGCCAGACGCCCTGTGCATGCACTCCACTGATCCCAAACCACCGCCATTTGCGACTTCAGTGGTGTCAAGCGAGAACTAATTGGAGACGTGTTGCCCTTTCTGATGAAAGCTGTTTCTCCCTTCGTGTCAGTGATGGCTGTGTGTTGGATAGAAGAAGGCCAGTTGAGGGCCTGCAACCAACGTTTCAGTATATTAGATACACTGGACCTAGATCGGTGTGTGACTTCATATAACAGCACTAGCACTCTCGTTATTATCTCAAGAACCCTGAATGCAAATTTACACTCCTGGAAATTGAAATACGAACATCGTGAATTCATTGTCCCAGGAAGGGGAAACTTTATTGACACATTCCTGGGGTCAGATACATCACATGATCACACTGACAGAACCACAGGCACACAGACACAGGCAACAGAGCATGCACAATGTCGGCACTAGTACAGTGCATATCCACCTTTCGCAGCAATGCACGCTGCTATTCTCCCATGGAGACGATCGTAGAGATGCTGGATGTAGTCCTGTGGAACGGCTTGCCATGCCATTTCCACCTGGCGCCTCAGTTGGACCAGCGTTCGTGCTGGACGTGCAGACCGCGTGAGACGACGCTTCATCCAGTCCCAAACATGCTCAATGGGGGACAGATCCGGAGATCTTGCTGGCCAGGGTAGTTGACTTACACCTTCTAGAGCACGTTGGGTGGCACGGCATACATGCGGACGTGCATTGTCCTGTTGGAACAGCAAGTTCCCTTGCCGGTCTAGGAATGGTAGAACGATGGGTTCGATGACGGTTTGGATGTACCATGCACTATTCAGTGTCCCCTCGACGATCACCAGAGGTGTACAGCCAGTGTAGGAGATCGCTCCCCACACCATGATGCCGGGTGTTGGCCCTGTGTGCCTCGGTCGTATGCAGTCCTGATTGTGGCGCTCACCTGCACGGCGCCAAACACGCATACGACCATCATTGGCACCAAGGCAGAAGCGACTCTCATCGCTGAAGACGACACGTCTCCATTCATCCCTCCATTCACGCCTGTCGCGACACCACTGGAGGCGGGCCGCACGATGTTGGGGCGTGAGCGGAAGACGGCCTAACGGTGTGCGGGACCGTAGCCCAGCTTCATGGAGACGGTTGCGAATGGTCCTCGCCGATACCCCAGGAGCAACAGTGTCCCTAATTCGCTGGGAAGTGGCGGTGCGGTCCCCTACGGCACTGCGTAGGATCCTACGGTCTTGGCGTGCATCCGTGCGTCGCTGCGGTCCGGTCCCAGGTCGACGGGCACGTGCACCTTCCGCCGACCACTGGCGACAACATCGATGTACTGTGGAGACCTCACGCCCCACGTGTTGAGCAATTCGGCGGTACGTCCACCCGGCCTCCCGCATGCCCACTATACGCCCTCGCTCAAAGTCCGTCAACTGCACATATGGTTCACGTCCACGCTGTCGTGGCATGCTACCAGTGTTAAAGACTGCGATGGTGCTCCGTATGCCACGGCAAACTGGCTGACACTGACGGCGGCGGTGCACAAATGCTGCGCAGCTAGCGCCATTCGACGGCCAACACTGCGGTTCCTGGTGTGTCTGCTGTGCCGTGCGTGTGATCATTGCTTGTACAGCCCTCTCGCAGTGTCCGGAGCAAGTATGGTGGGTCTGACACACCGGTGTCAATGTGTTCTTTTTTCCATTTCCAGGAGTGTATATGTCAATATGGTGATTCCACCCGCTACCATTTATGAAGATCGTTACAGGGTGTGTTTTACAACAAGATAACGCTTGTCCAAACACTGATGTTGCAGCCCAACAAGCTCTACAGAGTTGTTGCCTTCGCCTGCTTGATCACCTGATTTGTCTTCAGTCGGGAACATATGGGACATCATCGGACGAAACTCCAGCGTCATCAACAACAAGCATTAACCATCCCTGTGTTGATCGACCGGCCGGCCGTTGTGGCTGAGCGGTTCTAGGCGCTTCAGTCTGCAACCGTGCAACTGCTACGGTTCTCAGGTTCGAATCCTGCCTCGGGCATGAATGTGTGTGATGTCCTTAGGTTAGTTAGGTTTAAGTAGTTCTAAGTTCTATGGGACTGATGACCTCAGATGTCAAGTTCCATAGTGCTCAGAGCCATTTTTTGTTGATCGACCAAGTGCAACAGGCGTGGAACTCCATCCCACAAACTGACATCTGGCACCTGTAGAACGCAATTCATGCACTTTTGCATTCTTGCATTCAACATTCTGGTGGTTACATCGGATATTAATCTACCAGCATTTCACATTCATTAAATTTAAATCACAATTCTGTTGATTATTCTGTAAAAGGCCAGCATGAAGCCAACCAGACAAACAAATCACATATAACGGTACGTACTCAGTAAACCGACTGGTTCAACATCACTGTGATAAGAATCAAGATTATGACCCGTGGAACAGGAATTTCATAATTTAAATAATAGCTAACCAAGTCCCACTACACCACGGTCACAATTCGAGAAAAATCACCGTTTAGGGAACAGACGCATTAAGCTAGCACGATTCTTTGGCTGTAATGCAATAATACGTAAGGATTTTCTTCTTGCGTCTGAGTATGGGGAAATATGGCTGATCTAATGGACATGCTTACTTCCTCAGTTAGACACACATGATTGTCCTCGCTTCCGTCAAGTATATGAGTTTTAGACGTAATAGAATTACCCACGCCCGTTAGTGAGCAGCTGAACCATCCCATTAGAAAAATCCTTGGCTTTTCGGTGTGTAAAACCGGCTGAAAATTTCCTGCACAGAAAAAGCATGTAGTTAAGTTTGCATAATCTCATAACCCGCCATGCAAATACTGAACAAGACTTTTGATACTATTACATTCCAATTACGACAGTCATGTGTAATAAAAATGCGAGTGTCATTTGTTTACTCAAAAAACAATGATACGTTAATTGTAAACAGCTTGACGGGAAAGATGGTGTAAAGATAATTTGTCAGTCTTTGATTTTTTGAGAGTTCTGTGATTGTATTACAAAACGTTTTATAAAAACAGCTACCAACCACTAATGCAAAGACGTTTTTGTTCAACACATTTATTGTCCCATGCCATTAGCAATTTCGAACTTTTCTTCATCATCAGATGGCAGAACTACAGGACGGACGGTTTATCAGAAGTTGGTGGTCTTGTTTATCGTGGTGTCTTGCCGCTAAAATATTGATAAAGGAAATTACGATTAAAGAGTAATTTGAGAACATTTCTCGTGGAGAACAGCGGAATAGCGAAAAGTGCTTTAAAAATCGACACAAACAGTCTCAACCGCAAAAACATTTCTTTTAATATTAACAGATTCCAGTCAGTTTTTGACCATCCTCTTACCCTCATGCCATGGTGGTAGGCGCTGGCGGTGAATGAAACTGGTGTTGTAACTACTTTGAGCAGCTCACGTTCGTCGAGTTACAACACATGCTCCACTCACCACCTCCGACTACCATCATAATATGAGGATCTGAGGATGGTCAAAACCTGACCGTAATCGATTACCAACAAAATAAATATGTTTGCAGTCGACACTGTTTGTTTCGATAAATATATGAAATTTGGAAATTGCATAATGACTGTGTACTCGCACTTACAGAAACGTGTATTAATAGCTTTCAAGACCTGAGTTTCTGTTATTCTCCGTGTACCGTGCAGTAGTATCATGGGAAGATGTCCCTGTGCTCTAGCCACATTTACGAAATCACAGAGTGAAAGGTGGTTGTCATGAATACTTTTATATTCTAACAATCTGATTTCACATAAACTTCACGTGTTTACCAAACGCTTATAGATTACAAAGACGCTATGGACCAACAATATATATTGTTTATGTCAGACATGACGAAAAAGATAAAACATTAACATCGATGCTTTTCGACAATAACAGATAAATAATCGATGTGTGCCAGAAAATAATTAAATCCAGTTATTTTTAAAAATCATATGAAATAATGTTTTTAATAAAAATACTTTTTGTACATAACATATAATACAGACGTAACGTATTGGAAACAGAGAGGCATAATTATACTGGCGTTAGGCGCTGGCGAAATTTCTGTTTGTGTCCTACGTGAGAACAGCTTTTGGAAGTTAGTTCTGTTACTTCGTTGAGGACATTGTGTAGTGACATCATTTTATACATAAATATTCCTGTTTCTTCAATGATTTTCGTATTACTGCCCTTGATTGTGTAGAGAAGGATCTGTAGGCTGCTTTCAATGCCTTTGCATAACATAACAATGTGAAAAGCAGCGATGGACTTGCGTAAGTTGTTTAGCCTATTGCATTCAGGTACTCCTTGAATTTTATATCGAAGCTTATCTGTCTGGTCAATGTTGTCTTGATTGTTGTTGTGGTCTTCAGTCCTGAGACTGGTTTGATGCAGCTCTTCATTCCACTCTATCCTGTGCAAGCTTCTTCATCTCCCAGTATTATGTCAGACATGACGAAAAAGATAAAACATTAACATCGATGCTTTTTCGACAATAACAGATAAATAATCGATGTGTGCCAGAAAATAATTAAATCCAGTTATTTTTAAAAATCATATGAAATAATGTTTTTAATAAAAATACTTTTTGTACATAACATATAATACAGACGTAACGTATTGGAAACAGTGAGGCATAATTATACTGGCGTTAGGCGCTGGCGGAATTTCTGTTTGTGTCCTACGTGAGAACAGCTTTTGGAAGTTAGTTCTGTTAGTTCGTTGAGGACATTGTGTAGTGACATCATTTTATACATAAATATTCCTGTTTCTTCAATGATTTTCGTATTACTGCCCTTGATTGTGTAGAGAAGGATCTGTAGGCTGCTTTCAATGCCTTTGCATAACATAACAATGTGAAAAGCAGCGATGGACTTGCGTAAGTTGTTTAGCCTATTGCATTCAGGTACTCCTTGAATTTTATATCGAAGCTTATCTGTCTGGTCAATGTTGTCTTGTTTGTTGTTGTGGTCTTCAGTCCTGAGACTGGTTTGATGCAGCTCTCCATTCCACTCTATCCTGTGCAAGCTTCTTCATCTCCCAGTACCTACTGCAACCTACATCCTTTTGTATCTGCTTAGTGTATTCATCTCTTGGTCTCCCTCTACGATTTTTACTGTTGTTGTAGCTTGTTGTTTGGGAAGAAACTCAATCTGACATTTGTATTTTTGGAAAGATTAGCTGTCTTATAGTGCAGATTTCCTAGAAAGGCCACGACAGCACATTTGGTGGTGGTTTTAGCAGCTTCTATTGACAAGAAGGAGGTGGTAGATGTTTTATGTTTAGCTTTTATTTTATCTAAAGTTATGTTTTCAACGGAAGGATTGTAATCATTGTGTTTGATTACTGTTTAATAATATAATCTTTTTGTTTCCCTGGTTTGTCAAGTGGGATATTATGCATCTGATTCAGCTGTTATATGTTAATCTGGAGGATAACAATTGCTGTCGATACATCAGTGGTAGTTGATTTCCTGAATATGACAAACTGGTGGTTCTGATTGTTATTCATATATAGAATAACTATATTTAATTATTTTCTGCTACAGATCGATTTATCTGTTATTGTAGAAAATGGATCGATATTAAAGCTATATCTCTCACCTTATGTCTGATGGATAATGTATACAATATATCAATGTATGTCTTTGCTTCATAGCACCTTTGTGAGCTATCAGTACACGTAAAACACGTGAAATGTATGCTAATGGTGACCTCCGTTTACTCTGATTTTGTGGAAGAGTTTATAACACTAGGACACGTATCCCATGACACTCCTGCATGGTAAGCGGAAAATAATGACAACTCGAGCCTTCAAAGCTATCAATATATGTTCACTATAAGTACTAGTGCTAAATAGCCATTATGCACTTTTCGAATTTCATTTATTTTCATTTCCTTTACCAATATTTATCAGTTAATACACTGATGGGAAAAATCGCAATTCCAAAACTTAATTCATGTAGAGTAACGAAATTTCAAGAATACATTTGTCTAGGTGACTTATGTAAGTGATTAACATTGCATTAATGCATGTGCGAAATGAGCCATTGTAAATGAACTTGTTAGTCTTCATTATTAACCGTGTTCCACATGAAACAAAGATTAACTACAAATTAAACATACTTTTTTCTACGCTACATATCTCACCACTTTTTAATTAAATAATCGCCAGTGGAGTACAGAAGAAATGACTTCAGTTTTTATTTAAAATTGATAATATAGGCTACTGGATATCTAGCATGACTTCAAATATCTGCACAAAAATGGAATGTTTTATAGATAAATGATATTTGTTCCTCTTAGAATAGACACATCTCCGTATTAAAATCATTTTTCTTCGGTTCTAAACGTTAGTTCTGGGGAATGTCCCTTGTTATTAGTGTCAAGAATACAATACTTCCGACGAGCGTTTACCACTGATTACTAGCGTTGATTGTGCTGGTGCTTGAAACAAAAAAAAGTGGAGGCTTTTCTGAGGAGTTGGGTGGTGGGGGAGGGGGGAGGGGGGGAGGACAATTTTGAAAACATTGTTGTTGGCGGCTGTAGTTACGTTTTCTTGATAATTCCGAGCAAAAAATTATTACTTACCAATAGTCCTTTTGACTGACCACTGTACTTGTATGAAAGTTTACACAGTGCAGTAAGCAGAATTATGGAAATTAGTAATAATTCCTACCAATGCCAGCTACACCTGTTATCCATGGTATATTCCAACATCCGCTGAACCGCTGAATGGCTGAACATCGAATTTGAATGCTTTCGTAAACAGGAGTAACAAATGCTGGACCAAGGTTCACTTACATGGAATGACGAACAACTTCCGGACCAGGGTCTTGTTTCTGAGTGGATCGGCAAGAATCCAGTCGCCCACGGTGCTGAAGACTATTCCAAACAGCAGCCTCATCAGGTGCGGCAGGCTTGCAAAACCTCCCGACTGCAACAGAAGAGCACCGGTAACAACCAGGCCCACCAGCACACGTACGCTGTTGGACAATAAAATTGCAACGTCCCGGAGGCGACAATTAACAAACGTCAAATCTGCGGGAAGAGTAGCACATGTTTGGATACGCAAATGATAAACACTTCAGCGCAATCGCACAATTCCAGAGTATGCAGACACAACAGCGCCTTTCTTAGCAAACACATACAACCGCTCACTTAACGAAAGGTCTGTCCCTAAAGACTGGAAAGTAGCACAGGTCACACCAATATTCAAGAAAGTAAACAGGAGTAACCCATTGAATTACAGACCCATATCACTGACATCAATTTGCAGTAGGATTTTGGAGCATATACTGTACTCGAGCCGGCCGTCGTGCGGTTCTAGGCGCTTCAGTCCGGAACCGCGCTGCTACTACGGTCGCAGGTTCGAATCCTGCTTCGGGCATGGATGAGTGTGATGTCCTTAGGTTAGTTAGGTTTAAGTAGTTCTAAATTCTAGGGGACTGATGAGCTCAGATGTTAAGTCCCATTGTGCTCAGAGCCATTTGAACCATTACTGTACTCGAACATTATGACTCGCCTTGGAAAAAGTGGCTTATTTATACATAACCAACACGGATTCAGAAAATATCGTTCTTGTGCAACATAGCTAGCTCGTTATTCCCATGAAGTAATGAGTGCTGTCGACAAGGCATTTCAGATCGGTTCCATATTCCTAGATTTCCAGAAGGCTTTTGATACCGTCCCTCACAAGCGGCTATTAATCAAATTGCGTGCATGTGGAGTATCGTCTCAGTTGTGTGACTGGATTTGTGATTTCCTCTCAGAGAGGTCAGAGTTAGTAGTGATAGACAGTAAATCATCGGGCAGAACAGAAGTGATATCTGTCGTTCCACAAGGTAATGTCATAAGCCCTCTGCTGTTCCTGATTTATATAAATGACCTAGGTGATAATCTGAGCAGCCCCCTTAGATTGTTTGCAGATGATGCTATAAAGTAAAATCATCAGACGATCAATTCCAATTACAAAATGATCTAGAGAGAATTTCTGTATGGGGCGAAAAGTGGCAGTTGGCACTAAACAAAGAAAAGTGCGAGGTCATCCACATGGGTACTAAAAGAAATCCGATAAATTTTGGGTATACGATAAATCGCACAAATCTAATGGCTGTCAATTCGACTAAATACAATTACGAGCAACTTAACTTGGAAAGACCACATAGATAATATTGTTGGGAAATTGAAACAAAGACTGCACTTTGTTGGCAGAACACTTAGAAGATGCGACAAACCCACTAAACAGACAGCCTATATTACACTTGTCCGTCCTCTGCTGGAATATTGCTGCGCGGTATGGGATCCTTAGCAGGTAGGATTGACGGAGGACATCGAAAAAGTGCAAAGAAGGGCAGCTAGTTTCGTGTTTTCGCGCAATAGGGGTGAGAGTGTCACTGATATGATATGCGAGCTGGGGTGGCAGCCACTGAAACAAAGGTGGTTTTCTTTGCGGCGAGATCTATTTACGAAATTTCAATCACCAACTCTCTCATACGAATGCGAAAATATTTTGTTGACACCCTCCTACGTAGGGAGAAATGATAATCATAATAAAATAAGAGAAATCAGAGCTACAACGGAAAGATTTAGGTCTTCCTTTTTCCCACGCACCATTCAAGAATGCAATGGTAGAGAAGTAGCATGAAAATGGTTCGATGAACCCTCTGCCAGGCACTTAAGTGTGAATTGTAGAGTAATATGTAGATGTAGATGTAGACAGCAGTATTGCCACCACATACTGTCCATAAGGAGAGATTAGCCAGCAAGTCTCTGATCCAGAAAACGCATTTCAGTATTGGTAGTTTGTGATGTGACCATGCAACAAGCACGGACAGCTGACGATTTCTGACGTGAATACGTTAATTGAATAAGCAAATGTTTTGGCAGTTATATGAGCTTGCAGCTTCTTGTCATCGGCAGCTTTTCAAAGATGAACCTATTACGCAGATGACTTATTGACAGATGCGAAGGTCTGTGGGATATAACGGCATATCAAGCCGTTAATAACGGAAAGCTTTAGCGAAAGCCGCCAAGTAAATAAAGGAGCATAGACCTTCCATTATAACGATTAGCATAGAATTACAGCCATCCAACTGCACTGATGTAGCCATATTGTCTCTCGCTCGAATAGACCACAAAGCTGTACGAAGCCAAGGAGCAATAAAGTAGAAAATACGATGCCCGATATCACAAAGATAATTGTATATTTTTGCCTGGTCAGAGTTCCGATCACTTGCCACAAAGATTTCCACGTAATTTTATTTTTTGAATCAGTTGTTTCGTCATATAACTGCCCCGACGATACGAAAACGCAATCCTATACGGTGGAATTGCTGACCCCATCAAATACTGCAATAGTTCACACAATGATAATTTTCCGTTATTCCCTTCTCACGACTTTTCCAGATAACAAGCATAATCAGCAAAATACAAACAGCAAAACCAAATTCTGCACGTATTTCTTCACAGCCTCCACAACCAAATCTCAGATGTTTCATTTACATCTACAGCCTCTGTCGTGAATTTGTTGCATCTTCCAAGTCCGCAGGCAATAAAACACAGGGTTTGATTCGCCTTCCCCTCAAAATTATCTATCTGATCATTCCAATTTAAGTTGTTCAGAATTGTTTCGCTAGTTATGTGGTTGAAGTGACAGCCTCCTGTTGTTCTATTCTGGCAAACATGAGATGAGATGGAGCCACACGATTTGGAAGGTACCTGTGGTACAGATTTTGAACTTCTCTTCATTACAGCTTCAATGTAAATTAACAGCATACTGGTGTACTCTGTAGACGTGTACTCAGGCATCCTGTTACTGTAGTGCTATTCACCATAATATCAACAGACGCGTCACCAGGAAGCATGAAAGCAAGACAGAGGACATCACGTGACATTGCGGCATCATACCATTCATGAATGTGGCTAGCATACCATAACAGACGAACTGCATAAGAAACATCTAGCTTGCGACTGAGTAGCTCTAGTTTGCCTTGTGACACGGAAATGAACCGTTTGTGGGAATGGATTCCTGCAAGTTCTAGAAGTGTGTAACATGAACTGTGAAAGATATCCACATCCAGGCATACATATACACTGCCTGGAAGGATTCCTGACAGGAAATGGAGGAAAAAAGACCATATGAACATGTGTCTGGAAATGCATCACTGTCACGGTAGGTGTCGCCGACAAATGGAAGTGCCTCTGACCACGTGCCATGTGCTCCTTGTGTGTTGCAGGCTGTGTGATTGACGCAGCGTGCTGTAACCAGCAGATTGGTCCTTTATTCATGTCGGGAACAAGCCGAGATGGTGTCTGTGCAGTGACAAGCATATGGAAACGGTCGAGAGGCAGCACGGCTATACCAAAGCAAGTACCCCCACAGACACCAACCGAACCACACAACATTTAAAGCCTTTTTTGGGTGTCTGTGTGATCACGGGTCCTTTCAGACAGAAAAAATATGCAGAGAAGCGGTGGACTGGGAGTTCACCACATTTGGAGGACCGGGTCCTACAAGTTATTGAGACGAACCCTAGTACAAACAGCTCCAGGCAAGTGGCCTGCCAACACAGTGTGATAATGTGTAACCTGGAGGACCGGGTTCTACAAGTTATTGAGACGAACCCTAGTACAAACAGCTCCAGGCAAGTGGCCTGCCAACACAGTGTGATAATGTGTAACCTGCATGACTACAACTACTATCCCTATCACCTGCTTCGACAGCAAGGAGGATCAGCAGCGGATTTCCTTCTTTGGGATGGATTTTATCGATGGTTTTTGCACCAGATCATGATAACAAAATTATCTCATCAGTCCTCCTTACCGATGAAGAAACTTTTACGAGGACCAGCATTATCAGCCTGCATCTGGGGGCACCTGAGGAGCGTTGTGTATGCTGAACCAGTTCGTTATGTATAGACCCTTCAACAGTGTGTTCACGATGGCTGCGACACTATTCAGAGAGACGCCGGAACGTGCGAAAGATTGTGGCAGTCCATGATGCGACGTGTGAACACATGAGTTGCATCCTGTGGAGGCCACTTTGAACATCTGTCGTGATATGGAGGCAATGCTGCTCTGTACGATATATTCTTGTTGCAACAACACCATCCACTTGTAGACACATGTTCACAGGAACTCGTTCCTTCATTTCCAGTCAGGAAACAGTCCCTGGAGTTTGTCAATTTTTTTCATGTTCACCCTGTATGTACATACACTCCTGGAAATGGAAAAAAGAACACATTGACACCGGTGTGTCAGACCCACCATACTTGCTCCGGACACTGCGAGAGGGCTGTACAAGCAATGATCACACGCACGGCACAGCGGACACACCAGGAACCGCGGTGTTGGCCGTCGAATGGCGCTAGCTGCGCAGCATTTGTGCACCGCCGCCGTCAGTGTCAGCCAGTTTGCCGTGGCATACGGAGCTCCATCGCAGTCTTTAACACTGGTAGCATGCCGCGACAGCGTGGACGTGAACCGTATTTGCAGTTGACGGACTTTGAGCGAGGGCGTATAGTGGGCATGCGGGAGGCCGGGTGGACGTACCGCCGAATTGCTCAACACGTGGGGCGTGAGGTCTCCACAGTACATCGATGTTGTCGCCAGTGGTCGGCGGAAGGTGCACGTGCCCGTCGACCTGGGACTGGAGCGCAGCGACGCACGGATGCACGCCAAGACCGTAGGATCCTACGCAGTGCCGTAGGGGACCGCACCGCCACTTCCCAGCAAATTAGGGACACTGTTGCTCCTGGGGTATCGGCGAGGACCATTCGCAACCGTCTCCATGAAGCTGGGCTACGGTCCCGCACACCGTTAGGCCGTCTTCCGCTCACGCCCCAACATCATTGCAGCCCGCCTCCAGTGGTGTCGCGACAGGCGTGAATGGAGGGACGAATGGAGACGTGTCGTCTTCAACGACGAGAGTCGCTTCTGCCTTGGTGCCAATGATGGTCGTATGCGTGTTTGGCGCCGTGCAAGTGAGCGCCACAATCAGGTCTGCATACGACCGAGGCACACAGGGCCAACACCCGGCATCATGGTGTGGGGAGCGATCTCCTACACTGGCCGTACACCTCTGGTGATCGTCGAGGGGACACTGAATAGTGCACGGTACATCCAAACCGTCATCGACAATGCACGTCCGCATGTATCCCGTGCCACCCAAAGTGCTCTAGAAGGTGTAAGTCAACTACCCTGGCCAGCAAGATCTCCGGATCTGTCCCCCATTGAGCATGTTTGGGACTGGATGAAGCGTCGTCTCACGCGGTCTGCATGTCCATCACGAACGCTGGTCGAACTGAGGCGCCAGGTGGAAATGGCATGGCAAGCCGTTCCACAGGACTACATCCAGCATCTCTACGATCGTCTCGATGGGAGAATAGCAGCCTGCATTGCTGCGAAAGGTGGATATACACTGTACTAGTGCCGACATTGTGCATGCTCTGTTGCCGGTGTCTATGTGCCTGTGGTTCTGTCAGTGTGATCATGTGATGTATCTGACCCCAGGAATGTGTCAATAAAGTTTTCCCTTCCTGGGACAATGAATTCACGGTGTTCTTATTTCAATTTCCAGGAGTGTATATCTACATACACGCATACAGGGTGCTACAAAAAGGTACGGCCAAACTTTCAGGAAACATTCCTCACACACAAAGAAAGAAAATATGTTATGTGGACATGTGTCCAGAAACGCTTACTTTCCATGTTAGAGCTCATTTTCTTACTTCTCTTCAAATCACATGAATCATGGAATGGAAACACACAGCAACAGAACATACCAGCGTGACTTCAAACACTTTGTTACAGGAAATGTTCAAAATGTCCTCCGTTAGCGAGGTTACATGCATGCACCCTCCGTCGCGTGGAATCCGTGATGCGCTGATGCAGCCCTGGAGAATGGCGTATTGTATCACAGCCGTCCACAATACGAGCACGAAGAGTCTCTACATTTGGTACCGGGGTTGCGTAGACAAGAGCTTTCAAATGCCCCCATAAATGAAAGTGAAGAGAGTTGAGGTCAGGAGAGCGTGGAGGCCATGGAATTAGTCCGCCTCTACCAATCCATCGGTCACCGAATCTGTTGTTGAGAAGCGTACGAACACTTCAACTGAAATGTGCAGGAGATCAATCGTGCATGAACCACATGTTGTGTCGTACTTGTAAAGGCACATGTTCTAGCATCACAGGTAGAGTATCCCGTATGAAATCATGATAACGTGCTCCATTGAGCGTAGGTGGAAGAACATGGGGCCCAATCAAGAAAGCACCAACAATGCATGCCCAAGCGTTCACAGAAAATCTGTGTTGATGACGTGATTGCACAATTGCGTGCGGATTTTCGTCAGCCCACACATGTTGATTGCGAAAATTTACAATTTGACCACGTTGGAATGAAGCCTCATCCTTAAAGCGAACATTTGCACTGAAATGAGGACTGACACATTGTTGGATGAACCATTCGCAGAAGAGCAATGTGTCGCATGTCAACACAAACATCGAAGTCAACATTACCTTCCTTCAATTGGGCCAACTGGCGGTGAATCGAGGAAGTACAGTACATAACGACAAAACTAAAATGAGCTCTAACACGGAAATAAAGCTTTTCCGGACACATGTCCACATAACATCTTTTCTTTATTTGTGTGTGAGGAATGTTTCCTGAAAGTTTGGCCGTACCTTTTTGTAACACCCTGTAAAAACATATTATTATTACTGGTGTTTTGCCCTTAAAGAGCGCATTTGGACTAAACTACATGGCCAGTTTCTTTTGCTGCCTTCCTTGCTGCCCAAACTTCTCTCATTCGCTCGCTGTGTTTCTGTTTCCGGTCCCCTGTCCATGCTTCTTGTCGGCTTTGCGTCTTCGGCTTCATCTTGATAGCCTTTTTGGCTGCCCATATTTCTTTCATCTTCTGGCTGTGATCTTGCTTGCGTTCTTCAGTCCATTTTATGCCTGTTCGTTTGTCACATTGTATCTCATGTAGTTTCCTTTTCTTAATGATGTTTCTGAATTTTATTCTGTCGTTTATTGTGTCTGCTGTTATGTTGAGTTGGTTCAGGTCGTTTTCTACCTCTGCCACCCATTTGTTGTTTCTAGTTGTTACCCAGTCAACGATCTGTTTTTTCAGCCTGTGTGATGGCATTCTGTATAGGTGTACATAGAATTGTAATCTGCGTTTTCTAATCTTTTCTGTGAGTGTCTCCGTATGTTTGTATAGTTCCTCTGTAGGTTTCTTGATCCATATTCCATTGTTGTCAGTTGCGCCAAATATTTTCCTAAGTATTTTCCGTTCAACTTTTTCTAATTGTCTGATACGTGTATGCCCTAGGATTAGTGTGGTCTCTGCTGCATATAGTGCCTCAGGGAGCACCACCGTGTCGTAATGGCGTAATTTGGCTTTTTGTGAGATAGAATTCTTGTTGTAATGATTACACACTACTTTGTATGCCTTGTCCAGTTTAGTCTTTCTTTCTTCGTTTGGGTCTCTGTTATGTCCACTCATTTGTAGTGTTTCACCGAGGTATTTGAAGTTTTCCGTTTTGTAAATCGTGCCATACTTTGTGTTCAGAGATGAGAGTTTCTTTGTGCTCATAAACTGAGTCTTTTCGTAAGAGATCTGTAGTCCAGTTTTGGAAGCGATTTCGTGCAGTTTTTCAATAGCGTCTTTTGTTTCCTTTATACCTTTTGTGACAATCGCCAAATCGTCTGCAAAAGCCAGGCATTTAATATGTATGTTTCCTAAGGTTATCCCCTGTTGTGATGTTTCCCATTCTTTTATGACCTTATCTAACACCAGATTGAAAAGGAGAGGTGAGAGGCCATCGCCTTGTCGGACACCTGTGCTAATTTCAAAGGGCTCTGATGGATCCCCACAGAACTTTACTTTGGACGTCGTGTTGGTTAAAGTTTGCTCTATGATAGCCCGTGTTTTGTTGTCTACTTTGTATTCCGATAGAATTTTGAAGAGAGTTTTCCGGTCGATAGAGTCGTACGCCTTTTTGAAGTCGACAAAGGTAATGATCAGGTTCTGTTTGTGTTGTAAAATCATTTTCAGGTTCCAAATTTGTTCCGCACAAGACCGCCCTTTACGGAAGCCTGCTTGGTATTCCTCAATCAAGTAGTTGGTCTGGCATTCTAGTCTATTCAGTAAAGCTTTAGAGAGGATCTTGTATGTGACCGGTAGTAGGGATATTCCTCTGTAGTTGTTCGGGTCAGTCTTGTCGCCTTTTTTGTGTAGTGGGTGTATCAGGGCAGTTTTCCAGTCGTCAGGAATTTTCATGGTCTTCCAGATGTCTTCCAAGATCCTGTGGATGTCTTTGTTGAGTTCTGGGTCTTGTAACTTCCATATTTCCGCGATGATGCCATCTTCTCCTGGTGCTCTACGATTCTTGAGTGACTTGATTATTTCTTTAACTTCTTCTAGAGTTGGAGGCTCACTATCTGGATTGTACGTGCTTGTTTCTGTCATCATTTCATCCATTGGGGGGTCTGTGTTGAGCAGTTTTTCAAAGTACTTTGCCAGAATGTCACAATTGTTTTTGGTATTGGTTTCTAGGGTTCCATCCGGTCTTCTGAAGCATAAGTTGGGTGGTTGATATCCAGTCATATTTTCTCTGAACATTCTGTACAAGTTTCTTGTATTGTTCTTCATGAAGTCCGATTCGATCCCCGTCTGTCGCCGTTTATCATACTGTCGTTTTTCACTGCAAATGATTTTGCCAGATTGCTTCTGTATTTTCAAGAAGTTCATCCAATTCTCTTGGGATTTATGGCTACTAAATTTTTTCCATGCACTGATTCGTTGGTCAATAGCTTGGTCACATGTGTGGTTCCACCAACGGTGTTTCCTTGTGCCTGGTGCTTGTGCTAGTTTCATGGCCTCTCGGATTCTACGTGAAAGTTGCGTCCAGTCTGTCGTTTTCTCCATTTTTATTTTGTGGAATATTTGTGTCTGGTTTAAAGTAATGTGTTCTGGATCTGGTCTAACAATTTTATTCTTTTTGTGCATACATTTATAGAGGTGTGAATTTAGATGTAAATATAATATGTAAAAACATATTATATTTACATCTAAATTCACACCTCTATAAATGTATGCACAAAAAGAACAGTATTACCAGCAGATGGGTCTGAGTGAGATTAACAGTAAATTTGTGTACCACTTCCTGCGGACGGGTGTGACCTGTGCTTTCTTCAAATCACATATCATAGTTTTTAGTTCAAGAAATCTATTGTACACTCCTGGAAATGGAAAAAAGAACACATTGACACCGTTGTGTCAGACCCACCATACTTGCTCCGGACACTGCGAGAGGGCTGTACAAGCAATGATCACACGCACGGCATAGCGGACACACCAGGAACCGCGGTGTTGGCCGTCGAATGGCGTTAGCTGCGCAGCATTTGTGCACCGCCGCCGTCAGTGTCAGCCAGTTTGCCGTGGCATACGGAGCTCCATCGCAGTCTTTAACACTGGTAGCATGCCGCGACAGCGTGGACGTGAACCGTATGTGCAGTTGACGGACTTTGAGAGAGGGCGTATAGTGGGCATGCGGGAGGCCGGGTGGACGTACCGCCGAATTGCTCAACACGTGGGGCGTGAGGTCTCCACAGTACATCGATGTTGTCGCCAGTGGTCGGCGGAAGGTGCACGTGCCCGTCGACCTGGGACCGGACCGCAGCGACGCACAGATGCACGCCAAGACAGTAGGATCCTATGCAGTGCCGTAGGGAACCGCACCGCCACTTCCCAGCAAGTTAGGGACACTGTTGCTCCTGGGGTATCGGCTAGGACCATTCGCAACCGTCTCCATGAAGCTGGGCTACGGTCCCGCACACCGTTAGGCCGTCTTCCGCTCACGCCCCAACATCGTGCAGCCCGCCTCCAGTGGTGTCGCGACAGGCGTGAATGGAGGGACGAATGGTGACGTGTCGTCTTCAGCGATGAGAGTCGCTTCTGCCTTGGTGCCAATGATGGTCGTATGCGTGTTTGGCGCCGTGCACGTGAGCGCCACAATCAGGACTGCATACGACCGAGGCACACAGGGCCAACACCCGGCATCATGGTGTGGGGAGCGATCTCCTACACTGGCCGTACACCTCTGGTGATCGTCGAGGGGACACTGAATAGTGCACGGTACATCCAAACTGTCATCGAACCCATCGTTCTACCATTCCTAGACCGGCAAGGGAACTTGCTGTTCCAACAGGACAATGCACGTCCGCATGTATCCCGTGCCACCCAACGTGCTCTAGAAGGTGTAAGTCAACTACCCTGGCCAACAAGATCTCCGGATCTGTCCCCCATTGAGCATGTTTGGGACTGGATGAAGCGCCGTCTCACGCGGTCTGCACGTCCAGCACGAACGCTGGTCCAACTGAGGCGCCAGGTGGAAATGGCATGGCAAGCCGTTCCACAGGACTACATCCAGCATCTCTACGATCGTCTCGATGGGAGAATAGCAGCGTGCATTGCTGCGAAAGGTGGATATACACTGTACTAGTGCCGACATTGTGCATGCTCTGTAGCCTGTGTCTATGTGCCTGTGGTTCTGTCAGTGTGATCATGTGATGTATCTGACCCCAGGAATGTGTCAATAAAGTTTCCCCTTCCTGGGACAATGAATTCACGGTGTTCTTATTTCAATTTCCAGGAGTGTATATTATGGTTAAAATGGATACTGCCTCAGCTGAATCTGACAATGTTCCAATCTGACCCTAGAGCCTTGTTTAGGTTTAGCGATTTAAACCGTTTCTCAGCGACACTGACACTAACACCTATATCGATGATTTCTGAGGTAGTGCAAAAGTAAATTGGGATGAGAAAGTAATATCTTTCTTTACACACCCTGCAATGGAGGGTACTATGATGTAGACAGTATAGCCCTCAGTGCCTTTATTGTACTGCGTCCAAATTATGCTTTACTGAACATTTCTGAGATGCTGTCGTGCTGACAAAACTAAACTATGACGAATAGATAATCAGTTGAGCTGAGGTTTTGTGAGCGTTCTCCTATAAGAGTAAAATACTCATACTTAGGATCCTTCCCATAATCATCAGTCAGGTACTTGTCTTCCTGTCGGATATATTTAAGTGTTTTTCTACAACAAACCGTTCCAGCTACACAGAGTGACTAACAAACTATTGCGGCCAAGAATAGCTCTGTACGTATGATAGGAGCTGAAAAGTTAGTGGGACAAAAGTTGCATGGGACAACGGGGGCCGTAATATGACGTAGGTTTGGTACTTATTTTCTGATAGCGTCTATCGAAACGAATCAAATGATATGTAACAGTAAGGTCTTTGAAAGTCAACGAAGGTCACAAAGGTGGCATGAATGTCCATTTACAGAAGGTGTTCGAAGCGATGACCATTTGTATCAAAGCAGAGCTGTAATATTCTTATCATTGGTTGAGTGGTATTGCTTATCACATCTGCACTTATCGATGCACATGATCTGATAATTCTCTCACGCATATCTTCAGTTGTACTTGGAACGTCTTTATAAACAATGTCTTTTACGAATTCCCACAAGAAAAAATTCAGAGGCGTCAAGTCTGGTGAGGACACGACACATCTCCTCCGCGTCCGATCCCACGATTTGGGAATTGTCTCTGCAAGTAATTTCCAGCTATCAGCGAAAAATGTATCGGACACCCATCGTGTTGATACCATATTCTGTTCCTTGTTCCTAATGATATTTCTTTCAGTAACAGACCTAATGTTTCTTGAAGGAATGTCGTATACTTCCTACATTAAGATTTTCTTCAATGAAATATGGGCCTATAATTCTGTCCTCCAGAATCCCACACCATACATTCAGCGACAACGGGTTTTGGTGTGCAACTTGCCTCAGCCAACATGGATTTACATTTGCCCAATAATACAAGTTATGCAAATTAACATCTGCATGGTTCGTGAACGTAGCCTCGTCAGTAAATAAAAACAAATTAATAAATGTGGTATCCCTCTGAATCTGAAGTTGAGCCCATCGGCAGAATTCAATGCGACGCATACAATCGGTACCAGTTAATTCTTGGTGGAGGCTGATATGGCAAGGGTGATGTTTATGGCGGTGCAGAACACGAACAACACTACTCAGGCTCATGCCAGATTCCCTTGCGATTTGACGCGAACTTCAGATTGTTCAAATGGCTCTAAGCCCTATGGGACTTAGCATCTGAGGTCATCAGTCCCCTAGACTTAGAACTACTTAAACCTAACGAACCTAAGGACATCACACAAATCCAAGCCCGAGGCAGGATTCGAACCTGCGACCTCAGCAGCAGCGCAGTTCCGGATGGAAGCGCCTAGAACCGCTCGGCCAATGCGGCCGGCTCTGGCGCGAACTATCTCAAGGATCTCGACCCACAGTGACAAAGAGTTCCAATTTCCGTTTCCTCGTTAGTAACTTTTCTTTTGCCAGATATGTTTCCGATACGTTAAAGATGTGGTTGTTCTGAATTTACCATACACATATTTAAATGTACGACGTGTAGGGTGAGTACTTTGAGGATATCTTTCAGCGTATTCTCAAGCGCTCACTGAATTTCGTTGGCATTCTCCGTGAATGAGAAACATATCGACTTGTTCTTCGAAGGAATACATCATTCACATTCACCAATACTAGTCTTACCGTTCCTATTAGTGTTGCATTGCGAAACCGTCGAATGGTGTTTACATATCAATGGCACGTTAAATGGATACGCCGTATTCGGCGAATATTTACTATTTGCAGGATATACGAGAGAGAATTGTCAAAGCGTTTGCTTCGATAAGTGCCGACGTGATAAGGAATACCACTCAATCCATTATAAGAAGATAGCAGCACTGCATTGGTACCAATGATCATTACTAAGAACACCGTCTGTAAATGGACGTTCATGTCACCTTTGTGACCTTCATTGACCTTTGAAGACCTTACTGTTACACATTATTGGATTCGTCTCGATAGCCGCTACCAGGAAATATGTATCAAACTATAGCACCCCATAAAAAAAAGTTGACCTTCATATCTCTGAAGCGACTCCACCTAGCAACAAAAAATCAACGTCATATTATGGTCACCGTTGTCCCATGCAACATTTGTCCCACAAACTTTTCAGCTGCTGCGTACTTTCGGAGTTATTCTAGGTGGCAGTATTTAGTGACTCACCCTGTATATTATTAGGTACTTCACTCCTGCAAGTGATCCACTGATATCACCTATCGCACAATCACACGATTTTTTTCCTGTGGTGTGAATTGATATCATCTGTCATGACATGAACAACTCAGACCATGCAAACATTATCTTATAAAGGTGTTTGCCTACATAGTCCAACTACAGCTCACAAAACAATACACCGAGGAAATTATTTAGCCATGAATGGTGCAACGATGCCTATAAAACTGCAAAGTTCCAAAATATTTTGCATGGTTCGGGTATACCATGTTACAATGTGCTATATCATGAACTGAAAGCGCATTAATTTCCTGGTAGTCTCGCAAATTTTAAGTGGGCAAACAACATAGGAATTGGATGTCATTATAACCTTATAGAGGGACTATGGTCGATAGAACACTTACTTGTTTGAGGTCGAAGCCAAGAACTTCAGACATGTACTTTGGGGTTTCAGTCAACTGAAAGAAGAGTCCTCCCAGGTTACCAAAGTGCAGTGCCACCAGCGCCATGAATGGACAGGAAGTCATCACCGGCCAGAATGGCAGCATCCTCTGAAACAGGATGGCTGTTTTGGGACTCTTGAGTCTCTTGGTGTTCACACAAGCTCTAGACACTGGATTTCATGTTTGCCCATGTAACAACAACATTAGTAAACATTCATGGGATATTTCAGATTATGCCTGTCCATCACACAACTTTGATCCAGAATTATGTTCTAAAACTTTAACTATTGGCGCTCTGAGCCTACTCTTACACTGTTTATAATTGTACCACATCACTCGGCACACAGCCTTGACAAGCACTTGGCCACTTGAATACTCCTCACCACAGATCACTAATTCTTCTTAAAATTTGACAAAAAAATTGGAAAACAAGTAATAACAAAGACAACCCTTTAAGTCATGAGGCTGAAACTACATACTAGCACAATATATTAAGTTACCCCACAAGCATTTAATGTTAATTCAAGGTTATTTATAACATATTAATCATACAACACTTCAAGGAAGCATTACACACACACATACACACATTTTATATAGACCAAATAATCTTCATCATGTACTGTACTCACTGACCTCAGGTTTCAACATACATTCAATGAACCGAAAAATAAAACAAAATTTACTATTGAGTAAACATAAACTGACACAGGACATTATTCCACAAGAAATTCAGTTAAGCGTTTCAGTCCAGTAAAGGATGAACCGAATTGTCTGCTGAAAGACAGTAGTATATTATTAACAAACAGTAAATAAATGAAATGCACTTTTGACCCACTGCTAGTTATACTCAGCGACACTCTCACTTGCGGGTGTAACGCTTTATCACTAGTAGATGCTTCTGGCGTTCTATAACAGGGGTAGTCAAAAATTCAGCGTGCAAGCCGTGTCGTGTACCAAGTGCCAAAATTCTCAGCCTCTCTTCACGCTTATGCAACCATCACACCACAATGTCTGAGGGCGACAAGGCAAAGAGGGGAAACTCCGAATGCGCTGCAATTAAATGGCAGTGTATTCGCAATGCATACGACTTCGATCTATATTTCGCATTACGCAACATCATAGATAACAAAGAAGACAAATATCTAGTATTATTTAATTATTTTTGGTACAGCTAAGACATAATTGTTATCTGGTACTAATTATTCGCATACAGACAAATTGAGACAGTTTGGCACATTTTCACACTTAGGTTGACCCATACTCGTGATTTATTTAGTTTCATAATCGAAGAACGGTCTCTCACACAAATATGCCCATAGAAATATTGCAGCAATTACGCAAGCTCATTATGGAGATGGTAATTCGACCTGAGAAAAGCAATGTTGATGTTCTGAATAGTTTTAACGTAAAAGGATCTGTCTCTAAAATGGGGATTACACAGCGGTTCAATGATTTACATTTGCGTATGCATCGGGGCGCTTTCAACTGTAAAGGCAAACGTCTCAAAATTAGCTTGAAAAGAGATGTAAGATCGTCAGTATTTAGAAAACAATCTCTGTAATTAATTCTTCAGACCTTACGTTTTCTCTAATGTCAGTGAGCTTGGACCGTGCTTGCCAGAATTTGTCCCTTCTACAATGCGATTTTCTCTTTAACCGCATCCCAATCAAATCAGAAATAAGTTGTGTCTCACCTTGCAGCGTCTGTGTGCAGTCACGTCCACCCACAAATGTGAGGTCTGTAATCCATTCCAGATGTTCTAATATTCGATCCTGAAACTATTTTTTTTCATAAATTGAACAATAGCGAATTTTAAATCGAAAATCGTTCTAAGTTTGCCCTGTGACTGAACCAATCTACTATATAATATATAAGAACTTGATGTTCTTCGTTCAGTTCTAGTAAAAATTGTTGTAAATGACAGTTCAATAATGTGTGTGACTTCTGAAACTTTACTGTTCGTTCCAGCAATTTATTTGCGTGCTCTTTGCCTACAAATTTAGCACAAAGTGTGTCTAGGTGTACAGAACGGTGAACCCCGTCAGCCAGTCGTCGTAACGTTTTGTTCTTCCATTGTCAACTAAAACTTTAAATTCTTTTTGTGTGGTACTGTAATATCGTTTCATTACAAATTTGCAGCACTCATCACTTTTGCACATGTATAATATATACTGAGAATTATCATCCCTCTCTTCTGTCATTGCCATTTATTTTTAAAGTCTTCTTACAATATATTGCTAGACTGCATGTTTTTGTGCGAACAGCGTCTGGACCCATGAACATCATTTATACCTCAAACAAATAGGAAAGGTGAACAGCACTGACACCATAATTCTGCTTAACCACGACGCAGTACTGAATGAAGTGTTGTGCTGTCCTGAGTACTTACGGGAGGGAACAAGCAAATCGAACACAGGCTGAGTCTTGGGTCACATGTTGTCTACAGAATCAGCCTCTGTTGCTCTCTTTCATCCTCCCTAATATTCACGGCATTTATGCCAAAATTAACCTCTACTTCAATCTACATCATCGAGTCTGTCCCCAATAAGCAATCGACACACAAATTTGGTAGTACCAAAGCCTGCATTGTACACATTTCTCCCTCTGTTTGAGTTACATTATTGTCTACTGTTTGTATATTACTCTTTTCTTTCTAACAGTCTATATGACCTAAAGCTGTGCTTGCATAAATTTCTTCACTTCTGACTGTTTAATTTCAGTTTTGTTTTAGTAGCACTGCATCCAGTTTGAAAGGTCTTCCCCATAATCAATTTCTAAATCCTCATAGATGGATGTGTCTTCTCCTGGCTTACTAGACGATGACAACAACATTTTGTAAGTTCTCTTATTTGTCCTGTTCTTTCTGCTGTCATTAACATAATTCTCTACGTGCTTCCTTCCATTCTTCCTTCTCCTTTTTCTATTGTGTCTCCCATTCTTCCTCTTCTTTCTTTAGGAAATCAGGAAGCATTACGTTGGCTTTGTGTTCCCACTTCATTGATATCTCCTCCTTCATTCACCCTTCTTGTTACCCCAAATAAGGCATGCTGCTGTACATAATATTAATTCTCATTTCAACCATGGTGAATAATTTCAGTAGTTCAGCTTTAACAACATGAATAAACATATAAAATACAACTCTAGCACAATTCATTACGGACCATGACACATTATTCCAAACTCCAAAATCACAATTATTTTAATTAGTTTCTCTACAGCAGCGCTGCTAGTGAAAACTATGATTTTTATTTCTTGCAAACTTACTTTTTGCCTTCTTGAACTATTGCTTTTGCATTTTATTGCACGCTCTTCGTTGTTGAAGGCTGCTTCCTCCTGTTCTTGTAATTTATTCTGTTTTCTAACATGAAAAAATACTCTATTCATCCATCAAACACTCAATTCTGGTTGTGGGATCCACTGCGCTATCCCTCTGTTCAACAATGGATAATGTCACACCTACTATCAACACATGCCACTGTTTCTTTTTTGATCACTTTTTCATTTTAATTTGGTTCCCTAAGATTATGCTCTCCTGCATATATCTTCACCAAAGATTGTCCTGTCGCTGCCTCCACTTCTCAGGTTATTGGTGTGGTATCTGTAGGTACCAAACAGTTAATTACCATTCCACCCAGTAACATGCTCGTCATTCAGAGACAAATAACTCTCCAGAAAGAAGGTGAACCGAAAACAATCTGTTGGTTGGAACTTATACTTCATGTCATAAATAAACAGAGACATATACTTTAACTTCTTAACTGCACTCAGGGTACTTTCATACTCTTCTGATAATAATCTTAATTATTCTGCACTCCAGCTTCGACAACAGCCTCTCTCTGTACTCTGAACATCAGGTTGTCTACACATGCTTATGCTTTCTTGTTATCTGTTCAATATTCTTAACTACTTGGGCACTCAGCTCACTTTTATTGTTCCTGTAACTGTGTCATGTAACTCGACACACAACCTTGACAAACATTTCGCATGCCATCTACCACCTAACTACTCCTCGACAGCGATCACTGAAAGGCAAAGATACCTCACAAGAAGTACTTCCAGTAAACTATGATCACATTATTGTTTCCCCTCTACCCAATTTCCCACTCAGCATAATTTGATTTTTAAAAAATAGCTCCAATTCCATACTTTCCATTCAAGCGTAAGCATTACGAAAATTACTGTCCTCACTTGTCTCTTTGGTTAGCGCTGTACCGTTGTAAAATCCATCAAATGCCCTGTAATGTCGTACATTCTCATTACCTCTTATATAAAATATAGTGCTGTATGTTCTATATTCTGCTTTATACTTAACTAAAGGATAATTTACTAAGTTTTTCTGTCTCTTAATTTAAAATTCATGTTTCTTTAAATGTCTCGAAATGTCCTGAAGATAATTTTACCCAATCTTCTGTATCCTACTTTTATAGAAAAAGAACATGTTTATTTCTGCTGATATAAAATTACAAAAAATAGCACTTTTTGTGGAAAGCACTAACTGAATTCTCTTTAAAGCTACTATTTCTTACATCTGCATAATTCTACATCTTTCTATGAATAAATTAATAAATTTAGAAATATATAAATTTTGTATTACACAAGAGCGTAACTCTTCGCCTGTCATGAGTTCGCAGAGAATGCATGCTCGGCTTGACCTTGGGTTGGGTAGAGAGAGGAAGGGGAAGTCTCCCTCTCCCGCCAATTCGTCCTTGTTACTATGTAGCAAAATCTCATATTTCCCCACATCAGCTGCTTAATTTGGCAGAGTACAGAGGGGAGGGGAAGATTATGGATAACTAAAACATGTACAACATATGCCAACAATGTTAAATACCCAGCTTATGGATTTAATGATATGTATATAAGTTTGATAGTTGCAAAATTTTGACTCGTGCTGAAGCACATGATTTTTACTATGTTTGACTCGAAAGCTGCTAAAGGCCAAATATGCTGCTGTTCACTTTATAAATAAAGTATTTCTCAAATAAAAGAACTTTTTAAAAGTTCTTCATAACTCTGAACTCTAGACAAGAAAAATTAGTTACTTTAGTGTCTTGGGTGCTCGGGTAGAGTAGTTGTAATGTGTGAGATTGAAATCATGGCACTGGAATCTACAGATGGTTCATTTTATAATTTATGCCTGGATCTTGGAAGGGTTTACCCTTAAGAGTTACTTATTGTACCAACAGGTGAACTGATTAACAGTGAGCTAGGAAGGATCACTGGAATATCTGGAAGGTGAGGGCAGGTATAGGAAGGTGATGTGACCACTGTAATAGCCAAAACATAAGTTTACTTGCATTATGTATCTCTAAAGCAAGGGCATCTGTGTCAGTTATAAATACTTTATGCAGCTACATTTTCGTCTAGAAAACAAACAATTTTGTGGATACCAGGAACCCAATTAATCCATGTCTATGTTAACATTGTAGGATATAAGTCCAACCTTTCTCATAGCACACAGATTGTGATGTATGTTGCTGCTGTCAAATGTCAGGCAGTGACAATTCTTCATCATGTCTGACTGTACTGTCATTTGCGTTTCTATGCGAACCTCAGCTTTCGTTTCGTTAATTTCATAAGTTGATAATTTAAATGCTTGTTTATTCTCGTTAAGAGAATTTTTGACTGCTTGAGTGTCCATTTTTTTACTCAACTCCCTGAGAAATCTCACTTCATCATCTTTATTATCAGTAACATTTACTCTCGTGCTTGCACTGGACAAATCGTCACGTAATTCTAATACATTTGAGTGTAACAATTCTGAAACAAATGACACTGGCGAACTATAGTCATGTAATTCTGATGCGTTTAATTTCGACATTTTTTCCTGTGGATCTGGCGAAATTTCGTCCTCAGCATACATCCCAGTAGCAAAATCACTTACTTTCCCATTCCACGATCCGACAAGGTTTATCTTGTCACCCATATTTTAAACTTTACTGATTTCTTATAGCTAAACACAGGGGCAACTCCTGTATAGGTTGGCAAGTTTGCGCTACTCCAGTGGAATAATTTTGTTCAACTGTTTGCCTTCTGAGCGTTCTATACTAGTGGAGAAGTAGCGCGCCATTTATCTCTTTTGAAATTCCCGTGCTCCAAACGCCGAACGCAGTGTAGTCGGACGGAATGTGCCGACGGCGACAGCAGCTTGAAAAATGGCTGCAAACGCGGACTTGGGTGTCTCAGAGGGGGTGCGGGCTGTGGGGACAACGCTTGGGAACACTGTACTCGTACACGGGCCTTGTGTGTATAAGCACCTCACCCGAGCCACCCTGCCAGCCGCAGGAAGAGGACCCGAATTCTTCCGAAGGGAAACGGAACTATCGAATCTTCGGACAAAGCGCGATTCTCGCGCCACCTTACCAGTTCAGGTGTAGCTGCGAGCGAACTAGCTATTTCCTGTGTGTTGTGTTAGTTATTTTAGCCTGTGCTACAGAGAATTTTGAGACTCAAGTGATAAGTGAACACGTGAAATAATGAATCAAGTAATTTCATTGCTCTCTGAACCCTTCAGTTCACGGAAGTTGGAAGAAAAATTAGAAAACAAGAGGCTAGGTGCGCCAACTCCTGCTTTAACAATTCCGCAGACCGTTAAAACGAAAAGTCGCCAATTCAATAGGAAATTTAACTCTGAATTGTACAACAAGCATGAATGGCTGTGTGGCTGTGACATGAAAAATGCTTTATTTTGTTTTCCTTGTTTATTATTTGGAGGAGATCTTTCATGATCTAAACACGGAGTCTGTGACATTCAACACCTCCACGTTAAAATTAGAAAACACGAACTTTCTTCAGTCCACGTAAATAACGTTCTGAATATGGAAAGTCTAGGCAATGTAAATATAGCTACCCAAGAAAGTCTGTGGCATTACACAACCAAAAAGTTACCGGTAATAGGTACATACGGAATCTAATTATTAACTGTATTCGTTTCTGTGGTGCGTTGGAACTTGCCCTTGAGGACATGATGAGACTGAATCATCTTACAGTCCTGGTGTTTTTCGTTCCTTGATTAATTTTAGTGCAGAATTAGACTTTGTATTAAAATCGCGTTTAGAGAAAGCAACAGTATTCAAAGGAGCCTCAAAAACCATCAAGAATGAACTCCTCCAGTGCATGCTTGAGGTCTGCCAAGAGGAAATTAGAAAGGAAATTAAGGGTGCTGAGTTTTTGGCCGTAATAGCTGACGAAAGCAGTGACGTAGCCTGTGTTTTCCAGATGGTTTATAGTATATAAGAACATCATTAATGAAAAACCAGTTGAAAGATTTTGGGACTTCGTAGCACCAGAAAAGCATGTTGTCCAGTCTTTGGCAACGTCCACCATCGAACAGATTAATAATCATTTGGGGAATTGTCCACATAAGCTCATAGCGCAAACATATGATGGTGCAGCAGTCATGAGTGGTTCATCACGAGGGGCGCAGGCTCTTGTTAAGGAAAAGTTTCCCAATGCTTCATACATTCATTCTTATACCCACCAGTTGAATCTCATTATGCTTAAAGCCGCTTCCGTTAGTAAAAATGAGTGTATATTTTTCACTAAACTTCAGGGAGTTTGCAGCTTATTTTCAGAATCCCCTCAAAGAACAGCAGTTCTCGACGAAATAGTATGAAAACGACTGCCACGTTCAGTGCCTACTCGTTGGAATTTTCAGTCAAGCAGGGTCAATACTGTTTTCGAATATAGGGAAGGTATTATCACGTGAATGAATAATATGAGCCAGGGGGAAAAACTGTGTAATGAGAACATGATCCTTCAAGCCTGTGGCTTGGTAAAAATTTTGAAGGATGAAAAGTTCGTTTTTTGGCTTCCATCGGAGGGGTATCTGTTGAGAGACAGACAAACGTGTGGTTCCTGAAGAGGGGCAGCAGCTTCAGTAGTCGCAGGGGCAACAGTCTGGATGATTGACTGATCACTTGTAAAACTAATCAAAATGGCCTTGCTGTTCTGGTACTGCAAACGGCCGAAAGCAAGGGGAAACTACAGCCGTAATTTTTCCCGAGGGCATGCAGCTTTACTGTATGATGGCGTCCTCTTGGGTAAAATATTCCAGAAGTAAAATAGTCCCCCATTCGGATCTCCAGGCGGGGACAACTCAAGAGGACGTCGTTATCAGGAGAAAGAAAACTGGCGTTCTACGGATCGAAGCGTGGAGTGTCAGATCCCTTAATCGGGCAGGAGGGTTAGAAAATTTAAAAAGGGAAATGGATAGGTTAAAGTTAGACATAGTGGGAATTAGTGAAGTTCGGTGGCAAGAAAAAAAAGTGGTTCAAATGGCTCTGAGCACTATGGGACTTAACATCTGTGGTCATCAGTCCCCTAGAACTTAGAACTACTTAAACCTAACCAACCTAAGCACATCACACACATCCATGCCCGAGGCAGGTTTCGAACCTGTGACCGTAGCAGTCGCGTGGTTCTGGACTGAGCACCTAGAACCGCTAGACCACTGCGTGGTGGTAGGCGAATAAGACTTCTGGTCAGGTGAATACAGGGTTATAAATACAAAATCAAATAGGGGTAATGCAGGAGTAGGTTTAATAATGAATAAAAAAAATAGGTGTATGGATAAGCTACTACAAACAGCATAGTGAACGCATTATTGTGACCAAGATAGACACGAAGCCCACACCTACTACAGTAGTACAAGTTTATATGCCAACTAGCTCTGTATGATGAGATAAAAGAAAATTTAATAGTCAAGGGTGACTGGAATTCGTCAGTAGGAAAAGGAAGAGAAGGAATCATAGTAGGTGAATATGGATTGGGGCTAAGAAATGAAAGAGGAAGCCGCCTGATAGAATTTTGCACAGAGCATAACTTAATCATAGCTAATACTTGGTTTAAGAATCATGAAAGAAGGTTATATACATGGAAGAACCCTGGCGATTTCAAGGTATTAGATAGATTATATAATGGTAAGACAGAGATTTAGGAACCAGGTTTTAAATTGTAAGACATTTCCAGGGGCAGTTGTGGACTCTGACCACAATCTATTAGTTATGACCTGTAGATTAAAACTGAAGAAACGGCAAAAAGTTGGGAATTTAAGGAGATGTGACCTGGATAAACTGAAAGAACCAGAGATTGTACAGAGTTTCAGGGAGAGCATAAGGGAACAATTGACAGGAATGGGGGAAAGAAATACAGTAGAAGAAGAGTGGGTAGCTTTGAGGGATGAAATAGTGAAGGCAGCGGAGGATCAAATAGGTAAAAAGACGAGGGCTAGTAGAAACCCTTGGGTAACAGAAGAAATATATAATTTAATTGATGAAAGGAAAAAATATTAAAATTCTGTAAATGAAGCAGGCAAAAGGGAATACAAACGTCTCAAAAATGAGATCGACAGGAAGTGCAGAATGGCTAAGCAGGAATGGCTAGAGGACAAATGTAAGGATGTAGAGGCTTATCTCACTAGGGGTAAGATAGATACTGCCTACAGGAAAATTAAAGAGACTTTTGGAGAGACGAGAACCACTTGTATGAATATCAAGAGCTCAGATGGAAACCCAGTTCTAAGCAAAGAAGGAAAGGCGGAAAGGTGGAAGGAGTATATAGAGGGCCTATACAAGGGCGATGTACTTGAGGACAATATTATGGAAATGGAAGAGGATGTAAATGAAGAGGAAATAGGAGATATGATATTGCGTGAAGAGTTTGACAGAGCACTGAAAGACCTGAGTCGAAACAAGGCGCCGGGAGTAGACAACATTCCATTAGAACTACTGACGGCCTTGGGAGAGCCAGTCCTGACAAACCTCTACCAACTGGTGAGTAAGATGTATGAGACAGGCGAAATACCCTCAGACGTCAAGAAGAAGAATATAATCCCAATCCCAAAGAAAGCAGGTGTTGACAGATGTGAAAATTATCGAACTATCAGTTTAATAAGTCACAGCTGCAAAATACTAACTCGAATTCTTTACAGACGAGTGGAAAAACTGATAGAAGCCGACCTCAGGGAAGATCAGTTGGGATTCCGTAGAAATGATCGAACACGTGAGGGAATATTGACTTTACGACTTACCTTTCTAGCATTTGTAGACTTGGAGAAAGCTTTTGACAATGTTGATTGGAATACTCTCTTTCAAATTCTGAAGGTGGCAGGGGTAAAATACAGGGAGAGAAAGGCTATTTACAATTTGTACAGAAAGCAGATGGCAGTTATAAGAGACGAGGGGTATGAATGGGTGGCAGTAGTTGGGAAGGGAGTGAGACAGGGTTGTAGCCTATCCCCGATGTTATTCAATCTGTATATTGAGCAAGCAATAAAGGAAACAAAAGAAAAATTCTTAGTAGATATTAAAATCCATGGAGAAGAAATAAAAACTTTGAGGTTCGCCGATGACATTGTAATTCTGTCAGATACAGCAAAGGACTTGGAAGAGCAGTTGAATGGAATGGACAGTGTCTTGAAAGGAGGGTATAAGATGAACATCAACAAAAGCAAAACGAGGATAATGGAATGTAGTCGAATTAAGTCGGATGATGCTGAGGGAATTAAATTAGGAAATGTGACACTTAAAGAAGTAAAGGAGTTTTGCTATTTGGAGAGCAAAATAACTGATGATGGTCGAAGTAGAGAGGATATAAAATGTAGACTGGTAATGGCAAGGAAAGCCTTTCTGAAGAAGAGAAATTTGTTGACATCGAGTATTGATTTAAGTGTCAAGAAGTCATTTCTGAAAGTATTTGTATGGAGTGTAGCCATGTATGGAAGTGAAACGGGACGATAAATAGCGTAGACAAGAAGAGAATAGAAGCTTTCGAAATGTGTTGCTACAGAAGAATGCTGAAGATTAGATGGGTGATCACATAACTAATGAAGTGGTATTGAATAGAATTGGGGTAAGAGGAGCTTGTGGCACAACTTGACTAGAAGAAGGGACCGGTTGGTAAAACATGTTCTGATGCATCAAGGGATCACCAATTTAGTATTGGAGGGCAGTGTGGAGGCTAAAAATCGTAGAGGGAGACCAATATGAATACACTAAGCAGATTCAGAAGGATGTAGGTTGCAGTAGGTACTGGGAGATGAAGAATCTTGCACAGGAGAGCTGCATCAAACCAGTCTCAGGACTGAAGACCCCAACAACAACAAAATGTGGATATTTTGTATAACCAGCTACAAAAAAGGGATATTGACGCACCTACGCACAAAATCAGCTGACAGCTTTTGAGCGTGAAATTGTGAACATTAGCTAAGGAGTGAGTGATAATTCAATAGATTTACACGAGTACCATAAAAGAGGGTGAACTGAAGATGGCGCAGCGATGTGGAATCTACTGTGGGAGGCAACAGAAGTATGTGATGTCATAAGTTACGAGGCAAAAGAAAGATTCAAGTTCACTGGACTCCTAGTTGCAGTCTCTCTCTCTGTTCCAAAGAAATTCGCTACTTACTCTTCCAATTTTCCAGAAACGTCTTTCAGAGCTGCTATTGAATGCTACTCTTTTTTGGAAGCAGAGACGCTTCGAACAGAACTCTCTGTTATTTATGGTAGGAGTTTAAAAGCATATGTGAAACTTTGAGCTTACTGGATTACATAACAGACAATAATCTTTGTGATACACTGGTCAAATCTGTGAAGCTATTGAAAGCGATAATTACAATTACAATGACCACTCAGAAGCAGAACGTTGTTTTTCTTCGCTGAAACGCATCGAAACAGTCTTGGGGATTATTATGGACCAAGAAAGTCTATCAGCACTCACGATGCTCTCTACTGAAACGAGACATAGTTTTAGCAATTGGAGACTTCAATAAAAGACTGCTTGAAAGATTTGCAAATATGAAGGAAAGAAGAATAGAGTTCCTGTACAAGTGATCACCACCACATCCAAATTCAGAGATAAAATCGAACGGCGTTAACATCAGTGTTGCTGAAAAATGTTAGTAAGGCATACCTACCACTTTTTGAGTACATAGAGCTGCAGTTGATTTTAATTCCTTTTATTCTGCAAGAGTAATACTTTTTTCTGTGTACACCTTTTGGTTTTATTATGAGTAGATGCAGGAGTGACACGAGCGAGCAGTCTGTTTATATCAGGCATTACAAAAACATGAGAAGTGAACTGATTTTCTCTGATTTGTTGATGTTTTCCTTCGTGAGCAAAGTGCACCACCATCTTCTTTGGTCACGAGTCGCCACTGGCTGAACACTAAAATGAATGTAATAACCGGCTGCTATATGCAGACGTTGCTGTGAGTTCTGCTCTGCTGTGTGCTATGCCGCCGGCTGTTTTTGCCTTGCTATCCGGCTGAGCCCAGGGAGGTAAAGTCCGGCAGCCCTAGCATGTTCTGTGACGCAGGGCTGTCTACGAAGGCTGTGTGTGTGGGCTGCCCAGGTGGACTTTGATTTTCCAGTGCCGCCACCAGCCGTGAAAAGGATCGTTCACCTCGGTTCTGTGATGTCTGCTCGGGCCACGCAGCTGTGGACCGTCGACACTGCTGTCCCAAGTTTCCCTGTTACCGGCAGCTGCTTTGTCCCTGGTTGCGCCATTCTACAGAGCGAAGCATCTTAACGATGTTTTACAGCCTTCTGCTCTTGATGTCGATCTCTCATTCGACATCCTACATCACAGTCCTTTGCATTACATACGCCGTATCTGCCATTACGACAACATAAACTGTCACTCATTGTCATGCAATGTTGCATAATTTTTTCCAAAAGTCACTATCACAGTTTTTCTTTTCTAACATTCACTGTTATAATTGTCCTGCGCTATACTCTTCACTACCACTAATAACTGTCTCTGTACATAATAACCTTGACACTTCTACAGATTGTTACTGTTATCTATCCTACACTGTGCTCTTTCTGAGTACTAATAATTGTCGTTTTACATTCGCTACTCAACGCTATTCTACGGATTGCTACTGTCATGTATTAAATATTCAGTTATTCACTGTTACAGCCTAAATCCACCCATACTTATCCCCGAAAGGGATGCAATATACAGCACTCTTCTTTCACTGGCAAGACGTGCCACTGGCGTCTCGTTGTAATAGCGTAACTGTATATGTAGAGTTGTCGATTGAGATGAGCGAATCCATCACATCTGATGGTTTTGCTGAAATCCACTAACCTTGCGTCTTACGTAGGGTGACCATATTTTCTTCGGACAAAAGTGGGATTTCCACACTTTTTTGGCCAAAAAGTGGGACAATTTTTATTTCTCGTCAAATATCACTTTTAACGCTAACAATTCTTCTTCCTCTGCAAATATAGCCTTCACTGATATTTGTGTGCGTGTTTGTGTTTGTGTGTGTTTGTGTGTGTGTGTGTGTGTGTGTGTGTGTGTGTGTGTGTCTGTGTGTATACAAAACCAAAGTATGGAAAGACTGGAAAGAAGTACATTTCAAGTTTTCAGAAATTTACCTATTAAGAAATGTAACATTTATAACACCGAATGTAGAAAGACATACAGTAACAATCACTACAAGAAAAGTTCTTAAGGAACACAAGGGATTTATGGTTTTGTGAATTCCACACTGCAATCATATTTCTTCGAAGGTGAAATTTCATTCAGCAACTCAGGTTTGCGTAATAGGTATGAATAGAAGTCAGTGCAGCTGTATTTACTGAAGTTTAAACAGGTCAGTAAAATACACTTAACGCTCCTCACCGTAAATCTATTCCTCTCATCTGTCCACTTTGATAAAAGTAAGCTGAATACTCTTTCAACGTTTGCATTGTGGGCAGGGAGTGAAAAGAAGTACTGCGCTTTATTAAGCGATTCTCATTACACTGGCAAGATCTGAAAAACCTACACCATTTTTCATGTGCCATCAACTGATTCCATTGCTCACTGTCTGTTTCCACTTGTTGTTTTACAAATGACTGTATGTGAACTATTTCATCAAATAAGAGGCTGTCATTTACTAGAATGCCCTTTTCATTTAGCCACATTAAAGTATTTCCAACTACTGACCATTCTGGTGGTTCAGTGAGCATCATCCATGAGAATACAAAAACCTCAGCTATTCCCTGTAACCATGACGATAAATAGTCTACTGAAGCATGATAAAACGTTGATACTGCTATGTCAAATTTCTTAACAGACTGGTCATCACAATCATTCAGCAGTTTTTTTGACACTTAGTGGTACAAAATGTTCATGTTTCCCTGAATTTAGACTTGTCAAAGCTTTATTTAAGACTGGTAATGCTTAACATTTTTAATTATTCTGTTTTTCAATGCTCACAATAGATTGTTGGAAAACACTCGTTTATGAATGTACAAAAAGTAAATAAGATTCATTTATAGGATCACTGAAAAAACTCTTTAAGATTGCAGGGAACTTTGAGTTAGACTGTGACAAAAAGTAAGATTTCAAAGGTTCATACATTTTCGAGATCTTTCTATGGCTGGCAACAATGAAAGCCACCTTGTTTTGGAAAAGGAAAGTAAATTTTTGTAAGTGACACCAACAAATTCACAGAACTCAGTGAGTTCTGCAACACGAATAGAAAAAATATGAAAATGGTTGTACAACTTCATGACAATGCAGTCAATGTCAACAGGTAAAACATCAGAAGCACTTTGAAGTGTGTTATGAACAACATGTGCTGGACAACCTATGCCAACAATGTTAGAGTTTTTTAAAATTTTTCTTTCAGATGTGTGAAAACATTATTACCCTCTTTCTTCATTAACCCCCCAAAATTACAGTTAGTATTGTCTGCACCAAATGCAACACATTTTGAGATGATACTGAACGACTGTATAACATAAGAAAGATAATTGGAAATTGTTTCGGACTTTCCGTTCTGCAATTCATCAAGATCAAGCAATTTTGTCTGCAGTCCACCCTCACTTACAGAAAAATACTGAACTACCATAGGAAAAATTTTCTGATGCCCATGGTTGCTAGCATCAGTAGATATTGAAAAGTACTTTGCACTGTTTACAGCAGCTATTACCTGTTTCTGGGAATGCAGAGCTATAACATTGTTGACAATTGCTTCACACTTTGTTCTTCCACACGAAACATTTTCTGCAATATTAGAATCAGGAATTTTTTTTGTTTTGTTGAACACAGCAGTCATTAGAACGATAGCTTTGGTGGTGTTAAACAACATGGAATTACAGGGTTCCTTCTGACAGCTACGTTTTTCTGTTCCTGTGTATTTGAAGTTACAAAATATCTCGTCATTTTTTGCCAGGAACCTGCTGATCGAAGATTCTTCCTCTGTTTCTCCGATTCCATATGATGCTTGAGATCTGCAGCACCACCATGAGACACGGATACAGCACAGTTACATAAGTTACATTTTGCTGTACAGTCATTGTCTATATCCGTGAAACAAGGAAATTTCCTCTGAAGCTCTTGATTTTCGTTTCGGCATCGCCACGACGTGCTAGCACTTCACGAAACTGATACTGAGTGCTGACAACAATGGCAAGCAAAAGCAAAGAAAATAAGAGTACGCAACAATTGTAGTGCTTAAGCTGTACATTATCAAGGGGTACCAACGTACGGAATGTCAGTTTCAATTGATAGTTTATAAAATCGACACTCAGAAAATATTTTAACGACTTTGTAAATGTCTGAAAATAATCCTTGAAAATCGGGACAAATGGCTTGTTTTTTTTGTTTTTTGTTTTAAAAAGTCGGGACAAATTTTTGAGCCTCAAAAAACGGGACAATCCCGATTAATCGGGACGTATGGTCACCCTACTCTTACGACATGTAACTTCGCTGCTGTGAAAGTGCTTGGTCGTGGGCTCGTATAATTGTGGCGATGTGGCGCTGTAATGGGGAAAATACTAAACTACTTGGCTTGCGTGAAAGAGCACACAGTTCAACTATTTTAGGAGATGTCATTTAATTATTCATGTACCCTTAATCAGACTTCACTGTTCACTTAATATGTGGCACATGATATTTGCTAGCAGTACAGTTATGCAGTAGTTGGGCAGACGACACTTTACTTCCTTCCAAGGCACGTGTATGACCGCACTATAGAGCGCCCCATTACTGTTCAACCACTCTGCTTTTATAATGGAATAATTAACATAACTGGCGAGAGCCACCATCGGTATGACTGTTCACTGTGGGCCCCGCTGCCAGAGTCATGCTACAAGCCCCGACCTTGGACTTCCAGCCGACACGAAGGAGCTTCTGTGTTGCTTATTTCAGCCAATACCAACCAAAAAAATTTTATGTTACTGTGTAGTCTGGAGCACTGCTCAGGTGGAGCAAGCTTCTGATATAGGTAATGTTGTGACATGAAACCGTGTCACCAAGTTGCCACGCTGTAACTTTCGCTTCATTCTGACGCCATATTGTCCCTCTATACAGACAGTCGTCTTTGTGCACTGCTGCACAATCTTATGTAGTTTTAGACAGCTGTTATTTAACAAAAATGTTATAAGATCACAGGAATTACCTCAAATGGAAAAGAAACGTCTTTTTTATACACTGGTGGCTGGAATTAAAGTAACAAACCGCTGCTTCCTCGTCCTGCTGTATTCTTTACATTGTCTCTACTAGACTATCACTTGCTTATTCCGTTTCGGCGCAAAATAAACGTAACCTTGTAACTTTTTGTTTGTTGCTTTAATTTTGGGCACCAGTGTATTTAGCACTTCAACAAGAGTCAGAAATTTATTGGTACAAAATTGTTGAAGCTTTCGTGGTCACTTGTTTATTTGTGTTAATGAGTAATGTCTGCATAGTACTTATTTTAAAAGAAAACGCCACCCATTTCCACGATTATTAAATTTACATTCAATTTGAAAGATCTTGCACAAAAGTCTATGGAATGGCAGCTAATCTCTGAACAAAGGAGGTGGGGGATGGGGCACCAAATGATATTCTGCTTGCGGGGAAAAAGTTTCTCAAACTGGCCCTGCCTGCGCTTAAATTTGCCACTGAATGTTGCAATTTGTCAACAACTGACCTTCTCCTTGGAGACGGTGTCGCCAATACTGGTGGTGATGTAGTTCAGCTCGTCAGGTGTAATGCGCGGGTGTGTGGAGGGGGAATCGTACACCGTCACGAACCACAGAATACTCCACAAGCCCACGATGGCGCCGAGGATGTAGAAGCACGCCTTCCACCCCAGTGCCTCGATAATGGCCGAGCACATGGGCCACGTCACCACTGAACCGAAAGTTCCTCCTGAGAACAAAATGAGAGGCCAGAACACCGATAAATTGTACTCAGTTCTATTTTATTTTAATTTCTTGGTACTGGTGCAGGAGTCCTCACAGTCTGTCTGTTTGCCTGTTGACAGCAGCATCTTACAAATCATCATTATTGTATTTAAAATAAGCTACATTAACTTTTTTAAGAACACGTTCTCATAACAAACATCTTCCAGTGAACCAACTAAAAGGGTCAACAGGCATTAATGTATGTTAAAACGTAGACCATGTGAAACACACATTAAAACCGTACAAAATATCAGTCCTCATGATGTTATAATAATAAATTAAAATACTCTGAAAGACAAAAAATTAATTATTGAACCTTTTTACTGATTTAAAACATAGTCAGTGATTACATTTTTTGTGTGATGTCCACTTATATCTAGAAGCGTCGTCCACTTGCACGTTTTCCAGGTATTCCAGGGTTTGTCACTGACGTTCCTAGCTTAAATCCATCAGTGTTAAACTCAGGAACATCTCAAAATGTGCAGGCAGACGACACTTCCAGGTGTAAGCGGCAGTCAGACGAAAATGCAAAGACTGACGCCGTTTTAAATCAATAGAAGGAAATTTGTACTATAATTAAATATGAATTTCATAGGAATGACAATGACAGATTTTAAATAGCCTTAGTAACTTTAATGGAACTACGATAACTATGGCCGCACGAATAATTCATTAAAAGAGAGTTTTCAGACATCTTGTAAGAACTTGCATGTTGTTCTCACTGAATACCGAAATGATGTTCTGTGGCAGCTCGACATTTGATGAACAAAACATCCACGTCCAAATCAGATCTTGCAAATCGTGGCGACGAAAACTGCAATTTCTAATCCATGTCTTCATCGGGATGGTGGGCTGTACCTCTACAAGCCCATCACCCCACACCGAATGAGGTCCGAGTATCACACCGTTCTTGCCACTCAGTCGCTATTCTCAATGGCACACAGGTACCAACATTGTGTGCAAGCTTAATATCAACATGTAATAAGAAATTTCTTGGTTTTCCAGCTGGTCTCCGTTCTCTGCAACTACATCTACACTACGAGATGCAATGTGGAGTTCATGGCTGAGATTACGTTTCACTGTACCAGTTACTAAGGCTTTTTCTAGTTCCATTCACGCATGTATCGAGGGAAAAATGATCGTTTAAATGCCTGGTGCTGTAATTAATCTAATCTTGTACTCACTATCCCTACGGGAGAAATGTGTATGGGGTTGTAGATATTACCAGAGTCATAATTTAAAGCCGATTATTGAAACTTCGTCGGTAGACTTTTTCTCGATAATTACCATCCATCTTCAAGAGTGTGCCGGTTCAGTGCTTTCAACATCTTATATCTGGATTGCTTGTAAGAATTGGTTTTATAAACTTGAATATCTGAAAAGGGGCTTATCTGTTTCGAAAACAGTATGGGAACTGCAAAAGAAGTTACCCAATGACACAAAAAGGTACGCACATATAACAAAGTCATTGACTGTTTTCCAAGGAAACGAAGGGAACTGGTGCGATAATTGTGACACATGAGAGTATTGCAATCTAAAAGGGACACAGAAAGACAACAGAATCAATTTTAGAATCAGTATGATGCAGGGGCACTGAAGAGGAAACTATTTCTCTCATGGTGATGGCGGTTTCGGCAGCTGCAGAGGACATGCGAATGGGGGAAACTAGGGGCTGGACAAGGTGTGGGTGTACCGACTGTGGTAAAACGACATGGGTCGAGAAATATGGAAAATATGAGGACTCGTGAAAAAAGGGGCAAGAGAGCAAAGTAGTAACTGAATTACAGTTTCAAATGTAGCTGCTAAATGGAAGTTGAGGTTGAGGGGATCGGCTGAGCAGAAAAACGTACATGATAGTTTAAAATGCGGCAAAAGTGGTGAAGTACTAAACAATAATAAGGAAAAGGAACAGGCCCAAGGAGGGGGTGGGGGGCAGGGGGAGGTCAAAATCTCCAGAGCCCCAAGTCTCATAGGGGGCCCAAGTCGTTCCACAGTTCGGATCTCCTCCCAGTGTGCTAAGCTGGCAAAATTCACCCTGCTACTGAAAAACACCTCCCCCCATGAACCATGGACCTTGCCGTTGGTGGGGAGGCTTGCGTGCCTCAGCGATACAGATGGCCGTACCGTAGGTGCAACCACAACGGAGGGGTATCTGTTGAGAGGCCAGACAAACGTGTGGTTCCTGAAGAGGGGCAGCAGCCTTTTCAGTAGTTGCAGGGGCAACAGTCTGGATGATTGACTGATCTGGCCTTGCAACATTAACCAAAACGGCCTTGCTGTGCTGGTACTGCGAACGGCTGAAAGCAAGGGGAAACTACAGCCGTAATTTTTCCCGAGGACATGCAGCTTTACTGTATGATTAAATGATGATGGCATCCTCTTGGGTAAAATATTCCGGAGGTAAAATAGTCCCCCATTCGGATCTCCGGGCGGGGACTACTCAGGAGGATGTCGTTATCAGGAGAAAGAAAACTGGCGTTCTACGGATCGGAGCGTGGAATGTCAGATCCCTTAATCGGGCAGGTAGGTTAGAAAATTTAAAAAGGGAAATGGATAGGTTAAAGTTATATATAGTGGGAATTAGTGAAGTTCGGTGGCAGGAGGAACAGGACTTCTGGTCAGGTGACTGCAGGGTTATAAACACAAGATCAAATAGGGGTAATGTAGGAGTAGGTTTAATAATGAATAGGAAAATAGGAATGCGGGTAAGCTACTACAGACAGCATAGTGAACGCATTGTTGTGGCCAAGATAGATACGAAGCCCACACCTACTACAGTAGTACAAGTTTATATGCCAACTAGCTCTGCAGATGATAAAGAAATTGAAAAAATGTACGATGAAATAAAAGAAATTATTCAGATAGTGAAGGGAGACGAAAATTTAATAGTAATGGGTGACTGGAATTCGAGTGTAGGAAAAGGGAGAGAAGGAAACATAGTAGGTGAGTATGGATTGGGGCTAAGAAATGAAAGAGGAAGCCGTCTGTAGAATTTTGCACAGATCACAACTTAATCATAGCTAACACTTGGTTTAAGAATCATGAAAGAAGGTTGTATACGTGGAAGAACCCTGGAGATACTAAAAGGTATCAGATAGATTATATAATGGTAAGACAGAGATTTAGGAACCAGGTTTTAAGTTGTAAGACATTTCCAGGGGCAGATGTGGACTCTGACCACAATCTATTGATTATGACCTGTAGATTAAAACTGAAGAAACTGCAAAAATGTGGGAAATTAAGGAGATGGGACCTGGATAAACTGAAAGAACCAGAGGTTGTACAGAGCTTCAGGGAGAGCATAAGGGAACAATTGACAGGAATGGGGGAAAGAAATACAGTAGAAGAAGAATGGGTAGCTCTGAGGGATGAAGTAGTGAAGGCAGCAGAGGATAAAGTAGGTACAAAGACGAGGGCTAGTAGAAATCCTTGGGTAACAGAAGAAATATTGAATTTAATTGATGAAAGGAGAAAATATAAAAATGCAGTAAATGAAGCAGGCAAAAAGAAATACAAACGTCTCAAAAATGAGATCGACAGGAAGTGCAAAATGGCTAAACAGGGATGGCTAGAGGACAAATGTAAGGATGTAGAAGCTTATCTCACTAGGGGTAAGATAGATACTGCCTACAGGAAAATTAAAGAGACCTTTGGAGAGAAGAGAACCATGTGTATGAATATCAAGAGCTCAGATGGCAGCCCAGTTCTAAGCAAAGAAAGGAAGGCAGAAAGGTGGAATGAGTATATAGAAGGTTTATACAAGGGCGATGTACTTGAGGACAATATTATGGAAATGGAAGAAGATGTAGATGAAGACGAAATGGGAGATACGATACTGCGTGAAGAGTTTGACAGAGCACTGAAAGACCTGAGTCGAAACAAGGCCCCCGGAGTAGACAACATTCCATTAGAACTACTGACGGCATTGGGAGAACCAGTCCTGACAAAACTCTACCAGCTGGTGAGCAAGATGTATGAGACAGGCGAAATACCGTCAGACTTCAAGAAGAATATAATAATTCCAATCCCAAAAAAAGCAGGTGCTGACAGATGTGAAAATTACCGAACTATCAGTTTAATAAGTCACGGCTGCAAAATACGAACGCGAATTCTTTACAGACGAATGGAAAAACTGGTAGATGCAGACCTCGGGGGGATCAGTTTGGATTCCGTCGAAATGTTGGAACACGTGAGGCAATACTGGCCTTACGACTTATCTTAGAAGAAAGATTAAGAAAAGGCAAACCTACGTTTCTAGCATTTGTAGACTTAGAGAAAGCTTTTGACAATGTTGACTGGAATACTCTTTTTCAAATTCTAAAGGTGGCAGGGGTAAAATACAGGGAGCGAAATGCTATTTACAATTTGTACAGAAACCAGATGGCAGTTATTAAAGTCGAGGGGCATGAAAGGGAAGCAGTGGTTGGGAAAGGAGTGAGACAGGGTTGTAGCCTCTCCCCGATGTTATTCAATCTGTATATTGAGCAAGCAGTAAAGGAATCAAAAGAAAAATTTGGAGTAGGTATTAAAATTCATGGAGAAGAAGAAAAAACTTTGAGGTTCGCCGATGACATTGTATTTCTGTCAGAGACGGCAAAGGATTTGGAAGAGCAGTTGAACGGAATGGACAGTGTCTTGAAAAGAGGATATAAGATGAACATCAACAAAAGCAAAACTAGAATAATGGAATGTAGTTATATTAAATCGGGTGATGCTGAGGGAATTAGATTAGGAAATGAGACACTTAAAGTAGTGAAGGAGTTTTGCTATTTAGGAAGTAAAATAACTGATGATGGTCGAAGTAGGGAGGATATAAAATGTAGACTGGCAATGGCAAGGAAAGCGTTTCTGAAGAAGAGAAATTTGTTAACATCGAATATAGATTTATGTATCAGGAAGTCGTTTCTGAAAGTATTTGTTCGGAGTGTAGCCATGTATGGAAGTGAAACATGGACGATAACTAGTTTGGACAAGAAGAGAATAGAAGCCTTTGAAATGTGGTGCTACAGAAGAATGCTGAAGATTAGATGGGTAGATCACATAACTAATGAGGAGATATTGAATAGGATTGGAGAGAAGAGACGTTTGTGGCACAACTTGACTAGAAGAAGGGATCGGTTGGTAGGACATGTTTTGAGGCATCAAGGGATCACAAATGTAGCATTGGAGGGCAGCGTGGAGGGTAAAAATCGTAGAGGGAGACCGAGAGATGAGTACACTAAGCAGATTCAGAAGGATGTGGGTTGCAGTAGGTACTGGGAGATGAAGCAGTTTGCACAGTATAGAGTAGCATGGAGAGCTGCATCAAACCAGTCTCAGGACTGAAGACAACAACAACAACTGTAAAACAATTTTGCATTATATTATAAATAAAAGAACATTGCCCCAACACCACTGTAACCAACCTAACTCTTCCTTTCTAGTTCAGTTTTATGAGTCATAGAGACCAATTACATACAATTCTGTTTCATGTTCAGTCTTGAATGCACAATATTTTCTTTAGTCTTTGTGCTTTAAAGCTGCTATATGGTGCATTCGAAAATACGCTTTCTTTAAACGTTGCTGAAAATTTTTACCAAAAACATTTCCTCAAGAAAGATATACGGAAACAGCTATGAAACGTCATTATAATGGACTAAGTTTACCAACAACATTCAAAGATAGGGCACTTCAGATTCCATCGCAAAGTGATTTTACACGAAAAATTTTGCATGCAAGAGTAAACACAGCATGGAACATTTAGTTTCCTGGAAGAATCATGAAAGTGAAGAAATGAAATGATATGAAAGATGTACATTGGCCATGCTGATGCTTGGAAGGAAAACTGTATTGGTTATCTTCTTTTGTTCGCCTCTAGAATAGCCAACTTACGTAGGTATTCTCATTTGACTTGATGTGACACTATTTCTAAGTCAAGAGGCTTGGCCTTCGGAGGCTCAGTTCAGAAAATTGGAGATCCAAATAATGAAAATTTGCTTGGGATATTTGAGCTCTCGAGTTACCATAGTCCAGTTCTTGGAAAATAATTACAAACGTCAGAAACCGACAACTTCTGGAAAGCGTTTACAGCTGCATTATCTGTCAACTGATACTAAGAATGAATTTATTTCTAGTGGTGTCCATAATGTCAGGGGTGCCATCTTGAAACCGAGAGAAAATGAGAAGTATTTTTCAATTATTGTTACGTTGGGACAAATAAAAGTGGCCCATAAAAAATATAAAATAAAAACAAGTGGATACGATTCAACATGAGTATATGCATATAATCGCACCCCGTGACGCGCAAACCATGTGTACGCCCGCCACGTGATACAGCCGGCCGGACCTTGGAGCGCAGTTACACAGTTTTCACGCCTGACAGTGTTGTTAGGAGAGGTCAGTCTTGTTGCGGCCCTAGCTGGCCGCCCAGGTCACCCGATCTGTCAGTGTGCGATTACTTTTTGTGGGGAGCCATCAAGTCTAAGGTGCATTGCAGCGACCCTCATAGTCTTCAAGAACAGCACAAGAACATTTCGAATGAGACTGTAGCAATTCCAGCAGTCCAGCTTCGATCTGCCTTCAGCAACTTGCTGAAAACGGCCGAAAAGTGCCAACTGATGAATGGTGGTCACTTTCAACATCTGCCATAGTAAGGTTAGTACTATTTTTCCTTTCCTATGTTGTGTTTCTTTGTAGCTTGGAACTCTGTTCTCCAGGCCACTTTTATTTGTGAAAATAAGGCCATTGCGAGAATAACTCAATACTGTGAGATTAATGAATAATTTAAACAACTGAGATTCGCCAGTGTGAAACAAACAGGAAGAACACGATATGGTTACAAGGAATAAGGATATAATAAAAGAAGTGGGTTCTTGCCCAGTGAAAGACGAGGCACGTTAAACAGACTGCTGTTTGCATAAGAACGCAACACGGGTATATTAAACAGATAAATCCTTTTTTTATTAATTTAGTGGTAAGTTGTTGATCAATTCACATTTGTTATAAATTTGTACTCATTACAGCTCAGAGTATTATGTAAATTGAAGGCGGTTGATGGGAGGAAGGAACAGGAAAGAACTGATGATATCAGCTGCATCAGAGCTTAATGTGGAATCAGTAGCGATGAATGAAGATGTGTGCCAGACCAGGACTCGAACATGGGGTCTTCTGTCTATGAGGTAAGTGCATTAACCACTCCTCCACCTGGACACAGTGTTAATTGCAAATGTGCAGACTGTTTCGGCATGTCCCTCGACTGACTCGCATTCCCACCAGGTGCCAGCACTTACCCGCCATTCCCGCCCGTGTCTTCTGAGCTCGCTAATTTTAGATTCGTGCTGGAAGTCGAATGTAGATGTGCATCCCCACTGATGGCTGTGGACCACACAGTCATATAACTGATACACATCTACAGGCTATAAAGAGGACTCGGGAAAAGTGGTGGCACCCGTTGGGAGTGTGAGTTAACTGAGGTGCATACTGATATAGTCTGCGCATTTACGATTAACAGTGTGTCTGGGTGACGCAGTGGTTAACACAATTGCCTAATAATCAGGAGATCCTGGATTCAAGTCACAGTCTGGTACACATTTTCACTCGTCGACGGTAACGGTGCATTAAGTCCTGACGTAGTTGATATCATCGGTTCCTTTCCTTTTCTTTTGCCCCTGTACTTCCCAGTTATATAATATGCATCGCAGCTGTGGATTCTGTGTGGTGTCTGTTCTTTCGTAATGTCCTAAGGAAATGTCTTTAATCTAAGCGAAACATATTGTTAGTTTTCATTTTCTTTCCGAGTCACCTACGGATCAGAAATTCCACCGGCTGTGTTAACTCACCGAACAGAGTCCAGACGAACTTGCCCTTCTCTTGTGGCGGAGACCACTGAGCCACCAGGGCGTGCAGCGATGGATACAGCGCGCCCTGTCAACAATACAGACGTTTTCAGCGTTACCTAAACTACACTCCACCACGCCACTGAAACACGATACACTGCGATAATTGGTCAAATAAGAGTTCGATGGTGCTTATTTGAGTTACATCCGCTATTAGTCACTATTGGAGAAAATACCTACCACAAGACTTTTTACAAAGTTGTGGAAGAAATTTACAGGAACGCCAGTGGACTCATGAGCATGTATAAATTTTTTGGTGTCCTGTTAACGAGATTGGGATAAAAGTTTTAACAGAAAAGTTGTCCTGATATTACACATCAGATGACATGGGATAGAGAGGACAGCGCTCTAGCACCAGAAGGCTCAGGCGATGAACAAGAAAGTGGCGTGTGACACGATCGTCTATGTGTAGCGAGAAACTGGTTTTAATGTGGTTTTATTTCAAGTACATGTGGAAGACTTTAGGGATCGGAGCAACATCTCATGTTGGCGCACATACCTTACTGTGAAACATGTAGCCACTTTAAAGAGCCTAGTAGGTCCGACATTGCTGGACGTTCGAGGCATGGAGAGAACATACTAGAATTTATGAGCCTGAGAACATTCACACAGAAAAGATTCAAAGCAAGCCTCTATAGGGTGCAAGAAACACTCTGCTCTACCAGCGAAGAAATTCAAAATGGTACAAACCGAGAAGAAGATTCTCATGAATGTGTTCTGGCAAGTGCGTGTTTGTGGGGCTTTGTGCAATTAGGACGTCTATCAGAGGTAAGATACATGTTGATGACAGACGTTCAAACACTGAAGGAACATTAATGCTTACCTTCCAGTCGACGACAAAGTCGTTATATACAAAGTACAATATTTCATAGCACGCAGATAGTGAAAGTCACTTTCGGTTTCCTTTTCAAAGGAACTGCCGCTTTATTTGTCTTTAAATGTGATTTTAAGCCAGAGAAATCTTCAATCTAAATGACTTTATGGACATTTTAACTCCACAACTTCCACCCGACTGTGGCTTCAGCATATTCGACATTGTGTCACTTCACACAGTACTGCCCAGACAAGGAGGATTCAATAGTCTGACTGCCAAATAACACTGTGAGCCTCTATTTCGCGGCCCCAGTTCCCGTCATGATAAAACAGTTTCACCAGGAAGTGTTAAGGCACTGATCATACACTCCTGGAAATTGAAATAAGAACACCGTGAATTCATTGTCCCAGGAAGGGGAAACTTTATTGACACATTCCTGGGGTCAGATACATCACATGTTCACACTGACAGAACCACAGGCACATAGACACTGGCAACAGAGCATGCACAATGTCGGCACTAGTACAGTGTATATCCACCTTTCGCAGCAATGCAGGCTGCTATTCTCCCATGGAGACGATCGTAGAGATGCTGGATGTAGTCCTGTGGAACGGCTTGCCATGCCATTTCCACCTGGCGCCTCAGTTGGACCAGCGTTCGTGCTGGACGTGCAGACTGCGTGAGACGACGCTTCATCCAGTCCCAAACATGCTCAATAGGGGACAGATCCGGAGATCTTGCTGGCCAGGGTAGTTGACTTACACCTTCTACAGCACGTTGGGTGGCACGGGACACATGCGGACGTGCATTGTCCTGTTGGAACAGCAAGTTCCCTTGCCGGTCTAGGAATGGTAGAACGATGGGTTCGATGACGGTTTGGATGTACCGTGCACTATTCAGTGTCCCCTCGACGATCACCAGAGGTGTACGGCAAGTGTAGGAGATCGCTCCCCACACCATGATGCCGGGTGTTGGCCCTGTGTGCCTCGGTCGTATGCAGTCCTGATTGTGGCGCTCACCTGCACGGCGCCAAACACGCATACGACCATCATTGGCACCAAGGCAGAAGCGACTCTCATCGCTGAAGACGACACGTCTCCATTCGTCACTCCATTCACGCCTGTCGCGACACCACTGGAGGCGGGCTGCACGATGTTGGGGCGTGAGCGGAAGACGGCCTAACGGTGTGCGGGACCGTAGCCCAGCTTCATGGAGACGGTTGCGAATGGTCCTCGCCGATACCCCAGGAGCAACAGTGTCCCTAATTTGCTGGGACGTGGCGGTGCGGTCCCCTACGGCACTGCGCAGGATCCTACGGTCTTGGCGTGCATCCGTGCGTCGCTGCGGTCCGGTCCCAGGTCGACGGGCACGTGCACCTTCCGCCGACCACTGGCGACAACATCGATGTACTGTGGAGACCTCACGCCCCACGTGTTGAGCAATTCGGCGGTACGTCCACCCGGCCTCTCGCATGCCCACTATACGCCCTCGCTCAAAGTCCGTCAACTGCACATACCGTTCACGTCCACGCTGTCGCGGCATGCCACCAGTGTTAAAGAGTGCGGTGGAGCTCCGTATGCCACGGCAAACTGGCTGACACTGACGGCGGCGGTGCACAAATGCTGCGCAGCTAGCGCCATTCGACGGCCAACACCGCGGTTCCTGATGTGTCCGCTGTGCCGTGCGTGTGATCATTGCTGGTACAGCCCTCTCGCAGTGTCCGGAGCAAGTATGGTGGGTCTGACACACCGGTGTCAATGTGTTCTTTTTTTTCATTTCCAGGAGTGCACATTCCCAACGTGATTTACCATTGTTGTCCACCTGAAGAAACCGTTGGGCAATCCATACCATAGGACACAGCAGTCGCGCGCAGATGCCTAAACAGTCAGCAGAGTTTTAATAAACGTGGAATTTTAAAACTCTTGCCTTAATAGAAAGATGCGTTGAGAAACTTGGTCCATGTGTTGGAAAATAACAAAGGCACTGTAAATTAAGTGAACATTTTTGTTCAATAGGTTAAAAGCCTTGTTAAGAAATTTCTGTGGATTACTCCTACACCATCACCACACATGCAACAAAGTCCTTTTGTCGAGACTGCTTCACCCGCCCTGCCATGATACCGACTACATCGAGTTCTGGCGTGCAATGGAATTTTACAGAAAAAAAGCAAATAATAATGTATGTGGCCACTGTACTACAGTCACCTTACCAATTGAGATACAATGATTAATGGAGTATATATACCTTTTGAGGACATGTTTCAAGCAGTGTGGTGCTGTTGTGGTATTCTAGATACTGTACTGAAAATACCTACATTATTATGAGAGGTATGGAAAAAAAACACACACACACGGTTTTTGGATGATATACATTTTTTCTGTTTAGCACGTACGTTGGATGTCCACCGTTTGCAGCATACTCGACAGGACTGATTGCAGACCTCTGACACAGAACCGAGTGGAGGGTCTGAAGCACAGGCCCAGAATGTTATGCTTTCGTGTAGGCTGCAGATTCCTCGACTTGCGCCATGGAGTGGATGGGCTTCGGGTTCCGCTAAAAATTCAGGCGTCCACTACACGCAGGAGGTGACTACATGGGTAGCTGGGTCTGTGTGGCGTGGAGTTTTTTAGGTTAAAGGGTCTCGGGAAAACACAAAAAGGGCCTCAGTCTCAAAGGATGCAGGCCGAACACAGGAAGAACGTAGACACAGGAACCACTGGCATAACAGTTGTAAGTTGTCGCAGTTGTGTTGGGAAACTACCAGAGGTCCTAGCGCTAATACCAAGCACTCATGCCATGCGGATAGCCGCGCGGTCTGGGGCACCTTGTCACGGTCCGTGCGGTTCCCTCCGTCAGAGGCTCGAGTCCTCCCTCGGATATGGGAGCATGAGTTGTCCATAGCGTAAGTTACTTTAAGTTACATTAAGTAGAGTGTAGGCTTAGACACCGATAACCTCAGCAGTTTGGCCCCATAAGATCTTACCAGAAATTTCCAAATTTTTTCAAGCACTGATGCTCAAAGTGGTATAGGCACTGAATGTTGGCTAAAGCCAGAGGTGAGTCCAGGTGAAACTTTTGCGAAGGACTTAACGGTGTTCAGAAAGTGTAGACCAAACACAGTTGTCGGTGGCGTGTTTGTTGCTGTTTAGAAGCAGGTTATTTTGTACCAAATTTGAAGTAGATAGTTGTTGTGAGTTAGTATTCGTAGAAGTCATTCATAGCAACGGGAATAAAATAATAATTGGATTCTTTTATCCACTTCCCTACTCAGATGATACCTGAAAGGTTCAAAGAATACGTGAATATTAATAAAACACGTACCTGACTCATACAATCATAGTTCGTGATGACTTCAATTTACCCTCTATATATTGGCGAAAATGCATGTTTAAATCCGGGGATAAGCACACAACATCGTCCGAAATTGTGCTAAACGCAATCTTTGAAAATTATTCCGAGGAGTTAGTTCTTGAGCCCACTCGTTTAGTAAACGATTGTAAAACCACACTTGACCTCATAGCAATAAATAATCCTGAGCTACTAACGAGCATCAAAACGGATACAGCGATTAGTGAACACAGGGTTGTCGTAACGACACTGAATATTGTAACATTCAAATCCTCCAATAATAAACGAAAAACATACCTATTCAAAAAATCAGATAAAAATTCACTTAACCCATTTCTGAGAGACAATCTCCATTCCTTCCAAGTTAACAACGTACCAGTACGTATAGACCAGATGTGGCTTGAATTCAGAGAAATAGTATCAACAGCAATTGATATATTTATAAGAAATAAATTAACAAACGACGGAGTTGGTCCCCTTTGGTACACAAAACGGGCCAGAACACTGTATCAGAAACAACGAAAAAAGCATGAGAAATTTAAAGAAACGAAATCTTCACGACTGGTGGTCTTTTACAGCAACTCGATATTTAGCGCGGACTTCAATACAACATGCTTATAGTACACACATCAAAAAAAGTTTTGCATCACTCCGGTTCCCAGAACTCCTGAAGATAGACGTCGTCTGTGGATATTGTATCACAGACACAGTCCCTTTAACTGCTCAGAGATGTCACTAAACCCGCCCAAAGATGTAAACAACCATGCATGACCAGCGCCTATAAGACGGAGGGGGTTCGACAACCGATCAGTTCCAGTCGTTCCACCAAGAAAAAAGTACATGGCTCACGTTGTCTATAGTTCAACCATGCCTAGACGGTCAGTACCGCAGTTCGACCGCGTCCACATTGTTACTTTGTGCCAGGAAGGGCTCTCAACAAGGGATGTGTCCAGGCGTCTCGGAGTGAACCAAAGCGATGTTGTTTGGTTGTTTGGACATGGAGGAGATACAGAGAGACAGAAACAGTCGATGATATGCCTCGTTCAGGCCGGCCAAGGGCTACTACTGCATTGGATGACCGCTACCTATGGATTACGGCTCGGAGGAACCCTGACAGCAACGCCACCATGTTGAATAATGCTTTTCGTGCAGCCACAGGACGTCGTGTCACGACTCAAGCTGCGTGCAATAGGCTGCACCATATGCAACTTCACTACTGACGTCCATGGCGAGGTCGATCTTTGCAACCACGACACCATGCAGCGCGGTACAGATGGGCCTAACAACATGCCGAATGGACCGCTTAGGATTGACATCACGTTCTCTTCACCTATGAGTGCCGCATATGCCTTGAAACAGACAATCGTCGGAGACGTGTCTGGAGACAACCCGGTCTGGCTGAACGCGTTAGACACACTGACCAGTGAGTGCAACAAGGTGGAGGTTCCCTGCTGTTTTGGGGTTGCATTATGGGGGACCGACGTAGGCGACTGGTGGTCATGGAAGGCGCCGTAACGGCTGTACGATACGTGAATGCCATCCTCCGACCTATAGTGCAACCATATCGGCACCATATTGGCGAGGCATTCATCATAATGGACAATTCGCGCCCCCATCGTACACATCTTGTAAATGACTTCCTTCAGGATAACGACATCTCCCGACTAGAGTGGCCAGCATGTTCTCCAAATGTGAACCCTACCGAAAATGTCTGGGATAGGTTGAAAAGGGCTCTTTATGGACGACCTGACCCAACAACCACTCTGAGGGATCTATGCCGAATCGCCGTTGAGGAGTGGGACAATCTGGACCAACAGTGCCTTGATGAACTTGTGGATAGTACGCCACGACGAATACAGGACCACCAGCCCGGTCTCGCTGTATGATGGTACAACATGCAATGTGTGGTTTTCATGTGCAATAAAAAGGGCGGAAATGATGTTTATCTTGATATCTGCTCCAATTTTCTAGACAGGTTCCGAAACTCTCGGACCGGGGTGATGTGTGTAGTTTCCACAGAGAAACAGTGTCTCGAAACCACGCAGAAATTCCAAAGAGATTCCGGTCATATGTAAAATATGCTTGCAGCGGGACACAGTTAATGCCTTCTCTGCGCAACAAAATTGGAAATGACAGTGCTGCTAAATCAGAGTTACTAAACACAGTCTTCCGAAATACCTTCGCCAAAAGTAAATATTCCAGAATTCGAATCTAGGAAAACTGCCATCCTGAGTAACTTAGAAGCAGATATCCTCGGAGTACTGAAGCAACTTGAATCATTTAATAAAAGAAGTCTTCCGGTCCACACCTTATACCAATTATGTTCCTTTCAGACTATGCTGATGCAATAGCTCCATACTTAACAGTCATATACAGGATCGTACCGAAAGTAATGCCTCTTATTTTGATTCACAGAAACTACAGGAGATACATAAATCGTAACAGCGCAGCTAAATAGAGAAATATTTCAGCTACAGACTGTCGTTTTTCCACATAGTCACCACCATTCGCTATGCCCTTTTGCCAACGATGAGTCAGATCTTGTTTCAGAAATCGGAACCAGCTGAGGCTAACCACTTCCTAGCAGCTTTGACAACAGTAACCGAGTCTTGAAAGTGTTCGCCACGTAGTCTTGCTTTCAGAAGCCCAAAGAGAGGAAGTCTGAAGTGGCAAAATCGGGACTGTACGGTGGATGTAGTAAGACAGTCCAGACAATTTTTGCAATGTGTTTCATGGTCGGAAAACTGGAGTGGGACCTGGAGTTATCAAGTTGCAAGCGACAGCTGGTCTTCTTCTCTGGCCTTACGATGGAAGTTCGAGCGTTCAGCTTAATTAGTGTCGTCTTGTAATGTGCTGAACTGACAGTTTCTTCAAGCTCCAGCACATCCAAAACAACCACACCCTGTCTATCCCAGAAGACTGTGCACATGAGTTTGCCTGCAGAAGGTTGTGTCTTGAATATCTTCTTTGATCGAAAATTCCATGAACTGTCTTTTGCATTTCGGCTCGTAGTCGTAACACCAAGTTTCACCTCCGGTAACGAAGCTATTAAGAAAACTGTCACGTTCAGCATCATATTGGTCCAGCAGGTCCCGACAAATTTCAATTCGAGAGGTTTTTTGTCTTTTGTAAGCATCCTTGGGACTATTTCGCACAGACTTTGAAATAACAAGATGTTCCAATATTGTTTCCAAGGCTTTACAACCAACATTCAGCTTTGCACACAGGAATTTCAAACTGCATCAGGATCCACTGCAAGTACTGTGTCAGTTAGGCGGGAGGTGAGTAAACTTTGATTTCATGGTCGAGCAGCTGCTTATTAGCCACACATCACACCGGTAAATGCCAAACGACGCCTCGCTTTGTGTAAGGAGCGTAAACATTGGACAACTGAACAGTGGAAAAACGTTGTGTGGAGTGACGAATCACGGTACACAATGTGGCGATCCGATGGCAGGGTGTGGGTATGGCGAATGCCCAGTGAACGTCACCTGCCACCGTGTGCAGTGCCAACAATAAAATTCGGAGGCGGTGGTGTTATGGTGTGGTCGGGTTGTTTTGCGTGGCACTATCACAGCACAGTCCTACACTAATGTTTTAAGAACTTTCTTGCTTGCCACTGTTAAAGAGCAATTCCGGAATGGCGATTGCATCTTCCAACATGATCGAGTACCTGACCATAATGCATGGCCTGTGGCGGTGTGGTTACACAACAATAAAATCCCTAGACTGGCCTGCACGGAGTCCTGCCCTGAATCCTATAGAACACCTTTGGGATGTTTTGGAACGCCTACTTCGATACCTCTCCTCAGTGCAGAGCTCTGTGAAGAATGGGCTGCTATTCCCCAAGAAAACTTCCAGCATCTCATTGAACACATGTTTGCGAGAGTGGAAGCTATCATCAAGGATAAGGGTGGGGCAACACCATATTGAATTCCAGCATTACCGACGGAGGGCGCTACGAACTTGTAAGTCATTTTCAGCCTGGTATCCGGATACTTTCGATCACATAATGTGTATCTGTTTTAACGTACAGTTATTCTTTGATGATTACATTAATTACAACAAATATTATTATAAATAAAATACATATTAGATATTACATGTTGTGTATGTTTGTTAGAAAAAGGTTTACATTTTTGCTTATTATTCATAATTCGTAAGGGCGTGTTATACCGATTACCACAAAATAAAGGTTGTTTGGGCTCGAGACTGCTTGTGCTCATTTTATGAAAAGACCAGATAAGCTCAGGTACAAACGGGCAGAGACGGTTGTACATTGTGGAGGATCGTTGTAGAAAATCGTATAAAATCGGCGAAAGGAACCATTTGTAATTTCCGAAGTCCTACCGACAGTTCAGGTAGCGCAATGACTGTCCGTAGGGTGCTAAAACGAATGGGGCGGAATGGTCGGGCAGCTCCTCATGAGCCACGCATTCCGAAGGCAAAGCTAAGCGACGCTCGAGATGGTGCGAAGGGCGACGCAATTGGACAGTGGATGACTGCAAACGAATGATATCTGTAGTCAAGAATCACGCTAAACCAGTGTGGCAATCCTATGAAATGGTTTGGGTTTGGAGAATGCCTGGGGCACGTTATTTGTCATCATACAGGGTGACAATTATTGTAAAATATGGAAAAAGAAATGAAAGAGGAAGCCGCCTGGTAGAATTTTGCACAGAGCACAACTTAATCATAGCTAACACTTGGTTCAAGAATCATAAAAGAAGGCTGTATACATGGAAGAAGCCTGGAGATACTGACAGGTTTCAGATAGATTATATAATCGTCAGACAGAGATTTAGGAACCAGGTTTTAAATTATAAGACATTTGCAGGGGCACATGTGGACTCTGACCATAATCTATTGGTTATGACCTGTAGATTAAAACTGAACAAAATGCAAAAAGGTGGGAATTTAAGGAGATGGGACCTGGATAAACTGAAAGAACCAGAGGTTGTACAGAGTTTCAGGGAGAGCATAAGGGAACAATTGACAGGAATGGGGGAGAGAAATACAGTAGAAGAAGAATGGGTAACTTTGAGGGATGAAGTAGTGAAGGCAGCAGAGGATAAAGTAGGTAAAAAGACGAGGGCTAGTAGAAATCCTTGGGTAACAGAAGGAATATTGAATTTAATTGATGAAAGGAGAAAATATAAAAATGCAGTAAATGAAGCAGGCAAAAAGGAATACAAATGTCTTAAAAATAGATCGACAGGAAGTGCAAAATGGCTAAGCAGGGATGGCTAGAGGACAAATGTAAGGATTTAGAGGCTTATCTCATTAGGGGTAAGATAGATACTGCCTACAGGAAAATTAAAGATACCTTTGGAGATAAGAGAACCACTTGTATTAACATCAAGAGCTCAGATGGAAACCCAGTTCTCAGCAAAGAAGGGAAAGCAGAAAGGTGGAAGGAGTATATAGAGGGTCTATACAAGGGTGTTCTACTTGAGGACAATATTATGAAAATGGAAGAGGATGTAGATGAAGATGAAATGGGAGATACGATACTGCGTGAAGAGTTTGACAAAGCACTGAAAGACCTGAGTCGAAACAAGGCCCCGGGAGTAGACAACATTCCATCGGAACTACTGACAGCCTTGGGAGAGCCAGTCCTGACAAAACTCTACCATCTGGTGAGCAAGATGTATGAGACAAGCGAAATTCCCTCAGACTTCAGGAAGAATATAATAATTCCAATCCCAAAGAAAACAGGTGTTGACAGATGTGAAAATTACCGAACGATCAGTTTAATAAGTCACAGCTGCAAAATACTAACTCGAATTCTTTACAGACGAATGGAAAAACTAGTAGAAGCCGACCTCGGGGAAGATCAGTTTGGATTCCGTAGAAATGATGGAACACGTGAGGCAATACTGACCCTACGACTTATCTTAGAAGCTAGATTAAGGAAGGGCAAACCTACGTTTCTAGCATTTATAGACTTAGAGAAAGCTTTTGACAACGTTGATTGGAATACTCTCTTTCAGATTCTGAAGGTAGCAGGGGTAAAATACAGGGAGCGAAAGGCTATTTACAATTTGTACAGAAACCAGATGGCAGTTATAAGAGTCGAGGGACATGAAAGGGAAGCAGTGCTTGGGAAGGGAGTGAGACAGGGTTGTGGTCTCTCGCCGATGTTATTCAATCTGTATATTGAGCAGGCAGTGAAGGAAACAAAAGAAAAATTCGGAGTAGGTATTAAAATCCATGGAGAAGAAATAAAAACTTTGAGGTTTGCCGATGACATCGTAATTCTGTCAGAGACAGCAAAGGACTTGGAAGAGCAGTTGAACGGAATGGATAGTGTCTTGAAAGGAGGATATAAATGAACATCAACAAAATCAAAACGAGGATAATGGAATGTAGTCGAATTAAGTCAGGTGATGCCGAGGGAATTAGATTAGGAAATGAAACACTCAAAGTAGTAAAGGAGTTTTGCTATTTGGGGAGCAAAATAACTGATGATGGTCGAATTAGAGAGGATATCAAATGTAGACTGGCAATGGCAAGGAAAGCGTTTCTGAAGAAGAGAAATTTGTTAACATCGAGTATAGATTTAAGTGTCAGGAAGTCATTTCTGAAAGTATTTGTATGGAGTGTAGCCATGTATGGAAGTGAAACATGGACGATAAATAGTTTGGACAAGAAGAGAATAGAAGCTTTCGAAATGTGGTGCTACAGAAGAATGCTGAAGATTAAATGGGTGGATCACATAGCTAATGAGGAAGTATTTAATAGGATTGGGGAGAAGAAATGTTGGTGGCACAACTTGACCAGAAGAAGGGATCGGTTGGTAGGACATGTTCTGAGGCATCAAGGGATTACCAATTTTGCATTGGAGGGCAGCGTGGAGGGTAAAAATCGTAGAGGGAGACCAAGAGATGAATACACTAAGCAGATTCAGAAGGATGTAGGTTGCAGTAGGTACTGGGAGATGAAGAATCTTGCACAGGATAGAGTAGCATGGAGAGCTGCATCAAACCAGTCTCAGGACTGAAGACCACAACAACAACATGGAAAAAGCTCAAGTTAGTTACTAACTACGGCGTGCACACACTTTATTGAACATGTAAACGTCACTATAGATATACTAATTTAGGTTACGACATGGTCGATACGCCTGCCATCATTGGCGATGATGTGGCACAGATAAGTAGCGAAATTCTTCAGGACCCGCTGAAGAGTCGGAACATCGATACTGTCGATGGCCTCCTGAATGGGTGTTTTCAGCTCAGCAACGTTGTTGCTGTAGCCGTTGTCTTTAACGTACCTCACAGAAAAGAATCGCATGTGTTCAGATCCGAAGAATATGGCAGCCAATCCAGGCCCACGCCAGTGGTCCCTGGGTACCGCAGAGCCAAAATGCGGTCCCCAAAGGGCTCCTCGAGGACATCACACACTTTACCGCTTCGATGGCGTCGAGCTCCGTCTTGCATGAACCACATCGTGTCGAAATCAGTGTCACTTTGGATAATGAAGATGAAAACACCTTCGTAAACATTATCGCACCGTTCGATAGTCACCGTGCCTCCAAGCAATATCGGACCGATTATTCTGTGACTGGAGATTGTAGACCACACTGTCACCCGTTGAGGGCGAAGAGACTTCTCTATCGCGAAATGCGTATTCTCATTCCTCCAAATACTGCAATTTTGCTAACGCGCATTTGAACATTTGTCTGTATGTGTAGACGCACGTTATTACAATTCATTGTATTGTAATTTATAGTTAAAAATATAGAATGTGAATAGTTTCGATGCGAAACGTCTCATTATATTGTCACATAGAAGATGTAATTAGATGTATGACGAACACTAACTTCACGTAACGAAGATTTATTCAGCACTTCCACGTACAAGAGCGCGGAGCGAACTCGGGTTTCTCGCCACGTAAACGGCGGCTCTGTCGTGGCCTGATGGGAGCCACAAATTCGTCGATAATGTGCGCCTAGTGTTGTACCTTGTGACAGCGCACATTATCGACGACACGGTGGCTCCAATCAGGCCAAGACAGAGCCGCCGCTTACGTGGCAAGAAACTCTAGTTCGCTGCACGCTCTTGTATGTGAAAGTGCTGAATAAATCTTCGTTAAGTGAAGTTAGTGTTTGTCATTCATCTAATTACATCTTCTGCGTGACATTATTCTTTTGTGGATACTTCTAGAATGTACTCGAACCAACTATAGAACTTAAAATGGTACGGTCTACGGGAATTTTGAACTCAAGACCCTCCGTTCAACAGTTTAGTATCATAACCACTACACCAGGGCATTACTCAGCTTCTTGTACGACAATATTAAGAAGTACGACATATAAAAAAAGCAATGGATATTTGCCTGTTTCTGAGGAATTGTAATTATTAGCACAAAATCTAATTTATATGGCGTTGTCAGCCACAGTAAAGTGTGAAAAGATGTTTAAAGTAAGTTTCTCTTTAGCTTGTTAAAAACTAGCTGATCCGCGAACTCTGTTCCGTCTTAAAGCCAATAAATAATCAAATTTTGGATGTTAAGTTCAATTTTTTTATTATGAAATACAAATAAAAAATTAAGTATTTTAATGAATCTTTATGTTTTTTGGAGCATAGCTTCCACTCTTCAATTACGTACTTTGTGATACAAGACATTTTTTGTTTTATTATCAGGCGCAAGAACAAACAACGCAGATGGTCTTCCGACCCGTGAACATGCCACATATAAATGACCATGTGAAAAACATGGATATTCCAGATTTAAAACACAAACTTTCAAGGATTGGCCTTGTGATTTGTTGATGCTCATGGTGAATGCAAGACGGATAGGAAATTGAAGTCTTTTAAACTCAAACGGCATATCGATTGGTATCATCGGGATCCTCGGAATAAGAACTTCCTCACCTTCGAATTTTCCTTTGAGTATCGTCGCGTAGATTATTGCATATGGATCACGATACCGCAACCGCGCTAGCGATGTATCGATGAAACAACATACGTTTTAGGAAGAGTGGTCCAATTTTTGGACTTTAATGACTGATAGATCTATTACCTGCTACCTAACAGTTCAAGGCCGATTCTACTGCTAAACAGCAAAGTGGTCATATAGCCAAAAATAGCATAACTAAAGCTAATGGTTCATTGTTCCAAACCAGTTCTTTAAGACTAATTCAACTGCTAGACAGCGAGAAATGTGATATTCGCTGTGATTTCAGAAATCTGGTGTTCTGTGTGAGAAGCACGAAGTCGAGCCATACTAACGCGGCGCTCTTCACGGGCAATTTGTTGTTGTTCTTCAGTCCTTTCATTCGGAATGTTTTGTATCCTTCTTGCATTACGGCTTTGTCGAGAAATATTCGACCGTATTGATCGCGGCATTGTTAATAATGATTCAAAGAAAATACAAATTATTTCTTTAAATTTTTAATTAATGATATATACTGATACTGAACCATAGACGTTTAGCTCTCATTTGCGTTTTGTTATTCCACGTCGGATGCGTTTTTGTTATACCACGTTTTATAACGGTCGAACGGGATAAAAAGTATCTTATGTCGGTCTCCTGGTTTTAAGCTACCTCTTCAGCAATTTTCAGCCAATCGGTCCAGCCGTTCTTGAGTTATAAATAGTGTAACTAACACGACTTTCTTTTATATATATAGATTAATTCTAAACTGAATGCAGTTATTTGACTTGTTATTTAAATAGCAATCACCAGTCAATTTCTCATGTCCTATGTTCATAAGTGATTAATTGTCATTTTAGCACAAATGTTCACAGAAATCATCGACGGTTCCGCGAGACGAAGGAACCTAAAAGAAGTTGTCGTAATGAGCAAACTACTATTATTAACTGAATGGTAATTCGCTGTACTTTGTTTCCAAACGTTGGTCCCTTCGGTAATCTTGTTGAAATCCGGGCTCAGAAGCTTTCCGGCGAAAATTTGATTACAATATCCATTTTCGTTTCCCAGAAAAGCGTATCAAAATTCCAGAATGAGATTTTCACTCTGCAGCGGAGTGTGCGCTGATATGAAACTTCCTGGCAGATTAAAACTGTGTTCCCGACCGAGACTCGAACCTGGGACCTTTGCCTTTCGCGGGCAAGTGCTCTACCAACTGAGCTACCGAAGCACGACTCACGCCCGGTACTCACAGCTTTACTTCTGCCAGTATCCGTATCCTACCTTCCAAACTTTGCAGAAGCTCTTCTGAGAACCTTGCAGAACTAGCACTCCTGAAATAAAGGATACTGCGGAGACATGGCTTAGCCACAGCCTGGGGGATGTTTCCAGAAAGGCTAAGCCATGTCTCCACAGTATCCTTTCTTTCAGGAGTGCTAGTTCTGCATGGTTCGCAGAAAAGCTTCTGTAAAGTTTGGAAGGTAGGAGACGAGGTACTGGCAGAAGTAAAGCTGTGAGTACCGGACGTTAGTTGTGCCTTGGTAGCTCAGTTAGTAGAGCACTTGCCCGCGAAAGGCAAAGGTCCCGAGTTCGAGTCTCGGTCGGGCACACAGTTTCAATCTGGCAGGAAGTTTCGTATCAAAATTATTGATAGCTTCTTTCAAGTATCCGACACTTCATTGCACGGAATAAGGTGCGCTTATGTCGAAATCCGGCGTACTCGGACGATGCTAAATAAACGACGTCATCTATAACATCAGGTACCATAGTTAACAGCAAAATACTCTCTCCATTTCCCCCCCCCCCCCATTCAAATTATTTATAATAATATATTATCTTGTTCTTGCCAGTCTCTAGTTAATTATCTCCGTATTTCACCCATCATCAGCTATTTCATTGCCCAAATAAGGAAACTCATCTACTACTTTTAGCGTTTCATTCTTGAATCTAATTTCCTCACCAACGCCCTGTTTAATTCCGCTACATACCATTACATTTGTTTTACTTCTGTTGATACTAACTTTATAACCTCTATTCAAGACACTATTGATTCCTTTCTAATCTGATCTTCTAATTCGTTTACTTTTTCTGACAAAATTGCAGATCTCGATGTTTTTATTTGTCCTTGCTGAACTTCGATTCCCTTTTCCAAATATATTCTTGGCTTCCTTTACTGCTTCCTCAAGGTACAGACTGAATAATATTGGGGATAGGCTATAACCCTGTCTAACTGCCTTTGTAATTATGTTTTCTCTTTCACACTCTTCGACCCGTAAAACTGCAGCCTGTTTTTTGTACTTTTTGAACTCCGTATTTTATCCCTCCCACCATCAGAATTTCAAATAATGTAGTCCAGTCAATAACGACAAGATATTTCTCTAAGCCTACAGGTGATGTAAACGTAGGTTTGCCTCCCTTCATACTAGATGACGTGACAAAAGTCATGGGATAGCTGTAAGGTGTCAGGCAAATCCAACACCTTACATGAAAACCCTGACATGATAAGCAAATCCAGTAGTATGTCACATAGCTCCGAATAAATCGTGACATTAAATTAACCAAAGTAATACGAGTAACGAGTGAGCAAACGGAATACCACAGACTAACGCAAGAATGCCTAAATGCATGTCGTACCTTCCCACCGTGAGGCAGACGCAGTTCCGAGGGGAGAATCGAGGACAGAAGCCGAGAGCAGAACCGTATTAAGCTAGAAAAGGGAGGGGCTGGGCACCCACGCCGCGAGCCTACCTGTACAACTATACAAGCCGCACGTTTTAGCGTGAGGCTTTTTCGCGTCTCAGGTATGTCAAGGACAACCCCCAGCCCATGTTAAAAGCTAGAGCCCTCCAGAAAAGCAGTATAGATCTTACGATAACACAAAAAGGGCCACTACCACCCGCAAGTTTTAGCGTGAGACTTTTTCGCGTGTCTGTTACATTAGGATCACTCCCCAGCCCATGTTAAAAGATAGAGCCCTCCAGAAGAGCAGTATAGATCTCACGATAACGTTAAAAGGACCACACTAGCTGCAGGTTTTAGCGTGAGACTTTTTAGCGTCTCTGTTACGTTGCAAACTTTAAAAAACATTGCCCCACCACAAAAAGTATAACGTTTCTCATTGGATAGACAGAATTTTTGTAGGCGGAGCTTAAGGTTAACATTGAAACCCTGATTGGTCAGATGAAAACATAGCCAGATAGTTTTTTTAAGCTAACTTCGGTAAACTGTAGTAAGTGGAAGTTAGTAGAGAGTTAGTTCCGAGACGGCGGGCTGGATGGCTGCTGCGCCGGCCGCTGCCGCCCTGACGCTGCTTAGACACCGACAAGGTAATGAACGCACGCGATGCCGCATTTTTGAGCGCATAAGGCTTCACTCAGAACTGCAGAAGTCTCATCTGTTACACCCCTTTTTTGCGTAATACTAGTGTCGATCGTTAATTAAAACTCATGGTGTTCACATTTGCCCCTTGAAGAACAGATCTGAAAGGCGATGATTTTTCTTTTATATAGTTATTGAGAAGCCACATCAGCCACTGTAATTTACGACAAGTTAGATAAGTAATTAAAGATAATTGAGTGTCGCTGTAGACCATTTTGATAGTTTTCTCTTTTGTGAAACTTAATTTAAACCTAGATTATAGATGTGATATGGCATAGGTCATCCTTCGATCGATTGTAGAACTTGGAAACCCATTTAGGGAATATTCGTTCACATTTTTGTTGAACGCAGTTGGTTTTTACCATCCTGTATTAAAACATTTCCTTTTATCAATAGTGCAATTTATAAACGATGTTTTGTGATTAGAATAAATTTCCAATGGTAAACTTAACTGCTTTTTCGACGTTATTTTACCAGCTAACTAGAAATAGGAAAGCCTTGAACCCTTTCCACTATATTTAGTTAGAATTAAGATTCTTTTACAGGGAGTGCAGTGGAGCTGACGCTGAGATCATTTAGTATTTGGTTATATCATCGCCAGTCTCACTGAACTCTTCTGAATTCTACATGTCATGTGTGGTCTGGCGTCTCCTTACCAGCAACAGGTCCCAGGTTCAAACTAGTTAATTCCCTAAAAAACACGCTCAGAGCGTCGTTGCGCGAAAGTGGTAGGGAGACACGATATAGAACAATCAGACACCACCATGAATGTTTAGATAGCGATATGGACATGTACAGATGGAGGTGGTATAGCGTACAGAGGCTGTAAAACGGCAGTGCATCGGCAGAGCTCTCCGTTCTCCTCAGGTGATTCGTGTGAAAAGGTTCCAAACGTGATGATGGGCACACGATGGGAATCAACAGACTCTGAATACGGAATGGTAGTTAGAGCTAGATGCATGCGACATTCCTTTTGCGAAATCGTTTGGAAATTCAGTATTCCGAGATCTACAGTGTCAAGGATGTGCAGGGGATAATAAATTTGAGGTATTACGTCCTACCACGAACAATGCAGTGGCCGACAGCCTTCACTTGACGACCAAGAGCAGAGACGCTTGCGTAGAGTTGTCTATGCTAATAGACAAACAACACTGCTAGAAATAACCGCAGAAATTCATGAGGGACACACGACTAAGGTATCCGTTAGGACAGTCCGGGGAAGTCCAGTGCTAATGAACTATGGCAGGAGGAGACCGGCACGAGTGCCTTTGCTAACAGCACGACATCGCGTGCAACACCTCTCCGGGGCTCGTCACCATATCAGTTGGACCCTAGACAATTGGAAAACCTTGGCCTGCTCAGATAAGTCCCGACTTCACTTGGTAAGAACTGATGGCACGGTTCGAGTGTGGAGCGGGCCCCACGAAGCCATGGGCCCAAGTTGTCATCAAGGGAGAGCGCAACATGTTGTGGGCTGTGTTTACATGGAATGGATGGGTCCTCAGATCCATGTGAACTGATCACTGACAGGACATGCTTGTATTCGGCTACTTGGAGAACATTTGCAGCCATTAATGGACTTCATGTTTCCAAAAAATAATGCCACCGAGCCACAAAAGTTCGTGATTGGTCATAAGAACATTCTGGATAGTTCGACCGTCTGATTTGGCCAACATTATTCTCATGGAACATTTATAGGACACAATCGAGAGGTCAATTTGTGCACAAAATCGTGCACCAGCAACACTCTCGCAACTGTGGATGACAACAGAGGCAGCATGGCTCAGTATTCCTGCAGGGGACTTCCAACGACTTGATGAGTCAAAAAAATGGTTCAAACGGCTCTGAACACTGTGGGACTTAACATCTGAGGTCATCAGTCCCCTAGAACTTAGAACTAATTAAACCTAACTGTCCTAAGGACAGCAGAAACATCCATGCCCGAGGCAGGATTCGAATCTGCGACCGTGGCGGTCGGTCGGTTCCACAATGAAGCGCCTAGAACCGCTTTTTTTTTCAGGCGTTGATAAGTTTTAACTGAACAGTTGAAAATGGGTGGCCGAACCGGGACTCGAACTCAGGATCTCCTGCTTATATGGCAGACGCTCTATCCGACTTTTTTTTACAAGAGGAAACAATGGAATATTATTGATGAGGAAGGGAAAATAAACATTTGCTCCAATTTGTAATGAGTATAGAATGAACAAAGTATATGTCAATTCCACGGTGCCGTTGCGCAATATAACAAATGAAATGTCTTCTTGAGTTGTTTTTTTTCCAAGCAGTAAACAGAAAATTTTATGGTATACAATGGACTATCACTTCATTGTGGAAGGAAAGGTGCTCCGATGCTCTGCGAGAGAAGGAAAATGTTAAAACAAAAATGGGAAAGAAAAAAATGCCTTCTGTATTGTTAAGCGTCTGGATATTATTTTAAAATTCCGACAAGAACTTAAGTCCCAGGAAGCAACTAGGATTCAAACATACAGATCACTGGCAACCTCTGCTATCCGAAATATTACATTTGAATTACTTAAATTGTGATTTTCAGCATATTTCCAAATATCCTCCTGTAGTCACATTGTTGCCTCATTTTAAGGTGTTCAATTTCGATGTAAGAATAATAGTCTAGGAAAGTAGCATGCCTATTTTGCATAATAAACGATGACGTGTGGCCCATGACCCACGTTGCAGCGTTGCTCGTGGATATCTTAGTTTTTGTGGCTGAATGATTTCTATTGGGCGTCGTACGGTCTATCACCGACAAGCGTTGGCGAAGAAATGTTGCAATTTCTTCTAAATGTCCGCACGTGAGCCTATGAATAAGCGTATCGACTCTTCCGCATGCGTCACAGCTGGGCGTTGGATGAAGGCCTATCTTAGGTAGCTTTTCATTCATTGCTACTTTATCGTTGACTGTGAGATACCAGTCGGCTACGACGCGTGATGGTAACATGTCGCTGTGCACATTCCGCCATACCATAATCCAATGTGTATGTGGATGTTTTTCTTCGAGGCGATTCCTGTGGTTTGTTGTCATGAGAAGGTCATAAAGTTTCTTGTACGTCAGGCTTCCGTTATCGACGATGTTGTGTCGAATGTAGCTCATTTCCATGTAGTACAGTCGCGCATGTCGGTAAGAAAGTGGAATGCTGCTGATATTAACGGGTGGGTCAAGGCTATGAGGCTTCCACCGCTGAATGAGGTTTGCGATGATTCTGGTCATCCGGGTACGAAACTACTTCCTGATGCGATGTAGGAGCAGGTTACACATTTTTTGTGTACGTTAATGAGGTTAAGGCCACCTCTGGACGAAGGTAAGGCTAATGTATCGAACTGAACTTTGAAGTCGGTCGCGGCAGATGAGCGGTTCTAGGCGCTTCAATCCGGAACCGCACGAGTGCTACGGTCGCAGGTTCGAATCCTGCCTCGGGCATGGATGTGTGTGATGTCCTTAGGTTAGTTAGGTTTAAGTAGTTCTAAGTTCTAGGGGACTGATGACCTCAGATGTTAAGTCCCATGGTCTCAGGGCCATTTGAACAATTTTGTTTTTAACTTTGAAAATGTGCCCCCTAAAAAGAAACCAGCATAAGACTTATTGTATACTCTTTGCCAGACGGTCGGAGATAGGAAGAATTTGTGCCAAATATTTCATCTTGCTTGTAATGGCGATCTATATGGTCGGGGTGCAGTATCAAAGCAGCACGTAATTTATTAAGCATGTGTGACCAGTTCTTCCTCAGGAATTTGTCTGGTTTGGCCTCAAAGGTAACACCGAGAGTTTTGTGGTAATCCTTGACCTTGTACCAGATAAAATGGGATATATCTCCGATACCGCCTCCGATCTGCAAAGCTGTGGTTTTAGTTCTATTTAATATTGCTCCTGAAAGAAACGTGAATGTTTGTAAAAGGGTTTCTGCTGACAGAAGTTGTTGTGATGATGACACAGTTACGCATACATCGTCAGAATACGCAATTCATGGGATAGTGACAGACTCGACGCTAAGCCCGATCCCGCTATGTGCTAAGTTGTTCAGTAGCGGCTCTACTGCAATGACGAACAAAACCATTGACAGAGGACATGCTTGGCGGATGGATTGCCCAATGGAAATTTCTTTTGTAAAATGGCCATTAATGAGAATCCGTGAACAGGCGTTTGTATTAAGTTTGCGAATTAATTCTATGAGATGAGGTCCAAATCCTAGTATCTTTACGCTTTTAAAGAGGAAGTCATGACGTATACACTCATAAGCCTTCTCAAAATCTAGAAAGATCAGAGAGCCCTGTCCTTTGGTTTCAGCTTATGAATAAATTATGTCCCTCAAACAGCAGGCACCTGAGATTGCACTTCAGCCTTGCACTGCACTGTACTGGTAACTGCCTAAAACCTTGTACATAACGGTTTGCATCCGTAGATTAATAGATCTGGTAATGATTTTGAAATCGGCAATCAGGAGTGTGATGGGTCGCATGTTTTCTACCTTCCTGCTGTTACCTTTTTTCGGTAAGGGCAAGGTGACACCTTCCGTAAATGCCTTGGGGATTACTTCCAGGTGCCAGATTTCATTCTCTATCTCGAGGAGTGTCGGACCGAGGAGGGTCGAGTAGCACTGGTAAAACTCAGTTCTGAGACCGTCGGGATCCTGGTGGTTTCCCTTTCTTTGTACTGTGGACCGCCAGTCGGATTTCGTCCTCTGTGAAAACAGATTCCAGATTTGCATTATCCTGTTGTGACAAGCGGCAGCTCAAGGCCCTAATAAAATAGTCGCACGAGTGTTCATCAACGGATTGCTTCTTGTGCATAATAGTCATAGACGTGCGAGATGATGTCACGTTGCTTCGTGATGGCATTCTCAACATCATCAAAGACGCCTTCAATCAACATGGCTTTACACCGTTTCGTCGTTCTCAGGATGTGGTACAGAGAGGCCCGTTCTTCGGCTGCAACGTCTTTGGGGTGGGCTCGCACGATGATGCCTTGCATTCGTTTGCGTTGTATCGCCGAGATTTTTGCTTTATATCGTTTGATCTTTACAGAGATATCGCGAGAAGGATTGTTAGTGCGACTGTACAGTTCTCTCAAACAGCGATAATAAAATTCAAAAGTCTGTTTCTGCCAAAAGCTTTTTTGTCGGGCGTAGCTCATGAAACTGACGCGTAATTTAGGCTTGGCACACTGAATCCACCACTGTAAAACGCCAGCGTAACGACGTCGCTGCCGCTGGAGCTGTTGCCATCTTATGTTCACCTACTCTTCAAGTTGGGCATCCTGCAGAAGGCTGACATTCAATTTCCAGTAGCGTTTCTCGCGGTAAAATTGCGTCGTTGACAGGAGCTATGTCACAGTTCGCAGTGTGTCGCTGGAGGGCATCGGACACATAGATCCTATCCAGCCGACTGGCAGAATGACTGGTTACGAAGGTGTACGCTACCCGTTCACCGTGCAGTTGTTCCTTTGTATCTTGAAGACGCATGCCATCAATTAAATAATTAAGTTCGATACATCTGTTCGTGTTAGCAGTTTGGTCTCTGTCGTTAAGTGCACAACTGAAGTCACCACCAAGGATGAGATGTGCACGATAAGCGCTAAGATGAATGAGAACGTCGTTTTTGTAAAAATTTGAACGATCTCTCTTATGAGTGCTACCTGAGGGGGCGCACACGTTAACAATCTGCACACCATTCACTCGAAGAGAAATGCCACGACCACTAGGCAGCCGCTGCACGTCCGTAAATGGTATACCGTAGCGCAGAAATATGGCAGTGCCTACAGCAGCCTGGATATTGATGTTATCAATAAGAACGTAACCCTCCTGCATGAGGGCAATGGTAACGCTGGTACCGTACAAGAAATCACTTAGCGAACGGAGTTTCACCGCACTTTCAATCCTATTGACGTTAAGTGTGGTAATACTGTAGCTTTGGCTTTCGCACATGATGGCTCAGAGAACAATGAGCTCTGAGTGTTGGGATCGTCCTTCTCGACGGCTTTGGACCGAGCTCGTTGGTAACGTCGGGAGTATGAGGCGAAACGTCAAAGCCATAACGGGTCAGGGAGAGGAAAAGGTCGCAGCGCGATGGTCATGCGCGAGAGCAGCTACTGCTGCATCTCCTCGTTCTGCTGCCACCACGACTCATTGCTGTCGGGGTGCTGCGCGGTGCGCGCGCCGCCCTGCCCGCCACCGCCGGCTGAGTCTGTCACCGTGGTCGCATCCGCCTGGACACCACGCGGGGCTGCGACTGACGTCAGCGAGTTCCTGCGGGAGCGCTGCTGCAGCTGCTCGCTGCTCTGCTCGCCCTTCCTCTTAGCCGTTACGGTGCTCTGTTCCCTCTCAGCGCTCAGCAGTGCCTTCAGGTGTTTGGTTCGTTCACGACTGCGTTCTTGCCTGGCGGTGTTCTCACAGCGCACCGAGCAAGAAGATTGAGGTTCAGTCTCGCTGCCACTTTTTGACATTTGTACGGGTCTCAAATCATCCGACTTTTCCTCTTTGCTACTATTCCCTTTGCTTCTCCTTCGGCGGCCTTTCTTCGTTTCTGCTGCAGTCTCTGCCGATAGGGGTGGTTCAGGAAACTGATCTGCACCTGTTTCTGCGTCTCACACGGCTTGGTTTCAGAGGTGGTTGGCGCATCGTTGTTATCCAGCGGTAACTGCCCCGGTGAGGATGACGGTGCCGAATCGACGTCCGTCCTACCGCGAATGTCTTTGGCACTGCTTTCCACCTGAACTGGCACCTCCGCCTCGTAAACATGTTCCGTCTACAGGGGTTGTGGTACAGTCCCCGCGACTACCTCACTCAATAATGGAACAAGCCTTTCACTACCGTCTGCAGGACGTTCCTGTGGAAGATGAAATGGACGTCGACGTGTGTAGTTCATCCTCAGAAGTTCTGTTGATTGGCAGATCGAACAGGTAGTGGGTTGTCCCATGTGAGCTACCCGTGCGCGATAGCCGCCAATGACAACATACAAAGGTACAGGGTGGCGCACGAAATGTGTTACCAATTGTTCCTTCACAATTTACGACGCACATTAGATATCCCGCTGGGATCTCTACAGCAGTGCCAGCGGAGCTTGGAAAAACAAATGAGTTACGAAATGACCTGTAATTCACGACACTGCCGCTAGGAGACTGGTAAGCAGCAATGGGTGACAATGGAAGACTGACAACACAGCAACGATCGGCAATTGTGTTACTTTTTCATGAAACGAAAAGCCTTGTTGTGACTCAGAGGCGTTTTTGACAACAGTTTAACACACGATGGATCCCTAGCAAGAAGACCATCCACAGGTTGTACGATAAATTTGTACACGAAGGAACAGTACTGGAAGCGAAGCGACCTCTGTCTAAGCCTGTTTGTTCGCCGGAGAATATTGACTCGGTGCGAGTTGCTGTACAGAGAAGTCCCGGGAAATCGTGTAGAAAGGCAGCAGTGCAACTGGGAATATCCAGACGCTCCGTTCAACGCATTCTTAAAAGTGACCTCCATATGTACCCATACAATATGACCTGTGCACAGAAGCTCACTGAAGAACACAAGCAGCAGAGATTACTCTTTGCTCAGTGGGCGAAGGATAGGGAAGAAACTGTCAACATCGTTTGGTTTTCAGACGAGGCGCATTTTCATTTAGACGGTGTGGCTAACAAACAAAATGTACGCTTTTGGGCCACTGAAAACCCACAAGTGCTTCATGAACGAAAACATCATGCTCCGAGGATTACAGCGTGGGCAGCAATTCCCAGTCACGGACTTATTGGACACTTTTTCTTTGAAGAAACTGTGAACAGCGAGGGTTATTTGAGCATGCTTCGCAATAACTTCATTCCACAGCTTCTTGCTACTGCCTTGCCCTTCAACACTCAGTCGTTCATGCAAGATGGAGCAACGCCACCTACTGCAAACGCTGTGTTGGAGTTTTTAAACGAGCATTTCGACATGCGGATCATTTCACTCAGGTTTCGAGGTCGCTTCAATGTCGGACAAAATTGGCCCCCCAATAGTCCAGACCTCAATCCATGTGACTTTTTTCTTTGTGGGTACCTGAATGAAAAAATTTTCCTTAAACGTCCACGTGATTTAATGGAGCTCAGAAGACTTATTCTTCAAGCTTTCAGTGAAATTACGGAAGACATGTACCGTAGGGTAATCACTAACTTTAGTGTTCGTCTGAAGGAAGTTAGGAAACGAAATGGTGAACATATTGAGCATTTGTTGAGTTAGAACAAATCTCCATGGACGGCTCTTCATTGCAGTATATGTTCCTTTCAGATTGTATTGAAAATAAAGTTTATATTCAAAAACAAAATTGCAACATATTTCGTTCGCCACTTTGTAAATGCTTTTTTAAGTCTACACGTACACTTCGCACGCCGCTGTTAACTTGGTAGCGACAAGCAGTCGACCAGTTTTCATAGGCAACTGACAAAACAGCACCGTACAGTGACAGAGAACGTGCAATCAGATCATTAGGGCACTCAGGTGGCACATTAAATACTCTGACGGTTCTCACTCCGTATCCCGAAGGCACGATTTGGACATTACTAATACTGCCATCATTATGACGAAATGGTCTCACGCGTGCATGCTCCTCAACGAATTTCTCATAAGTGTCACTCGAAATAAATTTGACAAATAACGAGTACTGCACAAAGTCCAACTGGAACGTGTCGACTATATCTTCAGGCAATTTCAAATACTCAAAAATCCACTCGTGAATTTAAAAAACCATCGGTCGCAATGCAGCGCGATCGAAAACACACTGAATTCTGTTCGCTCTGTTAATTATCGACATCGTACTTACAACAGTTATACAGAAACAAACGTAAACAGCGCTCGCACACGCTGCTCAGCTCCCCAACTCAGCACTGCTCGCGACGTAAACACTGGCCCGCGCTACCGCCCGTCACCGCGCGATGTGCACTGGCCGAGTGCCGGAACACGACTGTGTGCACAGCCACACCGACCGGCACACTTGATGAGCCCATGCCGCGTCGAGATGGTGCACAATGCCTGGCAAGAGGCGGTACGACACCATATTACGAGGTATCCCATGGCTTTTATCACCTTGATGTAATCGTACATCTGCCGTTCTGCGTCGTATGCTTTAAGATAAGTGATAGGGTCAGTAGTGATTTCGAAATGCCTACATTTCTAAAGAATCCAGACTGATCTTTCCTGAGGTCGACTTCTGCTAAATTTTCCATTTCACTCTACATGATTCTTCTTCTTCAGTAGCGCTACAGACCTTGGTGAACCTTGGCTTCTTCAACAATATTTCCTCCACACTTCTCGGTTATTTGCTGCTCTTTTCCACCCCCGGACTCCCATATTGGTGATATCCCTTATTACCTCGTCGATCCATTTTCTGCCGGCTGGAGTGGCCGAGCGTTTTCTAGGCGCTACAGTCTGGAACCGCGCGACCGCTACGGTCGTAGGTTCGAATCCTGCCTCGGGCATGGATATGTGTGCTGTCCTTAGGTTAGTTAGGTTTAAATAGGGGACTGATGACCTCAGAAGTTAAGTCCCATAGTACTCAGAGCCATTTGAACCATTTTTTTTTTGGATCCATTTTCTTCTAGGTCTCCCTTTTCGCCTAACTGAATGGATCATATCTTTCATCATTTTCTTTGGAATTATATCCTCTGCCATTCTCTCCAAGTGTCCTACCCATCGTATTTGCTGTGATTTCACAAATTTTACTATGTCCCTGCCTTCTATTAACTCTTGTAATTCGGCATTGTAGCATATTCTCCAGCCTTCTTCCTCCCTTATTGGGCCATAGATTTTGCATAGTATTTTCCACTCAATACCTCTTAGTGCATTTTTATTGTGTTCTGTCAACGTCCATACCTCTGAGCCGTATGTGATAACAGGGGCGGACTAGGGAATTATATATTAGCAGTTTGGTTTTTCTTGTAACAAGGCTGTTTTTGAAAAGCTGCATATTTGCAAAGTAAGCTCTGTTTCCTGCTTGTATTCTTTCCCTTATAGCCTTTCCAATACTGTTGTAATTTGTTATTAGGGGTCCCAAGCAGTTAAAAGAGGACACTCCATTCAGGGATTTCCCATTGATGTCTAGGTTTTTAGGGGTTCTTCTGGCCCCAGATTGTGACATTGTAAGGTGTCAGGCAAATACAACACCTTCCATGAAACCCTGACATGATAAGCAAATCCAGTAGTATGTCACATAGCTCCGAATAAATCGTGACATTAAATTAACCAAAGTAATACGAGTAACGAGTGAGCAAATGGAATACCACAGACTAACACAAGAATACCTAAATGCATGTCGTACCTTCCCACCGAGAGGCAGACGCAGTTCCGAGGGGAGAAATGAGGACAGAAGCCGAGAGCAGAACCGTGTTAAGTTAGAAGGCCCTACGATAAGGGACAGACTGGACACCCACGTCGCCAGCCTTCCCCTAAGACTACCACGCGCACGTTTTAGCGTGAGACTTTTTCGCGTCTCAGGTACGTCAAGGACCACCCACCAGCCCATGTTAAAAGATAGAGCTCTCCAGAAGAACAGTATAGATCTTACGATAACGCTAAAAGGACCACACCAGCTGCAGGTTTTAGCGTGAGACTTTTTAGCGTCTCTGTTACGTTGCAAACTTTAAAAACATTGCCCCACCACGAAAAGTATAAAGTTTCTCAATGGATAGACAGAATTTTTGTAGACGGAGCTTAAGGTTAACATTGAGACCCTGATTGGTCAGATGAAAACACAGCCAGATAGTTTTTTTAAATCAACTTCGGTAAATTGCAGTAAGGAGAAGTTAGGAGAGAGTTAGTTCCGAGACGGCGAGCTGGATGGCTGGTGCGCAGGCCTCTGTCGCCCTGACGCTGCCTGAACACCGACAAGGTAATGAACGCACGCGATGCCGCATTTTTGAGCGCATAAGGCTTCACTCAGAACTGCAGAAGACTCAGCTGTTACACCCCTTTTTTGCGCAATACTAGTGTCGATCGTTAATTAAAACTCATGGTGTTCACATTTGCCCCTTGAAGAACAGATCTGAAACGCGATGATTTTTCTTTTATATAGTTATTGAGAAGCCACATCAGCCACTGTAATTTACGACAAGTTAGATAAGTAATTAAATATAATTGAGGGTCACTGTAGACCATTTTGATAGCTTTCTCTTTTGTGAAACTTAAATTAAACCTAGATTATAGATGTGATATGGCATAGGTCATCCTTCGATCGATTGTAGAACTTGGAAACCCATTCAGGGAATATTCGTTCACATTTTTGTTAAACGCAGTTGGTTTTTACCATCCTGTATTAAAACATCTCCTTTTATCAACAGTGCAATTTATAAACAATGTTTTGAGAGTAGAATAAAATTTCCAATGGTAAACTTAACTGCTTTTTCGACGTTATTTTACCAGCTAACTAAAAATAGGAAAGCCTTGAACCCTTTCCATTAAATTTAGTTACTATTAAGATTCTTTTACAGGGAGTGCAGTGGAGCTGACGCTGTGATCATTTAGTATTTGGTTATATCATCGCTAGTCTCACTGAACTCTTCTGAATTCTACATGTCATGTGTGGTCTGGCGACTCCTTACCAGAAACAGGTCCCAGGTTCAAACTAGTCAATTCCCTAAAAAACAGGCTCAGAGCGTCGTTGCGCGAAAGTGGTAGGGAGACACGATATAGAACAAACAGACACCACCATGAATGTTCAGAACATTACCATATATTTTGTTTTGTTTTCATTTACTATGAGGCCAATTTTTAAGGCTTCTGTTTCCATTGTCCGGTATGTTTCTAGGAGTGTATTGGTGTTTGTTCCTACTATAGCAATGTCATCGGCGTATGCACATATCTGGCTAGTTTTCATAAATATGGTGCCTCTTCTGTTGATTTTCTTTACTACACTATGCAGGGCTATATTGAATAGGACAGTGGACAGACTATCCCCTTGCTTCACATCTTTATTAAAGTCAAAGTTTTCACTTGTTCTGCTAAGAACCTTTACTTTTGCTCTTGTCTCTGTCATTGTCATTCTGATTAGTCTTACTAATTTAACACGTATACCAAATTCTTTCAGTACACTGTATAGTTCTTGCCGATTTATGCTGTCACAGGCTTGTTTGAAATCGATGAATAGGAAATGGAGATCTATCTCATATTCATAGAACTTCTCCATCATTTGTCTTATCATAAATATTTGGTCAGTTGTTCCTCTGCCTGGTCGAAAGCCACACTGATATTCCCCTAGTATGCCTTCTGCACACTTCCGTATCCTTTCGTTTAATATACTTGTGAAGTGGTTGGGAGGGGAGTGAGACAGGGTTGTAGCCTCTCGCCGATGTGGTTCAATCTGTATATTGAGCAAGCAGTAAAGGAAACAAAAGAAAAATTTGGAGTAGGTATTAAAGTCCATGGAGAAGAAATAAAAACGTTGAGGTTCGCCGATGACATTGTAATTCTGTCAGAGACAGCAAAGGACTTGGAAGAGCAGTTGAACGGAATGGACAGTGTCTGAAAGGAGGATATAAGATGAACATCAACAAAAGCAAAACGAGGATAATGGAATGTAGTCGAATTAAGTCGGGTGATGCTGAGGCAATTAAATTAGGAAATGAGACACTCAAAGTAGTAAAGGAGCTTTGCTATTTGGGGAGCAAAATAACTGATGATGGTCGAAGTAGAGAGGATATAAAATGTAGACTGGCAATGGCAAGGAAAGCGTTTCAGAAGAAGAGAAATTCGTTAACATCGAGTATAGATTTAAGTGTCAGGAAGTCGTTTCTGAAAGTATTTGTATGGAGTGTAGCCATATATGGAAGTGAAACATGGACGATAAATAGTTTAGACAAGAAGAGGATAGCAGCTTTCGAAATGTGGTGCTACAGAAGAATGCTGAAGAGTAGTTGGGTAGATCGCATAACTAATGATGAGGTACTGAACAGAATTGTGGAGAAGAGGAGTTTGTGGCACAACTTGACAAGGAGAAGGGACTGGTTGGTAGGACCTGTTCTGAGGCATCAACGGATCACAAGTTTAGCATTGGAGGGCAACGTGGAGGGTAAAAACTGTAGAGGGAGACCAAGAGATGAATACACTAATCAGATTCAGAAGGATGTAGGCTGCAGTAGGTACTGGCAGATGAAGAAGCTTGCACAGGATAGAGTAGCGTGGAGAGCTGCATCAAACCAGTCTCAGGACTGAAGAGAACAACAACAACTTGTGAAGATCTTATGAGCTGTACTTAGGAGTGTTACACCTCTATACTTTTCACATGCTGTTCTGTCCCCTTTCTTATAAATGGGGACTATTATTCCAATTTTCCAATGTATTTTCCAATCTACATGTTTGGTGACAGGATTTAGCAACCAAGAATTATGAAACTGATAGTACGCTGTCATATGTGTTCAAAGTGCAACTCGTGGTGTCCTGGGTACCAAACGCCAGAAGGCAGTGGTAGGTAGAGAGAGAGAGACGGATACTCGCCCCCAGGACGCCGGTGAGCACGCGTGCGGCGATGAGCCAGCCGACGCCTGCCTCCGCCGCGAGCGGGCAGAGGGCGGTGAAGACGGCTGCACCCAGTGACGTCACGCCCACCACGAGCCGGGCGCCCAGGAACTCGGAGAGCATGCCGCCGGGGAAGGGCCCCACCACCGCGCCGTAGAAGTACGCCGCCAGCACGTGGCCCTGTATGGCCTGCGACCAATTGTACCGCGGCCCGTACTGCAACACGGCGCGGGTGGCGCTCTGCTTCACACCGTGCCCACAGCGATAAAAGCATGGCATTTAACGGGTTTACTATCTGTGCGTAGAGGCTATCTAGCAAGTGTACTCACAAGACACGAAGTCACTGGGACGTGGGAAGCACAGCACTGCGAGCCTACATCTACATCTACATCCATACTCCGTAAGCCACCTGACGGTGTGTGGCGGAGGGTACCTGGAGTACCTCTACCGGTTCTCCCTTCTATTCCAGTCTCGTATTGTTCGTGGAAAGAAGGATTGTCGGTATGCCTCTGTGTGGGCTCTAATCTCTCTGATATTTTCCTCATGGTCTCTTCGAGAGATATACGTAGGAGGGAGCAACATACTGCTTGTCAAGAAGAGAAGCTTTTGAAATGTGGTGTTATAGAAGAATGCTGAAGATCAGAAGGGGAGATCACTTAAGCAATGAGAAGGAAGTGTATAGAACTGGGGAGAAGAGGTATTTGTGGCACAACTTGATTAGAAGAAGGGATCGGTTGGCAGGGCACGTTCTAAGGCATCAAGGGATCAGGGATTTAGAATTGGAGGGAAACGATGAGGGTAGAAATCGTAGAGGGAGACCAAGAGATTAATACACTAAACAGATTCAGAAGGATGTAGGCTGCATTAGTTACTCGGAGATGAAGAGGCTTGCACAGGATAGAGTAGCATGGAGAGCTGCATCAAACCAATCTGTAGACTGAAGACCACAACAATAATGCATACCCGCTTCCACCCTTCCTGCTAGAGTCCGATAAGAACACTAGACTGAGAATGGTGGCGCTACAGTCGCTTCTTACTGGTCGACTCGCGTCGTCTTACTCCAGCCTGTGGAAGTGTAAGGCTAGTCATGACTTAATGCATCTACATCTACATCTACATCCATACTTCGTAAGCCCCCTGACGGTGTGTGGCGGAGGGTACCTTGAGCACCTCTATCGGTTCTCCCTTCTATTCCAGTCTCGTATTGTTCGTGGAAAGAAGGATTTGCGGTATGCCTCTGTCTGGGCTCTAATCTCTCTGATATTATCTTCATGGTCTCTTCGCGAGATATACGTAGGAGGGAGCAATATACTGCTTGACTCCTCAGTGAAGGTATGTTCCCGAAACTTCAACTAAAGCCCGTACCGAGCTACTGAGCGTCTCTCTTGCAGAGTCTTCCACTGGAGTTTATCTATCATCTCCGTAACGCTTTCGCTATTACTAAATGATCCTGTAACGAAGCGCGCTGCTCTCCGTTGGATTTTCTGTATCTCTTCTATCAACCCTATCTGCTACGGATCCCACACTGCTGATAAGGGTACCTCCCCGTCGCATCCCCCTCAAATTTAGTTGTAAGTAGTCACGGTGGATAGGCCTTGAAAAACTGAACACAGATCAGAAAACAGGAAGCAGTTGTGTGGAACTATGAAAAAAATAAGCAAAATATACAAACTACGTAGTCCATGTGCAGGATAGGCAACATCAAGGTTAGTGTGAGCTCAGGAGCGCCGTGGTCCCGTGAGAAGCGTGAGCAGCTGTGGAACAAGAGGTCCTTGGTTCAAGTCTGCACTCGAGTGAAAGGTTTACTTTCATTATTTTCGCAAAGTTATGATCTGTCCGTTCGTTCATTGACGTCTCTGTCCGCTATAATAAGTTTAGTGTTTGTGTTTTTCGACCGCACCGCAAAACCGTGCGGTTAGTAGACGAAAACATTTGATCGCAAGGCCATAGGTCAACCGATTACTCCACAGGAAAACACGTCTGATATATTCTATACGACACTGGTGACGACATGTGCGTCACATGACAGGAATATGTTGTCGACCCACCTAACTTGTGCACTTAGGGAATGGGTAAAAAGATTCTTCTACCTTGCCAAGTTTAGGTTTCCTTGTGAATGTGATATTCACCCCCCCCCCCCAAAAAAAGTGATGAAAACGTAAGAGTTTGTCACATAAACTGCAACAAATGAATGGAAGAGTTTCACAGTTGCACAGTTTTCCTTGTGCTCTGTAAAAACATGTTTTTAACGTTTTCAAATTTTTCCGTGTGTAGATCGTCAAATTCTGCATATGTCCAAGCAAATCTGAACTTATCCTGGAATTTTGGAGAGCGAAGTGATTATGGGTGAGTGCCTGAACTTTGATAATTGTTTGAAAATAAAAAAAATTAAGCTTTCAACTCGAGGGAAGACTTGAACCAAGGATCTCTCGTTCCGCAACTGCTCACGCTAACCACGGGACCACGACGCTCCTGAGCCCACACTCTCCTTGATGTTGCATATCTTACGCATAGACTACTCAGACTGTATATTTTGCTTATTTTTTTCATAGTTCCACACAACTTCTTCCTTTTTTTCTCGATTGATCTGTGTTCAGTTTTACAAGGCCTATCCACTGTGCCAACTTATAACTAAATCTGAGAGGGGTACGATGGGGAGGTTCCCTTGTGAGCAGTATTCAAGCAGTGGGCGAACAAGCGCACTGTAACCTACTTCCTTTGTTTTCGGATTCCATTTCCTTAGGATTCTTCCAATGAATCTCAGTCTGGCATCTGCTTTACCGACGATTAATTTTATATGGTCATTCCATTTTAGATCACTCCTAATGCGTACTCCCAGATAATTTATGGAATTAACTGCTTCCAGTTGCTGATCTGCTATATTGCAGCTAAATGATATGGGCTCTTTCTTTCTATGTATTCGCAGCGCAATACACTTATCTACATTGAGATTCAATTGCCATTCCCTGCGCCATGCGACAATTCGTTGCAGATCCTCCTGCATTTCCGTACAATTTTCCACTGTTACAACCTCTCGGTATACTACAGCATCAGCCGCAAAAAGTCTCAGTGAACTTCCGATTTTATCCACAAGGTCGTTTATATATATATTGTGAATAGCAACGGTCCTACGACACTCCCCTGCGGCACACCTGAAATCACTCTTACTTCGGAAGACTTCTCTCCATTGAGAATGACATGCTGCGTTCTGTTATCTAGGAACTCTTCAATCCAATCACACAATTGGTCTGATAGTCCATGGGATTTTACCGAGCACCCGTGAGAGACTTCACTTAAATTATGTATCGGGTGATCAAAAAGTCAGTATAAATTTGAAAAATAAACCACGGTATAATGTAGATAGAGAGGTACAAATTGACACACACACATGGAATGACATGGGGTTTTATTAAAACCAAAATCCAAGATGGCGTTGCACCCCATATTGCTAGACGCGTTAAAGATCTCTTGCGCGCGTCGTTTGGTGATGAGCGTGTGATCAGCCGCCACTTTCGTCATGCTTGCCCTCCCAGGTCTCCAGACCTCAGTCCGTGCGATTATTGGCTTTGGGGTTACCTGAAGTAGCAAGTGTATCGTTCAAAAATGGTTCAAATGGCTCTGAGCACTATGGGAATGATGGTGGACATATTGAGCATTTCCTGTAAAGAACATCATCTTTGGGATAGTGATTAAAATTCTTCTGGGTAATATGCCGCGTCATTTCTAAAAGCTAACAACAATAATAAATTAAAACCGACGTTTCGGCCGAATTGCAACGGCCTTCCTCAAGGCACGACTGGTTTTGCATGGGGTAGGTGCTACTATTTATTACAGACTATCGATGTCTGACGTCACAGTTGTAGAATTTTAATTGGCCCTCTAAAATGATTGGCTAGTCATGACGTAAGGGAAGATGGAAGGAAAGGGGCTATTCGTGGATATCCATGTCGTCAACGATTGGTGGCTGACCGCCAATCAGCGTTCCGCTTCTGGTCGGCAAGTTTTCCTCCTGTTGTGCGCGGAAGTGGACTGACAGTTGCTCTACAGCTGTTTGTGTAGATACGTCCGTGTCCCGTGTAGCTTCTGCCCCGCGGCCGCTCGCGGCCCGTTGGACTGGTATGGCCGGCAGCCAGGACGCTGGGAGTTTGTAGCCATCTTCTCTGTTGATGTTGTCAGGCTGCTTAATAATTTCGATCGCCTCCCGAATTTTGCGTTCTAGCATCCACGATTCTTTCGCCAGTACTCGTGCTTCCTGGAACCTGATAGGTTGTCCACAGTCACGGTGGTGTTCCGCTATCGCCGATTTATTGTGTTGTTGTAGTCGTACGTAGCGTTCGTGTTCTGCTACTCGTAAGTTGATAGGTCTTCCTGTTTCTCCTATGTAGGCAGCTCCGCATTCACACCGTAGTTCGTAAACACCTGCAGTGTTAAGATGGTTGACTGCATCCTTGGTGGAACCTATCATTTCGTGGATCCTGTGACTGCTTCGAAAAATCGGTCTGAAACCTCGTCGGCGGAAGATGTTGCCTAGCCGTTCACTGACGCCTTTTACATATGGTAAGTGTACCAGTGGAAGCTTCTCTTCTTTGCCTTCTTCTCGTGTTCTGCTCCCTTTAGTTTTAGCTACCTTTCTTATGATGTTGTCATCATAGCCGTTGGCACGAAACGTGTTTTGTAGCTCCTTTAATTCTTCTTTGATATTATTTTCATCGCTTATCCGGTAGGCTCGGGCAGTTAACGTATGCAGAACAGAATACTTTGGAGCTGGGTGGTGGTGGCTCTCAGCGTGCAGGTACCGATTAGTGTGACTTGGTTTCCGGTACACTTTGTGTCCCAGTTTACCTTCCGCAGCTCTATATACTTCCACATCCAGAAATGGCAAGGTACCCTTGTTTTCAGTCTCATGTGTGAACTTTATATTTTTGTGCTGGCTATTTAAGTGCTGGAGGAAGTTTCCCAATTCCGCTTCACCGTGAGGCCAGATAACGAATGTGTCGTCCACATATCGTAGCCAACAACTGGGACGTAACGGAGCAGAAGCTAGGGCCGTTTGCTCAAAAGCTTCCATGAAGATGTCCGCAGCTACAGGGGAGAGCGGGGAACCCATTGCCACACCATCTAACTGTTCGTAATATTTTCCCTGCCAGGTGAAGTACGTTGATGACAGGCATAAGCGCACCAGATCGCAGATATCTGGTGGGATCCGATCCTGTAGAATGCGCATAGTCTCCTCAATAGGGACGTTAGTGAAGAGAGACTTGACGTCAAAACTGACCATAATGTCTGATGGCTTTATTCGCTGTTCACTAATCAGTTGTACGAAGTGGGAAGAGTCTTTCACGTAGGAGTCTGTTTGTCCCACAAGACGGCGTAACTTAGGTGCCAGATGTTTCGCAACATAATACGTAGGTGAATCTATTCCGTTCACTATGGGCCTCAGCGGATAACCCTCCTTATGGAGCTTAGGTACTCCGTAGATTCTAGGAGGAACAGGCACCTTAGTGATTAGTCTCTTGGCTGTGTCAGGATCAATTCTCGAGTCCTTTACGAGGGCCTTCGTATTTCTGCCTATCCTCGCCGTCGGGTCACTCCTTAGTACTCTGTAAATGGGATCGCTTAGCAGTTCGTCCATCTTCTTTTCATATTCAGAAGTGTCCATCAGAATAACAAGGATATTGTGGTCCTACATGCGGACAAAGGAAACGCTACGGTTCTGATGGACACTTCTGAATATGAAAAGATGATGGACGAACTGCTAAGCGATCCCATTTACAGAGTACTAAGGAGTGACCCGACGGCGAGGATAGGCAGAAATACGAAGGCCCTCGTAAAGGACTCGAGAATTGATCCTGACACAGCCAAGAGACTAATCACTAAGGTGCCTGTTCCTCCTAGAATCTACGGAGTACCTAAGCTCCATAAGGAGGGTTATCCGCTGAGGCCCATAGTGAACGGAATAGATTCACCTACGTATTATGTTGCGAAACATCTGGCACCTAAGTTACGCCGTCTTGTGGGACAAACAGACTCCTACGTGAAAGACTCTTCCCACTTCGTACAACTGATTAGTGAACAGCGAATAAAGCCATCAGACATTATGGTCAGTTTTGACGTCAAGTCTCTCTTCACTAACGTCCCTATTGAGGAGACTATGCGCATTCTACAGGATCGGATCCCACCAGATATCTGCGATCTGGTGCGCTTATGCCTGTCATCAACGTACTTCACCTGGCAGGGAAAATATTACGAACAGTTAGATGGTGTGGCAATGGGTTCCCCGCTCTCCCCTGTAGCTGCGGACATCTTCATGGAAGCTTTTGAGCAAACGGCCCTAGCTTCTGCTCCGTTACGTCCCAGTTGTTGGCTACGATATGTGGACGACACATTCGTTATCTGGCCTCACGGTGAAGCGGAATTGGGAAACTTCCTCCAGCACTTAAATAGCCAGCACAAAAATATAAAGTTCACACATGAGACTGAAAACAATGGTACCTTGCCATTTCTGGATGTGGAAGTATATAGAGCTGCGGAAGGTAAACTGGGACACAAAGTGTACCGGAAACCAAGTCACACTAATCGGTACCTGCACGCTGAGAGCCACCACCACCCAGCTCCAAAGTATTCTGTTCTGCATACGTTAACTGCCCGAGCCTACCGGATAAGCGATGAAAATAATATCAAAGAAGAATTAAAGGAGCTACAAAACACGTTTCGTGCCAACGGCTATGATGACAACATCATAAGAAAGGTAGCTAAAACTAAAGGGAGCAGAACACGAGAAGAAGGCAAAGAAGAGAAGCTTCCACTGGTACACTTACCATATGTAAAAGGCGTCAGTGAACGGCTAGGCAACATCTTCCGCCGACGAGGTTTCAGACCGATTTTTCGAAGCAGTCACAGGATCCACGAAATGATAGGTTCCACCAAGGATGCAGTCAACCATCTTAACACTGCAGGTGTTTACGAACTACGGTGTGAATGCGGAGCTGCCTACATAGGAGAAACAGGAAGACCTATCAACTTACGAGTAGCAGAACACGAACGCTACGTACGACTACAACAACACAATAAATCGGCGATAGCGGAACACCACCGTGACTGTGGACAACCTATCAGGTTCCAGGAAGCACGAGTACTGGCGAAAGAATCGTGGATGCGAGAACGCAAAATTCGGGAGGCGATCGAAATTATTAAGCAGCCTGACAACATCAACAGAGAAGATGGCTACAAACTCCCAGCGTCCTGGCTGCCGGCCATACCAGTCCAACGGGCCGCGAGCGGCCGCGGGGCAGAAGCTACACGGGACACGGACGTATCTACACAAACAGCTGTAGAGCAACTGTCAGTCCACTTCCGCGCACAACAGGAGGAAAACTTGCCGACCAGAAGCGGAACGCTGATTGGCGGTCAGCCACCAATCGTTGACGACATGGATATCCACGAATAGCCCCTTTCCTTCCATCTTCCCTTACGTCATGACTAGCCAATCATTTTAGAGGGCCAATTAAAATTCTACAACTGTGACGTCAGACATCGATAGTCTGTAATAAATAGTAGCACCTACCCCATGCAAAACCAGTCGTGACCTGAGGAAGGCCGTTGCAATTCGGCCGAAACGTCGGTTTTAATTTATTATTGTTGTTAGTTTTTAGAAATGACGCGGCATATTACCCAGAAGAATTTTAATCACTATGACACCGGCCGCGAAAGCCTACGTTCTTAAAACATCATCTTTGCTTTGTCTTACTTTGTTATGCTAATTATTGCTGTTCTGATCAGATGAAGCGCCATCTGTCGGACATTTTTTGAACATCTGAGGTCATCAGTCCCCTAGAACTTAGAACTACTTAAACCTAACTAACCTAAGGACATCACACATATCTATGCCCGAGGCAGGATTCGAACCTGCGACCGTAGCGGTCGCGCGGTTCCTACTGAAGCGCCTAGAACCGCTTGGCCACTCAGGCCAGCAAGTGTATCGTGATCAACCAACATCTCTAGGGATGCTGAAAGACAACATCCGACGCCAGTGCCTCACCATAACTCCGGACGTCTTTTACAGTGCTGTTCACAACATTATTCCTCGACTACAGTTATTGTTGAGGAGTGATGGTAGACATTTTGAGCATTTCCTGTAAAGAACATCATCTTTGCTTTGTCTTACTTTGTTATGCTAATTATTGCTGTTCTGATCGGATGAAGTGCCATCTGTCGGACATTTTTTGAACTTTTGTAATTTTTTGGTTCTAATAAAACCCCATGTCATTCCAAGCATGTGTGTCAATTTCTACCTCTCTATCGACATTATTCCGTGATTTATTCAGTTTCAAATTTATACTGACTTTTTGATCACCTTGTACTTACACTAACGTGATAAAGGTCATGTTACACCTCCTAACATCGTGTCGGACCTTCTTTTCCCCGGCGCAGTTCAGCAACTCGACATGGCATGGACTCAACAAGTCGCTGTAAGGTCCTCGCAGAAATATTCTACCATGCTGCCTCTACAGCCGTACACAATTGCGAAAATGTTGCCAGTGCAGGATATTGTCCACGAACTGACATCTCAATTATGTCCCCTTGTAACGGGGCACCCTCATCTAGCATTACTTTTCCTCAACAGTAGTTGTCGATACCAGTATTATTATTCGAATTTTGGACAAGTCAGTATTATCTCAGTTGCTTTTCTGAAAACCTTCATATAATTTTTCAAGCTAAAATTTATGAAAAGGAATTACTTTTAAAATATTTTAATGTGAATCTTATAATCGATAAGTACTAGTTCTGGATGTACAGTTAAAATTGTAATTTTTTATAAACATTTGAAATTAGGAAGTATTTGCACACTTAAAATTTCTGTTATTAATTACGCAATTCCGAACTGTTTACTATGTTTATTTCTGGATTCATTTATGAAATAATAATCGAAATTAATAATGTAACGGAAGCTCGCAGAAATATGTTTGTTAACAAAACTTGAGCCTCGCCGGTTTGAGGCGTCATGCACGGACTGCTCGGCCCCTCCCACCGGAGGTTCGAGTCCTCCTTTGGACAAGGGTGTATGTGTTGTTCTTAGCATAAATAAATTTAACTTAGTTTAAGTAGTGTGTAAGTCTAGGGACCGATGATCTCAGCGGTTTGGTCCCTCAGAAATTCACACATATTTGAAACAAAAATTGTAAAACCTTTGGAATATTGTTATTTCCGCAGAGTGTGAGAGTCGTAGCATGCCTCTGAAGTGATCGGATTTATATTTGTGTGAGAGGTGCGAACATTGTAATTTCGGCTTTGTTAATGTGGAAAATCAAAATACTATATGATATACTAAAATGTGAGAAAATAGTTTTACGTAAAAACAAAAATTCTGCAAAAAATCCTCAAATTTATTTAGGTCAATTCGACCATGTGGACGCTAAAATGTGAGAATTTCAGTTTCAAGAATCAGACCCCTAGACAAGAAGAACTGGAGCCAACTTTACACGAAAAGCTGAATAAACCTGAAAGTTTATTGTAATCTTCATAAAAGATTTTGTTTAATAATGACTTGGACTGGACATTGTCTAAATGGACAATACATGGAACCAGGCAAGAGAGGAGAGATTACCCCCCCCCCCCCCCCTAAATGTTCGAAGGCATTCATGTCGGGCGATGTGGGTGGCCAAATCGTTCGCTCGAATTGTCAGAATGTTCTTCGAACCCCCACGAACAATTATGGCCCGGCGACATTGTTTTCTAGAAACATGAATTCCATTTATGGGAGCAAATGGATTCCAAGTAGCCAAACACAACCATTTCCAGTCAACGACCGTTTCATTTGTTGCAGAGGACCCAGTCCATGCCATGTAAATGCAGCCCACACCATTATGGAGCCACTAACTGCAGGTGGTTGCTCACGTCGGTACCAATGATGTGTGTCACTTTGGATCGGAAGAGATTCACTCTGGTTTCGAGCGGCTAACAGAAGTGGTAAACGCTGCCAGTCTTGCTTGGGAGATGGAAGTAGAACCCACCATTTGCAGCATAGTCGACAGGACTGACTGGTACAGAGTCGAGTGAAGGCTCCGATCAGAGGCTCAGACGGTTCTGCGACCGTGTAGGCTGCAGACTCCTCGACTTGCGCCATGGGGTGGTTGGGTTTCGGGTTCTGCTGAATAGGTCCGGTATCCACTATACGCAGGAGGCGGTTACACGGGTAGTAGGAGCTGCGTGGCGTGCACTGGGCGGTTTTTTTAAGTTAGAGGGTCTCGGGAAACACAAAAAGGGCCTCAGTCTCAGTGGGTGCAAGTCGAACACAGGATGAACGTACATCCAGGAACTGTAAGTGTAACAGTTGCAAACTGTCATAGCTGTGTTGGGAAACTACAAAAGGTCCAAGCGCTAATAGAAAGCACCGATGCTCAAATCGTTATAGGCACTGAAAGCTGCCTAAAGCCGGAGGTAAGTTCAGCTGAAATTTTTGCGAAAGACGTAACGGTGTTCAGAAAAGACAGGCTAAACACCGTTGACGGTGGTGTGTTTGTTGCTGTTAGAAGTAGTTTATCTTGTAGCGAATTTGAAGTAGAGAGTTCCTCTGGGTTAGTATGGGTAGCGGTTGTCCTAGGCAACAGGAATAAAATAATAATTCACCGACTTCTCAATTCAGATGATACAACTGCTGAAACGTTCAAAGAAACCTTGATCTAATTCCAAACACATACACATCTCATACAATTATAGTTAGTGGTCACTTCAATTTACCCTCGGTATGTTGTCAAAAATATCTGTTCTAACCCGGAGGTACGCATAAAACAACACCCGAACTTGTGCTGAAAGCTGTAAGTAGGCTGTTTAGGTTTTTTTATTGGTAACGCCGCCGCCACGTAGCGCTCTGTATGAAAATCACTGGCTGTGACGTGTGCAGTCTGTGGCTGGTTTGCATTGTTGTCTGCAATTGTAGTGTTGGGCAGCGGCAGCTGGATGCTAACAGCGCGAAGCGTTGCGCAGTTGGAGGTGAGCCGCCAGCAGTGGTGGACGTGGGTAGAGAGATGGCGGAGTTTTGAAATTTGTAAGAATTGGTGTCATGAAGTGATATATATATTATGACTACTAAGGTAAATACATTGTTTGTTCTCTATTAAAATCTTTCATTTGCTAACTATACCTATCAGTAGTTAGTGCCTTCCGTAGTTTGAATCTTTTATTTAGCTGGCAGTAGTGGCGCTCGCGGTATTGCAGTAGCTTGAGTAACGAAGATTTTTGTGAGGTAAGTGATTTGTGAAACGTATAGGTTAATGTTAGTCAGGGCCATTCTTTTGTAGGGATTTTTGAAAGTCAAATTGCGTTGCGCTAAAAAATATGTTGTTTCGGTTTAAGCACAGTCGAGTATAAATTTTTCTAAGGGGACGTTTCGGAGTGTAGCGGCAGTGGGGAGTCTGGTGCGTCGCATGGTGCACCCCAGGTGTTAGATGCTTCACCCACTGTCCCTGCTGTCGAGACATCTTCGCGGGTACCGGGCGCGGTTGGGCCACCCTCTCCCCAAGGGGAGTGGCGGGTTCAACGGCGTTCGCGGCGCACGAGGCGGAGGGTCAATGTGGAGGCTGGCCGTGTGGCATCGCCCGCTCTGCCTGTGAGTGGACATGTGGCTGCTCCTTCAGCAAGGTCCGAGCAGGCACACGGGGGGAGGGGTTTATTAGTTATTGGGAGCTCCAACGTTAGGCGGGTGATGGAGCCCCTTAGGGAAATAGCGGAAAGGTCGGGGAAGAAGGCCAGTGTTCACTCTGTCTGCTTGCCGGGGGGTCTCATCCGAGATGTGGAGGAGGCCCTACCGGCGGCGATAGAGAGCACTGGGTGCACCCGACTGCAAATTGTTGCTCATGTCGGCACCAATGACTCTTGCCGTCTGGGTTCAGAGGTCATCCTCAGTTCGTACAGGCGGTTGGCGGAGTTGGTGAAGGTGGAAAGCCTCGCTCGCGGGGTGGAATCAGAGCTAACTATTTGTAGTATCGTTCCGAGAACCGATCGCGGTCCTCTGGTTTGGAGCCGAGTGGAAGGCTTAAACCAGAGGCTCAGACGATTCTGCGGAGAGCTGGGGTGCAAATTTCTCGACCTCCTCTATCGGGTGGAGAAATGTAGGGTCCCCCTGAATAGGTCAGGCGTGCACTACACGCCGGAAGCGGCTACGAGGGTAGCGGAGTACGTGTGGAGTGCACATGGGGTTTTTTTAGGTTAGAGAATTCCCTCCCTAGGCCCGACAAGACGCCTCCTGAGACGCGGCAAGGCAGGAGTAGGCAAAATGCAACAAGGAATAACAATATTAATGTGCTAATAGTAAACTGCAGGAGCGTCTATAGAAAGGTCCCAGAACTGCTCTCATTAATAAACGGTCACAACGCCCATATAGTACTAGGAACAGAAAGTTGGCTGAAACCAGACGTAAACAGTAATGAAATCCTAAACTCTGATTGGAATGTATACCGCAGAGATAGGCTGGACAGTGAAGGGGGAGGCGTGTTTATAGCGATAAGAAGTGCAATAGTATCGAAGGAAATTGACGGAGATTCGAATTGTGAAATGATTTGGGTGAAGGTCACGGTTAAAGCAGGCTCAGACATGGTAATTGGATGTTTCTATAGGCCCCCGGTCTCAGCAGCTGTTGTGGCTCAGCACCTGAAGAATAATTTGGAAAATATTTCCAGTAGATTTCCCCACCATGTTATAGTTCTGGGTGGAGATTTTAATTTGCCAGATATAGACTGGGAGACTCAAACGTTCATAACGGGTGGCAGGGACAAAGAATCCAGTGAAATATTTTTAAGTGCTTTATCTGAAAACTACCTTGAGCAGTTAAACAGAAAACCGACTCGTGGCGATAATATATTAGACCTTCTGGTGACAAACAGACCCGAACTATTTGAATCAGTTAATGCAGAACAGGGAATCAGCGATCATAAAGCGGTTCCTGCATCGATGATTTCAGCCGTAAATAGAAATATTAAAAAAGGTAGGAAGACTTTTCTGTTTAGCAAAAGTGACAAAAAGCAGATTACAGAGTACCTGACGGCTCAACACAAAAGTTTTGTCTCAAGTGCAGATAGTGTTGAGGATCAGTGGACAAAGTTCAAAACCATGGTACAATATGCGTTAGATGAGTATGTGCCAAGCAAGATCGTAAGAGATGGAAAAGAGCCACCGTGGTACAACAACCGAGTTAGAAAACTGCTGCGGAAGCAAAGGGAACTTCACAGCAAACATAAACATATCCAAAGCCTTGCAGACAAACAAAAATTACGCGAAGCGAAATGTAGTGTGAGGAGGGCTATGCGAGAGGCTTTCAATGAATTCGAAAGTAAAGTTCTATGTACTGACTTGGCAGAAAATCCTAAGAAATTTTGGTCCTATGTCAAAGCGGTAGGTGGATCAAAACAAAATGTCCAGACACTCAGTGACCAAAATGGTACTGAAACAGAGGATGACAGACTAAAGGCCGAAATACTAAATGTCTTCTTCCAAAGCTGTTTCACAGAGGAAGACTGCACTGTGCTTCCTTCTCTAGATTGTCGCACAGTTGACAAAATGGTAGATATCGAAGTAGACGACAGAGGGATAGAGAAACAATTAAAATCGCTCAAAAGAGGAAAGGCCGCTGGTCCTGATGGGATACCAGTTCGATTTTACACAGAGTACGCGAAGGAACTTGCCCCCCTTCTTGCAGCGGTGTATTGTAGGTCTCTAGAAGAGCGAAGCGTTCCAAAGGATTGGAAAAGGGCACAGGTCATCCCCGTTCTCAAGAAGGGACGTCGAACAGATGTGCAGAACTATAGACCTATATCTCTAACGTCGATCAGTTGTAGAATTTTGGAACACGTATTATGTTCGAGTATAATGTCTTTTCTGGAGACTAGAAATCTACTCTGTAGGAATCAGCATGGGTTTCGAAAAAGACGATCGTGTGAAACCCAGCTCGCGCTATTCGTCCACGAGACTCAGAGGGCCTTAGACACGGGTTCACAGGTAGATGCCGTGTTTCTTGACTTCCGCAAGGCGTTTGACACAGTTCCCCACAGTCGTTTAATGAACAAAGTAAGAGCATACGGACTATCAGATCAATTGTGTGATTGGATTGAGGAGTTCCTAGATAACATAACGCAGCACGTCATTCTCAATGGAGAGAAGTCTTCCGAAGTAAGAGTGATTTCAGGTGTGCCGCAGGGGAGTGTCATAAGACCGTTGCTATTCACAATATACATAAACGACCTGGTGGATGACATCGGAAGTTCACTGAGGCTTTTTGCAGATGATGCTGTGGAGTATCGAGAGGTTGCAACAATGGAAAATTGTACTGAAATGCAGGAGGATCTGCAGCGAATTGACGCATGGTGCACGGAATGGCAATTGAATCTCAATGTAGCGAAGTGTAATGTGATGCGAATACATAGAAAGATAGGTCCCTTATCATTTAGCTACAAAATAGCAGGTCAGCAACTGGAAGCAGTTAATTCCATAAATTATCTGGGAGTACGCATTAGGAGTGATTTAAAATGGAATGATCATATAAAGTTGATCGTCGGTAAAGCAGATGCCAGACTGAGATTCATTGGAAGAATCCTAAGGAAATGCAATCGGACAACAAAGGAAGTAGGTTACAGTACGCTTGTTCGCCCAATGCTTGAATACTGCTCAGCAGTGTGGGATCCGCACCAGGTAGGGTTGATAGAACAGATAGAGAAGATCCAACGGAGAGCAGCGCGCTTCGTTACAGGATCATTTAGTAATTGCGAAAGCGTTACGGAGATGATAGATAAACTCCAGTGGAAGACTCTGCAGGAGAGACGCTCAGTAGCTCGGTACGGGCTTTTGGTGAAGTTTCGAGAACATACCTTCACCGAAGAGTCAAGCAGTATATTGCTCCCTCCTACGTATATCTCGCGAAGAGACCATGAGGATAAAATCAGAGAGATTAGAGCCCACACAGAAGCATACCGACAATCCTTCTTTCCACGTACAATACGAGACTGGAATAGAAGGGAGAACCGATAGAGGTACTCAGGGTACCCTCCGCCACACACCGTCAGGTGGCTTGCGGAGTACGGATGTAGATATAGATGTAGATGTAGCATTCCCAGAAAATTATTTCGAGCAGTTAGTTGAGTCCACTCGAGAAGTAAACGGTTGTAAAAACACACTTGATCTCTTAGCAACGAATCATCCTGAGCTAGTAACGAGCATCGAAACGGATACAGCGATTAGTGAAAACAGGGTTGTCATAGCGAGATTGAGTGTTGTAACTCCCAAATCCTCCAAAAATACACGAAATATATACCTATTCAAAAGAGCAAATAAAGTTCACTTGACACCTCTCTGCGAGTCAGTTTTCATTTCTTCCAAATTACCAACATACCGGTAAGTGTAGAGCAGATGTGGCTTGACTTCAAAGAAATAGTATCAACAGCAATTAAGAGCTTTATACCTAATACATTAACGGAGTTGAACCGCCCTTGGTACACAAAACGGGTTAGAACACTGTCGCAGAAACAACGAAAAAGGCATGCCAAAATAACCAAACACAAAATCTTCAAGATTGGCGATCTTTTACAGAAGCTAGAAATTTAGCGTGGTCTTCAATACGAGTTGCTTATAATAGTTTCCACAACGAAACTTTGTCTCGAAATCTGACAGAAAATCCAAAGATATTCTAGTCGTATGTAAAGTATGCTAGGTGCAAGACACAATTAATGCCTTCTCTGCGCAATAAGCAATGGAAATACTATCGATGACAGTGTTGCTGAAGCAGAGTTACTGAACACAGCCTTCCGAAATTCCTTCACCAAAGAAGACGAAGTAAGTATCACAGAATTTGAATCAAGAACAGTTGCAAACACGTGTAAGGTAGAAGTAAATATCCTCAGAGTAATGAAGCAGCTCAATAAAAGCAAGTCTTCTGGTCCAGACTGTATACCAATTAGGTTCTCTTCAGAGTATTCTGTTGCAACAGCTCCATAATTAATCATATACAACCGTTCGCTCGACGAAAGGTCCGTACCCAAAGACAGGAAAATTGCACAGGTCACACCAATATTCAAAAAAGGTAGTAGGAGTAATCCATTAAATTACAGGGACATAGATACGAAGCCCACACCTGTTACAGTAGTACAAGTTTATATGCCAACTAGGTCTGCAGATGACGAAGAAATTGAAGAAATGTATGATGAAATAAAAGAAATTATTCAGATAGTGAAGGGTGACGAAAATTTAATAGTCATGAGTGACTGGAATTCGGTGGTAGGAAAAGGGAGAGATTGGAACGTAGTAGGTGAATATGGATTGGGGCTAAGAAATGAAAGAGGACGCCACCTGGTAGAGTTTTGCACAGAGCACAACTTAATCAAAGCTAACACTTGCTTCAAGAATCATAAAAGAAGGCTGTATACATGGAAGAAGCCTGGAGATACTGACAGGTTTCAGATAGATTATATAATGGTAAGACAGAGATTTAGGAACCAGGTTTTAAATTGTAAGACATTTCCAGGGGCAGATGTGGACTCTGACCACAATCTATTGGTTATGACCTGTAGATTAAAATTGAACAAACTACAAAAAGGTGGGAATTTAAGGAGATGGAACCTGGATAAACTGACTAAACCAGAGATTGTACAGAGTTTCAGGGAGAGCATAAGGGAACAATTTCCAGGAACTGGAGAAAGAAATACAGTAGAAGAAGAATGGGTAGCTTTGAGGGATGAAGTAGTGAAGACAGTAGAGGATCAAGCAGGTAAAAAGACGAGGGCTAATAGAGATCCCTGGGTAACAGAAGAAATATTGAATTTAATTGATGAAAGGAGAAAATATAAAAATGCAGTAAATGAAGCAGGCAAAAAGGATACAAACGTCTCAAAAATGAGATCGAGAGGAAGTGCAAAATCGCTAAGCAGGGATGGCTAGAGGACAAATGTTAAGTATGTAGAGGCTTGTCTCACTAGTGGTAAGATAGATACTGCCTACAGGTAAATTAAAGAGACCTTCGGAGATAAGAGAAACACTTGTATGAATTTCAAGAGCTCAGATGGAAACACAGTTCCCAGCAAAGAAGGGAAATCAGAAAGGTGGAAGGAGTATATAGAGGGTCTATACAAGGCGATGTACTTGAGGACAATATTATGAAAATGGAAGAGGATGTAGATGAAGATGAAATGCGAGATATGATACTGCGTGAAGAGTTTGACAGACCACTGAAAGACCTGTGTCAAAACAAGGCCCCCTGAGTAGACAACATTCCATTGGAACTACTGACGGCCTTGGGAGAGCCAATCCTGACAAAACTCTACCATCTGGTGAGCAAGATGTATGAAACAGACGAAATACTCTCAGACTTCAAGAAGAATATAATAATTCCAATCCCAAAGAAAGCAGGTGTTGACAGATGTGAAAATACACCGAACTATCAATTTAATAAGTCACAGTTGCAAAATACTAACGCGAATTCTTTACAGACGAATGGAAAAACTAGTAGAAGCTGACCTCGGGGAAGATCAGTTTGGATTCCGCAGAAATGTTGGAACACGTGAGGCAATACTGACCTTACGACTTATCTTAGAAGCTAGATTAAGGAATGGCAAACCTACATTTCTTGCATTTGTAGACTTAGAGAAAGCTTTTGACAACTTTGACTGGTATACTCTCTTTCAAATTCTAAAGGTGGCAGGGGTAAAATACAGGGAGCGAAAGGCTATTTACAATTTGTACAGAAACCAGATGGCAGTTATAAGAGTCGAGGGACATGAAAGAGAAGCAGTGGTTGGGAAACAAGTGAGACTGGGTTGTAGCCTCTCCCCAATGTTATTCAAACTGTATATAGAGCAAGCAGTGAAGAAAACAAAAGAAAATTCAGAGTAGGTATTAAAATCCATGGAGAAGAAATAAAAACTTTGAGGTTCGCCGATGACATTGTAATTCTGTCAGAGGCAGAGCAGTTGAACGGAATGGATAGTGTCTTGAAAGGAGGATATAACATGAACATCAATAAAAGCAAAACGAGGATAATGGAACGTATTACAATTCATTCGAGTGATGCTGAGGGAATTAGATTAGGAAATGAGACACTTAAAGTAGTAAAGGAGTTTTGCTATTTGGGAAGCAAAATAACTGATGATGGTCGAAGTAGAGAAGGTATCAAATGTAGACTGGCAATGGCAAGGAAAGAGATTCTGAAGAAGATAAATTTGTTATCATCGAGTATAGATTTAAGTGTCAGGAAGTCGCTTCTGAAAGTATTTGTATGGAGTGTAGCCATGTATGGAAGTGAAACATGGACGATAAATAGTTTGGACAAGAAGAGAATAGAAGCTTTCGAAATGTGGTGCTACAGAAGAATGTTGAAGACTAGATGTGTAGATCACATAACTAATGAGGAAGTATTGAATAGGATTGGAGAGAAGAGAAGTTTGTGGCACAACTTGACAAGACGAAGGGATCGGTTGGTAGGACATGTTGTGAGGCATCAGGGGATTACCAGTTTAGTATTGGATGGCTGCACGGAGGGTAAAAATCGTAGAGAGAGGCCAAGAGATGAATACACTAAGCAGATTCAGAAGGATGTAGGTTGCAGTAGGTACTGAGAGATGAAGAAACTTGCACAGGATAGAGTAGCATGGAGAACTGCATGAAACCAGTCTCAGGACTGAAGACCACAACTACAACAAGGAGCCATTTTCAATGCGCAGTCACCAGTAGCACGTCTGAAAATGTCTGCACACTTACTCGCTGCAGCGTACTCTGACATGCACCAACAAATCTCTGCTTATGGAGACTGCTGTCAGCGCTACTGTGCGACAACCACAGATCAAATGCACCGCATGGTCATACCCCGAGGTGATTTAAACCAGCAAGCCGCCCAACAGATGGGTGTTTCACGATGTATAAACATTATCCTTCATTTATGAGCATGAGTGTATTTTGTTACAGATGTTAAGAAAAAATCTTTCCAGAAAGAAACTTTTCGCTACCTACTTTTTCGCAATAAAGTACCACCTGATCTGCCAGATGTAGACGACACCTTGGATGAAGAACGTCCCGTGCCTCAGTGGCCTACTTACATCTGGCAGAGGCTCATCGGCGGAGAGCGTGGTCAGGTTGTTCTTGGCGCTGACGGGCACTAGGAAGACACTGCGGTCCTCGGCCACCTCGGCCTTGGAGGGGTAGACCATGGCGAGCAGCAGCAGGCTGAGGCAGATGCGGACCACGAAGCCGCACCACGTGGCCACGAAGCACTGGACGCCGATGACGAGCCGCGACGGGAGCGCGTCTGCACGGACAAAACGCAACACCACATACAACAAGTTCCAGCCACGCAGCCCAAGTTGCTAGCTGTTACAACGCGTCTTTCATGCCGGAAGACCGGGGCAGCACCGAGTCAGAAATTCTCAACCACCCACTACTCAGAGATCAACAACACAACAACTGCTAGTCTAATGTTGAGGGTTGCACCATCCGGTATTACACTTGAAACGCCCCTTTGAAAAATGTTTAATTGACTGTGCTAATAACCATCTTACGTTATTTGATTGTCAAACAGCTGAGCAGAACTGAACGTACTCAGACATTTCGCTCTTTACGTATTCTGATCAACACTAAACCGACACACAATATTTTTAGCGCAACGCAATCTGACTTTCAAAAATCCCTACAAAAGAACGGCCCTGACTAACATTAACCTATATATATATACTCCTGGAAATGGAAAAAAGAACACATTGACACCGGTGTGTCAGACCCACCATACTTGCTCCGGACACTGCGAGAGGGCTGTACAAGCAATGATCACACGCACGGCACAGCGGACACACCAGGAACCGCGGTGTTGGCCGTCGAATGGCGCTAGCTGCGCAGCATTTGTGCACCGCCGCCGTCAGTGTCAGCCAGTTTGCCGTGGCATACGGAGCTCCATCGCAGTCTTTAACACTGGTAGCATGCCGCGACAGCGTGGACGTGAACCGTATGTGCAGTTGACAGACTTTGAGCGAGGGCGTATAGTGGGCATGCGGGAGGCCGGGTGGACGTACCGACGAATTGCTCAACACGTGAGGCGTGAGGTCTCCACAGTACATCGATGTTGTCGCCAGTGGTCGGCGGAAGGTGCACTTTCCCGTCGACCTGGGACCGGACTGCAGCGACGCACGGATGCACGCCAAGACCCTAGGATCCTACGCAGTGCCGCAGGGGACCGCACCGCCACTTCCCAGCGAATTAGGGACACTGTTGCTCCTGGGGTATCGGCGAGGACCATTCGCAACCGTCTCCATGAAGCTGGGCTACGGTCCCGCACACCGTTAGGCCGTCTTCCGCTCACGCCCCAGCATCGTGCAGCCCGCCTCCAGTGGTGTCGCGACAGGCGTGAATGGAGGGACGAGTGGAGACGTGTCGTCTTCAGCGATGAGAGTCGCTTCTGCCTTGGTGCCAATGATGGTCGTATGCGTGTTTGGCGCCGTGCAGGTGAGCGCCACAATCAGGACTGCATACGACCGAGGCACACAGGGCCAACACCCGGCATCATGGTGTGGGGAGCGATCTCCTACACTGGCCGTACACCTCTGGTGATCGTCGAGGGGACACTGAATAGTGCACGGTACATCCAAACCGTCATCGAACCCATTCCTAGACCGGCAAGGGAACTTGCTGTTCCAACAGGACAATGCACGTCCGCATGTATTCTGTGCCACCCAACGTGCTCTGGAAGGTGTAAGTCAACTACCCTGGCCAGCAAGATCTCCGGATCTGTCCCCCATTGAGCAATGTTTGGGACTGGATGAAGCGTCGTCTCACGCGGTCTGCACGTCCAGCACGAACGCTGGTCCAACTGAGGCGCCAGGTGGAAATGGTATGGCAAGCCGTTCCACAGGACTACATCCAGCATCTCTACGATCATCTCCATGGGAGAATAGCAGCCTGCATTGCTGCGAAAGGTGGATATACACTGTACTAGTGCCGACATTGTGCATGCTCTGTTGCCTGTGTCTATGTGCCTGTGGTTCTGTCAGTGTGATCATGTGATGTATCTGACCCCAGGAATGTGTCAATAAAGTTTCCCCTTCCTGGGACAATGAATTCACGGTGTTCTTATTTCAATTTCCAGGAGAGTATATATATATATATATAATCACTTTATGGTATCCAGTCTTACAAATTTACTGTCTCTGATGGACACACGTCCAGATCATCCGCTCTCAAAACTCCATTTCTCTCCCCACATCCACCACTGCTGGCGGCTCATCTCCAACTGCGCAACACTACGAGCTGTTAACAGCCAACTGCCCAACGCTACAATAGCCAACAATAATGCAAACCAGCCACAGACTGCACACAGCACAGCCAATGATTTTCATACCGAGCGCTACGTGGCGTTACCAATATAAAAACCTAAACAGCCTACTTACATATAAAAACCTGAACAGCCTACTTACACACTATCATATTTCTTGAGAGAGAAATATAATCAAATATTCGTCAGATTTCAATTAAAAAAAAGTCTCTGAGCACTATGGGACTCAACATCTGAGGACATCAGTCCCCTAGAACTTAGAACTACTTAAACCTAACTAACCTAACGGCATCACACACATCCATGTCAGAGGCAGGATTCGAACCTGCGACCGTAGCGGTCGCGCGGCTCCAAACTGAAGCGCCTAGAACCGCTCGGCCACACTAGCCGACAGTCAGATTTCCTTGACAAAGATCTTTGACGTGGCGCTAAAAAAGAGGTATTACTCTATCGTCATAGTTTTCGTCAAATGTCAATATGGAGGATAATAACTTGTTATTACGCGCTACAGTTGCTAGTACCACGGTGGAAAAAAGGAAACCCACTTGGATGAAGCCACAAGTATTACGTCGAGATAATAAATGCATTCAGAAAAATTTGATACGAGAGCTGCAAGTGGAGTGTGTCAACTGTTAGATATAAATTACTTATGATTGGATGAGAGTGTATTTCAATATTTCGTCAGTAAAGTGGCTTCTCATATTACAAAACAAAATACTCACTTGAGACATGCTATACCTGCAGAAGACAGGCAAACTGTTACACTGACATGTTTTGATACAGGATAGAGCAACTCTAGTTTCAACAAAGCACTCGAATAGCACATTGTCCATTAACCAAAATAATTCCAGAAACATGTGAAACGATTTATAAAGCAGTGAAGGGGGAATATGTAAAGGTAAATAAATGTTTAGTACACTACATGGGCAATAAGAACAATTTTTATTTTTGAATAATTTAATTAATGGAATTAGTGCCCCAATAACTAAAAAATTAGTAAAAAGTGCGAAACAGATGAAGCGCTTTTTAACTTATGGCTTCCAGAGTTCAAAAATAGTCAAAATAGAATGGAAAGCTAAGAACTGTATTCTGGCTTGCTGAAAAGCTGCCTCAACGCTTCTAGATGTAGAGGGCGTTGGCTGTAGCTGTGATTGTTTACACATGTCCCCTGCAGCATATTCAATCTGCTCATCAGCACACATTTAATAGCCCTCGCTCACCACTAATCGAAGCAAGTTTATTGGAAAAAAACGAGTCCAAAGAACACACCAATTTTGAAGCCATATTTACAAATAGACTACAGCGACGTCAAATAGCTGTAGCGACGCCAGGGCTCCAAGTGGTTACGTTTGATATTGCAGTAAACACAAGACGAGCGACTTTTATGATCAAATCTACGGCAAGGCCCTAGATTGATGATGTTTGTATTTGACAACAGGCGAAATCTGACAAAGTTTCTTATATACCGCTCACAACGCCGTTTCCAATTCCGGAAGCAGTCTTCCCGGATCGCTCGAAGAAACATCTGCGAATTTTCTTTAATCTCGTCTATCGTTGCAAAGTTTCGTCCTTTCAACGGGATTTTCGACTACATAAGTAATAAAAGTAGTCCACAGGGACCATATCGTTCATTTGTGAGATCCAAAAGCTCTTCGCAGATTGCGAGGCGAAGGTCTTTCTGATCTTGACTCATGAGCCGTTGGACAAACTTAGTGACAACACGATGCATGCCAGGATGCTGTGTCAGGATTTCATGCATGATCCAACTGAAATGTTACATTCTTCTGCCACCTCTCGGACACTCAGTCTTTGATTGTTAGGCACAATTTCCCGACGTGAGCATCTTCGGTACACGTCGAGGGGCGTCCTGAACGTGGCTAATTTTGACTTACGTCCGGCCATTTCTAAACCGTGTGAACCATCCGTAACACCGAGTAAGGCTTAAGCACTCATCACCGTGGGCTTCCTGCATCATTTGGCGTGTCTCTGTAAGGATATTCTTTAGTTTAACGCAAAATTTAATGCAAACGCGCTACTCCTCTAACTCTGCCGTCTCAAAATTTGCAAAGTCTTCGACACTGCTCAATACAGCACTGAATAACAACTAACAGTCAATCAACAATGAAACTTCCGGCAGGTATACATGAAAAACAGCTGTGTGCAACGATGCCAACCGCATTTTGCTCCAACACACCATTGGCGCGAAAGTACGAATGTTCATAAATTTTTTTTAGCACACCTCGTACATTGAAAATAAAGGTGCAACTGTTCCGTCATCGCTGTTCCCGGACAATGAGGAGGTATCTGGGGAGAGGCCAGACAAACTTGTGGTACCTGAAGAGGGGCAGCAGTGTTTCTAACAGTTCCAGGGGCAACAATGTGGATGACTGACTGAACTGGCCTTGTAACATCAACCAAAATACCATTGCTGTGCTGGTATGGCGAACAGGTGAAAGCAAGGGGAAACTACAGCCATAATTTTTCCCGAAGGCATGCAGATTTATTACATGGTTAAATGATGATGGTGACCTCTTGCATAAAACATTCCGGAGGTAAAATAGCCACACATTCCGATCTCTGGGTGGGGACTACTCAGGAGGACGTCGTTATCAGGTGAAATAAAACTGTCGTTCTACAGATCGGAGCGTGGAGCGTCAGGTCCGTTAATCGGGCAGGTAGGATAGAAAATTTAAAAAGGGGAATGTATAGGTTAAAGTTGGATATAGTGGGACTTAGTGAAGTTCGGTGACAGAAGGAACAGCACTCCTGGTCAGGTGAATACAGGGATATAAATACAAAATCAAATAGGGGCAATGCAGGAGTAGGTTTAATAATGAATAAAAAATAGGATTGCGGATAACCTACTACGAATAGCACAGTGAACGCTTTATCGTAGCCAAGATAGTCATGAAGCCCACACCTTCCACTGTAGTACACATTTATGTGGCAACTAGTTCCACAGACGATGAAGAGACTGAATGCATGTATGATGAGATAAAAGAAATTATTCAGATAATTAATGGTAGATAATTAATAGTAGTCATGGGGGAATTATATTGTAGATACAGGAATAGAAGTACCAGGTGAATATGGACTGGGGGTAACGAATGCAAGAGGAAGCCTCCTCATAAAATTTTGCATAGAGCATGATTCAATCATAGCTAACACTTGGTTCAAGGATCATGAAAGAAGGTTGTATACGTTTAAGAGACCTGTGGACACCGGAAAGTTTCAGATATATTATATAATGGTAAGACAGAGATTTAGGAACCAGGTTTCAAATCGGAAGACACTTTCCAGCGCAGAGGTGGACTCTGATCACAATTTATTGGTTATGAACTGTAAATTAAAACTGATGAAAGTGCAAAAAGGTAGGAATTTAAGGAGATGGGACCTGGATACACGGAAAGAACCAGAGGTCGTAGAGACTTCCAGGGAGAGCATTTGGGAACGATTGACAAGAACAAGGGAAAGGAATACAGTAGAAGAAGAATGGGTAGCTTTGAGAGATAAAACAGTGAGGGCAGCAGAGGATCATGTATGTAAAAAGACGAGACCTAGTAGAAATCCTTGGGTAACACCAGAGATACTGAGTTTAATTGATGAAAGGAGAAAATATAAAAAGGCAGTAAATGAAGCAGGCGAAAGGAATACAAACGTTTTAAAAAACGAGATCGACAGGAAGTGCAAAATGGCAGGAGTTGCTAGAGGAGAAATGTAAAGAGTAGGGTAATACAGATGTCGCCTACAGGAAAATTAATGAGACCTCTGAAGAAAAGAGAACCGCCTGTACGAAAATCAAGAGCTCAGATGTAAAACCAGTCCTAAGCAAAGAAAGGAAAGGAGAAAGGTGGAAGGAATATTTAGAGAGTCTATACAAGGGAGATGTACTTGAGGGCAGTACCAGGGAAATGGAAGAGGACGTACATGAAGATGAGACGGGATACATAACACTGCGTGAGGAAATTGACAGAGAACTGAAAGACCTTTCGTTAGAACTACTGATAGACTTGAAAGAGCCAGCCATAACAAAACTCTTCCATCTGATGAGTAAGGCGTATGAGACAGGCGAAATACGTTCAGACTTCAAGAAGAACATAATAGTTCCCATCCCAAAGAAATCAGGAGCTGATAGGTGGGAAAATTACCGAACTATCAGTTTAATAAGCCACGGTTGCGAAATACTTACAAGAATTCTTTACACAAGAATGGAAAAACTAGTAGAAGCTGACTTCGGGGAAGATCAGTTTGGATTCCGTAGAAATGTAGGACAACGCGTGGCAAAACTGACCCTACGACTTATCTTAGAAGATAGGTTAAGGAAAGGCAAACCTACGTTTATAGCATTTGTAGACGTAGATAACGTTTTTGACTATGTTGACTGGAATACTCTCTTTCAAATTCCGAAGGTGGTAGGAGTCAAATACAGCGATAGGAAGGGTATTTTCAGTTGGTACAGAAACCAGATGACCGTTAAAGAGTAGAGGGGCATAAAAGGGAAGCAGTGGTTGGGAAGCGAGTGAGACAGAGTTGTAGCCTATCCCAGATGTTATTCGGTCTGTATATTGAGCAAGCCGTAAAGGAAACAAAAGAAAATTTCGGAGTAGGAATTAAAATCCATGGAGCAGAAATAAAAACTTTGAGGTTTGACGATGACATTGTAATTCTGTCAGCGACAGAAAAGGGCCTGGAAGAGCAGTTAAACGGAATGAGTATTGTCTTGAAAGGAGGATATAACGTGGAGACCAGCAATAGCAAAATGAAGATAATGGAGTGTTGTCGAATTAAATCAAGTGATGCTGAGGGAATTAGATTAGGAAATGTGATACTTAGAATGGTAGATGAATTTTGCGATTTGGACAGTAAAAAAAAAAAATAACTGATGATGGTCGAAGTAGAGAGGATATAAAATGTAGACTGGCAATGGCAAGACAAATAGTATCTGAAGAAGAGAAATTTGTTAATATCGAGTACAGATTCAACTGTCAGGAAGTGTCTTTTGAAAGTATTTGTACGGAGTGTAGTCGTGTACGGAAGTGAAACGTGGACGATAAACAGTTTAGACAAGAAGAGAAGCTTTTGAAATGTGGTGTTATAGAAGAATGCTGAAGATTAGAAGGGTAGATCACGTAACTAATGAGAAGGAAGTGAATAGAACTGAGGAGGAGAGGAATTTGTGGCACAACTTGATTAGAAGAAAGGATCGGCGCGTTCAGAAGGATGTAGGCTGCATTACTTATTCGGAGATGAAGAGGCTTGCACAAGACAGAGTAGCATGGAGAGCTGCATCAAACCAATCTCAGGACTGAAGACCACAACGAAAATGCCTACCCGCTTCCACCCTTCCTGCTAGAGTCAGATAAGAACAACTAGGCTGAGAAGGGTGGCGCTACAGTCGCTTATTACTGGTTGACTCGCGTCCTCTTAGTGAATCCTGTAGAAGTGTAACCCTAGTCATGACTTAATGCAGAAGTCGAGTGCACAATCTTGCTGTTGTGAAGCACGGGGTGATTGTAACTGAGGCGCAGCTACTCACAGAGGTCCAATGCGGACTGTAATTATCGTACGACAGCGAAATTTGGTACTCTAACGCTTTAATGTGGAACCGATTTAAAGCGGACAAAAAATCCAAGTTTGGCCAACAAGTGCAAGTCTGGCACTGCGAATGCATGGAAGACGTATAGAAATGTTTCCAAAAGCAATGGATCAGGAATGTCACGTGGGAAGAAAAGGTAAAACATGTGAGAAAGGCATAATGATGATTTTATTATCAACCGCCGTGTTCACGATTTGTTCAGTATGAGCACCGGAGACGTTGAAGAGATGCTGGTTCTGTAAACCGACGTGATCAACAGCTATCTGCACCAGTTCCCTTAGAATGTGTGCAATATATTCCTGTATGCTGTCCTTCAGATCAGGTGAGACTGTGCATGCCCGTGGTAAACGCTTTCCTTTAAATACACTTAGTGCCAAAAGTAACATGGATCAAATCAGGTGATCTTGCAGGCCACGCATCTGAAAAACTACGGAGATAACACGGTCGTGGAAGATTGCATTACGCATATCCCATACTGTTGCAAATGTGCGCCTTTAGTGGAAGAGCGATGTCTGGAGTAAGTTTGATTGTACAGTCAATGCTTCAGACGAAAAACACACGAATTTCGTCCATTGCAGCACTGCAGTTGCATACCTCCACCTTGCACCGTCTACTGCACTCCGCAGTGTACCGTGCGCAGGTGCAAACACCCCGAGAGGCCCTGTTTCAGAGAATACGCTTGGTACTCATGCTCTGCTTTCTTTTACTGTTGTCACAGGCTTAGCAATGTGTCGCAAGTGTGTGTATGTCAATGCAATTGTTAGACATTCTCTGAGCAGAAATTAAATATTAAAATAAATTTACAGTAGTCCTCGAAAAAGTTAGACGTTAGGTTGGCGCACAAGTGCGTAGCGAATTTCCGTAAGTTTTAATAAACACAACAGATGCACATACCAGAGACTTCACTCGTCAATAATATATTGTTCTTCACTATCTGCAGCGGTCTCCTAACGCCGGAGTAATTTTTCAATGATTCCGCGACTGTAGATATCACTTCTTTTGAGGCCAAGAACTGGTCAATCCATGTTCGGAGCGCATTTTCATCCGGGAAATAAGTTCGTTGAAGAGTGTTCAATAGGGAGCGGGTAAGATGAAAAGCTGATGGAGCAAGATTAGATGAATAAAGTGGGTGCGGAATGGCTTCCCAACCGAACTCCTGTATAGCGATTTTGTCACTGACAGAATGCGTGCGGGCTTTATAGTAGAGTACCATCACTTCACGCAGTCTTCTTGGTTGTTGTTTTTAGGTTGCGTCTGCCAGACCAACTCAGTTCTTCACAGTAAACGCCAGCAGTGATGGCTACACCTCGGGGAAGCAATTCACAGAAGTCCTCACTGTCGCACCACATGCATGATATCATCATTTGCGGATTCGTGCAGGTTGAAAAATGGCTCTGAGCACTATGGGACTTAACATCTATGGTCATCAGTTCCCTAGAACTTAGAACTACTTAAACCCAACTAACCTAAGGACATCACACAACACCCAGTCATCACGAGGCAGAGAAAATCCCTGACCCCACCGGGAATCGAACCCGGGAACCCGGGCACGGGAAGCGCGAACGCTACCGCACGACCACGAGCTGCGGACATTCGTGCAGGTCTTGCTGCTTTGTTTCAGGTCATCTTCTCCTCCTATTTCCTTAAGGTAGCATAAAGATACCATTTCTCGCCACCAGTAACTATACAGGACAGGAGTGATCGGTATCGTTCATTCACGAGCAGTTGATGACGAGTAAACAGGGACGCACATATTGCTACTCGCGGATTTTTGTGATTTTGGCTTAAAAAATGCGGTACTCATACAGCCAATTTTTGAACCCTCCCCACTGCATGCAAATGTCGCACGATGGTGGAATGATCACAGTTCATCACATTTGCCCGTTCTCGAGGACACTGACGTGCATCATTGTGGATTAAAGCGTTTAAAAGATCTTCATCAAACCCCGAATATCTTCCTGAACGTGTAGGTCACTGATGTCAAAACGATCCTTCTTAAAATGCCGTGCTCTGTCCAATGACACTATCGCCACACACAGCGCAAATGTTTCTGGCTGGCTCCAGCCGCTGTCATCCCTCTGCTGAGCGCAAACACAAGAATATGTCGGAAATGTTTCGATTTCTCCACTTTGCACTCCATTTTATAGCGTCCATAGCACCACTAACTACCTACGTATGACAAGACAAACTCAAATAGCGACAGTGCACTACAAATAAAAAATTTATTTATTTCTATAGTAGCAGTCCAAAGTTTTTTCTAATCATGCCTTTTGCGATCTTGTGCAGATATTTCCATAGAAACTTTCATGTGCTGACAGATATTTCATATATCTTACCGTGAAGTGTATAACCAGTTTTCATATATTTAGCTTTAAAATTTTTTAATGTAACGAAACATTTTCTTAAAAATGTTCATGCTCAACTGCATTCCCTTAGGGGATGAGTTTCCAATGGTAATAGATGTAGCCTTAAAAATCCTTTAGGAGTTCTCTACTATTTATTTTCAAAAATACTTTCACCAACTATTTTACTATTTTACTTCCTTACTGGTTGAATTTCCAAAAATTGTGAAACATACATTTTTATTATCTTACTGAGATATCAAATACTAGTTTTCGTACTTTTAGCTTGAAAATTCCCTTAATGGCGCCAAAATTACAAAAACCCTTTCATTCCGTACTTCACCCCATTAGGAGTGGAATTTCACATAATCCCTTTTAAACGATGCCTACAGTATAAGATCCTCAGCCTCTCCAAACTTCAAGTTTCTATCCTTAGCGGTGTTGATGAGTAGACACCAGATTATATGCATTTGCATGTTGCATATGTATTTGCATATTTGGCTCCTTTCTGCCGGTTATTGGATATTTGAACTAAAAACTACTGGCGATGCATATTTTCGCTCTATGTTTACAATATTTTAAAAACGTTGACGGGCGGTCTGTAGCTCGTTCTAGTCTTGATGTCTCACAGATTGACGGCGACCTAGAACTGCGTGCAGTTGCTAACCGAGAGGCCACTGCCTAGCGAAATCGTTACAGAAGAGGAACAGGAACAGATGCAGATGAAAGGGTGTTTGTGTTTATTTCAGGTCCGGCTCCCTATATGAGCAAACCAGGAAAAGCCCTCCGAGCATTTTATCCCAATTTCTTTCTTGTGACGTGCTTTGTTCATGGAGTACATCGCCTTGCTGAAGAAGTACGTTCACGTTTGTGAATAAAATAAACTGATTTCATCAACAAAGACTGTGTTTCCACCAACAAAGAAAAACTACGAAATGTACCTTTACCACCCGAACTAGTGGTAACTCGTTGGGGTACGTGGGTCGAAGCTGTGTTGTTTTACAATGAACATTTCGAGGCCATTAGAGGGGTAGAAAACGACTCCGATAGTGCTGAGGCTTCGGCAGTTTGCCAGTGCAAGGAAGCTTTTAATAATAACGGTATTTAACTAGAGTTTGCTGTGATTAGCACTCATTTTTCCCATATACCTGCAATTATTAAAAAGCTTGAAACTCAGTTAATAAAGAAAATTATTCTAGTTAACTTCTCATTGCCGGAGGTATTCCCAAGAAAACTTAAAGAAAAGTTTGAAAACACTTTAAACAATATGTGCCAAACTCATAGTTTTGTTAATGGGACGGGTGAGCTTTTACCAGAAGCAACAAGTGCCAAAATAGCATCCAATTTCAACATCAGTTAATGTAGAACAGTCCTTTTCTGTTTATAAAAGTGTTTTGAGTGATCGAAGACACAATCTTACTACGGAACATTTGGAACAGTACTTGGTCGTTTATGTTTACAACAATAGAAAAATGTAAAATAAATTATAAATGATGCTTTGGTCCAATAGTATTAATTACAAGTTAATGCTGTTCAAAAAATTCATGATTGCATGTTGCTTTTTAAACAAAATATTACGGAGTTTTTGAGCGTGGCCCTCTGCGTGCGATATATCTCGAAGTTGGTCTTGTACGTATCGATCGTTTCATCGCGACTCACCCACTTCGCATCCACTTGTTATTGACAACAATAGCAGAGAAGGAGCAATTCTTGAAACACGGTACTGATACATATAGGTTAGACTTTGAGATATGAAGCACGCAGTTACTCAGTTCTCGGTTGAATTTCTAAAAACAGTGACAAAGGTACGATTTGTTTCTAACATAGAAGCCGAATACAAATTTTCATAGATTTTGTTTCATAAATGCTTACATAATGAAATAATTCCATAAAAACTTTCATCCTTGTCTCACCCCCATAGGGGATGAATTTCCAAAAACGGTGAAACATGTATTTTTTATTTCTAATTTTCATAGATTCAGTTTAAAATGCTTTCACAAAAAACTATTTTCATAAAAACTTTAGTTTCCTATTTCGCCTTCTTAGAAGTTCAATTTGCAAAAATTTTATTTGTAACCGGAAGCCAGACACTGATGGTTTTATAGATCGCTTTAATATACTTTAGTAGTTCTTTAACAATGACGTATTCTCAAAAAAACCTTTCACGCACTATTTCACTCACCCAAGGTTAAATTTCCAAAACTGCTCAAACACATATTTATTTATTTCTGACCGAGAAGCCAAATATCAATATTCGTAGTTCTAGCTTCAAAACTGTCTTGATAGCGACATTTTTTAAAAACCCTTCATTCCCTGCTTCAACCCATTAGGTTATAATTTCGAAAAATCCCTTCTTAAACGACGCCTACGGTATAAGAGGTATAAGATCCACACCTTCTCCAAATTTCAGGCTTCTATCCAACTTATTTTCGAGGAAAGTGAAGCTTATAATTCAAGTTATTAAAATTTGTGCTGGAGTTTGAAGGGTCACCTATTACATACATAGACTGGCCGGTTGTAGGGGGGGGGGGCTGGAGGGAGTGGGATTGAGGGGGGCGGGGGTGCCACTGAACTGCTGCATGAACTACCGACTACATGTCCAGTGGGATAACTGCACAGGAATGCTCGATGCATACTCGAAGTTCACTCAATATGCGTGGTTTTTGTCGATAAACGACCTCCATTACGGTTCTCCAAGGTAAAAGCCCAGGGGCATTAAAAGCGGAAGAACGTGGAGGATATTGGGCATTATCTCTATCCATGCAGTAGGTAGAGTGTTATTGAGGTACTCCCAGACACGATTGTGTTACTGAGGTAGGGCACCATCCTGAGTGAAGTGAAGCCTTTCGTCGGCACATAACTCACATATGGCAGGTAAAACGGATGTCTGGAACTTTCCTAGGTACTAGGTACACGTGATCGGTAAGTGTACCGTCAAAGCAAAACAGCTCAATTTTACCCCTATACGACAACCCGCCCCCAAACATTCACTTGCGGTAAATTGACAGGTCTGTCTCTGTCCACACTGAAGTGCTGTTCCACTGAGTGTAAATCGAGTCTGATCAGACCACACAGCCATCACTGCAAACACTTGATTGTTGCTCACAGTGTCATGAAATCACTCGCAGCATTAACGGGTGTCCGGGAAGTAGGGACGAATTTTGCGCCATTTTGTCGTACGACGGTCGGTATCAGGGGTTTTTCATGTTTGATATCTGCGATCTTTCCCATTATGAGCTTGATAGCTTCTGTGTGATTAGAATTCTTGTCTGACGTTTATTTTTGTCATGCAGCAGATGAAAACTGAACAACGTATCTAAGTGATAAAAAAATTGTTACAATAACAGTGAGTCACACGGCAACCGTTAGTGAATTGCGTATGACACTCGGACGTACTGCTGCTCCAAATGATTCGTCAGTTTGCAAGTTGATCTGGAAATTTGAGACCATGGATTCTGTTTCAAACGTTAAGGAAACAGGACGACCGTATTCTGTTCGAACACAAAAAAAAAAAAAAAAACATTGCTGTCGTGTGTGACAATGTGACCGTAAGCTCAGAAAATAGGTTCGCCTACGAGTTCAACAGTTGAATTTAGGAGAACAACACCTTCATAAAAAGAATAATTTTCTCAGGTGTGGCGCACTTCCACCTCAGTGGGTACGTCAACAAGCGGAAATGAAGAATTTGGTGTAACGAAAATCCGCGAGTGACTGTGGAAGATGAGATACATCCACAACACACGACTGTGTGGTGTGGGTTCTGGGCAGGAGAAGTCATCGGCCCGTACGTTTTTGAAAATGATGAGGAAGCTTTCGTCACTGTGAACGGCGACCGTTACCGAATCACGATTTATGACTAACTGTTCCTTCTTATTTATGAAAATGACGATTTTTGTTTTCAGCAAGATGCAACATGTCACAACTCATGAAAAGATTGCTCCGCTGAATGAAAAGTTTCGTCATAGAATTATCTCTTTGCGTGGCAATGAGAAATGTTCTGTCAGATCATGCGATCTGGCAGAATCTCTGAAATCAAAAGTGTACGTGAACAAATTACAAACAATACACCAACAGAAGGATGAAAATAAAAGGATTATTAACGGCATCGCATCAGATGTTTGTGAACCCGTCTTCTGGAACTTCAATGAAAACATTGTTCTTTGCCAAGCGGCCTTGGTTGGTCATATGGAGCATATAATTTTTCATACATATATGGGAGAATCTACTTAATATATATATATATATATATATATATATATATATATATATATATATATATATATTAGATTTGGAATAAATTCTGTATGTTTTGTAGCACTTTAATAGTCATACCTACTTCCCAGACACCCTCTACATCACACGGTCTGAGTGGTCCTCGTTCAGTGCGTGTAGTAATCTTGGAAATTAAATTTCACTGTCTTCGAAATGGACTGAATACTTTAGTGATTTTCCCAGGTTTCAAGGTAGCACTGCCTCAGACTTCTTGCAGTGAGCGAGCGAACCACTTTAACGCAGCGTGGGATTTAACTGGACTTGTTGCTGTTACAGGTTGACCAGATCATTATTTGTGTACATCTTTAAATCGGCCTTCGACTTCAAATTTGTCTCGAACGCACGCAGTTGTTAAACCCATTGGTGGCTGTGTTTGAAACTCATTTCGTCATTGTCACGGTATTTTTCTGGAAAAAATCACTTCAATCAGATGTAACGCCGTACGTAGATTTAGAAAGCCAGTATAGTTTTTAACATGGGTACTTGTATACACCTGCAGAACCAAGACCGCTTGTGATGGTAATCTGGTTGTGTTTTTTAACATCTGGTGATGATTTGTGAGATGAGTACGCCTCTCTTTCTAAGAGACAGTGGTACCACTTGCAAGAAAGCTTATGAGACGTGTCCACCCATTGCTGTTTTTTGGTCAGTATTATTTCGTATGGCCGGCAATCAGTTATTGGCGAAGTATTATACTTAGTAGTAGGGGGTGCTTGATAGGTTCGCCATGAGCATCAGGCTTATAAAGTATGTGTTTGTGTTCCGATATGTGCAAGGGAAGTGACTGTGGAACACTGTGATAGCAAAGAATGGTACAGTTATTTCTATTTCTAAAGCTACAGCTGTCAGCAGGGTGTTTTCCAATACATCACTAACTGTCGAATGTCGATCCATTGAGACAGCGATCGTGACATTTAATTGTAAGTATAGCGATCAAATAGATATGAGGCTTTTTTTTTCCTAGGACGATTCTGTCTATGCGTACTTGTGCAGCACCAGTAACCTGTGGCGGGAATGATTCACGTTTCCCGTTAATGGCAGGAACTGTCTGAATGGGGAGGTCTGTTGGGAGTGTAGGAATGTAGCTGACTTACTCGTCTCGTCGTCTAGACGGCCGAATAGCGAACTAATACTTAGTATGGCTTAGTATGTGTTGGGTAGCTTTGGTGATCGTGTGGAAATTTGAGAAGATTCAACATGGACATGTGTTTGCTGTGGGCCATTATTCGCTCCCCCCCCCCCCCCCCCCTTCCCCCATGTAATTGTTTGGTTGACTGCTCCTTCACATTTCACGTCTTTATTTTGTCGAGAGAGACGGGGTACGTTTCTAGTTACTGTGTGGTTCACAGCACGATCTACCTCGTTAAAGTTTCGGGGTTCTAGAGAAATAATTTCCAACCTATATCTTCGGAATCATGTCGCACGAGTGATACTGATATTCAATCGATATTGCTACATGCTTCATATCGAGAAGTACCGAGAAAATAGTATGATATTCTAGCAAATCATGCGAAATTACGTATGTTCTTGTAATCCCAGAGTCTGGAGATGTGTGTAGAAAAGCAAGCAAGCAAGCAGGTCCAGACCAGAAACAGTAACGTGTTTATGGCGAGGGGGAAACGAGCCAGCCTTTGCACAACAGTTCTGAGAGTGACGTCGATCCACTGAGGGTGCTATGGTAACGTATCGGGAGTGGATGACCACCCGACCTCGCAGGGAAATATCTAGTGCTGGTAATATACCTAAGGTGCATGTCCTTATTCTGTCTGTCTTTGGAGTATATGTACGAATGATGCAAAAGGGGTGATTTTGTGTGGTGCAGAACACGAATTGTATGTTTACTACATCGACACGGTGTGTAGTGATATATTGCTGTGTTGGAGATCGGTTTCAAGCTCTAATACTCAATCTCCTATCCTCAGTGGGAGAGCGGTGTAATTGAGTAAGCTTCTTTCCGTAATTGACGATCTATAGGGCACTTTGCAAGGTTTAATTGTCGGTACAATATGACGATCTGTGTAAAATAGTTGTTTGCCGCTGGAAGTCTCGTCTGCAAAAAGAAAAAAAAAGTGGACCGTGCTTCCACACCGGCGGTTTCAGTAATTCGGGGGATAAATTCGATAAGAGCCAAAAATAATGCCCCATTCATTCATAAGACATCCTTTGTGCTAGGATATAGGAGACTCTACATAGCGGTGAGAACGTTTGCGTATGTTGAAAGCAGGAAGGGGTAGCATGTGATGGATGGGGTGTCACGTTAAGACCGCAAGGAAGTATGCATTCGACGTTATTCTGCGCCATTTTCGTAAAGACATTTTGTTAGGGCAAGTATTTCCATGCATACAAGCTGAGACATCACGAAAGCTCCTACAAAAGCGAGTGTTAACTATTTCTGGGACACTATACAGTTTCCGAGAGATCGACTTGGTTCTTAATTTACATAGCCATGTGACATCATTATAACATAGAGAACCTTTTTAGATGCGGTTGCCATGGTGTGTAGTTACGTGCGCGCATTTCGTGGCGATGCTGGGCACATAAGCTCAGCTAGACGGAGCTCGAATGTCCCGCTAGGATCGCGAGGAAGAGAAAACAGCCTGTGCTATTCTGGGCAGCAATGGAACGGATTTCTGCAGTGTCTACGAGGGTGAGTCGCTCTGCAAATAGGTCTTCACTCCCGTCTGGGCTTCGCTCCCATCCTCAGTGTCAGAGCAGTGTAATTGAGTAAGAGTCTTTTGGAGTGGTATTGCGAAACTTTTTTTCCAAGCAGGATCTTCATCATCATCGCAAGACCAGTCACCTACAACAAAGTACTTGTGACGAGGGTGCTTCAACCAGCCTGCCATGATACCTTCTGTGTTAGGTACAGACATGCAATAGGCTTTTATGTAGGATCATTTTGTCACAAAATGTGAGCGTAAATGTGTGTAAACGTGCATTTACATCCGCAAACGTGCATTTATGTGCGTAAACGTGCATGATATTTCTATGTAGGATCATTTTGTGTAGATAAATAACACAAACACAAATTTGAGAATATGAATGTATTTGTTTATTCACGATCTACAGTTATATATGCCAATATCATCAACTTCGAAAAAAATCACTTGCTTCTTTTTTAATCGGTGCAACAGCAGTACAGTATTTGAAAAATAGCTGATTGTTATATCCCTCAAAGTCTGCATATGTATCTCGCAAATGTTATCGGTGCATTGCAATAGTCTAGTATTCCATCAGTAAATTTTAGTTCAACCTATTCCACACCCAATCAGCAAATAGCACAAAACTTGGCACTGCACTTATACAGGTACTAAAACAATGATCTATATCTTCTATGTGGATGCTGCATGTGTGAGCCCAGTTAATGATATCACTGAATACGGCTTGAACATATGGGAGCCATCTATTTAGTCTCTCAATCATAGTCGTTATCTCCAGGTCTACACTGAAAAAGTTATCAACAGATCTGTGCTGCATGTAAATACCCTGACCCTCAGCACTTTTAACTCACAGTGAAGCAACATCATACATTGATAATATATGCGCTGTTAGACCACCACAGTAGATGTCCTGGTAGGTTTGGGACAGAACATATTCTGTAGTCATATGCTTCTTGATCTATGTCTTCGCATTACAGAGTTCATCCCACTCGCAGTCTGAAAACTGCACTTTAATATTTTTCAGCACATTTTCGAGCACTACCACAGTTGACAACATACCGTCTAGTGGAACTTCGATTCCTACATGAAGACTTTTGAACTGCTAACTGTTAACACATAGCATGAGGTGAATAGTAAGGATGGCAGTGCACTGGAGGTTGGTATCTTCTCATCCACAACATCCACACCAATGCGGTTAGCCATCTGTTCTTGCACTGATGCTGGAATGTCTCCTGTGTGTTGCTCAATGGAAGGTGCGTACGATGGAGGCCAGTGCGGCTCAGGACCCTCTAGCACAGCTTCTCAGCAAGCTGGATTGGAGGCAGTTGTCTCTTGTGGGGCGGGAGCTGTAACAGATGTTTCCATGCGTTGTGCAAAGCATTCATTTGCAGGACCGTACTCTTCCTCTTCATATGTTCAAGCATTAATGCTCGCTTACATTCCTCAGCTGAATGGGTGCATGTAATACAGCTATTAAAACACTCCCTGTCCAGCATCATGCTCGTTCCACACCGACAACTGATATCTCAGCTTCTTGTGGTGGTAACACGACACTAATGCTGTAGGTCGATAATAAATTTAAACAAATTTCAAGAAATTTAAACAAATTTATACAAATTTAAACAAATTATATTCGAGCTCATTATATTATGAGCTGCCTCTAGTGGGGGCAACACCACACTAACTCCCCTGAGCTGCAGGAGTAAGCTCTTTGAGCAAAATTCGAATTTCTTGCCCATTTTCCAAGAAGATGACACGCCAGGACCCCATGGCTAACGCACTTGATGGTGGTACTGCCTATAATTATTTAAATAAAGACTGGAAATAAAGACTTATGTCCAGCACAGGCTGCGTCCTTTTCCTCTCCAGTTCCTAGGAAGAGGTGGCGGTCGGGGACTTAGGTTAGTGGGGGTAGCCCAACTGCCCTTTCTTTCCCGCCATGTTCTTAGGATAGTAGAGGTAGCCCAATTGACCTATCTTCCCTCCAAAATTCAAACTTCCCGCCAAAAGTCTCCATCTTGGATAATGGTATTCGTGTCATCAGCTGATGTCACTGCCCCTTAAGGGTAGGCAACCCGCACACTGCCCTTGAAGGGGCGGGCAGGTAACCCGCACGTTTGAGGTGACACACTCCTCTCTCCCCTACTGGTGTGCAGTATACTGCTGCATCCATTTTCAATAAGCTACCACTCGAATACAAAATTCTTAGCAGTAATCCACACACTTTCAAATCGAAACCGAAGAGTTTCTTAATGGGCCACTCCTTCTATTCTGTCGAGGAGTTCCTTGGAAAAGTAAGGTGATCCTTGTTGTATTGTTAATTGCTTTTACGTAAACTTGTGGATTGGCTTTTTTTGGTTCATAGCCATTTTATGTTTACCTGTTATTACTTTTATGTTGTAATATCATGTACAGACACGTTCCACGACCCTGGAGACTTTCTCCTCAATTTGGTCCTACGGAACTAGACGTGTAAATAATTAAATAAATACCGCTTTCTTCATGCGTTGGCTATTGCCTCTAAATCGCCGCGTTTAGAAGTGTGATTTATGACTGTTCGAGCCACAGATTACGTTATTTGATTTGATCTACTGCGTTTCGCAGAAATGCTAAAAAGAAAACGTGGATTTACTGGCGAAACTGAAGCAGTTCAAATGTTCAAATGTGTATGGATTTCTAAGGGACCAAATTGCTGAGGTTGTCGGTCCCTAGACTTACGCACTACTTAAAGTAACTTATGCTAAGAACAACACACACACCCATGCCCGAGGGAGGACTCGAACTTCCGGCAGGAGGGGCCGCGCAATCCGTGACACGGCGCCTAGACCGCGCGGCTAACTGAAGCTGAGTTTCCACTTATGGAACTCGTAGAGGAAAGCAAGAAATGAATTTGCGCATGGTACAAAAATACTTTTCAATCGACCATGCAGGTGGATCTGATGATGTGCAACACATTAATGTGAAGAAACACAAGCTGGCTCTTTCAAGCAAAGCGTCGTCACAAAGTGTCATGTCTTTTATTACAAAATGTGAGAGTAGAACCATTATAAATGATGACGAAGAGCGGGTTGCTATTGGGGAAGATTTAATAGCTTTTCATGCAATGAAACACAACCTTTCCTTCAGGTCAGTGTACTGCACTGAACAAGTGAACCTCGTTAAAAATCTATGTGAAGCGAAAAGCTATGAATGGACAACTGTTAAATGTGTACGTGAAAACTGGTCTCTTACTTTTAACATCCTTGCGTCTCAAGATATCTGCTTAAAAAATGTACGGCTTATTACTGCATTTGCGCTAGCTCTACCTGGCACTGACGCTGAAAACTGGTCTCTTACTTTTAACTTCCTTGCGTCTCAAGCTATCTGCTTAAAAATTTACGGCTTATTACTGCATTTGCACTAACTCTACTTGGCACTGACGCTGGTCCGGGAAGAGTTGACCTATGGAGAGAATAGTTTTAGCGTGGGACCTGTTAAGGAAATATTTATAACTAACACTAGTTTTCACGTTCCTTCATGTGTTGATTTTTGTGAAATTCTATTTGGAAATATCAAACTCCTGAAAGGTTACATCCTTCTGCAAAAAATAACTGAGAGTGAGAAATAACTGACCTATTTAGGCAATAATCATTGTGTACCCCAGTTAAACGTCTCCTTATATTAAAATGATTTGTGTTACTTCGTATGACAACAATAAAAGAATAAAATATTTACTGGAATGGTACTGCAAGGTATTGATGCAGCAAGACATTGGCTCTGACGTCGACCAGTAGAGTGGTACCATGCGGCCTTACAGGTCCTCCCGGTGAGGTGGTGTAAGGCCGCCACATTGAACGGAGATCATGTTGAAAAATACGGTATTGTGGCCAAAAGAGTGGGGAATAACATGGTGTACTGGAATCCTGAATAAAAGCAACCTCCTTTCAGAAAAAAGTGTGACATTACTTTTTGAACGCTCCTCGTACATCACATAGTTTGATATTTATTACAGAGAAGTACTTACCATACGTTCTGCGAAACCACGATCCTGGTTTATTGGCTGGAGGTTCCATTTTCTGCAAACAAAGAAATTTAAGAGACCCTTTTTTTTTAGAATCAGCGACTACATTATCGTATTTCAGTTTCATTACAGAACAAAAGATAGTCTTTCCAAAATCTCTTGTTTTTTAAAGTAATTTTGTAATCAAATTTATTTAAATCAATGACAGTTGTATTCAGCATAAGGTGACGTTAGGAAAAAATCTGTCAGTCTTAATCTCTACCAGCAGAAAGGTGTAAAAATAAATACAATATATTTCTAGTGGCCCCGCTTTAGGCCCTTTGTTACGCTTTCAAGGTCTTAAACAATACCCATTTGCAACATCTCTTTGATTCTCTATGAGAATGTTCAAATCTGCTCTGCTTCTGTGTTCGAGGGCCGGTCTTATCCGTACTCAGCATATTTGGCAGAATGCTGACACTGGCCTAGCTTTCATATCATTTAGGAAATGCACTAAGTCACTATGCTTTTTCCCAAGGTATTTTAGTAGATATTACCTTCCCACGAATCAGATTGCCCATTCCAATTTTTCCAGAGTCATAACATCTTGTATTACTGTATTTTTCCAGAGTCATAACATCTTGTATTACTTAAAACGTTCTAAATAGTGGCTCGGGTGGTTCATCGGTGATGGACACCTTAAACTCGGTGTCGTCTTTGGAGATATTCGGTCGTAGTGGGATGTGTGGTTCTCGTCTTGCCATCCTCCGCCCATGCTACAGTGGAAGTATAACTGTGGCGGCCAGACAATGTGGACCATCGCGTTTAGCATTTCTCCCATCTGTTTTGTTAGAAATATGACTGCAAACTTTAAGAAGCATCATATAACTGTGGAACAATATATGTCACTGCATATGTCTTACAAGTACACCTTATTGATTTAATTTTTAGTATAATATCAAACACTTTAGAGAGTCAAGAAACACTGGACCCACCTCACTGATGTTATTTAAACGCAGTAGTACCATCAAAGATAATAGCGAAATTTCTAAAAAAATACATGCTTTGAGAATTTCAAAAGTGTGTGGACAACATACAGAACGTGACAGTGCGTGTTAGAGAAAGAGAATTTTTCCTGCCTGGAACATAAATGAGAACGATGGTAACGAATTTTATTTCTTTTATTTTGGTTTGGTTTTTCTAGTAACCTGATTCAAGTTTCCATTTGCTTTCTGCCTATAGTTTTTTTAAGCAGCAGTGATGTATGTGATTCGTGCAAATGGATATTAAACTAGAATACAGTAAATTTCTTATTGGGTAGTTTGTCGAAAATGGACATTAATGAGCTGCTGAAGATTTGTAAAAAGAGCCCGGGACTTGAAATGCCAAGCAATGGACAACTAAATTCTAATTTTCTCATGTTTATGTTCCACATGGATGTCGTTTTAAAACAACAGTCACAGACGAAGTCATCGAGGAAGAGCACGGGCGTGGTATTGGACTATCGGAGTAAAACCATAGCCAAAACACAAGAGCATGAGACAACTGAAATAAAGAATTCACAATAAGAAAGCTTCGTACAAGGTCGATGTCACATATATTGAATACCGTTTAAAAACAAATTGTGATTCATCCATTCATACACTCCTGGAAATTGAAATAAGAACACCGTGAATTCATTGTCCCAGGAAGGGGAAACTTTATTGACACATTCCTGGGGTCAGATACATCACATGATCACACTGACAGAACCACAGGCACATAGACACAGGCAACAGAGCATGCACAATGTCTGCACTAGTACAGTGTATATCCACCTTTCGCAGCAATGCAGGTTGCTATTCTCCCATGGAGATGATCGTAGAGATGCTGGATGTAGTCCTGTGGAACGGCTTGCCATGCCATTTCCACCTGGCGCCTCAGTTGGACCAGCGTTCGTGCTGGACGTGCAGACCGCGTGAGACGACGCTTCATCCAGTCCCAAACATGCTCAATGGGGGACAGATCCGGAGATCTTGCTGGCCAGGGTAGTTGACTTACACCGTCCAGAGCACGTTGGGTGGCACAGAATACATGCGGACGTGCATTGTCCTGTTGGAACAGCAAGTTCCCTTGCCGGTCTAGGAATGGAAGAACGATGGGTTCGATGACGGTTTGGATGTACCGTGCACCATTCAGTGTCCCCTCGACGATCACCAGAGGTGTACGGCCAGTGTAGGAGATCGCTCCCCACACCATGATGCCGGTGTTGGCCCTGTGTGCCTCGGTCGTATGCAGTCCTGATTGTGGCGCTCACCTGCACGGCGCCAAACACGCATACGACCATCACTGGCACCAAGGCAGAAGCGACTCTCATCGGTGAAGACGACACGTCTCCATACGTTCCTCCATTCACGCCTGTCGCGACACCACTGGAGGCGGGCTGCACGATGTTGGGGCGTGAGCGGATGACGGCGTAACGGTGTGCGGGACCGTAGCCCAGCTTCATGGAGACGGTTGCGAAAGGTCCTCGCTGATACCCCAAGAGCAACAGTGTCCCTAATTTGCTGGGAAGTGGCGGTGCGGTCCCCTACGGCACTGCGTAGGATCCTACGGTCTTGGCGTGCATCCGTGCGTCGCTGCGGTCCGGTCCCAGGTCGACGGGCACGTGCACCTTCCGCCGACCACTGGCGACAACATCGATGTACTGTGGAGACCTCACGCCCCACGTGTTGAGCAATTCGGCGGTACGTCCACCCGTCCTCCCGCATGCCCACTATACGCCCTCGCTCAAAGTCCGTCAACTGCACATACGGTTCACGTCCTCGCTGTCGCGGCATGCTACCAGTGTTAAAGACTGCGATGGAGCTCCGTATGCCACGGCAAACTGGCTGACACTGACGGCGGCGGTGCACAAATGTCCCCACTCTCTTCTACTCCACTACTTCGCAATAAGCAACTACAGGGTGTTTCAAAACGTTATACAGACCCTACCACAGCTCGGCTTATGAACCACTGGCGAAGCAGTGCTCTGACATAATAAAAGGCGTTAATACTATATGGATTACAGAAATGATTTACTAATAATACTAAAGCACGAAGCGCATATGGACAGAATCTATACAAACCTCTGCGCACTCTTCTACAGTAATAGAGCGGAAATAGATTCTTAGTCATCCTGCACGGTAGTTGCAGCGTTCACCCAGGATAGTTCCAGCGTTCACCCAGGAAAGGCAACTTCCCCCACCACAAGCGCTGCTTGCACTTCAGTTTACAAATGAACTATACCTCCCATGCGTTTCTTGTCCGTTTCTCTTATGTGAGTATGCAAAACAACTTCACTGAGTTCGAGTTAATACTAAGTTAGTTTCAGTTTGTTAAGTGAGTACTTATTTACAGCTGTCACGTGAGCTCTTATGCAAGAAGGCTAAAGTGCTAGAGGTATCAACTGTCTGCCACACTGAAGTGCCTGCCCCAAGTGTGACATGCTGTAAATATATGTTGTCTCCACTGCCATGGCTGGAATACAAGTGCCACCAATTCCTAAATGGAAGCAATTTAGGCTGTCTACCAGTAACACAATGAATGGTAAGGGAAGTGCAGTAACTTTCTGGTCATTCATTAATTCACCACCAAGAGAGTACAACACAGTTCCACACCTTTACAGTTTGCTGCCAACGATAGGCACCACAAGCCGCCACATTTACCTATCCTATCCCTTTCCCATCAAAACTACATAGGTCACTAACAACATCACATTTACAAATTATACACTTCCAGGCAGTTTTAATAGTAATGTACACTACTGGCCACTAAAATTGATACACCGAGAAGAAATGCAGATGATACACGGGTATTCATTGGACAAATATACCATACTAGAGCTGACAAGTGATTACATTTTCACGCAGTTTGGGTGCATAGATCCTGAGAAATCAGTACCCAGAACAACGGCCTTAATACGCCTGGGAATTAAGTCAAACAGAGCTTGGATGGCGTGTACAGGTACAGCTGCCCACGCAGCTACAACACGATACCACAGTTCATCAAGGGTAGTGACTGGCGTATTGTGACGAGCCAGTTGCTCGGCCACCATTGACCAGACGTTTTCAATTGGTGAGAGATCTGAAGAATGTGCTGTCTAGGGCAGCAGTCGAACATTTTCTGTATCCAGAAAGACGCGTACAGGATCTGCAAAATGCAGTCGTGCATTATCCTGCTGAAATGTAGGGTTCCGCAGGGATCGAATGAAGGGTAGAGACACGGGTCGTCACACATCTGAAATGTAACGTCCACTGTTCAAAGTGCAGTCAGTGCGAACAAGAGGTGACCGAGACATGTAACCAATGGCACCTCATACTATCACATCAGGTGATACGCCAGTATGGCGATGACGAATACACGCTTCCAATATGCGTTCACAGCGATGTCGCCAACACGAATGCGACCATCATGATGCTGTAAACAGAACCTCGATTCATCCGAAAAAATGACGTTTTGCCATTCGTGCACCGAGGTTCGTCGTTGAATATACCATCGCAGGCGCTCCTGTTTGTGATGCAGCGTCAAGGGTAACCGCAGCCATGGACTCCGAGCTGATAGTCCATGCTGCAGCAAACGTCGTCGAACTGTTCGTGCAGATGGTTGTTGTCTTGCAAACGTCCCCATCTGTTGACTCAGGGATGAAGACGTGGCTGCACGATCTGTTACAGCCATGCGGATAAGATGGTTGTTGTCTTGCAAACGTCCCCATCTGTTGACTCAGGGATGAAGACGTGGCTGCACGATCTGTTACAGCCATGCGGATAAGATGCTTGTCATCTCGACTGCTAATGATACGAGGCCGTTGGGATCCAGCACGGAGTTCCGTATTACCCTCCTGAACCCACCGATTCCATATTCTACTAACAGTCATAGCATCTCGACCAACGCGAGCAGCAATGTCGCGATACGATAACCGCAATCTCGATATGCTACAATCCGACCTTTATCAAAGTCGGAAACGTGAAACGTGATGGTATGCATTTCTCCTCCTTACACGAGGCATCACAACAACGTTTCACCAGGCAACGCCGGTCAACTGCTGTTTGTGTATGAGAAATCGGTTGTAAACTTTCGTCATGTCAGCACCATGTAAGTGTTGCCACCGCGCCAACCTTATGAGACTGCTCTGAAAAGCTAATCATTTGCATATCACTGTATCTTCTTCGTGTCGGTTAAATTTCGCGTCTGTAGCACGTCATCTTCGTGGTGTAGCAATTTTAATAGCCAGTAGTGTATTTTTACTATTCCATTCTTCTGTTGTTACACACTAGCTACTTGTAGTGTCAAAAGTTTCGACAGCTGAAGCGATGCTAGCGCTCCAAGTGGCTTGTGTGTAGAACATGACTCAAAATGGTTGCAATTTTTCCTGATAGAGTTTGGCAATTGTTTGTCATAGACCGTGGCTGCACTCAAACTGACTGTTTAACAGCAACTATCGATATTGGTCTTGCATCATGCTTCATCCAGTACTACCCACAGATGGCACCATGTTTGTGGGCGGCGCAGTACACAGGTTTTTTAAAATGAAACTATATGGTTCCGAAGAACTTTTCAAGTCTCAAATCTCTATGATTTATATGTGTAGACTGAAGCAACGAATGACAATTTGTACCCAGGCCAAGGTTCAAACCCTGGTCTCCTGCTCATCTACATCTACATCATCATCGCAAGCTACCTAATGCTGTATGGCTGAGGGTAATTTCGGTACCACTATATGATCCCTCCAACCCTAGGCCGGCCGGTGTGGCCGAGCGGTTTTAGGCGCTACAGTCTGGGACCTCGCGACCGCCACGGTCGCAGGTTGGAATCCTGCGTCGGGCATGGATGTGTTTGCTGTCCTTAGGTTAGTTAGGTTTAAGTACTAAGTTCTAGGCGACAGATGACCTCAGAAGTTTAGTCCCATAGTTCTCAGAGCTGTTTGAACCATTTGAACCTCCAACCCTGTTCCACCCGCGAGTAATGCATGGGAAGAATGATTGTCGGTAAGCCTCTGTATTGGCTCTAATTTCTCGAATTTTTCCATCCTGGTCAATACGTGTATGAGGGGGAGGGGGGTGGGGAGTAATTTGTTGTCCGAGTCCTCCTGAAAAGTGCTGTCCGAAATTTCAATAGTAACTCTCTCCGTGATAGACAACGCCTCTCTTGTAACGTCTCCCAGTGGAGTTTGTTTAGCATCTCCGTAACGCTCCATCGCCAGGTAAACAATCCCTTGACAAAACACGCCTCTCTTCTTTCGATCTTCTCTATCAGTTGTACCTGATAGGTAGCCCAGATATATGAGCAATACTCGAGGATCGGGCCAACAAGCTCCATATAAACCACTTCATTCGTGAATGAGTTACATTTCCTTAAGATTCTTTTGACGAATCTGAGTCTGGTGTCTGCTTTGCCCACTATCTGTTTTATATGCTCATTCCACTTAAAGTCGCTCTGGATATTTACGCCTAGAAATTTTACGGCAGACACTGTCTCCAGTTGCTTGTCATCAATAGTGTAGCTGTACAGTAGCGGATTTCTTTCCATATGTATGTGCAATATGTTACATTTATTCACGTTCAGGGTAAGCAGACGCGCTAACCATTACGCCACCCTGGCACACGGGCCTTGCACAACTGCAAGGACTCTCCCAGCATGCCTTTCTCCTCAAGCCAAATTCCCATTCACGCTCAAACTTACTTGGTATTCCCCACAACTCAATCGGCGTTGCAAAGGCTCTCCTGCTGTATAGGAGTAGTTTCTCAGCATCAAACGAAAATGGGGAACCTGCATGAAACCCAGGCATGGTGGTTTACTCCAATCACCTCAGCATCGCACAAAATGGGAGATTTTGCCTGAAACTCAGACATTGCGTTTTAATAAAATAAAATCAAAAATGAGTAAAGCAAGTATGCCTGAGTTTCAGGCAAGATCCCCTATTTTGTTCGATGCTGAGGTGATATTCTAACACAGTTGGAGAGCCTCTGCAATGCTTTTCAAGTTTAGGGGGAATACCAAGTGGGATGAGGCGTGAATGAGAATTTTGATTGAGGAGGGAGATGTGGTAGGCTGGTATGTGCAGTCGTGCACAGCCACTGTGCCAGAGTGTAGTGGTTAGCGGATCTGCCCAGTGAGCAGGAGACCGGGTTCGAACCCCCACGTTGCTACAAATTTTTATTCGTCGCTTCAGTCTCCTTATACAGATCACAGGTTTCTGATGTTCTCAATATTACTCAGCCTCACGCCTACACGTTCAATATTAATGCACGTCAGGAAATATTGCACAATATTATTGATTTTTTAGGGGACCATTATCAGTACTGCCTACTATATTTTGTTTTACATGGTGCATTTAACAAAACCATTAGAGAGAAGACCAAAAAGAAACAGAGAATTCTGAATACTCAAAAATAAGAGTAAACATATTCGTGTTTCAACATAGAGGAAGTAGAACGTAGTTAAATTTCATACCATTGAGCAAACCAAAACAATGCTCTAAACCATCAAAGATATATGTATGAAGTGGAAAGAAGCGAGAGAAAGAAGAAAAAATATCACTCGCTACCAGACTGAGATCCATTGGAAAAACTCTCAGGAAATTTAGTCTAACCACAAAGGAGATTGCTTACAAAACTCTTTTTCGACAAATACTTCAATATTTCTCGTCAGTCTGGGATCCGTAAAGTTAAAAGTTTGAGGTCGTATGTTACTAGAAGAGTGAAATAATTTTTTGCTTCCTGCTACGTAAATCTCGTGAAAAGACCATAATGGTGAAACTAGAGAGACTTGAGTTTGCACGGAGGCTTACCATCAATGGTTCTTCCAGCAAGCCATTCGTGACTGGAACAGCAGAAAGGCAAGCAACTGCGGTACATATAGTGCCATCTGCCACACGATGTAAAGCGGCTTGCGGGGTATAGACGTAGTACACGTAATAGCACTAGTGTAGATGACAATGTTATTAGTAACCTTAGACGTTCTGGACGAGCTGCAGATATCTATTATTAAGTAATGTATGAAAGAAATGCACAAATATTCATTCCAGTCCTGATAAGGTTTCAAAGTGGTACAGGGATTGTCAGCTTGCTTTAAATGTACAGAAATGTAAAATTGCACACTCCATAAAACGAAAAACTGTAATATACTACGGCTACAGTATCAACGGGTCACAGTTACTATTGATCAATTCATCAAATATCAGGGTGTAACACTTTGGTGGATCCTGAAACGGGACAATCACTTACGCTCAGTTGTAGTTAAAACAGTTGGCAGACTTCAGTTCATTCGTACAATGCAATGTACAAAGGAGACGGCTTACAAATCACTCACGCGACCCATCCTAGAATATTGCTCAAGTGTGTGGGACATGTACCAAACGGGACTAGCAACGAATATTGAGCGTATTCAGGGAAGGGCAGTACGAATGGTCACAGGTTTGTTTGAGCTGCGGAGGAGTGTCACAGAGATCGTGAACGGAACGAACTGGTAGACATTTGAAGATGGACATGAACTATCCCGAGAAAGGCTACTTACAAAGTATCAAGAGCCGTCACTAAATTTTATAATCCCCTAAGCATCGCTCCCGTAGGGATCTTGAGGACAAGATTAGATTAGATTAGATCAGATTCAGTTTTCGTACAGCAGACCCAAAAATGAGATGATTCTCGTGCGTGTGCATGTACAGAGGCATTTAAATAGTCATTTCTCCTGCGTTACGTATGTCAATGAACCGACAAAAAGGCGTAAAAACTAGGGTTGTCATTTTTTTGACATAAGAAGCAAGAGACATTTACCTAAAAATACGACCGAGCTAGGTGGCGCAGTGGCTAGCACTTTGGACTTGCATTCGGGAGGACGACGGTTCAATCCCGCGTCCGGCCATCCTGATTTAGGTTTTCCGTGATTTCCCTAAATCCCTCCAGGCAAATGCCAGGATGGTTCCTTTGAAGGGGCACGCTCGACTTACCTAATCCGATGAGACCGCTGACCTCGCTGCCTGGTCTCCTCCCCCAAATAACCCCCAACCCTGAAAATACTGGATTTTCCACAAAAGTAAGGGACAGTTCATAAAGCCTTGGAAATCAAACGTTATTTACCAGTATCAATTGTATTACAATTAGTTTTTTACAGGATGAGATAATTATTGAAATACACAAAAGAAACTATCTTACACCCTCTTAACAGTACACACACTACATCACACGAGATATGATAAAACATGGAAATAAATCATTAATAAATCTACGATATTTTCTCAGCCTGTACTTCACATTTCCCCTAGCAGGCTAAAAGTGCGCTGCCTAACTTTGCCATGCAATGGGAACTTTCTAAACGGCATGTTCATGTGTGCAGCAATTAGTGATTCATTTTTAACCAGACCTAATGAACACCTGTTTCTACTGTCTGACCACTTGTTAGACATTACGTAGGTTGCGTTCAACAAATGCACTGGACCCAGGAACGTTCATTACAAAAGAGTCAAGTTTTTCTAATTCTATTTATTTCTGTTGTCCTTTATGACAAGTAACCACTGCTACCCACTTGTTTGAGTTACGAGACGTGTTTTTTTAAGTTAGGTTCGTTTTGTTGTAGACACTAGTAGTTCTCGCGCACACTGCAACGAGCACTTGCGTCGTGTGCCAGCATGCCACGGGAACAACTGCACTCAGTTTCAGTTCTGTAGCTAACCTGTACGGTTCTGTTCTGTGCGTTCAAAATGTTTAAGACTATCAACTCGCATGCCGCGTGTGAGGTTCGCTCAGTGATATGGTTTTTGGCAGCAAGGAACCTGTCTACTGCAGAAATTCATCGACAGATTTGCGAAGTGTACGGTGATACTGTTATGAGTGAAAGCAAAGTGCGTAAGTGGGTACGAGAATTCAAAGATGACCGTGACAACGTCTATGATGATGACCGCTCCGGTCGCCCTTCTTTCATTACAGGCGATTTGGTGGTTTCAGTTGAAGCGAGGATTCCTGAGAATAGCGCTTCACAATAACAGGTATTTCAAACGAATTTCCTGACGTGTCGAGATCAGTGCTTTACTACATTGTTTCTGAACGCCTAAGGTTTAGGAAACTGTGCCGCCATTGGGTCCCGAAACTCCTAACAGAGTACCACAAAAAACAAAGATTTGAGTGTGCGTTGAAGTTCTTGACTCGTTATCGCGAAGAAGGTGACGGCTTCTTGAGTCTGATTGTAGCTGGAGACGAAACATGGGTTTCGCATATCACGCCCGAATCACGGAATGGAGACACACACTCGCCTGTAAAGGTGAAGGGAAAACAGACTCTGTACCAGCGCCAAATCATGGCGTCGGTGTTTTGGGATAGACATGGTGTTTTGTTGGTCGACTTTATGTAAAGGGGAACCACCATCAATGCAGAAGCATACTGCCAAACCCTGAGAAAGCTACGCAGAGCGATTCAAAACAAAAGACGCGGCATGCTGACAAAGGGAATTGTTCTTCTCCAAGACAATGCAAGACCTCACACTGCAGGTCAGACCCGCGATTTATTGGACAGTTTTGGCTGGGAAGTTTTAGACCAGCCACCCTACAGTCCTGATCTTGTGCCGAGCGATTACCATCTGTTCCTCCACCTCAAACAACACCTCAGTGCCAAGCGTTACAATGACGACGACGAAGTGAAAACGGCAGTGAACTCTTGGTTATCGGAGCAGGCGGCAAGTTTTATGAAGAGGGAATTTTAAAATTGGTTGAGGGGTATGATACGTGTTTCAACAAACTTGGCAACTATGTCGACAAATAGAGTGAAGTATGTACTTTCTGAAAATAAATTTACTTTTTTGAAATAACCTTTCGCTGTATACTTACGCTCAAACGGACCTTACTTAAAAAACCACCTCGTATTTCACGCACTCTCCAAAATACGGGCAGGAATATTCCCAGAAAAACGAAACCCTTCATACAGTTCCTACATCTCAATTATTTCAGCTAATTGGAGGGATTTCACTGCAGCTTCCAGGGAAGAAAAATCTATGCTTCTGTTTAAAGCAAAAAATTGTAGCTTCGCTGCAACAGTCTCATCCAACAAATCGTACGATATCTGAAAATAGTTTAAGGCTTCGTTATAGAAGTGATAAAACTTCTCTCCAGCCTAGTTGATTCTGAAGAAGAATGAGCGTTCATGATATTCTTAACTGCAGTTCTAAAGAACTCCTCCTTTTCTTTCCTCCAGTTTTCTCTTCAGTAACCACAATCCGTCCTAAGCTTCAATCACATAAATAGTGTCTCGTTCTAAGATCTTGATGCACTGCACAAAAATTTTAGACTTGTTACTTAAGACTAGTAAATGAATTCTACGTTCATCTTCTTGATCAAAATATTTCTTCAGAAATTTGGAATAGTCCTCTCCCAGTAATTTGAAGTAACATTTGATCGCGGCCAGTTGTGGATTAATCTTTCTACTACACGTTCTAGAAAAGGCCAGCAGTTGTAACGTGTCCAAATGTCTTCATCCACTGAACATCTACAACCTCAAAATACTTCTTGTGGCGCTTTGCAGACGTGGAAAAATGACAATGTATTTTCAGAATAACATTCTCTATGTCTATATCAAAGCAGTCAGTTCCATGCCTCATTGTACACACATCAAAAAGTTTTGCGTCATCCTGGTTCCCAGAACTCCTGAACATAGACGCTGACTGTGGATATTGTATCACAGCCCCTTTGACTGTGCAGAGATGTCACTAAACCCCCCCCCCCCCCCCCCCCATAGACGCAAACAACCATGCATGAGTAGCGCCTATTAGACGGAGGAGGTCCAACAGCCGATCAGTTCCAGTCATTCCACCGGGAAGGAGGTACACGGCTCGCGTTGGCTGTAGTTCAACCATGACTAGATGCTCAAAACCGCGATTCGATCGCGTCCGCATTGTCACTTCGTGCCAGGAAGGGCTCTCAACAAGGGAAGTGTCAAGGCGTCTCGGAGTGAACCAAAGCAATGTTGTTCAGACATGGGGGAGATACAGAGAGACAGGAACTGTCAATGACATGCCTCGCTCAGGCCTCCAAGGGCTACTACTGCAATAGATGATCGCTACCTACTGTTTATGCCTAGGAGAAACACTGACAACGACGACACCATGTTGAATAATGCTTTTCGTGCAGCCACAGGACGTCGTGTTACGACTCAAACTGTCGCAGTAGACTGCATGATGCGCCAACTTCACTCCCGCCGTCCATGGCGAGGTCCATCTTATCAACCACGACACTATGCAACCCGGTACAGACGGGCCCAACAACATGCCGAACTGGCCGCTCAGGATTGGCATCACGGTCTCTTCACCGATGAGTGTCACATATGCCTTCAACCAGACAATCGTGGGAGACGTGTTTGGAGGCAACCCCGTCAGGCTGTACGCCTTAGACACACTGTCCAGAGAGTGCAGCGAGGTGGAGGTTCCCTGCTGTTTTGGGGTGGAATTATGTGGGGTCGACGTACGCCGCTGGTGGTCATGAAAGGCGCCGTAACGGCTGTACGATACGTGAATCCCATCCTCCGACCGATAGTGCAACCATATCGGCAGCATATTGGCACTCGTCTTCATGGACGATAATTCACACTCCCATCGTGCATATCTTGTGAATGACTTCCTACTGGGAAGGACATCGCTCGACTAGAGTGGCCAGCATGTTCTCCAGACATGAACCCTATCGATCATGCCTGGGGTAGACTGAAAAGAGCTGTTTATGGACGACGTGACCCACCAACCACTCTGAGGGATCTGCGCCGAATTGTCTTGGAGGAGTGGGACAATCTGTACCAACAGTGCTTTGATGAACATGTGGATAGTATGCATGCATCAATGCAACAGGACTTGCTACGGGGTCTTAGAGGTATCGGTGTGTACAGCAATCTGGACCACCACCTCTAAAGGTCTCGCTGTATGGTGATACAACACTCAATGTGTGGTTTTTATGAGCAATAAAAAGAGCGGAAATCATGTTTATGTTGATATCTATTCCAATTTTCTGTACAGGTTCCTGAACTCTCAGAACCGAGGTAATACAAAACTTTTTTTTCATGTGTTTATTATGGATAATATGAGCTGAGCAATTTGACTTCGTAATTCTGCCATGTACATAATGAAGCAGCTTATAAACAGAATTGTGCTTACCGTTACTGATATTATTGTTGTCTGCAGTATGGAAATAATCTTGTCTAAAGACAGGCCCCTTTCATGAACTACCGTAATGACACACTCATTAAGTGAACTTGAGATTTCACTGGAGACTTTCACAAAGGTGCAGCAACTTGTTCTCTTCACCGCGTTCAACTGTGTGGTATCTTACACAGACAAGAAACATTTTACGATTACCTTCATTGCTTGTATCTATTGCAACTGAAAAGAAACAGTTTTTAGCAACAAGTTCGGTGACACCATCTTTTAGAGACCTTGGACCCAATACATCCTATACCAAATTTTCTCCCTTCGTTCTTCCGCACGAACCACCGTTATAAACATTGGAATCCCCAAATATATGAGATATCACTTTATTTGAACAATCCGTGCTGGCGTAATTGTGTATATGTATGCTGTTGCTACTAAATCTTTGAATTTGAGCCACATCTCGTCTACATTTGCATAGTCATTTCGGAAGGAATGGAGATTGTCTATTAGGAAGGCTTCTAGTGACACTCTATCCGCTTTTTTAAATAAATTTATTTTGCGTTTGTTTCTGGTGGATTTGGAAGAAACGGTATTGAGCCTAGCTACAACGACCTTGTGGTCACTAATCCCTGTATCAGTCATGATGCTCTCTATCAGTTCTGGATTGTTTGTGGCTAAGAGGTCAAGTATGATTTCACAACCATTTACAATTCGCGTGGTTTCGTGGACTAACTGCTCGAAATAATTTTCGGAGAAAGCATTTAGGACAAGATGTTTTCTGCCTACCACCGTTTATGAACAAGTATTTTTGCCAACATATCGAGGAAAGGTTGAAGTTCCCACCAACTATAACCGTATGAGTGGGGTATTTATTTGTTACGAGACTCAAATTTTCTCTGAACTGTTCCGCAACTATATCATCGGAGTCTGGGGGTCGGTAGAAGGAGCCAATTATTAACTTAGTTCGGCTGTTAAGTATGATCTCCACCCATACCAATTCGCACGGAGTATCTACTTCGACTTCACTACAAGATAAACCACTACTGACAGACACAAACACTCCACCACCAATTCTGCCTAATCTATCTTTCCTGAACACTGTCTGAGACTTCGTAAAAATTTCTGCAGAACTTATTTCAGGCTTTAGCCAGCTTTCTGTACCTATAACGATTTCAGTTTCTGTGCTTTCTATTAGCGCTTGAAGCTCAGGGACTTTTCCAGCACAACTACAACAATTTACAACTACAATTACGAGTGTTCCTTGATCCAAGTACGTCCTGTATTTACCATGCACCCTTTGAGATTGCAGCCCACCCCGTACTTTCCTGAGGCCTTCTAACCTAAAAAACCGCCCAGTCCACGCCACACAGCCTCCGCTACCCGCGTAGCCGCCAGCTGAGTGTAGTGAACTCCTGACCTATTCAGCGGAACCCGAAACCCCACCACCCTATGGCGCAAGTCAAGGAATCTGCAGCCAACACGGTCACAAAACCGTCTGATCCTCTCATTCAGACCCTCCACCCGGCTCTGCACCAAAGGTCCGCAGTCGGTTCTGTCGACGATGCTGCAGATGGTGAGCTCTGCCTTCATCTCGTAAGCAAGACCGGCAGCTTTCACCAAATCAGATAGCCGCTGGAATCTAGAGAGGATTTCCTCAGATCCAAAGCGACACACGTCATTAGTGCCGACATGTGCCACCACCTGCAGCTGGCTGCACCCTGTGCTCTTCATAACATCCGGAAGGACCCTTTCCACATCAGGAATGACTCCTCCCGGAATACACACAGAGTGCACACTGGATTTCTTCCCCTCCTTAGCCGCCATATCCCTAAGGCGCCCTATTACGCGCCTAACATTGGAGCTCCCAACTACCAATAAGCCCACCCTCTGCGATTGCCCGGACCTTGAAGGCTGAGAATGATCCTCTGAAACAGGGCAGGCAGCTGCATTTGGCTCAGCCAGAGACAGTGCCTGAAACCGGTTTGTCAGACGCACTGGGGAGGCTTTCTGATCAGCCTCCAGGGACGTCTTTCGCTGCCTGCCACGCATTGGAACGACCTCCCAATCAACCACAGGCGAGGGCTCAGCCCCACTGCGGGCATAAATCGGGGCAACCACAGCCGCAGACCGGTCTGGGGACAGACGGGACGAGGTTGACATCCCCGTGATACCCAAGTCCGGTTCCCTACAGTGGTGCCCATTGGCAACAGCCTCCAGCTGCGCGGCCGAAGTCAGCGCCGCTTGCAGCTGTGAGCGAAGGGATGCCAATTCAGCCCTCATCCGAACACAGCAATCGCAGTCACTGTCCATTCTAATCGATGTTGAATAACAGTTACTGAAACACGAGTCTGTGCCTAGATAACGCAAGCGAACCACGCAAAGAATGTATTAACTAACCTGTACAAATGCCTAACGACTGCACTACAATCTGCTGAATTTACGATTAAAGTAACTAAAACTCGAAATTACAGCTGATATACGAAACTCACACGCAATTTAAGTAAGAAACTACGAAGTAAACACTAAAGCGCGATGCTACAACTCTCAAATATTAAAATACTCCCGAAATTTATGAATTATACAATGCAAGTACCAAAAACACGCAAAGAAATTAAGAATTAAACTATGTAACAAATAAGTAAGCTAAGGGTATACGACTTGCTGCTGCAGCTGCTTATCCAACGGCGGCAGGGAACACACTGGCTGTGACCAACCAACGCTGGCCGTTCAAAACAAAAACAGAAGACAGACGACTACGCGAATTTACACTATTCAGGTACAAAGGCGCGATGCTACAACTCTCAAATACTAAAATACGCCCGAAATTTATGAATTAAACCATGCAAGTACCAAAAACACGCAAAGAAATTAAGAATTAAACTATGTAACAAATAATTAAGCTAAGGGTACGACTTGCTGCTGCAGCACACTCATACGGTTATAGTTGGTGGGGACTTCAACCTTCCCTCAATATGTTGGCAAAAATACTTGTTCATAAACGGTGGTAGGCAGAAAACATCTTCCGAGATTGTCCTAAATGCTTTCTCCGAAAATTATTTCGAGCAGTTAGTCCCCGAACCCACGCGAATTGTAAATGGTTGTGAAATCATACTTGACCTCTTAGCCACAAACAATCCAGAGCTGATAGAGAGCATCATGACTGATACAGGGATTAGTGACCACAAGGTCGTTGTAGCTAGGCTCAATACCGTTTCTTCCAAATCCACTAGAAACAAACGTAAAATAAATTTATTTAAAAAAGCGGATAAAGTGTCACTAGAAGCCTTCCTAAGAGACAATCTCCATTCCTTCCGAAATTACTATGCAAATGTAGACGAGATGTGGCTCAAATTCAAAGATTTAGTAGCAACAGCAGTTGAGAGATTCATACCTCATAAATTGGTAAGAGATGGAACGGATCCCCCGTGGTATACAAAACAGATCCGAGCGCTGTTGCAGAGGCAACGGAAAAAGCATGCGAAGTTCAGAAGAACGCGAAATCCCGAAGATTGGCTAAAATTTACAGACGCGCGAAATTTGGCACGGACTTCAATGCGAGATGCCTTTAATAGGTTCCACAACGAAACATTGTCTCGAAATTTGGTAGAAAATCCGAAGAAATTCCGGTCGTATGTAAAGTACACAAGCGGCAAGACGCAGTCAATACCTTCGCTGCGCAGTGCCGATGGTACTGTTACCGACGACTGTGCCGCTAAAGCGGAGTTATTGAACGCAGTTTTCCGAAATTCGATCACCAAGGAAGACGAATGGAATATTCCAGAATTTGAAACACGAACAGCTGCTAGCATGAGTTTCTTAGAAGTAGATACCTTAGGGGTTGCAAAGCAACTCAAATCACTTGATACGGGCAAGGCTTCAGGTCCAGATTGTATACCGATTAGGTTCCTTTCAGATTACGCTGATACTATGGCTCCCTACTTAGCACTCATATACAACCGCTCGCTCACCGATAGATCTGTACCTACAGATTGGAAAATTGCGCAGGTCGCACCAGTGTTTAAGAAGAGTAGTAGGAGTAATCCATCTAACTACACACCTATATCATTGACGTCGGTTTGCAGTAGGGTTTTGGAGCATATACTGTATTCAAACGTTATGAATCACCTCGAAGGAAACGATCTATTGATACGTAATCAGCGTGGTTTCAGAAATCATCGCTCTTGTGCAAAGCAGCTAGCTCTTTATTCGCACGAAGTAATGGCCGCTATCGACAGGGGATCTCAAGTTGATTCCGTATTTCTAGATTTAAGGGAAAGCTTTTGACACCGTTCCTCACATGCGACTTCTAATCAGGCTGCGGGCCTATGGGGTATCGTCTCAGTTGTGCGACTGGATTCGTGATTTCCTATCGGGAAGGTCGCAGTTCGTAGTAATAGACGGCAAATCATCGAGTAAAACTGAAGTGATATCAGGTGTTCCCCAGGGAAGCGTCCTGGGACCTCTGCTGTTCCTGATCTTTATAAATGACCTGGGTGACAATCTGAGCAGTTCTCTTAGGTTGTTCGCAGATGATGCTGTAATTTACCGTCTAGTAAGGTCATCCGAAGACCAGTATCAGTTGCAAAGCGATTTAGTAAAGATTGCTGTATGGTGTGGCAGGTGGCAGTTGACACTAAATAACGAAAAGTGTGAGGTGATCCACATGAGTTCGAAAAGAAATCCATTGGAATTCGATTACTCGATAAATAGTACAATTCTCAAGGCTGTCAATTCAACTAAGTACCTGGGTGTTAAAATAACGAACGACTTCAGTTGGAAAGACCACATAGATAATATTGTGGGGAAGGCGAGCCAAAGGTTGCGTTTCATTGGCATTCTCCATAGGAGTTGTATTGACTGAATTTTCATCAGAATCGGACATCTTAACACCGACGTCTTACGTTGTAAATTGGAAGACCTACGAAAGTACGCATCGGAAGACGAGGTAAATAACCCAGAATGCTCAGATTTACCAGTGAATGGCGAGTCATCACAAGATTTCATTCTTCTGAGGCTCCAAAGAGAAAAAAATTATAGAGTGCTTTGAACTTCAAGGCAAATCAAATAAGAATTTTGAAATAATTAGAGACAAAAAAAGACAAACAGTTAACACGGGACGCAAAATTTTCACCTCAAATACGGGATGTCCCTTGCAATAAGGGACAGGTGACGACTCTAGTAAGAATCGGTATAGCTGAAAGTACCCTTCGTCACACGCTCCACAAAGATTTGCAGCGTATGGATATAGGCGTAGATTTAGACGCAGATGGTATTGTTCACACTGAGTTCGGTAGCGATCTACTACACCACTGCTATTTTATCCACTGTTTTAATCATTCACAAGTAGGCCACATACGTTGCACCCTGCTGGCAGCAGTTTCAACACATTTAGTTACTCGCGGCTAAACACTGTAGCCGGTTAAAAATTCAGTGGCAGCAAGATTTCGGTGATACAGGGTCCCGTATCTCTGGACCAATGATGTGACCGTTATCAGATGTGACGTCCACCCTTCGACTGCAATACAACTTTCGATCAGTTACATTTTACTTTCGACAGGGGCGGCGTAGTGTGCTGTTGTTGGCAACGAGCGTTGAATACAGGGAATTATGTAACGTTCATATTAACGCAAACGTTTTATTATGAAATGTTCGCTTTACGAGGATAGTTAGTTTAGTGAGCGGATAAGGGTACGTACAAAAACCTGTCAACCACAGAGCAGAAACAGCCTTAAATATTTACTTCATGCCTCGTCGTTACCGACTTCAGCATACTGCGTCGCCGCTGCCATAAGTAAAAGTTTACCCTTTCGACGACTTAAACATATCCGTAATGTGACTACAAGAAACACTGCATTCGCTCACACAAGAGAAGCTATAGCTCTTCATTATAGCAACAAATTCTTTTTAATTGCGTATAGTGACGAAAAAATTAGTCTTGTAATACTTACAAAGCGAAGTCAGAGTTGTTCAGCGCACGGTCATATGATTATATACATCGAACAGCCACCAACATAAACAATTCAGAGACATACGAACAATATCAGATGAACTCTAGTCAGAGATTGTGTGCTGTTGACTGTAACTACCATGGTAACTAAGCGAACTTGTTCGTTAGGCGCCTCTTAAAGCTACATCGAAGTTCATGTAGACTCTGGCTAACTACACCGTCGCGGAGAGTTTTGTTTTAAATAATTTATTTACGTTATTGAGTGTAACTACCATGGCAACTACACGAACTTGTTCGTTAGGCGCCTCTTAAAAGCTATAATGAATTCCTTGTAAACTGTGACTATTTTTAACAGTTTATTTACGTGCACACATAAGAAGTAAAATAATCACATTTCCTTTAAACTCTTAAGGCATTTACTACAACTTAATCATAATATTTTCATATGTCGATTCTTTATGTTTTCTGTGACTGGTATAGTTGTTTATTTACAATGAAAGTTATTCAGCGGAGGAGCTGGATCTTATGTAGTCTGAACATACTGAGTTAGTAGATTCTGCAAAAGATTGGCTTTGTTTTAATACGTTCTGGCCCTTGCTTACAGACATATGCAAGAATGAATTGTCCTTCAAATTCTTTTATATTTTACCACCGACATGAGTAAAGCAACAACAGCTAGCATATATATATTAAAATGAGCCTTGCTGAGGAATGATCATATATTATTCTGGGTAAAATACTTACGTCAAAGTGTCAAGGAATGTCATGCGAAATGGTTGTCGCCACCAATTAGAAAATTCATATTCTCTGGAATGAGTTCTTCTGCCTTTTTCCCGTGACAGTTAACTTGATGGCTATGCTCTCAACACTATTATGTTACGGTAATAAAAAGTTGTTTATGGTACACAATGTCCGACAGCAAAACTAGCAGCTGCGAGAAATTGAGAAATCTGTTAACTCTAACCTCTGTTACTTTACTTCCTTTTTGTCTAACTTAGTGAAACATTTAACCTACGCACATAGAGGCTGTAGCATATTGGTTTTCATCGCTTCAGTTATGATACACCTGTGATACAGAAGTAGTAATCTGAGTGTCCTATATGCATTTGCCTTTTTTATAAAATAAATGACACATTTTCGAATATTTCAGCCTCACCTTTCTTAAAAGGAAAGACTTCCATTTTGTTACTCTTAAGTTCTTAAGTCAATAATCATAATTTTGACACATTATGAGTTACTATTCATTAGACATACCTGTGCTATATCCCTAATTATTTGCATAATCGCATTATATGTTTCAGATATTCATTTCCGCTGTGAAGCGTAAATTCAGTGATATGATAATTACTTCACATCCGCGCACTATTACATGATTAATTACTTCATTTATTTTACAATTATCAGTCTGATTTGTTTTCAATAGAAAGTCTGATTTTTCTTGCTGTGCACTGAGACGTATTTCATCGCATTGTGCTGCACATCACCCAATGTATTGCTATCCAACAGCGAATTCTGCGCCATTTCTGAATGCAACGTTTTTCGTTATCTGCAGAGCACAGTAAGACTCAGTAGTCTTTCTCGTTATGGTTAATTGCGATTATCGATGCTTCTTGATTATCGTAACACAAAAAGGGACAGTAGTACGAGCAGAATCAGCTATGGTAGAAGTCTTGTTCATAATATACCTCATTTTAAAATTATTAAGAGTTATTTTCTGTTCCGCTGCAGCTCTTGAAATATATCCTGTCGTAGAACAGCTAATATTCTACCTTGATTCCACAATTCATCTTACTACATGATATATTGCAGAGGTACACTAGATTTTAGGCTACATCATTGTTGAAATCAACTTACCAGGAAAGTACTTGGGCTCGAACAAACACAAATACACCAAAATCGTGAGAGACATAATCCAAAGGTCTCTTATTGCACTAGTGATACTCCCACATCTGAAAAACTCTTCAGTCGTCCATTAGAGGCCTCTGCGTATGCCATACCGCATTGCACACTGACTCGCCGGTACGCCAGTCGGGACCAGTAGGGACTGTGCATTATGCCTCTGAAGTTGCGTTTTGTGACATTATTTGTGTATTGAAGCGTCAGATGGCTTGGCGATTGGTAATCAATCCTGCTAATGTACTGCGATAGATTGAGATGAAGTTACGAAGAACCCTTCTTTGTGAAGATGGTATTGGTCTAGAAGACGAATCATTCGCATGTTTTCTGGTATCTATTAGAGTGCACAAATATGAACATAAGTTAGAAACAGTTACTGTTGTAACACTAACACATAATGATGATGATAGGGATGATAATGACGAACAACTCATTGCAAACGGTAGTGCTACGGCAAGTGCGGGAAGAGGCGATGGAAGCAGTGACAGTGAATACCAACCGTCTCTCAAGAAGAAGGTTAATGTTGCAAGTATCATCACGGCTTTTGATGACAACACACTGGAGAACATGTACGATGATTATTACGTAAGAGGTTTCGACACATACGACAAGCTTCTGAAAAGATACCCTAAACTGAAGTCTAAAAGCAATATTAAAAACATACTGGATTACGTGAAAAAGAAAAGAGAAGGAAATACAGTTTTCAAAGGAAATCGTACACTGCTGCTCAAGAGCATCAAGGAGCGTGTAATGGCGAAATTGGATGAAGCGCGAGAATACGGTTCCGCCGTTCATTATTGGCATTTACAACATTGGGCATTGGACGTAGCCAGAAATCTCGAGTGTACAAACTTTACAGCTTCACTAGGATTTATTACTAATTTGAAAAAGGAGTTTAGGGTAACATAAAGCCGTATCACTATGCTCCAAGCACGAAATGATAAGGATGACAAAGAAGAGCTGATTGAAAGAGCTCAAACGTTTGTTGCTGACGTCAATGAGCATATCACGAGAGAAAAAATCGATGTTAGTTGTGTATGGAACTGTGATCAGAGTCAGTTCAACTATGAACTTTCTTGTGACAGAACACTATCCATGGAAGGGGAGAGAAACACTGTCGCGATGTTGCAATCAGTTAACTGTGCAACGCATAGTTACACAATCGATATTGCTATATCATTGGACGGACGATTGGCAGACAAACTCTATATTTGCTTCCCCGAATCCAGTGGAAAGTTTGGACCCCATGTGTCAAGGGAAATAGAAACGCGGTGCCCTCCAAATGTCGTCGTCGATGCAAGTGTGAGTGGGAAGATGACGAAACAACATCTGAAGACGTTTTTTCTGTCAGTCTTGAATCCACGTTTGTCGAGAATGTCATTAGTACTTTGTAACTCCTGGTCTGAACGTAAGGATGAACGAGTACTACTAGAAGAATCTGGCGGAAAACATGTAGATTTAAAAATCTTCCGCCTAAAACTACAAAATATGCACAACCTCTGGATGTGTGTTTCTTCGGGCAATATAAAATATATGCCAAGAGAATAACACACTTCATTAAACTACGTTCCAGTAATATGCAGACGAAATTGCACAACAGATTCTTTATCATGAATATGCATTCTGTCATTTACAGTCAGTTATCTGCTGGAGTATACAGACCAATGCTGCGTTACGCGTGGCAGAACTCTGGCTACGATATTGGTGAACCAGTGAACAACTTCAAAAGTGTCATTGACGTGGCGTTCAACACTGATATTATAGAATGTGCAAATACGCCATGCGATCAACTTGCATTTCTTCACTGTGCGTTTTGCAGTCATTCGTATTGCTCGGAGCATTTTATTGACATTCCGCATTTACATTTATAGTTAAGATTTGCTGCATTGCGTATGGCGTCTACAATTACATCTACAGTGATATCTAAAGCACGACTGCAGAGTTTTGCAGAAAAACGACACCCACCAGCACATTCAGAGGTACATAATGGTCCTGTAACCAAACGTTCATACAGATCTGTTTGTTCGAGCCCAAGTACTTTCCTGGTTAGATACAAGCGACATTTCCGAATGCAATATTTTTCGTTGTCTGCAGAGCACAACAAGGCTTTCTCGTTGTGGTTAATTACGATTATCGATGTTCTTGATTATCTCGAATGCTTAGTTAATTCGGAATGGCACGCTTTCTCCAAGTGGCCTTACATAAAGCGTATGCGCTCCACTTCTGCAGAGGCCGTGGGTGTTCTGGGTACAAGAGCGAGTAGACATATAGTAGCTGCATTTGTTATGGGCCCTAGAGAACACTGGAAAGAGATGATGAGGAATGAACTGTTTTAACTCTGTCGGTAAAGTCTGGTAGTTTCTTGTGGAGAGGATTAGCAGGAAAGCTAAGACGGATTGGGTTCCCGAATGTACGAAGGAGTAGAAATTTTAAGAAATACGGAATCTTCAGGGCTCGAAATCCGATTCGGAAAGCGTTGGGAAGAAGTAACTGTCCTTCCAATACTAAAAGATCATAGACAGAGGTGTTTAACCTATGAAAACACCGATATGGAACTCATCTTTAAGAAAAAGTGCCTTCAGTGCTAAAAATGTGCTGTGAGAGTAATACGTGGCGCTCAGGCTCGATCATCTTGTTTAAGGAGTTGGACAATTTGTTTATTGCGTCACAATATGTTTATTACATTATGAAGTCTGTTGTAGATACTCCACTACATTTCACTTCAAAAGGAACAATGAAGTACGTAATTGCAATACCAGAAGAGAAAATGACTTCATTACTCCACATTAAGGCTGTCTTTAGCACAAAAAGATGGCTCACACTGCTGCAACTATAATTTTTGATCACTTGCCTAACGCTATGAAATGTCTGACAGACAGTGGAGTAAAATTTAAAAGCAAACAGAAAAAGTTTTTTCTGTAGAAGAATTTCTGTTATTGTAATGTGTAAAAGGTGGTGCTTAGGAATTACTAACGCACCTCAGTACATCTAAAAAAAGATATACGAATGTTCACCATGTAGCCATATTAACAAATCAATTTGTCGTTTGAAGGCGAAATGACTCGTTCCACATTACTTCGATTTGTCACGCAAATGATCCATGAAAAAAAAAAAAAAACTAACTGTCCCATAAGTAATTCTTTCAAATTTCTGCTGTAATCGTTTGATTGAATACCTCAACATAAGTTATGGATTTTCGCAAAAAACAGAAAAGAATGAAACATTGCATAGATGTTACCGGTTTCAAATCAATGCAAGACATAATTTGCTTACAAAAAAGTTGCACTGGATATGATCTAGACTTTGAGTTCGCAGGACATATAGAAGTTACTAAAAGTACTTCCAAAAGCAAACTGCCCATGTACACAGATGTGCCACTATTAAAGTGGGTTATTGTGTCTCATTGCTGTGTTGGAATTAATTTATTTCGTTTATATTTATCGCCGTATACAGTGTGAAAATAATTTTTATATGGGCTTGTACCTATTTATTTAGTGAGAGCGTTTTCTTGGGGTACACCACAAAATATCCTGATCAAGGAAAATTTACTTCCACTAACAAGAAAACATAAAATGCGTGCTCTTCCTCGCTCGACATTCTAACTGCACTGGCGCGTTTGTATGCATACAATGATACTATTGTCACTAACTTCCTTGGTCGGTCTTGTACTCTAAAGCCAGTTTAAAGAAATAACACCAATTGGTCATTGCATCCGTGTGGGCAATGTGCCTCGGTGTCCCCTATATTTCCAGCTTACCTTCTGTGCGTAGAACTGAAGCAGTTTAAAATAATCGAGTTTTGCAATGAAGCACAAGACATGAATCATGTAATACTTTTGTGTGCCAGATACTTGACGCTACTAAAATACACTCCTGGAAATGGAAAAAAGAACACATTGACACCGGTGTGTCAGACCCACCATACTTGCTCCGGACACTGCGAGAGGGCTGTACAAGCAATGATCACACGCACGGTACAGCGGACACACCAGGAACCGCGGTGTTGGCCGTCGAATGGCGCTAGCTGCGCAGCATTTGTGCACCGCCGCCGTCAGTGTCAGCCAGTTTGCCGTGGCATACGGAGCTCCATCGCAGTCTTTAACACTGGTAGCATGCCGCGACAGCGTGGACATGAACCGTATGTGCAGTTGACGGACTTTGAGCGAGGGCGTATAGTGGGCATGCGGGAGGCCGGGTGGACGTACCGCCGAATTGCTCAACACGTGGGGCGTGAGGTCTCCACAGTACATCGATGTTGTCGCCAGTGGTCGGCGGAAGGTGCACGTGCCCGTCGACCTGGGACCGGACCGCAGCGACGCACGGATGCACGCCAAGACCGTAGGATCCTACGCAGTGCCGTAGGGGACCGCACCGCCACTTCCCAGCAAATTAGGGACACTGTTGCTCCTGGGGTATCGGCGAGGACCATTCGCAACCGTCTCCATGAAGCTGGGCTACGGTCCCGCACACCGTTAGGCCGTCTTCCGCTCACGCCCCAACATCGTGCAGCCCGCTTCCAGTGGTGTCGCGACAGGCGTGAATGGAGGTACGAATAGAGATGTGTCGTCTTCAGCGATGAGAGTCGCTTCTGCCTTGGTGCCAATGATGGTCCTATGCGTGTTTGGCGCCGTGCAGGTGAACGCCACAATCAGGACTGCATACGACCGAGGCACACAGGGCCAACACCCGGCATCATGGTGTGGGGAGCGATCTCATACACTGGCCGTACACCTCTGGTGATCGTCGAGGGGACACTGAATAGTGCACGGTACATCCAAACCGTCATCGAACCCATCGTTCTACCATTCCTAGACCGGCAAGGGAACTTGCTGTTCCAACAGGACAATGCATGTCCGCATGTATCCCGTGCCACCCAACGTGCTCTAGAAGGTGTAAGTCAACTACCCTGGCCAGCAAGATCTCCGGATCTGTCCCCCATTGAGCATGTTTGGGACTGGATGAAGCGTCGTCTCACGCGGTCTGCACGTCCAGCACGAACGCTGGTCCAACTGAGGCGCCAGGTGGAAATGGCATGGCAAGCCGTTCCACAGGACTACATCCAGCATCTCTACGATATTCTCCATGGGAGAATAGCAGCCTGCATTGCTGCGAAATGTGGATATACACTGTACTAGTGCCGACATTGTGCATGCTCTGTTGCCTGTGTCTATGTGCCTGTGGTTCTGTCAGTGTGATCATGTGATGTATCTAACTCCAGGAATGTGTCAATAAAGTTTCCCCTTCCTGGGACAATGAATTCACGGTGTTCTTATTTCAATTTCCAGGAGCGTATTTTAATTAAAATTTAGTCACTGCAGATGTTTCTCTTTCAGCATCAGTTGCAGTTTTACAAGCGTGACCTTACGTTACAAGTTGAGCTTATTCACTTAAAGACGTTCGACGTGATTATACGGAATCAGTGTTTAAGATACGTAGATGTATTGTATCTGTAGATGTTTATGTATACTTTCATATCCTTAATTTTACACGTTTGTTTAAATTCCTGTTTTCTGTAGATAATATACAAATATTGTTGATGATAGCAGACGTTCTTCCTCAATTCTTCTATCAAGGCTGATTATATTGTAGATAAGAATTTCAATTACACTCTTTTCCAACTAAATTTTGTTTTCAATTTTAATGACACATTTTCACCTAACTGTCTCATGCATCTTCAGTGGTCTACAACGGAAGTGAGTCTTAGAATAGTTATTCTAATAATTCGTTTCGACGTGCATAGATTGACGTATGTAGTGCTGCGATGAAACAAACGACTCGAGGTAAGAGGGGTATTTATATGAACCAAAAACATCACTGCAATTATTTCTTTGTTGACCACTCATGACACCATTTTAAAACAAAAAAAAGATTAAGTTGCGTAAGATTGGTAACAATTATTCTTGCGTGCAGTATTGATAATTATTATCCCAGACACATTGTACCATTGGTATAAAAAACCATTTTCAATGGATGTTAAACGCCAATTAAAAAATAGTTGTCTAAACTATGGTAGTACACAGTACTTCTCGCTTAATTTCCAGTCTGTCATTGAAGTGTTTACATCACATTCCACACACAAAAGAATTTTTTAAAGAGCAAGAAAACGAACAATTTCGACACGAAGATGAAGCAAATTTTTGTGAGTGAAATTCAGATGGGAAATACACAGACGTCGTCAGAACATAGAAACATTAAGTAGCCTTTCCCGTAAAACGTTGAATCCGTCTGCGGTTTTTGGGATACGTTTCGTTTTCTATTGGTGTAAGAAGTTAACATTTCGTTTATATTTACATGTGTATCTATCGTAAAGGCCTAGTGAAATATGTGTTAATGAATACTAATGTGTTATAATAGATAGTTATTTGGTGACAGCCAAAAGATAACAAAAAATGTCGGATTCAAATAATCTTGTGTCCACTAATTGAGCGAGTGGATATTGGTGAGTAGCCCCTTCCGCACCACTTTAAACCACGAAGAGGGCGGTACAAATCATCACCATATCGTGACTTCGGACTTTTACCTATGGTAGACCATCGTGCATATTATCTTTCAGCAGAATGATTCGGAAACACTCTGGGTGAATGACAAACTTAATTTGAGGTATCAGACGTGTGAATATGCTGTACAATAAACACTAGGTAGTTTCTCTCTGTACTAATGTTATGTGACCAAGTTGTAGCGGTGCAGCAGACAAGTTAGTGAATGTTATTTATTGTGGAGTAAGTCTGTGAACTCAATGTATTGTTTATCTATAAAGGGTAGGCTAAATATTATCAGCATATTGGATGTCGCTTAAGTGACATTAACTAACCTTGGGCGTGTTTTCTGAGACCAAGGCTAGAAGAAAGTTCTTTATAAATATATAACACGAAATCCATTTATTTCGAGATAATAATCCTTGATATGTTAGAAAGATGCTATTTCAATACATTGCCCACATGTACAGTTTTGAAATATTCGTTGGAAATGGATCTAACGCCCTTCAATACAAAATTGACAACCCCGATGGCGTGACTACCATATTTTTAGTGACACCAGGAAAACTGTTGTTGACACATTCATTCAGAGTGTTCGTGGATCTTGTCAATAAACAGACCCTTAAGAGATGCAGAAAGAATAAAATCATACGTTAACAAAAGAAAAGCAAATCGAAGAAACTGTGTGTACTGCAGGCTGTTAATACTAAAATATCACTGTACTCTTTATGTCAGTTAAATTCAGTCATGTAAATTAGAAAGAAGAGAGCTGATACTTAGAGAAAGCTACTGCCTCTCAGCTACACTGTTGTATTTCTCCCTGTAACCTTTAGAAGCCTGTTTTAAAATCCTTTTACGTTTAATGTGCACTTTCAACACACAGACATACACACACAAACACACGCACACACACATAGTGCAGCTCGAGTAATCCAAACTCTTGTCAAAGAAAGGGAAATATATTTTACTTTCTTATTTACATGTACAGCCGATGAGAACTGTTAGTTCCACAATGTTTACTTCCTATCATTTCTGGTGGTAGCATAAATGAAAGAAAGGTTTATTCCTTCCGCTGCTCATCAGAACTGGACGAGGGTGCATTCTAATAAGAAAGGTCTCAAGAACTGGACGAGGGTGCATTCTAATAAGAAAGGTCTCAACTATAACGACCTGTCAGAAGACAGATAGCTGGTATAGTGAGTTACTGACTTACCTAACATGCGACAAGTGATAATGTTACTGCGAAATCCGTATAATTTATAAGTATTGATAAGTATTGACGAGAAGTGCATCATGGAAGAAGCAGTGCACACAAAAAACTACATTTGTATTACATGCAAAATGTTACTTTAGAACAAAACTGTAGTTGTTCACTCAACAGAACAATGGAATAAACATCACCTGTAATTTTTCACCCTAAACTTAGATGTAAATATTTCATTTTCTCTCTCTTTCTCTCTCATCACTCTGGGACCCAAATCAGGTAAGAAAATAGAACAGAGAGGGAAGATCCAATGAAGAGCGATGCATTTCGTCCCAGGGTCATTTAGTTGTCACTAGAGTTTACAGAGATGCTGAACAGACTTCAGTGGCATGTGGTAGAAGAGAGGTGCTGTGGAACACAGAGAGTTCTTCTACAGGAATTCCGAGAGAGTATGCTCCGGAAGGAGTCGGACAACACGTTAATTCCTCGCACATACGTCTCGCAAAATGATCGCAACCAGAAAAATCCAGAAATTAGATCTAATGCAGAGGTTTACCGACAGTATTGTAAATACGCACCATTCCCGAATGGAACGGGTAGAGGGAATCATTTAGTGCTACCAGAAGTACCCTCAACCATAGATCGTGTGATGTCCCTCTTATTTTGGACAGCATTTTATTTTGCAAGTTTTACATTTAGTTGGGACGCCACAGCTAGCAGAAGTAATTGGCTTCCTTATGCGACACTGCAGCATACATCAGGAGTTAGTGGGAAGCCGTTTCCTGGGACCGGTGAAGGTCAAGTCTTAGCTGTAGTATTGAGTCACAGGAGTGAGCATATGTACGAGAACCATATGAAAGAATCTTACTTGGCGATCTATACGCAGAGGAACGACATACATTCAGGTACGAAACTCAGAACGTTCTTTATAAAATATTAATTATCAAAGTCCACTTTTGGCATATCAGATACCAGGAAGAGCCTGCGTGTCATCAGAGCTTTAATAAGACAATACCACTATGCGTGGTTAGAACAGTAAACTAATTAACATTGTTAAGTTATTTATAACGTACGAAGAGCTACGATTTGTACGAATTATGCCCGAGATTTGTGCTGTAATGATCCAGTCATTCGGCGATAGGCCGTAATCCGAGTCTGTTCTCTCCACTAGTCATCTTAACCACTCACTCGAATTTAGTAACTGTTTTTGACGATTTGTTTCAACCGCTTCACTGTAAATTGTTTTCCTGTGTTCCGTAGTAAATGCTCTGTAGTGGCATCCAAGGACTTATTTCTAATAGATGAGCTACTCACATTCTGTATTTATAGACACAAATGTGTTCTGCTTACATCTCTGTACGAATCCAATGTGCTTCCAGAACTACTTTGAGGGAGTACGTTGGTGAGAGGTCTATGAAGAACAGGTAAGAGGAAATCCACCTGTACATTCATTAAGGTACCGGTAATCCAGGAACGGGTTAAGTTATCTTTGGCAGTCTCGAGCGGGAAGGGATGTCTTGTTATACTGTACATCACCTATACCGCTTTATATGGGATCTTGGTGAAACTGGGGAACTTTAATGGGAGATTGCTATCACGAGGGAATCTTGCAACCGTCAGGTTGTTCGTGGACTATTGATGTACATGAGATTTCTTGCATCTTTAGTATTATTTGATAGAAGTCTGTGTCATCTTCCTTAACATTTAATATTCAATTGAAAGCATCTTTTAAACGTGAGTAGCAACCATTTTCTTGAGAAATAAGTGCAAGAAAGACTATTGAAGCAGAACCAAGATAAAGACATACCAGAATTAGGAGAGAGTAGTAAATTACTTTTAAGCTCTTCAGCATTAAGATGTATACGAAGGACAACTCTGTGATGTATACAATATTTGTTTTACGAAAATAATGGTATTTTAGAAAAAAGTCGATATACAGGTTGGCCATAAATTATCTTTACAATATATCACCTTAATAACTTTAAACTGTACTAGATATTAGTAAATGGTTTTCAACATATGATAAGACAACTCGTAAAGCTTTTTTACTTTCCAGGCGACACAGTTTTGTCGCAAAACTGAACTTCAAAACCTGATAAAATATCGACGCCACATAAGAAAGCTAAGTGTGTGGTCTGGTCCACACAGACGATGTCCGATACCCCATTTCAACGAAACTTTCGGAAACGGTGCGAAAGTCTGCTATCGTCTCGAGAAACAATTCGGGCCTAGCATATGTCATTTATGGAAACACGTAGGCCGCCAGTCTGTTTGAGAAGTCAAAGTGGACAAGCTACGGCAGGCGCTTGCAAGAAGTAGGACAAAATCAGAGCGTACGATGGCCAAAGAGTTGGAAACGAGGTGATCAACAGCGCTCAATATCTTGCATAAGAAGTTTTGGCTGTATCCCTGCCAGATGAAGGTGCTTCAGGCATTAATGCCGATGGGTAAACGTCAGCGCTAACAGTTTGAGGTATATATCTTAGGCAAGATTGACGTAAACAATGACTTTTTGAGGAAGATTTGTGTCTCCAATGAGTCAACGTTTCATGTACCGGGCAAATCGAATCGTCATATCGTTCGTGTATGCTCTTCAGAGCATCCTCATGTGACACGTGAAATGAAAATAGACATTCCCCAAGGTCAATGTTTGGTCCGGACTGATACACCATTGCACTATTTGTACCATTAGTCCATTCTTTTTAATTGAGTCCTTCATCAACGGGGATGTTTACCTGGACATGTTAACAGAGTTTGCTGTGCCACAATTGGAACACCTGCAACCTGATGTCACATTCCAGCAGTATGGCGCACCAACTCACTGGTTCCTAAATGTCCATCAATTTCTAGACGAAAAGTTTCCCGACACGTGGATTGGACAAGATAGTCCAATTCGAAAGGCCGCCACCATCTCCTGACCTCACATCACTGGACTTCTTCCTGTGTGGTTTTGTAATGAATCTGATGTACCGAATCAAGGTTAGAGACCTACAGGACATGAAGGCATGCATTCTCAAAGCGTTCCAAAATGTCAACATGGAGATTTGTGCCACTAAGGTCGCACACTCTCATGTGTACGAATAAGAAAACAAAACTTTATGAGTTACCCTATCACACTTGAAAACCATTTGTTAATATGTAGTTTTAAAGACATGTAGTTTAGTTTAAAGATATGTAGTTTTAAAGATATGTAGTTTTAAAGATATGTAGTTTTAAAGATATGTAGTTTTAAAGATATTGAAGTCTTAATTGGTAAAGATAATTTGTGGACACTCTTTACTCTGAATACAAGGTGATTCAAAATCAATGTGCCAAAAGAAAGTATTTCTGTGACCACAGTAGTTGCTTTATTTCAGAAATACACGTAAAACTGAAACGTTACCTTTCAAAATTTAGCTTGGCAACAACAAGACAATGGAAAGTCGCCGTTGTTGTTCCTCGCTGGTGTTAATTTTAAAAATGATGGCATCTGCGACAGAAAAGGCGTACTGTGTCACAGAGTACGCAAAAACATCACCAATAACCGTTGTTCAAAGACATTTTCTGACCATGTTGGGCAAAGTGGCTCCACACCGTCACAACATTGCCAGATGGGCAAAGCAATTCGAGGAGACAAGATGCATATGCCAGAAAAGAATGAAGTGGTGGAGAACATTCGTACGATCTACGAAAGAAGGCCCAGAAAATCGAGGCGTCCTGCCAGCGGAGAAGTGAATATGTCGCAATCAGCAGCGTGGCGTCTGTTGCTCAATCGTCTGCAGTTCAAGACTTACAAAATACAAATCAGCCGGTGAACCAAATTATTATGCATTGACTTTCAAGCACGGGTAGAGGTGGATGTTTTCGTAGGCAGATTTGTGTCCCCTGACGAAGCTACATTTCACTTAATTAGCAAACTGAACAAGCATAATAAATATGGGGTACACAAAACCCACATGCCTCTATGGAACCTGAATGTGATTCTCCGAAACATAATGTTTACTACGACGTAGCCAACAGCCGAATCTTTGGTCCTTCCTTTTTCTAGAACCTACCGTTACAGAGATAACCTGCGAGGGTAATCCCAAAAGTAAGGTCTGCTATTTTTTTATAAGTACATAGATCTGTTTATTTCTTCAATGGTTTACATCGGTTTACAGTTTGAACATTTAGCTATTTTTCGACATAATCACCATTTCTGTCGATGCATTTTTGTAGACGCTGTGGCAGTTTTTGTATGCCCATGTCATACCAGCTCGCCGTCATGCTGTTCAGAAAGTTATGAACCTCTTCTTTCTCCTCGTCGTCGGAGCTGAATGGTTTTCCGGCCAAATGTTCTTTTAAATTAGGGAACAGTACATAGTCACTGGGCGCCAAGTCAGGACTATAGGGTGGTGGGTGATAATGTTCCTCCGAAACTGATGCAGGAGAACAACGGTTTGCCGAGCGATGTGTGGGCGAGCGTTGTCATGGAAAATGTGTACGCCCTTGCTCAACATTCCCCTTCTCTGGTTATGAATTGCCCGTTTGAGTTTTTTCAGAGATTCACAGCACCTGTCAGCGTTAATTTTTGTACCAGTGGGCATAAAGTCAACCAACAATACCCCTTTCTGATCCCAAAAAACGGTTGTCATGGTTGTCATGACTTTACCGGCAGACTGTGTTAGTTTGAATTTTCGCGGCTTTGGCGAAGAAGGATGCCGCCACTGGCGTGATTGTTGCTTGGTCTCAGGTGTAAAGTGGTATTCCCAGGTTTCGTCACCCGTGACAATTGAGTCCAGAAAGTTGTCCTATTCGGCTGCGGTGAAGAAATGCGCGGGAAGCATCAACTGGTTGCCGCATGTGGTCCTCAGTCAGCATGTGTGGCACCTATCTTACGCACACCTTCCGGTAGTTCAAAGTTTCCGTTAAAATTCTGTGAGCGGTGCTTCGGGAAACCTCAGGAACCATTGCGCGGAGATCATCCAGGGTAATCCGCCATATTTACGCATGCTTTGCTCAACCTTCAACACTGTCTCCTCAGAAATTGACGGTCTCCCGCTACTTTGTTCGTCGTGAATTTCGGCCCGACCAGCTGCAAACTCTCTACACCACTTACGAACATTTTTGACATCCATGCACGACTCACCATACACTTCCGTCAATTGGCGGTGGATTTTAATCGGCACAGTGCCCTTTGCGTTCAAAAACTGAATAACTGCGCACAATTCACACTTGTCGGTAACATCCAACGGGAGCTCCATTCTCAACGGCCTGCTGTTGTGGCTGAGCGGTTCTAGGCGCTTTAGCCTGGAACTGCGTGACCGCTGCGGTCGCAAGTTGGAACCCTGCCTCGGGCATGGATGTGTGTGATGCCCTTAGGTTAGTTAGGTTTAAGTAGTTCTAAGTTCTAGGGGGCTGATGACCTCAGATGTTAAGCCCCATAGTGCTCAGAGCCACTTGAACCATTCTCAACGGCTGCGAATCCAAGACTGAGCGCCTCAGCGCGGCATGCGCATGTCTACACACAGCGCGTGAAGCACTCTTCATAACGATATGACCAACCGCCACACAAACAGAGTTCTGTACTTATAAAAAAAATAGGAGACCTTACTTTTGGGATTACCCCGGTACATCAATATGTGTTCTCTCTAGTTGTTGTCTCAGCTGTCAGAAGAGGTATTCATTTTCCATCAGGACGGATATACCCCCCACCTCCACGAAATTGTCATAACTTCGTACGTAGTCACCTCAACGAACATCTTCCACATCACTGGACTGATCGTGCTGGATCGAATGAAGCGCCGTCCATGTTATGCTCCCCAGGTCGCCTTTTCTTTTGGGCATGTGTGAACGGCATGGTTTACGTACCGTCATTTCTGCACGACTTACAACAGCTAAGGTCCCGGATGGTCGGCACGGTTAAGCCCACTGATCGGGCTTTGCTGGAACGGATCTGGCAGAAAATACAGAACCGGATAGACATCTGCCGTGTTACAGGTGAAGCTCACGTCGAACATCTTTGAATGACTGTAGGAAAAGTGAGAGTTTACCTTTTACTACCTGTATGTATTTCTGAAATAAAGTCCTTAATGTAGTCGCAGGAATAGTTTATGTTTGTCCTATTCGTTTTTAATCACGTGGCCTGTCTTTGGAAAATTTCCGGGTACAGGATTCGGGTTTCGTCCCAGAGATAGCAGGAAATTGAACATAAATCACAGTTCTGCATTTGCAATCACTCATGCTTCTCTACACTATCGCACAGCTTTTACTCGTTGTGTACCACGTCAGCTGACAGACAAACACAAACAGGGATGCACGTAAATGTCAAAATGACGTTTATGAAGAGAGAGAATGATTTCTCAGTCGCATAGTAACCGTTGATGAGATTTTGTCCATCACTACGAACTACGGATCAAACGGAAATGTATGCTTTGGAAACATCCATCTTCGCCTAAACTAAGAAGTTCTACAGCCAAGCTTCTGCAGAAAAGTTGATGATGACAACGTTTTCGTATATGAAAGATCCACTGCTAGGTCACTGCACAGCTGCAAGTCATTCAATGAATAGTGACTGTTACAGTAAGCTACTGAGACAACTGAAATCTGAAACGAAAACGGCGAGGAGAGAGAAGCTTCCAAAAGGTGTGAATTTACATCAGGATAATGCCATCCCTCATACAAATGGAAAAATCATCAAGTGCATTCAAAATCTTGGTTTCGAGCCGCTGTCATAGAACATTGACCTAGCTCTAAGAGAGTGTCGCCTATTAATTCCCGTGAAGGAGTACCTGCGTGAATCCAATATTTCATCGGATGACGCGGTTATGAAGGCGATGTAAGACTGAGTGTGCCACGGAGCTTGCTCAAGGACGGATTTAGCAAGCTTTTCAATAGATATAACAAGCGTGTAGACTATGAGGCAAACTGTTTACAGATACAATGTTATTTGCAATGCCTTTTCGCAGTAAGAAGTTTCTTTTTTAAAAATTGTCTTATTAAAGAGGAAAATTGCCCTAGTAGGATGAAGACAAATTTGCATATGCATTTGTCCATCGATGTGTTCTACAGCATGACCAGTAATATGTTCATCGTCCCCTTAATTTGTAGGAGGAAGTGATAGAACAGAGGTATCTGTATTCTTTTTGGAGATAAAGAGGTTAGCTAAAGAACTTGAGAGCTTGCTAATGGCTACAATGCAACGAATGCTATGTTCTTACAGCATTCTGGAACCAATCCTTATTCTGCCATTCACATGAGGCAACATTCAGTCACACTTTCCCTAATCGGCTGCATTAGTTGATATACCATGACTCCTATTACATCTCCAGAAGCTACATATTTAAATTTTTGTTCACAGGTTCGGGCGCAGACGCATGTGTAGAGACTAAGAGAGAACCAGGAGAAGAACTGCCATCTGACTGACTGGTCCCGTCATAAAGAAACATTTTTTTGTTGTGGTCTCGAGTGCGAAGATTGGTTTGATGCAGCTCCAAGTATCTACAGCAACCTCACCCATTTGAACCTGCTTACTGTTTTCGTCTCTTGGTGTCCCCCTTCAATTTTTACCCCCCCCCCCCCCCCCCCACACGTCCACCCAGTATTAAACTGGTGATCCATTGATGTCTCAGAACGTGTCCTATCAACAGATCACTTCTTTTAATGAAGTTGCGCAACAAGTTTCTATGCTCCCCATTGTTATTCAGTACCTCCTCACTTATTAATCGATCTAATCTTCAGCATTCTTCTGTAGCACCATATTTCAAAAGCTTCCATTTTCATCTTGTCTGAAATGCTTATCGTCCACGTTTCCTTCCGTACAAGCCTACACGCCAGGCAAGTACCTCCAGAAAAGATTTCCTAACACTTAGATTTATACTGAAGTGACAAAAGTCATGGCAGACCTCTTAATATCTTGTCGAACCTCCTTTTGCCCGATGTAGTGCAGTAACTCGACGCGGCACGGACTCAACAAGTCGTTGAAAGTCCCCTGCAGAGATACGGAACCATGCTGCCCCTATAGCCGTCCGTAAGTGCGAAAGTGTTACCGGTACAGGATTTTTGTGCACGATATGAGCTCTCGATTATGTCCTACAAATGTTAGATGTGATTCCCGTCCGGCGATCTAGCTGACCAAATCATTCGCTCGAATTTTCCAGTACAATTATGGCCTGGTACACAATGCATTGTAGTTTGGGAACATGACCTCCACGAATGGCTGCAATTGATCTCCTCCAAGTAGTCGAACATAATAATTTCCAGGCAATGGCCGTTCAGTTGGACCAGAAGACCCAGTCCATTCCGTGTAAACGCAGCCTACAAGTTTATGGAGCCTTGTTGACGACTTGGATCTGCGCCACAATCGAACCTTGCCATCAGCTCTGACTAACTAAAATCGGGTCTCATCTGACCAGTCCACGGTTTCCCAATCGTCTAGAGTCCAGTCGACATCGTCACTAGCCCAGGAGAGGCGCTGCAGGCGGTGTAGTGGTGTTAGCAAAGGCATTCGTGTCGGCCGTCTTCTACCATTGCCCAGTAACGTCAGATTTTGTCCCACTGTCCTGACGGTTATGTTCGTCGAATGTCGCTCGATCGTTAAGTGAATGCCGTCGGCCACTGCGTTAACTCTGATGAGATGTAGTGCTTGAAATCTGGTGCTCTCGGCAACGCTCTTGACAGCGTAGATCTCCGAATACTGAATTCCCTAACGATTTCCGTAATGCAATGTTCCGTGCATCTAGCTCCAACTGCCATTCAGCATTCAAAGTATGTTAATTCCCGTCATGCGGCCATAATCATATCGGAAAACTTTCCACATGAATCACCTGAGTATAAATGGCAGCTCGGCCAATAGACTGCCCTTGTATATCTTATGTACGCGATACTGCCGCTACGTGTATATGTGCAAGTCGCTGTCCCTAGAGTTTTGCCACCCTAGAGTTTATTCGACGTTAGCAAATTTCTGTTCCTCAGAAACGCTTTTCTTGCTATTGCCAGTCTACATTTTACATCCTCTCTACCCTGGCCCTCGTCAGTTACTTTACTGTTGCGAGTGATCATTTTTTTCTGATGATTAAGAATATTTTTTGTTTTGTCCTATGTACCTACATTGAAGAGCAAAAAAATCTGGTACACCCGCCTAATATCGTGTGGGGCCCCCTGCGACACGCAGAAGTGCCGCACCACGACTTGGCATGTACTCGACTAATGTCTCAAGCAGCCCCGCAGGGAATGGACACAATGAAGCCTGCAGGGCTGTCCATAAACCCGTAACAGTACAAGGCGATGGAGATCTCTTCTGAATAGCACGTTGCAAGATATCCAGGATATGCTCAATAACTTTCCCTTCTGGGCAGTTTACTGTCCAGTAGAAGCGTTTAAACTCAGAAGAGCGTTCCTGGAGCCACTATGTAGCAATACTGGACGTGTAGGGTGTCGCATTCTCCTGCTGGAATTGCCCAAATCCGTCGGAATGCACAATGAACATGAATGGATGCAGGTGATCAGACAGGATGCTTACCTGTCAGAGTCGTATCTAGAGGTATCAGGGATTCCATACCACTCCAATTGCACACGCCCCACACCATTACATAGCCTCTACCTGTTGTGGCTGGCAGGAGAGCCAACCATGTTATTAAAGGAGGCCGAAATGCACGCGATTTAGCTCACGCAGGCTGGTGTGAGGTCTGGAACATGACAAGAGAATTAGAATTGAGAAAAACGGAAGTAGCTGGAGGAATACTTAACTTTAATCCATTAATGACGAACGTCGCTCTTGACGTTACATATTTCACAATATCAATAGTACTAATAATGGCGCCTTGCTAGGTCGTAGCAAATGACGTAGCTGAAGGCTATGCTAACTATCGTCTCGGCAAATGAGAGCGTAGAAATCAGTGAACCATCGCTAGCAAAGTCGGCTGTACAACTGGGGCGAGTGCTAGGAAGTCTCTCTGGACCAGACGTGTGGCGGCGCTCTGTCTGCAATCACTGATAGTGGCGACACGCGGGTCCGACGTATACTAACGGACCGCGGCCGATTTAAAGGCTACCACCTAGCAAGTGTGGTGTCTGGCGGTGATACCACACTACCAACTTGAACAGTCCCCTGCTAACATGCAAGTTCCGCGGATTCATGAGGTTGTCTCCATACCCGTACACGCACATCCGCTCGATACAATTTGAAACGAGACTCGTCCGACCAGGCAACATGTTTCCAGTCATCAACAGACCATTGTCGGTGTTGACGGGCCCAGTCATCGAGGGTACACGTGTGGGCCTTTGGCTCCGAGAGCCCATATCGATGATGTTTCGTTAAATGGCTCGCACGCTGACAGTTGTTGATGGCCCAGTACTGAAATCTGCAGCAATTTGCTGAAGGGTGGCACTTTCGTCACGTTGAACGATTCACTTCAGTCGTCGTTGACCCCGTTCTTGCAGGATCTTTTTCCAGCCGCAGCGATGTCGGAGATTTCATGTTTTGCCCGTTTCTTGATATTCACGGTACATTCGTGAAATGGTCATGCGAGAAAATCCGTACTGCATCGCTACCTCGGAGATGCTGTGTCTCATCTTTCGTCCGTCATGATAATCTTGATAACCTGCCATTATAGCAGCCGTAACCGATCTAACAACTGCGCCAGACAATCGTTTCCGACCGCAGTGCCGTATTCTGCCTGTTTACATATCCCTGTATTTGAATACGCGTACCTATACCAGTTTCTTTGGCGCTTTAGTGTATGCTTAATTGTATTTATGTTGCTACACGAATCTCTTGTTAATTGAGTGTGCCAAAAATTTCAGCTTCTTTCTTACCTTCTTTGTAACGCTTTTCTCAAAAGCACCCTGTCAAACACATGTAAAACAAAGTGTAATATGCAGAGCTGTCACATGAACTGTAATGAAAAGAACGATGTCAATGGTTTGTGGAACACAGAGACTCAGTTTGTGTGCTGCGGCGCCTGAGCGCTGCTATGCACTAAGTTATGTATCAGCACGAGCATCGGATAATAACACACGAAAACTCACTGTCGGACTGGAATGTTTTATACTTGCTTCGGACTAAATATTAATGCGAACTTTATAAAAAAAATAATATTAGACGCTTAAATAATGCTAGCTTCGTGGAGTGATATAACCTACGAATGGTATAGCTCTGGAAAAATGTATTATATGTATGGGGTCTTTTTTTACAGCAAAGTGTTTCTAGCAACTATATTTGCGACAAAATATAAAATATTTCCACAGAAATAATAATGAACTATCATGAGACCCATGCACGTTGTTGAAATTACAACTCCATTTTTGAATGATATAATTAAGTTGCAAACATTTAAAAAGTTATCAATGGAAATAATCCTGCCACTTCTCCTTAGGTGATCAGCTAAATCATGTACCACTCGTTTGTCTTTAATTATTTCTCTTCATTCAGCAAATTTTCCTCTACACAATTGTGCCTTTATGAGACAACTGATCTCAGAATCTACAGCAGCGCACACTTTTATCCTGTACTGTCCAGGTTTAGAAGGAGTGAACGCTTTGAAGGGACACCTTCCTCTGAAAGTACATAGGTGCTCATCAACTGCAATATAAGACCCAAGGATATAAAACGAAACATACATCAATGAACATTTCAGACACAGCAGTATAGGTTCAGCTTTTGATCCAGAGACTGCTTTATCATCGCACTGGAGGCGCATCAGAATGTCATGAAATCTTGAAAAGCTCGTTGTGGTTCGAAAAATGCATAATCCATACTCATATTATCGAAATTCACTCAAAGGTGTCCCACGTACCTCTTGTAAACCAACTATTACTAGCAGAGAAATGAATACTTCTAGTTCTGTAGAGTCAAGTTCAAACCGGCGTTAAAGACATAGGTGTAGAATTTTTCTGTCTTTTGCATGATTACTGGTATGCGTTACTGTTGCGCTGTGCATTTAGTTAAAGATAAAGAGTCTGAGACAATGTTCCCTTGTCTTCATTTGTGGTCTAAGGTGACGTGGAGTTTGTTTAGTTTCAGGTGTTATACTCCTGGAAGCCTGCTTGCCCACATCAGGTGGTACTATATCATATGTTATCTGTCCACTTCTAGATAGAAGAATAGATGTACTAACTTCCTGAATACCATTATCATCTTCTTAGCATTCATTTACATCCACCTCATCTCCGACCTGTATTTTTCTCCTGTCGCATCTACATCATCATCACTCTCATTTTAATTTTCATAAATCGGTTCATCATTACTATCACTCTTATGTATATCTGCTAAAACCTGCTTGAGGTCGTAGCCCCTTTCAAAGAGCACATCATGATCTGTTACGAATAAAATATAATACCACGCCTTCCTTCAACAAAATGCAATTCCTAAGAATGAATTGGTTCCAACCACGCAGCTGTACGTATTTTCTACGAATTGGTTACAACAATGGACACACAAATGTTGATTGAAGAGGCGCATTGTTCCCAAGTTTTTATTTCTATAATAAAGTTGAATTACAACATTCAAAATCATGTATTATATCTTGAGTATATACCTGCGTGCTTTCTGACCCCACTGGAAAAATTTTAAATTGTTACGTTACAAATCGTGATACAACCATAAATATTTTGTCTATTTATAATAAAATGTAAAGAGACGATAAGACAAGAAGAAGTGCTGTGTGCTCTTCTGAGAACAGTAGAGGCCATCTAAATTGGTGGCGATGTTCATGATTTCCTTTGTGAATTACTGAGAACTGATTTTAAACTGTTGTCATTATATTGTGTACTGCTCGAAATCTAGTGGCGAACTGTAATAGGATGTATGGTGAACTGCTGAAAATGTATTATGAGGTTTCATGTCTTTTCCATGTGTCCGCAGAATGCCATACCGATGGCGGAGAGATGATTGTACTTCACACAGTACTGGGACGTTTTTGGTCCTGTCATGAACCTGCTCTAATTTTTGTGTCTATGGTCCAACTAACTAATAATAGTTTCCAGTGACAGTAATTAGTAAACTAAATTGTAGTGTGATAGTAATACCAACAAAGTGTACTTCAAAAACTTTATTGCTACAGTAGCATCTTTGTACTGGCATTGCGTCCAGCGAAGAGTGTGCAGTGTTTGGTGCAGGTATCAAGAGGGTGTCGCTTCCTCCTTTTTCTTGAGGTTCCACGGCTGCGTCTCAGCAGAGCCAAAGAAGATAAACACAAGACCGCTCACGAGGTACAGCCCAGACCCGATGAAGAAGATGATTTGCCACTGCTGTAAGGTACTCTGCAACAAAATAAAACGTACATGTGGTTACATCAAACACTCAGTTTTACAGGATAAAATTTTAGAATCGTTATGCAGAATTTGGTACAGCGAAAGTGGGAATCAGTTTGTCGTCTTCGGTGTGCTGTTGCTCCAGAGCTGTTATGGATTCTGGTCAAGTGAACTGTGACAAAGAACAACGACTTCACAGTCACAATTTCACGACTATATTTACACTCCGGAAGCCATCTTAAAGCGTGTGGTGAAATATTCTGCTAGTACCACCACCCTTTCCTAGGGAGGGTAGTGTGTGCAAAGAGTGGCTGTTGGTAAAGCTCCGTACGAACTCTTATTTCCCTGATTGCCTTGTTGTGGTCATTTTGTGAGATGTGTGTGAAAGGATGTAATATAATACGTTGTGCAACTGTTCCTGAAATGTACACTATACGTACACTCACTGACGAAAGAACCGACAAGACATGGTCAGATGCCATTATAATCCATACACATTGGCGCCATTGGTGGGTATGTAAATGATAAGAGTTGCAATTCTCGGAAGCTGGTAGGCCGGCTGGCAAATTGTATTAGTGTTATTCTAGTTTAGTGTTGTTACCAGGGCCGAGTGGTTCTAGGCGCTTCAGTCTGGAACAGCGCGACCGCTACTGTCGCAGGTTAGAATCCTGCCTCGGGCATGGATGTGTGTGATGTCCCTAGGTTAGTTAGGTTTAAGTCGCTCTAAGTTCTAGGTGACAGATGACCTCAGATGTTAAGTCTCATAGTGCTCAGAGCCATTGGTTGTTACCAGGCTTGATGTGATATATAAGGGCCGTAAACTATGTCATATATTTAATGAGGGCAGTAAAGGACACAGAAATGCTACGTACTCGTGTAAGATATCATCAGCACCAGACATAGTTTGAAAGCGCCCTCACTCTGGGTCTCCGTCTGTTCAGCTGTCGAATCGTGAAGTATCTAAACGTGTGGGGTATTCAGATGTGGCAGCTGCCTGACACTGGACTTCATGGGAAGGTGAGGGCACGAATACGTGTCATCAGGGTTCCCATCGATCTCGCCTGACAATCATAACGGAGGAATGCCATAGTCTGCACCAAGCACATCGTACCCAACCACATCGCTCCTGCCGTCTGAGAACAATTAACGGACTATCAGTAAAATGTTTCGGGTTGTTATGCTGTGATCGAATTAATTGCACATTAAAACCCAACATTTCGTCCTCATCCGTCTAGGATATTTCGTCCCCCTTGAGAATGCATTCCGCAGGTGGAGACGAAACGTAGGGTTTTAATGTGAAATCCATTCGATCGTGGGATAATAGCCCAGAACATTTTATTAACTGTAACATTTCCGGCAGTGAAGTTAACATTTTACTATCAGTAACCAACTGCCTGTAACATTCTGTGTTATCCGATCTATAGGTCAGAGAACGGCAGCGGACCAACTTGAAAATTACTGTGCCCTTCATAGCCCACCATTAACACCGCAACACAATCGGCTGCGTTTATTGTTGTACCATCACTGGCAGCCATGGACTGCTGAAGAATAGCTCCACACTGTGCTGAGCGATGAATCGGGGATCCACACTACCCCGGACGACAATCGTTGGTGGCTATGGTAGAGACTTTGAGAGAGGTCTCGTTCTTCCATTGTTCTGGAGAGGCACAGCTGTGTTACCGCTGGTGTCATGGTGTGGGAAGCAATCAGTATGATTGCAGGTCACAGCTGGTAGTGACTGACAATGTGGTACGTGGCAGACATCCTGCGTTCGCATGTGTTACCTCTATGAAGGTGGCATTTCTCAGCAGCACAATGCTTGCTCAGGCATGACACGTGTCTCTATGACAACTCCGCATGTTTCTGAGGTACTTCAACGGCCGAAAAGACCCCAAACCTGTTCCCATCAGAACATTTGTGGGACCGGCTAGGACGTCCACGACATTAAGGATCATTTACAACAGTTTACGGCCAGCTTGCCTGGGGAGATGATACAATGGTTCAAATGGCTCTGAGCACTATGGGACTTAACATCTGAGGTCATTAGTCCCTAGAACTTAGAACTACTTAAACCTAACTAACCTAAGGACATCACACACATCCATGGCCGAGGCAGAATTCGAACAGACTGAAGCGCCTAGAACCGCTCGGCCACGTCGGCCGGCGAGATGATGCAATGGCTTTATGGTATGCTTCCCAGCCAAATCAGTGAATGCTTCCAGACCTAAAATGGTTCACCGTCACACTTATAAGTTGGTCTATACTGCCAAGTTCCTGTAAATTGGACTCGATGTTGTAATCAATGAAAATAGCAACACTTACCCTCTCAACCCGTGAAAGTTCATTTTGTTTTCTCCTCCCCTTCTGAGTACTTCAATCTTTTAGTCAGGCAGTGTATTTCAGTAGTGATCTGCTCTGTGAATCACAATGCCTATCCTGTAGCGTCTTGCCATTGGAGCATCTCCATAACGCTCTCGCTCCGACTAAACGGTCCTGTGACGAAACGCGTCGCTTTTCGTTGGACCTTCTCTATTTCTTGCTTAACGCAACCTCATAGTGGTCAGAATGGGACGAGAATGCTCTGGAATTGGTCGAACATGTGTTGTGTAAGCCACATCTTCTGTGGATGATCTATATCATTTTTCAATATTCTTCCAAAGAATCCCAAACTGGACTCTAATTTCCTGCTATACATATTGCGTGGTCATTCCAGTTCAGTACGATCGAGATACCTACTTCCAGATATTTTACGGTAGTTACTGTTTCCCGTGATTTGTCATCAGCAGAGTAATCGAAAAGTAGACGATTTCCTTACGTACGCGCAACATATTACGTATACGATGCGCACTCCGAACGTAAGGTCTGATAGGTCGTGAAATGGAAACCATAGTGCAAATCAAAAGTGTTTTATTTGCTACAGTTAGCTACATCATCCGGCAAATCTCTAAATACACTACTGGCCATTAAAATTGCTACACCACGAAGATGACGTGATACAGACGCGAAATTTCACCGACAGGAAGAAGATGCTGTGAGATGCAAATTATTAGCTTTTCAGAGTATTCACACCAGGTTGTAGCCGGTGGCGACACCTACAACGTGCTGACATGAGGAAAGTTTCCAACCTACGTGTGAGGAGGAGAAATGCGTCCCATCACATTTCCGACTTTGATGAAGGTCGGGTTATAGCCTATCGCGATTGCGGTTTATCGTATTGCGGCATTGCTGGTCGCGTTGGTCGAGAACTAATGACTATTAGCAGAATATAGAATCAGTAGGTTCAGGAGGGTAATACGGAACGCCGTGCTGGATCCCAACGGCCTCGTATCACTAGCAGTCGAAATGACAGGTATCTTTTCCGCATGGCTGTAACCCATCGTGCAGCCACGTCTCGATCCCTGAGTCAACAGATGGGGACGTTTGCAAGACAACAACCACCTGCACGAACAGTTCGACGACGTTTGCAGCAGCATCGACTATCAGCTCGGAGACCATGGCTGCTGTTACCCTTGACGCTGCATCACAGACAGGAGCGCCTGCGATGGTGTACTCAACGACGAACCGGGATGCACGAATGGCAAAACGTCATTTTTTCGGATGAATCCAGCTTCTGTTTACAGCATCATGATGGTCGCATCCGTATTTGGCGACATCGTGGTGAACGCACATTGGAAGCGTGCATTCGTCATAGCCATATTGGCGTATCACCCGGTGTGATGGTATGGGTTGCCATTGGTTACACATCTCGCTGAAATCTTGTTCGCATTGATGGCACTCTCAACAGTGGACGTTACATTTCAGATGTGTTACGACCCGTGGCTCTACCCTTCTTTCGATCCCTGGGAAAACCTACATTTCAGTGGGATAATGCACTACCGTATGTTGCAGGTCCTTTACGGGCCTTTCTGGATACAGAAAATGTTCGACTGCTGTCCTGGCCAGCACATTCTCCAGATCTCTCACCAACTGAAAACGTCTGGTCAATGGTGGCCGAGCAACTGGCTCATCACAATACGCTAGTCACTGCTCTTGATGAACTGTGGTATCGTGTTGAAGCTGCATGGGCAGGTGCACCTGCACACGCCATCCAAGCTCTGTTTGACCCAATGCCCAAGCGTATCAAGGCCGTTATTAAGGCCAGAAGTGGTTGTGCTGGGTACTGATTTCTCAGGATCTATTCAACAAAATTGCGTTTCTTCTTGGTGTAGCAGTTTTAATGGCAGTAGTGTAGTCACTGCTCCGTCTGAGACATTTGTCGTCGTGTTGTACCAATTTTCCAATACCCTCGTTGTAGACGGCATCCGCCTGCACTTTTCTCCGATTCTCTGCGCTGATCTGTAGTTCGTTGTCTGTACCAAAACGCTGACTTCAAAGCCAGCTGTTCATGTCAGCAGAAGTCCACCCCTGGTAGCTGAGTGGTGAGCGCGACGGAATGTCATACCTAACGGCCCGGGTTCGATTCCCGGCTGGGTCGGAGATTTTTCTCCGCTCAGGGACTGGGTATTGTGTTGTCTTTATGAACATCATTTCATGCCCATCGACACGCACGTCGCCGAAGCGGCGTCAACTCGAAAGACTTGCACCAGGCGAACGGTCTACCCGACGGGAAGCACTAGCCACACTGCATTCCCATGTCATCAGAGATGAAAATCAGAGGGAGCAAAGTCCTGGCTGTATGCAGGGTGATCGTACACTTCCCATCGAAAACGCTGCAGGGGCGTCCTCATTACCCCTGCAGAGTGCGGCCGAGAATTGTCATGAAGAAGGAAATGCATGACAGTTATGTTGTGTGGGTTAAATCTCTCATGGGCACTCATTCTTGGCGGGAGACACTGTTTTCTAGGCATCTTTACGTGCTCACTGTGCCCTCAGAACTGAAAAGACAGACGTGAAGCGATCTCTACACTGTCCAACACACCTATGTAAAGCTTTATCTAATTTTCATTGTGGTTTTCATTTCACGACCGATCGGACCATAGTTTCGGAATACGCCTCATATTCACATTCTCGATCAGCCGCCAGTCTCTGCACCAATCTTTGCACTTTGCAGGTCTTCCTGTATGCCGCTAGAGTCTCCTTGCGTTGGAACCTTTCTATAGGCAGTAGTATTGTCTCCTAGTTACCTTACAGTGTTATCCATGAAATCATTAAGATGTATTTACGAATAATAATGGTCCTATCTCAGTTTACTGGGGTAGACTCGTAACTACTTTCACGTCAGTCGATTCTGCTCCGCTAAGAGAGGCATTTCGAGTTCTACCTGCAATGAAGCCATGAATCCAATAACAAATCTGGACTAAACGATTCTGCGAAACTGTGTCGATTACCCTCCTGAAGTCAAAGAACACAGCGTGAACACTGGCGCTCCGGATCACATGGACGGAGAGATTGAGCTGGGTATCGCATTATCTCTGTCTGCAGATTCCATGTTTCTGTACACAGGGGATTTTATCCATGACGGTCATACAAGTCGAATTCATTGGAAACTCAGCACTAGCAGACACAACTCGGCAAGCAAGAAGACTTCATCTGCATCCACTATTTAGCTTGAAAGGCTCCTATTTACTTAGCACTGTCCGCCTCCTTCGCTTAGTGGTCTGCACGTCTGACCCTCCCAGTGGTTCCGGATTCGACCTCCGTGCGGGTCGGAGATTTTCTCCGCTCAGAGACTAGGTGCTGTGTTGTCCTCATCATCATCGAGACGCTAGTGGCCCAATGTGACGTTAGCTCAAAAGACTTGCAACTCGGCGGCCATCACAATCATCCGATAATTTCATTTCACTTAACAGTTTCATTTACTCACAGTATATTTTGCCTGTTTGTGGATGGTGACGCTTATGTTTACAGTACTGAATGGCAATTCGCTCTAACCGGTTTCATCGAGCGAGATAGCACAGTGGTCTGTACAATGAATTCGCATTCTGGTGTCTACGGTTCATATCCCTGTCTGACCATCCAAGATTTAGATTTTCCCTCATTTCCATAAATCGCTCCAAGGAAATTCCGAGATGGTTCCTTTGAAAAGGGCATGGCCGATTTCTTTCACCATTCTTTCATTACTGAGCTTGTGCTTCATCTCTAATGACCGCGCTGTTGTTGAGACTTTAACTGTAATCTCCCTTCCTCCTTTTTTAAAAACTAGTTTAGATCGATCAGGGTACAAGCTCTTTAGCAACCTCTTTGTTTGACCACTGTGACAAATTTCCGTCTTTGACGAGTCCGTTTGCTCTCGGCCAATATTACCCGTTCGCGGGCGTTGGGATATGTGGTCCCTCTTCTTTGATAGCAGTTCAATGTTATGTGCGAAGGCAGTCAAGATTTCTGTATGATTTTTCTATTAATTAACTGTTTTCAGCGTTGTGAATTTATGTGCGTACGAACGAGGAAACTGTCTCACTGCGTGACTGGACTCTACAAGCAGAAGGCTAACACATGTTTAAAGTAACCTGTTGCATCGTCGAACCAGTAACCTGACATGCTGCCTACAAATATTGGAGATGCAGGTCTGCATTTCTCTTCGTTGAGCGTAATTTACGTAAGTACGTGCTGAGTGACTATTTCCTACGTTGAAAGTTCCTGACAGATTCATTCTGTGTGCCGTACTGGGACTCGAAATCAGGACCTTTGCATTTCGTGGGTAAGTGCTCTATCGACTTAGACTGAGTGAAATTTGGAACGTAGTAGATGACGAAATGGCGGGAGTAAAGCTGCGCTGACTGGTCGTAAGTCGTGCTTGGGCAGTTTTAGGTGTTCTGAAGTCCATATTCTATTATGACAGCAAAAGGATGCCACATTGTTTAAACGTAATTACAGATAATGGCAAGGATGAAACTTCCTGGCAGTTTAAAACTGTGTGCCGGACCGAGACTCGAACTCGGAACCTTTGCCTTTCGCGGGCAAGTGCTCTACCGACTGAGCTACCCAAGCACGACTCACGCCCAGTCCTCACAGCTTTAATTCCGCCAGTACCTCGTCTCCTACCTTCCAAACTTCACAGAAGCTCTCCTGCGAACCTTGCAGAACTAGCACTCCTGGAAGAAAGGATATTGCGGAGACATGGCTTAGCCACAGCCTGGGGGATATTTCTAGAATGAAATTTTCACTCTACAGCGGAGTCTGCGGACTTAAAGCTGTGAGGACATGGCGTGAGTCGTGCTTGGGTAGCTCAGTCGGTAGAGCACTTGCCCGCGAAAGGCAAAGGTCCCGAGTTCGAGTCTCGGTCCGGCACACAGTTTTAATCTGCCAGGAAGTTTCATATCAGCGCACACTTCGCTGTAGAGTGAAAATTTCATTCGAATGGCAAGGACATTCCAAAAATTAAGATATGCCTTCAGTTACTTTTCTTAAAACATATATATTAGTAAATGACCAAAGTGATATGTTGTGCAGGGCCTGAATATTTGATAATAGACCATGTGGTACATCTTTTGAGGTCCTGATTATACTAAAAGCATATGGGTATGCGGTTTTATTTTGTCTGTAAAAGTTCCATGACCCACTAGCTGTATCTCTATCCTAAAATGTAATTAAATGTTTAAAATAACTAAACTAAAATGTTAACTCACTCGGTAGAGCACTTTCCCGCGAAGGCAGAGGTCCCGAGTTCGAGTCTCGGTCCAGCACGCAGTTTTAATCTGCCAGAAAGTTTCATATCGACGCACACTCTGCTGCAGAGTGAAAAATTAATCGTATTTTCTATTTAATTCGCGAGTCAGTTTCTTCTCCAGGGCGTTATAAATTTACATTCAACATGTCATTAAACTATTAGGGCTTATCTGTCATTTGCTTTGAGAATAATCTACGCTTCTTCATACACCCACCCACGCCCACCTACCCACCCACAACACGCATTTGGGGAGGATGCCATTTCAATTCTCATTCAGACGTGGAGTTTCGGTAGGCTCCCAAAACCGCTAAAGGTGAATGCATGGATGGTTTCTTTGAGTGTGGCGTTGCTCATTCTCTTCCCCAACCGGTTTATGCGCTTCGTCTCTAACGACCACATATCGACGAGACGTTAAACCCTAATCTTTCTTCATTCCTTAGAGCTTATTCTAATCTTTGTGGTGACAGAAGTGTTCATTGCCTCTATATGACCGATAAAGCAAGGAGAGATTCCCGATTTCCACACTGCGCGCTACTGCCTCGTGAGATCTCTGTGTACCGTGTATTTATGTACGAGGGTTGAATGAAAAGTAATGCCTACACCTTCGTTAATTGGGTCTGGATGGGAATATTTTAATAAATCAAATCCAAAAATAATCCTTAGAATGTGATCTTCAATTACCAATATTCGCTTTTCCACGTAACCACCAGCCAGTTGGATACATTTCTGCCAACGATGAACAAGTTTTCTGAAGCCAACACTCTGTTTCCGCGACCACAGTCTCACAGTCCTCTCAACTTCTTCATCAGAAGCATAATAATGTCCCCGCAAATCGTCTTGCATTATCGGGAACAGATGGAAGTCAGATGGTGCTAAATAGGGACTATATGGAGGATGCCGTGGTTGCTGTCACAGGACGTCCAACTCTTTCTTTGTCACGCAGGTCAGATCTTCCCGCCTCAACATCTTTAAACTTACTCGCCCAACGACGCACAGTACTCACAGCACCACAATCACCATAAACTGCTTTCATTCTCTGATGAATCTCCTTTGGGGTGACACCTTCTGCTGTCAAGAATTCAATGACTGCTTAAATCGCATTGGCCGACCGTCTGCTCAGGGTTCCATACTTTACACTGTAACAACACAACCGTTCAATACTAAGGCTTCCCGTCAACTGGAGCTGTAGAGAAGAGGCTACGGAACAAGCCAGTACCTGCCGCATACCAATGCTGCCAACTGTTGAAGAGTTACGAAGGTAGAGGCATTACTTTTCAGTATATCCATCTTGTTTTACGTTTACTAAATTGGCGCTAGAGGCATTCAACATGGTATTGGCACCTTGTACTCTGCACATCCTGGAAAAATAGCGTCATCTGTACACAGATACTAAGAGACGCTCACGATGAACTTGCTTTAATACCACAAATTGATAAGAGATGCATTGATAACACTGGACATTTAATACATTATTGGTGTTGGTGCACGGCTCTAAACGTAGGGGAACTACAGGAACCACCCAAACGAGGTGGAAAAACAGGAAAATTCTTCTCAGATGACATAGAGGACGCCACCTGTTATTTCCAATAAAATTACTGGCGTAGTGGAAGTGGCTTTTAGAACACCAATCGACCAATCACAGGGCTGAGGAGGAGGAAGAAGAGGAGAACTAGGGAGAGGAGGAGAAGGACAAGAAGGGCAAGAGGAAGAAGTTATCTCCCAGGGTTAGACGTTAATTGACGAGCCTGGCGACAGGGTACGTAGATGTGGCAGTAAATTATGATGCATGGTAAATTACCATACACTTGACGTGAGAGTTAAGTCAGAAAATCATTTGAAAATACACTACTCAATTACGATATAATGTCCAGCGGCATTTTCACAACTCAAAGGTAGACACAAAATGAAACAAAGACAAAGCACAAATGGAACGAATACGATAACAAAAAAGAGCAATAAATTGTCGATGATCTGTGAAAGAAGGAGTGACAAGTTAGTAAATGCGTTGAGACAAATGTAAATTACATTTAACATTAGATAAATAAGAGCAGATATATAACTGACTACTTCTCAGAAATTCAAAAAAATACAATCCTGGCCCGCTGTCGCCAAGTGTAACCTCCCAACAGATAAATTCCGTAACCTTCCAATAAAAAAATTACTAAACTCCCAACAAAAGTGTGACTCATATACACTCCTGGAAATGGAAAAAAGAACACATTGACACCGGTGTGTCCGACCCACCATACTTGCTCCAGACACTGCGAGGGGGCTGTACAAGCAATGATCACACGCACGGCACAGCGGACACACCAGGAACCGCGGTGTTGGCCGTCGAATGGCGCTAGCTGCGCAGCATTTGTGCACCGCCGCCGTCAGTGTCAACCAGTTTGCCGTGGCATACGGAGCTCCATCGCAGTCTTTAACACTGGTAGCATGCCGCGACAGCGTGGACGTGAACCGTATGTGCAGTTGACGGACTTTGAGCGAGGGCGTATAGTGGGCATGCGGGAGGCCGGGTGGACGTACCGCCGAATTGCTCAACACGTGGGGCGTGAGGTCTCCACAGTACATCGATGTTGTCGCCAGTGGTCGGCGGAAGGTGCACGTGCCCGTCGACCTGGGACCGGACCGCAGCGACGCACGGATGCACGCCAAGACCGTAGGATCCTACGCAGTGCCGTAGGGGACCGCACCGCCACTTCCCAGCAAATTAGGGACACTGTTGCTCCTGGGGTATCGGCGAGGACCATTCGCAACCGTCTCCATGATGCTGGGCTACGGTCCCGCACACCGTTAGGCCGTCTTCCGCTCACGCCCCAACATCGTGCAGCCCGCCTCCAGTGATGTCGCGACAGGCGTGAATGGAGGGACGAATGGAGACGTGTCGTCTTCAGCGATGAGAGTCGCTTCTGCCTTGGTGCCAATGATGGTCGTATGCGTGTTTGGCGCAGTGCAGGTGAGCGCCACAATCAGGACTGCATACGACCGAGGCACACAGGGCCAACACCCGGCATCATGGTGTGGGGAGCGATCTCCTACACTGGCCGTACACCTCTGGTGATTGTCGAGGGGACACTGAATAGTGCACGGTACATCCAAACCGTCATCGAACCCATCGTTCTACCATTCCTAGACCGGCAAGGGAACTTGCTGTTCCAACAGGACAATGCACGTCCGCATGTATCCCGTGCCACCCAACGTGCTCTAGAAGGTGTAAGTCAACTACCCTGGCCAGCAAGATCTCCGGATCTGTCCCCCATTGAGCACGTTTGGTACTGGATGAAGCGTCGTCTCACGCGGTCTGCACGTCCAGCACGAACGCTGGTCCAACTGAGGCGCCAGGTGGGAATGGCATGGCAAGCCGTTCCACAGGACTACATCCAGCATCTCTACGATCGTCTCGATGGGAGAATAGCAGCCTGCATTGCTGCGAAAGGTGGATATACACTGTACTAGTGCCGACATTGTGCATGCTCTGTTGCCTGTGTCTATGTGCCTGTGGTTCTGTCAGTGTGATCATGTGATGTATCTGACCCCAGGAATGTGTCAATAAAGTTTCCCCTTCCTGGGACAATGAATTCACGGTGTTCTTATTTCAATTTCCAGGAGTGTATAACCTTTCAAAATAAATCTCTTGATGTAACCTTTCAATAATTAACTGACTGTGAATCTAAACTGGTAAATCTGGACGTCAGCAGTGCTGCGTCATGTCCCTGAGAAATCATTCTGCATAAACTGAAAATTCTTACCTCAATGATGCCGCCGGACAACGCGTATATATCTGTCCCTATAAGAAATTTTTCTGGCACAGTCCAGTGCAGTGTTGGCCACTAGATTTTGTTATGTATGAAAAACAACTGATTTTCTTTACGATAACCGGCATGTCTATGGATAGGAGAAATTAGTAACAAACTTTAAATTCAGATGAATAACTGTCAAAAGTTATCTTTATAAGAAAGATTGTTATTGAAAGATTTTTGAAAACATTTACATGGGACTTTGATATAACAATAGTACAAACATCAGTTTTAGCAATTAACATATGAGCGCAGCAATAGAGAACAATAATTTTTGCTTTTACCTTATACTATATCGCTAAGGCACCGCCATCGTTCTCCACCACCGGCCTTGGTAATTCCATAACTCTACTGCTCTTCTCGAGCTACAAAACACCACTACTGGACTGCAAATATAGTCAGCGATCGACATATCCTTATGCTTCAGAATGAGTATTATAGAGGATACAAACGTCTGATGTTTACAAGGTACCACAACAGTGTGGCGGCGACGAATTGGAGCGTATGGTTGGTGCCTGATGATCCGGCCACACGCTACACAGTGCCGTCCTGCGGGTTGCCGTACCACCAGACGCCTGCAGCCGACGCAGCGCAATTTGCCCGTGACATCCGCTGCAGTAACAAGGGCGCTACACTCACCAGACACAGCCGGCACTAGCCCGCCTCTGCGCGCCACGTGAATCCGACCAAACTTCATAGTATCTATACCCCGGGCGGCCTTTATAGGACCGCAGCCCGCTGCCTTCCACCATCCTGAAGCCGACCGCGATGCTGAGTGCAAATCTGAGTGCCATAGGACGAGTCTCAAGTACCGTGCATCAGGACCTAGACTACGCTAGCGCAACCACCGACGGCGACTCGGAGCAGTCAAGACTACTGCGCGGCATTGTTTGCCTTCTCTCGAGACTTCCTGTACCCGTTCTCAAGATTCTTGTTCTCAAGATTCTTGTTGACACGAGGGACATCGTAACCCCTTCGTATCTGCATCTTCAATCCGTTAACAAGTGTAATGGACTTCCTATGACATTCTGCGTCATCCCACAACATCGGTCAGAGACTAGCAGCAGCTGAACTAGAGAATCATCGTCCCACGTGTAGTCTGCTGATAACACCACAACACAAACGGTTGCAACTGTGGTGGTATCGTGGAAGGACACCGAGGACAGACTGCTGATAGATGGCGTCATACAGAGGACAGCGATGGACCTGGTTCTGCACGATGGATGACCATCGTCAGCGATTATGACGGTGACCTAGGCAGAGGTAACATACTCCAATGTCTTGGAGAGACACATCTGTGTTACTTCTGGCATCGTGGTGTGCAGAGCCATCAGCTGTGACTTCACGTCAGGGCTGGCAGTGATTGAGGGTACTCTGACTGCACAACGTTACCTCGTGGACATCCTTTATGCTTATGTGTAACCTCTGACGCAGAAGTACCATGGTGCCACTTTTCAGCAACACAATGCTCGTCCACATATCTCTGTAATGCTGAGGTACTTAGGTGGCCAGCAAGATCCCCAGATCTGTCTCTAACAGAACATGTGTGGGAATAGCTCCGACTTGATTTCTGTCTCAGTTCGAGTATCCAAGATATCAAGGACCAGTTACAACAGTCGTGGACCTGTTTGACACAGGGGTAGATGCAATAGCTTTATGACATCCTTCCTAGCCGAATCAGTGCGTGCATCCAAGCCAGGACGTCATACTGATTAAGTGGGCTCATACTGCCAAGTTCTTTGGAAACCTGAATCGATTTTGTAATCACATATCCTGTCAACTTGTGAAGATTAGTTTATTCCTTTAATTTTATAGCTGACTGCACATTATTGAAAATGTCTGATCATACATTATGTTTGCCTTTCTGCACTAAAGTAAGTGACTTTAAATCTTAATGAGGTTTTGTTCTAATTTCTAGTAGTGATTCCATGGAGTGAGCTGTTGGTTTGATTTGTGGCCAATTTCTCTAAGGACTAAATATATTGGAAAATAGAAGTCAGCATCCGCAATTCCGGACCAGGCCTGTGCAAGACATTCTTGAGTTCACAACACAAATAATCCTCTTTGTATATTCGATGACTGAAAGAAAAGGTTGGGAGTGAACCTCGCACTTTCCCTGTCGGGATTGTGGACGTAAATCCGAAGTAGTGACGACTGCCTGATGAAGACTGGTGCGCCGTTTGCAATTGGAGTTGCATGTGAGAGTTAATAGTCCGTGTGCGGGCATCAGTAATATCAAAAGGAAACCTCTAGCAGACTTTATATTTTATTAATACTTACACCTCCTTCTAAGATGTACCCGACCATGGCCGGCATGATGAAACCCGTGCATGTGCCTACTGCGTTCATTATACCATACAGAGATCCTGGAAGAAAAGATACAAGTTATGATAATATAGAGAAAACTGAGCTCTAGGTGAAACATGACGGCAGTAAATAACAAGGAAAATGTTCGAATACACAATAATATTTCATAGAATATGTTAGGCTTCTGTATAAGTAAAATGATCCAATAAAGAGCTGAAGACCTGTCTCGGGAAACGTGGTATATCACATTACTGGCAAAGCTCAATTCACTCCTCAGTCCTTCTTGATTTTTCCCTCCTTAAATCGTCATTATAGCTGAGGCTCTCTGATACTGAAACAGCACTGCAGCATTATGTACAAAGCTGGGGCGCTGTTCCAGTATCAGAGAGCTTCAGCAATACTGACGGTTTAAGAATGGGACAATCAAGATGGGCTGAGTGGCGACCAAAAGTTTGTGTTAGGGAAGGCACTGGACTAGACTAATTAGTGCAGGCCTGTTAGCACCAATACCAGGGTGGTGTAGTGCATAACACGTCTGCATAGTAAGCAAGAGTCCCAGGTTCAAGTTCCAGACTAGATAGAAATTTTAATTCATTACTTCATTTCAGTATGTGAGATAATATATTCTGTCAATACAGTCCATTATTTTTGCCACTGTAACAGAAGATTAATTTTTATCGAAGATAAAGCTGAGACTCAACATGTTTTCACGAAAACGTAATTCCGTCAGATTAGTTTTTGTTTGTTATTGTTTCTCGTGCTATATGGAATTACTTTTTTTAGTTTGGAGGTTAATTAAATAGATATGTTGTATTATTTCAATATGTCAGATAATATATTCTGTCAATACAGGTCATTATTTTTGTCACTGTAACAAAAAATTAATATTTTATAATGTACTTTTACAAGATATGCAACATTCTTATATGTAAAATATGCTGAATACTTGTTGCTATTCTGTAATACATACTGACTATGTAACTTTATCTTACATAATAAAACGTATAAATAAATAGAGCCAAATGAAAATAATTATTTTTACTTACTGAAAAATTATGAAACTATGTATACAACCATAATTGATGGAAGTCTTCAGTTGAGCGAAGATTATCTCTTTTTAATGCCATATCAAGTTACAATTGTTTAACACTGAATCAAAGTAACGACTGTGTGAGAGCTCAAGATAAAAGGAAACGAGAGCAATGTCTCACATTAGCCCATTAACTGCCAATTTTTTTTCATCAAGCTACATTTATTTCTGGGTTGCCTGATTAACGTATAGACTGGGAGAAAGAATTTAAAATTAGAAAATGTAATAACCTTGAAATAAATATATTTTCTCGATCCCCAAATGGGGATCCTGGAACAAGCCACTCGCTTTTTACATTTTCTTTTGCCTTCGTGGCAGACAATAAAGCATTCGATGTGTAGTCCACATTGCACACAGATAACTGCTTTCTTGCATTTTTCCTGCAGATTCCACGTTTTATTTCTTTCCCAATTGTATTGCGTTTAGTCACGTGTCCAGCTCCAGAAGTTGTTAGCTCAAATGGGTGCGCTTGATGTGAATGCTTTCGGGTATGGTGGATGTCCTGCTCTTTTTGGATCACCAGCAACGGATGATTGAGCACGATATGCCCTTGCCACCATCCTTCTGAATTGGAGCAGAGGAATATTTTCATTCGTGAAGCAGTAGATGACGGGAGCAGTACATAACCCACTGCTTAAATTCGAATCTCACCGATTTACCACGAATGAAGTGGTTTAGATAATGGTGTCTGTAATACCGAACCATTTGCTCACGAACACTCAGACTGTCAGAAAAAACTTGAAATTACATTCAATTCTTATTCAGCAAGATCATCATGGAAGCAATTTTCGAAAGTTTATCACTTTCGTCAGCTAGTATTGTTTTCAGATGCGTGTTATTGTTGAAGTACAGATATCTGTTACTGCTCATACACTGGCGTACGCATCTTATATCAGTGTCTTAATCTCCATTACAATTTAACTTTTCCAGTGTGAGAACACGCTAACCAGTTTGGAGCGTTACACCCGAGAACATTTGTATGCATTCATTGGCTCAGTGCTGTGATTAGTGTTCTGTGGAGCGTATTGGACACTTCCACTGGCAGTCAATTTCAGTACATGTTCACCAAAAAGATTCTTCGAAGCAATCAATTGCAGACTTTCCTTTCAGTGCTACTACCAAATGGCATTAGCACTTTTCAAATTCTACTCGATGTGATAGGTTTCACCTTAAGTTGCATCCTCAATTGTTCAAAAAAATGGTTCAAATGGCTCTGAGCACTATGGGACTTAACTTCTTAGGTCATCAGTCCCCTAGAACTTGGAACTACTTAAACCTAACTAACCAAAGGACATCACACACATCCATGCCCGAGGCAGGATTCGAACCTGCAACCATAGCGGTCGCGCGGTTCCAAACTTAAGCGCACAGAACCGCTCGGTCACACAGGCCGGTCTCAGTTGTTCAATTAGAAGGGATATTAGCTTTCATTTTCTTCGTGCAATGTTCTGCACTTTCTTGAGCCTCTATATTTTCATTATCATGGTCCTTCAGAGTACCTGAGGCATCAGCTGGAAGAATATCTTACAATATATTTTCGTCGTTACCATCGCAGTCAGACGTTTCATCTACGCAGTCTGGAGGCAGCCCGACAATTTCACTGGTTTTATTCACCTCACCATCGTCATCAGAAGAAGACATGAAATTGGGGTCATTTACAAGTTCTTCAGTTTCCCTTATAGAAAGTGGTTTATAGCGACATACTGCGCCTGGAGAGAGAAGATAAACAAAATGTTGCTTTAGGCGGAATCTGTCATGAGCCCCAAACGAGGGTCGAAATTCAGAGAGAGACGTCATGGGAAAGTAAAATAAGCCTTCGAAATAAACAATCGATAAACATCTAAAATCATTGCAGAACATGCCAGTACTGGGAGTTGGTTACATAATAACATAACCCATGGTGTTTTGAAAATGTTCAGCTCTTGTAACTCTGAAAACCTTTAGCTCTTCACACAGATAATCCTGTACAGTCCATTCGTTTAACAACAGCTAACTAACAGTCAATTCACAAGCGCGATGAAGGTCTGGACAACTATACAAAATAGTAACAACTGTTGCCAATATAATTACAAATACAAAATTTCAGTTACAAAGACATGTCCACATATTGCAAACATGACAATTAATGGGTTAACTAACGCGTAAAATTCGAGTAAATCTCAGAAATACATTTAGTGTATGTTTAAAATGACAGTTAGACGCTGGGGAAACAGTTAAAACCACAAGTTGCAAAAGTTCAAAACAGCATCTTCAGCTGGTAAAGTCATGGTGAAGGTCGGCTGGCACTCTGAAGGGGTTATTCTCTTTGATATCCTCTCTCATGGTGTAACGGTCAACTGCGAAATGTATTGCACTACCCACACGAAAATAAAGAAACAACTTTAGCGTGTTTGTCGCCACAAAAAAGCAAACGTACCTCTTCTTATCATGACAAAGCAAAGCCTCAGACAGGTCTCTGCATCCGAGAGGAGCTCACAAAACTTCACTGGACCGTTCTTTCTCATTCGCCCTACAGACCAGATCTCGCGACTTCCGACTTCCATCTCTTTGGCTCAATGAAGAATTCGTTCCGCGGAAATCAGTACGTGGGTGATGGAGAGTTTATTGATGGAGAGAGACGTTGACTCCGACATCGACCAGTAGACTGGTATCATATGGGCAAATATTCCCTGTCAGTAGGGTGGCGTAAGGCCGTCGCATCAATGAGATATTATATTGAGAAACAGGATTTTTCATACAAAAGAGTGGGGAATAATATAGTGTACCATAAACCTGAAAAAAACGAACCTGTTCTCAGAAAAAAAAAGTGTTACATTACTTATTTAATGCCCCTCGTATAAGCTGTAGACATACAACCCCTTCTTTCCCAGTCTTGTACCCTAAATGTTCCGTTTGTCCGCAAAGAAAAATCACATCAGAACTGAAAGAGTCGATACTGAGCTTTGGTTTATGGCAAACGAGAAATTAATGTTGCAGCCTCACTATCAGCATTAGATTAAGAATGCAGAGTAAAAGAAACTGTTAATTCCCCCCCCCCCCCCCCCCCCGACACCGAGAGGAGACCATGATAACAGTGTGTTACAACGACTCTGGCCCTGATAAAGACGACAATTGGATGAGGAAGAGTATCCACGTGTGCTTTTCGAGTATATCATATCCATCGAAGCCAGTCATCGATCATTAGATCCCACAGAACCTCCAAATTAGGCAGTATTTTATGTGGATCTAAGATCGAATAATTTAGTAGTAAATTTAAATGAATATGCATTCTGTAAATAAAAAGTGAATTTTCCGTTAAATGGTTGATCAAACAATGAAAGTAACGGCACCATAACAAATCAGCCTTAGATCTGTATGGAAAAAATATATTTAGTTTATTTGTTTTTATTTATTAACAAAAAATCCGGTTGATACAATGATTACGCCAACAAAATACTAGTTGCTGAACAAACTAACGCTCTTAGCAGAGAACCATGGACAGCAGTGGCATTCACATGGCTAACTGATTTGTCGGGGATGTGTGTAACATAAAATTAAGAGTTTATATGTACTAGAAGATGGAAGAGTTCGATTTGACTGTTGACAATGCGACTGCTTAAATAATGGCGCCGTGCGGTCTAGGGCGTCTTACCACGGTTCGCGCAGCTGTCCCCGTCGGAGGTTCGAGTCCTCCCTCAGGCATATGTGTGGTGTGTGTGTGTGTGTGTGTGTGTGTGTGTGTGTGTGTATGTGTGTGTCGTCCTTCGCGGAAGTTAGTTCACGTTAGAGTGAATAGTATGTAAGCCTAGGGATCGTTGACCTCATCAGTTTGGTCTCATAGGAACTTGTTGTTGTTGTGGTCTTCAGTCCAGAGGCTGGTTTGATGCGGCTCTCCATGCTACTCTATCCTGTGCAAGCTCCTTCATCTCCAAATAACTACTGCAACGTACATCCTTCTGAATCTGCTTGGTGTATTTATCATAAGAACTTACCAGTACCAAAAATGACGTTTTGCCATTCGTGCACCCAGGTTCGCCGTTTAGTACACCACCGCAGGCGCTCCTGTCTGTTCAAATGGCTCTGAGCACTATGGGACTTAACTTCTGAGGTCGTCAGTCCCCTAGAACTTAGAACTACTTAAACCTAACTAACCTAAGGAGATCACACAAATCCATGCCCGAGGCAGGATTCGAACCTGCGACCGTAGCTGTCGCGCGGTTCCAGACTGAAGCGCCTAGAACCGCTCGGCCACACCGGCCGGCCTCCTGTCTGTGATGCAACGTCAGAGGTAACCGCAGTCATGGTCTCCCAGCTGATAGTCCATGATGCTGCAAACGTCGTCGAACTGTTCGTGCAGATGGTTGTTGTCTTTCAAACGTCCCCATCTGTTGACTCAGGGATTGAGCCGTGGCTGCACGATCCGTTACAGCCATGCGTATAAGATACCTGTCATCTCGACTGCTAGTGATACGAGGCCGTTGTGATCCAGCAGGCGTTCCGTATTACCCTCCTGAACCTACCGATTCCATGTTCTGCTAACAGTCATTGCACCTCGACCAACGCGAGCAGCAATGTCGAGATACGATAAACCGCAATCGCGATAGGCTACAATCCGACCTTTATCAAAGTCGGAAACGTGATGGTACGCATTTCTCCTCCTTACACGAGGCATCACAACAACGTTTCACTAGGCAACGCCGGTCAACTGCTGTTTGTGTATGAGAAATCGGTTGGAAACTTTCCTCATGTCATCACGTTGTAGGTGTCGCCACCGGCGCCAACCTTGTGTGAATGCTCTGAAAAGCTAATCATTTGCATATCACAGCATCTTCTTCCTGTCGGTTAAATTTCGCATCTGTAGCACGTCATCTTCGTGGTGTAGCAATCTTAATGGACAGTAGTGTAGAAGGAATGCGACCAGCTGTGGGAGCACCGCATCCTAAACACGGCAGTGTCAGACTCGTTAGAGCTGAGATAACGGTGACTTCTGTCGGAAAATCTACAGCCAATGATATTGAAATACTAACTGTTGAAATCGGAAACTTCGCAGTAACATCCGTCTAGAAACCTCCAGGAATAAAATTTGCTTTCACCCCGTCAAAAAACTTCACAATCCAAAACACTAAATTCATTGGAGGAGATTTTAACTGCCACAGCAGCACTTGGGGATATAGTGAAGCAGACGAAAAAGGACACCTGTTGGAGGAACGGATGGAAACAAGAAACCACAGTATTCTCCATGATCTAAAACTTCCGCCTCCTTCAGTAGTAAAATGTGGAAACATGGATGTACCTCGAACACAGCATAGACCAGTAGGAATAGGGGTACAGTGAAGACCACTGCAGTACCGTTTCACAGAAGATTTAGTTTTAAAAATGTCAATGGGGAAACTTTTGCAAATGGACTGGATAAAACCGTAGTAAACCTCGTCCCAGCTCCAGAGAGCTACCAGGCATTTGTGCGAATGCTACAGAGAATCTCCAGACAACATATATCACGAGGCTGCCGACAGCAGTACATCCCAGGTCTCTCACATGACTCCAGGTATCTCCTAGCCAAGTACGAGGAATTATACCAAAAGGACCCCTTTAATGAAGAAACAACAGTATGTGGTATGGCTCTGATGGAAATGCTAAGTGAAACTCGGCAAAACTGATGGGTGGAGACCCTGGAGAGGATGGATATGACAACAGCAGCAAAACAGCCTTGAATCTGATTTAAAAAAAAAAACTTGACGGAGACCCAAATGGTCCCAAACAGTCTTCTGCGGTAACACCTAATCAAGTGGCTCATCAACTGCTCCTGAATGGAAAGACTAATACAAAACAACAGAAAGTAAAAATTAACAGGACTTTACAATAAAAAACTACAATGAAGGAATTCAACAAGGGTGTCAGCAATACGAAAAGCGGCAAAGCAGCTGGGGTGGATGACACGTGCTCGGAGCAGATCAAACGTTTTGGACTCTGCAGAAAGAACTGGATCCTGCCACTCTTCAGTCAATGTCGCGAAACATGTAAGATCCCCAAGATGTGGAGGAAGGTAAGGATAGTGGCACTCTTGAAACCTGGGAAGGCACCTCATTCACCAAAGAGCTATCGCCCAATATATCTCCTGTGTCATCTTTACAAACTGTATGAGAGATTTATTCTAAATCGTATGACAGACTATTGAGATGAAACTTATTCCTCGACAAGCTGGTTTTAGACCTGGAAAATCATGCACTAGCCAAATTATGTACTTAGCAGAACATGTAGAGGAAGGACATGAAAACAAAAAGATCGACTTTAGCTCTGCATATGACACAATTAACCACAGGCTGCTGCAGCAGAAGCTCTATAATGAACCAAGAGACTATCTGTTTGTTAAGATAGTCCCTATTACAAAATAGACAATTTTATCTTGTTTTCAATGGGAAAAAGAGCAGATGGAGAAATCAGAAAAGGAAGAGTTTTGGCACCCGCGCTATTTAATCTGTACACCAACGACCAACCGATGCCTAAGCACACAAAACATTTTCTGTATGCGGATGGCATGGCAATTACAGCACAGGGGAGGACCTTTGAGGATGTAGAACGGAAACTGGAGAAAGCCCTTAGAGAAATGTCAGCGTATTATAAAAACAACTTTCTTGAGCTAAACCCGTCCAAAACACAAGTCAGCGCCTTCCATCTTCGATCCTGGCATGCTAAGCGTAAACTTAATGTCTCTTGGAATAATACTACAGTGGAGCCTACCGACAAACCAACTTACCTGGACGTGGTGCTCGATGGATCTGTGACATACAGGAACCATTGCGAAAGGATACGACAAAAGAAACAATATTCTGCTGAAATTAGCTAATAGCAAACAGGATGCTAAACCTTCCATATTAAGAACCACCGCACGAGCCTTATGATTCTCTAGAGCCGAATATGCCTGCCCAGTATGGTCCAGATCAACCCATGCAAAGAAGGTCGACATGAGTCTTAATGAAACATGTTGATTAACAACTGGATGCATGAAACCTACTTCCCTATCAAAAGTATATAGAGCTGCCGCGTTTGCGAATCCCAACTCTCGGAGAACATCACATGAATTCACAGAGAGGCTCAGAAAAACTATTGACGATCGGCAACCCCCATTTGGCAGTGAGTGTATTATTATCTTTTATTTACACGTCAAGTTCTGTAGGATAAAAATGAGGATCAAATCTCCAAGGTCATGGAACGTGACAGTACATGACATTACAACATAAAAGTAATAACAGATAAAAATAAATGTTTATAAACGAGAAAAAAGTAAGTCCATAATTTAAGTAAACGTAATCAACAATATAATAAGAATCAGCTTAATTTTTCAAGGAAAGTGGGCGACTGAAATCCCGTAAAAGGTTCTTAGCCACGATAATAGAGGAACCGCCACCTAATTACCCACCTGCAACGGAAACGCTCAGCGGATTCGGCACAAACTGGAAGACATGGCGGACACAGAATCGATTAAGGACAGTGGTGGCCCCAGTGAAGACAAATGTGACTAGCTGGGGTCTTGGAACCACGGATGATAAGTCTGACTGTGGCGCTGTGCAGGATATGGAGCATCTGCTCGCCTGCCCGAACTGGCATTATAGGTGCAAGCCGACGAATTATGGATGGACAAGAAAGACGCTTTGGACGTGGCCCCATACTGGGCTGAAAAGTTGTGACCGGGTTTCCGGACACGAAAAAGTAAAAGAAAGTAAGCAGATACTTTGTGAACTTTTACAAATGGGCAGTTACAATGTTGACTGGGAAACACTGTTTGAAATTATGAGGAGAGCTGGAGTAAAGTTCAGGTAGCAAAAGGTCATCTATTACTTTTACAGAAACCAGACTGCACTTATAGGAATCGAAAGACATAAAACGGAAGCAGTTGTTGACAAGGGAGTGTACCACGGCTATAGCTTACTCTCGATGTCATTCAATCTGTACAATGAGCAAGCACTGAAGGAAACGAAGGAGAAATTTGGAAAATAAATTAAAGTTCACGGAGAAGACATAAAAACATTGAGGTTTCCCGATGACATAGTAATTCAGTCAGACACGGCCAAGGAATTGGGAGAGCAGTTGAACGGAATGGATAGTGAATTTCATTATTATCACGTCACAGTCACCCTCTCATAACTATTAGAGAACAGACTGCACCACCGAGAAACTGTTTACTCTGTCAACGCACTGCAAATTTCAGCTGAAGCTTTGTGGATTTCCGTCACGATTTTCACGCTAAAAGTTTCTATTTTAGCGTATATCGATCCTTGGTCTTAAAAAAATCACAATAGTCTAGATAAGTGATCGTCGAACAAGTCTGCTCAAAAGCCAGTTCTGGCATTGGGAGGCGGCATCTCAGACCACGTATCTTATTATTAATAGGTAACATACATAAATTACACACATCAAAAAGAGTTTTGCATCACCTCTGTTCCGAGAGTTCCGGAACCTGTACAGGAAATTGGAATAGAGATCAATATAAACATCATTTCCGCCCTTTTTATTGCTCATGAAAACCACTCTAGCATGTTGTACCACCCTACAGAGAGACCTTCAGCGGTGATGGTCCAGACTTCTGTACACACCACTACCTGTAATACCCAGTAGCACGTCATCTTGCATTGCTTCGCATGCTACATTTCATTGTTACACTGTTTAGAGCACCGAGTGGACGAAAACATTTCTTACTCCATTTTCAAGCCTACAGTGAAACTTAACATACTGATCACTGTTGTTGAGGCATCTAGCTCCCGGTGTTGCTAACCTACGCATAGCTCCTGTTTATAAACGGAGCCTCGTAGAGTGGAAACATGCGAATGAAGGACTTACCTGCGTAGTTGGGGGCGAGGTCGTGGTGGTTGGCAAGACTGGTGACGGTGGCAGCTCCGTTCAGACCCAGCGACAGACTCAGGATCGCCACGGCGAGTGCCTCGTTCTTCCCCACGTAGCCCATCCCAGCCATCATCACGGCCGGTAAGAAGTGCGCTGCGGCAAACAGAGGCGAGAATCGACAAAACTTACTTCTGCTAGAGTGACTTTATAAGCGGCTTTCTGGTTAACAACGATTGTCACATTTATACGTCGACATCTACACTCCTGGAAATTGAAATAAGAACACCGTGAATTCATTGTCCCAGGAAGGGGAAACTTTATTGACACATTCCTGGGGTCAGATACATCACATGATCACACTGACAGAACCACAGGCACATAGACACAGGCAACAGAGCATGCACAATGTCGGCACTAGTACAGTTTATATCCACCTTTCGCAGCAATGCAGGCTGCTATTCTCCCATGGAGACGATCGTAGAGATGCTGGATGTAGTCCTGTGGAACGGCTTGCCATGCCAATTCCACCTGGCGCCTCAGTTGGACCAGCGTTCGTGCTGGACGTGCAGACCGAGTGAGACGACGCTTCATCCAGTCCCAAACATGCTCAATGGGGGACAGATCCGGAGATCTTGCTGGCCAGGGTAGTTGACTTACACCTTCTAGAGCACGTTGGAACAGCAAGTTCCCTTGCCGGTCTAGGAATGGTAGAACGATGGGTTCGATGACGGTTTGGATGTACTGTGCACTATTCAGTGTTCCCTCGACGATCACCAGAGGTGTACGGCCAGTGTAGGAGATCGCTCCCCACACCATGATGCCGGGTGTTGGCCCCGTGTGCCTCGGTCGTATGCAGTCCTGATTGTGGCGCTCACCTGCACTGCGCCAAACACGCATACGACCATCATTGGCACCAAGGCAGAAGCGACTCTCATCGCTGAAGACGACACGTCTCCATTCGTCCCTCCATTCACGCCTGTCGCGACATCACTGGAGGCGGGCTGCACGATGTTGGGGCGTGAGCGGAAGACGGCCTAACGGTGTGCAGGACCGTAGTCCAGCTTCATGGAGACGGTTGCGAATGGTCCTCGCCGATACCCCAGGAGCAACAGTGTCCCTAATTTGCTGGGAAGTGGCGGTGCGGTCCCCTACGGCACTGCGTAGGATCCTACGGTCTTGGCGTGCATCCGTGCGTCGCTGCGGTCCGGTCCCAGGTCGACGGGCGCGTGCACCTTCCGCCGACCACTGGCGACAACATCGATGTACTGTGGAGACCTCACGCCCCACGTGTTGAGCAATTCGGCGGTACGTCCACCCGTCCTCCCGCATGCCCACTATACGCCCTCGCTCAAAGTCCGTCAACTGCACATACGGTTCACGTCCACGCTGTCGCGGCATGCTACCAGTGTTAAAGACTGCGATGGAGCTCCGTATGCCACGGCAAACTGGCTGACACTGACGGCGGCGGTGCACAAATGCTGCGCAGCTAGCGCGATTCGACGGCCAACACTGCGGTTCCTGGTGTGTCTGCTGTGCCGTGCGTGTGATCATTGCTTGTACAGCCCTCTCGCAGTGTCGGGAGCAAATATGGTGGGTCTGACACACCGTTGTCAATGTGTTCTTTTTTCCATTTCCAGGAGTGTATATAATGCATTCAAAATTTTTTTGGCGGAGGGGATTTGGAACGATTTTGGTGACATTAAACATACAGTTACTGTCCGCCTCCGTAGCGTAGCGGTAGCGTTACCACCTACCACACAAGAGGCCTGGGTTAGATTACCGGCAGGGGACTAGGTGTTGTGTGTCCATCATCATTGACTCGTAAGTCGCCGATGTGGCGTCACCTAAAAAGGACTTACAATACGGCGGCCGAACTCCCCCGAATGGGGCCTCCCGGCCAACAATGCCATACGATCATTTACAGTTACTAATTTTGAAAGTTATAATACAAACAAGTGCGTTGTCCCACTACTATTTGCTTATTATTAAACTGCCTGTCTGACGTTAGCCAAATTATCCAATAATCAGTTCTTAATAAACAAATATTAGTGGAACACAGAGCATTTGCTCGATTTTTACTCTTTAATAACAATGTTTTGTGCCAAAACGCAAAGGAAGGGTCCAGTAATTTAGTTTGTTACTTGTTCCATAGATCAAATTTACGATGAACCTTATGATATGGAATGTGTCAACAGAATAAACATGCGGCGCTTACATGCAACAAGATAAAAAATAAAACTTGCATAACTAGATGCTGATCATATACAGTTTTTTAAATATATTATTAATCATATCTACTCAAGAAGTCCTCTATGGTATAGCTGTAATTGTTAGGGCAAAACCCCTGTAATTACGGTGACCATACGTCCCGATTAGTCGGGATTGTCCCGTTTTTTGAGGCTCAAAAATTTTTCCCGACTTCTTTTTTTAAACAAGCAATTTGTCCCGATTTTCAAGGATTATTTTCAGACACTTACAAAGTGGTTAAAATATTTTCTGAGTGTCGATTTTATAAACTATCAATTGAAACTGACATTCTGTACGTTGGTACCCCCTGATAATGTACAGCTTAAGCACTATAATTGTTGCGTACTCTTATTTTCTTTGCTTTTGCTTGCCATTGTTGTCAACACTCAGTATCAGTTTCGTGAAGTGCTAGCACGTCGTGGCGATACCGAAACGAAAATCAAAGTTTTCGGAAGAGCTTCAGATGAAATTTCCTTGCTTCACTGCTACAGACAATGACTGTTCAGCAAAATGTAACGTATGTAACTGTGCTGTATCCGTGTCTCATGGTGGTGCTGCATATCTCAAGCATCATATGGAATCAGAGAAACACAGGAAGAGTCTTCGATAGGCAGGTTCATCGAAAAAAAAAAAAGAGATAGTTTGTAACTTCAAATACACAGGAACAGAAAAACGTAGCTGCAGGAGAAGGAAACCTGTCATTCCATGTTGTTAAACACCACCAAAGTTGTCGTTCTAATGACTGCAGTGTTCAACTAAACGAAAAAATTTTTTTCCTCGTTCTAAGATTGCAGAAAATGTTTCATGTGGAAGAACAAAGTGTGAAGCAATTATCAACAATGTTATAGCTCCGCATTCCCAGAAACAGGTAATATCTGATGTCAACAGTGCAAAATACTTTTCAATATCTACTGATCCTAGCAACCATGGGCATCAGAAAATTTTTCCTGTGGTAGTTCAGTATTTTTCTGTAAGTGATGGTGGACTGCAGACGAAATTGCTTGATCTTGATGAATTGCAGAACGGAAAGTCCGAAACAATTTCCAATTATCTTTCTCATGTTATACAGTCGTTCAGTATCATCTCAAAGTGTGTTGCATTTGGTGCAGACAATACTAACTGTAATTTTGGGGGGTTAATGAAGAAAGAGGGTAATAATGTTTTCACACATCTGAAAGAAAAATTAAAAAACTCTAACATTGTTGGCATAGGTTGTCCAGCACATGTTGTTCATAACACACTTCAAAGTGCCTGTGATGTTTTACCTGTTGACATTGACTGCATTGTCATGAAGTTGTACACCCATTTTCATATTTTTTCTATTCGTGTTGCACAACTCACTGAATTCTGTGAATTTGTTGGTGTCACTTACAAAAAATTACTTTTCTTTTCCAAAACAAGGTGGCTTGCATTGTTGCCAGCCATAGACAGGATCTTGAAAATATATGAATCTTTGAAATCTTACTTTTTGTCACTGCAATCTTAAAGAGTTTTTTCAGTGATCCTACAAATGAATGTTATTTAATTTTTGTACATTCACAAATGAGTGTTTTCCAACAATCCATTCTGAGCATTGAGAAACACAATAATTAGAAGTATTAGCAGTCTTAAATAAAGCTTTGACAATTCTAAATTCAAGGAAACATGAACATTTTGTACCACTAAGTGTAAAAAAAACTGCTAAATGATTGTGATGATCAGTCTGTTAAGAAATTTAATATAGGAGTATCAACGTTTTATGATGCTTAAGTAGACTATTTATCCTCATGGTTACAGGGAATAGCTGAGTTTCCTGTATTCTCGTGGATGATGCTCACAGAACCACCAGAATGGTCAGTAGTTGAAAATACTTTAATGTGGCTAAATGAAAAGGGAATTCTAGTAAATGACAGCCTCTTATTTGATGAAATAGTTCACATACAGTCATTTGTAAAACAACAAGTGGAAACAAACAGTGAACAATGGAATCAGTTGATGGCACATGAAAAATGGTGTAGGTTTTTCATATCTTGCCAGTGTAATGAACAGTTCAGAGAATCGTTTAATATAGCGCAGTACTTCTTTTCACTCCCTGCCCACGATGCATATGTTGAAAGAGTTTTCAGCTTACAATCGTCACAACCGACAGATGAGAGGAATACCTTTACGGTGAGGAGCGTTAAGTGTATTTTACTGACCTGTTTAAGCTTCAGTAAATACAGTTGCACTGACTTCTATTCACACTTATTAGGCAAACTTGAGTTGCTGAATGAAATTTCATCTTCGAAGAAATATGATTGCAGTGTGGAATCCACAAAACCATAAATTCCTTGTGTTCACTAAGAACTTTTCTTGTACTGATTGTTACTGTATGTCTTTCTACATACTGTGTTATAAATGTTACACTTCTTAATAAGTAAATTTCTGGAAACTTGAACTGTACTTCTTTCCAGTCTTTCCATTCTTTGTTTGGTTTTGTACACACGCACACACACACACACACACACACACACACACACACACACAAGCGCACACACACACACACACACAAGCGCGCGCACACACACACACACACACACACACACACACACACACACACACACACACACACACGCACACACACACAAATATCAGTGAAGGCTATATTTGCAGAGGAAGAAGAAATATTAACATTAAAAGTGACATTTAACGAGAAATAAAAAATTGTCCCACTTTTTGGCCAAGAAAATGTATGAAAGTCCCACTTTTGTCCGAAGAAAATATGGTCACCCTACCTGTAATCTACATTTGAAAACAGCTGTGCTATCAATCAGACATTTTATCTCCACGGGTAGACAGTCAAAGAGTTTATCCTCGTGGCAAAAGTGGATAAATCTAAACTTTTTAGCAAGTCTACGATATGGTTTTTCAGGTTTAAGTTTTATCAATATGGCCCGCCTAAGAACTAACAATATTCTACACTATTATTTCTCATTGGTATACTAGCTTAACTGGGGGCGCTATAGTTTTGGGCAGTACAAAAGCTAGCTCATTTATGCAAAACCATTCAGTAACTTTCACAAAAACGTCATTTACTATTTTCTCTATTGATGCCTCTTTTTTCAGCTTCACAGCAACGCTTTCATCATCTGCAAATACGACTAATTCTGCCTCCTGTTTTAAATAAAATAGCAGACCACTAACGTAAAGCGAGAACAGCAGTGTGACAACGACGGAACCCTGTGGGGCTCCTGCTTTAATTTCTCCCCACGTTTATCATCTAACTTCTCTCATTCTATTACTCGAACAGCCTGTGGCAACACTCTGCTTTCTCTTCCTTAAATAAAGTGAAAACCAGACATTCGCTGGACTAGTCTTCCATATAAACTTAACTTCTCTAACAGAATATTATGCTTGACATAATGAAATGCCTTCGATAAGTCACAGAAGATCCTACGCGATGTCGTTTGGTGACCGCTATGAACTTTCTTTTTAGAGTCATGGTAATCTTTCTTATTACAGATGGGGATACGAGATTAATGTTTAATTCACTAAACGACCTCCGTTTGCTCCTTCAGTATAGTGTTTTGCTTTCACTTCTGAACTAATTGTAGCAGTTTTCCCACCGATTTGCAAGAATTAGTTATTAAAAATACTTACTATGCATGATATCTCTTTTACACTGCACCCATTCTTTTTAACAGAAATAATGTCATCTCGTAGGTCTTTTTTTCTGTCTGTGTTTTAACAATATCCATATTGATTTAATTTTATCATATGATCTGTCAACTGCACACAAGATGTTCGTTGATTCTCCTGAGATTTTTTTCAACTTCTCTTAATTTCTTGCAGTACTAATGGCATTCCATTACTACATTTAATTATCTTTCTAGGAAAACTACTTCCAAAACTCATGAAATAAGTTGAATTTAGAGTTAGTATTTGGCTCATTGTAAACTTCAGCCCAGTCAACACTTTTTAAGTTTCCTTTACAATCTTCAGTAGTTCTGTCATTCACCAGTCTCAGTCTTTTCTTAAAGTGTTTCTCTACTGTACATGAAGGCAAGTTATATAAAGTGAGTAACTGTGCATCGTGATGTGACAGTCTGTTTACCACTGTATAGGCTTGTGTCTCTTTGACTTCTCCCTGTTGAATGAGTGCATTATCTATAAGGGTACTACTATCTCGAGACACTCAAGTAGGGAAATGTACGTCTGACACCAAATTACAAGTGGCTGAAAGTACTTCTAGGCCACTTTTTCTGTCAGATTCCTTCAAGAAATTTACGTCACAATCAACATAAATTAATAATTCCTTCCTTTTGTTTGACATCGAAATGGTTGCTTTAAATTTCCCAGTTACCCACTGGAGACCTGTACACTGTAACAACTGCAGATATTACGTTTCTCAGCGATACGTCACAAGCACGTGTGTCTATATCCTGATCTATATGCAGTTCACTTGTATCTACAGTTCTGTATTTATATCCATGTTTTTAAAACGTGACAACCCCTCCTTTGTCCATACTGGAGCTACATGAATATGCAGCTAACTTATAACTTCTAACATTAAGACTTTCTATCCCTGTGGTTATATGGTGTTCAGACAAATGACATCAGTTTCTTTCCAACTATTAAGATCTTGCAAATAAATTAACAGCCCCTATACTTTATTAATCACACTTCAAATATACTGATAAAAAAAGATGGTTTCGAGTTTACCCCTGCTATTATAAGATGAAATGGGAGTCTCTGTCAATTTCCTTTAACGCTTTCTGTCTGAATTATGGATTTGATCAAATGTATGTGTCTCATCCGATTCCAATAATCAGTGCCCCCCTTACGTTTTCTGCTAGTACTTTATCGATCTTGTCCTTACTCCTCCCATTCAGGCATATGCCACGAAAAGTATATACTTATGTTCCTAAAGCAACTGCCAAATTTCTGTGCCTTGTGATGACTGGGTGTTGTGTGATGTCCTTAGGTTAGTTACGTTTAAGTAGTTCCAAGTTCTAGGGGACTGATGACCATTGATGTTAAGTCCCATAGTGCTCAGAGCCATTTGAACCAACTGCCAGAACAGCAGCGGTATGAGATTTTGCATCCATCTGAAGCAGCCCTCAAGCCAGAGCTGGCTATGGCGTCAAAACCCTCCATAAAACCCAATTTTGTGTGATCCATCAACACATAGTTCGAAATACAGAAACAACGTCCATATTTTGTACACTACAATAAGCTATAGCACTGTGAGCTTGCCGGAGGAGCCAGCAATTAATATCCACAAGAACACGTTTCCTGGACTACTCCAGAATCAACACCTGATTCTTACAAAATTTACAGAAGCTTTTCTCACCTTTCAAATGAACACACTGTCGTAATACACTGAAAATCATGACGAAGCAATATGCACATATACAGGTGGCGGTAGTATGGCGTACACAAGATACAAAAAGGTTCTGTAGTGGAGGAGCTGTCATTTGTAGTCAGGTGATTCATATGAAAAGGTTGTCGCCTTGATTATGACTGCACGACGGCAATTAACGGATTTTTAACGCGGAATGGTAGTTGGAGCTAGACGCATGGGGCATTCCATTTCGGAAATCGTTAGGGAATTCAATGTTCCGAGATCGACGGTGTCAAAAAGTGTGCAGAGAACACCAAATTTCAGTCATTACCTCTCGCCACCGACTATACAATGGCCGACGGCCTTCACTTAAAGACTGAAAGCAGCGTTGTTTGCGTAGAGTTGTCAGTGCTGCCAGACGAGCAACACTGCGTGAAATAACCGCATAAAACAATGTGGGACGTACAACGGGTGTATCCGCTAGGACTGGTGTTAATGGGTTGTGGCAGCAGCCTCTGTTAACAGCGTGACATTGCGTGCAGCGTCTGTCCTGGGCTCGTGACCATATCGCTCGGACTGTAGACGACTGGGAAACCGTCCCGATTTCAGCTGGCAAGAGTTGATGGTGGGGTTCGAATGTCAAGCAGACCCCAGGAAGCCATGGACCCAAGTTGTCAACAAGGCACTGTCCAAGCTGGTGATGGCTCTAGGACAGTGTGGGCTGTGTTTACATAGAATGGAATGGATCCTCTGGTCTATCGGCTACTTGGAGAACATTTTAGGCCATTCGTGGACTTCATGTGCCCAAACAACAATGGAATTCTTGTGGATGACAATGTGCCATGTCACTGGGCCACAGTTGTTAGCGGTTGGTTTGAAGAGCTTCCTGGAAAATTTGAGCGAATGATTTGGCCACCCAGATCGCTCGACATGAATCTCTTCGAACATTTGTAGGACATAATCAAGAGGCCAGTTCGTGCACGAAATCCTGCACCGGCAGCACTTTCGCTATTATGGGCAGCTTTAGAGATAACTTGGCTCAGTATTTCTACAGGGGACTTGTTGACTCCATGCCACGTTGAGCTTCTGCACTACATAATACAAAAGAAGGTCCAGTTCAATATTAGGAGGTACAACACGACTTTAGTCACCTCACTGTAATCCAGCGTCTAAAGGTGCATTGATCGGTATTTGCCTGCATTTTTGTGATGACATTACAGTCCTAAATATGTTTCTGACACTTGGATTTTTTTCACCTCTGGCAGTGACTTGTCAATGTGAAAACAGCAGAGTTGTACCGTGTTCCGAATTTCACGTTAAACTGTATGCCTCCCTTCAAGTGTTCAAGTGAACTTTTCTTTGGAGTGTAACGTAATTAGTTTACACATTGCACAGGCAAAGCGCTACACAGATGTATATTCGCGAAAATATGGCAGTCCACCTCTTACACAGTTGTCATCCTTTTATTAGAAAGTGTCATTTTACGTTTTATGACTTCATCAGCCGGCCAGGGAGGCCGAGCGGTTCAAAGCGCTACAGTCTGGAAGCGCGCGACCACTATGGTCGCAGGTTCGAAACCTACCTCGGGTATGGATCTGTGTGATGTCCTTAGGTTAGTTAGGTTTAAGTAGTTCTAAGTTCTAGGTGACTGATGACCTCAGAAGTTAAGTCACATAGTGCTCAGAGCCATTTGAACCATTTTTTGACTTCATCAACGTCTCATATACAGGGTGAATCACGTAAAACATTCATCGCAGATATTGCGTAAATCGAAAGTGCTATTCACGTGCGGTTTTCACAGAATTTATTGTTAGTCAGAGAGCTCGTATTGCCGGCCAATCAACAAAGCATAACAATCTTTAGAAAGTATATTTTTTGTGCACACGTGCACTTTTCCAAATGGAACAATGCCTATTAACGAGTAAGGTGAATTAGAATGTCAGTGGCGTTAGCTGCAGGATTCTATTGCGAGTCGTTAACCAGATAGCGTATTTTGAAAAGTCGCCACACCTACACTTGTATGATACCTGTGGAAACACACACTGAAGAACGACAGAAGTGCGTAAATTTGTTTTGTGGATTCTGACTAGTGACGAGATAATTGACCATCACAGGCTTTCTTCAGAATGTCCACCGGCAATGCCAATACACGCTTCCAGTCTGATAACGAACGACTGCGTCGTACGTGTTAGCATTTCAGCGGAGATGTCCTAGCTTGCTGCAGTAATACGTCGTTGCATATCATGGAGTGTAATTAGTATGTCCTTGTGGACAGCTACTTTCAGCTTTTCCCCCATAAAAAGGTCTAATGGCGCCAAATCCTGGGAATGGGCCGGTCAAGGTAAGGCCAATATTACACTATCAAATTTCCTTGTCCAATATCTTTGTCAAATATCTTTGTCAAAGAAATCTGATGGTGTAATAGGGAACTTTGTCAAATGTCGTCAAATATTTGATCAAATCTAGGGCCTCGCTGTAGATTTTATCAAAGAAGTCGCTTGTCTTCTGTTCACTGCAATTTGACATGTTACCATGTGGAGCGCTAGCATCGCTGCAGCGTTCTGTCATCTGTAGCGTTTTTATAAACATGGCCGGTAAATACAATTGGTGTGTATCGACAACTACAAAATTAATAGAGATGTATGAAGCTGATGAGGCGCTTTACAACGTGAGGCAACCTGAATACACAACTAGATTAAGAAGATTGGAGACCTAACCTAACCTAACCTAACTCTCTCCTGTAGCAAGGAATCGGAGACTTACAGTGAGGCAGTCTTCTGCAGATATAGCAGTTCTTAAGTGAGTGTTGTAGTTTGTGATACGAGGATACACTTTACTGAGCACGTACAGAAATGTATGCTCATCTATTCTTAAGTAATTGCTGTATGACTTGACGTCCTCCACTATAAGCTCACGTAACAAGTTTTGTTGAATGCTTTTATCGTGTCGTCGTAAAACATACGGCTTCATCCAGGTACGTTTCCTTTTCTTTCCCCACTTCTCTTCTGCATGTGCACAAGGTGCAATTGTGGTACATGCAACTGCTGCAGTTAATAACAAGTTGTTGTTTCTGTCAGCCATCTTGAACTTGACGAAAAATATGATGTCAGTGTAATACCCCTTTTTAGCGCCACGTCAAAGATCTTTGTCAAATATATTTGACGAATATTTGATCACATTTTTGACAACGAAATTTGATAGTGTAATACCGGCCTAAGGCTCCCGTGCGTCCGATCCAACGACTTGCAAACAATTCGTCGTGGGCTACAGGCTGGACAGCCATAGCGTTTGTATCACAGGTCCCTCCTAGACTGCAGAGGAACCTCTTCTAGCATCCGCAGAAGATGCTCTTTTAGGAGGCTGCGATACTTGTAAGCATTCAGTGCTCCGCCTGTGACAAAGAGGCATATGATCTGATGGTTCACCATCCCACACCACCCGTTTACACTCCACAGACTCTGACGTTCCACCTGATTAAGCCAACGTGGATTGTCAACAGACCAACAATGCATGTTTCGGCGGTTTACCCGGCCCTGTTTGGTAAATCTGGATTCATCACTAAATAAGATAGATGATACATATAGAGTATCCTGTCATAATGCCCATGTACAGAGGTTAAAACGATTCTAATAATCGTTTCCATGCAGCTCTTGATGGAGAGAGATGTGACACGGATGGAACCTACGCCGATGAACAATATGTAGTACCTTGCCCGACTCGTGCCACTTCCTCATGTGACTACGGCGAAACTAATGTGCGGATCAACTGCAACAGCAGCAAAACATTATTTCCCCCTTTTCTGTCGTCACTTGTTTCCTCCTGTTTCGTTGTCTCGGTGTTACACTACGACTTTCACATAACTGGTTGAAGAGGCTAATATAATTGCCGAGATGGCTGACGTCTGTTGAGATATTTTGCTACGTACCTGTACAAGAACGGCCTGCATTCTTTCTACACTCCCCATACACCAGGAGCATGTCGGCCTTTTCTCCAATGGATAATCTTACCGTCCACTCACGACCTACTTCTTGGACTGTCACGCACTTACTGTGTGAACTTCGGGCAGTGCAGAGAGGAGACAGCTCGGCGAAGGCGCTCTGGTTCGACAGCACTGGAAGAGCACTTTAGACAGCTCTGTGAAAACTCATGGATTGTGAACCTTTGCGAGAGCATACTGTTCTTCAGCTCCCGTTTGTGACTCCACCTAGACATGGGACTGCTTCTGAGGCAGGGTGACCGTATCAGGGGGCAATGTGTCAGCTGCCGTCCACACTACTTCATACTAGAGCTCAAATCACGGTGAGTATCTGGAGCACACACGACTAGGAATGAGATTAATAAGTTTTTGGTAGGTGCATGGTTTGGACGAAGTTAGATTCCGGGACCTCGACATTTTTGATTAGGCGTTCAAGTACTGATCCAGTTAGTTGTGTTAGCTGCTTGTGACATCATATACTGTCTGGTGAAATTGGAGCAACCACTGTACGGGCACCATGATTGTTTCTTTTTATTAATAACGTATAATAAACAATTATAGACGTATCAAAAAAAGTTTTCCATCACGTGGCTTCGAGAGTTCCGGAACCGTTACTGAAGACTGGAATAGAGATCAACATAAACATAATTTCCGAGCTTTTTATTACTCATGAAAACCACACATTGCATGTTGTACTATCATACAGCGAGACCTTCAGAGGTGGTGGTCCAGATTGCTCCACACACCAGTACTCTAATACCCAGTAGCACGTCCTCTTGCATTGATGCATGCGTGTATTCGTCGTGGCATACTACCCACAAGTTCATCAAGGCACTGTTGATCCAGATTGTCCCACTCCTCTACGGCGATTCGGCGTGGATCCCTCAGAGTGGTTGGTGGGTCACGTCGTCCATAAACAACCCTTTTCAATCTGTCCCAGGCAAGTTCTATAGGGTCCATGTATGGAGAACATACTGGCCACTCTAGTCGAGCGATGTCGTTATCCTGAAGGAAGTCATTCACAAGATGTGCACGATGGGGGCGCGAATTGTCGTCCATAAAGACGAATGCCTCGCCGATATGCTGCCGATATGGTTGCGCTATCGGTTGGAGGATGGCATTCACGTACCATACAGCCGTTACGGCGCCTTACATGACCACCAGCGCCTTACGTCGGCCCCACATAATGCCACCCCAAAACAGCAGGGAACCTCCACCTTGCTGCACTCGCTGGACAGTGTGTCTAAGGCGTTCATCCTAACCGGGTTGCATCCAAACACGTCTCCGACGATTGTCTGGTTGAAGGCATACGCGACACTCATCGTTGAATAGAACGTGATACCAATCCTGAGCGGTCCATTCGGCATGTTGTTAGGCCCATCTGTACCGCGCTGCATGGTGTCGCGGTTGCAAAGATGAACCTCGCCATGGACGTTGGGAGTGAAGTTGCGCCTCATGCATCCTACTGAGCACAGTTTGAGTCGTAACACGACGTCCTGTGGCTGCACGCAAAGCATTATTCAACATGGTGGCGTTGCTGTCACGGTTTTTCCGAGCCATAATCCGTAAGTAGCGGTCATCCACTGCAGTAGTAGCCCTTGGGTGGCCTGAGCAAGGCATGTCATCGACAGTTCCTGTCTCTCTGTTTCTCATCCAAGTCCGAACAACATCGCTTTGCTTCACTCCGAAACGCCTGGACACTTCCCTTGTTGAGAGCCCTTCCTGGCAATGCGGACGCGATCGAACCGCAATATTGACCGTCTAGACATGGTTGAACTACAGACAACACGACCCGTGTACCTCCTTCCTGGTGGAATAACTGGAACTGATCGGCAGTCGAAGCCCCTCCGTCTAATAGGCACTGCTCATGCATGGTTGTTTACATCTTTGGGCGGGTTTAGTGACATCTCTGAACAGTCAAAGGGACACACAATATCCACAGTTAACGTGTGTCTCCAGGAGTTGTGGGAACTGGGATGAGGCAAAACTTTTTTTGGTGTGTGTATATCAACTTACATGGCCAGGCTGGTGGGCACAGCTGCTTCACATGTCTAAAATGCGATTTTGCAAATGTATCTATGGCAACGCCTCTTCAAAGGTCTACAGATGGTTACTGTTTTTGCCTACATCCGTTTGCGCTACGTAGTTGAAAGTTGTCTATGCGGTGCCAGGTGTCAGGGATTTTATGTAGTTGACACGGCTGTAGGAGTGTTTCAGTAGTAAAGGATAAATGTATTAAAACGTCATACACGATGCGGCATTTTTTCACACATCTCAGTGTTTATGGCGTCACATCTGCTGAACTATGTGTCATTCGACGATATATTTTTTCTAGGTACATTCAGCAGCATATGTGGATACTCCCTACGAAATATGTTGGGAAGAATTGCTAGCAAAGAAGTAATACATTTAAATGTCATGTATGATTCGGGATTTCTTCACGCTTCTCAGTGTTTATGGCGTCATATTTCATGAACTACCTGTGGTACCATGATAAAATCTAGTAGGTGCATTTAGCAGTATATGTAGATATTGTCTGCGAAATTTGTTGCATGTAGAGTTCTTAGAACAGAAGCAATAAATGTAAACGTCTTGTATGATGCGGCAATTTTTCAAGCATTTCATTGTTTATGACGTCGTATCTGTTGAACTATGGTCGGTAGGTGGTTCTTACCTCCCCCCCCCCTCCCCCCAGAGATTGTTGCCTCAAAGTAAGGGATATGTGTGCCAAGTGTATATGAAACTGGTCCAGTGGTGTAGCAGGAGATGTGGAACATACTAAATGCAATCAGACAGGGTAACTTTTTACCAATCAGGGTATTCTTATACCGCCTCCTATTTTTGTTTCAAATGGCTGCTGCTCCACCTACATGCATTATTTTGTACTAAAAGTAACAGATTTATTACCTCTGTGATTCTAGTGAGTATCTCAATAGCCTTTCCAACTTCCTACATGCTCTTGGGCTTGTGATTGTCATTTACTTGCGCTGACTGTAAAGAGAACTTGTGGCGACAGTGATTAAAGTTAAACAATGCCACGTCGATACAAATATGTCGATGTTTTAAAGTAAACCTGCAGTACTGAATTAAAAGCGCTTTTTTTTGTAACACCTGATTTCCTTCTGGCACGATTGCCGACCGTGGTGGCCGAACGGTTCTAGGGGCTACAGTGTCTGGATCCGCGCGACAGCTACGGTCGCAGGTTCGAATCCTGCCTCGGACATGGGTGTGTGTTATGTCCTTAGACTAGTTAGGTTTAAGTAGTTAAAAGTTCTAGGGGACTGATGACCGCAGAAGTTAAGTCCCATAGCGCTCAGAGCCATTTTCAACCTTCTGGCACGATCAAAACTTGCCCAGAGCATGAGACATAGGAAACTTTTTTGTTTGTTTTTCAAGACTTGTCTAAAGAATGACAGTGTAAGTTTGTACCAGTACTCCAATAGGGCATTGTTAGTGTACATTTTCACTTTTCCAAGCACTCAGTAGCTGTAGATATAAAACGTTACCAGCATTTTCAACAAATGGTAAAAAGTGATACAAACTTGTCCGATTGACTGTACATACACAGATACGTAAATCCATTTTTATAATATGTACAGATTCTTAAGATGATGACTGTTTCCTTCTTCTTTATTCCCCGCTGACTTTGATTCGTGAATCAGTCACTAGCTTAGACTGCTCATTATCCACAACGATTCGTTAATTTATTGGCTCTGTGCACTATAACTCTTGGTTGTATTTTGTCTAAAAATTCTTACTATGCTTCTGCCACAGATTCTGCAATAAACTGGGGCCAATTTAGACCGACATTTTATTTCAGTAGATTTGTAAGTAGGCTGTTTAGGTTTTTTTATTGGTAACGCCGCTTAGCGCTCGGTATGAAAAAATCACTGGCTGTGCCGTGTGCAGTCTGTGGCTGGTTTGCATTGTTGTCTGCCATTGTAGTGTTGGGCAGCGGCAGCTGGATGCTAACAGCGCGTAGCGTTGGGCAGTTGGAGGTGAGCCGCCAGCAGTGGTGAACGTGGGGAGAGAGATGGCGGAGTTTTGTAATTTGTAAGACTGGATGTCATGAACTACCATATATATTTTGAATATTAAGGTAAATACACTGTTTGTTCTCTATTAAAATCTTTCATTTGCTAACTACACCTATCAGTAGTTAGTGCCTTCCGTAGTTAGAATCTTTTATTTAGCTGGCAGTAGTGGTGCTCGCTGTATTGCAGTAGTTCGAGTAACGAAGATTTTTTGTGAGGTAAGTGATTTGTGAAAGGTATAGGTTAATGTTAGTCAGGGCCATTCTTTTGCAGGGATTATTGAAAATCAGATTGTGTTGCGCTAAAAACTATTGTGTGTCAGTTTAAGTACAGTCTTGTATAATTTTTCTAAGGGGACGTTTCACAGATTAACGAATGCCGTTTTATTTAGATTATTAATTGTTTTTGAAACAACAAACTTCCCTTTTCATGTCGTTATTTCGTCGCACGACTTTTTTCATTACCTCACCTGGAGATTGAACCGACGCAGGTCATTGTGACAGCATTAGGCATGTACAGCTCGGTTGGCGCCTTTCAAATTTCGTTTAACTTGAACGATTTATTGTACATACATTGATACTTTTACAGATAATTACTATATGTGGTAGGGGAGACACGTCTCCATATTTTAAAATAGTTTTTATTCGGTTTTATGTAAAGTGAAGGAGGAGGGGGAGGAGAAAGGAAAAGGAAGAGATGGGGTTATTGATATCAGCTGCATCAGGACTGTGTGTGGCATCAGCGGCCAAGAGTGAAAATGTGTGACAGATGGGAGATTTGAGCCCAGGAGCTTCTGCTTACTAGGCATTTGCGTTAACCATAGCACTACTTGACCAAAGTGTTCATCCCAAGTGCGTGGAGAATCTCTGCCGACCTACATTCACACGTAGCGCCACCTGCCCGCAGCCTGTGTCGATGTCCTCCATGGTCGATACTTAGAGATTCCCGCAGGAGGTCGGACGTAATTGCGCATCCGCACTAAATGTGGTGGATACACTGCACATTAAGGCGTATCAGTTATATGATTGCGTGGTATCTGTTCTTTCGTACATGTTCGCTACTTACTGTGCATCCGCGCTGAATGTGGTGACTCCATTGCCCATCAAATCGAATCATTTATATGACTGTGTGGTGTCTGTTCTTTTGGACAACAGACATCACGATTTCGTATAATTGATTCGCGTCGATGGGCGATGGATCCACCAGGGCAATGTATCCACCACATTCAGTGCATATGCACAATTACGTCCGATTCCTGCGGGAATCTCTATTACCCAAACCCTCAGACCAGTACCAAAAGTTGTGTGTCAATACAGTATCAACGAAAACTGCGATTTAGTTCGTGCTGTGTGCTGTCGCCCACTAGAACACGCGTACACGATAATTAAGAGTAACACCAGAACTACGGAGTATAGGCAAACTGTATGTGTGAATTCCGAACATGAAGATCTCTGGTAGGTGTACTAAAACTCACTGTTGGCGATTTTTTTTTACAGTTTACGCGTGAAATTTCTATATGAGAGAACATTTTTCTGACATGTAAAAGGACGTTTCGAAGTTTGTAGCACTGTTCTTTTGGCAGTCTGCTTTCATTTCGTCAGTTGAAACTAACTGACCTATAGCGAACATTTGTATAGATGACACCACACCTATCTGTACACATGTACTCTACAGGTTTGTTTCACGTGTAAACTGTTAAAAAAACTGCAAAGATAGAGTTCCAAACTCGGTGCCGTTAGTACGATGATCTATCACTGTACCAACTCACGTACCAGAGATCGTAACGTACCAGTATGCGGCTCACAGATATGCATTTCGTATATGTCGTAGTTCTGGTGATACTTTTAAATACCGTTTACGCATCTACTGGACAATGAAATAAAAGAACCCTTTTGTTTTACATTCCCGTTTTGAAAGTTCCGTAATTCCAATGGTATCTAATATGTGATTTCTCGTAATACATTAAATCTCACAAAATTTATTATTCCATTTCTTTACTAGTAGGTCATGCTTGTCCAATATATGTTCGCAATATTTTGCATTTACAAATGAAGCCATAATCAAGAAAATTTAGGTTAGCGTTGTTATCCTTCATCATTTTATATGGTATGATGTATATCCTAAGTAAAACTCTTTTTTATTGTGTACGCCAGTCTCAGCATAAAATAAGCAAGGTTTTGTGAAGAGTTTCTCATAAAATATTAAACTTTTAATTGTTAATTTAGCAAATATGCGCTGTAGTTTTGTTGACTTGATTGTTAAAAAATGTATAAATAGGAGGAGCACAAGACTCATAATGGACAGTTGGAGACAGTTTTGAGACGCAACCACTGTGGCGCACGTCTGTGCAATAATCTAGTTGTTGTAATACAGTATTGTGACTATGTAGCATGTTATGTGGAGTGGGCTCCCACTAAGAAGGAATGGTGCAGCTTGTCATAAATAAACCACTATAAAAAAGACTTGGTACCTGGATTATTTCATGCAATTGACGTAACTTGATCCAGTTTGCAGATGAAATGGACCGAGGCAACGACTACTTCAGCAGCAGCAGCAGCAGCAGCAGCAGCAGAAAGCAGATTACTCCGAGTTACATCGAACTAAGATACGTTTAAGAAATCAATGAACTATATATGTCTCACTTCAGAACTAATTACTAAAGTGTAACGTTTTGGAAACTGTTTTAGCAGTAAACATTTGCATTTGTCTAAAAGTAATTCTTTGAGTGGTGGAGGCCAATGTGATCAGTAAGAAACAACCCCATGATCACACGTTTCTTGATGTCTGTGGAACACAAGAATAACAACAAATTTTTGAGTTTTTTTGTTTAAATCGAATAATCTCTTTTCGATGTTGAAAATTTTCGCCCCAGGAAAATTTCACTGTCTCCCCACGTAACAGTTTCGTTACAAGGACAGCACACTGCACGAGCTAAATCGCTGTTTTCGTTGATACTGTATTGACACCCTACGTTTGGTACTGACCTAAGCGTCTGGCATCTGGAAATTTGGGTTTAAGTATCGAGCAAAGAGGGCATCGAGCAGAGACTGCGTATAGGTGGCGCTAGATGGGAATGTGGGTCGCTGGAGAGGTGTGCCGAGATAGTCAGCGCAGTTACGATTAACAGCGTCCAGGTAGCACAGTGTTCAACGCAATTGCTTACTAGGCAGGAGATTACGAGTTCAGACCTCATTCCGGCAAACATTTTTACTCGTTGTTGCTGATGCAGCGCAAAGTCCTGATGCAGCTGCTATCAGTAATACCTTCCATTACCTTTCCTCCCCTCCTCCCCCCCCCCCCCCATCCATCAATCTGCGTAATATACTTCACGGCTGCGTATTCTGCATGATGTCTGTTGTTTCGGACATGTCCGAAAGACCAGACACCATACAATCATATTTCTATACTCGGTTTTAATCGTCAGATCTTGGCTCCGTAGCTAGTTAGTATACAGAATGAAACTTCGCTGGTGAGTCTTTATCAAAAAATTGGTTCAAATGGCTCTGAGCACTATGGGACTCAACATCTGAGATCATCAGTCCCCTAGTACCTAGAACTACTTAAACCTAACTAACCTAAGGACATCACACACATCCATGGCCGAGGCAGGATTCGAACCTGCGACCGTAGCGGTCGCGTGGTTCCAGACTGTAGCGCCTAGAACCGGCTGAGTCTTTATCGCTGATTGTCAGTAGAGAGCATATTAACAAAAATAAAAAGGAATTTATCTACTCGAAAGTGAGTGACTGAAGGTACAGTCCGAAAACCTTGTTCACCGGTCTAAATGTGTTCCCTTAAAATATCTAGCACCAAAATATAACTTAGTGGTAATTCTTCTATCTGAATTCTGTGGGCGTTCAGAGACTTACGCTGTACAGTAAATATTAATGCAGTAATTAGCACTAATTTTTACCTCTACCAGATGTATCCTTACCATGGAATGTGTCTTACACCTCTCCTCGCACCTATTCGCAATTCATGCAATTGCTTCACAACAACAGCAAAAGTAATATTCACTGAAAAATTGTACTTGCCATCGTTTTGAGAAATCTAGCGTTCGCATTCTCTCAGATTCTCTTATTATGCACCAGTGTTAAGAAAAAACAACGGATGAATCGTTTGGATGGGACACGTCTATCGTAACTAGTTTCTGAGACGTGATTAACGATACTAACTAAGTTCCACTTACATGGGATGACGAACAGCTTTCGGACCACGGTCTTGTTTCTGTACGGGTCGGAAAGAATCCAGTCGCCCACAGAACTGAAAACTACTCCAAACAGCAGCCTCATCAGGTACGGCAGACTTGCGAAACCTCCCGACTGCAACAGAAGAACACTCACAGTACAAATCAGAGTCTGTAGCACACATATACACTGCTGGACATTAGAATTATATCATAATGCAGGCGGCACACAGCAAACGTCAGACAAGCTTGGATACGCAGATGGTTAACATTTCAGCGCAGCTGCGTAGAGTAGCCAGCAGTAATTCCACTCACATTCTGCTTTGAGGAGGGATTAGGCGCAAGCTTCCTCAGTCAGAAATAGGGATGGTGGTTATCGCCGAGACCACCGGTTTTCGGTTATATCTGTTTTTCCAACGTCAATTTAACCTGACTGTTAAAATTGATTTTTGTTCCCATTACTTCCTATAATAAACGTGAAAATTTTAACTTCCTAAGTTTCAAGATACTGTGAGGTGTCCACTTGTATGTGGAGCCCAATTTTGTAATATGATTCATGAAAAATGACCTGAAACGTTTCTCAGTAGTAGAAGAGATTGTATCTTTCATACCACTGAGCCAAAGATGTTGCATGAGTGGCGGAATCGATTGTTAAGTAGGAGCGTGCGGAACGCAGTAGCAGTTACCGTTACACTCTGTTATAGGTAGGATATAATACTTAAAGCTAGTGGCAAGCTGTGAGAATTTAGTTGTTGGTCTGTGGACGTAAAATAACACAGTCTTTATAAGATGAAGTTTGTGCTCACACAGAGTCCGTAAATGTTAGGTCGTAGTTATTTATATAAAAGTATAAAGTGTGTATTATTATTCTGTGAGGCTACAAGACTATCAAGAACTGAAGTGATAATGATCGTTAACAAGTACTGATCATTGTACATGGCTGTTGTAGAAGAGTAATGAATTTATACTGTAACTCAAAGGAAAGAAACGCGAACAACTTTGTAAGGTAATGGAATTTTGTATATTTACTTTTCAGTATGCAGCATCGCGATTTGTGGATTTGGCTGAATTTTACAATACTGACCCTCCAATGTAGAACCAAGTATTTTACATCAGATTTAATGTACAGGTTGATTAGGTGTATCTGATTTGTAATATTTTGTGTGTTTTGTAATCCTGACACAGAGAAGTTAAATTTTGAAATATAGTTTGTCAAACGATGTCAGACATTATGTCATGTTTTTAATTGCAACAGTAAGTGAAAATTATAGAACAGTTGAGAAATTCACTGATTTTGAAGTTAATGTCAAATGTTACATATCAGTTTTTGTGAAGGTGAAACTTTCTTTTGAATACAATTTTCGAACTGAAGCTTCGGTCTTAGCCTATCCCCTTATCAGTACCTCATATACTTCCATGTCGTGTTTACTTAAATCCAAGGATATTTTTCTAAAAGAAATCATTTTTCAATCAGAATTAGAAAAATATTAATGTGCTAGAATCAGAAAAGTATTAATATTTGTAACAGTTTCAATGTGAGCAGCACTGTACAGTGCTGAGTCAATATCCAGTATTTTCACTGAACATCTGCAAAGTTATTCTTTTATCAGCCAATCTACTGATATTATTTGTGTGAAGTTATTTTATGGCTGGCATTGTACTTGGCTGTGCCAAGACTGCATACTTTCTACGCCTAGTGTGGAGAGAACAGGATACGAAGTTTACATCCGTTGCGACTCTAGAGCCAAGAAAAATTTATTTTACTAATAATTTCCACAGGGAGTTTTGTTAGTTTATTGTACAGGGCCACAGAACTCGGTGCTAACGGGACAAGACAAATTTCAGAGGGATTGATTTCATTGTGGGCATTGCGTATTGATTTTCCAGATTAAGTTGTTTAATTTTTTTGGATTACAGTGAAACTGATTAAGCCCACCATGTGCTCAAAAACACATCTCACAGTACATTTACGCAACATAAACATTATGCATTTCATTTCCATTGGCAAACAAACACATAAATTTTTAAAGAACTTTACAGTTTTTTTTAAAGAACGTGGCAATTTTATAAGGAACGCTACAATACATAGAACCAAAATACACAGTCAAAAAAAAGTTTTATATCACCTCAGTTCCGAGAGTTCCGGAAGCTGTACAGAAAATAGGACTAGAGATCAACATAAACATCATTCCCGTCCTTTTCATTGTTCATGAAAATCATACATTGCATGTTGTATCATCATACAGCGAGATCTTCAGAGGTCCGTGGTCCTGATTTCTGTACACACCGGTGCCGCTTATACCCAATAGCACGTCCTCTTGCACTGATGCATTCGTCGTGGCATACTATACCCAAGTTCATCAAGGCGCTGTTGGTCCAAATTGTCCCACTCCTCGACGGCGATTCGGCGTGGATTCCTCACAGCGGTTGGTGGGTCATGTCTCCACAAACAGCCCCATTTAATCCATCACAAGTATGTTCAATAGGGTTCATGTCTGGAGAACAAGCTGGCCACTCTAGTCGAGCGATGTTATCCTGGAGGAAGTCATTCACAAGATGTGCACGATGTACGCGCGAATTGTCGTCCATGAAAACGAATGCCTCGCCAATACGCCGCACGTATGGTTACACTATTGGTCGGAGTAGGGTATTCGCGTGTTGTACAGCCGTTACGGCGCCTTCCATGACCGCCAGCGGCGTACGTCGGTCCCACATAATGCCACCCCAAAACAGCAGGGAACCTCCACCTTGCTGCACTCGTTGTACAGTGTGTCTAAGGTGTTCACCCTGACCAGGTTGCCTCCAAACATGTCTCTGACGATTGTCTGTTTGAAGGCACATGCGACACTCATCGATGAAGAGAACGTGATGCCAATCCTGAGCGGTCTATTCGGCATGTTGTTGGGACCGTCTCCACCGCGCTGCACGGTGTCGTGGTTGCAAAGATGGACCTCGCCATGGACGTCGGGAGTGAATTTGCGCACCATGCACCCTATTGCGCACAGTTTGAGTCGTAACACGATGTCCTGTGGGTGCACCAAAAGCATTATTCAACATGATGGTGTTGCTGTCAGGGTTCCTCCGAGCCATAATCCATAGGTAGCGGTCATCCACTGAGCGGCCTGAGCGAGGCGTGTTATCGACAGTTCCTGCCTCTCTGTGTCTCCTACACGTCCGAACAACATCGCTTTGGTTCACTCCGAGACACCTAGACACTTCTCCTGTTGAGAGCCCTTCTTGGCACAAAGTAACAAGGCGGACGCGATTGAACCGCGGTATTGGCCGTTTAGACTTACTTGAACTACAGGCAACACGACCCGTGTACCTTCTTCCTTGTGGAATGACTGCAACTGATCGGCTGTCGGACCCCCTCCGTCTAATAGGCGCTGCTTATGCATGGTTGTTTACATCTATGGGCGGGTTTAGTGACGCCTCTGAGCAGTCAAAGGCACTGTGTTTGTGATACATTATCCACCGTCAATGTTTATCTTCAGGAGTTCTGCGAACCTGGGTGATGCAAAACTTTGTTTCTACATCTACATCTATATCCATACTCGGCAAGCCACCTGACGGTGTGTGGCGGAGGGTGTTTGATGTGTGTATTGAGTTAAATAGGGAAGTAAAAGAAAAATTATTAGTCTGTCCACAATTAATTGCTTTCCTCGGAAAGTGGTAAGTGGCTGAATAGCACATAAAATTACCAGCATTCTCGGGCTGAATTTAATATTTAGAAACTATACTCAGCCGGCCGCGGTGGTCTCGCGGTTCTAGCCGCGCAGTCCGGAACCGCGCGACTGTTACGGTCGCCGGTTCGAATCCTGCCTCGGGCATGGATGTGATGTCCTAAGTTAGGTTTAAGTAGTTCTAAGTTCTAGGGGACTGATGACCACAGCTGTTAAGTCCCACAGTGCTCAGAGCCATTTGAACCTTTTTTTTTTTTTTTTTTGAAACTCTGCTCGGAATTATGTTCTAATCGAAGATCATCCCACTATGTGGCCATTAAAGGGTGAACACTGATTTTGAAGAACTCTATTTCTGGACTCAGTTTAGCCGTTTTCAAGGGCTACAAGCAGAAAAAAGCATAGTATGTAGATACAGGCAGCAGGTCAGCTACTTTCTATTTTTTACTCTAAACTATGGTTCAAATGGCTCTGAGCACTATGGGACTTAACTTCTGAGGTCATCAGGCCCTTAGAACTACTTAAACCTAACTAACCTAAGGACATCACACACATCCATGGCCGAGGCAGGATTCCAACTTGCGATCGTAGTGGTCGCGCGGTTCCAGACTATAGCGCCTAGAACCGCTCGGCCACTACGGCCGGCTCTAAACTATGAATGAACAGCTAAGTTTCAGTTTTCTTCCTATATGATGTCGCAAGCTCCTTGTGGCTCCTCCCTTCCTTTAATCTGTTATAGCCAATGGAGCACTGCACAGCACTGATAGCGGACTTTGTAAAATAGTTCCAGTCTAGGGATGGTGCCGTCCTGTAATACAACTCTTGTCCGACAACGACAGCGTGAAATTACCATACAGAACAGACGGGACAAGTCTTGCGCAGTGCATGTACACGCATACTGTCTACCAGGCCATGCAACATTTTAACAGGCGCATTATTGTCTCATTATGCTGTACGCATTCTTATGGCACATGTTTGTTACTCATTTCTGACGCATCGTTATTAAAATAGTACTGATCGTTCTTCACATTTTCGATAATAACGCAATATGTCAATGAAATGGAAATTCAACGAATAATAATCACTCGTTTTAAAAAACGTTTTATTTAAACTCAACAAATTTTAGCGTTTTTGTTCGCAGCTCGTGGTCGTGCGGTTGCATTCTCGCTTCCTGCACCCGGGTTTCCGGGTTCGATACCCGGCTGGGTCAGGGATTTTCTCTGTCTCGTGATGACTGGGTGTTGTATGATGTCCTTAGGTTAGTTAGGTTTAAATACACTCCTGGAAATTGAAATAAGAACACCGTGATTCATTGTCCCAGGAAGGGGAAACTTTATTGACACATTCCTGGGGTCAGTTACAGCACATGATCACACTGACAGAACCACAGGCACATAGACACAGGCAACAGAGCATGCACAATGTCGGCACTAGTACAGTGTATATCCACCTTTCGCAGCAATACAGGCTGCTATTCTCCATGGAGACGATCGTAGAGATGCTGGATGTAGTCCTGTGGAACGGCTTGCCATGCCATTTCCACCTGGCGTCTCAGTAGGACCAGCGTTCGTGCTGGACGTGCAGACCGCATGAGACGACGCTTCATCCAGTCCCAAACATGCTCAATGGGGGACAGATCCGGAGATCTTGCTGGCCAGGGTAGTTGACTTACACCTTCTAGAGCACGTTGGGTGGCACGGGATACATGCGGATGTGCATTGTCCTGATGGAACCGCAAGTTCCCTTGCCGGTCTAGGAATGGTAGAACGATGGGTTCGATGACGGTTTGGATGTACCGTGCACTATTCAGTGTCCTCTCGACGATCATCAGAGGTGTGCGGCCAGTGTAGGAGATCGCTCCCCACACCATGATGCCGGGTGTCGGCCCTGCGTGCCTCGGTCGTATGCAGTCCTGATTGTGGCGCTCACCTGCACGGCGCCAAAAACGCATACGACCATCATTGGCACCAACGCAGAAGCGACTCTCATCGCTGAAGACGACACGTCTCCATTCGTCCCTCCATTCACGCCTGTCGCGACATCACTGGAGGCGGGCTGCACGATGTTGGGGCGTGAGCGGAAGACGGCCTAACGGTGTGCGGGACCGTAGCCCAGCTTCATGGAGACGGTTGCGAATGGTCCTCGCCGATACCCCAGGAGCAACAGTGTCCCTAATTTGCTGGGAAGTGGCGGTGCGGTCCCCTACGGCACTGCGTAGGATCCTACGGTCTTGGCGTGCATCCGTGCGTCGCTGCGGTCCGGTCCCAGGTCGAGGGGCACGTGCACCTTCCGCCGACCACTGGCGACAACATCGATGTACTGTGGAGACCTGACTCCCCACGTGTTGACCAATTCGGCGGTACGTCCACCCGGCCTCCCGCATGCCCACTATACGCCCTCGCTCAAAGTCCGTCAACTGCACATACGGTTCACGTCCACGCTGTCGCGGCATGCTACCAGTGTTAAAGACTGCGATGGAGCTCCGTATGCCACGGCAAACTGGCTGACACTGACGGCGGCGGTGCACAAATGCTGCGCAGCTAGCGCCATTCGACGGCCAACACCGCGGTTCCTGGTGTGTCCGCTGTGCCGTGCGTGTGATCATTGCTTGTACAGGCCTCTCGCAGTGTCCGGAGCAAGTATGGTGGGTCTGACACACCGGTGTCAATGTGTTCTTTTTTCCATTTCCAGGAGTGTAGTTCTAAGTTCTAATGGACTGATGACCATAGATGTTAAGTCCCATAGTGCTCAGAGCCATTAAATTTTAACGCTGCTACTATAGTTAATTCATATTTCGTTATTTTTACTCGGTTATCACAGTGAACCGCCCCATGAACCATGGACCTTGCCGTTGGTGGGGAGGCTTGCGTGCCTCAGCGATACAGATAGCCGTACCGTAGGTACAACCACAACGGAGGGGTATCTGTTGAGAGGCCAGACAAACGTGTGGTTCCTGAAGAGGGACAGCACCCTTTTCAGTAGTTGCAAGGGCAACAGTCTGGATGATTGACTGATCTGGCCTTGTAACAATAACCAAAACGGCCTTGATGTGCTGGTACTGCGAACGGCTGAAAGCAAGGGGAAACTACGGCCGTCATTTTTCCCGAGGGCATGCAGCTTTACTGCGTGATTATATGATGATGGCGTCCTCTTGGGTAAAATATTCCGGAGGTAAAATAGTCCCCCATTCGGATCTACGGGCGGGGACTACTCTAGAGGATGTCGTTATCAGGAGAAAGAAAACTGGCGTTCTACGGATCGGAGCGTGGAATGTCAGACACCCCTTAATCGGGCAGGAGGTTAGAAAATTTAAAAAGGGAAATGGATAGGTTAAAGATAGATATAGTGGGAATTAGTGAAGTTCGGTGGCAGGAGGAACAAGACTTCTGGTCAGGTGACTACAGGGTTATAAACACAAAATCAAATAGGGGTAATGCAGGAGTAGGTTTGATAATGAACAGGAAAATAGGAATGCGGGTAAGCTACTACAAACAGCATAGTGAACGCATTAGTGTGGCCGAGATAGATACGAAGCCCACACCTACTACAGTAGTACAAGTTTATATGCCAACTAGCTCTGCAGATGACGAAGAAATTGAAGAAATGTATGACGAAATAAAAGAAATTATTCAGATAGTGAAGGGAGATGAAAATTTAATAGTCATGGGTGACAGGAATTCGAGTGAAGGAAAAGGGATAGAAGGAAACATAGTAGGTGGATATGGCCTGGGGCTAAGAAATGAAACAGGAAGCCGCCTGGTAGAATTTTACACAGAGCACAACTTAATCATAGCTAACACTTGGTTTAAGAATCATGAAAGAAGGTTGTACACATGGAAGAACCCTGGAGATACTAAAAGGTATCAGATAGATTATATAATGGTAAGACAGAGATTTAGGAACCAGGTTTTAAATTGTAAGACATTTCCAGGGGCAGATGTGGACTCTGACCACAATCTATTGGTTATGATCTGTAGATTAAAACTGAAGAAATTGCAAAAAGATGGGAATTTAAGGAGATGGGACCTGGATAAACTGAAACAACCAGAGGTTGTACAGAGTTTCAGGGAGAGAATAAGGGAAAAATTGACAGGGCTGGGGGAAAGAAATACAGTAGAAGAAGAATGGGTAGCTTCGAGGGATGAGGAAGTGAAGGCAGCAGAGGATCAAGTAGGTAAAAAAACGAGGGCTGATAGAAATCCTTGGGTGACAGAAGAAATATTGAATTTAATTGATGAAAGGAGGAAATATAAAAATGCAGTCAATGAAGCAGGCAAAAAGGAATACAAACGTCTCAAAAATGACATCCACAGGAAGTGCAAAATGGCTAAGCAGGGATGGCTAGAGGACAAATGTAAGGATGTAGAGGCTTATCCCACTAGGGGTAAGATAGATACTGCCTACAGAAAAATTAAAGAGACATTTGGAGATAAGAGAACCACTTCTATGAACATCAAGAGCTCAGATGGAAACCCAGTTCTAAGCAAAGAAGGGAAACCAGAAAGGTGGAAGGAGTATGTAGAGGGTCTATACAAGGGCGATGTACTTGAGGACAATATTATGGAAATGGAAGAGGATGTAGATGAAGATGAAATGTTAGATACGATACTGCGTGAAGAGTTTGACAGAGCATTGAAAGACCTGAGTCGAAAAAAGGCCCCCGGAGTAGACAACATTCCATTGGAACTACTGACGGCCTTGGGAGAGCCAGTCCTGACAAAATTCTACCATCTGGTGACCAACATGTATGGAACAGGCGAAATACCCTCAGACTTCAAGAAGAATATAATAATTCCAATCCCAAAGAAAGCTGGCGTTGATAGATGTGAAACTTACCGAACTATCAGTTTAATAAGCCACAGCTGCAAAATACTAACACGAATTCTTTACAGACAAAATGGAAAAAATAGTAGAAGCCGACCTCGGGGAAGATCAGTTTGGATTCCGTAGAAATTCTGGAACACGTGAGGCAATACTGACCCTACGACGTATCTCAGAAGAAAGATTAAGGAAAGGGAAACCTACGTTTCTAGCATTTGTAGACTTGGAGAAAGCTTTTGACAATGTTGACTGGAAAACTCTTTCAAATTCTAAAGGTGGCAGGGGTAAAATACAGGGAGCGAAAGGCAATTTACAATTTGTACAGAAACCAGATGGCAGTTATAAGAGTCGAGGGACATGAAAGGGAAGCAGCGGTTGGGAAGGGAGTGAGACAGAGTTTTAGTCTCTTCCCGATGTTATTCAACCTGTATATTGAGCAAGCAGTGAAGGAAACAAAAGAAAAATTCGGAGTAGGTATTAAAATCCATGAAGAAGAAATAAAAACTTTGAGGTTCGCTGATGACATTGTAATTCTGTCAGAGGCAGCAAAGGACTTGGAAGAGCAGTTGAATCGAATTGACAGTGTCTTGAAAGAAGGATATAAATGAACATCAACAAAGTCAAAACCAGGATAATGGAATGTAGTCGAATTAAGTCAGGTGATGCCGAGGGAATTAGATTAGGAAATGAGACACGTAAAGTGGTAAAGGAATTTTTGCTATTTGGGGAGCAAAATAACTGATGATGGTGGAAGTAGAGAGGATATCAAATGTAGACTGGCAATGGCAAGGAAAGCGTTTATGAAGAAGAGAAATTTGTTAACATCGAGTATAGATTTAAGTGTCAGGAAGTAATTTCTGAAAGTATTTGTATGGAGTGTAGCCATATATGGAAGTGAAACATGGACGATAAATAGTTTGGACAAGAAGAGAATAAAAGCTTTTGAAATGTGGTGCTACAGAAGCATCAAACCAGTCTCAGGACTGAAGACCACAAGAACAACAATCACACTGAAGAGCCAAAGAAACTGACAATCTGCCTAATATCGTGTAGGCCTGTAGGGCCTCCACGAGCACACAGAAGTGCCGCAACACGACGTGGCCTAGACTCGACTAATGTCTGAAGTAGTGCTGGAGGGATTTAACACCATGAATCTTGCAGGACTGTCCATAAATCAGAGAGAGTACGGGGGGGGGGGGGGGTGGAGAACTCTTCTGAACAGCACGTTCCAACACATCCCAGATATGCTCAATAATGTCCATGTCTGGGGAGTTTGGTGACCAGCGGAAGTGTTTAAACCCAGAAGCGTGTTTCTGGAGTCACTCTGTGGCAATTTTGGACATGTGTGTGTCGCACTGTCCTGCTGGAATTGCCCTAGTCCGTCGGAATGCACAATGGACATGAATGGATGCAGGTGATCAGACAGGATGCCTACGTACATGTCACCTGTCGGAGTCGACTGTAGACATATCAGGGGTGCCATATCACACCAACTGAACACCACCCCACACCATTATAGAGCCTCCAACAGCTTGAACAATCACCTGCTGACATGCACAGTCCATGGATTCGTGAGGCTGTCTCCATATCTGTATACGTCCATACGCTCGATACAATTTCAAACGAGACTCGTCCGACCACGCAACATGTTTCCAGTCATCAACAGTCCAATGCCGGTGCATAGGGGTCCAGGTGAGGTGAAAAGCTTTGTGTCGTGTAGTCAGTCATCAAGGGTACACGAGTGGCCCTTCGAATCCGAAAGCCCATATCGATGATGGTTCGTTGAATGTTTCTTACGCTGACAGTTGTTGATAGTCCAGCATTGAAATCTGCAGCAATTTACGGAAGGGTTGCTCTTCTGTCACGCTGAACGATTGTCTTCACTCATCGTTATTACCGTTCTTGAAGATCTTTTTTCGGCCGCAGCGATGTCGAAGATTTGATGTTTTACCGGATTCCTGGTATTCACGGTACATTCTTGAAATAGTCGTACGGGAAAATCGCACCTTCATCGCTACCTCGGAGATGCTGTGTCCCATCGCTCATGGGCCGACTACAACACCACCCTCAAACTCACTTATATCTTGATAACCTACAATTGTAGTACCAGTAATCGAGCTAACAACTGCGCCAGACACGCGTTGTCTTATATAGGCGTTGCCGACCACAGCGCCGTATTCTGCCTGTTTGCATGTGTCTGTATTTGAATACGCTAGCCTATAGCAGTTTCTTTGGCGCTTCAGTGTAGTAAAAAACAAAAAACTCCTGTTATAATCGAGACCAAATAATTAACTAAAATACCGATTATTCAGAACTAAAATACCGGCATAGGTTTTAGCCGGTCGGTTTTCCCCGTCCTTAATTTATTGCCTTCCAGATCCTTAATATACCAAAACAAGGGCCCCAACAAAATTCCTTGGGGCACCCCGGAAGTTACTTCCACTTATATCGATGAGGCTCTTCAGTACCTGACAATGACAGAGGCCTTGCTCATCCTGTGTATCGATATGGAGGAAAGTTCGGAGATACCGGGGCTTCACACTTCGTCCACAGCTCACTACCATGGAGGGCGGCGCTGTAGTCGCAGGCGTGTCATGTTGGCCCGTGCACTGATGCGAGAGTTGTTGCGAATAATGCGGTCACTGGCTTCTCGCTAACCTGTGAGGTGTTCGATATATGCCATTAATAGTAGAATTACTGGCGTTACCTATAGTATTTTTTTCGATTCGGATTGCTTTCGGAAGTGTTTGTGCATGCTTACTACGACTTTTGCAAACGCTCTAGACTTTAACACACAAAATAATTACAGGCACTGACTGCGAGAGGGCATTGATTGAAATCAATGGGGGAAGGTGAAAATTTGTGCCGTCCCTGTCTGGCACAAATTTTCAACTTTCCCCATTGATTTTAATTAATACCCGCCCGCAGTCAATATGTGTAACTCGTTTGTGTCTTCATTCATAGTGGCTGCTTCATCAAAATGGTGTCTGTTCTTTCGGAGATGCACGAAAGAACAGATACCACATACAAACTCAAGACTTTGTTTTTGCCTAGCTGTACATTCACCTGATTACCTTGATCCGAGGCTTGCAGGATGCCACGCGAGGAAAGCGGAAATGGTGTTTTGCATCATCGACGTTTTCGTAATTCACGTGGGCTGGCACGGAGGAGCTCATTTTATTCGAAACCCTGCATTATGTTTGAGACCTGAATATTTTCTAAGATTCTACAGCGGATGTATGTCGGTTGGACTGGATCGTAGTTTAGTGGATCACTTCTGCCGCCATTCTTGTACGTCGACCTGACCTGGGCGTACTTTTAATGATTGGGCATAGTTTTCCGTTCAAGGGATGTGCGATACGTTGTAGCTGAAAATGGGAACATCAGATCCAAATTATGTACAGAATCTGACAGGGAAGCCAGCTAGTCCTTGAGTCTTGTTTAGGTTTAGGGATTTAAGCTGTTTCTCAACAACACTGATACAATACCTGTATCAATCATTTCTGAGGTGGCGAGGGACGTCAGTGAGTACAAGAAAGTAATGTTTCTTTTCTCGCGCTGTCGTGTGGGCACTTGGAATCTAGTGACTTTCTTATACTCTGTCTCATTGTGGTTTGTTGAGCATTTCTGAGATGCTATCGTGCTGAATAAACTAAGCTGTGACGATAATAGATCGAACAGATGTTTTGTAGATGTCCTCCTACGTCATTAAAATACCCGTACTTAGGATCCTTCCAATAACGATGAATCACGTATTAGCACTCTCCTAGGATAAGTCTTAATATCTGTTCTACGTTAAATTGTTTCACATAGATGTTATTAGGTACTTGACATCTGTAAGTGATCTAATGATATTGCCAATCAGCAGGCACACGGTAGCATTTTTTTTTTTTTTTTGCCTGAGGCGCTTACAGGGTATCGCCTATAAGTAATCATAACTCAGAGCATGCAGATAATAAAAAGTCACTTGTCTACGTAGTCAAATTCAAATTTACTAATCAATTATTAGAGGAAATGCCCTTCCTGTGCAAGGTATAATTATGCCAATAAAACAACGAAATTCTAAAATAGTATCGCATCTCTTGAATATACCACAGTGCAATGCGCAGTATTATGAACTGAAAACACATTAAGTTACAGGTAGTCTTATATCACACATTTTAATCTGGCGAAAAGCATAGAAATTGGATCTCATTAACCTCATACAGCGACTAAGGTGGAAAAAACTCTTACCTGTTTGATGTCGAAGCCGAGAACTTCAGACATGTACTTGGGTCCTTCAGTCATCAGGAAGAAGAGTCCTCCCAGATTGCCGAAGTGCAGTGCCACCAGCGCCAGGAACGGACAGGAAGTTATCACCGACAAGAACGGCAGCACCCTCTGAAACAAGATCACTGTGCTGGGACTCTAGATTCACTTGGTATCAGATACTGGATTTCATGCTTGCCCATGTAACAACGCTGGTAAAAGTCCGTGGTACATTTCGGATTAAGCTTGTCCGTCGTATGCATATAAATTCTACTAATTACTTGTACGGATTGCGCCCACAATTTCGATCTCAAATTCTGTTCCAGCGCCCAACACCTCTGCCGTACCCACCTTCAACCTCGCCAACAGAATACCTGTAAATTCAGCATTTTGCGTATCCCTAAATCTTATAAAATCCAATGTCCAGAACCAAGCACATCAGTAAACTATGTCCGCATTATTGTATTTGTGCACCCAAGTTGCGATCCTACGGAATCATTTATTTAAAATAGCACCAAAGTCATATCTTTCACTCCGCTGTAGGTACAACCAAATATGCTGTACCCTCTGACCTCCTGTACATCCTCTACACTCCCACTGTCTCTCGGTCCCTTCTTCTTGTCCTCTGGATCACCTTCCGTGACCCTCATCCCAGCCTCCCAGTTCAGTGTCAACCAGTTCACCTCTTGGTACAATGACTGACTCCTAAGGAGAAATACTTCCAAGACATACAGTAATTATAGGATGAACCATCTGCAGCTTCCAGTCCAATGATGTGCGTCTCACAACGTACAAGTGCTCAATACAAGTAACCAACACAATGAAATAGACTTTCTCGATTGAAGTTCTCAGTCACATAAAATCTTTTAAGAGACTTAACCGTCTTCTTTCATTATTATATTTGTTTTATCCATAAAATCACCTATTGCAGTTTGGATCTTTAAACATTTCCAAGCCTAAAGTAGTGAAAATTTCGTGTAAAGGCATAAGCCAAAATTTTAAAAATCGTCATATCCTCAGAGTTATTAGTGAACGTTTTGACATCATTTTCGAGATTTTTTTTCTCTCTTAAGTTAAACGCCTACGAATCTCAATTGAGCCTAGTTCCTAATACAGTGCCACACTTCACAGAGCATACTCTCAACCTCGCACCTAAGTTCTGTGATTACCGACTCTTTCCATTTCTGGTATCTCGCGACCGAGGTAATTTACCTAGTGACGTCATCACTCTTATCAGTGACGTATCACTCTTCTAAGTGACGTCATGATCCTCCATCAAGCCACGTATTCCTAATGCCTTCTGCTCCCCTCTCCTATCCTACTACCAGCTAAACGAAAGTCCAGAAGCCCAGTTGTGCTGTATGCCCCACCCACCTCCGTCTGTTTCCAATCAATCACAGCAAAGCATTAAAAGGAGGAAGCCAGTCAAAATGTACTTACAGTAAATAAATAAAATAAATTTTTAAAAAAGTTAAAATTTCAAATAGGCCAGTTGCGCTTTCCACCAGCCAATCAGAGTGTACTATTAAAATGACATGTAAAAATGGCGTCAAGCTGCATTACTTCCCTAACATTTGTGTACACTTACATAATTCTCGCTTAATAGTATAACAATGTGTAAAAATGACTCCAAGTCAAAGATATGCATTAAACACTTGAAAGTCAAAGATATTTACGTACACATACATATATATTGCAAAATATTGAAATGATGAGTAAAAATTACACCAAGTTGCATTATTTTCGTGATATTTACGTAAAACTGTATAAACACGCAATGTATAATGTACCACCTCCCTCATGTATCCTCCAACCAGAGCTTAGTACTTAAGCCACAATTAAAATCAAAGAGTCACTTTTAGTGTAGCCCCGTCTTGGCTATACCCAAATATATCGGAATTATTTATTATAAATTACGTTTGAAGTATAATGATACCAAAATTATTGTCAACTGTCGTTTCATTATTGAATGCAATAAATCAACAATGGACTCGTTCGACAGTCGAATCTGTGAATTTCATTGGAAGCTATAGACCTCCCAAATTTCTGTCTGATCTTCTTTCTCCTGGCACAGTGCAGTAACTCGACGTGGCACGGACACAACAGCTCCTTGGAAATCCCCTGCAGAAATACTTAGCCATGAGGCCTGCATAGCAGTCCACAACTGCGAAAGTGTTGGCGGTGCACGATTTTGTAGACGAACTGACCTCTCGATTACGTCTCACATATGTTAGAAGAGATGTATGTCGGTTGATCTGGGTGGCGACACCATTCGCGCTAATTGTCCAGAATGTTCTTCAAACCAATCGCGAACAATTGTAGCCCGGTGAAATGGGGCATTATTATGCATAAAAATTCCATCGTTGTTAAAAGCAGGAAGTCCATGGACGACTGCAAATATTCTCCAAATAATCAAACACCCAGACGACCCAGTCCATTCCAAGTAAACACAGTCAAAACCGTTAAGGAGCCACCACCAGCTTGCACAGTGTCTTGTTGACTACTTTGACCCATGGGGTCTACGCCACACTCGAACCATATCGCCACCTCCTACTAACGAAAATCGGAACTCATCTGACCAGGTCACGTTTTTCCATTCGTCTAGGGTCCAAGTGATATGGTTAAGAGCACAGTAGAGGTGCTGGAGGCGATTCCGTGATATTAGCAAAGGCACAACAGTCGGTCGTCTGCTGCCACAGCCCATTAACGCCATATTTTGCCACATTTTGCCACATTTTCCTAACAGACACGTTCGTTGTAGGTCCCACATCGATTTCTACAGTTATTTCACGCAGTGTCGCTTGTTTGTTAGCATTGACACCTCTACACAAACGTCACTGCTCTCGGTCATTAAGTGGAGGCCGTCGGCCACTGCGTTGTCCGTGGTGAGAAGTAATGCCTGAAATTTAGTACGCTCGACACACTCTTGACATCTACATCTACATCTACGTCTACATCTACATCTACATCTACATCTACATGATTACTTTGCTATTCACAATAAAGTGCCCGGCAGAGGGTCCAATGAACCACCTTCAACCTATCTCTCCACTGTTCCACCCTCAAACGGCGCACGGGTAAAACGAGCACTTACATTTTTCTGTGCGAGCCCTGATTTCCCTTATTTTATTGTGGTGATCATTTCTCCCCATGTACGTGGGTGCCAACAGAATGTCTGCACAATTGGAGGAGAAAGTTGGTGACTGAAACTTCATGAGAAGATCCCGTCTCAACGAAAAACGCCTTTGTTTCAATGATTGCCACTCCAATTCACGTATCATGTCTGTGGCACTATCTCCTTTATTTCGAGATAATACAAAACGAGCCGCCCTTCTTTGTACTTTTTCGATGTCATACGTCTGTCCCACCTGATGCGGATCCCACACCGCACAGCAATACTCGAGAATATGGCGCACAAGAGTGGTGTAAGCAGTCTCTTTGTGGACCTGTTGCACCTTCTGAGTGTTCTGCCAATGAATCGCAATCTTCGGTTGGCTCTACCCAAACATTATCTATGTGATCGTTCCAATTACGGTTTTTTGTAATTATAATCCGTAAGTATTTAGTTGGATTTACAGCCTTCAGATTTGTGTGACTTATCGCGTAATCGAAATTTAGTGGATTTCTTTTAGTACTCATGTAAATAACTTCACACTTTTCTTTATTCAGGGTCAATTCCCACTTTTCGCGCCATACAGATATCGTACCTAAACCACTTTACAATTCTTTTTGGTCATCTGATGACTTTACAAGACGGTAAATGACAACAACATCCGCAAACAATCTAAGATTGTCTCCTGCATCTTTAATATAGGTCAAGGATAATACACTTCCTTGTGGAACGCCGGATATTACTTCTGTTTTACTGGATGACTTTCCGTCTATTACTGCGAACTGTGACCTTTCTGACAGGAAATCACGAATCCAGAGGCACAACTGAGGCCATATTCCATAGGTAAGCTGTTTCGTTAGAAGACGCTTGTGAGGAACGATGTCGAGAGCCTTCTAGAAATCTAAAAATATGGAATCAATTTGACATCCCCTGTCGATAGCACTCATTAATTCATGAGTATAAAGGGCTAGTTGTGTTTCGCAAGAACGATATTTTCTGAATCTGTGCTATGTGTCCATAAATCGTTTTTTTCGAGGTACTTCATAATGTTCGAATACAGTATATGTTCGAAAACCCTACTGCAAATCGACGTTAGTGATATAGGCCTGTAATTCTGCGGATTATTCCTACTTCCCTTTTTGGGTACTGGTGCGACTTGAGCAATTTTCCAGTCTTTAGGTACGGATCGTTCTGTGAGTGAGCGGTTGTACATAATTGCTAAATGTGGAGCTATTGTATCAGCATACTCTGAGAGGAACCTCACTGGTATAGAATCTGGACCAGAAGCCTTGCCTTTATTAAGCGATTTAAGCTGCTTTGCGACACCGAGGATATCTACACTACTGGCCATTGAAATTGCTACACCAAGAAGAAATGCAGATGATAAAAGGGTATTCATTGGACAAATATATTATACTAGAACTGACATTTTCGCGCAATTTGGGTGCATAGATCCTGAGAAATCAGTACCCAGAACAATCATCTCTGGCCGTAATAACGGCCGTGGTACGCCTGGGCATTGAGTCAAACAGAGCTTCGGCCGGCCGGAGTGGCCGTCGGTTCTAGGCGCTTCAGTCTGGAACCGCGCGACCGCTACGGTCGCAGTTTCGAATCCTGCCTTGGGCATGGATGTGTATGATGTCCTCAGGTTAGTTAGGTATAAGTAGTTCTAAGTTCTAGGGGACTGATGACCTCAGAAGTTAAGTCCCATAGTGCTCAGAGCCATTTGAACCATTCAAACAGAGCATCGATGGCGTGTGCAGGTACAGTTGCCCATGCAGCTTCAACACGATACCACAGTTCATTAAGAGTAGTGACTGGAGTATTGTGACGAGACAGTTGCTCGGCCACCATTGATCAGACGTTTTCAATCGGTGAGAGATCTGGAGAATGTGCTGGCCAGGGCAGCATTCGAACATTTTCTGTATCCAGAAAGACCCGTACAGGACCTGCAACATGCGGTCGTGCTGAAATGTAGGATTTCGCTGAGATCGAATAAAGAGCCGGTCGGCGTGGCCGTGCGGTTCTAGGCGCTACAGTCTAGAACCGAGCGACCGCTACAGTCGCAGGTTCGACTCCTGCCTCGGGCATGGATGTGGGTGATGTCCTTAGGTTAGTTAGGTTTAAATAGTTCTAGGTTCTAGGCGACTGATGACCTCAGAAGTTATATCGCATAGTGCCCAGAGCCATTTGAACCATTCTTTTTTGATCTAATGAGGGGTAGAGCCACGGGACGTCATACATCTGAAATGTAACGTCCACTGTTCAAAGTGGCGTCAACGCGAACAAGAGATGACCGAGACGTGTAACCAATGGCACCCCATACCATCACTCCCGGTGATACGCCAGCATGGCGATGACGAATACACGCTTCCACTGTGTGTTCACCGCGATGTTGCCAAACACGGATGCGACCATCATGATGCTGTAAACAGAACCTGGATTCATCCGAAAAAATGACGTTTTGCCATTCGTGCACCCAGGTTCGTGGTAGAGCACACCATCGCAGGCGCTCCTGCCCGTGATGCAGCGTGAAGGGTAACCGCAGCCATGGTCTCCGAGCTGATAGTCCAAGCTTCTGAAAACGTCGTCGAGCTGTTCGTGCAGATGGTTGTTGTCTTGCAAATGTCCCCATCTGTTGATTCAGGGATCGAGACGTGGCTGCACGACCCGTTACAGCCATGCGGATAAGATGCCTGTCATCTCGACTGCTACTGATACGAGGCCGTTGGGATCCAGCACGGCGTTCCGTATTACCCTCCTGAACCCACCGATTCCATATTCTGCTAAAAGTCATTGGATCTCGACCAACGCGAGCAACTATGTCGCGATACGATAAACCGCTATCGCGGTAGGCTACAATCCGATCTTTATCGAAGTCGAAAACGTGATGGTACGCATTTCTCCTCCTTACACGAGGCATCACAACAACGTTTCACCAGGCAACGCTGGTCAACTGCTGTTTGTGTATGAGAAATCGGCTGGAAAGTTTCCTCATGTCAGCACGTTGTATGTGTCGCCACCGGTGCCAAACTTGTGTGAATGCTCTGAAAAGCTAATCACTTGCATATTAGAGCATCTTCTTCTTGTTGGTTAAATTTCGCTTCTGTAGCACGTCATCTTCGTGGTGTAACAATTTTAATGGCCAGTAGTGTACTTCTGTGTCTCTCATCTTGGCAGCTGTTCTTGATTGGAATTCAGAAATATTTACTGCGTCTTCTTTGGTGAAGGAGTTTCTGAAATCTTGGAATACTGAATTTCCTAACTAGTTCCGAAATGGCATGACCCCTGCGTCTAGCTCCAGCTACAATTCCGTATTCGAAGTCTTAATTCCCGTCGTGCGGCCATGACCTCGATGTAAACCTTTTCACATGAATCACCTAAGCACAAACAACAGCTCCACTAGTGCATTGCCCTTTTATACCTCGTCCGCGCAATGCTAACGCCGTCTGCATTTCGCTGTCCAATGACTTATGTCAGCTCAGTGTGTGCCGTTTTCTATGGGATATTGGAACGAGTAGAAAACATACTCTCAATAGTTAAAAACGAACATTGTCATACACAATGTAATTAAGAAATTAGTACATATAGTTGTCGAACATGAGTGTTGTAAATGGTCCTTCACATCCTGGATACTGGCCCTGGAATGGAGTTGGCATTTGAGTTGGTCCCACTCATGTTTCATCGGGGCCTTGCTGGCTGTGACAACACCTCAGCATCTTGCAGACCTTTCACAGACACATGGGTCATGTATGGACGAGCATTGTCTTGTTGAAAATTAGCACCACAATACTGTCCCAATAGAGACAAGACATGAGGAGACAGGATGTCCAGGATGTACATTTGTGCCGTCAGAGTTTCCTCAGTCACCTCCAGCTGTGGTCCTCAGTCAGACCTGATGTTTTCCCACACCGTGACGCCAGCAGTCACACCGATGTGTTTCTCTGATATATTGGGTAAAAGGGGTACCTCCCCAGCTACCCACCATACTCGCTGGCGATGGTCATCCGGAGCATTGCAGAAGCGTGATTCATTGTTAAACAAAAACTGACGCAAGTCGCCGATAGTCCAAGCTTCCATGTCCCGCCACCACCTGAGACGCCGCCATTAGTGCTGTGGTGTCAACAGCAGCCTACGCACGGGACAGTAATTCCCCAGTCCGGTGCTGACCATCTTCGAGCAACAGTGCTGGATGGTACAGAATGTTGCAGGGAGTTCTTACTTGTTCCTGGACAGAAGGCACATATGTGAAGGGGTGACAATATGCTTGATGCACAATACCGCGATCCCCTCTCGTGGCAGTCAGATGTGGTCGACCAAAAACTTGATGTCTGCCCTCACGACCCCATGCAGTCCAACATCGGGCCACTGTCAATCCTAATGTTCCACAAATCTGGACATTGCACAATTCGACCAGCAGCCAGATGGTTCAAATGTCTCTGAGCACTATGGGGCTTAACTTCTGAGGTCATCAGTCCCCTAGAACTTAGAACTATTTAAACCTAACTAACCTAAAGACATCATATACATCCATGCCCGAGGCAGGATTCGAACCTGCGACCGTAGCGGTCACGCGGTTCTGTGCGGTTCTAGGCGCTTCAGTCTGAAACCGCGTGACCGCTACGGTCACAGGTTCGAATCTTGCTTTGGGCATGGATGTGCGTGATGTCCTTAGGTTAGTTCGGTTTAAGTAGTTCTAAGTTCTTGGGGACTGATGACCACATATGTTAACTCCCATAGTGCTCAGAGCCATTTGTTCACGTCCCATTTGTCCACCATTCCTGGTTACAAAACTGAACACGAAAAATACTAACGCAGTCCACTAGCTGCTCTACCAATCACACAGAATTGCAGCTATGATCACTTACATCCCTGCCTACGATTTGTGAGAAGCTACATTGACATCCTACCACGTCTTATGGGTGGTTCTCTCTTATTATCTAGCAGTGTATTTAGATTTTAATGAATAATCAACAAAATCTACTAAAAAGTCACTGACGGCTATACCATGTCCTATGGGTAGCTCACTTTTTGGCAGGCAGTGTATTTACAGTTTGATGAATAATCAGAAAAATCGACTAAAAAATCAGAAACAGCCATACCATTTCTTCCGAGTGGCTACCTTTTTTGTCAGGTAGAGTATTTACATTTTAATGAATAGACAAGAAAATCTACTAAAACGTCAGAAACAGCCATTAGTACTTTAATTCATGAATAAGCATTTACATATTTAGTTGCCGTCTTAAAATCTTAGAACTTTTATTACGTGTTTTAAATCATATTGGATGAGGAGCGTACGTAGTTGCTAGCACTGATATCCTACAGCATCGCCATGTGGGAGGTTAATATAGCGAAGCGAATATTAACTGACATACGTTTATTCGGTCTACATCGCAACAAGAAAATTTACATAACAGTTTTCGGCTAAATATGGCTATTATGTCGTCTGCTGATGTGTAGTAATCAGCACCACAATGTACCACTCTGCTGGCCTTGCAGACAATTTCAAGATTACACTTCCAGTGGTGCTGGGTTACGGTTAATTTGAGATGTTCCTTACACCTCTCCCCGGCTGTTTTAATGGTGTCCTAGTAGCGGCATAACCCCATTTTGGATAGAGAAGGGTTAGATTGCTTTTAACGTTAAACAGCTGAACCTTTTTATTTACCTACTCACAGCCACTTTCTTCCTAGAGCCCCATAAACTGACTGAACCATAGCGAAATTTGCCAGTGACTTATATGGGCCATGCAACACACAAACAACCAAATTACGGAATGAACGGTGTAGCTGTTCATTTATAGTCTAACAGTACCCACTTAGCCACTAAGAAAAACACTCACACTGAATTTACTGTGTGTTTATAACTAAAGTACACCTACTCAGAGTTATACAATGTGGGTTGTAATTATCGTATGGCAACCAAACTTAATAGTATCTACAAAGTGTCAATGCGGGACCGATTTACGCTGGAAAAAATTAGTTCCAATTTTGGGCACCAGGTGCAAATCTAGCGCAGGAAAGACACATAGCAATGTTTCTATATGAAAGAACGAGACCTGCCAGAAAAGGTCAAGCAATTGAGAAAGGTATAATATTGATTTTATTACTAACTGTCGTTTACAGAATTTGTTCAATATGAGCACCAGAGACATCAACGAAATCCTGTACAGCGCCAGATCTACACTTGGTGGCGAAATCTGGAACTAATATTTTTCCAGCGTAAACGCTTTGACATATCTACCAAGTTTCGCTGACATACGATAATTACGGCCGATACTGGACCTCATGCACTTAAATTATAACCACGTTGTAGTTAAGAGAAAATAATATTTATTATGATTACAATTAGCATACGTGCGTTACTATCTTAGCAGTTACAGAACGGGGGAGACTTGATTGTTCAAATGTGTTTGAAATCTTACAGGACTTAACTGCTAAGGTCATCAGTCCCTTAGCTTAGACACTACTTAACCTAAATTATCGTAAGAGCAAACACACACACCCATGCCCGATGGAGGATGGGAACCTCCGCCGGGACCAGCTTCACAGTCCATGACTGCAGCGCCTGAGACTGCTCGGCTAATCCCGCGCGGTAAAACGAGAGGGAAACTGTGTTTGCTAACTTCTGTGGGTATCCACTGTCTTGGACTATGCTTAAGCTTCCGACGGAAGCCAGCACGTTCACTGCCGAAGTTCTTGCAGCTATTTAGGCCCTTCAACTTGCGGCAACTCAGTTCGATGACATTCTTATTCTCACGGATTCCAAGAGTGCACTTGTTAAACCTAAAAAAAAAAAAAGCAAAGGGACTGCAACAATAACCGACACGTGTTTGATGTAACTAAGTTAATCTACCAGTGTGAAAGCGAAAAGAAACGCGTCCAGTTATTGCGGATCAAGAGCCCTCCGGTGTCTCATACAACGAGTCGGTGGACTAACTGTCGAAACAAAGTGTGGTTCCTGGCCAACCTTACTGTACTAATCTTCCACGTACTGATTTCGTTGCAGGTTTAGAGGCACAAGTCTTGCAAGAACAGTCACAGATGTGACAGATGTCACAACAATCCAAAGGAAGACTCCACGTCACAATACAGCCGAGCACTCCCTAAGAAACGTGATTCTCCCAAACCAAGTTGTCTAGACGTCACACGACCATTACAATGAGCCCCCAGGTAGGCCACAACTGTTGTTCTTCACATCTTTACACGACGACAGTTCAGCCATCTCCTTACTGCGAAGAACGCCCAACTGAGACTCCAAACGCCTACCATGTGATGCTTGGTTGTGAGCTTTACGACAGACAACGGCCCAGATTTCTGAGGCCGTTGATCAGAACAGAAATTCTCCGCTCTGAATTCTGCGACGGACCTGTTTCGGCAGCTGTCCACAGTAGACCGTGTCAGTATTACCCTGTTTCTGCAGGAAGCTGGTATCCAGACACAAAGGATACAGAATGGGAAGTTGTGATACAGGGACTGTGTTGAATGACGAAAGTATACCATGATGTTTAACACTGGTGTTAGTCTAACTGAAGATGCCTGTTAGTCTGGTAAACGAAGGAAAATTACGGTATGGTGGAGGAGGGGGGGGGGGGGGGGTTCATGACTACAGACTAACAATTCTGACCGGTACAGTGCGAGCGTGCGGAGTAGGGGAGCGCGAAGGTTATTTTTTCTTATGTTTTTCTTGAATATTTAAAAAACCACGGCTTCTAGCAGAGACATTTCTCGGTACAAAATTAAACTACATTAAATTTCCTACAAACATAGTCCTATCCATTCATTTTCTACCTCTAATAATTTCTGTGTTGCAGGGGATGGCGAAATCACAAATCGTTAAGAATATGGTTGTAATGGTGCAACATTGATTTTTAACTTAAATGAAGCTGATTAAGAATAAATATTAAATGTGTTCACCACATCTCAGTGCAGTAGAATCATATTAAGGATTAAACCAAGTTCTGGGGCGTAACGGGGTAGAAAGGCGGGGGCATCGAGGTTAGAAGTGTGACGGAAGGTAGGTCGCTTGCCGCTGTATTGTGGTCATGGACTTCCCTCCTTCATAAACCTGCAAAATGAAGAGTGAACAGACAGTTCCCGATTCTCTCCACCGCACTACGTCACAAAAAGCGACTACAAGATATTTCACAAAGGTTTACCGACCTGTACGCAGCTCGCCTTATGCATCCCGGCGACGCACTGCAGGTGGGGTGTTATTATCCACAAAGTGTGTTAATGCTACATAGAACACATAATTATATGAGTTGCTGCAAACATAAACGCAAGAAAAGCCTATAGGACAGATACCACGTAAATCTCAGCACACTGTCCTACACTGCTGCAAGGAAATTGTTTCTTAGTCATCCTGCACAGCAGCTGTTACGTTCTTCTGGGAAGGGAACTTTGCCCAGCATGAGCGCTTCTCACTTTTTAATTTGCAGACGCGCAGATAATATTTCCTCAGCATTTTCTGTCCGGTTCTCTCACGTTAGTAGACAAAATAACTTCAATGAACTCGTGTCTATCTAGCGGAGTATTTATTTTCAATTGTTAATTGAGCTATTATAATTCGGGATCTTTGCCTTTCGCGGACAAGTGCTCTACCATCTGAGCTACCCAAGCACGACTCACGCCCCTGTTGATGATTCGTAGAGCACAAAAAAGACACTGAAGTCACATACACAGGTTAAAAGTTGGCTACGGTATTAAAAACACTCCAGAACAAGTCACTATAACCCACTTGGAGAGATGAAGCACACACGACGAAGAATAAAACTGCCAGGAGGGACCTGCTGAGGGAGAGGTCGGAGAGGATGGAAAAGGAGGGGAGAGCATGGTGCAGCAGGGGAGAGGGTGGGATTAAAAGAGTAGTGGTGTCAGGGTGTCAGGGTGTACACCAAGAGGTAGGAGAAATGTGGGGCAGGAGATGAGGAGGAAAGACAAGGCAGAAGGAGTGGAGAGACACTGAAGGGGGGCACAGGAGAGGGAAAGCCACTCAGGAGAAGGGTGGGGGAGGAGAGGGAGTTCTGAGGAGGAGGCAGGAGGAAGGTGCAGTTAGAGTTGATAGGAAGGGTAAAGGTCAGGTCTAAGCTCATCATCCGGGAGGGGTAGATGCTGGAAGTTGCGTTGGGAAAGGAGGTGGAGGGTGTGGAGATGCAGAGAGGGTGGGACACAACGGTAAAGGCACGGCAACGGGCTGTAGGTGGAGAGGAAGGGAGACACCAGGGGGGTGAGGGGGATCGAGGCGGTGGACAATATATAGAATGCGGATGTGTTCAAGATGAAGGAGAAGGTGGGGGAAGGCGATGAGGTTGTAGAGGACGTGTGTGAGGGACGGAAGGCAGATGCAGAAGCATGGAGCTGGTTTTTTTCCTTTATTGTTATGTCACACCTTACATAAGGGTGGCTGGCAGCAGCACAGTACGCTGCTCTTCAGCCACAGTTATTACAAAAGAAAAACAATGGAGACACAGAATATACATAACATAGTGGGGGACAAAAACAGTAGTCACAGTAACGAAGAAACACGATGCCGTTCACACGCGAAGAAAACCAAAGAAACTGTTAGCACTGAAAACAGACACTGATGATGGAGACGACATGTGAACGATGGAGCGTGGGTGGCGAAAACACTGAGGCACAAACACGACGGCACACACACTAAACTGACGATGATGATCTCCGACGCATAAATGTCCACTTAACGTATGCGATTCCGGGGACCTGCCAAGAGGGGAAGAAGGTGGTGGGGGAGGGAGAGGGGAGAGCAGAGATGCCAATGACAGAGGAGATGAGGGGAGGAAATAAGGCATGGGGGGTAGGGGAAGCCTGGGGGAGGAGGGGGGAGGTAAGGAGGAGGGAGGGAAGGGAGAGAGAAGGAAGAGAGTGTGCTCTCAGGAAAAAACACAGGAAGTGGGAGGGGAGGATCAAAGTTGATAGGAGGTGTAGATGGAGGGGAGGAGGCAGATGGAGGTGGCACGGTTCTCCGCTTATATAACCACGATTGCAGCCTCTGCCACCTATCAGAGAGAGCCGAAACGACGCATGTGCGAAAAGCGAGTTGGGCAGCTCAACCCAGCTCCGGCCATCTGTGATACCGAGTGACATCAGGTGGTGAGAGGAGCTGGCGCCATGTTTGAAACAGCCTCTCCGGCCTCTCCATAAGCATTGAGTATCCATTGTTGGTTCCTTTCGACATCCAAGGCCCCACGTGCACCTGTCTCTGTTAAAATTGTTGCTAAAAAATGGTTCAAATGGCTCTGAGCACTATTGGACTCAACTGCTGTGGTCATCAGTCCCCTAGAACTTAGAACTACTTACACCTAACTAACCTAAGGACATCACACACATCCATGCCTGAGGCAGGATTCGAACCTGAGACCGTAGCAGTCGCACGGTTCCGGACTGGGCGCCTAGAACCGCGAGACCACCGTGGCCGGCAAAAATTGTTGCTCTTCATTCTGTTTTCAACCGCCTCTTTTATTACGGAATCCCAACATGTTGACACATGAGGCAAGAATCTCGTGTTTTATTCGAATTGACATGGCCTGAACACCGAGAAGATTTTATTCAGACGTGCCACTGTGAAAGACAGAGGACCAATTTTTTGGTCTTTGTTGACTGGCTATATGTTGCATACATGATATTGTATCCTAAGTCTCGCATTACTCTCTTCTCTGGCCAAAAAGTTAACATCAAAGGTCAATAAACAAATAAAAATTGCGATCAGGCTGTAGCTTGTAAGTACTGGCAAATATTTACCACTTTTACTGCCCGCGCAGCATACATACATCGCTAATTTAAGCATTGTTTGTGCTACCGTTGTATAGGGTGCACTAAGTTACGTGATGCCAACTGAGGAGCTACTCGACCGAATAGTAGCGGCTTCGGTCAAGAATATCATCATAACGACCGGGAGAGCAGTGTGCTGAACCCAAGGCCCTCCTTTCTGCATCCTTCCCTGAGGATGACACGGCGATCGGATAGTCCCGGTAGGCCACTCGTGGCCTGAAGACGGAGTGCTTTTTTTACGGAGTATCGTCGTATATATATGTAACATGAGGAAATAGGACGTACCTGATATCTGCGATACTGACGCTATCTGATGCAGAGCATCCGTACATCCGTTTGTAATACGGAAGTGGCCAATAGATGTCACGACATACGGATGTGCGACTATAAAAGGGGGTGCAGAGTATTGTGTTTTTAGTCTTCAAAGGAGTCAAGAACCCACAGAGAGCCCAAGCCCCTTTGCAAACGAATACAGAAGAAAGTGAAACTCTTTCTCACACCTTGCCTCTCCAGAAGAAAACACCACCAAAGGCGATCACTCTTTGGGCACATCATGCCAAAAATAAATAAATAAATAAATAAACTTCACTAACAGTGGAGCGAGTAGGTCAGTGGAGCTCAGTGACTTCGAACTTTGTCTACTCATAGTCGCGAGAGTAACAAATTCGTCAGGTCGTTTCGAAGGCTACGCAGGTCAACTGTCGGTAATGTGATTGTGAAGCGGAAATACAAAGAAGCAACCACAGCAAAAAGTACGAGGTAGAATCCATGACCTGACGGGCAGGACTGTTGAACCCTGCGGAGGCTGATTGTTCAAATGGTTCAAATGGCTCTGAGCACTATGGGACTTAACATCTGTGGTCATCAGTCTCCTAGAACTTATAACTACATAAACCTAACTAACCTAAGGACATCACACACATCCATGCCCGAGGCAGGATTCGAACCTGCGACCGTAGCAGTCGCGCGGTTCCGGACTGCGCGCCTAGAACCATTAGACCAGGAGGCTGATTGTAAAAAATCAGATGAACTCAGTGGACGGAATCACTCTGAGTACCAAAGTGCTACCAACATCCCAGCTAATACAATGAGTGTGCGTAGGGCATTAAAAATTATGGGGTGAAATGGTCGTGCATATTCTCATACAGCAGACATTCCCGTAACCAGTGCTTCAGTACGCTTGAGAAGTTGGGAAGATCGATGCCACAGGACAGTGGATTGTTGCAAACGAGTGATTTGTGGCAGTGCCATGGGAAGGGTTCTGGTTTGGCGAATGCTTAAAGAACATTACGAACCACCTTGTGTGATGCCAATAGTGAAGTACGGAGGAGGTGGTGTTATGGCACAGGGATATTTTCTGTGGTTACGACGTGGTGAAATTATAACGCTTCAGAAAAGCTAAATACGGTGAAAGAGATCTGTTAAATCTCTTTCATATAATTTATCTCGTAATCGAGTTGTTCCACTGCCTAAGGCTACCTGTTTGGGCCTCTAACTAGCCTTGGGAAGGAAAAGAGTTTTGTTCTTTATTTCTACCTCCGTATTAAGAGTATCAGCATTACTGCTCTATGCTAATAGTGTTTGTGAAGCCGAGTGCATGATAAATTTGAGTGGAATGTGTTTCTCTAACGTCACAGGAATTACTCATCTACTTGAACAGTTTCACTGACCTATGGGATGTAACTAATAAGCAGAGGAGTTTGGATGTGCCCAGAGGGCAGGTTACTTTGGTCAAGCATGTCACACTACGTTGGCGAGAGTTCGCAGGGACTCTATGATTGACGTCTTCTCTTCCCCCCTCACCACACCGCCCCCTACATACACTTCAGGCGGCCATCGATCCGCACTTCTCTTCCGGGCGTGATGTAAGAAAGGCGTGTTTGCAGTTCATCTTGAAACGGTGAGGGGAAGTTAGTTAGGTGAGTTAATTTCTGATGGACAATTTCTTTTCGACGTTAGGATGGTAGCAAGAATTCTAATGGTCTGTTTGAATATATTTATCTGTGTGTACACGAATTATCGAAATTTTTGAGCATGATGCTTTTAAGCCAAGTTTCAACTCAATGCCCCTAGAGTGCAAAGGAACCACGTTTAATTTCACAATAATTGCAATGAGGACACGTATAGAATGTAGATACATTTAACATGAGATTGAAATTCACAATATTTTCCAGAACTGTGGAATTTAGAGGTCTGTCCCTTTGTGTAGACCTCCTGTTCACTCCAATGGTGTTACCGAGCATGTTGTGCGTCCTTAAATCAGTAACAAATATGATATTTCCCATGTTCATGTGTTGGGCGTTGCTTTGCATTTCTATTTGAGACGTAATTTTGTGGTGAAACAGTTAATTTCTCCTTTCTTCAGTTTACTGACGTCCTCCCACGTGTCCATCAAAGTGCACGCAGGCAACAATAGTACTGCTAAATGAATATATCTCATCTTTCTGTGGTTATCTAATACATGTACACCTGGTCAATTTTCATTCAGTTCCGATATGCAAAATTGAGATTGTTTTTATCGGTTTGCTGACGTCCTTCTAAATGTTGTTAGAGCGTACAAAGATCCCCACAATATAGATAAATGAACAGAACTCTACTTTCTGATTACATGTAATACAAATATCCTCAGCCAGTTTTATTAAGGTTCTTGTTTTTGGAATTAACGAAATTTTTCGCATCTTGGTATCTACCCAGAAACACAGCCCAGCTTCTCTGTTGAGATCACTGTAGTATTTCTGTTATACTCATTTTTAAAAGGAAAAATTCCTTCTTAGTTCTGTTTGTCGAACGTTCGTACAAGTAACTGATTTCCCTCTGTGAAACAGTATTGTAAGTTACCTAAAATACCTGATGCTACACAGTACTCTGAATAACTACCCATACTTAAGAGGTGCAACCCCCAAAATTACCAAACAACTGAATATTTCTTTCTACGTGGGGATCTTTTTGAATTGTACAAGTATCTACTACTTTATGTATAACATTACCCACGCATTTACTGTTTTATACATCTTGCGTGAAATTTCTTGCAAATAAACGTCTTGTACTTTTACAATCGCACACCAGATCCCCCTTTAACTCACTGATTTTAGCTACCATGTGTTTCTTGAAAACAATGTCAATTTAGAGGGAACGGGATGGTCAAGACCACAAGGAAATGTTTTACGACAGCCGCTTGCCTATATGAGAGCAGTGTGTGAGTCACCGTCAGTTGCTACCTTTCATAGATAAAGAAAATTTTACTTGAGACTGTTTTCTGACAAATCCTTAGAGATTTTGATCCGCTGACCACGAATCTGACACGTATTATTATGTAGTATTAGTATTTTTAACTGTATCGATAGTTTTACTGTCTGAAAATACATATTTCGGAGAAATAACGTGTATGTGTTGACTGCAGCATCAGCTATATGGCAGTAAGTGTGTGTCTTAAGATAGACGGTCATAACACACATTAAGATCATTTTCTTGCAAGTGAGTGTTTGTATAACATGACTGCACTTTGAAAGGAGTTCGACAGCTGTAACACTTACACTGTAACAACATATTCCCTCGGATAGAACTACGTGGCATATGATATGTGTTTATTTTTAAATCTGAATGACGCTGCAATCTTTATCACAACCATTCACACTATCTAGCAATCCATGTGCACGTTTAATCTTTATTTCAGAATATGTTAGCAAGAAAATAAAAATTACAGGTAGTTTCTGCTATGTGTGTGGCTATCATATTGGACCAAAACAAGTTAAAATCGAATGGTTCCTATTCTGCATATAAAGTTTATTTTGGAATGGCATTTTTACTGGGCCTCACATTCTTTCAGTGTTGAATAGTAACGTAATGGCACAAAAAACGAGTAACTTAAAGAGACAAGGACGCGAAACATTTCGCGCTTTAATGACAGGATGTCTTGTGCCGATTCGAATTGAGACAAAAGATATCACGCAATGATGGGTGACTATACTTAGGGTTTAATACGTTACGAAGAGATGCCTGAGCATAAAAGAAAAAGGACAACGAACTTCACTTCTTATTGTGAATTTTCTGTTTTATATATATATATATATATATATATATATATATATATATATATATATATATAATGACACTTTAGAGTTTTGATTAGAAAATTACAGTAGTAGTGACGCTAGAAAGATTGAACTAATGACATTCTTATATTTAAACCATTGACACTGTGGAGAAACGGATGTAATATCCGTAATCAGGACACATAGATTACGTACAAACCACTGAAAAATAAATACAGGGTGTTGCAAAAAGGTACGGCCAAACTTTCCGGAAACATTCCTCACACACAAATAATGAAAATATGGTATGTGGACATGTGTCCGGAAACGCTTACTTTCCATGCTAGAGCTCATTTTATTACTTCTCTTCAAATCACATTAATCATGGGATGGAAACACACAGCAACAGAACATACCAGCGTGACTTCAAACACTTTGTTACAGGAAATGTTCAAAATGTCCTCCGTTAGCGAGGATACATGTATCCACCTTCTGTCGCATGGAATCCTTGATGCGCTGATGCAGCCCTAGAGAATGGCGTATTGTATCACAGCAGTCCACAATACGAGCACGAAGAGTGTCTACATTTGGTACCGGGGTTGCGTAGACAAGAGCTTTCAAATGCCCCCATAAATGAAAGTCAGGAGGGTTGAGGTCAGGAGATCGTGGAGCGCATGGAATTGGTCCGCCTCAACCAATCCATCGGTCACCGAATCTGTTGCTGAGAAGCGTACGAACACTTCGACTGAAATGTGCAGGAGCTCCATCGTGCATGAACTACATGTTGTGTCGTACTTGTTAAGGCACATGTTCTAGCAGCACAGGTAGACTATCCCGTATGAAATCATGATAACGTGCTCCATTGAGTGTAGGTGGAAGAACATGGGGCCCAATCAAGACATCACCAACAATGCCTGCCAAAACGTTCACAGAAAATCTGTGCTGATGACGTGATTGCACAATTTCGTGCGGATTTTCGTCAGCCCATACATGTTGATTGTGAAAATTTACAATTTGATCACGTTGGAATGAAGCCTCATCCGTAAAGAGAACATTTGCACTGAAATGACGATTGACACATTGTTGGATGAACCGTTCGCAGAAGTGTAGCCGTGGAGGCCAATCAGCTGCTGATAGTGCCTGCACACGCTGTACATGGTACGGAAACAACTGGTTCTCCCGTAGCACTCTCCATACAGTGACGTGGTCAACGCTACCTTGTACAGCAGCAACTTCTCTGACGCTGGCATTAGGGTTATCGTCAACTGCACGAAGAATTGCCTCGTCCATTGCAGGTGTCCTCGTCGTTCTAGGTCTTCCCCAGTCGCAAGTCATAGGCTGGATTGTTTCGTGCTCCCTAAGACGCCGATCAATTGCTTCGAACGTCTTCCCGTCGGGACACCTTCTTTCTGGAAATCCGTCTAGATACAAACGTACCGCGCCAAGGCTATTGCCCCGTACTGATCCATACATCAAATGGGCATATGCCAACTCCGGATTTGTAAACATTGCACTGACTGCAAAACGACGTTCGTGATGAACACTAACCTGTTGATGCTACGTACTGAGGTGCTTGATGCTAGTACTGTAGAGCATTGAGTCGCATGTCAACACAAGCACCGAAGTCAACAATCCCTTCCTTCAATTGGGTCAACTGGCGGTGAATCGAGGAAGTACAGTACATACCGACGAAAATAAAATGAGCTCTAACATGGAAATTAAGCGTTTCTGGACGCATGTCCACATAACATCTTTTATTTATTTGTGTGTGAGGGATGTTTCCTGAAAGTTTGGCCTTACCTTTTTGTAACACCCTGTATAAGCAGTAATTTTGTTAAAATTTGTGTATCTGTATTAAATTCTAATCTCAATAACTGAACTTCAGAGTCATATTACGATACCATTGAAATTGCATTCTGGCCAACGTAATTAATCTGCCAAGCTATTTTCTTCCTATTAAAATGAAATTAGTAGTCATATTTCTCTGACCCTGCCATCATCTTTTGATAGGCAGTCCAGCTGAAATCTTTAATATTCCTTTTAATTGCTACCGCTAGTTACCTAACCTGCCATGATTCCATTTATTATCAGAGCTTTCAAACAGAGTCAGTCAGAAGCAGTAGGTACGTTTTATTTGTCGAGCTCTGCCACAATAGTAGCAGTTATGGAAATGAAAATGAGCGTTTGGCATCATTGGCCGGGAAGCCTCTTAAGGGGCAGGTCCGGCCGCCTTGGTGCAGGTCTTATTACATTCGACGCCACATTGGGCGACCTGCTCACTGGATGGGGATGAAATGATGGTGAAGACTGCACAATACCCAGAACTGGTTTCCTTAACGGTTGTAATTATCCGTAAATGAGGCTCTACTTCTCAGTAAAGAGCCCTACAATATAATTTGAGGGAGGCCTTGTTTTATTCCGTGCTGTAAGTCTTGCCACAGCATCGTTACCAGCGGAGATAATCCCAGACCCATCCGGGAATCGAACTCCTGCTCCTTAGGACGGCAATCCGTCGCGCTGACCATTCAGCTATCGGGGCAGACCAGTAGCAGTTATGAATACATATGTATCTCTTAACAGAAAGATCTGAACACATTCTAAAGCACTGTGTACTGCTTACAATGCAGGAACAGTTCGGAAATAACATTTGTTTGTATCAGCATGTGAATGCACATTGTCATAAAGAGGCATCTGTGAGGCAATGGACTGTGAAAAATAACGTTGCTGAAATGAACTGGTCTACGTAGAGTCCCTACTTAAATCCAGTTCAACAGCTTTGCGGTGATGTAGACCGTCGACTTCACTCCAGACCCCGAATCCAACATCACTACCTTCTCTGGTATCGGCTCTTGTGGAAGAATGGTCTGACATTCCTCCACACGCACTCAGACAGCTCACTGAAAATGTCCCCAGCTGAACTCAAGCCCACATATACTAACATCCACTATTAGGTGTCTGGATAGTTATGATCAGATAGTGTATATTTTTTATGTTTTATCTCAGCAGTAATATCTTCATCAAAGTCTACATAAATACTCTGCAAGCCATTGCGTGGCGTATGGCAAAGGGTACCATGTACCAATACTAGTCATTTCTTTTCCTTTTCCACTCGGAAATGGCCGCTTGGGTGATGGCTGAAGCAATTACAGTCGCAAATGCAAAGAGTCGTTAATACTACGAGTGGTAGTGTGTATAACTTAATTCAGTGCTCAAAATATTTTTGATAAAGAACTGTTAAACATAATTCGATTTATGTGTGAGCAATTTACACGTGTGACAGATTATGTATACATCTGTTGTAATCATCTGGTGTTAACGATGCTGTGGCAAGACTTACAGCACGGAATAAAACAAGGCATCCCTCAAATTATATTTTAGGCCTCTTTACTGAGAAGTAGACCCTCATTTACGGATAATCATAACCGTTACAGCACCAATTCATAAACGAAGTCACGGCATATCTTTTCCAGCTAAGGTGTCATCATGATCTTCAGAATAAACCAGATGAGAAATAGAAACATTTTGAGGTGTACGTGATGCTGTACTTCTCCCACTACAGTCCCCACGTGTACAGCCAGTCTGTTAAAACCAGGTGCCTGAGCACGTCATCCAAAGAAGTGGTAGGTGTTGTACAGTGTCCGACTATTCATTGTGAAATTGTAGAGAAACATCATAAAAAAGAACAAATTCAAGAAAGAGGTCGGCTGTCAGAAAAGGATAACTTGTGACGAAGCAAGCTGGGACCTCTTCACTTCCTCTTTTGTTTTGCCATCTGCCTCCTTAATGTAATTTTATATTCATTTTTGCCTAATTACCATCAACATGCATGAGTGTAATCTGCATTTTCATAAAAGAGAAAGGCTGGCCCTCAGTCTTAAGGATTGTAGGAACAGGTCTAATTCCGTGCTTAGTTTTGTGTATGTTATTAATTTCCTAATTTATTTTAAGCATTCCTAGTTAATACTTTTTTTATAGGATGAAATCTGTAATTGTTTCGTGACTTAGATTCTGTTGTTGACTTATAAACAGATATAAATTCTGTACTGCTAATAAACATTTGAAAGAACTACTAGGATTCTTAAAGTATTTATTGTGCTCTATTCGAACCGCGCGACTGCTACGGTCGCAGGTTCGAATCCTGTCTCGGGCATGGATGTGTGTGATGTCTTTCGGTTAGTTAGGTGTAAGTAGTTCTAAGTTCTAGGGGACTGATGACCACAGCTGTTAAGTCTCATAGTGCTCAGAGCCATTTGAACCATTTTTTGTGCTATATTCGAAAACGTATTAGCAATGCCAGCACTTAATTAATTCCAAATTAATAACCAGGTTTCCCAAAAGTATTGTTTGTATACCTACATTTGTTAATTTCATTATTGATACTAATAATTCGCCCTCAGCTTTACGGAGGAAATAAATGTTAAAAATAAGGAGTTTTCGATGCATTCAGTTAATTTAATGAGTCATGTTTTAATTGTAATTTCTGTAACTTGAACATTGAACATTGTATGGTTTCAGTGCCTATTATTGTGAGGATATATGAAGGGCCGATTTTGTCCCGAGACTGTCAGTCCACGGCCGATTTGCAGACGGGAATTATATACTGGTTAAATTAACAACAATGCATCAACTTAACAGTGGAATAAGTGTAACACAAATAGGCCTTGTGTTAAAACAATTAATGACAAGTCTGTTCAATTTATTTGAGAAACAGTGTCATGCATAGCGTATTATTCTGCAAGAACTGTGAACTGTGTGGTTAAGTTTTTACTACTCATAGATGTTGATGTTGCCCGCAACCTGTTAATGAGACTTCTCAACATTTACCAATAGTGAACTGGCCATATAATTGTGTAATATTGGGGGGTTGTGAGCATTGAAAGTAAAGAACTGTGAAATGCAATTTTGCAAGTGTCGGCTACATCTTTTACAGTATTCAGTGCTGAACTTCCCCCCCCCCTCCCCCCCCCCTCCCCCCACATTTTCAGCCAGTATAACAATGCAGTACGTCGACACCGAGGACTATCGACGAAGAAGTAAAGCAGGAGAATGTCACAAACTCCGACTATGTGGAAGAAACTTGCCCTACATTCTTGCGTCGAATCGATAAAAAGGTCCTCTGTGAGAAGATGTGTCGTAGGCAGCAAGAAAAACTAGCAGAAGATATGTGGTACTCTTGTAAATTGTTTGAACATATCTTTTATCAGATGTTTCGAACTGTACGATGCACGAAATAATTTAAGACAAGCAGAGCTTTCCTTCGTTGGAAAGTTTTTTTGATGTCAATAAAGAAATAAATGCTGCAGCAGCTATAATTTCTAGAACAACAGAAATGATCAGCATAGGCGGAGCTGACATGAGATGGGTGCCATTGGGAACAGTTACTGCACTGCTGGGGCCAATTCAACAGAAAGAGGTCAGCACACAATGGCAGCCTTGAATATCTCTGTTTGTCAGCAACTCCTGGACGAGTAGTAGATCTCACCTTCTCCGTGGAGACGGTGTCCGCGATGCTGGTGGTGATGTAGGTCAACTCGTCGGGCGAGATGCGCGGGTGTCTGGCGGGAGAGTCGTACACCGTCACGAACCACAGGATGGTCCAGACGCCCACGATACCGCCGAGGATGTAGAAGCTCGCCTTCCACCCCAGGACCTCGATAATGGCCGAGCAGATGGGCCACGTCACCACCGTGCCGAAGGTCCCTCCTGGGAACCGCATACCAGTAAAGTTCTCCCTCTTCTATGCAGGTCAAGTTATTATTATTTCAACCTCCTCATCCCACATTGGCAAGGGGTGGGCTGCCAGCGGTACAATAACACACTCTTCAGCCAAAGGCCCACACAATTTAAATAAGAGACATGACAACAAGAAAGTAAATATGCAAAGTTAAAAAAAATATTTAAAATCTGTGAGAAGATGTTTGCATGATGGCATTTACGTAGAAAAAATACAAAGCTGTTTCCATTCATTACATTAAAATCAGCAAAGGCTAATAGGTTAAGACAACATGAAAAAATAGACATTTCAAACACTGTAAAAAAATTACAGTGATGTTCATTAAAAATGAGCACTACATTTTCACCAAAAGACTGAAGGACCTGCACAGCTGGAGAGAGTTGAGGAGGGAAAATTGCGTTCTAGAGGATGGAAGTGGTTGGTTAAAAATGTAAGGGTCTATTAGGGAGGAAACAAAAGGAGATGAAGTTAGGTGTTGGGGTGGGTAGTGGAAGGAGAGAAAGTGAGGAAGAGTCTGGTCAGTGGGCAGTGCCATTGAATCAAGAGTGGACAGGACTTGGAGAAATGAGTAGGGAAGAGGGAGAGCGGAGCCCTGGTCTGCGGCGAGATAGCTGGGGAATTACAGTATGTATATCAGATAAATGTTGGAGTGGATTTCATTATCTGGGAGAGGGAAACGGTTGAAATTGTGTTGTGGTAGGAAATGGACGTTTGTAGGTGTAGCGACTGTGGGATGTCTTTGTAACGGCGCGGCAGCCAGGGGAAGACACTGAGGTCATTGGAATCTGGTTTCCAGAGAGCGAAGGACATGCAGAGACATTCAGTGTGGGTGAGGAGGGTTTGATGCGATACTAGAGCAGCCATATCGGGGTAGTAAACGTATGTGGAAAGCATGCTGCATCGCTTGACGTTCAAGGTTTTTGGGAGGACAAATAAAACTCAGGTCGAACGAATATTCAGGCAACATTTGCATAGGAGAGGACGGGTAAGACACAGGTGTTTTACAGGGTGGATACGATTGGACATAAATTTGTGGTAGCGTTAACGAAGGAGGGAAAGATCTACAGTTAATTCCAACAGGATGGGGCAACTGCCCATACACCCAACGGAATGTTGGAACACATTTACACAATCTTCACACGTGACAGAGTTGTTAGCAGAGGTCAGTCTGGTCGCGGCCCTAGCTGCTCACCCATGTCACCTTATCTATCAGTGTGCGATTACTTTGTATGGGGAGCCATCAAGTCTGAGGTGTATTGCAACAGCCATCATAATCTTCAAGAACTGCAGCAGAAAATTTCGGATAAGATTACAGCAGTTCCAGCAGTCCACCTTCGATCCGCCCTCAACAACCTGCTGACCAGGCCCAAAAGTGGACAGCGATGAATGTTGGTCACTTGCAATATCTGCCATAGTCAGCTTAATATTGTATTTACTTTCCTCTGCTGTGTTTCTTTGTACCTTTGAACGCTGTTCCCCAGACCAGTATTATTTACCCCGTCCTGTAGCGGTAAGGATAGTGGATGGGCGCAAACCCCAACTTCAGCCAGTTAATTTTTTTCGTCTCTTGTGGCCTTTTTGTTGAATAGTTAGTATACGACGTTTCCATGTTTGTTGGCTATCAGTTGTTCATATGAGTTATTTTAATGCGTCAGTTAATCAGGCAAGACGCTTATGGATGGCGAAGTAGAAGGTATGAAGGGTGGTTCATCCTATTAACGTATTAGTGCCTGGTAGGGTTAATTATGAGAGACCGTTTTGGGAAGTAAACTGACTAAGGTTGATTTGGTTGGTATTTCTGGAGTGAGGGCGGGGAAAGAAGTGCTATCAGGATACCAAACGAGGTGGATTAGCAGAGGTGGTTTGGAGGAAGAGAGGACAGAGCCTTGGGACACACCTAAAGAATTATGGAAGGTATGGAAGTTAGTGTTGCTAATGGTGACAAAGGATGGCGATTATAGGAAGGGTGCAATAAGGCACACGTAGTTAAATGGAAGTGCATAACTCTTGAGTTTGGAAAGGAAACGGGAATGCCGTACGCGGTCATAGGCTTTCTCCACGTTGAGGGGGACAAAAATGGCGGAATTTTAGGTGTTGTGCTGGTGAGATAACAGATGAGTGAGGTACAGAAGACAGTCATCAGAGGAGATACTGGGATGGAAGCCACAGTGGTTAACAGGAAGGAGGTGGTGTTGCTACATGTGTAGATGGATATGTTTGGAGATGGTGCATTCAAGTACTGAATACTGAAGTTAAGCTAGTAGGGTGGTAAGAGGAGGTATCGGTAGTGGGTTCGTGAGAGTTGAGAAAAACTAGGGTTGTGGAGGTTTTCTGCAGTTCAGTATAGTAACTGAGTACAGGATAGTGTTATAAAACATTGAAAGGATTGCGAGGGAGGAGAAGGAGCATGTAGTAGGTAGCTAATGCAGTTGTGCCCAGGGAAACAACTTGCGTTTTTGTCAGCTATTTGTTTTATAAGTGTTCGTGGCATGTTGTCCAAGTAGTGGAAGTTGTGACCACGCAGTGTAACAGTGGTATTTGTGCGTTCTAAGATTGTAGGTAATAGGAAGTAGTCAAAATGAGGGTCATCAGGGATGTAGAAGATGTCCAAGGGATAGGATGCAAAATTGTCAGATTTGCTCAGGTTGTCAGGTAGGAGATGGAATTACTGCCAGATCGATGGAATGCTTTCCAATACTTGGGCGAGATGCGAGTCAAGTCTAGTCCCCACCGCACACTTCCATCGTTTACTAAACAAGTAGCAGGCCTTTTGCGTTACATGAACTGCAATAGCAGCATATAATTATTATACAATGTGTATCATGATCAGTATCTCACACCGAGACATGTGAAAGTATATAAAGACAGAAACAAAAACATTTAATAAAGATGGACCCGCGAATGATCCGTCTCCTTCGGGTAGAAATTCATAATGGATGAAGCCCTTATTGTCTAAAAAGGCAATCAACATCGACTTTAATCTTCGATTTTGTCAGCCGATCCAACAATGAGTGACTACTGCGCTCTACGCGAATCCGCAAGAAGCACTTGCTGACAATGTCCAAGAGCTTTACAAACGATGTCAGAATTGTGTTGTATCTAATGGTGATTACTCCTTTTCTTGGGACACCATTCACCAAACTTTTCAGAAGCTCCTTGTAGTTAATGCACATACACATAGTGTGTATACACATGCTGAAATTAATGTACAAGATGTAGTGATTCTCAGTTAGTCTATAAAGTTAGCAGTTTATTAAATCCATGCAGAGAGAAAACTCCAAAGTCTACACCGTATTTTTAATTGGCATAATATTAGCTGTAAAATTGACAACAGAAGCTCTGTTTTCTCAGGTTTTAAAATGGTTCAAATAGCTCTGAGCACTATGGGACCTAACATCTGAGGTCATCAGTCCCCTAGAACTTAGAACTACTTAAACCTAACTAACCTAAGTACATCACACACATCCATGCCCGAGGACCTGCGACCGTAGCGGTTGCGCGGTTCCAGACTATAGCGCCTAGAACCGCTCGGCCACTCCCGCCGGGCTCAGGTTTTAAGACACAGTAACTGCTTTCCTAGTTGATCAGAGTTTATGATTTTTATGCAGTACCTCAATGACTTTCCAAAATTAAATTTAACCACTACAATCAGATTCGTGCACAATCATTCTTTTTAAGCAATTGATTTCACGAAATGCCAACATCATTAAACGTTCAGGAGGATGGTTTTGATGGTACGTATTGGCTACTGTCTTAGCTGCATGTACTGCATCACCACGAATTGTGCGTAAGAAGAAGGAAAACCAGGTAAAAGTTGATGACAGTATGTAACGACCAGTTTCAGTGTGTTGTTGTGTCCTTGGATACGAACTAACTATGTCTTAGCCAGGTCATGGTCTAGACACACTGGATTCACTTAAGGAGTAAGCCGGTTACTTATTGTGCACGAGAAATACCGCTCTCGCATTTAACTCTTTTCTTAAACACAACTACTGAATGTCTTTACTTTTATTTTACTCCACAAAGTGCTGTCTTCAAAACTAATTCTTAAAGACGATCATTTATTTAAGACTAGCTGTTACTCGCGACCACACTTGCATATTAGTAGTTTTGTTATGATGAAAGGAGGTGAGTAATTAAGCTACTGTATTTGCAATAACGTCAGCCGCCCCCACGTGTGTGCCTGTTTGAGTGAGCATAGCACATGATGTGCTCTCAGTCCTCCCACATCCCAAGCTGTCCCATTGCACAATGCGTCGGTAAGCGCAACGTCACTTCCAAGCAGTGCATATAGAAAAACATGGACAGGAACACCCATCTATGCATCGTGCTACTGAAGTAATGTGGAAGTACGGATTAAATACATTGAAGATTGTATACACATCGCATTCATTACTTTGAGTCGTATCACGTATCACATATCAACCAATAAATGCGTTTTCAAATATAATAAGTTCAAAAGTCAACCAGTAAACATTTTCCCCTAATCCGCGTATTATACTTCAAACTAGTAAGTATCATGGACTACACACTTTCTAAAGGAACCTGTGTTCTTCCCCAGGGCTCAGGTTATCTCGTTACAAAATTTTAACGAAATCGGTTCAGCGGGTTAGTGATTATAAATCAAACGTCATGCAAGATGCGGCAGTTTTTCACACCTCCCAGTGTTCCTGAAGCCATATACAGTGGACAGGCAAAATAGTGGTAGTAATTGGATGGTTGTGTTTGACAATCAACAATGCAGGTAAGGCACGTGTAGCGCTTGGACTTTACGTGTCCACTACGAATTAGTCACCAGTGCAGGTTGTTTACGAATAGCGCATACTTCGTATTTGCACTGAGAGGCCGAGGTCGACGTGCAATGAAAGACCTAACAGAGTTCCAAAGAGGGCAAATTGGTGCGGCCCGATTAGCTGGAGCATCAGTAACCAAGACAGCCACCTTATTGAATGTTTAAACAGCACCTCTTTCAAAAGCATTGTGTCAAAACAACAACACAAAACTACGGTGACGAAAGTGACTGCATAGCTCAATAGCCATCTTCGAGACCCCGTATCTATCGACACTGTCCGTCGAGAACTCCATAAAGCGAATATTCATGGACGAGCTGCTTTACCGAAACTATTAGTGACGACAACCTACGCAAAGTATCGTAAGACATGGTGTCAGGAGCATAAAGCCTGGACGGCTGATCAGTGGAAACACGTCACATGGTCTACCTAGTCAACGTTTTCGTTATTTGCAACATCGGGCCGGGATTACGTCTAGAGAACGCCAAAAGGGGCCTACCATCCTGATTGCATGCTTCCAACCGCTAAGCATGGAGATGGAAGTGTGATGGTGTGGGAAGCCATGTCATTGTATTCTAATGGTCCCATCTTTACTCTCAAAGGCCGTGTTACAGCCAAAGATTATGTGAACATTTTAGGTGATCAGGTACACCCCATGATTCAAATGTTGTTCCCAACAATGATACCGTATTTCAGGGAGATAATGCACCATTCACACAGCCAGGACACAACAATCGTGGTATGAGGCGTATGCAACGGAGCTGCAGCGTCTTCCCTGGCCAGCACAGTACCCAGACTTTAACATTATCGAACCCTTATGGGTGGTATTGGAGTGCAGACCAGAGCAGATTTTCGTTTCCAAGTGGCCCAACATAACCACTCCCAGTCAATCATCGGTTCATTTGGACCAAAGCACCCAATCCATCGCATGTAAATTCAGCCCATTCCATTATGGAGCCACCACAAGCTTGCATAGTGCCCTGTCGACAACTTGAGTCCACAGCTTCTTGGGGTCTGCGCCACAATCAAACACAGCAATCAACTGTTATTAACTGATATCTAGACTCACCTGACCACACCACCGTTTTCCAGCCGTCTATAGTCCAACCGATGTGGTCACGAGCCCATGAGAGGCGGTGCAGGCCATGTCGTGCTGTTAGCAAAGCCACTCGCGTCGGCCGTCTGCTGCCATAGCCCATTAGCGCCACATTTCCAGCACTGTCGTGACGGAAACGTTCCTCGTACGCCCCATACTGATTTCTGCGGTTATTTCGTGCAGTGTTACTTGTCTGTTAACACTGGCACCTCTACGCACACGTCGCTGCTTCCGTTCGTTAAGTAAAGGCCATCGGCCGCTGCGTTGACCGTGGTGAGAGGTAATGCCGGAAAATTGCTATTCTCGGCGCACTCTTGACACTGGGGGCCTCGGAATATTCAGTTCCCTAACGATCTCCGAAATGGAACGTCTCGTGTGTCTACCTCCAGCTGCCACACCGCGTTCAAAGTCTGTTAATGGCCGTCGTGCGCCCATAATCACGACGGAAACCTTTTCACATGAATCACCTTAGTACAAACGACAGCTCTGCCAATACACTGCCCTTTTGTACCTCGAGTACGGCATATTACCGCCATCTGTTTATGTCCACATGGCTATCTTATTACTTCGTGCAGTGTACATTATGGAACGTTTAAGTTATGCCACAAATAGTGTGGAAGTATGGATTAATGACGCTGAAGATGGCGCCACGTGTTAGATACACTGAAGCGCCAAACAAGACGGTATAACCATGCGTACTCAAATAGAGAGAGATGTAAACAGGCGGAATACGGCGCAGCGGTCGGTAACCTCTGTATAAGACAACGAGTGCCTGCCTCGGTTGTTAGATCGAGTACTTCCGCTACAACGACAGGTCATCAAGATTTAAATGAGTCTGAACGTGGTGTTACAGTCGGCGCACGAGCGATGGGACACAGCATCTCCGAGGTAGCGATGAAGTGGCGGTTTTCTCGTACAACTGCGGTGCGGCACGTTTATTTTTACCGCCCTTCCAGTGTCCAGCAATGTTCATTTGTCTAGCTAAAAGCTGTAGTAGAAAATACTAGACCACTACTGTCTATTGCAGGTCGCTACATAGACTTGTCCGATAAACGGGATGTGGCTAGTACTGAAATAAAAGTTTTAACTTGGCAATGTAAATTTTCGGGTGTATTTTTACGATAAAGATCACAGTTAATATTGCCAAGTCCGTACTAAGTGGCAACACAATGTAAAGTCCACACGCACACCACAATCACACACGTAGCCAGTTTATGGTATTTACACCTGTTACCGAAATTAACAGAGTTCACCGGATCGTTTAGTTATGAAAATGCTCGCTCAAATGTTGTCCACTCTGCTCTACACGGAATACCTGTTCCAGTCTTAGATCGCACAACACGCCACGCGGTTTTAACTAACAGTGAAATGTTGTAATTTTGATATTTCATCCGAAATTCCACACGACTTCCACTATACCATTCACTTAAATACACTTCGTACTACTTCGCGACCCTGTAATCAGCATTTTTCCGCGATTTTACAGTACTTTCGTCGGAGCTGCTTTCAATGAGATGTTTCTAGTTCTAACTCTCAGCCCCGACCCCCTTAGATCACATCAAAGGCTTTGTTCCCAGCCTAGATTGGCGCGAGCCTGCATCTTTCTGATTGGCTGATATCACAAACAGCAAATCAGGTTGCATTATTATCCCGCGCTAACCCGCGCTTTACTTCAATGACCAATCATAGTAAAGCATTACTTTCTATGGCAATTGCTAAATAAATAAATTTGGAAAAGTATCAAATATAAAATTACTCCTTCTGAAATTACCGATTAATTTGTGTTCTACTCACGACTTATTAGTACCATGAACTGACAGCACATTTAATTATAGTAAATCCCCTCTATATTTTAACTGGTACTTCGTGAATAAACAAAACAATTTTCATTTACTTCTGTTCTTCTTCACTCAAACAACTCTCACACTGCTAATTACTACACATATAAAACAATTATAATTATGGAAATACATTAAACATTAATCAAACATAACTTTACAACATTGTTTTGACTACGTCTGCTAGCACTGTCCATCAACTGCTGACCTCTGCCGCCTACTAGTACAACTACTTGCAGTTCTGAAACTCAGGTCCATGTCAGCTGTTGACATCTGTCGATGACTCATGCCTATAACGATATCGTCCTAACAAGTGACAGGAGCGATGCGAAGGCGCAACGCTTCACAACCATTTCACGAGTGTACCCTGAATATCAGGAATCCTGTAAGACATCAGATCTGTGACATCACTGCGGCCAGAAAAAGATCCTGCAAGAACGGTACCAATGGCGACTGAAGAGATTCGTTCAACGTGACAGAAGTGCACCCCTCCCTCAAACGGCTGCAGATTTCAATGCTGCACCAACAACAAGAGTCAGCCTGCGAACCATTCAACGAAACATTATCGATACGGGCTTTCGGAGCAGAAGGCCCACTCTTCTACCCTTGATGACCGCACAACACAAAGCTTTACACCTCTCCTGGGCCCGCTAACACCGATTATGGACTGTTGATGACTGGAAACATTTTGCCCGATCGGACGATTCTCGTTTCCGATGGTATCAAGCGGATGGACGTGTACGGGTATGGAGACAACCTTATGAATCAATTGACCGTCCATGTTAACAGGGGACTATTTAAGACGGTGGAGGCTCTGTAATGGAGTGGGGTGTTCCGGAGTAAAGTAAAGCGCCGGCACGCTGTCGGAAACGACGGAGCGGAGAGGGTTGTGAAGAAGACGTCAGCCAATTACACGCTGAACGACCCCTCTCTAGGACGACAACGTGACTGCAGCGACGTCCCGACTGGTCGCGACCCAGGTAATCCACAAGCTCACCACAAGACCATACAGAAACTCCAGACATTCGCAGAACCCGTTTATTCTGAATCTGGGGAACTACGACCACAACCATAGATGGAAACATAAAAGACCAAAAGACATTCTTGTAAGGGCCTAACATCTATGGCCAAGTACACGCAAACACAACGGCACAGGTGAGCTCCTGTTAATCAGACACTAATACTGGATATCGAGTTGGAACAAACTTGCCGAATAACTGGCACCACGCAGGGAAGCCGTACCGTACACTGCATGCAGACAAGCTCCACACATCCCCCACACAGTGAGATGATCTATGGCCGATCTCCCACTACTATATAACGATCTTGATTGTTCCAGGAATGTAGCGGCTGCAGCAACTGGGATACATCGCCATCGCTTACCACGGTAATGATGCACGATACCCATACTAACAAATCCAACCTTGCATGAACTATCGCAGCTAGTAAGCCGCTACTGCTCTTACTACCCATCCCACTGTCGCAGAGGTTTTTTCCCACGGCAAGAGCCTTGGTACTTTTTTCCCTCTGCTCTTCAAATCGCTACTCTCACTCGCGTTTCGTCCACTATCTGTCACCTGATGGACCGTGTTAATGCGTAGTCTTGCCCAGGCGCACGGATAACATCACAGCCCAGCATCCTGTGATCCACTTACTTGATAGCTAACATGTTGAAGGAAATGACAGTAGAGCTTTTGGTTTGGTCGCCACGTTGGTGCGGGCGTGGAGGGGCCCCATCTCTAATCCATTTCTATGCAGATCTAGAGAAGCGTCAAGACCAGCGACCTGAATAAGAGCATTCACTATATTACTTCACTTGTATTGGAATCGTTATATTGAAGGACATTGATTCTATTCCTTGTCACCCTTTGCTTGTAACACATCTATGTATTGTTCAAAGTTATGTATTGTCATTGGTTCATTTCATAACAAAACTGTATAATACGTTTTGCTTGAACCTTTGTCTAGCGATCCGAGAACCAAGTTTCCTAGACACCCCTTCCTTGAGAACTAGGCAGGATACAATATGGGGCGTGTGCAGTTGGAGTGATGTGGGACCCCTGATACGTCTAGATACGACTCTGAGAGGTACCTGCACTTAAGCATCCAGCCCGATCACCTGCATCCATTCATGTCCATCCTACATTCCGACGGACTTGGGCGATTCCCGAAGGACAATGTGACACGCCACACGTCCAGAATTGATACAGAGTGGCTCCAGGAAAGCTCTTCTGAGTTTAAACACTTCCGATGGCCACGAGAAACTCCCTAGACATGAACATTATTGAGCGTATCTGGGCTGCCTTGCAACGCGCTGTTCAGAAGAGGTCTCCACCCCATGGTGCTCTTGCGGATTTATGGACAGCCCTGCAGGATTCATGGTGTCAGTTCCCTCCAGCACTACTTCAGACATTAGTCGAGTCCATGGCACGTCGTGCTGCGGTAGTTCCGCGTGCTCGCGGGGGCCCTACACGATATTAGGCAAGTGTACCAGTTTCTTTGACTCTTCAGTGTATTCCCTATTTAAATGTCTACTTTACTTCTATCACCTCTTTTAAATTCATTTTTCATTTAATGAATTCATTTAATTACCACTACATATTTTTTCTTTATTCCGATTTATTGTGTATCCGAAAATGTAAACGCTGCATAGCTCAGATTCCCTCCATTGCGTCGGCAGCGTCGTGCTTGCCGGTTTGACGTAGCGGGCGCACATGCGCCCAAGTATTCTAGGCCACCAGAATTTATATTCTAATATTTATGTTTCAAGGTTACAAGTGTGGCACAGTCTAGCTGCTTCCTTTCGTCCCAGGTAAGAATCGTCGTCTCTTCACGGGTCCACTACGTGCTTGGCTTTTCGCTGTTGGACTGTGCAAAGTTTTTTTTCAAATTATTTTATTTTTGTCTTCTAGTGCATATCACAATGTTGACTGTTGGTGACTAATGTCCCCCTTCACTCTGGTTTTTATACAAGGCATTTCAGAAGCGATGGTCAATAATTCACACACGGAAAGTACAGGCCAAAAATAGCTAAAAAGCTCCAATAAACATGGGTGCACAAATGAGCCCCTGTTTCCTGTTGCGGTTCATCAGTGTCTAGGAACTCATGGCGTCTCTAAACGTTAAAGTAGGTCTCTGAAATGTTGTCCATGCGTCTGAATCCAACATTCAACTTATACATGAAATGAGTTGCGAATCCTATCAGCCAGTCCAGGGGAATTCTGGAAATGCTGGAAAGCTGCTTCAATCCGCAAGCGTAATGCCTCAACAGAGTTGACCTCGCTAGCGCAACCAGACTTTTGACAAGACGCCGCACACAGAAATCCATGGGAATTAAATCCTGAGACGTTGGAGGCCATGGCACAGGCCTTCCTCTATCTATCCAATGTTAACCATCCGTCCGAGTTAGACGCCGGCGCACTCGTAAATGAAAAAGTGCTGGAGCACCGTCATGCGTGAACCACACGTTCAGGGGTTAGTTCAGTGGGATATCATGATGTACTTCTGGAAGTACAGTCCGCAGAAACCGCATGTGCTGCTGCCTGGTTAGTCTGTATGATAGGAAGTGTGGTCCAATTGTGAGGTCTCAGAGCAGTTCTGCCCAGAAGTTGAACGAATGACACTGCTGATGTCGTGATACGGTGTGTTGCGTTAGGATTGACATCGGCGCAAACGTGACAGTTGTTGTTGTTGCGGTCTTCAGTCCTGAGACTGGTTTGATGCAGCTCTCCATGCTACTCTATCCTGTGCAAGCTTTTTCATCTCCCAGTACGTACTGCAGCCTACATCCTTCTGAATCTGCTTAGTGTATTCATCTCTTGGTCTCCCTCTACGATTTTTACCCTCCACGCTGCCCTCCAATACTAAATTTGTGATCCCTTGATGCCTCAGAACATGTCCTACCAACCGATCTCTTCTTCTAGTCAAGTTGTGCCACAAACTCCTCTTCTCCCCAATCCTACTCAGTACCTCATCATTCGTTATGTGGTCTACCCATCTAATCTTCAGCATTCTTCTGTAGCACCACATTTCGAAAGGTTCTATTCTCTTTTTGTCAAAACTATTTATCGGCCATGTTTCACTTCCATACATGGCTACATTCCATACAATTATTTCAGAAACTATTTCCTGACACTTAAATCAATACTCGATGTTAACAAATTTCTCTTCTTCAGAAACGCTTTCCTTGCCATTGCCAGTCTACGTTTTATATCCTCTCTACTTCGACCATCATCAGTTATTTTGCTCCCCAAATAGCAAAACTCCTTTACTACTTTTAAGTGTCTCATTTCCTAATCTAATTCCCTCAGCATCACCCGACTTAATTCGACTACATTCCATTATCCTCGTATTGCTTTTGCTGATGTTCATCTTATATCCTCCTTTCAAGACACTGTCTAATCCGTTCAACTGCTCTTCCAAGTCCTTTGCTGTCTCTGACAGAATTTCAATGTCATCGGCGAACCTCAAAGTTTTTATTTCTTCTCCATGGATTTTAATACCTACTCCGAATTTTTCTTTTGTTTCCTTCACTGCTTGCTCAATATACAGATTGAATAGTATCGGGGATAGCCTACAGCCCTGACTTACTCCCTTCCAAACCACTGCTTCCCTTTCAAGCCCCTCAACTCTTATAATTGCCATCTGGTTTCTGTAAAAATTGCAAATAGCCTTTCGCTCCGTGTATTTTACCCCTGCCACCTTTAGAATTTGAAAGAGAGTATTCCAGTCAACATTGTCAAAAGCTTTCTCTAAGTCTATAAATACTAGAAACATAGGTTTGCCTTTTCTTATCTAGCTTCTAAATAAGTCGTAAGCTCAGTATTGCCTCACGTGTTCCAACATTTCTACGGAATGCAAAGTGATCTTCCCCGAGGTCGGCTTCTACCAGTTTTTCCATTCGTCTGTAAAGAACTTGCTTTATTATTTTTCAGCCGTTACTTATTAAACTGATAGTTGGGTAATTTTCACATCTGTCAACGCCTGCTTTCTTTGGGATTGGAATTATTATATTCTTCTTGCAGTTATGGTAGTTAAAAGTACGAGTAAATCCAGCCTCATCTGCGAACAGAATACTGCTTACAAACAGGAGATTCAGGGTACACTATTGTTCCATCCATTGGCAGAAATTTTCTTTATGAGGGAAGTCTGTGTTGTTGAGGGCTGCACTCGCTGGATATGATGTGGACAGAGTACTTGCCAATGTAAAATCTGACGGGCTGCCTGCGGTGCTTCTTTGTACAATCGAGCAGCCTCAAAGCCACTGCCATTCGCTTTGCCACACATCAAGCCTACTCTTCAGTGGTGTCACCTCTGACCATGGTGTCTTCACGATCGTAACTGATTGTCAAGGCCGGCCTGAGTGGCCTTGCGGTTCTAGGCGCTACAGTCTGGAACCGAGCTACCGCTACGTTCGTAGGTTCGAATCCTGCCTCGGGCATGGATGTGTGTGATGTCCTTAGAACTAATTAAACCAAACTAACCTAAGTTCTAGGCGACTGATGAACTCAGAAGTAAAGTCGCATAGTGCTCAGAGCCATTTGAACCATTTTGATTGTCAGGCCGGTACGGCACAGTGCACGGAGGGGGAAAGGGAAGTAGTTGGGCATGCGTAAACAAACAGAAAGTCGATCTCTGTTGGTCCATCACGGCCAAGGGACATGAGCTGGTAAGTACTTTCAGTGTCAATTAACTTCACCAATAGCCGTATATTTTAAGATATTTTATTTTATTCTGAAAGCAACCAGTTTCGGCAATTCATTTTGCCATCTTCAGGCATATCATAAAATATGCGGCTGATGGTGAAATTTATTGACGGAAAAAAAACAGATTGTCGATCCCAAACCTTAAGATACCAACGTAAATATCACGGTATCCATGGGCGTTTACAGCTGGTTCCCACTCGAAGTAACAGGATACCTCGGCAACGGTCGATTTGCGGACCCTTGTTTATTGGAGCTTTTTAGCTACTTTTGACATGTAATTTTCATGCCTGAATTATTGACCATCACTTCTGACAAACTCGGTACAAATTTTTTAAAAAGTTAACAACTTTCTCATGATACACAGGACACCTCTAATCTAGTTTATGTAGTTTTCCCATGTAAAAATCCTGAACATGCCTCGAAAAGAAGAAACGTGCCAATAAAGCTTCTGCTATCATTAAAACCTAGACAGTTATCATTACAGAAATATGTCACTAAGGTTGCTGCTCCACAGCCATAGACTGGGAGGATTTATATAACACTGAAGATTGCATAAGCATTGTTCAAAAATGGCTCTGAGCACTATGGGACTTAACAACTGTGGTCATCAGTCCCCTAGAACTTAGAACTACTTAAACCTAACTAACCTAAGGACATCACACACATCCATGCCCGAGGCAGGATTCGAACCTGCGACCGTAGCGGTCGCGCGGTTCCAGACTGTAGCGCCTAGAACCGCTAGACCACCGCGGCCGGCATAATCATTGTGTTCATTGCTTTGAATCGTATCAAGTTGCACATACCAAACAATGAATCCATTTTCACAAATACGATCAAGTTCAAAATCCAACAGTACACGGCTTTTCCAAAGAGTAAATATTTTCCCTAATTTGCGTAGTATTCTTCAAATCAATAACTATTTGTACCACACGATTCATAAACCAGTTTATGTTTTTCTATCTCAGTTCAGCAGGTTAGTAATAATAAATTAAAACGTCATGCAATTTTTAACGCATTTCAGTGTTTCTAACGTCATAGATCCTCAACTATGTATCGCACAATGATTTAATTTTGGAATTATGTTCAGTGGTACATGTGAACACTGTCTGAAAAATGTGTCCCGAACACCGTTAGTGGTAAAAAAGTTATAAATTAAAACATCATGCCTGACGTAATAACGAACAGCGAAAATGTGGTAAGTGATAAACGTTTCTCCTTTCATCATATTGCGGGTGGCGTCAAATAGAAATTATGTGTAAAGTTTGTTGCAGGTCTCAAATACTGAATGACTATATTCAGTCAGACCTTGATAAGATTTCAAAGAGTTGCAAAAATTGGCAACTTGCTTTAAATGTTCAACACAATAAAACTGTGAACTTCATAGTGCTGTGTCCTATGATCACAGTATCAACGAATTACACTTGGATGCGGACAACTCATACAGATACCTGGGTGGAACACTTTATACGGATATGAAACGGAACGATCACATAGGCTGAGTCGTACCTAAAGCGGATGGCAGACTTCGGTTTATTTGTACAATACTAGAAGAAAGTATTCAGTCTACAAAGCAGATTGCTTAGTAAACACCCTTGCGACCCATCCTAGAATATTTCCCATACATGTGGGACCTGTACCAATTTGGACTAACAGGGGATGTTAAATGAATACAGCGAAGGGCAGGACGAAAAGTTACAGGTTTGTTTGATCCGTGGGAAAATGTCACAGAGATGACGAAGAAACTGGACTGGCAGACATGTTAAGATAGGTGCAAACTATCTCGATAAAGTCTATTTACAGAGTTTGAAGAATAGGCTTTACATGATGGCTCGGGGAACACATTGCAGCCTCCTACACACCGCTCCCGGGCAAGATTAATTACAGCGCGAACAGAGGTAAACAGTCACACTTCCCACACTCCATACATGAATGAAATGAGACGCAGCCTTAACAACTGGTACGCTGGGACTTACCACCCTCTGCCATGCACTTCACATATGTTTGCAGCGTATGGCTGTAGATGTAGATGAAACTCACCGAGCATACTCCAGACGAACTTGCCCTTCTCCTGTGGCGGTCCCCACTGCGCCACCAGAGCGTGCAGTGATGGGTACAAAGGGCCCTGTCAACAACACAGTTAGTTAGTTAGCTGCATCCTGCATAGATCATTTGAACGATTCTTTTATGGCAATGAAGTGGAACGAGTCAGTTTACAGGATGTATACGTGTTTATTGTTAACATTAATGACCATATTGTTGTTTAGTTTAACCCCAGTAAATGGTTCTTCCAGTTCAAGTTTTCATCAATATGTACACCCGAAAATTTAGAGCATTCTACCCTATTTACTCACTCCTGCTCATGTGCTATGTCAGTTGTTCGTATAAGTACACCGAAGAGCCAATGAAACTTGTGTACCTACCGAACATCGTGTAGGGCCCCCGTGAGCACGCAGAAGTACCACAGCACGACTTGGCATGTCTGAAATAGTGCTGGAGGAAATTTACACCATGAATCCTCCAGGACTATCCATAAATCCGTAAGAGTACACGAAGGTGCAGATCTCTTATGAACAGCACGTTGCAAGGCATCTTAGGTATTCAAATAACTTACGGGTTTGCTACCGGGTGACGTCGTCGAACACCGCCGATATTTCGACAGGAGCACACCCTGCCATTCTCAAGGCACAAATGCAAGGAAGAAGAAATGTGCAAGCAAATTTAATACCTCGTTTCAAAGAGGAGAATCAAGGAAGACACCACACACAGAACAAGTGTCAACACAACCAAAGATAACCAACATCAGAAATATCGATAGTTACTATTAATCAACAGGTGAAGTAGCACTAATTCTGTCCCTCTGTCTTGGAATCCGGCTCTGTCTCTCATCAAAAAACAGAGGGACAGAATTAGTGCTACCTCACCTGTTGATTAATAGTAACTATCGATATTTCTGATGTTGGTTATCTTTGGTTGTGTTGACACTTGTTCTGTGTGTGGTGTCTTCCTTGATTCTCCTCTTTGAACCGAGGTATTAAATTTGCATGCACATTTTTTCTTCCTTGCATTTGTGCCTTGAGAATGGCAGGGTGTGCTCCTGTCGAAATATAGGCGGTGTTGGACGACGTCACCCGGTAGCAAACCCGTAAGTTATTTGAACATTCGATTCGCTGAGAAAAGTTAATGTCTCACATCCTAGGTATGTTAAGTAATGCTTATGCCTGGGGAATTTGGTGGCCAGCGAAATTGTTTACACTCAGAAAGGCCACTCTGTATAAATTCTGGACGTGTGGGGAGTCACATTGCCTGCTGGAATTTCCCAAGTCCGTCGGATTGCACAATGGACATGAATGGATGCAGGTGATCAGACACGATGCTTAAGTACACGTCACCTGTCAAGGTCGTATCTAGACGTATCAGGAGTCCCATTTCACTCCACCTGCACACACGCCACACCACCAGAGCCTCCACCAGCTTGAACACTCCCCTGCTGACATGCAGGATCCATGCATTCATGAGGTTGGCTCCATACCCCTAAACGTCCATCCGCTCGATAAAGTTTGAAACGAGACTCTTCAGACCAGACAACATGTTTCCAGTCATCAATCGTCCAATCTCTGTGTTGACTGGCCCAGGCGAGCCAGTCATCAAGGGTAGACGAGTAGGTCTTCTGCTCCGAAAGCACATATCAATGACTTTTCGTTGAATGGTTCGCAAACTAACACCAGACGATGGCCCAGCACTGAAATCTACAGCAATATGCGGAAGGATTTCACTTGTGTCACGTTGAACGACCTGTTTCAGTCGTCGTTGGTCCTTGGAGGATCTTTTTCCGGCTGCAGCGATGTCAGAAATTTGATATTTTATCGGATTCCTGATATTCACGGTACACTCGTGAAATAGTCATAAGGGAAAATCCTCACTTAATCGCAACGACGGAGATGCTGTGTCCCATCGCTCGCACGCCGACTATAACACCACGTTCAAACTCACTCAAATCTTAATAACCTGCCATTATAGCAGCAGTAACCGATCTAGCAACTGCGCCAGACACTTGTCGTCTTATATGGGTGTTGCCAACTGTAGCCCCGTATTCTGCCTGTTTACATATCTCTGGGTTTGAATACGCAAGCCTACACCGGTTTCCTTGGCGCTTCAGTGCATTTGTCGTATAGAACGGAATATAGTATATGTTTTTTTCTTTAATTTATAGAGTCCATTTTCTGACAACCACTTAATAATTCTTCGAAAAACTTCATTTACAGTCTCTTCTGTAGCTTTCTCTGTAACGGGATTTATTGCAATATCGTCTGCAGGAAGTACCAATTCGGCTTGTTGACTGTTAAGTGGTGGTCATTCACATACGGTGATCAGCCGGAACATTATGACAACCACCCTACCGTCGATATAAGCCCGTCCAGGCGACAGGAGTGTCACCTGGCGAGGTGGTCTGACTGTTAGTCAGACACATGCAGTGTGCATGTAGTATCAGTGAGCGTGCTGTCCGAGTGTAGAATGGGGAAGGCGCGCGATGTGTCTGAGTTTGTCCGAGGGCATACTGCGATGGCCCGGAGGCTCGGCACGAGCGCTCCGGAAACTGCACGACTTGTCGGGTTTTTGAGGAGTCCTACGTCGAGTGTCTTCAACACTGCCGAAACCAAGGTGAAACCACGTCCAGATGTCGTAGGGTTGAGCGGCCACTTCTCATTACAAATATCGCACATCATGGGCTGGGCAGACTGGTAAAACACGACAGGCAGCGAACTGGGCGGAACTGACGTCAGACTTTAACGCTGGGCAGAGGACAAATGTGCCTGAACAAGCAGTGCGATGAACACTCCTAACGATGGGCGTCTACAGCCGACGACCCATGCATATGCCAGTGGTAACACCACGACGTCGGCAGCTACGACTGAAATGGACATGTAACCATCGGCACTGGACGTCGGTGCAGTAGCAGAGCGTTGCATGGTCTGATGAATCCCTAAACCTTCTTTATCATGCCGATTGGAGGACGTGAATCCGTCGTTTTCCAGGGAAACAGCTCCTTAACACCTGTACTGCGGGATGGAAACAAGCTGGCGGCGGCTCTATTATGCTCTGGAGGACGTTACGTGGGCATCCATGGATCCCTTGCACCTCGTGCAAGATACCATGACGGCCAAGGAGTGTCGCACACTGGTTGCAGACCACGTACACCCCCTCATGACGATCATGTTTCCCTAAGGCAGGGGCAATTTCCAGCTAGATAACGTGCCATGTCACAAGGACAAGAGTGAGATGGAGTTGTTCGAGGAACACTGCGGCGATTTCCAATTGATGCGCTGGGACCCCACAACACGGCAGATCCGAATCTGATTGAACACATCTTGGATGTGATTACATACGGCGTGAGAGCTCATTGCCCCCCCCTCCGCCCCCCCCCCCCCCGCGGAATTTACCAAAATTAGGTGACTTGTGTGTGCAGATGTAGTGTCAACTCCCTCCAGCGACCTAGGCAGGCCTCAATGTTTCCATGCCACAATGTGTCGCCACTGCTATCGACACGTCGCCACTGTTATCCGTACCAAAGGTGGGCATACCAGCTGTTAGGTAGATGGTCATAATGTCCTGGCTGACCAATGTACGTATCTATTTTCTTTTACGTTTACTAAATTGTGTGTGTGATGTTTGCAGGAACGGTCCTGTGACTAATCTGTAAACCTCAGCAAAGAGATTCCGTATTTCTCATTATGCTGCAGTGTATGAGACACTGCAGTTTGTAAAATTAATGCTTTCAACGTGCCAAAGAGTACCAATGTCTAGAGTATAGTGGTGTGCATTCAACATGCTCATGTTACGTAGGAGATGGCTATGATTTTTTGGAAGGAACAGTGCCTAAGGTACGAAATTAATGAAATGGAACGAGATTAATTGACAGAACAAGAGTTTGTTCATAGTTTCAGAAGGAGCATTAGGCGATGTTCAACTGCAGTGCAAGGGGAAAAAAATGCAATAAAACACGAATTGCCAGCTTTGAGAAACGAAATATGGATGACAGTACAGGATCAAATAAGGAAAAAGACAAAGTCTACTGTAATTTCTCGAATAACATCGGGGCTATTGAAATTTATTGATGAAAGGAGAAAATATAAACATGCAATGAATGAAGACGGCGAAAGGGATTACAGACTTATAAAATATGAAATGACAGAAAGTGTAAAAAGGCCAATAGGGTATGGCTGCAGGACAAATGCAAAGCTAAAGAAACATACCTGACTAGCAGAAAGATAGATGTCCCCTATGGCAAAATCAAAGAGACCTGCCGGTCGGGGTGGCCGCGCGGTTCTAGTCGCTACAGTCTGGATTTGTGCGACCGCTACGGTCGCAGGTTCGAATCCTGCCTCGGGCATGGATGTGTGTGATGTCCTTAGGTTAGTTAGGTTTAAGTAGTTCTAAGTTCTAGGGGACTGAAGACCTCAGCAGTTAAGTCCCATAGTGCTCAGAGCGATTTTTAAAGAGACCTTTGGAGAAAAGACAAGAAGCCGTATGAATATAAAGAGCTCACAGTTAAGCTAATACTGAGCAGACAAGAGAATGATAGCACGTTGAACTAGTATGTAGAAGGGCTGTATAGGAAAATGAACACGAAGACAGTATTATGGAAAGGGAACAGTAAGTAGATGAAGATGAGCTGTGAGACATGATACTATCAGAAGAATATGGCAAAGCACTGAAAAACTTCATGCAAAACAAGGTCGCTGAAGTAAAACACTTTCACTGAGAATTATACAGAACTTTTGGAGAGAGAGCCGTGACAAAACTATTCCATCTCGTGTGCAAGGTACTAGATGAGCGAAATACTCTGACATTAAGTAAAATGTTATAGTAGATACAAATAAGTCAGGTGCTGACAGGTGTGATTATAACTGAACTATCAGTTTAAAAAGTCATGGTCGCTAAATGCTGACACGAATTATCTACAGAAGAATGGAGACAGTGGTAGGTGTCGCACTCGTTGAAGATCAGTTTCAGTTCTGGAGAGTAGTAGGAACACTCGAGACAAAACTGACGCAATGACTTAACTCAGAAGATAAGTCACAGAAAGTCAAACATACGTTTACAATATTCGTAGCATTTGGAGAAAGCTTTTGAAATATGTTGAATGGTCTAACACTCTCTGATATTCTGCAGGCAGCAGGGATACAATACAGTCAGCAAAAGATTGTTTACAACTAGTACAGGAACGAGAAAACACTTATAAGAGCCTAAGGACATGAAAGGGAAGTAATGGCTGAGAAGGGAGAGAAATAGGATTGTAAACTTTCCCCGATGTTATTGAGTCTCAATGAATTACACAATGTCTGTGTTCATACAGTGTCTGTGTGTTACATGCATTTATGTTTGAAGGAATGGACACTGACGATTAACAGCTGTTGTAATTATTAACACATGTATTCGCAAGCTGTGAATACGATTTGAGGTCTGCTGCACATTTTAATAGTGACAAATGAAAATTCTGTGCCACAACGGAACTTGAACCTGGATTTCCTGCTTATTGCCAGCGTTTGCCTTAACAACTTACGCTACTAGTACACGCTTCCTAGAACCATCCTAACTTCCGTATGTCGTGTGTCAACAATAATATGTACAGCTGACGTCAACCTGTATTCCCCACTCGCGAATCCATTTCGTTATCCAGTCTTTCAAGTGAGCAGTCACTGATGAATACCAAGGAGGAGTTTGGAAAGGAGATTAAAGTTCAGGGAGAACAAATAAGTACTCTGAGGTTGTTTGATGACATTGCAACTAAGCCAGAGAGGTAAAAGGACTTGGGATAGCAGTTGAGCGGAATGGGCAGTGTCTTGAACAGAAATTGCAAGGTGACATCACCATAAGTAAGTCAAGGGTAATCGACTGTAATCGGACTAAATTAGGCGATGCTTGAACAATTAGATTAGGAAATGAAAGACTAAAGGCTTTAGGCAAGGTTAGCTGTTTGGGCAGAGAAACAATCGACAATGGCTACATTAGAGAAGACATAAGTTGCAGACTGACAATAGCATGAAAAATGTTTTTGAATTAAAAAATTGTTAACACTTTAAATGAAGGGAATTTTTTCTGAGTGTATTTGTCAGGAGTGTAGCCTCGTACAGAACCGGAATGTTGACTATAAACAGTTCAGAGAAGAAGAGAACAGAAGCTTTGAAAGCTTGGTGCTACAGAAGAACGCTCAAGAATAGATGTGCATGTGCTTGTATCGCGGATGGCTGCCAGACACACAGAAAACAGAGCAAACGTGCTGCAACTGTAGAATATGCCGTTGGAGGCGACTGGTTGCATTCGAGTACAGTGCTGTACTATGCCGCCCGACCAGAGGAATAGTGCGTTTGCGCTAGATGTTGGCAGTTGTACTACATTTATAAGCAGTTTTAGAACACGGAACAAGAGGTTATGTCATGATCGCATGGGTAGGAGTGACATAAAAAAATCGACAGAATTGCGAAAAATATATATAAACTGAGAGACAATACGCCGAAATGATGGGGAAATTGAGGGAGTAATTGCACGTCTTCGGATTTGTTCAGAACAATTCTTGTGCATGGGACCGAGTATACGACAACAAGAGGAATGAGAGAAAACGGCGAGATGGAAGCACCGGGAACTGGGGATACAATCTTTTGTTTTTCATCGAAGCAGAATTCTACTGTTTTCCTATTCAGGTAATAGTGATACGCGCGAGTTGACTGCTGTCTTCGATGCTTTTCTGGAAAAAAAGGACCGTCTGCCTCTAAACTAACTTGCATATGCGTTAAAGGATGACAGAGAGTGGATGGAGTGACAGGTTGAGATGGAGCTGTAACGAGGTAGGATTCAATGGTAGACTGATGATGCATTCTAGACAGAGAGGGAAATGTTGCTGCATGTCATTTGACCATTTTTTTCCGTTCCTCTGTCGGGATGCACCAGCTGTGTAACATAACCTGCGCTCGACTCGCACACAACTGCGTGCTGTCTGTGTGCCCAGAGCACTGTTTACTTGCTATCGTTAACAGCAAACCTCTTGGTCATCACAGGACTTTCATCCTGTTTCGACACATTCCTCTAGATGAACGAAGATTTATGCGATGTATTCCATTTCCCTGCTACATGTTGAGCATAAAATCGAGTCTTCAGTTTCATAACTACTGTAATTCTAAGTTAGCGACAGGTGTTTGTGAGGTACTACAATCTCCGTGTATACATCTTCTTGACAGATGTCGTGTTTATGGAATTAGTGGCGGAATGACGTGTAATTTCACACGTCAAACACCGCTGCTATGCGTTTGTCCCTTCCTTTGTAAGAGGCATGCCCCGTTACTAAGGACCATTTTATATAGGACTGATGCGAGCAGAGTTTAATTTCTGAGCCGTGACCAGATGTGGATAGTGGGGCTATACAGCTCTGGAAAGCTATATTGTACGTGTATCACAAGGAATCAATGTTTTAACGAAGTAGTTTTTCATTTTACAGTTTATCACCATAGTTTATCGTAAAGGAACCTGCAAGGAGAATGTATGTCAACCTCTGGAAATATATTTCTCACATTGGGATAGTAATAACGTTGCATTCCATACGACTAATAAGTTGGAAACCACAATGACCTAAGATTATAGCGTGTTTTAAGTACAGAACATTGTAGCCTTAGATGTGCATGTGTTTATTTTCTCTCTTGACAATACCATTTTAGTAATGACACCAGACACTAGAACAATACTTTAGAATTGCTAGCGCAGTTGATTTACGCAAAACGCAACAAATTCCGTCCATCTGGAGCTCCATCATGCTTAAAAACCATCCGTTTCTTGTTCTTAGCCGTCTGTTATAACATCACAACAATTTCATATCTATTGTACACCGATAATGGGTGTTACCCTCCTCGACATTCGCGCATCTGGAGAAATCTTGTGCTCTCGGATTGGTGCGGGACAGCAATTACAGCCTCGGTTCACACTGTACCTACAGGTAACGTGGAACGTAGCTGTCTACTTCTGGTCAGCTGCAGGGAGAATTGGTCAAAGACCATGTGAGGAGATCTTTCGGTCTCTAACTTTATCCTAAGAATGCCCTGTGACTCCCATTCACATAGAGAAAGATCGTAAGTAACGCACTATGATCGAAGTGCTTGAGACATGTAGGTCGCTGTCTGGTATACTTTGGTGTATATGTTTGAGAATTAACAATGAATAAACATACTGCACAGTCATCTATTTACATTCGCGATGGTACTCGCAAAGTAGTGGAGGGCACTGTGTAGCGATGAGACAGAAATTGTTGAGCATGCTACCGCATCATTGGCCGGTGTTGAAATTACGCTTAAGTTGCTAAAACGAGAATAATGGAATGTAGTCGAATTAAGTCGGGTGATGCTGAGGGAATTAGATTAGGAAATGAGTCACTTAAAGTAGTAAAGGGGTTTTGCTATTTGGGGAGCAAAATAACTGATGATGGTCGAAGTAGAGAGGATATAAAATGTAGACTGGCAATGGCAAGGAAAGCGTTTCTGAAGAAGAGAAATCTGTTAACAAGCTTTCGAAATGTGGTGCTACAGAAGTATGCTGAAGATTAGATGGGTAGATCACATAACTAACGAGGAGGTATTGAATAGAATTGAGAAGAAGAGGAGTTTGTGGCACAACTTGACAAGAAGTAGGGACCGGTTGGTAGGACATGTTATGAGGCATCAAGGGATCATAAATTTAGCCTTGGAGGGCAGCGTGGAGGGTAAAAATCTAGAGGGAGACCAAGAGATGAATACACTAAACAGATTCAGAAGGATGTAGGTTGCAGTAGGTACTGGGAGATGAAGAAGCTTGCACAGGATAGAGTAGCATAGAGAGCTGCATCAAACCAGTCTCAGGACTGAAGATCACAACAACAGCAATCAGCTATGATGCTTATTATTACAGTACATCGGCAGTGTCTTTTCCATCCCAACAGTCTGGGTCCGCTGTTGATTACCACATAATGTGATTTACACTCTGCGATGTCTAGTTTCCTGGGGGAGTCCATGTACCAGACATGTCAATTTCAGTTTAGAATCTGACACAGACGTCGAAGTCGTGGCGGGAAAAAACTGAATGGCAGTGTACAAAGCGTGTTACAGCAGAAAAAGCGGTGTATCAAACAACGAAACAGTGTCCCTCTCCTGCGACTGATAACAAGTGGGATAAGAATTTCGTACAGTACAGGCGATGAAACTTTACATCTGTATGTGCAAGCGACACTGATCACTGGCCACCTGCACCAGTGGATAAATACCTGTATATTTAATAGGATCGCCGCATATGCTCGATCCCGGCATGTAGATGGTATTCGTTTTCGTCATATCGGAAGAGAGAGTTGCGGTAAAAGTATATAAGATGAAATTAACGGAGCTTTTATAGTTCGTAATTTTTCTCTGCTGGATGGTACAGAATAATGACGACAGAATGTTTAGGTGATAGACATGAACGGATCCTGAGGGATGCGGATCTGCTTCGATGTCGAATCTTCCAAATTTTGCCAGCAAGAAACACCACCGTAACGGTTCGTACTGTCGCCGTGTTGCAGGAGCAGGCTTCATTTGACGCTGACCTTACTCATCGTACAAGGGTGACAGCTGCAACAACATGTTCCCACTTCCACCAAGTGGTCAAAACACGCTCCTATAGCATTAGCTCAGCTCACTCTGTTTCTAAACGGGTTGCAGAATGTGCTGGATATTGCTCTCTGACTTCTGGATAAAACTGCTAAAATTGATCTCACTATCAACTGCGGTGTGTATTACAGTACATCGCTCCATATCAATGGCGTCTTTCCAATCCCTACCGTCCACTGGGTATGCTGCTGATTACCGCATAATGACTGACTGACATCACTCCGTTGAGACGGAGGGAACTTCGACGGAACACTGGATATGTACTACTTGTTGCTGTTGAACATGGGATTAAATGTAGAGGTCATCACCTTAACACAGTTGTTGGTAAGCATTCCTCATTGCTACAAACTCGTCCTACTTACATATGTTTCGATGCTCTACATATGTCTAATTTTTTTTTATTTTTTTCCACCAATAACATAACAGTACCTCTTTTTGTTTGTGCTATCTCAAGCGTGTTGTGAACAGCACCTTCTGCCGATGGTCAACACTGGAACAGTAATCATGTACATGACTGCAGAATGAAGGAACAATGCTTTACGAAACTGAGCACTGAGACATCCGCTGTCCATTTGATGGGAAGATGATATTAATTGTGCAAGTAATCACCTTCGAATAGTTGTTGGAAGCGCTCTACAATACCGCAGACTCTTCCAGCTTCCATATGTTGCGATGTCTTCCACATTTTTGTCAATGAAAAACATCGCATCTGTGTTTTATTTCTACCAGTCTGTGGTGTGGTAGTTGTATAGTTTATGCCATTCGATGTTCAGTTTTCTGTCGGAACCAGAGGATCGAAACGTGTTAATGCCAGTTTAGCAGCAGCTGACATGGATCTCTAAATCATGGTAGAAAAAACAAAGTGTATGGCGGTGTACACTGATTGGGTGTGTTACAACTATGTACTAAACTGCTTATGAAGGAGCAATAGCCTGTCATGTGACTGATAGTCTGTTGGATATGGCCATCCTACTGTACAGGTGATGAAACTTTACACCAGTCTGTGGAAGCGACTTCGATCATGAACCACCTGCTCCAATGAATCAATACCTGTATATTTAATACTATCGCTAGATATGTTTGGCTGATAGACATGAATGCACCCTGAGAGACACAGATCTCCTTCGGACTACCTGCATGTAGTTTGGAGATGTGTCTCAAAACCTTCGTCCTTCCTGCATGCCATGTATGATGTGTAGTCTTCCTAATTTTCCTAACAAGAAACACCACCGTAACTGCTCATACTATCTCTTCTACTACCTCACGTTGCAGGGGAAAGTTTCGTTTGGCGCTGGCCTTACACACTGTACACGATTGGCTGAGCTATGACACCATGTTCCCATTTCCACTGTGTGACCAAAATGCGCTCCTGTCTTCTGTACAAGTAAGACTTAAACTGAGACGATCGCATGCACTGAGCTGCAGGGAGGGCGGGGCAGAGACTTAAGTAAGAGCAGTTACAAGATCCAGAGGTACTGTCTAAAATCAGCACTGGAGTTCTTGGTTATGGCATCCATAGCAGACAGGTTCGAAAAAAAAATGGTGACTCGTTCCGAGATACGAGACTGGCACGAATATGATTCACCAGTGGCTGTAATCATTAAAAGACGTCTCTAAGGGATCCTACGCAAATATGTGGTTGAATGGATAGACTTGATTCCAAATTGTGGACAGCATTGCGGACAGCATTTCTGCCTGAAAGCGTAACACTATCAGTGACAGTGTGTTCCTGTAGACTCAAGACCGCTTTTTATGCAGGGTGATGGTATCATTGGCGTTACGCAGCTGAGAAAACATGTGGCATCGTCTGGCGACAGGGGTGAGGGTGGCCGGGGGTGGGGGTGGGTGGGGATGGGTGGGGGTGGGCGGGGTTTGTTGGGAGAGAGTTGATTAATTGATCAATATCATTACCTGTATAAGTAATAAAGTTCTCGGTTACCTGAACATCTCTCTTCCTGTATCAGCCACATCACGTGAGACAGAAAAAAAATGGGGTTAAGTAATTTTAAGGCGCAATGTGAATAAAGGAAGGAATCGGTTAACAGCACTTATTCTTAGGCGTTAAGAAACCGTCAGTCTGGTAATGGAGGGAGGTGTAGGGCGTAAAGGTTGTTGAGGGGAACCAAGTCACGCCTGCAGTAAGCAGGCTCAAATGGATGTAGGTTGCAGTAGTCATGCAGAGATGAAGGGAGTCACACAGGATAGACCAACGTGGGGACCCGCTTCAGACCAGCCTTTGGACTGAAGACTATGGCAGTATTGGTGCGTAACTGCCTTAGAGAAGGCGTCTGCATTGGGCAAGAAATCCTCTGCTTTACCAGCCAAAAAGTTTTCAGTTTTCATCACTGTGTTCCAGCAGATGCACGAAGTTCTATTGGTACACCTTCGTCCAAGTGGAACGTCTATCAGTAGCAAAACATTTGTCGATTACAGCCATCCAAATAATGAAGGAAGATCAGTGGTTAGCTCCCCGTTGACGAAAAGGATGTTAAACACAGAGTACATAGCGAGAGAAAGTTACTGTAAAAAGTCTTGTTCAATGGAACTACCAAGTTTTTGCGTTTCATGACTTGCTGAAGCCACAGGAATCCTAAATTGAATGACCATATGGGCATTTTAGTCCCACTCTTTTTTCACTACTGTGACAGCTGTGCCTTAAACGCTGCACTGATTCACACGGTGATGCAATATTCGACTGCTAAACGACAATACACGCCCTCTATTTCACAGCTTCAATTCCCACCAAAATTGGGCAGTCTGATTGGGTAGTGTTCAAGCAGTAACCATATAGCCTTCAACTGGTATTCGGTTGTATTCCAGCTTGAGAAAACGTTGGGCAATCCGAATCAGAAGACACACGAAATGTCTAAACATTCAACCAACGGGGTTTTTTAAAAAATAATTGTGAAACCACTGACCTACAGGAAAATAATACATTTGATGCAGTCGTTGCAACAACTAAGGTACTGTATTATAATCAACATTTTTTGTTTTGTCCAGTACATTAGACGCCATGTACACGAATACCTGTGCTTTAATTTTTGATCATTTCTCTCTCTTTCTTTCTCTCTTTTTTTCTTTTTTTCCCCCTCCTCTAACGCTGAATGTACACATGGACTGTTCTTGGTGGCTTGACTTCCAAGCTGATGCTATGGACTGTCGAAACACTGACGTGTTATTCTATGTACGCTGCTGTTTTTTGAGGTGTGTGATCAAGATCAAGGGATTTCTGTAGTTACGAATTTATGAGTATGTAATGTTTCCCGGTACAAGCATGTCGAAACGTCAAACTAGATGTTTACGTTAAAACATTTAACGCTTTCTGTAGTGTCTTGCTCGTGAAAGAATATTAGATCTGTACAGAGATTCGTATTACATTACATATTATAATCAGCAACAAAGTGCACATTAAGAATACAGGATTCTGTACACAAATAAGGTTGTAAATGGACAGCCTGGAACTCTGACTGCGATGCAGATGAGTCACATTTGATTTTCTTGGTGGACTCAGTGTCATAAATTGAACTGAGCATCTGCTTAAATACGAAGCATCGGCACCAAGATTCGCAGAACTTACAGCGGGTTAGAGAACAGTGTGCTAACCATATGCCCCTTGGAAGGTTTCCATAACTCTTGTACTGCCATAATCCGCTTTTATTAATATATGCTTCTGTTCAGTTTTGAATGAATAATATTTAAAATTAGGCAGCCATGGCAAAGAAGAGCTGGAAGTCAAAGTCAGACTGCTACACTGCAGTAACATGATAAATCGTAGCCAAACTGTGCGTTCATGCGTTATTACTGATTTTGAAGTTGCGTGGCAAAGTGCCAGCCTATGTTGCCCTTCTACAGACCTAAACTAAATGTCGAATGCTGTGCTATTGGTTATCAGTTATCTCACTGAAATTTCGTGGCAAATTGGGACTACTTTTTCCTTGTGCTTGTTGCAGACCAAACATCACGAATAAATACCAGTTGTTTATGTACACTATATGATCAAGAGTTTTCGGACGCTTATTAGTGGACCTTAATGTCAGGCTTGAATGCTGCACTGGGCACTTTCAGTGAGGCGTCTGAATATCTGTGGAGGAATGGAACCCCATTCTTCCTCAAGAGACGAAATGAAAGAATTTGGGCTCCGGGGTCGGCGTTCTAACTCATCCCAAAAGCGTTCGATTGGGTTCAGGTCCGGACTCTAGTACGGTCAGTCTATTTGAGGTGTGTTATTGTCCACAAACCATTGCCTCACAGGTGCTGCTTTGTTACAGGGCGCATTGCAATCCTAATACAAACAGTTATCCTCTCTGAAATTTTCATCTACTGTACACAGTACACAAGGCTGTAATATGTGTTCGTATCCGCTCGAATTCAGCGTTTTCTTAAGCGCTATAAGAGGATCACATCGTAACTACGAAAAACACACCCATAGCATAATGACACCCACCTCCTCCTTACTCCACTGTCGCCGTTACACACAATGGCAGGGAACACTCTCCAGTCAATCGCCAAACCCAAACCCTGCCATCGAATTGCCGTAGGGTATAACGTGATTCATCAATCCAAACCACTGGTTTCCTGTTACTCATTGTCCCGCGGTGTCACTGAAATTCGCTCTTTACGCTATTTGTAAGTGCCTTTGCACAGTCATTATGCTGGCTGGACTATTGGTAGAACTTTGGGATTCGCGAGTGATTCCTTCCACAGATTTATTTTTTATTTTTTATTTTTCCTTCCATAGACTATAGTGCTCGTTGGTCCGTGTCCAACAGTACATAATATCTGCCTGGTCGTGGTTTGCCGTGATTATTTCTTTGCGTTTGCACTTCATAATCACACTACGAACAGTCGACGTGGGCAGTTTCAGAAGTGTTGAAATGTCGCTAATGGACCTGTTACTCAAGTTACATCGAATGACAAGTCTACGTTGGAATTCACTGATCTCTTTCGACCATCTGTTCTGTTGGACTGCCTCTCTACCCATAACATAACACTCCCCGTCTACTTTTACACTGGTGGGTCGTATCCTCTTGTGGTCAATTACACATTACATAGCGATGTCCAGATACTTTCGATCAGCTGTGTCGTTTCCCGACTTCGTAATCGCAAAATGTAGTAACCTAGCCTCTATAGAGTTAGTTAATTTATCCCTACCCCATGACTCACACAACAGTTGTAGACAGCGTCGTCACATCCCAGCATCCATGTTGGATCCAGAGAAGTCAGCAGCAGGGGATTGCATGCCCCCGGCGTATCAAGGTAGCGCCGACTCCAATACCATACTACTCGTTAGATTGTCTAAAAATGTAAAGCAGTCCTCAACCAAAAGGTTAGTTTGAGCAGCACAGTGCTTTACTAGTCAGAGACACGCTGAAAGTTGTGTTTCCCTTCCTTCCTGTCAGCCTGACTTACCCAGTCAGCCGGCCGCGGTGGTCTCGCGGTTAAGGCGCTCAGTCCGGAACCGCGCGACTGCTACGGTCGCAGGTTCGAATCCTGCCTCGGGCATGGATGTGTGTGATGTCCTTAGGTTAGTTAGGTTTAAGTAGTTCTATGTTCTAGGGGACTGATGACCTCAGATGTTAAGTCCTATAGTGCTCAGAGCCATTTGAAGCATTTTTTTTTTTTACCAGTCAGCCTGTGACGTCGCTACTGACGACAGCTCACCTGAACATGTACGATGTCCTGTGCTGTTTGATATTTAATTTGAGGTGTTCCCCATTTATCACTCATGAAACTACAACTCAACTGATGTAATTATATCCTGTCAATTATACATTATCAGCTCTTGTGTCTCCAGTGAATACTTTGATTTTGCAGAAGTATGTTCTTCAGACTTGCTCCCATTTTGTTTGCATTTGGAACCCGAATTTTTGCTTGTCTCAAGCAAAGCGCCAGGTGGAACTAGTAACCAATTTCGCAGTGACCTATTCTGTAGCCTACTATTCGCTTGCTCCTTGGAGTGGCATTTGCACTGCTCCAGATTCTGAAATATTTGTAGTCACTTTCTGTTGTGAAAAACCTGTGAGCAATGAAACCATGGATGCACTGGTACACTCTACATTGTTGTCAGTTCTCCCCCTAAGTTCAAGGTCAAGGTCATCCCTTTCTTCATTCCCTCCCCCACCCCTCACCAGTCTTTCAGGCCAGTTGCATAACATACAAATGGTGGAAAATACAACATGGTTGCAAGTTTTAGCTAGTGCCCTATAATTTATTGCTTTATTACTATAATTTATGACACAAAAATAGCTGCGAATTTTTTCCCAAAACCCTTTTTCTTAATGCTATAGTATATTACGAAATTGATTACCCTGGTAGCCGCCATTTCCTAATATGGAATAAGTAGCTCAATATGATGTGAAATTCAAAGTTAAACACAGTTAACTGGTTTTATGATTAAAAACACTGGTATACCATGCTTTCCTATCACTACCATCAGACATGAAGCAACTTTTATATACATTGAAAAAATTTCAGCAGTTGCAGCCACATTAAAAGTGTTTGTTTAACCCTAACAGAGGTCAGATGTGCTGTATTTAATGTTATGGCCATTACACAATCATTTTACACACTTCAGAACACATCGGTAACACATCTCACGCCGATGGATAGACCATAACACCAGCAGCAGTTGACTGTCACTGTGACTGTATGCGCTCTGCAGGTGTGCGGAGCGAGGAAGGAAGCTGACAGGTACGCCGACCTATTATTTGCAGTAGTGACCCAAACAACACGTCTGTAGCCCATCCACTAACAGCCTGACACTTCCCGTTGCATATAAAACGATCGCTAAATAATGCAACCAGTGGTAAACTCTGCAGTGGACACATCACAGTTGTCTTAACAATGCTCTTCCTATATTTTGCCATGTATTTCATACATAAGCTATTTGGATCGTACGCTGTTTCTCGTTTTTATCCCTTACAAAGTAGTCACTAAGAAAAACTCAGATAGCATCACAGACAAAACAAATCTTCATTCCCGACAGACGAATTCGCTTTTGCTTTCTTTTGCTTAGAGATACAGGATATCTATCAACGATTTAAATTATTATTGTTTGATTTTTCATTTCGAAGTAAACGAATAATATCAAGGGAATGAGAGTGATTTATAAGCGATGTAGGGTCTTTCGTGTATCCTTTCGTCCCATTGGACAAACTGCGGAGCACTTTCAGATAAGATAATCATTCTGATACTACTCCTAGTGCACGATATTGACATACATGTGGCAGTAGGTCAGAGTTGTGTTTATTTAAACAATCACGTTGCAGGTAGTGGTCTCGGCCGTGAAAGGCGACGCTGACTGCACGAGGCAGTCCACGCCACAGGGGTCAGCTGTACACAACTCACTACAAGTGCTAATACACGTCTATGGGCCAGAGGAAAGGTATCGTGGCTGCATCATCGCATTTCTCCAACTCAGTCCTCACGGAAACTGTGATTTCCGAAACCACCCCACCCCAAACCAATCACTGAGAACCGAATCTTCTTTTTTTTGCCTCCATACATGAAAGCATCATCTCAGTGACCATAACCCAGCGCAGAATATTACACAAAAATCTGTACTACAGTACAATCGATGGACTACTATACAATTGTCTGTCCTCTTTTTACAGTGTCGCTGTGTGGTATGACTTTAGATCTTTAGAGAAGTGGTGTTTTGGGTCACAGATCCATCCCCTGGGCTATGTAACACATTAAAAAAACATATACTTTACGATGCCGTATCTAACAAGAACTGAAGTAAACCACGCGCACTTTATTATTTATGGAGCCACCCTCCCAATGATCCCCTTGCTTATAAAAACATTAATGACTCCATTCCTTAAAGGAAGTGGATGATGCCAGCTTATTTTAAATAGTGCGTTTTGCATTGCTATGTAGTTTCCATGATATATACAGCAACGAATTTGTAATCAACAAAGGTTATAATAGTCTATTAGAAAATCCTGAGTTTTTCAAACCAAGATTTTACTGCAAAAACTAATGAGAATTATAAAACTGTCAGACAGGTGGTGGGAAATGTCAGTAGATGTGCCTGCTATCTAACTGTGTGGAGTCCTGGGTCACAGATCAGTGTTCCAGACTCTGTAGCACATTTAAAGCATGGTTACAAATAGTGCTCTACATCGAATGAAATGGTGTTTTTAAGCCTTTGGTAGAGTGTCTGTGTCCACAAATTGCGATATTGTGCAGACTGACAACATGGTCTTCAGTCATGCCTTTTTATAAAATTAGTAACATGTCTGCCGAATATTAAACATTGATATAGTCTGTGTAACAGGCTTCAACATTAAATAATTAAAATAATAGGCAGTGAAGACACACATTTTTCTTGGCTACATGTTATCAGCTCTTACCTCCATTCACGGTACTAAAATTGCCACAACTTTAGCAAACGAATAACTATTACATATAGTACTCTACAGAACACAGTGTGGCAGTTTATGTCACAACAGATGCGTTGGCAAGGCATAAAAGAAAGAATACTTACCATTAGCACCAATGCGGAATTATGAAGAGCAACTTAATACCATTTTGTTTAGTCAGTAGGACAAGTACGTGGATGTGGTTTTCGTACTCATGGTGTTACTCCACAAACCGAAAATATTTACTTAGGAGGGAAATGTATCGATGTATATCTAATAAAATATCTGCCTCTGTGTCGTTTTAATGCAAGATGTCAGTCCCAAGTGAACTTTAATTTCCCCTCAGGTAAGTGTATAGAACAAGTGAAGCGAAAAACATGATAATGCCAACCACCTCTTAATATTGGAATTTATCCTAGTACATCACTATAATTTGTAAGGGCGATTTTGGTATCAGTTTAGCAGATAAAAGACGAGTTTTTGACAAAATAATGCAAATAATTTAGAAGTGGAAATGACATTGTATACTTTGATAAAAAGATTAAATTAAGATTTTGTTCCCCATCAGGGATCTGTAATCATATTTGTGTAGTCTGATAAGCAAACTACTAGTGTATAAATAACATCTGTACATACAGGGGAGAGAATGTCACGAAATAACTACCAGTAAAAAAATTGTGAAAAGCTATGGTGATCTTCTTCTACACAGGGAAAAGTTGCCACATCAACAGAATAAGAGAAATTAGAGCTCACATGGAAAGATGTAGGTGTTCGTGTCCCTCTCCCTCCCCCCCTCCCTCACTCCCCAAGGTCGAAATTTTTACTGGCATGTGGCCTCACTCTCCAATATTGCCGTGTAATTGTATTTGACAGCTGATGTTTACATTGTTAATTTTACCCACGCACTATGTAATACGATGTATAACTTAGAATGATTTATCTGTTAAAGTGCACATATGTGGCATCATCTGTTTCATGTGTCTAGCCCAACAGTTTCTGTTGATAATTCCAATTATTTCCTCTGTATACTCATTTTATAAGAGTATGTATAAATATCATTATTAAAGGATTTTGATATGTGACTTTAGACAGTAGATGATGTCATTATTATGTTATGAGGCTTTGTGTAATAACGGAATTGGATAGTTTCCATGCAATACATCTCGCTGCTGTCTCGAGTCATTATTGAGCTTGCTCTTTCCAACATGCTTTAATTCAGTTCGAATAGCGCACTGTTCCGATATCTCAGTTAACTTGTTAGCAGATGATGCAGAGCAGTGTATTACAGACTTAAATGCCATAATAACAATACTCTGCAAGGGACAAAACGGTGTTCCTTAACCCTGTGGAAGACTGTCTGCATCAACTGGGGGTATTGTGGAGACTATTATCTGAGAGTTCTATGTGGTGACACTGAAATCGTGATTCTTTGGTGTTAGTGATGGTGAGTTTTTTTCGGAGGAAGATCATCGTGTATACATAGCCCTAATATTAAGAGTTGATCTATAGAGGTATTATCTGTGTTGAAATCGAGTGCTAATGTGCAGAATAACACTGTAACAAAAAATCTGCCATTTTAGGGGAACATATGGGGATGCCAGAAACAATGCGAAAAATACGTAAGGGTATTGCAGGGTAAGTTCTGCTGAGAAAAAACTGTTAAGAAAAAAATTCGATACAGCGCACCATTTATGAGTTAATTAGAATTGAATTTAGCCAGCCAGACTGCTGCACACACAAATTTAAACAGCTCGCCAGATACAATTAGTTCCAGTTGTTCTCATTGCATAGACGTTAGTGCATTAGACTACTCAGCCTTTGGCTCAGGTCTGATCCTAAGTATTGTCCCATGTCCAATCTTTGTCTCGCTCTCACTTTCGGTTTTAGGAGACCAAACGAAGAACATGCTTGGTTACATCATTTTTGTTAACAATTATTTCTCCGCACAGCCTTGCCTACAACACCCTTACAAACTTTTCAGACTGTTTCTGAACACCGTGTACAATCATACAACATTTTGGTAACTCTACCATAGGATCTGTGACAATGTATCTCTAATACAATGTATACTATGCACAATGTCCAAAATATCTGTTTATCTTCTATGTCTCTCACGTAAGTGTGATGTAAACTAATGAGTATTACTATATGTCACAATAGAACCACGTTCTATTACGGAAACACTTAGCATATGTAACAAGTCTACTAAAGAGAATGCACATTCAGTGCCTAGCAGTAGCCAAGAGCAGTCAAACTTTTAATTTTTCCTTTTATTTCCTGAATTTTCAAGTAGATCCACCTGTAAATGGAGGTTTATCAACAGATTTTTTTTGCATATCCTCTAATGCAATAAACACCCTCAAAACCATAATTTGTAGCAAGTACACCAATGTGTGATCCATTTCCCTTAATATTAACATTAAAAGCAGACATCTTGTATTCGTCATTCTTATCCAGATTTTTTTCCCATACACTATGATTAAAGTATTCATAAACCTTGCTTACTCATTGGCAACGACCTGCTTATGGTTTTCCTTCATGGAAACTGTTTTCAACAAATATCCCAGTTTTGGTTTTTTGACTTCGATCTCTTTCACTTCTAAAGATTCAAAATATATGTCACAGTGGGAAATGTTTGAGAAACTTGACTTACTCAGTTATAAGCTGCTAGCCTAATTGTAATGTGAGAAAAGTATACCATACGAATCCATTTAAATCATATCAGAAGGAACCAGCACAGTAATGACTTGATGTAAAACAGGATATATAGAACGGAAAACATCCGATTCTGTTACCACACAAGCCCACCATAACATATCAGTTACATCCTTTGGTACCTACACCTATGTGTCAGAATCCTTTACAGTGTAAACACTACATATAGGAGGTAGATGACAGTACATAACTGTACTTTAATACATCAAACATTCTAAGTTATACACCACATTCCATAGTGCATGGGTTAAATACCAGTTTAATAAATTCATCCATGACTCCACATATAAATTTTTAAAATGTGTGTTATAATAGTTTTGGCTGTAAGTTTATAAAAATTAAAGTTATCAATTTATTTATCAGATTTCATTTTTTGATCTATTAAAGAGAGAGATACTTTTCGAGTATGTAACCCCATCGTTACGGAAAGAACGATTACGACACCAGTTAGCAGAATGTGTACCACAAAGATGTGCCTGAAGGCAGCACACATGAGTTTAAGGCAGTTTAACTCTTGAAAATGAAAGTTAGTCTTCGATGATATTGTGAATAATTAAGTTTCAAAACTGTCTCTAGTTTTCTCATATGAAAGCAAGGATGCACTTCAGTATACAGGCATCTTAGATCCCAGCTGCTGTGATGGCTCCAGCGTGAAAGCAGATGCTAAACACTGTCAGGCAATCGCTTCTGGTTAACTTTTTATCAGTGGGTGCCCAGTGTGATTATTAATGAAAATGTACTGTGTTGTTGTTGTTGTTGTTGTTGCGAAGGCTTTCAGTCTGAAGACCGCTTTGGGGCAGCTGTCCACGCTACTCTATCCTGTGTAAGCCTCTTCGTTTCTGAATTGTTACTGCAACGTCATATCCACTTGAATCTGTTTACTGTATTCGCCTCCTTGTGTTTCTCCACAGTTTAACCCACCCCCCCCTCCCCATATTTCCCTCCAATACTACATTGATTAAATTAATAAATTCTTGATGTCTCAAAATGTGCCCTGTCAACTATCCCTTCTTTTAGATACGTTATGCCACAAATTTCTTTTCTTCCAAATTCTATTCAGTACCTTCTCATTAGTTAAGCGATCTACCCATCTACTCTTCAGCATTCTTCTGTAGCAACTCTCTTCGAAAGCTTCTAGTCTCTTATATTGTTTATTGTTCATATGTCACTTCCATACATGGCTTCACGCGATATAAATACTTACAGAAAAGACTCATTAACATTTAAATCTATATTCAATGCTGGCAAAATTTCTCTTTAGAAACGCTTTTCTTGCCATTGCTAGTTTACCTTTTATATCCTCTCTACTTCTGTCATTATCACTTATTTAATTTCCCAAATGAAACATATTTACTTCTTGTTTCCTAATCTAATTCCTTCAGCATCGCCTGACTCAACTCGACTACCTTTCATTACTCTTGTTTTGCTTCTAGTAATCTTCATCTTACATCTTTCTTTCAAAACACTGCCCATTCCTTTCAACTGTTCTTCCAAATCCTCTGCTGTCTCTGACAGAATTACAATGTCAATGGCAAATTTAAAAGTTTTTATTTCTTCTTCCAGTCCTTCCCTGTCATGCCTTGTAATTGCTTTCCGGTTTCTATAGAAGTTGTAAACAGCATTTCGGTCCTTGTATTTTACCGCAGCTATCTTCACAAATTTAAGAATGTATTTCAGTCAACATTGTCAAAAGCTTTCTCCAAATGTATGGTCCAGTTCATCAGTGTGACAACCACCTATGTACAACATCAACGCGAAATAACCACTTGCAGACAGCAGGTGGCAACACTAGCATTATTTACAGAGTGTTTGTTATATACCAATTCCAATATTTCAATTATGGCTTCAAACGAAATTTACTGATTTGATTGCTGAACCAGTCCATAATCAATTTTTTGGAAGTCAGTAATGAACACATAGTTCATAATTATTTTACTCAGTTTAGATAATTTGATGAATTTTTTATAAATATTTCAGATACTTTTGAGCACAGCCCAGATGGAGTTAAATCATAATAGTGATATTAGCCCCTGAGTGGAGAAGAGGAGGGAGAGGTGTGTGGATTCAGATCGTTCAGGTACTACTGAGCACAGACCACATGGGAGTGCATTGTATTCAGAGGAGAGAGAGATGAAACATTACGCAGTATGTGAGCAGCATTTTATGTATACAGTGCATATCTTTAAGGTTGAGTTATGTGATTTTTTATTTCATATCTGACGCCATTTTCTAATGCTAAACTCTGAATACTCGCATAGAGGAGGGGGTGGTATATAAATAACAACTGGTCTGATTCCATCATCCTTCGTTTTTAATACTGCACTGTGATTGCCTGGAGATAAGGAGGAGGAAGGGGTGTGACGTGTTGTGTGGAATATAAATAATGCAGCTTGACACCATTTTTATGTGTCATTTTAATACTATGCTCCGACTGGATGGAGATAGAGAGGAGGCTCATAGGGTATAAAGCACAACTGGTATATCTCCATCAACTTCGATTTTTAATACTGTACTATGACTGGTGATATAAAAGAAATTATTCAGATAGTGATGGGAGGCGAAAATTTAATAGTCATGGGGGACTGGAATTCCATAGTAGGAAAAGGAAGAGAACGAAAAGTAGTAGGTGAGTATGGAATGGGGGTAAGGAAAGAAAGGGGAAGCCGCCTGGTGGTATTTTGCACAGAGATTAACTTAATCATAGCTAAATCTTGGTTTAAGACCCATGAAAGAAGTTTGTATACGAGGAAGAGGCCTGCAGACATTGGAAGGTTTCGGATAGATTGTGTGATGGTAAGACAGAGATTTACGAACCAGGTTTTAAATTGCAAGACATTTCCAGGGGCAGATGTTCAGATGTAGACCCTGATCATAATCTATTTCTTATGAACTGTAGATTAAGACTGAAAAACTGCAAAAAGGTGGGAATTTAAGGTGATGGGACCTGGATAAACGGAAAGAACCAGAGGATATAGGAAGTTTCAGACAGAGCATTAGGGAACGATTGACGAGATTGGGGGAAAGAAATACAGTAGAAGAAGAATGGGCAACTTTGAGAGATGAAATAGTGAAGAACCACTCGAGTGAATATCAAGAGCTCAAATGGAAAACCATTTCTAAGCAAAGAAGGGAGAGCAGAAAGGTGGGAGCAGTATATAGAGGGTCTATACAAGGACGAAGTACTTGAGGGTAATATTATGGAAATGGAAGACGACGTAGATGAAGGATGAAATGGGAGATACGTTACTGCGTAAAGACTTTGACAGAGTACTGAAAGACCTAAGTTGAAAGAAGGCCCCAGGAGCACACAACATTCCATTAGAACTACTAATAGGCTTGGGACAGCCAGCCCTGACAAAACTCTACCATCTGGTGAGCAAGATGTATGAGACAGGTGAAATACCCTCAGAGTCCAAGAAGAATATAATAATTCCAATCCCAAAGAAAGTAGGTGTTGACAGGTGTGAAAATTACTGAACAATCAGTTTCATAAATCACGGCTGCAAAATACTAACATTAATTCTTTACAGATGAATGGAAAAACTGGTAGAAGCCAACCTCCGGTAAGATCTGTTTGGAGTCCATAGAAATATTGGAACACGTGAGGCAAACCTACGTTTCTAGCAATTGTAGACTCAGAGAAAGCCTTTGACTGTTGACTGGAATACTCTTTGTCGAATTCTGATAGTGGTAGGAGAAAAATACAGGGAGCAAAAGGCCATTTACAATTTGTACAGAAACCAGATGGCAGTTATAAGAGTCAAGGGGTATCAAATGGAAGCAGTGGTTGGGAAGGGAGTGAGACAGGGTTGTAGCCTACCCCTGATGTTATTAAATCTGTGTACTGAGCAAGCAGTAAAGGGAAGAATCAAAAATTTGGAATAGTGTTGTGTACATAGTTCCACGTAGTCAGCGCATACACAACTCTCCCACTAGAGCGCGCCCCACTAAGCACAACAGCGCAGGTGCAGCGGTCGTCCGTCTCCGCACTACGAGATGGTGCTGTCTTAGAGACGGACCAAATTCTGCTTCCACTGATCCGCGTATTAATATGTAGTGCAGCCAATGAGATTGCTGCTAACGTAGAACCTTTTCTCCTCGTGGATCACACTCGCGAGGTATTATAACGAATGTACAGACCTAGGATTAGTCAGTTTGCATTTGTCTTCACCAGTCTGTACCAGTCTGCTTTTGTCTGTACCAGTCCATAGTCAAGTTTCAGTTTGCGCCTAATAAGATTATCATATTCCTGTACATAGCCATGAAGAGAAATGTATAGACACTTCGTCAAGTATCAGAGATATGTGAGAATAAGATTAACGTGATGTGAAAATTACCGAACTATCAGTTTAATAAGTCACAGCTACAGAATACTAATGCGAATTCTTTACAGACGAATGAAAAAAACTGGAAGATGTGGACCTGGGGGAGGATCAGTTTGGATTCCGTAGAAATGTTGGAACACGTGAGGCAATACTGACCTTACGACTTATCTTAGAAGCTAGATTAAGAAAGGGCAAACCTACGTTTCTAGCATTTGTAGACTTAGAGAAAGCTTTTGACAATGTTGACTGGAATACTCTCTTTCAAATTCTGAAGGTGGCAGTGGTAAAATACAGGGAGCGAAAGGCTATTTATAATTTGTACAGAAACCAGATGGCAGTTATAAGAGTCAAGGGGTATCAAATGGAAGCAGTGGTTGGGAAGGGAGTGAGACAGGGTTGTAGCCTCTCCCCGATGTTATTCAATCTGTATATTGAGCAAGCAGTAAAGGAAACAAATGAAAATTTCGGAGTAGGTATTAAAATTCATGGAGAAGAAGTAAAAACTTTGAAGTTCGCCGATGACATTGTAATTCTGTCAGAGAAGGCAAAGGACTTGGAAGAGCAGTTGAACGGAATGGATAGTGTCTTGAAAGGAGGATATAAGATGAACATCAGCAAAAGCAAAACTAGGGTAATGGAATGTAGTCGAATTAAATCGAGTGATGCCGAGGGAATTAGATTAGGAAATGAGAGACTTAAAGTAGTAAAGGAGTTTTGCTATTTAGGAAATAAAATAACTGATGATGGTCGAAGTAGAGAGGATATAAAATGTAGACTGGCAATGGCAAGGAAAGCGTTTCTGAAGAAGAGAAATTTGTTAACATCGAATATAGATTTATGTATCAGGAAGTCGTTTCTGAAAGTATTTGTTTGGAGTGTAGCCATGTATGGAAGTGAAACATGGACGATTACTAGTTTGGACAAGAAGACAATAGAAGCTTTCGAAATGTGGTGCTACAGAAGAATGCTGAAGATAAGGTGGATAGATCACGAAACTAATGAGGAGGTATTGAATAGGATTGGGGAGAAAAGAAGTTTGTGGCACAAGTTGACTAGAAGAAGGGATCGGTTGGTAGGACATGCTTTGAGGCATCAAGGGATCACAAATTTAGCATTGGAGGGCAGCGTGGAGGGTAAAAATCGTAGAGGGAGACCAAGAGATGAATACACTAAGCAGATTCTGAAGGATGTAGGTTGCAGTAGGTACTGGGAGATGAAGAAGCTTGCACAGGATAGAGTAGCATGGAGAGCTGCATCAAACCAGTCTCAGGACTGAAGACAACAACAACAACAACCAGATTAACGTACCAAGACCAAAGGAACTTCAGAGTGTCAATTGTAATCACCATCCAGAGCCAAGTTACATAATGCCTTTGATTTTTATTATTTTAATAAATGTGTATGAATATTATTCAAGTTCTGTTTAATGTTCGTCACCGTCAATCTGCTAGTCTAAGGGTGCAAGTGGCACTTCTATCGTCTGACGGCAGAAGATAAACACGCCACGATAAGATCATGAGACATATTGCTGACACTCGCCTACTTGGTTAGAGCGACAAGTCAAATAATCTGCTAGTGTGTGTACCGAAGGTCTTGCAGTATGCACACCACAAATAGTAATTAAAATCAATGAAGAAGAAATAAAAACTTTGAGGTTTGCCAATGACATTGTAATTCTGTCGGAGACAGTAATGGATCGGAAGAGCAGTTGAACAGAATGGACAGTGTCTTGAAAGGAGGATATAAGATGAACATCAACAAAAGCAAAACGAGGATAATGGAATGTAGTCAAATTAAATTGGGTGATGCTGAGGGAATTAGATTAGGAAATGAGAAGCATAAATTATAAAAAGAGTTTTCCTATTTGGGAAGCAAAATAACTGATAATGACGAAGTAGAGACGATATAAAATGTAGACTGGCAATGACAAGAAAGCCTTTCTCAAGAAGAGAAATTTGTTAACATCGAGTATAGATTGAAGTGTCAGGAAGCCCTTTCTGAAAGTACTTGCATGGAGTGTAGCCATGTAAGGAAGTGAAAAATGGACGATAAATAGTTTAGACAAGAAGAGAATAGACACTTTCGAAATGTGGTGTTACAGAAGAATGCTCAAGATTATATGGGTAGATCATGTCACTAATGAGGAGGTGCTGAACAGAATTGGGGAGTAGAGGAATTTATAGCACAACTTGACTAGAAGGAGGGACTGGTTGGTAGGACACGTTCTGAGACATCAACGGATCACCAATTTAGTATTTGAGGGCTGCGTGGAGGGCAAAAATCGTAGAGGGGGACCAAGAGATGGATACACTAACTGGTGTCAGACGGATGTAGGTTGCAGTAGTTACTTGGAAATGAAGAAGCTTGCACAGGATAGAGTAGCATAGAGAGCCACATCAAAACAGTCTCTGGACTGAAGACTACTTTGACAACAACAACATGACAGGCTTCAGATAAGGGGAAGGAAAGGTGAGAGGGGAGATGGTTTTTTAAAAAAAATGGCTCTGAGCACTATGGGACTTAACATCTGATGTCATCAGACCCCTAGAACTTAGAACTACTTAAACCTAACTAACCTAGGGACATCACACACACCTAGTCCCGAGACAGGATTCGAACCTGCGACCGTAGCGGTCGCGCGGTTCGAGACTAAAGCACCTAGAACCACTCGGCCACTCTGGCCGGCGATGTATTTTTAATTTCCCACTAACGCAACTAGCATATTTCTACCATACTGGATTTTTCATGTTTAATACTGTCCTATGATTGGCTGGAGATAAGAAAGTGGTAGTGGGAAGGAGTCCATGGCTTCCCACTGATAAGGTTGATGACTTCACTGATGATGTCAGTGATGACATAACTGATGATGTCATTGATAAGGAGTAGTGGACCTGTAATGATTCCAGCTAGTACAGGGTCTTCTTGGTCCAGAATCGGAACTGACATCCTGCTTGTAACAACTTATGTGATATACAAAATAGTTTGTTATCCACAAATGAGTACTGTAATTTGTAGCCTTCATTGTCTGCATCATAGTTTATTCCTAAATACAATTACCACAGTATTACTGAAACTTAAGTAATACAGTAAACTAAAGACTTGTAACTCACGCCTTGGGAAAGGATAAAATACGGTTGGAATAGGAGAAGAGAAGAGGATTCATGTGACATTGTCATCTCAGCGGGAGTGTTACTCAGTGTTGTGGCAGAGGGGAATTTTCCACTGTGTTAGTGCGTGGGACAGAGAATGGAACAACTGTATCATCAAGCTCTTCCCTATGTTCAGCTCACAGAAGCTCCAAGAGCATTACAAGTTGTGATTATACTATCACTATCACTGAACTTTCCAGACATGTTAACAGACTGTGGAAAACTAAAAGTCTGTTACACATGCTTCAGAATAATTGGAGATACACAGTGTACATTTAACGGAGCAGAGCAAATTACTGAGCACCTTCTTTTACCCTGCAATAATTTATTGAAAGGAGAACAATGATCCTTCCACAAATCAGACTTAGTTCATAAATTCACAGCAGCATTTTACGACTTTCGTAATCCCATAAGATTTTCATTTATATGACAGTCCATTTGTGTCAACTATAAGTTCACACAGAAGCTACAAAGACTGGATATATGTCAGTGGGCTGACAGAATTGTAATTACAGCAAGAGATAAACATTTCTACATGTAGAAATAAATGTAATGTCTCAGTAGAATGTTGAGTCTTGATATATTCTAATTTTATATTTGAAAAGAGATGTACCTGATACAAGTGTATTAGTTGAATTATCTTCATTAATCTAAAATCCTACAGATAAAATTTTAAATTAACTTTCACTTGTGTAATATTACAATGTAATGGAGCATGTTCAATAAATACTGTTGTGCAAAATGTAAAGATGACACTAACTTCCATAAGATGTTTTACTGACAAGTAACATAACTCGATGAAACTTCAAACAAATAAAGAGCTGCTACAATCAGTACAGAAGATAACTGAAAGAAGTGCTCAATGGAAGGGACAGTAAAAGCATTTTTAGTCAGAGACGTTAATAACATTGAAGTTACCATGATTCATGATGGTCTTCCAAACACTACAAACAGTGGAATATGGTTATGTGATCACCACAGATGGCAATACATGTTCTGCATCGTTCTCACATACTGACTACAAGATTGGTAAGTTGTTCCATCTCTCCATCAGCATGGCTGAGATACATTGCTGGATGGGGCCTCTGGACATGCTGCAGTACATCTTCCTGATGCATCCTACACATGCTCCATGGGATTAAGTTGGGGAATGGTAGGCCATTTCATTCGCTGAATAACCTCTTGTTCCAATAGCTCCTCTGTTCTGTAGTTCATATAGTGCATATAGTGCACCATCATCCGTAGAAGTTAAGTAGGGCCAAATGTACCTCTTACAATACACACATGGGAAAGCGGTACATGTCAAAACACCAATAACCAGGGAGAGTACCATGTTCCAAAATCTGGAAGTCATTGTACCAAAGGAACGTGATGCTCATCCACACCATAACACATGGACTACCAAACTGATCATGTTAGACATTAAGTGTTCCCATCTGTCATCATATAAGGGTGCATCCAACATTGCTGAGAATGACTGTTTTGATGGTCCGCATAATATGGTGCAGGTAAGCATCATATTGCTTGGGTGTACAGACCTCCAGATTTTTGAACATGGTACGCTGGCTGGTCCGTGTTATTGTGACATTGTGCTCCTTCCCAACGTGCATGGTTTCAGAGGTGCATTTGCCCCTGGTCTCATTTTTGTGAATGACAATTCACGACCAGATCCAACAGGCAGCTGGAGGAGCTCATGGAGCGAGACGATCTTTGGTGAATGAACTAGGCTGCCCTTTCTCCTGCTTACAGTCCTACTGAGCAAGTGTGGGGTGCTTTGAGGAGATGCACTGCAGGGCATCCACATGCATCAATGACCATCCAGTAGCTGGTAACCACGATGGAAGAGGAATGGAACACCATATCACAAGAACGCTCTAACAGTCTTGTGGTCAGCATGGGAGCACGTTGTAAAGGATGCATTCCATTTGCGGTGATCACACATGACATAAAGAAGCATGTCCCATCGGTTGTAATGTCCAGGGGACCAACATGAATCATGGTGACTTTAGTGTAATTATTCTCTTTAAATAAAATGTCATTTCTGCTCGTTTCATTGCGTATTTCTTTCAGTTACCTTCTGTACCACACTGTAGTAGTTCTTTCTATGCATGGTGCAAGTTACATCGAGATCTGGTACTTGATAGCAGTGACTTTCATCTTTAATATTCGCACAACAATGTAGCAGGTAAGCCGCTAATTGTGGACACTAAAAACTGGACATGTTCTAGGTACAAAAAGTCCAAATTAGAAAAGGAACGGTTAAGACTAAATGAAATGTGCATGCAGCTAGGGTCTCACGCTGGGCTGATCAATCTCCTGGTGCAAGTCTTTTCAGTTGATGCCACTTCCCACTGTGGTGACCTGCATGTCGATGAAGATGAAATTGTGATGAGCACAACACAACAGCCAGTCACTGAGTGGAGAAAGTCTATGACCTATATGTGAATCGAGCCCGGGAGCCTCAAATGGCATTCTGTCGTGCTGACCACTCGGCTACAGCGATGGGCAGGGTTAAGATAAAGCAGTAGTAGAGACAGGTACTCACCCCACAGACGCCAATGAACAGGCGGGCAGCAAAGAGCCAGCCGACCCCAGCATCAGCTGCGAGCGGGCAGAGAATGGTGAGGACAGCACCAGCCAGCGACGTGACACCCACCACAAGCCGTGGGCCCAGCAGCTCGGCCAACATCCCACCAGGGATGTGCGCCACCACCGAGCCATAGAAGTAGGCTGACAGCACGTGGCCCTGTGCAGACTGCGACCAGCTGTACCTAGGTCCATACTGCAACACAGTGTGGGCGAAACACTGCTACATGTCATGCTCTCAATTTGCCTCATAGACACAAAAATACCACTGCCTGACAAAAAAAGGTGAAGTACTCATATCCCAATCTCGAATGTCTATGTAACTTTGCACACATGCAGACCATCACTGGGTAGTTTCTGTCCTCTGTGATAGGTACAGTGTCTAGCAGACTGGAAATTGCTGTCCATGTTTAATGTTTTTATCACACTTTGTACGGTATATAAAACAGTGAAGAGTGTCAGCTGTTGAGCTGTCACTATGAAAGATATAGAGATGCCATGCAGTCATGTGAGATGGCAAATTTACAATCAGGCCTTAACGCGGGTCTTTATTTGGCCAGCTGCTCGAATTGTGTGATATGGAGGTATGTGGGGCATTCGGATGTGACAGTGGCCTGATACTGGATTCCATGGGAACGTGAAAGCAGGCATACTCATCATTAAGATTCTGCTCGACAATGTTTGACCAACACAAGGAGGGTTCCCATATTGTGCACCAATCACGTTGTAGGTGCACATCTGTGCCTGCCTTCTGAGAACAAGTAATGGACTTTCTGAAACATTCTGCGGTCATCCTGCTCCATTCGCCAGAGACTAGCAGCCGCCGTCTCATTTATAGGATGCCTCGACACCACAATAGCTTTGCTGTTATGGGACAATATAGCTCTTAAGTACAGTATCATGAATCACCTTTTACAGCTCACCTCTTGGTAGTTGCATCAAAGGAGCTACTAACATTTCGAGATTGGATCTTTTGAACAAATTAGGTTTGGAAATGCACAATTATACTATTCAGATTCAGCCCTCCTTACCCAGTACATACCTGCAAGAACTACTGTCGAAATATGGTTCCATATTCACTGGGCAGGCAACTTGAATTACTTATTAAGAGGCGCACATTACATTGAGGCCTTCGATAGTCCTCAAATTCTGTAAAGCACGGAATGTACCTTTTGCTTTATTAGATAAGCTGAGGGTGGTATCCAGTGGTTACGGGATGACGATATTCTTACACCAGTTGCTAACAGTTTGTGGGTAGCCCCAATTGTTTTGGTGGAAGAAAAAATAAGACCTACCTTACGAATTTATGGAGACTTTACGACCATGTGAATGCCAGACAATAATTGACAAATATCCTCTTCTAGAGTTACAGGAGATGATGTATAGTTTGTCAGGTGGTACAATCTTCATGAAGATAGACCTCTGGGACGCTTACCTACACCTACTCTTCGATAAGGAGTCTACATGCATCCTATTGATAAACATGTCTTTTGGGCTGTTTCAGTAAAATTGCCAGCCATTCGACGTATCCAGTTCACTATTTTTCTACAGATCATGGAATGACTAATAAAGGAGGTTCCTGCACCTCAATTTACTTGGATGACATTATCATCAGGGTAAAAATGCCATGTATCTCTCCACAAATTTTGAAGCCCTCTTCTGAGTCTTGGAGACGCAATTAAAAATGGAATAATGTCAAGTATGCCATTTTTCCAGAATGAGATTTTCACTCTGCAGCGGAGTGTGCGCTGATATGAAACTTCCTGGCAGATTAAAACTGTGTGCCCGACCGTGACTCGAACTCGGGACCTTTGCCTTTCGCAGGAGAGCTTCTGTAAAGTTTGGAAGGTAGGAGACGAGATACCGGCAGAAGTAAAGCTGTGAGGACCGGGCGTGAGTCGTGCTTCGGTAGTTCAGATGGTAGAGCACTTGCCCGCGAAAGGCAAAGGTCCCGAGTTCGAGTCTCCGTCTGGCACATAGTTTCAATGTACCAGGAAGTTACATATCAGCGCACACTCCGCTGCAGAGTGAAAATCTCATTCTGGAAACATCCCCCAGGCTGTGGCTAAGCCATGTCTCCGCAGTATCCTTTCTTTCAGGAGTGCTAGTTCTGCAAGGTTCGCAGGAGAGCTCCTGTAAAGTTTGAAAGGTAGGAGACGAGATACTGACAGAAGTAAAGCTGTGAGGACCGGGCGTGAGTCGTGCTTCGGTGGCTCAGATGGTAGAGCACTTGCCCGCGAAAGGCAATGGTCCCGAGTTCGAGTCTCGGTCGGGCACACAGTTTTAATCTGCCAGGAAGTTTTATGCCATTTTTGTCCAACAATAGGAATACTTTGGTTACATATTTAGTATTTCATGGGTCTAAGCCACACCACAGCATATGGAAGGTATCCGAAAGTTACCAGGGCCACAGTATGCTAAACCATTAAAATCAGTCCTCAGGACACTTAATTATTGTTGCATGTTCATCGCTTATGCTGCAGCTATAACATGGAATCTCTTCACGATTTGCAGAACAAGAGCATTTGGTGGAAGTGGTTCGACACTTGTTAAATAACTTACCAAGACCTTAAGTGTGCTCCTCTCCTATCAACGTGTCTGATAGCGTATGACCCAAACAAATTGCTTACTGTGGAAGCAGAAACGTCGAATTATGGGCTCAGGGCAGGTGTTTCCCGCAAGGTACATGGAGTAGAGCGCCCTGCTTCTTTCGCATCCAAAACCCTGGTACCAGCACAGCGAAATTGTCACACAGTTTCTGATCCACGCCAAGTTAATAGCCAAGCTGCTGCCAGAGGACACTACCCTACAACATGTGATGCCATATGTTCAACACAGGTGGCTGACAGATAGGAAACTCCTTCAAAACCGAGATGGGACTGCTTAATGGTACTACTGGCACAAACTTTGAATATTGAAAGGGATCCTGGTAATCCAAGACAACAGCAAGACTATACTCATCATTCTAAAAAATTTTCAGCACCACGTTTTGTACCTGCTCGATCAAGGTATTGACAAAATGTATAGGTCTGCAAATGTGTTTTTGGAGAGGTATAGATAAATACAAAGACAGTACACTCGCCAACTGCTAGCAGCGAAATCAAGCAGCCCCAGCGCGAAAATATTTACCACGCCCTCGTGAAATTCACCTGTGATGCAGACTTTATGCAGACTTTGTGAACCCATCCATTGGGCACACTGACTTGTATTAGTGGATACTTGTAGTAAATTCCCTTATATTTCTTGCATGCAGTCGTCTACAATGGCCAAACCTATTCAAGCATTGGCTATAAATTTTGCCATTGATGGCCTTCTGGAAACGATAGTTGCTGACAGCGGACCATAGTTTACGTATACAAAATTCCAACACTTTTATGAGTCCAAGAGTATTCATCACGAGAAAACAGCCCCATTTCACCCAGCTTCCAATGGGATGGTGGGATACTTGATAATAATTTTCAAGCCTCAAATAGCAAAGCTGCAGCAAGAGTGCAAAATCGATAATGCAATCACTCTGTTCCTGGCATCAAATCTTTCAGTTCCAAGAGATGAAGCGAGTTCAGCAGAAAGATTACTGGCCACACATAGTTCACCAAGCTCTCTATAATGGCTCATGACAACTCACTCTAGCGACTGCATCATCGTCGCTGTCGCCGTGCGGGATTAACCGAGCGGTCTCAAGCGCTGCAGTTATGGACTGTGCGGCTGATCCCAGCGGAGGTTCGAGTCCTCCCTCGGGCATGGGTGTGTTTGTGTTTGCCCTTAGGATAATTTAGGTTAAGTAGTGTGGAAGCTTAGGGACTGAAGACCTTAGCAGTTAAGTCCCATAAGATTTCACACACACACACACACATTGTCACTGTCGACTTCACAATGGGGTGTGGGTGACACACACACACACACACACACACACACACACACACACACACACACACACACATTGTCACTGTCGACTTCACAATGGGGTGTGGGTGACAGACTATGCAGTGTAAGTACCGATAGGCCCTGGTGTGGATCATCCAGCTCCTGGACAGAGCCATGGTCGACGTTCAGCTGAAAGACCAGATATGATCCAACAACAGAATAATATGCCGCACCTATGCATGGCCCAGTGTCTTCTGCCAGCCATTCCATAAATCTGTCTGTTGCAAAGAACTCACCCCCAGTTTCCGAGTTCGACCATCCATGCCTGCAGTAGCAACATCTTCCACAGTAGGAAGTTTACAGCCAGCCTGTCACCAATATCAACGACAGTGTTGCTGCCGAAATGGACACCCCCATCCCAATTGATATTGGCAGCAAGGGTTTGGAGACATCGCACCCTAAACCTGCCGTCGACTTACCTGGTCTTCAGGATGTCGAGATAGTTCACCATCTTTTCTTCTAGGGTGGACGGGGTAGGGGAGGGGCACTGTTTTGTCACACCCAGTCCATTAACGTAGCATGCAAGTCTAGCAGGTAGGAGAAGTGCAGCCCTGCAGGCAAAGTACCTTTGGGAATCACACACAAACATTTCTGGGTCACAACAGCACCATGTTGTTTTCATGAGTGTCTCCAGTGGCTGCCACAACGACAAGTGTTGCTCAGTTTTCCTACAGGCGGCGGCTGTATCATCTCTAGGACGCATGGCGGACACAGCACAACTATGCTCCACTGTGTCACGTGCCAGCAAGTAGGCCATGCCATATCCATACACCCGAGCAGTATTTAGGCAGCTGCACGGCCCTGGCAAACCAGTCCAGCCACTGCACCAGCCTGGAATTCCGCCTTCGAGACTACAACGAGCACCCAACAGTCAGCAACGAGATTCAGCCTCAGCAACATTGTCGCCATGGACTCTGGCACCAGGACTTAATATCTGCCGGTTTATTGGCTTTAGTGATCGTGATTGCAGGCAACCATCCTCTGGTGGCCCACTAGATGTAGAATTATAGTATCCACATTCAACAGTGAATGTCAATCACACCAGATAGTAGTTTCAGATTTGACATTTTATCACAAATTCAAGATATAATTATTTAGAATTCGGATCCAATCAGGAAGATATTCCTGTTCTATTATCAGACAATTAGCGTCATCAGTGCATTTTATGTGATTCAATACATTTATGTTTGTTAAAATAAAGTGTTTTTTGTCTACCTGGGAGTTTTGTCTTGCTTGTGGAGCCCACATAAGGTCGGAACAGAGTGGACGACTGCAGTGCGAATTTATTATACATTATCATGTGGAGAGCCACATCGAGGAACGATGCGTTTTTCAAGGTGGGACGGGATCACAGTAACTTCACACGATGAAGTACCAGCACATTTCAAAGTCCTCGGAGATCACTTGTTGCCATTTCGTTTGAATTTTCATGATGAGTATGCTGTGGAAACTCCCATCTTCAAAAATAAGGATAGCCACGTTCACTGGGATGCAAACAAGTTTTCTTGCTTCGATGAAAACTTAAAAATCGGCCGGAACTGGACACTAACGATAAGAGGTCTCTAAGTAACGGCAACAGAAACAGGCGGAAGAGATAAGCTAAGAACACATGGATGTATCTCAAAGGTATGACTTGATGGTCTACTGCTTATACCAGACAACGAAAATGCAGATGAAATACCTTCTGCAGGAACCAAAAGCTTTCGTCGTTTAATATCCGTTATTGACTTGATTCTGAAGCTGTAAGCTGTATCACAGAAACTATATTTAGTAAGTAATCGATGTAATAGTGTATTTATTTCTGACTGTATATAACTGATTGAAATTATAACGAAAATATTGTACATTGTGAAGTTTGGAAGCCGGCCGGTGTGGCCGAGCTGTTCTAGGCGCTACAGTCTGGAACCGCGCGACCGCTACGGTCGCAGGTTCGACTCCTGCCTCGGGCATGGATGTGTGTGATGTCCTTAGGTTAGTTAGGTTTAAGTAGTTATAAGTTCTAGGGGACTGATGACGTCAAATTTCAAGTCCCATAGTGCTCAGAGCCATTTGAATCACTTGAAGTTTGGAAGGTAGGAGACGAGGTACTGGCGAAATTGAAGCTGTGAGGATGGGTCGTGAGTCGTGCTTGTGTAGCTCATGTGGAGAGCACTTGCCCGCGAAAGGCAAAAGATTCCGAGTTCGAGACTCGGTCCGGCACACAGTTTTAATCTGCCAGGAAGTTTCATATCAGCGCACACTCCGCTGCAGAGTGAAAATCTCATACTATAAATTGTTGGATCAAAGCTAAGGGAACAATAGTAACGACGAAATGGCAGTAGCTGTGTCGTTGTTTATCTTTGTCTATGGAGAGTCCCTGTGGCGTTGCGAGCACAGACAGGAGGCGGAGAAGCTTGGTCTTGAAAGAGTGCGGAAGTGTTTGTTGGGCGCTCCTGCAGACGCGGTGTGCAACTATGCTCTCACCAATGTAGACGCGCCTGATTTGTTAACTCGGGTGTATTGAGCACACGGTAGAAGTGCACAGGAAGAGGAAGTTGCAATTCCAACTATTGGCTGTCCCATAATGATCCGTGGCTCTGGAGACGATTCGGGGTTGTCTTCGAACAGCAGCAGCAGCAACAACGTCAGCTCAGCACTGTCGTCAGCTACGTTCTTCGTCGTCCAACAGCTACATCTTATGACTGTTAAGTGAAAAATTATATACTTCCGTAGGCATTACCCAGCATCATCTCCTTCACAAAGTATGGCGAAGCTAAATAATAATTTGCAATAGTTAAAACTTTTCGGTTACCTGGGTTGTCATTGCCCTTAGACATTATTACCTGCCGGCCGCGGTGGTCTAGCGGTTCTAAGCGCTCAGTCCGGAACCGCGCGACTGCTACGGTCGCAGGTTCGAATCCTGCCTCGGGCATGGATGTGTGTGATGTCCTTAGGTTAGTTAGGTTCAAGTAGTTCTAAGTTCTAGGGGACTGATGACCACAGATGCTAAGTCCCATAGTGCTCAGAGCCATTTTGAACCAGTTAATCAGTGTTTTCTTTGTGCTATCTGTGATTTTTGTAGTAAATATTACGTGGTACCCTTTTCCCCCCTGTGCAGTTGGTGGAGCGATTACACTATCTTCCACCCATTTCAAAATTGTCATCAGGATTTAGCTAAAAGTTGGAGTAGATTCGTCCTTCAGAACAGTCTGTTGTACACTTCCGTCCACCTAACCGGCGTTGTTTTCTTTCGGTAACGATAGCCTTGTTGTTGTGGTCTTCAGTCCAGAGACTGGTTTGATGCAGCTCTCCATGCTATTCTATCCTGTGCAAGCTTCTTCATCTCCCAGTACCTACTGCAACCTACATCCTTCTGAATCTGTCAAGTGTATTCATCTCTTGGTCCCCCTCTACGATTTTTACCCTCCACGCTGCTCTCCAATACTAAGTTGGTGATCCCTCCATGCCTCAGAATATGCCCTACCAACCGATCCCTTCTTCTAGTCAAGATGCGCCACAAATTTCTCTTTTCTCCAATTCTATTCAATACCTCCTCATTAGTTATGTGATCTACCCATCTAATCTTCAGCATTCTTCTGTAACACCACATTTCGAAAGCTTCTATTGTCTTCTTGTCCAAACTATTTATCGTCCACGTTTCACTTCCATACATGGCTACACTCCAAACAAATACTTTCAGAAACGACTTCCTGACACTTAAATCTATACTCGATGTTAACAAATTTCTCTTCTTCAGAAACGCTTTCCTTGCCATTGCCAGTCTACATTTTACATCCTCTCTAATTCGACCATTCCTAAGTATCAAAACTCCTTTACTACTTTAAATGTCTCATTTCCTAATCTAATTCCCTCAGCATCACCCGATTTAATTTGACTACATTCCATTATCCTCGTTTTGCTTTTGTTGATGTTCAACTTATATCCTCCTTTCAAGACACTGTCCATTCCGTTCAACTGCTCTTCCAAGTCCTTTGATGTCTCTGACAGAATTACAATGTCATCGGCGAACCTCAAAGTTTTTACTTCTTCTCCATGAATTTTAATACCTACTCCGAATTTTTCTTTTGTTTCCTTTACTGCTTGCTCAATATACAGATTGAATAACATCGGGGACAGGCTACAACCCTGTCTCACTCCCTTCCCAACCACTGCTTCCCTTTCATGCCCCTCGACTCTTATGACTGCCATCTGGTTTCTGTACAAATTGTAAATAGCCTTTTGCTCCCTGTATTTTACCCCTGCCACCTTCAGGATTTGAAAAAGAGTATTCCAGTCAGTATTGTCAATAGTTTCATCTAAATCTACAAATGCGGGAAACGTAGGTTTGCCTTTCCTTAATATATTTTCTAAGGTAAGTCGTAGGGTCAGTATTGTCTCACGTGTTCTAACATTTCTACGGACTCCAAACTGATCTTCCCCGAGGTCGGCTTCTACCAGTTTTTCCATTCGTCTGTAAAGAATTCGTGTTAGTATTTTGCAGCCATGACTTATTAAACTGATAGTTCATAATGATTAATGGAAAATCTTATATAAAGATGTGAAACAAATACTAAGAAAGAGATAGAGGGGCTGGCCAGTACTTACTTCCGCTCAGTACAGCCGATACATGCACAAAACAGAACAGAAAATTTACGTTCTTACCTTTTGAAACTTAGTTCCTTCGTCAGGGAGGAGAGAGGGGAAAGAAAGGGAAGAAGGGTAAGTGGATTCAGTTACTCACAACCCAGGTTATGAAGCAACAGGAAAAGGTAAACAGGGAGGTTAGCAAGGATGGAGGCATGGTTTTCAGAGGGAAGCCAAAGATATTCTACTGTAAGTCTTTTCTCCTTTCCCTTTCCTCTTTAGCCGTTCACGCATCTTTTCATCCTACATAGTTGTGTTTATCTTTACTCTTTACCTCTTTACTCTCTTTACTTCTGTGTGCATCCTCTTTGGTTTGAAGCTGGCACAGTACTTACAGTAGAATATCTTTGGCTTCCCTCTGACAACCATGCCTCCATCCTTGCTGCCCTCCCTGTTTACCTTTCCCTGTTGCTTCATAATCTGGGTTGTTAGTAACTGAATCCACTTTCCCTTTCTTTTCCCTCTCTCCTCCTTGACGAAGGAACTAAGTTCCGAAAGCTAGGAACGTAAATTTTCTGTTCTATTTTGTGTATGTATCGGCTGTTCTGAGCTAAGTACTGGCCAGCCCTTCTACCTCTTTGTTAGTATTTGCTAAACTGATAGTTCGGTAATTTTCACATCTGTCAACACCTGCTTTCTTTGGGATTGGAATTATTACATTGTTCTTGAAGTCTGAGGGTATTTCGCCTGCCTCATACATCTTGCTCACCAGATGGTAGGCCTGACTCTCCCAAGGCTGTCAGTAGTTCTAATGGAATGTTTACTCCCGGGGCTCTGTCAGACTCTTTACGCAGTATCATATCTCCTATTTCATCATAGTCTTACTCATTGTAAAATCTCATTACGCATTGCTATCACAGTTATAATGCAATCCAGTAGGCCGATTAGGAAAGGGGAGGTTACACAGTTGGCAGGGTATTCACTGAAACGACGACTATTAAATGCTAAAGGCAACAACCATATTTATGAAGTATGCAAGAACAAGCTCTTCGCTGCCTGTTTTTACCAGTAAACTATCACCTCGCTTGTTACACGGCAGATGGGTGAAGCTCGTTCTTCACCTCACTCGCCTACTTACGTCAGGCAGGGGGGCCTCCGAGTAAGTCGTGGTGAGGTTGTCCGCGGAGGCCGGCAGCAGGATGATGTCGCGGGGCTCCACGGCCTCCTCGGTCCTGGAGGGGTACACCATGGCGAGCAGCACCAGGCTCAGGTTGACACGCAGCATGTACGTGCACCAGGTGCCGAGGAAGCACTGGATGGCGACGATCAGCCGCGCCGGCACCGCCTCTGCACACAGACACACACACAGTGGGACGCAGTGAAATCAAACGTACGAAAAGTTCCAGCCACGTAACCCAAATGGTCTAAAATGTCTTTCATACCAAATTCTGAAGGCGGCAGGGGTAAAATACAGGGAGCGAAAGGCTATTTACAATTTGTACAGAAACCAGATGGCAGTCATAAGAGTCGAGGGGCATGAAAGGGAAGCAGTGGTTAGGAAGGGAGTGAGACAGGGTTGTAGCCTCTCCCCGATGGTATTCAATCTGTGTATTGAGCAAGCAGTGATGGAAACAAAAGACAAATTCGGTGTAGGTATTAAAATCCATGGAGAAGAAATAAAAACTTTGAGGTTCGCCGATGAGGCAGCAAAGGACTTGGAAGAGCAGTTGAACGGAATGGGCAGTGTCTTGAAAGGAGGGTATAAGATGAACATCAACAAAAGCAAAACGAGGATAATGGAATGTAGTCGAACTAAGTCGGGTGATGCTGAGGGAATTAGATTGGGAAATGAGACACTTAAAGTAGTACAGGAGTTTTGCTATTTGGGGAGCAAAATAACGGATGATGGTCGAAGTAAAGAGGAATAAAATGTAGACTGGCAATGGCAAGAAAAGCGTTTCTGAAGAAGAGAAATTTGTTAAGATCGAGTATAGATTTAAGTGTCAGAGAGTCGTTTCTGAAAGTATTAGTATGGAGTGTAGCCATGTATGGAAGTGAAACGAGCACGATAACTAGTTTGGACAAGAAGAGAATAGAAGCTTTCGAAATGTGGTGCTACAGAAGAATGCTGAAGATTAGATGGGTAGATCACATAACTAATGAGGAGGTACTGAATAGGGTTGGGGAGGAGTTTGTGGCACAACTTAACTAGAAGAAGGGATCGGTTGGTAGGACATGGTCTGAGGCATCAAGGGATCACCAATTTAGTATTGGAGGGCAGAGTGGAGCGTAAAAATTGTAGAGGGAGACCAAGAGATGAATACACTAAGCAGATTCAGAAGGATGTAGGCTGCAGTACGTACTGGAAGATGAAGAAGCTTGCACAGGATAGAGTAGCATGGTGAACTGCACAAACCAGTCTCAGGACTGAAGAGCACAACAACAACCATTCCGCCATTACTGGAGCTGCCACCCAGAAATGTCACGTCGAAGTCTGTCAGTGCTGATGACCGCAAGCGCACTGATCAATTTTCAAGCAAAGTCTGCTATAATGGGGATTTTACTCCCAACCAGTTTCCTCGTCACTTAGGGTGCTACACTCACGTGCTGATCTTCTGACCCTGAACTGTGAATGCATCCGGCTTCTTCCATTTTCAGGTGTTTCTTTTTGTAATTGGTATTTTAATTAAGTACAAAATATCTGATCAAGCGAACATGACCCGCTAAGCAACATATTAATAGACTAAAAAATCCGCTTCCATTACCAGTAATTACTTATCGATTGCACGACCGGTTTCGAAGTCTAAAGCTTTGTCTTCAGATGGCACCAAATAATTATGAGGACCAAAATGTGTGGCTGTCGGGGGCCAGGCAGTCATTTTTGGCAGCTGTGGGAGGGGGGAGGAGAGGTCACACCCACTTCAGACAAATGCATGGCGGCGAAGGACGAGTAATTGCGGCGCCCACCTCGACAGCACTACGTGGCCATACTTGCACTGAAGAGCCAAAGAAACTTGCACACCTGCCTAATATCGTGTAGCGGGTCCGCGAGCACGCAGAAATACCATAAAACTATGTGGCTTGGACTCGACTAATGTCTAAACTGGTGCTCGAGGGAACTGACACCATGTCTCCGGCAGCGCTGTCCATAAATCCGTAAGAGTACGAGAGGGTGGAGATCTCTTCTCAACAGCACGTTGCAAGGCATGTCCGATATGCTCAATAATGTTCACGTCTGGGGAGTTTGGTGGCCAGCGGAAATGTTTAAACACAAGAGAGTATTCCTGGAGACACACTGTAGCAATTCTGGACGTGTGGGGTGTCGCATAGCCCTGCTGGAGTTGCTCCTAGTCGGTCGGAAAGTGCAATGGACATGAATGGATGCAAGCGATCAAACAGGATGCTTACGTACGTGTCCTTGCCAGAGTCGTATCCAGATGTATCAGTGGTGCCATATCACGCAACTGCACACCCCACACCATTACAGACCCTACACTAGCTTCAACAGTCCCATGCTGACATGCAGGGTCCATGGATTCATGAGGTTGTCTCCATTATCGTACACGTCCATCCGCTCGATACAATTTGATACGAGATTCGTCCGACCAGGCAGTATGTTTCCAGTCATCAACAGCCCAAGGTCGGTGTTGACGGGACCAAGCGAGGCGTAAAGCTTTGTGTCGTGCAGTCATAAAGCGTACACGTGTAGGCCTTCGATTCCGAAAGCCCATATCGATTATGTATCGTCGAATGACTAGTGGCCCAGCATTGAAATCTGCAGAAATTTGCGAAAGCGCTGCACTTCTGTCACACTGAACGATTCTCTTCAGTCATCTTTGGCCCCGTTCTTGCAGGATCTTTTTCTGGTCGCAGCGATGCCTGAGATTTGATGTTTTATCGGATTCCTGATAGTCACTGTGAAATGATCGTGAGGGAAAATCCCCGCTTCATCCCTACCTCGGAGAAGATGTATCCCACCGCTCGTGCGCCGACTACAACACCGCGTTCAAACTCACTTAAATCTTGATAATCTGCAATTGTAGCAGCAGTAACAGATCTAACAACTGCGTCCCCATAAACACTGCAAAACAATGTCTGCCTTATAAAGGTAACAGATCACCTGAAGCTTGCGATGGATGCACAAGAGACGATCAGCATGCTCTTCTTAGACTTCAGCAAAGCCTTTGACACTGTCGGCGTCAACATTTTACTTGCCAAACTTAACATCCTAAATTTCACGCCGAATGCAGTGCAATGGTTCAGCTCGAGAATCTCAATACCGACCTGTGTGCACTGTCATAACGGTGGCAGAATATAGGAGTAAACCTCAACCCACCCAAAACCCAAGCGGTACTGGTTAGTTAATTTTGATTTATTAACCCGAAATATCGGCAATCCTTACCATATGTAAATTTAAATGGGATACATATCAACTCCTCTAGCTCAGCAAATAGTCTAGGCGTAATAATTGACGAAAATATGAAGTGAACCGAGCACGTAACTGAATAAGGCAAAAACCGTCAGCATCTCTCCATGTCCTACAAAAATATAAAAAGCTATTGCCTTTTGACCTGAAAAAGAAACTCCCACAAGCGCTTATACCTCCTATCATTGATTACAATGATGTCATACCACAAGGCCTTCCTCAGGAAAGGTCAAGGCGCCTGGAACTAGTTATGGATGCCTGTGTCCGTTATATCTGTGATGTTTGACTGTCTGATCATCTTTCATTATCGTAAGCACAGCTGTCTAACTGCGTGCAGACAAGCGCAGAGATTTCAAATACTATTTGTACCTGTACTGTCTTACCAGCGAATATTTTCCCCCATATCTCTCCTCGACCTTAATGCTCTCATCTGAACAATGTGGCAGAAACACTCTTTTCCGTCAGAGCAAAATCCTTTCTGTCCCACTACACCGTGCATCCACTTTCTGAAAATCCTTTACAGTAGCAGGAATCCCAGTCTGGAATAACCTCCCGCATTACAACAGAGAACTAAATAAAATTCCAGATTCAGAAGGCAATTAATTACGTGCCTACTGAAGCAACAATAAAGACTAGCATTGTCCCAGTAGCACTCGTTACCCCTATACAACCTTCTTTCCAACTACGTTTTTCTTATTTTCCAGTATTATTATCTGGTGCAGCCTCTCAGATTCTTTCCCCAGAAGCCGCTACATCAGAAAACACTTATTTTGGAAACATACAGATTCTTTTTATATCTGACGCTATCTTTATTGTCATAACAATCATTATTATTGTTATTATTATTATTTTATTATTATTATTATTATTATTATTATTATTATTATTATTATTACTAATGTCATTATTATTGGCGGCAGCAGCAGTACAAATATTATCAGTATTCAATTTATTAATTCATAGTCAGTATTATTTATTCAATTCCAACTTTAGACACTCAATTTTAATACTATTTGTCATGTTAAAATCAGAGTCAGTTTGTAAATAAATTGATTTGTTAAGTTTTATAACTTCTTAATTAATGATTCGTCCGGTCTTGGAATAGTTTGCAAAGTACCGGAATCTGTGATTGAAATTAATTTTACTCAGCTCTCATTCTTTACGATACGGGCTGGTCTGAATAGCCGTGTGGCTGCACAAGGCGCTGTAGGTCTCCGAAAAGTCTTCACATTGTAAGTTTCTTAGAAACATATAAGACAGTATGTTTTTTTTTTTTTGTAAATTTCGAGCATTTCCTTCAAAGTTAAAGAGCAGGTGCGCAACCAAGGGGTTGCAGCGAGGGTGGGGATGGAGGAGTCAATGGGTCGTGAACCCTCAAACGCGTAAGTATCTTGCATACACAGTTTTCTAAATTTCTCCGCTAACTTTCGGAGAATAAAGTATCATAGAAGAGCAGATATACTGATACATGTGTCTAATAATCATGTCACTATCTGACATATATTATGCTACCAGCCGTAAAAAAATTATCGTAAAAGAGTCTCGAAAATGCCAAAGAGTTCTAGAAAATTACTTACATTTGGATGGACTTGTGTCCTGACCGCGCGCGGAGAACATATCATCCAGGTAAATGTGCCTGTGAATTGGCTAACAATACCTGTTGCCAAGAAATAATACTACGCACTTTAGAGTCCACAAATAGGACGAGCAAACCACTGCTGAGTGAGCCGAGACAGAAAGGAAAAGAAACCCAGTCTCACTGGGAAAGAAAGTACAGAAAGACCAACTTCCGGAATGTAGAAGCAGCATTCCCTTCAGTTACACGCTTGCATGGTCACGTTCTATAAATATGCATTCAAGTGAAAAACTGATAAACGTTAATGCACATTTTGATTTTATACTGTACACCTTTTGGTGTCGCCGAATTTGTAAGAATTTGTTGCTGTTGTGTACCTGAAATCAGTTCCTTGACACATGTAATTCTCAAATTTTTGGACAAACTCTTTTGAAATGGTGAGGTTCTCTAAAATGTACTTCCTTGGAAGTTATGTTAAAGGGATATACTCCGCGATGTAAACAAAGTATTATTGTATTAAAATATTTCATTGTTGCTGCACACTGCTCGCATAGATTCGTTGGAATCCTATGACACTGATCTGTATCATGTACTACTCACTCCGTTATTAAAATGTCCCACGTGTATTCATCATCAGACCTATCCAACAGTTTTCTTCAGAGACACGTGCTGCGGCAGTTCAGCATTGTTACTACTATTACTCATCTTGTGTGTGTGTGTGTGTGTGTGTGTGTGTGTGTGTGTGTGTGTGTGTGTGTGTTTTCTGTGTTCTTTTGTTTCAGCGTCCATATAGTTCATCTTGCTCACGGACATGGTCGCATGAGACTTGTAGCAAAACATACGTTGGAACTTTATCTACCTTGATGTACTTCCACCGAACAGGAACTGCAGTGACAAGACTAGGATCAGTATATTTGAACATCGTAAAAATAGAGTAGTTGGAAGCAGATTTTTACTCTCGAACACTCCAAATAAAAACACAAATTCTAATGAAGGTTGTCATGTTCCAGCACCTTGGATACTATCTCCAGTGATTACTGCGTCAGTAATAATGAAAGAGCTACACTGAAGCGTCAGAGAAACTGGTATAGGCATGCGTATCCAAATACAGAGATATGTAAACAGAATACGGCATGCAGTCGGCAACGCCTACATACAACAACAAGTGTCTGGCGCAGTGGTTAGATCGGTTATTGCTGCTAAATTGGCAGGTTATTAACATTTAAGTGAGTTTGGTCGTGGTGTTATAGTGGGCGCATGAGCAATGAACACAGCATCTCCGAGGTAGCGATGAAGTGGGGATTTTCCGGTACGACCATTTCACGAGTGTACCATGAATATCAGAAATCCGGTAAAACATCAAATCTGCGACATCTCTGCGGCCGGAAAAAGATCCCGCAAAAACGGGACCAACGACGACTGAAGAGAATCGTTCCACGTGACAGAAGTGCAATCCTTCAGCAAATTGCTCCAGATTTCAGTGTTGGGCCACCAACAAGTGACGTGCGAACCATTCAACGAAACATCATCGATATGGGCTTTCGGAGCCGAATCCCCTCACGTGTACCCTTGATGACTGCACGACACAATGTTTTACTCCTCGCGTGAGCCCATCAACAGCGACATTGGACTGTTGATGATCAGAAACACGATGCCTGGTAAAACGAGTCTCGTTTCAAGTTGCATCAGGTGCATAGACGTGTACAGGTATGGAGACAACCTCTTGAATCTATGGACCCTGCATGTTGACAGGGGACTGTTGAAGCTGTGGAGGCTCTGTAATGGTGTGAAGCGTGTGCAGATGGTGTGATATGGGACCACTGATACGGCTAGATACGACTTTGACAAGTGACAGATACGTAAGCAACATGTCTGATCACCTGCATCCATTCATGTCTATTGTGCATTCCGACGGATTTGGACAATTCCAGCAGGACAATGGGACACCCGACACGTGCAAAATTGCTACAAAGTGGCTGCAGGAACACTCTTTTGAGTTTAAACAATTCCGCTGGCCACCAAACTCCCCCAAAATGAACATTATTGAGCATATCTGGGATGCCTTGGAATGTGCTGTTGAAAGAGATCTCGACCCCCTCGCACTCTTACGGATTTATGGACAGCCCTGCAGGATTCATGGTGTCAGTTCCTTCCAGCACTACTTCAGACATTAGTCGAGTCCATACAGAGTTTTATTGCGGCACTTCTGCGTGCTCGTGGGTACCCTACACGATGTTAGGCAGGTGTACCGGTTTATTTGACTCTTCAGTGTATAATCGAAGTAGCTTGAATGCCATTTGAAAAGCACATCGTGGTAGTGCATCAGAAGCAAACATCAATATATGAAGTGCTATCAAATCAAAAATGTTCTTCCAACAAAATGGACGATAGAATGATTCCATTCAAAAGCAATCACCACTTCTGTTAAGAGATTTATCCCATTGGGGGACGAGACTATCAGTTTCTGTTGCGTAGAACGTGGTCGGCCGCTGACTGAACCATGACCACATCCACTCTTGCACTTCCTCATCCGACTGGAACCGATGTCTACCCATGTCTTCATTCAGGTCACCAAAGATTTGTAAATCACACTGTGAGAGATCTTGGCTGTACGGATGACGTACGGGGAGTGTTGCGCTGTTTCCCAAAAAAATCACCGAACCGTAGCTTTCGTCGGATTGTCACTGTAGGAGCGGGCGTTATCGCGCTACAGGATGATTCCGTCCGACAGCGGGAGGGCGAAAGGCAGAGCCAACAGTGGAAACATCCCACGTCTTCCGCACCACAGAAATCCGAAGCTGTTCACATAAGTTCCAGCAAGGTCATGACGACCTTCTTCTCCGACTGTAGGTGTCCTCTGTTCGTTGAGTTCTTCGAGCGTGAAACCACAATCAGTACGCAGCCGTATGAAGACATTTGGTAGAAACTGTGATGCGCTATAAAGTCAAAACGTCCAGAAATGCTGTCGGACGCTATCATCCCTGCTGCATGAGAACGCCCACTCCCACACTGCCAATCGGACAAAGGCAACGCTTCAGCAGTTTTGTTGGGAAACAGATACTGCAACATCCTCCATACTCCGCAGATCTTTTATCGCCTGATTTTCACTTCTTTGGTGACCTGAAGAAAGACTTGCGTGGACGTCACTTTCAGTGGGACGAGGAAATGCAAGAGTAAGTGCGGTTGTGGAGCCGCCAGCAGCCGACTGCGTTCTACGAAACAGGAAGTGATCGTCTCGTTTCTCAGTGGGATAAATGTCTTAATGCGTGTGGTGATCACTTTTGAACGTAAACATTCCATGATTCTGTGGTGGCGGGTGTTCGGTTTTCATTTGACTGCCCTTATAACAGAAGATGAAGATGCAAAACCCTGTCTTCCATTCTAGTATAGATGGTTCAAATGGCTCTGAGCACTATGGGACTTAACATCTCTGGTCATCAGTCCCCTAGAACTTAGAACTACTTAAACCTAACTAACCTAAGGACATCACATAACACCCAGTCATCACGAAGCAGAGAAAATCCCTGACCCCGCCGGGAATCGAACCAGGGGACCCGGGTTCTAGTATAGAGCCGTACGGACTGTGTGCTGGGAAATTACAGTGGCCACTGAAAAGTATCTGTTTCATGAACGGCTGACGACCTGGAGAGGTGTGGCAGGCGATTATGTGGCCAACCTAAGCAGAAATAGCTGGATGTTCAAAACTATTGAAGATCGTTGGTCTCTGTCTACAATACACAAGAGATCGAAATACGTTGCGCCTATAGATTCGAAGAAGCGAAACCCTTGCAAGCGAGAAAAGGCTAGTATCATGCAGAAGTAGTGCGGTTTTGAACAAATAAAGTTCTTTTATATTTTGTTTAGGCTCTTAGTCGTTTAAGGCACTTCGTCGTAAGAATACGCATCTCAGATATATTTATTTTAACAATCGGTATCGTACTTTTTTTAAGAGTATCTTTACTTTATATAAGAAGTTGTTTACTTCTTTTACATAACGTGAATCATTCAAGAGTTTCGTAGCTGTATGCATAATGGTACAGACTATGTCGGTAGTATTAACATCCGCGAATTCTAGGGTATACATGTCATTTTTCCAGCTGCTGTCTTTATAGTACGCTTTGTAAAAGAAATTTTCTGTATGCGACGATCAGCGAATAACTTCTTATACAATCTGAAGAATTTTTTAAAGCTGACCTGAAACGATTGTTAAGATAAAGTATTACTATATATCTGTAATCGTACCGAGAATTTTCTTAAGAAATGATTTCTCGATATAATCTCTGTGGACTATCTACAGCTGTGAAGGTCCAGTTTTCTTATTCCCTCATAAAAAAATTAAATTAAGTAAGCATACAATTTTGCCCAATACTCATTTACAACCAGATAATCTCTTCAGTATGTGTAAAATTACTCCTTTCAAGCAATATTATGAAATTAGGAAAAAGGAATAAATTCACATTGAGCAAAAATGTGGGGAAGAAAAGGGTAGAGAACTGTTTTTAAACCCAGATAGGCACACATGCTACCACAAAGGCCGATGTGTCCATAACTGCGAATGTGTTGCCGGTGTAGGATTTTCTGCGCGAAGTGACCTCTGGAATACGTCCCATAAATGTTCGATGCGATTCATGGAGGACGATCTGGGTAGCCAAACCATTCGCTTGAATTGTCCAGGATATTCTTCAGACCAGTCGCGAACAATTGCGGCTCGGTGATAAGCCACATCTTTGTTTGGGAACATGAAGTCCATGAGTGGCTGCAGATGGTGTCCAAATAGCCAAACATAACCGATTCCAGTGAATGGTCAGTTCAGTTGGACCAGGGGACCCAGTACATTCCAGGTAAACACAGCCCACACCATTTTGCAGCCATCACCAGCTTGCACATTACTTTGCTGACAACTTGGTCCCAAAGCTTCGTGCGGTCTATGCCACACTCGAATCCTAGTATCTCTTAACAACAGCCACCCTTTTCTAGTCGTTTAGGAACCAACCGATAGGGTCACAAACCCAAGAAAGGTGCTGCAGGCTATATCGTGCTGTCAGCAAAAGGCACTCGCGTAAGTCGACCGCTGCCATAGCCCATTAACACCAGATTTCGCCGCACTGTCCTAACGGATACGTTCGTCGTACTCCCCACATTGATTCCTACGGATGGTTGCCTGTTTGCGCTTACATTCTACACGCTGCTCACTGTCGTTAAGTGAAGGCTGTTCGCCACAGCGTTGTCCGTGGTGGGAGGTTACGCCTGAAATTTGGTATTCTCGGCACACTCCTGACGCTGTGGATCTCGGAATACTGAATTTCCTAACGATTTCTGAAATGGAATGTCCCATGCGTCTAGCTCCAGCTTCAATTCAGTTTTCAAAGCCTGTTAATTCCAATCATGGGGCCATAAGCACGTCGGTAGCCTTTTAACGTGACTTACCCAACTACAAATGACAGCTCCACCAATGTACTGCCTTTTTTTTCTTGCTTACAAGTATATGCATATAGTAGTTACCCCATGACTTTTGTCACTGGGTGTATGCCTCTGGAGTGTGGGGATAGATCCATGTTCCGCTAAGGTTCCTTAACAGGGTTATAGCTTCTTCGGAATATTCTGTACCGACAAATGTAGGTGTGCTTAACACAGGACAACATCAGGTTTGTATTCGATTTGACTTTGCAGTATTTTTGCGTGTATGTCTGCATGTGGTAGTGGGACACATATATAAAATTAATGGATTGCTCTAGCATATTCAAACTATTCTGTGGGGTGACATGTTTCCACGAAGCGAGCCCCCCCCCCCCCAAAAAAAAAAAATAGTGTGGAACGGAAGACCCTGAGCATCCTTAGGAGTTCTAAGGCAGTTGCGGGAGGGATGTTGGGTTTGCTATACATCAGGTGACAGAGTGAACAATGGACGAGCCAGGGATATATCCAGATGTCGGAAAACTCTATGGTCCTATCAAGGGAAGGAGATTCTGGGAGAGATATTGGCTTATTAAATTCCACTCTGTAACGATATTGGAGCGGACTTTTTGTGGTAAATACGTATCGTTAGAGCAGGAAAAGAAGTGCATATTTAAGAGAAACAAAACTGACTAACAGACAATATATTCGGTGGGCCACAAAGTCAAACAGTAAGGCTACACTCACACCAGTTATTGCAGAACGCCGGGACAGAAAGCATCCTAGACTCACACACCTACCATAGTAGGAGCCCTTCTCTGCTGTTCCTGATGTCAGAAACGTCAGCTAATGAGCGGAAGTACCTAATAATACGAGGGCGTCAACATTGCTCATTCGTGGTAATTTGTCTTAGATAGCCAGAAAAAATCACAGCCCTGCATTCTGGAGACGGTAGATCTTGAACAGTGGCTATTACTTACTGGTGACTGGTTTGGTTTCTCTGTATTGAACCCGAAAATCATCAAACCACAAAAATAGGTAGTAAAAATTACCTAAATGAGAAAGTGTATTTTTAGGCAGTAAAATTTTAAAGGTAATCCTCAGGAAAAATATACAAATACAGTCGTACTAAAGAGTCAATATAGCTACGATGTTGAAACACATCATGCGTAATCTGGATGTACTTACCATTTATTCTACGTAACCAGGACCCTGATTTATCGGCTGGAGGCTCCATTTTCTGCAAAGAAAAAAAGACGTGTTACGATACTTTTTTCATCATAGCAGCTATATTATTTTAGTTCAATTTTATTACAGAACAAAAGATAATGTTTCCAAGAAATCAGTTGTCGATACAGTGAATTTCGTAAACAAATGCGTATATATGGCCTCGTTTTTACCTTAAACGGATGTTGCAAAGAAAATCCAGCGGAATATTGTAATAGTAAACGCAATATACTTCCAGTGTCTCGACTTAAGACCTTTTGTTGCGTTTATGACGCCGTAACAATACCCGAATGTAACATCTTTTCGATTCTGTACGAAAGTATTAAGATCTTCTGCGTTCGAGGGTCGACCTTATTCGTACACGATGTACCATTCGAAATACCTAAGTATATTTTACATCGGTTGCTACTTTATGACTGAATGCATTGTCATCCTGGAACAATCAATCATCGTCTCAGAATTGTTCCTCTACCGTACGTAGTACGTACACTTTGCTCTAAAATGTGTTCATATCGTTCTGCATTCCACGTTTTCTTAAGCGCAATAAGGGGACCACGTCCTAAACGAGAAAGACACGCCCATAGCGTAACGTTACCTCTACATCTACATCTACATATACATGGTTACTCTGCGAATCACATTTAAGTGCCTGGCAGGGCTTCATCGAACCACCTTCACAATTCTCTATTATTCCAACCTCGTACAGCGCGCGGAAAGAACGAACACCTATATCTTTCCGTACGAGCTCTGATTTCCCTTATTTGGTCATGGTGATCGTTTCACCCTATGTAGGTCGGCATCAACAAAATATTTTTCCATTCAAAGAAGAAAGTTGGTGACTAGAACTTCGTGAAAAGATTTCTCCGCAAGGAAAAACGCCTTTGTTTTAACTATGTCCACCCCAAATCCTTTATCATTGCAGTGACACTCTCTCCCCTATTTCGCGACGATACAAAACGTGCTGCCCTTCTTTGAACTTTTTCGATGTACGCCGTCAGTCCTATCTGGTAATGATCCCTCACCTCGTAGCAAACAGTATTCCAAAAGGGGACGGACAAGCGTAGTGTAGGCAGTCTCTTTAGTAGATTTGTTACATTTTGTAAGTGTTCTGCCAATAAGACGATGTCTGTGGTTTGCCTTCCACATAACATTTTCAGTGTGCATTTTTTCCAGTTTAAACTGTTCGTAATTGTAATTCCTTGGTATTAAGTCCAATTTATGGCCTTTAGATTAGACTTATTTATCGTGTAACTGAAGTTTTACGGATTCCTTTAATCACTCATGTGGATGACCTTACACCTTTCAATATTTATGGTCAATTGCCAATTTTTGCACCATTCAGATATCTTTTCTAAATCGTTTTTCAATTTATTTGGATCTTCTGATGGGTTTACTAGACGATAAACGACAGCATCATCTTCAAACAACCTAAAGGCTGCTCAGATTGTGTTCTAAATCTTTTATATAGAATAAGGAACTGCAGGGAGCTCTAACACTACCTTGAGTAACACGAGAAACGACTTCTGTTTTACCATATAATTTTCCGTCAGTTACTACGAACTGTCGCCTTTCTGATTGGAAATCACTAATCCAGTCACATAACAGAGACGATATTTCACAAGCATGCAATTTCACTACAGCTACTTGTGTGGTACAGTGTGAAAAGCCTTCCGGAAGTCCAGCAATACGGATTCAATTTGAAATCCCTTGTCAATAGCACTCAACACTTCGAGCGAGTAAAGACGTAGTTGTGGTTCACAAGAACGATGTTTTCTAAATCTGTATTGGCTGTGTGTCAACAGACCGTTCTCCTCGAGGTAATTCATAATGTTCGAACACAATATACGTTCCAAAATCCTACTGCATATCGACATCAATGATGTGGGCCTGTAATTCAGTGGATTACTCCTACTACCTTTCTTGAATACTGGTGTGACCTGTGTAACTTTCCAGTCTTTAAAAACGGATCTTTCGTTGAGCCAACTGTTGGTACCACGCGTGATGGCAGGTGAAGTTCTCCAGCCATTCCAAACCCTGCCATTCGATTGCCACAAGGTACGAGTGTAGCGTGATTCATCTCTCCACCACTCGTTTCCAGTCATCCATCTTCCCGTGCCGCCGCTGTTTGTGCCTCTACAAGCGTCCACTTTTTAACTCTCTACCCATAGGCTTTGGGCTAGTTGGACTGATGGTAGCACTTTGAGACTCAAGATTTGTGTCTTCCGCTGATTGCAGGCGATTTTACAACCACCTTCCGCAGTGCTCAGAGATTCCTGTTAGTGAGTACAAGAAGTCTACTTGGTATCGGTATAGCTGCGGTTATTCCTTCGCGTTTCTATCGCACAATCACATCACCAACAGTCGACTTGCACAGCTTTAGAAGGGTCAAAATGTCTCCGACAGGTTTGTAGCTCAGGTCACATCCAATGATCATCCCACATTCCAAGTCATTGAGCTTCTGTGACCGACCGATTCTGCTTTTGCTTCTTCTCGACACACAACACAGTACCCCTGTGTCTTTTTATATTTTGGGTACGCCTCTGGTGACACCTAGTTTACATATACAGTGGTTTGCAAGACTAAAGAAAGAAAGTAATTTTCGCATGATGTGTCACTACCAAGAAATAGCTTGATGAAAGTTGGATCATACATAGAGAGAACTGCAGTAGAGAATGAAAGGTAACGGAAAGAAATACACAGTGAGGAGAAGAGAAATGACACTTCAATTAAAAGACAATAGTTACACTGAAAACTTCGCGATTTATGATGGTCTCGTGTGTGCTGGCATAAGCTGTCGCTAACACAATGGGCGGCAAAGAGGTTGCGACCAGATCGATAGTACGTGCAAGCAACGCGCCTATCAGCAGAGAGGCGAAGGACAAACTCGCAAGAAACGCGGAGCCAACGCTCTCTCGACCGTCAGTATTTACATCGCTGTCGCGGACCGGAGGGCCCAGTCCGTCACACAGTCAGTCAGTCATCCAGTGAGTCAACGAGTCGAGTCATTTAGTCGCAGCCCAGTGGGAGTCACAGTCGCAATTAGCTTAGCCTCTAGCTCAGAGTCAGACAGTGCCTACCGACCAGAGTAGTGTACATAATGGGACTTGTACTTCACCAGCAGTGAGGCTAATGTGGACTATACGGAAGAGCTTGTACCACAACACCTGGGCTATCTTAAGTAGCTTATTCTTCATATGACTAAAGAACCCTGTTAATACATAGATGCAGTCTGTGATATAGAAGAGGGTACCGTCCATCAAACAACATCCTCTCCTCTCGTACAAGTCTACAGTGACAACGAGACGACACAAAACACTGGACATTACAAAAGGGAGGGAGGGACACATGGTTCTTAACAGGGTGTGTGATCACCACAGGTGTCACAGTATGCTCTGCAACGTACTCTCGTCCTAGCCACAAAGTTGTTGAGGGGCTCTTGTGGTAAGGCGTTCCATTCCTCCACCAGTTCTGTTGACATCTGTTGGATGGTCGTCAGTGCAAGTGGACGTGCTTCCTTACGCCTCTCTACACATTCCACACGTGATCGATGGGATTCAAGCCAGGGGAATGTGCAGGCCTGTCCATTCACCGAATATCCTCTCGTTCCAAGGAGCTCATCCACTTGCACTGTCTGATGTGGTGGCGCATTGTCATCCATAAAAATGAAACCACAGACGAGTGTTCCGCTGGAAACACGCGCAGAGGATTTAAAGTATTTACTGAACATCTGACTCTGCGTCTCTTCTCAGATCGTGTTTTGTTTTCCTAACTCTTCGAGGAAGTCGGAGCTGTACGTGACACTGATGGGACAGGAATGCCTTCATCGTCATTCATCGCTAAATGCTTCATTTATTAATACTGAACTCGCGTTCCTCGAGTAACTACAACGCAACTGTTGGTAACGTTGCAGCTGGCAGTACTTGAAAAGATGACGACATGATCACGAATACTATTGATTTGTGCCGATATGTGTCGAGCGGAACTACGACGTGTAGTGACACTCCTACGGGAACAGTAGGTAGCACCTGCTATTTAAATTAAATCTTGTGGTTACATTGTTTTGGTTATAAGAATTAATGTTTTAAAAACTCGGATTTCAGAACAGTACTTCGTAGAAAATCATGTTTCATCATATGTTGTGTCATAAATTTTCAAAAATCGAAACTTATGATGTCCGTCGCTGCGGGGGGCAGGTGTCGTGGTATGGTTGAAGAGCTACGTTCTGGCACCCAAAATGTTGGGAATTAAGCACTGCTGCACTGCGTAAGAATATTTGAGCAGTTTGCGCCACTTTCTATGCTGTATGGATGACTTGAATAACACAAAAAGTATGCTAATATGCAACAGATGGTAACATAAACTGGTGTCCAAAATTAAAGCACCAAACGAAAATTTTGAAAGGTTGCGTATATTGTGCCACAAAATAGTATAAACGGGTGATAGTAAAGTAGAAACAATGAAAAACATACAGAACATAATCAACTGCAACATGCATAACGGTAGAGAAAAATGTTCTTTGTTTTGTTTTTCAACTTAATGGATTTGCACACACATTCTGACAATTGATTAATGTGCTCAGTATAGAGTGTGACTATACGTGGCAACAATACAGCCCTGACAATGACGGAAGAAGCTGTGAACGATGTCATAAATCTCCTGTTGAGGCAATAACGCCCATTCTTCCTGTTGAGCTGCTCACAAGTCTTGGATGATGTGGTTGATGGATGCTGACGTGATACAACCCTTCTCCCTAGTGCATCCCAGACATGCTCTGTGGGAGAGAGCGAGCAGCCCACACAATGCGTCCAATAGCCCCTATTTTCACAAAAACATCAACTACCCTTGCTCTATGAGGTCGAGCATTATCATCCATCAATATGAAGTCTGGGCTCACAGCACATCGCAAAAACCGCACATAAAGGTCCCAAGATCTCATCACGAAACCTGACAGCAGTTAGACATTGCTTAACCACCCGTGCAATTTCGTGAAGAGGTGTTCGTGTGGTTAGCACGATCCGTGCTCACACCATTATGGATCCCCATCGATATCGGCCACTTTCCACAGTGTTTGGGTCCTGAAATCGACTTCCACGTTCTCTCCAGGCGCGAATCCGTCGAGAATCACACTCCAGACCAAATCTGGACTCATTTGTGAAAAGAACATTGGTTCACTGTTCGACTGTCCAGGTGGCATGCTGATGAATCCACCCTAGGCGTTCCCTTCTGCGAAGAAGGTTTCCGATAGTAAAAGCCACTCTGCTGAAGCCTTCTGTACACCGTTTTTCTCGATACAATACGTCCAGTGCACTCTGCGGTATCAGTTGCCAATAGTCGTGCAGTACTAAGTCGATACCGTCTTGGCCTTACAGGCAAATATTACGGTTCTTTCATTCTGATGTCGCAAATGGTCTTCGGGGTACAGTTTCGGCCTCTATAAATACACTCCTGGAAATTGAAATAAGAACACCGTGAATTCATTGTCCCAGGAAGGGGAAACTTTATTGACACATTCCTGGGGTCAGATACATCACATGATCATACTGACAGAACCACAGGCACATAGATACAGGCAACAGAGCATGCACAATGTCGGCACTAGTACAGTGTATATCCACCTTTCGCAGCAATGCAGGCTGCTATTCTCCCATGGAGACGATCGCAGAGATGCTGGATGTAGTCCTGTGGAACGGCTTGCCATGCCATTTCCACCTGGCGCCTCAGTTGGACCAGCGTTCGTGCTGGACGTGCAGACCGCGTGAGACGACGCTTCATCCAGTCCCAAACATGCTCAATGGGGGACAGATCCGGAGATCTTGCTGACCAGGATAGTTGAGTTACACCTTCCCTAAGCACGTTGGGTGGCACGGGATACATGCGGACGTGCATTGTCCTGTTGGAACAGCAAGTTCCCTTGCCGGTCTAGGAATGGTAGAACGATGGGTTCGATGGCGGTTTGGATGTACCGTGCACTATTCAGTGTCCCCTCGACGATCACCAGAGGTTTACGGCCAGTGTAGGAGATCGACCCCCACACCATGATGCCGGGTGTTGGCCCTGTGTGCCTGGGTCGTATGCAGTCCTAATTGTGGCGCTCACCTGCACGGCGCCAAACACGCATACGACCATCATTGGCACCAAGGCAGAAGCGACTGTCATCGCTGAAGACGACACGTCTCCATTCGTCCCTCCATTCACGCCTGTCGCGACACCACTGGAGGCGGGCTGCACGATGTTGGGGCGTGAGCGGAAGACGGCCTAACGGTGTGCGGGACCGTAGCCCAGCTTCATGGAGACGGTTACGAATGGTCCTTGCCGATACCCCAGGAGCAACAGTATCCCTAATTTGCTGGGAAGTGGCGGTGCGGTCCCCTACGGCACTGCGTAAGATCCTACTGTCTTGGCGTGCATCCGTGCGTCACTGCGGTCCGGTCCCAGGTCGACGGGCACGTGTACCTTCCGCCGACCATTGGCGACAACATCGATGTACTGTGGAGACCTCACGCCCCACGTGCTGAGCAATTCGGCGGTACGTCCACCCGGCCTCCCGCATGCCCACTATACGCCCTCGCTCAAAGTCCGTCAACTGCACATACGGTTCACGTCCACGCTGTCGCGGCATGCTACCAGTGTTAAAGACTGCGATGGAGCTCCGTATGCCACGGCAAACTGGCTGACACTGACGGCGGCGGTGCACAAATGCTGCGCAGCTAGCGCCATTCGACGGCCAACACCGCGGTTCCTGGTGTGTCCGCTGTGCCGTGCGTGTGATCATTGCTTGTACAGCCCTCTCGCAGTGTCCGGAGCAAGTATGGTGGGTCTGACACACCGGTGTCAATGTGTTCTTTTTTCCATTTCCAGGAGTGTAGTCGTCACATCCGAGATAGAGCAGAACGATTCAGATTAATCTATCTAGACGTTTGCGACTGTCCTGCTTCCACTCTTCCTATGTCCCACCATCACAGAGAGTATGGTAGTTGTCTTCTCTGTGCCATACAGCATCATCTGTGGCTGTGTACACAACGATTGTGGATGTGGGGCTACGCGGCAAACACCACCTCGTTTCGTAGGTGCTCTGACGTCATCGTTGATGTGGTAGTCCGTTGACCGGAATGCCACCTTCCGTGCAGAACACAACCAACTGACATTTGTTGACATTTTGCATGATTATATCGTGAATTACACAGAACGGGGAAATGGCGGTTTGTTGCTTTAATTCTGGACACCAGCGTATTACAACATGGCCCGTGGAATGAAACATTAATTCCTTTCATATATTATTCAGAGGAATCATGCCCTGCCAGAGACTTCAGCAATGTAATAAAAAAAACTGTGACTGATACAAGCACAGTAAAGAAAACATAACCTGTCATCCATAAGCCGCCTGCGATCAGTACCCAATCGTTATTTGACTGAGACGTTGGTTTCCATATTAAGCGTTAGTCGTTGTCCGTCTCTCCGTAGTCTAAGGCTCTTGCAGCTGGAGGAGCAGAGCAGCGACTCAAGGATGACGTAATTCGCCACAGTCATTTTGCGACGCCGCAGACACCCACATCCTGGTAATGGAATTTTGCACTCCATCAGTGTCACGACAGTGCCGTAACCGTGATTCACAAAACACCGTGCAAAAGCGACGCACTGTGCTGGTTTTGAGGTGCAACCGGGTGGGAAAGAAGCCGTAATAGACAAAGATTATGAAGACGAACAAAAGGAAGGCAGCTACAAAACAACTGCGTATTTATAACATCGATTCCCGGAATGATAACTGAGAAGTTACACCGTGTCCACTGTTACATCGGACACTCACTTTTTCTACAGAGAGACTTCCGCAGTTTCCTTACTGAAAGAAGTAACAAAATCTGAGCGTCGTCAGAATCTGATTTATGAAACGTGGAAAGTATGAATTCACTATGACGCTAGATTTATTCAGGGCGAAACGAGTCCATGACTTCACCGAATTTAATTTCAGGTGAAGGTAACAGAATTATTTAGCAAAACAGTGTTCCTGTTTCCTGTTCCAGGCTTCGCTGAAAAATCGATCCATACTAAGTTGTAATGTTTTTCGTTTACCGGTAATGTGAATCTTGTGAAGGTTTGCGTTATTACAGCGGATCTGAGTCTTACATAACAATGCTCCTTATATACAGCAACATATACAGGGTGTTACAAAAAGGTACTGCCAAACTTTCAGGAAGCATTCCTCACACACAAAGAAAGAAAATATGTTATGTGGACATGCGTCCGGAAACGCATACTTTCCATGTTTGAGCTTATTTGATTACTTCTCTTCAAATCACATTAATCATGGAATGGAAACACACAGCAACAGAACGTGCCAACCTGACTTCAAACACTTTGTTACAGGAAATGTTCAAAATGTCCTCCGTTAGCGAGGATACATGCATCCACCCTCCGTCGCATGGAATCCCTGATGCACCGATGCAGCCCTGGAGAATGGCGTATTGTATCACAGCCGTCCACAATACGAGTAAGAAGACTCTACATTTGGTACCGGGGTTGCGTAGAGAAGAGCTTTCAAATGCCCCCATAAATGAAAGTCAAGAAGGTTGAGGTCAGGAATTGGTCCGCCTCTACCAACCCATCGGTCACTGAATCTGTTGTTGAGAAGCGTACGAACACTTCGAGTGAAATATGCAGGAGCTCCATCGTGCATGATCCACATGTTGTATCGTACTTGTAAAGGCACATGTTCTAGCAGCACTCGTAGAGTATCCCGTATGAAATCATGATAACGTGCTCTATTGAGCGTAGGTGGAAGAACATGGGGCCCAATCAAGACATCACAACAATACCTGCCCAAACGTTCACAGAAAATCTGTGTTGATGACGTGATTGCACAATTGCGTGGGGATTCTCGTCATCCCACACATGTGGCGGTGAATCGAGGAAGTGCAGTACATACTGACGAAACTAAAATGAGCTCTAACATGGAAATGAAGCGTTTCCGGACACATGTCCATATAACATCTTTTCTTTATTTGTGTGTGAGGAATGTTTCCTGAAAGTTTGGCCGTACCTTTTTGTAACACCTTTTATAAGTAGAAGAAAGATAGATACCGCCTGTAGTAAAATTGAAGAGATTTTTGGAGAAAAGAAAAGCAGCTATGTGAATATGAAGAGTTCATGTGGAAAACCAGTACCAAGCAAAGAAGGGAAAGTTGAAACGTAGAAGAACTATATGGAGGGTCTATACAGGTGAGACGACTTGAAGGCAATATTATAGAAGGGAAATGAGATGTACATGAAGGTGAGATGGGAGATATGACAATGCGAGAAGAATTTGCCACAGCACTGAAAGACGTAAGTCGGAGTAAGGCCTCTGGATTAGACGACCTTCCGTGAGAACTAATGATAGCCTTGGGACATCCAGCCATGATAAACTATTCCACCTCGTGCGCAAGATATATGAGACGCGCGAAATATCCTCAGCCTTCAAGAAGAATGTAATAATTCCAATTCCTAAGAAAGCAGGTGCTGACATGTGTTGATATTACCGAATTGTCAGTTTCATAAGTCATGCCTGGAAAATACAAACACGAATTCCTTACAGAAGAATGGAAAAACTGGTAGAAGCTCATCTTGGGAAGGTCACTTTGGATTCCGGAGAAATTAGGAACATGCGAGGCAATACCGATTCTCCGACTTCTCTTAGAAGATAGGTTAAAGAAGGACAAATCTACGTTTATAGCATCTGTCGACTTAGGAAAAGCTTTCAATAATATTCACTGGAATACTCTCTTCCAAATTTTGAAGGTGGCAGGTGTAAAATATAGGAACTGGAAGGTTATTAGATAGATTAGTTATAAGAATATATGGCTATGAAAGTGAAGGAGTGGTGGAGAAGGAAGTGAGGCAGGGTTGTAGCCTATCCCTGGTGTTACTCAATCTGTATACTGAGCAAGCAGTAGAGGAAACCAAAGAAAAATTCGGAGAAGTAATTAAAGTACAGAGCGAAGAAATTAATCTTCGGGGTTTGCCAATGACATTATAATTCAGTCAGTGACAGCAAAGCACTTGGAAGAGCAACTGAACGGAATGGACACCACCTTGAAAGGAGGAGATAAGAGGAACATCAACAGAAGCAAGACAAGGATAATAGAACGTAGTAAAATTAAATCAGTTGTTGATGAGGGAATTATTTTAGGAAATGAGACACTTAAAGTAGTAGATAGGTTTGTTGTTTCGGAAGTAAAATAACTGATGATGGCCAAAGCAGGGAGGATATAAAATGTAGACTGGCAATGGCACGAAAAGAGTTTCTGAAGAAGAGAAATTTGTTGACACCGAACATGGACTTAAGTGTTAGGAAGTCTTTTCTGGAAGTAATTTTATGGGGTGCAGCCACATATGGAAGTTAAATATGGAGAATAAACAGTTCAGACAAGAAGAGAATAGATGCTTTTGAAATGTGGTACACAGAAGAACACTAACGGCCTTGCCGCAGTGGCAACACCGGTTCCCGTTAGATCACCGAAGTTAAGCGCTGTCGGACTGGGCTAGTACTTGGACGGGTGATCGTCCGGTCTGCTGAGCGCTGTTGGCAAGCGGGGTGCACTCACCCCTTGTAAGGCAAACTGAGGAGTTAAGTGATTGAGAAGTAGCGGCTCCGGACTCGGAAACTGACATACGGACGGGAGGACGGTGTGCTAACCACTTGCCCCTCCATATTATGATGGAAACCTACACGACCAACAACATCTTCTAGTCTGCGAGAACCTGCTGGATATGTATTAACCGTGATCTTGCTGCAGCTAAAAATATAGCACTCAAAACTCTCCACAGAATACAAGAGAATTATCTTGCTGTTTGTTTGTTTTTTCTTCATTTTCCAATATTTCATCAATTCTTGTTGTGCATACTATTTATCAGCACAATCCCCTTGAACATCTATGCACTTGTTCCAACGGACTACAAGCTTTTTCATTCCGGTTGCAAAGAACTCTTTATTTTGTTGCTTGAACCAATTTCCCACAAACTTTTCCACGTCTTCGTTGTTCTGGAACCTCTTCCCACGAAATGCCCCCTTCGTTGCACCAAACAAATGGAAATCAATAGGTGCTAATCAGGACTGTAAGGGGGATGAGGCAGTACTTCTCAGCCCATTTTGGCGATGGTTTCACGGGTTAGTTGAGCAATATGAGGACGTGCGTTGTCTTGCTGGAGAATCACACCTCTCTTTTGAGATCCACGACGTCTCTCTCTCATGGCTAGCTTCACCTTGTTTAAAAGCAAATCCCAGTAGTATTGGCTGTTCACTGTACGCTGCTCTGGACCTTTAGCATCCGAAAACACCATCAACATGACTTTTCCTGCTGATGCTTGGATTTCGAATTTTTCCTTGACAGGTGAGTTGGTGTGCTTCCACTCCATGCTCTGTCTTTTAGATTCTGGCTCATCATAGTGAACCCAAGTTTCGTCACAAGTTAAAATTTTGTTGAGGAAGTGCTTACCTTCTCTTTCATAACGTACAAATGGTTCAAATGGCTCTGAGCACTAGGGGACTTAACATCCAAGGTCATCAATCCCCTAGAACTTAGAACCACTTAAACCTAACTAACCTAAGGACAGCATACACATCCATGCCCGAGGCAGGATTCGAACCTGCGACCGTAGCGGTCGCGCGGTTCCAGACTGAAGCACCTAAAACCGCTCGGACACACTGGCCGGCTTTCATAACGTTACTTTACCTCTGTGGCTACTCTCAACCTTGTTTCCTTGTGTAGCCGCGTCAACTCCTTTGGCACCCACCTTGCACATGTTTTGCGGTACTTAATCCTGTTACAGATAATGTTATGAACTGTACCAATAGTAACTTGAACCTTATCAACTATCATTTCCTTTCAAGTGAGGGAGTTGAAACTACAACTTGTTGTGTACATAGTTCCGCTTAGTCAGCGCGTACACAACTTTCCCAATAGAGCGCGCCCCGCTAAGCACAACAGCGCAGGCGCAGCGCTCGTACGTCTCCGCACTACGAGATGGCGCTGCCTTAGAGACGAACCCAATTCTGCTTACGCTGATCCGCGTATTAATATGTAGCGCAGCCAATGAGATTGCTGCTAACGTAAAACCTTTTCTCCTCGCGGATCACACTTGCGCAGTGATACCTGAACGCCCGAGGTATTGTAACGAGTGTGCAGACCTCCGATTAGTCATTCTGCATTATTCTACATTTGTCTGTAGTCAAGCTTCAGTCTGCGCCTAATAAGATTACCCTATTCCTGTACATAGCCATGAAGATAAATGAATAGAGACTTTGTCAAGTATCAGAGATATGTGAGAATAAGATTAACGTACCAAGATCAAAGGAACTTCAGATTGTCAGTTGTAAACAGCATCCAGAACCAAGTTAAGTAATTTTTGTGCTGGTTATTATTTTAATAAATGAGCGTGAAAATTAATCAAGTTCTGTTTAAAGTCGGTCACCATCAATCTGCTACTCTAAGCGTGCAAGTGGCATTTCTATCGTCCGACCTAACGGCAGAAGGTAAACACGCCACGATAAGACCATGAGACATATTGCTGACACTCGCCTACTTCGTTAGAGCGACAAGTCAAATAATCTGATGGTGTGTGTACCGAAGGTCTTACAGTACGCACAGCACACAACTCGTCGGCCAGAACGGTGTTCGTCAGTCACTGAGTCGCGGCCATTTTTGGACTACTCTACCCACTTGTAAAAATTTGCACAATTCATACAACCTGCACCATAAACTTTAGACATTCTACAGTATATATTCACTGGTTTCTTGCCTTCAGCAAATAAAAAACGAATGACAGAACGTTGTTCAACTAATGTGGACATTTAAAGCGGAATCGCCAGCTGGAAATGTATTTCTGAGATTATAAAGAAAACAATGTTGGTACATCAGCTGATCAGGGCTCATCCCAGTGACGCCAACTTAAAGCCATAAAAGTGCCAAACTTGCCCTACTAACAGTTTTTTCCCCAGTCCAATTTGTCTCCTTAATTATTGAATGACCCTTGTACATCTAATTTTCTTCTGCGCCGTACATGTAAACAAATAGACTGTCATGAATTAAGTTCCTAGTTACATCCTATTTCTCTTATTATACACCGTATTACAGGGGCGCCCATGCCCGGGAGCAAGGGTGGGCCGAATTCCCCCCCCCCCCCCCCCCCCATGCTCTCTTCTGGGAGAGGCCGACGTCCAATTGCGACAGTTGGTGGTGTGGGGGCAAATTAGCAGGGGTCGCACACAACCCGAGGTCTGGCACCACGTCTCGTTCCCACTCTCCGGGAACCAAGGAAAGCGTAGGGAACGTGGAGTAGAGGTACAATGAATATCGTTTATTTATTTTTCTTTTCTTTCTTTTTTATTTTTATTTATTTATTTATTTTTGTGATTAATACCACCGAGAATATCAGGAAACCAGCGTCACGCTAGCAGGAGGGGCAGAAAGAAGTCAGACTAATAAGAACATTCTGATTACCAGTAAATATATAGGTTCTAAATGTGGAAGAAGCGAGGATCAACTCTTCATGACAGGAACACCCCAGCTAAGGGGTGGGTTAAGGAAGAAACTGCAGAGGAAATTGGAGAAAAATTGCCTGTATTTAGGATTGCGAATAACTGCACAGTGGCGTTCATTAAGGAACTGCCAAAATTCAAGGATACTTTTCTCGCCATTAGTAAACAAGTAGTGTGTAGCATGCCCTCAAATCCACCTCACAGAGCTCGTCTTTGCTTGCGGGAAGTATCCAGCGCCTGGAAAGAGGAGCAGTTGAGTAGGTATCTGATGAGGAGTCGTATGGGTGTTAGGGACAACATCTGTCGCACCAAGAACCTCTCTCCGATCTGCACAGCAGGTGGTGCTCGTATGTGTCCGTAACATCACAGTCGACACACAACGGGGTGTCTGCGAGGTGAATCCTGTGTAGGCGTGACCGGCATACTTGCTTCCCATTGACGGTAAGGCACCATGCAGACTGGACGTCAGTGCCAAGATGAGAAGCGGACACACATCGCCAAACGGCACGCCAGCCGACGTGGCGAATCTTCCTCTCAACCACATTCGGTGACCTGTGCTGCTGAAGGAAACCATAGATCGCCTTCGTGGATGACAACTGCGCCGGCAGTATCATAGTAGGGACGTAGCTCAGTTCGAGGAAAAAGTGGCGGAAGTAAAAGAAGGGCGGCGGAAAAATTGGAAATTGGAAGGACTGTGGGACCAAATTGCTGAGGTCATCGGTCCCTAGGCTTATGCACTACTTGATCTAAATTAAACTAACTTACGCTAAGGACAACACACACACCCATGCCCGAGGGAGGACTCTAACCTCCGACGGTGGGAGCCTCACGAACCGTGACAAGACGCCTGAGACTGCACGGCTATCCCGTGCGGCAAGGGCGGCAGGTAGGCTGGTAAGGCACGTAGGACTACGGCGCCACAAAGACATGTGAGAACCAATGAAAAGGGCTACCGCTCTGTCAGGCACATTCCACTTGGCCACCATTAGCGCTAACATCCGGTTCCTACGCACGGATACATCAGTTACGTAATAGACACGTAAAACTTCTCTCGTGATTTTCTCGGAATTGCCAGAGTAGTACACCTTACTTCTTGCGCATTATGTTGTTGTAATGGCCTCCTAAAGGTGTACAAGTTTGAAGTAAATCCGTGACCCCAACGTCGTGGTCTCCCCTTGTGAGTTGCTCAAAATCTCTGTTTGCTGAATTCATGCTGCTTTTTATAGAGGAGATTTTCATTCTCCAAGTCCCAATCTTCAAGAAGGTTCGTCGAGCAGATGCGCATAACTATAGACCTATATCTCTGACGTCGATCTGTTGTAGAATTTTAGAACAGGTTTTTTGCTCGCGTATCATGTCGTTTCTGGAAACCCAGAATCTGTTCTGTAGGAATCAACATGGATTCCGGAAACAGCGATCGTGTGAGACCCAACTCGCTTTATTTGTTCATGAGGCCCAGGAAATATTAGATACAGGCTCCCAGGTAGCTGCCATTTTCCTTGACTTCCGGAAGGCACTGTCGCCTGATAAACAAAGTAAGAGCCTACGGAATATCAGACCAGCTGTGTGGCTGGATTGAAGAGCTTTTAGCAAACAGAACACAGCATGTTGTTAGATATGGAGAGATGTCTACAGACGTTAAAGTAACCTCTGGCGTGCCAAAGGGGAATGTTATGGGACCATTGCTTTTCACAATATATATAAATGACCTAGTAAATAGTGTCAGAAGTTCCATGCGGCTTTTTGCGGATGATGCTGTAGTATACAGAGAAGTTGCAGCATTAGAAAATTGCAGCGAAATACAGGAAGATCTGCAGCGGATAGGCACTTGGTGCAGGGAGTGGCAACTGACCCTTAACATAGACAAATGTAATGTATTGCGAATATATAGAAAGAAAGATCCTTTATTGTATGATTATATGATAGCTGAACAGACTTTGGTAGCAGTTACTTCCGCAAAATATCTGCGAGTATGCGTGCGGAACGGTTTGAAGTGGAATAATCATATAAAATTAATTGTTGGTAAGGCGGGTACCAGGTTGAGATTCATTGGGAGAGTTCTTAGAAAATGTAGTCCATCAACAAAGGAGGTGGCTTACAAAACACTCGTTCGACCTATACTTGAGTATTGCTCATTAGTGTGGGATCCGTACCAGATCGGGTTGGCAGAGGAGATAGAGGAGATCCAAAGAAGAGCGGCGCGTTTCGTCACAGGGTTATTTGGTAAGCGTAATAGCGTTACGGAGATGTTTAGCAAACTCAAGTGGCAGACTCTGCAAGATAGGCGCTCTGCATCGCGGTGTAGCTTGCTCACCAGGTTTCGAGAGGGTGCGTTTCTAGATGAAGTATCGAATATATTGCTTCCCCCTATTTATACCTCCCGAGGAGATCACGAATGTAAAATTAGAGAGATTCGAGCGCGCATGGAGGCTTTCCGGCAGTCGTTCGTCGTTCTTCCCGCGAAGCATACGCGACTGGAACAGGAAAGGGAGGTAATGACAGTGCATGAATATCCAGTTAGATTGTCATTTTTTCCCGTTTTCCGTCGTTCCGTATGTGCTTTTATATTCGTGAATGTATATTCAACCTTTGCAGCTAAATAAAAGGCAGTTTTTTTCCATACACATCTCACTTATTTTATTTGCGAAGCATCTTCAGTGGTCGGTAATACATGTTTATTTTTATGAATATAATAAATGAGATATATAGTAGCCACAAGTAGGTTCCTACATTACTTTTCTCTTGGCATTCTTGCGATATCACATATCGATATCACCCTACCAGCGTATCACAGTTGCAACAGAATTGCAGGTTTCCATTAGGCGCCAATAATGGTCATGTGGGATCTGGCGGACCCAATGGTGTGTGCCTGCTGAGCCACGCCTCCAGCGGTTCCAACCATGAGCGCCTATGCCGTCATGATATACACTGAAGCGCCAAAGGAACTGGTACAGGCATGCGTATTCAAATACAGAGATACGAAAACAGGCAGAATACGGTGCTGCCATCGGCAACAGCTATATAAGAGAGCAAGTGTCTGGCGTAGTTGTTACATCGGTCACTCCTGCTACAATGGCAGGTTATCAAGGTTTAAGTGAGTTTGAACGTGGTGTTAACAGTCGGCACATGGGGGTTGGACACAGCACGTATGAGGTAGCGACGAAGTGGGAATTTTCCCGTACGACCATTTCACGACTGTACCGTGAATATCGGGAATCCGGTAAACCATCAAATCTCCAACATCGCTGCGGCTGGAAAAAGATACTGCAAGAACGGGACCAATGACGACTGAAGAGACTCGTTCAACATGACAGAAGTGAAACCCTTCCGCAAATTTCTGCAGATTTCAATGCTGGGGCACCAACAGGTTTAAGTGTGCAAACTATTCAATGAAACGTCATCGATATGGGTTTGCAAACCCAAAGGCCCACTCGTGTACCCTTGGTGACTGTACCACACAAAGCTTTACACCTCGCCTGCGCCCATAAACACCGACATTGGACTGTTGATGACTTGAAACATGTTGCCTGGTCGGACGAGTTTCGTCTCAAATTGTATCGAGCAGATGGACGTGTACTGGTATGGAGATAACCTCATGAATCCATGGACCCTGCATGTCAACAGGGGACGGTTCAAGCTGGTGGAGGCTCTATAACGGTGTGGTGGGTGTGAAGTTGGAATGATATGGGACCCTTGATATGTCTAGATACGAGTCCGCAACTCATGGTCTCGCGGTCGCGTTCTCACTTCCCGAGCACGGGATCCCAGGTTCGATTCCCGGCGGGGTCAGGGATTTTCACCGGTCTCGAGATGCCTGGGTGTTGGTGCTGTCCTCAGCATTTCATCATCATTCATGAAAGTAGCGAGATTGGACTGAACAAAGGTTGGGAATTTGTACAGGTGCTGATAACTGTGCAGTTGAGCACCCCACAAAACAAACATCATCATGATCATTATCTAGATACGACTCTGACAGGTGACACGTACGTACGAATCCTATCTGATCACCTGCATCCATTCATGTCCATTGTGCATTCCGGCGGACATGGGAAATTTCAGCACGACAAAACGATACCCTACACGTCCAGAATTTCAACAGAGTAGCCCCAAGAACACTCTCCTGAGTTTAAACACTTCCGATGGCCACCAAACTCCCCAGATATGAACATTATTGAACATATCTGGGACGCCTTGCAACGTACTGTTCAGAAGAGATCTCCAGCCCCTCGTAATCTTTCGGATTTGTGGACAGCCCTGCAGGAATGATGGTGTCCATTCCCTCCAGCACTACTTCAGACATTAATCGAGTCCAGGCCACGTCGTGTTGGCGGCGCTTCTCAGTACTCGCGGGGGTCCTACACGATATTAGGTAGGTGTGCCAGTTTCTTTGGCTCTTCAGTGTAGAACGGCCAGTGGCAGCCACTCAACCCACTTTCACTTTGAGTCTCATTACTTCGACACCATCGTTCATGCTTAGTACAGCGAGCTTCATCCTAGTTGGTATTGTATGAGCTGCATTTTACTTTTTGCTCCTTTATTTCCAATGAGTCTTCATTCGCTCGGAGAAATACAAGTCATGTAAATCTTCTGTTTGCTGTGTTCACTTCTTCGCTAATGATTTCTGCGTATGTCCAGTTTTCCTGTGACGACAGTTGCTGCACCACTATAGCGCATTCCTTACTGTTGTGTTCAACATCGTATACAATAAGTCTCTTGTTTTTCACGTTAGAAACAGCAATTTTCAGCACACGTTTCGTGAGGTTAAATTATTGTTTGGTGTTACTTACTATTCACGACGTTTGGTGTCCTGGAGATGTATTTACTTAGTATACATTCCCCAAGTGGCCAATTTATGGCGCTTTTTCGACCACATTTATTTCAAAACTTCAGTTACACTTTTCACTGTCTACTGAACGTTTGTGTTTACAGTGTTCATTGTTACCAACTGTCGCTCTGTGTATACTCTTCGTCCTTTGTTTGTGTTGTGATTTGGATCTGTGGTTAGATATTTATTGTGTGTGTGTGTGTGAGAGAGAGAGAGAGAGACAGAGAGAGAGAGAGAGAGAGAGAGAGAGAGAGAGAGAGAGCGTGCGGACGAGAACGTGAAAGGGAAAGAGAGAGAGAGAGAGAGTTATTAATTTTTTGATACATTTTAACACACAAACACAGATCAACACACATATAACAAGTATACTAACAAAAAAAAAAAGATTACACATCGCTTACAGAACAAGAAACACACTCCAGTCACATTTACAAACATCAATAGATAAACCAAATAACCACCAAGTTAGAATGTCAATTATGTGAATCAGTGTACCTGGGTATGACTGGCAGGAATCTCAAAACTAGATACAAAGAACATGTAAGAAGCTGGAAGTATGAAAGTAGCCATTCTACCTTCAACAGACACCTGATAAAACACAGACGTGAACCATCCAACATAGAACAGTACTTGAAAATTATTAGAGTGTACAGGTACAGCAATAAACTCGCGATATTACAGGAAAAGTTTCGCCTACAAAGAGCTTTTGCAATGAACCAGAAAGTTATTAATGGGCAAGTAAATACAAATAATAAACCAGTGATCATGTCAGCCACTACAACAATGATAAACAGAGATGTAAAAAGTAACCAGGCAAAACAGCAAATTAACCTATCTCTCTCCACCTCACGGAATTTGTGCTGCATAACTTCTTTCTAACCTGAAAAATAAGAGAATAATAAGTGAAAACGTAACGGGTTAACATACTTGTAAATACTATAAACTCATTTATTATATTCATGAAACAAACATGCACTACAGGATACTGCAGATGCTTCACAAATAAACGAAGTGAAACGACTGTGCGAAAAAACTAATTGCCTTCCATTTAGTTGCAAAGTCAGAATATACCTCAATGAATCCAGTTAGGTGCTTGATAAGATTTCAGAGTAGTAGAAAGATTGCCAACTTGCTTTAAATAGTTAAAGGTAAAACGAAGAGCTAAGCATTCTTGATGCTTAAATGTTGTGACTGGATTGAGGACGTTTGGTAGGGAGGACACAGCATGTTAACTTCGAGTGTGCCCTACGGAGTTTAGTTGGGACCCTTGCAGTTCACGTTGGAGTATTAATGACCTGACTGACAGTTTTAACAGCAACCTCAGATTTTCCGCAGATTATGCAGCTGTGTATAATGAAGCGCTGTCCGAAACAAGCTGTGTAAATATTCTGTCAGATATTGTCGATATTTCAAAGTGGTGCAAAGACTGGCAACTTGCTCTAAATGTTCAGAAATGTAAAATTATGCACTTCATAAAACTAAAAAACGTAGCATTCTATGACTTCAATGTCACCGAGTCACTGAATCATATTTGGAGCCGGTAAATTCATACAAATACCCTAATATAACAGTTTCCACGGATAAGAAACGGAACGATCACAGAGCCTCAGTTGTGGGTGAAGCACGTGGCAGACTTCCGTTCTGTTGAAATGAAATGTTTATCCTAATCTCTATGCAATGCGCCATGTGTGCTGCGGGGAATGGTAATCTTGGCTTGACCGCCTGGATTGCGAGGAAGGCCAACCTCTATAAAAAAAAAACCTCAATCTTTCGGTGTGCTCCGCGCCTAGAAGATGCATGGCTGTTGGGGTGGAACAGTCGCAAGCGGGCAACCTCTGGGGCACCTGCCGCACCCCAGTTGTATAAGGCTTACTCAGGCACGCGGGGCTCTGTCTGAGCGGACTTTTAGTTCCCTAGCTGCTCGTGGGACCGCAATGGACCCTTCGACCTCTACATTTCCCCCTACCAGTGGCTTGGGTGGGCCGCTGGTAGGAAAACACACCCCATCGAAAAAGCGGCTACGCGCTGCGAGTCCTCCAGCGCCTGGTGTTGCTAGAGATTTAACAGAATGTAGTAACGGAGCACATTCTGATAATCAGAATGTGTTTTTGATTATTAAAAGGAAGGAGGGTAGCTTTGAGAGGGTTTCTCCCTTTTACATCCACAAGGGTCTTGAGGGAATTGCAGGAACACTGAAATCTGTAAAGCGACTGCGCAATGGGACTCTGTTAGTTGAAACTTCTAGTTCCCGTCAAGTCGCTGCCCTTCGGAAAGCAAATTGTCTAGGAGAGTACGCTGTCGAGACCGAGCTCCACTCCACTTTGAATTATAGTAAGGGTGTTGTGACTTGTAGGGACTTGGTGGATATCCCCATAGACGAGTTAAAATCTGAGTGGGCTGACGAAGGTATTGTTGACGTGCAGCACATTATGAAACGAGTCAATGGGGACCTCGTCAAATCTGACTCGTTTATTCTCACATTCAGTTGCCCGAGACTCCCGGAGCATGTTAAAGCGGGGTTCTTACGTTTGCCCGTACGGCCATATTCCCCAACCCAATGCGCTGTTTTAAATGTCAGCGCTTTGGGCATACTACGTTGGGGTGCAATGGGATAGCCACTTGTGGTAAATGTGGTCAGCCTGCCCATGACGGAGCCGATTGTTCATCGTCTGTGAAGTGCGTGAATTGCTCTGGGAGTCACCCTGTCTGGAGCCGGATCTGCCCCATCTATCTCGAAGAACGGAAGGTACAGGAGATTAAAACATCTAAGCGCATCCCCTATGGTGAGGCCAAGAAGCTCTTTAAGGCCATGCAACCTCCTGTGTTTTCAACATCTTTCGCTTCCGCTCTCAAAAAACCAGTACAACTGGCCACTGTTGCTACACAAACGGAGGTTGCTAGTGTTAGCACTACAACCTGCGCTTGCCAGTGCACTTGTGCTGCTGCGGTTGTTTTGCAATCTGCGGCTCTCCCCGCTACATCGGACAAGGCCGTGGTTGCTGACATTGAGGTACTTCCAGCCTCCCCCCATATGGCGCCTTCTGCCCAGGCGAGTCAACCTCCAACTGTTGACAAGGCTCTGCATTCCAAGCCCCCCAAGACAAAGCCTCAGAAGATGAAGGTTCTGCCACCTGAGGAGACTAGTCAGCGTCGGTCCGATGACGAGGCCATCGTACTATCTGACATCTCCCGTGGGTCGTCATCGGATCTTATGGACATTGATGTCGACCGGGGGCGATCTTCTCGCCCCAGGAATAAATCTCCGGCCAGTACGGTCTCTCCTCCAAAGCACAGAGGCAGGGTGAAAGTTCAGCCACCCTGATCACTGGCTCCCATATTACAGTGGTACCTGAATGGGTTCAGGACGCATGTGGCCGAATTACAACTCCTTATACGAGAGTGCCCCTTGTGCTTATGTCTCCAAGAGACATTTTCGGGCCACTGATTCTCCTTTACGCGGCTATACCGTGTATCGAAAAGATGATCTGACGGGGCAAAGGGCAAAGGGTGGTGTTGCGGTTTTTGTCCGTGACATGCACCCCTCATCTGAGCTCCCTCTCGTCACCGACTTGCAAGCAGTTGCAGTTGACATTCTTGTGGGTCGGAGGCTCACAGTCTGTTCTGTTTATTTACCACCTCCGGATGCGATAGACTCTGATGCTCTCACGGACCTTATTAGCCAACTCCCCCGCCCATTTCTTCTTCTGGGGGACTTCAACGCTCATAATGTCTTATGGGGCTCTCCGACTACTTGCCCCAGGGGTCGCATTCTGGAAAGCGTCATGATGTCTGAAGAACTGTGCCTCCTCAACTCTGGTGCTCCCGCTCATTTCTGTACTGCTTCCGGATCGTCATCGACTATTGACCTTTCCTTTTGCTCTCCAGCACTCGAGGATTCTGCTCTGTGGGAGGCTGCAGCTGACCTCCATTCTAGTGACCACTTCCCCCTCTGTATTCGCCTCCTGGATGAGGCTGTGGCATTACCAGTGCCACCCCGGTGGCACCTTTGCAGACACTTTTCAGCCAACTGGCTGTTTTGGAACACCGTGCCAGCGTCCACGAATGGGTAGACCATGTTGCAGCCGTGATCTCACATGCTGCTGAATTGTCAATCCCACGGTCATCCGGTCATCCCAAGAGGCGTCCTGTCCCTTGGTGGACCACTGAGTGCCACTCAGCCATCCGCGCCCGCCGTGCAGCACTGCGCCGCTTCAAGTGCCGTCCCTCAGCTGACAATCTTGCGGCCTTTCGGGTGGCAAGAGCCAGACCGCGGCGAGTGATTAAAGAGAGCAAACGACGGTCATGGCAATCGTTCTTGAATTTCATCTCTCGCTCCATTAGTTCTACGAAAGTATGGGAAGCCATCAGGAGGATTTCCGGGAAACTCAGCCAGCTCCCTGTCACGGCATTGCTGCATCAGGGATGTCTCCTCACGGCGCCGAGAGACATTGCCCAGACACTGGCCATGCATTTTGCGGAATCTACCGCCACTATTAACTGTGATCCAGATTTCTGCCGCTACCGCACTGCCATCGAAAGGGGTCACTTGGACTTCCGGTCTCTGAATTCTGAACCCTATAACTGCCCCTTCACAATGTGGGAACTGGATTCTGCGCTGTCTGTGGCTCATGATACTGCGCCTGGTCATGATCAAATCCGGTACAGCATGCTGCGGCACCTGTTGCTGCCATCCAAGGAAGTTCTCCTGAACTGTTTCAATATGATATGGTTATTCGGCACGTACCCTGACTCGTGGAGAGAGGCGATTTTGATTCCCCCTCCTTTTAGAGACACTGTGAGGTTCCTGGGCCTCACTTTTGATTCCAAGTTGTCGTGGTTCCCTCACCTCTAGAAGGATGCTGGGCCTCTGGAGCAACCAGGGAGGCAGGCGAGTAAAACCTTGTCGTTGGGGGGCCACACGCTCCACACCAAGGGACTCAAGCAAATGCTTGGCACGAATCCCAAATGGTCTTGTTGCCCTGGGACGACTGGAAAAGAGACGTTCCGTAGGCGGTCGGGCAACGGTAGGGTACGTAGCGGAGGTAGGACAGGCAAGGAAATGACACACCCGTCGCACCATGAGGAGTTTCCGCCGGATGGCGAGCGGCGGTTCCCCTGCCTCAGCACACAGGCTGGGGATGGGACTGGTACGGAAGGCACCAGTGGCCAGCCTGATACCCTCATGGTGTACTGCGTCAAGGATCTTCAGATACGAAGGCCTTGCTGACCCATACACGGTGCAAGCATAGTCAAGACGCGATCGGACGAAAGCCCTATAAAACTGCAGCAGACGCGCCCGATCTGCTCCCCAGGACCGATGGCTCAGACACTTCAAAATATTCAGTGCCTTCAGGGCCCGCACCTTGAGGTCTTTAAGGTCGTCCAGAACATCCATGATGCCCTACTCCACCTGCAACGGCAGGGGAAGGAGGTTTCTTTCTGCTGGGTGCCGGGGCACGTGGGTATTAGGGGAAACGAACTGGCGGATGTGGCTGCCAAAGATGCATGTTCCCTCCCTCACGTTGTTGAATGTGCCGTCCCCCTCCATGCTGTAACCTCCCTTTTGCGTTTTCGTGTTATGCATCAATGGGAAGAGGAGTGGTTGGCAGTTTCTGACAATAAGCTGCGTCTGGTAAAGGCCACTACGCGACCATGGCGTACGTCCTACCAGTCATACAGACGGGATGAGGTTCTCCTCACTCGCCTCCGCATTGGACACAGTTCCTTCACGCATGGTTTTTTACTCCGGCGGGAGGACCCCCCAATCTGCAGTGCTTGTGGCGTCCAGATTACTGTCCGCCACATTTTACTTGACTGTCTTATTCTCTGACCAGAGGGCGGTGGTTTCTTTGCCACCGGATTTGCCCTCTATTTTGCAAGACGACGCAGCGACTGTTGTTAAGGTCTTACGGTTTTGTGTCTTGTCCAATCTGTTGCCTCGGATTTTAGGGAGAAGGTTTTAATGTGCTGCTGGGTGACTGGCTCACCCAGGTTTTAGGTAAGAGGTCCCCCAGTCACGATTACCTCCTTGTTTCCCTTCGGTATCTGTTCTCTTTTCCTTGTGTTTCCTTTCCTTTTTTAGTGTGTTTCTTCTCCTCTTGTTTTGCCTCTGTATGTGCGCATTTGGAACTGCGTCAGGCCTGTGTCTTTTAGCCGTTCTCCTTGTTCGGCGTCCGTCTTCGTCCCTTCACCGCTTGTGTTCCTGTTTCTATGCGTTTGGGCGCTGATGACCACGCTGTTTAACGCCCGTAAACCTCAAACACACACACACACACACACACACACACACACACACACACACACACACGCGCGCAATGCGCCATACGTCTCTCTATTGTTGATTTTCTAAAATACACTGGTGAGCCAAAACATTATGACCACCTGCTATAGAGCTTGTTTGTCCATCTTTGAAACGAAATGCATAGCTGATTCTGCGTATCGGGGATACGACAGTTTCTTGGTAGGTTTGTGGTGATATGTAGCATTATATGTCCACACAAGGGTCACGTAATTCACTTAAATACCGACTCGCTGATTTGCGTACTCTGTGATGGCTATAAAATAACGACAAAAGAACTATACATGCGCAATGTTGGGTGAACTTTAAAGCCTAATTGTGATACGGACAAAGTGACGAAATAACTTTAAAGACAATTTATCGATTCTGATAATAGAAAAAAGACATTATTCTCCGTGATGTAAGACCATATGTGTAAACTAAAGAACTGAACACTATAATCTTTGTTATATTATAATAGGACTGGAAGATAATGAACTTAGTCGTCTTCTAATGTCTTCTTGTGTCTTAGCTATTGTTTGAGTGCATAAGGTACGATTGTATTGCGATAGCTTTTGTCTTGCTCTCGTTTAATTACTAGAACATAATTGATGTGTAAAAGAGTTATGAAAATATAATAAGCTAATCTGGAAAGCAGAGTAAACATTTAAGGAACCCACACCACATTGTTATAACGCAAGAATTTGTGTAGCATTTTTTGCAGCTGTTGCGGTGCGATCACCTTTGACTGAGAAAGTTGGCCGCCATTACGCTGCGCATTTAAACTTTTTATTTCCACAGGAAATACGACGAAGTCGGAGAAGAAGAACTTATTTAAAAATACTATCAGAATTAATTAGTATCAAATCACAAGATTTATTTTATCATACAATGACTATTTTCAGTGATAGAATTTATTATAGATCAGGTGCCTCTTTGCATAAATTTTATTACGCTAACGCATCTGATAGTATTTGTAGGAAGCCTCGCGCTCGTTTTCAATCAGAATTTAAAGTTTAATTTGGCAACCTGCAAATATAATATTACTTATTTGTAATGGTTTCGTACGAGCTTTTATGAAAGACAGCTTTACGAAATTTAACTTCGCGAACTTAATAGAATCCTCATATAACTTATAGAAGAAAGAAACATTGCATGGCGCCCGACAGCGAGCCAGATGGATTCCACGGGATTTACATTAGACGAATCTGGTCGCCAGACATCAACGTGAGTTCACAATAACGCTCCTGGAACCACTGTAGCATGGTTCTGGCTCACAGACACGGACAGTTATAATGCTGAAAGATCGTCGTCGGGGAAGACACCAGGTACGAAGGCATGCATGTGGTTCGCATCTGTCAGCGTGTCTTCGGTTACTACCACAGGTCCCATGCAAGCGCAGGAGAACGTCTCCCGTACCGTAATACCGCTCCCACCAGCCTGCATCTGTGGCGCCCTGCCCGTTTCGAGCCACCGTCCACCTCGATAACGGCGTTTGTGAAGACGACCGTCTACCTAGTGGAGCAAAAATTTGATTCACCCGAAGATCCGACATGTCTCCATTGATGAACGGCCGAATCCCGATGATCTCGTGCCCATTGCAATCTTAACTCACGGTGTCGTTGGGCCGACATGTGAACACTTTGGGAGGCCTGGTGCGGAGCTCCACGTTCAACAACGTAAGATGAACGGTGTGCTCCGCAACACTTTTGCGTACACCAGCATTATGCTCTTTCGGCAGAAATGCCACCGATCACCATCTATTCTACTTTACAAAGCAGACAACTCTCCGAACCCCACGTTCTGTGAAGAGTAGTGGAGGTCCGACCATTTACCGACTAGTGGTAGTTTAACTGTCCTACCTCTTTCCGTAGATGCTCACGGCAGCAGCACGTCAACATTCGACCAGCTTCGCCGTTTTCGAGATACTCATTCACAAGTTCTGCGTAATGATAATCTGCCCTTAGTCAAAGTTGCTTTACCGAGCGAGATGGCGTAGTGGTTAGCAAACTGGACTCACATTGGGGAGGACGACGGTTCAATTCCACGTCCGGCCATGCTGATTCAGATTTTCCGTGATTGCCCTAAATCGTTCCCGATAAATGCCGGAATGGTACCTGTGCAAGGGCACGACCGCCTTCCTGCCCCGTCCTTCGCTAATCCCATGAGACTGATAACCTCCGCTCGGGGATTCGGTGTTGTGTTGTCTTTATCATTTCATCCTCATCATCGCCGCGCACGTTGCCCAATGTTTCGTCGATTGAAATAAGACTTGCACTTGGCAGCCCCGAACGGGGCCTCCTGGCCAACGATGCCAGACGCTCCTTTCCATTTTTCTACTTAAAATCATTAATCGGAATTTTTTAAGTACTGTATTTAGCGATATAAGCATTTCAGGGAAGTGGTGAAGTGAAAATTTTAGATTAATCTCTACGTAATTTAGAATGTCTCTCTCATTTGTTGCTGTCCCAAAATATATGTACCTTTCTGTGGGTGTGCTTTATATTGTGCCCTTTTTCTTGACGTTTCTACAACAGCTTCATTAGTAGAAAAATAGGGAAATGCAATCAGTCTACAAAGAAGATTACTTGCAAATCACTCGTGCGTCTGATTTTAGAATATTACTCAAATGTTTGAGAACCGTTCCAAATAACACTAACAGGGGATATTCAATGTATAGATGGGCTACTGAATGAACATATAGAAGGGCAGCACGAATGGTCACAAGTTAGTTCGACCGTGAGAGAGTGTCACAGAGATGCTGAACAGAATGAACTGGCTGACACTTGAAGACAGACGCAAGTTTTCCGGAAAAAGCCTGTTATCAGAGTTTCATGAACCGTCATTAGATGATAACTCTAGCTGTACACCACAACATATCGCAACCTCCCCTTATGGATCGTGGGGTCGAGGTTAAATTAACTACAGCGCCGATGATATAATTTAACAGTAATTCTTCTTACGTTCCTTACGCGAATGGAATAAGGAAAAAACCCTAACAACCGGTACAATGGAAAGTGTCCTTTTCCACACACTTCACACTGATCTGCAGAGTGTGGCTGTAGGCACTGAATTCGGGAGCGATCTGCTACACTGTTGCTGTTTTATCCGCAGTGTCTGTCAGAACCAGACGCCGCTCACTAGTGTCATTCAAATATACTACATTGGCCATGGCAGTTGGCAACAATTTCAGCTACATTTAGTCACTAACGATTTGACACTGTACCCGGTTGAAAGTTCAGCAACTGGAAGATTTCAGCGATGCAGTGCAACGTCACATAACGTAACGCGTCTAGAAGAATATCAGAATCGCTCTCACAAAGAGAGCAATATCTCTCCATTAGAGCAGCTTTCTCTATTCAGTTGTTTATCGTGTTAAAAAGAAGTAGGTTTCTAATACTTACGTAGTGACGTAACAGGTGTTCGAGGAAATGTCACAGTATTATAGGCATCGAAGTCACCAAAATAAACCATTCAGAGACATACGAACAACATTAGATGATCTCTGGTCAGAGATTGTATGGTGTTGACCGTAACTACACGAGTTTGTACATTGTGTGGCTCCTAAAGCCACAATGAAGTTTCCTTGTAGAAGCTAGCTAACTGTACCTTTGCAGAGAGGTTTTCTTACAATTTAGTTAGGTGCATGCTTATGTAGCAAAATGATTGGACTTGTTAAATCTTTATGGCATGTACTACAACTTAATTAGTAAAAGTTTAATCTATTGGGAGTTTACGTTTCCGGTGTCAGATACTGTTTTTATTATTAAGTTATTCGTTGTTTCTGATACTTTTATGAAAATTCGACGGTCCATACTGAAGTGGTCAACTACTTCCGAAATTACAAATATTAGGTACAATATTCATAATTTGTAGTGACTGTTCTGTAGATCAAGCTAAATGGAGAATGTGAGCCTGAGGTAGTTTGATCATATTGTGTTAGCATCTTCTTCAAAAGATTTGCTTTGTTGTAATATTTTCTGGCACTGATTCACGAAGATATTCAAGAACTATCCTTCAAATTACTATATTTTACCACGAACGTACGTACAAAGCCTCGACTGCTAGCATACATATGATTCTATCTTTTAGTCTTCAAACAACATGGAAGGTTTACAGTTTCCCGTTAACTCCTCTTGTAAAATTCTGCGGTGATAGGCAAAATTATTCTTGGTAAGAAGAGATCATGTCTTATTCTGAACAAAACACTTGCTTTAAAGCGTTAAAGAATGTCGTAAAACTGTTGCCGCCAACAGCTAGAAAACTCATATCCTCTGCAATGTCTTTTTCTGCCTTTTTCTCATGACAATGAATGTGACAGCCACGCTCTCACCATTATTGCGTCAAGGTTATTAAAAATTATTTGTGGTACACAGTATCCGACAGCGAAACTAGCAGCTGTCAGAAATTAAGAAATCTGTTTACTTCCATTCCTTCTACCACGTAAAACATTTAACTACGGACGTAAAGGATATACGGTACTAAATTAGGGCCTGCATTGGTGTTAAAATGACCTTACATGAAAGTGACATTTCTAAGGACATCGTTATTCATTCATTGCCTGCAGAGAACAAAGAGGCGCAGTGAACTTTCTTGTAACGATTTATTAGGAAGAACGATGCATCTCGATTCTCCCCAGAGCTTTCTTAATTCGCAGTGACACGTTGCGAGCGATGCGTTCTCCTGTTTTCCTTACATGAAGCATGCGCACTCCACTACCGTTGAAGCCGTGGGTGTTCTGGGTACAACAGAAGGTAGACGCAGCTGCAGGTGCTCTGAAGCGGCCTGGAGAACACTGGAATGAAATGATGTGGAGTAAACTACTTTAACTGGGTCCTGTGGAGACGACTGGTAGAATAGCTGAGACGCATCTGGTTTCAAAACAAATTCAGTTTTCAAGTTTACGATTAAGTAGACATTTTCAGATATACAAAAAATTCAGGAAGCGACTTCCGCTTCAGAAAGCGTTAGGGAAAATAATCGTGCTTCTAATACTAAAATAATGTTGACAGAGTAGAAAACTGCAATACGAAATTGAGCGATTTTGTGATTAAAGCAATTTATAGTACATTTTTATAACTTCCTGGCTTTATTTTCTCTAGTTTGTTTGTCTTATTGTTTCTTTGTGCTTTACTTATTTATAAGTTAATAACTTGATGATTTTCCCATACAAAAGATTACAATCCGTGAACGGATCCCTAGGAATATTCTGGAAAAGAAAGCGTGTCCGTGGGGTTCTTCGGTACGGCATAGTCCTTTCCTCGTGCGGTGAAATCTCGTAATAGATGACACTGGCGACGGTATTGTGGAGGAAGACTGCAAGTGGAAATATTACAATGGCGTGTATCTCGAAAAGGTTGCGAAGGCCCGAACAAGATAGTTGCTTGTTCTGTCGCCGGCGGTGAAATGCGTCGTTATCTGATGAACAACTACAGATGCGACTTCTCATAATTTTCCAGGTCTACTGTTCGTGAGGAGCACCTGAAGGTGATGACAGGGTATGTCGCCGAAATATTCTGGCCGTTAGGTTCTAGAATCCATCTGAACGGTCGTGAAGACTTGATTGATGTACTATAGAGCTTCGGCATTAAGAGAATTAAACTCAGACGTAGTGCAAAAATAGAATCACAGAGTTACAGTCTTGAAAGAACCCATTATTTACTATCTCACTTTTTACTGCTACGTTTGTGTCCAATGAACTTTTTTCTGATGGTGTCTGAATGCCTTCCTGACGCCAAAGCGTCAATTTCAGCTAAGGCAAGAAATGTTGTTTCTACCATCATCCTGTGAGTCGTGCAGACTCTGTTCTTTGTGTCTTTATATATTAAATGTTTGTGTTTTTGAAGAGCGGGTTGGGAACGACCAAGGAGCTCCTCTTAATGTGTGGAGGCAACCACTCACAAGTCAGGTTTGGTACTGCACGGTTCCATTCCGTGCCCCTTAAGCTAGCGCTCTGGATTGGATTGGATTGAGTGGGGAAGGAGACCAGACAGCGAGGTCATCGGTCTCATCGGATTAGAGAAGGACGGGGAAGGAAGCCGGCCGTGCGCTTTCATGGCTCTGCCATGAAATCTGCAGCAGTTTGCGGAAGGGTTGCACTTCTGTCACGTTGAACGATTCTCTTCAGTCGTCGATGATCCCGTTCTTGCAGGATCTTTTTCTGGCCGCAGCGATGTCGGTGCTGATATTCACGGTATACTCGTGAAATGGTCGTACGGGAAAATCCCCACTCCATTGTTACCTCGGGGATGCTGTGTCCCATCGCTCGTGCGCCAACTATAACACTACGTTCAAACTCACTTAAATCTTGAGAACCTGCCATTCTAGCAGCTGTAACCGATCTAACAACTGCGCCAAACACTTGTCTTGCATAAGCATAGGCATTACCGTATTCTGCCTGGTTACGTATCTCTGTGTTTGAATACACATGCCTATACCAGTTTCTTTGGCGCTTCAGTGTATTTGTGTTTCAAGCGGTCAAATTCATTACGTATTGTAAATGTATGGCCATGATCTCTGACATATAGCACGGCTACCAGAGTGCATCAGTGTTGTTCGTGTTGAGTGTTGTTACCAGGCCTGGTAGGGTATATAAGGGACGTGAACAACGTATAGTGTTGAGAGATCACTGTGAAGGACAATCGTGCGGTATCCTGGGGAATTCGGACGTGAGAGTGGTGCGACGTTGGAGTGCGTGGGAATGTGGAGGCAGACGTACTCACAGTCAAGGTCCCAGCTGAGCACGTCTGAACACCACAAGAGGAGATCGCCGTGTTAAGCACCAACCACTTGGTAGCACCTTCACGTGTCCGCGTCTCCCATCCAAGAATAACTAATAAGTAAATAATTCACTTGGAAATATGCCGTTATTATTTAGGTACTTGCAGTGTGCGTAGCGATGGCAACAAATTCTAAACGGTTTATTCAGTTATATTATTTGTTCACATTATAATACGAGGGTCGTTCATAGGTAATGCCCCACATTTTTTTTCTCAGGTTATATTTATTGTTAAGAGCAGAATTTGGTGACAATATACATCAATATGTCTTGTCTATATCCCTTTTATCTACGTAGCCTCCATCACGTTCTATGGCTGTACGCCAACGTTGTGAAAGAGCACGTATTCCTGTAGGCGTAGCCATGATTTCACTGCATGACTGACAGTCTCGTTATCTTCAAATTGTGTTCCCTGTACAGAATCTTGAAGCGTCCCAAAGAGATGGAAGCCCGAGGGTGCCAGGTCTGGACTGTAGAGTGGATGAGGCAATGATGTCCAGCCCAACTTGGCGATGTGTTCCGCAGGTTCTCAGACTTGTGTGTGGGCGTGCATTATCGTGTTCGAGCAAGATTTCTGCTGGATTCTTGTCCGATCGAACACATTATTCATAGTCTTCACTTATCCCTCTGAATTGGTGGTTGACCCTATTGGCATCACATCCACGAAAATGATGCCATCACAATCCTAGAAAACTATCACCATGACTTTTCGGGCAGAGAGGGTTGTCTTGAATTTCTTCTTTTGTGGTGAATGAGGATGATGCCACTCCATGGATTGCCTTTTTGTTCCTGGCGCAAAGTGGTGCACCCAGCTTTCGTTCCCCGTAACGGTCCATGACAGAAAGGCTTCTCCGTTGGTCTCTAAGCGCTCCAACAATTCAGATGAAATGGCCTTTCTTTGAAACTTGTGGTCTGTTCTGAGAATTCTTGGAGCCTACCGTGAGCTCCTCTTTTAATATCCGAGAGTCTCGATATTGCAGGCGTATTTCCAGTGTTGACTGACAACTGTAGAGCCAACTGTCGAGTTGTGATGCGCCGGCCGGCACGAATAATGGCATCCGCACGATTCAGCATGTCTGGAGCAGTGGCTGTGACAGGGCGTCCCGAACTTGGCAGATCAAGGAGCTCTGTTTCTGCAATTCCTGAGGCTGTAACTTTCTTTACCCATCTCCCAACTGTACTCCTATGAACTGCAGCATCGCCATACACTGTACACAAACGTTTATGGATGTTCACCACGGTTTCTTTTTCTGCACACAAGAATTCAATAACAGCTCCCTGCTTGTAAAATGAATCGTATGTAGACGCTATTTTCACGCTGTGTCTATGGATCTGCCAGAACGATTCGGAACTCCACCGGCGCACGGAACAAACATCAAATGTAAAACACCAACAACGACATTTGTCTATGTATATTAATGGCTTTTTTTAAATGTGGGTATTACTTATTGAACGACCCTCGTAGTTCTGGCTTTAATAGGCTTTCCTGTATCTCAATTAGAAAGTACATTGCGTAATTTGTTGGTTTGTCTGAGGAAGAGGAGCAAACATCGAGGTCACCGGTCCCATCGCATTAAGGAAGGATGAGGAAGGAAGTCGGCCGTACCCTTTCAAAGGAATCATCCTGGCATTTGCCTGAAGCGATTTAGGGAAATCTCGGAAAAACCTAAATCAGGATGGCCGGACGCGGGTTTACAGTGTGTAGTATTTTTTCTCTTATGAACAACTGAGGTGAGACAAAGTAATTTTTTAATCTAACTGCATGTATTAGTCATAAGCTTAATATTAATCGTAAAATTACTTAATAAACAGTGAGACAATACACATACACGTGTTAAAACTTATTTTAGCAACATAAACAAGGAAAGGCAGGTGAAACTGATTTTCCAGCAGTAAATCGCAGGGTACTGTCTTTGTGGCGTATACGACCTGCTATAGGTTACAGGAAGCGGCTCACCAAAACAAACACAGAACTTGTACACGTGAAAAACATGCAACAACTCTGAAAGGAAACTCTACACTGAGAGTGTTTACGACGCTGCAGAAGTGACAAACTGGCATCTAGAAGCGCTGGAGAAAATTCTTGCTGCGAAGAGTGATAATTAGCTTGTAATAAGATTTTACGGTTACCTGGAAATTATTTTGCATTCAGTTATCGGCAAAATTTAGGGTTGTCTCTTCACTAAGCATGGGTTGTTATTCATGAGCCCAATGACAGACCTCGTATTCCGAGGCTCTTTAACTTAGTTGGCGGTCATAGTCGTAAAAGTGACATTTACGGAAAAGAAGGAAGGAAGATTACCATTTAAAGTTCCGTCGACCACGAGGTCATTAGAGACGGAGTACAAGCTAGGTTTAAGAAAATATTAGGAAGGAAATCGGCCGTGGCCCTTGAAAGAGACTATCCCTGTATTTGCTTGGAGTGATTAAGGGAAATACGAAGAACTTAAATTTGGATGGCCGAACGAAGATCTGAACCGTCGTCCTCCCGAATCCGAATCCAGCGTGCTGACGACTGCTTCACCAGCATGAACCTGCATGAACCACAAAACATAAAAATTATACTCTTCTCAGTACCGTTTCGGTATGATATTCCATTCTGGTTACCCGTGAATGCAGAAGTGGTACGAGTAAATGAAGGGGCTTTGTAAATACTTTACAAAAATCTGTTTTTGTAAATATAACTGACTTGGGTAAAGATTTCATATCACTCATGGCTTCTAACTGAATAAGCTTAAAAAAAATGTGAGTGATGAAATAAATCATCACTCTAGTTAGTAAGTTTGCCTTAGTACAAATTGAAGGGTTTGAGTCAATACCACTTAGTTTGCTTACACGACACAAAGCTTTACGCCTCGCCTGGGCCCGTCAACACAAACATTGGACTGTTGATGACTGGAAACATGTTGCCTGCACGGACGATTCTCGTTCCAAATTGTTTCGAGCGGATGGACGTGTACGGGTATGGAGACAACCTCATGAATCCATGGACCCTCATGTGACCAAGGGACTGTTCCAGCTGGTGGAGGCTCTGTAACGGTGTGGGGAGTGTGCTGTTGTAGTAGTATGGGACCCCTGATACGTCTAGATGCGACTCTGACAGGTGACACGTACGTAAGCATCCTGTCTGATCACCTGCATCCATTCACGTCTGTTATGCATTCCGACGGACTTGGGCAATTCCAGCAGGACAATGCAATACCCCACACATCCAAAATTGCTACGGAGTTGTTCCAGGAACATTCTTCTGAGTTTAAACACTTCCGCTGGCCCATACATGAACATTAGAAGAGATCTCCATCCCCTCGTACTCTTACGGATTTACGGACAGCCCTGCAGGATTTATAGTGTAAATTCCCACCAGCACTACTTCAGACACCAGGCGAGTCCATGCCACGTTGTGTTGTGGCACTTCGGCGTGCTCGGAAGGGCCCTACACGATATTAGGCAGGTGTACCAGTTTCTTTGGTTCTTCAGCGTATAGCGGTAGGTATTCCAGAATCGGATCCCTGTTACTGCAAAGGGCTTAGAGACGTGGCTGAACGATGCAGTGGGACAAAGAATTTTGCTGTGATGAGAACGGATGTTTCTGCCATGTTGTTCAGAAAAGAGCGTTACGGTCGAGGAGGGACATGAGGGACAGTGTTCACTGACAAGACAGTAGAGAAGGCAGGGGGCATGGAATTCTCTGCGCTTGTCTGCACGCAGCATGGTTAGCTGGCCATATGGTGGTGAAATATGATAAAACAGTCGAACATTACAGGTATAACGAACACAGACATTTGTAACAATTTCCAGGCCCCGCGAGCTTTCTCGAGAAAGTCCTTGCAGGGTAACATTTCTGTAATGACTAATTGGAAGTATAAATGTTTGTACGAGTTTCTTTTTCAGGTTAAGAGGGAAGAGCTTCTTATATTTTTGTAGGAAATTGAGAGATGCTGATGACTTCCTGCACACTGTTATTTCGTGCTCAGTCCAATTTAGATTTTCGTCCGTTATTACTCCTAGACTCGTTGCTAAATGAGAGAAATTGATATTTGTCCCATTTAGGGACTCAACTGTTATTTCAGGTTGTGAACCTAGAATGACCAAACAGTACCGCTTGGTGATTGGATGATTTTAGCTTTAACCCTATACCTTGAGTCAATTTTGATAGTGCACACAGATCGGTATTGAGATTCTCAACAGCTGTCTTCAGGTTTATTAGTCTTGCACTTGAGATACAACTGGAGATCATTAGCGTACATGTAGTGTTTGCAGTAGGACAAAACTGATGACACGTTGTCGACATACTTCGAAAAGAGTGTAGGACCTGTTACCGAACCCTGAGGGACCCCTAATACCGCCTGCCTCCATTGTGACGCTGTGGTGCCAGATATGACCGCATTGCTGGGGAGACGTAAGGTACGAGCAAAACCATTGCACTGCACTTGGCGACCAATTTAGGCTGCTAAGTTTGGAAAGTAAAATATCGAAGTCGATAATGCCAAAGACTTTGCTGAAGTCTAAGAAGCCTGCCAGGAAGTTTCAAATTGGGATACTTCCGCTGCTGAGTAAAAATCTTGTCCATGTCTCATGTTTATTCTTCCTATCGGACCTAGGGCAACCTTTGGGCTTTCTTAGTAATGTGCCTCTCACTGACGTACAATAGCAGCAAGTCAACAATGAACAGAGGCAGAGTTGTGCCGTCAGTGTTCTTCCACCACATGTATGCAAAGGCATTCTCCACCAACAGTGTATTATCTCGTCTCTGTTCCCCTGCTGTCAACCTCCAGTCAGTATTAAAACTCCATCTGCCCCAAGGCCTACAACAGCAGTGGTAAATCATCCGCGCTTCCTTGCGGCAAAAGTGACCTCGGGAATAACGTGACACCCTTATGCGTTTGATATATCGTCTGCTCTGTTCTGTACCGAGCGAGGTAAGCAAATAAATAAAATAAAAATATTGTCGTTCATCTGTTACAGCAATAGATAACATCAATTTACGAGCGCACGTAAATATACAGCATATAAACAAAAAGATTAATTCATAAAAGCGAAAACGACAATAAATTACAATAAATTTCCAATGAAGTGCTATAATTAAACTAAAACAATTTGAAAAAAATTGTTGCATTAACAATGTTAAAGAAATTGTGGTACACTCTGCAAAGAATTACCACTATGCTGTCACATTTTCTCATTAATAAATTCATTAACTGAGTAAAAAGGGTTAATGGATAACCAACTGTACAGTTTGTAATTAAATAAGTCGAATGGAGCTTCTATCCATTCCAGAGGTAGTTTGTTGAACATACCAACTACTTCATAGCTGTTCAATGAGTTAGTCACCACGTAAGGTAAGTCAATATGTCTATCATTTCTAATGCAATGAGGGTGCAAATCCTGTCTAAGCTGATATACTGATAAGTTATTCTTTGTATAAAAGAGAACACTGTAAATGTACAAGTTTATTATAGTTAATATTTTAAAGGCAATAAACAATAGTCTACAGTGGAAAGATTTCATGGGTCTGTAATAAACCAGATGATTTTTAAAATTTTTTTTTTTGTAGTGCCAAAATACCCTGAACTCCTACGCTATTGCCCCAGAACAAAAGCCCTTAGGATATAATACTGTGAAAAGGCAAAGTACACCGATAATATATAATCCAAAGGTACATAATTTTTTTATATTTCTTATATTTCAACTTGGCACCAACATACTTAATGTATAGATCCCAAGACAATTACTATGAAAGACAATACCTAAAAACTTAACATTACCTAAACAGTCTTAAACTAAATACAGTTTGTTGAATTTTACTCTCATTGAGCAGGAATCCATTAGGATTATGCGAAAGAACTTGTTCCCCTTCTAGCAGTAATTTATAGTAGATCGCCTGAGCAACGAAAGGTACCTAACGACTGGAAAAAAAGCGCAGGTCATTCCCGTTTATAAGAAAGGCCACAAGATAGATCCACACAATTATAGACCAATATCGTAGACATCAATCTGTTGTAGAATTATAGAACATGTTTTATGTTCAAGAATTATGACGTTCTTGGAAAATGAACACCTCCTCTATAAAAATCAACATGGATTGCGCAAGCAGAGATCCTGTGAAACTCAGCTCGCTCTGTTCCTCCATAAGATCCACAGCGCGTGGACAACGGCGCTCAGGTTGATGCCGTGTTCCTTGATTTCAGTAAGACATTTGACACCGTCCCGCACTGTAGATTAACGAAAAAAATACGAGCTTGCGGTGTATTGAAGCAGACTTGCGATTGGATTCAAGACTTTCTTGCAGATAGAACTCAACATGTCGCTCTTAACGGAACAAAATCGACAGATGTAAATGTAATATCCGGAGTACCACAGGGAAGTGTGATAGAACCATTGCTGTTTACAATATATATAAATGATCTAGTAGAAAGCGTAGGATGCTCTTTAAGGCTATTCGCAGATGATGCAGTTGTCTATACCAAAGTCGCAACGCCAGAAGATAGAAAGAACTTGCAGAAAGACCTGCAGAGAACTGATGAATAGTGCAGGCTCTGGCATTTGACCCTGCACGTAAATAAATGTAACATATTGCGCGTACATAGGAAAAGAAATCCACTACTGTATAGCTACACTACTGACGACAAACAGCTGGAGACAGCATATGCTGTAAAATATGTAGGCGTAACTACCCAGAACGACCTTAAGGGGAATGACCATATAAAACAGACAGTGGGAAAAGCAGACACCAGACTCAGATTCATTGCAAGAATTTTAAGGAAATATAACTCATCCAATAAAAGAAGTGGCTTATAAGGCGCTTGTTCGCCCGACTCTTATTCATCTATCTGTGATCCCTATCAGGTAGGACTGATAGAGGAGACAGAGAAGATCCAACGAAGAGCTGTGCGTATCGTTATGGGATCGTTTAGCTGGCGAGAGAGCATTACGAAGATGGTAAACAAACTCCACTGGCAGACATTAAAAGAGAGGCGTTTTGCATCACGGAGAGATTTATTATTGAAAGTTTGGGACAGCAATTTTCAAGAGGAGTCGGACAAAATATTACTTCCCCCCCCCCCCCATATACATCTCGCGTATTTACCACGAGGAGAAAATTCGAGAAATTAGAGCCAATACAGACGCTTACCGACAACCATTCTTCCCATGCGTAATTCGAGAATGGAACAGGTTTGGAGGGATCAAATAGTGGCTCCGAAAGAAGCCCCGCCACACACCATTAGGTGGCTTGTGGAGTCTGGTGTAGATGTAGGTGTAAAACTCCAAACCAGATTGATAATTGTGATAGGATGTTTTTAATCATAGTTTGAAGGGTGTCAGAATCTGAACTGACATTGAAGAAAGTGGTATCATCAATGTAGAGAATGGAGTGATTTTATAAAATGGCAAATCATTTATCATTAGAATAAATCACAAAGGTCCCAAAACTGGACCTTGTGGCACCACACCCTTAACTGCAGCTATCTGCGATCTTTCCTTCTGAGTACACATAATTTGTTTACGGTTATTAAGAAATAATTCAAAACTATTATGAACTTTGTTGTTAATGATTCCATAATAAACTAAATTGTTGAGATGCAGATCATGCTCTACACTGTCAAAAGCCTTGCTAAGATCGCAAAAAGTAGACTGAGCATAGTTTTTTCTCGTCATAATCACTAAGCACTATTTTACAAAATTATACACTTATTTTTCACAAATTAAGTACAACGAAAAATATTATTACAAAAAAATGGTACAAATGGCTCTGAGCAATATGGGAGTTAACATCTGAGGTCATCAGTCCCCTAGAACTTAGAACTACTTAAACCTAACAAACCTAAGGACACCACACACATCCATGCCCGAGGCGGGATTCGAACCTGCGAGCATAGCAGTCGCGCGGTTCCAGACTGTAGCGCCTAGAACCGCTTGGCCACTCCGGCCGGCTAAACATGAGCTTATGTCGGGACTCACAGCCAGATATGCCATTACTTCAGCGTCCAGCTATCAGGCTTTGCAACACATGTCTGCTGACGATTGCCTCATAAGCCCTTGCATTAGAAGCAATTCAGGGCTACCACCGTATGCAACAGTCACCACATGGTCGCACAGGATATGTCAGATATACTTCCTTGTAGTAACGTGACCATGGTCAACGGCGGGATCCGTATGGCTATCAACACTGAAGCCTACCCACAACATCACAGAACCTTGGGAATCTGTCGGTTTCCTAGACAACATTAGGGAGGTACCGTTCGCAAAGCATCTCCACACACGAACACGGCCATCACCTAGGGTCAGAGGATATCTGGTACTCGTCTGTGAACAACACGTTTCCGCAGTGACGAAGTTGCCAGTAGACAAGGAAACGGCAGAACCAAAGGCGAGCTGCTCAGCTAAAATATGTTATCGTATCAAGCGGGTTACTCGATCAGGACATCTGAGTCGTGGGGCCGTTTCCCGCACCCTGATCGGAACAGCGGCTCCATTGGCCCTTCTGAGGTCGTCTTGCAGTGCATTGGCGGTATCCGTACGACGCCACAACGCAGAGATGGCCAGGTATCGGTCTTCACGTGGAGCTGTAATGCATCGGCGACCTTGTCTACCTCCACTTGTCTATTGACCTGTCTCTCAGTAGCGTGTCCACAACCTGTGGATGACACACGGAGAGGCATTGGCACCTGCAGCAATCGACCGAAAGTCCATCCTTTCTGGATCAAACAGACCGCCCTTGCAACATGTTCTGCATGAAGATTTCACATTGCATGTGTCTGGTTGAATACCACGTGCATCAACGACAACTGCCACCTGTATACTTCACTAGGGAACACTTCTCTGCCCCTTCGCAGGGGGCCGCCTGACACTGTAGTGCATAACACAGTCAATAGATGGTGAATGATTTTAATTGTTGGCTGCACTGAAAGCCAAGATCTCAAGCCATGCAACATGACCACAGATACCGCCTGCATCGAAATATATTTGACGTACTGAATCTTGATACACGTGTACCTCTAATTCTTTTAAACAGTGTACACTTCAAGAATCAGCTTTAAGTGACGAATCTAGGAATATTCTTCAACGCCCTACGTATAGCTCCCGAATGCAGCGGAAAGACAAGATCAGATCAATTACAGCGTACATATGTGAATGGAAGTAAGTCCTAATAACTGGACCAGTGGGAGGTAACCTCCGCCACGCACTTCAAAATTATTTGCCGAGCATGGCTGTATTGTAGTAGTAGTAGTAGCACTGTGTCCAGACATTCTCTTCTTGCTTCGTGCTGGATGGAACACAGATGGTTATTCAGCTGAGTAATTTCAAGGGATTTTTTTCAGTCGCTCTTATCCACGCGTCTTCGAGCGTTCGTTATTAAACGTATATGTTTAGTGTAGAAGGCTGCCATGGCTTACACTACACTCGTTCGTCCTCTGTTAGAATATTGCTGCGCGGTGTGGGATCCTTACCAGGTGGGATTGACGGAGGACATCGAGAGGGTGCAAAGAAGGGCAGCTCGTTTTGTATTATCGCGTTATAGGGGAGAGAGTGTGGCAGATATGATACACGAGTTGGGATGGAAGTCATTACAGCATAGACGTTTTTCGTCGCGGCGAGACCTTTTTACGAAATTTCAGTCACCAACTTTCTCTTCCGAATGCGAAAATATTTTGTTGAGCCCAACCTACAGAGGTAGGAATGATCATCAAAATAAAATAAGAGAAATCAAAGTTCGAACAGAAAGGTTTAGGTGTTCGTTTTTCCCGCTCGCTGTTCGGGAGTGGAATAGTAGAGAGATAGTATGATTGTGGTTCGATGAACCCTCTGCCAAGCACTTAAATGTGAATTGCAGAGTAGTCATGTAGATGGAGATGTAGATGAAACAGTGAATGCAACCTTATGTTTATTGAGAAAATAATATGAGTGGAGCTCAGTGCTGGTAATGAAACTTCCTTTTACCACCAGCAAAGCAGTCACCGGCTTCTAGGTCAAATACGCCGGCCGCGGTGGTCTCGCGGTTCTAGGTGCTCAGTCCGGAACCGCGCGACTGCTACGGTCGCAGGTTCGAATCCGGCCTCGGGCATGGATGTGTGTGATGCCCTTAGGTTAGTTAGGTTTAATTAGTTCTAAGTTCTAGGCGACTGATGACCACAGATGTTAAGTCGCATAGTGCTCGGAGCCATTTTTTTTCTAGGTCAAATACCACCAGAAGTAAATACCATCAGAAGCAGGTGCTACACGCCATCAGCGAGGTTATACTTGTAACCTTAACGGCGTATATTCACTTTCATAAACTCAGAAACAGAGTTTTCGTGAGAGTAGGACATTATAGGCCTGGATATAATGCAACTGACAACCTTCATCGCTACGTGTAACAGTATGGGAGCGTTATTCGTTGCAAGTTCGCCGCAACTGTGCAGTCGCCGGCTGCGCAGCTACAGGACGGAAGCAGGAGAAAGACTGTTACACCGTGCCACCTTGCTCAATCACTGTCCTTCGCTGGTCTGAAGGCCACGAAAGAAGTTCCAGGTACCGCGGGTATCCAGCTGCAGTACGAAGAACGGTGACCGCGTGAAACGACGGCCGCTGGAGAGCGATAGATTGTGCAAGACCGCTCAAATGAACTGCCACGTAGAATCATTCAGTTTGAAATTTTTATATTTTTGTAATATGCATAGGGACTAAAAGTGTTAACACGTGTAAGAAATCTACTGTAGTCAATATAACTCCATTATATAATGCAGTTATGTTACACTGAGGTCACCGAAAAATCGTTTATACAATAATATAATTATCTTACGCCTCCCCTCTTGCTGGAAAAAATTGGGAAGTCAGCCGATGCTCACTTCTTGCAGAAAATGAACTATTAACTCTCCTTGTTGTGATATCCTCTTCACAAAAATTTCTATCGATTTCGAAGCGGTCAGGGCTTCATAATGAGGTACCACCGACGTACTGTTTAACCACAAAACTTTCTTTCACAGTCATGGGCCGTTATCAAGTATGTCTACACTTTGAGTGCTCGGACTTGCATTTTACTTAGTGTTGCCAGCTAAGTCAGGGCCATAATTGGTAAGGATCCACGATTACGAACTAATCACAGGTAAGGCCGAGGCCAGACTGAGGTTCATGCGAAGAATCCTCAGGAACGTAGGGCATCCATAAAAGAGGTGGCTTACAGAACTCTCGTTGGACGAATACTTACGAGAGGCGTTCCATAAATAATGTAACATATTTTGTCTGAAACTAGATTGTTTTTTTTTTCAAGATTCCGATAGCCCATATTATTCCCCACTCTTTTGTCTACGAAACCCTATTTTTTAACGTAATCTCCCTTCAATGAAGCGGCCTTACGGCATCTTCGTGGGAGGAACCGCACGACCGCGTGGTAACATTCTACTGGTGACGTTGGAGCCAACTTCTTGCTACATCAATAACCTTCCCAACATCTACGTTCTGTTTGCGGTGGAGTGCATCCTTCATTGACCCAAATAAATGGAAGGTCTTTATGGTGTTCTACACTCACACTCATAAATTAAGTTAATGCTGATACATGGTGAAACAACGCTCTGGTAGGCGGTTTGCGGGTTTAAATCACCTCAGGGTATGATCATATGGTGCATTTGACCTGCAGTCGTCGCACGGTGGCGCTGGCAGCAGTACACATACGCAGAGGTGTGTTGGTGCAACGAGGAAGTGTGCAGAATTTTTCAGACGTCCTAATGATGACTGTGTGTTGAAAATGGCTCAAAGAACACATATTGATGACGTTATGAGGGGCAGAATACTAGGGCAACTGGAGGCTGGTCAAACACAGCAGGTTGTAGCACCGGCCCTCCGCGTGCCACAAAGTGTGATCTCAAGATTATGGCAACGATTCCAGCAGACAGGAAACGTGTCCAGGCGCTACAGTACCCGACGTCCACAGTGTGCAACACCACAAGAAGACCGATATTTCAGCTTCAGTGCTCGCAGACGGCCACGGAGTACTGCAGGCAGCCTTTCTCGGGAGCTTACCGCAGCCACTGGAACAGCTGTCTCCAGACACACAGTCTACAGACGACTGTACAGACATGATTTATTCGCCCAGAGACCTGAAAAGTGCATTCCAGTGACCCCTGGTCTAGGAGAGGCCGCAAAACCTGGTGTCAAGAACACAGTACATGGTCATTGGAACAGTGGTCCCAGGTTATGTCCATGGACGAGCCAAGGGATAGTCTGAACAGTTATTCTCGCCGGGTTTTCATCTGGCGTGAACCAGGAACTACATACCAACCCCCTAATGTCCTTGAAAGGGACCTGTATGGAGGTCGCGGTTTGATGGTGCGGCGTGGGATTATGGTTGGTGGACGTACACGCCTGAATGTCTTTGACACAGGAACTGTAACAGGTCAGGTGTATCGGGACATCATTTTACAACAGTATGTTCCCCTTTTCAGGGATGCAGTGGGTCCCACCTTCTTCCTGATTGATGATAACGCACGGCCCCACCGAGCAGCCATCGTGGAGGAGTACCTTGAAACAGAAGATAGGCGAATGGAGTAGCCTGCCTGTTCTCCAGACCTAAACTCCATCGAGCACGTCTGGGATGCTCTCGGTCGACGTATCACTGCACGTCTTCAAACCCCTAGGACACTTCAGGAGCTCCGACAGGCACCGGTGCAAGAATGGGAGGCTATACCCCAGCAACTGCTCGACCACCTGATCCAGAGTATGCCAACCCGTTGAGCAGCCCGTGTACGTGTGCATGGTGATCATATCCCATATTGATGTCGGGGTACATGTGCAGAAAACAGTGGCGTTTTGTAGCACATGTGTCTCACGACGGTTTTCTCAACTTATCACTAATACTGTGGACTTACAGATCTGTGTCGTGTGTGTTCCCTATGTGTCTGTGCTTTTAGCGCAAGTTTTGTGTAGTGCCACATAGTGTGGCACCACATTGTGCAAATATCCTTAATTTATGAGCATGGGTGTATTACGTGGCGAGAAACCCAGGGATTTGAGTACCCCAGCTGGTGGACGAGAGTGTCAGCGCTACAAACAACGACGTCAAGTTGAGCAGAGAAGTGTTTGAATGTGATCCGTCGATCACCTTGAAGAGAGTGTCCGCACGTTCCAGCATTTCAGGTGTCACAGCTGTTTGCGACCGGCCGGGAAGCGCGAGATCAGACAGGTTTGTTCGACCTTATTTCGACTATGACACACGCCTCGCCCAACGACTCATCGTGCTTTTTTTCACAGCCAGGTCTCCGTAGAGATTTTGCAAGGGCCTATGATTTTCCGCCGAAAGAAACTCAGTGACATGTCTCCGTCTGGAACGCACCTTCGTTACAGAGGCCATTTCGAAGGCTACATATAGCGTCTCCTCCTTCGCTGAAGCGGGGGTACTTCATTATGTCTGACAATAAATTCCCCACTTTTCCAACCGAAACTGGCCGAGAAATCAAATGTGATGCATTATTTATAAACGCCCAACATAAGTATTGCTCGTCAGTCTGAGATCTGTACTAGATGGGATTAATGGAAGAAACAGATAAGATCCAAAGGGGAGCTGCGTGTTTCGCTACAGGTTCATTTTGGGAGGAGCGTTTGTGTCAGGGACATGCTCAGGCAACTCCAGTGGTAGATGCTGCCTCGAGGTATGGCCTGTTGTGAAAATTCAGACAGCGTACGTTCCTAGAAGAGTCAACCAGTATATTGCTTCCTCTTGCGTATATCTCGCGAAAAGTCCACGAAGGGAAAGTTAGAGACATCCAGGCTCAGACGGAGGCTTACAATAAATCATTCGACCAGCGAACCAATCGCGACTGGAACAGAAATGGGGGACGTGACAGTGGTGCAGAAAGTATCCTCCACCGCATACTGAAAAATTGCTCCGGAGTATAAATGTCTTCGAAATAGATAGAGACCAATGAACAAGAATAAATAAAGGGGTGCGAACTGGATAGAACACTAACAAGAATAAATCATTATTCTCAGCAAAAAAATGCAATTGTCTGTGCCTCAGATTTATAGAACTGTTGCTATGAGGGGCGTTCAGTAAGTAATAGAGCATAGTTCTTCTTCCTCGCAAATTTCGGTTGAAAAAATGGTTACTTTGGAACAATCCCGCTTCAACCCCCATAATTTCATGAAGTTCGGAAAGCTCGCGGCGCTATACCGAGCCCTCAAAATGGCTTCCGTAACGGAAGTGCATTCCAAGCGGAGAGCTCTCATTGAGTTTCTGTTGGCGAAAAACCAGAGCATCTCAGATCTTCCTTAGCGCTTGCAGAGTGTCTAGGGAGATCTGGCAATTAACAGAAGCACAAGGAGGCGTAGGGCGAGACATCTGTTTGATGATGATGATGTTCGGTTTGTGGAGCGCTCAACTGCGCTGTACTCAGCGCCCAGTTTTTACAAAATCCAATATTTAATTCAATCCAATCCAGAAACTGTCACGGTTGATGATGATGCCGCGGAAAGTATGAGGACAACACAAACACCCAGTCCCCAGGCAGAGAAAATCCCCAACCGTGCCGGGAATCGAAACCGGGCCCCGTGATCCAGAGGCAGAAACGCTAGCCACTAGACCACGCGCTGCGGACCGAGACATCTGTCATCATCGCAATAATGTCGTGTATGTATGTCTGATCTGCCTCGTGCGGCCGACCGCACACAGCTGTGACTTCTGCATTCTTGAAATGTGCTGATACACTCATTCGAGATGATCAACTGATCACAATCAAACACCTCGCTGATGAGCTGGACTTCTCTATTGGAAGTGCTGACATACTCGTCCACTTCTTGGGGTAGTCATATCATGCCAGTCAGATTCACCACCAACTAACGGAAGAAGACAAAGAGCAACGAAGGACCATCTGTGCGGAATTGCTTGAGACTTACGAGGCTGATGGTGAAAATTTTTTGTAGAACATTGTCGCAGGCGATGATGACACCTGGGGTCATCACTTCTAGCCGGAAACAAAACGGCAATGCTTCGAGTGGCGCCACACCACTTCTCCTTCGAAGAAGTTCAAAGCCGCCCCCTCAGCCGGTAAACTCATGGTGACGGATTTCTGCATCTCTGAAGGGGCTATTCTGGTTGGTGTTCTCCCTCATGGCTCAATGATCAACTCTCAAGCGTATTGTGCAAGACTGCTCAAATGAATTGCCGCGTAAAATCATTCAGTCTGAAATTTTTGTAATGTTCAAAATGGCTCTGAGCACTGTGGTACTTAACATGTGAGGTCATCAATCCCCTAGAACTTAGAACTACTTAAACCTAACTAACCTAAGGACATCACACACATCCATGCCCGAGGCAGGATTCGAACCTGCGAACCGTAGCGGTTTGCTCGGTTCCAGACTGTAGCGCCTAGAACCGCTCGGCCACTCCGGCTGGCTTTTGTAACGTGGATAGAGACTGAAAGTGTTAACATGTGTAAGAAAACTAGTGTAGTCAACGCAAACTCTGTTAGCAATGTTATTATCTTACACTGTAAGGTAACTGAAGAAACGACCTCAGCAGTTCGTCGCCACAAAAATCCAAACCAACTTCTCCTTCTGCATGACAACGCAAGATCTCACACAAGTATGAGCACCTGAAAGGAACTCACAAAACTTCACTGGACTGCTCTTTCTCATCCACCTTACAGCCTGGATCTCGCACCTTCCGACTTCCATTTGCGTGGCTCCGTGAAGAACGCACTCGTTGGGAAGCAGTGCGTGAATGATGAGAAGGTTGTTGATGCAGCAAGACGTTGGATCTGGCGTCGACCAGTACCATGCGGGCATACATGTCCTCCCAGTAAGGTGGCTAATGCCGTCGCATTGAACGGAGACTATGTTGAAAAATAGCATTTTGTAGCCAAAAGGGGAATAAGTGTGGGGAATAATATACTGTATTGGAACCCTGAATAAAACCAACCTGCTTTCAGAAAAAAAAGTGTTGCATCACTTATTGAACGCCCTTCGTAGAACCAATAAGCATATATTTTTAGTAATGTTTTCAGAGAGAACTATATTACTGTGGCTAACTTTAATTTGTGAAACAAAGGCAGGAAGATTAGGGTTTAACGTTAGGTCGAAGAGAAATCTTTAGAGACGGACACACAAGTTCCGAGTGGGAAGAGATGAGGTAGGACACAAGCCGTGTGATTTTCAGAGGAAACAACCCGACATCTGCCCTGTGCAGTCATAAAGCATCGAGTGCACACGGACCAGCGTAGCGCCACGAAACGGTATCAAGAAGGCGCCGACCCGCACGCCAATGGAAAGAGCGGGCAGGACGACGGAGTTCAGCTCTTAACCAGCCGCCCATGGCTGGTCAGAACCAGATCGGCCGCAGACTTCGAGAGCACCAGTACTGAGAAATAGGAAAAAGATACTTAGCCTTCGTTTTGCGGTTAACGAGTAGTAGCAGATTAATTCAGTAGTTGTGTATAGAAGGCAAAGGAAGCACAGAAATCAAGAGAAGTTGACTTATATATATATATATATATATATATATATATATATATATATATATATATATATATATTAGAAATAAGATATTGCAATAAATTGAAAGTTTAATGTAGAGATCATTTTAGGATTCCTGCTGCTGGCCATCGCTACTTCTCTCCTTCCTTTTTTGTGTCGGTGCTGGCTCCCATAGTAACTGACACAACATGACCTAACTGCAAACCCAGATCTATATGGGCGGAGGGGACTAGGACCGAATTCTCCAGAATGCCACTTCAGTATGTCGGCCACTGCGTCACCTCGCAGGGTCCGTATGTGTACGAAAACTGCTACGTACAAACGATCTCGAAACAATGAGGTCCAGCACCTTAATTTCAGCTCCGTGGCTCGAAAAATGTATCGCGCAATTCCGTAGACAAGAGTCTGACTCGCTCGTATAACCTAAAGCACAATGCGCTGACTTGGGAGACAGGGAGGATGGGTAGGGGAAGGGGGTGATAATACAGACTTGGATGGAATCTGCGCAGCGGATTAACCACCGTGGGCAGGTATACAGGCCATCCTGAGTGTGGTTCATAGGCCATTTCTCACACTCGTTTACACAAACTCTTCCTCGGCGAGAACGATACACAAACAGTAAACATACGATAACACAAAGAGTAAAGTTTACACGATTCACGGACAGGTGGCAAACACGACTCCCATGCCTTAGGTTACACTGAATGCTCTGGGATCAGGAAGGACAACTGGCCACATACTTAAATAACAAAACTAAAAAAGATTTTCAAATCGGGAGAAAGCAGACCCTTAACAGACGTCACAGGGAGAAAAATATCTAGAGTTTACTGTGAAACCTCTACTGATGTAAAATCATCATCGCTTGGGCACCGAGGGTTCCAAAGTACAAGATTGTCAGCTTAGAAAGGAGCCGATGTAAAGTACTCATTGCATACAAAGTAGTGGTAGTAATCATGTGAACTAATAAACCACAAGGAATCGTGTGTGTGTGTGTGTGTGTGTGTGTGTGTGTGTGTGTGTGTGTGGAACGGGGGACGGGTAGGGGGGTGCGCGAGCGAGCAAGCCCACGACTATCTCGAAAGATACTCGAAAGATACACCTTGTTACTGTCTACAAGATAAGTTCCAACGCACCACTGCCGGCAAGAACCGTATTTATTGTTATAATGACGGTAAACCTTTATTATGGAGCTTTCGTACATTGCGCGCCAGCCTTACACACAGATACAACGCTTACCTAGTTTCAAGAGATGGAGAAGGCAAACTGATTTTCTTTGCTACATAAGGGAAGTCCAATGCAGGAAGGGACTATTTTTTCCGTTCCATGCACCACCGTTGAGTTGACCACGAAAATACGTTTTCTTCTGATAGTTTTGTGGTTTAAGTCTGCTGAAAGGCATATAAGATACACAGGGTGTTTCAAAAATGACCGGTATATTTGAAACGGCAATAAAAACTAAACGAGCAGCGATAGAAATACACCGTTTGTTGCAATATGCTTGGGACAACAGTACATTTTCAGGAGGACAAACTTTCAAAATTACAGTAGTTACAATTTTCAACAACAGATGGCGCTGCAAGTGATGTGAAAGATATAGAAGACAACACAGTCTGTGGGTGCGCCATTCTGTACGTTGTCTTTTTGCTGTAAGCGTGTGCTGTTCACAATGTGCAAGTGTGCTTTGGACAACATGGTTTATTCCTTAGAACAGAGGATAATTTCTGGTGTTGGAATTCCACCGCCTAGAACACAATGTTGTTGCAACAAGACGAAGTTTTCAACGGAGGTTTAATGTAACCAAAGGACCGAAAAGCGATACAATAAAGGATCTGTTTGAAAAATTTCAACGGACTGGGAAAGTGACGGATGAACATGCTGGAAAGGTAGGGCGACCGCGTACGGCAACCACAGAGGGCAACGCGCAGCTAGTGCAGCAGGTGATCCAACAGCGGCCTCGGGTTTCCGTTCGCCATGTTGCAGCTGCAGTCCGAATGACGCCAACGTCCACGTATCGTCTCATGCGCCAGAGTTTACACCTCTATCCATACAAAATTCAAACGCAGTAACCCCTCAGCACCGCTACCATTGCTGCATGAGAGACGTCCGCTAACGATATAGTGCACAGGATTGATGACGGCGATATGCATGTGGGCAGCATTTGGTTTACTTACGAAGCTTATTTTTACTTGGACGGCTTCGTCAATAAACAGAACTGGCGCATATGGGGAACCGAAAAGCCCCATGTTGCAGTCCCATCATCCCTGCATCCTCAAAAAGTATTGGTCTGGGCCGCCATTTCTTCCAAAGTAATCATTGGCCCATTTTTCAGATCTGAAACAATTACTGCATCACGCTATCTGGACATTCTTCGTGAATTTGTGGCAGTACAAACTGCCTTAGACGACACTGCGAACACCTCGTGGTTTATGCAAGATGGTGCCCGGCCACATCGCACGGCCGACGTCTTTAATTTCCTGAATGAATATTTCGATGATTGTATGATTGCTTTGGGCTATCCGAAACATACAGGAGGCGGCGTGGATTGGCCTCCCTATTCGCCAGACATGAACCTCTGTGACTTCTTTCTGTGGGGACACTTGAAAGACCAGGTGTACCGCCAGAATCCAGAAACAATTGAACAGTTGAAGCAGTACATCTCATCTGCATGTGAAGCCATTCTGCCAGACACGTTGTCAAAGGTTTCGGGTAATTTCATTCAGAGACTACGCCATATTATCGCTACGCATGGTGGATGTGTGGAAAATATTGTACTATAGAGTTTCCCAGACCGCGGCGCCATGTGTTGTTGACAATTGTAACTACTGTAATTTCGAAAGTTTGTCTGCCTGAAAATGTACTGTTGTCCCAAGCATATTGCAACAAACGGTGTATTTCTATCGCTGCTCGTTTAGTTTGTATTGCCGTTTCAAATATACCGGTCGTCTTTAAAACACCCTGTACTTGTATATAAATGAACGTCGCATGCCTTTTGCGCCATGCGATATGAATTTCCGGTAGCAGCCATGTTGCACCACAACGGTCATCGCGAGTTTAAGTTTAACCCCCTGCTCGTTTTGTTTCTTATTTCGCGTGTCTACCTACAGATTTACAGAAAGACGCGACAGCCTTTCGCAGTCGGATCAAGGAGCGATCTTCAAAAACGTGACCCGGTAAAATAATGGAAAGCATTTTGCATCAGGCGGGTTTACTTCTCATTGGTGCTCATCTCCTTTCTCACCTCGATTATTGAATATCATGAAAAGTAATACTTCAGATCCGAACTCGCTGAACGAGAAAAAGGTTAAGCCGTAGTATAGCAGTTGCATCTTCTTGTGCATTACTTTTCTTAAACCAGAGATTAAACAGCATTGTGGGATTAATTTAGTAACACCCTTTGCTGTCATTGGAAACGATCGATTAATTTCTGTCGTGAAGATGAAAATACCTTTGTGCTGGAAATAAACAACCAGATACAGTGTTACATGTAGTCTGAGGGTTTTACGGCATATATGCTTTCATGCTTCTCCAGTGTACTGCCGGATCCAGTTATCGAATGTCCCCGACATTTCGCCGGACAAACGTTCCACGATCAGGTTGTGATGATGGGAATTGGTGTGCCGAACTTATTTCCGATTGAAATTATGGTATCTACCTCTCATAGGCTTACTACTTACAATAAATAATTGAATTTAGTAACGGTCAAGAATCAGTGCTACTAGTAAGTGCTGAAATTCAATGCTTACAGCTCTAACTGTATTCCGCAGAACTCCACAAGGTTTATGGCAAACACCACTCCGATGATCCAAAATTTCTCTGATTTCAGCAACGTGGTCATTATGCAAGATGTATTTTAGAGCAAGTATTCCTCGATCAAAATAAAGACATACTGACAGCTGAGCATGAGAGGGGCTGGCTGGTGACGGTTCACGTTTGTCTGTGAGCACAGTATGGCTCGAGCAGCAGCACTTTGGGCATTCCCGTTATATAAAATACATTCGTACGCTGTTTGTTAAGGAGCAGTGTTGGGCTTCGTCTGCCAAAAATCTTATCACTATTCTGCGAACTTTCGTGACGAGGTTTGGATATGCTCAAGCGTAAGATGAAGACGCCGCAGAGAGAAGGAATGCGAACAACAAAAACGAGTCACAACTGTTTCTTTACCGGTTGCGAGCCGCGTCCGCAACTGACTGCGACAACAGGGGCCTGACGTAGCAGACGGCAAGGCCACGCCCAGTCTCTGGTTAGTTGTCGCTATGGCAGCCGTCCGGTGAACAACAAGCTGTCATCTCTTTGTTTCTCCGATCCAGGTATAGTGTGCTCCTTGCCTCGATATGAAGCATGAGCTTTCGTAATTTTGCGTGTAGACCGATGCACGGTGTCTTCCACGCAGTGTTTATCACTGTCATTTATTGACCAACGCTGAAATACACTAACGCTTACTAATCTGGCCTGTGACGAATCACACAATTCTTCTGTGAATCATTTCTATCTTCTCCGCTAATCCCACTTGTCAAGCGTCCCGTATCGACGACCAGTACTCGAGAATTGGCCACAGGACGGTCTGCTAAACGTCTTCTTTCTTGCGTGAATGCACGGTAACATAGTATCCTTCCAATAAGTACAGGGTGATTTTTTTCCACCGTGTACAAACTCTTGGGATTGATCGGTGAGAGGGTGCGGGACAAAAAAGGTCTAATTGATTTGTCCGAAAATCCATGGTTTCCATGCTAGAGACTATTTATTCAATTATACACTGTTACAGAGACTGCGGTCTAATACCCGCTGTACTATGCAGCCACAGTTACAGTATGTGTTGAAAATGACTTCCATGCGCCTCAACGCACGCATGTATGCGCCTTAGCGTGTTCTGTCTCTCACGTTCACATCGGCCAGGCTCCATCCGAACAGTGTCAAAGGCAACATGAAAACGCTGCTCCAGTGTCTCCACACCTGGAATGCGCTCTGCATACGCAATACTTCTCAGATGTCCCCATAAGCAAAAATAGCACGAGTTGAGATCCGGTGAAAGACCAAGAGGCGCAACTGCACCCCCTCGTCCCAGCCATCGACCAGGGACAACACTATTGAGATTCGTCCTGACGTTAACGGCGAAGTGGGCTGGAGCACCATCATGTAGCAGCCATATGACCCTTCGAATCATCAGTGGCACTTCTTCCAGCAGGGGCGGCAAAGTCATCCACAAGAAACGCTGGCAGTCCCGGCCTGTTAGGCGACGTGGAAGGAAGACTGATCCCAAAATACGATCGCCCATTATTCCGGCTGCACCGATGCTGATGATTCTCTGTCACGACACTATGGGGGTTCTGCATACTATCCCACACAGGTGGCTGTTATGAAAGTTGAAGATACCATTCCGCATGACGGTGGCCTCATCTGTGAAAAGGGTGGATGACGTAAGTCCCGGAATCGTGGTTGCCTGGTGAAGAAACCAGTGACTAAACTACTCCCAATATGGAAGGTCTGTCGCTAGTAAGCACTTCACACGCTGTAAATGATAAGGGTAGTAACAGTCGTCATAGAGCATGTTCCACACGGTCGTCTGGCTTACCCTGTACTGGCGGGCCAACTGCCTGGTACCGACAGGGCGGTCACCTTCCACAGTGTTAATCACAGTTTCCTCCAAGACTGATGTCCAAACATTTCGGGTACGTACTTCATGATTTCCTGCTTGCTGAAACGACTCTGTCTCAGACAAACGGTGGAACACTCTAGCAGACGAATGCTGTGGTTTTTGTGGGAGGGGATAGGTCTCCTGATACAACCTTGCAGCCCAGCGCCCGTTGCCATTTGCCTTTCCATAAGTGAACACCATGTAGACAAGCTCGCGATTCGAATACAGAACCATTGTGTAGAACGCTGCATCACATCCACTACAACGTGAGTCAGCAAGAGAAGTGAATAGCAATCAACATTGCCAATGACTATGGCAGGAGAGGACCTTAGGGCTTGACGTATGAGGAACAGTACCACCCTCTAGGATGCCCTGCATACTATAAATGTGGCTGCATGGTATAGCGCGTGTTAGACCGCAGTCTCTGTAACAAATAATGATTGAATAAATGGTCTCTAGCACTCATTTCCGGACATAAGTTCAGTAGCCCTTTTTTGTTACACATAGCCGGCCGGAGTGGCCGTACGGTTCTAGGCGCTACAGTCTGGAGCCGAGCGACCGCTACGGTCGCAGGTTCGAATCCTGCCTCAGGCATGGATGTGTGTGATGTCCTTAGGTTAGTTAGGTTTAATTAGTTCTAAGTTCTAGGAGGCTGATGACCTCAGAAGTTAAGTCGCATAGTGCTCAGAGCCATTTGAACCATTTTTTTGTTCCATATCCTCTCATCACTCAATCCCTAGAGTTTGTACACGGTGGAAAAAAAATCGCCCTGTATATCTGCCAGTAGACTTCCTGCAACTAGATTTCCGTGGTTGTTCCATCTTAAATTGTTCCGAATAGATAATCATGAGTACTTGAAATTTGTGACTGATACCATTAACAGTTGGTCACGAAATCAACTGTTAGGTTACATTGACAGACAGAAAAAAATGAAGTACTCAGAAGATGTTTACGTACCCACCGTCGGTCGGTACGTAAACAGTTAGAGCTGCAACTCTGCGACAGGTTGGACAGCCACCAGAGAGCATTACTGTAGTTCGTGTGTAGTGTTGTTCCCAGGCATGGTAGGATATATAACGGGCGTTAACAGCGTCAGATGTTAGGGAATTATTGTGAAGCGCACGGAGATTCGCTGTAATCGTGTGAGGCAGTGTTAGCAGCACCCGGCAGAGTCTGAAAGTGGCCTCATTGTGAGTCTCCATAGGCCTGGTTGGTCGACTCGAGCAATATGTAGAGGAAGTGGTGCAAAGACGAAATACAGTTTCGTTTCTCATTCATAAATTTGTCAGTTTTTCTAATAAAGCAAATGAAATATCTGTAGCACATACATTGGGATACATTTTAATGCTTCCTACATTTTCGAACACATGCTACATTAGGAACATTTCTAAATTAGGCTTAACACTAAGTTTGACATTTTTGGCGCTTCAGATCATGGGGTACAAATATGGATTACTCCATTCGTTTCACGTTTGCTTAAGTTAAAACAAATAATAGAAAATCTACACTACTGGCCACCAAAATTGCTACATCACGAAGATGACGTGCTACAGGCGCGAAATTTAACCGGCAGGAAGAAGATGCTGTGATATGCAAATGATTAGCTTTTCAGAGCAGTCACACAAGGTTGGCGCCGGTGGCGACACCTACAACGTGTTGACATGACGAAAGTTTCCAATCGATTTCTCATACACAAATAGCAGTTGACCGGCGTTGCCTGGTGAAACGTTGTTGGTGTGCCTCGTGTAAGGAAAAGAGATTCGTACCATCGCGTTTCTGACTTTGATAAAAGTCAGATTGTAGCCTATCGCGATTGCGGTTTATCGTATCGGGAAACTGCTGCTCGCGTTGGTCGAGATCCAATGACTCTTAGCAGAATATGGAATCGGTGGTTTCAGGACGGTAATACGGAATGCTGTGCTGGAGCCCAACGGCCTCCTATTATCACTAGCAGTCGGTATGACAGGCATCTTATCCGCATGGCTGCAACGGATGGTGCAGCCACGTCTCGATCCCTGAGTCAACAGATGGGGACGTTTGCGAGACAACAACCATCTGCACGAACAGTTAGACGACGTTTGCAGCAGCATTGACTATCAGCTTGGAGACCATGGCTGCGGTTACCTTTGATGCTGCATCACATACAGGAGCGCGTGCGACGGTGTACTCAACGACGAACATGAGTGCACAAATGGCAAAACTTCATTTTTTCGGATGAATCCAGGTTCTATTTACAGCATCATGATGGTCGCATCCATGCTTGGCGACATAACGGTGGACGTACATTGGAAGCGTGTATTCGTTATCGCCACACTCGCGTATCAGCTGGCGTGATGGTAGTGGGTGACATTGGGTACACGTCTCGGTCACCCCCCTGTTCGCATTGACGGCACTTTGAACAATGGACGTTACATTTGAGATGTGTTACGACCCTTGGCTCTACCCTACATTTCAGCAGGATAATGCACGACCCCATGTTGCAGGTCCTGTACGGGCCTTTCTGGATACAGAAAATGTTCGACTGGTGCCCTGGCCATCACATTCTCCATATCTCTCGCCAACTGAAAAAGTATGGTCAATGGTGGCCGAGCAACTGGCTCGTCACAATACGCCAGTCACTACTCTTGATGAACTGTGGTATCGTGTTGAAGCTGCATGGGTAGCTGTACCTGTACACGCCATCCAAGCTCTGTTTGAGTCAATGCCGAGGCGTATCAATGCTGTTATTGCGGCCAGAGGTGGTTGTTGTGGGTACTGATTTCTCAGGATCTATGTACCCAAATTGCGTGAAAATGTAATCACATTTCAGTTCTAGTATAATATATTTGTCCAATAAATACCCGTTTATCATCTGCATTTGTTCTTGGTGTAGCAACTTTAATGGCCAGTAGTGTAATAATTCATTCTCAAATAAAACACTATAAAACATAATAATACAGTATAAAATATACTATTTTCGCTTATTAAATTCCTTACTGTAAGTAATTTGACTTGCAGAAGTCACAGACATATCGTCCTTTACCATAACGTGTACATTCAGTGTGCGTCTACATTTCGCACATTCCTTTGCCTCATTCTGCTAAAATTTATCCGAGCAAAAGAGACAATTCCCATCTTCATTAGTGGGGACACTGTTGCTCACAATGCTAAAAACATCATCCTTAGAATCAGATAATTCTTGGCTCCTAGGCGTTGGTGGCTTGCTGTCGTCTATACTTCAAGAGATCCCATGTATGGAAACAATATTAGGAGTGCTGAAGGACCTGCTTTTCTTCCCTTCATTGTTGGACTCTTCTGCATTTGCGCAATGGGTGAGATTTGTCAAGGTGTAATTTCGGATGTGGCAGCAGATGCTCCTCCCTCGACTTCAATCTTAGCCTTTCCACTTTGAGAAATGACAGCTCCTGCAGGTGGTTCATTCAGCGGATCATCGGGTAAACACTTAATCATTCCTTCGTTGAAATCTGCATCTGTGAAAGTATGAGGGTTAAAGGGGTGCATTTCCGTCAACCTAAACCCGTTGACTGCTACCTCCCCTGTCTGGCACTTGAGACAGATCTTCCCATTCAGTTCGTCGATGTTCATGTTTTTTACTGGACCTGCATTTTCCCCCATCCATGTGCGTACCAGCTCAGAATTATATGGTTTCAAAGTTTTGTCCAGCGATTGCATTTTGTGGGAGACATGAGGAAGCAGACACGAGTTTTACACATGGTTTCGCGTGATAGACTTATAACATCCAGATTTATAGAGTGGCCCATTTTCTTTCTCTGACATTTTAAATTGCTATTTAAATAGCAAACTCATCCCACTGCTCTTAAAGTCATTTCTGAAGCAATTCCTATAAGTAAAACAGATTGTGAAAGTACGGTACAAATGTGGAATTCAAGACAGAACTCTGGACACGGCCATCTTGAAATTCAGAAACGCAAATAAAATCGAAAATTAAATTTAAATAGGGAGCTTAATGAATTAGCTAAACGTCTGTTTGGAAAATATATTAACAATTTATGTGTTATGACAAGAATGAAACTGAAAACCAGTAGCCTGCAACAATTTGCCTCCTAGTGAATCCGTTAAAACGACTTCACTCACTCGCAATTATTGCATTCCTATTAGAACGCATCCCAAAGCAGTCTATAATTGCTTAACGTAGTTTTTGGGCAGCTAATCAAAGTACAGCACTTAGAAGGAGAGAAATCATAGTATACCATATTACTACCCTTATTCCACATTTGTACCTCTTCCTCTATATACAGGGTGCGGCGTAGGAACTTCCTTATTTGAAACGCGTGGCACACAGGGGCTGTTACTCACTGTTGCGTAGGTTTCAGTGCAATCAAAAGTCGAGACGTAACTTTTTAAAGGTTAGTTTAGTTAAGTAGTTATCATGCAGTGAGGAAGGGAGGAGCACGCGTCCGCCGTTGCTGCCTACTTTTCAAATGGACGTTCGGTCAACAGAACTCAGCGTGCATTCAGGAAACAGTTCAACATCGCGCCTTCAGGTCGTATTCCTGATGGGAAATCTGTTATGTGGGTAGGCCCCTTTATCGATAGTGGAAGTGAGCATAAAAAGAAATCAGGACCTCCAAGAACCACCAGAACGCCTTGAAACAGGGTAAGGATGTCGATTTTGAATTCCCCCAAGCGATCTGCAGCCTCGCAATTTCTGAACGCACAGTGAGACGAATTCTTCATGAAGAGTTTAAATTTAATCCGTATAAACTGTCACTGGTGCACGCAATTCATCCACGTGATTTTGTTTCACGCAAAAATGCGTGTGGAGCCTTGATCTATGAGCTGTCTCATGACGCGTTAGTGTTCTTCAGCGACGAGGCACATTTTCATTTGTCTGGCTCCGTCAATAGACGAAATATGCGGTATTGGAGTGGCACGAACCTCCGAGAACATCATGAGCAGCCCCTGCATACACAACGTGTGACTATTTGGTCTGCACTATCTAAGGTTGGCGGTTTTTCGAAGAGAACGATAAGGCAGTGACGGTCACTTCTGAGCGTTATGTTCAGATGATTGAACAGTTTTTTTCTTCTATAATTTGAAAAATTGGATGTGCGAGATGTCTGGTTCCATCAAGACGGCGCCACAGCTGAGACGACACGAACATCGATGGCCATGTTGCGTGAACACTTCCCCGATCGTGCCATCTCTTTGAGGGGCGATCTCCAGTGGCCAGCACTCTCGCCACGTTTAGCGCCTTGCGACTTTTTTTATGTAGCTATCTCAAATGTTTGGTGTACACCAATCGCACACAGACCGTGGCTGAGCTACGGAACAATATTCGTGTTACTATTGCCAACGTCGACAGAGACATGTTGGAACAAGTGAACTGAAACTCCCGATTTCGACTTTCCAAATGCATTGAGCACAACCGAGGGTACCTTCAAGATATTTTCAAAAGTTAATGGAACAAAACTTTAGATGTTACTCTTTGTAAAGAAAAAAGAATTAAATTGATGTCTCTAATACTTTCTGATTTATGATTTTTTTTAATAAGGAGGTTCCCGCGCCGCACGCTTTATTTAGGGACTCGGATGTGACAGTGTCCCAATGTTGGACTGCACGTGAACGTGAGGGCAGGCATACCCGTCGTCAAGGTTCTGGTCCACCACGCCTGACCACCACAAGGGAGGGTCGCCGTGTTGTGCAACGAGAACATCGTGACCGCTTCACGACTTCGCCTGCCGTCTGAGAAAGTCGGCGAGATGTTAAATCGTAATCTTCCTACCTTGCAAGAACAAGTTATTGACTGCCTGCAACTTTCTGCCTTCCCGCACCACTGCTCGAAATATAGCAAAGCCAGACAAGGGAAGTACCATCTCATACGTAGGCTCGGGAGGGGTCCAATTCTCCCAAGGTTTTGGAAACTCACAGCGGTGTTACTCCTGACGTCGTTGTGTGAGAGTTATCAGGTTTGACCTCAAGTCATGACTCGTGGTAATCGAGGGAACTCGTTCCGCACAGCAGTGGGTCACGGACATTCTGCGTCTTCGTATGTTCCTTGTTTCGTAGGTACTGGCAAAGCCTTGTCAAATTTGGCTGCCTTCAAGCCGGCAACACTGCCCTTCCCCTCCCCCGGCACTGTAATCTGCCAATCACAAAGCTATTTTGTTCGAGATATCGTAAGTAGGCTGTTTAGGTTTTTATGTTGGTAACGCTACGTAGCACTCTCTATGAAAATCGCTGACTGCGCTGTGTGCATTCTGTGGATGACTGGACTCGTTGTTGGAAGTTATTCGCCAGTGTAGTGTTGGGCAGTTGGATGTGAACAGTCTGTATGGTTGAGCAGTTGGAGGTGAGCCGCCAGCAGTGGTGGATGTAGGGAGAGGGATGCCAGAGTTCTGAGATGTTAATACGAGCGGACGATCTGGACGTGTGTCCGTCAGAAAAAGGAAATTTGTTAAACTGGATGTCAAGAATATACATATAATGACTTTTGAACACTATTAAGGTAAATACATTGCTTGTTCTCTACCAAAAACTTTCATTTGCTAACTATATGCCTATCAGTAGTTAGTGCCTTCAGTAGTTTGAATTTTTTATTTAGCTGGCACTATTGGCGCTCGATGTTCTGCAGTAGTTCGAGTAACGAAGATTTTTGTGAGGTAAGTGATTCATGAACGGTATGGGTTATTGTTAGTCAGGGCTATTCTTTTGTAGGGATTATTGAAAGTCAGATTGCCTTCCGCTAAAATATTTTGTGTCAGTTTAGAAATTATCAGAATAAGTAAAGAGATAACAGTCTCAGTACGTTCAGTTTCGCTCTGGAGTTTGAAAATCAAGTAACGTAGAAGTTTTACCAGCACAGTCATTCTTTACATTAAAAAGAGGAAGTTTCATAACATAGGCAGTATCGCTGGCAGTAATAATACCATCTCAATTACAGCTGTGTAGTCTGGCATTGCAGTGATCGCAAAGAGGCGCCTAGCCCGAATTAAGTTAAATACAGTGCGACCAAAAATTTATACAAAACAGTTGTGTCGTTCCTGAATTTTCATCCGTGGCGTAGCAGGTCTAATACGCTGTATTAGAGCTGTTTTTGCGGTTTCAAGCAGACGTGTAGTTTCCTCAAGGGCAACATGTTTTTATTGTTATGATGGTTTCGCCACTGTTGACATGCCAGAACGTAAGAACACGCTGTGGGAACCTGATTCTTAGGGCGAAATGTGTCTCCAGTTATGTCACAACGACGAGTTAATCATGTTTCAGAATGCTATTTACCAGGGGCGTTTGAAAAGTCCATGCAAAAATAAAAACTACTTACGTGTTTGGTGTAAACTTTTTTCTAATTTATCGACTTAGTCTCCTTTTAGACTTTTACACTACGTCCAACGCTGTCCTAATTTGTTGATCCCTTCCGAATAATAGGAGTTGTCCAAGTCTGCAAAATAGCTATTATTTGCTGCAATCACCTCCTCGTTTGAATAAAATCTTTGTCCCACTAGCCATTTCTTCAAATTGGGGAACAAATAGTAGTCCGAGGGAACCAAGTCTTGAGAATAGGGGGGATGTGAGACGAGGTGAAATCCTATTTCAATTAATTTTGCGACCACAGCTGTTGAGGTGTGTGTTGGTGCATTGTCGTGATGGAAAAGGACTTTTTTGCCGTCCAAACGCTGGCGTTTTTCTTGCAGCTCGGTCCATTGACGATGAATAATGTGCACCTATAGTAGTTTTACCCTTTTCCAGATAGTCGATGAGGATTATCCCTTGCGAATCCCAAAAGATAGTCGCCATAACCTTTCCGGCCGAAGGAATGGTCTTCGTCCTTTTTGGTGCAGATTCTCTTGTGGTAACCCATTGTTTCATCTCAGGAGTGTATTAATGTATCCAGGTTTCATTCACAGTCACGAAACGACAATTTAAGTCCTGTGGATTCTTCATGAACAGCTGCAAACCATACTTGTAACACTTCACACGATTCCGTTTTTGGTCAAGCGTGAGGAATCGCGGAACCCATCTTGTGGATAGCTTTCTCATGTCAAAATACTTGTGCAAAATATTATGTACTTGTTCAATCGAGATGCCCACAGCACTAACAATATCACGCAACTTAATTTTTCTGTCATTCATCCTCATATCATGGATTTTATCAATAATTTCTGGAGTCGTAATCTCCACAGAGCGTCCAGAACGTTCAGCATCACTTGTGCCCATATGGCCACTCCGAAAATTTTGAAACCACTTCTAAACTGTTCTAATCGAAGGTCCAGAGTCACCGTAATGTTTACTAAGCTTCTCGTTTGTCTCCTGGGGCGTTTTTCCTTTCATGAAGTAATGTTTAATCACCACACGAAATTCATTTTAGTCCATTTTTTGACAATCACTCGACTTCCTTGATTCACACGAATGCCAAACGCAGTATGGCTGAAACTTGGTGTACGTTCTTTCCAAAGATGATACTAACCAAACATGACCTCGATACGCAACGGTGATGCCATTTCTCGGACTTTGCACGGACTTTTCAAACGCCCCTCGTAGTTTCAGGCAAAAATGAACCATTTCGAGTCAGTCTTACGACTGGGCGTAACTCGTGCTGAGTTGTGGCTTCGCTGCTGAAGTCGCCTTCGAAAAGTACAAAATGAGTCACAAGTTAATCAAGAATGCCCCAAGTGTTCAGAATGTTTCAAGACCTACTGTTAAGGAAGTACTCCAGGAAAGCGCTACCACCCCCTACATATCACTCCCGCAGAAAAGAAGACGAGATTAAACTAATTACCACGCACACAGATGCATTTAATCGGTCATTCTTCATCCATGCGTGAATGGAAATGGCAGAAACGCTAATACGTGGTATCCTCTGCCACAGGGTTTCCCAAACGTTTTCTGTGACAGAACACTTTGAGAAAGTTGGTGCTCTGATGGAACACCTTGTTTACTTTGAAGGTTAATCATTTTTTTAATGAGAACATCTTGTTGTATTTAGTAATTACTTCAATTTTAAGTCGCAACTAATAACACAAAAATTACAGTAAAACTTTCAAAAAAAATTAGTATCCTCAAAATGTCGCAATGAAGTACAATTTTATTAATAGTTTTTCGCGGAGCACTTGTTTACTTCCCATGGAACACCATTTTCCGCGGAACACAGTCAGGGAAACCTGCTCTACCATACACTTCCCCGTCGTTTGCAGAGTAGAGATGAAGGTGATAATAAGTTCCGTGACGCAGCTGAAGGGAACAGACATGGAGATGCTTAGCGTACCGGGTGTGCTTCCAGTGAAATAAAAATGACCTGGAGGAAACGTTTTCTTATTGGACAATATTTCGGCGACTTAAGTGTCCTTGAACCAAGGGCACTCGATTTTCCGGAATGGTCACCTATCCAAGAACTAACTCAGCCCATTGTTGCTAAATTTCCGTGATCGAACGCGCACCGGTGTTACTAATGTGGCAAGGTCGTTCTCGTGTTTTCATTCATTTGTTGACAACCGTGGCATTGCAGGGCTCCGACGGGGATTTCTGCCGTGACAAAGCGACTTTCTATATAGGACAAAGAAAGCTCAAGGGTTAACATAAAGTCAATATCTAGATCACAAGCACAACTGTCACACGCGGAGAGGGATGGAATATGGAATCGTTCGCGACTTTTTTTAAAGAAACCAGAGCAGAAGTATACTAGAGTGATTTGAGGTATCGGTTGAAACTGTGAATAAGGAGGATGAGAGTGAGATTCTTACCGAGCTGCCACTAAATAAGTGTCGAGTGTCTTTCCCGCCTTATTCAATATACAAACAGCCAAAATTGTAGTGTTTGGCCAGTCACAACTCCAAGCGCGTCACAGCAATACTGAAGGGTTGTTTCCGAGGCACATCGCCAAATAAAGGGCACCGTTTTCTTTCAACAAAAAATACTGGGATGTCATTACAAACGCTACTTGTAAGTAGGCTGTTTAGGTTTTCTTTATTGGTAACACCGCCGCCACGTAGCGCTCTGTATGAAAATGACTGGCTGTGCCGTTTGCAGTCTATGGCTGGTTGGCATTGTTGTAATACTCGCCATTGTAGTGTTGGGCAGCTGGATGTTAACAGCGCATAGCGTTGCGCAGTTGGAGGTGAGCCACCAGCGGTGGTGGACGTAGGGAGAGAGATGGCGGAGTTTTGAAATTTGTAAGAATTGATGTCATGAACTGATATATATATATATATAATGACTATTAAGGTAAATACATTGTTTGTTCTCTATTAAAATCTTTCATTTGCTAACTATACCTATCAGTAGCTAGTGCCTTCCGTAGTTTGAATCTTTTATTTAGCTGGCAGTAGTGGCGCTCGCTGTATTGCAGTAGCTTGAGTAACGAAGATTTTTGTGAGGTAAGTGATTTATGAAACGTATAGGTTAATGTTAGTCAGAGCCATTCTTTCATAGGGATTTTTGGAAGTCAGATTGCGTTGCGCTAAAAATATTGTGTGTCAGTTTAAGCACAGTCGTGTATAAATTTTTCAAAGGGGACGTTTCATACTGACCTCGGAATCGAGCAACGTGGGTACTGGTTACAGCAAGGTGATGCCAACTGTATCATGTCCCATTAAGTGCTGGTACGAACCGCTCAGCAACTCTTATCATTTCAATTCGATTATTGACCCCGCATATACACTATTTTTCGCACATTGTCTTTTTTCTCGCTGAGGGTCTTCAGAAGTGCACTCAAACCATCCGTATACACTGGACGACCAGAAAAGGTACATAAGGACTTGCTGTAAAGATGTCAAGTTGCATCGACACATTATCTGCAAGTGGGTAGTTCATATGTGAAACAGTTACCTTCCCCTTATCTGACACGTGCGTGAATTTTCAGCCTTACTTATTTCCGCCCTGCCTTGCGTTACTTAATTTCTGCTCAATGTTTCTAGGTGAAATAACGAGTAAACTGTTTTGATCAAATGATTTTTGTTTCTTTATAACTGGATGTGGACTTAGTAGACCATCTTCAAAAGACAACTGTCTAACGTCCACTAGGCACACCAGTTCTTAGGTAACCAAACATTATAAGCAAAAATACAATTCACTTTACACAGAATGTGTTCAATGCATTTTGGACTGGAAGAAGAAGCTTATGAAGAAAATAAACAGCTGTGTCTATAGCTCCTAGATAATAGTTTCATAAAATACCGGATGGTTGTAATTAAACTTTCCCTATTTTTAACAGGTTGTAACCCGGAAACTAATTACCGTACGAGGACCAAGCTTGGTAGCATTAATATCAAGAACATGGGGAAGAGAAATCATGCAGAATCAGCTCAGTTGAAATATTTTTAATGTGCTGCTACGGTACGTCATACCGTTACATACAGGTACAATTACTGCTACAAAAGGGGCTTTTACAAGGCGCCCATTAGTGTCCAAAAGAGTCTGGAAGCGCAGAATTGCATTCTGCACAGCAAAACGAAGCATGTCCGTAGGTATGCAAGCTACCTCTCTTGAGTGAGATCAGGTTATTCTAAGCACTTGAAACGATGAGCTGGTAATCCGATCGTTTCCAAATGTGTTTCGGAGAAGCAGGTGAACTTTATGAGCAATGTGCGGTAGGGCCCATCTTGCATGAAAACTGTTGAGTTCATTGCGTCTCTCTCCTGTAGGGCAGGTATGACATGCTGACGAAGCATATCGCAGTAACCCTGACCAGTCACATTGCACGTCTTTGTTCCTTGAGCGCCAATCTGCTCAAAAAAGAATGGGCCAATGATGAACGTGGCATGAAGCCACACCGTATGGTGACACGATCACCATGGAGACGAACTTCAAACACAGTTACTGGAGGTGAAGATCCCCACACTCGGCATTTCTGTGTCTTCACCACACCCGTCTGAGAAAAATGAGCTTCGTCTGTCCATAGGACGGTCCAGGGCCAGCCTTTGTCAACTTCAGTCCCTGAAAGAAAGTGGAGAGCGAAGTCAACACTTCAAGCTGCTGTACAATACGGATGTTGTGCGGGTACCATTTGAGAATGGCTAGAGGCACTCCCGCACGGTGGACCACGCGATGTTCAACTGTCACGACACAGCACGCGCACTACCTGACGATCGGGCATTGCGCGCAGCTTTGTCTGTCACAGCAACAGCGATTTCATCAACCACCTGTGGTGCAACCGGTTGTTGGTGTCTTCCAGAGCGACGCTCAGTTCTCCCGTTGATTCGAACTTCTTCATCATGCTCCGTATAGCAGGTGGAGAAAGAGGACCCTGCCGTAATCCTTCCAGCCGGCGATATTCTCAAAGTTCAACTGGAGCTTTACTGTTGTTTTGATAACAGAGCTCCACCAATAATGCGCTGATCCTTCGGTCCCAGCTCATCTTGACACGTCACGTGCACTGCAACTGGTCAGGTGAGTGAGACTATGAATCACGGAGACTGATCACGGCACCTGGTGGCCACAGCTGGATCCGGACCGTGGCGCTCTGACTCATGGCAATCATGCACCCCACACTCTGGACATTAATGCTACGAAGTCTGGTACTCGTACAGTAATTAATTTACGTGTTATAGCGTGTTAAATAGGAAAAATTTAACTATAACCACCCGGTACACATCAAGTTTATATCCAGATAGAGTAACGAGTACATTTCTCTCATCAGTGTTGTTGCTTGCAAGATTTAACATCAGACAGACGTACAGAAACAATGTCTTCCATCAAAAGAAGCCTTACAAGTACCCTGCCCGAACTTTCGTTGTAATTGCAACAAAGTCATGCAGGAAGAATGCGACTATATTACAGATCAATACTGCCGCACAACTGCTGTATTGGGCACTAAATAAGAAGACACCAGCTGATAAACCAGTTACTTTATTTGACGCGTTTCATAAAGAATCCATCCTCAGACTGTCATGAACATCTTAGGTGATCAGGTATATAGAGACAGTAAGTAATAAACAAAGCAGCCATTACAGTTCGACACAAAGTTCGTCAGACAGAGTCTTGGTTTATCAGCTGGTGGCTTCTTATTTAATGACCAATACAGCAATTGAGCAATACTCCTACCGATCGATGGAGTAAGACCCGTGAAAGCAGTTTTATGAAATAGTCATTTCCACGTGGTAATCGCATCCTGCTCGTCTAAATTCTGGCGCAGATAACAGGAATTTATTACAAATGAGTTATAGAAAGCAACCACGCAAAATAAGTTTCTGGGAGATATTTCGCAAATCAGTCAGCAGCCCTCCGAAGGAAAAGGCTAATCTGCAAACAACTAAAATATGTGCTGCAACAAACTGCATGCACCTAAGAAGAGATCAAAACAACCGGTTATGACACAGATTAGTTGATGATCGTGAAGCAAATGTAAAAGTATGAAATTTCAGGTGACTTGCAATATAACAAAACATTTAATATTAAATAGTCTGTCGCGATTCGGATGGTGGGCTATTATTCAACCACTATGCATTACTGCAGGAAGATCCACACCTGTTTGTGTGTTACAATGGTTTTCAAAATCTTTAACATGAAAATTACACCTTGGTAGAGGACTACGAATCAAATACTGTGAGATGGGCAACTGTGAAACGGAAATTAAAATTTGGTTTTTATGGGCATAAACGTGTTACACCTTACCAGCAATAACTTTACCTCATAGCAACGGTTCATAGTGATGATCACCAGTCCCAGCGCATGCTGTCGCCAGTCCCAATACAAGCATCGCAACAAAACCCACTGACAAAGCTGAACTCTGGATTCAAAAACAGTGGCCCCTTTTTTTGCAGACGTAACTTATGACTGGAATGTAACTGCTGTACCATCAGCGGTTTCCCATGTTGTGTTCTCCGGAGAGTGTGTTTCTACAACTACGCCTACATCTACACCTATACTCTGCAAACCACCGTAACATACATGGCACACGGCACACTTTGTGATCAAAAGTATCCGGACACCTCGCTTAAAATGACTTATAAGTTCGTGGCGCTCTCCATCGGTAATATTGGAACGCAATATGGTGTTGGCCCACCCTTAACTTGATGACAGCTTTCACTCTCGCAGGCGTATCTTCAATCGGGTTATGGAAGGTGTCTTGGGGAATGGCAGCCCATTCTTTACGGAGTGCTGCACTGAGAAGAGGTATCAATGTCGGTCGGTGATGCTTGGCACGAAGTCGGCGTTCCAAAACATCCTAACGGTTTTCTACAGTATTCAGGTCAGGACTCTGTGCAGGGCATTCCATTACAGGGATGTTATTGTCGTGTGAACACTCCGAAACACGCCTTGCAGTATGAACAGGTGCTCTATCGTGTTGAAAGATGCAATCGTCATTCCTGAATTGCTCTTCAACAGAGGGAAGCAAGAAGGTGCTTAAAACATCGATGTACGCCTGTGCTGTGATAGTGCCACCATAAACAACAAGGGGCGCAAGCCTCCTCCATGGAAAACACTACCACACCATAACACCATTGCATCCGAATTTTACTGTTAGCATTACACTCACTGGCAGATGACGCTCACCGGGCATTCGCCATACCTACACCCTGCCATCGGATCGCCACATTGTGTACCGTGATTCGTCACTCCACACAACGTTTTTCCACTGTTCAATCGTCCAGTGTTTAAGCTCCTTACATCCAAGCGAGGTGTCGTTTGGCATTTACCGGTTTATGAGCCGCTTGACGATGAAATCCAAGTTTTCTCACCTCCCACTTAACTGTCATAGTACTTGCAGTGGATCCTGATGTAGTTTGGAATTCCTGTGTGATGATCTGGATAAATGTCTGCCTATTACACACTAAGACCCTCTTCAACTGTCGGCTATCTCTATCAGTCAACAGAAGACATCGGCCTGAACGTTTTTGTGCTGTAGGTGTCCCTTCACGCGTTCCTTCACGTTTCAGCTTCACTATCACATCGTAAACAGTTTACCTATTGATGTTTAAAAGTGTGGAAATCTCGCGTACAGTCGTATGACACAAGTGACCCCAATCACCTGACCACTTTTGAAGTCCGTGAGTTCCGCGGTGAGCCCCATTCTGCTCTCTCACGATGTGTAATGACTGCTGAGCTCGCTGATATGGAGTACCTGGTAGTAGGTGGCAGCTCAACGCACCTAATATGATAAACGTATGTTTTTGGGTGCGTCCGGATACTTTTGATCACATAGTGTACGCCCCATTGTTCCGGTAATTAGGGTTTCTTCCCGTTCCATTCACGTATGCACCACGGGAAGAATGATGGTCTGAACGCCTCTGTGCGTGCAGTAGTTACTGTAATCTTATAACGCGATCCCTATGTGGGCGATAGGTAGCGGATTGTAGTATGTTCCTAGAGTTATCATTTATAGCTGGTTCTGGAAACTTTCTTAACAGATTTCCACGGGATAGTTTACGTCTATCTTCAAGAGTTTTCCAGCGGAGTTCCTTTAGTAACTCTGTGACACTCTCACTTGGATTAAACAGACCTGTGACCATTCGTGCTGCCCTTCTCAGTATACTTTCAGCATCCCCTGTTAGTCCTATTTGGTACATCATTGAGTAATACTCTAGAACTGGTCGCACGAGTGATCTGTAAGCGACCTCCTTTGTAGACTGATTGCACTTCCCCAGTATTCTACCGAAGTCTACCACCTACTTTACCCACGACTGATCCTATGAGATCATTCCATTTCATATCCCTACAAAGTGTTACATCCAGGTATTTGTACGAGTTTGCCAATTTCAGTAGTGACTCGCTGGTGTTATAGTGATAGGATACGACGTTTTTTCGTTTTGTGAAGTGCAAAACTTTGCATTTCTGAATATTTAAAACAAGTTGCCGATCTCTGCACCATATTGAAATCTTGTCAAGAGCTGACTGAATATTTACCCATCTTCACTCAGATAGTACTACATTATAGATAACTGCATCATCTGCAGAAGTCTGAGGTTATTATTAATATTGTCTGCAAGGTCATTAATATGCAACATGTTGAGCAGGCGCCCCAATACATTTCCCTGGGACACACCCGAAGGTACTTCTACATCTGACGACGGCTCTCCATTCGAGATAATATGCTGTGTCCTCCCTACCAAATAGTCCTCAATCCAGTTACAAATTTCACTTGATGTACCATATAATGGTACTTTTGACAAAAATCTTGCGCAAACAATCCCACATGCACCTTCAATTTCTATCTCGCTGGATTTGAGTTTCTTGTCTGCTGCAACAAATGCACCACCTTCATTTCCCATTTGCCTATCCTTTCGATATACACTACCAGTTTCAGGTTTCAAGAAGCTTTTCGTACCTAGTAGTATGTGAGATTCACTGCTTTTCATGAGCGCTTCAAACTCTGCACTTTGTTTCATGAAGAGTTTGACGGTTGCGCTTTGCAGAATCTCCCTCCGCAAGTGAACACCATATTTTGAAATGTTACTATGCGAATAATTATCTATCGATACAGTTATTTCAATTAAGATGACGCCTACCAAAACTCTTCTCTCTTCAGCTTTCTAGGCACTAAACCCTGCTCTGCCATACATTAAATGTTTATCTGTAAGTCCCCGTAACGAATAATGCTCTATCTTCAGATACTAGTCGCTAACCGTAAAAAAAAGAAAATGGTAATCTACAGCGAGGACACTTCACAGAAGATGGCGTATTGTTTAGTACCGCTTTTCCGCACAGCCCCACCAATGTCCATACGGTATGCAGTCATTGGTTACAAAACATTAGCAGTTTAATAAACACGAGGCCCCCATGCATTGCTCCTACAACACGTCGTAACGTTTAAAATATCCGTTTCTGACCGTTCGTTCTTATCTCAGAGTGCTCAGTTTAAGATCTGTTAGTGTCTCCATAACTTGGCCGTAGACGTTTGGGACATCCTGCGTGTTTTCGTGCAACTTACGAAGTATTTCCTAAAAGTATGCCGTATACATTTACAATACCGTATGACACATGATGTTGCGAAGTTTCCTTAAAAGGCTCTGGCGCATGTAGAGGGCACTGTTTAGATAGTTGTTCGAGGAGTAACCCATGTACGGAAACGAAAACGCTTCTTAGCTGCACAAACAAACTTATAAAACAACATGTTTCCCTCTTTCTCATCTTCTGGTTGAATAGTAACCTTACGACGAACCTGGCGTTTATCAATTTTATAATCAATGCAAACCACTATTGTTCTGGAACAAGGTGCGGGCCATCAATGGAAGAAGATACGCCGATTATGTAAGGTGACACGTGAAAGCCACACGTTTGTTGTGTACTTGAGCACATCAACTAATTTCAGAAATTTATGATGAACTTCTGAGCACCTAATGTTCGTCTATGCGACTAAAAAATCACTTTTTGTTTATCGACGACACGCGTTTTGTTTCTTTTATTGTTAGGCACCCTCATAGGGTTGTAATACATATTTTGTTTCTTACTAAACATATACAGCCACGGAACGGCAAAAGCTGCTTAAAATAATCTTAGTAAACCTCACTAATTTTCTAATAACATTAGCATTCTGTCTGAACGCAATAGCACGGTCGTCTAGTTTTCATTTCCCTTTGAGGTTATTCCATTATAAAATCATTAGCGTTACAATCTATAAATAAATTGTGAAAGTTCTTTGCAAGTATGTATCTAATCCGCTCTTATTATCAGAAGCAAAACCCTACAACGCTTTGGAACCATAGAGAACAAAGACGACCCGAAGCAGCTCCGTGACAGTATGGGAAAAACACTTCATGAACCCACTCCAGAAATAAAGTTCATACTATCACATTGAGGGAAACTGTAAACAATATAGAAACAGAAGCTGAAGTCTGGGTAGAAATTGAAAGAAGCAAACCTCGTAAGGCAGCCGGCGCAGACACTATCTCATAAGAGCTAATGAAAGGAGCAGTGCTACACAGTGAAACTCTGGACAGCACTATTAAACAACAGCCTAGAGGTCATGGACGTCCCCAAAATAAGGAGGAGAATCAACAGTTAAAGTAATCTACAAAGGAAAGGGATCGAAGAACTCACCAGACTGAGTCAGCACGGTTTTAGAAAGCATCGCTCATGAGAAACAGTTTACTCATTTTTCACGTGATATAATGCGAACTGTGGATGAAGAACAACAGGCAGATCCATATTTCTAGACTTCCGAAAAGCATTCGACACCGTACCCCATTGCAGACCGTTAACGAAGGTACGTGCATACGGTATAGGCTCCCAGATATGTGACTGGCTCGGAGACTTCTTAAGTAATAGGACCCAGTATTTTGCCTCCACGGCGAGGGTTCATCGGAAACAGGGGTAACATAGCAGTGCCCCATGGAAGTATCATAGGACCGTTGCTACTTTCTACAGGCATAAATGATCTGTCAGGCAGGGTGGGCAGCAATCTGCCGTTGTTTGGTGTACTGGAAGGTGTCGAATATAAGTGACTGTAGGTTGGTACAAGATGACCTAGACAAGATTTCTAGTTGGTGTGATGTAGAAAAATGTAATTTAATGCGGATGAGTTGGAAAAACAAAGCCATAACGTTCCGATACAGCATCAGTAGTGTCCTGATTGACACAGTCACGTCGTTTAAATGTCTGGGCGTAAAGTTACAATGAAATGGAACGAGCATGTGAAGATTATAGTAGGGAAGGCAAATGGTCGACGTCGGTTTATTGGGAGAATTCTAGGAAAGTGTAATTCATCTGTAAAGGAGAGTGCATATAGGACGCTAGTGTGACCTTTTCTTGAGTACTGCTCGAGTGTTTGAGATTCGCTCCAGATCAGATTGAAAGAGGACATCGAAGCAATTCAGAGACAGGCTGCTAGGTTTGTTACCGGTAGGATCGATCAGCATGCAGGAGGGAAGAAGATATTCTTTTCGAAGAACACTATTGAGAAAGTTTAGAGAACCGGTGTTTGAAGCTTGCTGCACAACGATCCTACTACCGGCAACATACGTTTCGTGTAGGGCTCATACGGAGACATATAGACAGTAGTTTTTCCTTCGCGCTATCTGCAAGTGGAATAGGAAATGAAACGACTAGTTTTGGTACAGAGTACCCTCCGCCACGCACCGTAGTGTGGCTTGCGGAGTATGTATGTAGATGTAGATGTAGACACCGCCCAAGCTAATAACGTCATTCTTAAAAGATCCACGGCAACATAATGACGGTAATACCCTGGAAACACAACAGCTTCATTCCCGGAACGTCAACCACCCAAACAGTGGGACACGTTCTCCAATTTGTAAGCGAAACCCTGTTCGAAACTAAAGCCCATGCAATGCAGTCTTTGTTAACTACAAACAAGCTATAGAAGGGGTAAAAAGGAGTTTAGTATTGGAAAAACTACATCCAACATTAAGCGCAGATAGACAGATCCTGAAGTTCTACAAGAGAACACAATCAGAACTCAGGATGGATTAACACAGTCGCAAGGAATCCAGCAAATAAATCGAGTACTTCAGGGAGCTCCTGCAAGTCCAACCATATTCAACGTACTCACTCATGACGTGATCCAAAAGGTACAGTCAGAAGACGTGGGAATGTGGCTGTATGCCGAAGACATCATTCTACTACCAGGAAGTAGTGTGTCCTTGCAAGAGGCCATTAACAAACTCGGAAAAAGGTCTAGGAAAATGACCTGGTCATAAGTAAGGGTAAGACAAAAGCAATGAAATTCAGGAAAGGACAAACCTCGGCAAAAAATGGCAAATTCGCCTGCAGGGAACAAGAACTGGAAATAGTCAAATGCCACAAATACTTAGGAAGTACACTGCAGCTAACAGGTCGTACCTTTTCCAAGCACATTAACAGTGATGAATCCCAAATTCGAGATACAGAAACTGAGTTTACTATGTGTAAGCACAGTCCTAAGATCGATTACATGATATGGCAAACAGCTTACATGAAAGTACTGTACCCCACATACTCGAATGTCAAATTACTAGGGGGAGTCAATATACCTGACAAGAGTACTATGCGTCTCAAAATACACTCAAAACAGAATAATCTACGTCTTGGTGGACACAACCAACTCCATCCAAAACCTGATGGAAGCTCACAACCTGATATCAATCCGACAAAGCAGCTGTCACCTGAGCAAGAGACACAGATAGCGGCCATAACGTATGGAGTTTCAAGGGCGGCGTCTTCCTTAATTAAAACTTCCGAGCTAAGAAGCCGTGATGGAACAGTACAAATTTTTCCTCCTGAAGTTCCGTTGCCAACTACTGTTCCACCACGGCCTCTTAGCTCGGAAGATTTAATTAACGATAGAACGCGGTCTCCAGAACATCCTAGCAATGACAAACAACGGCTGATCTTCATAATTATTATACCATGTGATCAAAAGTATCCGGACTCCTGACTGAAAATGACTTACAAGTTCGTGGCGCCCTCCATCGCTAATGCAGGAATCCAATATGGTGTTGGCCCACCCTTAGCCACTCTCGCAGGCATACGTTCAATCAGGTGCCGGAAGATTTCTTGGGGAATGACAGCCCATTCTTCACGGAGTGTTGCACTGGCGACAGGTATCGATGTCGGACGGTGAGGCCTGGCACGAAATCGGCGTTCCAAAACCTGCCAAAGGTGGTCTATAGGGTTCAGGTCAGGACTCCGTGGAGGCCAGTCCACTACGGGGGGTTATTGTCGTGTAACCACTCCGCCACAGGCCGTGCATTATGAACAGGTGCTCGATCGTGTTGAAAGATGCAATCGCCATCCCCGAATTGCTCTTCAACAGTGGGAAGAAAAAAGGTGCTTAAAACATCAATGTAGGCCAGTGCTGTAATAGAGCCACGCAAAACAAGGGGTGCAAGCCCCCTCCATGAAAAACATGACCACATTATATAAGACCACCGCCGCCGAATTTTACTGTTGACACTACACACTCTGACAGATGACGTTCACCGGGCATGCGCCATACCAACACCCTGCCATCGGATCGCCACATTGTGTACATTGATTTGTCACTCCACACAACGTTTTTCACTGTTCAGTCGTCCAATGTTTATGCTCCTTACACCAAGCAAGGCGTCGTTTCGCATTTGCCGCCGTGATGTGTGGCTTATGAGCAGCCGATCGAGCATGAAATCCAATTTTCCTCACCTCACACCTAATTGGCATAGTACTTGCAAAAAAAAGGGCTCTGAGCACTATGGGACTTAACATCTGACGTCATCAGTCCCCTAGAACTTAGAACTACCTAAACCTAACTAACATAAAGACATCACACACATCCATGCCCGAGAAAGGAATCGAACCTGCGACCGTAGCAGTCGCGCACGCGGTTCCAGACTGAAGCGCCTAGAACCGATCGGCCACACCGGCCGGCAATAATTTGTAGACGTGGTGAAGCCGATTTTCAATACAGGCAGGTCTTTTCACGAAAATATTAAACCAACGATTCCTCACATGACTGGATAAATGGTCAAGGATTTTTATGGCTGAATATGCGTCCGCAAGAGGGGTAAAAGCGGCACGTCCCACTTCCTGTCGTAATCTGGATATAGACGTATTGATTACAGAATTTCTAGCAGTAGTTAACTCTGACTCTACAGAAGTGCAGATTTAACATAGCCTTGCGGGACGGGAAGTGCTGTGACTTCCGCAGTTACTACAGATGGGGTGGTCGGAAACAGTCTGAAATGCTTGTGAGGGTGTTGTAGGATACGTTGTGCTGAGAAATTATTGTTAAGGAAAAATTTCGTTATGATGCACCGTTTCCGAGTTAATTAGATGGAAGTTAGCCAATTAGGCTGTTCCGAGCAAATGAAAGCGGCCTGCCAAAGACGGTATCGTGAAACATGTTCTTCGTTTGGATCAGTAAAATCGACCAAGAAGGAGAACGATACAAAAATTCGACCTGGGTCGATAGTAAGGATCGAACCCGAGGCAAAGGCTGAGCAGTCTCGTGCGCTGACATCTACGCTATGAGAACAACCGACACTAACTGCATCTGGTGGGCCGCTTGAATTTGCCTGTCCACCCACCTGACTGGCTAACTTCAATGCTAATTAACTCGGAAACGGAGCAACATATAGAATTTTTTTCTTAACAGTTATTTTTCTTAATAAGTATTTCTCAGCACAACCTACCCTGCAGCATCCTTACGCGCTTTTCAGACTGTTTCTGAGTGCACAGTGTATAAATAAAAGTATAGTACACTGTTCGCAGGAAATTGTGCTGATTGCTTGGTGCATTTTCAGCGATAGCGTGCAGTCAAGATGGATGAATAGGCAGAATAGTGCCGAAACAGAACCCTCAATCGTTCCTCTCTCGCTTCCTCGTACAGCTGTTACCGAGCTGCTCAAAGGAACAGATCCAGCACCGTCACCCGACGATTCACAGCACAACATAAACATGGCAGCAGTGAGTGGACCCGTCATCCGTGCCGGCCGCGGTGGACTAGCGGTACTAAGCGCGCAATCCGGAACCGCGCGACTGCTACGGTCGCAGGTTCGAATCCTGCCTCGGGCATGGATGTGTGTGATGTCCTTAGGTTAGTTAGGTTTAACTAGTTCTAAGTTCTAGGGGACTGATGACCTCAGATGTTAAGTCCCATAGTACTCAGAGCCATTTGAACCATTTGAACCCGTCATCCGTACCCAATTCCCTCAAGGCTGTGCCCTCCCCTTGAAGTACATTGGAATCACAAGAGCGCTCCGTTCTTTCTCTGTGAACTAAGAAGGCCCCTCAATGCTTGCTAATTCTACATTCAGATTAACACTTCGGAGCTATCGAAGTAGACTTTGTAGACCGTGGCCTTGTAAATGTGTACATTTGAACTGAATCAGTGGGTGGGTTTACCATACGTCTGGGAACAGACGGAAAGTGTTGGCTTCTTGATGCTGTCCGAGGTAGCGTCCGGGGTTGCAAAAATGTCTGGGGGTGACGATTTTATGACTGGTGAGGATTTTTTTTAAATTTTAACCCTTACGTTCGACATCGCGTTTTTAAACATTCTCTTACGGCCAAGTCTCTCTCAGCTGACGTTGGAGCAAACAGTGACCTTGATGGGGATCGTAGCTACAATTTCCGTGACAACTTTTCACTTACTATTAGTGATCTGCCAACACAACAGAGACAAGGTGTGTAGCCTCTTCCATCCCTCGGTCCACACATGGGGATCTTCGTTCATTATATTTTTCTCCGTAAACAGTCGTATTTTTTCGCTTATAGATCGATGGTCCTTGAGAGTGGACCCTCTAGATCTTAGTTTTAAAACCAGTGAGCACCACCTTATAGGAACAATTCGTTTGTGAATTTACAGCTGGTCGTACGCAGGAAATCGTTACTACTGCAAATCGAAAAGGTATGTAAATAATTATTGTACCTAAGTATTAGATAGCAATGGTAACTTATCCTGAAAGGAGTGTACGGGGGCACATTTGTATGTGGCACCCGAATATGATTTTATAACCTATGTATGTCTTTGATAGGCTTTATATCGCAGATCCAGAGATATTGTTTGTGTTGGAGTAAGAGAGCGCTTGGCGCAGAGTTGTAGGTAGCTTTCTGTGAGAAAAAGACGACGGAGTAGGCAGTTTTTGTGGAGTGCTGTGCGAAGCCACCAAATACTAGATTAACGTAGGTATGTCAATATTGTTGAACATGGAAGCAGAAGTCTTCATGCAACCAAGGTAAAGGTGTTAAATAATTATGATTTCTGTTTTTGCCAGCGCGTTAGTGTAGATGAGTTGGTTGATGATTTTTAATTGTTGAATAAGGTACTAAATGTACGTAACGTACGTAAACCGTTTTGATAAGAAGGCTAGTTAGATATTTCACTTTGTAATGTTTCTAAGACTTCTTAACAGATCTATATCTAATTTGATGATTTGCATTTATGTTGGATAGTTGAAGGTAGATAATACTTGCTGTTTAAATCTCATTGTTTGTGAATCAATTGTGAGTAATGTAACTTCAGTTGTGAATGTTTTTGAAAAGCCAAACTTAACTTGCAATATAATATTGCTAAAACAACTGAGAATTAGCAATTATCCATAATCAGTGCCAGCTCCCTTTCCAGAAAATATTTTTTTTTAAAGTTGGATTTTCTTAAAAGTTATTGTTTATGAGCCAAATGAATTTCATGTGCATTTCAAGTATTATTGCAGGCATTGCACACTGCTGAGGCTGTAGCTAGCATTCATATTTTTTGTGAGAGACCAGAACATATCACGTTCCACTGTTGCTGCTTTAGAGGCAAGACAATTTAATTTATTTGCTATGTGCACAAGGACAAAAGTTATTAGTTTTTAACAGGGCCATAGGATTCAGTGACTAAGGTGCTTGATACATTTGCAGTGACTGTATTTCTTTATTAGTATTGGGATTTGCATTGCCCAATCAATTCGTGTAAAGTTTTGCTAACAATAACACAGACTAAGCACACCACTTGCACTTACAACACACAACACGACGATTCGAGTTCATTACTCATTCCACGCTTCAGTCATTCAATCAACATAAACTTAAAACAGTTTTTTTAAACATTACACTTAATATTATAATCATATTCGGGTGCCACACACAAAAATGCTCCAGTATACTCCTTTCATACAAATCGAAAAGATATGTAAGTAATTATTGTGCCTAAAATTTAGACTGAGAACCTGTGTTTTTACTTAAAGTTGTTCGCCAACTATTCTAGATGTTGCAGATTAGTTCAGATTTGTATAAATTTTGTTCGTTACTATGAAATAACCCATTTTTTGAATGTCCTAGGTCGTGGACCTCATGTCATAATGCAATTCAATTTGGTCTACGATAATGGAAAGCTGAATAACCGTTATCTCTATACTTCACAGAATACCATGACATATTAACTTATGAGAAGTAGAAGCTCTTCGTAATAACTGCAATGTGGAATTATATGATTGGCATGATGACGAATTCTCGTTTGTGGCTGAAGATTGTCGTACTAAGCTTGATGAAACTGACTGGTAAACAATAAGAAGGTTAAGATGCGTACCAGTAACAAGAACAAGAGGACGTCCTTGTGTAGTTAATTCATGAGACAGTGAAAACGTAGATGTTGTAGAAATTGTGAATAAAAAGCCAAGAAGAGCTGTGCTGCAGCCGGTTTCAGAAGTTAGGTTTTACAATGCTGACTCAATACTAAAATTTGTTGAGGCAAGAATACCTTAATATGAGGGAAACATGGCTGGAATTCCAATATAAAGACGTTTGTGTCAAATGTGGGCTGTATCTATCAACTGTGAAAAACATCTGTCTTGAAGATTATCATAAAACTTGCGGTAAATATTTATCTACTGGCAGTAGCAAATTATTACTGGGCAGAAGTTATTGTATGATTACTATTTTCTTGCAGTGAAGGAGTTGTTTTAGAGAATCAACGAAAACTGGTATTGTAAATCGTATAATTCTAAAATATTAACATTAAGAGTCCTATTAACAAATACAGTTTTCTGTTTCAAATAAATTATGTATATTGCTAAATAAAATGTTCTTAATCAAGAAAAGGGTAAGAAAACACAAAACGAAGACTAGTGCATTGTCACGATAAGTGGGGCCTGAGGTCCATACATGCGGACTTTAATTTATGCCTTACTGAATCATAAAAAAATCATTTGCATTTGTGTCGTACTTCTTTGTCAGTTTCCTGAAAAACATGAAAAAAAATTTCCCGCGATTTTTTTTATCTTAGAAGCGAAGAGATTATTTTGTTTTCGCGTGTGACGTAACTCGTCTACATATTTCTGATCATTTTCTCTCTATTCGTTATTTGCCTGATCATTTAGCCACGATTTGTTTAATTTAACCTGCAAAGGAATACAAATTTATGACACTACAGAATGACAATAATAGTGAACTTATTTGTTGCACACTACGTACTAGAGAGTTTTCTGTTGGACATAAAGGAAAGGGTGGTATTAATGACCTGCGAAAACAGCTAAACATCGGAATGCTAATAGTGCTTTTACTTCACCAAACATACGACGTTTTGTAAAATCCAAAGACGGGAGTTACGAAATGGTGAGTACTGCTAACGAGGCTACATTTTCATAGCACAGGGCAACACATGGACTCGGTTTCAAGGCATCAGACTGCACTTCTGAAATGGTTAAAAAGTGGTATGTCCCGAAATTTTCATCAACTAGAACCAAAACCGAGGCAATTATTCTTAACAGTATTTCGTCACTTATATTCAACAATGTGTTGCGTCCTTTGGAAAACATTATTTAAGCAACTTAACGATGACACAGAAGTAAAATAAAAATTGTTACGATTGCACGATTTTTGTCTGGAGGAGAGAATTCAAGTTATTATTTTAAATTTCGGTGGAGGGTAATGTGAAACAGCTCACATTTTAATTCAGTATCCTTTGCAGTGTGTGGAAAAATACAAACTTGAAGAACAGTTAGTTTGTTATACTGTGATAACACTAATTTTGGTGGTGTGAAGAGAATGAGAATGAAAATGTGTTCAGAAAAGTTCAAAGTAATTTCGACATGCCTATTTCAGGAACTTATAGTTAAGCTCACAGTATACTCAACGCACTTCTGAAGATAGTTGTGTCTATTGAAAAATACGAGAGGCGTTCAATAATTAATGCAAACGTTTCTTTCTCGACCAATTCCAGTTGAAAAAGTGCGAAATTTGTTGTGAGCTGTCGTGGATATTTCCGTTTCCGCTTCAAAGTTTCACGAAATTGCGATAGGCAGCGGCGCCATACGTTTCCCGCGATTTTTTTATCTTAGGAAGAAAGAGATTATTTTGTTTTCGTGTGTAAAGTAACTCGCCTACACATTTCTGATCATTTTCTCTCTATTCGCTTTTGCCTGATCATACGTATCCTTCAAAATGGGTTCTGTAACGGTGATGCATTCCAAGCAGAGACCTGTCAATTATTTTTTTTTAGCGGAAAATCACAGAATAGCAGATCTTCATAAGCGCTATCAGAATGTCTGTGGAAACCTGGCAGTAAACAAAAGCACGGTCAGTCGCTGGGCGAGGCATTTGTCATCATAGCAACGAGGCCGTCAATCCTGTTCGATTTCCCGGGTGTCGGCTTGCCATGCACGGCTGTCAGTCCTGCAATGCGGTCGTCGCCATCAAAGAACAAACGAACTTCTTCCACATGACAACTCAAGGCCTCGCACAAGTCCTCACGCGCAAGTGTAGCTCACTCACAAAACTTCTTTGGACTGTTCTTCGCCGGCCTTTGTGACCGAGAGGTTCTAGGCGCCTCAGTCCGGAGCCGCGCTGCTGCTACGGTCGCAGGTTCGAATCCTGCCTCGGGCATTGATGTGTGTGATGTCCTTAGGTTAGTTAGGTTTAAGTAGGGACTGATGTCCTCACATGTTAAGTCCCATAGTGCTTAGAGCCATTTGAACCATTTTTTGACTGTCTTCCATCTGATTGGCCCAATGAAAGACGCACTCGGCAAGAAGCAATTCGTAGATGATGGGGAGGTTGCTGATGCAGCAAGACGTTGGCTCCGACGTCTATCAGTAGAGTCGTATCATGCTGGCATGCAGGCCCTCCCAGTAATGTGGCGTAAGGCCGACGCAGTTGACGGAGATTATGTTGACAAATGTGGTTTTGAAGCTAAAAGCGCGGGGAATAATATGGTGTATTGGAATCCCGAATAAGACCAACCTGCTTACAGTAGATAGATGCTCCTACAGGAAAATTAAAGAGACCTTTCGAGAAAAGAGAAAAACAATCCTGAATTTCAAGAGCTCAGACGGAAGACCAGTCCTAAACCAAGAAGGAAGGACTATGCAGAGGGTCTATACAAGGGCGAAGTACGTGAGGACAATATTATGTAAATGGAAGAGGACGTAGATGAAGATGAGATGGGAGATATAATACTATGTGAAGATTTTGTCAAAGAACTGAAACACCTAAGTCGAAACAAGACCCCGAGAGTGGACAACATTCCGTTAGAACTACTGGTAACCTCGGTAGAGCAAGCCATGACAAAACTGGAAATTGGAAATTTGTAGTAAGTTCCTGTGGCACCAAACTGCTGAGTTCATCGGTCCCTGGGCTTACACACTCATTAATCTAACTTAAACTAACTTACGCTAAGGACAACACACACACCCATGCCCAAGGGAGGACTCGTACCTCCGACGGGGGCAGCCGCCCGAACCGTGGCAAGACGCCCAAGACTTTGTGGCTATCCCCATGCGGCCGTGACAAAACTCTTCCACCTGGTGAGCAAGATGTATGACACAGGCCAAATGCTCTCAGACTTCAAGAAGAATATAATAATCCCAATCCCAAAGACAGCAGGTGTTGACGTGTGTGAAAATTACTGAACTGTCAGTTTAATAAGTCACGGTAGCTAAATACTAAAACGAATTCTTTACAGGTGAATGCAAAAACGGGTAGAAGCCGACCTTGGGGAAGATCAGTTTGGATTCAGGAGAAACGTAGCAACACGCGTGGCAGTAGTGACCCTACGATATATCTTAGAACATAGGTTAAGGAAAGGCAAACTTATGTTTATAGCATTTTTTCCATACATTTGTAGACTCAGCGAAAGCTTTGGATAAAATAAAGGCAGCGAAGGGCTATTTACAATTTGTACAGAAACCAAATGGCAGTTATAAGAGTCGAGGGGCACGAAGTGGAAGCAGTGGTTGAGAGAGGAGTGAGACAGGGTTGCCGATGACATTGTAATTCTGTCATAGACGGCAAAGGACTTGGAAGAACAGTTGAACGAATTGGACAACATCTTGAAATGAGGTTACAAGATGAACATCAACAAAAGCAAAACTAGAATAATTAAACGCAGTCGAATTAAATCAGGTGATACTGAGGGAATTGCGTTAGTAAACGGGACACTTAAAATAGTAGATAAGTTTTGCTATTTGGCAACCAAAATAATTAATGATGGTCGAAGCAGAGAGGATTTAAATGTAGACTGGCAATGGCAAGAAAAGCGTTTCTAAAGAAGAGAAATTTGTTAACATCGAGTACGGGTATAGATTGAAGTGGCAGGAAGTCCTTTCTGAAAGCAATTGTATGGAGTGTAGCCAAGTATGGAAGTGAAACATGGATAAACAGTTTAGACAAGAAGAGAATATAAGCTTTTAAAATGTGGTGCTAGAGAAGAATGCTGAAGATTGAAGGGTAGATCACGTAACTAATGATAAGGTACTGAATACAATTGCGGAGAAGAAGAATTCGTGGCACAGCCTGATTAGAAGATGGGGTCGGTTGGTAGGATTCGTTCTGAGGCATCAAGAGAACACCAATTCAGTACTGGAGGGAAACTTGGAAGAGTAAAAATCGTAGAAGGAGACCAAGAGATGAGTACACTAAGTCCATTCAAAAGGATGCAGTTTCAAATAGTTAGTCGGAGATTAAGAGGCTCGCACAGGGTAGAGTAGCATGGAGAGCTGCATCAAACCAGACTTTGTCCAAAAGAACAGATGCCATTTTGATCCAGTAGACACTATGAATTAAGACACAAAGGAATTATAGACATTGTGAGTGAGCGTTGATTTGAACCACTAGGGAAAGTTGAAAATTTGTGACTGACGGGGATCCGAACGTCTACTGCTTATTAGGCAGATGCTCTGACCACTGGCCCATTCGGAAGTATTGGTCATCGTAACTGCACGGACTTCCCGGGTTCGAATCCCACCACAAATTTTCGACTTTCCCCACTGATTTAAATCAATGCTTACTCACAGACAATGTCTGTCATTGCTTTGTGTCTTAATTCATAGTGGCTGCTGGATCAAAATGGTATCTGTTCTTTCGGATATGTCCGAATTTCTGAAAGAATAAGCACCACAAATATATAGTTAAGGCGATGAAGGCCAATGATCTCTCCAGTGGGGATTCACTCCAGGTTCGAACTCCCACGGAAATTTCCGAAATGCCGCAAGTAATAAGTGCGTTACAACACTTGTATTGCCACGTATGATGCACAAGCGTATCGTGAAGCTAGCTAATGTTACCCTCTGAGAGGATTTTGCATTCTGACCGCGCGTGTGGTTAATGGTTAAAGGAATCGGACTATACATTTTGAAAATGGCGAAATTAACGGAAAAACTAATCGGACTTTAACCTTGGGAGTTAATAAACGTGGTGAAAATCACGTGTGAACGAAAACCTGAACCGTCGCACAGCCCAATTTTTTTAGGTACATTAATTTGGAAATATATATTTAAGAAAATTGAATATTAGTTGTTGAAGTTACTTCCATTAATATTTCCCTTTGAATAGCACACAGGATACAAACTGACACAGGGCACTCTGAGCTTTGTGTAGCAGCTGTTACCAATAATGCAACACAAGTAATCATAGAAAACAAAATTGCACCAAGCTCATACTAATAACAGCTACACTCAAGAACATTACTTAAACCAATAGTGAAATGTTACTGCAGGAAGTGCAGAACTAAATTTGGACATGAGGGGCTTCTTTCTTAACTGACATGTAAAAACACAAATAAGGATAAATAATATCATAAATACACTGTTTATACTCCTCTACATACATCAGTTTTCCTTAGCGGCAGCAGTAGTCCAATTATCTTTCCAATATGTGGAGGATATGATGAGGACCCATAAACTAGTATAGTGTCACTAGTCAAACTCTATGATTATTTCAGTAAAAAAAGTCTAATTCAAACAAAGCTAATCCTTCACTTGGAGTAGTTCATAATTTTCTTTGGAAGACAAAAAATTCAACACTGAGCTTAATTAACTTTGAGAAAGGAACCGTTCATGACAGAAATCAAGAGCACACTATTTTTAAAATGTGCTTAACTTATTTGTCTCTTTTAGCACCTGTGAAGTAGGTATTTTAGGCAATAACATTTACAAAATCTGAGACTGTATTCCTGCAAAACTATACATTGCAACAAACTAAGCGTACTTTAGCAAAATCCTATCTAACTACACTTTTGTAGTTTTAACTGTAACTTTTGCTACTCCTTTTACATTTGACAAAAAAAAACACTATGAAACACTTGAATACAAGAATTGTTCATTTAAAACAAGATACTCGGTTTTAGTAGCACTTAAGAGAAGAACCTGCATAAGTGATCAGGATAGAAGATATGGCTCCGGAAACAGTTTTATAGCATTTGGATAATTGTTAAAACCATACACACACACATTAACTGGTCCAGTACCCATATACATAGCCGGAGGTATGAAGATAGTAAAGCAGTGACGAAGTTTTGGTGGCAAGCAACATGGCGGCTAGCTGTACACACGGCTCTTTATGTTCGAGTGCTCTATAAAATTTCTTCTTTGCGTCGGATTTTCAACATATTAGAGCCATTCCTTTTTGCCTAGAATACCGAATAGTAGCCATATCCACATCAGAGACAAAAATCCTTTGCAAAGTAGCTTCCAATTGCCTCTCTTGGCATCGTCGAAGTGCACCGTGCTACGGCTAGCCACATACTGCGTACCGTTCACACTAAGGAACCGTTCAGTTCGACCGCCAAATCTACCTTTTACATCTCACCATGCCACTTTCTTTGCGGACGGACTACCCCACGTCTTATATATATTACAAATACAGGTGCCCTAGGTATGATCCAGCTTTCAATAAACATTGTCTTTCTTATAAACATACACATATTACAATTATTTACTATTTTAACAAATCAATTTCTTTTTTCCATATATACATATATTTTACAAAACTCTAATTTTCTTGTCACAATTCAATGACTATAAATAACAAAGACTACACACTCCATAATTGCGGATACACCGTTACATAATATAAATCTACTTCTAATAGATATGTTACAGCGTGGATAAGTTGAGAATTTGGATCGGACGGGTGGCATAATAGGATAGTCCTTTCACTCACGATGATCACTGTGTTCTGATGGCATACTGGTAAGAGCACCTGCCTAGCAAGCAGGAGACCCGGGTTTGTATCACATTCTTTCACAACTTTTCAACTTGCTCCATTGACTTAAATCAGTGCACACTGGCAGTCAATGTCTGTAATCCTTTATGACCAAATAAATAAAACTTAGCGTTTAAATAAACAGTTAGGAGTTTAAAATAACTACAAAAAATTGTCCTCGGTTGGAGAGCAAGAAATATGGTAGACATATCTACGGGCGCACAGGAAAGGAAATACCATTTTTCCATCAGAAACCGAGCGAGGTGGCGCAGTGGCTAGCACACTGGACTCGCATTCGGGCGTCCGGCCATCCTGATTTAGGTTTTCCGTGATTTCCCTAAATCACTCCAGGCAAATGCCGGGATGGTTCCTTTGAAAGGGCACGGCCGACTTCCTTCTCCATCCTTCCCTAATCCGATGAGACCGATGACCTCGCTGTTTGGTCTCTTCCCCCAAACCAACCAACCAACCAATCCATCAGAAGAGAGAGTAAAAAAGAGTGAGGAAATTGTCAACGCATTGGGAGAGTAAATCAGCGCGAAAATGCAGTCATAGAACTGCCAATTGTGCTGTTCAATCGAGTTGGTTGCTCAATAATGTGACAAACTGGAGAGACGGAAGCTGCTTTAGTCCAGTTCTAGGTTGCTAAAGTCGACTCTACTGGCAAATTTCAGGGTGGTTTTGGGAGATTCCCCACGTTCATCTAACCGTATGCTGACGCTCGACTGAAATTTATGGAAAGCGCTAAAAGATGTAGCTGCCAAAACTCGTTGTATTCAACTTCAGTTCCGCAGATTAATACTAAAAATACTGCAGAACCATGGACGCAAGTAAGCATATTCCTTTCGAACAGGCCTCGGGTGTCCAATGGCACTGGCCGACCGCCTTGTCATTGTCAGACGTCTGACTACATCGGAAACGGCTACTGGGGCGCGCCGGCCAGAGTGGCCGAGCGGTTCTACGGGCTACAGTCTGGAACCGCGAGACCACTACGGTCGCAGGTTCGATTCCTGCCTAGGGCATGTATGTGTGTGATGTCCTTAGGTTAGTTAGGTTCAAGTAGTTCTAAGTTCTAGGGGACTGATGACCTCAGAAATTAAGTCCCATAGTGCTCAGAGCCATTTGAACCATTTTTTTACTGGGGCGCGTGGCGTCAGCTGACGGCTCTTCCGGCCGTTGTCAGTTTTCGTGACGTGGAGCCACTCCCATTCGGTCAAGTAGCTCCTCAGTACCCGTCATGAGCCTGAGTGAACCCCGGCAGTTTTAACAGCTCATTGCGACCCGGATGGTCACCCATCCAAATGCCAACCACGCCCGATGGTGCTAAACTTTGGTGATCTCCCGGGAGCTGATGTACCCACCGCGACACGGCCGTTTACCTAGTATGCATACAGTGAACGGAAAATAAAAACACAGCAAGCATGAAAGTACTGCTATACCCGTTAAAGTGATCAGATGAGAATTTTTGGTAAGCAAACATAGTGTTTTAGACGACATGAAGTTGAATAATATATTTTTTTGTTTTTATCCCTGTTCCTCCACTTCGATATACCCAACAGTTCTCAGTTTACTATTTTTCTAATTCAGATCTTTAATTTTCAGTTTCAACCTATCTTTATGGAGGCACGAATAAATGTTTATTGTGAACATTTGCAACGTTTATTTCGTAAATCGCCATATATCCTGTATTTAGCCATGTAAAGTTGTAATTCTTGATCCTTGAATGAAAAAGGTATCATCCATATTTACATTAATAACATAACAAATAATATATACTATTCAAATATGCTCACCGTATGAGTATCGGAGTAATCTTCCTTAAAAATACAGATACTAGGTGTAAAACTATCAATCATTTTAAGATACACGATATTTCTGTGCTCCTTGCCTAGCTTAGTTTTTGGGCCACGTCTCGTTTTTAAAACCCACCGAATACCTTGCTGTAAACGAAAGCACTGGCAATTTTTTAATCTTGACCGCCCTTGTAAAAATTTCTTCGGAAGCCCATGGTTGAATACTTCACTATTTCCTGCCTCATTCTAAGGTTGAGCAATGAATACTGTATTTCTCCTTTATTATATTCGTGAGCGTCATTGTCGTTTTCTAGCTGTGCATCATGGTTGACAAACTTCATTGCAAAGTACAATGTATGAACTGTGAGGCTGTTATCAGTATACCCATGTCTTCATAGGAATGCCGGAGGAACGCGGACAGCAGAGTACGCCGGCAGTTTGTGAACACCAGTTTGGTCTTGTGTTGTTACGTAACCGTACGTGTCCGCAAATCTATGGCGTTCGCAAGTCTCCGTGTCCAGATATTAGCTCCGCACACAGCATTTAAAGTGCCGTGTACAGTCACTCCTAATAAAAGCTGTTGTGAAGTGAAACGAAGCGACGTGGCGTACCGGTAAGAGACCGGACTCAGATTCAAGAGAACTACGGTTCAAATCCCCCTCCCACCAAAATGGCTTTGAGCACTATGGGACTCAACTGCTGTGGTCATCAGTCCCCTAGAACTTAGAACTACTTAAACCTATCTAACCTAAGGACATCACACACACACACCCATGCCCGAGGCAGGATTCGAACCTGCGACTGTAGCAGCAGCGCGGCTCCGGACTGGAGCTCCTAGAACCGCACGGCCACCACGGCCGGCTGCCCCCCCTCCCACCGTCCAAATTTACTTTCCAGTGGTTCCTGCGAAGTGCTTGATACAAGTGTCGTAATAATTCCTTTGAAGTGGACGCGACCGATTTCCTTCCCGTTCTTTCAAAATACAAGTTTGTCTTTCGTGTTAATAAATAACCGCGTTGACGACGGGAGGTTAAACAATGATCTTCTTCCGTTACTGTGCAACGAGCACTTTCTTCGTCAATAAAAAGGGTGGCCTCAGTATATGAACCCGTAAGACACGTTGGCATTTTGAGGGGTTGTTTTTGGGGGAAGTGACCAAACAGCGAGGACATCGGCCTCATTGGACTAATGAAGGACGGGAAAGGAAGTCGGCCGTGCTCTTTCGAAGGAACCATCCCGGCATTAGCCTGGAACGATTTAGGGAAATCACGGAAAACCTAAATTAGGATGGCCGGACGCGGGATGGAACGATCGTCCTCCCGATTGCGAGTCCAGTGTGCTAACCACTGAGCCACCTCGCTCGGTGACATTTTGACACATTCACCTCCAATGTTTGCTATCACTAATAATACAAAAGTTGCAGAAATTAAACGTTTAAGTGTTATAATACCCCACATTCACTTACGGTCCTTATCAATGCAATTACAAAAAAATCAGGATATTCTGTATGATTCATTGATCTTTCCTCGTGTTTTTCCAGTGGTGTGGTCAGGCTTGTGCAGTATCGCATTGTACTGCCATGTCCAGGGTGACAATTATTCAACTATGTGAAGAAAACGAAATTAGTTACAAACTACGTCGTGCACACATTTTATTCAACATGTATTCGGATTTACGTTATGACATGTTCCATATGCCTACCGTCATTGGCGATAATGTGGCGCAGACGAATAGCGAAATTTTGCATGACCCGCTGAAGTGTCGGAGCATCGATGCTGTCGATGACCTCCCGAATGGGTGTTCTCAGCTCAGCACTCAGCAATGGTTTTGGGGTTATTGCTGCACACCTCGTCTTTAATATATCCCCACAAAAAGAGTCGCATTTGTTCAGATCCGGAGAATTTGGCGGCCAATGGAGGCCCTTGACAGTGCCCTCTGGGTACCCCTGAGTCAGAAGACGTTTCCCAAAGTACTCCACCAGGACATCAAACACTCTCCTGCTTCGATGGGGCTGAGCTCTGTCTTGCATGAACCACATATTGTCGAAATCAGGGTCCCTTTGGTTAATGGGGAAGCAATCATCTTCCACTACCTTCAAGTGCCATTCGGTAGTCACCGTGCTGTCAAGCAGTATCGCATCGATTACTCCGTGACTGGGCATTGCACACCACACTGTCGCCCGTTGTGGGTGAAGAGACTTCTCCATCGCGAAAAGCGGATTCTCAGTCCCCCAAATGCTCCAATTTTGCTTACTGACGAACCCACCGAAATGAAAGTGGGCGTCGTCGCTAAACAAAAATGGTTCAAATGCCTCTGACCACTATGGGACTTAACATCTGAGGTCATCAGTCCCCTAGAACTTAGAACTACTTAAACCTAACTAACCTAAGGACATCACACATATCCATGCCCGAGGCAGGATTCGAACCTGCCACCGTAGCGGTCGCGCGGTTCCAGACTGAAGCGTCGCGAAACCAAACCATATAATTCCCATCATGCCTCAAGGCTAGTCGTATAGTTTGAACGTACTAACGCAAACCGTTCAGAAGTCATGACGATTTTATTTCATTCAGTTCAATAATTGTCACTCTGTATGTAAAGTTGAAGATATTGTATGTATTGTATATTATAAAATCGAGGGATTTCGAATGCGTCACAACAAACGAAAGGTGGATATCATGCGGCGCTACAGCCTCACATTCATAAAAGGCCGTTGTTCACAACGAGTCACTTGTATAGGTCAACGATTTCCACCATCACTCGACTCCACTTCAAGCATGCACCTTTTCCTCTATATCTACAGATAATAAACATCGTGTGATTATCACTGTGAGTGAGAAGCCGATGTAACCCACATCTCGTTTCCGACTGTGAAAGATCGTATTTTTTTGAAGATATTGATCAATATCGGATGTCGCCTCCCTCAGTCAGTTTCTTTTGTTTTGTTTATTATAGATATTAGCCTTTATAAAGTGATTGTTAATCTTCTTAAGAGCTTCAGGGAAAACCCCACATTTATAAAGCGATTGTTAATCTTCTTAAGAGCGTGGGGAAAAACCTGTAGATTTTTATAGTATTCACATCTTCATCTCTCCGTAAAAGCTTATGCATCAATTTAAGAAAAATTATAAACTGATATTAAAAAAATTGGCCAGGTCTAGTGCGACTCTCGCACAGAGATTTGCGTACAAACTTAGTTATGAATGTACGCGATTCATTTGTTCCGAGAATAGTCAATATTGACGGTTTTGCCTGTTGTCGACATTGATAGTGGCAAGACATCGGCCCCAGGGATGCCAACACTTTCGAGAATATTTTAATTTCAAGTATGAAGTCGGATAACAAATGACAAAAAAATATTTTTCTTATATTATAATTACAAATTAACAAGTTCTAATTTTTTTTTTTTTTTTTACTCCCCCCATGAACCATGGACCTTGCCGTTGGTGGGGAGGCTTGCGTGCGTCAGCGACACAGATGGCTATACCGTAGGTGCAACCACAACAGAGGGGAATCTGCTGAGAGGCCAGACAAATGTGTGGTTCCTGAAGAGGGGCAGCAGCCTTTTCAGTAGTTGCAGGGGCAACAGTCTGGATGATTGACTGATCTGGCCTTGTTACACTAACCAAAACGGTCTTGCTGTGCTGGTACTGTGACCGGCTGAAAGCAAGGGGAAACTACAGCCGTAATTTTTCCCGAGGGCATGCAGCTTTACTCTATGATTAAATGATGATGGCGTCCTCTTGGGTAAAATAGTCCCCCATTCGGATCTCCGGGCGGGGACTACTCAAGAGGATGTCGTTATCAGGAGAAAGAAAACTGACGTTCTACGGATCGGAGCGTGGAATGTCAGATCCCTTAATCGGGGAGGTAAGTTAGAAAATTTAAAAAGGGAAATGGATAGGTTAAAGTTAGATATAGTGGGAATTAGTGAAGTTCGGTGGCAGGGGGAACAAGACTTCTGGTCAGGTGACTACAGGGTTATAAACACAAAATCAAATAGGTTTAATGCAGGAGTAGGTTTAATAATGAACAGGAAAATAGGAATGCGGGTGAGCTACTACAAGCAGCGTAGTGAACGCATTATTGTGGCCAAGATAGATACGAAGCCTACACCTACTACAGCAGTACAAGTTTATATGCCAACTAGCTCTGCATATGATGAAGAAATTGATGAAATGTATGATCAAATAAAAGAAATTATTCAGATAGTGAAGGGAGACGAAAATTTAATAGTCATGGGTGACTGGAATTCGAGTGTAGGAAAAGGGAGAGAAGGAAACATAGTAGGTGAATATGGACTGGGGCAAAGAAATGAAAGAGGAAGCCGCCTGGTAGAATGCTGCACAGAGCACAACTTAATCATAGGTAACACTTGGTTCAAGAATCATAAAAGAAGGCTGTATACATGGAAGAAGCCTGGAGATACTGACAGGTTTCAGATAGATTATATAATGGTAAGATAGAGACTTAGGAACCAGGTTTTAAATTGTAAGACATTTCCAGGGGCAGATGTGGACTCTGACCACAGTCTATTGGTTATGACCTGTAGATTAAAACTGAAAAACTTGCAAAAAGGTGGAAATTTGAGGAGATGGGACATGCATAAACTAAAAGAACCAGAGGTTGTACAGAGTTTCAGGGAGAGCATAAAGGAGTAATTGACAGGAATGGGGAAAAGAAATACAGTAGAAGAAGAATGGGTAGCTTTGAGGGATGAATTAGTGAAGGCAGCAGAGAATAAAGTAGGTAAAAAGACGAGGGCTGCTAGCAATCCTTCGGTAACAGAAGAGATACTACATTTAATTGATGAAAGGAGAAAATACAAAAATGCAGTAAATGAAGCAGGCAAAAAGGAATACAGACGTCTCAAAAATGAGATCGACAGGAAGTGCAAAATGGCTAAGCAGGGATGGCTAGAGGACAAATGTAAGAATGTAGAGGCTTGTCTCACTAGGGGTAAGATAGATACTACCTACAGGAAAATTAAAGAGACCCACTTGTATGAACATCAAGAGCTCAGATGGAAACCCAGTTCTAAGCAAAGAAGGGAAAGCAGAAAGGTGGAAGGAGTATATAGAGGGTCTATAGAAGGGCGATGTACTTGAGGACAATATTATCGAAATAGAAGAGGATGTAGATGAAGATGAAATGGGAGATATGATACTGCGTGCAGAGTTTGATGGAGCACTGAAACACCTGAATCGAAACAAGGCCCCCGGAGTAGACAACATTCCATTGGAGCCACTGACGGCCTCGGGAGAGCCAGTCCTGACAAACCTCTACCATCTGGTGAGTAAGATGTATGAGACAGGCGAAATACCCTCAGACTTCAAGAAGAATATAATAATTCCAATCCCAAAGATAGCAGGTGTTGACAGATGTGAAAATTACCGAACTATCAGTTTAATAAGCCACAGCTGCAAAATACTAACGCGAATTCTTTACAGACGAATGGAAAAACTAGTAGAGTCTGACCTCGGGGAAGATCAGTTTGGATTCCGTAGAAATGTTGGAACACGTGAGGCAATACTGAACCTACGACTTATCTTAGAAGCTAGATTAAGAAAGGGCAAACCTACGTTTCTAGCATTTGTAGACTTAGAGAAAGCTTTTGACAATGTTGATTGGAATACTCTCTTTCAAATTCTGAAGGTGGCAGGGGTAAAATACAGGGAGCGAAGGGCTATTTACAATTTGTACAGAAACCAGATATCAGTTATAAGAGTCGAGGGACATGAAAGGGAAGCAGTGGTTGGGAAGGGAGTGAGAAATGGTTGTAGCCTCTCCCCGATGTTATTCAATCTGTATATTGAGCAAGCAGTGAAGGAAACAAAAGAAAAATTCGGAGTAGGTATTAAAATCCATGGAGAAGAAATAAAAACTTTGAGGTTCGCCGATGACATTGTAATTCTGTCAGAGACAGGAAAGGACTTGGAAGAGCAGTTGAACGGAATGGATAGTGTCTTGTAAGGAGGATATAAGATGAACATCAACAAAAGCAAAACTAGGGTAATGGAATGTAGTCGAATTAAGTAGGGTGATGTTGAGGGTATTAGATTAGGAAATAAGACACTTAAAGTAGTAAAGGGGTTTGCTATTTGGGGAGCAAAATAACTGATGATGGTCGAAGTAGAGGACATAAAATGTAGACTGGCAATGGCAAGGAAAGCGAAATTTGAAGAGAATTTGTTAACATGGAGAATAGATTTAAGTGTCAGGAAGTCATTTCTGAAAGTATTTGTATGGAGTGTAGCCATGTATGGAAGTGAAACGTGGATGATAAATAGTTTGGACAAGAAGAGAATAGAAGCTTTCGATATGTGGTGCTACAGAAGAATGCTGAAGATTAGATGGTTAGATCACATAACTAATGAGGAAGTATTGAATAGGATTGGGGAGAAAAGTTTGTGGCACAACTTGACCAGAAGAAGGGAACGGTTGGTAGGACATGTTCTGAGGCATCAAGGGATCACCAATTTGGTATTAGAGGGCAGCGTGGAGGGTAAAAATCGTAGAGGGAGACCAAGAGATGACTACACTACGCAGATTCAGAAGGATGTAGGTTGCAGTGGGTACTGGGAGATGAAGAGGCTTGCACAGGCTAGAGTAGCATGGAGAGCTGCATCAAACCAGTCTCAGGACTGAAGACCACAACAACAACAACACTGTGAAACCTCGTTTCTTGCCAAATTTCCTGATTCTAGTCTACGGGAAGTGCGCTAAGGTTTTGATAAGTTAGTTTTAAAGTATCAAACTTGGTGTCATAAATGGCAGTATCTTTTAGCTTAATTAATTTATCAGCTTCAAATTTTACACTGGCATACACGTTAGTAGTAGACATAAATTTTAACTTGATAAACCAGACTGTTCGATGCAAAAAGGGTGTTAACAGACGGACAAACAAGGAGACAGACGAATAAAAAAAATACAATTTTTTTCATTTTATATTTAATTACTAGTTAACAGTTTTATGAATTTTCCCTTTCTTGTTCTGTCAAACTTTGGTTCTTGCCAAATTTAGTGATTCTACACTCATGTTCAGAAGAAAAATAGAACACCTCTAACGGCTAGAAATAGGTCGTTCATATCCATAGAACATGTACGTTAGAATGCTCTGCAGAAATGTTTAGCATTTGAAAAATGACAGTATCGTGTTCGAGGTCAACATCGATATCGCGGCGCAAGCACCACCTACCGGTAAAATGTGCCTGCGGCACTCGTTGTCGTTGTAAACTGAAGGCAATGGATCAGTGTGACTTGAACAGACGTGCAGGATGCTTCACAGACGTACGCGCGAACCGTACCGTCAAATCAGTAAGTTGGAAAGAGGATGCATTATTGGCACGAGCGAATATATTGCAGCCATCGGGGAGATTGCTGCTCGTGTGAGACGAAGCGTTTCGGCAGTGCAACGAGTGTGTGCAAAATGGTTCACGGAAGACCGTGGAACACGACGAGAAGGGTTAGGTCGCACCACCCATACCATACCCCCCCCTCCCCCTAGAAGGTCGGCACCCTATCCAAATGGCAGTCCACGACAGATTTGCGTCCTCTTGGGCTCTGGTGGAACACTGGGCCCACAGCTCGTGGTCGTGCGGTAGCGTTCTCGCTTCCCACGCCCTGGTTCCCGGGTTCGATTCCCGGCGGGGTCAGGAATTTTCTCTGCCTCGTGATGTCTGGGTGTTGTGTGATGTCCTTAGGTTAGTTAGGTTTAAGTAGTTCTAAGTTCTAGGGGACTGATGACCATAGATGTTAAGTCCCATAGTGCTCAGAGCCATTTTTTGGAACAGTGGAACACATCGTACACTGTCAGGAGTGGCAGTCTGTCGCCGTGTATTACGGTATGGGTTACATCCGGGTTGTCCACTTTGCTGCCTACCTTTGACGAATGTGCACAAAGATACTAGACGGCAGAGGTGTATGGAACGACATCACTGGGGACAGGAAGGGCATCACATACGTTTTCGGACGGATCCAAGTTCTGCTTTTTCGGAAACGATGACCGCATTTTGGTTCGCCGCAGACAAGGGCAGCAGCATCACAATGACTGCATTCGCACAAGACATACAGCGCCAACTCAAGGCCTGATCAGAGATAACATTTACCCAAGAAGTGAGTTGCAGCCGCATCGAGCTGAAGGTTCGCTGCGACTACAATGAAACACTGCAATGGAGATCTTAATTCAGTCTCTCTCGTAGACGTCGCAATAGTAGTAAGCCTATTGAACGCTACTAGATTGTTTCAAACCCATCTGAAGTTTTAAAAGTTTTCCAGTGTCGACTTGATGTACTAGTCAGAATTTCGAACTGAAGTAAAATAACATTTACGGTTTTGTCTGACAACGGAGCAGTTATTATATGTGAAAGAAAAGTAAATCGTGTGATACCTGAGTAGCGCTGGGACTTAACTCTCGTGATCTGTGATTGTCACGAACATCAAAGGACACAGTAATATACCAATCTCCGACGTAAACTCTATTATAAGCCTTGAGTAGGAAACAGCTACACGCGTTCACGAAGAACTAACAGTTACGCCGTGTTGTCGGAAGCTGTAGTCATTGCCAGAATCAAATGGTTCAAATGGCTCTGAGCACTATGCGACCTAACTTCTGAGGTCATCAGTCGCCTAGAACTTAGAACTAATTAAACCTAACTAACCTAAGGACATCACACACATCCATGCCCGAGGCAGGATTCGAACCTGCGACCGTAGCGGTCGCTCGGTTCCAGACTGTAGCACCTAGAACCGCACAACCACTCCGGCTGGCAATGTCAGAATCGTTGATGCAAATAGATTCAAGACCCTGAATAACACATCGGTGTGTTTTCAGTTCAGGTTTAAATAATTACGAAGTTCAATAAACTCCAATATAATCTTACTGCTTCGTGTCAGCTACGTCATTTAATGGAAATTTAATGTGTAATTGTGTAATTAATTATTCTTGTGAGAACGCAGAAGTTAATGGTGATTTAGTGATTTTATTAACAGTGAACAGCAAGTTTACACAGAAATACGACGCTGTCTGTACGTTGTCAGAAGAGTATTTTATCTCTGCAGTTACGTCGTATTAGTTGTTGAATTAACACCGTAGCGACGCCTTGACGATGCTATATTAATTAATAAATCAACATCCTCGCAAAACTAATATGTGGCATCGGTTTGGATGATGGACTTTATAATTAAAGATATCCTATTATCTGCGTTTGAACACTCGTTCGCAAACCGGGCGTAAGACCTACAGTTATCAAGTTCTCGTGAGCTTATCACCCTGTCGCGCGAACACGCAAAGCATATTTTGATAATTGTTTTGGATAATTGTTTTAGATCAAGAGAGGGACCGATGACCGTTGCATTCTGGTCCCTTTAATCCCACAAACCAACCTTAGATCAAGAGAGTTGTTGCGATACCGAGTGGTGCAGTCGCTGTGGGTTCGAAGTAAACAAGACCGACAGACTTCGAACACCATTGCTTCGATTTTAAACAAGGGCTTCTTACCCATTCCGTCGTGCTGCACCGTCGATACGCTGATATCGGTCTAAGGGATATAGTGTCTGAAACTAATCAATCAAACGAGGAGTTTGTTTTTAATAGTTACAGATCGGAGTCGTCGCGATCGGCGCGCGGTTCCATATCAACCAGACTGGGTCAACCATCATCATCGAGCCGACCCAAATAAAACGCCACAGTGTCCAGGGCACCGTAACCAGTGTGACCTAGGTGAATAACATCATGCGGTTCATAGCCATACCCTTTTGCGCAACACCCAAGACACCATATTTCAGGACGACAATGCACGACACATATTGCTGCACGAACACGTGCCTTCTTGATGTCTCAGGACGTCAGCCTTGGCTCTGGCCCGCCAGATTACTAGTGTTGTCGCCAGTAAAAAATGTGAGGGACATAGTGAAACGATGTGTGCAGCGTTGAGACCCAATGCCGACCACAAGAAATGAACTTTGGAACGAGGTGAATGCTGCATGGATGGCTATACCGCAGGATGCCATTCGCGTCGACGCCATCACTCACGGAACGCTATCAGAGCCCGTAGTGGACCCTGTGCGTAATAGGCAACAGACACATGTTGAACCGAGGTGACTGAAATGCTAATCATTTCTGCATAACACACTAATGGTCAGGCCCTGTGAATATGAACGCCCTATCTCTAGTCGTTCAAGGTGTTCCGTTTTTTTATCTGAATATGAGTGTAGGTAGTTGGGAAGTATCCTAAAGGTTTTATTAACGAGTTTTCGAGTATCAAAACATGTGACGCAAATGGCTCCATCTTTTGATAGAATTGACTTAGAAGCTTAGAACTTTAACACTGCCAAGGGATCATAAATTTTAATATGAACATAAACTTGATCTTTAAACGTCTATTCGTTCCTGAGAAATAGGGTTCTTAACGATGGGGCAGAGACAGATAGGCAGACCAACGACAAAGCGATCCTATAAGCATTCTGTTCTACATCTACATGGATACTCAGCAAATCACATTTAAGTGCCTGGCAGAGGGTTCATCGAACCACCTTCACAATCCTCTATTATTCCAATCTCGTATAGTGCGCGGAAAGAATGAACACCTATATCTTTCCGTACGAGCTCTGATTTCCCTAATTTTATCGTGGTGGTCGTTCCTCCCTATGTAGGTCGGTGTCAACGAAATATTTTCGCAATCGGAGAAGAAAGATGGTGATTGGAATTTCGTGAGAAGATTCCGTCGCAACGAAAAACGTCTTTGTTTTAACGATGTCCACCCCAAATCCTGTATCATTGTAGCGACACTCTCTCCCCTATTTCGCGACAATACAAAACGTGCTGCCTTTCTTTGAACTTTTTCGATGTATTCCGTCAGTCCTACCTGGTAAAGATCCCACACCGCGCAGCAGTATTCTAAAAGAGGACGGACAAGGGTAGTGTAGGCAGTCTCCTTACTAGGTCTGTTAAAGTTTCTATGTGTCCTGCCAATAAAACGCAGTCTTTGGTTAGCCTTCCCCACAACATTTTCTGTGTGTTCCTTCCAGTTTAAGTTGTTCGTAATTGTAATACCTGGGTATTTAGTTGAATTTACGGCTTTTAGATTAGACTGATTTATCGTGTAGCCGAAGTTTAACAAGTTTCTTTTAGTACTCATGTGGATGACCTCACACTTTTCGTTATTTAGGGTCAACTGCCAATTTTTGCACCATTCAGATACCTTTCTTCTAAATCGTTTTGCAGTTTGTTTGAATCTTCTGATGACTTTATTAGTCGATAAACAACAGCGTCATCTTCAAACAACCGATCACGGCTGCTCAGATTGTCCCCCAAATTGTTTATATAGATAAGAAACAGCAAAGGGCCTATAACACTTCCTTGGGGAACGCCAGAAATCGCTTCTGTTTTACTCGATGACTTTCCGTCAATTACTACGAACTGTGACCTCTCTGACAGGAAATCACAGATCCAGTCACACAACTGAGATGATATTCCATAAGCACGCAATTTCACTATGAGCCGCAGTGTCAAAAGCCTTCCAGAAATCCAGAAATACAGAATCTATCTGAAATCACTTGTCAATAGCACTCAACACTTAAATGTGAATAGCCGGCCGCGGTGGTCTCGCGGTTCTAGGAGCGCAGTGCTGAGACTGCTGCGGTCGCAGGTTCGAATCCTGCCTCGGGCACGGATGTGTGTGATGTCCTTAGGTTAGTTAGGTTTAATTAGTTCTAAGTTCTAGGGGACTGATGACCACAGCAGTTGCGTCCCATAGTGCTCAGAGCCATTTGAACCATTTAACTGTGAATAAAGAGCTAGTTGTGTTTCACAGGAACGATGTTTTCTAAACTCATGTTGACTGTGAATCAATAGACCGTTTTCTTCGAGGTAAATCATAATGTTTGAACACAATATATGTTCCAAAATCCTGCTGCATATCGACGTTAACGATATGGGCCTATAATTTAGTGGATTACTCCTACTACCTTTCTTGAAAACTGGTGTGACCTGTGCAACTTTCATCTTTCGTCGAGCGAACGGCTGTAAATGATTGTTACGTGTGGAGCTAATGCATCAGCATACTCCGAAAGACATTCCCCGAAAGAATAGCCCTAGAAAGGCCAATTTATTTACCAAGTTCAAATGGTTCAAATGGCTCTGAGCACTATGGGACTTAACATCTGTGGTCATCAGTCCCCTAGAACTTAGAACTACGTAAACCTAACTAACCTAACGACATCACACACATCGATGCCCGAGGCAGGATTCGAACCTGCGACCGTGGCAGCCGCGCATTTACCAAGTCACATGTTAAAAATTTACTGTGGAGCCAATTGTAATAGCTTACATACTCTGTAAATATGCATTTATCTACGCTCCCTGTACAACTAAGTATAGATTCCAAACAAGTATTTTGTGTGGCTAAATGGAGCACAAAGTCTGGGGGCCATGTAAAACAAAACAAAAATTATCTGTGGTCTGTAGTTCTAACAGCTCTACGCCGCGGTACCCGTACAACGAGCGGATTTTTGAAGGATGTTGCACTGATTGTGCCTCGTGGCAGGGTTGCGATGTCGAGGAATAAAGTCGGCTATATATCGGTACGAACAAGCGCGCGGAAGTGTGCTCGCCAAACGGCAGACAAGCAGAGAAAGCGGTAGCGCCGTGCCGGCGCTGGAATATTCTACTTACGTCAGCCGCTAACGGGACAGCGCGCTCGCGAGTGTCGCTCCACGGACTCCGGACTCGGCTGCAGAGGTGCGTACTCCTCTCTGCCGGCTGCTAGACTAGCAGGTGTTTGCGCCTTGTGGCTCTCGCGCTGGTGCGTGGTGTGGCTCTGTCAGTAGCCAGTTGACATTCCGCGACTCCGCCGTTGCGCCAGGTCGCGTCGGGCCTGGTGGGGGATACCCGAGGCACAGCCGTGAAAGCGGGAAGGCGGGTCCATCCGCCGCCGACCCGTAGCCCAGTGCTGGCAGTAGAGCAAAGCGCGGAATCGCGAACAGAATCCGTTTTCGGTGTACGCTCGTCGTGAGGCTGGAAATCCACCCTTCTTTTTCATGACCTGTGTCAACATGTTTCGAGAGTGTGACAGTGTCTCACTTAGTTCGGTAGACGAAGGACTATCTGCCTGCCGTCTCTGTTGTTGTCGTGTTGTTGTTACTGTTGTTGTTGCCATCGTCTCCACTGACATGAAGTACTTCAGGCCTGCAGTATTTGTTGTGGTCTTCAGTCCGAAGACTGATTTGATGCAACTCCTGTGCAAGCCTCTTCAACTTAGTGGTGGGAACAAGTGAATGAAAACAATCGATTCACTCAGTTGTTGGTAAACAACCGAATCATTCGGTTGTAGTATCGCGCATCGGTTGAATTAATCATTTATTCTTTGGAATGAAACCAGCTCGTAGGAGCAACAGAATGAAAGTAATCGGTTCAGTAGGTTAGAGATACAAGTGTCCAATAGACTGTTTGTTCTTTTGAGTGAAATCGTCCCCATCGCCTTCAGTCCTGAGCAGATACACTCGATCCTTTTAGCATTGTTATATCGTCATTTTGGCTGCACTGTTATCGCCTGTCGTCACTGTTATTCTCCTTCCGATATTTTCTTTTTATTGAGTGAATTATTAGTTCAGTTTGTCGTCCGTGATTATGAACAGGCGTTTCTAGTCAGAGAGCTTTGTGTCTGGACCAAAATATCGAAAAATTTAATATAGGACTGAATAAAAAGTGATCATGAAGATAAATTCAATGCGACACATTGTATCACCAAAGATGATTGATATTCTGATAGTGTATTGTATAATGAAATTCAAAGAAAATTAACAAATGATGCTAATATATCTCGCGAAAAAATTCGTCCGACGAGTGATAGTATATGTTTAAAAAGCGAGTGATTAGGTCACCAAACAGTTTAATAAACTGTATTTTATGTGCTTTCAGCAGGGCTCAAACCAGAGCGAAGAGAAAGACAGAGCTTCAGAAACATTAAACAAAAAGGTAATGGTTCATTTATTTAAACATAAATTTATAATGCACCGCCATTATTATGAACATTTTAAAACCAATAAAAAATCCAGATTTAATGCCTGAAGTACGAAAAATTCACCTTTAAGTAAGTAAATACATAAATTTCGAAAACCTTTCATTTTTAGAAGTACACTTTTTATTCACTTCCCTTGAAATAAGATACGTTATTTATCTTTTAAAACGGCGACAACACCCATCACGGTTCATGTATAACCGGAAAGACTCAGAACGCATGTGAGCGAAATCGCTCAAACCCGGAGACTTGACCAAAACTTTTATGTAACTGGCGTAACAGTCACACTTTTCTCATTCGGTTGTCTTGCATTAAGTGAAACCACTCAAACACGGAGAGCGAATGAAAGCATTCACGAAGCTGAGTTTGTTGCCGAGACTTACTCTTTTCGACTGAAAGACAGATTGAACGAGAAAACAGTTGATTGGTCAATGAATCGTTAAATCTAGCCAGCCGTCCCATCGATACTCCACCTCTGCGTAACTACTGCAAGCGGCACCCTTTCGAACTTGTTTATTGTTTCTGAACCTCCGTCTCCCATTTCGTAACCTACATCCATTTTAACCTGTTTAATTTATTCGAGCCTTGGTCTCCGCTTATATTATTTCCCCCCCCCCCCCTCCTCACAAGACACACACGCACATTTTAACCTGTTTAATTTATTCGAGCCTTGGTCTCCGCTTATATTATTCCCCCCCCCCCCCCCCCCCCTCCTCACAAGACACACACGCACTTCGCTCCACTAACAAACCGACGATTCTTAGCTGCCTAGCGCTGGATCCTATTAACGAGCATTTCCTTTACTCAGGCTCCCCGACAAATTCAGTTTTTTCTCAGTTCGGTAAAGACACTCCTCATTAGCTATTTGATCTACCGATTCAGTCTTAGCCATTCATCTGTAGCATCGCTTTTGAAAAGCTTCCATTCTCTTATCGTCTGACACTTTTATTGTGCACTTTTCACTTTCGTACAGCGCTAAGCTTCAGAGAAACGCCTCCTGAAAGGATTTTCTAACATTTAAGCTGATATTAGATTTTAACAAGTTTGTTCGTTTTCAGAAATGCTCTGCTTGTTATTGCCAGTCAACATTTTGTATACACTCTACTTCGGCCTTTATCACTTATTCTGTACCCAAATAGCAAAACATCTACTTTTAGTGTCTCATTTCCTAATCTGCTTCCCTCAGCACCATCTGATTGAATTCGACTACAGTCCATTGCCCACGTTTTGCTTTTGTTGATGTCCATCTTATAATCTCTTCTCAAGACACTGCCCATTCCCTTCAGCTCCTGTTCTAAGCCCTTTGCCGTCCCTGACAGAATTACAGTGTCATCGGCAGACCTCAAAGTTTTTATTTCTTGTTCCTGAAATATAATTCGCTTTCAGAGTTTCTCCCTGATTTCCTTCACAGCTTGCTCAATGTACAGATTGAATAACAACTGGGATAGGCTACAACCCTGCTGACTCTCTTCTCAGCCACCGCATCCCTTTCACGTCCTTAGTCTTTTATGCCTACAGTCTGTTTTCTGCACCAGTTGTAAATTATCTTTCGCGCCCTTTATTTCACCCCTACTACTTTCAAATTTGAAAGCGTGTAGTCCAGTCAACATTGTGAAAAGCTATCGCTCAATCTGTATGTGTTATAAATGTAGGTCTGACTGTCTTTAGTCTATCTTCTAAGATAAGTCGTCGGGTGAAAATTGCCTGGCGTGTTCCTACATTTCTCCAGAATCCAAACTGACCTTCACGGAGGTGGCTTTCCACACGTTCTTTCTTTTTTTATTCTTCTCTGTATAATTCCGTCAATATTTTGCAACCATGACTTATTAAACTGATAGTTCAGTGATATTCACACATGTCAGCAACTGCTTGCTTTTGAATTGAAATTATCACATTCTTCTTAGCGCGAGCGTATTTCACGAGTCTCCTATATCTTGCACACCAAATGGAATAGTTTTGTCACGTCTGGCTGTCCCAAGGCTATCAGTAGTTCTGACGGAAAGTCGTCGACTCCGGGGCCCTTGTTCCCGCTCAGGTCTTTCGGGGCCCTGTCAAAGTTTTCTCTCAGTATCACGGATCCGGCCGCGTGGAGTGGCCGCGTGGTTAGAGGCGCCAGGTCACGGATTGCGCGGCCTCTCCCGCAGGAGATTCGAGTCTTCCCTCCCTCGGGCGTGGGTGTGTGTGTGTTGTTGTTAGCATAAGTTAGTTTAAGTAGTGGATAAGTCTAGGGACCTATGGCCTAAGCAGTTTGGTCCCTCAGGAATTCACACACATTTGAACATCATGTCTCCCATCTCCTCTTCACGTACTTCCTCTTCTCTTTCTTCAATAGCATCTTCAAGCTGTTTTTCCCCTTACATAGACCCTCTTTATATTTGTTCATCCTTCCAGCTTCCTCATCTTTGCTTAGTAGTGGTTTGCCACGCCATCTGAGCTCTTGATATTCATAAAGCTATTCGCTTTTCCTTCAAAAGTGTAATTTCCTGTAGGAGGCATCTACTTCTTACCTAGTAATACATGCTTCCACAGACTTTTATTTGTCTCTTAGCCATGCCTGCTTAGCCATTTTGGAATTCCCGTCAGTCTCTCTTTTTTGTTTAGTGCAATGTCTTCAGTTTAATACGAAATTCATAACTAGTAAAATGTGGTCAGAGTCCACATCTGGCACTGTAAATGTCTTATGGTTTAAAATCTGGTTTCTGAAGCTCCGGATTATCATTCTACAATCAGTTTGAAACATTTCAATGTCCCCAAGTCTCTTTCACTTACACAACCATCTTTCATTATTCTTAAACCAAGCGTCAGCGACCGCTATAATTTATGTTTTTCATACAACCACTAATGTTGAGTTTACAATCCATAGCAAAGCGTTTCGTAAGCCAAGTTTTCATCATCTGGCTCTCTAAATTAAAGCTACACTACATCAAATGCAGTTCAGAAGCACTCAGGGTTAAAATATAAAAACAAATAAAATCATTCGGTCACTAAGTCCTCATCTTACTTTAAAAATGACAGACAGCCAGGTGATGTAACGTTGACTCACGGAACGCGTTGATGTGGACTGTGTTCCCAATATTAGTGGTTGTATGAAAAAAAAATTATAACGATTAACTTAACAATCGTTACCTCCGGCCCTTATGATGGACAGTATTGGGAGGTGTCAATGATGACTGAATTACACTCTGTGCAGTATTCTACCAAGCAGCTTTCTCTTTCATTCCTTTCCCGCAGCCCATTTTTCCCTTCTATTTTTTTCATTCTCTTCAACCCTTACCAGGTGGGATTGACGGAGGACATCGAAAGGGTGCAAAAAAGGGCACCTCGTTTTGTATTATCGCGTTATAGGGGAGAGAGTGTGGCAGATATGATACACGAGTTGGGATGGAAGTCATTACAGCATAGACGTTTTTCGTCGCGGCGAGACCTTTTTACGAAATTTCAGTCACCAACTTTCTCTTCCGAATGCGAAAATATTTTGTTGAGCCCAACCTACATAGGTAGGAATGATCATCAAAATAAAATAAGAGAAATCAGAGCTCGAACAGAAAGGTTTAGGTGTTCGTTTTTCCCGCTCGCTGTTCGGGAGTGGAATAGTAGAGAGATAGTATGATTGTGGTTCGATGAACCCTCTGCCAAGTACTTAAATGTGAATTGCAGAGTAGTCATGTAGATGTAGGATTTATTACCAAAGACTTCCATTTACCCAACACAATTAAATTTTCGTCTCCCTTAACCACGTGAATAATTTCCTTAATCTCAACATACATTCTTTCAATCTCTTCATCATCTGCGGAGTTCATTGGCATGTAATGCTCAAATCTGGGACCGATTCAAAATGCATTCTAATATTTCTAACGCATACTGAACGTAATGACTCCAGGATGGATTCAGCGTTTGGGGTTATTGTCCGGAAAACAATCTTGGATATTTTGAAGGTAGCAGGAACAGAATAAAGGATCGAAAGGATATACACATCTTATACAGAGACCAGACGGCAGTTATAAGAGTCAAGGAGAATGAAAGTGGAGCAGCGGTTGAGAAAAAAAGACTTGGAAGATTAGCTCAACGGGGTGTACATTGTCTTGGAAAGCGGTTCTGTAATGAATATCTATCTGTGAATCACATGACAGGGTCTCCTTTATTTTAATTCCGTTGATAATTGTCAGATGAAGTAGAGAAGTAGGACATCAGACTTACGTTTTGAGGGTGGGGGTTTTAGGAAACAACCAAAAAACTGCGGTCGGTTGGTCGTCATATCAAATCAACAATCGTCCGGAATTCCATTACGTTGCATTTTCGGAAGTGACAGCTTAGGGCTGCCAAACATTTGAGGTTATCTTGCTGCGAGAGATCAGTGAAACTTAAGCCTAACGATGCCTTTAATTTTTATCTTCTTGGCATCAACGGCACTGAGTTACTCTCAATAAAATGACATTCCGCTTTTAAATATATATTGAACAATGCTATTGCAGAATTAGGAGAATATTAGGCAGGGCTAAATGGATGTACGTCTTCAAGAAATGACTGACATAGTTACGGAATAGTGGTGTAGATTTATGCGTTTTGAAGTGGTCCACGACTCTGCAGGTAGACTTTATTCAGAAATCTGAAAGGGTTTAGAACAGAAATGAAAATAAAGGGCCTTCTTACAGAAACGCTGATAAATACCAACGCTAAAATGAAATTCATGTTAGAAATATTAGAAGGATTTGAGATAAGAAAGGAATTATACAAGACGATTAATTATTCCAGTCTTATTTTATTGTGCACATGAAAAATTTGCGATAGAACAGAGATATAATTGGTAGAAGGTAAGTAAAATACAAATTGATTGGAAAAGGGACAGCCTCAAAATTGACTGACTGTCATTTGTAGATGATTGAGCAGTCCTGGCAGACAGTGTAAAGATAGCACAAAAGACATACAAGAATATAAACAAGAAGCAAATAAATTAGAGGCTACCAGTCCCCTTAGAGAAAGAAACAAGAATTAATGACAAACGACAAGACTGAACCATCAAAATTAAGTACAAATATAATAATAACGAATAAATTTAAACATGTAGGAGAAATCAAGCAGCTTAAAGGACGGAAAAATTAACCTATCAGGGCAAGGTTACGCAAGATGGACATACCAATTCTTTCAAGAAAATACGAGTATCTTTCCGATGCAAAGCTTTCTAGAAGTGCAAAAATTCAAACTTACAAGCCAGTAATAAGACCAGAATACACATAATCCTCGTAGACGTAGAAACTTCGTCCACAGACCCTGGCGGGCCCATTGGTACCAACCGACCGCCGTGCCATCCTCTGCCGACGGTGTTATTGCACGCAGCAAGGAGGGGCGTGGGGCCAGCACACCGCTCTCCCAACCGTCGTCTGTTTCCTCGACGTCGATCAAGTAGCTCCTCACTGGGTATCACGAGTCTATCCTGTTTCAGTCCTCTCACTAAAGAAAGATCCCTGGGAATACGACTAAGCCTGAGAAACACTTTTTTGGAATGATAGGCAGAAAATCAAAAAATCAATAAAAAGGGAACAAAAATTTTCAAGAAAATATAACGAAATAGAAAAGGAAGAGAGTCATTTAAATTAAGATGTAACACCGACATAAGTAAATATGTAGAGAAAACCGCGGAAGAAAGTAGGAAAACCAGAATAACGTTCTCTGGTCAGAACCAAAGAACTATTTTTAGCAGAATGACAATATGTTCAACGCTTTGAAAAATTACAAAGAAAAAACCTACTGGCTTCGGCGAGTTCATAAAGATCTAGGGCAACTGGCATCAACAATCAATAAATTGAAGATAGAACGAAATAAAAATACAGAATCAAGAACTGTGGAAGTTACCTAGAGAAAACAGATCCTAAAAGGCAGGAAAGGAAATAGACAATAGGAGAGAGGAAATAAGAAAGTTGACAGACGTTGTATTTGAGAGAGTATAAAGCTGGTTCAACTGGTTAAAGATGGCCCTTAGCTAGCCCGTCAAGAAAGATCATGTTATTACTTGAAAGCCATGTAAAGCCTACATTAATAGTAGCCTGTTGTCAGAATTGGTCATTCAGCCATAGAATAAATACACCGAAGCCCCAAAGAAACTGATGTAGGCATACGCATTAAAATACAGAGATATGTAAACAGGCAGAATACGGCGCTGCGGTCGGCACCGCCTATATAAGACAATAAGTGTATGGCGCAGTTGTTACATCGGTTACTGCCGCTACAATGACAGGTTCTCAACATTTAAGTAAGTTTGAACGTGGGACACAGCATCTCCGAGGTAGGGATGAAGTAAGGATTTTCTCGTATGACCATTTCCCGAGTCTACCGTGAATATCACGAATCCACTAAAACATCAAATCTCCGACATCGCTCTGGCCGGAAAAAGAGACTGCAAGAATGGGAGCAACTACGACTAAAGAGAAACGTTCGACGTGACAGCAGAGCAGATTTCATTGTTAGGCCATCAACAAGTGTCAGCGGGCGAACCGTTCAACGAAACACCATCGATATGGGCTTTAGGACCCAAATGCCCACTCGTGAACTCTTGATGACTGCGCGACACAAAGCTTTACGCCTCGCCTGGGCCTGTCAACACATGTTGATGACTGGAAACATGTTGCCTGGTCGGACGATTCTCGTTCCAAATTGTATCGAGCGGATGGGCGTGTACGGGTATGGAGACAACTTCACGAGTCGATAGACCCTGCATATCAGCAGGTGACTGTTCAAGATGGTGGCTCATGTGCAGTTGGCGTGATATGGGACCACTGATACGTCTAGATACGACTCTGACAGGTAACACGTGTGTAAGCAACCTGTCTCATCACTTGTATGCATTCCTGTCCACTGTGCATTCCGACGGACGTGGGCAATTCCAGGAGGACAATGCGACGCCCCAGACGTCCAGAATTCCTACAGAGTGGCTCCAGGAATGCTCATCTGAGTTTAAACACTTCTGCTAGCCACAAAAAAACCCCAGACATGAACATTATTGAGCATATGTGGGATGCCTTGCAACGTGCTGTTCAGAAGATATCTCCGCCCCCTCCCACTCTTACAGATTTATGGACAGCCTGTAGGATTCATGGTGTCGTTTCACTCCAGCATTACTTCAGACATTAGTCGAGTCCATGCCACGTCGTGTCGCGGCACTTCTGCGAGGTCGCGGGGGCCCCTATACGATATTAGGCAGGTGTAACAGTTTTTGGGCCTTCAGTGAACATGTTACACACTTGGTAGCTGGGAAAACATACTCCGTGCCATAATGAGTTACTCTCTTTTTCAGGATGACTAGAAGGAACAACCACGAAAAATCTTTGAAATGTTAATATTTTTTCTGCTGCAGAATGTATTTGTCCTTGTTTATTCTGACTATACTTTTCTGGACAGGAAACTATACCTAAAATAACTAGCGAGCACCAATTGACTGTATGCGCTAGCAGTTGTTTGTGCAAGTGATGTTATCGACTATACTTTCGAAAACATGGCTGTTATAATATTATTACAGATCTTGCACAACCACTTTTACCCATGCGTTGTAAATATCACAACATATACTTCTTGTGGCACTAAAAACGTAAGAATTTTATTGGAGTTAAGGCAGTATTGCATTTAGAAACATCAATCATTCTATAGGTTTTCACATAATTTAGAGTACTCCAGTATACCTAAGACTTACGCAACAAAATGTATTACTATTAACTGTCACTTCTTGAACTTAGAAGATGGTATAAGGAAAACGTATAGTAAGAACTCAACCGTTCTAAACTTCTGGATGGATGGTAGAAAGAAATTAAGGAATAGCAGGATGTATCTGAAAACCGACAGACTGTCCCAGAGTAATCTTCGGATACATGTACCACTGAAAGTATACAAACGTCCCCAACAAAATCTGCGAAATGAATAAACGTTGTCCAAAGATAACTACCTACAACAAATCTGGAAGGAACACAGCATTAATTCTAATTGCGTAGGAGTATCTCCTACGAAGCTCTGGTCCGTCATTTTCAGTGATAGGATCCTGCTTGGTGCAAGAGAAAGTCTTCCCATCTTTCAGATTTAGCGCGTTACTTCTGATGGATAGCGAAGGGTGCGGTAGCGAGATTTTTACTCTTCAATAAGTATGCTTTGAAAATATTATGCCTTGAGGAAAACACCCTCTTACAGGTTCTGGGGATTTTCACCCATCATCGGTGTGTCTCCTTTATTTCCATGAGTATCGTACGATCTTTATGTCGCTGCCTGTCATCTGCAGTACAGCTGATATTTCGGTGCAGTTTGTTATCTTCTTTCTTTTTATGTTGTCAATACTTTATAATCTGTATTGCTAACATGCACTGTATCACCTTCAAAATACACTCCTGGAAATGGAAAAAAGAACACATTGACACCGGTGTGTCAGACCCACCATACTTGCTCCGGACACTGCGAGAGGGCTGAACAAGCAATGATCACACGCACGGCACAGCGGACACACCAGGAACCGCGGTGTTGGCCGTCGAATGGCGCTAGCTGCGCAGCACTTGTGCACCGCCGCCGTCAGTGTCAGCCAGTTTGCCGTGGCATACGGAGCTCCATCGCAGTCTTTAACACTGGTAGCATGCCGCGACAGCGTGGACGTGAACCGTATGTGCAGTTGACGGACTTTGAGCGAGGGCGTATAGTGGGCATGCGGGAGACCAGGTGGACGTACCGCCGAATTGCTCAACACGTGGGGCGTGAGGTCTCCACAGTACATCGATGTTGTCGCCAGTGGTCGGCGGAAGGTGCACGTGCCCGTCGACCTGGGACCGGACCGCAGCGACGCACGGATGCACGCCAAGACCGTAGGATCCTACGCAGTGCCATAGGGGACTGCATCGCCACTTCCCAGCAAATTAGGGACGCTGTTGCTCCTGGGGTATCGGCGAGGACCATTCGCAACCGTCTCCATGAAGCTGGGCTACGGTTCCGCACACCGTTAGGCCGTCTTCCGCTCACGCCCCAACATCGTGCAGCCCGCCTCCAGTGGTGTCGCGGCAGGCGTGAATGGAGGGACGAATGGAGACGTGTCGTCTTCAGCGATGAGAGTCGCTTCTGCCTTGGTGCCAATGATGGTCGTATGCGTGTTTGGCGCCGTGCAGGTGAGCGCCACAATCAGGACTGCATACGGCCGAGGCACACAGGGCCAACACCCGGCATCATGGTGTGGGGAGCGATCTCCTACACTGACCGTACACCTCTGGTGATCGTCGAGGGGACACTGAATAGTGCACGGTACATCCAAACCGTCATCGAACCCATCGTTCTACCATTCCTAGACCGGCAAGGGAACTAGCTGTTCCAACAGGACAATGCACGTCCGCATGTATCCCGTGTCACCCAACGTGCTCTAGAAGGTGTAAGTCAACTACCCTGGCCAGCAAGATCTCCGGATCTGTCCCCCATTGAGCATGTTTGGGACTGGATAAAGCGTCGTCTCACGCGCTCTGCAAGTCCAGCACGAACGCTGGTCCGACTGAGGCGCCAGGTTGAAATGGCATGGCAAGCCGTTCCACAGGACTTCATCCAGCATCTCTACGATCGTCTCCATGGCAGAATAGCAGCCTGCATTGCTGCGAAAGGTGGATATACACTGTACTAGTGCCGACATTGTGCATGCTCTGTTGCCTGTGTCTATGTGCCTGTGGTTCTGTCAGTGTGATCATGTGATGTATCTGACCCCAGGAATGTGTCAATAAAGTTTCCCCTTCCTGGGACAATGAATTCACGGTGTTCTTATTTCAATTTCCAGGAGTGTATATCCAGCTGTGCACTATCACACACATCTTCTTCCTTAACGTAACATCCGCTCACGTAGTTGCCTTCTGCCACAACTTTCTGTCGAGCTCATCAGCAGATATGAGGCCTGACACTTGAATATCCTCACTGAGCCTCGTCAAAGAATTGTTTCCTGGTACGGATGTGGGTCGACTTCCTCCCGCGCTGTAATGGAGGGACGTTTTTGCCGCGGATTTGTCATCGTTTTGTGAAAGGCCGCCGGTTTACTTAACTAACTAAATAAAGTTAATTGCTTTCGGTTGCACTCCAACACCGATAACTGTAAATAATTGGGTCATTAGCTTTACTGTAAAATGGCGATCCCGTGAAACAAGGGTAGTTCAATAACTGTGACTCATCAGGCCTTTAGAATTGCTCACTGCCCGAAGACCCAGCGAGCGTTCACAGAACCGGGGAACCATAGGGACGTCAACGCCGGAAAATGCTGAATAGTAAATCGAATTAAATGAACAACACTGTCGTTCACTTACATCTGCCACAACAAGTACCACAGAAAACACTGGAATGCAGCGAGGACATAATATGCCTGAAAACACTATAAAGAAAGGATAAACTAACTGCCGATAAGGACATATCGACATAAATGAAGGGTGAAACTCCTTCATTAAATTTTAATTCAAAATTATACTATTAGATTAAACCCAGTGCTTCGTGGTTTCGCATCTTAACTCAAGGAGCTGCCAAAACTTTGCTGACTCTCACCATCCTCTAGAAAGTAGTCAAATCTAGGATCCTACAGTCCTTTGCCAATCAGAGTTCCTTCCTTTCTACCGTTAACTAACCACAACGAGTTCCCTTGTACCTTGAGTTATGCAAACGGCGTCAACTTTCTGCCACTCCAGGTAGCACTCCCAGGCCCTTCCTTCATGCAGAGTACTCACTGCTGTCTCAATATCTCTCGTCGCCCTGAACACTCGCCAGTCAACAATTATCCAGCCTACATCAGCTAACCACCCACTGACTCAACTCCCTTCCCGCTCGCGTACCCCGATACACATTCCTGTCCTCTCTACTCTTGTGATTGGTTGTCTCAAAAACATCCATAGAAACGTGCTCATATTGGTCACTCGACTCCCCTTCTTCCCCTTCGCCTTGCGCAGGTGAATTTTCCAGTACAGCTCTCTTCCGGAAACCATATGTTTCCTTGACAACTCCAAGTGTCTCACAGGCTTCGTAGCGAACGTTGCCGTGAACGGACTCATGTACCTGAGCACACAGGTAAGCCAATCCTCCGGCTTCCCCTACACGATGCACAATAAAGATATTCTCCTTGCGGTCAAAGTAACTGGTTTCCCAATCCGCTCTTCAACCGAAGAATGACCGGTACGCAACTGACCGATACCTTCAGATTAAAACCTCACTAAACGATCCGCAACCGTTTCTGGGTATGTTCCCATACAGCCATTCATGCCATACGACTTCTCTTTCTTACTACTTAAGGTGTGTTTCTCTTTATTTGTTCTTGACTGATGTCATTCCCATCAATTCCGCTGCATATTCTTTTTGCTTGCGGTTGAGGCCTGTGACACCCCTAGACCAGAGCAACATTTTCATTCCATGTTGGCGCTGCTCTTCATTTCTGAACCACATGGAGCCAGTGGTGGAACGATGTGGTACTTTCTTGACACTTACCACTCCAGTGACTTTGGCCCCATTTCATCCTACATCATTTATTTGTGCTCCAGATTCTGGTAAGACCGCCGATGTAGTTTTCCTGAAAAGTTGGTTCTCTACGATGATGGTGCCGCTAGTCTGAATTCTACATACCCAATTTTTTTTTACGTTTAACTTCAAGCCGTTATTGCTTATGTGATTTCTCCATCTCAGAATGCCATATTCCAGATCTTGGAGGGAACCATTGGCGAGAAACGTGTCATCAGCCTATAACGTCATGCAAGGATGGGGAGTCTTAATATCTACTGTCCACACTGAGCGAGGTAGCGCAGTGGTTAGCACACTGGACTTACAATCGGAAGGACGACGGTTCAAACCCACGCCCGACCATCCAGATTAAGGTTTCCCGTGATTTTCCTAAATCGCTTAAGGCAAATGTCGGGCTGGTTCCTTCGAAAGGTCACGGCCGATTTCCTTCTTTATCCTTCCCCAATCCGCGGCTGTTATCCGTCTGTAATGACCTCGTTGTCGACGGGACTTTACACTGATCTCCTCATCCTCCTGTCCACGTGTAACAGCTGGTTTCTTTCGGTGTTTTTTATCCGCAGGCACTCTGCATGAACTACATCTGTTGTACAGACGGAGGTTCTTGACAAAGCCTTGCTGGTTCGTGTTTCAACGGTACTTTCGTTACCTTTATTTAGACAACAATAATAAATGTTCGGTCCCGGTTGAGAGTTCGGCGCACAACACAGACTTCTGGCAGGCTGTGGTTAAACAAAGAATGGACACTGAAATACTGCAAAACCGTGAACAAATCAAAAATGGTTCAAATGGCTCTGAGCACTATGGGACTTAACTTCTGAGGTCATCAGTTCCCTAGAACTTAGAACTACTTAAACCTAAGGACATCACACACATCCATGCCCCAGGCAGGATTCGAACCTGCGACCGCAGCGGTCGCGCGGTTCCAGAATGTAGCGCCTAGAACCGCTCGGCCACCCCGCCCGGCGTGAACAAATCCTAAGTCTGTTGCAGTGCTGTCAGAAATCCATCTGGAGGGAAACACCAAACATAGTTCAGACTCGCAGCACAGGTCGTCAACAAGAGGGCAGCTGGCGACTACGTTGTAAGCATGTGGACTGAATGCGACAGTGGTTTGGTGTCGCTATGCGGACAAATTTACTTCCGCTCCGGAGACATTGCGATTTGCCACGTGGCGTGAAGTGATGAACGAGGATGTGTCTCTCGCCTGCAGTGCGTATATGGCCCTGCCAGTTGTGGGGAGAGACCAAACTGCCTCATTATCTGAGTCGCTGATTACAGCACAAGAAAATTTCGGAAGTTTTTTCTGGGTAGTTATTGTAAATCTGTTCAAGATCTTTCACTACCTGCGAGAGCAAGTTGAATGGACAGTAACTGGAGTGCTCATCCAAGCGTCGTTACTTTTGCATATACGGTTGGTGATACTACTTTTGCCAAATTGCAGATAAACGGCCGTCGTCAACAATGCGACTGAAGAGTGCAGTAATAATTTCGGCTGCACTTCGGGCTAACTCTGCCCATACTTCAGACGGTGAGTCGAGTGATCCCGTCACTTCTCACTTTTTCATCCTACTCAGATACCTCCTTTTCCGAGGACGCGGTGGGACAAACCCAGCTGTTGGGTCAAGGCTCATTGTAACTGCACGCGGAAATTCTTCGTTGTGTGAGTCCCTGAAATACTCTCCCCATCGACATAAGGAGGCAGCTGGTTCTCGAAAAGGATGGTGGAAGCTTCCTTTGTTTGAATGATGTGGTCAACAACCTGGCTGAGCCGACGTTGAGGTTTTGTAAGGCGGCAGATATCGTTACATGATGCAGGCCACAGTGGATGTGAATCTTTGCCCGTAAGCCGACACATACAGATTTGTACCTGCATGCCTCCAGCTCACAGTGAGAGGGTGTTCTAACCACAGAGCACCCGAAATCTCTGACTGTGACAGCCTAGCGGTTCAATTGGAGCACTTGCAGGCCGTGTTCCGCACGAACGGTTCATACTATGTCTCAAATTCAATTATAAGCGATACAAAGATAGAAAAGTAGCTATACTATTAAATACTACAGATTTATCCCTATAATATCAAGTAAATTATCAGCGAATTTATAAATATGAATGTCATTAGTAAGCAGAACAGTAGCCGTTTCAGGGAGGTGGTATCACATATTCATGAACGACTTCAAAAATCCCGATCTTTAGCAGTCAAATTTAAGACACGAAAATAAGATCCGATTTCCATCAGCTTCTGACTCATAATCGCATTCACATGCAGGAGTACCGCAAACGCAGATTGTTTGTAGACATAGAGGAAAAGAAACATGTTTATCTGAAGTAGAATGACGCTGAAAATCGTTGACCGGTCCAAATGACTTCTCATTAACCACGACCCTAGAAATTTTGTAAGCATATGTCTGTTAATGATGGTCTCATTCTCAGTGAACAGATAAAAATCCGGAATAAAAATCTCCATAACGTTTTTAAAAACACTATTCGTGACTATTTGACACACTGTCCTTTGGCTGAAGATCATTAGGCGTGGATCTCAGCCATCGCTTTCCTCCTCTTTCAGTTACTGTTATTGTATTCCATAGCTGTTATTTCTACACTCCTGGAAATGGAAAAAAGAACACATTGACACCGGTGTGTCAGACCCACCATACTTGCTCCGGACACTGCGAGAGGGCTGTACAAGCAATGATCACACGCACGACACAGCGGACACACCAGGAACCGCGGTGTTCGCCGTCGAATGGCGCTAGCTGCGCCGCATTTGTGCACCGCCGCCGTCAGTGTCAGCCAGTTTGCCGTGGCATACGGAGCTTCATCGCAGTCTTTAACACTGGTAGCATGTCGCGACAGCGTGGACGTGAACCGTATGTGCAGTTGACGGACTTTGAGCGAGGGCGTATAGTGGACATGCGGAAAGCCCGGTGGACGTACCGCCGAATTGCTCAACACGTGGGGCGTGAGGTCTCCACAGTACATCGATGTTGTCGCCAGTGGTCGGCGGAAGGTGCACGTGCCCGTCGACCTGGGACCGGACCGCAGCGACGCACGGATGCATGCCAAACCCGTAGGATCCTACGCAGTGCCGTAGGGGACCGCACCGCCACTTCCCAGCAAATTAGGGACACTGTTGCTCCTGGGGTATCGGCGAGGACCATTCGCAACCGTCTCCATGAAGCTGGGCTACGGTCCCGCACACCGTTAGGCCGTCTTCCGCTCACGCCCCAACATCGTGCAGCCCGCCTCCAGTGGTGTCGCGACAGGCGTGAATGGAGGGACGAATGGAGACGTGTCGTCTTCAGCGATGAGAGTCGCTTCTGCCTTGGTGCCAATGATGGTCGTATGCGTGTTTGGCGCCGTGCAGATGAGCGCCACAATCAGGACTGCATACGACCGAGGCACACAAAAATCAAATGGCTCTGAGCACTATGGGACTTAACATCTATGGTCATCAGTCCCCTAGAACTTAGAACTACTTAAACCTAACTAACCTAAGGACATCACACACATCCATGCCCGAGGCAGGATTCGAACCTGCGACCGTAGCAGTCGCACGGTTCCGGACTGCGCGCCTAGAACCGCGAGACCACCGCGGCCGGCGAGGCACACAGGGCCAACACCCGGCATCATGGTGTGGGGAGCGATCTCTTACACTGGCCGTACATCTCTGGTGATCGTCGAGGGGACACTGAATAGTGCACGGTACATCCAAACCGTCATCGAACCCATCGTTCTACCATTCCTAGACCGGCAAGGGAACTAGCTGTTCCAACAGGACAATGCACGCCCGTGTGTATCCTGTGCCACCCAACGTGCTCTAGAAGGTGTACGTCAACTACCCTGGCCAGCAAGATCTCCTGATATGTCACCCATTGAGCATGTTTGGGACTGGATGAAGCGTCGTCTCACGCGGTCTGCACGTCCAGCACGAACGCTGGTTCAACTGAGGCGCCAGGTGGAAATGGCATGGCAAGCCGTTCCACAGGACTACATCGAGCATCTCTACGATCGTCTCCATGGGAGAATAGCAGCCTGCATTGCTGCGAAAGGTGGATATACATTGTACTAGTGCCGACATTGTGCATGCTCTGTTGCCTGTGTCTATGTGTCTGTGGCTCTGTCAGTGTGATCATGTGATGTATCTGACCCCAGGAATGTGTCAATAAAGTTTCCCCTTCCTGGGACAATGAATTCACGGTGTTCTTATTTCAATTTCCAGGAGTGTACTATGATAATTATGTGATTTTTGAGTTTTTCCCGGCGTATTTGATAATCAAAATATCCACGGGTGTACTGCCGGTCTATAGTGTCCAACGGGCACAATATTTCGGCGATCAAACATGTCGCCATCATCAGGTGAACTGACGGACTGAGCTCCTGTGAACGTGCCAGCACGGAGATCTGTACGCTATGGCTGCTCAGGGGGAACTGGGTTCGGTCGCGGCGGCGGCCGATTTATTTACCCTCCGCCCGCGGCGCGCTCCCTCCGCCGTCCGCGCCCCACGCCACGGTAGCGCGGTAGGAACAGATTGTGACGGCGTCTGAGATGACGTCGGTGTGATGGCTCTGTCCGCCGTGGTCGTCACAACTATGCGTTTGCTCGATTTACTCTTGATTAACCCAATCGCTGGTTCCCAAGCCTTGCTAAGATTATAGCCACAGTCACGGTTTATGAGGTCGTCATTGGTGCGAATTTCGATGGCCTCTCTAACAACGCTGTCCCAGTATCTCGACGTCTGTACCAGAATCCTCGTGCGGTCATACTCCATAGCGTGATTTTCCGACAAACAATGTTCAGCGACCGCCGACTTGCTCGGATACATCAGTCGAGTGTGCCTCTGGTGTTCACGGCATCGATCCTCGACGGTACGCATCGTCTGACCAATATACGACTTGCCACATTGACACGGAATCTGGTACACGCCGGCCTTCCTCAAACCGAGGTCATCTTTGGCGCTCCCCACCAGTGCACGAGTTTTATTCGGAGGACAAAACACAGTTCCGACCCGGTGTTTCTTCAGAATGCGGGCGATTTTACCCGAGAGTGCGCTTGTGTATGGAATAAATGCAGTGCCTACCTCCTCCCTCGTGACTTCATCCATCTCAACAGGTTGTGCTGCAGTGGTTGGGCGGAGAGCACGTTGGATCTGCCACTCTGAGTACCCATTTTTTCGAAACACAGTTCTCAGATGTTCCAATTCCTGGGGTAGACTCTCTGTGTCAGAGATAGTGCGCGCCCTATGTACTAGAGTTTTAAGTACCCCATTCCTCTGTGAAGGGTGGTGGCAGCTGTCTGCGTGCAAATACAGATCAGTGTGTGTTGTCTTTCGATACACCCCATGACCTAGGGTGCCGTCAGCCCTTCTCCTGACCAAGACGTCAAGGAAAGGTAATTTACCCTCCGTTTCAGTCTCCATAGTGAATTTGATGTTGGGGTGTATGGAGTTTATATGTGTAAGGAAGTCAAGGAGTTTATCCACACCATGTGGCCAGATGACGAACGTGTCGTCCACGTAACGGAAAAAGCAAGTAGGTTTCCATTCGGATGACGACAGGGCTTCCTCCTCGAAGTTCTCCATGTACAAATTCGCTACCACCGGTGAGAGTGGGCTACCCATGGCGACTCCCTTCCGTTTGTTCGTAGTATTCTCCATTAAAAAGAAAATACGTGGAAGTCAAGACATGCCTAAAAAGTTCAGCGGTATTCTCGTCAAACCTCTGACCAATCAACTCTAGCGACTCTCGCAGGGGTACCCTCGTAAACAAGGAAACGACGTCAAAACTCACCATGATATCTGACTCATCCAACCTGAAGCTATCAAGGCGTTTAACAAAATCCACGGAATTGCGGATGTGATGAGGGCATTTACCCACATAAGGACTTAATATTCCCGTCAGGTATTTGGCCAACAAATATGTAGGTGCCCTGATGTTGCTGACAATGGGGCGTAATGGTACCCCCTCTTTGTGAACCTTCGGGAGTCCATATAGTCTAGGCGGTACCGGACCTTGGGGTAACAATTTCTTAGCGTCACCCTCCGGTAAATCTGCGTCCTTGAGAAGCACCCTCGTCTTGTTCTCCACCTTCTTTGTAGGGTCAACGCTGATCTTCCGGTAGGAATCGTCATTTAGCAGGCTCTGCATCTTATCAGTGTAGTCCTTACGGGAGACAACAACTGTAGCATTGCCTTTGTCAGCCGGTAAGACAACAATTTCAGAGCGTTCCCTCAGATCACGAATGGCCGCCCTCTCTTTAGTGCTGATATTTGACTTCATCGGCTTGGATTTCGTCAACGCACGACAAGTTTCACGACGTATTTCCTCGGCTGATTCTGGCGGAAGTCGAGCTGCAACCTGTTCAACAGCACTAACAATTTCTGCGACCGGAGTGAACTCGGAGGTGGGAGCGAAGTTGAGACCTTTCTGCAAAACCGAGACCGCATCATCACTCAACACCATGCCACTCAAATTGATGACAGTCTTGCACGGAACCTGCAGAGATGGTTTGTCAAGGAGACGTGAGAACTTAGCTGTTTGACGTCCCGTAGCCTTCTTATGGGCGGAATCAGCTGACACCCAGGTGACACCATCAATCCAATCCCAGGAAAAGGAAGTGAACTTAGTAGCCAGTTGCAAATGTAATTTGAGTAATTCCTGTGAGATAAACTCAAGGCTCCGGCGGGTGAATTGCACTCTCTCACGTACCAATGCAAGGCTGGCTCGTTTCTTGATTCTCCTAGCTGCTGCAGAATCGATGTGATGCATAACCTTAGCAAAATTTGGAACAACATTCTCGGAACGACATCTCTTTAGAAAAGCGAGAGTACTTAGCAAACGACATCTACGGTGGCGCAACTTTTCAAATTTCTTCATGCTGCGATACATCTCCTCCCCGTAAAGGGAAGACGTTTCCAGGAATAGATGTGCATTGTGACCACAATTTATTGGTTATGAACAGAAATTGCAAAAAGGTAGGCTATAGGACCAGGATAAATTGGAAGAATTTGATGAACAGGGGAAAGGAATACAGTAGAAAACGAATGGATAGCCTCGAGATACAAAATAGTGAAGGTAGTATGGGATCAAATAGGTAAAAAGACAAAGCCTAGTAGAAATCCTTGGATAACACAGAAGATATTGAATATATTTGATGAAACGAAAAAATACAAAAATGCAGCACAGGAAGCAGGCGAAAGAGAACACAAACGTTTAAAAAATGAGATTGACAGAAAGTGCAAAATGGCTAAGCAGGAATCCTTAGAGCACAAACGTAAGGGTTTCAAAGCATATTTCACTAGGGGAAAGATAGATCCACCTACAGGAAAATTGAAGAGGCCTTTGGAGAAAAGAGAAGCTCTGTATGTAACTCAAGAGCTCAGACCGTGAATCAGTACTAACCGAAGAAGAGAAACATGAAAGGCGGGCGGAGTATGTAGAGGGTTCTGTACAAGGAGAATGAACTTGAAAAGAGTATTACAGAAATGGAAGAGGACGTAGACGAAGATGAGATGGGAGATACAATACTGCGAGATTAATTTGACAGAGCGCTGAAAGACTAAGTCTAAACAAGGCCACGGGAGTAGACGACACTCCGTCAGGCCTACTGGTAGCCTTGGAAGAGCCAGCCACGACAGAACTCTTCCATCTGGTGAGCAAGAGGGATGAGACTGGCGAAATACTCTCAGACTTCAAGAAGAATATTCCAATTCCAAAGAAACCAGTTGCTGACAGATGTGGATGTTACCGAACTGTAAGTTTAATATCTCATGACTGCCAAATACCAATAGGAATTCCTTACGGAACAATGGAAAACTGGTAGAAGTCAACCTCCAGGAAATCAGTTTAGATTCCGGAAAAATGTAGGAACAGTCAAGGCTGTACTGCCCCTACGACCTATCTTAGAAGATAGGTTAAGGAAAGGCAAACCTACGTTTATAGCATTCCTAGACTTGGAGAAAGCTTTTGAGAAGGTAGGCTGGAATACTCTCTCTGAAATTCTGAGGGTAGTGGAGGTAGAATGTAGGGAGCGAAAGGCTATTTACAATTCGCACAGAAACCATACAGCAGTCATAAGAGTCGAGGGGCACGAAAGGGAGGCAGTGGTTGAGAGGGAAGTGAGACAGGGTTGTAGCCTATCCCCGATGTTATTCAATCTGAACATTGATCAAGCAGTAAAGGAAATCAAAGAAAAAGTTGGGGTAGAAATTAAAGTCTAGAGAATAGAAATAAAAACTTTGAAAATTACCGATAACACTGTAATTCAATCAGAGGCAGCAAAGTACATGGAGGAACAGTAGAACGGAATGGACAATGTCTTGAAAAGAGGGCATAAGATGAACATCACCAAAAGCAAAACAAGGATAATGGAATGTAGTCGAATCAAATCAGATGATGCTGAGGCAATTAGATTAGGAAACGAGACTCTTAAAGTAGTAGATGAGTTTTGTTATTTGGGCAGAAAAATAACTGATGATTGCCAAAATATAAAGGATACAAAGTGTAGACTGGCAATGCCAAGAAATGCGTTTCTGAAGAAAATAAGTATGTTAACGTCGAATATAGATGTAAGTGTAGTGTTGCCAGGTATGAAAATGAAACATGGACGATAAACAGTTTAGACAAGAAAGGAATAGAAGAATTTGAAGATTAGTGGTTTGATTCTGTAACTAATGAGAAAGTCCTGAACATAACTGAGGATAAAAGAAATTTGTGCACAACCTGCTAGAAGAATGGATCGGTTGATGAGACACATTCTGAGACATCAAGGCATCACCAATTCAGTAGTTTTGGAGGGAGGGAAGTGTGGGAAGCCAAAATCGAAGAGGGAGACGAAGAGATGAATACACTAAGCAGATTCAGAAGCATATAGGTTGCCGTAGTTGATAAAGAGACTTGCACAGAATAAAGTAGCATGGAGAGCTGTATCAAACCACAACAGTAACTGTAACTTATTCTGATGAAGATTCCCTTAGTTGGCATCGAAACTATGTCATTGCAAAAAAGTCTGTACAACGGGTTGGCTGTTTTTTTTTGTCCTTCATTAAAAGAATTTTAGATTGTAAGGCCGTATAATAAAATAAAAAACTGAAGCGTTTTTATGTAGATTATAGGCTTCTCTCACTTGAATCTGAGGGCGTACAAAAGGATGTCCAGTATACTGCTCTTGGAAAACGTTGGATGCATCTATGTACAGGGCTTGGACAAAATGTGGAAACATCGAACAGGAAACTTTACCGTGCCTAATACGGTGCAGGGAACTCGCTGGCGTTCAAGACAGCTTCAGGCGTCTCGGAATGGATACGTACAGGTCCTGTGTGGTTTTCAAATGAATCCTACATCATCCTTCCCGCAAAATAGTGGCATTTTCAGATAACGGTGACGGAGGTGGATAGCTATCACGCACCCTTGTCTCCAAAGCAGAGCACTAAGGCGCGATAATACAGAGATCTGCTGACTGTGTGGCCAGGGCAAAATGCATTAATTCATCCTCGGGCACACTAAATCAGTCCTGGACGATGCGGCTGTGTGAACATGGGTCTTGTTGCCTTGGTTCACAGTATCGACAACGGGGAACAAACATTGTACCACTGTTTACCTGCTTGGCTGTGTAGTAACGTGGTTGTCTACCACGCAGCGAGCCAGGGTTCGGTTCCCGGCCGCGTTGGAGATTTTCTCCGCTCGTGGACTGGGTGCTGCACTGTCCTCATCATCATTTTATCTTACCTATGAGCAAGTCGCCCACTGTGGCGTCACCTAAAATAAGACTTGCAAGCGGCTGCCGAACTTCCCTGGGTGGGGACACCCGGCCATCAATGCCACAGGATCATTTCATTTTTTTCATTGTACCACAGGATGGTCCGTGTCAGCCAAAATGATCACATAATCGCTGGCAGGAATGCGACCGTTCAGAGTAGCCAGGTTGCCCATGGAATACCACGATATGGCTCCCCAAATTATCATCGGACTCCCTGCCTTCCCCCCTCCCCACCTCCCGGCCATGTTTCGCTCTTGGCAGCAAGCAATACCGTCATAGGCCAGACGTAAACTCGGTCAGAAGATGAAAAGAGTGTGCAATAAGACCCATTCGACCAAATGACTTTCTTGCATTGCTTCATAGTTCAGGTTACATTGCTTTGATATCACGGTTTCCGTTACGGGCATGAGTGGCGAGTGGTTTTGGATTTCTAGCCCACCCTGCAGTTCCCTTCTCACGGAGCTCCCTTCGTGTTGTTTTCTCTCTGACAGGTTTCGTGAGTGCGACATTCGGTTCCCCAGTGACTTTTGCCGCTGTCGTCCCCTTACTTTCCATCCATGGCCGTCTGTCATGTTCACCCAGTACACAGCTTTATGACTTAGCAGATGATGTTTTCTCCCGGTTTCCCTGTATGCGCTATAAATCTTCGCTGTCGTGCCTCCTGGAACGCCAAACACTTCGGTCCCCTTGGTTATAGGAGCACCCACAATCAGCCCACTTTCGAATTCACTCAGCTCCGACATAATGCACGCACAACCACACAGAATGCTGTTCTGACCGCTACTGACACCTGCAACGTATCGTGGACACTGCACGGGTTCCGTTCGTGATTAAGTACAACAGCGCAACCTGCGGGCTTGGGTAGCATCTGCATTTATGTCCAAGCACGTATTTGTCGCAGTGTTTCTATATTTTTGTCCAGTGCCTGTATATGCGGATATAACGAGGTCACTAAGCTTCAACGAGATGATTAAATCTACAATTGATGGTTTCCGAGCTTGTCGTATTAAAATACCAAACTGGAATCCGGCATTTGAGTATGTCGAAATAATATTAGAATAAAGACAAATGTGAAGAACGTCTTATATACTGAAGCACCAAAGAAACTGGTATAGGCGTATCTACTCAAATACAGAAATGTTCAAATGCGTGTGAATTCCTAAGGCACCAAACTGCTGAGGTCATCGGTTCCTAGACTTACACACAACTTAAACTAACTAACAACACACACACACCTATACCCGAAGGAGGACTCGAGTCTCAGGCGGGATGGGCAGCGCCATCCGTGACATGGCGCCTCAAACCGCGCTGTTCAAATGCAGATAAACAGGCAGAATACGGCGCAGCGGTCGACAACGCCGACATAAGACAACAAGCGTTTGGCGAAGTTGTTAGATCGGTCACAGCTGCTACAATGGAAGGTTATAAAGATTTAAGTGAGTTTGCATATGGTGTTATAGTCGGCGTACGAGAAATGGGACACAGCATGTCAGAGGTAGTGATGAAGTGGGGATTTTCCCGTACGACCATTTCAAGAGAGTACCGTGAATACCAGCACTCCGGTAAAGCATCAAATCTTCGACATCGCTAGGGCCGGAGAAAGACCCTGCGAGAACGGGACCAACTGCGACGGAAGAGAATCGTTCAACATGACAGCAGCGCAACACTTGGTGCAAATTGCTGCAGATTTCAGTGTTGGGCCATCAACAAGTCTCAAAGGACGAACCATTCAACGGAACATCATCGATAAGGGCTTTCGGAGCTGTAGTCGTGTACCCTTGATGACTGCACGACACAGAGCTTTACGCCTCGCCTGGGCCCTTCAACACCGACATTGGACTGTTTATGACTGGAAATTGTGCAGCCTGGTCGGACGAGTCGCGTTTTAAATTGTATCAAGGAGATGGACGCGTACGGGTATGGAGACAACCCCATGAATCCATGAACGCTGCATGTCAGCAGGGGACTCTTCAAACTGGTGGAGGCTCTGTAATGGTGTGGGGCGTGTGGAGCTAGAGTGATTTTGGACCCCTGATACGTCTAGATACGACTCTGACAGGTGAAACGTACATAAGGATACGTTCATGTCCACTGTGCATTCCGAAGAATTTCGCAAATTCCAGCAGCACAATGCGACACCACAAACGTCCAGAATTGCTACAGAGTGGCTGCAGGAACTCTCTTCCGAGTTTAAACACTTCTGTAGGCCACCAAACTCCCCAGACATGAACATTATTGAGCTTATATGGATGGCCTTACAACGTCCTGTTCAGAGATCTCCACCCCCTCGTACTCTTTACAGATTTACGGACAGCCCTGCAGGATTCATGGTGTCAATTCCCTCCAGCACTACTTTAGATTTTAGTGGAGTCCATGCCACGTCGTGTTGCGTCTATTCTGCGTGCTCGCGGGGGTCCTACACGATATTAGGCAGGTGTACCAGTATCTTTGGCTTTTCATTTTAGAATATAAAGTAGGATAACTAATTATAAATCTGGTACAAATGGTCGGAATTGTATTTCTTCTCTTGAGGTCAGTCTGTAATTTTCAGTCGGAGTATCTACACTCCTGGAAATTGAAATAAGAACACCGTGAATTCATTTTCCCAGGAAGGGGAAACGTTATTGACACATTCCTGGGGTCAGATACATCACATGATCACACTGACACAACCACAGGCACATAGACACAGGCAACAGAGCATGCACAATGTCGGCACTAGTACAGTGTATATCCACCTTTCGCAGCAATGCAGGCTGCTATTCTCCCATCGAGAAGATCGTAGAGATGCTGGATGTAGTCCTGTGGAACGGCTTGCCATGCCATTTCCACCTGGCGCCTCAGTTGGACCAGCGTTCGTGCTGGACGTGCAGACCGCGTCAGACGACGCTTCATCCAGTCCCAAACATGCTCAATGGGGGACAGATCCGGAGATCTTGCTGGCCAGGGTAGTTGACGTACACCTCCTAGAGCACGATGGGTGGCTCGGGATACATGCGGACGTGCATTGTCCTGTTGGAACAGCAAGTTCCCTTGCCGGTCTAGGAATGGTAGAACGATGGGTTCGATGACGGTTTGGATGTACCGTGCGCTATTCACTGTCCCCTCGACGATCACCAGAGGTGTACGGCCAGTGTAGGTGATCGCTCCCCACACCATGATGCCGGGTGTTGGCCCTGTGTGCCTCGGTCGTATGCAGTCCTGATTGTGGCGCTCACCTGCACGGCGCCAAACACACATACGACCATCATTGGCACCAAGGCAGAAGCGACTCTCATCGCTGAAGACGACACGTCTCCATTCGTTCCTCCATTCACGCCTGTCGCGACACCACTGGAGGCGGGCTGCACGATGTTGGGGCGTGAGCGGAAGACGGCCTAACGGTGTGCGGGACCGTAGCCCAGCTTCATGGAGACGGTTGCGAATGGTCCTCGCCGATACCCCAGGAACAACATTGTCCCTAATTTGCTGGGAAGTGGCGGTGCGGTCCCCTACGGCACTGCGTAGGATCCTACGGTCTTGGCGTGCATCCGTGCGTCGCTGCGGTCCGGTCCCAGGTCGACGGGCACGTGCACCTTCCGCCGACCACTGGCGACAACATCGATGTACTGTGGAGACCTCACGCCCCACGTGTTGAGCAATTCGGCGGTACGTCCACCCGGCCTCCCGCATGCCCACTATACGCCCTCGCTCAAAGTCCGTCAACTGCACATACGGTTCACGTCCACGCTGTCGCGGCATGCTACCAGTGTTAAAGACTGCGATGGAGCTCCGTATGTTACGGCAAACTGGCTGACACTGACGGCGGCGGTGCACAAGTGCTGCGCAGCTAGCGCCATTCGACGGCCAACACCGCGGTTCCTGGAGTGTCCGCTGTGCCGTGCGTGTGATCATTGCTTGTACAGCCCTCTCGCAGTGTCCGGAGCAAGTATGGTGGGTCTGACACACCGGAGTCAATGTGTTCTTTTTTCCATTTCCAGGAGTGTAGTTTTATATCCATGAATGCCATGCATTGAATGAAATATTTTAGTTGCAGCATTTGACGTCTAGTGCTCAATGACATAGATGTTTCCTCAAGTAAAACGGCTTTTGGGTATATTTCTTTGTGTGCCGTGAGTATTGTTCAAATGGTTCAAATGGCTCTGAGAACTATGGGACTCAACTGCTGTGGTCATTAGTCCCTTCGAACTTAGAACTACTTAAACCTAACTAACCTAAGGACATCACACACATCCATGCCCGAGGCAGGATTCGAACCTGCGACCGTAGCAGTCGCACGGTTCCGGAGTGCGCACCTAGAACCGCGAGACCACCGCGGCCGGCGTGAGTATTGTGATTTACGTGAATATCATTGGTGCATATGACGAACTCGTGTAGAGCGTAGAATTGTGTCTGTGTTGTGCATGATGTAACAGAGAAGGAAAAGGCTGAATTGCGTAGCCATCTGTGAACCATAGGCGTGTGTTAGTGGCCTCGGCTACATACCGGACAACGCGATGAAAATCGTTTGTAATCGACGTTTGCGGTACTGTCCAGCTTCTGGATGTAGTGGGACAGTTATGTTACGTGTGCCCTGGAGGAGAAATTAGTGGCTTCCTTCGACAGGAAGTCTACCCCTCAGCGAATGATACAACCATTACGTATTATAAATACTACACATAATCAAGTAAGAGGCTATGGAGGTTTCTGAGATACCACCTTCCGCGTACAAGCTCTTGTTGCTTCTCTTCTGAAGAAATGTAAGTGTAGTAGTTTAGAGTTTTAACTTCGCGTCGATGTCGATGACACGACGTAAAAGCAGCTCACTAGGAAAAGAAAGGGAGAAGAAATAAATGTTTTCCTGTGGAAAACGTCTCTAATTTTGCTTGAACAAGTTCAGGGTACCCGCGAAAACCCCAAATTAAGGTACCCTGACAAGGTTTAACATCACAAAAATAGAAATTCTTCTACGTAATAGAAAGACAAACTTTTCCAGTTTGTTTTCAAAAGTAACTTTGCTGCTGGTCAGACATTTTACATCATTAGGGAAATGATGAGAAATATTCGTGGCAGCAATTTTCATCGCTCTTTGTGCTACACACGACAAATTAATGTAATTTTTCTTCTAGTATTGTTAATATGCAGATCATTGTTCCTTTTGAACTGGATTGGATTATTTACATCACAGATCAACAGGGAATTAACAATCTGTGAAGAAGTAGTAATAGTAGTAGTAGTAGTAGCAGTAGTAGTGGTAGCTTTATTCATCCGTAGATCTCTTTTTACAAGGATATAGGACATGTCAAAGTATTTACAAGTTTAGACCAATTTAAAATAAGCTAATTCGTATACACATATATTTGCAGACTTCTAGTTAGAGACAGTCATTAGATTTACTCCTGGTATACAATATTTTTTTTACAACTAACTTATTAAACAATGTAATGCCACACTGTTCACTCATATCTCACTATCAGTCAATGCACACACTAAACGCACACTGTTTCATAACACTTCACTCACTACACACACAAACACACACAGTCTGATTGCCTAGCTCCTTGAAGAGCTGTTGAAACAGGTCTTTCGGGAGTTTGTTATTTGCTTTTCTGGAATTTGTGCATGCTTTGGATGTCTCAAACGCTAAGCGATAATTTTGAAGAGCTTATTACTCGCGCGCGGTCTTTGGTCAGAATAGCTGGGTCGCTGAAAGACGTGCTTGTTTTGTAGTCGCTGCTTGACAGCGAGGAGCGCAGGAGTTCTGTAGTTAACGTAGCAGCGAGACAGCCGCCAAGCAGAGGACTCGTGCCAATGTAGACGTGAAGCTAAGTGCATCTGTGTTCAAGCAATATGATGTGTGTTTGAATATTGTGAAACAGAGGAGAAACGTTCGATTAGTGATTTGGAATTTATTTTTTATGTTTATCAATTATTTGTCTAATATATGTGAGAATGAGAATTTGATATCAATGTTGCCCTTTTTCAATGTAAATGAGTGTTGTAACATGAATTTAATACAACTAATATTTTACAAACAGTTTGGTAAAGAAATGTTTCACCTAAGAGCATCGCCCACGTCTTCGATCCAGGTCATTATCAATTAAAGTGTCTCTCTCAGTGATACGCACAAAATTGTTTACTTGCTGTCTGGAAGAATGCACTAAGCTCTCGGCAGCTGTAGATAGAAATTTGCAGCTGTCGCCCAGAGAGGAGCAAGCACTGCATTTCCAAGCAATTACATTACGAGGTACGATATTTCCATCTTAGCATCAGTTTGCTACGAAACTTATCAACAGACAGGGACCATTTCATGAACAGCGTTGTTAGGCAGATCATAAACGCACAGGGACCACTTTGATTAATTGAAGAGATTAACAGTAAAGTTCAGAATTTAATCAGTCTGACATTTTTTAGAAATATTATAAATAAGTTCCAAATTTGTGTTGTATTCTCGCTACGTACTACGTGATCAAAAGTATCCGGACACCCACAGAAACAGATGTTTTTCATATTAGGCGCATTGTGCTGCCACCTACTGCCAGGCACTCCATATCAGCGACCTCAGTAGATATTAGATATAGTGAGAAAGCAGAATGGGGCGCTACGCGGAACTCGATGGACTTCGAACGTGGTCAGGTGATTGGGTGTCACTTGTGTCATAGGCCTGTACGCGAGATTTCCACACTCCTAAACATAAACATCCCTAGGTTCACTGTTTCCGATGTGATAGTGAAGTGGAAACGTGAAGGGACATGCACAGCACAAAAGTGTACAGGCCGACCTCGTCTGTTGACTGGCAGAGACCGCCGACAGTTGAAGTGTGTCGTAATGTGTAATAGGCAGACATCTGTCCAGACCATCACACAGGGATTCCAAACTGCACCAGGATCCACTGCAAGTACTATGACAAATAAGCGGGAGATGATAAAATTTGGATTTTATGGTCGAGCAGGTGCTTATGAGCCACACATGACGCTAGTAAATGCCAAACGATGCCTCGCTTGATGTAAAAGGGTAAACACTGGATGATTGAACAGTGCAAAAATGTTACGTGGAGTGACGAATCACCGAACACGATGTAGCGATCAGATGGTAGGGTGTGGGTATAGCGAATGCCCAGTGAATGTCACCTGCCAGTGTGTGTAGTGACAACAGTACAATTCGGAGGCGGTGGTATTGTGGTGTGGTACTGTTTTTCATAGAGGGTACTTGCACCCCTTGTTGTTCTGCGTGGCACTATCACAGCGCAGGCCTACATTGATGTTTTAAGCATCTTCTTGCTTCCCACTGTTGAAGAGCAATTCGGGCATGGCGATCGCATCTTTCAACACTATCGAGCACCTGTCCATAATGCACGGCCTGTGGCGGAGAGGTTACACGACAGTAATATCGCAGTAATGCACTGGCCTGCACAGAGTCTTGACCTGAATCCCATAGAATACCTTTGGGATGTTTTGGAACGCCGACTTCGTGCCGGTCCTCACCGACCGACATCGATACCTCTTCTCAGTGCAGCACTCCGTGAAGAATGGACTGCCATTCCCCAAGAAACATTCTAGCACTTCACTGAACGTATGCCTGCGAGAGTGGAACTGTCATGAAGGCTAAGGGTGGGCCAACACCATATTAAAATCCAGCATTACCGATGGAGGGCGCCACGATCTGGCAAGTCATCTTCAGCCAGGTGTCCGGAGACTGCTGATCACATAGTGTATGTGACATTCTTGAATGAAAACATACGAAATATACGTAGCCCGGGTCTGTTAGGACTGCTTATGTGAAATTCCAAACTGGAATGTCATCTGGTGGTCAGTTGTGGCTTTATGATCCTCAAGCTTTCAACAATAGCTGTGTAGCAGATCAAAGTGCTAGCTTTCCTGCAGGAGGCGTCCTGACCACGAATATAGAGTATGTGTCTGACACCTGTCGGAAAATGGCGGCGGAGCAGCGAGGCAACATCAAGTTTTTTGAACCCTCAATGGTTTGTGGACGATAATTCATCAAATTCGACCAGAATACCAAGAGGCAGGCTCCTGGTCGCTCCTCCAGGATAAAGAGCCAGTCCACAAAGTGAAAATGTTCGCGATTTTTTGGCCAGCGAACGGATCACAGTCCAGGGTTACCGGTCAACGTCTTGTTCCCCAGATTGAAGCTGTCAGTGATGGAACACAATTCGAAGCACTTGAGGACGACCAAGAAAATTTTAATGTAGTACTAAAAACATTTCCAAAAAAAGGACTCTGGTGTGCGCTTCAAAACACTTTTAAAACGATTTTAGCTGTATATTTACTGAGGGGGAGACTACTTTGAATAAATAGTTATTCTGTGAATATAATCCATAGCTTTTATTTTTCATATCCGCAGTCCTAACGGAACTGGGACACACTGTATGTCAACTTCCTGTGTTGTTTCTCACTAAGATTTACAATGATTCGAAGTGCAAATGTGTCTGAACTAAAATGTTTTAGGAATGCTCTCGTAGACATCTCCCTGTAACACTTCGACTTGACACCTCTCGTAACCTCGCCAGGAGACTTCTGGAAAAAGGTTCTCCAATATTCGTCTCTGGTGATTAGGCTGTTAAAGAACTCATCTGGATGGGCCTCACAGCAGCAGCAATTCCGCTGCTGCCTGATAGGTTCACCGGGCTTTTTGAATGGATGTGAGCGGTCGCAGAACACATCGAGCGACGACTTTTGCTACGTTCAAACTTTCGAGCAAGTTGTTGAATACTGATCCATTACTGATTCCACTTTTTCCACTGTCGCCTCGATTGTGATAGATTATCGTGCGAGCACCGGCACCTTAATTTTTCTTGCGATTCTCCAGGATAAGATTGTCTACCCGTCCGTTCATCGTCGTTCACTTGTTTGGGCAAAGCGGAAGCGTGTGCAGCATCTAACTACTGTCCCATACGACAGTGCATGGTGTCGTATATTTCTATAAACTAATTTAGTTTTGTCTGCTCTGTAACACGAGGATTTCATTGTCTACCAGGATTGCAGTTATAACCCGCAAACAAACAAAAAACTTTCAGAATGAAATACTGAGACGAGATACTGGCAGAAGTAAAGCTGTGAGTACCGGGCGTGAGTGGTGCTTTGATAGCTCAGATGGTAGAGCACTTGCCCGCGAAAGGCAAAGGTCCCGAGTTTTTGAGTCTCGGTCGGACACACAGTTTTAATCTGCCAGGAAGTTTCAAAACAAAAAACTTATTACGTAATTTTAATTTGTCAAGGAGATAATGAAAACGTTATGCCTATCCATCGTATGGTTTAATTGGTATGGCATTCATGCAGAACGTAAGTGACAGGGCTCGAGTATTTACCTGGGTCACTTGTTACGAATGATTTTATTTTATTTTAGGTGTAGCAGCAAATTGAGGAACGAATCTCCAAGGTCATGGAACGTGCCAGTAAATGAAATTACAACAGAAAAATAATAACAGATAAAAGAAAGTGTTTATTAATCCAAAAAACGGCGAACCATAAGCTTATGTAAATGCAATCAACATTATAATGCAGGAATCAATTTTTCGAGGAACTCCTCTACAGAATAGAAGGAGTGACTCATGAGAAAACTTTTCAGTTTATGTTTGAAAGCGCGTGGATTGTTGCTAAGAGTTTTGAATTCTTGTAGTACCTTGTTGAAAATGGAGGTAGCAATATACTGCACGCCTTTCGGCACAAGACTCAAGAAAGTGCGATTCAAATGCAGATTCGATTTCTGCCTATTATTAATTGAGTAAAAGCTGCTAATTCTTGGAAATAAACTGATATTGTTAATAAGAAACGACGGTAAAGAATAGATGTGTCGTAGCGGCCCCTTATTATTAGAAGGCCCGCACAACTAACACGCAAGATGGGTTGCCGACCCCTTATCAGAAGCGCGAAGAGAAACATCGCCACCGGACAGAAACAATAACAGATTTTCCAAATAAACATGGAACTACTTCGCCAGTCAACATGTGACAGTGTTCCACCAATCAGAATTCATATGACTCATGTAGCACTCCACCGACCTGGCTTTATAAGAACGGATAGACCGTCAGACCGGCATCTCCGGCGGTACTCCGACAGGATACCGCCCTTCGATTGTGCCATTCCAGCACTAATCGAAGCGCTAGGTTTTCAGGTGCCAGCCAGCCAGCCAGCCTCATCCTTCTTCTTCTCCTCCTCCACCCCTTCTTTATACAAATACCTCCTCTCCCGTCTCAATCCTCCTTCCCTTCTCGAGGCCCAGAATCTCTCCCTCCTCCTCCGCCAACACTTCCCTGGTGCCCCCATCTCCCTCCTCACTCCCAGACAGGATTCCATTCTCATTTCCAGCCCCACCCTCCATACTGACATCCTCTCCCGCCTCCCCATCGCCCATTTTGGCCTCAATGCCTCCCTCAGCCCTGCTCCTTCTCCATCTCCTACCCGCCAACCCCAACCCCCGCATCACCCGCCAACCTTCACCGCTCTGATCCCTCAGTACAACGATCGCAGAGGAGGAGGTGTTGGTGGTGCTCAAGGCGCATCCCACGCTGGAGGTGTGGACGGTCCGCCGCATTTTCAACTCGGTTGGCCCCACCCGCCTTATGCGGGTTTTAAGATGCTCCCTCCATTGACCGTCATGAAGGAGGGTGCCCTCCTCTTCAACCAGCGCTATAAGGTCGACCCCTCTTGTTCCCCTCCTCAATCCCTGCGCTGCCTGAGGTGTCTGCACTATAGCGCACACCCAAGAGCCGAGTGCTGCGAGGCCCCTACCTGCCTGCATTGTAGACAAGCGCACTTCCTCCAGAAGTGCCCTAACCTTCAATCTCCCTCCCTCCTGTTATACCTGCTATCTTCCCCATCCCACCTACTCCCAAAAGTGTAAAGCCCGACCCCTTCCAACCACTCCTGAACTTACCATCCCTGTCCGTCCTCTGGACGCCCCCACCCCTCCTGGCAATTCCCTTCGCCCGCCCCCCCCCCCCCCCCACCGCTGAGGACATCATCAGGTTCCTCACCATTGTCCTACAAAACATCCACCCTTTACAGCGCCCTACATCCTCCAACAGGTCTCCCTCGCCACCCGTTCCATTTTCCACTTACAAATGTATGCCACCTACTCCAACAATCAGGCCCATTTCACCTTCCCCCGTCTTGACACCCTTGTCTAAATCCCTGTCATGGCGTGACAGCACCGTATCCTTTCCAACAACATCCGCTCCCTTCCCGCCAACAAGAACCTCTTCCTGCACACCCTTGCCACCCACTGCGTGGATGTCTTCCTCCTCAATGAAACCTTCCTCCAACTCCACCACACCGTCCACACGTTGCCCTACCTGCTTTGCCGGCCGGAGTGGCCATGCGGTTCTGGACGCTACAGTCTGGAGCCGAGCGACCGCCACAGTTGCACGTTCGAATCCTGCCTCAGGCATGGATGTGTGTGATGTCCTTAGGTTAGTTAGGTATAATTAGTTCTAAGTTCTAGGCGACTGATGACATCAGAAGTTAAGTCGCATAGTGCTCAGAGCCATTTGAACCATTTTTGAACCCTACCTCCTCCACCGCTCCGATAATCCCCTCCCAATTGCGCAAACTCTCCTACCCGACACCTGATCCTTAGTCTCTTCTTCTCCGGCCTTACCGTCACCTGCGCCACCATCTATGTCCGCCCAACGCCCCTGTTCCCTTCGACTTCTTCTCCCACATTGACCGTACCTTCTCCTCCTATGTGATCTGGAACTAAACCCTCCCCCTACTATCCTCTTCTCCATGATGATTACCCCTTCCCTGACACCCTTAGTAAGGCCAATCACTTTGCCTCTTACCTCACCGATACCTTTCCATCCCCAACGATCCCCAGTTCGATTACTCCCTCTTCCCAGATGTCCACGATCGAACTGACACCTCTGTCCCTCCCCTCACACCTGGTTTCCAGTACTTGGACAACATTGCACACACGGAACTCAATGCCCCTATCACTACACAGGATCTCATTGCTACACTCTGCACGAAACGCAACACCATTTCTGGTCACGATGGTGTCACCTACCGTCACCTTCTTGAAGCTCCTGTCTCTTTCCTCTCCAGCCTGGCCAGGCTCTACAATGTAGTCCTGTCCACCGGTTACTACCCCGACCTGTGGAAAATCTCCCATATCCTGATGTTCCTTAAACCTGGTGAACCGCCGTCCGCCGTCTCCTCCTCCTGACCCATCAGCCTTACCTCGGTCTTCAGCAAGGTTCTGAAATCTATCCTCACCCGCCGCATCCACCAGCATCTCCGCCAGCACCGTCTCCTTCCCGTTACCCAGTGTGGCTTTCGGCCATCCTTCTCTTCTGCCGACCTTCTCTTTCACCTCACTCATCTCCTATCCGAACAGCTTAATTCCCGTCACTCCACAATCTTCCTCTCCCTGGACCTCAAACATGCTTATGACCGTGTATTGCATTCCGGTCTCCTCTTCAAGGTCCAAACCTTCGCCCTTCCCATTAAGTACATCCGTCTGATCGGCTCCTTTCTCTCCCACCATCCTTCCTATCACAGATTCCTACACCTTTTTTCCCTCCGCCGGTGTGCCCCAAGGCTCCATCCTCTCTCCCCTTCTGTACCTTTTATATATGGTGGACATGACGCCGCCGTCACCCCCCATTCACCTTCTCCAGTTTGCCAATGACACCACCTTCCTTGCCCTTGCCCCCACCCTGCAGCGCTCCCAACACCTTCTCCAATCCCATCATGACCGGTTCACCGTTTGGTGCAACCAGTGGTTGCTCAAGGTCAATCCCTCCAAAACCCAGGTGATCATTGTAGGCAAAACCACCCCTTCCTTCCAGCTCCTTGATTTCTATCTCACCATCTATGGCCGTCCTATCGCCCTCACCCCCACCCTTAAGTACCTTGGCGTCACCCTCAACCGTCGACTCTCCTCGATCCCCCATTTCCGGACAATCCAAGCCAAGGCATGCTCCCAACTCCGTCTCCTCAAGCTCCTTTCCGGCCGTACGTGGGGTCTGGACCCCTCCACCATACTCCACACCAATAAATCCCTCATCCGTCCTATCCTTTGTTACGCCCATCCGGCCTGGATCTCCGCCCCCCCCCCCTACCTTTTATAAATGACTTCAAATCCTTGAATGCCATGCTCTCCGCCTCTCCTATCGCATCCGTCTCCCCTCCCCCATGCGGATCTTGTACGATCTCATTCCATTCCCCCACCTCCTCCTTTTCCTTCAAAGGATATGGATCCTGTACACATCCCGCAAACTCGGTCCTCCTCACCCGCTTGTCTCACCTATCCTCTCCCGCTGCCGCACTCTTATTCCCACGTCCCACCTGGTCTCCATCTCTCCACCCTCCTTACCCTCTCCCAAGGTGGCTTCCGCCAGCTCCCCCTCCCTGATGATGTCCTCCTCCCCTCCATCTACTCCTCCTATCAACTTTGATCATCCCTCCCTCTTCCTTTGGGCACCTTCCCTCCCTTCTCGCCCCCCTTCCCTCCCTCCTCCATTTCTCCCCACTCCTCCCCCGGGCTTCCCCTCCAGTCCTTCCTCCATTTTTCCTCCGTCTCCTCCGCCATTGGCATTCTTGTACATCCCTCTCCCTCCCGCTCCTCTTTCCACCACCTTGGCAGGTCCCCGGACTCGTACACGACCTGTGGATTTTCGCGCGCCGGAGATCATAGCCATCAGTTTCACGTGTGTGACGTCGTTTTGTGTTTTTTGTGTCCGCCGTCATGCTTCTACGTTCACTTGTGCCATCGGATGCATCAGTGTTCTGTGCGCCGTGTCAACGTGTTTTCAGTGTCATTATCGTCGAGTGTGAACGGCTCCGTGTTTTTTGTGTATCTGTGACCACTATTTTTTGCCCGTCACTATGTTCATTCTGATTCTCCATTCTATGTTCTGTTATTGTCAACACTATGTCTGAAGAGCGGCGTAGCCTGCCACTGCCAGCCTACCTGATTCTTTAGGTATAAAAAAACAATAAAGGGAAAAAAAAGGTCAGACCGGCAGTATTTACCAACCGCTAGGAACAGCTCTGGCCAGTACTTATGCCGGCCCTAGCATTCTATTCACTCACCATGGCATTGTAATAGCACGTTGTGTTTTGTATTGTGTAGAGTAGATTTTGGTCAGTACTTTTCTTCCATTTTCTAGTTTCCTTATTTGGCTTGTCACTACAAGAGTTGTGGGTCTTCTTGCATTTAAAACTTAGTGTATGCCAAGAAGACGTTTTTTCTTTAATCATAATAAAGTGTGTTCAAATTGACTGTTAGTTCCTTTTCCTGCCAACCGCAGGACACAACAAGATGTATACTGAGTGGCCAATGTTAGAATACTGATGAACAAGGATCGACAAGAAGTTCTCGAACTTACACCACTTACTGTCTGAACCGCCCGTTTCTGAGCCACAAGTATCCTTTGAGAATAGGAATAGTTACCTCAAAATATAATACCATACGTCATAAGCTAATGAAACTAAGCTAAGTAGACTACTTTTCGTGTCAAACTATCACTTACTTCGGATACTGTTCTAATAGTAAAAGTGGCAGCATTAAGTCTTTGAGCAAGATCCTGAACATGGGCTTCCCACGACAGTTTGCTATCCGTCCGTTCGCATAGAAATTTGAACTGTTCAGTTTCACTAACCGTGTCCCCATTCGGTGATATTAAACATTACATTTTGTTGAATTGCCTGTTAGAAATTGTAAAAATTGAGTTTTACTGTGATTTAGCGTTAGTTTAGTTTCTACAAACCATGAACTTACGTCTTGAACTGCGCTACTTGAAACAGTGCCAATGTTGCACACAACATCCTTTACTACCAAGCTACTGTCGTCAGCAAACAGATATATTTTAGAACCTCTGTAATACTATAGCGCACATCATTTATACGTATAAATAAGGAACGGGAGTGGCCCCAGCACAGATAACTGGGCACTCCCCATTTAACCGTGCCCCTCTCGTACCTCACGTCATAGTCATCAATACTAAGGAGAATAACCTTTTGTTACTAAAGTAAGAGATGAACCAATTGTGAACTACTTCCCTTATTCCATAATGATCCAATTTCACGAGCAACATTTTGTGATCAGCACAGTTACACCGAAAAAGCTGCCTGATGGCATAGAAACAGGTCTAAAATTGTCTATATTATCCCTTTCCCCCTTTTTATAAAGCGGCTTTACTACTGATAGGTGTGCTGTTCATAGGAATGATGTTCCATGGCATCAGTCGTCACTGTCTTGATCAAATGTGGTTGTTATCGGTGCAGCCGTCCTATCATAAGGCCAATCGCGATAGGCAACGCGCTGTCCAGTTTCCGTGCCACAGCACTGTGAAGAAGTCCCAAACAGACAAATTGATCTGCTAGAGCAGCTCTATCGCACTACTCAGCTGACATCAGCCTTCGCCTTACGTAGCCAGTTGGTAAAATGATCGAACTTTGGAATAACCTCGGATTTCTACACATATTGCCCTTCAGCCAAGAACGCTCCTCTGACCTACTTGTATATGGAGCCAGAATCAGGTTTAACACTGCAAGTACATCACCCGCTTGCAGTCAAAACGATTATTCACTCGTATGATTGTTGTCGTGACAGAGATTTTAATTGGGTCTTAGTGTGCGGAACGGAAACGTGAAGCGAGTGATAGTCCCATAGTATACCAACGAAGCGACTGTCAATTGCATATGCAACATACTACAATGATGTGACGAACAGTTCGATATTTAGGTCACTTGCGGTCTGTCAACCTGGTAAACAACCTCAAATTGGCCCACAAAAACCACCTAAGCTGTAGTGGATGTGCGCCGCACAAGATTTTACGCCACCGCTTAGTCAGTCGGATCTTTGAAATTTTTTATTTCGTTAGCGTTAGTAATTTCAAATTTCTCATGAGAGTAATGAAAGGAAAAACGTTCTTGTAAAGGTTATGCAAACAGTAATTACGTTTACAATTCGGCTTGAGCTTAATCCTTACATGCACAATAGTCTTGTAGTAACAAGGACAAAAGAAACAAAACTATTTTCAGCTTTACATATTGTAAATGGAGGAACATAATCAAGGCCGATTTTAACGAGAAAAGTAAATAAGCTTCGAACGGCAGGCGATGGCAAGAGAGAACATCAAAAACCTCACCCCGCGCACAGCGCATGCGCTACAGCTTTGTACGTCTTTTGGAATTGTTTCCCGTCTTAAGAGATCACAAGTGTTCTGCTCGTCTGGGCTTCCTCCACAACACTGAGATTTTTACGTATTCCTATCGTTATAATGAAAAGGAAAGTTGCTACTCACCATATAGCGGAGATGCTGAGTCTCAGATAGGTACAACAAAAAGACTATCAAAAGTAAAGCTTTTGGCAAGTAAGGCCTTGCTCACAAACGGATGACACGCCGCGCAATAGCAACTCACACACACATGACTGCAGTCTCAGGCAACTGAAGCCACACTGCCTGTCCTGTGTGAGTTGCGTTTACGGGGTGTGTGTGTGTGTGTGTGTGTGTGTGTGTGTGTGTGTGTGTCTGTTTTCTGTTTTTGACCAAGGCCTTACTGGCCGAAAGCTTTGTATGTGACAGTCTTTTTGTTGTGCCTATCTGCGAATCAGCATGTCCCCTATATGGTGAGTAGCAACTTTCCTTTTCATTATATTGTTACATTCCATCCTGGATTTTCTGTCGTTATAACTTGTAGATAGCTTCTTTTCAGTGAAGAGAGAATTCCTTGGAACAAGAAATATCACAAACAAGTTAAAAGAAAGTTGATTTTTATCTTTTTTGTTAATTTTTATTTATTTTAACATTTCATACATCAAACTGCATAAATTTCCAAAAATACATACAAAATTTCAGTATTACTTTGTAAGATCTCAGTGATCTCTTTCTGCTTCAGTGAACTCCAGCGTACTTTGTCAAGTAACTTGTCTATTGTCACCAAAAACTGAAAATATATCACCGTCTTCTTCCGTTTTAAGCCTGTAAACGCGAAACCTTTTGAATATCGATTTTTCCACCTTCCATGTTGCTGCTGAACTCGGCTCTGCTCGTTCTTCTTCTTTGTCATCGTTTTCATTCTTGACACCCAAAACAACCAAAATGTCATTGTCAGTCAAAATAGTGCAGACTTCCAAATGGTCATCGAAATGTACCAAATTATAAAATACCACACCTTCTGCTACGTTAGGCATAAGTTTACACGTATCTCGGAACCGGACTCCATTTCTTCGCTCGTCCGATGTTTCAGTTGACTCCTTCATGAATCCGTATTTCTTGAAACAGACAGAAATCGTGTTCGTTGTTACATTTCTTTCGTGCTCTATCAGCCATGACCATCACCGTCAAAATTGTAATGTTAGGCTTTTGGCGACGATGTTCCGTGCTACACAACACTATCTTCTCACATTCTTTGTGGTATAACTTCTAAAATGCTAAATTATTCCCTGGTCAAGCACTTCTAATTTCGAAGTAGTGACTGCAGGAAATAAGTGAAGTTTTACTCCTTATAGAGATGGCAAAATATTCTGAACTAAGCAATTAATCAGAAAAAGCAATTTTTTTTTACTTCTGGTTTTTTTCTTTTTTTCATTTTGTTGACCAGGATCAAAATCCACTCATTGAACAATTCTGTTTCTGTTTTTGTTAGACAGCTAACACGCAGCAAACGACCTGATACTCTTGACATCTCTAGCGTTTGCAGCTTTCGCCACCAAATGAGGTTATAGTTCCTGAGACCCATCCATGTTCATTGCATGCTGTAGCATCACTGCTATGTTTCGGCCCATGACATGCTTCGTCTTCGAAAGTCAATGTTCATACGGGAAGACACTGGAAAAAATTCAATTTAGTAAGTATTAAATACTTCGCCAGTATTGTAATTTGCCAGCATGCTTTCTAGTTCATTTTTCCATGTTAAACAAACAGTTTTATGAAAGATCGAGCTACTACAACAAAACTTCTTTTTAAAAAACGATGTTTTTTTTTAAACTGTGTGCCCCTGAGGACGCTCGCGGAAATTTATCCAGGTGGGGAGAAATGTGGATGCGGTGGGTGGAGGGGGCTGAGCAAGACTTTGAAATTGCTATTTTTGAAATAAATAAGTTGGTCAGTTTCAAGACATGTCATGACACAAGAACAAATTTTTGTGGGTGACAAAAACTTATCTCCCAAGGAACTGATGGTTATCCACTCACTTCTAGGAGTGTATGAGATTTTTACAATGAATAAACCCTTTACTCCAGCCTCTTCTCGACCCCACTGCCCCTTGCAGATGCATATGGAACAACAGTTAATTATCGGTGGGCACTGGTGTTCCGCAGGAAGTGAATAAATGCTACGTGTAAAACTATTAATAATATGACTCTTTTCCGACATCTCGACGATCCTATATTGTTTTAACTTTATTATGATTTAACATAGAGGTGGCCAACGGCCTTGCCACAGTGGTACACCGGTTCCCGTCATCACCGAAGTTAAGCGCTGTCGAGCTTGGCTATCGCTTAGATGGGTCTGCCGAGTGCTGTTGGCCAGCAGGATGCACTCAGCTCTTGTCAGGCAAATTGAGGAGCTACTTGACTGAGGACAACATGCCCCTTTATATCCTCATCATCTGTAGGTTCAGGATGACACGGCGGTCGGTCAATGCTGATAGGCCTAACGAGGCCTGATCGGAGTAATAGTGAAGTAATCACTGAATAACACAAGTTTTTCACACTTTCTAAACATTTTATTAATCTTCAGACTAAAAAAGGTTTACCATCAGACTGCCAGGAATCTCAAAGCGTTCCGGCAGACGAAAAGTGTCTGAAGCCGTGCACCACAGTGCCTAAGTCATTCCGGCAAATATTGTTCAAGATGCGGGAGGTCACTTATACAATTCGATATCCTCCCTCTATGACACGTTTTCGGCAATCCGATATATCTGCTCCAGATGGTCGACAGTGTGAGTGACAGAATCTCGAAAGTTTTCGCTATGACTTTCTTTTTATTTTTTCACTCCACATTCGAAGGCCTCAACAACTTACTTCTCTTCTGTGAGATTCAAACACTTACACTTCTTTCAAGTACTTTTTACTGCTGATTTATACAATGTAACACGTTATTCAGTATTGTTTAAACAAAGAGCTGACGTGAAGAACTGAATGACGCAACCAAAAAAGATGTAGAGTTTGCGGGACGTCTATCATTGAAAATCGCTTCGCTTTATCAAGTGTGCCGGCCGCTGTGACAGAGCGGTTCTAGGCGCTTCAGTCTGGAACCGCGCTGTTGGTACGGTCGCAGGTTCGAATCCTGCCTCGGGCATGGATGTGTGTGATGTCTTTAGGTTAGTTAGGTTTAAGTAGTTCTAAGTGAAGGGGACTGATGACCTCAGGTGTTAAGTCCCTTAGTGCTTAGAGCCATTTGAACCATTATCAAGTGTATCAAAACACAATCGATTTGGGTGGTATGAGGATGCTTTTTTTTCCAAGGGACCAAGCAACTAATTCGATTTATGAAGACATTCGGTTTGTTGAGATTCGAAGTAGCAAGAGTCGTCTGCATATGGTAATTACGAAAAAATTAAACTTGGTGGATCGGAGGTAGATCTGAATCCCCTTGCTCCTAAACGGGAGTCCAGTGTTACCAAGATGTTGCTGCCTCCCTCTATAACTTACTTGTAAAGATGTCTTCGCTCCGCAATAGCGCTCTTAGCAGACTATGCGTGAAGATAAATACGGGACTCGGCACAAAACGTCCGACTTCAAAGTTACTCAGAAACAAGAGAGAAAATTTCAAAATTGTACTTCTCACAAACTCAAAAATATCGATAAACAGTCTAAATGTTATAGGTGTCAATAGTATGTAAAAGCTTCTACTCATTAGCTTATTGATGTTAAGTATTAGGACCCACGTGTGGCTTATTTACAGGAATTTTCCACTTTCTTTTATTGGTACTAATTCTATGGTGGTATCAAAAGAGTTACAAATAGGACAACATCATAAAACTGCTTTTCTTCCTCTTGGCTGCACTTTTATTTGGTTACAATTATTTTCGCAACACGCTTATATCATGAATCTCTCTATCTCTATCTCTCTCTCTCTCTCTCTCTCTCTCTCTCTCTCTCTCTCTCTCTCTCTCTGTGTGTGTGTGTGTGTGTGTGTGTGTGTGTGTGTGTGTGTGTGTGTGTGGTGTTGTTGCTGTTGTCGGCATTTGCAAGGAGAAACTAACTCCATATTACCGACTCTGCTGTCTGTCCTTGACGTATGTACATTAGGAGCACACAGCATTTGGATCCCACGTACATCTGCGTCCTTTCTCAAGAGACGAGACAGCTTAATGCATGATGTAACTGGAGGTGAAGGCTAACCACGTAGTTGAGACTATACCACTCAGAACTGGTCAGCTGTTTTGAAAGTACCAGGTGATCAAAAAGTCAGTATAAATTTGAAAACTGAATAAATCACGGAATAATGTAGATAGACAGTTACAAATTGACACACGTGCTTGGAATGACATGGGATTTTATTAGAACCAAAAAAATAGAAACGTTCAAAAATGTCCGACAGATGGCGCATCATCTGATCAGAATACCAATAATTAGCATTACAAAGTAAGACAAAGCAAAGATGATGTTCTTTACAGGAAAAGCTCAATATGTCCACCATCATTCCTCAACAATAGCTGTAGTCGAGGAATAATTTTGTGAACAGCACTGCAAAGCATGTCCGGAGCATGGTGAGGCATTGGCGTCGGATGTTGTCTTTCAGCAACCCTAGAGATGTTGGTCGATCACGATACACTTGCGACTTCAGGTAACCTCAAAGCTAATAATCGCACGGACTGAGGTCTGGGGACCTGGGAGGCCAAGCATGACGAAAGTGTCGGCTGAGCACATGATCATCAACAAACGAAGCGCGCAAGAGATCTTTCATGCGTCCAGCAATATGGGGTGTTTTTTTTTTTTGTTCTAATAAAACCCCATGTCATTCAAAGCAATTTGTGTCAATTTTTACCTCTCTATCTACATTATTCCGTGGTTTATTAAGTTTTCAAATTTATACTGACTTTTTGATCACCCTGTATTTGGAACTAAACGTCCCTATCGAATGCATTCTTAATAAAAATAACTGAATACTGATGTAAAAATAACTGAAAACTGATGTAGTCAGAGACTGTGGTTTAGATTGTGACCTTAACAGTATACCTAATCATGGAGAAAACTGTAGATTTTTCAGAAATTCGTATGCTCCCATTGCCCCACCGTCTTAAGAAACCTTTTCAATCCTTCAGTTCGCTAAATTTCCCGCCAAACGAAAATCTTTATGAAGTGAAAGACATTTAGAGTTATTAAAAAAGAAAATTAATTCCTAATGCACTGCAAGATTAAATTCATTAGGTTACGAACCGGCTTTCGGCTTTTCAAGCCATCATCAGGTGACAACTGAATGTCCAAACACAGATAAACATGATGTGCGACTTACACAGATATTATTTCTACAGAAGCAACAAAAATAAGATGTGTTTCCGCTGGAAACCATTACATTTCTTCTCATGATTTTTTATTCTTATATTCACTCATCACAAGATTGTCCACAAACATAACACCTCACGGCATAACAGTTTTTGTACGCGGAAGAGGAGATTTTTATGCAGTCTCTCATAAAAACAAAACAAAGACTATATGTGAAGTATACTGCTGGCCACCCACAATTCAACACTCTGAAGAAAGCATCCATATTAGGTGAAATGTGCAGCATGCGTTCGCGGCGACGAGAGATACACAGTATTAGCGTTTCAGCTCAACGCACATAACGGGTGCCCGTAGAGCCACCTGCAAAAGCTATATAAAGAAGGAACCGACGGCAATGTGGGCGTATTGTAATTGACTTTTTCGAGCGGTTGTTTTGCGTAAGCAGCTTCAGTATACCTTGTAAAAGATAGCGAGCTTCTTTCGAGCGCGTTTCGGAGTTCGAACGAGGAAGAATAGTTTCCTCTAAGGATTGCAGATTATCCTTCGTAAAAATCGGTGATTTGTCGGATGGAATCAAGCAACTGTGATGTGGGTCTGCAATTACTTGATGCAGGAGGGAACGACGGACTGACAGGACTGATTGCACCAGCTCGTTGTACCACTACGTGTGATGACAGACATATTGTGCGCGTGGATCGCTCTGCCACATCACGAACCGTATCACGACAAACTTGGTCTGTTGCGCAACAAGCAGTGTCCGCGCGTACCATCAGACGTCATTAGCAGCAGATAGATCTGTCCGCAAGGCGTCCATTGCTGTGTTTACTACTGAGCCAACGCCACATACGTTTCCACTGACAGTGATTCGAAGATCGACGGACATGGATAACTGAATGGCACGACTTTGTTTTTACCGTCGAATCCCTAGTCTGGATGCACCTTCAGGATGGTCGGGCTAGGAAAGTTGCACAGGTCATACCAATATTCAAGAAAGGTAGTAGGAGCAATCCTCTAAATTACAAGCCCATATCATTAACGTCAATATGCAGCAGGATTTTTCAACATATATTGTTTTCAAACATTATGAAGTACCTCGAAAAGAACGGTCTATTGACACACAGTCAGCACGGATTTAGAAAACATCGTTCTTGTAAAACACAGCTAGCTCTTTACTCATCCGAAATACTGAGTGCTATTGGCGAGAGGTTTCACATTGATTCCGTATTTCTGGATTTCCAAAAGGCTTTTGACAGTGTACCTCACAAGCGGCTTGTAGAAATTGCGTTCTTATGGCATATCGTCTCAGTTATGTGACTGGATTCGTGATTTCCTGTCAGAGAGGTCTTAGTTCGTAGTAACTGACGGAAAGTCATCGAGAAAAGCAGAAGTGATTTCTGGCGTTCCTTCTAGGCGCTATAGTCTGGAACCGCGCGACCGCTACGTTCGCAGGTTCGAATCCTGCCTTGGGCATGGATGTGTGTGATGTCTTTAGGTTAGTTAGGTTTAAGTAGTTCTAAGTTCTGGTGGACTGATGACATCAGAAGTTAAGTCCCATAATGCTCAGAGCCATTTGAACCATCTGGCGTTTCACGATGTAGTGTTATAAGTCCACTGCTGTTCCTTATTTGCAGATGATGCTGTCGTTTATCGTCTAGTAAATTCATCAGAACATCAAATGAAATTGCACAACGATTTAAAAAGATATCTGCATGGTGTAAAAATTGGCAATTGACTCCCACCCCCACAATAATAAGACGTGTGAGATCATTCACATGAGCGCAAAAAGGAATCCATTAAAATTCGGTTACACCATAAATCAGTCGAATCTAAAACCCGAAAATTCAACTAAATACCTAGGAATTACAATCATAGACAACTTAAACTGGAAAAAGACCTAGAAAATGTTGTAGGGAAGGTAAGCCAAAGGCTGCGTTTTATTGCTAGAACACTTAGAAATTTTAACAGATCTACTAAAGAGACTGCCTACATTACGCTTGTCCGTCCTCTTTTGGAGTATTGCTGAGCAGTCTGGGATCCTTACCAGATAAGGTTGACGGATTACATCGAAAAAGTTCAAAGAAGAGTAGCGCGATTTGTATTATGCCGAAATAGGGGAGGGAGTGATACTGAAATGATACAGACCTTGGGGTGGACATCATTAAAATAAAGGCTTTTTCGTTGCAGCGGAATCTTCTGACGAAATTTCAATCGCCAACTTTCTCCTCCGAATGCGAAAATATTTTGTTGACGCCGACCTACATTGGGAGAAAAGATTATCGTAATAAAATAAGTGAAATCAGAGCTCGCACAAAAAGATATAGGTGTTCGTTTTATCCGCGCGCTGTTCGTGATTGGAAAAACAGAATTATTATGAAGGTGGTTCGATGAACCCTCTGCCAGGCACTTAAGTGTGATTAGCGGAGTATCCATGTTGATGCAGATTAGAATCAGGAGACATCCTTGTAACCTCCCCACAAAATAAAATAATATGAATAATACTCTCATTTAGCGTAACTACCCAACAGTGAAAATATAATACAATGTGACAAACCTATAAGCTTTCAATAATTGACAGTCAATTTAACCTGGTAAATTTTGGACTTCAGCAATGCTGCGTCATGGCCCTGGTACATCATTCTGAATAAACTGAAAAATCTTACCTTAATTAGATCGCCGGATAACGCGTATATATCTGCTCCTATAAGAAATTTTCCTGGCGCAGCTAAGTGCAATGCTGGCCGATAGATTTGTCTTATATAAAAGAAAAAAAACTGATTTTTCTTTTCAATAATCGGGATGGCCAAGGATTAGAGAAATTAGTGAATTCTTTAAATTGAGATGAATGTCAAAAGTTACTTTTTATGAGAATGATTATTATTAACAGACTTTTTTTTAAACATATACATGGGACTTGATGTAACAATACTACATGTGCGTGAGGCTGCTTTTACCTTATCCTACAACGCTCAGGCTCCGCCATCGCTGCACACGACCGGCCCAGCCAACACGATATACCAGACCAGACTGCTCGCTAGCAACAACTTACTGCTAGTGCTACACAGTTCCTACTGCAGTCAATACTGCTCTTTGGTCTCAGATTCTCTTCTAGCTTACATATCGCAGGCAGCGCGTGAGCAATACATCGAAATTACATCAGCTCGAGTGCGCTAGCAACAAATTCTTTAATTATGGGCCTCTTACACCCTAGTGAGAGACTGTTGAACTGTTGCCTTACACATCGCCATACTGGTAGTGCAGCCGGTATTGTGGTTTGGAGTGGTAGTGCGATCCAGTCCCGGACCATCCAAGTACGCATTGCCAGTACTCTAACCAGCTAGAGTTACATCCGTGAAATTGTGGAGCCTGTTGTCCTCCCATGCCTTATGTTTGTCATCACTGCAATATTCTTAGAAGAAAGTATAAACATAAGGTATTTTATAGTTAAGACAATAAATTCAATGACTTTCAAATATGGGTATATTTAGCTTTTACAATATATACAATTATTTGTGAAAAAGCGAAATGTGTGTTTTTTAAATCTTTTTATTCAACAAATAATATTAATACGAGGGTTGGAACTTTAATAGTGGCAACTATTTATGTACAGCTCTTACAAAATAGATACGTGTTTCAACTTTTTACTGATCTTCAAAGTAGTCACCAGCATTGTGTATAATCTGTTGCCAGCGATGTGGAAGTCGTAGGACACTCTTAGCAGTGCCAGTTGTGTTGACAGTTCGAGCGGCGCGGTCTATTGCCCGACGAATTTGTAGCAGTTCTGAAGCGAATGCCGAGAAGTGTTTCCTTCAGTTTAGAAATCGAGTTGAACTCACGAGGGCTTAAGTCAGGAGAGTGCAATAGTAGGTATAGCACGTAGCAGCCACATCAGTCAAACAAATCAGTAACAGCTTGCACCGTACATACTTGAGCATTGTCCTGCAAAATGATGGCCAGGTTCTGCAGAAAGTGACATCACTTCTGTCTCTAAGCTGGTCGTAGGTTGTGTTCCAAAAATGAATAGCTCTGGAGCTAGACGATCGGCGTGTCACAATCGAGGCAGTAGTGGAAAATGTGACAATCTGTCATGGATCAGCTTCCAACATTCAGTTTTTGAACACGGCAAAAGTCTGCGCTCTATGTGTTCTGCGACTGCTTGCACCCATTAAAAGAATAGTCGAACCAAGGCAGAAGCGGAAATATTACTGGGCATGTCATCTTTAGCAAGTCAAAATTCGGGTCACTGTCACCTCTGGCAAGTGATAAGTTGGGACACTTCAGCAAAAGATAGCACTTAATAGATCGCCGGGCCGGCCGGTGTGACCGAGCGGTGCTAGGCGCTTCAATCAGGAACCGCGCTGCTGATACGGTCACAGGTTCGAAACCTGCCTCGGGCATGGATGTGTGTGCTGTCCTTACGTTAGTTAGGTTTAAGCAGTTCTAAGTCTAGGGGACTGATGACCTCAGATGTTAAGTCCCATAGTGCTTAGAGCCATTTGAACCATATTTTTTTACATCGCCGGAAACAAATAGTACACCCTATCATAGCTTTTCAATCCACTCAAGATTTATTGTTGCGACAATGTATATGGTGTAAATGAAATGCTTACATTTACGGATCAATAGCACAAGCGGTTATGAGGTACCAGGTATCGACCCGTGCTCACACACTGTGTCGCGTCCCAAGCGTGGGTTTTGCGAGGGATTGAGCGACACGGTTCGTAAACGGGAATTAGCCGGTTGACCTAATTGAGAGGGAGACTTTTGATCTGGCTAAGATGTTAAATTCCCTGGTGTGAAGGTACAAGGCTAGGATGTTGGTAGAAGTAAACTCGTATGGACGTTATAAAAGTTCTAATTTATTCATAGAGAATACAGATCACCCTAACTGCGTAGTGATTGTACCTACAGAATAGCCAAGCCCATTACAGAGACGGTGACTGACTTCCACTGTTCTGGCTGCCTGATAGAACTTTCCAGCACTTTGCTGCCCACACTAGCACCCTACGTCAGAGTCCCGCGGTCGCTGCCTAAACGCTCATCGGCGACTATCTCCAACTGTCTGCCTGCAGCCCGCCCTCAGCCCAAGTCGGCTGCTACTCACGCTGACTACCGTCGCTGCCTAAACCCGAGAGAGAGAGATCCCAGGACGGCGTGCTTCCGAGTTTGTTAGCTCTTCCCCTTCGACCCCGCCAGCGCTTGGCATGACGTAGCGTCGAGTGCAACTTTTCCTTATTAGGGATTGTTTTAGTATTAACTTCAGTACTTTTCTTCAGAAGCTGGGTGGAGGGGTAGAGGGGCCTCTCCCTATATGGTCACGCACTGCGTCCTGAGCCCTTCATTGGCTCCTCATGACGTAGTGCGGTCCCCACCTAGGGCCCTCTTTCTTTCTCTCTCCGCTCCCAGACTTCTCCCTCTAGCCAAGAGTGTTGATACTGCAAGTTATTGCTTATTGAGGGACCTGCCCAGAGCGCCCTGTTTATCTTAATAGCTGAGTCTGCTTCCTTGCTTATCACGCGCAGCTGCCTGGCCGCTTGGACCGCCGCCTCGGCTATCTGGCTGCGTCGTTATCTTTTGTGACCCCTCTGACACGCCTGGCGTCCCCTGTTAACTCTATCTCCCCGTATGATTTCTGGTGTATCGTCTGAGAACAACTGCATTTAGACTTGGCTTTTCTGCGGTTACAACAACTGGTACTTGTACGTGGTGTAGCGTCCACGAGCGGCAGTGCAGGCGTTGACTCTGGCATCCAGTCGACCACACAGATGGCGAATACTGTCCTGGGATACGTTACGCCACGCCCGCTTGACCTGTTCACGTAGTTCTGTAAGAAGTGTTGGCTGACTAGTCGCTAATGACTAGCCATCTTTTGTTACCTGCGCTTGGCGTTCAGACTGAACAGCGTAAGCATTGGATTGCTGACTTTGTTCGAATTACTTACACAGCTCACACCAGTATCCGCATGCAGTCTAACTGACATTATTGACGTGGGCAAGAATCAAGACGCGGGTCACGTGGATAACCTCCACATCCACTAACTACAAAAACAAGTGTACAAGCTTATTTCCAAACATCAGTCTAATACCGTTACATTAGCCCACCCAGGAATCTGCGCAAATCCTCAGATCCGAAAGACTGTCCTTCCTCTTCTTCTTATTCTACTTTTCCTTTTTCTATTACACTGTTCCTTCACTTTACGACGCTGTTTTACTTTTGTAAGCTGATGTTTCTCGACGACACAGTAAATAAACCATTATAAGGGGGTAGTTTGTATTGTTGCTCCGGATGATGATTACATGAATATTTTGTCAGGATTTGTAAGCGGTGAGTCCTTGAGGTACGGCAGTACGCGAACACGAGAAGTAAGTTTTAACAGTTTTATTAACAAAAGAGGATTATAAAACACGCACGCTACGCGCAGCCATCATCACTGTGTCTGACATCCTAATACCGGCTAATTACGGTCGTATCGAAAGGCTCCTTGGTGAGCTAAGAAAAGAGACACATTCGTGCCAGAGGCCGCGCTAGTTTACACTGCGCGCTGCGGTCGGCGGCCAGTTGCGTACTCGCTCTGCCTCGCACTGCGGCCGGATATGCGAGTACTGAGCAAGCAAATTGTCAGCATTCCAGGTAGGCCGGCTGTCCCTACCGTACGGCTGCGCGCAATCCGTAGACCCTTAGGCCATACTGGTTCCATATGTCCAAAAGTTTTAGCATCGCAACATAGTAAGTAAAGTAGACTTACCTTATTATGAGCTTCGAGTCCAGTGGAGCTATAGTGCAATCCGCTCTAAAATGTCCACTGTTATTGAATAAGTCAGCGTGGAATCTGCTTTTTTCTATTAATCTTGGTGTTTATTCACAGATGTTACGTAATCAAATGGTTCAAATGGCTCTGAGCACTGTGGGACTTAACTTCTAAGGTCATCAGTCCCCTAGAACTTAGAACTACTTAGACCTAACTAACCTAAGGACAACGCACAGATCCATGCCCGAGACAGGATTCGAACCTGCGACCGTAGCGGTCTCACGGTTCCAGACTGTAGCGCCTAGAACCGCTCGGCCACCCCGACCGGCTATAACGTAATCTCTTCGTCCACAATATCACATCTTTACATCAGAATTGGCATTCTCAGTACCTTGTTATGCTTCGCAGATGTTGGCAGAAATGTAACCGAGTTAAAACTCCAGCGCCTGGCTTTGTGCAAACTATAATACAGGAGGACCGAGTTTCCCGACCCATCCAGACAGAATGTTACTCAAAAAAACTCGAATTTGAATTCCTCTTTGAGAATACGTTTAATGTCTGATTTAGTGACTGATTGTTAAGTTACGGTCTAAAGGTTGTTAGGGCGTATAGTTCATAGCAGAAGTCTGAACACTTATTACTACTGAGTTATCGTCTTTCCCGTTAAAATGTAATATCGATTTTGCTATCGATCTGTAACATAAAAAATTACATAATTTGTATCATAAGATGTGACTGATACTACAGAGGGACATTCAAATTAACAATGAATACTGTAGTTTGTATTATACCAGATATATTTACGAACTTCTGAAAACTAATTTTCAGAGTGTTTTTTAGAATGTTCGAAAATATCGATCCATAAAGAAATGTAATAACAAAGGAAAATTTCGAGCGCAACGTCTAGAATATTCACAAGCATCGGCCGAAATAATTTATATAATTCAAAATTTGAAAAAAGTTCAAATGTTGCCGGAATTGGAGGGTATAATACGTTTCAATTATTGATAAAAGATTACGTTAAACTTGTTTCATTACAATTAGTTCCAGCCTCAGTGTAGCCCTCTCTTCTGTGGTCCCCTTGTGCCACAAGTGCACTTCAATACGTGTTTTTAGTCTTCCTCCTGGCATCTTATCGATACGCTCCAGCCGGCCGCGGTGATCCCGCGGTTCTAGGCGCGCTGTCCGGAACCGTGCGTCTGCTACGGTCGCAGGTTCGAATCCTGCCTCGGGCATGGATGTGTGTGATGTCCTTAGGTTAATTGGGTTTAAGTAGTTCTAAGTTCTAGGGGACTGATGACCACAGCAGTTGAGTCCCATAGTGTTCAGAGCCATTTGAACCATTTTTGATACGCTCCAACCGTTTTACTCTGTTCTTCTTAACTGTCGCTTGGGCCTTGGAGACGAACGTGTTCTCTACATTCGTCATCCAGTGCTCTCTGTTCCTGCCTTTTGTAGTCCATTCTCCTTCACCTAGGCTCATTGCCACCGCGTCCTCGTCGATGTCATCCTTCCATCTGGTCCGTGGCTTTCCTCGCTTCCTTCTGCCCTCTATGGTTCCAGAGAATGCTACTTTAGGTAGTCGTCCCTCCTCCATCCTAAATAGATGTTCGGCCCACATTCTCCTCCTCTTCATCCTTTGACTAATATCAGCCTGCTGATATAGCTCCTTCAGTTCCTGGTTTTTAAGTATTCTCCACTCCTGTGTTTCTGGGTCTCTCGTGAGTTCAAAAATTTTCCTTAATATTTTCCTTTCAAAAACAAATATTTTTTGTTCATCTGTTAAGCTTTCTGACCCATATAGAGCATACATTCTGATGTAGCGTAATTTTGAATCTTCTGGAAACAGCTCTACTGGATAACACATCCCGTACGCCAAAATAAGTTTTATTCTCTGCTGCTATCCTCGCTTTAATTTCAATTTCCATTTTAATCTGTTCATTGATGATGCTTCCCAAATATTTGAAGGTGTCTACTCTTTTAAAAGTGAGATCATCAACTGTCAGTGGACTACCATCATTTGGTGCCTTGCTCACGACCATGTACTCTGCTTTCTTCTCAGTAATTTCTTATCCTGCTTTCCTTGCAATGTTTCTGTAGGAACTTCCAATATTTCCACTTATTATGACAATATTGTCCGCATAAGAAAAACGATGTATCTTATTCCTTCCCATCTTTACTCCAAATGGGTTTACTTTTTGGTGTTTTCTGTATCTATCTTTTCTAAAACCAGATTGACAAGTTTTGGAGATAAAGCATCTCCTTGTCTAAGGCCTGTTCTGACATCAAACTCCTTTGACGCTCCTGTGTTGGTCTTTACTTTGCAATAGGTTTGGAAAAATTGGAAGTTTGTGGTAAGATCATATAGGATCAAACTGCTGCCCGTCTCAGCTATGATGTCTTCATTTTTTTGTCTGAGCTCTCTGCCTGCAGCCTTTCGTGCGACTCATAAATTTCACCTTAGTGGTCTGTGTAAGTGTTTCATCTTCCTTTCATAACGTCTATGACTTTCAACCATATGTGAAACCAAGCGTACCCATTACTTTATTAAATATGGGCGATAACCATTTCCTCGCAGGGCTGTTAACTGTCATGAGTCCAGTATTTTTACTACCAGTGGTTCATTGTTGTGTGAATTTCTTGTCGTGTAGTCGTCTTTCAAAACTGCTCTATAAAATACATCGCCTGACACGGCCGATAGTTTTTTTCTCATAGCCTATAAAACCGACAAACGCCTCCGTAATAAATTCCTAAACCCATATTTCTCTGTCTGAAAGCCAGAATCGGAACAGCCTTTCCAGATAGTGAAAGAGAATCTCAGTTCCACTTCCGATCTAGGCAAAATCCTGGTTCGGGACATTGGTGCGTCTAATGTAGTCGCCTTATAGTCTCGCATCAAGACAGAGACGTAAAGTAGCTGAGTATCGCGGCATATAGACAGGAAACGAAACTGATTATAGTGGTACAAGGTAACCCTCCGTCTCGTACCATACGCTGACTTGCGGAGTATGTAGTTGTAGATGTCGCGTGCACATAGAAAACGCTGATCACTGCAGAGATCATATATCGCTAATGATTCTCTGTCACGTTTGTGTGAAGTTATACGCAGTAGAGAAGCATATGCTGTTCTGAACAGCCTATCATATTCATATTCCATGAAAGAGCCGCACAAGTACCTTAATCTTCAAATACGAAGAGAACACAAAGCTGGGTAATGCCTGAGAGAACTGAGCACAGCAGACATAGCACGAAAGGTGACAGTCCAGAGAAATGGTGATTGCTGTTTGTACATGGCACGCCGGCCGTGTGGCCGAGCGGTTCTCGGCGCTTCAGTCTGGAACCACGCGACCACTACGGTCGCAGGTTCGAATCCTGCCTCGGGCATGGATGTGTGTGATGTCCTTAGGTTAGTTAGGTTTAACTAGTTCTAAGTTCTAGGAGACTGATGACCTCAGGTGTTAAGTCCCATAGTACTCAGAGCTATTTGAACCATTTTCACTTGACACGGAAAGCGTGACGTTCCCAGGATGTACCAGGGATCTCGACTCCTGAGTTCCTGACGACTACCAACGGTTCCGGTTTGGTGCTCTAGCTGAGGGAGGGAAGATACCATGTCAGATCATCAGAGTCTGCAGAGCAGCACAATGGAGGGGACTACAGTACCATCCGGTAGATGACACCCGTGGAGCCATAAACATGAAGAACAGCGTGAACACCTTCCAGAATGAAGGAGGCAGAGTTTTCAAAGTAGGACGCCAAGTGCCTGGGGTTCTCCGATGCTCCAGATTCTGCGACTGCGACTAGTGGATTGCCTTTGATCACGTGCAAATAAGATAACGGCAGAAACATGAGCAGTTGCTAATTACGCCTTGCAGTGTGTCTTATTTCCTGAGCATTTTTTACTCTTATCTGTAACCTCCTTTCTCAATCTTCTGTTCTTCTTCCTTTCTAACTTCACTCTTTCACTAGATTACATTCTTTTTATTATTTCTTCTACTTTAAATATTGAAGTAGTTTGATGTGTTGGGTTTTGGAGCTGTGAAGATGACTCTACTACATAACAAAACAGGGAAGTACCCAGAAGTGGAGGAGGAAACGCGATGTCCCTGCAGTGATTACAACATCTAATCAAATTAACAAAGAACTTACGCAGTGTGACCCCACATAGAAACATGACTTCGCACTCCCTCTGGCCTGGACACACGCACTAATTCGGAGCGGGAGGACGTGGTAAAGCTGTTGCATCCTTTCGTCAGGCAAACTGGCCTACAACTGTTTTAGCTGGTCACTTAGATACTGGGTACCAGCAGTGAGACGGAGTTGACACACGTCCTAGCGCAGCGGTTCCCAACCTTTCTCACACCATTACCCCTGAGCGCAGTCAGACATTAGCAAGTACCCCAGCCCTCCCCCCCCCCCCCCCCCTCGCCGTCTGTTGTCCAACGTCTCCCACATTATCACCAACTTCAGCATTTAACTAAACTGTTGAATGGAAGACATTTCTTGGGATAATTTTATTTTTTAAATGATGAAGAATGAATGATATTTAGTCTCTCTCTCTCCCTGTGTGTGTGTGTGTGTGTGTGTGTGTGTGTGTGTGTGTGTGTCGGGGGGGGGGGGGGGGGGGGTGCCTTTTAGGACCAGTGACGAAGGCTGACTACCCACAGTGAAGGTTGACACTTGCTACAAAACATACTTCACTTGCATTACTCCTGTTCATTCCGGCACTTGCTTCACCTGCACACTGCAACCCCATTTGAAATCAAACAAATTCAGATGCTATTCTTACTCTTTGTGAATCACTTGATTGCTGGACTCCTTACTTCTGAACTGGTACAAATTGGACGACTTCAGGCTGTTAACGCCTTCTGCCTAACCAGTCTAATAATAATGCTGTGTACAGCCTTATGTAGTTACTGCAGTGTCGTGCTGTCAATTGATTCATTTACCTGTTTCGAAGCGAGTAATGAAGCAATTTCTGACAACTGCACTTACTATCTACAACTTGGAGAAGACTTTTCTTGAGATATTTACCATTTTACGTATATATCTCACTTTCACTATCAGCAGTGTAAGGAACAAAGCAACACATACGTGTGTACTGGACGGACTATGTGAGGAACCTGTAATATCCACCGGATTAATGCCACTAACCGAGAAAATGTATTGATAACTTATATAATAAACATTAGTGTCTTACAAAATTGTTATAATAGGAATGATCTTTTGAAAATAATTTAGTTTCGAGACTGAAACAGACCATTTCACTTTACCCCTCAGGGGATAATTACCCCAGGTTGGGAACCATTGTTCTACCGCGACCAGATCTGAGGCTTTTTCTGGCCACGGGCGTACCTCAACATCACACAATTGTGGACGACGATTGTGCTGTTGAGAAATGCCACACTCGCCAGCAATGGGCATTCGGAGTAGTACAGAACCGCGATTGAGCGCTGAACACAAGGCGATGATATTCATCAGCGGTTCATGCATCCCTGATGCGGCACCACTCCAAACACAGATGCTTGTGTTCTGGTGTTAACAGCAACCTACGCATGGGACGGTAATTTCCTAGTTTAGTTGCTGCTAGTCTCCGACTAATTGCGCGGCATAGCACAAAATGTTGCAGGGAGTCTATAACTTGTTCACGGATGGGAAACGCAGATGTGTGGCTGGTGCACAGTATGATGATCCTGATTCCTGGTGGTCAGCCAGAACATTGACGAAGTCTATGCCTGGACTCACATTTCCCTGCAGTCAACACCAGGCTACTGTCGCATCCAAATATCCAATAAATCTGGATACTGCGCGGTTCGCCGACCGGTGTGGCCGAGCGGTTCTAGGCGATTCAGTCTGGAACCGAGTGACTGCTAAGGTCGCAAGTTCGAATCCTGCCTCGGGCTTGGATGTGTGTGATGTCCTTAGGTTGGTTCGGTTTAAGTAGTTCTAAGTTCTAGGGGACTGATGACCTCAAATGTCAAGTCCCATAGTGCTCAGAGCCCTTTGAACCATTTGAACTGCGCATTTCGACCAGCTGGCCAAATGGAGAGGCAAAATGAGTGCCCTTTCTAACTCTCTCAGGCTCTGATGATGATGTATCACACGAATCGTCCTCAGTAATCACTTAACGTCTGACAGTTTCCGCGCCCTTTATAAACCCTACCAAGTCTGCAAGAGCACTAAAAACGAACAACACTAATCCACTTTGGTGAACATTCTACCTGTCAGACACACTTGCGACTCTAATCATTTGCGTACCTTCCGGTGGTGTGCGTTACTACGAAGTTCGATTGACATCCGACCATGTCTTCATGGACCTTCACTTTTCTATCAGGGAGTCTATTTGTAAAAAGTAGGAAAAACTTTATAAATGCACTGTGCATTGTACAATAATAATACGAGGGTAATCCCAAAATTAAGGTCTCCTATTTTTTATAAGCACAGAACTCTGTTTGTGTAGCAATTGGTCACACTGTCATGAAGAGTACTTCACGCGCTGTGTGTAAACATGAGCATGGCGCGCTGAGGCGCTTAGTCTTGGCTTGGCAGCCGTTGCGAATGGAGCTCCCATTGGATATTACCGCCAAGTGCGAATTGCGCGCTGTTATTCTGTTTTTGAACGCAAAGGGCACTGCGCCGATTGAAATCCATCTCCATTTGACGGAGGTGTATGGTGAGTGGTGCTTCGATGCCAAAAATGTTCGCAAGTGGTGTAGAGAGTTTGCAGTCTGCCGGTAAGGTCATGACAACCGTTTTTTGGGGTCGGAAAAGGGGTATTGTTCGTCGACTTTATCCCCGCTGGGACCACAATTAAAGCTGACAGGTACTGTGAGACTCTGAAACAACTGAAACGGGCAATTCAGAACCGGAGAAGAGGAATGTTGTGGAAGGGCGTACTCATTCTCCACGACAACGCTCGCCCACACAGCGCTCGACAACCCGTTGCTCTCCTGCAACAGTTTCAGTGTAACATAATCACCCACCCACCCCATAGTCCTGACTTGGCGCCCAGTGCCTATCACTTGTTCCCTAGGTTACAAGAACATTTAGCCGGAAAGCGATTCAGCTCCGACGACGAGGTGAAAGGAGAGGTCCATAACTTTCTGAACAGCATGGCGGCGAGCTGGTATGACATGGACATACAAAAACTGCCACAGCGCCTACAAAAATGCATCGACAGCAATGGCGATTGTGTCGAAAAATAGCTAAATGTTCAAGCTCTAAAATGATGTAAACCATTGCAGAAATAAACAGGTCTATGTACTCATAAAAAAAATAGGAGACCTTACTGTTGGAATTACCCTCGTAACTATGAAACACTTCCTGCGGTTGGTTCTATGGTGCAGGTAATAAATAAATAAACAAAAAACGCAGAATTTAGAAAACATGCTTCTGTTATAATTATAAGAGGTTCATAAGTCTGATATTTTCCCTTACGGCACAAATTTTACGTCATTACGGACAGTAAAACATCGATGGACTTTTTCAGGCCCAGAGCCAGTTTTCCCGCGATGAAAGCTTCGAGACATCGGCACTGGCAACTGTTTTATAAGAAGATACAATTCCTTATATTAAACTCATTTTTAGTCGAGCTCCCAACATGCAGACGCAAGCACTTTTTCCCGCCCTCCCAAGGTTTCTGATACTGCCTACGATCGCAAAGTGGTGCCCTGCTTGCAGCTCGATACGAAAGTGCCGCTCGTTGCCGAAAATGTTCCGTGTCTCGTCGCGGCTACCCACACCGCGCAGGTCACGGACAACGGCCCCACTACATTAGGCAAGGCCGCGAAGTTGGTCTAACACGTTCGGCTCAGCCGGTTTTCGGTCACAGGCGCCCCGGCGTTGGCCAGTTATTTTTCCCTCCGACACCGGCTGGCACTTATTAATGGAGATTCGCTCCTGAGATGCAGAACACGCAGGGCATCGACTCTCATCCTCCACAGTCAGCGCGCCAGGTCATAAGGGTGGCAATCCCGTTCAGACACCATGTACACTAGCTGAATCTAAAAAAGAAAACTAAACACGAGTTTAGGGGATACCGTCCCCCAGCCAGTTTTTAATAGTGGTAACACCTCCGCTGAATCATAGAAGTGGCTCCATATCTACTACATACATCCGGAACTACGAGGGTTATTCAGAAAGTAATGCACCGCACTTTTTTTCTCAGACGAAAACAATGCAACGAATGCGAAACGTTACGTATGTATTATTTGAAGTCTGCTCAGTGAGCGCACCAAGTTTCCGTCACTTCAGACACTATGGGGAATATTCACAGACGCTTGTGCAATGTCTATGGAGCATCTCCTCTCGATAGAAGTACAGTTGGACACGGAAGGTGAGGTCATGAGAAGGCAGTTCGACGGAGCTCCACGATTTGCAGCGGTCGGGAAGACCATCCACGGCTGTCACATCTGACCAAAAATAATGGCTCTGAGCACTATGGGACTTAACAACTGTGGTCATCGGTCTCCTCGAACTTAGAACTACTTAAACCTAACTAACCTAAGGACATCACACACATCCATGCCCGCGGCAGGATTCGGACCTGTGGCCGTAGAAGTCGTGCGGTTCCGGACTGAGAGCCTAGAACCGCTCGGCCACCGCGGCCGGCTCACACCAGACATGTTGCAGCGAGCTAATCTTGCCATTCGCGAGGGCAGACGCATTACGACTCGGTAGTTAGCGCTGTATCTGTCAATCAGCAGAGGAAGCGTGGATGAAATTTTCCGCATTCTGGATATTCAAAAGCGTGTGCAATTGGGTCCTGCGGTATCTAACGGTGGATCACAAATCGCACAGAAAAAAAGTCTTGATTTATTGCAACGTTTTGAAGCTGAGGGGAAGGCCTTCTTGTCCCGGTCTGTGTCACGTGATGACATTTGTGTTCACCATTTTGAGCCCATAACATAACGACACTCGACGGCATGGCCCCATTCCCACTTCCCACAGAAGAAAAAAAATTCAAAGCAACTGTTTCCGCCGGTAAGATCATGATCATCGTGTTCTGGGACTGTAAAGGTGTGATTCTTATTGATGTGATGCCAAGAGGCGGTACCATTAATTCAGAAGCACATGTAAACACATCCACAAAACTCAAGACGCATTTCAGGCGACTTCGGCGCCACAGCAACCCAGGAGATGCTTTGTTGCAATATGATAACGCTCGGCCCCACACAGGTCTGAGGACTGCTGTACACATCGCAAAACAGGGCTGGACTGTGTTACCCCATCCACCCTACAGCCCTGAGCTAGCCCCCTCGGACTTTTGTTTGAGCCATTAAAGGATGCCATTCGTGGAAGACATTTTGAGAACAATGAGGAGGTGATTCACACAGTGAAGCACTGGCTCCGCCACCAGGACAAGCATTGGTACCGACAAGGCATGCAAGCCCTTGTTTCGCGCTGGAGGAAGGCCATAGAACGGGATGGAGATTACGTGGAAAAATAGAGCGCGTAGCTAAAACACCATTCTTTCGTGTGGAAAAAAATGCGACGCATTACTTTCTGGGCAGCCCTTGTAAATGCCGGAAACCAAGTTATGTGGGACACGCTGTCGAAATATCTCGTCGCCATCCATATGGCTTCCAGCACGGCAGAGATAACAGTCGTTGGTCGATAGTAAGGAAATGCAGAACACTTCGACAAAATTTCCATTTGATGTGACGTTTAACAAAGGATGGTGCCCCTCCACACCAACGTGGTGACCAAACCAAAAGGTCTACTGTCACCTCCGTATAATATGTTAGTTTTTGAATGAGGAGTCACAGGATGCGGGCTGTGGTGTTATCCATGCGTCTGGGTAAGATTACTCATTAACATGGTCCATCAGGAGATAGAAAGTGGACGGAAGCGATCGAAGGGTAGCGGTTGTAAAGGCAGAGGAAAAAAAAGTGCGAAGGCAAGCGCCAAGGGAAAAATACCTCTGCGACAGTAGGACGGGTAGTAAGGGCAGTAGCGGCTTGCTATCTACGACAGTGCATGCAAGGTGTGGTTATGTCAGTGCGAGGTATCGTGCATCGTTATCTTTGTCGTTGAGGAAGCTTGTTGAGGGGCTTGCTGTAGTTGCTGCGTCCCTGTAACAGTTCATAATTAGTGGGCGATCGGTCATAGACAGTGTAGAGGGGGGGGGGGGGAGGGGGGGGCTGGTTTGCGTGCTGTGTACAGTGCGGTTTCCCTGCGGTTGCCTGTTTATCGGCGGGTCGAGCAACTGGGGTTACCAGTAGTATCTGTGTTGCAAGGGCCATAGATGTTTAGTTCCTTGCCAATAGTGATTTAACGAATGCAAGCTCTCTTTAAATATTGAAAAATAGGAGGTAACGGCTATTAATTTAATTTATTTACTGTACGCCTTAATAACTAAAAATTAACGTTTACAATTATCTCAGATTGCAAATTAATATTTAGACAACGGATGTACAGTATGAATCCCCAGAAACTCTGCTGGATCGCCAGAGAAAGCTCTCAAGAGGCCAGCCTTCAATTCTATATGGCGAACAGGGTGCTTTTCGAGGCCTCTGTCACAACTTGGAGCAGTTGTTTTCTTCCACAGTATCTAAGATTAGTGACGAGTACCTGGAAAATGTCATACCGTTTAAATGTTTAGCGGTATGACATAGGTATGCAAACCGTAAGCAGAAAGTAACTTTCACATGATGTGTCACTCCCAAGTAACATAGCTCGATGAAACTTGGACCACACACAGGAAGAATTGCTGCAGTATAGTACAGAAGATAACTGAAATAAATACACAATTACGAGGGTAATCCCAAAAGTAAGGTCTCCCATTTTTTTATAAGTACATAGACCTTTTTATTTATACAGTGGTTTACATCAGTTTACAGCTTGAACATTTAGTTATTTTTCGACATAATCATCATATATGTCCTTGCCTTTTTGTAGACGTTGTGGCAGTTTTTGTATGCCCATGTCATACCAGCTCGCCGCCATGCTGTTCAGAAAGTTATGAACCTCTTCTTTAACCTCGTCGTCGGAGCTAAGTCGCTGGGACCACAATTAACGCTGACAGGTACGGTCAATTCAGAACCGGAGAAGAGGAATGTTGAGCGCGGGCGTACACATTCTCCACGACAACGCTCGCCCACACATCGCTCGGCAAACCATTGCTCTCCTGCAACAATTTCAGTGGAACATAATCACCCACCCACCCTATAGTCCTGACTTGGCGCCCAGTGACTATCACCTGTTCCCTAGGTTGAAAGAACGTTTGGCCGGAAAGCGATTCAGCTCCGACGACGAGGTGAAAGAAGAGGTTCATAACTTTCTGAACAGCATGGCGGCGAGCTGGTATGACATGGGCATACAAAAACTGCCACAGCGTTTACAAATATGCATCGACAGAAATGATTATTCTAAATGTTTAAGCTGTAAACTGACGTAAACCATTGTAGAAATAAACAGGTATATGTACTCATTAAAAAAAATAAGAGACCTTAATTTTGGGATTACTCTAGTAGACGAACAGAATCGGGACTTTTATTCAAAGACAATGATTACGCTGAAAGCCACGTCGATTAGTGATAGTCCACTGGACCTTACAAAAGGCAGGACGTGGTTCTCAACAGGGTCTCTGCGATGACCACGGACGGCAGTGCCTTCTCTGCAACGTGGTGCTCCCATGTTGGCCACAAGCTTGGTAAGGAGTTCTGGTGGTAGGGCGTCCCATTCCCCACCAGAGCCGTTGACGACTGCTGGATGGTCTTTGGTGCCTGTGGACAAGCTGCACTACGTCTCGTCACCGCAGTACACACGTGCACGACGGGATTTAATTCGGGTTGACGATAAGGCCATCCATTCGCCGAATAGAGAACGCGAAGGAACTTGCTCCCCTTCTTGCAGCGGTGTACCGTAGGTCTCTAGAAGAGCGTAGCGTTCCAAAGGATTGGAAAAGGGCACAGGTCATCCCCGTTTTCAAGAAGGGACGTCGAACAGATGTGCAGAACTATAGACCTATATCTCTAACGTCGATCAGTTGTAGAATTTTGGAACACGTATAATGTTCGAGTATAATGACTTTTCTGGAGATTAGAAATCTACTCTGTAGGAATCAGTATGGGTTTCGAAAAAGACGGTCGTGTAAAACTCAGTTCGCGCTATTCGTCCACGAGACTCAGAGGGCCATAGACACGGGCTCACAGGTAGATGCAGTGTTTCTTGACTTCCGCAAGGCGTTCGATACAGTTTCCCACAGTCGTTTAATGAACAAAGTAAGAGCATATGGACTATCAGACCAATTGTGTGAGTGGATTGAAGAGTTCCTAGATAACAGAACGCAGCATGTCATTCTCAATGGAGAGAAGTCTTCCGAAGTAAGAGTGATTTCAGGTGTGCCGCAGGGGAGTGTCGTAGGACCGTTCCTATTCACAATATACATAAATGACCTTGTGGATGACATCAGAAGTTCTGTGAGTCCTTTTGCAGATGATGCTGTGGTGTATCGACAGGTTGTAACAATGGAAATTTGTACTGAAATGCAGGAGGATCTGCGGCGAATTGACGCATGGTACAGGGAAGGGCAATTGAATCTCAATGTAGACAAGTGTAATGTACTGCGAATACATAGAAAGAAAGATCCTTTATCATTTAGGTACAATATAGCAGGTCAGCAACTGGAAGCAGTTAATTCCATAAAATATCTGGGAGTAGGCATTAGGAACGATTTAAAATGGAATGTTCATATAAAGTTGATCGTCGGTGAAGCAGATGCCAGACTGAGATTCATTGGAAGAGTCCTAAGGAAATGCAATCCGAAAACAAAGGAAGCAGGTTACAGTACGCTTGTTCCCCCACTGCTTGAATACTGCTCATCAGTGTGGGATCCGTACCAGATAGGGTTGATAGAAGAGATAGAGAAGATCCAACGGAGAGCAGCGCGCTTCGTTACAGGATCATTTAGTAATCGCGAAAGCGTTACGGAGATGATAGATAAACGCCAGTGGAAGACTCCGCAGGAGAGACGTTCTGTAGCTCGGTACGGGTTTTTGTTTAAGTTTCGAGGACATACCTTCACCGAAGAGTCAAGCAGTATATTGCTCCCTCCTACGTATATCTCGCGAAGAGATCATGAGGATAAAATCAGAGAGATTAGAGCCCACACAGAAGCATACCGACACTCCTTCTTTCCACGAACAATACGAGACTGGAATAGAAGGGAGAACTGATAGAGGTACTCGAGGTACCCTCCGCCACACACCGTGAGGTGGCTTGCGGAATATGGATGTAGATGTAGAATATCCTCTTGTTCCAAGAGCTGCTCCACCTGTGCTGTTCGATAAGGTCGCGGGTTGTCACTCGGAAATTTGTGGTAACATTCTATGGGGCCAAATTGCTGAGGTCATCGCTTCCTAGACTTACACACTACTTAAACTAACTTACCCTAAGGACAACACACACACCAATGCCCGAGGGAGGACTCGAACCTCCCACTGAGGGAGCCGCACGGACCGTGACAGTGCTCCCAAGACCGCGCGGCCTGTCATTCGGAGAAATGAAGTCAGGGCCGAAGACACTCCTGAAATGACGGAAGAGGGGGGAGCAGTAGTGTCACAATAATGCCGACTGGTGGGTGTATAGTGCTCAAAGATGTGGAGGTCAGTACTAAAAGTATCAGAACGCCGTAATGTAATGCCGAATCGGTCACCAGATGTCACCAGAGGCGAACCGCCCGTATAAGAGGCGGCGGAGAGTATTGTGTCGCCAGTAGAGAAGCGGGAACAGGAGAAAGGATCTGTCAGGAGAGCTCAGGACTTTCAACGTGGGCTGGGCATCCCATATCACCTGAGTAATAAATCCATCAGGGACATTTCAGCCTTGCTGTAACTACCAAAGTCGACTGTTTGTGATATGATGGTGAAGTGTAAACGCGAAGGGTCAACAGCAGCTGCACCAAGACCAAGCATACCTCATCTGCTCAGAAACAGGGACCGTCGAGCGTAACGGACGGTTGTAAAAAATCGCATGAAATCAGGAAAGCAATCACTCTCGAGACCCAGAGTTCAGTTAGTCCAATAAGTGTTAGTGGGGAGTTCGAGAGAATACAGTACATTCGTCGAGCAGTCCCTCAGTAGCCTCACATTTCTGTACTCAGTGGTACGGGGATAGGCAAAACAATGTGAACAGTAGCAGTAATGGGATGGTTGTGTTTGACAGTCAACAACGAAGGTAAGGCACGTGTCGCGCTGGACAAGGCATCAGTGCAGGTTGTTTATGAGTAGTGCACACTTCCTATTTGCATTCATGGCAGAGGTCGACGTGCAATGAAAGACCTAACAGAGTTCCAAAGAGGCCAGATTGTGGGGGCTCGATTAGCTGGAGCATCAGTAACGAAGACAGCCAACTTATTGAATGTTTCATGTTTCAAGATCAACTCTTTCAACAGTCATGAGAGCCTACACAAAACATGGAAAGAATCATCGTGTAAACGTAGTAGTGGGCGCAAATCAAAACTAAATGACAGAGATCGTTGTACGCTAGCACGAATTGTATCAAAACAACGCAAAAATACGGCGGCTAAAGTGACTGCAGACACTTCGACACTGTCCACTGAGAATTCCACAAAGCGAATATTCCCGGACGATCTGCTATACCGAAACCGTCAGTGACGACAACCAACCCAAGGAAGCGTAAAACATGGTAATAGGAGCATAAATCCTGGACGGCTGATCATTGGAAACACGTCATATGGTCCGGCGAGTCGATGTTTTCGTTATTGCCAACATCTGGCTGGGTCTACGCCTGGAGAACACCATTAGAAAGCTACAGTCTTGATTGCTTGATTCCAACGATTAAGCTTCGAGGTGCAAGTGTGATGGTGTGGGCAACCATATCATGGTATTCTGCTCGTCCCATCATTACTCTCAAAGGCCGTGCTAGAGCCAACGATTATGTGATCAGGAGCACCCCATGTTGCAGATGTTGTTCCAAACAATGAAGCAATATTTCACGACGATAATACGCCTATTCGCACAGCCAGGACACTACAGTCGTGGTATGAGGAGCATGCAACTGAACTGCAGCGTCTTCCCTGATCAGCGTAGTCCCCAGACTTGAACATTATCGAACCCTTGTGGGTGGTGTTGAAGTCCAGACTCCAGAGCATATTTCCACCTCCCTCGTCACTACAGGAGTTAGAAGAGGTCCTGATCGAAGAGTGGCATAACATTCCACTGGAGATTACACAATAATTATATGCCAGTATTCCAAGAAGTGCAGCTGTACTACGGGCAAATGGGGGTCCAACCCATTATTAATAAACCACTCCCAAGTAAGTACTGGTGTTCACGTTATTTTGCCAATCCCACGTAAGTGGTGTAAAGACCGACGCCACAGGGCAGTGCATGAATAAGAAGCGAGTGATGGATCTAATTGAAACGTTTGGGTTTGGTGAATGCGTGGACAGCATTATTTGCCATCGTGTGTGTTGCCGACAGTGATGTAAGGAGGAGGTGGTATTATGGTGTGGGGGAGTTTTCCATGGTTTGTGTGTGATCCTATTACAGCGCTTAAGGAAACGCTAAATGCGAAAGGACGAGAACACACATAGTGGAGGAACGGTTCGGAGACGATGATTGTACCATCATGACAATACACCCTGTCACATAGCAGCATCTGTGAAGCAGCGGATTGTGGAGAAGAACATTCCTGAAGTGGGCTGGCATGCCCAGAGCCCCGATGTGAACCCGTTGGGACACCTTCGGAATGAGTTAGGACACTGACCTGCCCCAGAGCCCAGTGTCGATCTTCCTTCTTTAGTTTCAGCCCTTGACGAAGAATAGGCTGTAATTCTTGGACACATATTCACACACGTGCCAGTGTCCCAGTAGAGTGCAAAACGTCATACAGGCGAAGAGTGGACACCACTCCGTAGCAATAGCCACCAATATGTTTCCGGTTACTTTTGATCACATTGTTTACAACACACGCACAGACCATAGTTTTGTTTGTGTTTGAAAGTGTCATTCACGTACTGAACGTGTAACAGATGTTCTTTGAATACTTCTGAAATGTTTATTATATAACTGTAGTTTTTATTTTATTGTTTTGATCGCATATTTTTAATAAAATTACCGGTTTCGGCCATGCAATAGCCATCTTGGGACTCTACAATGAAATTAAAATGAAGTGCACTACTAGCTACTACATTAGCAGATTAAAAAAATGACAGTTATAAAATATTTTATACCTCTCATTCTGCTCCACTGGAACAAGACTTAAAAATAGCACGAGTCAAAACTGCCATCCATGCTTCAATCAGTTATGTATAGGATACGATGAAATCAAACCTAGAAATCGTTGATGCATGAGTAACGGACAAATAATTATACAAAGTAGTTAAAAGGAAGTTCATTTAAAAGTACATAGCTATAAAATATTTTCATTTGTCTAAAAGAACGCAGCATTTAAAAAATGTTTAAGCATATGAAAAATGTATTCATCTTCTGACGGTTTAAAGCTACGCTCACCAGATTTCAGAGAGAAAAAACCGGAACGCTTGTGTTATACTTTATACCTAACTTCGTTCCCATACTTACGCTTACCTTTCTTTGTCAGTTATCGTGGAATCTTGAAATCGACAATAGGTCTATAACGATGCAGTAGCTGAAAAACCCATAGCAAGAATGTATCTTCATTTTGTGAGCTGGAAAAAAACAATTAGGCACACTCCACACAAAACTTTTTTCTTCAGAAACAAAAAAGAGTGGTATATACTTTTTTATTGTAAGAGCCTCGATATATTTTCTGCAATGTTTAGTCACTTGTTAGGTACTTAGGCACAATTCGACAATCGTAAAAACTGTGTGACATCACTAATCAGTTATCAGATACAAATTGTACATTTCAAATTACTATTTAAGATTCTGTTCGACTGCAGACTGTTTAGGCAAGAGTATGTACATACGAAACAGTATTCAATAAGCACTGCTAACACGTGCTGCATCGCTCACATTCTTCCCAACATACGGCTGCAATCCCGTTAGGAGAAAGGGCTTAAGTGATTTTCCTTTACACCTCCTCTGGTTTTAATTTTGCTTCTCTCGAGGGCCATAAAGTGGAAAGTGGGCAACTTAGAGTGGGCGGTAGGCAGTACATGCTTTTCTTTTCCACAAATCACTTACTTCTTAGATTAGACTACATTAGATTCAGTTTTCGTTCCCTAAACCCAAACATGAGATGATTCTTGTAGATGTGGAACATGTCAGACAGTATCACATAAAAACAGAAAACATCTGAATATAACACTCATTACCACGGTCATTTGTAAGGAGATAGCCAGAATTGGTGAGTACTTTAAAGTAGACTGGAACTGCTAATATTTACAGAATTGATACACTTTCAGAATGAAACATAGTTATGCACTTTTAATAAATTTATGACACATAAAATACCTAGTCTTCACTGTTGTGACTAAGTGCTGTCGAAACTGAAGTGTAATAGACATTTTTACTTAGTGTTACAGTCCCTGTTAAGATATTAGTCTGTAGAGTAGAATGAGTTGCTTATCAAGAAGTCTTTCAGACTCCGTTTAAACTGTGCTTTATCTGAAACCAAGTTTTTAATGGTTACTGGAAAATTTGTTGAAAACGTGTGTTCCTGAATATTGGGCCCATATTTGGACCAAGGTAAGTGATTTTAGGTCTTTATGTAGATTGTTCTTATTCCTAGTGTTGATAGTATTGATTGAGTGATTGGTTGGAAATAGAGATATATTACTTGCAATAAATTTTGTTAAGGAATAAATATACCGAGAAGCAGTCGTTAGAATACAACGTCCCTTGAACAGATTTCTATATGATGTTCTGGAATTTACGCCACAAATGATTCTTACTACACGCTTCTGTACGCTAAAAACTTTTGCTCGGTTTGATGAGTTATCCCAGAATGTGATTCCGTGTGACATAATAGAATGAAATTAAGCAAGGTACGCAAGGTTTTTTTTAAATATTTATATCACCTACATTTAACATCAATCTCACTTACCAGGTGTAGAAGTATGAAACCGAAATTTGGTTGCAATAATTAAACGAATGTTGTTTGAAAGTGATTAACAATATTTTATTCAAAATAATCTCCATTGCTATTTATACATTTCTCCCAACCCTCCGGCGGGTTATGAATGTCACGCCACAAAAAAATGTTCTTCTTCTGAAGTGAATCAGTTAGCGAGCCATTTTCGTACATTGTCATACAAATTGAAGAGCTGTTCACCGACAGCGTGTCCCAGTGATGCAAACAGATGATAATCGGACGGAGCCAAGTCCGGAGATTAAGCCGCGTGCCCCATATTTCCCAGAGGAACGCCTCGATCATTTCCCTGACCCGTTTTGCTTTGTGTGATGGTGCGTTATGGTGGCGCGTATGGCTTTGCGTAACCTTTTCCCATATTCCGGTCGTTTTTCAGGTAATGCTCTATTTAAATGGATCATTTGCTGTTGGTAACGATCAGTGTTAACGGCTTCACCAGGTTTTAGCAGCCCATAATCGATGACACCCTACTGATCCCACCAAACACAGAGCATTGTCTTCTTCCCAAAGCGATTTGGTTTTGCAGTGGATGTCGACAGTTTTCCTGGATTCACCCATGATTTACGACGCTTAGGATTATCAAAATATATCCATTTTTCATCACCTGTCACTATTCGATGGATAAGTGACTTTCTTTTGTATCTGGCGAGCAGCATTTCAGAAGTCTGACAGAATATATAAAAGCCAAACAACAAAAATAAAGATGCATGTTACTAATATTCTACTTTGTATGTTGCCTGTGATGTTTGTTGTATTTAAGAATCTGTGCTAAATAACCTGACTATCTAGTCCTTAGCATTACAGTACAAACTGTATTTTTATCTTGTAAATACCTAACCATGTCCAATATCCTGTGATGTTTGTTGTATTTAAGAATCTGTGCTAAATTACCTGACTATCTAGTACTTAGCATTGCAATACAAACTGTATTTTTATCTTGTAAGTACCTAACCATGTCCAATATCCTTGTATATATTCTATACATATAGGATTTAAAGGACTAAATAAATAAATAAATAAAAGTCGTCTTTCGATTTGCTTGCTGTCTTTCATCCAGATCATGCGGAACCCATTTTCCCACTTTCTTCTCCTTTCCTAAACTTTTCAATAGAAGAGAAACAGCTTTTGCGTCACATTTAATTGTTCCGGGATTTCCTGTTGAGTTTGAGTATCATCTTCATCCAATAACGCCTGCAATTTGTTGTCATCAAACTTTTTCGGTCGTTTCCCGCGCTCCTCGTTTCTCACGTCAAAATCACCACTTTTGGATTTTTTGAACTACTCGAAACACTGTATTTTCCGAAGAGCAATTTCGCCGAAATTTTCGACACCCGTTCGATGCGATTCTACAGCTGTTATTATTATTTTATTTTTTTTTTCAAATGATAACAGAAAACTAATGCTGTCCGCAAATCGTATTTCGTAGGCACAAAACTCAACATGTTGACGGGTTTGAAACAGACACCGATGTATGGAGCTTGGGTTACTGTGTGTTGACATTGGTCGTCAATCGTTACAGGAAGCAGATGGCGCTGCAGACGCGGTCTCACGGGTCCTACACTGACAGCTAGCACCATCTCTAGGGAAATTCCGGTTTCATGCTTTACACCTGGTATGGGCATAAGAAGAGTTAAAGCAAATGCGTAGGCCTAGGGAATATTGTAATAATATATGTTTCTATAACGTTCTACTCCTAGGAAACTCGATTTATCAAATATTTAATTAAATGAGAAACACTGTTTCACACATTTTCTTTCTCAATTAAAAAGGGCGACAATAGCGTGTCCAATATTTTTTTTTTATTCGGGACACCAGCTCATTTGTGTGAAAACCAGGACGTCTTATCAGCCTAGTTTAAAGTTGATCATTTAAAGAAAAAAGCAGAAACACAAACGGACATAGTACACCACTTTAAAATTTTGCAAACCGCTCGCAAAAGTAGATACCTCGACATTTTGGAGGAACTTGAAATTAGTGGTAGTAAGAGACGAAATCCTGATGTTTTCCTAAAGAGCGAAGTGTCTTCAAACAAAACTTTTATTTCGAAATATTTGAAGAGCTTATTACCTGACATTCGATTTCCTAGTGAGAAGGCTTGCAGAGACCAGCATTGCCAGCGTCATCTGCAGAGCTCTGTGGTCTGGCGTCACACGGGGCAGCATGCCGCTGTCTTGAACAGCACAAAGAAAACTGTGTGGTAGCCAAGAGAAAGTAACACGCAACTACCAAGTACCCAGTGCCATCTAGTGCCGTCCCCTGCATTTCACCATGTTCCTGCTACAAATTATATTAATGCAATGCTCTTGTAATTTACTTCTTTTTGGTTAATTTTTTCTTTTTTTTAGTGTTTGAGTCAAAACATAAACTGGAATATGAGAAAAGCAGGACAATATGCATTACCTCGAATTTTATTCCATCTTCTTCCTTCATAAGACTAATTTTTTGAACCATCACAATGTTTAAATTTTGACCGATTTCGATAATTACTTTTTTTCTGTCAAATTCTGACCAGCTGTAAACTGTCGGAAGACTGATACATTTTGCATACGGCTAAACTTTTTTTTAAATCTTGCATTGTCACTTTCAGCTGAAAACATTTTAGACATCTGCACTTTTAAAAGGACTTCCTTTTAATTACTTTGTCCAATTATTTGTTTGTTACACATGCATGAAAAACCTCTAGGTTTACTTTGCATCCTATGTATAACTGGTTGAAGCAGTCACCGGGACATGTCAGTAACCCTTCACTCTGTTCAGTAACACATACAACACATACTCCTCACACAAACACAACATTTTAATTTTTGGCTGCGACAACATCCTCAACAAAGAATGATGTCCCACAAATAAAGCAACATGGTTTCAGTCCGGCGGTTCCGACCAAGGTTTTCGGGACGCTTCTCTTGATTGCTGCCAGAACAGTTTGATAACTGGCCGAATAGAACCGCGACTATCAATGGGCCACATCTCGAACAGCAGACTCCACTTCTATGAGGGGAAAAAAAACCATTAGTGTGCGTGCGGGAGTCACAACTAACGGGTGCAGGAGAAAACAGCAGCTGTCAGCGGAGCTGCGACAACAGTGAGAAGTTGCCATAGAGACGTCGACTAAATCGCGTTACGTTATTGGTTGAGGTGGTTGAGGTAGGTCCACGAAGCTGCCATGCTCAGCCCAGTGTAAGCGTCAGGAATCAACTTACGCCGTTTCAGTCATAGCGCTCTGTATTGCTTCATTGTGTATTTCGTTCAGCTGATGTTGATAACACTAGGCTTTCCTCCTAACATTACATTTAGTTGTTTTGTATGTTTGTGACGAACGCAGTGTTACAGTGTAGGTAAACTGCTACTAGAGAGTGACTCGGACATTACAATTCTGTACGCTAATTATCAACCATGAACCATGAACCCTGTCATTGGTGGCTTGCATGCCTCAGTTAAACAGATAGCTGTACTCCGCAATGGAGTTCCGCCCCGAGAGCTGAATGGTCAGCATGACGGATTACCGTCCTAAGGGGCTCAGGTTCGATTCCCGGCTGGATCGGGGATTTTCTCCGCTCAGGGACTGGGTGTTGTGCTGTCTTCATCATCATTTCATCCTCACTGGCCCGCAGGTCGCCCAGTGTGGCTTCGAATGTAATAAGACCTGCACCAAGGCGGCTGGACCTGCCCCATAAGGGACCTCCCGGCCAATGGCGCCAAACGCTCATTTCCATTACCGCAATGGAGGGGTATCTGTTGAGAGACCAGACAAACTTAACGGTTCCTGAAGAGGGGCACCAGCCTTTTCAGCAGCTGCAGAGGCAACAGTTTGGATGACTGATCTGGCCCTGTAACATCGACCAAAACGGCCTTGTTATGCTGGTAATGCGAAGGGCTCAAAGCAAGGAGAAATCACAGTCGTAATTTCTCCCGAGGGCATGTAGCTCTGCTGTATCCTTAAATGAGGATGGCGTCCTCTTGGGTAAAATGTTCCGATGGTGGTATAGTTCGCCATTCGTATCTCCGAGCAGGGACTACTCGGGAGGATGTAGTCATCAGAAGAAACAAAACTGCTCTATGGATACGAGGGTGGAATGTCACATCGCTTAATCGGGCAGGTAGGTTAGAATATTTGAAAAGGGAAATGGATAGGTTGAAGTTACGTACAGTGGCAGTTAGTGAAGTTCGGTAGCAGGAGGAAGAGGACTTCTGCTCAGGTCAATACATGGCTGTGAGTAATGCACGAGTGGGTTTAATTGTGAATAACAAAATAGGAATGCGATTAAGCTATTATGAACAGCATACTGAACGCATTATCGTAGCCAAAATAAACACGAAGTCCACACCTACCACAATAGCACACGTTTATACGCCAGTTACCTCCGCAGATGATGGAGATTGAAGAGGAGGAGGAGGAGGAGGAGATTATTGTTTAACGTCGCGTCGACACTGAGGTCATTAGAGACGGAGCAGAAGCTCTGGTTAGGGAAGGATGGAGAAGGAAAGCGGCCTTGAACTTTTGAAGGAACCATTTGCCTTAAGTGATTTAGAGAAATCAAGGGAAACCTAAATCACGATAGCTGGACGCGGGTTTGAACAGTCGTCCTCCCGACGGGGGTCCTGTGCGCTAAACACTGCAGCACCTCGCTCGATATGAAGAGATTGAAGATATATATGATGAGATAAAAGAAGTTATTCATATACTTAAGGGAGAAACATTTGTGTTGAGGGACTGGAATTTGATAATAGGAAAAGGAGGAAGGAAAAATAGTGGTTTGGGAAATGAAAGAGGAAGCCACTTGGTAGAATTCTGCACAGGGCACTACTTGATCACAGCTACTACTTCGTTTAAGAATCGTGAAAGGAATTTGTATACTTGGAAGCGACCTGGAGACATTGGAAGGTTTCAAATTGATTATACAGGGTGATTCAAAAAGAATACCACAACTTAAGGAATTTAAAACTCTGCAACGACAAAAGGCAGAGCTAAGCACTGTCTGTCGGCGAATTAAGGGAGCTATAAAGTTTCATTTAGTTGTACATTTGTTCGCTTGAGGCGCTGTTGACTAGGCGTCAGCGTCAGTTGATGCTAAGATGGCGACCGCTCAACAGAAAGCTTTTTGTGTTATTGAGTACGGCAGAAGTGAATCGACGATAGTTGTTCAGCGTGCATTTCGAACGAAGTATGGTGTTAAACCTCCTGATAGGTGGTGTATTAAACGTTGGTATAAACAGTTTACAGAGATGGGTGTTTGTGCAAAGGGAAAAGTTCTGGTTGGCCGACAACGAGTGATGAGAATGTAGCACGCATCCAGCAAGCATTTGTTCGCAGCCCAGGAAAATTGACTCGCAGAGCTAGCAGAGAGCTGCAAATTCCACAATCAACTGTATGGAGAGTCCTACGAAAAAGGTTAGTTATGAAACCTTATTGTCTGAAACTGGTTCAAGCACTGTCTGCAGCTGATAAGATTAAAAGAATCGATTTCTGTGATTTTATCCTTGCTCAAATGGAAACAGATGAATCTTTCGTTTCAAAGATTGTGTTTAGTGATGAAGCAACTTTCCACACTAACAGAAAAGTCAACCGTCGCAATGTCTGTATATGGGGCACTGAGAATCCGCGGGAAACAACTCAGTATGAACGTGACTCGCCTAAGGTGAACGTTTTCTGTGCCATTTCAGCCAATAAAGTTTTTGGTCCCTTTCTCCTTGAAGGTGCTACTGTAACAGGACTACAGTATCTGGAGATGTTAGAGAATTGGCTGTTCCCTCAGCTCGAACAAGAAGCACAACAATTCATATTTCAGCAGGATGGAGCGCCACCACATTGGCACTTATCTGTCCATAACTACCTGAGCGTCAACTACCCGAGGCGATTGATCGGCCGCCAGGCAGCCCGTGACAGAGCACTTCATCACTGGCCTCCAAGAAGCCCTGATCTTACCCCCTGCGATTTTTTCTTATGGGGGTATCTTAAGGATATGGTGTTTCGGCCACCTCTCCCAGCCACCATTGATGATTTGAAACGAGAAATAACAGCAGCTATCCAAACTGTTACGCCTGATATGCTACAGAGAGTGTGGAACGAGTTGGAGTATTGGGTTGATATTGCTCGAGTGTCTGGAGGGGGCCATATTGAACATCTCTGAGTGAAAAAAACCTTTTTAAATACTCTTTGTAATTATGTATAACAGAAGGTTATATTATGTTTCTTTCATTAAATACACATTTTTAAAGTTGTGGTATTCTTTTTGAATCACCCTGAACAATGGTAAAACAGAGATTTCAGAACCAGATTTTAAACTGTAAGGCATTTCCAGAGGGCAGATGTGAACTCTGGCCACAATTTATGTGTTATGAGCTTCAGATTAAAACTGAAGTCATTTGGGCAGCAAAATAACTGGTGATGACTGCAGCAGGGAGGATATAAAATGTGGGCTGACAATGGCTAGAAAAGCATTTCTGAAGACGAGAAATTTGTTAACATCGAATATAGCCTTAAGTGTTAGGAAGCCTTTTCTGAAGGTGTTTGTCTGTTGTATAGCAATGCATGGAAGTGAAACGTGGACGATAAACAGTTTAGACAAGAAGAGTACAGAAGCTTTTCAGATGTGGTGCTATGGAAGAATGCTCTAGGTTAGATGGATAGATCACGTAACTAATGAGGACGTACTGAATAGAATTGGGAAAACATAAACTTTGTCGCACAACTTCACTAAAAGAAGGGATCGGTTGATAGGACACAATCTGAGACATAAAGGGTTCGCCAATTTGGTATTGGAGGGAAGTGTGGGAGGTAAAAATTGTACAGAAAGACTGAGAGATGATTACATTAAGCAGAAAGCAGATTCTGAAGGATGTACGTTGCAGCATTTATTCGGAGGCTTGCACAGTACGTATAGAGTACCATGGCGAGCTGCATCAAACCAGTCTTCGGAGTGAAGACCATAACAGCGCAACAACACTTATTATCCGTATAATGCAGTTGTTTATTCCTCTTCCTGTAAGCCTTGCTTACATTAATGTAAAACGTATTACTTGTTTCTCTTAAACGGACTGTTTTTAAACGCCTGCATTACGTTTAAACCACACTGTCTAGGAATATGTCATGGTCCTCAAAAGAGAAAGTCAAAAGCCACTTCAAATGTGAAATGTTGATACGTGAATAACCAATTAACCATCAGAATGTCGAATGCAAGTAGGCAAATGTGCATGCATTGTGTTGTACAGGTGACAGATGTCTGTTTATGGGATGGAATTCCATGCCTGTTGCACTTGGTCGATCAATACAGGAACGGTTAACGCTATTTGTGGATGACGCTCGAGTTGTCGTCTGATGATGTCCCATATGTGCTTGATTGGAGACAGATCTGGTGTTCGAGCAGACTAAGGCAATATGTCGATGCTCTGTAGAGCATGTTATGTATCTGGACGAACGGTATCCTGTTGGAAAATACCCCCTCGAATCATCAGACTGACGTACAAATTTGCACTCAGAGTGTATCGGACAGCCACGAGAGTGTTCCTGCTGTCATACCAAATCGCACTCTGGACCATAACTCCAGGTGTAGGTACAGTGTGTCTAGCACATAGGTTTCTTGCAGGTCCTCAAATGACCAACAAACGGCCATCATGGGCACTGAGGCAGAACAATCTTTCGTCAGACAACACAACAGACCATCACTCCGCCCACCAATGAGCTCTGGCTTGACACCACTGAAGTCACAAAAGGCAGTGGTTTGGGGTCAGTGGAATGCACGCTACAGGGTGTACGGCTTAGAGCTGTCCTTCAAGTAACTGATTTGTAAAAGTTCGTTGCGTCCCTGAGGTGCCATCTGCTGCTTAAATTGTTGCTGCAGATGCAGTACAATGCGCCGGAACCATATGTCGAAACGACACTACATAATCAAAAGTATCCAGGCACCTAGCTGAAAAGGCCTTACAAGTTTGTGGCGCCCTCCATCGGCAACGCTGGAATTCAACATGGTGTTGGCCTACACTTAGCCTTGATGACAGCTTCCACTCTCGCAGGCATACATTCAGGCGGGTGCTGGAAGGTTTCTTGGGAATGGCAGCCCATTCTTCATGGAATGTTGCACTGAGGAGAGGTATTGATGTCAGTCGGTGAAGTCTGGCACGAAGTCAGCCCTCCGAAACATGTCAAAGGTGGTCTATAGCATTCAGGTCAGGACTCTGTGCGGGACATTCCATTACAGGGATGTTATTGTGTAACTACTCCACCACACCACCACAGACCATGCATTATGAACAGGTGCTCAATCGTGTTGAAAGATGCAATTGCCATTCTCGAATTACTCTTCAACAGTGGGAAGCAAGAAGGTGCTTAAAACATCAATGTAGGCCTGTGCTGTGATAGCGCCATGCAAAACAAGGGGTGCAAACCAACTCTACGAAAAACACAACCACACCATAACACCATCATCTCCGAATTTTACCGTTGGCACTACACACGCTGGCAGATGATGTTCACCGTCCATTCATTGTACCCACACCCTGCCATAGGATTGCCACACTGTGTCCCACGATTTGTCACTCCACACAATGTTTTTCCACTGTTCAGTCATCCAATGTTTACCTTCCTTACACCAAGCGGGACGTCGTTTGACATCTGGATGCTTTTGATCATATGGTGTAGCTGTCCAGAGCTCAGTCATCTTGTAACCGTACATTCTCTGATCACCACTGCCAGTGATTATGTACAGTGGCTAGATTCCTGCCAAGTCTTTCTATAATATTGCAGAAGGAACATCCAGCTTCTTGTAGCCCTATTACAAGACCTTGTTCAAACTCAGTGAGGTGTTGATTATGACTCACTTGTCGCCTTAAAAGCATTTTCGACTATCAACAACTCATCACGTCCAATCTCGAAGGTAACTAACACTCATGACCATTACCGCATATAATTAAAGCAAGACTGATTTGCATCTTCATAGTGGAACTACTAGCACCACTTTTAATGCGACTGGCACAAAATTTTAATTGACTTTGTCTTTCAGATGTAGAAATACGCCTACCAGCTTCCATTTATGTCACACAGTTCCTTCTTAGCATTGCGATCTTTATCCAATCAGCATAAATTAGGAAGCAAATGCAAACAAAAACAAAGAGCATCAACCAGAAGAGCCGTTCTTTTCACTTATACTTGACACAACCCCCAATGTATCAAGTGGACAGGTGCAAAAGATAAAGGATACATTGGTGCTACATGTTTGAGTGGAAAACTCTCAGGTTTACAATGAAGAATTAAAACACTGGTCCCAAATGCTGAGTTTATTCAGCATTAGATTAGGTACTACATGACTGCATCATGATTATAGTTGAATTTCAACAGTTTTATGAGAAAATACAATGCATTTACGTTTTCTGTAGTGCTTCTGTGGTTCAATAGCAACGAATAAATAAAACCCTTGCAACTGACTGACATGTTATTATGACTCTGAAGAAACTGTTCGCAACTGGAAGGTCTTTCAGATTTCATTCATTATCATCAATCAAACAAAATATTGTCCAAACTTTGGCAAAAAAAGATAGCTGAAGCTTCTAACTTCATGAAAAACATGGAAACTTTTGATTTTGCCCTGCCTCTCGTATCTTACAATAACATTTTGGAAAATATTGACCTAACTTCCAAACTATTCAGTTCCCTAATGTTGATAAGGAGACAACTTCTTCAGACTGTAAGAAACAATCTAGTCACATTAAGAAACAATAATGAAGTTGTATTAGAAGCAGCAAAAGTCCTAGCGAAAGTTAAGAGACTTGAGTCGAAGTTGATCTCAAAACATACCCTTAAAGAGACGAGCTTTCTGCAGATCATGAAATTGTGAATACTCTTAAGTCTTTTCAAGCCACTGTTTTCACTGCTTCTGTTGACATTTTAACTGGACAATTAAACAAGCATTTTACCAGATAAGATGTTAACAACCGTTTTTCTTTCTTACATCCTGTTGATCTTTTTTACTTAGAAAATGGAGTCATTCAGGAAAGAGCAAAAAGCTGGTTGGGAATTATGAATCAGATTTTACCATAAATCTTTCGCATGGTCTTACTAGCCCAAAAAACTTATGTCCAAAGAATTTGGGAAGAAAGTAACAAAATTTATGACTATTGAAAATACTTTTTTCGCCTAGTACAGAGGTCTCTCTGAGGTATGCACAGCTTTTCAGCTGTACTTTACTCTGCCATTGACTTCTGATATGGCAGAAACGTGATTTTTTAAATTGATACTAATCAAAAAGTTTCTTATAAACTGCATGTTCCTGTCAAGATCAAGAGCTTTAATACTCCTAAGCATTGAATATGTGACATTTAGCTTTCGTAACTTGTATGCCATTGTTGAGAATGTTTTGAGTTCTAAGTGTTGGCAAACAAGGAAGATGTGTTTGCTGTACCATGTAGCCTTACTGCACAAAACTGAGGCATTGTTTATTGTACAAGGAATGCATAAACAGACAAGTTTATGTCTCTTTTAACCTGAATTAAAGTGTTTGAATGTCTAATGTAATTCTTTGAAGGTATACTAAATAATATCCCCAAAATTAATGTGCAGGGGCTCCCAAAACATTAGTTACATGACTGGAAGTTTGCATCAGCACAGATCAAGATCATTACAAGACTGCCATCTATGTGCAGAGACATAACTCTGCAATTCTAGCCTTGTTGTCCAGTGACAGTGACAGCAACAGCCTATGTGTGGAAAATTACAACTGTGCTTCAGCACTGTCAGTTGCTGCATTGGCACATACCCTTGCTTACATTGATTTATTTTCACAGATGAGGTAGTGAAGCACATCATAAATGTCTGGAAAACAAATGCTCACTGTCTTCCTATGAAGCATTTCTAATTTCGCTTCCCTAAGAACATTTGTTCTTAAATGAGTGTGCCACCCTTTAAATTAAGGTTGACTTCAAAAGAGACATGATGTTTGAGGATGGCCAAAGGTAAGAGGGTGAAGAATTCAGAATGGCAATAGCAACAAAGCATTTCAGGAAAAAGAAATTAGTTAATGTCAAACATAAATGTATATGTTGGAAAGACTTTTCTGAAAGCATGTGTCTGAAGAATAGTACTGCATAGAAGTGAAAGATAAATGATAAACAGTTCAGACAAGAAGAGAATGGAAGCTCATTAAATGTGTGCAACAGGAAATTGTTCAAGATTAGGTGGGACACTAATGAGGGGATTTGAATCAAATTGGGGGAAAGTGAAATTTATGGCCCAACTCAACTAAAAGAAGGTTCAAATGGCTCTGAGCACCCTAGAACTCAGAACTACTTATACCTAACCAACCTAAGGACATCACAAACACATCCATGCCTGAGTCAGGATTTGAACCTGCGACCATAGTGGTCGCACGGTTCCAGACTGAAGTGCCTAGAAACACTCGGCCACAGCGGCCAGTCTAGAAGAAGGGTTAGGTTTAGAGGACACATCCTGATGCATCAAAGTATCATGTGGTGGGCAAAAACTGTAGAGGGAGACCAAATTATAAATACAGTAAGCAAGTTCAAATGTATATTGGTTAAGCAGTTATTAAGAGGGAAGAGGTTTGAATAGCATAGACTGCGGAATGCATAATGCATCAAACATGTCTTTGACTGAAGACCACATCAAAATGACGTTTTGAAGTATTCGGTAAGGGTCATAAGCTTGTTATACAAGGTTATTATAAGTGACCGAAGTGATTTCATGAATTCATAGTAGCTACATTAATTGACGTATCATCACAGAACCCAGCACTCACATAGAAAACCTCAACAAGTTTTGAATTGTTGCAGCTGCACTTCAGATTCCTGCCACAAGAGTGCAGCATTTAGCAGTTAGACAAGATGGCGGCAGGTGCCAACAATGCGCTGACATTTCAGAACCAAGTTCAGCAAAAATGTTCGCCACAAGCCAACTCCATTTGCCAGTGGTATGAGCAGTTTAAAGCTTCAAGATGCCTCTGCAAGAGGAAAACAACAGACTGGTCTGCAGTGATTGAAGAAACGATTGGGCAAGTTTTCCACATAGCCCACCGAAGTCCATGAACAGAGCAAGCAGAGAACTGAACATTTGGAATATCTTTAGGAAACGACTGATGCTTACAATTGCTACTTGCCCTGACTCTAAATGACGAAGTCAGGCACTTTGAATTTTTTGCGCAATTGCCACAGCTTATGGAAGATGATGGGTTCTATGAGAAACTCATCTTCATTGATAAAGCAGCATTTTTTTTTTGGGAATGGCACAATGAACAGGCACAATGCATAGATCTTGGCAACAGAGAATCCTGATGCTATTGTGCAGCACAATCAAGATTCACCAGAAGTTAAAGTTTTCTGTGCAATCTAACAGTTTAAAGTTTACAGTCCATTACAGGGCACATGTATCTGGGGCAAATGCCGGGATGGTTCCTTTGAAAGGGCACGGCCGACTTCCTTTCCTAATCCGATGAGACAGATGACCTTGCTGTCTGGTCTCCTTCCCCAAACAACCCAAACTGAACCAGAAATAATTCCTTGACGGTCCCTATTTTCTTCCCCAGGCAGAATATCCTTCCTTTCCTCCAGTACTGATCCCACTCCTACAGGGTGTAAATTTTAAGTTGACAGACCAGAACAACTCGAAAAATAAGCTTCACACGAAAAAATGTGTAGAATCCAAAGTTGATTATTTTTTAGGGGGACATCTGCTGGTGCTAAAATAGCCCACCACCCCAGCCCCCTGGGAGGCAATTTTAAAATTTCAAATTGGAATCCCCATTTTTATTGCAGAATCAGATTCTACATTAAAAACTATGTACATTTTGTCTTAAACATTTGTTTTGATTCTTGTGTAGTTGGCGCTGTAATTCAAGAAAATCCATGTTCTCATTTTTGTGTGGAAAATGGTTATGGATTTATAAAAAATACTGATTTGCTTCATACATTTTGATTCACTAAAACTAGCTTTACTGTATGGTTAAATGATGTGGCATCCTCTTGGGTAAAATATTCCGGAGGTAAAATAGTCCCCCATCGGATCTCTGGGTTGGGACTATTCAGGAGGACGTCGTTATCAAGATAAAGAAAACTGGCGTTCTACGGATCGGAGCATGGAATGTCAGGCAAATTGATAGGTTTAAGTTAAATGTAGTGGAAATTAGTGAAGTTTGGTGACAGGCGAAACAAGACTTCTGGTCAGCTGACTACAGGGTTATAAACACAAAATCAAATAGGGGTACTGCAGGAGTAGCTTGAATAATGAATAGGAAAATAGCAATGTGGGTAAGCTACTACGAACACAGTAGTACATGTTTATATGCCAACTAGCTTTGCAGATGATGAAGAAATTGAAGAAATGTATGACGAAATAAAAGAAATTATTCAGATAGTGAAAGGAGGTGAAAATTTAATAGTCATGGGTGACTGGAATTCGGCAGTAGGAAAAGGGAGAGAAGGAAAAGTAGTAGGTGAATATGGATTGGGGGTAAGAAATGAAACAGGAAGCCACCTGGTAGAATTTTGCACACAGCACAAGTTAATCAGAGCTAACACTTGGTTCAAAAATCATAAAAGAAGGTTATATACATAGAAAAAGCCTGGAGATACTGACAGGTTTCAGATAGATTGTATAATGGTAAGACAGAGATTAAGGAACCAGTTTTTAAATTGTAAGACATTTCCAGGGGCAGATGTGGACTCTGACCACAATCTATTGGTTATGAACTGTAGATTAAAACTGAAGAAACTGCAAAAAGGTGGGAATTTAAGGAGATGGGATCTGGATAAACTGATTAAACCAGAGGTTGTACAGAGTTTCAGGGAGAGCATAAGGGAACAATTGACAGGAATGGGGGAAAGAAATACAGTAGAGGAAGAATGGGTGGCTTTGAGGGATGAAGTAGTGAAGGGAGCAGAGGATCAAGTAGGTAAAAAGACGAGGGCTAGTAGAAATCCTTGGTTGACAGAAGAAATATTGAATTTAATTGATGATAGGAGAAAATATAAAAATGCAGTAAATGAAGCAGGCAAAAAGGAATACAAATGTCTCAAAAATGAGATTGACAGGAAGTGCAAAATGGCTAAGCAGGGATGACTCAGACTTCAAGAACAATATAATAATTCCAATCCCAAAGAAAACACGAGTTGACAGATGTGAAAATTACCACACTATCAGTTTAATAAGTCACGGCTGCAAAATACTAATGCGAATTCTTTACAGACACATGGAAAAACTAGTAGAAGCTGACCTCAGGGAAGATCAGTTTGGACTCCGTAGAAATATCTGAACACGTGAGGCAATACTGCCTCTACGACTTATCTTAGAAGCTAGATTAAGGAAAGGCAAACCTACATTTCTAGCATTTGTAAACTTAGAGAAAGCTTTTGACAATGTTGACTGGGAGACACTCTTTCAAATTCTGAAGATGGCAGGGGTAAAATACAGAGATTGAAAGGCTATTTACAATTTCTACAGAAACCAGATGGCAATTATAAGAGTCGAGGGGCATGAAAGGGAAGCAGTGGTTGGGAAGGGAGTGAGACAGGATTGTAGTCTCTCCCCGATGTTATTCAATCTGTATATTGAGCAAGCAGTGAAGGAAACAAAAGAAAAATGCAGAGTAGGTATTAATATCCATGGAGAAGAAATAAAACCTTGGAGGTTCGCCGATGAGATTGTAATTCTGTCAGAGGCAGCAAAGGACTTGGAAGAGCAGTTGAACGGAATGGATAGTGTCTTCAAAGGAACAAAAGCAAAATGAGGATAATGGAATGTAGTCGAATTAAGTAGGGTGATGCTGAGGGAATTAGATTAGGAAATGAGACACCTAAAGTAGTAAAGGAGTTTTGCTGTTTGGGGAGCAAAATAACTGATGATTGTCTAAGTAGAGAGGATATAAAATGTAGACTGGCAATTGCAAGGAAAGCGTTTCTGAAGATGAAAAATTTGTTAACAATGAGTATAGATGTAAGTGTCTGGAAGACGTTTCTGAAAGTATTTGTATGGAGTGTAGACATATATGGAAGTGAAATATGGATGACAGTTTGGACAAGAAGAGAATAGAACCTTTCAAAATGTGGTGATACAGAAGAATGCTGAAGATTAGATGGGTAGATCACATAACTAATGAGGAAGTATTGAATAGGATTGGGGAGAAGAGGAGTTTGTGGCACAACTTGACTAGAAGAAGGGATCGGTTGGTAGGACATGTTCTGAGACATCCAGTGTGGAGGGTAAAAATTGTAGAGGGAGTCCAAGAGATGAATACACTAAGCAGATTCAGAAGGATGTAGGCTGCAGTAGGTACTAGGAATTGAATAAGCTTGCACAGGATAGAGTAGCATGGAGAGCTGCATCAAACCAGTCTCAGGACTGAAGACCACAACAACCACAACAACAACAACAACAACAACAAAACTAGGATGGGGTTTGAGAGAGAGGAATTAGAATTTTACAAATGTTGACCCACATAATATTCTTTTCTGCAGATTCGGGTAAGTTTTGTTTGTTTCATGGTCATGAGACCACACAACTTTTAATTATCAAACAAATCATCTGACTAGCTAACTAACTAATCATATATTAAAAACAAAGATTCCAAGACTTACCAAGCGGGAAAGCGGCAGTAGATAGGCACAATAAATAAAACACACAAACACACACACACAGAATTTCTAGCTTTCGCAACCGACGGTTGCTTCTTCAGGAAAGAGGGAAAGACGAAAGGATGTGGGTTTTAAGGGAGAGGGTAAGGAGTCATTCCAATCCCGGGAGCGGAAAGACTTCCCTTAGGGGGAAAAAAGGACAGGTGTACACTCGCACACACACACATATCCATCCGAACATACACAGACACAAGCAGACATTATCTTGTGTCTGTGTATGTTCGGATGGATATGTGTGTGTGTGCGCGAGTGTACACCTGTACTTTTTTCCCCCTAAGGGAAGTCTTTCCGCTCCCAGGATTGGAATGACTCCTTACCCTCTCCCTTAAAACCCACATCCTTTTGTCTTTCCCTCTCCTTCCCTCTTTCCTGAAGAAGCAACCGTTGGTTGCAAAAGCTAGAAATTCTGTGTGTGTGTTTGTGTGTTTTATTTATTGTGCCTATCTACCAGCGCTTTCCCGCTTGGTAAGTCTTGGAATCTTTGTTTTTAATATATTTTTCCCATGTGGAAGTTTCTTTCTAATTTATTTACATAACTAACTAATCAAATATCCTACTTACTAATGAGTGGACTCATTAACTGGCAGAGTAAACAAAGTAAAAGACTAACTGAGGAAAAGGTTAACACACTAGCTAACTAAAAATGAAAGTATTCCCGTTTAAGATTTGGTGGTCCTGAAAAGGAACAACTGGTTTCATTTTATTGTTGATTATTTGCAAATATTTGCAAGCAAATGAATTGTGCAGTGCTTGTTTCCAGTGAGTCCCCTTGCCTCTCACTTTCAACCTACTTGTTGTCCATAAATCCTTTGCATCTCAGTTAGTTAATGAGTTCACTCATTAGTAAGTAGGATTTTTGGCTAGTTAGTTAACTAGTCAGATGGTTTGTTTGATAATTAGAAGTTGTGTGGCCTCATGACCACAAAACAAACAAAACTTTTCCAAATCTGTGGAAAAAATTTATATATGGGTCAGCATTTGTAAAACTATAATTCCTCTCTCTCAAACCGCACTCTATGGAGAGATATGGAGAGTTTTAGTTTTAGCGAATCAAAATTTACAACTTAAATAAGTATTTTTTATTTATCCGTAACCATTTTCCAAGCAAAAATGAGAACATGGATGTTCTTGAATTACAGTTCCAACTACGAAGAATCAAAACAAATATTTAAGACAAAATGTACATAGTTTTTAATGTAGAATCTGATTCTGCAACAAAGAAATGGGGATTCGCATTTGAAATTTTAAAGTTGCCTCCTGCCCCACCCCAGGGGGCTGGAGTGGAGAGCTAATTTTATCACCAGCAGATGTCCCCCCTTGAAAATAATCAACTTTGGATTCTACACATTTTTTCATGTGAAGCTTATTTTTTGAGTTATTCCGGTTTGTCAACTTAGAAGTTACATGCTGTATATTGCATCATAAGCATCTTGTCCTGATAATCTATCTTGTTGAACATTTTCTGGCTGTTGCTGCCATCTGAAGATAAATTCTCTCCCACACATACAACATAAAATGCTAAACAAATCTTTTGCAATAAATCTTCCTCCAATAAAACTTCTCTCTAAATTCTTCTTGTTAATCAGTCTGTGGTCATCATCTATGACTACATCTATGCCACTCTCACTTCTCCCTATATTTTATCCTCCTGAAACATAGCCACTTGCAGCTCTTGTATTCTTGTGCGGAGTGTCCATACTTTTGGGATGTTGCACAAACCTGCCATCCCACTTGATTACAAGGCACACTATGACCAGACAGATTGTACTGCATGCACTTTATAGGATGTAGATTTTCTGTTCTGCATAGGTTTCCTTGGAACTGAGATATGGCAGCTTGTCCTCATGACCAACCTGACATGAAATATTGGATATTGTAACATAATGTTCTAGTAACTTTCCTTGGAAAGCCAGATGCTCTTCAAACAACAGAAACAAAAACAAAATTTGATTGTGGTACTCTAATATCCTGCACACAATACATGGTATTTACTCAACATGTGTACGTATAAGACCCTTCCAAAATTTTCACAACACTGTTTTGTGATGCAGGTTACACCATCATATCTGGAACAAAATCCACAAAACCATGAACATGAACTTAGATAAAAGAAATTAGATGAGTTATTAATTCACACCAGTAAGTACTAGGAACTACCATGGTATGACATCTTTGTTTCTTGTCTGGTCACACCAATAGTGCAAAATCAGTTAACAAAGAAATTGACATTAATGACTCTGACTGCTTATCAAGCAATCCAAAAGGGAATTGTATCCTGTCAGTGTCACCAATTTATGTGAAACCTCCTGCATGTATTAAGTTACTGATACCTAGAAAACTAATTGTGAGCTGCCCATGCCTTTAAGATCTAAGCCATAAATTTTATTATACACAACTTTAATGGGTAACATGATTTTTAAGGCCCTACCTGTAGATCCTGAGCAGAGATTTACACAAAGAATATTTTAATCATATTGAACAGATTATGCAAGGCTGTGGAATGGTTTGCAAACTCTATACCTATATATTATAATTAGTGGATTTCGCTCAGTTTGTGGAGTTCATTGACTGAATGATAAAAGTATGATCATCCTAATGTATGTATCGGTCTGAAAATGAGCCTCATTTATTAGTCTGAATATGAACCTCAAAGTTCATTAACTCCAAATGAAAACAGTGACTGTCAACTTGATGGTTAATCAACAATCTCAAGTATTCCATACAGCAGTGTTGGACCTAAGACAGGCAAGTGTGCAGATGTCTGCACTTGTGAACCAATAAATGCCCTATCATAACAACCCTAATACATATACTCATCATAATTATTCATGAACAACCATGGCAAACACCAATGTACTGCAAATGGAAAGAAGCCAATGGCATGTTGCTGTTGCCACAACTGAAGACCCTGTTTGTCTCCAAAGAAGTGACAGATCTCCATCTCCAGACACCTGTGTATGTGCAGATGGACGTGTGTGTGTGTGTGTGTGTGTGTGTGTGTGTGTGTGTGTGTGTGTGTGTGTATACCTATCCTTTTTTCCCCCCTAAGGAAAGTCTTTCCGCTCCCGGGATTGGAATGACTCCTTACCCTCTCCCTTAAAACCCACATCCTTTCGTCTTTCCCTCTCCTTCCCTCTTTCCTGAAGAAGCAACCGTCGGTTGCGAAAGCTAGAAATTCTGTGTGTGTGTTTTATTTATTGTGCCTATCTACCGGCGCTTTCCCGCTTGGTAAGTCTTGGAATCTTTGTTTTTAATATATTTTTCCCATGTGGAAGTTTCTTTATATATATAAAACAAAGATTCCAAGACTTACCAAGCGGGAAAGCGCCGGCAGACAGGCACATGAACAAAACACACAAACACACACACACAGAATTACTAGCTTTCGCAACCGATGGTTGCTTCTTCAGGAAGGAGAGGGAAAGATGAAAGGATGTGTGTTTTAAGGGAGAGGGTAAGGAGTCATTCCAATCCCGGGAGTGGAAAGACTTCCCTTGGGGGAAAAAATGGACAGGTGTACACTCGCGCTCACACACACACACACACACACATACATATCCATCCGCACATACACAGACACAAGCAGACATATTTAAAGGCAAAGAGTAAGGGCAGAGATGTCAGTCGAGGTGGAAGTATAGAGGCAAAGAAGTTGTTGAAAGACAGGGGAGGTATGAGCGGCGGCAACTTGAAATTAGTGGAGGTTGAGGCCTGGCGGATATCGAGAAGAGAGGATATACTGAAGGGCGAGTTCCCATCTCCGGAGTTCGGATAGGTTGGTGTTGGTGGGAAGTATCCAGATAACTTGGACGGTGTAACACTGTGCCAAGATGTGCTGGCCGTGCATCAAGGCATGTTTAGCCACAGGGTGATCCTCATTACCAACAAACACTGTCTGCCTGTGTCCATTCATGCAAATGGACAGTTTGTTGCTGGTCATTCCCACATAGGAAGCGTCACAGTGCAGGCAGGTCAGTTGGTAAATCACGTGGGTGCTTTCACACGTGGCTCTCCCTTTGATCGTGTACACCTTCTGGGTTACAGGACTGGAGTAGGTGGTGGTGGGAGGGTGCATAGGACACAGGCCTTTGGGAGTAATGCCAAATGTCAGACAAGCCTGAGTAAATAAAATATGGGAGCGTAATCTGGCTAGGGTGAAGGCATGTTTGCGGAGGGAATGTAAATAAAATTTAATGGGGTCGTTGTAGGGGTGTTGTGAGGTTGACATGGTATTAGAAGGTGGAAAGGGTAATATGAGGTTAAAGTGAAAGTAAATTTCCGCCGTCCACCTAACCTTCGTAACCTCTTGGTTCATCCCTATGAAATCCCCAAACCACCTTCCCTACCCTCTGGCTCCTACCCTTGCAACCGCCCCCGGTGTAAAACCTGTCCTATGCACCCTCCCACCACCACCTACTTCAGTCCTGTAACCCGGAAGGTGTACACGATCAAAGGGAGAGCCACGTGTGAAAGCACCCACGTGATTTACCAACTGACCTGCCTGCACTGTGACGCTTCCTATGTGGGAATGACCAGCAACAAACTGTCCATTCGCATGAATGGACACAGGCAGACAGTGTTTGTTGGTAATGAGGATCACCCTGTGGCTAAACATGCCTTGATGCACGGCCAGCACATCTTGGCACAGTGTTACACCGTCCAAGTTATCTGGATACTTCCCACCAACACCAACCTATCTGAACTCCGGAGATGGGAACTCGCCCTTCAGTATATCCTCTCTTCTCGATATCCGCCAGGCCTCAACCTCCGCTAATTTCAAGTTGCCGCCGCTCATACCTCCCCTGTCTTTCAACAACTTCTTTGCCTCTATACTTCCGCCTCGACTGACATCTCTGCCCTTACTCTTTGCCTTTAAATATGTCTGCTTGTGTCTGTGTATGTGCGGATGGATATGTATGTGTGTGTGTGTGTGTGTGTGTGTGTGTGTGTGTGTGTGTGTGTGTGTGTGTGTGTGCGAGTGTACACCTGTCCATTTTTTCCCCTAAGGGAAGTCTTTCCGCTCCCGGGATTGGAATGACTCCTTACCCTCTCCCTTAAAACCCACATCCTTTCGTCTTTCCCTCTCCTTCCTGAAGAAGCAACCATCGGTTGCGAAAGCTAGTAATTCTGTGTGTGTGTGTGTGTGTGTGTGTGTGTGTGTGTGTGTGTGTGTGTGTGTTTGTGTGTTTTGTTCATGTGCCTGTCTGCCAGCGCTTTCCCGCTTGGTAAGTCTTGGAATCTTTGTTTTTAATATATTTTTCCCATGTGGAAGTTTCTTTCTATATATATATATATATATAAAACAGAAAGAAACTTCCACATGGGAAAAATATATTAAAAACAAAGATTCCAAGACTTACCAAGCGGGAAAGCGCCGGCAGACAGGCACATGAACAAAACACACAAACACACACACAGAATTACAAGCTTTCGCAACTGGCAGTTGCTTCGTCAGGAAAGAGGGAAGGAGAGGGAAAAATGAAAGGATGTGGGTTTTAAGGGAGTACTGAATATCATTCCAATCCCGGGAGCGGAAAGACTTCCCTTAGGGGAAAAAAAGGACAGGTGTACACTCGCACACACACACACATATCCATCCGCACATACACAGACACAAGCAGACATATTTAAAGGCAAAGAGTTAAGGGCAGAGATGTCATTCGAGGCGGAAGTACAGAGGCAAAGAAGTTGTTGAAAGACAGGTGAGGTATGAGCGGCGGCAACTTGAAATTAGCGGAGGTTGAGGCCTGGCGGATATCGAGAAGAGAGGATATACTGAAGGGCGAGTTCCCATCTCCGGAGTTCGGATAGGTTGGTGTTGGTGGGAAGTATCCAGATAACTCGGACGGTGTAACACTGTGCCAAGATGTGCTGGCCGTGCATCAAGGCATGTTTAGCCACAGGGTGATCCTCATTACCAACAAACACTGTCTGCCTGTGTCCATTCATGCGAATGGACAGTTTGTTGCTGGTCATTCCCACATAGAAAGCATCACAGTGCAGGCAGGTCAGTTGGTAAATCACGTGGGTGCTTTCACATGTGGCTCTCCCTTTGATCGTGTACACCTTCCGGGTTACAGGACTGGAGTAGGTGGTGGTGGGAGGGTGCATAGGACAGGTTTTACACCGGGGGCGGTTGCAAGGGTGGGAGCCAGAGGGTAGGGGAGGTGGTTTGGGGATTTCATAGGGATGAACCAAGAGGTTACGAAGGTTAGGTGGACGGCGGAAAGACACTCTTGGTGGAGTGGGGAGGATTTCATGAAGGATGGATCTCATTTCGGGGCAGGATTTTAGGAAGTCGTATCCCTGCTGGAGAGCCACATTCAAGGTCTGATCCAGTCCCGGGAAGTATTCTGTTACAAGTGGGGCACTTTTGGGGTTCTTCTGTGAGAGGTTCTGGGTTTGAGGGGATGAGGAAGTGGCTCTGGTTATCTGCTTCTGTACCAGGTTGGGAGGGTAGTTGCGGGATGCGAAAGCTGTTTTCAGGTTGTTGGTGTAATGGTCGAGGGATTCAGGACTGGAGCAGATTCGTTTGCCACGAAGGCCTAGGCTGTAGGGAAGGGACCGTTTGATATGGAATGGGTGGCAGCTGTCATAATGGAGGTACTGTTGCTTGTTGGTGGGTTTGATGTGGACGGATGTGTGCAGCTGGCCATTGGACAGATGGAGGTCAACATCTAGGAAAGTGGCATGGGATTTGGAGTAGGACCAGGTGAATCTGATGGAACCAAAGGAGTTGAGGTTGGAGAGGAAATTCTGGAGTTGTTCTTCACTGTGAGTCCAGATCATGAAGATGTCATCAATAAATCTGTACCAAACTTTGGGTTGGCAGGCTTGGGTAACCAAAAAGGCTTCCTCTAAGCGACCCATAAATAGGTTGGCATACGAGGGGGCCATCCTGGTACCCATGGCTGTTCCCTTTAATTGTTGGTATGTCTGGCCTTCAAAAGTGAAGAAGTTGTGGGTCAGGATGAAGCTGGCTAAGGTGACGAGGAAAGAGGTTTTAGGTAGGGTGGCAGGTGATCGGCGTGAAAGGAAGTGCTCCATTGCAGCGAGGCCCTGGACGTGCGGGATATTTGTGTATAGGGAAGTGGCATCAATGGTTACCAAACTAAACTCTCAACTAAAGTTTCCCTTAAAACCCACATCCTTTCATTTTTCCCTCTCCTTCCCTCTTTCCTGACGAAGCAACTGCCAGTTGCGAAAGCTTGTAATTCTGTGTGTGTGTTTGTGTGTTTTGTTCATGTGCCTGTCTGCCGGCGCTTTCCCGCTTGGTAAGTCTTGGAATCTTTGTTTATATATATATATATATATATATATATATATATATATATATATATATATATATATATATATATAGAGAGAGAGAGAGAGAGAGAGAGAGAGAGAGAGAGTAACAAAATCAAGAATAGCATGCTTATAGATTATAGATTGACTAGAATAAATAACACATACACAGCTTCTGATGGCCACCAACTGTGTTGGGCTATTGGGCAGAAATTAATTTAAGCTAGCCACAACATACGCTAACCTGGTTAGCGGCATATTTAAAGACAACCATCGAGCAAAACCACTGGTCAGAGGTAATGGAACCAGTAATAATTTACAACTAACTACAGCACTGAAATCAACTGATGACAAATTGACCATTACCCATGTGGCACACAATGGACAGTCAATAGACTGAACACTCAGCTGAAACCCAAGTATAATGCTGAGGGGTGAAACACCCTGCCCAAAGCATGTTTAGTGCAAACCTCTAGTTTGAGAACCAAATAACCATAAAACAACTGGATGATATTGCAGCTTCAGTTCAACTGGCAGAGCCTGATATAGCCTTACCCAAGGCAGGACTAAAGCACACTAGTTTCTCTCTCAACTAAAGTTTCCAAAACAATCAAAACTAGCAGGATTCCCTTAAACAGCAGATGTGTCAACACTTCCTTTCATACCCCAGACTCAACTACTGCAACGTAAGTCATTGACACATTTCAGATAATATTTTAAAACAACATACTTAAATACCTTTGTTTACCACAAGCCTTGATCAGTTAACAGTTTAGGCTCTGTTATTGATGCCACACAAATGAGGTAGCAAATTAAGATCTACAATTCTACTTTGCCATTTAACATGCGTCATGACGAGGAAAGAAAGAATCCAGCTAATTAATTGAAAGTCACTATTTGGCCTCAGTATTTGATTATGCTAAAAATCAACAGACCAAGGTGAGAGTCAAGTTTACACTCACAAGCAGCACACACAGAACATGAGCATAAGATGAACATTAAATAAAATACTCCTTGTTCAATCATTTACACACCAACGAAACAAATAATTGGAATCCCCAGTTGCTTGCAAATGATGCAAATAATGGTCAAAACATCTTATTTTAAGTCTGACAACATCTGTAAGATAGGAGTTTCAATGGACAACCAGGCCTCATCCCCTTGGATCCACCTGCGACCAAGACAGTAACATTGGCTATCATCACAGCTTTAACGATGCATCACACCTGACACAGGCCATGCCAAACCATCAACAAAACGCTGTGGCCTTATGTATGCCACCAGCCATCTGCAATCGGAGTTCCTCCTCCTGACCGACACTCTTCCGCAAACATGGCAGGCAGCCAGCTGTACCATCGCCATTGCGCCCTCTGTCTAGGGTAAGGAAACAGCACTGTGTGAAGCAGGAATTTCAAAAGGAACACGCTAAAGACAGGGAGGAAATGCAGACAACCAACCATGACATTTCATCACCGTTCAATCTCCCCCATCAAAATCACATGACAGGAAGGTATGAAGAGATTAGCCAAATTAAGGCTTAATCTGGTTTACATGCACCTTAAGCACTTTACCAATATGAGGGTGTTTAAGCAAGAGGTTGATGGGGCTTAAAATCTCCTGCATACAATACAGACTGGTGAAGGGTGGCGCAAACTTCCCACCAGCTTGGGCCCTGAAGCGCTTTCCAGAATTAAAATTCTTAACAAAAACTGTATCCACAACCTTTCCCTGAGAGGAGTGATTGTAACGGAGCACCTCTAAATGATGAGTGCGATGAATATTGGCTCTAGCACTCTCCCAATTGTTCTTGACCGAGTGGGCGTCTATGACTTAAGGCAAGAGATAGTTGATAAGCCATAAACTGGTGAGCGGACAATTCAAAGGATAGGCTAACATCAATGAGGCAGGAGCAGCCCTAGAAGAGTCATGGCTGGTTGAATTAAAAGCAAAGTTTAACCATGGCAAGGATTGATCCCACTTAGATGCAGAATGGGAACGATAAATAACAAGAGCCACCTTCAAATTATGGTTAACCTGTTTCGTGAAAGAAGACTGCAGGTAATAAGGTGTAGTGGTGAAATGACGAACCCTGTTGCTAAAACAAAATCACTTAAACTGGTGAGATGTAAAGGCAGGTGCATCACTGACTAATGCTTTACGTGGCCCAAAGATCTCAAACATTCTCATGAGATGCTGGACAGTACGGTTATTTGTAAACCATCCCCCCCCCCCCCCCCCCGAATGGGGAGAAATCAAAGAAAATGACTAAAAGCATTGACAACCACAAAAATATACTTATTCCCACATAATCAACAAAAAATTTGTCCATGGAATTTTCTTCCCTTTCAGGCTACAAGAGCCCTGCTGGTAACCTATTATTAGGCTTACCAATTTTCCAGAGTTGGCAGATATTTACCAACTTCCTAATATTATGACTCATGGAGGGCCAGGCTAACTGTTGACTAACCTTGGCAATGGTTTTAGCAACCCCCAAGTGACCTGCCATGGAAATAAGCAAAATCCGGACCTACAAACTGTTGAGGGAGACAAATTTTAAACTGACCATTCTTCCCAACCCGCTTACACAAGATGCCTCTATTTATAACGCATCCAGGCATCTGCTTTCTGGAAAGAATAGCCTCCCTAATGGTGCTCCATCTGGGATCCTCTTCCTGCTTATACTTGATGTCATTAAATAATTCTGGAATCTCAGAGGGGGACATTGGCAACAATAACTTCCTCAGAGCGGATGGGTTTCTGTTCCTCCTCAGAAAACATCTGACTGAGGGCATCAGCGACCTGATTGTCAGCACCACATATATGGCGAACTTTGAAGCGAAAGGCCGATATAAGACCGCCCAGCGAGCCACCCAACCAGTTTTCCTAGGTCGGGCCAAAACCCAACTCAACGACTGGTTATCAGTCTCCAGAAAGAATTCCCGATGTTCTAGATAAAATTTAAACTTTTCAAGGGCCAACAAAACGGCTAAGGCTTCACATTCATAAACTGAATAGTTTACTTCCGCCTCGGTCAAACACCTTGAGGCATATACAACCAGCCATCTATCCCCATTGAATTCCTGCATAAGAACAGCGGCAATCCCAGCTCTGGATGCATCATTTTGGACAATAAACCTCTCACTAAAGTCAGGAATGATAAGAACCAGAGGATTGGTAAGATCAGTTTTAATTGCTTCTAAAGCTGACTGCTGACTCTTGCACCATTGAAACACTTGGTTCTTGCCACGCAGACAATTAAGGGGAGCGGCTAATTGAGCAAAATTACATCTACATCTACATACATACTCTGCAATCCACCATATGGTGCGTGGCAGAGGGTATCTCGTACCACAACTAGCATCTTGTCTCCCTGTTCCACTCCCAAACAGAACGAGGGAAAAATGCCTGCCTATATGCCTCTGTATGAGCCCTAATCTCCCTTATCTTATCTTTGTGGACAAAAATAATTGGCCATTGGCCATTCCCACAAATCTAGCAATCTCTTTCTTATTACATGCCGGGTAAAGAAGCCTTAAGCTGACAGTACACTCCTGATCGATCCTAATGCCATCAGCCAAAACCAAGTGCCCAAGGAAGAAAATCTCTCCACAACATAATTTAATTTTATCAGGTTTCACAATCAATCCCGCCTCACTCAATCACTCTAAAACCAATGCCAGATGTTGTAAATGTTGATCAAAGCTACGACTGTAGACTACAACATCGTCCAAATAATTATACACACAGTTAAATTTTAGAACACCCAACACATTACCCAAAAGACGGGAGAGCACTGCTGCCCCAGTAGTGAGCCCAAAGGGAACGTGATTGAACTCAAAGAGATTCTAATGCGTTGCAAAAGCGGTAACAGGCTTAGAATCCTCAGTAGGTGGCATCTGGTAAAAGGCCGGATTTAAATCCAGAACACAAAAATAGAGTGCTCCAGTGAACCAATTGTGAAGATTAGGCATCAGTACTGGCTCCAATATGACCTTCTGGTTGAGGTTGAGGTAATCGACGACAGGTCAATAGTCTTTACCATGCTCCTTAGAGTCCAAGAATATAGGCAAAGTATATGGGGAAGTAGACAGTCTGACAATCACATTATTCAACATCTCATCGACATTACGACGTAATATCCATATCTTGGGAGGTGACAGGTGGTAAGGAGCCTGTTGGACTGGAACATCATCCATCAAACAAATTTTGTAACAAATATGATCCATAACCCCCAATTGATTAGTCAAGACCTGAGGATAATGTTGTAATAATTGGAGCAAACGAGATGCCTGCACATCAGGCAGATGACCAATATGAAACTGTGAAACAATATTATTAACGGCCTTAAGTGGAACAAATTCATGACAAGAACAAAATTCAAATTTCTCTGCAGGATGAAAAGCAAAGCTAAAGGTATTACTCACAAAATCAAGCACCAGACTGACCTTGCGAAAAAAGTCACAGTCCAGCAACAAACTAACTGAAAGGTACTTAGTCACAAGCAAACAAATAGGCCAAGAAAAATCGCCTACTGCAATGTTCCCCTTTAGCTCCCCCACCAGAGGTAACTTCTGTCCATTCAATGCCTGACATCCCTGCATGGAAGGGGACAAAGAAGGAAACCTGCATAGAGCACAATATTCAAGATACCAATCATAAACAAGCAAGGAAATGGCACTGCCAGAATCCAACAGGGCACAAACTGGCTCATGATTAAGCGCAGCACACAAGCAGGAAAGCCATGACCCCTATACAGCTCTAATATAGGCACAGCCCTTGGGTGGGCCAACCTTGCAACCATTGTCCCTTCTCTTCTGACGTCATTTACTAGAACGAGCTGTTCGCTGATGTGGACAGTCACGAACCAAATGGTAACCCCACACATAAAACATCAACACTAGGCAGGAAAAGGAACAACTCCTTGCTTAGGCTCCATTACTACAGATATTGATTTTTCATCCAATGAGCTTGCACAATGCTGTTCATTGGTAAAACTAAGTGTCTCAATAGAACTAACAAGTTGACTCAACTCGGTATATGAGGTCGGCTCATGAACAAACTGAGTCTGTCATCAATCCTCGGGTCTCATCCCTTGGACTATGACTATGACAGAGTCATGTTCAGTAACCTTCATATCAAGAGCCCTTACCGCCATTTGAACCTGTTCTATATATTCACAGAGTTTCTCATCGAACCCCTGCACTCACCAATAATACTGCCTCTAAATGCTACTGAACCCTTGGTGAAAGTTTACACTTATTGATCAAGTCTCTTAATTTACCTAAGGTAGCTGTCCACACAGGGCCTCAAAAAGAATTTTACTAAGAAGTCCTTTACATAATAGATACAAAAGATGTGGCACAACCACCTGGGGAAACTGCAGGGCACTAGTATGCATTTCAAGGTTAACAGTAAGCCACAAAACAATTTGAACATAAGTCATCAATCATTAAATCTGAAATCCCTTTCAATAAATACCTAATAGGATTGGGCAATTTGGCAAACACCTCCGATCCCTGACCCTTAAACACTTTACTACTAAAACCCAGATTATTGTTACCCAGGGAAGCCAAACTCTCATTATCTTCAGCATGAACATCTTCCAATCCTAATACACTGGCCTTAACCTGCAGTTCCTTTACTTTTTGGGTAAGTTAGCTAACCAAACCCTGCTGTTCTTTATTCAAAGACAATATTCGTAAGTCCTGCAAACAAGAGTGCCAATGGCACAACTGGACCTGCACCTATTCCCTCTGTCTTGAGGTAACACGACGTCCAAGAAGAAAGGTAATATTCTGATTTAATTCATCGACAGCACTACTGATGACATGTAGGGCGTCGATGACCTCCCCGATGAGTTTACTGGAAACAACTATTGGATTGTTCAATACACCGCCAACCTAATGACCAAGTCTGCCACCGCACCCTGCACATGCTGCTGACAAATGAGCAATTCGTTAACTAACTGATCCTTCTTTAAGAAGGTCAGACTGGAGCAATCATGTTGCCCCATCATGACACATGTCAAATTTACAAGTGACTATAAAACACAATTTCATGGAGCTAGAAAATGTATCAAATTGAAAATCTGTACAGTAAATGCAAGACAGCAAAGCAAGTATAAACCTCCCCCCCCCCCCCCCCAAACTAGCAAGGGAAACAACCATGATCTGCTACCATTGAGACATGCGCACCTCCCCCCAATATTTCAACAAAGGCTTAATCAGTCTTATATCAAACAATTAAATATTATATGTGGAGATAGGAAATCACAGGAAAACTGAAACAGTGTATCACTTCACTGCAATTTGCATTTATTGTAACACTTGATAATATACCAAGAAAATGTTGAGAGTTACACTTGACAGATAATAGCACTAGAATTATAATAAACCTATTATTTAGTTTTCTGCACTTTAGTTAAGTTCAACAGGTGAACACAATTTAGGTTCCACCAGAATATAAATATGTGCATAGGCGCTTTAAAGAACTGGTTGTGAAACAGTCACTTATAACATCAAGGCAGGCACACTCCATTTAAAGGGAAAATAATTAGCAAGTTTACACATTGACTAGAATGTTAAGGTGAATAACAGGCAAGTACACCGTCCACAGCACCTTGCAGCCAATGTTAACCGTTAACCTCCAATAAGTTCCTTTCTTTACAATATGACATCAAGTACAGCTTAATAGTCATTTAAAAAATAATAATAATAAATAAATAAATTCCACTGATATACAGGGTGTTTATAAATGAATATCGGGATTTTAACACTTTATAATAACTTGCAGTTATACTTGATATGTCAAATGAAACAGTAACTCAAACAGTTTTACCAAGAACCTTATAAATGTATATAAATGCATAGCGAGAACCAATTGGTTCAAGTTCACTGTATCCAAGTGCTGGATAGGCCGCAAGGGGTCCAATGACAGGCCTTGCTTTCATGGCCTCCACATTCACGAGACCTAATGCCATGCGATTTTTTCTTTGGGGCTTCATCAAGGATCATGTGTATGTGCCTCCACTACCAGCAGAACTCCAGAAATTAAGAAACTGGATTAAAGCAGCTGTTGCTACAATCACTGAAGAGACCCTTATCAACGTTTGGGAAGAACTCGGCTATAGACTAGATGTGTGCCATGTGACAAATTGTGCTCACATTGAACATTTATAAGGCTCTTGGTAAAACTGTGAGTTCCTCTTTCATTTGACATATCATTTACAACTGCAAGTTTAATAAAATAAATATTATAAAGTGTTAAAACCCCAATATTCATTTATAAACACCCTGTATATGCATGATTAAAAACTGGTGGAAAAACAATAAATTGAAAATTGACAAATTTATACTCAAAGGACCCGCACTCCATCTAAACACACCAAAAATGGCAACTTAATGGCTACCTAGAGTAATAAAATTAAGAATAGCATGCTTATAGATTGACTAGAATAAAGGAATAAATAACACATACACGGCTTTTGACGGCCGACAAACTGTGTTGTCTATTGAGCAGTGATTAATTTAAGCTAGCCACATCATACATTAACCAGGTTAGCGGCATATTTAAAGACAAGCATCGATCAAGAACCCTGGTCAGAAGGTAATGGAACCAGTACTAATTCACAACTAACTACAGCACTGAAATCAACTGATGACAGGTTGACTATTACGTACGATGGACAGTCAATAGACTGAACACCCCAAACCCAACTAGCACAACAGAAATCATTGACACATTTCAGATAATATTTTAAAACAACATACTTAAATACCTTTGTTTACCACAAGCCTTAATTAGTTAACAGTTTAGGCTCTGTTATTGATGCCACACAGAGGAGGTAGCAAGTTAAGGTCTACAATTCTACTTTTCCATTTAACATGCATTGTGACTAGGAAAGAAAGAATCCAGCTAATTAATTGAAAGTCACTACTTGGATTCAGCATTTGGCGATGTGCCTAAAATAAACAGACCATGGTGAGAGTCAAGTTTACACTTGCAAGCAGCACACACAGAACATGAGCATAAGGTGAAGATTAAATAAACTGCTCCTTGTTCAATCCTTTACACACCGACGAAACAAATAATCTTTCCTGAATTACTGCAGATGCCGGAATATCCAGTTGCTTGCAAATGATGCAAATAATGGTCAAAACATCTTACTTTAAGTTCGACAACATCCGCAGGATAGGAGTTTCAATGGAAAAGCACGCCTAATCCCCTTGGATCCACCTGCGACCAAGACAGTAACATTGGCTGCTATCACAGCTTTAACGTGCATTACACCTGACGTGCCAAACCATCAACAAAATGCCATGGCCTCATGTACGCTACCAGCCATCTGCAATCAGAGTTCCTCCCACCCAACCGACGCTCTTCTGCAAACATGGCAGGCAGGCTGCAGCAACGCCACAGAGCCCTCTGGCTAGAGTAAGAAAACAGCAGAACACGAAGCGAGAATTTTAAAAGGAACGCGCTACAGACAAGGAAGAAATGAAGAGAACCAACCGTGACATTATGTCACGGTTCACAACGTAACTGGCAAGCAGTTGTGCATGCCTAACCTTCAATGGAGGGCCTCCAGTGTAGAGCGATCTGCACCCCAGTTGGTGTTGCTCAGGCAGTGGATAGCATTGAGGTGCTGCCAGCACTTCTGCTTAAGCTGACGAAGGTGAAGTAGCCAAGTCATCAGGATATCGAAAATCAATCCTAAGAATCGATTTGTCTCCACTACAGTGTGTGGATCATCATTAAGGCAAAGTTCCGGTTCTGGATGAATGGTATGATGCCGACAGAAGTGCATGACACATGACTTCGCTGCTGAAAACTGGAAGCCGTGCCCTAGAGCCCATGACTGTGCCTTGTGGATGGCTCCCTGGTACCACTCGGCAACACCAGTACTGGAGGACCAGTACAAAATGCAGAAGTCATCTGCATACAGAGAAGATGAGACCGACAGCCTAACAGCTGCTGCTAGACTGTTAGTGGGCAATGGCCACTAAAAATAGAGACACACTCAATACAGAGCCCTGCGACACCATTCTCTTGGATATGGGGAGGGAACTATGGGAGGCAACAATGTGGACATGGAAAGTGAGAAGTGACAGAAAGTTTTGGATAAAAATCAAGAGTGGCCACCCAGAGATGCTGCTCATACAATGTGGCAAGGGTACAACATTGACAGGTTGTCTCGTATGCTTTACATAACTCAACAAAGATGGCAACCAGATTTTGGCATCTGGAAAAGGCTGTTCAGATGGCAGACTCAAGGGACACAAGATTATCAGATGACCCTGGCGGAAGTTACCCTGACATGGATCCAGTAGGCCACTTGACTCCAGATCCCAACCCAACCGCTTGCACAACATACATTCCAGCAGCTTACAAAGAAAGTTGGTGAGGCTGATGGGCTGGTAACTATCCACATCAAGCTGGTTTTGACCGGGTTTGAGCACTAGAAGGATGGTGCTCTCCTACCATTGCGATGGAAAGACACCATCACACCAGATCCAGCTGAAGATGATGAGGAGATGTCGCTTGTAGGCAGACAAGAGATGTTTAATCATCTGGCTGTGGATCCAATCTGGCCCAGGAGCTGTGCCAGGGCAAAGTGCAAGGGCACTGAGGAGCTCCCACTCTGTAAATGGTGTGTTATAGGGTTCAGTGTGGCGTGTAGTGAACGAGAGACTTTCCTTTTGATCTGCAATTTGAGGGTGCGAAAGGCTGGGGGGTAGTTCTCCGATGCAGAGGCGTGAGCATAGTGCTCACCAATAGCGTTTGCGTCAGTATATAACATGCCATTGATGTCATGCCAGGATCACCTGTTGTGGTCATTACCACACAGGTCACCATGTGCTCTCTAGTGGATAGATGGGAGAAGGCCAGGGAGATCAATGGCCCAATATGTGTCATGTGCCACACTGAAATGTGTGGGGGCACCTGTATTTAAGAGTCAGAGGTCGAGTTGTGACAGTAAATTTTCGACCTCTCCTCCTCAGCCAGTAGGCATGGCACCACCCCACAAGGGGTTAAGCACGTTAAAATCTCCCAAAAGTAGGAAAGGTTTAGGGAGTTGTTCAATCAGTGCAGCCAATACATTCAGGGGAACTGCACCATCTGGAGGAAGACAGCCATAGCTTCAAGAGGGTTTTTTGAAGAGGCACAGGTTCACTACATACTGAGTTCAGGACATAGACATAAACTCCACCTGTCACTATTATAGTCGCTACGGTTCCTGCAATATCCCTTACAACCCCAGAGGGCAGGGGTCCATGTGCCAGGAACCAGGTTTCCTGGAGGGCAATGAAGAGAGCAGGTGTAAAGTTTAACAGTTGCCATAGCTCATACAGGTGGTGGAAAAAACCGCCGCAATTCCACTGGAGAATTACATGATCATGAGACTGAGAAGGCATGAACACTCAATGAAGCAGTTTATGCCTCAGGGTCACCTGCTGCCACCAGATGAGTACCTGTGTGATCGATATCCATTGTCCCTGAGGGCCGAGCGAGATCTAAGTCCTCAGCAGGTGCCAGAATCTCCACCTTATCTTCAGACACAGAGTTTGTAGATAGTGGTGGAGTGGGTGCAACCGCAGTTCTTGAGGGTCTTTTTCTTTTTAGGTTTCTCTTGCTGCTCCTTAGGTTTGTCCAGCTGCGAGGGCTTCACTGAATCAGTCTCAGGGACTGAGGAGGACCGTGAAGCCCTATGACCAGCTACCTGTGATTGCTTCAGCCACTGGTGGGTGTCAGGTTTGCCACTGGTAGAAATCTGATCCAAGGGATCCCTTCCTGGCGAGAGGGGCCGGAGAAGACTTACGCTTCTCCGGCTGAGAAGCGGGCACTGACGTCCCCCCCCCGATGGTTGGTGGAGGGTGGGGGGGGGGGGGGGGGAACTCTTGTTCCTGAAGTAGGTTGTGCAGGAGCAAGAGTGAGGGAAATGTCCCCCTCCATCACGTGGGCAGGTGGGGTCTGATGGCTCTGAGAGCCAACTGTACATGGCAGAATGGAAAATGGTAGAATCATTGTCATAGTGGCAGCGTAGGTTGATGTCATATGAACTGGATGTAGCCTCTCATATTTTCTCTTAACCTCAGTGTAGGTCAGTTGGTCCAGGGTCTTGTAATCCATTATTTTTCTTTCTTTCTGGGGAATCGTGCAGTCTGGCGAGCAAGGCGGATGGTGCTCTCCGCAGTTGACACAGATGGGAGGCGGGGCACAGGGAGTATTGGGATGTGAAGGACATCCACAATCCAGACAGGTGATGCTGGAAGTACAGCAGGAGTACGTATGGTTGACCTTCCAGCACTTAAAGCACCCCATCAGGGGAGTCATATATGGTGTTACATCACAGCAGTAGACCATCACCTTGACCTTCTCGGGTAATGTGCCACCCTCAAAGGCCAAGATGAAGGCACCGGTGGCAACCTGATTTTCCCTCAGACCCCGGTGGATGTGCCAGATGAAATGGACACCTCACCGCACTAAAATGGCGTGCAGCTCATCATCAGATTGCAAAAGAAGGTCCCTGTGAAGTATGGTACCCTGGACCATATTTTAGCTCTTATGGGGCATGATGGGAACAGGAAACAGGAACATCCCAGCTTGTCACTGGCGAGTAGTGCCAGTGACTGGGCAGAGGATGCTGTTTTGATCAAGACCAGCTGTGACCGCATTTTGGACAAGCCCTCCACCTCCCCAACTTGTCCCTTAAGTGCTCCACAAAAAAATGAGATTTCATTGACAATAAAGATTCCCCATGAACCGTGGTGAATAAGCTTTGCTGCCATCCTTAGCCTGGCGTTCCTTCCTTGGTGTGGCCAGGAGGGGGTGAGGGGGAGCAACAATTTGGGGTCATATTTCTTAGCATTGAAGTTAGACCATGACTGTTTAGAGACTGCTGGTGTTTGGCCACCAGCAAGAGATAATGTACTACACTTCATGGCATGTCATTCACCCTGATGCCACCTACTCCGACCAGGGTCCCTCCCCACGGGCGCCACTCAGCCGTAGCAAAGGCCACCTGGCAGGATGGCCATTGCCAGGAGCAAAGATGCCGCAGGGTGACGGGCATCTACTCCTTGGCATACGTGGGGAGTTAACAGCACAGGCATCAGCACAGTGATCCCTGTGTGGTCAGGGGGCTACAACCAACAGGGTACATGATCGCCCAACCACAACAGACTGGCTACTGTGCTGGATATCAGGTGCAGACAAGCTAAGAAGTCCGTTATCGTCGACAGCACAGAAAGCAATACTGCAAAGAGGATGGAGGAAAACGCACCAAGGAGGGTGACCTCGCCCAACAGCTGGAGAATGAGCAGAAGTGCAGATCCATGTTGACGAAGGATGCGAGAGCTCTCAGCGCATGATGGAAACTATATTCCGTTCACCGAAACAAGAGACTTACTGTAAACACAGCAAGGCGCGTGACCACAGCGCTGCCATCAAGGGGTGTACAAGACAGGGGCGTCAGAAATTAAAAAATGATAGTCGTGTTTTTTATAATTTGGCATCTGAACATCATAAAGTGATCCAAGAACTACCTTCCAACAGCTTTTTTTACATTACATTAAAATTTATTGTCACTGAAAAAGAGAAATATTTAAGATTTCAGGAAAAGTTGTTTTTTCGCGTTGCTCTATATTTATCATGGCATATCTCCTAAACTGTGTGTCGCGCGGCAAAATAATTTTATAATTGCCTTTAGTATTATATGTTGATGACGTCTGCAAATTTTCTGCCCAATAGAGTCAGTAATAGTGAAGTAATAAATTAAAATCTCACGTCTGAGGCAGAACTTTTACCAAATCATCTGAAATATAGTAAGTGATGAACTTTTCCCCTTTACATTTTTTTGTGAGGGTATAAGCGAGAAAAGTTTCAGAAAAGTTTGAGTTTAATTTTGTAGTTTGTTCAAATGGGATGGATGCAACCATTTGTCCTTTATGAGCGATGCATTGTGCTGTTCGCAGGTGTGGCGCTCAGTCAGTGTGGCCATCTCAATTGCAAGAGTGAGTTCGTTAGTTGGTGTTGTACAGCGGCGATTTCATGATATCTTAAGTTCATCTGTAAAGAAGCTGGAAAGACTAGATGTTGATTATTAGAGTAAGTACGTGTGTTTGTAGCCACGCTGAGCATTCACTGTTTATGTGCGCATCCAATAGCATCACATAGTTTCTTATTTTATATATTCACTTATTTCATTAGCATCACATACGGATTCAGCGAACGAGGTCGACATGTCAGTTCTGAGTCCACCAAAGAAACGAGCAAAGAAGAAATTATTAAGTTCTGAGAAGCACATGGTGCTTAAAGTGTATAAAACGGAACTGTTACATTCAGAGCAGTCGATGAGTGACATTGTTTCGAAAACAGCTGCAGCTAACAGGTGTTGGACGTTCTTCAGGGTATCGTGTGATAAGTGAGTACAAGGCAACACACTATTTGAAGTCTCCCAAGAAAGGAAAATTATGACAGAAACTTTCTGGAAGTGTTGATGACTTCGATAGAAATGCGATACGAAGGAAAGTACACGGATTTTTTTTTCGTAACGAATTGCCAACAATTGACAAAGTGCTTACAGTCGTGAACGAAGATGCAGATCTACAATTTTGGAGAACTACATTTTATAAGTTATTGAGAGAAATGAATTTCAAATACGTCCGGCGTGGGCGTGATAGCATGCTAATAGACAGGGATGACATCATTTTATGGAGACGGTGTTATCTTTGAACCATTAAATGGTTGAAAGATGAAGGCAGACCCATTTACTATTTGGACGAGATGTGGGTAAACGCAGGACATACCCGAAGTTACGTCTGAGTAGATGACACTATAAATTCCTCAAAACAATCATTTCTGTCCGGATTATCCACTGGAAGCAAGGGCCCATCAGGTAAAGGGAAATGTCTGATTATCGCACACATTGGCAGCAAAACACGGTTCGTTGAAGGATGTTTGTGGACTTTCGAATCCAAGAAAAGTGGAGATTATCATGAGGAGATGTGCACCGAACCCTCCAAGAACTGGTTTCAAGATGTTAGATCCTCAGCTTCAGGAAAATGCAATTATTGTTCTTGATAAAACACCGTACCATTCTCGGAGAAAAGAAAAAGTTCCCAATGCGAATTCCAATAAGCACGAAATATCAGAGTGGCTAAAATCTAAAAACATCGATTTCAAAGACGGTATGCTGAAGAAAGAACTTTTAGATATAGTTAAAAATCACAGAACAGTGCACAACGAATACGCAGTAATTGAAATGGCGAAGAATGCAGGGAAAACTGTTCTCAGAATTCCTCCGTATCACTGTGAATTAAACGCCATCGAGTTAGTGTGGCCTAGAATCAAAGGCTATGTTGCAGCGAAAAACAAAACATACAAAATGGCAGAAGTTAAAGTACTGTTAGAAGAAGCAGTAAGAACAGTGACTGCAGAGGATTGGAACAAGTGTGTCCTCCATGTCTTAGAAAAAGTGGAAACTCAAATGTGGAAATTAGACTGCATTATAGAGGCTATAGAGGAGCGGTTTGTTATAAACCTCAATGAAAACAGTTCAAGTTCGACAGAGTGAACCTTGTTTCGTCCTTTATCATTATTATTACTGGTATTTTTATTAAAATTAACAATTAATTGTGTTTGAATGGAGCGTTTTGTTGACAACCTGAATGGAAAATAAATCTGCTTCGACAGGATGGACTCAGTTTAACATTATTTTAACATTATTGTTAAATTTGTTTTGTACATTGTTGCCCAGGTTTCTCACAGTCCGCTGCAAAGCGTGCGCCAAGGATTTTCCACACCCCTACGTATCACGTGAATACCGAATGCTTTCTCTGGAAACGAGTGTAGTTGCTCATGTGTTACTGTTTATGTTTCGTCCCAGCTCTCGGTGAATAGACTTTAGGTACCACGTAAGGCGCCCTTCCCCAATTGGCTCTTACGGCAGGCAAGGATACCTGGGGCCTATTCTAAACCCCAGACCTGCAGAGGGGCAGTCCAATTTTCTTATATGCATATAGACTGGTGAGTGTTCATGAGATTACCTCAAACTACTGCCTATCATCAAAATCTCTCATGTGCACTCCACAAGTATTCTGCTACCCACATAGCTGCAACCCTGATGAATCAAGGGAAGTCCTAAAAATCCCTACCCGATAACGCAGTGCAGATAAGACGCTCACAGAGACCTTCCACTCAGTTACAAACTATAGAACTCCAATCAAATCTGGGAATGAATCTGCAAAATGTGAGCTCTGCTTGCACCCCTGTGTGAGGCCAGCAGTCTTCACCATCTCCAGCAGCCACCTGTAAGAACTGAGGATGGCCTTAGAGCCGATGTGACAGGCCATGTCGTTGCCAACGTGTGCCACAACTTGCAGATGACTACACTCCATACACTCGATAGCTGCAAGGAAAACTGCCTCCACATCTCCAATGAGGCCTCCTGGCAGACATACTGAGTGCACAATGGCATTCTTTCTAGCCCTGTATGCTATATCTTTTTAAGGACCCACATTCCACACCTAACATTGGGGCTCCCAACAACTAGCAAACCCCTGCCCATGTAGTCCTGCTCTGACCCTTCTGAAGGAACGGCCACTTGTTCACTCACAAGATGAATAGACAAGGCCACATGACCGGCCTCCACATTTGCCCTCCATTATGAGCAATGTGAACCCGTTACCACCCGCCACTAACTCTGCGGGCCCACCACGTCGGGTACACTAGAAGGTGCCTTTGCAGTAAAGCCCCTGAGCGAAACAAGTGACACCCCATGTGTCCCGTGGGACACTCCAGAATCTCCACAACCGCTGCACCCCCACGTGGTAGCCTGAAGGCGACTGATCACAGTGAAAACCACATTCAACTGCCTATGAACTGTGGCCACCTCCTGCATCCACACACAGCAGGCACACTTCCTAGCTAGACAAATTGAAGAGTAACAGTAACAGATGGCAGAAACCTAGATAAGCAACTTGTTACCCTCCTGACATGTAACCAAAGGAAGCTGATGCTTCGATGAACTATGTAGCTGGCTGTTCAGAAGAAATGACAACTGAGCTACAGACTGCCTGAACTTATACTTACAGATTTCACCAGAGCCAGGAAAACTTCTGGGATTATGTTAGACACTGATGTACTAGATACCTTGAAATGGAGCTTCGAACTGGAGTGATTGTCCCTGATAGCAAGAATTCCAGGTGTCAGAGCTGATCTGTCACTGCTGATATAGCACTCAGTGCTTTGTATTTTCCTTCACTGTCATTTGCCCAACAATATAAAGAAATACTTTGAATTTAAACTCACAATTACAATTATTACACACAATACTGTACTCCTTGCCCTCTTCATCTATTTCACCACACTCTCATGATCAAAATATATCAATTAACCCAACAGCTGAACTTCTTTATATAATTTTGTCACTATCACAAAATACAATGGTCACAGAGAGAGTTGCTTCTAGGAAAACTGACACCTTGATCACTGGAAGCAGCAGATGTGGTTCTATCTAGGTGTGAATGGAATCACATGTCAAAAAAGAGGCATGTACCTATTGGTAACTAGCTAGTACAAGCATGTCTCTTCTTGCAATTGAAGCACTAGGTATACAGGTGTAAAAACAACATAATATTTTGTCTGGCAAGCACATATAGAACAGGACGCAACAAATCTGTCACAATTTAGATGTACTGAAACATTTGGTTTCTGTCTACTGCCAAATTGCTTCTTCTTCATATTTACAAAAATTTCTTCCCTAGATCTCTTATCGTGCTGCATCTTGATGATTTTACAAGCAACCGGTGGTAGATGCAACACACCAAATAAGTTTGGTGTGTTGGTTCAATGAATAAGTCTGAAACAAAGTAGTACATAAATTTTTAACATGTCCGTAGTAGTTATGCACTTAAACAGTAAACTCGCAGAGCAAACACTGATAGCCAATTCAAGTAACTTATGGGAACATACCCAAATGACGTCAATTTTTTGATAGTTGACCACCCTGTCATTTTAAAGGCAAAACTGCAGCAAGTAAGTGCTGTGCAAGTGAATTTCCAACCTCAGTTTGCAGAGCAATTCATGAATGGTAGCTACATCTATATGTGGGAAAATGTAGGGTAATGCGGATGAGTAGGAAGAACAAACCTGTAATGTTTGGATGCAGTATTAGTAGGTCCTACTTGACACAGTCAAGTCATTTAAATATCTGGGCGTAATGTTGCAACAGAATGTGAAATGGAACAAGCAAGTGAGGATTGTTCTACAGAAGGCGAACGGTAGACTTCGGTTAAAGGAAGACATTGAAGCCATTCAGAGGTGGGCTCCTAGATTTGTTACTGGCAGGTCTGAACAACACGCAAGTATCGCAGAGATGCTTTGACTACTCAAATGTGAATCCCTGGAGAGGAGATGACGCTCTTTTCGAGGAACACTATTGAGAAAATTTAGAGAACCAGCATTTTAAACTGACTACCACATGATTCTACTGCCACCAACACACATTGTGCATAACGACCACGAAGTAAAAATACAGGAAATTAGGGCTGACGCAGAGGCATACAGACAGTGGGAGTTGAACAGAAAAGAAAATGACTAGTAGTGGTACAGGGTACCCTCTGCCACACACCGTATGTTGGCTTGCACAATATCTATGTAGACATAGATGTAGAATATTGACACATAGTTATGGACCAGCACTCACACATTGAAGCCAACATTCAATTGAGCTACAGAGTCAACATAAGCTGTTTTGAAGGACAGGTCACAACTGGGGCACTTGCAGCTTTATACGTGAATGATTATATTTTGTCATAAAAAAAAAAAAAAAAAAAAAAAAAAAAAAAAAAAAAAAAAAAAAGAGAGAGATATGAAAATAAGTAGGAGAAGATGGTGGGTAATGACTGTAACATATACCTACAAATACTCCAGTCTCAGATGATCTACTGAGTGACAAGAAGAAGAAGACATGGTGTAGAAAATTCAGTATAGGATCAAATCCTTGCATGGTTTAATACAACCTTTACTATTAATCAGATACATTCAGTGTATATAAATTCCGAAATCAAGAAATGTGTGTAATCCTCAAGTTTTGGAGAACAGAGTTAAGAAGAAAACATTCTAAAAAAAGTTTATATAAACTGTATGTAGGATATGGTTAAATTTGTATTCGGATTTAAAATAAACTGTATGTTATGATGCTATCTAGCTACATTAGCTTTCTTCTGAATAAATTTCCTGTTCAAACTTTGCAAAATGACTATCCATGTACAAAAGGATACACAGATTAAGTAATTTGCACTTTTTTTTTACATTGGATACAAAGGGCTCCTATTATAATCTGAAGTAATAATTTTAAAGAAGTAGATATCTGGTAATAGGAAGTGACAGTTTTTTCTGACTGTAATCCATATTTTCCAGAATGAAAACATTTTATTCAAATTTCCAGAAACCAACAAAAACAATTATTGGGGTAATGCCTATTGCAACTTTCCAAAAACTGACTGACTCACTTTATAATACTCATAGAAAAAGATGTAATTCACCATACCTTCCATGCAGTACCTAGGCTTTCAGTCACAATAAAAGCTTATGACTATCTTCCTGACATCTCGGAAATATTAAACTAATGCAAGCCTTTGTCAGGATACGTCACAAATTTCTCATACTATCACATGGCTTAAGGTGTATGGCAAGGACATGGATAAGAAGTTTTATTGCACAAGTAAACAAACACATCAATGTACGGAAAAAAACAGCGAAATTATGAAACACATATAAAAATGTATATACACTAATAACAAATCTTTTTCAGTTTATGCCCGCATTTTGATACACTGAGCAGGCATGATTCCAAAAACAGATTCAGCTATTGTGGTGCATGTTGTGGAACAGGCATTGAGGCCATGACTGCCATGCTGTAGAGCATGCTTTGCAACAGGGTATTGTGTGTTGCTGGTATACACCCTCTGTCTATGCCCATTCATTTTGAATGATAACCGGGTGGTAGTCATGCCAATGTAAAAGGTCGAACAGCGTTTACATAACAGATGGTATATGATGTGTCGTTTCACAGGTGGCTCTCCCTTTGATAGTATTTGGTTTGGCAGTTACAGGGTTCGAATAGGTGGTGGTAGGAGTGTGCATAGGGCAAGTCCTGCAAGCAGGGTGGTCACAGGAGTGGGAGGCACAGGATAGGGAGATGGGTGCAGAAGGAGTGTAGGGTCCGACAAGGATATTGGAGATTGAGAGCACAATGAAAAGCTATTCTAGGTATGGCAGGCACTGCACTTAGCTTTTCACTTTTATTAATCATACACGATGTTTTAGTAGTAAACTATGTTTTGCGTATTACACTGTCTTCCACCTTCAACCTCTCAGGTTTTCAAATCTCATCCGGTGCAGCCCCCAACAATCAGTCTTTCCTTCTCAACCCATCTGCCAAGTCTCCCCTGCCCGGGGGATTCTGGATGACTTTTCTGAACTGTACCCAATTCCCTAAACCTCTCCAGTTCTTTTCTTCACCCCACATCCTTCTCCTTCAACTATTCTGCCAGAAGAAGCAGCCACTGGCTCTGAAAGTTTGTGTGTGTGTTCTCATGCCACCACTCGCGGAGAAGATTCTTTTTTATCTACCCATTCACATTACATTGTGGACTGTGTTGTTTAAATTTTCTGCGTTCATTATTTTGTAAATAAAAGTCATAATTTCAGATTTTCATCCTTTAATAGTCTTAGTAATTAATCACTACACAACCATTAGCATCAATATCCCTTCATATCAGAACACTTCTGTTTTCAGATATATTATCTCATCTAAAATTGAAAGACAAAGAACTAGTGGTTGCTGGTGATTTTAATATAGATATCCTGAAAAAAATAAAAAAAACATTGTCAGTGAACAGTTACTGAAATCAGTTAATTGTCATCCAATTTAATTTCTACTGTAAATTTCCCAACTACGGTACACAAATGTTCTACGACTGTCATTGATAATATCTTTATAGGCAATTCTAGGCAACTAAGCCACTAACCAGTAGTAAATGGGCTATCTGACCATGACATGCAACACCTAACATTAAATTTTGAAAATTGTCCAGGGAAAACATCTATCAGAACTGAGTACAGAAGGCAAATAAAACAGTCAAAAACTGAGAAATTTAGGAGATTGCCCAAAGAAATTAATTGGATGGATGTTTACAGCATCCAAGACACAACTGGAAAATACAAAAATTCATAAATAAATTTATCACCTTATTTGAAAATTGTTTTCCCCTGAAGGTAACTCAAATTAAGCAGAAGTCTAATAAGAAACCATGGATCACACAAGGTATAACGATATCATGTGAGACAAATAGGACACTATCTGATATGTAGGGACACCTTTAATACTAGCAGTATAGCTCTTTACAAAAATTACTGCAAAATATTGAAGGAGGTTATCCAGCAATCCAAACACCTGCCTTATGAGAAGAAAATAAATACATCCAGCAATAAAATAAAAACAATATGGGATATAGTTAAGTCAGGGACAGGTAGGACCAGAAATGAGGAGGAACAAATAGCTCTAAAATATATGAAATCCTGGTAACAAACGCATGTTGTGTTACAAACCATTTAAATAAGTATTTTGTCTCTCTCACTGATAGCATGGGGTTGTCCGGTTCAGTAAATAATGCAATGGAATATCTGAGACCAGTGCACATGAGCAATGTCGGTAAAATGGAATTGACACTTCCAAAGAAATAGAATCCATCATAAAGTCCTTGAAATCAAAGCATTCTAGTGGTTATGATAACATATCAATAAAGTTAATAAAAGAATGTTCATGTGAGCTTAGTCATATCTTGAGTTATTTGTGTAACCAATCACTTGTCACAGGAACATTCCCGGACCGGCTTAAATATGCTGAAGTTATACCTTTCCACAAGAAAGGGGACAAAGAAATGCTGTCAAATTACCAACCGACCTCACTTTTGCCAGCTTTTTCAAAAATCTTTGAAAAGGTTATGTTCAAGCATCTACTTGAGCACCTTAGTGAAAATAACATACTGTCAAAGTCATAGTTTGGGTTTCTTAAGCGTTCTGATATTGAGAAAGCTATTTACACTTATACTGAAATTGTCCTTAATTCATTGGACAACAAATTAGAGACAACTGGCAAATTCTGTGACCTGACAAAGGTGTGAATCACAGCATTCTTTTAAGTAAATTAAAATATTATGGCATCACTGGTAGTGCTTCAAAGTGGTTTCAGTCATATATTACTAATAGAAAACAAAGGGTGTCATTATTTAACACTTCAGCAGTAGGCAATCGGACATCTGACAGGGAAGAAATTACATGTGGTGTTCCCCAAGATTCCATAATAGGTCCACTACTTTTGCTTGTGTATACTAATGACCTGTCAACTTTTACATGACCAGATGCCAAGTTTGTCTTATTTGTAGATGATAAAACATTGCAATAGATAGCAAATCAAATACAAATTTAGAAAGGGCAGCTAATCAAATTTTTACTGACATTAATGAGTGTTTCATAGCCAATTCACTGTCATTAAACTTTGAAAAGACCACTATAAGCAGTTCAGAACTTCCAAGAGATTCCCTTCTAGTGTGTGTATAAAATATGACATGGAAATAGGAGAAGTCGAGAGTGTTAAATTCTTGGGATTGCAACTTGATACTAAATTCAGTTGGGAGTGACATACTAATGAACTGCTAAAGTGCCTAAACAAGTCCGTATTTGCAATGCGAATGATGTCAGACATAGGAGATATAAATATTTTGCTTATTTTCACTCCATTATGTCATATGGTATCATATTTTGGGGTAACTCCAAAAGCCGAGAAAAATTTTTTAGAGTACAGAAGCGTATAATAAGAGTAATGTGTAGTGTAAATTCAAGAACATGATGTCTAAACCTATTCATAGAATTTGGCATACTAACTACAGCTTCCCAGTATATTTATGCCTTAATGGAGTTTGTTATAAATAGTACATCTCATTTTCCAACTAACTGGTTAGTACACAGTATCAGTACTAGGAATAAGAACAATGTACATAAAGATTTAAAATCACTTACTCATACCCAGAAAGGAGTCCAGTTTTCAGCAACCCATATTTAAAATAAGTTACCAGCAACCATTAAGAGTTTAGTTTCAGACAAGGCACAATTTTAACATAAATTTAAAGAATTTTTGGTGGCCATCTCCTCCTGTTCCATCCTTGAATTTCTCAACAAGTGCAGTAGACTATTTTAATGAAAATTTATTGTACTTTAATTTTTGATAATACTTGGTTGTAATAGCCCATTAACTAGCTACTGTGTGAACGATGGATTTAATGAAAGCAGATGTGAGTATTAAACCAGTAAATATTGTAACTTTAATTTTATTTCATGTGCATAATTTTACTGTTTATTGACTGAGGATCATTAAAATTAATGAAACTCTAGTTTTTCTACTTAAATTTTTGTAATGTGTATCTGACATGATCCACACTCAGGAGGGTCCCATCTTTTGTCGGTCTATGGAATAAATAAGTAATCTAATCTAATCTAATCTAATCTAATCTCAATCTATATTAGCACAATTAGTGTACACATTAAAATAGAGCAGAGGTAGCAAAGTAATGAAGCCATAATACGCCTAGTACATAGACAAGTGGTGCATATTACACTTATGCTAATACAAAGTAATATATTAAAAACTAGCAAACATATTAAAAAGACATTCTCTCTCGGAAAATGAATAGTATACCATTGTTAAGAGAAGCTACTAGTTGCCCAAGTGCCTTGAAATATTTTATGGTTCTTCAAATGCAAGTCACGGCCACTGCACTTTGGCTTTCAAAGCTAATGTACTGGAAATATGACACTGCACTGGACATACATTAAATTCTCAGGTAAACTATTTTCTCTTTGTTGTCAATATGCATCAAACTTAGTGTCAATTATTATTATTTCCTTGAGTTTATGGTAATTTAAGCGTTTCTCCACCAGATATGTTTCGCTTTTATTTATGAACATTAAAGATGCTGTTAAAAGCTCTTAAAATGCAGTAAGCGTTGGACAGAAAAAAATCAATTTATTATGAACAGCTTCTGCAGAAGATGGCCATGGAAACAAACATATTAAAAATATTGCATTAATACCATTCTTTCCTAATCATACCAAACAAATGTTAACTCAAATGCAATGACCAGACATTCAGGCCTAGCAGAATGTACATACACTATCCGTTGAAAATAAGATGTCACACCCCCACTTATGACTCAGTTCATTGGCTCATTCCACAAGAGTCAGAATCAGAACCTGTTTTTGTTCTACACTCCAAAGGCCACAGAGTCTTAATGTCACAAACAGGCTTATGTTAGTAAGAGTCTCATTAGGCACATTTAATGAGAAAGACATCGAGAAATTCTGAAATGTGAGTCACTGACCAGTGTAGAAATAACTTTAGGTATTTCCCACGGAGGCGAGTTGGAACCCTTTCTGTTAAATGGTAAGTACCCTCTGCCATGCACCTCACAGTAGCCTGCATGGTATGGATGTAGGTGCTGTTGATAAACATGTTACAGAGAGAACTTAGCTTTATCATGTACTAGGAAACCAGCTATTAATTGGAGCCATCTTAAATCACACAAAATGAGCTTCACATTTATGGTGTTGTTGATAATGGAACAAAAAAGTTTTTAAATGCCAATTTTAATAGTTCTGACAGACAACTGAAAGAAAAAGTTTACACACATGCAAAATGCATTGTTTTGCAATGCTTGAGTGATGAACTCCAATACTATGTTAATCAGTCACTCTTGTCTGCTGCCACCGACTATGGTGTACCTCGTATGTGTAATTTTTATATATATCCATTATATGCTATGTACACTAGATAAAGGAAATTAGTCTAAGTTGCAATTCCAAGCAATAAAATTCTATTGCAACCATAAACAGAGATTCTCATGTTAAAATTTATTACATTACACTGCAATTGAAGATACGGAAGCAAAAGCTGAATGCTTAAGTCCATTTTCAAATGCTCCTTTACAAATGAAAACCCAGGAGAAATTCCCAATTTAATTCTCATACCAGTGAAAAGCTGACTGAAATAAGTAGTAGTCTCAGTGATGTTGAGAAACAGCTGAAATAATTAAAACTGAACAAAGCTCTAGGCCCTGACAGAATCCGTATAAGATTCTATACTGAATTTGTGGTTGAGTTAGCCCCTCTTCTATGTCTATTTTAGATCCCTCAAACAAAAAATAGAGTTGAGTCCTTGGAAAAAGGCACAGATAACACCCATCTACAAGAAGGGTAGTAGAAATTACCCACAAAACTACTGCCCAATATCCTTGACATTGATTTGTTGTAGAACCTTAGAACGTATGTGGTATCTTTAACAGAATGACCTACTCAATGCCAGTCAGTATGGATTTTGAAAATATCCATCATGTGAAACCCAACTCGCACTCTTCTCACGTGACATACTGAAAGCTTTGCACCAAGGCAACCAGGTAAATGCAGTGTTTCTCGATATCCGGAGAGCATTTGACTCACTACTGCACCTATGATTCCTGTCAAAAGTATGAACGTAGGAGGTATCAAGTAAAATTTGTAACTGGATTGAGAAGTTTCTCGAAGGAGAACACAGCACGTTATCTTCGTTGAAAAGTCATCATAAGCTGTAGAAGTAACTTCTGGCATGGTCCAGGAAAGTGTGGAAGGACCCTTGCTGTTCATGTTGTATATATTCAGGACAATGCAGATAACATTAAAAGTAAAAAATTAGGCTTTTTCAGATGATTCAGTTCTCTATAATTAAGTACTATCTGAAAGAAAGATTTCAACATAGTGTGGAGACTGGCAATTTCTCTAAATTTTCAGAAATGTAAAATTTTGCACCACACACACACACACACACACACACACACACACACACACACACACACACACACACACACACACACACAAACCACTTTGTATTGTGATGTTCGCCTGCTTTATTTCTTCACCGATAGTCGTCAGTGTACTGCGTTGTTATACTGGCTGAAAAAATGGGGGGTGGAAGTCCAACACTGACTACTGTAAATGGTGTAGCCATCATTTGCATTTCGCAGTTATTAACTGTTACTGTTTACACCCCCCCCCCCCCCCCTCCCCCAAATGTTGTATTGTAAGTTAATATGGCCACTTCACTATTGGTTAACTTCTGATAAGTCTCATTAATAGTTTGCAAGCAGACATCAGCATACTACTACAATAGTTTACCATTGAACACCTCTGAACAGTAAAAACCTAACCACACAATTCTTGCAGAATAATACGGCACCTGTGGCGTTATTAACAGACACTGTCATTTTAACAAGCAGCCTACTTGTGTTACACTTATTTTGCAGTTAAGTGATGCATTGTTGACCTAACCAATATAGGCTCCTCATCTGAAAATCAGCCGTAGACTGACTGCTTTGAGAATAAAAATCCGGCCTTATAATAGAAAGAAACTTCCACATAGGAAAAATATATTAAAAACAAAGATTCCAAGACTTACCAAGCGGGAAAGCGCCGGCAGACAGGCACATGAACAAAACACACAAACACACACACACAGAATTACTAGCTTGCAGAATTACTAGAATTACTAGCTAGTAATTCTGTGTGTGTGTTTGTGTGTTTTGTTCATGTGCCTGTCTGCCGGCGCTTTCCCGCTTGGTAAGTCTTGGAATCTTTGTTTTTAATATAACTGGTACCGAAACTATACATTGTTTGATGTTTAGGTTACAGAAATTACAATTAAAACTTAACACATTCAATTAACCGAATACCCAGAAAAAAATCCTTCATTTTAATAGTTACTTCTACCACAAAGGTTACGCCAAATTATTTGTTTAAATAATGAAATTAACAGATACAGTTATTTAAACAATACTTCTGACAAACCTGGTAATTATTTTGGAAATAATTAAGGGCTGGTTTTGCTAATAGTTTTCGAGTAGAGCAAAATAAATACTTTAAGAATCCTAGTAGTTTTTCTCCGAAATGTTTATAATTATTACAGAATTTATATTTGTTTGTAAGGCAACAATAGAATCTAAGTCACGAAACAATTACTGAATTCACTCTAATGATATGTAGCTAAAGATATTACTCATAAATAGTAAAAATGAATTAGACAATTACATACACAAAACTAAGCATAACATTAGTTCTGGTGGTATATTCCTTATAACAGTGTCAACCTCTCTCTTTCACAAAGTGCAGATTCTACTCATGTATGTTAATGGTAATTAGTCAAAAGTGACAATAAAATGAATTTAAGGAGGCAGATGGCAAAACGAGAGAGGAAGTAAAAAGATCCAAGCTTGCTTTGTCACAGTACCCTATAGCTATACCAATGAGTCCCTGTTGGGATCTGCTAACTCATATGAATACCTTGATGTAACACTTTGTAGGTATATGAAGTGGAATGATCACATAGGTCCAGTCGCGGGTAAAGCAGGTGGTAGACTTCGGTTTATTGGTAGAATACTGGAGAAGTGCAATCAGTCTACAAAAGAGATTGCTTACAAATCACTCATGCAACCAGTTCTAGCATATTGCCTCAGGGGATACTGAACATATACAGAGAAGGGCAGCACAAATGGTCACAGGTTTGTTCAATCCATGGGAGAGGGTCACAGAGATTGAAGGAACTGAACTGGAAAAAAAAAGTTTACATTCATCCTGAGAAAGTCTATTAACAAAGTTTCAAGAACTGGCTTTAAATTATTAGGAACATACTACAAGCCCCTATGTATCACTCATGTAGGGATCAAGAGGATAAGATTAGAATATTTGAATGCCTCTATGTGTACAGTAATTAATCATTCTTGCCGTACTCCATACGTGACTGAAACAGGAAGAAACCCTAATAACTGGTACAGTGGGATGTAACCTCTGCCATGCACCATACAGTGGTTTGCAGTGTACAGATTGAGATGTAGCTGTAACAAATAAAATTTATATTATATAAAGTTTCCATAATTTTTATCTAAATAAATACTGTAAGCCATTAAATGCTTAATTCTCTCAGAGAAAAGCTCTGCTGTCTTTATTGAACATAAATATATATTACAATTATTTCATATAAAATTTACAATTCAGCTCAGCGACAACAAAATTCATCACAATATAAATCACATAAATGCACTTTTACAATTTAAACACAATGTGTTTTTTTTTTTTTTCATTCTTGCCAGTAGTGTAAGGCTGCTCCACAGAAATCCACATTTCCCAGTACTCTGAAACAAGTGCAACAACATTTACAACATTTGAAATTATCAAAACTGTTACATTTTTCCCTTAATTATATTAACACAGGCTTACAGAATTTACACTAGCATACTTAATATATTCTGTTTTACTGCTTTTTAATGCACTGCTTATTCATTATACATCACTGAAGTCCCATTGACAATACAGTTCATGTTCATACCTCAGGTCTCCATTTTTACTGTTCTGAGACAATGGCCTTCATGGAGTATAACTTCATGACAACTGTCCCTTGTAACTTATTAAATATAAAAATGTATGCATAATATTTCCGCATTTTAGAGATGCGCAATTCGTGGTTTATACCCAGAACATACTTTCACTGTGCATTAAAGTATAAGTTGTCAAACTGACACTACAACTGTCTCCTGAATTGGGATTTTAACCCATCAAGATCATTACCCAGAGGCAAGATGTTTGAATTGTAGTTCCAGTCCAGCACATAGTTTACATCTATCAGATAGACTCGTTCTGTGAGCTAGTCCAGGACAGTGAGCATTCACTGCAATATCCTTTCTCAGGATTATTAGTACAGCAAGATATGCAAGACTTAATTGCATTTGTAAAATAGGAGAGGGTCAATAGCAGCACTTAAACTTTTAAACCAAGTCTAATCATGCATAGATTGCAGTCAGTAAGAGCATTGCAGTAGAATGCAATTGTCCAGATTGGAGTCCCATTGATACTGTAAGCTTTTCAGTGATTATCATCTCCATAAAATCTCCATAAAATGACAACACACACACACACACACACACACACACACACACACACACACACACACACACACACACACACACACACACCCCTACCTAAGTAATTCAAGGTGTGTGTCCATACACAAATTCAAATAGGCACATAGTTAAGTTGAATACACAAGACTAGGATATATTTTGTTTGCAAGAAATAGGTCAATAAAGCACTACTGGCTAATGGACACAGTTGGAAGCTCAAACATACAATGTACACTGTTCACTTTTAAAAGTTTATGTTTTGGAAGACCAAAGTATGCGGTAGCTACCATGCAAACAAGTATCAGACAATTTTTTTTATCATGGCAAGAACAATACTTGTAATTTCAAACAAAAGCAAGTAAAACTGGTCACACATGGTTAATGGAGTACCTTTTAACTATCTTAATTGCTGGGAACATGTCAGCTATTTAGAAAGAAATGAAAAACAGTAACAGTTAATATAAATTAGCAGCTACTTCCAAGCAAGCCACATTGCGAATTATAGTAAGGAACAGTTGTATAATATAGAGTACACAGACACTTAGGTAAGAATTTTTGTCGGATTGTTGTGTAAAGTAACATGTAAGTAGAAAACATGAGTGCAATTTATTTCTATCTTTCCCAAAGAAAAGCTGCTTGCTATTCTGAAGCTACAGAGGTAACACTGAAAGAAGGTTCATATTCTGCTCTTAACCAGATTTCAGCACAAATTCTGATGGCCACTGGACATTTTGGTCTTGGGAACCAGTCAAAGGTGTAAAATATCTAACTGCAGTTTTCAGTCCGAATTCATTGTTCTTTTCTCACGAAACAAGAACCAATGTGTCAACAAATTTCATTGCAAAGAAAGCTATTAAGTTCCATACCTATTGACCAACTTGTCAATTTACAAATTTTGAATTCAGAACATTGATGGAATACAGACACCATACATTTCAATTTTAATTTTAGTTTAATTCATAAAGATCCAGTTGGGTGCGGTACTAAGTGCCTCCCTTTTTTTTTTACGGCAGTTTACTGAATTTAGTATTATCAGCTTACAAATATGTAAAAGCAGACTTTTTTTTACCAGTAAGTATAAAGTTAAGATATGAGTTAACTCATAGCCAACAATAAAAGGAGCGACATGACTAGCACAGTTGTTTACACTGTGATTCAAACTTACCAGTACACAAAATGCTGCTAAGAACGTTGAATGCAAACAACGTAACCTTTACTTGCTAAGACACCTCTGCACTTGACATGCACTTGGAACCTCAATGCCCAACTAAGTTCTAGTGATGTTGTTTCACCTTGTCCAGTAAAGTCGAAGACACTGTTCAAAGATGATTTTGGAAGAATTTCTGCAAAATTGAGAAGTTTCCATTAAAATATGATGTATTTTTCCCACTGCCCTAGATTAAACAAGTTCATATAAATATTATGAATTGGCTCTTCACAATACTCAATCACGATGTTCCACTGCAAGGAGAAAAGGTACAGTGATCAATGAATTTACATTCACCCATGGTTTAACTCCAACTTGCAAGATGATCCCAATAAATATATTTAAAAATGCGTAGTACACAGCACAAGCACAATAATCTGTGATTAAAGATTAACATGCACTTCAGAACATAATTTGAAATATTGAACTGAGTAATTCAATATCAGTAACCCTTCGGCAATTCCAAATTCCTTAAAGGGAGGCCCATTTCAAACTTTTTTTAAATAAAAACACTACACAACCATTATATTTTCAGGGGGAAACAAAAAGTTTTTCTCCGAAACTGTTTGTTGTACAATGGCATCATTTTTAAGTGTCTTAAGTGGGGTGTGTGAATACTGTATCCAAGATGGGTAGAAATAGATTTAGTGGTAAAAATGAAATCAGATGTTGAAGGCTTACCACATGAACAACAATTAATAAATGATTAAACTGCTTTCCTTTCATTATTTGTGAGATTGAATAGGAAAAAAAGTTTTGAAAAGATTTGAAGTCTGTTTAAAGTTAGTTGGGAGTCACTGCTCTTGTGGTCAAATACTGGATGAATGTAGTCTGTGCAATTTGTGTGCTGCAAGTTATGCTGCCTCGTGACATGTACACAGTTTCCAATTTAAATATTTGACTTACTGTATTAAACACTGATTTTAAGTTTATACCTCTTACCAAACAGATGATGACAGCATTTTAAATTTTTAAATTCTGCCAATAATTATGAAAAATACTGAAAACTTAATTTTTGTTGCCCCTGTAAGCTGTTAAGCAGGCAAACTGCAATTGGGATCTGGTAACTGTTTTAGCCACTAAGTAATACCGATTATTTAGAGATTTTCTATTTAATACTTTAATGTGTAAACAAATTAACATTAATGGCTGTAGAGTCAAACATTACGACCACCGCAACACCGAATGCTGTCCGATGGCATGTGATTTGAAAAGTAAAGCACATAAATGGAACAGAGGAGTGAGGAATCTTTCTAGCAACAGTGCGAGCCACGAACAGGGAAATCCACTGACATAAGCAAATTTGACAAGGGACAGATTATTATGGACTGGCACCTGGTAATAACCATATAAAAAACTGTGATACTTGTTGGCTTTTCATGTGCTGCCATATAGAGCATCCATGGAAAGTGGTTGCAGGGCAGTGAAACAATAAGTAAGCAACAAGATATTTGACACCCATACCTCAAAGCAGAATGTTGAGGTCAGAAGCTTGCCCATTCTACGGCAGTATCTGTCGCAGATGCGATGCACAGTATAATGTTGGTGCAGTTACAAGTGTTTTGCAGCACACCATTCATTCAGCAACATGCCGAAGTAAAATTTCCAGCTGACAGCAACACAAAGATCATTGATCGGGAAGGAAGAACTAGAGGGCCAATGTAGGAGGACTGCAGCCTTGGCAGCAGATTTTCCAACACACCAATGTGACCAGGAAGCCGCATAAACATCAGAGTGGCTCGCTCAAGCATTAGCCATTGGAAGCTTTCATGGACCAGAATGTCAAATCAAACACCTTTCAGCCAGCTAATTTCCAAATTGTTATTTTATTGGTCTACCAGTTCTGGAGATATATTACACCATCTTCAGGTCTCCTGAGTGACATGAAGGAAGGTTCCAACATTGGTTCCAATAAAAAAAAAAGGGGGGGGGGGGGGCAGGATTCAAAGACTTATCTTTAGATTTTTGATACAACAATCACTTCAAACATCCCCTGCCAACCTAATGATTGGCAGATTATGTTTGAAGTGATTGCTGTATCAAAAATTTGCAGTTACCGGTGAGGTGAGGGAACCACGCACAGACACCATTGAAGAAGGGCTTCAAGTCAGCAGGACCATTTGTCTTTGTTTAATTTATTAGAGCTTTTGTGACTGGAAGATGAAAACTCAGATGTTTGTTGGCTGGAGGGTCACCAAAAGTCTTCACTGAAGTATTCCTTCTGTCCTTTATGGCCTGTGGGCTGTGGGTTGTGGGTTGTGTAGACAGGCCTGTGGGTTGTGTAGCAGGCTTTGGTGGCCTGTTGCACATCTAGAGGAGGAGACAGGCTATGCTACCAAGACACTGGGTGATTTTATAATTGCAGTGTTGAATTTGAGGATGGAAGTACATATGACCATATCTCTTGTGGAGCAAGGCAAAGCAAGAATGGTACTTTAAATGCCAGATGGAAAATGCAGGGCTTTCAACTGGCCAACAATTTGCGAGCGACAGGGTAATGCACTTTTTCCTTCACCCGGATCTCCCAGACAGCCTGCTCATCGAGATACACAGGAATTCTTTGGACGCAACTGCATCGTCACCACTGCAATTGACACAGTGGGGAGGAGGAGGTGGGCAATCACCCAAGAGGACATTTGAGTGTGATTGAAACACTGACACTGGTAGCAGCATATCAGGTTTGGAATGTATGGTCAGATCATGATGACTTCATAGCCTGCTTTGATCTTTCATGGAAGTATTACTCTATCAAATGTGAGAAAAAAAAAGTGTGTGTAGGCACTAACGTTGCATCAACATTTTTCACTACCCAATGGGCCACAGTGAAACCCTGATCAGATACTTAAGTTTGGAATTTTTCCCCACTGTCAGACCATCGAGCAACGAGTAAATAATGCCAAGCGAAGAATTCAGTGTTAGATGGGCCTCAACACAAACAACAGAGCTGTGGAGGAGTGAAGCTGCAAGCAGCTTTTTGGTTTGAAAAATCACAATTGGTCTCCAAAAGCAAAGTGCCATTATGTAAACGAGAGCTGGATTTCACAGGGCCTGCAACTGCATCAACACCTTTCCCAGCTTTATGGAGGTCAGAAAGAAGACCACAGATAGTTTTGACTAATGGGTGACATGGGTAGCACTGGTCTATAGAAGCATCTTGCCAGTGCAAGAAAAAGTATGACTAGGGGCTTGTTTGATGGCCACCAATTCAGCAGTGAAGACACTGCATCTATTTGGCAAGGAGTGTAGTTCATTGTACCTTCCATATGCATATGCAAAACCGGTTCATTCATTGAATACTGAGCTGTCAGTGTATACTACTTAAGGTGTGGACAGCACCTTTGCTCAAGGTGGCAAAGATGGGGAAGCCCCTCAACCAGGCACCAAATAACAGTCCCAAATAGTGATAAGTCTCCACCACACTGAGTAATTGGTTGTTGAGATAAAGTTCTGGGTATGGACGAACAGTGTGATGGCGACAGCGGGGACAAACAGAAAGCCATGGGTGATGCTCCAGGACTGTGCCTTTCAAATGGTGTCCTGCATTCAGCAACACCCACACTAGGGGAACAATAGTAAAAGCAAAAATCATTGGAATACAGGGAGGGTGATGCTGGAGACTCCACAGTTGCTGCTAGACCATCGATTGCCACTAAAAAGAGAGAAACACTTAATAGGGAGCCCTGTGGCACCCCATTCTCTTGGATATTGGGGATAATGTGGGAAGCATCAACTCGAACCCAGAAAGTACGGTGCAACAAGAGCTTCTGAACAAAAATCAGAAGTGGGCCCAGGAGACGCCACATCACGTAAGGTAGCAAGAGTGCTATGTTGCCGTGTGATGTCACAAGCCTTTTGTACATTGAGGAAGACAGTAATGTGTTGACACTGATCAAAAGCTGTCCAGATAGCAGAATTGGTGAAAACAAGATTATCAGCAATGGAACAGCCTTTGCGAAAATGGGCCTGGGACAGACAAGGTCGTCCTGAGACAAGTCACCAACACAGCCACCAGCTCATCAAGCTTTCAAGCAACTCCCCAGCTCTGAAGGATGTTTACTCTATTTCAGTTCTGGGATAATGGTGCTTTTTCACTGCTGAGATGATAACTAACCCTCACTCCACATACAGTTGAAGATGGTAAGGAGATGATGCTGACAATCCACTGATAGGTGTTTGAGCATTTGGTTATGGATGCTGTCAGGCCCTGAGGCTGTATCAATCAGGGCAAAGGAATAGTACACTGAAGAATTCCCATTCACTGAATGGAGCATTACAGAGCTCTAGGTGACGTGTAGTGTAAGGTAAGTGTAATCGTTCCATCTGCTCTTTAAGGACACAAAAGTCAGATTGGCAGTTCCCAGATGGAGAGCAAAATGTTCAGCTATGGCATCTGGTTCAGTGAAAACAGTACAGTTCAATGAAATACCAAGTATACCTGCAGAGGTGTGGTGTCCATAGAGGTGTCTGATATTTTCCAAGGCCTGCGAAAGAGGTGCATGTGGTCCAATGGATGAAACACGTCACTTCCAGCAATCTTGATACCATCATTTTACTAAGTGGTGGACAGGGTCTAAAGGCAGTGAGGTGCTCAAATTGATGGATGCTGCTTATGGAATAGTGGAGCCCGCCTGCAATCTCGGATGGCCACAGAGAGTTCCAAGGTCCACAAAGGTACTACGTCAGACAGGAATGCAAACAACAGGGGACTGTTAAGTTGGCAGCCAACAGAATGGCTGCTGTTGCCATCTGGACAGCATAGTCACTACTTATATTTAGTGGGGAGCTCAGAATGACAGTGGAGGTAAAAGTGTGCCAGTTGACATTGTGGAGAGCCCATCTATGAGGGCACCCAGGGAGTGATGCTGACGAAGGGACAGAAAGAGTGGGAAGTGGTCACTAATACACAGGTCATCATGGACCCTCCAGTGAATATGTTTCTTGTGTCACAGGGAAGTAAGTGGAGGCACCAGTATTCATGAGACAGAGGTCAAGATCTGCCAGTAAGTTTGCAATATCTTTACTGCGACCAGTTATCATAGTTCCACCCCATAAAGAGTTATGTGCACTGAAGTTGCTTACAATTAAGGAAAGTGGTAGAAGCTGAGAAACCAATGAAAACAATGTGTACTGAGACACTTCACTCTCAGGAGGGAGGTAAACACTGCAGATAATGGTACCTGAACAGGCACAGCCTCCCAGTTATATCAAGATGCACAAGTTCACTATATATAGTGTCCAGAACATTGTGCAAATTCCATCTCATACCATATTAAAATCAACACTACTCTTAAAATACCCTAGTAGTGACAAAGGACAAGGCAGAAAGCAGGGGAGGAGCCTAAGAGGTGTCTTAGCTCAGACAGCTTGTGGAAGAAACCACTGAAATTCCACTGGAGTATCATGCCGTCAGTATGCTGAGAGGGCCTGAAGAGACCAAGGGTGGCCCAGGGTCACCTGCTGTCATGAGTTGAAAAGATATGGGATCAAGACACACAGTTTCCGAAATACATTGTGTTGCAATCTGGAGCCTCAGGGGGCCACCTTATCTTTAGGGGGTCTGGGTGATGGGGATGGCTTCTCTGAATTAGTTTCAGGGACTATAAGATCCTGAAGCCCTTCGACCAGCAGCCTGTGGCTCCTTCAGTCACTGGCTGGCAGCCAGTTGCAGACTGGCAGAACACTTTGAGGAGAGTGTCTCTACAGACCTGTTCTTGGTGCAAGAAGCAGGAGGAGGGTGACTCGTCTCCAGTTGGTGGATGGGGATCGGCGGCCCCAGTGGGTGGTGAGCCATTGCTCCCAAAATGAGTGTGGGAGAAACAGCAGGAGGAGAGCCCCCAAGCATCAGGAAGGGGGGTGGGGGCGGCAGGGATAGTCATGGGGGCCCCGAGAGCTTGCTGTAGGACCATAACATGCTGGAGTACTGTCTGCAGTGAGGGCGACATCATAGATATCGTGTAAGACACTATCATGCTGCAAGATTTAGATGCTCAGACTTTTTCTTGGGCTCTCGGTAGGTAAGTCCATCCAGTGTCTCACATTCTTTTATTTTTTCCTTCCCTATTTCTGAATTACAGTGCAGTCTGGTGAGCAGGGAGAATAGTGCTCTCTATAGCTGATGCAGACAGGGAGAGGAAAGCACAAGGAATGTTTGCAACCAACAATCATCCACAATCCCTACAGACTGGGCTGATATCACAACATGAAGATGTGTGCCCAAATTTCATACATTTGAAGCACCAAATGGGACACACACACACAGTTTCACATCACATCAATACACCATCACTTTGATCTTTTCCGGCAACAAATTGCCCTCCAAGGCCAAGATGAAGGCCCAAGTTGCAACCCTATTGTCTTGGCCCCCTATGGACACAGAGCGAATAAGTGTAAAATTTGTCTAAGTTGGCGCATAGCTTATTGTGAGACTGCAAGATGAGGTCACACTGGAAATGTTGCCTTGAACCACATTTGGGCTATTATGGGGAGTGACAGGGATGCTGTTTTAATAAAAGTTGACCCATTCTTCATTCTGGAGGTGGGTTCAACTTCTCCAAACTTGTGTTCTATAGTGTCTAGAGGAAATAAAGGCTTTGAGGCAAAAAATGAATGCCCATCTGCCCTTGTATAAATCATGTATGGGGGGAGTACTACTCTGTCGCTTAGCCCGACATTCCTCCCATAGCGCAGCCAGGGAAGGAAACATTCTGAGGTTGTATCTCTCTGCGTTGAACGAGTTCGTTCTGTCTGAAGAGAATAATGGGGCCATATGACCACCAGTAGGAGAAAGCTTCATCTGCTTCATATGAGAATCATCTGTCATGGCACCAACTTCTCTGAACAGGGGCTCTCCCTATGCATACCACCCAGCCTCAGGAAGAGCTACCTGGTCAGTGACCCATTGCTCAGAATCCTTGTGCCCCAGTCACGACAGACACATTTTTCATGGCCTACTTGGGGATGCGTTAGCTCTGATACCAACAGAACGATTCCTGCATAGTCAAGGGGCTACAACTGTGCAGATACCCAAGTTTATACTGGGCAAAATCTCTGCTGTATTACTTTACGAAGATTAACAAGCATGCTGTTAAGCAAGTTGTGATAATGTTTTGGCTCATCCGCGAAATTCCTTGTGGTGTTATCAGTACTAGTCACTATCACTTACTCTCCATATACATTCCTGTGTTTTGTTCAACATCTCAATCTGACAAACAAAATTATTACTTAAGACTTTAGAATTCTCCTATTAGCTATTTCTGAACATTAGGTTTATCTGGCTTATTTATGGAATAAATTGTGTCAACAATTCAATGAACTGAACCTCACCAAAGTACAAAGAAAAATAAAAAGGAAAATTAGTTTGTTCTTACCTCTTTCTTCTCCATAGTTTCCTTCAACGACAGAAATGCATTTGAACATAAGCACACACATATATATATATTAGTAATAAATATGGAAACAATTTAAGGAGCAAATTTAAAATACACTGAGAAAGGTATCTCCCCTGACACACCTGAACTTTTTGTCATGTACAATGAGAGGTAAAAAGATTGCCCAGCCTGAATAATTTAAAGTCCAAGAACAGAGCAAGTGCATGCCCAAGTTGAGAGGTGCCAGTGTTCACACTGCTAGGTGGTTTATGGAGTTTCACCTTTTCGATTACATCATCAAATAGAAGCTATACAATAGTTAGCATACAGCATGTATCAAGATTCATTGCAAGTTGATTCCTTGTATCATTTCTTTTGAAAATCATTATTTCAGCACTACAACAATGTGTGTTTCCCATCTGTTGCAGTGGCAGAGTGGATAGGTCAATGGTTTACAAACAAAGAACAAGCATTCCAGTCTTCCAAAAGATTCCATTTATAATAGTCTAATCTTTAAACAAACAAACGGCCATTGCTCTCTTTGAAAACAGTGTTAATGCGCCTGAGGCAAGAGGTTGTTATAGTGTTTATGCTTCCACTGCGAGGCTGGATTAGACGATTTGGAGAAAATGGTGGGTTAGTGAAACATCCCATATCTGGAAGACCACGAGTGTCTATATGGAGACAAAATGAAGAATTGGTCATGGCAGCCCAGAATGCTCCTTTGTCACTTATCCAGTGACTAAGGAGAGTGTCACATTTCCACAGCTAGTCAAGAGCCGATCTCCGAAGATTAAAGGAAAATTTCGACATCTCTACCTTGCCCAGTAAGCACAGTGCCACCCCACAATAGGTTATGTGTGTTAAAATCTCCCGAAAGTAGGAAAGGTTTAGGGAGTTGATGAATCAGTGCAGCCAATATGTTCAGGGGTACTGCACCACCTGGAGGAAAAGTTGCAGACAGTTATTTCCTGCATTGTCCTTATCCTGACAGCCACAGCTTCAAGAGGGGTTTGAAGGGGCACAGGTTCACTGCACAGTGTGTTCAGGACAGAGGCAAACTCCATCTGACACACTATTATAATCGCTACAGTTCTTGTAATATCCCCTATAACTGCAAAGGGCAGGGGTCAACATTGCCAGGAACCAGGTTTCCTGGTGGGCATTGCAGGATGCAGGTGTAAAGCTTAGCAGTTGCTGTAGCTCAGCCAGGTGGTGGAAAAAACTGCAGCAATGGCACTGGAGGATGACGATATCATGAGGCAGGTTACACTTCAGGTTCACCTGCTGCCACCAATTGAGTATTTGTATCCATTCCTATTGTGGATGAGGCATCAGTGAGATCCAGGTCCTCAGGGGATGCTGAGATCTCCAACTCATCTGCAGGTGCAGAATTGGCAAGGAGTGGTGGCCACTGGAGGGTCCTTTCTCTCAGTGAACTTCTTTGTTTGCTTGCCCTCTCACTTCTCTTTAGGGGCTTGCTGGGAGGACTTCTCTGAAGTAGCCTCAGGCAAAAAGGAAGACCGTGAAGCTTTGTATCCAGAGCTTTTGGCTCCTTTAGCCACTGGTGAGTGTTTGCTGTGGCATTAGTGGAGATCGTGGGAGAGAGGGTCCGAAGGGACCCCTTCCACACCAGAGGACCCGGAGGAGGCTGTTGCTTCTCCAGCTGGAGGGAGGGGAGGGGAGACCGATGTCCCATGTGTTTGGGATGGGACCTTGCTCCTGAAGTAGGTACTTTGGTAGCAACAGAATGAGATTTTCCCCTACCACCAATGGGACAGATGTATTCTAGAGGCCCAGAGGGGCCGACTCTTCATGGCACAGAGTGGTACGACTGGTACTTGTGATGGCAATCATAAAGTAGCTGCAGCATATGTGGACATCAACCAAATGGGGTTTAATTGTGCTCCTTTTGGAGTACTGTGTAGTCCAGCAAGCAGGGGGCGTGATGCTCTCTGCAGTGTATACAAGTGGGAGGAGGTGCGCAAGGAGTATCTGGATGCAGTAGACAGTTACAGTCTCAACATGTGGCGTTGGAAGTGCAGCGGGAAGACATGTGCCTGAATCTCCAGCACTTAAAGCAACACATAAGAGGAGGGACATATGGCTTAACGTCACAGCGGTAAATCATCACCTTTACCTTTTCAGGCAACGAATCACCCTCACAGGCCAAGATGAAGACACTAGTAGCAACTAGTCTTTGGGTCCCCTGTAAACGCACCATTGAAATGAATACCCCACTGTCATAGAATGGCGCAGAGCTCTTTGTCACACTGCAAGAGAAGGTTGCAGATGGAAAATAATCCCCTGGACTACGTTGAGGCTTTTATGGGGAGTGACAGAAACAGGAATATCACCCAGCCAATCACAAGCGAGTAACGCCTGGGATTGGGCTGGGGATGCTGTCTGAATCAAGACTGCACCGCTTCTCATCTTGGACAGCACTATCAGTTCTCCAAACTTATCCTCAAGATTTTCAACAAAAAATTGAGGCTTTATACGTAGAAAGGAGTCCCCGTCCCTTCTGCTAATAGACTAAATACTGAGGCGAATATGGCTCTGTTCATTCTGTAGCCGTATGTCCCTCCCATGGTGTAGCAAGGGAAGGTAACAATTTAGGGTCATATCTGTCAGCATTGTACTCTATCTTGCCCTTCTTAGAGACTGCTGGTTCCATATGGTCAACAGCAAGAGATAACAGTCCGCTTCACTGCGGGTCATCCGCCTTGATGCCACCCACTCTGACCAGGGAAATTGGAAATTTGTGGTAAGGTCTTATGGGACCAAATTGCTGAAGTCATCACTCCGTAACCTTACACACTCCTTGATCTAACTAACTTACACACACACACACACACACACACACACACACACACACACACACACACACACACACACACACACACACACACTGAGGGAGGACTAACCTCCAATGGGGGGAGCTGCACGGATCGTGACAAGACACCTCAGACCACTCGGCTACCCCACACAGCTCCGATCAGGGGCTCTCCCCATGGGCGCCATCCAGCCACAGTGAATGCTACCTGGCATGATGGTTGTTGCCTAGAGTCCTGATGCCCCAGGAAGACAGGTATCTAGTACTTGGCATATGTGGGTTGTTTACAGCTCAGCCATCAGCAGTGTGATCCATATGTTGTCAGGGGGCTACCACCAAATGGGTACATGACGGCCCCACCACAACAGACTGGCTACCGTGCTAGATATTTGGTGCACAGAAACCCAGTACTGTCATGAGGGCAAAAGACAGGAGACAACAGAAGAAGATGACATACTCCGGAAAGTGTTCTCGCCCAAATAGTTTAATTGCAGGTGGAGATGCAAAGCCACAACAAGAGGTTCTAGAGATCGAATCTATGGATAACTTATGCACCACATAAGGTGTCCTTCCCCATATGGCCCGCAATTCTGTAGAGTTTGGAAAGTGGCAGGTCAAACAATAAAATGGGACCTGAACTTATAGGACCGAAAAGTTTAGAGATCCTTTTAGTCGCCTCTTATGACAGGCAGGGATATCTTGGGCCTATTCTAACCCATGGACCAGCAGGGTAGTCAGCCATTGAAACAGACTCAAAATGATCATTGTTTTAGCAAGTCTACCGACATGGAGTTGTTATATTTGAAGTGTTTCTACATGCTTCAATAATGATTTTCAAAAGAAATGATAAAATACATTAAACTGCAAGAAATCTCAACATTCACTGTACGCTAACCATTATGTTGCTCCTATTTGACATTGTGAACACTGGCACTTCTGAACTTGGGCATGCACAATGATCTGTTCTTGGACCCTGAATTATTCAGGCTGGGCAATCTTTTTTTTGCCTCTCATTGTACACTCCCATATAATGAACAATACTTTCTTGTTCAGTCAACACATTTCATAAGCAGTCGTCTAAAACCATATTATATGCATTTACTTTTGTGATTGCTCACTATAAAATGCATCAATTGAAAATTCCCTTGTACAGTGTCACCTGCTGTTAGCTACTTAATAGGCCACCTTGTACAATCAAATCTACAGTTAAGGCAGCTTAAGGTGAGCAATCTAAGAAAAACCACCACTAGCCATGTATTTAGCAGAAACGTGAAATTTTAGAAAAAAACAAAGTAAGTTCATGTCAATATTCCTGAAGCACAGCCCATCCGGGAAAAGTTAACAATTTGCACAGTGGCTATCAAAAACGGCAGGAGGCGTGCATTGCTCCCAACATTAGGTTTGTCGGGGGGATAGGAGCGGTGAGGGGAAGGTAACATTTTTACTTCCCATAATGCTGGCACTATTATACTCAACAACATTTACAGTAATACTTCGCATCTAGTACCAGACTAACACTGTCAGCACTTTGAAGAAACTATTTTACAACTAGTGTTAATTTTTTCTGCTTCTGGGAGCTCCAGTAAAATTGTCAGTTTATTGTGGACAAGATAATATACAGCAGAATCCTTAAAACTAAATCTGTCTGTTAAAAGTTAATTAAAGTTAAGAAGACAGTAGCACTAGCTAAAGGGAACAGGAAACAGCCGGTTACGATTTTGTGTGCAACATATCAACGACCACATTTAAATTGCAACACAAACCTAAAGGTGCGCAGGTGCAAGCCATACTAACTACTATCTCTGTTATAGGATGCAATGTCAACCATCAAATGACAGGAGGACGGTGGGGGGGGGGGGGGGGGGGCGCAAGGCAAGTATTGTTGCCCAATAAAACAATATATTATGGAACAAAATAATTTATTGTAAACTGAAGTAAAGACCTTGTACTGAAACTTTATCTCCAATTAGTATTGACATACTTGTCATAAGACATCTTTCATCTCCATATTAAGTGTGGTAATGGCTACAATAATGACAAGAAATACATTATTGTTTGTATGACAGCATCAACAAAATATGTCAACATACCATGGAGCTTACTACTTCTGGTCTACTGTGCTTAGTGTAGGGGTAACAATAGTGTTGACATTAATGACTGCTCCACATTCGTAAAGTTACAACACACACTGTCTATGACAGATCACCAACCTTTGGAGCTTACAATTCATATGGCTTTGGTCTTTAGTGGCAGTATCATTTCCTCTCAGAGTCTGAAGTTACCCTTATGCTCATCCACAATCACACAGTTGCAGAAATCAAATGTCCTATTCCCAGTAGAGTTAAAAATAGGAAAGCACACTCAGCTCACTATTTATGTGCTCTTGTTAGCAAACATGAGACCTCATGTGTGCACAATTTTTTCTGTGCTACTAATATCATTTACTGTCATTCATTTACTAGAATCAAAGATAATGCATGAACAACTATTGCCAATCTTCAGTTACAGTCCACCTCTTCCAGAGCGTGGTACAATTTGCCTGTTGCTACACACAGTCACAAAAATTATTCATTTTTGTTTATTTATTTATATTTCCTGTACATATTTTTCTGCTCTTCACTGAGTCTGGATGTACCTTTGTGCCACTGAAGTAGTCTTCAAAGTCACCAAAAATTCAGTTAACTTTATGGCGAATAACAGTGGTTGACCTAAACCATTGATCTCTATACACTTAAAGAAAACATATGCTTGTCAATTATCAAGCATATTTGTTGTCGTCAAGCAACAAATACTTTTTCCAATTGGCAGGTCCTAAAAGACAGTTTAGACATGTACTAGTGTCATTTCAAGCAAACTTCGGCACACTCTACAAATGAAACTTCCTTTCTCAGCATTTCTTGCATGTGTCAGTTACTGTGAAGTATAGAAATTATAGGTGCTCTACACTTACCAAATGGATCACTGTGTGTTAGCAACTGAATGTCATTTTGTTTTGTGAATTCTTGCAATGCAGGTGGCACCACACAACAACTGGCCAGGTTAATCTGTATTATGCTAGGCTTAATCTGAAAAAAAAAGTATGATGTAATATCAATCTTATACAAGAAAAAACATAACCGACAAAAAGACATCCTAAAACCCAAGATGTGTAACTGAGTGATAGCTAAAAAAACTTACTCTTTCCTATGTGTTCAGATGCTACAGGTAACAAGTAACCTTATTCCAGAGAGAGAGAGATATTTGATATAGCACAGTGACTTATGCCTCTGACCATCATTTCTCTCCTTCATTCCCCTCAACTTGAACATACTCTAGGAAAAGAAAAATGAGACTTCTTTACATAGTCCCCTTAAATACAGACAATTATTCTGAATATCCTCAAACTAATATTTCTGAACCAACCAACAGCTTATGAGTTAGTCTCCCCACAACAGTGTAAAGTGGGTTGTCAGAAATATTCACAATTCATCCTTAGGTCATATCAGGTCAGGTCACAGTGTACTATGGTTGTCCGACAGATTTTCCAGTACAATTAGGTATTTCTCCAGCAATGTTAGGTGGAAAATAAGATAATGCTTGCCAAAAAGCTGCACTTTCCAGGAAAGTACTAAAGGCAGGATATGGGAGAGTACTTTATGAGAATGATTGCCACATTGGATTTAAAAGCTAAACTTCCCCTTTCTAAGAAAGTGGATGGGTCGGAGGTCTCAGTGTTCACGTAGTTTTTAGAGTAGCTTCAAATTTTAAAAATGTTGTCTATAATCAGTAATCCTCTCTGGGGTAGCAAGAAGTTTCCAAGAATTTGTATGTTATCTTGAGCAGCCATGGAGTTCTGGTAACTTTTCAGATTTTTGCTTTAGGCAAGTATTTCAATAGTGTTTACACACGTAATTGGTAGGCAGAGACTCTGTATTAGATCCTGGAGCAATTAGCTAACTGAGGTGATAATAGAGTAATGAAATTTCAAGAATACATTTATCTAGGTAACGTATTTAGTGATTAACATGGCAAGATCACAGGCTAATGTAAGCCCGAGATAAGCCACTACAAATGTCAAATGCTGGTACATTAACAACCACTGTAATTGCAAGAATGTTAAATGCACGGATGCAAATGTGCATGTATTGCATCGTACAGGCGTCATATGTCAGTTTGTGGGATGGAGTTTCATGCTTCTCGCACTTTATCTGTTATACAGCAACGGCTATATTGTTTTAGATCACGCTGGAGTTGTCCGATTATGTCCCATAAGTGCTCAATTGGGGACAGATCTGGTTATAGAGCACGCCAAGGCAACACGTCGACACACTGCAGAGCACATTGGGTTACAACAGCAGTGGGTGGAGGAGTATTATCCCATTGGAAAAAAAACAACCTGAAATCCTGTTCACTAATGGCAGCACAACAGATCGATCACCAGACTGATGTACAGATTTGCAGTTAGCGCACATGGAATAACCACAAGGGTATTCCTGTTGTCATATAACACTGCATCCGGCTGATGTAGATATTTTATTTTCTGCTACAATTTTGCAGTGTGTAGGTCCAGTGTGTCTTGCATGCAGCAAGGTTGGTTGCAGGCACTCATCTGGCATCCTTTTAACCAACACTAAACCATCACTGGTAGAATAAGGTTTCATCAGAAAGCACAACAGACCTCCACCCTGACCACCAATGAGCTCTTGCTTGACACCACTGAAGTCACAGACGGGGTGCCCATGTTCTCCTAGCGCTACTACACAGCGTTGCACTACCTCTGAGGTATGGATATTGGTTTCTGTCACCTTAAAGGCGTTCTTGATTGACGTCAACTCACCACATCCAAAATATAAAGGTAACTAATGCTCACAACCATTACAGCACATATTTAAAGCAAACCCGATATGCATCATCATATGGGCACTACTAGCACCACTCTTATACAACTGGTATGACATTTGGATAAATACCATCTTCAAGATGTAGAAACACGCCTACAAACTCATTTATGTCACACAACTCCTTGGTTTAGCAATTTTTTTTTTCCTTGTCCGTGTATGTGGTTAGATGTTTGAATCACTCGAAGTAATTTGATTGCTATAAAGCTGCTATTGTTGCTGTAGAACTAGCGAACATTTCAGCCTTGTACTATGGATTAACATGAGGCTCAGAACTTTTCTCAAGAGTTATGAAACAGCAGAATGCCAAGAACTGATTTGGGCCTGCTTATGATCGTTCCCTTGCTAATTACTGTAGTTACGGAATAATATTGCACAATTTGGCTTTCATATCATACATCACTACGACCATAGGGATTTAGTCACATGTATATGTGATATCATGCAATACCACATCGTCATGAAGGATGGCGAAAGAAACATTTCAAATTATGACTAAGATAGTATGTGGAGCAGAGTAATACAAACACGATGAGATACTTTTGGCAACGATCACTCTTATCTACTCCGGTGAGCTCTGAACTGCATTCACAGTCACAATCATCACAAACAAATTAACACATTGCAGGATCCTTTTCTTAAAACTGTGTGTGTGTGTGTGTGTGTGTGTGTGTGTGTGTGTGTGTGTGTGTGTGTGTAAAACACAGTGACGTTATGGTTTGCATCTAATTCACGACTGGTAGATGTTACTGAGATGCGACATAATTATTATTGTAAAATTTTTCAGTCAAAACGGTGGTAACCTGGAAGTTGACCAAGCAGTCTGTCTACAGGAAGCATTTAAAGAAGTAACACTGACGGGGGCAAGGGGAGGGGATTTAAGTTTCACATTAAGTTTTCTTTTGATGATTAGCATTTCTGTAAATGTTTAATTCAACAACAATGCCTCAAATCCCTTTGTTCAAGTTTTGTTAATCAAAAAGTCACCTTCTGAAAAGCCTTCACAATGCCTGCAGAATTTTGTCAAGGTCATGTAACTAGTAAGTTTTTATTTGTTTTTGAGTACTTGATTCAAGTAAATGTGGTTTATTTAGTAGATTAATTACAACGCAACAGCATTCAGGGCACAGTAGATGACATTACCAGTGACCAATTTCTTTCAGACACTAATCTCTCATGTAGGAGAATTCATATACCCGAGTGGACAATACAAATACAAATGATTTGTAACTTTCCAATAAATGATGTTGACATGAGCAGGTAGTTAGAATAATAGACAAATAGCTGACAACAAAACTGTTTTGTTGCAGAGGTGAATTAATGTCTACATCAATATTTTGGAAGTCACTATAGGCATGAGTTACAATATACCAACAATTTAAAGATTTAAAAATTGATTCATAGCAAACTGGAAGTATGAGACCTTTGAAACTTCTGTATAAGCCTTCGCGTTAACAATCACATAGAGGTTATTTAAAAAACATTCACATTCCCAGTTTCGACAAGTAATTGCCATCTTCAGATGCTCTTAATCCACTAAAATGCTTACTACAGATAAATATAGTTACACATTTTATGACGATCAAAGTTATTTAACATTTAAATGAATATATCGTAGTGTGACACAGTAAAAGTCTAACTTTTATCATGTAATGACATGACGCACACTCACTGAAATGTTAAAAAAAACATCATGACATTCAAAGTGCCGAAGGATTTTGTTCACCAATACAAAGCTTTATACTGGCTCAAGACACCCGAAGGCAGTAACTCGGTAACTATTTGCTGAAACTGGTAATGTGAATATTTTTTAAATAACAGCTAAGCGATCACTGATTTAATAAATTTTTCTACACAAGTCTTTTAGACTTTTCTCCAGGAGTTATTGCTGATTGTAACAGGGCAAGCCAGTTGTCTCAGAATGCAAATCTGTTTATGTATGTAGACAAAAGGTTTCACTGTTTTACATCCAGGAAGTTAGAGTGGCTTATGGAGGTCAGAAATTGGTGAAAAGGCTCCAAAATGGAACTTCTTCAGTGGTTGCAATTATCATCAACTGCCTGAAACTGTTATTAAGTACACTGGTGTGTAAAACTTCAGGAGAAAATTAACTTTCTCGTTATCTGTCACTGATAAGCAACATAGCTTGATGAAACATTGACCATACATAGAAGGAACAGCTACAGTATGAAACAGAAGGTAACAAAGAAACATACATACCAACAGGAATGACACTTTATTAAAACAGCTACCTTGAAGTCACTACGATTAACGACCACCCCCTGGACATTACAAAGGCACCAAAATGGTTCTTAATAGACTGCGCGATTACCATGAGTGGCAATGTGTATCCTGCAATATGCTCCCATGTTGGCAACAAGGCTGGTAAGAAGTTTTTGTGGTAGGGCAATGTAATGAAGTTTCACAAGTATTTGCAAGACTGTTACAACCATGAAGCTTTAAGACTGATTTTTGGGTGGAGGCCAAAGCTCCTGGAAAAAACCGTATTTGCTCCACTGCCCAACATGCTAAACGTTGGCCACAGACTACTCTTCATCCCATGTCATCAGTCCATATCTGCTCCAATCACAACACCTACAGCTATTTCATGCCTTGTATTGGGAGATGACATCCATGAAAGCATTAACCTGGTGACACATATAATGACCCTTTATTTATGCTGAAATTTAATGCTTGTGTGCGACTCCTGTCATGCCTGATCCCTCAACCAGGCAGTCCCGGCACAAACGTTTCTTCCCATGACCATGCCCAGGCCCAGGCCACTACTAGTAGTACCCTGATTTTGCTTGGATTTTTCGACCTCCAACCCAGAGGCTGAGCAGATGGTATAGACATTTAAGGCTCAAACGCATAAGGCCTTGCTGTCAATATCAACTGAAGAACTGTTCCACAACTTCCTTGTCACATATCACTCCACCCCCCTCGAAAAGGCCAGTCCAACTGATATTACAGTGGCACAGGCATCAAACCCCGCAACTTGTGCAATAATAGTCCGATTTAAATAGCTTTAACAGAAGCATCAAACAATAGAAAAGCCAGGATGGAACAATGACAATATTGTGAAAAGGATAATTGCTACTCACCACACAGTGGAAGTGTTGAGCCACAGAAAGGCACAACAAAATGACAGCTAACCAAAAAAAGTGTGTGTGTGTGTGTGTGTGTGTGTGTGTACACACAAATGAAGGCTTCTTTGACTAGAACCTTATTTGTTTAGTAGTCGTTTTGTTGGGCCTGTCTGTGACCGAGCATTAAACGGAGGGAATGTACTTTATTCCAGACGAATTACCTGTATCACTTAGTTTTCAAGTACCTGGAAATTGAGATACAGAACTGTAAAGACGCCATGAATACCATTTTCCAAATTCACAATTCAATTTGGAAACTTTAAACTGAAACATTGAATGACCTTTTATTAAGCAAATTTATGACTGGATTAACATATTTTTAAACCCAATGCTGAAATGATTTTTACTCAAATACAATGAAGTTTTAGCTACAATAGTTAAACTGTGAACCAGAACCAAAGCTACTTCAATGCATCATTTAAAAAGTAAGATACAACAATACCTTTGCCCAGTTGTGCAGTGCCACAAAAATGTCTGTGTCTATATCACTGACTCCTATAGTGTAGAGCTTCTGACGTTCTGTGTAGTCTTCTAATACTGTCCACATCTCTTGAAGCTCTGGAAGGAGAGTTGTACTTTCTGCCTTGCTAGGATATGCCAACACAAGGGAGTCGACAAAATCGACATTGAGTGCGAGAAACACTGAAATGTAAACACTAGTATAAGACGATCAATATTAAATACTACGTGAACTGCAAACTAAACCATATTTTGAATACAAATACATTTTCATGGATAATCAAATACAGTACAGGGTCAAAATTAATTTATATATTTTACGTTAAATGGAAGAGCACTTACTAGTTTCCAGAGCTTCACATAAGGTTTCCTTCTTTGGAGATGAAACAAATACTTTAATTCCTATTTTCAAGCCTTTTCTATCTTCTGAGGTAATCCCTGTTTGCGTGTCATCATCAAGTCGCTGAATCTGTGACAAAGATAAATAATATAAAATACTATGTTCAAGGATTACATTCTTACGGGGAGAGCAATCACAAGCAGTAAATACTAAGGCAACAAAGCAGGATAAATTCCTAGGTCAAATCCAACTGTTTATACCATGCAGCTGCTATCTTTATGGCAACCATTACAATAGGCACTTAGTGGTGAACAAATTTGAATACAGAGCTGCATATCTCAACAAGCCACTGCTAACTCACAATGAAGATTACTAATATCTTTTTTCCCTTTTCTATTCCATTCATATATAAAGTGAAGCAGAAGCTATTGACTATAAGGCTCCATATGCCTCCTCTCTCTTACCTCATTGTCATAATGATATGATATGGTAGTAGCATAATGAAGACAATTTTCTTTGAATACAGGTTCTCTAAATTTACTCACAGTGTTTCCATGAGAACTATGTTGCATTTATTCCAAGGATTCAGATGTAAGTTACCCAAGTAATTCTTTTCTGCTTTCTATATGGGCAATACCGATCTGTTACAGACCAAACAGTGCTTATCTGAACTTGAATGATAGTTGTTGTCATGCCTACTGGAACAACAACTAATTAAACAAAATGAATAATGAGAATGTGACATTTTAGAAGAGTCAGGGAAGGTGGTTCAGCGATGCTAAAACTATTCTCTGCTGCACTGGAGGTGTATAATTACCACTTTTAAAAGGAAGTTTTACATGTTAACAATAAAGCCATTGAATAAATTAATGAGTTCAAGTGTTTCTGGCAGTTTAACACAGCTGGGTGGACAGCAAAAGGAAAACTAAACAATAAAAATGGTATTGATTGATGATTCCACAGAGTGCTGTGAGCACAATGACTATATAAAAAGGAAGGTCAGCATTGGCCATAATTTTGATGATTCATTAACAGCAAAATCTATTTTCATTCACATAATGATAATCTTCAGTGCTTTAGCGTACAAATTAAAGCTTGTAGGCACTGGTGTCTAGTTATTAGCAGTAGCAGAAGCTGTGAAACAATATTGTGACTTCTGTTACTGCTAATAACTAGACACCAGTGCCTATGAGCTTTAATTTGTACACTAAAGCACTGAAGATTATCACTATGTGGGCAAAAATAGATTTTGCTGTTAATAAATCATCAAAATTACAGCCAATGCTGACCTTCCTTCTAATTTTAATAAAAATGGTCTTGCAGAACTTCTGATAAATTGAATAGGATGTCCATTACTAAGCTTACAGTCTATCTAAAAATAAATGCTTACAATCAATGTGTATTACCAGTTTAAAGTTATGGCAGACAGACAGACTTTTATGGCTGGGGCGGGGGAACAAGTTGGACAATGCAGGACAGGGTCAGCAGCAAGAGGCTCTTCTTTCTCTCCTCAGCTTATTTGCAACTATTTGTCATGCCACAGTATGTGTAAGTAGGTTTACAAACAACATACATTTTTCTGAGAAAACACAGCTACATGCTAGCCATTTACACAATAAGATTTTTACGATACTTCCTGGCAGATTAAAACTGTGTGTAGACCAAAACTCAAACTCAGGATCTTTGCTTTTCTCAGGTAAGTGCTCTATACACTAAGCTACCCCAGCACGACTCATGACCCACACAGTTTTAATCTGCCACAGAGTTTCATATCAACACACAATCCGCTGCAGAATGAAAATTTAATTCTGGGTGATTTTCTCTATCTTTACAAGCAAAGTACTCGGCATTGGCGAGGTATGTATTTATTTCAATTCTGTTAATCCATCCGTTCCTCTCCCATCCCAATAGCAGGTAGCTGATTCTTACTTTCACAGTATTTCTTTCCAGATAGTAAGTGATGTGTACTAAGTTTGTTTGAAATTAGCCCAGTGGTTTAATATGAGATGTGGAATACATAACATACATTTTTATAATATGTATGGATTTACAACAAAATCTGATAAATGTAACCCAACTACAACTGTCAACACAGAAATTCATCCATGAATAGGTGGATTTGTCAAGTAGAAATGGTTCTAGTTTGTTTTTGAAACTTTTGATACCTGTCAGTACCAGTAATTCACATGGGAGGTGGTGAAATATTTTTTTAGCTGCACACTTAGTTCCTTTCTGTGCAAGAGTAAAGTCGAGCTGTAGAGTGTGGAGGCTATTTTTGTTCTTAGTGTTACGTTTACGGGTGCTATTCTTTTCAAACTGGGCTCTATTCTTCAACATATTTCACAATAATAAATGTAATGTGAGGCTGTTGCTGGTTTGCCCAATTTTTTGAACAGTTGCTTACATGAAGTTCAAGGGATGGACATCAGAGATCCTTATAGAGCATTTCTGTACAGTGAATAGAAATCAACTCCCATGAACCACAGACCTTATTGAGGTGGGGTGTGTAGCATGCCTCAACCATATATATAGCCATAGCCTAGGTGGAACCACAACAGAAGGATGTAGGTTGAGAGCCCAGACAAATAAGTGGATTCTAAAGAGGGACAATAAGCCTTTCCAGGAGTTGCAGGGGCAACATTTTGGATGACTGACTGATCTGTCCTTTGAAAATTAGACAACGTGGCCTTGCTGTACTGGCACTGCAAAAGGCAGACAGCATCTCTGGAGGGATATTACTCAGGAGGCTATTGTCATCAGGAAAAAGAAAACCGGCATTCAACAAGTTTGAGTGTGGAATGTTACCTCTCTTAATCGAGTATGGAGATTAGAGAATTTAGATAGGGAAATTGATAGGTTAAAATTATAGTAGTGTAGTTAGTAAAGTACAGGGTGCATCAGAAAGAGTCATCCGGTTAAAAAAAAAAAAAAAAGTCTTAACTGTTATGTTATTTGAGATATGTGCATGAACAACATACTATTGGAAAGAGCAAACTCTCTAGCTTTACATGGTTCCTGCTAGTTAGCAACAGTATGTGGCTACTTCAGTTCTAGTAAATATCTTATCAGGACAACAGAAAGAATTTTGTGTTCTGGATTTTGGGCAGTGCGGATCAGTTATAACTATTCAGTGTGGCTTTCGTACTAGGTATGGTGTGGATCCACCTACAGCACAGAGCATTAGATGTTGGCATTAACAATTTTGAGAAACAGGTTGTTTGTGTAAAGGCAAATCGCCGGGCCGTCCCCAAGTGTCTGACACAGACATTGAACACATCCGCCATAGTTTCATAAGGAGTCCGCAGAAACCCATTCACCGTGCAGCTCAACAGCTCAACAAGCCCCCAATGTCCATGTGCTGCGTTGACATTTACACATGAAACCATACAGAATTCAGCTACTGTGAGCTCTTCATGAAGGTGACAAACAACAATGTATAGAGTTCTGTAATTTTGTTCTTGGAAAGACGGAGGATAACAGTTTTCTTCCATGCTTAATGTTTAGTGATGAGGCAACATTCCATTTAAATGGAAAAGTGAACTGTCATAATGTGAGAGTATGGTGTATAGAACAATCACATGAAGTTATACAACATGAGAGGGACTATCCAAAATTTAATTAAATCTAGGGAGCAGCCGGAAACCCACAAAGGCAGAGTGCAATTAGTGGACATGCATCCTCCAGTCCCTGCTACTTATCACAGATACCCCACTAAGGAATTGCTGAGGAAAGACTAGCAACACTGACAGGGCAAGCAGAGAGACAAAAGATGAAACTAGTCAATAGTCCATGTGAGAGTGGGGAATAAGAGTAAAAGAGCAGGCAGGGTGAAGACTGGGCTGGACCACCAAGCCCAGACAGCAGCAGCCCAGTCTGCGCAGAGAAGGCAACAGTGTTCTGCCAACCCCTTAATGGGCTGATAATGTTAAGAAGCCTTCTCAGAGAGAGTGGTAAAAACTCCAAACTAAGTCAGCCGCTGATGCATTGTCTCCTAACAACAGGGGTAGCGAGTCGGGAGATTAAGAGTGGGCCGCAGGGTGGCTAGGTTGGGACAGTCTAACAAAATGTGGATCACCATCAATTGGGAGCCACAATGACAGTGGGGTGGGTCCTTGTAACAATGGAGATGACCATGAGTCAACCAAGTATGACTGATGCGGAGCCTGCAAAGGACGGTAGAGTCCTTGTGAGAGGCCTGCAAGAAGGACCTCCACAGATTCTTAGTCTCCTTTATCACCCATAGTATGTTTGATGAAGTCAGAGTCATTCCATATTCCAGACTCCTCAAACTTGATGGCGTAGTAACCAGTCTGAAGTCTGTTTCCAGAATACTGATCTCAAGAGTCTGATTTACTGGTAGCCAGTTTAGCCAGGCTATCAGCGAGTTCATTCCACGGGATTCTGATGCGGTCTGGGGTCCACATCGTTCGAGGGCATATGGGGAATACTGTAAAGTGATGACAAAGGGGTGGAGATGTTAACACTGACAGAGCCTGCAAACTGCTCACTGCAGATGAGAAAGGACTCACTGGTCCAGGAACAGATATGTTCAAGAGCATCAGAGATGACTACAAATTCTGCAGTGAAAATACCACAGCCATCCAGCAAGTAGCACAGTTCTGTATGTTCCATGTCAGTATAAGCAAAGCCTATGTGACAAGCAACCATCAAGCCACAAGTGTAGACTACTTCAGAACCCCTCAATGCAGCAAGGATAGAAGAAAAAAAAAATTGGTCGCACAGGGCTTCAACATGAACCAAGTCTCTCGGACCTTGTGATAGGCCAAGATGGAGCTATGAACAAGGGATGCACCACAGAGATGTGTACGAGCGAGCCATGAGCAGAGTTGGTAGAGGAAACAGCTGGAGTTCAGAGAGGAAGAAAATGATGTGGATCGCGATTTTAACCCCCAGATCTGGGTCGCCATTGTGGGAGATGGATTTCTGTTTCCGGGAGGAGGAGACTGTAGTTTGGACACTTAGGGAAGCTGCAAACATGGGTGATTTTATTGACAAGCTGCTGTTGGTACCCGATCTGCAATGGAGAAAAACAGCCTCCAGAAGCTAGCTGCTCACAAGGCTAGTTTGAAAGACTCCTGTGGCAAGCTGAACCCTGCAGAGGTGTATCGGATGCAGTATCCGCAATGCTGAGGGCAATGCCAAACCATATGCCAGACTCCCATCATAAATACGGGACTGTATTAGGGCTATGTAAACCTGCAGAAGGGTAGTGCGATCTGCACACCCGTGTATTAAAGTGCAGCCAGCACTTTTGCTTAAATGTACGGTGTGACAGGAAGTTCTGGATAAAAATTTGGAGTGGACCCAGGAGACCCCATAAACGTAATGGTGAAGTGTCACCACGTAGTGTCTAAGCCTTTTGTGGGTCAGAAAATATGGCTATAATGTGTTAACATTGAGCAAAAGCTGCTCAAATGGCAGACGCCAGGTAGACCACATTATCAGTAGTGCAATGCCCTTGGTGAAAACCTCCCTTGGATAGAGCCAGGAGACCCTGAGACTGAAGGAGCTAACACAGCCACTGACTCACCACATGCTCAAACAACTTACAGATAACATTGGTGGGACCTGTTGGGCGATAAAGATCTAGAGGGTGCTGGGACGATGATGCTTTCTCACCACTGCAATGGGAACGAGCCCTCAATCCAGATGTGGCTAAAGAGGGCATGGATATGACACTGACAATCCACTGATAGGTGCTTATTTGTTTGTGGATGCAGTCAGGTCCTGGGATGTATTGAGGCAATGGTTTAGGAACTGAATGGAGCATTATACGGCTTCAAGTAGCATATACTGCAACATAATTGCTTTCGCTCCACCCACTGTTTCAGGACACGAAAGGCAGGTTGATAATTGTCAGACGCAGAGGTTTTAGTATAATGCAGAGCAAAACGTTCACCTACAGCATCTGGGCTTATGTAGATGGTGCCATTCTAGGTAATACCTACAAGTGTCTGGTACCTATAGAGGTGCTGATCTTTGCCCAAATTGGCAAACTTAAGGTACATGGCCTGATGGCTGAAACATACTGCTCCCAGTATTCTTTTTTCCATCATTTTATTTGGTGGTAGACTCAGGCAAGGGGATATTTAAAGGCAATGATGTCCTACATTGATGGGTGCCATTTATTGTTCTGGGGAGCCTGCCCATGATCTCTAGTGGTCTCTACCATTTCTGAGACAACCAAGGTACTGTCTTTCATTAGGGTAGGCACAAGGAATGGGAACACCAAATCAGCTGCTGAAAGAATAGCTGTAGTCATATTTTGGACTGCCTCATCAATATCTCCATGCAGTAGGGAGCCAAGGGTGACAGAAGATAAAAACACCCCAGTCAACACTGCTGAGAGCCCATCTGGGCACGCATCTACAGGAATGACACTGATGAAAGGACAGACAGGAGGATTGGAAAGGGGTCACAACCACCCAGCTCAACAATTCTCTAGTGGATGGACGGGAGAAGCCAAGGCTACAAACAGAAAGGTCAATGACCAATAAAGTTCCGTGTGCCACACTGAAGTGTGGGGTACTGATATTCAAGAGGCAAAGGTCAAGTTGTGCCAGTAATTTTGAAGTCTTTACAATGGCCAGTGATCATGGTACCACCTCACAAAGGGCTAAGGACACTGAAATCACTCAATATTAGGATAGGTTGGGGAGCTGAGAAACATTATGTTCTGAGACACTTCACTGTCAGAAGGGAGGAAAACACTGTAGATGGTAATAGCCTGAAATGCCCTTACCTGAACAGCCACATCCTCCAAAGGTGTATTAGGAGGCACAGGTTCACTATGTGGAGTGCCCAGAACATGCGTGCAAACTCTGCCCAACACCCTGTCACAGATAGCACAATTCTTATAATATCCTTGATATCCACGTATGGCTGGGATCCACATTGCTGGAGACCAGGTCTCCTGAAGGGCAATGCAGAAGGCAGGGGAGTGCTTAAAATATGTTGTGGATCAACCAGGTGGTGGAAACTGCTACAATTCCACTGGAGAATAATGTTGATGTATTGAGAGGCGATGAAGGTACCAAGGAGGCAGGTTACACACTCTGGTCACTTGCTGCCACTGGTTGAAGGGTTATACCAGCAATACACATATGTTCTGGGTTCTGTTGTGTGGTGGGAACCGGGGCCTCAGGGGCTGCTGGAATCTCCTCCTCAGCCAGAAATGTGGAACAAGTGGGAGATCTGGTAGTGTGGGGGCCGCCAGAATGTGTCTTCTTGGAGAACTTTTCCTTGTCTTTCCTCTCCTTAGATGACTACAATGATTGTGAGGGCTTCTCTGAATCTATTCCAGATAAAGAGGATGATCGCAAAGCCCTGCAATCAGCACACTGTGGTTCCTTCAGCCACTGGTTGGTATCCATTTGCAGAGCAGCAGAAACCTTTGAAGGAAGTGTCCCGAGGGACCCCTTTCCTGGCAAGACAGGTCAGAACAAGGTGATTCATCTTAGTCTGGGAGGTAGAGACCAATGGCCCTGGTGGGTGGGAAGCAACAAGAGGGGAGCCCCCATCAATCAGGGGGGCAAGCATTGTGAGCGGCCCCGAGGACCCATGGTAGGAAGCGTAATGGGCAGGAGTACTGTCGCCATAGGGGGCATCATAGCTGTAGCATATGACTGTTCTACATACTGAGAGCAAACACTTACTACTTCTTGGCCCTTATGGTAGGTTAGTTTGTCCAGAGTTTTGTATTTTCTTCTCCCTCTGGAAAAGAAAGAGCGCAGTCTGGTGAGCAGGGAGAATGGTGTTTTCCACAGTTGACACAGATGGGGGGAGAGGCACAAGAAGCATTCACATGCATACTTGTCCACAACTTCTAGAGATGTGACTAGTGTTGCAACGCTAAGACAAGCACCCAAATTTGGAACTGTAAGGGTCTACGGATTGTGTGCAGCTGTGCAGTACCTTAACACTGCACTTGCCAGCCAACCTGTCTGGAACGCTGATGATTTGCTCCGCTTTGGTCAGTAGACACGTGTCCGGCCGCACTGCGATGGAGAGTACGCCACTGGCCGCCGTCCGCAGCAGGCAGTATTAACTAGCGCGGCCTCAGGTGCGAATATTTCTTTTCTTAGCTTACCTTTCGATACGACCGTAATTAGCCAGTGTTTGGATGTCAGACACAGTGATGATGGATGCACGTAGAATGCGTGTTTTATAATCCGTCTTTGTTAATAAACCTGTTTAAACTTACTCCTTGTGTTGGCATATTGCTGTACCTCAAGGACCCACCGCTTACAAATCCTGACAAAATATTCGTATAATAATCATCCGGGGCAACAACACAGACTAACCGCCTTGTAGAACACTTGAAATAGTGCATTGGGAGGGGGAGGGCGGCAGCATACAGCTTCACAACACATCAGTATACCATCTCCTTTACCTTTTCAGACAATGAGTCACCCTTAAAGTCCAATATGAAGGCACTGGTAGCGACCATATTTTCTTTTGGCCTCCAATGCACATAACAGACAAAGTGTACACCACATCACACCTAGATGGCACGTAGCTCGTCATCACATTGCAAGAGCAGGTCTCGGTTGAAAATGATACCCTGAGCCACACTTAGACTACTATGGGATATGACAGCTACCAGTATGCCATGCTACAAGAAAGCAGTGCCCATGACTGTGTAGGGGAAGCTAGTTTAATCAAAACTGACCCACTTTTCATTTCAGAGATGGCTGCCACTTGTCTTCCAAGTTCTCCACAAAGAATAAGGGCTTGTGGCCAAGAATGAATCCCATTAGTCCTTGAGCAAACAAAGTATTGGGGAGGGAGTATTTCTCTGCTTGCTGCTTAGCACTGCATTCTTACCATGGTGTAGCCCACAAAAGGAAACTTTTCTGGTCGTATCTCCCTGTGTTAAAAGAGGACATTCCTTAAAGAGAGACTGCTGGGACATAATGGCCACCTATAAGAGATAACTTCCACCTGCTACTCATCTGCCACGGTGACACCCACCCTCAGCAATGGCTACCTGGCCAATAATCTGTTGCTCAGAGTCCCCGTGTCCCAGTCATGACGGACACATACTCCTTGGCATACATGAGAAGATTTCAGCTCAGCCACCAACAGTGCCTGTGTGGTCAGGTACTCGGCAACCCTTTGTCAAATCGTCCAGACTGTTGCCCCTGCAACTACTGAAAAGGCCCTCTTCAGGAACCATAAGTTTGTTTGGCTTCTCAACAGACACCCCTTCATTGTGGCTGCGCCGATGGTGCAGCTATTTCTATCGCTGAGGCCTCCCCGCCAACCGCAAGGTCATTAGATCATGGGGAGGGGGATGTAGTAAACATAATTATATACAAGGAAGCTCACCTGTAGCTTCGTAAAAATTATGAACAGATTTCAAATAATTCCACAGCAATGAGATCATGTTGTGTATATGAAAAATTATGGGTATTCAAGAAAGGACAAAACCTGGTGTTTGCACGTTTCAAAGATGCTCGATACAATTTACAGGATGTGCACGATAGTGACCTACTATGTAGTGCACATCAACTTGCAATTGACAGAGTTATTTCTAGGGAGACAGTGAATGGTTGTGTACCTTCAAACGGTGCTACAAAACTGGAAGGCACAAGATAACGAAATTTCAAACAAAGAGTCAACTTGACGACATTCCTTTCTAAAGACTGAGCAAATTGATGAACAATGAAGATGATCTGTTCAACTGACAGGAGGAGGATCATCTACAGTTTCTGCACTCTGGCCCGCCGTGGAGAAAACAAGACGACACGTGACCAAAGCATAAACATCAGGAACACTTTATGGGTGGGGTGATGTAGGGCCTCACATCACACCTGTACATGAAAACTAATTTTCTTGGACGTTCCCTTCACAGGCTAAAATGTCTGTATCTGATTGATTATCTTTAGGATCTTTTTGTACACACCAGACAACGTGTACACCCCGCTGTTCAACATTGGCCTGTAGCTCCTCATCTGTCTGGGGTGTAAGTTCTCTGTGGAAGGCGAGTCCCTGAACTATATTCGAAGTCTTGCAATGGTTACTGATATAAAGTAATGCACATGTCTGAAGCATTGTAGGTTGAGCAGCAGATAACTTCTACAAATTCATATTCTCCGTATTACACAAAAAAATGATGTTTACCGATTGCAGTAAAAGTATCTCCAGTTCGAGTAGATACAAGGCACTGGATAAACTCATTCACTCTTGATCATCTGCCTTCTCCTTCCCATTGGGCAGCCACGGTAAGGGAAGCAGTCATTACAACTGCTTGCACAGAAATTTCTAGGTATGACTGACGAGACAGCCAAATCAGACTGACCACTGCTTTGGTTAATTGGGTATGTTTCATACGTGCAAAACATACAACTTAATGCCTCCCACTTCGATAAAGAACTCTTCCCATGAGCGCCACCCAGCTGCTGCAAAAGTCATCTGGCACAATGGTCATTTACGGAAATCATGATGCCCCAAGAAAATGGATATATACACGTTGGTATGCATGGGGAGTGGCAGCTCAGCCATCAGCAGTGATCCCTGTGTTTTCAGATGACTACTGAAAGTGTATATTAATGACCCCACCAGGTCAGATTGGCTATTGTGTTTACTTTTAAGTGCACATATGAGTGTACACAGTTACTGTGTGCAGGTAATCTTTAACACTGCATGCAGTAGGTGCTATTTAAGGCATCCATCCCCATTTGGTCCACACTACAGGAAAATTTTGAAGATTAAGATCAAAGACGAGGACCAGAACTTAAAATAATCCGAAAGGTGATGTAAAATTAAGGAATAAATATGCTGAGAAAGGAAAGAAGAACCTAGGAGATAGCTGGGTCAACAACAAAGGCTGCCTGCCATCATTTGTAAGTAAAAAAGATCTTTATGTCCTGCGCTCACTGTAGCATACTTATGAGTCATGGCAAGCTACTGCTTAACTGTTACCTGGCTATCTGTTACAATACATAACACCCAATGTTAATTACATCAGTCAACCAATTTAATTAATTTCTGATCAATACTTCCACAAAAATTAGCAGCCCAGCCTCTCCAACTAATCTCCAGCTGTTCCTCAGGGATGTTATTTCAAATTACAGTGTAGAAAGTAGGAACATAACTGAAACAGATGTCTATCTAGACCTAAAGACATGATCTGGTGGTTCAATTGGTTAAGAACATGCTTTTGAAGAGCGACAGGTTGCACTTCAATCTCCAGTCTGTCATTTTCAACTGAAATGTCAGAGCCATTTTTTTCCTCCAGTAGAAAATGTAAAAGGTTTTATTAGTGATCACTAATCAGTTGAATAGTTTTACGACACCCTTCAGCACTTTCTTGTATTAACCGTCAATGTGTATCAATTATGGGCAGGTGTTTAGCTCTTTTCATGAAGAGTGTCTTTATCCAAGTGAAACTGCTTCAGCCATTTCCCTACTTTTTCCACACTGTGCAGACTTTCTTCCAAGCTTACAAAATTTGCTCAAACATTTTTTAATGTCTTAGAAGGGGTTCATGGTGCTATGTGCTCATTGCATCATAAAGAGATCATTTTGTAATTACAGCTGTAATCAACTTAAAGCTACATCTAATCACCTTTGTAGTTTGCAAGGCATTTTCTAGTAGATATTGTGTGCGCACACAATTTTCAAGCTCTAATGCCAACTCCCATTTTAAGTTTTGAAGAATAAAGGCACGGGGCTACAGTTAAATCTGACATAGAAATTTTTGTAAATGCACAGAGCCTTCCTGAAGTGAAAGACCAGAATTCCAGAACCACCTAGATTGACACAGAACCTTTAAGGCTCACAAAATTTCACATGATAGGCCTACTCTGTTAGCTGTTAGAATGAAACAGTGCCCACATTAGGAATCGTTTTTGTGCCTAAAATTCTCCTTATGTTCTGGGAGTGATCCTGTTCGCAATCCCTACGATACAATTTTTGGCAACGTCCTTATTATACTGTGTTACCTCCAATCATTCTTTGATTCACTGATGACAATGATCGAATGGCACGTTTAAACCAAACATATAAGTGATGACAGCTCATGTTAGATTACACAGAGACATTTGTGTCTTCCCTGCCCGCACCCTCCAAGTGCACACCCTACTCAGTTCACATCATACTTCGTTACTTGCTCACATTAATCGCGGAGCTATTAAGTTACATCTACCACCACCTTTAATCACTGACCTTGGATGCTCTGTTGAATAGAAGATACTGATTACACAAGATTTGCTGACAAATTTCAGGGATATCCGTTGCTTTGTTTTCACCTCTCTAAACGACTAATATTTATTATTATTATTATTATTATTAATTTCCCTTCCGGCGGCCGACTAGCTAGTCCATCTCCACTAACTAGGAATAGCTGCCTACTCCTTAATATGCATTTAATATATATATTTCACAACAACAGGAACAGAATTACAAGTACAGAGTTGCTGCCCTGCTTTCGGTCAAACTTTAATAGATCTCGGCATGAGCCTTGCGACTACATCACATATACATCAACTCGCTTGTACAATCACGAATATGATTTTCTTACCTTTACACTATCCTCTTCTACAGCTTTGACATCTCCTTTGCTTAATGTTATCTTCAAACTTTCAATCAACTGCAAAATCAAAATGTAAACGATATTTCAACGCCCAGTATAATATCATGTAACGTATTCTTAATGACTATCCAAAACATAATGTAAAAATTATCGACACTTAAATTACCTCATCTGTCGGGTTTTGTCCAGCCTTTTTCTTAACTTCATTCAGATTTAAAATGTTTCCTGTGTGCATATAAATGTTCTTCACATTCGGTGATAAACTATCCAACATTTTCACCGTGCTTATCAATCCTCTACCTTATAAACATTACAGTCAACTTCTTTGGGTAGCGTTTATATAGCACGTGGCTTTTCATCTGTCACTACAGTTGCGGAGGGGGGAGGAGCCAGAGATGTGAAATCATGCCTATTAATCGCTTTTTCGAACTGACAGACTTCTGTTACAAATGAAAACGAATAATAGTTTCGCATATTTATTGAGTCAGACATCGGGTGGCCTCGCTGAGCAGCTTCCTATGACCATTTAAACACTCGAACTCTATCTATAGGGCGTAATTTATAACACCGCTTTTTGAGAAGATGAAATTGCAGCGTCATGGTTTGGTGGCAGCGTTTTGCTCACGAGTATAGAGCGAAAGTCATACATGCGCAGCCCTAAGAATTGCATCATCATTTTCAGATCGCGAACAGTTAATACGACTGATCGATTCCATAGTCGATGACTGAAATTGCGGAAGTGTTATACAACTTACGGTGGTTACCTTATCGTATATTGTGTGATAAATCAGTCAACCTACAGTGGTAGCTGCGTCAGCATGGGTGCCGACTTATTAAGTTTTGCGTACGCTGCCACTGTTGCAGCTGGAGGAATACTTGGCTATGTAAAAGCGGGTAAGGCGATGGATCTCCACTTTTGGCAACACGAAGCCGCCGTGGATGCGACTACTTGAATCGATTCCTATCATTTACAATTTACATATGTTCCTATGTAGCTCGTGAATGAGTATACATCGCACTTGTTATCGAATTATACTTGCATAAAATTTTAGTACTTCCTAACATTATGCAGCCTCCGAAAAAAAAGAGTGAGGCTGTTGCGCAGGTGTTACCAGTCATTCCGACTCGGCACATAATGTGTTTTTCTTAGTGACATGCAGATCATACATTCGTAGAACTTCCAGCAATATTGTCATTGTGTGCATCATGTCTTTTAAGTGCCCTCGGACCCTCACAACATTTGTCATTGTCCACACAACTTGTAGAATCATTCAATGCGAGCACTGGGCTATCTTATTGTTATTTAGCATCCCTGAATTGCTAACCTCTCAGATGACCCCGTTGTCGTTGGATTGCTGAACTTTATCTCCCCCCCCCCCCCCCCAAAAAAAAAAAAAAAAAAATTGCATATTATTACCTGTAGATTGTAATGTAAGTAAAAGTGGGAAGATCATGATGCTGCAGTGGATCTCACATGCCTAATGAAGTTTTTGTTTCCATTTGTAGTTACAGCAGTACAGTTTTTTATATAGAGTGACTGTACTGGATGGAGGGAGGCTTTCTAGGCTCATTACTGCACCATTAAATATGAGAGAAGGAAAACAAGCTTAGGCATCCACTTATCAGACAAGAAACAGCAGGAACATGATAAAGGTGAAAGAATTTTGGCATCTATATCCAAAAGCCTTATTGTTGTGATGGGGAGGGAGAAGAAAATGGATAATTTTAAGAAATAAGTCCGGAAGTTATTTAGAGCTATAATCCAAAAAAGACAGGACGCTGGCAAAATATATGAACAAACAAAAATAACAGGTAGTTATTTTTATCTGGAGGACGTGTAGGTGAGAAACTTAATACCATTATTGTATAAATTGAGTCTTCATATTAAATGGCTTGAATAAGATTTGCTGTCAAGGATGGCTAAAAGTACTAATTGGATCAGTCTACTGGATACTAGTGTTAGGAGCAGAATTGATAAATAACAAAGTAAGATCTCAGTTCACTGGGATGTATTATTTATTACTATGCTAGATGGAGGAATTTTGGACACACAAATCTAATTTTGTAGAGTATATGCAAATATAAGCAAAGTGTAAAATTGCAAACAGGTTGATGGTCCGTCAAAACACTTTATTGGAAAAACGGTGATGAAACTTTCTGTAACAAGTGCAGCAAAAATAAAAGTGGTGAAATGAAATGATTTATGGCATCAGTGGCCATGAGACCCCTTGTGGAGTTGCTCGGCCACAAACTATTTGACACCACTTAGGCAACTAGCGTGTCTTTGTGATGACAGTGAGATGAAATGATCAGGACAACATGAACACCCAGTCTCTGAGCAGAGAAAATCTCCAACTTGAGTAGGAATGTAACCTGGGATTCCGCAATCTAGAAGCAGCAGTGCGAACCATTAGAATAAAAGTAGTGAACATAAAATTGGTATACTGCTGCGTATTCCTAAAAAGTTTGATCAATCTTTGACCCTGTGATTGCTACAAGAACTTTTGCACAGGTACAAGAAGAGATTGTAGCAAGATAAAAATTACAGACTAAATTACTAGTCCTATGTCCTTTCACAGAGGTAAACCAAAGAAATTTTCTTCTTGCCTTATCACTGCTGAGATAAGTTGTACTGTTTATTGGTGCTAATAGTTTTGAAAGGAAGCCAAGATTGTTTAAACGCATAAAGTCCAGGGTCCTAACTGACTCTTTGAAGTTTCTGTAGAGAATTTTCAAGTGAATTGTCTACAATTTACCAGAGATACCTTGAACAAAGAACTGCATGTAGTGATTGGATAGAGAGGATGCCACACCAATCTATAAAGAGAGAGACAGCAGAAATGGTCAAGAAAACTATTATTTATTAGCACTTTCCTGTATCACTAATATAATTTTAGATCAGATTCAGAGTTCAGTTGTAATGACTGTCTTGTAATAAACCCACTATGTCCATGTCACACAGCAGGCACATCAAAAACTCCTATTACACAAGCATGACTCACAATTTCACACAATAGGCTAAAAACAATGGATAGAGATAATTTTGTTTTTGGACTTCATAAATATAATGAGAAATATTTCATGCTCTCTCAGATTTTTTCCCCAAATGACAGGTTTATCTATAATGTAATAGTATCCAACCGTATGTTGACAAATACCAAACAAGTACTAATATTTTCAGCTAGCTCTTAATGTAAGATTGTGGTCCAATATATATATATATATATATATATATATATATATATATAGGGAAAGCGCCGGCAGACAGGCACATGAACAAAACACACAAACACACACACAGGATTACGAGCTTTCGCAACTGGCAGTTGCTTCGTCAGGAAGGAAGGAAGGAGAGGGAAAAATGAAAGGATGTGGGTTTTAAGGGAGAGGGTAAGGAGTCATTTCAATCCCGGGAGCGGAAAGACTTCCCTTAGGGGGAAAAAAGGACAGGTGTACACTCGCGAGGCCACCCGATGTCTGACTCAATAAATATGCGAAACTATTATTCGTTTTCATTTGTAACAGAAGTCTGTCAGTTCGAAAAAGCGATTAATAGGCATGATTTCACATCTCTGGCTCCTCCCCCCTCCGCAACTGTAGTGACAGATGAAAAGCCACGTGCTATATAAACGCTACCCAAAGAAGTTGACTGTAATGTTTATAAGGTGTCTGTGTATGTGCAGGTGGATATGTGTGTGTGTGTGTGTGTGTGTGTGTGTGTGCGCGCGCGCGCGAGTGTACACCTGTCCTTTTTTTCCCCTAAGGGAAGTCTTTCCGCTCCCGGGATTGAAATGACTCCTTACCCTCTCCCTTAAAACCCACATCCTTTCATCTTTCCTTTTCCTTCCCTCTTTCCTGACAAAGCAGCCGCCGGTTGCGAAAGCTCGAAATTCTGTGTGTGTGTTTGTGTGTTTTATTCATTTTGCCTATCTACCGGCGCTTTCCCGCTTGGTAAGTCTTGGAATCTTTGTTTGTAATATATATATATATGACATGATTAAAGAGTCAGAAATAAGATCAATAGTTGGTTGTAAATGACATACAGAGGGTATGAAATAGAATCATCACATAGTTCAATTGTATATAAAACAAATTAGAAGATAATAGGGCATTGTAAAACTGTAGCTTGTCCACAAAAGGAATTTTTACCAAAACATCGTTTAGACAATAATGGGATATTGTTCAAATCTGTTCTGCGTACCACAGTGGTACATGTTTATTTATTCACCCAGGGATCATCCTACAATGTAATCATAATACAATGGTAATGAACAGTTCGAAAGTATGCTTACACACAGAATATATAAGTATGCTTTTATAAGGATAGGGCAGAGGGTCAGCCATGGCATTGCTGAAGGAACCATCCCAGCATTTGCCAGAAATTATTTCGAAAAATTCGTGTTAGGATTACCATACATAGCAAACTCCATCCTCCCGGATATGAGATCAGTGTCTTTAACAGCTTCAGTGTTTCATTTGGTTGGTCCTCATTGTACAGTGTTTTTTTTTTTTTTTGTATGTGTCCAAAAATTGTTTTCTGCGAGCTAATTAGTTGACTGATATGTGAAGAGAGACAAAACAACAGAGGTCGTAGTCCACTATTGCCCGCACCAAAACAGAGCTTATTGTGAGGTTTCTGTCCCTTTGAGTCTAGTAAAGCCAGCCAGTACCCTCAAAGATTAGTAGGAGACACTTTAGTAGTTCTTTATTGCACACACACTGAAGTTCAAAGGCATTCAGATGGATAATAGAGGTGGCTGTAGCACAAGGACATGCCAACCAAAAAGCTCATTCCTGTTGGTTTTTCCTGTCACTCAGTGTTGTTCTTTGGCGTGATCTGGGAGCAAAACAGCATGGTAAAAAGCTATTTATTCTACACAAGGATGCAAGAAGGATATTGAGCAGAGTTGATAACTGCATCTCGTGCAGAATCTTCTTCAAAGACCTAGAGGATCTTACTAAACTGTCCATATCATTCATGCAGGATGGGGAGGTAGATCTATCACCTTCATGGTATGTCAAATACCGCCCTTATGGACATTTTTTGTATTTAATTTGGCAAAATATTCAATTGATGTCTCTCTCGAATAGTGAGACATTTTGTGGATTTCGGTTTTAATTTTTTTTTTTTTTTTTTTTTTTTTTTTAAAGTGATATTCTCAGTTTGGAAAGGTGTGAAAGTTCTTTGCTGTATCTATCTTTTTTGGTCAGACATTCGAGTAGTGCAAAAGTAGACTCCCTTGACATTACATAGTGGGTTTTTACACAAATTGTCATAGTCAAAAAAAGAGTGGGAAATCAACAAATTGGGTACCAAATTGACCAGTATGAGGTCTAGTTATGCAGAAAAATATTGAATTGTTTGAAAGTAATCAGAGTAATTAAGAAAAACTTAGTTATCTGATGGGAAATTGAAATATTTCGTAAACAGCTTGCCCTGTAGTTGAGTCGGCTTAAGTTGCAGTGGGCTGGACACAGCAGCTGTGAGAGACTACAACTATCAATAAAATAACGTGATTTCCTAAATGCCTGTGTGGCAGTGCCTCAGTGTTGTCACAGCTCATTAGATGGCTACTGTTTTCTTCTGCAGCTATTAGTACTTTGTAGCTAGAAGCTCGCAACAGTACTGATCTATCTGATATCTTACAGTCTCTAGACTACAGCTGTATAAATGAAGTTAATCTCTTCAATTCCTAACTGTTTTGCACATAAAAAGTTGCATTGAGGTATACAGGGTGTTCAAAAAGCGTAGAACACTTTGAGAGGTGGTAGTACTCATCAAAACAAGAAAAATAAGCCCAATAAACATGGATCCGAAAATGCATACTTCCAGAGATAAACACGTGTTTATAGGAAGGGCTGTGGGATGTTTAGTTGTGGATATTAGCACAGTAATTGCATTGACACTCCATCAAATGTGTCAGCAGGGTATTATGATGTCTTACTCACAGTACTCGACCTACCGTTAGGTGTTCTGCATTCAGTTGCATGGTTCGAATCATATTGTACACAGTTAGTTTTCATCGTGTTGGTGTTCCTTATTGTGCAGTACTGACAACCATGGGTACGTATCATGGTGTTTTACCTCCTACTGAGTGCAGGTTCTTGTACAAGGGCTGGAACTTAAATAGTGGCAACTATTTATTCACAACCGATACAAAAGAGTTATATGTTTGCACCTGTTACTTGGGGTTGTTTTGGGGAAGGAGACCAGACACAGAGGTCATCGGTCTCATCGGATTGGGGAAGGACGGGGAAGGAAGTCAGCCATGCCCTTTGAAAGGAACCATCCCAGCATTTGCCTGGAGCGATTTAGGAAAATCATGGAAAACCTAAATCAGGATGGCTGGACGCGCGATGCATCTGTTACTGTCCTTCAAAGTAATCACCATCGTTGTGCAGAATGTGTTGTCAGTGATGTGGTAGGCGTTGTATACCATTATTAGAGTCTGTTCTGTTGATGGTGCAAATTGAGCAGTCTACTACCTGTCGAATCTCTGGAGCAGTTTTGAAGCAAATACCACAAAGTGGTTCCTTCATCTTCAGAATCAAATCAAAGTCACAAGAACTTAAGTCCGGGGAGTATGGTGGATGGTACAGTGCTTCCCAATCCCATTGATGAACAGAGCAGCTACAGCTTGCACTGTATGCTCCTGTGCATTATTGTGCAAAATGATGGGTGGGTTGTGCAGAAAGTGTTGCCACTTCTTTCACAAAGCTGGTCGCAAGTGATGCTCCAAAAATGAACAGTAATACTCTGCATTTATGGTCTGCCGTGAAGGAGCGTAATGCGTTAGGGTAACACCATCGCTGTTGTACACGAGAATCACCATAATGTTAGATTGCTCCATTCGCACCATCAACAGAACAGGCTCTGCTAACAGTATACTATGCCTTCCACATCACTTGAAATGGGTTCTACTCAATGCTGGTGACTACTTTGAAGGACAGTAACAGGTGTGAACATGCAACTCTTTTGTATTGGTTGTGAATAAATAGTTGCCACTATTTAAGTTCCAACCCTCATATTTGTTTACTGTTATCTTGCTCTTTGTACATACAAATGGTGTCGTACATTTACATTTTCTCTCTTCCACCACTTGTCAGCAATCGAAGCCTACTACTTAACAAGTGAAGTGGCGGGTATGATATCCTGCTATGGTTTAGCGAATGGATGTAGGCTGTGGGCCTGTGCCCCCTCACTGAAAAATACCCACAATGTAGAGTGCTCTCTGACAACCTGTTCAACAGACTTTCCAACTTCTGGCAGCTGTGTCAATGGCTGTTGCAGAAGTGTGCCAGTGATCCACTGTTCACATCCAAGATTTTATTTACCAATGAGGCAGGGTTCACAAGAGATGGTGCTGTGTATTTCCATGACCAGCATGTATGGACAGATGTAAATCCCCAAGCAATTCAGGAAAGAAGGCATCAACACTGATTCTGAATCAATGTGTGAGCAGGTTTACTTGGCAGTAGATTAATAGGTACATACATGCTACCACAGAGGTTAGCTGGGGCACATTTTCTGTACTTTCTCATTAATGTATTTCCCATCTTGCTAGAGGCTATGCCAGTGCAGCAACAAATACAAATGTGGTTCATGTATGATAGTGGACTAGCACACTTTTGTCACAATGTGTGTAAACATTTCAGGACTGTGCTGGGTGGTTGTTGTTGTTTTTTTTTTTTGGGGGGGGGGGGGTGGAGGGGGGATTTGTTCTCCATCCCTCAATCTGCTAGACTTTTGTTTATGGGGTCACTTGAAGGAACTTGTCTATGCCATGCCAATCAATGATGTGCAGACACTATAGGGTCGCGTCTTCAGTGTGTGCCAGCAAGTGCAAGAACAACTAGGTATACTTCAAAGTGTGTGTCATTCCTTACGCCGCTGGGCAGAGGGGTGCATTGTCATGAATGGACACCACATTGAACACCTCCAGTACACACATTTATCACGTCGTTTCCAGACACGTTTATTGGACTTATTTTTTTGTTTTGGTGAGTAACACATCATCTCAAAATACTAGACACTTGTTTTGAACACCTTGTATACTCCTAATAGTAGTGGAATATGGATCAGTATTTAAATATATATAGACACACAGGGTGAAGTGAAATTCATGCACTCGGTCTTCGCAGTGTGACTCCTCACGTGCCAGTGATAAAGATGTCTTTCCCAAAATTTCGTCTGACGAGTACATCTGGCAAAAAAGGATGTTAAAGAGTGGCAATCTGGCAACACTATGAGCACATGTATGGTGACTACCTCTGTCAGCACATAGTGGTTGTACTTTGCAGTTGGTGCAGTGTATAAAGCTTTCGGTTAGCATGCACGAGGTCGAGGGTTCGATCCTGGGTTGGGGAGCATATATTTTTCATCCTGACATTTTATTCTGTAATATACACCATTTCTTCGGTCACACGTATCCTAAATTTACAACATTTTGAAATGCTGAACATAACAAATACATGGATAGACAAATAAGAAATAGACAGTTGAAACAATTGACCTGTCATAGAACAGAATAACTTCAAAAACAATCTCAGTTTTGAAATGCTAAAGATGACAGCACAGTACAATAACACATCTATTTGTCATTTATATTACATGTAATATGAGCACTCAGACATTGCACATTAGCAACCAGTGACAATAATAATGTCCATATTAACAATCGCATGACTTTCACAACAGAGTACGTTGTCGTCAGAACAACAAATGCTCAAAACGACCTCCCTCCACGGCCAAACATTGTGCAACTCACCGGATCATACAGCTCTGGTCCCTTCACACCAAAGGTGCATCCACAGTAACAAGAGCAGCTTGAACACATGCTACCAATTCTTCCACATTCGCCAGCGGAGTAGAGTACATATGCTCCTTCAGGTGTCCACACAGGAAGAAATCCAAGCGGTTTAGGTCAGGTGAAAGCGGTGGCCATACAACTGGACCTCCACATCTGAGCCATTTCCCTGGAAATGTTGTGTCCAGATATTGTCACGCATTAATTCCAGAGTGTGGAGGTGCACCATCACATTGGAACCATATAATCTGCCGAATGTGTAGTGGAAAATCTTCCAGCGCATCAGGCAGATAGTTTGAAAGTAATGCATGATACCTTCATGCAGACAACCGGTCAGACAACATGTAGGGCCCAACCCCCTGTCTCCCAGTATTCCGACCCAGACGTTGATACCAAAGCGAATTTGGTATCCACAGTTGTGGGTGATGTGTGGGTTAACCTCACACCAATGGTGGGCGCCGCCATATTGAAGACACCCTCATGAGTGAATGCTGGTTCATCTGACCAAATAACGGTGTTCACGAAGTCATCGTTGGCTTCCTGTTGTTGTTGGAACCATTCACAGCATTGCATTCTCTGATGGTGATGTGCAGGGTGCTGGTGTTGTGTGAAAGCATAATGATAGGGGTGCAGCCCATGATCATGCAGCATGTTACTGACTGTGCTTTGCAAGACATGCAGCTCCCTTGCTACACTAAGTGTACTTCGCTGAGGTTCTTGGTGTATCACCTCCAGAATAGCTTCCTCAGCAGCTGGGTTACAGCGAGTCCGTGGATGACCTCTGTCACGCGATGGTGGAAGGAGACAATTTGACTCCCGAAGGCACAGCTTCAGATGACAAAACACATTTTTTCTGGATATCGTCGACGAGGATATCTAGCAGAATATTCACGAGGGGAAACACCAGCCTGGTTATCAGATGCACCAAGGGCCAGAAGCAAATCCAAATACACATTCTTAGCCATATATCTAAGCCATATATCTGCCACACTGATTTAGAGATTTACAGTGAGAAAATTTGATCCATGTATGCATGTACATTGGAGTCTGTCATGGGCGTGTTACTCCGCTTGCAACTAGTCCCTGTCTTGTGGACAGTGCATACAGTGTAAACACGCCGTCAGTCTTGTGCGCTGTTCCATCTATTACACATTACCCTTCTGACAGATACTGCTCTGCATGATTCATCCTGACACCGCTAATTGTGAAATGTTCGGTTTCTCCCCCTGCGGGTTCGGGGGTTAGAATAGGCCCGCGGAATTCCTGCCTATCGTAAGAGGCGACTAAAAGTAGTCTCAAACTTTTTGGCCTTGTATGATGGTCCCCTGTTGGGTTTGACCTCCATCTCTCAAAATTTTCCGAAGAGCAAGCCGATTGGGGAAGGGCGCCTTACTTGGTGCATTGTGTCCATCTTGCGATCAGACCTTTCGCCAGCTTATACACCGTTGAACTGTAGTCCTGTCCACTCTCCATCTCTTGGGCATGACTATTTTTCTGCGTACAGATAACACGTTGCACTGTGCAGTGCCTCTTTCTGCACCGACGGCGACCATGGACCACATGTTACCTAACATCCAGCACGGTAGCCAGTCCGTTGTGGTGGGGCCGCCATGTACCCTGTTGGTTGTAGCCCCCTGACAACACAGGGATCACTCTACTGATGCCTGCGCCGTTAACTCCCCACGTATGCCAAGGAGTAGCTGCCTATCCTCCTGGGGTATCGGGACTCCCGGCAACGGCCATCCTGCCAGGTGGCTCTTGCCGTGGCTGGGTGGCGTCCGTGGGGAGGGCCCTTGGTCGGAGTAGGTGGCATCAGGGCGGATGACCCGCAATGAAGCATGTTACATCGTCTCTCGCTGGTGGCCAGCCGCCAGCAGTCTCTAAGCGTTCTCGGGCTCAGTTTAACGCTCAGAAGTACGATCCGAAAACGTTCCCCTCCCTGGCCACACCGTGGGAGGAACGCAAGTCTCAGGATGGCAGTAGCAGTTATTCGCCCCGCTTCTTAGTTTGTACGAGGGTTGATGGGGAGTCTTTTCTCTCCACAAAGCCTCAGTTCTTCGTCGAGCATTTAGAGGACAAGTTTGGGGAGGTGGAGGGCTTGTCAAAAATGCGCTCTGGGTCAGTCCTGATACAAACGGCATCCTCTGCCCAGTCACAACGGTTACTCGCTTGTGACAAGTTGGGGGATGTTGGTTATGGTCACACCCCATAAGAGTTTAAATATAGTCCAGGGAGTTATTTACCATAGGGATCTTCTTTTGCAGTCTGATGAAGAGCTGCGCGCCAATTTAGAGCGCCGAGGAGTACATTTCGTCCGGCACGTTCATCGGGGTCTGAAGGAAAATCAGATTGCTACCGGTGCCTTAATCTTGACCTTCGAAGGGGATACGTTACCGGAAAAAGTCAAGGTGATGGTCTACCGATGTGACGTTACGCCCTATATCCCTCCCCTGATGCGGTGCTTTAAGTGCTGGAAGTTCGGCCATATGTCTTCTCGCTGCAATTCCAGCCTCAATATGTCGAGATTGTGGACGCCTATCACATCCCAATACTCCATGTGCCCTGCCTCCCATCTGTGTCAACTGCGGGGAGCACCATTCACCTTGCTCACCAGACTGCCAAATTTTCCAGAAAGAGCGTAAAATCATGGAATATAAGACTCTGGACCGACTAACCTATACTGAGGCCAAGAGGAAATACGACCGACTCCATCCTGTGAGAATGACATCTTCCTACGCTGCTGCTACAACACCTGTGCTAGCCCCATCTGTTTCTCCAATTGTGGCTGGATCGACGAGTAGTAAAACTCCTCCTGCCCCCTCGCCAGTGAGGGGCTCTACCCACCGTGTTGCTCCTGCGCTACCTACCTCAGGAGCATCACCATCCCACCCATCGGGGACGTCTGTCCCCACTTCTAAGCCAGAGAAGTGTCCAACTTCTTTGGCTTCTCACTCTCGCAAGGGGTTCCTTGGGTCCCTCCCTTCCCAGGTTTCCGCCAGCAAGAAGCCTAATGACCGACAATGGCGTAAGTGCCCGCAATCAGCTGGTCGTAGGGCTTCACGATCCTCCTCCGTCCCGGAGACTGAATCGGTGAAGCCCTCCCAGCCGGTGCGACCCAAGGAATGGCCTGAGAAACCAAAGAAGAGCTCTCAGCCCAAGGAACTCGCGGTGGTAGCCATCCCACCGCAACCTTCCAGCTCTGCGTCTGAGGATGCGGTGGAGATTCTGGCGTCCGCTGAGGACCTCGATCTCGCCGGTCCATCAGACGCCATGGAAAGCACTATCACAGGTGCTAAATCGGAGGCAGCAGGTGACCCAGCGGCGTAATCTCCCTTCCCAGTCCCGTCACACCTTTCTCAGCCATGGACAACACCATCCTCCAGTGGAACTGCAGCGGTTTCTTCCACCATCTAGCTGAGCTCCGCCAACTTATCAGCCTTTGCCCTTTCCTCTGCATTGCTCTGCAGGAAACTTGGTTTCCGGCAATGCGAACCCCCGCCCTCCGTGGCTATCGGGGTTATTATAAGAACCGGGCAGCTTATGAAAGGGTGTCTGGCGTTTGCATCTATGTCCTGAACTCTCTTCACAGTGAGTCTGTACCTCTCCACACACCTTTAGAGGCTGTCGCTGTTCGGGTGTGGATGCCACAGGCTTTTACCGTCTGCAGTCTTTACCTTCCACCGGATGGTGATGTCGCGCAGCATGTCCTGGCTACTCTGATAGCTCAATTGCCTCCACCTTTCCTGTTACTGGGCGACTTTAACGCCCATAACCATCTGTGGGGTGGGTCAGTGTCAACAGGTTGAGGCGCCATCGTTGAGCATTTATTGGCGCAGCTCGATCTCTCAATCTTAAATGATGGTGCCTTCACACACTTCAGTGTGGCGCATGGCACATACTCCGCCATTGACCTTTCCATCTGTAGCCCTAGCCTCTTACCGTCTGTCCAATGGAGAGTGCATGACGACCTGTGTGGTAGTGACCACTTTCCGATCTTTCTGTCACTGCCACAGCGTCAGTCTTCTGGGCGCCCTAGCAGATGGGCTATGAATCAGGCTGACTGGGACTTGTTCTCCTCCACTGCCGCTATTGAGCCTCTCTCTAACAATGCCATTGATGCAGTGGTTCAATTGGTCACCACCGGCTTCGTTACTGCCGCCGAATCTGCCATTACCCGTTCTTCTGGGTCCCTTCGGCGGCGAACTGTGCCTTGGTGGTCGCCTGAGATCGCTGAAGCGATTAAAGCTCACCGGCGGGCGCTCCAGCGTCACAAGCGACATCCCTCAATCGACCACCTTATCGCCTTCAAACGGCTGCATGCGCGAGCCCGCTGCATTATTCGCCAATGCAAGCAGGAGTGCTGGGAGCGGTATGTGTCCACCATTGGCCTCCATGTCACTCCATCGCAGGTCTGGGCCAAGATTCGCCGCCTCTATGGCTATCGGACCCCTGTCAGTGTCCCTGCGCTCTCACTGAATGGAGCAGTTTGTACTGACTCCGACGTCATTGCAAACCGCTTGGAAGAGCACTTTGCTATGAATTCTGCTTCTGCCAACTACCCCTTGGGCTTCCGCTCCATTAAGGAGCGGATAGAACGTCGGAGTCTTTCTTTTCGCACTCACCATCCTGAATTGTACAATGTTCTATTCAGTGAGTGGGAATTTCTGAGTGCCCTCGCCGCTTGTCCTGATACCACTCCTCGGCCAGATAGCATCCACTCTCAGATGCTGAAACACCTTTCAGTGGACTGCCAGTGACGCCTCCTCGATCTTTACAACCGCATTTGGGTCGAGGGTGAGTTTCCGTCGCAATGGCGGGAAAGTCTTGTTGTTCCCATTCTGAAACCAGGGAAGAACCCTTTGGAGGTGGACAGCTACCGTCCCATTAGCCTCACCAACGTTCTTTGCAAGTTGCTTGAACGGATGGTGAGCCGGCGCTTGAATTGGGTACTGGAGTCTTGAGGCCTTCTGGCTCCGTCTCAGGGTGGGTTCCATAAAGGCCACTCCACCGCCGACAATCTGGTGAGCCTGGAGTCGGCCATCCGTACTGCCTTTGCCCGCCGTCAGCATCTGGTTGCTGTCTTTTTCGACATGCGGAAGGCGTATGATACGACATGGCATCATCACATCCTTTCTACGCTTCATGCATGGGGTCTTCGGGGCCCTCTGCCGATCCATATCCGCAATTTTCTGTCGTATCGTACCTTCCGCGTGCACATCGCGGCCTCATGTAGTTCCTCCCAAGTCCAGGAGAATGGTGTGCCACAGAGTTCTGTTCTCAGTGTGTGTCTGTTTTTAATAGCTATTAACGGGCTCACTGCGGCTGTGGAAAATACTGTCTCCGCCTCCCTCTATGCTGACGACTTCTGCCTTTACTACTGCTCTATTGGCATTGCAGCTGCTGAATGTCAGCTACAGGGCACAATCCGCAAGGCGCAGTCTTGGGCTGTAGTGCATGGTTTTCAGTTTTCCGCAGCCAAGACCTGCGTTATGCATTTCTGCCGGCGACGCACTGTTCACCCAGAGCCGCGGCTTTATCTTGACGGCAAGCTTCTTAAAGTGGTGGAGTTCCATAGGTTTTTGGGGATGGTTTTTGATGCCCGGTTGACTTGGCTGCCTCAAATTCGGCAGCTTAAACAGGCGTGTTGGCGGCATCTAAATGCTATGCGATGCCTGAGCCACACAAGGTGGGGCACCGACTGATCTACTCTCCTACGGCTTTACCAGGCGTTAATCCAGTCCCGTCTGGACTACGGGATTCTGACTTATGGCTCTGCACCCCCATCTGCATTGCGGGTGCTGGATCCAATCCTCCACAGCGGGATACGCCTTGCCACTGGTGCCTTCCGAACCAGCCCTGTGGACAGCATACTTGTGGAGGCAGGTGTCCCTCCACTGCGGTTACGACGCCAACAATTACTGGCTACTTATGCTGCCCATGTTTTTAGCTTGCCCGGGCATCCAAATTATCGTGTCCTCTTCCCGCAGTCAGTCGTTCATCTGCCAGAACATCGGCCCCGGTTGGGTTGTCTGATCGCCGTACGTGTCAAACAGCTTCTTTCCTGGCTTGAGTGTTTCCCTGTTCCACCTCCTTTCCGGGCCCCTCTGCGTACACTCCCGTGGTGTGTGCCTCGCCCTTGCCTTTGGCACGACTTGGCACATGGCCCGAAGGACTCAGTCCCTCCGGAGGCCTTCCGACGCTGCTTTTATTCCATCCTGGCCACATATCAGAGCTCTGGCGTTGTCTACACCGACGGTTCGATGGTTGCTGGTCTAGTCGGTTATGCACTAACTCTAGGGGACCATTCTGAACAACGTTTGTTGCCGGCTGGCTGCAGTGTTTACACTGCTGAGCTGGTCGCCATCTTTCTTGCCCTAGAGTATATCCGCTCCTGCTCAGGTGAGTCCTTCGTTATCTGTAGCGATTCCCTGAGCGGTTTACGAGCTCTCGACCAGTGTTTCCTTCGTTCTCGTCTGGTGATGGCTATCCAGGAGTCCCTGCATACTCTCGCCCGTAGCGGCAGGTCTGTGGTCTTTGTTTGGACCCCACCCCATGTTGGTATACCCGGCAATGAAACTATTGACCGCCTGGCGAAAGAGGCCATGAGTGCGCCATCTCTGGAGATTGGCCTCCTGGCGGCTGATTTGCGGGCAGTCTTATGCCGCAAAGTTCTCTCGTTTTGGGATGCTGAATGGCGCGGTCTGACCACCCCTACCAAACACCGTGCCGTCAAGGACACGACGACTGTGTGGCGGTCATCCATGCCAGCCAACCGCAGGGACTCAGTCGTCCTTTGTCGGCTCCGCATTGGGCACACCTGACTCACGCACAGTTATTTACTGTGTTTTGAGGATCCCCCTCTTTGTCGTTGTGGGGCGTCCGTGACGGTGGTCCATATTCTGTTGGAGTGCGCCCTTTTAACCATGCTCAGGCAGACTTTTGCAATGCCTGACATGCTCTCTGCTCTTTTATCAGATGACTCTGCCATGCTGGACTTGGTTTTGTGTTTTATTCGGGCAGGGGGGTTTTTATCCTTTAATGTGAGCTTTTTTTTTTTAAATTCTGGCTTTTAGCCTCTGATTTTAAACTGAGTTTTTAAAGTGTTTTTGGTGGTTGGCTTTTCCTCTTTTTCTCTACGGTCGGCCAACCACCGTCACACTGTGTGTTTTAATTTGTTTTGTCTGGTCTCTGTCAGAGTCTTTCATGTCCTGTTTCGTCTGCTGTCTTTCCTGTTGTTCGTTTTTTATTCTCTTCGGGTGGTTTTAGTTTTTATGGAACAAGGGACCGATGATCATAGTAGTCTGATCCCTTTAATCCCACAAACCAACCAACCATGTTCAGTTTGGAATTACACTGTTTCCCTAATAGATCTGATGTTCCCACAGTCCTATCGATAGAATAATAATAATAACAATAAAAGAATAGGCCTCCAGTATGTTCTGCCAGTCGTAAAAGGCGACGAAAAGAACAAACCACTAATAGGGCTAACCCCCCTTTTAGTGTGTTTAGTTGGTTCAGGACACAACTAAAGAAGCCTCAGACAAGTGCCGTCATGGTGGGGGACGACGCTTGAACCCTATGCCCGTCCACAATGGTAACGACACTGCTAGCGAACTGGAAAATGATTTAAATCCAAATAGAGGTGTTTTGCAGGATATGCTTCCTGCAATCGCCCTAGAACGAAAACAAAGACAGAGGATGAGATGGTCAGATGAAGTTAATCAACACCTCATGTTCTGTTATTACCAAGCAACAAACCTAGGAACCAACACAACTGGATACAGATCACAATTATACACAACATTTATTACCAGATACCCAGAAAATTTTTAACAGAACAACGACTAGCTGATCAGATCCGTGTAATAATAAAAAATAACAGGATACCTCAGTCAGAATTAGAAAACATCAAACAACAAGTTCAACAAATACTGGAACAAAATAATGTGCAATCAGAAGAAGAAGAAAATACAGAAATGGACCCAAACATCCCAGAGCAAACAAACAAAGAACAACACACAACAATTAAACAATCAGAGGAAAACGAAATCTTAAGACTGCCACCAGAACAAGTACAAATAGAACACGAAGTGACACACATGTTAGATATATAAGAAAAATTTCAGCTGACATATATAGAATACAAAGACACAAATACAGACTTAAGACCATTCTTGCATAGACCGCCAAATAACCCACTAGTCGAAACAACAATAACAACTATCAACACAATCACACACAACAAAATAAATGAAAACACAACTATGGAAGAGTTACAACTACTGGTTTATATAGGAGCACTCACTACACTAAATATACACACTAGGCAGAGATCAGAACCAACCAACACACAGAAGAAACCCACAAAACCAGCATGGCAACACAGGCTACAGATCAGAATAGAAAAACTGAGGAAAGACATTGGACAGCTAACACAATTTATAAGACATCAAATGTCAGAAAAAAAATGAAAAAGGTTAGGTAAAATCTCACAACAAGAAGCGATAGAGCAATTAGATGAAAAGAAGCAGAAATTATAAGCATTGGCCAAACTACTTAGAAGATACAAAAAAAAGTGAAAATAGAAGGAAACAAAACCAAACATTCAACACAAACCAAAAGAAATTTTACCAGACAATAGATAACACACACATTAAAATAGACAATCCACCAAACATTAGACATGGAACACTTCTGGAGCAACATATGGTCAAACCCGGTACAACATAACAGGCATGCACGGTGGATAGAAGCAGAAACACACATACAAGATGATACCACAAATGCCTGAAGTGATAATTTTGCAACATGAAGTCACCAAAGCAATTAATTCTACTCACAATTGGAAAGCCCCTGGAAAATATAAAATAGCAAATTTCTACCTAAAGAAGTTCACCTCAACACATTCACATCTAACTAAATTATTTAACAGTTACATTGCAGACCCATATACATTCCCTGATACACTTTCACATGGAATAACTTTTATGAAACTTAAAGATCAAGCAGACACAGCAAACCCAGCTAAATACCGCCCCATAACATGCCTACCAACAATATACAAAATATTAACTTCAGTCATTACACAGAAATTAATGACACATACAACACAGAGCAAAATTATAAATGAAGAACAAAAAGGCTGTTGCAAAGGAGAACGAGGATGTAAAGAGCAACTGATAATAGATGTAGAGGTGACATATCAAGCTAAAACTAAACAAAGGTCACTACACTACGCATGCATTGATTACCGAAAAGCTTTTGATAGTGTACCCCACTCATGGTTACTACAAATATTGGAAATATACAAAGTAGATCCTAAATAGATACAGTTCGTAAACATAGTAATGAAAAATTGGAAAACCACACTTAATATCCAAACAAATTCAAATAATATCACATCACAGCCAATACAGATTAAGTGTGGAATATACCAAGGAGACTCATTAAGTCCTTTCTGGTCCTGCCTTGCTCTGAACCCACTATCCAACATCCTAAATAATACAGATTATGGATACAATATTACTGGAACATACCCACACAAAATCACACATTTTCTATACATGGATGACGTAAAACTGCTGGCAGCAACAAATCAACAACTCAACCAATTACTAAAGATAACAGAAGTATTCAGCAATGATATAAATATGGCTTTTGGAACAGACAAATGTAAGAAAAATAGCATAGTCAAGGGAAAACACACTAAACAAGAAGATTACATATTGGATAACCACAGCGACTGCGTAGAAGCGATGGAAAAAACAGATGCCTATAAATATCTAGGATACAGACAAAAAATAGGAATAGATAATACAAATATTAAAAAAGAACTAAAAGAAAAATATAGAAAAAGACTAACAAAAATACTGACAACAGAATTGACAGCAAGAAACAAAACAAAAGCTATAAATACTTATGCTATACCAATATTGACCTACTCATTTGGTGTAGTGAAATGGAGTAACACAGACCTAGAAGCACTCAATACACTTACACGATCACAATGCCACAAATATAGAATACATCACATACATTCAGCAACAGAAAGATTCACATTAAGCAGAAAGGAAGGAGGAAGGGGATTTATTGACATAAAGAACCTACATTATGGACAGGTAGACAATTTAAGAAAATTGTTTCTAGAGCGAGCAGAAACTAGCAAAATACACAAAGCAATCACTCATATAAATACATCGGCTAAACCACTGCAATTTCATAACCACTTCTACAACCCTTTAGATCACATAACATCAACATATAGAAAGAAAGGAAATTGGAAAAAGAAAACACTACATGACAAGCACCCGTATCATCTAACACAGCCACACATTGATCAATACGCATCCAACACATAGCTAAGAAAAGGCAATATATGCAGTGAGACAGAAGGATTCATGATTGCAATACAGGATCAAACAATAAACACCAGATATTACAGCAAGCATATTATTAAAGATCCCAATACCACAACAGATAAATGCAGACTTTGCAAACAACAAATAGAAACAGTAGATCACATCACAAGCAGATGTACAATACTAGCAAATACAGAATACTGCAGAAGACATGACAGTGTAGCAAAAGTAATACATCAACAACTTGCCATACAAAACACGTTCCCACATACAAGTATGCACCACAAAAAGTACTGGAGAATGATGAATACAAATTATACTGAAACAACCATTATAACAGATAAAACAACACCACATAACAAACCTGACATCATACTCACCAATAAAAAGAAGAAATTAACACAACTAATCGAAATATCCATACCCAATACAACAAATATACAGGAGAAAAAATTGAAAAATACATCCAACTGGTTGAGGAAGTCAAAGACATGTGGCATCAGGATAAAGTTGACATAATACCAATTATACTATAAACTACAGGAGTCATACCACACAATATCCACCAGTACATCAACGCAATACAGCTACATCCAAACGTATATATACAACTACAGAAATCTGTAATTATTGATACATGTTCAATTACCCAAAAGTTACTAAATGCAATGTAACATATACCGTACAGTTAAAAGGAAGTCACGCTTGATCAAGGTCCGCACCACTTTCCATTTTTAACAAGACATAATGTCTGAGACAGGAAAGAGAAATAATAATGCATTTAAATATGTACTAAACAACATGCCGTTATGAGACTCAATGTTCAAAGGTATAATTAGTGGGACCATGGTGATAACACATACAAATAGTAACAGAGTTTGGACATTATTCGCAAAGCATGTTCCTAGTCCTACTGGTAACGTAAGGTCCTAACGAAATGTAATGGACCTGAACAAGGCAAGAATAATAGCTGGTACTAATCTATGAGACCATTGGAGGAAGGTATGAAGAAAACAGGTTTCACGTCTATTAGATGAAGTGATGCTAATAAATCCATGCCCACGATGGGGTAATGGCTTCTTCCAAAGCTGACCAATCTTCTATTTCTACGATTGTAGTATGCAAGTGTTTGTTTTCTATATGACCCGCAGCAATTGCTCTTGACAATTAAGATGCCAGATACCGCACCACCTGGACTACATTTACCAAATAAAAAACATATGCCTCAACCCGGGATCGAACCCTCGACCTCCTGCATGATAACCCAAAACTTTATACACAGCACCAAATGCAGATTACAAATAATAGGTACTGACAGAGGTAGTCACCATACATGTGGTTACAGCACGTTGCCAGACTGCCATTCTTTAATGACCTTTTTCTGCCGAATATACTCGCCAGACGAAATTTTGGTAGAGACATTTACTTTACCGCTGGCATGTGAGGTGTTGCGTTGTGTAGCCCACGTGCGCGATTGTCGCTTCATCTTGTATATATTTATTTGAATATATTATATCTGTACAAATGTAAAATATATTGTATGCTTTCTGAACAAAACTTATAAGTAAAAAAAATTGAAAGGAAAGTCAAATGTTTTTTGAAATGATTTGTCTAAGTGTAAGAAATGAAACAGATTAGACAATCATTTGACAGGCCTTTGACTGATGTTTGAAATCACGTACAGCAAGTGAGATGCTGATTGAGTATGTAAAGTTCAGTGTAAAAATTAGAATGTTTGCCTAGGAATATTGTTCCAATACTCAATTCTTCTGTGTGGATAAGAAATATTCATGAGAGCTGTAGTGATAGATGTGGGGAAAACACGTCAAAAGTTTTAGAGACTGAAAAAATTTTCACCTTTAGTGCTGGGTTTGCATGGAGTGGGGTTGTGCAAGCATAGGCTTATTTTCACAATAATGTTTATTAGCTAACATATATTGTCACAGAAAACTCAAATGACATCTATAGAATTGCATGACAGTTAATATGAAATAAACAGTATTCTGTCCAGAAATAATTCTTGCTTCGAAATGGGCAAAGTACATATGATGGTGATAGTGTGGGTGATAGTGAAACTTATTCTAAGGAGAAATATTTTCAAATACTTATCTTATTTGGTTCCAGTGATATATAAGTAGATGCAGGACAAGTGAACAGAAGTCACTGTATAAGCACTTAGTAACTTATAAGCAGGCAACCAGAATAACACAGTATGCTATGCAAACAAATTCCACAACTAGAATAACACAATATGCTATACAAACAAATGCCACAACAAGAGCTACACTCTACTACCAAGAATCTCCACAAGCTACTTATCTAATAGTGTGGATGACTACTCAGAGCTACCTAACATACTGATAATGGACAGCAGTGTAACACAACCTCTGTGTGATTACAAAACACAATACAGGAATCACCATGTTATGCATTCAGTGCCATGCCGTGCAGTAACATGTAATGGTTACACAGTGTCTGAAAAAGCAACAACCACTGGCTGGCTTCACTGCTCCCAGTACCCACTGCACCCTACCCTGACAACACCTGTCAGCTGCCCGTCGGTACATATGGGCCAAAAAAGCACAGTACAGCAATAACTAATCTCCACCATTCCTCGCCTCTGCCTGTCTCTGCCATCTTCTTCTGTGCACAGAGTCAGTACTAGGAGACTCAGTGAGTCTCCTAGCTGAAGGAGGTCAGGACTAGTTTCAACAGAGTTTATATTGATTTTCATGAACAGCATGTGGTGGTAAAATTCTGCTTTTTGTTCAGAAAACATGGAACAGAAACTCTTGAAATGTTAAAAATTGTGTACAAGGGTGATACTATGGGAAAAACTCAAGTGTTTGAGTGGTCTTCCCATTTCAAAAAAGGTGAAATGTCAATTGATGACAATCTTCATTCTGGTCATCCTCCATAGCATGAACACATGAAAATGGTGAAAACATTTCCACAATCATCAACAAATATAGACAACAGACCATTGAAGAAATCGTGGAGCAGTCAGGAGTGTCTTGGAATTCAGTACAGTGAATTGTGACAGAAGATTTGGGAATAAAAAGGATGGCTGCAAAATTTGTGCCATAACCGTTGACTGCTGAACAGAAACCGTCATGTGGAAGTGTGCTGTACTTTGAAAAAAGAGTCCCAAAATGAATTTTATTTTATTTTCAAAAATTATCACAGTTGATGAAACTTGGTGCTACGCTTATGGTGTTGAATCAAAGCAACAATCAAGCCAGTGGAAGACTTCATGTTCACCTTGCTCCAAGAAAGCTCGTCAGGTGAAATTCAACATTAAGACAATGCTGTCCCCCAGGGAGTCCACAACTCTTTTGCGGGTATGTGTGTGGCGAGGACAGGGCCCACAGCCAGTGCAGCTTTCCTTCCTTTCTGGGCTGCATACCTTCCCTCCCACATCCCTCCCTGTCCCTGACCCTTTGATCCTTCCTCCCCCCCCCCCCCCACCCACACCCCTTCCCCTTCTCCCTCTCTTTGGGAGTATGTTTTGTTCCTACGTCCGGAGACGAATGCATGATATGGTTTCTCTTCTTTTATCTCTGTAAAGGAAAATCTCTGTCCTTACTTTGTCCTTCTCTTTTCCTTTATTCTTCTGTTTACCTTCTTCTCCACTGCAGTGTTTGAAAATTCTTCTCTTCTTTCCTCTTCTTTGTTCCTCCCTTTCTGTTTCTTTCCTACCTGTGTGTGTCTGAAGGCCAACCCACACATAGCCAGTGTCAGGATAACGCGTAATTCCCCACCCCGGGTAGACAAGTAGGACATGTACATACCCTTGGTAAAGGCCAGGCCCAGGGAGGGGTGATTACCTGAGCAGGTATCTTCTGAACATGCCAATTGGCCCCTCTGTCCATTTCTTGGGAGGTGTGACCAGAGGTGTGGACAATCACCTAAGGTGGGAGTGCCCTCAGACAGGGCCCCCACTAAAAAGGAGCGTGCCATCAGAGACACTGATAATCATGGGGGATACTTTCGCAATGGTTTCTTCTACTTCTAAAACTTCTGCCCACAAAAGAAAGTGAGATGAGTCTCAGCCACGGATAATTCTTCCGTCAGTGCCAAAGTTCCTAGTTGTTTCTCAGTGTGATGAAGGTAAAGACTTCTCCACAGTCAACCCTTTCATTATTCAGAAAGGTGTCAACGCAGTTGCAGGTCCTGTGAAGTGTTGTTCCTGGTTACAAAACAGGACCTTGTTATTAGAAACAGACAGTGCCCTCCAGGTACATAAATTGATTCAAACTACTCTGCTACACACCCTCCCTATGCAGGTGGAAGCACACCATACTTTAAACTCATCGCACACAGTGGTTTATACACAATCACTCAATGGATTATCCAATGAGGACACTCAAAATTACCTGTCTGATCAGGGAGTAATGGCCGTACATAGCCATGATCATGAAAGGGTTGAAAAGGAATTGTTACCGACCCACACTCTCTTCTTGACATTTGACAGAGTTCAACTTCCATCAAACATTTTAGCAGGATATAAGATAATTTCAGTTTGCCATTACATCCCCAACCCTATGCGTTGCATTCGGGGTCAGCAGTTTAATCATACCAGCAAGTTGTATTCCAATATGGCCAAATGTGTTACCTGTGGCAGGGATGCCCATGAGAGTGATTGTCCACCTCCATCCCTTTGTTGCATCAACTGTATGGGTGACCATGATGCTTCCTCCAGAGATTGCCCAAATTTTAAAGATGAATGAATTGTTCAGGATATCAGAGTGAAGGAACTTTGCTGCTCATAAGTTGTGATCTCACCTTTAGCACCACAGTCATCAGAACAGCCCAGAGATCGCCCATTCAACCTCCCCACTATCACCCGCTTACTCTAAGGCTCAACCTTCCTCAGCTCCTGCTAAATCACGCTCCCCCCCCCCCCCTCCCCCCTCCCAATCAGACACCCACACATCCAAAAAAGAGCATACTTGGGAAGAGTTTTTTACATACCCATACCACACAACCATTGACTCCTCCCTCATCTCAATATCCTGCTTCTGAGAAGGCTCATGAGAAACAAAGTTCCTCTCCTTATCTGTCACAGTGTGTCTCTCCTACAGTGCCACCCTGCAGTAGGCGCCCTCTGCTGTCTTCCATGTCACCGAGACGCACTACTGGTTGCCGATCAACCAGCTGATCACTGGCAGCAGGAGCTGCCCCCGAACAACCTATGGATCAGGATCTTTTGCCTCTGGCTGAATGCTGTTTCATACCATCGGCCACCAGCTCTCAGCAGTCACTGAGTTGACGACAACCATGATGACATTTTTGCCTTTTCCATCCACCCTATGTCAATTATCCATCAGAATATCCATGGAATTCACTCCAATCTGGATGAATTGTTGATCCTCGTACGATCCTACTCCCCAGTCATCTTCTGTCTTCAGGAAACAAAGCTGCATCCCCATGATTGTTTTGTCTCCCCTCATTTCCAATCAGTCCGCTTTGATCTCCCCTCTGTTGATGGTGCTCAGGCACATGGGGGACTTATGATTCTTATCTATGATACTATCTATTGTCACCCTACCCCCATACACAGTTCCTTCCAAGCTGTATGTCTTTCCCTTTCTGGACACACCTCTCTTTGTACCATACACATTCCGTCGTACACACCAATGGCAAGAACCGATCTCCTTCATCTCCCTGGTCAGCTCCGACCTCCCTATTTGCTGGTTGGAGACTGCAATGCCCACCATCCGCTTTGGTGATCTCTGCATCGTTGTTAGAGATGCTCCCAATTGATTGACCTCTTCCACCAAGCAGATATTTTTTGCCTCAACACTAGGGGAAACTACATTTTCGTAGGCCTCCACGCCAACCTACTCTCATTTGGACCTTTCGATCGATACTTTTCAGGTAGGTGGGCCCTTTCAATGGTTCGCTCTTGCTGATACACATTCCAGTGACCATTTTCCATGTGACCTTCGATTGCAGCCACAACTGTCATCTTTGCGCCCAATATGCTGGCATTTTTCCCAAGCTGACTGTACACTTTTCCCCTCTCTGGCAACATTTGATGAGCGTCACTTTCCTAGCATCGAAAATCAGGTTACTCATGCTACAGAAGTTATTCTTATAGCTGCAGAACATTCAATACCTTATACCTCCCCTTGGCCCCTGCGCACCCCAGTGGCGTGATGCCATATGCAAGCGGATATGTACTCTTCGCATTTTCCACCAACTGGCCAACTGTATCCACTACAATAAGTTACGTGCGCGATGCCATCACATCATGAAGCTCCTTTATCACCTTCACTCCCTCATCTGTATTTATGAGTCGAATTCGATGGTTATCCGGCACATCTAGTTTCTCCCCGATCTCTGGACTAACTGTCGTACGAGATACCTTAGGGACATAGTCTTAATTTCTAACTTATTAGGTCAACACTTTGCTGAGATTTCAAGCTGTTCAAATTGCCCACCAGCCTTTCTCTCGAAGAAACAAGCAGTGGAAGTGTGACCTCTTGCTTTCTCCTCCCAAAATCGCGAAAGCTATAATACCATTTTTTTTGTATGCAGGAACTCCCAAGACACACTCTCTTCCTCTCGCTCTTCCACTCTGGGACCGAATAGCATCCACATCCAAATGCTGCTGCATTTATCATACTTTGGTCTGCATTATCTCCTTCGCCTTTATAATCGAGTTAGGACCAACAGTACCTTTCCCAGAAGATGGCGGGGAGCTATCGTCATTCCTGTTCTGAAACCTGGAAAGAACAAACATCTCCCCTCTAGCTATTGACCTGTCTCTCTCTCAAGTAGTGTATGTAAGGTTTCAGAGCGTATAGTAAATTGCTGATTAGACTGGTGGCTGGAGTCCCAAAACCTTTTAACACCTGCCCAATCTGGTTTCCGAAAGCATCATTCTGCAGTTGACCACCTTGTTACTCTCTTTACTTATATCATGAACAATTTTCTCAGGAAAAGACAAACGGTAGCAATATTTTTTGATCTGGAGAGGGCAGATGTTACATGTTGGAGAACAGTAATCCTCCACACACTGTTCTCTTGGGACTTTCGAAGTCAGCTGCCCCTTTTCATCTGTGAATTTTGACAGATCGCACATTTAAGGTGCAGGTGAACACCACTCTATCCCGTACTTCCTCCCAAGAAAACGGGGTGCCTCCGGGCTCCGTGCTAAGTGTTGTTCTGTTTGCCATTGCTATCCAATTAGGGATTGTCTCCTTCCCGATGTCTTGGGCTCCCTCTTTCTCAATGGTTTTGCGATCTACTACAGCTCTCAACAGACTAGCTTTCTTGAACGAAATCTTCAAGGATGTCTCAATCGCCTCCACTCGTGGAGCATTGAAACCTTCTTCAGATTTTCTCCCAGTAAGACCGTCTGTAAATTTTTGGCGTCATATTGAGTTTTATCCACCTTCACTACATCTAGGCCCTTTTAACCTTCTGTTCACAGACATTGCCTATTTATTGGGACTTATATTTGACTGAAAACTCTGCTGATCTTCCCACATTTTATATCTTCTGGCTCACTGTCTGCGATCCCTCAATGCCCTTTGTGTTCTGAGAGGTACTTCCTGGGGAGCAGACAGAGTTGTTCTCCTCTGCCTATATAGTGCCTTAGTGCACTCGAGATTGGATTATGGAAGCATAGTTTACTCCTCTGCATGGCCGTCTGTTCTTCGGTATCTAGACTCTGTCCACCAATGTAGATTGCGTTTAGTGTCTGGAGCTTTTTACACCAGCCCTGTGGAGAGCCTTTATGCTGAGACTGCTGAATGCCCGCTGTCCAATCGGTGAGCTGTCTGTCTGAGTCGTGTTAGTCATCTATCTTCCAAGTGTGCTCATGTGACCCATGCCCTTTTTTTTTGACACCTCCTTGGATGTACAGTAAGCAGACAGGCATTCCTCTCAATTACCACCAGGCGTTCGCTTCCGTCAACTGCTACATTTCCTTTCCTTCCACTTTCCTAAAACTTTCTTGATACATGGGGGTATGACGCCACCTTGGCTTTGCCCTTGGACCTGCCTCCTCCATGACCTTTGTCAGCTTCCCAAGGGTAGTACTCCCCCCGCCCCCCTTTAGTTTATCAGTGGAAATTTGCTACTCTATGCTCACAAATGGAGATTCCACATCTATTTACACTAACAGCTCCAAGATCTCCTTTGGTATCATGATTGCTTATATTATTGACAGCACCCCTATTAGATTTTGGCTTCCCAACCAGTGTTGTTCAGTTTTTACTGCGAAGCTCTACGCTGTTCTCCAGGCTGTTCAATACATTCGTCGCCATCAGTATATTATATGCTCGGATTCGCTCAGCTCTCTTCTCAACCTCCAAGCTCTTTATTCTGTCCACCCTCTGGTCCACCGGATTCAGGACTGCCTCCACATGCTCCAGTTGGGGGCCATCTCTGTGACATTCCTCTGGCTCCTAGGACATATCAGTATCTGCGGTTAGGCAGCCGATATAGTGCCGAAGGCTGCTGTCTCTCTTCCTCAGCCCGCTGTTCGCATGGTTCCCTTTGCCGATCTACAGTGTGTTTTATGTCGTCATGTTGCTCTTTTATGGCACAGACATTGGTCTGCACATCCCAGTAATAAATTATGGGCATAAAACCTCTTCCCTGTACTTGGACCTCTTCCTCTTGGCCTCGTCATCAGGCGGAGGTAATTTTAATTAGACTGTGGATTTGGCACTGTCTTTTTAGCCATTGACATCTTTTAAGTAGAGATTCTCCCCCGCATTGTCCCCACTGCTCTCAGTTGTGGACAGTGAGGCACCTTTTACTTCAGTGCCCATATTTTAATCCACTTCACGCCCATTTACAGCTGTCGCCTGATCTCTCTTCCCTTTCCGCAGATAAGAAGCACTCAGCCGATCGCATCCTTGAGTTTATCAGTGTTAGTGAAATGACATTGGTCGTTTCAAACTATTTTCAGGCAAAACAACCCCACTTTAATAGAAATTTTATAAGAGTTCCTTCCGTTTTTAGTTTCTCTCCTTCTTGAGTTTCACTCCCATTGCTGCTGATTTAAATTTTGGTTTTTTACCCTTCACTAAGCCACAGAATGGGCGTTTATGCCCATAGCAGTTTTGCGCCCTAAAACCATAATTTAAAAAAATGCTGATCTGGTTTTTCGGTGTGAGAGAAGTAGTCCATTCAGAGTTTGTTCCGAAGGTTCAGACAGTTAACCAGGCTTGCTGCTTGAAAGTTTCAAAAAGATTGTGCATCAGAACAAACATGATTTGTTGCAGTTGGGTGACTGGGTTTTCTGTCATAACACTGCCTTTGTTCACACAACCCTATCTGTATGATAGTTCTTGACCAAAAATCGTGTAACCCCTGTTCCTCACCTCCCATACTAACCTGACCTTGACCCATTCGACTTTTTTGTTTCCTAGAGTAGAATGAAAAGAGACATAAATGGAAAGTGTTTTGCTGATGCTGCTGAGATGAAGAAAGAAAAAAAATGGAGGCACTGTCAGGCATCACAAAAGATGAATTAAACAGTGTTTTGAAAAATGGAATAAAAGATTAGACGTGTGTATTAGTGCAAGTAGAGAGTACTTTGAAGGGGATTGAAGGTTTGTGATTAAAATGTGAATAAATAACTTAAGTGGTTTTTTTTGGGGGGGGGGAGGGGGGGGGGGGGAACCTCCCCTCTCATATCAGCATTTCTGCTGATATGGTTAATGATTTGATTAGCAATTGTAATACCAACAGTAAAATATTTAATCACTTGACCTTCCATAGCAGTAGTATTTCTACTAGTAAAATATTTTACCACTTGACTTCATATAGCAATAGTACCTCAAAGCCACACAGCAACAGACCACACTGTCTTCATAAACCACTAGACAAATATCCTCTAGTACCCCAAACCTTAATTTCTCTGTCACAACCTCTTTTTCTGTATTGATTTTGTGCATCATTCAAAGGTACATAAAACATTTGTATGTCTTTTTATTTTATGAAAACTTCTTTATAAAAAATCAAAAATACTTTTTCCAAAATTATCGATCCCCAGAATGTATTGAAAAAAAAGTTTGTGCCACTTGTCCAGCTGTTGACTTGTGTGTAGCTTACAGTGCCAAAGTTGCATATGTAACATGGGAAGAGAATAAACTCATTTGGGAAATAGTTGCTGATCATACCTCCATTGGCTTCTTTTCCAACACCTTATTCCGTAGCATTTGTTGCACATGCCAGCAGAGTCTGCTGTTTTGGCTCTGTTGCCACTTTACCCAATCTCTTGCTTGATGATGGTGCAGGAGTGAGATTAGATATCTTCATGCAGAGTGTCAAGCCATCACTGTGTAGGCTCTCCTTCTGGCCATTTACCATTTACTCTCAAACTAAACCTATTCTTGTTGTATCTGCACCTATAATATGCTCATACCATCATAGATGGCTTTCTCTCATCGTGTCTACTATTGGTGCTTCTCCAAACTTCCTCACTAGTGATGTGATCATGCAGTGTTAATCTAAATGTCCATCTGAGCATCTCTGTTTCCATGAGAGCAAGTTGTTGTTCCACTACTTTTGTTGAAGCCCAGCATTCAGCACCATACAGTGCAACTGAATGGCTTACAGATAAGTATACTTTCCACTTGAGCCTACCTGGGATCATCAGGTCACAGAGTACACCAGTCATGGAATGCCATTTTACCCAAGTGCCAATCAGGTGGTGAGAGATTTGTGGTCTGAGATTTCCATCAACAGCAAATGTCATGTCTAACTATTTAAAATCCTTCTTTTGGGAGGTCAACACCATTGATTATGATGGAGTCAGTCATTTAGGTCTGTGGTGATGACACTGTAGCTTTTTTAATTATTTATTTTATTTTTTATTCTATTTTATTTTTCCTTACAAGGTCAAGGAGAGCAACATGCAGGTGCCTTGACTCCTCACTGTTTCTCAATAAGCAGGTGAGCAGTGTGGATAGCATCTATCATCTCTCAGCCCTTCACAAATTCACATTGATTGTTGGTGAGACTGATATAATTTGTCAGTTCCCTCTATTTATAATGTGTTCAAAGACCTTCATTGTGTGTGGTAAAAGGTGCATTGAGTGACAATTGCTACATTCAAATGGACTGCCCTTCTGCTTCCAAAGTGGAACTGTTGTCATCTTCAGTAGTTTTGTTGGCCAGATCTGTCCCAACATTCAGTTGAATCCCAGTTCTTTGATTTCCACAGATATGCAGGTAGGTTGTCTCATCCTATAGCCCATCCATTCTTCATTTTATACGGTGCTTAGGCAACCTCCTCCATATACATCCATGGTCCATGTACATGCGTTGACTGGAATTGGAAGATGTGGAAACTTGCTGCAATTTTTTTCAAAGTCTTTCTGCCATTGCTCTGCTACTTTCTTCCTAATGATGCCCTCTTCATTATTGATTTCAGAGAAATTTTATATATCCGCTATTTATCTATGACACTGCTTTGCAAGTTGGTAGATTTCTTACTCTCTTGTTGGTGTTTAAAGTGTATCATAAACTTTGGTGAAGTAGATTGAATTTAATGCTGCAACTGTCTTCTTTGCTACACTCATAGTTCAGTCAGCATCAGTTGACACCTGATAGTTGCAGTGGATCAGGTGCGGCAGCTTTGCGAACCTACCTCAACCCATAGCGTAACAAGATTTCGTGAATGTATCTACTGCAACACCTCTGTATTGTAACATCTCTGTATACCGACGCTGTTTTTACCTGCAGCCATTAGTGCTTAGCAATTGAACACTGGCAGCAGGGCTGCAAGCTGTCAGGGATCTTCTTATGCCACCTCACCCATAGCCTCATGATAATCATAGCACCATTGACAAACTTGGAAAATGGGCAGTGAAAGTAATAACACACAAACTTCTGAAGGCATTGTAATAATGTATTGTAGAAGTGATGTCATGTTTAGTGCTTCACTGTGATTTTTCTGTGAACTAGTCTGTGGTTCTGCCAAAGGAAATACAGTAGTATCATTTGAATAATTTGTGTTTTTTTTTTATATATATATACTGATGACTTAACACAGCCATAAACTCAAAGATAGTGAACTATGCTGATTATACGTCATTTATTAGCTGACACTGACTGATCAGCTAGCATTTGAAATCGATAGGTAGAACTTTGAGCTACTCATAGAAAATGTAATCATGGATAAAATTGCATTGAAGAAGGACAAACGTGTTGCATTTAAGTTATTGTTAATTTATAATCATAGTCAAATGGAAATAAAGATTCAATCACTATCTACAACTAAAACATCTGATAAAAATAAATTTGTAGGCATTGTAATTTATTAACATCTTACATGGATAGAAAATATATTAGCTACACATGTAAAAAGAACAGCAATATTGACTTACCGAATCATTTCACAAATAAAGCATCTCCTTCTGTCCTTAAAGTAATACAGCATGGACTAATCCACTCACATTTGCAATATGAGACCGAAATTTTGGGATTGGGTACCCACAGTCTACATGGACAGTATTTTCAGGCTTCACAAGAGAACAGTTAGGATAAGCAAATACCTGTCCTGTAGAGACTATTTCGTAAAGTATAATTAACTGACTTAATTATGATGATCCCAGAAGATTGGAAGAAGGGAATAATTGTCCTGATCTTTAAGAAGGGAAATAGAAAAGAGTGCAAGAACTATCGGGGGATAACATTGATGATCATTGTGCAAAGATTTTTGAGAAAATTTTGGAAGCATGAATTCGGGCAAACTTACGAGGAGGGATGAGAGAAGAGCAGCGTGGCTTCAAAACAGGAAGTCCCACGGTGAATCTAATTTTTGCTGTAAGACAACTGCAGGAACAGGACTATTAATATGGAATAGTTCCACTAATGACCTTCCTGGGCATTGAAAAAGCATAAAATGTATCATGGAAGTGTGAGCTGTGTAAAAGTGGGAGGAGAGAGATCAGTTTGGATTGAACAGAAGAATGGCTTGAGCTTGCGGCAGGGAAGTGCACTTTCACCATTACTCTTCAATGTAGTGATGGATGGTATAATGAGTACAGTAGCATAAGTAATTGGTGAAGGAAAGATGATCTGATGATTTGGGGCAATGAAGAAGAGGAGGAGGAGGAAGTACAAGAGCAGTTGGTCGTATGGGAACGAATAGTACAAGAATATGGGATGAAATTTATTATAAGTAAGAGTGAGATGATTTATCACAACAAGAAAGGAGGAGAGAGTAACAACTGGAATAGCAATTGGTGGGGAACGGTTGAGGAGAGTGGAGGGTTGAAAGTACCTAGGAAGCCTGATACAGGGGGAAAAAAAAAGATAGAGAAATAAAAAAGCAGAGGAGAAAAGCATAAGCATTTTGGAAGAGTGACAGAAGTCTGATATGGAGCAAGGATGTATACCAAATCGGTAAAAAGGTTATATACCGGTCATACTATGTCCCGATCCTGACATATGCGTCCGAAACCTGGGTTATGAAAGGAAGAGAGAAAAGCAAAATACACGCTAGTGAGGTGAAATTCTTGAGGAAGGCAAAGATAGACAGGGTAAGAAATGAGATAATCAGAGAGTTAATGAAGGTGGAACCATTACCGGAGGAGATAGAGAAATCAAGGCTGAGATAGTATGGACATGTTAAGAGAATGGAGGAGATGGCGATACCCAGGAGAATACATGAGATGAAACTGGAAGGAAAGAACCAAGAGGAAGACCGAGAGGCAGATGGCATAAAGGAGTAGAGGAATGTGTCCAGAAGACTGAACCAAGACAGAAGACCATGTAGAGGCCTATGTTCCAAACAGACCCAGCCAGAGGCTGGAAACTGTCGATGATGATGATGATGATGGTGATGATGAAAATAATCAAATTTGTAAAAGAGACTGATGAGGTAAGCATAATTAATAGGCACATTTATAATTACGATCTATGAATCAGACATGGTTATCATAATACACTGAGCAATAAATGAACTACTTATCACAGTCCACTTGAAGCTGGAAGACAGTTCTATAAGAAGTTGCCAAATAGTACGATGGAACTCTGGTATGCCAACCCAGAGACTTTGAAAGCCTGTCAGAGAACATGGAACTGGACCTCAGATGCTAGGTAGAGCTGCTACATCTGTGAATCCTTGCATAGCCAACCAATGGTATCATAGATAAGTCTGCTGGCCAATCAAAACTTATGGCCACTCTGTAACTTCCGCCATGCAGTGACACTGTACTCAGCGGTGTATTCGGCTCACTATCATATTGCTTGTCGTAACTCACTGTTATTTCATGGTTTCCACTTCACTACTCCTTAGATGTTCTCAGTCCAGATTTCTTCTTGGACTTGTTTGTCTGTATTGCTGTCTCCATTTGTCCGTTTCCTTGTTTGGCTTCTGTCTCCAGTCAGAATTCTGCTATTGACTGTCCTAGGCCACTCATCCCAGCCCTAGTGGGTTCCTTTTGAGTCATTCCTGACCTTGTGTTGAATCCTGGTCACAAATGGTAATGTAAAAGGTTAAGAGTATCATGGATGCAAAATTTGTGAAAATCTTGGAACATCAACGACAGCAGTTGCTACTATAGCAGCAATTGCAACAGCAGTTTCAACACCACCAACAGCAGCAGCAAAACGAGTTGCTCCTTCAAGAAATTCAGCGTTTGATGGATCAACAGTAGACACTGTATATAGCTAGTAGTTACTTCCCAGGCTGCCACCCATCCATGTTTCCATTTCCACAGTTCACAATGTCAATTAGAAGCACATTCGATGAAAGCAGAGTGTGGAAACTTCAAGTGAAGATTTCAGTACTCAGTGGCATATGATTTAAGATTCAGTGGATTATTTAGTGAATAAAACAATGGAAAATCCAGGATGGACTGTAACAACAGTTGGCTGAGACTGCAGTTGTGTGTGTGTGTGTGTGTTTGTGTGTGTGTGTGTGTGTGTGTGTGTGTGTGTGTGTGTGTGTGTGTGTGTGTGTCATCTATTTTTGACGAAGGCCTTAAGGGATGAAAGCTTTATTTGTGACAGTCTTTTTGTCGCGCCTATCTGTGACTCAGCATCTCCGCTATATGGATTATTTAGTGAATTGATTGATACAATGCCTAAACTCTTATAGCTGTGACTTCTTGATTTCTTGTGTTCCTGGGTTCATCTGATGGTGCTAAAAGGTTACAATGTCAGACCATTCCAGATAAAATTTTAGTTTCTTGCTAAAAAAGTTAAAATTATGGTATGTGATTTGAAAGAGAAAAAGCAAGTTGTTGATCAGCTGCTTTCCCAAAGGCTGCAGAAATCACTAGGAAATTTACTAACAAAAGATGAAGTGAAATACAGCCAGATTTCTGAAGCAGAGATGCCTTTCACAATAAGTGTAATGGCTTATTTTGACATTAGTGTTTACTACCACCAGCAAAGTGCAGCCTTCATCAGACATCAAGCTGTCTAAGAATGGGTATAATGAGAAGAGGAGAATATTGTTTCACCTGTTAAATCAGTTGTTGCTTCCGCATATTAAAGGAAGGTATTTCATTGCTCTCAGTCCTTATGATTACCAACAGCTTGTGCAGTAGCTTACAAATAAGAGAGCAAAGTGAAATGTTCTTTACTGCTATATAGATTGTGGTGTTGCTACGTGTTGTGCAATAGTGTTAGTCAGTTGTGAATTTGAACTGCGGAAAACTTTTATTAATGCATATTTTTAAAGTAGATGAGGATTAAGTGTTTTCAAGGGGTAAATTGGAATACCATGTCATCATGAAAGTCTTGATTTTGGACAGTTTATAGTCATCACAAAATCGTCGAAAGCTGGTGAGGGCTTAAGAGGAACCTGCTCTAGACTCAGCAATAGTTAATAAATGAGTAATTGAATTCTAACGTGAGCATACTTTTCTTGAAGATGACCTGTATGAATGACATCCCAAAACTGCAACCATAAATGAAAATATTGAGAAAGTAAACAATGCAGCAGTTCAGCAATTGATGATACAGATGTATGAAATAGGTGACAGCATAGGCATGTACTGGTGAGCATATAAAGAATAAAACATAACTTTTAGATATTGTTTAAAAGTTTTTGATTAATTAGATGAAAAAATACATTAGAAGAGACTTGTAGTTTCAGTAAGGAAAGACAACTTTTGGCAGGACAATCTCCAAGATGATTTGGCCATAGGAAAGCTAAGATATGGAAAACTAATCAAAGAGTGGAAAATCCAGGATGGAATGTAACAACATTATGAAAAGGAAATTTGCTATTCACCATGGTGCTGAGTCGCAGATTGGCACAACAAAAAGACTGTAACAACTATAACTTTTGGTCACTAAGGCCTTCATCAACAATAGATCACACACACACACACACACACACACACACACACACACACACACACTATTTGTGGAAAGGCAACTCAGCACCTCCGCTATTTGGTGAGTAGCAGGTGAGTAGCAACTTTCCTTTTCATAATATGGTAAACTAAGATATTTGAAGCACTAATTTTTGGAACATCATTCATATGCATCAGATTAATTTCTTTGGCATGGCAAAGTTGGTGTAAAAGGAGGCCATGTCAAAAAATACACAGTATTTCACTGGCACTGAAGAACTTACCACACTGCATTTTCATGTGCTGTTGTTATTGTTCTTGGTACCTGACAGCATGTGTTTTATGTACTACATATGTGGTTATCAGTCTTAACTTCAATGTTTGTTTACTGTCATTCATAATGTAAATGTCAGACTATTTTGAGGGCTCCATCACAAAGTTTCCCTGAGGCTGGCCACTGCTTTACTCAATAGTGTCAATGTTTTTATCACAGTAGACCCAAACACCATTACTTTATTAAAATTTATATTGCCTTTTATTAACATTTGCAACCAGTAAAATTCATCCTTCTCTGAAATAATTTATGAACAAAATAATTTATGAACAAAATAATTTTGATCCATCAGTCTTCCAATATTAGATTTTGATATTTTAGGGAAGCAGTAATCATTATTCAAAGAGGCGGGAAGATTTGTACTAACTTCAGACAAGGACACAAAAAGTATAGTGTCTTTCATAGTTTCTTTGTCACTTACTCTGTTAAAAGGCCAATTAGGCTGATCATAAACCACTGAGAATTTCCAGCATAAACCTAGAATTACGTTTGGAAAAGTTTATGAAATATCTAACGTATTATAGAATGTTCTTGAATTACAAACTATGTGGTCTTGTCAAAGAAATAACAGACAAAAACTGAGGAAAGTATAAGCAGAAAAAATGCAGGCAAACTTGACTTATTTTCTACTTTACTTAATCTAAATTTTAAAAAAGCATTTCTAAAACTAATTTCTTGAGGAGAAAAATGAAATGGATGAAGCACAAATAGGCAGAGTAGAAAAGATAGCTAAATGTTTAAGCTTCTGGACAGGAAAGGCCTTTCTTTCAAAATAGAAAACACACATCACCCCCAGGGGGCCCACCACTCTTTGGCGGGGTCATGCTTGGGTACCACGGGGCCCCAGCCTTTGCAGCATTTTTACCCTTCTGTACTGCTTGTCTATCCTCTTGCTATTCTTTATCCCTCTCCCTCAGGAAACATGTCTGGGGTATTATCGGAAATGTTCTGCATTCTGTCACTGATGTATGAACAGTCTCACCTTTGTTCTTTGCTCCCTTTTCCTTTCTTTGTTTCCCTTCTCCTCTCGTTCCTGTGCTTCGGCATTTGAGGATCCTCTTTTTTTTTCCTTCTTCTTCCTCCCTGCGTGCTCCTGAAGGCCAGTCCACACGTCTGACGCGTAACAGTTGACTGTATATTAAAAACAAAGATTCCAAGACTTACCAAGCGGGAAAGCGCCGGCAGACAGGCACAATGAACAAAACACACAAACACACACACAGAATTACTAGCTTTCGCAACCGATGGTTGTTTCTTCATGAAGGAGAGGGAAAGACGAAAGGATGTGGGTTTGAAGGGAGAGGGTAAGGAGTCATTCCAATCCCGGGAGCGGAAAGACTTCCCTTAGGGGAAAAAAAAGGACAGGTGTACACTTGCGCGCGCGCGCGCGCGCGCGCGCGCACACGCACACACACACACACACACACACACACACACACACACACACACACACACACACACACACACACACACACACACACACATATCCATCCGCACATACACAGACACAAGGAGACATATTTAAAGGCAAAGAGTCACTCTTTGCCTTTAAATATGTCTGCTTGTGTCTGTGTATGTGCGCATGGATATATATATGTGTGTGTGTGTGTGTGTGTGTGTGTGTGTGTGTGTGTGTGTGTGTGTGTGGGCGCGCGCGAGTGTACACCTGTCCTTTTTTTCCCCTAAGGGAAGTCTTTCCGCTCCCGGGATTGGAATGACTCCTTACCCTCTCCCTTAAAACCCACATCCTTTCGTCTTTCCCTCTCCTTCATGAAGAAGCAAACATCGGTTGCGAAAGCTAGTAATTCTGTGTGTGTGTTTGTGTGTTTTGTTAATTGTACCTGTCTGCCGGCGCTTTCCCGCTTGGTAAGTCTTGGAATCTTTGTTTTTAATATATTTTTCCCATGTGGAAGTTTCTTTCTATTTTATTTACAGTTGACTGTATAACGCATAATTCCCAGCCGCGGGTCAACGAGTAAGGTTTGCACATAGCCCCAGTACGGGCCAGGCCCAGGAAGGGGTGATTGCCTGAGCTGTAACCTTCCCAAATTGCCTATTGGTCCCTCTGTCAGGTGTTTGTGAGGCGTGAACAATCATCTAAGGTGGGTACACCCTCTTGTGAAGAGGCCCTCACTTGGAAGGAGCGAGTCATTGGAGATGCTGGCAATCATGGGGATTTCCTCGTGGTCAGTCAATCGTCTTCCCACTCAATGTCTACAAAATGTAAACGTAAGGAGGCTAATGATTCAAAGACCCTCCCTGTTGCACCATGGTTCCTCGTGGTCTTTTGAACTGAAGATGGCGAGTCCTTTCTCCACATTAAATCCGTTTAATATTCAGAAAGGTGCTGATGCATTTGCTGGCCCTGTGAAATCTTGCTCTTGTCTACGGAATGGCACTTTCCTTTTGGAGACCACTTCTGATGCTAAAGCACAACTGCTTGCTGCCTCGCTTCTCCACGGTTTCCCTGCTTGTGTCAAGGCCCATAGAACTTTGAATTCTTCCCGTGGTGTAATTTACACCATGCTGCTCGACAATCTAACAGAGGCCGAAACTATTATTACCTCTCTGATCAAAGTGTCATTGCCGTCAATTGTGTAATGAAAAAAGGTTGATCGTCTAGGGTACCCACCCGCACTCTCTTTCTCACATTTGATAGAGTGGTGCACCTGTCAAAGCTCATAGGTGGCTATGAAATTATCACAGTCCAGCCGTACATTCTGAAGCCGATGCACTACTACCAGTGTCATAGTTTCAACCACACTAGAACGTCTTGACGACACCCAGCCAGATGTGTCACCTATGGTAGGGATGCGCACGAGGGTGACGGTCCACATCCTTCTCCCTGCTGTATCAACTGCAACGGCAGCGATGCCACCGCCTCTCAGGATTGTCCCACATGTCTTGATGAGCAGGCTGTTCAAGAGATCTGGGTAAAGGAAAAGGTGCCTTACCCAGTTGCTCGCAAGTTACTGGCTAGTTGCAAACCCTGCGTTCTCCCGTCAGGTACCTATAGTTCTGTTCTTATTACCCCCTCCCTCCATGAAGGACATGGCCATGCAGACATGCAACCTACAATTCAGATTTGATATTGTGAAATTGCCTATTGTCAAAGTAGCATGGCCATCCCTCTGTCCAGCTGTGCAACGAGCCATCAAAATCTCACCTCTAGGGGTGAAGCCACCAGCTACACAACTGGTAATGGTGACGGCACATGATACCTTAGCGCGGCCAACCTCCGTGTCACTGGTGTGACCAACAACAGTTTTTCAGCGTAGGACTACACAGACTGATTGCAAAAGCACACCAATGCTTCTGTGTACCCCATGGAGCAGGAGCCTCCTGCCTCTGTGCCCTGTAGTAGCGCCTCTTCCCCAGCTGTCACTCGACAGCCGCCAAGCTGACACCCCCACGTCTCTTCATCATGACTCTCCTCTAATGGAACATTCACGGCCTTCAATCCCACAATGAGGATTTATGGCTGCTTTTAGTGTCGCGTCATCCCCTTGTACTCTCCCTTCAGGAAACAAAATTGCACCCTCACGACTGCTTTGAGCTTTAACATTTCTTATCGATTCGCGATTCGCGAGCAACCATTTCCCGTGTGCTATCCGTTTGGTGATCCCTACCCCATCCATGTCCACATCTAAATGGCAGCTTCCTAGGGCTGACTGGCAGCTTTACTCCTCCCTGGCGACGTTTGAAGAAAAAGATTTCCCCAGTTGTGATGACCAGGTCGTATGTCTCACCAACGTTATCCTCACTGTTGCAGAACACTCCATCAGCCTCACTTCCTCCTGACCACAGCGTGTCCCAGTCCCTTGGTGGACTGAGGCATGCTGTGATGCAATTTGTGCACATAGACGTGCTCTCCACATTTGTAACTGCCACCCTACCCTGACAAACTGCGTTCATTATAAACAGATGTGTGCAAAGTGTCATCACGTTCTTCGGGATAGCAAAAGATATAGCTGGATTTCATTCACTTATTCTTCTAACAGTTCCACACCTTCCTCTGTCCTGTGGGCCAACCTCCGATAGCTCTCTGGAACGAAGATCCATTCCCCTATTACGAGCCTGACAATTGCTGATGATGTCATGACTTTCTCCATCGGAAAAAAGCGGAGGAAGCTTGGGCACTACCCTTCTCTTCTCCGAATCGTGAGTGCTACAATGTCGTCTTTAATATGAGGAAGTTAGACCATGCTCTCAGTTCATTCCAATCCTCTGCCCCAGGATCAGATGCCACCCACATTCAGATGTTACAGCACCTTCCTGTAGCGGGCAAGCACTTTCTACGTAACACTTACAATCTCATCTGGGTGGAAGGCACAGTTCCTGGATGCCTGCGTGAAGCCACAGTTATATCCATACCTAAGCCAGGTAAGGACAAAACCTTCCTTCTAGCTACCGCTCCATCTGTTACGAGCTGCATTTGCAAGATTTTGGAACCTATGATTCATGCCCGGCTGGTGTGGTGTCTCAAGTCTCAACATTTACTAACGAATGCACATTGTGGATTTCAAGCTAAGTGTTCTGGAGCTGACCATCTTGTTACTTTTTCCACCCATGTCATGACTGTTTTTGTGTGGAAATTCAATAATGTAGTGGTGTTTTTTGATTTGGAGAAGGCCTACACCTGCTGGAGAACTGATATCATCTATACTCTTTACACACGGGGCTTCCTTGGGCGTCTGCCCTGTTTTCTTCGGGAATTTTTACAAGACCGAGATTTCAAGGTGCATGTGGGCTATGCTTTGTCGGACACCTTTATTCAGGAAAATGGTGTGCCTCACAGCGCCGTCCTCTTTCTCTTTGCTATTGCCATTAACCCGATAAAGGCCTGTCTCCCAACAGACATCTCCAGCTCTCTTTTTGTAGACGATTCTGCCATCTATTGCATTTTCCATGGACCTGTGTTACTGAGCATCATCTTCAGCACTGTCTTGATTGTCTTTACTCCTGGAGCATCGACAATGGCTTTAACTTTTCCCCTGACAAAATTGTCTCTATGAATTTGTGGCAGCGCAAATGGTTTCTCCCACCACCTCTACATCTTGGGCCTTTTGCCTTCCATTCATTGAAACTATGAAATTTCTGGGGTTAATGCTGGACAGGAAACTCCCTTGGTCCTGCCATGTGTCTTACCTGGCAGCCTGCTGTACACGGTCCCTCAATCTCCTGTGTCCCCAATGGTACTTCCTGGGGTGCTGATCGAACCACCGTCCTACATTTGTACCGGACAATTGTCCATTCGAAACTCGACTATGGGTGCTTTGTTTATGCATCTGCATGCCCATCCCTCTTACGCCATCTCAACACTATTCACCATCATGGCATCCGTTTGACCATGGGTGCCTTTTACACCAGCCCAGTTGAAAGTCTGTATCCTTAAGGTGCTGAACTACCACTGTCCTACCTCCGTGACTTTCTCCTTAGCAGGTATGCATGCTGTTTGTATGCCATATGTGGCCACCCCTCCTATGCCTCCTTCGTTGATGATTCCTTTGATCTCCAGTATGAGGCTTGTTCCTCTTCTCTGTTACCTCCTGCAGTCCGCTTTTGCCACTTGCTACGGCGGCTTAACTTCACACTACCTGCAACTTTCCCATTGGGTTGAACCCTTCACCACCTTGGCTTCGTGAAGCAGCCCATGTTAATCTTGGCCTTCATTCATTTCCTAAGGACACTACTCGAGCCTCGGTCTATCACCTCCAGTCTCATGACCTTTGCATTGAACTTTGCAATAGTACCTTCGTATACACTGATGGCTCTCGGACGGACGTGGGGTTGAGTGTGCCTTCATCATTGGCACCAGTGTCTTTCGATATCGGCTTCTGGCACACTCCTCAGTACTTACAGCTGAGCTCTTTTCCTTGTATCAGGCCATGGAGTACATCCATCGACACAGCCTTTCCAATGTTTGTCCTCTGCTCAGACTTGCTCAGTGCCCTCCAATGTATATGTACGCTGTACACTGCTCATCCCTTAGCGCATCGGGTTCAGGACAACTGTCACTTGCTCACTCTTGGTGGATCCAGTGTGATGTTTCTGTGGGTCCGCGGTTATGTCGGTTCTGCCAAACGAGGCTGCTGCTGATGTTGCTGCCAAGGCTGCAGTCCTCATACTTCGGCCCCCGAGTACCTATATTCTCTCTGATGATCTCTGTGTTGCTGTCTGTCAGGAGGTGGTGTCCGTTTGGCTTCGCCAATGGTCCCCCCTTCACGGGAACAAGCTTCGGCATACTATGCCTCTCCCAGTGCCTTGGACGACCTCTTCTTGGCCCTCCCGTCGGGAGGGGATTATTTTAACTCAGCTGTGTATTGGACACTGCCTTGTTAGCCATCATCATTTGCTATTTTTTTGACAATTTACAATCTAGCTTGGGTTTGCCGTCTGATTTATCAGCCATTTTAGCGAATGGCGTGCAAGTTGTCGACTGTATTTTACTTTTTATCTGCTGAAGCAATATGGCAAAGGCCATTTAATTTTTATTTTTGGGCGTCCATTTCTGTATGGTGTTTTTTCAGCCCATTTTCCTCATGCCTGTTTTTAGCTGTCTCCTATTCCGTCCATTGGGACTGACATATAGTCGTTTAACTCCTCTCTATGTTCGTGTTGTATAGTTTTGACTTAGGTGCATATGACCCCAATTGCTTGCACCCTAAAGCAAAACAAAACAAACAAAGGCAAATGATCTTCTCCTTTGCCAACTCAAAGGTCCTCTCTGATGGTGTCACCATGTTGTACCCTAGCCCGGCCTGCCTCTCTTTCGTCGGTACGCACCACCAACCATTTTTCAGCATTGGACTCCACAGACTGACTGCACAAGCACAGCAATGCTTCTGTGAACCTCATGGAGCAGGATCCTCCTGTAGTAGCGATTCTACACCGGCTGTCACTTGGCGGCCGCCAAGTTGTCACCGCCACATCCCTTCCCCCTCATGACTGTCCTCCAATGGAACGTTCACGGTATTTGGTCCTACAAAGAGGATTTATGGTTGCTTTTACCGTCACAGGATCCTCTTGTACTCCACCTCAGGAAACGAAAGTGCACCCTCACAAGTGCTTTGAGCTTTCACATTACTTACATATTCGTTTTGACCTTCTCCCTGAGGTTGGCATTCCATCTCATGGGGGCGTCATGCTACTCATATGGGATGATATCCATGGTCAACCCGTCTCCCTGACTACCCATCTTCAAACTGTTGCAGTTCGCCTTTTCCTTCTCTGCCTGACTTTTCCCCTTGTACCATTTATGTCCCTCTGTCATTCAGTGTCACCTGGGCAGACTTACTTCAGCTTAATGGGCAGCTACCTCCCACATTTTTGCTACTCGGTGACTTTAATGGGCATCATCCCCTTTGGGGTTCTCCCAGGACTTATCAGAGAGGTGTCCTATTGGCTGATCTTCTTAACCAACTTGACCACTTCTTCCTTAACACTGGAGCACCCACTTTTCTTTCTGACTCGTTGCATACCTATTAACATTTGGACCTATCCTTTTGCTCTGCCCAGTTTCCCCATTGTCTTGAGTGGTCTGTTCTTTCTGACACCTACTCAAGCGACCATTTCCCGTGTGCTCTCCATTTGCTGACTCCTACCTCATCCGAGTGCACACCCAAATGGCAGCTTCCTAAGGCTGACTGGCAGCTGCACTCCTTCAAAGAACAAGATTTCCCCAGTTGTAATGACCAGGTGGACTATCTCACCACCATTATCCTTACTGCTGCAGAACATTCCATTCCTCACACTTCCTTTTTAGCACATCGTGTCACCATCCCTTGGTGGTCTCAGGCATGCTGCAATGAAATTCATGCATGGAGATGTGCTCTCCGCATTTTTAACCATCATCGTATGGTGGCAAACTGCATTCATTTTAAACAGATGCATGCCAAGTGTCATAGCGTTCTTCAGGATAGCAAACGAGCTAGCTCGATTTCATTCACTTGTTCTTTTAATGGTTCCACCCCTTGCTCTATCGTGTGGGCCAACCACAGATGGCTCTCTGGGACCAAGATCCATCCCCCCATTTCCGGCCTCACAGTAGCTGCCGATGTTATCATGGACCCTATTGCTATCTCCGACACCTTGGGCTGCCATTTCGCGGAAGTTTCGAGCTCATCCCACTATCACCCTGCCTTTCTCCATCGGAAACGAGGAGAGGAGGCTCGTGCGATACCCTTCTCTTCTCTAAATCGTGAGTGCTGCAATGCTGTCTTTACTATGAGGGAGCTAGATTGCACTGTCAGTTAATCTTGATCCTCCACCCCAGGGCCGAACACCATTTCCTTTACGGGCAAGCTGCAGAGGCCCAATAAATTTAGTATGCAATTTCTTGTAAAACAGTTGTTTCCTATTTATTTCCTGAACACCGTATTTCCTGGTGTAGCGTGTCACCATGTCTTAGCAGCTAAGAGTAGGAGGTTGCCAATCTTGTAAGACACAGCTGGCACATCAAAACGCTTGCCTTGCCACCAGCCTCAGCCAGCTGTGCCACGTGCCGGCCCACTTGAATGGCCACAGCAAGCGACACGGCTCCTGGGAGCAGGGAGCGCTCCGCGGCTCACAATGGAGCCGACGAGCTGGAACAGCCTGGTCTATGGGGACTGATGTATAGTCATTTAACTCCTCTCTGTGTTCATGTTCTATAGTGCTGACTTGGGTGCGTATGACTCCAGTTGTTTTTGCACCCTAAAGCAAAAACAAACAAAACAAGAAAACACACATTCACAACTCAAACACACATAGCCGATTGAAACTTTGTCTGAAGTAAGCAGAAGGTGGAGACAGGATGGGCTATTGGATGCAGAACTGGTTGGCTGTACTGGTGAGAGGAGGGAGGAGGGGAGAGGAGAGAAGGGACAGAGAGAGGTGGAAAAGACTAGTAGGCACATTGGTGGTGTACAGTGTGTTTGTAATGCCAGGGAAGTAGACAGGTAGCTGGAGGACAGCAACTAGCAAAACTTGAGACCACGGGAGTTACAGAAATGGAGGAAATGGTGTAGCAAGAGTGCCTTCCAACACAGTCCAGAAAAGCTGGTGTTGGTAGGAAGAATCCACCAAGTGGCACAGACTGTGAAGCAATAATTGAAGTCGGGCACATTGCACTGGGCAGCAAGTTCAGCAATTTAGTGGGTGGGGAGGGGGGGGGGTGTGTCCAGCTGTTCTCTGGCCACAGTTTGGTGGTGGCCATACATGTGGACAGACAGCTTCTTAGTGGCCACACCCACATAGAAAGAGGCACAGTGGTTGCAGCTTAGTTTGTAGATCACGTGGCTGCAGTCACAGGTAGCTCTGCCTTTGATGGGATAGGAGATAACCATGACAGAACTGGAGTATGTCATAGTGGGAGTGTGTATGATATATGGACAAGTCTTGCATCAAGGTCTATTTAAGAGGTAGGAGCCATGAGGCAGTGGGTTGGGAGTAAGGGTGGAGTAGTGATGAACAAGGATATTGCATAGGTTCCATGGGCTGTGGAATACCACTGTAAGAGAGGTGGGAGGATATTTCTCCTTTCAGGGCATAATGAGAGGAAGGTGAAACCCTGGTGGAGAATATGATTCACTTTCTGTGGTTCTGGGTGGTACTGAGTCATGAGAGGAGTGCTTTTTGAGGCCAGAAAGTGTGTATGTATGAAGTGGTAGGTGACTAGAGAGGCAAGGCACAAGAGATCTGTTTCTGGACGAGGTTGAGTGGGTTAATTTAGGTTTGTGAAGGCTACAGGAAGACCCTTGGCATATTTGGAGAGAGACTGTTTATCACTATGGATGTAATAACCTCGGTTGGTTCAGCTCCATGGAAGGGACTTCAGGGTATGGAATGGGTGCCAGATGACAAAGAGGGCATGTTGTTGGTGGTTGGTAGGTTTGATATGGACAGAGGTACTCATGCAGCCATCCTGGTGGTGGTCAACATTCAGGAAGGTGGCTTGTTCGGTCAAGGTAGGACCAGGTATAGCAAATAGGGAGAAGCTCTTGATGTTCTGGAGTAATATGGATATGGTGCTCTCAACCTCAGCCCAGATCTTGAAGATGTCATCAATGAATCCGAACCAGGTGATGGGTTTGGGATTCTAGGTGGTTAGGAAGGATTCCACTAGATAGCCCCTGAATCCCAAATCCCTATGCAATATCTTTGTCCACCCTGCACTGGTGTGTGTGTGTGTGTGTGTGTGTGTGTGTGTGTGTTTTCTGAAGAAGGCTTTGTCCAAAAGCTAGATGTATAACAGACTTCTCATTGTGCTTGTCTGAAACTCAAAACTTCATCATTACAGTGAGTCGCAGTATGTCATTTTCCTGACATTATTGATATTCCAGTCTGGAGTTTTTGTTGTTTTATAGAACTTATCGTAAAAATGTCGGATGGATTTGCTAACTAGTTAGCTTCTAGAGATGATATATGTAGTACTACCGGTACCCACACATAAAAGTGAAAGTAGTGTCTAGATTTTGGACTTTATAGTTCCTTCTTCAGGAAGAGAGGTATAGGTTGGGGTAGGTTAAAATGAAGGGCAGGTCAGGCAGACTAAAAAATGGGATAGATGTTAGTGGGTTAGTGCATGAGACAGGTTTTATAGTGGGAATCGTTGCATCGATAGGAACCTTGAGGTAGGGGGTAATGATTTGGGAATGTTATAAGTTTTAACTAGGATGTGGAGAAAAGCCTTGAGGCATTCAAAGCCTAGTATTGTTTCTAAGTTTTTTTGGAAATGTGACTGTGTCAGTCGGAGGGTGACAGCAGGATACTGTCAGGGGACTTGTCTATAAATGAGATCTGTGAAACAGTTGCAGGAGAGTAAAACCTCGGGGTGTCTGTTGGAGTAAGTATTAAGGGACTCGGTGATTTAGTAGATTTGTTTGTGTGGATGCTTAGGCTGTAGGGAAGGGAGCACTTGATGGGAAAGGGGTGGCAGCTGTCAAAGTGTAGGTATTGTACCTATCCTGCTGTAGGTATTGTTGCTTGTCTGTTGATATTATATGTACCGAGGTTCAGATGTAGGCTTCAGCGAGGTGGAGTTCCACATCAGAGGAAGTTACTTTGGATTTATAAAAAGATCAGGTAAATTTGAGTTGGGAAAAGGAGATAAGTGCTCGAAGGAAATAGGGGAAATTGTTCTCCGTCATGTGTTCAGACGACACAGATATTGTTCATAAACCTGTACCAAGCCCAGCGTCCAGCTTTGGGATGCAACAGAAACTGCTTGTACCGTGCTTCTTTAATCTGAAGATGACAACTGGCTGCTCTAAACTGGTAATGGTTCAGTAAAATGTTAGTGATTGTGCTGAAAAAAAAACATAAAAATTAAAGATCTATCAGAGGTAAAGCCACTCTTGTAAGCAGTTATATCATATACTGCCTCTGCTGTAATTTTTGCAGAGCACTTTATGTGGGCTGACCACCAACCAACTTTTTACTGGAATGAATCCACTGCCAAACCTTGCTCAAGAGCAGATTTGACCACACTGTGGGAGAACATGCGCCTGAGTACAACATGCTCAAATTCAGTTGCTGCTTCACAACCCATGCTATCTGGATCCTCCAGCTCCCATCCCCAGCACCAGAACTGCGTAGTTGGGACTCACGCATGCAACTCAGTCCTGTAATCATCCTGAATTGAATGTGCTAGCCCTTGTCCCACACCCACCTCTATTCCTGACCCAAGACCCAAACCTCATTCATTCTGTACACCCTCTTCCTCATGGTCTTCCTCCTCTTACATTCTGTCTTGCCCTTCGTATCTATTTCTTAATGATATTGTGTGCCACAGACAACTCCACCTGCCTGCAACCAGAATGAGCTTTGTATGTACCAATATGTTCTCTTACACACAATTGTTGTATTTTAGATAAAGGACATGAATATATAATGAATGTCCAATAATTATCTTAAGTTGTAAAGTTATTTTTAGTAACAGATAATGGCTGGATTGAATGTTATCACAATGCCATGAATGCCTTCTAAATAAAAACTGTGAATTTATTCTGCTGTGACTTATAACAGAAGTTTGTACTCAACACGATTGTTATCTGTAAATTTATTGTTTCCTTACTGTAAAATATTTTTTGCAGGTAGTGTACCTTCCTTGGGTGCTGGCTTACTGTTTGGTGGAATACTGGGGTATGGAGCATACCAGATTTCACAGGATCCCAATGATTACCACATTCTTCTGGGCACAAGTACTGCCCTTGGAGGATTAATGGGATACCGTTTCTACAACTCTGGGAAATTTATGCCTGCAGGATTAGTGGCAGCTTTGAGGTACTGAAACATTCAAATATTTTTCCTAGATGCAACAAGTGTATCCTGGAATTGGGAACTATGTCTAAATGCGTAGTGCTATATCTTGCTGGTTTTGGGGAAAGAATATACAGGCTAATTACTTATTTGATCACTCTACTCTTCATCTACTTCACAACATAGCAGAAACAGAGTGAGATGGTACAGCCTGTAAGCCAGTAGACTTGCATTTGTGAGAATGGCAGTTCACACTGCCCTGCCATCCAGATTTAGATTTACTGTGAGGAAATTACTTAAGGCAAATGCTGTGGTGGTCCATTTGATAGGCCATGGAAGACTTCCTTTCTCGATCCAAGCTTTTGCTTGCTCTTCATTGATCTTATTGTTGACAGTATATTAAACCGTAATCTTCTTATTTAGTGTAGTGGAATGCAAGCAAAGTAATTATTTTTGTGATTATTGATTCAGGTCCATAGGACATGGACCCATGGTATCTTAGAGCAGAGGAAGAGGGTAGTTCTCCTGGGAGGGGAGACAGAACTTGCAGTGTGATGTTATTTGTTAGTATGAGAGAGGAAATAATTCATGATAAATTTTAATATAACATATTTGAGGAGGCTTACCCAAATCCCTAAGATACTTCAGAATGAAATTCTGTACATAGATTTATTTATTTAATTTGGATCATTGGTATTTCGAGTAGTTTTATGCAGCTTACCACAAATACCTCACTAATGCCAACCTCTTTATATCAAGAGGAGTGCTTGCACCTACACCCTCAATTATTTGTCTTCCCTTGCAGATCTTGCCCCCTACAGCTCCCTCTAACACCATGGGCGCTATTTCTGTATGTCTTAATAGAAGTTCTGCCACTCCATCTCTTTTTCTCGTTATTGATTTTTATATGTTCATACATTCCTTTCTTCCCTTATTCTGTGGAGAACTAACTGAGAGAAACTGAAAAGCTTGAAAACAAGTAAGTCGGCACATCCTGCTGTAATTCCAGTTAAGTTTTATAAAGAATATTGTATGGCATTGGTGCCTTTCTTACCTTGCAAGTACTGCAAATCTCTAACTCGATGCACAGTCTCAAGTGACTGGAAAAAAAAAAAAAAAAGAAAAAAAAGAAAGCACATGACTCCTGTGGATAAGAAGGGTAAAAGAATAGACCTGCAAAATTACAGACCAATATACCTAACATTGGTTTGTGGCCAAATCCTCTAACATATTCTCAGTTTGAATATAATATATTTTCTTGAGACTGAGAAGCTTATATCCACAAATAAGCATGATTTAGAAAATGAAACTCAGCTTGCCCTTTTTCCATGTGATATATTGTGAACCATGGATGAAGGACAACAGGCTAGATTCCATATTTCTAGATTTCCGGAAAGTGTTTGACCCAGTGCCCCACTGCAGACTGTTAACAAAGGTATGATCATATGCAATAGGTTCACAGATAAGTGAGTGGCTCAAAGACGTCTTGAGTAACTGAACTCAGTGTGTTGCCCTCGATGGCGAGTGTTACACACAAAGGTATTGCAAGGAGTACCCAAGGGAAGTGTGACTGGACTATTGTTGTTGTATACATACATAAATGATCTGGAGAACAGGATGGTCAGTAATGTGTTGTTGTTTGTTGATGATGCTGTAGCGTATAGTTAGGTGTCGAAGTTGAGAGTGACTGTAGGAGGATACAAGATGACTTAGACAAAATTCCTAGTTGGTGTGATGAATGGCAGGTGAAAATGGTAAGTTAATGTGGATGATTAGGAAAAACAAGCACGTAATGTTCGGATATAGCATTAGTAGTGTCCTGCTTGACACAGTCATGTCCTTTAAATTTCTGGGCATAATGTTGCAAAGCAATATGATATGGAACAAGCGTGTTAGGATTGTGGTAGGGAAAGCAAATTGTCAACTTCAGTTTATTTAGAGAATTTTGGGAAAGTGTTGTTCATCTGTAAAGGCGACTGCATATAGGATACTGGTGCGACCTGTTCTTTGAGATCTGTACCAGGTCAGATTAAAGGAAGACATTGAAGAAATTTGAAGGCAGATTGCTAGAATTGTTAACAGCAGATTCGAACAACATGCAAGTGTTACAGAACACTTTGGGAACTGAAATGGAAATCCCTGAAGGGAAGGCAACGTTCGTTTTGAAGGGTGCTTTTAAGAACATTTTAGAGAATTTCTAAATTGTCATCAAGATTTAGGTTTTCTGTTGTTGCTGTAAATACGAGGGCTATCCACAAAGTACATTACGTTTTGGAATTAAAAATAAAAAAAATATTGGAAATTTTTTAAAATTATATACAGATGAAAGCCACACTTAAATACTACTTTTCTACATAGTTGCCATTTAAATTAAGGCACTTATCGTAGCGAGGAACAAGCTTGGAAATTCATTTGTCGTAAAATTCGGCAGCCTGTGCCTTCAACCAAGTGGTTAATCAGTAACTCGGTAGAAATACGATTTTTGTGGATTTCCTGGAAAGAGGCACTACAACAAACTCTCAAAGGTATTACCAAACTCTGCACAACCTCAGAAGAGCAATACAAAACAAGTGCAGGGGAAAGTTGGGCTCAAAGATCTTGCTGATTTACGACAACGCCTGGGCCCACACGGCAAATGCCACTCGTGAAGTTCTCGAATATTTTAAGTGGGAGTTGTTTCCTCATCCGCCGTACAGTCCCGACCTGGCACCGAGCGACTTCTACTTATTCCCAGCAATGAAGAAGTGGTTGGCTATGCAGCGTTTTGATGATGACCCACAGCTTCAAGAAGAGGTAATCATGTGGTTGAAGGCGCAGGCGGCCAAATTTTACGACAAAGGAATTTCCAAGCTCATCCATCGCTACGATACGTGCTTTAATTTAAATGGCAACTATGTAGAAAAGTAGTATTCAAGTGTGGCTTTCATCTGTATATAATTTAAAAAAATTTCTAATACTTTATTTGTTTTTAATTCCAAAACGTAATGTACTTTGTGGATAGCCCTTATAGCTTGAGAAGGGCAGCGTTTTATCATTATCATCCATGTTCAATCTGTGCTCCAGTTTTGTATTTCTGTTGACATGGCATTAAACTCAAGCATTTTTTTCCTTCTACATCTTTTTGTTCTCCTGCCTCAAGGATCTTCTGAATGACCTACAATTACAGACTTATTTGACATTTTAAAAAATCAGTGACATCAATGTGTCAGTCACTTCAAAATTAAGCTTTCAGTGATAGTTTCCAGCAGCCTTATAAACATGCCCAAAACACTGTTTATATCTTTCACAAAATTTTTATACAGTTTGGTTGTTATCAAAAAGAGAGATCTGAGCAGTTGTAGAATAAATCTACTGAGCAGTCACCTCATCCCGCCACATACTATCATCATTCTTACTTCCAAAAATGTCAAAAGTGCTCACCTCACTACCCAGCACAGTCAAACCTCTGGAATGCGTAAATAAAATACTCTGCCACGGCTATGTCTATCAAGTGGAGCCCTGAAATGATATCACCTTTTCATAAGCAGCTTCATACACCATCCAGTCAGCTTACATTTTCCTCTTAATCTTCACAACATCCTTGTCACATCTTATGACATTCTCATACCAATTGCCCTACCTCATTGTTCCTAACCCTGCAGTCATTCAGAGTGTAGAAGTTGCTCTCTTCACTCAACATTATCACCTACTCTAGCCGCATCCATAGCAGAGCTTACAATGTTAAACGCAGGGTCACATGACCAACTTCTCCCATTACTGACAAGCTGATTGCTTTCACTGCACAGCAAGCTACATAGGGAGGACCACCACCAGCCTAACAAAACACTGCACATATCTGGACATAGGTGATTTCCAGAATGAATTTTCATTCTGTAGCAAGGTGTATGCTGACATGAAACATCTTGGCAGTGCAAAGCTGTGTGCCAAACTAGGGCTCAAACCCAGAACCGTTGGTTTTTCACTGGGAAATGCTCTAGCAACTGAGATATCCAGGCACAACTGCAATACACCCCCACAGCTTCAGTTCCACCAGTACCCCTCTCCTACCTTCCAAATTTCACAACTCTATAGGAAAAGATAGATTGCTACTGACTGTAAAAAAGATATGTCAAGTTGTAGACAGGCATTGAATAAAAGGTACTCACATGTAGCTCCCCCCCCCCCCCCCCCCCCCCACACACACACAGTGAGAGAGAATGAGAGAGAGAGAGAGAGAGAGAACAATAATCTGCAGCAGTCTGCCCTGTGTGTTTTTGAGTATCTTGATATAGGTATTGGTTTACCATGAGCATTCTCAAAAAACTATTTTCCACCATCTTCATTCACAAAAAGCTCATAAGTCTTCCATTGTGTTCTGAAATATATGCGTACTTTATTTTATAGCTGTATAAAATGTGTCCAAATCTGAATTCATGAATATGATACTTTTCTCTTTCAGTGTTGCCATGGTCCTCAGAATAGGAGCACAGAGAGCTGGTCTCGTTGGAATAAAGAAGTAAACTATATCAGTGGCATTCCTTGTAGACATTTTTTTAAATCTTTTTCTACAGATTCAGCTAATTTTTTGTTGTTATCAAGAATGTTTATGTGAACTTTTGCAATAAATTATTACAAGTATACTGTTTTTATTTGCTTGATGCTTTCTTTTTCCTTTGGATTATATTCTGTTTATATGTAGTTTGGATATGAAAAATGCCCAGAAATTTCTAAACATGCTGCTACTCATTAATGGTGATACCTGATAAATAAGTTTGGATTTGGGGGGGGGGGGGGGGGGGGGGGGGAGAGAGAGAGAGAGAGAGAGAGAGAGAGAGAGAGAGAGAGAGACAGAGTGCAGACTTGATATTCTACACTATTGTTTCTTGTTAAAAATATAGTTTTTGCATCTTATTACTGTATTGTGATCTTGTCAGTGTGGAGTAAATTTAAATGATTTGAAATATTTCATCAGTTTTCTTTAGTTATATTCCACATGGACTCGCTCATGTCAAAACATGTATTTTTGTGAACATGAAGGAAGATTTGTCCAAAAGCTAGCAACATTTTGTCTTTTTTATGTGCCTATTGACACCCCCCCCCCCCCCCCCCCAGTGCCTCACTTAATTATTTGTAATCCTCTGTTGCTGTCTGTTGTAGTTCCTTCCACCTTGTTACTCACACTAATCAGATTTTTGTCTTTTGTCAGTCCAGTTTGGAACTGTAATGGGCTTTTCTATGCAGAATGGGGAAAAAATAGCTCTTGAAGTCCTGCGAGTCCTACAGAATTCAAACTTCACAGTTATATAGGGCATAATTTTTGCCCCCCCCCCCCCTCCTCCTACTGAATATAAGTGAATTTATTCTATGACTGTCTTGTAGACAGGTTGAATCCAAACTCCAGTGACAAAGTTTTAGAGGATGTTCAGGGATATTTTCCGAGGGTTTTGGTCTATGAGTTTCATCATAACTGGCAGCTCATTACAGAGTAACTGCATTTCATCTGATTTCTTACTCCTCCCTCCACCCCTCATTGTTTCTGTATCTGTATTGAATTGAAAATATCGCAGAACACTGCAGATATTGACAGTATGCGCTGTGTGTCTTGTTCTGAAATGAACTTATATTCACAGTGCTTTCTATTGGAAACAGTGATGCCGACATTACTCTTTTCCCTCAAACTTACATTCTTAACTGCTCAGTTCTGTTTTTGTGGCAGTGATAGCTGCATATCAATAATGAAGCACAGTCATACGGATAGATTTAATGATGAAGAGTTGGTCAATATGCATCTCTTGTATGGGTTTACAGCATGCAATGGAAAAGCAGCATCCCGACGACTCTATGCTGAGCTGTTCCCTGTTACAGCAACCACTGCACAGTACTTTTGCATATCTTTGAGTTGTTGCGTTACTCTGTATTTTGTGTTATATGTTTTGATTATTACATTTTACAAGCTTTTTCACTGTTTTTTGGATAATTTCACAGGAAGAAAGATAACTGAGTTAACAAACTGAGTAAATCATAATTGCATTGTTACTCTGTAGCAAGCCACCTGAGACATAAGGTCACACATAGCAAAATACTCAGAAATATAGCGGAGATGTTGAGCCACAGACAGGCACAACAAAAAGACTACTAAGCGCCTAGGCTTTCGGTCACAAGGTGTTCTTCTGAAATAGACACCACACACACACACACACACACACACACACACAAGTGCAAATGCAGAATGCAGCTCACACGCTTGTGACTACTATCTCTGACAGCCAGTGACAGTGGTCGTGTGTGTGTGTGTGTGTGTGTGTGTGTGTGTGTGTGTGTGTGTGTGTGTGTGTTGTCTATTTCAGAAGAAGGCCTTCTGGCTATATTTCTGAACAATCTCCAAAATTTTGTTGGTGGATTTTGGGCTTACCTTGTATATAGCTGATGTTGAATTACATCATAGTTCCAATTCAAAATTGATTAAAGATTCCCTTATAAGTGGGTATATAATAAAGGACTGTTGTTTTCAGACAAATCTGAAAATTGATGACAGGTTTACTTAGGTTCACCTACTGCTTTCTAATACTGACCTTGTGATGTTTCATGTGTCCCTAAATCACACTAATTCTCATACCATTGTGATTTAATTGGATAAGGGGTGAATTCATTCTATTGTTTACATTCCAGCTAGCATTTTCCATTGTCACATTCATTTTGCATTTATATTTATCTATATTGTGGCTGTAGCATTATGGGTGGACTCCAACCTAATGTAAGAGTTTTTAATGTGTCACAGAGTGGCTGGTTCATGCTTTCATTGTCTACTGATCAGCCAGCCACACATTTGCTGCAGTAGCATAATCAGTTCTTTATTGAGGTTCTGACACAAGAACAAAAATGATTGACTATTTGTCCAATAACAAAAAATGCCTGACAGGCACCAAATTAAATATTAAATCTAATGCAAATTTAGTTCTTCTGGACAACCCCTTCTAATGCTTGGACAGATATGTAAACAAACACTGGTAGCATATGTGGTATAGGAGAAAAATACATTTTCTTTGTTGTTATATCACTTGTTACACAGCTTTGATAAAACTATTACTTTCAGTTTTGTTACATTCAAGTGACTGTGCTATCTGTAAATGGCCTGCATGTAGCCAACCAAATAAATAAAGTGTCTGTACAAAACCTGTAAACAGACTTGTTTAACATCATTTTGACAGAAATCTTGCAAATGATCTATGGAACATGGATCTAACTGACTGACACCAGGAGTGCCCAAGGGATTGGTCTGTGGGAAAGATAGTGATATTTCCCATATTCAGCTGCTGCAGAACATCAAAATCCACCCTGCCCATGTATTTGTACACTGATAATAGGTGCATACTAAGTATAATTTGATGGTTCGTTTCACAAGCATGCTGCAACATCTCTTGAGCAGGTTGGAAGGTGAAATGCAGCTTTCTTAGTAGGAAACTGTGGCAGTGTCATGTGGACATTCTGTGTTTCAAACTAATGGGTTCTTGGCCTCAATTGTTATGGCAGAATGCCTGAGAGCTAGAGGAAGATACACTATTGAACAGACTTCCATGAGTACAACATAGTAATAAGCATCCGTGGCACAGAGAAACGACTGGAAGAGTTGTAAACAAATAAGTCACCAGGTCCAGGTCAGTTTTACAAAGAGTAATCTATGGCATTGGCCCCTTACCTAGACTGCATTTATCTTGAATCTCTCGCCCAGTGCAAATTGCCAAGCAACTGGAAAAAAGTGCAGGTGACCCTGTATGTAAGAAAGTCTTTAATTTTGTGGGTCCATCTGCCTAACACCCTAATGCAGAACCCTGCTGAAGAAGCCTTGAACATATTCTCAGTTCGAATGTAATAACTTTCTTGAGACTGAGAAGCTTAGGTAAATGAATTGGCATGGTTTTAGAAAGCATCACTCGTGCAAAACTCAGCTTGTCCTTTTCTCACATAATATACTGTGAACTTCGGCTGAAAGGCAACTGGGAGAGTCCATATTATTAGACTTTCAAAATGTGTGTGACATGGTGCTCCTTACAGGCTGCTAAAGAAAGTATGAGCATATGGAATAGGTACAAAGATATGTTAATGGGTTGAAGACTTCTTAAGTTATAGAACCCAGTATGTTGTCCTCTACAGCAAGTGTTCATCAGAGACAGAGGATCGTAAGGAGTGCCCCAGGGATGCGTGATAGGACTGCTCTTATTTTCTATATACATAAATGGCAGGGTGGACAGCACTCTGCGGTTGTTTGCCGATGATGTGGTTTATGGTAAAGTATCGAAGTTGAGTGACTGTAGGAGAATACAAAATTACGTAAACAAAATTTCTAGTTGATGTGATGATTAGCAGCTAGATCTAAATGTAGAAAAATGTAAGTTGATGTGGATGGCAAGGAAAAACAAACCTGAAATGTTTGGATACACCATTAGTAGTGTTCTGCTTGACACAGTCACATCTTTTAAATATGTGGGTGTAATGTTTCAAAGCGATATGAAATGGAACAAGCATGTGAGGATTATGGTAGGGAAGGAGACTGGTCAACTTCGGTTTATTGGGAGAATTCTAGGAAATTGTGATTCATCTGTAAAGGAGATTGCATATAGGATGCTAGTGCAACCTATTGAGTGTTTGGGATCTGTACCAAGTCAGATTGAAGGAAGACATTAAAGCAATTCAGAGGTGGGCTGCTATATTTGTTACTGGTGTGTAACAAAATTAGGGATGCTTCAGGAACTCAAATGGGAATCGCTGGAGGGAGGACGACATTCTTTTTGGGGAACACAGTTGAGAAAATTTAGAGAACTGACATTTGAAGGTGACAGTAGAACAATTGTACTGCCTCAAACATACATCGTGAGTTAGGGCCAAGTATATAAGACATGAGAGTAATCAAAAGCTAAAGGAGCACTAAAGTAGGATTGCAATATACTTCACCCTGACATCAACAAAACAGAAAACATACTATGCACAAAAAATTCTAAGATATAATCAAAGGTAATGTGGAGCATTGTTAGGCACAAAATAAGCAATTTTGGTCAGGCCAAAAGTAAATAAATAAGTAAAAATTAAATTCTCATTGACAGTAGCTCTACAACAGATGCTAGTAAATCCACAGATATCTTCCTAACAGTAGCTGAAAATAAAAGGACAAAAAATGGAGCATTGGAAGCAGGTGCATTAGACTTGAGTAGACAGGCAGTGCATACTGCACCACTAGACATTAGTTTTGATAATCCAGTGCACTCATCACAGCTAGTGTTTATATCCTTGGTGACATTGGTTCTCTGGGCATTAAAATGGATTGCGAGGGCTTTTTCAGTGCCTGACATTCGTCCCCTACTGCAGGAGACATCAAAAGAGACTATGAAGATACATTTTATTTTCAAATTAAACTTATTCAGATGGGCAAACTCTGAGTTACATAAGATTGTGGAGTCGCACCACGTGTCATGGAGCGAGTTCAGCAGAACTCGAAGCTTGTGTGTTCTAATCATGTTGAGTTGTTATGAAATTTTCATTTGTAGAAGCTGTAGGTGAGTACATCAATTTAATCAGTTATCAAATGATCAAACATAATAGGACTATCACTTTCTGCTTGAAAAAGTCAACTAATGCAGTTTTATGGAGTGATTAGAAGTGGAGGTAGGGTGGATTGCAATTGAGATTCATTGGAAGAGCCCTCAAGAAATGCAGTCCAAGAGCCCTCAGGAAATGCAGTCCATTAAAAAAACTGAGGTAACTTATGAAACACTCTTTTGAGCAATACTTGAAAACTGCTCTTCAGTCTGGAAGCTCGACCTGACAGGATTGATAGAGGAACTGCAGAACATACAAAGAAAAGCATGATGTTTCATCATCGATTCATTTAGTAAGTGTGAAAGCGTCATGGAGATGCTTGGCCAACTCCAGTGGCAGATGCTGCAAGGGAGGCATTCCGCATCACAGCATGGTCTACTGTTCATTAGAGAGATTTGACTCACATGGAGGCATACCAGTGATCATTCTTCCCGTGACAATTAGAAAAAGGGGAAAGTGACACTGGTACACAAGGTACCCTTCACCACACACTGAAAAGTGGCTTGCAGAGTGTAGAAGTAGATGTAGAAGAATTGGTGCTGTTTGCTTTAACTAGCACTAACCTAAGACCAACAGCTTGTCTAATTTCAGTCCTCCTCCATTTCTGTTAAAGTTGTTATGTTTTTGAATTTCTACGTCTCCCTATACATCCTGGCATAATAATGATAAAACTTTATTATTAGAGAATCAAATTTGGTGGTTCCTTGATCACAGAGCATAATCTGCTACTTCCGACTGGCTTTTCCACGTTGCCCAGTTGACAGTTGCTTCTTGTGCATAGTACAAGATTTTTTTCCCCCCCTTGTGGAATAATGAGGGTATCTGAGATGTTTACACAAGTAAAAAAGAATTTGTTCACTACAAAGAAATTATAACACATATGGAAAAGAGAAGTCAGAACTAATGAAGATCAACAGGGGGGTGGGACAAGGGTGTAAACATTTTTAGACTGTGGAAAAGGGAAGTTATACAAGGTGTGAGGTTAATACCAGGGCACAAATACTAAACTTTTTGGAGATGATCAAGTAATAATTTAGAAGACAGCAAATGACCTCCAGTTTTCAATAATCACTTAAATCAAATCTACAGGGTGTACATAAAGTCCAGGAACACTTTCAATTATTTATTGCACAAGAACTAAACATTGTACAAATGTCACACATATTGCATTTTGAAGAGAAACTCTGAAAGTTTTTTTTTTTTTTTTTTTACAAATATTCGATAGGCGAACAATGAGTGACCCGGCAGACATCAATACAGTAATCAAATTGTTGCCATACCCATCCCCCCATGACATTGTGGACTGTGGCAGTTGCTTCCCCTATTCTCCCCTGGAGCTCGGCTACATCACATGGTAGAGGTGGTATATACACCAGATCTTTAATGTGTCCCCACAGAAAAAAGTCACACAGAGTGAGATCTGGTGATTGGGGACGCCATTTCATGAAACAGCTGTCCCGTTCTGTAGCACGGTCGATCCATCAATGTGACAGCTCAGTGTTCAGGTACCCATGAAATTCACAATGAAAATGGGGTGGAGCTAAAAATTAAGTGATCAACAATGCCATCCCCAAGCTCATTCAATTGTTGCAACTGTGATCAAAACTTGAAACGGTTGTCTTTGTTGTTGTTACTGAGCTTCTGCACTAGCTTCAACTTGAATGGTTTCATAGACAGCTTCTGTGTCACAGGACTTTCCACACTGTCATTGGAGCCATTTTGAATTCACAGGATTCACGACACACCAATTTCTGTGGACTCCTTATGACTGTCTCTTGTATGCCCTCAGCATTCACTTCACTCACACTGGGATGTATGCTTCTCTTTGCTGGGCACAAGCAACCCGCCATAACAAATATGTTGTGCCAGTGGTAAATGGCCTTCCTTGTTGGTGGTTTCTCACCATACTTGGTTCTAAACATCCGTTGAACAGCTGTAGCACACTTGTATTTGTCAAACACCAACACACAGAAAGCTCACTCCGCACTTGAACTCGCCATGTTTGCGACTAGCGATGACTATCAGCAAATTACCAAACTACGCTGTGGTGGTATATATGGAGGGAAAAAAAGGCCTTTCAGTGTTTCTCTTCAAAATGACATATGTATGATTTCCGTACAATGTTTGGTTCTTGTACAATAAATAACTGAAAGTGTTCCTGGACTTTATGAACACCCTGTAGAACCATTATCACCTAAAAATTTAAGTAGAAAGAAAACTAAAGTAATTGCCTTCAAAGAATAACTTCCTGCATAAACTAAAATAGTATTGGGTGAACAGGGCAGTCAAGAGAACAGGTGCAATATTTTCATCCGTGAGGCTGCAATATTAGCCATGAAAATGAAAATAACATCAGTAATAAATTATGAGAGTGTCAGATGATATGTGGCACACCTTACGCATAATGCTGGGCAACAGGACAAGCAAGGATACTAAGCAAACATTTTACAAAGCAATGTTTACTCTATTCTAATATATGGAAGCAAATCTTGGATGTCCACTAGCAAAGACAATGGAAGAGCACAGTCAGCTTGAATGAAATTCTTCAGGGAAGTTAAAATAGTGCATACAGAGATCAAACACCAAACAATATTATAAGATAAGAACTAGCAGATTTTATACACTACTGCTGTGCCTGGCTCACAGATTCTTTTACCCTGGCTCACCAATGCCTCAATTACTCCTCTTTTCTGTACGAGATGATTTGAGTAAGTGGGTTTTCTGTACACTTTTTGCTCTAGTTCCATCAGTTTTTGTGAGTATATGTACATTGAAAACTGAAATGGAATCATCTTTCTCTTTTTCCATTAAGAACTTTGTAGACTGAGGATACCTCCAGCAGCAGGCGGCAAAATTTTATGCATAGAAATGTACTACTCAAACCAACATCACCCAAGATACATCAGTTTTGGCAACCATTTGTTAGAAAGCTTACAAAAATCATTGTATTACTGAAAAGTAGTAACTCTTCTAACTATAATGGTATTTTGACAAGGTACCAAAACTTCTGGTTACCCAACTTTACTCCTGTTGAGTCACTTTCATAAGCATTTGTTCAGTCAAGGCCTATTTCCTGAAAGACATAAGTAAGGGGCAGTATCCCTCATTTACAAAAGTGTAGGTAAGCAAATGACATGTAAAAAGTTTACAACAGAATACTGAAAGACCTCTCTGATTATGCATGTTATTAGCAGCTCAGTTTGGTTTCTGTGAACGCTTCTCTATTGAGAAAGATCTCACTAACTTGGCTTGCACTGAACTAAACAGGAAAAATTAGCCTGTGAGCATTTGCTGTAATATTAATGAGGCCTTTTATTGTGCACACACACTGATGTGATAAAAGTCATGGGATACCTCCTAACGTCAAGTCAGACCTCCTTTTGCTCAATGTAGTGCAGCAACTCTACATGGCATGAACACAAGTCATTGGAATTCTCCTGCAGAAGTATTGAGCCGTGCTGCCTCTATCCATAGTTGATGCCTGAAATTTGGTGCTCTCGGCACACTCTTTACACTTTGGGTCTTGGAATATTGAATTCCCTAACAATCTCCAAAATGAAATGTCTCCCGCATCTTGCACCTACTACCATTCCATGTTCGAAGTCTGTTAATTCTCATCATGTGGCAATAATCCCATCAGAAATCTTTTCACATGAATCACTTGAGTACAAATGACAGCTCTGCCGAGGCATGCCCTTTTATACCTTGTGCACATGATACTACTGCCATCTGTATATGTGTGTAACACTATCCCATGACTTTTGTTACCTCAGTGTAGATAACAAAGTTCAGTTGTATTGAATTATAGGCATTACTGTTGCAAACCTAGAAGGGTTACATTGACAAATATACAAAAGGAATCAGACTAAATTTGGAGTGGGGAGATATTAAAAGTGAAATACGGTGTCTTGCAAAATTCCTATGCTTATTGGTCTAAGTAAGTTTATTTACCTGGGGAAATGAAGAGCTCTTCAAAAATTGTGATGTATGCTGGTGACAGTATTATACTGATAAATGGCTGAAAAGTATCCATATCAGATACATTCAGGAGAATAATGGACAAGGCTTACAAGTGATTCACAGCAAACAGGTTAACCGTTAATCTTATGTCGATTCATACATGCACTTCAAATTATATCAAAATGTTTATCAGGACCATGGGCGGAGATCAGAGGGCACTCACTGGATGAAGTATCTTGACATCCAGATGGATAGTAGACTGAGGTGGCACCAGCATTGTAAAGAGTTAACTAAAAAGCTGATTTCTGTCTACTTTGCACTTAGAAATCTCTCTCACTGTGGTGACCTTCAGACAGGATTGTTAGTATTGTTTGCATACTTTCACTCAGTATTGTTACAGCATAGTCTTTTCAGGCAGTGCCGTTAATGTTATAAAGATATTTATTTGATACACATGTGCTGTAAGAATTTTGTGTAAAGTTGGTAACCGAATATCTTACAGAAGCCTCTTCAAGGACTTAAGGCACTCATGCACTTATGTGCCATTACAAATATTCCCTACTGGCATTTGCACTTAGTGTGAAGAGCGAATTTAGTATGAACTGAACAATTTAAAACCATGCCACTAGAAGCAAAAATAATTTTCAGATAAGCTATGCATCCTATCTAGAGCTCAGAATGGAGCTTTATATTCAGCGTCAAAAGTCTGTAACAGGTTGCTTACAGACAGACAGACAGGAAATGAAAATCCCCAACATTTAGGAACAAGAGTGAAAGAGTACCTCATTACCCTCTCCTATCCATGGCAAACTATGATGATAGCTGTCGAAAAAAGTTTCAGTGTATGTTTGTTGGCTTTCCAGAAAATAAGTCATTTCTCACTAAGCATTAAGTGCATATAACCTTCAACAACTTGTCACAAACTGTAAATACTGCTAAACTCCACTGTGGACAAATGATTATTTTTATTTTTTAAAGCAACACAACTCATGTGGCAAGCAATTGTTTGTTATGAAAAACAAGAATTTTATAAATGTGTGCCTTAGACACAATCCCCATTCAAGACCTAGTACATCCTGAGGTATTGATTTATGACCATTGTTTCCTGTTCTTTTTAGAATCCTTTACTGTCTCTTTAAATTTGACCCTACGTGACTGGTATGCCCCATATTCATAAGGAATAAGGAGAAGGGATTGGTTAGTTTTAATAATCCAAACATGCTAATATTGTCAGAGGCTGCCTGACAACAGTCCAGAAATTACCCTAACCAGTAGTAATTCTTTCAGTATGGCTAAGGAAGTAGCAGTGTAGTGGAGCAGGTGATGATTTGGGAGAATACTTGCCTCACCACACATACACACAGTTGATTTGTATCATTTTCTTCTTCTTCTTCTTCTTCTTCTCCTCCTTCTCCTCCCACCACCCCACCCCCACCCCTCCCCCTCGTTCCATGCTCCTTACTTCTTCAAAGGTCTTTCTGAGTTGTCAGAAAAACATTCTCAGCCGAGTCGGAGATTTTATCTGCCCAGGGTATGGGTTATGTTGCATTCTCCTTACAATCATTTCATCATCACTACTGCTCAAGTCTACCCCCATGAACCATGGACCTTGCCGTTGGTGGGGAGGCTTGCGTGCCTCAGCGATACAGATGGCCGTACCGTAGGTGCAACCACAACGGAGGGGTATCTGTTGAGAGGCCAGACAAACGTGTGGTTCCTGAAGAGGGGCAGCAGCCTTTTCAGTAGTTGCAGGGGCAACAGTCTGGATGATTGACTGATCTGGCCTTGCAGCATTAACCAAAACGGCCTTGCTGTGCTGGTACTGCAAACGGCTGAAAGCAAGGGGAAACTACAGCCGTAATTTTTCCCGAGGACATGCAGCTTTACTGTATGATTAAATGATGATGGCATCCTCTTCGGTAAAATATTCCGGAGGTAAAATAGTCCCCCATTCGGATCTCCGGGCGGGGACTACTCAGGAGGATGTCGTTATCAGGAGAAAGAAAACTGGCGTTCTACGGATCGGAGCGTGGAATGTCAGATCCCTTAATCGGGCAGGTAGGTTAGAAAATTTAAAAAGGGAAATGGATAGGTTAAAGTTAGATATAGTGGGAATTAGTGAAGTTCGGTGGCAGGAGGAACAAGACTTCTGGTCAGGTGACTACAGGGTTATAAACACAAAATCAAATAGGGGTAATGCAGGAGTAGGTTTAATAATGAATAGGAAAATAGGAATGCAGGTAAGCTACTACAAACAGCATAGTGAACGAATTATAGTGGCCAAGATAGATACGAAGCCCACACCTACTACAGTAGTACAAGTTTATATGCCAACTAGCTCTGCAGATGATGAAGAAATTGAAGAAATGTACGATGAAATAAAAGAAATCATTCAGATAGTGAAGGGAGACGAAAATTTAATAGTAATGGGTGACTGGAATTCGAGTGTAGGAAAAGGGAGAGAAGGAGACATAGTAGGTGAATATGGATTGGGGCTAAGAAATGAAAGAGGAAGCCACCTAGTAGAATTTTGCACAGAGCACAACTTAATCATAGCTAACACTTGGTTTAAGAATCATGAAAGAAGGTTGTATACGTGGAAGAACCCCGGAGATACTAAAAGGTATCAGATAGATTATATAATGGTAAGACAGAGATTTAGGAACCAGGTTTTAAGTTGTAAGACATTTCCAGGGGCAGATGTGGACTCTGACCACAATCTATTGGTTATGACCTGTAGAGTAAAACTGAAGAAACTGCAAAAATGTGGGAAATTAAGGAGATGGGACCTGGATAAACTGAAAGAACCAGAGGTTGTACAGAGTTTCAGAGAGAGCATAAGGGAACAATTGACAGGAATAGGGGAAAGAAATACAGTAGAAGAAGAATGGGTAGCTCTGAGGGATGTAGTAGTGAAGGCAGCAGAGGATAAAGTAGGTACAAAGATGAGGGCTGCTAGAAATCCTTGGGTAACAGAAGAAATATTGAATTTAATTGATGAAAGGAGAAAATATAAAAATGCAGTAAATGAAGCAGGCAAAAAGGAATACAAACGTCTCAAAAATGAGATCGACAGGAAGTGCAAAATGGCTAAACAGGGATGGCTAGAGGACAAATGTAAGGATGTAGAAGCTTATCTCACTAGGGGTAAGATAGATACTGCCGACAGGAAAATTAAAGAGACCTTTGGAGAGAAGAGAACCACGTGTATGAATATCAAGAGCTCAGATGGAAGCCCAGTTCTAAGCAAAGAAGGGAAGGCAGAAAGGTGGAAGGAGTATATAGAAGGTTTATACAAGGGTGATGTACTTGAGGACAATATTATGGAAATAGAAGAGGATGTAGATGAAGACGAAATGGGAGATACGATACTGTGTGAAGAGTTTGACAGAGCACTGAAAGACCTGAGTCGAAACAAGGCCCCCGGAGTAGACAACATTCCATTAGAACTACTGACGGCCTTGGGAGAGCCAGTCATGACAAAACTCTACCAGCTGGTGAGCAAGATGTATGAGACAGGCGAAATACCCTCAGACTTCAAGAAGAATATAATAATTCCAATCCCAAAGAAAGCAGGTGCTGACAGATGTGAAAATTACCGAACTATCAGTTTAATAAGCCGCGGCTGCAAAATACTAACGCGAATTCTTTACAGACGAATGGAAAAACTGGTAGATGCAGACCTCGGGGAGGATCAGTTTGGATTCCATCGAAATGTTGGAACACGTGAGGCAATACTGACCTTACGACTTATCTTAGAAGAAAGATTAAGAAAAGGCAAACCTATGTTTCTAGCATTTGTAGACTTAGAGAAAGCTTTTGACAATGTTGACTGGAATACTCTTTTTCAAATTCTAAAGGTGGCAGGGGTAAAATACAGGGAGCGAAAGGCTATTTATAATTTGTACAGAAACCAGATGGCAGTAATAAGAGTCGAGGGGCATGAAAGGGAAGCAGTGGTTGGGAAAGGAGTGAGACAGGGTTGTAGCCTCTCCCCGATGTTATTCAATCTGTATATTGAGCAAGCAGTAAAGGAAACAAAAGAAAAATTTGGAGTAGGTATTAAAATTCATGGAGACGAAGTAAAAACTTTGAGGTTCGCCGATGACATTGTAATTCTGTCAGAGACGGCAAAGGACTTGGAAGAGCAGTTGAACGGAATGGACAGTGTCTTGAAAGGAGGATATAAGATGAACATTAACAAAAGCAAAACGAGGATAAAGGAATGTAGTCAAATTAAATCGGGTGATGCTGAGGGAATTAGATTAGGAAATGAGACACTTAAAATAGTAAAGGAGTTTTGCTATTTAGGAAGTAAAATAACTGATGATGGTCGAAGTAGAGAGGATATAAAATGTAGACTGGCAATGGCAAGGAAAGCGTTTCTGAAGAAGAGAAATTTGTTAACATCGAATATAGATTTATGTATCAGGAAGTCGTTTCTGAAAGTATTTGTTTGGAGTGTAGCCATGTATGGAAGTGAAACATGGACGATAACTAGTTTGGACAAGAAGAGAATAGAAGCTTTCGAAATGTGGTGCTACAGAAGAATACTGAAGATAAGGTGGATAGATCACGTAACTAATGAGGAGGTATTGAATAGGATTGGGGAGAAGAGAAGTTTGTGGCACAACTTGACTAGAAGAAGGGATCGGTTGGTAGGACATGTTTTGAGGCATCAAGGGATCACAAATTTAGCATTGGAGGGCAGCGTGGAGGGTAAAAATCGTAGAGGGAGACCGAGAGATGAGTACACTAAGCAGATTCAGAAGGATGTAGGTTGCAGTAGGTACTGGGAGATGAAGCAGCTTGCACAGGATAGAGTAGCATGGAGAGCTGCATCAAACCAGTCTCAGGACTGAAGACAACAACAACAATGCTCAAGTTACTGAAGTGGCATCAAATAAAAGGACTAGCAGTAGACAGCCTAGCCACCCCAGATGGGGTCTGCCGGCCAATAATGTCCTATGTTCATTCATTTTATGTTTAAAGAAATTTGATTGTTATGTAATCTGGTGTGTAAATAAAACTATTTAGTAACTTAAATGTTTCGGTCAGCATCACAGGAGCTATGTTTTAAGTCCTGGAAATCTAATTTGTCCAAAGGTTTTAGTCACAAAATTTTGTATATGGATAGGAGACAGGAATACTCTTATACATTTATACACATTTATTAAGGCAGTGAAGATAATTAATTCATCATACATAATGAAATTTCTTAATTTTATTTCTTAGGCCTTTCAATTTAAACAAAGTACATTCACACAGCATAAATCATAGCTCTTCTGAATACACTGTACATTAGCACTCATAAATAAATGATGCTAAACACTACAACACAGTTTTTATGAACTATATTCTGAGTGTGTCAGAAAACAGTCTTTCAAAATACTTTTTCAGCATTTTATCAATTTAAAGTGAAATCTGTATCACACAATATCAGAACTGACAATATTTTGTACAATAACTTGTGTTTTGTATCCTGATTTACATAACTAGAGACATCAACAGCACTCTCTTGAAGCTGATTGACAGTGCTGAAAGCAGACAAAATGCACAGCACAGTCACCATTGACACCTCTATTGATGTGAGTGAAAATAAATCACAGGCATATCACAATGACTTTACATATTTGTAAATCATAAATTAAATTTCTTCTTTTCTCTTTCTGTGCACACATTGGCTAGTCTTGTAAACAGTTATTTGTGTCTTTCAGTGTCACTATGACACAACTTAGAACACTACATCATTGTCATAAAATGAGATCACTCATATGTCCAACTTCTTATTTCAAAGTTCACTAATACTTCAGTTTATACAGACACTGTTATGAATCTATACACATAAATGCTCATGGCAGTCCTATTGTCTTTTGTATCAAATGAGAAACACAAATCTACTTCATGAACAAATTCCAGAGGTGACTGATTTTTGCCCACATTAAGATGTTCCAATGAAACTATTTTGAGAAATATTACTTCACTGGCTACTTGGGAAATTCTTGTACGTACATCTCTTAAGCAAAATTTCTCTAATTGACACAGAAATAAATTATGTTACCCGTGAATGACGTCTGCTTGAATCAAGCACACTAGTCACTGACTTAGTTTTTGTTTTACAGTCACAACCTCTTGATTTAGTCACGTATTGTGACACCTCAGCTTCTTGTGTATTCTTGTCGGCAGATTGTTTTATGTGATGCACAGCAGCTTTCCCGAAGGTACTGGTGTGAACAGTATTGATAACCATAACGTGTGAGGAACTCATGGCATGTAAGACTTCCACTTAAATTTGTAACTTTGTCAATACATTCAGTGTCTCCCACTGGAAACAGAATGATAAAACATTTATTAAATAAATTTTATGGAAAAAGAGCACATACACTATTCTAAAAAGGAAAGAGTATTTCAAAACTATTTAAGTAAAAATGCTGTACAGAAAGTAGTTTGTAAATACTTAATGATAAAAATTACTTTTTTATTTTTTCAACATAAAACCTGTTCTTTTTCTTAAACATAAAGTTTCATGCTGCAATTAATAAAATAAAATAAAATAAAATAAAATTCTTAAAACCCATTTACCACAGAATTATAATGGTTATTACAAAGTTAGCATCTGTTTGATGCAAAAAGCATTATGTAATGTTATCAGGAATGCTGCCTCCGTCACCATTTTATTTATATTAGTAATCAATTATGCAAGTACATTAAGAAAAAGTGTTAGTTATTTTCAGTGTAGTCAGTTATGACAGAATTAAAATATTGTAGTCACATCACAGAGACAGATTTAACAGAGGTCATTACTTATCTCTCTCTCTATTTCTACAGTATATTGGTGCTTCTTGGCAGCAGAAAGGACTATTGGGTATCTTACTAGATAAAACTTCTGAAATTGACAATTTTTTGATATCTGAAGCAACATCATCAGGTGATATACCCAAGAATCCTTTCTTCAGTTTTAGTTCTAACAGCTTCTTCCCCCTTTTAAGACCATTATTAATTCTCATCTGTTCTGGAGCTTGCTTCCTTCTGACTCATAAATTCATGATAAAGAAAGGATGTTAGAAATGTTCTTCAGATTCAGCATATTTTGTGTTACACAAACTGCCTTCTACAGAATAAAGCTTTTCCTGTGATATGTTAAGTTGTAAATTACTGGTTAACTCTGTTATCCTCTTAGTTCTGAGTCACTATGTTATAATTGTCATGCATTCATATATTACCACCAATAATAGGTGTTTTGTCTGGACTATGACCTAAAGACTTTCTGCAAAGTGCTCCAGTTTCCCTGCTTGGCTTGTTAATAATTCTCAGGTAGGCTACAAGGCCTTTTAAGATATTGCCTAAGCTACTATTTAGTCTACAGGAGCTTTCTGTTTCAGTGAAATTTCTGGCAGAAGTTAATTAGTGTCACAGCTACATGGAAAGTGAAAATATACCTTCCAGTAAAGCTAGCATCTTCCACTTACAGAGGTAATACATTGCTTATAATTGGTCATACATATTACATAGTAGAGCCATTACTATTATATCTACATACTCTAACTTTTCAGGACATAACTGTATACTCAAAACAAGCTATTAAATGAAAACTCATATAATATTGGTACCAGATTCTGCCATTTTATTTAACGTACATTTTCTATTTGTGCAACTTTCTTTTGTTTAGTTCTATTTATATTTGCGTGCCTTCTGCTGTATTGTACTGCTTCTTCTTTCAGTCAAGTTCATATGTCAATAATTCTCATTCCTTTTTCCAAAACTTTCTCTTCTCTCCTCATTTCTCCTTCTACAACATTTTGTTTATTCATAATACCTCTTCCCTGTGCATAGTCATGGCCCATCATTTTCTGTAATCTTCACTAGTGCTGAACTGTTGCTTCTATATTCCACATCTTTTTGGACAATTGAAGTTTGTAATCAGATATGACTCACTTCTTTGTCACAACACTAAACATGAACATTTCAATTTCCTCTACACTTCTGTCTTTATAAAGAAGATGCACCAATTTAAAAACTTGGTGATTTATTATCTGCTTTGTATTCTTTTCGCCATCTTAATGCTTCTTCCTGTTACAGCTAGTAGTAATCTGTTTCATCTCTACAGACTTAGTCATTAACATGATGTTTAATCCTACTCTTCCTTCTTTTCCTTAGTCTTGAATTAATTAATTGACAGGAACCAATTTTGCTCCAAAGAAGGAATGGGCACATCCTTCACCACTTTATCTGCAAACTCTGTCTTAAGCTGTTACACTTCTTCCATCTTTAAAATTCTGAGCCACCTCTGTGCTTGTATGATAAACCTCCATATTTCTCTATTCACGGAAGTCTGGAGTTCAGCTTTCAGGTGTTTACTCTTTGTAACATCAACTGTAACATTAAATGTGAGTATGCTGATTTTTGATGCATCATGTAAGTCACTTGCTAAGTTTAAAAATTTATCAAAATCATAACATTGTAATTTTTTGTTAAAGCCCAAATAATTTATCAGCATGTTAATTGTGTCCACATGCTGTTTTTAAATCACTGCTAAACAGTTACGTGAATATAATGTCTAGTTTAGCTTTGGAAAACAAATCTTCATGTGAAGGGCTGCATGGCTGGAATAGTAAATTTCATGCTGATAAAAAGAGTGTGAAGAGTATGGTTATTTGATCAAATTTTTAATTTTTGTATGAATTGTAGGCTCCACAAGCTTCATATTTAATTTTTATCTTTATTTGATAATTTAAAACATTCATACTGAAGCATAAATAGTAGCATTTACAGAGAACTGAGAAAAGGTTGTGCAACTTGTAATACTTATTTATTGCTTTCTGTTTAAAGCTTTATTTTTATGTAGTTTGTCACAGTGTGAAGGAAGTTCTTTCTGACAGTTGATCCAAAGCGAGAGACTTGGAAGAAGATGTTTGCTTTCTCCGTCATTTCTCATTGACTTACCATGTGTTAAATTTGGTGCCTGATCATTCGTACTGTTGCTAACTATCTGATGGTAACTACTTGCAGCAAAACTGAAGTATGGAGGATATTTATTGGTTGTTGTTACTGGGTTCTGATAGATGAAGTTCCCATGGTTTTTGAATGCAGAAAAATAAGTAGGCCTTGTTGTGGTGGAGGTAGTTGTTGTAGACGTGTGATAACTGTATGATGTGCTTGAATAAGATTGGTAATAGCTGTTAAGATTGTGTGGGTTCCTGTTAGTGTCTGTGTATTTATTGTCACTGTTGTAAGGATTTGGGGTTGTACTTGACCCAAATTTTGATCTGTAGTAATCACCATATGTACTTTTACTTGAACCATAATTGTGAAAAGTACCAAAACTGTAAGTGCTTCTTGGTGTTGTAGTGAAGAACTGGTAGAAGTTATTCACAGTTTTTGTTGTTGGTGTAGTATAATTTGTTACCGATTTTGTTGTATGATAATAGTTGTAATTTTGTTGGCTGTTAGTAGAAGTCGTCTTTTGAGTATAGAATGGGTATTTCTGGCTGACAGTGGGAGGGAGAGGTGTGGATGAACTCCCCGTGCTCCAGATATCTTGCCAGGCTGACCTGTATGTGCATGATCCATGTATTAAATTAGAACATTCCAGACAAATACAAATGTTATTGTGTTCCACAATTATTATTCATTAATGAACTGTAATAATTTTAAATTGATTACTGATGCTTATAAACATGTAATCCAATATACAAAGTAAAATATAACAAATGAATTAAAAACATTACAGTTATTCACAATAAAAATAGATCTTTTTACAGGTAAAAGAAAACATTATGTCTACCAAATGACATTTAACGCCTGCTCAGATGACAGAGTTTGTCGCCTTTCTTGCAATTTACCATTACTTCTAATAGTTGGTATTTTCTTTTTTTTACCACTTCTAAGCAGAGTTTCATACTATTCTCTCTTCAATTTAATTCTGTCAAGCTGCTACATGACAGGCTATAAAGTTCCAATTACTATAAGTTGAGATCAAAAGAAACTATTTAGATGATGTAAACACGTTTGTGAGTATAAAATTGCTTAGCAAAATTCATTATTATGAATATTGCCCTTACTAACTTCTTTGAGGATTCCCGTAAAATTATGATTAAACATTAAGTTAATTCCCTTGCTTTTGAAATGCTATCTGAAGTGATAGGATTTAACTCTTCATAGGCACCAGGGCAACTGCTTAAAGGCAAGTACATTATTTTCAAACAAAGGTGTCCAGCAAGCAATGCACCTCGTCATTTATCATTACTGTGATATTATTATACGAAAAATGGCTGTTTAAATGTATCTCCAAGAAAAATATTGCTTTTGTTATATTTCTGCCACATAGAACACAATCAATATTGTGGTTTCAAAAGTTAATTAAAAAATTATTGCTCATCTGTTTTCTACAGGAGTGAAAACTGTTCAATTTTATAATGTGTGGGTTACAAATCTCTAAGCCTTTCATGCATGGTCAGTTAAGAACAGAATACAATATACAGAATAATCACTTGCGATATACAGAATAATTGCTCGTCACAACCAATGTGTAGCAAAAATACTGTAATGAACTACATTATGTGGATCATCCAAGTACAAAGTTGTTGGATAAGTTTTGGCAATGGTTATGTATGAATGCTGCCTGAATGTATGCCCAAAGGAAGAAATTTAATGATGTAAGATGAAGTAAATTGAGTTTTATCTCAGCTTACAACACATCTGAATCAGCACTGAGAAAGCACATGGTTTAGAGACCATCAGGAATTTGTATTTAAAAGGTAAATATCTGCCTACCTGAAGGATGTAAGCTTCACAACCACTACTCACTTTGAATGACAATCAGTTTTATAACATGTTGGGTGTAGTTTAGTATTGAATAAGAATGAGACAAACACTCTTCTTATTAAATAATGTGCAAGAGACATTCATTTTCTCACAACAGTATTGTATTATTACATGTGATTGCTCATTTCCCAGATATTGATATAGTCGGTTAATCTTTCTACTATTGTTGACACTAACTTCACAGTCTCGACAGGGATAAACCCATGCCTTTACTGAAACATGAACAGAATTCCACTGTTAGTATCATATTCGATACCCAAACAGCGGTGTGTAAAATAGAAATATGGTGCCTCAGTGAGCAATGGAGGTGAATTACAGCTACAGACAATAAAAATTCCTTTCAAGGCCCTCAAGTGGTGTATTGTCAACTCCTTTCTGCCAATATAAACAAGATGAACTTCATTCAGTTTTTCTCCATCTATAAAGATGCGGGGGCATATAGTAATGGACAGTTACAGATACTAAATACATATAAATTCTCATGTCTCCATTTATCCTCCAAACTACATTGGGAGCATATAATTCACACCACAAAGACAATGAACTTGGCTTCTAAAGCTCCAGAAATAATTTATTTTGATTTTTGCAAATATGCCAATAACATTAATATGAGGGCCATTCAATAATTTAACAGAGAAACATAACTTGTGAAGGCAACACCTGACAGGAAACTAAAACTTCTGTGTTAGTTGGCATCATTGCAAAGTGTGTTATAATATAAGTTAACATGCATGTGGTTAAAAACTAGATGTAAGAAAACAATTGCAAATACATGGTCCAGTCACACTAATGTGACCACCACCTACATTCGACATCAATGTACGATAACCACTCGAAGTCGGCACATATCAGCACTAGCAGTGGAGGAGGTATAAAGCGTGTTGGTGGGGCGGGGGGATGGGGGACACAGAAAAAGTGTAGTAATAGTTGTATTGTGGACATGGAGTGATTTATCTGCCACCCAAAAGGGCATGATTAGCAGCTTTCAGGCAAAGGAGCATTTCCAAAACAGCAAGTTTGCGTTTGAGTATCGCTGTGGTTAAAGTACACTGTGCATGACAAAATGGCACCATCCAAAACCATTACCGAGGCAACTGTGGTGCACCATAGGCCATGGATGACACAGATGAATATGGCTTCTGAGATGTGTATGGGTGAATAGAGGTGAAACTCTGAGCAACTGATCACCCATATGAGCCAAGTGTCTCTTCAACTAAAGTTCAGCGAATTTTGCTGCGTATGGACCCCCGTAGCAGGTTCCTGGTTCAAGCACCCATGCTGACTGCTATTCATCAATGCCAAAGGCGGGAATTTGCAGGGCAGTACTGCAGTTGGACATCTGCTGAGTGTCGACAGATGGCCTCTTCAGATGAATCATGTTTTGTGCTCCATCAGACATATGGCCACTGGCAAGTATGGCATGAAACATCTAAAAGCAAACACCCTGCATGCTTTATAGTCTGGGGAATGTTCTCATGGCATTTTGTGGGTGATCTTGTCATTCTGGCAGGCACAGTACAACAACACAAGTATGCATGTATCCTTGGGGACCATATCCACCCATACATGCAATTTATTTCTCTTCGGCACGATTGCATCTACCAGTAGGACAATGTAATGTGTCATACAGCTGACAGTGTACGTGTGTTATAAAAGAGCACCAGGATGAATTTACTGTACACCTTGGCTATCAAACTCCCAAAATTTAAACCCAATCAAGAATTTGCACCATGGTTCCTTAACCGAGAAACCTAGTGCAGCTGGCCACAGCACTGGAGTCGGCATGAATCCTCATCCCTGGTGGTACCTTCCAGAACCTCAGTGACTCTATTCCTGCAAGTCTAGCAGCAGTCTGCACTGCAAAAGGTGGGTATTCAGGCTTTTGACAGGTGCTTACATTAATGTGAGTGGACAGTGTAGTAAATAATGAATGCCATGAAACAGAAAAGAAAATTTGACCAAGAAATGTAAAAGTAAACAATTAAGGAAACCTAAATGATATACAGGACGTATCATAAGTAATGGTGCAAAAGCATACAATACATGATCCTAGAAGTAAAAAAGTCTCTGTGAACATTGGCTCTAAAATAGTTTAAGAGCTACGAGCACTTCTTTGTCTTCGATACTGTGGAACAAATCTCTTTTACTGCAAGCTCTTTGTTTCCTATATCTTGGGACAAAGTGATATGGACCAAAACAAGAAAAAAGTCCAGTAAATGTGAGCTATAAAGCGTATACCTTAAGAGCTGTGGGTACTCGCTCACCTTCGCTACTTTGAAACATATCTCTTCTACTGAACACGTGCTCATAGCTCTTAAAGTATGCACTTTAGAGCCCATGTTTACTGGACTTTTTTCCTTGTTTTGGTCCATAGTGTGCCCTCTCAAAATATGGAAAGCAAAGAGCTTGCAGTAGAAGAGATTTGTTTCACAGGATTAAGGATGAAGAAGTGCGCATAGCTCTTAATGTATGTGTTTTAGAGCCCATGTTTACTGAGAATTGTTTGTATCTAGTATCATGTACTTTCAACTATATGCATTTACACCATTAATTATGATGCACCTCATATTTAGGTTTTTTTTATTTTTTCTTGAAGAGCGGCAATAGAAAATGAACAGAAGTCCAAAACTGATTGTAGCAACATAAAGGAAATTAAAAAAATTACAGTCAATCTTTGTGGTTTCTGCTCATAAGGATTATCAGAAATGGAATGCCAATACTGTGTTTGAAATAAAATTGAATTATTGGTCATTTATTATGTTGAGATACGTTGTACACGTAAACTTTTGTAACAATAATACTGACATGTTCCATGTCCAGGATGGTATCATTTTATGGATATGTGGAACACATGTACAGTAAACAACATAAGAAATAAATAATTATAGATATAAACTTCACAAAACGTTCATATCTCACTGTATGAAAAACCATTACTAATGTCTGTCTCTTGTGTAATCACACATTAGGGAAAACCCTGAAATACAGTAAATCCATTACAACTCTTTAAGCCAGATTAGAAACATTAAGTACTCAATAATATAACTGTTAGTAATGATACACTGTTCCACACTAATTACTAACCTGTACCAATTATTGACTGTATATACAGAGTGACAGATATAAAGAAACACCACTTCCAAAGCTTTGTTTCAGTCCTGACAATATGATGCAATGAAAAACTATTAAATACATTCAAATTTGGGAGTATTACTTAAGCACTTTTAAATTGGAGTACTGTATATGAATGATATTCCTGTGTACATCCCTTAAAAAATTAAGGATTGGTGTTGACGAGGATTACATAAATGCCCTGTTTGTAGTGTACTGATCTTTGTAATGTGTATATCTCTGTCTAGCAAAATAATAAAGCTGTAAAACAATATATGGTGTCCTGACAGTTAATATAAAAAATGTAAAATGATGACAAAATCTGGGAGCATGTAACTGGTGGTGAAGAGGTGAAGGAATCTGCTGCAAGAAGGAAAAAGATGAAATTACATCAGCTTCTTTCCTGTCCTTGAAATGAGGTATGAGCAAACACAGCCCATAACAGGATGGCCTATAGTCATGTAACCTCATCACTCATAACTGAATAGTAAACTTTCTTCCTCGCAGGGGTCTTTTAACTGACATGACAAATATTGTGAGCTACATGCACAGACTTAGTAGTGACACCTTTTTAACATTATATATCGGAATGCCAGCGGCACCTTTTACTGTTTGTTGAACTACAATCTTTGACTGTTACTCCATAGCAGTAATATGAGAAAGCACACTATTGACAAGTCCTTGTATGAAATGCTTTGACTGTTTGTATATGACATCAATTCAAGGTATGCTGATGGAGATGGATACAAAAATGCATTTATGCAACTTGAAAAGGAAACAAAGGTATAAAAGAACAGCAGAATACAGCTCAATTTGGCAATTGATGAAGGAGAGCCCCCATTATGGAAGTAAGAGTAGAGAGAGATGGAACAGTGTTTACCTTAATTCTCTGGATCCTGGATGGAAGATATATCACTCAGTCAAGCAATTGGTCATTCCACTGAAAGTCGACCAGGGTGGGATGGACCAAGGTGCTTTTGGGGTGTTGAGGGTTAAATAAATACTTTGTTACTGTTTTATTAATCTTTATGATATGTATATCTCTCACTAGTAACATAATAAAGCTATAAAATGGTATGTGGTGTCCTGTCAGTTACTGTTATCATATGTAAAAGTTTTTAACATATCATCCACAATTGCACTGTGCACTCTGTTTAATAATACTACTTCTGGATGTATGCAAACTAAATGACCAATCAAGCATTTCAGATGATTACTTTTTTACAGTTTTGCATACTTCACATCTACTGTTGGCAATCACTATTTCATTTGCAAGGAAGTGGTGTTCTTTTTTTGTCTTCAATGATTGTTTATGTATACTGTTTTCTAATATTTTTATGGGTGAAATGATTTTACTCTTCCAACACCAACCATAAATCACTTTGTGGATGGAATATTGTACTCTAACCTCTATTCACATAAGGCCCACATTTTGATACAGGTGTTTCAATCTAAGCAATTTACAGCAGTTTCCTTAATGTGCAATTGAAGAGACATACCTCTGTGTTGTCGCATTAGGAAGAGCAGCATAAACAGGTCTCGACTGAGTTGCAGCAGAATCTGAATCACTTCGCCTGATATAGGAAGCAGTATTTTGAGAATAGTCAGGTATGATATTTTCATGTTCAGCTACACAGCGTCCATTCAAGCAGTACTGAAATTTTCAAACATAAAAAAAGTTTATGTAATAAATCAAATATATTAAACTGAAATAAAATAAATGTTATCATGCAGAATTGCAGGAAGTTCCTTAAATTGGAAATACTTGAAAAAATACTAGGCCCTAAAGTTCCTGTAGCATATTTATTTGTTTATTAGAAGTGTTGTGTTCTCTTACAAATAGAGTATTGTAGGTTTCCTTTAACTGTTATAATCCCTTTACATTTGATCAAAAGACTTTGACTATAAGTACAGTGTTTGAAACAAATACTCATGCGATCTAATGGTACCAGTAGATGAGTAAAAGTACCTGTCCATCGCCACAAGATGAACCTTCAGCTGCAGGCCTGTAGGCTACACAGTAGCCAGAGCCAGAATCGAAACAGAACAGCTGTGCACAAACTCGATCATCTTTCTGCAACACAATTTTATTGCAGTTAGCATTAGTGTATTTTGCTTGTAATCAATGTCATAAAAACAGAAAATTAAACAAACTTGATTATTTAACTGCTGAAGCAGTGTCCTTATACATTCTTTCAGTATTTTCTGTTTTCACTTACAGTGCTTTAGGCTTCCAACGTTAAACAAAACCAATAAAATTCAAAACCCTTTGTTACTATTACATATAACTTTTTGCTCACACACCACGTCTCTCCCAACACAGAATTCCAAATCCCGTGCCACTTTCCTTGATGTTGATCTCGTACGCACTGAAGGCCAGTTACACACTTCTGTCCACATTAAACCTACCAACAAACAACAGTACTTCAATTTTGACAGTTGCCATCCTTTCCACATCCAACGTTCCCTCCCATACAGTCTTGGCATCCGAGGCAAACGTATTTCTTTGGATGCAGATTCTTCACAACAATACACCACCATTCTCATCTCAGCCTTCACTGCATATATTGACCCCACTAGCCTAGTTCAAAGACAGATTTCCCGAGCCATCGTATCCAATCCTGGTAATTCTGATGCCTCCAAAACACATCTTCAGAGCACACCATTGGTCATTCAGTATTATCCTGATCTGGAATGTGTTAATCAACTACTTCGACAGGGCCATGACTTCCCCTAAAATCATGCCCTGAAATGAGATCCATTATGTCTGAAATTTTGCCCAGCACACCTAGAATAGCTTTCCATCACCCTCCCTATCTCCACAATATTCTTGTCAGACCCTATGCTCCTTCTGCACCCATCTCCCTACCCTATGGCTCCCACCCCTGTGACCGTCCGCACTGCAAGACTTGCCCTGTTCACCCTCCTACCATCATCAATAACAGCCCTGTAACCGGCACATCATATACCATCCAAGAGAGAACCACCTGGAAAACAACACGTCACATACCACCTGTTATTTAAACACTGTTTGGCCTTCTACAACAGCATGACTACCACCAAATTATCAATTAGGATGAATGGGCATAGGCAGAGGGTGTATACTGGTAACTTGCAATATCACGTTGCAGAGCATGCTGTACAAAATGACATTCGTGACCTCAGTGCCTGTTACACCACACGTGCCATCTGGATTCTTACCCCAGGCACCAGTTTCTCAGAATTTGACAGGTGGGAACTAGCACTACAACATGTCTTTGGTTCTCACCTTTCACCTGACCCTATTTTATGTTAATTTCTTCCTCTTCGCTTCACTCCGTTTTAGTTTTCACATCTTTCATTGACTTTCCCGGCTATTTTTCATCCCCCCCTCCCACTTCTGATACTTACAATCCACTTAGCTTTTCACTCTTATTAACTCATGCATGTTGGTTAAGCAGTAATCTCTCTCTGCATATTACCCTGTCTTACACCTTTAAGCTCTCAAGTTTTCATATCTAGTCCGATGCAGTCCCCAACAATCAATCTTTTCTTCTCATCCCATATGGTCACTCCTCCCCTGAGCCGTGGTTCTCAGTCACTTTCCCAAAATCTACCCCTTTTTCTAGACCTCTCCAGTCCTTTTACTTCACCCCTCTTCCCTCTCCTTCAACCCTTCTGCTTGAAGAAGGAGTCACTGGCTCCAAAAGCTTGAAAATTACAACCTTCTTTTATGTGTGTGTTCTGCCACTGCTTGGTGAGTAGATTTTTTATCTATTCAGTTACAACATTTGGGTGACTCCTATATCTGAAAATATGTATGAACACATGAAATTGTAAGCTAGGTATAGCCGAATAAGGTAGTATATTTGTCGAGACACTGGCCTCAGTTTTGAGAGGATGGAGGCTCATGTTTTGTCTCTCCATATTGATTACTCTTTTTCCTAAATTACTTTTGGCCAATGCTGTGATCATTCCTTCAATAAAGCTATGGCCAGCCACCAGTCTTCTTCCCAGACCTCTCCAGTCCTTTTACCTCACCCCTCTTCCTTCTCCTTCAACCCTTCTGCCTGAAGAAGAAGAAGTCATTGGCTCCAAAAGCCAGATTGATGTATGTCATTTGTCTGTATGTGTGGCTTGTTTTTTCTTGTATTAAGCTGACAAATCCTATGTCATTGTAAAATGATGCTTGGATGAAGAAATTATTAATATCAATATTTTTATTTCATTTGTATGTTATTTAGTCTTGCACCCAACTGTTTCTGTTTGGACAGCTGTTACACAGATGTTGTTCAACTGTCTCAAATATTGTTAATATTAATTTATGCTATTGATATGTCAGAAAAAATACACTGTTCTTCTTGAATAAAGACATTAAGTACTTTCTTCATTTTTCTTGAGGTGAGATGCACACTTTTTATTTACTCCTGCAGTTTTATTTTTAATATGCACTCCCATAGTCACTAAAAATGCTGGAGATTGCATTGGAATCCTGAATTATTCTCTTAGCAAAAGCTACAATTTACTTATTTACAGGACCAACATAACTTAACAAGAACATATGCAGTTTTGAGCTAGCTACAGTTTGTCTACTACCAAATCTTGTATTCAGTCATATTATGTCTGTGATGTCAAAACAGCAAACACAAATTATTGAATTACTTCAGCTGTCTTGGTTACAGAAGTACCCACCATACGAGAACCAACAATTTGCCCACATTAAGAATCACTTAGGTCCAACATAATGCACCCACAACTACACTGAATACTGTTCTGACCATGACTGACACTTGCATAGCATTGAGGACATGGCACAGGTGCTATCTGCGGTCAAATACAACAGCACAACCTGCAGGCCTGGCTAGCACCTGCCATAAATTTAATAACACATACATTTATAAATCTTGCCTAGAACAGCATATGGAAGCATGGGCAACAGGAGTAGAGTTTCATCATAAATCATTCATAATAGTAAGTGTATATTGACTGCTAGCAGGTAATTTCAATCTATTCACAAGTCACTTTGAGGATCTGTTGGCTTATTCAACAACAAAAAAGAAAGAACTAATGGTTGCCAGTGGTTTAAATGTAGATTTTCTGGATAAACTCTTCCAGCAAGAGCTTAACGCCATTAGTAGTATTGTCATTCAAATTAATTCATACTGTTAACTTTCCAACTAAAATAGCTAAGGGCTCAAAAGTGGCCATTGATGTAAATGCTATAGATCATTACAAAATATACTGCAAAATATTGAAGATAGTAATATGGACATGAAAGCAAATGCATTATCAGAAAAGGGTAGTCACATCATATAACAAAAATAAAGACAATGTGGAATATAGTGAAGGAAGAGACTGGTAGAACCAGAGATGAAGAGAAGCACATAGCATTAAAAGTAAATGATACCCGGATAACAGATGTGTGCAGTGTTTGTGAACTTTTCAATAAGCACTTCATAACTGCTACTGAAGAGATAGAGTACTCAGATTCAGTAGATGTGGATGTAATGTGCTGTTCCAGTCTCTTCTGTACCTAAGGTCCATCACCGTTCCCTTTGGATCCCTACGTAATTCGGTGCTCTTCGATACACACTATCGAACAGCGGAGGTGTGGTACTCAAGGTCAACTTTAGGTTACAATATCTCTGGATGTAATTAACATTTTACAATGCAACAAATGGCACTGATTACGCATTTGTTTATATGTTCAGATGTGCTAACAAAACTAACGTGGTTCCATTAAAAAAAAAAAAAAAAACAACGTAGGTTTGTGTTAAGAAACATACTTCTGTGCATTTTTGTATGGTTTGTATTAAACAATTACACTAGCCCCTCTCCTCACGTTCGGTCTTTGGAATCAGTTCATCAGTATTTGATGTGGTTTACGAAATATATACAGTAGTAACGTTAGTTGACTCACCCTGTATATCACATTTAATTTAGAAGTCATTCCATAATTATCAGTAAGAGTATATATTAGTACCAGTCATAATTTATTGTTAGTAAATTTTTACAGTAGCCTACAGTGGCTGCTTCTGTCAGTAAATGTATAACTTGACTCAGTCTACATCTCTGAAAGGTCGCTACCATCGTGCGATTTACACAACATCTTGTACGCATATAAATGAATGAATGGAATAACTATATTTAATAATTACAAAAATTAATGTTAGCTTATATTTATTTGATATAATAACTATTTGGTCCATTTATATTTAAACAACTTACAAAACAAGCACTAGTTCCTCTGTCCTTTCGGCACTGTGCATCAAGTGTTAATAACTTTCCAGGCAACACTCGAGGCAAAGACTCATCTTCATGAGGAGAGTTGTAGAGGCATGTTGCAGTATCTCCACTGAACATAAAATAAATAACAAAATTGAAATTGCTTATATGGCAACACTGAGCTCTACAGTTATGAACATAAGCAAATTATTGATGTGTTCTGTTTTATAGGCTCTGCATTTAATTTCTTTAATAACATAGAATGATACAATACTGAAAAGACTCTGCAGGGATTATATTATGATTTAGATCCTTGGATAGTTGTAGGACCTAAAAGTAATATATGTGGCTTCATAGGAAAACAATTTGTACTACTGCCTTTTCCATGTTTTGATGAAACATTATTTAGGTTTTATAGTAACTGCTTTTGGACCCACTTTCAGACTTACTTTATTAAGGTTCTCCCATTTGTTGTTGAACTTCATTTGCAATAGTGGCTGACAATAGAGTCTACAATGTTATCAGCAAGAACAAGGTGACTCAGGTTTCTTCTGTTAACATATATTATTTCTCTTTACTAATTTAGGAATTTGAAATCTTCTTCTAGGGCTACTGAGAATACTTCTGATAGTATGGAATCTCCTTTCAAATCTGAATTTCCCAGTATAACGGTGGGTAACAGAAGATATAGCTCTGATACAAATATATTCCTTAGTATATTAACATGGGTTGAAGCAATGCTTTGTTTATAAGTAGCTGTCAGGACACTTTTAGCTCAATGTGAGTCACGAGCTCTTTCACATCCTGCAAATCGAAGGCAGAGTCATGATTCACAAAAATTGCCTTGGGGTAATCCCAGTCCTAATGATGATATGGTAGAGGATGGAAATCACCAACAAGTGGTTTGTTATCAAAACCTCTAATGAAATGTAGAAGCACAATACAACTGAAAATCTATTAATGGTATACAGACACAAAGACAGAGATTATCAATGATGAATTATAGTGTTCTAGTGGTCGATGTTCACCATAGCCTCATTTTGTAGTTTAGTTGTTCACTTGCAGATGATCTATTGCATTTTATCCACTTTTAAAGCCAACTCCTTTCTTTGCTTCATAAAAATCCTATGCAGTAGGACTATTAGCCTCCTCTTGACAATGTATAAGACTTTCACTGAAATAATCAACCCACTGCAGGAAAAATGTACTATTAATTACTTATGCTTCTGCAGCCAGTGTCAAGATGATTAAAATTCTTCTGGCTGTTGTGCTGTGTCATTGTGTAAAACAACAGTCACTCTATTTCCACACACTCCAGGGAGGAAACATGATTACCAGAAGCCAAGTGCTAATTTGCAGACAGACGCTGACCTTCAACAAGTCTAATATTTCACAAATAGCTTCTTTCCTATGCTCTCCCTCTCATTACAACTAACCTGTTATATTCTAGGTCCAATCAAGTTCCAGAAATGTGACATATTGACACTGACAGTGTGCAATAAACTGGGGAGCCTTACCACCACCAGTAAAACCATCACCTTTGACCCCTACTGACATGAATTCGGATTAATTTATTTTTCGATGATTCCTGGTCCTGATGACCAACGGCATGGTGGACATGTAATATGATCTACCCATGTCTCTGTTGTACACCTCACAAGTGATTCTGCATGGTCCTTCAGTGTTCTGTTAATGTGTTATGAATTTTACATTTACGAACAATGATGCCGCACAGCACGGTAATGGCTAGGTTACTGTTGCTATAGTATGTGGTCCTAAAGTAGAAAAAGTACCAGGGCTAGAATCGTTTAGCAGTCTTGATTTTATTGCCTATCATACATTTCAAATTTGTGAGGCTTTGCCCTGAGGGAGGCCATTGCAATATGACCAAAATGTCACTTTTATGGTTTAAACTTTAATGTATTTCATACTTTATACAATCAGATGGAACAACATCCAGAGGAATTTTTAATCATTTTGTATTTGTATACCAGGCTTTTCAATTCTTTTCAAAACATTGGTACCAATATCTTTTGGTCTATAAAACTGTTTCAAAATTTGTTAAAATATTTAACACAAAAGAGGAAAGATGTTACCTGGAGGTCTTAAAGGGATTACCCTGCTTTGAATGCATCCACAATCTCTGACTACTACACAGGCACTAATATAACATATTTCATGAATGTATTAGGCATTCAGTCTAAAATATGCCAATCAGTCGTTGCAGAGCTTTGTAGCTGAAGTGCTGTGGTGATTGAGTTCTATTTGCGTATCTACACAATATTTTAGTGCTTCCCCAGAGAGTAACATTACATGAAAAACACCCCATTCCAATGTTTCACTGAATCGGAACAGAAAATACAGTTTGATAGTAAATAAAACAAAATGTGTTATGCACATTCCTCAGCCATACAGTTTCTGTAGTCTGTATTTGTTCACTCAAAGAGAAAATAGGGATCCTTAAAAACACCCTCAACCCAATGGATTTTCGTCAGCTAAGAATATTCCTATGAATTGTTGTTTTCAACTGCCAACACTGCCGGGAGCAACAGAAATACATGTACTGCTGGCAGCAGCACCAACAGGCAACAATGTCATGGATGAGCACCCCCTGCCATAGGCTCCAGTGATACAACACACCATTGAAAAGGTAAAAGCCAGCATACAAAAAGCAGTTCTCTTGTCTCACCCAGTCTGTAATGTGCTGTTAACAGTGGTGGTAGATGCTATGCAGCATGTGATCAGTGTAGCTCTCAATCAGTATTTTGGAAGGCTTAATATTTTTTTCTCGTGCAAACTACTGAGGCACATACCAATGGGAGTGCATATGGCGAAGAGCTGCTGGCCATATATGAAACTGTGGGTCACTTCTACTCTTATGTAGAAGCCAGACCATTTGTACCCCATTAGGACAACAAACCAATTATGTTTGTTTTCAGGAAACTCAAGGAAGTTTCCTCTTCCCAACAATTTTATCAACTCTAGTTCACTTGTCTATTTAAGACAGGGTTAAGATAACATAATGGTCTAGTTCACTTGTCTATTTAAGACAGGGTTAAGATAACATAATGGGGGCAGAAAATGTAATGATAGATTTTTTTTTTTTTTCAGGATTGGTGCCATTTCTTGTACAAGAAATCACAACTGGGTTTCTGCAAGACAAACCACAAATAAATAGCAACAGGAGTATTCATAAAGCAAATCAACTGACCTCCTGCTTGAACAAGTACAGTTAACAGGTACCAAAGACCTTATTTGGTGCGATGTGTCTTGACCCTAACCCAGACCATTTGTGCCTGAAGTTTTGCATAAAGCAATGTTTGACAGTATTTGTAACCTTGCCCATTCCAATGTAAAAGTCACTGTTAAGCTAATGACAAAGAAATTTGTATGGCCCAGAATTTACAAAAAGATTGTTGCCAGTAGTTGAGAACAAATCACCAGAATATAAACACATATGCTGCCAAAAAATCCTAAGTTCACATCACAGAGAGACATCTATGATCAGCAGTACATTTCAAACTCTGCATATGTTTTAAGCTATTCATAAGTCACAGTTATTTCACAAAACCAATTTCACCTCTATCCAATAATTTAGACAATATTTGAAAAGGACAATTGCTACTCACAATATAGCAGAGATGCTGACAATCTTTCTGTTGTGCCTATCTGCAACTCTGCTGAATGTTAAGTACCTACTGTCCTTTTCATAATATTGTTACATTCCATCCTGGAATTTCCAAAGTTAAAAGAAAATCGTAAATGTTCATTGAAATTTTTTTTGAACAAATGTGGAACACAAGTGTATCATTGAAACAGTCTCCCTGTTATTCAACACGCTTTTTTGCCCCACCTGCTGCATCTCTTCATCAGAATGAAAGAGTGATCCAAACATGGGGCAGTTTCTAAGTGTGAGGTCTGGTGAATATGGTGGATGTGGTATGGTATCAAAGTGAGGGTCATCAGTGCTGCTGTGGCACCCATCTTATGTATTTCATGAATGATGTGATGTCCTGAGCCATGACCAATGTTCAGATTCGTGGGTATTTCATCCACCATCACATGGCAGATTTCCATCACAGAGCTTCAACTGCTGCATTAGACTCTGGTGTCACAATGCAGTGTGCCTGACCCAGGTGCTGAGTGGCTTGTCACAGAAGTCACACCATTTCTGAACTTTCTGCTCTACTCATACACTTATTGTAGTGACATACATGCGCCACCATACTGGACCTCCATTCTCTGATGGCTTTCAAAGCATTTTGTACCTTCCATACTCAGAAAATGTATGACAAAATGCTGTTCTTCCTTGGTGCATGCTGCAAGTGGAACAACCATTTTGAACTGGTATTATGGCTGTGTTCCACTTGTCAGTAGCATGCTGCTCCCTGTCTGTAGCATGGTGCCACCTGCAGGGCATTCGTTAAATAACTGATGACAGTACTGCTAACTTACAGAGCAATGGTGTGATATATTGATTTTTAATTACACTTTACAAGTTTCCACTTGAGTCCCCCTCATATACCATTGAATTTATTACAAGCAACACTATTATAGAGATACTGGAAGTAGAGATCAGTGGTGACACGCTGGTTGAGCCTTTGGGTGTGACATTCCTGGGCATCCAGGTGGATAACAAACTGTGTTGGCACCATCAGGTAAATTAAGCAAAAAGCTCAGTTCTGCCTGCTTTGCACTTACAAATATTTCTCATTGTTTTGGCCTGCAGATGGAATTGTTAGCATACTTTCATTCAATATTGTCTTCTGAGGCAAAGCAGCCAAGGTCAGATAAGCAGATATTCTACAGAAGTGGGCAGTAAGAATACTGTATAAAGTTGATGACTCGACATCTTGCAAAAGACTCTTCAGTGGCCTACAGCCTACACATCCCTCCTCAGAATGGAGTTTTCCAACCTGGTGAAAATATCTGTAACAGGTTGCCAGTAGACTTCAGGCAGGAAACTGAAAATTCTGAGTATTAAAAAATCAACTGAAAGAATAATTTATTCGCCACATCTATAATTTATCAGAAAATCTGCACCTGTGGATGCAAATTCTGTATAGCTCTAATGCTTTCATTAAACATTTCTTGACTTCAACTACATCTATAATCTACAAAACACTATAAGGTGAATGGCGGAGAGTACATCCCATTCATGTATGGAGCAGAGGAAGAATGATTGTTTCAATGCCTCTGTGCTTATCCTCATGGTCCCTGAGTGAGTGATATATGAGGGGTTGTAGTAAATCACTAGAGTAATCATTTAAAGCTATTTATTGCAACTTTTTTAGCAGACTTTTTGGGATAGTTTCTCCAGTATCTCTGTGACACTTTCCCATGGATTAAACAAACCTGTGACCATTCATGCTGCCCCTCTTTGTATACATTCAATATACCCTGATAGTCTAATCTGGTACGGGTCTCACACACTTGAGCAGTATCCTAGGACGGGTCACATGAGTGATTTGTAAGCAGTCTCGTTAGTAGACTGATGGTATTTCCCTAGTGTTCTACCAATAAACTGAAGACTACCACCTGCTTTAGCCACGACTGAACCTATGTGATTATTCCATTTCATATCCCTACAAAGTGTTACACCCACATATTTATATGAGTTGGCTGATACCAACAGTGACTCACTGATATTATAGTCACAGTATGCTATATTTTTTTGATTTTGTGAAGTGCACAATTTTACACTTCTGAATATTTACAGCATGTTGCCAATCTCTGCACTATGTTGAAATCTTATCAAGATCTCACTGAATATTTATGCAGATTTTCTCAAATCCATTTTTGGAATCCATGCTGATTTGCATTGAGGAGGTCATTCTTTTCAAGATACTGCATTATGTTTGAGCTCAGAATATGTTCTTAGATTCTAGAAGAAATTTATGTCAAGGATGGGATGGCAGTTTTGTGGATCACTCCTACTACCCTTCTTGTAGACAGGTGTGATCTGTTCTTTTTTTCCAAGAACTGGGAATGGTTTTTTGTTTGAGGGATCTTCAATAATTTATAGTTAGAAAAGGGGCTAACATAGATGCAAATTCAGGACAGAATCTGAAAGGGATTCCATCAGGGCCTGGAGAATTTGATCAATTTTGATGATTTCAACTGTTTCTCAACACCACTGACACTAATATGTATTTCATTCATATTTGCAGTGGTCTGAGGATTAAATTGGGGCAACTATCCTGTGTTTTCCATTGTAAAGGAACATTTGAAAATGGAGTTAAACATTTCAGCTTTTGCTTGCTACCTTCAATTTCAGTTCCTATCTCATTCACTAATCACTGGACACTTACTTTGGTGCCAATAATGACCTTTACAAATGACCAGAATTTCTTTGGACTTTGTGAAAGATCATTTGACAATATTCTGCTATATTAGTCACTGAAGCCATCACACATTGCTCTCTTGACAGTCAAATGCTTTTCATTCAACATCTCTCTATCTATACCCCCTACACCTATTGTGTAGCAATCACTGTTTCTTTAGAAGATTCTTTACAGTGACTGTATTCCATAGAGATTCCCTCCCATTAAGAACTGTTCTTCTGGGAACAAATCTATCCAGTGCATGGGCAACTATTCTTTTAAACTTGAGCCAGAGTTCTTCTACATACTCCTAACCTGTGCTGAAAGTTTCAAGTTCCTCATTGAGATAAGACATTACTGATTTTTTATCTAGTTTACTGAACTTGTATATTTTTCTGCTTGTTTTAGTTGTCCTTTGTACTTTGGTAATCACTGTTGCCACAACTGCATCATGGCCACTGATATCAGTTTCGATATGGACATCCTGAAAGAAGTCAGGCCTATTTGTTGCCATTAGATCTAATATATTTTCATAATGAGTAGGGTTCCCAACTATCTCTTCTAGGTAGTTTTCAGAGAAGGCATTTAGCAAAGTTTCACAAGATGTCTTAACATGCCCACCACTAACAAAATTGTAATTTTTCCAATTAATTGTTGGATGAATAATGTCTCCACCAATGATTACAGTATGACTGGTGAACTTCGTAAAAGTGAACAGAGGTTTTCTCTGAAGTTTTCGGTTTCATCAGAAGAAGAGTGTGGTGGGTGATAGAAGAATCCAATTATCATTTTAAGCCCAGCCCTGATACTGAGTCTCGCCCAAACAATCTCACAAGCAGCTTAAATTTCTATCTCGGTGTGTTCGAGTTTTTTGTGCACTGTCACATAAACACTGCCTCAATTTCAATTTGCCTATCCTTTTGATACACACTTAAATTTTCCTCAAAAATCTCACTGCTATCAATTTCAATTTTCAACTAGCTTTCTGTACTTAGTATTATGTGAGCTCCACTGTTTTTAATGAGTGCTTCAAGCACTGGCACTTTGTTACAAATGCTTCAGCAGTTTACCATTAGGATTTTAATAATCTCTCCTGCGGGCAGCATTTGTTTCAGTCTTATCTTATACTTCTGGGTTTCCTACAGCCATTGTTATCTGGATTGGAGGAGTCGCCTAATCTAAAAACCTTTGTATGCAGCCCACACGCAGCCAGCTATCTGACTAGCAGCCTCTGATTTGTAGTCCATAGCTGACCTATTTAGGGGAACCCTACAGTTCTAAACACTATGGTACAAGTCCAGGAAGTGGCAGCCTGGCTTGTCACAGAACTTTTGAATTCTCTGGTTCAGTCTTTCCACTCAACTCAGAACCAAAGGCCCACGATCAGTTCTGGGGATGATGCTGCAAATTGTGAGCTTCAATGAAACTCCACACGCAAAGCTGGTCTTCTCGACCTTCTCTGCCTCTCACTGGAATGACCCAATAATGACTTCGGAGCCAAAACAACAGGCATCATTTGTTCCAATGTGCACCATAATCTGCAGTTGGTTGCGCCCTGTTCCCTCAATGGCTGCTGGAATAGCCTGTTTAACATGTTGAATGAGGTCCCCAGGCATACACAGTGAGTGCATCTGGTGTCCTGTTCTGCCCCTTGCTGGCATTTTCCTAAGAGGTACCAACATTCGCCATGCATCTGAACTGCTGTCAGTTAATAGATCCATACCTTTTTGCATTTGCCTCCTCCAGACACCCATCAAAACAGGTTTACCCAAAACAGGTGAAGTGAGTCTCACTGGCTCAGTTTGAGTTTCAGTGAAATACAGCACCTCAAACTTGTTGGTTATGGGGGTCAGTACAACACCATCAGTCCTCCCTGGTCCCTGTCCATCCTGTACAGGATGCCTAGATCTACCATTGATGCGCCACTCGCAATCAAGTGGACAGGTTATGGCAGATTCTGTACTTTCTGCAGAGGAGACAGGATCCACAGGAGAGGAATGTACTTGAGTTACCTCTGGTACAAGTATCACAGGTACATGACTCTCTGGAGCTCTTCCAACACACCAAATTGCAGCAGCTGTCAATTGTAGTCAGGGCCATTTTCAGCTGCTTACTAACGTCAACCAACTCATCCCGTCTTTGAGGACAGCATCCACAGTGGGGCTTCATTTTGGTTGGTGCAATGTATTACAAGGCACTGAACAAATAATTTTAAAGTAAGCCTGCTGATTATCTTTTAATCTATTCAATGCTTTGCCAGTATAAAGACATGTAATAGTGGTCTGTGTAAAGTGAAATAAATGCTTTGTGCAGCTGTATTCAGGAACAATTTTCTAAAGATTTTCAGTTTTAATTCACAAAGTGACTCAGCTGTTTCTAGTTCCTAAACAACTCACTTCAGAAAATGGTGAAAAGATGCAACGCTGCACGATGACCACCGGAATCCTTTTTCAGTGTGTCTCAAATCACTCATGATGTAGCCATCCTCCCATCGGCACTTCTCTGCTCCAGGACCACCAAGGTAGCTTGGAGGGGGTGAACCATCGTGAACTGCTCCCAGCCTGCAAATGGCGTAATATGAAAGAAAAATTCAGAGCAACTTATCTACATACACACTCCGAAAAACTGTCTGAAGTATTATTTTCATTTCTTATTTTGCTTTTTATATTTTAATAATTATGAAGAAGAAACTACAGTAGATATGAGTTATATATAGTTATAAAGGCCTCTTTTTTCATGTTCTTGCTTATACCCAGTCTTTAATGGCCTCATCAGCTACGAAATGTTAAATCTTAAACTTTCTCATTTTCTATTTTTTAATGAACTCCACATTTAATCACAGTGTAGTACATACCTCTTGAACAGAGAATAGTTTTGGGTAGATGAAAGAAAGCAAAATCCAATCTTATTTACAAAAAGACTAGCAGAACAGATTCAATAACATATTCCAAGTTCAACAGTCAATCTTTCTCACAGACAGCCAGCAGAACTTGTACTATGCACATGATATAACTGGAAGCTTATGAAAGACAAATATATTCACATAGCTAGTTTTTCAAATGAACTGATTTTTTTTAGAATCAAAATGCAGCATTTAATTTTGGACAGAAACTTAAGAGACAGAAGAACTACCATTGGCTGCATTGAAAGAAGTATGTAAGACTGCCAGTGTTCATTTTACGAAATTCTGTGATTAGTCTGGAAGGGACATAAAATGCAGTAACAAAATGCATAGCTTTCCTTAAAACCATTTAAGGTTGTGAAATGTAAGTTCTAAAAATGGTGGTAGGAGAAAGATTCTACCAGAGCCCTTCCTTACCATAAAGATTAGTGTACAGCATTTGAATTTCTATTTTGGCTGTGTCTGCTAAAAATACTGTGAGTAGTCAGAAATGGTAACAGGCACGTCAGGCTGCAAATCAAACAAAATATTTCCAGTGAAGTGTGATAGTGAGAGTCTGCTTGGGCTTTGTGATGAGTAATTGCCCTGTGTAATAGGATAACTTGCTAAGAATAGAGATCAATAATGGATGAGATAGCAGATCAAAATGAAGTTGAATAGTTAGTATCAAACAAGTTGTTGAGATAAAAATTATGGAATGAAAGGAAACCAGCTGAAAAGTACTGGAATAAGAATGTGTTACTCAAAAAAGACTGAAGATCATCCTCATCTGACTGACTGCACCAAATGGAAAAGTTGAATTACTTGGTGGACAGTTTTAACAATAAATGCAGATTTCTCACATATATGTGATAAAGAAAATGATATTACAGGAATAGAGATAGAAGGACAAAAAAGTAGTAAAAAACTATTCTATCTTTTGGATCTGTCAGTTTCTTCCTTTGGGAGGAAAGGATGATAGATTGGTGAGGCAGGGGGGAGTGGGGGAGAGGCAGGGGGGGGGGGGGGGGGGGTTGGCTGGATAGGAGGGGCAGGGCACTTAGAACACAGGAGGACAGGAAACTACCAGTTGTGTGGACTTGATAAAGGTCACTGCAAAAGTATACAGACAACTTCAGTAACATTTCATCCCACTGCAGTGTAAAAATAGTGTAATGTTGCACACTTTATTACATATTAATATAAATGCAAGATGGCCAAAATAAAACTGGTCTAGAAAATGTATATAAGCCTGACAAGGAAAGAGCTACCTCATTTAATTAGTGTAGCCTGCTACTCTCATATGCAATGGTGTCTGTGCCAGTTCCTGATAGCCACTTTTCTGAATAAATTCTAATGGTCACTTTTCTGCACAGATTATGTTGCCACAAAATTGTACTTTGAGTACCCAGTTTGTGTGCCACTATGCAAAATTTGAGAATGACTGTAAGCTGTTCCAACAATGCGCTCTTGTAATTTTCAACAATACGATACTTTTATGAAGGGTGGAAAGGTTTTGATTAATCTGTTTGACACAATATCTGTTATGTCAGCCAGACAATAAAATTAAAGATGTCCAAGGAATGACTTTTTACAATTTCAAAATACAGCTCAGTGAGTTCCCTCGGCAATTATATTTGGCATTATGGGATTCTTCTCTGTGTGACCATGACCAGGAAATACAGACAATAAAAGTAACTGTTCTCAGTAACAGCAAGTAAGAGTAATTGTACATTAGCTTATCACAGGAGAAAATCTGAAAGTTCTAAGTACAAAATAACATAATCTTAAATGAAAACTCAAAATAGCATCCTAATGTAAATTCACAATACAATAAAATGAGAAAATTGCAAAAGGTAGTAACTATCACAATAATTAAACAATTTACTGAACAGAAAGTGGCTGAAGGCTGGGCAAGAGAAATTTAATGATGCTAAGAAATTGGAAAACTGGCACAAAGCCACCATAATGAAAAATTTCTAAGTGGGATACAAATAGTGGATGGACCACTCAATACCTAAACTATATTATTAGTAGTTACTTTTACCACTTACAGTAGTTATAATTATAATTAAAAATTAAACAGGCTTTCTATAAAGGGGGTTTGTCTGTAAAATCTAAAAAGCTGGTACACCCCACATCTAAGTAGAATAAGAATCTTAATTCTACTCTGACATGATAGATCCAAGCACAATAATGCTGACAAGGAAATGTATATGAAAGTGAAAAAAAATTACAGGTCTGAAATCAAGGCAGCTAAGTGCAAAACAAATGATACATATATACTGAACTCAGTGAATAAATGCAAATCTGCATGAGAAATTATTAAAACAGAAACTAACTGTGGTGATAAAGTATACCAGACACCAGTTCCATCTCATATTCTAAATGAAAATTTTGTCAGTCTTCAATCAGATAACAGCATACTGTAGAATGTAAGTAAGGCATAGGCACTGCTGCCGGCAAACAGACAGCTTTCACTGGATTTGGGTAACTGAGAAGATGGTAAATGAATCAATAGATAAGCTCAGTAATTCTAGAGCAGATGATTACTATGGTCTCTCAAATTATGTTATTAAGTATATCAGAAATGAAATTGTAATGCCACTGACTAAAATAATCAACAAAAATTTTAATGAAGGTAATTATCCAAGATGTTTAAAAATATCTGTAGTTAAACCAGTACATAAGAAAGGAGATACAGCACCTCCAGATAACTATCGACCATCATTTATACCCATAATATCAAAAATAATAGAATACTGCATGCATAAACAGATGAGTCAATATTGTGATACACTCCCCTCCTCACAGTATGGTTTCAGACCCAGCTTCTCTATAGTCAAAGCAGTTGAGAGTATTGTAGCAAAAATATACAATTGTTTTGAAAACAAAGATATAACCTGTGCAACACTATTGAACCTCAGGAAAGGTTTTGATATGGTGTCCCACATTATTCTCATAAAAAAGCTCTACCACTATGGAGTGAGAGAGAATGCTCTGTGTCTAAGGCAGTTGTACTTGGTCAATAGAAAACAGTTAAGGTAAATAATCAAATGTCAGAATGCCTCCCAGTTGTAAAGGGCACACCTCAAGGATCTGTTCTTGGACCTTTCCTTTTCATTATTTATATAAATGGTTTATCTGCAGTTGTATCATGTGATGCAGTGCTATATGCTGATGACACAACACTCATCACATGTGATGCCCAATCTTGAAAATGTGCAACACAGCATGGCAGTGACAATGGAGAGGTGCACTACTTGGTTTGAGGCAGTTGTACTGAAGACGAATGATAGTAAAACTGAAGCTATTGTATTTAATCTGAATGCTCCTAGTCATCATAACAAAACAGGAAAATTATAAGGATTTCCTATAGATAATAAGCTCAGCTGGGATACTCTCACAGGGAGGATATGTGGCAAATTCGCACATGCCATATATCTGCTGTATAAGCTGAGGAGCAGTGTCAGTAAAGAACTTACGTTATATGCATATATTGCATTCTTCCATTCACACCTGAGCTATGGAATACTATTATGGGACAATTCCATAGGCTCAAAATTAGTGTTTAAATGGCAAAAGAAAGCCATAAGGTGCATAGTAGGACTTAGCCCATAAGAATCATGTTGAGATTATTTTAAGAAACTAAATATAATGACTGTGGCTCATCTGTATATTTACAACTGTCTTGTTTTCATTAAAGAGAATGTGAGTAAATTTGACTTAAGGAGAACAGTTCATGATCATAACATAAGAAGTGGACATACAATTAATATGCCATATGCTAGGCTTGCAAAGACACATAACAGTTACAAATAACTTGGTCCTGTCTACTTCAGCAAATTACCTGAAAATGCCTACACAGTGCTGGTAAATAAATTTAAAACTAGTCTTTTGAGGTGCATGAAAAGTAAAGTAATTTACCCTGCTCAAGAGTTGCTTGAGTATGTGACAAATGACCCACTTTCCTTATGAGAATTAAAAATTAACTGCAAACTATATATATATGCCACACTGTGCAACTATTTCATTACTATTTCATGTATTTATTGTTGATTAACTGTTTTATTATTAATTTGTCATTCACTGAACAATGTAGTTCATTTATCTTTTAACTGATCTGTTAGGAAACTTCTCGCTGTTATTGACATTTGCACAACTATGTGTTGCATCCAGCTTGGATTATTATATTGTAGTTAATAACATTTGTCATGTTGAAGTTTATATTATTATTATTGTGTTAACACTGAATGTAAATATGCTCAATGGTGTAATAAAATATTTGTATAACCCCACCACATTCTAAATAATATACTGTAGTATTAATATTAAATATGGTTCAGAGAATTACAATAGTTTGGTAATACAAACAACTATTCACTAGTTGTCCAGGTGAATAATCAACTGGTGTGTGGGTATGTGTGGCTATCTTAGTGCAGACCAAAAATGGGGTGCATATATTTTCAGAATTAATTGTCCAGGACCTCAGAAATGGAAAAACAGAACTTGGAAATGCAATTAGGCAAGGGTAAAGGCTTCCTAATGGAGGAGCTGAATGTATTGGACTATTTACTTTTTAGTCTCTAGCTCAAATTTTTGACTTAAATAGTGTACACAGTCTATTATTAGCACATATTTAGAATTTTGGCTGTTACAAATTTGTATAAACAATTTTTGTTTTTGTTCCCAAGATTTCAAGTAACTTTCCTTCCCTTCACATGCACCTCTTTCTGAATTTTTTAAAATTTTGTTCTAAAAAGTAACTGCTCTTAAAGTACTGCAGCTTGAGATTTGCAACTTTATTGATCCTCCAAGCATTCCATTTCATTTGTGCACTTGTATGTCTTGTTGTTATTCTTTCTGTTTTCATCAGTTTCTTAAAATTTATAGTTTCATTTCCAGTTCACATCTGTAGATATTTAAAAAAAAATTATATCTATATTCAGCATGTAGCCATATTTAAAAATTAAGTTGTGATGTGTATGTAAAATGACTTGTTCCACATCATTACGATTTATTGTGCCAAAGATCCATGGAATATGAAACTAACTAACTATATTCAACCTTTCAATAATGCTAGGTACTTACAAGTGTCCAACTTCATGTGCACCAACAATGATTCCTGAGAAGCCACCGGTATCTTCAATAATGGCCACACTGTTAACTTTCTCAAGCCTCTTGTTCACAACACAAGCACCACCAACATAAGCGAAACCTAAATAAAGTAAAATAATGAAATTAAGTCTTGCAAAATGTCCTCAGATGTATTTTAAGTTATACACACAAGGTGTCAGCTAAAATCTTACTTACTGCCTCATACCTAACTATAGTATGTTATCATCAAAATATCATAAATTTCCTTTCAGATTAAGTCATGAGCAGTGAGCAGAATGAACTGAACACAATCAAGGAGGTTTCAATTTTTTTATTGTGTTATAACTATTTATTCCTCAAAAGATGAAAAGATTATAATATACACATACTTGATTATGCTTGTTAAATAAATGAAATCATTTTTAATATTGTATGGCAGAAAGAGATTGCCTCATGATTTACATTAGTGTGTGTCTGAAATAAAGGATGAAAATCAGTGGACCAATATAATGCAGGTAACAAGGAGGAGAGTATAACTGTGGCACATATTATGTTGTATCCAAGTCACAGGTGTCTTATTCATATGATCATCTCTTTCTTAATGTCAGCACATAGAAAGAAGGTAGATGAAATAAAAAATGAATTTGGAAACATTGAGTATGTAGTGTTTATACAGGGTGTTTCAAAAATGACCGGTATATTTGAAATGGCAATAAAAACTAAACGAGCAGCGATAGAAATACACCGTTTGTTGCAATATGCTTGGGACAACAGTACATTTTCAGGAGGACAAACTTTCAAAATTACAGTAGTTACAATTTTCAACAACAGATGGCGCTGCAAGTGATGTGAAAGATATAGAAGACAACACAGTCTGTGGGTGCGCCATTCTGTACGTTGTCTTTTTGCTGTAAGCGTGTGCTGTTCACAATGTGCAAGTGTGCTTTGGACAACATGGTTTATTCCTTAGAACAGAGGATAATTTCTGGTGTTGGAATTCCACCGCCTAGAACACAATGTTGTTGCAACAAGACGAAGTTTTCAACGGAGGTTTAATGTAACCAAAGGACCGAAAAGTGATACAATAAAGGATCTGTTTGAAAAATTTCAACGGACTGGGAAAGTGACGGATGAACGTGCTGGAAAGGTAGGGTGACCGCGTACGGCAACCACAGAGGGCAACGCGCAGCTAGTGCAGCAGGTGATCCAACAGCGGCCTCGGGTTTCCGTTCGCCGTGTTGCAGCTGCAGTCCGAATGACGCCAACGTCCACGTATCGTCTCATGCGCCAGAGTTTACACCTCTATCCATACAAAATTCAAACGCGGCAACCCCTCAGCACCGCTACCATTGCTGCATGAGAGACGTCCGCTAACGATATAGTGCACAGGATTGATGACGGCGATATGCATGTGGGCAGCATTTGGTTTACTTACGAAGCTTATTTTTACTTGGACGGCTTCGTCAATAAACAGAACTGGCGCATATGGGGAACCGAAAAGCCCCATGTTGCAGTCCCATCAGCCCTGCATCCTCAAAAAGTATTGGTCTGGGCCGCCATTTCTTCCAAAGTAATCATTGGACCATTTTTCAGATCTGAAACAATTGCTGCATCACGCTATCTGGACATTCTTCGTGAATTTGTGGCAGTACAAACTGCCTTAGACGACACTGCGAACACCTCGTGGTTTATGCAAGATGGTGCCCGGCCACATCGCACGGCCGACGTCTTTAATTTCCTGAATGAATATTTCGATGATTGTATGATTGCTTTGGGCTATCCGAAACATACAGGAGGCGGCGTGGATTGGCCTCCCTATTCGCCAGACATGAACCTCTGTGACTTCTTTCTGTGGGGACACTTGAAAGACCAGGTGTACCGCCAGAATCCAGAAACAATTGAACAGTTGAAGCAGTACATCTCATCTGCATGTGAAGCCATTCTGCCAGACACGTTGTCAAAGGTTTCGGGTAATTTCATTCAGAGACTACGCCATATTATCGCTACGCATGGTGGATGTGTGGAAAATATTGTACTATAGAGTTTCCCAGACCGCGGCGCCATGTGTTGTTGACAAATGTAACTACTGTAATTTCGAAAGTTTGTCTGCCTGAAAATGTACTGTTGTCCCAAGCATATTGCAACAAACGGTGTATTTCTATCGCTGCTCGTTTAGTTTGTCTTGCCGTTTCAAATATACCGGTCATTATTGAAACACCCTGTATAACTGATTGTTTGTGATGGACTCAGAACTGAAAATGGTTGTATACACTGATTCAGGCTATTTTACAATAGATTTGCAATTGCAATGACACATAAACTTATTAAACAGAAAAAAATGTTACTCTCTCTGGAAAGCATTTTTCTGTAATTAATTGCTTGCAGTATAAGAGATGTAATAAATACTGTATAAATGTAACAATAACAATATGATGAATTTGAAAAATGTAATAAGAAAAAATTGAAATACAATAAACAATAAACAATAAATATGGGTAGCTTAAAGTGGAGAAAGATGTGGATAGAAACCTGATTTTTAAGAGCATTTTGGTAAGACATCATATATAAAAACATATGATATGTTGGAGAAATTCTGAAAAATCTGGAGAATTATGCCACATTTATGATGTCGTACTATCATAGTAAGGGTTACAGAGCATTGTGCAAGATATTTCCCTCAATTAACATCAATGCTGGGAAAATCTTTGTTACCATATTAATAATGAGTGAAGTAAAAGCTGAAAGTGTAGATAGTTTTGACTTTAGCTGTGAAAATATCATTCTACTAGAGAAGGAACTGCATATAGAATTTTGAAAGGTAAGCATATCATTATGTCAATGAGAGACACAAATCTTTTTTTTTTATCTTTACATTCTTTCTTCCATCACCAGCCTTTCACTTAGCCAGTTTTGTAAGAACTTTTCTCTAAGAAATTCATTAAGACATTTTGCATTTATATTCTATTCATCTTGATTGATTTTGAATACTCCCCTCACCCTGTCCATTCTTTTTTGTAGTCTCAGATTTTGAAGAAAAACTGCTACATTCAGTATCTGCATGACCCACTGAGTATGTTCATGATATTCTGTTCACTGTTTGTAACTTTGAATGTAAACTACATGTCTATACTCATCTCTAAAATTGTTTATTGAAATTCTGTAGCTGTTCTGAAGTATTATATACAAAACTTTCCCATCAACAGATCACAGAAAATAGCTTTATCTCAATTAAAAAATACCTCTGGAAAAAAGTAATTTGACATATGATTACATTGTTTTATGGCAGTTTCTGTTGGTTTAATATCTCAATGTTTAATTGCAGATTTGAACACACATGAAAACTGATACCTTTATTTTCACATTACAAATCAAACAAATAAATAGGGTTAGTTTTTTAAAACAAACTTCACTACAAACCAACAATAGAATGGCAGTACTTGAAAGATGCATATTATTTGTTATATTGTTAAAATATGTTAAATGGAAATTTTGTTAATTGTTAATATTTAAGCCACGCAACTTTAATATCCAAAATCTTTAGTGGTTACTTTCTTGTTTGCATATATTGACATAATATATAAAATTCTACTGAACTACTTGAAAATATATTTATTAGTTTAGAATTTATAAGGAAAAATGCTTTTTGATCAATAGTTTCTCTTTCGAAATTCAGATGTTTTGCACTGGTTTGTTACCTAACGTACAACTTATACTATATTGGTAAATTTGTTCCTTAAGATACACTAACATAATTCATTTCCAAAACTCACATTTTTGCCCCAATAACAGAACAAGTAACAAACAACTGTGGCCATATGATGGTAAATATAAACTGGAAGCTTTAATGAAATAGTCAGTAGCCTAAACAAGGGGGTCTTGAACCAAAATTTGTATAATTCTTTATGAGCTTCAGGTTGTTGCACACATTATCTACTCTTATTTATTTATTTCTTTTTCTGGAAAGCCCATAGTGCTCATGATGCTACGAACTGAAAACTTTTATTATTATTATTATTATTATTATTATTATTATTATTATTATTATTATTATTATTTAACACTCAAGAGTAGAGATGATCATCCAATAGCAAAACATGTTGCTGAGTGCAAAATGTTCAGTTTGATTTGTCTCCTTCACAATCCTTCCCATCTAGATTCTTACCCAAACACCAGCTTCTCTGATTTACCTAGATAGAAATAGCCTTGCAACACTTCCTTCAATTGCATAATCCTCATGGGGCCAGTATACACTTTCCCCTGCCCCACAACCACATTCATCCTTGTCCCATCAGCCTGACTTAACTCATCCTGCACCCACACCTCTTTCTCCGAAGGCTCCTTTTTCTGCTGTTCAGTCTTCTTTTACCAATCTACTTCTCCGTGTCACTGTGCATTGTGTGCAACACCACCTACTTGTGGCCAGTACAAGCTCACCACCTGCTACCTCTCCCTCCCAACTGTCAGCAACCCTTCCCCAATCCTCGGTTCAGTATTATTTGAAGAGTTATTATCTTTACTCTTTAAATCACTCATATGTCCATGCCCAATGCTTTTAGTGTTATAATTCATTTCAATTTTTCCTCACATGAGGAAGCAATTTACAACATTTTAAGAAGTGTATTTTCCCCCTTTTGTATCTTCAGACTTCTTAGTCTTTATTTTTTCTTTTTTTCTTTTTTTTAATGCGTTATATTAAAAAGTTTTTTATTTTAATAATTATTTAATTTAATTGTGGTACAGTAAATGGCAGACAAAACAAATGGAATCTGGTACAGGTGTATGTGGATGTGCATTTGTTGATGTGTACACTGGGTAAAATCAATAACATGCTCAAAGTGTAAAAGTGTACCTGACTGAGAGAACAATTTTATGTGGATCCTATTGTGAATGACAGCCGTTTCATACACCACAGAGAATCAAAGTGCCTGTGAAAAAAATTGTTGCTGCTGGCCCTTGGTCCAAAGTGACTGCATGACCCAGTTGAAGACCCAAAAAAATATAATCAATTAATATGTTGGGGAAAGTTTATATAGTCACAAAATTAATGTTATTTATCTGTGAAGGGAGCAGCATACATACACAAATTAATTATAGATAATAAATAAAAGAGGACAAGAGCTACAGATGTGTACTGTGCTGATTATCTAAATATGTTGGAAAAATTATGGGTTGTTTCCTTTGACAATTATGGGAAAAATAGACTTTTTCCTTGTACAAACTATTACTTACAGAATTCAATGGAAAAAAAGAAAGCCATCCTTGAATAAAGCTTGAGGGTGTTTACCTAGACACTAATTCTGAGAGTAACATGGAGGCAAGTTCAGTTATTCAGTTGAACAAGCATTTAAGTGCTTATCTCTGACCTATTGATGTAAGGGACATGTAAGTCAGCAGTAATGGTGTAACCCATCATGTCTGCAGTGCAATCACATGGACTTTGGAGGTAGTATTACTCATTATTCACATTTTACAAGCATTTTTCCTGCATTAATATTCTGAATAATTTGTTTGAAATGTTTATTAAATAACAATGCAAACAAGAAGACAACCTCATGCAAGGTTAAACACAACTTTTATTTCCACAATAGCATTTAAGAAAGCCATTTTAATATGTTAAATATTTTTTTAAAAAGTCATGGAGTATCAATAAGAAATGAAACCAGACAAAACTGTCACACCCATAAAAAATAGTTGCAATCAGCTCAAAAGACATGATCAGAATTTTCTTTTCTTTTACTAAAGAGAAAAAAAAGATAACTGTGTGGAAAGATGATATGAATCCACACAGAATACATAATTGAATTTAATGAAACCATCTGCTTTCTACTGATTATAAAGAACACATTATAGGTTTTCATATCCAGACTTGAACATCTTTACTTTCCTGACATTTTCCCTGGCTTCTTGGAAAGTAAAATTGCTTCAGATTGCTTAACAGTCAGCAGTTACATCATTTAGACAATGATCATTATTTGCATGGGTGTGGTTGTTTTATCTGTCTTTTATTTTTCTATTAACAATTTAGTTGACAGTAGAAAAAGTGAATCTTACCTTATACTTAATGTCCTCATGCCATGTGTGAACAAATAAAAATAAGAAATTACAGTAATTTAATAATTTATAAACAAATCTAAGTCAGTCAGTCTGTAATACATTCTCTGTCCATGTGTTGGTTAAGAATTATCATGGTTTTTTTTTTATTGGGAAGGGAAAACATTTTCAGCATGAAATGGACACAATCATTCTACCTTTCTTTCCTTAAAGTTAGAATGTCTGTTACTCACAGGAGCAAAAATCACAATGCATACTCATTATCTCTTGGCCCAAATTTTGAGAAGCAGGAACTGCAGTCAGTTTAACAAATGCAAAAGTTGACTGAATGATTAACTCCACTTGATGTGTAATTAGTATTTTTGCGCTTTTCAGCATTGTCACATTTGTTTCAAGACCAAAAAAAAAAAAAATATTTAGGTGATTTTTGCTACTCCTCAAACAGCCAATGGAACTCCTTTGTAGTCACAATTTTGTGAACCCTCTCAGTACCAGTAATGATGTGATGAATTGCCACTGAAGTAGCTGGAACATTTGACTACTTCCATTTTTTGACAATTATGCTCAATTTTTAAATTCATTTGCTTTAAAAACTATTTCTGTTTGAACATACATTTTAATAGCATGAAATTTTTAAAAACATGTTTTGTTGCATTAGAGTGATAATTATGTTGCACAGTGTGAAAGAGAAGAAATGAAGAGATCTTCCATGAGAAAGGGCAGTGTTCTTTCCTATGTAAATGCATATTGTGATTTATCAAGGCAGTGCAAGAATACATCCCATATATTAAATGAAACTGACAGAAAAAATGGAAGGTGAGTTAATCATGCAGAAAAGTGATGGCAGGTCCTTGAGGAATGAGATGCACAAAAGAATATTGGTACCTCATTAGATCACCCCATAATATTAGTTGATCAGCTGTGTGCTTGGCAGCCTGGAATGGGATGCACTCCGCACCCAAAGAACAACTGAGGAGCTACGTGGAGGAGAAACAGAAGTTTAAGTTTGGATAAGTTGACAATAACAGCTAGGAGAGTGATGTGCTAATCAAATGCTAATCCGAGTGGCATCCAATAACACAGTTGGTAGAGGATGACACAGCTCATGGTTCCCACAGCCCAGCTGCACAGTAATGATCTCAAAACATCCTTCAATTCACTGTTTATAAGTATTTCAAATTTAGCAGTTTCCTTCCATGCTCTATGGTGTCAGTGAGATGTAAAGATTTTTTACAGGCAGCTTACAATTACCCATACCATTGACAGTCCTCAGCTTTAACAAATCATCGAGCAATTCAGGCAGCACTGTATTGGTTCCCACATTTCTAGTCGTGTTAGCATCTTACCTGGATACATAAATTGGAAATTTCCTTTGTAATTGTGGTGTTGCTGTTTTTGTGACTACTGGTACAGAGAATAGGTGGGCTCTAGTTTCTGAATAACTGAAAAACTTGCACAAATTATTTAGGAATAAAAGAGATGACCCACTGAAAGGCAGAAGCGCTGCGTTGTCAGTAGGTACACAAACAAAAGGTACAGAGCTCTGCTAGCTTTCAGAATGAACTCCCTTTTTCAAGCTTGTTTTTCTACAAGCTTGAAAAACAAAGTTCATTCTGAAAGCTCTCAATGCTCTGTTCTCTTTGTGTGTGTACTTATCGATGACACAATGCTCCTGCCTTTCAGTGAGTCATCTCCGGTATTCCTAAATAATTCATAATTCTCAATCAGAACTTTCCATAGATATTGAAAAACATGTACAACATTCTTCCAGGGCCTTGTTCAAATTTGATTATTTCAGATACTTTCCAGTACAAGAAATATGGCTGCATTATTTAATCCTGAATGGCATTCTAGCTGATGAGCAGGTTAAGATTACTGTCTTTCTGCAGGTCATGAGCTTCTAACTTAATAACCAGCTTAGATATGAGGAGTGATGAGATATTAATCACATACAAATTTGTGAAAACATTTACTGGAGCTTAGTAAAAGGTGAATGTGATAGGAAACAGCTATGGTAGATTCGAAATTTCCCAGGGATTATTCAACAGTTAAAGTATCCTGATCAGTATATAATGGTTGATAGTTCACACTTCATTTCAGACATGTTGAGTAACAAGTTTCTTCAGTCTCTCTCTATTTTTTTTCAATGAGGTACAGCAAAAATTTAGTTACTATTAGCACAATACAATTGTATAAGTCTTCTGAAGATATTTTCATGGGTATTTTCCATGCTCATTTTGGGTATTAAAATTTAAAGAAGGAGATCTGCCATCACTTTTCATTATGATACAATGTCTTTGTCTTTTAATTACGTTTTACATAATTTTGGTTCTTTCTTTGAAGAAGAAATATTGTTAAGTGTTCAGATGTGAAGAAAGTTTCAGTGTGGAAATGTCAAAATAAATTTTAGGCCCAAGGTATTTTACAGTCTTATTTATTGAAATTTTACATTTTTAATGATTTATTGTTAAATTATTTAGTCTTCTGTTGTTTGTCTCGGGGAATATAAATGGTGATGATAGCACAGCACATTTTTTGCACATACAGGCATTATATTCTCAGGCTGCAATCTAAAAAGAAGTGACAGCAGTGGCACAAAGTTTCATTATCTGTCACTTTGGCAGTTACTTGAAGTTTTGTAGCTATCTTATAACAGATTCCATTTATATGCATTAATAATGAATTAAAGTTTACTTTTGTAAATTTGTTCTGAAAGTAAGATATTACATTTTTTATAAATTACTCACAATTAATGAAATAGCAAATATGATATATATGTGCTCTGCATCATCACCATTTTGTTTACAGAAGACTAGCCATGCAAAGTGAAATCTTGATTGTATTAAGGTCAGTCACTCAAACCTACCTGCGGTACCTCTGTTGCACACGTCATTAGCAAATTGTCTCCTGCACATGTCTAATCTGTAATTATAATAAAAGTGAAATTGTCTAAAATATAAACAGTTTTTTAAATTCATTCAGAGGACAAAACATCTTTAGAAATAACACAGTCACAAAGATATTAAACATATGTGAGGGTGTGCAAAAGATTACTGTGACTTTCTAAATGTAGCTTGTTACAATGTCTTGCCTAATTTGCTTGTTATAAGAAATTTTCTGCAAATCCAGAATGGGACCACCAGCTCTGCACATTACAACCAAACACCACAGCATGTTAAAATGGGGATACACAGATAAAAAAAAAAGAGAAACAATCAAATGAACATTGAAAACTGCAATTACTTGCTCTCATAATCATATCCCATCACCATCTGCTTCCCTTCACATTTTGTACAGACATACTATGAAGCTATATACAAAAGATGTTTCTGGAGGACGTTGAATGACAATCACGTACCGGCTGTTCCTTTGGTACAACGTCCTCCTTTCCTCCGTCGACACATATCATACCTACAGAGCAAGGAATATGTTACAGAACAAATTGAACATTTAATGAACAACAATAATTTTTAATAAAGTACTTCAGAATTCAGATAGTTTATTCTTGAAGGTGATGATCAACTGCTACATTTACAGCCAATTTTAGAATTCTATAATGAGGAGATGAAATAAAATTTTGTGAAAAGATGTAGAACTTTAAGTATTTTGTGTGTATGACTGAAGCTTTATTTCACTTCTATTCGGTGATGCAAAATAGTTATTTAAGTTTTCTATAAGAATTCGTTACTTTCATTTTATTTCCTATTTTACTATGTTTTCTTTCTCTATTTTTTTCAATTCTCAAGACAGATTGTTGTATACCAGTTATGATGTTGCCTGACTTCAATGTCTTCATACATGTCTTAGTAACATACACTCACATCCAAAAAAAAAAAAAAAAAAAACCCCAGAACATCTTGAACAACTAGTGATGGACGTTCATATTTGCATTTCAGTCAACTCAGTTCAGCATGGGTCCTGTTGCCTAGTAGGCACAGGGTCTGCCATGATGGCATTGACGTGTATAAAGCACAAACATTGTCCAGTGATATAGCCATACATGCTGCATTCACTTGGTTCCAAAGTTCATCTGTGGTTGTTGGCATTGGGTCACAGCACTGCACTCATCATTTCACCATATAACACACATTTTTGATTGGCAATAAGTCTGGAGATTTGGCAGGCCAGGGCAAAAGGCTGACATCCTGTGGCACCAGAAGGCACGTGCTTGTGCAGCAACATGGGGTCGTGCATTGCCTTGCTGGAAAATGATGTCTGGGGTGTTGGACAGAAAGGGTATGGCTATGGGTCACAGGATGTCATTCACATAGGTCACACTGGTCACACTAGCCTGGACACGCACCAGCCGTGATTTGTGGTTATACCCAATAGCACCCCACACCATAAGGCCTTGCGTTGGCACTGTATGTCTTGTGCGAATGCAGTCGTTGTGATGCTGCTTCCCCTGTCTGAGGTGGACCAAAATGCAGCCATCATTTTCAAATGAACAGAACCTGGATTCATCTGAGAAAACTACCTGATGCCACTCCTGTCCCCAGAGATGTTCGTCCATACCGTTGACGTCTAGCATGTTTCTGACATTCGTCAAAAGTAGGCGGAGAACTGGGCGACGCACATATAACCCGTGCCATAATAAACAGCAACAGACTATCACCCCTGAAAAAAGTGAACACTGTGTTACATTATTTCACTGTTGTGCCAAAACTGAGGATGATACAGATCTGTCTTGCAATGTTATTTGGATGGGGTGTTGATCTTCTCAGGGGATGGCCTGGATGGTGCAACCCGACCCATTTCATTGTGTTCTAGGGCTTTGCATGAACCATTTGGTGCATCCCTGTCACACTGCTGAAACACTTTGCCCCACACAAGTAGCAATTTCTGGGATGGATGACTCTCATTCTCTCATGCCAATAATGCGCCCTCTTTCAAACTCACTGATTTGATGGTACGGTTCACACATATGTCTGTGAGGCATCCTGCACATCTTCTCAAGTCACACTGATCCATTGCCTTTGATTTATAGCAACAATGAGGGATGCAAGCACATTTTACCAGTAGGTCGTGTTGCACCACGATATTGATGTTGCCCCTCTACCTGCAAGCCAGCATGGTTCAAATGCTAATCGTTTCTGCAGAATATACTAATGTGCATGTCCTGTGAATATGAATGTTCTATTTCTAGTCATTCAAGGTGTCCTGTCTTTTTTCTGAACATGAGTGTATTTGTTACATGTGGATTGTCATATTTGTTGTACAGTTTATCTTCACGTTATCATGAATATCAAGTGCAAAATGGAAATGTAAGAAATAATTTCAATGGAGGAACAAGGCCAATATTGATATCATCATGCAATGTTCCCAGCATTGAATGGCTCTGAATGAAAATGTTCACCCTTGAACAAGTGTGCAGTAATATGAAGCGTTTATGGAAGGACAAAAATGGTGCTGGAACTTATATGAAATTCTGATCCCTTTCTGTAGCTATTGGTAGCCAGTGCATTAATATGTGCACACTTCATGGAAACACTGCCAGCTGCTTTCACTTTCCTTTCTTGGTCTTCATCAGTATAAATCTTGCTACTTGTGAGGAAATACTGTTGATTAGTTTAACGGTCAGCTTGAAGTAGTTTTTTATGCTATAGTTTTTCTCAGTGTTGCTAATCCTCCATGTAACAGAATAATCTCTCTCAAGATGCAAAATACTGAATAAATGGAAAAACAGGAACTGCAGGTGTAATACAGGCTTTGAGATTGCTGAGATGGTGCTCTTCGTACCCACTTTTAAACTAGAATAAAAAGGGTAAGTAACCATTTACCAATTTTTTGTTATTTACTTTTCTTGTGTAGTTTTCATTTAAAATTACTGGAAGTAAGTGGATCATAAGTGATAATTAAATAGTTGTCAGGTCCACTGGTTCAGCCAAGGGGGTTACTGATTGTACTTTACAGAATTGTTTCTAGAGCAGACGGACTGCTTGTATTGCCATTTTGCACCATTTTAATGCAACAGATTATTTGTTGCAGTTGAAACATGCAGATTTTTAAAGCATTACTTGACTGACACCAGTACCCAGCTAAGTTTGCCATCTAAATTTTATCATAAAGCTGTGAATGTGCTTAGCACACTGGCTACCATGAGCTTGACCACAGATGACATTAAAAGTTGTAATTGCAACTTAATGGTAATTGAAGTGACCAAAGACTTTTTCGTGATTTAAATTTTTACATTTAAATTTTTCATTGTTAAACCACAATTCAGTGCACTATTAGCTGCAGTGATTTTACATGCAGTGCACAGAGAAAGCTGTGTATGAATTTTGTTCAATAGAAACTTCCTTGATAATTACAATCTGAAAAGTGTGTGTTGTAAGCTTCTAAAGCAGTTGAAAAATATTCCATATTTTATTACATGCATCAGTTGGTGCACTTTTCAAGCAATAATGAGTGTTTTAATTACATAACAGTTTTCTTTTTAATAACATGTGCAAATAATAAAAAAAATACAATAAGAAAAAAATGTATAAAACAAGGGAAAGGAGAGAAGATGAATTTGTACTGGAAAAATATAAGAGGAACTGAGGTTGTTACATGATCCTAGCTGGGGGAAAAAAAAAAAAAAAAAAAAAAAAAAAAAAAAAAAAAAAAAAAAAAAAAAATTCCCACACGTACAAGTGTGTGTGTGTACTCCTACTACAAAAAGAGCAAGAGCCTGAAAGCTAGTGTTAACTGTTTTTTTATTATTGTTGTCACACACTATGCACCAATCCTCTGTAGGTAAGTGTTTGCCTTTCCCTTATTTTATGTGTTTTTCAATGGATGAATTTCCATTATTAACAAGAAAAAAATGAATATTTAAAGACAACAGGCTACAAGCATAACTATTCTTTTAAAGTATTACAACAATGGCATGCAAATGAGCAGATACAGTATACATCTATATGAGTAATGCAATAAATGAACTATTACATTTCTGTTTGGATCTCTTTACTTCTTCTGCACAATTATTAGCACTATTGCCTTTAATTCTCTCTCTTCATGCCAGTATGGCAACTTAATGTACTTTCCAATGGAAAAAAATGCTCCTACACTTCCCCCACTACAGCTGCTGTAAGGGGAGTCTGCCCCAAGTACCCATAATCTGAACATTTCTTTAGTCAGTTGTTTAAAACCTCTGTCATATTGTCTGTATACCACTACATATGTACATATATGTCCATACCATTGTGAAGTGCATGGCAGATGGTACTTCCCACTGTAGCAAGTGTTAGGATGTCTTCCCGTTCCATGTAGCAGCATTGAAACAATACCTGCTTAAATGTATCTGTGCATACTGTAATTAGTCTAATTTTATCTTTGCAGTCCCTGTAGAAGTGATATGTAGAGGCAGTGATGTAGAATAGATTCCTCACTGTGAATCAACTTCCCAACATGCACTTTGATGAAAGTTTTAAAATGAAGTCCAGCTATCCAGTTATGATGTAACCACTGGCGAACACACTACAATGTCCCATTGTACTACTTTCTTTAAATCCTCATTTCTTTTTGCTGCAAATACAGAATTACATTTATGTTAAGTTTTGCTATATCTAAATACTGTGCTTCTCTACAAGTTATCAGACCTTCAGAGATAGTTTAGTACCATCCTTCTAAAATTCCTCCATTACATAAAGTTCAGTTCTGTCAAAAGATGTAATTTCTATGGAGATTCTTGTTATTTCCTAAATGTAGTATAAAAAATAATTCAAAAACTGACTTTGTGACCCCTAACTTGTCAAAACTGGCAGAGTTGAAAATTAAATGAGAGAGAATAATCAAATTTTTAATCACTGGAAGTAAACATATGTGATTAGTGGTACTTCATAAGTTAAATGTACTGTTACAGTTGCCTAGCTGTTTTTATAATCTAATACAAACATAGCCAGAATGTTACGTGAGTGCATCGAAAGCAGTGAACCTATTGACTGCCCTATATCAGTTACTACATAGAATACAAATTTTATGAATACCATAAGCAAGAAATAACAGTTCTGTCTATATGACTGCCTATTGACAGAAAGACATTAAAAGGAAATTTATGAAAATAGAAAATACGCAAAACACACATATTTACATTCTCTCTCTCTCTCTCTCTCTCTCTCTCTCTCTCACACACACACACACACACACACACACACACACACACACAAATTGAAACAGTTTCATAACATATAAATAAAAATGGAAGTGAAATAAAAATCTATAATAATATGAAACAATGAAAGAGGGTAATTTGCTGTTACAATATCAACTCACATAGAGAAAGTTTCATATGTTTGTGACCGTAGTTGGTACAACTAAGCAAGTTTCTTTGTTTTTGCAGTTATGGGGCCACAGAAGAAATTTAAGAGATTTATTTGCAAACCTGAGAAATTAGAAGTTACAGTAAAGCAAAGACTGGAAATACAAGGGCAGATGAGCCAAAGGACACAGTTGAGGAAAAATACATGAATACTAAGCAGTGGAGGGAGGAACACCAAGAAAGTGAAAAATGTGAAACCAACAGAAACCGGAAAACTGCAATAGAGAGAGAAAAAAATTTACCTATAAAAGAATTTAAGGAATGTGAGTATTATGGATAAAAAGTCATTTCACTTTTTTTCTCTGTTCTCAACCCTCTCTGTACTGATTGAGGACCTGCAAGGTTAAGAAACTGCACCTCTATTTATAAAAACTGTGTTGTTGATCCTCATGCTGCCATCTTTTGTAAAGGTTTTCTGTTGTTTCAGACAAATGCACAAATTGTTCCTTCAACATTTAATCTCTTTTGTCATTCAAATAGACAGCACTCCACCTCTAACAATCTGGAATGTGACATAACATTAAACTGTAACCTCAGTGCCATCTTTCCTCGTGTCATCAGTTTTCAGTTCTCAGTTTTTCCTCCCTTATGTGCAGATTTTGCAATCACATCTGTTGCTAATATTTAATCATCTACTTCTCTTTAGACAGGAAAAAAGTTTACCAAGCACTAACAAGTACTGAACCCACTGATCAACTGGCACCTAGCATGCAGATATTTTTCATACATTTTTTTAAAGGAAGCTTTTTTAAAATATAAATATTTTTTAAATATAAAAGTTAGTTATCATAAAGGATCACATTACACATGTCTCATAAATGATGTTTCTATGTCTTCCCTCATTTCTCATTAGCTCACAGACATTTCTTTTCTTCTTGTTTTTTTCCCCCCCCTTTTGTTCTGTTTCTGCCTTTCACTTTTATCCTATGTTACTGAGGTAGCCTTGGATTTTTAAGTCCATATGTTTTGTCAGCAGGACGTATTTAGGTACCAAATCATAATTATAGGTTTTCCTTTTTCTTCCACTTTAATCAAGCCACTGATATGGACAGCTACTGAATAAATTAATTTTAATAGAGAGACTTGTGGTCTCTTACTTTATCCACATACATAACAGCATACAACTTTAGAACATACATAATTAACTTTTTACTCTTCACTAATGCATGCAAGAACATTCGATAAAAGAAACTTAAGTGAAAGCACTGAACTGAAGTCATTAAGGCAAAGATAAAAAACTCAGCATGTCAGAGAGTTCACACATACTTCATTATATTCTCACAACACTCAGGTATTACTGTCACACAGGCCCTCACCTGCAGTGCAGAGCACCTGGAATGTCCTGGTACTTAAACTTGATTTTGCGACAGGCTCTAGTGTCAGTCAGGTGTTGTGGCAACAGTGATGCTATTGGCTGCAGCACAAGAATGTTGTGCAGGGTTGGTCAGGGTTAGGGAGTTATTTATTGTCCTGTGACTCTGGACTGATTGTGGTGTGACATGTTTGGTGAGGAATTCAGGACTGTCAAGGGCAGAATCCACACTGGTTAGGCACATTCAATGGATACTTTCAAGGGTGTGCCATTGTATAGGATGTACATGGTGCAATCCTCTCTACTCAACACCAGGAAAGGGGCAGTGTTCAGTAGCTGTAGTGGACATCTGACTGAGTCTGTACATAGTTTCACACGTGAACAATTGTGCAAGACTTTGTGCACAAACACCAGACAGTTTCCACAGTGAGAAGGAAGCAGGCAGTGGGTATTGGTGCAGTGGTATTTTAATTGCTCCACTAAATGTGGAAGTTCCACTGTGTCACTAAGGCACTATTTAGTTTGCTGGAGGATGTAGAGGGTTGCCATAACACCATTTTGGCCACAGACACACCAATATCAAGTTTGTACGTCATTCAGAGGGCTAAAAAGACTAAGGGAAGTGCCTTTGTCCACTTTTCTTGGTGGTACTCTAGCAAGCCTTTAAGGTACTATGACACCATTCTACTACAACTTTACTAGTGAGGTTTTATCTGGTTGTGTGGTGTTGATGAAAGCCACACAGTATGGCTAGTTCCTGGAACAGCCAATTCTGTCTAGCAACCTTAATCATTTTTACTGTGCAGAGCACAGCCGAAACACACAATCTAGTACATATAACTGTTGTTGATGTAATAGATGTCAGTCATCAGGGTTGCCTCACCATTTACATATGTCTACAGCCATGAAAATGTGCCTGTATCTGTATCCATCCAAAAGTGGAAAAGGTCTGACAAGGTTGATGTGAACATGCGTGAATCTAGTTGATGCACCTTAGAAGTTACTGTTGGCACAGGATGCAGAAACAGTCACACATGCATATGTCTTTCTCCATGCTGCTCAAGTGAATGAACAACATCTGTAAAAAGTACACCAACGGCTATTTGATCATGGAATAACAGTCTGTAAGGAATCTGACCATGGCATTGGGCACCAAATGAGATAAGCTGTGGAGCTATCTTGTGTAACTACTGTGAAATGTATGGGTGTCATTTGTTCTGAGAGATGTCACACTATGTCTTCAACATGGAGTTGGTCACAGGAATGTGGTGAAGGCATAGCCCTGTAGGTGGGTCATTCAACATTTGTTGTAACTGTGGATCAATGGCTTGCTCTACAGTGAGCACACCACACGACAAATACAAAAAAAAGTAGTTGGGCACCAAATTTTCAGCAGCTTTTTTTTTGGTATTTAATATCTGTTGAAACTGGCTTATGAACTCAGTAGGTTGAAACTGCCTAGGTGAGCACTTGTCACTAATGTTCTTGAATGCTGAAGTGATGGGTTTGTTATCCATAAAAATAGTCACCAGTCAAGCTTCTATTTGAGATCGCAAGTATCTAACTGCTCATAGACTTCTAACAGCTGTCTATTGGATGCACTCCACTTCTGTTGGGCTGGCTGCAACTTTTTAGAATACAACTCAGTTGGCTGCCAGTGTCAGTCCACTTGTTGATAGAGTGTTGCTCCGATTGCTGACTGACTTGCATCAACAATTATAGCTGGGTTTGCTTGAGATACTGAGTGGGCGAGCAACACTGCATGATTTAAACTCGCTTGGAGGTTGTGGAACGCCTTGTCCATTCCAAGTGTCCACTTATAAGGTCTGTGTCCAGTGGAATCAAGGCCCACAAGTGGATTTGTAAGTGGTGTCTGTACAGCCACAATTAAGGGGAGGTGAAGGTGGTAAAGATTCATCGTACTCAGGAATCATATCAATTGCTGATAATCTGCTGGCCTCAGTAGAGGTTGTAGTGTTGTAATCTTCTCTGCCAATAAATAAATCCCATCAGTCAAAAGAGTAAGGCCCAGAAAGGACTTCCCAATGATACACTTGTTTTAGTTTAATGCTATTCCATGCTCCATAGTTTGCGAATAAACTTATGAACAAGGTCATTGGCCATCAGATCAAAATAATGATATTATGTATTTATTTTAACCTCCTATGTATGGTTTCTTTTTTCCTTTCTTTTTTCCCAAATATAACAACTTGAGGTAAATCTGTGTAAAGTCCAATCCATTCACTGATACTGATGTACTACTCAACATGTTCTTTTTCTTTTGTCCATCAAATGTGTACCATCCAATTTCCCCACACTCCTTGCATGATTCTTTTGACAGTTACACATTACTGGTTTTACCATACATGAGTACAGCAATGATAACTTGGTTTATTACTTGAAAAGAAATCTTAAAAAACAAATGAAATTTAAACAGAACATAGTAAGATCATTGATATATTATTTAGCATGCAGTAAGACAAATTTTACATCGGTCATGCATTTCAAAAGAGGGAGTAAAATGTGCTTTTCTTCGGAGAGAATGTAAATTCTACTTACTTTGTGACAGCAACAGCAATATCATAGACAGGCAATCTCCTTTCTCGGAACAGGTACTTGCCCATATCTGTGAGAGCAGCTGCAGAGTCAATGGCATCACGACCCACACGGTTTCTCTCCAGGTATGGTGTTGCATCACGGCCCTGTGATAATAGAACATGGTAGGGTACCTTTCTGTGCAAGTAGGGAGCATAAAATCTTTCTGCCATAATAAACTGAGACTCTGGCAAGTACCTCCACTGCCGGTTTGGGATAAAGATCTGAAGACTGTCGCAGCCATTTACTTATTTCTTCTTCTTCCTTTTCTTCTTCAATAATAGATGGGTTTACAATATTATTATTGTGAGTTTGATGCATTTCTTTTTAGTTTGAAGATCTGTGAATTTTATTATCTGTTATTTATTAACAAATGTGTAATCTGTGAGAGCCACTAACAACAGTGCACTCACATCACTAAGAAGGGGTCTTCTAAAAACTGCTGAGCTCGTGAGTTTTATTTTTCATTAGTTTGCTTCATATGAAAAACCTGAAGTGTGTATGAATATTATTAAAATTATTTCAACAGGATATCTTTACATCTCTATTAGACCAATTATTTGCAACTGTTACTTTTGATGGAAAATTTTAATTTCTTAGAGTATTACATTGTAAAATATTATTGTTATATTGTCAGACATGAAATGCTAGCGAATATCTGTGGGATATTCATATAATATACACATCATAATGTGAAAAAAATAATGAATGTTATAAATGAACAACATTGAATTAGACTTCTTAACAGTCCCACAACTTTCACAACATATTTCTTTAAGGAAAGAAATGAAGAACTTTCCTCACTTACCCTAGATATAATAATTCCAGCAATGCTGATCCGTATCTTTGGTCCCTTCAGTAATTTGTATCGTAAATCTACTCCATTCCAGAAAGAAACGAAATATCTCTTAATCTGCACATTATCGCCACCATGTAACCTGTGAAATAATTGGTTTTTGAATAATGTATTTATAATCAATGTAAATTAGGACTAAAAGCTAGGGCAAGAGCAAATATGCAGTAGCCTATCTATAGTTATGGCAATTCACATAATGATTATTTTAAAAATCATATGCCCACTGAAAGTCAAAAACAGTTTTAGCTGAAAGGTCTAAAAGATGATGACTGTGATTTTGAACAAAGTGGTTTACTAAAATATTTCACTAGTATTAAAAATAATTTACTGTGTTCACTGTGTGTACAAATACTATAAATAAACATCTTATACACAGAACAAAACAGTTGCTGATTTGTGAAAGCTGCACTTTCTTTTGTTAAATTGTGCAATAGCTGTTTTTGCTACTGCTTTCTGCTTGAGAGTACACTATAAAACATGATCTTAGTTTGAAGAATGATCTTGTTTGTGCAATTTTTAAAAGCAGTTATGATGTGCATGTTTTGTTCAAATGGTTTATGTCTATTGAGAATGTAAGCTCATCCAATGCTGGTGTGGGATTACAAAGATCTCCAACAAAATTTTCAGCAGTTAATGAATGAGTGACAGCATAAATATGGCTGTAGTGAAATAACAGATGAAAACATTCGCAAATGCACAATATGGTATTGGACAGTCAGTGCTTAAACACACTCATATATGAAATAGATGACAGCATAAGGATTTTACTTAAAGAAAGGGAAGAGGGAAAAGGCCTTGATCTCCTTACTGTTTTGAAGCAGCCCACCACTATTTCCACTCCTCTACCAATTTTTTAATCTCCAAGTAGCACTGACATTCCTCAATAGTTTGTTTAGATATTCCACAAATACGTCTTGCCTGCAGTTTCTTCTGTTAACACAAAAGTTATAACTTGATGTTTTATCACATGCTATCATGTTAGGTTTTTGTCCAAATATTCCTTTCCTCCCTGAACCTATGAAGAACTTCCCCATTTCTTATCTATGAGTTCACTTATTCTTCAGCACCCTTTTATTACACTAAAATTCGGTTCTCAAGAAGACAGAATGATTGGCCAGTACTTAACTTCAGTTGGTGAAATTCCAGTACTGCTTTCCTCTCCAAGGAAGGAAATAATAATTCTGAAAGCTACGAATGTTTTTCTATTTTTAAATGTGTTTAAAAGCAGTATGAAATTTAAACTCCTAAGGGTAAGTCCTGGTGAGCCATTCCATCTCCTTGTAATGTTACAGTTTTCCTGAGATTATCCATCTCATTGTGATATGCCTTGACTTATTTTCCCCCACACAAGTGAATCACGGACTGTGGTAAAATCAAAGGTATATTATCAAAAAACAGTCCATTTGATTTTACATTTAAGAATGCATTACGAGAAATCTACGCGCAAGTTGCATTTGCTGAAAGCTGATTAAAAACAAATGTGCAACTGAGGTACTTAACAAAGGTTGTATCATTCTGAAAGCTAATCCAAATGATTTTGTGCACCAGTTTGTTGCTTTGTGTGCTTTTCCTTTCCGATTGCCTTGAAAAGGTTAAAACAATAGCCAGCAAATACTGTACTAGTCTTCTGGGCTAACTGGATGAAAAATACCTGAGAAAGAGCCTAGTGGATTTCATCAGAACCACAAAGCTGCTATTTCAATGGGATAACTGGGGGAAATACACTACAAGTTGGTGGAAAATTCATACTGGTCACCAGATTTGGTACCACATGTGTGTCTACTATTTCCAAATTCAATGAAATTGGTATCTGGATAAACTTTTTAATAAGATGAAGAGGTTATTCAAGTTGTGGATTAGGGTTACACAACTTCTCATAATAGCACTTCAGAGAGGGAATCTATGCAGTGAAGAAAGTGCATTTAAACCATGTTGAAAAACAGGTTCATTTTTTGCCTAAAAAACATGGTCCTTCACTATTAAGCTAAACCCCTTCCAGCTTGTTTTTTGTTTATGAAAGAGGTTTTAGACAAGTATTACTACATATATCTTCAGTCATTAGCTGATTACGGTAGGATAAATACAGCCCTGTCAGCAGTACAAGAATTAATATCCAACTAGAATCACTGGTTGAGAACTATGAATTATTTAAGAATAAAAGAGATGACTCACTGAAAGGCAGAAGCCACTCTTTCCAGGGAAGAGCTGGCAGTCGACTGAGCACAATGTAGGGAGACAGGCATGTGCATGTGAGTGATGGTGTGTGTGTTTGTGTGCATGTTTTTCCTACAAGCTTGAAAAACAAAGTTCATGGTGAAAGCTAGCAAAAAGAAGCTCTGTACCTCTTGTTAGTGTACCTATCAAAGTTGCAGCACTTCTGCCTTTCAGTGAATCATCTCTTTTATCCATAAATAATTCACAACTAGAAACACTGACATGACTGGCAGACTCATATTCTTCTTGTACAAGATATTTCAGAGGTAAAAGGCAGTTAAGTCAGATAGAAAGAGCAGACCTGTGACACCCTCTGGGGTTACGGTGTCACTAGATGTTAGTATGGAAGGGCACGCATTTATCACATTGCTCTCCTGGCCATTAGTATCAACTTTCCCAAACTGTAACTACTACCTCTTCTTTAAACAGATCTTAATTTGGTTCAGCACCCTCTATGGAAGCCCTCCAACAAAGGAAAAACAGATTCAAAACTGAGCCCAATTGTTCACTGTCATAAACTGTTAGGCTGATCGACAACCTACTGAGACGCTTTGTAGCACAAAAACACAAATGAAACAGAAGGGGCTCTGAAAACTTGATTCAGCCATCAGATAACACTATAGAGTTTGAGTTAAGAACTAAATACTTGGAACTCACCTGTACCCATCATAGTCTACAATGACTAGAATCTCTGGGTAGATCACATAAGGAGCTTCCCTCTTGCTGACCGACCGTGTCGTGCGCCTATGGTATCGTTTTGCCAGTCGGTCGGGCTCCATAAATGCTGCAACAAATTGAAGAAAAAGTTTTTAAATCATGGAGCTTCTGTAATGTGTTGATGGATTAAATGTAAATACCTGTGCAATTCTTAATAAATTAAATGTCATATTTTGAGTGAAAGTAAATGAATTATACTAAACTCTCACTAATCCAGCCATTCCTTGCATATATTTATGCTGTGTCAGTGGAAATGTCCGATTATTGAGAGTGTCTTAAAATTAGCATAGACATATAAGGATTAACACTCACTATGAAATATGTCCCAAATTTTTAGTTTTGATATGATGATACACAATGGCAGTAAGCTTCAGCAGACATCTGCTTTACAAACATTACGTTGGTACTGTGTGTTTCTGATTGTTGTATAATGTACTCCAGGAAGATATCTGCAGCTTCAGCACTAGCAGTGAGAGATATCCTCATGTTCTCTCCTCCTGTGTCCTCTTCTTCATCACTTTCATGATAACTTTCCTGTATGCTTTTAATTATCTCTTTGTCTCATAAAGTTTGGTCATAAATTGTTCATCCAACACTGAACTTAGCAGCAATAGCTTTATGTAAAGAATCTCAATTCAACTTATATATATATGTAGATGTAGAATTCAACTTACCTCTAATTTCAAGTTACTGCTTGAGATCTAGCACGACATGTTTCCTTTTGGAAGCCATGATACTGAAGCAAAGCCACAATTTTGAACATGTGTACATTGTTTACATTTTAATTAACTAACATCATAGTTACACATTAAAATTCATTACTGCGTGTGTCATTTCTGCTTGAGTGAACATAAGCTGGTTCTTGGCCAGATTACTGAGAGGCCAGACTACAGAGGGCCAGACTAGTGAGAGTTGGACATCACAGTGCCTTACTTGATGGAAGGTGTTTCATGAGATCTGAGTGGCATCAAGTGATGTGAGAAAGTTCACTTTGTAAATAAGAAGTACCAGTAGGCCCACGTCAGGCAAAGTTCAGCTTACTGGACTGCTACATGGAGTAATGTCAAGATACTTGTCGTAAAACCAAGACTCAATTTTTCCAGCATCATGAAGCTAGTGTGACACAAAATTCTGACAGCTGAATTATGATGCAGTCTTAGCTTGGTCTCTCAAACAGTTGACTGTTCGCCCGTTTTCTTGCCCTGCTACTTCAGGGTCTTGTAACAAACTCAGCCAGGATGTGAAAAATCCAATATGTGTATAATAGATGAGCACCACTAACTAAGCTGATTTAACTAATAGATTTATTTCCAACTACAAAGCTAGGTAGGGTTTTGTTCTCATTGTTTTTGAGCTCCACTGCTACCTGGGACACTAAAAATTAAAACAAATGAAGAAGACAAAAAATCTGAGGGCAAAAGACCAAGAACTGCCAGAATTTTAGTTGCTGTCCATGTCTTCTTACATACTTTTGATCTTTTCATGTTTGTTTATCTGGTGTAAGAAACAACAGTCTGCTCCAGTTTTGTTAGTGCCTGTAGACGACAATGGCCATATCCAGAACATAATCCAAAAGCTGACATTTTTAACATTCTTTTTCACGGTGTCTGTCTATGACTTAATTCCTCTTCTATGTGGTGAGTAGCAATCTGTCCTTTCCCAACTGTTGTTACTATATAAATTCTTTGCAGATGAAGATCTAAGTTATATAAAAATGAAATAATAAATATGTAAAATGTTTCATAAATCAGTTAGACCATTGTTTATCCAATACTCTGAATTTAAATTTCAAGAGACAAAACTGGCAACATGGAAAAAGACAAAAGACAAAATTTTAAAAAATTCTGAGTGTTTGACACATGAGTGTGATGAATGAATGGCCAGCATGAAATTCCCCTTGTTCCTAGTGCTGTACTAATGTTTCAAATTGTTGTCTATGAATAAGTTATGTTTGTTGCCAACAAAAATAATCAGTTATAGATGTACAAAAAGAGGGCACTTAATATTTTTAAATTTCTTAACAGTCAGGGACTGTATGCTTTTGATTTTGCATTACACATATGTCTAACAACTGAATTGTAAATACAATATTCTAATCGTTTTGCTTTTGTTATCCCAAAAAATAATGCCATACCTTACAATTAACTCAAAATAGCTATGGTAAACTATTTTTCTTGTCTCTATGCTAGCTGAATGTGGTATAATCGTCACTGAAAAAGTCATGTTGTTTAATTTATTTGTTCAGTACCACACTTTATATGTGAAGACCATGATGAATTATGGTATAGATGCATTCCTAAAAACTTAACACAGCCTGCTTCTTTCAGTTCTTGGTTTCTATGATTAATGTGGGTTTCATTTGTCTTAGAATTTTTGGGTTTAAACTACAGTAAATGTGTCTTTCCAATATTCAGTCCATGTAGGTAGAACCAGTTTTCTAAACTGTCTAAGAGATTTGTGATAGTTGAGGGAATTTGTTCCAAACCATTGCTTTCGACAAGGGCAGAAGTATCATCAGCAAATAAAACTGAGTTTAAATTTATGCTGAAGAGCAAGTCATTTATATAAAATAGAAATAAAATTGGAGCCAGAATTGAATGTTGTGGAAGGTCTTATTAAGTAAGCATGTATCCAGAGAAGAAATTTCCCATGATTGATGATATAACTACCCTTTGTTTTCTGTTTGTGAGATATGATCTAAACTCCTATAAAGCACAATCCTCAATTCCATATCATTCCATTTCATATGGGAGCAAATGCTTTTGTGAGGTGCAGAATAATTCTTCATCTTTTCCCTATTTGTCTAATGTGCATTTGCTTTTTTGAGAGCTATATAAATTATCTGAAGTTATGTATGCTCTTTCTATATTTTTTTAAAATTTGCATTACCACCACTTTTTCAAATATTTTTGAAAATATTGGAAGAATGGAGTTTGGGCAGTTGTTCCCCACGTCTTCTCTTGAGTCTTTTTTAAACAAAGGTACTCCTCTGCATACTTTAAGAGATCTGGGAAGTGACCTTCTTCAAGTGATTTATTAATTATTGAGCAAAAGGGGTGAGCTGTTATCCTGACAACTGTTTTAACTGCTTTGGTAGGTACACCATCTCACCTTGCAAAATTTTTGTTTTTCAGTTGTAATATAGTTTTCTCTACATCTTTGGCTGAAATTTTCTCGAAATCGTTAAAGTATTCATCTGCCTTCTGACCTAAATGTACTTTCTCTGTATTAGCATCTGCATCTACATCTAATTTCACTACATTTATAAAAAGTTATTGAATGATTCTAACATTTGAGCAGGATTTGTTACACTTTCATTTCCCATGTTAATTTTGGAAATATCTTTGCTGTCAGTTGTAATTCACATTTATGATTTTACAACAGACCATGCTGCCTTTGGTTTTTATCTATTGGTCAAGATGTAATAGTTAATCACTATTTCTTTTGTTTTTACACTACCCTTTTAAATACAGTTTTATACTGTTTGACATTATTAATGAAAATAGGGTGTTTGCTGTATTTCAGTTCCTTATGTAGTTGCCTTTTTCTCTCACTGGATATTTTTATTTTAGCAGTGATACAGTTTAGCGTAGTTGACATTTTTGTGTGGTGTACTCTAAGTGGAAATATATCACTAAATACACTTAAATTTTTTTCTAAAAATATGTTAAAATTCACAGGTATTGGGATATCATTTTCAACTTACGACTTCACATCTTCTAAATTAGAGCAGGACAGTTGTAAAGTTTCAACAGTAAAACGTCTTGCTAAAAGTTTTTGTAGTGTTTGGTTCATTTGCACTAGTTATTTCAATAAATAGAGCAGAATGGGATGAAAGTCCTAAGTCTACACATAGCTTCCTTGCATCATCAAATTATTATTAGTTAAAATATTATCAATGCTGGTTCCTGTATTTTCATTTTCTCTTGTGGCTTTCATGAAGGCTGCCAGTCACTGGTTTCATGTGATAAATTTATATTGAAATTAGGAGTTATTCAAACCCTTCTCTTTTTCTCATTGTAACTTTCTGTAAAAGAGCCATCAACTTTGGTAAAATTAATTTTGTTGCCTCTACACCTGGGATTCTGTATATTGATACAATAACGGACATATACATCAAGGTATATCAGTCAGCTACATATCTCTAGCACTCCAATCAAAGTGCGTAACTTACGATCCTTCTGTATGTGGATGGGAGTCACAGGGCATTCTCACATTCTTAGGATAAAATTAGAGACCGAAAGATCTCCTCACATTGTCTTCGACCAACGCTCCATGCAGCTGACCAGAAGTAGACCGCTACATTCCATGTTTCGTGTAGGAACAGTGTGAACCGAGGCTGTAACTGCTGTCGCGCACCCATCCAAGACCACAAGATGTCTCCAGATGCGTGAATTTCGAGGATAGCACCCCTTATCGCTGTACAGTAGATATGAAACTCTGATGATACAAAAGACAGTTAAGAACAAGAAACGGGTGGTTTTTATGCATGATAGAGTTCCAGGCAGATGGTGTTTGCTGCGTTTTACGTAAATCAGCTGCGATAACAATTCTAAAGTATTTTTCTTGTGTCTTGGGTCAGTACCAAGAAGGTATTGGTAAGAGAGAACATAAACACATTCACCCCTACGGCTACAATGTTCTGCAAAACACACTATAATGTTAGATCGTTGCGGTTTATGACCTATTAGTCGGATGGAATGCAACACTGTTACTATCCCAGTGTAAGAAATATATTCCCTGCGTATGACATACATTCTCCTTGCAGGTTTCTTTACGATAAACTATGGTGATAAACTGTAAAAATGAAAAACTATTTCCTTAAAACATCGATTCCTTATGATACATGTACAATACAGCTTTACAGAAGTGTATAGCCCCCACTATTCACATCCGATCACGGTTCAGAAATTATACTATGCTTGCGTCAGTCCTATATAAAAAGATCGTTAGTAACGGGGAATGCCTCTTACAAAGAGAGGGACAAACGCGTAGCAGCGGTGTTTGACATGTGAAATTACACGTCGGTCCTCCACTAACTCAGTAAACACGACATTGTCAAGAAGATGATTGTAGTACCTCAAATACATCTATCACTAACTTGGAATCACCGTAGTTATGAAACTGAAGACTCGTTTTTATGCCCAAGATGCGGCAGGGGAATGGAGCACGGCGCATAAATCTTCCTTCGTCTAGAGGAATGCGTCGAAACAGGATGGAAGTCCTCTGATGACAGAGAGGTTTGCTGTTAACGATTGCGAGTAGGCGGTGCTCTGCGTCACGCACAGAAAACACAACTGGCGCATCCCGACAGAGGAACGGAAAAATATGGTCAAAAGACTGCAGCAACATGTCCCTCTCTCTCTAAAATGCATCATCAGTCTACCATTAAATCCTGCCTCGTTACAGCTCCATCTCACCCTATCACTCCATCCACTCTCTGTCATCCTTTAACGCAAATGCAAGTAAGTTTAGAGGCAGATGGTTCTCTCTTTTTCCAGAAAAGCATCGAAGATAGCAGTCAACTCGCGCGTCTCACTATTACCTCAATAAGCATACATTAGAATGCTGCCTCGACGAAAAATAAAAGATTGTATCCCCGCTTTCCGTTGCTTCCATCTCACCGTTTTCCCGCATTCCTCTAACTGTCGTAGACTCGGTCCTATATACAAGAACTGTTCTGCACCAATCAGAAGACATGTAAATACTCCCCCAATTTCCCCGCATTTCGGTGTATTTTCACTTAATTTATACGTATTTTCCGTAATTTTATTGATTTTATGTGCTTCTATCCATGCGATCACGACGTCACTTATCGTTCCGTGTTCCAAAATTGCTTGTAAATGTAGTACAGCTGCCAACACCTAGCTCAAACGCACTCTTTTTTTTTCTGGTCGGGAGGCATAGTATAGCACTGTACTCGAATGCAACCAGTCACCTCCAACCGCATATTCTACAGTTGCAGCACGTTTGCTATGTTTTCTGCATGTATGTATCTGTGCATGGGCCGCGAATGGCTCCCAGGTCCCACAGTTGACCCGAGTAAGCGTTTGCGTGTGAATCCGCCGAGCGCTATATCTGGAGTGATGGGATGCCGATCCACAATATACCACGTCCGGAACAGAATTTTAAGGTGGATCCGTCGCGCATTATATGGGATGCGGATCCACAAGAAGTCACATGCGGAATTGGGCTCGAAGGTGGATCAATCACGCTTTACGTCAGGAGACGTGTTCTATATTCGAAGCTGGATCCACCAGCGGAAACGTCATGGGAGCCTTCTGCGGCCATGCACGGATACAGACATAAGAAAAACAGAGCAAACGTGCTGCAATTAGGCCCGATCTTTGTGATTAATTACGTATTAAGGATCGATATTTGCGTCAGTTTCGAGCGGTATTGCGAAAGTTTTTCCCAGTAGGGTAACACCAGTTGTATGGTAGCGTCAGTTTTTGAGTTGTATTGCGATTTTAAGCCGTCCTTGTGTAGCACTATGCGCGTGGTTGTGTAATTATACCCGATCTTTGTAATTAATTACGTAATTAGGATCGATCACTGCGTCAGTTTCGCGGCCAAAGTAAATAAAGTACACTAATCTAACCTTCCTCTCCCGCATCTGGACAGTTTCCATGTGTTAGGGGGTGCACTTGGGCTTCCCATCCAGAAGAATCACGGTTCGAGTCCCAGAAAGGGCAAGGCCATTTTTTCATTTCCTGTCAATTCCAAGCGCCTCTGGTGGTTTAATTGTGTTGCGGGGGGGGGGGGGGCTTTCTACCCAGGTGGACCAGGGTTCAAGTCCCGGAAAGGATACCGCCAATTTTAATTTCCCCCCAATTCCCAGGTGGGGAGGGGGGTGGGGATGTCAGCACAGCCCTGGGACAAAGAAATTCCCACCAAAATTTAAAATTTCCGCCAATAGGGTAGGTTGAGGGGAGGGGGTGGTGGTGGGGGAAGGGGGAGCAGGGGCTGGGACACACGAGTAGCTGAGAAAACACGTGACGTCATCTGGGGTCGGGGGTGGGCATAGTCAGGGGCAGGAGTGGGTGGGGCTGGGCGGGGGCAGGGATGCTTAATTGATCAATTTAATTAATTTCATATCAATTTGATATCAAAAGTAAGCTACAAACCCCACTACCCTACTACTCACGCTCCACACCATTACAGAGCCTCCACCAGCTTGAGCAATCCCCTGCTGACGTGTAGGGTCCACTGGATTCATGAGGTTGTCTCCACACCCGTGACTCTATACGCTAGATACAAATTGAAACGAGACTCGTCCGACCAGGCAACGTGTTTCCAGTCATTAACAATCCAACGTTGGTGTTGACGGGCTCAGGCGAGGTGTAAAGCTTTGTGTCGTGCAGTCATCAAAGGTACACGAGTGGGCCTTCAGCCCATATCGAAGATGTCTCATTGAATGGTTCGCACGCTGACACTTGTTGATAGCCCTGCAATGAAATCTGCAGCAATTTGCGGAAGGGTTTCACTTGTGCCACGTTCAACGGTTCTGTACAGTCGTCGTCGGTCGCGTTCTTGCAGGATCTTTCTCCGGCCACAGCGATGTCGGATTGATGTTGTACCAGATTCCTGATATTCGCGTTATACTCGTGGAATGGTTGTATGGGAAAATCTCCACTTCATCACTATCTCGGAGGTTCTGTGTCCCATCGCTCGTGCGCAGATTATAGCACCACATTCAAAAACACTTAATTATAGATAATCTGCCATCGTAGTAGCGATGTTGTTGTGTACATAGTTTCATGTAGTCAGCGCGTACACAACTTTCCCACTAGAGCGCTCCCCGCTAAGCACAACAGCGCAGGCGCAGTGCTCGTCCGTCCGTCTCCGCACTACGACATGGCACTGCCATAGAGACGGACCAAATTCTGCTTCCGCCGATCCGTGTATTAATATGTAACGCAGCCAGTGAGATTGCTGCTCCTCGCGGATCACATTCGCGCAGTGATACATGAATGCGCGAGGTATTATAACAAGTGTACAGACCTCCGATTAGTCAAAAAAATGTTTCAAATGGCTCTGAGCACTATGGGACTTAATATCTGTGGTCATCAGTCCCCTAGAACTTAGAACTACTTAAACCTAACTAACCTAAGGACATCACACAACACTCAGCCATCACGAGGCAGAGAAAATCCCTGACCCCGTCGGGAATCGAACCCGGGAACCCGGGCGTGGGAATCGAGAACGCTACCGCACGACCACGAGATGCGGGCTCCGATTAGTCAGTCTGCATTTGTCTTCACCAGTCTGTACGAGTTCTACATTTGTCTGTACCAGTCTATAGTCAAGTTTCAGTCTGCGCCTAATAAGATTACCATATTCCTGTAATAGCCATGAAGATAAATGTATAGACACTTTTGTCAAGTATCAGAGATATATGCGAGAATAAGATTAACGTACCAATACCAAAGGAACTTCAGATTGTCAATTGTAAATAACATCCAGAACCAAGTTAAGTAAATTTTATTATTTTAATAAATGTGTGTGAAAATTAATCAAGTTCTGTTTAAAGTTGGTCACCGTCAATCTGCTACTCTAAGCGTGCAAGCGGCATTTCTATCGTCTGACCTAACGGCAGAAGATAAACGCGCCACGATAAGACCACGAGACATATTGTTGACAATCGCCTACTTCGTTAGAGCGACAAGTAAAATAATCTGATGGTGTGTGTACTGAAGGTCTTACAGTCCGCACACCACAGATGTCCAATCTAACAACTGCACCAGACACTTGTCTTATATAGGCGTTTCCGACCGCAGCGCCGTATTCTACCTGTTTATATATGCCTGTATTTGAATACGCATGCCTATACCAGTTTTTTTGGCGCTTCGGTGTATCTGATAATGGGGGGAAGTGTGGTGGTGTTGCTGGTTGGAGGGAGAAACACTGTACATTGTTTTCCTTTAATGGTGGGCCATAGTGTACCTGAGATTCCTTCTCGGTCACTTACCGAGCGAGTTGGCACAGTGTTTATCCCACTGGATTTGCCTTCGGGAGGACGACGGTTCAAATTCCCTGCCCAATCTTCCAGATTAAGGTTTTTTTGTGATATACCTATATCTACATCTACATCTACATCTACATCTACATCTACATCTATACTCCGCAAGCCACCCAACAGTGCGTAGCCGAGGGCACTTTACGTGCCACTGTCATTACCTCCCTTTCCTGTTCTGGTCGCATATGGTTCGCGGGAAGAACGACTGTCTGAAAGCCTCCGTGCACTCTTTAATCTCTCTAATTTTACATTCGTGATCTCCTCGGGAGGTATAAGTAGGGGCAAGCAATATATTCGATACCTCATACAGAAACGCACCCTCTCGGAACCTGGTGAGCAAGCTACACCGCGATGCAGAGCGCCTCCCTTGCAGAGTCTGCCACTTGAGTTTGCTAAACACCTCCGTAACGCTATCATGCTTACCAAATAACCCTGTGGCGAAACGCGCCGCTCCTCCTTGGATCCTCCCCATCTCCTCCGTCAACCCGATCTGGTACGGATCCCACACTGACGAGCAATACTCAAGTACAGGTCGAACGAGTGTTTTGTAAACCACCTCCTTTGTTGATGGACTACATTTTCTAAGGACTCTCCCAATGAATCTCAACCTGGTACCCGCCTTACCAACAATTAATTTTATATGATCATTCCACTTCAAATCATTCCGCACGCATACTCCCAGATATTTTACAGAAGTAACTGCTACCAGTGTTTGTTCCGCTATCATATAATCATACCATAAAGGATCCTTCTTTCTATGTATTCGCAATACATTACATTTGTCTATGTTAAGGGTCAGTTGCCACTCCCTGCACCAAGTGCCTATCCGCTGCAGATCTTCCTGCATTTCGCTACAATTTTCTAATGCTGCAACTTCTCTGTTACTACAGCAGCATCCGCGAAAAGCCGCATGGAACTTACGACACTATCTACTAGGTCATTTATATATATTGTGAAAAGCAATGGTCCCATAACACTCCCCAGTGGCACGCCAGAGGTTACTTTAACGTCTGTAGACGTCTCTCCATTGAGAACAACATGCTGTGTTCTGTTTGCTAAAAACTCTTCAATCCAGCCACACAGCTGGTCTGCTATTCCGAAGGCTCTTACTTTGTTTATCAGGCGACAGTGCGGAACTGTATCGAACGCCTTCCGGAAGTCAAGAAAAATAGCGTCTACCTGGGAGCCTGTATCTAATATTTTCTGGGTCTCATGAACAAATAAAGCGAGTTGGGTCTCACACGATCGCTGTTTCCGGAATCCATGCTGATTCCTACAGAGTAGATTCCGGGTTTCCGGGTATCGCTCGAATCAAGTGCCGGGATGGTTCCTTTGAAACGGCACGGCCGATTTCCTTCCTCATCCTTCCGTAATCCGAGCTTTTGCTCCGTCGCTGATGACGTGGTTGCCGACGAAACGTTAAAGCCCAAGCTTGCTTCCCTCAGCTGCGGCAGCTTACCGTAGTCAGAGAGGTCGTCGCGGTGGTGTCCCCCGGCGCGTCGGTACACGATGTGCGGGTGGACGCCGGCGGCGGCGAGCTCCCGGGCAGCGCGCGGGGAGCGGTCTGCGGTGGCGTTGGCGCCCAGCGGGAAGCCCGACGCGACGGCCACGTCGTCCTGCAGGTCCTCGCCTTCGGCGTCCAGGAACATCTCGTCGTCGTCGACGGAAGGGCCGAGGTGCTGCCGCACCGCCGCCGGCACCGGCTTCACCACCAGGTCGTGCCCGATCGTCCCCTCCTGTCAAAACAGAACGTCGAGAATGAAGCAGAGCGCGGCTGAACACCGTAGAATGTGGCTGCCTGCTGTACCACTTTAACTACCGCGGTCGGAGAAAAAGTTGTTTGCTGTGCCGAATTAAAACGTAGGGCCGGGTCGGGGATTTTCTCCGCCCGGGGACTAGGTGTTTGTGTTGTCCTCATCATCTCATCATCATTCGGAAAGTGACGAGACTGGAATTGGAAAGATTGGGAAACTGTACGGGCGCTGATGAGCACGATGTCGAGTGCCCCACAAACCAACATCATCATCATCATCATCTAAAACAGTCCGCCCCCATAGCTGAGTGGTGCCGGCACGGTAGCTCAGCGTGTTCGGTCAGAGGGTCAGCTGCCCTCTGTAATAAAAAAACTGAGTTAATCGATCAGCAACGAACTTAAACGGATGTCTTACGACGTCCGCCCCGAGCAGATGCAACGAACAAAAGCGAACAAAAGGAGATTAAAAAAAAAAGTGGTCAGCGCGACAGACTGTCAATCCTAAGGGCCCGGGTTCGATGCCCGGCTGGGTGGGAGATTTTCTCCGCTCGGGGACTGGGGTGTCCTAATCATAATCCTTTCATCCGCATCGACGCGCAAGTCGACAAAGTGGCGTCAAATCGAAAGACTTGCACCAGGCGAGCGGTCTACCCGACGGGAGGCCCTCGTCACACGCCATTATTATCATCATCTAAAACGTAGAAAATCAAGTTACACAAATTTCAGTTATGACATACACCTGTAGTCTGGCTTTATCAGACAATCTCACTTTTCATAAAAACAATAGATCAGAAGCCAAACTTGGCCTGGAGAAGCTTCACGAAATGTCACAGAAAACTGGCCTACGAATCTCCTACGAAAGAACTCAATACGTGGAAAGGAAGCCTGCAGATAACTTACCAGGAAGTGTCACAAGTTACGCACTTTAATTATAGGGGAGAGATCATCCAACCATCTAGATTGAACTCAATAGCCAACCAAGAAAGAATCTCAAAATAACATAAAGCATGTAAGCTCACCTGCAGTCACTACAATAAAAACTATATCAATGCAAAACTATGGCATTACAACAAAGTTGCTCTACTAGAAGCACTCTACGCTGGTCAAACAAAAATAAGAGATATTGAAAATCAGGAAAGCGGAATCTGAGGAAAATATTCGGGCTAGCTTTTCGTGAACGAATTTGGAGAATGTGGCCGGCGAGAGAGATCAACAGACAGAAACAACAGCAGACAGCTTTAGGAAACGAAGGATGAAATTTTAAGGACAATTCCTGAGGATGAACAGAAACGAGATCACAAGCCGAATCTGCTAGATGGCAAACACTAGTAAAAATAAGACAACATGAATCATTGATACAGAAATGGGAAACGCAGAGGATAACTTAAGCAATCGAGTACAGGTCAGAAACACTATAAAAAATATACACTTACACGGAAAACCACAAGCGAACAGAAAATAAACCGTCGGAAGAAGGCAAGAGAGAATAAATATAGCAAGCGAATGAGGAGAATTTGGGAAGAACGAAGGAACAAGGCAAGATCGTGATTAAGGTGTACACGCTCTCTCGAACTCATTTGCTGTGGTGGCCGCTGGCGCAGCCATCGAGTTAAAAGGGAGAACTCGGCTTCAGTAGTTATTAAGGATACTTAAAAAAGTTTCATCCGACTTTGCAAGACCATATCTTCTACATGAATGAAGATCGAAAATTTTGCATCGAAAGTAAAAGTTTGGCTTGGTCCCGGTCGTAATTTTCCGGTAGGGTCTCCTCTATTTCCTCCACTTGCCCCGTAAATGTTACATGAATCATGCCCTGGAAATGTTGGAGATCTGACATTTTCCACAGCTGCGATAACGGAAGATTGTCATTTTCTGCGGGGGGGTGGGAGGTGGGAGGGGCATGGCGGAGGACATTGGTTACGTGTCTCCACTAGCAGCATCTGTGGTCGAACTGCGACGCATCAACAACAGCAGCGAATGCTGTAACTTCAGGCATGATCTCATAAATGTTGGACGAGGCTGACTATGGGTGTTAGTCGTGCGTCCAGTAGAGAGCACATTAAACATTTGTGAAAGTTAATTGAAATCTATGATCTCTAAACTTTGTTATAAAAGGCTTCCACTCCTCCCAGAATTGTATGTGCACGCATGTAAAAGATATGCCCTCGTAAAAGGAAGGTTCACTTCAGAATAAAAATTTTGTAGCCCTATGCATAACGATTCTGCATATAAGACTTCGTAGAAGACGCTTGGTTATGCACCACAGCTGGACGTCCATTGAGTGGCGACAAGTGGCCTTTCCAGATGATTCACCTTTCGTACTCCATCGGACTGAAAGCAAACTTTCTGCAACAGTCGTCGGAAGGGCCAGGGCCGGTGGAGTGAGTGTTATGGCCTGGGAAATGTTTTCGTGACCTTCCCTGGATGATCTCGTAATTTTGGAAGTCATAATAGATCAACACAAGAATGCATCTATTCTTGGGGAACATGTCCACCCCTACATACAGTTTTTTATTCCTCGCCATGATGGCATCTACCATTAATGTGTGTAACAGATTACAGTGTATATGCGTGGTTCGGAGAGCACAAGGATGAGTTTGCCGTACTCCCCTCGTCAGTAAACTCCCCTGATTTAACCAAATTGAGAATCTGTGGGGCTGCCTCGATCGGGACTTTCGCGCCGTGGATTCTCAACTGAGAAACCTACGGCAGCTGGCCAACTTACTACAGTCGGCACGGCTCTACATCCCTGTCGACACCGTCCAAAACCTCATCGACACACTTGCTGCATGTTTCGGAGCGGTCCATTTCCACTCATGTAGGAAATATAATCTTATGAAATCGGAGGAGTTTTTCTGGAACACCGTATTGTCCACTTCAAATTTAGTTGTAACTGCAATGATATGAGTACCCCTATCTGCATACAGGCGTTGAAAGTCAACGGGGACAGTTGAAAATGTGTGCCACGACCGGGACTCGAACTCAGGATCTCCTGCTGACATGGCAGACGCTCTGTCGATCTGAGCCACCGAGGACACAGAGGATAGTGCGAATCCAGGAACTTATCTCTGGCACGCCTTCCGTGAGACACACATTTCCAACTTATTGTCCCACACTACATTCATAGTGGCCCTGCCCATTCTACTCATTACTCGCAGCTTTTTGCCGATTCCCGTAAGATTTCGGGCACTGTGCACCCGCACAGCAGAAGAAGATGGTCAAATGACCGGTGAACCTTAACTAAACAGGGTGTTACAAAAGGTACGGCCAAACTTTCAGGAAACATTCCTCACACACAAATAAAGAAAAGATGTTATGTGGACATGTGTCCGGAAACGCTTAATTTCCATGTTAGAGCTCATTTTAGTTTCGTCAGTACGTACTGCACTTCCTCCATTCACCGCCATGATTTCATACGGGATGCTCTACCTGTGCTGCTGGAACACGTGCCTTTACAAGTACGACACAACATGTGGTTCATGCACGATGGAACTCCTGCACATTACAGTCGAAGTGTTCGTACGCTTCTCAACAACAGATTCGGTGACCGATGGAATGGTAGAGGCGGACCAATTCCATGGCCTCCACGCTCTCCTGACCTCAACCCTCTTGACTTTCATTTATGGGGGCATTTGAAAGCTCTTGTCTACGCAACCCCGGTATCAAATGTAGAGTCTCCTCGTGCTCGTATTGTGGACGGCTGTGACACAATATGCCATTCTCCAGGGCTGCATCAACGCATCAGGGATTCCATGCGACGGAGGGTGGATGCATGTATCCTCGCTAACGGAGGACATTTTGAACATTTCCTGTAACAAAGTGTTTGAAGTCACGCTGGCACGTTCTGTTGCTGCGTGTTTCCATTCCATGATTAATGTGATTTGAAGAGAAGTAATCAAATGAGCTCTAACATGGAAAGTAAGCGTTTCCGGACACATGTCCACATAACATATTTTCTTTCTTTGTGTGTGAGGAATGCTTCCTGAAAATTTGGCCGTACCTTTTTGTAACACCCTGTATATATATTAGAGGTAACTCACCAAGTGCATTGTCTTTGGCGATCTCTAAACTCATGAGCTCATCCTCTCTGACGTGAAAATAAAGAACTATGACTGACGCCCGAACAATAGGGAACTAACACGTACTGAGACTAGAAAATAGTCCATTCATAATGGCTAGGCACTTGCCAAAATTTGGATTTGCCAAATAAAACCTACAGAAAAGGACGACTGATTGCTGCGCTCTATAATTTATATAAAAAAGACAATTCTGTTGCACCACATTTGAAAAGCGTCTATTCCCTTCTGGTCTGAATCGCTTGCAGCCCACGTTTCTCTTCCGTTACAGTCCATACAAATGCCTTCAGAAAATACTTTCTAACATTTAAATTTATATTATAAGTTAACAGATTTCCCTTTCTAAGAAATGCTTTTCTTGTTATAGCCGGTCTGCATTTTGTATTCACTCTATTTTGGCAATCCAGTTAGTTTGCTGCTCAAATGGCAAAATTCTTCTAACTTTTAATGTTTCATTTCCTAATCTCATTCTCTCGACGTCGCCTGATTTAATTCGATTACGTTCCATTATCCTTCTTTTACTTTGGTTGAAGTTCATCTTATAACGCCATTTCAAGATACTAACCATTCTGTTCAGCTGCTCTTCCAAGTCCTTTGATGTCTCGGACAGAATCGTAATGTCACCGGCAAATCTTAAATTTTTTAAATATTTTCCTTCCTGAATTTAAATTCTCTTTCCAGATCTTCCCTAGGTTTCCTTTACTGCTTGGTCTGCGTGGTAGTACATTTATACCACTATTAAATGCCTAGATATATGTCTACCCGATCATGAATTTCACCTCCAATAAGAAGTGGTGGGAACTGCCCTTATTTCCTGGACAGTGTATTCGAAGTGCTCAACGCGTTGTGAGCCGAGGAAACCCGTACGGTTTATTTTGATCACTGTATGATATTTTATTTTTAGTGGCGGGAAAGATTAAATTAATACCAAGACTACAGTTACCGGATAACTAAAGACCGAGGATAATACTTCAACTCTTTCGGACGTAACTTGTTCGGTACTCTCGTAAGTTTACAGGGCCCGTGAGCGATGAAAACGTATCTGCGAAGTGTATTATGTGAGGCGAAGAAAAGAAAATTTAGTGTAATAATAACCTGACCTAGAGTGAATCATCTCGAAAGATTTCTGGGTGACATTAGATTAGTACAACTGGAGCTATATTATGAGCACACTGTTCTGAAATTATGTAAGTTAAAAAAGAAAAATGTGTGCTGATGTAACTCCGTCATACAGCAAGCCGCCGGGCATTCAAACAGATGTTATCAAACTCAAAAATTGTACAGACGGGAAAGGATCATAAACTGAGCAGTATGAACTGAATATTTCATGGTGTACGAGTTTATGTATGAGCAGTGCACTGGAAACACTTATCTGTATACTGGTTATGTTTCATAAGGTGCAGCTATGTGCTTGCCTCAATAGCCATGTCTGGGGCGATGAAAATCCATTTGTATGAGAGTGGTTTGAAAAGTTCTCGGAATCACCAAGAGAGGTTAGCGCTAGCGCAACGAGTTGTTCACGTGAGATTCATTAGACTGTTGCCTGTAAACACGTGCCATGTCAGTGCTCTTGGAAGAAAACTGTGGCAATGACGTGGCTCTGTTGTTGTTCCCCCGTAGTGCTTTGCGAAGATCGAGATCCGAGCAGTGATTAAGTACTTCGTAAAGAAAAGTATGAAAGCAAAGGACATTCATTCCGATTTCCAAAGTACATTGGGGGACTCAGCACCTTCATATTTAACTGTTGTTCAGTGGACAAATGAATTTCAATTTGGTCGGGAGAGTTTAGATACTGATCCACGCAGTGGTCCCCAAGATGAGTCACTATCCCAGAATGGCCATGGAGGATCGCCCATTGAAAAATGCGTGAATTTGTTCACACTTGCCAAATGTTATCTGAAAGGGCATATCACGTTTTAACTGAAGAATTAGAAATGAAAAAATTATCTGCAAGATGGGTGCCGCGACACTTGACGCATGATCAAAAGCATGTACCGTCGCCATGGCAAAATTACATGAACTGAGGTATGAATTGTTGCCACACCCGCCTTTTCACTTGATATGGCTTTGTCAGACTTCCGTCTCTTCCCAGAACTTTGTGGACAGAGATTCACTTCAAACGAAGAACTGATACCTGGAGTTGACAACTATTTTGCAAGCCTCGAGGAAACTCATTTTTGAGATGGGATCAAGACACTGAAACATCGTTGGACGAAGTGCGTTAATCTACAAGGAGACTACATTGAAAAATGAAAACGTTTCAGTGATGTAAGTACATTTTTCTATTATGCTCCGAAAACTTTTCAAACCACCCTCATATTAATATCGGTAAGCATCTAAACAGTAGATACCTTCAATGTTCCATTGGAAGCGAGGTCCTGTCCTATGGCTAGTGCGGTACCCATGTCTCCTTCCTGTGGTTTATTTTCTCTATGAGGCTAGATGAAGTCGATGGAGTAAGAAACATCAGTAGAAAGCGAATGAGGACTTGTTGCTAGAGTTCTAGCCGCCTGTCGCATTGTGTAGCAGATTACAGCGATGTTTGGAAGAGCGCGATTAAATTTTTCGCGCCGTCGTAATGCATACATTTTGAGACGCGTTTCATTTGTTACTTATAAGGCGTGTATGTTAGTTTAGAATTAAATATTTATTACCAACTATTAGTTTCTGTTTTCAAAGTATTTAGCTTTTAATTCTCGGCAGCCAGAAGTATGTTAACTCCAAAGCTTTGGGTCGCCCAGAGTATGATCTTTTCTTTCCTTTTCAACCATTGCTTCTGGAGACACCGCATTCATCCGAGACGCACTCGTGCTCGCGACCTCCGGTTGTTTACGTCGCTTCTGCTAGACAACGGAAACCGGCACTACTTGATATTCTCTTTTTTCCTTCCATTACGCAGTCGTCTTCAGACAAGATGCGTGCCGTTGTGTTTTACCGCGACGACCCGCTGCTTATTATCTGTTGCCGCTGTCGGCAAGATGCAGATTCTTGTGGCTCCGTGTCAAGGCTGCTGGCCCATCATCGCCTTCACCCGCAGGCTGCGACCTTCAGTCCCGTTTCCTCATCTAATGACATTACAAACGACACCGAAAGCAGATTAATTTACGGAACATAGCGATGGCGTTTTTTATCTTTTTGCCCCTTCTCCTGACAGACAGAAGATGAAACGAATCTGCAGCCTCATCTCTCCAAATATGAATACTGTGCAAAATGACGATGTTTTGCTTTCAGTGTCTTGCGAATTGAAGAGTGCTGGTTAGAGGTGAACACCAGGACACATAAGAAGTGAGGCTCATTATTGGCCGGCTGGTGTGGTCGAGCGGTTCTAGGCGGTTCAGTCTGGAACCCCGCTTGCCGCTATAGTCGCAGGTTCGAATCCTGCCTTGGGCATGGATGTGTGTGATGTCCTTAGGTTAGTTAGGTTTAAGTAGTTCTAAGTTCTAGGGGACTGATGACCTGAGAAGTTGAGTCCCATAGTGCTCAGAGCCAACTCATTATTGAAAGCACTCCTACCTTTACGTCATTACATTTAGCACGATACTCGACTGAGTGCATTAAAATTTAAAAAAAAATTGTTTCAAATGGCTCTAAGTACTATGGGACTTAACATCAGTCCCCTAGACTTAGAACTACTGAAACCTAACTAACCTTAGGACATCACACACATCCATGCCCGAGGCAGGATTCGAACCAGCGAGTGTAGCAGCAACGCGGTTCCGGACTGAAGCGCTTAGAACCGCTCGACCACCCCGGCCGGCTATTGATATAAGGATCGTAACTTCTACGGGTTCCAGAAAAATAAAGAGCAAAGGCTAATAACACCTGGTCACAGGATAGGGAGTAATTCTGAGGCGAGAAGAAGAGTCAAACCAGGGACTGTATTGTTTTCTGGTGTCCGGTGCAAATTGACGGTGATGTAGAAGGGAATCACGGGGTGGTTGGTGAAGAGCTAGCGACTCCAGTGCAGTGGATAATATCAACAAAGAACCCTACCTCTCATGTTTCTCTACCCGAAGAATCTCTGACTTAAGCATCCATATGGGTATTTCATTTACGGCAGAGACAAACTGCCGGTTATCAGTAGAAGACTGTTCCAAAATATATACTCCCGCCTCATATAGCAGGATTGCTGCCGTGAAGCGCTGGCACGTGTCCAGCAAATGACCCCATTACCTTAGGAGGACGTCGTGGGAACGCCAGGTGAGAGGCGAGGTGAGGCGCATCCCAGCCGTTGCGCAACTCCCCCAGTGAAGGGGACGGAGTGCTGCGGCCGCAAGGTTACTCCTGTTGCGGCCACGGGGAGAGCCGGCTGCCCGCACCTCGTCTACTTACTTTGCCTGGCTCTGTAAGCTTATGAGCAGGCGTTTAGTGCACTGCCTAGCCGCTCACTGTCTCGTAGGAGCGTCCCAGACCCTGGTGTTTCAGCTGTGCATGGGCGTACTCAGCAGGTGGGGGTGGGAGGGTGGGGGTGGGGGGAAGGGGAGGGGAGATATCTGCCCGCTCCCTTTCCCACCTAGGAAAATATGATCTTCACAGACCGAATCCAGCACCTCTCGTCTCCGCCACACATACAGACGTACCAGTTCAGTATATGTGACAAGTGTTCCCTGAGCCATATGTCGTCAAATCCCGAAATTATTTCGCCATTCACTGTGAAACTAATATGACATCAATACGGAGTTTGCTGATGACATAACACCGGTCGCCGAAAGTGAACAGCAATGTATCATCATTCAGCTAGAACGTGTTCTGTATCATACAATCCACACAAGAAAGAAAGAAAAAGCTAAAGTAATGGTGTGAGCAACAGGTGGATATACACTATTTGATCAGAAGTATCCGGACATATGTTAGCTGATGTCAATATTACGTGCGCCCACACTTCGCCCTTATGAGTACTAGTATTCTGTTGGAAACACTTTCAGTGAGGTATCTGAATGTCTTTGGAAGAATGGAAACCCATTATTCCTCAAGAGCCGAAACCAGGGAAGTCAGCGATTATTTATTTATTTATTTATGACCCTTCTCCCTTTGACTTCATCAATGTATGCATTCGACTCACATATTCACCACACCTCCTCCTCCCTTCCCTCCCCCGTGTCCACCTCTTCCTCCCTCTATCTGCCCTTCTCATCCCCCCATCTCTATTGTCTTTCTCCTCCTGCCCACTCTCTCTGTCTCTTCATCTCCTCCTCCCCCTCTCTTTGTCCACTTCCTCCACTCTCTCTCACTGGCCATGCCCTTCTCCACCCCCTCCCCCTCTGACCATACCGTCCTCTCACTCTCTCTTTCAATCACTACCTCCCCTCTTCCTTTTCCGCTTGCCCACTACCCCTTTACACCTCTCACCTCCCTCATACATCTCTCCCTCTACCCCAGTCCCTTTGCATTTCCTCCTGCCTCTTCCTCTGTCCATCACCTCCTCTGTCCATCTCAATCTGTCCCCAGGCCATACTGATCGGCATGTTTAGCCTCTGCAATACAGTTCAGTGAAGCAATCTGATTCTACTTCCACATCACACCTATCACACATGGTAAGCTAAACACCAGGGGTTGAAATTCATTTATTTGCTCTTGACATACAGCATACCATGCGAAGCAGGTCGATAAAGCAAATCGATACTATTCCACCACAACACGCCTGTTGTGCAGGTCAGCTTACATGTCGTAGCCTGGGAAATCGTGAAATGTAGGTGTCCAGTAACGTTTATACTGTGACCACACAACTAGACTCTTGTGCAAAGCAACCTATAAGTCAGAAGCTGGAAAAATACGTTTTTGCCTGTATCCCCCGCCCCTATTGGAGGAAGGAGGCTATAAATGCCACAGTGCTGATACTCGTGAGACCTGCTGTTTCTGTGCCAAATTTGGTTGAGAGCGATTGAGAGGTTTGGGAGGTGTTCCCAGACATGCACAAATACCCTTTGCTAGAGGTGTTGCTCTTTACTCCACCTCGAGAGTCATTTAGCACTGATTACAGAAACGTCTGGCTTATGATAAGCTGCTCGACCATTGTACCAATTTTTTTTAATCCATCTATACAAAGTCATTGTGCAAGCTGAACTGCTGTTAGCACTTTGTAACTCATGAGTGATTCCTTCTGCTGATTTCATGTGATTTTAAACAACCACCCTCCACAATGCTCGATCGTCCCTAGTCTTCACTACATGAGAGTGTTCGTTGTTGGTTTACCTATGGTTGTTCCTTTGCCTTACCACCTCATTTTTTATTAGGGCTGACATATCTCTAAAGGATTCGTTACTGACGTGACATCCATTGATCACTACACATTCGAAGTCACTCAGGTCTTCTAACTGACCCACTGTGCTGTTACTGCATCTCTATTGAAAATGCAATAGTTCTCACGTCCTTTTATACTGGATGGTCTGTATCTCATATCATCTGGTGGAGATTTCTGCATTACATAGGGCTGTTTGATACTTTTCATCAAATACTATATTTGAGTAGTAAATGTTAAACTTGGATAGAGCACTCGCCTCAGTAAACGTAAACAATATAACTCGAAAACACAAGGAAATCACATGGTTCAAATGGCTCTGAGCACTATGGGACTTAACATCTGTGGTCATCAGTTCCCTAGAACTTAGAACTACTTAAACCTAACTAACCTAAGGACATCACACACATCCATTCCCGAGGCAGGATTCGAACCTGCGACCGTAGCAGTCGCGCGGTTCCGAACTGGGCGCCTTAACCGGATATTACATGTTTATCCATCTCTCTCCCTTGTTCTATTCGTGTCGTGCGGTATGGGCAAACTGTATATAGAGCACAAACATCCATCTTGTGAAGTTACAAGTGATCAGTTGAAGGAAAAAAGAATATGGATTGACCAAATACAACTAGAGTGAGATCAAAATGTAAAATTTGGACCAGAACTTGTTGACACAGAGCATATTGAATACCATCGAATACCATAAATCGAAGAGGGAAAGGTTAGGAGAACCCTTCTGGCATTCCGTGAAGTTATATTTCGAGACCAAGGAAATAGTTAAGTCGGCGTACATTTACAGTGCGTCACGGGAGGAACGATCAATATTCAGGAATATGACAGGAACGATCATTCGAAGCAAAACTGTATAGTAAACATGGACTCTAAAATATATACTTTGAGCATTTCTTCATTTTCGATACCGCGAGACAAAACTCTTTTACTGCAAAGCTCTTTGCTTTCCATATTTTGGGAGGATGTACAATGGACCAAAACAAGAAAAAAGTTGTCTAGTAAATATCGGCTTTAAAATATCTACCGCCGGCCGCGGTGGTCTCGCGGTTCTAGGCGCGCAGTCCGGAACCGTGCGACTGCTACGGTCGCAGGTTCGAATCCTGCCTCGGGCATGGATGTGTGTGATGTCCTTAGGTTAGTTAGGTTTAAGTAGTTCTAAGTTCTAGGGGACTGATGACCACAGCAGTTGAGTCCCATAGTGCTCAGAGCCATTTTTGAAAATATCTACCAAAGCTACGAGCCCTTGTTCAGTAGAAGAGACGCGTTTCTCAGTATCAAAGAAGAAGATGTGCTCATACTGCTTAAGGGATCATTTTAGAGCTCATGTTTACTTGACTTTTATGCTTCGAATGATGATTCCTGTCGTATCCCTGAATACTGATTGTTCCTTTTGGAACATCTGTAAAGCAAGCGAATCACCTTAAGTTGCGCGGTGGAGAGTACTTCCGGCACCAATATTATTTCATTCGTGTCCTTTTCGAGCCTATAATGGTGCGGGGGAATAAAATCATTCAGTAAAACTCTATTTTGCGAGATACCAGACGCTCTTGTAGCGTCTGCCACCGGAATTTGATGAACATCTCCGCTACGTTCTCGCGCATAGGAACGATCCCATGACGAAACGCGACGCTCTTCATTCTACCTTTTCTATATGCTCTATTAAGGCAACGTGATAAGCGTCGTGACTGACGAGCAACTCAAGAATCGGTCGAATAAGTGTTTGGTACGTCATATCTTTCGTGGATGAATTTCATTTCCCTAAGATTCTAATTGATCTCAGCTTAGCATCAGCTTTTCCCGCAGCTAATTTTATACTCTCGCCCCACTTTACATTGCTCCAGATAACTAGCTATTCCTTACTCTCTCAGGGAGTAGAGAAAATAAGTCTTCCATGGACGATGACAAGGATGACTGAGTTAGTATAAATGATTAAATTCAGAACTATGCAGCTATTCAAGCTTTATTTCCTTCTCTTCGTAGAAGACTTTCTGACTCTCCTGGATAATTGCGAATAGAATAAGGTCGAAATCTCAAAAGAGACTAATTATGAGATCTGCAGTCTCATGAATGAAGGCAAGGCAGTAGAAGTTTAACGTCTCGTCGACGTGAAATCATGCCGGCTTTCACCTGAAATTATCTGGGCAAAAAATGGCCGGACGGTGCCTCACACACTGCTCTTCCAGAATATGTGCGTAAGCATGCAACTCTCCAAGGCGAGGTCGCAGCGGTTATGTGGTATTACCTGTTCACTTAAAGGGAAAGCAGCAGGCAGCCACGTAATTACGCGTAATCGCATTGGAGATTGTGCACTCCTGCCTTCTTTATTTCTCGAGGACCCTCCGTTTAACGTGTATTTAGAGTCGCTATCGAATTACAATTTAAAGCACATACAAATTTTAATCACAGCGTAAAATTTAAATAGCAAAACAAAGAAAAAAGAACTTGGGGCAAACCCAGGATCGAAAAATGAGTGTTTGGATCTGTCGCAATCGATATAACTGCAGCAAATACAACTATTGATAATATTGCCACTGTTGTTACCGCCACCAGTACTACTACTGCGGCCATGCTGTTTACTATTATCTACCTCCTCCTCGGTCATTGTTATTCTTCTTCCGTCACGCTGTTCTGTGTGAACAATTTTACTGCTGGGGTAAAATTTTCCCAGGATAGGACATCGGCCTCTGGCCAGGAATGGGGTTGCCATTTTGAGGACTCTAAACGTATCTGATTTTTCTGTTCGTGTTTTCTTCCTTTATTATTATTATTATTATTTCAGTTACTATTATCACTAGGTTGCAGATTATGTTGCGAGAGTATGCGCTTCTGACGTCGCCCATTTCGTATACACCATCCATGCAAAAAGCTCCGAGACTGATTTTATTTGTGCCATGTTACAGACGTCAGCGCAGTAGCTACTGTGGGAAGAACTAAGCATTGTGAACAACAGATGTACATTTGATCAGTCAGTTGTGAGCAGGAAGTGTTAAGTAGCTGATGTGCAACTGTAGTGTGTTAATGATGTTGTGGCAATGGAGCAATATCTTTGAATCCAGTGTTCAAGACATTCTGCAGAATTTTTGTTTGGACGAGCAGTTTGTCCTATTACTTTTCGCTGTTTTTGCTGTACAAAGTAACTTACGCTCCAAGCCTTTCCGTTAGTATATGATTACTCTCATTGGACAAGAAAGGCATTTTATGAGAAATGTACTCAACAAAATGTTAATGGGACTGACGTTGTTCTTTCTTCGTTTTCGGCCATCTCTGGACCACGTGATGGTGTCGTCTTTCCTGATTTTCGGTCTTTCCAATATTCCTTCATTCTGTCATTGTGTTCTTTTCTTCTTTCACTTGTCCATACAGAGATTTGCTTTCTGACAGAGATAAAAACTGTTCATAAGCATAACTAACAACTGCCGTAATATTAGCCATCAGCCACAGAAGGCTTATTCTTAAAACGTTTTTCATTTACACAGCGGATAGTACTAAACGAGAAATGGCAGCAACAAAACTATTGGTTGGAGGGGCAAGTAAGTTACGTAGCATATTCCCTCCACCTATTTTGTTTGGCTCCTCCACCGTAAATTTTTGGAAATTTGTGGTAATGCCGGCCGCGGTGGCCGAGTGGTTCTAGGCACTTCAGTCTGGAACCGCGCAACTGCTACGGTCGCAGGTTCGAATCCTGCCTCGGCCATGGATGTGTGTGATGTCCTAAGGTTAGTTCTAGGAGACTGATGACCTCAGATGTTAAGTCCCATATTGCTCAGAGCTATTTGAACCATTTTGTGGTAAGGTCTTATGAGACCAAATTGCTAAGGTCATCGGTCCCTAACCTTTCGCACTACTTAATGTAACTTAAACTAACTTAAGCTAAGGACAACACACACACACCGATGCCCGAGAGAGGACTCGAACCTCCGACGGAGGGAGCCGCATGGACCGCGCAAGACGCCCCAGACCGTGCGGCTACCCCGCCGTCACGTCGGCAGAAAGACCCAAAAATGGGGTCTTCAGTCTAATGGCGAACTTGCTTCTGCATCTGCCAGCTACAGGCTCAGATCCTGCAATACTGCAGCGAATTAGCAGGAAGAACTCCATTGTTGAACATGAACGAGCTTTGTAGGCGGGCAGCTGTGTGAACCGAGGGCGCTGTTGCCACATGAACCACTTCAGCGAGAGACGTCTGGTGAACAACTACTTTGACGAAATGACCCTGCGACAAAGCGTGCGTTTACTGTCGTGGATCGAGGAAAAGACATCTTCTCATGGGCGGAGGATAAGCACAAGAGGGTTAGGAGAAATCGTGTGCGTCTCTTCGTTATTCTTAAACCGCCTTGCTTTCTTGATTTTTTGGTGGGATTTAGCGCCCCCTCTGTGCCTGCATCCTTGGCGCGGGCTATCCAGCCACGTCCACGGTACTCCCGTGATGGTATATGTGAATATAATAATTGGGAACCCGGGGGCGGGGAGGCTTTGTCAGGAAAAATAAGTCCATAAAGAAATAAAAAAAAAAAAAGCAATGGCAACCTGACACCTCGTTGCAGCCTGTTAACGTCATGCGCTGTCGTTACTTGAGCTGCCGAGACACCGTTACTGCACGCTTTTAGCTCGGGGCGTGGCGAGCAAGAAGTGTCGCAGTTTGTGAGTGTCGGGGCGCGCAATGCAGACAGCGGAACCGCGCGGCGAGGCCGCCCCCACAGGCCACTGCTTGGCGATCAGCTGAGTAACGGTGCCTCAGGAAAGTGAGAGTGGGGCGAGTGGAGGGGGGAGGGGGAAATGTCAGCGGCGCGGCGGACCGGTTGTCTGCCTTCGGGCCAGCAGACGGAGTCGCCGGTCGCATCCACTGCAGGCGTGTGTGTGTGTATGTGTGTGTGTGTGTGTGATGAGCCGCGGTGAAAGGCGGCATCGCACGCCACTGCCGTGACGGCCGCAGAGCGCTCTATAGGGGGCTTTCTTTGTGTACCCGTCCATACCGGTATTAGCACTGCCCAGTTGCTTTTCTTACACTGTCAGCTACGCAGTGGCGATGTTAGAAACTCTAGAGATTTCTCTGATCGTGCACCGCTGAGTATCTGCAAGCCACATACTTTTGTGATGCTTGGGGCAGGCGTGAATGTAAAGCGAGAAGGGCAGGGAGATGGACGTTGCCCTCCTTCCAAAATTCATTTCAATAGGCGCGTTTAATAAGTCACGGTTGCAAAATACTGAAACAAATTCTTTACAGGCGAATGGAGAAACTGGTAGAAGCTGACCACGGGCAAGATCTGTTTGGATTCCGTAGAAATGTTGGAACATGCGAAGCAATACTGACCATACGACTTATCTTAGAAGTAGGTTAAGAAAAGGCAAACCTACTTGTAGACTTAGACCTACTTGTAGACTTAGAGAAAGCTTTTAACAAACTGGCGGTTTTTTTAGGTCTTTGTAAAGTCACTTTGGCTCGCCACGGATTCCTCTTCATCTCAGAACAGCACTTGCAGCCTACGTCCTCAATTACTCCTGTCTTCCTATACAGTTTTTACCGTCTGCAGTTCCCTCTGGTACCACAGAAGTTATTCCACGATGTCTTCACAGATGTCGTATTACCATGCCCCTTCTCTTTGTCAGTGTTTTCCACATACGTCTATAACATTACATCTCAGTCGCTTCGATTCTCTTATTTTCGGATTTCCTCACAGTCCACGATTCACTGCCACACAGTGCTGTGTTCCGAAAGCTCATTCTCAGTAATTTCTTCCTTAGATTTAGGCCGATCGTGCTAGACTTCTTCTGGCCAGGAATCCCGTCTACGCCTGCGCTGGTCGGTTTTTTGTGCCCTCCTTGCTTAGTTCCGTGATGTGGTTTTTGCTTCCAAGGTAATAGATTTCATTAAGTTCGTCTACTTCGTGGTCCCAATTTTGTTGCTAAGCGTGTCCCTAATTTTATTTCTGCTATTCCTCGTTACTCTCATCTGTCTTTCGTCTTTGCAGTCCATATTCTGTATTCATTCGACGGTTCATTCCATTCAATATGTACTGTAGTTCTTCCTTATTTTCAGTGGTAATAGCAATGTGATAATCGAATATTATCAATGACATCCTTCACCCCGAACTTTAATTCCCGTCTTGAATCTTTCTTTTACTTCCGTCGCTGCTTCTTCGATGTATACCGGGTGATCAAAAAGTCAGTATAAATTTAAAAACTTAATAAACCACGGAATAATGTATATAGAGAGGTAAAAATTGACACACATACTTGGAATGACATGGGGTTTTATTAGAAACAAATAAAAAAAATATTGCTAGTCGCGTGAAAGATCTCTTGCGCGCGTCGTTTGGTGATGATCGTGTGCTCAGCCGCCACTTTCGTCATGCTTGGCCTCCCAGGTCCCCAGACCAGTCCGTGCGATTATTGGCTTTGGGGTTACCTGAAGTCGCAAGTGTACCGTGATCGACCGACATCTCTAGCGCTGCTGAAAGACAACACCCGACGCCAATGCCTCACCATAACTCCGGACACGCTTTACAGTGCTGTTCACAACGTTATTCCTCGACTACAGCTATTGTTGAGAAATGATGGTGGACATAGTGAGCATTTCGGGTGTAAAGAACATCATCTTTGCTTTGCCTTACTTTGTTATGCTAATTATTGGTATTCTGATCAGATGAAGCGCCATCTGTCGGACATTTTTTGAACTTCGATATTTTTTTGCTTCTAATAAAACCCCATTTCATTCCAAGCATATGTGTCAATTTGTACCTCTCTATTTACATTATTCCGTGATTTATTCAGTTTCCAAATTTATACTGACTTTTTGATCACCCGGTAGATTGAACAGAAGGGTCGAAAACTGCATCCCTGTCTTACATCCTCTTTAATAACAGCAGTTCGTTTTTGGCCTACCATTCTTATTATTCCCTGTTGTCTTCTGTACATTTGTGTATTATCCGTCTTTCGCTATAGGTTACTTCTATTTCTCCCAGAATTTTGAAGATCTTTCACCATTTCACTTTGTCTATTGCTTTTTCCACGTCGACAATCCTGTGAACGATGAGGCGACTTAGCATGTCAGAAACCTGTTATTAATTTTTTTTTTAGAAATAGTTGAAATACTCCCGTCTGGGAAACGGTTTCAAACGTATCATGTCATACCTCGAAAATTGTTGAATTCATTGCAGTACATTTTTCGTTTATTACCAACGTTCACTCGCCAATTGCCTCTCCACAGTTTCCTATCGCATTGCGTTTGCTATTTATAAGCTTTTCCATTTTCTCAGTATTTAATTTGTAACAAATCTCCTATAAAAATAAAGAATTCTGGAATTCTAATCATATAATGTCTCTAAGCGTGTGCGAAATTTGTTCTTAATTTCAATAAAAGCTGCAGTTATATTTTTTCTTGGAATACGCAAAAATATTAGCTCCCGGAAAAGTTCGCACTTTGAGAACTCGGAGGCACAATGCTTTCGCAGCGAAAGTGGCAACACGGTGGGAGCCGACAGAAAGCTATGTTTATGGCTGGTGGAAGCAGTCCAGTCCCGCAGTTTAAATAGAACTGCAGCTCTCGCTTCACCTTATTACATCTTCGCGTCGGCATGCGAGAAGTTAGTGAGTTGTGTGAATGCTTTCGACGTGCTAATTTGCAGTACTTTTAGTCGTGTCCTGTTTTTGAGATAATGTATTCGTTTGCCAACATGGGAAATGGCAAAGGAAACAACGCCACTGCGTAATTCATTTAAACTTAATAAATTGGAAATGGAAGCTCCACAATAAAAGAAAGCGAGAAGGTGCTTACACATAACTGGTGGACAACGAACGGGTGTTCTCCAGTTGAAGCTATGCTCATAACCCAAGCTGAAGACCTCAAGAGTGTACTATGGCGTCTGTGCAGGAAAACACATACAGGCAAACCTGTACAGGTGCACCTTACAGGTAAACTGGAAAGTGTAGGGGCCATTTCGAGACTCTCCAACCCTCTTGCAGTCATAACACACACGAACACTCTCTCTCTCTCTCTCTCTCTCTCTCTCTCTCTCTCTCTCTCTCTATCGAACACGCATGCACTGTTGTCAAACGAGTTTGCAAATATCAGCCTAACGCATGAAAAGAATATAATGACACAACTGAATTTTTCCTCTTCTGTCAATAAACATGCCAGCGCCTTTTGCACACAGTGAAACACTTTGTTGTAGGTTTTTATTCACGGAGTAGAGTTGTTGCCTTGTAAAGCAGAAGCAAGCAGTAGGAGTACTCCATACTTCGACAGATGATAATATGGACCACAACAATAAAAGAATGTCGTTAAGCATGGACTCTAACATTTGCCCATCTTCGATATTGTGAAACACATCTCTTCTACTGCAAGCTGTTTTCAGTTACGAACGACCCACAGAATGCAGTAAACAAATGACATACTTCTCTTTTACTGTCAATGTCTACAGTATGCAGGAACGTCTATTAGTGTTGTTACTGTAAACCGTATTATGAATACAGTTATGGATAACTACAGCGCATATGTTGATTCGAATGCCGGCCGCGGTGGTCTCGCGGTTCTAGGCGCTCAGTCCGGAACCACGCGACTGCTACGGTCGCAGGTTCGGATACTGCCTCGGACATGGATGTGTGTGATGTCCTTAGGTTAGTTAGGTTTAAGTAGTTCTAAGTTCTAGGGGACTGATGACCACAGATGTTAAGTCCCATAGTGCTCAGAGCCATTTGAACCATTTTTGATTTGTATGGAATCAGTCTGTGTTTTGATTCGTTTATGAAATGCTTCTACATTGTAGTTTTATCTTTCCACTTGCCGACCTAATTCGTTACTATGCATGAACAGCGTAAAGGATACAGGCTCTCCAGAAAGAAATAAAATCAATAAAATCGTCAACGTATAGGATACAGGCTCCCCAGAAAGACACTTCGATTGTATTGAAGTGTCTCTCTGGGGAGCCTGTATTCTCTACATTGTAGATTTTATTTATTTATCCATTTATTTCACCTGGCATTACGGCGTTATCAAAGTTGTGTTTTTTGCTGTTATAGTTCTTAAATCAATTTCATAAAACACGTACTTCTCAAATTTTAGGAAAGTGCTTTTCACATGATATATTTTTATGAATTGCTATTTCATGAAATTTATGCTAATGAGACGTACTACGCACTGATGTAAACTACTTACTATGACTATATTAAAGCATTTCATATATTTTATTATTGTTATTATTATCATGATCATCATCATCATCATTTCATCATTTGGTCGGCTCCTGTGCTATTGGGAGTGGTCTTGGTCTGACCTTTGAACTGTCTTCCCCAACCATTTAACTAGGGTACAGTCGTGGACGTTACTGCGAAGCGCAGTGTATCTCGGTATTTGTCACACTGGCAAATCACTGCTAAGATAGAGGCAGCGATAAGTAGTGAGAAAGAAAATATTATCCTAGAACGAACTGGGGATTAAATCCAGTGCTTTTGAGGTCATAATCTGGCAGTTGCCCACTCAACCACAAATTATACATCTCTTAATTAAATTCACTAAGTGGATTTCCTAAGGTGCCCTGCAGTTGTCATGAAGTATCTCTCAGTGTTTTAGATTCACGAATTCTGTCTTCCTACGCTTTTTATATCAATTTCAGCTGTTATCGGAACATTACATTTTTAATGTTTTATTGAGACAGCATTCTACAAAATTAAAATTACTAAGGTCCCACCGAGAGTTGAACTCGGATTGCTGGACGCAAAGTCCAGAGTGCTAACCATTACACCATTTTTTTTAACCACTGAAAAAAGCATGGAAAATTGTTCTTTCTTTTCCCTCTCTAACTGTTGAAATTCAGTCATTAGTTTCCTTTCTTCCTTCAGTATTTGATGCTCTTGTGTAATTAGCTGAACATAACGATCCGCTCCTCTCGTTCTATTATCCATGGCAGCATCTATATCCTTCAGTTGGCTTTGAATTTCTGTTACAGCTTTATTTGCTTCTCTTTTCCTTTCCTGTGCAGCTATAAATTTTTCTTCAGCTTCAAGTACCCTAGTTTGTGCTCGCCTGACATCATCCATTCCAGTTACTTGTTCATACCACTTCACTAAGTCTGTTAATTTACGTTCAACAGACTTTCATGCTTCTCTGTTACTTCACTGATCGCTGGTTGAGTGTTTGATAAAGTTTTTTTTAAAAAACTATTGGTCTTCTTGCCTTTATCCTGAATAATTCGCTGACAATAGTACCTCTACAAAGAGCGCCAGCCATACCTAATTTTTCTGTATATCCAGGTATAAAACAGCTGTATGAAGGTTAGTAAAATATTTACACACAGAACTACGGTGTCTGTCTGATTTGGGTAAGGCACATGACGCACGTAGAAGCTATAAGAAATTTACTAGGCAAATTACAATTTTATGCTGTCTTTTGCACCTGACTCGGTTGGATTACGTTATGGTTCTATACCTAGTGCCCACTCTCCAGTGCTATATGAAATGCTATTGCGGTCCATTACCGGTTTTTATTAATATATGGAGCTTCAAATATAAGCAGTTTTATGACACGCCCTTTCTCCAAGTCAAACATTATTTACAGTGTCTCAAAAATGGTTGGCTCAAATGGCTCTGAGCACTATGCGACTTAACTTCTGAGGTCATCAGTCGCCTAGAACTTAGAACTAATTAAACCTAACTAACCTAAGGACATCACACACATCCATGCCCGAGGCAGGATTCGAACCTGTGACCGTAGTGGTCGCTAGGCACCAGACTGTAGCTCCTCGAACCGTACGGTCACGCCGTTCGCTTACAATGTCTCATTATTGCCCATGTCACTATCACATGTGATGCAACTCTTATCACCATGGGACCACGATGAGTTGTAGCATCTCGATACAAGATCTAACTATCTACAATGAAGTAGCGGTGGCTACTATAAGTTGAGACAGCTAGAAAGAATGCGGGCTTAACAGACAAGTACACGCGACTGGCGCTAGATGGATAAGCGATTGTAGCCTGATTAGGAATCATTCAGCAGACTGTTCACTTGTGTTGTAACCCTCACATCTTTGCACAGGACGTGAAAACAAATCGGACGTGGGAATGCCCTCTGCATAACCGGTTCGGATTGTGGAAGGGCGCTGCGGGCGACGTCTCGTAGGAGCCGCTCCTGCTGGCTACCTTCCTGAGACAGTAACAGCGGCACTCTGGTTGCCTAGCATCTGTAGACGCCGAGAAAGGGGAGAACCACTACATCGTCGATAGGATACGCAGTTACTGTAGTGGTTATCCTGCGTCTTTCGCAGAGTACGAATTAAAAATGGAAATCAACAATTTCGATTGTGAGCTTTGCAAACGTTTCATAGCTTCGTAAACTGTTTATTCCCCAGAGTTATTGTTTAATTATTGAGAAGTGTTACACATTCAGTATTTTACTATTTACGTTCGTGACAATGCATCGTACTGAGAAGAACACAATGCACGAAGAACGCCGGTGGCGCCATCCACAATTAAATCCACTAAACACACAATACACAGCGGTATGATCATCTAATGATGTACTCAATAGTGGTTTCTTTTTGTAACTGTTTTAGACAGCACGCCCTAGAGCCGTCCTACATATTCTCGTCTCGTTTTTAACAGAGGAAAATCGATTCACAAAATTATCGGTTTTATTTGTTTACAATTTTGAAATAAACATAAAACTGTTCATAGGGAATCATTCACGGTTCCGTCATTGGCAATGCCCATAAAGTTTGCGCCACAATCATTCTTAGTTCTAACACTGATAATAAGTTATTCATATCTATGGGACTAACTGTGGTGAAGAATGCACCACCTTCCGCGACAGTCTGCACGGTGTTCAAAATGTAATCTGTTTACAGTCTGAAGATGAGTGTGTAAGGAGTGAAGCTATTTCATACAGGAACAATTTTTCAGCAACATAAATAGCTACTTAGTTATTTTTCTGGTAGAATTATCATCTGACAACACAACAGCGATCACCTCTGCAGTCACGAAGATGAATTTAGTGAAACTTCTTTCATTTGATATTGTTTTCTCCATCCAAGAGAATTAGGAATCCAGGTGTCGATTTATTTCAGAGTGGGAGATCCGACAAAAATTCATAGTCGCAGTAAAATGTACAAACGAAAATCAGCATTCTGGGATATTGTAAGAACTTCATCTAAAGTAACGTATAAAGTTTTACTAAATGCATTTTTTAATGCGCTTAGCAACTAACATTTGGTATACCTCTGTGTTTGCAATCCACGAAATCAGATTTCAGTTCGCTTTATGTATGAGTTTCAGCTGTTATCGGCACATTATATTTTGGTTTTGTTATTAAGACTGCAGTAAACAAATTTAAAATTCTGCAGGTCCCACCGAGATTTGAACTCGGATCGCTGGATTCAAAGTCCAGAGTGCTAACCATTACACCATGGGACCGCGATGAGTTTCAGTTACTTCATACAAGATGTACTGTGCACTACTATCGCCTGAGTCAGCTGTAACGAAAAGATAAGGAGAACTTAACAGAAACGTACATCCGACTCGGTCAACGGTCACTCCGATAAAATAAACCACACTAGCTATCAGAAAACAACCTTTAAATCACTCACATTAAATAATGAAGAGTGAAACTACCGTTAGAGAATTTAATCAATGATAATAAAAAGGGAAACACTACAAACTAATATACATTCGAACAGACATAGACTGCAGGTTTTTTTAAACACCACCATACAGGTTTTCTGTTCAAACCGACCGCAAGAAACAAAATGCTGTGCTGCGCTTCGAAGATGCACGGTTTCGTTTTCTTTCTCGCAGTCGGATCTAACTACAATAGGTGGGCATTTAAACGATTACACAAACTGTTTCTCTCACATATATCGTTTGTCCGTATATAACATGATTTTAAACAAAAATTGTACACTCAACAGTGTATTGTTTTCTTTTCTTCCTCGCAGTCGGTTTTAACAGAACACCTGTATATTACGATAATTGTATTTATAGTTTATCGGCTAACGATTAGAATAGAATGTACAGTCTTACTACGCAACCTCAATACTCTGGAGTTCTATAGTTGTATTGTGTACAAAAATTAAAGAATATCTTAAATAACAAAAACTATAAGACAAAAGCAAATGAGTCTATTTCGTTTGTATTCTATACGATGTGTTGTAATTTCAAGTTCTATTGTTCCGTACACAGTAACATACCACAGTCCACTATTATTTCATACATTTATGTGAAATGTCAGGGGTCTTCACCATGGCCACCAATTAAAAGCAGGTACAGCGTCTTACATCTCTAGTGATACCCATAAAAGTTTGCTTTGTACAAAAGCTGTAATTTAGCATGTTTCTATATGAAAATAAATAAAGCAGCACCGATATTTGTTGGCTGCAACATTCAGTGTCAAATACACTTCATAAAAATTAAAAATGTTTTGTTTCCCAGGTACTTGATGTAGATTTAATAAAAATTTCGCGATCATAAATTTTCACATAAAATGTATAATCTCTTGAACTTTTCAGAAACAACATTTTTGTATTCCAGTATGTAGGTAATCTCTTTGCTTTCTTTGTCTCATCTGTCATATGATTACTGAGTCTTTCCATCACAGAACAGCCCTAACTTCCTGCAATATTATTTTCTGGAAAGACAGCAGAGTATTAATAAAATGGAGATAGCGTGACGTACTGCATATGCACTAAGTGGATTCTGTATAGCGCAGTTTCTTTACATATTGTCCTAGGATAGAATCTTTTCTTACACATTTAAAACAAATATCTGTTAATGTTGTGGTCTTAACCCACATACATCTCTGAATGCTTTCTGTGTTAAAGCTTTGGTCTCCCTCTACAATTTTTACGCCTACCCTTCATTCCATAAGCAAATTGACAATCCCTTGACGCCTCAGTTTTGATAGGGTTGGCTGGCCCAGGATCTCAATAATTCTGAAGATATGCCATTTACCCCAGGGGACTTTTTTCCTTTAGGTCTTACAGGGCTCTGCCAAACTCGTTTCGCAGTATCATATCTCCCATCTTATTTTCATCTACTTTCTTTTATCTTTTTAAATATTGTCCAGAGATTTGTTCCCTTATAAGGACACTCTCTATACTCCTTCAACGTTTCAACTTTCACTTCTGTACTTAATACTGGCATTTCAGTTGACCTCTTGATGTTTATCCAGCTGTATATCGTTTCTCCAAAGGCCTCTTTGAGTTTCCTATAGGCGGTACCTATCTTCCCGCAGGTATACTGTACATGCTTCTACATCTTGCATTTATTCTCTAACCATTCCTGTTTAAATGTCTATATTCCATTTCGTCTGCTTCATTCGCTGCATTTTTATATTTTCTCCTTTCGTCAGTTAAATTCAATATGTTCTATGGTATCCATGGATTTCTGCTGGGCTTTATTTTGTTTTACCTTTGTGATCCTATGCTGCATTCGCTATTTCATCTCTCAAAGCTACCCATTCATCTTCTGTTACATTCCTTTTCCCTGTTTCAGTCCAACGTTCCATAGTGCTGTCTCGTAGATTCTCATATACGTCTTTTTCCTTCAGTTTATTTAGGTTTAATTTCCAATTTTTTTGCAATTTCTTCTGTATTGATCTGCAATTCATAATAAATTATGGTCGAAATCTGCCGAAATTTATAAGGAAAGAAAACGCATCATATTTTAATCTAGAACGGTTTGAGATCTCCCCGACTTTGGAAATGTAACAACGTGGAAAATGTTGCAAGCAGCCATAGTTGCTGTATGGGACTAATTTATACAACTGTAACAGTGTGCGACTTAAATCCATCTTCAGACAAAGCATTACATATCGCTTAGAAGATAACTACTGGTATCTGTTAAATTCGTGTTTCTGTGCTTGTAGTCAGTAACATCTGTCCAACGGAATAAAAACGACAGGTCGCACCGAGATTTGATGTCGGATCGCTGGATTCAGAATCCAGTGTGCTAACCATTGCATTCTTACATATATTTTTCCCGTTTTTATGTCTAACCACCAAGGGAGGAGCATTTTATTCCCTTGTTTTGTGTTGATTTTGCAATACGAGACTTGCTGCTTGATGTTACTTTCGATGAGATTTGACCAAAGTTAGCTAAATCTCCCGTGAAATAAAACCACTTCGTATACCTCTTCAAAGGCTCCGCGTACAAGGAACACTAATAATATCGCTTCATCTCTCCCACTGCCGATTGTTATGTACTCGGACTTAATTCTGTCGACAGTGGATTACAACAGACAGAATAAGGTCACTCCCAAACATATATTTGTACTTGATTGTCAGTAACATCAAAAATTTCGTTTTGAAGCATGACGATCATTGTGAGCAGGGCATGTTTTTGTGGACACCGCTTGTGGTTGCATGTCGTACAGTAGTGTTAATTGGAAAAGTTTCGAGAATGTTCTGGGTTTGCTGTAGGCGTCATGAATCAAAATGGACAGGGAGCTACTGTTCTGCTCTCAACATTAGCACGTGATGAGGAAAGACAATATCTCTGTCACCGACCTTGTTATTATGTGCTGCGTGAAACTAGAAAGGCGAGAAAAACGTTTATCTAACTTCGGCTGCTTTTGCTGGTGCATTACTGAACGGATGCGTTCACTCTCAAAATATCCGGCTCAGAAGGCCCTAACAGCGATGATGGAAATAGTAAGGGACGGTGAGGCGGTGATGCAAGCGACGAAGTTTTTATCTGCCAATAAACAGCTGTCGCGAAAAGTTTTGATGTCCAAATGATTCGCGACGAATGAAAATTTGTGATAATAGCAAATTTCGCTTCACATAACTTATGGAAGAGGACAGAAGAAGTATCCAAGGATGCTGTACTCAGTTCGTGTAACAGCCGAAATTACCTGTCTTGTACGAGAGTTAAAGTAAAAAAGGAAGAAGCGTGGGAAGGAATGTTAACGTCCCGTGGACGAAGACAAGGAAGGAAATCAGCCGAAAATCTCCAAAGGCGCAATGCCGCCATTCGCCTTAGCCACCTAGGAAAATTACAGCAAAATGTCCGGACGGGTATTTGAACAGCTGTCATCCCAGAAACAAGTCCAGTGTGTTACCACTGCACCATTCCGCTCGGTGGTAGCTACAGTGAGAACATTGCCAGGCAGCTCATGTGTACAAGCAGAAGCTAGATTTTTACGCATTAAAAAAAAGTCCAGAGCCTTAACTGCAAGATTTTTCTGCCTGAAATGTTGATCACTCGTGCAACCTGCGATAAACGTCAACATAAATTTCTCGCACTGTTCCCCGTCAAGGCGTGGCTTGCCCTCCGCCATTAGACACACGGCAGACGCGACTAATGCCCAGGAACAGAGATGCCAAGTCTGGTGCTGCGAAATGCCACGTCACACAGCGGCCTGAGCTTCAGGCAATTACGAGGCACTGCCGCCGCGCAGGGAGAGCCATTTATGGGACGAGCTGTGGGAACTTTCCCTCCCAGAGGTCACAGATGTGCCACTGCCGCGTCTGTCGTGAGAGCAATTCCCTTGCGATTATTACTTGATTCGAAAAATCCATTCGTCCATATCGCTGTCTCCTGTGTTACCATTTTGTCGTTACCAATCTTTTTCTTAGCAGTGGCCTCTCCACTAGCAGACGGCAGATTTCTGTTGCTATTTAAATCGTTGATTCTGTAGAGCTTCACTACACGCTTCACAACTTAATCGTTTCTATATATATATATATATATATATATATATATATATATATATATATATTTTTTTTTCAATTTGTGGAAAGGCGAGACCATGTTTGCGCATATGCTCAGTAGCGCTTTGGAAATGACTTGCATGTTCTAGCCAACAACTGATTTGTGAACTGCAACTTAATGCATCTTTTACTAATACAAAAACCTGTTAAACGCAGTTTGTACAATACATTGAAGAGTACGCATATATTAGTTGGACCATTGTTGACTGGCAACCGTTATACATTTGCGTAAAACATCAGAATAGTTTACTGAGAAAGATAAAGTTGGGAGTTTTAAACTTTTTATTGCCATCGTAATAGTGGGGAGATCCCAAGACGCCTGTAACTGTGTATGTAACCGTTTTGAAATGTACAACGAAATTTTGTTTGATTTACTACAGTCCGAAACAGAGTAGGTAATATCTGAAAACATAATCATGTTAGACATGGAATAGAAGAAAAACAATCAATAGAAAATATTTCCAGCCACTGATTGGAACTGAGGTACAATATTGAGCTGGAGAAAACACTAAATACACTAGAAACAAATGGAGGAATCACGTTGGACTTAGAGAACGACACCTCAATAGTGACACTAGGTTGCGACTCACATGGTCGGAGAAATTAGGTATCTTGTTTTATCACATTGATGGCGTTTCAGAAATCGTACTTGACACTGGTATAGGCTAAAATCAGTAGTGTAGTGCTATGGGCGGGTTTTAGCGTGGTCTGACCTGTATTTCTTACAGAATTCAATGAAACCTATGGACCATGGCAGTACTGACCATATTAAAATTTTCCTAGCTATTGTGCTTTGACTGCACACAACTTTCATTTCGTGGACGTGAGGAGAGTAGAGTGTGTGGCAGAAGGGCGGGGGCAAGGGAGCGGCGGACATGGGGCCTGCATGTCATGGCTCGTAATCAACTGAAGTAAATTGTCGTTGCAGTATAGTAGTGTACTCCTGCCTAGATTTGTGGTTGACCAATTCCTGTCGTCTCTCCGCACGATCTATTCTCGTTCCAGGTCTTGCCAAACAGCAGTTTCCTAGCTGCAAAGTGTGTTTCGGTGCAGGCGATTTCTTAACAGCGACAGTATTTACAGTTTCTGCTACTAATAAGTAAATGTGTAGAATCAGGACAAATATGTGTACTATTAAAGTTTGGTCTTGGCGTCAAATGCCGGCCGGTGTGGGCGAAAATTTGGAGTAGCAGTCCTTCAGATAGCGATCGTTGATGATACTTTCTTCGTATGGTCTCAGGGAGAAAAAGATCTCTCAGAATTTCTACATTTTCTGATTGATATTAATTCTAATATAAACCCGCCCGGATAGCCGCGCGCGTTAAAGTGCCGCTTGCGGGACGGGGAGATGGTCGGCCCCAGATTGAATCCGCCAGGCGGATAACGACGATGGTCGGTGTGCCGGCCGGTCTGCATGTGGTTTTTAGGCGGTTTCCACCCAATACTAGGCGAATACTGGGCCGGTAACCAAGTCCCGCCTCAGTTATTACGATTTGCATACATTTAGAAAACATTCACGTGAATTACGCTACGCGCAGACTGTTGGGGTACTATATTCCATCCTGAGGGGTAACTGGGTGGCGTTGGGAACGGAATCTGGTTACCCCTTAAACTGACCATGCCAAATGTGTTCATAACCATGCCGACCCTGCGCTGAGGAGGGACAAAGGCGAAAGATAAAGCAGAAAAAAAGAAGATATTAATGCTAATACAAAGTTAATCGTGGAAAAAGAGAAAGAAGGTCAGATTTCATTTTGGATGTACAGGTACTTTGAAAACCCGACGGAACTATAGGGCCCAAAGTCTTCAGAAAGCTCACTCACTTGGATAGATACCTTCATAGAACTTTCTACCACAGAAAAAAAAAAAAATAATTCTCTGGGATTTATCGGCCGGGATATCCCCGTCGGGGTTCGGTCGCCGTATTGCGCGTCTTTTTAGTTGATGCCACAACGGCGACTTGCGAGTCAATGATGATGAGAATGGTGATGAAGGACGTACAACACCGTCACCTGACGGGAATCGAACCCGGGCCCCCTTGCGTGGTGGGCGGTAAAGCTACCGCTGCGCTACGGAGGCGGACATTCCTACCATTATCCTACGCAGTAAAGAGGAGTGATAAACTTTATTGATGGACCGTGCTAAGGAAATATGTCCTTGCAGGGTGAGCTCGATCATTTGAGAACGGGTACTCCGACAAAGACATAAAAAGGGCACTACACACTAAAAGATCTGGAGCTTCTAATGAAAAAGAACCATGTAAAGGGAAAGTTTTTCCTCTACAAAACGGTCACAGATCATATCAGCAGAATGCTCACAAGACATGGTACTGATCAGTGTTTAAACCAACAAGAAAGGTTCCGGAATATTTGAACACCGCTAAGGACTTATGCCCCGAGATTGCCACAGCAGGAGTATATAAAATCCCTTGTACATATTGTCAAATGTACAGAGGAACTACAAAAAGAAGCAAAAACATACGCCTTAAGGAAAACAAGAGCTGTTGTCGTTTGGGAAATAAAGATGAATCCTTGGTAGAAGATTGTCCACACGGACCAGGGAACAACCAAATTAGTTTCTCTAAATCTATAGTTCTATCAAGATTTAATCAATGCCATGCTAGGATGTAAAGAGAGGTCATGGAAACTCAAAAGCACAAAAAAGCATTAACAGGAAAAAGCGTCATTGAAATCAGACAAATTGCGGGCCTTAATACTACATGAAGACTTGCGCGGAAAACGGGCTAACTCTCAAATGTAAAATCTTAGAGATAAGTGTTGCAATCTGTTGCTGTGTGTGAGACCATGTCAATTTTGTTAGTTTCCGTACCCAGCAACAGATAGCAACACTTACCTCTAAGACTTTACATTTGAGGGCTACTCCGTTTTTCCGCACATGCCTTCAAATAAAACAAACAACGCCAACTCTACCCCATTCTAAGCTTCTCAACACACATCACTGTTGATCTTCTCTGGTGATGTGCTTGACCTCTCTGGCGAACTGTCATGACTCTACTTCTTCAGTTTGTTGAAACAGAGGAGGCTGCAAGATCTTCAGGGGCAGGCTTCATCCTGCCTGATCGCTACTCCTCCTTCACCCACTTCTCCGAGACGTGATAAATGTGCTCCCAGTCCTGAAGGCTGAAGATCGGATTGGCGCTGATTATCCGTAGTTCCTTCCGCGACACCATATCGTACAACATGCTACGAATGTGGCAGAGGTCGTACTGTTCGGGCGGAAGGGGAGGCGTGGGGGGGGGGGGGGGGGGGGGTGTCCCCTGGTGCGTAACACGCATTGGCCCGACTCCGTGATCTTCAGGCATCGGCCTGATGACTTCACGAAGTGACCGCTGTGCTGGTACGTGTAAACAGCTCGGCTTGCTGAAGTTGTTTGAGACTGGAGCTGCTCCCTGAGTCGTTAGAGCCTCTGATGGTGTTTTCAGCATTGTAAGACGAAACGTTAAGCAGAGGAATGAGCCTCGGACCACTGCCTGATGCCCATATAACTAAAATTATCAGTAATCAGTGCAAGACTGATGGCTTACTGTATATCGGAAATTACGTAAGGTTTCGGGTTTACTAGCTTCACTGTCATAGAGACAACAATCTTAACCGCCGCACAGTGTGACCACAAGTGTTTGACAAACGGACTTGACGTAGCCTACAACCACACGTGGCAATCGACGAGTTAGTTAGTCGCCGATTCGAATGCGGAGTGTCAAGGAGCCATTTCTAGTAGGACTGTGCATAGAACAAAGAACCACATTGGCTTCTGCAGTCGACGGCCGAACATCACATCCTGTGCCTCCTCATGACTTTAAGAAATGTATAAGAAGGCAAGAAGGAAAACTGATGTTTACAGGACCGTCGAAGTCGAGGCTGCTAGAAAGAGAGCACGAGCTCAGACTTTCAAAGGAACCACCCGGGCGTTCGCCTCAAGCGATTTAAATAGACAACGGACATTAAAATCTGGACGGCAGGACGGGGATCTAAACCTGATCCTCCCGACAGTGATTCCGTTTTCCGAGCTATTGTGCCACTTTTCTCACATATCGTGTACTCGGACCGACTATTCTTAAAGGGTCTATAGCTAGAAGCGGTAGCAGCATTTTATGCTGATAAGTACGTTCCTTTAGGCGTCACGGAGAGCTGGTAATACACAATCTACCGGAGAGTTTATCTCGGCCCATCAATCATCGCTTACGCCGTCAGGGCATGACCTCGAGTCAGTTTCACATTTCTTGCGTCACAGTCAGCGCTGTAAATGCCTTCCCGAAAGACAAACCTCCTTTTTTTCTTAGTTTGTTATATCTTGTGTTGCATAAGCCGGAAGAAGGTATTCCGCGAGAGTCGAGGCGACCCATGCGTTAGAGGGTCTTCTTTTGAGGATAGCTTGTTGCCCGCGCCAAATGTCAGGCGGTGCAGATAGCCCGGAAGTTTGCGAATGTGCCACTTCGTGCCACGCCGTTGTCGCCTGCATGGCACGCTGTAGGAACACAATGGCGATTCACAAATTATCGTCCTAAAAATCGTAACACCGAGGCACATAAAAACAACAAGAATCTGACGATACACGAGCAACACAGAAACTGTACGTCACTATAAAATATAAATCAAAACAATAATTATCCGTGTCATTAACTTTTTTGTTTTCTACCACGACGTGACTTGAGGGCGTACACCTGATCTCCATATGTATCAGCGAATTACATTACTTCTTTTTTGCTAGATGTAAGCAGTTGTCTGTTTTGAGTTTCATTTCGCAAGAAATAAGGTATGATCAGCAGTTGTCAACGTATACTTATAAATATACATTTTCATCTTTAGCCGTGCCGCAAACACAAACTAATAGCATAATCAGTCCAGAGATTGTGCAGAAGTAGAAATATAGTGCCTTATAAGTCAGAGATTAATTACCAGCTTTCATTGCGAATGAAAGATACAGATAAGAAATAATGAGTTTAACTCTTTACAACGTTTTTGCTTAAGAATGTTATTACGGCCTTCAGGCCAAAAGCAAAATGAAATGTTAAATCAAAAACTAAAAGTAGAAAAAATAAAAACTTTCAGCTAAATTACTTGTTAATGTAACGGTTTGTGGATTTCGGATTTTGTTTCATTATTTATTTCTCTTAGAAATAGATAGTATTTTTTGATCATAACAGAAAATTTGGGCGCTACCTATCAGTGACAACGCATGATCTTTTTAAGGAACTTGTGAAACATGTACAGTAACTTTTACTGCTAACTATCTTTGAGTGACTAAATGACTCGCTGAACTCCAGACCAATATATGAACAAGTAAATATACGGAAATGTAGGTTTATAAGTTTTTTGCATTAACGATATTCTTAAGGAAAAAGATTCTAAAGTGTTAAACCTTTCTATATTTGTTATCTATATCTTTCATTCGCAATGTAAGCTGGTAATGAATGCTTTGTGACTTATAGGGAACTGTACTTCTATATCCGCACTGTGGATTGTTTGTGTTACTAGTTCGTATTTGTGGGACGTCGAAAAATTAAAAGTAATATTTATGATGACACTCAGCGTTCTTCCTGCTGGGACATATTGTGCGTAGCTTTATTATAAATCAGATTTGTAATTTCACTGTCATATTACATTAACAAGTGCTGATTATTCCTTATTTATAGCGAAATGAAACTCAAAACAGATAACTGGCTACATACAGCAAACAAGAATGTAATGTAATGCACTGATCCCCTGAAGACGAGGGTATAGGCACTTGAAACGCTTCATGGCAGAAAATAAAAGGTGACTGAGATAATTGCTTTAATTTATCTTTTACGTCACAAACAGTTTCCAAACCACAATCCAACGTAAACGATATAAAGCAGTTCATGGCTTCTGGCTGAACTAATATACGTTTGTACCTTGCACGTTGTCGTACGGTGGATGGCAGAGGGCACGAATATACCGAATCAGCCCCCCCCCCCCCACCCGTTTTCTTCCCCTATTTCATTAGCGAATGTTTCGTGGGAAGAAAAGATGACGACATCCCCCGTATAAGCCCTTCCCGCATTTCCCTGATTTTAGGCTCGTGGTCAATACATGAAATGTATTTTGAAGAAGTAACTTTTTTTGTTTTTCAGAATGAGTGGTTCACTCTGCAGTTGCGGTGTAGGAGAGAGGTACTAGCAGAAGTGAGGTTACGAGGGCGGGCCGTGGGTCTTGCCTGGATGTCTCGGCCGAGAGCAAAGATTTAGAGATCAATTATGCCGTGCATCATTGTGATTTTCCACACCATAATACCTGAACCACCAAAAAAAATCACGTTTTCAATGCTCCTGGGTGCATTACATATGTTTTCGTTTTGATTCCCTGCCTGGCATACAGTTTTAATCTGCCAGCAAGTTTCAACGTGCCTTTTTCTACTCGTTTTGGGTCTCGGTCGAGAAATTTCTTAAAGGCTCCCCGCAATGCACAGTGCTTCTGTTGTCATGTCTACCACTAAGTTTGTTGAGAATTTCTCTCAGGCTGACTAAACGAAGCCGTGACGAAGTTGTTCGTTGAATATTTTCCGTTTCCTCCGTTATTTCAGCTTGCTAACACATATAGATTTAAGTGTCCATTATCGACTAAAATCTCTCTGGACACTTGACGATTGTTGCTAACATAAGTGTTTGGTCATAAGTTGTAAAGCAAACGAGATGAGATTTTTACATTACATAACATTTACTGTTGAGGATCAGTCACCAAACTTCACGTCAGGCGCTGAACATCCGCAAGAGTCTCAAAAGAGTTACATACGCTACCCACAAGTCATTTACACGCTTCTCTGAACGGCAGTCGGGCAGTGCAGCACTTTGAAGTAAGCTAGGTGCTACCCTTACCTCTGGCGAGGCTCTCCTATTGTGAATGACATACGGAGTTTAGTTTGCTAGGGCGTCGCTCAGTCCAGTCGCTCATCTGTTTGGATGTTCCGTCTGCGCGTAACTCGTTGACTAGACGACGGTGCATGACGGAACCGAAGGTTTTCCCGAAGTCAAGTGATTCGGTAACAACCTAAGCTCCGTAATACGCTGTCCTCTGGATCTCGAGATTTTCATACAATCGGTATTTGCAGAAACCATGTTGGTTTATACGTAGGAGACATTTGGACTTCAGAACAGTCGTCATACACGGGCACAAAATGTGTTCCGTTATTCTAAAACACAAAGAATGTAGGCTGCAGCAGTTGCACAGGATAGACCAGTGTGGAGAATTGCATCAAGCTACCGTTCGGACTGAAACCAGCAAAAATTACAATTTTAGAAAACACAGGTCCATAACTGTACGGGTCCTTTGATCCTTCTTACACATGGAAAAGAGTTTCGCCTTTCTCTAGCCACGTGACACGCTTCATTACTTCAGCGACGTACCATAAATGCTTCCGATTTAGCGCCCAGTTCTTTCGCATGTCGATACCAAATCTAACGGGTTATCCATCAATCCCAATGGTCTGCCCTCTGATCCGATTCTCAGTTCTGTGCTCGTTATACGTATGTGTGCCATTTTTCGAAGATGTGCACCGATCGTAGCTAGGAACTGTTTTCTGATCTTATTCGCTGAAAGAACTTCGAAAGACTGAATTTACGATTTCAGCTTTCATTTTACTTAGGACCAAAGCTGTTCGTGGTTTTTTGACAGTTCAGCAAGTAAGATATTGGTTTAGCAATCACCGAACGCTTCTCGCATTGCTATCTTTATGCTTGTTTTTAGTTCGTGGAGCTCTTGTTTCTCACAAGAATTCCGTTTCGTTTGAATCTACCGTGCAGTTATCACTCCTTTCGTAGTAAATTCCTAATGACAGTATTGAACCATGGTATGTCCTTTTCATTCCTCACTACGTTCCACGGTACAGACGTACCTACAACATGACCAGAAGCTGACTAAATTTGGGTCGAACACCTTCCACATTAATGTTTTGAATAGGCCGTCGTTGACAGGATTAACGTACTGCTCCATGGTATTAGAAATAAGAAACCATACAGAATATTTCCGTGTTGTGTAATCATCATATCTAATATTATTTCATATTTTGGAAGAGGTGCCAGTGTGTGAAGCTTAGCAAGTTACTGCTTATACAATGAGGCGAAAAAAATCATTGGATTTCTCCTAATATCGTGTCGGACCTCCTTTTGCTCGGCGTAGTGCACCAACTCAACGTGGCACGGACTCAAAAAGTCGTTGGAAGTCCCCTTCAAAAATACTGAGCCATGTTGCCTTTATAGCCGTCCATAATTGTGGGAGTGTTATCGGTGCAGGATTTTGTGCACGCACTGACCTCTCAATTATACCCCATAAATGAACGATGGGATTCATGTCGGTCGATCTGGGTGGCCAAATAATTCGTTTGAAATGTCCAGAATGTTCTTCAACCAAATCGTGAACAGTTGTTGCTCTCTGACATAGAGCATTTCATCCGTAAAAATTCGGTCGTTATTTGGGAACCTGACGTCATAGACGGCTGAAAATGGCCTCCAAGTAGCCGAACATAACCATTTACAGTCAATCATCGGTTCATTTGGGCCAGAGGACCCAGTCCATTCCAAACAAACACAGCCCACACCATTATGCAGCCGCAACCAGCTTGCACAGTGCCGTGTTGACAACTTGGCTCCATGGCTTCGTGGGGTCTGCACCATACTCGAAACCTACCATCAGCTCTCACCAACTGAAATCCGGGCTCCTCTGATCAGGCCACGGTTTTCCAATCGTCTAGGGTCCAACAGATATGGTTACGAGCCCAAGACAGGCGCTGCAGGGGATGTCGTGCTGTTAGCAAAGGCTCTCGTGACTGTCGTCCTGCTGCCGTAGCTCATTAACGCCAAATTCCACCGCATTGTTCTAACGGATAGATTCGTCGTACGTCCCACATTTATTTCGGTGGTTATTTCACGTCTGTATCTTGTCTGTCAGCACTGACAACTCTACGAAAAAGCCTCTGCTCTGTGTTGTTAAGAGAAGACCGTCGGCCACTGCTTTGTCCGTAGTGAGAGGTAATGCCTGAAATTTGGTATTCTCACCGCGCTCTTGACACTGTAAATATCGGAATATTGAATTCCTTAACGATTTCCGAAATGAAATGTCTCATGCGTCTAGCTCCAATTACCATTCCGCATTCAAAATCTGTTAATTCCCGTCGTGCGGCCATAATCGCATCGCCTGAGTGCAGATGACAACTCCGCCAAATGCAGGGCCCTTTTATACCTTGTGTACGCGAAACTAACGCCATGTCTGTATGTGCATATCGCTTTCCCATGACTTTTGTCGTCCCAGTGTACAACCTCATGAGGATCCTAAGCTGACCGAAATCGGTTGTTTAATAAAGTAAAGGTGTAAACATATAATGAAGTTTCTCTAGTAACTGTTTTGTTCGAATGTTCAAGTCATTTCCAGCCTACTTTTTTACACTAATTAAGCAGAAATAGCTTTCTGTGTTCCTTAAGTTTTAGTTCAACTCCAGTGATCAACGATGCTACGACAGCCTTATGTTAGCTGTAACTGATTAATATCTTTATGTTCACGATCGTGTCAACATCTTATCCTTTACTATACTCTTCGGTGGTTTTGAAATACAGACTAGTGATCGAAGAAAAAGTGCTTACGCCCAGGTTTAGGAACGAAAATTGTGCTTGACTGCAAAATATTTTATTCAGAAAATTTCGTCCCTTGCCACTCGGTAATTCTAGTGTCAGGTCATTTCTAGCAAATTATCAGAGCCATCACGAGGATTCCTTTTAATACTACGGTACCATCAGTCTGCAAGTAAATTTTCCTGGCTGTTCCTCTTAAATCCAGGAAGAAAAATCGTTGCATTAGTTTCCTCAATGCACAGGAGAGTTTTTTAAAAACATGTTTGGTTTCTCCTACTACCTTTCTGTTCTTAGCTAGCAAGAGTGATCTGCGGAAGCGCTTTATCCTACTGCTTCCGAATTACTTCCGTAACGTCTCTGATGCAATTACCGACAAGTTCACGATCGCAAAGCGGAATAAGCAATTACAGAACTTTCGGCCCTCCAGCGACTGACAGTTTTAGCGTGTTGTTAATCTTGCACACCGTAATTTCTCTTTCTCATTTTAAAATAAAGACCCGACTGTCATCAAGACTTCAGGAAAAAAAAGAAAATCATTGAACAGGTGGGTGATTTTCACTTGGTAAATAAAGAGTCTTTTCCCTTCAGAGAAGAGTTAGAGATACCTTCACATTCTTACTAGGGAACCTGGAAAGGTGCCAAATGGTAATGGGTAAAATGTTAAAAACATAAATTATTCTTTGGTCTGCCTCTATCAGAAAGCTTCAGAATTCATCTTCCAAGAAGGTCACTGAATACGAAAGACCTCTGCTTGGATTTGCAAAATTACCACAGAAACTCTATTCTGATTTTCGTAATTTAAAGATTTGTGGTTTTGTCTACAGCGCTGAAGAAGCAATTAAAAAGGGAGAGAGACAGAACAGAGTAAGAATTTACGGTGTACTAAGAGAACGTTGGCAGTGATTTCGGTCGCTGATGGTAATTGTGAAGGCAGAATGTGTATTATTTCCAGTCGTATTTGAGTAATATGGTGCATACAACATACTTCGTCAGGGTTTTTTCTTATATCTGTCTAACTTAAGCGCTGCAACGGAGCCGTACTGTGATCTTGTGGTTCAGAATCGCCCTTTTCAGCATACGATTTTTCGATGGATTGAGGGCTGATGTACCAACATCCTTAGTTAAAATTCATCAGTAAGTGGAGATGACGGCCGTGTTAAATGCTTACGTGACCGTCTACTGCCCCCAACTGTACGTTTTACGGTGTCATCTCTACCACATGTTGATCTTGCCTGACCGCTGTCGGAATGTCATAACTTTTTTTTTAACGCTGAAAAGGATGGATGTGTCCTAACACCTCCGGAATTCACCAAATAGCTTTCGATGCTTTGTTTGGGTGTAGTTTCCTAAAGCCATATAAAAAGTGAAGAACCAGTACTATAACTTTCTTTTGTTATTTCGTGGCTTGTCTGCAATTTTACTTGTACAGTTTTTACAAAAATGCTTCCATAATTTATCTTCCGGTGTCAACGATCGTAGCGTTAAGGTTAAGAATAGCAGCTCGTGGGAAGGAATTCGTGCCTTCAAAAAATACTCTGCCAAAATATTTATTTCAACAGTGCTAAACCTACACTATTATCTTTATAAATTGTAAGAATGCAAATCTATTTACTATTGTGTAAGCATGCTATGTCAATTTATTGTCACAAAGGCCGAACTTGTCAGTTAATATGGATTGTGAAGTATTTTCTAGTTTATATTCCTGTTCACATAAGAAGCTAATATGTATGTTACTGACATGCATAACGTATGCGGAAGTGTGCTACACTCAGAAATCTTTAGAGAAATTAATAGTACTAGACTTGCTGTATAACCTGGTACTAAGTCGGCCTGTAGTGGTCGCCTTCCATTAGGTGATAACTTTAGTTAGCAGACATTACTGTCACAGTAGCATACATTAATAGCATTGTGTAATTTTAGGCAACAAGCTGTCGATTATATAAAATCATTGAAACGATATTTATCTTCACAGAGTCACCTGTGTTTTTGTAGAGACACTGATGCATGATTGTTTTTTATGCTGCTTGCCCTGCGAAAGTAGTGTCTGTGGAAAGCAGCGATGCCTCCCAACATCAAATGACTCAAATGGTTCAATGGCTCTAAGCACTATGGGATTTAACATATGAGGTTATCAGTCCCCTAGACTTAGAACTATTTAAACCTAACCAACATGAGGACATCACACACATCCATGCCCGAAGCAGGATTCGAACCTGCGACCGTAGCAGCAGCGTGGTTCCGGACTGAAACGCCTAGAACCGCTCGGTCACAGCGGCCGGCCTCCCAACATCCCCCACGCGAATTACGAAGTTACATTGTGCATATAGTACTTACTGATCTGGAGAATTACAGACGCAGCACAATTTTTATATGACAATACCACAGAAGAAAATCTCGATGAACGTCTGTCATACTCTAGGTTCACGTTACATATTTGAAGTCACATTACACGTACTTCCATTGACAGGGAATTCGTTAGAGACGAGGTGTAGTTGTGAAAAGGAGACTTCAAGAAAAGAATTAGTAGCGACTGAAGTAAGAAATTATCATGTTATATGCTGCAGCTATATTTGTATCGAACGTTTAGCTCAGGGCATTTAACCCGGGAACTGAAAACTTGTGATTGCGGGAATGAATGCAGAGCGTTTATCGCCTCGCCGTTTCACTCCGGAAGTAGATTTGCGCTAGGGATTCGCGCCGTAACTACCGCCGATCTCACAGAATTCCGGAGAGACGACTTCCGACCACGAGTCAGAGAGACCGGAACGGCAGCTGCAGCCCTAGTGGCAATTAGAAAGCCGTGAGGCGGCGCGGCACCTTAATGATGTCATTAAGGGCAGACGAACAGCGCGGATCTGAGGCGACGCGCTGGCCGAAACTGCTCCTCCGCAGAAGCTGCGACAAGGGGAGGGGGAATAAAAACACACAAGCAACTAAAGTGGCGCCACTGCTCGCGGCGAACCACAGCGGCACTGCAGCTGCATATGTGAAAACCTATTTGTCGTCGGCGTCACTAAAGTGGTGCCACTTTCAGCAGTGACGTCATTAGAATTCCCCCACCTATGAATATGCTTCCTAGTGGTTGTATTTCTAAACTTCAGGATTCTATCTTGTGGTCCGTTCGATTTCAATCTGTTTTGAGTTTCTTAGTGAAAAAAATGTGTAAACATGACAATTAGGGACATTTACGCTGTGTCTGTGAATGTACGAAGAGGTACTTGATATTACTGTTTAATTTCCCGTAGGAGTAAAAGGTAACGTGTGTATGGTGGAGGGGGGGGGCGGGGGGGGGGGGCGCGGGGCATACATGATATTTAATAATCTGTTCATATACCCCAGAATCCGGAAGGACTGAGCTGCGCGATCAAGTCCTGAAGAGCACTCAATAGTGAACCGATCGCCGTATCATCCTATGTCATTCATAATGGGATGCGGTATGGAGGGGCAAGGGGCCAGCACACCGTATTCCCGGCCGTTGTCGACGTTCCTTGCTTGAAGCCGTACCTATCAGTTAGGCAGCTCCTCAGTTGGCATCACAGGCTGAGTGCTCCCCTTCCAGTCCTCCCACCAAGGAAAAGTCCCTGGCAGTACTACCGGGAATCGAAGCCGGATCTTCCGAGTGAGAGACGGTCGTGTTGACCGGTCGGCTAGGGGGCGGACTTATGGATGAATTAATAAATTCAAAAAATGTCGATCAAAAGGGGATAGTCCTACGACCAAGCACCGTAGAAGTTGAACATTCTATGCTGGAAATAGCCCCAGTTGTGAAAGTAAAAATTAGAACTATTCGCCATGCTTGCATTAAAGAATACAGTAAAATTTTAAAATCTTGGTACAGCGGTGCGTCTACAGACGATATTTAAAACTGTTGGCGCTTGCAAGTGCGTGTTTTGCTCTCATTTTATTACTGTATGAAATCAGTCGGATCCAACATCTGAGTTTTTCCTTGAATTTAACTGTTACTTCAGCTCGAATGACATATCCTGCTGTATAACGTGAGCACGTGTCCGAGTCACCTCATCTGACCCCGCTGTCTGGAACTTGTGGCACCATGTGTGAGCTTACGATAGCTCACGGTGCCACTGCAGTATCCTAAGAGCCGCGGAATTAATTTAGCTGCGTGTGTGAAAGCAGCTTAGTATGCTAACACCTATGGAAATTGTAAGATCCAGAAAGAATTATCCGAATGAACCCCAAATATATAGCAATGTGCAGATAAAGTCCAGTTTCCACAGGTCCAGCATTGAAAACTTGCATATCCATATCCACACCACCACCTGTCGCAGCCAGTGTACATGTGGAAGATCCCTACTCGCATAATGGCATAAATGCACGACAGACAGAAAAATTAACACCCATTTGACATATTGCTAGCTTGTCACTTCTCTGGTCTGCCCGTTCACCCGTCATATCGCCCATCAACAGGTCCGGGATATGGTTTGTCGGCAACTAGTTTATTGCGGCCCTCCAACAGCTGTTTATGCTTTGTGGCCTCCTACGCGAACTGCCTAGGTCTTATTTCAGTGACACGACATGCAGAGGCTCTGGATGCAGCACGTCGGAGCTGCACACTATAGAAAATCCTCAAAGTTAAAGATCATTCTCACTTCCGTAGTTCTAAACATCTAGATTTTGTAAGGTGCCTAATCGGCCGCAAGAAGTTCATTTCAGTCATATATTAACGGAAAAAATCGCAACACCAAAAAATAATTAACGTACAGTAATGAAAATTGGGAAATACATTTGTCTAGGTAACATGTTTAAGTGATTGACATTGCAAGAACACAGGTTAATGAAGCGTGACACAAGCCATTGCAAATTTGAAATGGTGGTTCATTAATAGCCGTTGTAACCGCCAGAATTTTGAATGCAAGCCTGCAGACATACATGCATTGTGTTGTTCTGGTGTCAGATGTCATTTTGTGAGATGGAGTTTCATGCTTGTTGACTTGGCCGGTCCATGCAGTGACGGTTAATGCTGGTTGTGGATGACGCTGGAGTTGTCATATACTGATGTCCATGTGTGTTCGGTTGGAGGTAGATCTGACGATTCAGCAGGCCAAGCTGGGTTACAATAGCGGAATGTGGAAGAGTGTTATCCTGCTGGAAAACATCCCCTGGAATGCTCTTCGTGAATGGCAACACAACAGGTCGAATTACCAGACGGATGTACAAATTTGCAGTCAGGGTGCGTGGGATAACCACAAGAGTGCTGCTGCTGTCATACGAAGTTGCACCGCAGGCCATAACTTGAAGTACAGGCACAGTGCGTCTAGACCGCATGCAGATCGGTTGCGGGTCCTCACCTGGCTTCCTTCTAACCAAGACACGACCATCAATGGCACCAAGGCAGATCCAGCTTTCATCAGAAAACACAACAGACCTCCGCCCTGCCCTCCAATGAGATCTCGGTTGACACCACTGAAGTCGCAAATGGCAGTGGTTTGGGGTTAGTGGAATGCACGCTACAGGGCGTCTGGCTCTGAGCTACCATTGAAATAACAGATTTGTAACAGTTCGTTGTGTGACTGCGGTGCCAGCTGCTGCTGCTGCAGGTGCAGTACGATGCGCTAGCGCCATACGTCGAACACGATTGTCTTCCTTCTTGGTAGTGTCACGTGGCCGCCCGGTGCCCGGTCATCTTGCGTCTCACTTTCTCTTGACCATTGCTGACAGCAGTCTTGTACAGTCGCTACATTCCTGCCAAGTCCTTCTGCAGTACCGCAAAAGTGACATCCAGCTGTTTGCAGCCCTTTACATAACCTCGTTCAAAGTCAGTGAGGTGTTAATAATGGTATCTTTAACGTTTTAAAGGCGTTCGTGACTAACATCAACTCACCACGTCCAACCTCAAAGGCAACTAACGCTCACCACCGTTACAGCCTGTATTTAATGCAAACCTGATTTGCATCATCATTGTGCCACTACTGCCGCCACTCTCATGCGACTGGCGCGAGATTTTAATAGATATCATTTTTTAGTTGTAGAAGCACACCTACCAACTCCTCCTTGGCGCTGCGATTTTTTTTCCCGTCAGTGTACGTTTGCTTCTTAGTGGTACAGAAAAATGGTTCAAATGGCTCTGAACACTATGGGACTTAACATCTATCGTCATCAGTCCCCTAGAACTTAGAACTACTTAAACCTAACTAATCTAAGGACAGCACACAACACCCAGTCATCACGAGGCAGAGAAAATCCCTGAACCCGCCGGGAATCGAAGCCGGGAACTCGGGCGCGGGAATCGAGAACGCTATCGCACGACCACGAGCTGCGGACTAGTGGTACAGTTCAGACAAACTTCACTGCACATTTTATATGTAACCTCAGTGACGTTTCCTTGCGTAGCTAGGTGTTTCTCAGTGGCACTGATATTCCGAAAGTCTCTTCTTTGAAATCATGGTCACGGTGGACGGTGATGCATGTGCGAATTAACTGAGAGTAGCAGGAGACAGTGTGTTCACATATGGTAATTAAGTCGCACAGCATGTGACAAATATTAACATGGCAATTATGAGATATTTATGTAGTAGTCATGCAGGTAACATCTTCGGGCTAATGTGCTAATATGATTGGAGTGGAATTTACGGAATACGAAACTTGTAACAATAATGGACCCACAAACCGTAGCGTTTTATTGCCTGCAAAAATTTCTACATCTACATCTACATGGATACTCTGAAAATCGCATTTCAGTGCCTGGCAGAGGATGAATCGAACCATCTTCACGATTCTCTATTATTCCAGTCTCATACAGCGCACGGAAAGTACGAACGCCTATATCTTTTCGTGCGAGCTCTGATTTCCCTTATTGGACCATGGTGATCGTTTCTCCCTATGTAGGTCGGCGCCAACAAAATATTTTCGAAATTCGGAGCAGAAAGTTGATGATTGGAATTGCGGGAGAAGATTCCTCCGCAACGAAACACGCGTTTGTTTTAATGATGTCCATCCCAAATCCTGTATCATTTCAGTGACACTCTCTCCCATATTTCTTTATGAGTCCGTGGTATTCAAAAAAAGCTGGTATCACTCATGATTTTGGAACGTATCTCCAAAACAACATATCTGTAATGTTCACACTTAAGCTGCTATGGTTATGCATGTGTTGCCATAATGGGTGTAGATTTACTAATCGGTATTCTCAGGAGACATACAGCATGCGTAATCTACAACCTTATTTCTGGCCAAGAACCAGTACTCTCTTCTGAAGATACGAAATCGGCCTCGTAAAGTCTACAGTTTTGTAAATTGTGAACTATGTTATCCAGAATATGTGCTTTGGTCTCATACTCTTACAGAATCAACTCCCGAAACGATCGCTTTCTTGCAAAGAATGGACAACTCTACAAGTTCGTTGTGCGGAAAACTCCGACTACTTACGTGAATGGCGGAAGATTCGTCGGTGTTATACCATAGGGCAGAACACTCGTTGAGCTTGTACAAATTTCTCTTAAATCTCCTCGGAAGTAGGCAATCGAGTTCTGGTGGTAGAATTTCGTGACAAAAGAAAAAGCGCAAAGGGAGAAGCGATTGGGGTAAGCAGCAAACCTCTTTGCAGCGTCTTTCGTGGAGAGAGCCGGTAACGGTGATGATTCAGCTTGGGACTCCCCTCGATACTATTCGTGAGATGTTGACTATTGTTGCCAGCTACACACGTGATACAGAAACTCTCAAGACACGTGAAAGGTAAGACATGTAAGTGGGTTCAAGACAGGCTTGGATCAACCCGTGAGCTACGTGGCACTAATTATACCTCTTCTTAAAAATATTTGCGACAGAAATCATTACTCTTTGTTCTCCTGACGCAAATATAAAATTAAAACTCTAATGAGGCGAGCAGAACAACGGGGAAGTACGTCTAGGGGAATAAAATAAGAGCCAGAGAGCGCGGCGCGTGACATCACACGTTTCCTGCAGGCGCCGGCGGCCTGAGAAAGCGCTAACATTATGAATGCGGCCCCGCTGTCGCAACCCGACGATGCGCTCACGCGCTTTCGCTTCACGGCCGTCGCTTTTGCGCCGGCGCGGGGCTCTCTGAATGTCATTAGGTATCAATGCTGCGACGTAGCCGCCGGCACCTTTCGTCACAAGAAGGGGAGTGAAACTGACGTAAACATTGCAGGAAGTAGCCCAGGAGCCTCACAGGCTGCAGAAGGAATTAGGCCTTCGACATACAGTACTTTCTTCCGTATTCCCAAGAAACCTATATTTTGATTTTGGACTGATTTTTCTAGTCGATTTGTTTTCTGGAAGACATGTGTGTCAAATCCAACCCAAAATGGGACCATTAGGGTTTATAAAACACTGTTCTCCAAACAGCTACGTGTATTGTTGTCTGAGCGTAGTCGGGTTCAGTAGATAAGGTTCTACTGTCAGAAGTTGGAGCTCCTTTACAGTTTCACGAATGTGGTTTATCTATAATTTTATTAGTCATTTTTCCGATTCCTTTCAGCGAACTTACTGCTGTCCTCTTCAGTTGTTCCACATCCTCAGTGGATCTTTCGATTCGAAAGAAAAGGAAGGAGATTTAATATCCTGGTTGGGGAGGGATAGAGGGTCAAGTCACACGTGTCTTTTTTTTTAAAGGAACCATCTTCAGTAATTTAGAGAAACCACGGGTAATCTAAATGTGCATGATCGCCCTGGGACTTGAACCGCCTTCGTCTCAAGTCGAATGTTTTAACCAGTGCGGCACTTCGCTTGATCTTTAACGATGCAGGAATTCGACTAAAGCGACGCTACTGAGACGACACATTTGTAGTCCAGAATTGTTATGAGGGCTGGGTCCACAGCCTCAACGTGGCAATTATTGACTGTAGTTAGTCCTCACACGGCTTTTAAGATATTTAATCTTAAATATATTGTACTCCAGACGCCATGTTGGCTGCACAAGCGATTCATTTCGGTGTATACAGTGGCTGTAGTTTTTATTTTTATTCAAGCCGATTGCTGCTATGATGTTTCCCACATGGCTCGTGCTCACGTGTGTGTGGAAGCGCGGGTACACATACCTATACCGCCATATATATTTAGATTCAGACTGCAGATAACTGTGTTCCAGCATGTCATGGCTTAACGTTGCACAATGATCATTAACATACCCCTATGCTTGGAAATGACAAAATACTGAAAATACAGGCTATCTGCAGAATGACTGCATTCAGTATTTTAACCATTAGCGGTCTACGTGGAGCAATGAATATTTGCGACTAGTTAGGAAAGGGTGCCGTACCAGAAATTAAATACGCCTACCTGTCGCTCGTGAGCGGTGTGCTGCCAGCTCATGTCCAAACCTGAATCACTGAATGCACCGTTTTTATGCCACTTATCCCGTGGAGAGAGGTCTCTGGTATATGGAAAGAAGCCTGATGTACACTCCTGGAAATGGAAAAAAGAACACATTGACACCGGTGTGTCAGACCCACCATACTTGCTCCGGACACTGCGAGAGGGCTGTACAAGCAATGATCACACGCACGGCACAGCGGACACACCAGGAACCGCGGTGTTGGCCGTCGAATGGCGCTAGCTGCGCAGCATTTGTGCACCGCCGCCGTCAGTGTCAGCCAGTTTGCCGTGGCATACGGAGCTCCATCGCAGTCTTTAACACTGGTAGCATGCCGCGACAGCGTTGACGTGAACCGTATGTGCAGTTGACGGACTTTGAGCGAGGGCGTATAGTGGGCATGCGGGAGGCCGGGTGGACGTACCGCCGAATTGCTCAACACGTGGGGCGTGAGGTCTCCACAGTACATCGATGTTGTCGCCAGTGGTCGGCGGAAGGTGCAGGTGCCCGTCGACCTGGGACCGGACCGCAGCGACGCACGGATGCACGCCAAGACCGTAGGATCCTACGCAGTGCCGTAGGGGACCGCACCGCCACTTCCCAGCAAATTAGGGTCACTGTTGCTCCTGGGGTATCGGCGAGGACCATTCGCAACCATCTCCATGAAGCCGGGCTACGGTCCCGCACACCGTTAGGCCGTCTTCCGCTCACGCTCCAACATCGTGCAGCCAGCCTCCAGTGGTGTCGCGATAGGCGTGAATGGAGGGACGAATGGAGACGTGTCGTCTTCAGCGATGAGAGTCGCTTCTGCGTTGGTGCCAATGATGGTCGTATGCGTGTTTGGCGCCGTGCAGGTGAGCGCCACAATCAGGACTGCATACGACCGAGGCACACAGGGCCAACACCCGGCATCAAGGTGTGGGGAGCGATCTCCTACACTGGCCGTACACCTCTGGTGATCGTCGAGGGGACACTGAATAGTGCACGGTACATCCAAACCGTCATCGAACCCATCGTTCTACCATTCCTAGACCGGCAAGGGAACTTGCTGTTCCAACAGGACATTGCACGTCCGCATGTATCCCATGCCACCCAACGTGCTCTAGAAGGTGTAAGTCAACTACCCTGGCCAGCAAGATCTCCGGATCTGTCCCCCATTGAGCATGCTTGGGACTGGATGAAGCGTCATCTCACGCGGTCTGCACGTCGAGCACGAACGCTGGTCCAACTGAGGCGCCAGGTGGAAATGGCATGGCAAGCCGTTCCACAGGACTACATCCAGCATCTCTACGATCGTCTCCATGGGAGAATAGCAGCCTGCATTGCTGCGAAAGGTGGATATATACTGTACTAGTGCCGACATTGTGCATGCTCTGTTGCCTGTGTCTATGTGCCTGTGGTTCTGTCAGTGTGATCATGTGATGTATCTGACCCCAGGAATGTGTCAATAAAGTTTCCCCTTCCTGGGACAATGAATTCACGGTGTTCTTATTTCAATTTCCAGGAGTGTATTTTTTATCCTAGTGCAAAACAATGAAATGAGTCATTGTTATAAAAATATTACAATAATATTATGGTATTATAACCTAAGCCATAAATTTCAAGTCTTGTGTATTGAATCTGAAGAGTCTGTGAAAATACTCTTCAATGCAGTATTAGCAAATGCCCAAGAGGAAATTTTTAAATTGTCTTAAAGTCCGTCACACATTTAACATGCTCTTGCAGGCTGTTAGATATGCTTGCCCATGTATCTGACTACATTCCATGTTAAGGGCTTGGAGACTTTGTAGAGGTTGTGTATTCGTAGTCATAGAGTATTAGCAGTAGTAGTGGTGGTAGTAGTAGCAGTAGTACCTGCAATTGTATTATACAGGTTGAACCAGAACGCCATCGACAAACTTCAGGGGTACTTTGATGTGAGGGACTACAGTCTCCGGCCTAAGTACGATTCACTCGAGTTGTCAACCCATTTCTGTGAAAATACCTTCACAACAGCGAAAGATCCAATAATATTCAATCATCAAAACGTAAAGGACAGAACACAGAGGAAGGAAATAATCCTCAGATGGTGCAAACGTAGTGTGATGTGGCTGCCATCACTGCAGGAAATGTTCAGTGTAACGTCATCCATTTCACACCGTAAATACATACGTAAGGTGCATATCGGCCAGTTCTTCATCAATAAGCCTAACCGTGCTGCTATTTATCACTGTTGACATACAACTATCGCTCCCAGAAAAATATACTCGAAACGGAACTGAGCAGTACTGCAAGCAAACTTGAGGGCGAAGAATAAAATGTGCGATACTCGCGTCAGCAGCAAGCACCTTGGATGAATTGTATGTGATTGTTTCCGAACAGAACACACTGTGCAGAGCATTGATATCTGCACTGTTCTGCAGATGTTTTCACTGCGATATAGAGACAAAGCTCATTGTGGCAAGAAACCAAACGCAGTGCAATAACTATGTAACGAGGCGCCACAGATCACGGGCTCTGATAACAGATTAGTCAGAAGGTATCCCTGAACAACTTTTGAAAGTTTGTCGTTATAGTTCTGGTCCACCTTGTATATTCATGGTTTTCGCTATTTTTTGAGATAACAGAAATACTTACAATGAGAAAGGATTTTAGTGCACACATATTTAATGAAATGGTTGTCAAGATGTTTGAAGATATCTCTGCAGGATGTTCTAAAACTAACACCAAATATAATTCGTATAACACACTTCTATATGTTGAAAATATTAGCCTCGTATTTTGAGTTAAAAGTAACTCAGTGAATACAAATATGCAGAATAAGCTAGTTCCTTCATTTTCAAATTGTATGAAGTAATAGTCAGTGATCTATCTGTAGCTCCAGATCCCCCGCCCCTATCCTTTTTCAGACATTTGCAGTCTATTTTTTGTGCTTCTTTGTTTCTGTACACAATTCTTTTAGCTTGTCCAAAAATCTTGTACAAAATCGGTTGTACTGATTCTTATCCAAGTTTCCAAAATCTGCCCTTCAACTAAACACTATTTATGTACTTCTAACTTTGCACGGGGCTCTGTTTGGCAAAATCTCGTTAAATCGAGCCGTCTGTACAGCCATTGTAGATATACCCTATTTTTTAACCTTTTAAAATTATTGTTTTATCCACTTGGGTCTTGACTGAATATTTGAAATGACAATGCCGCTCTGTTGTCTGAACATTTCAAAAACCGAGACCACAGTATGAATAAATATCAGTACCTAGTAGAGTCTACAGGTATACGACACTGCCGCGAATACATGCTTACATCAATATAGTCGATCTGATTAGAAACGTGAAACACAGACCAGCTGTCAGTAATTAATAGAGATTCATGGCGGCATTTTGTACGTACTTAAAAAAATTCATGGTCGCTAGAAAAGATACCGAATGCGTTGTCAACGAAGATAACGATTAATCGAGACGCGATCGATAAAACATAAATGCGGCGCGTTTCAGGAGTTACGGCAACTCTGACCTTTTACACGGCCACCGGATGCCTTTTATGTTACGTTAGAGCGAAGGGTACGATAACGGTGGGCTGCTTATGCCTTAAATATTCGACCGCTTTCCATAGCAAGGCCGGTTACTCCCAGCAGATCATAAAAGAAGAAGTAAATATCAAGTTGTCTGCGCGTTCGCCATAGATGGAGTGCCGTAATATGATCACGGGAGCTCCATAGAGCAGAAGGGTTGACGCTGAAGCAGGGAACATGTTCCTTTGAGAGCATGAAGAGGTACTTCATTAAGGTGGTACCACAAAAATTAAAGAAAATAGAAGGAATGGAAGATATGGGAACATGATGTTCATAGATCACTGAAAGTGGTCTTTGAAGGACACCACTGCAAGTGAATTTATTAGAAGGGATGTTGTGACAGTAGTGTGTCATTCTACAGAGCAGAACCGAGAGGTATTCATTGCAGCAAGACGCCACTAAAGATGTCGAACAGTTATTTGTTTCGATGAAATATTGTGGGACCTGCACAGCGTTATCAAGTGATAAACCCGAGAAGTATATTTGCAATAGATCCTCCGCGAAATCCTAAAAAGTCATATGCTTTAATTTAGTTCAATAGTCTTCGTGCGCAGTCATATTCAGGTTCCATCGTCCTGTACAGAGTGCACTCTTAGTTATTTTTTTAAAGTGCTTGCGTGCTTTGGGGCAGCATCTGTAGAAATAGGTGTAGAAGTTTGCTTTTGAACACGGTGAACGACGCCGAGTGAATACTGTTTAGATTATCGTGAACTGGCCAACAGACGTGGGACTCAGAACTAACGCTGAAAGCATTCCAGACAAAGCAGATTTCTGGTATTGCCGAAATGTCTGTTTTACCCTTGCACATGAGTCTGGAGCTGTTGCAGAAATGTTTTTATCGTGATTAGTATTCACACCATGCAATAACTACGGCAGAAGTCTCGAGAACAATTCTTGTAATGTGTAGATCACGAGAGTTGTTGTAAGCGTTCTATCATCAAGTAAAATCATGTAGAGGTTGACAAAGCGAAGTGATGCGGTCAAGATGCTAGACTACAGATTGTCAGAGGATGTTGTTAACTGGCGAGTAAGTCGTAGTTTCCGAATAGCATGCTGTCTTCGTTTATCTCCGGTATTTCCGTAGGAGGCGGCGAGTGAATCCGAAGCTGGATGAGTAAAGGGCGGATGTGATCATTTAAAGAAAAGCTGCGGACGGACTTAAACACTGTTTATCTGAGTATACCTTCCGTGGCGCGCAGACAAGTGCAAATCGTATTGTATTTGTAACGAGAAAGTAAATTATTATTTCATATAGACCGATGGCGCGAACAGACACTAGTAAAAATATATTCAATGGTGTTATTCCGCTCACAGTTGAGTAAGTACAGGGTGAGGCAAATAAAAGTGGCCCAGAGAACGGAGTTCCAGGGTACAAAGAAACGCAGAAGAGGAAAGGAAATACAATACTAACTTGACAACAGCAGTATTTGAAAGTGAGCACCATTTATCTCTTGGTACTTTTGGGGTCTGTTCAGCAAGTTGCCGAAGGCGGATCGAAGCTGGACTGCTGGAGCTGCTGCAGTCTAATCCAAAATGTTCTGCTGCAGTTGTTGAACACTATGAGGGTTGTTGCCATGTACTTTAGACTTGAGGGCTCCCCACACAAAGTAATCGCACATTGACCGATCAGGTGACCTGGGTGGCCAGTTGGCTCCGCAACCAGACTGACATATTTTGTAGGCGTCTTTACGTGCTCATGGTGTGCTCAGAATTGAAAAGAGCGACATGCAGCGACTGAAGAGCATACTAGAGATACTGCCCAACATATCTATGGAAAACTTCATCGGATTTTCACAATGGTTTCCATTTCGCGACCGATAGGAACTCGAATAGCCCTCGTTTACGGAAGTTCAGCGACGAATCAGTATATTCGTGACATTACGAGTTGTTTACAGATAGTAAAATTCGGAATTGTATGGAAAAATAAACAACAGACACCTCCTAGGAGATCCTCAAGCTCTATAATATAATAACAGTCTATATTTCCATTACTAGCTTGTATCGGTCGCCGGAAAGTTAAAGATTGGCGTGGATGGGAAGTGCAAAGTGCAGTTCATCCTCGTACAGGCCCGTAAGAATATCGATAACTTTCTGTCCTAGGTCCGATATAAAGTAAGGCCTGTTGTTTACAGAGTTAGTTATCTAACTACGTAACTGTTCTGTGCGGTGGTAGTGCGTGTCAGCTATCGAGAAGGAGGTCTCGCTCGTTAAACGATAATTGGCGGTGCTATCGACGGTCGCTTGACTGCTTTATTAGCGTGCGGCGCTGACAGAATACGCAAGCAGACAGATCAGCAGGCGAGGCGGCTACGGTGATAGTGCGGGAGGAAGAGCGCCAGCCATGAACCGGCGTCTGGGGCGAAGGACGCCGCCTCACATCCCAATGGTCGGCCTTCTCTTCCTCACGGCGACACTGCCGCCTTCGAGCAGCAGTCACACAGCTTGTCTCACGCTTACCTGCCGCTTCACCTCTCGCCACTGTCTCGGTTGTCCACTGTCCCCATGACCGAGACAAAAATCTGCATTTGCATCTGTCCCTGTAGAAGCAGCTTAGAGGTGGTTCCATGAACCCTCCGCCAGCCACTTAATTGTGAAATGCCTGTAGATGTGTTATTTTTGTTAAATTACTGCATACTGTATCGGAATGGCAGCAGGTACATTGTATGGATGTATATTGAAGACATGCGTGGAAAAAAGAGCAAACCCACAAATTTAAAAACTTAGACATAAGGGTTGCCATGTGTTGCTGGGTACGGGAACTATCAAAATTATCCCCGTATGATATTTAGGGGTGGGATCAATGTCAATTCTGATAGTTCCCGTACCCAGCAATAGGTGGCAACTCTTATCTCTAAGTTTTTACATTTGAGGATTAGCCCTTTTTTCCGCGCGTGTCTTCAATATACATCCATAAAATGTACCTGGTGTCTTCTATTGTGCTTCTATGCATACGAACTTGGTTGTGTAGACTAGTTTAGGGCAATAAGGTCCTCTCCAACAACAGACTTTATATTTTATTATTACATTATTTATGAAACGTGCTGTTTCTGTTACAATAAATCTTAATTGTGTATGGAATCCAACACTTAAGAAGTTTAGTAACACATAACAGAATCAACTATGATAGAATCAGCTCTTTCCCTTCCCAGTTCATTCTCGTATTTCGGCCTGAATGACATCTCCCTGGCACTTTATCACTTCGATCTTTTTTGTGACACCTACGTAGCCCGCAATAAACTGTTATCAAAACCTTTCGCGACCAAGTCCGCGATATTTTAATTGCAGGTCTTTACCTGTCGACTGCCTGCCCTGTCCTTGCCAAACTAGACCCGTGCGCATGTAAATGCCTATGTGCATGAATGCTCAATAAGACGAAGTTTCATTTTATTCATCTCATGAGTAGCAAAAATTGTTTTCGCTCAATCAAACACAGCAGTATAAGCGACTATGCCTCCCGACAACTGTTTATATCTATCGAGCAGCACGATACTTTCATTTTCAAATTTATAATATTTTTATTTTATCAGATTACATTTTTAAAAGTAGCATACCGTATTTTTTGTATTCTATAGAAGAAGAACGGAACTGTGTTTTGATGTGACTATCCAGATATCGGATGGTGTGATTTCCAGCTGAATGTAAGTTGAGGTTTAATGTCCCGTTCGCAATAAAGCCATTAGAGATGGCGCTCGCTTGAAGAAGCATTAGGCAGGAATGTGCTCGTGCTCCTTCCGAAGGAACCAATCTAGAATTCGCCTGAAGTGATTTAAGGGAACAACGGGAAACCTAAATACGGATGCTCACAAGGGAATCTGAATCCCGATGCTCCTCTAACGCGTATTCGTTGCATAAATTCTGCGTCTCTTCCCTTGGTGGTCTGTAGTAGAACTAAACCAAATTGTATGGTCAGAAAAATCTAAATACAGCTCCATAGTGTTGTCTCAAGTATAAGCAAATATATCTTCTTTTTAGAGACAAATTTACTTTTTATTTGTGAATATTGAGATCAGTTAACGCAAAATCCTGTTTACGTTCTCTTTTAACACTTCTGTGGAATCGTAAAACATACCTGCAATGCACTGCAGTAGGTGGAACTCAAAATTTCTGTTACACCCATGACACTTCTTATCCCTGTAGCGCAGTATTCTGTTTCGTAAAATCTGTTTTACTGTACTTTCAAAAAGTAAAGTAATCAGGTTTCCAAGAACGCGTAATTCAATTATTTTACACAAACACTGTATTACCTGACAGATACTTCTATTTGTGTGGCCTGAAATCCCAAAGTAACCAATTTATGCTAATAATACCAACGAACAAAATAAATTAAATTGCTCTAAAAAAACGAATACACAGGGAGAGCAAAAAATGTGGTATGGTGGACATTTGAGATTATTTTACTCACTCTATTATACGAAGTGTTGAATGCGTAGCAACGCGCTGTCGACACGCTTGTCAGAGAGTACCTGGGGTTTAGGCAACACGCTTCACACATGCGGCAGGCTGGCTGCGGGACCTGTAGGCTTGCTGCGACAGCATGCGTCCTTCAACGTCTGTTGCACGGCGTTTCCAGGTGTTAAGCAGATACGTCGAATTTGCACGTCCCCAGGTGATAACCCGTTGCCACAGCAGTGCTTACGCAAGACGCACTCTTTGTAGCAAGAGTAGGTTTGTGGAGGACTAATTAACCATAATTTATGCAGCTCTACGTAAGTTATTTGACGAAATAACAGTCAATACCTAATGTCCACCTAGAGTAGTCATCGTCCATCAGTTGGACCTCGTGATGCGCGTCGTGCTGGCGAGAGGTTCGTACTAAGAACTAAAACAGTAGAGGATGGATAACAGCCTCTAACATAGCGCGTGACGTTTATCGTTCGCCAGGGGTAAAATACTATAATTTACGAGATCGGAGGATGAACCGCCCTTCGGCAGTCTGCAACTACATGTCAAGATGCTATCGCCCTCAGGTTATGTCACATTCCACTGCCGCTTCTTGTTGCTCACAGTTCTCCCACTCGTCTCAACGCTACTGTGCCAAGGTTTCTAAATGTCGCGAGATGGTCATTTTGTGACCTTTTCTAGACTCATGTCTGTTAACCCCGTAATCTTTCGATAAATATTAGTGAGTTCTTTTAGTACAAAATATTTGTTTACTTAAGTAAATTTAACTCTTTGCGCTCAGTATACTTATATTTCAGTTAAAGAAATCAAATTTTTCTTCCCAGTGATATAGTTATAGTACGGCCCTTTCCATCCACCCGCGTCCTCATGACAAACCTCGATATATCAGTGTGACCATTCACTGTTTGAAGTATCCCAGTAAGCAGGAACATGAGCACAAAACGAAGTCTCCGTCCTTGGACTCCAACTGTTAAAGGAACGCAGCGAGGGGCAGCTGCACCGTCGCAGATTATGCCTCGATGCTATGGGAACAACAGACTCTGAAAATGAACGATAGGCAATCATAAAGTTTTAATTATCACCTTGAAAAAATAAAGTTTAGTACCTTCATTATTTACTTGTTTACGGGCATATATCGAGGTTCTAGTACTCTCTGAAATCTCTGCACAACACTACCGTAGCAAATGATTAGAAGAACCAAAACAAAATGGCGCAGATCATTGATAAAAGCAACTATTGTACGGTGATCGGTTTGTCGCAGTTGAAGGGATCAACACTGCAAGTCTGATGGATTTGTACGTAAAAAATGCACCATTATGTGACACAGTGGTTATGTGGCGCAAAGGCTTATAGTGAGGTCTGTTATGTCTGAATGACAAAGAACCAAGTGGAAGACCATATCTCAGTTAAGCACCGGGAATCGCAGGCTAAGTGGAGGTCCTGATTCTCAAAAACTGACAAAAAGAGGAATTCAGACGTTGATCAGTTTCTAACGTCTTTCGCGACATGTTGAACACGACTAGGTCGCCGCCTGCTATTTTACGCAACTGCTCGCACCCGCTGAGAGAGGCCGCCGAAATGCTGGAGCTGTGTCAGGCCAATCTAGAGGACTTCTTTAGCCGCTGAATGACCGTGGACGAGTGCTGAGTGTATCACTACGACCCGCGACAAGGAAGGAAAGCAAGCAGGGCGAAAATGCGGATTCGCCACCGCGAACCATCATTGGGCAAGATGATGAGTATTTTTTGACACTGCCATGGTGTGGTGCTAACAGTGTTTGTCAGGGCAAGAATTTACTACCAATACCTTTTGATCAGATTATAGAAGGCTGTCAAGGTGAAGTGATGCAGGAATAGCACAAGATTCTTTTGTTTGTACGGCAATAGTCTAGCTCATTTTGTACAGGACACAGCCACACATACCGATTTTTCTGCACTATCAAATCTTGCCTCATCCAACGTATTCTCTTGATTCGGCAAACAGCGATTTCTTCCTGTTTCCTAGGACAAATAAACCACTGCATCGTAGACGTTTACAAAATTTTCAAAGTGAAACGTTTGCTGAGCAGCCAAAACGCAGACTTGTACAGCTAAGGTCTCCGTCGAGTTCACATCCGCTTGCGTCTTCGTGGAATTTTGAAGGGATGGTCAGGAGCCAAAGGCAGGATGCGGCTTACTCGGATGGCTTAGCTGAAAGACCATTCCTTAAACAGTTTTAATTTCTCTCAAAACTTCAAACAGATTTTCATTTTAGATCACCTTGTTAGAAGCTAATACACACGGTTTATAGCTCAAGTGCTCGTCGGATTCTTCCATTTGTATTTGAAACAATCTCTATCAGCCGCGGCACATTACGTTTCTCCTTTCCCTTCTTGACATAGTCCCATGAGATGGTTCTCAACAATTTTCCACAGTCGTTAACTACTCACAGATGCTTCTAGAATTACTCCAGAAACAGAGACGTATGAAGAAAGGTATTCATTTCCTTTAGTAATGATTCCAACAAAGTGGTATCCTGCTTATGGAATTAGTCTATCCTTAGCTAATGATATAGATCGTGCGGTTCACACACTGCTAATTTTGCGTCTCTACGTCGACAAGAAACGTTTCATTATTATAGTATTCTCTTGTAGGTACAATGTTATTTTCCTAAGGCTTAATTTCAAGTCCACAAGGGAAATGAAGACCTCAAGTTTATTCAAGATGTAAAAAAGCACTTTGCATTTCAGACTAAGACACAAGAGAAGTCCTTGATGAATCGCGGAAACAATGTTTACGAATAAGTAAGATGAGGAGAAGCAGAAAAAGAAAAACACCCGAGGTGAGTTTTTGTCGCGTGCAACATTCCAGCGTAAACTGCAGTGGTTGGTATGTGAGACGGTCGCCGCTTTCCGCTCAGTGGCGAAGCGGCAGGAAGCGCGATTGTTTTGTTGTCTGTGGGAAGAGACTCAGACTGGTGCACGTTTCTCAGAACAAGCCTAAGTTCGTTAACCGTGGAGTAACCTGCAGGAAAGTGGCGGTCGTTGAGCTAGTCATCACCAGCCACTGGCAGGCTCGCGCCCGCGGTTCTCACTCATGACAGCGCGAATTGACCAAAGTTTCCTGCGTAATGGTAGGGAGCCTGTGCAGTACGACAGGCGCTGTCGAAGATGTAAATTTACAGGGGATTCTGTAGCGTAAGTCTGTTATCGTTTTCTAGCGAAGCGTTAGTAACTCATATCCCTCCGTAGTTTATCTACGTTGTCCTTCCTTTCGCGAAGTACTTTATTTCTGACGCTGTCAGGAGGGCCTGACTGACTAACTTCGCCTTACGAATGAAGAAAAATATTGTAGCTACTGCTTATTTGGACATGTTAGTCATCCCCTCAGAGAGCACACTCACCGCTTTGAAGCGCTGCAGATGGTGTACAATGGTAGCAGTCGGCCCCCGCTGACGTATGTTACGGCAGTGAAGCGGTGAATATCTAATATTCAGTTGCATGGAATCAGCGCAGTAAGGAGGGATCGAGACATGGAGACGCGACACAGTAGCAGAGATGAGCTGTCACTTATGAACTTGCCGTTGACAATACCGTGGAGTTGGTGTACTAACGAAGGTTGTCCAAAGTGTCAACGAGGAATGGTGTACCACTGTAAAATAACTTACCAACACTGTTCGCAAAAAGATCCTAGCACACAGGGACCGTAGACAAACGTCACGCCTTGTCAGTGACAATCGGTTTGAAACCCGACAGTAACTGCTGCCGTCGTTGGCTGCAGGTCCATCTCAATTAGTTTTAAAGAGGACTTTTCAGAGGGAATTGCATGGCATGGGCATTTAGAGTCGGGACTTAACATCTGAGGTCATCGGTCCCCTAGAACTTACAACTACTTAAACGTAACTAACCTAAGGACATCACACATATCCATGCCCGAGGCAGGATTCAAAACTGCTACCGTAGTGGTCGCGCGCTTCCAGACTGAAACGCCTAGAACAGCTCGGCCACACCGGCCGGCCCGTGACTATGATCCAAGATGTTCATTTCAGTATTCTCGGTGACGAAGTGTTGCTATTGCTTCTGCAGCTTAAATATGAGTTTGTTGTGGTCACTCCCGACTTCCAAAATGACGACAGTCGAGTTCACAGGTTTGCTGGCTCGAGGAACATTCAGACGCCCAATCATACCTTGACTGGCAAGGCAAATCATTCTACCTTATTCCCACAGAAAATTGTTAAATATGTCTTTAATGGCCAGAGGATGCTCAGATTATGACGGAAACTGTTTTTCAAATTAAAAATAAGTGTAGCTGTGTGTTCCATCTTACAGTTCCTAGCCTATACTAAAACTGTCCAATACTGCGTACACAAAATATTTCCCATAGAAAGTGCGTAGGACTATTTAGAACGGTGCTTGAAACATAGCAGTCAAAATCGCCGCAATTAGAAGAACTGGAAATGACACGCTAGAAGAAATGTTTGACTCTCTTTCTCGCCGATCTGATGGCATTATCGAGTCTGTAGTCTTTGGTACACGAAACCTGGGAGCGACTGATTTTTTGTCCGTCGCGCTTATGTCAATTTGCGAATCGTGGCACTACACTAATACATGGTCAATTCACATTAATGTGACCACAGCCTGTGTTCGAGCCGGCAGAGATGGCCGAGCGGTTCTAGGCGCTACAGTATGGAACCGCGCGACCGCTACGGTCGCAGGTTCGAATCCTGCCTCGGGCATGGACGTTTGTGATGTCCTTAGGTTAGTTAGGTTTAAGTAGTTCTAAGTTCTAGGGGACTTATGACCTCAGCATTTGAGTCCCATAGTGCTCAGAGCCAATTTAACAGATACGGCCCAGTTAAACAGTCCCCAACAACACCGACCCACACATTAACGAAGAACCGCACTTGATGAGCGCTAGTAACTGAGGCATGTGGGTTATCCTCACTCCAAACATGCGAATTGTGCATGTTGAAGACTTCACGCCCGAACGTTGCTCCATCGGTAAACAACACAGAGGATGGAAACGTAGGATGCATTTCACAGTGTCCCAGGTACCACTGCGAAAACTGTGCTCTGGGTGGATAATCAACTGGTTCCAGGTGGTGGACACGCTGTAAGTGAAATGGACGTAACAATTGCTCTCGAAGGACTGTTCTTACATTAGTCTGATTCGTCCCCATGTTACGTACAATTGCACGAGTGCTGATTGAAGGATCCCGCTCCACGTGCTGCAAGACAGCTTCCTCAAATTGCAGCGTTCTTACCGTGCGACGGCGTCCCTGTCCAGGTAATCTGCTAAATGACCCGATCTCACGCAGACGTTGGTACACAGCAGCAAAGGTCGCATGATGCGGGATACGACGATTAGGATATTGTTGTTGATAAACCAGCTGTGCGGCTCGTCCGTTGTGGTGCGGTACGTGGTACGCACGAAGCACGTCAGTGTACTCACTGCAGGTGTATCGCTCCATTAGTAAACAGAGAAAATGCACTACTACACTGGTGGACAGCAGTTGCCTACAACTGAAGAGCGTAATACTCCCTCTAACAACTGAAGATCGTAATACGGCCTCTAACAAATGAAGAGCGTAATACGGCCTCCGCCGGTTTAAATAACCCTCATAGGAAAAAATGATATTAGGAAAAATATTTGTTTTGATATCCCCTACAACCTCCTAGAGTTTGTCGGTTTAAATACTTTTCAGCCTGTATAATGGAAGGGTTTTTTAAATATGTAGAAGCCTTGACTGAAGAGCCCACCTTTCGCCTGCTTGTTGGGGAATCGATTTGATGGAACGTAAAGAAGCCGGGCTCCGGTGACAGTTTAAGCGCGCTGGGCCGCCGCGGTATGCTTTCTCCAGCGCCGCGGCCTCGTCGCGGCTGCAGGTGTAAAGTGTCGCCGCTTCCTGCGACCGCAGCGCCGGCCACAGCCGCCTTGACCCGAAAATACGCCAGGCACTGGGGCAAGATGATCCAGCAGACTGGCCGCCTGCTCTCCTTCGTATGTCACGGGCGCCCGATGGGGGTAGTTCGACGCGCAGGTGTTGGGCGGTAACACAGGAGCCCCGTCCGCCGGAACGACTGTGTCACCTAACATCTGCAGCTACGGTGCTTTTCTAAACTAGCCAACCTCGGGGTTCGACTGCAACGGTGCCAAGAAGACAAACTGTGCCTATGAACACATTTCCTACGATGTCCTAATACTGAATTGCACACTGTTCTGTTACCTGACGTACAACACATCTGCAAATGCAAGTTTGCATTTCATTTCTAGAAGGCATCACTTAATACTTCAGGGCTGAGATGGCGTAGTCCGAACATAAGACTCTCACTTGACGTTTCGCCTTCGACTGCGGAAGGCATCCTCCGAGGACAATCGGCGAACTGCAACGAGAGCACGAGTGAGCGCCGTATACAGGGCGTTACAAAAAGGTACGGCCTAACTTTCAGGAAACATTCCGCACACACAAAGAAAGAAAATATGTTATGTGGACAAGTGTCCGGAAGCGCTTACTTTCCATGTTAGAGCTCATTTTATTATTTCTCTTCAAATCACATTAATCATGGAACACACAGCAACAGAACATACCAACGTGACTTCTAACACTTTGTTATAGGAAATGTTAGAAATGTCCTCCGTTAGCGAGGACACATGCATCCACCCTCCGTCGCATGGAACCCCTGATGCGGTGATGCAGCCCTGGAGAATGGCGTATTGTATCACAGCCGTCCACAATACGAGCACGAAGAGTCTCTACATTTGGTACCGGTGTTGCGTAGACAAGAGCTTTCAAATGCCCCCGTAAATGAAAGTCAAGAGGGTTGAGGTCAGGAGAGCGTGGAGGCAGTGGAATGGTCCGCCTCTACCAATCCATCGCTCACCGAATCTGTTGTTGAGAAGCGTACGAACACTTCGACTGAAATGTGCACGAGCTCCATCGTGCATGAACCACATGTTGTGTCGTACTTGTAAAGGCACATGTTCTAGCAGCACAGGTAGAGTATCGCGCATGAAATCATGATAGCGTGCTCCATTGAGCGTAGGCGGAAGAACATGGGGCCCAATCAAGACATCACCAACAATGTCTGCCCAAACGTTCACAGAAAATCTGTGTTGATGACGTGAGCACAGAAGTCAACATTACCTTCCTTCAATTGGGCCAACTGGCGGTGAATCGAGGAAGTACAGTACATACTGACGAAACTAAAATGAGCTCTAACATGGAAATTAAGCGTTTCCGAACACATGTCCACATAATATCTTTTCTTTATTTGTGTGTGAGGAATGTTTCCTGAAAGTTTGGCCGTACCTTTTTGTAACTCCCTGTATATAAACCATCCAGAGTGCGCCGCTGTCAATCACGTGACGTCGGCTGTGCTATGATCTCTGGTACTGCCAACTTTCTCAATTGAAATTAATCGATAGTCACGCTGTTGCTGCAATGTTGACATCCATATATTATCGAGCTTAATGCCTTCATCTTTTCTATTAAAATTATTGCAGTGTTTGGCAATCTTAATGGTCTCATTTGTGGAAAGGTCTATATAGGCACAACAAACAGAAGCGTGAACACCCGCCTGTGTGAACATAAAAGGAACTGCCGCCTCGGACATATTGATAAATTGGCTGTGTTTCAGGAAGGTGATCATGAAATAAAGTTTAGTGAGACGACCGTCATAGCAAAGACGTCGCATTATATTTACGCAATTGTACTGAGAGGCCATTAAGATTGCCAAACATTGCAATAATTTTAACAGAAAAGATGAAGGCATTAAGCTGGATAAGATATGGATGTCAACATTGCAGCAACAGCGTGACTATCGATTAATTTCAGTTGAGAAAGTTGGCAATATCAGAGATCATAACACAGCCGACGTCAAGCGATTGACGGCGGCGCCCTCTGGATGGCTTATATATATGGCGCTCACTCGCGCTCTCGTTGCAGTTCGCCGATTGTCCTCGGAGGATGCCTTCCGTCGTCAAAGGCGAAACATCAGGGGAGAGTCTTACGTATGGACCACGGCATCTCAGCCCGGAAGTGTTAAGTGATGACGACACCTGCCGTAAAAGTCTTCATTCTATGATTAATTCTAGAAGGACTTCTCCATTGAACATTCCACTGAACATTTCACGGACAGAGAATTAAAGCAACAGAATGAAAACATTTGACAAACTACGATTTTGTATGCGTCTAAGTCATTGTCCGTTTTTAAGGTATAATGAGTACGCAGAACATTTTGTGTTTTAATAATAGGAAGAAGAAGTGTCATGTTAGATAGCTCACGCAGTGCTCATAACGAATCTACATGTGGGCGGGGGCCATGTTACCGCTTGTTATAAGAGTACAGCGTCTTTATCAGTTGCACTCTTTGATGAAGCATGCAGTGGCCGGCGAGTCTTACTTTCAAGTTTTCGATATTACGACACTTCTTTTCTGGCGGGCCGGCCGGAGTGGCCGAGCGGTTCTAGGCGCTACAGTTTGGAACCGCGCTACCGCTACGGTCGCAGGTTCGAATCCTGCTTCAGGCATGGATGTGTGTGATGTCCTTAGGTTAGTTAGGTTTAAGTAGTTCTAAGCTCTAGGGGACTGATGAACTGAGAAGTTAAGTCCCATAGTGGTGAGAGCCATTTGAACCATTTTTTTTCTGGGGCACTGTCCGAGTCGGGCCGACAATACTGACAGCAGCCAAAACACGGAGCCAGCAGTGGTGCAGAGGCAGAAATTGAGATAGGCCGCGTGAACATCTGATCATAGCGTCGCGGGGAATGAACGCGTGAAAATTAAAGCCGGAAGTGTTTAAGTAGTTATATCGAGCTGTTTATTATTTGATATAAAAAGGCTGATTAGAAAATCAAGAACCGGATAAAGCTTCACATTGAGCAGAAGCAAATTTATGGGGCAGATAACAGGTTAAGCAAATCGTGTGAACAGCAGTTGTTAGTGCGGATGCCGGCTCGAGGAATGACTTACAGCCAAACTTACGATACTTATAATCATATGCGTACTGAACCATCATGAACGAACTGTGTCTTTTCTGGATTAAATGCACTTTGATTTGTGAATAGTATCAATGTGAATGAGAATGTTGTAGTTAAACGTGTTCTATCGTTTCAAGATGAATAAACTATGTCAGTGGACATCGTCTTTTGTCGTAGAGCATCCTTGTCATCGCTGATTATTAATTTTTTGTGCCATTTAATTATAGGCACATAACGCTCAGTAGGCACACAATTTCATCATTTTTCCGGACGTGATCTCTTTGTATGTTGTCTCCCTGGGAACGATCCAAGTGCCTTCACATTAAATGTCCTGCGGTATTACGTGAAAAATGGAGGGAGAGCGTGCATCGTGCTCCACGAGGTTCAATATTGGGACATACATGACGACACAATCACAATCCTTTCAACTCGAGTGAAGACTTGATTATTTTAAACGACCTTGCAATCAGCAATACCTGGAGTTACCTCATATTCCAAAAACTAGAACAGGTGGTAAAATTATGATGTGAAAGAGCATTGCCACATAAGACGAAAGGAAGTTGTCGGCACAGCGGTAAAGATGGCAGTGCGCAGTGCGAGAAAGTAATTACGACCAGGTTCTGCACGTAGACCTACTCCACATGGGCGGCTACAAATTAGAACCAGTTGCAACAGTAAACTGCGTGTTTCATACCAGTACATGGGGCGTCGCTATGCGGAAATTATCACGAACATTCCACCACGGCCATGAAATGGCTGTGGCGTGTATCGCAGTAGCTTTCACGGTACTATGTTTCGTTTTCGCTTAAAGCAAGTCAGATCTAGGCAGCACCTTCATCTACTGTAGAGGACTGAACCACTCCTGTGCGAGTGCGGGCACCAAAGCATATCAGCATCGCGTGTCCTCGGCAGTCACAAGAAACAATTGGTACACCCACAGCGTGTAGTGAAGTGTGGACAACAGAAGCCCAGTAGTATGAAGACTTCATCAGCAACAAATGTTATGGTGTTAAGCAATGGATTCCTACTTCCGGAATGAGTCTTCCACTCTGCAGCGGAGTGTGTCCTGTTTTGAAACTTCCCGCCAGATTAACACTGTATGCCGAACAGGGATCGCGTATTTCTTGGAGAGTGATGTTACTTAATGAGCAATCCAGGCTCTGAACGACCCGTCCACAGAGCTTCAATTCCACTTGTACATTTCTCCTACTTTCCAAATTACATGCCGGCCGTGGTGGTCTAGCGGTTCTAGGCGCTCAGTCCGGAACCGCGCGACTGCTACGGTCGCAGGTTCGAATCCTGCCTCGGGCATGGATGTGTGTGATGTTCTTAGGTTAGTTAGGTTTAAGTAGTTCTATGTTCTAGGGGACTGATGACCACAGATGTTAAGTCCCATAGGGCTCAGAGCCATTTGAACCATTTGAACCAAATTACATACAAATTGTCTTGCGTTCTGCACTGTAATAATGCTGTTGGAAGGAAGACTACATGGCGGAGAAATGGTTTAGGCACAGCCTATTGTTTTTTTTGTCTTTTACTGCAGAATGAAACTTTCACCCTGTCGCAAAGTGTGTTATGGTGCACTGACAGAATGTAAGCCATGAATGACGGGGCTCGTGCGTCAGTCGCTATATATATATATATATATAAAAGACTACCTTAAGTTTTCATCTGCCAGGGCGTTTCACATGGCCAACGGCCGTGTCGCAGTGGTAAGGGCGGTTGCCGTCAAATCACCGATGTTAAGCGCTTTCTCGCTGGGCTACCTCTTGGATGGGTGGCCATCCAATAGGTAGCGTATGTAGCGTATGTACTCCGCACTATACTTTTCAGTGCATGACCGAGGGTACTTCGTTACAATATTATGGATTTTCTGTTCATTCCATTTGTGTATTGAGGAAGGAAAAAAAGACTGTCTATATATCTCTGTGGTCACCTAATCTCTTTCATCTTATTCGTGATGCCTACACGAGATATTCGGTGCTGACGGCTTAATGATCGCATGTTCTTTTAGATTCATTTTCTTTACACTGATGCGACAGGATTTCGCGATAATTGCACCGTCTTTCTTGTAAGGACTCCTATTTAAGTTCCGGGCCATCCCTGTCAGACTTTAATACGGGTTATACCTACCTGTTACGATCCTAGCAGCGATTCTCTTAGTTCGTTCGATGTTTGTTGTCATGAGTCCTGATATCGCTGGAACAATACTCTTAGAATTGGACGCTCTAGCTTATTTTACTGATTTCCTTTACAGAAACATTTCTCAATTTCAGAATCATTACAACAAAACTAAGTCTTCCCTTCGCTTTTACCTCTAAATACTTACACGATGTGTTGTGCTGAATTTTTTCCACTAGTATTCTTGTTCATTCTCTTTGTTACGGACATTATGTGTGTGTGTGTGTGTGTGTGTGTGTGTGTGTGTGTGTGTGTGTGTGTGTGTGTACGTGTATGCGTTTGTGAGCAGGTGTTATGCTTATCTCTGGAATGTAATTTGTGTAATACATTATGTTCGATCTTGATCTATTAATGGCATGGTGAATGGGTGATGTCCGAGGACCAAGAATGAAGATAAAAAATCTCACATAACGTAACTGATGTTAGCTTCCATCCGGCCGGGCTACCTGTTCCTTTCATTTCAGTTATAACGTGCACATGTGTCGTCGTCCCGTGGTAGACATCACAAAGACGACGGCGCAGTTCTGGTACCGTTGGAAGTTTGGAATTAAGTCATTAATGATTTCGTTTGCTCGCAGCAGCTCATTATTAGGGCTCGGTGCGGATATTAAAACTACGCCCGCGTGTTGCCATTACAGTGCTGTTCCCCTTGGAAGCACGATGTGAAGCTCGCCGGCCAATAGCGGGCTGTACTCACCAGCAGGAGTTTGCCGTCGGCGGCGTCCCGTCGCAGCAGAAGCGCCGCCTGGTTGTCCTCATCTTGGAACACGTCTCCCAGCGGCTCCTCATCCGCGTCCTGAAACGTGAACGGCACACCGTTACTACAAGAATAGCTGGAGAATAAAACTAGACAGTAGCGTTCAGGGAACTTCAGCCTAAATGTCCCCTAGAACTTAGAACTACTTAAACCTAACTAACCTAAGGACAACACACACATCTATGTCCGAGGTAGGATTCGAACCTGCGACCGTAGCGGTCGCGCGGTTCCAGACTGAAGCGCCTAGAACCGCTCGGCCACACCGGCCGGCAGCAGTGACATCTGCAGCAATTTGAGGAAGGGTTGCATTTCCGTCACGTTGAACGATTCTCTTCAGTCGTCGTTGACCCCATTATTGCAGGATCTTTTTCCGGCCGTAGCGACATAGGAGATTTGATGTTTTACCGGATTTCTGATGTTCATGGTACACTCTCGAAGTGGTCGTACGGGAAAATCCTCACTTTATCGCTACCTCGGAGATGCTGTGTTCCATCACTCGTGCGCCGACTGTAGCACCAAGTTCAAACTCACTTAAATCTTGATAAGCTGCCACTGTAGCAGCAGTAACTGATCTAAGAACTGCGCCGGAGACTGGTTGTTTTATGTAGGCATTGCCGACCGCAGCGCCGTATTCTGCCTATTTACATATCTCTAGATTTGAATACGAATGCCTATACCAGTTTCTTTGGCACTTCGGTGTAAAACTTCATGACTTTACTGACAAGGGAACTTCCCCATCGCACCCCCGTCAGATTTAGTTATAAGTTGGCACAGTGCATAGGCCTTGAAAAACTGAACACAGATAAATCGAGTAAACAGGAAGAAGTTGTGTGGAACTATGAAAAACATAAGCAAAATATACAAACTGTGTAGTTTATGCACAAGATAGGAAACATCAGGGACAGAGTGAACGCAAGAGCGCCGTGGTCCCATGGTTAGCGTGAGCAACTGCGGAACGAGAGGTCCGTGGTTCAAATCTTCCCTCGAGTGAACGCCGGCACGGTACCTCAGCGTGTTCGGTCAGATGGCTTAGCTACCCTCTGTAATAAAAAAACCATGAGTGAATGGATCAATAACGAACTTCAACGGGCGTCAGGTGACGTCCGCCACGAAATTGAAACGAACAATAACGAAAAAAATGATTATAAAAAAGAGTGAAAAGTTTAATTTTTTATTTTCAGACAACTATTATCTGTCCGTCCGTCCGTCTGATGCGAGGTAACTGCGCCGTATTATGGGGACGCTACACCTAAACAAATATCGAAACAGAACATGTTTTGACGGAGCACAGGGAAAACTGTTTAACTGTGAAACTGTTGCATTCATTTGTTGCAGTTTATGTGACAAACTGTTATGTTTTCATCACTTTTTTGGAAGTGATTATCACATCCACAAGAAAACCTAAATCGGGCAAGGTAGAAGAATCTTTTTACCCATTCGCCAAGTGTACAAGTTAGGTGGGTCGACAACATATTCCTGTCATGTGACGCACATGCCGTCACCAGTGTCGTACAGAATATATCAGACGTGTTTTCCTGCGGAGGAATCGTTTGACCTATGACCTTCCGATCAAATGTTTTCGGTTCCCATTGGTGAGGCACGTCCTTTCGTCTACTAATCGCACGGTTTTACGGTGCGGTCGCAAAAGAGACACTAAACTTACTGTAGTGAACAGAGACGTCAATGAACAAACGGACAAATCATAACTTCGCGAAAATAAAGAAGCTAAATTTTTCACTCGAGGGAAGACTTGAACCAAGGACCTCTCGGTCTGCATCTGCTCTCGCTTACCACGGGACCACGCCGCTCCTGAGCTCATACTCTCCTTGATGTTGTCTATCTTGCCCATGGACTACTCAGTTTGTACACTCCTGGAAAAGGAAAAAAGAACACATTGACACCGGTGTGTCAGACCCACCATACTTGCTCCGGACACTGCGAGAGGGCTGTACAAGCAATGATCACACGCACAGCACAGCGGACACACCAGGAAACGCGGTGTTGGCCGTCGAATGGCGCTAGCTTCGCAGCATTTGTGCACCGCCGCCGTCAGTGTCAGCCAGTTTGCCGTGGCATACGGAGCTCCATCGCAGTCTTTAACACTGGTAGCATGCCGCGACAGCGTGGGTGTGAACCGTATGAGCAGTTGACGGACTTTGAGCGAGGGCGTATAGTGGGCATGCGGGAGGCCTGGTGGACGTACCGCCGAATTGCTCAACACGTGGGGCGTGAGGTCTCCACAGTACATCGATGTTGTCGCCAGTGGTCGGCGGAAGGTGCACGTGCCCGTCGACCTGGGACCGGACCGCAGCGACGCACGGATGCACGCCAAGACCGTAGGATCCTATGCAGTGCCGTAGGGGACCGCACCGCCTCTTCCCAGCAAATTAGGGACACTGTTGCTCCTGGGGTATCGGCGAGGACCATTCGCAACCGTCTTCATGAAGCTGGGCTACGGTCCCGCACACCGTTAGGCCGTCTTCCGCTCACGCCCCAACATCGTGCAGCCCGCCTCCAGTGGTGTCGCGACAGGCGTGAATGGAGGGACGAATGGAGACGTGTCGTCTTCAGCGATGAGAGTCGCTTCTGCCTTAGTGCCAATGATGGTCGTATGCGTGTTTGGCGCCGTGCAGGTGAGCGCCACAATCAGGACTGCATACGACCGAGGCACAAAGGCCAACACCCGGCATCATGGCGTGGGGAGCGATCTCCTACACTGGCCGTACACCTCTGGTGATCATCGAGGGGACACTGAATAGTGCACGGTACATCTAAACCGTCATCGAACCCATCGCTCTACCATTCCTAGACCGGCAAGGGAACTTGCTGTTCCGACAGGACAATGCACGTCCGCATGTATCCCGTGCCACCCAACCTGCTCTAGAAGGTGTAAGTCAACTACCCTGGCCAGCAAGATCTTCGGATCTGTCCCCCATTGAGCATGCTTGGGACTGGATGAAGCGTCATCTCACGCGGTCTGCACGTCCAGCACGAACGCTGGTCCAACTGAGGCGCCAGGTGGAAATGGCATGGCAAGCCGTTCCACAGGACTACATCCAGCATCTCTACGATCGTCTCCATGGGAGAATAGCAGCCTGCATTGCTGCGAAAGGTGGATATACACTGTACTAGTGCCGACATTGTGCATGCTCTGTTGCCTGTGTCTATGTGCCTGTGGTTCTGTCAGTGTGATCATGTGATGTATCTGACCCCAGGAATGTGTCAATAAAGTTTCCCCTTCCTGGGACAATGAATTCACGGTGTTCTTATTTCAATTTCCAGGAGTGTATATTTTGCATATTTTATTCATAGTTCCACACAACTTCTCCCTTCTTTCTCGATTGATCTGTGTTCAGTTTTTCAAGGCCTATCCACTGTGCCAACTTATAACTAAATCTGAGGGGGGTGCGATGGGGAGGTTCCCTTGTAAGTACAAGGTGACAACTAGAGAGGTTCTCTCGCGCGTGGTTTTGCGGATTCCGACGTTTGCTTCGTTACTTCATTACGGAAGTGAAGAGTCTCACGTGAGCGGGCGGAGCGACGACAACCCGACAGCGCCGCGCTCGCGCAGCCGTCGGCTGCCTTTTCGCCGCCTCCTCGCCTCGTCCCCCTGTCCGCACCAGCGCCTGCGCGCAACCTCCCCTGCGTTTGTTTCGCCCGAAGCCTGACAGGCGACGGCCAACTGGGCGGGTGCCGCCGTCATCGCGATACCACGCCGCTACCCGGACTGCCGTGCCGTGCCGCAGACATAACTTTTTTGTTTTAACGGTTCCTTTTGAAGGCTGCGCCGGCCGTCACGTGTCTGCTCTACAGCGCCGCGACCGGTCCTATTAGCAGTTATCGCTATCCGCTACGATCTGCAAATACGGTTTTCGCCCTTGCGGCGAAGTAATTTTTGTTTCCTCTTCAAACACAGTGGAGAACAAGTAATGCTACACTACAGACAAGGAAATCGTTCGATCCCAAAAAGCTCTTATTTTTTTCGAGATGCCAGTAGAGACTACGATTGTTTAATGACTAGCCCCGGAAACTTACTTAAGTTAGATAATAAAATAAATTTTCATCGATTAATGAGAAACATTATACGAGCTGATTAGTGGAAGACAAGAGAAGTCAGAAGCCTTCATCATGGGCACAACTACCTAAAGCGTAAAAACAATTAATAATGAAACAATAGTATTCAGTATCTGACAAAACGCGGCTCTTCCCGCCGTCTTTTACATCGGACTAGTTTTATTCGTACGAAACATTTTGCGTTACAGCTTCATCAAATAAGAGTAATGATTGTAAAGCGTAGTTACATTGAAGCGCCAAAGAAACTGGTATTAAAATACAGAGTTGTGAGAACAGGCAGAATACGGCGCTGCGGTCGGCAACGCCTATTTAAGACAACAGGTGCCATGCGCAGTTGTTAGATCGATTACTACTGCTAGAATGGCAGCTCATCAAGATTTAAGTCAGTTTGAACGTGGTATTATAGTCGGCGGACGAGTGATGGTACACACCATCTCGGAGGCACCGATGAAGTGGAGATTTTCCCGTACGACAATTTCACGAGTGTACCCTGAATAGCAGAAATCCAGTGAAACATCAAATCTCCGACGTCGCTGCGGCCGGAAAAAGATCCTGCAAGAACGGGACCAACGACGATTCAAGAGAATCGTTAAACCTGACAGAGGTGTGACCCTTCCGCGAATTGCTGCGGATTTAAATGCTGGGCCATGAACAAGTGTCAGCGTGCGAACCGTTCAACGAAACATCATCGATATGGTGTGAGTTCCCTCCAGCACTACTTCAGACAGCAGTCGAGTCCACTCCATATCGTGTTGCGACACTTTGCGTGCTCGTGGGTCCCTACACGATATGAGCAGGTGTAGCAATTTCTTTGGCTCTTCAGTGTAGTAATAATAACAGTAAATTGACAGGGACAAAAAAAACCGAAGGAGATCAGAAGCTTGTACAGTCCTAAATGAGCTCGTTCGCTCTAAAATCTGAACATATAATTTGATTTCTATTCTTCGTTCAGTCAAGGATCTGAAGAAGTGCGTCTCATTTCCGAAGGGTGAAACTTACATTTTATAATACCTTATCTCAACGATTTCAGGATTAACACGGGATAACATAGGCAAAAAAATCTATGATGATTGTTGAGAAAACTAACTCATCTTAGCGTCTGCATGTTCACGTTTAGTTGTGGCGTATCTGAAGTAGTCAACTTTTCGTTACCTTCCCTTTGTTAGTCGTTTTTAGCACTACATATGTTATATACAGTCAGTTCCACAAGAAAGTGTACGCCGTTACCTACATGAAATAAAAGACAATATTATAAATATATGTTTACATGAAAATACATATTATAACTAATTGGATAATTACCTAATAATTAATGCAATTGCCGCCATTATCCATTATAGCAGCTTAGCCCTCTCTCAGGTAAATTATCCACGTTTCCATCCTCTAAATATCGTTTGACCCACTTCGCAACGAATGCCTTTGACTTTCTAAGAATGTTAGCAGCAACTCCATATGAGAGCTTTGGTGCCTTTTGATGATTTACAAGGAACACTGTCTCGTGACGTTTCAGGTACTTTCCACTCACTTTAAACTGCAACCTATAAAACAAAACATTCAACTGTCACACTATTTATCTCTACGCCGTGCAAAAGCGTATTGATTACAGATTAGAGACCACTACCAGAGATGTCGCTGCGAACGTTACATTCGAAATTATGGCGTACACCTTATTGTGGAACTAACAGTTTTATAACATGTTCGGAATAGCTCAGTAAATCGTGACAGTGTGAAATTGCAAAGAAATATGTTTTTTAGTTGTTGTTGTTGTGGTCTTCAGTCTTGAGACTGGTTTGATGCAGCTCTCCATGCCACTTTATCCTGTACAAGCTTCTTCATCTCCCAGTACTTTCTGCAACATACATCCTTCTGAATCTGCTTAGTGTATTCATCTCTTGGTCTTCCTCTACGACTTTTACCCTCCACGCTGCCCTCCAATGCTAAATTTGTGATCCCTTGATGCCTCAGAACATGTCCTACCAACCGGTCCCTCCTTTTTGTCAAGCTCTGCCACAAACTCCTCTTCTCCCCAATTCTATTCAATACCTCCTCATTAGTTATGCTATCTACCCATCTAATCTTCAGCATTCTTCTGTAGCACCACATTTCGAAAGCGTCTATTCTCTTCTTGTCCAAACTATTTATCGTCCATGTTTCACTTCCATACATGGCTACAGTCCATACAAATACTTTCAGAAACGACTTCCTGATACTTAAATCTATACTCGATGTTAATAAATTTCTCTTGTTCAGAAACGCTTTCCTTGCCATTGCCAGTCTACATTTTATGTCCTCTCTATTTCGAGCATCATCAGTTATTTTGCTCCCCAAATAGCAAAACTCCTTTACTACTTTAAGTGTCTTGTTTCCTAATCTAATTCCCTCAGCATCACCCTACTTAATTCGACTACATTCCATTATCCTCGTTTTGCTTTTGTTGATGTTCATCTTATATCCTCCTTTCAAGACACTGTCCATTCCATTAAACTGCTCTTCTAAGTCTCTGACATAATTACAATGTCATTGGCGAACCTCGAAGTTTTTATTTCTTCTCCATGGATTATAATACCTACTCCGAGCTTTTCTTTTGTTTCCTTTACTGCTTGCTCAATATACTGATTGAATAACTTCGGGGAGAGGCTACAATCCTTTCTCACTTCCTTCCCAACCGCTGCTTCCCTTTCATGCCCCTCGACTCTTATAACTGCCATCTGGTTTCTGTACAAATTGTAATTAGCCTTCGGTCCCTGTATTTTACCCGTGCCACCGTCAGAATGTTTTTTAGTAATATCTCAATATTATCGAGATTATGTGGTACAACCGTTAAATGCTGCAAAACAGAAACTTTCAAGGCGTTCACGAATAAAGAATTTCGATTTAATACGATTGAATCGTATTTCAATAGGCACTGAACACTGAAGAAAAACTATTGTAGAACACAATTAACAACTGCACAAGGCGAAGATCGGCAATGAAAAACTCAAGTAGAATGCAATTAACATCGACCACGTACGGTTGAAAAGGCACATTTTAGTGTCAAGTGGCCTAATAACCTCCAATTGCAGTTTACTACATGTAGCTTGTTCTGGCTTAACCACAAGCGCCGGCACGAAGATGAAGAACGCAAGAGCAGAGAAGGCTGTGACATGACGTCAGCCAATAGTTCGCTCACTAGGACCGCACCACATTAGGAGCGGCCTCTATCCGAAAAGAATACAAGCGCTGCTCCTGCCAGCCTTGGCCGGACTGTAGAAGACGGGCACTAGTAGATCCGGACTAAAAGAGTGCACCAGAAGAACTCTTACTTCTGATCCGTATCCATTAATTGCATGGATATTCTATATAGCGAAAGACATTATTTGCATGTCACCAATAGTTTGCGACACGACATTGTAAATCAAAGTTAGGTATTGTCAGTCTACTTTATTGTAATTAAAACCATTAATGTGATTTGCTTGAATTGTTGTATAGCTATCTATTGTGTACATAGTTCCACGTAGTCAGCGCGACACAACTTTCCCGCTAGAGCGCGCCCCACTAAGCACAACAGCGTAGGCGCTGCGCTCGTCCATCTCCGCACTACGAGATGGCGCTGCCATAGAGACGGACCAAATTCTACTTCCGCTGATCCGCGTGTATTATATGTAACTCAGCCAATGAGAATTGCTGCTAACGTAGAACCTTTCCTCCTCGCAGATCACACTCGCGCAGTGATACATGAACACTCAAGGTATTATAATGAGTGTACAGACCTCCGATTAGTCAGTCTGCATTTGTCTGCACCAGTCTGCATTAGTGTGTACCAGTCTGTATGAGTTCTACATTTGTCTGTACCAGTCTATAGTCAAGTTTCAGTCTACGCCTAATAAGATTACCATATTCCTGTACATAGCCATGAAGATAAATGTATAGACACTTTTGTCAAGTATCAGAGATATATGTGAGAATAAGATTAACGTACCAGTACCAAACGAACATCAGATTGCCAATTGTAAATAGCATCCAGAACCAAGTTAAGTAATTTTTATGCTTGTTATTATTTTAGTAAATGTGTGTGAAAATTAATCAAGTTCTGTTTAAAGTTGGTCTCCGTCAATCTACTACTCTATTGTCTGACCAAACGGCAGAAGGTAAACGCGCCACGATAAGACCACGAGACATATTGCTGACACTCGCCTACTTCGTTAGAGCGACAGGTCAAATAATCTGATAGTGTGTGTACCGAAGGTCTTACAATACACACGCCACAGTATCCGAGAAAGCAGCATCCATTAGGCACCCTATAAGAGATGAGTGGGCAGGACCTCACATAGCTCTACTTTTTTTCCATTGCGTAGCCTAGTAGAGAGAATGTCTTACAGTTTCTTAAGGTATGACAAGTGTTTTTTTTTACGGTTTGGGCTGTCATTTTTGCACAGGCAAGCATAGTACCAACAACAGTGCTACTTCGTAAAACTGACGACTGTTTATCAATATGGTTCCGCATGGGAGAGAAGCTAATTTACTCATTGACAGTGGATTACAGCCTCAAGTATACCTATGGTACGTTAGAGAAAGGGACCTCATGCACAGAACATGCCTTGTTGATTTACACATTTCCTACTCGTGGAACAGGTACGAATTCGAATAAATGATTGTGGACTTTCAGTTCTTTAGAGTCAACAGTCTCATTTGTTTCACTTCTTCCTGCTGTGAACGAGAGTTAGAAGAACTTCAACAGCGTGTGTTATACAGCGCTGATCTGCCAGAGCGACTTCTTGCAGATACCTGCTACAGAGAAACCAGTTACGCCTCGATCAAAGGTGCAGATCCGCGCAGGACGAAGAAAACGACTGGCCATTCCCTGTGCAAGCTGTTTAGATGTAATCTTTTCAACTGTGGTTCCAATCTCGAAACGTGAACCAGGCAACGCATACGGCGTTGACAGTTGCTTTTCGTGGTCTATTTTTTCACAAAGAGTTTCAAAAAACAAAAAATAAATGGTCCTTGTCTTTCTTTCGATCTGCTTGTAGTAACTTCAGGGTGTTAAACAGTTACTGTAAGTCCTTGACGAAGGAAGTGCTGCGCCATATGATCATGAGCCTTACAATATAGTTTTGTTTTTTGTAGCATGTACTGCAAATTTCTCACCGTCTCCTCTTATACTGATGCTGTGTTTTTTTTATGCAGAGAAGAAACTGAATGGCAGCTGTACGTGATAGAATACCTCGATGTGGTAAGCGAAACACAACGGAAATCTACTCGACATCATGGATGTGATGAGTAATAGTAGTTCTTTTCGTTCAAGTAATGATAAATTAAGTTACTCGATTTTACAGTATGGTTGTGGATCTGTGAATATTCGTCGTCTAACTATAGTATGCATCCAGGGAACTCTTAACTTGCACATAACATGAAAAGAGAATAAGAAGAGAGCGTACAGGTCCCAAAGTGACAGTTCTGTAGAGACATTAGAAGATAAGACGAACCATAATTTTACAGAGATCCAAACTCAGGAGTCCCCCATAGTTCGGAAACTGAGCTGCAGGAGCTTCTTAGCACAGTATGTAATGCAGTAATAAACAAGTGGAATGTAACACGATGGCAAGCCTCTGGTACTATAACGTGCAAACTGTTCCTCCAACAAGATCGTTGTTTCAGGTTAGACATGCAACAGATGATGTATAACGTCAGCGGTGAAGAGTTTTCATCGCGGAAACATCCCCTGTCACCTTCACAGGGAAAACATTAAGAGACACACTAACCTGGTCGTGATATTCAACATGATACGTTGATTTAACTAATATATTCTTTTCGAGAGAGTTGTATGGCGAACAGCAGTCACTTTGTGTAAGAGTAAGCATTTTGAAACATCAGTTTCCCTCTAATATTAAGGCTATCAACGAAACATAAAAGGCAAAATCTTGCAAAATTATAATGGACTCTTAGAGGTAACATTAATGAATAATTGTCAGTTAGCCCCCTCCATATTCCCAACCACACATAAAGAATATGCTGTGATATCAAGTTACCAATCCGAGTAACACTACATTAAAATCTAAGACGCGTTAGAAAGAAGGATGACCGTAGTTTAACGCCCCGTCGACGACGTGGTCATTAGCGAAGGACCCAGACTTGTATGGGGAAGGATGACGGCCTTGTCCTTTTCAAACGAACCCTCGCGATACTGTAAATGGAGCCAACTAATGAAATGGGGCGAAAGTTTGGTTATCTTCAAATAGGTCGAGTTTCAAGTACCCAGGTCCCGTGTTAGCGATGCTACTTTCGAGGCATTAGCACTAATACCAGTAACTGCACTATTCGGCTGCTGATGAAATTAACCGATGGGTAACATTCAGCTGTAAAGAATACTGTGGTACAACCGATGGCATATTATTTTGGTAACCGTATTCTGCCCAGAAGGCACTGATCACGTAGCGTGGCATCAAGAACCCAGTCAGTGCTCTGTGGAACAGCGGAGGAAGCGGTGATTCACAGCACAGGGCGTGGCTGTCAGTGGACAGATTCCTTGCGATCGGTAGTCTGTTTCCCAGATCGTGATATGTCGACGGTAAATTTCAGCGGACGCAGACAATCAGTTTAAGTCGATTTCAAAATTTACACTGGTGTTTCTGAAACATCCTAGACAGTAGCACGGTTCAGGTATTGAGACAACTGTTTGTATTCCAACATGAAGTGTTGCTCCTGACAGCGAAACAAAGAAACTACGTCGTGACACGAACAGAAAAAAATGCTTGCCCTCCTCAAATTAGCGACCTGAACCGCGTAGTGTATCTTTGCGAGGAAACAGAATATCGCTCGAGTAGAAAATCACCTGATCCAAAATACCGACTAGAAATACTTGTGGGAGAAGAATGGAAGTAAATATCGCCTGCGGCGTGTGAGAATTCAGGGAAATCCTTACTCGAAGATGAAACGGTGCAATAGCAGCAGAAGGATGCTACATGTTGTTTTAGTTACGTAGGCGACATCTTTGCCACCAATCAATGTCCGAACCATTTGGTCACAAAGTGTATGTCTGTCAAATAAATGACGAAATCGTCAACTGCATGTCTATACAGACAAGGGTTCATTAATCAGAAGTAAGCTTAGCCATGGTTAAGCAATGCAAAGAAAAATATTATTGCTAAACGGGGAATTAACTATAAGACGAAGATAACAGTGGCTGATTGTTGTATTTCTGAAAATAGGATGAGGGTATGTTATTTTTCATGTCGGGCAATAACAGTACGGTAAGGTATCTTCATTTTGTTTCTATTGCCGTTCCAGTTCACTTCAGGATCATGCCATAATCACTCTATTAACCTCGCCATGATCGATTCGTACCCTTGTTCTTATATCTTTTTCTAACGCGTACCGGTCTATGCTACATAAAATTCACGAAAAAATTAACATGCTACCACATATACCAGGTTGATTTAAGCAGAAAGTATGACTAGATTTGATTCGGTTGACTCTATTTCAATTTATTGCGTGTTAAACAGGTTCATGTTGAGGGGAAAGGGTGGAGTGTTTGTGTGGACACGGCGACTCGGCGTTACACAAGCAGCCGCCGTTTTTCTGACCGCTCCGATTCGTTAACGCGATTTCTTTCGGTTTTTATGTCAGATACGAACCCCTTTCACTCGGCCTGCCGCAGCGAATGTTGTCGCTCTCGACGCGGCGTACGAGTGGAAGTTATCGGACGAAAGCATAGACAAACAGCGTCAACCTAGTTTTGCTCAAGGACAAACTGTGGCTGACATTTGAAAGAGTTTCTTTCAAATATAATTTATGAATAACTTATCGAAAGATTAGTGGTAAATGTTCTAATATGTCTGCTTATAACGAATCTCCAGATTACACAACAGTTATGGAATCCTTTAATTAAGAACTCAAAGTTATTTATCATTAATTATAGCATACCGTTTAAGCCCAAGTTTCTCCAATAAGTAATTACCTCTCCGTAGGGGCAAGGGTGAGTCTATTTACTTTAACGAGTCTTGCTGTGGAAACTATTAAAAAACCGCTACAGTGTAGAAAATCTGAAGCAGACAGTATTGCATAACGTACTCTGCAGCTTTAATTAATCTTCATCATCGAGCCGTGTGACACCGTGGTTAAGACACTCAACTTCCATTCGACGATTCAAATTACCATCCTGCCATCCAGATCTAAGCTTGCCGTGGGTTCCCTAAGTAAGTCAAGACAAATGGAGGTTTATTTCTTTTGAAAATATCACTCTAGAATTCCTTCCCCAACGCAAGCTTGCGCGCCTTCTCTAATGGCCTCGTCTTCGATAGGAAGTTAAACCGAAATATGCCTTCCTTCCTGCCTTACCTTAAGCTCTACATCTACTTTTCTACTCTGCGAATCACACATAAGTGCCTGGTAGGCGGTTCATCGAACCACCTTCACAATAATTCTCTATTATTCCACTCCCCAACAGCGCGCGGAAGAAACAGATACCAATATCTCTATATGTCGAGCTCTGATTTCCCTTGTTTATTATTATGTTCGTTTCTCCTTATGTAGGTCGGCGTCATCAAAGTTGGCGGAGAAAGTTGGTGATTGAAATTTCGTGAGAAGATCGTGCTGCAACGAGAAACGCTTTTATTTTAGTGAATTCCACCCCAAATCTTGTGTCATGTCCGTAACAGTCTCTCCCCTATTTCTCAGTAATATAAAACGTTTTGCCCTTCTTTGAACTTTCTCGATCTACTCCGTTAATCATATCTGATAAGGATCCCAGACCACGCAGCAGTACTCCATAAGAGGACGGACAAGCGTAGTGCAGGTAGTCTCTTTAGCAGCTCTTTTGCATCTTCAGAGTTTTCTGCCAGCAGAGCGCAGTCTTTCGTTCTCCTCCCCCACGACATTTTCTCTGTGTTATTTCCAATTTAAGTTGTTCGTAATTGTAATACTTAGGTATTTAGTTAATTTGCGGCCTTTAGATTTGATAGCTTTGTCTTGTAACCGACGTTTAACGCATTCCTGTTAGCACTCATATGGATGACGTCACAGTTTCCTTATTTAGAATCAATTGCCAATTTTCGCACCTTACAGGTATCATATCTAAATCGTTTTGCATTTGGTTTTGGTCTTCTGATGACTTTACTAGACGATAAAAGACAAAATCATCATAAAAAAATAAGACGGCCGCTCGTATTGTCTTCTTAAATCGTTTATATAGATAATGAACAGTAGAGGGCCTTTGACACTACCTCGCGGGAACGTCAGAAACACTTCCGTTTTATTCGATGACTTTTCGCCAGTTGCTACGAACTGTGGCGTCTGTGACAGAAAATCGAATAACTGAGACGATATTCCACAAGCACGCAATCTGATTACAAACCCCTTGTGAGGTAAGGTGTAAAAAGCCTTCTGGAAATCTAGGAGTAGCGAATCAAGATATTGTTTACACTACGTTACTGCCAAATGTTTCCTGAATAGGTAAGGCTTTAGCTCTCTTAATAATGACGCAAAACCGGCCGAATTGAAGGTTCCAAAGACGCTGCTATTATTATTTAAATTTAGCGACATTAAAACGGAACTCGTTGAATTTTATGAACAAGACAGTGAACGAGGGCGTGATGAAAAGTAATGCTTCCGCATTTTTAATGTGAAAACTCTTAAAGCATTTTAAATAACGAAACCATTATTAATATTCTACAGCTTCATTCCTTATGTCTACATATTAATCCTCAAGATAGTCAACCCGGCGACGAATACATTCCTCTCAGCGAGAGAACAGTTTGTTGATACCGTTACTGTAGAATGTTTGACTTTGTTGACGGAGTTACTACCTCACCTCTGCCTTCATCGCTTCAGCGCTATGAAAGTGAAGTCCTCGAAGGTGTTCTTTAAATTTAAGAAGCAAATGAAAATCGGAGTGGGCAAGTCGGCACTGTATGGAGGATGATCGATGACAGTGAATCTAAGGTGTCGGATTGTTGCAGACGTCGCAGCACTCTTATGTGGTCTGAACGAGAGGGTGCTTCATGTGTGGACGAAATCCTCGAATTCGAAACCCGTACTCAGTTACCCATGCATCGACATAGTTTCATGTGACATGCCATCTTACACGCTACAACTCGGAACCTCCTACCGACAGATGGCTGCAAATGTGTAGACATCAGGAATATAGATGTAGAATATCAATCCCGTTCGTTTTGTTTAACGAGCCTTAAGGGTTTTCACGCAAAAAATTCGGAGCCATTACTTTTCAGCACGCCCTTTACATCACTTTTAAAAAAATTAACTGTAATTATCGGTTTCGGCTAGTTATGTGATCTTCAGATCTAAAACGCAGGGCGGTTGCCACCACCAGCTACAGCTGGTGTGCGTCTTTACAACCCAACAGCGTTTCAAAGTTTACTAAACTTCTCAGGTTTTCTGTTTATGTCACTTCTACTACCAAAAATAATTTTTCACCGTGCATCTGACAACGCGCTGCCATTTTCTGACGCTCATATGATAATTGTCATCATGTGTAATGCGTACTTCTTTGAAGCGCAGGCGTCAGTATTTCACTTCAACTAAGCGATACACTTTCTGCTTATCGATAAAATTATGGACACCTGAAGTTGGTAGTATGTTGGCGAAATACGTCGTCGCAAATTATTTTCGGTTATAGTTGTAGCTCAAGGAAAAGACTTTTGAAGTTTTGTTAATTATTGTTATTAATATTTAATGGTTGGTCGTTTAAAGAGCACGTTGAGCCATTTGTTAGCTGCAGCCTTCTTATTCTTTTCATCTTCCCAAAATTTCTTCATCCTCCTTTCGGTCCGTTCTTTGAGCGAGAGCATATGAGAATTGGTCTCATGTCTATAGTTAGTCCGAGTAGTTTCCTGTAGGTCATCAGCGACTTCTGTGAGAGGCTTTTAGTGTCGGCTAGCTATAATTGGTTTGTCGAATCCAATTTGTCGTGTGGCATATTATAGATTCTCCATTCGTGCTTTCAGACTTCCGTCCGTAACCAAATACTATGGTCAGATAATACACTTTTCTGCCCTTTATTTAATCTATGTATCGCTTTAAACCATTGAGTGCAAATAGTTTTTCAATATCTGTCGTTCTATTTTGTCAGTGACGTTGACTTCCACGATTTCTGATAACCTCGCAGTAGGGCAGAGTGCTTCTGGGAAAACTACATGTCCGATAACGGCAAAATTTGTCTTTGGTGGACACGAATTTCCGGTTGTAACTGTTCTGGGAGATTATGTAGACTTAATGCAGTATTTGTGTACAGATTTTTTTAGCTACTTTATCACAGTCAGTTTTTCCAGTAATTTCATTTGAGAACTGTTATTATTATTATTATCTACGGCCTGGCCCGATAGTCGCTCGCGTTAGCACACCGCTTCTGGGATGTTCGGAAGTGCGCCGGGCCCGGATCGAATTCGCTCGAATGATTAACTACGAAAGACTGTGTGCCGGTCAGCCTGGATGTGGTTTTTAGGCGATTTCGCACATCAGACTTAGTGAATACCGGGCTGGTACCCAGGTCTCGCCCCAGATGCACGATTTGGAAACATTCAGATGACGTTCGCACGTCTAACATGGATTACACTGGACGCAGACAGACGAGGCACAGGAATTCCGACCCAGGTGGAAAAAGGGTTGGCGATAGGAAGGGAATTCAGCCACCCTGTAGCACTATCATTGCAAATCCGAAAGTTAACATACCGACCTCGTGAAGCTAGGGGATAAAGGCCAGGAAAGAGAAGAACCGAGATTAATATTATCTGCGGAATGGCTTGTCCATCGCATTAAACAATGAACAGTTCCAGAGATAGGCCATCAACGTCAACATTTTGCGGCCACGTTTCTGTATTTCTCTTTCAGAGGCTTGGTAGTAATAGAACTGTCCGACTGTTTTAGAGAAGTACGTTGCCCGGTACCAGTTGTCGAGTTCTGCTGATAGGCAGTATGCAGTAACGCTGGGGATTTCCGTATTTGGTGCTCATAAAATTTAAATACGCCGGCCAGCGGTTCCACCGCATTTAGGTTGACGAGATAGCATCTATCGCTCGCTGAATGTAAGGAGCGGAACAGCCCGCAGGGACGCAGAGATATGTGTAGCGCAGTTACAAGAAGTCGCCGATCTGCGCGCGGTGTGGACTGACTCCAGCTGCCCGCTGCTAGGGTGGGCTACTGAGCAACTGACTTCGTAGGAATTCTTTTATATCTTGGGGAATATTCGACCCGTTCCAACTCTCCGCCTGTATGTAAATATACACTATGAGGAACCGGTGCCTTTTATTCCTGTGCCGCAAATCCAGTTCCTGCCTTTTTAATATCCCTGTCTTCCGTATCAGAGGTAGGAGCATTAAGGTGACGAGCAAGTAATCTCACATAAGAAATCAGCACGAGGAAAACAGTGAGGATCGACGATCTCATTAGCAACGAGGCACTACTATGAGTGAGCTTGATAAATATTATTAACTGCAATCTCAGAGGTTAGTTAATAGTTAGTTACGTGTGACACAGATCAAATTCGCAATAAATGTAAGGACGTGGGACGTGCCAACAGAACAAACGTAGAACAGTTATACATTGAAGCGCTAGAGAAACTGGTATAGGCATGCGTATTCAAATACAGAGATATGTAAACAGGCAGAACACGGCGCTGCGGTCAGCAACGCCTAAATAAGACAGCAGGTATCTGGTGCAGTTGTTAGATCGGTTACTGCTGCTAAAATGGCAAGTTATCAAGATTTAAGTGAGTCTGAACGTGGTGTTATAGTCGGTGCACGAGCGATGGGACGCAGCATCTCAGAGGTAGCGATGAAGTGGAGATTTTCCCGTACGACCATTTCACGAGTGTACCGTCAATATCAGAAATCCGGTAAAACATCAAATCCCCGACATCACTGCGGCCGGACAAGAACGGGACCAGCGACGACCGAATAAAATAGCTCAACGTGCCAGAAGTGGAAACCTCCCTCAGATTGTTGCAGATTTCAATGCTGGGCCATGAACAAGTGTCGCGTACGAACCATTCAACGAAACATCATCGACATGGGCTTTCGGAGCCGAAGGCCTATTCGTGTACCCTTAATGACTACACGACACAAAGCTTTACGCCTCGCCTGGGCCTGTAAACACCGACATTGGACTGTTGATGACTGAAAACATGTTGCCTGGTCGGTAGAGTCTCGTTTCACATTGTATCGGCCGCATGGACGTGTACGGGTGTGGAGACAGTCTCATGAACCCATGGACCCTGCAAGTCAGCAGGAGACTGTTCAAGCTGGTGGAGGCTCTGTAATGGTGTGCAGCGTGTTCAGCTGGAGTATATGGGACGCCTAATACGTCTAGATACGACTTTGACAGGTGAAACTTCTTGCGTCCTGTCTGATCACCTGCATCCATTAATGTACATTGTGCATTCTGACGGACTTGGCAATTCCAGCAGGACAACGCGACACCCACCACGTCCAGAATTGCCACAGAGTGGCTCCAGGAACACTCTTCTGAGCTTAAACACTTCCGCTGGCCACAAACTCTCCAGACATGAACATTACTGAGAATATCTGGGCTGCCTTGCAACGTGCTGTTCAGAAGAGATCTTCACCCCTTCGTACTCTCACGGATTTATGGACTGTCCTGCAGGATTCATGGTGCCAGTTCCCTCCTGCACTACTTCAGACATTAGTCGAGTTCATGTCACGTGGTGTTCCGGCACTTCTGCGTGAGCCCTACACAATATTAGGCAATTGTGCCAGTTCCTTTCGCTCTTAAGTGTATATAGCTAAAAAATAAGTAAATAATAATATTTATGTTGGTACATCTACAGTTTTTCCTTTAAAAGGACTGACTGTCTCTACACAAGAATTGCTCCAAGTTATAGGGGAAGTTATTAAGGAGAAACGTCTGTAATCTATATTTGAAAACAATTCTGCCATCAATCAGATATTTTATTTCTATGGATAGAGTATCAACGAGTTGTATAGCTGTATAATTCGCTCTATTCTGTATCAGTGCTAGATTCATTAAAAGGGACTTAGAGCATTTTTTCTTTTTCTGCTGTACTTGTGAATATCTTTGCTCTTCTCAAACTTAGGTGGGCTGGTGATAACAAATTTCGTAGGTGAATAAATGCAGTGTGAGATTGTGGTTAATATTCCAAGCTGCTTAAAGAGATACCTCCAAAATGCATGTCCTTGACGTCCACACATAATTATAATTTATCTCTTTCGTGCAATGAATACTTTTTGATTACACAAGTAGTTACCTTGAATATTATCTAGTAAGATAACAATGAATTAAATTACGCTAAATATGTTAACTTACTGACTGCCATATCCCCAAAGTTGGCAATTATTCTGACGGTAAAAGCAGCCAGACCTACACATTGTAGCAGGTCCACTATATGATATTTCCAGTTTCCGTCAATAAGGACACCTAGGAACTGACAGTTTTCTATTCTATTTAGTATTTCTTGTTGGTAGACTAGGTTAACGGGAGGTGGGTTATTTATGACAGTATAAAACTTATTGTTTATAGTTAAATTATATATGAGAAAGTTTTATCCAGTAAAAATTTTGATATTCTCCAAGTAAACACCTTGGTACATATAGTGGTAGCTATCTCTTAATGTAAACAAATAAGTGTTGTGCTCTTTACGAGACGTGAAAGTGCAATATTCATTGCTTACAGGATTATGAGGCACAAAGAGTGTCAGTCATGTCATATAAATACCTGGCCGAAACCATTTTATGATAGATGAAATGCAACGTTGACATAAGCTTGGTACTGTTGGGTCACTGGAATATTACAGTTTCTCTTCGGAAGAGGTCACTTACAAACAGAGTTTAAACCTAGTATGGCAAGCTCTCTCTTTCTTTCTCTCTCTCTCTCTCTCTCTCTCTCTCTCTCTCTCTCTCTCTCTCTCCCTTAATTTTGATTTACACGTGTTGATGCTTAGCGTTTATCCTGTCGAGCAGGATCTACTGTTTTCATCATATGGAAAATTTATTTAGTGTTTATTTTATTGCCAGACCCTCTTCCTCTCACCATTCGTGAATACTGTGATTCCCGTAGGGTAGGATATCGAAAGTACACAAAGAAGGACGCTGCGAATGGCGCCAGGTTTGTTTGACTGGTGGACGAGCACAGCGATGGCGAAAAATCTCAGCTTTTCAGCACTAGAAGAGCGAAACTGAATATCTCACGAACGCTAGGTATGGAAACTGCAAGAAACAGATTTTAAGGTGGAACTAGAACTACGCTTCACTCCCTGCTCATCGATCTCGTAGACAGTGAAGAAAAATAAGAGTGGTGTCAGTTCGCAAGAAGTCGTCCAACTAGTAATTTTTCATACGCCCCACCTGTGAATGCAATGGGAAGAAACGAAAAAAGAAAAGTATTTTTTGGCGTCTTCCGTTGCACACTTTATAGAGATTTCAAACGGAGATCCATATGCAGAACGGCACGAGGATGGGGAAGGACCTAGTCAGTTTTGAACGACATATCCCAACATCCAGTTTCTTTACAAATATTTTAATGATTGCTTCTCCTAGGCTTGTATAAGGAAAAATTACTTCCACAGAAACACCACATCTGCGTTTATAATTTTGTTATACACGTGTTAGTGCTTAGCGCGTCGTCAGGAAATAAAACATTTTATTTACATCTGGACTATATTATTTCATTAGCAATTGTAAACAACGTGTATTATTCGCTGATAACGAGAAAAGTCCTAAACAAGTCGGATGACAAAATTATGTAAATGTAGCTGAGAGGTGTCTCTTTGGAAATGAGGCGTCGTTCATGACATTTTCTCATGGTATCCGACAAAAACAAGCAATTTCAAAAACCAGTTTATGGATGCTACAGGAAACGAATACTTTGAAAACCTGACAGAGATTTGAATCATGGCTCTCCCGAAAATGAGTTTAATATGTTGAGCAGTGCGTCACCTCATTTCGACGTGAAATAAGTGCATAGTAACGGAAATGGTAGTTTGTGGTTCACGTGATACTCCGCAGATGGAGGACAACCGACATAAACACTTCACGTAACATGAGTCGCTGTATCCCGCGACTATATTCTCCACCGAACGATGTGTGTATTATTCGCTGATAACGAGAAAAGTCCTAAACAAGTCGGATGACAAAATTATGTAAATATAGGTGAGAGGTGTCTCTTTGGAAATGAGGCGTCGTTCATGACATTTTCTCGCGGTATCCGAGAAAAACAAGCGATTTCAAAAAGCAGTTTATGGATGCTACAGGAAACGAATACTTTGAAAACCTGACAGAGATTTGAATCATGGCTCTCCCGAAAATGAGTTTAATATGTTGAGCAGTGCGTCACCTCATTTCGACGTGAAATCAGTGCATAGTAACGGAAATGGTAGTTTGTGGTTCACGTGATACTCCGCAGATGGAGGACAACCGACATAAACACTTCACGTAACACGAGTCGCTGTATCCCGCGACTATATTCTCCACCGAACGATGTCAGGAAGGAATATGTTCTATACCGCGATTTAAAATATAAAATTTATTTCTTGTATATGCCACGGCGTAAAGTTAATTTTCATTTTCCGCGATGATCTTTGTTGCCGTTCGTTATTCATATTCACATGTTCGTGAACTTTTACAGCGTCGTTTTGTGGAAAAGTTGTTGAAAGCGGTATTTAGATGTGATCTAACATACTAATTAATGATTTCTCCTTATTGCGTCAACTGCCAAAAATATATCTGGTAAGTTCCTAAAAACATTGGCGTTCGAACAAACACCAAGTCAGATGCTGTGTGACGGCGATTTTGCATCAGTCGGGTCGATGATATCGCTTGGAATAAGAACAGAGTATAAAGCACACCGAGGAAATAGACCACTGTTTGAAGAAACATTTAAATATGCAACGGAAGGATACGACCGTGCGGACTATCTTCGCAAACATACGATTGATTCTACGTTTATTTCACGAATAGAACCCAGTTCGCTACACTGGCTAGCAAGTACTCTAAAGAAACGTCGGGTGTTGCCCAAGGAAGCGTCATATAGATGTAACGTTCTCAATATACACTCCTGGAAATGGAAAAAAGAACACATTGACACCGGTGTGTCAGACCCACCATACTTGCTCCGGACACTGCGAGAGGGCTGTACAAGCAATGATCACACGCACGGCACAGCGGACACACCAGGAACCGCGGTGTTGGCCGTCGAATGGCGCTAGCTGCGCAGCATTTGTGCACCGCCGCCGTCAGTGTCAGCCAGTTTGCCGTGGCATACGGAGCTCCATCGCAGTCTTTAACACTGGTAGCATGCCGCGACAGCGTTGACGTGAACCGTATGTGCAGTTGACGGACTTTGAGCGAGGGCGTATAGTGGGCATGCGGGAGGCCGGGTGGACGTACCGCCGAATTGCTCAACACGTGGGGCGTGAGGTCTCCACAGTACATCGATGTTGTCGCCAGTGGTCGGCGGAAGGTGCACGTGCCCGTCAACCTGGGACCGGACCGCAGCGACGCACGGATGCACGCCAAGACCGTAGGATCCTACGCAGTGCCGTAGGGGACCGCACCGCCACTTAGCAGCAAATTAGGGACACTGTTGCTCCTGGGGTATCGGCGAGGACCATTCGCAACCGTCTCCATGAAGCTGGGCTACGGTCCCGCACACCGTTAGGCCGTCTTCCGCTCACGCCCCAACATCGTGCAGCCCGCCTCCAGTGGTGTCGCGACAGGCGTGAATGGAGGGACGAATGGAGACGTGTCGTCTTCAGCGATGAGAGTGGCTTCTGCCTTGGTGCCAATGATGGTCGTATGCGTGTTTGGCGCCGTGCAGGTGAGCGCCACAATCAGGACTGCATACGACCGAGGCACACAGGGCCAACACCAGGCATCATGGCGTGGGGAGCGATCTCCTACACTGGCCGTACGCCTCTGGTGATCGTCGAGGGGACACTGAATAGGGCATGGTACATCCAGACCGTCATCGAACCCATCGTTCTACCATTCCTAGACTGGCAAGGGAACTTGCTGTTCCAACAGGACAATGCACGTCCGCATGTATCCCGTGCCACCCAACGTGCTCTAGAAGGTGTAAGTCAACTACCCTGGCCAGCAAGATCTCCGGATCTGTCCCCCATTGAGCATGTTTGGGACTGGATGAAGCGTCGTCTCACGCGGTCTGCACGTCCAGCATGAACGCTGGTCCAACTGAGGCGCCAGGTGGAAATGGCATGGCAAGCCGTTCCACAGGACTACATCCAGCATCTCTACGATCGTCTCCATGGGAGAACAGGAGCCTGCATTGCTGCGAAAGGTGGATATACACTGTAGTAGTGCCGACATTGTGCATGCTCTGTTGCCTGTGTCTATGTGCCTGTGGTTCTGTCAGTGTGATCATGTGATGTATCTGACCCCAGGAATGTGTCAATAAAGTTTCCCCTTCCTGGGACAATGAACTCACGGTGTTCTTATTTCAATTTCCAGGAGTGTACAAAAACGATAAGCCAGATATCATTGGCAGCATTGTAATGGTTCAAATGGTTCAAATGGCTCTGAGCAGTATGCGACTTAACTTCTGAGGGTATCAGTCGCGTAGAACTTAGAACTAATTAAACCTAACTAACCTAAGGACATCACACACATCCATGCCCGAGGCAGGATTCGAACATGCAACCGTAGCGGTCGCTCGGCTCCAGACTGGAGCGCCTAGAACCGCACGGCCACCCCGGCCGGCGCAGCATTGTAATATTATTCACTGACGAGGCTGTTGTGACAAGAAGTTGTTGCTGTCCGCCGATCGTAAAGATGTAGAAAGACTTGGGCGAAATTTCCACTTGGTGTAATGAATGGCAACTTTTTCTAAATGGGGAAAAATGTAAGTTAACGCCTGTAACAAAGAAAAAGGTTCGTATGGTATCCGCTGAGAGCATTAGTGTTCAGCGGTTTGAACACAGCACATCGCACAAGGATTTAGTGACAGCGTTAAGAAGCGATATGAGATGCAACAATCGCGTAAAATGAGAATTACAAAAGGCGAATGGAAGACAGATTCGTTGGAAGGGCTCTAGGAATGTGCGGTGCATTTTTAATGCAAACCGCATGCATGAAACTAAGACGACTAATTCTAGTCTGTATCAGGTAGGCGTAACAACAGATGTGGAACGGTTTCAGAGAGGTGCTGCTAGGATCATAACAGCCCGGTACAGTCCGCAATGAAATGTGACAAGAACATATGGGGAACTTAAATGAGAAGAAAGGCGACGTACGCTTTGTGAAACCGTGAGAAGCAAGTTTGAAGAACGTGTATCCGAGGGAGACTGTACGGCCGTTCTGCTGCCATCATCTTGTATGTTGCATAAGGAATAAGATATGGGAGATTAAGTCGCTTATAGAAGCTTGTATCCTTCGCGGTTCTAGGCGCTCAGTCCGGAACCGCGCGACTGCTACGGTCGCAGGTTCGAATCGTGCTTCGGGCATGGATGTGTGTGACGTCCTTAGGTTAGTTAGGTTTAAGTAGTTCTAAGTTCTAGGGGACTGAAGACCACAGATCTTAAGTCCCATAGTGCTCAGAGCCATTGTCCAATTTTTGAAGCTTATAGACAGTCATTATTCCCTTCCTCAATACGCAGATAGAGTAGTTCAGGTAATCGCCAGTATTGGGGGAGGCATCCTCTGCCATGCACTGTACAGTAGTTTGTGGAGTGTAGATGTAGATGTAGAAGTGAATGAGGGAACACCTATAGCTTCGCTCAGCAGAGTCACGACCTGACACCGTTAACGCCTCTATATCAAAGCAAACAACTTTAAGCACTCTTCCACAAGCGGCAGTAACGAAGCGGTAACGAGCAGACGATGTAAACCAGAAGACGTCGCTTAGGGCAATGGACGGTGACAGCGCTGTGGTACAGGAAGTCCGCGACAAGTCGGGTACGGGGCCACCACCGTTTCCCAACGAGCTGTGTGCGGTGCGTGTCCGTGCGCGAGAAACGAGGTCAACCCTCGCCGGCCAACGTGTGCCCTGGAGCGAGTAAGCGCTTGCCTTCAGCCCACACCGCAGCGGAAGTCGTTCCGCCTCGAAGGACGGCCGAAAAATTTCCCTTAGCTATTCCGTACACCCATAATAATTGGTCGGCGCCGGATATGGAATTTAATCAAGGCTGCCTCAACACGAAGAGGGAGACCCAATATGAACAAAGACAACTAAGATTTCAGTCACCTCTCAGAGCAGGTGGAGCTGGAGACTGGAACAGTACTGGCGCTGATGACGTCAGTGGACGTTACTGAGGACATTGCCCCCATCGTGTCCGGGTCATGTTGATAACCTAACGGATTCGGCGAATGTCACGACGTTCGCGTACTTTTCGAGTACAAGGAATAAGAAGTCTTCGAAACATTGCGTTTTGTTAGTTGTTCGCCTGTTTTCTGAATCATAAATGCGATCTCTCTCTGGATATGATTTCAGACTTGTAAGTTTACAAATGTAAAATTTTTCTCAGAGTAAAATATTGGTATAGGGTGACTATTTATGCGATGATCTTTTATAAAAATGTTAGGGTGTTTTTATCTTTTTTCAGTGGTATCTCTCTCCATCACACACACACACACACACACACACACACACACACACATAGACACACACACTATGGTATTACATAGGAGCAATCAAGCAGACATGAATTCGGGTTTGTTGCAAGTTAATTTTACTACACTCCTGGAAATTGAAATAAGAACACCGTGAATTCATTGTCCCAGGGAGGGGAAACTTTATTGACACATTCCTGGGGTCAGATACAACACATGATCACACTGACAGAACCACAGGCACATAGACACAGGCAACAGAGCATGCACAATGTCGGCACTAGTACAGTGTATATCCACCTTTCGCAGCAATGCAGGCTGCTATTCTCCCATGGAGACGATCGTATAGATGCTGGATGTAGTCCTGTGGAACGGCTTGCCATGCCATTTCCACCTGGCGCCTCAGTTGGACCAGCGTTCGTGCTGGACGTGCAGACCGCGTGAGACGACGCTTCATCCAGTCCCAAACATGCTCAATGGGGGACAGATCCGGAGATCTTGCTGGCCAGGGTAGTTGACTTACACCTTCTAGAGCACGTTGGGTGGCACGGGATACATGCGGACGTGCATTGTCCTGTTGGAACAGCAAGTTCCCTTGCCGGTCTAGGAATGGTAGAACGATGGGTTCGATGACGGTTTCGATGTACGGTGCACTGTTCAGTGTCCCCTCGACGATCACCATACGTGTACGGCCAGTGTAGGAGATCGCTCCCCACGCCATGATGCCGGGTGTTGCCCCTGTGTGCCTCGGTCGTATGCAGTCCTGATTGTGGCGCTCACCTGCACGGCGCCAAACACGCATACGACCATCATTGGCACCAAGGCAGAAGCCACTCTCATCGCTGAAGACGACACGTCTCCATTCGTCCCTCCATTCACGCCTGTCGCGACACCACTGGAGGCGGGCTGCACGATGTTGGGGCGTGAGCGGAAGACGGCCTAACGGTGTGCGGGACCGTAGCCCAGCTTCATGGAGACGGTTGCGAATGGTGTTCGCCGATACCCCAGGAGCAACAGTGTCCCTAATTTGCTGGGAAGAGGCGGTGCGGTCCCCTACGGCACTGCGTAGGATCCTACGGTCTTGGCGTGCATCCGTGCGTCTCTGCGGTCCGGTCCCAGGTTGACGGGCACGTGCACCTTGCGCCGACCACTGGCGACAACATCGATGTACTGTGGAGACCTCACGCCCCACATGTTGAGCAATTCGGAGGTACGTCCACTCGGCCTCCCGCATGCCCACTATATGCCCTTGCTCAAAGTCCGTCAACTGCACATACGGTTCACGTCCACGCTGTTGCGGCATGCTACCAGTGTTAAAGACTGCGATGGAGCTCCGTATGCCACGGCAAACTGGCTGACACTGACGGCGGCGGTGCACAAATGCTGCGCAGCTAGCGCCATTCGACGGCCAACACCGCGGTTCCTGGTGTGTCCGCTGTGCCGTGCGTGTGATCATTGCTTCTACAGCCCTCTCGCAGTGTCCGGAGCAAGTATGGTGGGTCTGACACACCGGTGTCAATGTGTTCTTTTTTCCATTTCCAGGAGTGTATTAGCTTCTTCGCATTTCTAAGTAAATGTTCAAAAATTTTTTGGCTGAATACCTCTCTCCATTTGGTGTCACACTAAGACTGAGTGATGGATATAAAAAGTAATTTCTCCTTCTGTTTTTATATTTATGAATGTTATTGTCGTTAATTAACTTCATAAAGTAGCAAGTGTAATCTGAGGTGACTGTCAGTAAGCCCAGCTGTTTCATCAAGTCTACGAGTGGTTAAAAAGTAGCCAATGCATATTACTACTGAATACTTGGTTTTTCGCGCCAACATTGTTTGATCCCTCATATCTTCCAAATAGATAACCACTTCGTCTTCTATCAAGTAAACAGACAACTCTTTCCTTTAGAGGACATCAGTATGCTCGCTCCGCCTGTACGCTCCCTCTCCTCTGCATTTAACTGCACCATTCATTTTGCACACCTAGAGTTGACGAAACCCTTATATGAAACGAAACGTCCTGACAGATTAGGACTGTGTGCTAAACGGGGACTCGAAACTCGGACCACTGGCTTCCGCAGACAAAGTGAGATACTGGCGGAAGTAGAGCTAGCGAGAGGGTCGTGAGTCGTGCTGGGATAGCTCAGTCGATGAGCACTTGCTCGCGGAAGACAGTGACCTATGGTACGATTCCATCCCGGCACACAGTTTTAATCTGCAAGGATGTTTCAATTCAACCATACTCGATTATGAAAACTCTTGTTATCTGTGTCAGACTTATCAACCAACATAAACTGCAGGCTCCTAACTAAGGTACGAGCATATGGGATCGGTTCCCAAGTATGTGAGTGGCTCGAAGACTTCTTAAGTAATAGAACCCAGTATGTTGTCCTCGATGGTGAGTGTTCATCGGAGGTGAGGGTATTATCTGGTATGTCCGCTGTTGCTTTCTATCTACATAAATGATCTTTTGGATAGGGTGGATAGCAATGTGCGGCTGTTTGCTGATGATGCTGTGGTGTACGGGAAGGTGTCGTCGTCGAGTGACTGTAGGAGGATACAAGATGACTTGGAGAGGATTTGTGATTGGTGTAAGCAATGGCAGCTAACTCTAAATATAGATAAATGTAAATTAATTAAGACGAATAGGAAAAAGAATCCTGTTATGTTTGAGTACTCCATTAGTAGTGTAGTGCTTGACACAGTCACGTCGATTACATATTTGGGCGTAACATTGCAGAGCGATATGAAGTGGGACAAGCATGTAATGGCAGTTGTGGGGAAAGCGGATAGTCGTCTTCAGTTCATAGGTAGAATTTTGGGAAGATGTGGTTCATCTGTAAAGGAGACCGCTTATAAAACACTAATACGACCTATTCTTGAGTACTGCTCGAGCGTTGGGGATCCCTGTCAGGTCGGATTGAGGGAGGACATAGAAGCAATTCAGAGGCGGGCTGCTAGATTTGTTACTGGTAGGTTTGATCATCACGCGTGTGTTACGGAAATGCTTCAGGAGCTCGGGTGGGAGTCTCTGGAGAAAAGGAGGCGTTCTTTCCGTGAATCGCTACTGAGGAAATTTAGAGAACCAGCATTTGAGGCTGACTGCAGTACAATTATACTGCCGCCAACTTAAATTTCACGGAAAGACCACAAAGATAAGATAAGAGAGATTAGGGCTCGTACAGAGGCATATAGGCAGTCATTTTTCCCTCGTTCTGTTTGGGAGTGGAACAGGGAGAGAAGATGCTAGTTGTGGTACGAGGTACCCTCCGCCACGCACCGTATGGTGGCTTGCGGGGTATGTATGTAGATGTAGATGAAACCAAGAATTCTTCATTTCCAGTTAATCCGTGTCCGTTCGAATATGATACAATTATTTCTGGTCACTTCCCTTTGCTACGTAAACGTAGAAGCGAAGAGGCGGTTATGTACATTGCTAGTGGAATCGATACTTGAACAACTACTTGCTGTAGAAGTACTGTCCGCAGTGACGCGAAAACGTGAAACGCGCGGCAGGAGCGAGTTGGAGGCTACCCGGAGCAGGGGCGAGAGAGCTGGGGCTTCCGCTAGAGATTACGCCCGCATACGCTGGGGCGCCGCGGTGTCGAAACGCGGCCACATTCCGGTTCCGGCTCGTCCCAGAGCCGGCGACATTATTCTCTGTTGTTTCCTGTATGCTAACTGCCGTCTCACCCACTCACCCTGACGCAACCACCCGGGCACTGGAATTTCCGTAGAGAAACTACTTACGCGCTCGTGGTTTCCACACGACCTGACGTAGTGTTTCGACCACTGAAACTTGTATGCCCTATTACGATTTACGAAGGAGACTGCAAAAGGGGTATCGTATGTTACGGACTATAAGACGCACTTTTTTTTCGGAAAATTGAGTCTTAAATTCAGAACGTCTTATACTCGCCATTAGTATAAAAATGTCCAGTGTTTGATTTAAAATTCACGCCGGTCTTAAAAATGGCCATATATTCGATGCCGCGTGAAACCTATCTCTATGTGGCAACATTGTATTCGACTGGCCGCAGCAGCAGTGCACCGATGCTAAAATCAGTGTGGAACTAAGCCAAGTAGCGAATGTGGACGAAACTACTCTGATAGTTGATGTGCCGAGTAACAGAGGTTGCCGTGAAAGGCGCTGAAACTGTAACTATAAAAAACAAGTGGACACGAAACATTGCACTACATTGTTGTTCTTTCATGTTGTCTTGATGGTACAAAACTTAATCCAATGATTATTTTCAAGCGCAAAACAATGCCAAAACCTTCTGAAATTCCGCTATGTGTTGTTCACGTACCGGGTGATCAAAAAGTCAGTATAAATTTCAAAACTTAATAAACCACGGAATAATGTAGGTAGAGAGGTAAAAATTGACACACATGCTTTGAGTGACATGGGGTTTTATTGGAACCAACCCATATTGCTAGACGCGTGAAAGATCTCTTGCGCCCGTCGTTTGGTGGTGATCGTGTGCTCAGCCGCCACTTTAGTCATGATTGGCCTCCCAGGTCCCCAGACCTCAGTCCGTGCGATTATTGGCTTTTTGGGTTACCTGAACTCGCAAGTGTACCGTGATCGACCGACATCTCTAGCGCTGCTGAAAGACAACACCCGACGCCAATGCCTCACCATAACTCCGGACACGCTTTACAGTGCTGTTCACAACATTATTCCTCGACTACAGCTATTGTTGAGGAATGATGGTGGACGTATTGAGCATTTCGGTTGTAAAGAACATCATCTTTGCTTTGTCTTACTTTGTTATGCTAATTATTGGTATTCTGATCAGATGAAGCGCCATCTGTCGGACGTTTTTTGAACTTATGTATTTTTTTTGTTCTGATAAAACCCCCTGTCATTCCAATCATATGTGTCAATTTGAGAGATTCTGTTGTTTCTGTGCTTGCCTTGTAATAATGGGCAAAACATTACGTCCATTGCAAAACATAAAATACTTTTCTTTTAAAATGTTGTAAGCAACATGTTATACTGATGTTTGAAGATGGCGGCAACGTAGGGTGTCAATATGCAACACACAGAAAAACCTCCACGGCACTGTATTTCCTCCTAAGAACGTAACATTCAATTGTCTGGATGTCATCGCAAAAAAGAAGTCAGTGAATCATGGGCTATTGTGGGCAGTGAGCAGTACGGCGATATTTTGCCGGTTTACTAAGCGTACTGGAGACCCTCAGAAAGCCCACTTGAGAAAAAAAAGTCCACCACTAGATAAGTGTATTATTAACGAAGTCGGTACAGACATGCAAGGTATCTGCACGAACGCTCCTTTGTTTACCGATTTGTGCATTGCAGGAGACACTTCCATGCAACAACTGCAAGGTGCAACAAAGTAAATTTAATATAGGGGGTTCACACTCAACGTCTATGACATTAGGCAATCCGCGCAGAGTGGCCGCGCTGCTATAGGCCCCTTGTCAAGGATTGCGCAGCCCCTCCCGCTGGAGGTTCGAGTCCTCCCTGGGGCATAGGTGTGTGTGTTGTTCTTGGCATAAGTTAGTTTAGCTAGCGTGTAAGTCTAGGGACCGACGACCTCAGCAGTTTGGTCTCTTAGGAATTCACACACATTTTTGTCATTAGGCAAGGTAGGGACATTTTAAAGCCATTATGACTATATTTCGACCGTGACTGTATCAAAAATTATGAAAAAGTTTATTTAAATAACCGCTACCAGTCACAAAATTTGTTACTACTGAATTATTTATTGAGCAACATGTTTCGGGGAATACCCCATCTTCAGGCTCAAAGGCCTTACAAAAACATATTTTAACATTAAAGTCATATTAAAGCCTTTTATAAGAGCTTTTATAAGAGCTAAGGCTTTAATATGACTTTAATGTTAAAATATGTTTTTGTAAGGCCTTTGAGCCTGAAGATGGGGTATTCCCCGAAACATGTTGCTCAATAAATAATTCAGTAGTAACAAATTTTGTGACTGGTAGCGGTTATTTAAATAAACTTTTTCATAGGGACATTTTTCTGTGATCTTGAAACATAGTATGTAGTGTCAGAAAAACGAGGTGCCATGTCAAAGTCGGTACATCACGAAGGAACCACGAGTAAGAACACTCCCTGCTTGACGCAGCAGCGATTGAGAGACGTCCGCGGAGACGCCCCTGAAGAGTTTCCATGCGCCGCCGCTGCCGGAAGCTTGCTTACGTCAGACAGCAACGCCGCTGACCTCTCTCGGTAATCATCGCCAACGATAACAATATCGTCTTAGTTCATCATCTCCGAAACGACTTAAACAACTATTACCCAGAACAGTGTACCGAAGTCTACTGTCAGTTGTACCTTGAGATGCGACTATGATTCTGCATTTTATAAGGTGACAACATTTAGTGTTCAGCGATGGTAACAAATACAGATTCTCATTACTTTGACCATGGATTGTTTGCAGGATAAGTATTTTATATTTTTCATATAAAAATAAAGTGATCTAACGTTTTTTTTTGGTATTATAGTATCCGCTAGATTTCCTCCAGAAGTAAATCTAGACTTGCAACGACACATTACAGAGCCAGCGAGGGTGTCACAAGTGCTTTTTCGTCTGTCACTACACAATAAATGCAGCATTCATCAAAACTGCGTATAGTTTCAAGTGTCATTTTGATAATATGTATTGTCTTGTTATCGAATCATATGCAACAATAGTAGATGTCTCGATAGAGCGTGTATCACAAGGCGCACGGTTAGAGTCTTTTAATAGTGTGATGGGTGTACGTTGGGCATTCAGTCTGCCCTACAGTGCTGTCATTAACTATCAGTTCTGATGCCAAACAATACCGACAGGAAACTAATCTGAACGATCACGCCAACGATGACGTCAGGGCACCTATGAAACAGGGTGGTGTTTGCCGGGTAGTGCAAATCCACAGTCACTGTGTGCACAGCCACAAACGGCGCAGTATGGCACATAAAGACGTCTACCAGGCTCTCTGCGATGGAGGGACATAGGGAGAATGGAAGCAGGAGAGTCGCAAATTGGTGTGAAACGTTCTGTTGTTTCTCGTATGTGGCGACAGGTTTATAGAGACTGGAACTGTATTCCGAAGACTAAAGCAGAGCCGAGCACGCATGACATCAGAACAGAGGACCATTATTTGAAGTGCTTGTTTCAGTAGTGGTACAAGTCCATTTTTCTTCATATTGAGATACAGAGTCCTAAAGATAAATGAGCGCTGATAAATCTGCACTTGAGATACCAGAAATATTCAAGCATATGGCTTCTTAGTAGAGATGAAACTTTCTTTCTGTTTGTTTGGACCATTAATTTCAGAAGCATTATAGGCAGAAAAGTGGAGGTAATGGACTTGTACCACTATTCATTTCGTTGTAAGAAAACGATGGTACCAACTTACTACTGCACAGCAATTGGCATCTGACTTCGCTGCTCCCACCGGACTTGTTGTATCGAGGCAAACGGTGTCAGCAGGCTTTGGCAGAGCGGCCTTTATTGCCAGACACCTGCTGTATATGTACCTGTGACGCATCTTCACAGAAGGGAACGTCTAGAGTGGAGCCATCAACATGTCACCTCGACGGTCGAGCAGTGGGTTCAAAAATGGTTCAAATGACTCTGAACACTATGGGACTTAATATCTGTGGTCATCAGTCCTCTAGAACTTAGAACTACTTAAACCTAACTAACCTAAGGACGTAACACACATCCATGCCCGAGGCAAGATTCGAACATCCGACCGTAGCGGTCACGCGGTTCCAGACTGAAGCGCCTAGAACCGCACGACCACAACGGCCGGCCGAACAGTGGGCCAATGTTATTTTCGCATGTGAGTCCCAATTTAGTCTGGAGAGTGATTCCTGATGTATTCGCATCTGAAGGGCACGTGGAAAGTGATTTCTGGAGCCAAATATTGTGGAAAGAGACCGATATGGAGGAGGATCGCTAATGATATGGGCAGGGATTATGTTGATCACTCGAGTAAGTCTTCATGAACTTACAGGTTAGAATCAGGAAGGTTTAATAGCTGTCAGGTATCGTGACGGATTAATGGGCGTTATTGCCTCCACATCTTTGTGAGGCCTGTACTGTAGCCAGAGGTGGTCACACTTCATACTGAGCACATTAACCAGTGCTGACGTGGGGTTGTTGCGAGGTACTGTGGGCTCAGACTTCGTACTGATGGACGATAATGCTCGACTTCATAGAGCATGAGTGGTTGATGTTTCCTTGGAAACGGAAGAAACTGCACGCACGGAATCCTATAGCGAATGACTTAGATGCACTAGGGACACGGGTTGCACCACGTCAGCATCCACCATCCACTCTCTTAAGATTTGCGAGCATCTCTGCAGGAAGGATGGGCGTTATTGCCTCAACAAGAGATTGATGACATCATTTACGGCATACCTCATCGTTGTGAGGCCTGTACTGATGCCAGAGGTGGTCACACTCCGTACTGAACACATTAACCAGTTGTCGGAATATGTGTTTAAACCAGTTAAATTGGGAAAAAACGAACAACATTTTTGTCTACCGTTACCCATGTTGCAGTTGTTTCATCATATCAGCAGGAGGCGGAAACGATCTTCTTGAATCATAACAAAAAGAACGCGTGGTGATTAACGGGAACAGTGATGCACACAAAGAAAGAGGGTTCAAATGGCTCTGACCACTATGGGACTCAACATCTGTGGTCATAAGTCCCCTAGAACTTAGAACTACTGAAGCCTAACTAACCTAAGGACATCACACACACCCATGCCCGAGGCAGGATTCGAACCTGCGACCGTAGCAGCCCCGCGATTCCAGACTGCAGCGCCAGAACCGCAAGGCCACCGCGAAGAAAGAGGGAGTTTATAAATACACTACTGGCCATTAAAATTGCTACACGAAGAAGAAATGCAGATGATAAACGGGTATTCATTGGACAAATATATTATACTAGAATTGACATGTGGTTATATTTTCACGCAGTTTGGGTGCACAGATTCTGAGAAATCAGTACCCAGAACAATAACCTCTGGCCGTAATGAAGGCCTTGATACGCCTGGTCATAGAGTCAAACAGAGCTTGGATGGCGTGTACAGGTACAGCTGCCCATGCAGCTTTAACACGATACCACAGTTCATCAAGAGTAGTGACTGGCGCATTGTGACGAGCCAGTTGCTCGGCCACCATGGACCAGACGTTTTCAATTGGTGAGAGACCTGGAGTATGTGCTGGTCAGAGCAGCAGTCGAACATTTTCTGTATCCAGAAAGGCCCGTACAGGAACTGCAACATGTGGTCGTGCATTATCCTGCTGAAATGTAGGGTTTCGCAGGGATCGGATGAAGGGTAGAGCCATGGGTCGTAACACATGTGAAATGCAATGTCCACTGTTCAAAGTGCCGTCAATGTGAAGAAGAGGTGACCGAGACGTGTAACCAATGGCACACCCATACCATTACGCCGAGTGATACGCGAGTATGGTGATGACGAATACACGCTTCCAATGTGCGTTCATCACGATGTCGCCAAAGACGGATGAGACTATCATGATGCTGTAAACAGAATCTGGAGTCATCCGAAAAAATGACGTTTTGGTATTCGTGCACCCATGTTCGTCGTTGAGTGCACCATCGCATGCGCTCCTGTCTGTGATGCAGCGTCAAGGGTAACCGCAGCCATGGTCTCCGAGCTGATAGTGCATGCTGCTGCAAACGTCGTCGAACTGTTCGTGCAGATGGTTGTCGTCTTGCAAACGTCCCCATCTGTTGACTCAGGGATCGAGACGTGGCTGCAAGATCCGTTGCAGCAATGCGGATAAGATGCCTCTCACCTCGACTGCTAGTGATACGAGGCCGTTGGGATCCAGCAGGGCGTTCCGTATTACCCACTTGAACTAACCGATTCCATATTCTGCTAACAGTCATTGTCAAGTCAATGTCGCGATGCGATAAACCGCAAACGCGATAGGCTACAATCCGACCTTTATCAAAGTTGGAAACGTGATGGTACGCATTTCTCCTCCTTACACGAGGCATCACAACAACGTTTCACCAGGCAACGCCGGTTAACTGCTGTTTGTGCATGAGAAATAGGTTGGAAAGATTCATCATGTGAGCACGCTGTAGGTGTCGCCACAGGCGCCAACCTTGTGTCAATGCTCTGAAAAGCTAATCATTTGCATATCACAGCATCTTCTTCCTATCGATTAAATTTTGCGTCTGTAGGGCGTCATTTTCGTGGTGTAGCAATTTTAATGGCCAGTAGTGTAGATTATATAGGAATGGCCGCCTAGTCTTAGCAGCGATGTACACGGAGAAAGTGGTAGTTTATAAGTTGACCGAATAACTGTGAGTGGTTTGTATCTTCAGATATGTAAGAAACTGCTGTTCTGTTACACAGTCGCCGTCTCGTAATGCCTGTTTCTGGCGCACGTTCTCGGCCCTACGTAAGACTACAGTGGTGGACAGCTGGACCGTCACCGGTCCGGAGCGTGGTCAGTGGCTTCACCCGGAAGGCGGCCGGCCTAGCTGAGCGCCGGGGCGAGGAGACGCTCGCTTTTTCCTGCGGCCAGAAGAAACGGCTACCGGCCGGCGCCGCACTGACCAAATCGATTTCGATTTCGGTTCGGTTCGGTTTCGCGAGCGGCGTCAGCGCAGCGCAGCGGCGCCAGTGAAAGCTGAGCTGCGCCGTGCTTTACGCTAGCAGGCGGTGCCAGGCGCCGAGTGGAGGCGAGGCGGGTGCGGACGGAGCAGGCAGCGGGGCGTGAAAACGTCGCCGGCGCCGTCGCCGGCGTCGCAGCCCGGCAGGAGCACTGGGTCGCGGAAGTTGCGGAGCCTGGCCACGGAGCTCTTCCTGCCGGCGAACCCCGGCTTCCGCGCGCTGCCGTGTCTGCCGGAAGGAAGGAAGGGCGGGAGGGAGGGAGGAACACTGCAACTTCACGTCACCTTAATGACCGCATCATAAGGGACGGTCGAAGAAAGACTCTGCACACCTGTGCACTCTTAGCTATACAACACTCAAACAGCGATAGATGTAGGATCTTTCAAAAACATTCATCCGAAGTCCCCGTACCTAATACGGCGCAGGAAACCCGTTCGCATTCAAAACACCTTCCAGGCTTTTCGTAAAAAAGCTGTGCGATTTTCAAGCCGCATTTGTGCCATTATTCCGGCAGAATAGTGACAAGATCGGATGTTGTTGTTGTTGTTGTGGTCTTCAGTCCTGAGACTGGTTTGATGCAGCTCTCCATGCTACTCTATCCTGTGCAAGCTGCTTCATTTCCCAGTACGTACTTCAGCCTACATCCGTCTGAATTTGCTTAGTGTATTCAGCTCTTGGTCTCCGTCTACGATTTTTACCCTCCACGCTTCCCTCCAATACTAAATTGGTGATCCCTTGATGCATCAGAACATGTCCTATCAACCGATCCCTTCTTCTAGTCAAGTTGTGCTACAAACTCCTCTTCTCCCCAAACCCATTCAATACCTCCTCATTAGTTATGTGATCTACCCATCTAATCTTCAGCATTCTACTGTAGCACCACATTTCGAAAGGTTTTATTCTCTTCTTGTCCAAACTATTTATCGTCCACGTTTCACTTCCATACATGGCTACACTCCATACAAATACTTTCAGAAACGACACCCTGACACTTAAATCTATACTCGATGTTAACAAATTCTTTCTTCTTCAGAAACTTTTTCCTTTCCATTGCCAGTCTACATTTTATATCCTCTCTACTTCGACCATCATCAGTTATTTTGTTCCCCAAATAGCAAAACTCCTTTACTACTGCAAGTGTATCATTCCCTAATCTAATTCCCTCAGCGTCACCCGATTTAATTCGAGTACATTCCATTATCCTCGTTTTGCTTTTGTTGATGTTCATCTTACATCCTCCTTTAAAGACACTGTCAATTCCGTTCAACTGCTCTTCCAGATCCTTTGCATTTTCTGACAGAATTACAATGTCATTGGTGAACCTCAAAGTTTTTATTTCTTCTCAATGGATTTTAATGCCTACTCCGAACTTTTCTTTTGTTTCCTTTACTGTTCTCTCAATATACAGTTTGAATAACGTCGGGTAGGCTACAACCCTGTCAAACTCCCTTCCCAACCACTGCTTCCCTTTCATGTCCCTCAATTCTTACAACTGCCATCCTGTTTCTGTAGAAATTGTAAATAGCCTTTCGCTCCCTGTATTTTACCCCTGCCACCTCCAGAATTTGAAAGAGAGTTTTCCAGATTCCAGTCAACGTTGTCAGAAGCTTTCTCTAAGTATATAAACGTAGGTTTGCCTTTCCGTAAAGCCAGCCGGTTTGGCCGTGCGTTTCTAGGCGCTTCAGTCTGGAACCCCGTGACCGCTACGGTCGTAGGTTATAATCCTGCCTCGGGCATGGATGTGTGTGATGTCCTTAGGTTGGTTAGGTTTAAGTAGTCCTAAGTTCTAGGGGACTGATGACCACAGATGTTAAGTCCCACAGTGCTCAGAGCCATTTGAACCATCTGAACCTTTCCTTAATCTATTTTCTAAGATGAGTCGTATTGTCAGTATTGCCTCATGTGTTCCAACATTTCTACGGAATCCAAACTGATCTTCCCCGAGGTCGGCTTCTACCAGTTTTTCCATTTGTCAGTAAAGAATTTGCGTTAGTATTTTTCAGCCGTGACTTATTAAACTGATAGTTTGGTAATTTTCACATCTGTCAACACCTGCTTTGTTTGGGATTCGAGTTATTATAGTCTTCTTTAAGTCTGAGGGTATTTCGCCTCTCTCATCGATCTTGCTCACCAGATGATAGAGTTTTGTTACGCCTGTCTCTCCCAAGGTTGTCAGTAGTTCTAATGGAATGTTGTATACTCCGGGATAACGGTGATGAATGTGGGTAGCGATCACACGTCATTTTCTCGAATGTAGACCCCAAATGTTCAATAACACTGACAAGCGTTGACCGTGGTGGCCAGGGGAGATGAGACGATTCATCCTTGTTCTCACAAAACCAGTCCTGGACGACGCGAACAGTGTGAACAGGGCCTTGTAGCCTCGGAACACAGCATCACCAGTGGGGAACAAACACTGTACCGCCGGATGGATCTGATCTGCCAAAATTGTCGCATAACACTTGGCAGTAATGCGACCTTGCAAACTAGCCATGGTGTCTGTGGTACACCAGGATATCGCTGCCCAGATCATTACCGACACTACTCTTGGGACATAAACTCGGCCAGAAGTTGGAAACAGTGTAAAACAAGAATCAACCGATCAAATGACGTTCTTGTGTTGCTCCATAGCCCAGGTTTTAATGGCTTCGGCACCACGTGTTGCTGTTACGGGTATGAGCATCACCGATGTGATGTTTTGGAATTCCAACTCGCCCGGCTTATGGAGATCTATTCACGTTGTTTTTGTGCCGACAGGGTTCCCGAGTGCGTCCTTCGGTTGTGTAGTCACTTTTGCAGCTGCCGTCCTCTTATTTTTTTTGTCTCAAACGTCACTATCACTCAAGACACACATTTGCCCACGTTGTGAGTTGGCAGAAGATTTTTTGCCGTTTTCCTTGTATGAGGTATAAATCTCCGACACGGGGCCTCTTGAAACACCACAACGCTCCGGCCACCTTGATTACGGAAGCACCCACCATACAAGTAGCTACAATTTGCCCACGTTCTAAGTCACTGAGCTCGAACATAATGCACTCACAACTTCACGGAACACGGTTCCGAGCACGACCTTCACTTGGAACGTATTCACAGGTGCCGTTCGTGGTCAAATGCAACAACGCTCCCTGCAGGCTTGGCTAGCATCTGAATTTGTGTTCATACGTGCGTTTCTGGCGGTGTTTCCATTTTATTGTTGAACCCCTTTATCTTCTACATGAATGAAGATGGAAACATGTGTTAAATTTTCAATTATGACGAAATGTTTTTTAAAAAAGTTGTCGTTCACAGTTCTTATAAACCTTAGCATTAAAGCGAAGGTTTAGAAGAACTGTCAAACTCACTGGTTTCGATCAAAGGCCATTTTATAGCAGCTCCAAACCTTGTGTACGCACAGTCCGTCGCCTTCCTGCAAATTTGTCATTCTGAGAGCACCCCCGAAACGGGCTTCAAATGTTGTGTGATGTGCTCGATGTCGGTACTTGTTTTGCTACAGCCGTGCTGCCTCTCGACCGTTTTCATATGCTTGGCCGTTCACAGACACCATCTCGGCTTGTTCCCGACATGAATACCGTACCATTCTGTTGCTTACATTACGCCGCGTCAATCACAGAGCCTGCAATACACAAGAAAGACATGGCACTTGGTAAGAGCCCCTTTCATTCGTCAGCGCCATCTGCCATGGCAACGAAGCATTTCCGGACACATGTTCATAGGACCTTTTTTCCTCCATTTTCAGTCAGGAATCCGTCCCTGCAGTTTGCCGGTTTTATTAATATTCATCCTGTATACAGCCGACGTAACAATACCAACAGGACTCAAAGACAAGATGGCCCTGTATGCCGACCACACCGGTTTCTTGTATCATGCCCAACTGACGCCCGGGTAATGAATCAGCACATAGCCACCGTACAACAACGGATGGAAAAGTGGCACATACGCCTAAATCAATCAAAGTCGCAAATAACGTCACTGTATACTGAAATCTATTCTAGTATAAACCCACAAAAAAACAAAACGGAGCAGTCAGTTTATTGACGGAGAGTGTAAGAGCTCAAAACACGGCAAAATAGGTAACACCAAACATAAAATCGCGGCCGCAAACAACAAAATAGCCAAAATCATACTAATACAACATTGAATAGGGTGGGGGGAGGAGGAGGAGGAGTAGGAGGAGGAGGAGGTACACCCATGAGGATGCACATATACAAAACGTTTGTGACGCCTATCCTGGAATACACTGCGCAGACGTGCTTAGGTCACGAAGCACGAGTAGCACTGATGATGGTTCAATGGTTCAAATGGCTCTGAGAACTATGGGACTTAACATCTGAGGTAATCAGTCTTCTAGAACTTAGAACTACTTAAACCTAACCAACTTAAGGACATCACACAGCCGGCCGGGGTGGCCGAGCGGTTCTAGGCGCTTCAGTCTAGAACCGCGCGACCGTTACGGTCGTAGGTTCGAATCCTGCCTCGGGCATGGATGTGTCCGTAATGAAATGTGACAAGAAAGTATGGGGAACTTAAATGGGAAGAAAGGCGACGTACGCTTTGTGAAACCGTGAGGAGCAAGTTTGAAGAACGTGTATCCGAGAGAGGCTGTACGGCCGTTCTGCTGCCCTCATCTTGTATGTTGCATAAGGAATAAGATATGGTAGATTAAGTCGCTTATAGAAGCTTGTATCCTTCGCGGTTCTAGGCGCTCAGTCCGGAACCGCGCGACTGCTACGGTCGCAAGTTCGAATCCTGCCTCGGGCATGGATGTGTGCGATGTCCTTAGGTTAGTTAGGTTTAAGTAGTGCTAAGTTCTAGGGAACTGATGACCTCAGATGTTAACTCCCATAGTGCTCAGAGCCATTTGAACCATTTTTGACATCACACACATCCATTCCCGAGACAGGATTCGAACCTGCGACCGTAGCGGTCCCGCGGTTCCAGACTGAAGCGCCTAGACCGCTCGGCCACAGCGGCCGGCATCACGGATGATGTCAGAAGATGAGAGAATTGTGCGTAGTGCAGGAGAACTCCGATACGAGCCAACAACATGCCTACAAACGGCACTAAACTTCGAAACTATCCTCGACAGGTCGATTAAGCAGGCGGAGAAATTCTGGGTAGATAGACTGATGTACAACGAAACAGTAGCTAAGCTATTAACAGAATCTTCACTGCAACTGCCAAGAGCGAGGGTCAAATAGTCATCATCTCAATAGTAGTCAATAACAAGGAGCCAAGGGAAAGCGACTAAATCATGCAAACAGCCAACATATCGAATATGCCAGCATATCTACAACAACTACTAAAGGCAGAGCAAAAATAAGCTGTATGAAAAGCACTAAGAACAAAATACAAAAATAAAGAGAAATGGAATCAATGCACCCAATATCAGATGAATTTTTTAGGAGGGTTTATCTCGGCTATAAGTGGAATTCCGGGGTTGTGCTCTTCCCCTCACGTAGAAACCTAAGCTAACCCTAACAAGCTATCCGAATTGAAAATACATTGCGTCCCGATAGCGAGCTAACCCTCCAGAGGTCGTTGAAGCCTCCACGACCCTACTGGTGGAGTGAAAGATTTTTGGGGAGGGACGGCTGGAGAAGCGTCGGACAGACGGTTCGTGTGAGGAGGTGGCGGCGGGCGCCAGCCGCAAGTGGGACGCGGCGGTTGCATCTGCCGCTGCCGCTGCCGCCGCGGCGCGACAAAAGTGAAACTCGTTACAATGCGCTGCCAGGCAGTGTCATAAGCCGCGGCGGCGCGCTCGCCGCTTTCGCAACGGCCTTTTCTTGCCTCCTCTGCTCTGCTCTGCTGGGTGCTGGGCGGCGTGGCGTGGATGTCAGAGTAGACACCCAGCAGGCACACCCTACAACGGGGCCGCGGCTCGCCGAAAGGAAACATCCGTGTTGCGCCGTGCTTATTGTGTCGCACGCATTATGAGTGTAACAGAACCGGTGTATATGCCGATTTTTCTGCTTCTGTCACTGTTGTTGTTCTGGTCCTCAGTCCTGAGACTGGTTTGATGCAGCTCTCCATGCTAATCTATCCTGTGCAAGCTTCTTCATCTCCCAGTACCTACTGCAACCTACATCCTTCTGAATTTGCTTAGTGTATTCATCTCTTGGTCTCCTTCTACGATTTTACCCTCCACGCTGCCCTCTAATACTAAATTGGCGCTCCCTTGATGCCTCAGAACACGTCCTACTAATCGATACCTTCTTCTAGTCAAGTTGTACCACAAATTTCTCTTCTGTAACGCCACATTTCGAAAGCGTCTATTCTCTTCTTGTCTATAATATTTATCGTCCATGTTTCACTTCCATACATGGCTACACTCCATAAAAATACTTTGAGAAACGACATCCTGACAGCCGGCCGCGGTGGTCTCGCGGTTCTAGGCCTGCAGTCCGGAACCGTGCGATTGCTACGGTCGCGGGTTCGAATCCTGCCTCGGGCATGGATGTGTGTGATGTCCTTAGGTTAGTTAGGTTTAAGTAGTTCTAAGTTCTAGGGGACTAATGACCACAGCAGTTGAGTCCCATAGTGCTCAAAGCCATTTTTTGACTTCCTGACACTTAAACGTATACTCGATGTTAATAAATTTCTCTTCTTCATAAACGCTTTGCTTGCCAGTCTACATTTTATATCCTCTCTACTTCGACCACCATCAGTTATTTTGCTGCCCAAATAGCAAAACTCCTTTACTACTTTAAGTGTCTCATTTCGTAATCTAATTCCCTCAGCATCACTCGATTTAATTCGAGTACAATCCATTATCCTCGTTTTGCTTTTGTTCAAATAGTTCAAATGGCTCTGAGCACTATGGGACTCAACTGCTGTGGTCATTAGTCCCTTAGAACTTAGAACTACTTAAACCTTAGTAACCTAAGGACATCACACACATCCATGCCCGAGGCAGGATTCGAACCTGCGACCGTAGCAGTCGCACGGTTCCGGACTGCGCGCCTAGAACCGCGAGACCATCGGGGCCGGCTGCTTTTGTTGATGTTCATCTTATATCCTCCTTTCAAGACACTGTCCATTTAGTTCAACTGCTCTTCCAGATCCTTTGCTGTCTCCGACAGAATTACAATGTCATCGGCGAACCTCAAAGTTTTTATTTCTTCTTCATGGATTTTGGTACCTACTCCGAATTTTTCTTTTATTTCCTTTACTGCTTGCTCAATATACAGATTGAATAACATCGGGGAGAGGCTACAACCCTATCTCACTCCCTTCCCAACCACTGCTTCCCTTTCACGTCCCTTGACTCTTATAACTGCCATCTGGTTTCTGTAAAAATTGTAAATAGCCCTTCGCTCGCTGTATTTTACCCCTTCCAACTTCACAATTCGAAAGAGAGTATTCCAGTCAACAATGTCAAAAGCTTCCTCTAAGTCTACAAATGCTAGAAACGAAGGTTTGCTTTTCCTTAATCTATCTTCTAAGATAAGTCGTAGGGTCAGTATTGCCTCACGTGTTCCAATATTTTTACGGAATCCAAACTGATCTTCCCCGAGGTAGGCTTCTACCAGTTTTTCCATTCTTTTGTAAAGAATTCGTGTTAGTATTTTGCGGCAGTTGCTTATTAAAGTGATAGTTCGAGTCCAAAAATAGTAATTCTTAAATTCGCGAATCACACATCGTCAGTTTGGCAAGCAGTTGACCAGGAAGTGGACCCTGGCACATGCGCGTTCACTCTTACCAAAGGGCACACCCGTTATACGCGTCTCAACATGTGCGATTCGCGCCTAATCGTGTCACGTCACGCGTGCTACACGATTCTCAATTTGCGTTAGCGTTAGTGTCAGACTGTGGCGGAAGATGGCGCGGCGCGGCGCGGCGTGTGTTTACCTGCGGCAGCTCGGTGTAGGTGACGTCGGCGGACCCGTTGCCGGCGGTGGCCTCCCAGACGCGCAGCCGGCCCGCGCTCAGCAGGCCGGAGTGCGGCCGCAGGTGCAGCCGCAGCGGGCGGCCGAACGCCGCCAGCAGCACGCGGTGCTCGCCGGCCGCGGGGGCGGGCAGCGGCCGCTTCCACACGCGCACCACCTCGTACTCGGGCACTGCAACCGACACAGAGGGCGCGCAGCGTCAGCACCGTCCACACTCCAGCAGTCTCTCCCTCACCTACACTACCGGCTATTAACATTGCTACACCACGAAGATGACGTGCTACAGTTACGAAATTCAACCGACAGGACGACATTGCTGTGATATGCAAATGATTAGCTTTTCAGAGCATTCACACAAGGTTGGCGCCAGTGGCGACACCTAGAACGAGGTGACATGAGGAAAGTCTCCAAACGATTTCTCATACACAAACAGCAGTTAACCGGCGTTGCCTCGTGAAACGTTGTTGTGATGCCTCGTGTAAGGAGAAGAAATGCGTACCATCACGTTTCCGACTTTAATAAGGTCGGATTGTAGCCTATGGCGATTGCGGTTTATAGTATCGCGACATTGCTGCTCGCGTTGCTCTATATCCAGTGACTGTTAGCAGAATATGGAATCGGTGGATTCAGGACGGCAATACGGAACACCGTGCTGGATCCAAACAGCCTCGAACCACTAGCAGTCGAGATGACAGGCGACTTATCTGCATGGCTGTAACGGATCGTGCAGCCACGCCTCGATCCCTGATGGGGACGTTTGCAAGACAACAACCATCTGCACGAACAGTTCGACGACGTTTGCAGCAGCATGGACTATCAGCTCGGAGACCATGGCTGCGGTTACCCTTGACGCTGCAGCCGGCCAGAGCGACCGAGCGGTTCTGGGCGCTACAGTCTGGAACCGCGCGACCGCTAGGGTCGCAGGTTCGAACCCTGCCTCGGGCATGGAGTGTGTTATGTCCTTAGGTTAGTTAACTTTAAGTAGTTCTAAGTTCTAGGGGACTGATGACCACAGCAGTTAAGTCCCATAGTGCTCAGAGCCGTTTGAACCATTTTCAACCTTGACGCTGCATCACAGACAGGAGGGCTGCGATGGTGTACTCAACGACGAACCTGGGTGCACGAATGGTAAAAAATCAGTTTTTCAGATGAATCCAGGTTCTGTTTACAGCATCATGATGGTCGGATCGGTGTTTGGCGACATCCCGGTGAACGCACATTGGAAGAGTGTATTCGTCATCGCCGTACTGATGTATCACCTGGCGTGATGGTACGGGGTGCTATTGGTTACACGTCTCGGTCACCTCTTGTTCGCATTGACTGCACTTTGAACAGAGGACGTTACATTTCAGATGTTTTACGACCCGTGGCTCTACCCTTTATTTGATTCCTGCGAAACTATACATTTCAGCAGGATAATGCACGACCTCATGTTGCAGGCCCTGTACGGGCCTTTCTGGATACAGATAATGTTCGACTGCTGCCCTGGCCAGCACGTTCTCCAGATCTCTTAGCAATTCAAAACGTCTAGTCAATGGTGGCCGAGCAACTGGCTCGCCACAATACGCCAGTCACTACTCTTTATGAACTGTGGTATCGTGTTGAAGCGGTATGGGCAGCTGTACCTGTATACGCCATCCAAGCTCTGTTTGACTCAATGCCCAGGTTTATCAGGGCTGTTATTACGGCCAGAGATGGTTGTTCTGGGTACTGATTTCTCAGGATCTATGCACCCAAACTGCGTGAAAATGTAATCACATGTCAGTTCTAGTATAATATATCTCTCCAATGAACACCCGTTTATCATCTGCATTTCTTCCTGGTGTAGCAATTTTTATGGCCAGTAGTGTAGTTGTAACCGGGGACAAGTCACATGTGGAGTTCCACAAAGTTCTATTCTAGGTCCACTAGCGTTAGTCATACAGGGTGGTCAGAAACAATCTGAAAAGCTTGTAAGGTTGTTGGGGGTTATGCTGGACTCAAAAATAATTGTTAAGAAAAAAAGTAGGTATTTTGCACCGTTTCCGAAGTTAGCCAATCACACGATTGCGCGCAAATTCATGGGGCCCACCAGACACGGTGTTGCCAAACGTATTCTTTTAGTTTCGTAAAATCAAAAAAGAGAGCAATACAATAATTGGACTTCGGACCTCAGTAAGGCACCAACCTGAACCAAATGCTGAATTGCCTCGCGCTCCATCGTCTACGCTATCTGGCGGACCGCTCGAAATTTCGGGCGCAGACGTCTGATATCCTTATTCAGTGCTAGTTAACTATGAAACGGCGCAACATATCCACTTTGTTTCTTAACGATTATTTCTCAGCTCAGCCTACTCTGCAACACCCTTACAAACGTTTCTCTTTCTGACCGCCCTTTATATTTAAACGACTTCTGGACTGATATACAGCAAGCAGTATTACTTCTTTTCGTAGATAGCACAAGTACTGTAATCAGTCCAACCATACATAGTACGGTAAATAATGTTCTTAAAATTGTTGTTGACTGATTTTCTGCAAATGATCTCTTTCAGTTTCAGAAAAGACACGACATATTCAGTTCTACACCTCCAGAGTTGCTACACTGATCATAAATCTGGTAAGGAAGCAATGAGAAGGGTGAAAACTTCAAAATTTTTGGCTTCTGTAGTGACGAGGATTTAAATTGGAGGAAAACGCCATTTCTGTACTCCTAAAACAACTCGCTTCAATCATATTTGCACTTCGAAACACTGCAGATCTTGTGGAGGGACAAATCAGCAAATGGTAACCAGCTCTGTATTTGCCTGAAGGAATGTGGAAAAGCGGATAGAGCCACGTTTAGTGTAAGGAAACTATTGTTCTATGAGCATATCCATAGAATGAATCCTAACAAAATCAAATGGTTCAAATGGCTCTGAGCACTATGGGACTTAACTGCTGTGGTCATCAGTCCCCTAGAACTTAGAACTACTTAAACCTAACTAACCTAAGGACATCACACACATCCATGCCCGAGGCAAGATTCGAACCTGCGACCGTAGCAGTCGCGCGGTTCCGGACTGAGCGCCTAGAACCGCTAGACCACCGCGGAATCCTAACAGACTTGTAACTGTACATTTTGAAAAAGTGCAAGGAGACCTAGAAGAAGAAAATAATGACACAAAAATACTAGTATGAAGAAGTAAAATTTCGAAGACAGTTCCAATACAGCAGGGAAGAGAATGGGCTGTAGAAATGAGGAAAGAACAGACTAATAAGTGAAAGTGTTTTGCAGAAAGCGTAAAACTAATTTAGTGACTTCAATTTTGCCCTCAGCTGGGCTGTAATGCAAGAACAATAATAACTTTGTTGATTCCTGTATTGGATTGTCAGATCGCTATTGTTGAGTTTCAAATAATTACTTAATTTTGCTATGTGTTTATCCAACTACAGCAAGCAGCCGGACAAACATACACGGTTAGAACGATAACGAAAGGCAACGCCTTCTCACAATCGTGTGAAACCAATCATTTTCTGGTAAATTACAGCTATCAAGGAATCCTCGCAAGTGACAAGGTGTGATATAAAGAAATCTACTCACTGCCACCGCTTGTTACCTTACAAACATTTTACATGCCAGTAATCGATCGATAAACCAGTACCTACTGAAAAGTACCCAGTTAGTTGATAGATATTTGATTTATAAATTCTAGATATGTCTTCGTTCGTACCGTTCGCGAATGGCACTGTCTATGTTTCTATGGTATGTCGTCGTCGTCAGATGCCCATATATACAAGACGGCTGACATATCCAGTAGCTTTCTTAATTTGTTTTGGTAGTTATGTGACACTTTTGGCTGTGCAGCTATACTATACGTTTTAGGTTCTACGTTTGATGAGGTACAGCATCGCTCCCTCTTATACTCGACCGACGTAGCCATTTTCTAGATATATACTTTTGTCCCTGCTTATTTTGTACCTTCGCGTTTTCCTTGTTGTGCAAATACAGTAATTATGATGTAAAAAGTAGGCGCGCCACACCCATAATAACATGGCAAGACCTTTGTTGACCGCAGAGTTACTTTAGGAGTGCGAGCAAGTTTCTCGTAATGCTACTCCAGTAAACTTGTTTGTCAGGTTACGGAGTATGTTTTCGTTTCTGGGAGCTGGCGCTAGACGCATTGTGAAAAATAGACTGTAAACGCTTTTAGCAATAGTCGTCTCAGGGAAACAGAGATACAGTAGATCGAATATTTCATTAGTTTGTAAATGTGACAGGAGCTGTAATCCACTAAAGACTGAAAATTAATCTTGCAATAATGGAAGTGTTTGTCGTCACTGAGGTTAGAAATCCACAAAAATAATTACAAAGGATGACCTAAAACTGATTGTCAAAAGCGATCATTGTAGAGCTTACATCGTGCCCGAAATACATAACTATTGGCCGTAGTGTCAACATTTCAGTTCAATAATGCAACCAATAAATTGAAGGATACTTTCTTATATTCGAGGCTATTTTCTTTAGCTAATAAGTTGCTGAATCAATGAGTGATAAAATTTGCATAAAATTATCTTTGTGTCCCTAGATAAGAGAGATACAGACAGAAATCATACCATATTTGTCAGATACGAAAATATTTTTGTTGTAATTCCCATTCAGTTTATATTTATTAATTTTCACTAATTTGTGATCTTCCTTGCGTTATATTTGTGGTACGGTCCTTGGTGTATACAGCTTCCTTGGCCAAGAGCACGTCCGATTTGTTCTCCATCTTTGTCCAGCTAAGTTCTTAAGCCAATGAGTTGGGTAATGACAGGAAGATGATATCTAATCTTTCTTTGAAATGTGCGACGAGCGTCGTTACATAAATATCGTGCCTAATGAACTGTTAATCATAGAATTTACTGTAGAAGGAAACATTCAGGTGCTACGACAGTTCTAAGATAATCTACCGTAGCATAGCAGAAAAACAATATTTTGTGCCAAATTCCTTTGGATTCAGTGCCGGTATTCTTTGACTTCAGCTGAATATCACGAGATTTTTTAATCTATTGCGAGACTGTTCACAACAGCGAAGAGATTTTTATATATATTTGACACGTCACTAAATACTGTGGAGAAAGACTTCGTTTTCGTTTTGATAAGAATCTGTAACTTAGATAATTTTGTGGTTCATCCTCAACTAGTACAAGGAACTTCGTTTGTTTACGTTCACTGACGCAGGTAAGTCTCGTTCAGTTGCCACTAACGAAGTGAGCTTTTCTATGATGGGATGGGCTAGAACGGGGTCATAAAGCATCGTGTGACCAAACGATGAGCTTCTTCAGTACAAACGCAACGATGTAGACGTACAGCGACGTTTTTAGCCTGTTTACTTCCGTTAGTTGATTTTTTACTAAAATTTTACAAAATATATGTACAGTGTACTTTCTGTAAGGTATCAAGCCACAAAGCGATCTGTAACGTGAGTGGGTAGCAAATTCCTCAAGATGGGATCACCTTACTGTTGACTTCATGAAGTTCAAAAGTAGAATTTTTTTGGAAATTTGTGGTAAGCTAAATAGAACCAAACTGCTGAGGTCATCGGTTCCTAGGCTTACACACTACTTATTCTAACAATCGCTCCCTCTCATGTCCACCTGACATGCAGCAATGATGCACCCAACCCCTACCTTTCAAGCTACTGATGATAATAGTGACGCTGATCAACGATCGTCCACTAGACGGGGGACCGTCTCCGTACTGAGTTAAATACATGCATTAAACTTCCAGGATACGACAAGGTACGAAAATGGAAACCCCATTTGTGACACTTGTGAACAAGCTGCAGAAGTAATTAAAGACAGAGCGAAGAACAGGATTTCAACGATCGGAGAAAAATAGTATGTTCTAGGAAGATATCCTAGGAGGATATAAGATTTGAAAAACGTTCTTCCTACCAAAATCGAAACATTTACACAGCAAAACTGGATCATTCGCAAGTTTACCGATACCGTTTTGAAATGAAAAATGGCAATCAAATGGATTAAGTCAACACGAGACGTCAGTTTGATGAATATAGATGAAGGAAAAATTTATGAAACTGTGGAATCAAGTGACAACAGACGTGGGTGCCTAGCTACCTGCGACAGCTATTCGGTGCTAGCCAGGAAGGCGCTTTGCCTCATCGCCGATCAGGAGCTCAAAGAACGGGAACTGCGCTCGTCTATCGGCGCCGAAGGCGAGGAAGCTGCCAAGGCCTGCGCGAGGTCGCAGTGGCTGGAAGGGCGCGAGCGGCGCTGGAAAATGCTAACGCCTCTGGTGCGGCCCAGCTCCAGAAAGACACCTGCTGGCTGGCCCCGTTCAGTTCGTCGACTCTTTGCCGAACTCCCTACGCAGTCCAGGCGAGCATAGCAATACCATCTGCACATCTAACGTGGTTCAGATGAGATCGCGAAGGCGAAAGAGTAAAGGGTGCCACGAAGGCAATGGATGAACGAGCCAAAACTGTGCAGCACACCGTAACATGAAAACATGGGAAGACGTCGATTGTGATTTAGGGCGGACGTCAGGCCACTCCTGCTGATGCGAGGCGCTTGCCTTCGTGAGGACGACGGTTCAAATCCTCATCCGGCTATCCAGATTTACATTTTCCGTGATTTCCCCAAATCGCTTAAGCCAAATGTCGAGATGGTTCCTTTGAAAAGAACACGGCCGATTTCCTTCCCAAAAATGGTTCAAATGGCTCTGAGCACTATGGGACTTAACATCTGAGGTCATCAGTCCCCTAGAACTTAGAACTACTTAAACCTAACTAACCTAAGGACATCACACACAGCCATGCCCGAGGCAGGATTCGAACCTGCGTCCGTAGCTGTCGCGCGGCTCCAGACTGTAGCGCTTAGAACCGCTTGGCCACTCCGGCCGGCGATTTCCTTCCCCTGTTCTTCCGTAATCCCGACACTTCCACCTCTAATGACTTAGCTATCGACGGGACGTTATACTGTAACATTCCATCACATGGGATAGCAAAAGTGAACAAGCTGTGAAAAATCAAATTGACTCTAAAGACACATCTTTCGCTCAGAATGTTGATCCAACATAGTACGTCGTGAAAGTACAGTGTTTGATATTTTCTAGAGAACAGTGGCATACAGTATTGTAGTTGTTACTAAAACGGCTACAGGGACGTTAAGGGACCACATTAACATCTAGAGAGTATTATATCTTTATTTTCTAAAAATACTGATTTGGTCCAATAGCTGTATGTCGGTTTTTTAAAACTGGTGTCTAAGGTGTTACAGTAAACCAAGTTTCATCTGAGAATATCACAAGAGTCAGCCGCCGATGATTCCAGCCATATTTTTCAGCACGCCTCTGTTGTGAGGTGTTGGATGGAAACCAGTGGATGATAGCGTACGGATTTCTAACACCCAATCGTGCAAATGTCACACTCAAATCGGTAGCACACGTTGTAGAACGAGTATCAATCAAAACACCGATTTAGTTCGTGCTATGTGCTGTCGTTCGGTAGAACATACGTAAATGGTAATTAAAAATAGCACCAGAACTGCGACCGGGCGAGGTGGCGCAGTGATTAGCACACTGGACTCGCTTTCGGGAGGACGGAGGTTCAAAACCGCGTCCGGCCATCCTAGTTTAGGTTTATCTTGATATTACTAAATCGTTTCAGGCAAATGTCGTGATGGTTCCTTTGAAAGGGCACGGCCGACTCCTTCCCCATCCTTCTCTAGTCCGATATGACCGATGACCTCGCTGTTTGGTCCCCTCGCCCAAATCAACCAATCAACCAGAACTACGAAGGACAGTAAAAGGGTATCGTTGAGCGATTGTTTGTTCGATGTCCCGTGAAAGAGTTGGTAGAGCGTGCGGTCGTTGTGTCATAGGTCCCTCGTTGAGACCTCACTGATGATAATTTTTTTAACAGTTTACGAGTGACACTGCTACATGAGAGAACATTTTCCTGACATGTAAAAGAATTTTTCTGAGTTCGTAGCAACGCAGTTTTGACAGTCTGCTTTCGCTTCGGTAGTTGACCGTTATGTACTTATGATTGATCTTATTATTTCTGGTATCGATCTGACTGTAGGACATCTGGGGGTTTGGGTGTAAGCACACTGCTCCGTGCTTCAGTCGTCGTGAAATGCGTGGTAGACTTCCATGATGGACCATTGACGTCACAGTCCCTTTGATTAAAGCAAGTTACACCAGACATAGATAATACGTATTTCCATTTTCTTAGCACTCGCAACATTGATGATACTTTGATCCGCTTCAATCCTGAAAGCGGCAGTTCCACAATCATTATTACACAGTGAATCCTTCAGCGTTATTATGCAGTGTGTAAACCAATTTCACAATACAACTATTTCCACTTTCAGTAGTCTCTTACAACTGCAGGTGGCAACGTATTTTCCCTGATTGGTACTCTCTGGCAAACCGCTGGCACAGACCGCTCCTCGCGAAAGATCGTAGTACGGGCGCTAAAGAGATTGCCGTTGTGCACCCAAAACGGGGCATCATCGCTATCGAAAAGCTTATAGGAAATGAGCGATGAGGGCGGCAAGTGGCCCTGTTCGTAATGATGCAGACTGATATATTCCTTAGCCTTGAATGAACGAACTTGTTAAGCGAGCAGACAAGAAGTCCTTGATGGGGAAGTGCACTCATTAATCATCATCTTAGGTTTCCCACTGGTATAAAATAATATAAATGCACAGGCTAATGTTATGTATATCTTAACCCTTAAGGAAAACTGCTCGTGAGAATGTATTAAGCAACCAAAACATTCTTTTCATAGCACTTTATGTTTAACGTATCAAATAACCTTTACACGTCAGGCTCTCCATATCTACACGAGTACATAAATGCTAGCAGGATTAACTTGCAAATCATAAAATAAGATGCTAACCTTTGTCTAGATATATATTTGTCTTGACACAATATTTTACTTATCAGTCTTTCAGAATGTAAATAACTCATTCTTGCAGAATAGTGGAGACAGATGTAAAAGCGTTATTGGTTTTCTGAAGTCACTCATCACAGGCTGTATATCGCACTCTAATACGCCTGGAGTTGCGAGAGGCCGACATTCAGTGTTGTTGCACCATTAGCGATGCAGATATGTTGATGTATGCTGCTGACACGTCTAGCGGTTCGCAGTCTGAAATGAGATCAGAATAACCGGCAGTACTTAGCAATTCAGGAAGCTATCGTCAGACTCCTTTACATGTGTGACGTAACAGCACAGCGTTCTCTCCGCTAACGAACGAGGGCAAGCTTGTGACATCACTTTGCCATCAGTTCTGCAGTCGCATACTTCCTAATTTCCCGATGAACTTCAGTGACAGAGATAAAATACGTAACTTATTGTAAATAACGAGAAATTAAGTAATAATCGCTTGTGACTAGTTAGTTATGGTACTGTTCGTCAGAACACAGCAAGGCTAGAAAGTTAACACAGTGACTTTTTCCTGTTCGATATTTGTCTCGCATATCTTTGACACTTATCACTTCATTTCTTAGACAGCAAAGAAAGAATGGGACTGTAAAGATGGATTTCACTGGGGAAACATTTTAACATTTAGTGCAAGCGATTTTCGAGAATAACGTAAAAATAAACCGAGCAGAGGACACTATGATTGAAGTTTGTGACTTTCGAACGACACCAATGTTCACTGTCCGTCCCTGGAATTTATTTTAAGAAGTATATACAGTAACTAACACTAATGGTTTTGCTTGTTATAATTGCTTTGGTGTCTCCCTTATCTTTGAAATGAAACACAGTTAAGAAAGTAATTTTATAGAAAGTTTTTCTTTGCAAACAAGGCATCGATTGTCAGTAATACTTTTATTAGATCATAGGACCAGCTGCACCAGAGTTTCTCCACGACCAGTATCGGTCCTCAAGCTATTTCCCAGCGTTTACACCTGAACAACAGGAGCACTTCTGTTAGTTGGCATGCACCACAAAAACACTGGCTTGCTAAGCTGCGAAACTTGAAAATGAGGTAAGGGTCGAAGCCGGCCATGGAGAATTTTCATGCAGCTGGCCCTGCGAATCAATAAAAAACCGCTAAGAAAAAAACATAGCCATGGCGGGCAAACTGCGGCGGAGAAATATGAATGGTAAAATAGTAAATAATCATTCAACAATTAAGGTTCGAAATTTGACTGTAAACCTTTAGTCTGATAGGTAATATTAAATACATGTGTTAACCTGTGTAATTCGTAATGAATACGTCATATTTAATAACGTGCTTCTGCCTCTTGCGTTGATAGTTCGGTTGTTACATGATTTCACTATGACAAGAACTTTAAGACACTGTAGATATTGGTCACATGGATTTACCGAATTAGAAAGTACCGAAATTGAGTTGAAATACGTTTATGTCTTATCTTGCTCGACATCCTCTACCATTATTTGTGAAACTGCAGCACGTGGAAGGAGCAATATTACGGATGTGCAGTTTCAGTGACTGTGTGCTACTGAAATTTCCCGACTCACTGTAACGACGAGAACGCTAGCGTGGTTACGCAAGAGCGACCAGAGCGCCCACCGATTACAGGAATTAATGGCGGCTAAGAGTGGAAGCTACGACCAGTGCAAGGTTAGCTTCCTGTTCACAAGGGTGATCCTTGAATCAGACGGCACCGCAGAAGCAACTGACGCAGTGTAAGTGTTGAGACGTTATTAGCCGCTGGTCTCTCATCTGTATGGGATTTATTCGCGCTCCAGTTATGAAACGTACTCAGCTGAGGTTTGTGCACATGAGCAACATTTCTTCCTTCTTTCCGCTTTATTCTGTACGTCTCTCGCATGTCAACTGCGTGCTTAACTAAAAATAGATAAAACGATTGTCGGAAGACCAATAGATTTATATGCTTCTCTTCGGTTTTCCCTCTGGCTTCTCTCTCGTCGTCAACAACAACACAGAGACTAGAGTAAAATTACAAACGTACTCATGTCTATCTCGTCCATTCAACTGATATGTTGAAATCACTCTCTCGCTTCCCGTAAGATATGTGCCACTGTGTGCGAAGAAGGAGTATGTCCACAGTTAGTGATTAGAATTATTCAGCATTTGGTTTAACGTTCCGCTGGTGACGATGTCGGTAGGCACCGATCAATGACATTTTCAAAGCAACCATGTCGGAGTCCGCGGTTGAGGGAAACGACGGAAAACTGAAATATGGATGACAAGATAGGGCTTTGAATCGCTGGCGTTGTGAATGCGAGTGTAATATTCTACAGTAGTAATCACGTACCGTCCCATGAGGAATGGTCGATGTACAGAGATATGATATTAATAAGTACAAAAATCTGGTAAATATGGGCTCTAAAATGCGTTCCTTTAGAGTTAGGAGCAAATTTTTATCTTCGACACTGTGAAACGTCTATTGAGCAAGACTTTTTTTTTCATTTTGGTCTATACTACCCCCTCCAAAAATGTGCAAAACAATTAGCTTGCAGTAGAGGAGACTTGTTTTACAGTAGCGAAGATGAGCAAGTGCTCACAGCTGTTAAGGTATGCACTTTAGAGCCCATGTTTACTAGACTGTTCTGTTTTGAATTATAGTTCCTGTCGTATCCGTGAACACTGGCGATTCCTCCTGGGATTGGATTGTTTTGGGGGAAGAGACCAAATATCGAGGTCATCGGTCTCATCGGATTAGGGAAGGCCTGACAAGGAAGTCGGCCGTGCCCTTTCAAAGGAGCCATTCCGGCATTTGCCTGGAGTGATGTAGGGAAATCACGGAAATCTAAATCAGGAGGAACGGACGCGGGATTGAACCGTCGTCCTCCCGAATGCGAATCCAGTAATTCCTCCTGGGTAGCTCTGCACAATAACAGAAGTAAATAGCCCTGTTCTTCGTATTAGGTTTTTGTAATCTTATAACAGAAGCCGCAAGATACAAGAGCTTCTACTGAAATATTAGACTCCACAAAACTTCGTAAAAATGGAAAAAAAGAAAAATATATTTAGTGCATCGTCGACAGCAAGCTTATCAAAGACGGGTTTCTAAATCGGTTCACAAGGTAGGAAGAATGGTTAAGGTTTAACAGGTCGTCGACAATAAAGTCATTAGTGACTGAGAAAACGTTTGGATTTTTACAACGATGGGGAATGAAATCGCTAGTGTTCCTACCGCATTAACTATTACCGCAATCACTTTAAGCGAATCTGTCTAAAATTCATTTAAGCTCTGATAGGGGGGAGGGTGAAGAAGGGATTGGGGCGTGTTCTGTTACACGGAACCAGTCCGACATTTCCCTGAAGCGACTTGGGAAAACTATGGTAAACCTACACTTTGGTGGTCGGACGAGGACTTGTTCCGCCATTCTCCCGAACGCCAGTCCATTGTCTTACCATGGCGGCATCTCCCTCGGTCTTTCCATTTATGTGGCTGTGCTTGCCCTTAGGGGTATTGTATGTTAACCGGGGACCTAGAAACGACGGAGAGGTTCCGTCCCCGCTGCAGCCGCAGTGGTCCACAACCCCACGACGACTACCGCAGTCCACTTCAACCCTTCGCCGCCCCACACCGAAGCCAGGGTTATTGTGCGATTAGGCCCCCGATGGACCCCCCCCCCCCCCCAGGGAACGTCGCACACCACACGAGTGTAACCCCTATGTTTGCATGGTAGAGTAATGGTGGTGTACGCGTACGTGGAGAACTTGTTTGCGCAGCAATCGCCGACAGAATGTAACTGAGGCGGAATAAGGGGAACCAGCGCGCATTCGCCGAGGCAGATGGAAAACCGCTTAAAAACCATCCACAGACTGGCCGCTTCACCGGACCTCGACACAAATCCGCCGGACGGATTCGTGCCCGGGACCAGGTGCTCCTTCCCGCCCGGCCAACCGGGCGGGCGCCCTTAGGGGTACCCCAGCCAAAAATATCTTCTTGTAGGTGTCTTCTGAACGGTTCGCCAGGAATTTTTTTTCAGCTAAATGCAGTACTTAGTGCGCTCAGGCGGTTTTTGTCAAATCTGAATGCGGTGGACTACAGGAAGTAGAAAATCGCCTTAGTTCCAGAGTTTCCAGTCACTCTGTGGTCAGTGACTGCTAGTGTTATCCGACGGCGGAGCTCCGTGGGCCTGGTGACGCGGCCCGCCGCAGGATTACGTGCGCCGAGCCGAGCCGGCGGCCACGCCCCCTGTCGTGATCCGGCTATACCGTTATACGTGCACCGCGGTACAGTGCCGCACCAGCGCCCTCAACAGAGCGGCGCCGCTTAAAGCAAGCCGTCCCAGCTGCCGATACTGCCAGGACTCGTACACTGCAGCGTATTTGCTGATGACGAGTCGGTACAGATCTAAATCCGCAAAAACATGTTAAGTGCGTGGCCGAGGGTAGTTTCCACTGTAGCTTCCAGTAAAGCTTCCCCTCCATTTTGATGCACAGACGGAAAACGGGACGCGTTACTACTTACGTGACTCTGTGCAGCTGATATTAGTGTCAGATTTACAACCTCTTCCATAGGCGGTACGTGGCGAGCTGCTCTAGAATTTTTCTCCATTCCTCGTATCTGTTTTCCTGTGACCGGCGTTGCGTGGGTAGCCAGTACCAACGAGGTAGGTTCCGATCATCATATACACTACGTCCCGCTCCTTGGACTCTAACAGGTGGCGCATGGATTGTAGCTGATTGATTTGATTTAACCAAGGAGACGAAACAGCAGTGGTCCCAGCCACCTGTAGCCCACAAAGAATCTAAGTTTATTGTTTGGCATCGCCCTGTCATTTTAGAAAAGCGAACCAATGCCCCTTTGCTAGTTCCCTGGCACCGAAATTTCTTCCCTAATTAATGATCCAAATGTTTTGTGTCTTTTGGTCTCCACTGCTTCAAAATGGTTCAAATGGCTCTGAGCACAATGGGACTTAACATCTGAGGTCATCAGTCCCCTAGAACTTAGAACTACTTAAACCTAACTAACCTAAGGACATCACACACATCCATTCCCGAGGCAGGATTCGAACCTGCGGCCGTAGCAGTTGCGCGGTTCCAGACTGAAGCGCCTAGAACCGCTTCATATTTCGAGAGTAAATGTGGTGTGGTTTTGTTCCCAGTGCCACATAGTCTTCACACCGGGGTTTCTTTCTCTGTTGCTGTAGAGAGAAAGTGTGTCTTCGTGTTTCGATGGCCAGTCGCTAGACCTACCGTGAGGTTACACTGCCGTCTGTTCAAGCCAAGAATTACAGAACTCTTTAAACGTAGTTTCATTATCATTAGTTCGTCATGTTTTATTTCTTTTTGAGTTTTAGTACAGTGTTGTACAGGTTCCCTCCTGATCCAGCTACGTAGTTTAGATTTTACCGTTGCCTTAGTGATGGTTAAGACAGGTTCTGATCCAACAAATGGAGCCAGAGCCTCTGCCTGGTCAGCCTATCCGATGGATCGTTACCATTAATTCCTGAGTGTCAGGGCCCCACAATAAGTTTACCCTATTGCTTTACCCTAGCCTCGCCAGGTTTTCACGGCTTTCTGCAAGGATCTTTGACCTCCGTGCGATGACTGATAGAGATCTCAGATGTCTGACTCATTGGAGATGTTACGCTGCTTGTAATACATACTTACATCCTACTCCGCTCATGATGTGACAGCTAGTTCTCTTCTCCTGGGATACCGTAGCCAGTTTTCCTAGAGAGACTGCGTTCTCTATACGAGGCTGCGCCGCGTATGTCCTGGTCCTAGCACCTTCGACTGTTTTCGATCCTCCAGTAAAGGAGACTACGTCACCTGAACGGTATTGTGGTCTTTCTTCCAAATGGTTCAAATGGTTCTGAGCACTATAGGACTTAACTTGTGACGTCATCAGTCCCCTAGAACTTAGAACTAATTAAACCTAACTAACCTAAGGACATCGCACACATCCATGTCCGAGGCAGGATTCGAACCTGCGACTGCAGCGATCGCGCGGTTCCAGACTGTAGCGCCTAGAACCACTGGACCACCCTGGCCGGCCTTTCTTCCAGTTTCAGTCAAACTGGACAAGCTATTTTAAATTTTTGTTTATTTATCAGCTTCTATGTTACCACACGAGGTACTTGGTCGTGGAACGAGTGAGTATATAGGCTTCAGAATGTTGATTAGAAAATCAGACAAAAGAATTAAAGAATTAAAACACGAAAAAACAGAGTATGGGAATAAATCATACTGCGAATAGGAACTCCCTTTTACAATAGATAGCGTATTACACAAGAAATCTTACATCTCGAGTTTAAATATGTGAGGTTTATCACTCAGTTATTTCCTGTTATGTTGGAAGCCTATTGGAAGTGCAGAGGCGAGACTTAAATTTATTTTTAAGTAAATTGTCTCGAGTTCGGAAGACAGGATTTCGAATCCCCATCCGGCTGTACAGCTTTAGTAAAATGTTCCCTGGCTTCCAGTCGCGTCATGAGGTTACAATGCCACGACTTTTCGACTAAGTTCTCTTTGACCACTGTCTATTGGAATGACTGCCGATTGCCTGCGATAGCACTTAAAACTGTTGCCGGTTGTGACGTTACTGGTGCCCTCGGAATCGCCGTATATGGGCACACATGCATTTCACGTCCGATGCTCCCGCTTCAACCTCACGACCGCAGATTTTAATTATCGTGTCCCAGATGTTGTCAATGAGAGGCATGATAAAGATGTAGCCAAATTTGACGTGGTCACCATTCATTTTCTGCAACTGCAAGATGTTTCAGAGTACCGTGCACGATAAAACCTTTCTGAGTTGTTCTACAGCGCGCACTATTTGTCCGACGTGTTTTCTGACACCTGGGTTCGCAAGACATGTCGCACCTTCAACTGGTCTCAGTAATTGCCGGATGCATGAAGATGCACTTGACTACTTGTTTATTTAGCAGGTGGCTTATCTTCTTCTGCGACAGTGCGATTAAAGAAACCAACAAATAAAAATCACTGAAAACACTTTTAATAGAGGCGGTGGCCTAATGCTCAGCTCGGTGAATGTGACGTTGAAGTAGGTGCATCGAGCGCCGAGTCAACGTATGCCAACATCTAGCTACACGGCTGGCGTGGGGCCAACTGGCGTGGGGCCAACGAGAAGTACGGGACCTGTGGTGTACGTCACAGCACGTGACACTACAGGTCTTGGCGAGTTGCAGCAACCGTCTCCAGTGGGGAGCGAGTTACTCTGTAAGCCTGCTTTAATGCTTCTCACCTGCGCGTTTAAATAGTCTCACGCTCTCATTAACTCCGCCTTCAGGCCACAAGTGGCCTACCGGGACCATCCGACCGCCGTGTTATTCTCACAGGAGGATGCGGATTGGGGGAGGGGGGGGGGGGGGTGGCGTGGGGTCAGCACACCGCTTTCCCGGTCTTTTGATGGTATTCTTGACCGAAGCCGCTACTATTCGGTCGAGTAGCTCCTCAATTGGCATCACGACGCTGAGTGCACGCCGAAAAATGGCAACAGCGCATGGCGGCTGCATGGTCACCCATCCCAACAACGCTTAACTTCGGTGATCTCACGGGAACCGGTGTATCCACTGCTGCAAGGCCGTTGCCCACGCTCTCATTAACACATGACAAAATAAGGACATTATTGGGTATCTTTTCAATGTGTACTGATTTCCCGCTTGGAGCCGGACGGGGCCGGCGCTCGCCGCCATGCATGTCGGGTAAGACAACTTGAGCGACGCCACAAGTTCGTTGCGGGGTCCTTATTTCGTGCGGTCCCCGGGCTGGCACTAGTGACGTCGCAGCCTGCAGCAAGATTGTATGAGGCCGTACCAGCAGCAGTCATTCCATTTGACAACGGTCTAGGAGTACTTGGTCAAAAGCATGCGGTATTTCCACGACGCGACTGGAGGCCGATAACATTTTGTTCAAAGTTACCGCCGCCAAACTCTGCATTCTTACATCCGGATTTACATTTTCCATGGTTCCACTAGACTGCAGACATCGAGAAGGTTCCTTTGGAAAGGGCGCTGCCGATTTCCTGTCCTGTCCTTCCCAGATCCAGTCGTAAGCTCCGTTGACCTCGTCGTCGACGGACGTTAAGCCCTAACTTCCTACCATCCTTCGGAAAAGAGTACACTTCTGGCCATTAAAATAGCTACACCACCAAGATGACGTCCGAGAGACGCGAAATTTAACCGACAGGAAGAAGATGCTGTGATATGCAAATGATTAGCTTTTCAGAGCATTCACACAAGGTTGGCGCCGGTGGCGACACATACAACGTGCTGACATGAGGGAAGTTTCCAATCGATTTCTTACACACAAACCAGTTGACTGGCGTTGCTTGGTCAAACGTTGTTGTGAGGCATCGTGTAAGGAGGAGAAATGCGTACCGTCACGTTTCCGACTTTGATAAAGGTCGGATTGTACCCTATCGCGATTGCGGTTTATCGTATCTCGACATTGCTGCTCGCATTGGTCAAGATCCAACGACTGTTAGCAGAATATGGAATCGGAGGGTAATACGGAACGCCGTGCTGGATCCCAACGGCCTCGTATCACTAGCAGTCGAGATGACAGGCATCTGATCCGCATGGCTGTAACGGATCGTGCAGCCACGTCTCGATCCCTGAGTCAACAGATGGGGACGTTTGCAACACAACAACCATCTGCACGAACATTTGGACGACGTTTGCAGCAGCATTAATTATCAGAACGGAGACCATGGTTACCCTTGACGCTGCACCACAGACAGGAGCGCCTGCGATGATGTACTCAACGACGAACCTGGGTGCACGAATGGCAAAACGTCATTTTTTTTCGGATGAATCCAGGTTCTCTTTACAGCATCATGATGGTGGCATCGGTGTTTGGCGACATTGCGGTGGACGTACGTTGGAAGCGTGAATTCGTCATCGCCATACTGACGTATCACCAGGCGTGATGGTATGGGGTGCCATTGGTTACACGTCTCAGTCACCTCTTGTTCGCATTGACGGCATTTTGAACAGTGGACGTTACATTTCAGATGTGTTACGACCCGTGGCTCTACCCTTCATTCGATCCCTGCGAAACGCTACATTTAAGCAGGATAATGCACGACCGCAGGTTGCAGGTCCCGTACGGGCTTTTCTGGATACAGAAAATGTTCGACTGCTGCCCTGGCGAGCACATTCTTCAGATCTCTCACCAATTGAAAACGTCTCGTCAGTGGCGGCCGAGCAACTTGATGAACTGTCGTATCGTGTTGAAGCTGCTGGGTACTGATTTGTCAGGATCTATGCACCCAAATTGCGTGAAAATGTAATCACATGTCAGTTCTTGTATAATATATTTGTCCAATGAATACCTGTTTATCAACTGCATTTCTCCTTGGTGTAACAATTTTAGTGGCCAGTAGTGTAAAAGCTGCACTGCTGCAGCTATGCTAAGGATAGATGCAATGGAAGAAAAAGATGAAATCGTTTATTTTTCCTTTCAAGAGCCAGGGATACCAGTAAATCAGGAACAATGCGACATCTTATCTCTCATCAGTTCCTTCCGTTCCTTCGCACGATGTTACGCGACCGTATAAAATATACTGCTAATTTTGTCGTTGTTTTCCGGCGATAGATTCCTCCGTGGCGACCGTGACGAGGCTCTGGTAATTAGCCGCTTCAGCTTATCTTGCCGTGGCGTGCCGGCAGTAGCGAGGAGGCGACGTCTGCTTCCGCCGTTTCGGGTCAGGGCCGGCTGCACTCCCACGTATTTGCATTCGGAGGTCCGCATTTCCGCGGCGTCTTCCCTTTGGACCCTCGCTCCAGCTTCGACCTTCAGCTGCTGAGCCGCCAACGGTGTCGAATGCTGTCAGATTTCGTTTCTAACGCAATCATGACAGTATTCTTACTGTACCCCCGACTGTGACTTGAACGTTTGAAATGAAGGAACTAATTTTTCTGTCACCCAAAGACGACTTATCTCAGCGGCCTAATGGCAATTTTCCGTTAATCTCGACAGTAACGCATTCGGCTCAGGTACATTCCCCATTTAAAAAAATACTCTAACATTCTAACCCAGCAGTCTCCAGGACCAACATGACGTGTGACTGATACAAACCCGTAAAAGCTTAGTTTCGAAGAAGTGTTGTAGCAAACTAAAATCAGTATTATCACTGAAGATATACGCTTCTTGTGGAAGAAATTACGAGGGTAATCCCAAATGTAAGGTCCCCCATTTTTTTTATAAGTACATAGACCTGTTTATTTCCACAATGGTTTACATCAGTTTACAGCTTGAACATTTAGCTATTTTTCGACATAATCACCACATTTCTGTCGATGCATTTTTGTAGACGCTGCGGCAATTTTTGTATGCCCGTCTCATACCAGCTCACCGCCATGTTGTTCAGAAAGTTATGAACCTCTTCTTTCACCTCGTCGTCGGAGCTGAATCGCTTTGCGGCCAAATGTTCTTTTAACCTAGGGAACAACTGATACTCTCTGGGCGCCAAGTCAGAACAAGAGGGTGGGTGGGTGATTATGTTTCACTGAAACTGTTGCAGGAGAGCTACGGTTTGCCTAGGGATGTGTGGGCGAGCGTTGTCATGGAGAATGTGTACGGCCTTGCTCAACATTCCTCTCCTTCGGTTCTGAATTGCCCGTTTCAGTTTTTTCAGAGTCTCACAGTACCTGTCAGTGTTAATTGTGGTCCCAGCGATTCAGATCCGACGACGAGGTGATAGAAGAGGTTCATAACTTTCTGGGCAGCATGGCAGAGCGATGGTATGACATGGGCATACAAAAACTGCCACAGCGTCTATAAAAATGCATCGACAGAAATGGTGATTATGTCGAAAAATAGCTAAATGTTCAAGCTGTAAACTGATGTAAAACATTGTAGAAATAAACAGGTCTATGTACTTATAAAAAATAGGAGACCCTACTTTTGGGATTACCCTCGTATCACTGGTTACGGTGATTTTGTTTACTTTTTTTGCTTAACAGTCGTAGGACTTAATTGATACTTCGAATAACCACCTTATGGCGATAATGTCATTCTTTACCTTTCAGAGGTAGCGAATTTCAGCCCTGTAATGATTGCTTATAACAGCCCAGATGGTCGAATTGTTCCCTCTTCTCAAGGAAAAGCTAACTGAGTTTACGGAAACAATACTCAGTAGTATTTATCTAGATACTGCAAAGACTGTACCTCAGGATCACGGGCGTGTACCGGAAATGGTCCGCATATGTCGGCACTACACGCTGAAGAGACAAGAAATTGGTAAAAAAAAGAGAAGCGTCCGGAAATGGGTTAACGAAAGAATCGAATTCTCACGCCGTCCTTAAGGAGACGGTGAGGTGATAGCTTCGTGGTACAACTTATTAAAGAAGAAACAGGTTGATAGAACACATTCTGAGACGTAAAGGAATAGTTAATTTTGGAACAGAGGGAAGTTGGTGTGAGTGTGTGTAGAGGGATTATAAAAGAAGAGTAATACTTCAGTACAGGAAGGAAGTTGAAACGGATGTGGGTACAGTTGTAACGCAGTGAGAAGTATAGGTTAGTGTCGAGAGCTGCATCAAACCTGTTTCCGTAGCGAATACCACACCAACAAGTACTTGCGACCTCCCTCATCCCTGGACCCTTATACTACTAAAACGAACCTTATGAATCATGCAGCAAATACCAGGGTAGTTAAACGTTAACGCAGGATAATTACACGTAACTGCTGCCGTCCTTTATGTTTACGAGATTCTCTAAGGAATCATATTGGGTCGTAAGCTTTTTGAACCAGGTAAACGTTATTTAGACCACAACAATTCCGTACACATTAACAAAACAAATATGGCTGTCATCGTCTTTTAAATATGATTGCGTCATTACCAGACTAATGCTCCTATGAAAGAATAGGAGAACATGCTTAGCTTATCCCAGTAACGCTCGACACCGCTACCAGTTTCAAACTCCTGATTGCCTAAAAAATGAACCACAGTGTGAAGCGTGTAAAACCTTTATGTTTCAAGATGAGACGTTCTAATTATGTTGGTTTCATCAGTTTCGGATAGTTCGCTTGTACATTAATGAGAAAGTCAAAACAAAAACTGACACTTTTTCTTCAAAGTTAGTTTTCCTACTAAATTATGCGTCATACAATGATATACACTGAAGAGCGAAAGAAAGTGGAACACCTGCCTAATATCGTGCAGGGCCTCCTCGAGCACGCAGAAACGCCGCAACACTACGTGGCATGAACTCGACAAATATCTGAAGCAGTGCTGGAGGGAACTGACACCAGGAATCCTGCAAGGCTGTTCATCAATCCGTAAGAGTAAGAAAGGGTGAGGTTCTCTTCTGAACAGCACGTTGCAAGGCATCGCAGATATTCTCAATAGTGTTCATGTCTGGCGAGTTTCGTGGCCAACGGAAGTGCTTAAACACAAAAGAGTGTTCCTGGAGCCCCTCTGTAGCATTTCTGGACGTGTGGGGTGGAATTGCCCAAGTCCATCGAAATGCACAATGGGCATCAATGGATGCAGGTGATCGGACAGGATGCTTACGTACTTTTCACCTGTGAGAGTCGGAAATAGACGTATCAGGGGACCCATATCACTCCAACTGCACACGTCCCACACCATCACAGAGCCTCCACCCTGCTGACATGCAGGGTGCATGGATTCATGAGGTTATCTTCTTACCCGTATCCGTCCATTCGCTCGATACAATTTGAAACGAGAATTGTCCGACCAGGCAACATGTTTCCAGTCATCAAAAGTCCAATGTCGGTGTCGACGGGCCCAGGCGAGGCGTAAAGCTGTGTGTCGTGCAGTCATCAAAGGTACACGAGTGGGTTTTCGACTCGGAAAGCAGATATCAATGATGTTCTGTCGAATGGCTCGCACGCTGACATTTGTTGATGGCATAGCATCGAAATCTGCAGCAATTTGCGGACGGGTTGCATTTCTGTCACACTGAACGATTATCTTCAGTCGCCTTTGGTTCCATTCTTGCAGGATCTTTTTCCGGCCGCAGATTTGATGTTTTACCGAATTCCTGATATTCACGATAGACGCGTGAAGTGGTCGCACAGTAAAATCCCCACTTCATCACTATCTTGGAGATGCTGTGTCCAATCGCTCGTACGCCGACTATAACACCACGTTCAGACTCATTTAAATCTTGATAATCTGCCATTTCAGCAGCAGTAATCGCTCTAACAAGTGCGCCAGACACTTGTTGTCTTAGGTAGGCGTTACCCACCGAAACGCCATCTTCTGCCCGTTTTCATATGTCTGTATTTGAATACACATGCCTATACCAGTTTCTTCGGCGCTTCAGTCTAATTTTGTAGGTATTTTCAATGGTATAGGCCTATGCGGGTATTGTCAGTGAAATCTGTGGCGAATAGAGTTAGTAATAAATATATAATAATAGATTATGACATCATGCTTGATGCTAAAGTTTCACCGCATCAACAAGAAACATGAAATAAGTGCTAAATTGTTTTCGTCTCATTACTTGCTGGTGCTGTAAGGGAAAAAAGTTTATAAATTGTTTGATAGTATGTTCAAAGTTCGTTGGAAGTCGCTGAGTGCCCCCATTATCAAGCACTGGACGAGTGTAGTCTGGGTAATTTTCGCACCGTGCGTTACGCTACCTGAAGACAAGTGCGTGGTCCCTAACTTCAAAACTTGACTTATTGTGTTAAATCATTAACGTAAGATTATACCTCTCAATGAACAGATTATGGCAGCATTTTGTTTTGCTTAACAGTTATATGGAACTCTGAAAATCGTATTTTTGGTGCACCTGTAATCCGTTAGATAGGGAACATGGAACTGGAACCGGTTTTAGTCGTTTATTAATGTAAGGACTTGTTGCAGAAAATGAGCGTTTATTGTAGTGAAGACTGAATGGACGTCGGGCGCCTGTTGCGGCGCTCAGTGGTGGATGTTGACGGTTGCAGGCGGACGACGTTTTGCTGCTGCCGCGACCGCGAACCGTGACGGCTTACGGCAGTCCACGTCGCGTCGCGTCACGTCACGTGAAGTCACGCCTGGCTTTCGCTGCGCACGCGACTCGATTTGTTCCGTCCGCAGTTCGTGACGTGACGCGCTGCCCCGAGCCACTCCCGCTATCACGTGCGCACGCATGCGCACACTTCTGCGGACTGTACCGTGTAGAAGAGGTAGAGGGGGACACACCGTTGAGTGCTAAAGAGAGGAACAAGCGACGATTAACGTAAACTAAGCGGTAGAGAATGTCCCAAGAATTCACCGGAAATTGCAGTCGAAGTCTACCAGTGTATCCGCCATAATCTGTCTTCTGTGACGTCCCTAGCCGGCCGGGGTGGCCGAGCAATTCTAGGCGCTTTAGTCTGGAACCGCGCGACCGCTACGGTCTCAGGTTCGAATCCTGCCTCGGGCATGGATGTGTGTGATGTCCTTAGGTTAGTTAGGTTTAAGTAGTTCTAAGTCTAGGGGACTGATGAGCTCAAATGTTGAGTCCCATAGTGCTCAGAGCTATTTGAAACTTTTTTTTTTTTTTTTTTTTTTTGACGTCCCTTGCTGGCGATCAACCAAGGCAAAGCGACCAGGCAAAAAATTAATCATCTCCGAGACACACCCCGCTAATACCCTGAAATATCGTCTCTAGCCTCGCTAATGGCCTAAGTCGGGGAGGAAGGGAATTCGTAAGTTTCTTCAGGCATGCCACTTGTAGGCACTAACTGATGGTTAGATCCTGCAGAGGTACGAAACGGTGAGGATGTTGACTGCGACGTTTCACACGCTGCTAAGAACAGTTCCAGACATTTTGTATTGCCTTATTTAGAGAGTCAGTCGAGACACTATAGGTTCAAATGGCTCTGAGCGCTATGGGACTTAACATCTGAGGTCATCAGTCCCCTAGAACTTAGATCTTCTTAGACCTAACTAACCTAAAGACATCACACACATCCATGCACGAGGCAGAATTCGAACCTGCGACCGTAGTAGTCGCGTGGTTCCGGACTGAAGCGCCTAGAACCGCTCGGCCACCGCGCCGGCACACTGTAGGTTGTGTGACTGTACTTCAAACCGGGAACGTAGGCATGCACCCCTGTGAGCAGAGGTGCCATCGTCTTGAAAGGCAGTAATCACAGATTACTCATCTTGAACACGTGGCCACCGAGAATGTTAACATTTTGGTGGTTCACGTTCACGGAAATATGAAAGTGTGAGCCCATGCCGACCGCTGTGGGCGAGCGGTTCTAGCCGGTTCAGTCCGGAACCGCTCTGCTGCTACGTCGAAGGTTCGAATCCTCCCTCGGGCATGGATGTGTGTGATGTCCTTAGGTTAGTTAGGTTTAAGTAGTTCTAAGTCTAGGGGACTGATGACCTCAGATGTTAAGTCCCATATTGCTCAGAGCCATTTGAACCATTTTTGAATTCTTATTCATACCGGGGGTTCTGACAGCCATTCTTCGGCGCAGCCCGGCAGCAGAGCGGAGCAGAGCCCGGTTGCCGCGGCCGGTCCTTGGGGGCCGCCCTAGCCCGCGGCACGCCCCACAGCCGCAACCAAGGCCGCGCTCTACCGTTATGCCGCCGCGGCCGGCAGCACAGCGCGCTGTACTTAACGCCCACCCGCCTACCTGCCGACTGCACTGCTTGCTGGTCGCCACAGGGCTACTGCCTCCAGTCACAGGGTGGCTGCGATCCGCACCAAACGAGAGCCAGCTCCGGAAGCGGCCGCGTCTATCGCGGCTCGTGAGACGCCGAGTAATCACTAGTTTCCATGCACCTCAACTCAGAAGAACGCATTCACGTCCTTCTTCCTATTAGGCCTACGGACTTGACGGAGAAACTGCAGCAGTCGACGTTTACCACTTTCCAGTAATACAACTTGTGTCCAAAATTAAATCATCATACCTCTACTTCCTTAATTCACGATATAATCAGACCGTCAATCAGGTGTCCGTGCGATCATGTCTTGCACGGAAGATAGCATTCCGGTGAACGGACAACCACCCCAAAAGCGGCGTCAAAGAGGGTAGTACACTACTGGCCATTAAAATTCCTACACAAAGATGAAATGCAGATGATAAACAGGTATTTATTGGACAAATATACTAGAACTGACATGTGATAACATTTTCACGCGATTTGGGTGCATAGATCATCAGAAATCAGTACCCATAACAGCCATCTCTGGCCTTAATAACGGCCTTGATACGCCTGGGCATTGAGTCAAACAGAGCTTGGATGACGTGTACAGGTACAGCTTCCCATGCAGCTTTAACACGATACCACAGTACATCAAGAGTAGTCATTGGCGTATTGTGATGAGCCAGTTGCTCGGCCACCATTGACCAGACGTTTTCATTTGGTGAGAGATCTGGAGAATGTGCTGGCCAGGGCAGCAGTCGAACATTTTCTGTATCCAGGAAGGCCCGTACAGGACCTGCAACATGCGATCGTGCATTATCCTGCTGAAATGTATAGTTTCGCAGGAATCGAATAAAGGGTAGAGCCACGGGTCGTAAAACATCTGAAATGTAACGTCGTCTGTTCAAAGTGCAGTCAATGCGAACAAGAGGTGACGGAGACGTGTAACCAATTGCACCCCATACCATCACGCCTGGTGATGCGCCATTATGGCGATAACGAATACACGCTTCCAATGTGCGTTCACCACGGTGTCGCCAAACACGGATCCGACCATCCCGATGCTGTAAACAGAACCCAGATTCATCCGAAAAAATGACGTTTTGCCAATCGTGCACCCACGTTCGTCGTTGAGTACACCGTCGCAGGCGCTTCTGTCTGTGATGCAGCGTCAAGGGTAACCGCAGCCATGGTCTCCGATCTGATAGTCCACGCTGCTGCAAACGTCGTCGAACTGTTCGTGCAGATGGTTGTTGTCTTGCAAACGTCCCCATCTGTTGACTCAGGGATCGAGACGTGGCTGCACGATCCGTTACAGCCATGCGGATCAGATGCCTATCATCTCGGCTGCTAGTGATAAGAGGCCGTTAGGATCCAGCAAGGCATTCCGTATTACCCTCCTGAACCCAGCGATTCCATATTCTGCTAACAGTCACTGGATCTCGACCAACGCGAGCAGCAACGTCGAGATACGATAAACCGCAATCGCGATAGGGTTCAATCCGACCTTATCAAAGTCGGAAACGTGACGGTCCGCATTTCTCCTCCTTACACGAGGCATCACAATAACGTTTCACCAGGCAACGTCGGCCATCTGCTGTTTGTGTATGAGAAATCGGTTGGAAACTTTCCTCAAGTCAGCACGTTGTAGGTGTCGCCACCGGTGCCAACCTTGTGTGAAGCTCTGAAAAGATAATCATTTGCTTATCACAGCATCTTCTTCCTGTCGGTTAAATTTCGCGTCTGTATCACGTCATCTTCGTGGCGTAGCAATTTTAATGGACCGTAGTGTATTTACCGGGTAGTCCCACATCCACAGTCGCCGTGCACACAGCCACAGACGGCGGAGTATGGGAAAGAGAGTACGTCTACGAGATACTCTGCGGTGGAGGGCCATAGGAAGAAGGAAGCAGGGCAGTCGCAAAACTGATTGATGTAGCTCTGTGGCTAAATGTCAATCGTTCTGTTGTTTCTCGGAGGTGGCCACAGCTTGTAGATACCGAAACTGTATCCCGAAGACCAGGACAGGGCAGACAACGTCTTGCTGTAGGGCCATGACTGTACCCCCTTAGTACTGCACGGCAACTGGCATCTGACCTCGCAGCATCCACTGGACGTGTTATATCGATGCAGACGGCGTACAGAAGGCTTCGCCAGAGTGGTGTTTGTTGCAATCGACTTCGGCACCTTCAGAACGGATGGTTGAAATGTCTCTGATACAGGAGGAGAAAATTGTTTAACTTCCCGTCGACGAGGTCATTTGAGACGGAGCAAAAGCTCGGGTTAGGGAAGTGTGGAGTAGGAAAGCGGCTATGTCTTTTTGAAGGAACCATCCCGGCATAGGCCTCAAGTGGTTTCGGGAAATCACAGAAAATCTAGATCAGGATGACCGGAAGCAGGTTTGAACCGTTCTTCTCCCGAATGCGAATCTAGTGTGCTAACATCTACGCTACGCCGCTCGGTGTATTCTTGATGGATTTGTTTCTCAGATGACATCCAATGACTAGCCAGTGAGCTTTTCTTACCTACTCATTCTTTTCTTACTGCTTGTCTACTCGTCACACAATAATCTTCGCATCCTTTTATAATCACGCACCGAACTATTGTGACATATGGTGATCATTTCCCCATTACCTAAGGATTTACGCATATATTTGGTCAGATAGAGTATACGCAATTACACAGCAAAAATTACTTTCACTACAAGGAATTGCTGACGTAGATTCCAACACATGAAAATACCATCTTTGCATAGAAAAGCGTAATCCATTGTTAATCGGCCTTGTGAAACTACTATGGTAAAAAAAAAACTCCCAAAAGAAAGTAAAATGAAGTAGTCGATCACTTAGTGAAGGCAGCCGCTAGAAACCACCTCCATTAGACTTAAGGACTACGTTTTGTAGAAGAGCAACACGCTAATGAGAAGATGAATGTCGAGAATGGAAACATAGAGAATCGAAATATTATGGACGAAAACACCCGAATATATCTCAAAAACTGTGGTTCCACGCTGTCAACGCGAATAACAGGTTTATAAGTTGGATACAACTCATGGAAATTTAATCATGTATCACTCTCCAGACATATTTACATTGTCAAACAATCCTTTTTGTGAATGTGATGGAGGAAGAACTATATGAAAGAAATTTATCACATTTAATTAGCATATTTCCATCCACACGAACCAGAAAACGGATTTCGTACAATTAGTTAGACATAACCGTTTAATATGGCAATACTATCTCATCAGAACGCTGCATTAAAAAAATAATGACTTTTATATATCAGTATCATTGCTACGTCTTGTCATAGTAAATTCTTACAAGACTAAGAGAAAGCAGAGTGGCCCTCGCTGATAATGTGAAACTTAACTTGATCTTCTCGTTCAAGTGATCAGAACGCTGTAAATAACGAATATCGCTTTACTGCCGTGTTAGGTGACTTCCAGAAAGCCGTAAAATCAGTTCCGCGTCGTAGCCTCGTTAACAAAATCCATGTTTATGGAACCTTGGAATAACTAGGTGATTGCCCTCAAAACTTCCCAGCAAACAGAATACAGAACGCTATTCCCAATGTGTAAACATCGTTACAAGCGCGAGTAGCGCCTATAGTGTTCACATTATATAGGCCGTTAAAAATATCCAAAACAACACAATATGTCCAGTGAACATGGTCTCTAAAATGCATACGTTAAGAGCTATAAGTACTGTTTCATCTTCGCTTTTGTGAAACACTATTCTACTCTACACAATGTAGTAAACAAATCTATTATTGTCCATCGATACATCACGCAGTAAAGATCTATTCGTTTTGGTCCATAGTACCGCCTCTTAAAATATGGCGTATTTAACATGTTGTATACAAGTATGCAATGTAATGCACGAAACCTGGACAGCCCGAATGTTTTGCAGACCATTCCACTTGTCGAAACGAAGTTTGCAGCAAAGTAGTACCCAAAGGCATAAGTAGCTAGTTGTACTGCTAACAATTTTTCTTCCTTATCTACCGAGTTGTTGAAGCAACACTGTTTTTGATTAAATGATGTACTTCCTGTTGTTAAACCATTGCATAAAAAAGGGGATAGGTCTGATGCTAACAACTACTGCCCAATATCACTTCTGGCAGCTTTATCCAGAATTATTGAAAAAGTAATGTATTCACGAGTAGCATCACATATTTGTAAAAATGTATTAACAAAATGTCAACTTGGTTTTCGGAAAGGCTTTTCAATAGAAAATGCTATATACGATTTCACTGATCAAATGTTAAATGCACTGAATAACCGAACATCACCCACTGGGATATTTTGTGATCTCTCAAAGGCTTTTGACTGAGTGAATCACGAAATTCTTATAGATAAGCTTAAGTATTGTGGTATGAGTGGAACAATGCACAAATGGTTTAATTCATACATAAGTGGAAGAATGTAGAAGGTTGAAATTAACTGTGCAGAAAGTCTGTAAAAATCAGCAGAGTCCTCTAACTTGGAAGGTATCAAGAATGGTATCCCACAGGGTTCAGTCTTGGGTCCCTTATTATTCTTAATATATATTAACGACTTGTCACTCTATATTCATGAAGATGCAAAGCTAGTTCTTTTTGCTGATGATACGAGTGTAGTAATCACATCCAATTAGCAAGAATCAGCTGAGGAAATTGTAAATAATGTCTTTCAGAAAATTGTTAAGTGGTTCTCTGCAAATGGACTGTCACTAAATTTCGAGAAAACACAGTTTATACAATTCTGTACAGTAAATGGCATAACACCATTGATAAATATAGACTATGAACAGAAGTCTGTTACTAAGGCAGAATACTCAAAATTTCTGGGTGTATGCATTGATGAGAAATTGAATTGGAAGAAACACATCGATGATCTGCTGAAACGGTTAGGTTCAGCTACTTATGCTGTTACGGCTATTGCAAATTTTGGTGATAAACATATCAGTAAATTAGCCTATTAAGCCTACTTTCATTTACTGCTTTCATATATTTCTCTATGGCTATTTTCATTTACTGATGTTTTTCTTAGTGTACTGTTACAAGACTAGTTACACTTGTTTTTAGCCACTAACAGATTGGTTTCTGGCTCCCCACACAAATTGTTGAGCCAGCACTGATTTGCAAATTACAGTTACTGTACTAATTTTATTGCATTTGTGTGCTATAACTAGCAACTGATTACAACTATTCACACTATGCAGATTCAGGGACCACCTGTTTCTTTTGTATTCTGCCTAATATAAAGAAAGGAATGAGGCCTGAGAAAACAAGTGGTAATAAAAATAGAGAATATAGTTATTACAAAACCATTTCAGTGACAGTAGTTCCCAATAATTAAGCTGATATCAGAAGCCCCATGTCCAAGTTAGTAGTGCTACACCATGGTTCATCAGTTACCTGTAATGATCATTTTTCTGATTTAAAATAGAAATAGTAAGTGATACTGAAAGCCACTTGTCGCAAAAACGGTTAATATTCCTTCTGTGTTATTCATGTCACACCACAAGTACATTTGCTTGCTGAAGTGTGCTACTACCTCTTGTCCTATAACAAAAAAAATTGAATTCCAGTATCAAGTAGCGATAGTTAACTTTCTTTGTGGCCAGTGCTAGCTCTCGGTATAACTTTGGCGACCGATTTCTTTTACATAATTGTAGCTTACTTGTAACTAATAGAACCTTGGTTCAAATGCCGTTTGTTCTGCTACTGCTTCCTTTCAATTGAAATATTTCGGGAAACGAAGTTTAGTCCGATGCCTCATTCATAGCACACAGTCATGGTCAAATTAAAATCCTTTCACGGGAGTAACTTTATAGGCGAATTGCTAATTTAGTAGTAGCTCATAGTAGGAAAGGAAAAGACAAGAGCTACAAGTATTTGTGCTACAAGTTTCCCTCATTTAACTAAGTTACCGTTCAGCTTTAAAAGGTTCCATTACCGGTAAGATTAGAGTACAGTGTATCAATAAAGCACTAGGGCAAACGTTCCAAAGTTGTGGATTCAAACGAAATGTGTCTATCGCACGGACAGCTATATGTATCAGGTTTGCCTGTTGGACAGTGGTAAAACTTATCCGTCTTAATACCCAAAAGCAAAATACCAAATGCAGTTAATACGAATATAAGGTTTGAATAAGTTAGATTATATGCAAATGACACAATTAATTGCACGTTTCTCGATTTAAAAAAAATGAAAATGTCCAAGCGGATCTTATTCAGTGAGTAAATAAATGAAATAAAAATTCTGTGGGCAGGCGTCGTTCACTGAAGCGCCAAAGAAACTGGTGTAGGCATGCGTATTCGAATACAGAGAAACGCACACAGGCAGAATACGGCTCTGCGTCGGCAACTCCTAATTAAGAGAACAAGTGTCTGCAGCAGTCCTTAGATCGGTTACTGCTGCTACAATGACAGTTTATCGAGATTTATAGTCGGCGCACGAGTGTTGGGGCACAGCATCTACGATGTGGCGATGAAGTGGGGATTTTCCCGTACGACCATTTCACGAGAGTATCGTGAATATCAGGAATCCCGTAAAAAATCAAATCTTCGTCATCGGTGCGGCTGGAAAAGCATACCGCAAGAACGGGACCAACGATGGCTGGACAGAATCGTTCAACGTGACAGCAGTGAAATCCTTCCGCAAATTGCTGGAGATGTCAATTCTGGCCATCAACAAATGTCAGCGTGCGAACCAGTCAAAGAAACATCATAGATATGGGCTTTCGGAGCAGGAGGCCCACTCGTGTACTCTTGATGACTGCATGACACAAAGCTTTACGCCTCGCCTGGGCTCGTCAGCACCGACACTGGACTGTAGATGACTGGAAACATGTTGCCTGATCGGACGAGTCTCCTTTCAAATTGTATCAAGCCGATGGACGTATACGGGTATGGAGACAACCTCATGAATCCATGGACGCTGCATGCCAGCAGGGGAACGTTCAAGCTCGTGGAGGCTCTGTAATGGTGTGGGGCATATGCAGTTGGAGTGCTATGGGACCCTTGATACATCTAGGTACGATTCTGACAGGTGAGACGTACGTAAGCGTCCAGTCTGATCACCTGCATCCAGTCATGACCATTGTGCATTCCGACGGAGTTGGGGAATTGCAGCAGGACAAGGCAACACCCCACATGTCCATAATTGCTACAGAGTGGCTCCAAAAAAATTGTCCTGAGTTTAAACACTCCCGTTGGCCACCAAACTGCCCAGACATGAACATTATTGAGCGTATCTGGGATGCCTTGCAACGTGCTGAGGTCTTCACCCCCCTGCCCCCTCCCCCGTACTCCTACGGAATTCATGGTGTCAGTTCCCTCCAGCTCTACTTCAGACATTAGTCCAGTCCATGTCACGTCGTGTTACAGAACTTCTGCATGTTCGCGGGGGTCCTATTCGATATTAGGAAGGTGTAGCAGTTTCTTTGGCTCTTCAGTGTACTTCTGTCTCTCATCCGCAGCTCACCGTTTCCGTCTTACAAAAGAGTCCTGTCAGTGATGTTAAAATCAAGGCAGGTGACAAGAAAAGATGTCTTGTACCTAGGAAACTACGTACTGTTTACGATGCCTGCACTGACTTGTTTACATTACGAACGTATTCTGGGACCGCTCCGTCCAATTTCCTAAACTCTGCAACTCCTCGCTCTATCGCTTTGTATGTAATACGGCCAAAGTTTTTGTAAATTTTCAAAGACATCTAGCAAAGATATGTCTTCAGCGTTCGTTATAACGAAGCCAAAATAAATATTTGATTTACTGTTCACTTTTAAAGTACAGTATATGTCTAACTTGCTTGCGGGTTTTGCTTATAGTCTGGCACTTGGAGTCAGTTTTTGAGCCGGAAGAAATAACTTTTATGGCTTAAAGAGTCTCACATGATATACTTAAAGGTTTTGTAAGGAACGAAAATAAAAGCTGGCTTGAGTGCAGGTTTAAAATGTACACAGAAAATAAGGGAGAGTAGCTAACATCTATGAGGTGTGTTACATATATAATCCTTCCCGTTTGAGAAAGCTGACCGTCGTTAAGTGTAAGCAGTTGCAAAATGTGGACTGGTACAACGAGACTGCAGAGCGATGAAGCAAAATCGTTTCTAGAACCTGTCTGCTTTGATTAGGTGTCTGTGGGGTGTTCTACTGAGCGATCCATGCTGAGAAGCATCTTTAAATTTGACACCATAACGGATCACGATAATACTACAACGGAGAGCAATTGTTACTGATATATTACAAAACAGCCTTCGGCACTGTTAAAGATGCTATGACTGTGTGCAGTTAGGTAAGGTCAGTACATTTCATAACAGCTGCTAGACTTTCGGCCACCTTTCACTCACAACAACAACGTGTGACTTTACTACTACCGCGAAATTACGAAGGACTTTTTAACTTTATTGTAAAATACGTCCAGCATAAGCAAGGTGTGATGTTCAGATTGTACCACAGTAATAATTGCTATGTTCTGGTAAAAATGAAAGGTAATTACCCAGCCAGGTTCAAGTTGCCTATCTTTGCAGACGTTTCTCCAGACACTCGGTGCAGCAATTTTGAAATAATGCGTTCTATGAGTACTCGTGAGTAAGAAAATTCATTGTCGATGAAGCAACATTGTCGGTGATTGTCAGGAAGGGTCGCGCCCTGTGAGAAGCAACCTGTTGTGACCTTGGACTCCGAGAAGGTGCGCTGAAGGCCCACGGTTTTCGATATCTGAAGCAATTTGAGAAGCGTTTCTGTCTTTTTCCCAACAAGTCGCCCGATGAAATATTTCAATAGTTGGAGGATGTTTCAAAGTGCTGTATTCTACCAGCCACTATGAACAGTAGCTAAGCAGAACATTGTGCGCAGGCGGAACCTGAATGCCGAGGACAACGTGGTGGACATGTGGGTGACCCTGCAGACCAGTTGTAAGTAGGCTGTTTAGGTTTTTATGTTGGTAACGCCATGTAGCGCTCTATATGAAAATCACTGACTGTGCTGTGTGCAGCCTGTGGCTGGTTTGCATTGTTGGAATTTGCTATTGTAGTGTTGGGCAGTTGGATGCGAACAGCGCGTAGCGTTGCGAAGTTGGAGGTGAGCCACCAGCAGTGGTGGATGTGGGGAGAGAAATGGCAGAATTTTGAGAGCGGAAGATCTGAACGTGTGTCCACCAGAAAGAGTAAATTTCTAATACTGGATATCATGAACTGATATTTATATTATGACTTTGGAACATTATTAAGGTAAATACATTGTTTGTTCTCTATCAAAATCTTTCATTTGCTGACTATGCCTATCAGTAGCTAGTGCCTTCAGTAGTTAGAATCTTTTATTTAGCTGGCAGTATTGGCGCCCGCTGTATTGCAGTAGTTCGAGTAACGAAGATTTTTGTGACGTAAGCAATTCATGAAAGGTATAGGTTGTTGTTAGTCAGGGCCATTCTTTTGTAGGGATTTTTGAAAGTCAGATTGCGTTGCGCTAAAAATATTGTTTTTCAGTTTAGTGTTGATCAGATTAAGTAAAGAGAGTAATGTCTGAGTACGTTCAGTTTTGCTCAGCTGTTTGAAAAGCAAATAACGTAAGAGTTTTTCCAGCACAGTAATTCATAAATTTTTCTAAGGGGACGTTTCACAGTTAACCGTGCATATACAATGAAGCAGTGAAAATGTTCATTTATAGGAGTCTAAAGGTATTAGTTTAATACGCCAGTCACAGAATACGAAACGTGAAGAGTGTAGACAACTGAACGGTAGGGAAAATGCAGTACAAGTGAGATACCTAACTAAAACTGTCAGTGTCCAGAAAACGCTTGTCTTTGTTTGGTGTGTGTAGGTGAATTCAGCAGGAGATTCTTTGACTCAGACCGTAACATAAACTATAAATCTGAGACATAGTACAGTAACGTGGATGCCCCACAACAACGCTGTTTATCCTCATTATCCTTATTGGGAATGTTTGAAGGTTAGTGCTTAACGTCCTATCTACGTCGATCGGATTAGCGCCAGACAACTCAGATAACTGTTAGATAACCATTTAAACGCGCACCTGATTATTATTATCATTATTATTATCGTATGCAACAGAAAAGTAAAAGAAAACTGTGATACTAAATTACACTACCTGATCAAAAGTATTGAGACTCCTATTAGCGAAGATTAATACGGGTGTGTCCGCCCCTCACTCTTATGACGGCTTGAATTCTGCTGTGACGCTCTTAATGAGGTGTCCTGATGTCTTGAGGAATGGTAGCCCATTATCCCTCAAAAACCGAAATCAGAGAAGGTAGTGACATTGGGCGCTGGGATGTTGAAAAGTCGATGTTCTGACTCATGCCAAAAGCGGATGTCAAATCAAATATCTTTCAGCCATTAATTTTCAACCTTATTTTATTTGGCAACCTGACTTACGTGTAGGAAGAATTTATGTTGGTTGTGATCAAAGCAGGAACCAGCAATGCTGATATTAGTAGATGTTTGCTACAGTGATCACTTCAACCATCACCTGCTGATGATGCCTCAAGAATGGCCAATTAAGGGCATGTGGAGTATGCGTGATGGAGTGTCTGAGGCCGACTGCCGTCTCTCCCCCCCACCTCCCCCCTCCTCCAGACATTTGTCTGGTTCATTCGGTAGTCCGTCGTGTTGCACAGCTTCAAAAGTTGCGGTGGGCGCAGGTGAGTTACAATGAGGAATAAGATGTCTGTTTTATACTTGCTGATGAAGTCTTTCAGTTCATGTCTCTTGTTTTATACGCCATTGTCGTTAAAATAGATACAGAAAGGGTTCCATCCTGTGAGCTCGAATCGCCATCGTTGGGCTCAAAGATCCTTATCGCTCCCTCAAAGAGAACAAGGAAATTTGGGATGGTGTCTGGAGAGGCGCAGATTTTGTGGAAGGTCTCCTTGGTGATATCGATGGTTTTGACAACAGCAGTGTCTTGAAAAAATCTGTAAAGCTGGAGAGGATGGCCAGTATCATCTGAAGATTGAAGACTGATGGTTGGGCCTGCAAAGGGAAGGTTGCGGTTGTGTGGAATTCCTGATGGTGATGTGTGTCGATGTTGCTGCTGGGTACTTCGTCAGGAGTGGTGGATAATGGTTAGTATCATTCGGAGGGGTGGTGCTGCAGTGGCTGTTGTTTGTTGTTGTTGTCCTTCAATTGCCCGGCCTTGTGCTGTATATGTTCGGAAGACTTACTGAAATGTGGGTCAGCCTCTCCAGATGGCGGGATGATCGCCCTGGCATCTTACACAGTGTGATTTCTGTACCAGTGGTTTGGTACAGTTCTTCGAGGGGTGAAGACCAATGCATTTGACACACCGTAGCTGACAATAGTTGGAAGTGTGGAGGAACTGCTGACACAGTTTTCACTGGGGCGGTTCTCCCTTGGGGCGATATGTTTCCATTTGGACTGTGGTGTCCAAGATGGCTTTGATGTCATAAATCGATGACTTGTCATTTTCTGTTACAATTATTTTACTCTTCAGACATCGTATAATAATAACGGCGTGGCTTCCCTACAGTTAGGGAATGGGACGGAATAGCTAGACTTACATGTCGAGAGCAGGTTATCGAGCATGCCGTTTGTACACATAAACATATACATCCACAAACACACTAGGCTTTCATATTTTTCCTTGGAAAATATTGCCTCAGAATTAAAAAAAATAGTTTCTGTTCCTCAGTTCTGACCAAAGTTTTCCCTCGAAAGGCATATGCTAGGACTGGAAAAATCCTTCTCAAATATTCCCAGTTAGGACTTCCTTTGCCCACTATAAGCTTGCCCGGTATTTGGCTGCAAAGTCCCTTACTCTCCAACGAGTCAATATTCGAACAAAAATTCCTGTATACGTTACACAGACATTACACACACATACACATAGGCACTCGATTTTAATTTTTGACTGATACAATCAAGAACTTTGTCATAGGAACAAAAATAGTTGCACATGTGCTGTTACGAGCAAAGCTTCCGCAAGGTTTCCCTACGTCATCCAGCGATTGCTGAAACTGGTAATTCTCTCCAAAATGTTCTTAGTTAGGAACTCCTTTGTTCCACTCCCAGTTTACTGCGATTTGGCTTGAAAAACAAAGTTCCACGACAGCCTCCCCTGCTCTCAGTAGAAGGGAAAGGAATATGTAAATAATATCTGGTTGTCTTCAGCGATTTTCTGGCACTTACTTAAGGCCTGTCCGACAGGAAATGTGTCTGAAGTTCGTAAGTTTTCTGCATTCATTCCTAAGTACAGTTGACTTAAGTTTGATATTCGTTCAAGCACTTGCGCCGAGCTACTGGGCGGAAAGACTGAGAGAAATTTTCTCGGAGAAACGACATGTGATGGGTGAAGCACGAATAGAGATATATCAAAGGTGACGGCAGCCGGGACTGAGAGTCGTGACAAGCTCGTACGCTAGCGCCATGCTGCCGACAGACTGCAGGTAATTGAGCGGCCTGATCTTGATTTCGATCTCGTGCCGAGTATTACACGGGCAGCCAACGACGACGCAAAGGTTAGCGTGCCAGTCTTAATGAGTCAGTGACCGAGAGCAATATGTCGGCACATTTACAGATGGCAGGAGCCGTACAGATTTGTGCGACACGCTGTCTGCAGAATTATTGCGGTGGCCGATCCCAATATCGGCCTTACTCTGTTACGAATTCTGTCAGCACCCCTCGTTTGTGCGCAACAGAGAATAGTCTTGGTACTAAGAGCAAAACTACGGATTTTAATAAAGTGTATTGGAACAGTTTCGTCTGGTGTCAGCAATTCAGAGGATGTGCGAAAACACGTAATTTGTACTTGGTGCGATGGAGAAACTGTAAGATCTGGTCACAATAAACCAAGGAATCAGACAAGTGAATAGTTTTTACTGTATTTCGTATCTACATCGACGATATTAGTCGCAGATAGAGTTTTGAAGTAGACAATGATGGGGTGCAGATATATTATTTCTCAGTATTAAAATTAGTGACGATCTTTCACTGGTTTTCTAGAAACGAAAGTGGTCAGCAGATAGGAGCTAATGAATTGAATAAAAAATGGCTCTACGCACTATGGGACTTAACTTCTGAGGTCATCAGTCCCCTAGAACTTAGAACTACTTAAACCTAACTAACCTAAGGACGTCACACACATCCATGCCCGAGGCAGGATTCGAACCTGCGACCGTAGCGGTAGCGCGGTTCCAAACTGTAGCGCCTAGAACGGCTCGGCCACCCCGGACGGCTGAATTGAATAAATACGATCCGAATTTTGTTGTTTTTGTGGCCCTGAGTTCGAAGACTGGTTTATGCAGGTCACAAGATGATATATCCTGTGCAAGTATCTTCATTTCTGCGCAGCTACTGCAACTTACATCCATGTATGCCTTATTGTGTAGTCAAGCCATGGTCTTCCTCTACATTATTTATCCCACACGCTTTCCTCTGTTAGGACATTAACTTTTCATTGATGCCTCGCGATGCCACAAGTCAATGTATCCCTTCTTTTAGTCAGGTTGTGCAATAAATTTATTTTCTCCCCGATTAGATTCAATACCTCTTCTTTTGATATTCTGTCTGTAGAATGCTAAATGTTGACTCTCAACTCGGACTGAAAATGAAATGTCGTGGGGCTAGGGGCCTCCCGTCGGGTAGACCGTTTGCCTGGTGCAGGTCTTTCGATTTGACGCCACTTCGGTGACCTGCTCGTTGATGGGGATGAAATGATAATGATTAGGACAACACAACACCCAGTCCCTGAGCGCAGAAAATCTCCTTCCCAACCGGGAATCGAACCCGGGCCCTTAGGATTGACAGTCCGTCACGCTGACCACTCAGCTACCGGGGGCGGACCGAACTCAGACTAAATCTACGTTAAGAATAAAATAAAGGACGCATCAATTACTTCACATATAGTGCCTGTGATAGAACCATACAAAAGAAGGTGAACAAGTTTAGTAACAATTTCGGAAAAAACAGCAGATATATGAAGAATAAAACCTACGAATGTTTTATAAGAATTTTCTCTGGCACGCTGTTATATGGAAGTGAATCCGACGTTGTAAAGGAGAAGCAAGAAATGCACATCCAAGAGTACACAGATGAGTTTCTAAGTATAGTCAAGGCATGTGAAAAACCAGACTTATTCCGAAATGTTGAAGTTGGTAATGAATTAAACGAACATACGTAGCGTAAAAAAAAAAGTTGCAAGGAAACAACAGCAGTTGGAATGAACTTTTATAAAGTTTGGATCCAGATAGTTTACCCGTAAAAATAAAAAATTGCAAACCAGAAGCAAAACGAGCCGTGGAAGACCGATGAAAATATAATTATATATTTTTTCATTTTAATTAGAAATCGCAGTCGTCACAAGAGAGTCCGTATCGAATGAAGTGTAACTGTACTTCTCGTTATGGACTGAAGTTCCAGAAACAATAAGTAAGCCTGTGTCTGAGTCGGAGAGGATCAAAGTACACTCTTGGAAATTGAAATAAGAACACCATGAATTCATTGTCCCAGGAAGGGGAAACTTTATTGACACATTCCTGGGGTCAGATACATCACATGATCACACTGACAGAACCACAGGCACATAGACACAGGCAACAGAGCATGCACAATGTCGGCACTAGTACAGTGTACATCCACCTTTCGCAGCAATGCAGGCTGCTATTCTCCCATGGAGACGATCGTAGAGATGCTGGATGTAGTCCTGTGGAACGGCTTGCCATGCCATTTCCACCTGGCGCCTCAGTTGGACCAGCGTTCGTGCTGGACGTGCAGACCGCGTGAGATGACGCTTCATCCAGTCCCAAGCATGCTCAATGGGGGACAGATCCGGAGATCTTGCTGGCCAGGGTAGTTGACTTACACCTTCTAGAGCACGTTGGGTGGCACGGGATACATGCGGACGTGCATTGTCCTGTTGGAACAGCAAGTTCCCTTGCCGATCTAGGAATGGTAGAACGATGGGTTCGATGACGGTTTGGATGTACCGTGCACTATTCAGTGTCCCCTCGACGATCACCAGAGGTGTACGGCAAGTGTAGGAGATCGCTCCCCACACCATGAATCCGGGTGTTGGCCCTGTGTGCCTCGGTCGTATGGAGTCCTGATTGTGGCGCTCACCTGCACGGCGCCAAACACGCATACGACCATCATTGGCACCAAGGCAGAAGCGACTCTCATCGCTAAAGACGACACGTCTCCATTCGTCCCTCCATTCACGCCTGTCGCGACACCACTGGAGGCGGGCTGCAAGATGTTGGGGCGTGAGCGGAAGACGGCCTAACGGTGTGCGGGACCGTAGCCCAGCTTCATGGAGATGGTTGCGAATGGTCCTCGCCGATACCCCAGGAGCAACAGTGTCCCTAATTTGCTGGGAAGTGGCGGTGCGGTCCCCTACGGCACTGCGTAGGATCCTACGGTCTTGGCATGCATCCGTGCGTCGCTGCGGTCCGGTCCCAGGTCGACGGGCACGTGCACCTTCCGCCGACCACTGGCGACAACATCGATGTACTGTGGAGACCTCACGCCCCACGTGTTGAGAAATTCGGAGGTACGTCCACCCGGCCTCCCGCATGCCCACTATACGCCCTCGCTCAAAGTCCGTCAACTGCACATACGGTTCACGTCCACGCTGTCGCGGCATGCTACCAGTGTTAAAGACTGCGATGGAGCTCCGTATGCCACGGCAAACTAGCTGACACTGACGGCGGCGGTGCACAAATGCTGCGCAGCTAGCGCCATTCGACGGCCAACACCGCGGTTCCTGGTGTGTCCGCTGTGCCGTGCGTGTGATCATTGCTTGTACAGCCCTCTCGCAGTGTCCGGAGCAAGTATGGTGGGTCTGACACACCGGTGTCAATGTGTTCTTTTTTCCATTTTCAGGAGTGTATATTCCCCTGGGAAATGTTATCGAAGTTCAAATTCCATTCTACACGAGCAGACCATTGTGCCACCTTAACGACAGCGGAGGAGGTTTTGGATTTCTCTTCGGTTTTTTATATAAATCAGAACGAAGCTTCTGAACCATCGACGAAATTTGAAAATAAATTAACCATCCTATCTCCCATTCAAAAATCCAGTTACTCAAACCCACGACGAAGCGCAGTGAACTGTGAGATTTACCTACATCCTCACTTCATGCTTACATATATGCATTACTAAAAATTTCACCAAGTCTGAAATTAGGCGCTTAAACGTAACACTTGTTCCATAGGCACTTGAAGATAAAGGACCGTAGTAAAAAGTGGATGTATTTTCGAAAATTTGTTATTGCTTTATTGAAGCAGTAAGTAATTTCGCCTTTCTTACGCAACACATTGTAAATAAATCACAACAAAGGATATTTGTCGAGCTGTCTCAGTATTAGGAAGAAATGCAGTATCCGGTCGCTTACCTTCATCGTGGGACTCCACGTGGAACACGGACCGCAGCATGTCCTTATCCATATGGTGGTGTATCTGAAACAGCAAAGAAAGCCACATTGTTAGCCTATTTCAATCACGTGTTACACAGCCGATCTTTGCTCGTAGCTTCTGTTAATAATAAGTCGTTGCTCGGGTTAAGAGAATTTACAGTCTCTGCATTTTGGTGCTTGGAATGCCAGTCTTATTGAGGATTTTGATCCACAGTTGTGGATTCACATGTAATTTATTCGCTCATAATCTGTAAGGCCATTATAGGTCATAATATTTTATTTATTTATTTATTTTTTTTTTTTTTTTACTCTAGAAGTGACGGGGCCGGCACAGATTCATTCCTTTATAACAATAATGTTAACAGCACCATATATCACCAAACTCTGCTGCTGATACGATTCAACCACGGTCCATTGCAAATTTAGAGATGCCAATTATCATAAACATATTTCGCTGAAGGCCCTACTTAATTGGGCTTTAATTGCTCTAAGATTTTTATAAATACCCAAGACCTACTTTTGCTCTTGGTGCTTACCGATGTTAATGTCTGTGCCGTAATGGTCTTACCCATCTATAAAGCGGGCGGATAACAGAAGTGACTGCTGGTGAACTCTGTGCAGCACAGAGGCTGAAGACAGGCAGCTTCTTTGAGCAACATCGGCCAAGTACCCACGCCACCAGTTCTTCAGAACCTTGGGAACACGATGCAGGAAGTGAACTAAGCAATGACACGGCAATTTTTGTACTGTAAGGCAAAGCGGCTTTACTTTTTCGGTGTTGTAGAAAGCTACAACGGAGATTGCAGTTTTTTACTTCTCGGAAGAAACGTGTTGTGGACTTTGTGAACAGGAAAAATGACATGAAAAGAAGATCAGTCATTACGTGTCGATAGAAAATCTCATTTTTACTGTTTGCTTGAGAAAGGAATTAGTGTATTCTTTTTAATAACGCGGGAGTTATTCAGTAGGACAATACCTGGAACGCTACTTACCGAGATGAAACTGATTACTGCAGAATTTGCATTGGAAGTTTAAGGATTATTTTTTAATCACGATGCCAAAGCCACTTTTGGGCTAAAAATTACTTTGAGCGGTTGAATCAAGCATTATGTTTTTGTCGTCCAACCGAGGGCATTGCTTGCCAAACTTCAGTAATACTTAATTGAAGAGAAATTGTACTAATTCCTGCAAAGAACGCAAATGATAGGAAACGTGGCTTATTATAAGCCGAAAAATGCGAGGCGCGAGAGTAAAAGCAAGTTCTTTCGACTGCAACTTCTGCTAGCACCGAGGGAAAAAAGTCGACTTCAAAATATGTAACAAGAAACAATAAACACCATGAGTAAATTATACACCACATTCGTAAAAATAATCTTTTTTTGATCTAAAAGGATCGAATTGTAGAAACGTATTATGTATGCAGTACGTACAGAGCCGGCGCTTATGATGCTATGCCAATAAAAGCGAAACACGTTTGGTGTAACAGTCTCTTAAACTGCAGCACACTTTCATTTATACCTATGCTCTGCAAGCCACAATCGTTGCGGAGGGTACTCTGTGTAGCGTTGTCCCTTCCCCGCTCTCCTGTTCCAGTTGCCAATGGTTCGCGGGAAGAACGGGCGTTATTAAGCCTCCGTGTGTGTTTGAACCTCTTTAATATCGCCTCCATGTTCTTTCCGCGAGATGTACGTACGAGCAAGCAATATACGGGTTGACTCTTCCGGGACTTTACGCTCTCGGAACTTTCACAGTTATCTACAATGCGATGGAGAAGGCTTCTGTAGCAGCGTTTGCCACCTGAGTTGGGCTAGTACTCGTATTTCTGCAGCACTTAAGCGCTTGCTAAATGAACCTGTAACGAAACGCGTTGCTCTTCTTACATCTTTTTGTTCTGTCAGTCCTGTCTGGTACGCATCCCCAGACTGGCGAGAAATACTGAAGTATTGGTCGAACGGAGGTTTTGTGTTACCTCCTTTGTGGGTGGACTACACTTCCAATGGATCTAAGTCTGACATTTGCCTTCCTTGCGATTAGGTTTATGTGGAGGTTCCACTTTAAACTGCACCGTACGCATCCTCCTCGGCCTTTTATGGTGTGACTGTTCCAGTGATTATACTAAAATGGTTCTTTCTGCCTATTTATAGACAATACTGACACCTGCACCAAACGTCGATCCGCTGCAGGTCTTCTTGCCTTTTGCTGCAACTTACTAGCGTTGCGACTTCTCTGCATGCAGCAGCATCATCCGCGAAATGCGCCATGGAAATTCCGACGTTATCCACAAGGTCATTTACTTATATTAGGAAAAGTAATGGGCCTGCAAAACTCGCTTTGGCTACGCCAGAAGCTACTTTTACTTCTGAAGTTTTCTTCCCGTTGAAAATGGCATGACGCGTTCTTTAGCCAGAAATTCTCCAGCGCAGTCACACAGCTGGTGTGATATTCCGTACGCTCGTACTTTGTTCATTAGGTGGCATGCGTAACAGTATCGAAGGCCTTCCGGAACGAGGAACACGGCATGAACCTGGACGACGGTATCCTCTGGTTTCCGGGAGTAGTGAAGGAACAGAACGAGCTCGGTGTGACACCACCGTTGTTTTCGGAACAGGTGTTGGTCCCTACAGAGGAGATTTTCGGCCTCCAGAAATGTAATAGTACTCGAGCATGAAACATGCTCAAAAATTCTACAACAGACCGACGTCAGAGATACAGACCTGTAGTTTTTTTGCGTATGTCGGGCGAATCTTCTTGAAAGCAGAAATGATCTGCGCTTTTTTTTCCAGTCGCTAGGAAAGTTTCACTCTCCCAGCGACCTGCGATACTCTGCTGTTAAAAGAGGAGCAAAATCTTTTGCGTACCATACGTAAAATCGTTGTTGGCCTCCGTAGCTGACGGCTGACTGCCATGCGGGGGTCCCGAGTTCGATTCCCAGCACGACCAGGAAGTTTTCCTTGGTGGGAGGACTGTCACTGGCGTGCGCTGAGACCCACGAGGCGAACTGAGGGGCTTCTAGACGGATTAGGGGCGGTTCCACGGTCCGAAACCACCCGGAGAGCCCCTCCATAACGCATCCGGTGACGCCATTGGCGGAGGACGACATTGCAGATTGTGGGATCCGATTGGCCCGTTTAAGGCCAGAACGCGGGACTTTTACAGATCTTTTGTGGATCCGTATCACTATCCCGTCAGTTTCATTACGAAAGGCTTCAGCTTTTGTTGCGCATTACGTTTCCACGATGGGATGCAACTGGCCGTTACCCACAGGGCGTTCCGTACCCGGAAAACGGAACTGCCGGGCGCGTCTAAGCGTAATTTCCTGGAGTCGCCGGCGATGACAATGGCACGGGACAAGCACCTTATGTTTTTTGAGGGAGAAGCTCGCGGCCGTATCGACACTTTCACTGGGCTCTCAGTTTCCCTCGCCTCGTGCAACACGACGGAATTTTCTTGTCGTGTGTTCCGCTGCGGGGCCGTCGCAGTACTGGGCGCTTGTCCATTGTTATAGCGGCTCTTTCTGAAACACCACTAAATCTGTCACGATTTTCTGAACCGAAATTGTTACCACTTCCATGTATCTTGCGGTAACATGTACCGCGACTGCTTTTAAGATGGCGAGTAGAGCAGGGTGAACTTCTGTAACACAGGGTGCTTCAGATAGTTTGTCCCGAATTCACAAGACTATACTTTTGCTTCACTAAAGGTAGAGACTTCGGTTTGATTTTAATATAAGCATCGAAACTAAAAGTTTATCTCGACGCAGTTTATGCAGTTGCCGGTAGAGTTTTCCTGATAAAGATAGCTTGCTTGTTCGTAAACCACTGTGCGTCGATTAGAGACGGCGATAACACACCAACAAAAGTGCCTTTTCTCTCAGTTGCAACAGGTGCAACATTGCGCCTTCTAAAACTGAAGGAGCGTACTGATCTTTGGCTGTGAATCTTTGAATGAAGGACGACGCCACATAGCAACAGCAGTGAATGCAGTACTCCAAAGATGCCCCCAAAAATAATGGACGACTTTGACTATCGTCATGATGTTCGTCGTGCATCCGGTGGAGAATAAATACAAAGTTCAGTATTAAACGTAACTGTCAAAAGTACCCCCAGGTTGCTTGTGCGCGCATGTAAAAGATATAATCTTGTAAAATGGAACGATTCTGTTGAAAATAAACACCTTTCTAGTGGTACCTGTAAGTTAAAATTCACCCCAAGCTTCTATCTTCATTCACATACAAGATATAGTCTTGTGAAATCGTATGAATCTTCTTGAAGCATCCTGTAGATTTTTTTCCCCATGTTATCTCGTTGCATTTGGAACATCTAAGCCGTACACTATTACACGTATTTTCGATTTTACAGAAACTGGATGAAAAGTAGGCTAGAATTACACCACTTGGTGCTACAAATCTGCTCTATTACACACATCCACTATACCTCACTACTCTGAAAAATTGTTAGTATGTTACGTCCGAATTATGAGCCATTTTGTTTCCTGGTTATACCATGCTTTAAATATTTGAACACGATTAATGCCATAGCAAAAATGAAAACTAACATTGATTCAGTTCTCATTAAACTAAGCACTTTAACTGAAGGTTTATTCAGAGTATTCAACAGTGCACAACGTGACTCAGTACCCATAGTGGCCATCTTTTGATATGTCAGGAAAATAAATCAAATACAGCTACTGGACAATATATATATTGAAAACAATAAATAATAAAAACGTATTTGTTTCATATAGCATGAGCTTGCAACAAATACGAACACCGCGGTCCACAGTAACAACAGGCCAAGTTCTTGTTATTCAGCGCTACACCACACTTCCTAATGACAAAGATACTTGACACTATTATTCGACATAATCATCATTTCTCTGTAAACAATGGACGGAAGGTTCTAACAATCGTTCGATTCCTCGACATTAGAAATCCGCCTGTTAGTCACGAAGCGATTCGAGGATCGATGAGCGAAAGTCCTTAGTGTTTGAAAATATGTGATTACCCCGAATCGTTTCTGCGATATCCTGGACATTACCGTCTGTGCTCGATGTCGATGGCCTTCCTTCCCGGTCGGCACCTCCCACGTCTGTGCGGCCATTTTACGTTTGTTGGTACCATAGCACTACGACTGAACGCAGAATTCCACGAAGAGTTGTACTTTCCCGCTACTTCAACTCTGGAGTACGTTTCCACTTGCCGTGTCATTTCACTCCCACACTGTGGCCTCTGATGTTTCTGGTAACTGTACTGTAGCGGAAGTGCATCTGCAGGAAATCCATTACAATTACTTTCTTCTGACTATGCGTTGTTCTTGTTGCGTAATGCTCTTGGCGTGCGACTACATACGTAACTTGCTTTTTGAAGTCCCCTCTCACCTCCCCTTAGAATCTCACACACACGATAGACGTAATGTTTTCTTGTTTGCCAGCTTTTAGCTGTCTTGTCAGGCTTCATCTTTCCAACTATTTGTGGTGGTTTATCTCTCTCTTAGCCATTAGGATCTCGTAGCCTATCTAACAGAGTCGAAAACACCGAGGCGACTGGCGGTTTTGGGAAGGCCGACGAGACAGGATAAAATTCGGGCAGCAACATGTCGCTAACAATATTTGACTATTGAGTGACCAGACAGCGGACACACCGTAGGTAATCGCTCGCATCAGCTTGCGAAGATGACTTGAAAACAATTTTATCTTCAGTCACCGCCGCATACAACTTTAACAGCCGTTAGCGGTTTCGAAGTTTAAGCCGTCTTCAGTTAGCCAGTCCTGTTGTGATTCTTGATCCAACTGCAGAGCTAAAGTGACGATTACTGCAGGCGACGTCCGCAGGCGGATGGAGAGCCACGAGAGGGCTGGCCATCTGAAAATGATACGGACCTCGAAACCGGGAATGGCTGTGTAAGTTGTTCGTGGTTGCGACTGAAAATGAAACTGTTTAGCGACTAGTGACAAACATTGACGCTCCACTTGCATATGATTGTATTAAATTAAATATGAGTAGGTAAGTTTCGATTGTCAAATATTATACAGAAAGATGTAGTTGTCAATCTCTATGAGTGCATGTGCATTACCTTCTTTCGATTTCTTTGTCCAGTTTTGCATCGATGAGCTTAGTAGATAACGTTATTCTTCAACATAATATAAAGATTTGATGTGTATATACTATTCTAAAAAGCACAGTGGTTTCCTTCCCAATAATTTCTAATACCTGACTTTAGCCAAACAGATGATACTTGTTATACTTAGCTAACTCATTGTTCGTTATTACGTCTAGTGCTAGCACTACCGAAGGGGTGGATACATCAGGGAACTTGATTTCCACACAATCTGTATCGTAGCTGAGATGAAATTATCTAACTGCCGGCCGACTATATATTGTTGAAAACGTTTATGAAACTCTAAGAAACGATGTGCTGCTTCACTTTACCGGCATGATGGACAAACTGAGCCGCACCTCGCACAACCAATGACCAGTGGACAGTTTAATTCGCATCTATTTACTACGGTGAACAATCGAATCAAACTCTGTCTTTCGCCTCATCAAAAATCCTCCGCCATCTTCCCTGTCATCTTCACCTATTACCAGCTTAGAAATACCTTTTCTGGTGTTATCGAACCATATTTGTCCTGTTCTTTCCCAAGATATTACTCCACACGCTATCTTTCAGATCTTTTCGTACAATTTCTGCGTCTCTTCAGGTTAAGTACCAACACCAAGACCGTTGCCTTTGTTTCATTTGTGCTACTTTGTCCCATGTTCTCCTGTTACTCTTCCACAGCTCTCCATTTTTCCTTCGTCTACACGTTTCCTTTTCTCTAATAGGTACACTTTATCTGCTGAGACTTGCGTTTTCAAAGCTCGTAAGTTTCCTTTCCGTAATTTGGGTTAACATCAATGTCTCAGCTACATATGAAACTACTGGTTAGTGTAATGCTTCGTATAGTATGGTCCGGGTTGTTCTGGAAAGAATCTTGCAACTGAGTGACTTACCGAATGCAAAGCGTGCTCTGTTGCCTGTTTGGACTCTGGCCACTGTTTCATGATGCATTAGCTTTCTATGATGTAATGGATTCCTTTGGTATGTGAAGATTTCAAAGGCTATTTGATCGCTACAGAATTTGCTGTTAGCCCTGCTGCTTCTACCAATAGTGAGATTTCTCGTTCTCATTTGGTTTATTTGCAGGCCGTCTCCTGTAACCTTCTCCATTAACATTCTCACTGCTGTGAGAGCTCTCCTCCATTCTGTCCTATAAATACTACGTCATCAACACAATCTAGAATAGTTATCTTTCCACCTCATCGACTCCGACGTTCGACTTTGCCGTTTCCCTCAACACTTTCCTTAGGACCAAATTAAACACAACAGGGAAAAGACTGTCGCTTTGTCGGGCTATTTACTTTAAACTCAAATCCCTCTGGCATTTCGCCATTTACCCTTCCCCTGCATTTTGAATTCTGCATCCTCGCTTTTGTCAAACTCAAAAGCGATTTTAGCACACATCACGACATCGCTTTTCTTTTGATAGTGTTATATCACTAAACTCGACAAAAAGGCGTCTTTTTTCAAGTATCTGACTTGTACAGGGTGTTCAAACCTCTCTTGCCTGTTAAATAATTTTTCTAAGAGTTCCTGAATGGAAATTTTTATTTGGACATATTGCAAACGTGGTTAACAACTCAGCTAGGAGGCAAGGGAGTCATGGATCACGTATGGTTAGAGCAGGATGGAGCTCCAGCAGATTTTGCTCTTATGGGTCGTGTGACTTCCCTAATGAACAATTAGGAGACTGCTGCGTTGGACGACATGTCCAGCCCCATTGAAATTCCCTCCACGAAGTCCGGCCCTTGCCACGCCAGACAAATCGTTATGGGGAATAATCAAGTCCCAAGCGCCTCAGCATCTAATGAAGTAGCAGTTCGGAGCAGAACTGAAACTCTCTGCAAGATGTCAGAGAGGACATCACCGCTTACAGATCTCTAACCTGATGACTGTGGAGAAACATATCCACTGGATACATATGGGTAGGTTGAATTAGTTCTGCCTGTCAACAAAGAGAGGTCAGCAGTGGTACTAGCGCAGCATAGCGGATAGCGACACGTGGCCTGTTTTAGAGTAGAAACATTACGCTTTCAGATCTGCGTGTGACTTTGCAGTGGCGTCGAAAGAACATACCTGTTTAGTGCTTGGAACGTGTTGGGTTTTGTTCTTACAAAACAGCATTTTGGGAAAGTCTCAGTCTTCTGCTTTCACCTCAAGAAATCTGCTGCGGAAAGTAATCGTTTGCTACTGCAAGCGTATGGATAACATTCTCTGTCGCGAACAGTGTGCAGAGATTGGGCCCGACGATTCAAAGGCAGTCCGCAGCTCGTGGTCGTGCGGTAGCGTTCTCGCTTCCCACGCCCAGGTTCCCGGGTTCGATTCCCGGCGGGGTCAGGGATTTTCTCTGCCTCGTGATGACTGGGTGTTGTGTGATGTCCTTAGGTTATTTAGGTTTCAGTAGTTCTAAGTTCTAGGGGACTGATGACCATAGATGTTAAGTCCCATAGTGCTCAGAGCCATTTGAACAATTCAAAGACAACGATTTTGTAGCGCGTGACAAAATGCAACCTGATCGGTGTGGTGTACCATGTCCCTGTGCAACCAGCTCAAACGATGAGCGCTGAACGCTACGAAGCACAAGTACTCAATCTGAAGCCCGCCCGGTTAGCTGAGCGGTCTAACGCACGGCTTTCCGGAGCGGGAAGGAGCGCCTGGTCCACGGCACGAATCCCCCGGCGGACTTGTGTCGAGGTCCGGTGAGCCGGCCAGTCTGTGGATGGTTTTTAGGCAGTTTTCCATCCGCCTCGGTGAATGCGGGATGGTTCCCCTTATTCCGCCTCAGTTACACTACGTCGGCGATTGTTGTGCAAACAAGTTCTCCACGTACGCGTACACCAGTGTTACTCTACCACGCAAACATAGGGGCTACACACGTCTGGTGTGAGACGTTCCATGGGGGAGAGGGGTGGGGGGACCGGTGACCGAACCGCACAATAACCCTGCGTTCGGTGTGGGGCGGCGGAGGTGTGAAGTGGACTGCGGTAGTCGTCGTGGGGTTGTGGACCACTGCGGCTGCGGCGGGGACGGAGCCTCTCCGTCGTTTCGAGGCCCCCGGTTAACATACAACATACAACTCAATCTGAACCGCACAATTAGAGATAAACGAATGCAATATACTCAGGGACGTGACAAAGTCATTCTGGTACGTGAAAGAAAAAGCCAAACACCATGTTGCGAAACGAGTGAAGGAGATAGCATATTCGGCCACTTTGGGTACCATTTGTTCTGGGCTATGCATCATGGCGCTTCTGAACAACGCTTCTCATCTTTTTACGACCTTGAAAACTGGCTCCATTAGTGGATTACCTCAAAAGGGTCTGATATCTTCAAATTGTGGAATCCATTTGTTATTCGAGAAGTGGATAGAGGTTTTATCTGCCAAAGGACACTGCTTTCAGTAATTGATCGTGTACCATTGTGCAGAAATAAACAAATGTTTTCTGTTCAACAAACAGCGAAATATAATACAGGTTCCCAATAGTTTCATTTGTAACTACAACATACTGTTTCGACCTAGGGTTAGAGGGACGTCGTGGAGTTCTTGGATAGTGCGCACATTTGTTGTTGTAGATTTTTCTCTTCTAAAGTCTTAATTTGTCGCATATGATCAAACGAGATACGCGTGAATTATACACTACTGGCCATTGAAATTGCTACACCAAAAAAAAAAAAAAAAAATAAAAAAAATGCAGATGATAAACGGGTATTCATTGGACAAATATATTATACTAGAATTGACATGTGATTACATTTTCACTCAATTTGGGTGCATAGATCCTGAGAAATCAATACCCAGAACAACCACCTCTGGCCGTAATAACGGCCTTGAGTCAAACAGAGCTTGGATGGCCTGTACAGGTACAGCTGCCCGTGCAGCTTCAACACGATACCACAGAGTATTGACTGGCGTATTGTGACGAGCCAGTTGCTCGGCCACCATTAACCAGACGTGTTCAGTTGGTGAGAGATCTGGAGAATGTGCTGGCCAGGGCAGCAGTCGAACATTTTCTGTATCCAGAAAGGCCCGTACAGGACCTGCAACATGCGGTCGTGCATTATCCTGCTGAAATGTAGGGTTTAGCAGGGAAGAATGAAGGGTAGAGCCACGGGTCGTAACACATCTGAAATGTAACGTCCACTGTTCAAAGTGCGAACAAGAGGTGACCGAGACGTGTAACCAATGGCACCCCTTACCATCGCACCGGGTGATACGCCAGTATGGCGATGACGCATACACGCTTCCAATATGCGTTGACCGCGATGTCGCCGAACACGGATGCGACCATCATGATGCTGTAAACAGTACCTGGATTCATCCGAAAAAATGACGTTTTGCCATTCGTGCACCCAGGTTCGTCGTTCAGTACACCATCGCAGGCGCTCCTGTCTGTGATGCAGTGTCAGGGGTAACCGCAGTCATGGTCTCCGAGCTGATTACCATCCTGAACCCACCGATTTCATATTCTGCTAACAGCCAGTGGATCTCGACCAACGTGAGCAGCAATGTCGCGATACGATAAACCGCAATCGCGATAAGCTGCAATCCGACGTTTATAAAAGTCGGAAACGTGATTGTACGTATTTCTCCTCCTTACACGAGGCAATACAACAACGTTTCTCCAGGCAACGCCGGTCAACTGCTGTTTGTGTGTGAGAAATCGGTTGGAAACTTTCCTCACGTCAACACGTTGGAGGTGTCACCACCGGCGCCAAACTTGTGTGAATGCTCTGAAAAGCTAATCATTTGCATATCACAGCACTTTCTTCCTGTCGGTTAAATTTCGCGTCTACAGCACGTCATCTTCGTGGTGTAGCAATTTTAATGGCCAGTAGCGTAAGTCTAAGTCGATTCGTACTTTGTGACTAGACAGACCAGTAGTCAGTCGAAAATAAATGGTTCAAATGGCTATGAGCACTATGGGGCTTAATATCTGAGGTCATCAGTCCCCTAGAACTTAGAACTACTTAAACCTAACTAACCTAAGGACATCACACACATCCATGCCCGAGGCAGGATTCGAACCTGCGACCGTAGCGGTCTCGCGGTTCCAGACTGTAGCGACTGGAACCACTCGGCTACTCAGGCCGGCAGTAGTCAGTCGAAAGAAGTCGCTGTCTGAATACTCCCGAGGTGATGCAACTTTGACTGAAGCAAGATGCTGGCCTTTCACGACTGTTTACAATATTCCGACCTGGACGGTAGATCTAGATTTGGTACGTGTGCGTGTGGCGCAGCCGTAAAACTGCGCAGCGGCTGTGGAGCGATTGTGAGGTGGCGGTGGCGACCTCTTGGGAAACTGCTCCGGCGGAGTCCTGCCGCCGCCGGGCCGGTGTGCGGCGGGCGTGTCTCGTGAAAGTGTGCAGGCGCAAGGTCGGCCCGCCACTGCGCTGCGGTTCAAGGGCGCACCGCACCGGGCGGACACTCGGCCCGAAATCCGGCGGCCGCGGGCGGCGCCCCTCCCACTGGGGTACGGGCGCGGTCCGCTTCACGATCGTGACCTTTAATAACGGGCTGGCTGTGTACAAAGAATCCCATCCGCAGGCCCAATTTCCGACGTACTTAAGCCCCGGTGCCCGCAACGGCTCCGTAGCCGGGGTCAGTAACGAACAGTTGCTTGGGGCGCTCGAATCGCAGTTAGCCGGCTACGGTGCTGTAAGCAGTACTGCGGAACTCGTACGCTGGAAAGTGGCATATCGGTTGTAGTCGACAGTGGAACCACATAATTTTTTTTCTTTAATTACACTCGATGACCACAAAAATTGTTAGGCTATCGGTTTAGGTCTGTAGCGGCCATCTTTAGATGAGAGATGGTCACAGAGCCATTTCAGATCTGCTGTGTGGAATCCTCTTTCTTTCTTTATTTCGCTTACGCCATAGTCTCGCAGCGATCGCAGGGTCGGCGTGGTTACAACGGATGTGGCAATGTTTGTTTTAGGGATGGCCGGATGCCCTTCCTGCCCCCAGGACGGAATCAGTGTACCCGAACTGTCTGCGTCCAGTGTAAATCGTGAAATAGTGCGGACGTGTTTCAAATGTCTGCGAGCCGTGGAACTGAAGCGGGATGCGGGGACCAGCCCGTTATTCTCCTAGGGAGATGTGGAAAACCGCCTAAAAACCACATCCAGGCTGGCCGGCACACCGGCCCTCGTCGTTAATCCGCCGGGCGGATTCGATCCGGGGCCGGCGCGCCTACCCGAGTCCAGGAAGCAGCGCGTTAGTGCTCTCGGCTACCCTGGTGGGTGCTGTGTGGAAGCCTCATCTTTGGAAAAATCTGTTTCTCTCAGACGTTGTTCCTCCGTTACCTGAACACTGCCCTCTGTGGTCCTCCTGCTCGATCAGGAACACCTGTGTTTGCGCAGCCTCGGTGGAACTGTCGACTGAACACGACATTGCATTTCGTCCATATACCGCCAGAATTTCACGCTGTATCTGAGTGCAATTTAGACGTGCTGCCCGCAAGAATCCATCTGTCTCGCGTACTTCAGCTTTGCAGAACCTGTACACTAACCGCGCCATTTCTGTCGCACGATGTCATCAGCACCGCAGCAGAAGTGTGTCTGCACGAAGCTCAGAGCATGTACAATCTCCAGACTATGCGGCGGTCTTCTTGCTCAATGATCTTAGTGTGGGGTGACATGCATAATGTACCTTCTGAAGTCCCTACGTGTACTGAATAGCAACATTAATCTACGTCACTCTGAAAATCACACTGCTTAGGAGTGTGATGATACCGGGGTTGCCCAGAAACTAATGCACCACATTTTTTTCTTCAACAATTCTTTATTGAACATAATGAGAATTACACACACGAAAGAATAGTGTTTTATCTACACACCCTATTTTTCCACGTAATCTCTATCCCGTTCTATGGCCTTCCTCCAGCGCGAAACAACAGGGTGTATGCCCTGTCGGTACTAATTCCTGTCCTGGTGCTTCTCTGTGTGAATCACCTCCTCATCGTTCTCAAAATACCCTCCACGAATGGCATCCTTTAATGATCCAAATAAGTGGAAGTCCAAGGGGGCTGCAACATGTCGGGTGTAACAGCCGTGTATGGTCTCCCCGATCGCTGCAAACCGTGCAGCTCCGCCGAACCGCCTTCTGATGACCTCGCACTCCGTTCCCTTAGAGTAACTATACTTCCGTCGACAGCAGATGCTCCATAGACTTTGCACAAGCGTTTGTGAATATTCCGCGCAGTTTCTTTCTCTTCAATGAGAAATTCAATGACGGCACGTTGCTTGTAACGTACATCGCCTACAGACACCATTCTGAAACTGTCCTGCAGTTACACTATCTGTAGGAAGTGACGGAAACATGGCGCGCTCGTTCAGGAGACTTCAAATAATACATACGTAACGTTTCGCATTCGTAGCAATGTTTTCGGCTGAGAAAAAAAAAGCGGTGCATTACTTGCTGGGAAACCCTCATAGAACCGCGTTTAGACTGTTTCTCAATCGTTCCAGTGTCGAATAACATGTTGCGGGAACGAACGTACATCTTTCCGTTCGACCTCAGATTTCTCTCAGGTTAACATGACAGTCGTTTTGACTGAATCAGTAAAATATTTTGGGATTCGGTGGAGAAAGTTAGTTACTGAGTTTCTTGCGGTTTAGCGTCAGTTTCCTTTTTTCGCATCATACAGCTATCTTGTACATTCATTTTGGAATTCTTTTGTGATGTTCTGATAACGTTACTAGGCAGTGAACGACAGTATCATCTGCAGAAATCTAAGACGGCTACTTAGACTGTCTGTTAAATCGTTTATATAGACTAATAGCAGCAGAAGGCTTGTAGTAAGTGGGATCCTTTCATATAGGTACATCATTCTTACTGGCTAATGTAAGAACATTCCTTTTCGAATCCGGTAGCGCGTAAAAGTCACAGCAAAATTTCCTGACACTTTTACATGCAGGAGAGCAGATGTATGTTTACTTTTGATTATTTACGACTTATGGTTTGCAGAACACTTACTTTCGTGGTAACGTGTGTTACGCGTGAAGTATGTATAAGGCACGTACTGGAAGTTAAATGGTCCTGAAACATATTTTCATTTTTTTCGTCTTGGGGTCGGTGCACGTATGTTGCACGAGAGATCGTCCGAAGCCGTGCGATACCAGCCGGCTACCGGTTCCAGAGCGGACAGCTCCGTGTCGTTCGGCGCTGACCACTCCAGTGCGATGACGTAACTGCGGCCCTGCTGCTGGCAGTAAAGTTACACCGCGCTGCCGGACAAAAGTCTTTCTTTCTCTGTCCTTTTTGTGGACCACTTTTTGCGCAACGTTCTGCCGCCGCCTGTCATGAATGTTACGCAAATGTGTGCATGGAAATGCTTTCCGCGATTGAATCAACAGTTGTGGAAGTGGGTTGGGGAGCTGGCGGAGAGCCGTTGTTTACCATCCATTAGCCAACGCCCAGTGCTCGGACAACTGGCGCAAGCTTTAATTCACGCCAAATGTGTAGCAAGCGTCGTCCTTCTCTGATGTTGAGGTGATCTGGTCGTAACAAATTGCTGTAGCGGATCTTATAGTGTCATAGGTGACGATAAATGTTATTTGCGAAAATGGTGGCTCCATTCACATACACGCAATAGTAAATGAAGTTTCCTTCGTCTCCGACAAGTGATTTCTGAGCCTGTCTGATATTTTGGTATAGTGAAGGCATCGTCAAAAACGTCTCCCCCATTGCCGGAAAGAGAAATGTCACAGTCGCAATCACTTAGCAATTACAAAACCTCTCACTTCAGCGATTTTATGGATCTATTAAATAATTATTTGAAGTAAAAATGAATTTACAGCGATTCTGAGCTTTGTAGTGGAAATACTCTAACGTGTGTGAAATCTTTTGGGACTTAACTGCTAAGGTCATCAGTCCCTACGCTTACACACTACTTAACCAAAATTAAATTATCCTAAGGACAAACACACACACCCATGCCCGAGGGAGAACTCGAACCTCCGCCGAGACCAGCCACACAGTCCATGACTGCAGCGCCTAAGACCGCCCGGCTAATCCCGCGCGGCGGAAATACTCTGACGGGATGTGAAAAACGATGAGATATTTTTGATGGTGTGGTATTTCTGTAAGTTAATTAACTCCGTAATGAAGTTCATTCTCATCATGGTTTAATTATTAAATATTCCAATGTCTTTTCTGGTAGGGAAAATCTATGTCAACCAATCTCAAAATGTAATTTAAAAGTAACACAAGCTAATTTATAATGTAGATAACTTGGCTTATGTATTGGAACTGGACTTGAAAACAGTAATGCGCCTGTGGTATGAAGCGGGTGTGCACTTGCCGAGGTGAGTCTTTGTGTATCAGAAATGAAATTGAAAAAAGAAACAATATTTAGGCCACGTAAAACGAAAAAGGACGCTGACGATCTGTTTCTCGCTAACGTAAGTTAAACTGAAGTGAAATCTCGGCACCAAGCTTCCTTACGGTGTTACGGTTGCATGGTTAGTTGACAAAGCCTACAGTTACAAATATGAAGAAAGTAAATCTTCAAGTCTGTCACTTTATGCGCCACAAACACACTATTTCAATCGTCATACCGACGTCTTAACCAGAAACACAATCACAGAATTAAGTCGGGTCATACGGTTTTTTCGCATTCAGTCATTAAACTCCAAACTAAACTAATTTTTTTAAAAAGTGAATGACTCATAAATACGTACATGAATCTTAGGACTTTTGTAGTAGCCGAACGCGCATCCAAAGGCAGCAGTGAAATTTCCTTTCGTTGAAATGAAATGATCCTACAGCTTCTGCAGTCACCATCTGGGTTTACTCGACCACCAGGTGCATGTCTTTCTGTCTGACGCCACTTCTGTGACCTGCGCGTCTTTGTGACGAAGATTAGATCAAATGACTTGGACGAGACAAGCACGTAGTCTCAAAATGAACAAAATCTCACAACCAATCTGGAATCGAACCCGGGGCTCTGACATCCAGCTTCAGCTGCGGTAACCACTAGAGCAAGTGGTGCGAACTCCCTTTCGTTCCTTGACACTTGCGTCTCGGCAGTTTATTTACTACACTGGCGAAAGCGCAGTTTGACAGCTTTAAGTATTGTCTAGCAGGCACTTATTCGGTCATTTACGTCGGGCTTCTTAAGTACAAAGTAGAGATCAGAGTTACTGGTGGATCAAAATGATGCTCCCCATAGTGTGATAAAGCAAATCATGAAGAATTCCCATTATGCTCCTACCTTCACTTTCATCGCCATTCTTATCAAAATAAATATTTTACAAAACGATGTTAATAAATAGGCAGCTTTTCTTTGCCACGATTCTCTACGAAATATAGTGAGGGTCGCTTGAACTAGACTAACTCGTTCGAATTCTGCTGGCGCAGAACATTTTCATCACCAGCAGTTGACTGGGGTGGATAGGCGTTGATTCCGTACAGTTTCTGATCACCAAACTGTGTGCCGGTATACTTCGTTAAACCCAAACCTGTTCATCGTGTCTCAAGGAGAGAAACCAAGTAACACACTGTTGATGGCGATCTGACCGTCGGATGGGTACGTTAAGCTGGGCTGATCCTTTGGTCTATCAAAGACAGCCAGACTGAGTTTCAGACTCTTTTCATTTCACTTGCTTATCATCCAGATCCTATCTTTTTAATAGAAAACAGTGTGTGTCTGTATCAGGCTTACCACATAACAATAGTCATTCAAAATATGAAACCATCTGACAAGCTGTGCCCCAGGGCTCTATTTTAGGTCCCTTGTTGTTCCTATTATATATTAATGACCTTCCATATGCAGTGTCACAAAATGCAAATTTTGTCTTAATTTCAGATGATACAAGTATTTGAATAAGAAAGAGTACACGTGAACTCACTGAGAAATCAGCTAATGAAATATTTGTAAGTGTCAATGGGTGATTCACAGCAAATGTATTGTCACTGAATTTTAACATGACCCAACACATACAGTTTAGTACCGCACAAGGAATACGTACGTGACTCTATACGTATAATGTATTCAAACAATGAAGTTTAAGCTGTAGACAGTGTCAAATTTTTAGGGCTACAAATTGACCATAGCCTAAATTGGAAAACTCACATTCTAGACTTAATGAAACGCCGTAGTTGAGCTACATTTGCAGTACGTATGATAGTAGAAATGGGTGATGTAAAAACGAAGAAGTCAGTTTATTCAGCCTACTTCCATTCATTTATGAATTATGGGATCATCTTTTGGGGAATCTCCGCTCACAAAGAGAATATTTTCAGAATTCAAAAACGAGTCATTAGAATTATATCTGGTGTCAGTCCTAGATCATCATGCAGAGACCTCTTTAAGAAACTTGGTATTCGAAGTACTACTTCTCAGTACACTGATAGCCTTTGTAATTTCCAACATGTCTCTTTTTACACAAAATAGTGCAAAACATTATTATAATACTAGAACCAAAAACAATCTGTATAAGGACTATATAAGCTTAACATTAGTAAAAAGGAGTCAGATATATGCGTACTCGTATATTCAATAACTTACCAGAGTATATCAAAGCTCTTGTAAGTGATAAAGATCGGCTTCAGAGTGAATTAAAGAATGTCATGTTGGCCAATTCCTACTTCATCGATGTACTTCCATTAGAATTGTAAAAAAAAAAAAAAAAAAAAAAAAAAAAAAAAAAAAAAAAAAAAAAATCCCATAGATTCCTCTCCCAGGTCTCCATAGAAAACGATAAATGTAGTGTAATGTAATGTAACAAGCACAACAGTACGCTGCACAAACACTCATCACAGTCATGCAAAATATAAACGAATTGAGAATCGTCAAAATAAAAATCGGGCAAGATTAACGGCTTTGAAGTTATACTACGATCAACTGTCTCTCGTGGAAGCAAATCGTAGCCCATTCTAAACAAAGATGTTAAAAAATCTGGTAGTTCCCTTGCCAAATGTACTTGCTACTTCATTCGCCTTTGTAAACGGCAACTTACGTTAAAATTTTGTGGATTTTATGGCAATGTTGCAGTCAGACTCATATAATTTGTAGAATAGTTGTATCTTTTAATTATATTCTACATTATGTGATGAAGTCAGACGAATGTGCTGTTTGTATCATCGTGTGCAATAATTTTATTTGCTGAGGTTCTGCCCGGAAAACACACACACACACACACACACACACACACACACACACACACACACAACTCTACGCGTCACTGAAATGAAGTTTTTGGGCAAAACTCCCAGATTTAGTCAGCTGGCTCATAAACGCAATGAAACCATAACCAAAGAGTTTAATGTAGCACCTGTGGCACACTGCTTCCTAGAATACAGGCATAATTAGCATGAGCGTGTTACATGTTTGAAGTAAGAAACGTTTGAGAGACTGGAACTAAAAATTGTTTATACATACCACAAGGAAAGAGATCAGTGAGTCGGTCATATATAAGACGAAAGGAGACCGTAACAAGCCATCAGGTCTGTGAATTAATGACAATGATGATAGTGGTGGTGATGATGTTGACACGTACATGTGACCATTCTCGGAAAGTCAGAGGTAGGCAATAACGAACCTCTCGAACTAGGACGATCTTGCCAACAGATATCATGAGATGGCATGTATACTCAATGATTGAGTTAGTTATATAAGACTAGCGTGATTGGTTTGTTAGGACCTCAGCTTTGCTGTCGCTCGCAAAAATGAGAATCCCTTACGGACTAACTCTGAGTATTGAGTTACGAGATGCATACAAAACAGTCGACTGGCGTCATTGCATCTCAAGAAACCGTTACACTGGTTCCACGAGGGAACGCTGGACAGCTGCAGCTGTATCGGTTGCTACCGCCTGCCTCCAATAGAGAGTCAGTGGTCAGTAATCGACTTTGAGTCCGGACGACCTTGTCTCGCGGCACCTTACACAACCCGGCTAACAGCCACTTTAACCTGGCTACTGTTCTGCAACCTGGTGCACGCTTAGTACTACAGAAGCTGCTCATAATTAGAGGTAGTTAACAGAGCAGCGATGCTCAAGCGTGTGGATAATTCCGAGATGATAAGTACTTCCTTGTGTTACATTGCTCTTTATCAGTGGCCCTGGTGTCGGGCACCGCATAAAATCACTTCTGAAAAGCAATCACATAATAAACGCTGAACATTAATAAAACAAGATTTCGCGATGTATTAGTGTTTGCCTTTGCAAGCAACGTTAAATGGAATTGAAGCGGTGATTGGAAAAAAGTAGGGAAATCAAAAGTCCCGTCGGGATATAGGATATTGCACAGGTAAATATAACTCAAAAATATTTTGGAGAGAACATTGGCCAAATCCTCAATGAAGGTCTTTGCATTATCTGAAGAACTACAGAGAAACAACGGAAAACCCAAAACTGGACAGCAAAGGAATAATTCCATTCTCGCTCCTCCTGAAGGCAGACCTGCATTGACGCATTCGTTGTGGATGAAAGGGAGTACAGTGAAGCGTCACTGAAAACACGAACTTATGGACTTTGTTGTGCTATACAATGGCAAACTTAGTATCATTTGGAAACTATTTTACAAATTCACTTTCTCATTTTACAAACAATACCTATTCGACTCTCAGTTTCTGCATTATTTTGTTTCATTGTTGTTGTTTTGGTTTTCAGCCCGAAAGCTGGTTTTATGTACCTCTCGACGCTAGGCTCTCCAGAGTAAGCTTCCTCATGTGCGTACAACTAACTCCTACAGTCTGCTTACTATGATCATCCTCTGGTCTTCCTCTACATGTTTTACACCTACAATTCCCCATTATCAAACTGACGATTGTTTGATGCCTCAGGATGTGTCCTATCAACCCACCACTTCTTTTAGTCAAGTTGTGCCGTAAATTTTTTTTCCAAGTTCGGTTCAGTATTACCTCAATCTTTGACTGAAACAATACTTACTAATTACTTATCCGACCTACCCGTCTTATCTCCAGCATTCTTCCGTAGTAGCACGTGCCAAAAGGTTCTATTCTTTTGTTGTCTGATCTGCTTATCACCCATATTTCACTTCCGTACGAAGCTACGCTCCAGACAAGCACCTTCCTTAGCACTTAAATTTAGATAAAGATATTAAAAATTCCGTCTTTTTTCAGAAGTGCTCTGTTCGATATAGCCAGTGCAAATTTTATATCCTTTCTACTTCGGCCATCATCCGTTGTTGCTCGAATAGCAAAATCTACTAGTTTCAGTGTCTCACTTCCTTTCTAATCCATCAGCATCAATTGATGTAATTAAACTGCATTCCATTACTCTTTTTTTACTTTTATTGATGTTCATCTTATAACCTTTTTTGAAGACACTTTCCATTCCGTTCAACTGTTCGCCGATGTCCTTTGCTGACTCTGACAGAATCACATTATCATCGCCAATCTTCAAGGTTGTTATTTCATCTACCTGAACTGAAATATCCGTTCCAAGTTTCTCGTTGGTTTGCTTTACTGCTTGCTCGTTGTACAGATTATTAAAAGCTAAACACAGAAGAAGTAGCTCTTGACTTTTGTTTCGAAGTACGAAGCAGAAGAGCAGGAACATTGTTGCTGTCAAAGTACTAAACAGAGGAACAAAACAATCAATGCAGTAAAAAGGAATGGAAAAAATAGCGGACAAGAAGTACAACTTAATTTCTGATTCCCCCCCCCCCCCCCCCATTTGAAGCTCCTGAGATCACTTCGGACGTCTCGGATTCCTAACAGTGTCACAGGTGTCCTATATTAGTGGGACTAAAATCCAAGATAACAACCACATAAATTTTTTTTAAAGTGTCAGTTTTTTCTGAGATGAATTGTATGAAAGTAAGAAATAGAACAGATTCGAGAAACACTTGATGCGCTTTTGAATGGTATTCGAAATCACATACATAAAATGAGATGCCGACTGAGAATCTAAAGTTCGTCGTTTAACTTAGAGTTTTAAAGAGTACTAGAGGATATTAGGCTGTTGAGACACTCTTGCTGTACATGATTCAAAACATCAGTCAAAAGGGCGCGAAATGTTTATCTAGTCTATTTTATTTCTTACATTTACTAAATTCGCTTTACTATATATTTGACCTTTTTTTAAAAAAAATTCATTTTATCTTCATGTTTTTTTCGTAAGTGCTCTGATGACATTCAAGCAATAAAATCCGTATTTTCAAAAGTAGACGTCACAGTCGTCAGTTGGATGCTTCACTTGTGCATTTCCCATTCTTCGTTTTGCTCTGGATATTCGGACAAAAATAGATTGTGCTATTTCTATGAAGCTCTGTTTTCGCTCTACTCAGATATTCAACCAAAAAATCACAAAAACAAAACGAAGTATCAGAGGAACATGGTACAATGATTGATTAAAAAAAATAGCGCGAACCACCTGTAACTGGTATCGAGAACATTGATGACCGCTGAGATGGAACCTAGGCCAGGTTGATATAAACATCACAAAATTGGCATTTACAATATTCCCGATGACACCCAACTTTTGTAAAAAATTAATAAACCTCCATCTCTCACAACTAGAAACGACTATTCAGTTTAATAGACTATAGAGGAATTTATGTAGCAAAAATTACAGCGTGAGAACAAGAGTAAATATAACAGAGGACTAAAATAGGGAATAAACCGAAGAAATGAAACTACGGATCAATAAGTTAACATCAGTATAATACACAAACTGAGTCGCGATCTCTCAAAGAAAGTAGCAAGCCAGACAAGAATTTCACCTTCGTAAAGCGTTCGAAAAACTCGTAAATCGTAATCACTGTTTCGCCCATTGCGAGAACAACCAGAGATAATCTCTGACTGATTAGGTGCGTAAGCTCGTTAGCGAGTGACGTCACCTATTCCAGCAGAACTGCGTCAAGCCTCAAGGCGCCGTGCAGTATCGAAGGCTCGAGTTGACCACACCAAGACGAGGCAGAGAGCGTCCGTCGTTAATATGATATGTGTGTGTGAGGAATAACACGGCGGCTGCTGCGGTGTGGGGGCCGAGAAAGCCCGCGCTTGGTGGGAAAGCGCCCAGCTGCGCCCGAGGCAAGGACGAGGCAGCCGAGCTGGCCGGCCGGCCACGTTTCCCAACCGTCGCGCCGGCTCATTACGCTCTGCTGCTACAGGCGGAACGGAATAAGTACTGGCTATTCTTGGCAATGCCGACACAGCGAAATAAATGGAAACTGACAGTGAAATTCATCTCATGTCTTTTCAATGGCTTTTTTACTGTGTCAGCCTACATTCCGAAGTCGTACCTTCATCATCAGGGCTGTGCATCTCATGTGAGGATCGGCATAAAACTGTACGTGTTGATATAACAGTGTGAACAAAATGTAGGAGTTACTTCATTGTGAGTCATACATAAAACAAATAGACAAAATTCGTGGATGCTGGTTTCTGGCATAGTTTTATCGCAGTGAAGGTTCTAACCGCAATCCTGATGATGAAATAGGGTTGGAAAAACCGACCAGTTAAAGGCGGTGCTAGTATTTTAGTTCTGAATAACCGGTATTTTTCGATATTTATTTGGTCTTGGTTATAACAGGTGCTTTTATTTTTTTTGCTAATAACCGGATTAAAAAACAGAAATATCAATTCGCCGTATCAGCAAGACTACAATTTTTGGTTTTACAATAAACTTTTTTTTAAAAAAAGAGTAATTTTTTTCGTAAAATTTCCATTTCTTTGAATTATTGTTCTATTACAGAAAATTATAGAAAAATGGGGAAATCGGTCAGTGCTATTTCAATAACAATACCGACAGAAACGAGTAATAAACACATTGCATAATGTTACTGGCCAGGTTTCCTTCGTTGACCACTGCCTCAGGTCATGTTATTATGCTCGATGATTTGAATTTCAGGATCATCTCTTGCCATTAAAGGAAGAGGACAATCCTCCACCAAATAAACTTTAAGATCTTATGGATATGTTCTCTTTACAGGAGATTCTTTTTGTGCCTTCGCTATTGCTGCTATCCGGCAGTAGACAGTTCCGAATAAACACCGCACTTCACTAGCTGACAGATTCATGGGTCGATGCTGCCACAGGACAGATAGCGGCTACCATGTTGTGAATGGACCATGAAGCGAGCAATACGATGCCGACTTAACGGGTAATACAATACAGTAAGATGCAGCGACTGATTAAAACCGATTAAATTATAAGGTGCGTTTGTTACTTTCGATTGTGTCAAGAACGCTCTTTTGCCTGCATACCAATAATGGACAAAGGAGCAACATCAAACGTCTGGTCTTTATTCCAGTACGTACAGCTACAGTGGCTAGCCAATGCCAGTTTCCTGACGAGTGCCAATAATGAAAACCTTTAAGTATGTCCTCTTAGACAGTGCAGACTCTTGACCAGATTTGCCTTTTACCCATTGTGGTGTCACCGCCAGACACACACTTGCTAGGTGGTAGCCTTTAAATCGAACGCGGTCCGTTAGCATACGTCGGACCCGCGTGTCGCCACTATCAGTGATTGCAGACCGAGCGCAGCCACACGGCAGGTCTAGTCTAGAGAGACTCACTAGCACTCGCCCCAGTTGTACAACCGACTTTGCTAGCGATGGTTCACTGTCTACATACTCTCTCATTTGCAGGGACGATAGTTTAGCATAGCCTTCAGCTACGTCATTTGCTACGACCTAGCAAGGAGCCACATTTAGTAATTAGAATGAATTCTGAACAGACAATATAGTGAATCATATACCGTCAAGAGCGACGTTCATCATTAATGGATTAAAGTTAAGTATGAAATTAATTACGTCCGCTTTCTGAATTCTAATTGCTTGTCATGTTCCAGCCCTCACGTCAGTATAGTTCTTCCCTCCTCACGCTAGCCTGCGTGAGCTAAAACGCGCACATTTCGGCCTCCTCTAGTAACACAGTGTTGGCTCTTCTGCCAACCCAATACCCATTATGTCTTTGAATCTATTAGCTACGTAGATGGCTGAATAGAGAAGCCAGAAAGGCAATAAAATAGCCTTTTTTTCAAAAATGGGAGTTGTCCCTCGTCAAAGAGCTATTTTTTCACACCTCTTCTTGTTTTGCCGGCATGCATCCGGTATATTCACAGATTCGGCATGGTAATTTTGGAACATGGGAATGTTTCTTAGTAGAGGATGGCGCGAAGCGCTTCCTGAGCCACCCATCTCCGCCCTGACGGTATTTGTGTAGACAAACTGTCTGCGTCTACTGTTATCGCCGGCCGGAGTGGCGGAGCGGTTCTAGGCGCTACAGTCTGGAACCGCGCGACTGCTACGGTCGCAGGTTCGAATCCGCCTCGGGCATGGATGTGTGTGATGTCCTTAGGTTAGTTAGGTTTAAGTAGTTCTAAGTTCTAGGGGACTGATGACCTCAGCAGTTAAGTCCAATAGTGCTCAGAGCCATTTTTCAATTTGAATCTAATTTGATCATATGTAAAAGTGTGCTACTATTGTCGAATGTTTGTGAATCGTGTAGACGAGGCGGAACTTGGGTAGCAGGTCGGTATTCACCTAGTCGGATGTGGGAAAAGGCGTGAAAACCACATTCAGGCTGGCCATCGTACCGACAGCCCTCGCCATTAATCCGCCGAACGGATTCGATCCGTACCTAAAATGGTTCAAATGGCTCTGAGCACTATGGGACTTAACTTCTGAGGTCATCAGTCCCCTATAACTTAGAACCATTTAAACCTAACTAACCTAAGGACATCGCACACACCCATGCCCGAGGCAGGATTCGAACCTGCGACCGTAGCAGTCGCGCGGTTCCAGACTGTAGCGCCTAGAACCGCTCGGTCACAACGGCCGGCGATCCGTACCTCCCTGAATCCAGGAAGCGCCGTGTTAACGGGCGCGGCCGTCCAGGCGGGCCTGTTCTCTGACACGAAGTGCAAACTCGAGCGTTGCTCTGCACCGGCTGAGAGCTGGGAAGGACTGCCCAGGCAGCAGAGTGTGTGGTGCGGCGCACGTGACGCGTCGTGTCGGTCCGTTCCGCCCGCTGGCTCGGCCAGTTGCCACGCTGGTCGTCAGCCCTGGGATCTCATTCCGCCAGAGCTCATCGCTTCCGCCGCCACTCGTCTGATCATCCGCAGTCGTGCACCGCCGCCCCCCATCCTCGCACGTCGTGCTCTCGCCGCTTCCCCACGCGGTGAGAGGTCTGCTGCACACGTGCTACAGCTATTCTGTGGTTTTCTCTGGCACGCAGTTGCGTATCCTTCTGTCTGAGCGGGCTGGAGTAAGCAATTAGCCTTTAATCTCCGTATATCCATAATTGAAACGGACGACTTGGGACGTCAGATAGTATAATATATGTTAAAAATTACGAAATTCCTCCAGCTGTATTAAGGTGTTGGTTTTATTGGCAACTAGTTTCGATGTTGTTACATCATTTTCAGGCCCATACTTGTTGACAGCAACCGTATGTGTCTAACACTAGTAGTCAGTGGTGAGAAAGGCGTGTTCCATGCGGAAGGCAGGTAGTAACTGATCAGTTACTAACAGCCTTCCGCATGGAATACATCTCACCACTGGAGGAGGAGGAGGAGATTAGAGTCGACTGCTACGGTCGCAGGTTCGAATCCTGCCTCGGGCATGGATGTGTGTGATGTCCTTAGGTTAGTTAGGTTTGAGTCGACTGCTACGGTCGCAGGTTCGAACCCTGCCTCGGGCATGGATGTGTGTGATGTCCTTAGGTTAGTTAGGTTTAAGTAGTTCTAAGTTCCAGGGAACTAATGACCACAGCAGTTGAGTCCCATAGTGCTCTGAGCCATTTTTTTTTATTTTATTTTTTTTTTTTTTGAGGAGATTAGTGTTTAACGTCCCGTCGACAACGAGATCATTAGAGACGGAGCGCAAACTCGGGTGAAGGAAGGAAATCGGCCGTGCCCTTTCAAAGGAACCATCCCGGCATTTGCCTGGAGCGATTTAGGGAAATCACGGAAAACCTAAATCAGGATGACCGGAAGCGGGATTGAATCGTCGTCTTCCCGAACGCGATTACCATGCAGGAGCGAGTTATAAAGCAGCCCAAAGATGTGGTTACGCGGCTGTCGCGGCGGCTGCCCTTCTGGGAGAGTCGTGCCAACGCCGGCGGTTAGAGCAAGCGCTTTGGAGGCCGCCGCTGCGCCGGCGTCCTCGCCGACTCGACGCTTCCGCGTTCGCCCCCGGTCCGCGCGCGCTGCTGCTCGCACGTGGAGCACAAGCGGGCCGTCAGTCCGATAACGGCCGGCAGCGGCTAGAGCTCCGAACCCCAGGCGGAACTGGGGTCACACTGGGCTTACCCCGAGAGCTGCTGACGTCAGGTGCGCGTGGCGGGGACTTAATTTGTTAATCACTACCACATTCATTAGTCGAAGCCACTGTGGCCCCGTAAACGAGGGGTACCCGCGAACTCGTTTCGGAAAAGTGTGACAGATGGTCGCCATATTTCGCAGACGTCGCAGTGAAACCATTGTATTTTCAATCATCTTTTTTTTTTTTTTTTTTACAAAATGTCGTTTAAGTAATTTAACCTAATTACATCACAAAACAGGAAAGCCGGCCAGGATGGCCGAGCGGTTCTAGGCACTACAGTCTGGAACCGCGCGATCGATGCGGTCGCAGGTTCGAATCCTGCCTCGGGCATGGATGTGTGTGATGTCCTTGGGTTAGTTAGGTTTAAGTACTTCTAAGTTCTAGGGGACTGATGACCTCAGCAGTCAAGTCCCATAGTGCTCAGAGCCATTTGAACCAACCAAAAACAGGAAAAACAACTGAATTTACACGTAACCGCGTACGTTTTAATACATTCACACTGAAGTATCGAAATTGTTGCAGTACACTTTCCGTTTCTTCTGCATCTTATTTATTAAACAACCCAGAACTTCAGGCATCCGAAGGAGAAACCTACCGCTTTTTTTCTCTCTATCTTGTTTTATTCGTCAAAATAACGAACGCCCAGATAGTTTGGTAGCGACCTAGACGAAGTGATGATTTATATATATATGTGAGCATTTTGGAAACATTTATAGTGCTTCTTGATACTGATTCTGTATTTCACCTTTATTTAATCATTACAGCGTTTTAATAGAGACTCGCAGCTGATTACAGATATAGAGTACCAGATTTGGAAACGTAGGCAATCGACTTTGGTGACATTGGAACAACTATAGCTCTTGTAGGTAAAAAAAAGAGGGATATATATATATATATATATATATATATATATATATATATATATATATATATGTGTGTGTGTGTGTGTGTGTGAGTCTGTGTCAGTATATATATATAGTGTGATGTCCTTAGCTTAGTTAGGTTTAAGTAGTTCTAAGTTCTAAGTTCTAGGGGACTGATGACCCAGAAGTTAAGTCCCATAGTGTTCAGAGCCATTTGAACCATTTTGAACAGAGAGCTCACTGGACAAAGTATTATTCCCCCCTCCCCACCACCCATCAAACGAGTCCATTAGTCGCTCTGTAGTACTGCAGATAGTACAGAACTCGTAGCAAGCGGCCACATCACCCTCCACCGATGACGTAAGTCGTGGCAGTGAAGTGCTGTGTATCTCCCAGTTACTCGCGTGGAATCACCGCTGTAAGCTGGGTTGACGTGGAGACATAGAAAATCGCAGAAAACAGCTACCGCGTTGGGACGTGTTCACGAATAAAGTTTCCCGACATCTTGGGGTATTAGTGTGGCCTACCCAAACTGTCTACAATGAATGGTGTACCACTCAGAACCGTGTAACATGACGTAACGACAGCGGTTATAAAAACATCCTAACCGACAAGGACCGGACTCAAGTGTCACCACTTGTTACTGATGTTCTGTTTCAAACCCAGTAGAAATGTGTGCTGTCAGTGAATGCAGGTACATTTCAGCCACGTTCCGAGGGAACAACTCGAAAAAAAAACTGCTTACAATGGGAGTCACGTAGCTCGCAAATGGCCGTGTAAAGCTACTCGGAACCGTACGGAACTGACTGCAGGCGCGCACTGTGGTCCACACAGTCGCGCATCTGCCTCTTTGCAAATTATGCAAGGCGTCAGGTTCACCGAACACACAATGAGGTAGTGTGTGTGGGGGGGGTTTGTTCACCACACGCCAGAGGTGGTTTTTGGAGTATTTTCTGTCCCAAGACTTAGCCTGACTCATTAACGATGCCGTGAACGTGAACCAGGATGTTTATTTCAATATTCTTGGTGAGTAAGTGACAGCTTAATGGACTGTGGACACTTCCGTCTTCTAAGAAGAACGGAGACTTGTTCAAAGGATCGTACGTTCCTGGCTTCACGACCGGGCTCCCTGTCGCACAGCGGCTGGTCCGTTAAATCACCCAGCCTTAATCCCACAGAAGGTGCTATCCAGAACGTCAGTACAAAGTGCTTTGTAATGAATCTTTCTAAATGTCTCAGGGCAGATCCGCCGAAATGACACGCTTATTACGAGTGTTATCTTGCTTTATTATCTAGCTGTAAGCCGGTATTTTTGTTGCTGTGCTTCGTTTTTCGTTTTTTGTTGAATATTTCACCGTGTGCAATTTATATTAAGTGTTTCACCATGTGGAGAGTCAAACCCAAACTTCCTAAAACCGAAGTCAGCAGTTTCCAAAATGGTTCAAATGGCTCTGAGCACTATGGGACTTAACATCTATGGTCATCAGTGCCCTAGAACTTCTTAAACCTAACTAACCTAAGGACAGCACACAACACCCAGTCATCACGAGGCAGAGAAAATCCCTGACCCCGCCGGAATCGAACTCGGGAACCCGGGCGTGGGAAGCGATAACGCTACCGCACGACCACGAGATGCGGACAGCAGTTTCCACTTAAAACAACAGACTAGTAGCCGGCCGCGATGGCCGAGCAGTTTAGGTGCTTCAGTCCGGAACTGCGCGAATGCTACGGTCGCAGGTTCGAATCCTGCCTCGGGCATCGATATGTGTGATGTGCTTAGGTTAGTTAGGCTTAAGTAGTTCTAAGTTCAAGGGAACTGATGACTTTAGATGTTAAGTCCCATAGCCGGCTGTAGTGGCCCCTGCGGTTCTAGGCGCTATAGTCTGGAACCGACGGGCGCTACGGTCGCAGGTTCGAATCCTGCCTCGGGCATGGATGTGTGTGATGTCCTTAGGTTAGTTAGGTTTAAGTAGTTCTAAGTTCTAGGGGACTGATGACCTTAGAAGTTGAGTCCCATAGTGCTCAGAGCAATTTGAACCATTTGAACAGAATAGCAGACTACAAACTGGAAGTGCGTGTGAATGACATAGTGTTTCCGTACCAGAATCGCCCAGATTATCTTGGTTTGACTCCTTACAAAAGCTTGCCTTCAGGAAGCGAGCCGAAAAAACTTCTTGATGTTAAGAAACAGTCTTATCCAAATACTGTACTGTACTAAATGGGTAGCTTCAGCAGATACACTTCGAACTTTAGCGCTCAGTTTGGTGTTTTTTTACGGCTGATTATTGTGCTTCGTTGTGCCACGCAAATAAGAGACACACACAGCTCAGTACAACCATAAGAATCATCTCTTTCTGCATAAAAATTACTGCACTATACTGGCTTGCAACGGTCAGCCACGTAACACCTACTCTCTTTAAAAAAACGTGAAATAATATTCCAAATTAATGAATAATCTTCAACGCATCCAGTAAGATGGTTCAGAAAAGCTCCCTTGCGGCTGCTCACCAGCTTGCTGAGATGACCTTCAATATTGACAGCAAATGGTTTGAAACGTGGACTACCAATTCTCCATCTGAAGCGAAGCATCCTATTGGCCCTCTACAGAGACCTAAGAGCCTTGAGTGGAAAGATACAAATAGGGCCTGAACAGGACACTGAGTGTGTGTTTACGATCTGCACAAATGTGGTAAGCAGTACAGCCCAAGCTGTGATTGTCGAAGCCGGCCGCTGTGGAAGAGCGGTTCTAGGTGCTTCACTCAGGAACCGCGCTGCTGCTATGGTCGAAGGTTCGAATCCTGCGTCGGGCATGGATGTGTGTGATGTCCTTAGGTTGACTAGGTTTATAGATAGTTCTAAGTCTAGGGGATTGACGACCTCAGATGTTAAGTCCCATAGTGCTCAGAGCCATTTGAGTCATATTTGTGATTGTGGAGCGGCGAACCAGAGAGTCTGTCACAGTGTCATGAAGTGTATCTGGCTGATCCGAACGACTTTTTCATGCCTGCAGCGACAAGCCTTGACTGGCTGAGGAGACGAGACAACTGATTTTCATGTGTTGTCATTATTCATGTCTATACATCTTATTCTGTATGTGTTTTGACTATTTCATGTGTAGTGCTGTTCCCTAAGTAAATAAATACTGAGTCAAAGTACACTCCTGTAAATGGAAAAAAGAACACATTGACACCGGTGTGTCAGACCCACCATACTTGTTCCGGACACTGCGAGAGATCTGTGCAAGCAATGATCACACGCACGGCACAGCGGAGACACCAGGAACCGCAGTGTTGGCCGTCGAATGGCGCTAGCTGCGCAGCATTTATGCACCGCCGCCGTCAGTGTCAGCCAGTTTTCCGTGGCATACGGAGCTCCATCGCAGTCTTTAACACTGGTAGCATGCCGCGACAGCGTGGACGTGAACCGTATGTGTTGACGGACTTTGAGCGAGGGCGTATAGTGGGCATGCGGGAGGCCGGGTGGACGTACCGCCGAATTGCTCAACACGTGGGGCGTGAGGTCTCCACAGTACATCGATGTTGTCGCCAGTGGTCGGCGGAAGGTGCACGTGCCCGTCGACCTGGGACCGGACCGCAGTGACGTACGGATGAACGCCAAGACCGTAGGATCCTACGCAGTGCCGTAGGGGACCGCACCGCCACTTCCCAGCAAATTAGGGACACTGTTGCTCCTGGGGTATCGGCGAGGACCATTCGCAACCGTCTCCATGAAGCTGGGCTACGGTCCCGCACACCGTTAGGCCGTCTTCCGCTCACGCCCCAACATCGTGCAGCCCGCCTCCAGTGGTGTCGCGACAGGCGTGAATGGAGGGACGAATGGAGACGTGTCGTCTTCAGCGATGAGAGTCGCTTCTGCCTTGGTGCCAATGATGGTCGTATGCGTGTTTGGCGCCGTGCAGGTGAGCGCCACAATCAGGACTGCATACGACCGAGGCACACAGGGCCAACACCCGACATCATGGTGTGGGGAGCCATCTCCTACACTGGCCGTACACCTCTGGTGATCGTCGAAGGGACACTGAATAGTGCACGGTACATCCAAACCGTCATCGAACCCATCGTTCTACCATTCCTAGACCGGCAAGGGAACTTGCTGTTCCAACAGGACAATGCACGTCCGCATGTATCCCGTGCCACCCAACGTGCTCTAGAAGGTGTAAGTCAACTACCCTGGCCAGCAAGATCTCCGGATCTATCCCCCATTGAGCATGTTTGGGACTGGATGAAGCGTCGTCTCACGCGGTCTGCACGTCGAGCACGAACGCTGGTCCAACTGAGGCGCCAGGTGGAAATGGCATGGCAAGCCGTTCCACAGGACTACATCCAGCATCTCTACGATCGTCTCCATGGGAGAATAGCAGCCTGCATTGCTGCGAAAGATGGATATACACTGTACTAGTGCCGACACTGTGCATGCTCTGTTGCCTGTGTCTATGTGCCTGTGGTTCTGTCAGTGTGATCATGTGATGTATCTGACCCCAGGAATGTGTCAATAAAGTTTCCCCTTCCTGGGACAATGAATTCACGGTGTTCTTATTTCAATTTCCAGGAGTATATTTTTGTTGGTAAAATCACTTCCCAGGGGCCAACCAGCGACACGGGAGAGGGCGCAGCGGCGGCCTGTGCGCCACTGCTTCGAGAACCGACACCTCGACCCAGTTGCAGCGCAGACTACGGTTGCGCTCACGCCGCCCTCGGCTCATTAACTCTGCTCTGAATCATACGCGCCTGTCGTGAATAAGCATTCACTTGACGTAACAGACCCTCGGCAGCTACGTTATTCGCGTCTTGTCTGAACAAACCTAGGCTGATTCATTCCCGTAAAGGAAGCAACAGTTCCTCTATTTCACTCTGCCAAGGGTCCGGATTCCGCGATAACGGTGTTGCATTATTTAAAGTGTAAAATACAGACTTTTCACAGATTCAGACTAATGAACATTTCGTGACCAAATGGAGGTGATATACTGAAGCAGACACAACGCGCTAAACACGATAATCTTCTCCTTGAGGATGGAGCTGTAGTCCAGAAATACCGAATGCTCAAAAAGTCAGTATAAATTTGAAACCTGAATAGATCACGGAATAATGTATATAGAGTGGTACAAATTGACACACATGCCTGGAATGGCATGGGGTTTTATTAGAACCAAAAAATACAGAAGTTCATAAAATGTCCGACAGATGGCACTTCATCTGATCAGAATAGCAATAATTAGCATAACAAAGTAAGACAAAGCAAAGATGATGTTCTTTACAGGAAATGCTCAATATGTCCACCATCATTCCTCAACAATAGCTGAAGTCGAGGAATAATATTGTGAACAGCACTGTAAAGCATGTCCGGAGTTATGGTGAGGCATTGGCGTCGGATGTTGTCTTTCAGCATCCCTAGAGATGTCGGTCGATCACGATACGCTTGCGACTTCGCGTAACCCCAAAGCCAATAACCGCACGGACCGAGGTCTGGGGATCTGGGAGGCCAAGCATGACGGAAGTGACGGCTGAGCACACGATCATCACGAAACGACGCGCTCATTAGATCTTTCACCCCTCTAGCAATATGGGATAGAGCACCATCCTGAATTTTGGTTCTAATGAAACCCCATGTTATTCCACGCATGTGTGTCAATTTTTACCTCTCTATCCACATTATTCCGTGGTTTATTAAGTTTTGAAATTTACACTGACTTTTTGATCACCCGGTCTGTTGAAGTAAAGCAGGAGAATGAAGCATTGACGGCAGCGTACTAATAACAAAAATCTTCTAATCTGCAAGTTACAGGTCACTGCCAATGCATGAAAAATTTTTTTTTGTCAATAACATAAAATGAAAGAGCATTCTTATACTGCTCTATGGCCGTGGGTTCAATGCTGCAAAATGTTCAAATAATATCCCTCAACAATCCCACTAAAGCCGGCCGTTGTGGCCGAGTGGTTCTAGGCGCTTCAGTCTGGCACCGCGCGACCGCTACGGTCGCAGGTTCGAATCCTGCCTTGGGCATAGATGTGTGTGATGTCCTTAGTTAGGTTTAAGTGGTTCTAAGTTCTAACTGACTGATGTTTAGTCCCATAGTGCTCAGAACCATTTGAACCATTTTTGAAGTCCACGAATTTTGCAAAACCGATTCAGTAACACCTTGTGTAAGGATGGTGCGTTTGATTCGCAGTCTTTCTGAACACAAGGGCTATTCAGGAAGTAACTCTTATTTCGAAGCTGTGCGGCAAGAGATGGCTCTAGCGTCTCCCTCTTGGTGTCGGAGTGTCCACTGAATAATTACGCATCGGCTTACGCTTCCTTGCGGTGCGTATTGGCTCTGCTCCGTTCACTGTGAACGTTTAAAATGTGAACCGCAGTAAAAAATCTCGCCAGTTGTTAAATGTGATCAGTGATTATGTTCTCGTATGCAAAAAAACTGAGACCAACTGAAATCTCGCGGGAAATTTGTACGGTGTATGGCCGAAACATGGGGTACACGAGTTCTCTCATGAAACGGAGGAAACATTTGCAATAATCAAGATATATCACGGAGTTTGTTTTTTGGCGTGGAGAGGCTGTGCTTCTGGTGGATTTTATCGATCATAGAGAGGCAGTAAATAATGAGAGACGTCACAAATCACTGAAAAAATAGTTCAAATGGATCTGAGCACTATGAGACTTAACACCTGAGGTCATCTGCCCCCTAGAACTTAGAACTGCTTAAACCTAACTAACCTAAGAACATAACACACTTCTAAGCCCGAGGCAGGATTCGAACCGGCGACCGTAGCAGTCGCGCGGTTCCGGACTGATGCGCCTAGAACCGCTCAGCCCACAGGCGTCACTGGATGCGGATATGGAGGGGCATGTGGTCTGCACACCGCTCTCCCGGCAGTATGTCAGTTTACGAGAACGGAGGCGCTACTTCTCAAATGGTTCAAATGGCTCTGAGCACTATGCGACTTATCTTCTGAGGTCATAAGTCGCCTAGAACTTAGAACTAATTAAACCTAACTAACCTAAGGACATCAGACACTGCCCGAGGCAGGATTCGAACCTGCGACCGTAGCAATCGCTCGGCTCCATACTGTAGCGCCCAGAACCACACGGCCACTCCGGCCGGCGCTACTTCTCAATGGAGTGGCTGCTCAGTTTGCCTCACAAGGGCCGAGTGCACCCCGCTTGCCAACTCAATCGACAGACCGGATGGTCACCCATCCAAGTGGTAGCCCAGTCCGACAGCTCTTCGGTGATCTGAAGGGAACCGCCGTTATCACTGCGGCTTGCTCGTTGGATCTTTGCAAAGAAAGTAATAAAATGTGTTTCGTTTCATTTGATTTTTTATCTATTTTTAAACGTAAGTTCTGAATAGATTTCCGACGTTGAGACGCTGATGTCGCATCCAGGATAAGCAAGCTTCAAGTCTCATTATTTCTCCCTAATCACTTGGAATGAATGCTGGGACTGTTTGTCAGCAATATAGAGACCTCAATGCATACCACCAACGTCCGAAACAAAGAGCCTTCGCGGTCAGAGCGTGTGGCCGCGCACAGTGGCTCGAGCTGGTGTTGACACGTACGGCCCGCGACCTCGATTCACTTTTCGTGGAAGTAGGTGAGGCGCGACTGTTGAGGCGACCTTGCGGCCGCAGTCCGCCGGGTGCGGAACGGCGGTGCGCGGCGGCGGTCCCGTGGGCAGAGCCGCACACTTGCGCCACACCGCAGGCAGGCAGGGAGAGACGTGACACCGGCCGGGGCTGCCGAGACAAGGTCGGTCGGCCCCTGGTCCACTGACTGACTGACACCGGCCCACATATCAGCGTCCGCCGCGCCTCCGCTGTCAGGCCTACGGCAACGGGCGCCACCCCACAGGATCGGGTGTCCCGTTCGCGATAGCAAAGCGAGCGTATCGTTCTCCTTTCCACAGACAGCGAGCAGGTGGCGGCGACCGGGTGTTCGCAGACATACCTGCCCTGTCAAGTCATATGTGATGGCAGTCCAAGGGATGGTGGATACAGTAACTGTCGTAGGTACTATGTAACCCATAGCTGTGGATCGCAGCTTTGTTGGTTCCGGGTTAGAACTTATTTAGGGGCCAGATCGTGTTGTACTCATCTTCCGTAGTAACAGTACGTCACGGCTAGCCTTACACTCCTGCATCCTCCAGTAAGAGAGTCGACCAGTACGAAGCTGCCGCAGCGGCACAGTTGTCAAACTCGTCATACTCTCCGAGCCACAGCGGAAAGGAAGGAAGCCCGTTAGCAGCAATCGCGGCGCCTTTATTTGTGAGGTATGCAGCCCAAAACATTAGACTCTTACTCGCTCCGTTTCTGATCTCCAGTAGTCTCCATTTTCCCAGTGTCCTACCAGTGAACAGAGGTCTGCCAGCTGCCTTATATACCACTGACATTGTGACTCGACGATGCGGTCACAGGATACTAAGATTTTTATTTTTTGCGTGAGTCAGTAATAAAATTGGTTCAATAGTGGCCAGGTACGGTGCGTCGCAGCGCTGCAGCAGCGCCTGCTGGCTAGTCGCGCTGAGTCACCAGTTAGCCGGTGTCCGGCCTTTGTCGGAACCAGAGCCGCGGCGTATCCGCCACAGCTCTATCCGGCTGTCTGAGAGGTGAACGGAACCGCCCAAGGGAACTCGCCGACTGACTGCGAGCGCGCTGGGTGTGGTCGCCGCTCCGTCGCGATTTCGTAAAGGACCGCCCAGCAGCGGGTCGCGAAATGTGGCCCTCCGCCCGCAACAAAACACGTTATCGGCGAGGTCTCGTGCTGCCCTCTGTATTGACGTGTTGGCACCCTTCTCTACGTTACAAGTAATTCAGTTCCTCGACTGGTCTGATGTCATCCTAACTCTCTTTCTACCTCGAGAAAATCTTATCTTCGTCACACATCTGCCACACCCAACGATCTCGATAATCTGTTTAACATGTAGTCATTGTCTTCCCCTACAGTATATCCGCTCTGCTGCTCCTTCCAGTGTCAAGAGACCCGAAGGTCGTACTAATGTATTACCTGTTCTGGTAAGAGTTTTCTATGGACGCCTTCCTCTCCCTATTCTTTCAATTATATTTAAATCTTCGACCTTAATTTTTGACATACTTCAAATTCTAGTTTCTTTATCTTCGCTTTCCTCAAGTTTCATGTTCTACAGCTTGAATACAATACCGCTAGACAGAAGTAATGTAATACAAACATCTCACTTATTTTCGTGTCAATGTGAGATACCAGTGCAGCATTTATGTCAATAAAAGCTTTCTTCACCTTCACCAATTTCCATCCGATGTACCCCTTGCTCCAAGGTTCTTCTGGAACCTCCTGTTTATCACAATTGTTTCATTCCCTCTGTTTCTGAGTTTTAGTGGTAATTCTCCTCTCTACCACCCTTCAACACTCTTTTTCTTTATTTGTTCGTACTTAATCCGAATCCTGTGCTACGTAAGTTTCCTTCGCTTGTTTTTCGTATTTCATGCGCTACGCTACACGGACTGGCAGGATATCTTGTTTTAGAGCCCTCAGCCAAGTCCAAATTATTTGAACGGAACGGATTCACAACAAGAAAAATATGGGAAAGCTGCTACAGGATGGGTATTTCTGTTCTAACCATGGGAGACCTTCCCGAAACCTTTCTTTGGAACCAAGGGAGTCCACATATTTCAGGTTACTGTTGGAGCAATACTGTCCAATTTTAACAACTTGTAGCGCTAGTCTGTTTACATGTGTGTTCAAGTGGTTCAAATGACTCTGAGCACTATGGGACTTAACATCTGAAGTCATCAGTCCCATAGAAGTTAGAACTACTTAAACCTAACTAACCTAAGGAGCTTGTGGCACAACTTGACTAGAAGAAGGGATCGGTTGGTAGGACATGCTCTTAGACATCGAGGGATCACCAATTTAGTATTGGAGGGCAGCGTGGAGGGTAAAAATCGTAAAGGGAGACCAAGAGATGAATACACTAAGCAGATTCAGAAGGATGTAGACTGCAGTAGGTACTGTGAGATGAAGAAGCTTGCACAGGATAGAGTAGCTTGGAGAGCTGCATCAAACCAGTCTCAGGACTGAAGACCACAACAACATCAACCTAAGGACATCACAAACATCCATGCCTGAGGCAGGATTCGAACCTGCGACCGTAGCAGTCGTGCGGTTCCGAACTGAAGCGCCTAGAACCCCTCGGCCACAACGGCCGGCTACATGTGTGTCATAGCATGTGTGTAAAGAAGTATGGCGGATGAGTTGTTCCACAAATGCTGGCGCGTTATCTGTCAGCGAAATGAAGCATTACATAATCAGATCTATGAATGCGCTGAAAATACAACAAACATTGTGCTCAAGAAGATTTTCTGACCTTGTCAGACGTTATTGCACCGTAGGTTGGTATTATAAAATGGCTTTTCACATGCAGTATGAAGTCTATCTGATTTGACACGTAGAAACCAATCAAAAAAGACACATCTCCCTAAACCTTTGTTATAGAGAGAATGATCTTTCAAACCATACTAATAATATCTTAAGGTGAATCATCTGAAGTAGGCAAGGGAAATGAGTCTGCGTAAATCTGGAGTCAGTCAGAATCGAAGTGCTGCCGAAGTGTGAATCACAACTGACAGTATAAACCTGTTTTTAACATCACTGCAAACAGCGGAATAGATCGACGGTAATCATCGCGCTTTCAGATTATATAATCCGGGAATTGAGAGAAAGAAATCGTTTGTCGTGGATGACTATTAGCTCACACGTAGAAGTACCCAGTTATCAGCTTTCGATTTCTCCTCGCATTTTTCACGAAAGAGCGAAAAGAGAAACGAGCAGATGTATGGCGAAACTAATTCACGTGGCGGATGGCTGTTTCTTCTTCAGCAGCCACAACCGCAACCTGGAGATCTGTGCAGACAGAACGTTGCCGAATAAGGCTGGAGCTGCAGCGGGTGCTGAAGGTTTTGCCGCCTGAGGAAGCGGTGTAAGAAAGCGCACTTAGGTGCTGGTTTCACCGATACGGGCTGCTGTAGAACCACTGTTTTCCCTGAATGTCTGCACGAACAGTCCAGTCAACGTGGCCAGTTAATGTAGAGACGGTCGCTCGCCTTTTCTTCATTGACGGTGAGATGAAGCCACAAGTCACTCAGTACCGGTGAAAAGATAGCAAATGTTCCGTAATGCGCTCCAACCACGTGTCGACGAAATGATTTGCGCACCTGGTGGCAGACTAGTTGTTCGAACTCCTTCTTCCTTAGAGTACATTTTTAGTCCCCTTTTTTTGTTTGGGACCGCGCGACAGCCTCTGTTGCGTGCCACTAGGCGACAGGGCGGGGGTTGGGGGACGAGACGACGGTGTCAAGCGCCAACCCTTCCCTTCCCTCCCTCTTTTTACTTAGCAACACAAGCTGTTGTTACGGGGGGGGGGGGGGCAGAGTCTTCTGTTTTGGAAAGATCTGTATCGGAGCTGAACTCAGACACGAGACTGTAGCTGAGGCGCTACTGAAAGTGCAAGTTGTGACCCTGGATTCGAAGGCCGGGAGCGGTGTGCCAGCGGCGTGCCCATCGATTCTACCATCCAATTACGCCCGAGCCAGATGATGAGGCAACAGTCGGTCAACATCGCGTATCTCATTGGTCCGATCCACTGGAGAGCCTGAGTGCCGATTTCAACCTAACTGGAAGTGGGATTTCCAGTACAGAAGGAGAGACGCGATGTGTGTGTGGTCTATTGCGAACAGAGTGCGCTTTCACAACTAGAGGCATAGGGCATGGGAATGACAGTCTCATTCTTCGAATCAGAATATATATTAGATCATTTTGGAGTAGGGAGACTAAACGTAGTTGCTACAGTTAGAACAGCTTTAAATGAGTAGCCACTTAAATCAAGATGCCAACTGGTACCCACAATAAATAGGCCAGCTTGACACACAGTGTAATACAATGAGAACAAATTGTCCAATGTACATAAAATATTGTTGTCACTTATATCGTGTCGTGCTGAATAACGAAGATCTGAGGTACATTCAAGTGTGATAGCATAAGTGAAACTGTCCACTCCAGACATATTTTAATTACAAAATACGTGGGTTGTTAAAATGGGCAAAGCCCGAAATTAGTCACCCAGTAAATAAATAGCATTTTTGATGTCAAACGTTTAAAATGATTTTTTGTTCAGTCCCATATTACTTTTATGTATTTTCTGGTGTTATCCGCACACATTCCATTAGGCGGTCGTTTCGGACTTTTCTTATCCATCAGAATCCAGCAACAACGTATCTGACCTAGCTCAATTGAATTTTCATTGCAGTCAGAAATCGTCTTCGGTTAAGTTTATTCCCTGAGCCATTTGCTGTTTTTCCTTCTAAATATCCCTTCGTGTTCCCCGTCATGGAACTAGAGATTTTAAAAAGTATTAAAATGTGTAACGCGCATCGCACAATGAAAATACTCTGAAGCACATGAAATTCATAGTCGGCACAGTAAATGACTTTTTCCCATCTTTCATTTCCTACTCATAAGAGCAAGGCGTACTGTTGCAGAAGTTCGTTGCTTTCCGCCAACTATTCCAATGGGCTGGGAGTGGCCAGAGGGAAGCCCAAACGCGAATATTTGCAAGGAGATTTCCAATTCCGAAATTCGCCCTATCACAAAAGGTAAAAGTTTGGTCGGAACCAAGGCTTGGGACTTCATTGTTGCCTATTATTCCAGGCAAAGATTAAAATATATATGTGCTTGTCGTATGAATGTAATCGACTAATATAACCATCCTGCCTTTGATCAATTACCAAAACGGCACAACAAATTTCAGGACGGAAACAGAACTACGTCATTATTAACGAGAAATAAAACAAGAACTTTTCTAAGTGCCTCCGTGACGGACTCGATAGTTGCGAAGTAAGAAAAAAAATTATGCGAACGTTGTAGCCGCCTTACTATTCGTATACACGAAAAACACCAAAGACAGCGCCTCTTGCGCTAGTAGTTGGGCAGTTGAGAGATAGAGTTTCGCCCTTGCGTTGTTTCCTGCTAGTAATCTTACGCTGTGTGTGACATATAACAGCACATTAACAAGAGTGTGGTATGTATTATTACACCATACATATGTTCTGTTGAAGATGAGGTTGTAAGAAATAGAGGAGCTAGATGAAACCTGGTATCAACAGGTAACCTCACACTCGTCAAAGGCATCGTGGTCGGCGCTTTCTTAACGTAATACGTTGGGCGAATTTCTCTCACAACAACAATTTTAACATCCTGTCATCACAAAAAAACAGGAAAAAAATATTTTGGGTCTCAAACAGACTTGTTTCCGTATAGAAGGGTTTCCAGGAGCTTTATGGTTTTTACATTTGTTACGCTATTAAACGGATACTGACGAGAAAAACTCGTCTTGTCAGCGAGATCGATCTAAGTTCCAGCAGAACAACAACACGAGGAAAAATAAAGAATAAGGCAGAAGAAATTAATATCTGGAACAATAGGATGGATTTTTTGTTCTCAGTAACTAAAAAAAAAAGTGATTCATATTGGAGTCTTAGATGATCCAAAATAAGCTTCAAAATGAGGGAACGTAACATGAAAAAGAGGTGTTTCGAATGTCTTCTTGGCAGATGGCCTATATGAGCGATATCGGAAGTAGGACTAAATTAGACCAAACAGGGACACCACAATGTTGCTACGATGGATAGTATGTTGTCTGTGTGGTTGCTACACAGAAATGCGTGTAGATCGAAGCAGAGCTACAGTGTGTCAAATATTAATGATTAACGAGCGATCTTGCAAATTAGAGTTGACCAAAAAAATATATTATAGAAATGGAGCACAAAAAAGGAGTACTCTGTAGAATTCTTCTATTATTCAATTAAATATTCAAACATGCAGTGAAATTAACGTAGCAACGAAGAACGCTGGAATAACCTTCCTCCTAATATCTATCAAAGTATCTCTGATTACACCTTTCTTTTGTGTTCGTGCCTACTTCGCGCTAATATGAAGCAGATTAAAATGAAACTGGGCCGCAGATGACAAGTAAGGGAACAGCGTCCATGCGGGCAAAACATATCGAACATATCGCTGTCCCATACGCGCTGTCGCATTGGTCACGGTCCCAGGTATTTGGGTCACCACTCGTGACGTAATATCTAGGCTTGTGTCACACGACACAAAAGGTCCGGGTTCGAGTTCCGTAGGTGTTTGCCGCCCAGCGTCCTGTGCACTACTAACGCGCGTTCTTTTATAATAGACTACTGCATTGAATCTAGCGTCCTGTAAGAATTCAGTCATCATGCGCTTGTCCGTCAGAAAGATATGTAGTGAAAACCACTTCCAGTAAAACAATGAAATCGCCTTCACCACTGAACTTTTCCCACGACTTCTATGTTTTTGTTAACATTGTAAAGATGGGTACTGTTTTTTTGGTGTAGTTTTACTATGTGAATGGGTCCATCCTAATGGTAGAGACGGCACCTCCATCTTAGAAAGGCGTAACAAACTCAACGCAGCATACCATCTGTCCCACAATCTGTACAACAGGAAGTGCATTTCGAAGAATGCTAAGGTCTGTCATTACAGAACTGATGTTAGACCACAGTTTCCGAATACCGCAGAGACCCTCTTGATGGACAGAAAAGGCATGATGGATGACCTGGAGAAGGCCGAAAGACGTATTCTCAGAAAAATTCATGGCTCGAGATTGCTCCCAGATGGAACCTACATACTGAAGTCTAATTCTAGAATAAGCCAACACCAGTATGCGACGTGGGAGGCTCAAGTTCTATGGGCACCTACAATATGCTTAGCAAGAAGATCTTCTCATTGGCTACAACCTACAAGACAGTAAGCCTGTGGCTTAGTGAAGTAATAAAGGACTTGGATTCGGCTGGGATCTCTGATCTTGAGGTAGAACATCGCTCCAAATTTTGTGCTATGATATAGTCTTGGACCCCACAACCTAGGGCCCCACAAAGTCAGAAGCCCCTTTCTCTGGAGAGGAAGAAGAAATTATCAGCAGGGCTCAAGAGATATTGGGAACGGAAGAGAACATCGAAGAAGAACTAGTCATAAGCGCTCCTTAGTGGGCTTAAATCAATGGCAATAATTTAATACGTATGTAGCAGTATCTTGACCTATCCAATCCTGATACTTAAGGAAGAGGATCTGTAATAGAAAGTCTTTCTTTGAATGAATGAAATGTTACTCGTATGTCACATGGTATCGGAATTATCATGAAATTCAGAGGAGAGAGGAGATATAATAAGGATTCCTACTGTAACAGAACACTGTCTTAATACGAGGAATGGCCAATAAGCTGTACAGACAAAAACCGACACCGACAGAGATGAAAGCACACTTCAGTGATAGTTGGGAATACTTTTAAAGTGTTATGCAGAACTGGGTTACGTACAGTTTGGATTTTTTTTCAGCTTGGATACCATATTATACATTCATCTTCCGAAACGAAATTCACATAGGTCTACTTTAAACATCGTGTCACCAACAAAGCATTATTACTGATTCTTGAATAGAATTCTAGTGTCATACATTATCTGTCTTGTACCCTTCTGCATCATAACGTAGGAACATACATTGAAATATTAAATAGGTTGGTAGCTGTTTCGAATTTTGTTCAATGAAGATTAGTTAAAATACTTGGAGGTTTATTGGCAGCATATTCTATTCTCTTTGTTATTATGCATTGGCCGAATGCTGTAGACTCATCTTGCAGTAATTGGTTTAGATTTTGATTCCAGTGTGCTGATATGTAACGGTTTACTCGAGAACACGTAATAATACTTTGGGTGAAGTTGGTTATAATGCCAATGTATTTATGGTCTGTGCGGTTTGGACGGACATACTGTCTACTCCTTGTTGCCTAATTAGTAGACGGATAAGTAAAAAAATTAGTGAATTTTTAAAAGTTACTGCTTAGATATATGACAGATGCTAGCAAAAACGTAAGGTTTTTTTACGTTTAGGAGACTTTTACCTCTTGAACAACGATACTTCAGTCTTCAGTAGCGTAACATGTGCTGGAATGTTAAGGTTTAGTTTCTGTTGAGTGAAAGCTTTACGTCTTATTTCTGTGATTAGTGTGATGAAGGACGGTACTAGGCGCTTCAGTCTGAAACCGTGCGACCGCTACGGTCGCAGGTTCGAATCCTGCCTCGGGCATGGATGTGTGTGATGTCCTTAGGTTAGTTAGGTTTAAGTAGTTCTAAGTTATAGGGGACTGATGATCTCAGATGTTAAGTCCCATAATGCTCAGAGTCATTTTTGTGATGAAGAATAAGAAATAGATATACTTTTCAGATGTTTGCTTGATGTACCGTCATGTAAGCGCATCGCTGTCGAATAGTACAAATAAAAAAAGATTGTTCCAGACAGGGCGTGTAGTGTTTTGGGAACAGAAACAGTAATACTTCATACCTGAATACAGAACCGAGATATTTCTTGGCAGATGTAAAGAATTTGTGTTGTCTGGATAGCTCGGATAATCGTGTAGTGTCGTGTACAGCATCATCGGCTTAGTAGGTACAAAAGTTATAGGCGAATTATGCAAGCCTCAGCTATTTACGCTTCATGCTTCACTGACGTGAAAATTTGTAGCGATGGCTATGTTAGTATGCCCCTCCTCTCGATGTGTGTATAGTTAGTGAAATGACTGTCATAAGAACTCTGTTTGTAAACAGAACAGGTGAAATGTAATTACTTTACTTTCGGTAGAAGGATTAAAGAATGGATCATAAAAGTTCAAAAATATTCGAATCGAAAGATGCTGTCGACTTACAACCGCGTACGTGATCGAACAGTTGTTACCGAGTCATTCGGCAGCGTGGGAAATGCTTTGAGGCCGTACCTGTGGACAATGTGCAGTGGGTCGCGAGCACGTGTGTGTGTGTGTGTGTGTAGCGGAACTCGGCGTCGAGTGAAGCGATGGAAAGATCAGGGTCGTTCGGGCCGGGCAGAACCCAGCACGATGGCCACACAGCCGCGGAGGAATGCCGGCCACCGTTGTTGGCGTAGAACAGCGATCCTGGAGCGCGATCTAAAGAATCTGACTATCTGCTGACGATTGGAAGTCGTATTGATGTATGAAATGCATGTTGTTGTTGTTGTTGTTGTGGTCTTCAGTCCTGAGACTGGTTTGATGCAGCTCTCCATGCTACTCTATCCTGTGCAAGCTTCTTCATCTCCCAGTACCTACTGCAACCTACATCCTTCTGAATCTGCTTAGTGTACTCATCTCTCGGTCTCCCTCTACGATTTTTACCCTCCACACTGCCCTCCAATGCTAAATTTGTGATCCCTTGATGCCTCAAAACATGTCCTACCAACCGATCCCTTCTTCTAGTCAAGTTGTGCCACAAACTTCTCTTCTCCCCAATCCTATTCAATACCTCCTCATTAGTTACGTGATCTATCCACCTTATCTTCAGTATTCTTCTGTAGCACCACATTTCGAAAGCTTCTATTCTTTTCTTGTCCAAACTAGTTATCGTCCATGTTTCACTTCCATACATGGCTACACTCCAAACAAATATTTTCAGAAATGACTTCCTGACACTTAAATCTATACTCGATGTTAACAAATTTCTCTTCTTCAGAAACGCTTTCCTTGCCATTGCCAGTCTACATTTTATATCCTCTCTACTTCGACCATCATCAGTTATTTTACTTCCTAAATAGCAAAACTCCTTTACTACTTTAAGTGTCTCATTTCCTAATCTAATTCCCTCAGCATCACCCGATTTAATTGGACTACATTCCATTATCCTCGTTTTGCTTTTGTTGATGTTCATCTTATATCCTCCTTTCAAGACACTGTCCATTCCGTTCAACTGCTCTTCCAAGTCCTTTGCCGTCTCTGACAGAATTACGATGTCATCGGCGAACCTCAAAGTTTTTACTTCGTCTCCATGAATTTTAATACCTACTCCAAATTTTTCTTTTGTTTCCTTTACTGCTTGCTCAATATACAGATTGAATAACATCGGGGAGAGGCTACAACCCTGTCTCACTCCTTTCCCAACCACTGCTTCCCTTTCATGCCCCTCGACTCTTATGACTGCCATCTGGTTTCTGTACAAATTGTAAATAGCCTTTCGCTCCCTGTATTTTACCCCCGCCACCTTTAGAATTTGAAAAAGAGTATTCCAGTCAACATTGTCAAAAGCTATGAAATGCATATGATTGTACAAAGGCTATTCTCTTGCTTTGAGAGGCGGCAGTGTGCGCATTACACAGCTCCCGTAATCGTTACGATACACCTATTGTTCTTCAAGCAAACGTATGAGGCTACTTCAGAAAGTAAGTGACACATTATCATGGCAGGCCAAGTAACATTTGTTGAATGCTGCACTACACTCCAAAGTGACACACGTACATGACACTGTTTTTCAACATAGTCACCAAGTCCTAGTCGGAATAGGGCAGTTAATAAAATATCGTTATCCAAAGGGAATATCGATATATATATATATATATATATATATATATATATATATATATATATATATATGCGCCACCTATCTACAGGACATATTGATATCGAAATTGCATATCAAGATCCGATATTTTTATTTTATAGTGTATCTTTCGCTATTTTCGATAAATATTTGAAATCTTTTTTTTTTTTTTGCAAATGTAGTAGAGCATAAATTGAATGCGGTGTGAATGGAATAACAAGATTGCCGATGGGAAGAAGTAGCACACCCGTTGCGAAAAACAAAAATAACGTAACTGGTGCGATATTTCTTGATATCAGCGTTCTTCAAAAACAGTTGCTGAAAATGATGAATAGAAATCTAAATGACAAGATTTGTCTATGCAGTGGGCAGAGACATGTGAGTGGAGATGCTGATGTATCGGCGATCGGTGCTACCAACAGAAACTGCAACGTTTAACTTCATCACGCAATTTTTAGACTACAACTGCTAGGTCGCTGGAGTTGGAGGGAACGAAAGAAACAGGGAAGTCGTCATAAAGTGTTCCGGACAGATGCGGTTTTTGACGAAACCAAATGACGGACATTTTTTATTGCGTCACCTACGTTCAGTTACGATTGTTAGCAACGTGGTTATCGCCAAGCGCGCACGTGGATCTTTTTCCTTTCAGTTTTTGCTCTAAGGGGGATAGCAGGCTGCTAGCTTGTTGATGTACAACGTATCTAATTATAAATCAATACTTAAACATACAGTTCTGAAACTGGCAGTATATTTACAATGTGCACCCGATTTTTTTATTGGCCAGTTGGTTGATATTTCTTCTTTGATCTGTCGATATTTTTTCTCGATATATCGAAACCTGGTAATGATATTGTTTTAAATATCAATATATCAGATTATCCATATTTTTTTAAAATGTCAGGAGTGTTAGTCGGAACGCCACCAATCGCGTAATTCCTGGACAATAGCAATTTGTTCTTTGCTCACTCAAACATACGCAAACGGCTGTGCGAACGAGTCCTTCGTTGGCAAAAATCTCTTTTACCTCTAAATGTTCTTTGAGCTTGCCTAAAATATGAAAATCAGACGGTGCAAGATCTATAAGTCCCGATCAGCACCACTGACGTCTGTGCTTTCCTGGTATAGTTGTTGCAACATTTCACTACGGCCGGACGCCACATTGCGTTTGGTCCGTAAAACGTAAGAACGTGTGCAGTTTAGACGCTTTGCGCACGTGAATCGTACTGTCCCGCATACTTTAATTATGGAGTACGTTTCCAGTTTCTCGGCTACTTCAGACGGTCTCTGTGACCCACCTGTTATCAGTACTGCAACAGAGGAGCTGGAAACATGGAACATGTACTCTCTTCTGTGTGTTGCTCATTGCTCTTAGCGCGGGTCGATACGTGTAACTTACTTTTTGAAGTCGCCGTATAGCTTTCGTGTTGGAGAAACGCTGTTGTCGACGTCACGACGAATGGAATGGTTTAGCGTGTCTCTCAAGTGAGACGTTATACTCGCCGTCAGCAAGACAGTTTACATTAGTACTGCGCAAGCCTTCTTACGGTGTGTGGCGGCGGGCGCTTTGTGTGCCCCTGTCACTTTCTTTTTTGTTCAAGTCGCGAATGGTGCGTGGTATGAAGGATAGTTGGTAAGACTCCGTGCGATCTTGAATCTCCATAATTTTACCTTCATGATGTCGCCACGAGATATATGTAGGAGAAAGCAATGCACCGGTTGACACCGCCAATGAGTTTGTGATAGGATAGTTCCTTCCATAGAAAATATCTTGTAATACAGTCATAGAGACATTATCGGTGGTGGCTCTTGCATTGTTATACGTGAAATAAGCGATGGTCTTTTTGTTAGTGTTAGTGCTCAAGAAAAAGTTTCGGTATGTTGTTCACATAGCAATCAGAAATTACGAGTAAAACAGCTTCAGAGGTTCCAAATTATCTTTCAGATATGTTGGAAGTCGCTAAATGCTCTCATTATTAAATACAGGATGAGTGTGGTATCGGTAATTTGAACTTCGTTTAAGAAAAGCTAGGTTTTCACGCCTCTCAGTGTTTAGGAAGTGGCATCTTTCGGATTATTTGTAGTACATTGATATAATTTTGGAGCTATATTCAGTGATATATGTGGATTGCGTCTACAAAATGTGTTTCGAGTGACGTTAGTAGTAGAGAAGTAATAAATTAAAACGTCCTGCCTGATGCTGCAGTTTCACTGCATGAACAGCGAAAAATGTAGTAAGCGATAAGGTTTTTTCATTGCATAATTTTCTGTGTCAGCGAGAAAAAGTTTCGAAAAGGTATGAAAATGTCTTTAAAGTTTGTTGGAATTCGCTAAGTGCTTGTTCTCAAATACGGCGTGAGTACAGTCGTGGTAAGGGTAATTTGCAAGCAGCGAGTTACGCTGCTGCAGGACATACGACATGCACAATTTCTAACTTTCTAACTCTAGTACCTCACTTATTGTGTTAACGATTTTAATGTTTAAATTCGGTCAATAATTATATGAAGTACTGAAAATCAGAAAACTGATACGGCTGAAAGCTGTTACATAGACAAACTGCTAGTGGAACTATGTGAGCGATATATACATGTGTTTACTGGTGTAGATGGCTTGGCGGGGAATGTTCGGACCAGTAATTGGTGTTGCTCTGTCTGCACACCGGACTGCTGCTTCCACGTTACGCAGGGAGTCTTGACGTAAATGAACAGGATTTTTCAGACCTCGACCGTCGAATATTCTGGGGACCCATCCGGATGGTGAAGCATGCTAAAGCGTCCGCTTTCGGTACACGTGGACGTACGCTGGCGCCAAGTCAAATCCGCCGAGAGGATCAGCGACGAAGAGCAGTGTGCCGGTAAGTCTGGATGTGGCTTTAGGCTGTTTCCCACATCCGAATAGGTGACTGCCGGACTGGTAGCCACGTTCTCCCTCAGTTACACGATTGGCAAACGCAAGAGAAACTTTCTCACTCTTGCAGTGGACTCATCCCTGACAGGTCGGCTAAGTAAATTCCGTCCCGGATAGCGTCAGCAAGCGAATCCGGCCATCCACTGCCACTAACATTGCACTGTATGAATTAGCATGCTCACAGAAGAAGAGGAGGAGGAGAAGAACGTCGATTATTCTGGAAGTTCACGTTCTCTGATAAAGACAGCCATGTGTTATCGGCGAAAAGAGAATTTCAGGTTCAACCTCTCCGCCCCGCACACAGACTGTAATAAACAGTTGTACTGCTGACGCGGAGCAACAACACCTGTATCGGACAGTGGCTGTGAAAGTTCGAAAGCTTTTGCACAGGTCTTCAAGGATACTGCTGACACACCAGTCTGAAGCGATAAATGAGGCAACGATTTTGTTTCTTGAGGCCCCTCTTAGCTCGCCAAGTTCGGCTAAATTTATCCGCCGCTTACAAGAGTCCGAGGAATGCGTCTGAGCGTATGCGACTATCAGGGTGCTCCGCCACACGCGACATCAGACAACGGCGCTTCCGTCCTACGCTAACAGACACCGTGCAGCTCGTGACGAGAGGAGAAAGCGACGCACTGCAGCCCGCGAGGCGGGGCAGGAGCCCCTGGACGGAGGCGACCGCCACCCTGCGAAGGTCCGCGCGTGAGCTGCAGACACCCGCCGCGGCGGCCCGGCCCGCTGACCTAGACCTCAGCTGCCGACGCCCTGTCCACAGTTGCGAAACACGGCACTCAGTTGTCCGCTGTTTCCCTACTCCACCGTAAGTTCCTTTCCACCGTGCATTGAGGTCGATCGGGGGACACTATACGATATTGCATACGAAGTGATTTAAATAATTCCACGCCGGCCGCGGTGGTCTCGCGGTTCTAGGCGCGCAGTCCGGAACCGTCCGACTGAAACAGTCGCAGGTTCGAATCCTGCCTCGGGCATGGATGTGTGTGATGTCCTTAGGTTAGTTAGGTTTAAGTAGTTCTAAGTTCTAGGCGACTGATGACCACAGCAGTTGAGTCCCATAGTGCTCAGAGCCACACAAATAATTCCGCCGCCGTCAAAACACTTGTCGTTTCGATCTACGCCACGATCGTGACTACGAACGTGTGTGGGGCTTTGATTCCAGGTGGCCAGGGAATGGAACATAAAGCTCCACTGTCTAATAAAATAGTGAAACATGCAGAAGACATGCTAGGATTTCAATGTAACTGGGCACACCTACACACCATTGGCAGGTACACTACTGGCCATTAAAATTGCTACACCACGAAGATGACGTGCTACAGACGCGAAATTTAACCGACAGGAAGAAGATGATGTGATATGCAAATCGTTAGCTTTTCAGAGCGTTCACACAAGGTTGGCGCCGGCGGCGACACCTACAACGTGCTGACACGAGGGAAGTTTCCAACCGATTTCTCATACAAAAACAGCACTTGACCGGCGTAGCCTGATGAAACATTTTTGTGTATAAGGAGGAGAAATGCGTATCATCACGTTTCCGAGTTTGATAAAGGTAGGATTTTAGCGTATCGCGATTGCGGTTTATCGTATCGCGACATTGCTGCTCACGTTGGTCGAGATCCAATGACTGTTAGCAGAATATGGAATCAGTGGGTTCAGGAGGGCAATACGGAACGCCGTGGTGGATCCCAACGGGCTCGTATCACTAGCAGTAGAGGTGACAGGCATCTTATCCGCATGGCTGTAACGGATCGCGCAGCCACGTCTCGATCCCTGAGTCAACAGATGGGGACGTTTGCAACACAACACCCATCTGCACGAACAGTTCGACGACGTTTGCAGCAGCATGGACTATCAGCTCGGAGACCATGCTTGCGGTTACCCTTGACGCTGCATCACAGACAGGAGTGACTGCGATAGTGTACTCGACGACGAACCTGGGTGCACGAATGGCAAAACGTCATTCTTTCGGTTGAATCCAGGTTCTGTTTGCAGCATCATGATGGTAGCATCCGTGTTTGGCGACATCGTGGTGAACGCACATTGGAAGCGTGTATTCGTCATCGCCATACTGGCGTATCACCAGGCGTGATGGTATGGGGTGCCATTGGTTACACGTCTCGGTCACCTCTTGTTCGCATTGACGGCATTTTGAACAGTGGACGTTACATTTCAGATGTGTTACGACCCGTGGCTCTACCCTTCATTCGATGCCTGCGAAACGCTACATTTCAGCAGGATAATGCACGACCGTATGTTGCAGGTCCTGTACGGGCCTTCCTGGATACAGAAAATGTTCGACTGCTGCCCTGGCCAGCACATTCTCCAGATCTCTCACCAATTGAAAACGTCTGGTCTACGGTGGCCGAGCAAGTGGCTCGTCACAAGACGCCAGTCACTACTCTTGATGAACTGTGGTATCGTGTTGAAACTGCATGGGCAGCAGTACCTGTTCACTTCATCCAAGCTCTGTTTGACTCAATGGCCAGGCGTATCAAGACCGTTATTACGGCCAGAGGTGGTTGTTCTGGGTACTGATTTCTCTGGATCCATGCACCCACATTTCGTAAAATGTAATCACATGTTAGTTCCAGTATAATATATTTGTCCAATGAATACCCGTTTGTCATTTGCGTTTCTTCTTGGTGTAGCAGTTTTAATGGCCAGTAGTGTATGTAAATGAGTATACCTGCGATTCTCTGTGACAGATAGAACGTCCACCACAGCGCATTAGTGCTGTTGACAAATCTGGTAGGGTACACCATGAGGAGACAAAAATCACAGGATACCTCCTAATATAGTGTCTGACCTCCCTTTGACCGGCGTAGTGCAGCAACTCGGCGTGGCGTGCACTCAACAAGTAGCTGGAAGTTCCTTGCAGAAATATTGAGGCTTGCTGCCTCTATATAGCCAGCCATAGCTGAGAAAATGTTGCCAGTGCTGGTTTTCGTGCGCAAACCAGCCTCTCTATTATGTCCCATAAATGTTCGATGGGATTCTTTTCGGCTCATGTGGGCGGTCAGATCGTTCTCTCCGATTACCCAGAATGATCTTCAAACCAGTCGCGAAGACTTCTGGTACGGTAACATTGCGCACAAAGATCTATAAAAATTTCCTCGTTGTTTTAGGAACATGAAGTCCATGAATGGCTGTAAATCCAGATAGCCGAACATAAACATTTCTAGTCAATGATCGGTTCAGTTTCAATGATCGGTTCAGTTGGTCCGGAGTCCGCCCCCGGTAGCTGAGCGGTCAGCGCGATAGACTGTCAATCCTAAAGGCCCGGGTTCGATTCCCGGCTGGGTCAGAGATATTCTCCGCTCAGGGACTGGGTGTTGTGTTGTCCTAATCATCATCATTTCATCCTCATCGACGCGCAAGTCGTCGAAGTGGCGTCAAATCGAAAGACTTGCACCAGGCGAGCGGTCTACCCGACGGGAGGTCCTCGTCACACGCCATTATTATTAGTTGGTCCGGAGCACACAGTCCATAACATGTACCCACAGCCCACAGGCCACTACCACCTGGACAGTGCCTTGCAGACAACTTGGCTCCATGGCTTTGTGGGGTCTGCGCCACACTCGAAGCGTACCATCAGCTCTTACCAACTCAAATCGGGACTCATCTGACCAGGGCACGGTTTTCCAGTCGTCTAGGGGCCAACCTATCAGGTGACGAGTGCAGGAGAGCCGCTGCAGGCGATATGCTGTCAGCAAAGGCACTCACGTCTGTAGTGTGCTGCCATAGCTCATTAACGCCAAATTTCGCCGCACTGTCCTAACGGGTACGGTAGTCGTACGTCCCATATTGATTTCTGCGGTCTTTTAACGCAGTATTGCTTGTCTGTTAGCACTGACAATTGTACGAAAAAGGAGCTGTTCTCGGCCGTTAAGTGAAGCCATCGGCAACTACGCTGTCCGTACTGAGAGGTAACGCCTGAAATTTGGTATTCTCGGCACACTCTTGACACTGTGGATCTCGAAATATTGAACTCCGTAACGATCTCCGAAATAGAATTTCGCGTGCGTCTAGCTCCAACTATGACTCCACCTTCAAAATCTGTTAATATACGTCGTGCGGCCATAATCACGTCGGAAACTTATCACATGAATCACCTGAGTACAGATGACAGCTCCGCCAATGTACTGCCCTTGTACACATTGATATGTGCTTATCGCTACCCCATGACTTTTGTCACCTTATTGTTTAAAGCACCTGGACAGCACCAGATGTTGAGTGACAACGTGAAGCGTACGCGTGCGAAAGAGCGTTATCAGCACCTGGCAGTTTGAAAGCGGCCTCTTTGTTCGTCTCCGTCTTCCTGGTTGACCTAATCGAGTAGTATCTACATTGTGGGGCATTCAGGTGTGAAACTGGATGAATATTGTACCACCTGGGATTGTGAGGCCACCCATACTCATCGTTAAGATTCCGGTCGACGTCCGATCGCCGCGGGGAGGACAGCTGTCCCCATCATAATCCCGTCACTGCTGCGGCTGGCATCCGAGAACAAGTAATGGACTCCCTGCAACAATTTGTACCTTCCCGCGCTATTGGTCGGAGACAAGCTGCAGACAGACTGCGGAAATACTGCCCCAAGCGTAGGCTACCGTTAACACCTCAGTACGAATGGGAGCGTTCCGAGTGGTGCTGTAACCGTCAAGTACGGAATACTGATGTATGGCGTCGCATTGTGTTCAGCGATGAATCACAGTTCTACGCTACCTCGAATGACCACAGTCGGCCCGTGTGGTGGCGACCAGAGGAGATGTCCCTTTCTTCTAATGTTTTGCAGAGGCACAGCAGTGCTACGCTTGGCGTGTTAGTGCGCCGAACAATTGCTTATGACCTCAGGTCACTTTTGAGAAAACTCTGAAGGCACAACGCTATGTCACAGGCATCCTGTGTCCTCGTGTTACCTCTCGTGCTACAGTATGGTAGTGCCACTTTTCAAGCGGCCAATGCTCCACCACACATGGCACTTGTCTGTGATGTGTCTGCACGATTTTGAGGTATTCTCCTGGCCAACAGCATCACCAGCTCTGTCCCCGATAGAACATGTATGGGACCAGCTCACATGTCTCTTCTGTCTCAGTGCCAGTATCCCGGATATCAGGGACTTGTTACTGTAGCTGTGGTCCAACTGCCCTAGGGCGAGGATACAGCTGGTTTGCGACACACTTCCTAACCGAATGAGTGCAAGTATCAGGTACAGAGAGCGTGCAACGTTACGCTGCCAAGAGGGCACATACTACCAATACCAAGTTGTTTGTAATTTAACACGATTTTGTAATAACTTAGTAACATAACAAGCTTTGAAGTTTCATTTTGTTTGCTCCTTTTCCTTTGTATGCTTCACTTTTTGTTAAAGGAAGTAGTATAACGAAGTGCACTAATCGTGTACTTGAACGAAGACTATCATTTTTCTTTCACCAAAAAATTGCTTTACCGCGGCATACAATTGTCCGGCTGACGCGACACTCTCACATCGACGTGTGCAAGCGCTCACGCATTCGCACACAACTGAGCGAACCAGCGTGGTAGTTAAGACTTTAGTCTTCCATTCGGAAATTGAGCATCTCAGACCTCCGTCCAGCCACCCAGATTTTGGCTCTACGTTGTTTTCTGATATCACTAAAAACGTATCCAGGGAAGTGTTCTTTGATTAGTTCATGTCCAGCTTCTTTTCCTATCCTTGTCCAATGCGAGCTTGTGTTTCTGCTCAACGCACGATGCCAACTCCGAATATACTCTCTCTCTCTCTATCTGTCTGTATGCCTCTCTCTCTCTCTCTCTGTCTCTTTCTCTTGCTTTGTCTCTCAAACTCACACACAAAAAAATGGTTCAAATGGCTCTGAGCACTATGGGACTTAACATCTTAGGTCATCAGTCCCGTAGAACTTACAACTACTTAAAACTAACTAACCTATGGACATCACACAACACCCAGCCATCACGAGGCAGAGAAAATCCCTGACCCCCCCGGGAATCGAACCCGGGAACCAGGGCGTGGGAAGCGAGAACGCTACCGCACGACCACGAGATGCGGGCAAGTCTGTGGAAAACTGTTTGGCACTCCAGACCAAATTAGTCACAGAAATTAGAAATTAGCTTGCCTTCTGCAGCCGGCAATCGATAGACAGTGTAAGAGGGAAACGATATGGAGGGAAGTACTCGTGTTTCAGTATCGCGTTGTCGGCGAGATTACCCGAGACTGTGGCGAGATTACCCGAGCCTGTTTGCATGAGAAAAAAATCGGTTTGGACATGTCCTGGCTCTCGAGTAAACAGCACTATTCTCGGGTTCGAGCCCACTGTACTAATCACTACATCTTTCCGCTCAGTATGTGACGTACCTGCTGAAAGTCCAAATGGCTCTGAACACTATGAGACTTAACATCTCAGGTCATCAGTCCCCTAGATCTTAGAACTACCTAAACCTAAATAACCTAAGGACATCACACACATCCATGCCCGAGGCAGGATTCGAACCTGCGACTGTAGCTGTCCCGCGGTTCCGGACTGCAGCGCCTAGAACCGCTCGCCCACCGCGGCCGGCCTGGTGAAAGTGTTTACGTCGTTAAGCCTCGACTTGTGTAGTTTACAGAGTACTTACGGCCGCCATGTGGATAATGAGATTGGTTCAGAATGAAAAGAAATGGGTAAGAACGTCAAATGAGTCAAAAGAGTCGTGACTTCAGAATAAAATATACTGATAAATTTTCTTCTGTCTGGTCTTGTTAAAACTTTTTGAGGTTTTCACCACACGCACAATACATAATACTCAATCGACACGCAGATGTGAGTACATATGTCCATATAAAACTGCTGTAATGACGTGCCATCTGCGGTAGCTCCACTTCCGCGCAGTTCACCGCGATTTGTGAGGCTCCTGGGACAGCTTTAGTCTCGGATACTGGAAGATATGTTCACTGTTCCTTCGTCTGACTTCCTAGCCGTGCGGCGGGCTGTAGTGTGAAAGCCACAGGTTTTTCGGAGAAGTATCGCCGGCGTAAAATTTGTTAACCGATGAAGTCGAGCAGGAGGAACTTTCACTCGCCAAAATTTACTCGCCGACGCCGAGAGAATCGGCAAAGAGGGCCCGGGGCTGCGAGCAAACGCGCAAGAAATCGCGGCGCCTGAGTTACGGAGCGCCGGCTTCCTGAGAGAGCTGTAATTACCGCTGGCCGCCGTGCAGGAAGTGCGACCGCTCGGGAGGACAACCGGCCGCGCTACGTAACCGCCGCTGACCGCTGGACGGCTGCAGCCGCTGGGTGTGGCCCTCCGCCACTGAATCGCAGGTCCGCCCCAGCACAAAGAGAGAAACAAAAGTGGTCCGCGCCGTGTATTCGCTCTGGAAAGCGGCGGCATTGAGCTGAAAGCTAACCCCCCCAGTCTCATCACGTATAAGCTAGTGAAAAGACAAAAATCTTTAGCGATAAAGAGAAATACTGTACGTTAACGTCAAAGTACTTTCTCAGAGTACCAGGTGTAGAAGTACGAAACCGGAATTTCCCTATAGATGGTGCTAGCCGTCAGTGTAAGACCTAGAGAGCCTGTATAGGGAGAGAGTGGCCAACCGGACGATACTGCGTCCATTTTTCTGCCAAACTGCGGGCGGGACTTTTGAATGGCCAGGAGGAGGAGGAGGAGGAGATTAGTGTTTAACGTCCCGTCGACAACGAGGTCATTAGAGACGGAGCTCAGGGTCGGTTAAGGGGAGGATGGGGAAGGAAATCGGCCGTGCCATTTCAAAGGAATCATCCCGGCATTTGCCTGAAGCGATTTAGGGAAATCACGGAAAACCTAAATCAGGATGGCCGGAGACGGGATTGAACCGTCGTCCTCCCGAATGCGAGTCCAGTGTGCTAACCATTGCGCCACCTCGCTCGGTGGCCAGTAGTGGAGTACGCACTCACTGAATCAAAAGCACAGGACAACATAGCGAAATCATTCTTCAAATGCCTTTGTTTATAAGAATAATGTGTTATAATAGCCGGCCGGTGTGGCCGTGCGGTTCTTGGCCCTTCAGTCTGGAACCGCGTGACCGCTACGGTTGCAGGTTCGAATCCTGCCTCGGGCATGGATGTGTGTGATGTCCGTAGGTTAGTAAGGTTTAAGTATTTCTAAGTTCTAGGGGACTGATGACCACAGATGTTAAATCCCATAGTGCTCAGAGCCATTTGAACCATTTGAACCTTTTGTTATAATAATTTTCACACAGCCAATTTATACGTCTGTTTTCAAATTTAACTATGTATATTGCAAGTTGTTTTATATGTAGTAAAAAGCAAAAACGACTTACTTCGCGTAGACTGCTTGGTTGGTTTCCACAATGCTCCTGTTTGATTTATGTCAGCCCTGTTGACTGCGACTGCCCACTGCTTTCGTCTTTCTTCATTGCGTGGAAATGATAACATGCGAAATCCCCTTCGCCTCTATTGGAACAACCAAATGCAGCCCAACCTGGCATCGTTTACGAACGTCTACAGAACGAATTACAGATGTCAAAAACAATACTGTCCAATTGCTGACGTGTTTACTTCAAACATGTAGGCCTACCGACTTCATCACAAAACGCTTCATTATTACAACTCGTATTTAACATCGCAAACGCTAATTACGTACTAAAAACGATGTACAACTAAATCGAACATGCATGCACAACGCATAACAAGTCTCACAATAATTCAAATACCTTTTAATCGTTTCCAAAAGTCATCTGAACTTCAATTCAACTCAAAAGCAAGGCGAACATAGGAAGCGCGAGAGACGTTTGGGGCCATTTTTCTGCCAAAACTAATCAACCAATCACGGGCAACTTCACCAGGCTCTCTAGTGAGAACGCGTCTGCAGAGCCATCTGCTTCCTGTATCGACTGACGAGGAATATGAGCACACTGTAACCCAAGTTCCATACATCGGTATCTGATTCAAACACGTAAACATGTCGAATTTTGTGACTACGAACTACGTTTTGCGGCCAGCATTGGTTTTCTGTTATCATTCGAAGAGAACTGCTGCAGAGTCGCATCGAATGCTTGTCGAAGCTTTCGGCGAACATGCTCTTGGGAAAGCACAGTGTTTCGAGTGGTTACAGAAATTCCAAAGTGGTCATTTTGACTTGAGAAACGACGAGCGAATGAAACCACTGAAAATGTTCGAAGACAATTAATTGCAGGCCTTATTGGATTAAGATGATACTCAAACTCAACAGGGACACGAGGAACAACTGAATGTTGAATTGAATGAAAGATGGCAAGCGAATCGAAAGACCACTTGTGAAATGCTGCTCGCCAGATACAAAGGAAAGTCGTTTCTTCATCAAATAGTGACATCTGATGAAAAATGGATGTATCTTGAGAACCCTAAGCGTTGTAAATCGTGACTAAATCCAGGCAAACCATTAACATCCATTGTAAGACCAAATCGCTTTGGAACGAAGACAATGCTCTGTGTATTGTGGGATCAAAAGGGTGTCTTCTATTATGAGCTGCTCAGACCTGATGAAACGGTTAACACTGATCGCTACGAACAGCAAATGATCAATTTAAATAGAGCATTACGTGAAAAACGACAGGAATATGGAAAAAGGCAACACAAAGTCATAATCACACACAGCAAAACAGGTTAGGGAAACGGTCGAGGGGTTCAGTTGGGAAATGCTGGGGCATGCGGCTTATCCTGCAGACTTGGCTCAGTCCGATTAGCATGTATTTGCATCACTGCGACACTCTCTAGCTGAGCAACGCTTTATTTCGTATGAAAATATACGGAAATGGCTCGCTGACTGGTTGATTTCAAAAGAAGAACTGTTTCTTCGGCGTGACTTTCATACCCTGCCGGAGAGGAGGGACAAACATATGAATGGCAATGGAGATTATTTTGAATGAAATATAGTTTATCGGTTTCAAACAGCAGACGTGTAATTATTGCAACCTAACTACGGTTTGATACTTCTACATCTGGTATTTGTTTGCTCATATGGAGCTGCTACGTGGACGATGGGTAATGCACATAGGATCGGAATAGGAGTTTTTGTAAATGTGATGTTACGGAAGAATGCTGTGGATTAGATGAATAGATAGAATAACTAATAATGTACTGTATTTATTTGGAGAGAAAGGAGTTCCATGTACTGTTTGGCCAGAGGAGGAGATAGGGCGTGTCCATATATAAAGGTTCCTAAGACAATAACTGTTCCCGGATTGTATTCGTTGTCGTCATATGGCCTTCACCTGAGGTGATGGCATTGGGTCCACAAGATGGTAATCTCCGATTTCCATAGCCGGTAATTTGGACAGCAGGTGCTAAATTCCTGATGTGTTCAGGACGGCGAGTGTGCCTTATACTATAACAAAATGACGCAATACCGTATGTTCCATGTGCTGCCATGAACTATCTCGAGGTTGATCAATTTTTGCCTTTGTCAATATATTCTCTATATCTCTCACCCAATGATAATATCTAGTCACAGGTTACTGAGAGATGGCACTTCATCACTCGCCAGCCACTGCAGCTGTTTAACTCTGATTCAGAGTTGAAGCAACATGGAATGATGTACCCCTATCTGTCAGCCAAGATCAGTTGGACTCGATGCTCAGCCGGTTTCGAGCTGTTTTTGTTGCCAGAGATGAAAGCCCTGTGTACTAAACTAAGCACCCTTTATACTCTCCACATCACATATACGTCTAATAATATATTCTCCCTATTATATCGCACATGCACAATAACCACACTTTCGGTATTTGAGCAGGACACGTCATGAGGCGTTATCTTTTTCTCCTGGCCTTATCTTGTACCTTCACGGTGTCGGCATGTTAATATGTATTTGACAAAGTTAGTGGTAGAGCATACGCAGATGCCCTTCCTGTTGCTAGGTGCACGGTATAAAAAGAGTGTTATTGTCTAAGAAGACGTTCAAGTGCAATAGTTATCTCCTGATAAATGTAGTAGATCTTATATTGTTGATAAAATTCAGCTAGAGAGTAGCCTCGGTCAACACGTCCTGACTTGAAATTTGTCAGCGATAGTTCTACGAATTTCACAACCACTCTGTATTACAGCAGTGTTAGAGCTGTATGTGTGAAGCCTGAATAGTCATCAAAGTCTTGCGCTAGTTGAGATAACAAGAAAATAAAAAGAAATTACAGTCCAGATTAGAAACAAGCTTCAGCCATAGATGGTTTCGACACCTTTTATCCACTTCACGGTACAGGCACGACGCATGTTTCGGCCTCATCCAGACAGCTGCTCTTGTATTTTCCGAGATCTTCTAACGTTTCCTCGTCCTTGGTGGTAGTATTAGCTTAGAAACTCTTCTCCTACCATGCTGTTAGAAGTGAGATTTTCATTTATTCATGATTTATTACGGGTTTGTTCCAATTTAATAAGATTTAATTTTGTTCCTACATCATTAATACTTATGCCAGGGGTCTCCAAACTACGTCCCGCATGCCGAAACGGCCCGTCAGGGCCGGCAAACCGGCCCGCGTTATAGCTGGCTGGACATCCCCGGTATCCGGCTCGCCAGATATTTGAGGTGGTACCTATACTGCCAACAATTGAGTTTCGAGGCCTATCGCGACGAATACACCGCGACATTGGCTCTGCTACTCGCTACAAGACTACATAACTAAACTTATTGTTGCGCCGCTTGAAATAACAATGCGTTGACATACTCTACCTCTGTTACGTCTTGCAGTAATAGTGTTGCTAACAATGATTTTGAGATTTCGTTAACTTTGCAGGACGCTTTCGTGAAGAATGTGCAGTGACATACTTTTTTGTCGGCGAAATTCGCCAGAATAAAATCCGCCAGAATTTCGGTCAGGTACGTCCACCAATCAAAATTATGTAATTAAATAAAAATCGTAGTTCGTTTCAGTGCTAGCTATTCCCACAACATTAGTTTTTTGCGATTTCATCTTTCCTTTAGCCTTACATTACGGTGATCATGGAGGGCTAGGGTGCTTTAATCCCACTAGGTAGATCTTGGCCCTTATGACGTCGTGGAGGAGTCAATGTGGCCCGCGGACTAAAAAGTTTGGATACCCCTGACTTATACTATAAAACTTACAGAATCCTCTTACTTTCCTTATCTCATTTCCGCGGTATGAATCTTGTTTAATTGACACTGGAAGAGGAAACACGTCTCGTTAACATGTGTCGGAATCAGTGCCGTCATTATTTCGTACATTTCTGGTTTTGCATCTTTCCTCGCTTTGTTAATCAGCGTTCTGCTAACAGTCCCATATATACCGTCGAAGCGTTGTCACTTTATTTCTACGTCTCTAAGCTCGCTGTAACCTACATTGTATTAACTTGAAAGCAGCGAAAGGTTGGTATCTGTTCTGTTCAAGTGTCAGAATGACCGTCATTTACGTAATAGGGTATTTAACATGGAAAGCACACGCTTTAGATTTTGGGGCTAATATACTCTTACCATCTGTTCTAATTTGTACACATATCGTGCGAGGTATTCAATTTTTTTGTTCATTTGGTATTTCTTAAGAGAGAAGAATGTCATGCGTTCTCGAACACTTTATTTTGGGCATTCGCAGTGTTTCGCGTTCATTTATTAACAGTTGTACTTCGAGTGTGTTTGCGATGCGAGTCTAGAGGGAACAGGTGCCGCAGTAGCCTTGAACCGTGAGGTCTTTCGACAGAGTTGTGGGCGCGGTCAGTTTCATTGCCGTCACCTTCACTAAGGCGAAAGAATCCGTCCCCTGCGACACGTGCGAGGGACGCGCAGAGAGCAAATATAAGCGACGTCAACAGGTACTGTTTTACGAGTAAGCGCCCGGTAACAAAGCAATGTTGGTGGGGATTGATGGCGTTCCGCTAGAGGACATTAACGCAAACCGCAGGCAATTGTACCAGTCAGTCAAAACTGGAAGCTAGCTTATGCAAAGAACAGTTCCGTGCAGAAGCACTGCGCTGAATGTAAACGACAGAACACATATTACTGTTATCATTAACAGTAGTATCGTGGAACGCTCGAAGGAAACCATGTTAAGCTAGTTGAAAACGGAATTTTGAGCCCTAATACCAGAAAAGATCAGTCTGTGAATTGGTTATGCGGAAATGCTTAGGCTGCTATAATTTCGGAAACATCTAGTTTCTCATACATTCCAGTAATAATTTCAGAATATTATAGAGACAAAATGGTTCAAATGGCTCTGAGCACTATGGGGCTTAACATTTGAGGTCATCAGTCCCCTAGAACTTAACTAACCTAAGGACATCACACACATCCATGCCCGAGGCAGGATTCGAACCTGCGACCGTAGCGGTCGCGCGGTTCCAGACTGAAGCGCCTAGAACCGCTCGGCCACCGCTGCCGGCATTAGAGGGACATTGTGGCCTTAAACTTCATTATTAGCATCTAAATTCTGCATCACTGAAAACTTAATTTCAGTGTCATTAAGGTGAGTACTGCACTGTATAGGTCTCAAACTTCAGTTGTCGGTAAGGTGTATACTGCACTGTATCGGGCTCAATATTCAGAAGATTGTACGCTCCTCAAACTTCAGCCGTCGTTAAGGTGTATACTGCACCGTATCGGCCGCAATATTCAGAAGATTGTACGCTGTGACAATAAACGTAGTCTGCTGCTTCAGACCGCTATTGAATTTTATAATGTTCCTTGATGTACATGTCTTCCCTTTTGCGAAAACCGTTTTGTCAGTCAAACAGTATTGACATCTAGGATACAGGAACGCAGAGTAGTCGCACAATGCGACTTGTATAGAATGTCGACAAGATTTTCCCAGTGGCGTTATCGCGTTCGCATAATGAAGACTGTATCGCCCTGTAGCACAAAACAGTCTGGACCTTGGAAATTCTCCACCCGTGCGAGGAAAATCTCACTCTTCAGTTTCCTACGACAATGAGAGGAAAAGATGTGTCGGCTGCCTCGCCACATCCATCGCACGTAATGCCTTGTCACTAGGAGCTAGCAGCGCTCTGCATAGCTATTTATCGTCCTCGGAAATGTCAGCGCCTTATCCAGCATACTATAATACTTGCGATGAACGGTCGATTGTAATTCCATTATTTACTCTTTTTTTCTTACATCACTTCCCATTTACTTCTGAAGAAGCGAACCCTCCTGATGGTATCTACATCTACATCTACATCCGTACTCCGCAAGCCACCTGACGGTGTGTGGCGGAGGGTACCCTGAGTACCTCTATCGGTTCTCCCTTCTATTCCAGTCTCGTATTGTACGTGGAAAGAAGGACTGTCGGTATGCTTCTGTGTGGGCTCTAATCTCTCTGATTTTATCCTCATGGTCTCTTCGCGAGATATACGTAGGAGGGAGCAATATACTGCTTGACTCTTCGGTGAAGGTATGTTCTCGAAACTTCAACAAAAGCCCGTACCGAGCTACTGAGCGTCTCTCCTGCAGAGTCTTCCACTGGAGTTTATCTATCATCTCCGTAACGCTTTCGCAATTACTAAATGATCCTGTAACGAAGCGCGCTGCTCTCCGTTGGATCTTCTCTATCTCTTCTATCAACCCTACCTGGTGCGGATCCCACACTGCTGAGCAGTATTCAAGCATTGGGCGAACAAGCGTACTGTAACCTACTTCCTTTGTTGTCGGATTGCATTTCCTTAGGATTCTTCCAATGAATCTCAGTCTGGCATCTGCTTTACCGACGATCAACTTTATATGATCATTCCATTTTAAATCACTCCTAATGCGTACTCCCAGATAATTTATGGAATTAACTGCTTCCAGTTGCTGACCTGCTATTTTGTAGCTAAATGATAAGGGACCTATCTTTCTATGTATTCGCATCACATTACACTTCGCTACATTGAGATTCAATTGCCATTCCGTGCACCATGCGTCAATTCGCTGCAGATCCTCCTGCATTTCAGTACAATTTTCCATTGTTGCAACCTCTCGATACACCACAGCATCATCTGCAAAAAGCCTCAGTGAACTTCCGATGTCATCCACCAGGTCATTTATGTATATTGTGAATAGCAACGGTCCTATGACACTCCCCTGCGGCACACCTGAAATCACTCTTACTTCGGAAGACTTCTCTCCATTGAGAATGACGTGCTGCGTTCTGTTATCTAGGAACTCCTCAATCCAATCACACAATTGATCTGATAGTCCGTATGCTCTTACTTTGTTCATTAAACGACTATGGGGAACTGTGTCAAACGCCTTGCGGAAGTCAAGAAACACGGCATCTACCTGTGAACCCGTGTCTAAGGCCCTCTGAGTCTCGTGGACGAATAGCGCGAGCTGGGTTTCACACGATCGTCTTTTTCGAAACCCATGCTGATTCCTACAGAGTAGATTTCTAGTCTCCAGAAAAGACATTATACTCGAACATAATACGTGTTCCAAAATTCTACAACTGATCGACGTTAGAGATATAGGTCTATAGTTCTGCACATCTGTTCGACGTCCCTTCTTGAGAACGGGGATGACCTGTGCCCTTTTCCAATCCTTTGGAACGCTTCGCTCTTCTAGAGACCTACGGTACACCGCTGCAAGAAGGGGGGCAAGTTCCTTCGCGTACTCTGTGTAAAATCGAACTGGTATCCCATCAGGACCAGCGGCCTTTCCTCTTTTGAGCGATTTTAATTGTTTCTCTATCCCTCTGTCGTCTACTTCGATATCTACCATTTTGTCAACTGTGCGACAATCTAGAGAAGGAAGCACAGTGCAGTCTTCCTCTGTGAAACAGCTTTGGAAGAAGACATTTAGTAATTCGGCCTTTAGTCTGTCATCCTCTGTTTCAGTACCATTTTGGTCACAGAGTGTCTGGACATTTTGTTTTGATCCACCTACCGCTTTGACATAGGACCAAAATTTCTTAGGATTTTCTGCCAAGTCAGTACATAGAACGTTACTTTCGAATTCATTGAAAGCCTCTCGCATAGCCCTCCTCACACTACATTTCGCTTCGCGTAATTTTTGTTTGTCTGCAAGGCTTTGGCTATGTTTATGTTTGCTGTGAAGTTCCCTTTGCTTCCGCAGCAGTTTTCTAACTCGGTTGTTGTACCACGGTGGCTCTTTTCCATCTCTTACGATCTTGCTTGGCACATACTCATCTAACGCATATTGTACCATGGTTTTGAACTTTGTCCACTGATCCTCAACACTATCTGCACTTGAGACAAAACTTTTGTGTTGAGCCGTCAGGTACTCTGTAATCTGCTTTTTGTCACTTTTGCTAAACAGAAAAATCTTCCTACCTTTTTTAATATTTCTATTTAAGGCTGAAATCATCGACGCAGTAACCGCTTTATGATCGCTGATTCCCTGTTCTGCATTAACTGATTCAAATAGTTCGGGTCTGTTTGTCACCAGAAGGTCTAATATATTATCGCCACGAGTCGGTTTTCTGTTTAACTGCTCAAGGTAGTTTTCAGATAAAGCACTTAAAAATATTTCACTGGATTCTTTGTCCCTGCCACCCGTTATGAACGTTTGAGTCTCCCAGTCTATATCCGGCAAATTAAAATCTCCACCCAGAACTATAACATGGTGGGGAAATCTACTCGAAATATTTTCCAAATTATTCTTCAGGTGCTGAGCCACAACAGCTGCTGAGCCCGGGGGCCTATAGAGACATCCAATTACCATGTCTGAGCCTGCTTTAACCGTGACCTTCACCCAAATCATTTCACAATTCGAATCTCCGTCAATTTCCTTCGATACTATTGCACTTCTTATCGCTATAAACACGCCTCCCCCTTCACTGTCCAGCCTATCTCTGCGGTATACATTCCAATCAGAGTTTAGGATTTCATTACTGTTTACGTCTGGTTTCAGCCAACTTTCTGTTCCTAGTACTATATGGGCGTTGTGACCGTTTATTAATGAGAGCAGTTCTGGGACCTTTCTATAGACGCTTCTGCAGTTTACTATTAGCACATTAATATTGTTATTCCTTGTTGCATTTTGCCTACTCCTGCCTTGCCGCGTCTCAGGAGGCGTCTTGTCGGGCCTAGGGAGGGAATTCTCTAACCTAAAAAAACCCCATGTGCACTCCACACGTACTCCGCTACCCTCGTAGCCGCTTCCGGCGTGTAGTGCACGCCTGACCTATTCAGGGGGACCCTACATTTCTCCACCCGATAGCGGAGGTCGAGAAATTTGCACCCCAGCTCTCCGCAGAATCGTCTGAGCCTCTGGTTTAAGCCTTCCACTCGGCTCCAAACCAGAGGACCGCGATCGGTTCTCGGAACGATACTACAAATAGTTAGCTCTGATTCCACCCCGCGAGCGAGGCTTTCCACCTTCACCAACTCCGCCAACCGCCTGTACGAACTGAGGATGACCTCTGAACCCAGACGGCAAGAGTCATTGGTGCCGACATGAGCAACAATTTGCAGTCGGGTGCACCCAGTGCTCTCTATCGCCGCCGGTAGGGCCTCCTCCACATCTCGGATGAGACCCCCCGGCAAGCAGACAGAGTGAACACTGGCCTTCTTCCCCGACCTGTCCGCTATTTTCCTAAGGGGCTCCATCACCCGCCTAACGTTGGAGCTCCCAATAACTAATAAACCCCTCCCCCCGTGTGCCTGCTCGGACCTTGCTGAAGGAGCAGCCACATGTCCACTCACAGGCAGAGCGGGCGATGCCACACGGCCAGCCTCCACATTGACCCTCCGCCTCGTGCGCCGCGAACGCCGCTGAACCCGCCACTCCCCTTGGGGAGAGGGTGGCCCAACCGCGCCCGGTACCCGCGAAGATGTCTCGACAGCAGGGACAGTGGGTGAAGCATCTAACACCTGGGGTGCACCATGCGACGCACCAGACTCCCTACTGCCGCTACACTCCGAGGCAGCAGCCTGAAGACGGCTGACCGCAGCCATCAACACGCTCAGCTGTTCGCGAAGAGTGGCCAGCTCCTCCTGCGTCCGTACACAGCAGCCACACATCCTAGCCATCCTAAGAAATCAATTTACTATAGAGTGTTAATCAGCTTTTAACTAGACTGCTAATTCACTAAAGGCGGTTGATTATTGACTAAACTGTGATTGCTAACCACTTCTTGTAGAAACAAGGAAAATAGCACTACCTGTCTCTGGACGGTATTGAAAACAAACACTAGCACTACGAGCACTATGGCTGACTAAAGGGACTCTCTGACTGTATTCGAAACAAACACGAGATCTATGGAACACTTAATAGCACTCTACTATTAAAGCTTCCTAAAAGCAAAAACACGCAGAAGAAGTAGTGACAAGTAAGAAAAATACAGATAATACTTAAATTAAGGTAGCTCGCTGCACAGCAGACGTGAAGCAGACGGCGGTTAGGGCGACACTGAGGTTTCTCAGGTGCACAGTTACTCGAGTCCGCTTCTGAGAACTAATTTCCTCTGCTTGTTGAGTTCTGTTTACTTTGTTCTTTTTTATGTTGTGTTGCACAATTATTTCGCAAAATTTAAGCAATCACAGGTGACGGTCGCATAGAGGCAGTAACATTGTGAATTGTTCAACTAGAAAAGTTATTTTTCTTTATTTGTTAAGACGGGTCTCACTAGCCTGTCTGTTATTGGATGAAGTGGTGATTGGGATTTGATATGCAGATTCTTTGATCCAGAAAACCAGAAATTTGCTACTGAAGTGTTCACGATAATTGTGTGTGTGAAATCTTATGGGACTTACCTGCTAAGGTCATCAGTCCCTAAGCTTACACACTACTTAAGCTAAATTACCCTAAGGACAAACACACACACCCATGCCCGAGGGGGGACTCGAACCTCCGCCGGGACCAGCCGCACAGTCCACGACTCACGATAATTACCATACCTTTTTACACTCTGAGGACTTTTGCATGTATCATTATTACAGCCCGCATCTCGTGGTCGTGCGGTAGCGTTCTCGCTTCCCACGCCCGGGTTCCCGGGTTCCATTCCTGGCGGGGTCAGGGATTTTCTCTGCCTCCTGATGGCTGGGTGTTCTGTGTTGCCCTTAGGTTAGTTAGGTTTAAGTAGTTCTAAGTTCTAGGGGACTGATGACCATAGATGTTAAGTCCCATAGTGCTCAGAGCCATTTGATCCATTTTTTGAATCATTATTACATTCTGTTCAGCTGGTAATCAGTGCACATTTACTCCAATTTTCTTATAGATGCTTTGAAAATTTTGCTAGCTTTATTTTGTTTACAGTACTGTATTCTCATGAAGAGGCACCGTACCGAGTGTAAATATCCCTGCAGGAAGACCTAGTTTCAGTTAACAACTGTGAGGTCTTAAGTTAAGTTATCCGTATTTTCGCAACGCACTTTATCCTTGCTGTGCACCTTGTGATGCACTTTTTGGGAAGTAAGTAGAAACTAATAAACACTAGTGTATTGAGTAAACTGCTTTCTGCAGAACTTAATAGACGAAACGATAACTCCGCGAATAGTGAGTCACAACTGGGTACTTGGAGTATTAGATAAATGTACCATGAAATCTCAGATACCGGTTTGTCCTCGGGAGCCAAAGCCGTCAGTAATTTAATGTCTCATACGGTCACCAGTAAAGTGTTCCTAGTGATCTACAGACAGAATACTTTCTACTTAGAACATCTTGGATAGTAAACCCTGCCGTTTTATGACTACACAGAGCCTAGGAAGCAGAAGTTGCAGAGTCGTCAGCCGTTCAAGGCTAGCCTCTGAGGCCATGCACGTGTGCAGCTTTTCTGCATGACGTAACTTAGCGAACAACGTTTTCTATTTTTTTCCTTTCTTTCTTTTGATTCGTCAACATCAAGTAGATGTCCCAGCCTCAGAGGATTAACATAAACGATTCCTAGGTGTAGAGTCGCATTACATCATAAAATAACTGTCAGTAGAAAAGATAAAACCGCCGATTCGGCCACAGCTGCAGATCAGTTCCTCTGAGCTATGGCGTCACGTAACAACTTTGAAAACCGTTATTTTTGCTCATATTGAATGAGACGACAGGCAGCAACAGATCCCCACTCCTTCCACCACGTGAAACCAATTAAGCAGTGTTTCCACTGCATCCATCAAAGAACGACCATTAATTCAATAGTTATTAAAACTGTAGCGTGAAGCGATATGTTGGGTGGAATGAAAAGTCTAATGAGTGCACACTATGGGTTGAGAGTAAATCGAAAAAAGACAAAGGTAATGAGATGTAGCCGAAATGAAAATAGCGAGAAACTTAACCTAAAATTGTGGATCACGAAGTAGTCAAAGTTAGGGAATTCTGCTACCTTGGAAGCAAAATTACCCATGATTGACGAATCAAGCAGGACACAAAAAGCAGACTAGTACAGGCGAAGAGGGCTTGCCTGACCAAGGGAAGTCTAATAGTATCAAACATTACCCTTATTTTGAGGAAGAAATTTCTGAGAATGTACGTTTGGAGTACTGCATTTTATGTTAGTGAATCACAGAGAGTGGGGAAATCGGAACAGAAGCAAATCCAAGCGTTGGAGATGTGGTGCTAAAGAAGAAAGTTGAAAATCAGTTGAACTGATAAGGTAAGAAATTAGGATGTTCTCCGCAGAATCAACGAAGGGAGGAACATATAGAAAACACCGATGGACAGGAGGATAGGGCATGTGTCGAGGCATCAGAGAATTATCTCTATGGTACTAGAGGGAGCGGTAGAGGGTAAACACTGTAGGGGAAGGCAGAGATTGGAATGGTTTCAGCAAAGGTAATTGAGGACTTAGGTTGCAAGTGCTACTCTGAGATGACGGGTTTCGCACAGGAGAGGAATTCGTGGGGGGCCGCATCAAACAAATCAAAAGACTGATGACTCAAAAATAAAAAAGTATTAAAAATGTGAAGCGTACGCACTTACTAGGAAATTTCAGACGTGAGCGAAGATAGTATCGCAATAGATGGACTGACTCGTATAGACATTGTAACAGCACCTCACACGTTTATTTCGTTTTCTGTGGTCTACTTGGGACTCTGTGACGCTGCCACAAGAACGGAGCAGCGAAAAGAAGAGACAAGCGAAACAGTAGGACCCAAATTTCTTCAAGCTAGTGACAGCACATGGCATCTGTTTTCCAAAAACACTTCACTAAAATAAAACATAAGTGTGAAGTGTGACGTTGCCGTTCTAGTTATTTGAAACCTAAAGTTAACGTGATAAATAGCGCAGAATTATTGTCATGGTCACTGTCTCAAAATGGCTCGGAGAACTATGGGACTTAACATCTGAGGTCATCAGTGCCCTAGAACTACTCAAACCTAACTAACCTAAGGACATCACACACAGACATGCTCGAGGCAGGATTCGAACCTGCGACCGTAGCAGTCGCGCGGTTCCGGCCTAAAGCTCCTAGAACCGCTCGGTCTCAGCGGCCGGCTTCCGCATATCTAATTACATCTTACTATGTATTAGTAATAGATGTATTTCTGAATACCGAAATCTTGGTATTTTGTGCGCAAGGGTGTATTGTTATATTTTGATCTAATAATATGTACGCTCGCATTTATTTTCAAGATATTTTACTAGAAGGTTTGTTATAACGTTGCTTCGCTTTGTTGTAAGTACCTGTTTTCGGCACTGTACCATTTTAATACTAAACTGCATAAATACGTCTCGTGGTTTGAACTGAACGGATCTGATAAACAAGAACGAACATAAGAAAAAAATTGCTCTAACATGATTTCTTACCTCTATCAAGCGCTACTGTCTTGTATAGATTTACTTACTGCTCAACCTCACTATGTTTAGCAGCTTTCTTTTCTCTTATGTCACAGACTTTCTCTTGAGTTTTAAGGAGTTGGGAGGTGGGTAGAAGTGGATTGTGATATAAAAACGTTTTGAAGCCAGGTTGAATTAATGAACATTTAACGAGTAAACTGCTGATATCTTCCAGGAATTAACATTTCACAGAAGTGTATTGAAGGATGCTACATTCGTTCAAATAATAGCTCACGGCTCAACTGAGCAGTAAGTGCCAAACACCAGTCTACGGCTGAAATTTTCTTCTTGCTCTATTCTTTCGAAAACTCGTGTCGTTCGGGGTGTAAAGAGAAATGTCAGTTGACATTTAGTGCTACAACGGTAAACGTCAAGTACTTGTCCTTGTACGTACTTCTTATGAAGTTCAGTGACGCTACCGTCTCGACAAACGGTCTGTAAAACGAATATACATAATACAGGATTCGATGTACTGTACGTAGACGCTGTGTAACCATGTCCCTTTGACTGAAGCCCTTTAATGTAAGAGAGCGTCACCATGTACTTAACCATCTAATGAAATATTATCGAAATTGATTTCCCACCTCGGTGTGAACCACGTACGATTTGTTTATTATTGATGAAGTGCACTTAACATGATAATTTGGGTTTGCTTGAAGGCGTAAGGTGTAATTACACAACTACATAATTAGCTTGTTATGGTATATTCCTTAGCAATCATACGTCTCTGTAGTTGACGCGGACTGGCTCTAGAATACAAAAAGTTTGTGGGGCGTTGCAATTACAAGCGCGCAGAGCCAAGTCGCCGCACTTTCTAAATACATTTTAAATATTATACTCTCCAATCGGACGAAATATTTACATGTGGCATTGCATAATTATTACAAGCGCGTCCTGAGAAGTAATGACTCTGAATTTCTTATGTGAATACTCTTAGATCTTTTTAAATAAAATAAACTTTATTAACAGTCTGTATCTGTTTGCTTCATAACAGGGTGTTTCAAAAATGACCGGCATATTTGAAACGGCAATAAAAACTAAACGAGCAGCGATAGAAATACACCGTTTGTTGCAACAGGACAACAGTACATTTTCAGGCGGACAAACTTTCGAAATTACAGTAGTTACAATTTTCAACAACAGAGGGCGCTGCAAGTGATGTGAAAGATATAGAAGACAACGCAGTCTGTGGGTGCGCCATTCTGTACGTCGTCTTTCTGCTGTAAGCGTGTGCTGTTCACAACGTGCAAGTGTGCTGTGGACAACATGGTTTATTCCTTAGAACAGAGGATTTTTCTGGTGTTGGAATTCCACCGCCTAGAACACAGTGTTGCTGCAACAAGACAAAGTTTTCAACGGAGGTTTAATGTAACCAAAGGACCGAAAAGCGATACAATAAAGGATCTGTTTGAAAAATTTCAACGGACTGGGAACGTGACGGATGAACATGCTGGAAAGGTAGGGCGACCATGTACGGCAACCACAGAGGGCAACGCGCAGCTAGTGCAGCAGGTGATCCAACAGCGGCCTCAGGTTTCCGTTTGCCGTGTTGCAGCTGTGGTCCAAATGACGCCAACGTCCACGTATCGTCTCATGGGCCAGAGTTTACACCTCTATCCATACAAAATTCAAACGCGGCAACCCCTCAGCGCCTTTACCATTGCTGCACGAGAGACATTCGCTAACGATATAGTGCACAGGATTGATGACGGCGATATGCATGTGGGCAGCATTTGGTTTACTGACGAAGCTTATTTTTACCTGGACGGCTTCGTCAATAAACAGAACTGGCGCATATGGGGAACCGAAAAGCCCCATGTTGCAGTCCCATCGTCCCTGCATCCTCAAAAAGTACTGGTCTGGGCCGCCATTTCTTCCAAAGGAATCATTGGCCCATTTTTCAGATCCGAAACGATTACTGCATCACGCTATCTGGACATTCTTCGTGAATTTGTGGCGGTACAAACTGCCTTAGACGACACTGCGAACACCTCGTGGTTTATGCAAGATGGTGCCCGGCCACATCGCACGGCCGACGTCTTTAATTTCCTGAATGAATATTTCGATGATCGTGTGATTGCTTTGGGCTATCCGAAACATACAGGAGGCGGCGTGGATTGGCCTCCCTATTCGCCAGACATGAACCCCTGTGACTTCGTTCTGTGGGGACACTTGAAAGACCAGGTGTACCGCCAGAATCCAGAAACAATTGAACAGCTGAAGTAGTACATCTCATCTGCAAGTGAAGCCATTCCGCCAGACACGTTGTCAAAGGTTTCGGGTAATTTCATTCAGAGACTACGCCATATTATTGCTACGCATGGTGGATATGTGGAAAATATCGTACTATAGTGTTTCCCAGACCGCAGCGCCATCTGTTGTTGACAATTGTAACTACTGTAATTTCGAAAGTTTGTCTGCCTGAAAATGTACTGTTGTCCCAAGCATATTGCAACAAACGGTGTATTTCTATCGCTGCTCGTTTAGTTTGTATTGCCGTTTCAAATATACCGGTCATTTTTGAAACACCCTGTATGTTCATATTCATTTCTCAACACAGTCACCCTAGCGACGAATACATTTCTCCCAACGAGAGACCATTTTGTTGATAGCGTCACAGTTGATCTTTGATTTTGCTGACGGAGCCACAACCTCATCTTTGCTTGCACTGTTATATCTCTATCAAAGTGATGTCCTCGAATGTGTTCTTTAAGTTTTTGAACTAGATGAAAATCGGACGGGACCACATCGGGACTATATGGAGGACGACCGATGAAAGTGAACCCAAGGCGTCGCATTGTTGCAGACGTCGCAGAGCTAGTGTGTGGTCTGGCATTGTCATTCTGAAAGAGGAGGGGGGGTGGTGGCTGCACTGTGAGGAGAAACTCTTGGAATTTGTACTTTCAGTTTTATGAGGAATTGCATTATGCTGTGTCTCACACACCGACATCGTTACAGTATACACCAGCACATTAAATGCCACAATTCGGAGCCCACTAGTGGCAGAGGGTTTCAGCTTGCGTCAGCGAAGTGAGAAAGCCGGACGAGTAATATACATGACATGTAATATCTCAACCGGTATTGAGAACGGAATAAAACATTGGGTGGAATTACTTTTCACCATGCTCCCGTACTTTCACTCGACTCTTTTGAGAAGGTGCTATTTTAGAGGTCATAAATCTTTTCAATAATGACGATTATCCGCTAAATTACGCATTTGTAGACGATTTTGACCTGATTTTATCAAAATAAGTAAATGTTAACACCGGAATGTCGTACAGATTTTCTCTCTTCATGCGAAACCTTGGAAAATATATTACCGTTTTAAATTTTCAGAATAGACGTGTTTTGTGTCGCCCGTAGGGAAGATGTACCTTTAACCATAAAGCTGATATGGAGTTTGGTGCACAATTTGGGGTCGAAAGGCTTATTGTGCAGTTGCATGTTGTTATTCCCAACTCTACTGTATGCAGAAGGTGCAGCTTAGACCAGAGGTATTGTTCTCAATTGGCGTAGATACCCATAGCACCTCATTCCTTTACCATAATCCCTCTCATGGAATGACACAGCGCTCTTCTACCGCGTTATCTACTCCAGTACTTCCACCTTCGTCATCCAGTTCGAGCGTTGTACGTTCAGCAGGTCGCAGTACCATCCATTCGAGTGTGCACTCTAGGTGGTTACGATGAACACGCAAAAGATAGGAGCGCATCTGTATGGTCCTGGAAGTGTGCTGACATCGCCCCTGCAGGGCACACGTGCAATTCCACCCAGAGTGATGTGTATTGTTTTGGGCCACATTCAGTCCCAGTACCCGTTTTTGAGGCGACTGTTGAGTGATCATGGATCATCCTGGCTCACCACTGTATCTGTTGTTTCGTGGGAAAAAGAAAGTTAGAGTTATTTGGATTTCTGGGCCACGTTGCGGTGCTGCCAAGTTCATGACATCATAGGCGACATCCCTACTGTCGTGGTGTTGCCAAGTTTCTGACGACATCACTTCCGATAAGTGAAAGTGGTCTGCAATGTCACTTTCAGCTGGGGAGAATAAAGTTTGCTGATGACATCACATGTAGCAGCAATTTCAGATACTGGTGATAAAATAAAACTATCAGAACGATATCAGAAACCTGACAATGCTGTGTTATGAAACGACATTACGCAATGCTGTATTATGAAACGACACTACGTACATACATTAATTCATTGAAGCTCTGTTGATTGGTTATTGAAAAAGCGTTGCCATAAAGCGAAAGAAGGTTCTAACAAGGAACTGTGTTTTCAGTATCTCTGTCCCATCGTTTTTCGTCTGTATTTGTAGATAAGAAAGGTGTTACATAAAAGACCTTGGTATCCGTCTATAGCTGTTGTTATTTGTGGTATTTTATGCCGAAGAGCTGTGCTTAAATGTTGACGTGTAGTAATTTGTAATCATTTTTACGATAAATAAATAAGTGTAGAGAATTTAAAAATGTTTCGTATCGGATATTCGCCTTATAAATAAACAATCGACGTTAACATTGAACGAGGTGGTGCGGTGGCAACAGGCTGGTCTTTGGACGACTCCAGTTCGGCCATACAGATTTGGATTTTTAGTGATATGTCGAGATAGCTTAAGCCAAAAGGCAGTATGGTTGCTTTGAAAGGCCACCGCTGGTTTCCTTCCACATCCTTTTCCAACGATAGCTTGTACTTAATGTCTGGTCACCACGTCTTCTACAGGAGTCTACACCTCAATCTATTTCTTGTCTTTCTTCGTACCTTAAGCACGAATCTTTGGCCCATTGCTGTCTTTGCCAGTACAGCCATATGGAAGACCGTGAAGGACTCCTTCGAGTGACACACCGTTTCGAAACAGCTGTCACCGTCCGCTGCAGAACAGAAACAGAGTTTCAGCGCGCCCACTGGTCCGTGACAGAAAGCCACGATTTCTCCGGCACGGCCAATATTGGGCAAGTGGCCGCTAGGGCGTCTCGCAACCGCGGCGCAGAGCCGGTCAGCAAGTGGGGCCACGGCGCCCGGGTCCCGGGTTCGAGTCAGGTCACCCACCGCCGCAACCCCTGCCAGCTCTCGCCTCACGCAATCCGCTAAACTGGCTTCCAAGGTAATATTATGGCTGAAGATGGATTACCATACAAAAATATATCCCTAACCTAGAAGTAAAAATCTCGAACGGGCCATTACTTAACGTCTATTTATAACGAAAATTCACTCATGTTCGGAAAAAAAACAGAACACCTTGAATGACGAGAGATAGAACGTTCATATTCACAGGACATGTACATCAGTATGTTCTGCAAAAGTGATTAGCATTTGAACCATGTCGGTCCGCGGGTTCAAGGTCAACATCGATAGAGCGTCGCAAAACCACCTGACGGCAAAATGTGCCTGCGGCTTTAGTTGTCGCTATAAACCGTAGGTAATGGATCAGTGTGACTTGGAGCAGACGTGCAGGATGCCTCGCAGACGTTTGCGCGGACTGTCCTGTGTTTAAAAGAGGGCGCATTATTGGCATGAGAGAATGTGATGCATCCATCCGGGAAATTGCTGCTCTTGTGGGACGAAGTGTTTCGCTAGTGCAGGGGGTGTATACAGGATGGTTCACGGAAGGGCGTAGAAGCCGTAGAACATGCTGAGAAGGGTAAGGCCTCACCACTCTCCCCCCCCCCCCCCCAACCCAACCCCCCCCCCCCCCCCGAGAAAGATCGACACCTCATCCCAATGGCATTAGAGGACAGATCTCCGTCCTCCTCGGTGGTGCTGCAACTGCAATAATAGTGTGACACTCGAATACTATCAGAGGTGATAGTTTATTACGGCATGGGTTATGTGCGCGTCATCCACTTCGCCGCGTACCTTTGACGAATTTTCAGAAACGTGCTAGACGACAATGGTGTATGAAACGACGTCACAGGAGACAGGAATGGCGTCAGATACTGTTTTAGGACGAATCCAGGTTCTGTTTGTTTGAAAATGATGGCCGCATTTTGACTCGCCATAGACAGAGAGAGTGGCTTCACTATTCGCTCAAGACATACAGCGCCAGCTCGAGGCCTTATGGCGTGAGACGATATTGTGTACATTCACAAATCATAACTGGTGCGTGTTCAGGGCAATGTGACCAGTGTGACTGACCTATATGAATGGGATCCTGCGACGCGCAGCCATACCTTTTCTGCACAACATTCCAGACGCCATTTTTCAGCAAGACAATGCACGACCACATGTTGCTGCACGAACACGTGCCTTCTCGGTGTCACAGGATATCAGCCTTTTGCCCTGGCCCGCCAGATGACAAGACTTGTCGCCAGTCGAAAATGTGTGGGATGTGGTGAAACGACGGGTGCAGCGCTGTGACTCAATGCCGACCACCACAGATGAACTTTGGAACCAGGTGAATGCAGCATGGATGGCTATACCGTTGGACGGCATTAGAGCCTTATACTCGTGGATACCATCACGCATGGAACGAGTTAACAAGCCCCCTAGTGGACCTGTGGCTACCAGGCAACAGGACACATGTTGATTCGAGGTGATTGAAACGCTAATCATTTCTGCAGAACATACTAATGTACACGTCATGTGCTTATGAACGTACTATCTCTAGTCGTTCAAGGTTTTCTGATTTTTCTGAACACGAGTGTGGAAGTGTGAAAAAGGCCTGGAGTTCTTATGGTAAACTAAATAATCAAAGCTTGCAATGTGCCCGGAAAGGAAAGTTAACAATTGGTGTGTACGAGCACTTTGACGATATGGACTTTTAATGCAACTGAGGGCCATTCAACATAGCCTGCTGGTTATTGCCAGGAGGGACAGAAAAAGAAGAACGAATGCAGCAGGAAGGTGTAGCTGTTGCCGTACATATCATCAGACGATCGTGAGAGTGACTTGCACCTAGTGAATGTGTGTTATTTGCGAATCAAAAGAGATAAGAGACAGACACGACATTAGAATACACCCAGGAGCAAGGTGAATGTATGTAGCTGTGGATTATAACGCATGGAAATGTCTACAGGAAACGTTTATCCTATAGTGGATGTAAAAAACAAATGATCTGGGCTCTAAAAGGGCGGGGTTGGTGATAAGAAGCTTCCTCGCGACATACACTCACAGAAATTTAAGCTTAATGTAACTGTCAGTAGGCATAATTCAGTGTACTGAGCTGATGATGATACATTATTGCTGAGAAGGCTGTGTATTTACCTGATGTAAACGTGTGGTATGGTTTGTCTCCTAGGGGACTCATTGGGCCTTCATTTTATGAAGGAACTGTAACTGGAGAAAATTGCGTAAGAGTGCTGGATGTTTCCATTTTGCCTGCCAAACGCGCAGTCTCGGTAATGACAGGTTTCATTACCAACAAGATGGTGCCCCCTTCCATTATCATAGAGATGTGCGAGTATAACTGTAGCAGACCAGTGTGTGTGTGAGGAAGGGGACCAGTCGAGTTTCCTGCACGCTTCTCATACAGTACTCCACACGATATTTTTCTTATGGGGCACAGTAAAAGATGTGGCGTACTGTCGTAACCCACGTAACCCAGGCACGCTTAGGGATGATATTCAAGTGGTGTGCGCAGAAATGCCATTGGACAATTTGATGCGAAATACGGAATAGTGACGATTCGTATTCAGAGATGTATCGATGCTGAAGACTACATTTTCAACATTTACTTTATCCATCATTTGGAATATTCATTTTGACCAGGAAATTCACTCACTTTCGAAATTTGACAATAGCTTTGCTTTTTTCATGGATTTAACCTTGTAGGTCGCAAAATGAATTTTCTGTAACCGTTCAATATATAATACCAGTGTCTGTTCCTCCGGATATGGCGAAAAGAACGGACACCACACAGAATGCCCAGCTGTGATTCATATTATGTAAACTGAAGTGGAGGAGGGACAAGGGAAAGGAAATCGAATCGAAGGAACTATTGATGTCGGCTGCATCGTGACTTTATGCGGAATCAGCGGCGATAAAGGATTCGAATCCAGAATTTCCTACTTACTGGACAGTAACAACCGCTGTTGTGTGTGTGTGTGTGTGTGAATATTATTAAAGGAAGCCCGTTTCTTAGCAAAAAAAGAACTCTGGGCTGACGGAGAAGAAGATGCGAGATTTATGTGATCATTTTGTGGTGTGTGAGCAGTGGAGTTGGATAGGTGATATCGGAAGAGCGGGGAGGAGTAGGTGGAGGGAGTGGGAGAATGGGAGGAAAACATGAGACTTGCGACAGGCTGGTAATGGAAGCTGGTCGATTGTTATGAAGAGGAAAAGATAGGCTTGGATGGTAGAGAAGGCCACGAAAGGGGAAGGTGAAGGAGTGAGTCAGGTCTTATTTCACTTCTTGGCACCGACAGTCTATTTAAGATGCGTTGGAGAAGAAGATAGAATGCGCGTAGGTGCAGCGTTTGAAAGTCAGAGAGGAAGGAGGCGAATTTGATAAACGTAATCTTCGTTAGCTGAGTCCTTGAAACATAATACAGATTTCTGTGCGATAGGCGATGCCAGCAGCGCAAAGAAAATGCCGGACACGTTCTCAGCTAAGACGCAACTTTTGATGACCGTCAGGCTGCAGTGACAACCGCGATGCGTGGTTGGTTGCGGTGCAGCCAGCCCTCTTCTGGGCCTGAATACCCGCCCCGCCGCAGCAGCAGCCGCTGGCAACTGCGGGCCCCCGACACGTCCCGTCCTCCCGCGCTTCAGCAGTCACGCAAGTGTGGCGGGTGCCCTTTGCGGCCGCGCCGATGATTGAAAATAAGCGGCTGGCCTTCGCGCCGCTCATTAGTCGCAGCTTTGTTTCGTTTCCGCAGCCGGCAACTTTCCTTCTGTAATGCGCGTGGGCCGGCACGTGAACGCGGCGCTAGCGGCGGCTGCACGCAGCCTCCTTCGCTCTTCACTTTACGAGATGCAGAAGAAGCCCAAAGTGAAGCCGTGTTTCCCCTCTTGTGGAAGGTGTCTGATACTGTTCTACACTGCCGCCTAGTAAGCAAATAGGTGGTTACTAAATGTCAAACCAGGCATGACAGTGGATGAGGTGAGAAGAACTGGGAACCATGTTCTCGTTATGAAGTTGGTTAGGGCAAATACTGACAGGGGAACCTTACAATAAGCAAATTTTGACTATTGTTCGACTGCGTTATTGGTGGCGACAAGCATCTACAGCTTTCTAGCGGAAGTGAATTAAGACGGAGAGACGATGCTAATCGATACGGAGCTACGTGCCATTCTAAGAACGTGTAATGCGTCAACGAAACAAATTCGTTGCAAAATTCTCGTTATATCGATTCTTATATTTCGTTATTCGAAGAAAGCACGAAAGATTATTACCCCCTCCCGTATATTTCGCTTAGCCCTCTCACTATCACGTGTCCCACGATGTGTAGTATCAGAGAACCAGTGGGAACTTTTTCGCTCTATATCATGCTATGTACCAATGTCCCAGTGGTAAAAGGAAGCTATGGCTTGAAGAATCCTGACAATTACAGATAGTCCCTGTGCTTTGTGCTGTCTTCAAGTCTTCCCTTTGTCCCTGTAGGTAGGCAGCCCCGAGGACAGATTTGGAAAGCGGTCTGTTGTCGCGCCTATCCGGAAAATTTATGCCGATCATCTGCGGGCGCGTATTGACGTTTGATGCGTCGCAAACGGTGCCCATATTTAGCACCAATTAAAGTGAATTAAAAACTTAGAGAGAAGCTCTGACCACTGAAGTGTGTCATTCTTCTGTATGTCTCGTAGTTTTTGCGGAGTCTCTTCTGGAACCTCAGAGGTACTACGCCCCAAACCTCCCCACGCTGAGAAATATTTTTTTTCAGATTGTTACTTCTAACTACGACATTAATTAAAATTACGACACATAATCTCTATCACTCCGAAAAAGAAATTGGTAGTAAAAGGGTTAATGGTCAATCAGATACATCTGGGAGTGTAAAGAAGAGAATCGTGAGCTAGTCTTGATGTAGACTACCTGCGATTCGAGTACGATGTATTTGCGGAAGGGGAATGATAATGGTACACTATCTAGAAGATAGAACTTACGTGTTGGGGTAAACGTGTCATGGACAAAGAACGATTCAAGCGGGAATGACAAATATTATTTTTGTCTCTTTTGCTCACAGCGGCTTACGTTTTTTGAGCTTGCTACCATCTTTTTATTCGTTGCACTTTTGTAAGAGAAACATTTAAACGCAACAAAAAGAATTTTTTCTAACCGTCATTGCCTCACATTTCGACAAACTGGCACTACATGTGGTCAGTTTGCAAGAAAGAAACTCGCGATATCCAACAAATACAACGCTAATATACCAGAATACTGAGTGACTAAAATCGTAATAGGGCGTATCCGCTACGGCGAAACAACATGCACGTGAAACAATTTAATTGTTTCAGCTCCAGCCGTTGCTTGCGCAACAAAAATGGTAATATTCATAATAACAGTGATCCGAGCTGCCGTGTGTATGCCACATTATTTGTGGGTGCCTTGGACTCATTTACACCAATTTATGTTCTTATCATTCTAGACACAAGAACGCATACGAACAATTCCCCCCCCCCCCCCCAAAAAAAAACAAAACAAAAAAACTATAAAAACGTCAGGAGCGAATAACTGAGACGATAAAATTTTTTCGTGCCTTGTGTATGTCTGCTGAAGCTGGAATAGGTTGCATACATAAAAAGATTAATCTTACTAGCTTGTTCGCTTTCCAGAAATATTTAAAAGCTGTGGGACACCAGTAGGTAGAAAAGATAAATAATGGTCTACATAAATGCTCAAAGAGATATGACATACAATTTTATGGAGTCACGAAACCACCTCGTGTTAGCAGTTGAGTGGCAGCATCATCGTGGAACAACATGTCAACGAATATCCATCTCATTAGTAAAGACAATAAAGTCCTTGAGTGAGTCTGCGATCATTATGAATTTTTAACAATAATTCAGTCTAGATAGTTTTCAGACCCGTTCTTACAGCTTAAGGCCCAGCGCGCTAGCTTGCGAGACGGGAGCGCGGACCACACACAGCGGATTAATAACCGCTGCAGAAGAATGTTGAAAATTAGGTGGACTGATAAGACAGGGAATGAGGAGATTCTCCGCAGAATCGGCGAAGAAAGGAACACATGAAAAACACTGACATGAAGAATAGACAGGATCAGAGGAAATGTGGTAAGACAGCAGGGAATTACGTCCATAGTACTAGAATGAGCCCGTGAGGGTAAGCAGGCCAAAGTGGCCGTGCGGTTCTAGGCGCTGCAGCCTGGAACCGCGAGACCGCCACGGTCGCAGGTTCGAAGCCTGCCTCGGGCATGGATGTGTGTGATGTCTTTAGGTTAGTTAAGTTTAACTAGTTCTAAGTTCTAGGGGACTAATGACCTCAGAAGTTGAGTCCCATAGTGGACAGAGCCATTTGAACCATTTTCGTGAGGGTAAAAACTGTAGGGGAAGACAGTGATTGGAATACATCCAACAAATGATTGAGCACGTAGGGTGAAAGTATTGTTCTGAGATGGAAAAGTTAGCGCAGGAGAGGAATTAGTGGCGGGCGTTATCAAACCTGTCAAAAGAGCTATGTCGTAAAAAAAAAAAAAAAAAAAAAAAAAAATAATCGTTTTTACTAAGATGCGGAACACTAAAAAAAAAAGGTCTGATAGACTGGGCAGCCTGTAGTTTTTAAGCGTTTTCCACGCTCGCTAAGGCCAATGCTAGACTGATCGCCTATATCCGGCTCAGAAAACCCGATTTACAAATACTTTAAAAAGGGTAACCTGTCGCCAGCACAGCGGCCGGAAAAGAGGCCGAGGGAAAATTTATAGTAAGCGCAAGCAATGCGCCCATCAGGAGAGAGGCTAAGTAGAGACTCGCAAGCAACGCGCCAAGTATTTAGATAGCCGCCCACTCACTCGTTCAGTGAGTCAACAAGTCGAGTTATCAGTCGCAGGCAAGTGAGAGTCGCAGTGGCAGTTAGCTCGGCCTCTACCTCAGAGTCAGCCAGTACCTAGCCAAAGTAGTGCACACAGCGGACTTATACTTCACCAGCTTCGAGGCTAACGTGCACTATTGCGGAAGAGGTTGTACCACAACTCATGGACTAGCTTAAGATAAGTAGCTCTCTGTTTATGTAAATGAAGATCTCTGTTAATACATGCGTGCAGTTGTCTTGTAGAAAGAGGATACCGGCCTCCAAATAACATCCCCTCCTTGATTCCCATGATACAGGCCTACAGTGACAACGAGACGACATAAAAGGCTCGTTCGTCAAGGCAAATGCTAGATTGATTTCCTATATCCGCCTCAGAAAACCCGATTTACAAAGGGTTTAAAACTCGCAGAACAAAGTTTGCTTGAATCACAGACAGATGGGGCACAAGACTTCCTCCCCCTCTCTCCCCCTCCCCCCCCCCCCCCGCCCTCCTCCCTACCTTAACTGACGACTGCGGCGATAGTAATGGCGTCAAGCCACGAATTTGAAGTAAAGCAGAGTTCAGTACGCAAGTAAAACGGCAGACTCTGAACGACGGGATAAACAGTAGGAAAGAAGGACCAACGAAGACGAGTAGGTACTCACTGTTGCTTCAAGGCAACGCTACGGCCTTTCTAATACTCGTAAGTTGAAAACCCTTTCACAGAAACAGCGTACACCCTTATAATTGAATGTGTCCTTACAAAAGGAGAACATTCACTTAATAGATTACGTAGTACTGTCGGTACACGTCTGACACGCGAAACTGATCGGTTTCAACATCCTTTTCATTTTCGGTTTCATTTATATACAAATTCTAGTGTAATGTACGACTTCCGGCAGCTACACGGTTTTGGACGAGTGCCCGTCGCGACGGAGAAGAAGGACATCGACTTTGCTGAACGCGGAAGTTCGCTATGCAGTGATTGAACAGCTACACCAGTCGCCTCCGCACTCGCCAGGCGGTCGCCTTCGAATGAATGAAGAGCTCGAGAGAAGATGCGACTAGTAGGCGCAGAGTGGGCAAGTGCCATCGTGCATCTCGCGTGGCTGTCTTCATTGGTCGCGCTCGTCGGGCACGGCGGCGGGGAAATCGGCGACGTGTACGCGGACTAGCTGCGATCCAGTGAGCCTTGTGAATAATAACGCCGACTGGCTGGCCTTGCTTCGCGCTCCGTACCAGGGCTGCACAAAGGCGACGCCCGCCCCGCCGCGACACGGCAGCTGCCGAGTCACGGGAGGTGGCGGCTGCGGGGAGAAACGGCAAGAGGGACAGAGAGGAAGAGTGAGTTAAACGAGCTGGTGAGTAACGCAATAACTGCTCGAAGAGAGCAAACCCTTACAAACGCGCTGGCTTTGACGATTTCCTAGTCTCGCTGGTGCGACAGGAAAACGCTCTTGGTAGGCGGACGGTGTTCCTAGATCTCGCGCGAGGCACACTGCAAGCAGTCGTACATTAGGCTAGAATTTGTTCGTAAATGAAACTGAAAATGAAAGAAATGTTGAAACCGAACAGTTTGGCGTGTCAGATGTGTACCAACGGTACTATGTAACCATCTAATTGAAAGGTCTCCTTTTGTAGGGAGACATTAAATTATAAGATTGTCCGCTGTTTCTGTGAAAGGGTTTTCAAGTAACGAGTATTAGCAAGGCCGCAGCGTTGCCTTGAAGCAACAGTGAGTACCCGCTCGTCTTCATTGCTGCTGATGGTCCTTCTTTCCTAACGTTTACACCGTCCCTGGCGTACACAATTTGAGAGTGCGAGAACGTCACTCGAGCACAGTTCGCCAAAGTCAGTCATTTTTGCGTCGATTTACACTTAAAACCAGAGCCAGTTTAAAGCCCAAGCGACGCAAGCGACCGTTTGTGGCCCAAGCTTAGAGCAGTGCAAGAGCCCTCCAAGTGCAAAACCCGCAACAGGACAGATAATATTTAGCAGCTAAAGCTAACACAGGTGAGGGTATAGAAGCCAAAATATAACGCCAAACATGCATTTGGGATATAACTGGTTACGAGCCGCCACTGACATCAGTATCGATTATTGTCCTAGTTAGTATAAACATATTTCAAATGTAAACTATTAGATTTAACTCCCATCTAATGGTGCTGAAATTTCACCCAAGGATTACTTTACCTAGTGCGACGTATAAATTATAAATGACTACATTAACAGAATACTTATCGTTAGTATCACACACAAATTTGTATTTTCCTTGTCAGTTGCACACATACAAATTTTGACTTTGTTTATCAATTTTGAACCACTGACGTGTCAAATTTTCCACACTTTAACTACTTGCTGGTGACGTTTCTTCACATTTAAGAACCACAGGTGGCAGGGGTAAAATACAGGGGGCGAAAGGCTATTTACAACTTGTACAGAAACCAGAAAGACGTCATAAGAGTAGAGGGGCACGAAAGGGAAGCAGTGGTTGAGACGGAAGTGAGACGGTTGTAGCCTACCCCGGATTTTATTCGATTTATTTATTGAGCAGTCAGAAAAGGGAACAAAAGAAAAATTCGGAGTAGGTATTAAAATCTATGGAGAAGAAATTAAAACTTTGAGGTTCGCCGATGACATTGTAATTCTGTCAGAGACAGCAAAGGCCATGGAAGAGCAGTTGAACGGATCGGACAATGCCTTGAAAGGAGGATATGAGATGAACGTCAACAAAAGCAAAACGAGGATAATGTAATGTAACCGAATTAATTCGGGTGATGCTGAGGGAATTAGATTAGGAAATGAGACACTTAAAGTAGTAAAGGAGTTTTGCTATTTGGGAAGCAAAATAACTCATGATGGTCGAAGTAGAGAGGACATAAAATGTAGACTGGTTGTGGCAAGGAAAGCATTTCTGAAGAAGAGAAATTTGTTAACATCGAGTATAGATTTAAGTGTCAGGAAGTCATTTCTGAAAGTATTTGTGTGGAGTGTATCCATGTAGTGGAGTGGAACATGGACGATAAAGAGTTTAGACAAAAAGAGAATAGAAGCTTCTGAAATGTGGTGCTATAGAGGAATGCTGAAAATTAGATGGATATAGCACATAACTAACGAGGATGTACTGAATCGAACTGGTGACAGAAAATAATTGCGGCACAACCTAACTAGAAGAAGGGATCTGTTGGTAGGACACACTCTGAGGCATCAAGGGATCACCAATTTAGTATTAGAGGTAATCGTGGGCGGAGTAAAAATCATAGAGAGAGACCAAGAGATGAATACACTAAGCAGATTCTGAGGGATGTAGGTTGCGTGAGTTACTCGGAGGTGAAGAGGCTTGCACAGGATAGAGTAGCGTGGAGAGCCGCATCAAACCAGTCTTTGGACTGAAGGCCCTAACAAGAACAACAAGGACCAAACACTGTCTCATGTTTAACACATAAAAAACACTGGATGATATTTCTTGTATACCTGTCTGCCTTTTTGCGATGCAAAGTAAAAGAATTAGTGAGTTATAGAATTAGAAAGTTACATTACTAAATTAAGAAGAAAACAGAAATTTATATTTTCCTTCTTCCGACTCACTACACTGCGAAGGCGAAGGGCCCGGTAAGTAACTGCCCACAAGTTACAAACATACGATGCCTATATTCTGATAGTGCTTCGTCTAAGGTACTCAGTTACACGTTGCACAGCTCTATGCACACTGATTTACTGGTGACTATGGCAGCTTGTTGGGAGACCATTTTATAATTATAATCCCCATATATTCCATGGTAGTTACGTGAAATTCCAACGTCTATTATCTAAGTCGCACTGTCACTAATTCAGTCCTGACGTGGTTGAATAAATTTTTTTTAATCATATTACGGAAATGTTTCAGAGTTCATCCTGTTGCTGCCCTGGGTGGCAGTCGGAGGGGGGGGGGGGGGGGGGGGGCGGAGGGCGAGAGTGTCGAGTTGCCCCCATCCTGCAATCCGGAATACAGAGTTTTTACGTACTACACAATTCTCATACACTTCTAGAAATGATTTTCCGTGGCTACGCTAAATATTATTGTGCCTTTGGCTTTCTAAATCCGACAACAAGATTTTCTGTTATTACAACTAATCAGAAATGAAGGAATACGTCATAGTTTTCGTGTGTGATTCAATTACGAATTACACACATGTCAGTCGTTAAGAAGTGACAAGAAATGAACGAGTAGAAAGGTACGCAAGAGTTGAAGAGGGCAATGAGATGGAGAAGATGCAACTAGTGTACTGTTTGCACACAGGTATGTCATTAATTTTAGAAAACAATACCGAGTATCGAGACTACAGTCTGAGTACGAAACATTTGTCGGATTCAAAGAATATCGAACAGGTTCTTAGATCTTCAGAATTCATAATAAAAACATTTTCAGAGGATAAAAATGAACAACAAGTGTTGCCAAAGAGACATGTTGGCAGCACATGGAGGACGATAAGGCGGTGTGTCGTATGAGAGGATCCTTTCCAAACTCTCTGCGGTTTGTAACAATATTACGCAGCCGAAGTAATTCTGTTTATATCTCTGGGTCAGTATACAGACCGCAAATTCCGTTTGTAAATAGCAGTAAAAGCCATCTGTGAGTATTTCCGCGACTCTCGTCGTGGAAAGAGGCGTGTGTGGAAAGCAGTCCTGGCACCCATCCGCACGCACCTGCGCAACGCACACGTAACGGTGCCGCTGGCGCTTGCAAGATTCAACTTCCGCCATCAGAGCTCCGAGGCTGCCACGTGGCGATTTTGCTGTGCGTGCAACCTGTCGCACAGAGAGATAAGCACTTTTTCCGTACTGACGAAAACACTTTTAACTTTTTCTCCGCGTATACCGCCAAGTGCCAGAGATTCCCAAAATACCGAGAACGCATTTTGCAGTATCCAGAGACAGAAAAATCATTCGCGCACGCAGGTGAAACCGTAATCAGAGTTTGATCGTGGTGCCATATCATATCTAAGTGGACAATAGTGGTTTGTCAAGGCCTTTGCCACTATGACAACCATCACTATCTCGTTATGCTGTGAATTACGAGTCATTAGGTTTTATAAAGGGATGGCATCCATTTGAGCCTGTGGTTTGACGTAAAGACAGAATGCCGAAATATCTTTTAAATATTCAGACCGGTTCAAATCAGGATTTATAATAAAAACCATCATATTTTCGTCGTGTATTTACTCTTCCACACACCATGCAGCACGGATAAAGCCATTGCGTAACAGCTGAGCGATGATAGACGCCAAGCAGGTGAAAAAAAAGGTTCAAATGGCTCTGAGCACTATGGCACTTAACATCTGTGGTCATCAGTCCCTTAGAACTCAGAACTACTTAAACCCAACTAGCCTAAGGGCATCACATACATCCATGCCCGAGGCAGGATTCGAACCTGCGACAGTAGCGGTCACGCGGTTCCAGACTGAAGCGCCTAGAACCGCTCGGCCACTCCGGCCGGCGCCAAGCAGGTAAACACGCCTGTTGTAATACTACCGCTTACACACCCTTAGTTTCCTAAACATTTTCTTTATGACATTCGTGGTTTCTCAACGAGACTAGAGATGTGTTAAATAATTCCTGATCATGCGGAATGCATTTCAATTAGCTAAAAGTCTTACTAAATTACTCGAGCACTGTAGTTATGTGGAATAAGGTTACATTGCCGTCTTGGAATTGTTGGTTGTGAAATGACTGAAATCTGGTTATCAGTGCAGACGGTTATTGTTGTTTTCTTGCTGTGGCATTCAGTCTGAGGACTAGTTTGATGTAGGTCTCGCTAGGCTGTTATGTGTAAACCCCTTCATCTCTTCATAACTGCAGCACCTACATTCATTTGAACCTGATTACTGCAGTCAAGCTTTCGCCTCCCTTACAAATCTTAATCATCGCACTGTCCTCCATTATCAAAACTGGCGATCTCTCGAAATCCTAGGATGTTTTCTATCAACCGATCCCCTCTTTTAGTCAAGTTGCGACATAAATTTTCTGTTCTTTCCATTTCGATTCAGTACTTCTTCATTTGTTATCCGATCTACCCATCTTCCATCTAATCCTCTGCATTCTTCTGTAGCACCACATTTCAAAAGCTACTGTTCTCTTCTTGCCTATACTGTTCATCGTCAAAGTTTCACTTCAGTACAAAACCACACTTCAGACACATGCCTTCGGAGATATTTTCTAAGACTTAAATTTATATTCTGTGTTTACAGATTTCTCTTTTTTAGACACGTTTTTCCTGCTGCTCCTATTCTGCTTTTTGCTCCTGTCTACTTTCCCAGTTGTCAGTTATTTTGGTCTCTAAACAGCAAAACCCACCTCCTACTTTTAGCTTGTTATTTACTCGTCTAATTCTCCGGAATCCCTTGATTTAACTCGACAACTTTTCAATACCCTTGTTTTACTTTGGTTGATTTTAATGTTTTATTACCCCGTATCAGGGCTCTATCTATTGCGTTTAAGTGATATTCTAAACTCCTTGCCGTCCTTGACAGACTTATATTGTCATTGCCAAAGCTCAAAAATCTTATTTCCTTGCTCTGAACTTTAATATCTTTTCCGAATTTCACCTTGGCTTAATTTAGTGCTTGCTCAACGTACAGATTGAATAACATCTGGGGATAGGCTGCAAAAGCTGTCTCACTCTCCTCTGAACTTCCGCTACCCTTTCATGTCCTTCAACTCTTACAACTGTCTGAATTAAGTTCACGAAGGAAGCATGTAAGTAGATTTGTTGTTGCATGAACTTCCCGATTTCGGTGCCACAGCTCCAATAATATCCTCTCTCTGTAATTATGTTGTTTATCGTCTAAACTGCATACTTTTGTACTGATTCATTGTCCATGAAGAAGAAACGCGCCACGGTCCATACCGAAAAGACAAAATAAGCCACAGTTTTCAGAAAATAGATATCATTTTACAGTTCAGATATCTATGCTTTTCTGCATTTTACATTTCACCCTAGATCTTTCTTTTATTACTCCTAGGCTATGTCATCGACAATGTGTGTAACCCTTTTATATTTTTAGTGAGCATATGGCAAAACTCCAGTAAAATGTGATACATCAAAAACAGAAAAATTGATTATAAAATTAACATGGAAAAATACTGACAGAGTGCTACAAAACTAAAGCAAGTGAATGTTTAAAAACGTTTCACAGTTCCATTGTAGCTGTATGTCCAGAGAACTTAACCGTTAACCATTTAACAGCCTTGGGGGATGCCTTTGTGCAATCGTTCCAGTCAATTTAAATCTTCTTATTGTGCATTAAAGGTTAAAATGACCTACTGTTCTCTACACTGCGCCATACCCAGTTATAAAAAGCCCGCGACATGGAAAACGAGAAAGAACTTTGTTGATATGGGAGTTTCTAGGAACTGACCAGCTGTAGAGCATTCTCTGTTTTCGGTCCATTGCCAATGGTCGTCTGAGTTCTGGTGGTGCTAAATTAGACATGACGTGAAGCCAAAGAACTGGTGATGATGTTAGAGTACCAGTGACAATGCACACACTGTTGTTAAGCTGGACATCAATCTTTCTGCCATGAGTGGTTGTAGCCCACAGAAGAAAGGATGTAAAGTATCTGCTTGCGCTTCTCACCTTATCCTACCCATGTTTCTGTAAATCTTATTTCTGTTTTGTGTCCAGTCGTATGCAGATTTTTCTTAAGTGAAAGAGAACGATCAAATATTACGCTCAGATATTTAGGATACGGTTTGTGGTTTAAGTGTGAACCACAGAAGATGATATCAAGTTTTACGTTGGCGAGCGTGTTCCTTGGGCGAAGTACACCTGCTTGTTTTACTGAGGTCAGCACAGTGTCTCCACTGTCTGCAACAACTGTTTTGCTTATCAAGCACCTCTGAGTGGATTTCTTCTTCTTCTTCTTCGATAGATTTACTTTGCTTTGCTAGGATAATATCAGCTGTATATGAAAACTTTCGAAATGTTGTTGCCGGCATATTGCTAGTGTCTACCACAAATAAGAGTGGAGCCAGTACTGATCCGTGGGGCAGTCGTGGCTGCGCGTGCAGAGACCGAAGCGAGGCCCCGTTCAGTGTCCCGCACCCACTCTTCGAGCCGCGGTCCGCGCTGCCCAAATATTAGCTAATCTCGCGGGTCCACGCCGCCAAGGACAGCACCTGCTGTCGTCCTCATTCACTTCAGTGGCTTCTGGGACCGCTGACGGTTTGGCGCCACTGGGGCAAGGACAGCCGAGCCCCGCGCCCAGTACGAATAGATGGAGGAGCGCAGGAAGTGCTGGTCATCAGGGCTCGGATCTGCCGGTACGCCCCGGCTCACGGCTGTGCGGCGGCGTGTTTCTGGACTGACTAGCCTTTGTCTCGAGAAGGGTGACCAGTGATGGCCAGATAGGAGGAAGCGGATTTCACATGTGGCTGGTCTCGCTCTTTCCGCAGAGATCGCGATAGTACGCAACTGTGCCGCTTGGTGATGCTGTCGAAACTGACGTTTCCTGGATGTGAAGTTCCACGAAGCAGAAACAAAAGGCGCTAGTTCTATGGCGACAGGCATTCGGTGTTGGGCGGTGGCACAGATCCTAAGCTCTCGGACAGCTCCTCGCGAATGTAGTTATCGACAGTGAATTTGTAAATGTCTTCTTGCAGTCTGGAATGGAAGACAAATGCAAACGAGTAGTTTTGTAAAATAATCAGCTGAAGACTGTTCGGTTTCAGAGAAGTCACTCGAACAATTTGCCACATGGTTTGTCAGTTTTACTGCCGGACACCATCAGTACTATCTTTTCACGTGTCGGCAGCTTCGCTCATCTTGGTCGACTTCAGATGCTGCAAACAGTACATCTACATCTACATATCTATATGTACATACATGGTGCTCAAACCACCATAAGGTGCATGTCGGACCGTACCTTTTACCACTACTAGTTGCCATTTCCTGTTTCCGTCACAACTGTCTACGTGCCTTCATACGCGTCCTAATTTATCTTGTCTTCGCGGGCCTTATGCAAAATGTACGCTGGCAGTTCGCTCAGCGTCTTTGTAAGACTCAAGTGTGGATCACGCCTGCTGGTAACAAATGTAGCAGCGCGCCTCTGAATTTCTTTGGAATCTACCACTTTCCGTCTGTCTCCATGTCTCGGAGACAGAACCGTACTACAGTTATTTGAGGAGAATTTTAGTGAACTCACATTGATTTCTTCGGAACCAAATTCATCTATTGTAAATTCTATGGAACCCATCTGGTTCCTATCGGGTGCCATCATCAGCAAATCAGCGGCCCGTTTTGTAAACGAATTACATTACCTGTACGTAGACATCTAATGCCACAAACCTCCAGAAACCTACCAACAAACTTTCGGATCTCTGATGTCCAGAATGAGAAATGTTTTTCGTTTCGAATAGGGACAAACAAGCTATTAAGCAGATGGTCATAATGTTTTGGCTCGTCAGTGTATCTACATATATACTCCGCTAGCCACCAAGCGGTGTGTCGGTGTGTGGCGGAGGGTACAATTCGCGCCAAAGTCATAATCTCCCCCCCCCCCCCCCCCCACCCCTTTTGTTCCACTCGCGGATTGCTCGAGGTAAAAACGACTGTCTGAACGCCTCAGTACGAACTCTTATTTCCCTTATCTTTGACTGGTCATCATTGTGCGATTTGAAAGTTGGTGGTAATAATAGATGCTCTACATCCTCGGTGACGATAAGATTTCGGCATTTAGTGAGCAGCCCCTCCCGTTTAGCGAGCCGTGTATCTGCAAGAGTGTCCCACTTCAAACTTCCTATGAGATTTGTAACGCTCTTGCGGTGGTTAAATGTACCAGTCACGAATCTTGCCGCTCTTCTTTGGAACTTCTCAATCTCCTGAATCAGACCCAGCTGGTAAGGGTCCCATACAGACGAACAATACTCCAAGACTGGACGAACTAACGTATTGTAAGCTATTTCCTTTGTTGAAGGACTGCATCGCTTCAGGATTATACCAGTAAACCACAATCTAGAGTTCGCCTTACCCTTTACTTGTGTAATCTGATCATTCCATGTGAGATCCACACCCAGATACTTGACGGACGTTACCGCTTCCAAAGAATGGGCATTTATTTTGGACTCGTACATTAATGTGGATTTTCACCTTGTTATACGCACTAGGTTATACTTACTAGTATTGAGAGACAACTGTCAGTCATTACACCACGCATATATTTTCTGCAAATTCTCATTGATTTGTTCACAACTTTCGTGTTATACTACTTTTCTGTAGACTACAGCATCATCAGCAAATAGTCTAAGGCCGCTGTCAATACCATCAACCAGATCGTTTATGTAAACCGTAAAAAGCAGAGGACATATTACGTTGCCCTGGGGCACACCTGAAGTTACGCTTGTTTCTCTTGAAGTCAGTCCGTTCAAGACGGCATACTGCTTCCGCTCTGTTAGAAAACTTTCTATCCAACCGCATATGTCATCGGATAGACCTATATTGGCGATTTTGTCACAAGACACCTACAACACAGGAAGAGACCGTGTAAAAGTGATTACAAAACGAGGCGTGGCAAGTTAACAAAGGTCATCTTACCAGGAAGCGGCTGCATAGAGTTTGCGATCTCTGCATCACGAAATCGTGACGACCAGAAGCCGATCAGAAGCAGACAAGGATGCTCGCCGGGAGCTGCGTGTTTTCTCTCGTTAAACTAAGGGTTTTCTCGGGCCTGGACTATAAATAAGAGGCGACAGGAGCCCCAAAGTGAGGCGTCAGTGGCTGTCTTGGCCTCTCACGCTCCCAGCTCTCCTGATCGCCGCTCCATATATCTCGGCAGGTCCGCCTCGCCTTCACCCTTCGCCTCTTTCGTAGACACTCGCCTCAGTTTGATCCGGCTGACCTGCTCGTTGCTCCAGTTTCACTGTGTGATTTGCTGGTCACGACAGCATGCTGCTCTGCAAAGCCTTTTTTGTGATGGCAGACCGCACATAGGATTATTTCTCGAAGGGAGGGGAAGGGGGCACGCCAAATAGGAACGTTAATTTTACATAGTCTGGCTTTTTATACTACACTAAGAATACAGATTCGATTAAACCTTTCAGTAGGTCAGAGAGGTGGACAAGAACTGATTTGATGCTTTCACTCGTGTTAAATGATCCGTAAATGAGTTAACAGCTCAAATTTCCGCAAAAGTACTAGGTAAACATTTATGTACTTTACAACAGTGAAGTATCGCCGTGCGGGGTAGCCTCCCTGTCTAGGGAGCCTTGTCACGGTCCGCGCCGCTTTCCCCGTCGGAAGTTCGAGTCCTCCCTCGGGCATGGGTGTGTGTGTTGTCTTTAGCGTACGTTAGTTTAAGTTAGATTAAGTAGTGTGTAAGGTTAGGGACCGATGACCTCAGCAGTTTGGTCCCATAAGGCCTTAACACAAATTTCCAAATTTTACTGAAGTATCAGTCGCTCACAGTACACATTAGAAAAGCAAACACCTCGAAAAATTCCAAGAAACTAACAGAAGCTTACAACTTGACTTGCAGCCATAATCAAGAATGAACAATATTATGAAAGTATTTTGGTACGAGAAAATTTGCATTGTATCTAGTATAAGCCCAAGCATTTGGGGGCGGGAGCGTGGGAGGGGACGTCGCCGCCTCCTCCCCCCCCCCCCCCTTTCCCGTACGTGCCGGCGTTTTGATGATTATTGTTCATGGCGGGACCAGCAATTCTATGAGACCTTCTTCAGTTTCACTATAATTGTATTCCGACAGAAGAGAAGTGGTAACATAATGCGGTTAACGTGACACATTGCCGCCAACAATAACTGAAGTACACTTTTCAGTGTCTTGATACTGGACAGCAGCTTTTCTTCGACGATATAAGTTCAAATGGTTCAAATGGCTCTGAGCACTATGGGACTTAACATCTGTGGTCATCAGTCCCCTAGAACTTAGAACTACTGAAACCTAACTAACCTAAGGACATCGCACACGTCCATTCCCAAGGCAGGATTTGAACCTGCGACCGTAGCGGTCGCGCGGTTTCAGACTGTAGTGCCTAGAACCGCTCGGCCAGCCCGGCCGGCGGCTCTGAGCACTATGCGACCTAACATCTGAGCTCATCAGTCCCCTAGAACTTAGAACTACTTAAATATAACTAACTTAAGGATATCACACACTTGTATGTCCGAGGCAGGATTCGAACCTGCGACCGTAGCGGTCTCGCAGTTCGAGACCACAACGGCCGGCCAGTGCCTCTCTTCCAGGCAGCAGCACATGCTTTATTTCAGCAGGACAGTACCCGGACACATTTGGCGAGGAATGAATAAATCTTCTTCGAAGAACGATTTGCACTTTCGCTTGACGTGCCGTCCATGGAACAGGTCTGAGATATAGTCGGTCGGCAGCATGTACGTTCTGTGTGTCCTGCAACCAGTACCGATGCTTTGTAAACGTGCCTGCAAACCACATGGCAATGTGTTTCCAAAGAGCATATACAAGACTTGTATGGTCGAATGCCACGACGTATGAGAGGCTCTGTCGGCTTCATACCGTACTGAATACTCATGGCGAGAGTGCACGTACATTCCTGTAATTCTATTCATTTCTGTATTGTCATTGTAGTATTATTTCGACAGATACTACTATAACGCCGCGCCAACACAAGGTTGGCAGCCCATCGTCTGCCGAGCGCAGCGCACTCTAGCGGGCTGTGCAGCTCGACGGAACTGCCTCGTGCAATTCTTAGCTAGATTTCAACCTAGGCAGACGCACTTTCGTAATCGGCCCTCAGCCAGTTCTGTAATGTTTGCATTGATTCTCTGAGGAGGGCCCATCAGGCTTAGTCCCTGAGAATATGTTGTATTAGTTCATGGTATTCCATGTTACGAGATTGTCAGTTCATAGCCGCAGCTGGAAACTACTGAAGATAAGTAATTTCATTGTACTATGTGTTTCTTGAATAATAATACTTCTCTCTGCCAGTGTGCCGTACCGCATATTATTGCAGCCTGGACTCCTTCAGCTCCTATCAACTCGGCCTCCTACTTATTTGCATTTAGTAACGAGCTGAAAACACCCAGGCGTTTTGTGCCTCTAAACAGTGAGACACAATAGTCATGACACTAATCTGTGGGATAAATTTCATTGTAATGAAATGTCTCCTTGGTACTGCAATTTTCAGGAATAGTAGTGTAGATGTCGCTACTTCTGCCTACGTTGTGAGGTCCCGCTGCAGTGCTAACCGTTTGCGTATCCGAACATGTAGTACTCGTCACACCAATTGGACATTTGTCGCGTCCGGCCTAAAGTGTGTTGCAGATTTAATGGTCTGTGGTAGAGATTTGGAAGTCCGCAGCTCGTGGTCTCGCGGTAGCGTTCTCGCTTCCCGAGCACGGGGTCCCGGGTTCGATTCCCGGCGGGGTCAGGGATTTTTCCTGCCTCGTGATGACTGCGTGTTGTTGTGTCGTCAGCATCATTCATCCCCATTACGGTCGGAGGAAGGCAATGGCAAACTACCTCCACTAGGAGCTTGCCTAGTAAGGAGGCGCGGGTCTCTCCTACGCTCTGTAAAGTAGTGTGGGACTCATCATCATCATCGTAGATTGGAAACGCTAGTGCTGATAATGAAGTGGAGATGGTGGGGGCAGTGGAGGACTTCCGGCCTGTGGGGGTAAAGGGCAGCGGCGGGAAGAAGCGGCGGGTGGAAAGGGGTCGGAGAAATGCGAGGCGGCCAGAGGTGCGCCGCGGGGGCGTAGCGGCCGGGGGCGGGGGCCGGGGGCGGGGGCCGGGGGCCGGCGAAAGCTGCCGCCGTTGCGCAACGCCCGCCTGCCGGCCGCCGTCTTGTCATAGGTCGCGGCAGAGTCGCCCGGGGCTGGGGGCGGCGCCTGTCGGCACCCGCACTCTTACCGTGTAAACACTGTACGCGACGCGGGCCGCAAAAGGAAAGTGATGCCTGCTGTGACGTCACTTCTTCGTGTACATTTTATGTGTAAATATATGCAGCCTCGTTTCTTACTATATTTTAGCTGGATTCACTCGACACAGCGGTCCGTAGATCCAGCCGTAACGGGAAACGACTTACAGGGAAGCCGCACCTTCTCATCAACACCGATTTCATCCAGATTTATGATATGTGCAAGCGCTTGACCACAAATGAAAGAGACACAAATGGGAACTCGAGATGGCCCAGCGTTTAGAAAAAATAGCTTTACTGGCGCGGGTCGGTTGCCGCATGAGCCATCTATGTTACCGTAGTTTCCAGGCAGCGGTTGGCGCATTGGAAAGAATACAGAACGGCAATCTAAGAAGTCATGGGGCTGAGTAAGCGCGTACTATTTTTTCGTTTCCACTGTTTTCGTTGCATTCCAAATAAACCGAAACACAAACAAACTAACTCATTTGTATACGGCACAGTAGGCTACAATCCTTTATTGGAACCCCGCGCCCGCCATCCTGATTTAGGTTTTCCGTGATTTCTCTAAATCGATCCAGCAAATGCCGGGATGGTTCATTTGAAAGGGCCCGGCCGACTTCCATCCCCATCCTTCCCTAATCCGATGATGGTTCAAATGGCTCTGAGCACTATGGGACTTAACTGCTGTGGTAATCAGTCCCCTAGAACTCAGAACTACTTAAACCTAACTACACACATCCATGCCCGAGGCAGGATTCGAACCTGCGACCGTAGCGGTCACGCGGTTCCAGACTGTAGCGCCTAGAAACGCACGGCCACTCCAGCCGGCCCTAATCCGATGAGACCGATGACCTCGCTGTCTGATCTCCTTCCCCAAACAACCCAAACACTTTATTGGAAATTATTTCGAGCAATTTACGTACGCCTGCCAGAAAGCACTTGTTCTCTTGCGCCGAGTATCCAAAAACCGACAGCTGAGGACTCGGAAAATATAGGATGTCGATATTACTTCGCCAAAATCTGGAAAACTTACAACAACCAAACTTTCCTATTCATGTGATGAACCCTCCGCTCGAAAGAACAAATTTCTTCTATTATTTGACTCTGGGGGAAGACAAACAAATACCCCATTATACGACGAGATTTTTCAAGATGAAAAAGGACTGCCATCGTGCAATATTATACTGATTTCCCCCAAATGCACTCCGCTATTGAAAAGCTGCCATGTCTATTTTTATCATCAGGTAAAGAATTTGATCAAGAAGCTTGAAAACTGCTCATATCTCATCCCGAGAAGACTGCATCAAAACATATTCCACTGTATATCACCAGCTAACCTCGCCAATATTTGACGAAATGATGCGTACTCGTGGTTTGCTGCCCAACTGTGAGATGAAAGACAGCCTTCTATGAACGTAATCCAAGTTTTTTTGTGAATAGAAACTTTTAAACACCCATGTTACTTTTTCCCAACGCTTCGCCATCTGGAGCTTCCACTTTTGTCACCTTCATTTCTGGCCAGGCCCTGCATATACCACAAATTAGGACGAAATCGGTGACGACGCGTTGGTGCGGCCCCCCCTGTTAGTCACGTGACCAGGCAAAGCCAAGTTACAGCTGAAACCAGCGCACGTTGTTATCTCGCAGCCCTAGTAGGGAAAGCGATCACGGAAGTAACTAATCGTCGTGTCAAGAAAAAGGAGTGTAGCTAGTAACTGTCCGATTATTTGCTGTTTTGCACCATGTGACCCTAGAGAGAACGTTAAATGTACCTATGATATTGAGATATGTGGCGTTATCTTCGACCCCGAAACCCGAATGAAACTGATGCATTGAACAACATAAAGGAGAGGCAGACTGCGCTTTATACTTTTAAAATATTTCAAGTCTGTTATTTACAGGAAAGAAATACCGACAGGCCTTTCAAAGGCAGCATTGTGAAGAGGACCGCTGACGCTATGATCTGCACTAAATTCGCTGACATACGTTCATTATAAAATGTTATATGACACATAAGCATTATTTTTTGATCCACTCTAATATGCCATTGTGCACTCCATTACTCAGGAAACTGCAGTACATTCTCGCAACAGCAGAAGTTACATGCTGCCGAAACCAACCATATTTTCTAAGAGGATATCCTGACTCATTAACTGCCGACTGTCCAAACGCTGTTGCTAGCAAATCTATCGTTGGCTCGCTCAGTCTCCCGACCTCAAGCCAAGTGGTTTCAAATTTTATCCACGGATAAAACCGTTTCTTAGTATCCTGATTTTCGATAGCACGTCATTGACCCAGGCACAAGCTCCACACCTCTCCTGGCAACATGGCCGAGAATCCCATCTGCCAATAATTCTCACACTTTTCAAAACTCCACAGCTCCTCTTCTTCGAAAAGGCCAAGGATTATTCACGAAATAAAATTATTCGCGAAACCAAATTAATTGCGAAACCAAATGCTTGCTTCCAGAGCATGTCGACTGGAAAACGTTACGAAGTTGATCGTTTTAAATGTATTACTTACAATTAATTTGGTAGTTAGTCAGACATCGAACTTGACAGTCCTGGAAGTAGTACAATTTCTTCACACAAGCAAAATCTGTGGATATTATCGTACCCCTGAGAAGAGGCTACAAAGTCGACAGTAAAAGAGTTAAGTACCAAATTTGATTGTTTAGAACTGTGTGCGCGTCTTCCAGTTTCATTCAAAACTGGAAAACATCCGTACAGTGATGTAATGTCTAAGTCATTGCATAAACTGTACTGAAAGAGGCAACTTCGCGCAAAGAATAAATTAATATTAAAGGACAGGATATTGAAATTGTGGACAACTTTAAATATCTAGGAAGTATGATAATGGAAAATAGAAGGATGGAGGCAGAAATTAACAAAAAAGCACAACAGAACAATGTTTTTGTGTGAGGGGCTTAGTATGGGGATTGGAGTAGTCACTGAACTGGAAGGAAGTGCTGTACAAAAACTTACTTTATACCCATATTGACATATGCATCGGCGATTTGACTGTGGCAAGAAGAGTGGAGTGCAGAATCAATCCAGTGAAATGAAATTCGTTAAAAAAAGTATATCAGGGAAAACAAGGTGACAGAGAGTGAGAAATGAAGATGTTAGGAAGGAAGCTGGAGTAGAAAAGTCAAATGGTAGAACTGAGAAGATTAAAATGGTCTGGACACGTAAAGAGAATGGAACATGGAAAGACGAATAATGGAAGACACAGTTTCAGCAAGAAGGAGACCCAGAGCAAGAGGGATTCTGTCGATCAAGACCAGTTTAAGAAGAAGGAATCTGAACTGGAGAAAAACAGTTAAGAAGAAGCATGCTGGAAAGGCAGAGAAAAGTGGAGAAGAGCCATAAATGTCCCAATCCGCACTGATGCTGGATAAAGGGGAAAAGAAGATGACTCCGAGTTTTAATCTTGTGGTATTATAACTTTCGTTCCATGTCGCGGTTGCAGAAAACTGAGTTGGTCGTAGTTTTAAAATGGCAGTGTCGCGTCGAAATGCCACTGAGTTGCCAGCGAAATCCTAGGCGGACGTCACGCCACATACCTGGCTCGGTTTTGCGGCCGCTGGGGCGAAGAGGTTGCTGCAGTTCTTTGGCCCCGACACACGATAGCCTTGCGCACCGACCGACGTGTCCGGTTACTCCCACAATCCTCGCACGTCACCTGCGTTGGTAGTCTGTGCACATTCCTTCCTCGTATAACTTATCACAGTTCAGTTGACTCAAACTTCTACAGCGATTTATTCCCCAGTCTTGACACTGACACTAGATGATGCGATTCAATGATGGGTCATCGAACTAAGTCATTTGGATCAGATAGATGGAGCGATCGAATACGACTCTAGCTGAAATGAATGTGGTTTACTTCTACGCTGAGATGTCTGGGCCGGCCGCGGTGGTCTCGCGGTTCCAAGCGCGCAGTCCGGAACCGTGCGACTGCTACGGTCGCAGGTTCGAATCCTGCCTCGGGCATGGATGTGTGTGATGTCCTTAGGTTCGTTAGGTTTAAGTAGTTCTAAGTTCTAGGGGACTAATGACCACAGCAGTTGAGTCCCATAGTGCTCAGAGCCATTTTGAGATGTCTGGAGCCTAAGTACCATCGATGATGGGGAAGGGTACATTGTGTAGGGGTACCCCTCTTATTACCAAACAACTACAGTTTTTTTGGGAAAGAGTGTTACTGAGCATTATCAGCGAGTCTAAAAATTAGTTAATAAATATACTCGCAGTAAAACTCTCAATTCAGCTTTTACTAAACAAGTATTTCGACAGGTTTAAAGGTTTCAGACCAGAATTCTTAATCTTCGTTTCGATTTGGTGCACACTGTCGAGTGGAGTGCAGGCTGCCGAGGTAGCGCACAATGTTCGATTTTATGATAGTTCACGTTCCGATTCGTTCGTCATCGTTGAAATCGTCTCCTCAACAATAAGAGACATCTGCCAGAGATTGAAACAGGAAATTAGTGTAGCTCTGAAATATTTTTCAGCCCGTGAAGTCTTTATGAGGTAAATGCCGCGACCTGCGGTGTATGTGGTGTGGTTAATCGGTTAATGTCACTGGCTGACGTCTGTCTACATGTCCGTAGTTTACAGAATACTTTGCTCCTTTCAAGCAGTCTAGGGCATCATCATCGGACGGCGTGGCGGGTAGGAAAGGGGGGGGGGGGTAAACATCTTCCTTCGTGATCTTGTTCAGCCGTCGGTAATCGATGCAGAAACGCCATGTGCCCTCCTTCGTCTTTACAAGGACCGCATGATAGGATGAACGACACTCTGAAGGTTCAGTGATGTCTTCTTGCAGCAGCTTCTCCACTTCCTCCCATATTATGCCGTTTAGCCGGCGGCAGTCCGTATGAGCGACGGCTAATTGGTGGATGTTTCCCAGTGCGAATCGCTTGGTCTGTCTTTTCTCCACAGCGAATTTGAAAGCAGAACGGCTGTCATTCCCCGACGTTGCTCCTCGTTCAGGCCAGATACTTTTGACAGTTCGATAATAGCTCCCTCCTCTGCGTCGTCTGCAATGGCAGCGGAGCACGATTCTTTCTCGATGATACTAAGCTGACATTCCGGAATTGATTCGTCTGTCCCTATGCGTATACCTTTATAGAGTTTTGGCTGCTCGAGACAGTTAATGATAGAGAGTTCTCCTTGACGACCTACAATGCTTGTGATCGTCGGTGGCATGTAAATATCTTTTGTGAGCCATAGTAGCTTTCTGCAGACAAAAGTTTCACAATTTAACTAAGCATAACGACTGACGATTGGAACACGTCTCATTGACGATGGCACGACAACAACGCCTTCAGTGGCAACAACAGCCGTGGGCAATCTCTGTTGTGTGTGTTTTATAGAATAGCTTCGCCAGTGTGCAACTCTGGTCTCCGCAGTCCATGACTGCTTGTGATGCCTGCAAAGAAATCCCACCCGAGAATAACTTTCTGACTACTTAGTGTTCAAAATGACAAAGTCTAAAATATGTGTTCTGACAACGATGGTTATTCTTGCAATACATTTACCTGTCGGCTGGACGTATTTCCCATTTGCAGCTTTTAGCACAGTCGATTTTGTGTAACTATATACATTCTTCTTTATCTGACGACGATAGGCATCCGACATTACAGAAAAGGAAAACTCTGAGTGGGCTGTGTAATGCCTCCGTTGCCTTTCACATCGGCATGCAGTTGACCATTGTTGATTCTTCTCCTTGTAGGGGCAGTAATATTTATACTAGTCGCTTCCCTTCCCTCCTACATTATAAACCTCCGCAATATCGTTTTTGAATAAGTTGTCTGTGATGTATCTGACAGAAGGAAGAAAACTCGTCAAAAAAAATGTCGACTAAGGATTTCCTTCTTAGTGTGGTGCACCACGCAGTTTAACTCTGCGCACAGAAATGAATAATTCTTTCTTTTTACTGGCGTCGTACCCTTTTTGGAGATCAGCATGCGATCAAGAATAACTCATACGGGGTGAGCGAATATTTCTTAAAATCTGAACTAACGTTGTTGTACTGTGAAAACAGAAAAAAATTTGACAGCTATAATTATTTTATAAATATGTTGTTAATGAATCTGATTTAATATGTTCTTACGCGATGCTAATATGGCGAGATAATAATTTTGTTTCATTTAAATTTATCATACATTAATATTCCAACAAAAACACATAGCTGGCCTATGTGGCCGAGCGGTACTAGACGCTTCAATCTGGAACCGCGCGACCGCTACGATCGCAGGTTCGAATCCTGCCTCGGGCATGGATGTGTGTGATGTCCTTAGGTTAGTCAGGTATAAGTAGTTCTAAGTTCTAGGGAACTGATGACCTCAAAACTTAAGTCCCATAGTGCTCAGAGCCATTTGAACAAAAAACACATAAGATAAAGAAAGCAAAAGAAAAGGGCTCTGTCAGCTAATTTCAGATTTCTACATATAAAATAAGATCACAGCAAACGGAGGAGTACTGATCTGAATGTACGTAACAACGAAATCGCCACACGGAAAATGTACCATGCTGTTCTAAAATTGGTTGACTATGGCCTCCTTGTTGAAATCTATTAGAGATTATTTTAATATGAACTTCAAATTACAGTAGCAAATGGGCTTAAAAGCGAAATTAGAACTATATAAGGAAGGAAAGTACGGATGAGTTGCACTTTTGAAACCATTTCGTTCATAAACTTGAAGACTTTTTCCCTAGAGCATTCCATTTGAATGAAATATATTTTTTTGGTGTACGAGGATTGCGCAGAAAGTAATGCTCCGCATTTGTTTCAACAGTTCTTTACTGAACATAATTAGAATTACACGCACGAAAGAATGGTGTTTCATCTAGACACTCTACTTTTCCACGTAACCTCCATCCAGTTCAATGGCCTTCCTCTAACGCGAAACAAGCCCGCGTATGCTCTGTCGGCACGAGTCCTTGTTCTGGTGGCGGAGCTAGTGCCTCACTGTGTGAATCACCTCCTCATCATTCTCAAATTACCCTCCACTAATGACATCCTTTAATGGCCCAAACAAGTGGAAGTCCGAGCGGGCTGCAACATGTCAGGTGTGACAGCCGTGGATGGTCTCCCCGACCGCTGCAAATCGTGGAGCTTCGCCGTGTCGCCTTCTGATGACCTCACCCTCCGTGCCCAGCGACTAACTGTACTTCCGTCGACAGCAGATGCTCCATAGACTTTGCACAAGCGTTTGTGAATATTCCCCACTGTTTCTTTCTATGCAGTGAGAAATTCAATGACGGCACGTTGCTTGTAACGTACATCCCCTACAGACGCCATTTTGAAACTGTCCTGCAGCTACGCTATCTACACTCCTGGAAATTGAAATAAGTACACCGTGAATTCATTGTCCCAGGAAGGGGAAACTTTATTGACACATTCCTGGGGTCAGATACATCACATGATCACACTGACAGAACCACAGGTACATAGACACAGGCAACAGAGCATGCACAATGCCGGCACTAGTACAGTGTATATCCACCTTTCGCAGCAATGCAGGCTGCTATTCTCTCATGGAGATGATCGTAGAGATGCTGGATGTAGTCCTGTGGAACGGCTTGCCATGCCATTTCCACCTGGCGCCTCAATTGTACCAGCGTTCGTGCTGGACGTGCAGACCGCGTGAGACGACGCTTCATCCAGTCCCAAACATGCTCAATGGGGGACAGATCCGGAGATCTTGCTGGCCAGGGTAGTTGACTTACACCTTCTAGAGCACGTTGGGTGGCACGGGATACATGCGGACGTGCATTGCCCTGTTGGAACAGCAAGTTCCCTTGCCGGTCTAGGAATGGTAGAACGATGGGTTCGATGACGGTTTGGATGTACCGTGCACTATTCAGTGTCCCCTCGACGATCACCAGAGGTGTACGGCCAGTGTAGGAGATCGCTCCCCACACCATGATGCCGGGTGTTGGCCCTGTGTGCCTCGGTCGTGTGCAGTCCTGATTGTGGCGCTCACCTGCACGGCGCCAAACACGCATACGACCATCATTGGCACCAAGGCAGAATCGACTCTCATCGCTGGAGACGACACGTCTCCATTCGTCCCTCCATTCACGCCTGTCGCGACACCACTGGAGGCGGGCTGCACGATGTTGGGGCGTGAGCGGAAGACGGCCTAACGGTGTGCGGGACCGTAGCCCAGCTTCATGGAGACGGTTGCGAATGGTCCTCGCCGATACCCCAGGAGCAACAGTGTCCCTAATTTGCTGGGAAGTGGCGGTACGGTCCCCTACGGCACTGCGTAGGATCCTACGGTCTTGGCGTGCATCCGTGCGTCGCTGCGGTCCGGTCCCAGGTCGACGGGCACGTGCACCTTCCGCCGACCACTGGCGACAACATCGATGTACTGTGGAGACCTCACGCCCCACGTGTTGAGCAATTCGGCGGTACGTCCACCCGGCCTCCCGCATGCCCACTATGCGCCCTCGCTCAAAGTCCGTCAACTGCACATACGGTTCACGTCCACGCTGTCGCGGCATGCTACCAGTGTTAAAGACTGTGATGGAGCTCCGTATGCCACGGCAAACTGGCTGACACTGACGGCGGCGGTGCACAAATGCTGCGCAGCTAGCGCCATTCGACGGTCAACACCGCGGTTCCTGGTGTGTCCGCTGTGCCGTGCGTGTGATCATTGCTTGTACAGCCCTCTCGCAGTGTCCGGAGCAAGTATGGTGGGTCTGAGACACCGGTGTCAATGTGTTCTTTTTTCCATTTCCAGGAGTGTATTCGGAAGTGACGGAAACTTGGCGCGCTCACTCAGGAGATTTCAATACGTACGTAACGTTCCACATTCATTGCATTGTTTTCGGCTGAGAAAAGAAATGCGGATCATTACTTTATGGGCAAAACTCGTAACGTATTTTTTTTATTGTAAGAAGTTGTAATTTTCAGTATTGCTGTTGTGAAATAGAAGAGATATCTGATCGGTTCTATATTGCCAGACACGATACAGCATGGTACTATCGAACTGTTCTGTGAGATGATAGCAAAATACTAGTTTAGAAACTGGATTATAGGGCACTGGACAAACGCAAACAAGAGGGTGCGGGAGCCATAGTTCATTTCGTATGGACATTGCATCATTTAAAGCAGGTTTCATGTTGCGACGCAGTGGCAAAAGACCTGCGCTGCTACTGTGCGTAACTGCCGCGAGAACTCAGAGTGGTGGTTGCGTGGTTACAGCCGTTCACAGAGACGGCCGCGGCGGTAAGCGTATAGCGCGGGCCGCAAATTGGCGTGTTTGTAATGCAAGGCGCGGGTCCTTGGCCGGCCCGCGGCGCACAATGGAATTGCTGAAACCGCTGGGGAAGCACGCCGCACATATGTGCCCCGAGTCCACGCACTGCCCGGCGGCCTTCAGCGTTCTCAATGGCGGGCCCCTCTCGCTCCGCGGCTGTCCCGCTTCAAACAGACTCCAGGGAAAGCGTTCGCAGCCTTGAGAGTGCAGATGCGCGCCTTTCCTCGCGGGTCTTCCTGAGCAACAAAATTTCCAGAAGCACACAACTGCGTTCCCTGCATTTTATGGGTAAACAAATAGTGCCGATTGTGTGGGTGTTTCAGAACCACTAACAAAACTCATTTGTTTATAATTTTGTCTATGTCAGGATATCTTCACCTCAATTTGTACAATGGAAATAGTCATACAGGAAGGGTGCAAAAAAAAAAAGTGGCCCGGAGACAGAGTTACAGGGTACAAAGAAACACAGCAGAGAAAAGGAAATACAGTACTATCTTGACTATAGCATACGTTGGAAGTAATCACCATTCATCTCTTGGCACTTTGGGGCCCTGATAAGCATGTTGCTGAAGGTAGATTGAAGCTGGACGACCGCTACGGTCGCAGGTTCGAATCCTGCCGCGGGCGTAGATGTGTGTGATGTCCTTAGGTTAGTTAGGTTTAAGTAGTTCTAAGTCCTAGGGGACTGATAACCTCAGCTGTTAAGTCCGATAGTGCTCAGAGCCATTGTTGAAGCTGGACGGCTGGAATTGCTGCAACCTCATCCGAAGTGTTTTACTGCAGTTCTTGAAGACAATAAGGGCTCTGCGATACACCTTACATTTGAAGGCCGCCGACACAAAGTAATCGCACACTGATAGATCAGGTGACCTGGGTCGCCAGCTAAGGCCACGACCAGACTGACCTCTTCTAGCCCGCCGCGGTGACCGAGCGGTTCTAGGCGCTACAGTTTGGAACCGTGCGACCGCTACGGTCGCAGGTTCGAATCCTGCCTCGGGCATGGGTGTGTGTGATGTCCTTAGGTTAGTTAGGTTTAAGTAGTTCTAAGTTCTAGGGGACTGATGACCACAGATGTTAAGTCCCATAGTGCTCAGAGCCATTGGAACCATTTTTGAAGCTCTTCTAACAACTCCTGTTAGGCGTGAAGACTGTGCAAACGTGCTCTAATGTTCGGCCGGCTGCCAGTGCAGTTGCTCCATCCTGTTGGAAGTGCTGTACGTCTTTTCATTCCCAGTTATACGGGGTGATTACAATCAAAGTTAAATTTTCAAATCGCTGTAGAAATAACACCACCGGTCAGAATGACTTCAAATTGCAACGGAATATTACCGGAGAAGGGGGAAAACGTACAGCAGAAGAAAAACAAAATAGTGTGAAAATTGACTAATAGACGGCGCTGTATGTGAGAGAATACGTAAATTAAAACACCTGTCATGCCCACGACCCATTGAATTTGGTATAAACACGCCGGGTACACGGCTTTTCCTTCTTTCGCGTCTGCAACATTTGCCATGACTGTCTCAATGCAGGATCGCACTCTGCTTGTGAAGCTGTATTACAGGAATGATGACTGTGGAAACGTCGCTGTGCAGAGGTTCCGGACACTGAAGGATTTGAAGAAAAGCGTTAGTCGGATGACTGCCGTGTTTCCAGAGAAAATGATTCGGAAATTCGAAAATACGGGTTCTTCTGGTGTGCAACCTGGTAGAGGAAGGAAACGAATTGATTCGACGTCAGTGGAAGCGGTGGCCACAGCAATGCAGGAGGAGACGAGTGGTGGTGTGCAAACGTGTAGTGCACGGAGAATTGCCCGAACATTGGACATACCTGTGAGCACGATGCGTAAAATCCTACTGAACATCCTTCTTTGCTATCCATTCAAAATTACCCATGTGCACGAGTTGTTGCCTGTTTATCTGCCAGCAAGAAAGACCTCTGCTTTAGAATTTCTTGTTCTCGTGGAACTGGACAATGATCGGACGTGGAAGGTTTTGTGGACAAACGAAGCCCACTTTCATCTGACAGGATACGTCAATACACAGAACTGTCGAATATGGGCAACGGAAAATCCACATGCAAATCAGCCAGTACCACTTCACCCTGAGAAGGTCACTGTGTGGTGCGGGTTTACGGCATCATTTATCATAGGGCCACATTTTTTCGAAAAGACAGGTGCTTCCGGTCCTGTTACCTGTACCGTCACTGGTAAGCGCTGCGAGTGTCTTTTGCGCAACCACGTCATTCCAGCTCTCCAACAGAGTTAATGTGTGGATGGGATCATTTTTACGCAAAATGGCGTACCTCCGCACTTTGCAAGTCCAGTTAAGCTGCTGCTGAAGTGCCATTTCGGAAATGCTAGAATTATCAGCTGCCGTTTCCCTACAGCCTGGCCGTCCCGACCACCTGATCTTAATCCGTGTTACTTCTGGATGTAGGGCTATCTGAAAGATGTTGTCTTCAGTGTTCCGATTGCAAACGTAGCTGCATTGAAGGCACGTTTTGCGCCACACATTCTGAACGCGACCCCGGAAACACCCCGATCAGTTGTGGAGCATACTGTTTTTCGATTTCAACTTGTTGCAGAAAACGGTGGACAGCATATTGAACATGTTTTGCGCCAGTCACACGGAAATTAATAATCCGATTTGATTTTGATTCATGCTTTTTATGGGGTTTTGGCCTCAGGACGATTAAAAACCATTGAGAATAATGGTTTTTATGGGGTTTTTGGCCTCAGAACAATTAAAAACCAATGTGAGTGATGCTTTTTTATGCGGTTTTTGGCCTTAGGGCAATTAAAAACTGATTTTTCCCATTCTATGTGATATGACCATGCCGTGCTGGATGGGCTTACGTTCAAAAATGGTTCAAATGGCTCTGAGGTCTATGGGGCTTAACTTCTGAGGTCATCAGTCCACTAGAACTTAGAACTACTTAAAACTAACTAACCTAAGGACATCACACACATCCATGCCCGAGGCAGGATTCGAACCTGCGACCGTAGCGGTGGCGCGGTTCCAGACTTTAGCGCCTGGAACCGCTCGGCCACACCGGCCGGCTGGGCTTACGTAACTAACACTATTACACCCATGCACACTGAGTTTATACAGTTTGTACATTTGTACAGTTTGTTGTATGATTCATTTGTCATTTGTAGTCGACCACTATTAAATTACGATGCTTACAGCGTCATCTAATATCACTTTTTGTAACTATTTTTTTCATCTGCTATACGTTTCCCCCTTTCTCCGATAATATTCCGTTGAAATTTGACGTCATTCTGACCAGTGGTGTTATTTCTACAGCGGTTTGAAAGTTTAACTTTAATTATTATGCCCCTGTATTTACGGAATGGATGACAAGAGACTAATTGAAAAGATTTTCAAATATCTATGGAGAAAAAAATCGACAGCCATTTCTCTTACGATGCCAAGAAAGACTCGGAAAGAAACTACGTAAGCGACGAAGACGTAACGGAAAAAGAAATGATTAGAAACATAGGTTTTCAAGAGAGGAGAAAAGGAAAACTGGTACAAAGTAGTCTGAAGAAACGAGAACCAGTTCGGTGACAATGAAGGAATACTGAAAGAAAAGGAAGGAACAACGGAAAATGAAGAGTTGAAATTCGTGGGCTGTAGAGGCCACGTCAAGTCACCCGTGTTGTGTTTATCGAGGATTAGAAACAGCAACAAAAGATAAAAAGATATAAAAAGCCGTTTACCGTGAGCTCTCGTTATTCACACCCGGGAGCAGGTGACGCGTCAGGTTTCCCCGTGAAAAGGATGCGGTTACTGCGAGAAAGTCTGAGCTGCGCACGGTCACTCGCGAGACTAACCCCGAGACCTTTGTAATGGCCGCCCGCGCATCCCGCCTGTATTTCTTTGCACGCCGCTCCGGCGCGAACGCAAGTCAGCACTCTCGCCAGTCTCTCGAGTGCGCACCCCGGCGTTTCTTACGAGATCGGAAGACGCCCACCGCCGGCTCGTGCGTTGCGTACCGTCATCGCGGCTGGACGCGCAGCCAGCTTTCCGGGTTCGAGTCCCGGGGGAAAGTAAGAGTGAGCGTGGATCTCAAGGTCAGTGCTCTTGCCGCAGGCGGGAGAAAGTTGGCGCGCGCGGCGCGGGCGCCTTGGCGAGGCACGCGGCCGACCAGCGCGTCCCGCAGGAGAGCTACGCTGCTCTGCTTCTCAGAGCGGACGAAAACTACCCGATACTTAATTCCTGTGTGCGAGCAAGAATATCTAAACGCTCTTCTTCCAAAAGTCTGCAGCTTTAATGTCATATTCGTGGCATAAAAACATGCAAGGGTCGCTCCACAAGAAATGCAGACTATTTTTGTAAAAATATAGTTTTCATTCTGCATGTGTGAAAGTTTTACAGTGTGTAGATACATCCTTCCCACTTGTTTTCAAACTTAGTTCAACCTATTGCCATGAGTGGCGCCGTTACAGCCTGTCTTCATGGCTGCTACACTTGACGTTCGTCAGAAGCAACGTGTTGTCATAGAATTCCTGTGCTGTAAAAAAGAGACAGTGGGATACATCCACAAGAGGTTGAAAAAGGTGTATGGAGATGCTGCTGTCGATCGCAGTACGGTTAATCGGTTAAGTGATGAAAGAGGCCGGCCGGGGTGGCTGAGCGGTTCTAGGCGCTACAGTCTGGAACCGCGCGACCGCTGCGGTCGCAGGTTCGAATCCTGCCTCGGGCATGGATGTATATGATGTCCTTAGGTTAGTTAGGTTTAAGAAGTTCTACGTTATAGGGAACTGATGACCTCAGAAGTTAAGTCCCATAGTGCTCAGAGCCATTTGATGAAAGCGAGTACGGCAATATTGAGGATTGTCCTCGCAGCGGCAGGCCTCGAACTGCACACACACTCCAAACAATGCGCAGAGAGTTGACGAATTGGTGACTGCTGACAGGCGCATCACAGTGAACGAATTGTCACGCTACGTTGGAATAGGGAAAGGAAGTGTTTGCAGAATACTGAAAGTGTTGGCGTTAAAAAAGGTTTGTGCCGTGTGGGTTCCGAGGATGTTGACAGTGGCTCACAAAGAAACAATAAAAACGGTGTGCAGCGAACTTTTGGAACAGTACGAGAATGGTGGAGATGAATTTCTTGGAAGAACTGTGACAGGTGATGAAACATGGCTCCATCATTTTTCACCAGAGACGAAGAGGCAATCAATGGAGTGGCATCATCCACATTCAGCCAAGAAAAACAATCCAAAACCACACCTTCTGCTGGAAAAGTTATGGCTACGGTGATTTTCGATTCCGCAGGACTCTTGCTTGTGGACATCATGCCAAGTGGAACCACCATAAATTCTGATGCATAAGTGACGACACTGAAGAAACTTCAAGCTCGACTGAGTCGTGTTCGACCGCATCTTCAAAAGCAGGATGTTTTGCTGTTGCACGACAGTGCACGGCTACATGTCAGTCAAAAAACCATGAAAGCGATCACAAAACTCGGATGGACAACACTAAAACACCCGCCTTACAGACCTGACCTGGCTCCATGTGACTATCATCTCTTTGGGAAACTGAAAGACTCTCTTCGTGGAATAAGGTTTGAAGATGATGACTCCCTTGTGCACGCTGCCAAACAGTGGCTCCAACAGGTTGATCCGGAATTTTACCGTGCGGGTATACAGGCGCTGGTTCCAAGATGGCGTAAGGCAGTTGAGAGGGATGGAAATTATGTGGAGAAATGAATATATTGTTCCTGAAGAATGTATCTACACACTGTTAAACTTTCAAACATGTAGAATAAAAGACGGATTTAAAAAGAAATAGTGTGCATTTATTTTGGAGTGACCCTCGTATCTTCCGATGTGTAAGCAAAAACTATCGCTGATCACGCCGGCCACTGTGGCCGAGCGGTTCTAGGCGCTTCAGTCCGGAACCGCGCGACTGCTACGGTCGCAGGTTCGAATCCTGCCTCGGGCATGGATGTGTGTGATGTCCTTAGGTTAGTTAGGTTTAAGTAGTTGTAAGTCTAGGTAACTGATGACCTCAGGTGTCAAGTCCCATGCTGCTTAGAGCCATTTTTTTTAACCTTGGTCACGTGAGCAAATGTTGAATCATCTCTGTTTCTCAGCTTTCAACACCGGTCATCTTGGGAGTAGTCCCACTTGACCACGTTTCCTTTACATTTAGTGACTCCTGTTCCTGGTCTGTTCAGTGCTCCCCATGTACTATATTGTAGCTGCTCCCCTTGTGTGATTTGCTCGTTGGGGTGCAGGTTTGTATTTTGCAGAGGGTATGTTGCGGGTCGCAGGTAGGTCTTCTAGCGGTACTGTCCGTTGCTTAAAGCTCTTCGTTGACTTACGGCGAGAAGGATCTGTCTGGTTGTTATACATTACGTGCCGTGGGTCAGTTTGCGGTTTTTTTCTTCGCACTATTTCGCTGGCTATTTTACGCCTGATATTTGGTGGTGTTATGGGCGCAAATGGGTCAGTTCTGAGGGCAGGTGTGGCCTCAGGTCCCATAGAGACGTCTACTTGTTTGGAGTACCTACAGGGTGCGGCTCTTAAATCCGAACAAATGAAACTTTTTTTTTAAAGCAAATTTACTAAAGCTAGATAGAAATGAAAATGAAAATCCTTTCATATATAAGTAGAGGTATCTTTCAAGAGTAACATTATTCGATGTAAGCTCCTTCAGCAGTAATGACCGCCTTCAATGTTGTCCTGCAGCGATTGCATGCACTATTTAAAACAGCGCTTTCCATATTCGCGAATGTTGCTTCGATAGCGGTGCTAGAGACGCTACATTAGGGTGCTCGTCTTATTGGTAACTCTTTCAACTACGCTCCAACCATAGTAGTCGAGGGAGATCAAATTCAGGCTATGCGGGGGCCAGAAGTCTTTTAACGAGAACAAAAAAGGTTCAAATGGCTCTGAGCACTATGGGACTTAAAACATCAGTCGCATAGAACTTAGAACTAATTAAACCTAACTAACCTAAGGACATCACACACATCCATGCCCGAGGCAGGATTCGGACCTGCGACCGTAGCAGTCGCGTGGTTCCGGACTGAAGCGCCTAGAACCGCTCGGCCACCACGGCCGGCCTTTGACCAGAACATGCCACCGTTATCCGAGAGCCAGTTTTGGACTAAATGGCTCTTGCGAGACATTTTGTCTCACCGAGACCACAGATACCATCCACGGTTTCACGACATTCGCCAAAACGTCGAGAGAAGCTTCTTTTGTGACAGTTTGTCCGTTTTCAAAGAAATGTGGTGGCATGGTATCACCCTCACTGGACACAACACCTAGGACGTGAACCCAAGACTTCTCTGAAGCATTGTAATTGGCCACAAATGGTAAACAGTTGATCTCGGGTACCCGAAGAATCGAACTATTTCCTTGGGCGAACGCCCAGCGTCAAGAATTTCGATAATCGTGGCTCTTCGGTTGTACTCCGCACGTGTCCGTAACGTCTCGGCCATTCTGAGGTACATATTGTGCGTAAAAGGGGAAAGAGCACTCCATTCTGGTAATCCATTATTTTAGCCTCTCCATACACTTTCTTCCCTTCGAAGATTACGTGCCGCGCGATATTAGCCGAGCGGTCTCAGGCGCTGCAGTCATGGACTGTGCGGCTGGTCCCGGCGGATGTTCGAGTCCTCCCTCTGGCATGGGTGTTTGTGTTTGTCCTAAGGATAATTTAGGTTAAGTAGTGTGTAAGCTTAGGGACTGATGACCTTAGCAGTTAAGTCCCATAAGATCTCACACATTTGAACTTCTTCTTTTTTTCTTTTTTTTTTTTTTTTTTTTAAAAAGATTACGTAGAATCTTCGATATTGCTGCATGCCTACTAACATGTAAGCCAGTCGAGTATCCTTCGTTACTTCATAGATTTTAGTTAAGAGTCGCTTTTGGTTCACTGTATTGTACGTAGCAGAAAGATCAGCAAAGATAGTTATTAATCCCCTTTCGAAACTTCCTCAAGCGAGTTGAGTCAGATGTAGTATTTGACTACAACACGGTGTCCATGGTGTGAAACCAGCACGTTCAGGAATAAGTTTTGAGTCAATTTTGTTTCCTGTTCTTGACAGAATCATTCCTTCGAGTAACTTATATACGTGGCATGATAAGAAAAAGGAAGATGGAGACCAACACTTGAATACAGTAAGCTGTTTCAGACGGAGATAGGCTGCAGTAGCTATCCATAGGTGATGAGACTTGCACATAGGATAAATCAGGCTGGAGAGCTACATTATAGCAGTCTTCGGACTGAAGACCTGAACACATAATGAAGGTAAATCGTTTAACCGGCGAAAAATCATATAAGCTTATAAAGCCATAAGAACTGGAAGACGATGAAAAGAGAAACTCACAAAACATATTCTAAAGTTAAGTCTGGTCGCAGCAACTCTTCTCTGTTTTGTGGGCATTTACGGCGCCTCCGCGGACACAAGCGGCCCGGCTGTGTCGCAGAGCAGAGTGTGACGCAACACGGACTTGGCTGTGATTCAATGGACAGCTGGCTCTGGATCCAGAAGTTGTGAGCAGCAACAGGGTGCCGTCACTCCCAGCAGCTTTGCCCGTTGAGTAGGTGCAGCAGTGGCGCTGATTTGGACCCGGCTGGTTTCAACGCCGCACCTCGCCGGCAGCTGCTTAGCCAACCCGTCACCTGCGAGAACAATGCGCTCTTTGCTGTCGGGAGCACGGGCGTCAACCTCTCGCGAATGGCCCGCCTCGCCAGTGTTTACGCGCTCTTCAGCTTTCTAGCGCGTCGTGTCGCGTCCGGTTACGCAACCGCCGGCCGAAATGTAGCGCGTGCATTATGTATACAATAGGTTTTCTCGAGCAGTCCGGTGGCGTATGCCTCCAAGCGAGGAGAACTACTATTCTGTCCGCGGTAGCGTCGCTGCTTCTGCGACTCCCGTCTACACACGGCCATTAAACATTTGCATCTACATCACACGCCACAATCCGCCTAATGATGTGTGACGTAGGGTACTTTTTGAACCAGTAACTGACCCCTCCAACCCTGTTCCAACGCGAATAGTGCGTGGGAAGAATGATTGTCAATAAGCCTCTGTACTGGCTCTAATTTCTCGAATTTTCTCCTCGTGGTCAATACGCGAGATGTATTTGGGGGGAAGTAATATGTTGCCTGACTTCTCCTGAAAAGTCCTGCCCTGAAATTTCAGTAGGAAATCTCTCCGTGATGCGCAACGCCTCTCTTGTAACGTCTGCCACTGGAGTTTGTTTAGCATCTCCGTAAAGCTCTCTCGCCAGCTAAACGATCCCGTGACGAAACGCGCCGCTCTTCGTTGCATCTTCTCTGTCTCTTCTATCAGTTCTACCTGGCAGGGATTCCAGAGAGATGAACAATTCTCAGGAATCGTTCGAACAAGCGCTTTATAAGCCACTTCCTTCGTGCATGGGTTACATTTCCTTAAGATTCTGCCTATGAATCTGAGTCTCGAATGTGCTTTTCCCACTATTTGTTTTATGTGGTTATTCCATTTAAGGTCGCTCTGGATAGTTGCTCCTACATATTTTACGGTAGGTACTGGGCCCAGCGGTTTGTCATCAGTAGTGTAATTATGCAGTAGTGGATTTCTTTTCCTGTGTATGCGCAATATGTTACATTTATTTACGTTCAGGGTGAACTGCCAGAGACTGTACCATTAATCAATTCTGGATGTCATTCTGCATATAGTTACTACCTTCTGGCGTTGCTATTTTGTTATAGAAAACCGCATTGTCTGCGAACAGCCTTAGAGAGCATCCGACGCTTTCTATTTGATCATTTGTATATTGCATATCTGAAGACTAGCAACATTATTATTCTTCATTCTTTTCAAAACTTGTTTTCTTTTTCTTAGGTAGAAAAGCCTCGTAAGTAGCCAGATTGTTAGCGGCAGAATGGGTAAGAACGGAAAAAGAAAACAAATGTGTCCTTGTCAAAGAACCATCTCGATATTCACCTTAAACTATGGATGTAAACGTAACTGGGTGTCTAGACTGAGATTTGAACTCCACTTCCACATAATTCGAGTTTGGTACCTTACCCACATCGTCATTTCACTCTGTATGTTGTTCAACTACTTTCTGTAGCGTACTAGGACACGACACATTTCTCATTCCCTTGACTTGAACAATAGGACATCGTCTCATTACTTGCTATATGTTGCAGTTTAACTATTACGCAATTGCCTACCATTCACAGCTATTATCAATATGAATAAAATCCTTGAGGTGTCACTCCGTGTCATATTGAAATCAACTGTCAAGCAGGTCTTTAGATTGTCTTCCCAGCTATCCTCTAAAGGTGACTACTCGCGGTTAATTTAGTGCTCCATGACACGGCCTATGACGAAAAAGGATGGTATGCAAATAAACCATTATCTCTGTGAGGCGTTAAATTATAAAGGTCAGAGATAAGCTCTAGTCACAGTGACTGAGCTGCAACTGAAGCTATAATTTCTCCAACTCGTTTCAGTGGAGAATTCTCCGACATGATATTGTCATCTTATAGTGCTTCACGTAATGGATTATGCTTTATGTCTCTTCCGCCATCACGAACTGCGTGCCACGTCTTGTTAGGTCTTCCTGCACCCTCCTACCTGCCGGTGTGTAAGTTAACGCTGATTCTGGGAGTCTGGTGCAGACTAACCTCCGTATATGATCGATACATGCTTTGCGATATTTACACATTCTAAATTCTGTTGGTTCTACTTCCAGTTTTTACCGCATTGTTTAGATCCTTATGAGGTCTGCTCCAGAGTAACCGCTTATTCTCATAAATTTAAAGTCTGCCCGTGTTATTTGTGCAGATATTCCATATTAGACCCCATGCTGAAGTACCTGGCAGAGACATACTTTGATAAAATTTTACTCTTGTGTCATCTAATTTTTGTAACATGCTTTGTGTGTTGCTCCATACATTTATCTTGTTTATTTCTCAGTAGTATTGCCATTTTTGACCAACACTGTCTGCCTGGTTGTACTTTATGAAGAAATGACAACCAAAGTGTTTTCGTTGAACTACAGTTGCAATACTAGTGAGAAAATAAACAGTGAAATGATATAATCAAGACATTAGTTCTTGGGAACTCTAGTACTGTATTTTTAGAACATTTGTCCTTATAATAACGAGAAAAGGCAAAATCTCAGTGGTAACCAATTGAATGACTTGATTGTATGTAATTGTTAGCGAGATGCAATTAGGATTGCGTGCTGAGACATATGGTCTGACAGCCAAACGGAACTGCTGACATGAAGCTGACGTCAGTTGTATTTATATTTACAAATAACGATACTTTTATGCAATAACAACCAAGAACCAATTTTAGTTGCGCAAACAGTCTCTATAAACAAGTAATAGATCGTGTAAAAGACACTGTTCTCAGACGACAAACGAATCAGTTCGAAAATAAGAGCGACATCTGATGTGAAAGCGTGACATTCCCACTCTGAACAAAAGAATACGTAGACTAATTAGCCTTCAGCTGTACGCATGGTTTAAAGACAATGCGTTCGTTAGGATACTGCCTTCTTCTGACGCTCATAACATTTGTGTAAATCTTTCTCCTTTACCTTATATTACTGCAAATAAACATTGACCTTTTTGTCGAAACACATTGTCTCTGTACGCGGAAATCGGAATGCTCGAAATTAAGCAGCAGAATAATCCATAAATTCAGCTTCATTGTAAGTCATTGGTATCTGCTGGCGTTGGAAATTATAACAATACTATGGAATTGGAGGGGGAATACTACGTAACTTTTAAAACTGACTGCGGCAGAAGAGTGACTGATACGTATACCTTTATCTGTTGAGGAACTGAAAAAATTGGTCGTGTTATGGAGAGAGAGTACTGAGGAAATATAGTGATAGTAAATTATATCAATTAGCACGAAAAATAATGTACGCCAAATTTGGTGAAAGTAAGCAAATGACTTCTTGCCTTGATTTCTCTCTCTTCATGTGCCCCTCAACTCGTTTAATTAAATGTACACGTTTATCATTAATCCATGGTGGGATATCTGAAATGAACAATGCTTTGGAGGGCTAACAAGGTTAATTGGCAGTTTTTATGCAGTTTATGGCAGGTGCGTGGTATATCGGAGCTAGATTAGGATGAAGTGTAATAATACTGAACAATGACTGAATATTCGACATCGGAAAGATTTCAACAGATACGAAGTATTTGCTCAGAGAGACATCCTTAAAGAGACCAAAAGGCAGCCAATATCTTTCGAGAGTGTTGTCCGTATGGTCCATGAAAGTGGTTTGAGCTTAATGAAAAGTATATGAGAAAATACAAAGATCGTCAAAATCAAGATGCATAAACCAACTGATACCGAATACATTCTCTGCCCTCAGAAATTCCGTCACCTATTTGATTCGTAAATGATATGTATATGTTAGTTATCTTGATTGAAGATCGTATTACGAATCAGTTATAACTAAAAAAGTATTGGATCTAAATGTATCGACAGTATTCATCATCATTAGTGTTCTGCCAAAAGGCTGTCCGGTTCTCTGCCATCCTCTTCAGGTCCGTATAATTTTCTATTCCCTTTATATCCTCTATCATCTTGTATCTTCTTCTTCCTCCTCTCAATCTCCCCCACAAACCTGTCCTTCCAAAGCATCTGCTAGCAAGCGCTCCCTTCTCAGTGAACGTCCCAACCAGTTTTCTTTCCTTTATCTTATAACCTTCAGCAGACATCTTCTCTCACCAACCCTTTCCAATACTCTTTCATTACTCACCCTTTCCATCCAGCTTATTCTCTCCATTCTCCTCCACATCCACATCTCAAATGCTTCTAACCTTTTTTCATCCTCTCGTCTCAGCGTCCATGATTCTGCCCCATATAGTGCCACACTCCAGACAAAACATTTGCCAAGCCTTTTCCTTAGACATTTATATAATTTTGCCTGGTTAGGTGTAAGAGAGGGCCTGAAGGCCCTAATCTTGCCAAGCCTTTTCCTTAGACATTTATATAATTTTGCCTGGTTAGGTGTAAGAGAGGGCCTGAAGGCCCTAATCTTGCTAGGTAAAATAAATACATAAATAAATAAATAATTTGCCAAAATGTTGTTTACTACGGCACAAATGTTGTATCAGGCTGAGTTTGATGTCAATGACTCACTGAGCAGCACTGATGCAAAAAGACTCTGTTCGACCATGGCAAAAATATGCTGCATATGAATACTGTTCCTGGGTCATGTGAAAGATTACGGACAGTGTTCATATATAGCATATTTCTGCCATGGTCGAACAGTGTCTTTTTGTATCAGTGCTGCTCAGTGAGCATCTACATCAAACTCAGCCTGATGCAACATTTGTATTGAAGTAAACAACATTTTGGCAATTGGTCTGAGAGTAATGAAATATGAGAAAAGTTAAAGCTGAGAAATTACTATCATGGCGGTATCATGATCTTTTTGATTGTTACTATGACAACCGTGCCTGGCAATACAGTAGAGGACCTACAGTAATTGTGTGATTGCTGCGAATGAATAATTGTTTAATGTCTCAAAAGCCGACTTGTTCACAAGAATTCTGCAAGTGTTGAACGATTTATGTATAAATGAAGCTGTAAGTTCTTGAGTAGAAACGTGAAAGGCACGGGAGAAAACCCCAAAATTTCCTATGACGTCTAGACGTAAATATGATGTTAAAGTGGAAACCATAGGTGCAGTGAAAAAACCGGTAAAATAGTTCAATATATATATATATATATATATATATATATATATATATATATATATATATATATATATATATATATATATATATATTCTAGCCAGGATCATGAGTTTACGCTTGTTCCAGTTTGCACATCAGCGAATTTGTTGTACCTTTCTCCTAGATAGTACTCTCGTGTAAAGTTGCCACTGAAACAGTTAGCGGTTTCTTCATCAGAAAATGCTATGATCTGCTTGTGCGCATTTCCAATGAGACCCGCTTCTACGAAATCTTTGTGGGTGCTGGAGGTGCGGCCTTCCCGAGAACTACTAATGCTGCTTCATCGCACTCCACTGTCGTTCGCAGCCGACTGTAAACTAATGAGCTGAGAATTAATACGATGAGTCAGGATTAGGGGCCAGTAGGTGAGTTCGACTTTGCAGTGTGACTGTTAAAACCGTTTAGGAAAATCCAGACTGAAACCCACTATCCTTGCACCCTTTCTCCTTGCGATTTCTTCCTTGAATTGTTGAAACATTCACAATTTTATCCATAAATTATCACGGCCTATTTAGGTCGCTCCTGCTGGGGCCGCTCACATGCGTTTCTTGGAACGAAACGCTGTCGCATAAAGCAGAGTGTGAAAGTCTAATCGTGTTCCACACACCTGCACAGCAACTGCCCGGTGACCGGACGCAACACATTCTCCGAAAGCAAAGAAATTGTATCAGGTGTATACTACTCTTGGAAGCAAAGTCGAGACATTTATGCTAGATTGTTCGCTTAAACCTTGAAGACTACATGTATCATACTCGAAACTGAAAAGATTATCGATCTAAAACTTTCTTTAGTTAGATATTGGTCTCAAGTTTTCAGCTGTCATTCGTTTCGGTCTTGTTGTACATAACTATAAGCACAATTTTACCCTATATTTGCAACCAAACAGGATGTGACTAGGTGGCAATTCAGAGCGCTGTGGCGGCAGCTTTGGGTCCACATCAAGAAGTTTTTTTACAGTTAGTTTTATGAAACGTCTCACAGTATGCATTAATAAGAATTATGCCGCTGTATGCATATTTTTTTTAAGAACGGCGTTATTGGAACTATGTTTTTTGCTCGGATTGTACCCAACAGATCGTAAAGTTTTGAAGAAAGTCATATTTAAGAACCACATATTTAGGAAATAAGCTTTGCTTACCCGGCTGTGTGGTGGTGTTATTATTGTGGTTGTTCATCTTCTTCTTTCTGAGAGTTTTCTACACCTTGCAGCGTCTCTCGCATCCAGGTTTCCGCCTCCGTACATTTTTCCAGTCCTCGACTTGCCTGGCTCTGTGCTGCATCGCACGCCTCACTGCATCGTTCAGTATAGCCAGGGTCTTGCTCTTTTTTGTGTAGTGGACCTCCCGTGTGTCATGTTTTAGAAGGCCATGTGTCCTCTGGTGTTCTAAAATGTACAGACCATGTTACGCATTTGTTTTCAGCTGTTTCTACAATATGCTTGTTAACTGCCATCTGTTTTCGTACCACGTCATTTCTTATTTTGTCTATTATTATTACGTCACAACTTCGTCTCCGAAATTCCATTTCCATTGTCTTTGATTTCTTCTTACTGAACCTGGAGACATTCCACAGCTGCCTCTTTCAGCAAGTAAAAAATCCCTAGGCGTCACTGAAACAAAATACTGAAGAATTAAATGCATTACTGGTGACGGCAGTATCAGTGACGCAGAGTGGTTTTCTATTTAATTTTTTGAAACCAAAGCAAGAACGATACCACTCAGGTTAATTTAAATAATTTGATGTTATTTAATGATGACCAGATGGCCGAAACTTGTACGGAATTAGAGCTTGTTTGATATCCAGCACTTGTTGGAATTAAATATCTCTTTCCTCAAACCGTCGAACTTTATTGTATAATGGCTCGTCGCAAACATTGTTTCAATATCCTTAACGGTTTCTGAAAAATTAAAAGTTGCTCCATTGTGGAATATTAGTAGCTATATGTCGGCATCAGTGTGGTTATTCCTTGTGATTTAATATTTGCTCAGGATTTATATCTTGTGAGATTGAAATATAATAAAGGTTTGGTATGTACAAGGGAACTTCAGGCTTCAGATTTATGTTCTAATGTTGCCTCCTATAGCAAAGAGTTTTCTCAACTTTTCCACTGCATCTTCTGTGAAATGTGCCGTTTAGCAGGTTGCTGTTCGCCTTCTTCGCCACTTTCACTGAGTGAGGTGTTGCATTGATGAAGAGTAGAGGCAGAGATGACATGAGATTCAGCCTCGGAGATTTAGGGTTCTCGTTGTTTCTTAAGATCCGGTCAGACTAATACTCTTACCACTGTTACGACTTATTTCTTTGGAGATACTTGTTCGAATGTGTTGTGTACAACTTTGTACACAATGGTAAGGAGAGGTGAGCTACAGAGTGGTGCAACAAGTGTCGTCACAGGAAAGCTGGACAGGAGCAGAAATGATTAGCGAACAAGTAACATAGCAAACAGGAGATTTGCATTTCTCCAAGAGTACGGAAACTCAGCTATCAATGTCACAGGGAAGAAGAACGAACGAAGGTGCTGTAGCTTAATGGCTCAGAGAGCAATTGGCCTGAGTGGTTCCCACCGTCCGTCCTATACTGTGGTGACAAGGTGCGCTCGTAGTACAGAGCTGTTGGAGGTGTGGCTCAGCGGAGGCGCGCCATTGGGTCCGCAACATCCAGCGTGACCGCTGTCGGCGTCAGACGGAAACCTCGATATGCCGTGGGGTGGTACCGGTATATGATACCACAGAATGAACTTGTGCTCTGTGTCTAAGGACATCAATGGTGACAAAGCATTAAACTTTAGATTTTCTTCCTTCATAGCTTTCTTATGTTTGTCTTTAACCCAAATTCTGTGCTACCTACGATGACTGTTCCATTCCATATTCTAACACTTCGCTAATTTCGTACAGAAATGTTGTCGTCATTTTGCGAATCTTAGCATAGATGTATCTCGTCCTCTCGCACGATTATTCCCCTCGTGAGATTTGTTTTCACTTTCTTCACTGCGTGCTCGGGAACAAGTTGGCAATATCGGAGCCCCATCATCGGAACCACAACGATTTGTTGACTTTGCGTACACTCATTTGACTGTGCGGGACGGCCTAATCGCGTCGTTTAGCGCGGGTCCCAGGGAGACGTAAGTGTCCGTTGCCGCGAAGCGCGCTCGCCTACAGGTCAGAGGTGAGGATCCAAACGCGGCGAAAGCGGACACTCCGGAGTACGTGGTGCCGCTTCTTTCTGGCAGAGGTGACTCCGAGGTGACCCGGCGCGGAGCCAGCACTCGCCTGCGGGGCTGCCCTTCCAGCGCTGAGGAGCAGGCGCAAAACTTTCTTCCTGGTCAGACACACTCGGAAGATGGCCAGGCGGAACTGCGGCCGCTAGCGCCGGGCGCATCAGTTGTGATGACCACCTACCATCGAGCGACGTGGAGCAATTGAAAAAAAAAAAAAAAAAAAAAACTGGAGGTTGCACAGTAGGGTGAAAAATGGTGTTTATGGACAAAGGAGCAACCTGGTGAAATAGGATTACACGGAAGACGACAGATGCGACTGCAAATAAATATAGACAATGGAATATCCTCTCCTCTCCCCAAATCGAACCAAAGCTGCACATCAGTAATACCTGCTTTTTCACAATAACAACGCCAAAAAGCGGAAGAATGTTGCAAAACTGAGATTTAGTGCACTTTGGTCTCGAGAAGTGAAGTAGCAAAAGAAGATATCACCAAACACTTGATACTAAAAATCAGTCTTTAAAGCCAAATGCCCCGTACGACCGCGTGATTTTTTTCTCATCCACTCCTATGTGACCGAAAATTCTCTTATCTGGACAACTAATGTGCAGAAATTGTCTGAATCCATGTGTCAAATCATGTGTCCTGACCTTCCAGTCATACAATGACAATAACTGAAATCAGAAGCAGTACCAGAGTGAAAAACGAATATTCATTGTTCACGCTCGTGTGACATTTAATGTCACGCTACATACATTATATTAAGCGGACACAGAGTAGTGATTTATATTGTCGACCTAAAGGTTAAAACAAGGTACCGAAAACGAGCACCTCTCTCTGGTTAAGTCCAAAGCTACTGACAAGAATCTGGTTGAGTTTAGTGCGAAAAAAAAATTGTTGTTGTTGTGATCTTCAGTCCACAGACAGGTTTGATACAGCTCTCCATGCTACTCTATCCGGTGTGTTCATCTTCAACTATGAATAACTGCTACAACTTAACATCCTTCTGAATCTGTGTATTGTATTCATCTCTTGGTCTCCATCCACAATTTTTACCCCTCTCCCCCCCCCCCCCCACCACCTCACACTTCACTCCAATACTAAACTGATGATCCCATGATGTCTCAGAATGTGTCCTATCGATCTATCCCTTCTTCTAATCAAGTTGTGCCACAAATTTCTTTTCTCTTCAGTTCTATTCAGTCCTCCCCAGTAGTTATGTGATCCACCCATCTAATTTTCAGCATTGTATTGTAGTACCACATTTCAGAAGGTTCTATTCTCTTCTTGTCTAAACTGTTCATCCCTTATATTTCAGTTCATTACTACACGATTGTTAAGAAATTATACGATGAGCCTTTTAGTACTTGTTCAAAAATGGTTCAAATGGCTCTGAGCACTATGGAACTTAACTTCTGAGGTCATCAGTCCCCTAGAACTTAGAACTACTTAAACGTAACTAACGTTGCAGACAAGCGAACCAAGATCTCTGTTTTAAACATTTCTGGAAGATGACTGCCGACAGCCGTTAAGTAATGTATAAAACGCATATTTTAACCATCAGCTGTTTGTATCTTAAACCAAAATTGTACCGGTTTCGATCTTGGCCCATCTTCACGGATGAAGGATTAAAATGGTTCAAGCCGCCATATTGCATTAGTCATTAGTTAAAATGTGTAGTGCGTTTCATGAATACAATTACATAACACAGGACTGCTCTGTATACAATTTGTATTTGGATGTTTGCTTTTAAAGTCAAAATACAAATTGTATACAGAGCAGTCCTGTGTCATGTAATTATATTCGTAAAACGCACTACAAATTTTAACTAATGAATAATGCAATATGGCGGCTTAAACCATTTTAACCCTTTATCCGTGAAGATGGTCCAAGACCGAAGCCAGTAGATTTTGGGTTTAAAATAAAACCAGTTGATAGTTCAAATACGCATTTTATGCAAGATCTCTGTACTTAGATAAAGACTATCTCGCACTCCATCAGGAAAATAGAGCATGTTCTTCGGATACCAAGGGAGCTTGACGTAACAGAAAAGGAAATTTATTATGTACGAGAGAACCGAAGTACGCTCCTCTGAAGGGAATGGAAATATTGGAAACGGACATTACAACATAACGGCTTTCAAATGAAGAAGTCAGCCTGCTACAGGTTTGGAGGACAGAATTAGACAAGGGACAAAAAATTGTCATGGACAGAAGAGTGAATCAGGTTGGAAAGTATGAGAATTAGATAGTATTAGACAAAGATAAGTACCAAAGAAACAAGGTGATACGAATTAACACGTTCCTCCGATGGCCGAAACGAGAAGAAGAGGAAGTAACGAAGTTGGTGGGTGGTCCTCGTCAGTGGATAAGCTCAAGCGAGTGCAGACCTATCGACAGATCGTTATGCAAGCGGCCTGCTGGGCGGAGTTTCGCAAGACGCGCCGCCCGCCGCTTTCTATACAAACAGTGATGGCTCACACGAGCGCGCCGACAAGTAGCTGGTCTCCACCTGTCCGGCGCCTGCATTCTCAGGGAGGCGTTCGCATCTCGTGTAGCTCTCTGGCTGTCCAATTAACACGCCTCTACCCGCACCGCGCCCTCTGTGTGTTGTGCTGCGCTGATATTTGCCAGCCAACTTTCACGAGACGTCTCGTTCGACGAGTCGAGCTGTCCTTCCACTCTAGACATTTCCTACCCCTTCTCCAAAAGAAGGAAAAATTCGGACTAGTGACAAGGGAGTAATGAATAACTGCCTCTGCACATGTGGCTTCACTGCACAAGCCTGGGAAGGAACCAACAGATGCCAAGAACTTTCCTCCTTTTTTGTATCACCTGTGCAGTATCTTCGAGGTGGATTGTTTGCAACAGTATTGCGGCTAGTGTTGATGAAATGCTACTTCCTGAAGAAGAGGGTATGTGGCCTGGTAGGGTATGTTATGGTGAAATACTAAATTGCAGCCAAGATATCGATGATGGAGTCGAGAAAAATCTGGTGCAATAAGAGCATGAAAGGAAGAAAGAAATGCTCGGTCCCAAGTATCGCATGTACAACCACGCTATCATCACTCAATCTCTGATAATATATAACTGAACAGGGTGTTTCAAAAAGTACTTCACAATTTCAAAAATTCATATAAATCTAGTGAAAGAAGTTATAGAGCTGGGGTTTAGTGTTGTTTTGCAGGGAAACACATCAAGTTCTTTTACCTTACACTAAAGATGTTGTATGTGGCTTCCGTTGGTTGACCCGCACACATCCCACCGGAAGTCAATTTCTTCCCGAACTCGCTGTAGCATTGCAGGTGTAACTTGCTCAGTGGTGGCCCTACGAAATCGATGAGGATGACCAAGAACGAAATGTTTACTTCATGGAAGATGGTGCACCACTCCACTACCTGGCTGACGCCAGGGATTTTCTCAGTGACCGCTTTCCACATCAATGGACTGGCCGTGATGCGCCAATTGCCTGGCCCCACGTTCTCCACACGTTACACCACTACACTATTTTATGGGGATTCAACAAGGATATTGTGTTTGTACCTCCTGTACCAGCTTCTCTACATGAACTTAGAGCAAGAATTTACACCGCAACGTTGACTAATCGTTGTCTCACTCGCTCAACGAAGTCGTCACATGTGATTGGACGACCTGATGACTTCCCATGTCTTACCGAGCACCCTGTTGTTACGAAACATTTATGCCAGTGAAGGCAGCCATCTTTAACGCAACTGTCGCTAGCGCTCTTTACGGTGTGATTCGGCACTAGAGAACTACGCAAGTCAAAACTTGATGTATTTCCCTACAAATTGACATTACAATCCCCTCTGTAGGTACTGTTGTTGTTATTGTTGTTGTGGTCTTCAGTCCTGAGACTAGTTTGATGCACCTCTCCATGCTACTCTATCCTGTGCAAGCTTCTTCATCTCGCAGTACCTACTGCAACCTACATACTTCTGAATCTGCTTAGTGTATTCATCTCTTTGTCTCCCTCTACGATTTTTACCCTCCACGCTGCCCTCCAGTGCTAAATTTGTGATTCCTTGATGCCTCAGAACATGTCCTACCAACCGATCCCTTCTTCTAGTCAAGTAGTGCCACAAACTTCTCTTCTCCCCAATCCTATTCAGTACCTCCTCATTAGTTATGTGATCTATCCATCTAATCTTCTGCATTCTTCTGTAGCACAACATTTCGAAAGCTTCTATTCTTTTCTTGTCCAAACTATTTATCGTCCATGTTTCACTTCCATAAATGGCTACACTCCATACAAATACTTTCAGGAATGACTTCCTGACACTTAAATCAATACTCGATGTTAACAAATTTCTCTTCTTCAGAAACGCTTTCCTTGCCATTGCCAGTCTACATTTTATATCCTCTTTACTTTGACCATCATCAGTTATTTTGCTCCCCGAATAGCAAAACTCCTTTACTACTTTAAGTGTCTCATTTCCTAATCTAATTCCCTCAGCATCACATGAATTAATTTATATGAATTTTGAAAGTTGTTAAATCGTTTTTCCAACACCCTGTATTAACGCAGCAGATCGTATTCGACCGTCTTCGAGGAAGCTGAATTCGTCACACATGAATAAATTTTTGGTGGGCAGCAGTTACCAGACGCCAACTGGATAGCACTCAAAAGGGTGAGAACAACGGTTTGTGATAGGGGCCACCGGGTGAGACAGGTGTACACTGTGGGGAAACATGCTACTGCGCACAGATCCAGAGTCTGGAGCATCTTCTTCACTGAGCAAATATAAACGAAACTGTAAATAAGCATGAACTGCTTTTATCACAGAAAACTACTGAAACGGACGGCGGAAATTGGAAAACGAAGATACAATGGACTTTGGACTCGGAAAATAAAGTAAAGTAGCAAATGATGAGACTACCTGACGTTTGATTCTTATAGCAGATGTCGTCAAACGCTTCGCACAACCCTGCAGTTCTTCCGCATCCAATCTTATATGGTCTAACATTCTTCTAGACAACTTACGCGCAGAAAAATTTATGACTCTGCGTGTCAGATCGTGTGTCCTGATTTTCTAGTCATAGCACAAGGACAGTTTAAGACAAAACTAATAAAGTGAAAGATGAATATTCATTGTTCGTGATCACATATAATGCCACGTGACACACACTACAATCAAGTGAGGTGGAGTAATGATTTATGACGGCAACTAAAGGCATAAAAGCCGGTGCCGAAAACAGAGGCGCTCTTTCCGATCAAGGCCAAAGCTACCGAAGAGAAATCTTATGATTGAGGTTAATGGGAAACAAATTAGGCTGTGAGTATTTTGAGCGATGATGACACGCTGTTGCATAGAAGGGTACACATTTATTTTGAGGTACTTATTGCATGTGCGTAATGTGTCCAATCTTATGCTGTATTCTTGTGTCTTTTTTGTTTTGTCAGCAAGCACGAATCAAACTAATCAGCTTCTATCAGCTCTGATACACTTTTTCTGTGAGCACGCACAATTCAGTTACCTCTGGAGTCATGTTTCAATCGAAAAACCTTAGTTCATCTTTTTACAAAAGTGTGAAACACTTACTACTCCATTCCAGCTTTGAAAATTACAGGAATCACATTCTTTATTTTTGTTTTGTTTTCACTTAGCATAACTTCAGCAATAGTTTCGTTGATTGAGTGAGGTCTGCTCTGTTCTTATTGAGTATTTAGGAGGAGTATTTAGGTAGAAACAATGCCCTAAAACGATATACGTTCCTCTATATTTACAGGCATAAGTTAAGTCTGTAAATAACAATATAGTGCATGGGCCAGGGTATTCATCGTACCTTTCCCCTAATTGCTATTCCCATTACATTATAAACCGAGGATTGGAAGAAAATTTGACAACACCCATGACATAACTAATTTAATTCCTTAACTGTGGAGGACCCCATTTCAATTCCAGGCACTGACAGATATTTTTGTTGTGGGGGAGGACTGGAAATGGTTACTGTTAGCAGCCTGATGCTAACAGTCGTCAGAAGTAGCGGCTCCAAGATGTCGCAAAATCATAAAGGCCTGCAGGAAGTTGCGCTGCCCTCGCATCCTCCATATCGCAACCGAATTAAACCTTTGGCAGAGGACGACACGGCCGCCGGTCGGAACAATATGGTCCGTAACGACTGGAACGCGGGAAAGTCTGTTTCACTTCTCGGTGGCCGGTGAAGATTTCTTCCTGTGTTCTTGGGACACGAATTTAGCGTCCTACGATCTGCGTCATTTCGCACACTATTTCTCTAGATATGGAGCATTTTGCAAGTCTCTGTCTGAAGATAAAATGTTATTAGCGTCAGACAGTGTACTTTAATTAATATATTTCATTTTCACTCTGCCGTTGAAAATGAGGCCACCGTTTAAGAATTTTCAGCAAACAACCAAAGTGATATGTAGCATCGTCCCTAATGAATTTCATCAAAAACATTCCCACCACTTCGTCCGCAGCTCGTGGTCTCGCGGTCGCGTCCTCGCTTTCCGAGCACGGGGTCCCGGGTTCGATTCCCGGTTGGGTCAGGGATTTGCACCTGCCTTTAGATGACAAGGTGTTGGTGTTGTCCTCATCATTTCATCATCGTTCATGAAAGTGGCGAGTTTGAACTGAGCAAAGGTTGAGAATCTGGACGTGCGCTGAGAACCGCGCACTTGAGCGCCCCACATACCAAACATCATCATCAACATTCGTACCACTTCACATAAGGCGCGACCGAGATCACGACCCTGTTTATCACTCTCTATCCAGAATGATAAGTTGACAACTGTGGCCTCAAGATGAAAAATTTCAGAACACCAGGTCATCTGGTACTTTCACACAGTAAATGCCAAATTCTAGTCCCATTATGTATCTTTTTTTTCAGCTTGCCTTTCACCAGAGATGAAGCATTAGATCATACCAGACTGACGACAACGGGTGGAACGTACTAGAAGTCGTTTACAGAAATACGTTCAAGATTTCACCTGCATTTCTTAAAGAATTACATTAACAGAGGTAAGATTTTTCTCTCTCTGCTTTAGTGATTAATGTCTCTTTTATGCTAGTTTTTCTATACTGGTAATTAACACTAACTTTGGGGGTCGATTGTTTATAATATTCCTTGTCTTGTAACTAGTCTCTTTTTGTTCATGCTAATTGTTAGTGTTCATTCATTGCTTCGTAAGTCTTAGTTAGACTCATGTTGGATTTTGGAGCATGTGATTTTTTGCGAGACGGTGCCCTGCTACATTTATGTCTTTCTCTTTCCTTAGTCTCAAGTCCATAGGGCATAAGTACACCGTCATTTGCTATTATTTGGAATTAAAACCTTACATAAAAATAAACCTTCGGTGCAAGACTTACCTAAGACTGCAGGGACTCGAGGCTAATCTGTTTCGCGCTTACAAGGTGCGGCGCTTAAATTTGGACAAATTTAAAATGGAATTTTCGGCCATATCTTAGTTCCGCCGAAGGTCGCGATTTCCGTTCTTGAAATCCATAGGCTTCTAATAAACAGCCAGAACCTCAAAATGACCGAGATATTACAAACAGGTGCGGAGTACAGCCGAGGAGCCGCGATTATAGAAAGATTTCGCGTTGGGCGTTCGTCCACTGAAACAGTTCGATTCTTCGGGTACTCGAGATCAGCTGTTTTCGATATTGTCGCCAAGTGTAATGCTTCGGAGAAGTCTGCGGAAGATTCCACTAACCCGAAGAGAAAACCTTATTCGAGGAAACGTGTGTCACGAACTGTGACAGTCACAGAAAAGGCTCAGGCGCTGATTTCGGAGGACCCGGGGCAATCGCTGTGGAAATAGGCGTCAATATTGAATGTCAGCGAGCGCACAATGCGTCAGATGGCATAGGAGGATCTTGTACGAGCCATTTAGTCCAAAACCGCGCCGGATTAGCCGAGCGGTCTGAGGCGTTACAGTCGTGGACTGTGCGGCTGGTCCCGGCGGAGGTTCGAGTCCTCCCTCGGGCATGGGTGTGTGTGTGTGTGTGTGTCTGTGTGTTTGTCGTTAGGATAATTTAGGTTGAGTAGTGTGTAAGCTTAGGGACTGATGACCTTAGCAGTTAAGTCCCATAAGATTTCACACACACATTTAGTCCAGAACTGGCTTTCGGATAACGTTGACATGTTCTGTGGTCAAAGGAGTTCCGGCCCCCGAATAGCTCGGATTTGAACCCCTTCGACTACTGCGTTGGCAGCGTAGTCGAAAGAGTTGCCAATTAAGATAAGGCACCCTAATGTCGCTTCTATACGCACTACTATCGAAGCAGCATTCGCGAATATGGACAACACTGTTTTAAAGAGTGCGTGCGATCGCTTCGGAACAAGATTGGAGGCGGTCATTGCGGCTGAAGGGGGTTCCATCGAGTAATGTTACTCTTGAAAGATACCACTACTTATACGTAAAAGGATATTCATTTTCATTTATATTATGTTTTAATAAATTTGCTGTTTAGAAAGTTTCATTTATCCGAATTTAAGCGCCGCACCCTGTACACACCACACGTTCCCTCGGAGGCAGAACTGACCCAATGGCGCCAGGGGCTGCCAGTCTGCACTGCGGAAGAGGTCCCGGAAGTGCTTTACGGCCTTTTTTGTACGGGAAGCGGCGGCCGTTCCCAAGGTCTAGTTCGCACCTCTTCGCGAAGCGACACGTGTCTGTTCCTTTTACGATGGCCCGCACCAGCCCACCCTTGAGCCGAAGACAAGTCGGGGGGTAGAGATTTCTCGCGGTCGGCCGGTTCGCCCGCCTTACGTAACGTGTAATTTGTCGACGAAACAGCGCTAGTGTTACACGCGGGCACGTCAACACCGAGTGTTATGTTCTGGAGGCTGCCGGCTTCCTGTTATCTAACCGAGTTGTCAACTGCGTGGAGCGACGTAAGAATTCCGGGCCTCTAGGTCACAGCTCACGCGTGGTGACAGGCTGGATTCCGGGCTGAGGTACGTGTCAGGTGTTTCCGGCGAGGCTGGAACCTGTGTGAAACTTTTTGTGTTTCAAGCGTCATTATGAGCGTTGTAATGACCTAACAGTTTTATGTTACTTTTCTTACCGCTTCCGTACTCGAAAGGTTAACGTCGCTGCCTTCGTCGCGGAAGGATCTTGGTTCGATTTCCTGTACCTCCTCTGATTTTTCTGACAACGGAAACTCCCCATCGCACCCCTCTCACATTTAGTGGTAAAATGGCCCATTGGACAGCCCGTCAAAAGCTGAACACAAATAAAGCATGAAAACAGGAAGAAGGTGTACTGAACTGTGGAAAAATGAAGAAAAATAGAAACAGCGAACGGTCCATCCTTATTATCTGCAATATCCAACTACGTCATAGAGTGTAGTGTCGTGGTTGTGTGGTCACGGTATTAAACTGCGAAGCAGGAGGTCTATGTTCAAATCTCCCTCGTGCCCTATACGTATTTTTTTTTTTCACGAAATTACGAACTGTGCGTCCCGTCATTGACATATCTATTCGCTATATTCAGATCTGTTTATGTGTTGCGGCGTGATGTCCGTTTTCAACAGCGACGTATAACGAAGTGACCTCCAGACGTACGTACCTCCTTTTTTTCTACACAGGTACCACATGTATGCCTCTTGCGTGCCGTTTTGGAAGTTTTGGCTCTTTAATTCCTTCGTTGTAACACAGTTCACACCCATTTATTTCTTATTATAATTTCTGTGAGAGGTCTGTGAGTCATCTCGTCCGCTCTCACTGTTCATCACAGAATATGGATCATCTGGTAAGAATATATCACCGTCGCAAGTAAATGGTGATGAAAGTCAGAGCAGCTGAGATGCCGCATAGAACTGTCATAGATATGAAAACAACCAATGAACTGGTGTGGACTATGTGGCAACGAAGGAATTCAAGAATCAAAACTTCCACAAGTGTAAGAATCATAACACGTGGTAACTGCTTGGAACTAATAGGAAGTACGTACGTCTGGAGATCTCTTCGTTACACGTTGCTGTTTCAAACGGACATTACGCCACGACACACACACGCACGCACACACACAAACACACACACACACACACACACACACACACACACAACTTTGAATACAACAAACAGATACGTCAATGACCAGATGGGCAGTTCCAAATTTTGTGAAAAAAAAAGAGGTGCGAGGGTGACTTGAACCCAGATCTCCACCTTCGCAGTCAGGATAATATGAATGATGAATCTGAAATTGTAAAGTTCACTCGGCTCTGAGCTTTATTTATATTTTTGTTATTTTATTCGCATTCTTCGCGCGGGCGAGTGTTTCACCAGCAGAAATTTCCAATCTTCGTCCATGTCATAAATGAAGAAAAAATAACAACACAGTTTTGATTTAATAACATCTGATATTGAAACATTCTTAAAAAATGATGTTTTCTCGAGCAATGGGTCAACACCCTGTATAAATTGTTTGAAAGACTTCATTTACACTTGTGGTTTTCTATATTTTATGATGTGCTATCGTAAATTCCGACATTAGGCCATTTACAAGGACAATTCATTTGTTAGATTGCACCTATGACTTGATTCATATTGTGCAATGGCACTAATTGTGGCAGTATGCTATAATTTCCGTAGCATAACACGAAATTTAAACAGCTATAAGCGGAAATGACAACTGGGCTGATGATCATATAATGTTATTGCGACAATTGTTGTTCTTGCATCATGATGAAAACAGCGATATTGATAGATGTAGCAGTGTATGAAATGAAGAAGTCGAAGTGGGACGATAGGGGTTATGCGGTTCATTGGGGATTCCGAGTGTGAGGGCGCAGAAGAGAAAGACGGGACTCTAATTTCGAGGTAGGTGTTTTGGTCAAGAGTCTTTTTGAAAATGAGATTTGGTGCCTGCGGTGGCACAATGGAAGCCAGGCCATATTCATGGGACAGTGAAGAAGAAAAGAAAGGAGAAGGTGCTGTTGGTTAGCAGCTGCGTTCGTTAGCTGCGTAATTTACGTACTGGAAGTTGGAAATGGCAAGAAACTCAGGGGAAACGAGTCAGAGGGTCTGACATGCGAAGTTGACGGTGTGGATAAGAAAAACAAGTAGTTAAACAAGTGTGCCTGGTTGTGGAACTGCACTGAGCGCTAAAGAAACTGGTATAGGCACGCGTACTCAAATACAGAGATATGTAAACAGGTAGAATACGCTAAAACGACTATATAAGGCAACAAGTATCCAGTGCAGTTGTTATATCGATTACTGCTGCTACAATTGCGGGTTATCAAGGTTTATGTGAGTTTTAACGTGGTTGTATAGCCGGTGCACGAGCGATGGGACACAGCATCACCGAAGTAGCGATGAAGTGGGGATTTTCCCGCACGACCATTTCACGAGTGTACCGTGAATTTCCGGAATCCGGTAAAAGATGAAATATCCGACATCGCTGCGGTCAGAAAAAGACCTTGCAAGACCGGGATCAACGACAACTGAAGAGAATCGTTGAACGCGAAAGAAGTGCAACCCTTCCGCAAATTGCTGCAGATTTCAGTGTTGCACCATCAACAAGTGTCAGCGTGCGAACTATTCAACGAAACATCATCGATATGGCCTTTCGGAGCCGAAGGCCCACTCGTGTACCCTTCATGACTGCACGACACAAAGCTTTACGCCTCGCCTGGGCCCGTCAACAGCGACATTGGACTTTTGATGACTGGAAACATGTTCTGGTCGGACGAGTCTCGTTTCGAATTGTATCGATCAGACACGCGTGTACGGGTATGGAGACAACCTCATGGATTCGTCGAACCTGCATGTCAGCAGGGGACTGTACAGGCTGGTGGAGGCTCTGTAATGGTGTGGGGCGTGTGCAATTGGAGTGATATAGGACCCCTAATACGTCTAGATACGACTCTATCAGTGACACGTACGTAAGTATCCTGTCTGACCAGCTGCATCCATTCATGTTCATTGTGCATTCCGACGGACGCAGGCATTTTCAACAGGACAATGTGACACCCCACACGTCAAGAATTGCTACAGAGTGGCTCCAGAAACGCTGTTCTGAACTTAAACACTTCCACTGGCCACCAAACTCCCCAGGCATGAATGTTATTGAGCATATGTGGGATGACTTGCAATGTGCTGTTCACAAGAGATTATGGACACCCCTGCAAGATTCATGGTGTCATTTTCCTCCAGAACTATTTCAGGCATTTGTCGAGGCCATGCCACGTCATATAGCGGTACTTTTGAGTGCTCGTTGGGTTCCTGCATGATAATCGGCAGATGTATCAGTTTTTTGTTTTGGCTCTTTAGTGTATTTATTCGATTGCACCTATGAGTTGATTCTTATCATGCAATGGCAGTAATTGAGTATGTTTGAAAACTCAAATTTCAGTAGCATAAAACGAAATGTAAACAGCCGTAAGCGGAAATGACAACTTTCAAACGCTGAACTGATGATCGTATAATGTTATTGTAATAGTTGTTGTTCTTGTATGATGGTGAAAACAGCGATGTTGATAAATTTAACATTGTATGAAATGAAGAAGTCGACCTGGGAGGCTAGGGGTTATGCGGTTCAGTGGGGATCCCAGAATGAGGGCTCAGAGGAGCAAGGCGGGGGGGCTGTAATTTTTTAGGCATGTGTTTGTCATGAGTCTTTTGTTAACCTGAGCTTTGGCGCCTACTATGGTACAACGGAAACCAGGCCATATTTATAGAACAGTGAACAAGAGAGGAAAGGAGAAGATGTGGTTGATTAGCAGCAGGTAGGAAAACTGTGTATTTTACGTACTGGAAGTGGGAAATAGCCAAAAACTGCAGGGGAAATGATGAGGGTCTGAGTTGTAGAATTGAGGGAATGGGTAAGAGAAAGGAGTTGGAGAAGAGTGTCTAATGGCTTAAGAGAAAGTGGGCCTGGTCGTAGAACTATTTGGCTCGTACATTAGGAAGGAAAGTTCGACGAACGGCAAGGGTGATCTGATGTAGGGCGCACTGTCTTTGGTTGAGCCAAGCGAACGCTTATGAAGGCAGTTTTATCACCGGTAGCAAGACTTGGCGAAGCATAGCATAGGCGGAGGCCTTACTCACCGACGGTGACTTTGGTGACTCCTTAGCGGGCTTTGACTCTTGGGCGGTGGGGGACGCACTGGTCGCTGCCAGGAAGTGCAGGATCAGCGTCGCCAGCGACACGGCGCTGAACGCGGACGCCATCTTGCGTCTCGTTGTAGCTGCTGGTGCTTCTGACGATCCAGCTGCTGCCCGTGCGTCTGCAAAGGAAAACCGCAGCCTGAAGATTACGTTTCGAAGACACGCCGAAACGTTACGAATCGAAGATAACTAAGCTCTACTGCAGTTTGCTGTTCTGGAATGTGCCGGAAGAGGAAAAGCGAAGTAAAGTAATCGAAATGTGCATGGGTAGGTAAGCATAATATAAAGAGCCTTGCACGACATTTGCTGCTGTTGCAAGAGGAGTGAATTTAATTGCTGCTAGTTGCCTCACGGAACCGCTATCTGCTTCATCACGCTCGTTCGCCTTATTAACTCCAGCAATACCCATATATCTTTTAGCAGGCGAGCTAAAATTGAGAAAGAGAAAACATAAGAATACAATAAAATAGAAGGAACGAAATATAATAAATCCAGTACTACAACCAGTTACCCCATGAATAGCATTATTAAGTAGCACTGTACGTTCACTGTGCTTCATTGTAGGACGTAAGCCTGTTCAGTAATGATCGACCACATTACTACTGTATATTATGTGTCTCTGCTTACCCACATAAATTTTCACACTAGAATGAAATGAACTCATAATGGATTACATGAAGCATTTCAGAAGTTTCGTTCACGCTTATTTTAATTTAAAAATGTATTTATAAAATCGCCTTCGTAAGCATCGTTGCAATCTCTGGTGTGCTGTTGTGCTAACGTAAGAGCAAGTTTTGTAATGTGATCGGAACACCTCATCTAATAATTCGTAATCACCGCAACAGAAGCTTCCTCAAATATACCCAAAGACATCCCAGAGGCTGGCACTGCCTCTTATTTATATATATTCGAATGACTTTATTCTTGATTTCAGAACTTCAGGATGGGTGAGAAAACGTTCTCTATTCGAACATACCTAAGATTCGTGGTAATATCCTGGTACTGTGGCCTCACTAATTCGCCCAAACTAAGTACTCCAATTGCTGGTAAACAAACATAATCAATCGATTCGAGTTATTTCACGGGAGATGGTTCAAATGGCTCTGAGCACTATGGGACTTAACATCTGAGGTCATCAGTTCCCTAGAACTTAGAACTACTTAAAGCTAACTAACCTAAAGACATCACACACATCCATTCCCGAGGTAGGATTCGAACCTGCGACGGTAGCAGTCGCGCGGTTCCGGACTGAAGCGCCTAGAACCGCTCGGCCACCAAGGCCGGCTTCACGGGAGAGGAAAGTGGATTTTTCTAACAAGAACATTTCAGGCTTACAGCACAATTCTACAAAAGCAATGTCAAATTTGCTTAGATTATTTCGTTTAAGTTTCCTAATTTTTTGTGATACTTCTGGCTAGGAAGTGATTTTTAACCCGAATAGTTTTATTTTTGTAATTTACATTCATACGCACTTAGAACGGAACGAATAACTCACGAAAATATACCGTCTGGCTAAACAAAATGGCTATAATGATTGCACTAACTCGCCGTTGTATTGTGAAAGGAAGCAAACGATGCTGATTCGTGCCGAATGAAAAATGGGACCCTAAACAGGGAATTTGACCATTAGCATTATTGTACTTCCTGTGGAAAGAGGACAAAAGTATATGACTGATATAACGTATGGAAATACAGGGTATAGCGAATAAAGTAGTTTAGCGATGACAGGGAAGAAGGCAATCATGTTGATAAACTGTTCATGATTCAATCACCAAGAGCTGGAATGAAGAAAGGAAGCTTATGGTGTAACATCCAGGCGACAATACGATCATTAGAGACGAGCACAAGTTCAATTAGGAGAGGCAGTCTGCCCCCGCATATCGAATTAAGCATCCGATATCCTACTCAAGCAATTTAGGGAAATAGTGCAAGATATAAATGTGGATGGGTGGACTGGAATTTTAACCGACGTCTTCCCGAATGCGAGTCTAGTGATCCAATGACCGAATCACCTCTCTCGATTGAGCATTGGCTCTAATGGGGAAATCCCGTATTGTCAAACTGGACAGTGTCCTCCTCCTTGTAGCTTGCTGTTGCCTTCCTAAGACCTGTTATGGTTCACCGTACATCTGTGCCGTCGATAATTGCGCCGAACGCATAGTTACAGGTCATGAATCTGGCGATAAGGACAGCACTGTTAAATGTTGTGTTTCGAGGAAAAGGAGCTATTGCTAGTTATATACACAAGGCAAGCGACAAATGCAATTCGAAGAGGTATCTTTAACTGCTGTGATATTAAATAAGTAAATAAAATAAGAAAAAAGCGAAGAAGTACTTTAACCTAAATAGTTCCAAATCTGTTCACCCGTATCACCTTCTCGGCCCTTGCCTCCGATGCTGTGAATCGTATTGATCTGCAACTGTATAAAGACAGAAACGCGTTTAGAAACTTATAAACGTGTGTGGGGCGACCACTGAACTTCCTGGTTGACTCGGACCTTTATTACACTATCACCAATTTGTTCTGCTCATTCGCGGAGCTCACCTCACCAGAGTAAAGTCATGATAACAAATAATGTTACTTCGCACCTACTTGTAATGTCTGCAACAGTTCTGCAAGGTCTTCGTAGTCGACTAAACTGAAACCGTGCCGTGTTCTAGCGTCGCACTTATTTACAGTGTTGTCCTCATCATTTCATCATCATTCATGAATGTGGCGAGTTTGGACTGGGCAAAGGTTAAGAATATGTACGGGCGCTGACAGTCTCGTAGTTGAGCGCCCCACAAACCAAACATTATCATCATCATCATCATTTCCAGTGATACGCTACTGTAGACTCAATCATGCTCTGCATCTTCATCTGTACTCCGCAAGCCCTCTTACGTTGTGTGGTGGGAGTATTTTTCGTGTCGCAGTCATGTTCGCTTCTTCTGTCCTAGAACGAGTGTTGATAATCCTCCGCATGAGCTGGAATCTAATTTTACCTTTACGCCCTTTTTCGCCAGATATACGCCGGAGGAAGCAACATACTGCTTGACTCTTATGGGAACGAATGTTCACGAACTTTTAACAGAAAACTACACCATGATGCAATAACATTTCTCTTGTAGCGTGTGCCACTGGAGTCAGGTGAACCCTCCGTGACACTTCTGCGCTTAGTAATCGAATCTGAGACAAAACGCTCTGCTCTCCACAGTGTTTTCCCTCTCAGTTCGGATGGTTCCTTTGAAAGGGCACGGCCGATTTCCTTCCCAATCCTTCCCTAACCCGAGCTTGCGCTCCGTCTCTAATGACCTCGTTGTCGACGGGACGTTAAACACTACCCACCACTACCACCACCTCTCAGTTCCTATTTCTTCTGTCAGTCCTATTTGGTAAGCGTCACAGATCGTTTTATTTTAAATCGCTGCTTACGCACACTCTCTAATATTTAATGGGTGTGATAGCTTCCAGAGATTGACGTGCAGTCGTGGAGTAATACAATAACGGTCTTCCGGCCAATTTATATGCAATATCTTGCATCTGTTTGAGCTGAGGGCCCAATGCCATTCCATGCACCAAGCATCATCCTCTGCAAATCTTCCTGCGTTCTCTCGCATCGAGGCATCTTTGCTTGTACACCGGCATCGTCCGCGAGCAGTACAATGGACTTTGGTCACGCTTCAACACAAGACGCTAGGCTCAGACGCATTTACAGCTGTCATCGCAGCAGTCATCACCCTATAAGGGCTGCACACTTCAAACGTTCGGAATGACGTCTGCAGCGATGTCGTTGAAGAGCTGCAACATCCGCTTTCCATTGCTGTGCAGCATGTACACGCCGCAGGTCTACCCAGACTGCGCACGCCAACTTGCCAGAAAAGTGACAGTACGCCTAAAGTGTAGTTCCTTCTTTGGAGAAGGCAGCTAGTAGAGAGAAAAAACATCCTACGCGAATGATAACAAGGTGACTTGGCCAAATGCCGAGGCATTACCACTACCAATGTGTCCTGAGCAACAGGAAACGGCGGGCGGAGAAACCGCGTCGCCCGTGGCCCTGCGGTGGGCATTTCCTGACAACCTCGCAAACCGGTGATGCCCAATCGCGGTCACTGAAAACCTGCTCGAGCGGAACCACCGCCCAAGCACAGTGGCAGGGAAATAAATGAGCAGCTTAATTTTAGACAGTCGTCGGGCTGGTTACAGTAATGAAACGCGCTCATTTGACAAATGTGGCGGATAAAGCCCGTCAATGCCTTCTTAAAGGAACTGTGTTCATGAAACTTCTTTGGGTGGCGAGGCAAATATTGTGCCTACTCAGCTATGCAAGCGCAACCAGTTGTATCCATTCTTGCAGGAGGGTCAGTCCCGGAAGGTATGCAGCAGGAGTTCTGTGAAGTGTGGAAGGTAGGAGAGGATCTACGGGTGGAAGTAAAGCTGTGGGCGTTGGCCGTGAGTCGTGTTTGGACAGTTTAGTCGACAAGCTTTCCCATGGGAGGCAAAGGTCCCAGGTTCAACTGCCAGTCCGACGCACGGTCTGGAAAGCTTCAGATCAGCGAACATTCCAGCTGCACAGTGAGAATTCCTTCTGAGAACAATATTGACGTTCATAAGTTGAAGGGCTCTTGGAGACTAACGAAACAAAATTATGAGCAAAGACAATATATGCACTTCATAGTGCAATCTCAACAATGTGACATGAGACACAGCGATAGGGATGTAAGTCATACCGTGCTCATGGCCACTGGTGACACGAGATGTGGACATCTTCTGGCACATACGGCAAGACAACGATACTGCTCGGATTTAGCTCATGGTCAACTTTGCCAGAAATGATATGGATTGTTTCGCAGCTTTCGAAATCTTTACTCTGACTGTGAAATATCGCTACGAATATTTAACTCACGGCAATTCATCTGTCATCGTCTCTTACTGGTGTACGACACACGATTCTACAGGCTGATCATTCAATTTACTTTATCCCCCTACAGTATCCCGCAAACGACCAGTACCTTCATTATACGAGAACTTGTCGCTCCCGGTCTGTGTCATGATGGTCTGAAGAACACATCACATACAACAGAGTGCTCTTGTGGCCCCCAAGGTCAATTGCCTGCAGTCCTACGGGCCATATCTAGGATGTCATCGAGTGAAATGTGTCTCCCAGTTATGCAAATTCTCCGTGGATTGTGGGGAGTGATTTAGTAGTCACGGATTAGGATGTCTCCCCATGAAATTAGGTGTGTCGGGGAGTCACCGGCATCGTCAAGGTGAAAGGGCGAGTTAGATGCTGTTCATTAGGAGTGTGTAATGCAATTGCTGCGTCTGTGGCGTGTGCAGAAACCGCAAACGCGAGGGTAGACGAGGACGTCACACCTGGCACGGCGGTTGCAGTACCCCGGGGATATCTAGACCGGCGCGGCGACAGGTAACGGCGACGTCCTTGTGTCCGCGGCAGATGGACTGAATTCCTGACCTTATTTGCGGACGTGCGACGAGACAGCGCGGGACTCGGTACAGACGCGTGTGGAGCACTCCGCCTTACGAAACGAGAGCACCCGCGCTCCGGCTTACGTCACGGCCTGCTGCACGGGACTCTGAGCAGTCTGACAACCAGAGCAACTCGTTCTATTCCCGTACTCATGCTCTGCACCCAATTACGAGTTCCTTTATTTATGCGTATGTGCTTGTGGAAACGCATTACCCGGTAGTTCAGGTTGGGCATGATTGTTATCAGTAATAATAATAATAAGAATAAATACTCAAAATAATAAATACTCCTAATGCTAGCTCTCAGACAAAAACCTGTAGTAGGCACATTTGCAGATGTCAGAAAAGCATACGATTCGATAGACAGGCCCTCACTATTCCAAATTTTAGAACAGAGGGGATTAGATCCCAAAGCACGAGAAATCATAAAACAAATACTAATTGGCACGAAATCCAAAGTAAAATTTATGGAGGAGATCTCAGAACCCTTCGACATTCAGACAGGTGTGAGGCAAGGTGATGAACTCTGTCCTATTCTGTTCAACGGAGTTCTAAACAACGTTATGGAAGAATGGGAGAAAGAACTCAAGAAATGTGGCGTTTGGAAGCCAATGCGAATGGGTGCTGCCGAAAACAGCCTCCGCATACCATATCATGCATGTGCGGACGACCTGGCAATACTAATAGAGGATGAGCAGACTGCAATCAAACAGCTGGAATATAATGTGCAGAAAAAGTAGGTTTACAAATTTCATTTGAGAAAGCTGAATTCACTTGTTCAGAAACTAAAATTGCAAGCTTGAAAACAAAACATGGTAAAATTAACAGGGTTCAATACTTAAAATACCTTGGAGAATTCACTGAACCTGCAGGTATTGAAAAAATCTGAAATCAACATCGCCTCGAAAAAATAAAAAAAGGGTTAGGGTTAACGCAAAACCTCTATAACAAAAAATCAGTGTCAAGACGGGCAAAAAATTTGACACTACAATACTGTCACAGATCCAGGACTCCTATATGCACATGAAACACTACCCCTTGACAGAAAAACAACAACTTGAAAATGGTTCAAATGGCTCTAAGCACTATGGGACTTAACATCTGAGGTCATCAGTTACCTAGACTTAGAATTACTTAAACCTTACTAACGTAAGGACATCAGACCCATCCATGCCCGAGGCAGTATTCGAACCTGCGTCCGTAACAGCAGCTCGGAAACAACTTGAAGACATCAAAAAAGAAGAGAGAAAGATCACCAGGAAAATACTAGGAGGAAAACATATCCAAGACGGTTATAGGCTACCATCGATGAAAACCACAGAAAAGTTTTCAAACATCGAAACTGATATCAGGAAAAGGCGAATGAAAGTCTTTGGGCATCTCAGCCGACTACCAGATAATCGATTGACGAAGAGAATAATAGATTGTGTAGCCTCACTTAAGAATTCCACACCTTGGGTAGACGAAATTCGAAAGGACCTAAATAATGCAAACATAAGGCCAGCCGACATTTTAGAAAGAGGCACCTTCAGACACAAAGTAGGCAAATGGGGAGTTATATCAGAGCAACCAAAATAAAAACAGTAGAGACCAAAGTGAGCGGATGAGCGTAAACAAGCCTTTTTGGAAAGAATGAAAGCCTACTGGAATAACAAGAAGAACTCAAAGAAAAATTGAACGAGCTATTTGCTAAACGTTTTGCGTCGAAGAAAACGATATATAGACAGGTGATTCAGAAAATGTCGTTCTTGCGAAACACAACTGCCTTTTTGTCCACACAAAGTAATAACTGCTGTCGGCAGGGCATTTCAATTTGATTCCGTATTTATAGATTTCCAGAAGGCTTTTGAAACCGTTCATCACAAGAGGCTTCTTGTCAAAGTGTTTGCCTGTAGAGTATTGTCTCAGTCGTGTGATTGGATTTGAAGGGCAGTTAGTTCTGTGATATCGCGAAACATGGGAGAGAGTGTCGCGGGTATGATACGCGAGTTGGGATCGCAATCACTGCAAAGAAGACGTTTATCATTAAGACGATATCTTTTGACAGAATTTCCATCACAAACTTTCTCCTTCAAATGCGAAAATATTTTGTTGACGCCACCCTACATGGCGAGGAATGATAATCCTAATAAAATAGGTAGAACAGACTTCACACAGGAATATTTGTTTATTCGTCCCACGTGCTGTCTGGAACTGGAAAGGTGGAGAAACAAGTTGAAGATGGTTGAGTGAACCCTCCGCCAGACACTTATGCGTAGATGTAGATGTAATATTACGAGGGCTATCCATAAAGTACATTACGTTTTAGACTTAAAAATAAATAAAGTATTGGAATTTTTTTAATTATATACAGATGAAAGCCACACTTAAATACTACTTTTCTACATAGTTGCCATTTAAATTAAGGCACTTATCGTAGCGATGGACGAGCTTGGAAATTCCTTCGTCGTAAAATTCGGCCGCCTGCGCCTTCAACCACGTGGTTACGTCTTCTTGAAGCTGTGCGTCGTCATCAAAACGCTGCATAGCCAACCACTTCTTCATTGCTGGGAATAAGTGGAAGTCGCTCGGTGCCAGGTCGGGACTGTACGGCGGATGAGGAAACAACTCCCACTTAAAAGATTCGAGAACTTCACGAGTGGCATTTGCCGTGTGGGCCCGGGCTTTGTCGTGAATCAGCAAGATCTTTGAGCCCAACTTTCCCCTGCGCTTGTTTTGTATTGCTCTTCTGAGGTTGTGCAGAGTTTGGAAATACCTTTGAGAGTTTATTGTAGAGCCTCTTTCCAGGAAATCCACAAAAATCACACCTTTTCTGTCGCAAAAGACATTCGCCATCACCGTCCTCGCCGACATTGTCTGCATGCATTTCTTGGGTTTTTGGGGGGAATCCGTGTGCCCCCACTCATTGACTGCAATTTTGTCTCGCAGTTCACGTGCTTAACCCATGTGTCTTCACCAGTAACGATGCGATCGAGTAATGAGTCGCCATCTTTCTCGTAAGCTTCCAAAAACGTTAACGCTGCAGCCATTCGCTGATTTTTGTGAATCTCTGTCAAGATTTTTGGTATCCATCTTGCACAAAACTTGAGGTAACCAAGCTTTTCGGTAATGATTTCGTGCAACAAACTTCGTGAAATTTGTGGAAAACTCATAGAGTGTTCCGTTAATGTGGAATTATGGTTTTCACGGACCGCAGCATCGACTTTTTCGACAAGTTCGGCAGTCGCTATGCTGGGACTTCCACTTCGCTCTTCATCATGAACGTTAGTTCGACCATTTTTAAATTTTATTACCCATTGACGCACTCCACCTTCAGTGATTATGTTGTCCCCATACACTTCACAAAGCTGCCGATAGATTTCTATCGGTGTACAGTTTTTTTGCAGTCAGAAACCTTATTACAGCACGCACTTCACACTTCGCGGCATTTTCAATTAACGCTGACATTTCAAACTGTCACAGTAACTCAACGGAGTACAGCACGAACCTCTCACCAGCACGGCAGGACGCCGACTGAGCGGCGGAATGCCGTGACACCAAGATGGCCGCGCTAGCCCCGCCCCTAACGGACGCAAACGAAAACGTAATGTACTTTGTGGATAGCCCTCGTATATTGACGTCTGCGTTTGTTGTCGCTAATACCTGTGGTGCTACCTCGGTGTGGCTGCAACCCAACTGCTATTCGCGGACACCTTTTTGTTTTCACTTGCACAACTTTTCGATCGGACTGTAGCAGCTCACCCGAGGAAGAGCAAGGAAGGGAAAGCTGGGCGCCGGACAGAGCGCGTGTGCGTTCTCGGCTCGGCAGGGGCGCGCCAGCACCACCAGAGTGTCTGCCGCTGCCGGCGCGGTGCGCAGAGTCGTTACGCAAGGCGTCGATCGGCGCACACACAGCAGACGCTGCCGCGGCGGCGCCGCCCCTCATTAGCATACAGATTGCCCTCCAGTGGCCGCTCCGCTCCCCCGCTTCCGTCCCTCCTCGCGCTTTTTTTTTTTATAACACTCGCCGCCCCGGCTTTTCTTAGCCTATTTAAATTTGTTTGGATTTCTTCCGGTATCGGCGGGAAGTAAAAGTTGAAGCCGCTTGGCACCGTGTGCCATTAGCATAGCGACGAGACGCCCGCGAAACCCTGCCCTCCCCCTCCCCTCCACTTTTAAGTAACTGTACGGGTAATCAACCCATCAACTGCCGATAAGTGGGCAATCGAATTCCGTCGTCAGCGAAAGGCGCGCCAGCTGCTAACAACCGCACGGACTGTTTCGGAAGATCCGGGTCCTGTTCTCTGAGACTTCGTTGCAATTTAAATGTGTCTCGTAAATCGTCTACGACATTGCCAACTCATTTTTAAAGCTATGATCTCAAGGCCCATGAAAATTGCATATTGCCGACTACATAGCCCGACTGCATAGCCAGACAACGTTGCCCGGTAGCACTGCAGCCCCAGGAACTGCAGCCACAGCCAGATGTAAGACAACTGTTGACCGGCAATGTTTGCGTAGCACATTTAGGGGCCACAAGTGTTTACACGGGCCACACTAATTTCACAAAACAGGCGACCGCGAGCCACTGGAAGTCAATCTACTGCTTTTGTACCACACAAGGAATAAAGTTAGGACCATCAAGAGAAATCGGGTTTTGTGTATGCGTTCTTTTTTGGATATTTCACTCGTGAAATGATGCTTGACCCGTACCTTTTCCCAGAATTTTCCGGAGCGAGCTGGTGCAGCGGTTAACACAGTGCACTCGCATTCGGGAGGACGACGGTTCAAACACGCGTCCGGCCATCCTGATTTAGGTTTTCTGTGATTTCCCTAAATCGCTTTAGGTAAATGCTGGGATGGTTCCTATCAACAGGCACGGCTGACTTCCTTCCACATCCCTCCCTAATCCGATTGGTCACCTCCGCCGAATCAGTCAACCAACTAACCAACCAGAATTTTACCAGAATGTCGAAACACGCTGTCGAATATCTCGTACAGGAAATTAACCTGAGAAATGCTAAAACCCATACAAATGTGAGAGAGCGAGTACCAGTTACAACCGAATTGGCGATCGGGATACTGGTGATTTGTACACAAGCTTAATGTACAACTTTGAAGTATGCTATACGTCAATAAGCTTCTTCTTATTAGAAGTATGCAGTACTTTGGTAGAACAACTGAAGGCTTTGATAAAGGTAAGTTTCCAATAAGAATTCAGTGTTTAAATGTATTTTCTTTTTATTCAGCTTGCTACGGTGACACACAGCAAAAGAATGGGTATATGCGATCTCATCGGCAACAGCTCGCCAAATGTCCTTCTTCGGAATGCGACCTCTTCATACATTACCTTCGTTTCCCACAGCTCTACGAATTACATTTATGAAATTCGTAGTTCTCTCGTTTTTTCGCTTTTCAATTACTGTACACAATACACTCACAATACCAAATAATTAAGAAATCAGTTGGATGCATGCGCGAAAACTTGCGAACAAAAGCGAAACGGTATTCTTTTTTCTAATACGCGACTACAGCGCTGTCGGTGGGATAAGTAGGAAACAAAGGTCAGAGCGAATGGGAAGCATTTACCTTGGAGGTAAAAAAAGAAGAGATAAGGGAGACGACACTATACACTTACGCTGTACGTTGTTTTGAAGCCAGAGTGGGCGGGGCCTGTTGCAATTTTAAATACGCCAAAACACTACCAGACTACTGTTTACAACCGCTTCTCGTTCATTATTTATGTCGTGTGCAGACAAGATTTCTTTTAAATATTGAAAATTACAGTGCTTACCTGAACAACGTAGTGTCAGGAAGGCAGTTTCAAACGTTTTTCTGCTCTTAAATGCATATTTACTCCAGTAGTACGACACATTTGGCCTCGTTCATGTAATTTGTTTTCTTTCTTGATCTATTTCGAACAACAAAGAAGAGAAGGTTGAGATGTGAAACTGATAATTTCGTAATGCATGTAATTTCACTTTTACTGTATTTGTGTCGGATGCAAATGAAGCTGGAACTACGAAACCAATGCTTGTTTGCTTACTGGTACTGCTTATTGTTCGTTACATTTTCAGCTTTCAGCTCGCATGCACCACATTTTTAATGTCGCAGGTGATGCTCCAAAAACGACCAGCTTTGCGAAAGAAGCGGCGACAATTTCTGCGCAACCCATGCATCATTTTGCACGACAATACGCGGGCGCATACAGCGCAAGCTGTGGCTGCTCTGTTCGGTCGATGGGACTGGGAAGTACCGTGCCATCCACCATACTCCCCGGACGTAAGTCCTTGTGACTTTGATTTGATTCCGAAGATGAAGGAACCACTTCGTGGCATTCGCTCCAGAATTGTTCCAGAGATTCGACAGGCAGTAGACTGCTCCATTCGCACCATCAACAGAACATGTTCTGATAACGGTATACTACGCCTTCCACATCGCTGCCGACGGGCTCTATACAACGCTGGTGACTACTTTGATATACAATAACAGGTGCAAACATATAACTCTTTTGTATCGGTTATGAATAAATAGGTGCCACTATTTAAGTTTCAACCTACGTGTAATAGGAAGTCATTTCTGAAGGCATTTGTCCGGAGTGTAGAGTTACATGGAAGTGAAGGTAGATAGTTCGGACTTACAGAAGAAAGCTGTTGCTGCAGAAGAATGCTGAAGGTTTGTTGAGAAGGTCGAATAACAGCAGTGAATATGATTGGGGAGAAAAGAAATATGTGTCATAATTGGACTAAAAGAAGAGATCGGTTGATAGGACAGTTTCTGAAGAATCAGGAAATGCAGAGTTTAGTATTAGAGGGAAGTGTAGGGTAGCTATTTGAAGATGAAGCGGTTTGCACAGGACAGATTAGCTTGGAGAGTTGCATCAAACCATTCTTCGGACTGAGGACGAAAAGAACAACAGGAACGCCACTTTAGTAGAGTTTTCGTGGGTGCCCACAACAGCTTGAGACGTATTCCCAGTTGAATCCCTTCCCGAAGGACTCGGCCAATTTCTTTCCGTCAGTCCTACTAGCTTGTACTGTGCTCCTAGTCACCTCGTCATCGGCGTGACATCAAATCTTAATCTTCTCTGCACTTGAGGAGGTTCTCTACCCCTGAAAGTAAGAGGCGCAGCCATGTACTGCTGGGGGCGCAGGCGGCCCACCGCTCACGGAGCAGGCGACTGGGCCGGCAGCTGACGCGCCGTCGAGGCCAGCGAGTTATGAGGCGCTGACCGGCGCCCGGTTCCTGACCTTGTCTGCTCAAAAGCGGAACCGACGCCGCGTCTGCTCTGTATTTATGGAAGTGCGCTCTTGCGAGAAAATCCGTCTCTCCCTCCTGAACACTGTCAGTCGCCGCGTATTGTCCTATTTCTCCACTTTCCAATACATATGACGGTGCGGGCGAAGAATCTTCGTTTTACGTAACCATATTTACACAGTCTGCATCTGTCACACTGTCGAAACTATACGAGGAGTAATGATTCTTTTAATTACGCACACGGAAAAATAAATTTACGTAGTTAATTTTTTTGTATTTTCCATCGTTCTTTAGTTGCTTCTATATTCTCGAAGGTGTTCAAATGGTTCAAATGGCTCTAAGCACTATGGGACTTAACATCTGTGGTCATCAGTCCCCTATAACTTAGAACTACTTAAACCTAACCAACCTAAGGACATCGCACACATCCATGCCCGAGGCAGGATTCGAACCTGTGACCGTAGCAGTCGCGCGGTTCCGGACTGAAGTGCCTAGAACCGCTCGGCCACAGTGGCCGGCCCGTCACTATCAGTCAACACGAACTTTCGTTCGCCTAGTGAATTAACGGATACTGTTTTTCTGCTTCACCTGTGTGAGGTATAAATATTCGATACAATATCTCTTGACAAAAGCAAATGGTTTGGTTACGTTCATCAGGAAGCACCACCCACAATAACGCACGCAGTAATGATAAACACACAGCGGCAGTCGGAAGGACTATGTTCAGTAAACACACACACAAATAACACAGACTGACCGTGAAGTGTTGAATTGCAATATCTTCAAACACACCGAAAAACGGGCATCATTGTGTACGCATCCACGAGTGTACCGTGAATTCACGAGTGTACCGTGAATGTCAGGAGTCCGGTAAAACATCAAATCTCCGACATCGCTGCGGCTGGAAAAAGATCCTGCAAGAACGCGACCAACGACGACTGAAGAGAATCGTTCAATGTGACAGAAGCCACAGGCAGATTGCTGCAGATTTCAGTGCTGAACTTAACTTCTGAGGTCATCAGTCACCTAGAACTTAGAACTAATGAAACCTAACTAACCTAAGGACATCACACACATCCATGCCTGAGGCAGGATTCCAACCAAACCAAGGAACGAAACATGAGCGATATTGGCTTACGGAGCCGAAAGGGCACTCGGGTACCTTTGATGACAGCACGACACAAAGCTTAACGCCTCGCCTGGGCCTGTCTACACTGACATTGGATTGTTGATGACGGGGAACATATTGCCTGATCGGACGAATCTCGTTTCATATAGCAACGAGCGGATGAACGTGTACAGGTATGGAGACAACCTGATACCGCTGATACGTCTAAATACGTTTAAATTCAGAAGATCGTTCCTGGAGCCACTCTGTAGCAATTCTAGGCGTGTGGGGTGTCGCATTGCTCTGCTCGAATTCCCCAATCTTTCGGAATGCAGAACGGACATGAATGGATGCATGTGATCAGTATGCTTACGTATGTGTCACCTGTCAGAGTCGTATCTAGACGTATCAGCGGTATCAGGTTGTCTCCATACCCGTACACGTCCATCCGCTCGTTGCTATATGAAACGAGACTCGTCCGATCAGGCAACATGTTTCCCGTCATCAACAATCCAATGTCAGTGTAGACAGGCCCAGGCGAGGCGTAAAGCTTTGTGTCGTGCTGTCATCAAAGGTACACGAGTGCCCTTTCGGCTCCGAAAGCCCATATCGATCATGTTTCGTTGCTTGGTTCGGTTCGAATCTTGCCTCAGGCATGGATGTGTGTGATGTCTTTAGGTTAGTCAGGTTTCCTTAGTTCTAAGTTCTAGGTGACTGATGACCTCCGCTCTTCTGAATTTAAACACTTCTGCTGGCCACCAAACTCCCCAGACACAAATATTGTTGAGCATATCTGGGATGCTTTGCAACGTACTGTTCCGAAGAGATATCCACCCCCTTGTACTCTTACGGGCTTATGGACAGACCTGTATGATTCATTCCCTTCAGCATTACTTGAGGCATTGCATTTTCAACTTCGCGCGGCGTAATGAATAGTCTATTAATTTTCGGGCATGAAGCCGTCCAATTTTTTTTTGTCGTGTCGTCAGTCTTGTCACTCACTCTGAGGATGGCCGGACGATACCTGGCCGAAATGTCAGTGGAGGAAATTTTATTTGCGCCGCTGCATGCCCGAAACTTAGTGGACTTGTGACATTAGTCGAGTCCATGCTACGGCCTGGTGCGGCGCTACCGCATGCTCTCGGGGGTCCTACACGATATTAGCCAGATGAAAGAGTTTCTTTGATTCTTCATTGTACACTCCTGGAAATGGAAAAAAGAACACATTGAGACCGGTGTGTCAGACCCACCATACTTGCTCCGGACACTGCGAGAGGGCTGTACAAGCAATGACCACACGGACACACCAGGAACCGCGGTGTTGACCGTCGAATGGCGCTAGCTGCGCAGCATTTGTGCACCGCCGCCGTCAGTGTCAGCCAGTTTGCCGTGGCATACGGAGCTCCATCGCAGTCTTTAACACTGGTAGCATGCCGCGACAGCGTGGACGTGAACCGTATGTGCAGTTGACGGACTTTGAGCGAGGGCGTATAGTGGGCATGCGGGAGGCCGGGTGGACGTACCGCCGAATTGCTCAACAAGTGGGGCGTGAGGTCTCCACAGTACATCGATGTTGTCGCCAGTGGTCGGCGGAAGGTGCACGTGCCCGTCGACCTGGGTCCGGACCGCAGCGACCCACGGATGCACGCCAAGACCGTAGGATCCTACGCAGTGCCGTAGGGGACCGCCACTTCCCAGCAAATTAGGGACACTGTTGCTCCTGGGGTATCGGCGAGGACCATTCGCAACCGTCTCCATGAAGCTGGGCTACGGTCCTGCACACCGTTAGGCCGTCTTCCGCTCACGCCCCAACATCGTGCAGCCCGCCTCCAGTGGTGTCGCGACAGGCGTGAATGGAGGGACGAATGGAGACGTGTCGTCTTCAGCGATGAGAGTCGCTTCTGCCTTGGTGCCAATGATGGTCGTATGCGTGTTTGGCGCCGTGCAGGTGAGCGCCACAATCAGGACTGCATACGACCGAGGCACACAGGGCCAACACCCGGCATCATGGTGTGGGGAGCGATCTCCTACACTGGCCGTACACCTCTGGTGATCGTCGAGGGGACACTGAATAGTGCACGGTACATCCAAACCGTCATCGAACCCATCGTTCTACCATTCCTAGACCGGCAAGGGAACTTGCTGTTCCAACAGGACAATGCACGTCCGCATGTATCCCTTGCCACCCAACGTGTTCTAGAAGGTGTAAGTCAACTACCCTGGCCAGCAAGAACTCCGGATCTGTCCCCCATTGAGCATGTTTGGGACTGGATGAAGCGTCGTCTCACGCGGTCTGCACGTCCAGCACGAACGCTGGTCCCACTGAGGCGCCAGGTGGAAATGGCATGGCAAGCCGTTCCACAGGACTACATCCAGCATCTCTACGATCGTCTCCATGGGAGAATAGCAGCCTGCATTTCTGCGAAAGGTGGATATACACTGTACTAGTGCCGACATTGTGCATGCTCTGTTGCCTGTGTCTATGTGAGTGTTGTTCTGTCAGTGTGATCATGTGATGTATCTGACCCCAGGAATGTGTTAATAAAGTTTCCCCTTCCTGGGACAATGAATTCACGGTGTTCTTATTTCAATTTCCAGGAGTGTATATTTAGAGATAGCTGCCATTCGTCACACCACCTAGGAATTTAGTCCAAGTCATCTTGTATTGCAGTCGAAATTTTACGACTGCCTGTCGTAGGACTGTGGCTTGAAATCGCACCACAACTGTGCGTTTCCTCGGCGAGAGCGAACAAGTGCCAGCGGCGCTTTCCCGCGCTCGGGCGTCCCACGGCGGCTGTGTATGCGCCGGCTGCTCGCTGCTGGCACCCATTGTTGGCACGGGCGCGTGGGCAAGTACGCGCGCGCGGCGAAAGTGGCTGGCCGCGCCGGGGAGCTATGGCGGCCCCTGGTGCCAGAGCCGTGGCAGGGGCGAGGGGGGGGGGGGGGGCAGTTACTCAGCTCTGCTGGGCTGCGCGACGCCTGCTTCAGCGTCTGTTTACACGTTCCCTAAAGAGCGCGACAAATCGCGCCTCGCAGTGTCAGTGGGGAAAGGTCGCGGCAGTTTCGACGCGCCGCAGCGCGCATATCAGTACTGTACACAGAGAGACATTTACCGTGGCGTCGAGTACTGAAGGGAGACTAGCAATTCTCGCTTTCTCTGCCGCCGTTGCAATATATGCCTTGGCAGTGAACAATACGAGAAAGCACGAAACTGGGACTGCGTGACTCAAAATGCATTGACCGAGGAAGGGAGGGATGGGCACAGGAGGAATGTTTGAAACAATATTTGAGACTTAATGAGGGTAATTACTAATTCCTACCGGAAAAGATATGTCATGACACATATCGATAGCAGCCCAACTCGTATCGAGGTTGGTAACGGAATGTCAAGTTTCTGTCAGGCGCCGACAGCGGTCACGCGGGATCTGCCAGACCCAATGGTGCGCCCCCACTGAGCCACACCTCCAGTTGCTCCGTACCACGAGCGCCCTCTGATGCTGCGATATAGCACGGTTGGCGGCAGCCGCTCAGCCCACTTGTGCTCGTAGCCACTGCGCTACGACACCTTCATTTGTGCTTCATCCTTCTTGACATTACACCGAGCGAGGTGGCGCAGTGGTTAGACACTGGACTCTCATTTGGGAGGACGACGGTTGAATCCCGCGTCCGACCATCCTGATTTAGCTTTTCCGTGATTTCCCTAAATCACTCCTGGCAAATGCCGGGATGGTTCCTTTGAAAGGGCACGGCCGACTTCCTTCCCCATCCTTCCCTAATCCGATGAGACCGATGACCTCGCTGTCTGGCCTCCTTCCCCAAACAACCCAACCCCTTCTTGACTTTAAGATCTGGACTTTATTTCTTGCTGCAATTTTTCTAATGAGTCTTCGTGTCCTTGGAGAAATACATGTTAAAGAAATCTTCTGTTTGTTATGTTAAACTTGTTCGCTAATAGTTTCTGCTTCTGTCCAACTTTCCTCATACAACAGTTGTCACACCACACTGTAGCCCACCTCTCCTTATCATTCTGTACTAGGTAGTGCACAACAACAAATTTATGCCACGACTTAACTAAAAGAGGGATCACTTAATAGTACACTTGCTGAAGATTCAGAGAATCAAAATGGCTCTCAGCACTATGGGACTCAACTGCTGTGGTCATTAGTCCCCCAGAAGTTAGAACTACTTAAACCTAACTAGCCTAAGGACATCAAACACATCCATGCCCGAGGCAGGATTGGAACCTGCGACCGTAACAGTCGCACGGTTCCGGACTGCGCAGCTAGAGCCGCGAGACCACCGCGGCCGGCATTCAGAGAATCGCCAATTTGAAAATAGCGGAGAGAGTCGAGGGTTGCGGATGCATGACAGCAGTAAGCCAGTTCAAATGGATGGCTACAGTACTTACACAGATATGAAAAGGCTTGTGCAGGTTATGTCTGCCTCCTTAGCTGAGGCCGGCCGGGGTGGCCGAGCGGTTCTAGGCGCTACAGTCTGGAACCGCGCGACCGCTACGGTCGCAGGTTCGAATCCTGTCTCGGGCATGGATGTGAGTGATGTCCTTAGGTTAGTCAGGTTTAATTAGTTCTAAGTTCTAGGGAACTGATGACCTTAGAAGTTAAGTCCCATAGTGCTCAGAGCCATTTGAACCATTTTGAACCTTAGCTGCCGTGCGGGATGAGCCGAGCGGTCTATGCGCAGCAGTCTTGGACTGTGCGGCTGGTCCCGGCGGAGGTTAGAGTCCTCCCTCGGGCATGGGTGTGTGTGTTTGTCCTTAGGCTAATTTAGGTTAAGTAGTGTGTAACCTTAGGGACTGATGATCTTAGCAGTTAAGTCCCATAGGATTTCACACACATTTGAACTTTTTTTTTTTTGAGCCTTAGCTGGGTGGTCAGCCAGGTTGACTGCCATGTGGAGGACCCGGGTTCGAATCCTGGTACTTCCAGGGATTTTTGCTTGGTGGGAGTACTGGTACGCGGCATACTCATGAGCCCAACTGAGGAGCTGCTCGACAAAGTAGTAACGCTTCCAAGGTCAAGAAACCTGACAACGACCGGAAGAACGGTCTGATGTCCATATGTCCCTGCATGCCGCGTCCGATGAGCCGTTAGCAGAGGAAGACACGGTGAACGGTCGGACCCGATAGGCTGGTTTCGGGCCACAACGCGGAACTTGTTCAAGTGAGACTAGCTTCAGGAACTACATCAAACAAGTTCAAATGGCTCCAAGTACTATGGGACTTAACATCTGAGGTCATCAGTCCCCTACTTAAACCTAACTAACCTAAGGACATCACACACATCAATGCCCGAGGCAGGATTCGAACCTGCGACCGTTGCAGCCGCGCGGTTCTGGACTGAAGTACCTAGAACCGCTCGACCACAACGGCCGGCTACAATCACAAGTCTATACAGCACTACTAAATACGTCCATCACCTACCACACTGCAACTAAGAATGTATCAGATTGCGTAAAGACTGTGCCAAGACAAGACCAAAGATTGTTTAACTGTAATGCAACTTGTTCTCTCTCTCTGACGTGCACACTTATAACATATAAATATCAAAATCACATGACTACCTAACGAAGGAACTATGTTTTTTTTTAACGCTTTGCAGAGCATGTGGTAGCACTGTCTCCTGGAGATGTTGCCAGTGCTGTGTGCAGGAGCCTCGGTTTTCCTCGCCTCTCGCCAGCGTCCAGTGCGAGGAGCCGCCCGCCGCCTTTCACTTTGTGGACGCTCGCCGCTGGACGTCCATGCTGCTCCTCCTCACACAGCCAGGCTACCACTAAAGCCGCGGCGTACAACGACACGTCAGAGCTCACGACTGTACAAAGTACGGACAAGACATTACGCATCTGTATGCACCTGCAGCGCCGGTAAGTTTCGTCTGTGAAGCTTTTTGTTCCCTCATTTGCCAGAGTATTCTGTCGGCAGACGCATCAGACTCCCGTGTCCTTCAGTAGGGGAGAGCGTTGAACCAGGGGGATAGATTACCCAGAAACATATTATGTTTCCTGGTGTGTGACCGATTGTAGAATCGCACGAAAGAACGCTCACTAGAGACCGCCATAAGCAGTTTTCGGCGTCTTTTGCTTCTTTTGTTGTTATAACACATCAGGTTGTATTTTGTGCAGCGTTTGTAAATATTACGAGTTCTACCTGTTTAAGCGCTGTGCAAAATGTTAAATGTATATTGCGGATATCGTTAATTCCCCAGTTAACGAGTGGTCATGTTGAGTAAAATTCTGTATATTTTGAAAACTAGTTAAATAACGTGTGGATATCGTCAGTCGTTCACCATCTTTTACCATGGAACAAATGATTTTTGCAAATTAACTGAGCTTTTTTAATGTCTTAAAAATTTTCCCTCTCTGGAAATGGTAAGTTGTGTACTTGCCATTACCTTCTATTTCAAAACGTTTTCAAGCTGAAACTGGTTTTTGATAATCCTTCTCCTTAATTTTATTTCACTTATAGCTTATTGGTGTACAGTAGGGTAATCACGTAACACATAAACTACTGAATACAGTACTGGCAAGATTTTCTCGATTACAACGCTTCTAAATTTGAATAGAACATTTGTTCCTAGCTACATGACCGTCTTGTACCCTGTTGCGGTTTGTTTCGTTTGGGAAAACCCTTACTTTTTCGGAGTACTTTCTGCACATTCAGAAAAACTCTGCAGCACACATAAAATGGATGCTATCGTCCCGAAATGGAATAAGAAAATATGTTAAACTTATATTGCGAAGGTGGCTAGAGGTGGAAGTCTGAAACGTTTACAAAGGTAAAACAATATCCCATTTCCGTCGTTCGTCTTATTGGTTGTTGCCACAAAATTAGTAATTCCGCGTCACATAGAATTCTTTGACAGAGAAGAGATGAGGGACACTGATTCACGTTTGCTCCTCCTGTTGCTACGCGTGTTGCAGATTGAGTTATAGTGACCCTCTATCAATCTATAGTCTTTCTTTAAGAGGAAAAGTATGATGGCAAAAACAGAAATCTGGCATAGTTAGGCTGATTACATTGACTTTATAAGCTGCAGTTACAGAGGCGAGCGACCTTTCAGAAACATTACAAGGTTAGAACTTAAGTGTCTTGTGGATTACAGAAAAAGATCACGATAACGAAAACATATTACTAACGCTCAAAGCTAAAGTAGAAAGTTAAGAAAAATGTTATAGTTTCACCTCATCGATATCGAACTCACCAGAGCCTTCCTTGTTTTTATTTTTTTAAGACAACACTGGTAATTGCCCTAGACGATCTGTCGAAACCGGAACTATCAGACGGCAATGTGACCTTCTTCATCCGAATATGATTTCAAACTCGGAAGCACTCCGCCTTTTCCCTGGGTAATTCGGAAGGAGCCGGCAGCCACAAAGCGTTGCCGCAGATTCAGAGTTCAAGAGCATTAGAATAACGTCTTTACTGTAGAACACTTTCTCAGTCTAATAACGAAACAATCGTACCCCACCCCACACAACATCCATTGCAAAATGAATCCACAAATAACTTCCTCTGAGGCAGCAAAAATGTAAAACTCGCGCATCGAAATATGCCACCTCCAGAATAGACATTGAACTACACTCCAACCAAACATCTAAATCGCATTTATCACATGTTTTGATATATGTGAGCAGGAGCTATCATCGAAGGAGATAACGGCACCGCGTATCTAATAGTGTCCTTTTTAGCGTTGCTCCTTGCTTGTAACCTTGCTCGCGCCGACCTTGTGACCGAGCGGTTCTAGGCCATTCAGTCTGGAACCGCGCGACCGCTGCGGTCGCATGTTCGAATCCTGCCTCGGGTATGGATGTATGTGATGTCCTTAGATTAGTTAGATTTAAGTAGTTCTAAGCTCTAGGGGACTGATGACCTCAGATGCTAAGTCCCATAGTGCTAAGAGTCATTTGAACCATTTTTTGTAACTTTGCTTGATAGATCTTGCAGACTAAAAAGTTCACCAGTCCACCATTTCCAGAAATTTTGTCGCAGGCTTTGAAATTTTGTTTGTGGAAAAGAATTTGTGTAAGTCTGTTTTACACTTTGTATTTTGGTTGCCGGCTGTAAATGGTGCCAAATCTGTTACTACCGATTGCAGTATAGAGTAGCATGTAATGTAGCGTTACTGGTTTTCGTGATGTGATAAGTTTAATAGTAGAGGTGCGGGCATTAATCATGGGTCGTCTTGCTATGACACGTCATCATTTTACGTTCGTAGATGGCACTCGAACACTAGAGAACTTGGTTTCTAGCGTTCCAAGTACTGAATGGACAACGTCCTGCGCCACCCTTAACAGTATTGAACTATCGATATCTGTTACGCTTTATTCTTCGCCGTTTCTGTTGCTAAATAAATACGTTTAGCGATGAACTTACTTCTGTTGCAATAAATTCGCTTGTTAAAGAGCTGTTCCCTTTGTAGCCATGCAGATACTCTTCAATTAGTCAACTAACGACCCGTGATAACTTATTGCCATTCGTGTTCAGTAGACTGTTGTCATGATCACTCAAATAAATAAGCAATTTATGTGCAAATTTGCGTGCGTGTGTGTGTGTGTGTGTGTTGTCAGAAAGAGGGGGAGGGGAGGGAAGAAAGGAGTAGTGGTGGCGAGGAAGAGGGGGGTGGGGTGGTTGACAGGAAGGGGGCAGGGGGAGTGAAGACTGTGTTGCTGACGTAACAACTACTGCTAATGGCAGGGAAAATCTGATTCATGTTTGCCTCTAGAACGTAGCCCGCTGAGAAAGCTAAGAAGTGGACATTCCCCGTTTACGAAATATGGCTCCCTTTCTTGGAAGATGCGCGCGCAACTTCTTAGCCGCAGGCAATGAATCTGGTTATGGCCTCAGAACAGAACCCGCCCACCGCGACCGTGTCCGGGAAGTTTCAGCAAACATAACGGTACGAGGGTTACGACTTTTCCGTCTGTATTCGTAATCATCTTCCTGCCCACCGCAGCCCCCTTAGCCCACATCTTCACTTGCGCACAGCGCTAAACCTCAAAAACAAGACCGGTATGTCATCAAAAGTTTAAGCCTAACTGTACCCGTGGAATTGTCAGAGAGCTCCTCAACACTTGCTACGTTTTATTATGTAATTGTATCGAGGTTCACGCAATCAGCTACTAAGCCAGAACGTTAGTGTGCGCGCCGTATACAGTCAACAAATTTCCGGGTTACCTGTTCCACACCATAGAAACCTCATCATATGAAACATGTTGATTTACCAAAAGTTGCAGTTGTATTCAATATTATTTGAAGAAGTGCGTAAATTTTGTCTGTGATACAGAAGCTGTAAAGCAGAAGCATTATATTTTTGTCTTCAAAATTAGTATTCACCTCCAAGACCATAGCTGTATAATATTTTAAGCTTCAGATATAATTGCATTTCTGCATCACAAACATTAATTTTACATTTACTTACTATAATAGATTTCCTTTTTTCCCTCTGTACGTGTGCCTTATCTGTAAGAAGCAATAATTTACAGCTTTGTGATACCCGAAAAAAATCAGGCTTGCCATGTATATCGCCAAATGAAAGGTTTAGTTGTCAAATGTGAAATGTGAAATAAATGTGTTACTTAATAGAGCCAAAAGAAAGTTTTTTACGGAACCTCTTTCTTGCGTCACCCGCGCCATTCTTAGAGAGTATATTCCGCTGTAGCGCGTTATCTCTATGTCATGTCCGAGTAGCACGTTGTAAACACTGAAGCATGAAACGCAGCTCGCTGTAAGTCGGCTTCTGTCGTCGTGCTTAAAAACAGGCACTTTGTTTTATTTTCGTCGACAAAAAACCTGACAATACACTCAATAAACTGTTTTCATAACTGTTACACTACACTTGTGACTTACAAATGGCCACATACTGCATGGTAACTGGAAAGAGATTGAGTTAAAACTGTATTTCTTTTATCACGATTAGCGCACAGTGACTGCGAAGTATAGGGGAAGACAGATTAAGCATGCAAACAACATTTGTTCGTAGCTTCATACAATGATGTAACTCAGCGGATAATGGCACATGATGGTAAAAATGCCCAACACCATTTACTGCACAAAGGCTTGCGAAGTAAATGTCCTCGGTGTTTATTCAGTCTGTACATTGAATATCCAGTAAGGAAGACTCAGGACAGATTTGGAAACGGATTGAATGTTAGAGGGAAGAAATAGAAACTTCAATGTTTTCCGATGACATTGTAGTTCTTTCGGGACTTGGAAGATGAGATCAATGCAATGGGTAGTGTCTTGAATAAATTATAAGATCAATATAAAAAAAGCCAGACGGTGGTATTGGAATGTAGACGAATTAAATCAGATGATACTGACCAAATTGAACTTGGAAATGAGACACTGAAAGTAGTAGATGAGTTTCGCTATTTGGGCAACAAAATAACTGATGATGGCCAAACTAAAGACGATATATATTGTAGACAAGCAGTAGCAAGAAAAGCATTTTTGAAAAAGAGGAAATTGTTAACATCGAATATAAATTTAAGTGCCAGGAAGTCGTTCCTGTAGATATTTGTACGAAGTATAGATCTGTACGAAACTGAAACATGTATAAGCAGTTCTGACAGGAATATTGAAGCTTTGGGAATGTGGTGTACAGGAGACTGCTTGAGGTTGGATGGGTAGAGTGGATAACTTATGAGGAGGTACTGAATTGAAGTCGCGCGAAAAGAAGTCTTTTGCTCGGTTAGACTAAAATGAGGTCTCGGTTGATAAGAAACGCGGTAAGGCACCAAGGAATCGTCGACATGGTAGTGGAGGGAAGTGTGTGTGTGTGTGTGTGTGTGTGTGTGTGTGTGTGTGTGTGTGTGTGTGTGTCTGTGTCTGTGTGTGTGAAAGGGGGGGGGGGAGGATTGTAGAGGGAGGACGACGTTTAACTACAATAAGCAGATTAGAATCGATTTATATTGTGCAAGTAGATATGCAGAGATGAGAAGGCTTCCAGAGAATTCACCAACGGAGAGAGTTGCAGCTGAGCGGCCTTCAGACTGCAGACCACAACGATGTAGAGAAGTGGTTAAAATGGCATCCTGTTCGAGGAGGCGTCTACAACATGGTTATGCATGAACACCGTTTGTTGGGTGCAAACTGAAGGCTACCCAACATGAACGTTTTCTGTGTATGGTAACGCATCATATTGCCAATAACTATCACTGATCAAACCAACATTTCGGCCACAGTTACAGTCTTCGATAAGCTTTTTCACAAACTGGAGACTTTTCAATTGGACACTGAAAGAAACAGTTCAATAGCAAGTTAATGTTAATGAAAATAACATGTTTCATTCAGAACTATATGCAAAACTGCCAATTGTGATAACAAATAAATACACAGTAATAATTGTTCACTCAAGTAGAATGTATATTTCAAGTGGCCAGTTCCAACAGGTTGTAGCCTGTAAATAAGGATGCAGAAAGTGTGTTTGAATATTGACCACATGAAAACGAAGTAAACTATACTAACATGCGATTTCGCACCGAGCTAAAGCAAGTGCACATATCCCGAACGCAGAACTAAGATGTCTCTATTAATGTCTATGACGCCCAGTTATCTGAATATCATTGTATGTCCGTGGAAGACAAGAAAGTTGAGAAAGAACTTCGGGTTTTACCATTATACAGGGTGAGTCAGGAGGAGAGGTACATGCTTTGATGTGTGATAGTGTTGGTGACTCTCATCAATAACCTTCAATGAATACATGTTCTGTTCTTAACAGTTTCCGAAGACAGCAATGAGAAGAATGGGAAACAGGAAAAATGTAGGTGATAATAAATGAAACATTGTGACCTAATGTTTGCTTAATTGCATACATTTCCTCATAAAAGATATTTAAAAAGTCCACCGTCAACTGCGGCGCAGTATGCAGCTCTTGTAGACAGCTGCTGTATACTTGAACACTCTATTGCTGGATGTCATTCGTCACCTTTATGATACAGCAGTTCCTGTGTTACTAAGAAGAACGATGCAATGTTCCTTCGGACACGCATGCATGTCTGAAGGAAAAGGCACTGCGGTGACTACAGCTGTAATTAAATATATGAAATGTATTCGCATTTTCGGTCAGGAACAACCATCAGCTGTATATTTGTGCCGGAGCGGAACTCGAACCCCGTATTTCCCGCTTTACGCGAGTGGCCGCCTTAAACGCTTTGGCCATCCGTGCACGACTCACGGCCGGCCCAAAGCACACGTCGTCGTTCCTGCGTCACAGCCTGTGCTGGTACACACATTATGTAATTCCCGTTCAGGGGAGGTCATTTTAATCGAAAGTCGATGCCTGGTATCGCCGGATTGATACGATATTGCAGTGCCTGTATTGTTACGAAGAACATTGCAATGATTCTGTGGACATGGGTGCACGTCTGAAGGAACAGGCACTGCAGTGACTATAGCCATAATGAGGCGTAAATTGGGAAGTCCGGATTCGAGTCCCAAATTTTCACTGTCTTCATTTTCTTATACAGCTGATGGTTATTCCTATTCGCAACTGCGAAGACTTTGCATGTACCTTACTGATCGTTTGCATGTGAAAATACACATGTGCGTTGCCACAAGAGGAAGGCATGCTGTGTGTTATTCCAACTGTTTGGGTCCTCTTATGAAACGTCCGCTTTGAAAAATTTATGAATTACAGTGCTGGTAAACCCCTTACGCTATTTGATTTTTAAACAGCAGAGCAGAACTGAACGCACTCAGACATTTCTCTCTTTACTTAGTCTAATCAACACTAAACTGACACACAATACTTTTAGCGCAACGCAATCTGACTTTCAAAAATCCGTACAAAAGAATGGCCCTGACTAACAATAACCTATACCTTTCATGAATCACTTACCTCACAAAAACCTTCGTTACTCGAACTACTGCAATACAGCGAGCGCCACTACAGCCAGCTAAATAAAAGACTCAAACTACTGAAGGCACTAACTACTGATAGGCATAGTCAGCAAATGAAAGTTTTTGATAGAGAACAAACAATGTATTTACCGTAATAGTGTTTAAAAGTCATTATCTCACTCCCCACAGCCGGCCGGTTCTAGGCGCTTCAGTCTGGAACCGCATGACCGCTACAGTCGCAGGTTCGAATCCTACCTCGGGCATGGATGTGTGTGGTCTCCTCAGGTTAGTTAGGTTCAAGTAGTTCTAAGTTCTAGGGGACTGATGACCTCAGAAGTTAAATCCCATAGTGCTCAGAGCCATTTGAACCATCACGCCCCACATCCACCACTGCGCAACGCTACGCGCTGTTAACAGCCAACTGCCCAACAATAGCAAATTCCAACAATGCAAACCAGCCACAGAGTGCACACAGCACAGTAAGTGATTTTCATATAGAGCGCTACATGGCGTTACCAACATAAAAACGTAAACAGCCTACTTACACTCTTTATTGTCAAACTATTTCATTTGATTTGAATTTTCTTATCTTGTACTGCTACAGTGAGGAACTTCTTTCACCACTTGTCAATAAAATGAATTTGTCCTTGAGGGTGTTGCATGTTTTTCCAGCAGTGTGTTTACAAGCACCGCACCCCGGAAACTTCCACGTTAAATGACTCTGGCCGCGGAGGTATATGCAACTATATCCGCAGACTGTCTGCTTAAGAGACTCGGGTGGAGGTGTTTAGCTCCTGCAGCCTGTCAGGTGCCTACAGTGCGTAGGCGAGATCCGGGAAGAAATGGAGCTGAAGTCCTCGCCTGAGTGGACGCTATCGACATGGCGCAGGCCGGGTTTCCCGGCATCGCATCGCATCGCAGTCTGCACGCGCCCGCGCTCCAAGGCCGCCACTTGTGCTGCCGAGCTGCCGCCGCTGCTGCACGTGACCCAGATGCTGCACATTTCACTCTCGGACTCAGCTGGTGGGAAAGCGGCGGCGAAAGTGAGCCCCGCTGCTGCCATCCCGCCATCCAGCCGCGCGGCTCCGCGGCGAGGCGGAGGCGGTGGTAGGCGCCGGCAGCGTAACTCGCGGGCCCACACGCACGGTTCGCGAGCTGTTACATGGGCGCGCCACACCCCCGCCAGGCAGCCGCGCTTATTCGCGTTTAAGCTCGGCAGATTCGTCCTAATACCGTCTCGACCTCCAGGAAACCCGACAGCGAGTTTTTTCTCGGTGGCATTGTCCTATAAAATCTGCTCGGCGTTTACGCCGCTCACATAGTGTAAGATGTCAGGCAAATCCAACACCTTCGATGAAATCCCTGACATGATAAGCAAATCCAGCAGTATGTCACATAGCTCCGAATAAATCGTGACATTAAATTAACCAAAGTAATACGATCAACGAGTGAGCAAATGGAATACCACAGACTAACACAAGAACGGCTAAATGCATGTCATACCTTCCCACCGTGAAACAGACGCAGTTCCGAGGGAAGAAACAAGAACAGAAGCCGAGAGCAGAACCGTGTTAAGCTAGAAGGCCCTACGATAACGGACGGACACCCACATCGCCTGCCGACCACCAGGACCACCCCCCAGCCCATGTTAAAAGCTAAAGCCCTCAAGAAGAACAATATAGATCTTACGATAACACTAAAACGGCCACACCAGCTGCAAGTTTTAGCATGAGACTTTTTCGCGTCTCTGTTACGTTCCAAACGTTAAAAGCATTGCCCCACCACGAAAAGTTTAACGTTTCTCATTGGATAGACAGAATTTTTGTAGGCGAAGCTTAAGATTAACATTGAGACCCTGATTGGTCAGATGAAAACACAGCCAGATAGTTTTTTTTAAACAAACTTCAGTAAATTGTAGTAAGGAGAAGTTAGGGGACAGTTGCTTCCGAGACGGCGAGCTGTAGGGAGCTGCGCCGACCGCCGCCCCCTGACGCTGCCTAACCAAATACAAGGTAATGAACGCACGCGATGCCACATAACAGCGCATAAAGCTTCACTCAGAACTGCAGAAGTCTCATCTGTTACACCCCTTTTTGCGTAATACTAGTGTCGATCGTCAATTAAAGCTCATAGTGTTCACATTTGCCACTTGAAGTAAAAATCTGAAACGCGATGATTTTTCTTTTATATAGTTATTGAGAAGCCACATCAGCCACTGTAATTTACGACAAGTTAGATGAGTAATTTAAGATAACTGAGGGTCACTGTAGACCATTTTGATAGTTTTCTCTCTTGTGAAACTTAATTTAAACTTAGATTATAGATGTGAAATGCCATAGGTCATCCTTCGATCCATTGTAGAACTTGGAAACCCATTCAGGGAATATTCGTTTACATTTTTGTTGAACGAAGTTGGTTTTTATCATCCTGTATTAAAATATTTTCTTTTATCAATTGTGTAATTTATTAAGAAAGTTTTTTGAGTAGAATAAAATTTCCAATGGTAAACTTAACTGCTTTTCGACGTTATTTTACCAGCTAACTCAACATAGGAAAGCCTTGAACACCTTCCACTAAATTTAGTTAGTATTAAGATTCTTTTACATGGAGTGCAGTGGAGCTGACGCTGAAATCATTAAGTATTTGATTATATCATCGCTAGTCTCATTGAAGTCTTCTGAACTCTACATGTCATGTGTGGTCTGGCGTCCCAGGTTCAAATTAGTTAATTCCCTAAAAAACACTCTCAGAGCGTCGTTGCGCGAAAATGGTAGGGAGACACGACTTAGAACAAACAGACACCACGCAGAATGTTAGAATTGGAGACCGGAATTAAAACTCGAGCTTTCGGGTATTAACACTGTGTTCTTCGTCAGGAGACGACTGTCTGCCGGGAGCGGAGTCTGCTTCCATTATAATAGCCGTCAAGCTCGTACTTAGTCTGGTGACTTTTCTTGGAGTCTAACTTCTACTGACGATGACGTCATGTGGAGGGCAGGATTCGCATGCAGATTGTCTGCCCTACGTAATTTTCACAACATTGAAGTGGCACATTGCAGACATCAGGTATTCTTAATACCGGGCAGTCTTTCACTTAATTTTCCGCAGAGGTCCCAATACTGGTTTAACACAGTACCATACACTGGTGTGCAAAACTTAAGGACGAAAGTAACTTTCGCACAATGTGCCACTCACAAGTAACATAACTCGATAAAACTTGGACCATATTTAGAAATAACTGCTTAGTACACAACATAAATGGAAGAAATACGCAGTGAGACGAACAGGAATGACACTTGTATTCGAAGACAATGTTGTTGTGGCCTTCAGTTCCAAAACTGGTTTGATACAGCTTCCCAAGTTTTCTGTATAGTACGAGCCTCTTCATCTCCCATCCTACTGCAACCTACATCCTTCCCAATCTGGTTACTGTATTCGTCTCTTTGTCTCCTGTCGGGAACATTCCGCAAATGTGTGAATCCACTATCGAGTAAACTTCCGCATGTCACTTGTAGAAGCCACGTCTCCAAGATCCTTCACCTGGAAAGTCTTCCAGCAAGTCGATTTCCGTAAGTTTAGTCAACTTCAAGAGGTGGATTTTGCAAGTTATTGCAGACAGTTAGTTGTATTTTGCTGTGATTTATTGCCATAATTGCCAGTTGCTGCAAATTGTTTTGCAGACTTGTGGGTAGAAGATTTGTGTGTTCAATGCCGATACGAAAAAGTCAGTGTTGAAAACTGTTAAGTACGTGTGGACCAGTGAAACAACGCAGATGCTAACTAAAGCAGAGGAGTGCTTTCCTGTATTGTCGGGCACGAAACACGTGGCTTTTAAGAATGGGATTAAAAAGCAGGGCACACAAGAAAATATTGCTTCACATTTTGAAGTAATAAATGCTGTAATATGCAAAAAATTCACGATTTGCGCACTCAGTATGAACAAGAAATTAATAAAGTACTTCTTGAAAACTGAAATATGTACGCCTCTATATCTGTTTCTTTAACCAGGCACTTCTTTTTATCGTAACTTTTTGTTTTTGTCACGATCGTTCTTTAGTAAAAATAATGCAACCACGTGCGGTAGCGCGGCATAGTAAACTTCCACTCGCCTATCTCACCACGCTACAAGGAACACTAATGCAGCTAGTTGCAGCCAGTACCTGTAATCTTGTGCAAGTTTTTTAAACACATCAGCAAGTACTTACAAAAGTTACTTTCAAAAATTAGTTGTTAGTGGACACATCTCTTAAAGTACAATGTCATCAGTCCGAAGGTTCGATCCAAAGCCACAGTGTTTCACTAGGCACCGTTTCTATAGTATGTGTTATGACGACCGATCGGATACTATCAGATACTTTGTCTTTGTTATGGGATTTGTCGTGTATTTATCCACTTTCAAAGAAAGTTCCTATAGAAAAGTGTTAGTACCATTTAGTTGGGGACAATACGGGCTGTAGATAGGATTCGTAAGGTATTGCCGTCTGGGTCGTAAACGAGCTTAGCTGACTAAAGGAGATCTATAGCAAAGCTGAAAGCGAAAAATCCGGAAGCGCCTTGACTTAGCAGGTCTCCTGTCGTTGCTAATACACTTGCCACAAGAAGTGAGCGTCTACTTTCATTTACATCTACGTGACTACTCTGCAGTTGACACATAAGTGCCTGGCAGAGAGCTCTTCGAACCACCCTCTAACAAAGAGTGGAAAAAAATGAACATTTAAATCTTCATGTGCGAACTCCGATTTCTCTTGTTTTATTGTCACGATCATTTCCCCCTTTGTAGGGAAACATGAAATATTTTCATATTTAGAGAAGAAAGATTCTGAGTGAAATTTCGTGAAAAGGTCTCGCCGCAGCTAAAAACGCCTTTATTTTAATGACGGGCTTTCCAGCTCGCTTAACATATACGTGACACTGTCTCCGCTATTTCGCGAGAATATGAAACGCGTTGCCCTCTTTTGAACTTTTTCGATGTCTTTGGTCAATACTGTCTGGTAAGGAACCCATACAGCACAGCAATGTTCTGGTAGATGACGAAAAAGCCTAATGTAGGCAGTCACTTTAGCAGACCTGTGGCATCTTCTCACTGTTCTGCCAATAAAACGTTGTCTTTGGTTTGCCTTCCCCATAACATTATCTATGTAATCGTTCCAATTTTAACTGTTGGTATTAGTAGTTCCTAGGTATGTAGCCGAATTCACAGTGTTTCAATTTGTGTGATTTTCATGCAAACGAAATTTAACGGATTTCTTTTTGTACTCATGTAGGCGATCTCTCACTTTCCCTTACTGAGAGATATTTGCCACATTTTGCACCATTCAGATATCGTGTCTAAGTCATTTTGCAATTCGTATTGATCTTGTTATGACTTTACTAGGCGGTAAATGACAGCACCATCTGCAGACAAACTAAGAGAGCTGATAAGGTTATCTCCTAAATCGTTTGTGTTGATTACGAACAGCAGAAGACCTATAACACTTCCTTGGGGAACGCCAGATGATTTTTCCGTCGATTAATACGTGATGTGACCTTTCTGAGAGAAAATCTCGGGTCCAGGAGCACACCTGAAGCGGTACCCATCTGTTGTCTGACACATCAGGTATTCATACAGTCATGTTCTTAAGGAGCTCTGTTGAGACAGTTGACAGGTGAATCATATTTTTATTTTCCTTCTCCTTCTTCTCGCTGTGATTATTTGGCCATATGTGTGCATTTTTGAATGAAGCCTCTTCCTCACAGTTCTGTATCAGTCGTTTCTGCCGCCAGCGTCTTCCGGAAGTCTTCTTAACCTCGTTGAGACTTCTCTTCTCGTCGTCTTCCGAAACACGTTTGGCAGATGCCCGTTCTCCTCAGAAGAGGAGGCTGCCTGCCAGACAAGCCTGCTTTTGTTGCTAAAGTCCTCGCTCTGCCTGTGCAGTCCCATGTAAATACTCGACAAGCGAATCGCGCTCATGGCAGAGAGCGTAAGCGGGCCAAGGCGAAAAAACAATGACGCGATTGAAAATAATACGGCTGTAAACTGCAGCGTAACGACGAGGGAGATGGATGTGGATATCTGGGGTCATTTTTTACGGCCCAAGTGGAACGGCACGATTAGCATTTACGCGTTAAACGTTGCGCCACGCGCTTCAGGCGTCGGCCTGCGCGTGTCCTGGAATGCTGGCGCACCAACAGTGGGGGCGTTGGTCCGAATTGTTATTTAAACAATTATTACATCTGCAGCGTAGGCAGATGTTGAGAAGATGTCCAGTAGATGCTGTTTTGTGTTTTTTAACAATAATTGTTGTTCACTGTTTTCTTGTTTCGTTGGAAGTTTGGAAGGAAAAGATAGACATATGTCAATTAGATCTGTTGAGCAGTATGTATTACACAGTAGATTAGGAAAAAGTATTTATATATTGTCAAAAAAGTGGAATGCTTTTTACGATACCGATGAAAAAGAAATTACAATTAAATTTTCGAGTTAGATGCCTGTTCTGAAAAATGGTCATTGAACGTGCTATTTGAGGGAAAGGTAGATGGAGAGAGAGAGAGAGAGAGAGAGAGAGAGAGAGAGAGAGAGAACAACCGTATTGGTCCTTCAGCAAATATTACAATATTAATAACTTTCTCGTAATAAGAGATATCTTCACTCTAAGACAGCCCGCCCCCGGTAGCTGAGTGGTGCTGGCACGGTAGCTCAGCGTGTTAGGTCAGAGCGTTAGCTATCCTTTGTAATAAAAAAGCTGAGTTAATGGATCAACAACGAACTTAAACGGATGTATTACGACGTCCGCCCCGACATATGCAACGAACAAAAACGTACAAAATGAGATTAAAAAAAAGAAGAAAAAGTGGTCTTCGCGACAGAATTTCAATCCTAATGGTCCGGGTTCAATTCCCGGCTGGGTCGGAGATTTTCTTTGCTCAGGGACTGGGTGTTGTGTTGTCCTAATCATCATCATTTCATGCCCATCGATGCTCAAGTCGCCGAAGTGGCGCCAAATCAAAAGACTTGCACCCGGCGAAGGTCTATCCGACGGGAGGCCCTAGTCACACGACGTTTTTACATTTACTCTAAGACAGAAAGAAAGCAGCACCACGAAGGAATCATACAAGTGGGACACAAATTGACAGATGTGATGTACATGTACACATAAACAAATGATTACAGTTTCACAAAAATTGGACGATTTATGCAAGAGAAAGAGCATCACAAATTGAGCAAGTCAATAATGCGTTGGTGCAGAAATGGTTCAAATGGCTCTGAGCACTATGGGACTTAACATCTGAGGTCATCAGTCCCCTAGAACTTAGAACTACTTAAACCTAACTAACCTAAGGACATCACACACATCCATGCCCGAGGCAGGATTGGAACCTGCGACCGTAGCGGTCGCGTGGTTCCAGACTGAAGCGGCCGGCAATGTGTTGATGCAATCTGGCCCTTATGCAAGCTGTTATTCGGCTTAGCATTTATCGACAGAGTACTCGGATGGCTCCCTGATGGATAACGTGCCAAATTCTGTCCAACTGGCACGTTGGATCGTCAAAATCCTGGGATGGTTTGAGGACCCTGCCCAAAATGCTCCAAACGTTCTCAATTGGAAACAGATCTGACGACCCTGCAGGCCAAGGTAGAGTTTGGCAAGCACGAAGACAAGCAGTAGAAGCTCTCAGCGTGTGCAGCCGGGCATTATCTTGCTGGAATGTAAGCCCAGGATAGCTTTCTGCGAAGGACAACAAAACACGGCGTGGAATAGCGTCGACGTAGTGCGGTGCTGTAAGACTGCCGTGGATACCAACCAAATGAGTTCTACTATGAAAAGAGGTGGAAGCCAGGTGCATCGCTCCCGGTTGTCGGGCCATATGGCGGTATACTGTAATGCTGGTATCCCATCGTTGTCCGGGGCGTGTCCGGAGACATCTTCGCTAGTCTTCGTGGCCCAGTTCGAAGCGTGATCCATCACTGAAGATAATTCTACTTCAGTCAATGAGATTCCAGGTCGAAGATGTCTCTGGAGACAACCCGGGCAGGTTTGGGGTATCAACATTGCTGTCGACCGCCATACGGCCCGAGAACCGGTACGTCGACGATATTCTGCGCCCAGTTTTGCCGCCCTTCATGGCAAACCAACATGGACTTACACTTCAGCAAGATAATGCCCTCTCACACGTCTTCGTGCTTGTCAAACTCTACACTGGCCAGCAAAGTCTCTGGACGTCTCCTCATTTAAGAATGTTTGCGGCATTATGCGTAGGTGCCTCCAAGAATGTCGGGATTTTGACACAAAGAGACACCCAATAACTACATCATCAGCGCCAAGTTGAATAACTGCTTGCGTAAGGGTTGGAAGTGGACCAACGTGACCTGCTCAATCTGTGAATCTCTTTCTCTTGAATAAATCATGCAGTTTTTCTAAATTTTTAACAACTTGTGTGCATGTACGTCACATTTACCTATTTCCGTCCCATTCGCATGATTCGTGTATTTTATCCTACAGTGTGTCTCTTGTAAGAATCGTCAGGTGCAATTACCTCTGGTGTTTCGGGATATATTGGCAGTTTACTATTTGCAAAGTTTAGCTGGTGTCAGCCGAGACAAATACTGCTCATTGCGTCTTTCGTGCACTCTCAGTGTCGATGGAAAGTGTTGGTATGTTTCCCGTTACAAACAAAATTGTTTTTAAAGAGCAATTTTATGTGCCTATTTAATAGAGTGGTCCCACACTGATCTAGTGCTATATTCATGTTACCGATGTGTAGGACGAAGAATGACCGGTACTGCAGCAGCGACAGTGCAGCCTTGGCCCGTGCTGACTGCTACTGCCATGCAGCAGTGCTGCTCAGTCGCTTTTGGAGTACTGGCTATTCTTCGTTTTTAACTGTTCCTGTTAATACATATCTATAAAACGAACAATGCACTCTGGTGATCTGGCACCACTCTATGGAATGGGGACGTAAAATTCCGATTTAAATTTTTTTTTTTATGAGTAGGAAACAAACCGACGCTTTCCGTCGATGCTTCGCGACGTACGACTGACGACTCATAAGAGGGACACTCGGTAGGTTACGAAAAAAAAACCTGTACTGCATTTTTCGATAGTGATGAAGAAGATATTGCAAATAAATCTTTTTGTTAGTTATCTGCCTACCACTACAATACTCTTTCAGCCAATATTAATAACCTGGGTGTAATAGGAGATGATAATGGAGTAATTGGAAATATCAGTATAAAAAGTATACTGATATTTCTAGTTACTCCATTATCATACGTATAGTGAGAGAATTATTGCACTTTATCCGCTATCAACGTGCTGAAACACGTCACATGCGTTACATCAACGTTTTAAAAAGTACTTCTTACTACATTTCTCGTCAAAAGCAGCTAAACACGTCCGATGTTAAGTGACCACGATTTACGAGACATTGGCGCTGATTTGAAAGAGAGGAAGTCATGCTGAACACACATCATTAGCGAGAGGTACTGGAAAGTCATTTCGGTTCCTGCAAAAAAATTTGATTCTTATATGTTTCCAGCTGTTATTTTGATGACTGCCCGTGACAGTCGTCTTCGAGTTACTGCGCTGCTGCCACCGTGCGTAAGCGCCTTTGTGCTGGAAGCTAGAGGTTTCAGTAACGTGAGAAAACACGTACTGTATTTCTAAAGATAGAATCGTTAGCACAAAGTTAAGTATCGGACCTTGACGAGAAAGTGTCGTGCAGTCCGCAAAGTGCCGGACGGACGTTCTTCCCCTAAGTGGCGTGAGCAGCGCCAGGAGAGGAAGAGGCGAGCCTGCCGGTCTTTTTGCCCGCGGGCGCTCCTTTTTATATCGCCGAGAGAACGCGCCGCTCTGTCAGCACAGCCGCTTCCGACTTTCTTCTCGCGACAGTCGTACGTAAACTGCAGCGCCGCTCCAGCTTCTGCGACTGCGGCCCGCAGGCTGCAGTCAATCCGAAATAGGCCTGTTAGTTTTGTTCAAACGTATTCTTCTCTCACCTGTGGCGTCGTCGTTGTACGGGCACTATTAGTGGCGACCTTTAGATTCATTCTCAGGAAACACAATTCCCACCATAAAGAAAAATTGCCTTACGATGTACTACACTGAAGAGCCAAAGAACCTGGTACATCTGCCTAATATCGTGTAGGGCCCTTGCAAGCACGCAGAAGTGCCGCAACACGGACTTAACTAATGTCTGAAGTAGTGCTGGAGGGAGTTGGCACCATGAGTCCTGCAGAATGCCGGACATTTGCCACGCCGGACATTTGCCACACTTGCCCCTTCGCCAGGTAGCTATCCCTCAGCTAAGGGACGCCCTTCCTCGTACTTCTGTCCGCTTTCAAACCGCCGTCTCCACATCTTACTCGATACAACCAGTACGTAAGGGACGTTCTTCTTCGACATCTTAGCGAAATACAGAGCTTCTTTTCCAAAATCGAAATATTTATATCTTTTGGGAAACGAAAGCAATTCCGACGATTATGTCAGCATGTAATTAGTTCTGCCAAGTATAAATATGGATCCCTCTGTCTGTACGGTAGCTTCTTTTCACGCTTACTGATTGCGATAGAAACAATCCATTGCCATGGGAGCAACAAGAAAGGAACCCTGTAAAGCGAATGCGAATGTACGCTAATCATTTCTTTTTGATCGCTGCATTTGTGCCTACTTTAATTACTACAATTGCATGCCCAAAAGACAATAAGGAAAGAAGAAATGGGTATGTGAATGTTTGAAAAGAAGAACGACATACTGCATATAAATTTACTCTCTAAAACCCGATATCTCTTGCGGCGAAACATTAGTTAATAGAGTGTAGCGGGACAGTGTTTAAAACATGACTGAAACTACGTTCATAAACAGAGTTAAGAACATCTATGATTGACATGTCACCTAAAGTCCGTAACAAAGAAATTCACCAAAACTAAACGAGAAATATATATATTTATAAAAGCGACTAAAAATTCGGTTGAGGTCTTTCTATAAGACAGTCTCCAATCCTTCCAAACTATGCAGGTGAAGACCATATGTGGCTTAAGTTCAAAGAAATAGTATCAACAGCACTCAAAAGATTCATACCAAATAAAATATCAGACGGAACTGATCCCCCATGGTACACAAAACACGACAAAAAGCTGCTTCAGGTGCACCGAAAAAGGTACGTATAATTTAGACGAGCGCAAAATCTCCAAGATTGACGAAGTTTTACTGTGGCTCGAAATTTGGTGCGGATTTCAATGCGAGATGCATTTAATAGTTTCCACAATGAAACTCTCTCTAGAAATGTGGCGAAAAATCTATAGAGATTCTGGTCCTATGTTAAGAAAACCAGTGGAAAGGCTCAGTAAGTACGTTTACTGCGGGTCGGGCGGCGAGTGAGGAGGCGGAGGAGGAGGAGGAGGAGGAGTAGGAGGGGGGGGGGGAGACAAGGGCAGGTAAAATCGTGGCAAATGTCCGCACACCGTCCTGCAGGGCTGTCCGAAAATACGTAAGAGTGCCAGGGGATGAAGATCTCTTCTGAGCAGCATCCCAGATCCCAGATATATTCAATAATGTCCGTGTCTGCGGAGTTTGGTGGCCAGCGGAAGTGTTTACATTCAGAAGAGCGTTTCTGAAGCCACTTTGTAGCAATTCTTGACGTGTGGAGTGTCGCGTTGTCCTGCTGGAATAGCCCATATCCTTCGGAACCCACAATGGACATGTATGGATGCAGCTGATCAGCAAGATGCTTAGGTTCGTGTCACCTGCTAGAGTCGTATCTAAACGTACCAGGGGTCCCATATCACTCCAACGGCATACGCCCCCTCACCACTACAGAGCCTCCACCATCTGTAGTCCCCTGCTGACCTGCAGGGTCCATGGATTCATGAGGTTTTCTCCATACCCGAACACGTCCATCCGCTCGATACAATTTGAAGTGACTTGTCCGACCAGGCAACGTGGCCCCAGTCGTCAACAGTCGAAAGTCAGTGTTGAGGGGTGCAGTCGAGGCGTAAAGCTTTGTGTCGTGCGGTCATCAAGGGTACGCGAGTGGCACTTCGGCTCCGAAAGCCCATATCGATGATGTTTCGTCGAATGATTCGCACACTGACACTTGTTGATGGCCCAGCATTGAAATCTGGAGCAATCTGCAGAAGAGTTGCGCTTCTGTCACGTTGAACGATTCTCTTCAGTCGTCATTGATCCTGTTCTTACAGGATCTTTTTCCGGCAGCAGTGATGTCGGAGATTTGATGTTTTACCGCAATGCTGATATTCGTCCTACTCAAAAATCATCACCTCATTGCTACCTCGGAGATGGTGTGTGCCTTCTCTCGTGCGCCTACTATAACAGCACGTTCAAAGTCACTTAAATCTTGATAACCTGTCAGTGTAGCAGCAGTAACCGATCTAACAACTGCACCAAACACTTGTTGCCTTACATAACCGTTGCCGACCGCCGTATTCTGCCTGTTTATATATCTCTGCACTTGAATACACATGCCTATACCAGTTTCTTTGGTGCTTCACCGTGTTACAGATAGTTATCTATTATTACCCCGATACGGTGACTGGCGCACTACCAATCCTAGGATTTTTGGTCATTTCTCCCTTCTTTTATTCCTGTCAATTATTCGTCAATGTGAAAAACTTCGAGTTACACCAATCTTCACAGCCATTTTAAACAGTCGGTCCTCCTCCAACTGGCAACGTAAATTAGAACAATGCTCGAAGAAGACGACAAAATGTCAGTTCCAGTAGAACCATAAGTAGTAAACCATGGCGCTGTTCAAATAACTTTCGACTGGTTTATAACTATTTATAAATTAAATGCCATATAACTAACTCTGTTACTCATTTGCACCTTATTCGTCCGATTTTCGCTTTTATTCGGTAGATGTAAATATATTTTCTTTCAAGACCTCCAATATGCCATATTATCTTGATATCAAATAACTGGTAAAAAATTCCTTGCATATTCGCCTGAAATTTATCTTTAAGAAAACAAAAACCTAACGTGAAAAATATGAATACACGAACTTTAACACCAAGATGACGAACGCATAAAGCAACAATAAAAACAAAGGTGATTTGAACGTCGATGTTCTTGACACACAGAAATTTCATATCACCTCGCCCAGAAAGTTACGGAGTTATTAATAATTTAAGGTAAATCCGAATCATTGTACAACAGTACTTACTATACATGTGAAGTATTGTCAGAGGACGAAAAGCGACCAAGTCTGAGACGCAATGTACAAAATCTGAAGGTAATCTTTCAAAGAAATAAAATATCTTCGTTTGAAAATATAGCAGAAAGTCTTCAGATTATTTTAACTGCACGAAAGCGTGGATAAAGATATTAACTGTTCTAGCATCTGTCGTCACCGAATTTATGTATACACGGGACAACGTGTTTTACTGAACATTCCCTTTCTGAAACGATCGGCTATCAGGGGAAGTGTGTAGAACTGAAATGACTTTTGCTATAATATGACCTGACGCATCACCTATTATTGCGCAGTGCACACAGTAAAAAATGCCTCTCGATCATCCTGATTTAGAATTTTCACATTCTCCGTAGCCAATTCATTCCTTCTTCCTTATCAGATCACAGCTAGATAATCACTTTTAATTAATACGAAATCGGTGGTATATGAGTCTCTATCTATTCTTTTTTTCTCGAACTTTCTTCAAGTGGATGTTGGTGGATGTTGCAATAGTTACCTTACTTGGCCTACATTCTCTTTCTGCGAACGTCATCTGATCGATAAAGAAACGTTTGCTCTAACTTCTGAATTGTACCAAATATCTTTGAAATATAGTCAGTGGTACGTTGGTTCACTACCGCATCTTCCCTTGTGTATCGTGTGACCACTCAATGGCGGTTTCTGCTTTCCTGTAAGTAGCCCGCCACAGGGAAATCCAGCAGTGGCTTTCAGTAATGTGCTTCCTCCAATTAGGAGTTGATAAAGGTTCTGTTAGGAACGCGTTTCTAATCTGCCGTCACGTCCGCGAAATCGATTCCCAGCCACCTTACATAGTTTCCATGTCAACTGTATGTCCCTATGGGTGACAGAACATAATGTTCTATATATTTCGATGGCCACTAGTGGTAAATTTCGGAAGCACTGTCTATTTTTAAACACAACTTTCATTTTTCTTCGCGGTAGGCATCACTGCAATTTTTAATGAAACTTCTTATACATTTTTCTGCCATGTAATATATTACGCTTATCTATCTTTTCAGTGTATCGTGTTCTTGGCTAATGCATTTATTGGTATTGCAATGGACTTAATGTAAACAACCCGTGGCATGGAATTACTGTAATGGAACATATCTGTGAGAATGGAGGTATTTACATAGTAACTCAGAGATACTACGTGATTCAAAAGCTGCGAAAAACTGCTTAATCATTTCAATTGCTGCAATGAATTTAACCAGTTATTGTTCTACAGAGCCAGTATAGAATAATTCTGAATGACGCCAAAGAACTGACGAGCATGCTAAATGCTCAGAGTTGAAGTACATAAAGTATCCGGCAAAGAAACTAACACTAGTTTGAGGGAAAGACTGCGAAACTAGGACAGAATTCTTCACCGCTATTAATTCCAGAGCAGCAGTAATAGTAGGAGTAAGTGATAAATCATTAATACACCATCTGAAAATCGTGACTGGTCCATTATTTCGGTTCCACATTGTTTACGGTATATTTTTCTTTCTTTTTTTAGTGATGCATTTAACTTGGTAATATTTGATTCTTTTTCTCTTCCATTAGCATAGGAGCAAGGCACACAGACTTCAGCTTTGTAGTGTTTAAACCTCCTCCTGTTTCATACATTACCTTTTGATGCTGGATAGGTGTGATCTCGCTGTAAGATCGTTTCAAAGGAAGTTTCCAGGTAAAAGGAAATAAATTGAAGAAAAAGTGTTAGATGGGGTGGACAGAGAATTTTTCTTTGGTGCAAACGAGTGTCTCTGAGTTGTTGCAGTTGTTAAAGATGTTAAGTTCGAAGTCAGTTAAGACGGTCTGCAGAACAGATAAATGGATCACGATAAGAATTAAGTGTCAAAAATTTTGGTTTCAAATATCAAGTAATTGAGTGTAGGAAAGCAGGGCATTCATTAGGCAGCGGGTCCCGCTATGAGATGTTAAATGCAGCAGCGTACTTTCTCCTTCTGACAGATGTGTTTTACGTCTCATTCGGCGTTAAATTCATGAATCAGGCTGCATCACTGCTTCAGACTGTCAAGATTTGAGAAACCGCTGTAGTTGTACCAAATAATAATTTCAGTTATCCCACACTGATTTAAGAAAACGTAAATTACTTGTCAAGATCCGATAAACAGTTCTGATTACTCCTGAGAATAACTGCAGCATTCGCTAGAGCAATTCGGGAGAAACTCAAGTGGTTCGAATCAGGTTATCAGGACTTATTATCAAATCGCTGTTTCTACTTTTCTTCTGGGAGCATTGAATCTCAAATCCTTACGAAAGATGTCCTATAAGATTATATTACTGCCCGAATAAGCAAGAAATATTCGTGTTCTGTATCTGTTTAGCATGTGTAAACAATTCCTTATAGCCCCTGGAGGCGAATCTGCTAGACTCAGGGAATGAACCATAAGATATTAGCACCAAGTGGCAGGGCGATCCTTAACGAGCGAGAGGGGAATGCATAAGGGAGAAAACCAAGATCGATCTCTTCCAATTTTTTGCCCTCTCAAGGTCGAGCAGGGTGGCACAAAAGGATAGCTCCTTCAAGCTCCCCTCAGCTTTCCCTTTCTCAAAGCGGAAAATATTTCCTGGAGGAATACAGGTCCACAAGTCGGAAATTTAAAGAGTCTGTTATCAGTCGCAAGTGTAATGCATACACGTGTTACGGTGCCTCCTGTTTTGCAGTGTCTTCTTCTATAGAAAATCCCTTCCCAAAACACTGTGTATCACCAATATATTTTATAATATTTTCAGTGACACCTCGTTGGCAAATACTTTCAATAGAAACGTTAAGAATTATTTTCCTTTCACGTTTTTACATTTACATCGTTGGCAGAGTGCACAGACCCCATAAGTCTTTCTCTAACAGGATAGGCTTTTGGAGCTCTGTGGACTCTGTCAACGAAGTATGTATAAAAACGTGAGAGGAAAGTAATTCTTAACGTGTCTGTTGTAAGTATTTAGCAACTAGCTGTTAGTATATATATATATATATATATATATATATATATATATATATATATATATATATATATATATATATATATTTGAAACGCGGCAATGAGTTTTCAATGACATTTTTATGAATATTTTCAATTTCTGTAAATGCCGGTTGTATTACATTACACCAGCTATCCCGCGAACTGACTGTAATTTGTGGCGCAATTGTGCGTTTTGTAAGCTGCGAGATCATTCATTTTTAATCGTTCAGTGTGGAGGCTAACTAAATACATCACGGAAATTGGTCAGCAGATAGCAGTGTAAAAATTTTTGCTCTATCGATTTGTAAATTTGTTATTCAAACACAGTACCAGTTTCTTAACATACTGTGCTGGCGATTGCCAAAAGGTGTCACGTATTTTAGAAAACGCATTACAACCGTTTTCGTTTATCAGCCATCTTCGCAATATATTGCTTAGATGCAATGAATTAGAAGTTACCTGTAAGTGCCTTTCCATTTCGTAAAAACGTTAATGAACTGTTTTTAAATCTATAACCTAGATGTGAGACCATAACTTATGTGTAAAAATGGACAAAGTATGTAATATTTCAGGACACCCACTGCAGATGCCTTGTAAAAAAGGTGAAACGCGTCTGGGTGCATAAATAAAAATAAAAATTTCGATGTGCAGCATGCAAAAATGGCATTTTCTTTGAAATAACTGCAATTTATATACAGCTGCTGCGAAAATGGCCGCTACAAGAAATGTGTTATAAAAATATCTTTTATTAGTTACGTGCGACGTCTACATGGTTTCTTTTGTCGTTAAGATGGTTGATACCCGGGAATGATTATAATAATAAAATAAATGTAGGCAGCAGCGTGTGATGCAATTCCTGAATTAGGATATTAAAGGAACACAATTAACATTTGGAAAGAAAGTAGTAAAGGAGTTTTGTTATTTGGGCACCAAAATAACTGATGATGGCCGAAATAGAAAGTACATAAAAAGCTAATTGTCTATAATAAGAAAGTGTTTCTGGAAAAACAGGGAGTACTTATCACGGAATATAGCTGAAGTGTTAGGAGGTATTTTCTGAACGCATCAGTATGGAGTGTAATCTTGTACGGAAGTGAAACGTGGATGAAAGCAGTTCAGACAAGAAGGGAGCAGAAGCTTTCGAAATGTTGTGGTACAGAAGAATGCTGATTATTAGGTGCATCGATCACGTAACTAATGAGGAGGTACTGAATGGAATTGGGACAGAAAAGAAATTTATAGCACATCTTGACTAAAATAAAAAATCAAGGAATTTTCACGTCGCTATTCGATGGAAGTGTGGAGGTAAATATTGTAGAGAGATGCCCAGGGATGAACACAGTACGCAGGTAAAAATGGATGTAAGCTGCAGGGCTTATTCGCGGGTGAAGAAGCTTGCACGGGATACAGTACCACGTAGAGCTGCATCAAACCAGCCTTCGAACTGAAGGCCACAGACAACGAACATTCATCCTGCTGCTTCGTTTAGGCAAGCAGTGTGCAAATTAAGCATTCAGCAGGGCACACGACACAGAATGATGTTGCTCTTTGAAAGCGTTTGAAGTCAATGTGTTTTTCCAAAACTGAGAGCTATTTACGGAAGGTGAAAATGAGTAAGGTAAATACGCCCATTAACACTCCCCACAGTTCGGTGGAAACGGGAATTCTAGAACAACTCTGGCTTTTAGTCTCTGAATGAGCCCTTTTTGTCGTAATAACAAGAGAAATGCGTTCCTAATTTTAAGTCAGGGAACGCCGTGCAATGAAGAAACACACACGTAATTTAACGATAGTTAATTTGGTTCAGCGGGGCTGTCAGATAAATGCTTTTAATTTATTTAGTGTTCTGTAGCAGTTACAGCCATCTCTCTTTCTCTCTAGTGGACTGGGAGTACCTCGTTCCTGCCACCGTGTACACAGATATACATTTACGTCCACATATGTACCCTGCAAACCATAGTGAACAGCATGGCAGAGGATACTTAGCATGGCTTCACATATTATGGTTTCTTCCCGTTACAATCACATATCCAGCGCAGGAAGAATGACTGGATTCCATTGTACCTGCTGTAATTAATCCTAACTTCATGGTGATGATGATGATGTTTCAACTGCGCGCTCATCAGCGTCCGTACGAAGTCCAAATTTTTCCACACTCCAATTTGTTATACAGTCCAACCTAGCCACTATCACGAATGATAACGACGATGATGATATAATGAGGATAACACAAACACCTAGTCCCTGGGCAGAGGAAATCCCAATCCGGCCGGAAATCGAACACGGACCTCGTGATCCAGAGGCAGCAACGCTATCCACTAGACCACGAGCTGCGGACTATCTTCATGGTCCCTACTGGGATCATCTGTAGGTGGTTGAAGAGCAAGTCTAGATTCTTCAGCTAATGCTGGTTCTTACACTTTATGAAGGATAATTGGCTCTACTTAACAACTGGTCATAGGGAATCTAACTCAAGCCTTCGTGTTAGTAACCAGTAGAGCCAACCAGAACACCACGAACACGAGAGATTACACGTGTTCGACTGGAATGGGCAGAAACCACGAGACATTCATACTTGAGTACGAATGGAGATGCTATCCGGGCCTGCTCTCTACTCTAGTATTTGGCAACGAGCGGCACCTGTGCAATGTCGCCAACACATTGGAATGTCAGTCGTGGTCATAACAGTGTTCTATGTGGTTGTGTGTGCATTACGCCGAAGCTAAGTTAACTCGAACGTGGGAAAATTGTTGGTTCTCGTTCGCTGGGTGCTTCCATAGCCAAGGTAGTCTACGCATTTGGCGTTTCAAGAGGCACCATATCAAAGATTTAAACCGCATGCACGAAAAGCAGAAGAACGTCATCCGCTAAGTCTAAAGTGTGTGTTGCGTGTTCGTGACAGACATTAATTGAAGAAAATTATGACGAAAAATTAAAGGACGATAGCTGCGAAAGTCGATGCAGAACTGAATATCGAACTCGCGGTCCTAGTGAGCACCCACCAACGCAAGGGAGCTCTTTAAGTTGGAAATTACAGGGTGCAGTGGAATTCCGAAACCACCTATTAGTGTTTCAAATGTCCATAACAGGGAAACGTGGTGCACTGTTCCAAAGTTCTGACCGAGTTTCCGTCCCAAACGCGAAACATGACACGGGTTCGGTGATGATTTGGGGATCCATATCGTGCCTTTCCCTGGACCTCATGGACACCCTGCAATGTCACATTACTGTCAATGATTCTGTGACCATTTGGGCTGATCAACTGCATCCTATAGTACAATGTTTGCTCCCCAAAGGTCATGCTGTGTTTCAAGACGACAGGTCCTCTGTTCACAAAGTTAATATGGTGCAGGATTGGTATTGTGAGGATGGGAATTAATTGTCGCATCTTCTCTGGCCACCACAAAATTACGTGATCACAGTATTATTGAGACTTTGTGGTCTACTTTGGAGAGAAGGGTATGTGATTGCTGTCCACATCAATTATCGTCTCCTGCGCTTGCCACAAATTTGCGGGAAGTATGCGATTCCCTTGAAACCCTACAGGAACCGTATTTATCCATTCCGAGACGAATATAAGCTCTTTTCAATTCCAACATTTGTCCTAAACCGTTTTGGGCATGGTAATGTGTTTTTGGTGTTTACATGTTTTTGTCCACTCCCTAGTAGAGAAGAGCGCTGTGTGGGAAGAGAGCAGACATTGGAGCAGGCTGGCCACGGCAACGCGAAAAGGCTAGAAGTGGCGCCATTCGCAGTGTTAGCTCGGGTAGCTGTGTAAAAAAACAGGGATCGACGTGGCAACCCCTTCATCGACCGCGCTACCCTGTTACGCCCCGCACCTGCTGCCGCCTCGTCACGGGAGCAGGTAGAAGGAGGGCGTGCCAGAGGGAGCCTCCACGGGCGCCACCTGCTCGGAGAACAAACATCTGCGAAGAAACACAGCCCTGTGTGTGACTTTCGCTACAGAGTTGGTACATCAGACACAGTTTTCTTACCGCTATCCAAAAGTGGACAATGCACGTGCAACTTGCAGTCGACCTTGAAGACCGTATGCAGTTGTAAATAGTAGACCTAGCCGGCTGAGGAGTTCCTCCACAGCTCTAGTAGCATTGCCTCGTCGTCGATAGACTGCAGGACGAATAGGTCGCTGAATCCGTCAAGAGTACATGGAACGCCGTTCCGAAACAAGTTATGCCCAAAAAATCACTTTGATTTATACAAATACTTGAGTCGTTCCATATGTAATGCCCCACATGTTTCAAAAGCCAATAATATACACTACTGGCCATTAAAATTGCTACACCAAGAAGAAGTGCCGACGATAAACGGGTATTTATTGGGCAAATATATTATACTAGAACTGACATGTAATTGCATTTTCACGCAATCTGGGTGCATAGATCCTGAGAAATCAGTACGCAGAATAGTTCTGGCCGTAATAACGGCCTTGATACCCCTGGGCATTGAGTCGAACAAACCTTGGATGGCGTGTACAGGTACAGCGGCCCATGCAGCTTCAACATGATACCACAGTTCATCAACAGTAGTGACTGGCGTATTGTGACGAGCCAGTTGCTCGGCCACCATTGAGCATATGTTGCCAATTGGTGAGAGATCTGGAGAATGTGCTAGCCAGGACAGCAATTGAACATTTTCTGTATCCAGAAAGGCCCGTACAGGACCTGCAACATGCGGTCGTGCATTATCATGCTGAAATGTAGGGTTTCGCAGGGATCTAATGAAGGGTAGAGCCACGGGTCGTAACACATCTGATGAAATGTAACGTCCACTGTTCAAAGTGCCGTCAATGCGAACAAGAGGTGACAGAGACGTGTAACCAATGGCACCCCATATCATCACTCCGGGTGATAAGCCAGTATGGCGACGAGAATACACGCTTCCAATGTGTGTTCACCGCGATGTCGTCAAACAAAGATTTGACCGTCATGATGCCGTAAACGGAACCTGGATTCGTCCGAGAAATGACGTTTTGCCATTCGTGCACCCATGTTCGTCGTTGAGTACACCATCGCAGGCACTCCTGTCTGTGATGCTGTGTCAGGGGTAACCGCAGTCATGGTCTCCGAGCTGATTACCCTCCTGAACCCACCGAAAAAATGACGTTTTGCCATTCGTGCACCCAGATTCGTCGTTGAGTACACCATCGCAGGCGCTGCTGTCTGTGATGCAGCGTCAAGGGTAACCGCAACCATGGTCTCCGAGCTGATCGTCCATACTGCTGCAAACGTCGTCGAACTGTTCGTGCAGATGGTTGTTGTCTTGCAAACGTCCCCATCTGTTGACTCAGGGATCGAGACGTAACTGCACGATTCGTTGCAGCCATGCGGAAAAGATGCCTATCATCTCGACTGCTAGTGATAGGAAGCCGTTGGGATCCAGCACGGCGTTCCGTATTACCCTGCTGAACCCATCGATTCCATGTTCTGCTAACAGTCATTGGATTTCGACCAACGCGAGCAGTAATGTCGCGATACGCTGATGACGCGATTGTACCGATCTTCTTCGGGTTTTTCTGCCAGTCCAGCTGTAAAGCCGAGAATTTTCTGCCTAAATATTCTCCTGTCTTTTATATCGTGTTATGCCTGTTTCTTTCAGTTCTTCCTTTACTGCATCCATCCATTTTATTGTTTCAACTTTTGCTTTACTGCAGGTTTCGAAGAATTCCGTAACCTGTCTAGTTAATCTCGTTTGCTCTATTCTTGTGAAACACGTATAGAATTTTAACCTGAGGTTTTACAGTTTCTGAATATCCTTCGAGTGAATTCCAGCCAGGCATCTGCTTTTCCTACAATTTCTTTGATATGTTCATTCCACTTTAGGTCACTGCTGGTTGTTACTGCTAGGTACTTTACATTAGTTTCCATTGATCTGCCGTTAAAATTGTAATCACACAGTTATGGATCTCTTCGCTTGTTTTCTCCCACTACATTACGTTAATCTACATTCAGGGCCAGCTGTCAGTCCCTGCACGAGATAACCGATTCTTTGTAGGTCTTAATAATATGAGGTGTTCACCCGTTAGCGTCATGTAGGTAGTGTTTGCAGGGGCTACGCATTTTAACTGCGCCGTCACAATACATATATTCATTAATGAAATTCGTCATAAATAATCTACCACAATGTCGGTACCTACAACTCTAAAGGCTGTCAATGTTCAGGAAAGGAGTTCAGTATGCAGCAACAAAAATTTTGGATCATTTTCCCAATAGCATAAAATATCTATTTCAAGTCTAACGTAAAATCATTTGCCCTGGAAAGCTCCTTCTTTTATTCCACTGACGAATTACAGGAAAAAAATCTCCACTTCATTTCGATAAGATGTAACTATATAACTTATTGCAATTCGGAACAGTGTTCTGGCGTTCCTACTTCCTTTTAGACCACAGCATCATCTACCGACGTTGTACTCTATATCATTCGTTGTAAACTTAAATTTATAAACAGATCTGAGACGGCAACAAACACGGGAAGGGGAAGAACGTCGCCGTGAAAAGTTGCTTTCGCACACTGTAACTTGCTCTGTCCCAGATTCCTTAGGTCAACAACATGCCAGCAGCCGGAAACAAAACCTACGGCCAACCCTCGATAAACCGCTGACCTTTGGATCTGTAGCTCGCAGTTAACCGCAGAGCTACACATTTTGGCGCCGTGGGAAGTGCTCGACTCGCAACATGAGAGTGACATTTAGAGGCGCGTCCCACGAGGCGCGAGTCCGGAAGGGAACCTCTCACTTTTGCTCGGAGTGCACGCATGCCTGGGTCACGTGCTGAGAACGCCGGACTGGACGGCGCGGCGGTACCGCGACCCTGACCTTTGACCGGAGTGCCGCACGGCTCGAGGTGCAGCGCCACAACGGGACCTGGAGTCGCAGGCCGCTAATTGCGGGTACGGTCGGCGGCTGGCTCTGCAGGGCTCCCGTAACTACAGTGGCCGGCCACCTGTTTGCCAGCACTGGCCAAACGTCTCTATGGCCGCCTGCCTGAGACGCCTTCCCTGGGTGGGCGGCTTCTCTAACGAGAGCTGTGTGTCAGAAAGCGCCGACTGGTGCAGTACCGTTCTCCGGGACTGCTCACGTCCGTGCGAGGAGCAAGAAAAATCTTTAGGCCTGTCTTGACCTCAACGTACTTTTTGTTTAATGGGGAATACTATGAGCAAACGGATGGAGTCGCAATGGGCAGCCCACTCTCGCCGGTGGTCGCAAATCTGTTCATGGAGTACTTCGAGGACGAAGCCTTGGCGTTATCCAATCGGAAACCTACATGTTTCTTCCGTTATGTCGATGACACGTTCGTCATCTGGCCCCATGGTAGGGACAAGCTCCTGGATTTCCTTACACACCTTGTAACAACAACGACGCTGTACACAAAAGTAATTTTTTCCTTCTGATTTTTCGATAAACTTGTGTAATCGATGTCCTGATTTCATTTCTTTTTTGTTTCATGCCATTGTGTTCAGAAAACTGTAAACAAGTTTCAATGTGGATATTAATGTTTATGTCAAATGTCAAGCAATTTTGTAGTAGAATTGAAATGTAACAAATGTTGAAACTGTTGTAAGATGTTTAAAATTGTAACTGCGCATCTGGTCCATACGTAGGCAATGTGTTAGGATATGTAGAATGCAAAACCTCGAGTGAATACCCGGCGTGTCAGGGAGCGGTAAAAGGTGGATGGCAGGCGAGCGCGGGAAAATGCTCGCGGGCACTGCACGGCACAACGGGCTCAGCAGTAGTAGTTGGAGTTTGGCACTGGTTTGAGCAACACCTTCTGGAGCGAGGAGGCAGTCCTGGAAGACATAGCTTCATTGAGCCTCGGGTCGTCGTTCCAATGACCACACAGCATGGCAAAATTCCAATGACACTAAATGCAAAAGTATTGTGGCGCTAAGAAGAATTAAAGTGCCGATACGTCACGAGCCGTAGCTGTGGTTGTATGTGTGCTCTGTGCCTCGCCACCTCGCCGCCCGCCAACCGCCACATCGATACAAGCAGGTTGAAACTTTTAGTACTGTATCCGTATGGATCAGTGAGTGAACTGTGCAATAATAACCTAAATTATACCAGAATTTTCCCATCATTTTATTATCCTCATAACTAACCTAGACAGGGTCCTTTCCAAATATTGTGCAATCCGAGTGTCCCAAAATGAAAATCAAAATTTGTGTTAATAGTAATTATTTGCAGAACTAGCTATGTTAGAATGGTGTTTAAAGAAATGTTTTGTTAATGATCCAGTAAATGAATAACGAAGGTCTAACGAAGTTGAAAGATAACTTTAATATTGATATAGTAATGAAGTTTATTATTTCGAGACAGATATAAAGGTATTTAAATGAGCAGTAAATAAGATGAAAAGAGTAGTAACTTATATACTGGAAATCTTGAACGCATAATAAATTCAGTAATCATTTTTTTTAAATACAGCGATCATAACAGTTTCAGGGTCCCCCCTTAATACATTTGAATTCTGAAGTGTTCTAAATTGGTTTGAACAGCAAAAGTTAAAATCAATATAAAAGTCGAAATTTATCAGTATTTTATCTTTATCAAAATTGACATTTTGTGTGTGTGGCACGAAAGTGCTATTTCTAGGGTAACCTATGCCCGATTTTAATCAGATTAATAGACAGTATAAAGTTTTGTAGTATACATTACAGTGTAGTGTTATGTATTCATGGTTTTTCCATATCAGTACAGAACGTGAAACTATCAGTTCAATAGACTTTCTGGTTCTAAAATTGTACTAGATTATGCAGTGTTACTACTTGTTGTTTTGCATGAATATATACCAACTTATACAGGGAAGAAACTCAGTTAATGCCTGATTAGGCTGGAGACAGTATTATTATCAAATTGGTATCATCTTCAGTATTGCTTTTGGTCCCTCCTGACGTGTAATTGCATTTCGAACTTGCTTGACGGATCATTGTTATTACGAAGTGGGTGTACGTCTGATTTGTCACCATTCAGGTACACGCGGTCCATATCTATACAAAAATCTTTTCTCATAAAGTGAACCCCGCTCACTTACCATAGTACAAGCTTTAACGAGTACTGTGTCATGCGGAGGTTACAGCTTAAATTCCATACATCCAAACATCACATTCACTATGGAGACCGAAGCAGAAGGAAGATTACCATTCCTGGACGTCATGGTCAAGAGAAGAGCTGATGGTACCCTGAGCCACGGTGTGTACAGGAAGAAAACGCACACTGACCTGTACCTGCATGAATACAACTGCCACCAGCCTTCTCAGAGGAATGGAGTACTAAAAACACTAGTACACAGGGCGCGCAGCATCTCCGACGCAGAGAATCTGCCCCAGTAATTGGAACACCTCAAAACCGTGTTCCGAAAAAACGGGTACTCGGAATGGCAGATTAGACGCGCCCTCCGTCCCACCACCACAGCACAACCTGTGCAGACGGACGAAGTCACGGAAGAAAAGGTAGCCACTGCCTTTATTCCGTACAATGGCGCACTATCGAGGAAAATCTGCCGTATATTAAATAAACACCGAGTTAAAACCGTCTTTTGCCCGCCCAATAAAACACGGGCATTACTGGGAAGTGTGAAAAGTCGGCGGTAGCAGAGCACTGTTTGTCCGAAAAACACGAGATGGATTATGAGCGTACCAAGATCCTGGCTCAGACCTCTAAATATTGGGGCAGCTTTATAAGGGAGGCTATCGAAATTCGCACGAGGGAAGATGTCATCAACCGAGATTGCGGCTACAATCTCAGCAAGGCTTGGGACCCGGCATTGAATGGTATTAAGAAGACTCTCAGCAAGAAGTACGAACTGGCGACCAGGGCAGACGTAGCAAGCACATCGACGCTACGACAGATTCCGACGCCCACGTCTTCGTTACCGCAGGCGCGCGGGCGCGGACGGCGAAGAGAGCGGCCCGCGGGGGGAGGGGATTTAAATCGGCCGCCCTCAGGAGCTCAGTTTGGTAGCGGACCTGACGATCGCGACATGTCTGATCGCCTAAATATTGTGCCCGTTGGAGAGTATGAACCGGCAGTATACCCATGGTCTGTTCGAGCAACAAATACGCCGAGAGAAACTGAAGAATCACAAGAAAAATCTGGTTTGGTGTTTGCTAGAATACATCTTCTAAACCTCATTAGCTGCACTTTAAATGTTTCTTTGCCCAACCAGTATTCGGGTGTATAGTCTATCGTCAGTGACATCCGATGCTGAACACTTCCCACCACTTCCTCTTCATTGCCAACTGTATAAAGCCTTGGAAAGGCCGATACTCAATCGCACCTCACATATTGACAAGAACCTTTTACATGTGCAATCACGTTTCCACTCAGGAAAGTCATCCTGTGCTCATGTCTTTAATCTCACTCAGCACATAGGAGGTGGACGCGACAGAGAACAAGCTACAGCAGTGGCATTCGTAGATCTGTCAGCAGCGTGACGCTGTCAACCAAAGAATCTGATTAGAAAGTTGTATTCAATCACAAAAAACTACCATTTAATACTGTTTATGCTGTATTTGCTGCAAAACGGTACGTTTTTTGTCACGCTACGTCACGCTTCCGATGGAGGACCTTGAACAATGGTCTTCCACAGGATACTGTATTGCCACTCCTGCTGAACAATATATGCACCAACGAACAACTAATTAACATCCGCTGTGGCCGGGCGGTTCTAGCCGCGTCAGTTCGGAACCGCGCTGCTGTTACGGTAGCAGGTCCGAATCCTTCCTCGGGCATGGATGTGTGTGTTGCCCTTAGGTTAGTTAGGTTTAAGTAGTTCTAAGTTTAGGGGAATGATGACCTCAGATGTTAAGTCCCATAGTGCTTAGAGCTATTTGAACTTAATCAACATCCATTATTCTTACGACACAACAACTGCGCCTTGAGGCAAAACTTTTTAGCTGCCCTCGAAAATCTCGGCAAATATTATGAAGATATCTACATAAAGCCAAACTTCGGAAAGACGCAGGTTTGCGCTTTTTGCCCGAGCAATCGGAAAGCCAGAAGAAAGTTAAATTTTATCTGGAGAGGACAATGACGGTGCCACTACGATACTTCAGTATACCTGGAAGTAAAGTTGGATCCTAGCCTCACACTCAAAGATAGTTGCCAAGAAACAAAGGAAAAAGTATCTGCCCGGAACAATATGATCCATAAACTTACTGGCACCATTCGGAACGCGCAGCCAAAGGTTATCCGTTATGTCTGCCCTGGCACTACGATTCGCCGAGACAATACGCAGCATTAGTCTGGCGAAATTCTGCGCATGCCAAACAGGTAGACACGGCGTTGAATGGGTCTTGACGCATTGTGACTCACTGACTACGACCAGCTCCTGTCACAGAATTTTTCAAATTATGGATATAGAGCCGCCTGACTCCCACAGAAGAACAGTCGTAGAAATGCAGAAAAAGAAGCAGGACATCGAACCGTGAGCACTCCTGTTTGTATACGGACCACAGAAGCCCCGACTGAGATCATGCTGCATGCTCACATCATCAGCAATGCCATCAGCACTTGGGACCCGCCGAACCGAGCTGGGGCGAAATTCATTAACCGAAACGGTAAGGGAGAACATCAAAGAGGCACCTGCTGCGGGTTTTCATCTGCCATACGTGACACTGAGAGCACCAGAACGACTGAGGATAGGAGAGTCATGGTGCAAGGCGAACCTCAGGCAATGGACTTCGTGACTGAAAACGAGTCCTGTTGAGTGCAGGACCCACATCATCTCCTGGTGTGCAGAAATCTGCCCTATCCTCGCATCACAGAAAATCTGTATGAAGTAAGTGATAAGGCCATAAAGACAGCGGAATTCTGGAGCTTGCGGACCGACTAACAGAAAATCATCAGTGCCTGGCAGAATTTTCTTATTATTTTCATTACTTTGGATTACCTAAGTCCTGTGGCACACAAAATAAATAAATAGATAGTGACCTCTGATACAGAGGACAAAAGACATTGGCGTGTACACCGATATTCACAACATAACAACTGAAACATAAGTGTACTTACATTATGTCAATGACATGCGTGTAAATTACGAATTCTTCATCATGGTCAACTCGATATTCATCTATAAACCAAACAACCTTGTAGATAACTAGAACCCAATTGTAACTAAGTCTATGGTAGTACGATAGGATATGAAATCCGTCTTACCTCACAGTACACAGGTTGTTCTGTATGTTACTGCTGTCAAATTTAAAGTGGTGACATTTCTTGCTCATACTGGACACAACTGTCACATAATGTGAATATGGAACTGACAGAGAGGCCAAAGAGTCTACATTACATGTCTATTGTTATTTCTGAGATCATATTTGTGTGTATCTCTGATACAAGACATATACTCTTTGGCCTGTATATCAGTTCCATATTTATGTTATATGGCAGTTGTGTCCAATGTGACCAAGAAATGTCACCATTTTAGATATCACAGCATTAACATTAACGACAACCAGTGTTCTGTGAGGTAAGACGGATTCCATATCCTACCATATTAATATCCAAGTTTCATGAAATATGATCTTCAACAGCAATAAACTGTGCTATTAAATGACACAGAACCCAATCTCTTATCTTAGAAATTTGTGTACGTTGTTTTTAGTTGACTATTGGTCGAATTACAGTACAGTAGTCCTTTTTCTTACATTGATTTTTTCTGTAGTGTACCTCTACAAAGGGGAAGGTTCACAACAACCAAGAACAGGTGTACAAGAGAAATTAATTAATACTTGGATTTAAATCGTGTGTGTTAATGTATAAAGCGCAACTAAAACATGAAGTGCCTACAAAACCGTCTGGGGCCGATATACCGCAAAATCAGTATTGCTAAACGAGACCGTCGATTACTGGAGTTAAACTGCTAATTAATGATATTTAAAAACAGGAAAGAAAATCAGTAACAAACATTTGTGTTCCAGAGCACATAAATGCAATCTGAGTTAATCGAAAATCATACTAATTTCCGAAGAACTGTCCCAAACTTTTAAGAAAATTTGACAGGAAACATTTATGAGAACTTGACGGAGATTTTTATGGCCTAAGTAACAGAACGTGGAATTTTAATCTGTTCAAACTAACGCTCGTGCTTTTCCTCTCAACGAAAGTTATCAGCTGCTAGTTACCTGAAATGAAATAGATGTTCACGAGACAGACCTAACAGGGTATACTGTACAAGACGAAATTAAATTAAGAATTCTAATTGGTAATAAGCCTTCTGTGAGATTATCCAAGCATTAAATCTAATAAGATCTAGAGATATAACGATGCTAAAAATAAAAAAAAGTTGTTGAATTACTTGAGATTAGTGAATGTTCAGGCACTCACTCATATTTCCTGACTTACTCTATTTCATTTTGCAAAAGAATTTCGCATTACGCATTTCTTCAGCACTTTCGAATCTTAAGGTGTGAAATATGACGTTAATGCATTTCTTACTGTAATACACAAACTGGCAACGTTGTGTCAAATCATTTTTGCAAATAAAAAGTAACTGGAGCAAAAACTCTTATGAGACTTGTTTCTCATGTTATTACGATATCGCAAGTATTCATTTCGCATCTATGTCCACCAACTCACTACACGTCTCCTCGTCCCCTTCCTTCCTACTCACTAATCGAGTGACGTAAAATCACTAACCGAGTGACGCAAAATTGTCAGTAAGCCTCAGCACGCGCCTTATGTTCAAATGGTCCTTGCGCGAAATGCAGCATGGAGGCAGTGCAACGGTAATGCAGTTGTTTCAAATACTGGATATCCAAAAAATAATGAACAGCAGAATTTAAGTTCCGTGAGCATCTCATAACAATGTCTCGTCCACCGATTTGCATCTGAATTCGGCCCCTCTCTCCCTTTAACTTGACCTTGTGGGGAGTCTGCTGGAAAAGAACTAGTGTACCTTGCAGAAGCGCTACTCTTCCACGGATTTATACTTACGAACATTTAATAGAGATGACTAAATTCAGCAGAAAACTAATAACTCTGTACTCACATGGCTCTTCACAGTACACTTTTTTTATAACCTCCCATACCAGGTAAATGTTGTTTTCTAGACATTTCCGAAAATTACAGGAAGCTTCTTTTGTCATCTTCTATTCTAAACGCAAGAACGCTTGTGTACGGTGGAGCAACAATATTTCATTCTTCTGAAAATTTTCACTGTCTTTCTTAACTAACTGCTGTGACTGACACGAAATGCGTTTTCTTCACGAGTGGAAGTACATTCGCATACAGTTATTGTACCATTTCCTACTGTATTTTGACAATGTACAATTTTAATTAGCTGCAGTTAACAAATGCACTAGCAAAAGAATCAAGATCGGCTTGGCGTTACGTTGGTGGTTGTTTCCTTTGCTACAGAGAGGCTGAATAACGAAAAGTCATACCTATTAAGGTGTCTGTAACGGCAGCAAATTTTACTGTATTCATGAGCCGGAGAAAACGAATAAGGTAACTGTGTTCATTAAGACTTCCCCTTTACGACAGCAATCGAAAGGTGAAAAGTGAGTCCTACCTTTCCATCCGGAATGAATACCGAAATATGAAAGCTGTTCCGGCATGTCTGACGACAGCGGATTTTTCCGACACAAGAGGTATTCATGCATCAGGGAAAATGAGTAAGGTAACTATGCCCATTAAGACTTCCCACTTACGACAGTAATCGAGAAGCAAAGAAGTGAGCTCTACGTTTCCACCGTTAGGTGGTGTTAATGGTGAGAAATATTAGGGCTTGCTCACCTTCTTGCGGATGAGAGCTGGAGAGCAATTGCACGTAGGAACAAACAGGAAATTCATCAACATAAAATCCGTTCAGACAGCCGATCACGGAAAAGACCTCAGCTTATTCTATACTCAACAAGTCCCTGAGCTAGTCGGGAAATTCTATTTACCTGTTCTTGACCCACTTATGACTGCGCGCAATTTTTTTAAAACAAAGAACAGAACGTTGTTCTGCAGACAAATTAACGAAATGTGTTAGGCAGGCGAAAACAAACATCAGGCCGTAGTACGTGTGAGAACAAGGAAGCGCAAAACTGTGACCGTATTCGAACTGTAACTCTGACTAGCTGTGCTGTGAAATGTTATTTTAGTCACAACTAGTTTGAATCTAGTAGAGAAACAGATTTGTAAATACTTCATTTAAAATGGGGCGCTGGCGATATCACCGTAAATCAGGACAAAGATTATATAGCGTATTTTGTTGCGGACTTTTGGAAGAGGTCGTAAACTAAAATCGGAAGCTATTTTGGCTTCATTTTGCTGTTTACTCCAGGAAAATTTGCCTTTGCTTAAAGGCGAAAGGAAAAGCTTGCTCGACCACATAACGTAACCACGACAATTTATTTGTTCCCTCCAAAAAAATTACTTTCTAGTTCGATATGTGGTTATTCCTTACAGGTCTTATTTAGTCACGTACTCCGTCCGAACAGCCCTCGAAAGGTGCAACGGTGCCGACCGGCCGCCGTGTCATCCTCAGACCACAGACGTAACTGGATGCGGAAATGGAGGGGCATGTGGTCAACACATCGCCCTCCCGGCTGCTGTCAGTCTACGTCATCGGAGCCGGTGCTTCTCAGTCAAGTAGCTCCTCAATTGGCTGAGTGCATCCCGCTTGCCAACAGCGCTCGGTAGACCCAGACGGCTACCCATCCAGGTGCTAGCTAAGTCCGACAGCGCTTAACTTCAGTGGTCTGACAGGTACCGGTGTTACCACTGCGACAAGGCCGTTGGCACTTGCTCACAAGATTAGATGAATTATAGTTAACTTCTTTGAGGGTACATTACCTGCAGTCTGGTCACTTCCGCTTTCGTGGAGTACGGTTCATCTGAGTAGGAAAAGTGGGGCACTGTCTTCGGATGTGACTTTTTTTTTCTTTTTTGCTTACAAGATCGAGATACGGGAAAACAGCGAGGGAGATCAAACCTCAGAAGCATGGATTTTGCCGGTCGCGGTGGTCTCGCGGCTCTAGGCGCTCAGTCCGGAACCGTGGGGCTGCTACGGTCGCAGGTTCGAATCATGCCTCGGGCATGAATGTGTGTGATGTCCTTAGGTTAGTTAGGTTTAAGTAGTTCTAAGTTCTAGGGGACTGATGACCACAGATGTTAAGTCCCATAGTGCTCAGAGCCATTTGAACCATGGATTTTATAAAACGGTATTTCCTGTAAAAAAAAAAATGGTTCAAATGGCTCTGAGCCCTATGGGACTTAACAGCTGTGGTCATCAGTCCCCTAGAACTTAGAACTCTTAAACCTAACTAACCTAAGGACATCACACACATCCATGTCCAAGGCAGGATTCGAACCTGCGACCGTAGCAGCCGCACGGTCCCGGACTGCGCGCCTAGAACCGCGAGACCACTGCGGCCGGCCGGTATTTCCTGTAAGAGAGAAGCTCAGTGCCATCCATTAAATATCGGAGAGTATGCGTACGACCACATAAAACTACTCTAGGAGCGGCAGATGTCAGAATGAGATTCAGTGAAAGAATTCCCAGAAAGTGTAGTCCACTCACGAAGGAGGTAGCGTACAGAACCATCGTTTGACCGATAATTGAGTGTATCTCGTCAGTATAGGACCTATTCAAGATAGGACTGACTGAGGAAGTGCAGAAGAGCCAGAAAAGATCAGCCCGACATTCGTTACAGGTTGTCTAGTAATTGAGAAAGTATCGAGGAGATGATCAACCAACTCCAGTGGCATACGTTACAGGAAAGTTATTATGCATCACGATGTCGTTTACGTAAGCTCCGAGAAGGACCAACGAATAAACGAGTATTTACTCCTCCTATTTATATCTTGCGAAAAGACCGTGATGGTACAGTGGGAGAGACTCAACCTCGGGCGCATACTTAGCAATACTTGATTCTTGCCGCGAACCATTCTGAGAGACGAAAGGGCAAGTGACTCGTACATGAAGTACCCAGCACCACACACTGTGAGATGGCTTGCGGAGCGTAGGTATAGTTGGAGTTTGTCAGTCGACGAAAATATGAGAAACGTCATATACACTGCAGAGCCAAAGAAACTGGTACACTTGCCTAATATAATGTAGGGCCTCCGCGAGAACGCAGAAGTGCCGCAACACGATGTCGCATGAACACTACTAATGTCTGAAGTAGTTCCGGAGGAAACTAGCACCATGAAACCTGCAGAGCTGTCCATAAATCCGTAAGAATACGAGTGAGTGGAGATCTCTTCTGAACAGCAAGTTGCAAGGCATGTCAGATTTGCTCAATAACATTCATGTCCGGGGAGTTTTGTGGCCAGCGGAAGTGTTTAAACACAGAAGAGTGCACCTGGATCCACTCCGTAGCAGTTCTGGACGTGTGTGTTGTCGTATTCTCCTGCTAGAATTGCCCAAGTCTTTCGGAATATACAATGGACATGAATGGATGCAGATGATCAGACAGGATGCTTATGTACGTATCACCTGTCAGAGTCGTATCTAGACGTATCAGGGGTCCTATATCACAGCACCTGCACACGCCCCACACCATTACAGAGCCTCCACCAGCTTGAATAGTCCCCAGCTGACACGCAGACTCCATGGATTCATGAGGCTGTCTCCATACGGTACACACCCAGTAACTTGATACAATTTGAAACGAGATTCGTCTGACTAGGCCACATGTTTCCAGTCATCAAGATTACAATGTCGGTGTTGACGGGCCCAGGCGAAGCGTAAAGCTTTGTGTCATGCAGTCATCAAGGGTACAAGAGTGAGGCTTCGGCTCCGAAAGCCCATATCAATTATGTTTCGTGGTTCGGACGCTGACACTTATTGATGGCCTAGCAATGAAATTTGCAGCAGTTTGCCGAAGGCTTGCACTTCTGTCACCTTGAACGATTCTCTTCCGTTGTCGTTGGACCCGTTGTTGCAGGGTCTTTTTCTGACCGCAGCAATGTGCGATATTCAATGTTTCACCGGATTCCTGATATTCACGGTACACTCATGAAATGGTCGTACGGGAAAATCCGCACTTCATCGCTACCTCGGAGATGCTGTGTCCCTTCGCTCGTGCGGTGACTGTAACACCACGCCGGCCGCTGTGACCGAGCGGTTCTAGGCGCTTCAGTCCGGAACCGCGCGCCTGCTACGATCTCAGGTTTGAATCCTGCCTCGGGCATGGATGTGTGTGATATCCTTAGCTTAGTTAGGCTTAAGTAGTTGTAAGTCTAGGGGACTGATGACCTCAGATGTTAAGTCCCATAGCACTTAGAGCCATTTGAACCATTGGTAACACCACGTTCAGACTCACTTATATCTTCATAACCTGCTATTGTAGCCACAGTATGCGATCTAACACTTGCGCCAGACACTTGTTGTCTTACATAGGCATTGCCGACCGCAGCGCCGTATTCCGCCTGTTAACGTATCTCTGCATTTGAATTCGCATGCCTGCACCAGTTTCTTTAGGTCTTCAGTGCACACACAGGGTGTCCCAGGAGAAATGGTCAGTGTTAAGAGATGACAGGAACGACCATTCGAAGAAAAAAAAAAGTCGAATTAACAAGGCTCTAAAATTCGTATATTTAGAGGTATGAGCACTTCCTCATCTTGGATACTGTAAAACAAATCTCTTCTGCTGCAAACTCTTCGCTATCCATAGGAGACCTGTTGTATAAACCAAAACAAGACAAAAATGTGTAGTAAAAATGGGCTCTAAATAGCATACCTTCAGAGCTATGAGCACTTGTTCATCTTCGTGACTTTGAAACACTTTCTACTGATGAAATACTCATGGCTCTTAAGGCATGCATTTAGAGACCGTGTTTACTAGACGATTTGATTCTTGTTTTGGTCCATACTACCGCTTCCCAGATTATCGAAAGCAGAGAGCTTGTGCTAGAAGAGATACGTTTCAAAATATCGAAGATTAAAAATGCTCGTAGCGTATAAGGTATGATTTTTAGGGCCGATGTTCACTAGACTTTTTTGTTTTGAATGATGGTTCCTGTAGTATCCCTGAATATTGAGCATACCTCCTGGGACACCTTGTATATGTAAGTTAGATTATTATATCATGTCGACATCTAGGTCATTAGAAAGGTCGTAATAAGTGAGGCGAGCGTGGGAGGACGTATCCGATAAATTCTCATAGGCTAAATGTCCAAGCATTGATCCTTATTGAACTGGCAAAGTACCCTACGCAAAAGAGAGTTTAACATTCAGTACGATTTCGACTTAGAGATTATTAAAGACTGAGTACTACGGCGGACTGTTAAGGAGAGGGAAGGAAGGCTGATACCGAATTTGGCCTAACCAAAGGCATAATCTCAGATTACGTTGGAAGAGACTAAAAAAAGGGATAGCTAAATCAGGGATTTCGGTAGGTGATTCGATTATCGCAACTTCAGAATATGACCCCACTGAATTACGGATGTGGAGTCTGTATCAATCAAAAGTATGTAACCGAGAGACTGAAGTTATTCGTGGGGAATTTTGTTGTATCGGAAGGCAACAGCTGTGTGTGATCTCTCATCATTACCTTAAGAACAGCTCAGCTGACACGAGAGACATCTTCTAAAGTATCCACTTATTATCATATTCAGTTCTCATTTTCATCTCATGATAATCGACTCATTAATGGTATCATACTGTCTGCTGTGGAAGTCTCAATGCAAAGCCCATGACATAACGTACTGTAATGAGCAGATTTTCCTCTCCAGCACGTGAGCTGCGTATGATGAGAGATCATTTGTTTGTGTTACGCATTTCTCGGGCCAAGGCGACATTAGAGAGGTGAAAACTTTCCGATCGTTTTGAGCGGAACCAGCGACATTTGTGATTCCCACAAATTGAGCAACAGTGCAATCAGCGTCTGGCTCAATTCCAGAAAGCTATCGGAGAGCAGAGCCCTCTAGCCAATTGCTCGCACGTGTTACCCACATCCTTTCCCTCAACCTACTGGTAATCGCTCTTTCTGCCAATGACCTTTGCTACAGGTACCCTGGCTCATATAAAGGTGTATGTTACTTCAATGACAATATTAGAATCCGTGACAGAAGAGACGAAGTAACTAAATTAAATATTAGTTGTGCAGTAAATGCAAAATTCACGCAATCTTCTGTAAGCGAATTCAGGAGCCATAAACATAACAGAGTTGTTGAAGAACAAAGGACAGTAGATTTTACAAGTAAGTTGCAAGTGAGTGCATGAAAGATTCAGTACAGGCAAAAATGAACTGACACAAGTTGCGATGGATAAATTAAAAAGTACATTAACTATTGAAAACTTAAACTAAAGGAACAGATACCTATTCTGTGAATTACATCTTTTTTGGTCACAGACGCAGGTCACTGAGGGCCAGCCATTCCGATGCTTCGGTGCTGAGGTCTTGGACATCTTGCAACCTGAAACACCTGTCGGAGCAAACCAAGGCCAGACGAGCGACTGTTTGCTCTTGTTTCAGGTACCATGGTTTGTGCGAATCCTGTTGATGTTGCGCCACTGTCTTCTGGGAAGAGAACGTCCTGGTGCTTTCAAAGTTGGATATGTCACGAGAAGGGAGTTGGTGATATGCTGATCTTGCCAATGTGATAATGTCCAGTGATTATCGATACGGAAGTCGTTGAGTAGGTTGGCAGCTGCTACAGCTGGATGTCTTGACTTCAGACTCAGTTGCCGCCGTTTATGGAAATCTATATCGACACGAATGGGAAGTAATGAGTAGGCATTGCATTTTTTCCAGCTGTAATTTGGGGGCTGCCAATCGTTTAGATTGGGTACGTGCGACATTACTCTGCACCCAAGTGAATGATCAATACACTAAAGTGTGCACAACCGGATTGATATCGGAATCCTACGCGGTGCATTTGTCACAGATCTTGTAACAATGGATTCCAGACGCTCCAGAATCAAATCGGAGCTATCTAGGTCACGATAGATCATCGATTACTCTGCGGACGCGACACGGCGTCCGTTCGTCACATCAAACACTAGTGGTCATTCCTTGCGGTGGTCTACACGTGTGAAAGCGTCCTCGCTGAAGATCCACCATTTTCGCCCGCTTGACCTCGGACACCTTAACTGTTGTGTAATCTTCGATACACTGTGGCACTAGCGACATGCGGCTATTATCATCCCACGTTCATAGTCGGTTAATTCGTCATATGGTCACTACACACCTGTCTATAACAGACTGCTGATAACAAGTGATCAACAGTTAGTCCCCTATGAAAATTAGTCTGGAGACAGTGCGTTTCCCTGAATTTAATTCTCCGTCCTCGCTTTTACACAGCGACTCGGAGTCCAGTTCCATAAGCCACGTACCCGGCGCCCAGCTCCCGGTAGCTGACTGGTGCCGGCACGGTAGCTCTGAGTGTTCAGTCAGAGGGCCGATTGGCCTCTGTAATAAAAAACTGGGTGGAAGGATCAACCACCGAACTTGAACAGGTCAGCGCGACAGAACGTCAATCCTAAGGGCCTGGGTTCGATTCCCGGCTGGGTGAGAGATTTTTCTCCACTCAGGGACTTGGTGTTGTGTTGTGCTAATCATCATCATTTCATCCCCATCGACGCGCAAGTCGCCCAAGTAGCGTCAAATCGAAAGGCTTGCACCAGGCGAACGGTCTACCCGACGGGAGGCCCTAGTCACACGACACTTAATAGTTCGGTAATACTTCAGTATTACCAGACAGAAGCAGGGAGCATAAAAATCGGCAGCGTTTCAAGGGTGGTCAACTGTACGACTGCATTTTTCCCTTGCCTATTGTGACGCAGTAAGAACTTTTATAATTTTATTTTTATTACTGATGCGATACTAACACTTGTACCGTAAAAGCTGCGATAGCAATATGACTTTGCCTGATGTAGATCGTTTCGATGGAAACTGGTAGCAAATAAAAGTCTGTTTCATCCACGACTTTTGGTGGTAAACAAATATGACTTTTTTCGTATATATCTAAATCGATCGAGTCGGTGCTCCATCTCCCGTTAGACCGGAAGCAAATTTTCGCACCTATAAAACAAAGACTTGACATTCACTCTGAGTTGTCACCCAGACTATGTACATAAGCTGAAGTAAAATAATCGGAAGTGTCACTGACAAGTGGCAAAGCATTACAGGGATTTCATGCATACATCGAAATGATTCGTAAAACAAGGTCCATACTACTTTTCTTCCTCCAGCTGTCCAATCCTAGGTACTGATCTGTCTCTAATAACATCAGTGACGACGGAACGCTAAAATCTAACTTTCCTTCCTGTTTTATACTAGCTTGCTGCCTCCGACATTCAATATAGGACAGATGCTACATTCTTCTATGCACATAGACTAGGAAGTTTTTTCCTTTTATTGTCCTATTAGCTACTGACTAAAGGAAAATACTGACTTTGAGTATTCTGGACTGTATAGTTATTTTTATTTTTGTATTTTTTTTTAAATAAAAATAAGTAGGCAAAATATGTTACGGCACACGCTAAAGTAAAGGGACATTAGACTATTAAAATAGCTTTTGTATACATGGGTCAACAATCACTGCAAGTTTATTGAGTGAAGTCACTTTTCTGCGTGGATTGTTGTTATGTTTGAAATAATCACTTCATTTAATGCTTTTGCTATAGCTAATTTCGCCGCCGTAGGGCATTTCGAAGTACCTCTGTCATAATGTGAAACTGTTGTTGCGTAATATCTTATCTCTGACACATTTGTGCGTCGGATGAATCATTTAATGGTGCCCTAATGAAAGGTCACTTATGATGACGGTGGTAACGGACAAACTCTCACAGGTGTGAATTCCGTATGCAAAATCAGTAAAATGGAATCATTAAGTGGATTGTCGTCGTTTGTAAGAGACGTTGACCACGTCATTTCTGTTTGAAATGTAAAACTAGCGTACTTTAATGTGGGCTACGCTGCCAGTGACAAAATTCCACTTAAGGCTGCGTTTTACTCGTATTCCATGTGGGATTTACATCTGTGAGAGTTATACCTGTTACCAGTGTGATCGTAAGTAACATTTATTAAGGGCACTGTTAGAGTGAGCTTCCTTCACAGATGTGTGGAAAATGATATATTACGTGAATATAGTTTTTCACTGTGATTGAGGCAGCATTAAAGTGCCAAAGCTCGCAAAATTAGCTAATAGATTAAATACGTTGTATATTTCAAAAATAAGAAGACCCTACGCTAAGAAGTGACTTCCATCAAGAAGCTATTAAAATACTTTAAATGGCTCTATGTATGGAGAAAACAGAGAAGTATTTTGATTCAGGACACATGTATATCTACATCCATCTCCGAAAAAGCACCTTTCGGCGGAGGGTACCCTGCATCACTTCTTGTCGTTTCCTTTTCTGTTCCACTCGCAGGTAGAGCGAAGGAAAACGAGTATCTATATGCCTCCGTATGGACCCTACTTTCTCCTATCTTATCTTCGTGGTCCTTGCGCAAAATGTATGTTGGCGGCAGTAGAATCGTTCTTCAGTCAGCATCAAATGTCGGTTCTCTAAATTCTCTGAATTTTGGTCCTCGAAAAGAACATCGCCTTCCCTCCAAGGATTCCCATTTGAGTTCCCGAAGCCCCTCCGTAACACTTGCGTGTTGTTCGAACCTGTCCGTAACAAGTGTAGCAGCCGGCCTCTGCACGGCTTCTATGTCTGCCTTTAATCCCACTTGCAGTGGATCCCAAACACTTGAGCAGCACTCAAGAACAGGTCACACCAGTGTCCTGTCTGCCATCTCCTTTGCAGATGAACTACTTTCCTAAAATTCTCCCAATAAACCGAAATCGACCATTGGCCATCTCTACCATAGTTCTCACATGCTCGTTCCATCTCATATCGCTTTGCAGCGTTAGGGCCAGATATTTAAACGACGTGACTGTGCAGGACACTGTTGATGCTGTATCCGAAAATTACGGGTTTGTTTTTCCTACTCATAGGCACTAGCATATATTTTCTATATTTAGAGTCATCTGCCATTCATCACAGCAATTAGAAATTTTGTCTAAGCCATATTGTACCCTCCTACAGTCACTCATCTTCGAAACCGTCCCATACACCACAACGTCTTCAGCGAACAACTGCAGATTGCTGCTCACCCTGTCGGCCAGATCATTTACGTATGTGGAAGATAACAGCGGTCCTGTCACACTTATCTTGGGCGTTCCTGACGGTACCCTTGTCTTTGATGAACATTCGCCGCCTTGGGCTACATACTCGGTTGCTCTGTTAACCTATCAGAGTGACCGCGCGGTTAGAGGCGTCATGTCACGGATTGCGCGGCCCCTCCCGTCGGAGATTCGAGTCCTGACTCGGGCGTGGGTGTATGTGTTGTTATTAGCATAAGTTAGTTTAAGCAGTGTGTAAGTCCGGGGACTGACGACCTCAGCAGTTTGGTCCCTTAGGAATTGACACACATTCTATTGCGTATGAAGCCTTCGAGTCACTCACATATCTGGGAACCTAGTTGGTATGCTCGTACTTTCGTTAAGTTTTCAGTAGGGCACCGTCTCAAACGCATTGCGGAAATCTAGGAATATGGAATTTGCGTGTTGCCATCATCCATATCCCGCAGTGAATTCCGCAAGAGCGATGCTCTCTGAAACTGTGCTGATTCGTGAACATAAGCTTTTCGGCCTCTAGGAAACTTATTATATTCGAACTCAGAGTATGTTCAAGGATTCTGCAGCAAACCGATGTTAAGGATACTGGCCTGTATTTTTGCGGGTCGGTTCTTTTACCCTTCTCACATACAGTGCCCGCCTTGCGCTTTCTAGCAATTGCGCTGCTCGAGAGTTTCGTGATAATGCAGGCTAAGTAAGTGGTGGACTTTTTCGAAATTGCAGAGAGGGGGGAGGTGGCGGAGGGGAGGAAGGTGAGCGCCCTGCCGTCCCGCCGGGGCTGACCTTGGAGGGCGATCCTTCGGCGATTCCGAGTGCGACACCTGATCCCTCAGCGGACAGGTCGTTGCCGTCTGCTCGCGACCAAACACGGCGGCTGCCACACCTCTGCCGCAGACGTTTGCCGCGGTGCGGCACTAATCGTAAGCAAATATTGCATTAGGGAAAGATGAAGAGCGGCGGCAACAGGTTTGACTCAGCGTGACGCAGCGCCGTGACCCAGTACCGAAGAGCGCCGGCCGGCGTTTCCCTCCCAAGTCGCGCGCTGTTTCAATGAGTAATGCATGCGAGTACACCAGGGCTGGCAGCCTCAAGATGCGCACAGGAGGAGACAGCGCCATGTTCTCCGATGGGAACGGATCCTAGTCAGATCAACGAATCATGGAAGCACCACTGTTACATTTAAATCCAGCCATTCTGCAGACTATCTTTTATGGCGCTCTCGTATCGCACTCAAACCAATCCCAAAGAAAGCTTACATCTCGTGTCTCATACATTTCAACTGTGATTTCACATTTTCACCGTAATAAAATCCAAGAACATTACTCTAAATCGGGGTATTCACAGTAAGACCAACAATCGCTACGCGCTTTGAGAGACTGCTTCAAACACTGTGCTAGATTTATTTGTTTATCGTACACTGAAGAGCCAATGAAACTGGCATACCCGCCTAATATCGTGTAGGGTCCCCGAGAGCATGCAGAAGTGCCGCAATACGACGTGGAATGGACTCGACTAATTTCTGAAGTTATGCTGGAGGGAATTGACACCATGAATCTTGCAGCGCTGTCCATAAATCCGCAAGAGTACGAGGAGATGAAGATCTCTACCAAGCAGCACGCTGCAAGGCATCTTAGATGTGCTCATTAATATTCATTTTTGGGGAATTTTGAGTCCAGCGAAAGTGTTTAAACTCGGAAGAGTGTTCCTGGAGCCCTCCGTAGCAATTGTGGACGTGTGTTGTGTAGCATTGTCCTGTTGGAATTCCTCAAGTCCATCAGAATGCACAATGGACATGAAAAGATACAGGTGATCAGGCAGGATGCTTACGTACGTGTCACCTTTCAAAGTCGTATCTAGACGTATCAGGGGTCCCATATCACTGTTACAGCACATGTACCACACCATTACAGGAGCCTCCACCAGTCTGAACAGTCCCCTGCTGACATGCATGGTCCATGGATTAATGAGGTTGTCTCCATATCCCTACACGTCCGACCACTCGATACAATTTTAAAAAATGGTTCAAATGGCTCTGAGCACTGTGGGACTCAACTGCTGTGGGCATTAGTCCCCTAGAACTTAGAACTACTTAAACCTAACTAACCTAAGGACATCACACACATCCATGCCCGAGGCAGGATTCGAACCTGCGACAGTAGCAGTCGCACGGTTCCGGACTGCGCGCCTAGAACCGCGAGACGATACAATTTTAAACGAGCTGTGTGCGGTGCAGTAATCAAGCATACACAAGTGGATCTTCAGCTCCGATAATCCAGATCGATGATGTTTCGTTGAATGGTTGCCACGCTGACACTTGTTGCTGGTGCAGGATTGAAATTTGCAGCAATTTGCCGAACGGTTCCACATCTTTCACGTCGAACGATTCTCTTCAGTCGTCGTTGGTCCCTTTCTTGCAGGATCTTTTTCGGGCGGCATCGATGTCGGAATTTTGTTGTTTTACCGGATTCCTTATATTCACGGTCCACTTGTGAAATGGTCGTACGGGAAAATCCCTACTTCATCGCTACCTCGGAGATGCTCTGTCCCATCGTTCGAGTGCGACTATAACACACTTTTCAAACTCACTTAAATCTTGATAACCTTGTAAGGTGTCAGGCAAATCCAACACCTTCCATGAAAACCCTGACATAATAAGCAAATCTAGTAGTATGTCACATAGCTCCGAATAAATCGTGACATTAAATTAACCAAAGTAATACGAGTAACGAGTGAGCAAATGGAATACCACAGACTAACACAAGAATACCTAAATGCATGTCGCACCTTTCCACTGAGAGACCGACGCAGTTCCGAGGGGAGAAACGAGAACAGAAGCCGAGAGCAGAACCGTGTTAAGCTAGAAGGCCCTACGATAAGGGACGGACTGGACACCCACGTCGCCAGCTAACCAATAGAGCCACACAACCCGCACGTTTTAGCGTGAGACTTTTTCGCGTCTCTGTTACGTCAAGGAACACCCCCCCAGCCCATGTTAAAAGCTAGAGCCCTGCAGGAAAACAGTATAGGTCCTACGATAACATAAAAGGGCCACTACCACCCGCAAGTTTTAGCGTGAGCCTCTTCGCGTGTCTGTTACATTAGGAGCACTCCCCAGCCCATGTTAAAAGATAGAGCCCTCCAGAAGAACAGTATAGATCTTACGATAATGCTAAAAGGACCACACCAGCTGCAGGTTTTAGCGTGAGAGTTTTTCGCGTCTCTGTTACGTTGCAAACTTTAAAAACATTGCCCCACCACGAAAAGTATAACGTTTCTCATTGGATAGACATAATTTTTGTAGACGGAGCTTAAGGTTAACATTGAGACCCTGACTGGTCAGATGAAAACACAGCCAGATAGTTTTTTTAAACCAACTTCGGTTAATTGTAGTAAGGGGAAGTTAGGAGAGAAGAGTTGCTTCCGAGATGGAGAGGTGAGCGGAGCTGCGCTGCCCGCCGCTGCCCTCACGCTGCCTAAACACCGACAACGTAATGAACGCACGCGATGCCGCATATTTGAGCGCATAAAGCTTCACTCAGAACTGCAGAAGTCTCATCTGTTACACCTCCTTTTTTGCGTAATACTAGTGTCGATCGTTAATTAAAACTCATGGTGTTCACATTTGCCATTTGAAGAACAGATCTGAAACGTGATGATTTTTCTTTTATATAGTTATTGAGAAGCCACATCAGCCACTGTAATTTACGACAAGTTAGATAAGTTATTAACGGTAATTGAGGGTCTCTGTAGACCATTTTGATAGTTTTTTCTCTTTTGTGAAACTTAATTTAAACCTAGATTATAGATGTGATATGGCATAGGTCATCCTTCGATCCATTGTAGAACTTGGAAACACATTCAGGGAATATTCGTTCACATTTTTGTTGAACGCAGTTGGTTTTTACCATCCTGTATTTAAAACATTTCCTTTTATCAATAGAGCAATTTATAAACGATGTTTTGTGAGTAGAATAAAATTTCCAATGGTAAACTTAACTGCTTTTTCGGCGTTATTTTACCAGCTAACTAAAAATAGGAAAGCCTTGAACCCCTTCCACTAAATTTAGTTAGTATTAAGATTCTTTTACAGGGAGTGCAGTGGAGCTGACGCTGAGATCATTTAGTATTTGGTTATATCATCGCTAGTCTCACGAACTCTTCTGAATTATACATGTCATGTGTGGTCTGACGTCTCCTTACCAGCAACAGGTTCCAGGTTCAAACTAGTCAAGGTGCTGTGCGTGACTGAATATTTTCATTAGTTCAGACAGTTTCATCTCTCGGCCAATATTAGAACATAGCAACGTAATCAGGCATTTCCTACTGTTTCTCTCTCAACTATTTTATTTTTCGTGATTGCTACCTTCATTACGTTTCCAAGATGCTATGCTTATCTGAAGTCTTGTTTAACATTAAAAGTATCGTGTCTCCGGTGCCGCGAAATAACCAGGAATGGGGACCCACGTACTGGACTTCCCCTGACGTGTCCGTTCAACTGAAATGTTAATTGAACATAACGCAACTTTTTCCTTCTCACTATTAAATATGAAACTGATCTACCAATAATATATAATAAAATAATGTTTCTTGTATTGCAAGAAAGTGCGCCAAAGACGGAGCATATAGAAACTAATAAGTCATTCTACAGCAAACATATAACTAAAACAATTACTTTATACATAAGAAATTAACTTCTTCGCTCCAAGATACTGCTTAACAGCGAGAAACATTTTCTTTGTGTTTTTTACTCTATTAATGCTTCTCGTACGAGTAAAAAATTCTAAGTAGGAATCTGAAGATTTAATAGTTCTTTTTCTGTTTATAAGCAATAAAGGAAACTTTGAAACCATTGTTTAGTAACTATCGCCCATTTCCAGTAATTGATCAAGGACCAATAAAACATATTATTACAAGTCGACACACATGTACTACATATTTAGAAAAGAAAGTTTGAACATATGAGCTTTTCTTCTGGCCATGACATTAGCTGGCATAAAAACTGCGTCGGAGAGGTCAGATGTGACGAATGCCTTGAACCGCATTCGACCTACGCCGCTGCAGGCACCGTTTGAGAGGTGATGCGGTGATTCGTCCTACATACCGAAGGTCTCGAAACTTCCAGGCCCTGTTTAATAGTTTCCATTCCTCACCGTGATACATTATTAGGGTCAGGGGTATTGCTATAAGCTCGTCAAAAACCACATGAAAGGTCGCCTCATCTCATCTAATGTCATAATTCACCCCTATGAAAAACTGTGTTAATACCAGAACGAATCTTTAACGGAGTTACCCTGCGACGAAGTGTTTGCCATTGGGGCTCGAAACTAGAGCCTTGTCTTTGGCACGCAACGCTCTTGTCGATTTAGTTGCCCATTTTCGCCTCAGTTTTAGTCCGCAGGTATCCTTTTTCAGACGGTAAGCTGTCGCCTAACATCAGTTTAATGAATCTCTTTAACCACAAAGTGCATTACTAAAATATGCTGCTCAAAAAATGTTAGAAATGTAATAAACGATGAAGTATTAGTACTTTCGCCCTACAAATTTTCTGTCGATGGACCGAACGATGCACTCACTTCACGGCATGCAGATTATCCCGGAGGATCTACATTTTCGTCTACATACACACACCGCAAGCCACCGTACGGTGCGTGGCGGAGGGCACCTTTTACCACTACCAGACATATCTTTTGCTGTTCCAGTCGCAAAGAGAGCGAGAGGAAAACGATTGTCTTTATGCCTCCGTACGAACCCTAGTTTCTCTTATCTTATCTTTGTGAAACGTGAAATGTACATTTGCGGTAGAAGAAGAGTCAGCTTCAAATGCCGGTTATCTAAATTTTCTCACTTGAGTTCACAAAGCATCTCTGAACCACAAGCGTATTGATCGCACCTACGGGTAACAAATCTAGAAGCATGCTTCAGAATTGATTTGATGTCTCCCTTTAATCCGGCCTGGTGAGGATTCATAGCACTCGAGCAGTACTTAAGAATGGTTCGCATCAACGTTCTATACGCCGCCTCCTTTACAGAAGAACCAAACTTTGCCTATTGTCTCCTAATAAACCGAAGTCGACAAATCGTCTTCCTTACTACCACTCTCACGTGCTCGTTCCATTTCATATCCATACGCAACGTTGCGCCTAGATATTTAGTAGACGTGACTGATGCTATATCTGAACGTTACGGGTTTGTTTTTCCTACTAATCCGCATTAATTTAGAATTCTCTACATTTATAGCAAGCCGCCATTCACCATACCAACTAGAAATTTTGTCCAAGGATGTGTGCGGTTTCTCTCAAAGACCCCCAGCGGCGGAACATCTCTGATAGTGATGGCACTTTGTGGTAAAGCGTGCAGTAAAATGCTGCGCACTTTCACTTTCCGGTTAACTATTTTTGTCATCAGGAAACATTTCAGACATAGCTCCCTTGGGAATATTTTTGCCGTTGGCGTCGTGTTGATGCCGTCGAGGTGATCTCATTTCTAACGGGCCACAGAGGCACTTTATATATGTTTGAGTTGACAGGGTAACACCTATGCTTTTTTTTATACTGTTAAACATTTTTGTCCTAATCCATTACGGCGGGTCGGAATCAGTTGAGTCAGTTGAAACGCCATCACTCATAATGCGACGCACATTACACTGCTTCGAGACGGACCATCAACGTACACAGGAGTCTGACCAGCAGAAAACCCTGCGTGAGAAGTTTGAACTGACAAAAGGTGACGCGGTTGAGACATTTATGCTGTGTATAGGGCTGCGGTCGGAGCAGATTAGGATTTAACGTCCAGTAGATGGCAGCGTCGTTAGAGGGGGACCCCAAACTAGAGGAGGAACCGTCCCCGTACTCATCTTAAGCGTTTTACGGGAACTACAGAATATCTGAATGTGGATGACCGGACAGCTTTTTGAACTGCCATTCTCTTAAATAAAAGTCCGTTGACTTACCACTGGGCTACACAACCGGCATCTTTGCCGTCTGAACGCCGCATCCTGTGAGCTGAGTCAGTCCTTGTTCTGCACGATTTCAGCATATTATTCAGTTAACTTCGGCTTACATTCCGTCAGTACACTGAAAATTCGCGAAGGAAATATAACAGTGGCCTTTGCCGTAATTGCTCCATTTCTCTGTTTGACTTTTTTCTCATCTGTTGAACTGAAAGACAAGTATGTGACAATAAAAACGAAGGACTTACGAAACAGCAGCATCTTTTGGTCTACTCGGAAAGAAGATTTCGATTAGAAGATCAGAAATGTATGAGAAGCAGAGAAATGAAAACGGAACATCCGCCACGGCGGGTCCGTCTAACAGCATTCGGACAGCCCGAGGGAAAACGTCAAAGCCACCAGTGGAAACATCCCACAAATCCCCCCCCCCCCCCCCCGCCGAAGATCCAAAGCTGTTCACACAAGCTGACCTCCTTCTCCGACTGCAGGGGCTCTCTGCTCCGCCACGTCTTCGAACGCGGAACCAGAATCCATGCGGATCGCTGTGACGACACTTTGCAGAAAGGGCGCGCGCCATAATGTCAAAACGCTCAGAAATAGTGTCGGACAGTATCATCCCGTTGCACAATAACGTCCATCCCTACTCTGCCAATCGGTCGATGGCTACGCTTCAGCGATTTGGTTGGGAAACACAGCAAATCCTCGATTAAGCCATGATCTTGCATGTATGATTTTCACATCTTTGGCGACTTGAACAAACACGTGTGTGGACGTTGGTTTCAGTCGGACGAGAAAGTGCAAGAAAAACTGGAAATTTGTGGTAAGGTCTTACGGGACCAAACTCCAGAGGCCATCGGTCCCTAAGCCTACACACTACTTAATCTATCTCAAACTGACTTACGCACACCCATGCTCGAGGGAGAGGACTCGAAACGTCGGGGGGGGGGACCGCGCCCTAGGACGCGCGGCTACCCCGAGCGGCGGAAGTGCAGGAGTGGGTGCGATTGTGGATCCGTTAGCAGTCGACCGCGTTTTATGAAACTGGGCTCTATCGTCTCGTCTCCCAGTGGGATAAATGTCTTAACGCGTCTGGTGATAAATTTTGAATGGAACCACTCCATGGTCCCGCTCTGGCAGGTGTTAGGTTTTCATTTCACTTCCTCTTATAGCTTGAATTTTTTACAACTTACAAGCGTACTTGGCTCTACCTTCTGTTGATTTATTTATTGTCTGAGAGATATGTATCAAATGTTTATCAATTCCAGACTGAAAAAAAGTTTTAGTAGTATGGAAACAGAAATATCTGTGTGAAACGATTTGCTTTCAACACTAATTATCTGCTTTAGACGTGAGATATAACTAGTTTGACTGTCGCACAGTCGAGTCTCTAATTCTTTCTTCTTTTTCCTGGCCTTTAAAAATCGTCCTGGCAGCTTATGCACAGTCGACCATCAGAATACCAAAACAGAGGTTCGACCTTACAGCTCGGGGAATATTTTGTAAATATGAAAGAAGTTGCACTGCTGTTTCGATACCATGTTAAACTTTAGTTCCTCGTGTGACAGGCGAGGCTAGGCGAACCGGTTTTGTGGTCGCATTAAGATGAGTTACAGTCACCTACCTACAAAAGCAGTATGCTGCTCTCGATCTACCTTCGATGTGAGGACAACTTTACTTTACCTAAAAACTGGAAGAGCGGATGCACACTAATATTTCAATAAAGGTGAAAATGCTTCACAGAGGACTGCAGAGCCCAGTAATTACTTTCAAGAATGCTGGAAAATTACCAAGTGTCTTGGTTTTTAATTGCCAATGCGAATATCCCAGTGCCGTCTGGACAAACACACGCACGCTCGTACCGTACAGGAAAGTACAGGAGGCTGTCCCAGGAAGTGTGTGTACAGCGCGAGAGCTAAATTACTGAGCTGGGTGCTCGCGACAGCGCGCATAATTGCAGACACTCGGCGGGCGGGGAGGAACTGTGGCAACCAGGAGGAAGTTTCTTCACGTCCCGGAACGGTAGCCGGCTGCCGGGCCGAGCCGCGATGACGCATTCATTTACTCGAACAAAAGACTGAAGGCGACGCGCATTACTCTAATGGCGTAAATGTATCACCCTGATAACAGGGGGAAAAAAAATATTCCTCACTCTTAGCATGATTTAGTCTTTCAAATCGTGGAAAACACTACCTTTATCGGCAAAACGTCTCCATGAAAACCTTCTATAAGCAGACAGCGAAAAAACACGCAGAATGCCACGTCACTTCAGAGGTCTAGTGCAACTATCGTACAGATGTTGAAACACAGGCAGCGTTTTCTCTTTGACTTCTGTCCGTATTTTTCATGTCGTTAATAATGAGAAAACCGTGGAAGCATAAGAAAAATCTTCAATTATCCTACTGTCATCTTGTCCAATTGCAACTGTGGAACACAGAGTTTTCACTTCTAGGTTGACGGGAAAAAATTAGTAACATAGGAATTTTACGGAACGTCAAAGGCACACACACAAGAAATATAAGTGACGAATTTTATAGTATATGAATCAGTTGAAGATATTTACGTCACTTTGCCACTGTGCTTCATATTCTGCACACTATACTGCTTTCGTTATTCCAGTATGCAACACAATGTTCTTTTAACGGAACTCACTAAGTTCTAGGCGACTGATGACCTCAGAAGTTAAGTTCCATAGCGCTCAGAGCCATTTGAACCATAACGGAACTCAAACTTTACGATGCATATAATAAGCTTATTTTACAATTATTGGAGACCTTTCGGGGAAAAAAAATTTCGTTTTTCATTAGTTGTAGAATAATCCTGGCAGAACGGTAATTAACGATAGGATCCCAGCTAAGTTTTCTTATGTAAGGGAAGAGCAACAGGTCTGGAAGTTTTACATGAAGCCACCAGCTCTTCGAATAGAGAGAGTGTAGTAAATCATGATAAATTGAAAACCTTGTCGTGTGGAAAGCTCAGTAATTGTTCCATTAGGAAATCGCGTCCAAAGTTTCGAGAATACGAGGGAGGTCCCTTGCACGTCGAAGTCATAAAGTACGGTATTAGGTCGGCTGGACCAGAACGTATGAGGACTTGTGTAAATTCGAATCCCTGTATTGACCAAAAGCGAATTAGGAAAATCACAGAAAACATAAATCAGGATGACCGGAGTGGAGTTTGAACAGAGGTCATCCCGAATACGAGCCCTGTGTGTTAACTGTTAGTCCAATTCGTTCGGTCCCAGCCGGTCTTTTTTTTTTTTTTAAAAAAAAAAAAGTAGTCCAACCCAAATAAGAAATGTGCACATCTCAACTGCTGGTATCGTCTCACCATTGTTAGTAAACGCCGCAGACACTGTGCGTAACCAAAGAACCTGGCCGCTAGCTGTGTATCTGTCTGGACTTCAGCTGGTGGTCGGCTCGGACGGAGGAGGGAGGAGGGCGCTGCTGCCTACCATCGCGGTCACGCTTCGTGTGCCGCGTCTCGTCCGCGGTTGCGGCAAGTGAAGCATAGCAACCGCGGATTTGACTTTCGCTTCCACGAGTAACGGCTCTGGCGCGATTCTCTCTGCCCGCCGTCCACCTTTTGTCAGCTTCTGGCGTGATTTTCCCCGAGGGTGATGCATCGCCTGAGTGGCGAGATTTTACCGTCATTCAGCACTGCTTGATTCGAAGCGTTAAACTGTTAACTGAATGCATTACGGTTCACGGCTGATTCTCGGATGAAAGAAATAATTTTCTATCTTGCATCTGTTTCTTTCAAACATTTTGATACTGCTGGAACGAACGACGTACTGGTTACGCTCAACACGTCAGTGATTGCTGGAGCAGGCCGGTGTGGCCGAGCGGTTCTAGGCGCTTCAGTCTGGAACCGGGCGATCGCTACGGTCGCAGGTTCGAATCCTGCCTCGGGCATGGATGTGTGTGATGTCCTTAGGTTAGTTAGGTTTAAGTAGTTCTAATTTCTAGGGGACTGATGACCTCAGATGTTAAGTCCTATAGTGCTCAGAGCTATTTGAACCATTTTTGATTGCTCGAATTATTTTTAGAAACAGCCATTTTCTGGCACAATCGCATGTGCCAGAGCAGTAAGAGCACTGACCTACTATCGATGTAAACGCCTCCAGTCGATAGCAGCGTCACCTGGCTAGGAATGACTGCTAGTCAGACACATGCGTGTTGTCCGTGTGTAGGAAGGGAAAGGCCCGCGATCTATCTGAATTTCACCGTGGCCAGACTGTGATCGCCCAGAGGCTCGGAAACTGTACGACTTGTCGGGTATCTTTGGCACATGGCGAAACCAAGCAGAAACCACGCCCAGACGTCGTTGGGTTGGGGGACCATCTCTCATTGCAGATGTCGGAAGTCGTAGGCTGGGAAGACTGGTAAAACAGGGCAGGCGTCGAATTGCGGCCTAACTAACCTCAGACTTTAATGCTGGGCAGAGCGTAAGTGTGTCTGAACGCACAGTGCACCGAACACTCCTAACGATGGGCCTCCGCTGCCGACGACCCATGCATGCGCCAATGTTAACACCACGACATCGACAGCTACGACTGAAGTGGGGACGAAACCGTCGCCACTGTACGTTGGCGCAGTGGCAGACCATTGCATGGTCTGATGAATCGCGATATCGTCTTCCCATGCCGATGGGAGGGCGCGAATCCGTCGTCCTCCAGGGGAACGGCTTCTTGACACCTGTACTGCGGGACAGAGACAAGCTGGCGGCGGCTCCATTATGTTGTGGGCAAGATTCACGTGGGTATCCATGGATCCAGTGGACCCCGTGTAAGGCACCATAATGGTCAAGGAGTATCGTACACTGGTTGTAGACCACGTACACCCCTTCATGACGATCGTCTTTTCCGACGTCAGTGGCATTTCTCATCAAGATAATGCGCCATGCCACAAGGCCAGGAGTGTGATGGAGTGATTCGACAAACACAGTGGCGAGTTCCAGTTGATGTGCTAGCTCCCCAACTCGCCAGACCTGAGTCCGATCGAACACATATGAGATATAATTGAACGTGGTGTAAGAGCCCATCGACCCCCTTCCCGGAATTTACTGGAATTGGTTGACATGTGTGTGCAGATGTGGTGCCAGCTCCCTCCAGTAATCTACCAAAACCTCATTACTCCCATGCCACGAATCGTCGCCGCTGCTATTCGTGGCAAAGGTGGACATACCGTCTATTAGGTAGGTGGTCATAATGTTCTGACTGACCAGTGTAATTTCCACAAGGAAATACCGGTTACAGCCTGGAACCGCGCAGCCGCTACGGTCGCAGGTTCGAATCCTGCTTCGGGCATGGATGTGTGTGATGTCCTTAGGTTAGTTAGGTTTAAGTTCTAGGGGACTGATGACCACTGCAGTTGAGTCCTATAGTGCTCAGAGCCAAATACCGGTTACGGTTTTTTTTTATGATCTGAAGATGGCCAATGACGACTGAAACTGGTAATTTCGTTCGAACGTTGTACGTGATTGTGGCAGAAAATAAACTGCTTATGAAAACCAGTTAATTTTATGCTTCAAAGCAAAACAGTGGGAGAAATCAGTGATAGTCATCTCTGTAAAAAGGGCATAGTTTGTCAAGTATTACGTTACGCTGAATATATACGCTGTGTTTGTTGTTGGGTGTAAGATGATAGTTATTTTTACGTCGATTATGAAATGTTGTCTTGACATACTTTGAATGCTCTCCAGAACTAGCTTAGGGAACACAAGGAAACTTAGTGATATAACGTTCTGGTTTACCGTTACTGGAGTATTCTTTGCCTGGAAACTTTCTTAGTTTTGCCCGACCAGTTATTGTTGGCAACAGTCTTCTGGAAATCCTTGAAGTTGAGAGTGGATTGGTATCGTAAACTGTACCCTGGCACAATCTATAATTCTTAGCATAACTATCGCATTTTGTTTGCCGTTACCAGTGTTCATAGTCGGATTACGACGACTAATAGAAGATTACACACGAAACAATTTTTAATGAGAGGTGTATAAATGCTAATGCTTAGCTTTAAGGGAAAAGCGAACTGTAAATCGTATAACTTGCATTACACAATGAAGAGCTGTTGTGGAACCAGTTAGTGTGCAGGTTTATGAATGCACAAAATCGTCAAGAACCAATGCAATATGTTCGACGTAGCGTTAGCCAGTGAGTTCGCGCTAGCAAGTTAATTCAAGCTGAGCAACGGGACACTACAGTTAAAGCATACAGTTTTCCTTGGAAAATTTGAAAATTTGTGGTTAGGTCCTATGGGACCAAACTGCTGAGGTCATCGGTCCCCAAGCTTATACACTATTACTTAATCTAACTTAAACTCACACACCCATGCCCGAGGGAGGACTCAAACCTCAGACGGGGAGGGGGGGGGAGGAGGAAGCCGCGAGAACTGTGACAAAGTGCCTTAGACCGCGCTATAGTTTTCCTACTTACCCTTTAGGAAATGTAGGATAAACCGCATAACATCCCAAAAAATGAAACCCCCCAACATAAAATTATTGATCGTGGTAGACTAAACGTCGGTAGCAAAATTAAGGTAAAGATACCTATTTTATAAATAAGAGTCTTCAGTTGTTTTAGATAAAGTCTTTGTGAGGTTCTTAAAAATAACGTGTTCATATCTTCTCCACACAGAACATATGAAAATATGTATTGGACTGGTTTAACGCTGGAGACTTCGACGACCGTAGAGAACAGGAACTCGACTAACAATAAGTAGCCCCATACCGGTAAATAAGTCGTTAGACACTAATAATGGACACTCGAAGAATCACAGTGGATGAGTGTGATGAGATAAATAAGAGGACCAAAGCCGCAGATCATTAGCATACAGGAGATGTAGCCGCTAGTAGGGTGCTAAGAAGTAACACTGATTTGCCATTTTACCTGTTATGCGTCAACGATAATTACTACTCCTAAAAATTAGGCAACTACAAATACTAGTAGTGTACAGCCTGTAAGAATATTCTCCAGAGTTAAAATGAATGGTAAACAAATCGTAAATTAGTATAGTAGGAAAATGAGACTCGTTTGCTGGACATGTCCGTAAGTCCCTTGTTACTGCCTGGACTAATGGAGAAAGCGAAAGATTAGATAAACACGAAAATGGGAGCAGGATGAAGTTGTTCTTGTGTTGTAAGAGAGAAAAGTTGTAACCAATGATTAGTGTGTACTTAATTTTGTACGAGATAGGAATTTAAAATTCGTTTCGTGTAGCGGCGGAAGAGCTCACATTTATCAGATTCATCTCAGCTGGAAACTGTGATCTTAATAGAGGATTCAGATAGAACCGACAGTCCTATCCACTCTGTGGTTAGTGCCGACAGAAAATAGAGGTGTGGCGAGCCGAAGTTTTCTGCATCTGTGATTAATGAGCGCGGCTGTTGGCATCGTGTTTGGGCTCTCCGCGTTTCGTAAACACAGCTGTTGCGTCGCTTGGCCCGGCTCTCAGTCGACGTGTGAGTTGTGGCGTGACAGGAAGCTCGCTTGCTCGAGCTACTATCTAAAGTTAACGCGTGACGTAAAGGAATCACTGCGCTGCTAATGACAATATATCGTGCCCATAAACTGAGTATGTAACGTTTTGAATTTTTCCGTCACCAAGTAAATAACCTAATTTGGGAGGCATATTGAGAACAGCAGTGTTGATATGAAGCATAATTAGCGCAGGTTTTAATCTAAGCGGAATGTTGCCTGCAGTTATGGGTCTAACGGGACGTGTTGTTTTACTTTCGACAATGTTTTCTCAAATAAAAAAAAAATAAAAAAAACCTAACGTACTGTCGGTACCAAGATCATCAGATACGTTTAGTGAGAACGAGAAGGTGTTCACCTGGAATATTTTCACGAGATGGTAGAAGACGAATGTGAGTACAACCCACGTAATTTAGATGAGGCTTTTCTTCAGCGATGCAATGCAGTCTTTGTCGCCTTATAAGGAGGAAGTGCAGCAGTGTTGGATCTTACGTGAGACATTGAAGATAGAGGTACCAACAAACTTGGTCGTGTTTGTTTTCGATGTTAGGGTTTTCGATGCTTATTTACGCGCCAGTACCATCTGCCTCTCGCAACACTTTGAAAACTGTGATATGTAAATACAGACCAAATTTAAGGCCACGAATTTTGACATAAAGGCGAAATCGTTAATATTCTGAGGGAACAGATGTTTCAAACTGTTTACTTGGGTTTTTGGTCTCTACAACAGAGAATTTCCACTGTATTAAGGAAGGAAATCCCGAATGGCATACCCTAAATTTCTGTTTGGAGTATCTAATGCGGCCACATGGCTGCCCCACATATAATTATATTCTTAATAGTAGTACGGACTATCGTTCTTTTTGTCAGTGGATTAATACTATAGTCCAAATCGATGCATTTTAAAACCACCAAAGGCCTTAAAGAAGGATGCAGTGTCCTCAACACATGCAGATAACAAGCGCTGGAGGCATGATGCGAATGTTCACGAATGGGTGTGTTAACAGGACAGGACAGAAGGCATTCGCTGCTTTTTTGAAATGACCAAATAATTTTCGCAAACAGCTGACAAGATACGAAACACGTGCTGGATAATTTACGGAAGAAATCCAAATGATGGGGTATAAAAATTAATTTCTGAAAGACAGAGTGCATGTGCATTGCTAATGAAGGAACAGATTTAGTTCTCGGAGATGACAAAATTATTGTATAAAATGCATATTTGAACCATCAACTGTTTTTATTTTAAATCCAAATTCTTCCGGTTTCGGTCTTGGATCATCTTCACGGATGAAGGGTTGAAATGGTTTCGGCCACCATATTGCATTAGTCATTACGTAAAATGTGTAGTGCGTGCCATGGGTGTAAATATATGGGACAAGACTTAAAAATAAAAAAAAAAATGGTTCTCGTGGCTCTGAGCACTATGGGGCTCAACATCTGAGATCATTACTCCCCTAGAACTTAGAACTACTTATACCTAACTAACCTAAGGACATCACACACATCCATGCCCGAGGCAGGATTCAAACCTGCGACCCCTGGCAGTCGCGCGGTTCCGGACTGAAGCGCCTAGAACCGCTCGCCCACCGCGAACCACCAAGAATATAGTTACTTGTGGGGCACTCATGTGGCCACATACGAATAAAGGAAAGGACAATATCAACACAGTGGAATTACATTTTATTAGAAGGCGCTTGCAGATCACTCAGATCATAAGATCATAACATCACAAACACGAGAAAAAATTTAAGTGACACAATCCATAGCGAGCAGATTGGAGAGCAAATGTCTTCAGTATTTTGCAAATCCTAAAAGAATGAGCAATGGCAGGTGGCCAGAGAACGTGTTAATGCTTGGCGCAAGAAGAATTAAAAGGCGACGGCCGCCTTTATCACGAGACTTATTAAGGTGCATTCAAAAAGAAACGAGCCGGAGGCAGTGAAATCAAAACCGCTGAAGGTGTCGTAATGCCACTGCATACGGGAGAAGGTGTAGTCTTTTTAAGAACACTGAGGCCACAAATTGACGGCTAGAGGGACACGGGCGCGCTCTCACGCGAGGACAGAGGCAGCTCGTGGCGCAAGTCGACCGAGCACTGTGCACAGTCGCGCTGCAAACAGACAACCTGACGCTTCGAAAGAAGAGGAAAGGGGTGTAGTGCGTTTGCCGGCAACGGAAGGAAGTGCGGGAACGAAAATTCGTCAAAGAATGGCACAAGTGTACGAAGAGCACCGCACGTCTGTTACAAGGATCAAGGCGCGGCTCAAAAGATTCAAGGAAGGATGGATATCGTTGGCTGATGAACCACGGTCTGGAACGCCACACCGCGTTACCGGTACCATTTTCCAGCAGGTGAGTGCCTTCACTTTTGTAGACCGCCAGGTTAAGCTGGCAGCCATTGCCCCAGAGGTCGGACTGAGCTTCAGAATTGCAACGGACATGCAGCACTCTCCGCAGGCATGTGCCATTCATCGATGAACGTCCGTTACCCGCACTCCTTCCGTTTAAGGAAACGCGCTACACCTCTTTACTCTTCTTTTGCAGTTTCAATGTCTCTGTTTCCAGCACTAGTGACGCTTAGAACTCTACAAGTGCCATAACCCGAATTCCCAGAGACTTCGCTCAGTGGCAGAGGGGTGAAAATAAGCCAACACATGTCTCGGCTTGTCAATTGTTCTAGTTTTTCATTTATTAACCTATGTCCGTATGAGATTACTGCACGATTTTCCCCCAATGTATACAAATTGTATCTCTGGTGAATGAATTGGAAAAAGCAACAGATGAATGAGAAAATTATTTGAAATTCAAAATTGTTAAGGCTTTCGTGGCCACTTGTTGACAAATTACCTGTTGGCTTCTGTCTCGGGTTCTTCGGCAGACGTTCATCTAATGATTTTTCTGATGTTTCACCAGCACGAGTGGCTGGCATTGTCAAAGCTTCACCCTGCATTGCCGGCAACCCGAGACAGAAGCCAATAAGCAGTTTATTTGAAATTGTTTTCGGCGAATGTCCTGTAGTGTGTGTTCGTTCAAAATTAATTGCAACCGCCATTTTTCGGAGAAGTGATCCGTTACGCGTGGTCTGCTGCGAAATTACTGTCAATGTTCGTTCCTTTCCCGAGTGAGATTCGTACGAAAAAATGTCGCTGTGGAAAATCTGCTTTCCGCAGTGCTCGTGGTGTTCGGAACTTCTATTTTTTGATAGTTTCTACGTTCGGTTTAAACCAAGGGAGTGCACAAAATCTTCCGAAAGAAAACACATAACAAAGAATAAAATATGAGAATTAGTGCAAGAATTGATATAAGAATTAAATATTAGAATGAGAGAATTTAAAAAGATTTAAGGCCTTGAAAATAAAATATACACACATATTATGCCAGTACCATACGTATGACATTTATTGTGAAACACAGTTGTATTTTTACAACTAATATAACTCCCTTGTATCCCGTAACTTTATAAGAAACATTCATGTTCAAAAATGGTTCAAATGGGTCTAAGCAGTATGGGACTTAACATCTGAGGTCATCAGTCTCCTAGACTTAGAACTACTTAAACCTAACTAACCTAAGGGCATCACACACATCCATGCCTGAGGCTGGATTCGAATCTGCGACCGTAGCAGCAGCGCGGCTTCGGACTGATGCGCCTAGAACCAACATTCATGTAGCAACCCTCTACGAGCAGGGGTAAATAAATGAAAAATAAGTAAATAAAATGAAAACAAATTAGGGGTTTCGAACACTGGCCACAAGAACTGGAACACTAGCCACTGCAACAACATTTCCGCTGACGATACCGCGTGCTTAAAGCCGTAATTTTCTCAGGAACGTTTGAGTATCTAGGGATAAGTCGACACAAGTGTTCGCTTATTTTGATTCCTCTTCTACTGAGCGAAGTTTCTGGGAAATCGGTTTATTGCATTTGCCTAGTTTCCCTCGCGGGCGCAGTGGGTGATCGGCGAGTGCACGAGCTCCCTCTATCGTCACGTGGGTTAGCGCCCGTGGCCCTCTAGCGGCGAGTTTCGGGTCTTGGCGCTCTTACAAGAGGCACACTTTCTCCTGAAAGCGATTACATCACGATCCCTTCAGCGGTTTCCGTTTTAAGGCCTCCGGGCTCGTTCCTTTTTGGATGCATCTTGTGTGTGTCGATGTAGCACTGGAAGAGTATGGGTTTACAACGTCCTGTTGGAGTTCAAAAAAATGGCTCTGAGCACTATAGGACTTAACGTCTGAGGTCATCAGTCCCCTAGAACTTAGAACTACTTAAACCTAATTTACCTAAGGATATCACACACATCCATGCCCGAGGCAGGATTCGAACCTGCGACCGTAGCGGTCGCGCGGTTCTAGTCTGTAGTGCCTAGAACCGCTCGGCCACCCCGGCCAGCCCGGTTGGTGTCACCGAGACTTCTGGAAGGAGAAAATGATTGAACTCTAATGTGAAAAGTCGAAGAACAATGGTAAGAAGAATATTGTCGTCTGAACCGCCCTTGTATTGTGTCGGTATGAAAGGAGCGCCGGTGTCAGCTGAGGACGTGCGAAGTGGCCTGGGGTGGGGTGAGGTGAGGCCCTCCTGTTATGCAAGACTAAGGAGGCGCCTGGAGCCGCGCCACGGAAGCCGAAAGGGAAGACAGCAGCAGGGGTATGGCGACCAGTGGGGGCGACTGCATGCGAGAAAGCGACGCAGGGGCTCTCTCGTCTCGTACGTACTCCGTTCGCCGCGCCAGTCGGCTGCGCTCTGCTCGCTTTCGCCGATCCCCCCTCAGCCTCCACCACCACCCACTCCTCACCACCAACACTGCCGTGGGCGGCCGCGGCCGGTTGCGAAACAGCGGCGTGCGCTTCGCCCGCCTTGTCCTCGACGTGTGGGCGTTCTGTCGCCTGCCCATGTAGCACGCCGACCGTCTCACGCCCCGAATCAGAGCCTGCTAGCCCCGCAAAGAAATGTATTTGATAGTCTATTACTGTGTGCCTCTCAACAAATAAAGTAAATACTGTACTTGTACATCACCTCTGTATCATTGTACTGCCCAGACTTGTTGATTGGTTGGTTGGTTGATTTGGAGGAGGCGACCAAACATCGAGGTCATTGGCACCATCGGATTAGGGATGGATGGGTAAGGATCTCGGTCATGCCCTTTCAAAGGAACTATCCCGGTATTTGTATGAAGCGATTTAGGGAAAACACGGAAAACCTAAATTATGATGGCCAGAAGCGGGTTTGAACCGTCGTCCTTCCGAAAGTGAGTCCAGTGTGCTAACCACAGTGTCACCTCACTCGGTACTGTCCAGTGTTCTCGATCATAGGTTCACCTACTTCTGCTTTATGTATTTTGCGTCTATTTTCGCATTCAAGGCTATCCACTTTGATATGAAGGGTAGTCATAAAGTTTTAACCATCACCTCAAAAAAGAGAAGTGTGATAATTAACTTCTTCGTACACACACACACACACACACACACACACTCACACACACACACACACACACACACATATATATATATATATATATATATATATATATATATATATATATATATATATATAGCGGTGTGGGATACGTATCAGCTGGGACTGACGGATGAAATCGAAAAAGTACAAAGAAGGGCAGCTCGTTTTGTACTATCGCGAAGTAGAGGAGATAATGCCACAGACATGATACCTGAATTGGAGTGCCAATCATTAAAACAAAGGCGTTTTTATCAAAACTAGACATCATTGTCTCAATGGGAATTCCGCGATAGTTCAATAAATAAAATATGGCGTTTCAGTCTTCGATCGCTATTGTTTATTTTCAATTACCGGTTTCGGGCTAGCTGCCCATCTTCAGGTGAATTTTTGATGTAGAGACTGGCAAACAACGTTCCATCATTATAGCAATTTAAGCACTCAGTATGGAACAGCCATATTGAGTGCTTAAATTGTTGTAATGATGGAATGTTGTTTGCCAGTCTGTACATCAAAAATTCATCTGAAGATGGGCAGCTAGCCCGAAATCGGTAATTGAAAATAAAGAATAGCGATCGAAGACTGAAACGCCATATTTTATTTTATTTAAAGGCGTTTTTCGTTGCGACGGGATCTTCTCATGAAATTTCAGTCACCAGTTTTCTCCTGCGACTGCGAAAACATTTCTGTTGGCATCCATCTACATGGGAGAAATGATCATTACGATAAAATAAGAGAGATCAGCGCTCGCACACGTGTGTGTGTGTGTGTGTGTGTGTGTGTGTGTGTGTACTCAGACAACAAGCGTAGGGGGAGCAGACACAGGAATCTTGCGCCACCGTTCTGGGCAGACCACTAGTGGAGGTAGCTTGCTGCAGTGAAATATGTGAAAGCATCTTTTTCATTTAAACTATTTAGCAGGCTACATTTTTCTGCGGTGTGTAGGATTGACAGGCATTGTGTTATGTCACTAGTGAAGTCTTCTTTTTAATTTTTTAAGATATGAGCTAAATGAAAATAGGTTCAATCCAGTGAGATTCACACAGTCTTTGGGTCTTGGTACGAAATTTCTTCGTGTCTGTTTTATTTTCTCTCAGTTATTGCATTTCAGCGCATAAACGCCTGAACGGGTAAATATGTACGACCGGTCTATGGAACGACAGATTCATGATCGTATTATGTCGCGTCTTTTGAAGCTTATTCTCAGGCTGCTTTTTGGAGTCCAAGTTAGGTTTTATCTGAAATACACGCACTTCGCTACCGTAGCCAAGGGATTTTGATGTGTTCCAAGACTGCAGGTGCCTACCTGTAAACAACCGACAATCAAATTACTTAAGTTTATTTTTTCGAGGTGATAATTAAACCTATATGGCTACCCCTCGTAGAGGTATTGAATATGCTTCTCCCTTGTCTCGTGCCATTTATAACACTACCAACATTTTGTGCTCTGTAACAATTAGAGATAAATAAACGCCTTCTAGTAACTGCTTCGAGACATTCACTGGAATCTAAACCAATACCTTTGCATCCTACAGGCAGCGACGATACAGCGCGAAACTGTGGAAGCAACTTTCGGAGATTTGGAATTTAAAAGCATACTACAATCTATATTTTCCTTACTAGCATAGTAAAAACTCCGATTTCTTGAATTGTGGCTTCGCAGAACATAGGAAACAATAATCGGTGTCACAAAAAAAACAGAGTATTTACGAAAATCAGGTTGTTCCGTTCTCTCGTTTTCTGCGCTGAAATAGGTTTGTTGTGAATAACGAACTGTCTTAGCTCAAAGGCGATTTTTTTAGATTTACTTTTTGACATTTATTTCGATAGCTCCAATATACTCCAACAGACGTGGATCCACACATTTCTTGTCCTTTGCACTAAATAAAATTAAAGATGAATCAAAGATGGCTGGCCGTAGTGGCCGTGCGGTTCTAGGCGCTTCAGTCTGGAACCGCGTGACCGCTACGATCGCAGGTTCGAATCCTGCCTCGGGCATGGATGTGTGTGATGTCCTTAGGTTAGTTAGGTTTAAGTATTTCTATGTTCTAGGGGACTGATGACCACATACGTTAAGTTTCTTAGTACTCAGAGCCATTTGAATCATTTTCTTTCTTTTTTTTCTTTTTGAATCAATGATGCAAGCTCGGAGTCGAATTTTCACTAGTAAGTTCAGCGTTCCTTACTCAGTGTTGATAAAAACAATACTGATGTGCACAGTCTTTTTGTTGTAGTAACACTACGCTACAGAAATAGTTTTAATTTTAAGAAAAAAAGAGCGCGTCTACAAGCCACCATAGTCGCTATGTGTTTGTCGCCAAAGCGCCGAAGAAAGTTTATCAATCAAGAAGTAACGTCTCGTATGAAGAAAGCTTAAAATTCTGTCGACGAGATTTTATTAGATCCAAACTACAACTACGCATTATACAAAGATGCGGCCTGTTTCGAAAAAAAATACGTATCCCTGCACTTGCCTGCAGTGATTTAGCGAAACTACAGAAAACCGAAATGTGGACAGCCGTATAGGTATTTAAATACGCATCATTCGAACACATCTCTAGTGAGTTTATCCCTTGCTCCGCCACGTTTATGTTTACCTCCATGCAAAGAAAGTGGAGGAGGGTGTCTGGACACATCAGAGAAAATCTGGTTCAGGAGAGTTGAAACCCAGTGTTTTAGTACTTTGAATATACATTCCAAATGGATATATAAATTAGAAAACAAAACGATGACGTGGTTTTACTCTGTTTTCTGCTAAGTAAATGTAGTCTGTTACCTGATATCTATTAATGAAAATAAATGGGCGTATATAACAAATAGGAGCAAATTGAATTGTTCAGAATACTTTATTTGATGATTGTGGATATGTTACATGTCTAGAAAACTATGATAAACGAGTTTCTCTGGAATTGTAGATACAATTTGACAAAACCAGAGGGCAACATAATGTCTCGCTTATGTCATTATTTTTAAATAAAGTCAGCATCTTATGTTTTCGTTATAACTAACGACCAGTTACAAATCAGACCTTTTTGGAAGGAGAACCTTATCAAGATAAGCAAGTCTGCATTTATCACGAAAGAACTGACTCCAACTGTAGCTCTGGCAAACAACCGGAAAACGGAATTCATGTTTAATACTGTAACTGTTTGAATAGAGGGATGTGAAAAATGAGAGTGATTATAATAAGCGTGAGAAATACATTTAGTGGGATTGTACAGTGAAGTGACATGCTCTATACGACGTACGTAATTTTTGACAGCACTGGTATTAGACAAGTGGTTCACATTTTACACAGCGACATTGATTCACCCATACATCTGAACGTAGTCGAAGTACGTGGGTTATCCCTAACATTGCCGATTTAGTACTAACGGCGGTTATATTGTAGGTACAGGTATCTAATCTCTGAAGCTCCAGTGAAACCCACGGTAATAAACATTCAAAAATGTTTCTAGTTTTTTTTTTGCTTGTTTTCAAATCTTGTGACTGGAAAGCAGCGCGACACAGTTTCACTTCCCTCGGCGGATTAGTGTCGGAAAGGTGGCACTCGGAGAGGCCGTCCGTGTTTCACGTCTGTCGCGGACGATTACGCCGGAAACGACTTTTTCTCGGAAGCACCCATCAGAAGCGAACCGTTGTCACTCTGACGAATCTGTCATTGAAATGGAAACCGTGGTTCGGTCTCATCTTCCAAGCAACAGGCGGAGACTAGACGTCCGAAAACTGTACCGATCTTTGCTGAAAGCAGTTTACATGTAAACAAGACTACATCTGCAGCGCTATGGCATTAAAATAAGTATACTTTTCACAAAGCGTAGTAAGTACCTAAGAATGTCTTTGTGTCGCCTCCCTTAAGCTTAGAACGCTAAAGGGGGGAAAATATTACACTGCTACTAGGCCGTCGTGAAGTTTACCACTATAAATTTTATTCAAAGGAAATCATAATTTATAGGTTATGCATTAGTTTATTACCATTATGAGATATCCAATAGTGTGTTACATACAAAATTAAGTAAAGAATGTCCTGTTTTATACTCTACTGCAATCGTAAATTTTCCGAGGGTTTAGTAATCCAGAGTTAATCAGTGTTATACAGCGAACGAATGAGTGGTTAGTCGTCTAGACCGAAAATGGGAACTATGTTTGTCGTGAGAATTTCAGACCTTCATTCTTGTTACTTTCACAATTCCTATTACAGACTTCTGGAGGTTGTAGAGGGGAGTTAGTAGTTCTAACGAGGAACCCACGCCCGGTAATAGACCGCCGGATATAAAATGCTTGAAGATCGGATAACTTTCAAATCGCCCGCTTCGCACTACGCACACAAACTGAGAAGAGGGTTCCGTCGCCAGCCCCTGTTTCAATTACGGCATCACACATACGGTTTTCGTCCGACTACAACAGTTGCTGCGAGCATCAGGTACGTGCCCAACCAGGCGGGTTGTCTGCGGTGCTCCACGGACGGAGCGCCGCACTCTCGAGGACATCTCTCGCCACGCAGAAGTGTATGTGACGACGAGTACTCTAAACATTGACCATGCCGCCGGCTCCTATAGAGCACACACATCAGGGTTCTGCTGTGTGCGTACCGTGAGGCGGGAGATTTGAAAGTGGTCCGATCTTGAGACTTGTTTTACATGGACAGACTGAAAGGTGTTCGCCTACTGACCAGTCGGCACGTTAGCTCCACAAACTCACTCACTCGTTCAAGAGTCTTGGAATGTGGGTTTATTAGAGACAGAAGGCACAGTGATACTAATTTTTCCTGTGAAATTCGCAAGTTTGAAAAGGTTTTCTCACACTGTTAGTGACTGCACAATAGGCTAATAGGAGGACAGTGTGTCCAATTTCGGCTCGAAATTTGGGAACAGAGAATGCAGCCACATGCGGAATATGCAGTTCTGAGATAGTAGTAACCAAATGTTGCATCGAAGTGCCTTATGTAGCGGTTTCCAAAGTTATCATATTCCCGTCTTTACTTTGATGATGCTAGAAGATAATCTAATTCATTTAAGAGAACCTCAAAACCAATTTTACGTACTAAAATGACAAAATGGAAGGAAAAATGAGTGGCTTGAAATTTCTTTCTACATCTACATGACTACTCTGCGATTCACATTTAAGTGCTTGGCAGAGGGTTCATCGAACCACAATCATACTATCTCTCTACTATTCCACTCCCGAACAGCGAGCGGGAAAAACGAACACCTAAACCTTTCTGTTCGAGCTCTGATTTCTCGTATTTTAATTTGATGATCATTCCTACCTATGTAGGTTGGGCCCAACAAAATATTTTCGCATTCGGAAGAGAAAGTTGGTGACTGAAATTTCGTAAAAAGGTCTCGCCGCGACGAAAAACGTCTATGCTGTAATGACTTCCATCCCAACTCGTGTATCATATCTGCCACACTCTCTCCCCTATAACGTGATAATACAAAACGAGCTGCCCTTTTTTGCACCCTTTCGATGTCCTCCGTCAATCCCACCTTGTAAGGATCCCACACCGCGCAGCAATATTCTAACAGAGGACGAACGAGTGTAGTGTAAGCTGTCTCTTTAGTGGACTTGTTGCATCTTCTAAGTGTCCTGCCAATGAAACGCAACCTTTGGCTCGCTTTCCCGACAATATTATCTATGTGGTCCTTCCAACTGAAGTTGTTCGTAATTTTAACACCCAGGTACTTAGTTGAATTGACAGCCTTGAGAATTGTACTATTTATCGAGTAATCGAATTCCAACGGATTTCTTTTGGAACTCATGTGGATCATCTCACACTTTTCGTTATTTAGCGTCAACTGCCACCTGACACACCATACAGCAATCTTTTCTAAATCGCTTTGCAACTGATACTGGTCTTCGGATGACCTTACTAGACGGTAAATTACAGCATCATCTGCGAACAATCTAAGAGAACTGCTCAGATTGTCACCCAGGTCATTTATATAGATCAGGAACAGCAGAGGTCCCAGGACGCTTCCCTGGGGAACACCTGATATCACCTCAGTTTTACTCGATGATTTGCCGTCTATTACTACGAACTGCGACCTTCCTGACAGGAAATCACGAATCCAGTCGCACAACTGAGACGATACCCCGTAGCTCCGCAGCTTGATTAGAAGTCGCTTGTGAGGAACGGTGTCAAAAGCTTTCCGGAAATCTAGAAATACGGAATCAACTTTGATCCCATCGGAATTCTCGCAGCCGGGGTAGGTGGTCAAGAGCGCTAAAATGTTTGCATTCGAATCACGATTTTGATCCAGTTACTACGAAACGTGAGTCGGTAAGCGTGCGTTAAGAGGAAGCGCCCGCCTGGCTCACGAAGCATCAGCCGCAGCTTCACTGTTCATGCTCATTGTTCTCAGCCGTGGGCACGGCTTTTCAACTGCGGCTCTATTGTCTCTCCCGGCGCGTGTACACCCACGGAGTGGGGGAAGCCCAGACTGACAAATCCGAGGTGCTATGCGAGTTATGTAACGTAAACTTTCTATGACCAAAGAAGTGTTCTCATATATGTTTTCCTTCCCGCTCTGTTTTCTTGACATAGAGTGTCTGTCACAATACCTTTACTACATCCAAGTTTCGCCACGCAATTTGTCCCATTTGTATTTATTCTTCCGTCGACACCAAAATACCGACGATAGGAAGCGGAAGTCTGTAACAAACTATTCATCAGATGTATAAATGTGACCTACAGCGCATATGTGGACCAAAATATTCTTCGTGCTGAAACTTTCTGTCAGATTAAAACTGTGTGCCGTACCGGAACTTGAACATGGAACCTTTGCCTTTCGCGGGCTTATCATTATGGAGGTGTTATGTATGTGAAAGAATGCGTTTAATGATTTTTGAATCACTTTTGTTTTCTATAAGAGTAAAACAGTGTTTCATACACAACTGTCTGGAGGAAGCATTTTGTGTACTGTTTGCAGTGAGATGCATAATTCTCACATTGTAAGGCTAATCGTATTTGTACTGATATTCGATAAATAATTTCTACAAAATAAAGTCCAAGTATGACTCACGACCCGCGTTCACAGCTTGACTTCCAATTAAATGGCTCAAAGCACTATGGGACTTAAGATCTGAGGTCATCAGTCCCCTAGACTTAGAACTACTTGAACCTAACTAACCTACGGACATCACACACATCCATGTCCGAGGCAGGATTCAAACCTGCGACCGTAGCAGCAGCGCGGTTCCGGGCTGAAGCGCCTAGAATAGCTCGGTCACATAGGCCGGCGCTTGACTTGCCAATGCCTCATCTCCTACCTTCATGTCTTCACAGAAGTTCTCCGTAAATTGCGGAACTAGCACTTCTGGAAGACAGAATACTGCGGAGACTTAGCGAGGTCACAGCCCGTGGCTCTGATTCGAGTTCCTGTCCGTCACCCAATTTTAATCTGCCCAGAAATTTCATTTTAGGACACACTGCGCTGAAGAATGAAAACTGGCTCTGGATTCTTTATCTTCTTCAGAAAATAAGTGAATGACACTGCCATACATAAAATAAAACTTTATTGTACTACTTATGGAGAAAAACAACGACCTCCCGTATAGTACCTGAAATTAAGCTAAAACAAGAGGATATTAATATTCCCGCCAGTATGTTCACAAGAGTCTTATCACATTCAAGACTAAAATTAGCAAATCGCTATTTGTCCATTTTCTGCACTACTCAGCTAAATACCTCGTTAAGACAAGCAAGGATGACCAGAAATGGATCAGTGTGTAACGCTAATGTGTGCCTTTATTCATAAAGTGTACTCCCAATACGAATTTTACTCTTCACGCACGCATGCTCTGTGGAATTTGATTTTCTGTAATATTTGCATACTACTTCTGGTTGTTCTCGTGTAGCTCACTTTGAACCGAATCCTGAGCATACACAATGCGAGGTCACTGACATACAGAACGAAAAACTTGTTTTAAATATTTTGTATCAGATAAAAAAAGAGGGATATTCATTTTTCCGAGAAACTATTACTTCGTAACATGATTAGGGTGAGAGACTTCAATGCATGGTTGAAACAGAAACTTTATGGTGGAATGATCATTCTTTGCAAATAGATGCAAAGTCTCTCTGTTCAGTTTAGCCTATATTTATCGTCTCAAAATCTGCGCTGTTTGCATGTAAATCAAGCAGATAGAGCTAAGACGGTTTCAGAAACTTTCCAAACCATATAAATTATAGGTAAAACCGAAGACATCTACCAGTTTTAGGAGGGCGTGCTTACATCCTCAAGGACTCGCAGCGTTCTCGAAATTCCAACAGACGAGAATCGTAGCCTGGTGAGCTTACGCGGGCTACACGGAGGAACGCAAACACGCGTCTGCAGCTGAATGGCGATAGCGAGCTATTGCAATGCTGGCAGCCGTCCTTGGAGCTGGGATACGCATACAGATGGCCGCTACGGACACTGCGTGCGACGCGTGCGGACTCGTCTCGCCGCTGCTTCAGCTGGCGAGAACGACAGCCTGAGGTGCCCAACAAGGGACGCCTTTACCGGTGACGCTATTTTTCCACCTATACGTTGTTCTGCGATAATTCTGAACTTATATTTCTACATCTACATTCCGCAAGCCACTTTATTGTCTGTGGTGAAAGGCACATTTTGACCGCTAAATCACGCCCCTGCCCCCCTCCGCCCCCCAAATCCCAATCCCCTTTCCCTGTTCGTCGCGAATGGTGCGAGAGAAGACGCGTGTTGTGTTTCTGGAAGTTTATCAAATATTCCATCACTTTTCGAGCGTGCACCCGGGATATTTTGAATTCATGTTCCGATATTTCGGCACACAACCTTTCAGCCATTCTCAGAGGGAGTACGTTGCAAGTCATTATCGCTTCGATTATTGCTGAAAGGTTGTGAGCGGAAATATTGTAATATGAATTAAAAATGTCCCGGGTGCACGCTGGATTGCTGATTAAACTCCTTGTGAGGTCGAATCTCTCTGATTTTACCTTCATGGTCTTTTCGCGACTATACATAGGAGGAAGCAATACATTCGTCGATTCTTCCAGGCACATTCACTCTCGGAAGTTTAGCAGTGAACCACATCATGATGCACACCGTCTGTCTTGTAGCTTCTTCCACTGGAGTTGGGTGTGACGCTTTCGCACGTTTTAAAGGAACCTGTGACGAAACTCCCTACTCTTCTCTGTTTCGTCTATCAGCACTATCTGATAAGGGTCCGAGACTAACGAGCAGTATTCAAGAATCGGTAGAACGAAGGTTTTTATAATCTGCCTCCTTCGTGGGTGGACTACATTTCCTGAGGTTTATTGCAGTCAATCTAATTCTGGTATCTCGCTCCATTTTCATTCACTCCCTAGACACAATCCCAAAGTTAGTCAATGTGACTGCTTCCAGTGGTTGTCAATGAAATTCAGCAACAGCCGTGTAATTTAGATGTTATTTTATTTTGATTACCGGTTTCAGCATTCCACTACGCCTTCTCTAGGTCCTATATGCATCTCTCAAAAATAAACTATATTGTCATACAGTGCCATATATTTCTGGATATCGTGAATTCAAACCGTATCCCAGGTGCTTCATTCGAAGACTTAGTTGCATTCACTCAGTTGTTTTCTGCTTTTATTAAGGCGAATGTCAGACACTAATTTTAAGCTTTTTTATAACCTTCTTTGGTTCTCCTTTCGCTTTTACTAAAACGCTGAGTTTTGGCAGTTGTTACTTTCTCGACCGAAGGTTTTGATGTATATTTCAGTTAGCTGATTTCGCATTTCAGCAACAAGAACAGTGTGCTGCGTATAGTCGCTCCTGAAGATTACGTGCAACTACCTTGTTGAAAAATTTTGTAGTTTCCACGATAGAATCCGACGCAACATCCGGGAACCTTTCAAGCAAGAATCGTATTATCAGTTACCTGAAATTACATTAGACACGTAAACCCCCTTACTACCCTTATGCTATACACTACATGACTTTTTATGCGGATTTATAAGTTTCGAAAGCTAGCGGCAGTTAATAATAGTGTATCTAAAATAACCGCAGAAATAATGTTTGCAAGTTTAATAGACATTCGGGTCACTGATGACGCCTCTGTTAATAAAACCGACAAAGTTGCTGGCGTAGCTGTACACCGCTGTTTTGAACTGCACATGTGTTGACAATCAACTCATCGGAACTACGCTGCATCTAGCTACATTTTTTACAAAATTCCTGAAGAAGTATTTTCGATAACAGCAGATCCTGGCTTGCAAAACGAACTTTCTCAATCATTTTTTTTTTAGCTGCACTCATTCAGTCTCTCTCTCTCTCTCTCTCACACACACACAGATAGAGAGAAAGAATAACTGCAACTTTCGCGATTTACTGGTCAGATTCAGTGTCTATTTTCTTTATTATTATTATTATTATAAATGAAGAACACAAAATTGTCGGTGTTCTATAGTATTAGTTTATTTCGTCCACTGGTTTTCGGCTTATAAGGCTGTAATGAAACTAACGGACCATTGCCGTCAAAAAATTTTATTTGTTACATAACCTGTTACGTTGTTTTCACACATGAAGAAGTAGTCTTCAAAAAATGATTCAAATGGATCTAAGCACTATAGGACTTGACATCTCACGTCATCAGTCCCCTAGAATTAGAACTACTTAAACCTATCTAACCTAAGAACATCACACACAGACCGCTACGGTCGCAGGTTCGAATCCTGCCTCGGGCATGGATGTGTGTGATGCCCTTAGGTTAGTTATGTTTAATTAGTTCTAAGTTCTAGGGGACTGTTGACCTCAGAAGTTAAGTCCCATAGTGCTCAGAGTCATCTGAACCATTTGAACATCACACACATCCATGCCCGAGGCAGGATTCGAACCTGCGACCGTAGCAGCCGCGTGGTTCCGGACTGAAGCGCCTAGAACCGCTCGACCACAGCGGCCGGCTAGTAGTCTTCTGTTGAGTGCAGTTCTTTGATAATGTTGTCCCTCTTTCCTTACACTTTTACATTTCATCCTGTGTTCGTAAACACAAACACACACACACACACACACACACACACACACACACACACAGCGGCCCACCTACCCTCTCACTCACACACACACACACTCACTCACTCACTCACACACACACACACACACACACACACACACACGTTCAATGTTTATTTTTTTCATTTGTTCCCTTAATATTTATTTAGTATTTAACATTTTATATTATGTTATCAGCACTCTTTCGAATATGACGTATACTCCGCGTTGGCAACTCTCCATGAGTAATACCTTAGTTCGTCAGTTTTTATCATCTTTGAGGACTATAGCCAGTTGCAGTCTGATGATGTCCTTGTAACCATAAAACAGGTTAATGAAATAAATACTCTACAGCATCCACAATTGTGTCCTTTTCAATTATAATTATGACGTTATTCTACCAAGAAGCGACGGAAGAACCAGATAACATGTGAACAATTTATACGGGATATACAAGAAGGACCATTACTTACAATCAGCGCCCTTCCCGGGTTCTGGGGAGAGCTATTCCACAAACGGCCAGCACAGTCGCGTCCAGGGCGCTGTGCGGTGGTGCACACGACACTGAGACACCCGAGTCTCGGCGGAGACTGGTGGCGGGCGGGTAAGAAGTGCGACCAGAGTGGCACTAACGAGAAAGTGACTGACTGGCTCATTACGAGAGCGTCGCTAACGAAACCGCCGGCGCCGTCAGCGTCTCGAAACTGTCCACGGCCCGCCAGCTAAGGCGTCCGCCCGCTGCCGGCTGAATCACCACCCGCTGGCAACAGCTGGCGGTCTGGGACAGTGCACAAACGCGTATGAAATTCCGCGGTTGCAGTTAACCATCAAGGCACGACAGGTTGCTCCGAGTAGAGTTTTTACACTAGTCACGCACTGAGGCGCTTTCGTATTGCGTCTGCATGACCCCAAACCCTATTATTCGTTCGCTAGTTTCAGTACGTCTCACGTAGTGAGAACTGACAGGTATCGTCAGCTTACAGATCTTCCTGTTTGCTAGCGTGGGAGATGTCGTCGCTCAAATGTTTTAATAATTTACGTTTCTCATGAAGACCCTGGAGCAAGTTACAAAGAGAGCCTAGATCAAGCCCAACGAAAAATTAAACGCCTTATGAAGAGCGTAGAAGTTCAGTTCCATGTACAGCCATCCAGAGTCAGGTGTTCATGAAACGCTTCCGGAAAATGGAGAGATGTTCCTCCAACAGATCACATCATTGTCCTCTCTCCCCACCTCTTTTCGCCAACTGAGCTTGTCTTCTGCCTGTACTCTCGAGGAGTTCCCTTCTTTCCATCTGCGTGACGGATGCAACAAGTCTTCTGTGGCTATTACATGCTCGACCGATATGGATTAGGATTTGGGATGAAAGTACGAAACCCCCAGGAACTTCTTACAACAATTTACTGCCGGAGAAACAAGTGCAAAATGTGGCTCATCAAGATTTTCCGACACGGAAGTTAGATAAAGAGTTCGCAAAGAACGACTATGTTGTTGTTGTTGTTGTTGTTGTCTTCAGTCCAATGACTGATTTGATGCAGAACTCCATGCTACTCTATCTTGTGCAAGCCTCTTCATCCCCGAGTAGCTACTGCAACCTACATCCCCCTGAATCTGCTTACTGTATTCATCTCTTCGTCTCCCTCTACGATTTTTATTACACACGATTCCCTCCAGTACTAAATTGGTGATGCCTTTATGCTTCAGAATGTGTCCTACCAACCGACATCATCTTTTGGTCAGGTTGTACCACAGAGATCTCGTCTCCCCAATTCTGTTCACTATCTCCTTATTAGTTACGTGATCTACCCAACTAAGTTAGAGTAGCCTAATGTTTAAATAAGAATACAAATGACTACGGACGTTGATGATACGGAGTTTATCGCTCTAAAACACTATCACTAGAAGCGCTCGTAGAACTTCCTAGACACAAAAACAGTAATCGCAATATATGACCGGTCGAGAGGCCTTAACTACTTCGAGTTAGTGTTGTCCAAAGCTGCGCACCAATATTTTGATGATTTAAAACGAACGTACATTGAAATAAAAAGCATAAGGAAATCGAGTAGTTTTCCACAAGAAACAAAGAAACAAAGGTGCTATTTCCTTCCAGTGAATATTGTTAGGGACAATTTAGAACAGGTGTTGTTTTGGACGAACGAAAAGGTTATGGATCGCTGTAAAATACTAGATCGGAATTGTAAATAATCAACAAATATTCAGTTTGCCATAGTGACCACCCATTCGTTTCATCAGCCTGTATCATCTAGGAGGAAGCGTCATTTTATATTCCTCGCTCTGTGTGGAAATTTGCCCACAATTAGCGATAAGATACCGTGAATGAACACCCACAATCAAAAGTACCATAAACGTCTAAGGTGGAGAACAGTGCAATTGGATAGTAAAATTAGTGATTTTGAATGGATATTTCAGAGTTTATAAATTATTTTAGACTTTCAATGGCAATGATTACTATCAAAATCCTTTGCCGTTCTAAATAGGACTGAAATTGTAGGGACATTTGATATCTAAGATATTTAATATAGCGATATGTAAGATGGCAATGGATAGAACGTCCATAGTAACTAGATCTTGAAGCCATACGACAGAACACAACTGAAAAGTGAAAACAAAAGTTGCTGATAAATGACTAAAGATGAACAGCGTATTTCACGTTTAGAAAGGCACCAGTAGCTGACAAGAAATTCTTTCATGCTTACTTATCCGGAGAGAATGTTTGTCGGAAACGAAATTACTGAAGTGTTTCAATTTGGCAGTGAAAGCTCAGAATAACGTGCAGCGAACAGGAGTCATGATGTTTCACTAAATGGCAGATCAGTTGCATTAAAAAATTATTACGTTTCTACTTAACTGTTTGGTTAAATAGCATCTCCAGTTACATAGAAACTTAGTAATTTATTTTAGTGCAACTGGACCTTCTATTTAATCAAATGGATAATGCAAGTGTCCTCTGACGGAAACGAGATGTGTGTTGACAAAATAAATTCAACAAAGGCATCAGCTGCAGCCGATGCTGCGAGGGTTAGGAATTAACGTGCACATAAATCGCCACAAATCACATGTTCCTTGCCTCGTTCTCTCTACAGACGATAGTCTGAGTGGAGAGTGAAACAAGTAATAAAGCAAATAGAATAAAGAACGTAATGTTAAATAAAGAACGTAATGTTTCCTGTGTGAAGCCCATCCTTATCCAGATTGCATCTGCTGAGAAGTCAGATTATAGTGGCTAGTGGAGGGCTTGTCCCAAGTTCCTGACAATCACTAACTAAAGAGCCAACGCTTATGTTACCATAGTGCACGTAGATGATTTACAATTATTAAAGCTGTTTTAAAGTCCTTCTTAGTGACTAGCGAAAAGCGAGCATCTACTTTCCCATTACGTATTCTGATTTGTTGATTTAAAACATACTCAGGAGCAGCCTTTTTCTCTGATTTCCGGTTACATCTTCAAGTGTCGTTCATTCTGCAGTTATTCCTGCGGTTGGAACTGGGTTTTTGGACTAATTTCACATTGAATTACAGCACAACATATTTCTTGGCGTGAGATTCGATAAAAATATTGCATCATATTAACAGAATACTCCGTCGATTCTTGGTAGAACAACATTATAATAAATGAAAAGCACCAGTTTGATTTTGTTTTACAATATTACTTTTATCGTTAACCGGTTTTCGACTTACAAGGCCATCTTCAGACATTTACTGAGTATTATCACTAGAGAAGTTACTTCTCTTCCAATGTTGTTTGCTAACATTTAACTTCTTGGGTGATAATACTCAGTAAATGTCTGAAGATGGCCTTGTAAGCCGAAAACCGATTAACAATAAAAGTAATATTGTAGAACAAAAGCAAACTGGTGCTTTTCATTTATTAAAAATATTGCATCACTATTGTTTATTTAGAGCTTTTTTCTGTTTAAACGTAAAGTAATGGAACAATAGATGAAATTCAACTGGCCGCTGCAGCTGAAGTTCGTTGATTTTTTTTTTTCAAACGCAGTTAACAGTACACACCGAGAATCATTCCGAATTTTGTAAGCCTATATGGAGTTGCTAACCATCTCACTGCTGTTTTTAGAAACCTGTACCTAGATTCAAGTTGCTGAATAGAATAGAAGATGGGAAGACCCTTCCTTAAGTATTCTTAAAGGTGTCATCAGACAAGGCTGCAATTTGACCATACATTTTCATATTAGTCGTAGATTTCATAATGAGAAAACTATGGACAACTGCAACATGGACATACGACTGAAAGATCAGTCTAGGGTTTCGGATCTGGATTTTGCTTATGACGTCGTTGTTGTGGCAGAAAATCCAAAAATTTTACAACTACTGACTAGCAAGCTGGATGAATTGAACAGTTCAGTGCGGTTAAAAATAAATAGTGATAAAACAAAAACGATGTGCACCTTCTCAGATTGTAGTGTAGCATAAGAAACTGCAAGATGTTGACCGATTTCCGTATTTCGGCAGCGTTATCTGTAATAACGTGGACGTATATGCAGACATCACCATGAGTTTTGGCAGACCTTCTGTAGTTTTCCAACGAAAGAGATCCATTTTTCATTTAGACTCTGTAAGTATGTTCACAAGGTTTCGGCTATACTCTGTCATCGTCCCAATGGACAATACACACACGTGAGACCTGGAAAATGTCAGCAGAATCAGCGCACAAGCTTGATGTTTTTCACCAACGGTTATGGGGCGAGTTCTGAAGACCAGCTACCGCTCCTCGTTTCAGATTATGACGTGCTGAGACGACGTGTTCTACGCAACCTGGATAGTATATTGAAAAAAGAAGACTGAAGATTGCTGGGCATCTTCTGCGCTCGAAAGAAGGATATATCGCGAAATCAGCAGTGTTGTGGAAACCAATGGATGGATACGCAAGTAGAAGAAGAGCTCGTAGCACCTAGAAACAAACTTTTGCAAAGGACCTCCAATGTGCGGACGTGAACTGGGAGGAAGCTGAAAACCTGGTAGCTGATCGAGTTCGCTGATGGAAACTTGTTGCTCGATATGCTGCCTAGAATTGGAGGAACTGAGTCCAGGCGTTTGTTTAAGTTCACAACTTTAGCCAAGAGAGACGTAAATGAACACTGATGTTGCAACATTTTTGTATTATTTCACGTGAATAAGTCTTTTGTGACGCATGCCAAAGCGAAATTACTCCAAAAACATTAGTGCCATGCTCGAAAGAGGTAGTAGTTATTAAAGGGGACATAAAACAGCAGCTCTGGTGGGCTGTCACTACAATGCATTTATACAGGGTGTACCCGCCCCCCACCTACAAAAAAAACCGCAGACAAGCCTTAGAGACAGGTTTCTCACATCAAAACAATAACAATGAAAAATGTGTAGTAAACATTGAGTTTAATACGCATACCTTAAGAGCTGTGAGCACTTGTTGATCTTCGCTACTGTGAAACAGGTCTCTTCTACTGCAAGGATTTTGCTTTCCATGTTTTGGGAGAAGGTTGCATGGACCAAACCAACGAACAAAAAATGGTTGAAATGGCTCTGAGCACTATGCAACTTAATTTCTGAGGTCGTCGTCTATAACTTAGAACTAATTAAACCTAACTAACCTAAGGACATCACACACATCCATGCCCGAGGCAGGATTCGAACCTGCGACCGTAGCGGTCGCTCGGTTCCAGACTGTAGCGCCTAGAGCCGCTCGGCCATTCCGGCCGGCCTAAACCAACAGAAAAATGTCTAGTGAAGATAGGGTTTAAAATGCACATCCTAGGTGGTATGAGCACTTGTTCACCGTCATGGTCATAGCTTTTAAAGTATGAATTTTAAAGCCGATGTTTACTACACATTTATTTCTTGGTTTGGTGTAAGGAACCTGTACTTAAAACTTGTAGGTGTTCTTTTTTGGCCGGTCGGAGTGGCAGAGCGGTTCTAGGTGCTACAGTCTGGAACCGCGCGGCCGCTACGGTCGCAGGTTCGAATCCTGCCTCGGGCTTGGATGTGTGTGATGTCCTTAGGTTAGTCGGGTTTAAGTAGTTCTAAGCCTAGGGGACTGATGACCTCAGATGTTAAGTCCCATAGTGCTCAGAGCCATTTGAACCATTTGTTCTTTTTTGGGACACCGTGTATAATCTGTTGCTACAGAACAGCATAGAAAATATGTATTCAAGAAGTTACCTAACGAGGCCGTAAGTGCTGTGCTACTGTACAAGGAACGCAAATTAGGGTGATGAAAACCATCGAAAGTATAAAAATGTGTGTATTGATGATGGCTTGATTATATTTGGGTACCGCCTGAAAATGAGTCGCGCTCGAAACCGGTAGCAATAAATAGCAAAGATACTGAAAAGCAGCTTCGGTGGACTGTCATTACAATGTATTTTAAACGCCAGAGCGCCTTAGGAGTGTAAAGCAGAACAACAATTGCAGATGTAAGCGAAAATCAGACAAAAATGCTACCGCTGACGATGAAACGAGGCGGATATGGAACTGTAAATACGCATTTTTTAGTAGTTACAGAGCCGAAATGTAAATACTTTGCGTAGTTGTGAGTAGAGAGTGTGTGAGGGCGCGCGCGCGGAGCCGCAGCGGACAGCTGAGTGCCGCGTCAGCCGGCGGCTGTGCCAGTTCGTGCAGATCGGCACCTTGGCTTTTAAAAAGTGAAACTCGCTCACGGCTCGGTCGAGCTCGCTGGCTTACCTCTCGCTGCGGCGCTGGCCGTCCTGTCGCCGACGCCTGTGGCTGGTGGCGGCTCAGAGGACACAGTGGCAGCAGCTCAGGCCCACATGTCTGCAGCGCAGTCCCAGTAAAACGGCGGATCCCGGACGGCGTATGGCACACGAAACTCTCGCTACTCGGCCGCTCCGCGGAACATGTCCTCGAGAGATGTGTAGTGAAAGTATATAGGTAATGGCACCGGTCGAGTCCTCCGTGCGGCGGGAGTAGCTGTCGGAACGATTCCCGTGTGACGACTGGCGGCTGTGAGTGCTGTCGACGCTCTGTTGTGGGCGCGCTGGAGGCCGCGGTTGGTTAACAGCTGGTAGCGGCAGGCGGTGGCGGGGCCGCGTCGCGGTTGCTGGTGACGGTGACGGTCGGTGTCGCAGGCGGGGGGCCGCTGGTCATCTTCCTCTAGACGACGAGTTGAGCAGTGTCGCGTCGTGTAGTGTAGTGCGGTGTGTTGCAGAGGTGCAGAGGCAGCAGAAGTGAGGTTCGCCACTGAGCGGCGACCCGCGCACCGCCCGCTATAAGAGTGAGAGTGAGCCAGGCGGCCCGCGGCCGCAGGCCCGGCCGTGTGGAGGGAGGGCGGCCGCTGGTGGGAGGAAGGGCGGCCGCGCGGGGCCTCCGCCGCAGTGCAGTAGCCGCCGCCGCAGCCTCTGGGACGTCTCTGGCCAGTAGCGGCTACAACCGTGCTCGCTAAACCACTGTGCAGTGCGCGGAAGAGGCTACCTCGTACTGTTTAGATGTGCTGTCCCACAAGGATCCATCTTAGGTCCCTTACTTTTTCTTGTGTTTGTTTTATTTCCAGATCATACAGACACTGCTATATTCGGGGGTATTCACCTGTAGATGCCACGAAAGGAGGACCCCGCCAGCATAACAGGAGACTGGCAGTATTGTATCATCAGTGGAGAAGCAGTAACGGCATGAGACCTCGGTGTGTCTCTGACCAGTAGCGGCTACATCTGTGCTCGCTAAACCACTGTGCAGTGCGAGGAAGAGGCTACCTCGTACTGTGGCCCTGGTTAGATGTGCTATCTCACAAGGATCCATCTTAGGTCCCTTACTTTTTCTTGAGTTTTATTTCCAGATCATACAGACACTGCAATAAATGACTCTGATTAAAATTATCCGGACACTGCTACATTCGGTGGTACTCACCTGTAGATGCCATGAAAGGAGGACCCGCCAGCATAAAATGAGACTGGCAATAGTGTATAATCAGTGGAGAATCATTGTCAGCATGAGACGTCGCTGTGTCTCTGGCCAGCAGCGACTACATCTGTGCTCGCTAAACCACTGTGCAGTGCTTGGAAGAGGCTACTTCATACTGTGGCCCTCATTAGATGTGGTATCCCCCGAGGATCCATCTTAGGTCCCTTAGTTTTTGTTGTGTTTGTTTTATTTCAGGATTATACAAACACTGCAATAAATAGGCTATCTGATCAAAAGTATCTAGACACTGCTATGAAAAGCACTCCGTCTTCAGGCCACCAGTGGCCTACCGGTACCATCCGACCGCCGTGTCATGCTCAGAGGAGGATGTGGATAGAAGGGGCGTGGGGTCAGCACACCGCTCTCCCGGTCGTTATGATGGTGTTCTTGACCGAAGCCTCTACTATTCGGTCGAGTAGCTCCTCAATTGGCATCACGAGGCTGAGTGCACCCCGAAAAATGGCAACAGCGGATGGCAGCTTGATGGTGACCTATCTAAGTGCTGGCCACACCCAGCAGCGCTTAATTTCGGTGATCTTACGGGAACCGGTGTATCCACTGCGGCAAGGCCGTTGCCCCAGACACTGCTATATTACGCGTTCACCTTTAAATGCCATGAGAGGCGGACCTGCCAATATAAAAGGAGACGAGCAGTATCGTGTAATAAGTAAGAGAAGCAGTAACAGGAGACCTCGGTGACGTCGAAATTGGACTAGTCGCTGGATTTTACCTGAGTAACAAATACAGCTGCGAAAATTCAGCTCTTCTAAAGATGCCCATGTGGACTGTTGGCGATATGACTGTGAGGTGGAATCGCGAAGAAAAAACCACAATACAACCAGAACCAGGCAGGTCTCGTGTGCTGACGAACGGGAGCTGCAAAGCATTGCGGAGGGTGGTTCTAAAAGAACTCATGAAATCAGTGGAAGGAATCACTCGTGAGTTCAAAGGTGCTACCAGCTGGTCATGATTGTGCGTAGGGAGTTACAATGATGAGGAGTTCCTCATAAGCCACACATTTCCGTAGTCATTGCTAAACACCGAAACCACTGGATAGAGGATGGCTGGAAACCAGTTAGTTGCAGTGACTTATTACGCTATACCTTGTGGCAATCCAGTTAAAAGGTTTAGGTGTGGCGAATGCCTGGAGAACGTCATCTGCCATCATCTATAGTACTAACAGTGAAGTACAGAAGAGGTGGTGTTACTGTATCGTATCGTTTTTCGTGGCTACAGTGTTGTTCCCTTACTATGCTTATGAAACCGTTGAACGCGGAAGAACGTGATGCAGTTACAGCATTGTATACTGTGTACAGTAGAGGAACAGATTGGAGACGATGGTTTGTATCGAAATGACAGTGCGCGGTGTCGTAAAGAAACATCTGCGAGGCAAAGGTTGTGGACATTAAAATACCTGCAATGGACTGGTCTCGCCAGAGTCCCGAACTGAACCCAACGGGACATCTTTGGGATGAGTCATAATGTCGACTTCGCTTCCCAGCGCCCAGTGTCACTACCTTCTCTGATTTAGGCTCTTGAGGAACAATTGGCTGCCGTTCCTCCACAGACAATCAGAGACATTATTGCATTATCCATAACAGAGTTCAAGCCGTCGTAAAGATGGACGGTGGTCACACCCTGTATTAATGTCCAATAACAGGTGCCTCCATACTTCTCATCAAATATTGTAGCAAATCAAGCATAGTTTTAGAAAGATGAAATTTTAAAGCACAGTAATGAATGACTCCCAGTCAGTTGTTCGACATAAAACTTTGAAAAAACACAGTACATGCAGTTCAGAACTTGTAAAAGGTTTACTCCAAACAAATCCTGAAATAGGACAAGAAGCAGGTAGATAGGGTTGACAGTGTTTAATTCTTTAGATTACAACGTGACAATAAAATCAAGCGGATGGAGAATCCCACAGACCTGCCGAAGCGCCTATACAAGTGGTTGTTTGCAATTTGGGTGCTGTCGGACATAGGGGATTAAAAAAATAAAGAAGCTATCATAATTCTTTTACTTTCATTGCATAATGTGGCAGGGATCATTTCTTGGGTAACTCATCACGTCAAGATATAGCTTTTCGACTGCAAAAGCTTTAAAAGAATTTGTTATTCTCAGAAACTACTGTGGCGTACGTGGCAGAGGGTGCTTCCATTCTACTACGTGCGAAGTGTAATCAGAAATTTTTCATTATCATGACCACACTGAAGTGCCTTCCACGCAGTACCATAGCGAGTCGCATTTTCTTTTTATTTCCGTCATGTCTTCTGACTGGTTTGACAGGGTCCACCATAAATTCGTCACGTGAGCCACTTTCTTCATTTCAGACTAGCACTTACACTCATCCCATTCAATTATCTTTTAGATATTTTCTGTCTTCCGCTACAGTTTTTACCCTCTGCCACTCCCTCAAGTATGTAGGAAGTTATTCCCTGAAATCTTAACTCATGTGCTATCATCCTTTCCCTTCTTCTTGTCAGCCTTTTCCCCATGTTCCTGTCCTCACCAATTCAGCAGAGAAGCACATCATTTCTTACCTTATTAGTCAATCAAATTTTCAACATTCTTTTACAGTACCACATCTCAAATGCTTCGATACCCTCTTTTACGGTTTTCCCACAGTAGATAGTCCACTTTCTATGCTCCAGGCGTACATTCTCAGAAATCTTTTCCTCAAATTAATACCGATGTTTGATAACAGTATACTTATCTTCCGCAGGTAAGCCTCGTTTGCTCGTGCTAGTCTGCTTTTTATGTTCTCCATGCTTTGTGCGTGATGTGTTATTTTGCTTCGAATATAGCAGAATTTCTACGCTTCGTCTACTTTGTCGCCCCCAACTTTGATCTTAAGTTAATCGATGTTCTCATTTCTGCTATTCCTCACTACTTTCGTCTTTTTTCCGTTTACTTTCAATCATTATACTGCTCATTCTGTTCAACAGATCCCGTAAATCTTCCTTGCTGTCAATTAAGATGGCTATGTCATCAGCGAATCTTACCATTGATATCCTTTCACACTTAATTTTAATGCTACTCCTAAATTTCTTTTTTAATTTCCCTCCACCACGGCGTTAGGAGAATTAAAACAAAACGTGTCAGTCCACTGACAAGTGCCGTATCTGTGTGTTGGTTCAAATGGCTCTGAGCACTATGGGACAACATCTGAGGCCATCAGTCCGCTAGAACTTAGAACTGCTTAAACCTAACTAACCTAAGGTCATCACACACATCCATGCCCGAAGCAGAATTCGAGCCTGCGACCGTAGCAGTCGCGCGTTTCCGGACTGCAGCGCCTAGAACCGCGTGGCCACCGTGGTTGGCATCTGTGTGTTAGTTTCTTTTGCAGCGACAGCGGAGCTACGCCACTCCAGTCATCTAAAAAGTCATCTGGATTAGCCTTACACAGCTCCCCCCTACCCCCCCCCCCCCCCCCGTGATAAATCGAGTCACCGCATTATATTCCACTTTATCAGTGGCCTGCAGCACTTTGTTTTGTCTCCCCAAGCGGCCTGCTTCTATACTGTGGAGCAGGGATTGCCATACGTATCAGGAGTGCACAAGTATACCTCCAAACAAGGAAGAAACTAATTGTATAACTCAATTTTTTCAAAGTGATTAAACTTCATGACTTTCCATAGTATTAGGGTTTCTTCCCTTTCAGTTCAGGCATTAAACCCAGCAGAAAAGACTGCCTGTACCTCTCCTTGTGCGCCGTCATTAGTCAAGGCTTGTCTTCACATTCCCCACGAGAGAAGCGTGTGTATCAAAAACACAACACACTGGCACCCCTAATACAATGTAGGAAAACCGTTCACATTCACAAGAGCTTCCTGTCGTCTCCTAATTGGTAAATATAGGTCTTGTATGCTTTTCAGTTGAATCTAATACCTTTCTTCCTTCAAGATAGTCGCAAGTTCGGGCAACGATGATGGGAGTCGGATAGCAGTCGTGCACCCTTCTCTCGAAAGTACACCACAAAGACTCAATAATGTTATTGTTTGCTGAGTATGGTGGGCAGGGGAGATGCGACAAGTCATCCCCCAGCTCACAAAACCAGCTCTGGATGATGCGAGCTTTGTGAACAGGGACTCTGTCGCAGGGAACTCAGCGTCGCCACTGAGGTTTTAACATTGTGCCACGTGATGGACCTTATGAGCCAAAATCGTCACATGATCCCTGACAGTAATGCGACCTAACAAAGTAACCTTTCGGCTTATTGAATACCACGATAGGGGTGCCCAGATGATCACCGAATCCACGCCGCGCTTCGCTCTTGGGACGAAAACACCACCAGAAGTTGGAAACAGTGAGCAACTGACCAAATGATATTCAGTTTCTGTATGTCATCCCTTGCGATTGGAGGTCTGAGGGACTTCGGCCTTCACTTATGTAGAAAATGAAACACCTACAGCCGTTCTTATGATGCCAATTATTGTTTGGTTATCAGTTTTGGTGCTTCAGTGCACCACCTTCAGGCCTTAGCTGATGCTAAGGAGGCTAACACCATCCGTATACACGATGCATCAGTGGCAAACATCTATGACTGGTTTTCGTAGACTATCTGTAACCGCGGTGTTGTCTCCCCAACCATCAATTATCAACTCAGCCATACAATAAGTGACATCATAAGGACGGCTGTAGGTGTTTCATTTTCTTACACAAATGACATTCTTCCATTGCTCCTCCTTATTCCAGACCTTATGCCTTCGGCAGCATTGCAATTTTCCGGCCCCTTAGAAATAGAAATTTTCCACCTTCTCTTCCTGCAACTGTGACTACGTGCTAATTCCATATCACATCACCACATATTAACACACCCAGCTATACATATCACTTAACTGACTCTAATTCTACATCTACATCGCGTAAACTACTGTGAGGTACATGGCACAGAGTACTTCGCACTATGCCATTTACTTGAGATTCTTCCTGTTATATACTCGTTTGAGTGTGGCAAGAGTAGTTGCTTACATGCCTCTGTTCGCAATGTAATTAGTCTAATTTTGTCTTCGGGATCCCAATGCCGCTTGTACATACGACGTTATAGTACATTCCCAGATTCCTCACTTAATACTTGTCTTCTAGAAACGCTGTAAGTAGGCATTTTGGTGATAGTTGCCTTCTATGTTCAAGCCTGTACCAGTTCAGGGTCTTCAGTACCTTTGCGTGTGCAAATCACCTTGGCTGCTTTATCATTCTCTCCTGCGGCTACATTATCATTCTCTCCGCCCCATTCGCTTCTTATTCCATGCGCCACACGTGTTATAATTTCTGCGATTTTCTCGCCTCTCTCATTTCACGAGACATGCGCTGGAGGAACTAATATACTTTCAGACTGTTCTTGGAACTTACGTTTTGCGGACTTCAGTAGTAAATCTCTGCGTGGCACACAACTTGTAGCGACTGCCATAGAGGTTTTCTTAGCATATCCACAATGTTCTGGCGCCAACTAAAATCCTCAGTGACGAAACCTGCAGCCCTTCGTTCCATCTCGTTTATATTTTCTATTAATTCAACCTTGTAAGCGTTCCAAACTGACGAGCAGTACTGAAGAACCTGTCAAATAAGTGTATTTAAGTCACTTTTTCGTGCAAGGATTACACTTACTTAACATTGTCAGCCTGACATCAGCTTCTCCCACCATTAGTTTTACTAGTTCGTTCCACTTTAGGTCGCTACAGGCGATTAGTTGTAGGTGTTTTATGGTTGTTACTAGTTCCAACGGTTAATCACGAATAGCGTAATGGAACAGTAATGGGTCTCTTCGACTGTTTATGCGCTAAGCGATACGTTTATTAACGAGTACGTTCTGCTGCCAGTCTCGGCACCAATAGGTTGTCGATGTCCCTTAAATTTTCCTGCATTTCGCTACAATCGACTGTATTTGCAACCTTGTTGCAGACAACACCATCTTCTGCGATTGTCTTCATGGAGCTTATCTTCGCGGACCCTTATTATATTCCTAGATTCCTCACTCAATACTCGTTCTTGGAACTGTGTAAGGTTTTCGCGAGGACTTGGTGTCTTTTTCTTAAGCAGCAGCAAATGTAGTTTTCTTTATCCTCTCTGTAATGATCTCCTACTGTCCTCCTTTTATACTTTCAGTACCCCCTATTACTCTCATCTGTTATCGATACATACACTTTAGCTATATTCTAGGATGTGATGGACAATGGTTTGCAAGCAATCTCCTTTATGGCTTAGCAATGACCCGAAGTCTACCACCTGCTAAACATACATCTACATCTACATTTATGCTCCGCAAGCCACCCAACGGTGTGTGATGGAGGGCACTTTACGTGCCACCGTCATTACCTCCGTTTCCGGTTCCAGTCGCGTGTGGTTCGCGGAAAGAACGACTGTCGGAAAGCCTCCGTGCGTGCTCAAATCTCTCTAATTTTACATTCGTGATATCCTCGGGTGGTATAAGTAGGGGGAAAAAATTTATTCGATACATCATCCAGAAACGCACCGTCTCGAAACCTGGACAGCAAGCTACACCGCGATGAAGAGCGCCTCTCTTGCAGAGTCCGCCACTTGAGTTTGCTAAACATCTCCGTAACGCTATCGCGCTTACCACATAACCCTGTGACGAAACGCGCAGCTCTTCATTGGATCTTCTCTACCTCCTCTGTCAACCTGACCTGGTAAGGATCCCACACTGATGAGCAATACTCAAGTATAGGTCGAACGAGTGTTTTGTAAGCCACCTGCTTTGTTGATGGACTACATTTTCTAAGGACTCTCCCAATGAATCTCAATCTGGCACCCGCCTTACGAACAATTAATTTTATATGATCATTCCACTTCAAATCGTTCCGTACACATACTCCCAGATATTTTCCAGAAGTAACTGCTACCAGTGTTTTTTCCGCTATCATATAATCATACAATAAAGGATCCTTCTTTTTATGTATTCGCAATACATTACATTTGTCTATGTTAAAGGTCAGTTGCCACTCCCTGCACCAAGTGCTTAACCGCTGCAGATCTTCCTGCATTTCGCTGCAATTTTTGATATGCTGCAACTACTCTGTATACTACAGCATCATCCGCGAAAAGCCGCATGGAACTTCCGACACTATCTACTAGGTCATTTATATATACTGTGAATAGCAATGGTCCCATAACACTCCCATGTGGCACGCCAGATGCTACTTTAACGTCTGTAGACGTCTCTCCATTGAGAACAACATGTTGTGTTCTGTTTGCTAAAAACTCTTCAGTCCAGCCACACAGCTCGTCTGATATTCTGTAGGCTCTTACTTTGTTTATTAGGCGACAGTGCGGAACTATATCGAACGCCTTCCGGAAGTTAAGGTTCAAATGGTTCAAATGGCTCTGAGCACTATGCGACTTAACTACCGAGGTCATCAGTCGCCTAGAACTTAGAACTAATTAAACCTAACTAACCTAAGGACAGCACACACATCCATTCCCGAGGCAGGATTCGAACCTGTGACCGTAGCGGTCGCTCGGCTCCAGACTGCAGGGCCACTACGGCCGGCGGAAATCAAGGAAAATGGCGTCTACCTGGGAGCCTGTATCTAATATTTTCTGGGTCTCATGAACAAATAAAGTGAGTTGGGTCTCACACGATCGCTGTTTCCGGAATCCATTTTGATTCCTGCAGAGTAGATTGTGGGTTTCCAGAAATGACATGATACGCGAGCAAAGAACATGTTCTAAAATTCTACAACAGATCGATGGCAGAGAAATAGGTAGTTTTGCGCATCTGCTCGACGAGCCTTCTTGAAAACTGGAACTACCTGTGTTCTTTTCCAAACATTAGGAACCTTCCGTTCCTCTAGAGACTTGCGGTACACGGCTGTTAGAAGTGGGGAAAGTTCTTTCGCGTACTCTGTGTAGAATCGAGTTGGTATCCCGTCAGGTCCAGTGGACTTTCCTCTGTTGAGTGATTTCAGTTGCTTTTTTATTCCTTGGACACTTATTTCGATGTCAGACATTTTTTCGTTCGTGCGAGGATTTAGAGAAGGAACTGCAGTGCGGTCTTTCTCTGTGAAACAGCTTTGGAAAAAGGTGTTTAGTATTTCAGCTTTATGCGTATCATCCCCTGTTTCAATTCCGTCATCTTCCCAGAGTGTCTGGGTATGCTGTTTCGATCCACTTACTGATTTAACGTAAGACCAGAACTTCCTAGGATTTTCTGTCAAGTCTGTACATAGAATTTTACTTTCAACTTCACTGAACGCTTCACGCATAGCCCTCCTTACGGTAACTTTGACATCGTTTAGTTTCTGTTTGTCTGAGAGGTTTTAGCTGCGTTTAAACTTGCAGTGAAGCTCTCTTTGCTTTCGCAGTAGTTTCCTAACTTTGTTGTTGATCCACGGTGGGTTTTTCCCGTCCCTCACAGTTTTACTCGGCACGTACCAGTTTAAAACGCATTTTACGATTGCCTTGAAGTTTTTCCATAAACACTCAACATTGTCATCGTTTTGAGCTGTTAGGTAGTCTGAAATCTGCCTCCTATTACTCTTGCTAAACAGATAAACCTTCTTCCCTTTTTTTATATTTCTATTTACTTACATATTCAGGGATGCTGCAACGGCCTTATGATCACTGATTTCTCTGTTCTGCGCTTACAGAGTCGAAAAGTTCGGGTCTGTTTGTTACCAGTAGGTCGAAGATGTTGTCTCCACGAGTCGGTTCTCTGTTTAATTGTTCGACGTAATTTTCAGATAGTGCACTCAGTATAATGTTACTCGATGTCACTGTCCCTACCACCCGTCCTAAACATCTGAGTGTCCCAGTATACATCCGGTAAATTGAAATCTCCAGCTAAGACTATAACATGCTGAGGAAATTTATGTGAAATGTATTCCAGATTTTCTCTCAGTTGTTCTGGCATTAATGCTGTTGAGTCGGGAGGTCGGTAAAAGGAGCCAGTTATTAACCTAGGTCGTTTGTTGAGTATAACCTCCACCCATAATAATTCACAGGAACTATCCACTTCTATTTCAGTGCAGGATAAACTACTACTAACATCGACAAACACAGCCATCATCGGTTGCATGCAATCTATCCTTTCTAAACAGCGTCTGTGACTTTGTAAAAATTTCGGCAGAATTTATCTCTGGCTTCATCCAGCTCTCAGTACCTATAAAGATTTCAGCTTCGGTGCTTTCTATCAGCGCTTGAAGTTCCGGTACTTTGCCAACGCAGCTTCGACAGTTTACAATTACAATACCGATTGCTGCCTGGTCCTCGCATGTCCTGACTTTGCCCCGCATCCTTTGAGGCTGTTGCCCTTTCTGTACTTGCCCGAGGCCATCTAACCTAAAAAACCGCCCAGTCCACGCCACACAACCCCTGTTACCCGTGCAGCAGTCTGCTGGGTGTAGTGGACACCTGGCCTATTCAGCGGAACCCGAAACCCCACCACCCTATGGCGCAAATCTAGGAATCTGCAGCATTGAACATATGTCATTCCTTTTCATACCCCAGCAAATTGTTATAACCACGTATTTGTTTGAGTTAACTGAATCCAATTCTAAATCAGTGATATTTTAATCATAGCATATGACGTTTTTGGGTTTTGATTTTACTATTACGAACGGCGGTGGTACAGAGTATGCCTATTCCCATGTTCTGCTACTTCCTATTCCATACGCTTACGGTCAACTCACGATTCCTCCCAACATACACCGATATTGAGACGGTTCCTTCAGATCCCCCTCATATATCTACGGAGATCCTTTTGCCTATATTCTGGAATCTGTGACTTGCTATTTTGCTTGCCACTAGCCTCTCGGAGGCAAGTGTGTCGTTTACATGGATATGTCTTTTCGTTTCTTTATTATGATACAAATAAGTGGACATCTGAATTACTCCCACATCCTTGTTCCATCATATAACCCTTTGTGCTTGACTGAAACGAGTCAATGTGCGTTTGCGTGAAAATTCAAAAATGGTTCAAATGGTTCTGACCACTATGGGACTTAACATCTATGGTCATCAGTCCCCTAGAACTTAGAACTACTTAAACCTAACTAACCTAAGGACTTCGCATAACACCCAGTCATCACGAGGCAGAGAGAATCCCTGACTCCGCCGGGAATCGAACCCGGGAACCCGGGCACGGGAAGCGAGTGCGTGAGAGTAACCAGTAGCTATCTGCTATGTAGTTTCGTCTGCTTCTCAAATGGCTCTGAGCACTATGGGACTCAACTGCTGTGGTCATTAGTCCCCTAGAACTAGGAACTACTTAAACCTAACTAACCTAAGGACATCACACACATCCATGCCCGAGGCAGGATTCGAACCTGCGACCGTATCAGTCGCACGGTTCGGGACTGCGCGCCTAGAACCGCGAGACCACCGCGGCCGGCGTCTGCTTCTCCAGTTTTGCCAATAGTAAAGGGAGAACGGTCTAGCTTGGTTGTCAGAGCTGGTACAATAGCACACAAAAGAGTTAGGTTGGCAGGTAACGACATCCGCATGTTTGGTAGTCACCCACCACAGAGTTAGCGGAAGCAGTTAGGCTAGATGCTGAAAGGTTTACTGATCTCCTGGAGCTTAGTGAGTACAGATGGATCTGTGGTTAGCCCAAGGATGATGGATTTATTTTTGAATAGGTTTAATCATATTAATTAACGTGGGAATAAATTTGGTGTTAGGTTTAAAAATCTTTTTTTGTTTTTTGTTTTTTTTTTAGTTTTGGCAAGAATGCTGTGTGCATGAATACCTAGGTTCCACGTCTGAAGTAGAACAAAAAAAAAAAAGAGATTTGGTTATGCAGACCGGAATGATGGAGGATTAGTTCTAAAAATGTGGAGTAGGTTTATTAAACGGAATTGCGAGAACAGCGAGTTCGAATTTCAATTCTTTCGTGAGTTTGGAAATTGAAAGTTGGTGGCTTTGTCCAACCACACTGCCACGTGTTTGATGGTGAATCTAAGAACATTCCTTGGTAAGTCATAGTGAATGTGTATACCATCAGTGCGTGACTATTGTGTGAATTTTCCGTTTTAAATCGATGTCTTTTCGTTGTGAGATACAGGATTCAAACAAGTGTGAACAGAGTAAAAGAATACTAACTTATTCAATCAATTCATAATATCGAATATACAGGGTGTACATAAAGTCAAGGAACTCTTTCAATTATTTATTTCTCAAGAACAAACATTGTACAGATATCATACATATGTCATTTTGAAGAGAAACCATGAAAGATTTTTTATGTGTACCGTCACAGCGTAGTTTGGTAATTTGCCGATAGTCAGCGCTAGTCGCAAACATGGCGAGATCAGGTGCTGCACGAGCTTTCTGTGTGTTGGTGTTCAACAAAAACGAGTGTTACTGCTGTTCAACGAATGTTTAGAACCAAGTACGGTAAGAAGCCACCAACAAGAAAGGCCATTTACCATTGACACAACAAATTCGTAAGACAGGTTGCTTGTGCCCGGCAAAGAGAAGCGGACGACCCAGTGTGAGTGAACTGAATGAAGAGCGTACGAGAGACATTCATAAGGAGTCCAAAGAAATCGGTGCGTCGTGCATCCCCTGAACTCGAAATGGCTCCAATGACAGTCTGGAAAGTCCTGCGACAGAAGCTGTCTATGAAACCATTCAAATTGGAGATAGTGCAGCCGATCGTAATGGCCGAGCGGTTCTAGGCACTTCAGTCTGGAACCGCGCTACCGCTACGGTCGCAGGTTCGAATCCTGCCTCGGTCATGGATGTGCGTTATGACCTTAGGTTAGTTAAGTTTAAGTAGTTCTAAGTTCTAGGGGACTGATGACCTCGGATGTTAAGTCCCGTAGTGCTGAGAGCCATCTGAACCATTTTTGGAGCTAGTGGAGAACACGGAGCTGCCGCATCGATGGATCGGCCGTGCTACAGAAGGAGACAGCTGTTTCATGAAATGGCCTCCCCAATCACCGGATATCACTCTGTGTCACTTTTTTCTGTGGAGACACATTAAAGATCTGGTGTATGTATCGCCTCTAACGCATAATGTAGCAGAGCTCCGGGAGAGAATACGGGAAGCGACTGCCACAGTCGACGATGCCGTGCTGGGACGGGCGTGGCAATAATTCGATTACCGTATTGACATCTGCCGGGTCACTCATGGTTCACATATCGAACGTTCGTAAGAAAAAACCTTCAGAGTTTCTCTTCAAAATGCAATATGTATGACATCTGTACAATGCTTAGGTGCAATAAGTAATTGGAAGTGTTCTCGAACTTTATGTACACCCTGTATTTGCTTAGCTACATTATTTGGCGCTCCGACAATTGACCGGTTTAAAGTATTTTCGCGATTAGTGGTAGTTTCTCGCATTTAAATCACCTTCTTATGAAATTTTCGGTGCATGCTCACGCCTTTAACGTTATTGTATCGTTTGTATGCTTGACATGCATTTTTTTCCAAATTTTGACAGTGCTATAACCGGTTTTTTTTAGGCCTTGTGCCTTATGCGTCCATGTGTTGGTCATTTCACTTTCTGTCTCTTATACTTACCCAGATACTCTGCTGAATAGTTACTGGATTTCGTGGTAGTTTTAGCAGTAGCAGTACGATACCTATTCGGGTTGTTGTGCAGCGAGTATAAGGATGTTAGATTCATTTTACGAACTATTCTTGTTTCCTTTCACCATACTATTCACCCAGCAACACTGTTTAGATGTGATACATTAAGATAATTCTTTAAACGTTCGTGTACTGTAGAGGATCACACTAATTTATTAATATCTGAATGGAATTGTCTTGTCTGCACTTGATGCACAAACAGTCAAGTTGTTGAATAAACTTTCGGGGATCATATGCTAAAATATTTCATGGTTTCAAGATTGCTGTCCCACGCACCATCTTTAGTGTATTTGTGGAAGAGCAAGTTGAAACATTGATTGATGAAATTAGACGCCATATTCCCTTGATTAATAAGCTAAATACGGAAGTTAGTCATCCGTTGCACGTTTCTTTAAGTTAGTATCAGACACAAGTAGTGATTAGAGCCTAAAGGAAAGTTAATGTTAAAGGATAGTTAAATGGAGAGTAATGTTAATCTTAAAGGAAAGCAGATGGAAATAAGTATATATATTTTCCACGCCACTGTAAAAGTAATCCAATCCTCCGCCAATCCTCCACCCCTTTAAAAGTAAACTTTTCAGTGTGCAAAACTTAAGGACGAAAGTAACTTTCGCATTATTTCTCACTGACAGTGACAAATAAGATACCTCAATGACACTTGGACCACATGTAGAAAGGACTGCTACGGTGCAGTAGATATTTCAAAGAAATTCGCAATGAGATGAACAAATGTGACAGTCTTATTCAAAAACAATAGTTACACTGCGATTTATGATGGTCCCCTAGACATTACAAACGATGGGACATGGTTCTTAATAGGCTGTGTGAACCCCACAGATAGACACGCACGCTGCGCAACGTGCGCCCATGCTGGCGACAAGGTTGCTAAGTAGTTCTCTTGACAGGGCACCCAATTCTTTCACCAGCGCGGTTCGCAACTGCTGCTTGGGGGAGTCCTCCAGTTCGTCTCCTCAGGGCATTCCGCATGTGCTCAACGACACAAGTAAGTCGGCAGCAGACCAATCCATTCGCCGAATACCCTCTCGTTCGATGCGATCGCCCATTGTCATCCATGAAAATGAAGTCAGCACATGGGGAAGGAGTACAATGTACCGGTGATTGTACCGTTTACAAAGATTTGGTGGTCAGTATCCCCATGTAACATTATGCCTCCTCACAAGATAACACCTGTATCACCAGAACGACCATGCTCGAGAATTCTGGGCCTACCCTCATATGGCGAGAGGTGGGATCACGTCATGCCAGAAACATGACCGACAATGATGGTTTCGGAGGTCCAGCTGTTATGGCGCTAGAGGCATAATGCTGCATGGGCACACTGGCCTCCACGTCTTTGAACGCCATACACTCACCGGTCAACAATATCCTCTCACGGTACCCATTCCTAACTTGCGGCTTTTCATGGGTCCATTATCCCCTTCACTTCGTTTTTATGGGTGACAATGCGCGACCTCATCGAACGGCACAAGAGAAAGAGCTCTTGGAGCCAAAGGATATCTGTCAGATGGAGTGGATTGTCCGTTCCCCCGACATTAATCCCGTACAGCCATACGTTGGGGCCACTTATTGCGATACGTCCATATGCTCCAACGACCATAAAGCAGTTTTCAGTCACGTTCGCTCTGCCGCAAAAGGTCCCTGCAGTCTTGTGCGAGCCAAGGAAGCGCGTTGCAGGATGAGCATTGCTGTCCGTGGTGATCATACATCCTGTTAAGAAATATGTGCCGCAGTTTGCAATGTCGAAGGGACCATCGTGAATCGCGGTCACTCCAGCGTAAATATTGTCTTTGAACAAAAGTGTCATATCTGTTCGTCTCATATTTATTTCAGTTAACCTCCCCAGCGTATCACGCCGTACTCTACAGTACTATAATATACACTGACTTACCAAATGTCACAGGATAGTGGGGTGCAGATGGCGCAAGTGTATTGTAGGCGCACCACATGCCCCCTGGTTCAAAATGGTTCAAATGGCTCTGAGCACTATGGGACTTAACATCTGTGGTCATCAGTCCTCTAGAACTTAGAACTACTTAAACCTAACTAACCTAAGGACATCACACACATCCATGCCCGAGGCAGGATTCGAACCTGCGACCGTTGCGGTCACGCGGTTCCAGACTGAAGCGCCTAGAACCGCACGACCACACCGGCCGGTACACGCCCCCTGTGTGAGCTGCAGATGTATAGGAGACCTACTGTGAAGTGATTGTGCAAGTGATTTACGTAGCAAGCGAAGTCGTCATGAGATGACGCTGTTCGAAAGGAGTGTGGTGGTTGTTGTGGTTGGCAGGAGAGCCAACCGTGTTCGTAAATGAGGCCGAAATGCACGCGTTTTAGTTCACGCAGGCTGGCGTGAGGTCTGGAACATGACAAGGGAAATAGAATTGAGAAAAACGGACGTAGCTGGTGGAATACTTAATTTTAATCCATTAACGGAGAACGTCGCTTTTTATGGTACATGATTTACAATATCAATAGAAACTGATCATGGCGCCTTGCTAGGTCGTAGCAAATAACGTAGCTGAAGGCTATGCTAACTATCGTCTCGGCAAATGACAGCGTAGAAGTCAGTGAACCATCGCTAGCAAAGTCGGCTGTACAACTGGGGCGAGTGCTAGGAAGTCTCTCTAGACCTGCCCTGTGGCGGCGCTCGGTCTGCAATCACTGATAGTGGCGACACGCGGGTCCGACTTATACCACCGGACCGCGGCCGATTTAAAGGCTACCACCTAGCAAGTGTGGTGTCTGGCGGTGACACCACAGTGGTCGGCAACCTACGTATGAAAATTTCAATTTCTTCAGTGGTACACGAATTCCGCTTCTCACGTTCAACCGTGTTCAGCATGTATCGCGAATGGCTGAGTGAGGGTGTCACAATCACCAACGCATGAACTACTGGCCGTCCGGCCACCCTCGATGACGGATCATCAGTAGTGATAGAAGGACAATAGCGCAACAAATTACGGCTTAATTCAACACAGTATGCTAGGCACGTCTCCCCAGTGGACAGTCTGTGGGAGCCTGCACCGTACATGGATGCCACTGTTGAACCAACGCCATCTGGGACAACGGCTTGCATTTGTCACCAATCACTAGCGATGGACACTGGAACAGTGGCGTAATGTGATATGGTCGGGCGAATCACGATGGGAGACACCGTATGTGGCACAGACCACATGAATCGCTGGATCCCGCCTGCCAAGAAGGTGTGGTCCAAGGCGATGGTGTCTTTTTTATGGTGTGGGGGGGGGGGGCATTTTTCTGGTGCGGATTGGTCCCGCTAGTTGTTCTGGAAGAGACATTGAATGGACCGCGGTATGTTGAGTTGCTCGGCGTCCATGTCCACCCGTTTTTGGACTTCCTACACACTGACGGTTCTGCGGTGTTTCAAGACGATAATGCTCCGCCACATCGCTCTCACGCCACCCAAGTAGGGTTCGAGGAACATGCAGGAGAGGTCCAAAGACTGAGATGGCCACAACAGAGCCCAGATATCAACCCTCATCGAGCATATCTGGGATGTCATGGAACTCAGCTCGGTGTCATGGATCCTACTTCCACGAACACACCAGAATTGGTTGCCGCTCCCAAACGATTTGGTGTCAGCTACGTCCAGAGGTGTATCATGGACCTAAGACTCACTTTCACCGTCTCGCTGCCGTCTGAAGGGCTTAGGAGCCCCCGCGCGATATTAGGTCACTTTACCATGACATTTGCTAAGTCAGTGTATTGTAGCAATTCTTTCTACGTACAGTCCAAGCTTCATCGAACTGAGTTGCTTGATAGTGACAAATAATGCGAAAGATACTTTCGTCCTTACGTTTTGTACACAAATGTGGTTTTTGCAAGCATCGGCCTTGTGAAATGCGCCCCCTCCGTTCCTTCATGATATGCAGATAGTGGAGCTCAGGCCGATGTTGTCTTTATTGGCTTTCAGAAAGCCTTGAACACGCTTCCGCACCGTCGCCAAGTAAACGAAGTACGTGCATGCAGTATATCCGCTTAGATATGCAGCCAGATTTGGTACTTTCTAGCCGTCGCCGCTAATACTCTCCCGATGGTGCATCCATATCGTGCTTGTGGTGCCTGTGGTGGATAGTACGTACTGTGCCGACTACCACGTCACGTCGCTTTGTGTTCCAGTTCCGTACGGTGCAGAGACGAAATGAATGTCCATACGTATCGACGTAGATCCCGGGAGTACAGATCATCAAAAACCTCATTTGCGGTCGTTGCCACATTCTGTCTCTCTCTCTCTCTGTCACACAAACAAACAGACACCCACACATACACACACACACACACACACACACACACACACACACACACACACACACACACACACACACAAAACTGTTCGCCATATTGTTTTCGTATCTTGTAAAGAGCGAGACAGTGCAAGTTTAAAGTGCCGTTTCACAGAGAAGACAATGTGGAAACCTACAAAAGTAAGTGTAGGTATATTGCACACACACACACACACACAAACAATCTTTTCATGCAGAAGAAAATAACGTTAACTAGAATAGTCTAACATTCCCAGTCGTAAATTTTCAATATAAATAAGTTTTCTACATTAAGTTCTCTAAGGTTGCAGACGACAAACTGTAAAAGATGTACCGAAAAATACAGAAAGCCAAAGAAACCACAGCACGTGTTAACAAAATATACATTCCTGGAAACTGAAATAAGAACACCGTGAATTCCTTGTCCCAGGAAGCGGAAACTTTATTGACACATTCCTGGGGTCAGATACATCACATGATCACACCGACAGAACCACAGGCACATAGACACAGGCAACAGAGCATGCACAATGTCGTCACTAGTACAGTGTATATTCACCTTTCGCAGCAATGCAGGCTGCTATTCTCCCATGGAGACGATCGTAGAGATGCTGGATGTAGTCCTGTGGAACGGCTTGCCATGCCATTTCCACCTGGCGCCTCAGTTGGACCAGCGTTCGTGCTGGACGTGCAGACCGCGTGAGACGACGCTTCATCCAGCCCCAAACATGCTCAATGGGGGACAGATCCGGAGATCTTGCTGTCCAGGGTAGTTGACTTACACCTTCTAGAGCACGTTGGGTGGCACGGGATACATGCGGACGTGCATTGTCCTGTTGGAACAGCAAGTTCCCTTGCCGGTCTAGAACGATGGGTTCGATGACGGTTTTGATGTACCGTGCACTATTCAGTGTTCCCTCGACGATCACCGGAGGTGTACGGCCAGTGTAGGAGATCGCTCCCCACACCATGATGCCGGGTGTTGGCCCTGTGTGCCTCGGTCGTATGCAGTCCTGATTGTGGCGCTCACCTGCACAGCGCCAAACACGCATACGACCATCATTGGCACCAAGGCAGAAGCGACTCTAATCGCTGATGACGACACGTCTCCATTCGTCCCTCCATTAACGCCTGTCGCGACACCACTGGAGGCGGGCTGCACGATGTTGGGGCGTGAGCGGAAGACGGTCTAACGGTATGCGGGACCGTAGCCCAGTTTCATGGAGACGGTTGCGAATGGTCCTCGCCGATACCCCAGGAGCAACAGTGTCCCTAATTTGCTGGAAAGTGGCGGTGCGGTCCCCTACGGCACTGCTTAGGATCCTACGGTCTTGGCGTGCATCCATGCGTCGCTGCGGTCCGGTCCCAGGTCGACGGGCACGTGCACCTTCCGCCGACCACTGGCGACAACATCGATGTACTGTGGAGACCTCACGCCCCACGTGTTGAGCAATTCGGCGGTACGTCCACCCGGCCTCCCGCATGCCCACTTACGCCCTCGCTCGAAGTCCGTCAACTGCACATACAGTTCACGTCCACGCTGTCGCGGCATGCTACCAGTGATAAAGACTGCGATGGAGCTCCGTATGCCACGGCAAACTGGCTGACACTGACGGCGGCGGTGCACAAATGCTGCGCAGCTAGCGCCATTCGACGGCCAACACCGCGGTTCCTGGTGTGTCCGCTGTGCTGTGCGTGTGTCATTGCTTGTACAGCCCTCTCGCAGTGTCCGGAGAAAGTATGGTGGGTCTGACACACCGGTGTCAATGTGTTCTTTTTTCCATTTCCAGGAATGTATATAGAAGTTTCTGTATTCAGATTTGTGAGTACTTTACTTAAATAGGAAACGTTATATCTATAAATAGTAAAAAGCAATTTTTCTATTTTCTTAATCCAAAGAAAAAAGTACCACTGACAAATATGCTGTAACTTCAACGAAATACTTCTTTGTCGAAGAAAAAGGAAAGGTGGGCTTGCTCAAGGCAGAACCAATCCAGGAACAAATTTATTCTGTGAATTGTTAATAACGTGTCATCGGCCTTGCCGCAGTAGTAACACCAACACTGGCTCCCGTGAGATCACCGAAGTTAAGCGCTTTCGGGCTTGGCTAGCACTTGGATGGGTGACCGTCCGGTTTTGCCGAGCGCTGTTGGAAAGCGGGGTGCACTCACCCCTTGGAGGCCCTTTGAGAAGTTGCTTGATTGATAAGTAGCGGCTCTGCTGTCGTAAACTGACAAACGGCCGAGAGAGTGGTGTGAAGACTACATGCTTCTCCTCATCCACAGGCAGTGTCGCCTGTCGGCTGAGGATGACGCGGCAGTCGGTCGGCCTGCTTGGACACGGTTTAGTTTTAGTTAATAACTTAATCAGTGAAATGGAGTCCTACTGTTTGACGCTGGGAATAGGAGGCATTGTGCCTTCTAGGGTTTAGTCAATGACCTTAATCGACAAGCACGTGCCATGTACATTAATGACATCGTCAACACCGCGTTGCACTTGAAAAAATGCTTCAGCAACTTGCAGACACGAGTTCATTAGCAACAGGAACAGAGAGCACACTGCAGTCATCAGCGGACATGATGAAACGAGTGTTGGGATGATCAGCAGATAATCTGCTGTAGATTATCCTGCATCACGTGTACGGATACTGAAGAGATTATCTATCTCTCGCGTGGTAAGTTCTGTATGTACGGGTACTGAAACTGCGAGTGACAGCTGAAACAACACAAAACTACCATGCCAGTTTACAGCCCTGCCGATGGATTCTATGTCAGAGCGATTAAGATCCCAGTCCACAGTTTGCGTAAACTGACACAACAGCCACATGCGGGAATATGTACAACATCTAGCGACCACGGGAGGAAATTGCGCTTTGGTATCAACGTGTGGGCAAAGACTGTAAATGACAGAATCATAGGAAAAATTTATTTTATCGGAGAAATTAACAGACACTGTGCATGACCGATGACTGCGCGACATGTTAACTGCGTTATTTGAGCGTCTTAGACTTGTAGAAAGGCAACGGGTGTTGTTTATGCTCGACGGGGCACCACCTAACATAAACGTCTAATGAGCAGTGCACTGGTCCAGGAGGACCTTTTCACCCGACCTCAATCCCCTAGATTTCAGGCTATGGGATCATTTATTGACATTAATGTATTCTACACACATCGACAACGAGCACACCTTACAGTAGCCTTTGTTTCTGGGATATTCCAAAATCCTAGGACAGTCAGATGCGTTCGCACGAGATCTTGATCTTTTGAGAAGGGCTGAAGATTCTGTGAAACTGAGCAGTAACTATACTGAGCAGCTCCTGTTGAGCACCGCAGCGAGCGCAGACAGTGGCTGTGATAAGACAGAGCGACACGTATTTTGTTCTTTTCTTTCATTAAGGCTTCTGTAGGGCCGCAGGTAGCCCCATTCATGATTTGGGTTTTCGTCTTTTCCTAGAGCCTCTTCGTGTTTTCCATCTTTCTCTTCCACCGTCCTGGGATCATCAGTATGCTCTTGTCTTTCCTGCTGCCCTGGTGACTTTATCCATTTCTTTTATCCTTCTCCATCGTTGATCTCTGCAGTACTGGTTGACGTTTAATTACTTCTGCAAGTTTCCTCTCCTTCCACCTTGTTCCTCATCCAATATTTTCTTTTAACAGTCCAGTTGCTTCTTATTTTTATGTTGTCCTACACATTGTTTCACATGCTCTTTTAGTCATTTTGCCCACGATCATCTTGATCACATAGCCTATTTCGCAAATCTCCTCTCATTTTCCACCTGTTTCCTCTTTATGTTTCTCTCATATTACGATACAGTTTTTGGCTAGGTCTTAGCATCCAATTTTCACGGCGTCTTTTAGGGCCCAGTATTTTCTTCTGTATTTTTTCTCTCTGTCTCTCTCTATTTTCCGTTCACCATGTATTCCTAGTGTTACAGTCGCAGCCGTATAGAGTACTGAAATCTTTACCGTTGCCTTGTAGTGTCTGATTTTTGGGTATTAGTTATATTCTTGTTATTGTACACTTCTCTGCTCACAGAGAAGGCTGACTTCATTTTATTCACATTTTCGTTATCCTATCGATCTTCTTTTTCTTCCTCACATATACTCTTTCCGATATTTAAATCTTTAAACCTTAAGGACGGTGCCTTGGTGTTTTTTAATCTACTGTGGTAGGATATGTTGCACCATATCTCAACAAGTACATTCTTTTCGGGCATATGTATAAAGGACATTTTTTCTAGTTTATATCAGAAATATTTACTGTAATAATGCGGGATACTATTTTAAACACTCTGTATGTGTCGAGGACAGCCATGCCCTCATAATTTTCGCTTGAGCCGAAGTTACTGTCATGTCTGACAACAAGTCCGCACAAACGACAAAATAAGAGAGTTTAAGATAGTCAATCGCAGGATAGAAGATCAACTGAAACGGCTCAACAGATTGTGACTAATAACTTGTACGATTCTACAAAAACCGAACAAAACCAACTGCTCTCTTCTAACATCAGTTTATTGTGAGTTAGTATGTGAAAGATCGATGTACTAAATTCTGTCTGCCATGAAGACTTAAATCCCATCACAAAATTTGTGCGGCACTCCGTAAACTTGAATTCACATGCCAACTTACAGTAAACTGATGTTAGAAGGGAGCAATATGTTTTGTCGAATTTTTGTAGAATCGGACAATTTCCTCGTCACACCCAGTTTGGCGGTTTCTATCCCTCGATTACCTATCTTAAACTCTCATGTTTTGACGTTTATGCGTAGATTCAACACAGCAATCATAGTTCAGTCTAAATTAGTGGAGCAATTTCGTTAGATGGAATTTAGTACTTGGACATTTTCTCTGTCGCCCTTCGTGTCGGTGCCAGTAAGATTAGTGGGACATACATTATCTGATCGTAGGCATCCATACAGTACTAATTTCTAAGTGGAACTACCACTAGATGTCAGGACAGACGATCCACCAGTTCAAAAGGGGCAAAAGAGTATATTGTTGTGAGAAGAGCAGCAGTGGAGAGAGTGGGTTGCTCAGTAGAGGCCCAGTGGCACTGAATGTGGACTAGTCACTGGATGTCGCCTGAGCAACGAATCCATTGAGGGCACTCCAAGGCTTGTGAAGCTGCCTAAGTAAAGTATTGATGAGCCAGTTGTTAACTGGAAACGCGAGGAACAACCACAGGTAAACCAAGACCAGACTGACGTCATGGAGACCTGCAGACGGACAGGAACTGTCGAACATTGTGGAGAACAGTTGTAAAAAAAACTGCGTGAAATCGAGGGAAGAATTTGCTCCTGAGTTCAAAAACATACCAGCAGTCCAGCTAGCTCAATGTCTTGCGTAGCGAGTTCAAAAGGAATGGGGTAGAATGATCGAGCTGCTGCTCATAAGCCACATGTTTCTGCAGTCAGTGCTAAGCGGCGCTTGAGATTCCGTAAAGAGCAGTGTCACTGGACTGTGGAGAGCTGAAAACGATCGCCGTACTCTGTGGCGATCCGGTTAATGGATTTGGGTTCGGTGAATGCCTGGAGAAAGTTGCCTGACGACAGTGCCAGCTGTGAAGTACGGAGAAGTGATGTTACGGTATGGGGGCGTTTTTCGTGGTCAGGTTGTCATCCCTTATTGCACTTAAATGCGCAGAGAAGTGAACTCATTTCACTGCACTGCGTACGGCGTGCAGTAGAATAACAGTTTGGAGGCGATGGTTGTTTGTGTTAGTATGAGAATGCTCACTGCCATAAAGTAGCATCTGTAAGAGAATGGTTTGTGGACAACAACATTCCTAAAAGAGACTGGGATGCCCAAACTACCGAACTGAACCCAACGAGATAGAAAGTCGACTTCAATCTGTTTCCACGCGCATTAGATACAGGCTCCCAGGTAGACGCCATTTTCCTTGACTTCCGGAAGGCGTTGGATACAGTTCAGCACTGTCGCCTGATAAACAAAGTAAGAGCCTACGGAATATCAGACCAGCTGTGTGGCTGGATTGAAGAGTTTTTATCAAACAGAACACAGCATGTTGTTCTAAATGGAGAGACGTATACAGACGTTAAAGTAACGCCTGGCTTGCCAAAGGGGAGTGTTATGGGACCATTGCTTTTCACAATATGTGTAAATGACCTATTAGATAGTGTCGGAAGTTCCATGCGGCTTTTCGCGGATGATGCTGTAGTATACAGAGAAGTTGCAGCATTAGAAAATTGCAGCGAAATACAGGAAGATCTCCAGCGGATAGGCACTTGGTGCAGGGAGTGGCAACTGACCCTTAACATAGACAAATGTAATGTATTGCGAATACATAGAAAGAAGAATTCTTTATGGATGATTATATGATAGCGGAACAAACACTGGTAGCAGTTACTTCTGTAAAATATCTGAGTGTATGCGTACGGAACGATTTGAAGTGGAATGATCATATAAAATTAATTGTTGGTAAGGCGGGTACCAGGTTGAGATTCATTGGGAGAGTCCTTAGAAAATGTAGTCCATCTACAAAGGAGGTGGCTTACAAAACACTCGTTCGACCTATACTTGAGTATCGCTCATCAGTGTGGGATCCGTACCAGGTCAGGTTGACAGAGGAGATAGAGAAGATCCAAAGAAGAGCGGCGCGTTTCGTCACTGGGTTATTTGGTAAGCGTGATAGCGTTACGGAGATGTTTAGCAAACTCAAGTGGCAGACTCTGCAAGAGAGGGGCTCTGCATCGCGGTGTAGCTTGCTGTCCAGGTTTCGAGAGGGTGCGTTTCTGGATGAGGTATCGAATAAATTTTTCCCTCTACTTATACCACCCGAGGATATCACGAATGTAAAATTAGAGAGATTTGGGCGCGCACGGAGGCTTTCCGACAGTCGTTCTTCCCGCGAACCACACGCGACTGGAACCGGAAACGGAGGTAATGACGGTGGCACGTAAAGTGCCCTCCATCACACACCGTTGGGTGGCTTGCGGAGTATAAATGTAGATGTAGATGTAAGTCACTATCTTGTCTGGTTTTCGTTCATGAGGAACTTTGGTATCTTATTAAAAGTACTCCAGCAAAGTTCAAGCCGTAGTAAAGGCGAAGTGTGGCGACACTCCATATTAGTGTCGAGCAATAGGTGTCTGAATGCTTTCGACCGGATAGTCCAGATGATCCATCTTCACATCAGACCAAAACCTAGTTTCCTCAGATAGGTAGGCAGAATCGTACTTTCTAACTCAGTGACCGCTTCTCGCACTGGTGTCCTTGCACTAATGTTGTATTCGGTCAGCTTAGTCTTTATTTAAATCTGCGATGAAGTTCTCTCATCTTCCGCAACGATTTTTTTAACATGGCTATAGAATAACTTTGGAATTTCAATTCGCCGACTAAGGAGGAGGTCACAAAATCATCGTTCGACCAAATCGTATCTTCTTCGACGAGGGGACATATTCACCTTGGATTAACGGAATGAACGGAGAATACTCAAAGAGATGCGCACATCGTCGTAGGATTGTCGGTGCGAGAGCATAATTTTTTTCCCCGCTGGTGATGTCGCATCATTGCACTTAATTAATATCTGGTTTTCGGTATCTGGGCCGGCGAGAGTGGCCGAGTGGTTCTGGGCGCTACAGTCTGGAATCGCGACCGCTACGGTCGCAGGTTCGAATCCTGCCTCGGGCATGGATGTGTGTGATGTCCTTAGGTTAGTTAGGTTCAAGTAGTTATATGTTCTAGGGGACTGATGACCTCAGAAGTTAAGTCCCATAGTGCTCAGAGCCACTTGAACCATTTTTTGGTATCTGGCACTTATCTCTATATCCGGACGTCCGAACCTATGACGCAAATGGGACCCGTAATCCAGCCGCAAGAAGGATGTTTTCTTGTAAGACATGTGCCAGAGAACCGTGTGATCTCAGCTTCGTGTTTGAAGTATTTGCTAGGCGTGTTCCTGAGGTGTTACACGGAGAATTGACGCTGCTTTCGCCTTAACGGAAATGAGAAAGTCGTTAATGTGGCTCGCGGTTTCGATGCGGTTCTGAGGCACCTCCCAGTATCGCAATTAGCCCTCTTCGCGTTAAGCCACAAACCAGGTCATGCGTCCAGTACAACACTGTATTTTAAACGTTACGTATGACTTGCCGAGAGAAAAAAAAGCAGAAATATTACATGCACTTCTGTATATTAGAAACGCATCAAATTGCGTTAAATTGATTTTGCGTAGCTATATGACTTAAAATTTTGAAACGTCGTTAGGACTTACCTGTACTCAGCGTTCGCTCATTTCCTGGCACGGAATAACAGGCGTGATCGTGCAATTGTAGACTGCGTTTCCGGTAGAAATGCGATAGTTACGTTCGCAGTGTCGAAATGAAACGGATGTGAAAGCGAAGCTGGACGTATCAACGGATGTAGCCAGTTGTTTACTCTTTGACAAATATTAGCTGCCCTTTAATCATCTGTCATTCATTTGTCATTACTTATAGCTGCTCTCTCTCCCCCCTCCCCCCCCCTCTCTCTCTCTCTCAGCAGTTGACTGAGATGACAATGTTGCTTGTAATACCGTAACGCAGTTAAACATTCTGCAGCTGCATCTCGTCTGAAAAGACGCCACAGATACGGTGGCGCCGATTATTCGTACTCTTTAAGGCAATCTGCTGCTGCGTTTGACGGATAGTAACTTTTGATAGAACCTTCACGGTGGTGCCTCAGCTAGAAGCCAACATTAACGTCTGTCCAGAAAACCTAGAGACAGAGTTCTTTTCTTGGACCATAAAAGTCTGACTTTCTCCACGTAAAAGGGTTTGATGACGCCAGGCTGCGAATAGCCTCTCGGAAAGAGATCGAAGTCTCACAACAAAGATGGCACGCCAACAGTACAACAACGGATGTTCACCATAAGGAACAACCGGAAATCGTTGCAAGATACTGAAACAGTCATTGCTGTTCCGCGTTGTGATTTTACTAAACTTCCCAGCTACTTGAAACTGTGCGCCGGACGGGGATACGAACCTGCGTCTCTCTGCCTTTCGCGGCTTAGTGCTCTACCAACTGAGCTATCCAAGCAAGACTGACGACTCGCCCTCGAAGCTTTACATCCGCCAATATCTTGTCTCCTACCTTTCAAGCCTCAAAGACAGTTCTGCTGGATGCCTTGTGGGACTAACACTCTGCGAGGGTGTCGTGAGCCGTGCTCGGGTTGCACACTCGCTAGAGAACTTACCTGCGAAAGGCAAAGGTCCCGAGTTCGAGTTCCGGTTCGGCGTGCGGCTATAACCTGTCATGAAGTTTCAAAACAGCGCACACCCCGTTGCAGAGTGGTAGTCGATTCTGGATTACTCCTCTACTTCACAGACTAAAGGCAATAAGCGAACATTGGAACAAGTACAGTTGTTGCATGAAGTTCTCTGTTGACTTTTTGAAACACAGCTTAACATATCTCTTCCTCCAACTTCGCTAAATCCTCTCAACCACATTTGAACGCTTCCCACATTGCGTGTGATATTCCACTCTCCCATTTCCTTTTGTAATTTTGTGCACATTTACACTGAATGTCTAAAACACGATTCGACATATTTCGTGCAGGTTGTGCTGCACAACTTAAAAGTATTTGAAAATGAAAAACATGACAGACCGGAATTTTCCATACGACTTTATTCGCTGACTGTCTTATAGCAGCATTAATGTCACTTGATAGTTCTGTACAACATCATCTTGATATAGAGAGTGTACAGAGATGTATAGCTGGCAACATCGAAAATTTGATAGCAAAATACCTAATTATGCCGTACTGAGTGAGTATGGCGAACCTCTGTCATCATGTGCCGTGTGAATGGTTAAACATTATAATCAGCTGCATATATACCAACAAAAAGAAATAATAAATTATAGTATGTAGAAACTTACCTGCTTTAGACACATCGAGAATACGTATAAAATCAAGTGTTACATGCCACCAGAACCGACAAAGTCTGTGACATTTGTAAATTTGAAAATAACGGGGTTATTTAAAAGTAAATTCGAAATACATCTGTAAATTGCAGGTGTATATTGGATGCAAGGCTCTTTGGGTCCCTACAACAAAATAAAATATTGCTCCCACAGCTAGTGATAACATGTTGTCATTTATTCCCATCGTAAGCAAATTCCCCTGCGTTCATGCCTTGCAAATAGATTGTTTAGTGGAAGAATCTAGCCACGCAGGATGAGCCGAGCGGTCTCAGGTGCTTCAGTCAGGGACTGTGCGGCTGGTCCCGGCGGAGGTTCGAGTCCACCCTCGGACATGGGTGTGTGTGTTTATCCTTAGGGTAACTTAGGTTAAGTAGTGTGTAAGTTTAGGGACTAATGACCTTAGAAGTTAAGTCCCATAAGATTTCACACGCATTTTTTTTGGAAGAATCTAGGTCTAAAAATACTGGCCTTTTGTTAATGTTTCCAGAACAAGTTCTACTTCACCTAACATACATTGCTAAACAATTCAATTTAAAGAGCAAAACAATTCTTTTAAGACCTATACATGGCTGTTTAAAATTGCATTGATTGTTACTCTCTCTGAACCTCTCCTATAGTATGAAGAATAACCGAAGAAAATGAGTACATCCAAATCTAACTTAATGGGCAATCTTAGTACTCTGACTACCAACAACAAGAAAAAATATAATTCAAAACTTACACAAAATTTACCATTATTATCAAAAGAAGCAAGGAATACAAGGAGAAATTGGCAAAAAGTAAATAATGAATTATTTTGAAGAGACGTTTCCACTTTGGAACCACTCGTACGTACAGTTTTCAAGCACCCAACATTTCATGTAATGTATTTAAAAGTAATTTCGCTTTTTTTCCAGACGAAATCCCACATCTCGAAACTTCCAGGAACTCATAATGCGTAGAACAAATTATAATCCTAAATAACAAGAAAATGGGCCTAAAATTTAATAAATTTACATCAGAAGTACATAGGGCCTAGTGCCCTAATGGTTTCATTTTGAAACCACTCATAAAATGAGTAATACAAACTTAAATTTACATTACAATAACATTAGACACACTTACCTTTACAGTATCCTCAATATGATCACTGAAAAAAAAAAATCTCCGAACCAGGTGTTGCTTTGAACGCAGTAAGTGACTGTTACAATGCAGTATAATCGTTGAAGTACCTCATTGTACCACTAGATGACACCGTCTTGTAGTATCGTAGATGGCTTTGTGCGAAATACACAGGTATGTCATAGCAAGATTAATAAAATGGTGTTTTGATGATCCACTGATACTAAAAGAGTTAAGCTACTGCCTCTGTATTTCCTTATGGAAATGCTGAAGCAGAGGCTATTCGGGAATGAACTAACCAAACACGAAGATTCGGACAGCTGAAACTGCTGCCTATGCTGAATCATAAGGTTACAGAACTGTAAAGAGAAAGTGAGAAACCTATGTCAGTGGGTGGGGTGATGCAATGAGCGCATTTGTATAGCGAGGAATATAACCGATAAAAAAAATCACTTGAGCAGACATAGGTTGCGAATGAGAATGTTTCATTTAAATAGAAAGTAAAGAGCCTTTTGCCGCTGGTCGAAATGAAATGGTACGAATAAGTACAACGCTGTTTCTCCGTCTGTCATGGTGGAGATCCCAGCGCTAGCGACAGTGTCTATTCCTAGACCTAGAATCAACAGTATCGGAGGTATGACACTTGAAACGTCCCCTTAGAAAATTTATACAAGACTGTGCTTAAACTGACACACAATATTTTTAATGCAACGCAATCTGACTTTCAATAATCCCTACAAAAGAATGGCCCTGACTAACATTAACCTATACCTTTCACAGATCACTTACTTCACAAAAATCTTCGTTACTCAAGCTACTGCAATACAGAGAGCGCCACTACAGCCAGCTAAATAAAAGATTCAAACTACTGATGGCACTAACTGCTGATAGGCATAGTTAGTAAATGAAAGATTTTAATACAGAACAAACAATGTATTTACCTTAATAGTCATAATATATATAGCAGTTCATGACATCCAGACTTACAAATTTCAAAACTCCGCCATTTCTCTCCCCACATCCACCACTACTGGCGGCTCACCTCCAACTGCGCAACGCTACGCGCTGTTGACATCCAGCTGCCCAACACTACAATGGCAGACAACAATGCATACGAGTCACAGACTGCACACAGCACAGCCAGTGAGTTTCATACAGAGCGCTACGTGGCGTTACCAATAAAAAAGCCTAAACAGCCTACTTACACACTATTTATAGCCTTTCGTGACTAGAGACTTTTACAGTAAAATTTTGCTGCGTATGTGACCTTCAGGATGCTATAGAAGTGCCGACATTTCGGCTACTATCGCTGGCTGCCTTCAGGAGGCAGATGAAATATATTTATTGAAATACAGGTGGCATTACCATTAGAATGTCAAAACACACAGAACTATGTCCATTGTTCACAGGCATATTACACTGAAGCGCTAAAGAAACTACTATAGACATGAGTATTCAAATACAAAGATAACTAAACAGGTGGATGTGGCGCTGCGTTCGGCAATGCCTATAAAAGAGAAAAAGTGTCTGCCGCAATTGTTAGATCTGTTACTATTGCTACAATGACAAGATTTAAGTCAGTTTGAACATGGTATTATAGTGGGCGCACGAGCGATGGGGCACAGCACTCCGAAGCTGCGATGATTTTCCCGTAAGACCATTTCTCAAGTGTACCGTGAATATCAGGAATCCGCTAAAACATCAAATCTCCGACATCACTGCGGCCGGGAAAAGATCCTGCAAGAACGGGACCAACGACGACTGAAGAGAATCGTTCAACGTGTCAGAAGTGCAGCCCTTCCGCAAATTGCTGCAGGTTTCATTGCTGGGCCATGAACAAGTGTCAGAGTTCGGACTATTCAACGGAACATAATCGATATGGGCTTTCGGAGCCCAATGTCATCTCGTGTACACTTGATGACTGCACGACACAAAGTTTTACGCCCCGCCTGTGCCCGTCATTACCGACATTGGACTGTTGATGACTGGGAACACGTTGCCTCGTCGGACGAGTCTCGTTTCAAATTGTATCGAGCGGATGGACGGGCACGGGTATGGAGACAAGCTCATGAATCTATGGACCTGCATGTCAGCAGGGGATTGTTCAAGTTGGTGGAGGCTCTGTAATGGTGTAGGGCGTGTGCATTTGGAGGGATATCGGGCCCCTGATATGTCTAGATACGACTCTGACAGGTGACACGTACGTAAGCATCCTGTTTGATCACCTGCATCCATTCATGTTGATTGTGCATTCCGAATGACTTGGGAAATTCCAGCAGGAGAGTACGTCACACCATACTTCTAGAATTGCTGCAGAGTGGCTCCAGGAACATTCTTCCGAGTCAAAACACTTCCACTGGCCACCAAACTTCCCAGACACGAATATTATTGAGCATAACTGGGATGCCTTGCAACGTGTTTTTCAGAAGAGATCTCCACCCCCTCGTACTCTTACGGATTTATGGACAGCCCTGCAGGACTCATGGTGTCAGTTCCCTCCACCACTACTTCAGACATTAGTCGAATCCATGCCAGGTCGTGTCGCGGTACTTGTGGGTGCTCGCTGGGGCCCTACACGATATTAGGTAAGTGTATCTGTTTCTTTAGCTCTTCAGTGTACATAGAAACTCTTGAGGAAATTCGTTGCTTTAACTGACGCTACAATAAGCCGAAATCGACAGCTCCTGATGGTGTACACGATTTGGTTCCTACTGTAGGCGATTACAGTATCTCAGCCAATTCAGAATATTCCTGGTATTGTCTCTCTCTGTCTCTCTGTATAGCAGCGACCACCGTAGTTTATTAAAGTGCTGACATTACTGCGAATATTTTTGGTATCGTAGAAACTTCTAAACACTTTTACTACTGGCATCACTTTCAACAAAACCTTGACATTTTTATGCAACAATGAAGAGTATAATTGACTGTACTAGCAGTGTCATCGTAAGCACCTTTACTTCCTCTATGTATTGCTTTTTCATAAAGAACAATGAAAGGCACATAACGCATATAATACTGTGGTCGGGTGAGCGTAGCTCTCTCCATTGGTATACTCTGACTTTCTCCAAAAGTCGCTGTCTAAGCTTCTTCTTCGAGCGTTTTCTGTTTCAGAGTTTTTATAAAGATTGTATTTACGTGTGTGAAGATGAAAGGAACAGCATGTGCTTCAAATACACTCTGAGATTAAAAAAATTACCAGTTAAGACTTGGATTCGCAGTCAGAAGGTTCCGTACAAACTCAATTATACGCCTAAACAGTTCAGCCACCCCTGGAATCGAGGTCCACGACATTTTTTTGTCTCTTATCTACATTGAAACTGGCAAGATATCGGTTCCTGTGATTCCAAGACTACCGGGAAAGTTTTAATTTAATGTATGAAGTCAGATTACAAATGACAAAACAAATATTTTTTTCGTGTCATGCAATGAAATATTGACAATTTTATGGTTTTTCTGTACTTGTACTGTGAAACCTTGCTTCTTGGCAAATTTAATAATTCTAGGTCAAAGGGAAGTACCCTATATCCTTTTTTTTGTGAGTTTGCGAGTATCAAAATATGTGACTTAAACGGGCGTACCTTTTGATTACGTCGACTTCGAAGCTAAGTGTCTTACATCGCCAAGGGTCCATATACCTAAATTTCAACTTGATACGTCTACCTGTTCTTGAGAAAAATTGTTTTTAATTGTATGACGTACAGACAGATGGAAAGAGAGCGAAGTGGTCCTACAAGGATTCCGTTTTTACCAACAGAGATACAGAAACCTCAAAACGACGAACCACGAAGAAATTATCCCAATGGTTCGGAAATCGATATTGATGTATTTATTCCAACGGCTCGGAAATCGATATATTGATGTATGTGTGCCGACAAGCAAATGGTTAGAGTTAGAGAAAAATTGTATGATTTATTCTAGAGAAAGCACTTCACAAATTGAACAAGTCAGTAGCGCGTTGGACCACCTCTGGCCCATTTGCAAGCGGTCATTCCGCTCGGCATTGACTGATAGAGTTGTTGGATGTGAATCATGGGGGTATCGTGCCATATTCTGTCCAAATGGTGCGTTAGATCGTTAAAATCTTGATGTTGTCGAAGGCCCTGCCGGTAATGCAGCACACATTCTCTATTGGGGAGAGATCTGGCAACCATGGTGGCCAAGGTATTGTTTTTACACCTTGTTTTCTTCGCCTTCGTGGTTAGCTATCCTGCGCTTACATTTCAGCAAGATAATGCCCGCCAGTAGGCGGCAACGTGGTCGCCGGATCTCTCTGCCATTGAGAACGTTTGCACCATTATGGGCAGGGCCCTCCAACGAGCTCGGGATGTTAACGCGCCAATTGGATAGAATTTGCACGACGTCCCCCAGGAGTACGTCCAACAATTCTATCAATGAATTCCGAGCCGACTAATTGCTTACATAACGGCCAGAGGTGCACAAACGTGTTATTGACGTATTCAATTTGTGAAATACTTCCTCTTGAATAAATGGTACAATTTTTCCGAAATTGTAATCATTTGTTTCTCGGCATAGGCACATCACATCCGCTGATTTTTGCCCCATTCGGATGATTACTTCCTGTTGCGTCATTTTTTGTCTTATAGTGTACATTTGGCAAGGACTTAGAACCGTTTGTTAGCTGCAGTATAGTTACATGACGTGTGCTGCGAATACATAGAAGGATAGATCCCTTATCATTTAGCTACAAAATAGTTGGTCAGCAACTGGAACCAGTTAATTCCATAAATTATCTGGGAGTAGGCATTAGGAGTGATTTAAAATTGAATGATCATATAAAGTTGATCGTAGGTAAAGCAGATGCCAGACTGAGATTCATTGGAAGAATCCTAAGGAAATGCAATCCGAAAACAAAGGAAGTAGGTTACAGCACGCTTGTTCGCCCACTGCTTGAATACTGCTCAGCAGTGTGGGATCCGTACCAGATAGGGTTGATAGAAGAGATAGAGAAGATCCAACGGAGAGCAGCGCGCTTCGTTACAGGATCATTTAGTAATCGCGAAAGCGTTGCGGAGATGATAGATAAACTCAAGTGGAAGACTCTGCAGGAGAGACGCTCAGTAGCTCGGTACGGGCTTTTGTTAAAGTTTCGAGAATATACTTTCACCGAAGAGTCAAGCAGTATATTGCTCCCTCCTACGTATATCTCGCGAAGAGACCATGAGGATAAAATCAGAGAGATTAGAGCCCACACAGAATCATACCGACAATTCTTCTTTCCAAGAACAATACGAGACTGGAATAGAAGGGAGAACCGATAGAGGTACTTAGGGTACCCTCCGCCATACACAGTCAGGTGGCTTGCGGAGTATGGATGTAGATGTAGATTACAAAATGCTAAAATGTGTTCTTGGGAGCAGTATGTGATGTAGAAGACTATACCTATAAGTTCAGGTTTTCGAAGTATGTGGTTGTGAGTGTGTGTGTGTGTGTGTGTGTGTGTGTGTGTGTGTGTGTATGTGTGTGCGTTTTTGTAACGAGTCTCTTTTAATCACGTATATCAAAAAGCTTTTAAATATACCACACATATTTACTAGAGAACTATAAATTATATACCAGCAATTATAATATGCTAATCATAACGATGTTAACCCCCCCCCCCCCCCCCCACCGCTATGAACCATGGTCCTTGCCGTTGGTGGGAAGGTTTGCGTGCCTCAGCGATACAGATAGCCGTAACATAGGTGCAACTACAACGGAACGGTATCTGTTGAGAGGCCAGACAAACGTGTGGTTCCTGAAGAAGGGTAGCAGCCTTTTCAGTAGTTGCAGGGGCAACAGTCTGGATGATTGACTGATCTGGCCTTGTAACACTAACCAAAACGGCCTTGCTGTTGTGGTACTGCGAACGGCAGAAAGCAAGGGGAAACTACGGCCGTAATTTTTCCAGAGGGCATGCAGCTTTACTGTATGGTTAAATTATGATGGCATCCTCTTGGGTAAAATATTCCGGAGGTAAAATAGTTCCCCATTCGGATCTCCGAGCGGGGAATACTCAAGAGGTGGTCGTTATCAGGAGAAAGAAAACTGGCGTTCTACGGGTCGGAGCGTGGAATGTCAGATTCCTTAATAGGGCAGGTAGGTTAGAAAATTTAAAAAGGAAAATGGATAGGTTAAAGTTATATACAGTGGGAATTAGTGAAGCTCGGTGGCAGGAGGAACAAGACTTTTGGTAAGGTGAATACAGGGTTATAAATACAAAATCAAATAGGGGTAATGCAGGAGTAGCTTTAATAAAGAATAGGAAAATAGGAGTACGGGAAAGCTACTACAAACAGCATAGTGAACGCATTATTGTGGCCAAGATAGTTACGAAGCCCACGCCTACTACAGTAGTACTAGTTTATATGCCATCTAGTTCTGCAGGTGATGAAGAAATTGATGAAATGTATGATTGATGGCACAAAGGTCATCTTGTACAAAGAATTCGACAGCCTATGGTGGATAGAGAAAATGATTTTATAATTCAGAGAACACATTGATGAGCGAAACATTTTGCTCACTGTCCACCACGAGACTGAATGCGGCCTGGTGACGTCGCGGTCATGTGACGTGGTTACGAAAGTTTATAAGCGGAGAAGGGACGAAGAAGTTACCGTTCCAGCGATGTTACGTCGCCAATAGGGAAATCCTGTGACGTAATCGACTCTGACAAAAGGCCGGTGGCTGTGGTCCAGCACCTGGGGACGATCACCTCGGAAGCGGCGAAGATGGTCGGCTGTTCGAGTGCGGATGTCCTCAGCATCAGTGGGAAGTGGTTGAAAGACGGTGAAGCCAGGAGAGGCGACGAGGTGTCGGACAATGTGAAGGTCGGAGGTTCGCTCGCTGTGTAGAGTAGAGCAGGCGGCGATCTGTGGCGTATCTGACGACTGAGTGCTGCTGCAGGCACCAAGTACTTTTGAGTACACTGTTCAGGGTACAGTGTTGACACTCGGGACTTGGCAGCATACGACCTATTCGTAGTCCCATGTTGACACTACAACATTACCAGGAACGACTGCATCATCGAGACTGGGCGGTGAATTGCTGGGAACGTGTCACCTGGTCGGATGAATTACACTTCCTGTTACACTAGGGCGATAGTCATGTCTGGGTACACCGTTCTCCAGTTAAATGGCTGGTCGAAACTTGCACTGCACCACTGACGAATGCAGATGGGACAGTCTTGTGCTAAGGGGCATATTTATTCACCAGGGTTTCCATGGGGCCTGTGGTATAGCGCGCATAAAAATATCGTGGCCAGTAGATGCGCAGATGGCACGGCATGAATAAGGAGAATGGAGGGGGAGGGGGGACTGCAGGTAGGCACTGTAGGGGAAATGCCGAGGGCTGGAGGGGACGTGCCGTTTTAAACTGAAGTTTGTTTTCGCCTGGTTTGTTAACCATTTGTAACTTTCAGAGAAGTGTGGCGAGTGGAGAATTTTGAGTAAAACCTACACATTTCTCTTGTTGGCACGTTAAGATATGCTTCTTTTGCGAAAACTCAGTGGAGATTACACAGTCTCACCTCACTAATATGTTGTGCAGATCCAATTGGGAGAGAATTCTGAAACAGTGGTTTGTTAATTGATGAACTGAGGAAAAAAAGGTCACCATCTTATGAAAAAGTACATCTTTGATACAAAATAAACGCGTAATGAACTCACTTATGTTGTTCCAAAACCCATAGCATTTTTCGTTTGACCAGCTATCGATGGCTCTAAAAAATTACATTCTTTCATAAAAAAGTCTATAGTTAGTAGAATAACATGGTAGATAATGAAGTTTTGCATAATAACCATACAGCAAAATACTCTCCTCCTAGTGTGCTATAATTTTCCAAAATCTCATTTAGACATCTCATACCGCTTATGAAGTGTAAGGAATGTTGTGGATACTTCGCTTTGCTTTTATCACTGGCATGGTGCGACAGCAAATGAGTGCGCTACTTCTGATCAATTTTCTAGAGATTGGTGACAGACAGAGACCTCCATCCAAATCCGAAGAAAAATTCAGTATGTTAGCTAAATTTCATATGAGGCAACATCTTATTTAATATGCACCAAACCCAAATTCATAGCGACTCCTATTTTGGATTGCAAACTCTTTCGAGTTTTGCACAGAGTCTTACTTCCACGTGAAAATGACAGTAACTATGACCATTAAGGAAATGACGTATAAAGGTAGAAGCAAAGTATCTACATCTACATCTACACGGATACTCTGCAAATCACATTTAAGTGCCTGGCACAGGATTCATCGAACCACCTTCACAATTTTCTATTATTCCAATCTCGTATAACACACGGAAAGAATGAACACCTACATCTTTCCGTACGAGCTCTGATTTCCCTTCTTTTACCGTGGTGATCGTTCTTCCCTATGTAGGTCGGTGTCAACAAAATACTTTCGCATTCGAAGGGGAAAGTTGGTGATTGGAATTTCGTGAGAGGGTTCCGTAGCAACGAAAAACGTCTTTCTTTTAATGATTTCCAGCCCAAATCCTGTATCATTTCTGTGACACTATCTCCCATATTTCTCGATAATACAAAAAAAAGCTGCCTTTCTTTGAACTTTTTCGATGTACTCCGACAGTCCTACCTGGTAAGGATCCAACACCGCGCAGCAGTATTCTAAAATAGGACGGACAAGCGTAGTGTTGGCAGTCTCCTTAGTACGTCTGTTACATTTCCTAAGTGTCCTGCCAATAAAACGCAGCCTTTGGTTTGCCTTCCCCCACAACATTTTCTATGTGTTCTTTCCAATTTAAGATGTTCGTAATTGTAGTACCTAGGTATTCAGTAGAATTTACGGCTTTTTGATTAGACTGATTTATCGTGTAACCGAAGTTTAACGAGTTCCTTTTAACACGCATGTGGATGACCTCTCACTTTTAGTTATTTAGGGTCAACTTCCACTTTTCGCACCATTCAGATATTTTTTCTAAATCGTTTTGCAGTTTGTTTTGATCTTCTGATTACTTTATTAGTCGATAAACGACAGAGTCATCTACAAACAACCGAAGACAGGTGCTCAGATTGTTTCCCAAATCGTTTATATAGATAAGAAACAGCAAAGGATCTATAACACTACCTCGAGGAACGCCTGAAATCGCTTCTGTTCGACTCGATGACCTTCCGTCAATTACTTCGAACTGTGACCTCTCTGACAGGAAATCGCAAATCCAGTCACATAACTGAGACTATATTCCATAAGCACGCAATTTCACTACGAGTCGCTTGTGTGGTACAGTGTCAGCAGTCTTCCGGAAATCCAGAAATACGAAATCGATCTGAAATCCCTTGTCAGTATCACTCAACACTTCATGTGAATAAAGAGCTTGTTGTGTTTGACAGAAACGGTGTTTTCTAAACCCATGTTGACTGTGTATCAATAGACAGTTTTCTTCGAGGTAAATCATAATGTTTGAACACAATATATGTTCCAAAATCCGCTGCATATCGACGTTAACGATATGGACCCGTAATTTAGTGGATTACTCCTACTACCTTTCTCAAATATTGATGCGGTTTGTGCAACTTTGCAGTTCGAGCGAACGGTTGTACATGATTGTTAAGTATGGAGCTAATGCATCAGCATACTCCGAAAGGAACCTAATTGGTATACAGTCTGGACCAGAAGACTTGCTTTTATTAAGTGATTTAAGTTGCTTCACTACTCCGAGGATATCTAAGTCTACGTTACTCATGCTGGCAGCTGTTCTTGATTCGAATACTGGTATATTTACTTCGTCTTCTTCTGTGAAGGCATTTCGGAAGGCTGTGTTTAGTAACTCTGCTTTGGCAGCACCGTCTTCGACAGTATCTCCATTGCTATCTCGAAGAGAAGGCATTGACTGTTTCTTGCCGCTAGCATACTTAACATACGACCAGAATCTCTTTGGATTTTCTACCAGGTTTCGAGAAAAAGTTTCGTTGTGGAAACTGTTATAAGCATCTCGTATTGGAGTCCGCGCTAAATTTCGAGCTTCGTTCAAAGATCGCCTATCTCAGGGATTTTGCATCTGTTTAAATTTGTCGTGTTTGTTTCGTTGTTTCTGTAACAGTGTTCTCACCCGTTTTGTGTACCAAGAAGGATCAGCTCCGTCGTTTGTTAATTTATTTGGTATAAATCTCTCAATTGCTGCCGATACTATTTCTTTGAATTCAAGCCACATCCGGTCTACTCTTATACTATTAATTTGGAATGAAAAGAGATAGTCTCTCAGAAAGGCGTCAAGTGAATTTTTATGTGCTTTTTTGAATAGGTGTATTTTTCGCTTATTTTTGGAGGATTGGGGATTACAATGTCCAATTTCCCTACGACAACCCTGTGTTCAGTAATCCCTGTATCGGGTTTGATGCTGGTTATTAACTCAGAATTATTTGTTGCTAAGCACAATCTTTTACTATTCGCGTGGGCTCATGAACAAACTGTTCGAAATAGTTTTCAGAGAATGCGCATAACAGAATTTCGGATGATGTTTTATGCGTATTTCCGGAGTTAAACATGTATTTTCGCCAATATATCAAGGGTAAATTAAAGTTACCACCAACTATAATCGTATGAGTCGGGTACGTGTTTGAAATCAAACTCAAGTTTTCTTTGAACCTTTCAGCAACTGTATCATTTGATTTGGGGAGTCCTATGACACTTCCCTGTGGTACTCCGGATATTACCTTTACCTCTATCTATTTAGTTCCGTTAAGAGCGACATGTTGAGTTCTACCTTCAAGAAAGTCTTGAATCCAATCGCAGGTCTGCTCCGATACTCCGTAAGCTCGTGCTTTTTCATTAAACGGCAATGCGGGACGGCGTGAAATGCCTTATTGAAGTCAAGGAACACGGCATCAGCCTGAGCGCCATTGTCCACTGCGCTGTGGATCTCATGGAGGAACACAGCGAGCTGTGTTTCGCAGGATCTCTGTTCGCGGAAGTTGATTTTTATAGAGGAGCTACTCATTTTCCAAAAACGTCATAATTCTTAAGCATAAAACATGTTCCATAATTCTACAACAGATTGGCGCCAACGATATAGGTCTATAATTGTGTAGATCTGTCTTACAGTCGTTCTTAAAAACGGGCAAGACCTGCGCTTTTTCCCAGTCGTAAGGCACCTATCGTTACTCAAGCGATCCACGATAAATTACTGGTAGAAAGGGAGCAGGTTCTTTCGCATAATCTTTATAGAATCTTATGGGTATCTCATGGTATTGATCAGACTCGTTCTATGAATCATAAACCTTCTTGAAGTCTCTGAGAAGAAGATGCAATCCTCGCCTGTATTCACATTTTCTCATACATCTGTTTTAGGGCAAATATCTGGTCAGGGGTTTATCATCCTGTTTGAAATCCTCCTTGGTACTCCCGAAACATATCTGTTGCCAGGGGTTGAATTTATTGTGTCTCCATGCCCGTCAAATATGTGGTGTCTAGGAAGCCTGCTTACCCGGATCGCTAGACAAACATTCCAACAAATCGTATTAACGAATTTTATTACAAAATGAAAAGATACAATACTTAACTTTTGCAATTACACAGATGTGTCGCCAGCAAAGGCCGACATATGAAATAATGAATCTTCTTCAGTATAAACAATTCCAAGTTTACGCCACATAGCGAGGACAAGCAAGTGATCTAGAGCTGACCCTTCTATCCAGCTGCCCAATATTGAAGCTGCTACTGAACTGAGGCGTCACCAGTCGGTCGCGGCTCTTATGTCCCCTTCACATAGGGGCCGCTGCTGTCGTGTTGTCTTCCTGGAGAGGTGTCGTTCAGTGTGTGATTGGCTGACGTCTTCTCACAGCCATTTCTTCTCCAACGTTCATGACAGGTGTGCCGTAGCTTGACTTCAAGCCGTAACAGAATTCGTCCTAGTAAGACAGTTGGAGAAGATCTTGTAGCTAATACTGAATAGCGCTGGTCGCTACAGTTGTCACATACTGATTTATCTCTCTTTTTATGTATGGGGCATATTACAGCCACCTTCCATTCCTCTGGTATTGTCTGTTTTGTCTAGATTACCTCAATTAGCTTTTAAATTTTGGAGTGGAGGGCTTCGTCTCTAGCTCACTGGGTATCCCATTCTCTCCTGCACCTTGCCATTCTTAAGGTTTTCTTATCTTCTCAATGGAGGGTGCAGAATTTTCTGGATCCACTCCTACTGAGTCGGTAAGCTCAAGTAATCCACTTCGTTCTTCGCAATTTGGTACGTCTCTGAAGTATTCCACCTGCCTACGCCCATTCGTTTTAGAATTCTCCACTGGCATCTTTTATGAATCTGGGTTGGTGGTTTGATTCTCCTTTAAACTTCTTCACTTTTCTATATTGTCCTTTACACCTATGAATGGTGATGAGTTTCAGCACTTGCTATAGTCAGGTTGAAACGTCCCCTTTGAAAAATTATACAAGGCTGTGCTTAAACTGACACACAATATTTTTTTAGCGCAACGCAATCTGACTTTCAGTAATCCCTACAAGAGAATGGCCCTGACTAACATTAACCTATATGTTTCACAAATCACTTACCTCACAAAAATCTTCGTTACTCGAACTACTGCAATACAGCGAGCGCCACTACTGCCAGCTAACTAAAAGATTCAAACTACAGAAGTCACTAACTACTGATAGGCACAGTTAGCAAATGAAAGATTTTAATAGAGAACAAACAATGTATTTACCTTAATAGTCATAATATATATATCAGTTCATGACACCAATTCTTACAAATTTCAAAACTCCGCTATCTCTCTCCCCACGTCCACCACTGCTGGCGGCTCACCTCCAACTGCGCAACGCTACGCCCTGTTAACATCCAGCTGCCCAACACTACAATGGCGAGTATTACAACAATGCCAACCAGCCACTGACTGCACACAGCACAGCCAGTGATTTTTCACACAGAGCGCTATGTGGCGTTACCAATAAAGAAACCTAAACAGCCTACTTACAAGGTTAGTACTGTATTTCCTTTCCTGTGCTGTGTTTCTTTGTACTCTGGAACTCTCGACTCTCGGAAACTTTTATTTCCCCATTCTGTAGAAATGAATCCTATCCGAGGGCCCCACCGTTCGGTAGTTGAGGCTCGTCCCACGATCAGAGCAATAAAGGAAAATTTTTGTCTGAATTTTCGTAGGCAAAGGGAGACTGCAAGTGGACAAATGGGGTATTAAACTGATGAGCCTGACGTGCAGCTTTGCAAAATATATTTAATTGCTTGAAAGTAATCAGGGTAATTAAGAAGATATTAATCACTGATTTGAGGAAAATTACATAATGGATTTTTTCCGAATTTTCATACTGAAATGAACAATTGGAATATCAAATTCAGTTGCTTGAGGTCTAATTCTAAAAAAAAAGTAATAACAATTGCTAGGAAGTAGTCAGAATAATTAAGGAATTTGAAATATTGTTGGCTATGTAAATGAAGTGTCAAAAAATTCGTCTCTTCAAGGTCCAGCTGTTTTGCTCACAAATTGTGGTATTCTTTCTTTCGCGTTGACAAAATAAAATATTAGATTGGTGCGTAATTTCACAGACTTTTCGTTTTGCATGTTGGTATTCCGGTTGCCATGGGTTTATCTTTGATGATGATGTTCCATTCTCCGAGGAGCGTAGGGAACAATGCGGGAGACCCGAACCGCAGACTAGGCAGTGTCCTAGTTGAGGTGGTTTTCCATTGTCTTCCTCCGACCGTAATAGGCATGAATCATGTTGATGAAGACAACACAACAACACCCAGTCATCTCGAGGCAGGGAAAATCCCTAAGACCGCCTGGAATCGAACCCGGGATAGCGATAACGCTACCGCAAGACCACGAGCTGCGGACCGGTTTATCTACAGATTTTCAATTTTCATCGGTAGTTCACTGTTGGTATTTGAGTTTACATATTGTTATTTGGAGATAGTGAGTGGAGCTGTGGACGTTAGAAATTGAACATTTCCGACGCATTCTTCTGTTTGATTCCAGTAGAGGGTCACAGCAACGGAGGCAGCCAGAAATACAGACATGAAAAAAAGTTTTGTATCACTTCGCTTCCGAGAGTTCCGGAAACTGTACAGAAAATTAGAATAGAGATTAACATAAACATCATTTCCGTCCTTTTTATTGCTCATGAAAACCACACACTGCATGTTGTAACACCATACAATGAGGCATTCAGAGGTGTCAGTCCTGACTGCTGTACACATCGCTACCTCTAATACCCAGTAGCACGTCCTCTTGCATTGATGCATGCCTGTATTCGTCGTGGCATACTATCCACAAGTTCACCAAGGCACTGTTGGTCCACCTTGTCCCACTCCTCAACGGCGACTAGGCGTACATCCCTCAGAGTGGTTGTTGGGTCACGTCTTCCATAAACACCCCTTTTCATTCCATCCCAGGCATGATGGATAGGGTTCATGTCTGGAGAACATGCTGGTCACTCTAGTGGAGCGATGTCGTTATCCTGAAGGAAGTAATTCACAAGGTGTGCACTATGGGAGCGCGAATTGTCGTTCATGAAGACGAATGCCTCGCCAATATGCTGCCGATATGGTTGCGCTATAGATCGGAGGATGCTGTTGCTGCTGCTGATGATGATGTTTGGTTTGTGGGGTGCTCAACTGCGCGGTTATCAGCGCCCGTATAAATTCCCAACCTTTACTCACTCCAGTCTCTCCATGTTTATGAATGAGGATGAAATGATGAGGACACACAAGCACCCAGTCATCTCGAGGCAGGTGAAGGTCGGAGGATGGCATTCACGTATCGTATAGCCGTTACGATGCCTTCCATGACCACCAACGGCGTACGTCGGCCCCACATGATGCTACCCCAAAACAGCAGGGAACGTAAACCTTGCTGCACTCGCTGGACAGTGTGTCCAAGGCGTTCAGCCTGACCGGGTTGTCTCCAAATAGGTCTCCCACGATTGTGTGGTTGAAGATATACGCTACGCTCATCGATGAAGAGAACGTGATGCCAAGCCTCCATTCGGCATGTTGTAGAGCCCATCTGTATCGCGCTATATGATGTCGTGGTTGCAAAGATGGACCACGCCATGGACATCGAGAGTGAAGTTGTGCATCGTGCAGCCTGTTGCGCACAGTTTGAGTCGTAATACGGTGTCCTATGGTTGCACGAAAAGCATTATTCAGCATGGTGGCGTTGCTGACAAGGTTCCTCCGAGCCATAATCTGTAGGTGGTGGTAATCCACTGCAGTCGTAGCCCTCGGGCGGCTTGAGCGAGTCATGTCATCGGCAGTTCCTGTCTGTCTGCATTTCCTCCATGTCCGAATAACACCGATTTGTTTCACTCCGAGACGCCTGTATACTTCCCTTGTTGAGAGCCGTTCCTGACATAAAGCAACAATGCGGACGCGATCGAACCGTGGTACTGGCCGTCTAGGCATGGTTGAACTACATACAACACGAGCCTTGTACATCCTTCCTGATGGAATGACTGGAAATGTTCGGCTGTCGGACCCCATTCGTCTAATAGGAGCTGCTCATGCATAGTTACTTATGTCTTTGGGCGGTTTCAGTGACGTCTCTGTGCAGTCAAAGGGAGCGTGTCTGTGACACAATATTTACACTCAACGTCTGGCTTCAGGAGTTCTGGAAACCGGTGTGCTTCAAAACTTTTTTTGATGTGTGTTTTGCCCCGTGGAAAGGGGCAATGCCACTGGAAAGAACACGGCAAGAAAATAGTTTTATCATTTTAGGCAGGACTGTTATGACATTAGTGACTCTCTACGTTCGGGGACCTTCAGGGTTTGATGAAGATTTTTTAAAGGCAGTAATCCTCAGCGATTCATTTCAGTGTACTCAAGAACCGACAAATGTGATGAACTGTGTTTATTTCACGACCGTGCGACGTTTGCATGCAGCAACAAAGTTCAAGTATCGGGTGTGTGGGTTCCGCATGCTCTGAGCCGAAACGACAACTATCAGAGGAGGAATTTTATCATTATGAGAGAATCGAAACGCGACTGTTTTAATTGTTAAAAACCACTCAAAAGCCAAGATCGCACAAAATATTTTTTATTCAAGACAACCGGTTTCAACTGTGTAAGCTGTCATCTTCAGGTCTTAAACATCATGTAACAAGCATCTGTGAGCAATATGTATAAGGAGCATTCAAAAAGAAACGAGCCAGAGGCGTAATTACAGAAGCCAGTACCTGTATGCTAGCAGTATTGAACCTGGCTGTTGAGACACTTGCCCCGCTGTGCCACAAGGCGGTGAAAGGCTGCCTTATAAAATTCTCGGGGCTGCGATGTTAACTAGTTCCGCACGTACAGCTGGATGTCGTCATCAGAGGTGAATCGTTTGCCTCTCAGAGCCTTTTTAAGGGGATCAAAAATGGCGTAATCACAGGAAGAGTGGTCCGGACTGTATGGAGGGTGGCCGAGAACCTCCCATTTGAATTTCCGCAGGAGTGCCGCGAATGTGTTGGCCCCAAGGGTGATATTGACTGGTCGTTTTGATTTTATCGCTTGGCGAAGGGTGGTCAGGGTTTGCGAGTAACGCTGGGCATTCACTTTGTCCCGTGCTGCAGGTAGTGAATCAGAAGAAATGAATTTTTGGTCCCCCTGTAAAGGCCCCCTTAAAAAGGCTTTATGAGACAGCCATTCATCGCCTTGTGCCACAGTACAACAAGTGTCTCAGCAGCCAGGGTCAATACGTCTAACATACAGGCACTGGTTTCTGTAATTATGCCTCCAGCTCGTTTCTTTTGAACGTCCCTTATGTATGGACATGGCCATTTGGAGAATGTGATTTGTATTTTTAAATATTCAGCGATGAAAAAGTTTAGAATGTGCTGAATTTTACCGCTTAACATCATCTGCTCCAGGTTCAGTGTAAAATGAACATGTTTTACTACAAAAAGATGTTTAAGACTTGAAGATGACAACAAAGACTGTTGAAGCCGGTTGTCTTGAATAAAAAATATTTGGTGCAATCTTGGTTTTTGAACGATTTTTAACAATCAGCGGGTGGCTATATGTGCTTCTCTCCTTGTTCGTCACCAATTGGCTCGTGAACAACACCGACCATTCCTATCCTGTATCGACGCTGGTGACGAGGAGTGGTGTCTTTGTGCTAACATAAAGAAAAGAAACGAATGGCTGAATCCAAACAAAGCTGCAACTCCCCGTGCAAAGACCTGCACGCACATACACAAAAGGTAATGTTATGCGGCGGTGTGGTGTACTTCGAATTGCTTCCCCGAGGGGTAACCATCATTGCTAACATTTCTTGTCAAGAACTGAGACCCACTGCAGACGCAGGCCAAGAACAACGACCAGGATGACAGCGTGAAGTGATTCTACTCTACGACAAAGCCCGCCCGCATTCTGCTATCCTGGTAACAAACACTGAACAGTAGATGGGTTGGATAGTCATTTCTCATCCACCCTATTCATCTGATCTTGCGCCCTCAGATTTCCAGCTTCTTCGCTCTCTCACGAACAACCTACAATGAACTTCCTTTCCGGATGAAAATACGCTCTGAACACGGCTCGACGAGCTATCCTCAAAGTGATTTCTACAGTCGCGGAACCGAGAAGTTACCCCAGCGTTGGCACACTGTTGTAAATAGTGAGGGTGAATAAATGATTAAAGTCTCTGTTATGTGTATCTGTTGTGTTTGTTAAACTTATGGAGAAACGCTACGGACTTTTGCACCTACCTAATAAATATCAAATTACAGAGTAGGGTGAAACTGCCCTGCTTCGTCTTGATCTACATACTCTTACTAAAAATAGAATACCGATCCATATTTTAATATATTATACTTCATGATTTCTGAAAAAATATTAGCAAATAAAAAGTTGGGGAAACATTTGACACGCCTCATTTGCTGTACATGATTTCGAAAATCATACAGAGGCGCGTCTTCCCGCTGTTGCCTGCTTCTTCCACCCACTTGCGTACGCACCGGCGCTGTGCTCTGTCTTCACATCTGCCACAGATCTCTTACTGTCATACTTTACAGACCTTTACGCTCTGTCACGAGATCCATACACCCAGTACCTTGTCGCTACACGTAGTTTCACCATCCTTCAGATACCTTACGTAGGTGGTCACGCCAACAAGACATGAACAGCCGACGAACTTCCCTCGTTCCCAGGCACTGGGCCATAACACTCTGTCCTTTATCAACGTCACTACGTTAGTGTCACGTATCGTTGCAAAAAGTGGTTCGCTACTCGTCTCTGTTTCTCCATATCCCGACGTTCAGCGGAGTAACAATGCTTTGATGTTTTAACTGCTGAAAGGCTTGTTTGGAGCGGGGGGGGGGCTTTGGTCTGCATTATTTTTTATACTAGATTCTTTTATAGTGAAGTGCCAAAAAACTGGTACAGGCATGTGTATTCAAATACAGAGATATCTAAAGAGGCAGAAGAAGGCGCGGCGGTCGGCAACGCCTACCGGGTGATCAAAAATTCAGTATAAATTTGAAAACTTAATAAACCACGGAATAATGTAGATAGTGAGGTAAAAATTGACACACATTCTTGGAATGACATGCAGTTTTATAGAACCACACCATATTGCTAGACGCGTGAAAGATCTCTTGCGCGCGTCGTTTGGTGATGATCGTGTGTTCAGCAGCCACTTTCGTCATGCTTGGCCTCCCAGGTCCCCAGACCTCAGTCCGTGCGATTATTGACTTTGGTGTTACCTGAAGTCGCAAGTGTATCGTGATCGACCGACTTCTCTAGGGATGCTGAAAGGCAACATCGACGCCAATGCCTCACCATAATTCCGGACATGCTTTACAGTGCTGTTCACAACATTATTCCTCGACTACAGCTATTGTTGAAGAATGATGGTGGACATATTGAGCATTTCCGGTAAAGAACATATTTGCTTTGTTTTACTTTGTTATGCTAATTGTTGCTATTCTGATCAGATGAAGCGCTATCTGCCGGACATTTTTTGAACTTTTGTATTTATTTTTTTTTGGTTCTAATGAAATGAAATGTCGTGTGACGAGGGCCTCCCTTCGGGTGGACCGTTCGTCTGGTGCAAGTCTTTTGATTTGACGCCACTTCGGCGACTTGCGCGTCGATGTGGATGAAATGATGATGATGAGGACAACACAACATCCAGTCCCTGAGCGGAGAAAATCTCTGACTCAGCCGGGAATCGAACCCGGGCCCTTTGTCTGTCGCTCTGATCACTCAGCTACCGGGGGCGGACTTTGGTTCTAATAAAACCCCATGTCATTCCAAGCATGTGTGTCAATTTGTACCTCTCTATCTACATTATTCCGTCATTTATTCAGTTTTCAAACTTATACTGAATTTTTGACCAACCGGTATATAAGAAAACAAGTATCCGGCGCCGTTGTTGGATCTGTTACTTCTGCTACAATGGCAGCTTATCAAAATTTAAGTGAGTTTCAACATGGTGTTATTGTCTGCGCACGAGCGGTGGAACACAGCATCTCCGAGGTACCGATGAAGTGGGGATTATCCATACGACCATTTCACGATTGTAGTGTATCAGGAATCCAGTAAAACATCAAATCTCCGACAACATTGCAACTGGAGGAAGATCCTATAAGAATGATACCAACGTCGACTGAGAAGAATCTTTCAACATGAAAGAAATGCAACCCTTCCGCAAATTGCTGCAGATTTCAATGTTGGATTGGGTTGGGTTGTTTTGGGGAAGGAGACCAGACAGCGAGGTCATCGGTCTCATCGGATTAGGGAAGGATGGGGAAGGAAGTCGGCCGTGCCCTTTGAAAGGAACCATCCCGGCATTTGCCTGGAGCGATTTCGGGAAATCACGGAAAACCTAAATCAGGATGATCACCTTCATTCAATCATGTCCATTACGCATTCCGAATGACTTGGACAGTTCCAGCAGTACAATGCGACACCCCGTACGTCCAGAATTGCTGCAGAGTGACTACAGGAACGCTCTTCTGAGTTTAAAAACCTCCGATGTCTACCAGACTCCCCAGGCATGAATATTTTTGAGCATAACTGGAATGCCTTGCAATGTGCTGTTCATAGGATATGTCCAACCCCTCGGGACAGCACATTGCATGTGCAGCCATGCAGAATTCGTGGTGTCGGTTTCCTCCAGCACTACTTCAGACATTAGTCGAGTCCATGCCACGTCGTTTTGCGGTACTTGTGCGTGCCCACGGGGACAGATGTACCAGTTTCTTTGTCTCTTGAGTGTAAATTACACTCTGGGGGTCGGTGAGAGGGGTCAGGTTTCGCGCCTGCTGCAGCATCCAGTGTGCTACGCACTCCGCCACCACTGTTCACCGCAGGCACGAGGGCCGTGTCTGGGCCAGCCGGTGTGTGTGCCGCGACGTCGGGTGCTGTTAGAGTGTGAGTCCACGCCGCGCCACTCTGTCTGCAGCGGTCGGCGCCGAGGTCGACGGCCGGCGCGCCGGCGCCTGCGCGGCATCGCCGATCACCCTGGCGACCCTGCCAGGACGCGCCAGCTCCCCCTGACCAGTGGGCACGCAGCTGCCCGCGGCTTCCAGCTGGCGGTATCCGGCCCCAAGGTGAGGCCCGCCGCCCGTCATGCACCGCGCGCTCGCCTCTTGATCCTCGCCGACTCGCTATGTGTTACAAGGACCGGACCCTCGAGACAGCGCGCGCTGGCTCCATGTAAACACACGAGTATCGCCCAGTGTGACTGACAAATGTCTTCCACGAAGGTTTTTCTTCAACTCCGAATGTGATGCGAACAACGTAGAGAGCTTGTGACAAACCTATGAACATCCTGGTTACTTGTTTCGTAGCCGGCCCGTGCGGCCGAGTGGTTCTAGGCGCGTCGGTCTGGAACCGCGCGACCGCTGCGGTCGCAGGTTCGAATCCTGCCTCGGGCATGGATGTGTGTGATGTCCTTAGGTTAGTTAGGTTATGTAGTTCTAAGTTCTCGGGGATTGATGACCTCAGATGTTAAGCCCCTTAGTGCTCAGAGACATTTGAACCAACTTGTTACGTAAATAAAAAACGCCTTCTCTTGTTGCAATGTATTCTAGTCTCCCGACCCGTTTCGCCATTTTTCACTTTAAGGTGTCATTAGTGGGCTGTCCGCCCCTGGTACCTGAGTGGTCAACGCGGCGGAATGTCATACCTGACGGCCCGGTTTCGATTCCCGTCTGGATCGGAGATTTTCTCCGTTCAGGGACCGGGTGTTGTGTTGTCCTTTTCATCATCATTTCATCTCCATCGACACGCAAATCGCCAAAGTGGCGTCAACTCGAAAGACTTGCACCAGGCGAACAGTCTACCCGACGGGAGGCCCTAGCCACACGGCATTGACTTATTAGTGGGTTCTATAATGACACAGTTATGATACACGTTTGTTCTGCTTCGTATTATTCATAGATTACAGAACATTTAATTTCTCGCTTTTTATGTAAATAAGTGATCACTTAAGGTTCTTCGCGCTTTTAGTTGGAATCTGCGTTTCCTCTCATCTGATCAAATGCTGGAGGTCGCACTACCGCTCTGTTTGCTACGAAACATGAGCATATTTTTATATTGTTGTGATGCACTTTCAGTCTTCTGTCACTAATATAGACGTTCGATCGAAAACTGCGGCTTCAATACGTAACTACTTTGAGTTCACAGTGTATCTCATCCTGTTTGCATTGTTTACGTACATGTTGCCAACCTAACGAAATATATCTTCAAAGCTAACACCTATTCATTTCTGTGTGCGCGGGTGCAGAGAGCAAATAACCGCGTATCGGTCGCCTCTGGCCAATGTCTTCCATTTTCTCCCTTGTCCTGACTTTCATGTGTATGTACCAGTTTCACTAAATATTTAGCAAACCCACCCTACAGCAGATAAAGCGACACCAAGTTCTGTAGACACTGCACGAAAAGTCAAATCTTCCTGCGGTAATGTCACAGTGAGAACACGTTCTGCCTGAGTCAGATGTCTCGTGTTGGCTGATGAAACGTTGCCGGCCGGTGTGGCCGTGCGGTTCTAGGCGCTTCAGCCTGGAGCCGCGTGACCGCTTCGGTCGCAGGTTCGAATCCTGCCTTGGGCATGGACGTGTCTGATGTCCTTAGGTTAGTTAGGTTTAAGTAGTTCTAAGTTGTAGCGGACTGATGACCTCAGATGTTAAGTCCCATAGTGCTCAGAGCCATTTGAACCATTTTCGATGAAACGTTCATAAAGAGTATACAGGCGCACTCGTTACTTACACTCACCAGACGCCACAGTGAGACATTGCTCGTCCATTTCACTTTTAGGCATAGCACGAGGCATTTAAATACTGCCACTAAGCCATGGATTTTAAACGTATTATGGAGGATTGTTCTCATTATAAAACATGTCGGAAGACTAAGAACAACTGTATATATCTTAAAGGTGGAGTACATACATGGTACACCCTGTCAAATTCTAGTCCCTGTGATTGTTTTGAGCAGTGTAGGAAGTAGTGGGACAAGGCCGGCGTCAACCCACTCTCCATTATTGCCAAATGTATTCAAGATGGTGGGTCCAAGATGTCGGCGATATATATGGCAGTGTCACAATGAAGTCTTGGTGAGAAGTTCAAAGTTTGGCTGGAAAATAGGTCAGTTGGACTAACTCTACTAACATAACCCCCTCCCCTCCCCTCCTCCCACCCTCCCCTCTCCCAGAAAAAGGCAGGACGTTCACATTCCAGCAGGACAATGCAACACACCATGGCTACCTCCACTAACCTAAGAAAATGGCGCGAAAATAGCTCATTTGGGCTACCTCCACTAACCTAAGTCATCCAGCCACCACCTTTTCATAGAAATTGGTGGGAAAAGGAACAGATTGTTCTGGATAAGATGGACCTAAGTCTTATTTTTCAGTCATTATTTAAACAATCTGAGGCAGTAGCTCTATCCACGTGAGGTCTGGAGTCCATCTGACCTAGTACACAGTACTGCCACCATAGGGCACCGTCGTCCCTCCCATGATGTAATCCAAGTTGTCAGTCTTGGGGGGGGGGGGGGGGGGGGGGGGGGAATTGTGAGAACCAACAGGGACCTTCATCCAGTCGCGTGTTACACTTCATCCAGTAGGATGGCGGTATCTGGTAACGTCATTGGAGGAGATATAGGGCAGGCTCAGCAGCTGTGAGATCTTGCTCAGTCAGCAGCAGCAGCAGCAGAAGAAGAAGAAGAACTATGAAGCGTCAACACCAGTCGCAGTCCAACACAGCCCTGCAGAACAGCCAACCATGGTGGCCAAGCAGTTCTAGGCGCTACAGTCTGGAACCGCGCGACCGCTATGGTCACCAGTTCGAATCCTGCCTCGGGCAGTGTGATGTCCAGATGTGTGTGATGTCCTTAGGTTACTTAGGTTTAAGTAATTCTAAGTTCTAGGGGACAGATGACCTCAGAAGTTAAGACCGGTAGTGCTCAGAGCCATTTGAACAATTTTGAATCTGCAGAACACGAAGAAAGGGAAAAGTAAGTATCCCATATCATATCTTTCTCTGTGGTTAACATTATAATTATTATTATTGTTGTTGTTATTGTTTGTTTTCGTGTAGTGGTCCATAACTAATGCTTCCTCGTCTTTGTTCGGCAGTAGCCCTCGATGCGTCCAAGCCCACAGGGTCGAGCGCGAACTTGCCGATCTCTGCCGCGCCCGGATCTGTAGCAATCTCAGCTGCCATCTTGTCGAGACCTACACCGACCTCTGGACCTACGGCTGCAACGACCTCCACCATATGTGAACTTGTAGCGACCTTGTGGGATCCTGTAGTGCACATAGCCCACTTGCAAGGGCAGTAAAAGGAGCTGTTGTTGTCTGTCCCACTCATCGATTTGTGTGATGAGGACACGCGATCCGCTCCCACCACACATCGAATGCTGGTGGTGAGACCCATCCCAGCAGAACATCCATGTGCTAGTGCAGGCACAGAGTGGAGATGCTGTGGATAAGAAGGCATCGAGTTTAACCCATGCCTTTCAGATCTACATAAAATTTAATCCCCAGTGGAACGAAACGTTTAAATGTTGGTATTGAAGCGCGTCATATGTGCGGTTTGCATGCGAGAATAGAAATTGAAAATGCATCGAAGGGTGTTTAAGTGCCAATTTCTGAGTTGGTCAGGGACGAAATATGTCATACAGAGCGCTACATCAATCATTAGATTATTATCCAACTCGTTCTCCCCCAGAAATTCGCCTTACTGGTGTGACACTATCTATTACAACAGTGTATGATGTCTGTGCGCTATGTGTGAAATCGGGTGACAACTGTGTTTATCTAAGGCACGCCTCATTTATGAACTTATATGATCTGGATACAGCGCTACGTCTTGCTTTGGAAGATTGTGCCGTTGATTTCGAAGTATAGACTCTACATACAATGATGTTGTAAACTTCGTACGTGTGTATAGTGCGATGTTGATGATTTGGAGCAGTACCTTTGTTTGCACATGAACGCTGAACCACAAGAGAAACAGATTAAATGTGCGTGCGAAAACACGAGTACTGTGAGGAGTCCATTGGCTTGAGGGAGATACGCGTGGAATTTATTGCATATCAAAAAGCTTTGTTTGGGAAATACTGTACAGGTGCGAAGAAGAAGAAGAAGATACGGAAAGAATCTGATGATTTCCTTGAAATACTGCATCCTACTTATGATATTTAAATAAATAAATAATGTATGAATATATAATATCAAACGGTGTTTGTGCTTTATTTCATACCTCTCTCATTATAGTCAAAGTATTACGTTTATTAATATCATTATTATTTCAATGTTACAGCTATAATGATGCAGCATCAGACAATGATCCCAAACATCGCCTCATCAGTTATTGATTATTGACATAATGAATGATCAAGCTACTCTTCATGGGTTATATATATAGCTGATTACTCTCTGTAGCCAATATAGCTCAGTCAGTTAAGTGATGGACCTATAGTGGCTACACATACTATTACCGTCCCTTCAACTGTATCTTTCTATATTATTACCTGGCGTAGTTACTATCATGGCAGGGTGGGTGAAACATCCCCATCACAAGGACTTTGTTGTCGGTTACTGGACCTGTATAGATGCAAAGGAATACCTGAAGAAGAAGAAGAAGAAGAAGAAGAACGGACTTCTCCTTCCTGATAATATACGAGCAATTATTGTAGGTCCATACAATTGTGGCAAGACTAATGTCGTCCTGACGCAGCTAACTCATGTAGATGGAGTCCGATTTGAACATGTTTGAATATTCTCAAAGACACAGTTTTAACCAAAGTATCAGCTATTCAGGAGTTGTTGCGCGGTGTAGATGGTGTTACATACACGACATTCAGTGAAAGCGGTGATGTCCCTGAAAAAGCAAAGCCAAACACTGTCTTCACATTTAACGATGTTGCTGTTGAAAACCAAGAACAAAGTCGAAAATATTTCTGTTTCGGTCGTCATATGGGTGCTGATGTATTTTATCCAAGCCAAACATATTCCAGAATCCCAAAACAGTTGTTTAGGGATAATGCAAACCTCATTATAGCCTTCAAACAAGACAATCTGAATTTAAAATACATTTACCAGCCACATGTCGTTCAATGATTTTGTAAAGATATGTGTTGATTGCTGAAATCATTCACAGTAAGGGTTTCTCGTTACTGATAAAACGAGAAAACTGAGAGATGGTAGGTGCAGGCGAAACTTTCAAGAGTTTATCCATATATAGCACGGTAAGAGAGTTTAGTACATCATTATACGCTGCACCATCGACAAATTCGCGCGCATGTCTGGCTCACAACCCGAGAGAATGGGTGTACACAGACGGAACATTCGCCTGCACACGGATGCGAAAATTCAGGCTATTGTGCACAAACTTCGAGATATGCACAGGGACCTAGAGACATATTACCAAACTCTTCTGAGAATGGTGAATGCTTTAAATGAGTTAGTTAATGAAAGTAACAGACTTAACTGAAAAGCTCGAGGCTATTGAGGGGAAAATAGATCTAGAGTTCCTTGTTGTTGAGGAGTGGGAGCAGGCACATAGTAAGAGGAAGAAGAAGAGCGGATATATATAAAGCCTCACGCTGCGGAGATGTCCGATTTGTATACACCGAGATATCAACGAAGCAGAAAGTGATTCAAGCGCGGAAAGCAGTTCGAGAGAAATTACGGTTGCTGAGGTTGTGGCATATGGATCGACAGCAAACACTAAGCGAGACTTTTAAGCCGTTTACTGAATCTCTCAGACAGCTCTCAGTAAAAACAAAAACTCACGATAACGATGGTGTTGTCATTGACGAATTCATTATCCGTCACGCCCGTGGCCGGATAGAACATACGGCGTTAGAACGGGAAGACCGTACATGTTGGGCATGCATCCTATAACTGTAACTGATGACACAATACAGATTGGTGATAGGCGATTTGAGAGAACACCTGGCTTAATGAATCTTATTTTTCTAAGACTTACCCAAAACCTATAACTTATTCAGTTAACGATAGGGAAACGTAGAAACGTACCGTGAAATACTGCACATGACTGCTGTGCATAAATCGCGAAAAGCCCGAGCAACGAGAAATATAAAATCATTATGAAACCAATGCTTGATGGCGAAATCAACAACAACAGCAGCAGCAGCGGTGATGGTATTCACTTTGAGCATAAAGCAGTGAACAAACGAATCCCGCAATATATATATATATATATTATGACGACACCAACGAGTTAATACATCGACTACGGCTGCTCATGGCATGAGCTGCTGCAGGTAATACAGCTCATTCGAATGAAGCTGTTTCAGTAATCTCTGAGCTTAGAGAGCGACGTATCGTCGAATAAGTATGGAGACAGTAGTTGGAGAACTGCACAAACCAGCACGTGAAAGATACCCTCGTAGGCATGTTATGATTAAAGGTTTGAATGACTTATGGCATGCTGATCTTGTAGATATGAGGGAATATTCACATGGATTCAAATATGTTTTAATGGTTATTGATACATACTCCAACTCTGCCTGGGTATTTCCTGTTAAAACAAAAACGGGTAGAAATGCCGCGGATGTTTTTGAGCGTTTGCTACAGACATGGACGAATCGATGCCCAGACAACGTCCAAGCCGATCATAAAGGGGAGTTTTACAATAGGCATTTCAAGACCGTGATGCAGCTGTACGGAATACATCATTACTCAACATTCACTCACCTGAAGGCAGGTATCGTGGAGCGTCTGAACAGAACAATAAAAGGTCGAATGTGGATGCGGTTTAACCTTCGCGGTTCATACATATGGACTAATATCCTTCCAGAAATAACTGCTCCGTATAATCGAACCAAACATACCACAATAAAAATGAGACCAATCGACGTTCGTGATAATGGACTCATGGATAGCGTGCACTATCGCATTAAAACGCTGGATCCACACAGACAGAAATTTAATATAGATGATTTGGTACGTATCTCAAAATAAATTTACAGTTTCAAAGGTGGGGAGAACGAATCCGAGAACTTATATATTGAATGATAGTAAAGGTGAAGAAATTGCAGGCTTCTTCTACACCGAGGAGTTGCAGAAAGGCTCAGAACCGGATGTGTTTCTCATGGAGAGTCATAAGACGCCGTGGAAATAAAGCACTACCCAAATGGCTTGCTTTTCCTGCTGCACAAAACAGTTGGATTTACGCTAAAGAGTTGCTATATAATGGGGGCGCACAGTCCACAATCACCGCAGTAGGATAACGTGCGTGCTAGGAGACGCATTAGAGAAGGTTGCGGTATTCTAGACAAACTGCCAGTGGAATTACACATCCCTGGGTATAACTGTTGTGGACCTGGGACAAAGCTTCAGAAACGCTTGGCACGAGGTTATAAGGGCGTTAATCTGCTCGACGAAGCTTGTATGGAACATGACATTGCGTTCGCTGCAAATTAAGATCTATCAAGTCGTCACATTGCAGACAGGATTTTAGCTGATAAGGCTAAGGCGATACGGAGAAGAAAGGATATTCGTAAAGGTCAACGCATCACGGCATTTTCAGTTGATAAAACCATGCGAGGAAAAATTAAGATGGGTTTAGGAATGATGAATTTCAAGTGAGTTAAGAATGCTGCACGTTGTACACTAAACAAGAAGAAGGACAAGAGCAGGAAGCAGAGCTGTCTAAAGAACTGTATCCTGACAGCGATGTATGCAGTTAAAACGCACTGAAGTAGAAAGGTGCTGGAAGAAGAAGAAGAAGAGGATCGGTTAAAGCACCTCAAGTTCTATCATTACCCAAGACGTCTGGCCGTTTTCTTCCATTTTTCATGCCGGCCCTCTCCGCGCTCTCGATGGTAGGGTCCCTCAGAGGTGGTGCGGCAGCTATTGCTCGAACGGTCAAGAACGCGGAAAACTCCCAAGCACAGTTAGAAGAGGCAAGAACACATAACCACATGATGGATGTCGCCGCCATCGGAAAAGGACTACACTTGAAACCGTACAGGAATGGGCTTGGTCTATTCATAATTTTTTTAAAAAAGATGCCCATTAGCGGTCCTACCAGATCGACCATTCACAAATACTGATCTTCTGATGTTTGTCAGAAAGAAATAAAACATTCCAAGATTCCGTGCTGTGTTTATGTGGGATACATTACCGAAGACTATGTGGAAAACTGGTGAATGTGGCAATGTGAATTTAGATGTTGCTGGAGGCCCCGGAACACACTGTCATATGTTATGAAAAATTTGGATACCGTCTACTGTTTCGACTCATTTGGTGACCTGAAACCGCCAAAATAATTACAGCGATATTTCACTCACAGAAGACGTGTGTTCTGCAACTATCTGAGCTACCAGGACTATAGTACATACCTCTGTGGACATCTATGCATCATGTTTCCCTTGACGTTTTCAACGAAGAAGAAGAAGCAGCATGCTATATAAGAAGGAGCTTTAAACATTCCTTCATCAGTTGAGGTTCAGATGCACTGTCATACACTTTGACATTAAAAGAACGACCATCTGTATCGCATGCAAATTACTTCCCGCCAATTGATTTGAGCATTGGTAAATGAAGTATTGCATTGATTGGACTGGAGGTGTACAACAGCATCCCAAGTATCAGTGAGACTAACAACAATCTGCATCTGGATATTAATGATGAAAAAGACATTGTGAAAATAGAACTGATGTAAACGAAGTCTTAAAACTGTCAGGGAAAGGTAATGAGCTACGCGCAAACATCAATACTCTCGAATCTGAAATAAGGACTGTAAATTCAACAATTGACTTTAACCAGAAAGGTTCAACAGGGCGCCTACCGGGTTTCACAAAATGCAGGTTTTGAAGAACGATCTAAGTAAATTTTACAAGTCAGATCAGATTGTGGACATACTTCCTATCAGCACAATATTTGTCAAGTGTAACATTGCAACGAAGTCCTATCTCAACGACAGTCTGATTCCGGATTCTTCCCCTCAGTTGCATCTTGGTATAAGTTTGTTGAGATTCCTACCAATGCAATATACCTTCCAGTGGCTTAGACATTGGACCGTTTGGAGCTGAGTATTGTGGACCAGAATAATCAAACTGTTGACTTTTGTGGTGAGGAAGTCATTGTATGATTACACCTAAGGCATGATGGGCGTACAGTATAACACAAGTGCGCGCAATCCACAGCACATCACTTCGCTACTGAACTGTAAAGAGATAACACATGTGAACTTCGAGTTTCTTAAATCAGTTGGCTTGAAACCTCGCAATGACGCCCTCACTCAATATAACCAACCCAGTAGAGTACGATGAGAGAATTATAAGTCAGGAATAGTTCTCTCATAAACCTTACGCTTCAACCACATTTAGCAAGAACGATGAAATTAGAATTGCCATCCTGCGCCATACTCACTGACGCTTCCATGCAACAGTTTCATATATCTAGAGTGGTCATTCACGAAAACCTATGGCAGTGATACAGCGGGATCCAAGCTTACACGTAACGCTTTAGCATTCCTGTTCCAAGAGATACGCTAGGAACTCAGTGGGTCTGAGATCGGTCGTGCATGCAATGTCAGCACAACATAAACCCTTAAAACATATGTCTCTGCATCACCTGTGGATTTGCATAGGTTAGAAAATGCAGGGTCTTTCATAGACGATCTGGAGGATAGAAAAGTTGCAGAGTACAAGCGATTTACTGCATGCTTACCTCTAAAAATGCGTATGGCCTACTTTGAGGACATGAGACAGATTATTATGAACGCTAAACAAGAACTCATTCTGGTACCGAGTGCAACGGATAATAACTCATACATTCAAGGAGCTCAAGAAGAGAATGTGATCACAATCAGCAAGATACTATGGAAAATGCCTCACATCACTATCACTGACATTTCGCTCATGGGAAGTTTTCGATTACCCAATGTTACCGACTGCGAGCAGACAGACATGGGCTATTAAAACCTCCTCGCAGCTAGAGACACCTAGATTCATCATACTGGCGTTTTAGACTGATAGAAGAGGTAATGTAGCAAATGATTCCACCGTGTTCGACAACTGCAAGTTAACTAATGCCAAAGTCTACCTGAATTCAGAATTCTGCTCATATGACAATTTACACCTGCAATGGAATGAAAATGTATACAGTCTAGCATGTATGCAACACTTTTTGCCTTTTACTATGAAATTGCTGATGGAGAGGGAGGAGGGTGTCTACTGAGTCCACGGAAGTTCAAGGAGCTTTCACCGATCATCGCAATAGACTGCTCAAAACAGAACGAGAAAATTAAGTCTGGACCTATAGATGTGCGAATTGAATTTGAATCTTCAACAAATTTCCCAGAACACACTGCCGCATATGCTCTAGTTCTACATGACCGTGTGATCAACTACTGCCCACCCACCAGTGTTGTGCAACGAACTGTATAAATAAACAGGTGCTGCATCATACCTAAAGCAATTCACAATGGCATCTCAAGGCACGAACATCATTGTAGACACTCAGCATTTCTATGATGGTGAGCGTAGACAGTTCATATTTAAAGATATTGCATTCACAGTGTACATACAAGATGCAACAGTAATACAGACATCTCAGCAAACATTGCATCTCCGAGATCTTTCAAGTATGTGAAGTGTGCTGAGACATGGAAGAGTGCAAAGTGGTCAACACATTTCTACCATGGAATTCACTGGGATGATCCTGGCATACCCTATAAAGATATGGTGAAGCGCTTAAATTATTCGATCACATGGATACCATCATCTACGTGAAGGGGAAGCAGAAGATCTCATGGATGCGTCGAATGTTTAAATTTACTGGTATTCAAGTCCTGGAATTCTACGGTTGTCCTTCTCTCCATTGACTTAAGAAGCAGCAGATGTATGAAAATAGTGTTGTAGTGTCTGCTTATGAAAACGTAAAATTGCTTTTAAATTGGATAAGATATAATTGAATTGTTACCTCCCAACCTCTGTGTTCGTTTTTTTTTTTCAACCCTGTTCCCACTTTGGCAGTGTACAGTTACATGTCTGCTATATATCTTTGCAAGCGGACACGGTTACGTGCCTGCTGCTCCCATAACCTAATTTGTGCTGCACGCTAGGCATAATTCCATGCAAACATTCTAAATATTTTGTAATATTCCATCGTAAACTTAACCTCCTTAATAGCACTCATCTTCACCAAAACTAATGTCATTTGAGACCTGCACAGCCATTATATACATATACATACATAATGCAATAAGAGATAAGTTTTTTTGTAAATAACAACAACAAAGATGTATGGTAACTAATGTTTTCTTCGCTTATTCAGTTCACACAAATACAATATAGTTCTTGAGGTACAATATGATTCTTGAAGTACAATGTAGTTTTTGAGGTACAAGATAGTAGTCATGTGGTATAAATTGACTCTTACTATTCCAGTGCAAAAATACTTTTAACTTACACGTTACAACAGAAACACTGGCAGGATTTTTTTTTATAAACGAATGCGGAGATACTTTCTTCACTACAACTAAATTCCACAGCCCCAATAGCATAGCTTTTACAATGATTCTGATGGACTGTGCACGCTTAGAAACTAATTTCAGCAGTCTCCAATAGCAGAGGTTTTTACAATAACTATTCTGATGGACTGTGAGCTATATATATATATATATATATATATATATATATATATATATATATATATATATATATATATATATACTTAAAAACTATTCTGATTTCGATGGCTAGCGGCAGGTGAAAAACTTAAAGGCTATTCTATTTACAAGGAGCATATATTGAGTATGAACAAATATATAAATGTATAATTTTTTCTGTTCATGCTTTTTTAATATTTTTTGTTTATGCTTCTTTTTAAATTTTTCTTTCTTCCACACACATTATGTCCATATATAATTGTTCTTTTTCTTTTTATCCTTTCTTTTCCACACATTCTCTCTATGTATGTATTTACATGTGTACATAGTACACAAAAATATTTACATGACACACACACACACAAAATTACTTACACTGTGATAAAAGGATCATACTACTACTCTCCAGACACTTTCTCTCTCTCTCTCTCTCTCTCTCTCTCTCTCTCTCTCTCTCTCTCACGGAGAAGTTTCAGTTCCGTCATCACAAATGACCCTTTTATCGTCATGGGGCGACAGACCGATTTTAGACTGCAGCACAGTGTACACCTCATTTCCTCTTGATCGAATACTGGTCTGCTGTACCATATGCGGTGGCTGCGGTGCAGCACCGCAAACACCACTGCACAGGCACAGCAAACAGTTTTCTATAGAGAGAGCTCCCAATGGCATACAAAGCACACTCTCAGCCTGCCTCTGGGTGGCACCTTCAATTGTGCAGTTCGCATACATTTTCGAGTGTAGACCTACAAACTCCACATTCGCCTCATCCTTCATAAGACTGATTACCTTCATGTTATGTGGAATAATGTTATAAGGATTATTGGCTGTGTATGAGAACGTGGCGAATTCATTACTGTGGCACCTAATTATTTCATGTGGATCACAGTACTTCACCCAACTGATGAAGTTATCTGTATCCATATAAAGTAATTTAGGATCTGAAAAATGTGAAATGAGTTTTCGCAAACTAGTGAAAGTGGTACATGTGGAGCTTGGACAGTTCTAGTATGCACATCCCCACATAAATACGATTTGCAAACTCTACTGCAGTCTTTGCCATCTCCACTGCAACAAAGTTCTTATTGAATATGGTGACCCGCTTAAAATTTGGTCTGGCAATACATATTTCTACGGCATGACGCCCATCCCATAAGGTTCTAATAAAAATGTCACGTTTTCCCTCATATTCTCCATTGTTTTACTGAAAATTGAATTATTCATTAATTTATAAAAATCTTTCTCAAAGCAACACATCGCTGAAGGTCTCTCTCTCGTACTCAAATCAATATACTCCTTCAACCATGGGGATTGCTTGAAGGAGATAGCCTGCATGTTTCTAACCAGCTCCATACCCAAGCTGAGACACTGCTGAAGATTACAACAATGAATAATAATCTGCGCTTGTCCCCCAGTGATGTCATCAGTTTTGGCATGGAGCCTCCTCGTGGAACTAGTTGGTCTGGACACAGCGGCAAATCGGCATGCATATAATGAAAACTAATAGGGTATGTGAGTTCTACCTCCATCATATACCCTACATCAAAATCAGCTGCCATTCCCCCCTCCCGTGATTTTTCCACCTAATCCCTTACATTCATCTTCGGGCACCTATCGAAACTCACCAATCAGCATTGTTGCTGCATGGAGTGACTGTATAAGTTGTTTACTTCCAGGTACATTATGTAACTCGAATCAAGGGATGCGCTGAACCTCTCACCCATCCATGGGTTAGCTGCCTTCACTTGCCTGTGGACATATTAGCAAAGTCCCCCACGGATCCCTCACTCAAAGAAAAGAAGAACATCAGCATCAGTCAATACTTCAGTGCTGCACTTAGTTTTCTTGAACACTACATCCCAAGACAACCCAGGTGCCATGTAATAAAAAAGCGGGAGCCAGAGAATATGTGGTTATGCACAGACTCCGGAATTTCTCGAAAACGTCCGCAAGCAAGCACACATCTGCGTCAATATAAAGCCATGCATATTCTCCTAATGTGGAAGTACTGAATTCCCGCCAGACATTCACGACTTGCTCATACTCTGCATCTGTTATGGCATCGCCTGTAAGGTTGCTGAAGAATGCAGTAATGTCGGGTAGCCTGGTTTCGTTGAGTTTCGCCATACTGTCCACATGCTTGTATGGGAAAACCCCCTCCCTAGTCACAAGTTGAAACTTTTCCTCGTCGGGAAATGTAGCTTGAGTGATATGAATATCGTCCCAAGGTAGAGTTTCAACGAGTTTCTGGAGTGGCGCCTGCATAAAACATAGCGTATCAAGGAACCAGAACATAATTCTTGGTATCATTCGTATGGAGAATGAAATGGTTTCTTGACACTTTCAGGCAGGTCACTGGCCTGATCTTTCTCGAAGGCGAAATCAGCCAAGTGCTCAACTAGAGAGTGAGTGTCATACCCGCTCAAATTGTGGAAGAAAATGGATATGTATTGGTAGCTGGTACTTCAAACTGCGTGCATTGTGAGTGGCGCCACGGAACTTCCCAGTAAGATGACAATGGTCCCTACGAGAAGTTTCTGCTTTCCTGCCTAATGGCAGCCTACAGATATGGCAGTCAACCGTGTTATTACAGAAATCTCAATTCTCCTTCGATTTTGTCACGAGCACGTTGTTGCTGTAAAGCTTATCAACCACCCATGAAAATTTTTCGAGCTCAGTGAGTAGCCAAACCACAGGATTAACCCCGACATTTGTTGCAGTTAAGACTGAAATCATAGGACAATATTATTTGGCACGCTGCCACATATGGTACACGCTTTTCTGTGAAGGTGGTGTGTGAGGCCGTAAAGTCACCTTCAGAGAAGGTCACGGGAGTGAGGAGGTATTCAAAGTCGTCGTACACTACGAACAGGCATCGCTCCTGGTGGTGAACATTCTTGAACTTTGGGATTTGTTTCCCTCATAGGCATAATAACACATACCGGATCCTTGGAAGCTCATTCTACTAGATGTGCCGTTAATAACTTGTCTGAGGAGAAATAATTGAGACACCTTAAGCAAATATGCTGCTTATGCTCATGTTTATTCCTCTGGGTAGAAAGGAATCGGGAAATGTCTTTGATTCAAACATAGTGATAATTATCATTTTCAGAGAAGAGTAGCATTTTCCATACAACTCATGCTCACTAACAAATTTTGAGAAATGGAGAGGCCCGATGACAATATGCTTGTCTTGTTCATCTGACTTGCATTGCTTCTCTAGGTCATAAACATGAATCGATTTTCCAGTATTCTGCGCTTCAAATTTAGGTATGTCCTGGATCTTGATGGGGAAATGGATACCATCAAAGTTATAACACCTACGAATATTACCACCTATAAGATATGTACTCGGACACTAAGGAAGATCTCTGTAATTGTAATTTGTTTCGCAAGCCAAGATTGACCACTCAAAACAAGCCTGATCGTTTCTATTTTCGACATCAATGCGTGCCCTCTTAATAGCTGTATCGTCAGGGAGCTTTATATAGCTTGACCCTCCATTTACCGGATCTTTAGACATGTGTATGCCGGCCGGGGTGGCCGAGCGGTTCTAGGCGCTACAGTCTGGAACAGCGCTACCGCTACGGTCGCAGGTTCGAAGCCTGCCTCGGGCATGGATGTGTGTGATGTCCTTAGGTTAGTTAGGTTTAAGTAGTTCTAAGTTCTAGGGGACTGATGATCTCAGAAGTTAAGTCCCATAGTGCTCAGAGCCATTTGAACCATTTGAACATGTGTATGGATGTCCAGGTGTAGTATTCAGCTGAGTGCTTTAGCTGACCCTCTGACCTCCATCTCGGAAAACCGGGCCAGTATGGCACTCAAGGTGGATTTACGAAACCACTCGGCGACTGACGTGCTTCGCGTTATCACGCCTTTCGCTCCCCACCAAAGATGATGAAGAGTTGTCTCTTCAGCACCAGACTCAACTATGGCAGGGTGCGATAAATCGATGCAGACCACAACACTGTAGTTAATGGTGGGATACCACGGATCATTGACTATCTTGAGGAGCTCCGTTCCCACGACAGGAAGGCACGGCCTTAGAAAACCAACAGGGTCGCTGTACCCTCCTGCTGGGTTCTCGATCCTGGTGAACAAGATAGTCACCCTCTAAGTCTGTGGCGCCATCCCCCTTCGTTATACCTTCATGGGAGCGACAATTTAAATATTATTGCTGAATGTCTAATGAACGCTATCAACAACTACATTAAGCAACTTGACACAGAAATTTTAACCAGAAGTACTGAATTCTCGAGAGACGAATCTGCATACAGTCAAATACGTAAAGAAGTAGTAGTGTACATATAGCACTAGAAGGTCGAAGTAAACTCCAAATTCATTATTATTCGTAACGACGTTACATGGCTACGTGTAATAACACTACATGCTGTATTTTTCGTGTGGTGCAAGACAGTCAGGCAGGCGAGTAAACTAACGTTTAGACAATGCGCTCGCCTTGTACATGTTTGGCGAACCTTATATGCCAGTTGGCATCACTGAATATTACGTCCAGACAGAGCGTGGCGGCGGAAGATTGCGGAGTGTAAGTGTAATTTTTATCCAGTAACTTGGTTTTGTCTCATTCGGTTACATAGCAGGCAAAACAAAGAAAGCGACTGATTCTGGCATGAAGTGCGTGGCGCTGACCGCCACAACACGCGTACAAAGCTTCGTAACCGCGCAGTTGCCCGTTGGTAAGTGCTGACCAGCCTGTAGCGTGCCCGGCAACAGCCCAACAGTCCGCGCCGGCCATTGTCTCTGCGCCGTGAGGGTGAAAGCCGCCAGCGGGTGGCGTGAGGCGACAATTAGCGGGCGGCCGAAGCGGCGGCGGCGGCGGCGGCGGAGGCGGCGGCGGCGGCGGCGCCGGGTGGCGATTTCGAGTCTCCCAGTCGCCGGCCGAGCGCGGCGCTTTGCGTAATTTCACGGTCCGCCGCCAGTGGAGCGGGCGGCGCTGCACGAGCTTTTTACCGCGATTGGCCACGTTTTGCCGGCTGCGCCCATTCAGGCCATGCACGAGGCTGACAAAGGACCGAAGAAAGTGCCGAAAGCTTCTTCTCCCCGTGACACCTCATTGTACCGTTACGCCACGATTTTCTGCCAATTACCCAATCGCTGCCGTGAAGTTATTGTGTAACGTACACTTCTATCTCGTCGGGGAAAGGGTACGTGCTCGGGTCTATCGCCCTTCGCCTATCTTAATTAATCTTCTCAAACACTATTCGTGTTTTCAGGGTCATATTTACGCTAAATCTGTTTTAAAAAATTTTGTAACTAACCCCCCAAAATTTAGAACAGTTTCCTATTTAAAAGCCTATAACGCAAATTTAAGGTTCATTATATAATTGTATAAAATTTTACTGTACAATTTATGATTCAGTGAAGTGATGAGATGAAATATACGAAAAGAATTAAAGTATTCAACATCATTTATTAACATCCGCATGAAAAATTACATTTTTAAAGAAAAGAACAAAGTGTTGAGATTCATATCGAGACAAAATCAGTTTTTCTCGGTGTGATTGATTAATGGTGAGATTCCAGGTGCTTTGTCGAGTTGTTGTTTCCATTTTCTGCACTGTATTTCGATGACGAGAATTTTGCTATTACATGTACTCGCTGCCTGGGCTCCAGGCAGACTGTAAACCACTGGTGGTTACATGTCACTATTTATAGCTGATTTTGGTTCCTGACGTGATCTATGCCCTTTGATGCTCTTTTATTTTACAAAGCCCACACTGATATTCCGTGAAGGGCAAATTCTCTCGGCGTTTCATAGCTGTTGTGGATGTGATGGCCTGTGAGGTCTTCATAAATTGAGTGGCGGACATTAAGCGTTATTGAATTTGAAATCTCCGCCTCTGTTTATTAGGTTTTCTGACTCTTTACGAGGAGCATTCAAGTTCTAAGGCCCCGATTTTTTTTTCTCCGGACTGGAAAGAGATAGAAACATGCGCATTGTCTTAAAATGAGGCCGCGTTCATTGTCAATACGTCCCAGAGATGGCAGCACCGTACGGCAGATGGAATTTTACCGCCAGTGGCGAGAATGAGAACTGTTTTAAATACTTAAAATGGCGACGTTTTACTTACTTGAACAGCGTGCAATCATTCGTTTTCTGAATTTTCGTGGTGCGAAACCAATTGAAATTCATCTACAGTTGAAGGAGACATGTGGTGATGGAGTTATGGATGTGTCGAAAGTGCGTTCGTGGGTACGACAGTTTAATGAAGGCAGAACATCGTGTGACAACAAACTGAAACAACCTCGGGCTCGCACAAGCCGGCCTGACGACATGATCGAGAAAGAGGAGAGAATAGTTTTGGGGGATTGCCGAATGACTGTTGAACAGATAGCCTCCAGAGTTGGCATTTCTGTGGGTTCTATGCACACAATCCTGCATGACGACCTGAAAATGTGAAAAGTGTCATCCAGGTGGGTGCCACGAATGCTGACGGACGACCACATGGCTGCCCGTGTGGCATGTTGCCAAGCAATGTTGACGCGCAACGACAGTATGAATGGGACTTTCTTTTCGTCGGTTGTGACAATGGATGAGATGTGGATGCCATTTTTCAATCCAGAAACGAAGCGCCAGTCAGATCAATGGAAGCACACAGATTCACCGCCACCAAAAAAATTTCGGATAGCCGCCAGTACTGAAAAAATGATGGTGTCCATGTTCTGGGACAGCGAGGGCGTAATCCTTACCCATTGCATTCCAAAGGGCACTACGGTAACAGGTGCATCCTACGAAAATGTTTTGAAGAACAAATTCCTTCCTGCACTGCAACAAAAGCGTCTGGGAAGGGCTGCGTGTGTGCTGTTTCACCAAGACAACGCATCCGCACATCGAGCTAACTTTACGCAACAGTTTCTTCGTGATAATAACTTTGAAGTGATTCCTCATGCTCCCTACTCACCTGATCTGGCTCCTAGTGACTTTGGGCTTTTTCCAACAATGAAAGACACTCTGTGTGGCCGCACATTCACCAGCCGTGCTGCTATTGCCTCAGCGATTTTCCAGTGGTCAAAACAGACTCCTAAAGAAGCCTTCGCCGCTCCCATGGAATCATGGCCTCAGCGTTGTGAAAAATGTGTACGTCTGCAGGGCGATTACGTCGAGACGTAACGCCAGTTTCATCGATTTCGGGTGAGTAGTTAATTAGAAAAGAAATCGGAGGCCTTAGAACTTGAATGCACCTCGTATTTCGATAGGCTCCTTCATTGTGCTGTCTCAGTACTTTGGCGGTTGCACCGAAATACTGAGATACTGGTCTCACCATATTTCATTTTACGATAATATTCGATGCAGAGTTTTGCAACAGCTGCTGTGCTTATTTGTTTTGATCGGGTGTGGCACAGTACCCTAAGAAGACGACTGGGTATATTGATCACAAAATGGAAGTAACAACTAGGCAGAATACGCAGAACCTCATCATCAGTCAGTATTTCAATTTCAGAAGTAACATACTGTAACTATAGGTAGATATGTTTGTTAGGCAAATGCAAGATAACAAAATAAATGTAACAACCATGATAATTTAATTATACTTAACTTAAATAAAACACTTCCCCAAACAATAATCTTTAAAATAGGAGTTTCAGATAACGTTACTGGGTAATAGGTTTTCGACCTATACTTCATAAAAATGAAGCTACTTGTAATGTCTTCACAACTTGGTTGTTTGAAAATATTACCTTCAGGACTAAACAAAGACAAAACCTTTAATCTGTCTTCTAACATGCAAGTTGGAAACTTGTTTTTAACCACCTTCTATTCTGAAAACACGTTCTTCATTGCCCTTAGTGACCGGAAGTGACAGGTGCTTTTTTAGAGCATCCTCGATATTAAGAAAACATTACGTTAGACTCGAAGCTCTTTAGGAGATCTGCGAACATATTTTGCGCTAGTAAATTACTCCTTTCTTGGTCACCAAAAATTTTTTTCATTTTTCACTCCTTATGACGAGCTTCGATACCAGCATCATCATAGCTGTGGTACAGCTATGATGTAAGACGAGATGGAGAACAATTTTCTGTGCAGTGACGCAATGTCAGTCGTATACCCTAATCTATACACAGTATTTACTCAGTCATAAATACTCCTCCGTAACATCAGTGCCCAAACTAGCTCATGCCATACAGCAGGTTACAAAGTAAACACTTTTACCACACGATGGAAGTAGAGGCATCATCAATACGAGGACAAAAAATAGCTGCAAGATGTGAATGCTTATTTCAAATAATATGGAAGCCGTGATTACATTTTCTGCAGTACTTAAATAATGCATTACATTTTATATGATCTGCATCGACACATGCAATCGAATCTATACAATTTCTGTAGCTAAGACCTATGCCGTGATAAAAATTCCTTCGTATTTCAGTTAAAAACTGCAGCCCTGATGGGTTGACAAAGCACTGTATCTTCATACATCTGATGTCAGTCTTAGCTACAGAAATTTTGGCGGAGAAGACAAGAGCATTATTAGCAAAACAATCATTGACGTTTTGAAGGTTTTGTTGTACTGATGTGGGGTATGAACAAGTAGTGTCACACGTCTGACCAGGCGCCACTGGGAATTTGATGCGAGGAAGAACGAGGAATGAGAGGTGGGTGAATGCTCACTTTATTCATACCTGCTTTCGACTGAAAAATTTAGTCGATTAAGCCCGTACAAGAGGGCACGTATCACAGCATTTAAACAAAGACGTATGTTTAATTTTGCTTTCTTGTTCTGCGGACAGCGATACGGCGCCTAGATACAGTGCGCGTAATGTTGCTTTCATGTTTTACATTGGAGGTTGTTGTTGTTGTGGTCTTCAGTCCAGAGACTGGTTTGATGCAGCTGTCCATGCTACTCTATCCTGTGCAAGGTTCTTCATCTCCCAGTACCTACTGCAACGTACATCCTTCTGAATATAGTATATTCATCTCTTGGTCTGCCTCTACGATTGTTACCCTCCACGCTGCCTTCCAATACTAAATTGGTGATCCTTTGATGCCTCAGAATATGCCTTACCAACCGATCCCTTCTTCTAGTCGAGTTGTGCCACATTTTTCTCTTCTCTCCAATTCTATTCAATACCTCCTCATTAGTTATGTAACCTACCCATCTAATCTTCAGCATTCTTCCGTAGCACCACATTTCGAAAGCTTCTATTCTCTTCTTGTCCAAACTATTTATCGTCCACGTTTCACTTCCATACGTGGCTACACTCCATACAAATACTTTCAGAAACGACTTCCTGACACTTAAATCAATAGTCGACGTTAACAAATTTCTCTTCTTCACAAACGCTTTCCTTGCCATTGCCAGTCTACATTTTATATCCTCTCTACTTTGGCGATCATCAGTTATTTTGCTCCCCAAATAGCAAAAGTCGTTTACTACTTTAAGCGTCTCATTTCCTAATCTAATTTAATTCAACTACACTCCATTATCCTCGTTTTGCTTTTGTTGATGTTCATCTTATATCCTCCTTGAAGACATTGTCCATGCAGTTCAGTTGCTCTTCCGGGTCCTTCGCTCTCTCTGACAGAATTACAATGTCATCGGTGAACCTCCAAGTTTTTATTTCTTCTCCATGGACTTTAATTCCAACTCCGAATTTTTCTTTTGTTTCCTTTACTGCTCCCACAGAATACATATTGAATAACATCGGGTATAGGCTACAACCGTGTCTCACTTCCTTCCCAATGTCTGTTTCCTTTTCATGCCCCTCGATTCTTATAACTACCATCTGGTTTTTGTACAAATTGTAAATAGCCTTTCGCTCCCTGTATTTCACTCCTGCCACCTTCAGAATTTGAAAGAGAGTATTACAGTAAACCTTGTCAAAAGCTTTCTCTAAGTCTACAAGTGCTTTCCTTGATCTATTTTCTGAGTCGTAGGGTCAGTATTGCCTCACGTGTTCCATCATCTCTACGGAATACAAACTGATCCTCCCCGAGGTCGGTTTCTACCAGTTTTTCCATTCGTCTGTAAAGAATTCGTGTTAGTATTTTGCAGCCGTGGCTTATTAAACTGATAGTTCGATAATTTTCACATCTGTCAACACCTGCTTTCTTTAGGATTGGAATTATTATATTCTTCTTGAAGTCTCAGGGTATTACGCCTGTCTCATACATCTTGCTCGCCAGATGGTAGAGTTTTGTCAGGGCTGGCTCTCCCAAAGCTGTCAGTAGTTCTAATGGAATGTTGTCTACTCCCGGGGCCTTGTTTCGACTTAGGTCTTTCAGTGCTCTGTCAAACTCTTCACGCAGTATCATATTTCCTATTTCATCTTCATTCTCTTCCATTTTGATAACATTGTCCTCAAGAACGTCGCCCTTGTATATACCCTCTATATTCTCCTTGGAGGTAGACCTTCGATTACTTACTGGCATGTGGAAGCCGTGTAGCGGATTTCCAACAAAATTGATCTTTTTTTATCTAACATAAAATGAAATAATAGTAACTCCGCGGTCAGACTTATAAGACCACGTAATGTTTTACGTCGCCGTGACACCTTTTGCCTTAGGGCGTTGTTTGAACGTGGCATGGAGGAACTTGAGCTTAGCTTATAAATCTCCAAATCTTTTTCATTTCCCTGGATTTCGCAGAGGCTACTTCTCATTCAAGTAATTCCCCAAATGATCTCAAGATGCTCAGCGCACCCCATTCCAGTGTTTTCGCGAAGGAAAAATCCCTGGCAGTACCGCGAATTGAATCTGACATTAGACGAGGTGACTGCCTAGCTGTGGAAGCTCTCTTAAAATTCACACTAATATTATAAACGCAAAAGCGTGTTTGCTATATTTTCACGTCTAAACCGCTAAACCGCTTTTGATATAATTTGGCATGGAGATAGTTTGAACGCTGAGGAAGGGCGTACGATACTTCAGAAGGTGAGAAAGAAAAAGAAAGTCGACCCCTCTAAGAGGGTCAGTGAACAGCTGATGTTATTGCACGTACCATAGCTTACTTACTGGCCGTCACTCGTCGTAACAGAACTACTGGTACGCAAGTGAAGCGACGAGTAACAGCTAACAGTTAGTATTTAATAAGCAATTTTCATTGTAGCCATAACATACCGTTTTTCCAAAGAATTTCATTTCGCGTGATTCGCAAAATTTGTCAGGTTCAATCCACCCAGCTGTGTTTTAATTTCCTTTTAAGTAGTTACTACTTCTTCCATTCTCAAAATTATGCAGCTAACAGAAAAAATGCATACTGTGGGACCCGGGTCCAATGAATGAGACGTGTCACACAACGTATTATGGCCGGTATTTAACAGCTTCCCTGGGCCGCTAAAAAACTTGTATAATACACCGTTGTAGTGTTGAAAATTTACAGTCTTCTTATTTACTGTTCTTGGAATTTACGTTGAATATGCTGGTTGACCGTATAGGTTCCAAGGAATCAGTGAATCTTTCTGTAACATCCTCTGTTTTTTGAAGATCTAAACACTGATGTGCTTGGAGGAAGAGTATAGAATAATTTCCTCCTGTTTTGCAGAAGATCAGTCCTTCTACTTTTTCTTGCACGAATGTGTTTCACAATATCTGTGCCATTATCTGCAGATCCTTTCTTTTACTGCATATCTGAAAAAAGGAAAAGTTTTGCAGTAACAGTGACAATGGGAAAACTGATCTAAATGATATGTTCTGTCTATTGCGATTTTTTGTTTTCGTTTTTTACCTTTTATTACTAGTATGTTAGGTTATATGCTATAAATGATCATTAAATGACGGGGTAGTTTGTAGTCGGCAACAACAAACAAAAGTAAATGTATACACACAGTATGATAGGTACAGAAATTCCACAACTAGAAGTGTACCATCATCAGTGCACTAGTGCCCCATAAACAAGAGAGATTCACGTACATACTCCACATATTAAAGATCAGCCAGGAAAACTGTATGCAAAACAAATTCCACCAAACAAATAACGTTAGAAAATCAGTTTATTATAGATAAACTCAGTCACATAGTATGCAAGCAGACAACGTAGGAACACACGAAATTCTACACAACGCATGAAAACCCAACACACAGGCAACACCAGACAGATTCGGCAAAACAGGAATCATTCCGCTGTTTTATCTTTTGAAATCTAGCGGAGGACGTCCTCTCTCCATCCGTCTAGCTACAAGTCTCGATAGCTGAGCTCAATTTAAATTACAGCCATAATTACGTGTTCTGTTCCAGCCTATTCTCTGATTGGTTTCTGGGTTTCTCGCTTCTCCTTCTAATGCTCAATATGCTCCTCTGAACGCTTGCTAAGCAATCCCAGTTCTCACTGCCACAAGTCCATTCTGATGACACACTCTGGTCGTGAAATTTCTATTTATGTACTAGAAACTTACATTTGGAAACAATACTTTGACAACAGGTTTGCATTTTACTCTTCTATTCATTCTGTTCCTGTCCATACAGCCATCACCTTCAACTTTTCCCTTTTTCTCTGACTGGTTTGATGTGCTCTACGACAACAATAGTTTTGCGTATAATTTTACTCTTCTGTCCATTCTTTTACTGTCCATCCAGCCGTCGCCTACAACCTCTCCCATTTTCTCTGACTGGTTTGATGTGGCCTACGACAACTTCCCCTGGTGTGCTAAGCTCTTCATATCAGAGCAACACTTGCACTCTTCGTCCTCAATTATTTTTTAAATGAATTTTAATCTCTGCGTCACCAACAGTTTTTACCTTCTAAGTTCTCTCTGGTACCATGGAAGTTATTCCCTGACGTCTCAACAGTTCGCCTATCATCCAGTCCCTTTTTCTTGTCAGTGTTTTCCATAAATTCCTTTCCTCATCGGAGAAGCTCGTAATTCCTTACCTTATCAGTCCATACATTTTCAACATTGTTTTGTAGCGCCACATCTCAAATGCTTCGATTGCCTTCTGTTCCAGTTTTCCCACAGTCCATGTTTCATTGTTACACAATTCTGTGCTCTAGACGTACATTCTCAGAAATTTTTTCCTCAGTTTAAGGCCATTGTTTGATATCAGTAGGCTTCTTGTGGTTAGAAATTCCCTCTTTGGCAGTACTAGTCTGCTTTTTATGTTCTCCTTGCTTCGTCAGTCATGGGTTATTTTGCGTCGAAGATAGCAGAAAGTTTTAACTTCGCTTACCTTCTTGTCACCAATTCTGATGTTAAACTTCTGGCTATTCTTATTTTGCTACCTCTCATTACTTTTATCCTTCTTCTGCTTACTCTAAATCCATATTCTCCCTTCTTCGCTTTCACTGAGGATTGCAGTGTCATCAGCGAATCGTATTACAGATGTGCTTTCACGCTGAACGTTAGTCCGACTCCTGAACATATCTTTTGTTTGCATCGTACCTTCTACGGTATACAGATTGAGCAGTAAGAGAAAAAGGCTGCATCTCTGTCTTACACCTTTTTTAATCCGAGCACTTCGTTCTTGTTTTTGATTCTTACTGCAAGTATAAAGTCTCATCAACTAGTTCTGTGACATCTCTGTAATTTTGTAGTATATTGTTTTACACATGATGGTTGCACCTTTACGAGCCTTATTTTAATTGATCTTCCGTCATGCTTTCAAATTGCTCTTGTTTTTCTATTCGTTGTAGAAGATTAAGTGCGTTACTGGTGAGCAGTACAATGCCATAAACAAAACGAAGATGATACAAGTGTGTTCTGTTTTCAGGTATAATCTAGTAATGTGTATTATTTTTTCGTTTCGCCAGTTGTAGGATTTGGAAACTTCATCTAGGACTGCTGAGAACGCATTTGGTGATGCGGAATTCTGAATTTCTCACTATGCTGATCAAGCCAAATAGAAGATGCAGCACTAGTGTACATACTGCAATTTACGGAACAATAAAATAGGTTGAACGAAGTCCCTCTTTCTCAGAAGTGTTAATATAGACTAAGCTGAAGTCAGGTCACAAGATTTCGCAGATTCTATGAATAAAAAAACTAAGTTGTAACGTTTCCCCTCTGTGATTTCGTTGCCCTCTTGAGCAGCTAGTTTCTTTGATTAAAATTGATCTCTTTCAGCTATAATATCGTAACATACAAATACATTGCCATATGGCACGCAACTGTGATATGCTATCAAGTTAACATCTTTTAGCTCTATGGTATTTTCACCTTCTTGGAGCCTAGAAAGCTCGTAGAATAGACGACAAATTATAAAGTGCATTAAGATGACAAAAGACATGGGGTAGCGGTATGTACAGACACAGATGGAAGTAGTATCGCGTAGGCATAAAAGGACAGTCCATTTGCGGAGCTGTCGTTTGTACTCAGGTGATTCATGTGAAAAGGATTCAACGTGGTTACGGCCGTAAGACGAGGATTGACAGACTTGGAATGCGGAAAGGTAGTTGGAGCTAGACGCACGGGACAGTCAGTTTCGGAAACCGTTAGGGAATTAAATACACCGAGATCCACGTTGTCAAGAGTGTGCGGAGAGTACCGAATTTCAGGCATTACCTCTCACCACGGACAAGGCGGCGGTCGACGGCCTTCACTTAACGGCGGAGAGCAGCGGCACTTGCGTAGAGGCGTCAATGTCAACAGACAAGAATCACTGCGTGAAATCAGTGAGGAACATACGATGAAAGTATCCGTTACGACGGAGTTTGTCGTTAATGGCCTGTGGCAGCAGGCGACCTACACGAGTGCCTTTGATAACAACACGGTAGCCTGCAGCGCCTCACCTGGGCTCGTGACCATATCGGTTCGACCCTAGACTACTGGAAAATCGTGGCGTTGTCACGTGAGTCCCGCTTTCAGTTGGTTAGGATCTGACGGTAGGGTTCGAGTGTGGCGCATACATCACGAAGCCATGTACTCAAGTTGTCGACAAGCCACTGTGGAAACTGGTTGTGGCTCCATAATGGTGTGTGATGTGTTTACATGGAATTTGCTGGGATCTCTGGTCGACTTGAACCGACCATTGACTGGAAATGGTTAGGTTCGACTACTTAGAGACCATACGTATGTTTTTGGATAGGGTCTGCCTTTAGCAAAACACAATTTTGTTTTTTAACCCAAACATGTTTCACTGCAGTTGCAGCAGCTTCAGTGGGCTTTTATTTTAAGGCTGTTAAAGATAAAGAATGATCTTTACTGTTTGTATACATGTAACTATAAGTTTTTAAATCATAATTACAGATATTTGAAAAAACACATAAAATTATGAATTCATACATTTTTACCACATGGTGTGGTTTTTCTGATGTATTGTTTTTCTGCAGCGGCTGCTTTGTTTCACAGTTTTTCATCTGCAACCACTTACACCTTAAAATAGATAAATTGTTTAAGCCAAAATTACAGTTGAAAATTGTTATTCCTATGCCTGAAATTAATTAATTCTATGTGTGTGTGTGTGTGTGTGTGTGTGTGTGTGTGTGTGTGTGTGTGTGTCTATTTACATTATGTTTCACTTACGTTTTATTTTTTCCTCATCTTCATCACTGTCAAACACTATATATTGAGCTGTTACTGTCACTGTTTCACTGTTTACCTGCTGTAAAAACAAACATGGCGGACAGTGGAACAGTTAAAGGTGTAAAAACATAATGGCTGGTAGTGGAACAGTTGAAGGTGTTCCTGCCGGTTGCTCTGAATCTTTCAGAGGTGTCTGTGCATTTTTTTTTTGTGTGTGTGTTTGTGTGTACGTCTGTGTGTGTGTGTGTGTGTGTGTGTGTGTGTGTGTGCGTGTGTGTGTGTGAGAGAGAGAGAGAGAGAGAGAAAGAGAGAGAAGTGGTTCAAATGGCCGGCGGGTCGGTAAATGTAAGTCGCAAGTAATTAGCGAAGTCTTGCCCATATTTCTTATGTTGTTGCAGCTACGTGTGTCCATCCAGAAGAAAATGCCAAAAATAAATTTTGTCCTTTTCCGATTCGTTACACATGGAGCCCACCACCATTCCCCGTACCCATGTCAGTGCATTGGTTTTTTTGGACCGGAAAATAAGATTCTTGGGGAAAAAAAGTGGGTCTGATTAAATTGTGTGAGGGGCGGAGGGTAACAGGAACGCCAATATCTGTTGTGCCAAGTGCCACACTGGGGCCGTCCCACTACAGGCTAAACGATGTTCATCAGTGTCCACTGTTGCGCAGTCTAAACATAGTGGAGTGTCTGCCAAATGAATCGCGTGCCGCCGTTGATTCGTTGCGAACTTCCTATTTACCACCACATACCATGTTGAGTGTACCGAAGTTGGGAGGTAAACGTTCCGTATAACGCGCCATTTCAATCGCCAGTTCTTGTCTGGGTACTTCTTTTCCAGGGTATTCCAGGGGCGCAGTAAGAGATGATATACATCTCGCGTCGTTGGTAGTCGTGTTGTTGGGAAGGAAACTCTGACATAGCTAAGTTTAAAAAAAAAAAAAAAAAAAGACTTGAAATGTGACAGCTTTGGTGAGATATGGCCCACATTGAGTGGGGGCAGCATTGAAGTGGGCGCTAGTACATCGGCCAACTCACCCGAGATATTGCGAAATTGACCGCGCCACTGTCGGAAAATCGTACTGACGAATAACGCCCGTACCTTTTCATATACGTTCACTAGACGAAGTCAACCCTCTCCAGGTGGTAGTGTAAGCGTTGTGTATTGGAATAGCGCAGTAGGCAACACAGTTGAAGAGGAATGGACGTCTCTAAAAAGGGCCATCACAGAAGTTGGGAAGGAAAACATAGGTACAAAGAAGGTAGCTGCGAAGAAACCATGGGTAACAGAAGAAATACTTCAGTTGATTGATGAAAGGAGGAAGTACAAACATGTTCCGGGAAAATCAGGAATACAGAAATACAAGTCACTGAGGAATGAAATAAATAGGAAGTGCAGGGAAGCTAAGACGAAATGGCTGCAGGAAAAATGTGAACACATCGAAAAAGATATGATTGTCGGAAGGACAGACTCAGCATACAGGAAAGTCAAAACAACCTTTGGTGACATTAAAAGTAACGGAGGTAACATTAAGAGTGCAACGGGAATTCCACTGTTAAATGCAGAGGAGAGAGCAGATAGGTGGAAAGAATACATTGAAAGGCTCTATGAGGGTGAAGATTTGTCTGATGTGATAGAAGAAGAAACAGGAGTCGATTTAGAAGAGATAGGGGATCCAGTATTAGAATCGGAATTTAAAAGAGCTTTGGAGGACTTACGGTCAAATAAGGCAGAAGGGATAGATAACATTCCATCAGAATTTCGAAAATCATTAGGGGAAGTGGCAACAAAACGACTGTTCACGTTGGTGTGTAGAATATATGAGTCTGGCGACATACCATCTGAGTTTCGGAAAAGCATCATCCACACAATTCCGAAGACGGAAAGAGCTGACAAGTGCGAAAATTATGGCACAATCAGCTTAACAGCTCATGCATCGAAGATGCTTACAAGAATAATATACAGAAGAATGGAAAAGAAAATTGAGAATGAGCTAGGTGACGATCAGTTTGGATTTAGGAAAAGTAAAGGCACGAGAGAGGCAATTCTGACGTTGCGGCTAAAGAAAAATCAAGACACGTTCATAGGATTTGTCGACCTGGAAAAAGCGTTCGACAATATAAAATGTTGCAAGCTGTTCGAGATTCTGAAAAAAGTAGGGGTAAGCTATAGAGAGAGACGGATCATATACAATATGTACAACAACCAAGCGTGTATAATAAGAGTGGACGATCAAGAACGAAGTGCTCGTATTAAGAAGGGTGTAAGACAAGGCTGTAGCCTTTCGCCCCTACTCTTCAATCTGTATGTACATCGAGGAAGCAATGATGGAAATAAAAGAAAGGTTCAGGAGTGGAATTAAAATACAAGGTGAAAGGATATCAATGACATTGCTATCCTGAGTGAAAGTGAAGAAGAATTAAATGATCTGCTGAACGGAATGAACAGTCTAATAAGTACACAGTATGGTTTGAGAGTAAATCGGAGAAAGACGAAGGTAATGAGAAGTAGTAGAAATGATAACAGCTAGAATCTTAACATCAGGATTGATGGTCACGTAGTCAATGAAGTTAAGGAATTCTGCTACCTAGGCAGTAAAATAACCAATGACGGACGGAGCAAGGAGGACATCAAAAGCAGACTCGCTATGGCAAAAAAAGGCATTTGTGGCCAAGAGAGGTCTGCTAATATCAAATACCGGCCTTAATTTGAGGAAGAAATTTCTGAGGATGTACGTCTGGAGTACAGCATTGTATGGTAGTGAAACATGGACTGTGGGAAAATCGGAACAGAAGAGGATCGAAGCATTTGAGATGTGGTGCTATAGACGAATGTTGAAAATTAAGTGGACTGATAAGGTAAGGAATGAGGAGGTTCTACGCAGAATCCGAGAGGAAAGGAATATGTGGAAAACACTGATAAGGAGAAGGGACAGGATGATAGGACATCTGCTAAGACATGAGGGAATGACTTCCATGGTACTAGAGGGAGCTGTAGATGGCAAAAACTGTAGAGGAAGACAGAGATTGGAATACGTCAAGCAAATAATTGAGGACGTAGGTTGCAAGTGCTACTCTGAGATGAAGAGGTTAGCACAGGAAAGGAATTCGTTTCGGGCCGCATCAAACCAGTCAGTAGACTGATGACCAAAAAAAAAAAAAAAAAAGAAATTGGATCTTAAACAGGTGTCCCACACTCACGTAGGTTCCGAAAGTTGCTTGTATCCGTGATGCCATTGTGCGCGTTAAAGGCAGGACATGCGCTACGTGAGTGAGTCTCGGTGCTAGGTATACGTTAACATAGGTCACCCTCTGAATCATATCCAACGCTCTTAATTTCTGTAACAGCACCATTGTCCACATCAGCTTCAATATGCGTCGGTAGTTATCCGCTGCTGTCCGCTGCACATCCGTGTGGAATGTAACACCTAGACATTTTATGGTCTTAAATAACATGAGCGGGCCTTCCTCCCCCGGTTGTAATCCTCGACCGACATTCATGCAGCGTGATTTCTGTAGATTAAGCACTCTTCCTGCCGCCACCCTGTATCGCTGTATCCATGCCAACGCCGTACGTACTTCGTCGCCTGTCCTTGCCACGAGCATCACATCGTCAGCATAAGCGCGGCAATGAAAGGTCAGTTGTGGCAACGGCACTCCCCCCAACCGTCTTCGGAGACCATATAGACAGGGTTCCAAAGCCATTGCATACAAAAATATCGAAAGGGGACAACTTTGACGAACTGACCTTGAAATAACAATGTAGTCAGTGCCCCGCTCATTCACCGAGACCTTCGATGGCACGCCGTGTAACAGTTGCATGCTCACTAGAACGAAGGCCTGTGGGATTCCCAATCTGCCCATCACCGCATGCAAAAAGATTTGATCCACTCGGTCGAACGCATGATCGAAGTTAATAGCGACGAGTGCTCCATTCACCCGGAATGCCGCTGCTAATGCGATGATATCTCGGTAGTCACCGAGCGCCGTATGTACGTTACTCTTACCGCCGAGGCAAGTTTGATCTATGAGGAGTCTATCAGAAATTGAAGACCGCAGGCGAGCCCCAAGGTTGCGCGCGAAAATCTTATAGTCACAGTTCAAGAGAGTGAGTGGTCTATAATCTCCTGGCCTTCTGCCACCGCGTGGTTTGGGTACTGGGATGATGATACCCTCCGTGAATTTGGTAGGTATCTCAGTCTGTGGCAACAGGAGTTCGTTGTACATCTGAATCCAGGTCCGTCCCATGAGGTATGCAAAGGCGCGGTAAAATTCAATTGTGAAGCCGTCCTGTCCTGGGGACTTGTTCGGAGCCCCCCCCCCCCCCCCCCCCTGGCAATGGCATCTGTCAGCTCGTCCTCTGTTATCGCTGTGATGAAAGTCTCTGCATCCAGTGGTGGTCCTCTATCTGGCATTTCCGAGATGACATCATGTAGTGTCTCGTGGTTCACTTGTACAGGTCCATATAACTGGCGGAAATAGTCAGTAAACACATGTGCAATATCACGCTAGTTCACAACTGGCTGGCCAGTTTCAGAGATTAATTCCCTGATCAATGTCCTGCGTCGTCGTTGACGTTGACGTACTACGTGGTGCATGGAGGGGGTTTCGGCAGCAACTGTGTCCGCCAATATCGCCCGGACCATTATACCTTCCATTCTTAGTCTCGTCAGCTGTAATAACTTGGATTTTATCCTGCGCATGGCCATGTGCCTTTCCGGCGTTGGTTGTTGGGTCATCAGCTCCCTCAGGGCTGTAAAATAAAAATCAGCCGTCGTGCGGTTACACTGCGATTTGTCCTGCCCGTATCGTATCAACGTTCTCCGTAACGTTGGTTTTGCGCATTTGATCCACCACTGGAGAACCGAGGTGTATGCTCGTTCGCGGCGAACGCCGGTCTCCCAGGCCGCCTCTATCGACCGGCGACATGCAGCGTCACGTAAAAGTGCTCAATTCATTTTCCAGTGACCCTTACTCCGCCATATGTTCTGACGCGTTAGTGAAATCGTACATCCGTACGCCATATGATCCGTAAAAACCGCTGGCCAGATTTCGGCATCCAGTATCGCCGTCCGTAAAGCTCGTGTCACATACACTCTATCACGTCTACTCGCCGAGAGTCCCGTTACAAACGTATAACCCGGTCTGTCACCATGCTGCAGTTCCCAGGTATCCAGAAACTCCATTTCGGTAATCAACGCACGTAGTTCCATGCATGGCACATAATGAGGTACTTGGTCCTTTTTGTCGACGACACAATTAAAGTCGCCGCCCACTATATAGTTATCATAGCGCCCAGCGAACAACGGTGCTATCTCTGTGTAAAAGGTCGCCCTTTCTCTTCTTTTTGTGGAGCCAGATGGTGCGTATAAATTGATGAAACGAACGCCGTCGACAGTGATCGCTATGCCATGTGCCAAAGGGAGAGACATGACGTCCTCCCGTCCTATTCCTTCCCTGGCGAGAATCGCCACACCGCATCCACTATCGTCGTGCACTGAATAATGTGCCTCGTAGCCGTAGAACTCTGGCGGCGATGTGAAACGCACTTCTTGTAGCAGTACGATATCCACGTCCACAGCGCGTAACATATCTTTCAGCATTTGAATTTTAAGTGGTGTCCGAATGCCATTAATGTTTATCGTTGCAATGCGGTACGCCTGGCGTGTGTTCATCAGGTGTACGGCGGTGTTATTAAGCGTCTATCTGCAACCCCGGCGCTGCTCACCGCACTAAGTTGTTCAACATTTCCCGACCCCACCCGGCGTCTGGCCAGGACTATCCTCAATCGTCGCGTTCGTATCTTCATTCCGTTCCTGTTGGTCCATTTCTTGCGCCCAGTTCCCCAGCATATTTCCGGAACTGCTCGAAGGATGGGAAGCAACGTTGTCACCGCTCTCATGTTGGACAATTGTCATTTCCACCTCTGGCTTCCGGTCACCAGAAGGGGAGTTCAAGGTATCGTCGCTGTGCAATTCCTGCACCGTCATCTCGGCATCTGTTGAATCCGCTGGTCTCAGGTCGATACTGTCGTTGTCGTCCACTGTCCCCTCGGGACTATGGCTATCGTCAGCAGAAGTCAGTCGACGCTTCTTTCTTCTCTTCGGCGAACGCTGTTTCCGTTGCCTTGCTTCCGCATCGGCTGGCCTGGCCTATCACGCTCTCGGTGGAAGCCACCACGGATGAGTCAGGAGCGGCCGTCAGCTGCGTCTCTTGTGTGGTGTCCTGTGTTTGCTGTGCTGGAACCGGTGGTCGGAGCTCCAGTCCGTTGGTGTCCATGTTCTCTATAGGGGGCAGCTGCTGGTGCCCATCGGAACTCTCCCTCGCGTCGCCTCTCAGGGCTTCCACAAAGGTCAACAGTAATACAGTCATCTATTGTGGTGCCTGAACGTCACCCCGTGGGGTTTGCACTAAACGTCGCTGGAGGCATCCCGAGCGGACGTGACCTTTCCCGCACCCCGAGCAAGTGCGAGGTTGCTCATCATAGATTATAATCGCTCGACAACCTCCTATGTACAAATAAGAGGGGACGTGCTTTCGCAGTTCTATCCGTATTTGTCTCACCCCATTTAGGACAGGGAACGTGGTAAAACTCGTCCATTTTTCGGCTACATGGAATAGAACTGTATCGTATGGTCGAAAGGCGTCGGTAACAAGTTCAGACGGGACCTCGAACGGAACTTCGAAGACTCGTATAGTGCGGATCCCCACTGCCGCGTGATCGACCGTAACCGCACCAACATTCCCGTCGGCATGACAGAAACGATACCCGTTCGGTGATCGTTGCAGAAGTCTTTCGCAAGCAGCCTCGTCAACAAGCTTGACGTAGACATCGCTAGAAACGATCGATAAATTTATTCCCACGATTTCCTGTGGATCGATTTTTAGCTCTTCTCTTAAGAAACGTTCGATCTCGTGTGCCTTTGGTCGTGTGTAGTCGTTCGCAAAACTGAACTTCAAAGTCGTTTTTCGGTACAAGTGTGCCATCTCATTCTACACTCACAACACCGCACACGCGAAGCTGCCCGTGCGTAAACAAACAGGCGCGCGCTCCACAGTGCGGCCTGCACGCAAATGATAAACGGCAAATGATAAAACTGATCCTCACGAATAAAACGTAAAACTAAAGCTGCTGTTGCGGCATTGTCGCCCAACACCGAAGGTAGGGTGCTGGGAAAGCTAAAAGTCCGCCGCAGAGCGAAGTCGGCAGTCCAGCAAGAGGTGGACGACAGTCATTCGTGAGCCACAGCGACACCGGGGTGGGTCCTCACGACAGAGGAGGTAATCATGTGTCAGCGACGTATGGCCAATGCGGAGCCGACAGAGAACCACTGAGTTCCTTCGAGAGGTGCGCACGGAGGTCTTCCACACATTCGTAGTTTCCTTAATGGCAAGCAGCATGTTGTGCGTTCTGAGGTTAAGCCATTCCGTCTCCCAAAGCCGCAAAACCTTGCGGCGTAATACTGAACGCAGGTCAGTTTCAGAGAAGCCGATCTCCATAAGCGGTTTCCGTGTAGCCTGTTTGGCCAGCCTGACGGCAAGTTCGTTGACTGGGATTCCGACGTGACCTGGAGTCCAGACAAACACCACTGAACTACTGGACCTTTCTAGGGCGTTGATGGACTCCTGGATGGTCGCTACCGAAGGATGAAGAGGGTAGCACTGGTCGATAGCTTGTAGGCTGCTCGAGGTGTCAGTACACAGGAGAAATGATTCGCTGCGCATGAGCGGATGTCCTCAAAAGCACGAGAAATGACAGCCAGGTCTATAGTGAAAACACTTCAGCCATCTGGCAGGGCGTACTGTTCCATATGTCCTCCATAAACTCAGACAAAGCCAACGTGACCATCAGCCATCGAACCATCAGTGTAAACCACTTCATGGCCCCGCTACATGCCGGGAATCGAGAGGAAGTGATAGCAGAGAGTCGCAGGGTTAAATGAGTCCCAAAGGCCATACGAAAGATCCAGGTGAAGCAGCGGACTAGGTGTACACCATAGAGGTGTCCGTGAATGAACCTCAAGTATAGGTGGTAAAAGCAAGGACTCCAGTTCGGAGAGAAGGGATCGCACACCAACTGCAGTTGTAAGCCCTGACTTGGGCCGCCGATCGGGAGATGAGCCGCCGTGGGCGAGAAAAGGAGACGATAATTCGCATTCGGATGCGCAGGAGAACTACGAACGTGTGCAACGTAACTGGAGAACAAGTGGGAGATGAACCGCTATAGGCGAGAAAAGCGGACGATAATTCGAATTTCGGATGCGCAGGAGAACGTGTGCAATGTAACTGGAGAGCAATTGCGCACGCCTAACTTGCAATGGAGAGTCTAGGGCCTCCATCAGGATGCCGGTCACAGGACTCATCCTAAAAGATCCTGTCGCTAGGTGAACGCCACAGTGGTGCACTGGGTCGAGTAAACTCAACGCTGAGGATGCCGCCGAACCATAAACCAGACTCCCATAGTCTAGGCGGGATTGAACAAGGGCTCTGTAGAGCTGCAGCAGCGTAGAGCGATCTGCACCCCAGTTAGTGTTTCTCAGGCAGCGGAGGGCATTGAGGTGCTGCCAGCACTTCACTTAAGCTGACGGAGGTGAGGAAGGCAAGTCAATCGGGGGTCGAAAACCAGTCCTAAGAATCGACACGTATCCACTACAATAAGTGGATCGTCATTACGGTAAAGTTCTGGTTCTGGATGAACGGTACGACGCTGACAGAAGTGCATGATACACGACTTTGCGGCTAAAAGCTGGAAACCATGGGCTAGAGCCATGACTGCACCTCCCTGGCTCCCTGTAGGCGCAGCTCAGTAAAACCAGTACTGGAGGAGCAGTACGAAATCCAGAAGTCGTCTTCATACAGAGACGGTGAAACGGACGGCCCTACAGCTGCTGCTAGACCGTTAATGGTCACTAAAAGTATACACTCAATATGGAGCCCTGCGGGACCCCATTCTGCTGGATGTGGGGCGAACTATGGGAGACACCAACTTGGACACGGAAAGTACCAAGCGACAGGAAACTTTGGATAAAAATCGGGAGCAGGCCTCGGAGACGCCACACGTATAATGTGGCAAGTATATGATGTCGCCAGGTCGTGTCATACGCTTTTAGTAAACCAAAAAAGACGGCAACGATGTGTTGGCGTCTGGAAAATGCTGTTCGGATGGCAGACTCGAGAGATGCAAGATTATCAGTGGTAGAGCGACACTGGCGGAAGCCGCCCTGACATGGAATCAGTAGGCCACGTAACTCCAGGACCCAACCCAACTGCTGACACACCATATGCTCCAGCAGCTTACAAAGAACGTTGGTGAGGCTGATGGGCCTATAGCTATCTACATCAAGCGGGTTTTTACCGGTTTTAAGCACTGGAATGGTGGTACTCTCCCACCACTACGATGGAAAGACGCCATCGCACCAGATCTGGTTGAAGATGACGAGGAGATGTCGCTTCTAGTCAGATGAGAGATGTTTAATCATCTGACCATGGATGTGATCTGGCCCAGGAGTTGTGTTGGAGCAATGTGGAAGGGCACTGAGGAGCTCCCACTCTGTAAATGGGGCGTTGTAGGGTTCCCTGTGGCGTGTAGCGAACGAAAGGACTTTTCTTTCCATCCTCTGTTTGAGGGTGAGAAAGGCCCAGGGGGTAGTTCTCCGACGCATAGGCTCGAGCATAGTGCTCAGCAAAGAGCTCGGCAATCGCGTTTGTGTCGGTAGACAACACGCCATTGATGTTAATGCCAGGGTCACCCGTTGAGGTCTGGTACCCAAAAAGACGTCTGATCTTCTTCCAGACTTGGGAAGGTGACGTATGGCATCCAATGGTCGAGACGTCTCTCTCCCAACACTCCTGCTTCGATCTTTTGATAAGCTGGCGAACGCGGGCACGGAGCCGCTTTAGGGCTATGAGGTGCTCCAGGGAAGGGTGCCGCTTATGACGCTGTAGAGCTCGCTGACGCTCCTTAATTGCCTAAGTGACTTCCGGCGGCCACCAAGGGACCGCCTTTCGCTGGGGCATCCTAAAAAGTGAGGGATCGCGTTTTCAGCCGCATTAACGATTGTTGTAGTCACCTGCTTAACCCTCACATCATGCTACGGTGACCGCAGAGGTGAAAGTTTCCCAGTCTGCCTTGTTTAAAGCCCATCTGGGCAAGTGTCCTTGGGCCTGACGCTGGGGCAGTGACAGGAAGACAGGGAAGTGGTCACTACCATACAGGTCGTCATGTGCTCTCCAGTGGATAGATGGGAGAAGTCCTGGGCTTCAAATGGATGAATCAGTGGCCGAGTAACTACCACGAGCAACACTGAAATGTGTGGCGGCCCCAGTACTTACGAGGCAGAGGTCGAACTCATACAATAAAGATTCGAACACTCTGCCTTGACCAGTAAGCACGGTGCCATCCCACAAGGGGCTATGGGCGTTAAAATCTCCCAAAAATAGGAAAGGTTTAGGGAGTTAATGAGTCTGTGCAGCTAATACATTCAGGGGTACTGCAGCATCTGGAGGAAGATATACATTGCAGACAGTTAATTCCTGTGTCGACCTTATTCTGACAGCCACGGCTTCTGCAGGGGCACTGTTGCACTACAGACTGAGTTTAGGACATAGACTGAAACTCCACCTGACACTCGATTATAGTCGCTACGGTTCCTGTAATATCCCTTATAGCCACAGGGGTCACGTGTTCGCATTTCCGGGAACAAGGTTTCCTGGGGGGTAATGCAGAAAGCAGGTGTAAAGCTTAACAGATGTCGTAGCTGAGCCAGGCTGTGGAAGAAACCGCTACATTTCCACTGGAGGTTGACATAGTGAGACAGGGAAGGCATAGAACATTCAGTGAGGCAGTTTAAGCCTGAGGGTCACCTGCCACCGAATTATTGCCTGAGCAGTCTATATCCATTGTATCTGAGGGTCTGGCGAGATCTAGGTCCTCAGTGGACGCCAGAATCTCCACTCACCCCCAGACGCACAGCTTGTAGGTAGTGGGGATGTGGGTGCCACCGTAATTTCCTTGGTCTTAGGGGTCTTCTTTTTGGACTTTTCTCACTGCCCCTTGGGTTTCTCTCACTCAGAGGGCTTCACTGATTCAGGCGCCAGGACTGAGGAGGATCGTGAAGCCCTACAACCAGCTGCTTTTGGGCACTTCAGCCACTGGTGGGTGTCATATTTCCCACTAGCAGAAACCTGGGAAGGGAGTGACCCAAGGGAACCCTTCCTGGGGAGAGGAGCCGAAGAAGACTTACGCTTCTCCAGCTGGGAAGTGGGGACAGGTGTCCCTGATGGTTGGAGGGGAGGTGGCAGTGCTCCCAAGGTAGGTATTGTGGGAGCAACAGGGGGGAATTGCCCCCATCATCAAGGGGGCAGGTGTAGTCTTGTGGCTCTGAGAGCTGACTGGGATTCGCACAACTGATGGGGCTACAAAAATTCACTTAGCCTCAGTGTAGGGCAGTTAGTCCAGGGTCTTGTATTCCATGATTTTCCTCTCTTTCTGTAAAATCCTGCAGTCTGGCGAGCAAGGTGAATGATGTTCCCCATAGCTGACACAGATGGGAAGCAGGGAACATGCAGTATTGGGATGTGATGGACGTCCACAATCTCGACATGTGACGCTGGAAGTATAGCGGGAAGACATATGACCAAACTTCCAGCACTTAAAGCACTGCATTGGGGGAGGGATATATGGATTTACATCACAGTGGTACACCATCACCTTGGTTCGCTGCGATCCTTAGCGTTTCTCCCATGGTGTGACAAGGGAGGTGAATAATTTAGGGTCGTGCTTTCTTGCATTGTCCTGAGACTTGGAACGCTTGGAGACTGCTGGTGTCTTATGACCAGCAAGTGATGACGTGGTACGCTTCATCGTGCGTCATCTGCCCTTATGCCACTCACTATGACCAGTGGCTCTCCTCATAGGCGTCACCCAGCTACAGTAAAACCCACCTGGCAGGATGGCCTTTGCTGAGAGTCCCAATGCCCTAGGGTGACGGGAATCTACTCATTGGCATAACAGGGAGTTAACGGCACAAGCATCAGCTGCATTGTCAGGGGGCTACAACAAACAGTGTACATGCCGGCCCCACCACAATGGACTGGCTACCGTGATGGACATGAGGTGCAAGGAAGTCCATGGTCATCGTCGGGGCAGAAAGCGACACTGCGTAGTGTATGGTGGAAAACGCACTCGGGAAGGTGTCCTCTCACAAGAGATGGAGAATGAGCTGGATTGCAATGTGACAGCGAGAAAGTGGGCTGAAAATCTCAAGGCACGATGGACACGATGCACCATGTAAGGCGCCCTTCCCCAATTGGCTCGCTCTTCGGGAAAATTTTGAAAAATGGAGGTCAAATCCCACAGGGGACCATCACATAAAGGCCGAAACGTGTGAGACACCTCTTTTGACAGGCAGGAATACCTCGGGCCTATTCTAATCCCCGAACCCGGAGGGGGGAATAGCACTATGGCGGCGAGCATAAAGGACTTGTAAAAAGCTGTTTTTGTACTGGTAAAACACACGTAAGAAATGGGAATAAACGGATACCTTTAGAGTTTTGACATAATGATCAATATATGCGTCGTGTTTGACTGTAATTTTTCGTACAGCAGATGGAAGATAACAGGGATAGGAACATGTCTCAATGCAAGCATAACTAGAAACATCTAACGTATTTTTGCTTTTTTACTATATGTAAGCCTAAATAATCACATTACAGTTTGTCTTATCCGAAATGCCGGTGGTATTTAAATAGTTTATGTGTATTTTAGAGGGCTTAATAATCTGGTATTAACAGACGCAGCTTAATAATGTGCTTTTAATCAGTTTTAATCGATTTAGACTTTTCTTCGAATAGTATGCTCGTTATGAAAGCCCTCCTATAAGTATAACGTGCTACTTGTCGTTGATAACTAGTGTCTTTATTCATTTGAGTGTTCCTACAAAAACTACTGTCTGCTTTAAACGTGCATATATATAAACTGATGTCCGTCTCGTAACATGGTTCTACATCGTGTGTGTGAAACTCAGCCACTGCGGAGATGTTTGCTTGACTCCAGAAATTCCTCAAGTTACCTCGTAAAGCTGAAAACACAATTTCATTTCAGATAATCGTGTTAGTACCACACACAAACTTCCTGGCGCCGCCATATTACCTCACCAAACGTTAGGCTTCAGTAAAAGGTATGTCTTTGCCGGTCTATAATGTACGGTATGTCTGTGGCAGGACGCCAACGGTGTCGCCATGGAGGTACGGTAAGGGGAGATGGCGCTGCAGACTTACGTTATACGTTGCCTTTAAGTTGGCAGCACTATGTTAGACACCCAAAAGCATTAGGAAACTACTGGTCACGACTGCTTCTAGATCTTAAATTTATCGTGTACGCACGACAGTTGTTTTTGATAGAAAACGTTGCAGTACTCTCGTGAATAAAACCTGAGGACGGGGGTTTCAGAAGTCTTTCTGGTCTTACACGCACATGTAACCCAATAATAGGACGAATTATGCCTTTTTGATATAACTTGGTCAATGTTATACTCTTGAAAACGGTAACCAACAAGAGCAGTACGTGATGTGAAAAGCTGCTTTCGTAACCCAGAATTTTCCTTAATACGAATAGCTGAAGCTGAAGTTCTGTCAATGTCCGCTTCCCGGAAATGGCGAGAACGTATTTTATCATGTTTGGTTGGATTCCATTTATTTTACCCTTCTCACAGTGTTCACCCAGAGAGCTTTTGGAGTTGATTTGATCGGAAATCTGAAGTCAAACGACAGAAGTGAACCACCACAGTAAAAGTAAACAGAGCAACAAAAATTCATGTATATAAAAGAAAATATCGCTTGAGCGAGTGCACTTATGAATGAAATGTGATTCCTTTACACTTGTAGACTATAATCAGAATGATTAGTTCTACAGTAAATGAGGCTAGCTGTCATTTTTTATCAAAACACTTCCACCAGAAGCTAACGTTTGGAGAAGCCAACAAGAGGGACAAGGGGGTCGTCAGCTTCACGTTTCTGACGTCATGACAACTCCCCTGATTATACAGCATGGTAGGCGCCGAGACACCATGCAGCTTGCACTGCCTTCCCGCGAGTTGCTTCTCCCACTAGTGGACGAGTGTATCGATGTATTCCACTCCGCAAGTACACAAGATAGGGCAGTGTTAAATATTCTGGCCGGTTTTATCGTCCTTTCAAACTTAAAAAAATGTGCTACCACATTGTAAGCAATAATCAAGTACTTTTTCATGTAAAATGTGAGGTTTTTCTCTTTGTACACAAGCTGCTTGTGGCTATTGATCACGCCAGAAACGGCGGGTGGAGCTTCTATTTTATAACCCCAAGCGCTCGCAACTTGGTTAGCATTTCTTGACGAGCACCAGTCGGTACCACACAGCAACTCTGTGCAGTGGCTGCTCACGTCAGGCGTGTAACACATGCTTTTATATCGTAACTTACGTTAGGTTTTAAGTAATAACGCTAGTTTAGTTTTGTTGTACAGTATTACTTTTATTGTGTAACCTGTTATCGACTTGCTGGGCCATCTTCAGACATTTACTGACTATCGTCGCCAAAGAAGCTCTAGTGTTTGTAGCCGACGTTGGAAAAAAAAGTTACACATCTAGATACACGCAGAACCGTACAGTAAATAACATCTTTGACAGCGTGGTGGTAATGCAATATAAAAATTAAAAAGTTGAACGGTGAATACATATAAAAGGAGTGGAAATGAAGTCCCATGCTTCTTGACAGAGAGTAGGAGAACGATGCGGGAGACCCGCACCGCCGTACTAGGCAAGGTCCTAATGGAGGTGGTTTGCTGTTGCCTTCCTCCGATCGTTAAGGGGACGAATGATGATGATGACACAACAACACCCAGTCATCTCGGGGCAGGTGAAAATCCTTGACCCCACTGGGCATCGAACCCGGAAACCCGTGTTCGGTAAGCGAGAACGCTACCGCGAGACCAAGAGCTGCTAACTATATAAAAGGAGTAAACAGTAAAAACTTTAACACAAAACTCAAACAGTACATAATAGTTTATATTAATAAACCAAAGTAATAAAACGAAATAAAATTACACTCCTGGAAATTGAAATAAGAACACCGTGAATTCATTGTCCCAGGAAGGGGAAACTTTATTGACACATTCCTAGGGTCAGATACATCACATGATCACACTGACAGAACCACAGGCACATAGACACAGGCATGCACAATGTCGGCACTAGTACAGTGTATATCCACCTTTCGCAGCAATGCAGGCTGCTATTCTCCCATGGAGACGATCGTAGAGATGCTGGATGTAGTCCTGTGGAACGGCTTGCCATGCCATTTCCACCTGGCGCCTCAGTTGGACCAGCGTTCGTGCTGGACGTGCAGACCGTGTGAGACGACGCTTCATCCAGTCCCAAACATGCTCAATGGGGGACAGATCCGGAGATCTTGCTGGCCAGGGTAGTTGACTTACACCTTCTAGAGCACGTTGGGTGGCACGGGATACATGCGGACGTGCATTGTCCTGTTGGAACAGCAAGTTCCCTTGCCGGTCTAGGTATGGTAGAACGATGGGTTCGATGACAGTTTGGATGTACCGTGCACTATTCAGTGTCCCCTCGACGATCACCAGAAGTGTACGGCCAGTGTAGGAGATCGCTCCCCACACCATGATGCCGGGTGTTGGCCCTGTGTGTCTCGGTCGTATGCAGTCCTGATTGTGGCGCTCACCTGCACGGCGCCAAACACGGATACGACCATCATTGGCACCAAGGCAGAAGCGACTCTCATCGCTGAAGACGACACGTCTCCATTCGTCCCTCCATTCACGCCTGTCGCGACACCACTGGAGGTGGGATGCACGATGTTGGGGCGTGAGCGGAAGACGGCCTAATGGTGTGCGGGACCGTAGCCCAGCTTCATGGAGACGGTTGCGAATGGTCCTCGCCGATACCCCAGGAGCAACAGTGTCCCTAATTTGCTGGGAAGTGGCAGTGCGGTCCCCTACGGCACTGCGTAGGATCCTACGGTCTTGGCGTGCATCCGTGCGTCGCTGCGGTCCGGTCCCAGGTCGACAGGCACGTACACCTTCTGCCGACCACTGGCGACAACATCGATGTACTGTGGAGACCTCACGCCCCACGTGTTGAGCAATTCGGCGGTACGTCCACCCAGCCTCCCGCATGCCCACTATACGCCCTCGCTCAAAGTCCGTCAACTGCACATACGGTTCACGTCCACGCTGTCGCGGCATGCTACCAGTGTTAAAGACTGCGTTGGAGCTCCGTATGCCACGGCAAACTGGCTGACACTGACGGCGGCGGTGCACAAATGCTTCGCAGCTAGCGCCATTCGACGGCCAACACCGCGGTTCCTGGTGTGTCCGCTGTGCCGTGCGTGTGATCATTGCTTGTACAGCCCTCTCGCAGTGTCCGGAGCAAGTATGGTGGGTCTGACACACCGGTGTCAATGTGTTCTTTTTTCCATTTCCAGGAGTGTAGTACTTGACAAGGCTACTTCAGGAGGTATAAATAGGGTAACCAGATTATCTAATGGAAATGTAGGACACATTGGCAAAAAATGTAGGACATTTGTCAAAAATGTAGGACACCATGGCTCAATGAAAAAAAATTATGTAAATTTCAAATTTAAGTGCTATACTCACAGACATATGCATTAACATATTTTTTTAAAAAATTCTGACACATACAATGTTAAATATGATAATCAACAGCAGCCAGTTATATTTCTCTGAAGAACTAACCCTGTGCAAAACATTTAGCTTGCTTGAAATATAATAAAAAAATTCCAAACAACTGAAGTTTTTAAAATTATACTTCACAAAAACGATGTCTTTGGCCGAATCAACAGATAATCTGTTCCTTTCATCTGTCCACTCTGCTCTGAGCCGTGGTAAAAACTGCTGTTTTGAAGAGCGCACCGCAGCGCGTAGTGTGAAGCAGTCGTCCTCAGTTTCTGGCGGTGGCGCCGCTGTGGCAGTGGCAGCTTTGGTGTCTGCCTCTGGTGGAAAAGGGGAAAGGTTGCCTGTTCACGTGCATTTAAGGGGCGCTATGAGCTCGCCAGTCAGTCAGTCTGGATCAGTCTCTCGTCCCCAGCTTGCTAGTCTCTCTCTCTTCCGCATTTGTTAGGCAGTTAGTGTCTGTCTGTCGTTCGGAGTGCTAGTATGTCTTTCGTTCGGATCAACCTTTAAAGCCGGCAAAATGAGAGTCTTTCCACTCCACCAGTAAGAGAACTCAGCGAGTGGTCGCCCGGTCGGGGCTTAGTTCCTGCACCTGAGTCTGCGCGTTAGGCCGCCAGTCTGATCGAGTTTGCTGAGGCAATGGTCATTGGCGGTTGGATCGATCGGTTGGTCGGTCGCGCACTGAGACACAAGATGACTTGTCCGTCTTGAGCGTCGGCGCATGTGAGGTCGCCACTAAGTCCAGTGGGCCGCGGCGTATAGCGAGGGATAGCGACTTCGCGGTCGACACAAGAGCAACAGGAGTCCAACCCACGACATCAGTCTAGCCGGTGTGAGCTGCGACGCCGTGAGACGGGAGATCGGCGCGCCTTCCTGCGTCCGTTGAAGCATCTGGCAGCGGACGGTTCGGGAGAGCGATTTGGGGGGTGCTGCGCCAGGTCTTCTCGAGAAATCGCAGTTTATTAGAAGTTAAGTGATTGATGATATGTTGTTTGATTTACTCTTGTTACATTCTACTTGTTTTCTTGGTGAGGTTACCAGCCGTTTTGCTTTGGGGTCGTCCCACCATTCTTCTCCGTTTGCCCACCCGCGGGAAGGTGGTTGTTTATAGATTGAGTGGTCCGTTTTTCCCTTGTGGAGTAGGAGCGGGTTAGAGCTACCTGCCGTTCGTGCTGTTCGGTAATCTCCCCATCAATCTACCATACGTTACTAGCTGCCTCTGTCATGTTTGTCGGATTTGGTGTGTTAACGAATTTATTGCTTGGAGTGTAACGGCCTAGTACCTGAAATACGTTTTGATCTTTGGAAACTTTGATATTATTGCCTATGATCTTGAGAGGTGGTATCTGTGTACTGTAGAGTATCTTGACTATTGTTTGGCCAACCTTGTAGAATTTTATATAAGATTGCATTTCATGGGCCTTTATTTAAATAATCATTTTAGTACATAAAGTTGCTACCCTTTCACCGTAAGACTTTTCTTAGAAGTTAAAATCAAGTTGCACCTTCGGTGGCAAGGTTAATATTTTAATTGTTAGTTTTTTGTATCATTTCCATCCCTCCTACGGGGGGTGCATAGTTGTTTGCTTGTGTAAATTGTTAAAACTCTCAGTTTAAAGTTATCTTGTGTGTTGCAGATTTGCACCAGTGTAGTCTTTCAGAGGCTGTTGTGAGCGGTCGTTAACTACGGCCGTGTCGAAAGGGAGCGGCAAGGTTATCTGCCCGAAACCTCATACAGTCGAAACTTGTTTCTTTCTGCCGCTGAATAAATTGTAACTTTGATATTTAGACGGTGCTTTCCGATTATAATTTTAAATCTGTTTCTTTTTAAAAATGCTTTTAGACACTATTAAAGTGAATAAAATTCCCATTTGTTCAAATGAATTTGGTTATGATTTCATCAGTTACTCCCTGGCAACTACTTCGATGCTTACATAGTGTGATTAAACGTATTAATGTTCTTGATGAATCGCTAGTAAATAAAATAAATTCTTAAGAATATTCTTTGAAAATAAATCACGGTTCACTCTCATTAGTGAAAATACACTTTCAACGTTAGCATTACGTGCAGGAATAGCAAAAAAATACTGAATTAGTTTCAGCAGTTCAGAATGGCAGGCCTCATGCTTGCTACCACTAAAATATCTAACCCACTTATCATTACAGGACAATTTCTCGCGTTCAGAGCTATGATGCTCCATAAACTGGTTCACATTACATATTTTGTGGTGTCACCGCCAGACACCACACTTGCTAGGTGGTAGCCTTTAAATCGGCCGCGGTCCGGTAGTATACGTCAGACCCGCGTGTCGCCACTATCAATGATTGCAGACCGAGCGCCGCCACACGGCAGGTCTAGAGAGACTTCCTAGCACTCGCCCCAGTTGTACAGCCGACTTTGCTAGCGATGGTTCACTGACTAAATACGCTCTCATTTGCCGAGACGATAGTTAGCATAGCCTTCAGCTACGTTATTTGCGCCATATTCAGTTACTATTGATATTGTGAATCATGTACCGTCAAGAGCGACGTTCGTCATAATGGATTAAAGTTAAGTATTCCACCAGCTACGTCCGTTTTTCTAAATTCTAATTTCCTTGTCCTGTTCCAGACCTGACGCCAGCCTGCGTGAGCTAAAATGCGTACCTTTCGGCCTCCTCTAGTAACACGGTGTTGGCTCTCCTGCCAACCACAACATATTTCATCACAATACTTGACAACATATATTACAATGCCTTTATCACTCAAGAACTGCACACACGTATGTTCATCATCCATGCATACTTTAACATTTAAATTTAACCACCCAAAACAATTGAGTTCTGAAAAGGACACAAACCATTTATCTAAATAGCCGAGACATTCGCCATACAACGAAACAGCCTCCTGCTCAAAATTATCAGCTTCTTTGTCGTCAAGGCCCTCCTCCCTAGCACTTATCAAGGCCTTTTTCGTCTTTAGTGCAGTCCATGGATTTGTATGATGCGTGGTGATTAACAACGCGAAATGCAAGCGTTGCCTCTGCAGCGCTAACACGATATGCTGACTGTGTGGGCTGAGCAAAGACACCTTTAATATCTGAAGTACCGGCAGAATTTTGACATGTTTTATGAATCGTTGTCTCGATTTCCCGTCATTCATCGCACCGTTACCAACATCTGCACAGCACGCAGACACCGCCGAGACCGAACCCCATTTTAACCCAGAGTTCAAATGCTGTGTAGCCACATCCATCGTTCTTTGTTACTATGGAATGTATATGCTGATCACTGTAGCTGTGTTGCCATAGTGACTTTGCAGTTGCAGCTAATAAGCAATTATGCGTTTCTATTTTCACAGCTGCCAGTTCATTTCTAACGTTCACTGTTTGTTTCTGAAAATGTAGAACATTAGAGACTTTTCAAAAATTCCCCCCGGACGCCGGACAAACGGTTAAAATGTAGGGTATGCCCGGGAATTTCCGTACGTCTGGTAACATTAGGTATAAAACATGGGAACTGAAACACAAACCTGTTTAAAGAAAGAATTATCAATGCAAATACAGATTATATGAGGAACATAAGCAATACCCATGAGATAAACAGAAATGAATAAATGCAGGAAAATGGAGGAGTGTGAGGGACTATACAGTAAATGGTTTTAAGATAGCTAAGTGTAGACCTATGTCATACATTACTCATCATAAATGCTAAGTATGTATTTCGTAGCTTTGCCCTGAGAATTGTCTTAAACACCGAAACCGGTACCCAGAAATAAAAATATGTACTGTTTTTTTTTTGCAATATGGACTGCTCTTACACTGAAGCGCCAAATAAACAGCTATAGGCATGCGCATTCAAATACAGGCAGACTACGGCGCTGCCGTTGGCAACAACTATGTGAGGCAACAAGTGGCTGGCGCAGTTAGATCGGTTACTGCTGCTAAAACGGCAGCGTATCAAGATTTTAGTGAGTTTGAACGTGGCGTTATAATCGGCGCACGAGCGATGGCAGACAGTATCTCCGAGGTAGTGATGAAGAGGGGATTTTCTCGTATGACCATTTTACGAGTGTACTGTGAATATCAGGAATCCGGTAAAATATCAAATCTCCGACATCGCTGCGGCCGGAGAAAGATCATGGAAGAACGGTACCAACGACGACTGAAGGGAATTGTTCAACGTGACAGACGTGCAACGCTTTCACAAACTGCTGAAAAAAAAAAAAAGGTTCAAATGGCTCTGAGAACTATGCGACTTAACATCTATGGTCATCAGTCCCCTAGAACGTAGAACTACTTTAACCTAACTAACCTAAGGACATCACACAACACCCAGCCAGCACGAGGCAGAGAAAATCCCTGACCCCGCCGGGAATCGAACCCGGGAACCCGGGCATCGGAAGCGAGAACGCTACCGCACGACCACGAGATGCGGGCAAACTGCTGCAACGTTGGGCCATTAACAAGTGTCAGCGAGCGAACCACTCAACGAAACATCATCGATTTGGGCTTTCGGAGCGGAAGGCCCGCTCGTGTACTCTTGATGATGGCACGATACAAAGCTTCACGCCTCGCCTGTGCCCGTCAACACCGACATTTGACGGTCGATGATTGGAAAGATGTTGCCTGGTCCGACGAGTCTCGTATCAAATTGTATCGATCGGATGGACGTGGACGGGTATGAAGACAACCTCATGAATCCATGGACCCTGCATGTCAGCAGGGGACTGTTCGGACTGCTGAGGGCTCTGTAATTGTGTGGGGCGTGTGCAGTTGGAGTGATATGGCACCCCTGATACCTCTAGATACGACTCTGACAGGTGACACGTACTGAAGCATCCTGTCTGATCGTCTGCATCCATTCATGTCCACTGTGCATTCCGGCGGACTTCTGCAATTCCGGCAGGAAAATGAGACACCTCACACGTCCAGAGTTGCTGTAGGAACGCTCTTCTGAGTTTAAACACTTCCGCTAGCCACCAGACTCCACAGAGATGAACATTATTGAGAATATCTGGGATGCCTTGCAACGTGTTGTTCAGAAGAGATCTCTACCCCCTGGTACTATTACGGATTTATGAACAGCGCTGCAGTTTTCATGGTATCAGTATCCCTCCAACACGTCTTCAGACATTAGTCGAGTTCATGCCATCATGCCACGTCATGTTGCGGCACTTTTGCGTTCTCGTAAGGGGGGGGGGGGGGGGGGAGCTACACGATATTAGGTAGGTGTAACAGTTTCTTTGGCTCTTCAGTGTATCAAGATATTAAGCACTATCGCTGTGCTAAATTATTTTCGTACATTAAATCAGTCGAGGAGTCCTGACCCTCTCAGGCATGCATTGTGGCACATGGGAGGCAGCCCTAGGTCTGTCGAAATGCGGTGCCGAGCCAAAGGTCTCGGGGTGTCGGGACCCCGCCCTCGCACTGTTGATCGGCGGGACAGATTTGCTGGCTGGGGTCACGTAGCGGCGCGAGTCAAGGCCGCGAGCCGCCTCGCCTTAACTAACTCGCCGCTTCCGTCCCCTGGCGTTCGGCCTCAAACAGATCGCTGCGACGCGAAGCTGTGCCCAATGCCTTCGCCCGGCCTTATAACACTTGGCGTGCGCACGTCGGTCGGAAGTCCGTATGAGGCTCGTGTCACCTTATAAACAACTTGTGCGTAGTGTCTGGCTGATGTCTCAGAGGGTCACAAGCTTATATCATTTTATCACAGGGACTTAAATGGACAGAAAAAGAACCTTTTTTTGGGTCAGTTTTTTGCATTATTTTACTAATGTGCGAGCTACAGACGTGAAGCGATGAGACTAGCGTTTTAGGACTCTAAAGGCTGGGGTCATCAACGTCCAAAACATGCAGCCAGAACCGGGCGGACGACTTGGTTTCAAATGCTAATGTGAAGTTTGTTCTGAAGAAGACGGATTTAAATAAGCCGAAACCATGGTCAAGGTTATTTGGAAACTACCATTTATTGCAACTGGTTGGCTGGGTTTTGTTACTGCAGTTCTGCAACCGTTGCTGAAGTGCACCCTTGTTCAAAATATGCCGGCATGTAGCCACTAACATGGCCTGTTATTGTAAGTTAATGATTTTACTGAGGTGACAAGTCCTTGGTTCTAGGGGCCTTAGTTTTTACATATGACGTACTGATCGTTGCCGATACATGTCATGTGGACACAGCTTTTACTGAATGAATTGGCGATACATATCATTTGGAGACAGTCTTTACTGAATGAATTGCTAAGGTGAAGTTTGTTTGTCCTTCTACATGGTTACTCTGCAATTCACACTTAAGTGCCTGGAAGAGGGTTCATCGAACCACTTTCATACTACTTCTCTACCATTCCACTCTCGAACGGCGCGTGGGAAAAAGGAACACCTAAATCGTTCGGGCTCTGATTTCTATTATTTTATTATGATTATCTTTTCTCCCTACGTAAGTGGGTGTCAACAAATATTTCCGCATTCGGAGGAGAAAGTTGGTGATTGAAATTTCGTAAATAGATCTCGCCGCAAAGAAAACTTCCTTTGTTTCAGTGACTGCGACCCCAACTCAGGCATCTTATCAGTGGCACTTTCATCCCTATTACGCGATAACACGGAATGAGCTATCCTTCTTTGGAATTTTTTCGACGTCCACCGTCAGTCCTATCTGGTAAGGATCCCACACCGCGCAGCAATATTCCAGCAGAGGATGGACAAGTGTAATGTAGGCTGTCTCTTTAGTGGGTATGTCGCATCTTCTAAGTGTTCTGCCAACAAAGCGCATTCTTTGTTTCGCCTTCCCCACAATATTATCTATATGGTCTTTCCAATTAAAGTTGCTAGTAATTGTAATTACTAGGTATTTAGTCAAATTGACAGCCCTTAGGTTTGTGCGATTTATCGTATACCCAAAATTTACTGGATTTCTTTTAGTACTCATGTGGATGACCTGGCCTTCTGAAGAAGTGGCTTTAAATCCGTCGAAACCGTGGGAAAAACTACTCCGTCTTCAGGCCACAAGTGTCCCATCGGGACCATCAGACCGCCGTGTCATCTTCACTTGAGGATGCGGATAGGAGGGGCATGTGGTCAGCACACCGCTCTGCTGGTCGTTATGATGGTTTTCCATTACCGAAGCCGCTACTATTCGGTCGAGTAGCTCCTCAATTGGCATCACGAGGCTGAGTGCACCCCGAAAAATGGCAACAGCGCATGGCGGCTGGATGGTCACCCATCCAAGTGCCGGCCACGCCCGACAACGCTTAACTTCGATGATCTCACGGGAACCCGTGTATCCACTGCGGCAAGGCTGTTGCTTGAAACCGTGGAAAGGTTATTTGAAAAATCACGAACTATCGCAACTTGTTGACTGTCTTTTATTCCAACGATCTGCTTCTTAGTAGCTGGTGGCCTCAGCGTCTAACCTAACATTTCAAAGACATGTGGGACCTGGAACCTATAATCTTCCCCCTCGTTCATTCTTCCATCTATTGTATTAATTAAACAGTGCCCTGTCCAAATGATTAATAAGCAAAGTCTTTTATGAAGATATGAGAGGATCAAGTTTACTTAGCTTGTCATGTTTGGATGGCTCCAGTTCTTCTTGTCCAGGGGGTCTGATTCTTGAAGCTGAAAATCTAACGCCTGGTCCTCACGGTTGGTTTAAAGTAAATAAGTTGGGAAATTGTTGTTGCAGAATTTATTACGTAAATATATTTTCCACTGATTTCCTCACATTTTAGTATATCCTACAGTATTTTGATTTTTCACATTAACATCGCCTAAATTACATTTTTCGCACCTATTATACGAAAATACGTCCGATCACATCAGAGGTAAGCTTACCACTCTCACACTCTGCAGAAATAGCAATATTCCAAAGGGTTTACAATTTTTCTTAACAGTGAATTCCTACTTGTTTTCCTTACGTTATTAATATCGATTATTATTTCATAAATGAATGGCGCGCGGAGTGGCCGCGAGGTTTGAGGCGCCATGTCGCGGACTGCGCGGCCCCTTCCACCGGAGGCTCGAGTCTTCCCTCGGGCATGGGTGTGTGTGTTGTTCTTAGCATAAGTTACTTTAAGTAATGTGTAAGTCTAGGGACCGATGACCTCAGCAGTTTGGTCCCTTAGGAATTGACATTTTTGAACATAAGTGATTGCATAAATAAACATAGTAAATAGTAAAGGATTGCATAGTTAATAATAGCAATTTTAAGTTGCAAATAATTAGTAATTTCAAAAGATTGTAAAAAAGTAGTTTTTATTGTAGACTCAGAGCTATGGATAACATTGAAACTAAATTTTTTTTTTTACAAAGTAATACCTTTTCATAAATTTTAGATTTCAATATAACATACTGTGTATAAAATTATATGAAAATTTTCAGAAAAGCAAATGAGATAAGACTGACCTGTCCAAAATTCAAAAACAAATAAATAAATAAATAAATAAATACTGGTATCGACAACTACTGATGAGGAAAAGTAATGCTAGAGGAGGATGTTCCGCTACAAGCCCTAATTGTAAAGCGCTTGTCTGCAAACCGATATCTCCCTCGGACAACGGAATATTTCAGTCTGTCTTTAACCTGACCATCACAGCTGAGCTACACTATCTGATCAAAAGTATCCAGACACCTACGAGGGTCACTCCAAAAAAATGCACACTATTTTTTTTTAAATCCATCTGTTATTCTACATGTTTGAAAGTTTTACAGTGTGCAGATACATCGTTTAGGAACAATATTTTCATTTCTCCGCATAATTTCCATCCCTCTCGACTGCCTTACGCCATCTTGGAACCAGCACCTGTATACCCGCACGATAAAATTCTGGACCAACCTGTTGGAGTCACTGCGTGGCAGCATGTACAAGGGAGTCATCATCTTCAAACCTTGTTCCTCGAAGAGAGTCTTTCAGTTTCCCAAAGAGATGATAGTCACATGGAGCCAGGTCAGGACTGTAAGGCGGGTGTTTCAGTGTTTTCCATCCGAGTTTTGAGAATCGCTTCCGTGGTTTTTTGACTGACATGAGGCCGTACATTGTCGTGCAACAGCAAAACATCCTGCTTTTGCCGATGTGGTCTAACACGACTCACTCGAGCTTGAAGTTTCTTCAGTGTCGTCACGTATGCATCAGAATTTATGGTGGTTCCACGTGGCATGATGTCCACAAGCAAGACTCCTTCGGAATCGAAAAACACCATAGCCATAACTTTTCCAGCAGAAGGTGTGGTTTTGAATTTTTTTTTCCTTGGGTGAATTTGCATGATACCACTCCAATGATTGCCTCTTCATCGCTGGTGAAAAATGATGGAGCCATGTTTCATCATCTGTCACAATTTTTCCAAGAAATTCATCCCCACCATTCTCGTACTGTTCCAAAAGTTCGCTGCATACCGTTTTTCTTGTTTCTTTGTGAGCGACTGTCAACATCCTGGGAACTCACCTGGCACAAATGTTTTTAACGCCAACACTTTTAGTTTCTGCAAACACTTCCTTCCACTATCCCAACGTAGCGTGACAATTCGTTCACTGTGATGTGTCTGTCAGCAGTCACAATTCGTTAACTCTCTGCACATTGTCTGGAGTGTGTGCAGTGCGAGGCCTGCCGCTGTGAGGACAATCCTCAATATTGCCGTGCCCGCTTTCATCACGTAACCTGCTTGCCCACCGACTAACTGTACAGCGATCGACAGCAGCATCTCCATACACCTTTTTCAACCTCTTGTGGATGTTTCCCACTATCTCGTTTTCACAGCACAGGAATTCTATGACAGCACGTTGCTTCTGACGAACGTCAAGTGTAGCAGCCGTCTTGAAGACATGGTGTGACAGCGCCACTCACGGGAACAGGTTGAACAAAGTTTGAAAACAAGCGGGAAGGATGTATCTACACACTGGAAACCTTTCACACATGCAGAATGAAAACTATGTTTTGACAAAAATAGTGAGCATTTCTTTTGGAGTGGCCCTCACACTACTGGACACCTATTATGGGATGTGCTCATCCTTCACCTTTATGACAGCTTCAGATCTACTGTGTACACTTTCAGTGACGTGTCTGAGTGTCTGTGGAGGAACGGCGACACATTCTTCCTCAACAGCCTACACCAGAGAAGGTGCATATGTCAGTCGCCGGCGTCTGGAGCGAAGTCGACATTCAGACTCATCCTAAAGGTGTTTCATTGGGACACCCACACATCGTAACACCTTCTCCACCGAACGTCACTGTTGCCGTTACAAGCGATGGCAGGTAACATTCTCCAGGCTTTCGGCAAACCCAACCCTTAACTCGGACTGGTGCAGACTATACGTGACTCACCAAGCCAAACTGTTTCTAGACATCCGTTGTCCCATAACGTCGCTCTTCACACCGCCTCAAGCCTCGCGTGGCACTGACAACAGAAATGTGTGGCTCATGAGGGACCACTCGAGCATTGCACCCCAGTCTCGTCAACTCCCGACGCACGTTCATTGTACTAAATGGCCTTTAGCTTACACCTTATAGCCTGCTGACTCTTGCAAACAATACACAGCTATTGACAGATCGTTACCGATAGAATGTGTGTTTGCACGCACACACACACACACACACACACACACACACACACACACACACACACACACACACGTCCGCAGACAGAACATACTCAGGTAGATGAAATGTATTCCTAACTGCGAACTTGGGCAATCGTCAACTGTATAACCGAATGACGGCAGTGAAAATTTGTGGCAGACTGGGAGTCGAACCCGGATTTCCCGCTTATCGCGAGGAGTCGCCTTTCTATTCGAGCACGACTCAGGGCGAGACCCATAGTTCCATATATACCTAATCATGTGTTTACTACATGCACTCTTACATTAATTATGTATATTCCCATATAAGGGAGACATTTTAACTGAAAGTCGCTTGTTCGGTGTCGGAGGATAAATACGATATTTCAGTCCAGAATGAATTTTCACTCTACGAGGTGCGACAATAAAGTAATGAGACTGATTTTCTTTGCAAGATGTGGCAACGCTGCAGGCTTGTATAGGCACAATGTCTTCCACCTTGGTCTATAAGCTGCTTCTAGTCCAGCCGGCACATCGATGCAACTGCACAGTCGTGAGTTGTCCTGTAATAAGTTAACACGTGTTTTGTGGCTTTCGTCACGGAAATGGAACCGCATAATATTGGGCAATGGTATGCCATTTCTTTTTGCGTTAAATTGGGTGAAAACGCGACAACAACTTACGGTAAGCTTCAGAAGGCTTTTGGAGAGGAGGTTATGTCAAGAGCTCAAGTTTTTCATTGGCATAAAATGTTTAGTGAAGGCAGAACGAATGTTGAAGATGAAGACCGCAGTGGACGACCAAGAGCCTCACGGACGGACGTCAACTTGGCCAGGGTCGGTGAAGTCGTACGATGTGATGGAAGATTATCCGTGAAAATGATAGCAGAAAAACTGAACATCAGTCGAGAAACGGTTCGTCTAATAATAACTGAAGATCTTGGTATGAGAAAGATTTGTGCAAAAATGGTCCCCAAAAATATCACACCACAACAGCGAGAAACGCGGTAAAACCTCCAAGAGCAAACGGAAATCAATCCAGAATTGATGAGCTGTCTGATCACTGGTGATGAAAGTTAGTTTTTTCAATACGATCCAGAGACAAAACGCCAATGTTCGCAACGGTGCTCAAAGGGAACATCCAGACCAAAACAACCTCGCATGTCAAAGTCTAAAGTGGAATGCATGCTTGTGTGCTCCTTTGTTTCCAAAGCAATTATTCATAAGGAGTGGGTGCCTCCTGGACAAACAGTTAACCAAATTTTAGAAAGACTTCGTAAAAGAGTACTTCGTGTCTGTGCCAACATTGCTGACAATTAGATTGTGCATCACTATAATGCACCATCCCATACTGCTCTGTCAGTACAGCAATTTTTAACGTCACAACAAATTTCAGTACTACCACAGCCACCTTATTCACCAGACTTTTTTCTATTTCCAAGAGTCAAACAACACAAGATGTCCAAAAAGCTGTGACGAGGGTCTTGGAAGATATTACAGAAGATGAGTTCCAGAAATGTTGCCAAGTGAGTGCAATCAGAAGGGAACTACTCTGAAGGAAAAAAATGGTTCAAATGACTCTGAGCACTATGGGACTAAACATCTGGGGTCATCAGTCCCCTAGAACTTAGAACTACTTAAACCTAACTAACCTAAGGACATCACACACATCCATGCCCGAGGCAGGATTCGAACCTGCGACCGTAGTAGTCACGCGGTTCCGGACCGCGAGACCACCGCGGCCGGCCTACTCTGAAGGAGACAACACTAAACTTGACTAAAACGGTAAGCAACTTTTTTTTCACATCAATCTCATTATTGTCGCATCTCGTACATGGGAGGGTGCGCTGGTATGAAACTTGCTGGTACATTAAAACAGTGTGCCGAACCGAGACTTCTCCGCGAAAGACAAAGGTCCCGAGTTCGAATCTCGGTGCGGCATATAGTTTTAGCCTGCCAGGATCGCGATAATGCAGTACGATATTGAAGTACGATGCAATGTTCTTTCCGAAATGCATGCATGTCCTAAGGAACAGGCACTGCGGCGACAACAGCCGTTATGTGATGCATGAAATGTGTAACGGAATGAATCGGCCAGGAATCTCATTCACTGGAATAGAAATGTCTTCAGTGGTGAGTCACGCTTTGACCTGAGCCCCGGTGACCAGCGAACGTATGTGAAGACGCCTCAGACATGCTGCCCGACAACCAGGAATGATGGTCAAGCGTGCCATTCCCTTTAATGGTAGGACGTCTGTGATTGTCGCCCGCAGCGCCCTTACAGCACAGCAGTACGTCGACGATACACGTGCACTACGCACCGTTTCGTTGCCTTTAATGTCAAGCCATCCTGGGCTTACATTTCAGCAATTTAACGCCCGACCGCACGCGTTGAAAATTTCTACTATTTGTAATGCTTGTTTTCGTGCTTGCCATACCGTATCTTGGCCAGCGAGCTCGCCGGATCTCTTCGCAACTGAGAACGTTTGGCACATTATGGGCAGGGGCCTCCAACCAGTTCGGGAGTTTCACGACCTAACGCGTCTTCGTACATCCATAGTTGAAGTGGAGGGCAATGGGACGTCAGCTGGTATAAATTTATATTAAAAATGAAGAAATTCCTCCAGCTGTATTTAGGGTGCTGGTTTTATTTTGGCGACTAATTTCAACGTTGTAACAACGTCGTCTTCAGGCCCATACACCTGCTGACGTCAACTGCGTGCGGCTGATACTAGAAGTCAAGGGAGAGATACGGACGTGCTCCGTGTGGAAGGTGGTTAATAACTAGTATAAGTATAGTATAGTGGAAGGTGGTTAGTAACTAGTATAAGTTACTAACCACCTTCCACACGGAGCACGTCCGTATCTCTCCCTTGACTTCTAGTATCAGCCACACGTAGTTGACGTCAGTAAGTGTATGGGCCTGAAGATGACGTTGTTACAACGTTGAAACTAGTTGCCAAAATAAGATCGACACCTTAAATACAGCTGGAGGAATTTCTTCATGTTTAACGCGTCAGTCGGACTGAATTTCGTACGATAACCCTTAGGAGGAAATATAACAACTCTATCAATCGATGCCAAGCTGAATCCATAAGGGTCAGACGTAGATCAACGAATTATCGACTTGCTCAATTTGTGAAGTACTTTCACTTGAATAAATCATCTAATTTTTATGAAATTGCAATCATTTGTTTGTCTGTACATGTACATCACATCTACTGATTTCTGTCTCGTTCGGGTAATTCCTCCGTGGAGTGTCCTTTTCTTTTTTTTCTAAGAGTGTTTTTCAGTCTATGTACTGATTGTAAGTATGACTCTGGGTGTGTCTGTGTTTCGTGCGGATAATTTCAGTGAGGTGTAAAGAGAAAAGGGAGCTGGCAGATATTTGCATCTGCATATTCTCTCAATTTGGAAGCTTTCCTTACTTAACTGATTTTGACAGAAGGGGCGTAGCATCTCAAGTTATATTTAGCCAGCAAGGTGTTGTGTTGTATGCATTACGTGCTGAGCTGTTACAGTACAGTATAGTCTGGGAATCTGAGCTTGCGTTCAAATCAAATGGCTCTGAGCACTATGGGACTTAACATCTGAGGGCATCAGTCCCCTAGAACTTAGAACTACTTAAACCTAACTAACCTAAGGACATCACAAACATCCATACCCGAGGCAGGATTGGAACCTGCGACCGTATCGGTCGCGCGGTTCAACAGTGAAGCGCCTAGAACCGGTCGGCCACGCCGGCCGGCAGCTTGCGTTCAGTACGGAAAGAGTTTTGGCGACTTGGGGACGCACATATTTGTTGATTACAGGGGGAAAGTATTGTAAAGCACGTTAAGTGTTTACAAACTGTCTTAACCCGAACCCTGGTAGTTAATCAGTCAATAGGCAGAGAAGAGAGAGAGAGAGAGAGAGAGAGAGAGAGAGAGAGAGAGAGAGAGAGAGAGAGAGAGTAGTTAGAAATGTTTTAATCGATCTATAATCATCTGGTGCTTTTGGGTTATCTTTGTTGATTGACTTAAGCTTTGGTTCCGCTCAGTAAGATACGTACTACCAAGGAGGGAGAGATGAAAGGTGCCTGTGAGAGCCGGCAGCGGTGGCCGAGCGGTTCTAGGCACTTCATTCCGGAACCGCTCGCCTGCTACGGTCGCAGGTTCGAATCGTGCTTCGGGCATGGATGTGTGTGATGTCCTTAGGTTAGTTAGGTTTAAGTAGTTCTAAGTTCTAGGGGACTGATGACCTCAGATGTTAAGTCCCATAGTGCTCAGAGCCATTTGAACCATTTTGTCTGTGAGAACTGAAGTAATAATGTCGCCCCCGTCGGAGGTTCGAGTCCTCCCTCGGACATGGGTGTGTGTGTTGTCCTTACTTGAAGTTAGTATTAAGTTAGATTAAGTAGTCTGTAAGCTTAGGGACCGATGACCTCAGCAGTTTGGTCCCATAAGAGCTTACCACAAGTTTCCAAATTTCCAAATAATGTCTACAACGTTTATAATCATATCTACTGCATACATACTCCATCATTACCTACTGCCTTGCGAGGTAGGAGTACACTCTGATGACTGCTTTCCGAACTGCCTGTGTAGAAACATCTTTTAAAAAAATCGTGTCTGTCGAGATGGTGCTACCTTGTGGCTGGTAATTTTTGCAGCTTGAGGGTGACTGCTGTTCAGAAAAATTCTTTCGTCTGCAAATAGTTGAAGTTTGAGATTTTGCCTTTGTTAAGCCAAACCTGTGCGGTTTTTGCCACAGTGGTGCCGCATTTCGCCACGCTGCGTGCAACACAGCAGGCGCGCCCACTTTGGCGTTGCGCACGTTTTGTTTCCGGTGTTTCACAGCTTCCTGTACACTTCGCACAGATCAGGTTGACGATTTCGCTTCAATCTTCTACGTGCAGAATCACGTTTATTCATTATCTGCACAGTCTCGAAGTCGGTCATGGACGAGGAGCTTTCTTTCCTTGGACAGAACGTTTACGGGTATGGTTGTAGACAGTACAGTAAAATGGCACTGAGCACAATGGGACTTGACATCTGAGGTCATCAGTCCCCTAGAACTAAGAACTACTTAAACCTAACTAACCTAAGGACAGCACACACATCCATGCCCGAGGCAGGAGTCGAACCTGCGACCGTAGCGGGCACGCGGTTTCAGACTGAAGTGCCTAGAACCACACGGCCATACCAGCCGGTCAGTACAGTAAGTCGGCGACATAATTCCCGGACTTTACCGTCTAATGTCGGCTCATTGCATACATCCCGCTACCGAATATTTGAACAGTAGTTTTGCAGGGCATTATGGGTTACTCGTTTTATGTTTCTGTAGGTTATTAGGTGAGATTTTTCTCTGGTGATCTGCAATGAGTGCGATAAGAATATCGCACCAGGAGCAGAAAGTCCACTGGCGTGATGGGCGAGATTTACTTAATGTTCCTGTCATATCTGTAAGGCTGCGGCTTTGTGACGCGTGATGAGTTGTAGGTATAATATGTCTATCGTTAAACAGGAACAGTCGTCTTGATTCTCTGTAGAGCAAGAACTTAACTGCAGGTCTGTATTTGTTTCTCCCATAAAGATTACACGCGAAAGGTAATACGCTGAGGTGACGAAAGTCGTGGGATAGCGATATACACGTATACAGAAGGCGTACACAAAAGGGCAGTGCATTGGCGGAGCTGTTATTTGTACGGAGGTGATTCATGTGAAATCATTTCCAACGTGATTATGTCCGCACGACGGGAATTAACAGACTTTGAACGCCGAACGGTAGGTGGAGCTAGATGCCTGGGACATTTCATTTCCGAAATCATTAGTGACTTCAATATTCCGAGATCCACAGTGTCAAGAGTGTGCCGAGAATACCAAATTTCAGGCGTTTCCTCTCACCACAGACAACGCAACAGCCAATGGTCTTCAGTTAACGAGTAAGAACAGCGGCGTTTGCGTAGACTTGTCAAGTGCGACCAGACAAGCAAAACTGCTTGAAATAATCGTAGATATCAATGTGGGACGTAAGTCTAACGTATCCGTTACGATAACGCGGTGAAATTTCGCGTCAGCGAACTATGGCAGCGGATGGCAAGTCGAGTTCCTTTGCTAACAGTACGACATAGCCTGCAGCCCCCCTCCTGGGCTTGTGATCTTACCGGTTGGTACCTAGATGAATGGGAAACCGTGTGCTGGTCAAATGATTTCCGATTTCAGTTGGTGAGAGCTGATGGTAGGGTTGGAGTGCGGTGCAGTCCCCACAAAGCCATGGATCCAGGTTGTACACAGGACACTGTGCGAGATGGTGGTGGCTCCCTAATGAAGTGGGCTGTGTTTAGTTGGAATGGACTGGTTCCTCTGGTGCAACTGAAGCTATCATTGACTGGAAATGGTTATGTTCGGCTACTCAGAGACCATTTGCAACCATTCATTGGCTCCATGTTCACAAACAGCTATACATCTTTTATAGATGACAATGATCCATGTTGCCGGGCCTCAATTGTTCGCGATTGGATTGAAGAATATTCTGGATAGTTCAAGCGAATGATATGGCCACGCATATCGCCCGACATGGGACATAATCCTGCACCGTAACACTTTCGCAGTTATGGACGGCTAAAGAGGCAGCGTGACTCAATATTTCAAATGGTTCAAATGGCTCTGAGCACTACGGGAGTTAACATCTTAGGTCATCAGTCCCCTAGAAGTTAGAACTACTTAAACCTGTCTAATATAAGGACATCACACACATCTATGCCCGAGGCAGGATTCGATCCTGCGATCGTAGCGATCGCGCGGTTCCAGACTGAAGCGCCTAGAACCGCTCGGCCACACCAGCTGACTCAATATTTCTACAAGGGACTTCCAACCACTTGTTGAGTCTGTGCCACATCGAGTTTCTGCACTTTGCCGGACAAAAGGAGGTCCGACACGATATTAGAAAGTATCCCATGACTTTTGTTGCCTCCGTGTAAAGCATCGATTTTGGATGGCATATAGGCCAGTTTAAAATTTCTCATTGTTTCGAGAAACGAGAACTCTGCTTCTCGTTCACCATTTGCATCCGATGTGGTTAGTACATGAGTCAAATGAAAACCTTAAATATTTTTTAAATTTTATTAATAGGGCAGAAGTGGCACAAAGCTGCATCACTTTTCAACATAATCGCTCCCACGCTCAATGCAAGTCCTCCAGCTCTTATAAAGTGCATACATTCCTTTAGAAAAAAGATTTTTTGATAGTCCGCGCAACCACTCATGTACCACATGGCGAAACTCTTCATCAGAACGGAACTTCTTTCCTCCCATTGCGTCTTTGAGTTGTCCAAACATATGGAAATCACTTGGGGCAATGACTGGTGAGTATGGTGGATAAGGAAGACACTCAAAATGCAGGTCTGTGATTGTCGCACTGTCATGTTGCAAAAGGACAACTGCTAACAGCAATCCACGTCGCTTTGATTTGATTTCAGGCAGCAGATGATTTTTAGGAGATCTGTGTATGATGCACTGGCGACAGTTGTCCCTCTAGGCATGTAATGCTCCAAAATGACGCCTTTTTCGTCCCAAAAGAGAGTCAGTATAACCTTCCCTGATGATGGCTCTGTTCGAAACTTCTTTGGTTTTGGTGATGAGGAATGGCAACATTCCTTGCTCGCTCTCTTCGTTTCCGGTTGGTGGAAGTGAATCCATGTTTCATCCCCAGTAACTATTCTTGCAACGAAGCCATCACCTTCTCGTTCAAAGCGGCGAAGAAGTTCTTCAGAAGCATCAACACGCCGTTCTCTCATTTCAGGAGTCAACTGCCGTGGAACCCATCTTGCAGACACTTTGTGAAACTGGAGCACATCATGCACAGTTTGGTGTGCTGACCTATGACTAATCTGTAAACATGCTGCAATGTCATTCAGTGTCACTATAGCTTCAACTGCTGCAATGTTTAGTGGAGCCACAACTCGTTGTACCTGACCTGGACGAGGAGCAATTCCACTGAAGTCACACCATTTGCGAACTTCCTACTCCATTCGTAGACTTACTGCTGTGACAAACATGCATCACCGTACTTAACCTTCATTCGAGGATTAATTTCAATAGGTTTCACGCCTTCACTACGCAAAAACCAAATAACAGAATGCTGTTCTTCCCTGTTGCGAGTCGTAAGTGGGGCGGCCATCTTTATACTGATACTGCGACGGTATGTGTGCATCTGCACTATGCTGCCACCTGCAGGCCATTCCGCACGCTGTTTGTAGCACGCTTACCAACTTACACAAGAACGGCACGAAATTTCGATTTGTTATTACAAATTTAAGGTTTTCATTTGATTCACCCTCGTATTTCTGGTTTTAGATCAGGCAAAATATACACGCTCATACTGCTCCCACGAAGACTTACACGATCGGCTCTTAGAAACGTGTAGCCTGTGAAACAGCTTCGGAAGAATTGTGGTTTGAGTCACGTCTCCGAGAGAAATGCGACTGGTGAAACGGGTCGTAAAACTCGTCAGGGTGAGCCGTCGAAGACTTCACGTTAGCGTGATCGACAAGCAGCTCGCACTGTGATAGCCCTCAGACTTTTCTGGATAACATGGTTGTGGAGAGAAGCAGCGATTAGTATAATTAATCAACAATTAAAGAACAGTTTTAATCGCAGTTATTATTGTTATAATACCGTCAACCGGTTTCAATGAGACATAGGGGTCATCTTCTGGGGTTTTACACCACTGGTCGATTGCTGGTGGTGTCACAACGGCCGTTATGTAGACAGCAGTTACACCACCAGCAGTCGACCAATGGTGTAAACGCCCAGAAGATGACCCCTACGTCGGGTTGAAACCGGTTGACGGTATTATAACAATAATAAATGCGATTAAGACTGTTATTCAATTACTGCGACTTTTCGTTGTACTAGTTGCCATGCTTTCGAAAATCACAATTGATGTCTTCGCAAACAGTCCGACTGCCGCACGGTACAGTCATTGGAGTCTATCAGTAAACCGCATACGTGTCACAGCGTACTGCTACGTTTTCTACAATGCGTAATTACTGTCGCAGTGACCTAATTATAGACTTCTTTGGGCGAGCTGTAGTACTTATACATTCGCCGATTTGGAACGGCCCACAAGATACTGTATAGAAGACCGTTCGCTGCAACGTTGAGCGCAACACCCTTCGAGCCGACGACGACTGGGAGCAGGCGGTGTCGCAACGGGAAGCTGGAGTGTTATGTCTGAGACACCGCGATGTTTTGAGCCAGTCGTTAACGACGGGGGCCGGTTCTCTCGTGTCGTCAACACTCGCGCAGCCGGCAGCGACTGCAGTTGTAAAGCCTACGCCCGGCGCTTACGCTGCTACAAATTACGGCCCTGGCGCAGGCTAGGCCCGCAGACATCCGCCGCCTCTTTTTCGGTCTGTGATTCCGAGACTGGAGCGCTGTTTTCCGCGGCCCGAAGGCCGTTGGGCAAGGCGCGAGGCGAGAGGCGAGGACGGCGCCAAGGACGTGGGCCGCGGGACCCCGTGGTTCCTCCGACGCGATCGCCGCCTGGCAGGGACCGACGCCGCCGCAGCCGAGGGCGCCGGCTCCCAGTCCAGTTTGCCTCTTTAGCCCGTCCCTATTAAAAACTAATTCACGAAAGCGTTTTGTGTAGCGATGACCGCGCCACGTTACATTCTCATTTTTGTGGTCGGCCTCCAGACTGGGCTGATGCGTTCCAGCACGACCAATCCCGTGGAAAGCTCCTCCTCAGTACTCGGATTGGGAATGATAAGTTTTCAGACCGGACTGAAGTCTCCCAACACAGCCTCATGATTATCTTCCCTTAGCAGTTTCGTCCCAGAGAGCCGAATGATGGATCATCTACGTCTACATCTACATGATTACTCTGCAATTCACATTTAAATGCTTGGCAGAGGGTTCATCGAACCACAATCATACTATCTCTCTACCATTCCACTCCCGAACAGCGCGCGGGAAAAACGAACACCTAAACATTTCTGTTCGAGCTCTGATTTTCCTTATTTTATTTTGATGATGATTCCTACTTATGTAGGTTGGGCTTAACAAAATATTTTCGTATGCATTCGGAAGAGAAAGTTGGTGACTGAAATTTCGCAAATAGATCTCGCCGCGACGAAAAACGTCTTTGCTTTAATGGCTTCCATCCCAACTCGCACATCGTATCTCCCATACTCTCTCCCCTATTACGTGATAATACTAAACGAGCTGCGCTTTTTTTCACCCTTTCGATGTCCTCCGTCAATCCCACCTGGTAAGGACCCCACATCGCGCAGCAATATTCTAACAGAGGACAAACGAGTGTAGTGAAAGCTGTCTCTTTAGTGGACTTGTTGCATCTTCTAAGTGTCCTGCCAATGAAAAGCAACCTTTGGCTCGCCTTCCCCACAAAATTATCTATGTGGTCTTTCCAGCTGAAGTTGTTCGTAATTTTAACATCCAGGTACTTCGTTGAATTGACAGCCTTCAAAATTGTACTATTTATCGAGTAATCGAATTCCAACGGATTTCTTTTGGAACTCATGTGGATCATCTCACACTTTTCGTTATTTAGCGTCAACTGCCACCTGACACACCATACAGCAATCTTTTCTAAAACGCTTTGCAACTGATACTGGTCTTCGGATGACCTTACTAGACGGTAAATTACAGCATCATCAGCAAACAAACTAAGAGAACTGCTCAGATTTTCACCCAGGTCATTTATATAGATTAGGAACAGCAGAGGTCCCAGGACTCTTCCCTGGGGAACACCTGATATCACTTCAGTTTTACTCGATGATTTGCCGTCTATTACTACGAACTGCGACCTTCCTGGCAGGAAATCACGAATCCAGTCGCACAACAGACGATACCCCATAGGCCCGCAGCTTGATTAGAAGTCGCTTGTGAGGAACGGTGCAAAAAGCTTTCCGGAAATCTAGAAATACGGAATCAACTTGAGAACCCCTGTCGATAGTATCCATTACTTCGTGCGAATAAAGAGCTAGCTGCGTTGCACAAGAACGATGTTTTCTGAAACCATGCTGATTACGTATCAATGTATAATTCCCTTCGACGTGTTTCGTAATGTTTGAATACAGTATATGCTCCAAAACCCTACTGCAAACCGACGTCAATGATATAGGTCTGTAGTTCGATGGATTACTCCTACTACCCTCTTTAAACACTGGTGCGACCTGCGCAATTTTCCAATCTGTAGGTACAGATCTATTGGTGAGCGAACGGTTGTATATGATTGCTAAGTAGGGAGCTATTGTATCAGCGTAATCTGAAAGGAACCTAGTCGGTATACAATCTGGACCTGAAGACTTGCCCGTATCAAGCGATTTGAGTTGCTTCGCAACCTCTAAGGTATCTACTTCTAAGAAACTCATGCTAGCAGCTGTTCGTGTTTCAAATTCTGGAATATTCCATTCGTCTTCTCTGGCGAAGGAATTTCGGAAAACTGCGTTCAATAACTCCGCTTTAAAGGCACAGTCGTCGGTCACAGTACCATCGGCACTGCGCAGCGAAGGTATTGACTGCGTCTTGTCGCTTGTGTACTTTACTTACAACCATCGTTTAGACTGGAATGATGCGTCCTTACCCAACCTCATGGTCTCCTCCAACTTGACAGCCCATCCTGAAGATCTGGATGGGGAAACAACAGTTCTCAGCCTGGACTGATGTGTCCCAATACGACCTCATGGTCACTTTCCTCTTTCCAGGTCCCCTCCTGGATATCCGAATGGAGGACCAACAGTCTTGATACCGGTTCATGCGTCCTGTCATGACATCATAGCCACCCTTCTTGGCATTTCACTCCACAAAAATTCAAATGGGGGCTAATCCGGAATCTTTTACCAATGGAGAGATCATTGTGACATGTTTTCTATTAAAGGCCACATTTCCTGTGGACACACAATGTGTGTGGCTCTGAGCACTATGCGACTAAATTTCTGAGGTCATCAGTCGCCTAGAACTTAGAACTAATTAAACCTAACCAACCTAAGGTCATCACACACATCCATGCTCGAGGCACGATTCGAACCTGCGACCGGAGCGGTCACCCGGCTCCAGACTGTAGCGCCTAGAACCGTACGGCCACTCCGGCCGGCACAGTGTGTGTCTTCATTATACTGAAGTCCATTGCCTTCTGCGTCCTTATGCCACTGATCGGTGCTGACTATTTTTTCTTTAGAGGGAGTTTGCACAGTGAATTCAGCACTTCAGGATACATAGAAATGAAAAAAAAGGCAATCTCCATCCGAAAAGGCCAAGAAGGTCTAATGGTACGGGCCGACGGCCGTGCCATCCTCAGCCCACAAGCGGCACGGGATGCGGATATGGAGGGGCATGTGATCAGCAGAGCGCTCTCCCGGCCGTTGTCAGTTTTCGTGACCGGAACCGCTACTTCCCAGTCAAGTAGCTCCTCGAGAGGACTGACAAGGGCTTAGTGCACACCACGCCCGGCAGGCCGGACGGTCACCCATCCAGGTATCCAAGTGCTAGCCCAGACTGACAGCGCGTAATTTCGGTTATCTGACGAGAAAGGATGTAACAGCTGCGGCAAGGCTGTTGGCAGAAATGAGTACAGACGAGAATAATAAAAACATAGACAAATTCGAAAAAGAAGTATTTCATTTTTTCATTTTGGAATGAATTATGTATTGTCTTCAGAAATTAAGTGATTGGCTATGTTTATTTGTTTCTTATATTTTACGAGAATATAAAACAAATCTGAAATTTATGAAATGTCGTAAACTTTTGAAACGTTTTTAAAAATCTTATCACATTTCTCTATTGAATGTTACAATAAAATTTGGCCAAGTTGATATTCCTTTCGCAGCTACAGGCATGTATTAATGGGCAAAATCAGGATATCACTCTGGCAACAAAAACGTGACCTCAGCCTACTGTTCCCTTCAGTACTGCTGATAACACTGTGTTTTCCATTAAGCATCATTTTTATTATTTTTTCACTACATAGATTAAAGAAATTCCGTAGCGGTTCTATGTTCCTCGTTATTTACTGACAGTCTGAAGATGAATATTGGCAGTTTCAAAAGATTAAATTCTCATGTAATTGAGTCGAAAAATTATGAAAAATAAAAGAACACAAGTAATGCAGTTTCAGCCATCAGAAGCATGTGTTTCAAGTTCCGTGTTAGTGATTCTTGACTTTCGAGATATTTTCAGCTGGTGAAGCATTACGTGTGAGTGTTTTGGGGAAGCCTTCTGCATGAACATACAACACCCTAATTGGCATTGTAGCGAGAAGGAACTGCTTCCCTAGGCGGTATCACTAATCTTGTGTCTTGCTGCTGCGGTAAGTCTCTCGTAGCACAGAAGTAGCGCTCAGTCGCCAAGTTCCATGTAGGTGGTGATCCTGCTGAAGTGGAGTGTTTAGGGATGCCAGTTGTTAATTGTCAACAACGTTTGAACTATACGTGTTTTAATACAGAAATTGCTTTTTCTCATACGTCACATAATCAGTATTTGCAATATGGCGGCTCTGGACTACGCCGTTATATTCGACCCTTTACACACATTAACACAGTTTTCTGACTTTACATAATGATAGACACTGTCCATGATACGTGGCGTTCTTATAACTAATAACTTCACTTTGTAGCTTGTTTAACATCTGAAATATGCACCCGCGACCGTTCTTTTAGAGCCTCTCCGGTTACACGACTGTGCGTTTTGAGTGGCTCCTCGCGACTAACTCGCCCTGTCTTCCCGAAGGACAAGAGAGACCACCCCACATTTCTCCCTCAGCCAATAAGGACACTTCTCTCGTTACCTACACACACACACACACACACACACACACACACACACACACACATATTTATCCAAACTTGCAGCTAATGGGCGTTCAGATCGCTGTTTGCTAGGCGGATGTGACGTCACGTTTGCGGACATTGTGACGGAAGTTTGGCTCGGAACACTGTCTCAGATTGTAAGATCCTACTGCCGAATAGTCGGAACTTGTCCCTACTAAAGTTGCTCAACATTGCCTCCTATGATTTCATCACTAATGCTCTTGCTGACGCTTAATTGTTAAATGTACATGTAGCCTGGCTGCTACTGAGCATTCCCGATCGCATAAATATGCCTAATACTTGGCTTAAACACACGAAGGGAATGCATATATGCATTACAAACACCGACCGCTTCGCCCGTCCAGCTGGTGCAGCTGCCTGGCTCGACGCACTTTGTAGCTGATTCTTGATATTGACAAAGGGGCCTCCGGTATGTGGCTTTGCTGAGCAGTTTATTGGTCAGTCTGGTTGTTCATAGTTGTCACAGTTGTTTTAAAGGCTGTGTCTAACGATATGAATAGGATCAGGAATTTTTTAGTGTCACGAGTCTTCGGCCGCCATTGGTGATTAGTTATAATCGAAATCTGAATCATGGCTGCGACCGATCACTGGATTCAGGATGTTATGATTAGTAGTAAAAGAATGACCTTCCATTTAACATTCAACAGACAGAATCGGTACTTTTTGCAGTACTGGTTTTATAATAAATCCCTTTAGAGAGAAAGCAAAGGAGGAGATGGTAAATGATATTTTACAACAAATTTGCTTCTGATAAATGGACTCACTCTAAATTTTAAAAAAAGCGCAGTATATTCAGTTCTGCGCAAAATATAATCATCCAAACAATAGATGTAGTTAGTTCAAAGGGCTCTGAGCACTATGGGACTTAACATCTGAGGTCATCAGTCCCCTAGAACTTAGAACTACTTAAACCTAATTAACCTAAGTACATCACACACATCCATTCCCGAGGCAGGATCCACGCCCAGGGCAGGATTCAAACCTCCGACCGTAGCAGTCGCGCGGTTCCAGACTGAAGCGCCTAGAACTGCACAGCCACCGTGGCCGGCCAACAAATGTAGTACATGAGCAGAAGCCAATAAATAGGATAGAATGTACAAAAATTTTGGGAGTACATATTGGTGAAAACTTGAAGTGCAACAACATATTACTGAGGTCCAGAAACACTTAAGTTCAGCTACTTTCGCTCTTCGTATAACTGCTAATCTTGGGAACAAACGAAACAGCCCTCTGGCATATTTTGCATATTTCCACTCAAAAATGTCCTATGGAGTAATTTTCTACATCTACATCTACATCCATACTCCGCAAGCCACCTGACGGTCTGTGGCGGAGTGTACCTTGAGTACCTCTATCGTTTCTCCCTTTCTGGGTAACTCGTCACTCAGAGAGAAAGAACCGATTGCACAAAATCGAGCAGTAAGAATAATACTTGCCATTCACCCAAGGACGTCAGCTGGGTACCTCTTCGAGGAACTGGGCTTTTTAACTGCGCCGGCACAATACGTATATTCGCTAATGAAATTCATCGTAAGTAATCCACCACAATTCGAGAAGAACGCTGATGTCCATGTCTACAACGCTAGAGGGAAGAATGACCTCTGTCCCTCATTATTAAAGCTGTCGGTGGCTAGCAAAAATCTATGATGATTTGCGCAATAATAAAAAATTAAAAAGTGTAATTGCGTGAATATGACTAAAATTATATTGTGTTCATTATTGTTAACTCTAAACTGACGCGTTCCACATCATTTCGATAAAAGAATCGTTGAAATGATCTCTGAAACACCTAACTAACCGACACCACCTTTCGACTACGGTATCATTCTCGTCGTATCTGCAATCTCACCATCATACTCTGAGTAATTACCAGTAACGAGGATTACAAGGAAGAAAAATTAACTGGTATAGATTAAACACAATAGACTCCTTGTACCATGTGACATAAAATAAATGTCCAAAAGTGACGGAAAGGTGGCACTGAAGGTGTCGTGAACGTCGGCTGTTGAAACCTCTACCGTGCATTTGTCTCCATGCAGTCCGTGTAGGAATGGGTTCCCAACTACTCACATTCTAATCGGCGACGACCTGACTCACGGTTAACTACGTCTCTCAGCAGAGGGGGCGTGACTCCCGTTCTTCAGACACATGTGGTCGCCCAGTGGAACGCTAAACGCGTATGGAAACATCATTTACAATACTGAAGATCGATCCGGGGCAGTAGTAACATCGTAAACGTTAGTTCTTGTATAATCGTTGCTATGCTATGAGCCGTAGGTGTTTCACCGTTGTCATCCCACGTTCAGTCACTGGTAATTCGAGACTTTACATCAGCATGTAACAGACTCTTCAGATATCGTGTCTAAACACGCTCCATTGTGCTTATCTAGCAGCAATATTCCGGCCTCGTACACCTACCAGTGACTCATGCCCACTCAGCTTAATTTCAGTTATCTGCTAGATTTTAACCGGCCTCCGTGGCAGAGGTCGCTAACGCACGTCCGTGCGGTGGCGTGCGACTCCGAGGTAAGCCGGTTCGAATCCTAGTTGCGAAACATTTTCACTACCGGTATTTGGCAGGCAAGGGGAGGAGAGCCGAGTAGTTCTGGTCACCAGTCCCTGGACAAATGCCCTGGATTGAATCCCAGACTTCCTCAGTGTCTCATGAAGTGGGGGCATGCTACACTGTTGACGGTGATCTTTCCGTTTGTTGGTTGTTTTAAGCTCGGCGGCCCCCTGGAGAGGAGCAGGCTGTGTGCTGACGACGGATTTCACCCTCTCTCCTCCGTTCATCCGTGACGACACAAACCCACCAATACGACGTCTGTTCAAAAAATTCCGGAGCTTTGTCCACAAAGCTACTTGCATTGTGTAGTTGTTGTCTTTTATTATTGCCCGTCACTTTCTGTAAAGCTTGATGTGGACACACTGATATACACTGCAGAGGCCTGATGATGGCGTATTGAGCTGCTTAAACTGGCAGCGAAAATGAAATAAAGTAACTTCGCAATTTGCTCGGCAGTTTGGCGAATTTGTTCGTTAAAAAAAATGTTAGCCACGTTGTCGTGTTTCTTTACGAAATAAACGAGAGACTGGCAGTTTTTCAAAAAATGAGTTAAAATTTAGTTAAAAGGTAGTCTAAAATAGCGAACCTATCTATCTCGACTATGCTACTGACCAAAAGAGACGTATTTTCATTAATGTAAAGATGAACGTTCCAAACATGTGACGTTTGCCGGACATATTCCGACAGAAAAGCGTTACAGAAAAGGTCAAGAACGTGACGGAGATGAGCATGTCGTTAACGTCACACCGGTGCACAAAACCGCTACTTGGTTGCGCGTCGTAAAGGTAAAAAGGTAAAGGTAAGTTCTGTGATGCAAGCCCGTGTCCAGCCTACAGGGCTGCGGAAAGACCACAGTGGGACCAGGAGGGGATGGGTGGCCATAACTCAGCAGAACAGATAGTCCTGCTACGTGAAAAGCCACGTATAACATTATTATACGGGGAATTGTGCATATACTATACACACGTCTTATAGTGTTGCCCCTTTTACAGGATTTGATCGTGATGTATGACCAGTGGATATGGAAATCAGACTAATAGTTTCTTTTCCTGAGAGTTTTCTAGCTGTTAGAAAGAAATGCAGTAAAATGGAATAATAGTGAATCTAGCAACTTTCTGTAACAAGTTCATTAAGTGGTTCGTCTAATGGATTTAGGGTCGCCAGCCTGTGTAGGAAAAGAAATGGTTAAGTTTCAGAAAAGTAGAAGAAGTAAATTTGGCCTATTTTCCTGCTGTTCCCTAATGTAAGTTCACAAATGAATATAACTTTCCAGGATATGGTTCTGAGAAAGACAGAGGAATCTTTTAGTTACTACACCCACGTACATATAGCTTTAATATAGAAAGGACACGAATTTTTAATCATCACTTTGTGCTAAAAATGTTTGGCCATGGAGGGACTTGTATGTTTTAACTTAGTATAAACAACAAATTAAATACTTAAATATTCTAATAGCATAATATACACATTTAAATTTATTAAGACACTTTGTTTGTCGTTTTTTCTTAACAAGTGATCTGTCAAAAGCCAAACGTACGTTGTGGTCACTCTGTATTGTCATTCAATAGTTTTTGTTGGTCTGGGGGAGGGGACCGAACAGTGAGGTCATCGGTCCCGCCAGTATTTTTACGTCGCAACGCGCAACTGTACTTCAGTGTACCTGAGCAACATAAGCCATTTCCTTTTTTAACTCTTTATATTTTACTGAATTTCATTTATAACTGAAACAATTTTATCTTTACTTTAGTCAAAACTTAAGTTTGTGAAACCTCAGTATTTATGGTTCAAATGGCTCTGAGCACTATGGGACTTAACTTCTTAGGTCATTAGTCCCCTAGAACTTATGACTACTTAAACCTGCCTAACCTAAGGACATCACACACATCCATTCCCGAGGCAGGATTCGAACCTGCGACCTGACTTACACTTTACTTATTACCACAGAAAGAGTAAGAATAGTTGAATTTGTCCTCAATTTAACAGGTAATTCACAACAATTACTTTCAGAGATTTATTCAAGGATCAAAATTAGTGCTTGCAGATACTGAGTAAAACACTTCAAACGTTTTTAAACAGGTTTACTCGGAATAATCAAACTTACTTACTTACTGACTGGTCATATCGGGCTCGAGAGTCCATTACCGCAGCAACATATATTCGCCATCTGTTCCTGTCTTGGGCTATTTCCTTCCATTCACCTTCAGTACCTAGGCTCCCCAAATCAGCCTTCACATTGTCCTCCCATATACGCCTCGGTCTCCCCACAAGACGTTTTCCTTCTATGTGCCCTACCACTACTCTGCGCACTGCCCTGCCCTCATCCATTCGAGCTACGTGACCCGCCCATCGCAGCCTACGTGATTTAATAATACTGATTATGTCAGGGATTGAATAGAGTTAGTGAACCTCTTCGTTATGCAGTTTTCGCCACTCTCCGCTAATGTCATCGCTTTTCGCTCCGAAAATTTTCCTCAAAATTTTGTTTTCAAATACTCGAAACGGCTTTTCATTTTGCACAGTGAGAGACCAAGTCTCACACCCATACAGCATAACTGGTAGAATAATAGTTTTGTATATTCTAATCTTTAAATTCCTAGACAACATCCGTGATGAAAGTAATCTATTCAGTGAGAAGTAGCACGCATTTCAGCCCGTAATCTCTTCTTCAGCTCGGATTCAATATAATTTCTCGAAGTGATGTCCACGCCTAGATACTTAAATGTGTTCACTTTTTCAAACTGCATGTCTCCAACTCTTAACATTTCCTGGTCTACTGCTGCTGGCATTCTAGTAGTAACCAGGTATTTACTTTTGTCTTCACTTATCCTTAGATCTACATCTTCACTAGCCTTGATTAACGCATTCGCATTTTCTGTTACAGATTCTTTCCTATCGCTAATGATGTTTAGATCATGTGCATACCCTAATAACTTAACATTTCCATTTAACTCCACACCATCTGAATTATGTGCTGCCATTCGTACAATATACTCTAGGACTAAATCAAAAAGTAGCGGAGATAGGCCATCTCCCTGCTCAAGTCCGTTCTTTATTACAAATTCTTCTGACCTCAATTTCCCCAATAATCAAACACCAGGAAATAATCCGAAATAGATGAATGATTAGGAATAAAATAATAGGGCAAACAAATTTTATGTTTAACACTATAATTTTTCAAAAATTTAATTCTGAATTAATGATTCACCCTTCTACAATTCTAGTTATACAGCTCGTAACCTGTTGGCTGTAGGCATTGGGTCTGATGGCGACTGCAGTACCCATGGTACGGCGTACAAGTTTCTTGGAGTATGGACTAATCGATTCTTCTTGGCGTCGTTTTAACGTCGATAGCATAGCCAAACAACTTGCACCAATGTCGTAATAATTCAGCCGTTGTCATCCGCGGCTGTTGTACAACCATTTCCAGACAAGACATCAGCTGCTCCGTCCGAGTGTTGCCTCTTTCTCTGCTGCCTAAAGACTGTGTCTTCTCATACCCACTCACTCTACAGGTAGCACGCCAAAAGCCCAAGCAACCTCTTACACTTCGCACAGTAACCTCCACACAGTACAAAAGCAGGTCTACTTTTACATAACGCATATCCTCCACACTGCGCCGAAGCGTGTACCATTTTATACAAATGACAACTTGCACAAATATATAAAATTACATACACAAACATTTTCATTTCACGATTCCATGCCAGAATATTATTTAGCGAATCATACATTTTCACATATTTCGTTTCATAAGTTACGAAAATACATTAACAAAGCTCTCTAACATCACGTATGTCACACTTTCCATATAGTCTTTGCGTATCACAGTTGTATTATGACAAATTTTAAAGGCAAGAATTTTTTATAAATTAGATGATTGATTAAATGATACTCTTTTGATAGTGTTTTTGTGAACTACTATTTAATTTTCATTGGCATTAAATTTCTTTAGGACTGACATGAAAACGGAACACAAGCACGCAACCTTCTACTCCTGTGCGCAACTTATTTCCACACCAGGTGGCGGACGAGTATTTTAGCATTGTGGTACATTCGGGCTACCGCAAAATAGTGACGGCGAGCCGGTGGGAGGGGTGGATGGATGCACGGGGACCGTACAACAGCCAGCAGCGTGTCAGTAACGACGTCTGATACGCAATTCGTCGCTACTCGTGGCCACGTCTCAGGTACAAATGTTTAATGAGAAGTTTAGAGCAGAGTCATTCTCTGCCTCCCCGCGGAGCTCTAGCAATACTCGTACTGTGCCTGTGTTATGTTCAGCTGCCAGCTCTTCTGTCCTGGTAATCGAATTCTAAACAACTTTCGTTAACCTTTTCACTACTATTACGAGATACGTATTCCACGATAGGTTATCAGACAACTAGTGGGAATTTGCTGCTTGAATGAACGTTGCATCGGTAAAGGGAAGCCTGCTAATTGTTTGCAGAACTCTTATATTTACAGATTGTCCCTATATTTTGCGCTGTCTTCCAGTTTCTTAATTGACCCCTGCTCCATATTAACGCATCGAATAAGTTCGCTGCTTCACAGGTTGCTGCTGCGTCTCCCAGACAATTTTTCTCGATGAACTACACGCACGGATTGACATTTGCAGCATGTTCGACAGTGCTGGTTATTTCCCCATATGGCGAGAAGTGGGAAAACGTAATGCACCCAGGAACATGGACGAATATGCTTATGAAACTTCCTGGCAGATTAAAACTGCGTGCCCGGCCGAGACTCGAACTCGGGACCTATGCCTTTCGCGGGCAAGTGCTCTACCCTCTGAGCTACCGAAGCACGACTCAAGCCCGGTACTCACAGCTTTACTTCTGCCAGTATCTCGTCTGCTACCTTCCAAACTTTACAGATGCACTCCTGCGAACCTTGCAGAACTAGCACTCCTGAAAGAAAGGGTACAGTGGAGACATGGCTTAGCCACAGCCTGGGGGATGTTTCCAGAATGAGATTTTCACTCTGCAGCGGAGTGTGCACTGATATGAAACTTCCTGGCAGATTAAAACTGCGTGCCCGACCGAGACTAGAACTCGGGACCTTTGCCTTTCGCGGGCAAGTGCTCTACTATCTGAGCTACCGAAACACGACTCAAGCCCGGTACTCACAGCTTTACTTCTGCCAGTACCTCGTCTCCTACCTTCCAAACTTTACAGATGCACTCCTGCGAACCTCGCAGAACTAGCACTCCTGAAAGAAAGGATACAGCGGAGACATGGCTTAACCCAGATACTGGCAGAAGTAAAGCTGTGAGTACCGGGCGTGAGTCGTGCTTCGGTACCTCAGATGGTAGAGCACTTGCCCGCGAAAGGCAAAGGTCCCGAGTTCGAGTCTCGGTCGGGCACGCAGTTTTAATCTGCCAGGAAGTTTCATATCAGCGCACACTGCGCTGCAGAGTGAAAATCTCATTGTGGAATATGATTATGTTGGAGGTTCAAGTGTTACGGTGTGGGGAGGCTTAATGCTGCACAGGCGTACTGACCTCCAAATCTTTGAGCAAGGTACTCTCACTTCTCAACACTGTACTACTTTTGAGCGGTCGTTTTACGGATGACAATGCGTGACCGCACCGAATTTTGCAGGTCGAGGAGCTCTTGAAACGAGACGATGGTTCTCGTGGCTTAAGTTCCATGGAGCACATGTGGGGTGCTTTGAGCAGAAGTTTTGCAGCACGTCCCCATGCATCATCGACCATCCAGCAGTTGCTACCCGCGCTGTGAAGGAATGGAGCGTCCTGAGAGAAGAACTCCTTACCAACTTTGCAGCCAGCATGAGAGCACGTTGGAGAGCATGCATTACCGTCTCTGGTGATCAGTCACCATACTGAGAACTATATAACACCTTTCGTACTGCCCGGAAACGATCACGAATCGCGGCGACTCTGCTGTAATTATAGTCTTCGAATAAAAGTCTCATCTCTGTGCGTCTCACTGCATATTCTGTACTATAGTGTACCAGTTTATTCTATGCATGGTCAAAGTTTCATAGAGCTATTTTAGTTGGCAGCGGCACATCACGCGAAAGTTACTTTCGTGCTTAAGTTCTGCACACCATTGAATGTCGAGAAACTTGGAACACTGTGACTCTCTCTCTGTATAGGGTGTTCGAGAAATGTTGCGACAAACTTCGAGATGTTGCGGAGGGTGTCTTAAGGAACAAATCGAGGATAGGAATCCGTGCCCGAACCGTCATCGAACTATGCTACAGAGCGTCGGAGCTATAGACGCAAGCGTCTGCCACCAGTCCACCTCTGCGGCAGGAAACGTTGTAACGTCACAGTAGGTGTCCTTACATGATTAAAATTAGTGCTAAAACAAACTTTCATACTATCTGATATACAAAATCAGAATTACATCGATCTTTTATAAAAGTAATTAACTGTGAAATAATCTCGGCCCCAACAACCGCATAGCTGTAGAAACAAATGGGTCGACATATTACTATTTAGTTCTTATGCGCACTTCCTGTGTCCTTATTCCCGTTTATTTTTTATTTTTCTTAAAGTGTGTGTTCATGTGTGAGTGATTTGAACGTAGTAGCAGACGAGCCATGGAAGTGATAGGTTTCTTAATCTTCTACCAACCTAAACGGTGTCAGTGCAAGACAGACAGCAGAAAGAGGAGCGTTTGGCCAAAGATGTGTAAAGCCATTTCTTTTCCTAGCAGAGGTTGGTCATGGGCCTCCAACATAGAGTATAGATTTAAGTGTCAGGAAGTCGTTTCTGAAAGTATTTGTATGGAGTGTAGCCAAGTATGGAAGAGAAACATGGACGATGAATAGTTGAAGAGAATAGAAGCTTTCGAAATGTGGTGCTACAGAAGAATCCTGAAGATTAAATGGGTAGCTCACATAACTAATGCGGAGGTATTGAATAGAATTGGGGAGAAGAGGAGTTTGTGGCACAACTTGACAAGAAGAAGGGACCGGTTGGTAGGATATGTTCTGAGGCATCAAGGGATCATAAATTTAGCATTGGAGGGCTACGTGGAGGGTAAAAATCGTAGAGGGGGACCAAGAGATGAATACACTAAGCAGATTCAGAAGCTTGTAGGTTGCAGTAAGTACTGGGAGATGAAGAAGCTTGCACAGGATAGAGTAGCATGGAGAGCTGCGTCAAACAAGTCTCGGGACTGAAGGCCACAACAACAACAACAACCGACCAGACGTTCCCTGAGAACGGTTGCGTCGAACACGGGATAAAAGGTATTTGAATATGTTACTTATTTGTTAAACTCAACAATTTTTCTCGAAGTTATTTTTGCAATGATTATTTAGGTACCGGTTATAACGTTTAGTTCAATTAATCGGGTGCAGAATAATGTGATTTCCGTTTGGCGCGACCATGCCGTCTACAAATTCAGATCTCAACCCAAACCTTAAAAGTTACAGCTTGACTTCTTATTTTTATTTGTGGTGAAAATTTTTAAATTATCAAAAAAAAACTATATCGAGTGTGCATTTTACAAGGTGAGTCAATATGTTTCCAAGCGCTTCACGCTAAAAATTTGCCGCCACCAAATCCTGCTCGATTCCAGCCACGAGGTGTATACAATTCTTCTCACTAAAAATGCTGTCGACATTCGTTTGCCCGTGTGGATTTCGTGCATGTGAATGTCTATTTCAAATAGAGCAGTGACCACGTGCTCCTCAGATCTTCCCATCCCCACAAGATTATCCAGATTAAAGTCAGCGCAGCTTGTAGTTCTCAAGTGAGAAAGAAATAGGATCCCTTATAAAAATATCATGAATGTTCGTCCATCTGTTAAATGCAACAAGATTACTGTTAACAATGCAAAAGAGTAATCGAAAATAAAGAGTTTGTCATTTGAAGCCAATTTCCGTTAACACTAATTTCTTTCTCAACATGCCGGAAAAGAGTGTCATATTAGTAGCATTTGATGAATAGGCTCCCCAAATCTAAAGTTCTTAGCACTAGTTTAGTTCACAGCACGTAGTTTTCTCTGACTGCCCAAACAATGTTATTGCGTTATCAAATGGCTCTGAGCACTATGGGACTTAACATCTGAGGTCATCAGTCCCTTAGAACTACTTAAACCTAACTAACCTAAGGACATCACACACAGGATTCGAACCTGCGACCGTAGCAGTCGCGCGGCTCCAGACTGAAGCGCCTAGAAACGCTCGGCCACGCCGGCCGGGCATTGCGTTATCCGTTGCGACCTTATAATATCCGTAGGTGAAAAAGAACACGCGGAAATAATAAATTCAATCGGTATAAAGATTATTCTGAAAACTTAGGTGGGCCTAAACCTTAACCAAATAACGAGAAAATATTCAGAGAAGGTTACGTCACCAAAAAATAAGCATGTGCCCAAGATGTTCTATCACAGCAAGCCGAAACAAAAAGAATAAAACAAATTCTGCTACCAAAAATAAGCAACCCCTTCATAGCCTACCAATATAAATTCTATAACACCCAATACAGGTGTGTTGCAATATGACATTGTACGCTGACGGACTGTAGGAGGAACGTCTCGCAATGTTGTTTGTTATATAGTGATCGTGACTGATTGCCATCCTGCAGAAGAAAAAAATACTGTGGGTCTCGGACACCCCTAGAACTCCTAGAGACGGAGTGGCGGCTAGGGAGGGAAGGAGTGCACATGTAAACACAACTGTGGAAAACTACACTGCACGTCGTTTGGGTGTGTGTTGTAAAAACAGAGCGGATGTCTTTTCATTTCGAGAGAGCGTAGGACACTTTCAAGCACGACTGTAACAGGTGCCTCCGGATGATTCAGCATTTGTGTGCTGCTGAGAGTACCGCACTCAGCTCAGTCACTTTGGATGTGGAACGATGACTGCGCAAGCTATAGAGCTGACAGCGTTGGTAGTTACATACGTCCTTAACTCCGACGTAATAGCTGAAGGTTTCATCCCACATGAAGACAACGTTCTTGCATTCGACAATACAAGGTGAATAGTGAATAGTGTTTTATTCGTCTCATAACATACAGTTTCTAATCATATGATTAGTGTAAAGGAGACACGTCAAAAATTGATAACACAACTTAGGCCTAATTGGTACAAAGAATTTTAACATTAATATAAACTTTTATTTTTCTTTCCTCCCTTTTGTGAAGGACAGCTACATTTACACACAAGACTAAATGTAAATTTATTCTGCTCAAATGTTCATTTCATCCTTCATGAACTCCTCAGCACTTTAGTAGCAACGTTTGACAAGTATATCATATAGCTTTGTTTTTGGTGTCTCTAGGTTCATACTCAGAATATTCTTTCCTTTTAGCTTGTTATGAATTTTCATTGCCATGTACTGAGGAGACTACGCATATAGGTTTAAGCGATGAGTGGGAAGCATAAATTTGTCTTTGTTTCCCGTGTTATACGTGTTATAGAAACAGTTTTTCTCGAATAACTCTAAATTGCTGTGTAGAAAGAAGATATCATAGACTTATAAGGAGGGAACTGTTAATAACTGTTGTTTTTCAAATAGTGGACGACATGATGTCCTTGGATGGGCAGTACACATATTCCTTATTATTCTTTTCTGTAACTTTAGTATGCGCAATATATTGCTTGAATTTCCCCAAAACATAATACCATACCTTACAACTGATTGAAAGTAGCTGTGGTATGCAATTTTCCTTGTATTCATGTCTGTCGCACCAGCTAATATTTGCATAGCAAATGCAAAGCTACATCATTTGTTTAACAGGAATCAACATGTTTATTCCATTTTAAAGTTTTATCTAGGTTTAACCCTAAAAACTTCACAGAATCCACTTCCGCTGTATCCTGATTTTTATAAGTTATTTTAATTTCTTGGGGCTTTGACTGTTTTGTTCTGAATTGGACCATGTGGGTTTTGGGGATGTTCAATCTTAATCCATTCAGTTGGAACCATGTTTCTAGTTTGTTCATTGTGTTTATTATGTAGAGAGGGATGTTTTGTGGCTCCTGGCTTTCAATCAATACAGATGTGTCATCTGCAAATAAAACCGCTTTGTTACTTGTGATCGATTACCATTTGTCCTGGGTACTTCATTTCACCGCGAAATACGAGTAAAATTTTTTTCCGTAAGTACCTCATTTCCTAATGCATTCAAACGAAGACCGTGAACTCTATAGAGCCTTCGCTCCAAACTGTTTATGTCAATAACGTCTGCATTTACGAATTGAGTGCATATTTCACTGAAACTCTTGTTTGTCGCATGAATTTCACTGTTTACACACGACCATCTCGGTAAGTCATGACGATGCGGGATATTTACAACGAGTACATTCGTGCAAGATAAATTATTGAGGCATTTTCTTAATTCTGTGCTAGCCTTGAACGACTCATTTCTATATACGTCATTTGATCATCCTTACACAAACTAGTTACTTCACGTAATTTTGTAAGGTTTTTCAGTTCACTTAATGGAGCCCCAGGCTTTACCAAACCGTTGGCCCTGTAATTGTAAAATATATGAAGTTCAATGAAAAATAGTTATAGGCTGCAGAGAAAGGCGGCTAAGATTATATACCAGAATCGTAAAGGAAAAGTAAGATAGTTAAACGAAGTGAAAAGTGCTCGGATTAGAATGCGCGGAAGGCAGTGATAAAGTCTCTGTCGTCTACTGTTCAACCAGTATTCTGAAAAAGGAGTGATGGAAGTTAAATAAAGGTTCAGAACTCAGATTAAAATTCACGGTGAAACTATATGTAATGATAAGATTCGTGATGACATAGTTATTCTCTTCGAAAGGAAGGAAGAGTTACAGGATCTGTTGACTAGGATGAACAGCTTAACTGAGCACAAAATACTGATTTGGAGTAAACGAAAGAAAATATTAAGGAGCAGCAGCAAAAAGATTAGAGGCAAATTTAATAGCAAAGTTGTGGAACACGGGGGAGGAATTCTGCTTCCTTTGAAGCAAAATGCAGCAAGGAAGATATGAGAAACAGACTAGCAGAAGGATAGAGAGAATGCCTTTCAAGCAAACGTTTTAAATTTATTGTGAAAGAAATTTCTGAGAAATTACATCTGAAGTAAAGTAGTGAGTATTTGAATAGGGAATCGTGGATCGTGGGAAAACTGGATAAAAAGAGAATCGAGGCTGTTTAGATGTGCTGAAAATTAGGTGGACAATAAGATAAGACGAGGAGAGGAATATATGAGTATGTTATGGCGCGGGAGCACTATGGGAGGAGGCCGCTCGCAGAATCATGGTGTGGCGGAGGTCTTGATACTCAGTTCCTATTGGAGTTAGAAACATTACGTACAAAGTTTTTAGTTCAGCCCGGACCAGCGACCATTTTTGTACAGCCATTCGAACTTATGTCTTACTGTTGCTATGTTGCAGTATATTAACCAAGATTTTGACGACTAACCAGAGTTGGTTTCCAGTCAAATTATGCGAATCGATTAATACCTTTTGCAATTGGGCTGAAATTAATGTTAAAGTAATGGAACCATTTGTACGTGCACCGTTCGGATTTTATGAGGCGCACGGTTCGCATTTTATGAGGAAACGTACAAAAAAGATTCTGGGAAGTTTTTGAAGCGTGCCGCCTCTGTAATTCAAATTTTGCACTAAATTGGATAAATGAATAAATGCAAAACGATTTTTTTTATCCAATGATCTTCATCCGTTGTCGAGATAAAATGGCTGAATGTCGAGTGAAATGTAGCACGTAAAATTCATTCTTATGTGAACTGATTGGGCGAAACACTTTAAAGTGATTCAGATAAATAAAAAATGCATTCTTACGATAAAATTGAAAACTTGCTTTCAAAACCATAACTTTTTTTCGGATTTTACGTGCAAAAAAACACGTTTTTGTGAGTTTCTTTATGCACGTCACTTATATGTATGAAACTTGTGCGAATTGATTAAAATTTTGTGACGAGGTAGATAAATAAAAATAACTATTGGCCGTCCTGCTGCTTTGTAAAAGATTTATCTGCTACCACTATATAAGTAACATGGTTCCAAAGACAATAAAAATATCTATACCGGTCATTCGTCGCACGAGTCAACAAAAATCTACGTCGGCTACCACACTATGGCCGTCTAACGTCAAAATTATCCTAGAATAAAAGTTGGGAAACAAAATCAAAACTGCTCCTATCAAAGCACAAAAAAGGCGAATATGTCCTGGGCAGAGATAGGGATGGAAATGTAGGGAACAGGCTTTTCGACTTATCTGTCAGCTTCAAAGACATTTAAATCAAAACATCTTGACATATAAGTGCCTTTTTACGAGTTACTACTTCCCCAGCACAGTGAGCGCTCTTAGTTGCAGGTGTTGGCACACCTGTATCTAGCAATTTATAGGATAAAAACCCTGATCCTGTGCTCAATATCCAGAAGATTCGCCAACCATAATATATAATTTAACTGAACAGCATATAACAGCTAAAAAAGTTTTTCTGGGGGAACAGAATTTCTGAGGTTTGATTTGTTCCCGCAGGTATGAGAATATATATCGTATTAGTTTCTTGACACAATGTGTTATATTACATGACACAGCCACTAATACTAACAAGTAAATAGGGGTTAATATGTCAAAATAATTTGATTTAAATGTCTTTGAATCTGCCCATGACATCCTCACCTTTTTGTGCTATGATAGGAGCGTTTTTCATTCTGGTTACAATTTACATATTATAAATTTTATAAATATTTATAGCAATAAAATGTAATTAAAACTTGATGATTATATGTGTTGCAGCTGATTACTTACCATCCTCATATCTATGGGAATAAACAGAAAAATTTCATTGTAGTAAACATGAAAATATAATAATATTTGAAAAACATATTTTTGTAAAGGCCTCGTCGATAATTCTGTGGAGGTCGAGTTTGAGAGTTCGTGAAACGGCTTCTGCTGCAGTAAACCGCTAAGACAGTTTCTCCCTGCCACTGCTACACAACAATGCCCCAGGGTCAGGTAACAGGATAGGAGGGCGAAGGATCTACAGCACTCCAACAAATTAGTATCAAAGTCACACAAATGAGTTAAAAAGGTTTACTTAGCTTTGTGACTAGTTGAAAAGTGAGTCTGCAACACTGCTTGTAATATAACACAATAAGGCCCTCAATGGCTACGTGCATGTAATCGTAAGTAAATTTCACAGTACACAGCAAATGCTATTACAACAACTGTCTGTTCAGTTCTAAGTGTTCACTAAACGACGTTCCCTGTCCAAGTCAGCCCTGGACGATAATCTATAACCAAGTGGGCGCGAGCTGCTGTTCTATCTTCCGAGTAGGCTTATGTCCCTTGTCGTCCGGTCATTGTCGGATTGTACTCGGCGGTGAGGGATGGTCGCGCTGTTAGAGGCGCCATGTCACGAACTACGCGGCCCCTTCCGCCGGAGGTCCGAGTCATCCCTCGGGCATGGTTGTATGTGTTCTTCTTAGCATAAGTTAGTTTAAGTAGAGTGTAAGTCTAGGGGCCGATGGCCCAAGCAGTTTGTTCCCTTAGAAATTCACATATATTTGAACATTTGATTGTACTCGCTGAGCAATTTGCCGAGGGGAAGTCGATATTTCTGTCTTCAGCGTCGCCCGTGGCTCGTACAAGTGGTGAGTCACTATGGCACTGGCACCACGCCGCATCTTTCGGCCTGTGGTGCTTTCGTTCTGGCTGTGTCTTGTTCGAACGACACAGGACATACATTTTTAGGCTTGGGTGCCTGAATCGGTGAAAACGGTAACCTTATAAGATCAGTGTGAAGCCCGTATGTCTGTCTGTCCGCCCGACTGTTAAAAACCTCTTTTCCAAGGAACTTGTAGACATATCAAGTTGAAATTTACATCAAATACTAAAGTGTACGGTCCCTTGGCGGTATAAAAAGACTGAAGCTTGTAAGTCAATGCAGTCAAAACATACGGCCATTTATGTCACGTATGTGGATACTCGAAGAAAACCTACGCATAAAAACTCATACTGTACTTACCATTAGCCTAGAATTATGAAATTTGACAAGAAACACGTTTTCAGAGTACAAGTGAAGGAAAAATCCTAAAACTGTGAATTTATAATTACACTCCTGGAAATTGAAATAAGAACACCGTGAATTCATTGTCCCAGGAAGGGGAAACTTTATTGGCACATTCCTGGGGTCAGATACATCACATGATCACACTGACAGAACCACAGGCACATAGACACAGGCAACAGAGCATGCACAATGTCGGCACTAGTACAGTGTATATCCACCTTTCGCAGCAATGCAGGCTGCTATTCTCCCATGGAGACGATCGTAGAGATGCTGGATGTAGTCCTGTGGAACGGCTTGCCATGCCATTTCCACCTGGCGCCTCAGTTGGACCAGCGTTCGTGCTGGACGTGCAGACCGCGTGAGACGACGCTTCATCCAGTCCCAAACATGCTCAATGGGGGACAGATCCGAAGATCTTGCTGGCCAGGGTAGTTGACTTACACCTTCTAGAGGACGTTGGGTGGCACGGGGTACATGCGGACGTGCAAGTTCCCTTGCCGGTCTAGGAATGGTAGAACGACGGTTTGGATGTACCGTGCACTATTCAGTGTCCCCTCTACGATCACCAGAGGTGTACGGCCAGTGTAGGAGATCGCTCCCCACACCATGATGCCGGGTGTTGGCCCTGTGTGCCTCGGTCGTATGCAGTCCTGATTGTGGCGCTCACCTGCACGGCGCCAAACACGCATACGACCATCATTGGCACCAAGGCAGAAGCGACTCTCATCGCTGAAGACGACACGTCTTCATTCGTCCCTCCATTCACGCCTGTCGCGACACCACTGGAGGCGGGCTGCACGATGTTGGGGCGTGAGCGGAAGACGGCCTAACGGTTTGCGGCACCGTAGCCCAGCTTCATGGAGACGGTTGCGAATGGTCCTCGCCGATACCCCAGGAGCAACAGTGTCCCTAATTTGCTGGGAAGTGGCTGTGCTGTCCCCTACGGCATACTTTTGTATAAAAGTATTGCAACGTAGAAAGTAGTAAATATCTTTCCACGCTTCTACTAGGATTGGTAGCTTAGTACAGTGCTGACCACAACAACATCGTTACGAAGCATAACTGATTAATATTAAAAGATAGGTCAAAGCGCTAGTACGTTACAACCTACTCGTCACCAGCGGTGCATCCAAATCTTCGACGTATGGAGGACTTGACCAGAAACGAAAGTGACGGAGGTCTTAGCTGCAGAGGACCAAGCTTTTAGAAAGGACAAGGCAAAGATTTATACTGCAAATAAATTTACAGCAGAGGACTGTAAGGCATACATGGTAACTTCCTATTTAAAATTATATACTTTCATTATTTCACGATTGATGATTTATGCATACTGAGGTGGTACACATCGTAAAAAGCAGGGAAGGCAGTAATTTTGTCGGCATCTTGCACACATTAAAAAACAAACACAGTCTGGACAGACCTTGAATGCCCAAGTGGCCACTATGTCATCTTCAGCTTTAAGCGTCACTGGGTGTGGATACGGAGGGGCATGTGCTCAACACACCACTCTCACTGCCGCTGTCAGTTTTGGTAACCGGTGCTGCCACTTCTCAAACAAGTACCTCATCAGTTGGCCTTATAAGGGGTGAATGCACTCGGCAGGCCCGGATGGTAACCAATCCTAGTGCTAGCCAAGCCCGACAGTGCTTAGCTTCGGTGGTCTGACGAGAACCGGTGTTACCACTGAAGGAAGGCCGTTGTCTGCACACATTATGAAGGACGCATTTGTACTTGTACGCCTTAATTATAATCCCTTCGCTCGGCTGGGGTGGCCGAGCGGTTCTGGGCGCTACAGTCTGGAACCGCGCGACCGCTACGGTCCTCGTCGACGCTGTATGCACAATTCTTTCTTCGAAATTTATTTGCAATCTCAGATTTTCTTTGGTCTTTATTTTTCACATCTTTTCTGAAAATACTAATAAATGCAATATATTGAGCATTGCTTCAGTTTATAAGTAACGCGAGGAGTCGACGCCACAGACCTACGATTACCGTTCTGTACTCTTCCCTCTGCACCAATCGCTGCCTTGAAGATCCGCTAAAGTAAATGGCTCATACTTCGCCTGATTCGCGCCAGAAGCACTGTTTTCTGTAAACGCATGCTCATCTGGAGCTCCCGTTGCTATCACCTTCATTTCTGGGCAAGCCCTGCAAATTTGAAAACAATCAATGATGACCAGTAAGTGCAGTCTCCTTGTTAGTAACTATGTTGTTGCTGTCGGCACCGTACTTAGCTTTTTTCCTTTTTTTATGTTTTAATTACATTTTTTAAAATTAATTATTTTAAATACGGGGGCGTTCTGGAAAGTAATACCTCCGAATTTCTTATGTGAAATAAAATAAACGCTGTTACCACTCTACAGCTTTATTCTTCATGTATACGTATTTGCAGCTCTCGAGCCGCTAGACGACTCCGGATTGTAGCGTGTAACATGGCGGTGAGTAACGTAACTATGTCGGTGCGTGAGAAACAGCCTGCTGTAATCGAGTTTCTAACGGCAGAAATCTTCGTCCACACGTGGAGCACTCTCTTCTTCAGAAAGAAAATGCCAGACCACACACGAGCGCTGCGACATCTGCAACAATGCCACACCTTGGATTCACTATCATCGATCATTCTCCATCTAGTCCTGACTTGGCCTCTTCGGTTTTCATCTGTTTCCAAAACTTAAACATCTTCGAGGACTTCACGTTGATAGAGACGAAGCGGTGCTAGCAGATGTGAACTTGTATCTCCGTCAACAAGTCGAACATTCTTCAGTCACGGTATCAACAAGGTGGTCTCTCGTTGGGTGTAGAGCTTGGATCGCCAGGGTAACTATGTTAGGAAAGAAATATGTAAGCGTGAAGAATAATGATATAGAATCTTAATAAATTCTGTTTCATTTAAAAAGCCTTAAGAACTTTCATATAAGAAATTCGTAGTCATCACTTCTCACTACACCCTCGTATTGTCAGGTTTTCATATACTGAACGTCATTCTTTCTGTTTATTTCCATAGCTCTGAGGATGGTTGCTCGTCAACCAAAACCGATAAGCATGAAGTTATAATACTTTCTATTGCGATCAAGACCATCAAAAATTACGATACTCAACATAGATCTCTGTATCTCCTCTCCAAACGATTTCAGGTCTTACATATTAGAATCTGTACAACAAATAAAGAATATGAAGTTACTGGAGTGAGAGAGAACATTAACCGGTCTGAAGATTGATGACCAAAAAGTTATTAAAAAATATGTCTTCTGAGTGCCTGCTAATTCATTTTACAACAGATTCAACAATTTCGCCGCCATCTGCAACCTGTTCAAGCCATTAATGTCAATATTATACAGACAGTGGAGTGCCTTTAACCAGTACTGTGGAATGAGTGTCAAATGGTCGGAAACGGAATATTTTAGGACATACGAAGATTTGAATGAACGACTCATGTAAGGCACATTTTCATAATTCGTTTATGTTTCGCAGTGAATAGATGTCTTCCAGGTCTTCATTTGCGGGGTGCTCTTGAAGAACAAAGCATAATCCTCTGTGATGTATCCGTTGCAGGATTAACTACCGTTTATATTCACGACTTTATATAGAAGACATGCTTGTCACAGCAAGTTGCATCCACTGGCCACGATCTTCTCAGGTCATCAACATTGTTTTCGATATCAGTTGATAGGACGTTGTTCAGTGTCATCCCTCATGGGAGGTTTACGTTACCTGGTGTCCACAGTTGTTAGAGACTGTACGCCTTGTCGTCCACGAGGCGACGATGTATTAACTCCATAGAAATTCTTCCAGTCCATATGTGACATAACAGCAAACCAATGCTTAACAGCATTGGTTAAAAACAGTCTTGGTTGCAATTTTTAGTTTTTTATTTTTCAACGACGCGTTTCGCCTTATTTAGGCATCTTCAGGTTATCTTACTGTTACTCGCACCTGTGAACGGGAATGAATTATGAAGATCTTGGTGCCTCTCGCGTCCATCTAGAAAAGGTAACCTGAAGATACCTAAATAAGGCGAAACGCGTCATTGAAAGATAAAAATAATAAGAATTGCAACCAAGACTGTTTTTAACCAACACTATTAACTCCATGTTGCACCACCTCACTTCGACATTAATGGCCTTGAGTGTATGAGTAACAGGTACTTTCACCGTTCGCTTTGAAAAGGAAGTTCTGTCTCATCACCAACAATGTTTCCAGATTTCCTATGGCCTTACAGAGAAACTATCTTTTGGGTCTCTTTCATTGTACAACCGGCAGAAGCGACATCTGAGGAAGTGCGTCAAAATGTTATGTATCGTTGTAATACATACATCGAGAAATGCAGTCGTCTCGTTCAGCAGTCACTGTGACATAAAATTGTCGCTTTAAGGTGTAAACTGTTTGTCATCAAAAAGTTAAATATTCACTTCTGATCAAAACTACTCACTTTTTGATCTTGTATTATTGATGTAATTTTGATCTCAAAGGAGTTAGGCAGGTGATGGAGTGATAGAGCGTAACACCAAAATTCTTGGTGAGTATTTATGAGGATTTTGTATGCCTTCATGCATCCGATTCTCTATAAACCGCACAGTTAACATAGGGATTGCTGTAACCTCAGTTGTATTGTCAATTTATAAAAGTAGTCACCCTGTACACCCAAAGAGACACCATGCTTGTCTACTGCCTTACGGTTTAGAAAAGTTGGTTTTGTCAAAGGCGAATTCTTATAAAGTACAATGTGCATAAAGAAAAATGGACACATCTATAATGGACATCGATTTTTGTAGCGAGATCAGAAACAAGGTCATCATAAGAAGCACACGACAACGTCACTATTATAAAATTACAATGGTCTGGCAACATAACGAGACAATACCCCAACAGATGGAGCAACGATATGATTTTTTGGAGATCTTGGAGACACAAAAGATGGATTGGAAGAGCCTAGAACGTATGCCTCATGATTCCTATAGGTCTCCTTGAACATCCCCCGTTACTACGGAGTGAAGTGGAAGACTAGGAAGAGTCCTGTAGTCAGTGCTGGATGGATAACGGCTAAAGAAGAAGAAGAATGTAAAAGCGTATGCTCCTTCTGCCGGAGTAAGTGTCAGTGAAATTCACCTGGCTGTGAAAAGGAAGGAAAGAAAATTAAGGTGCAACGTGCAGCTGGACGTGAGTCTGTGGCATACGTGATGAAACTCTTGTCTTTCAGCGACTACTGCAGGCAGCCTTCATCAGTGGCGCACTCAGTACAAGTAGTCATCCTGATGAAGACTGTCTGCATCGGTAGCTGAAACGACAATAGTTGTATCACCTAAGACACAGACTCATATCCAGACGAATTTGATTGGAAAATAAAGAAGACTGATTTGTAGTCAATATTGAACACATTGTTCCAGTCCAACAGGGATGATCTTGAAATATAAGTGCATTCTAGTAAAAGCAATCGTTAATATTTCTCCTGACATAGAAGATGGCACCCAGAAGACATTGTCGGATATAAATGTAGCTTCATACACGTATATTCACTGCTGACTTTTAGATTCTTATCTCAAAGTTCTCACTGTACGATCTTGCTTCATCGGTACAATTTTTGTCCCGAAACGGTTGGACGAAGTGATAGAGCGCAACCCCGTAAATTGTTGGGAAGTACTTACGTTGTCTCGGCGGCAAGTTGATTAGAGACGCAGTCTTCTGTGACAGGTAGAGCCCCACCAGAGTACATTAGTGTCGTTACCAGGCCTGGTAAGGTATATGAAGTGTCAGAGCTTAAGCTATCACTTCAAAGCCCACGTAAATGACACATACTCGTGTGAGGCAGCGCTATCAGCACCCGACAGATTAGTATCATACAATTCAGTATCCACAATTAGAAACCATTCAACAGCCAAGATCGCACAAAATATTTTTTTTTTAGTTAAGACACCCGGTATCTGAGTGGTCAGCGCAACAGACTGCCAATCCAAAGGGCCCGGGTTCGATTCCCGGCTGGGTCGGAGATTTTCTCCGCTCAGGGACTGGGTGTTGTGTCGTCCTAATCATCACCATTTCATCCCCATCGACGCGCAAGTCGTCGAAGTGGCGTCAAATCGAAAGACTTGCACCAGGCGAACGGTCTACCCGACGGGAGGCCCTCGTCACACGACATTTCATCTTTTTTAACAGACTATGCTGGCATCTTCAAGTGTTATTGCAAGTCTTTTATTGCAAAACATGATCATTTTACGCTGACCTCACGCACAAGATGACAAGTGGATAAAGATAGCACATTGTAAAAGGTTTTTCATCGCTAAAATATTTAGATGCTTTATGTTTTTAAATATTTTAGCGATTACAAACCTTCTACTACGTGCTATTTTTATCCGCTTGACATTTTGTGCCTTAGGTCAGTCTAAAATGAACATGTTTTACAAGATAAGATTTTGGGACCTGTAGATGACAGGAGAATCTAACGAAATCGGTTGTTTTGAACAAGAAAAAAAATTTGATGCGATCTTGGCTGTTGAATGGTTTTTAACAGTTAAACAGATAGCCCTTCAGTTCTTTTAAAATGAGAAAATTCATTCAGTATCCATACTTTCCTGACTGTAATTCACTATGATTTCGACACTTAAATGGACAGAAAACTTGTGTGGGACTTAGAACGCTGACTGTAAGAACCTTCCAATGAATTATTCTAAAATCTTTTATCGTATCTGCATTTGTGGTATAACACTGTCTTTTCAACACAATTGCCGCTGTCTCAACAAACAGTGCAGTAAGTGATACCATTAAAGAACCGTGAATAAATAAATGATTTTTGCTATCATAAGCTAGACGCACTGTGACGTGAAATTGTCAACGACAGAGTCAAAATTGACGTCAGAACGAGACAAGGACGTGTCAGAGAGCAGTGTCCTGTCCGGCAGGTATGTAGGCTGCCTATCAAGCGGGGGCGTTGCGCGTGTTGCCTGCATGCAGGCGCCTCTGTTACGAAACTGCGACAAGTTCCGTGACAGATAGGGGCACAGCGAGCGACAGATCAGACGCTTTTTGACGTGCGCGATACCCGAAATTTGACAGAAAGCTGCGGGAGAGGCCCTGAAACTAGAGTACGCGGGTGAATAACATTGTCGCTTATCAGAATGAACAGGCTTTCGAAATTCGGAGCAAAGCAACTGTGTTGCACAAATACGTAAGAACTCGTTGATATGTAATGCTTAGAATCTAACAGGCTTGATAAACGTAAAAAGCGTTCTGATATTTCTGAACAAAGCTTAATTTTATTTTTTATGTCCTGTAATTTATCATAATCATGTCACTATCAATTCATTTCAGCTGCCTGACGTATGCCTATCGAACACAAGATTTTAATCGTTTTACTGTGCTTTTTTTTCTTGCGAATTGTCTGTCATTCACATGTTTCTTTCTTGACAACCCTAAGGAATGGCTTATCTTCCTTTGGTAACTGTTAAAAGCATAATTGCACATCTTAAATATATTGATTTTTTTATTTTATCGTAACATTTTCGTGTTAACGTTTTTATTTCGGTCATGGTACATTCCAGCAGCCTACCTGTGGCCAAGAATGCTCAACCGTTGGGAGATGGCAAGGCGCACAGAGGCCCCAGGTTCGATCTGACTACATGTTTGCGTTTGTTCTCCACTATTTAACAACTTCTAGAAACTTCTATCCTTGTCGCTCAAAAATTTATGGATAATTCGAGAACATTCTTCACTGTGTAAATAGGGGCACTGTCCGCTCAAGAGCAGATTTGGTTCCGCCTTTGCCTTGAGTTGTCTTTACGTTGTAAGTCTGCTTTCACTGTTACGTGCTAGTTTTCACAAACGCCCTTTCCTCATATTCGACACACGATACGGGTGTATGTACGTTGTAACATAAAGCGCGATTCATCGAAAAAGAGCACGAAAGTATCTCATGCACAACTTCTGTAGAAAAGTGGACGTCAGAGAAAGTCGGTTTGACTCATCAGTAATCACAGGATGGACAGAAATCTAGATTCAATCAATACAAATATGTTTTACAGCTAGGGCAGCCCATAATTTTGCGAAAGAATGTTCAAGTTAGGAAGTTCAATTATGGGTCCAAGTGTATTTTCTTTTATTTTTTATTTCGGAATTCAGATGTGCCCAATAATCCTGTAATATACCCTGTATTTCAAACGACCTGTATCCTAAAAGTGCATTTGAAAAAACCTTACATCATACTCATTCTAATTTCAGAAATATCCATGGAGAGTAGTAATCTGTTGGAAATAAATTATGTATCACAGCATAGATATAACTACAAGACTTATCGATGTGGAGAGGCTAATCGTACTTACTACATTCAGTAAGAGCGACTAGTTCCAATATCTTAAATACACTATCAGCGTACATATACAGCGTTCAGGCCAGATGCTCAATGCGACCTTTCTGCATCTCCAAACATGTAGCGGCTCCCTGGGTCATGTTTCCCTGAACTCTAGGAAGCTGTTTTCTCTGATATCTAGACAACACACAGGCAAATTAGTACAGTAATTGAATTGACAATACTTAACTATGTATTTACAACGAGTTGTCGCAAGCAATTGGAGACATGGAAATAATATATGTCCTTCGCTATATACAAGGTCCATGCAAGTCAATCACACACCCTCTCTTCTAGTCCGGGCGTACTAGTGGTCCGTCTTCTACTGTCTGGCCGTGGCTGGCAGGGGCGGCGCTAATATCTTCTTCGGATAGAGGCCGCTTCTGTCGTGGTGCGGTTCTAGTCAGCATACTACTGGCTGGTGTCGTCTAACAGCCTTCTCTGCGGTTACTCACTTGATCTTCGTGCCGGCGTTTGTCGTTACGCCAGAACTGGATAGCCCCCGGGAACCTACCAGGGACTCGTCGAATCCATCCCATGCAGAGCTGTCACTGTGTTGGATTCCAACACTGTGTTGGATTCCAAAAATGAACGAAAAAGGTGATCATAATGTTTCGTTCTGCCAGTGTATATACAGGCTGTTTCAGGATGGATGGTAAATATTTTAGGAGGTGGTAGTATAGACGAATTGCAATAAAAATGCCATATAACATGTCTCCAATTTTTATTGAGTACAGAGATACAGCTGAGTCCAATGGATTTTCGTTTGTGTGTTGGTACACCGGTTGATATTGGATGGTATGGACGTATTTATCGAATGTCAACAGTAGTGTTGGTGTTCACGTTGTGAACTTGTACTTTAGTTTATACTGAAGTTTTCATTATGATTTGTCGGCCAAGTAGCATGTAAACATATTTACACACGCTGAGTATGCCGATATGGTCTTTGTGTATAGATTTGGTAATAACGCTGCTGCTGCTTGTAGAGAATACGGCATACGATTTCCTAATCGCAGACTGCCAGATTCAAGACTGTTTACTCGCATGTTCCATACACAGACTGACACTGGTACAGTGCCCGGCAGTAATATTGCATCTGAAGGTGTGAATGAACAGACTGTCAATGAAGAAGAAGAAGACATTATTCAGTTGGTACAACGTAATCCTTCAAGGAGCACACGTAGAATTTCTGCACGTATCGGTATTCAAAATAAAATAATATGGCGGACATTACGCATGCATGGGTTCCATTCATATCATTTGCAGCTCATTCAACATCTTCGAGCAGGAGATGAATATAGACGATTGGAATTTCGTTATTGGATACTTGAAAATCTCCAGGTAATCCCATTTTTACTCATCAGTGATGAAGCCACTTTCGCTCATGACGGCATCAATAAACACTCGTAATTCACATCAGTGGTCTCAAGAAAACGACATTCCTTTGTGGAGAGACATTTTCAAAAACGCTTCTCGATAAATGTGTGGTGTGGTTCGATAGACAATTAATTCATTGGGCCTGTTATGTTACCGTACCGCTGTCTACAGTGCGTGATCTGAACCTTAGGGTGGGTGAGGAGGAACAGTCTGGTGAACATCTCTTGGGTGAGGCCTTGCGTTTACATGGAAAAGAAGTTCGTTTGCATTTTTTTGTCGATGGACAGGCTGTAATCGTTTCTTCATTTCCCGAGGGTAGCACAACTCATTCCAGAGTTGATCGTTGCACTATGAGGAGAGCATCAAACAGAATAACCCGTTCACAGCTTCAGAAGACAGTTGCTATGACTTTTTCGTCTGAGAGTGTGGCTTTAAATCCCGCATCTCGTGGTCGTGCGGTAGCGTTCTCGCTTCCCACGCCCGGGTTCCCGGGTTCGATTACCGGCGGGGGCAGGGATTTTCTCTGCCTCGTGATGGCTGGATGTTGTGTGATGTCCTTAGGTTGGTTAGGTTTAAGTAGTTCTAAGTTCTGTGGGACTGATGACCATAGATGTTAAGTCCCATAGTGCTCAGAACCATTAGAACCATTTTTTTGTGGCTTTAAACTTTTTTCGGAGGAGAGGTGGTCTGACGTCATTCTACGTATTGCCGTTTTGTTTCCGGTTCGAAGTAGTTTCATCGCGTGTGACGCTGTTCGACAAAAATTGCGACGATCAGCCTCGTTACATGCAAATAATTCGGCACAGACGGTCCTTCGTTGCTCTTTACAGTCTTCTGTTAGGCGGTGAGGCAACCAGCGGCCACAAATCTTTGAGCACCCCAACAGGTGGACGAATGTGTCAGCACTGCCAGCAGAATCGTCCAGTTGTCCAGCGAGGTGTTTGTGACCCGTGGATCATCTCGAACAAGAGTGTCCACATTTCCAACACTGCAGATCGGACAGGTTTACGCGACCGTGTTGCAATGATGACAGACTTCTCGCCCAACGACTCTCCATGCTTTTGTTCACTGCCTGGTCTAAGTAGGCATTCTGCAAGCGGTTTTGGATATGCGCTATGCTCCAGTTTCCCGGCAAAGGAAACTCAATGACAGCTCAATTCTTGGAACGCATTTTCGTTGCAGACGCCATTGGAACTTCATGAAACTTTAGGAGCTGTAGCGGTAATATTCCACGACGTCGCACCAACAAATTCAGCAATTTTTTCAAACGAATTTGGCAGAGAAAAAAAGTGTTGTATTACTTGTTGAATTGCCTCATATTTTACACAGTCGATAAGTGTAAAGTTTTTGTTAATAATTTTTTTTCATAATTATTTTCATTATATATGATAAGAGCAAAATAAGACTAGTGCAGAAGAGTATAAAGTAAATATTACGGGTTTTGAAAAAGTAATTTTTTACTAGAAACTATATTTTAAAAATAAAAATAAGTGGAGGTTTTGTTTTGGGCACTGTCCTCTAACAACGATACGAACATATACTGAAAGGCCGAACAAACTCGTTTAAGCATGGGTATTGTAATACACAGATATGTAAACAGGCAGAATATGGGCTCGTCAACGCCTATATAACACAAGTGTCTGGCGCAGTTGATACAGCGGTTACTGCTGCTACAATGGCAGTTTATCAACATTAAAGCGAGTTTAACATGGTGTTATAGTCGGTGCACAAGCGCTACGGGACGCAGCATCTCCGAAGCAGCGATGAAGTGGGGATTTTCCCGTACGACCATTTCACTAGTGTACCGTGAATATCAGGAACCTGGTAAAACATCAAATCTCCGACATCGCTGCGGCCGGAAAAATATCCTACAAGAACGGGGCCAACAATGACTGAAGAGAATCGTTAAACGTGACAGAAGTGCAACACTGCCGCAATTGCTGCAGATTTCAGTGCTGGGCCATCAACAAGAGCCAGCATGCGAAACGTTCAACGAAACGTCATCGATATGTGCTCGTGTGCCCTTGATGGCTGCACGACACAAAGCTTTACGTCGACATTGGGCTGTTAATGACTGGAAACATGTTGCCTGGTCGGACGAGTCTCGTTTCGAATTGTATCGAGCGGATGGACGTGTACTGGTATAGAGACAACCTCATGAATCCATGGACGATGCATGTCAGCAGAGGACTATTCAAGGTGGTGGAGGCTCTGTAATGGTGTGGGGCTTGTGCAGTTGTAGGGATATGAACCCCTGCTACGTCTGGATACGACTCTGACACTTGCATAAGCATCCTCACTGATCCCATGCATCCATTCATGTCCATTGTGCATTCCTATGGAGTTGGGCAATTCTAACAGGACAATACATCTTACACGTCCAAAATTGCTATAGAGTGGTTCCAGGAACACTCTTCTGCGATTAAATACTTATGCTGGCCACCAAACTCCCCAGAGATGAATATTATTTAGCATATCTGGGATGCCTCGCAAAGTGCTGTTCAGAAGAGATCCCCACCCCCTCCTATTCATACAGATTTATGGACAGTCCTGCAGGATTCGTTGTGTCAGTTCCCTCTAGCACTACTTCAGACGTTACTCGAGTCCATGCCACGTTGTGTTGCAACACTTCTGCGTGCTCGCCGGGACCGTACACGACATTAGGCAGGTCTACCATTATCTTTGGCTCTTTATGTACAAAGAAGGCACAAACAAAAAGAAATATTACTGCCCTCTGGAAACGTATTCACAGAGAACAGGTTTTACTTAGCTACTGGCTATAAAAAAGGCAATCTCAGGTCCATAACGAATGCTCACATCCTTTACGCATAGGGGACAGCACTGGCTTTCGTCTGCTACGGCGCCACTGCTTTTCCTGATGAGCCGGCATTCTAATCCAGACCAAAGGCCGCGCCGCATCAGATAACACCCGCACAGTCGAGAGAAGGAGGAGGCGGAGGAGGAGGCGACTCACTGTACACGGAGCATATTTCACTCTCCTGTCCCGCCCCGTCCTCTCCAGTATAAACAGGCCATTCTACGCTCGCCGGTTCGCCTTCACGCTGTCTCCGCTTTATTCCTGCCGGCGGGTCATAGAGCGCCGTCTTAGTCGGTGTCCTCCGCTGGGCTGGGAGCGGTTCTCTCTTCTCGGCAAGCAGCGGCGTAATTACGGCTGTTGTAGCACCTCGTTGGGTGCGGAGCTCTGTTTGTGCAGTTCCCAGGACTTCCAGTTATTCACGCGGGGACAAAGAGGCTCGTAGCGTTTTCCCTCCTCCTTTATTGCCGCTCTATGCTCACTTCAATACTCTCTGTATATGTAAAGAGGAATCCGCCGCTTCCGTGACTCACGTCCTTTGTAGTCGAGGCGTGCCTGTTCTCGCAACTCCTTACACCGGACTCTGTGATTCCTTGTCTTCTTCGGGCTAGTACAACTGCTTCCTGTGTAAGGAACGGCGCGGAACAACACAGATTACGGTTAAGCGGTGTAATCACGGCGTGCTTGTCCTCCTGACACTGCAGTTCGTGATTCCTCGTGTTCTTCAGCAATTGTTCATACTATTGATTTCTGTGTAAATGACGATTCCAAACACTAGGCGGCCGAGCGTGTAAGAGAAATCTCTGTAGCACATCATCAAGCACTCTAGCTGTAAGTTCTTTGTCCGTACCCGATGGCACTGAAGTTGTATCAGCCACTTTAACCCGTTCTGTACGTCGCAGCTCAGGCGGAAACTACGCACTTCACCTAAATTTCCGTCTACTGAAGCTGACCCTTGAAATTTAGGTTTACTTCACTAAAAATGAGCAGCCAACCAAGACTAATTTCAACAAAAGACTGACGCTCGTATTACTGGTACCCTCAAAAAGTGCACTTTTTTTGTAATTAATCAAACCGATTTTGTGAAATGTTGTGCTGAAAATTTCTTGAACATACGCAGTTAGTAACATATACAATCTGACCAAAAATATCCGGACACTCCTTTGTAATGCAGAGATGATCACTGGATATTTCGAGAGACGGACCCTCCAGTATAAAAGTAGGGCTATTGTATTGTTGGTAGAAAAGCGGTAACGCTTCTGGAAGGCATGGCCTGTCATTGCATATCGCCAAAATAAATAAATAAATAAATAATCCATTAGCTACGTTTCGAATCTTGTAAAACTGCTCAGTTCGACTGTCGGCTTCATGTTATTGTGCAGTGGAAGCGCGAAGGAATGACCACAGTTAAACCAAGACCAGGGAGACCTCACGTACTGACGGACAAGGACCACCCAGCATTGCGAAGGTCTTCAAAAAATGGTTCAAATGGCTCTGAGCACTATGGGACTTAACATCTGTGGTCATCAATCCCCTAGAAATTAGAACTACTTAAACCTAACTAACCTAAGGACATCAGACATCCATGCCCGAGGCAGGAGTCGTAGCTGCAACCGTAGTGGTCACGCGGTTCGAGACTGAAGCGCCTAGAACCGTACGGCCACACCGGCCGGCGAAGGTGTTCACAAAAAATCACATGAAATCAGTGGAAGGAAACAGTCGTAGGTTCCGAAGATCTAACAGAAATCTGGCTAGTACAATGACCCTGTATAGGGAGTTAAAAAATAATGGAGTACGAAGGCTGAGCATTTCCTCACGAGCCACAAATTTATGAGTCAGACCAGAACCACGCATGAAGATCTACGGTGAAGAGCCAAAGAAACTGGTACACGTGGCTAATATCTTGTAGGACCCCGAGAGCACGCAGAAGTGCAGCAACACGGCGTGGCATGGACTCGACTAATGTCTGAAGTAATGTTGGAGGGGACTGACACAATCAATCCCGCAGGGCTGTCCATAAATCCGTAAGAGTACGAGGCGGTGGAGATCTCTTCTGAACAACACTTTCCAAGGCATCCCAGATCGCCGGCGGAAGTGTCTAAACTCAGACGAATGTTCCTGGAAACCACTCTGTAATATTCTGGGCGTATGGGGTGTCGCATTGTCCTGCTGGAAGTGTCGGAATGCACATGGACTTGAATGGATGCAGGTGATCAGACAGCATGCTTACGGTCGTGTCACATGTCAGAGTCGTATTGTAGACATATCGGGGGTCCCACATCACTGTAACTGCCCACGCCCCATACCATTAAAGAGCCTCCACTAGATTGAACAGTCCCCTGTTGACATGCATCACATCACTCCAACTGCCCACGCTCCATACCATTAAAGAGCCTCCACTAGATTGAGCAGTCCCCTGTTGACATGCATCACATCACTCCAACTGCCCACGCTCCATACCATTAAAGAGCCTCCACTAGATTGAGCAGTCCCCTGTTGACATGCATCACATCACTACAACTGCCCATGCCCCATACCATTAAAGAACCTCCACTAGATTGAACAGTCCCCTGTTGACATGCATCGTCCATGGATTCAAGAGTTGAAACGAGACTCGTCCGACCAGGCAACATATTTCCAGTCATCAACAGTCCAATGTCGGTGTTGACGGTCCGAGGCGTGGCGAGGCGTAAAGGTTTGTGTCGTGCATTCATCAAGGGTACACGAGTGGGCCTTCGGCTCCGAAAGCCCATATCGATGATGTTTCATTGAATAGTTCGCACACTGACACTTGTTCACGACCCAGCATTGAAATCTGCAGCAATTTGGGGAAGGTTTGCACTTCTGTCACTTTGAACGATTCTCTTCAGTCGATGTCGGTCCCGTTCTTGCAGGATCTTTTTCGGGCACAGCGATGTCGGAGATTTGACGTTTTGCCGGATTTCCCAGTACGCTTTCGAAATGGTCGTACAAGAAAATCTCCATTTCATCGCCACCTCTGCGATATCGTGTCCCATCGCTCGTGCACCAAGTATAATACCACGTTTAAGCTCAGTTTCATCTTGATAACCTGCGATTGTATCAGCAGTAACCGATCTAACAACTGTGCCAGACACTTGTGTTATATAGGCGATGCCAACCGCAGCGCCGTATTCTGCCGTCAAAATGACGCTGTCGAACATTGAGACAGTCTTTCTCTCTGCTTTGTACATTAGCTCAGCCTGAAACCAAAGCATTTTAAACGAAGTCAGAAACACTTGGCCTCACTGGAGAACTTTCTGAATATGAAGAAAGCCGCGCTCAGTTTGCGCGTAAGCGCATGAGTACTGCCATGGTTTCAAGAAAGTTTTCGATCAATATTCAATCCAAAAATTTAAAATATCCTACTTATTTGATCATCTACTGGAGATAAATAATCATTTATACGAGTCCAACGACTGTACTCTGTGCGTTATGTTTATCTGCAGGCAAATGACGGTTTGATTTTTGTTAACCACTTGCTGTCTTAAAGATTCTCGTTGTCGTCGCGAAGGAAAGCTTCGTAAATGGTGACGGACAAAGAGGAAAACAGTGCATAATTTCTTAGACTTCATCAACATAACTTATCGCGAGTCATTTTCACTGTGTTGCAGCGATCAGGCCTAAAGTTCACTTGAGAAGCATAGAATTTCAGTGAAAATGTGAAATGTTGACGTTTACGCACCGCAACAAACTACATTCCCTAAAATAAATGAACTGCATACGTCCTTGGTTCCAATATATGCGTAATTATTTTAGACTGTCGCCCTTTTTCTGGGAGGGGGCTTCAGGAAGTAAGTTACAAATATCGTCACCCCATAGCGCAACAAGCGTGTTGGATTGCCAGGAGAGAGAGTATGGATAACAGGTGCATCTCACAGGGAAAGGCCACGACGTTGGGATCACAGATCTAATTCAAGCTTTGTTCTCCTTTGAAGGCCCTTAAAACAACATAATGTACAAGTAGTAAGGTGTACTATTCTGGCAATCGCAAGAGAAGTTTAATGAGCGTCTATTGTTTGCTTGTGTACCTGTGCGTAGGTACCGTGCGCTACTGTTCATGGTGGTCAACCTTATGTTATAAAAAAGGTAATGAACGGATCAGCGAAGAACCTGACCAGTTGTCATCGGACGTCCGCCCCCGAACGAACTGAACGAACAATAGAGAACAAAAATGAGATCAACAAAAAGAAAGTGATTAGCGTTCGAGCGTCGTAAGACGAACGTATGTGTGGCGATGGTTCGACTCCCGCTGGAACATAATTATAAAATGGTTCAAATGGCTCTGAGCACTATGGGACTTAACATCTGAGGTCATCAGTCACCTAGAACTTAGAACTACTTAAACCTAACTAACATAAGGACATCACACACATCCAAGACCGAGGCAGGATTCGAACCAGCGACCGTAGCGGTCGCGCGGTTCCAGACTGTAGCGCCTAGAACTGCTCGGCCACAACGACTTAATTATCAATCTGTTTTTCATCACTGCTTATATAATTTAATTTACACGACATTTAAGAGGTAATATAATTAAAAAAACACGTGTATTTGCATTAAGTTTTCGTTAATTTCACGTTATTTAACTTCTTACTGCTTTTAATGAAATTTAATTATTTGAACAAACATATTTACAACTGCAGACAAATAAACGAAGAAACGCATAGAGTTTTCCTGAAAGTGTGTGCCTGTCGTGATTTGTGAAATCCCTTAATCACGCAATCTGGTAATGTACCCGGAACTACTTTGCACCTCGACGCTTCGAGCTGTAGACACAGAGGCAGGCCCCATTTGGCAGTTAACCTGCGTAGCGGTGAGACGTTGCTAATGTAGCAATAACAGTTTAGGTGCAAATTTCTCGAGTATCACAGAATTTACGCTCCTACTACAAAAATGAAGGTGACTCCCTGTCTGACTTGGGCTTTCCAAGCCTGTCCCTCGTCCTTGAAAATTTAATTAGAAATCGTAGATAGTCAAATAATATATGAAATTCATTACAGCTTCATGAAAATGCACGTGGGATTTTTGACTATATTACCTCTCAAATGTCATATAAATTAAATAATGGGACTAGTGATGAAAAAATATATATAATAAAAGTTCGTGTTAGTGCGATCCAAACCGTCGCCTCGTCCATGACCCTATTGCATGGCGTCAACGCTAACCGCTTGCCTACAATGACTTGTTACGTCCAAGCACCTCCAAAGAGACACGTCAGGTACATAATGGACTCGTAAAACTTCTCTTGCGATATTATCGGAACTGCCACAGTAGAGCACCTTACTACTTGCTCATTATGTTGTTTTAGTGGCCTACTAAAGGTGTACGAAGTTTGCAGTTTATCCGTGATGCCAACGTCGTGACCTCCCCGGTCAGTGTGACAGTGAAATGGCGCGGCAACGGAAGAAAAATGGCTCTGACCACTATGGGACTTAACAAAATGGTTCAAATGGCTCTGAGCGCTATGCGACTTAACTTCTGAGGTCATCAATCGCCTAGAACTTAGAACTAATTATAGCTAACTAACCTAAGGCATCACACACATCCATGTCCGAGGCAGGATCCTAACGTGCGACCGTAGCGGTCACGCGGTTCCAGAGTGAAGCGCCTAGAACCGCTCGGCCACACCGACCGGCAGCAACGGGAGACCTACTGTAGATATATGAAGATAGTAACTGCTCTCGAAAGACCAGATACCATTGATGACCGTGCAGCTTCTCTAGAATGAATGATAATTAATTGAAACCCTGAGCTGCCGACAGGTGTTGTTGATATACCTCGATGGGGACAGCTGAAAATGTGTGCCCCGACCGGGACTCGAACCCGGGATCCCCTGCTTACATGGCAGACGCTCTACTCATCTGAGCCACACCTCAGTGCAGCGCGACTGCAGGGACTTATCCCTTATCCCTTCCCGTGAGACCCAGCGGTCTACCATGTAAGCAGAAGATCCCGGGTTCGTGTCTCGGTCGGGACACACATTTTCAGCTGTTCTCATCGAGGTATATCAACAACACCTCTCGTCAGCCGAGGGTTTCAATTAATTATCATTTAACCTACTGCAGAGCTGAAGTATACAGGGCAGTACGATTACTGTGTGCATAACGTCTAAATTCCAAACAGATTCATCGTGAAATTCTGGCAGTATATGGACCAAATACACTGTCGCGTCAGCCTTTGTGAGTTACGTCAACAGCTGGACCAAGGCCACACAGACGTGGGTAATGCTGATCACGGCATCGGTAAGGACCACGGACGACAACCTGCAGGTAACCGAGGAAATGATTCCCAACAATTGCAGATTTTTCCGACGATGAAGACGTTCACAAAGTGGTTCTTGAATGGTTCCGTGACCAACTAGTCGATTTCTGTCACTGAGAAACTAAACGATTGGTAGAATATTGTGGTCATTGTTTACAGAGACTTCACTATTTAAAAGCGTAGTGATGTGCCAGTCTGAAGTGTAGTACAGTATTCAGTGAAAGTTACTTGGCCTGCCACAGTAATGAGTGACTTACTTTCTGAAGTCGCCTCGTACAACTCAGTACGACTGAGCGCACAGGCTGTATTCATTCGTGGCGGCTACACAACCCTGCCGATTCGGCGACCTCGGTGGTACTCTGCCCTCGGGAAACCGCAGCAAGTGTTCTCGGCGGAACATACCGTGACAGAGCAATCCAGCAGAGCGCCTGTGGTTTCATAAAGACCGGTAGCCTTCAGACCGCAGCTGGCAGGCCGAGAGTAATGCACCTGAGAGAACAACAGTTCAGAGCAGCGGCGACGCGCAGGCCCCTCCTCTACCTTACGGCGAAACCAGCACCTCAGCAACAATTGTGGTTCCAAGATTTCTTAAGTAACAGAACCCAGTACGTTGTCCTCGAAGGCGAGTGTTCATCAGAGACAAAGGTATCGCCAGAAGAGCCCCAGGGCAGTGTGGTAGGACCGCTGTTGTTCTCTATGTACATAAATGATTTGGCGGACAGGGTGCACAGCAATCTGCGGGACCTTCTTGATGAAGCTGTAGTGTACGGTGAAGTTTCGAAGTTGAGTGACTGTAGGTAGATACAAGACGACGTAGACGAAATTTCCGCTTAATGTGAGAATGGCAGCTATCCCTAAATGTGGAAAAATATGAGTTAATGGGGATGAGTAGGAAGAACGAACCTGTAATGTTCGGATAGAGTATTATTGGTTCAAATGGCTCTGAGCACTATGGGACTTAACAGCTGAGGTCAGTCCCCTAGAATTTAGAACTACTTAAACCTAACTAACCTAAGGACAACACACACATCCATGCCCGGGGCAGGATTCTAACCTGCGACCGTAGGGGTCGCGCGGTTCAGAACTGAAGCGATTAGAACGGCTTGGCGACACCGGACGGCGTATTACAATTGTCCTGCTAGACACAGTCAAGTCGTTTAAATATCTGAGTGTAACGTTGCAAAGCGATGTGAAATAGACCGAGCATGTGAGAACTGTGGTAGGGAAGGCGTATGGCAGACTTCAGTTTATAGGGAAAGTATTAGGAAAGAGTGGTTCACCTGTAAAGGAGACCGTACATAGGACGCTGGTGAGACCTATTCTTGACTACTGCTGGAGTGTTTGGGACCCGTATCAGGTCGGATTGAAGGAAGACGTCGAAGCAGTTCAGAGGCGGGCGGCTAGAGTCGTTACCGGTAGGTTCGGACAACACGTAAATGTTACGGAGATGCTTCGGGGACTCAAATGGGATTCCCTGGAGGGAAGGCGACGGTTTTTCGAGAAGCGCTTTTTAGAAAATTTGGAGGAACGGCACTTGAAGATGACTGTCGAACGATTCTATTGCCGCCAACATGTACTGCGCGTAAGGCCCCCGAAGATGAGGTATGAGAAATTAGGGTTCATACGGAGGCATATACACAGTCGTTTCTCCCTTGCTGTACAAGTGTATTCGAGTGGAGCAGGGAAGGAAATGACTATTAGTGGTACAGGGTACCCTCCGCCACTCGCCGTACGTTAGCTTGTGGAGGATCTATGTAGATGAAGATGTAGAATCGGGTCACGCAGCAATGAAAAATTACCGCAAAGTTACCTCCTCCAGTCTACTGCCGTATGGAATATTCCCTAATAGAAAAGCCCAAAATAAACCAAATGAGCCGGCCGGAGTGGTCAAGCGGTTCTAGGTGCTACAGCCTGGAACCGCGGGACCGCTACGGTCGCAGGTTCCAATCCTGCCACGGGCATGTCCTTAGCTTAGTTAGGTTTAAGTAGTTCTATGTTCTAGGGGACTGATGACCTCAGCAGTTAAGTCCCATAGTGCTCAGAGCCTTTTGAACCAAACCAAGTGAATTATTGGAATGAGTTGTGTGACAAAGTCTTAGTAGCAACCCTTGAAAATTAACATGGTTTTAAAATCTTGTTCAAGGTTTATTTGTCTTTCCAATTTCTGACAGTTCTCGCTCTTTTGTCACTGAGATGATATTTTACCCCACCACAACAATACACAGCAGTATTTGTTCAAAAGTATCCAGCAACGAATTGGAAGACATCAGTATGGGTCTGACGGCTTCAGCTCTGTTCGGGTCACTTTCAATGAAGTGTCCAAATATCTGAGCTGCGATGGCAGCCCAACCTGCCTCAAGAGCCGAAACCAGTATTGGTGTCGCATGCTGGGGTCTGGAAAGAAGTCGAAGTTCTAACTCGTCGCAAATGTGTTCCATTGGGTCCAGGTCGGGACTCTGGACAGGTCAGTGCATTTCCAGAATGTCATTGTCCACAAACAAAAGCACCACACATGCCGCTTTTAGACAGGGCACACTGTGATGTTGGTACAAACAGTCCTCGTCTCCGACATATTCCTCTGCTGTATGTGGTACGTCCTCATTACCTCCCACATTTAGCGCTATCTTAAGCGTAATAACGAAACCACACCCTAACCAACGAAGACACGACCTCCTCCATAGTTCACTGTTAGCGCTAGACGTGAGGGCAGGTAACCATCTCTAGGCGTTCACCACACTCAAACATTTCCATCGGGCTGTCACAGGATGCAGCGTGATCCATCACTCCATATCACTCATCTCCATTTGTCCACCAGCGGCGCCGCTGTTTACTCCACCTCAAACTTCGCTCAGCTTTGACTTCAGAAATTTGTGGCTTGTGAGTAGTTTATCGTCCACTATACTCCATTCTTTTTGACTCATTACGCACATTAATTAATAATATACTAATGGCCATTAAAATTGCTACACCAAGAAGAAATGCAGATGATACACAGGTATTCATCGGACAAATGTATTATACTAGAACTGACATGTTACTACATTTTCACACAATTTAGGTGCATAGATACTGAGAAATCAGTACCCAGAACAACCACTTCTGGCCGTAATAACGGCCTTGATACGCCTGGGCATTGAGTCAAACAGAGCTTGGATGGCGTGTACAGGTACAGCTGCCCATGCAGCTTCATCACGATACCACAGTTCATCAAGATTGTGACTGGCGTTTTGTGACGAGGCAGTTGCTCGGCCACCATTGACCAGACTTTTTCAGTTGGTGAGAGATCTGGAGAATGTGCTGGCCAGGGCAGCAATCGAACATTTTCTGTATCCAGAAAGGCCCGTACAGGACCTGCAACATGCGGTCGTGCATTATCCTGCTGAAATGTAGGGTTTCGCAGGGATCGAATGAAGGGTAGAGCCACGGGTAGTAACACATCTGAAGTGTGACGTCCACTGTTCAAAGTGCCGTCAATGCGAACAAGAGGTGACCGAGACGTGTAAGCAATGGCACCCCATACCATCACGCCGGGTGATACGCCAGTATGGCGATGACGAATACACGCTTCCAATGTGCGTTCACCACGATGTCGCCAAACGCAGATGCAACCATCATGATGATGTAAACAGAACCTGGATTCATCCGAAAAAATGACGTTTTGCCATTCGTGCACACAGGTTCGTCGTTGAGTACACCATCGCAGGCGCTCCTGTCTGTGATGCAGCGTCAAGGGTCTCCGAGCTGATAGTGCATGCTGGTGTAAACGTCGTCGTAATGTTCGTGCAGATGGTTTTTGTTTTGCAATCGTCCCCATGTATTGACTCAGGGCTCGAGACGTGGCTGCACGATCCGTTACAGCCATGCGAATGAGATCCCTGTCAACTCGACTGCTAGTGATACGAGGCCGTTGGGATCCAGTACGGCCTTCCGTTTTACCCTCCTGAACCCACCGATTCCATATTCTACTGACAGTCATTGGATCTCGACCAACGCGAGCAGCAATGTCGCGATACGATAAACCGCGATCGCGATAGGATACAATCCGACTTTTATCAAAGTCGGAAACGTGATGGTATGCATTTTTCCTCCTTACACGAGGCATCACAACAATGTTTCACCAGGCAACGCCGGCCAACTGCTGTTTGTGTATGAGATATCGGTTGGAAACTTTCCTCATGTCAGCACGTTGTAGGTGTCGCCACCGGTGCCAAACTTGCGTGAATGCTCTGAAAAGCTAATCATTTGCATATCACAGCAAATTCTTCCTGGAAGAAAGGAAAATATCTTCCAGTTTCCCAGTTCCAGATTTACTTTCTTGTTGATTGCAAGACAAATGCCTGAACTGTTTTCCTCCTCCTCCTTGTTTATCGGCCATTGCGAATTTCCGTTCTGGTAACTAGCTGAGAAGAATCGTGATTCTGTACTGGGCTGTATATCAATCAGCCTGTTCCACTTCTCGGCGCTTTTGACAACACCTTTGGAGTCCTGCCCACTCGTCGGCCCCTGTGGCCGAGCGGTTCTAGGTGCTTCTGCTACGGTCGCAGGTTCGAATCCTGCCTCTGGCATGGATGTGTGTGATGTCCTTAGATTAGTTAGGTTTAAGTAGTTCTAAGCTCTAGGGGACTGATGACCTAAACAGTTTAGTCCCGTAGTGCTCAGAGCCATTGGAAGCATTTTTTTTAAAGTGGGGAACCAAAAGAGCGACTCCCAAAAAAAACTTTTACATCATTTCAAACCTTCGTGAGACTTTTTCTAGCTGACACACACTACAAAACGAAAAAAGAAGTTTATCACTTATTACATTTTGGCTGTTTATGCAGTAAAACTTCAGCAACAGCCATGACGTTTTAATTTGTTACTTGTTTACTACCAGCTCCAATCGCAACACACTTTTTTTTGTCTTCCTATATACCACTGATTGCACTAGCGAAATTACATCGTTGTACGACACATACTTCCGGAGAGAGGACGCCATAAACACGGATACGGATGAAAAACTAGCTTCTGCTTTAAATTAAAGCGGCCAGTGTCCGATAACAATAGAATTTAGTGACCTGCAACTAACTTTAAACGTATTTTCAAATGTTAAACTTTTTCTCACTTACATGCTTGACGCCAAAATTTAAACATTAAATAATTTGTAAAGTAATCAGAAGTTTGAGCTGTTTTGTACATGGGAGTTAGATCCTGTAAGAAATCAGAGGTTTAAAGCTAGTAACCTATTTAAATGGTAGGAATGAATTGCTTTCTCATCGTATTGAACACTGCGAACACAACGCAGTCGAAACCGCTAGACGCCACAGGAACCTTATTGCCTTTGATTAATATCTCTTATTTTATTTTGACGTAAGCCTGAAACTGTCGTGTAATAGCTACAGGGAGAACGTAAGAACTGCTATTGTTTCCCGCGGCAGTAATGTTCCAGAGCAGCGGGTATCGCGGAGCGGCTTAGAGTGAATGCCCGCCAGCGGCAGATGGGTCCACCCTTTCCTCCCTCCCTCACTCTGCTTACGTCTTCCGGCTCTCGGCGTGCGGCCCGCCCCACAACCCGCGATGCACGAACGGCTCCTCCGGCCGGCGCCCTCCTGCCACGCGTTTCCGGCTGGTATTCGCTTCCGACAGCACATTACTGGACGCCTTAGCGTGCTACGGGACACTGACCTCGACCAGGTACGTCGTGTTTCTCCGCCCACACATTTCCCGTTTGCCTTCCTACCCGTGCTGCTGCTTTGCAATAAGTCGGAAACTTCAGTGGAGACACAGAGAACCGGTATAGCTCGAGTACTGCAGCATGTGGATAAACACGAAACCGAGGGGTGGAAACATTTCTTCCGTGTTCAAAGAATTACGTGTGAATTGATGCATTCGGAACAATTACCTTTACTTTTCTTTGATCTCGTCAAATTTTTGTTACAATATACTACTTCGTTTTTCCACTAAAACTTACGCTTTCATTATTTACTGAAAGTATACAGGGTGAAAAGTATTTAAGCCGACAAACTCCCGGAGGTTATAGGGGACATCAAAACAAATATTTTTCTCTAGGGACATTTTCTCCTATGAGGAGTATTTAAAGCGGTAGAGGAAGATTTCTCTGGCGGAAAATTAATTAAACCAACAAACACTTTTCCTTTTTTTTTTTAATGACCGAGACACAACAACTAGGTAGCAGATACGGCCCAATTAAACAGTCTTCAACAATACTGATCCACACATTAACGAAGAACCGCACTTGATGAGCCCTAGTAACTATGGCATGTGGGTTATCCTCACTCCAAACATGTTGCATGTTGAAGACTCCATCACGCCCGAACGTTGCTTCATCGGTAAACAACACAGAGGATGGAAATGTAGGATGCATTTCACACTGTTCTAGGTACCAATGCGGAAACAGTGCTCTGGTTGCGGGTTGTGGACACGCTGTAAGTGAAATGGGCGTAACAATTGCTCTCGAAGGACTGTTCTTCTACTGATTCGTCCCCATGTGACGTGCAATTGCACGAGTGCTGATTGAAGGATCCCGCTGCACATGCTGCAAGACAGCTTCCTCAAATTGCAGCGTTCTTACCGTACGCCGGCATCCCTGTCCAGGTAATATGCTAAATGACCCGATCTCACGCAGACGTTGGTACACAGGTCGTATGATGCGGGATACGGCGATTAGGATATTGCTGTTGATAAACCCGCTGTGAAGCTCGTCCGTTGTGATACGCTATGTAGTACGCACCAACCATATCAGTGTACTCGCTCCAGGTGTATCGCTCCATTAGTAAACAGAGACAATGCACTACTACACAGGTGGACAGCAATTGCCTACAACTGAAGAGCGTAATACGCCCTCTAACTACTGAAGATCGTAATACGGCCTCTATCAACTGAAGAGCGTAATACGGCCTCCAACGGTTTAAATAATCCTCGTAGGAAAGAATGACATTGGGGAAAAATATTTGTTTTGATGTCCCCTACAACCTCCCAGAGTTTGTCGGTTTAAATACTTTTCACCCTGTATGTCCGATGAGCAGTCATAAATTTTCAGTTACCACCTCGAAAATGTCAACCTGCAACCATGACACTTATGTCCCCCCTTCAATATGACACACTTTTCGCAGCAATGAATGACTTGGCAGACATCTTGAGTGCATATGTCTGCAGTTGCACTCTTCTGAAAATGTTTCACCTCGAAGATCACATCGTCGTCATTCTGGAAGTTCATGGAACTCAATGGTTCCTCCATTCGTTGGAAGACGAGAAAGGCTGTATCAGCAAAATGTGGAGGCGGAAGTAAAAAATGATAGCCCAAAGAAGAATCATGAGCTGGGTCGCTGTCACGGAGCAGAAACACCGCTTGGATAGCGCCTCGGAACACCTTGTCTTGACAGCCTTCCACAATGTCGTAATGAGATTCCGGGAGTATGCTCCTGTAATGTCTTTCGTGTTACGGGAATAATCTGTTAGCACCATCATATCATGGTAGTTTAAAAAAAGAAACAAATAAATTCATTGTCCGAAGACACTTGGGCCTTGGTCTTTCCCGGCAGTGGTGAATCCACCTATTTTCATAACTTGTTTGTTTCTTCGTCAGTCATGGTTACGCGGCTATAGATTTAACTGAAATGATGTACAATCATGGTTTATATATACGGTGTCGTCAGAAAATGTCTGAAACGCTTGTAGGGATGTTGCAAGGCAGGTTGTACTGAGATGTGAATGTTACAACAACAAAAAAATTCAATACGTTGCGCCGTTTCCGAGTTATTTAGCATTGAAGTTAGCCAATCAGATCGTCGCGCACGTAAATTCAAGTTTCAGCTAACGAGACAAAGCACTCATTGGGTAACACGGCCCTGGCAGGCCGCTTGAATGCGAGCGCGCGACGCCCCGATTGGCTAAATTCTATGCTAAATAACTCGGAAACGGAGCAACGTATCGAATTTTATTTCTTAACATTTATGACAGTACAACCTGCCCTGTAACAGCCCTACAAGCATTTCACACATTTTCTGACCACTCTGTATATAACCTCTTCGTCCGAAGTAAATCCATGGCGATAAATGTCTTCCTTCAGAGCTACAGAAATATGGAGTTCAGGTGGGAAGAGATCGGTAGTGTATGGAGGATGTGTTGAGATGTTGAGTGGCTTCTTTTGCCTGTCGCCTCTCATTTTCCTAAATTATATTAATGTTTTATCTCATTGCAAGGTAACAACTGGCCAGATAAGGTTATTGTAATGAGAGGATTTGTACTGAGAGCTCAAAGTAGTTTTCAATTGATTCCTATGCATGTTGGGTTACTTCTCTGGGTGGCCTGTACGAGGCGAGCATTGAAGGACTCGGCACACTGCGTTTCTGGTTGCACTTCTCTGCACTGAGAGGGTCGACATCAATGGGCTTATGCGCCTGGCGGAACGACTGACGTCGGTTGAGTTTCGCCTATTGTATGCAGGGTGAAACGACGTGAGAGACGTCTGAGTGTCGCCGCAGTTTATGTGTTTACCGTTCCGTCGCACCCAAAACGAAGACTGCGGGCACCGACTGACTGCATTGTCCTCTTGATTCTGAGAATACTTGTGGACTGTGCCCTGCAGGGCGCGACTGTCTGGCGCCAGATGGCCGATGGTCTAGGCAGCTTGTTTTCGTAGCCAGTCAAACGGCAAATTCAGTGCCCTCAGCTGAATAGCACATGCATGATTGGTCAACTTAAACTGAGGCTAGTTGACATCATAAAGCACTGCTCGAAATTGGAGGGAACGGTCACCATTGGGGCGAATGATGTTCTGAGACAGTGTGAGGGAATTTCGGAATCAGCACTGAATGATGATTCGCGGTTTTTGAGGATAGTAGGGAGTTGAGCAATGCTGGCTTCGCTCTTGCGTTGCGGGAGCGCAGTGATTCGGGATCTGATCTTTGTCGGAGTTGTACGGTCTTGCAACTTAGTCGCACTTTTTCGGCAGCCTTCGAGGCCAAGGGTTGAAACAGAGTTGCTGCACAGCAGAAGTCGGCACCTACATCATCAGAACGCTGCCTACCGACGACCTGCTACAGATTTCAGTACTGGTTCAATATTTTGCGGTTCCGGCATTGTAGGACCTATCAATTTTAAACTGAAGTCCTCAACAGCACACTCGCTTGCTTTGCTACAAGTCCACCTTGCTTGTTTCTCCATGTGATCCCATTTGAGCTCTCACTACTAATCGAGATACTCCAGTATAGTCGGGAGAGCAATATTTCATTCATTAGGACCTCCAGTCATTATCGTCAATCTACTGTATTACAGAGAATAGGAGCCCCTTCTTCTCGAGCTAACTCTTTCTCTCAAAATAGTTAGTATAACCTATCCTTTAACCTACCCTTTGTGTCGATAATCATGTGCCTTTATGTTCTGATGTATAATAAATCTCATTGTAATAATTAATCCGAATATCATTTCGTATACATGTGCAGAATTCCATTTCTTGTTGTTTATTATGATAAAGTTCTCTTTCTTTTTCTCTGAGTACATTACGATTTTTATTAAATTATTGTGTGTGTGCTCTCCTTATTTTACTAACTAGCAGGGTCCACCGTCATTTCCTTTCGTTACCATTGTGCGCATAATTAATTAGGTGGTAGGAAAGGGGGGGGGGGGGGTCGAGTGCATGTCTCGTTCTCATGCAAAATTCGTCAGAATTAAAGAGGTACAAACTCTTCTCCAGCCCGGCACCTCGCAGTGTAACGGCTCCCCAGCATAACTTCCTCGGCTTACCCGAAAGAACAGGCATACCAGCTCAGGGAAAATTATGACGTACCTATTCCTATGACTGCAAGGGCCCGATGCTCATTGAGTTCCTGGAACACGGTGCCACAACTAACGCAAAGCGGTACCTGGACGCTTGAACTTGCCATCAGACGGCTTCATTCTGTTGCAGGATAACGCCCGCAACTTGCTGCCAAGGTTCTTTCGACACGCTGCAGAAGTTTCGGTGGGAAGCCCTTACGCTCTCTGTCCATGCGATTTCCGTGTTTTTGCAACCCTGAAGTAAGACGTTCGTGGAGGTCGATTTGGTTCGGACGCAGAAGTGCACGCCTGGACGCAATCATGACTCCGTAGACGACCACAAACGTTTTTACATGAAGGCAACGGCCGTCTTGTCCCACAGTGCGATAAATGTATTAGTACTTCTGGCAATTACCTTTTGAAATAATAAACAGTTATTTTGCTTTTTTCCATTTGTGTCGTTTAGATTTGACTGCCTCAATACATACAAGGTGTCCCAGGAGGACCGCTCAATGCTCAGCGATATGACACGCAAGAACAATCGAAGTAGAAAAATATAGTAAGCTTGGGCTCTAAAATGCATCCCTTAAGAGCTGTGACCACTCGTTCGTCTTCGCTGCTGTGAAACAGATTTCTCCTACTGAACAAGTTCTATTAAGGCAAGCATTGTAGAGTCCAAGTTTACTAGACTTTCTCAATACGAATGATCGTTCCTGTCATACGCCTGAATATTGACCATTCCTGCTGGGCTTGAAATGTTATGCCCCAAGAATTAAGAACATGTGTCGTGCAATTAATTTAGCAAGAACAACGGTAACAAACACTCACAACTGTGAGAGCGCTATAATTTACACGACATAAAATAGAAGTGTGCATTCACCATTATCGGTATTTCCTCAGAACTGTTGTTATTCCGATTTCGTCCTTATGGATGTGGCACAAACACTTCTTCTACACTACTGGAAATGGAAAAACGAACACATTGACACCGGTGTGTCAGACCCACCATACTTGCTCCGGACACTGCGGGAGGGCTGTACAACCAATGATCACACGCACGGCACAGCGGACACACCAGGAACCGCGGTGATGGCCGTCGAATGGCGCTAGTTGCGCAGCATTTGTGCACCGCCGCCGTCAGTGTCAGCCAGTTTGCCGTGGCATACGGAGCTCCATCGCAGTCTTTAACACTGGTAGCATGCCGCGACAGCGTGGACGTGAACCGTATGTGCAGCTGACGGACTTTGAGCGAGGGCGTATAGTGGGCATGCGGGAGGCCGGGTGGACATTCCGCCGAATTGCTCAACACGTGGGGCGTGAGGTCTCCACAGTACATCGATGTTGTCGCCAGTGGTCGGCGGAAGGTGCACGTGCCCGTCGACCTGGGACCGGACCGCAGCGACGCACGGATGAACGCCAAGACCATAGGATCCTATGCAGTGCCGTAGGGGACCGCACCGCCACTTCCCAGCAAATTAGGGACACTGTTGCTCCTGGGGTATCGGCGAAGACCATTCGCAACCGTCTCCATGAAGCTGGGCTACGGTCCCGCACACCGTTAGGCCGTCTTCCGCTCACGCCCCAACATCGTGCAGCTCGCCTCCAGTGGTGTCGCGACAGGCGTGAATGGAGGGACGAATGGAGATGTGTCGTCTTCAGCGATGAGTGTCGCTTCTGCCTTGGTGCCAATGATGGTCGTATGCGTGTTTGGCGCAGTGCAGGTGAGCGCCACAATCAGGACTGCATACGACCGAGGCACACAGGGCCAACACCCGGTATCATGGTGTGGGGAGCGATCTCCTACACTGGCCGTACACCTGAAAATTGCACGGTACATCCAAACCGTCATCGAACCCATCATTCTACCATTCCTAGGCCGCAAGGGAACTTGCTGTTCCAACAGGACAATGCTCGTTCGCATGTATCCCGTGCCACCCAACGTGCTCTAGAAGGTGTAAGTCAACTACCCTGGCCAGCAAGATCTCCGGATCTGTCCCCCATTGAGCATGTTTGGGACTGGATGAAGCGTCGTCTCACGCGGTGTGCACGTCCAGCACGAACGCTGGTCCAACTGAGGCGCCAGGTGGAAATGGCATGGCAAGCCGTTCCACAGGACTACATCCAGCATCTCTACGATCGTCTCCATGGGAGAATAGCAGCCTGCATTGCTGCGAAAGGCGGATATACACTGTACTAGTGCCGACATTGTGCATGTTCTGTTGCCTGTGTCTATGTGCCTGTGGTTCTGTCAGTGTGATCATGTGATGTATCTGACCCCAGGAATGTGTCAATAAAGTTTCCCCTTCCTGGGACAATGAATTCACGGTATTCTTATTTCAATTTCCAGGAGTGTATTTTGCTTAGGAGCCCATCCAGACGATAAACAGTTCAATAAAATGTAAATCTGAGGTTCTGTCTTTATAGTTTATAAATCTTATTCTATGAGAAAAAAAAGAGAAAGAAGAAAAAATGATGATATGTATTGTTCTATATAAAATGCACTAAATTGTTTTTATAATATGCCGTATATCCTAAACAGTCACTAATGCTCTTATTTCATAACCATATAGGGTACTCAGCATTTTCATGTAAACAATTTCAGCTCTTTTAGTCATACAGTAACTGTAAGCAAAATATAAGTTTGACTATAGCAGACCGTATTAGCAATATGTGATCTTCGACCGCAGATGTGATTTCGGATGTAACTAAAGATGTCAGTCAGCAACACGACGGATTCCGGGCTGTTTTGTGCAAAAGAGAAGTAAAAAAGTGTTTGTGACACATCCATGAGCGCGAAAATCGGAATAACAACAGAGTAGAAAATAAGTACATCTGAATAGCAAAACATCGTAAATATTGAAACCTCCCCTTCCATCTTTACATATTTCTTTTTTCTGGCGGACACACCAGATCGTCGGCTTATAGTAACCTCTCAAAACTCTGGCGTCTCTCTCTCCACATCCACCACTGCTGGCGGCTCACCTCCAACTGCCCAACGCTACGCGCTGTTCACATCCAACTGCCCAACACTACACCAGCGAATATTCCAACAATGAGTCCAGCCAGCCACAGGCTGCACACAGCACAGTCAGTGATTTTCAAACAGAGCGCTACGTGGCGTTACCAACATAAAAACCTAAACAGCCCATTTACAATATACACCTCGCGAAGTGTACTAGCTAAACAAAATTGTGATTTTGTATAGGGCACCTACGGCATCCAATTTCCTGCCGATGTTGTAACTATGTAATTATGTACTAACTGAAGACTCGAATGTGCATTACGGTAACTGAAGATGGTTGAAAGCTCGAAACGTGTATAGCTCAAATAAAAATACGCAGCAAAGTGCCGGCCGGAGTGACCGAGGGGTTCTAGGCGCTACAGTCTGGAACCGAGCGACCGCTACGGTCGCAGGTTCGAATCCTGCCTCGGGCATGGATGTGTGTGATGTCCTTAGGTAAGTTAGGTTTAATTAGTTCTAAGTTATAGGCGACTGATGACCTCAGAAGTTAAATCGCATAGTGCTCAGAGCCATTTGAACCATTTTTCGCAGCGAAGTGGCTGGTCACTGTATTTATTAAAGTAATCTAGTGGGCTGTCATCCCCTCACAGACATTCAGACACCCCGTTTCCACAGCAGGGTTTGAAACGTAGCAAAGGCGAAGGATGCATGCACTCCATATAAATGCCCACTAACAGGTGTCCGCATGTTTTTAACCAGATTGTTGAGGTAGTTCGCTTCAAAGGATCGCAAAGGTACACATTTATTGTGAGAATTTCTGGGACATTGGGATTACAGCCAGGCAGTTTCTAAACGACGGGTGCACAGTATTGCTGCCTCCGAAGCGGCGTTCAGTGTTTCAGTATAGCACGCAGCTGTACCTGACTGAAGGATATGTGGCCAACGCGGGCGCCACCCTTGGGTCGCTATCGGGACGACGCATCGCCGCCTCGCCCACCTCGCAGGTTCACTTTCTAAACCGGGAGCTTAGCTCCTGGGCATTCCCTTCACCGGACAGCACCAAGGCCGGGACAGGACAGGCACACCAGGACAATGACGTCCGGCACCAAGCTCACAAGCCAGTGCCTGCAACAACTCGAAACCGATACAGAATGGGTTTTCACTCTGCAGCGGAGTGTACGCTCATGTGAATCTTTTTGATAGATTAACACTTTGTCCCGCACTGGGACTCCAACTCGAATCTTTACCGAGTGAGCTATCCAACCACGACTCAAAACCCTCCTTCACGCCTTTACTTCCACCACTATCTCATCTCCTACCTTCCAAACTGCACTGAATCTCTCCTGCATACCTTGCGGGAGAAGCACTCCTGGGACAAAGGAAATTTACAGATACATGGCTTAGCCTCAGCCTGTGAGATTGTTTCCATACTGAATTTTCACTCTACTGCAGAGCGTGTGCTAATTTCACTTCTGTGAAGTTGTAACCTCCCCCTCACTTATCGACCTTAATGACAGTGAAAAATTAAACCGCGTGTACCTAATGGAAATTTGGGAAAAGCAATCGTCACCGAAGTTAATCTGTCGGTAAAGAGGGAGGAAAGGGTTACATCTAAATGAAAGGAAAAATGCAAATAAAATTGGTGGAAATTAATTTTGAAAAGGGGTAAAGTTAATAAAGAAAGTAAATGTGCGGTCGTTACGTTAACAATTAACTGGCGTCAATTAGATATTTGAGATTTGGGGAAAATTACGGTCGCTAGTCCCATGAACTACTACTATAATAACTGAAAATGAAAGATTAATGCACATATATTTAGCACTAAAAGCGTGGCAATTGAAGGTTGACACGTGTTGTGTGAAAACTGAATGTTTGTCAGAAGTAATAAATTTCGCTACACTCTGACTTAATTTAGCAAAAGAATTAATAAAACCGGAAAATTGAAAGTTAATTTAGTGACTGAATTTAATAGTGAACTTTGTTTCTGAAGCACTACAAAATTCAATAAAATAAGTTTTGTCTTGGGCTATCTCAACAATCATTTAAAAAGCTACTTGAATCTAAGCAATTTAGAAATAAGAGATTTAACTTTGAACCTGAATTAAATGATTCTGAACAATTAACAATAGTATAATTTAGTACTTACCAAGCTGAGCTGCAGTCACAGGTAACAAAACTTGCACTCTTAATTTGTTCTTGTGTAATCTAAATATTGTAGCCAGCTATGAATACCTTAACTGAACTCTGACATTAAAGCAATGAACTTTAACACTGGCGTTTGAATTTCAACGACACTCGGGTTCATTCCGGAAAAGGAAGGGATCCTGCTTGGTAATGCAATTGGGACAATGAGCAACAAAGGTTCATGCTACGTTGCTGTAATTTAAAGAGGGAAAGGGAACAATTTTAAAAGCTGAGGTCTACCATACGGTTCTAAAACTTTACATGCTTTCAGTCTTCCTTGCTGGTTGATTGAAGGTTTGAAGCTGTCGATCGAGGAAGTGGCGATAGTCACTCATTGTCGGCCGTCGCTGTTGCAGAAGCTGGAAGTTTGCAAGCGTTCTTCTCGACACGGTCACCAGGCGAAACGGGCTCTTGATGTGCGCCAGCTAATGCTTCCCGTTCGCGACACCGTGTCAGAGGTTATCATAGCAAGTCAAGTGCAATTACATGCTGCTAAACCCAGGAAGCGCGGCAACTCGCGGGAGCGCCACTCAACACACCTGCTCCACCGTCCTACTCCAGCCAGACTCCCTCTGACCACGCTCCATGTGGCAGAGTTCACACTACCAAAGATCCTAAACACTTTGGTTCTCCACACGACCTATCGATGTAATCGTTCGATAGCATAGTTTTCCCTAGGCCTGATCCAGCGTAAAAATACAAATAACATTTACAAAACAAACCAATTATACATCGATATATATATATATATATATATATATATATATATATATATATATATATATATAGACACAGAAACGTCATACCTTCAGGTAACAAAATAAAGAAAAAACTTTTATAGTACAATAGATGGAAATAGGAGGATATGCATTTCCGGCGTTACAAAGTGTGGAAGGTAGGAGATGAGGGACTGGTGGAAGCAGAGCTGTTGAGAACGGGTTGTGAGTCGTCGTACGTGGGTAGCTCAGTCGGTAGGCAACTTGAGCGCCAAACGCAAAGTTTTCAGGTTTGTGGCCCGGCCCGCAATACAGTTTTCATCTGCCAGGAAACTTCAAATAAACGCACACTTCACTGAAAGTGAAATTCTCATTCTGGAAACATCCCCCAGGCTGTGGCTAAGTCGTGTCTCCGCAATATCCTCCCTTCCGGAAGTGCTAGTCTTGCAAGTTTCTCAGGAGAACTTCTGAGAAGTTTGGAAGATAACTGTTGAGGTACTGGTTGAAATAAAGATATTAGGGCAGTGCGTGAGTCGTGCTTGGATACCTTACTCGGTAGGGCATTTGCCCATGAAAGAGAAAGGTCCTAGGTTAGTCCCGAATCTGTTTTTAATTTCTTTCATCACCTCGCAAATCTTAAGATTATGCTTGTTGTTGTGTTGCCGTTGATGTTTGCCGTGTTTTCCTTGACTGACGAAAGACAGAGAAAAGAAAAAGAATTTAACTTAGGGACGTTCATAACATTGCTAGATTATGAAAAAGCATTTGACAAACTCATTAGACGCCTACTGGAGGGACAGATTGTGATAAAAAGAGGCTTCCCAACGCTCCTAATTAACTATGTAGAAACTCTTTACAAAAAGGATAAAGATTATAATCGATGATGTAAATAACATGACTAAAATTTTACAACAACAACACAGGTAGTTAGACAAGGATGTGACCTGTCTCCAACTCTTTTTAACATAGTCAGAGCTTGGAAACAAAGTATCACCTAAGGCATAACGATCAACGAAATGCTCTAATGCTGTATTGTACGCAGATGATCAAATAATAGTCGAAACAAATCAAGATTATCTTCAAAGAGCCGTTTATGGCTCAGGTTTTTTGGCCTCTAAATGTAACATAAACATCTCCACCAAGAAATAAACATTATAGCATGCAAGGGAAAATGATCTAAAATTGTAATAACTAATATAATATTGGAACTGGCAACCCACTTTCAGTATTTCATCTGTGACACAGGATGCAATTTCTACAATGAAATTGATAACAGTGTCTTGGAAAAGATTATGGGTGGGATCCAGGTTGCAGAAATGAGATTTCTCCGTACCAGAGAAGATCTCTTCAGAAATGAAGACTGTAGGAATGAATTACAATTTGAGTCAGCGCGCAAGAAAACAGATATAAACAGAAACAGATGGTGGGAACATGTAGGCAGAATGCATGAAAACAGAATTCCATACCAAATTCTCTACTACAGACTTAGAGGGACAAGACAGAGGGAAGCGCCACGGAAGAGATGGGTGAACCTCGTTGACCAGATCAGGATAAACCACATAATCCATGAAGACTGAAGAAGGAGGAGTATTTTGTCTTCTCTGATAGAGTACAGTGTCAACGATAAACTTTAGAGTTTTTATTTCTTTTGCCTAAAGTTCAGTTTCCAAGTTTCTCTTTGGTTTTCATTACTGATTTCTCAGAGTACAGACTGAATATAGAACGGGATAGCGTACACCTCCGTCTCACTACCTTTTCAATAATTGCCTCAGTTTCATATTCTTCGACTCTTATAACTGCCGTATTGTTTCAGAACAGGTTGTAGAAAACTTTTCTGTTAAAATCAAGTACATTAATTGATTTTACTAATAAATTTAGTAATTGAATAGGAATTTGCCACCAGTAAGTCCTGTGTCTTAAACTAGATTTACGGACCGGATTAATGTGAGTGAAGATTGTTCTTACACGTGGTACTTATTTCTTCAATTAAATTGTTAGTTTAAAAGATAGATGTACGTATTTCTTATGAATAGTTGAATTGAGAAATAAACATCCAACGAAACAGCGGTTGGCATCTCCAGGTCGCATATGAGCCTAGTTGGGCGGTCATAGTCGTGTGTAACATATTACTACATATTACATTACAAATAATTGTTTTTGTCTATATGAACAGATTTTTACCATGTGATAAGATATTTCAACTACCTTAACTGCACGTGCTTTGTGATACGTTTATGCTCCATCCCATGTAAGTGGCCCATTAAGTATCACAGCATTTCATCTGTTTTGTGTTAATTGACACGAGAGGACTACACTCCTCCTATCAGAATAAATTTCCATTTTAAGGAAAAAATAAAAAATTATATTTGTACCCAGTAATAAAGTATTATAGAGTACACAAAGGCAAATCTAAGATGTGATATACCAGTCATGGATGACTGCGTATGTCGCATATTTGCAAGAACAGGCATTTGAGGAACTGAACATTTACAATACCTCACAAGGAATAGATTTTTATTTAACGTATTGACGATACATTGATATGATTTACCTGATTAAAAGTGAAGGATACGTGATGGCCTGCATTTTAAATAATTGTGTGTAATTCAATCTAACTTTATTCACTGAATATTTGGGAACAGTTTATTCTTTTGTTTAGACACACCAGATTCAATCTAGCTTTATTCACTGAATATTTGGGAACAGTTTATTCTTTTGTTTAGACACACCAGATGACTTAGTACACATAAGTACTGTCTGTCATTTACCATTTGTTCCTTTTCGTCTCTGCCTTGTGTCTATAACCTGAGGCCAATGACCTACTACATCAGCTCGGGTAGACCTGTCTGGAATAGGATTTGTTACTCCCCGATGCTAGTTCTGCCTCTACACTAGCTGAAGACCAGCCTCTCTTCTTATTTGTTATGCCCATTTTGTGACTGCAGAGTGGCTCTCCTAATTCTAGTAGAGCGGTCTGTTTATCGCGGGGAATTCTGAAACTGTATAGTACATCTCCGCAGATGGTATACGAGCTTTTAGTTCTCCATTTGCATTTAGTGAAGCATAAAACATCGTGTACCCAACGCTAATAAAGTAAAATCTTTAGAGTAATAGTAGTTCATCAGAGTTTACACATCACAATAATAGTGAAATGCAACAGCCAAAACAGTTGTGATGTTGAATGTTTATATGCATTATTGGAAACTTGTAGTAAGTTAAAAGTAGATATAAGAAAATAATGAACACGATTGGTGACTGAAACATTCTGGTGCTACATATCAACGGAAACGTTTGCTTTCACGTCAGCTGATTTCATCTCTTGCACGAGCCCGCAAAGGGGCACAAACGCCTAATGATGGCGCGCTTTACACAAACACTACTTTCGAATTCACTTGCATGTCCTACTAATATATTACATCGAGATGTTATTTGCGCCACGTCACAGATACTATAGAAAAACGAATAATTTTCAGAACTGAACTCTGTTCTCTGTCTAACTGTAATGGGGCAAACAGTGACGATAAATTTTCGAGTCCGTGTCATGAACAAAGACGCGAATAGCAACTGGCTCTAGAACCACCCGAAACTCTTATAAGATGGAAGAACATGCCAGATTCGTTGGTAGAATAGTGTAGAATCTACTCCTACCGACTTTGGCTCTGAAAAACAAATAATTTTCCATTTATTACCGTTGTTTTGGTGTGGTGCGAATTCGTGACGTTTGGTGTTAAGAGGTTAATTTGGCCTAGTTTAGGGCCTACTGAATAACTCTGTGTACATCTCTAACTTGTATAGATGTACTGCTCCAACTTAATAATTCACATATACTGTAAGCATTTTTTACAATAACTAAAAGTATGATACAGTGTAGATATTATATATAGATATTGCCTTTTATTAAAATTTTACACACTGTGTTGGTATATGCATGTATGTAATTTAAGTTTGGTTCAGTCTAACGTAGTTACCATACGATTTTTGAAAAGTAACTGTAGATATTAAGGTGTTGTATTTAATGCGGTATGATAAACTATAGACATTACGGTGCTGTATCTAATACAATGTGATAAACGGTATCTTTGATGCATCCAAGGGCCTGAAGGTGGTGTACCGTGACGAAGAAACTAGTTACATATAACTACAACCAGTAATTACAGCCGATAATGTTATTGTTACTGCATATAAGATACTTGTTGGGGCCTCGACAGTGATTCTATTGCTAGTCTACGATAAAGAATTATTTGAAAGGGCCTCGCGTTGTATCAGCATTGTTCTTTGCCTTCAAGAGAAAAATTATGTGTGCGTGTGTGTCTAGTATTCCGTTACACCTTTGTCGAATCTCCTCTCACACATTAAGTTAGTCTCATTTCCGCGGAGGTAAATACATAAAACACTGGATAGAATACGTGAGGTCACACAGTCCCTAATCACAGGAATCTGCACTAGTCTCCTGCGTAATATTAGAAACGTCTATCCAGTGCCTTAAGAGGAAAAAAACTATTTTAATCGTTCCTTTGTTTTCGGAATGTTAGCCTTCTCCTCTCTTTCTAGCAGCAGCAACGTCACAGATACAAAACTGCACTCGCACACATTCGCCTCATGATCGATACGTGGCATATAGGGTGGGGAGAGCATAACGGTTGCTGTACGTTTCGTATACAAGCTGTCCAAATATATCCAACGTGGTTTCGTGACCACTACGTCGTCTTTCTGCCAAGAATTCACATTTAACTTCTAGCATTTCTGTTACACTATACTGACCTGTTACGATTCTAACATCGCGTATCTCTGAATTCGTCCTGCGTTATTTTGTGATGCCAGCCTTATAAAGACCCCGAACACTGAAACAGTACTCTAGAACTGGTCGCACAAGCACCTTCTGTGCGATCTTCTTTACAGATGAATTCCATTTTAAAGGACCTTCCAACAAATCGTATTATTTGAATTTTCTTCTACTAGTCACATTTATTGGTTTTATGTTTAATTTAACACACTGTGACGGAATTTTGATTCACAATAGAAACATAGGGATAATATTCTTAATTAACTAATTAATTCAAAAACACAGAATTCTCCATTAGCCTTAAGCCATTTACAATGCGAGAGACTTAAAATGTGGGAGTGCAAAACAAACGAGTGCGAGTGTCAGTATCGAGAATATCGCCGTAAACAAGCGATAGGCGATACTCATCCACACACTGCAACGCTGCCATATTGTATTAAGTGTACACTGTTTACATCTACGAAGAATGTTCGTGCAGTGAATTACGTCCAAATCAGTGTCAGACTAAGCAGTGCAGTAGTGTAATGTTACACAACAGCTGCACCAGTGTACCAACGATACACATGACATTTTGGTAAGCAAAAATCGTAAGTAAACAACTCTCATATAAAACGTGTTTCACATGATTATCACATCATAACAACTGATGTAAAGGTACGAGGGTTGTCCAGAAAGTAAGTTCCGATTGGTCGCGAAATTGAAACCACTGGGAAAAACCGGTAAAGCTTTGCACAGATGTGTTCGGCAGTGTCTCTTGTATGCCCGTCGCTCGTATCGCGTCGCTCTTTTCAGTTTTGAGTGAACAGTGAGTACGTAAAGATGCGCAGGGAATAGCGTCTATCGCAAAGTATGAAGGCCTAGTTAGAAATTTCGCCTGTGTGAAGCAGCCCACATAACACAACTGTTGAGCAGTTCCTTTTTCACGCCAATTCTCGGCCACACACTGCGGGGGCAATGAAGACGCTTCTGCAGCGTTTCCAATGAGAAGTGTTTTATCATCCACAATACAGTCCGTAATTGGCTCCCCCTGAGTATAATCTCTGTTCACAAGAACCGCTGGCTATGAAGACAAATTTTTTTTCCACAATGAGCTGCATATCAGTACATATAACTGACCGAAAGCACAGGCGGCTGCTTTCTATGACGAGGATATTGGACAGTTGATACAACACTACGACAAAACTCGAAGTTGGAGCGGCGACTAAGTAGAGAAGTAGGTGCATGGTGTACCTAACTGTTGCAAATAAAACGTTTTCACTGTGGATTCCATTTCGCGACCGCTCGGAACTTACTTGACGGCCGGAGTGGCCGAGCGGTTCTAGACGCTACAGTCTGGAACCGCGCACCGCTACGGTCGCAGGTTCGAATCCTGCCTCGGGCATGGATGTGTGTGATGTCCTTAGATTAGTTAGGTTTAAGTAGTTCTAAGTTCTAGGGGACTTATGACCTCAGAAGTTAAGTCCCATAGTGCTCAGAGCCATTTTTTGGAACTTACTTTCTGGAGAACCCTCGTATATGCAGCCCACATGGGCTGCGGTGTCTGTCACAACAGACAACTACACCCAACTCTACTCCACAGTGGAAGACACCACTGGATATCGATTCCTGGCCATCCACTGCCCCCCTCTCCCCCGCTCCAGAATACCTCAGTAGCGACTCGAGCAGCGAAAAGTGAACAGATACCTATGTTAATTTAGATTAAGATAATGTATTTTAAGCAACATTGTTTTGTATGTACAAAAGCATTATAACGAGAAAAACATGCTTGAAACGCGTTGCAATGCGTTAAATTAAAAATAAATAAATATGACTGGTAACAGAAAATACAAATAATTATCACAAGCAGCCACGGTTCCTAAAATTAGCAAATGTGGCCGCAATTAAGTATTTCTATTCGCCTTCCGTAATTCTGGTTTTACCTCTCTCTGATTCTATATAGATTCTTGGTATCACTCCTAAATACTTGTACAATGTGATGTGATCAACGTGCTCACCATTAATCCTGTAATCAGATCGTACCGATTTATTTCTTTTTGTTATAGGTATTAGGCCTGTCGTACGTTTATCCATGTTTAAAGATGGCTATTATTCATTACACCAAACGGAAATTTTGCCCACGTTTTTCAGCAATTCCTTCCGAGCTTCCAAAGGTGATACTATCCTGTAGACAAAAGTATGGTAGTGAATAATCATGTAGTGCAAACTGATCATATCTGATGTATCGTTTAGTGTGGTTTCCAAACATTGGATCTTATTTTTTACGCTTCGTTAGGGGACGTTTAATGTAGCACATCCGCCGTCCAGTATAACGTACTGGGTTCTATTAGTGAAATATTCATCGAGCTAATCACAAATTTGTGATTATACTCTGTATGGTCATAACGCTCTTTAGAAATCTAGGAACATGGAATCTACTTGTCCACACGGATCTATTGTTTTCAAGATATTGTGTATCCGTGTTGATTCCTTGCGTGGAACTTATTTTCCTCTGGAACATATTAATGTAATAATTTAATATCCATATCGGTCGTTTAGTAGTTTTGTCTGTAGTGGGCTTTACTGCACCATTCGTGAGTGGGATTTCTAGGTTAGTTTGCTGTCGGAAGTTAGTTCCCCATTTGTTGGGGAATAACCGAAACGTACAGGTTGGCAATTATTGAACTATATGAAGGAAAACGTAAATTAGTTACAAACTACGCCGTGCACATACTTTATTCAACATATAAACGTCACTACAAATATTTGGATTTAGGTTATGACACGTTCGATATACCTGCCACAATTGGCGATGATGTGGCGCAGTCGAATAGTGTAATTCTGCATGACCCGCTGAAGTGTCGGAACGTCGATGCTGTCCATGACATCCTGAATGGCAGTTTTCATCTCAGCAATGGTTTTGGGGTTATTACTGTACACCTTGTCGTCAATACAGCCCCACAAACAGGAACCGCATGTGTTCAGATGCGGAGAACAGAGCGGCCAATCGGGGCCCATGTCCGTGGCCTCTAGGCACCCCAGAGTCAGAACGCGGTCCCCAAAGAGCTCCTCCAAGACATCGAAACACTCTCCTGCTTCGATGGGGTCGAGCTCCGTCTTGCATGAATCACATCTTGTCGAAAACAGGTTCACTTTCGATAATGGGGATGAAATCATCTTCCCAAATCCTCCACGTACCGTTCGGCAGTCACTGTGACATCAAGGAATATCGCACCGATTATTCCGTGATTTGACATTGCACATCACATAGTCACCTGTTGAGGGTGAAGATACTTCTCGGTGGCGAAATGGGGATTCTCAGTCTCCCAAATGCGCCAGTTTTGCTTATTGACGAATCAATCCAAATGAAAGTGGGCTAAACCAAACTATTCATGCGCATAATAATTCCCATCATGCCCCGCGAGCAACCGTGTAGTTTCAACGCCCCAACGCAAACCGTTCTGAAGTCATGGCGATTTTATTTCGTATAGTTCAATAATTGTCGCCTTGTATATGAAATAAGCTCGTTCTTCAGTTAAAGTGTTAGTTAAGAATAACGACATTAAAACGGTTACCCTCTGAGCTCATATCCAATGTGCCATTGTCGAAACCCCAGTAAATCAGAAACGCTTTGCGTGCCAACAAAAAGTAATTGCGTGGGAGGTCAGACGCATCCCGGGTCGGGAGCAGACACAGGTGAAGGACAGTGGGCGATCGTGGACACATCTGCCGCGGGCCGAGGTCACTCGGTAACAGTCGTGAGATATACTGTTATTTACTGTTCGGCTAAGAAGAGGCACTCGTTTGCCTTGTGGCAACTTAATGCGTTTGTGGCAGGCTGCTCCTCGATGCGACCCGGTAGCGTCGGTCACGTGGAAACAGACTGGACGCCGACGGAGTTGCGCAACGTCCGTAATGTCCTCGTGTCACGGAGGTGGCAGCTCGGCCAGTTCAGATTACATCTGCGAGCCGAGGAGGGAATCTGGAGCCCGCATCAGTAAGAAAAGTGAAAGAGCGGTAACTGTGTGGGCCTAATCATGGTAGCTTCATTGCCACCCATTTCCAATGATAATTTTTTTTTTATTTGTAGTCTGCCATTTCGATATGTGCTCTGTAGCTATTAGTGTAAAAACTTTTATATGACTTCAAATGAGCTGATTTAATTTGCACGACGGTTGATTATACAGGAATGACCTGAAGTCCTTCTCTGATTGCGAAAAATTATTTCCAGCAAACTATTCTAGACACAACTATGCCGTCTGTTGCAAATGGCAGCTTAACTCGTGAGGTTTTGTATATATACACTCCAACATACACCCTGTTTGTTGCTCATAGAACGTCTGGGCGTTACTCAGTTTCACTCCATGTCTTTGCCAATATCTCTGCCGTGTCTACAGCAACGCGTATTCTCGCCGTATGATGTCGCACATCACGAACTGGTGAGATGAACACCTAATCTCTAATAAAACTCCGGAAAAAATACACGAAATGAATTCACAATTCCGAATAAGGAAACCATTAGTTGTAGCATGGAATGACGACAGTGAAAATTTGTGCTGGAGCTGGCCTCGAACCCTTATTTCACGCATTTCTGAGCTGTACGGGAATATACGAGGGTTGGAACTTTAATAGTGACAGCTATTTTTATTTACACATCGTACAAAATAGATACGTGTTTCAAACTTTTACTGACCTTCAAAGTAGTCATTAGAATTGCGTATAACCCGTTGCCAGCGATGTGGAAGTAGTAGGATACTCTTAGCACTGCCTGTTGTGTCGACAGTTCGAGCGACGCGGTCTATTGCACGACAAATTTGTAGCAGTTCTAAAGCGAATGCCATGAAGTGTTTCCTTCAGTTTAGAAATCGAGTTGAACTCACGAGGGCTTAAGTCATGGGAGTGCAGTAGGTGGTATAGCACTTAGCAGCCCCATCAGTCAAACAAATCAGTAACAGCTTGCACTGCACGTGCTTGAGCATCGTCCAGCAAAATGCTGGTCAGACGCTGCAGAAAGTGTCATCACTTCTGTGTCTATACTGTTCATTTTTGGAACACAACCTACGACCAGCTTAGAGACAGAAGTGATGACACTTTCTGCAGGACCTGACCATCATTTTGCAGGACAATGCTCAAGCACGTACAGTGCAAGCTGTTTACTGATTTGTCTGACTGTCGGGGCTGCTAAGTGCTGTACCGTCTACTGCACTCCCCTGACGTAAGCCCTCGTGAGTTCAGCTCGATTTCTAAACTGAAGGAAACACTTCACGGCATTCGCTTTAAAACTGCTACAAACTAGTCGGGCAATAGACCGCGCCTCTCGAACTGGCAACTGCCACTGCTAGGAGTATCCTACGACTTCCACATCGCTGGTAACGGATTATACACGATGCTGGTGGCTACTTTGGTGGTCAGTAAAACTTTGACACATGTATCTATTTTGTATGAGCTGTAAATGAATAGTTGCCCCTATAAAAGTTCCAACCCTCGTACACGATTGATGTACGACTAGAGGTCGTAGACGAATGGTTGGGTCTGGCCGTGAGCCGAGCACGGATAGCCAAATGGTAAGGCGACTGCCCGCGATTAGCGGGAAATCCGGGTTCGAGTCCCGGTTCGGCACAAATTTTCACTGTCCTCGTTCCATTCTACAGCTGATGGTTATCTTTTATTCGTAACTGCGCCTTCATTTCGTGTATTTAGTAGTGGCTGTAGTCGCCGTAGTGCCTGTTCCTTTAGGCATCCATGCACATCCATAGGAACTTAGCGTCGTAGTCAGGCTAACACAGGTACTCCAGTATGGTTCTCCATAAAAAAGGTCAAGGGTTTCTGTGTCTGATGAACGTGGTGGTCATGATGTTGGAATGCCTTCTACCGATCCACCTGTCCGGAACAGTTTCATCCAAGAATTGGAAAACAAATGAGCCTTGGTGTGGCGGTGCGTTATGCACTTGAAACATTACTCATGGTTGAAATTCCTGTCACTGAAGTGCAACATAAAATTCCAACATTTGCGGATATACTATCACCGTAATGGAAAACCCAGTGAAAGAGAACGGTCCAGTATTGTGTTGTGCATTAAGTCACTCCACATGTTCACCTCCTGGCTGTCCCATATCTACTGAAACGTTGTATGTGGTTCCCGACAGCGAGATCCGGACGTTGTGCCTATTTACTTTACCGGAAGTGTGAAAAGTCACTTCACCTGAAGAAAAAAAAAAAACAGAATTTTTTGAGGTAGTTACTGTCTTACACACTTTGCTTCCAGTATGTTCCTAACGAACTCAGCTCTCCTGGGACTGTCAAATGGCTGGAAAGTTGCAGACGTTCGATTATGTATGCATGGTAATGCAGTCGATGCGTAAAATTTCATTACAGTGTTACGAGGTATTTCGGTTTCTGTTGAAACACGATGCGTCGACTTCTGCGATCTGCGTTGAAATGCTGCAAGTACGGTATCCGCAGTGTAGTCACTCACTCCGTGTGTGCCATCTCTTGCCTTTACACATCAACGCAGCCAGTCTTTTTAAACTTTTCGTAACATCCTTTGATATTCCTCATAGTGACGGATCTCGACCATAAGCTCTTCCAATCTGTCGCTGAACTGTACGCTGAGGAGACAAAAATCACGGGATACTACCTAATATGGTGTCGGACGTCTTTTTGCAGGTGTAATGCAGCAAATCTACATGGCATGTACTCGTCTGCAGAAATAGTGAACCGTGCTACTTCTATAACAGTCCTTAATTGAGAAAGACTTGTCAGTGCCGTATGTTGTGAACGAACTCATCTCTCGATTATGTCCCTTAAATGTTCGATAGCACTCATATTGGTCGATCTGGATGTATAAATCATTCGCTCGAATTGTCCAGAATGTTCTCCAAACCAATCGCGAAAAATTTTGCGTGGTGACATGACATCGTTGTTTGGGAATCTATAGTCCATGAATGGCTGCAAATGGTCGCCATGTAGCCGACATAACGATTTCCAGTCACTGGTCGGTTCAGCTGGACCAGAGCACCCAGTGCGTGAAAATACAGCTCACACCATCATGGAGCCACCAGTAGCTTGCACAGTGGTTTCTTGACAGCTTGTGTCCATGGGTTTGTGGGATCTGCACCACAAACGAACTTTTCCAGTCGTCTAAGTTCCAACAGATATGGTCACGAGTCTAGGAGAGGCACCCCAGGCGATGTCGTGCTCTTAGCAAAAGGCACTCGCATCGGTCGTCTGCTGCCACAGCCCATTTAACACCAAATTTAGCCGCACTCTCCTAACGGATACGTTCGTCATACGTCCTACATTGATTTCTGCAGTTATTTCACGAAGTGTTGCTTGTCTGTCAGCTATACGCAAATGCCGCCGCTCTCGGTCGTTAAGTGAAGGCTGCCGCCCACTGCGCTCGCAGCGTGAGACGTAATGTCTGAAATTTAGTATTCTTGCCACACTTTTCACCTAGCTCCAATTGCAAGCAGTACTGGTTTAACAAATCCGTGTGGTGCACGAAATTACAGGCCCCTGCGAGTTACTGCTGGGATATTAATAATTTCTAGCTGGTGGGTTTAACCAACTGGTAAAAAAATTTAAAGGCAACGGATAACGCAGTCTTTAGAACCACTACAGAAGGCACCCATGCAGGGCTTAATAGGCAGCATGGAGCTTTTATTTACTTCCATTTGTCGACCCAGCATGCGACTGAGGTAATGACTAACTTCAGGTTTCACCTACTCTTTATGATGAAGGCAGGAAATAATCAGTCAAGAATATGGGTTAATTGATATTTATTTAATACCTATGGCATTTCAAAAACTATCCGTGTATGTGTTGGAATAGTTACTGTCCATTCTTATGCAACAGCTAGGGCTCGCATATTATAAATCATCACAACTGGTGTCTCTAGTTAACATGATTTTCTTTCGACACCTAATTATGTAAAGGGAGAGGGGAGCGCAGACTTGGCTTCAGTGGTATTTTATGCCAGCACACAATTATACTTAAACCCATGTCTTCTAATAATATTACGTTTAATTGCTACAAGTCACGCAGAACAAGTTCAGCAAATACACTACAAGCGAACTCAGTCAGGGTGGAAGAGTATCTGCCTAAATATTTCAATTTTCATTAAAACGTACGCTGAGTGGGGGGGGGGGGGGGTAGGAAGTAACGCACTTGACTATGACTAATAATTTTGGTTTAATCCTGCGTTGCGAAACAACACCGCCTTACTGAGCTGGGGGGAGGGGGGGGGGGGAGAACATTTACTACCAAATAGCTGGAAAATTTTGCAAGTCTTTATCCCATCAATGGCCATTAAAATCTGAACTTTTCGTAGATACGAGAGTTTAAACCGTATATTTTACATAACGCACTTCATTGTAAGCAAATCAAGTAGTTATGGGGGCACACGAAATATTTACTAATTAATCACCTTGATACTAATCCACACACGTGGCCATGTTGTGGTAGCCAACAGAAATGGAAAAATACCGACATACAAGATTATTCATTCCCTATCTTACACCCACGCGCTACCGTATAGTTATTCACTCGTCAATTGTACATTTTCATACCGAAACTCCACTTTACCAACGTAGCGGTTGCTCCAACCGACCACGTGGTGGGAAATCAAGTACACAAAAAAAATTGTGAGATATAAAAAAAATCCCCCAAAAAATTACTGTGAAAGAAACACCACATTAAAATACTTTAAATGAATTAACTTCCGTTGTGCACAGAGCGATAATACGACCTTGAGCTTAAGGCCCATGATGGGTGCCTGATCAAAGCACAAATTACGAAAATAAACTCCCTTATGGGGTTTTCGTGCTAATCTCACACCTAATTTCATCATCTAGTCTTTAGTAACGAACATATTTGAAACATTCTGATACCTTTGTTAATATTAGCATAAATCGAGAGCTGCGCCTTCCACGTCTGCCCAGCGCCACTACCCAGGAACGACTGGGCCTGCAGCCACATCGCCCAACCGTTGCTCGTCCAAAAGCTGGTGAAGAGGGTGCTTCGCCAAGCTGACAGAGCCAATACTGGTGCCTTCGTGACCTCTCTCACCTGACGTGCAGTCGTTCTTTGCCAAACTTGTTAGCGTTTAAGGGTTGGCACTATCCTACAACAGAACCATTCTACTCATGCAATGCTACAATCTCTGACTAAAGCGTTTTGCTACTTCACATAATTTCTCACTGATACAGCCCAGGTCGCACAGCCGACCGGTGTGGCCGAGCGGTTCTAGGCGCTTCAGTCTGGAACCGCGCAGCCGCTACGGTCGCAGGTTCGAATCCTGCCTCAGGCATGGATGTGTGTGGTGTCCTTAGGTTAGTTAGGTTTAGGTAGTTCCAAGTTCTAGGGGACTGATGACCTCAGATGTTAAGTCCCATAGTGCTCAGAGCCATTTGAACCATTGTTGAACCAGGTCGCACGAGGAAAAGGATGCAGGAAAACTTGGCACATACGAAACTAAATAAATAAATAATTACCATTTGGTCCATTCTCTCCTGCTTGTTACCCAATGATTTATTTCTGCCGAGTGAAAGCACCCTCGCTATCAATTCTCTTGTACCGGAATTTTATTGAGAAAAACCTTGGAACGGCACAACAAGTTCCGTTTCACAATTACCATTCCGCGTTCAGAGTCTGATAATTTCCGTCGTCCAGCTAAGATCACGTCAGAAACCTTTTCACATTGATCACCTGAGTACAAATGACAGCTCCGTTGCCGCTGCGTAATCGGATGGGCTAAGGGGCCCTACCTTCTCAAGGCCCGGGACTATACAGTCCCTCTCCTTGTAACGGATATTTGGGATTCTGGTCGAGGGGACAAGCTTGTTGGAAGGTGATGACATGTTGTGTTATTGACGAGTTATATCATGAAGTTGCGGTGTAGGAGCACATGCGGGAGTTTGGATGGGGGATCAGAAGGGATTGTTTCTAGGGACTTGATGACGTCATATGGGGAGGTTTGGGTGCTTTGATAGAAGGTATTGACTTTTTCTTGAAGAATCTGTGGGACTTTAGGAATGTTATGAGTATTGTGTATCTGAGTGTTTGGAAGAAATCAGAAAGCATCAACAGCTATTCCTAGGAATTTTTTGGATTATTTGGACTTCCTTCTTATGGGTGTCGGTGGTAATCGCCCAGATTTCGCAGCTGTATGTTATTACTGGAAGTATCAAAGCTTTGAGCATCATGAATGTTGTCTTCAACGGTAATCCGTTTCCTTTGATTATTGGATACTAATATATGAGCACTTGGCCCTTATTGCAGATATTCTCTACATGGTTTTGAAAAGTTAGTCTGCAATCGAGGTAGATTCCGAGTTATTTGATCATGTTCTTCCAAAGTATGTTGTTTCCATTTTGGTGTATGATTTTGCAGCTGAAGATGATGGCATGAGTTTTCTTTGCGTTTATTGTTATTTTCCATAGCTGAACCCAGTGATGAATATCACCTAGGTGTTGCTGGAGCTTCATTGCTATGTATGGAATGTTGCTGCTACTTCTGAATATCGTTGTGTAGTCGGCAAAGAGGAAAAGTTGACCTCCCATCTGCTGGGGGATGACATTTGCATATACTGAATATAAGGTGGGACCCATAATTGAACCTCGCGATACTCCTGCAGCTATAGGAGAGCGATGGCTTTCACAGCGTCGGATGGCTGCAAAGAACTGACGGTTGCTGAGAAAGGATCTAAGGATGTGGACTATGTGGAGAGGACAGCTGTAGAGGAAGCGTTTGAGGATGAGGCCACTGTGCCAGACTCTATCGATATTGGGAAATACGGCTCCCGTGCTGTCCCGAATCTGTCTGGAGTTATGTCATGTACCGTAGATAGTTTTTACGATTATTTTATCGATATGATGTGGAACAAGTTAGAATACAAGATGTATATACACACATGAATAGTGCTAATATTAATATCATTGAAAGTTTTAGTTCTACACATGCAACTACATTTAGAGGTCAATTTTTTTCTTTTTTTGCCATTTATGATATAGAAACTCGCCCATGGAATAGAAGGAGTTGTCCGAAAGAAATGATTTTAAGCTAGATTTAAAACATGATATGCTACCTGCCAGACACTTTATGTTGTTGGGCAAATGATCAAAGATTTTTGCTGCCGAATGTTCTTCGCGGATTGAGATGGATTATTTATAACGAATTTCATTAGCGAATATAAGTACTCTGATGGGGCAGTTAAAATACTCCTACACGACGTCCTTGGGTGGACACCACTAATCATTATCACTGCTCTCTATGTCTAAGTGGTGAGTTATCCCAGAAAACTGTTCCATTGAGTGGAAACATGCAAAGTACGTTAGGAGCCTAATCTGTTTATTACCAAGACTAGCGCTTATACGAAGAGCGAAAGAAGCTGAACTTAATTGTTTTAGAAGCTCAGTAATATGCTTCTTCCAGTTGTCATCAATATCAACACCCCAAAATATTGAGAAATCTACCCTGTTAACTGAGCCCTGTTCACATGCTACATCAATTGTCAGTATGACTCTATTCGGAGTACAGAACTGGACATAATGAGTTTTTTTCAAAATTACGGGAGAGTCTGTTTTCTGAGAACCACTTAACAATTCTTTGAAAGACATCTTTAACAATATCTTCAACTGCTTTTTCTGGAATGGGCTTTATTATAACACTCGTGTCATCTGCAAAAACTACTAGTTCTGCTTGCTGAACGTTAAGTGAGAGGTCATTCACATGAATAAGGAACATCAGAGGCCCCACTAGCGTCAAGGCTAGGTGGACAGAACTGTGGAGTTGACAGAAGCCGAATTGTTGAGGAATGATGACGTTGTTCGTGATTAGGAAATTCTGGAAGGTGTGGTAGAATGATTCTTTCAAGTATTATGCCTAAGCAGCTTAGAGGAGAAATGGATCGGTAGTCTTGGGAGAAGAGGTGGCGTTTGTCGGGTTTGGGAAGTGTGATGACTCTTGCTGTTTTCCAGGTTTTGGGAAATAACACAATCGAAGACAGGCGTTCAGGATGTCGGTTACGAGACTGATGGCGATGAGAGGAAGGTGTTTTAGGTGGACGGGGAGATGGAATCAAGGCCGGGAGAATTCTTGTTGAGTAGGATTTTTGTGTTGCCAGAGAGGGTATCGGAAGTTGTAGGAGGAAAGCGAGTAGTTAGTGGGGCACGCAGACTGCGGGCCACACTTCTGAGGGTCGCCGACGTCCTCGTTGTCAGTGTCTAGCGTCGTGAACGGACGTTCCAAGGTGTCAGCCACTGCCTCTGCCTTGTTCTTTGGATCATAAACTATCCCATTTGGGCCATGCAGTGGTTTTATGGAGGTAGGAGGGGTTTTTCTTGCCATGATAATTCTCCAGAAGTTCTCGGGATCTTGTTCTCCCTCCTGTAGAGTTTCCTCCCAGCAGTGTCATTTGTGGTCTTGGAGCTCAGATCTTATTTGCCTCCCTCGTTGCTCTGCACGATGGCGGTCTGCTGGATCTCTATAGGCTGATATCTGCGGCGACAGTGTTTCTTTTCGGCTAGGATGTTCTGCATTTGTTGAGGGATTTGGGATTTGGTGTGGTGGGCGATCGTCATTGATTGTTTGCTGTTTGATATCAGCTTGACAGCTTGGTTTATGGCTGGTTTGGAACTTAGGTCTGGGATGTCAGGAATGTTACTGGATAAGGGGGTGTTGAAGCGGTCTCAGTTTGCGTAGGACGATTTTATTTTGCGCCATGGTTCGGGATGCTCCCAAGGTAAGGAGAACGGGGTTTGGATCCGAATATAGGCCGTTTGGGACGGATATGATGGCGTTTCATGGGATGTTTTGGAGTAGGAATAGGTCTATGGTTGTAGTTTCGTGGGATGTGGGATGGGGTATCAGGGACAACAATAGTTACATCCCTCCTAGCTCGAAGATAACTATGTCCGTTCGGTATATTATGCAATTCCTTACCGTGGGTCTGAGGTGTGGGTGGAGGTGTGCTTCTGTGAGAAATGCCACATCTACTCTATTTTGGTCTAATTATTCATCAAGGGTAGGACGTTGGTGGATTATACCATCTGCATTCCATGTCATGAGTGTTACTGGCTTCCTTAGGTTGTTAAAATACGTCAAAAAGTTTCATTACGGTTATGGATGAAGCTGAATTTTCAGATCAAGTCGAAAGCTTGTGGGAGCTCCCCCACTGCCCTGCTCTTTTGTACGCGATCTACCGCCATCCATATATGGGCCAATCGCTATCCCATCACTTTTGTCATTTCCGTGTAATAAGTGAGCGTGTTTAAGGAAACCACAAAATCCACCGATCTCTCCGCAGCATAGACGCCATAATGCCAGTAGCACGTCTAAATTACGCTACCTCTAACAAGACAGAGAGAGAGAGAGAATAAATCAGATGCTGTCAGAGCACAACAAGAAGTGTATGCTTAAAAACTCAACTGTACCCAGCATAGTCCCTTGGAAATAAATAAATTGTCGTAATCAGAGGAAGACTTTATGCTCGCCCTTTAAATTAGAAATGTTAAAAATGGCCATAGTTTATAGAAACCCACGCAACAGGGACGTCACTACCAGAAAATGCAAGGCGATAATTGTGGTGAAACAATTAGAGTGAATTGCAGTCATGGGCGAATGACACCTAGCGCTAACTCTGACAAGAGCCGGAAGAAGTCGCGATGTCCAGCTGGAGCGTCGGAATGTGAGCGCTGATAACACAACTTGGGTACTTGCATTGTTTAACACATAGATTTCGGGAGTATTATAGTATTTGAGAGTTGTAGCATCGCGCTTTAGTACCTGAATAGTGTAAATTGGCGTAGTCATCTGTCTTCTGTTTTGAACGGCCAGTGTCGGTTGGTCACAGCCAGTGTTCTCTATGCCGCCGTTGGATAAGCAGCTGCCAGCAGCAAGTCGTATACTCTTAGCTCACTTATTTGTTACATAGTTTAATTCTTAATTTCGTTGCGTGTTTTTGGGTACTTACATTGTTTAATTCATAAATTTCGGGCGTATTATAGTATTTGACAGTTGTAGCATCGCCTTTTAGTACCTGAATAGTGTAAAATCGCGTAGTCTCGACAGTTGTAGCATCGCCTTTTAGTACCTGAATAGTGTAAAATCGCGTAGTCTCGACAGTTGTAGCATCGCCTTTTAGTACCTGAATAGTGTAAAATCGCGTAGTCTCCTTCTGCCGCCGAGCAGTGTGTCAGCAGTGTGTCAGCAGCATTACTGCATTTACTAGGCAGTCTTGTATTTTAATAACCGTTTAAATTCTGTGTCGAATTGTTTATGCTCTCTGTAGATTAGTTCAGATGTTCTTTGCACAACAGTATTTAGCATGGATAGGGACTGCAACTGCTGAGTTCGGATGCGGGCTGACTTGGCATCCCGTCGCTCCCAGCTTCAGGCAGTGTTGGCTTCGGTCACACAGCTTGAAGCTCTTGCCAATGGGCACCACTGTGGGGTCCGGATGGGGGTTTGTCGGGGACGGCCAGCTCGTCCCACGCATCCCCCGATCGGACTATGGCTGTAGGTGCCTGGGATACTGCCCACATTGAGGCTGACCCCTCACCCGTGGTAGAGTGGGAGGTCGTCTCGAGGTGTGGCAGTGGGCAAAAGACATTCCGGAGGGCTGAACGGAAGGCCTCTCCAGTTTGTCTGACGAACCGGTTTCAGGCTCTATCTCCGGCTAATACTGTATTCGGCCGGACATGGCTGCTTGTCCTGTTCCAGAGGTTGCGCCTCAGTCTGCAAGATCTGGGCGGTCGCAGAGGGTGGGCTTACTGGTAGTTGGGAGCTCCAACGTCAGGCGCGTAATGAGGCCCCTTAGGGATATGGCAGCAAGTGAGGGGAAGAAAACCAATGTGCACTCCGTGTGCATACCGGGGGGAGTCATTCCAGATGTGGAAAGGGTCCTTCCGGATGCCATGAAGGGTGCAGGGTGCACCGATCAGCAGGTGATCGCTCATGTCGGCACCAATGCTGTGTGTCGCTATGGATCGGAGGAAATCCTCTCTGGCTTCCGGCGGCTATCTGATTTGGTGAAGACTGCCAGTCTCCTAGCGGGATGAAAGCAGAGCTCACCATCTGCAGCATCGTCGACAGGACTGACTGCGGACCTTTGGTACAGAGCCGAGTGGAGGGTCTGAATCAGAGGCTGAGACGGTTCTGCGACCGTGTGGGCTGCAGACTCCTCGACTTGCGCCATAGGGTGGCGGGGTTTCGGCTTCCGGTGAATAGGTCAGGAGTCCACTACACACAGCAGGCGGCTACACGGGTAGCAGGGGTTGTTTGGCGTGGACTGGGCGTTTTTTTTAGGTTAGATGGTCTCGGGCAAGTACAGAAAGGGCAACAGCCTGAAAGGGTGCGGAGCAAAGTCAGGACATTTGGGGACCAAGCAGCAATCGGTATTGTAATTGTAAACTGTCGAAGCTGCGTTGGTAAAGTACCGGAACTTCAAGCGCTGATAGAAAGCACCGAAGCTGAAATCGTTATAGGTACGGAAAGCTGGCTGAAGGCAGAGATAAATTCTGCCGAAATTTTTACAAAGGCACAGACGGTGTTTAGAAAGGATAGATTGCATGCAACCGGTGGTGGCGTGTTTGTCGCTGTTAGTAGCAGTTTATCCTGTATTGAAGTAGAAGTGGATAGTTCTTGTGAATTATTATGGTTGAAGGTTACACTCAACAACCGAGCTAGGTTAATAATTGGCTCCTTCTACCGTCCTTCCGACTCAGCAGCATTAGTGGCAGAACAACTGAGAGAAAATCTGGAATACATTTCACATAAATTTTCTCAGCATGTTATAGTCTTAGGTGGAGATATCAATTTACCAGATATAGACTGGGACACTCATATGTTTAGGACTGGTGGTAGGGACAGAGCATCGAGTGACATTAAACTGAGTGCACTATCCGAAAATTACCTCGAGCAATTAAACAGAGAACCGACTGGTGGAGATAACATCTTGGACCTACTGATAACAAGCAGACCCGAACTTTTCGACTCTGTAAGTGCAGAACAGATATGGCCGTTGCAGCATCCCTGAATATGGAAGTAAATAGGAATAAAAAAAAGGAAGGAAGGTTTATCTGTTTAGCAAGAGTAATAGAAGGCAAATTTCAGACTACCTAACAGATCGAAACGAAAATTTCTGTTCCGACACTGACAATGTTGAGAGCTAATGGAAAAAGTGCAAGGCAATCGTAAATTGAGTTTTAGACAGGTATGTGCCGAGTAAAACTGCGAGGGACGCGAAAAACCCACCGTAGTTCAACAACAAAATTAGGAAACTACTGCGAAAGCAAAGAGAGCTTCACTGCAAGTTTAAACGCAGCCAAAACCTCTCAGACAAGCAAGTTAAACGGTGTCAAAGTTAGTGTAAATAGGGCTATGCGTGAAGCGTTCAGTGAATACGAAAGTAAAATGCTATGTACCGACTTGACAGAAAATTTTAGGAAGTTTTGGTCTTACGTTAAATCAGTTGTTGTTGTTGTTGTTGTTGTGGTCTTCAGTCCTGAAACTGGTTTGATGCAGCTCTCCATGCTACTCTACCCTGTGCAAGCTTCTTCATCTCCCAGTACCTACTGCAACCTACATCCTTCTGAATCTGCTTAGTGTAGTCATCTCTTGGTCTCCCTCTACGATTTTTACCCTCCACGCTGCCCTCCAATACTAAATTGGTGATCCCTTGATGCCTCAGAACATGTCCTACCAACCGATCCCTTCTTCTAGTCAAGTTGTGAAACAAACTTCTCTTCTCCCTAATCCGATTCAATACTTCCTCATTAGTTATATGATCTACCCATCTAATCTTCAGCATTCTTCTGTAGCACCACATTTCGAAACCTTCTATTCTCTTCTTGTCCAAACTATTTATCGTCCATGATTCACATCAATACATGGCTACACTCCATACAAATACTTTCAGAAATGACTTCCTGACACTTAAATCTATACGCGATGTTAACAAACTTCTCTTCTTCAGAAACGCTTTCCTTGCCATTGCCAGTCTACATTTTATATCCTCTCTACTTCGACCATCATCAGTTATTTTGCTCCCCAAATAGCAAAACTCCTTTACTACTTTAAGTGTCTCACTTTCTAATCTAATTCCCTCAGCATCACCCGACTTAATTTGACTACATTCCATTATCCTCGTTTTGCTTTTGTTGATGGTCATCTTATATCCTCCTTTCAAGACACTATCCATTCCGTTCAACTGCTCTTCCAAGTCCTTTGCTGTCTCTGACAGAATTACGATGTCATCGGCGAACCTCAAAGTTTTTATTTCTTCTCCATGGACTTTAATACCTACTCCGAATTTTTCTTTTGTTTCCTTCACTGCTTGCTCAATATACAGATTGAATAACATCGGGGAGAGGCTACAACCCCGTCTCATTCCCTTATCAACCACTGCTTCCCTTTCAAGTCCCTTGACTCTTACAACTGCCTTCTGGTTTCTGTATAAATTGTAAATAACCTCTCGCTCCCTGTATTTTACCCCTGCCACCTTCAGAATTTGAAAGAGAGTATTCCAGTCAACATTGTCAAAAGCTTTCTGTACGTCTACAAATGCTAGAAACGTAGGTTTGCCTTTCCTTAATCTATCTTGTAAGATAAGTCCTAGGATCAATATTGCCTCACGTGTTCCAACATTTCTACGGAATCCAAACTGATCTTCCCCGAGTTCGGCTTCTACTAGTTTTTCCATTCGTCTGTAAAGAATTCGTGTTAGTATTTTGCAGCTGTGGCTTATTAAACTGATTGTTCGGTAATTTTCACATCTGTCAACACCTGTTTTCTTTGGGATTGCAATTATTATATTCTTCTCGAAGTCTGAGGGTGTTTCGCCTGTTTCATACATCTTGCTCACCAGATGGTAAAGTTTTGTCATGACTGGCTCTCCCAAGGCCGTCAGTAGTTCCAATGGAATGTTGTCTACTCTGGGGGCCTTGTTTCGACTCAGGTCTTTCAGTGCTCTGTCAAACTCTTCACGCAGTATCGTATCTCCCATTTCATCTTCATCTACATCCTCTTCCATTTCCATAATATTGTCATCAAGTACATCGCCCTTGTATAGACCCTCTATATACTCCTTCCACCTTTCTGCTTTCCCTTCTTTGCTTAGAACTGGGTTTCCATCTGAGCTCTTGATATTCATACAAGTGGTTCTCTTTTATCCAAAGGTCTCTTTAATTTTCCTGTAGGCAGTATCTATCTTACCCCTAGTGAGATAAGCCTCTACATCCTTACGTTTGTCCTCTAGCCATCCCTGCTTAGCCATTTTGCACTTCCTGTCAATATCATTTTTGAGACGTTTGTATTCCTTTTTGCCTGCTTCATTTACTGCATTTTTATATTTTCTCCTTTCATCAATTAAATTCAATATTTCTTCTGTTACCCAAGGATTTCTACTAGCCCTCGTCTTTTTACCTACTTGATCCTCTGCTGTCTTCACTACTTCATCCCTCAAAGCTACCCATTCTTCTTCTATTGTATTTCTTTCCCCCATTCCTGTCAATTGCTCCCTTATGCTCTCCTTGAAACTCCGTACAACCTCTGGTTCTTTTAGTTTACCCAGGTCCCATCTCCTTAAATTCCCACCTTTTTGCAGTTTCTTCAGTTTTATTCTACAGGTCATAACAAACAGATTGTGGTCAGAGTGCATATCTGCCCCTGGAAATTTCTTACAATTTAAAACCTAGTTCCTAAATCTCTGTCTTACCATTATATAATCTATCTGAAACCTGTCAGTATCTCCAGGCTTCTTCCATGTATACCGCCTTCTTTTATGATTCTTGAACCAAGTGTTACCTATGATTAAGTTGTGCTCTGTGCAATATTCTACCAGGCGGCTTCCTCTTTCATTTCTTTGCCCCAGTCCATATTCACCTACTACGTTTCCTTCTCTCCCTTTCCCTACTACCGAATTCCAGTCACCCGTGACTATTAAATTTTCGTCACCCTTCACTATCTGAATAATTTCTTTTATTTGATCGTACATTTCTTCAATTTCTTCGTCATCTGCAGAGCTAGTTGGCATATAAACTTGTACTACTGTAGTAGGTGTGTGTTTCGTATCTATCTTGGCCACAATAATGCGTTCACTATGTTGTTTGTAGTAGCTTACCCGCATTCCTATTTCCTATTCATTATTAAACCTACTCCTGCATTACCCCTATTTGATTTTGTGTTTATAACCCAGTATTCACCTGACCAGAAGTCTTGTTCCTCCTGCCACAGAACTTCACTAATTCCCACTATATCGAACTTTAACCTATCCATTTCCCTTTTTAAATTTTCTAACCTACCTGCCCGATTAAGGGATCTGACATTCCACGCTCCGACCCGTAGAACGCCAGTTTCTTTCTCCTTATAACGACAACCTCTTGAGTAGTCCCCGTCCGGAGATCCGAATGGGGGACTATTTTACCTCCGGAATATTTTACCCAAGAGGATGCCATCATCATTTAATCATACAGTAAAGCTGCATGCCCTTGGGGAAAAATTACGGCTGTAGTTTCCCCTTGCTTTCAGCCGTTCGCAGTACCAGCACAGCAAGGCTGTTTTGGTTATTGTTACAAGGCCAGATCAGTCAATCATCCAGACTGTTGCCCCTGCAACTACTGAAAAGGCTGCTGCCCCTCTTCAGGAACCACACGTTTGTCTGGCCTCTCAACAGATACCCCTCCGTTGTGGTTGCACCTACGGTACGGCTATCTGTATCGCTGAGGCACGCAAGCCTCCCCACCAACGGCAAGGTCCATGGTTTATGGGGGGGGGGGGTTAAATCAGTAAGTGGCTCGAAACAGCATATCCAGACACTCTGGGATGATGATGGCATTGAAACAGAGGATGACACGCGTAAAGCTGAAATACTAAACACCTTTTTCCAAAGCTGTTTCACAGAGGAAGATCGCACTGAAGTTCCTTCTCTAAATCCTCGCACAAACGAAAAAATGGCTGACATCGAAGTAAGCGTCCAAGGAATAGAAAAGCAACTGAAATCACTCAACAGAGGAAAGTCCACTGGACCTGACGGGATACCAATTCGATTCTACACAGAGTACGCGAAAGTACTCTTCTAAGAGCCGTGTACCGCAAGTCTCTAGAGGAACGGAAGGTTCCAAATGATTGGAAAAGAGCACAGGTAGTTCCAGTCCTCAAGAAGGCTCGTCGAGCAGATGCGCAAAGCTATAGACCTATATCTCTGACATCGATCTGTTGTAGAATTTTAGAACATGTTTTTTGCTCGCGCATCATGTCATTTCTGGAAACCAGGAATCTACTCTGTAGGAATCAACAGGGATTCCGGAAACAGCGATCGTGTGAAACCTTACTCGCTTTATTTTTTCATGAGACCCAGAAAATATTAGATACAAGATGTACGATACAGTTCCGCACTGTCGCCTGAAAAACAAAGTAAGAGCCTACGGCTTATCAGACCAGCGGTGTGGCTGGATTGAAGACTTGCAGGAAGATCTACAGCGGATAGGCACTTGGTGCAGGGAGTGGCAACTGATCCTTAACATAGACAAATACACTCCTGGAAATGGAAAAAAGAACACATTGACACCGGTGTGTCAGACCCACCATACTTGCTCCGGACACTGCGAGAGGGCTGTACAAGCAATGATCACACGCACGGCACAGCGGACACACCAGGAACCGCGGTGTTGGCCGTCGAATGGCGCTAGCTGCGCAGCATTTGTGCACCGCCGCCGTCAGTGTCAGCCAGTTTGCCGTGGCATACGGAGCTCCATCGCAGTCTTTAACACCTGTAGCATGCCGCGACAGCGTGGACGTGAACCGTATGTGCAGTTGACGGACTTTGAGCGAGGGCGTATAGTGGGCATGCGGGAGGCCGGGTGGACGTACCGCCGAATTGCTCAACACGTGGGGCGTGAGGTCTCCACAGTACATCGATGTTGTCGCCAGTGGTCGGCGGAAGGTGCACGTGCCGGTCGACCTGGGACCGGACCGCAGCGACGCACAGATGCACGCCAAGACCGTAGGATCCTACGCAGTGCTGTAGGGGACCGCACCGCCACTTCCCAGCAAATTAGGGACACTTTTGCTCCTGGGGTATCGGCGAGGACCATTCGCAACCGTCTCCATGAAGCTGGGCTACGGTCCTGCACACCGTTAGGCCGTCTTCCACTCACGCCCCAACATCGTGCAGCCCACCTCCAATGGTGTCGCGACAGGCGTGAATGGAGGGAAGAATGGAGACGTGTCGTCTTCAGCGATGAGAGTCGCTTCTGCCTTGGTGCCAATGATGGTCGTATGCGTGTTTGGCGCCGTGCAGGTGAGCGCCACAATCAGGACTGCATACGACCGAGGCACACAGGGCCAACACCCGGCATCATGGTGTGGAGAGCGATCTCCTACACTGGCCGTACACCTCTGGTGATCGTCGAGGGGACACTGAATAGTGCACTGTACATCCAAACCGTCATCGAACCCATCGTTCTACCATTCCTAGACCGGCAAGGGAACTTGCTGTTCCAACAGCACAATGCACGTCCGCATGTATCCCGTGCCACCCAACGTGCTCTAGAAGGTGTAAGTCAACTACCCTGGCCAGCAAGATCTCCGGATCTGTCCCCCATTGAGCATGTTTGGGACTGGATGAAGTGTCATCTCACACGGTCTGCACGTTCAGCATGAACGCTGGTCCAACTGAGGCGCCAGGTGGAAGTGGCATTGCAAGTCGTTCCACAGGACTACATCCAGCATCTCTACGATCGTCTCCATGGGAGAATAGCAGCCTGCATTGCTGCGAAAGGTGGATATACACTGTACTAGTGCCGACATTGTGCATGCTCTGTTGCCTGTGTCTATGTGCCTGTGGTTCTGTCAGTGTGATCATGTGATGTATCTGACCCCAGGAATGTGTCAATAAAGTTTCCCCTTCCTGGGACAATGAATTCACGGTGTTCTTATTTCAATTTCCAGGAGTGTATAATGTTTTGCGAATACATAGAAAGAAGGATCCTTTATTGTATGATTATATGATAGCGGCACAAACACTGGTAGCAGTGTAAAATATCTGGGAGTATGCGTGTGGAACGATTTGAAGCGGAATGGTCATATGAAATTAATTGTTGGTAAGGCGGGTGCCAGGTTGAGATTCACTGGGAGAGTCCTTAGAAAATGTAATCCATCAACAAAGGACGTGGCTTACAAAACACTTGTTCGACATATACTTGAGTATTGCTCATCAGTGTGGGATTCGCACCAGGTCAGGTTGACAGAGGAGATAGAGAAGATCCAAAGAAGAGCGGCGCGTTTCGTCACAGGGTTATTTGGTAAGCGTGATAGCGTTACGGACATGTTTAGCAAAGTTCAAGTGGCAGATTCTGCAAGAGAGGCGCTCTGCATCGCGGTGCAGCTTGCTGTCCAGGTTTCGAGAGAGTGCGTTTCTGGATGAGGTATCAAATATATTGATTCCACCTACTTATAGCTCCGGAGGAGATCACCAATATAAAATCAGAGAGATTCGAACGCGCACCGAGGCTTTCCGGCAGTCGTTCTTCCCGCGAACCATACGCGACTGGAACAGGAAAGGGAGGTAATGACAGTGGCACGTAAAGTGCCCTCCGCCACACACCGTCGGTGTAGATGTAGCTGTCTACCGTGAAATGGCCTTGCCGCGTGGGATTAGCCGAGCGGTCTTATGCGCTGCAGTCACGGACTGTGCGGCTGGTCCCGGGGGAGGTTCGAGTCCTCCCTCGGGCATGGGTGTGTGTGTTTGTCCTTAGGATAATTCAGGTTAAGTAGTGTGTAAGCTTAGGGACTGATGACCTTAGCAGTTAAGTTACACAGGATTTCACACACATTTGAACATTTTTTTTTTCAAATGGCCTTTAGAAAAAGTTAACTGCATCTGGCTCCTCATTTAGGGACAAAATCATAAACTTTACTCCTTGTGGTACTGCGAACCTTGTTCAAAATTTTGTAATACCTACACCAGACTTACTGTTCTGTTAAGTTATTTTTGAAAGAAATACTTTCCAGCTGAATGTAAATTAATTCACCTGCATTTCATTAATTAATTTGCTAAATATGTGAACACTAAAATATAAGAATTTAATTATATTTTTCGGGATGTTGGACAGCAAACCACATTGCACTACAGCACCATGAACAAGGTATATTATTTCCTCCCGAAACTGACGGCCTCTTTTAGTAACCGTGATCTATTTTGTTACAGTAAATAAACGAACACAATCCGGATCACAATTATTTTTGCAACTGACTACCGGTTTCGTCCTGCGCGCCAGGTCGTCTTCAGATGCAATTTAGAACAGGAAAAAGGGTCGACAACGGTAAAAATTTACGCAAGTGTGATATTGTACGGACTGCCATCAGTGGCTCCACAAATAACAATAAAATATTACGAAGCCACAGAAAGTCGGCGTAGTAGTGTGAAACTAAAGTAAAATATAAAGGATGTGATGGGAGAAATTTTTTGTGTAATCACGTGACGTGTGCTTAAGTTATAAGGTAGTTCGTTAAAAACAGTTCAACAGAGATTCCTTCATCATATAATAAAATAAAGACAATTCATCAAAATTAAGATTTGAAAGACAAGCTAATGTAAACGTTTCAGTATGTATAATGCGTTGAAGAATAAAACAATAACCGCTAACATACAAATGTAAAAAAGCTCACAGTACATTGTACTTTGTACGTTTTCGTACTTGTTGAAATATTTCGAAACACAAGGCTGAAATTAAATAACATATGTAATTTGCAAAGGTTGAATGCTCCATCTGTTAAAATGCAACTTTAAGAATTTACCTGACTCTTACTATAAGGTAAGGAAGGGAGTAGAAAGAAATATAGATACAAAAATAGCTATAACTTGTAGCAAACAACTACTACAAATTGACAGAGATGATAAGTAATACTAGTGTGGGAAAACTGAGTAGCCGTTACAGTGCGCCATCTATCATTGCAGGTTGACTGACGAGTGCTGTGTTCACACACGTCACAGGCTGCAGCCCACGACGGCCTGCTGACGTGGTAAACTCATCCGTGTTCGCAGGACGAGGAAGAAAATCAGGCATTGCACACCTGTCTGAGAACATCATCGTTAATATTAAAGTGAGGTTTAGGGGAAAATTCATTCTGTTCGGTAAGCTTCTAGTCTTGACACTACATGTTTGAAGTTCCTCAAGTACGTCAATACGTTGCAGTACAAGCGATGTTATGGTTATGTGTTGATAAAGGTAGATTAGTTTACTTTGAGTAAGCGTATGTTCACTGAAGGGATTTTTAAATGTTCGACCCGTGTGTCCAATAAAGTCCTTTTGACAGTCATAATACATTTTATAGACGAAAGCTACGTTGGAGACACAACTTCAACACTTCGTCCTTTACGGGACAAAATCGACAATTGTAAAGCTAATTTCAGGAGCACCCCACGGAAGTCTGATAAGACCGGTACTATTTACAATATAATGGTGTTCATTTTATCTGAAGAAATTGAAATATCTCGAAAACTGCACATCAGATAAAAAAGTTATAATTCCAGTTTATTGTCTCGGAGGCTGACATATTTCGATACCACACTGGACCCTCCACCCCACCCCGTGCGTGGGTGGCCTGGGCCAACTTTGAAATATTCGGTGAGAACCGGTTTTTTATTGCAGATTACGATTCTATGGCAACACCTGCTTATGCTTTGTCTTAAGAATTTTCTTCGTTCCGCCACAGATGGCGCTGTAATCGGAGGAGTAGAAATGGGTACACAGTCTTAATTTACGACGCGCTACTCGATGGCCCTTGAATACCGAATGGCACGTGCCACCCCATCTCCATGCTGCAAGGCTAGAACGGACCAGTATTTTCTCATTTCTTCAACTAGAAATTCGGGCGCAAATTCAGATCTTGCATATCCGTTACCCTCAAATTTGCCTTTCATTTACGCTTAGCCATATTACATACGTAAAAAAGAACAAAATATGCTAGAAACAAAGGATCGATTTATGTATTCGTGATTTCAATATGTGAGACACAACACTGGCATCGGAAGTAGACAATTCACAGCCTTTAGCTGTGAAGTTGCCAAGATACGACTGTTAAACTCTGCCAGTGTATACGAGGTGGTGAAAACTGTCAGTTGCATGTCAAATTTAAAAACATTATTTCAAGGTCTTAAAACTGTCTGGTCTTACTGAATGATACACTAAAATGTTCAGGAGAGTCTGCAGTACATTATGGATTAGAAAAGAAACGTCAAATTTCATCGAATTTGACACACAATCACACCTAAAATGGTCACCAGCTCCCAGTTTTAGGTTGCCCATCTGGGGCCAACAAAAGAACTGGTTTTCAATCATTCATATAAGTACTTACCAAATTTAAAAATTTAAAATGAGTTCATAACTTCTCATTAATATGTTACGTTACGATTTAACACAATGTGTCAAATATTAAGATTAGGAACTATTATTTATATCTTGAGGCAGTGTAAATCACGGCCCGCCAGTTATTCAGATTATTCACCCAGTATTTGTGAATAAGAGCACGCAGTGGCTTTCAACAAAGTTTTCACATAAATTCAAAACTTTGCTTAGCTTCCACTTGTTGACTCCAACCACAAAATGGTGAAACGAAGGAAGTTTACCCCTTACTACATTTTCGCTGATGGTGCAATGAAACTTCAACATCAGGAATGACGTTTTCTGTTATTATTTCTTCATTACTAACTCTATTCGCAACACATTTTGTCGATAGTATTCACATATATCTCTGAATGTACCTGAAAAATTATATTGTAATACGGCACATAGTTAAAGAACATAATTAGCGTCGTTTGTCTTCAACCGTAAAGGGTTTTACATGTTCGGATATTTAACACATTAACTCGTTTGTAGAGTAATCAGATGCTTGAAGCTGTTTAATACAGGTGAATTCGACTTTTCAAAGAATCGGATGTGGTAAGCTTAGTGGTATAATTCTCACAGCTACCTTACCTGGCAGGGGTCCTTTGTCAGATGAGTGCAGACTGCGCACCTGTTGCAAAGCGGTCACTTCTGTGGCAACCAAGGAACGCCGAGTCGCTCCCCCATCCTCGACCAACAGCTGTGATACCTGAAATACGAGAAACGACCAAGGAGGTAAAGAAAATGTTGTAGAAAGTATTAGAAGCAGATCACAGTTCAGCTTAGGAAATGGGGAAGTGTCGGACACTAATGCAAAAATGTTAATGTCTAACGTTGATAGCAGCTTCAGTTAAAACTGCTACTTTCTCTGATAGAGCTCAGATCTCCTTTCTGTCCACTGTTTTCCCTCTTCCGCAGCCAGTACTGGAAACCTGAGCAATCAGCTGCACAGGGACGGGAACGGAAGTCGTGATCCTTACATAGAAACGTTTACATTATCAGAGAATAAAACTGGTGTTACTGTATTTTCGGTAGGTAGTAAATATGTCAGGACAGCCAGCGCAACTTATTGAATCACCCCAGCGTTCACCTGGAGTGACTGAGGCAAATCACGGAAATGAATAAATCAAGACAATCAAACAGGGGTAACAATATCAAAACATCGTCACTTACAATCCGCGATCCGCTGTTTAGTTAATGGTGGAATGTGCTGGATACCGATATTAAGTTACAGAAAACTCTTTGTTTTTCACATCTACGACTGCATTCGTTTATTGAGAAAGGGGAAAAACGATAGTCTCTATGCCTCTGTATTGCACAATCGGTTGCCTACGATACTGTGGTTAGCATTGCTGACTCTCTGTCACTGGACCCCGGGTTCGATTCCCGCTCATGCAGGTATTTTATACGCCAGGGACTTAGTATGTATGTTGTCCTCATAATTATTTCATAATCATGGAATCACAAGTTGCCGAAATGGCGTCAAATAAAAAGACACCGGCCGAAAGCCGAGGAAGGGGACTCCCGGGCAAAAATGCCATTTTGTACCACCCTAGTTCCCTTATCTTGTTCCCACGACACCCACTCTAGGTGTCCAGGGTTGTCATCAGAATAGCCTCACAGTCCTTCTCGACTACCGGTTCTCTAAAACTGTTCCATTATGGATGCTAGAAACAGGTATCAGCCATTGACAAGTTCAGAGGAGAAGAGGCTCCAGGAGAAGAAAATGTGCAGCAGACTTCAACCAAGATCAGGAATCCCAGGAAAGTGCAAAATATCAGGAAGAAGGAAGTACTGCTGCTAGGCAGTAACCATGGGTGAGGTGTATGCCTTCAGTCACAGGAAAACTTAGGGTCAGCGTACCAGGCCACCAGCATTTTCAATCCAAATGCATTGCCAAGTCTAGTGATAGAGGATTTGAGTCTTTATGTAAGAAAGGTCATGCAGTAACGGTAGATGGGGCGAGAAACGGTTTGGACAGGGATGGGACGTGTGACATAGATGATGACCTGGACGACATAGTTTCCCTGACTCATAACACCGAGGTACACTTTATCGAGATTTTCCGGCGTTATGGAGCTGTGACGTAGGTTAATGTGGAGTTAGAAATACTACTAATGGCAGCCGACTGTACGAATGTTGCTCGGTGCGAGTAAGGCTATCAATACATGGCGTCTCACTAGGCGTAGGCTACGCTCTACAGGAATGGGTCTTATTGCTGATTTATGAACGTATAGTTGGTGGATCTCAGGCTAAGCATGGTCGAACACCTGTCGTCATGGACAGGAGAAGTAGGTCATTTTAAGATAAATTCAGACAACAAGTTCCTCTGACTAAGGAGTACATACGTTAGTTTAAAACATTCTGCAATAATTATTCAAAAGATAAATTCTAACACGCCAAAAGACACATTTGCTACATATTGTACACAAAAAGAAACCACTAGAAAAAAAGTAACGGGAGTCATTTTGTAGACTTTACAATCATCAAAACATGCACTCAATAAAAGACAAAATGCAGCAATTTGAAACAGTTACGATCTCTGCACTGCACAATAGTTTTTGTCACTGAGCTCTGACGCGTAGACACAGAAATCAGACATGTAGTATTATCATGAACGAAAGGACAGACACTTATTGTGAGACTACTTCAAACGATTGCAAACGATTGAGGATCTTGGATTTATATGAGACAAAGAACGCAGGTTCACTAAATTAAAAAAGTTCAAGATAAAGTCTCAAGTACAAAAGACAACATATATTTTGTGTGGAGACATAAACATAAATACATCTATTACAAATGAAACAAGTATCACTCACATAAATATCGTTCAGCTTTGGCACTTCCCTGTTCCTCAATAGTGCAACAAGGGGAGCTACAGTAACTGCATTGGCAATCAACTATTTGCCCAGAACTATGGACAGGGGAAAGTGTGATGTAGCTATAAAGTATCTTGGACTCTCAATGGATTTGTGCCGAGTAATAGCAGTAAAATTAAGTATAGAAAAATACCCTAATCTGCTGGTCTACAAAATATACTTATCAGAAACCGAGATACAAGAATTTTGAAGAGAACTAGCATATCGGAGTTGGGATGGAGTAAGAGAAATAAGTGTAAATGTGAAATACTGTAAGTTCTCAACATTATTAAACATTAGCTGCAACTTCTCACAATTACAAATGCATAACAGCAGGAATCAGTAAATCCTCCCAAACCCTGAAGTATCTCAATTCCATGAAAAGAAGTCATAATGAGCCTCAGTCCTTAAATTTCTATCATAAGTACAAAAATATTTATAGGAAGGTGGCGACTGCTGCAAGTAAATCATTTAAACACGAAATAATATACAACTCACAGAATGAAAGTAAAGCGTTCATAGGTGCCATTAACATTAAATCTGAAACAAAAGCACAATAACATACTAATAAGAGAAGGGGATGAATTAATAACTGATCCACACCACCTAGGGAGCTATGTAAATGAGAATTTTTCGTGTACTGCAGAGATATTACAAAAAGTGCCCAGAAACAAATATAACAACTTTAATAATTATGCACTAAAATTAATGACGTTACCAGCATTCACACAACATAAAGTTAGTAAAATTGCGCAAATCATAAAAATTAAAAATCAGTAGACTTCGTTGAAGCATCCGTTTGAGTGATGAAATAATGCATGTTTCCTTCACGAACGTAATATATTAGTTATTCAAGTTTCAAATAGGAAAGAGCTGTGCCTCTGTTGAAGAAAGGTAATGCAGAATATATAGGAAACACCGGCCCATTTCCCTGTTCTCATCATTCTCAAAAATAATAGAAAAAATCATGAAAGATAGTCAATCATTTATCGAATAAACACAAACTTCTAAGTGAAATACATTTGGGCTCCAAAGTGGCATCAGCACAGAATCAGCCATAGTAGAATTCACAATAGTGGTACTTGATGCTCTTGACAGGATGAGTGTGTTGCAGGCATATTCTTCGATCCTTCTAACGGTTTTGGTACTGTTTACCACAAGATTCTAGCAACTAAGCTAGAATCATTAATGGTAAGATACATAGCTAATACCTGGTTCCGATCACACATAGCAGATAGAGTACATAGAACAAAGATAACACAAACGTCAAGTAAGGCTAAGCTTTAAGTGTAATACTTAGCAGAAGCAAAATACATTTGTACAGAAATTATCCACGGTGTTATATTATTAACATACATTGTTCCTGATGTACGTCAGTGACTTTCCCAATAAAAGAACATTCATTCCGATTTCCATAATACACTGTGGGAATCTGCGCGTTCACATTCAACTGTTGCCAAGTGGATAAATGAATTTAAATTTGGTCGGAAGAGCTTGGATGATGATCCGCGCAAGATGTGTCACTATTCCAGAAATCATTGCAAAAGTGCGCAAAATGGTCATGGAGGACTGCCGATTGAAAGTGCGTGAAATTGCTCAGACTTGCCAGATGTCACCTGAAAGGGTGTATCACATTTTAACTGAAGAATTAGAAACGAAAAAACTATCTGCAAGATGGGTGCCGCGACTCTTGACGCGCGCCCGCACACATGTGCCGTCGCCATGGCAAAATTACATGAACTAAGGCATGAACACTCGCCTTATTCACCTGATATGCCTCTGTCAGACTTCCATTTCTTCGCAAAACTGAAAATTTTTCTTGCTGGAAGAAGATTCACCTCAAACGATGAGTTGATAGCCAGAGTTGACAACTGTATTGCAGGCCTGGAGGAAACTCATTTTCGAGATGGGATCAAGGCACTGGGACATCGTCGGACCAAGTGCTTAATCTACAAGGAGAGTACATTGAAAAATAAAAAAAAGTTTTAGTTATGTAAGTGTTTTTTTTTTCTTTTCCGTTACTCGAACTTTTCAAACCACCCTCGTATTAGTCATGGAGATAAAATCCTCTTTGGTGATTACAGCAATACTATAACCACTGAGTAAACGAAAGAATGCCTTACACAGAAATCAAATGAAACCCTCATAGGGTCAATAGCAATATTCCATTGAGCATAAATAAAACAGATGGCATGAATTTCGTTGTGAAGAGGTAAAATGACATTGCTAAATTAAATGTAGCTCATACTTTTATAGTTTGCACATCACAAACAAAATTTCTAGGAATGAATATTGGCTCTCAGTCGAAGTTGTGTGAACATACAAAGATACATGCAAACAGCGTGTCATCAGCATGTTACGCCCTTGAAGTCCAGTTATCAGTGTATAACGGCCAGTGTCTTTGAGGTACATACTATTTATATGTACACTCATTACTTAGCTATATACTCTATATGATCAAAAGTATCCGAACACCCATAGAAACATACGTTTTTCATATTAGGTGCATTGTGCTGCCTTCTACTGCCAGGTACTCCATATCGGCGACCTCAGTAGTCATTAGCCATCGTGACAGAGCGGAATGATGCGTTCCGCGGACTCACAGACTTCGAACGTGGTCAGGTGATTGGGTGTCACTTGCGTCATACGTCTGTACGCGAGATTTCCACACTCCTAAAAATCCCTAGGTCCACTGTTTCCGATGTGATAGTGAAGTGGAAACGTGAAGGGACACTTATAGCACAAAGCGGTACAGGCCGACCTCGTCTGTTGACTGACAGAGGCAGCCGACAGTAAATGTGTAATAGGCAGACATCCATCCAGACCGTCACACAGGAGTTCCAAACTGCATCACGATCCATTGCAAGTACTATGACAGTTAGGCGGGAGGTTAGATAACTTGGATTTCATTATCGAGCGAGTGCTCATAAGCCACACATCACGCCGGTGAATGCCAAATCACACCTCGCTTGGTGCAAGGAGCGTAAACATTGGACGATTGAACAGTGGAAAAATGTTGTGTGGACTGAGGAATCACGGTATACAATGTGGCGATCCGTTGGCAGGGTGTGGGTATAGCGAATTGCGGTGAATGTCATCTGTCAGCGTGTTTAGTGCCAAAAGTGAAATTCGGAGGCGGTGGTGTTATGGTGTGGTCGTGTTTTTCATGGAGGGAACTTGTACCTCTTGTTGTTTTGCGTGGCACTGTCACAGCGCAGGCCTACATTGAATTTTTAAGTACCTTCTTGCTTCCCACTGTTGAAGAGCAATTCGGGGACCGCGATTGCATCTTTCAACACGATCAAGCACCTATTTATAATGCACTGTCTGTGGTGGAGTGGTTACACGACAATAACGTCTCTGTGATGGACTGCCCTGCACAGCGTTGTGATCTGAATCCTATAGAACCGCGTTGGGATGTTTTGGAACACCGACATCGTGCAAGGCCTCACCGACCGACAACGATGCCTCTCCTCAGTGCAGCACCCCGTGAAGAACGGGCCGCCAATTTCCAAGAAACCTTCCAGCGGCTGATTGAACGTATACCTGCGAGAGCAGAAGCTGTCATCAAAGCTAAGGGTGGGCTAACACAATATTGAATTCCAGCATTATCGACGGAGGGCGCCACGAACTTGTTAGTCATTTTCAGCCAGGTGTCCGGATACTTTTGCCCACATAGTGTAATTCTCTTCTGGAGAAGACATCCACAAAGTATGAACACAGTTCCAAGCCACAGAAACTGGTCGTAAGAACAACCAGAAATGGTAGAGAAGGTGAATGTAAAGCTCTAAACGCTGAGGATTTTAACTAGACCATGTGGGTATGTTTACCAGTCAGCTACTCACATCACAAATATCATTGGTAATTAGAGCAAAACATCTTCTTTCCATGATCGTGGTACGAGACCTAGGCTATGCTTACATTTACCAAGCAAGAATAAACATAAAACACAACACAGAATTTTATACCAAGGAGTAAAAGTACGTAACAAATTTTCGAAGAAGATAAAATAGTTTACTTATTTAAAAAAGGAAATTAAGAAGAACCTGTTAAGCAATACATTTTGTATTGTGAAGTATTACTCAGATAACACAGCTTGGAGGTTTCGGTAAAAAAAAAGTAACACAAGTAAACAACCAAACCGAGACAGAAACGAGCAGCACTGAGTAAAGGCTTGAGGACGTAAAGAGACGTGGCTGTTACCGTCGTAAATCGAAAATGTTTGTTTCCAGCCAAGTCAGACAAAACGTACCGTCAACATTTTGCGCTGTATGTAGATGTTTCCAGTGTTATACCGATACAAAGGTAAGAAGAGGGCAAGCTATTGAAAAAAATACAACGTCTCTGAAACGATGCACTTGAGACCGCAGGCCCTGTTACCAAAATACTCAGAAAATGTCCCTGAGAACCTTAGAAGTTCAGTCGGTGGAGTTCGGATTTCCCAAATGTAATCTACGATCGAACGTGAGGTGGGGATGTAGCCTCAAGCCATGCAGCGTTAAGCAACGATCGTTTTCACGCACATTTCTCCCGACACGTTCGCAGAAGGGGACTGCGCGCTGGACAGGTTGCCTCGACACTTCGCCACCTCGTAACCTGGCTGCGTGGCTGACCTTTCCACCGAGCAGACGCTCCTGGGGTCGCCGCCACGGAGAAACCGCAACTGCTTCGAACGTCGGCGTCTTACTTCTTTCTTTTCCAGTTTTCTTTACAAACCGGTATGGAGCAACACGTTTTTCTCATGTTTTAACTCTTCGAATTCGCGTCTCGGTAAACACGACAAGACAACTCCAATAATAAACAAAATTTCGTTCACGGGCTGTGTAAAATCCGAGCTGTTAACCGTCGCGTAGGTCTTCAGAATCTTAGGCAGAAGCGTGTGCCACAGGTGCACTACCGGTTCGCTGGCGCAGGTGGATAGTACGGTCAGTGACTAACAACTGTAGACCTGTAACTTTTAGCTTATTACAGCATAGTAAAACAGTTGCTATAGATGGGGATATTACTGATGCGTGCAACGATTGTTAGCTGTTTTAGCACGTTTTCGTTTGGCCACTGTCTTGTCTGTCTGTCTGTCTGTCCAGTGCAAATTTTGCAACTGATTTTTAGCTAACTTCCTGAGGAGCTCGAGAGTTAAAATTATAAACACAGCTCAAAACTCGATGACAATGCAGTATCTTCCACGTAGCTCCCACAGGCGTCTGGGTGAAAAGGGTTGGCAACACCTGACATCTCGACAGCCCTGCTGGACTGGCATGTTGTGCAAGTAATATCAAAATACGTCCTTGGCGGTATGCGAATGCTCGTTTATGACTGATCATAGGGAGTGGGGGAAGAGGAGTCGATATCTCTTTCTTCTCCGTCTGGTACAAATTTTGCAATTGCTTTTAAACTGACTTCTCGATGAGCTAGAGACTTGAAATTTTGAACACAGCTCCGAACCGAATTACAATTCAATATTAACTCGCTGTCGTGTCTGGTGTATGACGGAAGGTACATGTGCACAACTGCTGTTTCTCGTTTTTCATGTTCACAAATGGTTCACAGGCAGAACAGCTGCTGTTAAACCTCCTTGTGAGCTTGAATCTGTCTAATTTTTACTTTCATATTCTCCTTGAGAGATACATGTGGGAAGAAACAAGATATTGGTTGAGTCTGGTGAAGAGAAACTGAAATAAACCTGAAATTTACCACATGTCTCTGTTGTAATGTCATCAAAATTTTGAAATCAATTGAAGAACTTGAGATGCACAAGACTATAATGCAGAAAATAACCATTTAATTAAAAATAAATTTAAATAAAAATGATTTTTTTAAATTTGACTAAAAAGTATAAAATAATTTCCCCAAGCCATGTACAGGTCCCTAGCGCCATACAAACAGTCTTGAAAATTTGTAATTGTGAATTGTTGGTAGATATAAAAATAAAAATGAAGCACATGCAATACATAACTCATGCAAGAATAATTGACCTCCTTTCTGTTATCAATTAGGTGCGCCTCTTCTCATGACAGTTGGGTTGGTATCCCACCGCTGTTTGGGGCGTAACAAAACACGTCTCTGCTGCTTATCGATACTCAGTTGGAAGCTGGACTCCTTACAGAAGCCAATTCTACTCGAGTGCATGACTTTCTAGGCTGAAGATATGTCCGGAGACGCCCTGGACAGCTGTGGAACACCAACCTGACTTTCCATCGCCATTCAGTCTGCCAACCGGGAGTGATGGTCTGGGGTGCCATTTCATTTAACAGCAGGACCCCTTTGGTTGTCATCCATGGTATCCTTGCAGCACAGTGGTACGTCGACGATATTCTACGACCCGTCTCGTTGCTCTTCATGGCAAACCACACTGGGCTTACATTTCAGCAAGGTAACGCTCGCCTGCACATGGTGAGAGTTTCTGATGCTTTTTTCCGTGCTTGCCAAACCCCACCTTGACCACCAAGGCCGTCAGTCTCTCCTCAGTTGAGAACGTTTGGAGCATTTTGGGCAGGGCCCTGCAACCATTTCGGGATTTTAGCGATCTGTTGAAGCAGTCCGAGATAATTTAGTAAAATATCTCTCACGAGGACACCCATGAACTCTATCAATCAATGACGGGCCAAATAATTACTTGCGTAAGGGACAGAGGTGGACCAGCGCATTATTCACTTGCTCAGTTTATGAAGCTCTTTATGTTAAATAAACCATCTAATTTTTATGAAACTATTACGATTTGTCTGTCTGTACATGTACATCTCATTTTGGTGCATGTTTTTTTTGTCTCTGATTGTGTAATGCGCAGCTAAACAATAGCATGATACGTAGGTGCATGCTCCTGTACACATCCTCCTACACTCACCGCTCAGCAGTGATGCTGCATTGTGGTGTCAGTTGGGGGTGTGCACATCATGAGCTACGCTTTCCAAACAGGCGGACATGTGAGGGCAGCTGACACTATTCCACACACAGTAGTTTACTTACTCACCATCATTCATAATGACAAAGTGATATTCTAGTGCAGCCACAGGTAAAGGGTAGTTGTTTTATATTTTTAGTCGGATTTAAAACTGTGATTATTAAATGTTCAGTTTTTCTTAAACAATTATTGTGTTTATGACTGGCTTTTATAGAGCAATATAGTGTGACCCTCCGTCTTCAGTATTAGAAACACTAACAAAAAGTAGACTTTAAATACATCCGCCTGTGTTAAGTACAGTTTAGACACAAGACTCATGTCCTGATGAACCAATACATTACGGCCGGCCGGAGTGGCCGAGCTGTTCTAGGCGCTACAGTCTGGAACCGCGCGACCGCTAGGGTCGCAGGTTCGAATCCTGCCTCGGGCATGGATGTGTGTGATGTCCTTAGGTTAGTTAGGTTTAAGTAGTTTTAAGTTCTAGGGGACTGATGACCTCAGAAGCTAAGTCCCATGGTGCTCAGAGCCACTTGAACCATTTAAATACATTACGACCAGTGTCCACAGCATGACTCAATGACAACTGATGTCATTGCAGGTGCGGCAAGGAAAGTATATAAGTGTAGCAGAGGCGACAGGGGAATCATGCTAAGGGCAACATATGGCGAAATCCTCTTCTATGGTGACTTTGACAGACACTGGCCTTGTGCCTCCAAACGACCATCTGTAAAACGGGGAAACCGGTGGGCTGCTGTCGTGAGCATCTATGGAAAACAATTAGATGGTGAAACCATGCCTCATTGCACTCTTGCTCGCTCTAAATGCAACGTAGAGAGTGATCTATGTTAGATCTCATGGCAGAGCACAATTCTGGTACAGACAAAAGTGTTTTAGAAAACAGCCGTTCACAACACATTAGTTAACATTACGCTCCACTCTGGATGACTTCTACGTTTTTCCACGTCAACCCAACGTGATCGTTAATTACAGCTAAAGTGAACACAGGACCACAGAGACTCGACTATGGACCAGTGCAGACGTGTCGCCTGGTCGGATTAATCAAGTTTATGGTTATACCAGGTTGATGATCGCGTCCAGATACGCCGCCACCGATTGATAGGGATGTTCGGAACAAGCAACACACTATGAAGGGAGGCCTCAGAAGCCAATATAATGCTATGGGAGGGGTCTCACTCATCTGGGCTTCCATGTGACCAATGGTACTAATCAAGGGCATGATGACAGCTTTAGATTACGTGAAAATTTTGCGGACCACATGCATCCCTTCAGACACCATGCCTTCCCGACAGCGATGGTGTCGTCCAACAGGGTAACTGCACGTATCAAAAGGCCAAATCGTGCTACAATGGTGTAAGCAACACGATGGTGAACTCTCGTTGATGGCTGGTTCAAATGGCTCTGAGCACTATGCGACTTAACATCTGAGGTCAACAGTCCACTGGACTTAGAACTACTTAAACCTAACCTACCTACGGGACATCACACACATCCATGCCCGAGGCAGGATTCGAACCTGTGACCGTAGCAGCAGCGCGGTTCAGGACTGAAGCGCCTAGAACCGCTCGGCCACAACAGCCTGCTCCCGCTGATGTCTTGGCCAACGAATTCGCCTGATCTGAATCAGATGGAAGACTTCTGAGGCACTACCAGGTACCAGCCCTGCGGCCGCAAACCACAGGATCGGTGGGTGGACATCTGGTGCCACATAGCTCTGGAAACCTATCGAGGACTTGTCGAATCCAGCCACACACAATTGTTGCTGGCCAACGTTCCAGAGGTGGACTAACACACTATGGAGCTGCTGTTCTCAGTGCTCTGACTCATCGGCGCATATCGGAAGGTAAATCGGAAACCACATCAGAAATTAAGAAGGTGAGGCCACGACATTGGGATCACGGATTGACTTCAAATTTTGTGCACCTTTAGGAGGCCATTAAAACAACATAATACGCAAGTAGCAAGGTGCAATACTCTGGCAATTCCGAGAAAATCACAAGAGAAGTTTTACGCGTCTGTTGTGTAACTGAGTTATCAGTACAGAGGTACCAGCCATAAGAAGACATTGTTGTCAAAGGGTTAGCGTTAACGCCGTGCAACAGGGTCGTCGACGAGGCGATGGTTCGAATTCCGCTACAGGGAGTCACCTTCATTTTTGTGGTACAAAACCTTTCAGGTCTCCGGGCGAATAAACCATGTCTGTTCAGTCCCCTGGAGACTGTGTGTCTGGAGACAACTGTTCCAGTGGCTGCGGTAAGGTCCCGAGCAAGACTACCCCAGTACTCCGTGACCGTCTGCGAGCAATGATGGTGAGATATCGGTCTTCCTGTGGTGTGTACACTGTGGACGTCCTGTACTGTAGTGCCTGGACCCGTTTCCTGTCTGCTGGAATTGTTGCCATAATCTTGTGATATTCGAAAGATATGAACTAACACTAGCCGTTCCTGCTACGTTAGCAACGTCTCATCGCTTCGCAGGTTAAATGACGAATGTGGCCCGCCTCTGTGTCTGCAGCTTGAAGCGTCGAGCTGTGAAGTAGTTCCGAGTACCTTACCATATTGCATGTACACTCATGCTCATAAATTAAGGATAATTGCCGAATGTGGTGCCATACAACGTGACACTACAAAAAACTGGCGCTAATAGCGTAGGCACATATGGAACACACACGACACAGATCTGTGAGTCCACGGTATTGCTGACATATTGAGAAAACCGTCCCGAAACAGATGTGCTACAAAACGCCAATGTTTCCTGAGCATGTACCCCGATATCAGTATGGGATATGATCACCATGCATATGTACACAGGCCGCACAACGGGTTGGCATACAAACTCTGGATCGGGTGGTCGAGCAGCTGCTAGGGTATAGCCTCCCATTCTTGCACCAGTGCCTGTCGGAGCTCCTGAAGTGTCCTAGGGTTCTGAAGACGTGCAGCGATCCGTCGACCGAGAGCATCCCAGACGTGCTTGATGGGGTTTAGGTCTGGAGAACAGACAGGTTACTCCATTCGCCTGATATCTTCTGTTTCAAGGCACTCCTCCACGATGGCAGCTCGGTGAGGCCGTACGTTATCATCCATCAGGAGGAAGGTGGGACCCACTGCACCCCTGAAAAGGTGGACATGCTGGTGCAAAATGACGTGCCGATACACCTGACCTGTTACAGTTCCTCTGTCAAAGACATGCAGGGATGTACATGCACCAATCATAATCCCACCCCACACCATCAAACCACGACCTCCATACAGGTCCCTTTCGAGGACAGTAAGGGGTTGGTATCTGGTTCCTGGTTCACGCCAGATGAAAACCCGGCGAGAATCACTGTTCAGACTATACCTGGACTCGTCCATGAACATAATCTGGGACCACTGTTCCAATGACCATGTACTGTATTCTAGACACCAGGCTTTACGGGCTCTCCTGTGACCATGGGTCAGTGGAATGCACCTTGCAGGTCTCTGGGCGAATAAACCATGTCTGTTCAGTCGTCTGCAGACTGTGTGTCTGGAGACAACTGTTCCAGTGGCTGCGGTAAGGTCCCGAGCAAGACTACCGCAGTACTCCGTGACCGTCTGCGAGCACTGATGGTGAGATATTGGTCTTCTTGTTGTGTGTACACTGTACTGTAGTGCCTGGACCCGTTTCCTGTCTGCTGGAATTGTTGCCATAATCTTGAGATCACACTTTGTGGCACACGGAAAGCCCGTGATACGACCTGCTGTGTTTGACCAGCCTCCAATGGCCCTAATATTCTACCCTCTTAACGTCATCAATATGTGTTCTTTGAGCCATTTTCAACACACAGTCACCATTAACACATCTGGAAACGACTGCACACTTACTCACTGCACCATACTCTGACACGCACCAACGCACCTGTATGTGGACTGCTGCCAGCGCTACCGTGCGACGACCGCAGGTCAAATGCACCGCATGGTCATACCCCGAGGTGATTTAAACCCGCAAGCCGCTCACCAGAGCGTTGTTTCACCATTTATCAGCATTATCCTTAATTTATGAGCATGGTTTTATAAGGGATTTTGCAAATCACGACAGGCATACATTTTCAGGAAAACTCTATGCGTTTCTACGATTACTTATCGATAATAATAAATATGTTTCTTCTAATAATTAAATTTAATTAAAAATAGTAAATAATCAAATAACATTCAGTTCACTAAAACGTCATACAAATAAACGTGTTTTTTAAACTATTTTACCTCTGAAATGTCATATAAAGAAAATAATACGACCAGTGATGAATAAATATAGATACAGAGTTAAGTTTTAGCGGCAGTCGAACCGTCGCCTCATACACGATCGTCTTAGGAAGCTCGAATGCTAACTACGTGACCACCATGAACTTTTAACATCTGACGTCTAGTGCAGCTGCATACGCCAAATAATAGACGCGTAAAACTAAGGTGTACAGAGTTTGAAGTAAACCTGTGATCCCAACGTCGACGTCTCCCCTTGTAAGGTGTAACTAAAGCCGTTGCGATCCATAATCCGTAGTATCGATTTCAAACTTCGTGACCGTAGACAGGAAAAATGCACTACTCAGAGCCGTTGTGCAAGTTCTAGGTTGCCTCATTAATGCAAGCTTCGTGTAACGCAGTTCAGTGAGTGTCGGTGGGCCGCACCCATTGCTCACAGAGCGTGACCATCTGTTCGCTTAGCGCGCCCCGCGCCAGCCGGGTCGAAAGAAGCCGACTCTGATACCTGTAAGAACCGACCGATTTGCTCATTTGTCTAAGTTGGAACAAGTGTGCAATATTCCAACTTTGATCCTGTACTACACGTCAGTTACAGTAGAACGATCCTTCTGTTGGGTATACAACTGTTCTCTAGCCGAAGGGATACCCAAGCCACTTGACCTTACTTCCCTACACCAATAGAATCCGAAGTATCAGACCCGCTAAAATTCCGTTTTTATGAGCGGTGTTCTGGAACATATTCGTGGCGCATCCTATCGCATGCGTACCAACCGTCTCAGCTGCCTGATAGGATTCATCATATCCTATCAGAAAGGTTCATAATAATTAATGGGTAACCAGCAAGAAAAACCGAAGTCAAATCTTTCGTTACCAACGGAAATATCATACACACACTTTCCAGAGTGAGATTTTCACTCTGCAGCGGAGTGTACGCTGATATTAAACTTCCTGGCAGATTAAAACTGTGTGCCGGACCGAGACTCGAACTCGGGACCTTTGCCTTTCGCGGGCAAGTGCTCTACCAACTGAGCTACCCAAGCCTAGGGGATGTTCCCAGAATGCGATTTTCACTCTCTAAGCCATGTCTCCGCAATATCCTTTCTTCCAGGAGTGCTAGTCCTGCATGGTTGGCAGGAGAGCTTCTGTAATGCTTGGAAGGTAGGAGACGAGGTACTGGCGGAAGTAAAGCTGTGAGGACGGGGCGTGAGTCGTGCTTGGGTAGCTCAGTTGGTAGAGCACTTGCCGGCGAAAGGCAAACGTCCCGAGTTCGAGTCTCGGTCCGGCATACAGTTTTAATCTGCCAGGAAGTTTCACACACACTTTATTGAACTTGTAAATGTCACTACAGATATTCGGATTTACGTTATGACATGTTCGATATGCCTGCCATCATTGGCGATCATGTGGCGCAGACGAATAGCGAAATTCTGCATGACGCGCTAAAATGTCAGATCGTCGATGCTGTCGATGACCTCCTGAATGTCTGTTTTTAGTTCAGCGATGGTTTTGGGGTTATTATTGTACACCTTGTCTTCAACATAGCTTCACGAAAAGGAGTCACACGTGTTCAGGTCCAGAGAATATAGCGGCTAATCGAGGCTCATGCCAGTGGCCTCTGGGTACTCGAGAGCCAGAATGCGGTCCCCAAAAGGGCTGCTCCAGGACATCAAACACTCTCTTGCTTCGATGGGTTCGTGCTCCGTCTTGCATGAACTACGTCTTGTGGAAATCAGGCTCACTTTGGATAATGGATCTGAAATCGCCTTCCGTTCGGTAGTCACCGTGCCATCAAGGAATATCACACCGACTATTCCCTGACTGGACATTGCACACTAAACAGTCACCCGTTGAGGGTGAAGAGATCTCTCCATCGCGAAATACGGATTCACCAAATGCGCAAATTTTGATTACTGACGAACCCGTCCAAATAGCTTCGTCGCTAAACCAAACGATGCATATGCATAATAATTCCCATCATGCACCGCGGCCAACGGTACAGTTTGAACGTCATACCGCAAACGATTCAGAAGTTATACGATTCTATTTCATAGAGTTACATAATTGCCAACCTGTACATCGTTTGTGTGGATGATACTGCCGTTTACTGTCTAGTAAAGTCATCAGAAAATAAAACTAATTGTTAAATGATTTAGAAGAGATACCTACGTGGTGCAAAAAGTGGTAAAGGTTCCTCAACAACAGAAAGTGCGAGGTTCTCCACATTCCATAAACTATCGTTTACACGATAAATAATGCAAATTTAAACGCTATATTTTCAGCTAAACACGTTGGGATTACATTTACAAACAGTGTGCCTGCACTGTGCCTGCACTTCCTCTCCAGGAGCATGTCATCCTTACCAGACATAACTGTCAGACTTCGAAGAAGGGCAGGCCCTTTTTTTTATTAATGTAGAATAGGAGAGGGAGTGTGACAGATTTGATAAACTAATTGGGGTAGCAGGTATCAAAACAAAAGCGTTTTAAGTTGTGGCAAGATCTTTTCATGAACTTTCAAACAGCACCCTTCTCCTCTGAATGTCAAAATAAGTTTATTTTGTTGACTCCTACCTACATAGGGAGGAAATATCATCGTAATATAATAAGAAAAATGGAAAGAATTAGTTGTTAATTTTTTTACCATATGCTGTCGTAAAGTGGAACAGTCGAGAAATAATCTGAAAGTGATACTATGAACCCTTTGTCGAACACTTACGTGCTAACTGCAGAATAATGGTATAGGTGTTGTAACGCTATGCATATTTAAACGATCTAATCGGCCGACCAGTATTGGCCAGAAATGAATTTGATGCTCACGTCGTGCCGCGGCAGTTATGGCTTCCGGCTAAGTGACCGGTATGAGCGAATCCAAATACAAAGGTTAGCAGCGTCGCTGGAAACGGGGAAAACCCCGAAGATGGGAATTTGGACGGCTGTTACTCGCTTGGCCTTTCTGCAGACAATCCTCCAGAAACTCTCAAAGACGGTCAAGTTACAGGTCTTTGAGTTTCGACAATAACTGACAGTCAAATATCAGTGCAAATCTGAATACATCTGCATCTCGGAAAAATGAGGCAGACCCAATCACACAACAGTATTCCAGTACTTTTAAAACTACAGAAGCTAATATTTCACAGTGAGAAGACATTCTCAGATTGAACCACTGAACTAGCAACTTTTAATCACTTCATGCGATTTCAACAATCTATATCTCAGGCTAAGTTTTTGAAAACAACCACAAATCGCACTTTGTATTTTCTATTGACCAGTTTCGCTCTTCAAATGACCAAGAGCATCATCGTAATATACACTGTAAAAGACACAAATTGATATAATACGGAAAACTCACACTGACATCACGTAAAGTACATATTCTACTTCTAGTGTGGTGATTTACTTTTAAAGTTATCTGACAGCCTTAATGATAGCGTTTAAAGTTGGCTGACAGCCCCAAAGATTAAATTGGCTGTACTATAGTACTCAGATTTACGTTTAAAGTACAGCAGTAATTGATGACACGAGCAGTGCCAAAGATGAATTGACTATACAGCAGTATATGTAACATCCATGGTATTGTGTGTCCAAAGATAATTTACAACTACAGAAAACTAAATTTATTTTTTAATTGCCTATTTTACGAATGTGTGTATAGATATTTCATATCTGTACATATATACTTATCTTAAAATACGAGTACATCTGTAAAAATTGAAATATCTGGTTGTTTCTAAAAAATTAGTTTTAACAATCGCTCCCCCTGCAGGCAATGCCTGCTCTTGCTAGATGTCTCAGATGATAGCATTGTACAATAGCTATCATCTCTGAAAGGCACTCATCTGGATCTATTTTGTATATTGACTTACGAGTTCTTTTCTAACTTCTTAATTACGTAAATGTTTGTCAGGACATTATTTTCTCCATATTTACGTGGCTGATGAGTACCTCATATTTTGTCTTAGTTGGATATTCATTTAATGAACAATTTACTATTTTGCCACTGACTTTATTTAAATGCTGACTGCACGTGCTATTAAAAAAACTGTGCTAATTTAAAAGAGATTAGCGCTTGTATTAGTGGACATCACAACTGAACAGAGAACTAAAAGACGTCTCTGTCAAGAAGGCATAACTAATTCTATAAGTAATACACACATCAAAAAAAGTTTTGCATCGCCTCAGTTGCGAGAGTTTCGGAACTTGTACAGAAAAGTGGAATAGAGATCAACATAAACACTATTTCCACCCTTTTTATTGCTCATGAAAACCACTCATTTCATTTGTACCACCATACAGCGAGATCTTCAGAGGTGGTGGTCCAGATTGCTGTACACAGCAATATCTAATACACAGCAGCACGTCCTCTTGCATTGATGCATGCCTATATTCGTCGTGACATACTATCCAAAAGTTCATCAAGATACTGTTGGTCCAGATTGTCCCACTCCTAAACGGCGATTCGGTGTAGATCCCTCAGAGTGGTTGGTGGGTTGGAGTGGGTTGTCTGGGGGAAGAGACCAAACAACGAGGTCGTCCGTCTCATTGGATTAGGGAACGAAGTTGGCCGTGCCCTTTCAAAGGAACCAACCCGGCTTTTGACTGGAGAGATTTAGGGAAATCACGGAAAACTTAAACCAGGATGGTCGGACACGGGATTGAACCGTCGTCCTCCCGAATGCGAGTCCAGTGTGCTAATCACTGCGCCACCTCGCTCGGTGGTTGGTGAGTCACGTCGTCCATAAACAGCCTTTTTCAATCCATCCCAGACATGTTCGATAGGGTCCATGTCTGGAGAACATGCTGGCCACTAGTCGAGCGATGTCCTATCCTGAAGGAAATCATTCACAAGATGCGCACGATGGGGTCGCAAATTGTCGTCCATGAAGACGAATGCCGCGCCAGTATGCTGCAGATATGGTTGCACTATCGGTCGGAGAATGGCATTCACGTATCGTACAGCCGTTACGGCGCCTTACATGTCCACCAGCGGCGTACGTCGGCCCCACATAATGCCATCCCAAAACATCAGGGAACCTTCACCTTGCTGCACTCGCTGAACAGTTTGTCTAAGGCGTTCAGCCTGACCGTGTTGCCTCCAAATACGTCTCCAACGATTGTCTGGTTGAAGGCATATGCGACACTCATCGGTGAAAAGAACGTGATGCCAATCCTGAGCTGTCCTTCCGTCATGTTGCTGGGCCCATCTGTACCGCGCTGCATGTTGTCGTGGTTGCAAAAATGGACCTCGCCATGGACGTCGGGAGTGAAGTTGCGCATCATACAGCCTATTTCGCACAGTTTGAGTTGTAACACCATGTCCTGAGCCTACACAAAAAACTTTATTCAACACGGTGGCGTTCCTCCGAGCCATAATCCGTACATAGTGGCCATCCACCGCAGTGGGCGGCCTGAGCGAGGCATATCATCGACAGTTCCTGTCTCTCTGTATCTCCTCCATGTCCGAACAACATCGCTTTGTTTCACTCCGAGACGCCTGGACAATTCCCTTGTTGAGAGCCCTTCCTGGCACAAAGCAACAATGCAGACGTGATCGAACCGCGGCATTGTCCGTCTAGACATGGTTGAATTACAAATAATACGAGCAGTGTATCTCCTTCCTGGTGGAATGACTGGAACTGATCGGCAGTCGGACTCCCTCCGTCTAATAGGCGCTACTCGTGCATGGTTGTTAACATCTTTGAACAGTCAAAGGGACTGTGTCTGTGATACAATATCCACAGTCAACGTCTATCTTCAGCAGTTCTGTGAACTGGGGTGATGCAACACCTTTTTTGATGTTTCATTTGACTGTTTTTCATTGGCAGTCCGCGGTGGTCTCGCGGTTCTAGGCGCGCAGTCCGGAACCGTGCGACTGCTACGGTCGCAGGTTCGAATCCTGCCTCGGACATGGATGTGTGTGATGTCCTTAGGTTAGTTAGGTTTAAGTAGTTCTAAGTTTTAGGGGACTGATGATCACAGCAGTTGAGTCCCATAGTGCTCAGAGCCATTTGAACCATTTTTTTTGTTTTTCATTTACAGTGATACATTTACACTATCATGATGTCGGCTTTACAATTCCATTATCAAGTGTTTTTATGTTATACAGTGCCTAACATTGCATACTTTCGTGTTTATGTGCAAACCTTTATTTATATTAATTGTAAGTTATCTGAAGGTGACAATGTTTAAAACATTTGTTTGTTTAAATATTTCTGTAGTATATTAGTTTAGTGTGGGAAAGTCGTCAAAATGAATCAAATCATGTCTGTAGAACTTAAGGACGATGTGCTTTTGGTGGGGACCGCCTTCAGCCAATGGAAAGCAGACAGTAGTATAAGGCTACGGGAGTCAAGTAGAAACTGGGATCTTCGAGTGAAGAGCTCAAGGGAGCGGTTCTAGACACTTAATATCGAATGCTGTTAGAAGGCATTCCTGCCTTTGCTAACATGCATGATTCGTTCATACAGGCGACTGTTTCTAGGTGCTTAAAGGATGCTACAATTCTACTGAAGGGACTTTATATTTCGAGACGTCTGAAGGTGCTCCAGAGTAGGACTCTAATATTTTCCGCTTGATTTAGTGAACAGAGGATAGACAAAGTATCACTTACTATTCTTTGTATCATATGTGTTACATTGTAAATCATCACGTTGAACTCTAAACTGTTTTGAGCTTGAGAATACGTCCTTTATTGTGATTACGAAATTGACTTAGTTTTTGCATATCTTTGATGACTATTTTGTTTGAGTATTTTGCTACCATTCTCGTGATTCTCCGAACGTAACTTTTCTGCGTTTGATAACGGTATTTTCTGTCTGTATTTAAACTGAATATCGTAGGATCACTTACAATTTACATTAGATATGATTTCTTCATGAAAGAGGCCTGGAGACACTGGAAGGTTTCAGATAGATCATATAATGGTAAGACAGAGACTTAGCAACCAGGTTTTAAATTGTAAGACATTTCCAGGGGCAGATTTGGACTCTGACCACAATCTATTGGTTATGACCTGTATATTAAAACTGAAGAAACTGCAAAAAGGTGGGAATTTAATAAGATGGGACCAGGATAGTGAAGAAACTGGCACAAGATCGGTCGCATCAAAGTAATCAAAAAAATAGGTGACAAGAAAAATCGTTTATACATTGTTTTAGGCTTATTCTAATTGAGTGTTAAGTTTTCTCCAAACACACTAAATTAGCTTGCTCCTTTTGTTGCTCACCCCTGTCTGCTCTAGAGACAATCACTGTAGCATCGTCACTTAAATTAAGATAGTTCTGATACGTTCCATTGATAAGTTTGCGGATCTGAAAATATCATATTGGACTGCTGCGAACATTTTTGCCGGGCAGCTTACTAGCGCTACGAAGTCTGATTCAAACTATAGCTCTGATTTACATATTCTTGTCTTCTCGCTTCGACAGCGCTGGATATTGGTGACAACAGCTGTGAAATATTTTGTTATGGAGAATAAAGACTACTCTGCCACTACTCTTCATCCACTCAATTGCGTTTATTGTTATAATTATTTATTTTATATCGATTTCGAAGTGGTTTCATCTTCAGGCACTTTAGTACAGTGTGTGTGTGGTATACCACATCGATCACAGTGTTAAAGTGTCTGAAGGTGGAGCAATTCTTTCTTCGAAACTGATGGAAAATGATTTAAAATAATGAAGACAGCTCAGCGGAAGAATGATAGTAAGAGAATAGCTTTTCGCTGTCGCTTACATATTCGCCACAAAGAGTTCCGCAACCGTGTTCATCTTAGATTTTTTTCCGTTTATTTCACCGTCTCAGTTGCACACTTATTTTTGTGAGGACTAGTTTCGACCAACATTTATTTGATCTTTCTCGGTACTCTGATGCATCTCCCTAGTCTTGTCTCAAATATCACATAATGGAGAAGATGTTTCAAAAAGTAATTACTGGATGGGTCAAGATCATTGTGCCAAGCACAAACTCACAAGTGTTTGATGAGTGGGTACGGTTTTTTGAGTTGCAACACATATTTTGTTCTGCCAGATCTACACGAGATTGTTGACTGTATAAAGGTACGAATCCATTCCATCTGATTGCAGTACATGCAACGGAGTTCTTAGATTTTAAAGATACTATTGACACATTGCTGTTAGTGCAGGTGTATAAGACCTCCAGATGCAGTATGATTTAAGTGGCTGATAGTCATCCATCTCAAACAGCTATCAACATTTCTTACTAAGAAACTGAAAAATGTCAATGTATTCAAAAGAGGAAATACCGTGTGTTGATGTTTACCTTGCCGTACTTCATCTGAAAGATCAGCCATGGTTATCAGTTTGCAAAACAGAAGGACCATTTCTTCCTCAACAGTTCACACAGTTGCAGAATAAACTTTGCAACATTGATCCCAAGAATGGTGTTGTGAAAGAAACAGAATTCAATACTGGGAGATTTTTTCCCCTGCATTTAATGTTGTTATTCTCTTGTAAAAAAAGTGTAAAATATATGGGAAACCGGTTTAGGTCGCTGCTATTCCACTAGTTAAAACATTGTTGCTGTATTTATGTACTCGTATCAGCGCAAATAATGTATTAAGGACGCTTGAAACAAAAAGCGTTCTTGTTAACACTTAGAACCAGTGGCAGTAGCACGTTCTTAATAATTTTCAAATTTTTTAAATTTATGTCATTATTTTTTGAGTAATGAGGTGAGGATCACAAATCCATGGTATCAGAATCATTTCTCAATTTTTTTTACACCAGTAAATTGTGTCCAAAGGAAATGCATTATGGAGGAATAAATGTTATACCTGCAACATTTACGCATTTCTTCAGTATTTTGAATAAGGAAACAGGAAAGGATTTATCAGCTTTAAGTGGAGAGCGAAGTGGTTTTAGGCAAGAACAATTATACCTTCATGGCATTTGCTGTATCATACAGTTACTGGAAAAATGGAGAAATAAGAGTAAAAGCGTATACACGACTTTTGTTTACCCACGGAAAGCGTTTGACCATGTCTTGAAATTTTCTCGGGTATTCAGCCGGGTAGCGTCGTCCAAAAGGTGCCTTTTGGACGACGCTACCCGGTTGAATACCCGAGAAATTTTCAAAACTTCTGTACGGCGGGAAAACCTCAGATCACACGTATGACCATGTCGCTAGAATAAAATTATGGGAAGGAATGAGGAAAGCTAATGTGAGAGAAAAACACTTTAACCTGATTAAAAAGTTGTACAGGAACAAAAAAGTAACGATAAAAGTGGGAGCCTAGGTTACCCGAAGTACTTTCGTCAGCAATTGTCTTAAACCAGGTTTGTGAATGTCACCTCTTCTGTTTAACATTTATTTAGAACAAATCCTGAATGGCTGATGCTGGAAATGCTCAGACGTGGGAAGTTTGGTGACGATACTATTCACTGTCTTTTATTTACGGACGACCAGGTAATATTCCTCAAGATGAAGAGAATATGGAATACCTGCGGACAAAGCTTGAAAAAGAGTGTAGCAAATGCGGGGTAGGAATAAATTTGGACAAGACGGAGTGTTTGTGTATGGGACAGGATTTGGTAAAAACTGGCACAGAGGAGGGATAAATAAAATTATACAGAACCTTAATAAGTAGTTGTGGTGCATGTGACTAGCATATTAATTCCAGAGTAGTAACGAGGAGGACGTGGGAGTAACTGTATCCGGCAGGATGCGAAGAAAAGATTATTTCATGGTGTGGTGGAGCCCGTAGTTCATAAATGAAGCCGAGCTGTGGCCTCAAATAAGAAAAGTTAGAGAGAAATTTATAGCTTTGGAAATGGATTATATGAGAAATTGTCTGCAGTTAGAGAGGCAAGTTAGGATAAGAAACGGGGGCATGTACATGGAATGCCCAAACAAAGGGGACCGAGGAAGACTGTAAACTGGGAGCCGTCGGGAAGGAGAAGAAGTTGAAAGCCAGCGCTCGGATGGGAAAAATACACACAAGAGTCAGTGGAAGACAGAAAGCTTTGGAATCAGATGGTTGGAACGAAAGAGGTCTGTGGATGTCGAAGTTAAATGTCAGATGTGGCACCTTAAATGCGTGATAGTTCCACTCTGTATTTGATCATCTTGATCTGAAGATAATAAAATGTTGATCGAAAACACTCGTCGTAAAAAATAAGAAACAGAGACAGTAAAATAAAACATAAATTTTAGAATAGCTTCTACTCTCTGTAGCACAATAAGTATTCCTGAGTGCAGTTTTGTAGTCTGAATGAGAGCTTCGTGTCGCTGGGGCTGTCAGGAATCCACACTGATGAGCCAAAGAAACGGTACACCTTCCTAATATTGTGTAGGGCCCCCGCGAGCACGCAGAAGTGCCGCAATATGACGTGTCATGGACTCGACTTATGTCCGAAGTATTGCTAGAGGGAACTGACACCATTAATCCTGCCGGGATGTCCATAAATCCGCAAGTTTAAGAGAAGGTGAAGATCTCTTCTGAATAGCACGTTGCAAGGCATCCCAGATATGCTCAATAATCTTCATACCTGGGGAGTTTGGTGGGCAGCGGAAGTGTTTAAACTCAGAAGAGTGTTCCTGGAGCCACTCTGTAACAATTCTGGGCGTGTGGGATGGCGGAATGTCCTGCTGGGATTGCCAAGTCCGTCGCAATGCACAATGCGCATGGAATGGATGTAGGTGATCAGAAAGGACGCTTACGTACGAGGCACCTGTCAGAATCGTATCCAGACGTACCAGGTGTCCTATATCTCTCCAACTGCACACGTCCCACACCATTACAGGGCTCGCACCAGCTTGAACAATCCCGTGCTGACGTGCAGGGTCCATGGTTTCATGAGGAGATCTCCATACATGTACACGTGCACCCGCTCGATACAATTTGAAACGAAACTTGTCAGACCAGGCAACATACTTCCAGTCGTCAACATTCCAATGTCGGTGTTGACGGGCGCAGGTGAGACGTAAAGCTTTGTGTCGTGCAGTCATCAAAGCTAGACGAGTGAGCCTTCCACTACGAAAGCCCATATCGATAATGTTTCGTTGAACGGTTTGCATGCTGACACTTGTTGATAGCCCAGCATTGAAATCTTCAACAGTTTGCAGAAGGGTTGCAGTTCCGTCACGTTGAACGATTCTTTTCAGTCGTCGTTGGTCCCTTTCTTGCAGGACCCTTTTCCGGCCGCAGCGAAGTCGGAGATTTGATGTTTTACCAGATTCCTGATATTCACGGTACATTCGTGAAATAAATTTCCTTTACTTTACGCCTATGTTCACAAACCTTTAGTCAACAGATTACCGGTTTCGGTCTATAATGACCATCTTCAGATATGTTTTATAAAAACGATGTCCAAATGTACTGGGGCGATAGTGGCATCGACAAATGTTAAATGCAACTTGTGAAATGGTCGTACCGGAAAATCCCTACCCCATCGCTACCTCGGAGATGCTATGTCCTATTCCTCGGGCGCCGACTATAAGACCACGTTCAAACTCTCTTAAATCTTGATAACATGCCATTGTAGCGGCAGTAACGATCTAGCAACTACGCCAGACAATTGTTGTCTTATACAGGCGCTGCCGACTGCAGTGCCGTATTCTGCCTGTTTACATATCTCTATTTTTGAATACGCATGTCTATACCGTTTTTTTTTTTTTGGCGCTTCAGTGAATATACGCTTTCGCAAATGTTAAAAGTGTATCACATTAAGTTAAGAAGCAACTGTTTCCCTATCAGTGTAATGAACTGTGGTGAAGAATAACAGGAGCGTCAGTGAGATGAGAAAGATGCTTCTGCCCAGTATCCGGCCTGTGAGGCAGTTTTCGTGCGCTGCTGCGACTTCTCAGGCAATCTTCACTCATTCCAAATTAATAATATAAGTGTAGACCAGATGTGGCTTAAATTCAAAAAAATAGTATCAGCAGCAATTGAGAGATTTACACCAAATAAACTAACAAACGACGCAGCTGATCCTCCTCGGTACACAAAACGGGTTAGACTTTGTTACAGAAACAACGAAACAAACATGACAAATTTAAACAGACGCAAAATTCTCAAGATTGGCGATCCTTTACAGAAGCTCGAAACTTAGAGCGGAGTTCAATGCGAGACGCCTATAAGTTTCCACAACGAAACTTTGTCTCGAAACCTGGCAGAAAATGCAAAGAGATTCTGGTCATATGTGAAGTATGTTAGCGGCAAGAAACAATCAGTGCCTTCTCTGCGCAATAACAATGGAGATACTATCGAAGACAGTGCTGCCAAAGCAGATTTACTAAACACAGCCTACCGAAATTCCTTCACAAAAGAAGTTGAAGTAAATATTCCAGAATTCTAATCGAGAACAGTTGCCAACATGAGCGACGTAGTAGTAAATATCCTCGGATTTGTGAAGCAACTCAAATAAATTAATAAAAGCAAGTCTTCTGGTCCAGACTGTTTACCAATTAGGTTCCTTTCAGAGTATGCTGATAGATTAGCTCCATACTTAAAATCATACACAACCGTTCGCTCGACGAAAGATCCGTACCCAAAGACTGGAAAGTTGCACAGGTGACCCCAATATTCAAGAAAAGTAGTAGGAGTAAACCACTAAATTACAGGCCCATATCGTTAACGTCGATATGCAGCAGGATTTTAGAACATATATTGTATTCGAACATTATGAATTACCTCGAAGGAAACGGTCTATTGACACAAAGTCAACATGGGTTTAGAAAACATCATTCCTGTGAAACACAACTAGCTCTTTATTCACATGAAGTGCTGAGTGCTATTGACAAGGGATTTCAGATAGATTCTGCATCCCTGGATTCCGGAAGGCTTTTGACACTGTACCACACAAGCGGCTCGTAGTAAAATTGCTTGATTATGGTTCAAATGGCTCTAAGCGCTATGGGACTTAAGATCTTAGGTCATCAGTCCCCTAGAACTACTTAAACCTAACTAACCTAAGGACATCACACACATCCATGTCCGAGGCAGGATTCGAACCTGCGACCGTAGCAGTCATGCGGTTCCGGACTGAGCGCCTAGAACCGCGAGACCACCGCGGCCGGTGCTTGCTTATGGAAAATCGTCTCAGTTGTGTGACTGGATTTGCTATTTCCTGTCAAATAGGTCACAGTTCGTTGTAACTGACGGAAACTCATCGAGTAAAACAGAAGTGATTCCAGGTGTTCCCCAAGGTAGTGTTATAGGCCCTTTGCTGTTCCTTATCTATATAAACGATTTGAGAGACAATCTGAGCAGCCGTCTTCGGTTGTTTGCAGATGACGCTGTCGTTTATCGACTAATGAAGTCATCAGAAGATCAAAACGAACTGCAAAACGATTTAGAAAAAATATCTGAATGGTGCGAAAAGTGGCAGGTGACCCTAAATAACTAAAGGTGTGAGGTCATCCACTTGAGTGCTAAATGGAACTCGTTAAACTTCGGTTACACGATAAATCAGTATAATCTAAAAGCCGTAAATTCTATTAACTACCTAGGTATTACAATTACGAACAACTTAAATTGGAAAGAACACACAGAAAATGTTGTGCGGAAGGCTAATCAAAGGCTGCGTTTTAGTGGCAGGAGACTTAGAAAATGTAACAGACCTACTAAGGAGACTGCCTACACAACGCTTGCCCGCCATCTTTTAGAATACTGCTGCGCGGTGTGGGATCCTTACCATATAGGACTGACGGAGTACATCGAAAAAGTTCAAAGAAAGGCCGCAGGTTTTGTATTATCGCGGAATATGGGAGAGAGCGTCACAGAAATTATACAGGATTTGGGCTGGAAATCATTAAAAGAAAGGCTTTTTTCGTTGCGGCGGAATCTTCGAAGGAAATTCCAATCACCAACTTTCTCCTCCGAATGCGAAAATATTTTGTTGGCACCGACCTACATAGGGCGGAACGATCACCACGATAAAATAAGGGAAACCAGAGCTCGTACGGAAAGATATAGGTGTTCATTCTTTCCGCGCACTATACGAGATTGGAATAATAGAGAATTGTGAAGATGGTTCGATGAACCCTCTGCCAGGCACTTAAATGTGATTTACAGAGTATCCGTGTAGATGTAGAGGTATTTTATAGCCGGAGATAATATCCCACGACGGCGGAACCAGAGTGAAAAATGGACGGTCTAGGCGCAGCGTCCCAACCTGCTGAGAGGAGCCGGTGGTTACGCGGCTACACAGCAGCCGACTCGTTCGCACACGCTGCGGGTGTGGCGGTGCGGCGGGGGTGCGGGGGTGTCGATGCAAATGCGAGTTGAAGGGGTCAAGGCGAGCGGCGGCCGCGACCCGACCCCACACCTGGGCACCTGGGCCCTGGCTGGACGCCTCACGTGGACCGCCACAAGGTCGACGCCGCCCCGAGGGCAGCTCCTCCAGCCATTAGCTGGCCTGCCGCTCCCTGCCAGCGGAACGAGTTCCTCGCCGCTGAGCCAGTTGTCACCGCCGCCTCTCGTCTCGCTTCTACGGTACCGCCACGTCGAGGCACCCACAGCGGACAAACCTTCGCCGCCCGTTGCGCTGCCACGGTGTGCGTGAAGTCGTCCTACAGGGGATAGGGGATATAATATACTAATGGCCATTAAAACTGCTACACCAAGAAGAAATGCAGATGATACACAGGTATTCATCGGACAAATATATTATACTACAACTGACAGGTGACTACATTTTCACACAATTTAGGTGCATAGATCCTGAGAAATCAGTACCCAGAACAACCACCTCTGGCCGTAATAACGGCCTTGATACGCCTGGGCATTGAGAAACAGAGCTTGGATGACGTGTACAGGTACAGCTGCCCATGCAGCTTCATCACGATACCACAGTTCATCAAGATTGTGACTGGCGTTTTGTGACGAGGCAGTTGCTCGGCCACCATTGACCAGATGTTGCCAATTGGTGAGAGATCTGGAGAATGTGCTGGCCCGGGCAGCAGTCGAACTTTTTCTGTATCCGTAAAGGCCTGTACAGGACCTGCAACATGCAGTCGTGCATTATCCTGCTGAAATGTAGGGTTTCGCAGGGATTGAATGAAGGGTACAGCCATGGGTCATAGCACATCTGAAATGCAATGTCCACTGTTCAAAGTGTCGCCAATGCGAACAAGAGGTGACCGAGACCATCACGCCGTGTGATACCCCAGTATGGCGATGACGAATACACGCTTCCAATGTGCGTTCACCGCGATGTCGCCAAACACGGATGCGACCATCATGATGCTGTAAACAGAACCCGGAGTCATCCGAAAAAACGACGTTTTGCCATATGTGCACCCAGGTTCGTCGTTGAGTGCACTATCGAAGGCGCTCCTGTCTGTGATGCAGCGTCAAGGGTAACCGCAGCCATGGTCTCCGAGCTGATGGTCCATGCTGCTGCGAACGTCGTCGAACTGTTCGTGCAGATGGTTGTTGTCTTGAAACGTCACCATCTGTTGACTCAAGGATCGAGACGTGGCTGCACGATCCGTTACAGCCATGCGGATAAGATGCCTGTCATCTCGACTGCTAGTGATATGAGGCCGTTGGGATCCAGCACGGCGGTCCGTATTACCCTGCTGAAACCACCGATTCCATATTTTGCTAACAGTCATTGGATCTCGACGAACGCGAGCAGCACTGTCGCGATACGATAAACTGCAATCGTGATAGGCTACTATCCGACGTTTATCAAAGTCGGAAACGTGATGGTACGCATTTCTCCTCCTTACACGAGGCGTCACAACGAAGTTTCACCATGCAACGCCGGTGAACTGCTGTTTGTGTATGAGAAATCGGTTGGAAACTTACCTCACGTCAGCACGTTGTAGGTGTCGCCACCGGCGTCAGCCTTGTGTGAATGCTCCGAAAAGCTAATCATTTGCATATCACAGCATCTTCTTCCTGTCGGTTAAAATTCACGTCTGTAGCACGTCATCTTCGTGGTGTAGCAATTTTAATGGCCGGTAGTGAACGAACAGTGCTAGTAATGGGATGGTTGTGTTTGACGGTCAACAACGCAGGTGAGGTACGTATTACGGTTGACTGTGTTCTGCATCACTGCAGGCCGTTTACGAGTGATGCACTCTTCCCGTTTGCATCAGTGGCCGAGGCTGATAAGCAATGAAAGACCCAACAGAGTTCCAAACACGTCACATTGTGGGAGCCCGATTAGCTGGAGCATTAGTAACAAAGACAGCCAACTCATTGAATGTTTCAACAGTAACTGTTTCAAGAACACAAAACATGAAGAGACATCATCGTGTTAATGTAATAGTGGGCACAAATCTAAACTAAATGATAGATATCGTTTAACGCTAACACGAATTGTGTCAAAACAACGCAAAACTAAGGCAGATAAAGTGACTGCAGAGCTCAGTAGCCATCTTCGAGACCCCGTTCCTATGGACACTGCCCACCGGCGTCTCCATAAAGCGAATATTAATTTACGAGCTGCGATACCGAAACAATTAGTGACGACAACCGACGCAAAGAAGCGCAAAACATGGTGTTGGGAACATAAATCCTGGACGGCTGATCGGCGGAAACACGTCACATAGTACGACGAGTCAACGTTCTCGTCATTTCCGACACCAGGCCGGGTTTACGTCTGGAGAACGCCAAAAGAAGCCTACAATCCTGATTGCTTGATTCTAACGGTTAAGCATGGAGGTGGAAGTGTAACGGTGTCGGCAGCCATATTATGGTATTCTGGTGGTCCCATCATTACTCTCAAAGGCCGTGATACAGCCAACTATTATGTGAACATTTTAGGTGATAAGGTGCACCCCACGATTCAAAAGTTGTTTCCCAACAATGATGCCATATTTCAGCACTAAAATACACTCATTCACACAGCCAGGGCAGTTCAGTCGTGGTATGAGGAGCATGCAACTGAACTGCAGCGTCTTCTCTGACCAGTACAGTCCCCGGACTTGACCATTATCGCGCCCTTGTTTGCGGTATTGGAGCGCAGGCTCCAGAACAAATTTTAGCCTCCCTCATCACTATAGGAGTTAGAAGAGGTTCTGATCGAAGAGTAGTATAACGTTCCACTGGAGACTATACAATCATACATGCTAGTATTCCAACAAGAATCGGAGATGTATTACGGGTAAATGGGGGTCCAACTACTCATTCCACGCTCGGGTTCCCGGGTTCGATTCCCGGCGGGGTCAGGGATTTTCTCTGCCTCGTGATGGTTGGGTGTTGTGTGATGTCCTTAGGTTGGTTAGGTTTAAGTAGTTCTAAGTTCTAGGGGACTGATGACCGTAGATGTTAAGTACCATAGTGCTCAGAGCCATTTGAACCATTTGAACCAACTACTCATTAATAAACCATTCCCAAGTACGTACAGGCATTCACATTATTTTGCCTATCCCCTGCACACCTACGCACGTCCTCCGCAAGCCACCACACGGTACATCTACATCTACATATACATACATACTCCGCAATCCACCATACGGTGCGTGACGGAGGGTACCTCGTACCACAACTAGCGTCTTCTCTCCCTGTTCCACTCCCAAACCGAACGAGGGAAAAATGTCTCCGTACGAGCCCTAATTTCTTTTATCTTATCTTTGTGGTCTTTCCGCGAAATGTAAGTTGGTGGCAGTAAAATTGTACTGTAGTCAGCCTCAAATGCTGGTTCTCTAAATTTCCTCAGTAGCGATTCACGAAAAGAACGCCTCCTTTCCTCTAGAGACTTCTACCCGAGTTCCTGAAGCTTTTCCGTAACACTCACGTGATGATCAAACCTACCAGTAACAAATCTAGCAGCCCGCCTCTGACTTGCTTATATGTTCTCCCTCAATCCGACCTGATAGGGATCCCAAACGCTCGAGCAGTACTCAAGAATAGGTCGTATTAGTGTTTTATAAGCGGTCTCCTTTACAGATGAACCACATCTTCCCAAAATTATGCCAATGAACCGAAGATGACTATCCGCCTTCCCCATAACTGCCGTTACATGCTTCTCACACTTCATATCGCTCTGCATTGTTACGCCCAAATATTTAATCGACGTGACTGTGTCAAGCGCTACATTACTAATGGAGTATTCAAACATTACAGGATTCTTTTTCCTATTCATATGGATTAATTTGCATTTATCTATATTTAGAGTTAGTTGCCATTCTTTACACAAATCACAAATCCTGTCCAAGTCATCTTGTATCCTCCTACAGCCACTGAACGACGACACCTTCCCGTACAACACAGCATCATCAGCAAACAGGCTCACATTGCTATCCACCCTATCCAAAAGATCATTTATGTAGATAGAAAACAACAGCGGACCTACCACACTTCCCCGGGGCACTCCAGATGATACCCTCACCTCCGATGAACACTTACCATCGAGGACCAAGTACTGGGTTCTATTACTTAAGAAGTCTTCGAGCCACTCACATACTTGGGAACCAATCCCATATGCTCGTACCTTAGTTAGGAGTCTGCAGTGGGGCACCGAGTCAAACGCTTTCCGGAATTCAATGGCATCCGTCTGATACCCTCCATCCATGGTTCTCAAGATATCATGTGAAAAAAGGACGAGTTTCGTTTCGCAGGAACGATCCTTTCTAAAGCCTCTGGGTATGGGTGCCTTGTTGCACTGATAGCCATTCCCTTTCTCATTCCATTGGCAGAGGGATCGAGGGGGAAACGACTGTCTATATGATACCGTTCGAGCCTTCATTTCTCTTGTCTTCACGGTCCTTTTGCCAGATTTTCGATGGGAGCAGTGAACTCGTTCTGCAGTCAGCCGCGAACGCCGCTTCTCTGATTTTGATCAATGTTGCTAAAAAGCTTTCTGTAGCTAAGATCGCATAAATTCTTCTTTATTTTTGACAAGCGGATTCGGCAGTTATAACTGTTATCTTATGGTCTGCAAAAATGTTTTTTACGAAACATATTCATTGCGACTCTCATGCTATGTTGTCACAATGTGCTACATTGTATCCACCAGTATGACAACATGACATGATGTACTAACTCACAACCAACAACGTTTTGTAATTGAAAGAATTTTTTAAAAACCATAAGATGGCAATCAAAGTTTTTTTCAATAAACCAGATCGCTTCTTCTAATTTCTCAATACGAAAATATTCAATTGCTTAACATTGTTTGGCGAAAAAAACATCTTATTCCCTGCAAGGAGCCCATTTGACTTCATGGAGCTTTCCCTTAAAACTCGCGTGTTGATGGAATCAAATATTCAGATATGTGAATTCCTAAAGGACCACAGTGCAGAGGTCATCGGTCCCTAGAATTATACACTACTTAAACTAACTTATGCTAAGAACAACACACCCACCCTTGCCCCAGGGAGGACTCGAACCTCCGGCGGGAGGGGTCGCATAATCCGTGACAAGGCGCCTTGAACCGCACGGTCACTCCTCGCGGCCATTAGTGGAATCCAACGGTAACAAATCTAACAGCAGGTACCTGAAATCTTTCGATGCCTTCCTTCTGTCCGAACTGCTGGGGATCCTAAACACTCGAGCAGTACTCGATAATGGATCTTACTAATGTCTATACAAACTGTTTATCGATGAGCTACACTTTCCTAGAACTCTTCCTATAAACCAAAGTCGACCAGTTACACTCCCTACAACCGATCGTAATTGTTCGTTCTGTTTCATTCCTTTTTGCTACGTTACGCCTAGATATCAAACTCACATGACTGTTCAAGCTGTAAACCATGGATACTGTAGTCGAACATTACAGGATTATTTATCCACTCATCTCCACTGACTCACATTTTTCTACATTTAGAGTAAGCGACAATTCATCGCAGCAAATAGAAATTATGTCTAAGTCATCGTGTGTCCACCTATAGCACTCAATGACGGCCGCGCTGAGTGGCCACGTGGTCTGGAACGCCATGTCACGGATTGCGCTGCCCCTCCCGGCGGAAGTTCCAGCCCTCCCTCGCGCATGGGTGTGTGTGTCGTTCTTAGCATACGTTAGTTTAAGTAGTGTGTAAGTCTAGGGACAGATGACCTCTGCAGCTTGGTCCCTTAGGAATCCACACACATTTCAACAGTTTAGAAACTTGTGGTGAGTTCTTACGGGACCAAACTGATCAGGTCATCGGTCCCTAAGTTCACATATTAAAATAACTTACGCTAAGGACGACACACACCCATGCCCGAGGAAGTACTCGAACCTCCGACAGGGGGAGCCTCGCGGACCGTGACAAGGGGCCTTAGACCGTGCGGCCACATTTGAACATTTGAACTCAGTGACGACACTTACCATATACTGCAGCCTCATTAGCAAGCAGTCGCAGACTGATGCTCAATATGTCCGTGATATCGGGTATGTACAGGGTGACAACTATTAATACGAAAAAAACCTAAATTACGTACAAACTACGGCGTCCACACGCTTTATTCAACTTGTAAACGTCACTATAGGTATTCTGATTTATGTTATGACATGATCGATATGCCTGCCACCATTGGCGATGATGTGACGCAGACAAATAGCGAAATTCTCCATGACCCGCTGAAGTGTCAGAATATCGATTCTGTCGATGACCTCTTGAATGGCTCTTTTCAGCTCAGCAATGATTTTGGGGTAATTGTCGTACATCTTGTCTTTAATATAACGCCACAAAAATGAGTCGTATGTGCTCAGATCCGGAAAATATGGTAGCCAATCGAAGCCCATGCCAGTGGCCTCTGGGTACCCCGGAGTCAGAATGCGGTCCCCAAAGTGCTCCTCCATGACATCAAACACTCTCCTGCTTCGATGGGGTCGAGTTCCGCCTTCCATGAACCACATCTTGTGGAAATCAGGATCACTTTGGGTAATGGGGATGAAATCACCTTCCAAAACCATCACGTATCGCTCGGTAGTCACCGAGCCATCGAGGATTACCACACCGATTTTTCCGTGACTGGACATTGGACACCGCAGAAGAGACCTCTAGATTTCGATTCTCAGTTCCACAAATGCACCAATTTTGTTTCGTGACTAACCCATCCAAACGAACGTGGGCGTCGTAGTTAAACCAAACCATAAATACGCATACAAATTCCCATCATCCTCCCTTGCCAACCGCGCAGTTTAAACGTCCTAACACTAACCGTCCAGACGTTATGACGAATTTATTTCATATACTCCAATAATTGTCACCCTCTATATAGAGAACACACTTGGCTTGGCGTTCGAGACTATACCGTTGTCTGCGACGAACACTCCCCGACCAGAACAACGTACTGAATTCCATTATCGAGAAAGTCTTCGATCCACTCATACATCTGAGAACCTATTCCGCATGATGGGACCTTCGTTAACAGTCTGCAATTGGTTACCGTGTCAAACGCTTTTCCAAAATCTATGAATTGTAATCCGCCTGTTGTCCTTTATCCATGATACGCAAGACGACTTACGAGAGAAAGGGCAAAATGTGATTCATAGCAGATGTTCTTCCTCCGTCCATGCCATATGGTGCTTGGAGGAGCACTAGTCTTTCCCTTTGCTGTTCGACTCGCTAATGGAGCGAGGGGAACTTAAGTGCCCATACGCTTCTCTATGAGACCGAGCTTATCTTGTCTGGCCGGTGCTTATGCGAGAAGCATGCTGGCGGCAGTAGAACCATCATGCGATCAGTTTCAAATGCCGTTTCTTTAAACTTGCTCAGCAGTAGAGATTGAAAATACCGTTTCAGTTGCAAGGTTTTCTTTTATTTTTCAATGCTTAGACCACGACCGGTTTCGGGCTCTTAGAACACCATCATCAGGTGTGATAATTTTGTTCTGTGATCCTGAGAGTATAGAAAGCGGTATGGCACCACAGCCACCATCGTGGCGCTGGGGCTGATAGCACAAAATTGCCGCACCTGATGATGGGCATCTAAGAAGCCGAAACCGGTTGTGGTCTAAGCATTGAAAAATAAAAGGAAACCTTACAACTGAAGCGGTAGTTCCAATTTCTACTATTATGCTCAGTTGCTGAACATGTTCCTCCAGTAGGATTGTTTATTTCTGACTAGTGCTTCGCGGAACGAACGTAATGTTCCCCCTGGGGATTCCCATTTGAGTTCACGTAGCATTTACGTAACGCCCGTGTGTTTGTCGGTTCTATCGGTAACAAATCTAGCAGCACGACTTTGAATTGCTTCGATGTATTTTCTTTGTAGCGTTGAGGTCAAAATGTCAAGTTTTATTCTTGCGAACACGTCATCGTCCGTTAACCTGGCTCGCTTGCCGTACTATGATCATCTGTATGTGCACTTACACTCTGTAAGTAGGCTGTTTAGGTTGTTTTTTTTATTGGTAACGCCACGTAGCGGTCTGTATGAAGACCACTGACTGTGCTGTGTGCAATCTGTGGCTGGTTGGCATTGTTGTAATACTCGCCATTGTAGCGTTGGGCAACTGGATGCAAACAGCGCGTAGCGTTGCGCAGTTGGAGGTGAGCCGCCAGCAATCGTGGATGTGGGGAGAGAGATGGCGGAGTTTTGAAATTTATAAGAATGGATGTCATGAACTGCTATATATATTATGACTATTAAGGTAAATACATTGTTTGTTCTCTATTAAAATCTTTCATTTGCTAACTATGCCTATCAGTAGTTAGTGCCTTCCGTAGTTTGAATCTTTTATTTAGCTGGTAATAGTGGTGCTCGCTGTATTGCAGTAGTTCGTGTAACGAAGATTTTTGGTGAGGTAAGTGATTTGTGAAAGGTATAGGTTAATGTTAGTCAGGGCCATTGTTTTGTAGGGATTATTGAAAGTCAGATTGCGTTGCGCTAAAAATATTGTGTGTCAGTTTAAGCACAGTCATGTAGAATTGTTCTAAGGGGACGTTTCATATAACGACCCTTAGCCGAGGATACCTCACTGGAATCTTCTGATTTTTTCTTGTAGTTTGTGTAGTTAGTGTAGCCTTTGTTTATTGCCAGCGCGTAATTGTAGAGAGAATTTCCTCTGTAGTTGTAGTTTTTCATTGTTGTACAGTAAAACAGTTTTGGCATGCATGTAGGTTTGCACCAAGTATTTCGCAGCTGCGCTTGCAATTAACTAGGTATTATTTTCTGTGCTACGTTAATGTGTTCTCTTATTTTTGCTCTTCAAATTATGCTTTTCTTTGTTATCGTGTGAAATATTGTGACAATAATGACGTGTGAAAAACGTAATGCTAGGCTCCAAAGTAAACTGAGAAATGACAGTGAAGACGAAGCAGTGTGTTAGCGCCACCATGTAATGAATTAACTAATGTTCAAAGTAGTAATTTGGTAATTGTGCATAGGAAATTGGACCGGGCTGCAAATAATGGTGTAGGCAGTGAAACGGTTAGTGAACTGGGAAGCATTATCGATCGTTCGGTCGGCAACAGCTCGCCTCAGGATTCCGAAATGACAGGACACAATCTTGCAAATACTGTAGATTCAGGTTTTGCGTCCTCACCATTTTCTCAAATAAGTCAAGATACATTTTCTGTTTTTGAAACTGCGAATATTGCCGGTGCAAATGCATTGCCGAATAGCACTGAGGAACATGTTTCAGACACCAGTGCATTGTTATTACAATTAATGCAACAAATGGGACAAAAGCTTCAAAAGTTAGACACAATGGAACAAAATCATCAAAAGTTAGACACAATGGAACAAAATCTTAAAAGTTAGACACAACGCTTGAACAAAATCAGAAACAAATGGGACAAAATCTTCGGAAGTTAGACACCACGCTTGAACAAACACGTGAAGATTTAACTGATGAGTTACATAACATTGAATCGAAATGTCAAAAAGTCTGTAATGACGTAAAAACACAAATTTGTGAGCATTTTCAACCTATTTGTTCTCGGCATGAAAATGCATTACAGAATCACGAAGCAGCCATAAAAGAACTGCAAACTATTGTTCATGAAAATCATGCAAGCTAAAATTGACTCAGTCGCATCTACCGATTCGGTTACGCAACTTGCAAAAACTCAGGAAAACTTAAAGAACACAGTAGATACGATTTCAACACAAATGGACACTCTGAAACTTGGTTCAGAAAAACACACAGAGGAAATAATTTCACTATCGGATAAAGTAGCCGAACTTTCAGATCATTTCACTAACTTATCTACAAGGGTAGACGATGATCTGAATGATACAAAACGTGTAGCCTTCACTGACACTGAAGAGTATGAACAAATTAGAAAATTCAAACAGAATCAAAATCAAATCAACACACAGTACAAAAGAGAAATGCGGGAAGTACAAGATCAGTTGCCTCAAGTAATACAAGAATTACATATTTCAGAGGACACTCGCGTCCCAGTATGGGAAGAGGGACATAGAAATACAGAACAACCACAAAATAATAACACAGGACACTTCGGAAATTATGAAAGAAATTGGCAAGGCGCATTGAATTTTGAGATGGAACCACCGAAACGATGTAACAATGACCGACATGCGAGTCGCCGACATGATGATTTTGACTATAAGCTGTTCATTACTACACGTAAATTCAAAACATTTAAGAATTCTGGAAACGACATTCATCCACAAGCGTGGCTCCATCAATTCTCTCATTGTTTTCCTCCTAACTGGTCATTGGAGCACAGATTAGAATTTATGTGTGGCTACTTAGAGAATGAACCAGCTGTAAGAATGCGATCGGTCATTCACGATTGTCACAGTGAAGGAGAATTTTATCATGCCTTCCTCTCAGCATATTGGTCTCAAGCTACACAAGACCGAGTAAAACATAGCATCATTATGATGAAACATTTAGAACAATCTGAATTTTCCAGTCTTGTGAAATATTTTGAAGACATGTTACATAAGAATCAGTATCTTTGAAACCCATACAGCCCCTCAGAACTCATCCGCATTTGCTTAATCAAATTGCCTGAACATTTACGACATATTATTTTAGCAGGACGATGCAAAGACGACATTAAACCGTTTCAGGGACTCTTACAAGAATTAGAAATTGACACTGACAATCGCGGAACGAGAAAACAGGAGCACAACAATTACAGGTCACACCTGTCACAATTCCGCGATGACAGAAATAATACAGGACAAGGCTATTCGTACAACGTAAATCGTGACCAAAACAGACACCAGCCATATGACAACCGTTGGCAGAGTAGTAATAATTACAGGGAAAGATCACCTCTCCGCGGTAGTGACTATCACAGAGACAATCAAAGAAACAGACAATATGGGAACAAAAGCAATTATTATCAAGGGAGACAGAATAACTTCAGACGCAACGGTCCAGCGCGCAGTTACGATTCAGGGAGAAATTCTCCACCAGATGACCGACAAACAAGAAACTACGTAAACTACCGACAAAACGACAGACCGAATTCCATCAGAACTGGCGAGCTTCAAACAGGGCTGGGCCTTCTCGTCAAGGTGAATTTGTAGAAGTTAGGTCTCCTAATCCCAATAACAGCGCGCGCCATCAAAGAGACAGACAATGACTCGCACCGCAGGCAGCCGCGTGCGCCGGCTGGTTCAGAGAAAAATAACATACGCTAACCTTGAAAAAAATTCCAGTATTCTTTACCGACGTATACCACATGATAATTGCGTCGAAGTTGAAACTCTGCGTACTAGGAAGAGTAAAGTTTTACACCACATTTCACATGTAAAACCGTTTATTGAAATATAATTTGCTTTTTAACTTTGTCTTTGCCATAAAACATTTCACTTCACATTTCTAGTATGCTTTGACACACTGAGAAACTGTTAACATGCATCAATGTTTTGAAGTTAACTATCCAGTCTAGAACCCAGGGAACATTTTTAAACAGAAATTGCGAATGCATTGTTATAGTGAACAGACGACACAATGAAACTTCCTGGCAGATTAAAACTGTGTGCCCGAGCGAGACCTTTGCCCGAGTTCGAGTCTCGGTCGGGCACACAGTTTTAATCTGCGAGGAAGTTTCATATCAGCGCACACTCCGCTGCAGAGTGAGAATCTCATTCTGGAGACTACACAATGTTGTTATTTGTACATTCTTGCTTGTTAGTTGCACGATTACGTAACGACTGTAAGGCTTACATACTTAGATCTTATACTGCTAATGAGATTTTAATCCAACATTTTGGTTTAGTTGAAAAGACATTCTTTATTTGAAGTACTTTCTGTGAGATTAAAGATGACTTAGCATTTGGTTTCTTTGATAGCTACACGATTATATCACGACGCTACTAATGTGTGACACAATTTACATTGTGCTTTTGTGGTGTATCTGTTTTATATCTGCACAGTTTTTCTGAATTCTTCTGGAAAGGAAAACATGTTTTAGTAGTAACTTTGTGGTATAGCTACAATGAGACAGCCTTTTCTGTAGCACAACAATACGTTACAGTACCGTACTTACTTCATCACGGCAATAAGCGTAGTAACTACGATATCTATAAGCAAGGCATTTCACTTTTGTTTATCATGAGGTAAGTATATTGACTTCTGCAGAACTTAGCTTTCGGAGGACGATAACTACGACACTTCCACAGAGATAATCTTACAACAAGACGCACAGTTTTGCGCTACAATACACGTATTTGAGTGATTAATTTTGTACTTAAAACATTTATTTTTAAAGATATTTGAAGTACAACGATACAAAGGTTTTCCGTGATACATTTAATTCCATTGCTGTAATATGTAACACCTGAGGATATAATTACATTAATCCTGAGGGGGGAGACATGCTTACTTTGTGTACCATGTGTATGGCAAGCACAAGGAGCCCTAGCTAATATGGTATTTGCTTATACAACTTTACACATCGGTACCATATTTCTCTAACACAAAATTACACATCTATCTGATCATTTAACTGGGAGAGACAAACAATTTTTACTACATCAGTGACACATGTTTACACAATTACACAGTTGGATAACTTCAGACTTTTTAAATTGTATTTTGTCTGTACTTTTTGAATTGTTCATATTTTTTCGGAACTGTTGTGATACTATGAGAGCTTTGAATGATGTATTTGGTATGGGATCATGATTTTTGAAGTACGTTTGAGGCAGATGACACTTTTGACATGAGCAGAGAATTTTTTTTAGGTTTTGAAATTATTGGAGGAAGCTACGACGATTTTGAGAGTTGACTGAGGTGTTATGATGTTATTATTACGACGAATATGTGTTTTATGCTGTTGCGGTATGTTTATGATCAATAAGCTGATGCTATATGAGTTATCTGATTATGCTACGTATCTGTTATGATGAAGTATTGAAGAAGTGTCTATGAATAAGGTAAGGAACAATGAGTAGTGGTTAGGGACTCTGGTTTGTGAAAAAGGATGTTGGAAACCGAGAATCGTACTTTAAGATTTACGAAATGTGTCTATATGCGTGAATGTATCACTATGCTGGCGAAAATTTTTTGGATTCTATTATATTTAAAGGTTTTTTTTCTACAGATTTGTGACGCAAATTCTTGACCTGTGAAATATTTTTATATGAGACTGTCACTGAAGCGGAAACTGCTGTCGTAAATATTTCGGTAAGAAAGTTAAGTGACCACCTGCACGTAATGCGTCGTGGGCACCCAGCTGCGCGACAGACGCCTTGAAAAAAACCATTAGTGTGTGCCTGGCAGAGGCACAGGTGGAGAGAAAAAAAAAAGAGGCCATTATCCTCGCTATTGACATTCCTTTGTAGAAAGCATCGTAAATACGACACCCTCAAATTTGAAAACATGATTACACTGTAGAGTTCTTAATTTATGATATTTACCAAAATGAAAATGATGAGAAACGCTTCATGTCTATTGTCTTGCTAGTTGGAAGATTGTTTACTGCATTATGAAATGCCTTGTGGCTAGCGAATGACGTTTCACGCCTTGCTTTGCCTATTTTGTTTAATATCTAGTTTCTAGCTGCACTGCAGCATTAGTTAAAATAAAATTTTATAGATGTACTAATATAAATATTTTCTGTCTACAGATCCAGTATATAATAATAATGTGATATACTTCAAAAAAAAATGAGGGAGCACAAAAAGACATTTCCTTTCACAGGAACTGCATACATAATTTTCTTTTCAAGTACTTGGTAATTTATTTCGTAGAATAAGTTTTGGTGCACCACTTTAATTATATAGACATTAAGATGTGAATAGACATTTCCCTTATCTGCATTGTTGTTTTTACTGTAATATTTTTTTCTGCTTGAGCTATGTCATGTTTAGATATAAGTTATTGCATTTGCTGCTGCTGTTTGTCAGGCATAGTGCTACTGAATTTGACTTTGTATTACTCTGTTAAGCCAGTTTTACTACGGATATATTTTTCTTGTTTGCTGTGCATTGCCTTATATTAGCTGTAATATTGCTGCTTGCTTTGACAGTTTCCATTTTTTTCATTGCTGTTTGTATTAATTGTTTTGTGCTGCTGCATTGCCTCGTCCCTTAGTTTAAGCATCTGAGCTCAGTAGGTTTAAGTTAGCTTAAGAGGGGGTAGCCTATATAAAAGAATAAGTTGCGATGAATTGGAAGAAATGCACTGAGAGGTTATACGAAAAATGTACAGAAAGCAGGTATAGGTAGGATTTTCTTGGAAATAAATGATGAGGTAAGATACTGGAAAATAAATGATGAGGTAAGAAATATGTGAACATATAAATACAGAAAGCATGCTTGGATAGGATTTTTTTGGCTGGAGCAAATGTTGAAATAAGGGGGCGATCTACGGAACGAAGTTTTGGGTTGGACTGCAGTACCAAATGTTACACTGAAAACAAACCCTGTCCTTTCCTTTTGTGTTATCCCACTATGTGTTTGTGTACCCTTGTGTATTTATTTTCTTCCTGTCTCTGTGTACCGTTTCACAGAATTTTTTCTCTTCTAATACTAAGCTACATTCACTATGACGAGGAATACTGCTATCCTCAAATAAAATTTGCATTAATAACATGTTATTTACTTCGTAAAGATGCTTAGACATTATTTATTATGTTTCGTTGTAATGCTCATGTGTGAAGTTGATGTTTCAAAAGTTATTCTGATCGTTTATGTACGTACTTATGTCATAATTCCTGTAACACTGATGTATATGTTAATTTCTATTGTTTTGTAAAGCCTGTATTATTACAAATGTTATCTGTATTGTTATGTTCTTTAATGATGTATTTTGTACCTTTGTTATTGTATTCTCATGTTGTAAAATTGTAATTGACACCAGTTCATCAAATTAAGTAACTTGTAAATTACATTTCACTGCACAAGTTTCTGTTGGTCATAGTATATGGACAATATGTGAGAAGTAGGGACTTATAGTGTTTGCATGTGTGTTAATAATTCAGCAAGGGACTGGATAACAGCATTGCTGGTTCTAAGGACGTTTCAAACAAATTCTTTGTGAGTGGACAAGTGGTGGTTTATGGACTTGCTATATTGTCCACAAGACTCTTCGATGGTGCTTGTGCACCTTCACAGTCGCAACAGTTGGCTGCTAGCCATCTCTACAAGGACTACGGTGGGTCTGCACCTTTGATGAGCCACCAATACCATTATTTCTACAAGGACTGCAGTGGGTCAGCACCTTTGATGACCCACCAATACCATTATTTTCACAAGGACTGCAGTGCGTCTGCACCTCTGGTGGCCCACCAATAACATAATCTCTACCAGGACTACACTGGGTCTGCTCTATGATGACCAACTTACCAATATTCTGCAAAACTTCGACTGACTCTGCTGTGGGTTTGCTCTGTTGTGGCCCATTACCTGTCTGCATGTCAAGAGTCAGCACTGTTTTTCCGTTGGAAGGACAACACTACTTCTTCAAGACTGCATGGAAATCCACTACTTCAGTGTTTATTTTCTTTTACTACTCAGACTTTGAGAAAAACACTGCAATTTTACATTGATGAATGATCAGGACTGTCTTTATGGACTGTGAGAAAATTTTAGCTTTTGACCAACATTGTATCGATAATTGTGTGCATTTCATTTCTTAGTTATTGTAATTATGAAAAAAAATTTCAAATCTGTATTGGCCACTGCCCAAAACAATTTGTAAATTTTTTTGTGGGGAGCATGGGGGCTATGTAAGTAGGTTGTTTAGGTTTTTTTATTGGTAACGCCACGTAGCTCTCTGTATGAAGATCACTGACTGTGCTGTGTGCAGTCTGTGGCTGGTTGGCATTGTTGTAATACTCGCCATTGTAGCGTTGGGCAGCTGGATGCTAACAGCGTGTAGCGTTGCACAGTTGGAGGTGAGCCGCCAGCAGTGGTGGATGTGGGGAGAGAGATGGCGGAGTTTTGAAATTTATAAGAATGGATGTCATGAATTGCTATATATATTATGAATATTAAGGTAAATACATTGTTTGTTCTCCATTAAAATCTTTCATTTGCGAACTATCCCTATCAGTAGTTAGTGCCTTCTGTAGTTTGGATCTTCTTTTTAGCTGGCAGTAGTGGTGCTCGCTGTATTGCAGTAGTTCGAGTAACGAAGATTTTTGGTGAGGTAAGTGATTTGTGAAAGGTACAGGTTAATGTTAGTCAGGGCCATTGTTTTGTAAGGATTATTGAAAGTCAGATTGCGTTGCGCTAAAAATATTGTGTGTCAATTTAAGCACAGTCATGTAGAATTGTTCTAAGGGGACGTTTCAACTCCACAAGTCTCTTTTACGTTGTTTGACCGAGGGTACCTCTGGTACAACTAGGCCCACTTGCAGGAAGTAATGCGACAACCAACACGTGAAAAAAAAGGATGATGATGGTTTTCACTTTCAAGTACTGGAGGATTACCTGTTAGAAATTCCTGGGAATTTATGGTCTTACTTCAAATCAGTGGACGGGCTAAGCTTCCATTCAGTCTACTATAACAAATAACGTTTCTCAGAGAGGATCAACATCACGGTAAGGTTGTTCATTGCAGTATACAAGAAGGTATCGTCGTTGGACGACCATAACGAATTGTGAAAAGACTGTGACAAAATTTGCACTTGGTGTTTCGAATGGTGACTCTCTTCAAATATGGACAAATGTGAGATAATGCCTGTAACAGTGAGAAAAAACTCTATAGTGCACAATTACAAGATTGCTGGTGAGCATCTTCAGCATGTCACATCGTATCAGTATTTACGGATAATATGAAGAAGATATAGAGTGGTATTAGGGAAGACTTGGATTTATTGGAATGGTTCTGGAAATTGCGGTGCATCTGTAAAGCATACAGCGTATGAGACGTCAGTGCGAGAGATTCTAAGAATATTGTTCCAGTTTTAAAAGACTCTGTACAATCAGCCAGATGGATTAGCAATGGGCGCTCCTCTGAGCCCCTTATTGCCTGAAATGTTTACGGATAATTTTGAGCAAATATTTTTAGGTAAAGAGCCTTTAAGTTTTAGCATACTGTACTCGTTGTAAGGGTTCAGTACCCTTACGTAGTATCTATTATCCACTATGCAGAGATCATACATGGCTGAAGCAAAGACTGCAGTGCAGTCAACAATGTGCGAGTGGGTAAGCAGTAGTCGAGTGTTGGAGTCCGTGGGTGGAAGTCGGGTGTGAGAGGCTAGAGAGAGCGATTTCTCGGTAGCGAGGCCGGAGATGAGTGGCAGAGTGGCACACAGTGTTTGATGTTCATAAATGTTTATAAATTGAGTGATTTAATTAATAAATTCCAGCATTTAAAATAGGAGATGTTATCATTTAGTAGTTTTCACAATAATGGAAGAGGACAACAATGAGTCTCATGACAAGGAGGAAAGATATATATTATGCTAAAATAATTAAAATATAATTTCACCTACAGGGTATACGAATAATACAGTTCGGTGCGAAACTGGGAGGAGGTTACATCGTCTAGGTACGTGGACGCTGTATTGTCCTTGTGGACAGGTACTACGAGACAATTAAATAAATCTTTTCACCATTTAAATTCGTACCATAGTGAGACTGAATTTACAGTGGGATTGGGAGCGGACAAAATCAACTTCCTAAACTTTTGACATTAGTAGGGAAAAGCGTTTATTTAAGGTATACAGGAAAGTAATTTCCTTAGACACAGAAATTCCTGCCCAGTCCTAGTGTCCTTTAACATAAGAACATGAGTCGTTCCTCTCCATGGTACACCGCCTGCTATGTGTACCACGGACCAAATACGAGTTCCACAATTATTTAAAACTTATTAAACAAAATGTATACAGTAATTGTTATAGTCCTACGCTAACTGGTAACATACCTATAAGAGGCGACCAAAAACTTTCCGTCTGAGGACGTTGCTGCAGCGTACAATTAACATAGCACGACTCCGATGCGGGTGTATAAGCACCGACAAGTTGATAACGGATTAGTGTGGCATTCTTGTCTGTCCAATGTGCGTACGATAAATGCAGAAACGTGAACTACGGCGACGTTATTACCAAATGCATCCAAACAGTAACAACGAATTGTTATCCTTTTCTTGGTGGCTGCGAGAGGACAAACACCGGTAGACATCCATCGGAAAATGAAGAATGTGTGTGGGGCAGCACGACGGTCGAAAACCGCCGTTCTGGAATGGTGCGCCAAGTTCCTTGCTGGTCGCGATTCGACACAAGACGCCCCGTCGGTCTGGGAGGCCTGTCTCAACCATGGCTGTTGGCCTGAAGCACCTGATGCGTTTCAGTGTTGCAGTCAACACAGTCCTTGGGCACATTGTACAGGCAACGAAAGCTGGTGCGACAAGGGGTGCTGCTGTCTAGTGAGAACGCGCGTCCCCATATCGCGAACGTCATAATGCAGAGGTTACGCCATCCCAAGATGGAGACACTCGAGCACTCACCCTAAAGTCCTGATCTCTCCTCATCCGATTATACCGCCTTCGGTCCCTCGAAAAAGGGCCTTGAAGGGTCGACGATTCCTGTCGGACGAGGATGTGCAGCACGCAGTTACGGACTTCTTCAGGCAGTGGGACACTGTCTCGCCAAACGCGTACCTTCAACCTGAGGTGTCGGTGAGATGATTGCCGCAATGCTGACTGCGATTTTGTCCTATTGGCATACCGCTTCTGGACCGTACGGTTTTCGAACGGAAGCTTTTTGATCCTTCTGTATAGTAGAAAGGAGGAATAGAAGATAACAGCATTCATTTATCCTCCTCAGAAGATACTATATCACATTGATGTCAAATTCTTAACGAGAACTAACCAGTAAACTGAAACCTAGGAAATATACACCATCTGTTTATACTAGGAAAACTGTTGTTCACATTCTGTTCAACAGCAAAGACAAAAAACAGCCTTTAGAATAGGATCGAATTTTAAGATTTCCTGCAATTTGTGTACCAAATTACTCGAATATGTAACTCAGTTAGTCGTGCTTAAGTTACTAGATTAACTAAACATAAAATGAGTTGGAGACTGAAACAGAAAGATTCCACTTTTCCCGAACACTCTATAAATGAATCTCATTGTTATGAGACGTCATGTACTCCATAGAGGAACTAACAGCAGAAAACTAACATTATTTGAAATTCTGGGTATCAGTAGACACCAGTCACCGAATCCTGACTTAATCCTTAATGATTCAATACAGGTCGATTTTTCATCCTTGCTAAAGTAACAGCAGCGATTTAAATTTTTCTCACTATATACATCATATTCCGCAACCCACTTAACGATGTGTGGTGGAGGCTATATCCTGATTCCACTAACTGATCCCCCCTTCCGTCTTCGAGTCGCGAATAGCATGTGCGAAGAATAATTATTGGTAAGCCCCTGTATAAGCTCTAATTTCTATAACTTCTCAGCGTGGTCTTTACGCGAGACGTGTGTGTGTGTGTGTGGAGGGGGGGGGGCGGAGTTAATATCATGGTTGCCATAAGTTCTGGAAATCAGGAAATATCAGGGAATTTCAAAAGTGTCAGGGAAATCAGTAAAATATCAGGGAAATTTGAAAAAAAAAAAAACACTGAAAAAATCTCGTTTTTGTCTCAGTAGATGAAATGGTTAGTTTATGAGATGTCATGCATAGTCGCTAAACGTCGATGGCGGACAGTGTCAAATGCCTTCCTGAAGACAAGGAACAAGGCATGAATTTAAGCGACGCTGTATACAGCGTTGTGGATCTCAAGAAGGAAAACAGCGAGCTGATTTCATAAGATCTCCTTTTGCGGAATCAATGTTAATTTTTTATGGAGAAGATTTTCGTTCCTCAAAAATGTTATAATTCTCGAGCATAAAGCATATTCCGTAAATCTACAACACTTTGACGTCAATGACACAGGACTATTATTGCGTACACCTACGGCCCTTCCTGAAAGCGGGAATGACGTGCACTTTTTTCCAGCCACTAGGAACTCTTCTTTTCTCCACGCGATCAACGATAAGGGTAGCAAGTTCTTTCGCATAATCTTTGTACAATCTTATAGGTATCTTACCTGGTCCTGACGTCTTTCCGCTACTAAGCGATTGCACTTGCTTTCCTATTCCACCGTAGGTTATCTCAATATCTGCCATTTCGGCGCTCGTACGACGACTGAAAGGACTGACCGTGTTACGATCTTCCGCACTGAAATAATTTCGAACGACCGAATCCAGTATTTCGGCCTCCTCTCTGTTATCTTCCTTTTCGGTGCCAGATGGTCACTGAGTGAATGAACAGAAAGTAGATTTCGAACCAGTTACTGATTTTACATAAGACCAAAACCGTTAGGGTTTTGAGTCACATCGGTTGACAAAATTTTGCTCTCAGAGTCACCGAACGTTTGTCTCATTGCTCTCCTTATGCTCGTTTTCAAGTCGTTCAGCTTTTGTTTGTCTGCTAGTTATCGACTTCTCTTGAATCTGTGATAAAGCTCCTTATATTTAGGTAGCAGTTTTCTAACACGACTCTTAAACCACGATGGGTCTTTGCCATTCCTTAAGACCTTGATGGGAACATACTTGTCAACGGCTTACTGAACGATTCTTATGAATTTTTACGTTTGTGCCCGACATCTTCGTCCTCATCAGTGAATATTTTATGCTCGCTACTCAGATGCTCCAGAATTTGTATCTTGTCACTCTTGCTAAGAAAGTGCATAGCATAGTTCCACTCACCTTGTGGTGAATCTCTCCTCAGACGCACGCATCCTTGAAGTCTCTGAAATGCAGTTCTCAGTCGGAAAAAACTATAGTAAAACACCTCTACACTTCGTAAGTCCAACTCGCACTAAATCTGTTTTTTCGGTGTAAGGCACAGTCAGATGAAAGTGTCTACATGCGTAAAATTTCATTGTATTACGGTAAGCTTGTATACATCAGTCACTACCAAACCTGTCTCTAAACTATACAATGTCTCAAAAGTCCACAAGCACATATCATTTACAACCGTAGCCAGTTTTTGGTAATTACGAACTATCCTTCATGGAAAGTTTACAAAATGGTTCAAATGGCTCTGAGCACCATGGGACTTAAATTCTGAGGTCATCAGTCCCCTAGAACTTAGAACTACTTAAATCTAACTAACCTAAGGACATCACACACATCCATGCTCGGGGCAGGATTGGAACCTGCGACGGTAGCCGTCTCGCGGTTCCAAACTGTGGCGCCTAGAACCGCTCGGCCACCAAGGCCGGTTGGAAGTTTACAAACGGATTGTTTCTTTTAGAATTGCTCTCTGAAATGTTGCCACTATCAGTATCACGGAACGAAATGTTCAAGTTCGCGGATACTCAACACACCCCGCGGTGGTTAGTTGTTTAAATGTCACCAGATGTTCCGAATTTCACACTGTGCTTTAAATCTACTTCCACAAATTACGGCGCATCTAAAACATTTTTGGTACCGAAATACCGCAATATTAATAATTTTGAATGGAGCACATATCAGTAGGTCTGATCACTAAGAGATCGAAGCCCCAACTCTGCTCATCTCTCTACACTGAAAAAGTTACTACCTCCCCCCCCCCCCCCAAAAAAAAAATAACGCCTGAGTATGCTAGTAGAAATCCTTGGGTAACAGAAGAGATACTGAATTTAATTGATGAAAGGAGAAAATACAAAAATGAATAAAATATAGCAGGCAAAAAGGAATACAAATGTCTCAAAAATGAGATCGACAGGAAGTGCAAAATGGATAAGCAGGGATGGCTAGAGGACAAATGTAAGGATGTAGAGGCTTAGCTCACGAGGGGTAAGATAGATCTTGACGGTGCTCTGATGTATGGCAAGGTGTGTCTTTGAGTGGCAGTAGAAAGATACGAGATGACATAGATAAAATTTCTAGCGGGTTGATGAAAGGCAGCTGAACGCAAAGAAGTGTAAGTTAATGCGGATGGGTAGGAAAAACAAACCCGTAATGTTTGGATACACCATTAGTAATGTCTTGCATGACAGTCACGTCGTTTAAATGTCTGGGAGTAACGTTGCAAATCAATACGAAGTGGATCGAGAATGGAAAGATTGTGTTGATGAAGGTGAATGGTCGACTTCGGTTTATTGCGAAAATCGTAGGAAAACGTGCTTCACCTGTAAAGGAGACCGCATATAGGACTTTGGTGCGATCTCAACTATTTGGGATCCGTACCAGATCGGATTAATAGGAGACATAGAACCAGTTCAGAGAAGGGCTGCCGGACTTGTTACTGGTAGGTTCGAATAAACATGCAAGTGCTGCGGAGATGCTTCGTGAACTTAAATGAGTATCCCTGGAGAGGAGGCGACAATTTTTTTCGAGGAACATTATTGAGAAAATTGAGAGAACCAGCACTGGAAGCCGACTGCAAAACGATTCTACTGCCTCCAACATACATGGCGCGCAAGGCCCACGAAGATATGCTACGAGAAATTAGGGTTCACATGGAAGCATATATACAGCTGTTTTTCCCTCTGTCTGCGAGTGGAACAGGAAGGAAATTACAAATAGTGGAGTAACTTCCGCCACGCTCCGTACGTTGGATTCCGGAGTATCTCTGTAGCTGTAGATGATGATGTCTCAGTTATTACAGCAACTGGGTTTCGCGAGACCTGCATCGTCTTTCTTTTACGGATTTCTAGTGAAGTTCGTCGAGCATTTATTTTACATTTTCATTAGGGCTGTACCACCCTGTTATGATACTAGAAGTGCGTCTTTTCAATACTCCAAATCCTGGAACAATATCAAAAACAGAAATACACCGTAGTGAAGTCCCACACTAATATTTAGTTTATAGTTCGTCGTGATCAGGCTTTCGATCTTTCTATGCCATTCCCAGACCACTGAAAACTAAACAGATAGTCCAGACTATATCAGCGATAGTTTATAGCTGTCGAAAGACTGTTTTTCTAAAGATACATGGCCTCTTACAGCTATACATCTATACAAAAACACAGGCATAATGAAATTAATACTGGAGTTATGAACAAATAAATCTTATTTTACTTATTATACACTTACTCAAAGTATAAGAATGTACAGGCCATAAACGATACAAGTTGAGTAGTGACACAGGCTAGTACGTTATATTCGTATAGGCAAAATAATTCGTGAACGTCATGAACAGGCAAAAAAGGCCGGGCGGGTGGTGACGGGCATATGGTAGGAAGGAATCAACAAAACGTACGTGCTTAACAGTTACACTGTTTACAACAATCATATTATTTATTTTGGGTTAAAGGACCCCTCCCCCCCTCTTGAAATCAAAGATGAAATGTATGCCAAAATCGAGGTTACAACAACCACAATATTCTCAGAGAACGCTCGTCCTCCCATATTAGATATACAAAAGGTTAATAGGTTAATATCATACTAGTAAACTGCAGAAGCATCCAAGGGATGGTCCCAACTCAGTATCTCTTACTGGAGGTTATAATGCCCAGACAGTATTTCGAACAGAAAATTGAAATCGGAAGTGAACAGCAACGAAATACTAAGTTCAGATTAGAATATATGTCTTCATGATAGGTTACACATCAATGGTAGTGGTGTACTTATTGCAGTAAAGATTTCGATAATATTTGGCGAGATTATCACGGATTCCAAAAGTGAAATAGTATGGGTGGAATTAAACATCGAAGAACGGCCAAAAATGGTACTCGTATGCCTTTATAGACCACCTGGGTAAGGAGCTGTGGTGGTAGGGCGCTTCAGAATAAACTTGCAGAATATCGTTAATGTTTTCGTATCATACTGTTGTAAGCGGAGTATTGACTGGGAGAGTCACGCTATCAAATCTGGTGCCAGAGACAGGGATTCGTGAACATTGTTCTGAAAGTCTTGTCCGAAAACTACTTCGACCACATAGAGAACTAACTTGTGATGGTAACGCCTCAGATCTCCTAGCAACAAACAGACCTGAACTTATCGTACCAATTAAAGAACAGGAAGGAGTCAGTGATCGTGAGGTTGTGATAGCAACTATGACTACGTCTTTTACGAGGAATGTTACGAAAGGTAGTGAGGTGTAGCGCATCGCATCATGCCTATTCAGATGGGACATTACAGCAGTGATTAGACGTGCAGCGTGAATCACGCGCAAGACAGGTGGCGTCAGATAGATCTAGTGTGTGTGGTTTCTATGCGATATGATGAGCTCAATAGCTGACGCATACTGTTGGAGCTGCAGTCAAAATATCATTGTATTTCGTTATGAGAGTGAAATAAGGTGTAGATGCGAAATGCTGTTTTATGCAAAAATTTTATACTATACGTGAGTAATGCAGCGCGCAGTGGCCGCGCGGTATGAGGCATAATGTCACGGATTGCACAGCCCCTCCCGCCGGAGGATCGAGCCCTCCCTCGGGCATGGGTGTGTGTGTGTGTGTGTGTGTGTTGTTCTTAGCATAAGTTAGTTTAAATAGTGTGTAAGTCTAGAGACCGACGAATTCAGCAGTTTGGTCACTTAGGAATTCACACCTGCACACACACAAACACACACACGCGTGAATAATGTTCGACAATGACGTGTGTTTTAGTCATTCATGCCGGGGAATTTATAACAAACTATTTTGTCAGTTAATGGTACTGGGGAAAATAATTTGGTTAAAAGGGAATTAATTTTACAACTGTGGATTTTCAAAATTTATTTATGGTAATTTACTGCACTGATTCAATGACGAATTTTGATTGGTTCTGTATATATACATGCAGGATTGAGCGGGTTTGATGCTGCTTTCCGATAGGTTGTGATGTTTCTCTGCCAATCATAAATAAGCATGTTGTTGTTGTTGTGGTCTTCAGTCCTGAGACTGGTTTGATGCAGCTCTCCATGCTACTCTATCCTGTGCAAGCCTCTTCATCTCCCAGTACTTACTGCAGCCTACATCCTTCTGAATCTGCTTAGTGTATTCATCTCTTGGCCTCCTCTACGATTTTTAGCCTCCACGCTGCCCTCCTTTCAAGTCACTGTCCATTCCGTACAACTGCTCTTGCAAGCTCTTTGCTGCCTCTGACAGAATTACAATGTCAGTGGCGAACCGCAATTTTTTTTATTTCTTCTTCATGGATTTTAATGCCTATTCCGAACTTTTCTTTTGTGATCCCGTTTGGTGATCCCTTGATGCCTACCAACCGACCCCTTCTTCTAGTCAAGTTGTGCCACAAACTCCTCTTCTTCCCAATTCTATTCAATAACTCCTCATTAGTTATGTGATCTACCCATCTAATCTTCAGCATTCTTCTGTAGCACTACATTTCGAAACCTTCTATTCTCTTCTTGTCTAAATTACACTCCTGGTAATTGAAATAAGAACACCGTGAATTCATTGTCCCAGGAAAGGGGAAACTTTATTGACACATTCCTGGGGTCAGATACATCACATGATCACACTGACAGAACCACAGGTACATAGACACAGGCAACAGAGCATGCACAATGGCGGCACTAGTACAGTGTATATCCACCTTTCGCAGTAATGCAGGCTGCTATTCTCCCATGGAGACGATCGTAGAGATGCTGGATGTAGTCCTGTGGAACGGCTTGCCATGCCATTTCCACCTGGCGCCTCAGTTGGACCAGCGTTCGTGCTGGACGTGCAGACCGCGTGAGACGACGCTTCATCCAGTCCCAAACATGCTCAATGGGGGACAGATCCGGAGATCTTGCTGGCCAGGGTAGTTGACTTACACCTTCTAGAGTACGTTGGGTGGCACGGGATACATGCGGACGTGCATTGTCCTGTTGGAACAGCAAGTTTCATTGCCGGTCTAGGAATGGTAGAACGATGGGTTCGATGACGGTTTGGATGTACCGTGCACTATTCAGTGTCCCCTCGACGATCACCAAAGGTGTACGGACAGTGTAGGAGATCGCTCCCCACACCATGATGCCGGGTGTTGGCCCTATGTGCCTCGGTCGTATGCAGTCCTGATTGTCGCGCTCACCTGCACGGCGCCAAACACGCATACGACCATCATTGGCACCAAGGCAGAAGCGACTCTCATCGCTGAAGGCGACTCGTCTCCATTAGTCCCTCCATTCAAGCCTGTCGCGACACCACTGGAGGCCGGCTGCACGATGTTGGGGCGTGAGCGGAAGACGGCCTAACGGTGTGCGGGACCGTAGCCCAGCTTCATGGAGACGGTTGCGAATGGTCCTCGCCGATACCCCAGGAGCAACAGTGTCCCTAATTTGCTGGGAAGTGGCGGTGCGGTCCCCTACGGCACTGCGTAGGATCCTACGGTCTTGGCGTGCATCCGTGCGTCGCTGCGGTCACGCCCCACGTGTTGAGCAATTCGGCGGTACGTCCACCCGGCGTCCCGCATGCCCACTATACGCCCTCGATCAAAGTCCGTCAACTGCACATACGGTTCACGTCCACGCTGTCGCGGCATGCTACCAGTGTTAAAGACTGCGATGGAGCTCCGTATGCCACGGCAAACTGTCTGACACTGACGGTGGCGGTGCACAAATGCTGCGCAGCTAGCGCCATTCGACGGCCAATACCGCGGTTCCTGGGGTGTCCGCTGTGCCGTGCGTGTGATCATTGCTTGTACAGCCCTCTCGCAGTGTTCGGAGCAAGTATGGTGGGTCTGACACACCGGTGTCAATGTGTTCTTTTTTCCATTTCCAGGAGTGTAGAAACATGGAATCTGCCCGTGGCCCTTCATCCATTGTTCGCAGTATATCACGTGAGAAAAGGGCAAGCTGAGCTGCATGACCGATGCTTTCTAAAACCATGTAATTCGTAGACATTGTCGGCTAAAGAAAATTTATCTTATTCGAACTGAGAATGTGTTCAAGAATTCTGCAGCAAACTGATGTTGGGGATTTACAGAATGAAATTTTCACTCTGCTGCGTAGTGTGCGCTGATATGGAACCTCCTGGCAGATTAAAACTGTGTGGCGTACCGATATTCGAATTCGGAACCTCTGCGTTTGGCGTGCATGTGCTCTACCATCTGAGCTACCCAATCGCGACTCACCACGGGCAAAGGTCCCGTGTTCGAGTCTCGGTCCGGCACAGAGTTTTAATTTAATGTTGGGGATATTGGTCTGTAATTTTACGATTCCTTTCTTTTTCTCTCTTTACACACAGGAGTCATCTGTGCTTTTTTCCAGTTGCTCGGGTTTGCGCTGGGCTACTCGCAGGTTAGGGGCCAGTGCTGTAGAGTACCCTTTGAAGAACCGAACTGAGATTCCATCTGGAGTTGGTAACTTCTTCGGTTCTAACTCTTTCAGTTGTTTCTAGGCACCAGGGATGCTTATTACTACGTGGTCCATACTGAAATCTGTTCGATGGTGAGACGAAAGTACGTTTGTACATTCTCCTGCGTGAACGAATTCTGAAAAATGAAATTTAAAGTTTCGACTTTCTTAACAGTAAATGGAAACACACAACGTGCTGTCGTAGTATTGCATTTCCTGTTAAGGTAGGCCACGGGTGAAATTTGATCTCAGACGGGGCTTAATCAAAACGTTTAGATTTCAGACATGTGTCCCAACCAGCACAACTTTTCATATTGAAGTCAGTTGCGGATCGTAACCACATATTGACAACTACATCACAACGGCTGGTTTCCGGGATCCATGTTTACTGGAAAGTTTTTGCCTCTACCTATATTTACACCCGTGTCGGTCTTCGCCAGTGATTGTGTTTATTTTGTGTAAGTGGTTACGTTTCGGCGCACACCACAAGTGGTGAACTACTGCATAGAACTCTTTTGCTTGATTCCTTGAATTTTCGTTCGATAGAGCTTGATTTACTTCCACATCCCTATCACGGAGTACCTGTATCACTTCCTCTTTAGTCATAATAAGAATGATAACAACAGCTGTTGCCAGCTGCTGTGCAGCACTGTGTCATGTAGAGTCTGCTCTCACTACAAGTGAAGGGTGCCAAGTTTCCCATTGTGGAATAACTTGGAAGACGCCATCACGCACTGTATGTCTAGAGCACGAAGTTTTCCAAAGCACAAGAACCTTCAAATATACTGTAGCTAGTTGGTGACAGGCACCTTATGCCTACGGCAGTGCCAATTTGTGTTTATAGTTATCTCAGTGTTAGTCCAACATTACACCTGCTCTACACGTGGAAGTGTCATACCACAATTAGGCGTGCAGTGCGCTTGCCAATCGCGCTGTCCGCGCAGACCTCTTGGGCAGAGTCGTTAAGAGGAAGGTACTGGTAGGAGGCAGGGCAGAGGGCAGAGCGTGGTTTCTGCTTGAGTACCACGGTCGCTAATAACTCCCACTAACACCCGAACCGCCACATGTCAGACGGTCAGATCGGTACCAAACGTTGTGTGTCGATAGATTATCAACCAAAACACCGATTTACATCGTGCTGCATGCTATCGTCCAGCAGAAGTGCGTAAACGGCAGTTAAATGTATCACCAAAGCTATGTAGCACAGGAAAAGTGAGTAATATTGTATCGTAAATCTCGCATGAATGAGAAAGTAGAGGGCTCAGACCCACTGATGACATTTCTTTTTAACTGTTCGCGCGTGAAACTGTTATACGAGAGAACATTTTCGTGACATGCAAAAGGACTTTTCGGAGTTCGTAGCAATATTCTTCTGGCAGTCTAGTTTCGCTTCGTTAGCTGAACGTTACATACTTATTAATGATATTGTTTGGTTTATAATTAATTATTATTATTACTATTACTTCCGTACATGTAATGCTACTGTTTATTTTTCTGTTCTGATTGTATATTTTGGTTGGTTGGTTGGTTTGGGGAAGGAGACCAGACAGCTTGGTCATCGGTCTCATAGGATTAGGGAAGGAAGTTGGCCGTGCCCTTTCAGAGGAACCATCCCGGCATTTACCTAGAGTGATTTAGGAAAATCACGGAAAACCTAAATCAGGATGGCCGGACGCGGGATTGAACCGTCGTCCTTCCGAATGCGAGTCCAGTGTCTAACCACTGCACCACCTCGCTCGGTTTGTATATTCTGTCAGACTACAAATGTGCTAGCACTTTCAAAGAAACGAAGAGAAAGCGGACTGCCAAGAGAACATAATGTAAACTCCAAACAGCCCTCTTACATGACATAAACACGTTACCCCATAAAACACTTACACGCATTACAGTAAAAAAAATTGTCGTCTTTGGAGATTGAACCCGGGACCAATGCCTCTACCAAGTTCCTCGCGGAAGCAACATGTGGTAGTTATTCACAGTTATGTTTTTGATGTATTCCATAGTTGTGGTGTTGCTTTTAATTAACTCTTACGCCCGTTCTACTGGACGACAACACGTAGTACGAACTAAATCGGAGTTTTGCTTGATACTCTAATGACATACAACGTTTGGTATCGGTCTGATTGGCTGATATCTGGGGATTTTGGTATAAGTTCAAAAACTGAAAATTTTATTCTGCTGCCAAACGAGTGTTACTAGGAAGAATTATTTTGCTCTTTTGCGGAATGAACGCTGCAATAGGTGTCTCTTATAACGATAAGTTTGTCTGGAAGCCATGAAGAATCACTAGCGTCAAGCTGAAGCTTCGAGCCACGATCTTAGTGAGTCACAAATGTTCATCACAGCGTATATTACGCGAAAAAGTTCAAATGGCTCTGAGCATTATGGGACTTAACATCTATGGTCATCAGTCCCCTAGAACTTAGAACTACTTAAACCTAACGAACCGGAGGACAGCACACAACACCCAGTCATCACGAGGCAGAGAAAATCCCTGACCCCGCCGGGAATCGAACCCGGGAACCCGGGCGTGGTAAGCGAGAACGCTACCGCACGACCACGAGCTGCGGACGCGAAAAAGTAAGAAAGTCTCATCCCACTGCCACTGTGCCTCGTCGTCTGTTCCTCAACATCCCCAGCGTCTGCTACGACCAATACTTGAGTCCTTCAGAAATTGGATGTTTTTGAATCGCATAAGATATTTTTCTTTGTCGGCTGACCGCATTGTGGTGCATGGCTTTCGCTTTCGTAAACATTCCGATTGTTCTTTTTGCTCTAATTTCTTATATTTGTTAATTGTGTGTTTCACTATGGAGTAATTCGTGACAATGCGGCTGTTGTCCAGTGAAGTCGGCTCTTCGTAGTTCCCAAAACTTGGACAGTGCATTTTCTCCATTACGGCGAATTCTCCGGCATGATCTCCAAAACTATCGTCACGAAATTCGTAGCAGTTGAAAGCAGCCGATCACGAGAAAAGGCGACAGTTTGTTGACTTGTTTCTGAGAAGACGACAGGAAGACGACAGTGATCTTTAGTGATGAGGCGAGCCGCGCGGGATTAGCCGAGCGGTCTCAGGCGCTGCAGTCATGGACGGTGCGGCTGGTCCCTGGGGAGGTTCGAGTCCTCCCTCGGGCATGGGTGTGTGTGTTTGTCCTTAGGATAATTTAGGTTAAGTAGTGTGTAAGCTTAGGGACTGATGACCTTAGCAGTTAAGTCCAATAAGATTTCACACACATATGAACATATATGACGAGGCGAACTTCCACTTAAACGGATTCGTGAATAAACAAAACTGCCGTATTTAGGTTCCTGTGCACGGTTTGAAAGAGGACACGAAAGTGACGGTTAGGCGTGGCTTTTGAGTGGGCAGTATCAACGGCTATTATTTTTTTTTTAAGATGAGGTAGGGCAAGCTGCGGCGGTTAATGGACACCGATTCCGTCCGATGAAAGGAGATTTTTTGTTGCATCAATTCAATGCAATAGACGTGCAGAAGTTGTGGTTTCAGCAGAATGGTGCCACCTGTGACACATCCTTTGAAATGAAACTTCCTCCAGGAGTGTCAGTCTTGCAAGTTTTGCAGGAGAACTTCAGTGAAGTTTGGAAAGTAGGAGACGAAGTACTGGCGGAAGTAAAGCTGTGATGAGATATCGTGAGTTGTACTTCTGTAGCTCAGTCGCTAGAGCATTTGCCTGCGAAAGGAAAAGGTCCCGAGTTCGATTTTCGGTCCTGTATACACTTTCTGTTTTCCAGGAAGTTACATACCAGCGCCCACTCCACAGCAGGGTCAAAATTTCACTCTCGATCCTTTAAAATAATCACGGTGCTCCAAGAGAAGTTTCCGGATCCCCTCATATCGCGTAATAGTGACCAGAAATAGCCTCCATGATTATGTGACTTAACAGCCCCTTCCAGTTTTTTTTTCTTTAGGGTGTCTTAAATCATTTTTGTATGCCGATAAACAACGAAAAATTCCCGACTTAGACGAGGAAATTCGATGCATTGTGAAGAAATGCAAGTGAGTTTTGTCAGGTAGCCATGGAAAATTTCAACAACGGACGTCATTTTGCATACCTGATATAGGAAGGAATGATGGACATACGTTTGCGTTTTGTTAACTTGTTTTGAAACAATAAACTTTATAATTGCATACATGAAAAGAGGCGCGCTTTTTAATGATATTATACCTGTAAGTATTCCTCTGTAGAGAAAAACTTTGAAGCCGACGGCTGAGTAAACTGAGGTGACGAAAGACATGGGATACCTCCAACTCAACGTGACATGGAATCAGCAAGTCGTTGGAAGTCCGTTGCAGATATACTGAGCCATGTTGCCTCTATAGCTGTCCATAATTGCAAAATTTTTGCCGGTGAACGATTTTGTGCACGAAAGGCCTCTCGATTATGTCCCATAAATGTTCGGTAGGATCCCAATTGGGCCATCTGGGTGGCCAAATCACATTTTCGAACTATTCACAACGTTATTACAGCCATTCGCCAATAACTGTAGCCCAGTGACGTGTTTGGGGACATGAAGTCGATGAGTGGCTGCATATGGTCTCCAGATATCCGAACGTAACAATTTCACACTCAGTGTTTGGTTCAGCTGGACCAGAGGACCCAATATACACTCCTGGAAATGGAAAAAAGAACACATTGACACCGGTGTGTCAGACCCACCATACTTGCTCCGAACACTGCGAGAGGGCTGTAGAAGCAATGATCACACGCACGGCACAGCGGACACACCAGGAACCGCGGTTTTGGCCGTCGAATGGCGCTAGCTGCGCAGCATTTGTGCACCGCCGCCGTCAGTGTCAGCCAGTTTGCCGTGGCATACGGAGCTCCATCGCAGTCTTTAACACTGGTAGCATGACGCGACAGCGTGGACGTGAACCGGATGTGCAGTTGACGGACTTTGATCGAGGGCGTATAGTGGGCATGCGGGAGGCCGGGTGGACGTACCGCCGAATTGCTCAACACGTGGGGCGTGAGGTCTCCACAGTACATCGATGTTGTCGCCAGTGGTCGGCGGAAGGTGCACGTGCCCGTCGACCTGGGACCGGACCGCAGCGACGCACGGATGCACGCCAAGACCGTAGGATCTTACGCAGTGCCGTAGGGGACCGCACCGCCACTTCCCAGCAAATTAGGGACACTGTTGCTCCTGGGATATCGGCGAGGACCATTCGCAACCGTCTCCATGAAGCTGGGCTACGGTCCCGCACACCTTTAGGCCGTCTTCCGCTCACGCCCCAACATCGTGCAGCCGGCCTCCAGTGGTGTCGCGACAGGCGAGAATGGAGGGACGAATGGAGACGTGTCGTCTTCAGCTATGAGAGTCGCTTCTGCCTTGGTGCCAATGATGGTCGTATGCGTGTTTGGCGCCGTGCAGGTGAGCGCCACAATCAGGACTGCATACGACCGAGGCACACAGGGCCAACACCCGGCATCATGGTGTGGGGAGCGATCTCCTACACTGGCCGTACACCTTTGGTGATCGTCGAGGTGACACTGAATAGTGCACGGTACATCCAAACCGTCATCGAACCCATCGTTCTACCATTCCTAGACCGGCAATGAAACTTGCTGTTCCAACAGGACAATGCACGTCCGCATGTATCCCGTGCCACCCAACGTGCTCTAGAAGGTGTAAGTCAACTACCCTGGTCAGCAAGATCTCCGGGTCTGTCCCCCATTGAGCATATTTGGGACTGGATGAAGCGTTGTCTCACGCGGTCTGCACGTCCAGCACGAATGCTGGTCCAACTGAGGCGCCAGGTGGAAATGGCATGGCAAGCCGTTCCACAGGACTACATCCAGCATCTCTTCGATCGTCTCCATGGGAGAATAGCAGCCTGCATTGCTGCGAAAGGTGGATATACACTGTACTAGTGCCGACATTGTGCATGCTCTGTTGCCTGTGTCTATGTGCCTGTGGTTCTGTCAGTGTGATCATGTGATGTATATGATCCCAGGAATGTGTCAATAAAGTTTCCCCTTCCTGGGACAATGAATTCACGGTGTTCTTATTTCGATTTCCCGGAGCACTCCTGGAAATTGAAATAAGAACACCGTGAATTCATTGTCCCAGGAAGGGGAAACTTTATTGACACATTCCTGGGGTCAGATACATCACATGATCGCACTGACAGAACCACAGGCACATGGACACAGGCAACAGAGCCTCCTAAATGGAAAGTTACAGATATGGCTAAGTATTGGGCTAACATAGAACAATACTTCAGTATTCTGCTAGATATGAATGAAGAACTAAAAGAAACTGCATAAAATTTCAGTTAGGTCTTTATAAGATTTCAACAGAGATAGAAAACTTGTTGCAAATGTTCAGAAATATAAAATTTTCCACTTCACAGAACGAAAAATCACAGTATCCTATCACTATATCAGTGAGTCACTGTTGGCCAAGTCATACACATACTTGGGTGTAACGCTTTGTGGGGATATGAAATGGAATGATGACTTAAGCTTAGTCGTGGGTACAGCAGGTAGTAACCTTTTGTTTATTGGTAGAATAGTGTTGAAGTGCAATCAGCCTACAAAGGATATTGCGCAAAAATAACTCCTGCGACCGGTTCTAGAATATTGCTCAAAGGTGTGGGACCCGTACCAGATAGGACTGACACATGGTACTGAACGTACACAGAGAAGTCCAGCACGAATGGTCACAGGTTTCTTTAATCCGCTGGAGAGTGTCACAGAGATACTGACGGAAGTGAAATGGAAGACTCTTGAACACAGACGTAAATTATCCCGTGAAAGCCTATTAACAAAGATTCAAGAACTGGCTTTAAATGATGACTCTAGCAATACACAGGCATTTCATGGAACCACAGCACACATCATGATGGAGCCACCACCAGCTTGCACAGTGCCTTTTTGACAACATGGGTCCATGGCTCGTGGGGTCTGTGCCACACTCGAACCCTATCGTCTTACCAGCTGAAATCAGAATTCATTTGACCAGGCACCAGTTTCCCAATCGTCTAGGTTCAAATGGTTCAAATGGCTCGGAGCACTATGGGACTCAACTGCTGTGGTCATCAGTCCCCTAGAACTTAGAACTACTTACCTAACTAACCTAAGGACATCACACACATCCATGCCCGAGGCAGGATTCGAACCTGCGACCGTAACAGGCACGCGGTTCCGGACTGAGCGCCTTAACCGCTCGGCCACCGCGGCCGGCCAATCGTCTAGGGTCCAATCGATATGGTCATGAGCACTGGAGAGACAGAGACACTCCAGGCGATATCGTGCTGTTAGCAATGGTACTCTACATCTACATCTACATTTATACTCCGCAAGCGACCCAGCGGTGTGTGGCGGAGGGCACTTTACGTGCCACTGTCATTACCTCCCTTTCCTGTTCCAGTCGCGTACGGTTTGCGGGGAGAACGACTGCCGGAAAGCCTCCGTGCCCGCTCGAATCTCTCTAATTTTACATTCTTGATCTCCTCGGGAGGTATAAGTAGGGGGCAGCAATATATTCGATACCTCATCCAGAGACGCACCCTTTCGAAACCTGGACAGCAAGCTACACCGCGATGCAGAGCGCCTCTCTTGCAGAGTCTGCCACTTGAGTTTACTAAACATCTCCGTAACGCTATCACGCTTACCAAATAACCCTGTGACGAAACGCGCCGCTCTTCTTTGGATCTTCTCTATCTCCTCTGTCAACTCGACCTGGTACAGATCCCACACTGATGAGCAATACGCAAGTCGTCTGCTGCCGTAGCCCATTAACGCCAGATTTTGCCACACTGTCCTAACGGATACATTCGTCACACATCTCACATTGATTTCTGAGGTTATTTCACGGAGTGTTGCTTGTGTGTCAGCACTGACAACTCTACGCGTACGCCGCTGCTCTCTATCGTGAAGTGAAGGCCGTCGGCCACTTCATTGTCCGTGGTGCGAAGGTAATACCTGAAACTTGAATTTTCGGCACTCTCTTGACACTGTGGATCTCAGAATATTGAATCCTCGAACGATTTCTGAAACAGAAGGTCCCACGTGTCTAGCTCGAACTACCATTCTGCGTTATAAATCGGTTAATTTTATCGCGCGGCCATAATGGTATCTGAATCCTTTTCACGTGAATCACCTGAGTACCAATGACAGCTGTGTTAGTGCACTGCCCTTTAATATCTTATACAATCGACATTACCTCCATCTGTGTATGTGCATATCTCTATCCTATGACCTGTGTCACCTCAGTGCACATTTACATTTATGCTATGCAGGCCAACTTATAGTGTGTGCTGAAGTGTACTGTCTATATCCACGTCTATACTCCGGTTACAACTTCCGCGAACGGTGCGCAAGCAGAACGATTTTCAGTATTCTTCCGAGTGAGCTCCAATTTCGCTTATTTCCCCTACTTTGTCATCCGAGATTCGTGTTTAAGGAATTAATAAGTCGCTTAGCTCTTACTCGAACATACGCTGTCAGAATTTCAACAGTAATTTTCTCCATGATACGTAACGCTACTCTTGTGGCACCATCCACCGTAGTTCAATGATCATATCCGTAACGGACTAGACCTTACCAAATGAAACCGTGACGAAACTCCACGTTTCTCTTTGTATTTTGTTTCTATCTCCTCTATTCACCCCATCTGGTTAAGAGTTCCAGACTGAAGAGCAATAATCATTTGTCGAACCAGGGATTTGAGAGCTACCTCATTCGCGGGAGAATTGCATTTTCTTAGTATTTTCGCAACGAATCCAAGTCTGTCAGCTGTTTGCCCTGAGACTCGTTTTATGTCGTGGTTCTGCTTTATGTTGCTCCGCACGATTACTTCCAGATATTTTGCAGTTACTATTGTTTCTACCACGCGTGTATAGCCGTGCGGTCTAGGGCGTCTTGTTCATACGACTGCCACCAGTCGGAGGTTCGAGTCCTCCCTCGGGCATGGGTGTGAGTGTTGTCCTTAGGGTGAATTAGTTTAAGTTAGATTTAGTAGTGGGTAAGCCTAGGGACCTATGACCTCTGCAGTTTGGTCCCATAGTCCTTACCACAAATTTCTAATGCTACTGTTTCTTGTGATTTACACTCAAAAGTGTAGTCGAACAATATTGGGACTTTCCGCTTCTTTATTGGTAGGCTAATACGTTCCATTTATTTATTTTGAGCGTCAACTGCCAGTTCTGTGCACCATGTCTTTCTCCTTTCGGATACAATTTTCTGATTTTTCTATGCACAACTGCATCACCTCACGGTAATTCCAGCGTTAGTTACACAGGATGTCCCAGCAGGAGCGGTCAGTATTCAGTGACACGACAGGAATCTTAAGGAACTGTAACTCACCGACTAAAAAAGTGGCATTTAGGACGCTTGTTCGCCGATTCTTGAGTATTGTTCATCCGTCTGGGATCCCTATCAGGTAGGACTGATAGAGGAGATAGGAAAGATCCAACGAAGAGCGGCACGTTTTGTCACGGGATCGTTTAGCTGGCGAGAGAGCGTTACGGAGATAGTAAACAAACTCCACTAGCAAACGTTACAAGAGAGGCGTTCTGCATCACGGAGAGATGTACTATTGAAATTTCGGTACATGAATTTTCAGGAGGAGTCAGACAACACACATTACTTCCCTCCACATACATCTCACGTACTGACCACAAGGAGAAAATTCAAGAAATTAATGCCAATACAGAGGATTACCGAGAATCATTCTTCCCATGCACTGTTCGCGAGTGGAGCAGGGTTGGAGGAATCAGATGGTGGTAACGGAAGAACCCTCCGCTACACACCATTAGGTGGCATACGGAGTATGATGTACATGTAGACGTAGATGAACGATCATTTGAGGCAAAGAACTCCATGTGGACTTATGCCCTATTTCCAAAGGTTTCCGGGATAGAACACATTTCTCCACATTTGCTTCAGGGCTAGTGGCGTACATGTTTCAGTCTAACCCACTTAACCTCTTTGGCGTTTTATTCTAGCCATGCTCCCTCATTGATTTCTTACCTCCTCACTCGGGCAGCCTTCTGCCATTAACCTAGCCAGCTGAAGGTGCAATTGTCCATGGTGTATAATGATATGTAGTGTGACAGACTGAATGTGTATTGGAGAGAAACATCGGTTAATAGTGTTCGTACACACGCTGGTTAAAATGCTACACTAACAAAGAATACGCAAATATGATGTACGTTTACGGCTTCTGATGACAGTGCTCCTGCTGTTGTCGAACAATACTGTCGGCTCTTCCCGCCACGTCGAATTCCTAGTCGTAGAGGGGAATGCGTCAAAAATACAGTACTTATTTTTCAAGTGATACTTTGTGAAGTGCATGTTGTAATGTTTACGTAATGTTGTACTTGTGTAAACCTGACAATGTACTCAATATTACAGAAAAGAAAGAAAAAAAAAGAAAAACAGACGAATCATCACGTAGGAATTATTCGAGTGGGACAGAAGTTAGTAGATGTAATGTACATGTACAGATAAACAAATTGGTTACAGATGTGCATTTTCAACTTCTCGCAGCGTAAAGAATAGTCCATTAAATTTCGGGCATGCAGCCATGCAAATAAAATTTCCTCCACTGATATTTCGGCCGCGTATCGTCCGGCCGTCCTCAGGGTGAGTCATAAGACTGACAACAAGATGTTTTTTTTCTTTATTGCTATTTTAACACCTTATACAGAGGTGAGCCGGCAGCGGCATTATTACGCAGCTCTTCGGCCACAGATAGTACAAACAGCAATAAGGAAAACACAGAAGAACAAAACATAATGATGTACAAAAAGCAGTAGGCACATGAGTAAAAAACACAGAGCCGTTCTCAGGTGTAGTAAAATAAAAAAAGGTTCAGCACTTGTACACGAACACTGATGACTGAAATAACACACGTGAATGATGAAGTGTGGGCGATGAAACACTAAAGCACTAACATGACGGCACACACAAAGAACCGATGGCGATGATCTCCGGCACACGAATGTTCACTTGACGTGTACGAGGCCGGGGAGCTGCCAAAAGGGGAAAAGGTGGGGGAGGAGGGAGAGAGGAGGGTGTAGATGCCAGTGGCAGAGGAGATGGGAGGTGGAGGAAGGAAGGTAGGGGGGTAGGTGAAGCCCAGGGGGGAGGAGAGGGTGGGAGGAAGGGAGGAGGGAGAGAAGGGAGAAAGGGTGTCCTAAGGCAAAAATACAGGGTGTGGAAGGGGAGGATCAAAGTTGGTAGGTGGGGCTGATGGAGGCGGTGAGGGCATCATCAGGGAGGGGGAGTTGTTGGAAGCCACCTTGGGCGAGGGTATGGAGATTGGAGAGATAGAGAGCAGGTGGGACGTGGGAATACAGACAACAAGATGCCAAGCTCGGCGTTATATGCCCCACCGAGGTGGTACTGCGCGTGCAGGTTACAGACGCTGGTCAGCGGCAGAGAAATACACTTACACATGCGCCGCCTGTGGGGAAGGCGTACTGACATTCGATTCTCTTATCGACGTATGTTCAGCAGCGGTGACACCATGACGACTTCTCTGCAGTTTAAGTACCCCAAGAGCTGGATTCCATGCTGTGTCCAAATTAAAACCATTATCACTGTTTATTAAATTATTAGCTAGTCTAATCTCTACAGCTTCCTTGAAGATAGAATTCCAAAAGGAAAAGGGGGATGTTAAAGTCTTCACATCTCTGTAGCTCATGGAATGCCCTGTATGAATTCAATGTTCGGCCGCAGCTGAATTGCCAGGGCTGTGATAAGCGAGTGTATCTTCGATGCTCCACACATCTTTCATGAACGGTGCATGTTGTTGGACCTACGTTTGACTTCTCACAATTTCAACAAGGAACCTGATACACATCCCCTTTACGAAGCCCTTTAGGAAGCCCTTTACGAAGCAGTAAATCGTCCTTTCCAGACCGAGTTAAGCGGCATTCTTTGTGGGAGGTCGGAAGATCACCTCAACACAATTTTCTCAGGAATACGGCCTACCTTTGAGGAAAGAGCACCTACATAGCACAAAAATGCACTTCATCTGAAGGAAGTACTATCTTATTCCCCATCACATACCTGCATTCTATGTTTTACATTAAATTCTCTACAAATTTTGTTGCGGAGAGAATGCATTCTCTTTAAAAATGCCCTTGAGGTATGTTAGCTCTTCTTGCAAATTATCTTTATGGGATATACAGTGCGCCCTATGCACTAAGGTCTTAAGAACACATATGGTCTGTGAAGGGTGATGTCATCTACTGGCATGTAGATATAGGATTTGTGTTTGTTGGTTTAAGACATACGGCATGTCCTAATGTGTCATCGCCAACGGCCTTGTCACTGTGGTAACACATGTTCCCGTTAGGTCACCAAAGTTAAGTGGTGTCGGGCTGGGCTAGCAGTAAGATGGGTGACCATCCGGTCTGCCGAGCGCTGTTGGCAAGCGAGGTGAACTCAGCCCTTGTGAGGCAACCTAAGGAGCTACTTGATTGAGAAGTAGCGCCTCCGGTCCCGGAAACTGACATACGGCCGGGAGAGCGGTGTGCTGACCACATGCCCCTCCGTATCCGCATCCAGTGATGCCTGTGGCCTGACACTGCGGCCGGTCGGTACCGTTGGGCATTCATGGCCTGTTCGGGAGGAGTTTTAATGTGCTATCAACTTAACGGCGAACGACAACATCCAAAAAGGAGAGGCAGCCGTCTCTTTCTATTTCCACAAAAAATTTTATACTACCATGGATAGAATTCAAATGCTCAAGAAATTGAGTAATTCATCCATCCCGTGCTATCATACCACAAACGTGTCGTCCGCGTTCCTCCTGAAGACCGTTGGTTTAAAACTTGCTGAGTCCAGTGTCTTGTCCTCAAAGTCTTCCATAATTAAACTAGCTACCAGAGGGGAGAGAGAGCTTCCCATAGCAACGCCACCAATTGCTCATACAATTCACCATTAAACTGAAAATAAGATGTTAAAAGCGCAGGTTCAAATAAGGCCGTAATTTTCTTATCAAAATGTTGGTCGATAAGAGATAAAGAGTCCTTTAAAGGTACCTTGGTGTGTAATGATACCACGTCAAAACTAACAACCACATCCGTACTATTTAGCCTGTTCGACTTACCGCTGGTCTGTAACGGCGCCGAGAATGACATTTAAAGGGGTTCTGTTATGAAAAGAAATGGCATTCCAGACCATCTATCCTGGTTGTAAGGCCGTATGGCGGGCGACAGTCGGGTTGGTATCCGGCCGCTACCTGGGACGCCTCCAGACACGCCTTCAGTCTGGAATCTCATTGACTGGAGTAGAACTATGGTGAGGCCAGCTTTGAAATGAGCTCTGACGATAAGAGAGAACGTGTCTGGAAACGAACCGGACAATGGTGAGACATCAGGCTGATTGTCTCCCGCCTTACCATCCGACAATTAGGAGTGATGGTTCTGGGGTGACATTTCTTTTCATTGCAGGACGCATTTGGTTGTCATTCGCGGCACCCTAACAGCATAGTCGTACATCGACAGTATTCTACTCCCCGTTTCGCCGACCTTCACGGCAAGCCACCCTGGACTTACATTTCAACAAGGCAATGCCAACTCGCATATGGCGAAGGTTCAAAATGGTTCAAATGGCTCTGAACACTATGGGACTTAACATCTATGGTCATCAGTCCCATAGAACTTAGAACTACTTAAACCTAACTAACCTAAGGACATCACACAACACCCAGTCATCACGAGGCAGAGAAAATCCCTGACCCCGCCGGGAATCGAACCCGGGAACTCGGGCGTGGGAAGCGAAACGCTGCCGCACGACCACATGGCGAAGGTTTCTGCTGCTTGTCTTCATGCTAGCCACACCCCAGCCTGGCCAGAAAGGTCGCCAGATCTCTCCGCACTTGAGAACGTTTGGAGCAGTTCGAGCAGGGCCCTCCGACCAGCGAGATTTTGACGTTCTAAAGTGTTAATTGGACAGAATTTTCACGATACCCCCCAGCACAACATCCAACAGATATAATGACCTTTCTAGACTCTGAGAGGCTCATCTGCAGAAACTAGCACGGTTTTAGGAAACAGCGGTCATGCAAGACACAGCTGGCCATCTTTGTGCATGATATACAACAGGCTCTAGATACCGGCTCCAAGGTTGATGCCATATTCCTCGACTTTCGAAAGGCGTTCGACTCAGTTCCTCACTGTCGCTTGCTACAAAAAGTGCGCGCTTACGATCTATCCGATGACATATGCGGTTGGATAGAAAGTTTTCTAACAGACAGGGAGCAGTATGTTTCAACAGAAACAAGCGTAACTTCAGGTGTACCCCAGGACAGCTTAATAGGTCCGCTGCTTTTTACGATTTACATAAACGATCTGATTGATGGTATTGACAGCCGCATTAGATTGTTTGCCGATGATGCTGCAGTCTACAGGAAAGTAGTGTCACACGAAAGTTGTGAACAAATCAAGGAGGATTTGCAGAAAATAAATGCGTGGTGTAATGACTGGCAGTTATCTCTCAATGTTAGTAAGTGTAACCTACTGCGTATAACAAGGCGAAAATCCCCATTAGTATATGAGTACAAAATAAACTCCCAGTCTTTGGAAACGGTAATATCCATCAAGTATCTGGGTGTGACTATTCGAAATGATCTCAAATGGAATGATCAGATTACACAAGTAACCGGTAAGGCAAACTCTAGATTGCGGTTTGTTGGTAGAATCCTGAAGCGATGCAGTCCTTCAACAAAGGGAATAGCTTACAGTAAGTTAGCTCGTCCAGTCTTAGAGTATTCTTCGTCTGTGTGGGACCCTTACCAGTTGGATTTGATTCAAGAGATTGAGAAGGTCCAAAGAAGAGCGGTAAGATTCGTGACTGGTACATTTAGCCATCGCGAGAGAGTTACAAATCTCTTAGAAAGTTTGAAGTGGGACGCACTTGAAGATAGACGGCGCGCTAAACGGAAAGGGCTGCTCAGTAAATTCCGAAATCCGATCTTCACCGAGGATGTAGAGCGTATATTATTACCACCAACTTTCAAATTGCGCAATGATCACCATTCAAAGATAAGGGAAATTACAGCTCGTACTGAGGCGTTCAGACAGTCGTTTTTCTCTAGCGCGATGTGCGATTGGAACAGAGAGGGGGGGGGGGGGGGGATATGACTTTGGCAAGAATTGCGCCCTCTGCCACACACCGCTTGGTGGCTAGCGGAGTATATATGTAGATGTAGATGTACAACTACTCAGTGAAGCGTTGTCAAGCCAAATAGGTGCTTGTATGAGTGCCAGAGGTGTACCACGCGTGACTAACTTGGTCAGCTTGTGGAGTTCCTTCTCTTGAATAAAAACTTTTAATCGCTCCGTGTGCATCCTCCTGAATATTTTATAGGAGTAACTGCTTCCAGTGATTGTTCTGTAATCGTTTAATCATACAATAATGAATCTTTATGTATGAGGAATACGTTACATTTATTTATGTTGAGAGCCAATTTCCACTCCCCGCACCAACCGCCAATCCACCGCATGCCTTCTTGCATTTCGCTACAATTTTCTAGCGTGACCACTTATGTGCATAAATCAGCATCGTCCGACAGAAGCACCGTGGAACTTACCATGTTCTCTACTACCGGTACGTCATTTTAATGTATTATACACTCCTGGAAATTGAAATAAGAACACCGTGAATTCATTGTCCCAGGAAGGGGAAACTTTATTGACACATTCCTGGGGTCAGATACATCACATGATCACACTGACAGAATCACAGGCACATAGACACAGGCAACAGAACATGCACAATGTCGGCACTAGTACAGTGTATATCCACCTTTCGCAGCAATGCAGGCTGCTATTCTCCCATGGAGACGATCGTAGAGATGCTGGATGTAGTCCTGTGGAACGGCTTGCCATGCCATTTCCACCTGGCGCCTCAGTTGGACCAGCGTTCGTGCTGGACGTGCAGACCGCGTGAGACGACGCTTCATCCAGTCCCAAACATGCTCAATGGGGGACAGATCCGGAGATGTTGCTGGCCAGGGTAGTTGACTTACACCTCCTAGAGCACGTTGGGTGGCACGGGATACATGCGGACGTGCATTGTCCTGTTGGAACAGCAAGTTCCCTTGCCGGTCAAGGAATGGTAGAACGATGGGTTCGATGACGGTTTGGATGTACCGTGCACTATTCAGTGTCCCCTCGACGATCACCAGAGGTGTACGGCCAGTGTAGGAGATCGCTCCCCACACCATGATGCCGGGTGTTGCCCTGTGTGCCTCGGTCGTATGCAGTCCTGATTGTGGCGCTCACCGGCACGGCGCCAAACACGCATACAACCATCATTGGCACCAAGGCAGAAGCGACTCTCATCGCTGAAGACGACACGTCTCCATTCGTCCCTCCATTCACGCCTGTCGCGACACCACTGGAGGCCGGCTGCACGATGTTGGGGCGTGAGCGGAAGACGGCCTAACGGTGTGCGGGACCGTAGCCCAGCTTCATGGAGACGGTTGCGAATGGTCCTCGCCGATACCCCAGGAGCAACAGTGTCCCTAATTTGCTGGGAAGTGGCGGTGCGGTCCCCTACGGCACTGCGTAGGATCCTACGGTCTTGGCGTGTATCCGTGCATCGCTGCGGTCCGGTCCCAGATCGACGGGCACGTGCACCTTCCGCCGACCACTGGCGACAACACCGATGTACTGTGGAGACCTCACGCCCCACGTGTTGAGCAATTCGGCGGTACGTCCACCCGGCCTCCCGCATGCCCACTATACGCCCTCGCTCAAAGTCCGTCAACTGCACATACGGTTCACGTCCACGCTGTCGCGGCATGCTACCAGTGTTAAAGACTGCGATGGAGCTCCGTATGCCACGGCAAACTGGCTGACACTGACGGCGGCGGTGCACAAATGCTGCGCAGCTAGCGCCATTCGACGGCCTACACCGCGGTTCCTGGTGTGTCCGCTGTGCCGTGCGTGTGATCATTGCTTGTACAGCCCTCTCGCAGTGTCCGGAGCAAGTATGGTGGGTCTGACACAGCGGTGTCAATGTGTTCTTTTTTCCATTCCAGGAGTGTACTTTCCAGAAAGTATTTCGCAGGATTATACCTCCGTAATATGGTGAATTTGTATCTTTTAATAACGTACCAAGGGTATGAATGGACAACTTTTGGTTAATTTGTGGCACCGTTTTCAGTCGATCTCAAGCTGCTTTCCCAGTCTTATTTATATACCTCCGTAAGTAGGCTGTTTAGGTTTTTATATTGGTAACGCCACGTAGAGCTCTATATGAAAATCACTGACTGTGCTGTGTGCAGTCTGTGGCTGGTTTGCGTTGTTGGAATTTACTATTGTAGTGTTGGGCTGTTGGCTGTTAACAGCGCGTAGCGTTGCACAGTTGGAGGTGAGCCGCCAACAGTGGTGGATGTGGGGAAGTGAGCTTCCGGATTTTTTAGAGCGGATGATCTGGACAGAGACAGTAAATTTTTAAGACTGGATGTTATGAGCTGATATAAATATTATGACTTTTGAACACTATTAAGGTAAATACATTGTTTGTTCTCTATCAAAATCTTTCATTTGGTAACTATGCCTATCAGAAGTTAGTGCCTTCAGTAGATAGAATCTTTTATTCAGCTGGCAGTATTGGCGCAGGCTGTATTGCAGTAGTTTAAGTAACGAAGATTTTTGTGAGTTATGTGATTCATGAAAGGTATAAGTTATTGTTAGTCAGGGTCATTCTTTTGTAGGGATTTTTCAAAGTCAGATTGCGTTGCATTAAAAGTATTGTGTGTCAGTTTAAGCACAGTCATTTATAATTTTTCTAAGGGGACATTTCACCTCATACTGTATCTGAAATGCCAAAACACATTTGAGATATGTCTATTAAGAGGGACACTTTGCTCCTACCCTGTGACGAAATAGTCTTTAACCAACAGACGTTTATGAGTCATGTCTTAATAGCGTAATAGCTAACCACCGGAGACCCTTGGGCACGTATCCTTTCACCGATCGTTCACCTCAGAGGTTAGTGGCTAGGACCTGAAGTGGCTCCTAGTGCCAAGGCGCCACAACCGGTTCTTATGTGCATTTCAGATGGCGCTCATCAACATTCTGGGGTCTTCTCTCAGCTCAAGGTTGCCGCCTTCAAGTTGACTCCCGAAATACTTATCATTCCCCGTATCTCGCGAGACAGCGGAATATATGGGGGGCGCGCGGGTGCCAAGGTGAGGCGGCCGTGGACTCCAGGACTCCAGCTCCAGCGGGGGTGAAGCACTGTTTACAGAGTGAGCCACGGAGAGGAGACATGCGTGCGGCAGATGGCCTCCCGTTATCTCGTTTCTTCCCGGACCTCACACACCGTGTTGTGAACCATTAAAAATAACTCAGGTTAACATTAACGGCCAGGAGAACAGTGCTCGCACAAAGTTAGAAATAATTTCTAAGTCAGAGGCAATAATTTGAAACAACCACTGAAACACACCGAGTAAAAGTCATGTTTAATTTTGAAAGTTTTGAGCTGCACCCTTAGTATTATGCGAAGCTGCAAAAGTCATTCAGTCAGGAACCGTGCTGCTGCTACGGTCGCAGGTTCGAATCCTGCTTTGGTCATGGATGTGTGTGTTGTCCTAGGGTAGTTAGGTTTACGTAGTTCTAAGTCTAGGGGACTAATGACCGCAGATGTTAAGTCCCATAGTGCTCAGAGCCATTTCAACAATTTTTTTTTTTTTTGCGAAAGTCATATTTTGATGAATGCGGTTACCTGTCTCTTTCTTTTTTTTCTCAAACTGGATGTTCTCGAATCTGTAGTTCATAACTTATTTTTTTATTTCTTTATTTTGGCTTTGGGTTACAAAGACCATGTAGCCCACAACGCTTACGAAGTGCCAAAAAAAACATAATCGCAAAAAAGACAGAATAGCATAAAATTACGCACTTAGCATACAAACACACTCGTAACGTAAAATAAAAGGGCAATTAGACACACACCAGTTAGGTGGCGGCAGTGATGACAATGAGATTGGAGCAGATTCACAAACAGCATTATAGAGCAACATGCATATGCTCTTACAATTATAGACAAAACATGAAAGGGCAAACACCGTACTTCATACAATAAATACGACAATACCTGAAGAACAAAATTGCAAATAACATAACTATAACGTTTAATGAACAAAGTAAGAGCATATGGACTATCAGACCAATTGTGTGATTGGACTGAAGAGTTCCTAGATAACAGAACGTAGCATGTCATTCTCAATGGAGAGAAGTCTTCCGAAGTAAAATTGATTTCAGGTGTGCCGCAGGGGAGTGTCGTAGGACCGTTGCTATTCACAATATACATAAATGACCTTGTGGATAACATCGAAAGTTCACTGAGGCGTTTTGCGGATGATGTTGTAGTATATCGAGAGGTTGTAACAATGGAAAAGTGTACTGAAATGTAGGAGGATTTGCAACGAATTGACGCATGATGTAGGGAATGGCAATTGAATCTCAATGTAGACAAGTGTAATGTGATGCGAATACATAGAAAGAAAGATCCTTTATCATTTAGCTACAATAAAACAGGTCAGCAACTGGAAGCAGTTAATTCCATAAATTATCTGGGAGTAGGCATTTAAAATGGAATGATCATATAACGTTGATCGTCGGTAAAGCAGATGCCAGACTGAGATTCATTGGATGAATCGTAAAGAAATGCAATCCGAAAACAAAGGAAGTAGGTTAAAGTACACTTGTTCGCCCACTGATTGAATACTGCTCAGCAGTGTGGGACCCGTACCAGACAGGGTTGATAGAAGAGATAGAGAAGATCCAACGGAGAGCAGCGCGCTTCGTTACAGGATCATTTAGTAATCGCGAAAGCGTTACGGAGATAATAGATAAACTCCTGTGGAAGACTCTGCAGGAGAGACGCTCAGTAGTTCGGTACGGGCTTTTGTTAAAGTTCGAGAACATACCTTCACCGAAGAGTCAAGAAGTATATTGCTCCCTCCTACGTATATCTCGCGAAGAGACAATGAGGATAAAATCGGAGAGATTAGAGCCCCCATAGAAGCATACCGACAATGCTTCTTTCCACGAACAATACGTGACTGGAATAGAAGGGAGAACCGATAGAGGTACTCAAAGTACCCTCCGCCACACACCGACAGGTAGCTAACGGAGTATGGATGTAGATGTAGATGTAGATATAGCAAGTTGAGAAGTGTAGCAAATACAAAGACAGACATACTTTAAATAAAAGAAAACCCCAAATTACAAACACAATACAACGAATGATATGCACAATAATGGCAGTAGAACAGTGACATAAAACGCACAAGAGAGCAATAATGAATATTTAATGTACAAATAGAGACCTGTACGCAAATTAAAACACAAAATTACGCACCCTATTACGAACCGGACCGATACTGTGTGAAAATGAAGACCTCGGCAGCTCATGAATTAAATTTGGATGGCAGTTGCTTTCAAATAGTCTGTGAGCAAGTTATGTTTATTAAAACGGCGTATTGAAACAGGAACATTGGTGGGGAGGAGGTAACCTCTCCAAACCAGAGAACAATAATGAAAATTTAATGTACAAATAGAGACCTGTACGCAAATTAAAACACAAAATTATGCACCCTATTACGAACCGGACCGATACCATGTGAAAATGAAGACCTCGGCAGCTCATGAATTAAATTTGGATGCCGGTTGCTTTCAAATAGTCTGTGAGTAAGTTATATTTATTAAAACGGCCTATTGAAACAGGAACAATGGTGGGGAGGGGGTAACCTCTCGTAACAAATTTCCCATACAAGTCTGATTGTGCAGTAGTGTATTTGGTGCATGCCAATACGATGTGGTTAAGATCCGCTACTACCGGTGTGTCCTTATCGCAGTGTCCAGAAGTGGTAATCTTCAACCTTTATAGACGCCATGGTAACACCCGTGTCCCAGACTCATGCGAAAGATATGACGTCTATGAAGCTGCACCGAGGCGAACCATGGTCGAGATTTTCGGCCGCCAGGTGCCTCTCTTAAAGTGCGGAGAGCATGAGTTCACATCTTAGTACTGCTACGTTACAGTCGACGCCTTCCACGTCTTCCACAGTAAAGCAAACATCATCTTGTGTTCTCCAAAGAAACCTAGTAGGTCCTCCAATGTTTTTAATGTAGATAAACGGTTTATAAGACTTGATGAGCAGCACCGTTAGATAGTTTGGTGATTATGATGCTGTGTATAGGCAAGTGTCATCATTGAACGATCGTAAGAAATTGCAAGTATACTTGACTGAAATTTCCAGTTGGTATAATCAATGGCACCTCTCATTAAATGAGGACTAATGTAAGAAGCTGCCTATAACAAAGACAGACAGTATTTCTTTCCAAGATTAGTAGTGAACGCCGTGGACACACCAAATCTTCACCGAAGAAGACGAAGTGAATGTTCCAGAATTTGAATCAAGAACTGCTGTCAGCATGAGTAACTTTTAAGTAGATATCCTCGGTGTAGTAAAGCATTTAAAATCATTTAATAAAGCTAAGGCCTCCGTTACAGATTCTATACCAGTTCGGTTCCTTTCAGAGTGTGGCGATACAGTAGCTCAATACTTACGAATCATATACAACCGCTCGCTGGACGAAAGATCCGTACCTAAAGACTGCAAAGTTTCACAGGTTTCACAAATACACAAGGGGGGAATTACGAGTAATTCGCTGAATTACAGAACCGGGTCACTGACGTCGATCTGGAGTAGAATTTTGAAAAACATAATGTGTGCGAACATTATGAGTTACGTCGAAAGAAACGATACATTGACACATAGTCAGCATGGATTCAGAAAATATCGTTCATGTGAGATACAATAGCTCTTTATTCTCGGGAAGTAATGAAAATTATCGGTAGGGGATGTCAAATTAATTCCATATTTTTAGATTTCTAGAAACCTTTTGACACCATTTGTAAAGACATTGCTTTCCCCGAAAGTCGATAACATTTTTTTTCTTTTGTGCATTATCTTGTCATAGTACGTATGTATCATTTATTGCAACTGTTCTTTATTCGTTAATAATGCGTCACATCGTTTCTTCATTCATTTTGCTACTGATTCATATTTTATATTGTACGAATATGAATGTTCTGGTTCTCTGTGCTTTGTAAATCTTTGTTTAGGCTCGGAGAAGTATTGTGTCAGAGAGAGAGCGAACGACTATCGATAGAGAGCGTGCGAGTTGTTGTGGTATCGTGGTCGGTTCGCGGGTTTAAAACGTTACAAATTTCGCCGTGAAAGACGGTGATACGCGGAAGAACAATTAATTACAGTGCGTCCGCTGTGTTAATAGGAGATTGTGCATTATTAAGTGAACAGTAAAACCTGAAAAGTATATCGAGTGTTTGCGGTGACGATTTTACAAACTGAGTAAACTTGTGACAATTAGCCATGAACCAGACACCATTGTCGTGTGGAGACACCAACCTTTAGAATTGCGTGAAAGTGGACCAAACCAAAATGTTAAGTAAAAGAACAGTGCTGTCATTTGATCACGAAACATTTAGTATATCGTCCAAACTGTCTTAAAGCCGACGATGTAAATTAAACTGATGTTTAATGGACTGTCATAGTGATAAACACATGTGACTGTTTTCTGTGACAACACGGTGAAAGAACTGTGAGTAGTATTGGCATTGACCGGCTATATATCGTAAATACTAAAGACAGTACATAATTCCGACCTACCCGCACCGCCAGATTAATAAACTTTCAATAATAAAACGTCTTGCGCGTAACGACAACGTACACACAGAAACTATTATTATCGCGCCAGTGCTGCCAGCTGATTCGACTACGACGGAGACGTGGACCACCGCCGTAACTGGAATATTAATGAACCGTAACTGGAATATTAATGAAACAGGAGGATCCATCATTATCGTCACGCTACGAACCAGGATTTACTTCACACATCGTCCGCGCGGACCACCGCTGACGTCATCGCACTGTCTGTAGCAACAGTTAAGACATCAAAAGAAAATTATTACGCTCTCTCTCATTTCAAAATTAAAGACAATTGCAGTTAAATTAACTATTTTAAAAATACTGTCATAATGTCTCAATTTTGTTTAGTCCCAATAAATATTCTTTCCACTATTTCGTCTTGTTGACAGTGTTGAAAACCCGCCAAATTAAAGTTCAGTTAATAATTTTCTTTCAAAATTCTTCCCAGACATTTTGCTGCCCATTATAATTTTATTTTAATGTTTGTTTGTAACTTCTTTTGGAGGGAGTACATATTTTATTTTTTGTGTAGTAAAATTAGCTACTATAAAATTATGCATATTACCAGCTGATGCTGTCCGCCATTACTGCTTGAAAACTGCACCTATTTTCTCATTGGTTGTCAGCTTCAAAACAAAATTACGTATTTCGTGGGTATCTAGCAGATGCGCGATGTCTATGTAGGCCCCTACAATAATTTGTGTTTACTTTTCCAGGTTTACTGGAATTATATTGACTTTAATTAAATTGACTTTAATTGTTCATTTGGCCCAAATTAAAGTGATTTATCGCATCTATATAATAATTGTACTGAATTACCTATTTTTTTTCGTTCGTGACTAACAGGGGTAATCAGATTCCTTGTATGGGTCATGTTCTATTAATTAAAAGAGTTCTTTTTTTTTAGAAGTAGAGAACCAGTTTCTTTACTCATTTCTCACAAGCGACTTCTAATCCAGTTACATGCCTAATTAGACCGTTCCCAATTCTGCGACAGGATTCGTGATTGCCTGTCAGAAAAGCGACACTCGTAGTAATTGACGGATAGTCATCGAGTAAAGGAGAAGGAACATCTGGCGTTCTCCAAGCAAGTGTTATAGGCAATCTGCTGTTCCTTATCTATACAGCGTGTTTCCGTACAGCGCGTAAAAATGTAACAGGACATAGAGGATGCTCCACTGAACAATTTTAGTTATTGAAACGTGCTCGGAGAAGCCACTTAAGGGGACAATAGGAATACAACCACATTAGTGTGTACTTTTTTATTTATGTTAGTTAATAGCCATCTAGCTCTGCAGTTTATGAAGAAATTAATGAAATGTATGATGAGATAGCCGGCCGCGGTGGTCTAGCGGTTCTAGGCGCTCAGTCCGGAACCGCGCGACTACTACGGTCGCAGGTTCGAATCGTGCCTCGGCCATGGATGTGTGTGATGTCCTTAGGTTAGTAAGTATTAAGTAGTTCTAAGTTCTAGGGGACTGATGACCACAGATGTTAAGTCTCATAGTGCTCAGAGCCATTTTTTACGATGAGATAAAAGAAATTATTCAGGTAGTAAAGGGAGATGAAAATTTAATAGTGATGGGTGACTGTAATTCGAGAGTAGGAAAAGGGAGAGAAGGAAACATAGTGGGTGAATATGGATTGGGGGAGAGAAATGAAAGAGGAAGCCGTCTGGTAGAATTTTGCACAGAGCATAAATTAATCATAGCTAACACTTGGTTCAAGAATCATAAAAGAAGGTTGTATGCATGGAAGAATCCTGGAGATACTAAAAGGTATCAGATAGATTATATAACGGTAAGACAGAGATTTAGGAACCAGGTTTTAAATTGTAAGACATTTCCAGGGGCAGATGTCGACTCTGACCATTATCTATTGGTTATGAAGTGCAGATTAAAACTGAAGAAACTGCAAAAAGGTAGGAATTTAAGGAGATGGGAGCTGGATAAAGTGACTAAACCAGAGGTTGTACAGAGTTTCAGGGAGAGCATAAGGGAACAATTGACAGGAATGGGGGAGATAAATACAGTAGAAGAAGAATGGCTAGCTCTGAGGGATGAAGTAGTGAAGACAGCAGAGGATCAAGTAGGTAAAAAGACGAGGGCTAGTAGAAATCCTTGCGTAACAGAAGAAATATTGAATGTAATTGAAGAAATCAGAAAATATAAAAAACGCAATAAATGAAGCAGACAAAAAGGAATACAAACTCTCAAAAATGAGATCGACAGGAAGTGCAAAATGGCTAAGCAAGGATGGCTAGAGGACAAATGTAAGAATGTAGAGGCTTATCTCATTAGGGGTAAGATAGATGCTGCCTACAGAAAAATTAAAGACACCTTTGGAGAAAAGAGAGCTACTTGTATGAATATCAAGAGCTCAGATGGAAACCCAGTTCTAAGGAAAGAAGGAAAAGCAGAAAGGTGGAAGGAGTATATGAAGGGTCTATACAAGGGCGATGTACAGGAGGACAATATTACTGAAATGGAAGAGGATGTAGATGAAGAAGAAATGGGAGATATGATAATGCATGAAGAGTTTGACAGAGCACTGAAAGACCTGAGTCGAAACAAGGCCCCAGGAGTAGACAACATTCCATTGGAACTACTGACGGCCTTGGGAGAGCCAGTCATGACAAAACTCTACCATCTGGTGAGCAAGATGTATGAGACAGGCGAAATACACTCAGACTTCAAGTAGAATATAATAATTCCAATCCCAAAGAAAGGAGGTGTTGGCAGATGTGAAAATTACCGAATTATCAGTTTAAAAAGTCACAGCTGCAAAATACGTCTTTACAGACGTATGGAAAAACTGGTAGAAGCCGACCTCGGGGAAGATCAGTTTCGATTCCGTAGAAATGTTGGAACACGTGAGGCAATACTGACCCTATGACTTATCTTAGAGAATAGATTAAGGAAAGGCAAACCTACATTTCTAGCATTTGTAGACTTAGAGAAAGCTTTTGACAATGTTGACTAGCATACTCTCTTTCAAATTCTAAAGGTGGCAGGGGTAAAATACAGGGAGCGTAAGGCTATTTACAATTTGTACAGAAACCAGATGGCAGTTATAAGAGTCGAGGGGCATGAAAGGGAAGCAGTGGTTGGGAAGGGAGTGAGACAGGGTTGTAGCCTCTCCCCGATGTTACCCAATCTGGATATTGAGCAAGCAATAAAGGAAATAAAAGAAAAGTGCGGAGTAGGTACTAAAATCAAGGGAGAAGAAATTAAAGTTTGAGGTTCGCCAATGACATTGTAATTCTGTGAGAGACAGCAAAGGACATGGAAGAGCATTAGAACGGAGTGGACAGTGTCTTGAAAGGAGGATATAAGATGAACATTCTCTATGTCCCGTCACAGTTTTGCACACTATTACGGAAACACACAGCATAAATATTTAGGGGACAATCTGAGCAACCATCATAAATTATTTGCATATGATGCTGTCATTTACAGTCTAGCAAAGTCGTCAGACAGTCGACGTTAACTGCCAAATAATGTAGACGAGATATGTGCGTGGTTCTAAAAGTAGCAGTTGGCTGTAAATAATAAAGAGTGAGAGATCGCCCATATGGGTACTAACAGCACCAATCTAAAGAATGCGAATTCAACTAAATAGCTAGGAATAACAATTAAGAACAACATTCACATAGATAATGTTGTGGGAGAGACGACAAAGGCTGCGTTTTTTCGGCCGAACTCTTAGAAGCTACAACAAATCCACTAAAGAAACTGCTAGAGTACTGCTGCACGGTATGGGATTCTTACAACATAGGATTGATGGAGGACATCGGAAAAGTTCGAAGAGGGACATCTCTTTTCGCATTATCGCGAAATATGGGAAAGATGGTCACGGACATGATACGAGAGTTGGGATGAGAGTCATTAAAACAAAACCGCTTTTCGAAGTTCTCCTCCGAATACGAAAATACTTTGCTGGCGGCCATTTACATGGGAAGAAATGATCATCATAATAAAGTAAGAGAAATCAGAGTTTTACGATACTCTCTTTGAGAGTGTATCGTTAGAGAAATAGTGTCAAAGTGCTTCAATGAGCCCCGTGCTGGGCACTTAAGTGTGAACTTCAGGGTAGTCATGTAGATGCACGTAAGTATATGGGGCTAATACACACATCAAAAAAAGTTTTGCATTAACTCGGTTCCGAGGGTTCCGGAATGCGTACAGAAAATTGGAATAGAGATTTACATAAACGTCATTTCCACCCATTTTATCACTTATGAAAACCACACATATCATGTTGTACCACCATACAGCGAGACTTTCAAGGTGGTGGTCCAGATTGCTGTACACACCGGTAGCTCTAATACCCAGTGTGTCTAAGGCGTTCAGCCTGACCAGGTTGCCTCCAAACACGTCTCCAACTATTGTCTGGTTGAAGGCATATGCGACACTCTTCGGCGAAGAGCACATGATGCCAATGATGAGCAGTCCATTCGGCATGTTGTTGGGTCCATCTGAAAAGCATGCATGGTGTCGTGGTTGCAAAGATAGACCTCGCCATGGACATCGGGAATGAAGTCGTTCATCATGCAGCCTACTGGGCACAGTTTGAGTCATAACATGACGTTCTGTGACTGCACGGAAAGTTATATTCGACCTTGTGTCGTTGTTGCCAGGCTTCCTCCGAGCCATAATCCGTAGGTAGAGGTCATCCACTGCTGTAGTACCCCTTGGGCGGCCTGAGTGAGGCATGTTATCGACAGTTCCTGTCTCTATGTATCTCCTCCTTGTCCGAGGAACATCGCTTTGGTTCACTTCGAGACTCCTGGACATTTACCTTGTTGAGAGCCCTTCCTGGCACAAAGTAACAATGCGGAGGTGATCGAACCGCGGTATTGACCGTCTAGGCATGGTTGAATTACAGGCAACACGAGCCGTGGACCTCCGTCCTGGTGGAATGACTGGAACTGATAAGCTGTCGGACCGCCCTGTCTAATAGGAGCTGCTCATGCTTGGTTGCTTACATCTTTGGGCGGGTTTAGTGATATTCTGAACAGTCAAAGGGACTGTGTCTTTGATACAATATCCGTAGTCAACGTCTACGAGGCGTTCTAAAGAGTACCCGATCTTTCATTTTATAGAGACGATAGCGTGGTGTACTGTACACACTAAAGGAGATACCTTTATGCGCATGCGTGAATTTTGGGCCCACCTTCCAGCGCGTCTGTCGCTGCCTGATGGTCGCTGGATGAGGTGATACACGACGTGTTCGTCGGATTACCGATTCTCTCAAGATGAATAAACGTATTGAGCAAAGATACTTCATCAAATTTTGTTAAAAGCTTGGTGATTCTCAAAGCGAAACAATTCGTGTTTGGAGAAGATACGATGGGTCTCACACAAATTAAGGAGTGGTTCAACCGATTCAAAAATGGCCGCCCATCAGCGGAGAGTGACCAGCGTTGTGGCAGGCCCCAAACTGCTCGGAGTGCAGCTCTTGTTGAGGGGTCGTAAAATTTGGTGATGGCAGATCGTCATTTGACCGTGCGGGAGATTACCCAATAGCCTGGAGTGAGTAAAGATTCTGCACTTGCAATTTTGCGTGATGATTTAAACATGCACCGAGTGGCAGCGAAATTCGTGCCCAAATTATTGTCGCGGGAACAAAAATACCTCTGTTTTGATGTTGCATAGGACCTGGGTTTCTGAACACTGTGATAACTGGAGATGAGTCATGGGTGTACGGGTACGACTCAGAAAGAAAGAGGCAGTCGTCGCAATGCAAGCATCCCGAGTCTCCAAGGCGGAAGAAAGTGCGCCCGGTGGGAAGCAAAATCAAGGTGATGCTGACTGTCTTCTTTGATGTCCGTGGAATTGTGCATCACGAATAAGCACCGGAAGGACAAACAGTGACAAGGGAGTACAATCAAGACGTTCTATGGCGACTCCGTGATGCAGTTCGGCAGAAAAGACCAGACATGTAGACGGCGAAAACCTGGCAACTGCGTCTCGACAACTACCCCGCACATTCATCCCACTTGATCCAAAATTTCTTGGCCAAATATGGAATTACACCCGTTCGCCAACGTCCCTACTCTCCAGACATGGCTCCTTGCGTCTTCTGATTGTTTCCAAAATTGAAGACGCGACTGGAAGGATCACGTTTTGAGAGTATAGAAGAGATAATGCGAAACACGATGACGGAGCTGAACACCATTCCAAAAGAAGACTTCCAGAGTTGTTTACGGCAGTGGAAGGATTGGTAGGCTAAGTGTGTGCAAGCACAAGGGGCCTACTTTGAAGGGGATTAGGGTCCCAACCCCGTCAGGTATTCGAAATATTTATTCTGGCCAAAGGTTTGATACTTTTTAGACAGGCCTCATATCTCCTGGAGTTCTGGAAAATGGGGTGATGCAAAACATTTTTTATGTGCGCACTAATATGAAATTCGATAATCATGTAAAGTCAATATTAGGGAATTTTGTCTGGGGCTTCGTACACAACAATTAGGAGAGTTGGGCTACAGAGTGGCGTAGGGACTGTCGTCGTAGGAAAGCGGGAAAGGAGCGGAAGTGATTTGCAAACAAGTGTACACAGTAAACAGGATATTTACTTGACGTGTATTTCTCCAAGTGTACGAAGACTCATTATAAAAAATGGAAGGAGAAATAATGTCAACAAGGAAGGGGATCTCTGAACTAAAGCACAAGTGACGTTGTCGGAGCTGTGACTAACCAATGATCGTATAGCTTCACATAGCGAATTGGCTCTCAGTGCGATTGGGGAGTATGGCTGCCGCTGGCAGTCCTATATCGCAGCGGCAGAGGGCGCTCGTAGTCCAGTGCCACTGGAGTTGTGGCTGGGCAGGTGTGCTCCATTGGGTCCGCCAGATCGCGCACAGCGTCTGACGGAAACGTGCAATTCCGTTGCCAACTTTGAGATACCAGTAGGGTGGTGTTGATATGTGAAACCACAGGAGAGACGAATGAGAGTAAACTGTACTGCATCTGTAAACGAATCCATGTACAAGATAATAGAGCGACCAATTCTAGAGTGCTCTTTCAGTATGCTAGGATCGTATCAGGGCTGTACAGTCCTTATAAAACTGTAACAGAAATGCTCAGGGAACGTAAATGGGAACCGCTGGAAAAAAGACGAGATACTTTTCGCGAGACCCTGTTATGAAGATTTAGAGAGCATGTATTCGATGAACACTGTATGATCATTATGCTGTTATTACTGTATAACTCGCCTAGGAATAGTTAGGCAAAGATGACAGAGGTTAGGGCGCATACAGAGGCATACAGACACTCATTTATCCCTTTGTAAGGATGCGTATGAAATGAAACAGAAAATCGATAATACTGGTAGAGTGTATCCACTGTCATGCATTATAGAGTAGCTTCCCAAGTATATATGTAGTTCAACAGAAATATACTGAAAATAAGTTTTTGAGCAGCAGTTTAGTAAAAGAACCAGTGGTCCTTCTACTGAACAGGGCTTCCACAGAGAAAAACATCTATACCACTGTTTACGAAATGGAATCACGAAAAAATAGTACAATGATCTGCAAAACGTAAGGACAACAATAACTTTCGCAGGATGTTTCACTGCTAAGTAACATGATGTTGTTGTTGTGGTCTTCAGTCCTGAGACTGGTTTGATGCAGCTCTCCATGCTACTCTGTCCTGTGCAAGCTTCTTCATCTCCCAGTACCTACTGCAACCTACATCCTTCTGAATCTGCTTAGTGTATTCATCTCTTGGTCTCCCTCTACGATTTTTACCCTTCACGCTGCCCTCCAATGCTAAATTTGTGATCCCTTGATGCCTCAAAACATGTCTTCCATACATGGCTACACTCCATACAAATACTTTCAGAAACGACTTCCTGATACATAAATCTATACTCGATGTTAACAAATTTCTCTTCTTCAGAGACGCTTTCCTTGCCATTGTCAGTCTACATTTCATATCCTCTCTACTTGGACCATCATCAGTTATTTTACTTCCTAAATAGCAAAACTCCTTTACTACTTTAAGTGCCTCATTTCCTAATCTAATTCCCAAAGCATCACCCGATTTAATTTGACTACATTCCATTATCCTCGTTTTGCTTTTGTTGATGTTCATCTTATATCCTCCTTTCAAGACACTGTCCATTCCGTTCAACTGCTCTTCCAGGTCCTTTGCTGTCTCTGACAGATTTAAAATGTCATCGGCGCACCTCAAAGTTTTTATTTCTTCTCCATGAATTTTAATACCTACCCCGAATTTTTCTTTTGTTTCCTTTACTGCTTGCTCAATATACAGATTGAATAACATCGGGGAGAGGCTACAACCCTGTCTCACTCCCTTCCCAACCACTGCTTCCCTTTCATGCCCCTCGACCCTTATGACTGCCATCTGGTTTATGTACAAATTGTAAATAGCCTTTCGCTCCCTGTATTTTACCCCTGCCACCTTCAGAATTTGAAAGAGAGTATTCCAGTCAACATTGACAAAAGCTTCCACCAAGTCTACAAATGCTAGAAATGTAGGTTTGCCTTTTCTTAATCTTTCTTCTAAGATAAGTCGTAAGGTCAGTATTGCCTCACGTGTTCCAGCATTTCTGCGGAATCCAAACTGATCCTCCCCGAGGTCCGCATCTACCAGTTTTTTCCATTCGTCTGTAAAGAATTCTCGTTAGTATTTTGCAGCTGTGACTTATTAAACTGATAGTTCGGTGATTTTCAGATCTGTCAGCACCTGCTTTCTTTGGGATTGGAATTATTATATTCTTCTTGATGTCTGAGGGAATTTCGCCTGTCTCATACATCTTGCTCACCATCTGGTAGAGTTTTGTCATGACTGGCTCTCCCAAGGCTGTCAGTAGTTCTAACGGAATGTTGTCTACTCCCGGGGCCTTGTTTCGACTCAGGTCTTTAAGTGCTCTGTCAAACTCTTCACGCAGTATCTTATCTCCCATTTCGTCTTCATCTACATCCTCTTCAATTTCCATAATATTGTCCTCAAGTACATCGCTCTTGTATGAACCCCTATATACTCCTTCCACCTTTCTGCCTTCCCTTCTTTGCTTAGAACTGGGCCGCCATCTGAGCTCTTGATATTCATATATGTGGTTCTCTTCTCTCCAAAGGTGTCTTTAATTTTCCTGTAGGCAGTATCTATCTTACTCCTAGTGAGATAAGCTTCTACATCCTTACATTTGTCCTCTAGCCATCCCTGCTTAGCCATTTTGCACTTCCTATCGATCTCATTTTTGAGACGTTTGTATTCCATTTTGCCTACTTCATTTACTGCATTTTTATGTTTTCTCCTTTCATCAATTAAATTCAATATTTCTTCTGTTACCCAAGGATTTCTATTAGCCCTCGTCTTTGTACCTACTTCATCCTCTGCTACCTTCACTACTTCATCCCTTAGAGCTACCCATTCTTCTTCTACTGTATTTCTTTCCCCCATTCCTGTCAATTGTTCCCTTATGCTCTCCTTGAAACTCTGTACAACCTCTGGTTCTTTTAGCTTATCCAGATCCCATCTCCTTAAATTCCCACCTTTTTGCAGTTTCTTCAGTTTTAATCTACAGGTCATAACCAGTAGATTGTGGTCAGAGTCCACATCTGCCCCTGGAAATGTCCTACAATTTAAAACCTGATTCCTAAATCTTTGTCTTATCATTATAATCTATCTGATACCTTTTAGTATCTCCAGGATTCTTCCATATATACAACCTTCTTTTATGATTCTTGAACCAAGTGTTAGCTATGATTAATTTATGCTCTGTGCAAAATTCTACCAGACGGCTTCCACTTTCATTTCTCTCCCCCAATCCATATTCACCCACTATGTTTCCTTCTCTCCCTTTTCCTACTGACAAATTCCAGTCACCCATGAATATTAAATTTTCATCTCCCTTCACTACCTGAATAAATTCTTTTATCTCATCATACATTTCATCAATTTCTTCATCATCTGCAGAGCTAGTTGGCATATAAACTTGTACTACTGTAGTAGGCATGGGCTTTGTGTCTATCTTGGCCACAGTAATGCGTTCACTATGCTGTTTGTAGTAGCTTACCCGCATTCCTATCTTCCTATTCATTATTAAACCTACTCCAGCATTACCCCTATTTGATTTTGTATTTATAACCCTGTATTCACCTGACCAAAAGTCTTGTTCCTCCTGCCACCGAACTTCACTAATTCCCACTATATCTAACTTTAACCTATCCATTTCCCTTTTTAAATTTTCTAACCTACCTGCCCGATTAAGGGATCTGACATTCCACGCTCCGATCCGTAAACGCCAGTTTTCTTTCTCCTGATAACGACATCCTCTTGAGTAGTCCCCGCCCGGAGATCCGAATGGGGGACTATTTTACCTCCGGAATATTTTATCCAAGAGAACGCCATCATCATTTAATCATACAGTAAAGCTGCATGCCCTCGGGAAAAATTACGGCTGTAGTTTCCCCTTGCTTTCAGCCGTTCGCAGTACCAGCACAGCAAGGCCGTTTTGGTTAATGTTGCAAGGCCAGATCAGTCAATCATCCAGACTGTTGCCCCTACAACTACTGAAAAGGCTGCTGCCCCTCTTCGGGAACCACACGTTTGTCTGGCCTCTCAACAGATACCCCTCCGTTGTGGTTGCACCTACGGTACAGCCATCTGTATCGCTGAGGCACGCAAGCCTTCCCACCAACGGCAAAGTCCATGGATCATGGGGGGGGGGGGGCTAAGTAACATAGCTTGATGAAATTTGGACCACACATACAAAATTTTTGCAACGGTACCTACTGTTGCCACCTACTGTTCAAAGACAATAATTGCTCTGAAGTTACCTCTTCATAAGCAGGGAAGCCACGTGAAACTTGCCCACTTTTATAGTATTAAATAATAACGGTATCTGGAATAAGTGTAGTCGTTGCGGTAAGGGTAGTTATGGGAATGCAAAGAAAACATTTTTAAACGATTTGAAATAATAATCACGAATTTATGATATATCCTTGTATGTACATTTCCATGTGTCCAAAAATGTGTTTTGCTTCCGGAATGTTTGTCCGGGCTTGTTCGACGGGCAGACATCAAGGGAGTGTCAGGAGGGCCATATAACTTATAACTTAAAGTCGGCAAACATTTTCAGTCACAGTAAACACGTTAGTCCATAGAAGCAATAGATAAATAACAATTCAAGGCGACAATGAAAAATATGTTTGTCGTTTCGGAAAGTATATTCGTTTAGAAAAGTCAGCTTGCACGATGGGCACACATAATGAACAACTGCAGTGGTCATTGTTATTATCTATGACAATGCTGTATACTTGTTATCCATATAATAAGTACTTTAATAATATGAAAAGAAATTATGTTATTCGTGATTAATAAGATAACTTTGTAAAATATAGGTATGAAGCTAGACATCCGTGATGACCTTTTGCCCAAGATAGTTAAAGGTCCCTTGTATGCTAAAATTTTCTCGATAAAGTAATTTTTAGCGTAAAACCGGTATGCAGTGTCAAAAGCAGGTTAAAAATCGTTTCTAATGCTACCTCATTCATCCCTGCACAATTAGTACTGATAGGTGTCATATATAAATTTGGTATGTGAATTTTTGGTATCTGAATCGATTGTGAACGAGCAGCGATGTTGTAAGCTGCATCGCAGAAGTTATGCTAACAACTTTGAGCTGCACGAGTGCTCAGTGGAGGCAGACAATGTTTAGTTTTGGTAGCGAGTGGAGTTGAAGTTCAGGTGTGTTAGAGTTAGGCTGAAAATGTTAACCAGTGCCAGTGACGAAGCTATGGCAATATTATGATTCACATTTGTCTAGTTTATCATTCTGTTCAATCAACATGACTATGAAACTGATTTGTGATTGAAGAAATCTAATGGCACGTCAGGTAAATACAATAATGATATTTTTCACTTTTGCTGCGCCATCGAACTAACTTGGTTACTGTACTGAAAGTAGTTAGATTTGAGAAATAGGGAAGTGTATTGTTTGCATATTGAGAAGTTCATTAAATTTAAAATCTGCCTCGAGCCCTTGTTCTCAATACACACACACACACACACACACACACACACACACACACACACACACACACACACACACACACACACACACAAAATTTAGTATTGTCATTTTTGCGCATCTTTCATTTTCCTACCAACCTTTCTCTTACAATTCTTTTTAATGGATGATCCAACCAAGTATGTTCGATATACAATTAACAGAGAACTCATTGCACTTCTCAAGTGTCTTTGTGTAGATACAGTAATTTGCAGCTTTACCATAGCGACACGCAAGACAGAGCAGTACTGCAATGCGTTATCCAAATTTGCGCAGATTAGATGTAAGGAGAAAATATTACGATTTTTTTATTTATTCCGTCAGACAGCTTTTGTGACAAAATTTTGCAAAACCAACTACTCTAGGTTTCATGACCAACTTAATTATTCAGGCAGTTTATGCTGTTCTTAATTCTTGCAGTCAGATTGCTAACTTTTACAGTATGAAAGACTTCTGTTTCAGCTTTGCCTTCACTTTACGACAGTTGATTTATTATAACATCTCTGGTTTAGAACCAGAAACATATTTTTATTTATTTAGTTAACTTTTCGCATGTGTTGAGAAACAGGAGTGACGACTTGAGAAATAATTTGTATGATGGACCTATGCATATTACAAAAGGTGGGACTTGGTGCTTAGCAACATGTGTGATCATTACCAACGGCAATGGACGCCCTGGACGTGCCCCCACGCTGACCACATGGTTGGTAAGGACTTCTTCTTGTAGGGCGTTCTATTCCTCCACCAGCGCGGTTGACAACTGATGGATGATTGCTTTGCATGTGGGCGACCAGCAGTACGTCTCCCAAATGCACGTCACACGTGATCAGTGGGATTTAAGTTGTTCGAACGGACAGGTTAGTCCTTTCGTCGGATACCCTCTCGTTCCAAGAGCTTTTCCACCTGTGCTGTTCGAAGCGGTCGCCCATTGTCATCCATAAAAATGAAGTCAGGGCAGAACGCACCTCTGTAAAGACGCATATGGGGAAGGAGTACTGTGTCATAATGGCACTGGCCGGTGAGAGTACCATGTCAAAAGATTTGGAGGTCAGTACGCCCACGCAACATTACGCCCCCTAACATAATAACACCCAGAGCAACAAATGATCGTCTTCGATAATGCTGGGCATACCCTCACACAGCGAGAGGTGGGAACGCGTAATGCACCCAGAAACGTCGAACATGGTCGATTTGGTGGTCAAGTTGTTATGGTATAGGGAGTGTTGAGCCGTGCTGCCCCTAGCTTATGCGTTAGTTTAAACCTTGACTGTTACTCTACGTTTGGTTTCCCGCGGTTATTGCGGTTATGCCGTGGTTCTTCCTCTTTCTACGTGTGACAGCAGCGTTGTGTATCGATATTCTCAGCTTGTACTATCTTTGGTCTGGTGCTTATAGTTTCCGGCTAGCCGGTGTGCGGTAGTCGCTTGGTTGGTGTGAATCAGCCAGGAAATCCCTGCGGTGCTCGGTGGGCCGGCCCGCGGGTGGTCTATACGCAGTGTCGGATTGCGTGGGAGCTGGTCCGATTGCTACGAGGGTTGTGGCTCAGCGACCCAGGACATCAAAGTTGAGTGGTGATTTAATTACTGAAACCACTCTGTTCACATTGTGCAGTTGGTTTCCATGGTTGGTTGTTGGTGGTATTAACGTGTGCAACAGCGAGTGTTCGAGTTGCCGAAAGTTTGTATTTTGCTTATTTGAAGTCCAAGTGCACCAGCGGAATTTTCTGCCTTGTGGACGTTAGCGTTCCGGTTATCAGCCCTGGCCGCTGACGTAAAATTCAGGCAGTATTCTTTCCTAACCGTATTGTCGCTGTCCAACACGTGTGTGTAGTTTTGACAGCTTTTGCATACTTGGTTGGGGGCAGCTACGCATTTTACGTTTTGGCATTTGAGTTCCTTGTGTACTGGTCGGGTGGAAAGAAAGTCTTGTCGGTGGGCCCGTTGACTGTCTCTTGGATGGATTCCCGGCGGATCGGATATAATTGGGCCGACCACCTGTCTCCCCTAAGCGAACGTTAATATTTCAAGTGCAGACCGACCCCCAGAAAATTCTGAGCGCCTCTCTCTGTAGTGCCTTTTTTATTGGTGTTTGATTGTGTATTTTAATGGCTCATAGCCCATGGTTTGAATTTGTATGCTCTTAGTTCGGTTTTAAATAATGGGCCTTCAGCCGTTTTAAAATTGAAAGTTCCTTACTAGTCAAGTCTTGCGTTGTTTGGGCCTTCAGCTCCATTTAAAAGATTTTTTCTGGTTAAAGCTTTGGGCCTTCTGCCTTTTGAAAATTTATTGTAGTTGTGTTTTTCAATCATGGGCCTTCAGCCGTCTTAAAATTTAAATTCCTTACTTGTTAAATCTTAGATTATTTGGTCCTTCAGCCTCATTTAAAAAATATATATATTTAAGGATAAAGCCTTGGGCTTTCTGCCTTGTAAAAATTTATTGCAGTTGTGGTTTGAATCATGGGTCTTCCTTATTGTTCAGTCTTGGATTGTTTGGGCCTTCAGCCTCATTTGAAATATTATTTAATGATAAAACCATGTGCTTTGTGCCTTTTGAAAATTTATTGTAGTTCTGCTTTAAATCATGGGCCTTCAGCCGTTTTAAAAATTAAAGAGGTTGTTCCCTTAAGCCATAAGATTGTGTGACATATTCAGTCGATAGTTAAGGTCGGAAATTTGCGCTGTACTGTTTGGGCGACTAAATAAAGTTATGTGTGTTCGATTGTAACTGATAGCCCCTCATTTTTGTCCCCTTTCAACAATTTCAACTACCTGTTCTGTCCTGCGGATTTAACCGGGCGTCTCAGGGAGACGTAGTGTTGCATGGGCGTAGTGACCTCCAGCTTTGAGCAAAGAGATACACCTAAGATACGAGGAACATTTCATAAATAATGCACACAGTTTTTTTCCTTATACTTTTTTTTTCAAGATCTCTTTACAGTCCTTCGGAATAGTCTCCCCGCTTCTCTGTGGCTGAATCCCAACGTCTCGGAATCTAAATTATTCCATCCAGGACACCACTTCAGTTCATCTGTCGAATGCCTCGGGAAACGGAGGTGGAAGCTCTTCCAGAGAGAGATGACAACGTCCACTCACAGGTTTTCTCAACAAGTCGAAGTCTGGTGCACTCATGTTCGGGCTGTACGGAGGATGCGGCAACACTTCACATCTGTATTCGCACAGTTTTCTGGCTACAGCAGTGCCCATATGCGGATGAGCATTGTCTAGAATGAGTGGCCCAGCCTCGAGCAACTGAGGTCGGGTTTCGTACATTTTTCAGCGCAGGTTTTAAAAGAAGTTACGATAATACACCGCTGTAACACTTGTTCCACATGGGACTTTCTGTCATGATGATCCCTTAGTGATCACAAGTAAAAATCATTTGCTTGAGCTTTGATTTTTTTTTTTTTTTTTTTTTTTTTTTTTTTGGGACGAGGAGAATCTGAAGTTTTCCACTCACTGGACTGTGATTTCAACTCTGGTTCAAAGTCTCTAATCCATGTTTCATCAGTAGCGACAATTCGACACAATAATCATTGACCTTCACGATCAAATCCTTCTTTGAGTGAGGTTGCAATGTCCAAGCGTTCCTGCTTCTCTTCAGCAGTCAAACAGTCTGGGACCCATCTCCCAGAAATTTTTCTCTTCTTCAGATCATTTGTCAGAATTCGGAATACTGGTGTTGGCGGGAATTCTCCTGGCTTCAGAGTCCCTCACAAGTCGCACTGCGATCTTCGTCAAGAGCATCTGACACAAGTTTCACACTTCGTTCATCTGCTGATGCCTGTGGGCTTACGGGTCTTGGATTATAGTCTGTGGCTATACGAGCACCACAAAGACGGTTAACCCAATATGAAACTGTACTAGTCCACTGTAAACTCACCACAAACTTCACTATGGCTTTCTGTCGGGTTTTTACCGCGTTAAGTTTCGATCTTGTGCTCTGGTCTTCAACAGTCACAGTACCCGAGACCCCTGCAAAGTCCATTTCTACATCTCGCCAGTTTTATGTTAGAGCACACAGAGAAAAAACAAAAACACGTGCTTCTTCCTCAAGCTCCCAGCTACACTACAGGCCATTAAAATTGCTACACCACGAGGATGACATGCTACAGACGCGAAATTTAACCGACAGGAATTAGAGGGTGTGATATGCAAATAATTAGATTTTCAGAGCATCCACGCAAGGTTGGCGCCGATGGCGACACCCATAACGTGCTGACATGAGGAAAGTTTCCAACCGATATCCCATACACAAACAGCAGTTGACGGGCGTTGCCTGGTGAAACGTTAAATGAAACAATTAAGTTTACTGTTACCAGTCACTGTTTATTTGTTTCCACGACGCGTTTCGAAGGTTTAAACCTCCATCATCAGGTGGATATACATCAGTTAATATGGCATTTGTGTGTTTGTGTTGTGTTACGATTTCTTTGGAGGAAGTTGTGACCCTGTCTAGTGGAGAAAAGAAAACAGTATTTCAGAATTAGGTCTGTTTTGACAAAAATTGGACTTTTATCTAGCAGTAAACATAAATTAAGTAAGATAAAGTACCTCCAGTGGTCACAGGATCCTTTCACAGTCGTAACACATCACATGAACACTATCATATTGTATAAACAAATATGGCGTCGTAATCTATTAGGTGCATGGATCGTACAGCAAAAGAGAAAACGTTCTCACAAAGTCCAGAGAATATACGTCCTAACAACATTATTACAGAAAACTTTTTTGAAGGATTTGGAGGTGTTGAATACATTTGTTGGAGTAAATACTTCAGGCAGTATGTAAATACGATTTTGACAGCTTAAAATAGCATAACTTTATGTAAATACGATTTTGACAACTTAAAATAGCATAAAGTTATGCTATTTTAAGCTGTCAAAATCGTATTTACATACTGCCTGAAGTATTTACTCCAACAAATGTATTCAACACCTCCAAATCCTTCAAAAAAGTTTTCTGTAATAATGTTGTTAGGACGTATATTCTCTGGACTTTGTGAGAACGTTTTCTCTTTTGCTGTACGATCCATGCACCTAATAGATTACGACGCCATATTTGTTTATACAATATGATAGTGTTCATGTGATGTGTTACGACTGTGAAAGGATCCTGTGACCACTGGAGGTACTTTATCTTACTTAATTTATGTTTACTGCTAGATAAAAGTCCAATTTTTGTCAAAACAGACCTAGTTCTGAAATACTGTTTTCTTTTCTCCACTAGACAGGGTCACAACTTCCTCCAAAGAAATCGTAACACAACACAAACACACAAATGCCATATTAACTGATGTATATCCACCTGATGATGGAGGTTTAAACCTTCGAAACGCGTCGTGAAACAAATAAACAGTGACTGGTAACAGTAAACTTATTGTTTCATTTAATGTCAATAACAGTCACGGTAAAGCCTAACCTAAAATGTTCGCATTTAATGGTGAAACGTTGGTGTGATGCCTCGCGTAAGGAGGAGAAACGCGTACTATCACGTTTCCGACTTTGATAAACGTCGGATTGTATCCTATCGCGATCGCGGTTTATCGTATCGCTACACTGATGCTCGCGTTGGTCGAGATCCAATGACTGTTAGCAGAATATGGAATCGGTGGGTTCAGGAGGGTAATACGGAACGCCGTACTGGATCGCAACGGCTTCGTATCACTAGCAGTCGAGATGACATGCATCTTATCCGCATGGCTGTAACGGATCGGGCAGCCACGTCTCGATCCCTAACAGACGGGGACGTTTGCAAGACAACACCCATCTGCACGAACAGTTCGACGAAGTTTGCAGCAGCATGGACTATCAGCTCGGAGACCATGGATGAGGTTACCCTTGACGCTGCATCACAGACAGGAGCGCCTGCGATGGTGTACTCAATGACGAACCTGGGTGCACGAATGGCAAAACGTCATTTTTTCGGCTGTATCCAGGTTCTGTTTACAGCATCATGATGGTCGCATTCGTGTTTGGCGATATCGCGGTGAACGCACATTGGAAGCGTGTACTCGTCATGGCCATACTGGCGTATCACCCGGCGTGATGGCATAGGGTGCCATTGGTTACAAGTCTTGGTCACGTCTTGTTGGCATCGGCGGCACTTTGAACAGTGGACGTTACATTTCAGATGTGTTACGACCCGTGGCTCTACCTTCATTCGATCCCTACGAAACCCTACATTTCAGCAGGATAATGCACGACCACATGTTGCAGGTGCTGTACAGGCCTTTCTAGATACAGAAAATGTTAGACAGCTGCCCTGGCCAACACATTCTCCAGATCTCTCACCAATTGAAAACGTCTAGTCAATGGCTGCCGAGGAACTGGCTCGTCACAATACGCCAGTCACTACTCTTGATGAACTGTGGTATCATGTTGAAGCTGCATGGGCAGTTGTACCTGTACACGTCATCCAAGCTCTGTTTGACTCAATGCCCAGGCGTATCAAGGCCGTTATTACGGCCAGAGGTGGTTGTTCTGGCTACTGATTTCTCAGGATCTATGAACCCAAATATATTCGTCCAATGACTACCCGTTTATCATCTCCATTTTTTCTTGGTGTAGCAATTTTAATGGCCAGTAGTGTATATCTGACGTAATTTTCATTGTTGATGTATCAAACAACCCGCAGTAACACTAACCCATGCATTATTTATGCAATGTCCCTCGTATGTTTCCAGGTAATTTTAGTATCTTTCTGCTACCTTTTCGATTGTTCTTCGTTAGGTTTGCGACACCCACTTCTCTTAGATGCTGGACGGGCCATCATCTGTTTTCATCTCGTCTGCCTCGCCAAATAACAGCGCCTCGGAAACAAAGCATCTGTGGGGAAAGCTAATACGTATGCAGGGCGGCAAGCGGCTGGAATTGGTGAGGCCTTCAAGCACGCGCGGACACCGACAAAGGAGCGGAAATGTGGCGCGAAGAGAGGCGCAGCCCACGCTGCTGCTCCCGGCGACGTGCGGGCTGAATGCCAAGCAGCTCTCTCACCTCAACTGACTGATCAGCATATCGCGTCGTAAATGTGCTGCGCGACATTACACATAATACCCCAAGTGGTTACTCGAAAACTCAGGGAGTCACTCGGCCGAGTACAACTCCACTGCATCCTTCGGTATTTTTGCAACTTGTCAAGATCAAGTGTACCGAGTTACCGGAAAAGGCGACAGTTCAGAAGCAGCTTAACCGAAATGATCTAGCGTAGCGTACAACTAATCATTACTATGACACGTGATTATGTTTCTCTAATAACGATCGGGTGTAAATCAAGATAATTATATAGATTAATTTTGATTAGTTAGTCGGATGTCTCACTAATTACGTAACTGCAGTTTTGTGAAAATTCAGTTATTGAGTGAACTAATACTGTCGACCGTCCTACAGTGGACAATAGTTATGACACTGATTGACTTTGAACGTACATAACATTTACTTATAAAAAAATTTTATAACATTTTTGGGAAGCAGCGGACTTGTCTGCAATGTAGAATCACTGAAAAACAGACTAGTTTACGATGGTTGTTTTACTAAAATGACTGGTTTTGGCTAATCTTCGACCATCTACATCTACATACATACTCCGCAGTCCGCCATACGGTGCGTGGCAGAGGGTACCTCGTACCATAACTAGCTTCTTTCCCTGTTCCACTCCCAAACAGAACGAGGGAAAAATGACTGCCTACATGCCTCTGTACGAGCCCTAATCTCTCTTATCTTATCTTTGTGGTCTTCCCGCGAAATGTAAGTTGGCGGCAGTAAAATTGTACTGCAGTCAGCCTCAAATGCTGGTTCTCTAAATTTCCTTAGTAGCGATTCACGAAAAGAACGCCTCCTTTCCCCTAGAGACTCCCACCAGAGTTCATGAAGCATTTCCGTAACACTCGCGTGATGATCAAACCTACCAGTAACAAATCTAGCAGCCCGCCTCTGAATTGCTTCTATGTCCTCCCTCAATCCGACCTGATAGGAACAGCACCATCAGCTGATGCTGACGATGTCCAGAACAATCAGTAGACCTCAATCGCTGAAACTGCTGTCTTCACGTATCCACTTGACTATCACATCGGAAACAGTGGACCTGGGGATGTTTAGGAGTGTGGAAATCTCGCGTACAGATGTATGGCACAAGTGACACCCAATCACATGACCACGCTCGAAGTCTGTTGTCAGTAAGCTGTCTAGGTTTTTATGTTGGTAACGCCACGTAGCGCTCTGTGTGAAAGTCACTGATTGTGCTGTGTACAACTGTGGCTGGTTGGCATTGTTGGAATATTCGCCAGTGTAGTGTTGGGCAGTTGGATGTAAACAGCGCATCAGCGCGTAGCGCTGCGTCGTTGGAGGTAAGCCGTCAGCTCTGGTGGATGTGGGGAGAGAGATGGCAGAATTTTGAGAGCAGACGATCAGGATGCGTGTCTGTCAGAAAGGGTAAGTTTGTAGTACTGGATATCATATATATATGATGACTTTTGAACATTATTAAGGTAAATACATTGTTCTCCATCAAAATCTTTCATTTTCTAACTATACCTGTCAGTAGTTAGTGCCTTCAGTAGTTAGAATCTCTCATTTAGCTGGCAGTAATGGCGCTCGCTGCATTGCAGTAGTTCGAGTAACGAAGATTTTTGTAAGGTAAGTGACTGATGTAAGGTATAGATTATTGTCAATCAGGGCCATTATTTTGTAGGGATTATTGAAAGTCAGATTGCGTTGCACTAAAAATATTGTGTGTCAGTTTAGTATTGATCAGAATAAGTAAAGAGAGAAATGTTTGAGTTTGTTGAGTTTTGCTCAGCTATTTGAAAATCAAATAACGTAGAGGGTTTCCAGCACTATCATTTATAAGTTTCTCTAAGGGGACGTTTCACCGTGAGTTCCGCAGAGCTCCCCGTTGTGCTCTCACGATGTCTAATGACTACTGAGGTGGCTGATATGGAGTACCTGGCAGCAGGTGGCAACACAATCCACCTAATATGAAAAACATATGTTTTTTTTTTTGGGGGGGGGGGGGGTCCGGATACTTTCGATGACATAGGGTACCTTGGAAGCAAAAAAATGTATGATGGACGAAGGAAGTTAGAAAGTAGGCTAGTAAATGCAAAGATACGTATGTCACATATAGGCTTTAAACTTGGAAAGAACCTTTTGAGAATGTACATTTGGAGCACAGCACTGTATGGTAGTGAATGATGGACTGCGGGAAAACAGGAAAAGTGGAGGAGCTAAGCATTTCAGACATTGTACTAGAGACGATTGTTGAAAATGAGGTAGGCTGATAAGATAGTGAATTAGGTGTTTCTCCACAGAATCGGCGAAGAAAGGGACACATGGAAAACAGTGACAAGAAAAAAAAAGTTCAAATGTGTGTGAAATCTTATGGGACTTAACTGCTAAGGTCATCAGTCCCTAAGCTTACACACTACTTAACCTAAATAATGCTAAGGACAAACACACACGCCAATGCCCGAGGGAGGACTCGAACCTCCGCCGGGACCAGCCGCACAGTCCATGACTGCAGCGCCTTAGACGGCTTTTTTTTCATTTTTTCCATATAGTTCATTGCGTTTGGTCTGGGCGGACGTCACAAAACAGCCGTTCAAGCTGATCGGAGATTCCCTGACTCAGTTTTTTTTATTATAGAGAGCACACAACTCTCTGATCGAACACGCTGAGTTACCGTGCCGGCAACTGCTGAGCTAATCCCGCGCGACGGTGACAAGAAGACACGAGTTACGACATGAGGGCAGGTGATAGTTGAAGTGGTCATTGTAGCAAATATCTACTAACACCTGTATTTCTGGCCCCTGTTTCGATCACAAGCGAAGTAGGCTATTCGTACAAGTCAGTCAGGGGCCTGAAGAAGGCGCAGTAAAACGCTGAAACTGGTTGACAAACAAAATAAGTTTCAAAATTGACGGCTGAAAGGTTTTTGATTTGACGCCCTCAGAGATTAACCTCCGTAGCATCAGAGAGAGATGTTGAGGGTAAAAGTTTTTAGAAGGATACAGAGATTCAAATATAGCCGGGGCACGGGGTATAAATGTTACTGTGGCACGAAGGGATTGGCACAAGAGAGGAATTCATGGCGGGCCGCATCAAAACAATAAAAAGCCCTGGCGAAGAAGCAGATTCCTTATACAGCTAAGGACGACGCGGGACAGAGGTTGCGTGACTCATCACGGATCTGTCGTCGAGAATGTCAAATAATTCCCCGCACCTGACCACCTCATTCTGCGACCGTGACCAAACAAGAGGCACCCTTGACAGGAAGCTGTCCCACGAATCCTGTTCGGCGTGACTTTCTCTCCATCGTTTACTTCTCCTCTTAAAGGAGCGCTATTTCGGACGAGGTCGGTAGGCAGACAGACGCACGGCCTGGCCCGTCACCCGCTAACCGCATCCGCGGGTCGCGCCACAGTAAACAATGGTCAGGCGGTCCGGTCCGCCTTGGAGGGAGTCTCCCGCTCGTAGCTTCTTCCCAGCGCTGAGCTTCGGCCTTGGGACGGAGGGTCCCGAGTTCAAGTGGAGTGGCCGCACTCCTCGCAGCCATGGGCCACTAACCGCGCGCCCTCTTCACCTTGTCGCTGTCACCCGTCGGATCGAACGCCAGCTACACTCTGCTCGTGACTAATGCCTTCTCAAAGTGCGACGTAGTGCTGCAGGATATTTTACGGAAATTGTACGGCTTTTTAGGCACAGTCACCTGATCTCTCTGAGCGAACATTTCGCAGGTTCGAGTCCTCGTAGTGTGGTCCTGCTGCTGTAGAGATGTTTGCTTTTTTAGAATAGCTATTCGGAGCCTTTTCAGTAGTTGCAGGGGCAACAGTCTGGAAGATTGACTGAACTGGCCTTGTAACAATAACCAAAACAGCCTTGCTGTGCTGGTACTGCGATCGGCTGAAGGCAAGGGAAAACTGCAGCCGTAATTTTTCCCGATGGCATAACAGGCATCAAGGAATCACCAATTTAGTACTTACTGGAGGGCAGCGTGGAGGGTAAAACCGTAAAGGGAGACAAAGAGATTAATGCACTAAGCTGATTCAGCAGGATGTAGGTTGCAGTAGGTACTGGGAGATGAAGAAGCTTGCACAGGATAGAGTAGCACGGAGAGCTGCATCAAACCAGTCTCAGGACTGAAGACCACAACAACAATATCCTCATACAGGCATCACATAAATACTGTTCGTTAATGAACACTTCTTCAACTTTATTAACACTGCGAAATTAGTTGGAGAAGAAATAAAAACTTTGAGGTTCGCCGATGACATTGTAATTCTTCAGAAACAGCAAAGGACCTGGCAGAGCAGTTGAACGGAATGGACAGTGTCTTAAAAGGAGGATATAAGATGAACACCAACAAAAGCAAAACGAAGATAATGGGATGTAGTCGAATTAACTCGGGTGATGCTGAGGGTATTAGACACTTAAAGTAGTAAAGGAGTTTTGCTATTTGGGGAGCAAAATAACTGATGATGGTCGAAGTAGAGAGGATATAAAATGTAGACTAGCAATGGCAAGGAAAGCATTTCTGAAGAAGGATATTTGTTAACATCGAGTATAGATTTGTCAGGAAGTCGTTTCTGAAAGTATTTGTATGGAGTGTAGCCATATATGGAAGTGAAACGTGGACGATAAATATTTTAGACAAGAAGAGAATAGAAGCTTTCGAAATGTGGTGCTGTAGAAGAATGCTGAAGATTAGATGGGTAGATCACATAACTAATGGGGAGGTATTGAAGAGAATAGGGAAGAAGAGGAGTTTATGGCACAAATTGACTAGAAGAAGGGATCGGTTGGTAGGACATGTTCTGAGGCATCAAGGGATGACAAATTTAATATTGGAGGGCAGCGTGGAGGGAAAAAATTGTAGAGGGAGCCAAGAGATGAATACACTATGCAGATTCAGAAGGATGTAGGCTGCAGCAGGTACTGGGAGATGAAGAGGCTTCCACAGGATAGAGTAGCATGGAGATCTGCAGCAATCCAGTCTCAGGACTAAGGACCCCAACAACAACAACAACAACAACCTGATCTCTGCAAGACATATTATCTGAGCCAACATTTCCCAGGTTCGAGTCCTCGTAGTGTGGTCTAGCTGCTGTAGAGACATTTTTTTTTTTTTTTTTTTTAAGAATGGCTGTTCGGGACAAGTCCATGATAGTTCTTTAGTTCTTAAGTATTTGCAGCTGTGGTCTTCAGTCCGAAGACTGGTTTCTTGCAGCTTTCCATTCTAGTCTATCTTGTGCAAACCTATTCACCTCCGAATAACAACAGCAACCTGCATCCTTCTGAATCTGCTTACTGTATTCATCTCTTGCTCTCCCTCTACGGTTTTTACGCCCCAGTACTAAATTGTCGATCGATTGATGTCTCAGAATGTGTCCTATCAACCGATTCCTTCTACTAGTCAGGTTGTGCCACAAATTTTTCTTCTCGTCAATTCTATTCAGTACCTCCTCATTACTTACATCTAATCATCAGCATTCTTGTGAAGCACCTCATTTCAAAAGCGTCAATTTATAAAATGACTTTTACCTTACTAATATGAATATTTATATATGTGTTTGGAGACAGAGAGAGAGAGAGAGAGAGAGAGAGAGAGAGAGAGAGATCGATTTTTAATTGAGATTTTTATTTTATGTCGTAACTAGTACCTGAATTTTGGTTGCTGCCTCCTTGAATGATCAGCTTCTGCACCAGTTGGTGACGTATTATAATTTGGAGGAAGTTATTGTTCTTTAAGGTTTAAAATACGACTCTGTTAGTTACGTGGTCGTATTGTGGATAGCTTTGAGCCGAAGTTTTCGTAGCTTTTCATACCTAAGGGATCACTGTTCTAAGTAATTAAGATCAAACAGCAATGTGCTTTTCGTGAGAAAAGATTGCTTGGAACACAAACTTCCTTCAAACTACACGTCCTGCTACATCAAAATTGGTCAGTTGAGTTCAGCACCATACTATTGTACAAGAACATAATCCAATTACTGTAATTAAGAAATAATGAGAGGTTGTTACTTATGGAATGAAAACTATAGAGAATGCATTTCTTTTCCTGTGTTTTAGTGAACTTTGTACACTTACAATTCTGTCGATTGATAGACGGCAGCCGGCCGGTGTGGCCGTACGGTTCTAGGCGCTTCAGTCTGGAACCGCGTGACCGCTACGGTCGCAGGTTCGAATCCTGCCTCGGGCATGGATGTGTGTGATGTCCTTAGGTTAGTTAGGTTTAAGTATTTCTAGGTTCTAGAAGACTGATGACCACAGATGTTAAGTCCCATAGTGCTCAGAGCTATTTGAACCATTTGATAGACGGAAACGACAGTGAAGTTCACCTCCTTTTCCAAAAACAAGATATTTCTATTCTTCACTTCCAGAAAATCTGTAAACATAAATGTTTGGCAACTCTTACGCGTACTTGGTTTTATCACTAAAATACCAATTTTCAGTAAATGTAACAATACGTTCTGAGCGACGGCCTAGCAACACGCCCTCTTTCCACAAGATACAGATTAACAGTCCTCTTCTTTTTAATAAATCAATTGTCTTTTTTTTAGAGTCCATACTCAAAGATTCACAACAACTATCGTTGCGGAGATTGCGTGCTAAAGAGTTTCTTGCTGTCCAGCTGCGCTTCACTTCCCTTCGTGTACTTTTTGAATCACATATACATTTACGGTATTTACATACATTGCAGAGCTTCTCAGAATAAAATCAGGCACAAATTAGTTACGAAAAAAGCAGTTAGGCACACATAACATTACACATTCTCTTCTTGTCTAAACTTTTATGGCTACACTCCATACAAATCCTTTCACAGAAAACTTAATAACACTTAAATCTATATTCGGCGCTAGGAAATTTCTCTTTTTCAGAAACGCTTTCCTCGCCAATGTCAGTCTACATTTTATATCATCTCTGCTTCGGCAATCATATATTATTCTACTGTCAAAATAGTAAAACTCAGCTACTACTCTGAGTGTTCCGCTTATTAATCCAATTCTCTCAGCGTCATCTGATTTAATTCGACTGCATTCTGTTACCCCCGTTTTGTTTCTGATGATCATCTTATATCCTTTAAATACACTGTCCTTTCCGTTAAACTGCTCTTCCACGACTTTTGCTGCCTCTGTGAGCATTACAGTGTCGTCGACAAGGCTAGAAGTTTTTATTTCTTCGCAGAATTTTTCTTCGGTTACCTTTAATTTTTGCTCCATGTACACACTGAATAACATCGGGGATGGGCTACAGCCCTGTCTCACTCACTTCTCAACCACTGCTTCCCTTTCATGCACCTTGACTCTCACAACTACAGTCTGGTTTCCGTACAAGTTGTAAATAATATTTCGCTTTTTGTATTCTAGACCTGTAACATTCCCAGTTTCAAAGAGTGTATTTATGTCGATATTGTCAAAAACGTTCTTTAAGTCTACAAAAGCCATAAATATAGGTTTGGTTTTCCTTAACCTATCTTCTAAATTAGTCGTTGGGTCAGTTTTGCCTCGCGTTTTCCTACATTTCTCCGTAATCCAAACTAATCTTCGCCTTGGTCGGCTTCCACAAGTTTTTCCACTCCGCGACTTATTAAACTGATTGTTCAGTAATCTTCAGACCTTCAGTACCTCAGTTCTTTATAACTGGAAGTATTACATTCTTCTCGAAGTCTGCTATTATTATTATATATAAGCACCTAACAGTCTTGCTGTTTAAATAAAATCCTGAAAGTGTGAATTATGATAAATATTACTATTTATAATGGTCGAAAGTCATAACTGCCGTCAGTTTCTATGAAAAACTTTACTATGGCTACTAATTTCCGTTCTTACTTATCATCAGCCACAAGAAGTTTTTCAATTACAGCATCTGTGTGGACACGTACACAACTTACCATCTACCGTTTGTCAAAATTGCAACACAGAGCTGGAAATATGTTAGTAGAATGAAAGGTATTCCACCTATTAGGCCGGCCGGAGTGGTCGTGCGGTTCTAGGCGCTACAGTCTGGAACCGCGCGACAGCTACGGTGCAGGTTCGAATCCTGCCTCGGGCATGGATGTGTGTGATGTCCTTAGGTTAGTTAGGTTTAAGTAGTTCTAGGTTCTAGGGGACTGATGACCTCAGAAGTTAAGTTCCATAGTGCTCAGAGCCATTTGAACCATGTATTAGGGGCGTAATAATGTACAATTACGGAACTGTACATAGCTTATAACCGTGAGAATTCAGTACGTTGTAATCCTAGAATATGCTGCAAGCAGTCTCTAGACGTCGTGACATGGGATGAAATAAGGCCTGTGTATGTTGCTAGCCAATACAGTGCAATGCGGTTTGCAGGCTCGTCAACAAAGTATCGATAGTGGCTATTAGAGGACCAGAAAGAAGTTACAGGCTGGCTGTATACATGTGAGATGAACGTGCGGGAGACGGAAGCTGTGGTATCCATCGTTCATGGATGAAGTCTCGCACATTCATCGCGTGGCTGGACGTGTGGCTGGAAACTGTCCTACAAAAGTGTGGCGTATAGAGCTGCCTGCAGGAGGGACAGTGGCGCGTCCTCTAAAACCTCTCCTGCTGCAGCGGCTGCTGGTTATGTTGTTCTCAATACGTAGGAGTCAGGGTAGCATGTCACAGGCAGTGGTACCCCGAACCATCACACTAGGTGTTTGTCCACTATGCACCTAAACAGAGCAGTCAGCTAGCTTGCGTTCACCAAGGTAGCTTCCAACATGTACGCGACATTCACTGTGTGAAAGTTGACAACGGCCAGGCTCCTAGAATACCAAAATCTCGAATGCTTGGACCCTCATTTAAGGTGGTTTTCCACAGTCCGTGATCAACGTCCATACCTTGTTGTATCCCAGGAGCATATTAACAGAAACTTCTTTCTCAAGTTACGCTTGAAACTAGTAAACTTCTTTTGGCAACAAATGCTCTTTTTATCTGTGTTAGCCTCTTCTTTCGTCCTCCTTCCTTCGTCAGTCACGCATTATTTGTTTTCCACGGCAGCGTAACTCTTTTAATTGGTCTACTATGTGGACCCCAGTTTTGATAAGTTTGTCGCTAATGTGATTTTTGCTGGTACTCGATACATCCGTTGCTCTGAACATCCAATACACAGCAGACTTGTTACTCCACTCAAATGTTATTGCAATACTTCCTCTCTTTCAGAGAGTATAACATTGAAATCAGTGAATCTTTATATTGATAACCTTCGGTCATGACTTTCAGTCGTACATAATGTTCCAAGCCGTCGCGTACAAGAATGGTTCTCTTCGTGATAGGAAGATATGGTGAAGTGCTTTGGATAACCGTTGGGCAAGAGACTAATTATATACCCAACAAAACGATCGTCTTAGTTTCAATATCCTACACTACAGGGTCAGAGTGTGGACATTACACAGTTCCTCTTGCTTAGCCAAACGGAGCAAATCGGTTGATTCTCTTAGCTTTTGACGTCGTCTACAGTGGTTTTTAAGGGACTTAACCATTAGTTAATGGACGGTTTCTTTGAAAACCTCACAAAGAAATTCTTTTACCGAGCCACGAATTCCGAGACGGCTATGGGCAGCGAATGGCTGAAATTTTTACAATGTATTCCTAAGATCGCGATCTCGAACAGCCTTGAAAATTTTCTTGTTCTTGCTTATACCTGTTGAGTTACCCTTCTTCTACATGTAAAATCCGGCATGAGGCGAAATCTAAGTAATAAATAACGGCAAGAATCGATCAGATTTTAACGTTGTACTCTCTAGGAATTTATGCAGAAGTGTTCCCTTAACAAAAATCTTTATTCGCTGTCGATAAACACCCCAAAATGGTACCGATCCGTCGATTCCAATACGGCTTTACACAGCAAACGGCAGTAATTTCTACGATATAATCCTAAGGTCTCGAGAAAACTTGAAAATTTTCTTGAGATCTTTATCCCTTTCCGAGAAACAGAGGTACACGTAAAATCCCGTATAATGCGAAAATGTAGTTTATAAACTGTTGTGGCTCGCGAAATATGCTGTAAAGTGTATCCGTTATCATTGGAAGAGTTCTAGGAACCCCATTTTGTAATACTAACGGGCAATAAAAATTTAGATGTATGTAAAATCTGGCCTGAGGTGTAAAATTAGTTACTCATAAGTAAATTATCAATATGTTACCGCCCCATAAATTTCTTTTCTTATAAGCGACATGTCCCGTTGTGGGAGGGAGAAGGGATACAGCGGAAAATGTGACTGTCGGAGCACAAAAAAGATGAATGTGCTCCTGTAAAAAAAGAAAAAAAGAAGAAAAAAAACCTGACTCAGCAGTGGGATAGCTGTTGCCTCTTTCTTTCTTCCGCAACACGTTCACAAATATTCTCAAAAATTTTGGTGTGCTATGAAACTCGCGCCTCGTGGGTCCGCCGACAGTTGAAGAGGGTGGCAATGTGCAATAAGTACACATCTATCCAGACCATCGCACAGCAATTCCAGATCGCATCAGGATCCACTGCATGTGCCATGACACTTAGGCGGGAGGTGAGAAAACTTGAATTTCATGGTCGACCGGCTGCCAATAAGCCACACATCACGCCGGTAAATACCAAACGACGCCTCGCTTGGTGTAAGGAGCGTAAACATTGGACGACTGAACAATGGAAAAACGTTGTGTGGAGTGACAAATCACGGTATATAATGTGGCGATCCGATGGCAGGGTATGGGTGTGGCGAATGCCCGGTGAACGTCATCTGCCAGCGTGAGTAGTGCCAACGGTAAAATTCGGAGGCGGTGGTGTTATGATGTGGCCGTGTGTATCATAGAGGGGGCTTGCACACCTTGTTGTTTTGCGTGACACTATCACAGCACAAACCTACATTGATGTTTTAAGCGCTTTTTTGCTTCCCACTGTTGAAGAGCTATTCTGGGGGATGGCGATTGCTTCTTTCAGCACGATCGAGCACCCGTTCATAGTGCACGACCTGTGACGCAGTGGTTGCACGGCAGTACCATCCCAGTAATGGACTGACCTGCACAGAGTCCTGACCTGAATCCTACAAAACTCCTTTGGGATGTTTTGGAACACCGACTTCATGCCAGGCCTCTCCTCAGTGCAGCACTCTGTGAAGAACGGGATGCCATTCCCCAAGAAACCTTTCAGCACCTGACTGAACGTATGCCTGCGAGAGTGGGAGCTGTCATCAAGGCTAAGGTTTGGCCAACACCATATTGAATTCCAGCATTACAAACGGAGGGCGCCACGCACTTTTAAGTCATTTTCAGCCAAGTGTCCGGATACTTTTGATCACATAGTGTAGCAGAACTTCTTCACTTCTGTCTACTTCATGATCATCAGTTTTGATGATACGTTCATTGCTAATCTCTTGTCTGCTATTGCACATTACTTTCGTCTTTCTCTGGTTTACTCTCAGTCCATATTCTATAATCATTAGAATATTCAATCCATTTAACATGTCCTGAAAATCTTCCTTTGAGCACTTCCTTCTTGCTCTTTCATTCTTATTTTTCCCTCTTGGTTCTTATACACAGTATATTTACTTGTCGCTCTCTACAGCTTACTCTTATTTTCCAAAGAATTTCGAACACATTGAACTATTTTATATTGTCGAAAGCTTTTTCTATGTCGCCAAATCATATGAAATTATTTCTTAAATTTTACGCTCATTATTTATTAAGCACACTGTCAGGGTTGACTCTGCGGTACCTTTACCTGTCCTAAAGCCAAATCGATCATCTAACAGATCCCCAGTTCTGGTTTCCATTAGCCTGTATAGTACTCCTGTTGATAACTTGGGTGCATGATCTGTTAAGCTAATTGTCCTATAGTTCCCAGACATCTGCCCTTGCTCTCTTTGGGACTGTGTGGTCCCCAGGGCTACTTCACACCATATATTTATGAGAATAAAGGAATATTTTATTAGCATTCCAGTTCATCAAAAGCAGCTTATAAATTATTCTAACTCTTATCACTGGTGCCTTTTTTTGGTGCGTTTGGTACTACCACTTGCCTAACAATGCGTCCGCATGACGGCTTCTTAATACTCCATTCGGACGATGATTGGTGTAGGGTAAACACTATAGTAACACACACATCGCGGACATTTAAACAGAAAGCTAACGATTCTGTGTTGGCTGAATGGTAAAATAGTAACACTGTTTTTATGGATAACTCTGTTACTCCGGAAAGAACGTAAGATACAATAATGTATATTGAAAAGCATGTCGTCAGACAACATAGCATTATGATGAAATAACCATAAAAATTCTGGTTAGTGCAAGCATTGGCGCCAGCTGGAGTGGCCGAGAGGTTCTAGGCGCTAGTCTGGAACCGCGGGACCACTACGGTCGCAGGCTCGAATCCTGCCTCGGGCATGGATGTGTGTGATGTCCTTAGGTTAGTTAGGTTTAAGTAGCTCTAAGTTCTAGGGGACTGATGACCGCAGATGTTAAGTCCATAGTGCTCAGAGCCATTTGAACCAAGCACTAGCGTTAGAACCAGGTCTAAAATGTAGCGCACTGCGCATTAACAGGCGATCTACCGCTGTTACGTTACACTACTGGCGACGAACCACTGAAAACTGTAACAGCTGCAAAACACCTAGGAGTCAACCATCCGGAGCGACATGAAATGTAATGACCATAAACGGTGTTCCTGTAAGAGCATGCAGAAATGTAGCAGGACATAGAGAATGCTCCAATGAATAATAACAGTTAGGGAGCCTGGAGTCGGAGAAGCCAGCTTAAGGAGATATGGGAGTAAACTTCTCTACCGCTTTCTCTAGCATTACTGTTTTCCAGCTTATTTACAACTAAGAGGCGTATTAGCTTAAACATACTGTGCTGTTTATTTACTCGTATATCATTTATTTTCTGCAAGGAAAGAAGTATGACGAGTCTGATAATTAGAAAGTCATGATGCAAGTTTTGTTTACTTTATTTGTCCGAAAGGTGGCTTCGTTGTATCGTATTTATATTGTCCCATGATAGAACGTGCTATGAATCAACGACATGCATTACTCAGTGCTGTTGAGAAACGTACAGTACAATACGTTGTACCGGCGCCGTTTCACAGAACTCACTGACATCCACCTTGTGTTTGGAGAAGCACGCTGCAATGTTGTCTCTGCTGAAAGGCTGTATAGAGAACGATTTCCTAACAGGCATCAGCCGTCACGGCAGTGTTTATTTTTCTCGATCGATGAATTCGGGAGGCTGCTTCATTGGAAAGAAGAAACGAGGGACTTGACAACATGTGGACAACTCGCACATTCGAGTCTGAAGAGAAGGTCGCTGGAACTGACTGATGACCTCATAAGTTAAGTCCCACAGTGCTCAGAGCCCACTACAAGCACTCGCTATATTGCCCGTTAAATGGGCGCTGCACGTACCAGCGTGTGGCGAGTACTCCACGAACAATAATTACACCCACATTAGCCACAACGTGCCGTGCAATGCTGGCTGCACGAAGGGTCGCATTTTGCCAGTGGTTGCTCGCGCAATGGATTGATCGACCAGATTTCCTCCAAGTCGTGTTATTTACTGACGAGCCCTCATTTGGTCGCGATGGTATTTCGAACAGCAGAAATAGCCGTGTGTGGGATGGAGAAAACCCTCACGCTGTAGTACAGTCACACTATCAAGTACGTTTTGCTGTGAATACCTGGGCCGGTATTGTACGTGACAATCTTATTGGGCCATATCGTCTGCTTGGCCGTCTGTAACATTGGCTGTTCATGAGAGAATGTGGATACAACATAACGGAGCACTACCTCACCTCAGAAAAGATGTCCGTAAACATCTCAGTGCAGTAATTCTTGGTCGCTGGATTGGAAGGGCCGGCCGCTGTGGACGAGCAGTTCTAGGAGCTTCAGCCCGGAACCACACGACTGCTACGGTCGCAGGTTCAAACTCTGCATCAGGCATGGATGTGTGTGATGTCCTTAGGTTAGTTAGGTTTACGTAGTTATAAGTCTAGGGGACTGATGACCTCAGATTTTAAGTCTCATAGTGCTCAGAGCCATTTAAACCATTTTGGATTAGAAGGGGAGGTCCTGTTCCACGGCCTGAGAGGTCACCTGACCTGAGTCCCTGTGGTTATCTCCTATCGGGTGTTTAGAGTCACCTGTGTATGAGACGCCAGTGGACACGGAGATGGAACTGGTTGAAAGAATTGCAGCTGCCTGTGATGTGATTCGAAACACACCAGGGATATTTGTCAGAGTGCGTCAAAATCTTGTTCGCCGATGTCATGCATGCGTTGAGGTTGATGACCGTCAATTTCAGCACATTTTGTAAGTGAGGTTGATGGCCGTCAAACACAGTACGAATGGTACCTTCATTGTGTCAATGATGGTACTTGCAGTTAACTGTAACTAATGTAAATAAAAAAGTTTGCAGTAATGCCATTTTATTTCTATTATTTCCTTAAGCTGTCTTCTTCGACCCCAGGTTCTCTACCTCAAATTGTTCAGTGGAGGACCCTCTATGTCCTGTTAAATTTATGCACGCTCTTAAGTAAACACCCTGTATAAAAGTAACTCTCGAAAATAAGATGCGAGGCTGAGATTCATTTCAAGAATGTTAAGGAAACACAAATCGTCGGCGAAAGAAGTGGTTTGCAGCAACTTTTAGGCCGACTGTCGAATACTGCTCGCCATTCTGGCTCCCTAAGCATTAAAGATTACTAGAAGGCGCGTTTCTTCACGAGATCGTTTAACGTGTGTGAAAGCGTTTCTCCAGTGGCAGATGCTACGAGAGTGGCGTTGAGCGCCACAGAGTCTACTGCTGAAATTCCGTGAGCGTACATTCCCAGAAGAGCCGGGCAACATATTACTTCCCCCCGCAAACGCCGCACGAAATTACCGTGTAAAGTAAATTCATGGAAATTAGCGCTCATGAAAGGTATCGCGATAGTGGTTCGTCCCACGCGCATTCGGGAATGGAAAAGTGGAGAGACGAAATGACAATCATGCCACAAGTAATATCCGTCACACACTGTAAGTTGTCTTGTGGAACACTGATATAGATGTAGATGTACAATTTTGTTCTGTACGTGAAATGCTTAGCTTTATGAACCATCAAAGACGCGGTAATACGATCATAAAATAACTGAATAAGACAAGGCAATCAGTTACAGAGCATAAGGAACTTGCACATCTTCATAGATACCTAAGCTGAGACGGAGTTTCTCTTACCGACAGCGGCCAAGACGTTACAGCTGTGGTAGAGGTACCGCACGCATGAACGCAAACCAGTCGCTAAATGTCACAAGTCGATGCGCAGCCTGCCGCTGTGACCGAGCGGTTCTAGGCGCTTCAGTATGGAACCGCGCGACCGCTACGTTCGCAGGTTCCAATCCTGCCTCGGGCATGGATGTGTGTGATGTCCTTAGGTTAGTTAGGTTTAATTACTTCTAAGTTCTAGGTGACTGATGACCTCAGAAGTTAAGTCCCATAGTGCTCATAGCCATTTGAACCATTTTTTTCGATGCTCTCGTGATAGAAAGAGCTGGCCTAATGTCGACAATAATTTACCCGCTCATTTGTTTGTTGGCCAGCGGCCTTGCCGCAGTGGTAACACCGGTTCCCGTCAGATCACCGAAGTTAAGCGCTGTCGGGCTGGGATGACCATCCGTTCTGCCGAGCGCTGTCGGCAAGCGGAGTGCACTCAGCCCTTGTGAGGCAAACTGAGTAGCTACTTGACTGAAAAGTAGCGGCTCCGGTCTCGGAAACTGACACACGGCCGGGAGAGCGGTGTGCTGATCACATGGCCCTCCAATCCGCATCCGGTGGCGCATGTGGGCTGAGGATGACACGGCGGCCGGTCGGTACCGTTGCGCCTTCATGGGCCTGATCGGACGGAGTTTAGTTTTAGTTGTTTGTTTTCCGTGGCTGCAGATTATATTATTTTAAGAAATACAGCAACCAGCCACTTTTTATTTATTTTTATTTATGCCAATAAGCATTTCGGGCATTCTGCCTTCTTTAATTGGCGTAATACATATTTGAAGCTTTAGAAGTACATCGATAAAACTTCGACACCAATTTGGTCAGTGCCAGATCAACAATTTTGTTCGGCTACTACACCTCGCGAGTTGTATATTTACAATATTTTACCCTTTAGGTGTACTTATATTCTAATCTGCTTGCTGTTATTCCGATTTTCGTGACACGAGCACTTTTTAAATTGTATGTTGCACAAAACAGTGCAGTATACACATTGTTGCCAACTGACAGCTTTGTTTACATCGCAAAATCTCGTATCTATGGTCAAAGCTATATTTTACTTGCAGGTTCTAAAAGTACGGCTTCTGGTTAATATTCTGTATGACTAAAACAAATTGGTACTGTTTACCATGAATCTGCTGAGTGCCCTGTACGGCTATTATGTAAGGGCGGTAGTGATGTTTCATTGGACTGTAATGAATATTATAAAAACAGTGTGGTACATTTTATATAACCGCATTAAAATTACATATTTTACTCACACCTGGAGGGACATTTACAAGCAATAAAGGCAGAACAACAGACTTACATGATGCGGCACTACTATATGGATGGTATAGGCTGCTATTCTTCTCACAAAGCTCTAAACTACTAGCAGCCCCAAATCAGGGCGTTGTACGTAATCGTCATTAGACATTCGTTCTTTTTCATTCTGGAACTTCTTTTAAGTTTTCACTGAAATTCTCTTCAATGTGGGTGCTCTTTGGAGCACTGGTTTGAATAGAAAACTTACACGATAAGAAATAAATAATTATATATTTTTCAGTTAAGCATGTTCTTCAGTGTTTGCATGATGAACATAATGTGAATCCCAACTTTCCAACGTCATAAGTTACTTGATTTTGCACTGTGGGCTAAAACCGGGTACACCTGATGGGACTAAACCCGGTCAACAGCTGTTTCAAGAAAATAAGAGAACCACAATGCAAAGCAACCACGGGGAAATATCAGAAGCTCCGACATGACGCCCCTCAAGCCAGTGTGCTCCAAGACATAGCTTCTCGATCTTCTAAAACCGTAAAATTTCCAGACCCACAACGTGAGTTGGTAGCTGTTCCTGGGAATTCGGGAATGAAATCGATCGCATTAGTTGTGGTTGCTAAAACTTCCGGTAGTCCATCGTCATTCTCTGTCACGAAAGCCTCTAAAGCCTCCTCCAAACTTTGACCTCGAAGAAAGTCCAAAGAAAATCACGTATAGGATAAAGGGCTAACAGTAACAGTGACCTTCTCTAGAGACAAAAATCATTTTGAAGCTGAATAAAATGCCGGGAAAGACAAAGATGAAAACTTGTTGTGGGGAAGAACCAAAAGGGCCAGCTCTAAATAAGATGAAAAAGTAAAAATGGCAGCTGGAAGGACTATAAAGGCTCAAAAAATTCAAATAGCACCATTTTTTGGCTTCATGAAGAAGACCCAAGAAAAGCAAGGATATTTTGTAATAGGCTAACTTCGCTCTCATTATGGAATGATGGGTGGTTCCAGTATCTGTCGTAGCTGGCCTCATGAACAATGTTCCAGTGCTGAGGACGATGGCAGCTATTTCGTCTGCGTTATTTGTTCTCAATAACGTTTGATTTTGTTTTTTATCAGTACTAGATATTTTGAACTTAGCTTATATCAATGTTATATAAATTTGTTCCTTTTGGGAAACCAGTTTTGATATTTAAAATAGATTTACAACATCGCTTTACAGATTTCTACTAGTTGTTGTTGTGGTCTTCAGTCCAGAGACTGGTTTGATGCTGCTCTACATGCTACTGTATCCTGTGCAAGCTTCTTCATCTCCCAGTACCTGCTGCAACCTACATCCTTCTGAATCTTAGTGTATTCATCTTTTGGTGTTCCTCTACGATTTTTACCCTTCACGCTGCCCTCCAATGCTAAATTTGTGATCCCTTCATGCCTAAGACCATGCCCTACCATCTGGTCCCTTCTTGTCAAGTTGTGCCACATACTCCTCTTCTCCCCAATTCTATTCAATACCTCATTAGTTACGTGATCTACCCATCTAATCTTCAGCATTCTTCTGTAGCACCACATTTTGAAAGCTTCTATTCTATTCTTTTCTAAATTATTTATCGTCCATGCTACACCACATATAAATACTTTCAGAAAAGACTTCCTTAAACTTAAATCTATGCTCGATGTTAACAAATTTCTCTTCTTCAGATACGTAGTGAAATGGCGGCGCAGCTGGAAACTCACTTCAAAGTCGGACAATGCGAGACAGTACTATTACTGCGGGTAAAAAGTCTAAATTGCACACAGTTTCACCTGACACTCTGGCGTTTTATGGACCAAATGCAGCGTCACTCCCAGCTGTAGTGAAATGGTGCCAACTATTTGACCAAGGCCATGTAGACGTGGATGATGATGATGATGATCAGGAAGCCTAAATCGTGCACCTTGTGATTTCCGTTTTGTCGGCAAACTGAAAGCAGATGCGCGAGAAGAAGAGCTTCCTACAATGCGGACGTTCACACAGCGGTTGTCGAGTCGGTCCGTGACCAATGTGCGGATCTGTATTGTCGAGGAACTGAACGATTGGTAGTGCGTTCCGATCATAGTTTACGGAGACCTGGGACCGTGTTGCGAAACATTGTCACGTATCTGTGTCATTTTGAAGTGTATTGCAGCGTTCAGTAGAAGTGTCCGCCATGACAATGTGCAGCTTACTTTTCGAAACTCCCTCGTAGAATACTCGAAAAAACTTGTAAAGTGTCTTTTCCTCGCTGAATAAAGAGGGATATCACTACATATGATCAAAGTTATCCTTAGCATACATGCAAGGACACAGATAAAAGTTAAGATAGAAACGGGAAATATCCAAAGCAAATATTAATCAAGGAGTAAGATAAGGTTGCTATATTTCAGGGATACTATTGAATTTATGTTTACACGGCGTTGTGGGGGGATGAAAATAACAGTTTACCCAATTTAATACTGAGGACAGCTTCAAAGGAAGAACTTTCAGCAAAACTCTTCTGTTTGCTGCCGATCAGATTGTAGTTGCGGATAGCGAAACTAACTTAGAGAGAACTATATAAAATAGCAAGGCAATGTGATTCAAGCGTATCGACAAATAAAACGAAGTCCATGGCATTCCGAGGATCACAATATTTAAGATGTAAATTTATACTGGAAATCCAATTATTGAACAATTTAACACCAACAGAATCTTTGGCTATGACATATAATATCTGGACGAAGCTGACGTTGAAAAAAAAGGGACAGATTCAATCTGATATGTGACATCATCAAAATAACGCCAAGGGGTAAAGTACGAAAGCACACAATGCTAAAATTTAGAAAGCTTATGGCATTTCCCTGTGTACTATATGGAGGAGAAAACTGGACTGTTAACTCTAGTACACATACTACACTCCAAACAAACGAGATAAGATTTTTGAGAACAGTCGATGGAGTAACAAGAGGAGACAGGTTAAAAAATGAGACCCTTCTGCTAGAATGTAAAAACTTACAACTTAAACGAAAAGATTACAGAATACACAAAATGAAGGGAAAAGATAGAGTACAATACCTATTAAAAACAAAATAAATGTTTAATATAATGGATATTTAAATCAGACTGAAAACTATAAAATAATTTCTGTTCGCTCCATATATATTCCTAACCCCGTACAGATATTCGTGACAATTTGCACTGTGAATTTTTGATAACTCTAACAATACCTGTCAGAGAGTAGGCGCACGCAATTCATAATTGATGAATCAATAGTTTACCTTCCAACTATTAACTACTGCACGCATTCAACATTGTCCGTCATGAAACTTAGAAATATTGTCATAACTATGAAAAATACGCACAGAAAATTTTTCAAGACTATCTGTATGGCATTAGGAATCTGTATGGGACTGAGAGAAATTATTCCATACGTTTTAATCCAATTTTAAAAGGTGTTATATTAAGGATATACTCTGACAGGAGTAAATCACAACACCAAGAAGGAGTTCTGTAAGAGAAAATGATGTCTACTAAAATTTCACGCCAGTCGCATAAAAGTGGAGCTCGTGGCGCCACTATGAGGATGCAAAACAGGTTTGCTTTAAATAGACAGCAGCAGCAACAACAGGCATAACGGGAGTAGGATTCATTATGAACAGGAAGGTAGGGTAGAGGAGTGTGTTGCTGTGAACAGTTCAGTGATGTGGTTGCTCTTATCAGAATCGACAGGAAAGCAACATCGACAACGATAATTCGGGTATACAACCCAACATCGCAAGCTAGGGGATAGAGAGAAAGTATATGAGGATATTGAAAGAGTAACACACTACGTAAAGGGAGATGAAAATATAAAAGTCATGGGGGGCAGGAATGCAGTTGTGGGGGAAGAAGTAGAAGAAACGGTTACAGGAAAATACGGGTTTGGGACAAGGAATGAGAGAGGAGAAAGACTAATTGAGTTCTGTAATAAATTTCAGCTTGTTCAAGAATCACAAAAGGAGGAGGCATACTTGGAAAGGCAGAGTGATACGGGTAAGATTTCAATTAGATTACATCATGGTCAGCAAGAGATTCTGAAATCAGATACCGGGTTGTAAGGCATACACAGGAGCAGATATAGCTCAGATCAAAACACAGAATAGCGATGAAGAGTAGCCTGAAGTTTAAGAGATTAGAAAGAATCAATGCGCAAAGAAGTGGGTTACAGAAGTAGTAAGGAATGACGAGATACGCTTGAAGTTCTCTAAGGCTGTGGGTACAGGAATGAGGAATAGCGCAGGAGGCAATAGAGTTGAGGAAGAATGGACATCTGTAAAAATGTCCATCCCAGAAGTTGGAAAGAAAAATATAGGTACAAAGAAGGTAACTGCGAAGAAACCATGAGTAACAAAAGAAATACTTCAGTGGACCGATGAAAGGCGGAAGTACAAAAATGTTCCGGGAACCTTAGGAATATAGAAATACAAGCCACTGAGGCATGAAAAACATAGGAAGTGCAGGGAAGCTAAGACGAGATGGCTGCATGGAAAAGCTGCAGAAATCGAAACAGAAATGATTGTGGGAAATACAGCCTCAGCATCCAGGAAAGTCGAAATAACCTCCGGTGAAATTAAAAGCAAGGTTGATAACATAAAGAGTGTAACGGTAATTCCACTGTTAAATGCTGAGGAGATAGCGGAAGGTGGGAAGAGTACATTGAAAGCCTCTGTGAGGGAAAGATTTGTCTGAGGCGATAGAAGAAGAAATAGAAGTCCATTTAGAAGAGATAGGTGATCCAGTATTAGGATCGGAATTTAAAAGGGCTTTGGAGGATTAAGATCAAATAAGGCAGAAGGGATTGACAACATTCTATCAGAATTTCTAAAATAATTGGGGGAAGTGGCAACAAAACGACTATTCACGTTGGTGTGAAGAATTTCTGACGACATATCATCTGACTTAAATCGTCCACACAATTCCAAAAACTGCAAGAGATGACAAGTGCGAGAATTATCGCACAATTAGCTTAACAGCTCATACATCCAAGTTGCTTACAAGAATAATATACAGAACATTGGAAAATAAAACTGAAGATGTGGTAGATGACGATCAGTTTGGCTATAGAAAAGGTAAAGGAACGAGAGAGGCAATTCTGACGTTGCCTTTAACAATGGAGGCATAATTAAAGAAAAATCAAGACACGTTCTAGGATTTGTCGACTTTGAAAAAGGGTTTGGCAATGTAAAATGGTTGCAAGATGTTCGAAATTCGGAAAAAATAGATGTAAACTATACGTAGAGACGGGTAATGTACAGTATGTACAAGATCCAACAGGGAATAATAAGAGTGGACGACTAAGAACGAAGTGCTCGGATTAAAAAGGGTGTAAGGTTGGGATGTAGTCTTTCGCCCCCCACTGTTCAATCTGTACATCGAAGAAGCAATTATGGAAATAAAAGAAAAGTTTAGAAGAGGAATTAAAATTCAGGGTGAAAGGATAAAAATGATAAGATTCGTTGATGACATTGCTATCTTGTGTGAAAGTGAAGAATTACATGATCTGCTGAACGGAATGAACTGTCTAATGCGTACAGAAGATGAATTGAGAGGAAATCGAAGAAAGACGAAAGTAAGGAGAAGTAGCAGAAACGAGGGCAGCGAGAAGCTTAACATCAGGATTGATGGCTACGAAGTAGATGGAGTTAAGGAATTCTGCAACCTAGGCAGTAAAGTAATTAATGACGAACGGAATAAGGTTGACATCAAATTGAGACCAGCAACTGCAAAAAGGGCATTCCTCGCCAAGAGAAGTCAGCTAGTATTAAATATAGGCCGTAATTTGAAGAAGAAATTTCTGAGAATGTACGTATGGAGCAAAGCATTGTATGGTAGTGAAGTATGGACTGAGGGAAAACCGGAACAGAAGAAAATCGAGGCATTTGAGATGTGATGTTACAGACGAATGTTGAAAATTAGGTGAATAAGTAAGATAAACGATTAGGAGGTTCTGCGCAGAATCTGAGAGGAAAGGAATATGTGGAAAACACTGATAAGGAAAAAGGACAGGATGACAGAACACGTTAAAACATGAGGGAATGACTTCCGTGGGTAGAGGACAAAAACTGTAGGGGAAGATAGAGATTGGAATACGTCCAGCAAATAATTGAGGACGTCGGTCGCAAGTGCTACTGTGAGATGAAGAGGTTGGCACAGGAGAGGAATTCGAGGCGGGCCGCATCAAACCAGTCAGAAGACTGATGACCTAAAACAAAAAAAAAAAAAAAAAAAAATGCATTTTACGAGACAAAAACGCTATTGTCAACAACTCATTGAATTTGACCGAGGTCGTGCAACAAGGCTATGGGAAGCTGGATGTTCCTTTTGCGATACCGCAGAAAGACTTAGCAGAATGTAGCCACTATACATAATTGCTGACATTGGTGGTGACGAGAATGTAGCCTACGGTTTCAAGGAGACTGGTCTCCGTAGACTACGGCCACGTGGCGCTGCAGAGAGGGACGACCATTGTGTTCGGCGTATGACTCTGGCGCATCTTACTGCATCTGCAGCAGCAATTTGAGTAGCAGTTGGCAGCACTGTAACACAACGAACTGTTACGAATCGGTCAAGGACAGCTTCCAAGCCAGACGTAGTGTGCACTCCACTGACTCCAAATGACCACTAGTTGCTACTTCAGTGGTGTCAGAAGAGATCTCGTTGGAGAGCAGGGTAGAAGTCTGTTGTTTCCGGATGAAAGCTGGTCATGCCTTGATGCCAGTGATGACAGCGTGTTGGTTAGGAGGCCAGTTGAAGGCCTGCAACCAACCCGTCTGCGTCCTAGACGCACTGGACCTACACTTCGAAATGTTTTCTGGGATGAATTTTTGTGTGACAGCAGGAGCTCTCTCGTGGTTGTCCCACGCACCTGACTGCAAATTTGTACGTCAATCTGATGATTCTACCTGCTGTGCTGCAACGCGTGAACAGCATTCGAGGAGGTATTTTCCAATAGGATAACGTCCGCCCACATATCCTTCATCTAACCCAACATGCTCTATAGTGTGTCGACATATTGCCTTGGCCTGCTCGATGACTAGATCTGTCTCCAATCAAACACATATGGGGCATCACTATACTACAATTCCAGGGTCATTTACAACCAGCATTCACCGTTCATGTATTGACTGACCAAGTGCAACAGGCATGGAACACAATCCCACAAACTGGCATCCAGCACCTGTATAAAACAATGTATGCACATATGTGTCATTGCGTTGAACATCCTGACATTTGCACATCTTATTAAAGTAGCAGCATTTAAAATTTGCAATGGCTTATTCGCACATACATTAAGCTGTGACTTTGCAAATATTGATAAGTAAAATATGTTACTTAGACAAATGTATTCCCAAAGTTTCACTACTCTACATTAATTATTTTTTGCTGTTGCGATTTTTTTCTGTGAGCGTATTTTTTAAATAACTCGGTTCTGGTCTCTATTCTCTTGAATGTAATAAAATTTTTCAACGGATTTTAAACATTTTGATGAGGCTGTATTTTTTATTTAAATAATCATTTTCATACAGCCTATACCAGCTTGCTTTTATCTGTGTATCTGTATTTCACACATATAGGACACACCTACTCCTCCTCCTCTCTGTCCATCTCCTCTTCTGCTCCTTCTCTAATCAGTTATGCCAGTCAACTCGCATAGCGCCTAGAACGCATTCTGATACTACCTGCAGAACACGTGTCACACAGGGCAGCAAAGGTGTCAGGCATTACCAAACTTTCTCACTCGCATCCCTACCGCTACCAAACAGACTGACAAGAAAGCGTGTTAATATTGAATTGTCATTCAGTTTGGAGCCAAATTAAAAATTTAAAAGCTCTTGCTTATTAGGAACTTGGTTTAAAATAACTTGCAAAATTTGTACCAAATGGACAGACTAGAAAGTGACCTACACTGAGATGACAAATCATGGGATACATCTTAATGCCATGTTGGACGTCCTTTCACCAGCAACTCGGCATAGCATGGACTTAAGAAGTCGTTGGAAGTCCCCTGCAGCAATATTGAGCCATGTTACCTCAATAGCCAACCACAATTGCGAAAATTTTGCCAGTGCCAGTGTTTGTGCACAAACTGACCTCCAGATTATGTCTCAGGCAATCTGGGAGGCCAGATCATTTGCTCGCGTTGTCCAGAATGTTCTTCAAACCAGTAACGAATGATTATGGACTGATAACATGCCTCATTGTCATCCATAAAATTCCATTGTTATTTGGCAATAAGACATCCATGAATGGCTGCAATGAATGGTTAAAAATGGTGTCCAAATATCTGAAAATGACCATTTCCAGTCAACTGTAGGTTCAGTTTGATCAGAGGAGCCAGTCGATTCCTTGTAAACGCAGACTACACCATTATGGAGCCACCATTAGTTTGCACTGTGTCCTGTTGACAACTTGGATCTATTCCTTCGTGAGGTCTGTGCAGCACTTAAACCGTGCCATCAGCTCTTACTGACTGAAATCAGGCTCCATCTGAGCAGGCCACGGCCTCCAGTGCTCTAGTTTCCAACCGGTATGCCTACGAGCCCAGGAGAGGCACTACAGTCGACGTCATCCTGTAAGCAAAGGCCCTCGCGTCGGCCGTCTGTGCTGTACCCCATTATCGAAAAATTTCGCCGTACTGTCGTAACGGATACGTTCGTCGTACTTTCAAATGGTTCAAACAACTCTAAGCACTGTGGGATCTAACATCTGAGCTCATCAGTCCCCTAGACTTAGAACTACTTAAACCTAACTAACCTAAGGACATCACACACATCCATACCCGAGGCAGGATTCGAACCTGCGACTGCAGCAGCAGCGCGGTTCCGGACTGAAGTGCCTAGAACCGCTCGGCTACAACGGCCAGCGTTCGTCGTACGTCCCACATTATTTCACTCAGTGTTGCCTGTGTGTTAGCACTGACTACGCAAAGTCCTCTGCCCTCGGTCGTTAAGTGAAGGCCATCGCCCACTGTGTTGTCCACGGCGAGAGATAATGCCTGAAATGTAGTATATTCGGCACACTCTTGACACTATGGGTCTCGGAATATTGAATTCTCTACAGATCTCCGAAATAGGTCTCCACGCGTTTAGCTCCACCTACCACTCCATGTTCAATGTCTGTTAATGCCTTTCGTGCAGCAATAAGCCAATCCTTTTCACATGAAACACCTGAGTAGAAATGACAACTCGGCCAGTGCACTGCCCTTTTATACGTTGTGTACCACGAGCTATGTATGTGCATATCGATATCCTGTGGCCTTCGTCGCCTCAGTGCAATATAAATGTGTTAAAAAGAATGGATGATGACCGTATTCCAAAACAACTGCTACAGTACATCTCTACAGGAAAAAGGTACAGTGGTAGATCCAAGAGAGAGATGGATCAGAAAGTCGCAACGGACCAGCTGGTCTAATGACAGAGAGAGGAGAAACAAGCTGTCGTGTTGTCAAAGCTACAGTTACAATTTTAGTGTGGTGTCTCCTGGGAGTGACGGCGACAGAGAGTTAGTGCTCAGTGTTTGCACGCGTCTGGCTTACATCATGTGACTTAGGTACCTGTTAGACATCTTTGAGATTAGCACCGCGAGTCGTGACGTCGTTTCCGTCAACAGAGGCCTCGCTAACATTACTTCCCGGCGGAGGGAGCAACAACCTGAGGACTCGGGCGTCGCAGGCGTTGCGTCACAGCGGCGCTGGGGTCGCACCGGGCTGGGCCGGGCCGGCTTTTAATCGCCAGCCGTATCTGCCGGCGCCTTTTTGTCCTTTTTTACGAGACAAAAAAGTCTCATTCCTTTTTATCTCCCTGGGTAGGGACAGGCTGTCGGCCCGGCGCAGCTTGTCACGGAGAAGCGGATGGGCCCTGGCCCGCTGTTCATCGAACCCCACCACCACCTCCACGACCAGCAGGTGGGCTCGCAGGCAGGCAGGCATAAGGCGGAGGTGGGCCATTCATGTGTGCGCGCAGGCGCGCCCGGCGAACCCTGCTGCGAGCAGGGGAAGGGGGCAGGGGAACAGAGGGGTGGCAGAGTCGCATATTAACGAGGAGCTGGAGGAGCAGACCCGAGTCTGCGAGTCTGGGATGAGCCGGCAGCGAGAGGTCGGTGACCCCGCGTTACGTCACGAGCAGTCTGTGTGGTGGGGCCTTCAGCCGTCTGGCCGGGCTGCGCCGCCGTTGCCTAGCAACCGGCAGGACCCGGCCGCTACAGACACTTCACAGTCGCTTCTGGGACCCAGTAGTAGTTGCTTAAAGGAGTAGTCTTCTATAAACATGTTTTCAGTCGAGTGTAATGACAAAAGTTGCTCACGTATCGCGAATTTTCTGCAGACTGAATACCTCCGCCGGCCGGTGTGACCGAGCGGTTCTAGGCGCTACGGTGGCAGGTTCGAATCCTGCCTCGGGCATGGATGTGTGTGATGTCCTTAGGTTAGTTAGGTTTAAGTAGTTCTAAGTTCTAGGGGACAGATGACCTCAGAAGTTACGTCCCATAGTGCTCAGAGCCATTTGAACCATTTGAATACCTCCTCTGTTCGGGACCCTGCGAGGTGGCGCAGTGGTTAGCACACTGGACTCGCATTCGGGAGGACGACGGTTCAATCCCGTCTCCGGCCATCCTGATTTAGGTTTTCCGTGATTGCCCTAAATCGCTTCAGGCAAATGCCGGGATGGTTCCTTTGAAAGGGCACGGCCGATTTCCTTCCTCATCCTTCCCTCACTCGAGCTTGCGCCCCGTCTCTAATGACCTCGTTATTGACGGGACGTTAAACACTAATCTCCTCCCTCCTCTTTTGGGGGTCATCGTGGATTCCGCAAACAAGAATTGTGTGAAATCCAGTTGACTCTCATTGGTCACGAGGAAATATGTAAAATAAGCCAAAACTCTTGTCTCTAGCTAGTGACTTTACCCAGTAAACTACCAGCTCCTCACGACGTGCGGCCCTTATCAACCCTTCACTTCTACTCAATAATCATATATCCTGTACAAATGACACTCTACATGGTGTCCCAGGAGGAATGATCTGTATTCAGGGATATGGCAGGAACGATCATTCAATGCCTAAATGTCTACTAAACACGGGCTATAAAACGCATATCTTAAGAGTTATATACACTTCTTCAGCGGAAGAGAAGTGTTTCACAGAAACGAAAATAAACACTATATCATAACTCTTAAGATATGCAATTGAGAACTCACGTTTGCTAGACTTTTCTTTGCTTCGTATTAACAATCTCCCCCCTCCCCAAGACTCACATCTCTATTGTGAGTACGTAATTGGCAAACATTGTGTCCCAGCCCCTGGAGCGTTATTTGCCTCTCTGCCATGCAAGTCCATCCTTCTACTAATCTCTTTCCCCCTCTGTCTTCCAATTGGACGGCCTTCTTCGTGTCGACCATGCTTGGATTTGGTTTATGATTTAGGCCACCCGTTTCTTCTCTTTTCTTTTGACACTTTATACAACGCTTCACCTTTCGCTACATGGTCTCTATTGTTGGATATGACCTATCATCCTCTTCCAAATTTTGTCAGAAGAAGGTTACCCAAGGCAGTGAACAGTCCACCTTTTGTGCCTTTCTATCTTTGCACCATTCCTTTCTGGCAAAAGTGATACACCCAAAATCCTACACAGTGGCCACTCAGTTGTAGCTTGATGCTAGCCCCATGACCACGCAGGGACAGCACTATGGTGCCAGTACATGAAAATCCCTGTGTATGCCAAGGAGTATATGCCCATTATGACTGGGTCACAGCCACTCAGTGCAGTAGTTAGCTGGCTATGTAGCCACGAGGAGAGCCCGCATCTTGAGTGGGTGGCACCAAGGTACATGACTTGCACATGAAGCTGCTCAAACTTTCTTCTGCTAGTGGCAGCACAGCCCCAGTAGTCTCTTCAGAAGGAAAGGATTACTGCAATGTAGAGAGATAGAACCCCACAATGTTTCCTTCCCTACCTATTTCATGGGGCTAAGAGAAAAGGGGGAAATATTCTCCACACCACTTAGCTTCCTGCAGGACAGAATGGGATTCCTCTTTGGCTACAATGCCCATTATTCTTTGTTGAACGTCTCCAGTATATATTTGGAGAAATAGCAACGATTTCGAAAATGAAGAGTGGTTTAGTTCTGATTAGACTGGCATCCCCTGTTCGACTGTGACAAGCTGGATGGAATTGCTGTAGTTATCACCCCATAGCAGTCTCAATATGGTACACAGTATCATATTCCACTACGACCTCCTTTTACAGAGCAACGACGAGTTACATGCCTATTTGGAGTTGTCTGTGTACATTTTGTCGATTGTAACCACCAGCCACCAAAGGACAACAGGGTTGCTATTGCGGTCCTCATCTTGGCCTTTGAAGACGACTCGTTGCATGAAAGTTTCAAGATGACACTGTACTAATGTGATATGAAACTGTATGTTTTCCCTCCCCTGAGGCGCTTCAGATGCATAATATCTGGCACATATCTTCCGCCATCTACAGTGGTTGAAGAAGTCAGTTGCACACAAATTACCCTTGTGCCCCTCTGCATATCTGTGGCAACTGCAGGCAGCACCATCCCCTCTGCTCACCTAACTGCGCGATCTTCCATAGAGAAAACAAAATCGGAGAATACAAGCCTCTTGACTGACTCATGTATCAAGAGTCCAAGATATGATAATTTTACGTACTACATATGATGATTATGTCTGTTACGTCTACAATGACATTATTCTCTATAGTTACAGTATCCTGACCCTTCAAACCTTCTACATTGGACCCTCAGGGCAGCTTGACTACACCCACTCCCTCACAGTTGGGGGCCCTTCTCTTGCTGTTTCCTTCACAACCCTTTTGAGATCATAGTCCCCACCTGCAGGGGACACTGATCCCCAATCCTTGGCTGGAGAAGCAACGCCTTCATATCTAGCATCTCTCACCCAGATGAGGATCAACACGATGCTGCCCTCCAAGGATTCTGCTGATATGCAGCTGGATACAAGCCAGTTGCTGAAAGAGCCACACGTTGCTGATTGTAGGGCTTTACGTTTCCCTTTTATCCTTCAAACTACGGCAGACAAGCCTTCACAGACATTAAAATCATCCAAGGAGAAATGGAACAAAAATAAGACCTTTTAGATGGAGGTTCTGGCGGTTTCCATGCCACCAGACACCACATGTTCGAACATTGTAGCTGCGGAAGAGATTTTGGTGGCACCTGTGACACAAGATCCCCCCCCCCCCCCCCCCCACACACACACACCCTACTTCAGAACCGTATCCTCACAACCGATGGCAGCAGGTGACCCTGGACCATGACCTGCCTGCTTGGTCCCTACACACCCTCACAGGATACCGCAGTGTGATCTTCCAGTGGAACTGTACTAGTTTCCTCCACCACCTGGTTCAGCAACAAAGTTTATTATGTATTTTCCCTGTTTTCTGCATTGCACCTCCCCCCGCCCCCTCCCAGGAAGCTTGGTTCCCAGCATTGCAAACCCCTAGTTTGCTCTGTTGGGGCTATTTTAAGACTCGAACTGACTATGAAAATATGTCAGGTTGAGTTTGCAAGTCCATTCTGGATTCTGTCCACAGCAAACATGAATATTGGAAATGGTATGTTACTGCCACTGAAGCATGTACCCCTCATTCGCAGATCTGGGCGAAAGTATGACGCCTCTATGAAAGCCAGTCTCCCTGGATGCTGTTGTCTACGCTGACTCAGTTTCTGTCCCTGAACATTTTGTTCTGGGTTATACTCATGCCTATGTATCTGTGAATCATCAGCCTTCATTTCATGTCTTCAAACGGTAGGTGGATCAAACTAACTTACCTTTCTCTACATGTCACCTGTCGCTATAGAATGCTCCATTCAGTGAGTGGGGATTCCTCAGTGCCTTATCCTTGCCTGGATATGGATCAAGACCAGACTGCATCCATGGCCAAATTCTGAAACTCCTGTCAGTGGACTACCAATGTCATGTACTTGCCATTTTCAGTAGTATCTGGAACGAGAGTAGGTACCAATCTCAAAGGCGAGAAAGCGTGATCGTTCTGAAAACTAGGCAAACATCCCCTAGAGATGGACAATTGTCGCCCAGTTAGGCTCAATAATGTTCTCTGCAAGTTGTTTGAACATATGGTGAGCTGGTGGCTGTCTTGGTATCTAAGTTTTGGGGTCCTTGGGCTCAGTTCCAGGGCAGTTTTCGCCAAGCCACTCTACTGCCTGGAGTCTGCTGGTCAGCTTTTTCCTAGCCTCAGTATCTTATTGCTGTCTTCTTCAACTTGCAAAAGGCTTATGACACCACATGGCGACATCACATCCTAATTACCGTAGATGAGTGGGGTCTCCAGGGTCCACCCTTGATTTTTCTTCAGCACTTCTTGTCACATCATACTCTCCCGCTTCAAGTTGGTGCTTCCCACAGTATCCTCCGTATACAAGAGAATGTGGTCACGCAGGGCTCTGTATGAAGTGTGCACTTTTTTTCTAATGGCTACCAATGGTCTAGATGCAGCTGTGGGGTCTGTAATGTATGCTGACCATTTTTACATTTACTATTGTTCCTCCACTGTGGGTGTTGCAGAATACTGACGGCAGGTACCCATACGAAAGGTACAATGCTGTATTTCCGGTTTTCAGCCACAAAGACATGTGTCATGCACTTCTGTCACCATCGGACTATAATCTCGAATTTTGTGAGGTTAACAGAAAAATCAAACGGCCTTTAGCCTTAGGACTTAGCGGAAGAGATACAATCATAAATGAATGAAAAACATGAACGGTCGCCAGCCTAATGAGGCACATTGATTTGGAAATATATATTTGAGAAATTTGGATATTAGTTATTGAAGTTACTTTTGTTGAGATTTCCCTTTGAATAGCAAACGGGGTACAAATTGACACAGTGCACTCTGTACTGTGTGTAGCAGCAGTTATCAATAACACACACACCAATAAATTATGGGGAGCAAAATTGCACCGAGTTCATACTAATGACAGACACACCCATGAGCATTACTTAATCAAATACTGAAACATCACAGCATGAAGTGCAGAACTAATTTTGGACTTGAGGGGCTTCTACCTCGACTGACATGAAACAACACAAATAAAATTGAATACCATCTTAAATACACTGTTTAAGCTCCTCTGCTTATAGCATTTTCCTTAGTAACAGTAATAGTTCAATTTTTTCTTAATAGGAGGACAATACGATGGGGACCGATAAACTGGTATAGTTTCACTAGCCAAGGATCTTTGATTATTGCAATAGTAAAAATTAACTCTAAAAGCTACTCATTCACTTAAATTACTTTGCAAGGTAATGAAATAGAACTCGGGTTTAATTAACTTCAAAAGGAAACATTCATGATGGGTACCGAAACTACATTATCTTTGAAAAAGGGCATGACATCACTTCTAACAGTATTACCCTAAATCTGTTCATTAAAGATTTATATGTACTTGAACTTTAATCACCTGTGAAGCAAGTATTCTTTGCAGTAAAATTCACACAATCTTGCACTGTAATCCTAAAAAACTACACTTTGTAATAAACTAAGGATACTTTCGCAGAAGCCTATCCAATTGCACTTTTGGGGTTTTAGCTTTTCAGTGATTAAGGTTTTCCCTTTTCTATTAATTGAGTTTTGAATTATTTTCACTTAAAATTCCTATCTTTACAATTTCATTTGGAGTAGTTCATTAATAAAGCATCCAAATACTCTAACCGGTACTTTAACTTTTGGTACTCCTTTTACATTAGACAAAATATCTTTTAAACCCATGAATACAAGAATTTTTCCTTAAAATCACGATACTCGGTTTTAGTATAACTTAGGTGCGGACGTTACATAGGCTCGCGATCATGATTGAAGTTATGATTTTGAACGTGAGTTGATGTTTTATGTCATTATTATTGGAACAACACGCAAATTAACTGGTCCATGCCCGTATGAATTACTTAACTGAATTTATGAAGTTATGAAGCAGTGGCGAAGATTGGTGGCAGGCGAAATGGTGGTTAACTGTACTCACGGCTTTTGATGTGCTAATGCTATATAAAATCTCTTCTTGGTGTTGGATTTTCAACACGTTAGAGCGATTCCATTATTCCGTAAATGCCATATAATAGCTAGATCTGAGGCAAATCCCTCCTTACATAGCTTCCAATTACCTGTACACCAATACACCGTCGAGGTGTACCGTGCTAAGTCTAGCCGCACACTGCGTGCCATTCACACAAAGGAGCCGCTCAATTTGACAGCCAAACCCACGTTTTACATCGCGCCAAGCAACTTTCGTTGCGGAGGGACTTTCCTTCAGCGTTGACATGTTCCAAATACAAGTGCCCTAAGCATGAACCAGCTATTAACAAAAATACTTGAAACTTCCTGGCAGATTAAAACTCTGTGCCGGACCGAGGTCCCGAGTTAGAGTCTCTGCCCGGCACAGAGTTTTAACCTGCCAGGAAGTTTCATTTCAGTGCACACTCCGCTGTAGAGTGAAAATTTCATTCTAGAAACAAAAATACTTTTTTCATAAATATATTCATTTTACAAAAATTTTAAATTTCAACACATTCTTTTGCTTTTTTGATATATACATTACAAAACCCTAATTTTCTTGCCACACATCAAGGAGTTCAGATGTTCAAATGTGTGTGAAATCTTATGGGACTTAACTGCTAAGGTCATCAGTCCCCAAGCTTACACACTATTTAGACTAAATTATCCTAAGGACAAACACACACATCCATGCCTGAGAGAGGACTGGAACCTCCTCTGGGACCAGCCGCGCAGTCCATGACTGCAGCACCGTAGACAGCTCGGCTATTCCCGCGCGGCTCAAAGAGTTCAAACAACACAGAATGCACACTTCATAAACTGCAGATAACAGTTACTTTTAAAAAAAAAACCTACTCCTAATCGACATAAGTGTTACAATTTTCGACGTGATTATGCACGCACGACGGGAAATAAGACATTGAACGCAGAATGATACCTACAGATAGATGCATGGGACATTCCATTTTGGAAGTCATTAGGGAATTCAATATTGCGCGATCCATAGGGTCAAGAGTATGCCGAGAATAGCACATTTCAGGCACTACCTCTCACGATGGACAATGCAGTGTCTGACGGCCTTCACTTAACCACCGAGAACAGCAGAGTTTGCATTGAGTGTCAGTGCTAACAGACAATCAACACTGAGTAAAACAACAGCAGAAATCAATGCCACGGATCCATGGACGCAAGTTTTCCACAAAGCACTGTGCAAGTTGGTAGTGGCCCTATAATGGTGTGGGCTGTGTTTACGTGGAGTGGACTATGTTCTCTGGATGTTCTGTTTCTTGGAGACTAATTGCAGCCATTGATAGATGCCATGTTCCCGAACAACGATGAAATTTTTATGGATGACAGTGTGCCATGTCACCGGGCCACAATGTTTGAGTGGTTTGAAGAACATTGTGGGCAGTTTGAGCGAATGGTTTGGCCACCCGAATCGCCTGACAGGATTCCTATCGAACATTTATGGGATATAATCGAGAGTTCAGTTCGCGTACAAACTTCTGCACCGGCAACACTTTCGCAGTTATGACGGCTATAGTGGCAGCAAGACTCGGTATCTCTGCAGGGGACTTCTAACGACTTGTTGAGTCCATGCCACGTCGAGTTGCTCCACTGTGCCGGGCAAAAGAGGTCCGACACTGTCTCTGGTGGAACAGCTCGGACACCAATACCGACCTACTTCCCGTATGCAGCATACCAAGGATCAATATACACAACGGTTGAGGACCTTTTTACCTCATCGGGGGACACCGCGGCTTAATTAATCCCAAGCAGCGCATTCCAGAGGGGTCGCAGCGTTACACTGGTAAGTGTGCTCGCACTGTCGAGTTCTTTCTGCATTTACCCCGAGTTTGTAATCAATGAAAGGACATTGTATAATCTGTGAATCCATCAAGTTTCAGTTCTTTTCTCGCTTCCCTTCTAGCTGCTTTACATTGTTTGTCAGACAGTATATGTGTGACATGGTATTATTGCAATGCCTACAGGGGGTGACAAATTTGTCATCCCGTAGGGGCATATGTGAATTCTGACCACAATCTATTGGTTATGAACTGTAGATTAAAACTGAAGAAACTGCAAAAAGGTGGGAATTTAAGGAGATGGGACCTGGATAAACTGAAAGAACCAGAGGTTGTACACAGCTTCAGGGAGAGCATAAGGAATGGGGGAAAGAAATACAGTAGAAGAAGAATGGGTAGCTTTGAGAGATGAAATACTGAAGGCAGCAGACGATCAAGTAGGTAAAAATATGAGGGCTAGTAGAAATACTGGGCTAACTGAAGAGATACTGAATTTAATTGATGAAAAGAGAAAACACAAAAATGCAAAGCAGGCAAAAAGGAATACAAACGTCTCAAACATGAGATCGACAAGAAGTGCAAAATGCCTAAGCAGGGATGACTAGAGGACAAATGTAAAAATGTAGAAGCTTATCTCACAAGAGGTAAGATAGATACTGCCTACGGGAAAATTAAAGAGACCTTTGGAGAAAAGATAACCACTTGTATGAATATCAAGAGCTCAGATGGAAACCTAGTTCTAACCAAAGAAGGGGGTTACAAAGTAGACTAGCCTCCAAGTGGTGTACCCCGGGCAACGTAACTAAGTTACGGCTAAATAGTCACAGATATAGGCTGCTGGACCTTTGGTGGTTGCAAATTACCTTAGTATATCCCAGTTGGTAGAGGTTACATAGCAATGAAGCAAAACAGTTCTGCCAAGAACTACCTGACAAAGGACTTAGGGAATACCCTCCGGCTCTTACAGCTAAACATAGAGGGAACAAGCAGAACAAATATTGATTGAAAACAAGGTGGTCGTTGTTCTACTATAGGAAACCCACTGCTCAGACGAAACCCAACTTCATTCCAGGTGTAAGCTGCTGCTGCGACACACCATGGAAGTTACGGATCTGCAACATATATCAAGAATGATGTTGAAGAGGTAACAGATGTCCAAACAAAAACGGAAAATAACATCCATATCATCAGGCTGAAAGTCGTCAACACAGAGATTGTGAACATCTATAAGCCCCCAGCACAACCATGGGTAAATGAAGCTACTCAAAATATTCCACATCGCGGAATAGTAATTGGAACTTCAACAGCCGTAACACACAATGGGGCTACTGAACCACGAATGAAGATGGTGAGAAAGTATCAGAATGGGCTGAAATGGAACGCCTTTTGTTACTATTTGACGGGAAGGACAAAGGGACATTCCACTCAGCTAGATGGGCTCAGGACTACACTCCCGATCTCTGTTTCGTTACCACTAACAACAAAGGATTACCCTTGCAGAGCAGCAGGAAGGTGCTCACTGATTTCCATAGAAGCCAACACCGACCTGTACTGGTGAAAATTGGACTCGAAATCCCAGTTGTGAAGTCTATACCAAAGCCACAATGGAATTTCCAAAAAGCCAAATGGGAAAAATTCTCTGAAGAGGTTGATCATAATATTTAGTTTATTCCACCTACAGTTAGGCACTACGACCGCTTTGTTAGACTAATTCATTCCCTTGCCAGAAAACATATTCCAAGAGACTACAGAGAGAACTACATTCCTGGATCGAGCCCTAGATGTCAAGAATTGTATGACGAATTTAAAACGACTCGAGACACCAAGGTAGCAGATGAATTGATTTCGGCCCTAGATTCAGCTAGGCAAAAGAAATGGATGGAACTAACTGAAAACATATCTAACCAACACTCCAGTAAGAAAGCTTGGAATTTATTAAGAAAGCTTGGCAGTACCACAAAAGTTAACATCTTATCAGACAAAATAAATCCTAACAAAATAGCAGCCAGGATTGTTAATATAACAAGAACACCAAGCAACAACAACAAACAGAAAGCCAAAGAAATAAAACATGAGCTAAAGTCTAAAAAGGCTCAGGGACAGCCTTCCGAATTTGCACAGAAAATCTCTGCAGCGAAGTTGTTTCAGCCCTAGATACTCTGAAATCTGGTAAAGCGGCTGGTTGTAATGGTATATACCCGGAGTTCATTAAACATGCTGGCCAAGGTGCAGTGCAGTGGCTAACTGCACTGTTTAATGAAATTCGCGCAACAGGAAGACTGCCAAATCTTTTTAAGAAAACTAAAATAATTGCCATCCTGAAACCGTCAAAATCTGGTAACAATCCTGAAGACTATAGACTCATTGCACTTCGAAGTGTCTGCTATAAAGTGCTGGAGAGAGTACTCTATTATAGAATTGCACCAACTATCCTGAAACACATTCCTGTAGAACAGGCTGGTTTCAGATGAAACTGCAGTTGTAGCGATCAAGTGCTAGCGTTGGCAACATACATAGAGAAGTGCTTCGAAGACCTGAAGAAAACAATGGCCGTGTTTATTGACCTAACATCAGCATATGATACAGTGTGGCGGAAAGGCATGCTTCTTAAGTTCTTAAGAATAATTCCATGAAAAATAATTGCACAACTACTCAATAACATGCTGCCCAATATGAAATTCCAAGTTCACCTAAAAGATCAAGTAATCAAGGTATACAATTTAAATGACGGACTACCACAAGGATCAGTATTGGGCCCCCCTACTTTTCAATTTATATGTCGCTGACTTACCAGAAACGAAAGCAAGAACATTTATCTATGCTGATGACATAGCCTTGGTGACGCGGGCTAACGATTTTACAACTTCAGAAATGACTCTCACTCAGGATCTGCGAATTCTAGATGAATTTTTTAATGTATGGCGACTCAAAGTACACAGAAATGAAACTGAATCCTCCACCTTTCATCTGAGTAATAGGCATGCTCGCTATAAACCGCAAATTTCCTTTAGAAATCAGTTGCTGTTATATAACCCATTCCCAAAATATCTCGGCGTGACCTTGGATCGTTCGCTAACATATAGAAAACACCTAACTGAAACAGCTTTAAAAATGAGAACCAGAAACAATATATTACACAAACTCTCCGGAACATGCTGGGGAGCTAAGTCATCAGCACCCAAAACAACTGCCCTCTCACTTGTATACTCTGTTGGGGAATATTGCAGCCCAGTATGGCCGAACAGCGCTCATACAGCCATGGTAGACACGCAGCTGAATGTAGCCATGAGAAGCGTATCCGGGACAATAAAGTCCACACCCACAGAATGGCTACCTGTTCTGTCTAATATTGCACCACCGAAGTTACGACGTCAAGCAGCATTGAAAAGGGAATGGGACAAACGCTCCAAGAATCACGAGTTACCGCTACACCAGGACTGTGATGCCACTCAAAGGCAACGTCTTAAGTTCAGGAAACCCTCCTGGAGACTTGGAAAAAGGCTTACTTCTGAAGGATTCCAACCAGAAACAGCATGGCGGGAAGAATGGTTCGCAGCCAATCCAGATTCTGGAGGTCTCATTGCTGATCCTACCGAGTCCTTCCTGGATTCCACTTACCTAGGAGGTCGTGGACCACCCTAAATCACATACGCACCAAGCACGGAAGATGCCAGGACTTGAAGCATAAGTGGGGAATGGCTGAAAGTGCCAAGTGTGACTGCGGACACCAACGACAAACAATACACCACATAGTCACAGAGTGTCCCCTACGGAAATATGCTGGAACTCTGACCAGCATACATGAAGTCTCTGAGGAAGCAATCTCCTGGCTGGATACTTTAGATATTTACCTATAGTTTTTATTACAACTTGAAGCTCTGTTTGTCAAAATTACTGATTATAAAAACCACATTTTCTCTTTTACATGTAACTCATCCTAGTGTTTTTATCCATATGTATGTTATTGATTTATCGATCTAATCTAAGACTTTTATTACCATAAATGAATGTAATCTGTTTTATTTGTAGTTATGCATATTCTGTTACCAGTAACATTATTGCTGTTCAATTCAAGTAATGTATCCTTGATGTCAAACGAAATAATAAATAAAAACCAAAGAAGGGAAAGCAGAAAGGTGGAAGGAGTATGTAGAGTGTCTTTACAAGGGTGATGTACTTGAAGATAATATTACGGAAATGGAAGAGGATGTAGATGAAGATGAAATGGGAGATACGATACTGCATGAAGAGTTTGACAGAGCACTGAAAGACCTGATTCGAAACAAGGCCCTGGGAGTAGACAGCGTTCCATTAGCCTTGGGAGAGCCAGCGCTGACAAAACTTTACCATCTGGTGAGCAAGATGTATAAGACAGGCAAAATACTCTCAGACTTCAAGAAGATTATAATAATTCCAATTCCAAAGACAGCAGATGTTAGCAGATGTGAAAATTACCAAAATATCAGTTTAATGAGCCACGGCTGCAAAATACTAACGCGAATTCCTTACAGACGAATCGAAAAACTAGTAGAAGCCAACCTTGGGGAAGATCAGTAGAAATATTGGAACACGTGAGGCAATACTGACCTTACGACTTATCTTAGAAGAAAGATTAAGGAAAGGCAAACCTACGTCTCTAGCATTTATAGACTTAGAGAAAGCTTTTGACAATGTTGACTGGAATACTCTCTTTCAAATTCTGAAGGTGGCAGGGGTAAAATACAGGGATCGAAAGGCTATTTACAATTTGTACAGAAACCAGATGGTAGTTATAAGAGTCGAGGGACATGAAAGGGAAGCAGTGGTCGGGAAGAGAGTGAGACAGGGTTGTAGTCTCTCCCCGATGTTATTCAATCTGTATATTGAGCAAGCAGTAAAGGAAACAAAAGAAAAATTTGGAGTTAGTATTAAAATCCATGGAGAAGAAATAAAAACTTTGAGGTTCGCCGATGACATTGTAATTCTGTCAGAGACAGCAAAGGACTTGGAAGAGCAGTTGAACGGAACGGACAGTGTCTTGAAAGAAGGGTATAAGATGAACATCAACAAAAGCAAAACGAGGATAATGGAATGTAGTCGAATTAAGTTGGGTGATGCTGAGGGAATTAGATTAGAAAATGAGACACTTAAAGTAGTAAAGGAGTTTTGCTATTTGGGGAGCAAAATAACTGAAGTAGAGAGGATATAAAATGTAGACTGGCAATGGCAAGGAAAGCGTTTCTGAAGAAGAGAAATTTGTTAACATAGAGTATAGATTTAAGTGTCAGGAAGTCTTTTCTGAAAGTATTTGTATGGAGTGTAGCCATGTATGGAAGTGAAACATGGACGATAAATACACTCCTGGAAATGGAAAAAAGAACACATTGACACTGGTGTGTCAGACCCACCATACTTGCTCCGGACACTGCGAGAGGGCTGTACAAGCAATGATCACACGCACGGCACAGTGGACACACCAGGAACCGCGGTGTTGGCCGTCGAATGGCGCTAGCTGCACAGCATTTGTGCACCGCCGCCGTCAGTGTCAGCCAGTTTGCCGTGGCATACGGAGCTCCATCGCAGTCTTTAACACTGGTAGCATGCCGCAACAGCGTGGACGTGAACCGTATATGCAGCTGACGGACTTTGAGCGAGGGCGTATAGTGGGCATGCGGGAGGCCGGGTGGACGTACCGCCGAATTGCTCAACACGTGGGGCGTGAGGTCTCCACTGTACATCGATGTTGTCGCCAGTGGTCGGCGGAAGGTACACGTGCCCGTCGACCTGGGACCGGACCGCAGCGACGCACGGATGGACGCTAAGACCGTAGGATCCTACGCAGTTCCGTAGGGGACCGCACCGCCACTTCCCAGCAAATTAGGGACACTGTTGCTCCTGGGGTATCGCGAGGACCATTCGCAACCGTCTCCATGAAGCTGGGCTACGGTCCCGCACACCGTTAGGCCGTCTTCCGCTCACGCCCCAACATCTTGCAGCCCGCCTCCAGTGGTGTCGCGACAGGCGTGAATGGAGGGACGAATGGAGACGTGTCGTCTTCAGCGATGAGAGTCGCTTCTGCCTTGGTGCCAATGATAGTCGTATGCGTGTTTGGCGCCGTGCACGTGAGCGCCACAATCAGGACTGCATACGACCGAGGCACACAGGGCCAATACCCGGCATCATGGTGTGGCTAGCGATCTCCTACACTGGCCGTACACCTCTGGTGATCGTCGAGGGGACACTGAATAGTGCACGGTACATCCAAACCGTCATCGAACCCATCGTTCTACCATTCCTAGACCGGCAATGGAACTTGCTGTTCCAACAGGACAATGCACGTCCGCATGTATCCCGTACCACCCAACGTGCTCTAGAAGGTGTAAGTCAACTACCCTGGCCAGCAAGATCTCCGGATCAGTCCCCCATTGAGCATGTTTGGGAATGGATGAAGCGTCGTCTCACGCGGTCTGCACGTCCAGCACGAACGCTGGTCCAGCTGAGGCGCCAGGTGGAAATGGCATGGCAAGCCGTTCCACAGGACTACATCCAGCATCTCTACGATCGTCTCCATGGGAGAATAGCAGTCTGCATTGCTGTGAAAGGTGGATATACATTGTACTAGTGCCGATATTATGCATGCTCTGTTGCCTGTGTCTATGTGCCTGTGGTTGTGTCAGTGTGATCATGTGATGTATCTGACCCCAGGAATGTGTCAATAAAGTTTCCCCTTCCTGGGACAATGAATTCACGGTGTTCTTATTTAAATTTCCAGGAGTGTATTTTGGGTATGTGGTGCTACAGAAGAATGCTGAAGATTAGATGGGTAGATCACATAACTAACGACGAGGTATTGAATAGGATTGGGTAGAAGAGGAGTTTGTGGCACAACTTGACTAGAAGAAGGGATCGGTTGGTAGGACATGTTCTGAGGCGTCAAAGGATCAACAATTTAGTACTGGAGGGCAGCGTGGAGGGTAAAAATCGTAGAGGGAGACCAAGAGATGAATACACTAAGCAGATTCAGGATGATGTAGACTGCAATAGGTACTGGGATATGAAGAAGCTTGCACAGGATAGAGTAGCATGGAGAGCTGCATCAAACCAGTCTCAGGACTGAGGACCACAACAACAAACAGGGGTATAACCCTTTATGGAAATACATTTTTTACTCGGCGATTGGATTACGCTTAATTTATTTCACTGTCGATTTCGGCCTGCAGCTATTTTCACGTGGTTCTGCAGTCCTTCGACATATTAATACATTTACTGTTTTAATAAAACATATAATACTCACTCTAAGAACAGTGTATTTTTTCAATTCATTTTTAATTATTTTTAATTCATGTATTAATTTTTCATGGTACTATATAACCACTTGAAAATGAATGCATGCCGTAATCGGTAGTGGAATAAACTCTCATGCCTCAGACAGTCGCATTTCCTTAAATGATGCAAAAATAGTATAAGGTGTCAATCTGACCTACTCTGGCTACACATTAAACGCTCGTGTAACTGTACATTGTTGTCATTAGTTGTTTGGCCACTTAGAAGTGTAAGAGCGCACTGGACTATGCACAGCGACACCTCACACGGTCAGAGATAAACGTTTTCATCTCCATACCACGGCTACACAGCCGAAACTGCAGAGTAGTGCTGATAACAAAGTGAAATGATGTTTTAACCCAACCGACGAGAGCCCCAGACTGTTATCACTGTTTCCCACGGTGGTCTTCGTCCCTTGACCACGCTCGCGGCGCCGGCGTTGTTGGTTAGGTTGTGGTAATGTGAGCGGCAGTGATGTGGCTTGGTGCCGTTCCTAACGCCATCTATCATCCTGGAACGGTATCTGTGTACCCATTCTGTCTGCGTTTGGAGTAAATCTCACCTTCTAATCTGATGCTCTCAAGACCTTTTGATATTGTTTCCCTGGCTTCTATAAGGGTTTCTCGATGATTGGTTCAAATTGCTCTGAGCACTATGGGACTTAACATTTGAGGTCATTAGTCCCCTAGAACTTAGAACTACTTAAACCTTACTAACCTAAGGACATCACACACATCCATGCCCGAGGCACGGTTCGGACCTGCGACCGTAGCAGCAGCGCGGTTCCGGACTGAAGCGCCTAGAACCGCTTTGCCACAACGGCCGCTTCTCGATGCTTATCATTTACGTTTCCATTCCAGATATTTAGGCTCTCTGCCATTTCAGGACTAGTTCTTCACGTTCAAAATTCCACCAGACGTGTTTGAGTTTTCCGTCAGGGAGCGTAGTGTCTTCTGCTGCTTGTCTTACGTCTTTTTGGACTTGTTGCCACTTTTCTGTCATGTATTTCTAATAGTATTTTAAAATTCCTTTTCACTAACTCGTGCTTTATAATATTAATAATTAAAAAATAGTACTATAAAAGTTTTTTAATCACTCCTGCAGGTGGAAAAGCTCCTGAAATGGTAAAATGGAGCATATAAATTTTTTAGTTGCTCAGTAATGAATTTTCATTCCACCAGGCGGCATCAGTTTCCCTACAAATCAACGAGAACGTTGACCGACGGCATTGGGTAGAGGCCAGTGACCGTTCTCAAAATTACGAAGTTTGCGTAATTACTTTGCCCGGATACTGATAGAAATGATCGGTAAAAGAGATCTGAGGGAAGCTGAAATAAAAGTTTGATAAAGTAACAGTAAAGTTACAGGTACGAAAGCGACACTTACATTTTATGAAACAGTAATCGAAAACAAACGAGAAGGAGAGAGAGCTTAGAGTTCCTGCTTTTATATAGTCCAAAACAAATTACGGCGACTGCCTTCAACTTGCTTCAAAGAGCAATATATAAACATATCTCTGGAATATTTTTTATCGGAACAGCAAAAAATACATCCCCTATATTAAATCATGGTTTTTTCCTCCTTACTTTTCAGATTTCTTCAGACAGAGAAAATTTACTCTTAAGGTCCTTGAGTATTAATTAAACCTTTGCAACGTATTCTACTAATTTTTCAGAAAGCAACGTTTCAGTTGGCCAGACTTATTAAGTTGGTACTGATTTTTTTTCTAATTGTCGGTTCAATTTTGAACTCGATTATGGAGATATAATGAACCAAATTTAACCGATACTTTTAGTGACTTAAAAACTGAGTATTTCTATTCCAGAGTGTTTACTTATAGCCACATGATTAACTTGTTTCTCATCGAAATTTGGATTAGGTGACGCCCATATAGCTTGCTTCTGAGGAAGCTTCTTAAAGAATATCGAGTTTACTGCAATACCATCTTCTTCACACAGTTGGTTGATAAGCCGTCCTTCATTTGCATTAGCTCTTTCATATGCAGGATATCTACCTACTACATGTCTGTGACCATGTTCCTTGCTAATGTGGGTATTATAATGTTCATGTAATGCTACTGTGTTTCTTGGTGGAATTCTGTTAATGTGCTGCTCAATAATGGTTCAAATGGCTGTAAGCATTATGGGACTTGACATCTGAGGTCATTAGTGTCCTAGACTTAGAACTACTTAAATCTAACTAACCTAAGGACATCACACACACCCTTTGCCCGAGGCAGGATACGAACCTGCGACCGTATCAGCCGAGTGGTTCCGGACTGAAGCGCCTAGAACCGCTCAACCACAGCGGCCGGCAATGTGCTGCTGACAATTTGCCTGAGTTCCTCTGTTTGCTCTTTTTGTGATCTGTTTTCTCTTTTATTTGTTGGTGCGTGTGACTTTACCACAGTTACACACTGTTTCTTGATTTAAAGTTTTTTTGGAGGGCTTTTCGTTTATGAATGTAAATTTTATTATTGAGTCTAATTTATTTTTATTAACAATCCTGTTCCAAGTTGTGCAATGTTTTTCATAATGGTCTATCATGATTTGCCGTTAAAAATCCGGAAACCTTCTAGTCAAAAGAGTGTTCATCTAGTCAAAGGAGTCTCGTAGAGAGCAGTTATCACAATATTCTACGTTTTTGGGACAGCCAGTTAATGTTTTGTAAATGTTTTTTGACATGACAATCAGATATCACTGTGCGATATTTGATTATTTTTGTAGTTATTTCTTGGCTATTTCCGAGGAAAGCACATGGATTGCTAACTCAGGAACGAAGCTTTACATTTTCCTGTTAGAAACGAGAGGGTCCACGACCTGGCTTGACCTCAGTAGGTCATTCACAAAGGCTACAGACAAAGCACCGGGCACTGCAGTTTCTGGAAGTCGGTTGCAGTCAGACCCTACTAACCACTTGGGTGGTGTGAGAAATTCCACTCCAGTTTCTGTTATAAAATGTCATGAGTCTTACCTGTCCCTATGTTTCGCCACTAAGGGACTGCATAAGTACCAACCTCTGGCTAGTAAGCTAATTTCAGCATGGTTTCCGTGTATTCACGTAAATAAAGCGAAATTCTCGGTGGTCGCTTTGGCGATGGCTGGGAGTCCTCAACCTTGAATTTTTCAAAAGACTTCAGATGTTAAGTCACATAGTGCGTAGAGCCATTTGAACCATTTTTTAACTCTTGTTGGCTCGTTAATTATATTGTTTCATGAAATCTGGACTCGTTTACTTTTGCACTTGCGAGCTGCACCTGCTAGGAAATCTTGAAGCGCTTGTCAGGCAATTTTTCACGTAATTGAGTTATCTTCCGACAGTGTTACCGGGACATTCTTGATTAAACTGAGCTTCTAGAGAGCTTTGTGCTCCTTGTGCTGAAGAAATCTCTCATTCAATTTTTACGAGACTATGTTTATTTCGATGTAAACGTATTCTCTGTCTTTTAATGTGGTATATGTCGATATACTAGAGTAAATAAATGTCTTTCTAAACTCAGGTTGGACTTCAACCTCAGAACCTAACCATTGTCTTATAACTCATCCTGGTTAGGCGACCCTTTGAATATAAACACAACAGGGGTGTCCCCATTTCTAATGTGTTGTCACATTGTGACGGTGTTGCTTAGCAATAGTGGCCAAAACTTTTGATCATTCAGCTTATACGCAGAGATTGTGATCAGTTGTTTAACTGATCATAGCGAGAATTTCATTCTCTCGTTTAGCGTAGTGTGCGTTTGAGGATCTCGTATGTAAGGTGAGAGAGTGTAACACATGCACCAGACTGCAACCTACGAAGCGTATATTTCACTTTGCGTAGGGTGTATCTGTTGCGGGACGTGGGTACACCAGCTCGGTATGTCCATGACCTTTACCCATACGTAATACCCGTAAATATCGCGTTCAAAACTTAACACATTTAACAAAAATAATATCATCTCTGTGATGTCCACAATCCATCAAATCTTGTTGGTGAAATACTTAAACATTGTGTACGCGGTGTAGAAGTATGAAGCCCGAATTTGGTTGCAATAATTATAGGTCTGATTTTTGAAACTGATTAATAGTGTTTTATTCAAAATGATCTCCATTGTTGCTTATACATGTCTCCCGCCTCCCGTGTCTCCGGCAGGGCATGAATGCCACACTCAGGGATTTTCTCTGCCTCGTGATGGCTGGGTGTTGTGTGATGTCCTTAGGTTAGTTAGGTTTACGTAATTCTAAGTTCTAGGGTACTGATGACCATAGATGTTAAGTCCCATAGTGCTCAGAGCCATTTGAACAATTTTTTTGAATGCCACATCCAACAAAAAAAGTAAAAATAAATAAATAAGTAAATAAGCAGTTCTTCTTTTGACGCGAACCAGTCAGAGAGCCGTTTTCGTACACTTTCATACGAATTGACGGGTTGTTCAGCTAGAGCGTGTCCCAGTGATGCAAACAGATGATAATCGAACGGAGCCAAGTCTGGAGAATAAGCGGCATGCTCTAGTATATTGCCCTTTTTCCAAAGCGGTTTGGTCTTTCAGTGGTTGTCGATGGCTTGCCTGTATTCATCCTTGATTTATGCCGCTTAGGACTCTCAAAATACATCCATTTTTCATCACCTGTATCTATTGGATGGAAAAACGAGTTTCTTTTGTAACTGGCGAGCAGCATTTCACACGTGATCTTTCGATTTTCTTGCTGTCTTTCATTCAGTTCATGCGGGGCTCGTTTTTGCCACTTTCCCATTGCTTTCAACCGAAGAGAAACGGCTTTCTGCATCACATTCAATTGTTCCGAGAGTTCCTGTTGAGTTTTAGTATCATCTTCACGCAATAAGGGCTGCAATTCCTTGTCTGCCAACTTTTTCGATGCTTTCCCGCGCTCGTCGTTTCTCATGTCAATATCACCACTTTTGAATTTTTTGAACCACTCGAAGCACCATGTTTTCCCAAGAGCATGTTCGCCGAAAGCTTCGACAAGCATTAGATTCGATTCTGCAGCAGTTTTCTTCAAATGATAACAGAAAACCAATGCTGTTCCCAAATCGTAGCTCGTAGACATAAAACTCGACATGCTTTCGGGTTTGAAACAGTTACCGATGTAGGGAACTTGGGTCACTGTGTGTTGACATCCGTCGTCAGCCGTTACTGGAAGCAGATGGCGCTGTAGACGCGGTCTCACGGACCCTACACCGACGGCTAGCGCCATATATACGAAAATTCCAGCTTCATATTTCTACAGCTAGTATAGTCACAGAAACATTCCACGAGATTCGCCACATTCGCAGCCAGTTCGAGGCTCCGCGGGACGCAGAGGACGTGCGCAAGTGCCGGAGGCAGATAACTCACGTCGAGGATACGGCGTGGCGCGGCGCGAGTTAAATAATGCAGAGAGCTTTGGCGACGGCTGCAGCGGCGTATTTGTGAGCTTACGACCGCAGCGGCGACTGCGCACAGGCCACCGTCAGCCCCAGCATCGAAACCAACACTGGCTCGCTTTCTCGCTCCGTCGCAGGTTTGGAACGCAGATCGTGGGTCTGACATTTTCTGACACTTGCGAGCACTTCGACGCTGTTTTCAGCTTCAGCTACTCTGACCTTTGACTGTTTGTTGTTGCTTCTCTGTACACCATGTGATCAAAAGTACCCGCACCCCGAAAAACATACGTTTTTCATATTAGGTGCATTGTGCTGCCACCTGCTGCTACGTACTCCATATCAGAAACCTCAGTAGTCATTAGACATCGTGAGAGAGCAGAATGGGGCGCTTCGCGGAACTCACGGACCTCGAACGTGGTCACGTGAATGGGTGTCACCCACCACTCCTAAACATCCCTAGGTCTACTGTTTTCGATGTGATAGTGAAGTGAAAATGTGAAGGGGCATGTGAAGCACAGGCCGACCTCGTCTGTTGACTGACAGATACTCCAGACAGTTTAAGAGGGCCGTAATGTGTAATAGGCAGACATCTATCCAGACCATCACACAGGAATTACAAACAGCATCAGGATCCACTGCAAGCATTATGACTGTTAGGCGGGACGTGAGAAAACTTGGATTTAATGGTCGAGCCGCTGCTCATAAGCCACACATCACGCAGTTAAATCGCAAACGACGCCTCGCTTGGTGTAAAGAGATTAAACATTAGACGACTGAACAGTGGAAAAACGTTGTGTGGAATGACGAATCACCCGGTACATAATTTGGAGATCCGATGGCAGGGTGTGGGTATGGCGAATGCCCGGTAAACGTCATCTGTCAGCGTGTGTAGTGCAAGCGGCAAAATTCGAAGGCGGTGGTGTTATGGTGCGGTCGTGTTTTTCATTGAGGAGGCTTGCGCCCCTTTTGCGTGGCACTATGACAGCACAGGCCTACTTTGATGTTGTAAGCACCTTCCTGCTTCCCACTGTTGAATACCAATTAGGGAAGGCGACTGCATCTTACAACACGATCGAGCACCTGTTCATAATGCACGACCTGTGGCGGAGTGGTTACATCCCTGTATTGGACTGGTCTGCAGAGAGTCCTGACCTGAATCCTACAGAACACCTTCGGGATGTTTTGGAACGTCGACTTCGTGCCAGGCATCACCGACCGACGTCGATACCTCTCCTAAGTGCAGCACTGCGTGACGGATTGGCTGCCATTCCCCATGAAACCTTCCAGCTCTTGATTGATCGTATGCCTGCGACAGTGGAACCTGTCATCAAGTATAAGACTGGGACAACACCATATTGAATTCCAGCATTACCGATGGAGGGCGTCTCGAACTTGTAAGTCGTTTTCAGCCAGGTGTTCGGATACTTTTGATAACACAGTGTAATTTGACTGGATGACAAGTCTTTCATCGACATTCCTTTTCACGTTTTCACATTACTATTGGTACTCCGACGCCCGTCAGACGTTTCTGATAACCAGCTTTCCATTCTTTCGTAGTGATTGGAGATACACTGTTCAACAGAAGTCTGGAATACCATCGTAAAATGTAGTCTACGGTACTATACCTCTCATTGACTAAGGCACTTCATACATCATCCAGTTAGAGTTCACATACTAGACGGTGTTTACTACTGGCGCGCTTTGTGGCCGTCTCCTAATCATGTAAACATACCACCGCCGCAGCGGCACACCGCGAGCGGTCCAGTATCAACAAAACAGCTTCATTCAGTTTTTATTCAGCACTGCAGCAACGTGCCACGTAGAGGCATACAACACTTTAATTTTTGAGAACACGTGTCTCTGGAGCACAGCGGTTTGTTTATTACTAAAAAATGAATATGAACAGTCACAATCGCAACAAACTTTTTTGTATGTATTACGTTTATCAGTTTCGGTCTGTTTTAGACCATATTCAGACCTGCACCACGATGGTAGATCATGGCTGACGCTACACCTCCACGAACTTTGACAGAATCAGGATAATGGCTTTACTTTCAGCAGGTCACACACAACAAGATGTTGCCAGTCGTTTACATGTCACACAAAGTGGTGTGGCGAAAGTACAGAGAGACGGGAAATGTGAATGATACACCTCGAATTGGTCCTCCTCGTATGACAACACCAATACAGTATCGTTTCCTCTAACTGTCGGCTCGCAGGTGTCCAACATTAGTTGCCAGAAATATTGGAAATTACTTCTTCCTGACACCAGGAATTCGTATCTCAGATCAAACAATTGCATCAGGGTGGTCTTCATTCCAGAAGACTATCGAGAAGTTTTGCACTGAAGCAATGGTACCGACGCATTCGAAGGACCTGGGCTCTTGCACATCGATATTAAGCCATTGCAGAATGGAAAAAATGTCATGTTTGCTGACGAGACCAGGATTGGTCTGTAACTGAACACTAGACGTTTTAGGGTTTGGAGAAGCTCTAGACGACACCAGGAACACCGGTACGTTCAGGCTGTCCATCCGCTAGCTGTAATATTCTAGGCGGCAATAATTATGGGACGGCGGACCCCCTAATTCCCATCTACTGGAATTTTACTGGTCCCCAATATCTCCGAGAGGCCTTACAAACGACTGTAAGACCCTATAGACGTGAAGTCGGTGACAACTTCGTCCCAGCCGACGACAATGGAAGACCGCACCGTACTCTAACAGTGCCTCGGTATCTTCAAAGAAGCAACATCAACCGAACGTATCGGCCAGCACAGTCCCCAGACATGAATGCAGTTGAGCATGCATGCGACCTTTTGAAGGGGGCGATTGCACAACGCCCGAATCCAGCTGACAATCTTTAGGACGTCATTGAAGCTGACAGTCAGGAGTGGGACCTCATACACCAAGATAAACTTGATGACCTCGACTAAAACATGCCTCGCAGAGCGGAGAAACTCATTCGAGTGCTGGGAGGACATAATCACTACCAAAAACTGATAATCATCATCATGAGGTAAATATTTTCACTGCTTTTATTTTCAAAATGTAGACTTAGAAGAGCGCCTGCTTTGTTTTGTAATGATTCAAAAAATGGTTCAAATGGCTCTGAGCGCTATGGGACTTAACATCTGTGGTCATCAGTCCCCTAGAACTTAGAACTACTTAAATCCAACTAACGTAAGGTCATCACACACATCCATGCACCAGGCAGGACTCGAACCTGCGACCGTAGCGGTCACGCGGTTCCAGACTGAAGCGCCTAGAACCGCACGGCAAAACCGGCCGACTTGTAATGATTGAAACCAACCAAAATCGTTCTTGTTTTGAGAAGGAATTATGTTTATTTTGTTAATAAGGTATTGGAGAAACCTCAGTGGGTGTATTATAAGAAGTCATTGTACAAACTATGGTATTTCAAACTTTTGTTGAGGTGTGTGTATTAGTGTCGCTTTCTCTTTTTTTCTTAAATTTTTTCAAACATTTACTAGGAGTATGCCACTTTTATTCCACTCATAAGGGTTTTCAGTTCCTCGCATTGTTATTCCACACTTAGACGTGCTTCTTTTCCCTTCTTAAATACACAGTCTGAGAAAAAAGATTAAGCTGGCTCAAGAGTTACTGACTTTCCTCAGAAGGAAAGTGTTTTCCAAAATCCGTTGGTAATTAGCTTCCGAGAAGCCACAGCAAGAAGCAGCATTTTTCAAATGGGAGACATTCACCTGAGGACGCAATGACACCTGTGGACTACGTGAACATTGTTATGAACCACCAACATCACTTCATGCTTGATATCTTTCCCGACGGCGCTGGCATCAAATGGTTCAAATGGCTCTGAGCACTATGGGACTTAACTGCTGAGGTCATCAGTCCCCTAGAACTTAGAACTACTTAAACCCAACTAACCTAGGGACATCACACAGATCCATACCCGAGGCAGGATTTGAACCTGCAACCGTAGCGGTCGCCCGGTCCCAGACTGTAGCGCCTATAACCGCTCGGCCACCCCGCCCGGCGGCGCTGGCATCATCCTGCAGGATAACTGCTTACCTTACAGGGCCAGACCCGGGCTACAGTGGTTTGACTAGCATTGTAGTGAAGTAACTTTGATGTCTTGGTCATCGAATTGCTTAACAAAATTGAACATTTCTGTGAAGCTGTCGGATGCCAGGTCAGCGCTCACAAACCGAGCACATTCGGTGTCATCTACCTCCGGAAAGTTACTGAGGACTTGTCACATCCACGTCATCCAAAATCGCTGTTGTACTGCCTTCCAAAAGTAGACCAATACGCTATTAAGCGAATTGTCAGAATATTTTGACACATCTGTGTGTATGTAGATATGGGTAGTGTCTGTCAGTAAAGGTCTGTAATTTGTTGTTGGAAGTTGCGGGACGCAGAGGTGTGGGTTCAATAATACAATCAGTCATGAGTAAGGTAATAGCGGCAATTGCCAGTGTAATGTTAGCAACGTTTCCGTATGTTCTGACGGAATAGATGTGTTTACTGTTGAACTGAAAGGTGCCTGTTAGTCAGCACTTTCATTCCCTCACAGTGTAGTTTGTCTTTAGTGTATCACGATACTTATAATGGGTGTGGCAGAAAAACGGGGCCATTTGTATACAGTGAAACAGCCCAAGGATTTTGTTGTAGAACAATTAGTCACACCAAGGAAACCCTTGCGTATTGCCATTTTATTTCACGCACGACTCATGTTTTTAGAACAGTGTCTTGTAGGTGACCACAGATGATGTGTCGACACTCGGACAATCTCCGACGTAAATCGTTCACGGCATGTTCAACCATCCGTATAGTAATGCATATGATTTCTGCACGAAAGTTGTCTTTCACTTCCGCAGTTGTGGGTAGACGTCTAGCATACGTCCTGTGTTTCAGAAAATCGCGAAGGGAGTAATCGCAGTCCGTAAGTCGGGAGGTATGGGAGGCCACAACATGTCCCAATTCCTTGAAATGAAGTAGTCACCGTACATTCTGATCACTGCTGCCTTTAAAATTTGAGCACAGTGAGATGTAGAGCCGTCTCGTAGAAACCAATACTCATTTGCAGGAAACTGAGGTCAGACGCAAGGAATGTGTCAAGCATGGTGGCGAAACGTTGTGATGTGACTGTGGTTGCTCGTCTATCGACAAAGACAGGGCCTGTTATGTCCGTTGAAAAGACAGAGCACCCCACATTGTGACCCTCTGGCTCTTAAGGGGCGCTGGTGGAATTCGTGAGAATTATATTCGTACCAGTAATGGCAGTTTTGTTTGTTGACGTAACCATAAAGATTAAAATGTGCCTCGTCACTCGTCCATAGCACATATGAGAAGCCTCCATTGACCCTGACTTTAGTCACCAGTTCACAAGACAGTCAATCGCTTTCCATAAACACTTTCATTTAACTGTTGCACAACCTGTAGCTACTGCTGTTGCAACTTTAAATCACTCAGTAAAATACGGTGTACACCACGACAGGACATTCCTCACTACTGCCGCAATTTGTCTCACAGAACGCTGTGGACTGGTTCTCGGAACATTTGGCATCTCTGTCTATTCGTTGCCGCGCAGGATTATCCAAGCGGTCTGAGGCGCTGCAGTCATGGACTGTGCGGCTGGTCCCGGCGGAGGTTCGAGTCCTCCCTCGGGCATGGGTGTGTGTGTTTGTCCTTAGGATAATTTAGATTAAGTAGTGTGTAAGCTTAGGAACTGATGACCTTAGCAACTAAGTCCCATAAGATTTCACACACATTTGAACTTTTTTTTTTTTGTCTATTCGTTCCCGTGAGCGACAACTTCTGGCCTTCCTGGCGATTTCAGTTTAAGTGCACAATTCTTGATCATACTGTACAAGATTGAAATGACGACGGTATTCCTGTCTAGCAGCAACACAACAGTCAACGTTTATGTGAAAGGACTTCACAATCTCAGAACGTTCAGGCCCGTTCCAGCGTTCTATCTCAGCGATTGGTGTATCTATCTGAAACGTATTACAAGCATTTAATGTTGTCAATAATGCAATTCCATTTCTAAAGACTGATTTAAACAGTCCGTTTTTTTTGGCACACCTTATATTTGAAATAATCTACGAGATCTTGCTCTAACCAACTTCTCTTGACCAACTTCTTTGCGTGACCCATGTGACAAACTTACGTCTTTGGCCAGTCGCTTTTGTTCTGAGCCAGTAGTATTCGTACCATGTGGTCTTGCACCTTTGTAAGTAATTTCTTGTCTGGAGTTGAAGACAAAGAGCCCCTTGGTGCTGAGTTTCTGATGCTGCGAAGGAAGCCGTTTTTGTCTGGCCCATGTCCTCGCCAGTTAGTAGACACTGCAGACCATAATGATAGGGCGAGAGCAACACAGTTTATTTTCCAGTGATAAAGTTGGTTATAGGTAGCGAGATTAGTTTGGGAATGTTTGCTTGTATTACTCCGCGAGTAGGCAGCCGATCTTATGATTCCGGACAGTGCTCAAAGTTTGTTATCATTAAATGCTTGGAAGCCTGTCATTGCATCACTAATTGCTTTATTCAGTTCCGGCTATTATAAATTCATCGACGTCAGCTGCTCATCGCGTGTAGCAGTAGTTCTTTTTGCTAAGTAGTCAGGATTACGTATTTCAGGTGATGTTGCACTGGTTTTCAAATTTGAATGTCGATTGGAATATCCCTTCCTGGTTGTGAAATTTTGCTACTGTTTTTACAGTCACTGTACTTGTGGAAAACTCACGTTTTGTGAACCCATTTGCCACGTCCATATTATTATTATTTGTACGTCATGTGTTTCAATGGGCCATGCTGGTGGGCAGTCATCTCATCACGCTTGAAAAGTCAAATACGCTGGCCGTAGTTAGTCTGATGAATCGCCACTCAACTACTGATTGGACAATGAAAATTATAAATAATAATGTGCAGAATCTCTCTGAAAACTAATTAGGTTTCAGGTCCTGATAAAAAGATAGGTCATCATATACTGGTCTACTGGCTGCTGCAATGAGACACTGTGTTGTGTCGCCACACTCAGAGTCCTGTTGGATACAAGCAAATTAGGGTTGCAAGTGGTCACACTTATGACTATTTTCTGCATTCTTAATTTACGTTTCCACAACCAGGTACACAGTCTCATAGCACAGCTGGTCGATACAACCAGGAAGCTAACGCTTGGTTAAAGTAATCTATTGCATTCTCGAATCTATTAATTTGTGTCCTACTTATACGTCTTACAAGGGGAAGGCCTCACACACGGCCAACCGATTCGGCTCATATTTGGTAGATCGCTAGTGTACAACCTATGGAAAATCACCCCTAAAGGTTCATTCGTGACAGTTGCTAGATTGGATTGCGTAATAATTGGGACTTTCGACGGGCGCTGATGACCGCTCAAACTGAAAATCATCATCAAAATGGTTCAAATGGCTCTGAGCACTATGGGACTTAAGGGTATACGGAATGAGTTGTTCGTTGATTTTTGGGTAAATACATTTTCGAAAAATTTAGACTCTCCCGTTTAATCCCATGTATAAAATATTTGGATGACGTGAATATAACTATTTTAAATAATTTTTTAAAATAATTTCAACACACGATGTTCCGCACCTTGTATATGAGACGCGAAATATACCTGATATAGACAGCCTTGCCAGAGATACACTCCTGGAAATTGAAATAGGAACACCGTGAATTCATTGTTCCAGGAAGGGGAAACTTTATTGACACATTTCTGGGGTCAGATACATCACATGATCACACTGACAGAACCACAGGCACATAGACACAGGCAACAGAGCATGCACAATGTCGGCACTAGTACAGTGTATATCCACCTTTCGCAGCAATGCAGGCTGCTATTCTCCCATGGAGACGATCGTAGAGATGCTGGATGTAGTCCTGTGGAACGGCTTGCCATGCCATTTCCACCTGGCGCCTCAGTTGGACCAGAGTTCGTGCTGGACGTGCAGACCGCGTGAGACGATGCTTCATCCAGTCCCAAACATGCTCAATGGGGGACTGATCCGGAGATCTTGCTGGCCAGGGTAGTTGACTTACACCTTCTAGATCACGTTGGGTGGCACGGGATACATGAGGACGTGCATTGTCCTGTTGGAACAGCAAGTTCCCTTGCCGGTCTAGGAATGGTAGAACGATGGGTTCGATGACGGTTTGGATGTACAGTGCACTATTCAGTGTCCCCTCGACGATCACCAGAGGTGTACGGCCAGTGTAGGAGATCGCTCCCCACACCCTGATGCCGGGTGTTGGCCCTGTGTGCCTCGGTCGTATGCAGTCCTGATTGTGGCGCTCACCTGAACGGCGCCAAACACGCATACGACCGTCATTGGACCAAGGCAGAAGCGACTCTCATCGCTGAAGACGACACGTCTCCATTCGTCCCTCCATTCACGCCTGTCGCGACACCACTGGAGGCGGGCTGCACGATGTTGGGGCGTGAGCGGAAGACGGCCTAACGGTGTGCGGGACCGTAGCCCAGCTTCATGGAGACGGTTGCGAATGGTCCTCGCCGATACCCCAGGAGCAACAGTGTCCCTAATTTGCTGGGAAGTGGCGGTGCGGTCCCATACGGCACTGCGTAGGATCCTACGGTCTTGGCGTGCATCCGTGCGTCGCTGCGGTCCGGTCCCAGGTCGACGGGCACGTGCAGCTTCCGCCGACCACTGGCGACAACATTGATGTACTGTGGAGACCTCACGCCCCACGTGTTGAGCAATTCGGCGGTACGTCCACCCGGCCTCCCGCATGCCCACTATACGCCCTCGCTCAAAGTCCGTCAACTGCACATACGGTTCACGTCCACGCTGTCGCGGCATGCTACCAGTGTTAAAGACTGCGATGGAGCTCCGTATGCCACGGCAAACTGGCTGACACTGACGGCGGCGGTGCACAAATGCTGCGCAGCTAGCGCCATTCGACGGCCAACACCGCGGTTCCTGGTGTGTCCGCTGTGCCGTGCGTGTGATCATTGCTTGTACAGCCCTCTCGCAGTGTCCGTAGCAAGTATAGTGGGTCTGACACACCGGTGTCAATGTGTTCTTTTTTCCATATCCAGGAGTGTATAATTGAGCACAAGAGAGTTAGCTTTTCTGTTGGCTACACTGCTAGACAGTTGACAATAGATTCTGCAGCATTTGTATTGTTTCCTTTGTGAGTACATCCATGTCATTGTTGTGAAAGTCGTATGTGGAGAAGTCATTGAGTTTTCTTTCCTTCAATATGCCAAGACCTAGTCTGGAGGTATTTAGAAAGCATGTACATTGGCGCAAGAAAGTAAAGTATTCTACAAATTCGTCTGATTCATCTTATCAGTATCTGATGTCCCAGTAGCGACTAACCTCAACAGTGGTAGTGATACATTGAGTGATGCTGCTGCCACTACACCGGAAATTGCTTCAAGAAGAACACTAGCTGGAATTGAAGAAGAATACAAGAAACTAAATGCTGGGACTATAAAATATGAGGTAATTAACGTCTCTTTATTGTCAGACGTTTTGGAGAACAATGTGTGCTGCAAACAATGTGATAAATGTAGTGTTTCATTGAAAACAAACTTACATGTAGGACTTGCTTGTGAATTAGAGTTGATGTGCAGTTATTGCAAACACAGTGTTACTTTCTTCAATTCCTCATATCTTACTGCAGATACAGGTAAACTATACGATATAAACATTAGACTGGTTTTTGGATTACGGTGTATAGGAAAGGGCAGGACTGCAGGTGCCATGTTGTGTGGTGTGATGAACCTCCCTCCTCTACCTTCAAAATGTGGCACGGGAAAACATGAAAGATGCTGTTGAGGAGCAGTTGTTGAAAATAATAATGGCAGAGACTTGTCCATAGCTTTTGATGGAAGCTGGCAGAAGAGAGGCCACATATCTCTGAATGGTGTAGTAACAGCTACAAGTGTGGACACTGGTAAGGTAGTTGATGTGGCAATACTTTCCAAGCATTGCAGATGCAAGGAGAAAATAAAAAATAAACATGAAGAGGAGTGCATGGCAAATTACTATGGGTCAAGTGGTGGTATGGAAGTTGCCGGTGTAAGAAATATTTATCAACGCTCAGTACAATGGTACAGCGTTAGATACATAAATTATCTTGGAGATGGTGACTCAAAGGGTTTCGAAGAAATTGAGGAACTGAGACCCTATGGTAACGATGTCAAAATTTCCAAACTGGAGTGTGTTGGCCATGTTCAGAAAAGGATGGGATCAAGACTTCGACGGCTCAAGGCTAGCATGAAAGGCAAGAAATTGAGCGATGGAAAAACTTTAGATGGGAAAAATAGACTGACAGATGCTACAATACATCGTATTCAGAAGTGCTATGGACTAGCAATAAGACAGAATACAGCCGATGCAGAATTAATGAGAAGAGCAGTCTGGGCTCTATTTTTTCATAAAGCTTCAAACAATGAGAATCCCCAACATGGGCTATGTCCAAAAGGAGACGATAGTTGGTGCAAGTACAACAGAGGCAAGGTAACTAAGAAACAATACAATCACCCTCATCACCTGCCACCTGCCATAATGGATGAAATAAAACCAATATTCCGAGACCTCGCAGATATTAGTCTACTAAAGAAATGTCTTCATGGCCGGACTCAAAATCCAAATGAGTGTGTGAACCATGTGATATGGAATAGACTACCTAAAACTGTGTTTGTGGGTATAAACTACTTAAACCTAACTAACTACTTAAACCTAACTAACCTAAGGACATCACACACATCCATGCCCAAGGCAGGATTCGAACCTGCGACCGTAGCGATCGCGCGGTTCCAGACTGTAGCGCCTAGAACTGCTCGACCACCCCGGCCGGCTAAACATCATCATAAACCAATATAGGTTATGATGATTAATCGAGTCAAAATTGGCGGGATCGATAGATAATTGTAAATAGAGCTTTTTTCATCATCAGGTATGGGGTCCTCAAACGCATACTTTTCCAGAAATCGAGAAAATAAAACTTTTACAACTGGCGCTTATGTACCCACATGGTAAACGCTTTTCGACGAGAGCTCCGAGAGCTCAGCGGCAAAGGTAACTGGCTGGGAAGCGAAAACCTGGGCTCGAACCTCGAGGAAACTCTACGTTTTCTCTTAAATTGTAGTTTATCGCATCAGAATTCGTAGGGTTAGGAGGGTTAATAAGGTACGCAACATCGGAATAATAACAGTAATAAGGTAGGCAAACTAATTTCCCAAACGTGGTGAATTAGTGAAGAATTAAACTTTTAAGCCTTGTCACATGAAAACAACTCCGAGTAAGAGTGCTACAAATTCCTCACCAGGCACCATGGATGGCCAACTGCGAGACGCTTGTTTACAGGGAGGCACGGGACAGAATTACAATTACGAACAACTTAAATTGGAAAGAACATATAGAAAATGTTGTGGGGAAGGCTAACCAAAGGCTGCATTTTATTGGCAGGACACTTATAAAATGTAACACACTTATTAAGGGACTGCCTACACTACGCTTGTCCGCCCTCTTTTAGAATACTGCTGCGTGGTGTGGGATCCTTACCAGGTAGGACTGACGGAGTACATCAGTAAAGTTCAAAGAAAGGCAGCACGTTTTGTATTATCCCCAAAATATGGGAGAGAGTGTCACAGAAATGATACAGGATTTGGGTTGGAAATCATTAAAAGAAAGGCGTTTTTCGTTGCGACGGAATCTTCTCACGATTTTCCAATCAATAACTTTCTCCTCCGAATGAGAAAATATTTTGTTGACACCGACCTACGTAGGGCGGAACGATCACCACGATAAAATAAGGGAAATCAGAGCTCGTACGGAAAGACATAGGTGTTCATTCTTTCCGCGCGCTGTACGAGATTGGAATAATAGAGAATTGTGTAGGTGGTTCGATGAACCATCTGCCAGGCACTTAAATGTGATTTGCAGAGTATGCATGTAGATGTAGATGTAGAATGCATGCGGGGGAGAGTTGTGTAGCCCCCGGCTGCCTGTTCGTCATATCATAGTTGTGAACCTCGAAGGATGAGGATGTCCATCACGAACCTTATACAAGTCCATCGGAGGTAGTTGTTTTCCGTCATTAGGCTGCAGCGAACCTCGAGGATACATGTCATGATTTTTCATCGCTAATCCTCCGAATAACATATCTTCTGTGAAAGAATACAGCGAGCTTCCGTAGTTAACATATGACTTGTGCTGTACGTAGTTTGTAGTAATTAGCTTTTCTGTTTATGAGGTAGTAACTAGCTGTTGTTTGTTGTGTCATATCTTCCAGCTGCATGCTCTGAATAATGGAGGATGTACACCCTTCGACTAACGCTGAAATATATAGTTGGAAGCCTGTCACAGAAGACGGCAAGCGGTAAGTTACCGACGCTGTGTTTTGGTTTGTAAAAGTGTTGCAAGACAGATGTATTATCAATGCACTCCCAGAAGCCGGCAGTTCTGTGTCTCGGCGTTCCAGATTGATAGGAGCGGCTATCGTCGAGCGATTTTTGGATCTGAAGAACGATATGTTCAGTGCCTTCAGAGTAGTCTTTGCTTCTTTATACATCCACACACACCTTGGAAAATCAGTACGCAAATCATACAAACGTCTACACTTGCGTGACGTTTGATTCCAGTCACAACGCAGAAACGATAATCTGTAGGGCCAACAGTTAAGGTTAAATACTGACAGTGGACGAATGCGTCCAAAAGTGGAACACACAAAATTCTCTAGAACAGCTGGCCACATCCCAAAATAGTGATAACCGTGCATCATAACCTCTGACTAGCACGCGGGGCGTAGATGAACGTTTGATTAATTCTAGCGAAACTCCCTACTACGCCCGCATCTCTCACGGGTTCATCGGCCAAACTGTTCACCGCCTGCTAAATCACATACCATTCTAGCTGCTCAGACTAGGAAAGGATCTTGTTACTTTGTGTGTCACGATCTTTTCTTCTTTACCCGTAAGCACGTTCTGGTGTTCAGTGTCAGTCATGTGTGTTTATTATGATCCATTGGGCAAAGAGAGGTAAATGCACACGGTGGAAGGTGTTGTAGGATGTGAAACACATTAATATTGCAAAAAGTGGAGCACTGTTATCCACATATCATACGAAAAACTAATTTTACATTTCGAGATCGCCTTGGAGACGCTGCTTATTGCCGAAAGGCGTCCTCTGTCGAACTGACGATTGTCTCAGTCACAGTGCACGCCCTGTGCGAAAGCGGTTCGTGGAGTACAGCGCAGACATTTGCCGTAGTTAGTGGTCCCAAAAACTCATCTGATATCGGCCTTACTGTTGTTATGGTACTTCGTGCATATGCACTACATCTACATCTACATGACTACTCTGCAATTCACATTTAAGTGCTTGGCAGAGGGTTCATCGAACCACAATCATACTATCTCTCTACTATTCCACTCCCGAACAGCGAGCGGGAAAAACGAACACCTAAACCTTTCTGTTCGAGCTCTGATTTCTCTTATTTTATTTTGATGATCATTCCTACCTATGTAGGTTGGGCTCAACAAAATATTTTCGCATTCGGAAGAGAAAGTTGGTGACTGAAATTTCGTAAAAAGCTCTCGCCGCGACGAAAAACGTCTATGCTGTAATGACTTCCATCCCAACTCGTGTATCATATCTGCCTCACTCTCTCCTCTATAACGCGATAATACAAAACGAGCTGCCCTTCTTTGCACCCTCTCGATGTCCTCCGTCAATCCCACCTGGTAAGGATCCCACACCACGCAGCAATATTCTAACAGAGGACGAACGAGTGTAGTGTAAGCTGTCTCTTTAGTGGACTTGTTGCATCTTCTAAGTGTCCTGCCAATGAAACGCAACCTTTGGCTCGCCTTCCCGACAATATTATCTATGTGGTCCTTCCAACTGAAGTTGTTCGTAATTTTAACACCCAGGTACTTAGTTGAATTGACAGCCTTGAGAATTGTACTATTTATCGAGTAATCGAATTCCAACGGATTTCTTTTGGAACTCATGTGGATCATCTCACACTTTTCGTTATTTAGCGTCAACTGCCACCTGACACACCATACAGCAATCTTTTCTAAATCGCTTTGCAGCTGATACTGGTCTTCGGATGACCTTACTAGACGGTAAATTACAGCATCATCTGCGAACAACCTAAGAGAACTGCTCAGATTGTCACCCAGGTCATTTATATAGATCAGGAACAGTAGAGGTCCCAGGACGCTTCCCTGGGGAACACCTGATATCACTTCAGTTTTACTCGATGATTTGCCGTCTATTACTACGAACTGCGACCTTCCTGACAGGAAATCACGAATCCAGTCGCACAACTGAGACGATACCCCATAGCTCCGCAGCTTGATTAGAAGTCGCTTGTGAGGAACGGTGTCAAAAGCTTTCCGGAAATCTAGAAATACGGAATCAACTTGAGATCCCCTGTCGATAGCGGCCATTACTTCGTGCGAATAAAGAGCTAGCTGCGTTGCACAAGAGCGATGTTTTCTGAAGCCATGCTGATTACGTGTCAATAGATCGTTCTCTTCGAGGTGATTCATAATGTTTGAATACAGTATATGCTCCAAAACCCTACTGCAAACCGACGTCAATGATATAGGTCTGTAGTTCGATGGATTACTCCTACTACCCTTCTTGAACACTGGTGCGACCTGCACAATTTTCCAATCTGTAGGTACGGATCTATCGGTGAGCGAGCGGTTGTATATGAGTGCTAAGTAGGGAGCTATAGTATCAGCGTAATCTGAAAGGAACCTAATCGGTATACAATCTGGACCTGAAGACTTGCCCGTATCAAGCGATTTGAGTTGCTTCGCAACCCCTAAGGTATCTACTTCTAAGAAACTCATGCTAGCAGATGTTCGTGTTTCAAATTCTGGAATATTCCATTCGTCTTCCCTGGTGAAGGAATTTCGGAAAACTGCGTTCAATAACTCCGCTTTAGCGGCACAGTCGTCGATAACAGTACCATCGGCACTGCGCAGCGAAGGTATTGACTGCGTCTTGCCGCTTGTGTACTTTACATACGACCAGAATTTCTTCGGATTTTCTATCAAATTTCGAGACAATGTTTCGTTGTGGAACCTATTAAAGGCATCTCGCATCGAAGTACGTGCCAAATTTCGCGCGTCTGTAAATTTTAGCCCATCTTCAGGATTTCGCGTTCTTCTGAACTTCGCATGCTTTTTCCGTTGCCTCTGCAACAGCGTTCGGACCTTTTTTGTGTACCACGGGGGATCCGTTCCATCTCTTACCAATTTATGAGGTATGAATATCTCAATTTCTGTTGCTACTATATCTTTGAATTTGAGCCACATCTCGTCTACATTCGCATAGTCAGTTCGGAAGGAATGGAAATTGTCTTTTAGGAAGGCTTCTAGTGGCACTTTATCCGCTTTTTTAAATAAAATTATTTTGCGTTTGTTTCTGATGGATTTGGAAGAAATGGTATTGAGCCTAGCTACAATGACCTTGTGATCACTAATCCCTGTATCAGTCATGATGCTCTCTATCAGCTCTGGATTGTTTGTGGCTAAGAGGTCAAATGTGTTTTCGCAACCATTTACAATTCGCGTGGGTTCGTGGACTAACTGCTCTAAATAATTTTCGGAGAATGCATTTAGGACAATCTCGGAAGACGTTTTCTGCCTACCACCGGTTTTGAAAAAGTATTTTTGCCAACATACCGAGGGTAGGTTGAAGTCCCCACCAACTATAACCGTATGAGTGGGGTATTTATTTGTTACGAGACTCAAACTTTCTCGGAACTGTTCAGCAACTGTATCATCGGAGTCTGGGGGTCGGTAGAAGGAGCCAATTATTAACTTAATTCGGCTGTTAAGTATAACCTCCACCCACACCAATTCGCACGGAGTATCTACTTCGACTTCACTACAAGATAAACCACTACTGACAGACACCAACACTCCACCACCAATTCTGCCTAATCTATCTTACCTGAACACCGTCTGAGACTTCGTAAAAATTTCTGCAGAACTTATTTCAGGCTTTAGCCAGCTTTCTGTACCTATAACGATATCAGCTTCTGTGCTTTCTATTAGCGCTTGAAGCTCAGGGACTTTTCCAGCGCAACTACAACAGTTTACAACTATAATTCCGACTGTTCCTTGATCCAAGCACGTCCTGTAATTGCCAAGCACCCTTTGACATTGCAGCCCATCCCGCACTTTCCCGAGGCCTTCTAACCTAAAAAACCGCCCAGTCCATGCCACACAGCCTCCGCTACCCGTGTAGCCGCCAGCTGAGTGTAGTGAACTCCTGACCTATTCAGCGGAACCCGAAACCCCACCACCCTATGGCGCAAGTCAAGGAATCTGCAGCCAATACGGTCGCAAAACCGTCTGAGCCTCTGATTCAGACCCTCCACCCGGCTCTGCACCAAAGGTCCGCAGTCGGTTCTGTCAACGATGCTGCAGATGGTGAGCTCTGCCTTCATCTCGTAAGCAAGACCGGCAGCCTTCACCAAATCAGATAGCCGCTGGAATCCAGAGAGAATTTCCTCAGATCCAAAGCGACACACGTCATTAGTGCCGACATGTGCCACCACCTGCAGCTGGCTGCACCCTGTGCTCTTCATGGCATCCGGAAGGACCCTTTCCACATCAGGAATGACTCCTCCCGGAATGCACACGGAGTGCACACTGGATTTCTTCCCCTCCTTAGCCGCCATATCCCTAAGGGGCCCCATTACGCGCCTAACATTGGAGCTCCCAACTACCAGTAAGCCCACCACTGAACACGTACCGGTCACACCGAAGTTTTCCAAACAAAAAAATCGGTACTGAAATTTTACTACACTTGAAACGTCCCCTTTGAACAATTTATACCATATGAAACGCCCCTTAGAAAAATTGTATACGACTGGTCTATGTGAAACGTCCTCTTTGAACAATTATACACGAATGTGCTTAAACTGACACACAATAGTTTTTAGCGCAACGCAATCTGACTTTCAATAATCCCTACAAGAGAATGGCCCCTGACTAACATTAACCTATATGTTTCACAAATCACTTACCTCACTAAAATCTTCGTTACTCAAGCTACTGCAATACAGCGAGCGCCACTACTGCCAGCTAAATAAAAGATTCAAACTACTGAAGGCACTAGCTAGTGATAGGCATAGTTAGCAAATGAAAGATTTTAATACAGAACAAACAATGTATTTACCTTAATAGTCATAATATATATATATCAGTTCATGACATCCAGTCTTACAAATTTCAAAACTCCGCCATCTCTCTCCCCACGTCCACCACTGCTGGCGGCTCACCTCCAACTGCGCAACGCTACGCGCTGTTAGCATCCAGCTGCCGCTGCCCGACACTACAATGGCAGACAACAATGCAAACTAGCCACAGACTGCGCACAGCACAGCCAGTGATTTTTTCATACAGAGCGCTACGTGGCGTTACCAATAAGAAAATGTAAACAGCCTACTTACACACTGCCGCATAGCTTCGCTTCTCTAGGGAAGAAGGAAGGAAGATCATCAGAGCCAGCTGCTATGATTCGCTTATTGCGTTGTGTACTTCACAACTACTGGAAGTAAAGACACGGAAAGAACAGATTTCCATGCAATTTTTAATCGTTCTACGTAGCGACACTAAAGAAGACATACAAACCATGCAGATGTCGTGATGATGGTGACTCCAGCTTTTGGCAGTAATAACCTGATGAAAACGTCTAAGACAGAAAAGTGTTTCAGTATCGCTCAAAAAATTACCGTCGCTGCGTACTGGGTTACATCACAGTACCTATCAGTTGATGTGGTGCTAATACTTTGTTAAAACTGCGTTAACTAACAAGTGCTGTGGTGTACGCCAGTACTCAGCAAGAATAAATTTTTGAGCGATGCTAAAATACAATTTTCTATGGTTTACCAGTAAGGTAAGGTTTTCACAAAACTCACTTAATGAAGAAAACGTTTGGGAATTAATTTTGCCACGCTATTTGAGCCAGTATGAAGCATTTACATGGACAGTGCCTAAAGAAGCACTCTCGTGGTAGTAATACAATCATGAATAATTTAAATATGTTCTACATCTACATCCATATTCCGCAAGTCACCTGACGGTGTGTGGCGGAGGGTGCCCTGAGTACCTCTATCGGTTCTTCCTTCTATTCCAGTCTCGTATTGTTCGTTGGAAGGAGGATTGTCGGTATGCTTCTGTGTGGGCTCTAATCTCTCTGATTTTATCCTCATGGTCTCTTCGTGAGATATACGTCGGAGGGAGCAATATACTGATTGACTCTTCGGTGAAGGTATGTTCTCGAAACTTCAACAAAAGCCCGTACCGAGCTACTGAGCGTCTCTCCTGCAGAGTCTTCCCCTGGAGTTTATCTATCACCTCCGTAACGCTTTCGCGATTACTAAATGATCCTGTAACGAAGCGCGCTCCTCTCCGTTGGATCTTCTCTATCTCTTCTATCAACCCTATCTGGTACGGAACCCACACTGCTGAGCAGTATTCAAGCAGTGTGCGAACAAGCGTACTGTAACCTACTTCCTTTGTTTTCGGATTGCATTTCCTTAGAATACTTCCATTGAATCTGTCTTTTATATGATCATTCCATTTTAAATCCCTCCTAATGCGTACTCCCAGATAATTTATGGAATTTACTGCTTCCAGTTGCTGACCTGCTTTTTTGTAGCTAAATGATAAGGGATCTATCTATGTATTCGCAGCACATTACGCTTGTCTACATTGAGATTAAATTGCCAATCCCTGCACCATGCATCAATTCGCTGCAGATCCTCTTGCATTTCAGTACAATTTTCCATTGTTACAACCTCTCGATACACCACAGCATCATCTGCAAAAAGCCTCAGTGAACTTCCGATGTCATCCACAAGGTCATTTATGTATATTGTGAATAGCAACGGTCCTATGACACTCTCCTGCGGCACACCTGAAATCACTCTTACTTCGGATGACTTCTCTCCATTGAGAATGACATGCTGCGTTCTGTTATCTAGGAACTCTTCAATCCAAACACACAATTGGTCTGATAGTCCATATGCTCTTACTTTGTTCATTAAACGACTGTGGGGAACTGTATTGAACGCCTGGCGGAAGTCAAGAAACACGGTATGTTCTTACATATCACTACATCGACTAGTTGCACCGAACTTATCGAAAGAGTTTTATAAACGAAATAAAAACTAAATTATTGAAGAAACGTCTCCACTGATGTCTTAAGAATTTAAACATGTCGCCTGGAACAGAATTTAAAAAAAGCTTTGTAAGAATATGTGCTCCGCGGAGAAACACATTGAATGAAATGTTATTCCCTTCAGTGGGGGGGGAGGGGGGGGGCAGCAGATGATGGAAAGAATAACAAAGAGTCATTTGCAAAGGAGCAATTTCGAGGCATCTAAAACACGCGGAAGTCACTACAATAACGAAGGTGGACCACTAAAAGTATTTTGAAATATATTTTCTTTCAATTCAGTACAGTGGTGGTGGTGATAAGTTTCTATGGGACCAAGCTTCAGAGGTCATCTGTCCGTAGGCTTACACACTACTTAATCTAACTTAAACTAACTTACGCTAAGGACAATACACTCACCTATACCCGTGGGAGGGCTCGAACCTCCGATGGGGGGAGGCGCGCGAACCATGGCTTCAGTACAGTCATTTCGTTCTTTGGTCGTTTCTTTGTACAGTTCTGTAATGAGAAATCAGTAAGCTAAATAGAAGCGACTGCAGCAGCTTCAAAAGCAAATGGAAACGTCTAGAATGACAAACGTATAGGTGCTAACGAATGAGTAACACCACTTGTTGCATGTGTATTTGAAAACAAATTTGTAAAAAGATACATCCCGAAACAAGCAGTTACACAGTAATGACGGGAATAGATTCCATTCGAACGCAGCTAGCAGTCTGCGATTTATGCGACGAGTGTAACTAATGAGAAGCCACGGGCTGCTGAGTTGGTCGGTTGTTAACAACGCGTCTGCCGCCGCCGGCAGCTGTGTCCCAATCAAAGCGGAATCCCGACCGTTGCGCAAACGCGTCTCGTTCACCATCCTCCATTCATCTGGCCCTTGCTCACATGTGGAAGGTTTCGATTAGACACACTCTGGCGGGGAAAAAGGTAAAGAAAAATGCGCCGAGAGGGGTGGGCGTTCCGTGAATGATGCGGCGATGCAGAGATTGAATTTTAACGACCGCCGGGCCAGGAGACTTCGATGCTAGGTAGTGAGAGCAGCTCGCACCAAACATGGCAGTCTATTACTGCAGGTGGCACAGCTGCGTATTTCACGTCGCTTACGTCGGCTGCGCAAGACCGGGAGTATCTTGCTATAACAGAGAAGAGTCGCCAGTACTAGAACAATTTCAGAAATAATCATGGCAGTAGTAGTTACTCTACGTCTTGTGGCGCTCTCGCGTCGAACATTTCCGACGAATTTGTTGTATGAATTATTCTCGATGCTGTCGTTGCATTAATTCCCTACGAAAATTCGAACTTTCGAGCATAACCAGCATCATCTTCGGCAGGAAAGCAAATCTGTCTCGAAGAAGTAATGCAATCACACAGATTTGCAGATTCCATACTGAATTTGCGGCTGAGTTCCCTAAGAAAATTCGATTTTTCGAATATAACATGTAGGTGATTCACTTGTCAGCATGTAGCCACTGAGCGCGCAACTTTGGCCATCGTCATTTGTTTTTCAGCACAGTTAACAAAACAGATTTGCTACTCCCAGTAACTTAGCTCGTTTCGTAACCTAACTCCCTCAGCATGGCCCGACTGAATTTCACTGCACTCAGTCGTCCTTATTCTACGTTTAGTTGATGTCCAACTTACAACCTATTTACAAAAAAGACATCTATTCCATTCATGTGGCATCTCTGGCAGAATTGTGGTGTCATCAGCAAACCTCAAAAGTTTTTATTACTACGCTCCTTTTCCAAATTACTCCTTAGGCTTCTTTAGTACCTGTTATCTCTACCAACGTGTCTCTCTCCCTTATCAAGTACTGTCTCCTTTCTGTGCCTTTCAATTCTCATAACAGCCGTCTGGTTCCCGTGCAAGTTGCAGACAACTTTTTCTCCCTCTATTTTATCCTCGACAACTTAAGTACAGGGTGTTTCAAAAATGACCATTATATTTGAAACGGCAATACAAACTAAACGAGCAGCGATAGAAATATACCGTTTGTTGCAATATGCTTGGGACAACAGTACATTTTCAGACGGACAAACTTTTGAAATTACAGTAGTTACAATTGTCAACAATAGATGGCGCTGCGGTCTCGGAAACTCTATAGTACGATATTTTCCACATATCTACCATGCGTAGCAATAATATGGCGTAGTCTCTGAATGAAATTACCCGAAACCTTTGACAACGTGTCTGGTTGGAATGGCTTCACATGCAGATGATATGTACTGCTTCAGCTGTTCAATTGTTTCTGGATTCTGGCGGTACACCTGGTCTTTCAAGTGTCCCCACAGAAAGAAGTCACAGGGGTTCAAGTCTGGCGAATAGGGAGGCCAATCCAGGGCCGCCTTCTGTATGTTTCGGATAGCCCAAAGCAATCACACGATCATAGAAATATTCATTCAGGAAATTAAAGACGTCGGCCGTGCGATGTGGCCGGGCACCATCTTGCATAAACCACGAGGTGTTCGCAGTGTCGTCTAAGGCAGTTTGTACCGCCACAAATTCACGAAGAATGTCCACATAGCGTGATGCAGTAATGGTTTCGGATCTGAAAAATGGGCCAATGATTCCTTTGGAAGAAATGGCGGCCCAGACCAGTACTTTTTGAGGATGCAGGGACGATGGGACTGCAACATGGGGCTTTTCAGTTCCCCATATGAGCCATTTCTGTTTATTGACGAAGCCGTCCAGGTAAAAATAAGTTTCGTCAGTAAACCATATGCTGCCCACATGCATATCGCCGTCATCAATCCCGTGCACTATATCGTTAGCGAATGTCTCTCGTGCAGCAATGGTGGCGGCGCTGAGGGGTTGCCGCGTTCGAATTTTGTATGGATAGAGGTGTAAACTCTGGCGCATGAGACGATACGTGGACGTTGGCTTCATTTGGACCGCAGCTGCAACACGGCGAACGGAAACCCGAGGCCGCTGTTGGATCACCTGCTGCACTAGCTGCGCGTTGCCCTCTGCGGTTGCCGTACGCGGTTGCCCTACCTTTCCAGCACGTTCATCCGTCACGTTCCCAGTCCGTTGAAATTTTTCAAACAGATCCTTTATTGTATCGCTTTTCGGTCCTTTGGTTACATTAAACCTCCGTTGAAAACTTCATCTTGTTGCTACAACACTGTGTTCTAGGCGGTGGAATTCCAACACCAGAAAAATCCTCTGTTCTAAGGAATAAACCATGTTGTCCACAGCACACTTGTACATTGTGAACAGCACACGCTTACAGCAGAAAGACGACGTACAGAAAGTTTGTCCGCCTGTAAATGTACTGTTGTCCCAAGCATATTGCAACAAACGGTGTATTTCTATCGCCGCTCGTTTAGTTTTTATTGCCGTTTCAAATATACCGGTCATTTTTGAAACACCCTGTATTTTGAAGAGCGTATTCTAGTCGACATTGTGAAAACCTTATTCTAAATTTTTCAAATTCCGTAAACATACGTTTGTCTTGCATAAATCTATCGTCTAAGTCATATGTTCAGCATTCCCTCGCGTATTCCTACATTTCTCCGGAACGGAAATTGTTAGTAAAGGTCTTCTTCATGAGCATTTCCCTTCTGATCTGAATAATTCGTGTCAGTATCTTTCATCTATGACTTACTGAATTGAAGATTCCGTCATATTCACTCCTTGGGATCACCTGCTTCCTTTCGAATTTTATCTATTACATCCGTCTTGAAGTCTGAGTGGATTTCACCTGGTTTGTGTATCCTAGACAGCAAGTGGAATAGTTTAGTCGTTGCTGCCCGTGCCAAGGGCATTACTAATACCAAGGGGCTGACGTCTGTTACAGATGTCTTGTTTCTTAGATCTCCCAGAGCTTTGTCGAAATTTTCTCGCAATATGATATCCTGCATCTCATCTCCATTGTTTCCTCTTAGCTTTCCACAACGTTGTCTTCAAGTTCCTTTATATATCCGTTCCGCATATTCCTTCCTTCTTTAGTATTTGCTTGTCAGCTAAGCTCTTGACTTTAATAAAATTGGTTCTCTTTCCAGCAAGCTCTAATTAATTTTCCTATTTGCGGCATGTGTTTTTCCTACTCTCATCAGGGCATTTGTAACTTTATTTTTCTGTCCCTGTTTGCATTTTTGCATCTTCTGTCAGTCTCATTTTTAGCCGTTGTTACTTCTGTTTCGCTGCTTCACTTATTGATATCTTTATATTTTGTTCATTCGTCAACTGATTTTAATATCTCTTACGAATCCAAGGATTTCTACTGCGTTTTGTTTCCCCTTCTTTCAATATACCATTTCTCAAAACTTCCCATTCGTCTAATCTTCACCAGTTTGTCAATTATTGTCTTATCCAGTTCCTATCACGTTAATTTCTCATGTTTATGCAGTTTCTACAGTTCAGAAGTTCATAACCAGTTAATTGCGGTTAGAGTCCATATTTGCTCCTGGAAATATTTCACATTTTAAAATGTGGCTTCCAAATCTCCTCCGTCTTAACATTATGTTGGCCGTCGAATGGCGCTAGCTGCGCAGCATTTGTGCACCGCCGCCGTCAGTGTCAGCCAGTTTGCCGTGGCATACGGAGCTCCATCGCAGTCTTTAACACTGGTAGCATGCCGCGACAGCGTGGACGTGAACCGTATGTGCAGTTGACGGACTTTGAGCGAGGGCGTATAGTGGCCATGCGGGAGGCCAGGTGGACGTACCGCCGAATTGCTCAACACGTGGGGCGTGAGGTCTCCACAGTACATCGATGTTGTCGCCAGTGGTCGGCGGAAGGTGCACGTGCCCGTCGACCTGGGACCGGACCGCAGCGACGCACGGATGCACGCCAAGACCGTAGGATCCTACGCAGTGCCGTAGGGGACCGCACCGCCACTTCCCAGCAAATTAGGGACACTGTTGCTCCTGGGGTATCGGCGAGGACCATTCGCAACCGTCTCCATGAAGCTGGGCTACGGTCCCGCACACAGTTACGCCGTCTTCCGCTCACGCCCCAACATCGTGCAGCCCGCCTCCAGTGGTGTCGCGACAGGCGTGAATGGAGGGACGAATGGAGACGTGTCGTCTTCAGCGATGAGAGTCACTTCTGCCTTGGTGCCAATGATAGTCGTATGCGTGTTTGGCGCCGTGCAAGTGAGCGCCACAATCAGGACTGCATACGACCGAGGCACACAGGGCCAACACCCGGCATCATGGTGTGGGGAGCGATCTCCTACACTGGCCATACACCTCTGGTGATCATACAGGGGACACTGAATAGTGCACGGTACATCCAAACCGGCATCGAACCCATCTTTCTACCATTCCTAGACCGTCAAGGGAACTTGCTGTTCCAACAGGACAATGCACGTCCGCATGTATCCCGTGCCACCCAACGTGCTCTAGAAGGTGTAAGTCAACTACCCTGGCCAGCAAGATCTCCGGATCTGTCCCCCATTGAGCATGTTTGGGACTGGATGAAGCGTCGTCTCACACGGTCTGCACGTCCAGCACGAACGCTGCTCCAACTGAGGCGCCAGGTGGAAATGGCATGGCAAGCCGTTCCACAGGACTACATCCAGCATCTCTACGATCGTCTCCATGGGAGAATAGCAGCCTGCATTGCTGCGAAAGGTGGATATACACTGTACTAGTGCCGACATTGTGCATGCTCTGTTGCCTGTGTCTATGTGCCTGTGGTTCTGTCAGTGTGATCATGTGATGTATCTGACCCCAGGAATGTGTCAATAAAGTTTCCCCTTCCTGGGACAATGAATTCACGGTGTTCTTATTTCAATTTCCAGGAGTGTATTGTCATGCTTATAGAAACAATCACCGTCTCCGGACTCTCTACAGTACGCAGTACACAATTCTGTCGAATGTGTTCACATCCTTCCCAATATAGCGTTTTCTTAAGCGCAGTAAGGAACGACGTTCTAACTAGGAAAAATACCCTACTCGCCCGTACTTATTTCACTGTTAGCTCTGTAAGTAACAGGAGGTATTGTCCTCGGGCATTCGCCCCACCCAAACCCTTCCATTGGATTGCCACATAGTATTGTGTGATTTATGTCTGCAAACCACACGTTTACAGTCACACAGTCCACTGTGTACAGGCGTTGCTTTTTCGCCACCTCAAGCGTCGCTTAGAATGGCTCTGAGCACTATGGGACTTAACGTCTTAGGTCATCAGTCCCCTAGAACTTGGAACTACTTAAACCTAACTAACCTAAGGACATCACACAACACCCAGCCATCACGAGGCAGAGAAAATCTCAGACCCCGCCGGGAATCGACCCCGGTAACCCGGGCGTGGGAAGCGAGAACGCTACCTCACGACCACGAGATGCGGGCCACGTCGCTTAGAAATGGCTACAGAAATGTGTGGGTTATGAGGAGCTGCTCGATCGTTGTAGCCTATTCATTTTAACTCCTGCGCTCGACCACTGTGCTAGCTGGCCTGCTGGCTGCCGTTTGGAACTCACTGGTGGCTCCCTCTGCTGATTTAATGCGGTTGTTTACAACCACACTTCGCAGTGCTTTACGATCCTTGTCTGTCAGTACACGATACCTACTTGGTCTTTGTCTAGCTGTGGTTGTTCCTTTGTGTTTCTCCTTCAGTCACATCACCAGCAACCGACCTGGGGAACTTTATAAGGGTCCAAATACCCCTGGTGCATTTCTTACTCAGTTGGCTGTCAGTGAGTAGGGCACGTTCAGAGGCACCGAGTCTCCTACGACGCATTCTCCTCTTACTGCTTCTCTGCTGACAGCACAAAATTTCTCGCGTCCATTTATCCTGCCGGATCCGTCTCTGGTGACATCTAGTGGTCAACTGCTCATTGCATAGGGACATCTGGATACTTTTGATCAGGCAGAGCATCACAGCGTTTGGCCTGAGCATCAGATGTCACAAACAAACAACTAGCTGCATCAATCTGGTACACGTTTTCCACCTTAAGATGAGATTATAAACTCTCGAAACCCGTTTTGGTAGAAAATAAATAGTGACTGACACGGATAAATTATTGTTTTTCAACTTTTATTGTCAAAACAATGGCAGTTTCCTTAAGAAGACAGTCCAACATGGACGACACAAGGTTAAAGAAGCTGCTAGACATATAACTTGTGTGATAAGCATGGTCTTGTGCGTATGTTGACTATGATGATCATTGCACTGTTGTAGCAATTTAGATACGTTCCTATTTTCTTTGTTATTAAACCTATTAGCGCATTACTAACATTTTGTCTCGATAACTCTGTACTCCCCTGACCATAAATCCTTTTACTACGCTTCACTAATTCGCACAACGTCTAACTGTAACCTATCCACTTTTCAAGTTGTGCAATCTGCCCACCTCATTAAGGGATCTAACTTTCCAGCTGAATGGGTGTTTATGTCACCTCCGGAATATTTCAGGCATGACAATACTATCCTCATTACACCGTACAACAGAGTTGCGTGCCCTCAGAAAATATAACGACTATAATTCTTCCGTGCTTTCAACCGTTCAGAGCACCAACAAGGCAAGGCCTTGTTGGCTAATGCCACAAGGCCAGATCAATCGATCATCCGGAATCTTATCTCTGCAGCCACTACTGAAAAGGCTGCTGTCCCTCTTTAGAGACCACATGTTAGTGTGCCGTCATCAGACATAGCCCCTCCGATGTTTATGCACATACTGTACGGCTATATGGTTGATCCATGCGAACCAACCCAACGGAGGTACGGTCCATCGTCGGTGGCAGGGGAGTCTGCTCTTGTGTGTGCTTCTGCGTGTGAAGGCACTGGTCGATTACGTTATCAATGATGATTCAGTGGAAATGAAACCAGCCGTGAAAGTCCGGCGGTTTCAGTGTGGAGTAACTCAAAGTAGAACGTTCGCATAAAAGTAAATATAGTGAAAGCGAATGCCAGGCGAGGGGACTTTTAAAACTTTCGTTCGACAATCCTTTCTGTCACAATGTGCGAGATCTTAAGAACTCCATAGTCTTAATACAATTTTGTTAAAAATTTATTTCTGGTTGGAATGTGCTTCCAGTATATTATTTTTGCATCCTTTTTCCGGTGAAGTTAGATTACGACGCAAGTGGTAATTCATTGGTTCAATTGGTTCAAATGGTTCTGAGCACTATGGGACTTAACATCTGAGGTCATCAGTCCCCTAGAACTTAGAACTACTTAAAACTAACTAACCTAAGGACATCACACACATCCATGCCCAAGGAAGGATTCGAACTTGCGACCGTAGCGGTCGCGCGGCTCCAGACTGAAGCGCCTAAAACCGCTCGGCCACACCGGCCGGCGGTAATTCATTATTGACCTAAAATTTCTCACACAAACGTTAAATGGTAGTGGGATGTACCCTGCACTTCCATGCGTAGAAATCGTTTTCTGCTAATGGTCATATACGTTTGGTCCCCGTAAAATAATTAAATCTTTCCTTAAACAAGGAGCAGAATTTAAAACTTGATACGAAGTTGCAGGCCGCGCTGGGCTACATCATATGGTGACGACGACACCATTCCACATTCATTCACAAAGTCTTGAAGAAACACACAGATGATGAGTAATCAGGGAATTTCTTATTTCAAAATTAATACGTAGCAAACTTATCAATTCTTACCAAAATGACTGCTTCTACATTTTTCCAATATTTTTGATGCAGGATAACTACAGTGTGTTCGCCAGAAAATGGCCGTCTTAGGACCTTCAAATTACGTCTTTACTACAGAGAGGACAGAGAAGAACAGAGGCAATATGACTACATTCTTTTAGCATGAAGCCAGTGAAACAGTGGATTATTTTATGCGCGGTGGCGCGGAACATCTTAATCATTGCTTAAACATATTCTCTGAGTCTCATGCGGCGAATTACATTAATAAGTAACGGGTGTCTGGGAAGTAAGGACAAACTTGAGTTTTGCGTCATTTTGTCATATCACGATTGGCAGCCGTGGTTTTTTCATGTTTGTTATCTGCGATCCTTGCCATTAGCACCCTGACAGCTTTTGTGTGGTGAGCCTTGTTGTCTGATTTTTATTTTCGTCATAGAGCAACGTACCCAAGTGATGAAAAGTTATTACAGAAACAGTGAAAGTCCCGCGGCAACCATTCGCGAATTGCGTGTGTGTCTCGGATGTAATGCTGCTTCAACGGAATCGTCAGTTTGGAAGCTGACCCGGAAGTTTGAGACCACTGGTTGTGTTTCAAACATTAAGAAAACAGGACTACTGTGTTCTGTTCGAACACAAGAGAACGTTGCCGTTCCACCTTTGTGGATACGTCAATCATCAGAACTGCAGAATTTGAGGTTAACGAAAATCCACTAATGACTGTGGAAGATGAGACGCATCCACAACGCACGACTGAGTGGTGTGGGTTCCGGGCAGGAGAGGTGATCGGCTCGTAGTTTTTTTAACATGATGAGGCAGCTGCTGTCAATGTGAAAGGCGACCGTTGCCGAAACATGCTTTGTGATTATTTTTGCCATCTTGTAGTTTATTTTTGGTTTGAACAAGTTGGTGCAACATGTCACGCATCCCATGAGACGATTGCTGTGCTGAATGAAAAGTTTCCTCAAAACATTATCTCTTTGTGTGGCAACCAGGGGTGGACTGCTAGATCATGCGATCTTATGCCTTATGAGGTATTTTTGTGGGGATTTGTGAAATCAAAAATGTACGTGAACAAACCACAAACAATACACCAATTGAAGGGTGAAATTTAAAGGGATATTAACGGTATCCCACCAGATGTTTGTGAGCGCGTCATCGAGAACTTCAATGAACGCATTGCTCGTTGCCGTGCTGCTTTGGGTGGTCATATGGAACATATAATTTTCCATCCATAAATTGGAGAGGCCATATGTGGGAAAATGTGAACATCACATATCTAATTCGTCTGACTTCATTCGACGATTAAAATCATTATACTCTGGTCCTTCTGACTTGCTTGTCAGCTTTGATGTTATTTCTCTTTTTACTCGGGTTCCTCTTGAAGAGTCCCTGTCACTAATCAGTGAGAAATTAGATGAAGAAACCACCAAGTTATGTCGTCATGTGTTGACTTCGACGTATTTCCTTTTTAATGATGTATATTTTGAGCAAACTGACGGAGTGGCTATGGGGAGTCCCCTCTCCCCCATAGTCGCTAACCTTTTTATGGAAGACTTTGAGGACATGGCACTCAAAACTTCGTTTCTTAAACCTAAGTGTTTTTTCAGATATGTTGATGACATTTTTATGGTTTGGCCGCATGGAATTGATGCCTTGAATCGTTTTTTGGATCACTTTAATTGTCTACATCCGAGCATTCAGTTTACCATGGAAATTGAAAGTGATGGCAAACTTCCATTTCTTGATGTTTTGGTTGAAAGAAAGGACGATGGGACTTTCGGACACAGTGTGTATCGGAAGCCTACTCATACTGACCGTTATCTTCATGCGACCAGCTGTCATCCACCACACCAACGTAGTGGAGTTTTGCGGACTTTGGTAAAAAGAGCTTATGCCATCTCTGACGAGGAACATTTGAAAGAAGAACTTGACCATTTGAAAACTGTTTTCAAACAGAATGGATATACGGAACAACAAATATGCCGTGCTCTTCAGTTTGGTCCGTCACGCGAGCCTATAGAGGATACTTTTGTAGCTGTTGCTTATTTACCCTTTGCGGGAAGTATATCATCTAAAATTTCAAGAATTCTAAGGAGATATGATATTAAAAGTGTTTTTACGCCGGTGGCCAAGACTAGAGCCCTTCTCGGCTCAGTTAAGGATAATTTGGGTTTGAGGAAACCCGGTGTATATGAAATCCCGTGTCACTGTGGAAAGAAGTACATTGGTCAGACTATTCGAACGATTAAGGACCGGTGTGTGGAACATCATCGGCACACTCGGTTGCTCCAGCCCGAGAAATCTGCAGTGGCGGAACATTGCCTTAACGAGGGACACAGAATGATGTACGACAGGACACAATTGATCTCTCCTGCTTCTCGCTATTGGGAATGTATTTTTAAAGAATCTATTGAAATCAGATTAGCAAGCAATATTATTAACAGGGATAGAGGTTTTCCTCTAAGCAAAATATGGAATCCGATGTTGTCGGACATTAAACAAAAACGTTCTTCTTTTCGATCTTTGGATCCTTCCTGATGCGATTTATCGTTTCCGCCGTCTTTCTCCACCGGCGCGCTGCGTGTCTTCTTACCGCCAGGAGGCGCTATCTTCTCGCGCATGCGCGGTGAACGGTTTGTGGTGTATAAAGGTTTCCGTCGTTGTGGCTGGAACTCAGTTCCGGCGAGGCAGTGCACCAGCATTAACTCACCTGAGGATGGCGGCCAGCTGGTCCGCCGAAATATTGTGTCTGGAGGACGAAATGATCCGGCTGCAAACCCGTGAAGAATATCAGCAGTTATTACGCCGGGAAAGTCTACGAAATCACATAAATTGGAGAAGTTAGTCAATGTGTTCAAAAAGAATTATATTTTTAATGAGTTTTATATGTTCTACAGCACGTTAATATTCGTCCCTACTACCCAGACACCCTATATTATACAGAGGAGACGGTGGATTATTGTTAAGGTACCTTGAACTTTTCTTATGAATCTGGATTCCGTACGATGCTGGATCAATAGATGGAAGAGAGACGTCCGAAAGACGTCGGGGCGTTTCGTCCCAGGTTCGTTCACTAAATGCGGGAGCATCACGGAGAAACTCAAACGGACTCCAGCGGCAAACACAACAAGAGGCGTACGCTACGCTGAGTGCGAGGGGCGTTTGAAGAGTCCATGCAAAGTCCGAGGGATAGCACCACTGGCGAATACTGAGGTCATGTTTAGTTAGTAGAACCTTTGGAAAGAACGCACACCAATTTTCAGCCATATTAGTCTAATTCTTTGTGTTTGGCATTCGTATGAATCAAAGAATTGATTGTCAAAAAATGGACGAAAAAGAATTTTGTGTGGTGAATAAACATTACTTTATGAAAGCCGGCCGGGGTGGCCGAGCGGTTCTAGGCGTTACAGTCTGGAACTGCGCGACCGCTACGGTAGCAGGTTCGAATCCTGCCCCGGGCATTTATGTGTGTGACGTCCTTAGGTTAGTTAGGTTTAAGTAGTTCTAAGTTCTAGGGGACTGATGACCTCAGAGGCATTTTTTTTTTGAAAGGCAAAACGCCTCAGTAGACTAAAGAGAACCTTGATAAACATTACGGTGACTCTGCACCTTCGATTACAACAGTTTGTTAGTGGTTTCAAAATATTCGGAGTGGCCATCTGTGCACAAGTCATGCTGAACGTTCTGGACTCCCTATGGACGTTACGACTCCAGAAATCCTTGATACGGTGAGGGATGATAGAAGAGGTAAGGTGCGTGAGGTTGCTAGTGCATCAACGGGTGCATAATATTTTGCATAAACTTTTGGATATGAGAAAGCTCTCTGTAAGATGGGTTCCGCGATTGCTCACGCGTGACCAAAAACGGAATCGTATGAAGTGTTGCAAGTACGGTTTGCAGCTGTTCAGGGAGAATCCGAAGGACTTCGTTTCGTCACTGTGGATGAAACATGGATACATTACTATACTCCTCAGACCAAACAACGATCTAAACAATGGGTTACCAAGGGAGAATCGGCACCAACAGAGGCGAAGACCATACCTTCGGCCGGAAAGGTTAAGGCAACTATCTTTTGGAATTCGCATGGGATAATCCTCATCGACTATCTGGAGAAAGGTAAAACTATTATAGGTGCATATTATTCATCGTTATTGGACCGTTTGAAAACCGAGCTGCAAGAGAAACGCCGGCGATTGGACCGCAAAGTCTCCTTTTTCATTACGACGATGCACCAGCACACAGGTCAGCAGTTGTGGTCGCAAAATTAATGGAAATAGGATTCCAACTCGTTTCACATCCCCCCTGTTCTCCAGACTCGGCTCTCTCGGACTAGTATTTGTTCCCCAGTTTGAAGAAATGGCTGGCCGGACAAAGATTTTTATTTTTTCAAACGAGGAGGTGATTGCAGCAACTAATGGCTATTTTGCAGACTTGAACCATTCCTATTATTCTGAAGGGATCAACAAATTAAAACAGCATTGTACGAAGTGTATAAAAAAGGTTTACCCCAAACACGTAAGTAGTTTCTATTTTTGCATGGACTTTTTAAACGCCCCTCGTATTACTGTTAAAATTCCGAGAACGTACTTTGCACGAACCGTGTCAGCTCGTGAAGAGAAAACTAGAGAAACTAGAAAAAAAATTAAATGAAATCATTGGTACCAGGTGTACTCGTTGCAGTATTCCCTAGAGTGTGGCCTGCAGACCATACCTGCAGATACAGGCGTAAATTTAACTAGAAAAAAACCGAAATCGACAAATTGAGCTGTCTGAATGCAGAACGGTAGCGGGTTAGGCAACCACACCGCGTAGGGACAACACTCGATCACTCTACTGATTACGTGTTATTAGGGACTTTCGACAGGTGATCACTCACGTCGCGCGGAGTGTGTGAGTGTGTGTGTGTGTGTGTGTGTGTGTGTGTGTTTATCGGAAGAGCAGGCGCGACCTCTTTATCGCCGTCAAAATTCTTCTGACCCGGCGCCGCCGCTGCTGCTGAACAGATGCAAAGCGGGCCGTAAATCAAAGCCGCTTTCCCCTGCGGTCGCGAGTCCGCACCAAAGGCGTCCGGCCCTTCCAACAGCGCAGCTCTGCCTTGCCCTCTCGCCTAAGAGGAGTTACACGGCTCGTAAGAGCTACACCGGTGTCCGTACGTAGCACACAACGCAGCCCGTACTTGGCGGAACGAGGCCCACCGTTGTACAACTCATCGCAAACTTCGGTACATGTAACTGATGCGTAACGTATGATGCTTGCCGTTTCTCAGCATAGACGCGTCTGTCTAGCTGGACGTCTGCAGAAAAGGTTCAAATGGCTCTGAGCACTATGGGACTTAACTTCTGAGGTCATCAGTCCCCTAGAAATTAGAACTACTTAAACCTAACTAACCTAAGGACATCACACACATCCATGCCCGAGGCAGGATTCGAACCTGCGATCGTAGCGGTCGCGCGGTTCCGGACTGTAGCGCCTAGAACCGCTCGGCCCTGTAAAGATGCGAACGTATGTAACATAATGCTACATTTTGTAATAAGACGCAAATTTGGCAATGTGTTTGATAAAAAATTTTGAAAAAAGAAGTTAAATTGTTGTGAAATGATTTGTCTCAAAGTAAGAAATAAAATATATTACGGAAACATTTGACGAGTCTTTGAATGGTGCTCGAAATTATGTACGTAAGCTGAGGTTCTCATACGTTAATGACGTAAAGAGACGACTGAGTGAAATACCACGAGACAAATGGCGTCTAGTACTCGTTAAAAGCCGGTCGGGGTGGCCGAGCGGTTCAAGCCGCTTCAGTCTGGAACCGCGTGACCGCTATGGGCGCAGGTTCGAATCCTGCCTCGGGCATGGATGTGTGTGATGTCCTTAGGTTAGTTAGGTTTAAGCAGGTCTAAGTTCTAGGGGACTGATGACCATAGATGTTAACTCCCATAGTGCTCAGAGCCATCTAAACCATCTGAACTCGTTAAAATTCTAAACACTGAACTTTACATTATCAACCGGCATCTCATTTGCTGTGCACGATTTTTAGCGTCATTCAAAGGCATGTCAAATGTTATTCTAATTATCTCATTTCTTATATTTAGACAAATCATTCCGCCAGAAATTTCACCTTTTGTTATAAATTGTTCTTTTTTTTCAAGTTTTTTTTTTCAGAAAGCATGAAATATAGTGTATGTAAGTGTCGATCGGTATTCTGTTATTAATTAGCATGTGTAAATCGAGAGAGAACAGAGAAGTTTCAATTTATGCTGTGACTTGATAATTTTTTCGCAATTCATTTACCTAGCTAGCAGCAACTATACGTAGAAGTTTTGAGTTTTTCCTCAAATTCTCAATTACATTGATTACATTCGAGCAATTAAATCTTTTTTTGCTAAACTAGATCTGACGTTGGTTAATTTGTTCCCGTATTTTACCATGTCCCCTTCTTCGCTTGCCTGTTTGAAAATTTGGAAGATAAATATTTCTCTTCAATCACTAGATAAGTTTTTCATAATTACCCTGATTACTTTCCAGGCAGATAAATCTCAAGTTCGTCAGTCTGATAGCTCATTTGCCCATTTCTCACTGTTAGTTCGGCTCTTAAAATTCGGACAAAAATCCAAAGTATAATTTCTCCGAGTTTTGTTTTTGGTTCGCTCAAACATTTGACCAGAAAACGAGGCTTAAAATCGAGACACTGTCATAGGATCTTTCGACCAAGAAAAGCGTCCTATAACGTAAAGGCAGCAAGTCGTGTGAAATTCTCATAAAAATAGGTGTAAGCTACAGAGAAAGACTGGTACGTGTAACAACGGAGAGGGAACAATAATAATGGAAGACCAAGAGAAGTGCTCGGATTAATAAGGGTGGAGGGCAAGGGTGCAGTCTTTCTCCACTTCAGTTCGACCTGTGCATTGAAGAGTGAATCACAAAAATAAAAGAAAGGTTTAGGAGTGAGGTTAAAATTCAGAGTGAAAGGTTATCAATGGTAAGATTCGCTAATAACATCGTGCTTGTCCTTGTCTTCTTTACCTCTTTACTACAGGAATTTTTACCATAACTTTTCGTTATGTTCTCTCGGATTCAGTATTTCTGCGACATTAGGCGCTTCAGTCTGGAACCGCGCGACCGCTACGGACGTAGGTTCGAATCCTGCCTCGGGCATGGATGTGTGTGATGTCCTTAAGTTAGTTAGGTTTAAGTAGTTCTAAGTTCTAGGGAACTGATGACCTCAGATGTTAAGTCCCTTAGTGCTCAGAGCCATTTGAACCATTTTTTCTACGACATTAATGTACGCATAAGAATGTTAGCATTCGTTTCTAATTACTAGGTATCTGTATAAGCAAGGTCTGTTTAACTTTCTGCGTGCTAATAGCGCTGAGTACTATGTAACCTGTGTTCTGTAAAACTTCCATTATTTATTACATTTTACAATGGGTATTTGTGGCGTGCATTGTCGACCATCACTGGATTCAAGTAAGTGGCTGTGGAAAACTGTTTAGTATTCGTACCAAGTTTTGACAGAAGTTACAGTGGTAACTGGATTCGAAACATTTATTTGTTACATGCATGTTAGTCTGTCAGATATTGCACTTCTACCTGTTAGGCGAAGCATCACCGTTAATATTGTCTCCGCTGTAGCTGAGATGATTTGCAATACGAGGTCTAAAGCTCCTGTAAATAAGCCTGAAAAAAGTATGAAACAGCTTATTAGTATTTCAGCCATTTTATACATTTATATGTAGCCTTTGCTGCGGTGACTATCGCAAAATATGTTTGCTACACCTTCGCGTGACAAGGAAAAGTCTGAAGAAATCAGAGATTAATGCAAAAAACCAGCTACAGTAGAGAAAGCCCGTCAGTACTGTCACCAGCCAAGTATATATTTGACAGAACTAGTCACTGTGCTGTGTGGAATACTTTTATTAATATTTGAGTACAATTTGTGATTGAACAAAAGTGAGGTAAGAATGCAATATAGACAGCGGTGATGAAGGGGGGGGGGGGGGGGAAGGGGAATCAATCAGCTTTGATCAAAAGTATTCGGACAACCCTACGTAATGTGGAATTTACCACTAGGTGTCAAAAGAGGCGCATCCACCAGAGTATAAAAGGAGGCGGGCAGTATTCTGTTGTGAGCAGAGAAGCAGTGACAGCAGAATGAGTCAGTCACGAGAGCTCAGTGACTTAGAATGTCTCCTGAGTAGCAGATCCACTTCAAACTTTCTAAAGTTGCCCGATTCGACTGTTGATGATGTGACTGTGAAGTGGCAGTTTGGATACAATGATAGTTTGTACCAGCGTGACGTCCCACCTTTCCGTAGAGCAGCATCTGTGAAGCAACGGTGTGTAGACAACAGCATTCCGCGAATAGACTGGCCTGCTCAGAGTCGAGACTTGAACCCAGTGTTACTTCTTTGGATCGAGTCGGAACGTAGACCTTGCTCCAGATCCCAACGTTCAACACTACTGCCTTCTCTTGAGGAACAACAGATTTCTTGCTCAGACATTCAGACACCTCAATGAAACTGTCTCCAGCAGAGCTCATGCTGTCAAAACAGGGGAGAGTGGGCACAGGTCGACGGATAATTTTGACCAGACAGTGTAAGCAACCTCTCATTCTATGCAGCTACTCCAAAACAGACAGGGAATGGCGTTGTGTAATAGAGTGGGCACTGAATAAATTTTTTGTTCAGTTTGGTATATTTTCTCATTATAAATGTACAAACAACTCTAAGAATTTCATCATTACAAACCTCTCCTGGATAGAACGCACTTAAAAATTAGTGCATGCGATAGCATAGAACGTACGAACTGTTGCTTCCTGTGTGAGAAGCTGGTGGAGATCTAACGTTTCTGAAGTAAGGGAAGGCTGATATCGTTGCAGATTCGGATGACGATTTCTTTAATTTTATTTTGTCATAAGCACAAAGTCGCTGTTGTCTGGTAAACGGCTCGCTTGTGGACTTATCTTGACTGGAACGTTCTTGTTTCTATTATTGAATACTTTCACCCAAGTCAGACTGCGATGTTAATTGTGGTACCCCGTATAATGTATATCTGTTTTCGTTTTTACTGCCGGCCGCCGTGGCCATGCGGTTCTAGGTGCTACAGTCTGGAGCCGCGTGACCGCTACGGTCGCAGGTTCGAATCCTGCCTCGGGCATGGATGTGTGTGATGTCCTTAGGTTAGTTAGGTTAGAGTAGTTCTAAGTTCTAGGGGATTGATGACCACAGCAGGTAAGTCCCATAGTGCTCAGAGCCATTTGAGCCATATGTTTCTCGCTGTTCTCATTTCTACTACTTGTCATTACTTTCGTCTTTCTTCGATTTACAATCAATCCATGTTTCGTACTCATTAGACTTCATTCCATCCTGCAGATCATGTAATTCTTCTTCATCATCGAATCGTATTACTGACACCTTGGATTTTTATTCCACTCCCGAATCTTTCTTTTATTTCGATCATTACTTCTTCGCATACAGGTTGAACAGTAGGGGCGAAAGACTACATTCCTGTCTTACATCCTTTTTAATCCGAGCACTTCGTTCTTGGTCGTCCACTTTTATTATTCCCTCTTGGCCCTTGCACGTTATTGTATATTACCCGTCTCTCTGTATAGCTTAACCCTATTTTTCTCAATGTCGGAGATTTTGCAAGACTTTACATTGTAGAACGCCCTTTCCAGTTCGAAAAATCCTATGAACGGGTCTTGATTTTGATGACGGCTATACAACATATATAAAAAGCGCAATTCTGGTGTTGCTACATAGTGATGTTGTGTAATGGTGTCCCTAAGCGCTTGGTGGTGTCAGTAGCATATGTGACAGTAAGTACATGTGTTATATTAAAGGGTTGCTTAATAAAGTTTGTACGAGTTCTTGGAAGATATGCGATCTCGTTCTTGGGCGTAAAGACATCAATTACAATTATTTCGGTCTCTTTCATTTCGCCAATGGAATAGGACAGAAAATCGCGAATCGTTGAACGAAGTCGCCTCCGCTATGCGCCGTCATAATTATTTCCCTCAGCACTATTAGACCTGCTGGACTCCCTTCGCTCTCACTGGTTCGTTTCCATCGGCAGTTCTTTTCATAATATGTATTGTCTCAAGAATTCGAACCACACCCACCTAAAATTTGTTTCTGACTTAACATAATTCTTCGCTCCCGGAAACTGCTCCGATCGTTCCTTCAGCTGCTTTGAAATCTCTTAGGCAGAGCTGTGAGAGTCGTTCCGTCTATCGTAAATATCAATTCACCTCCGCGAGTTAAAAAAGAGCTACGAAAGTCGCTCCAGCCAGTGTTATTTATAATATTGCCTCATAATTCTAACAGCACTCGCCATGCGACATAGCCGTTCGTAATATTAAATGAAAAGTGGTCTGTATAGGTATACATGATCTGCTTATGAATTAAGTTGATTACAGCTACGTCGTAGAAAGCTGTGTATTCACCAGATAGGTCGTCCTTCTGTCCAATTTTCTCTCACCGCAACGTAACACACGATCTCGCGGCTCGTTTACATAATGAGGAAACTGGATGCAGACGACATGCTGTTCCCAAAATTGTGTGTCCATTCGTTCCTCTTATAATTCCAGCTCCCTTTGTGTGCTGACTGCAGTTCATTGCAGGTAACAGAATTTTTACACAATAAATACGCTTTCAGTTTGGATTTTCTAACATATCATCGAATTATAACTTCAGTATAAAGGAAATATTGAAATGTACGTCACTTCGAGCTACAGTCTCTTATCTGCAGGTTCATTCTGGTTTTAATCTTTGTACGATTTGATCTCTTTAAGCCAATTGCGCCGCAGTACGACATTTTTTATTAGTCAGCAATAAAATAAATGAAGAACAAAGATGTAGGAATGACATGTTAGCACGAATTCCAAAACGAGAGAAGGGCTTTCTACGGAAAGAAAACGAGACAAATGCTAGTAGGACAAACTTAATTATGTATCTGCATTTTCCTGACGTATATGTACCGTCTGGTGTGACTGCATCTGGAACTATGGAACTGTTCTTGTTATTTTTTCACATGATGTGGCGTGATATTTTGGCATGATATTGTAGATATTTCCAGTAATTCTTTTTGTTAATGTAAATTGTAGGTGGTTTATTTTTACATTGTATATACATATATTGTTGAGAACTGTCAAAAAAATTACAGGAAATGTATACAATATTATACCGAAATATTGTGCCACACGGTATAAAAGAGCACAAAATCGACGTGAAATGGACATTTTAGAATTTAAAGCGAAAAAATAACAAGAACAGTTGCCAGGTATAGACGCACCATATGTTGCAAATACGTCAGGACAACGTAGACATACTTGAAAATGGAAATCTGTCGAAATAGCTGTCGTAATAACCAGCAAATGTTTTAAGAAGTCAGTAATAATAATAATTGTTAATATAAGTATACACTCCGCCTTCAGGCAACGAGTGGCCTACCGGGACCATCCGAGTGCCGTGTAATCCTCAGTGGAGGATGCGAATAGGAGGGGCGTGGGTCAGCACACCGCTCTCCCGGTCGTGATGACGGTATTCTTGACCGAAGCCGCTACTATTCGGTCGAGTAACTCCTCAATTGGCATCACGAGGCTGAGTGCACCCCGAAAAATGGCAACAGCGGATGGCGGCCTGGATGGTCACCCAACCAAGTGCTGACTACGCCCGACAGTGCTTAACTTCGGTGATCTCACGGGAACCGGTGTAGCCACTGCGGCAAGGCCATTGCCTAATAGTAAATAATAATAACAATTAGTAATTATTATTATTATTATTACTACATATGGTTTGATAACGTGGTGTAAGTGTTTCTGTTGGACAACACTTTTGCGACCTGGGTGTCCCTAACCTATTCCAGCTAATACAGCCGGGGAAAGGGCATTTACTGTTTAATGTGGAATTCGAACCACGCATTGTTACTGGCGACTTCTCATATCATTGAAAGGTGAAGCCTAGGGTAAAGGTAGGCTGCAAAATTCGTGGTCCGACTGAGATTCGATGTCGCGACCTCTGTTTCCTGGCTGCACTTTACTAGACCACCAGGCCCTAGATCCATACATACAGGGTGTTCCAAAAACGCCGACTACGCTTAGTATGTTGTGCAGGAAGGCACACTGGTCAGTTTTCAAGCAGGAACCCATTCCTGGAAATTCACGACTTGGGCGCCGGAGAGCGTCGAAGGCTGAGGTGGGAGTCCGTTCCACATTAAGTCATTAAACCCAACGTGAATAGCACATTACGGTGTTTACATTACAGACGGGCTTCGAACTGCGTACCAGCTACGTCAAGGCACGGCCTATATCGGTGGTGCTGAGACTCACACACATGAGCCAATAAGTGCGGCTGTCTTTGAAGTATTTCAGTCCATCAGTGGACTCGAGCAAGAAGGTCCGCCACCGACGTTACACGTGTGCCATACACCATACTCTTCATAATACCCCACATAAACCGTCGAGAGGCGTTAGATCTTGTGAGCGTGCTGGCCATGAAACTGGTCTAGCCCTACCAATCCATCGCTTGGGACATGCGACATTGAGGTGATTCCGCACATCGACATCAAAGTGTGCTGGAGCTGCATCGTGTTACAGCTACTTGTCCATCTGAACATTTATTGTTACTACATCCAATAGGGTAGGCGAAACAATTATCCCGGCCCATATGTTAATATCGATCCTGTGTTGGTGATTTTGAATCTGTGCACGCAGATTTTCGTCCGCAAAACATGCTTCTTGTTAAGGCCTAATACGCCGTATCTAATAAACATGCATTCATCAGTGAACAGCACAAACTCGGGAAATATGCAGTGTTGTAAATACCACTGCGAAAACTGTACGCGACGTTTGTAGTCATCCTCCCGTAATACCTCGAGTTCCTGCAGATGGTATGGATGGAGTCGGTGTTCGTGAACAACACGCCACATGTCACTTTTACCAAGTGCAGCGCCTTTGCCACTTGCCGAGTGCTAGTGGCTTGGTCCTCTGCATTTGAAGGAGGACATGCTGACAATATTCGAAGTGTACCAACCGCGCCCGGACGACCCGCATCACGTTTCGACGCCTACCAAACAGGAGACTGGAGATATTATTCGCAAGTATTGGTGCAGCTCTCCATGCTACTCTATCCTGTGCAAGCTTCTTCATCTCCCAGTACCTAATGCATCCTACATCCTTCTGAATCTGCTTAGTGTATTCATCTCTTGGTCTCCCTCTACGATTATTACCCTTCTCGCTGCCCTCCGATACTAAATTGGTGGTCCCTTGATGCCTCAGAACATGTTCTACCAACCGAACCCTTCTTCTAGTCAAGTTGTGCTACAAATTTCTCTTCTCCCCAATACTAGTCAATACCTCCTCGTTAGAATATGACCTACCCATTTAATCTTCAGCATTCTTCTGTAGCACCACATTTCGAAAACTTCTATTCTCTTCTTCTCCAAACTATTTATCGTCCATGTTTCACTTCCATACCTGGCTACACTCCATACAAATACTTTCAGGAACGACTTCCTGACACTTAAATCTATACTCGATGCTAAATTTCTCTTCTTCAGAAACATTTTCCTTGCCATTGTCAGTCTACATTTTATATCCTCTCTACTTCGACCGTCCTCACTTACTTGGCTACCAAATAGCAAAACTCCTTTACTATTTTAAGTGTCTCATTTCCTAATCTAATGCCCTCAGCATCACCCGACTTAATTCGACTACACTCCATTATCCTCGTTTTTCTTTTGTTCATGTGCATCTTATATCCTCCTTTCAAGACACTGTCCATTCCATTCAACTGCTCTTAGAAGTCCTTTATCGTCTCTGACAGAATTACAATGTCATCGGCGAACCTGAAAGTTTTTATTTCTTCTCCATGCATTTTAATACCTACTCCGAATTTTTCTTTTGTTTCCTTTATTGCTTGCTCAATATACAGATTGAATAACATCGGGGAGAGGCTACAACCCCGTCTCATTCCCTTCTCAACCACCGCTTCCCTTTCAAGTCCCTTGACTTTTAAAACTGCCTTCTGGTTTCTGAATAAATTGTAAATAACCTCTCGCTCCCTGTATTTTACCCCTGCCACCTTCAGAATTTGAAAGAGAGTATTCCAGTCAACATTGTCAAAAGCTTTCTATACGTCTACAAATGCTAGAAATGTAGGTTTGCCTTTCCTTAATCTATCTTCTAAGATAAGTCCTAGGGTCAATATTGCCTCACGTGTTCCAACATTTCTACGGAATTTAAACTGATCTTCCCCGAGGTCGACTTCTACTAGATTTTCCATTCGTCTGTAAAAAATTCGCGTTAGTATTTTGCAGCCTTGACTTATTAAACTGATAGTTCGGTAATTTTCACATCTGTCAACACCTGCTTTCTTTGGGATTGGAATTATATATTCTTCTAGAAGTCTGAGGGTATTTCGCCTGTCTCATACATCTTGCTCACCGTATAGTAGAGTTTTGTCAGGACTGGCTCTCCCAAGGCTGTCAGTAGTTCAAAAGAAATGTTGTCTACTCCCGGGGCCTTGTTCTGACTTAGGTCTTTCAGTGCTCTGTCAAACTCTTCACGCAGTATCATATCTTCCATTTCATCTTCATCTACATCCTCTTCCATTTCCATAATATTGTACTCACGTATATCACCCGTGTATAGACCCTCTATATACTCCTTCCACCTTTCTGCTTTCCCTTCTTTGCTTAGAACTGGGTTTCCATCTGAGCTCTTTATATTCATACAAGTGCTTCTCTTTTCTCCAAATGACTCTTTAATTTTCCTGTAGGCAGTATCTATCTTACCCCTAGCGGGATAAGCCTCTGCATCCTAATATTTGTCCTCTAGTCATCCCTGCTTAGCCATTTTGCACTTCCTGTCGGTCTCATTTAGGAGTGTCCGCAGCTCGTGGTCGTGTGGTAGCGTTCTCGCTTCCCGCGCCCGGATTCCCGGGTTCGATTCCCGGCGGGTGAGGGATTTCCTCTGCCTCGTGGTGACTGGGTGTAGTGTGATGTCCTTAGGTTAGTTAGGTTTAAGTAGTTCTAAGTTCTAGGGGACTGATGACCATAGAAGTTAAGTCCCATAGTGCTCAGAGCCATTTGAACCATTTCATTTTGGACTGAAGACCAAAACAAGAACAATCACAAAGTGCTACTACTTCACTGCATGATGGACACACCTCGGGCAAAAAATACGTACGAGCAACTTTCCATCTTCTCTGAGATCTCACTCGACGGCCTCAAATGCGAAATTATGTGGAGTCTGGAAAACGTTCCGAATACAATCTACCAGCAGGTCTTCCACTGCAATCCGCTTTGCCGCATGCAAGCACCATGTGGGCCATTTCCGCAGCTGTGCACTGGTACATGTAGCACTGCTGTCAACAACGTTACTGCACTGACAGACCACACGAGGTCCGCAGTAGGATGAGCATAAGGGCTGTGTCGGAGGAAACAGCACATGCGCAGTAATGTTACTAGGCTCAGGTCGTCCGTAGGGAGTACACAGAGGACTAAAGGCTTGCATACCTTCCGTAATCAGACACCAACACGAAACAGAAGAAACCGTCACAACCGTTCGTTCTCAGACTTCGACGGTCTCCAGCGTCCAAGGCGTTCGTTTCCGGACATGGGTTCCTTCCTGCACACCGATCACTTTGCTTTCCCGCATCGTCGGTGTTTTTTTGGGACACCCAATACACGGCTCTTCTCTTTGTTTTGATGAATGAGTTTGAGAGTATATGATAAATGGCAGTATTTTTTGATTACACTGTCTTAAAGCTTACAGTTTTTATATTGCCAAGGGGCCACAGATCTTAGTACCTGACATAAATATCGATTTGTTACCACTACCCGTTCATAAGAGAAAGGGATCTAAGGACAGAGAGATGGAGAACAATGAGTAAAAAAATATTTTTATGTGATTGTAACCCCGCAACAGATATTTTCCGTAACCTCAGAATAAATAATGTGACTAACCTCCCAATGGAAATGTGACCTGTCAATAATTAACTGACTAAGTCTAAACTGGAAAAACTAGACGCCAAAAATGCTGCGTGATGGCCCTGAACAGTCATTCTGAATAAACTGAAGATTCTTACCTCAATGAAGTCGCCGGGTAACGCGTATATATCTGCTCCTATAAGAAATTTTTCTGGCACAGCTCAGTGCAATGTTTGCCACTACATTTTGTTATGTATAAAAAAACAACTGATTTTTATTTACGATAATTGGCATGACTATGGGTAGGAGAAATTAGTAAAAACTTTAAATTCAGATGAATGACTGTCAAAAGTCATCTTTATAAGAAAGATTATTATTGAAAAATTATTGAAAATTATTTACATGTGACTTTGATATAACAATAGTACAAAATGAGTTGTTGCAAATTACATATGCGCGTGGCAATAAATAACAATAATTTTTGCTTTTACCTTATACTACATCGCTCAGGCACGACGAGCGGCCCTGGTAATTCCATATAGGACACAAGTGCTCTCTGCGAGCTGTACAACTCTACAACTGCTCTCTAAGAGCGACCTCGCCCAACCGCCTGACTGCGAGCTATTACTCCTACTGCTGCCGACAGTGCTCTCTGGTCTGCGATTCTATTCTAGCTTACATATCGCAGGCAGTGCGTGAGCAGTCCATCGAAGTTATATCTGCTCGAGTGCGCTAGCAATAAATTCCTTAGTTATGGACCTCTTACATGATATAATGACAAATTAACCATTTTTTGATGTTTTTTTCTTTGCTTGTACTGCCAAACCTCGCTTCCTGTCGAATTTCATGATTCTGGCTCAAAGTTAAGTTGGTGTTGAAGAGTGAGTTTGCGAGTATCGAGATGTGACATAAACAGCCTTACCTTTTGACTGCATTGACTTAGAAGTTTAAAGTTTTCATAGCCCCAAGGGACCGTAGACATTAGCGTGTGACATAACTTTCAACTTGATAACTCTCTCTGTTCCTCAGAAAAATGAGTTTTAGCCGTCGGACAGACAGACAGACAGACAGACAGACAGAGGGACAACAAAGTGATGCTATAATGGTCCCTTTTTTACCGACTGAGATACGGAACCGATACTAATATTGAACGGAAATGTGGAAGAACCCACTGTAAAATGTTCGATCCGTTGACAATTCTAAACATTCATGTAGAGTGTAGTATAAGTTGTAACAGTAGTGGGTTAAGACACTGAGGAAATGTGTATTTTCATTGACTGTGAATGTAACTCCTAAGATAATCATCACGAAAGCACTTCACAATCCTGTCTAGAGAGAACATGAAGCAAACTTGGCATTCTCGATTATACAGTCCTTAAAGGCATGTGTCCTCGAGACCAACGCAGTGGTGCTAAGGTATGCAGAGAAGGACTATCACCTTCACATATATTAACGGTCATACATCGATTTTTTCGGCGTGATAATTCAAACTTAATGACTGTCCCTGGTAATGATCCCTCTCAAGTGGCTGTGAGTAACGCGACAAATTAGCGCGTACGCACTGATGGTTCTGTAAATGCCAATTAGTGTTTCCGAGGCTTGTAACGTGAAGCAGATTGTAAAGCAAAAACCAAGTTCATTTGATGTATTTCCAAGGTTATTCCTCTGAAGAAGACTGAGATGACAGGAATACTGCTGTTGTTTACGACGCGCTGAAGAACACGTTTACAGCTGGCCTACGAGTAGTCTTCGGAGTTACGTCGTGCCACAGGCTGTTTGGGACCCCAGTGCCACTGGAGGAGATTCGTACAACTTCCGGGTAACCTTGGCACAGCCGGGGAAGCACGTTCTCTGGTGCTCCTACTAGGGAGCAAATGGGAACGTTCAGGACGCAAGGTGGTTTACATTTGTTTTTACATTTACGTAACTAAATGTAAAAACAGACAATTCAAACTTAACTGCCTGACAGAGGGTTCATCGAACCATTTTCAAACAATTATTTTACCGTGCCTCTCTCTAATAGCGCGCAAAAAAACCGAACACTCAAATACTTCCGTGTTCGTTCACGTTTCATTAATAGCTAACCATAAAGTACTCAAGTGTTCCTGACCACAGCGACTCAGTAAAATTTGCTTTTAAGTATTCAGTTACAGGATTAGCGCCTGAGTACACACTTATTACTTTGTTCAATATTTTCTTCGTAATAGATGTACCAGCTGCATCGACAACTGCATTAATAAATTGAATAAATCACAAGACCAGTTGTACAAAATATATTTAATCCATGATGGGTTTATTTTCCGTAAGAGCGTGCAAAAATTTAACAGGACATAGAGGATGCTCCTCTGGACAGTTTGAGGTAGGGAACAGGTGTTGGAGAGCCAGCTTAGGAAAATAACAGGAATAAAATCGCGTTCCTGTCTACTTTTTATCTACATTAGTTAACTCCAATTACCACCAATGAGACAATGAACGTACCATTTGTACCATATCTTACAAAATGTACTGACCTCAATGCAAGCATGAGATCGGCGAACAAGATTCCGACACACTCTGACAAATATCTCTGGTGTGTTTCGAATCACATCACAGACAGCTACAAATCTGCCAACTAATTCCATCTCCGTATCCACTGGGGTCTCAAACACAAGTGACTTTACATATCGCCATAGGAAATAATTAAGGTAATTCAGGTCAGGTGACCTCGCAGACCATAGAATAGGACCTCCACATCCAGTCCAGCGATCGGAAAATACTGTACCAGTACTGCTCCATCGTATTGTACTGTACGTCTCTGAATAGCATTGAGTAATGAATGGGCCTGTCGTTGATTGATAGACAATATACATACGATACAACAGGGCCACCTTATGGACAAGTAAAGTACACAAAACCAGCATCATGACTTCCTGGTAATCGGACTCGTCCTTCTTGTTTCCTTGCACGAAATAAAGAATGTACATCTAAATCAGCAGCACAATACGTGTAAACTTGTACACACGTTAGTTGTAAATATTCGGGATAATAATAGTGCTAGACAAAGTGGTAGACAAGCTTCCATATCCCCTTGAGCTGGCTTCAGACGGCCAGAGTGGCCGTGCGGTTCTAGGCGCTACAGTCTGGAACCGAGCGACCGCTACCGTCACAGGTTCGAATCCTGCCTCGGGCATGGATGTGTGTGATGTTCTTAGGTTAGTGAGGTTTAACTAGTTCTAAGTTCTAGGCGACTGATGACCTCAGAAGTTAAGTCGCATAGTGCTCAGAGCCATTTGAACCATTTTTGAGCTGGCGTCTCCGAACCCAGGTTCGCTATCTCGTATTATTCAGTGCAGCATTCCTATGTCCCATTACATGTTTTGACGCTCTTACGGACACACTCTGTACATTTGTGTATACATTTTACATGAACTTCGTGACTATTTCTTAAGCATTATTAGTTACACATATGCTGTTGGGGCTCTTACTACCTCGTTTATTCTTAGATAAATGTCGTATTACTTCACACAGAAGTTAATACTTCCCGAAGACATGAGAACGGTCTACTGGGTGAGACAGGTCGTAAGGAAAGACATGTTTACCCAACTGGATTTGCGATTTAGTCGTAATATACACGACGATTCCTGTTAAAGTTAAAAAAACCTGAAGTGACGTAAATGACACTGAGACAATTAATTTAGTATGACACATGAGGCCGCAAATATCGGGAAATACCCCAAAACTGGACGACAAATGTCGAACATGTGACGTCACCTGATGTTGTCGATCCAACATTCGCTGGTAGGGGGCGGTGCAACACATTGCTCCACAAGCCTAGTCTTCTTCTCAAACACCTGTTGTAGCTGTGATCTGTAGTAAACGTAGAAGTTAGAAAGATATTGTCCTCGCTGTACCAAGCAAAAGATGTTCTTATTTTATGTTGCTTTCCTGTTTGTCCTTTCTTTTTATATTTACGGACTTTACTTAGTAAAGAACACGTTAGTAATTTACTGGAAGCGATGAAATATGGAAACTTATACTTCTTTACCTGTGACTCAAAATACTACAGTTTCATTCTGTGACTTAAGACCCAGATTCTTACTTTACGTTTTCGCACCTGTACTGACTGGGAGAGTTTAGGCGGTTTTGCTGTGTCTCTTCCTGGAGATACATCCTCGTGCAACCAGGAGTTCCTCTGCTTTGGACACGCTAGCAGAACTTAGTATTCTCGGACAGCATTCGAGGCCACGGGTTGAAACAGAGTGCTCAAATGGCTCTGAGCACTATGCGACTTAACTTCTGAGGTCATCAGTCGCCTATAACTTAGAACTAATTAAACCTAACTAACCTAAGGACATCACACACATCCATGCCCGAGGCAGGATTCGAACCTGCGACCGTAGCGGTCGCTCGGTTCCAGACTGTAGCGCATAGAACCGCACGGCCACTGCGACCGGCATACGGAGTTGCTGAAAAGCTGGGGTCGGCGCCTACATCATCAGAACACTGCCTACAGAAGACGTGCTGGTAAGGTATTTTGCGGCTCCGGCGTTGTAGGCCCTACTATTTTGTACTGAAGTCGCCAGCAGCACGCGCGCTGACATTGCTACAAGTCCACCTTGTTTGTTTCTCCGTGTGTTACCATTTGAGCTCTCACTACTAATTGTGATACTGCGTTATAGTCGGAGGAGTAATATTTGATTCATTAGGACCTCCAGTCATTATCGTCAATCTATTGCATCAAACGGGAGCTCCTTGTTCTCGAGGCAACTCTTATTCTCATCTCTATCTCATCTCTATCCTTTAGTCTGCTGCTTGTATCGACAATCAAGTACCTTTGTGTTCTGATTTATAACAAGTCTCGTTGTAATAATTTATGGGATTCGAGACAGTGTATGGAATATAGTTAATTTACTTAGTTAATTACTTAGTTAAAGAATTACTTAGTTAAAGAATTAACTACTTCTGATAACATCTAATGCAAAATAACCAACCGAATTGCTCAATTTCCCTACTAATTACTTAGTTAATTACTTAGTTAAAGAATTACTTAGTTAAAGAATTAACTACTTCTGATAACATCTAATGCAAAATAACCAACCGAATTGCTCAATTTCCCTGGGATGGAAGAAGTCTATAATGTTTAAACGTTGACCCTGTGCTGTATGCCCGTCCTTGCGAGTGGTGTACAAGTGGTCACCAGGACAAGGGCTATGCAAAAGGCTTAAGCCGTAACTTTGTGATCAATAGAACTCAAGATCTGTTCCCCGGAAAAACCATATTTTTGCGCTCTGCTTTTTGGAACGTATTAGAGTCGTGCTCTGTCGCCCTCGGACCGATGAAGTACACTACTGGCCATTAAAATTGCTACACCATGAAGATGACGTGCTACAGACGCGAAATTTAACCGACAGGAAGAGGATGCTGTGAAATGCAAATGATTAGCTTTTGAGAGCATTCACACAAGGTTGGCGCCGGTGGCGACACCTACAACCTGCTGACATGAGGAAAGTTTCCAACCGATTTCTCATACAAAAACAGCAATTGAACGGCGTTGCCTGGTGAAGCGTTGTTGTGATGCCTCGTGTAAGGAGGAGAAAAGCGTACCATCACGTTTCCGACTTTGATAAAGGTCGCATTGTAGCCTATAGCGATTGCGGTTTATCGTATCGCGACATTGCTGCTCGCGTTGGTCGAGATCCAATGATTGTTAGCAGAATATGGAATCGATGGGTTCAGGAGGGTAACACAGAACGCCCTGCTGGATCCCAACCGCGTCGTATCGTTAGCAGTCGAGATGACAAACATCTTATCCGCATGGCTGTAACGGATCGGTTAGCCACGCCTCGATCCCTGAGTCAACAGATGGGGACGTTTGCTAGACAACAACCATCTGCACGAACAGTTCGACGACGTTTGCACCAGCATGCACTATCAGCTCGGAGTCCATGGCTGTGGTTACCCTTGACGCTGCATCACATACAGGAGCGACTGCGATGGTGTACTCAACGACGAACCTGGGTGCACGAATGGCAAAACGTCATTTTTTCGGATGAATCCAGGTTCTGTTTACAGCATCATGATGGTAGCATCCGTGTTTGGCGACATCTTGGTGAACGCACATTGGAAGCGTGTATTCGTCATCGCCATATCACCCGGTGTGATGGTATGGGGTGCCATTTGTTACACGTCTCGGTCATCTCTTGTTCGCATTGACGGCACTTTGAACAGTGGACGTTACATTTCGGATGTGTTACGACCCGTGGCTCTACTCTTCATTCGATCCCTGCGAAACCTTACATTTCAGCAGGATAATGCACGACCACATGTTGCAGATCCTGTACGCGCCTTTCTGGATACAGAAAATGTTCGACTGCCGCCCTGGCCCACACATTCTCCAGATCTCTCACCAACTGAAAACGTCTGGTCAATGGTGGTCGATCAGGTGGCTCATCACAATACGCCAGTCACTAATCTTGATGAACTGTGGTATCGTGTTGAAGCTGCATCAGCAGCTGTACCTGTACACGCCATCCAAGCTCTGTTTGACTCAATGCCGAGGCGTATAAGGCCGTTATTACGGCCAGATGTAGTTGTTCTGGGTACTGATTTATCACGATCTATGCACCCAAACTGTGTGAAAATGTAATCACATGTCAGTTCTAGTATAATATATTTGTCCAATGAATACCCGTTTATCATCTGCGTTTGTTCTTGGTGTAGAAATTTTATTGGCCAGCAGTGTAGATCTCCTACTTCCACAGTACGGAAGATTCCGCGACTAAAATTACTTTTGTTTTATACATTTTCAGCGGGGAAGTCCCACGTCCAAGTCTCAACCAAATTCACGTAGTAACTTTCTACGAGAGCGGAAGTGGTCGAACAATAGACATCTTAGAAAAGTAGTGGGATGGCTACGAAATATCTCCTTTTTGCTACTCATAATTGTAGCTTTAGTGTATCACAAACTCGCTGAAAAAGTTCTCACAGTTCGAAATAGGTATACGGAAGCAGAGAGAGGTTGGTATTTCTACTAAGGCACTTTGCTTGGCCGACCCATCAGGCTCCATCTTATTTCGACAGAGTAAACGGGCGGGCAGGGAAGAAAGCGGCCAACAGACTGTAAAAAGATTTCAGTTTCAGCGCCTCAGCAGGTTTCTTTCATCATCTTGTAGCCGTGCGAGTTTTACTTTCAGTTCTGATCGAATGGTTCCTGTTACGCTAAGTAGACCCGCCGAATCTCCCACTGGTTGCGCGAGTTAAAGAAAAACATTTTTTTTAAAAAAAACTTTAGTTTGTGACTTCCAAGCAACTTAAATAAATGTAAGGTCTCGGTCCATTAATGGCCTAATTCTTATATTAGTTCGAGATATTAAGCAAAAAATAGAACGTCCGTCATTATCCATTACCGAGAATAAGCGGTGTAAGGGCAAACCGACGTTAAAAGGTTTCCTGCCACAGAAATGCTTTGCGTGTACCTCCATAGTAAAATTTGTTCTCGAACCCCTCCAAACGTGTACACGAAGCTCTGCGACTTGCAGTAAGTGACACAACAGGGTTTCTGTAATTCTGACTACCTTCTCCATCGGCACGCTCTCTGGTCCTTACGTGTTCGATGAAAATAGCGACTAGAATTTCAGTTCTGTACGTTCTGAGAATGGTGTGGGGGAGAAGGAAGATCGATTAGAGTTTACCCTTCCGTCGAAGAAGAAGTCTTGAGAAACGTAGTACAGTCTCGGATTGGGAGAAGATGGAGGAATGAAATCGGCTGGCCCTTTCGAAAACAACTAACCCGTCTATAGCCTCAAGCGATTGAAGGAAGTAGGGAAAAATTTATATCTGGATGGCCGGACAGGTTTGAACCGTCGTATTCCCGAAAACGAGTCCATTGAGTGACACTGCGCCACTTCGCTCGTAACCCCTTTACTTATCGCACATTAGGATAGCTGGTGTCACGGTGTAACACAAATAGCGGTAGCTTTTGTTACGAGAAGTTAAAACGTTGTTGACAAACAACAGCTGAACGAAACGAAAATGAACGTAAGGACAGCAATGCAATGAGAAGCGTTCAGTGACTAACTAAAATTTTGTCAACCTACCTGACTCAAAACCCTAAGAGATTTTGCAAATCATCTATTCACTCACTCAGAGACCATACTGGTGTCGAAACAAAAAGATAACAGATTGAAGGCCGAAATATTGAATTCGGTCTTCCAAAATTGTTTCACCGTCGAAGAGCGTAACATATTTCCTCCTTTCAATCATCGTACAGATGTCGAAACGACAAATATTGAGATAACCGATCGCAAAATAAAAAGCAAATACAATCGCTTAGTAGATGAAAGGTATCGGGATCAGATCAGATTCCTGGGAGATTCTACGAAGATTATGCGAAAGAACTTGCTCATCGTCTAGCAGTAGTTTATCGCAGTTATCTGGAGCAACGAATGGTACCTAGCAACTGGTAAAAAGCGCAGGTCATTCCCATTTTCAAGAAGGCCGTAGTACAGATGCCTATAATCATAGACTGTTGTATTAATAAAAATATAAAAATAAAATATTACTATTACTAAATATTATTGAATATGGATACGAAAACACATTTTTGTAGCTTATAATACGATTGCGTTATCAGAAATATTCTGTGCTTATTTGGATTTTTCTTGGCTATCGGACTTAGCTTACATTTCAAGTGTAGTTGCAGGCAGTGGACTCAGAGAACACTGGTGTTTGTTATAATCAAGAAACTTCACTTCAATGAATAAAAAATTACTTGATACTGTTGTTCAATATACCGTTATTCATGATCCCATGTGATACGTAGAACTCGTAATAGTCATCATCATCATCATCATCATCATCATCAACAACAACAACATTTAAGACTGATTATACCTTTCAGCCTTCAGTCTGGAGCATAGCCCCCTTATGAAATTCCTCCATGATCCCTTATTCAGTGCTAACATTGGTGCCTCTTCTGATGTTAAACCTATTACTTCAAAATCTTTCTTAACCGAATCCAGGTACCTTCTCCTTGGTCTGCCCCGACTCCTCCTACCCTCTACTGCTGAACCCATGAGTCTCTTGGGTAACCTTGCTTCTCCCACGCGTGTAACATGACCCCACCATCTAAGCCTGTTCGCCCTGACTGCTGCATCTATAGAGTTAATTCCCAGTTTTTCTTTGATTTACTCATTGTGGACACCCTCCTGCCATTGTTACCCTCTACTAGTACCTGCAATCATCCTAGCTACTTTCATATCCGTAACTTCAACCTTGTTGATAAGGTAACCAGAATCAATCCAGCTTTCGCTCCCATATAACAAATTGGTCGAAAGATTGAACGGTGCACAGATAATTTAGTCTTGATACTGACTTCCTTCTTGCAGAAGAGAGTAGATCGTAGCTGAGCGCTTACTACATTAGCTTTGCTACACCTCGCTTCCAGTTCTTTCTCTATGTTGCCATCATGTGAGAATATGCATCCTAAGTACTTGAAACCGTCCACCTGTTCTAACTCTGTTCCTCCTATTTGGCACTCAATCCGTTTATATTTCTTTCCCACTGACATTACTTTCGTTTTGGATATGCTAATCTTCATACCATAGTCCTTACATTTCTGATCTAGCTCTGAATTATTACTTTGCAAACTTTCAATCGAATCTGCCATCACAACTAAGTCATGCGCATATGCAAGACTGCTTATTTTGTGTTCACATATCTTAATCTCAGTCAGCCAGTCTATTGTTTTCAACATATGATCCATAAATAATATGAACAACAGTGGAGACAGGTTGCAGCCTGAAACTCATGAACTCAATTTAGCGTCAACTCTAACTGCTGCCTGACTATCCATGTAAAGACCTTTAATTGCTTGCAAAAGTTTGCCTCCTATTCCATAATCTCGTAGAAAAGACAATAATTTCCTCCTAGGAACCCGGTATATGCCTTTTCTAGATCTATAAAGCATAGATACAATTCCCTGTTCCACTCACAACACTTCTCCAGAAATAAATGAATGTTTTCCGTTTGTCTGCATCTTACCGCGCATTCATAATTAACGTCTTTTCTAGCTCTTTTGATCGATCGGTGTTTAATTTTTTTTCGTTTTTTAATAAATATTAACTTTACGATATCCTGGGGGTCTTTAATCATGTATCTACACAGCTGCCCCCACACTGTACATTGACATGGTACTGAGACGTACAATGTTTTTTTGTTTGTTTGTATTTACATTTGCCGATAGGGGTCGATACCCTTTATTGTCGGCTTATCCTCGGTATGTTAGAATTCTACAAGCAATTAAATGATTATATACATAGTATGATAGTCCATCACATATTTGAATTTAGTGCGATAACAATAATGTTCAGTTTGCTTCATTCTCTCTGCCGGGTTTCGCGCTTGCGCACTGGCCAGTTTTCCGACAAAGAGCTAGACGCTAACAGTCAACATGCTAGATGCTACCGTCACACGCGCGTGCACTCGCTTTCTTAGTGTTGATTTCACTTTGAACGTTACACTTTCACCTGAGTGTCACATATCGAATAACGGCTGTGGTGTCTGTCTTCATTCCGTGTGCAGTGGATGTGCACTTATTGTTCAAAATCCGAACCGTGGCACAAGATCTCCATTTTTACGGCCAGGGCGTTATTATTACCTGTTGTACTCTTATTTTTAGTGGAGAGAACCCGGATCAACAGCATCCGTCGATGAGGTAAGTACCGGCTCGAACAACTTAAGTTCACCTGTCAATGTGTCAAGCATTATGAGCCACGATACTCAGAAGTTATTTCGTTGCACACGCATGTTCATGTCACCACACTCGACCGTCCACTTGTTGAGACACATATAGCCGTCCAAAACATTGCATAAATTGCTTGTCTTTGAAGTTCATTCCTTCATCTAGAGTTTGGTTCCCAATGACAATTCATACAAGTGTTGAGCTACAACAATTTACATAGCATGATAGCTTATATCTTTGGCTGTCATTCCATCCATCGCTTATGATACGAACATTAATTTCTTAAGTTTAAAACGTCATAAATTTTTCAGTAAGTCGATCCTTTTACTACAGTTGGTTAGCTTCAGTTTATCTTCGTTCACATCACATGTACAAATTAATTAGATACACATTATCATGATAAAATACAAGCGTATGATACATTTATGTTTCGTTTTATAGATAGGCTTTTATCGCTTATGGGAGCTCATTTCTTCCTTAGGTAGACGAGGAAGAAAAACATTGTAAATAGGACCAAAACATGGCGCATTACTGGCCTAACTACCCTTGGCGATGCCTCCTTGTTTGGGAGAGAAGAAAGGAAATAATCATCTACTGCTTAAAGGATTTATGAGGAAATGTTACTGGTACAATGATGGACTAGTTGCCAAGGAACTTTTGCTTCACTGAAATACTGTGTACCGGCTAATCACCCATGTAGAATCATATTGTTTCTTCATGTGTTAGTGCTGTTTAATTCAATTCACATGTAGGTTAGTGTGAAATCTGATGTTTTAACCATCGCAGACTTATCTTTCTTAAATACCTGGAAAAGTCATTATCCAAGCTTTCATGTGACACGATAAAATTAATTGGTTCTTGTAAAATCGCACCCTTAAAAGTTTGTGTGTACTCTGCAGCGAATAGTACTGATAATTGTCACGGAGCCGGCCGCGGTGGTCTCGCGGTTCTAGGCACTGAGTCCGGAACCGCGCGACTGCTACGGTCGCACGTTCGAATCCTGCCTCGGGCTTGGATTTGTGTGATGTCCTTACGTTAGTTAGATTTAAGTAGTTCTAGGGGACTGATGACCACAGATGTTAAGTTCGATAGTGCTCAGAGCCAATTGTCACGGAGATACACTGTGAAGATGCATATTTCATTTTTCATTTGCGTTATGACCTTTGTATAAATGCCCTTACAACTTGTAAGTAGGCTGTTTATGTTTTTTTTATTGGTAACGCCGCCGCCACGTAGCGCTCTGTATGAAAATCACTGGCTGTCCTGTGTGCAGTCAGTTGCTGGTTGGCATTGTTGTAATACTCGCCATTGTAGTGATGGGCGGCTGGATGCTAACAGCGCGTAGCGTTGCGCAGTTGGAGGTGAGCCGCCAGCAGTGGTGGACGTGGGGAGAGAGATGGCGGAGTTTTGAAATTTGTAAGAATTGGTGTCATGAACTGCTATTTATATTATGACTATTAAGGTAAATACATTGTTTGTTCTCTATTAAAATCTTCCATTTGCTAACTGTGCCTATCAGTAGTTAGTGACTTCCGTAGTTTGAATCTTTTAGTTAGCTGGCAGTAGTGGCGCTCGCTGTATTGCAGTAGTTCGAGTAACGAAGATTTCTGTGAGGTAAGTGATTTGTGAAACATATAGATTAATGTTAGTCAGGGCCATTCTCTTGCAGGGATCTGTGTGTCAGTTTAAGCACAGTCGTGTACAATTGTTCTAAGGGGACGTCTCAAACTAAATTGTTTACTCGAGGTGAGGCCCGATTCTTCATTTGGTACCTGCTACTCTCGACGTAATTCTCTTCTGCGATGGAACGATGCACTGGTCGTTGAAAGAAAATACTAACTTAAAACTAATTCAATTACGTAGCTCGGTGGCAACTGATACATTTCGTCATTGCATACGTCCACAGATATTTCCAAACTTCGTTTAAATTCATAGACATTCGTTTATTCTGTTACTCATTACGATCATTTACTCTCCAAAGAAAATTATTTGACATCTCTCATGGTATTTTGTCATTAGTCCTTGCCTTACACGTGTCGTATAGTTTTTCATACTGCTTCCTCTTGCTTGTAAATATGCTTTATATAGCCTAGTATTTAATTAAATCTCTGTGTACATATATCAATAGATTCCTTAATTCTTAGACAGTATATGTATTTGCGTAGTATTTCCGTTTACTTTGTGTTTAGGTCAGGTACATATTGCACCCCTATTTTGGTTGCGCCTTCTGGCAGTCTGTCGCGCATGCGCTCAGGTCAGTGCCTGTTCTCCTACTACTGCCGTCAGTGCGTATTGCTGAGCGCGAACAGCTGAACCATACGCTAATTTTGTTTATACTTTCGCTTCGCATGAAGCGGTGTATTACTTCACATTAATACTAGTTTTAATGCCTGCGTGTACAAATCAAAAGAATTACTTGTGCCTACTTATGCCTATCTTTGTGAGGGTGGAGACCCTTGTCTCTCCCTGTTCTCTCATAGGCTAATTTGTGCGTCCCTGGGTGTGGTATTTCAGAAATTACACATGGTCCTGAATAGCGTAATTGACACTTCTTATTTAGTTTCCCCAATTTTGTCGATTTATGGTGCGTCCGTAAGAAGGCTCATTACCCTTCAAAAAAATTGTGTAACGTTTCAGTTTCTTGTTATAAATTTTCCCACTGTACTCGGCCCTGTTTTCTAACGTAACCATGGCTTGTTTGATTTTGTCTTGTAGTGTCATTTCTGTATTGGGTAGCTTTGGCATGGAACATCAATTCGTTAGGTGTGAAACCTGTTTAGGAATATGGAAGGTTATTGACATCTTGCATGAAACGAGTTACATATTCTACCCATAGGGTGTGTTCGAAAATGGCTCTGAGCACTATGGGACTCAACTGCTGTGGTCATTAGACCCCTAGAACTTAGAACTACTTAAACCTAACTAACCTAAGGACATCACACACATCCATGCCCGAGGCAGGATTCGAACCTGCGACCGTAGCAGTCGCACGGTTCCGGCTAGGGTGTGTTTGTGAGGGGTATATGTCATAATCAACCGGTCAAATTCTTTAAAGGCTCGTTCTACTGGGATTGATTCTGAGTGAAAGAGGCTTACTAAGATGTGCTTTATGCCCTGTGATGTCATAAGTTGTTTCCACTTTTGCTCAACTAAATATGAAACATTATCAGTTAGTAGTACCTTTGGTTTACTTACTGTTCTCAAATGGTCTCCCTCAATTCTTTTTCTGGAATTTGTGGCTGTTGCATTTTTAATAGAATACATTTTGATATGTTTCGAGAAAATATCGTTTAGTGCTAATACGTATCTTACACTTCCTTTACTTCCTGGATACGTACCAGCTACGTCTAGGGATACTACATCTAGAAGTTTTTTTGTGCGTATTGGGTGTAGCTCAGTATATTTTGACACATTGGACTGTTTTGATTTTTGACACATTGCATACTTTCTTAATACGTGTAGAACTCGCCTTCTCAAATTTGGAACATAACAAAGCGTTACAATTTTTTCAATACATTTGCCTACTCCATAGTGTCCCCATACTTCATGTGTTATAAATTCGTCGATTTAATCTTCAGAAATACACACACACACGCACACGCACACCATTGATCAGATTTTTCATGTTTCCTTTGAAACAAAACGCCCTTGTACTCCTGATACCATTTACTTACCTTCCCACCTTCATCTTCTTAAGGTTTTGTATGACTTTTCGCCATTTGCGATCTTGCTGTTATATAATGTTCATTTACTTGCAAAACTTATGGTAATCAGACTGTTGTGCTGTAACTTGCAACCCGCTCCGTTAATTCACCAAATTCCTCTAAATCTTGTGGTAACCTTGACAAGGCATCCGCAATAACATTCTGACTTCCTTTGACGTAAATGATCTCGAAATTGAATTCTTGTAAGTATAGACATCACCTAGCTAATCGACAGTCTAATAGTTTACCTGTTACAATAAATAACAGTGATTGATGTTCACAACAAACATTGGTATTCTTGCCCCACAAAAAATATTCAGACCTTTTAAATGCCCACATTACAGCTAAGCTTTCCAATTCTGACACAGATCAGTAAGATCTTTCTGCTTCTGATAATCTGCGACTAGCGAAACTGATGACCTTGGGTACTTCCTTAGCTTCTCCCTATCGCATCTGGAACGAGCATGCCCCAGACCTTGAAATGAGGCATTTGTGCATAGACAAAAATCCTTGGTCGTATCAGGGTGGCTAAGAATGTTTGCATTGACTAATGACTGCTTAATGTTCTTAAAGTCCTTCTGACACTTATCATCCCATAACCAAAGCCTATTTTTTCGTAACGAGTTGAGCAACACATCGCAGTTCATCAGTTGTGGTACGAACATACGAAAAAACGAAGCTAGTCCTAAAATGTCTTATTTTTTATTCCTTAGAGCTGGACAGTTGCGTATGGCATTAAGTTTTTTCGGATCGGTTATATACCTTGTTCTGAAACAACATGGCCAAAAAATTTGACTTGCTCCTTAGCAAAACTATACTATGTTTTTAATTGGCTGTCACTCCGTGATCTGCAAATCGTTGAAGCACCTGTTCAATGAGCCAGGTATGTTCTAACCAAGTGGATGTAGTTATTAGCATGTCGTCTACATAAAAAGTGACTTTGCTACGCAGTTCTGGCCTTAAAGCCTTGTCCAATGCAGATATAAATACTCCTGCGCTAATGTTCAATCCAAAAGGTAGAACACGGAATTCGTAACTTCTGCCACCACAAATAAATGCTGTATATTTTCGAATTTCACCGTGGAGCTTTATTTGCCATTAGGACATCTTGAGAACGAGTATACTGAAAACTTTAGAAGCTGTTCGTCCAAGTTGTGTGGTCTTATGCGTACTGGAACTATAATCTTATTGATACCTCTAGCATCAAGAACTAATCGTACAGAGCCATCGGTATGCTTACTGGTAATATTGGACTACAATAGGGTGAAAATGAAGGTTGTATAATTACCCATAATATGATTATATTATCTCTTCCCTTACTGCCTCTCGTTTTGTCCATGGAATAGGATATGACATTACACAAAATGTCACATGGGGATAGACTTTAAATGTATATTCATAATCTTCGATTATTCCTGGCTCCTTACTGAGAACGCTCGCATACTTAAGTAACAAGTTAGAAAGTTCTCGTAGTTGCATCTCATTTAGCATTTAGTACCTGTGATTCACTTCGTTTCTGCTCTACCATTTCGTAGCTAACCTCAGTGTTTCCTTGTTGTTCAATATCAAATTTATTTGCGAAATATACAGCTGGAAAGGGATATTGTACTATTGCATTTGACTCTGGTTCGATTTTGTTACTTTCATCAGGTGTTTTGCCTAAATCAATTGAAAAGACCTGATCCTTTATAAAAAGTGGCATTTACCATTACTTATGTCAGTCTGTGTTTCGCATGCTCTAAACGAGTGCATTCCAATAAGACAATTAACTACAAGTTTGTCAATTATAAGACAGTTGCACTTAACTGTAAAATGTTCAATTTGTAATGGAGTAAGCGCCTGATGCTTAACCAATGTAGTCTTACTGCCTGTAGCAGTTTGCACCTTGCAGTTTTGTACAGGAAATGTAAGGAATTTGCCTCTCTTCTTCGGTTCACAAAAAAATGTATTTGATATTACGTTGGTAGTTGAACGAGTATCTAAAATTATCTGCGTGTCAATGTTAAATATTTTCACTTTAATGGTTGCTTGTACTTGTTCTTCCTTGACATTATCTACTATATCTAACTCGTGCTGAGACAAATCATCCTTGATGGCCGCGCGGGATTAGCCGAACGGTCTGGGCCCTGCAGTCATGGACTGTGCGGCTGGTCCCGGCAGAGGTTCGAGTGCTCCCTCGGGCATGGGTGTGTGTGATTGCCCTTAGGATAATTTAGGTTAAGTAGTGTGTAAGCTTAGGGACTGATGACCTTATCAGTTAAGCTCCATAAGATTTCACACACATTTGAACATCCTTGATGTCACCTTGTTTGTCAAACCTTACTAAACATATTTGCAGTTTTGCTTTCCCCCCACTCCCTAAGAGGTCAATAGCCTGGGGCTTAACTACGACCGGTTGGTGTTTTCCGACGGCGTAGTGCGACTTAATTCATTACCTGGAGAAATTTCAGTTAGTTTCACTGAGTGGGTACTTCGCCAATTTGTGTAGTTAGCTGCTGTGCAGTTATTCTGCTGTCCAAAGGTCGGCTGCGGTGTAGCGTAAGGCTACTGCTGCGGCAGAGTGTTTCTATTCATGTTCGGCATAGGGCCTTGTGTTGGTGAATTGTAATTCGCTCGTGCGTTGTTCTGAAACTTTCTTTTACATCGTTTGTTATTTGCGTTCCCGTTACCGCACTCGTTACCTCTGGATATTTAAATTTGCTGTTGTGTGTACCATGCTTGCTGTGTGTTTAGATCACGACTTACTGACTGATTTACATAACTATGTTATTGTTGTGCCTGATTTTTTGTTGCTCTATTGGGTACAGATCTTTCGTCATAGATTAAGCCTATAGAATCAAGCGCTGACAGAAAATATTCAGTATCGTGCTCTGCCGTTGTGACTAATTTTTCTCTAATGTGCGATGGTAAACGACTTTTCAAAATTTGTAACACGTCTACGTGTGATACTGGGTTTGTCCAGCAGCGTGTCTTGTTCAGGTATATTTTCATAGTATCCACGTAGACTACCATATTTGCCATTGAATGGTGCGGAGTTGAATACCTCACGTCTGAGTCTTTCTTGCACTGCCTCAGACCAGTATTTGTCGAGAAAAGATCGTTCAAGTTGGATATAAGTGCTGCAACGTTCACTTCAGTTGCGCTTAAAAGCACATCACCTTACGTTCATCCCACGACAAATCTGATTTTCTGTGCTTCCGTGCAGCTGAGTGGAAATACATGACTAAAAGTACTGATAAATACTACGGGATTCATTCTTTTACCTTCGGGAGTGAATGTAGGAAACTGTCGATGTCTCAGCAAACCTTCGTCTGCAAAAATAGTTGATAGACACATGGCATTTTCGGTCATATTTATGTTGTTATTGTAGTTACCTGTAATTGGCTCTGAGCACTATGGGACTTAACATCTGAGGTCATCAGTCCCCTAGAACGTAGAACTACTTAAACGTAACTAACCTAAGGACAACTCACGCATCCATGCCCGAGGCAGTATTCGAACCTGCAACCGTAGTGTTCGCGCGGTTCCAGACTGAAGCCCCTAGAACCGCTCGGCCACTCCGGCCGGCTACCTGTAATTCCGGCTAGTAATTGTTCAGGTATTGGAGTTGTGGTAATGTTTAAATTTGGCAATCTGCAACTGTCACTGGTACCTGCTGTGGGGCTCGTGACAATTTGTGGATAAATACCAACAGGTTGTGGTTTGTTCACTGTAGCTTGTAACACGCATATTTCGAGATCCGGTAATATTTTCTTCTAAGATGTTGCGGATCCTATCTTCCGCGGCTTGTAGGTTAATGTTTACCTTGTTTACAGTTACATTTTCGTTTTTATGAATAGCCTTTTCTACTACATCTGTGTATAACAATCTGTTACTAACTTATCTTGAACGGTATTACCCTTACCTAACGTGCGTCAGCTTGACTAATGATATCACTCAGATTTCCATTGATCCTGTCTATCCTCCTCGGCACATGCTGAGTCAACTTCTAATGTTGCTAACCTTAGAGTAAGCTCTTCTACAGCTGTAAGTGCACTTTCATGGTCTATTCAGTTTGTTAACGACAATGGTTACCTTTTTACTGTCGAAACCAACTGGTTTTGTGTGGCTTCAGTGTTTGTGTTTGCGCCTGTGATTTTCTTTATCTGTTGCTGTACTAGATCGTGATGGTCATTAAAATCTACCTTCCATTTTAACTCCGTAATGTTACTGTTAACTTCAGAAAGTACTTCATGCTTTACCTGTGTTTTCATATCATTCACTTTTTCGTCAATTTCAGTGCGATGATTTTTGACTAAATCATCGAATTTCTGTGAGACTGCGTCTTGCAAATCCTTGAATACTTGTTTTTGTTCTTGCTTCATTGCATTAGGTCTTGTGTAACAGTGCCTCGTTGCTGTTTTACCATGTTCATATCTTGTGTCAAATTACTGAAATTAGTGTTGATATTGTGTTTCATATCATCAAACTTCGCATTTATATTAGATAGTAACTGCCATAGCAGTGCTTCAGTTGTACTGCTGTGGTTGCTGTGAACTCTACCTTCCAATTTAATGTTTGTGTTGTGACCAAGTGGTGTTTGTAACGTGTCGTCAAGATTCATATTGGAATCGCTCTCCAATGTTTCATTCATGAGCGGTATGTCGCTCTGGGAGATGCGTGACTTTATCTCGTCAATTGTAAACACTGTGTCGTCGAGGTTGTTCTGCTGTGGAGCGTCGCTGTCATTTGTCACTCCTGCGACACTCGTCCCCGATCTACTTAAACCTTCTGCAGAAGGCACGCATGGCGCCTGAACTTCAATTGTTCGATTACGCAATTCTACACCATCTTGGCTGATTGCGTTTTCGCTATCGCTATCAACATCTACATCTACATGACTACTCTGCAATTCACATTTAAGTGCTTGGCAGAGGGTTCATCGAACCACAATCATACTATCTCTCTACTATTCCACTCCCGAACAGCGAGCGGGAAAAACGAACACCTAAATCTTTCTGTTCGAGCTCTGATTTCTCTTATTTTATTTTGATGATCATTCCTACCTATGTAGGTTGGGCTCAACAAAATATTTTCGCATTCGGAAGAGAAAGTTGGTGACTGAAATTTCGTAAAAAGCTCTCGCCGCGACGAAAAACGTCTATGCTGTAATGACTTCCATCCCAACTCGTGTATCATATCTGCCACACTCTCTCCTCTATAACGCGATAATACAAAACGAGCTGCCCTTCTTTGCACCCTCTCGATGTCCTCCGTCAATCCCACCTGGTAAGGATCCCACACCGTGCAGCAATATTCTAACAGAGGACGAACGAGTGTAGTGTAAGCTGTCTCTTTAGTGGACTTGTTGCATCTTCTAAGTGTCCTGCCAATGAAACGCAACCTTTGGCTCGCCTTCCCGACAATATTATCTATGTGGTCCTTCCAACTGAAGTTGTTCGTAATTTTAACACCCAGGTACTTAGTTGAATTGACAGCCTTGAGAATTGTACTATTTATCGAGTAATCGAATTCCAACGGAGTTCTTTTGGAACTCATGTGGATCATCTCACACTTTTCGTTATTTAGCGTCAACTGCCACCTGACACACCATACAGCAATCTTTTCTAAATCGCTTTGCAGCTGATACTGGTCTTCGGATGACCTTACTAGACGGTAAATTACAGCATCATCTGCGAACAACCTAAGAGAACTGCTCAGATTGTCACCCAGGTCATTTATATAGATCAGGAACAGTAGAGGTCCCAGGACGCTTCCCTGGGGAACACCTGATATCACTTCAGTGGATATATATTTTTAGGTCATGTTATATGAATACGCAAAAACTTGAAAATTCACAAAAATGTTAAAATTTCATATGCTAATTATATTATGTGACAACTGTAAATTACGTGATGTCAAAGCCTGTTTTAAGTCAATTATGATGTGAAAACTATTGTCACAATTCTTTATGTTTTACTGACAATGTGTATCACACTGAAATATTTCTGTAAATTTTTCGCAAATAAAATTCAAGGAAGGGAATAATGAAGAAACGGTTTCTATCTACTTCAAAAAGAGGTGCTACCTAGCGAAAACATGCAGCTTGCGTAGCTGTCCTACCTTTGCTGCGCCGAACAAAACAGCTTACTATTGAAAATTTTTACGTAATCTGCGTCCAATTCTTATTGCTTTCCAAAATTTCTCCTCAATGTTTACCTTGCTCCCCGTCGTGATTCCTGCAAACAAAATACAGACCAAAAACAATGTCATAGAAATTTCTTACTATAACAATAATTAACAAACACTACTCACAACCGGTACCCTGAAGTCCTGGCACACAGGTCGACAGTTGTGTTGTACTAATAAAAAATATAAATGCAAAATAAACTATTACTATTACTAAATATTATTGAATATGCCTACGAAAACACATTTTTGTAAGATATAATACCATTGCGTTATTAGAAATGTACTGTGCTTATTTGAATTTTTCTTGGTTACCGGACTTCGCTTACATTTCAATTGTAGTTGCAGGTAGCGGACTCCGAGAACACCAGCGTTTCTCATAATCCAGAAAATCCTCCTTATATAAAAAAAACTTGATACTCTTGCTCAGTATCACGCACACACATGATACTTAGAACTCGTAATACTTCATATTTAAAATCGCACATCTTCATCGTCCTCCTACAAACGAAAGAGAGTAAGTGAAAACAAAAAACTGTACAAATAAATGATTAAATTTTTTAGTTTGTCTGCGCCTTCCGCGCATTCCTAATGAACGTCTTTGTCAACTCTTCTGGTCGATAGGTGTTTAATTTTTTTAAAATACATTTTAACTTTACTGTATCCTGGAGGTCTTTCATCGTGCACCCACACAAAACTTATATCGTTGACGTCAGTCTGTTGTAGAATTATGGAACATGTTTTGTGTTCAAAGAAAATATCCTCAATAAAAATCAACATGTATTTCGCAAACACAAATCCTGTGAAATTCAGCTCGTTCTGTTCCTCCAAGAAATGCATAGCGCTATAGGCAATGACTTTGATGCCGTGTCCCCTGACTTCATAAAGGCATTTCACACCGTTCAATATTGTCGTTTAGTGAAAAAATACGAGCTTATCGAGTATCGGACTAGATCTACGACTGTATTCAGGTCTTCCTTGCAGACAGAACTCAGCACGTCGCTCTTAAGGGAACGAAATCTACAGATGTAGAGGTAATTTCCGGGGTACCCCAAGAAAATGTGGTAGGAGCGTTACTGTTTACGATGTATATAAATGATGTAGTAGAAAGTGTCGGAAGCTTGTTAAGACTGTTCACAGATGGTGTTCTTGTATATAAGAAAGCAGCGATGCAAGAAGATAGTGTCGATTAGCAAAAAAATGGTTCAAATGGCTCTGAGCACTATGGGACTTAACATCTTAGGTCATCAGTCCCCTAGAACTTAGAACTACTTAAACCTAACTAACCTAAGGACATCACACACATCCATGCCCGAGGCAGGATTCGAACCTGCGACCGTAGCAGTCCCGCGGTTCCGGACTGCCGCGCCTAGAACCGCACGGCCACCACGGCCGGCTGTCGATTTGCAGAACGACCTACAGAGCATTGATTACTGGTGGAGACTCTGGCAATTGACCCTAAATGTAAAGAAATGTAACATACTACGCACGCGTAGAAAAAGTAATGCACTACTACACATTTGCACTAGTGATGACAAAAGGCTGCAAACAATATTTACCGTAAAATATCTACGAATAACTATGCAGACAGATCTTAAGTAGCCGGCCGCGGTGGTCTCGCGGTTCTAGGCGCGCAGTCCGGAACCGTGCGACTGCTACGGTCGCAGGTTCGGAGCCTGCCTCGGGCATGGATGTGTGTGATGTCCTTAGGTTAGTTAGGTTTAAGTAGTTCTAAGTTCTAGGGGACTAATGACCACAGCAGTTGAGTCCCATAGTGCTCAGAGCCATTTGAACCATCTTAAGTGGAGTGATAACGTAAAACAAAATAGCAGGAAAGCAGATACCAGACAGATTCGTCGGCAGAATCTTAAGGAAATGCAATTCATCCACGAAAGAAGTGGCTTACAAGGCGCTTGTTCGACGGTTTCTTGAGTATTGTTCATCAGTCTGGGACCCTTATCAGGCAGAGAAGATCAACGAGAGGGGGGCGTCTCGGCACGGGAGCGTTACAAATGGTGCAAATGGCTCTGAGCACTATGGGACTTAACTGCTGTGGTCGTCAGTCCCCTAGAACTACTTAAACCTAACTAACCTAAGGGCATCACACACATCCATGCCCGAGGCAGGATTCGAACCTGCGATCGTAGCGGTCGCGCGGCTCCAGACTGTAGCGCCTAGAACCGCTCGGCCACTCCGGCCGGCGAGCGTTACAGAGACGCTCAACAAACTCCAGGAGCAGACGATGCAAGAGAGGTGTCGTGTATCACGGAGAGGTTTGCTACTGAAATTTAGAGAGAGCAGTTTCTGAGAAGAGTCGGACAACACGTTACTTCCTCCCATATACATCTCGCGAAATGAACAGGACGAGAAAATTCGAGTAGTTAGAGTTAAATACGGAGGCTTACCATTTACGAGTGGAAAAGGGAAGTCGTGATAAGTTACTGGTACCAGAAGTACCGTACGCGACACGCAGTTAGGTGGCGTGCGCAGTATGATGTAGATGTAAATGAATGCAAGATGAATGAAGGAAGGTTAAAGTTTGACATCTCTTCGACGCTGAGATGCTTAGAGACATCAAAGTTGTAGCACATGGACAGTAAGTTCAATAGTGGCCGTTTTCAGTGAATCATTCCAATATTCTCACTACGTAATTTAAGAAAACAGGATGGCGGAACGGTGAGCTAAATTCCGATCTCGTTGATATCATCGAAGCGCCTTAACCGCGGCAGAAACTTCGCTACTCCACACCGTTGGTCCGGTGCGCTACAAAGCTGACCGTATTTTAGGCAGAGTCCACCCCTGTCTACGCAATAACCTCCTCCTTCCTACCCTCAAAATCACAGTAGATACCTCTGTGAAACATGATAACACGAATAAAAAATTGACGCCTACATGACGATCGACTTTCCTTCCATTGCGGTGATTTGAATAGTACTGGCCACGGAACACACGAGTAGTAGTAGTAGTAAATCCGGGATGTCAGAGTGCCCATGACGTATGGACTTTAAAAAAAAAAGAGAGAATACAACTCAGTAGAAAGAAGAAATTGCTGATTTCGACCGTAGTGGAGTTCCGAAGTAGAAATGGAAATTGAAGAAAAAATTACTAAAAGCAGTTCATAACTGATATGCTTTACGAGGTATTACGAGGGTTATCCACAAAGTCTATTACGTTTTGGAATTTAAAAAATTTCCAGTACTTTATTTATTTTTATTATATACAGATGAAAACCACACTTAAATACTACTTTTGTACATAGTTGCCATTTAAATTAAGGCACTTACCGTAGCGATGGAGAGCTTGGAAATTTCTTCGTCGTAAAATTCGGCCCCCTGCGCCTTCAACCACGTGGTTACCTCTTCTTGAAGCTGTGCGTCGTCATCAAAACGCTGCACAGCCAACCACTTCTTTATTGCTGGGAATAAGTGGAAGCCGCTCGGTGCCAGGTCGGAACTGTACGGCGGATGAGGAAACAACTCCTACTTAAAAGATTCGAGAACTTTACGAGTGGCATTTGCCGTGTGGGCCCGGGCTTTGTCGTAAATCAGCAAGATCTTTGATCCCAACTTTCGCCTGCGCTTGTTTTGCATTGCTCTTCTGAGGTTGTGCAGAGTTTGGCAATACCTTTGCGAGTTTATTGTAGTGCCTATTTCCAGGAAATCCACAAAAATCACACCTTTTCTGTCCGAAATGGAGAGGTAACCACGTGGTTGAAGGCGCAGACGGCCGAACTTTACGACGAAGGAATTTCCAAGCTCGTCCGTCGCTTCGATAAGTGCCTTAATTTAAATGACAACTATGTAGAAAAGTAGTATTTAGGTGTGGCTTTCATCTGTATATAATTAAAAAAATTCCAATACTTTATTTATTTTTAATTCCAAAACGTAATGTACTTTGTGGATAGCCCTCGTATATTCGAGAAAAAGAGAGAAATATTGTCGTTTTTATAATATTCCCGCTTCCGACGCACAATTTTCACTGATATGGCAGAATATCCGTCTGTCGTAAGATAGCCGTTCGTATCTGTGGTTATGATGACCTTCCGCGATAACTGCTGCATTGTTTCCAGGTTTCTGAATAGCAGTTCAGCTCAACTCATCTGAATCTTATCGCTTGTCCCGATCTGCAGATGACTAGCGCTTAACCTTGGACCCGAAACAGTAGTCGCTTGAAGAGCTCTTGGTGTGTAATCGGAAGGTGTCGACGTCACGAGTGGAGGTATTTTCTGTATAATAATGTGTGGTGTCTGGTACAGCAAAAGTATTTTTAGGGTTAATAGCACATCTGATGGTAGACAGTATTCAGTGTGGCACCACTGTCTTACAGTTTCACGGAAAACTTCTCAGAAAACTTTTACTTAACAGTAAACTACGGTACCTCCTCACATGATCACAAACGCCAACTTGTTTCCTGAACAGAAGCTCGCCTGTTCAGTGCACACTATTACCAAATGTAAACTTAGTTCCGTTACTCCTCTTTTCCATAAACAAAGGAATAAATTATGTAATAGATTTGCGAGGCGGTATAGCATTTCTCTCTCTCTCTCCGAACAAGGTGGCGCAGTGGTTACCGCATTGGACCCGCTTTCAGGAGGAGACAGTTCAAACCCGCATTCGACTATCCAGATTAAAGTTTTCCGTGATTTTCCTAAATCGCTCGAGGCAAATGCCGAGGTGGTATCTTTGAAACGGCACCGTCGGTTTCGTTTACCATCCTTGAAATATTCCGAGCTTGTACTTCGTCTCTAATGATCTTGACCTCGACGCGATATTAAGCCCTAATTTTCCGTCCTTCCTTTCTCTCTTCTCTCTCCTTGTCTCTCTCTGTCTCTCTCTCTCTCTCTCTCTCTCTCTCTCTCTCTCTCTCTCTCTATCTGTGTGTGTGTGAATGTGAGTGTGAGTGTGTGTGTGTGTGTGTGTGTGTGTGTGTGTGTGTCAGATCACTTCCGCTGAGAAGCTTTCTTCCATTTCCAAGTGGCCGGTATTATTTCTCGTGCGTGCTACTACATATATCCTTATTACAGAAGGGTGTTTATATAGCTATTATGTGTTTTAGTGAATAACGACCAGTTGTAGTACCTGAGGGTTTGCCGCTGAGATTAAGAGTTTAGAAATGATCATCTATGCGTAAGACTACCAAACATCATTTGAACATCGGGTAGACTCCCATATGGACGACACAGTAGTAAGAATATCTCACGTAGACAAGTAACAAAAATTTAAAAAACAAATAAATTACCAGGTCCGGATGGAATCCCAATTCGATTTTACAAAGTACTCTACGACAATGGCCCCTTGCATTTATCGTAAATATCTCGCCAAGCACGAAGTCCCATGCGATTGGAACAAAACGCAGATGACTCCAGTATACAAGAAAGGTAAAATAACTGACCCGCAGAGTTACAGACCTATATCCCTAACTTCTGTTTGCTGCAGAATCCTTGAACATATTCTAAGTTCGAATGTAATAAAATTTCTTGAGACTGAAAAACTTTATCCACGATTCAGCATGGTTTTCGAAAGCATCACTGGTACGAATCTCAACTTGCCCTTTTCTCACATGATGTACTGAGAACCATGGATGAAGGGCAACAGACAGATTCCATATTTCTAGACTCCCGGCACGCATTTGATACAGTGGCCCATTGCATGCTGTTAACGAATGTACGAACATATGGAATAAGTTCACAGATACGTGAGTAGCTTGAAGACTTCTTAAGTAATACAGCCCAGTACGGCGAGTATTCATCTTAGACGAGGGTATCGTCAGGAGTGTCCCAGGGAAGTGTGATAGGATAGTTGATACTTTCCATGTAAATATATAATCTGGCAGACGGGGTGAGCAGCAATCTGCGGTTGTTTGCTAATGACGCTGTGTTGACAGCCTTCGAAGTTGCGTGACTGTAGGAAGATACAGGACGACAAATTTCCCAGTTTGTGTGATGAGTAGCAGCTAGCCCTAAATGTAGAAAAAAAAAAAAGTAAGTTGATGCGGATGAGCAGGAAGATCAGACCCGTAATGTTCGGATACATTGTTAAACGACGCAGTCAAGTCGTTTCAGTATCTGGGCATAACGCTACAGAACGATATGAGGTGGAACGAGTACGTGAGAACTTTGGTAAGGAAGGCAAATGGTCGACTTCGGTTCGTCGGGAGAATTTTAGGAAAGAGTGAGGGTTAACACCCACTGCCCACTCCAGCGTCGGCCCTCTGAAGGTCTCCCTTCATCTTGCTACAATTTTCTAGCGTTGCGTTTTCCCTGCATATAACAGCATCATTTGCTAAAACCCTCATGGAACTTGCGAAGTTGTCTACTGTGTTATTTATACATACTATGAATAGGTTTTTGTTTGTTATGGTTTCAGGGCGCAGACTATGGTACGATAAATGCAGCAACATTTGGATGTGGATACCATCCAGTCCTGAGGCGAAGGAGCGAGAAGAAGAGAGTGCATGTTGGAGTTTCCGCAGTGAGAAAACAGTATTATAGCTTTCGCGATTTTGAGAGGAGAAAGCAAGAGGTTGCACTTCCGCTGCACGTTTCTTTGGGAGAAACGCTGGCGGGTAATTTGAAGAGCTCGAAATCTCAGCAAAGTGTTGACCCAGTGAGTTAGAAATTGCGACGGGGTCCACTAATGTATCATGCGCGTCAGGGAGCCCAGAGACCAGGGAGAAACTAAGCGCGCCAGATAACGTCGAATCCGACTCCAAACTTCCGAGGAGGGAGTGAAGGTGTTAAATGAGCTAGTAAAGAGGTCCCAGTTTGCCTTCTTGCTATCGCGGATGACGCGACGGCACCGCGCACGGTACTGCTTATAGCGGATAGAGTTGGCCAAAGTAGGATGGTGTCTGAAAACGCGAAGAGTACGTCGCCGCTCACGTACTGCATCACGGCCTGCCTCGTTCCACCAAGGAACTGGGGGGCTCCGGGGCAATTCGGAGGTGCGAGGTATTGAACGTTCCGCAGCTGTAAGAATAACGTCTGTAATATGAGTGACCTCATCGTCGACGCTAGGAAAGTGACGGTCATCGAATGTCGCTAGAGACGAAAAACGTGTCCAACCGGCTTGGGCAAACTTCCAGTGTCGCGGGCGCATATATGGCAGGTGTGGCTGCAATCGAAGGACACATGGAAAGTGGTCACTCGAGTGTGTATCAGCAAGGGCGAACCATTCGAAGCGTCGAACTAGCGGAACAGTACCGACCGAAAGGTCCAAATGCGAGTAATTTGTCGTGGAGGCAGACAAAAATGTAGGGTCCCCAGTGTTGAGGCAAACGTCCATCAATAGTGAGCCACGCGGACAAGAATGTGGAGATCCCCAAAGTGGGTGGTGGGCATTGAAGTCCCCAACCAGCAAATAGGGGGGGGGGGGTGGAAGCTGACCAAGATGATGAAGCAGATCAGCTCGTGCCATTGGTCTGGACGATGGAATGTATACAGTACAAAGAGAGAATGTGTATCCAGAAAGGGAAAGTCGGACAGTGACAGCTTGGAAGGAAGTGTTTAAGGGGATTGGGTGATAATGAGAGTATCATGGAGAAGAATCATGAGTCCTCCATGTGCTGCAGTGCCTTCAACAGAGGGGAGATCAAATCGGACTGACTGGAAATGGGGGAAAACAAAGCGGTCGTGGGGACGCAGCTTTGTTTCCTGAAGACAGAAAATGAAAGGCGAGAAGGATTGTAAGAGGATCGACAATTCATCCTGATTGGCTCGAATGCCGCGGATATTCCAATGGATAATGGACATAGGGTGGACAAAAAATGGAAGAATGTGACCAAGGTTGCCGTCAACTCAGCGACTGCTCAGAGCATGTGACCGACAGCGTGGAACGGCATTCAGCCGAAGGCAGAAGATCCTGATCCATAGGTTGTTCAGGAGCAGCTCCTGCCGCCAAAAGTGTGCCACGGTGACACAGAAGACGGCCGAGGGCGGCTACCGTCAGGTGGTGCTGTAGATGAGACACGCCGTGGAGGAGAAGGAGAGGAACTCGGTTTCTTATTAGCCTTCTTGGAAACAGGCTGTTTAAATGAATGAGGAACCGATGGTTGTAAAGTTGGGGTACGTAAAAAATCTTCACGATTAGACTTTTTCTGGAAGTCCGGGTGTCTGACTTTTGGGCTCGAGATTTAGCAGAACCTGATGAAGGGTGACCCATAGAGTGAGCAGGCGAAAGTGGGGAGGTTGAACGGGCGATCTTTGCGCTGGCCGATCTGACGACCATGGCACTAAAGGTGAGATCACAAGTCTGCGTGGCTGCCTCCTTTGTTGGCCGAGGAGAGGCAAGGACAGTGCTGTATTTACCTGTCTGAGGCACAATGGGCTTTCGACTGGCGAAAAATTTTCAAGCAGCAAAGGTCGACACCTTTTTCTTCACTCTGATTTCATGAATGAGCTTTTTGTCTTTAAACGCGGGTGCAATCTCTAGAGGAAGCAGCGTGGTCACCCATACCGTTGATGCAACGAGGGGATGGAGGTGGACAAGCACCCTCATGGGCATCCTTGCCACACGTAATACATTTGGCCGGATTGGAACAGGACTGGCTGGTATGATTGAAACGCTGACACCGATAGCAACGCGTAGGGTTTGGGATGCAAGGACGAATGGAAATTATCTCATAGCCCACTTTTATGTTCGATGGGAGTTGAACTCAAATTTCAAGAAGACAGTACGGGTTGGAACTATGTTCGTGTCAACCCTTTTCGTGACTCGATGAAGAGCCGTTACGCCCTGGTCAGACACGTAGTGTTGAATTTCCTCGTCGGACAGTCCGTCGAGGCAACGTGTATAATCGACTCCACGTGAGGAATTTAAAGTGCGGTGCACTTCCACCCGGACAGGGAAAGTGTGTAGCAGTGAAGTACGCAGCAATTTTTGTGCCTGGAGGGCACAAACTGTTTTTAACAACAAGATGCCATTTCGTAATCTGGAACAAGACTTTACAGGACCTGCAATTGCGTCGACGCCTTTCTGACTAATGAAAGGGTTGACCGTGGAGAAAACATGACCTTCGTCAGACCAAGAAACAACAAGGAACTGTGGCAACGATGGAAGAACTGTCTGTGGCTGAGACCCATTGAACTTACGCTTGTGAGCAGACATAGCAGAAGATGAGGAAACCATTGCGGAAGTATCCCTCATGATTACCGGCGTCTCTGATGGCGCGCTCCTCTCTTGTGTGGCCCCTCTCAGAGGACACTCCCGCCTTAGGTGATTGTTCACACCTCAGGTCACACCTCACGAGAATCGGACGGTGGGACCAATCGGCATTTTCGGAAGGTATCAGCTCGGGTGATCACCCTTCCCTGGGCCTGGCCGTTACCAGGGGGTACGTACGTGTCCTACCTGTCTACCCAGGGCGAGGAATTATGCATTACCCCGTCACCGACTAGGCATGGAAATGCGTGGGTTGGCCTTCAGGCACACACAGGAGAGGAAAAAAGAGAAAGGGAAAAATAAAGAAAGGGAAAGGAAAGAAGAGAGGTCTCAAACACGGCAGTGGAGAAAAGGGTAAAGAGAAGAGGTAAGGGAAAGAGAAGGACAAAGGAAGGACGAAGAATGTGTTACATTTTCGAGCGTCTGTCTCCGGATGTAGGCACAAAACATACTCCCAGAGGCGGAGAAAGGGAAGGAAAGAGGCGGAGGTGGGGGGGGGGGGGACGATGGTGGGGCATGGGGAAGGATGCGGAAAAGGAAGGTATGCAGCCCGGAAAGGAAGCAGGGCCACATTAGCTCGGGATCCCGTGCTCGCTACGCACGTATCCACAAAAGAGTGTAAGTAGGCGGTTTAGGTTTTTTTATTGGTAACGCCACATAGCGCTCTGTATGAAAAATCACTGGCTGTGATGTGTGCAGTCTGTGGCTGGTTTGCATTGTTGTCTGCCATTGTAGTGTTGGGCAGCTGAATGTTAACAGCGCGTAGCGTTGCGCAGTTGGAGGTGAGCCGCCAGCAGTGGTGGACGTGGGGAGAGAGATGGTGGAGTTTTGTAATTTGTAAGACTGGATGTCATGAACTGCTATGTATATTATGACTATTAAGGTAAATACATTGTTTGTTCTCTATCAAAATCTTCCATTTGCTAACTATGCCTGTCAGTATTTAGTGCCTTCAGTAGTTTGAATCTTTTATTTGGCTCGCAGTAGTGGCGCTCGCTGTATTGCAGTAGTTCGAGTTACGAAGATTTATGTGAGGTAAGTGATTCGTGTAAGGTATAGGTTATTGTTAGTCAGGGCCATTTTTTGTAGAGATTTTTGAAAGTCAGATTGCTTTGCGCTAAAAATATTGTGTGTCAGTTTAAGTACAATCTTGCACAATTTTTCTAAGTGGACGTTTCATATGTCGACTCTTAGCCGAGGATACCTCACTGGAATCTTCTGATATTTTCTTGTAGTTTGTGTAGTTAGTGTAGCCTTTGTTTATTGCTAGCGCGTAATTGTAGAGAGAATTTCCGCTGTTGTTGTAGTTTTTTATTGTTCTACAGTAAAACAGTTGTGGCATGCATGTACGTTTGCACCAAGTATTTCGCAGCTGCGCTTGCAATTAACTAGATATTATTTTCAGTGCTACGTTAATGTGTTCTCTTATTTTTGCTCTTCACATTGTGCTTTTCTGTCTTTTCGTGTGAAATATTGTGACAACAATGGCGTGTGAAAAACGTAATACTAATCTCCAAAGTAAACTCAGAAATGATAGTGAAGACGAAAGCAGTGTGTTAGCGCCACCATGTAATGAATTAACTAATGTTCAAAGTAGTAATTTGGTAATAGTGCATAGGGAAATGGAGCGGGCTGCAAATAATGGTGTAGGCAGTGAAACAATTAGTGAACAGGGAAGCATATCGATCGATCGGTCGGCAACAGCTCGCGTCGGGAATCCGGAATGACAGGACACAATCTAGAAAATACTATACATTCAGGTTTTGCGTCCTCACCGTTTTCTCAAATAAGTCAAGACACATTTTCTGCTTGTCAAAATGTGAATGTTGCCGGTGCAAATGCACTGCCGAAAAGCATAGAGAAACAGATTCCAGACACTAATACATTATTATTGCAATTAATGCAACAAATGAAACAAAATCAGAGACAAACACAGCAACAGTTAGACACAATGGAACAAAATCTTCAAAAGTTAGACACAATGGAACAACACCAGAGACACACAGCAACAGTTAGACACAATAGAACAAAAGCTTCAAAAGTTAGACTCAGTGGAACATACGCTTGAACAAACAAGTGAAGATTTAACTGCTGAGTTACATAAAATCGAATCGAAATGTCAAAAAGTCTGTAATGACGTAAAATCACAAATTTGTGAGCATTTTCAATCTATTTTTTCGTGGCATGAAAATGCATTACAGAATCACGAATCAGCCATAAAAGAACTGCAAACTATTGTTCATGAAAATCATGAGACCTTGCAAGCCAAAATTGACTCAGTTGCATTTACCGATTCGGTTACGCAACTTGCAAGAACTCAGCACAACTTAAAGGACACAGTAGATACGATTTCAACACAAATGGACACTCTGAAATTTGGTTCAGAAAAAAACACTGAGGAAATAAGTACACTATCGGAGAAAGTAGCCCAACTTTCGGATCAGTTCATTAACTTATTTGCAAAGGTAGATGATGATCTGAGTGACACAGAAGAGTGCGAACAAATTAGGAAATTCAAACAAAATCAGAATCAAATTAATACGCAACACCAAAGAGAAATCCGGGATGTACAAGATCAGCTGACACAGGTAATACAAGAATTACGTATTTCAGAGGACACTCGCGCTCCAACACGGGAAGAGGGACTTAGAAATACGTAAAAGCCACAAAATAATAACACAGGGCAAATCGGAAATTATGAAAGAAATTGGCAAGGTGCACCGAATTTTGAGATGGAACCGCCGACACGACGTAACAATGACCGATATGCTACCCACCGACACGATGATTTTGACTATAAGCTGTTCATTATTACACGTAAATTCAAAACATTTAAGAATTCTGGCAACGACATTCATCCAAAAGCGTGGCTCCATCAATTCTCTCATTGTTTTCCTCCTAACTGGTCATTAGAGCACAGATTAGAATTCATGTGTGGCTACTTAGACAATGAACCAGCTGTAAGAATGCGATCGGTCATTCACGATTATCACAGTGAAGGAGAATTTTATCATGCCTTCCTCTCAGCATATTGGTCTCAAGCTATACAAGACCGAGTAAAACATAGCATCATTATGATGAAACATTTCGAACAATCTGAATTTTCCAGTCTTGTGAAATATTTTGAAGACATGTTACATAAGAATCAGTATCTTTCAAACCCATACAGCCCCTCAGAACTCATCCGCATTTGCTTAATCAAATTGCCTGAACATTTACGACATATTATTTTAGCAGGACGATGCAAAGACGACATTAAACCTTTTCAGGGACTCTTACAAGAATTTGAAATTGACACTGACAATCGCGGAACGCGGAAACAGGAACACAACAATTACAGGTTACATCCGTCACAATTCCGCGATGAAACAAATAATAACTGGACACGACAAGGCTATTCTCACAACAAAAATCGTGAACAAAACAAACACCATCCATATGACAACCACGTGCAGAGTAATAGTTACAGAGAAAGATCGCATTTCCGTAGTAATGAAAATTACAGAGATAACCATAGAAACAGACAATATGGGAACCGAAACAATTATTATCAAGGGAGACAGAATAACTTTATACGCAACGGTCCAGCGCACAGTTACGATTCAGGGAGAAATTCTCCACCACGTAACCGACAAGAAAGAAACTATGGCATCTACCGACATGACGACAGATGATATGATCGTAACGACAGACCTGAATTGCATCAGAACTGGCGGGATTCAAACAGAGCAGGACGCTCTCGACAAGGTGAATTTGTAGAAGTTAGGTCTCCTAATCCCAATAACGACGCACGCCAACAAAGAGATAGCAGACAATGACTCGCATCGCAAGCAGCCACGTGCGCCGGCTGACTCAGAGAAAAATAACATAGACGCTAAGCTTGAGAAAAATTTTAGCATTCCTCACCGACGTACACAACATGACAATTGCTTTGAAGCTGAAACTCTGGGTACTAGAAAGGGTAAATGATTACACCACATTTCACATGTAAAACCGTTTATTGAAAGATAATCTGCTTTTTAACTTAGTCTTTGCCATAAAATTTTTCACTTCACGCCACTAGTACAATTTGTCACACTGAGAAACTGTTAACATGCAACAATGTTTTGAAGTTAACTAACCACTTCATGGTGTGGGTTCCTGTAGTCCTGTCCTAGTTCATGAACCACGGGCAACGTATGAGTGGCCAAGTAAGTGGTCCTGACAGTCGGGATACCAGTTACTTTGGAAGAAGGCTGGGCATCTCGGACATATTCTGAGTCGTGGTCACCTTTGTGCTCATACGGCAAAGACTACCAAAGCCACCGGTTAGTCCCTCAACGATGTACGCACTTTTCGTTATTTACGGTTAACTGCCACTTTTCACACCATTCAAAAGAAACTGCAAAACGATTTAGAAAAAATATATGATCTTCTGATGACTTTATTAGTCGGTAAACGGCAGCGTCATCTGCAGACAACCGAAGACGGCTGCTCAGATTATCTCTCAAATCGTTTATATAGATAAGGAACAGAAAAGGGCCTGTAACACTACCTAGAGGAACGCCTGAAATCACTTCTGTTTCTCTCGATCCCGTATGAGGATATCTGATCTTAAAGGTGCAGTAAATGTACTTTATTTAGTAGCTCCTCGAGCGGCAGAAATGAAGAGAGAGTGCGTACGTCGGCGTAGTGGTTCACGCTGGCAGTTTTGGCTCAAGGCGACGGCTAAGTGTGGGTGTAGTGCCAGCCGAGGTGCAGCGGCCCGCCCACCTGGGGGCCCTGACCCGGCGCCCCGCAGACCGCTGGCGGTGGTGAAGATGATGAGCAGGTAGTCCTACAGCCACACACTGCTGAAGGCCTGGCCGTCGGGGCGGGGCGCGACGGAACTGGCAGGCGTCCCTCGCTCAACCCAGCCGGCCGCCTCTAGCAGCGAGCGGAAACCGCGGCGGCGAAGTCTAATCTGGTCGACGAGGGATAGGGACGGGACGGGACCGAGTCAGAAGAGATCAGAAGCGGAGTGAGTACAAACCACTTGTTGCGGGTTGCATACCTCACAAATTGAGGCGCCGCTGTTACATCACGCTAACGGACTTCATTCGTCCTCGCTGTGAATCCGCTGGTATCACGAGTTTGAGAACTTTGGCGCTGCGGTCGCTTCATACTCATCGAGAAGGTCTCTTTTACTGAAGCGTGCAGGGGGGTAAGGCGAGACTTACTGTTAGTACATAAGATAAGTACACGATCTTGCTGCTGTAAAGCAGTACTGAAAAGGCGATATGACTGACGGTCGGGATGAAATAGACTTTTAATGAGGCCTAGTTTTGTGATAATTGAACGGAATGGACAGTGTCTTGAAAGGAGGATATAAGATGAACATCAACAAAAGCAAAACGAGGATAATGGAATGTAGTCGAATTAAGTCTGGTCATGCTGAAGGGATTAGATTATGAAATGAAACACTTAAAGTAGTAAAGGAGTTATGCTATTTTGGGAGCCAAATGACTCACGATGTTCGAAGTAGGGATGATATAAAATGTGGACTGGCAATGGCAAGGAAAGCGTTTCTGAAGAAGAGAAATTTGTTAACATCGAGTATAGATTTAAGTGTGAGGAAGTGGTTTCTGTATGGAGCGCAGCCATGTATGGAAGTGAAACGTGGACGATAAATAGTTTGGACAAGAAGAGAATAGAAGCTTTCGAAATGTGGTGCTCCAGAAGAATGCTGAAGATTAGGTGGGTAGATCACATAATTAATGAGGAGGAATTGAATAGAATTGGGGAGAGGAGGAGTTTGTGGCAGAACTTGACAAGAAGAAGGGACCGGTTGGTAGGACATGTTCTGAGGCATCAAGGAATCACAAATTTAGCATTGGAGAGCAGCGTGGAGGGTAAAAATCGTAGAGGGAGACCAGGAGATGAATACACTAAGCAGATTCAGAAGGATGTAGGTTGCAGTAAATACTGGGAGATGAAGGTTGCACAGGATAGAGTAGCACGGAGAGCTGCATCAAACCAACAACAAGAGTTTTGTGAGACTGTGGAGGGTGTAAGAAGAAAATCAACTGATAGAAAATAGACAGCTGCAAATGGGTTCCGTTAGAGGATGAGTGACAGCGAGAACAAGTTTCACACTGTAGTCCAATCTTCAGACGAAAAACAAACTTCGTTCAATGCAAACTGAATGGCTGTATTCCTGTTCTTTCCACTTCCATCTTGAAAAAACGTATGTGCTGCGTCAAACGAAAAATGGGCACAGAGCAACTTACCTCTTATATCCCTTCGACAAAAAGGCGCGGTAGTTCTGTATTCATTCATTTCTGAAATTTAATTAATAATTAATCACCATTTAGAGATTGCACTTCTTCCTCATGTCATAGTTTCCGGTACTGTCGTTACAGATTCGGTAATGCCTGGAAAGTTTGTGTATGTCAACGTGATTGTTAGATATTCTCCGAACAGATATTAAAATAAATCTGCAGCAGCCTTCGAAAAAGCTTTATCTATGAAAATTTATGTACAAAATGTTTCCGTAGCAGCGCGCAAAAACGTAACAGGACATATAGAATGCTCCACTCGACAATTTGAGGCAGGGAACCTGGGGTCAGAGAACGCAGCATAAGGAGATACTGAAGTAAACTTGTCTAACTGTTTGTTTAGCATTAGTATTTACCAACTTATTTACAACTAACAGCCGTCCGCTGTGGCCGAGCGGTTCAGGTTCGAATCCTGCCTCGGGAATGGATGCGTGTGATGTCCTTAAGTTAGTTAGTTTTAAGTAGTTCTAAGTTGTAGGGGACTGAAGACCTCAGATGTTAAGTCCCGTAATGCTGACAGCCATTTGAACCTTTTCTTTTTTTTTTTACAACTAACATTCGTACAAGTTTACACGTACTGTGCTGTTTCTCTGCATGTACATTCTTTGTGTCCTCCAAGGAAACGAGGAAGACGAAGCTGATTACTAGGAAGTCATGATGCAGGTTTTGTTTGCTTGACTTGTCCTTAAGGTGGCTCTGTTTTATCGCATTTACATTGTTCCATGACAGAACGTGACACGAATCAACGACAGAGCAATTCATTGCTCAGTCCTATAAAGGCGCGTACAGTACAATACGCAGTAGCAGTACCGGTACAGTTTCCCAGAACTCACTGACATTCACCTTGTGTGTGGAGAAGCACGTTGCAATGCTCTAGGTGCTGAAAGGCTGTACAGGGAACGATTTCCTAACTGGCCTCATCGGTCACGACGTGTGGTTATTTCTCTCGGTCGACGAATGCGGGAGATTGGTTCATTGAGGAGGAGAAGAAGAAGAAGAAGAAACGAGGGACCTGGCAACATTAGAACCACTCGCACACCCGATTTTGAAGAGGAGATGCGTCACTATCTTGTTAGCCGATGTCTTGCTTGCACTGAGATCGATGGCCGTCAGTTTCAGCACATTTTGTAAGATACTTTATAAATGGTACGTTCATTGTATCGATGATGGTATTTGTAGTTAACTTTAACATAAATGAAATGAAATGAAATGTCGTGTGACGAGGGCCTCCCGTAGGGTAGACCGTTCGCCTGGTGCAAGTCTTTCTATTTGACGCCACTTCGGCGACTTGCGCGTCGATGGGGATGACTAACATAAATAAAAAGTACAGAGTAATGTGATTTCATTCCTATCATCTCCTTAAACTAGCTTCTCCGATTCCAGGTTCCTTATATCAAATTCTTCAGTGGAGCATCCTCTATGTTCCGCTAAATTTTTGCACCTTCTTACGGAAACACTCTGTATAAACAGAACGGTATTCACTGCTAATCGATCAGTAGATACAGGGTGGCGCACGAAATGTGTTACCAATTGTTTCTTTCACAATTTACGACGCACATTAGATATCCCGGTGGGATCTCTACAGCAGTACCAGCAAGGCTTGTAAAAACAAAAGAGTTACGAAATGACGTGTAATTCACGATACCGCCGCTAGGAGACTAGTAAGCAGCAATGGCTGACAATGCAAGACTGACGACACAGCAACGATCGGCAATTGTGTTACTTTTTCATGAAACGAAAAACCTTGTTCTGACACAGAGGCGTTTTCGACAACATTTTAACACACGATGGGTCTCTTGCAAGAAGACCATCTACAGGTTGTACGATAAATTTGTGCAGGAAGGAACAGTATTGGAAGCGAAGTGACCTCGGCCTAAGCCTGTTTGTTCGCCGGAGAATATTGAAGCGGTATGACTTGCTGAACAGAGAAGTACCGGAAAATCACGTAGAAAGGCAGCAGTGCAACTGGGAATACCCAGACGCTCCGTTCAACGCATTCTTAAAACTAACCTCCATATGTACCCATACAAGATGACCTGTGCACAGCTCACTGAAGAACACAAGCAGCAGAGACTACTGTTTGCTCAGTGGGCGGAGGATAGGGAAGAAACTCTCAACAACGTCTGGGTTTCAGACGAGGCACATTTTCATTTAGACGGTGTGGTTAACAAACAAAATGTACCCTTTTGGGCCACTGAAAACCCACAAGTGCTTCATGAACGAAAACATTATGCTCAGAGGTTTACAGCGTGGGCAGCAATTTTCAGTCACGGACTTATCGGACCCTTTTTCTTTGAAGAAACTGTGATCATCGAGCGTTATTTGAGCATGCTTCGCATTAGCTACATTCCACAGCTTCTTGCTACTGCCTTGCCCTTCAACACGCAGTGGTTCAAATGGCTCTGAGCACTATGGGACTTAACATCTATGGTCATCAGTCCCCTAGAACTTAGAACTACTTAAACCTAACTAACCTAAGGACATCACACAACACCCAGTCATCACGAGGCAGACAACACGCAGTGGTTCAAGCAAGATGGAGCAAGGCCACATACTGCAAACACTGTGTTGGAGTTTTTACAGGAGTAATTCGACATGTGGATCATTTCACTCAGGTTTCCAGGTCACTTCAATGACGGACAAATTTGCCCCCCCCCCCCCCCCCCCAATAGTCCAGACCTCAATCCGTATGACTTTTGTCATTGTGGGTACCAAAATGAAAATTTTTTCCCTAAACGTCCACCTGATTTAATGGAGCTCAGAAGACTTATTCTTCAAGCTTGCAGTGAAATTACGGAAGACATTTGCCGTAGGGTAATCACTAACGTCAGTGTTCGTTTGAAGGAAGTTAGAAAACGAAATGGTGGACATATTGAGCATGTGCTGCGTCAGAACAAATCTCCATGGACGGCTCTTCATTATAGTATATGTTCCTTTCAGATTGTATTGACAATAAAGTTTATATTCAAAAACAAAACGGTAACATTTCGTGGGCCACCCTGTATATTGGCGTCGTTTAGGCGGGTCGAACATTTTGTGGCATTTCAACTCGCACTCGAGAATGGCTATAAAACCGAAGTCACGACTGTGTGAAATATAGTAGTACTGGGCAGTTTAACGGCGGAACTTTCTCTCAAAACGGTTGCGTACGTAGCGGGAATGGCGCAGGGCCGAGGTCGTATTTCCGCACATGTACCCGCTCTCCGTTCTGAGAGCTCAGCCCACTTCTACCCTGTAATAGACTCAGGTGGCGGATGAGCTACAGTGGAGCCTCGCGAGTCTATAATCTGTTCACAAGAATGAACCTGATGTGAACAAACACAAAAGCGATGATTGGTAAGAAGCCGCAGCGCACGTACACTGGTGTTGTTACGCTCTTGGAAGTAGGTCCTACGTATGTATTAGATACCTTATTACTAAGTTACTTTACATAAAACTAAGATATTCAAATTTATTAACAGCCATCAACATTTCTCTTAATCACGCTTTAGCTACATAGTTTTTATTTCAGAAGTCGTGTACATCACAGCCTCTGCAGCGTTGTGCTCTGATTGTCACGCTGTTAATGCGCAACATGAAAATGGCTGAGGCTGCTTTCTGTTCCGTAGTGAAACACGCACGCGGAACAAGGTTAAAAAGTGCCGAGAAATAGATGGCCTTAATGTTTTTCATAAATTTGCGGAGACAATCGACTTTGAAGTTTTCCCAGCGTTGTACACAGGCTGTCCCATTTATCTTGACCACCCTAAATAACTGTTTGTCCAGATGCAAATTACAAATTGTTTCAATCAGATGTTCTTTAGCCGTCAGGGGGACGTCAATCAGCATGATTGCCTTCGTTGTAGCTTTTTTTTTTTTTTTTTTTTTTTTTTTTTTTTTTTTTTTTTTTTTACAAAGATATGAACAGCGGTATGACTTAAATCGCACCCTGCATTTTTTATTCGGTAATTCATTTCCTCTACTAAAGTCCTATCCAAAAACATATGACAGTGCACCATTCACTGAAACACAAAATTATTAATTAGATAACACAACATTAACTTTGAGCTCGGGATCACAAATTCGTCCACTTGCTGGAGCTGTCAAAAAACAAATGAATACCAAGTAAAAACATAACAAAGTTTACTTTGACTCTCCTGTATCATTGCCCAGGAGTAGAACATTCAAAGGTGCTCCAAGTGGACACCGATACACTGGTGCACTCGTTGAATAAAAGAATTATTTACTGCTTCCAGTGTTGCCTGCTGAAGAGAAGTACAAGCAAGCACGATACGTTTCTGCACTTCCTCTTAAGTTGCTGGAATATCGCGATAGACAGCGTCTTTAATGCATCCCAAAGAAAAAAGTCGAGAGGATTTAAATCAGGAGACCTATCAGGCCAAGTAATTGTTCTTCTTCGACCAATCCATCTGGCAGGATACCTTCTGTTCAGAACACGACGTGCACAGAAGGCACTATGTGCTGGACATCCATCGTGTTGATACCACATAAGCATTCTGATTACTAACGGCACATCATCCACAAGAGGAGGAAGAATTCGTCTGAGGAAGTTGGCATACGGTGTGCCGTTTAGACTACTATTGATGAAATGAGGGCCAATAATTGTAGTACCAAGCATCCCTCACCAGATGTTAACTCTCCATTGACGCTGATGTTCCACCTGTCTTAGCCATCGTGGGTTGTCGCTGGACCAATAACGCATGTTCTTGTATTTACATGTCCTTAGTTTGAGAGGGAACATTCATCGGTAAATAGAAAATTGGAGAAGAAGTTCGGGTTGGCGAGGATTTGCTGCTGTGCCCACTGACAGAACTGTACACGATTCTGGAAATCATTTCCATGCAATTCTTGATGTAGGTGTAGATGATAAGGATGGAACCGGTAGCGTGTAAGAATATGATGTACACTGGTTTTAGCAATGCCAATTTCGTGTTCAAGCTGTCGTGTGCTCACACGTGGATTCATAGAACAGTAACTTCGGTAGCTTCGTCTGTGCGAGTGCTACTACGATTGCGTTGTCGTGGGTTGAAACTTCCCGCTTCCTGAAGCGTCGCAACAAGACGAGAAAACATTCCTCGGGAAGGTGGGTTCTTTTCAGCATATCGCTCTCTGTACAGTTCCGCTGCCTGCGTAGCATTTCACCTACCTTCAACAACAACAACAACAACAATAAAAGGAACGTTATGTCGATTAAGTTTGTAGGAAGGACAGCCTTTATTGTATTCCTACTCTACACAACAGTATTTAAAAAGACTAAACTACCGTACTAAATGTACCCGTACATAAGCAAACAGTATTGCAATTACTGTTCTTCTAACTTACATTCCCCATACATGACTACCATATCTACCTTCTCATCATTGGTGTACATTCTACTCACGCAACTCTTCAACTGATGATGGTTGACGGAATGACGGGTGTGCATTCTACTTAGGTTTACATTTCTCCTCTGTCAACGTCAGCACGTGGATGTGTTCCGTTACCCCGAGCACCTGCACCAAGCGCTGAGAGCGTCAACGTCAATGTTGTGTTATGTAATTAATAACGTGGTGTTTCAGTGAATGTTACACTGTCATACATTTTTGGATAGGGCTTTAGGAGAGGAAATTAATTACCGAATAAAGAATACAAGGTGCTGTTTAAAAAAGTCATGCCACTGTTCATATCTTTATAAAAAACAAAGCTACAACGAAGGCAATCATACTGATTGACGTCCCCCTGACGGCTAAAGAACATTTGCTTGAAACATTTTGTAATTTGCATCTGGACAAACAAGTATTTAGGGTGGTCAAGATAAATGGGACTCCCTGTTTACTGCAGTTGATCAACAATGAAATATTGAACGTGTAATGCAGTCGGTAGCGTAAAAGAAAATGAAGCAAATGTGGATATTCAAGCATTGGTTCAAATCTCTCCAGAATAATTTTTTCCTCGTTCAGTTTGAAATACCTACATCTCCGAATTATATAACTCATTTTTTATGAATAATTCACGTTTTCTTGTTTCAAATTACCTATTGGACGCGAAATTCCTGTTTCCATTTCGAACACACATTCTCAATTATCGACGTTTTATGAAAGACTGTCCATAAAAGTTGTTTAAATTAAGAGAACATAACAATTTAATTTTTAAGACAAAAATGAAAAACTAAATCCTCTTTATTTGGACTATGTCCATCTTTTTATACCACAAAGGTAGATAAGTATCGTAGAAACATGAAAAACAACCATGTTCACAGGATCGCGCACATCAAATGCTGCATTTTTACATTTGCTACTGTATCATTAAAATATGAACCCAACAGAACTGATCTCGAGCCAAGCTGCGGGGGTTTGGCCCGAGAAGTAACAAGACTGTTAAGCTGCCAGACGTACTGGAACTAACGCACGCAGCTTTTTCACACGTCATTGCAGAGCGCTGGCGCGATATAGAACGGCTCGTCATAAAAGAAGAGAAAATTCCGCGCCTGGTTGGTTTCGTGGATTCTGTTGTTGATAGTTCCTGTCTCTCTTCCATGTCCGAACATAGCTTTGGTTCACTCCGAGGCGCCTGGACATTACCCTTGTTGAGAGCCCTTCCTGACAAAGTAACACTGCAGACGCGATAGAACCGCGGTATGGATCTTCTAGGCATGGTTGATCTACAGACAACACGAGCCGTGTACCTCCTTCCTGCTCAAGTGACTGGAACAGATCGGCTGTCGGACCCCTCCGTGTAAAAGGCGTTGCTCGTGCGTGGTTGTTTACAACTTTGGGCTGTTTTAATGGCATCTCTGAAGAGCCAAAGGGGCTCTGTCTGTGATATAATATCCACAGTCAACGGCTATCTTTAGGAGTTCTGGGAACCGGGGTGATGCAAAACTTTTTTTGAAGTGTGTAGGAGCTACCAAGTGGACGCTGTGTCGCAACGACGCGTGACTAAGAGGGCTGCGTCGCTCCCTTACACTATAGTTAACCGTTCGAGCAATCAAAGTTTGTCAAAACGTTACAAGTCGAACTGATTGTTTCATGTCTTCTCTATACTATCTTTTTTGTATCAAAAAATTCCCACTTATTCCAATAGATTCAAAACTCGACCTTTTTCTTTTCTATGGAGGTTTACAAGATTTTCAGCATGACTTGTGACACTTTGCACCTCTTCCCGTAGAAGCGAATTTAATGGAGATTTGGAATTTGTTAAATTGAGATGCTCCTGGGACCTTCTACTTAAGCACATACCAGTTTTCCCTATTTATTTTTTTGCGGCCATTATTACATACAATGCAGTAAACACCGGCTGCGTCATATTACAAGAAACACGTTATTTATGTTTATTAGTTTTCCACTCAGGTTAGAAAAAATAAAATATGCAGGACGATGGTTTTGGATCTCATACAATGGCCACATTTCTCCGAGATGGAACCTAAACATGGTAGTCTACTAAAAAATACCGCTTCATTCACCTGATCAGTTCGGAGAAGCTTTATACCATCCCACCTAGATCCCATCGGATATATCCTATGAAACATGTGAAGTATGTGGGGCCAATACCAAATAGGAAAGCTGCTGACCTACTTACAAAGTTTCCATAATCACTCTGAACTGAGGAATCAGGAAACATGCTACAACAACGCATGTTTCATTGAGTTAGTGACCACGAAGACAAGGTTAGACTAATTGCACAATGCGGTGAGGTATTTAACCAATCACTCATCCACATGTGAATGGAACGGGTGCAAACCCCAACGGCTTAATACGTTATGCACTCACCTCTGAATGTTTTACTGGGCATAGATGTAGATGAAGATGTAGAATGAAGCCCACCAGAACAGGTTATTAATGAAAAACTCAATGCTTTTTACCTGCAAAATTATTACATTAAATAGTGTTATAGCTTTCATTATTGAGTAACAGGCCCGCATCTCGTGGTCGTGCGGTAGCGTTTTCGCTTCCTGCACCCGGGTTCCCGGGTTCGATTCCCGGCGGGGTCAGGGATTTTCTCTGCCTCGTGATGGCTGGGTGTTGTGTGTTGTCCTTAGGTTAGTTAGTTTTAAGTAGTTCTAAGTTCGAGGGGACTGGTGACCATAGATGTTAAGTCCCATAGTGCTCAGAGCCTTTTTTTTTGAGTAACAAAGCCGTTTCAGTTAATATTATTTGTAAAGGAAATCATTGCATGAAACTTCCTGGCAGATTAAAACTGTGTGCCCGACCGAGACTCGAACTCGGGACCTTTGCCTTTCGCGGGCAAGTGCTCTGCTTGGTAGAGCACTTGCCCGCGAAAGGCAAAGGTCCCGAGTTCGAGTCTCGGTCGGGCACACAGTTTTAATCTGCCAGGAAGTTTCATATCAGCGCACACTCCGCTGCAGAGTGAAAATCTCATTCTGGAAACATCCCCCAGGCTGTGGCTAAGCCATGTCTCCGCAATATCCTTTCTTTCAGGAGTGCTAATTCTGCAAGTTTCGCAGGAGAGCTTCTGTAAAGTTTGGAAGGTAGGAGACGGATACTAGCAGAAGTAAAGCTGTGAGTACCGGGCGTGAGTCGTGCTTCGGTAGCTCAGATGGTAGAGCACTTGCCCACGAAAGGCAAAGGTCCCGAGTTCGAGTCTCGGTCGGGCACACAGTTTTAATCTGCCAGGAAGTTTCATATCAGCGCACACTCCGCTGCAGAGTGAAAATCTCATTCTGGAAATCATTGCATATTTACGAGTCTACTGCATCAACTGATTAATTTTAAGTTTCAAACGACGCTCAGAGTTTTAAGAGAGTGAAACAGAAAACTGAGACAAATTATGATAGAAACATTTACAATAAGTATAAAAATCGCTGGCCAAGTCTTTAAGCACGTTAAATTCAGCCAAGACTGGTGTGCCTAGCGACGTTAAAAAGCTGCAACAATAGACGGTTTTATAATGGCGACGATGTCTACTTACTCGATACAAAATGCTCACATACAAGTCACAGGCACCACGAAGGAATTTTCCGAATGGGATGGCAAACGGTGAATGTGATGTACATGTACAGACAAACAAATTATTACAATTTCAGAAAAATTGGATAACTTGTTGAAGAGAAACTGCTTCACAAATTCAGCAAGTCAGTAACGCATTGCCGGCCGCTGTGGCCGAGCGGTTCTAGGCGCTTCAGTCTGGAACCGCGTGACCGTTACGGCCGCAGGTTCTAATCCTGCCTCGGGCATGGATGTGTGTGATGTCCTTAGGTTAGTTAGGTTTAAGTAGTTCTAAGTTCTAGGGGACTGATGACCTCAGCTGTTAAGTCCCAAAGTGGTCAGAGCCAATTGAAACAATAACGCATTGGTCCACCTCTTGGCCTTAGGCATTGGCCTGGGCTTTGATTGACAGAGTTGTTGTATGTCCTGCTGAGGGATACCCTGTCAAATTCTGTCTAACTGGGGACTTGGAACGTCAAAACCACGAGCTGTTTTGAGGGTCTCGCCCATAACGCTCCAAGCTTTCTCAGATTAGGAGAGATCAGGCTCGTTGCTGGCCAATGTAGCACGAAGACAAGCAGTAGGCACTGTAGCATTATCGTGCTGAAATGTAACCCCAGTAGGGCCATCCACGAAGGGAAACGAAACGGGGTGTAGGATATCGTCGACGGATCTCTGTGTTGTGTGCCGTGGATGACAACCCAAGTGGTCCTACTATGAAAAGAAGTAGCACCCCAGACGATCACTCCTGGCTGTCGGGCCCTGTGGCAAGCGACAGTCGAGTTGGTACCCCACCACTGTCTGGTCCGTCTCCAGCCACGTCTTAGGCCTGGAATCTCGTTGACTGGAATAGAACTGTTTTCAGCGATGACTCCCGCCTCGAAGTGGGCCCCGATCACTGACGAAGACGTGTCCGGTGCCTCCCCGGAGAATGGCCGGATACCATCATGACTGTCGCCAGCCATACGGCCCGACAACCAGGAATGATGGTGTGAGGTGCCTTTTGAAGGATCCTTTGGTTGTCATCCGCCGCAAGCTTACGGCTTAGTGGTGCGTTGGCGATATTCCCTACGCCCAGTTTTGTTCATGGCAAGCCATCCTCGGCTTACATTTCAGCAAGATAATGCCTGCCCGCACACGGTGGAGTTTCTACCGCTATCCTGCACGCTTTTGAAACCCTACATTGGCCAGCAAGGTCGCCAGAACTCTCCCCAACTGTGAGCGTTGGAGCATTGTCGGCAGGGCCCTACAACCAACTCGACATTTTGACGATCTAACTCGCCAATTGGACAGAGTGTGGCAGGTGTCCCTCAGCAGGACATCAACAACTCTGTCAATCAAAGCTAAGCTGAATAACTGCTTGCATAAGGGACCAAGGCGTTATCTATTTGCCCAATCTGTGAAGCTGTTTTTCATGCAGAGATCATCCAACTATGATCATTTGTTTTTCCCTACCTGTACATTACATTTTCCGTCTCATTCGGGTAATTTCTTTGTGGCGCGTGTTTTTTTTTTTCCTTCTTAGAGAGTATTTAAAACTAGAGAAACTCGTATGAGTGAAATCGGAGGGCTCTGTTGCAGTTTCATTTCACTCTTCCGCACTCATTGTAACTTTTATCTTTTTGGCATGAGCATTCCCGTGCTAACAGGATAAAGAGCAACTCCATAACCAAATTGTCTATTTTCACTCGATGGTCTTCCAAAATTATTGTTCAAGAAGCTGAAACCAGTGGAGCAAGAATCAAGTATGAAACATTCATCATGTATTCGTCCACATATACCATTTCTGATCAAACGTTTCCGGAAGCATACTAGCGGATATTAACAGGTGGTGTAGCTTTCGAATTTATGGCGGCTTGAACTCCGCCGGGGATACTTTCAATGAGGTGTCTGAATATCTGTAGAGGAATGGCAGTCCATTCTTCCGCAAAACAGAAGATAGCGTGGTTGGATACTGGGGTCTGGAGCGAAGTCGACGCTCTACCTGATCCCAAAGGTGTTCTGCTCAGTTCACGTCGGGACTCTGGGCAGGTCAGTCCATTTCACGAAAGTTATTGTCCACGAAACATTGCCTCACACTGCTGCTTTATGAAGAGGTGCATTCCCTTGCTGATACAGACATCGCCTTTGAACTGTTCCTCTACTATACGCAGCACAGAGTTCTGATAAATGTGTTCGTATCCTTCCACATTTGGTGTCTTCTTCCACGGAATGAGGGGAGCGCAGACTAACAACGGAAAACGCACCTGTATACCGTAACACCACCTCCCCGTGCTTCACTCCAAAACCAAACCCCACAATCGGTTTACCTCAGGATGTAGCGTGATTCCAGTCGTCCACTGTCCATTGACATTGCTCTTTAGAACACCTCAATCGTCGCCTAGTATTGACTACTACAGACATGAGTAATTTATGAAGCGCTGTTCGGCCACTGTACCGTATTCTTTTTAGCTCCCTATGGGTAGTCATTGAGGTAGCTGGACTGCTTGTAGCACTTTGGAACTTCCGCTGATTTCTTGCGAATTTTTACAAATACCATCCACAAAATTATACGTCAATATGTGAGGTCTACATGGGCTTTGTTTATCTGTGGCTTTTCCTTCGTATTTCCACTTAACAATCACGTCACTAAGGGGCGACTTTGGCACCTAGAGAAAGATTGAAATGTGCCTGATGGACCTGTTACTCGGGTAGCATCAAATGACTAGTCCACATCCGAAGTCACTGAGCTACACGGGCTGCCCCATTCTGTTGTTACTGCTTCTCTGCTGACAACACAACACTCCTCACCTCTTTTTGCACTCTGGTGAATACGCCTAGCGTGATATCAGGTGGTCAGTTCCGCATTCCGAGGAGGCGTCCTGAGACTTTTGATCACGTAGTGTACTTTGAAAGAACGAAGTGACTTTTCTAAATATTGAAGTATGTCAATAGAAAATCAAATTATAGTGTGCAAGTAAAATGTTACGGAAAACGTTTTGTAAAATTTATTTAAGTTCTTTGCATATCGATGGTGAAGTGAAGTATCTGCACCAAGCTCTTTGATGGCGGGAGAGCCCGCGCATTGATACATAGGGAGCGCGGCGAGAAGCGCGCAGCATTGTCGATAGAACACTCTTGAGTCAACCTTTGCGCAATGAAGTTGTGTGTAGAGACAGAGCGGTCTGCCTGTTCGCCACCACCTATATATTACTTGAAGAATACTATAATTATACAATTCGTAATTATTTGTGAATTATTAAAAATCGACGTCACGAAGACATCAAAGGTATTTAAGCGGAAACTGCATATTATAAGTTGGTTGTTACATTTTTAATGTGTTTTATGTAAACGATCCCCTAATTAAAGTTTTATAAATTGAATCATTACAAAGAATTAAAAATTTATATTCAATCATTTTCAGAATAGATCAGTTTATCTCAGTCAATATCGTATTTTTTTTCTTTGAACCCACTAACCACAAGATTTGACTTTCGTTGAGTTTTCTCAATTTTTTTGTTTAATAATATTGAATTTTTCACCAGTACCTTGAATCAAAAAAGGAAATGAATAATAAGTACAGTTTTAGCTCACATATTTGCAATCCCACTAAATGAATGTTAACCCAAATAATTATCAACAATAATTAGAGTGAGTGTATTCAGACATGCACTCAGATGACGTTATCCAGAAGCTATCCAGTAAAATAAAAGGTAAGGAGAATATATATGTTTTCAGGTTCACTGCATAGACAACCAGAACTAAGGGCCATGGCGTAAGCTTGTGTGTTCACGTCGAAATAATCTTCTTTTGATCAGTCACATTAATATTGTTACCAGTGAAGGAACAAGACGTACAACATTGTGTACGCTAAAGACTATCAGATCAGACACGTTGTCGAAAGCAAGTCCAGACAGTAAAGGTGCAAGGCACAAAAAGTTCAGTTTTCTTTCTTTCTTTCTTTCTTTCATTAGATGGAAGGTTACGTTACTCATTGAAGTATGCTACGAGATTCAAGAGTACCAGTACATACATTAACTGATGCAACTGTAATATTTAACGCTGTGTGTAATTTTCAGCAATATAATCTGCTGTGATATTAGCATTCAATACACAGATACTAAATCGTGAAGGCCACTATTTGAGTCGGTGGAACAACTCAATTACTGCCAGTCAACGTTTTGTTTACACCGGTTCCAGAGCCATCCTTCTCTCTCACACAGCATTATAGCTCACTGTAGCCTTGAGCCGCGCATACCTATTTCCAGTTATTCCGACCACGCATCCACGGCAGTTTCTTAATAAAGGCCAAGGCTGCTGCCTCCTCCTCCTCCTCCGAGTCACAGCAAGCGAGACGAAGCGCGTACCTCAGACTAATAGACGGCCTGTTGACGAGGCTTGAAGGCTGAGCTACGGCGACCTTCCTCCCCCGATATTTCATTAAGCGCCGCCACAATGTATTTGACGACGAGTTGCCGTCATATAATAACAGAACACTGTGACCTTCACCTACTTCTGGCTTGTGCCCGATCTCAACATCTAGTACGTTTCATACGGAAACCGAGCGTCCTCTCCTGTACGTGCTGAGTGTTGACACGAGCCCGAAACTTCACGATGACAACTGCTCGAATTTTGCCAAATCTGATGCAGAGTTGCACTGGTCACACTCTTCAACAAAATGCGTTTTATATACTCCTAAGCTACTGTTGTTTCCTTTTTGATTTTACCGTAATTTATGGGACGTGGCGAGGTGATGCAGTGTCACAAGATACTAGACTAGTGTTGGGTAGGACTACGGTTCGAAATCCCCTCAGGACACAGAGATACAAATTTTGTTTTGAGGGCGCGATTTCTTCCAGCTTACAGAAGTTTTTGAGAGAACATCGTTTGCACACCTTTTTTTAGACTAGCACTTTTTTAGACAAGCACTTTTTTAGACAAGCACTTTTTTAGACAAGCACTTTTTTAGACAAGCACTTTTTTAGACAAGCACTTTTTTTAGACAAGCACTTTTTTTTAGACAAGCACTTTTTTAGACAAGCACTTTTTTAGACAAGCACTTTTTTAGACAAGCACTTTTTTAGACAAGCACTTTTTAGACAAGCACTTTTTAGACAAGCACTTTTTAGACAAGCACTTTTTAGACAAGCACTTTTTAGACAAGCACTTTTTAGACAAGCACTTTTTAAACAAGCACTTTCGGTCAGAAACGGCTCATCACCTAGTTAGGTGGCGCAGTGGTTAGCACATTGGACCCGCATTCGGGCAGACGTCAGTTCAAAACCGCGTCCGGTTATCGTGATTTACGTTTTCCATAATTTCCCTAAATCACTTCAGACAAACGCCGGGTTGGTTCCATAGAAAGGTCACGGACGACTTCCTTCTCCATCCTTCCCTAATCCGATGGGACCGATGACCGCGCTGTTTGGTTCCCTCCCCAGAATAAACCAGCGTACCCTCCTCAGGTATAATGCGACGTCATAACCAGATATATGAGGAACTATAACTTTGCGCCACCACCTCTTTTCCTCTTACCGGACACATATTGATGGTGAAAATTGTAACCAGCTGCCTCCAAGTCGAGACCCATTACAAAGCAGTTTTGCAGCGACCTCGTCTGCCGAGAAGGGTTATGCATTATTTTGTTTAAAAAAACAATATTAGTCCAGTGATGGTATAGACTAGCCTTCCTGTCATCGATTTATCATTTTTTCTTCTCCTACGGTTGGATGCCGCGTCCTCACTTGAACACAGGGTGGGAGGGGAATCGAGAAGATCGTCTAAGACTCACAGAGTATATTCCGTTAAGCGTAATTTATCGGTCTAATATGTTCCAAAAAGCTGCGCGTGAAAATGCGATATTTCAGAAGCTCATATGTAGGGATCTATTCAGCACAGAGCCAGGGGGTCACGAGCTTTGGTTAGCTCTTGGCCTAGCGACCATCTGAATACCTATCGGAAGAACGGGCATACAGTAACTGTCCTGCAGTACAGGGGCAAAATTTAAACGTCACACGCTTCCTCCAGCCCGCACGAATTAAGCAAATCAGTTGGTTATTTTACATTAGCTGTGATCTAGGGGGGGACCCTAGATGGTTTATAAAAGCACGATTTGTTCATAGGCGGTTCCTGACAATAATCCGGAAAGGCATGGTTTTTGGGTACCTAAAATACCAATTGTGGAGACAGCCGTTTCTATGGTTTCTGTTCATGACACATCGTTGAAATTGTCCCTGTAATTAAATTATCCGCCAACCGAATTTCAACTGCTTCTTTATAGATACTGTTCGAAAAACCGGAAGTGTTGGCGACTACCACAGTTTCGTCAAATTTCATACGGTGTCCCTCATTTAAACAGCCGATTTTTCCAGCTTCGTGTGACGGCGATGTTCCGCACACCTGTCATGAACTGTGTGAATCGAACGGCCGATGTAACACTTCACACATTGACACGGAATTTTGTATGCACCGTGTTTCCTAAGCCCCAAATCATCTTAAAATTCCATAAAATTCTCCCTGTCTTAAACGATATAAGGGATAAAGGCGACCGATCTATGTTCCTCTTCATGCACCTACAGTGACGGTTCAAACTCCATAGCCCGACCAATCTGCTTCTCAGAGTGTCCATTTTCCTTAAAAGCAGCCTTCAAATGCGCAAGTTCTTGTGTTAAGCTGTCCGCGTCGGAACCGGCATATGCTCTGCGTACCAAAGTCCTAAGGACGCCACTGCGTTGGTGTGGTGGATGACAACTCTTAGAATGCAGATACCGATCTGTGTGCGTGGCTTTCGCTGAACATTATGTCCCAAAGTACCACCTGGATTTTTATAAACCATAAAATCCAAAAATGGAAGCTTCCATCACTCAACGTCCATAGGATGAAAACAGTTGAAGTGGTCCAAAAATCTATTAAGAGCATCATGTCCATGTGGCCAGACGAAAAAGGTATCATCGACATATCTCCAGAAGCACGTTGGTTGCAAAACCGAAGTCCTCAGTGCCATATCCTAGAAGTCAACCATAAATAAATTGGCGACTACGGGTGATAAAGTACTACCCATAGCCACTCCGTCATTCTGTTCAAAAATGTTACCGTTAAATACAAAATATGTGGATGGCAGCACATGACGAAAAAACTTCACCAACTCTTCATCCAGTTTTTCACTAATCAAACTAAGGGACTCTTCCAGAGGGACTCTGGTAATTGTGGTATCACATCAAGACTAACAGATCTGAAGGACTCAGCCTCAAAGATTTCAATCATCGAATAAAATCAATCGAAATGGAGATATGGTGTTCACACTTGCCAACATATGGGCTGAGAACAGATGATAAATACTTTGCCAGGTTATAAGTGGGTGCAACCAAATTACCAACAATAGGGCGTAGAGGAACCCCTTCGTTATGCAACTTATGCAGACCATACAACCTAGGAGGAACGGCAACACCAGAATGAAGTTTCTTACGTATGCAGACCATACAACCTAGGAGGAACGGCAACACCAGAATGAAGTTTCTTACGTAAATCTTCGTACAAGGAATTCTTTCAACATTGAACGTGTCTTGTGCTTAATCGTTTCTGTGGGGTCACTAGACAGTCTTCTGTACGCCAGGTCGTTGAGTAGTAAATCCATTTTTAGGACTTAATTATCCCGCGTCATTACAGTCATAGCATTCCCCTTGTCAGCTGGTAAAACTACTACTTCACCATCATTCCTAAGGGAACGAATGGCTGCTGTCTCTGCGGAGGAGATGTTATCGCGTGTTGGCCGAGCCCGACGTTATGTGTGAGACACTTCTTGCCTTATTTCTTCCACTTGGCCCTCGGGAAGGCTGTGTACTGCTTGTTCTACAGAGCACGTAAACTCTGTCACAGGAATTCTCTTTGACATGGGGGGAAAAATTTAAGCCTTTCTCCAACACCGCCACTGTGGGCCCATCCAAAGCCTTTTTAGAAAGATTAACCACAGTGCGTCGACGGAGACCGACGGCCCTACAGCTGCTGTTCGGCCATTAATGGTCACTAAAAATAGAGATACACTCAATACGGAGCCCTGCTGAACGCCATTCCTCGTGCATACGGGGGGGGGGGGGACTGTAGAAGGCACCAACATGGACACGGAAAGTATGGACAGACTAAATTTTGGATAAAAATCTAGAGTGGGCCCCAGAGACCCCACTCATATAATGTGGCGAGGATATGATGTCGCCAGGTCGTGTCGTATGCTTTATGCAAGTCAAAAAAGAAAAGACGGCAACCAGGTGTTGGCGTCTCGAAAAGGTTGTTCAGATGGAAAACTCAAGGGACACAGAATCATCATTGGTAGAGCGACCCTCGCGGAAGCCGCCACGTGACTCCAGGACCCAACCCAACCGCCGACACACCATACATTCCAGAAGTAAACAGAGAACGTTGGTTAGGCTGATGTGCCGATAGCTATCCAAATCAAGCGGATTTTTACCGGGTTTTAGCACTGGAATGATGGTGCTCTCCCACCATTGCGATGGAAGGACGCCATCGCACCAGATCCGGTTTAACATGACGAGGAGATATCGCTTGTAATCAGCCGAGATCTGTTTAATCATCTGACTGGGGATCTGATCCGGCCCAGGAACTGTGCCGGGGCAATGTGCTAGGGCGCTGAGGAGCTCCCACTCTGTAAATGGAGCGTTATAGGGTTCACTGTGGCGTGTAGTGAACAAGGGGACTTTTCTTTCCATCCACTGTCTGAGGGTGCGAAAGGCTGTGGGGTAGTTCTCCGACGCAGAGGTTCGAGCATAGTGATCAGCGAAATGCTTGGCAATCGCGTCTGCTTCGGTAGAGAGCCAGCCATTGGTGTTAACGCCAGGGACACCGGTTGGGGTCTGGTACCCAAAAAGACGTCTGATCTTCGTACAGACTTGGGAAGGTGGCCTATGGCACCCAATGGTTAGCACGTATTTCTCCCATCTCCTTTTTCCGTCGTTTTATAAGTAGACGAATGCGGGCAGGGAGCTGCTTAAAGGCTGTTAGGTCCTCTAGGGAAGGGTGTCGCTTATGTCGCTGTAGAGCTCGCCGACGCTCTTTAATTTCCTCATCGACTTCCACCGACCGCCAAGAAACTATCTTCGCACAGGGCACCCTAGAAAACGAAGGATCGGGTTTCCCCCGCAGAAACGATAGTTCTAGTGACCTGATCAATCACAACATCGATGGCACCATGTGGGGGAGATTCAACGGTGACAGCAGAGGTGAAGGTTACCCAGTCTGCCTTGTTTAGAGCCCCTCTGGGGAATGACGCCAGGGGAGTGACAGAAAGATGGGGAAGTGGTCACCAACACACAGGTCGTCATGTGCTTTCCAGTAGATAGATGGGAGATCTTCTGGGCTGCAAATTGATAAATCAATGGCCGAGTAACTACTATGAGACACACAGAAATGTGTGGCGGCCCTTGCATTTAAGAGCCAGAGGTCGGGCTAGGACAGTAAATTTTAGACATCTCAGCCACAGCCAATAAACATTGTGCTACACCGCAAGGGATCATGGGCACTAAAATATCCCGAAAGTAGGAAAGGTTTAGGGAGCTGATCAATCAGTGCATTCAGGGGTACTGCACCATCTGGAGGAAGATAAACATTGCAGACAGTTATTTCCTGCGTCGTCCTTATTCTGACAGCCACAGCCTCAAGAGGGATTTGAAGGGGCACAGTTCCACTACAGACTGAGTTCAGGATTTAAACTCAAACTCCACCAGACAGTATTATATTCGCTATGGTTCTTGTAATACCCCTTGTGGCCGCAAAGGGCACGGGTCGGCATCGCAGGGAATCAGGTTTCCTCCTCCAGTTGCAGTAGCACAGCCAGGTTGTGGAAAAATCCGCCGCAGTTCCACTGGAGGATGACATGGTCGTGGGACTGGGAAATCATGAAACAATGAGGCAGTCTATGCCTCAGGGTCACCTGCCGCCACCGACTTATTTCCTGAACAGGCTATAACCATTGTGTCTGAGAGTCTGGCGAGATCTAGGTCCTCAGCAGACACCAGAATATTCACCTCATCCTCAGACACAGCTTGTAGGCAGTGGTGGTTTGGGTGCCACTGCAATTCCCTTGGTTTTGGGTGTCTTCTTTCTGGATTTCACTCACTGATCCTTGGGTGTGTCTGGCTGGGAGGGATTCACTGATTCAGTCTCTGGGATGGAGGCTGATCGTGAAGCCCTACGACCAGCTACTTTTGGGCACTTCAGCCACTGGTGTATGTCATTTTTCCCACTAGCAAAAACCTGGGAACGGAGTCATCCAAGGGACCCCTTCCTAGTGAGAGGAGCTGAAGAAGACTTACGCTTCTCTGGCTAGAAATGCGGTCTGGTGTCCCCAGTGGTTGGGGGAACAGTGATCCCGTGTTAGGTGTTGTGGGAACAACAGGGTGGGAAGTGCCACGCCCCCCCCCCTCCCACCATCAAGGGAGCAGGTGTAGTCTTTCGGCTCTGAAAGCTGACTGGAAGTCGCGCGACTGATAGGGCTACAACTGTTCTCGTAGTGACTGCGTAAGGAGGAGGTTGTAGCCACAGGATGTAGGTACACAAATGTCTTCTTAGTCTCAGCGTAGGTCAGTCGGTCCAGGGTCTTGTATTCCATGATTTTCCTTTCTTGCTGTAAAATCTTGCAGTCTGGTGTGCAGCTGACACATATAGGAGGCGGGTCACATGGAGTATTGGGATGGGATAGACGTCCACAATCTCGACATGTGATGCTGGAAGTATAGTGGGAAGACTGTTGGCCAAACCTCCAGCACTTAAAGCACCACATTGGGGGAGGGATAGAGGGCTTTGCATCACATCGGTAGACCATCACCTTGACCTTCTCTGCCAATGTATCACCCTCAGAGGCCAAGATGAAGGAACCAGTGGCAACCTCGTTATCCTTTGGACCGTGGTGGCCGTGCCAGATTAAATGAACTCCTTGTCGCTCTAAGTTGGCGCGCAGCTCGTCGTCAGACTACAAAAGAAGGTCCCTGTGGAATATAATACCCTGGACCATATTTAAGCTCTTATGAGGAGTGATGGTAACAGAAACATCCCCCAACTTGTAACAAGGGAGTAATGACCATTACTGGATAGAGGATACTGATTTTATCAAGACTGACCCTCACCGCAGTTTGACCAAGTCCTCTACATTGTCCTCTAAATTCTCTACAAAAAAAAAAAAAAAAAAAAAAAAACTCAGGCTTCATTGAGACAAAGGTGTCCCCTTCAGCTCTCATACATACGAGGTACCATGACAAATAAGATTCACTGCCATCCTTACCCTGGCATTCCTCTCATGGTGTGGCCAGAGAGAGGAACGATTTAGGATCATACTTCCTTGCATTGTACTAATACTTGGAACACTTAGAAACTGCTGGCGTTTCATCACCAGCAAGTGATGACATGGTATGCTTCACCTTTCATCATCCGCCCTGATGCCACCCACTCCGACCACGGGCCCTCCCCATGAGCGCCACCCAGCCGCAGCATAGGCCACCTGGCAGGCTGGCCATTGCAGGGACTCCCGATGCCCCAGGGTGACGGGCATATACTTCTTGGCTTGGCTTACGTGTGGGGTTAACAGCGCAGGCGTCAGCACAGCGATCCCTGTGTAGTCAGGTGGCTACAGCCAACAGGGAACATGGTGGCCCCACCACAACGGACTAGCTACCGTGCTGGATATGAGGTGCAAAGAATCCGATGGTCCTCGGCGCAGAAAACGACACTGCATAGTGGGCGGAGGAAAACGCAACCAGGAAGCTGTCCTCGATCAAGAGATGGAGGATGAGCGGGACTGCAATGCCATGACGAGAAAGTGGGCTAAAGATCTTAATGCACGATGGACACGATGCACCATGTAACACATTTCTCAGTAACACAAGCGTAAGTAAGTTACAACAGATTAAGGTATATGTTGGGGTCCCACACACGTCAAAATGTGCATAAAATTCTTTCAAGTATAAATTTAACTTCAACAGGAACATTAAGTATTGCGGCCGCGGCTAAAAGTAACAGCGCGGAAGATAGACAGCAGCGAGAGCTGCCGAGTGTTTGCTCTCCAAATGACGTAAACAGCTAGTTAAGCAAGCCGACCAGGCGTGAGTAACTGGGGCCCGATCCTGGGTAATACGTACCAGCAGCGGAGTACATGAGATTATTAACGACAGTTCCCTGCAGCACAAATAATTTTAATTGGACAGAATCCCAACACATACCTGTGGATCAAATAAATAACTCTTACGGTACAATTAATGAAGCTGGGCTCTTACCAAACAGCATGACTAATTATCTGCCCTTAAGTTAACCGGGAGGGTATGGTACTAGCTACAAATATTTTAAAAACTAATTTCAGCAATAAGATAGTAACATCAGAAAAAATTTCTGTTACTAGCAGCCCACTAAAACAGCCGCAAGGACACTCGCATGACATTCAAAGCTCATCAGTTCACACATTAGTGCACAGCGGTTCGGAGAAAACAAATGCGTCCTGCTAATTTATCTGAGCCACTTAAATAGAACAGACACACGATGTAATTTCTCACACAGCATAGGCCCTTAACATTAGCTTCAAAGAAACCAGAAAAACAAAAGCAAATTATAAATAGGATAATAAAATAGCAAAACAGAAACACATTCTAACCGTAACAATCACCCGTGGTAACTGGTAATAGTAAACATTTCACAGCGCCTCCAACTGACAATTACATGACCAGTCATTTACTTTAAAAACCACAAGAATTAAGGGGAGGCGGACGAGAACGCACACCGTCAACATTGAGAATAAGCTTTCTTCTGGAACAAGGTGCATTACGCTGGCTAAAGATTCACACGTACCATGGACACATAAGGTTAACACAGAAAAAAATCATAATGAGGTATCAGCCAGTGAATCATTTAAAATGTCCAGTAGCTCTTGCAATAACATTGCCCTTTGAACACCATGGAGACACGGTCATCCATACCCAACAAACAGGAGGAAGAGAAGACAGACCAAAATTACAGTGAACAGCCGGCCGCTGTGCCCGAGTGGTTCTAGGCGCTACGGTCCGGAACCGCGCTGGTGCTACGGTCGCAGTTTCGAATCCTGCCTCGGGGATAGATGTGTGTGATGTCCTTAGGTTATTTAGGTTTGGCTCTGAGCACTATGGGACTTAACATCTATGGTCATCAGTCCCCGAGAACTTAGAACTTCTTAAACCTAACTAACCTAAGGACGTCACACAACACCCAGTCATCACGAGGCAGAGAAAATCCCTGACCCCACCGGGAATAGAACCCGGGAACCCGGGTTAGTTAGGTTTAAGTAGTTCTAAGTCGAGGTCCCATAGTGCTCAGAGCCATTTGAACTATTTTGACAGTGAACACTGCCCTGACAGCTCGGCGCGCTTCTGATAATTTGCAGCACAAGCCACGTCGGTACTGGACAACTTACACAAGGTAACATGCCCCCAGTATTGGTGGCCCGCCAGCGGGTAATACCACGGCGAAGAGAGCCCGCGGACAGCTCGTTACAGCTTGGCTCCTCAGCTCACACTGCCCACCAAGCCGACCACCACGTCCGGAGCCGGCCGCACCAGAAGGCGCATATGCATAGCGATATCGATACACTGTGAGAAAGCCGCCACGGCTCAATACGAACACTGTAATGTTGATGCATTAAGTTGTTCTTAAAGCGGTGCTGAGATTCAAGACAATAAAAGCAGGTTAAAAGCCGTGAGCTATCTGGGAAAGTTAACCTTGCATTACTGAGCAACTGTTTCACCAGGTATCCAGTCTAGCTTACCAAATTCCCAACCAGACTAACATTAATTATAATCTTTTAATAGTCATCTTACGACAAGCTGTGATTATATATATATAAAGAGAATTTAAATAAAAAGAAATAAATCAGTTAATATTTGGACATTTCTTTTAACATTGATCATTGTTCCGTTAAAATTTCAGCATATTAAACTTGATTCATAACGAAACTGGTGCCTTATTTAGGATTGTGAAAATGTGAGTTTGTAATCTTACGGAACACTTCAAATATGGAGCCAAGATTGGGAGACGGCATACAACACTGCAGTCATAAAATAACACACGAAGAACGTTGAAACATATGCAAGAGGAAATTAACCGCAACCAACCGATTCAATTTTCACCCAAAGAAGTTACGTTCGTAGCGAAATCCTGTCCGTCATGAAATTACTACACACTGCTACACTAAATTCATACTAACTCTCTGTGAAGTCTTCCCAAAAAGAACAGCTGAGGGCTACTTTGATGATTACATCACACGCTTCACGTGGTCAACTTGATTTACACAAATAGTGTAACTCCACAGTAATTTTGATAATTAAAATAAATTACATCGAAACGCAATTTACAAAAGAAAAACCTCGAACTGGTTACTATCGTCTTACTATTAATCTTATGGGTCAAAAATTGTATAAGCACGTGGTACTGGTCTCACAAAGTACACCTCACGTGGGTTGAACGTAAAGAAAAGTTGCTATATTGAAAAATATTGTCAAGACGAGACGCACATTCGCATTTAAGATTGGTGATCTCAGAGTTACGGTTCCTCAATACGTGGTTCCACTTTACTCACAAAGTAGTGACAAAGCAACTACTGCAAGATATTCTGAACTTCACACTCGAATTACACTGCGTTGCAATTTAAGATAACATAAGATATTTTAGATCCAAACCGGAAATAAAGGTGATTAAATTTTCAGTTAGGCTGAACATAAGAAATCCATTGTTCTACGGAGACGCGCTTAGCGGGAGATCTTACCACTTCAGACGCTCGCCGCGGACAGACTCGCCTGGGCCCCTACCGAGGGTGCTTCACAGATACAAACGGAAGTGGCCAGTGAGGCAGCTTCCTATACCAACATGACAACGGACGGACAGGACCATACCAAGAATAGAAACCGCTTTGCTTTTAGAAAGCATAGCTACCTGTTCCGACGTTGGTCCTATTGTTCTCTAGAAGGCAGGTATCTGCTACCATCAAGCATGCAACTAGAAATACATTTGCTCATTCATCCTTTCACACAGAAGGGAAGATGGATTACAGTATCTTATCATATACAGTACATAAAAGAAAGTGGATGTAAGTTCCATATAAACTGTGTTTTAAAGTGTAGTAGTGTGACAGATCGTTCTTGTTTATGTGTAAAAGTAACACGTTCCGCTGCTCAGTCTCCTCCCAGATAGAGCCAGAAACACCACAGTACATTTGAAAGTGGAATGTATGCCGTAAATGACAACAGTTTTAAGAAATTAACATGAAAGGAATCCAACAGAGACCTTTCAACACCTCTTACACATTCTGAACTGCGTACAATAACGAACAGTTAGGGGACGATGATTGCATGAGGAAGACGATGCAACCTGCTAAAAGCAGCATCTGTGAACCACTGGTCTGTGCACAGTAGCATTCATGAAATGCACTGGCCTGCCTACAGGCCCATCCTGAACCCAATGGAACAGTCGGGTTGAGTTGCAAGGTCGACTTCGGTGCAGATCTCACCGTCCAACATCACTATGTCTGTTCTTGTGAAAGAACACAGACATTCAGACATCTCATTAACTGTCAACCCACCAAAGGTGGGCACACCGCATGTCAGTGTCTGCTAATAGCTGTTCAGTGGTTTAAAGCATAAGTCTACTCCCCGGCTGGAAACTTCTTGCTGGACAACCCGTCATCAGTTTATATGTTTAAGTACATTTGCTCTGCCACTTCTGCGTGACGACTGAAGAAGCACCCCCACTGTCGCCATTTCGGAGCGAGGCGAGGTTAGGGAACGAGCTCTGAAGCCGAGGAAAGCTACTTAACATGCGCGCCCCAGACTTACGTCCGCCGGCGCTCTCTTGTCTGTCACCCTGTAAGCTGGCCGCACGTCGCCGCGGGTCACGGCTTCCACCGACCGCCCTGGCTGCAGTTACACCTGCAGAGGTGGGGTCGGCTCCAACAAAGCGTTCCCCAGCCACAACACTTTTCACCGTTCCAGGCCACACGAGGAAAGCGCACGCACTATACTGCCCGACGTGGCATAGTGATGAGATACTGGACATACATTCAGGAAGACGACGGTGCAAATCATCCTCCAGTATTAGGTTCACCTTGTTTCGCCTAAGCCTCTAAAGGTAAATGCCGAGAATGTTTATTTTAAGAAGGAACGGACGTTTTTCTTCGCCACCCGTTACAGATACGTGTGCTCTAACGACTCCGCTATCGACAATACATTTAACCATAGTTTCTTAGTTACATGTTCCCCAGATCGTTTGGACGATTCTATTATCGAAATTATACGGAATGAGTCATTTTACAAGACATAGGTGAGGCAACTAAGTCATAAGAGCTGGCCAGAGTGGCCGAGCGGTTCTAGGGGCTACAGTCCGGAACCGCGCCACCGTTACGGTAGCAGGTTCGAATCCTGCCTCGGACATGGATGTGTGTGATGTCCTTAGGTTAGTTAGGTTTAAGTAGTTCTAAGTTCTAGGGGACTGATGACCTCAGACGTTAAGTCCCATAGTGCTCAGAACCATTTTTTAAAGTCATAACACCCCTTGTATCTCCCCAGAGGCCGTTTGGACAGTGAATTGCAGGGACAGGGGCTACTTGAATACATCACATTTCATGTTTGTGCTATTTTTTATTACATAGATATGAGGCCATCTTTGGTTTTTGTTAAAGGAACTCTATGTCAAATTTTAGCGTAACATGATGGGCTTAAAAAGACAGTTTCAAATATGTGTATATCATAATGTTTAGGCGAATAGTTTTTGAGACACAGATGTGTTCTCGTATCGTCTTCATTCTTCGAAGCGGCGTTGTTCAGTGCGTCCTTTCCTGCTGTGTAGAGTACATGGTAAACGTTCGCGACTCCGTCCTTACACAAACACGCCCATTTACCCTACAATAGTAATACATAATGCGATATTTTTCGCAAAAATTAACTGATGATGTCGCGCAAATATCATTCAGTTTTTGACAACTGTGATGGCGCAAAGGTGACATAACAGCAGGATGGGAAAGAATCTTTGTCTACCCGGGACCTGAGGACTCTGCTCCACATATGCAGCGAATCGGTACTTAATTTCGAAACGTGCCTCGTAATATACTACAAAGCGTCAAATAATCTTCATTGTTTATTTCTATACATTATGGAACAAGATAAATGCTGTGTCGTTGGTTTCATCCTTTTTTCAAACTTGTTGGAGCATGGATGCCAGACGTCTTACGGAATTCACGACTCCGTTACACCGCCACGTCGAATTCCTGATCAAAAACTTCCATCACGCAAACGGCACCACCCGTGTCGTTTGGGGCTGACATGCCCCACAAAGGCAGTCGACAAGCTTCGTGCGGAAATGATTCGTCATATCAGCTCGCCAAGTGTCAACCCATTCGTCTTGGTACACGGCCCGTTTTCACGCTTCGCCTGCCGGGCCGATGCATTATTCAGCCGGCTAGGGCAGGTTGTTAAGCAGCGAGGCAGAAGCCTGCTCCGAACGATGGCGTGAGGGGGCAGCGCTTTGGTGAGGCACGGTGGTCTTCTCTACACCAGTCCGTCCTCCAGATGTGTGAATTCTCCGACTGTCCAGAACGCGTGTCCCAACCGCAAGGCAGTTCGTCACGTTACCGTTTGTTCACCGATGTTCTCACCTTTAAGTGACCGGGGATTACATACTACAATTGACAGAGAAGTCTTTTTGTGGGAAAAGTAGCAGGCTATTTCCCGTTACTTACAGTGTTGGAGGATACTGAAATTACTCTGACCAATCGACAACGCTGGAACTTCTGCAGACGTTTATCACATACACTGTCTAGTCACTTGCATGATGGCTTCAGCTCTGCTCTAGCATTTTGAATGAGGTGTCTGAATATCTGTGGAGAAATGGCACCCCATTCTTGCCCAAGAGCCGATACCAAAGATGGTAGCGATATCGAAAGCTGGCTTTTGGAGAGAACTCGACATTCTAACTCATCCCAAAAGTGTTTCGTTGAGTAAAAGATTTTTATTTTTATTTTATCAGTCTTCTGACTGGTTTGATACAGCCCCCCACTAATTTCTCTCCTGTCTCAACCTCTTCATCTCAGAGTAGCACATGCAACCTACGACCTGAATTGTCTGCTGGATGTATTCCAATCTCTTTCTCTACAGTTTTTTCCCCTCTGCAGCTCCCTCTACTACCATGTAAGTCATTCCCTGATGCCTTAACAGATGTACTATCGTCCTGTCTCTTCTCCTCGTCAGTGTTTTCCACATATTCCTTTCGTCTCCTATTCTGCTTAGAACCTCTACATTTCTTACCTTACCAGTCCACATAATTTTCAAAATTCAGCTGTAGCACCACATCTCAAATGCTTCGATTCTCTTCTGTTCCGGTTTTCACACACTCGATATTTCACTACCATGCAATCCTGTTCTCCAAACATACATTCTCAGAAATTTCTTCCTTAAATTAAGGCCTATGTTTGATTGTAGTAGGCTTTTCTTGGCCAGGAAAGCCGTTTTTGCCAGTGCTAGTCTGCTTTTAATGTCCTCCTTGCTCCGTCCGTCTCTGGTTATTTTGATGCCTTGGTGACCATCAACCCTGATGTCAAGTTTCTCGCTGTTCTCATTTCTGCTACTTATCTATACTTTCGTCTTTCTTCTTCGATTAACTCTCAATAGATATTCTATACTCATCAGACTGTCCGTTCCATTCAATAGATCACGTAATTCTTCTTCACTTTCAGTCAGGATAGCAATGTCATCAGTGGATCGTATCTTGATACCCTTTCACTTTGTATTTTAATTCCACTTCTGAACCTTTTTTTTCATCATTGCTTCGTCCAAGTATAGATCGAACAGTAGGAGAGGAAGTCCACATCCCTGTCTTACACCCTTTTTAATCCGAGCATTTCGTTCTTGGTCGTCCACTCTTATTATTCCCTCTTGGTTATTGTACATATTGTGCATTAGCCGTCTCTCCCTATAGTTTACCCCTATTTTTCTCAAAATTTCGAGCATTTTGCAGCGTTTTACGTTGTCGAACGCTTTTTCCAGGGCAACAAATCCTGTGTACGTGTCTTGATTTTTCTTTAGTCTTGCTTCCATTATCGACCGCAACGTCAGAAACGTAAGTGTTGACAAATCACTGCATCACAGGTGCTCCAGTACGACATGATGCAGCGTCATGTTGATACAATAATCGTGTTCGACCTGTGCCTCTGCACCAAGCAGTACTCAATACTTTAAAATGTAATCATCTTGTGGTGATGCAGTTCTTCTCATTTCCGTGCTTGCTAAGAAAACTGAATAAGAAATTGCGCCTTATGCAACACAACTTTGGAGTCTTGTGTTACCCAGACCCATGTTAGCACCTTTTGTACTGTCTTCAGTGGGTTACTTTATTTCCTTTCATACATGAAACAAGTGAATGTTTCTACAACTTGTCATGGTTTTGATGTTGTGGTGTTTGTCTCCTTTGTTTGTGGTGTGGTAACACGTTGATTTCTACCACTTTTGTCGTTTCGCGGGCATTTTCTGCGATTTTTCTAACTTGCAAGTTCCGAAACATGTCTGGATAAAACAAAACTCCAAAGGTGTCTTGCATAAGGCGGAATTCCTCGTCCCACTGTAGAACTATCCCGAATTTCTTGAGCGCAGTGAAGGGACAGCACCCTGCTCGCAAAAAATATCCCCACAACTCAACGTCACTTCCCCCGCACTTGATTCTTGACACACGATGGCAGGTGACGTTCTCCAGGCTTCGCAAAACAGAAACTCTTCAGTCGGACAACCACAGGGTACAGCGTGATTCGTCACTCCAAATCACTCATTTCCAGCCATGCATTGTAGTGCCATCGCTCTTCACAGTAACACAAACGTCGCGTAACACTGGCTTCAGAAGTTTACAGCTTATGAGCAGCTGTTCGACTATTGGCGCCATCTTTTTACACTGAAGAGCCAAAGTAACTGGTACATCTGCCTAATATCGTGTAGGAAGCGCTTAAATTCAGAAGAGTGTTTCTAGCAAGTCTGGGCGTGAGGGGTGCCACATTTCCTGCTGGAATTGCCCACGTCCGTCGGAATGCACAATGGACATGAATGGATGCTTACGTACTTGTACCTGTCAGAGTCGTATATAGACGTATCAGTGGTCCTATACCATTCCAGCTCCACACGCCCTACACCATTAAAGAGCCTCCACCATCTTCATCAGTCCCCTGTTGATATGAAGGATCGATGCATTCATGAGGTTGTCTCCATACCCCAACTCGTACATCCCTCGATACGCTTTGAAACTAGACTCGTCCGACTAGGCAACGTGATTCCAATCGTCAGTGGTCCAATGTCGGTGTTGAGGGGCCCACGCGAGGCATAAAGCTTTGTGTCGTGCAGTCATCAAGGGTACACAAGTGGGCCTTCGGATCCGAAAGCCCATATTGATGATGTTTCGTTGAATGGTTGACACGTTGACTTTTATTGTTGGCCCAGCGTTGAAATCTGCAGCAATTTGCGGACGGGTCGTACTTCTGTCACGTTGATCAATTCTCCTCAGTCGTCTTTGGTTTCGTTCTTGCAGCGATGTCGGAGATTTGATATTTCACCGGATTCCTGATATTCACGATACACTCATGAAATGGTCGAACAGGAAAATCCCCACTTCGTCTTTACCTCGGAGATGCTGTGTCCCATCGCTCGTGCGCCGATTATAACACCATGTTCAAACTCACTTGAATCTTGATAACTTATCATTTGGGCAGCAGTAACCGTTCTAACAACTGCGCCACACATTTGTTGTGTTATACAGGGTGTCCCAGCTATCTTGTCCACCCAAAATATCTCTGGAACAATAACAGCTATTGAAAAACGACTTTCATCGGTATCAATGTAGGGCTGGGGCCCATGAATGTATATATTTGGAAACATTCTAAAACGAATGAATATGTGTTTTTTAACACAAACTTATATTTTTTAAATGGACCTCCTATATTTTTTCTTCATAAATCCATAGCATGACAAAGCGCATACACAATGGCGTTGATTGCATCGCAATATTCCCATTACATCCCGAGATATTAAGACACGAAGTTGACGCTTGAAACACCCGACATGCGCTGCTAGCGCACGTTCTGAGGCTCAGGCGTGAACCCCATGCTGCCCGTAATCGCGATGTGGTTGACATGTGTAATCACACCTCCATACTTATCAAGAGGTCCGAAACGAATAATACGGTCTGCTGCCATCAACTCTCATAAGCACATAATGGTTTCCCTCTTGCACGTTTTACGTATCTACGTACACAATATGAACCAGTACCGATCGGTGTACACCCGTCAGGTTGTCTTATTTATCCTGCACACCCAAAATAAGGTTTATCTAATACGTTATATGACCCATTGTGCCTGTCGCACAGTGCCTGGCTCTACCTAATCAAGTGTCCAACGTAGTTCCCACTACTGCCATAGTTACCACTTCGCCTTTTTTATGATTTGCGACCCATGCAAACTCCTGTACTCCACCACCCTTAGAGCATCCCATTTTTTGTTGCTTTGGCGTGCAGTACACCGCTTGCCAGTGTAGTCGTGCATCAAAGTAATCTACTGACGGCACGGAGGTAGCACACATTGTGAATAAACGTTGTGTTGTGGAACTTATACTATACAGTATAATGCACACACATGAAGATATGGAAGAAATCTGCGGAGAATGTACGTTGACGGGAAATACGTCATGAGATTCTTGTTTGTTGATAGTATTGTTAGCGAACATTATGATTATTAAGTTAATGTGTCTGTTTTCTACCCTACTCTACATACCTGTACTGTACTCTGTTGTAGGTGGACGAAATGCTGTTCAGGCAGAACGACTGTACAGAAGACGATTCCCTGACAAGCCATCGCCTTCGTGCCTGATGTTTGGTCGTCTCACATCTCGTCTACGTGAAACGGGAAGCTTAAATCCAAGACCTCGACATCGTCCTAGAACACGCACAGATGAACGTGCTGAAGTTGCTGTGCGCGCTACCATAGCTGTGAATCCTCAAATCAGCACACGTCAAATTGAACGTGAAGTTGGTGTGTCGAAATCAAGTGCACAGCGTATTCTTAAACGTCATAAATTTCATCCTTACCATGTTCATTTACACCAGTATCTTCATGGAAATGTCTTCCGCAATAGGGTAACATTTTGTCGGTGGGCTCAGCAAAAACTACTGACTAATCCAATTTTTTTTGCAGATGTTCTCTTTACCGACGAGGCATCTTTCTCCAACAAAGGAATTGTCAATATGAGGAATATGCACTATTGGTCCGCAGACAATCCAAAATGTCTCCGTCAGGTAGAGCATCAACGTCCGTGGAAAGTTAATGTTTGGTGTGGGATTATTGGAGATACCATTATCGCACCTTTATAAATGGCATGCAAAATGGCAGACAATACTCCAGATTTATACGACACAATCTTCCTGTTCTCTTGGACACCGTACCTCTAAACCGGAGAATGGCCATGTGGTATCAGCATGACAGATACCCTGCACATAACGCCTTACGAGCTCTACGACTTCTGAACCGTAAATTCCCTGGTAGGTGGATTGGACGAGGTGGCCCAATTAGGTGGCCTACCCGATCTCCGGACCTTACACCGCAGTATTATTTTCTTAGGGGAGCAGTGAAGGATGCTGTTTACCAACATGAACCAACACCACCAGAGTACATGAAGCAACGCATTATTGATGCTTGTACAGCCATCAAAGAGGAAACAGTAGCACGAAGTAAGGCGTCCTTCATCCGCTGACTGATCCTATGTATGCAAGCCAATGGGCATCACTTTGAGCATGAGATGTGAACGCTATGTTTAGTATGTAGTGCTGGTATCTCAGTGGAAGTTTCTACAAAGGGCCATTCTACCCAGTGATGTTAAGAAACATTTGTTTGCAACAATTTGTCATTTAAAGCATTAGATAAGCATAACATTGATAATTATGTGATAATAAGACTAATTGGTTAAACATGTTCACATTCATCTTCTATGTCCTACCTGAACTTCCCAAATTAAAACATTTTTACCTAAACAACGGTAAAACTTTTAGTCCACTTGCTCGTTTCACTAAAACTATCAACATGAATTTTACTATTACGAGTGAATGATTAACTGTCACTTGCGCTAGACTTACAGTAAAGTAAAGTTTTAACGTTGAACGGCATTACCTTTTTAGTAACGAATTAATGATAAGTGAAGTTAACTTTGTGACTAACGTTGCGGTACACAGATATCTTACAGAACCGCATCACCTCTAGCCTATGGGATAAATACCTGCTGGAATGTACGACGTTAATGCAGGATGGCAGCAGACCGTATTATTCGTTTCGGACCTCTTGATAAGTATGGAGGTGTGGTTACACATGTCAATCACATCGCGATTTTGGGCAGCATGGGGTTCACGCCTGAGCCTCAGAACGTGCGCTAGCAGCGCATGTCTGTTTCAAGCGTCAATTTCGTGTCTTAATATCTCGCGATGTAATGGGAATATTGCGATGCAATCAACGCCATTGTGTATATGCTTTGTCATGCTATGGATTGCTGAAGGAAAAAATATAGGAGGTCCATTTAAAAAATCATAAGTTTGTGTTAAAAAACACATATGCTTTCGTTTTAGAATGTTTCCAAATATATACATTCATGGGCCCCAGCACTACATTGATACCGGTGAAAGTCGTTTCCCAATAGCTGTTATTGTTCCAGAGATATTGTGGGTGGACGAGATAGCTGGGACACCCTGTATAGGCGTTTCCGACCGCAGCACCGTATTCTGCATGTTAACATATGTCTGTATTTGAATACGCTTGCCTATGCCAGTTTCTTTGGAGTTTCAGTGTAACTCACTACTGACTCACTGTGCTGTCTGGACTACTGGGAGTACAGTGAAACTCACAAGTTATTATTTCCGCTGTTCTCGCGCGATTTTTTACAACTGCCCTCCACGGTTCTTGTCCAACGTCGAAGTAGTTGGCTTTAAAAGGGTTGAAATGTCCCTGGTGGATCTGTTACACATGCGACATTCGGTGAGTAGTCCACGCTGGAAGTCTCTGAGCGTTCATCACCGAAAAAACCTGCTGTCATTGCTTCTCCACTGACAACACAATACTCGCTGCCTCTCTTGTATACTTGCTGGCCCCCCTTTCGCGACGTCTAGTGGCCAAGCCTGCTATTCACAGGATGCCCCGTTACTTCTAATTATCCAGTGTAGTAACACAAGAGTCTGCTGCGGACATCATTACATTATCATTGGGAACTACCGGCGCCAGGCCACCACGGCAGTAAGATTCATTCCATCCCTGTTCGCGGCCGATCGACAACTGTGCCATTGGTATCCTACACACGCTCAGTGCTCTGCTACGACAGAAAGCCAAAAACATTTCTCAACAAAAGTTTGGAATACTATCGAAAAATATAGTCGACGATACTGGAGGTCTCATTCACCTAGGCACTTGATGTATTTTTCACTTAGAGCCCATATACCGGACAGTGTTTATTACTGGCATGCTTTGTGGTCATTTCACAGTCAAGTAAACATACCTCTGCCGCAGCAGCAGACCGGGAGCAGTGCAGTACTAACAACAGCTTCATTCAGTTTGTGTCCAGCACTGCAGTAACATGCCATGTAGAGGCGTACAAAACTTTACTTTCCCCAGATCTTACTCAGCAGGATGTTGACGTTCGGTTACATGTCACTCAAAGTGGTGTGCCTAAGGTGTGGAGAAAGTATAGAGAGACGGGAAATGTGAACGATTGACCTCTCAGTGGTCGTCCTCGTACGATAAAATCAGTGCAGGGTCATCTCCTCCAACTGTCGGCTCACACCCGCCCAACATCAGCTGCCAGCAATATTGAAAATTATTTCCCCCAGGCAACAGCGATTCGTGTCTCACACCAAACAGTGCATATAAGATTGTAACCGGATTGGTCTTCACTCCAGAAGACCAATGAGAAGTTTTGCACTGAACCAACGGACCTGGGCTCTGGAACATCAGCATTGGATCATCACAGTATGGTGCACTGTCATGTTTGCTGACGAGATCAAGGATTGTTTTGAAACCGTACAATAGGCTTGTAAGGGTTTGGAGAAGCGCTAGACGACACCAGGAATGACTATACGTTCAGGCAGTTTTCAGGTGGAAGTCTGGTGTTATGGGCGGAAATAATTATGGGACCGCAGACCCCTCTGATTCCCATCTGTAGAAATTTGGCTGGCCCGCGATACCTGCAAGAAGTCCTATAAAGGATTGTAAGGCCCTACAGACGTGAAGTCGGTAACAACTTAATCCTAGTCGACGACAATGCAAGACCGCGCCGTACTCTAGCAATGTTTTGCTATCTCCAAGATTGTAACATCAACTGAAAGCGTTGGCCAGCACAGTCCCCAGACATGAATTCAACTGAGCTTGCATGGCACCTGTTGAAGGTGGCCATTGCACAGTGTCCGATCTCACCTGACAATCTTCAAGACCTCACTGAAGCTGCCATTTAGGAGTGGGACCTCATTCCCCCAGATAAACTTCATGGTCTCATCCACAAGTTGCCTCACACTCATTCATGTGCTGGAAGGACATACTCATTACTAAAGATTGATAATCATCATCATGAGATAAACATTTTCACTGTTTTTGTTTTCAGGATGTGCCATTTGTAATCATATTTTGTAACTAACCAAAATATTTCTTGTTTTAAGAAGGAATTACATTTATTTTGTTTATAAGGTACTGTATGAATCTCAATCGATGTACTACAGGAAGTCATTCTAATAAAGTATAGGATACCTCAAACTTTTGTTGAGGGGTGTATATCTACGAGTGAATATTTAGGGGCGGTTTACACTAATTTAAAGAGGACAGTACAGTGAATTTTCTGAGGTACACACATAAACTTCAACATTTATAGTTGTCCAACTTTCAGCAGTACCACACTCTCCGGTATATTAACGACAAGTGCACCCAATGATCTGTAATTTTCAGAAAAATCATAAAATACGAAGAATTTGTTCTAGCAGAATACAGGTAACTGTTCTACCTAAAGTTATAATCTCAACGAAATGCGTTCCGCTAACAGCGATCGCAACAAAGAAAATGTGTAATTGTGTTAATTGATTCTGAGTAGCAAAGGAAAGTGTTATTAATTACGAAATTTATATTCAGCAAATCTGTTGCTGTTTAGTGAAATAACACACTGGTTCAAAATGGCCTGAGCACTGTGGGACTTAACATCTGAGGTCATCAGTCCCCTAGAACTTAGAACTACTTAAACATAACTAACCTAAGGACATCACAAACATCCATGCCCGAGGCAGGATTCGAACCTGCGCCCGTAAACTGTGAAATTAGCTATGCTGAGAGAAAATGCGAATTACGTAACACTCACTGAAAATTACGTAGCCGACAACATGTAGCACTGTGTTGCATTATGTAGTGTTTCATCCAAGTGATGTGCGAAAGCTCGCTTGAATCAGCAAGATATTATAAAATATTTAAAAGTTAGTCATTGTGAATTTGAACACTTTGGAGTAATTCACAATCAAAATTAATTTACTAATTGCAACTTGTAATGCGATAACGATTAACAGACGTTGCTTCTTCACTTAAAACTTCCGGGCTGATAGGCCGTGGTCGAAGTATAAAACTCTCTCCTGACGTTTCGTCTCCGACTGCGGGAGACGTCCTCGGAGGTAAAGCGGCGAACGGCGAAGAGAACTCGAGGAAGCGCTGATTATATAGGCAGTACAGAGGCGCCACTGTCGATCACGTGGCGTCGGCTATGAGATTGTCTCTGGTAATGACAACATTCTCGATTGAAAGTAATCGATCGTCACTCTTGCGGTGCAACGCTGACATCGAAATTTTATCCAGTTTAACACCTTCGTCTTTCCTGTTAAAATTATTACGATGTTTATCAATCTCGATAGCCTCTCTATACAAGCGTGCATAATAATGCGAGGTTTTTGATATGACGCTCGTCTCGCTGAATTTTATTTCATGATCACCTTCCTGGTAAACGTGTTCCGCTACGGCCGATTTATCCGTGTGACCCAGGCGGCAATTCCTCTTATGTTCAACAAGACGGGTGTTCACACTTCTCTTTGTGGTACCGATGTAAACCTGTCCACAACTACAAGGAATTTTATATACCCCCGGTGTAGCCAAAGGGTGTCGTGCATCTTTTGCTGACCTTAAAAATTCTTTTATTTTCCTGGTGGGTCTGAAAATAGTTTCCACCCCATACTTGCCTAAAGTTTCACAGTCATCATTAATAAAAATTGGCAGTGTCAGAAGTAAGAAAGCCTATCAACAGTAATGATAAAAGTGTAAAACTACCGTGGCCGTCTGTCAGTCTGCTTAAACACGCTGATCTCCAATTTTACTAGACTAGTTTCCGTTGGGTTTCCACAGGTAACTGGAGCGTAGCTTGGGGCAACGTACATCTTTATTTCATGGAATTTTTATCAGGGGAAAAATACTATAACTTAATGTTTTATCTCTCACATATGTTCTATGTGATACGACTCGACGCAGTGGATACGATCCTTATACAATCTTCAGTGTGTTTAATCCATACTTATATACTAATACTATTAAATGTGAAAGTGGGTATGTGTAACGTTTTCACAACTAAACTGATGAACTCACTTCAGTGAAAAATGGTATGAAGCTAGCATGAACCCCGAGGAACATTGTGGGCTACTTAATAAAGCAGAAATCAATGAACATAAACTACATTAAAATTATTGAATTGGTTGAATAATGACCACGCTGTATGATGTATAGTTACTTCAGTAGCATGGTTTATAGAAACACGCTCCTGCCCACGCCACTGTATGTGCATCGTGTGGCAATATCCTGACGCGTCGGGTTTTGGGGAAGTGCAGTGGTTTGGGTTGGGAGGGGTAGGGTAGGGTAGGAGGGGTGGGGGGGGGGGGGGGAGTGGCAAGCGGTGGCGCACATCACTAGCCATGTTTTACAGAACATGGAGACTTGTGAGGGCAGCTGACATTATTGCTGGCAGAGCGGCTTACGTCTCACCGTCAATCGTAGTAACAAAACTACTGATATGCGATCACAGCTGCAGGCCACAGTTAATACATAAGCAAGTACAAAAATCCTGTGATGTTCTTACTTAGGAATTTGAACTTTGCTTTGCCAGATGAATCTCTCAGAAAAATAATGAATTTAATCCAATTTACAGATTGTCAAATAGCACGTTCCATTACATTTCGAAAAGGCTCTTTTCATTGAAATAATAAAATTTGATTTTCTTCTGGGTCTTATTATGCAGTTATTTTCCATTAATGTGACACACTGTTAATACAGTGATAGCAACAGAACTCTACTATGCACCCCATTCTGCACCAGACGCACGTTCAGAGAAGAGTCTCCATGGAAATTTCCACCTTGTCCATCACATAGCGCCGGCCGCGGTGGCCGAACGGTTCTAGGCGCTTCAGTCTGGAACCGCGCGGCTGCTACGGTCGCAGGTTCGAATCCTGCCTCGGGCATGGATGTGTGTGATGTCCTTAGGTTGTTTAGGTTTAAGTAGTTCTAAGTTCTAGGGGACTGATGACCTCAGATGTTAAGTCCTATAGTGCTCAGAGCCATTTGAGCCTTCCGAACCATCACATAACCGAACTGTCTCTCCACGTCACGGCTTTTTTCGACTAATAGGACTGTTCCTCTTATTTTGTGGAAACTATCTCTACCAACTGCAAGGGTCCTACCATTAAACGGCATCAAAATCTCGGCACTTTCCTCCTTCCCAGTGCGTTTCCGCCAATCGGACGTGTGATCGAATGCTTCACTGGTTTTGTTCGCATCCATTTGGAATTCTGAAACACAGTCTTCTAAAGCTTTTTCTGTCCTCCTCCTGGTGGCCTGGCCCGTTACTCTCTGTCCCGTCTGAGTCACCGATCAGTCGGTCGTTGACTCTCGCCTGGGACGTCCCTTAAGTGGTTTCCGTGGTGCCCCCTGTGGCACGGCATTCGCCTCTGCCCGGCCTTGCTTCCAGACCAAAACGTTTCCTCTCGCTGCTTGTTCCACCTTCTGCAAATAGACATCCATCATCCTCTTTTGCATTACATACTGATAACCAAATTTGTTCATTACTGCCGCATTAAGTTAGGCGTCATATTGACTTTCCCATTGCGATGTATAAAGTTCTTATGTAGGGTGCGAAACTGACCATTTATTCTGCGACCTGACGCAATGGCTGTTGTTCCATTGCTCAATAACCGAGAAATTAAATTTGACAACTTAATTTTACAAATGTTGCCACTATATTCAAATACCAGAGCAATGTGTTGCCTCTGATGGGACAGTACGTGGTGCAATTTTCCAACAGGACGATGCTCGTCCACATATGACCTGTGTCTCTATAGAAAGTCTTCATGATGCAGGTGTCCTCCGGTGGCCGGCAAGATCCCCGTAGCTGGTCCCGATAAAACAGGCGTGGGACCTGCTCGGACATCACCTCTGTATCCTGGATACCGAGCACCAGTTATAACAGCTGTGGGCCAGGTCGCCTCAGCAAGTAATACAACTACTTTATGACACCCTTGCCAACCATATCGGTGCATACGTACATGCCTGAAGGGGTGCAACGTCATACTGATAAGTGGCCTCTTACTGATAAGTTTTTTGTAAATTTGAGACGAATTCGAAACCACTGAAGTAACACACACTACCGGCCATTAAAATTGCTACACCACGAAGATGATGTATTACAGACGCGAAATTTAACCTACAGGAAGAAGATGCTGCGATATGCAAATGATTAGCTTTCCAGAGCATTCACACAAGGTTGGCGCCGGTGGCGACACCTACAACGTGCTGACAGGAGGAAAGTTTCCAATTGATTTCTCAGACACAAACAACAGTTGACCGGCGTTGCCTGGTGAAACGTTGTCGTGATGCCTCGTGGAAGGAGGAGAAATGCGTGATGGGATAGGGTGCCATTGGTTACACGTCTCTGTCAGCTCTTGTTGGTATTGATGACACTTTGAACAGTGGACGTTACATTTCAGATGTGTTACGACCCGTGGCTCTACCCTTCATTCGATTCCTGCGAAACGCTACATTTCAGCAGGATAATGCACGACCGCATGTTGCAAGTCCTCTACGGGCCTTTCTAGGCCTGTCCAGCACATTCTCCAGATCTCTCACCAATTGGGAACTGGCTCGTCACAATACGCCAGTCACTACTCTTGATGAACTGTGGTATCGCGTTGAAGCTGCGTGGGCAGCTGTACCTGTACACACTATCCAAGCTCTGTATGACTCAGTACCCAGGCGTATCAAGGCCGTTATTACGGTCAGAGGTGGTTGTTCAGGGTACTGATTTCTCAAGATCTATGGATCCAAATTGCTTGAAAATGTAATCACATGTCAGTTCTAGTATAATATATTTGTCCAATGTATACCCGTTTGTCATCTGCATTTGTTCTTGGTGTAGTAATTTTAATGGCCAGTAGTGTAAAATACGCTCCCAGCTCGTAAAGTTTCATCTCGTTTCCTCCTCGCCGTTTGGATGCTTCGCTTTTTTTCTTTCTTTTTTTTTGTCATGCACTGTAGTCTAAGTTCTTCGGCACCACAATATGTGATGAGAATAGATCACGTAAAATAGTGCAGCATGGTTTTGCAGAAGTGTTTCCATGAACTCTGGAAACTAGGAGAGATGTACCAGCAGAATGAAGGTGTTAGGGTCGTACGTGAATTGTGCTTCCGTTGTTCAGACAGTGGGAGCAAGGTTAGCGAAAGTCGAGGTTTTGGGTTCCTTTCCCAGGGTGGCAACTAGTTTTATACAGCTTTAGTGCTTGGCGAGGTTTCTGAATGTTTCGTTGGTTAATAAAGGTGCTTGATTGAATTTGCGTGCATATTAGACACAGGGTGGCAATTATTGAACTGTATGAAATAAAATCGTCATAACTTCTGAACGGTTGGCGTTAGAAAGTTAAAACTGAACGATTGGCCACGTGGAATTATGGAAATAAGTATGCACATGTATGGTTTGCTTTAGTGTAGAGGCCCACTTTCACTTGGATGGGTTCGTCAACAAGCAAAACTGGCGGATTTGGTGGACTGAGAATCCGCATTTTGTGATCGAGAAGTCTCTTCACCTTCAACGGGTGACTGTCTAGTGTGCTGTGTTCAGTCACGGAATAATCGGTGCAATATTCCTTGATGGCACGGTGACTACCGAACCGTAAATGAAGGTTTTGCAAGATGATTTCATAGCCATTATCCAAAATGACCCTGATTTAGACTAGATGTCGTTCATGCGAGACGGAGCTCCACTCCGTCTAAGCAGAAGACTGATATCCTGGAGGAGCACTTTGGGGACCGCATTCTGACTCCGGATCCGAACACATGTGGCTCCTTTTTTTGGGGCTTTATTAAAGATAAAGTGCACAACAATAACCCCAAAACCATCCCTGACTTGAAAACAGCCATTTAGGAGATCATCGATAGCATCGATGTTTCGACGCTTCAGCGGTTCATGTAGAATTTTGCTTTTCGTTTGTGCCACATCATCGCCAATGATGGCAGGCATATCGAGCAGGTCATAACCTAAATCCGAATATCTCTAGTGACGTTCACATGTTGAAAAAGTGTGCGCACATCGTAGTTTATAACTAATTTACGTTTTTTTTTCTTTACGTAGTTAAATAATTGTCTCTGTACTTGTGTTGTGGACGTTACTGCGAAATTCACGGTTACGTCATTACAATCACACGTTAGGCACAGTAGCTTATTTAGATTCATAGGTTGCACTGTTTGTTGGATTTCTTGGATTTCTCAAGCCGCTTGTGGTTGACTTCATCGAAACCCCTCACTCCCCCCCTCCCCCCGCCCCCACCCGCCGTTCATAAAGTACAAATATGCTATTGTTGACAGTTTCCATAGTTTTAATGTGTTCTAGTATGTACAAAGTGACATACGCTGTTCTAGTTCGTGGTGTTTGATTCGTTTACGTCAATATTTGTTTATTAACATTTCTTCTTGGATTGGCATTTCATACGTAGTTGACTTCCGACCATCTTCTAACTGTAGTCATCTAAATTCGGCTTTCGTTCTTGGATTTTTCTTTCCAAGTTTGTCTGCTGTTCAGAACTGCCGCTATGGGTGTCGGTTATAAAGATTCATTTCAAACAGCTCCGATACGGGCAGCGGAAGGCGTGGCGAAAGGTATCTGTGAAAACGTAGGGGCTCCATATCCAGCAGGTTCTAGCTTTTAACTGCAGACAGCGGTCACTTCGTATATAGACGATGGGCGTAACAAGGTTATTTATCTGTGACAAGCAAGACACACAAAGTAGCGCTTGCTATGTTGTGAAGCCTTCCGGCAATGTTGCGAAGGAGCGTAATCTACGACACGTCACCTTATATGTTTGCTGTGGAGGTCTGCGACCACTGGTGAACTCTCCACGCGGAAACACCTGACGCTCGCGTGTGTCTATCATGTAATAGTTAGTAAAATAAAATAAACTTTTTGTATAGCACGTTTTTAACATCGGACTGAGTAGTACAAAATCATTTCTCCTGTCACTAAACAGATTTCTAACACCAAACAGTTAGTCCTCAAAATTTGTGCTTGCGGATTTTTAAAATGGTTCAAATGGCTCTGAGCACTATGGGACTCAACATCTTAGGTCATAAGTCCCCTAGAACTTAGAACTACTTAAACCTAACTAACCTAAGGACATCACACACACCCATGCCCGAGGCAGAATTCGAACCTGCGACCGTAGCATCCCCGCGGTTCCGGACTGCAGAGCCAGAACCGCACGGATTTTTAATGATTATGAAAATATTTGCAAGATTTATATCGAAAACGTGGAGCGCATGCAATATATAATGACCAGTTCACCTCCCAACTATTGTCTATTGCTTGTGTGCCCCATGTTTTTCGTTATTAATCCTACAAGTATTACTGCCGTTATTAAAAATTGACTGTCTGTATAGGGTTAGGATTCTGTATGGGGCTAGGACGAAGTGGCTGCAGACATGAGTGCAATACTAGGCCCAAATGTGACAATGATATGCCGATCATCCCCTTTAAAAAGTACGCATGTACATGCGACACATTGAAGCTCAAATGGTTCAAATGGCTTTAAGCACTGTGGGACTTACCATCTGATATCATCAGTCCCCTAGACTGCGAACTACATGAACATAACTAACCTAAGGACATCACACACATCCATGCCCGAGGCAGGATTCGAACCAACGACCAGCTTCCGGACTGAAGCGCCTAGAATCACTCCGCCATGCGGCCGGCCACGATGACGTAGTATTTTATTTCTTTTCAAGGTAGCTAGTTCATGAGTAAAAACGTAGGCCACTTAAATGGGGACTTAATCAAAGTTACGTTTCGAACTTACTTCTATCACAGTATTTTATAATGGAGTAAGCGTCGGCTTTTAACCAAACATTGACGCTCGTCAGTGAAACCGTGCTTCTGTTACTGTATAGTTTGACTCATGTCAGTGTTCGCTACCACGCAGGGTGTTAGGGGTATAAGTGCAGATATTTCTAGTGATGACTGACGACAGTATACTTGTAACGTCACAACAGGTTTCGTGACATAGAAAATCAGTGTTATAATATGTTGCTATCAGCTGATAGACATTATCAGCGTAAATTCAATTACTTTACATAATTAATGAACAGTGAAATAATCTCAGCCACAAATTACATGCATGTAGAAGCAATTATGCATTAAAGTCTTTTATTCTCATTACAATATGCACGTCCTGTGTCCCTATTTACATTTCCCCACCTCTCCTTAAAGTACGTGGTCAGGTGTGAATGTTTTGAGTGTGGTAGCAGACGAACCAGAGATGGAGTGGGTCTCAGAATCTTCTACCGACTTCAACACAGTCAGTGGAAGGCAAAAAGCAGGAACAAGAGGGTTCGACCAGAGGTGCGAAAGTCTAAAAAAACATTTTCTTAGCAGAGGTTGGTCATGGGCCTCGCCCACCATCTCGCGCTGCTCGGTAGAAAGAACCGCGCAACGGTTACGTGGAGTTTTTTGGAAAACAGGTAAGCGACCAGACGTTCGTTCAGAACGCTGCGTCGAAATCAGGACAAAGGTATTTGAATGTTTAAATATGTTTAATGTTAACAATTTATTTATCAGAGGCTTTTTCGCGATTGATTAATTAAGAACCATTTATTGATTTTTGTTCAATTTACCCGATAAAAGAAGAATCTTCTCCGTTCGAGACTTCGGTTACGACCCGCCACGTGGTGTATAGTTCCAAACTGCAACCGCCGAGAAAGCTAATAGAGGGAGTTGTAGCCAGTTTTTGCGATTGCTGAACATATATGCTAGCGTGTGTCGATGTTTAACAACTTATTGAAAATTTAGTGACGAGTGTAGCTTTTATAAGATGAATCGTTTCGATTTCAAGCACTTCGCGCTGGAGATACCAGCCACGAGTCCTGCTCGATGCCAGCCACTGTACATAGAAAATCTGCGTAGATAAATAGTTACGATATTTGCATTTCAGTGATAACTTAGTGCATGTGTATGTATCAGCATAGTAGTGAAGTGATCACGTGCTCTCGAAAATTTTCCTCCCCCCCCCCCCCCCCCCCCCACAGGACGATGCAAATCAAAAGCAATTCGGCTTGTAATTGAAAGGAGAAATTGTCTATGTACATAATTAAATAATCTTTGCCCATAGTTAAATGAAAATTCAAAGCACAATTAGTGAAATGTGTATTCAAAAGATTGTTAAGAAGTAACTTCGTAAACTTTTGTCTGTTGTTGTTGTTGTTGTGGTCTTCAGTTCTGAGACTGGTTTGATGCAGCTCTCCATGCTACTCTATCCTGTGCAAGATTCTTCATCTCCCAGTACCCACTGCAACCCACATCCTTCTGAATCTGCTTAGTGTAGTCATCTCTTGGTCTCCCTCTACGATTTTTACCCTCTACGCTGCCCTCCAATACTAAATTGGTGATCCCTTGATGCCTCAGAACATGTCCTACCAACCGATCCCTTCTTCTGGTCAAGTTGTGCCACAAACTTCTCTTCTCCCCAATCCTATTCAATACATCCTCATTAGTTATGTGATCTACCCATCTAATCTTCAGCATTCTTCTGTAGCACCACATTTCGAAAGCTTCTATTCTCTTCTTGTCCAAATTATTTATCGTCCATGTTTCACTTCCATACATGGCTACACTCAATACAAGTACTTTCAGAAATGACTTCCTGACACTTAAATCTATACTCGATGTTAACAAATTTCTCTTCTTCAGAAACGCTTTCCTTGCCATTGCCAGTCTACATTTTATATCCTCTCTACTTCGACCATCACCAGTTATTTTGCTCCCCAAATAGCAAAACTCCTTTACTACTTTAAGTATCTCATTTCCTAATCTAATCCCTTTAGCATGACCCGACTTAATTCGACTACATTCCATTATCCTCGTTTTGCTTTTCTTGATGTTCATCTTATATCCTCCTTTCAAGACACTATCCATTCCGTTCAACTGCTCTTCCAAGTCCTTTGCTGTCTCTGACAGAATTACGATGTCATCGGCGAACCTCAAAGTTTTTATTTCTTCTCCATGGATTTTAATACCTACTCCAAATTTTTCTTTTGTTTCCTTTACTGCTTGCTCAATATACAGATTGAATAACATCGGGGAGAGACTACAACCCTGTCTCACTCCCTTCCCAAGCACTGCTTCCCTTTCATGTCCCTCGACTCTCATTACTGGCATCTGGTTTCTGTACAAATTGTAAATAGCCTTTCGCTCCCTGTATTTTACCCCTGCCACCTTCAGAATTTGAAAGAGAGTATTCCAGTCAACATTGTCAAAAGCTTTCTCTAGGTCTACAGTTTTTGTCTAATGTTGGTTAAAATAAAATTAACTTTGTTTTTCTCGGATTGCTCATTTAAACCATACCTAAGGAAAGAGAATCATGTTAATCACGCTGCCCCTTTACTAAAATTATTGGCACAAGACTAGATTCGTGCAGGACGTAGTTTTCTCTGACCACCCCTAAAATTACAATTGTGTTATCCGTTCCGACCTCAAATTCAATCGATAAGATTGTACTTTGAACTTTGATGGGCCTAAACATCAATTCTAAAGCGGGAAGAATGGTCAGGGAAGGTTATGCTGCCGAGAGAGAAAAAGTGTGCATAAGATCCTTCCCCATAGCAGGCTTATATAAAAATGAATAAAAGTAATCCCTGGTGATAAAATTAAGCAAACTCCCTTCTCAGCCTGCCACAGACAGGGAGAATTAACGACATTTACCATCTATATGCCATTCGTTGGGAGCTTGCATACTGAACAACACTAGATCTCTATTTACTTCATTTTCAGAAGAATAATTGTATGTGTTAGGAGTAGTATGCTTTTTAGATACCCTTGGGCAGCAGGTCAGGTATTGAAAAGTGGATACATGTAAACAAAATGATAGTCTATTCTGAAAGGCGTAGTCAGTGTAGCAGTTATGAACTTGCAGAAAATTTCAGGTAGAAAATCAAGTGCCGAGACTACGGGAAGATTGTTAGACCCAGAGAAAAAACCTATCACACTGAAAATGGTACGTGTTGAGGTACCAAAGGTCACAAAATCTGTACCTATACTTGTAACACCCTGTATATGATCCACCACGTATTTTTTCCGCAGTAACGAGTTTTTATAGATCTAAAGGTAACTGCAGTAAGCGTCTGAAACCAGTCGTGTTTTGTTACTATTTTGTAAAACTGCCGGATGGTAAATGTTCACATAACAGGTTCCCCCCACCCATTATTTGACCTTCTCATGTCTGTTACGGCTTTCGATCGATACCCATAAGTTGCTCCATTTCTAAAATGCACAGATTCTGCCTTTACAGCACTCTTGAGTTTCACGATTTGTGTGTTCGAGGCGGCCCCTTGTGGCCGAGCGGTTCTAGGCGCTTCAGTCTCGAACCGCGCGACCGCTACGGTCGGAGGTTCGAATCCTGCCTCGGGTATGGATGGGTGTGATGTCCTTAGGTTAGTTAGGTTTAAGTAGTTCTAAGTTCTAGGGGACTGATGACTTGAGATGTTAAGTCCCATAGTGCTCAGAGCCATTTGAACCATTCTTTTTTTGCGTATTAGATTTTTCTGTCATGAGGTCAACAATAGTATTCTTCTCCTCGACGTAATAATTTAGTTTTAAACATTCACTAGTTATCATCCTGTATGGCGCCTGTTAAAAGGAAATATCTAAATCGATGATGAGATCGGACAAAGTCCATGCACGGTTTGTGAGACACCAACATACGTATAGCGCAATGGTACACTCTATCAATACTGTGCAGATCTTCAGGTGTGGCTCGATAAATAAACAATCTCTGTAGTCCACTATTGACAAGTTACTATCTTTAGATATTTAAAATAAAAAATTAAGTCACAGATACAACTACAGACACATGGAGTGGCACACCACGTGAAGAAAATAAGAGCTCGGCAAGCGCAGCTCCGTCATTCGGTAGCGTGACTTACCCTACTTTTATGAAATTGAGTCTAACGTACAACTATGTCTCCTCATAGATATCGTACTGAAGTACCAAAAGTTTATAATCCGGACTAACATTAATATTATCGATTATTATTTTAGAAAGCGCTTGAGATGAGGACATTAGTCTGACGAAGGATAAAAAATTGGAAAATTCAAATAAATTTGTCATTTATTATAATAATTAGTGCAACAAACCCACACATAAATTAATATAGAACACGTAGAATCCGCCACCCTTAATACAGGTAAACTTTGGTCGACTCCTGAATCAACAACATTAAGAAAATAGAGCAATAGTTCCCATCTCTTTGGTGAATGCAAACAATGATTTACTATCTTCCGGACGCCGGTTAAATACTGGACGCGAACGTAACCAATACTGAATATTGAGCTCAACTTAATCGCCACACTGCTACGTGGTTCGTCAGAAAATCTAATCATGCACACTGCCACTACATACACTGCATGCCGTAAGAAAAGAAAAGTAGTAATACGTTACCTTGGATCGCTGAGCAGAATGCATAAAGAGGAGCAACAGGTGCTTGTCAAAAACAATTCTCAAAACTGATATTGCAGCCACTCTCAATACCTTCTCTTCAACAGAGTGCAGTGGAATCATTGACAGATTGGTTGTTAGAAACAACTTCCAACCTGCCTCTTTCGGCTCTCCACTGGCTGCTCGCACCAACTCACAGTAACATGCAGTTCACGCGCAAAACCCGAGCGAGGTGGCGCAGTGGTTAGCACACTGGACTCGCATTCGGGAGGACGACGGTTCAATCCCGTCTCCGGCCATCCTGATTTAGGTTTTCCGTGATTTCCCTAAATCGCTTCAGGCAAATGCCGGGATGGTTCCTTTGAAAGGGCACGGCCGATTTCCTTCCCTCACCCGAGCTTGCGCTCCGTCTCTAATGACCTCGTTGTCGACGGGACGTTAAACACTAATCTCCTTCTCCTCCTCCTCCTCCCGCGCAAAACTGCTCAGCAACGACTAACTCATACCATGCACTGCACTACACGGCAAGCCCGCCTAGGACTGTGTATTTGTGACGACAACATGCTGACTGCCTCAATACAACTGCTTACATAGTCTGATTCTTTACAACTACCAAATTGCAACCGCCTCCATACCATCCAGCTACACCGATCTCACGTGGCACCACCACCCCCTAGGCTTCCATTGGCTGAGACGGTCACTCCATAGATCGTCAGTGAAACCTAATTACTTCTTATGTAGCAGAGGTATATCGAAATCGACCAGCGAGCGGTCGGACCGTGTACCAAGCGACTCTCCTGTGATCGATATGCAAAAATACGTAATGTAAATCAACAGTCACCTTTCAGTACCTCATATAAGAAAAGAAACTGTGCCACAAGTAATAAAATACCCCAAAATACACTGCCCAACAAAAAAGAAGTTGGGTTACGAGAACTGGAGGAAAGTACAAAATAAAACTTCACAGATTGAGAGGGTCTATGGTATTATTTCAGTGATAATAAAATGAAGTCAAATTTAGAAAGACGTTGCTCGTCATCCGGCCCGGTTGCATGCATTGATTCGATTGCGAAGGTGTGGCGACGCGGAGTGTTGCAAAGTTCCACTCGCCTGGTGGTGAATTCCTTCTTACATGGACGTCTCCTTGAAGTTATCGACATGCAGTTTTCTGCCGAAAAAAAAACAATAGAAAAACGGCAGTATACATCATAACCTCAAGTCGCACTAAAAGTGTTTTATCGGTTGAAGGAAAAGTTAAATTAAAGTATTTATGTGCGTAATATCTCACTCTGTTACGATAAGCTAGAATTCACCAGTTACCACCACCATGACTTAGTCTAAGCTGTACAGTCCGAAACGTTTAGACGCACACCTCTTTCATAACTGTAGTCAGTTTATGGCAGTTATAAACTATCCTTCACAGAAAGTTTACAAACAGTTTGTTTCTTTTAGAATTGCTCACTCCAGTGTTGATAGTATCAGAGTCACGGAACAAGTTATTCAAGTTCGCGAGTAAGGAACACGTCACGCGGTGGTTAGATATTCCGGACGTCACAGAAAGTTCTGAATGTCACCCTGTGCATAAACTCGAATTCTCTTCCACACTTTACGGCACTTCTCTAACATTTTCGTGCCGATATATCACAATATTAATAATTTTCAACGTAGCACATATCAATAGGTCTGATCACTATGCGATCGGAGCCCCGACTCGATACTCATCTCTAATTCCCAAAATACGCCCGGGAAAGTCTACTTTCGGACTGACGCAGAAACAGTGCGGCCTATCGGAAAGCAGCATCAAACTCGCTCAGTCCCGCGCATGTATACAGAACCAATCAAAATTCGTCACTAAATCAGAACAGCAAATTAACATGCGGTAATTTTGAAAACCCACAAATATAAAATTAATTCCCTTTTAACAAAACTACTTGTTCGTAATTATAATCTCATTTCAGCTGTACCATAAGCTGGCGAAATAGTTTATACTATTCGTAAATTCCCCGATACGGAATGACTAACATACACGTCGTTCTCGACCATTACTCACGTGACCAATTACTTCACTGTAAAGTATAAAAACTTTGCATAAAACAGTATTTCCCATTCACACCTTCATTCACTCTCATAACCAAACACAATAATGGTAGTAATTAATAAACAATTAGAAAATAAAAAAACGAAGTAAAACTGAGAGTATTTTGACTGCAGCTCAAACAGTATCCGTCAGCTAGTGACCTCTGTCACGTCGCATAGAAACTGCATGCAGTCGAGCCATCTGGCGCCACCTGTCTTGAGCGTGAATCACACTGCACTCCTGTTCATAGATCTCCCATTTCAATAGGCATGATTTGAGGCGCTCCGCCTCAAAGGGTACCATGTGCCATTGTCCCGTTGAATAACGGCGTGAGAGGTCACGCATTAGGACACAGGACGTCCGCGATACACCACTGCCTGTGGCAGGAATACATACTCGACGGCTTCCCACACCATGATGGCAGGAGTAACGCCTCTGTGCCTCTCCAAGACATTGGAAGAACGGGACCTCTCCGCAGGTAGCCACCGCGCTGACGATGATCGCCCAGGGTGGACAGAACCGTGATTCATTGCAGAACACAATATGATTCCACGCTTCCCCGTTACAGTACCACCTCAAACGCAGACATTTCTGTTCTGGTGTTGACGGAAACTCAAACGTGGGACAGTAATTGCCTAGTTTAGTAGCAGCTGCTCTCTGACCAACGGTGAGATCAAAATTATTGCAGGGAGTCCACTACTTGTTCTCGGATGGCAGGTGCAGATGTGGCAGGGTTACGATGTGCTCGGTGCGGTGCACAGTGCGGTGTGCCTCCCTTGCGGTGGTCAGATGTGATCAACTGCAACTTTCCCAAGCAATTCAGTAGGGCGCCACTGTCACTTCGGTATAGCCCACAAGTGTGGCTATCGCACGATTCGACCAACTGGCGAGATGGCGGCCTATAATGAAGCTCCTTTCAAAATCTGTCAGGTCCTTACAACACTCTCTTACACGAGTACGGAGCATCTCCGTGTCCAACAAATGATAACTCAACAACTGACTTTGTTAACGCTCCGTACATACCCTAGCAGGCTTGCTAACAACACCAAACACGAACCACGCCAGTGAAGTCTGGTGGTCATTCTACCTGTTACAGAGAAGTGCAAGACGGAGCGTACCTGCACGAAATTACACTGATGTGAAACCATTTCTTTTGGGTTCTTTAGTATTAAGTAAAGACGCTTAATCTTATATTCATCTTCCACACGTAGTATAGGACATCTGCAGACGCGATAAGTACCTCTTCCTTCTCCCATGTTGGCCAGTGTCGTCCTCTCTTGCTATCTACCATCATCTCCCACATGACGCCGAAAACTACATCTGTACTCTGCGAACCACTGTGAAGTGCGTGACAGAGGGTACTTTCCACTGTACCTGTTGCTAGGCTTCTATCCATTCCATTCGCGTATAGAGCACGGGAGTAATGGTTGTTGAAACTCCAGTGTACATACTGTAATTAGGGTAATAATGCCTTGGTGGTTGTTAATTCCCTAGATTCCTGACGTAGAACTGATTCTAGAAACTCTATAAGTAAGCTTTCGTAGGATAGACAGAACAGTAGTGTTTAAGAAATTACTTGTACACTGATCAGCCAGAACATTTTGACCACCTACCTAACAAACGGTATGTCCGCCTTTGGCACGGACAACAGCGGCAACGCGTCATGGCATGAAAGCAATGAGGTCTTGATAGGTAGCTGGAGGTAGTTGGCACCACATCTGCCTACACATGTCACCTAATTCCTCTAAATTCCGGGAAAGGGGGCTGTGAGCTTCGACACCAAGTTCAGTCACATCCCAGATGTGTTCGATGAAGTTCAGACCTGGCGAGGTTGGGTGGGGGGATAAAGGGGTGTAGGTGGCCTGCAAGCTGTGAACGATACCTTTCAGCCGTCAAGGTGCCTTGTACGAGCTCTATTGGATCCACGGATGCCTTCGTGAATGTTCCCCAGAGCATAATGGGGCCACCGCCAGCGTGTCTCCGTCCCGTAGCACAGGTGTCAAGGAACTGTTCCCTTGGAAAACGACGGATGCTGCCCTCTGACGAAGAACGTGTCTGGACTCATCAGACGATGTAACGCTCTTCCACGTCGCTAACGTCCAATACCGATACCAATTTCAGTCGTAGTTGCTGATGACGTGGTGTTCGCACTAGCATTGGCCGTCGGCTGTGGATGCCCAACGTTAGGAGTATTCGGTGTTCAGTGTGTTCAAACACATTTGCACTCCACCCAACATTAAAGTCTGGTGTTCGTTGCGCCGCAGTTCGCCATCTGTCCCGTTTTACCAGCCTGCCCAGCCTACGACATCCGAAGTCTCTAGAGGGGTTGCCGCCCAGCCCCACGATGTCTGCACGTGGTTTCGCATTGGTTTCGCCGCGTGTTGAAGACATTGATCACAGCACTCCTCGAACACCCGAAAAGTCGGGCAGTTTCTGAAATGCTCGTGCCGAAAAGCCGGCCCAAAACATCTGTCCTGGGTCAAACTCGGATAGATTGTGCGCCATCCCCCTTCTACACACGTACAGCGCTCGGACTGATGCTACATGCACCTTGCGTATGTGTAGGAGTCATACCTCGCCAGGTGACACGACTATCCTCAGGACGGGTTTATATCGATAATAGGTCGGTGGTCATAGTGTTCTGACTAATCAGCGTATATAGAATGATTGTTGCGAGGCTCATATTGCACTTTCATCTAAATCCGAGACAGGTAAAAGTTTTAGATACCAGGAGGTATACACTGAGGTGACAAAAGTCAAGGGGCGTGTCTTGTCGGACCTCCTTTCGCCCGGCTTAGTGCAGCAACTCCACGTGGCATGAACTCAACAAGTCGACGGAAGTCTCCTGCAGAAATACCGAACCATGCTGCGTCTATAGCCGTCCATAATTCCTAAAGAGTTGCTAGTGCAGGATACTGTGCTTGAACTGACCTCTCGATTATGCCCTGCAAATGTTCGATGAGATTCATGTCGGGCAATATGGGTGGCCATATCATTCTCTCGAATCGTCCAGAATGTTCTTCGAACCAGTCGCGAACACCTGTAGCTCGGTGCTATGGCTCATTGTCATCCATAAAAATTCCATGAATGGCTGCAAATAGTCTCCTGTAGCTGAAATTAACCATTTCCAGTTGATGATCGCTCCATTTGGACCAAAGGACCCGGTCTATTCCATGTAAATACTTCCTACACCGTTTCGGAAACACCAGCAGCTGTCACAGTGCCTCGTTGACAACCTGGGTTCATGGTTTCGTCAACCTGGAACCCTGCTATCAGTCCTTAACAACTGAAACTGGGACACATCTGATCAGGCCACATTTTTCCGGTCACCTAGGGTCCAATCGATGTGGTCAAGTGCCTAGGAAAGGCGCTGCAGGCGATGTTGTGCCGTTATCAAAGGCACTCGCGTCGGTCGTCTGCCTCCATAGCCCATTATCCCCACGTTTCACAAAACGGTGTAACGCACATGCTTACCGTACCTTACACATTGATTTCTGCGGTTATTTCACGCAGTGTTGTTGCCTGTTGGCGGTGACAACTCTACGCAAACGCCATTACTCTCGGTCGTTACGTGAAAGCCGTCGGGCACTGCGTTGTCCGAGCTTAGAGATAATACCTGAAATTTTATATTCTCGGCGCACTCGTGACGATATGGCTCTCGGAATATTGAATTCCCTAACGATTCTTGAATAAACCGTCTCATTTGTCTAGCTCCAACTAACATTCCGCGTTCAAAGTCTGTTAATTCCCGTGGTGCGGCCATAATGACGTCGGAAACATTTTTCACATGAATCTCCTGAGTACAAATGACAGCCCTGTCAATGCTCTGCCCTTTAATACTTCGTGTACGACACTACTGCCATCTGTATACATACATGTCGCTATCCCATGACTTTCGCCACGTCGGTGTAAGAAGCGGTCTACATCTACATCTACATCTACATCCGTACTCCGCAAGCCACCTGACGGTGTGGGGCGGAGGGTACCCTGAGTACCTCTATCGGTTCTCCCTTCTATTCCAGTCTCGTATTGTACGTGGAAAGAAGGATTGTCGGTATGCTTCTGTGTGGGCTCTAATCTCTCTGATTTTATCCTCATGGTCTCTTCGCGAGATATACGTAGGAGGGAGCAATATACTGCTTGACTCTTCGGTGAAGGTATGTTCTCGAAACTTTAACAAAAGCTCTGAGAGTACAATCGATGGAACTCACAACGTGGATGAAGAGAAAAATTCCACAGTTGCCTTTTATTAAAGCACGTGAAAATAATTTTCTGGTGCCTGTCTCTACGAGCCATGTCCCTAGTGAGAAGCTTGTTGTTAGTTGTATTAAAGGGAACATTGGTTAATTGATGAAATACGAAGAAAGGTCCTTCAACAGCGAGATCATAAATGAGGGAATTCTAACTCAGAGAAGAAAGTAATGGTAGTGTGTAAATCAGTATAGAAGCACGGAGAATCGAACCACGCTCCTTCTGAACGTGATCCCACTGTCCTAGTCACAGCGCCTCTGCCTTCAGTTTAATCTGCAGAGCTCTGCCTTCGCTGTCATTGACTGCACTGAATGAGAATCCTCCCCGCCACTGGAGAAGAAAAGGATGTACACGAGGATTAGGAACGGCTGTTACATCGCACCCCTTTGTCTTAGGTCACGAACATAACCTTTGCAGTGCCACGGAACTATTATTACTTCCAGTAGCGGAAGTGCGCGAAGTCTAGGCGGTTACGTGCGACCACATTAATGTAGGACGGTGTGGAGAATTTAGCGTATACCCACGATGTCGTACTGCAAATCCATGAATCAGCACGTTTTTCGCTGAAAAGAGTTGCGAAAGGTCTCTTCAGTACTGTAGAAGGAGAGTAAGTCAGGATGATACGTTCTTATATTTTTGTTACACGTTACCAAGAGTGTATCTGAGGCCCGTGTTAGGAGGGAAGGATGGAGGATTCGTAGTAGTTTCGCGGTGAATGATGCAACAGTTATCAGATTTCACGACGAATGGCTCTGAGTACATTCATTTGTAGTCGATATCCATTACCCGTTCTGTCTTTCTTTAAACGAATACTGAATTGTACTTCCCTGCATGCTGATTCATATTCCAAGCGGATAGTTTATTGTTGTAGTACTGAAGTACAGAGTAGGGGAGGGTGTTGTATCTGGAGAACAACGTGCGTCAGAGCACTATGCTTCCTGGTCGTGACGGAGCGCTAGAGATGGTCATAAGCTGTTTACGGCATTTTCTGCACTTTTTGTTGTCGTGGGACGTGGGTCTTTGTTTTGTGTTGGCTTTGTAAACACATTTAGTGCTATACAGTTAAGTGCTACATAATACAGTAAACCTGTAAGATATTTCTGATACTTTGGTTATGTAAATTCATTTTGAGTAAAATTCTTTGTTTTTTAAAACTCTGCAGTTACTAATGGACGCTTAAGCCATATGTCGTTGGTGCGCCACCTTGTATCTCTTAACGGTGTAAGCTCTTGTATCTTGGGACCCGTGATATTTGCAAATGAATGGAGCATCTTTAATGTCTTAAGAAGTCTGTCTTCAATATCTACATAATTTGATTTCACTTACTGATAATTGGGATGCCGTAGAGTAGTGATGTAACAAACAGACTGTTCACTTTTAAATTGCAACGGACTGTGTGTTCCTAGGCACATGACCTTTTTGTATCTTGAAACACTTTTTCACATTTTTTTGTGAAATAATTTTTTAAATCTCAGAGAAAGACTGAAGTACATTAAAAGATAATGCCATCATTTAAAAATGGAATAAGGAGCAGTATTAAAGTTCTATTACAGGGGTGGCTAGAGGCGGAAGTCTGAAAGATGTACCATGGTACAAGGTTCTCTCCTACCATCACCCATTAAGAGCCGCTGGTAAATACAGATACCACTGTTCTAAATGCTGTTTGTTATTTCGTTGATTACAAACAATCGATTGTATTGGTATTAGTATATTCACAATAGTTTTTTCTGATAAGTACTAATACAATTTTCATGTTTCTAGATCGGTAGACTTGAGATATCGGCGGACAAGTGAGTAATGGGATGAATATTTACCGATGGCCTTTGAGGCTCTTGTCTTCAGAGTTGGTTCTGTGTTTAGCTAGCATTTGTCACCCGTCTATTTAGTCTTCTGGTAGCTTCTGATATAAACGACGCAAGTTCAATTCACACTAATATTTGCTACATCATAAAGTATAAATTCAGTACGGAAGTCGTTTGTAAGCATGTTTAGTGCTAATTTTCTTCCGCGTCGTATATGTAAGAAAATAGATTGAGGTGAATTCAGTTCCTAGTTATATCAAATTTTACTGATCACACAGTGTTAAATGCTTCTTCTTACGAAGGAAGAACATAGCAGATGACATTGTTTCGCAAATTATCTCTAAAATGTTAGGTCTGAGATAATTTAATGAAGTGATGGGAAGAGGTTGCAGACGAGGAACTCGGAAATTCGTAAGTTGGAGGAGACTCTGATTCAGACGTCGTAGCTATTGTTTCTACGGTTTCAAACGCTAATGGTAGTCTGGGTAACGGAATCAAGTGGAACAGTGGGTGGAACATCTAGCATAGACGCTGCAGGTAAGGTAGACTGTTTGCCTGTGTTTGAAGAAGCTCTTCGTGAAAACCGTGAAACTGAATCTGATACTCATGTGGTTCTAAATGTGTATTTACACAGAAGCGCCAAGGAAACTGGTATAGGCATGCGTATTCAAATACAGAGATATGTAAACAGGCAGAATACGATGGAGCGGTAGGCAACACCTATATAAAACAAGTGTTTGGCGCAGTTACTAGATCGGTTACTCCTGTTACAATGACAGGTTATCAAGATTTAAGTGAGTCTGAACGATGGGACACAGCATCTCCGAGGTAGCGACGAAGTGGGGATTTTCCATACGGCCATTTCATGAAGGTACCGTCAATATCTGGAGTCAGGTAAAACATCAAATCTCCGACTTCGCTTCGGCCGGAAAAAGATCCTGCAAGAATGGGAAACGAAGACTGAACACAATCGTTCAATGTGACACTAATGCAACGCTTCCGCAGATTGCTGCAGATTTCAATGCTGGGCCATCAGCAAGTGTCAGCGTGCGAACCATTCAACGTAACATAGTCGGAATGGGCTTTCGACGCCGAAGGCCCGCTCATTCCCCTTGATAACTGCACGACACAAAGTTTTACGCCTCGCCTGGGCCCGTCAACACCGAAATTGGACTATTGATGCCTGGAAACTTGGTGCCTGGTCGGACGAGTGTAATTACAAATTTCATCCAGCGGACAGACTGTACGGGTATGGAGAAAACCTCATGAATCCATGGACCCTGCATGTCAGCAGGGGATTGTTCAAGCTGGTGGAGGCTCTGTAATGGTGTGGGGCGTGTGAAGTTGGAGTGATTGGGACCCCTGATACAAGTAGATACGACTCTGACAGGTAACACATACGTAAGCATTCTGACTGATCACCTACATGCATCAATGTCCATCGTGCATTCCAACGGACGTGGGCAATTCCAACAGGACAATGCGCCACTCCACACGCCCAGAATTGCTACAGAGTGGCTCCAGGAACACTCTTCCGAGTTTTAAAACTCTCCCGCTGGCCGCCAGATTCACCAGACATGAACATTATTGAGCATACATGGGATGCCTAGCGACGTGCTGTTCAGAAGAGATCTCCACCGCCTCGTACCCTTACGGATTTATGGATAGCCCTGTAGAATTCATGGTGTCATTTCCCTCCAGGACTACTCCAGACATCAGTCGAGTCCATGCCAAGTCCTGCTGCGGCGCTTCTGGTTGCACGTGGGGGCCCTAAGCGATATTAGGCAGGTGTACCAGTTTCTTGGTCTCTTCAGTGTATATATAAGGTCTAAAGTCGGTTGTGAACCCCAGTACTTCGGCAAATGTCTTCGCCCCGAGGTCATACGTGTACTGAGAGAAGTTGAGATTGCTAATTTTGTGCAGATTATATTCATTGTTTTTCAGCGCAAATTTAGTATTCTTATATCACGAATATTTACGACGCCATAACTCAATGAATTAATGGCTTATGAACTTTACCTTCTAGCAACTAACAGAAAATAGTACAAGAAATGTGTCATTCTGCCTTCGAATTCAGCACATCCCGTAAACCTTCCACGAACAATTACTACACGTCGCTCTTGTCACCGCACACGTGAACAAACACACGCAATCACTTGGGTTCACGGTCACCGGTTCAAAGGTGGACTTGTTTATGGTTTCCTGTGACCCGGCGAAACACTGCTATTGACCCTGGGTTTTGTTGTGGGCGAGCTTTTAAGGTTGAGGCTGCGTTAATGAAAACGGCGGTGGGGACGGGTCCCCGGCACCTGCGCTGTCGCGGCTGTTAAGGCGTCCGTGGCACGGATTTACTGTGCTGGTGGCGGACGGGACGCGCTGCTGAGTCATCTGCCGCGGCCCATCGCGATGACATCAAGGTGCCTGCTGCGAGCTGCGTGCGAAGGCCCGCACTAACCGCAAAGCGCGCTGTACAGTGCCAGTGAATCAGGCGTTCTCTGAAGGAACCGCAAGGCAGGGTCGCTCCCTCTTCACCAGCTGTCGCACGCCGCAGGCTTAATAGTAGCTGCGGGTTCCAAGTATGCTCGCCATTGTGTGATTTCTTGCTACAATAGGCTCTTTTTCCGTTTATGACGGGAATTGCCGAATTCCACGGCAAAAGCTTTCCATGACTCGCAGCCACGCCTAAGCAAAATACTTTTATTGATAAACACACACAATAACTTAGACTGGTATAGTACTTTATAATTTTAACATTTTTCTCTTTTCGCATCTTTGACAGTAATTTCAGATTACATGTACTGAAGAGCCAAAGAAACCGGTACACCTACCTGTTATCGTGTAGGGCCCCCGCGAACACGCACAAGTGCCGCAACACGACGTGGCATCGACTCGACTAATGTCTGAAGTCGTGCTGGAGGGAACTGACACCATGAATCCTGCAGGGTTCTCCATTAATCCGTAAGAGTACGAGGGGTGGAGCACAGGACGTTGCAAGGCATTCCAGACGCAATAATGTTCTTGTCTGGTGAGTTTGGTGACAAGCGGATGTGTTTAAACTCAGAAAAGTGTACCTGGGATCACTCTGTAGCAACTCTGGACGCTTGGCATGTCGCATTGTCCTGCTGGAATTGCCAAAGTCCGTCGGAATACACAATAGAGATGAATGGTTGCAGGTGATCAGACAGGACACTTTCGTACGTGTCACCTGCCAGAGTCGTATCTAGAAGTTTCAGGGCCCCATATCACTCCAATCGCACACGCCCTACACGATTACAGAGCGTGCAGCGGCTTGAACAGTCCCCTGCTGACATGCAGGGTCCATGGATTCATAACGTTGTCTCCATACCCGCACGCGGAGGTTTTCCGGCAGTCGTTCTGCCCGCGAACCATATGCGACTGGAACAGGAAAGGGAGGCAATGACAGTGGCACGTAAAGTGCCCTCCACCACGCACCGTTGGTTGGCTTGCGGAGTATAAATGTAGATGTAGATGTACACGTCCGTCTGCTCGATCTAATTTGAAACGGGACTCGTCCGACCATTCAACAATTTTCCAATCATCAACAGTCCAATGTCGGCGTTGACGGGCCCAGGCGATTCGTAAAGCTTTTTGACGCGCAGTCATCAAGGTTACACGAGTAGTCCTTCGGCTCCAAAAGCCCATATCGATGATGTTTTGTTGAATGTTTCGCAGGCTGACACTTGTTGATGGCCCGGCATTGAAATCTGCAGCAATTTGAGGAAGGATTGCACTTCTGTCACGTTGAATGATTCTGTTCAGTCGTCTCCGAAAGCCCATGTCGATGATGTTTCGTAGAATGGTTCGGAAGCTGACACTTGTTGATGACCCAGCATTGAAATCTGCAACAATTTCCAGAATGGCTGCACTTCTGAGCGATTCTCTTCAGCCGGCCGATGTGGCCGAGCGGTTCTAGGCTCTTCAGTCTGGAACCGCGCGACCGCTACGGTATGTACAGAAATATGGTAATCTTATTAGGCGCAGACTGAATCTTGACTATAGACTGCACCAGTCTGTACGAGTTCTACATCTGACTGTACCAGACAAGTGCAGACTGACTAATTGGCGGTCTGTACACTCATTATAATACCTCGCGCGTTCATGTATCACTGCGTGAGTGTGATCCGCGAGGAGAAAAGGTTCTACGTTAGCAGCAATCTCATTGGCTGCGTTACATATTAATACACGGCTCGGCGGAAGCAGAATTTGGTCCGTCTCTAAGACAGCGCCATCTTGTAGTGCGGAGACGGACGAGCGCTGCGCCTGCGCTGTTGTGCTTAGTGGGGCACGCTCTAGTGGGAAAGTTGTGTACGCGCTGACAACGCGGAACTATGTACACTACAAGCCTATAAGCGTATTTCTGAAATAAAGTAATTAATCTAGTCATAGGCATAGTTTCTTTCTATCCGATTCATTTTGAATCATTGTGTACATTGCTAAACCCTGACTTTGCCAACATGTTCACTACACTTCTTAAATATCATTTTCAAACTATTTGTAATATGCTTACGTTACAGTACTTCTAATAATGAGCACTGGCAAAAAAATTACACAGTATGAAAACGATAGTTCACCATATAGCGGAGATCCTGAGTGGCAGATGGGCGCAACGAGAAGACTGTCAGAAAGTGAGCTTTCGGCTAACGGCAAACACATACCGACTCGTGCAAACGGAATTCAAGCAGACATGACCACAGTCTGTGCCGAGGCTGGTCTGGCTTCATCTGCCAAAGAATGTGGTCATGTGTGCTTGAGTTCCGTTTGAGTTTTTGCTGCGCCTATACGTGACTCAACATCTCCGCTGTATAGTCAGCAGAAACTATCCTTTTCATTATGTAGTTACATTCCATCCTAGATTTTCCTTTGTTATATACACGCATTGAAGCGCCAAAGGGACTAGTATAGGCATGCATATTCAAAAAGAGATATATAAACATGCAGAATACGGCGCTGCGGTTGACAACGCTTATATGAGCCCAGGGTTAGATCGGAGTGGTGCAGGTGTTAGATCCGTTACTGCTGGTCCAATGGCAGGTTATCAAGATTTAAGTGAGTCTGAACATGGTGTTTTAGTCGCCGCACGAGTGATGGTACACAGCATCTCCGAGGTAGCGATGAAGTGGAGATTGTCCCGTACGACCATTTCACGAGTGTACCGTGAATATCAAGAATCCGGTAAAACATCGAATCTCCGACACCGCTGCGGCCGGAAAAAGATCCTGCAAGATCGGGATCATATATATTGTCTTCTTTAGTCATTCTCTACACAGATAACAAATCGCGCTTATTGTCTTTGTCCTTTTCAATCGATGCCTTTCACATAAGAAAATACCAATGTTTTTGACATATTACATTAAAATATTAAGTACGTATTTCCTCAAGTATATTCATAAGGAGAAATACACTAGGCGATGGCACACCATTCAGAAGGGAAGCACGAGGTGCTACGTATGACGTGTGTCTCTCCGGTCTCCTCCATCAGCATACTTCTTTAAAGCGATGCCCAGAGGCGGCAGAAGAACTGGCTTATAACAGGCGGTCGCTCCACTACGTTGTTTATGGCACCAAAACAAAATTACTCTTGTCGCTTTATAAGCTGCCCACCGCCATTAGTACAATGACAGATGGTACAGAATCGTGAAGACATTCCCTCTCCTCCTGCCTTCCCTAATTACTACCTAATAGCTGAGAATTATATCTTTGAGTTCATTTTTTTGGCTGAAATGCGATTGCATTTTATTTCCAGGAAACGCTGCTTCCAGTTCTGTGTTTGTGACTTCATCCTCGGGATCTTTCTACTTCTTTCCCTTCTTTATTGTATGACAAGAAGCTCATGACACCTTCTGCAACGAGAACACGTATTAGAGGGATAAATATATTGGTACAAATTAATAGACGAGCAAACATAAATAGTTTCTCCGTAGACACTTCACAGTCAGTGCGCTTTTGGCACCTTAAAGATGTCGGTCAGATATTTGAGCATAAAAGAGTCAACACCGCCAAGATACAGAAGTCTACTTTCTTCAAACAGAACTACGCGTTTTTTTAGCTCCATCATCTTGTTAAGACAAATTAATTGATGTAATTATTTCACAGTAGACTCTGATAAGTGATTGTTATGTTCAGCGGATTCAAAGAATGAACTTCAATAAAAAATTGCGCATGATTGTGAAAGTAGCACAAGAACATATTTTTAATGATCCTATCATATTCACCAGAGCAATGGAATTCATAAGTGGAATGTCGGTATGGGCCTAGGCGTTTATTACAAAAAACACAAGGCAACAGGTCAGCAAGATGCTAAATATGGGTTGCAATTCCGCCTGTATATCGTATCAGGTTTTCACTCCAAATCATTAATGATTCAGTTTTCGTATGATGCAATCGATACGAACTTTGGGAATCGCAGACAGTGCTAAAATTCTTCAAATGGACAAATGTCAATATTATTTTTTACGAAACTGGATGTTCCACATCGACATTTACATGGATGTCCTGCAGTTTACGTTCAAGTGCCTGGCAGAGGGTTCATCGAACCTCTTTCACACTATCTCTTCACCGTTCCAGTCTCTAACATCGCTTCGGAAGAACAAACACTTAAATCTTTCCGTGTGGGCTCTGATTTCAGTGACCATTTCCCCGTTTGGAGGTGGAACCCAATAAAATATTTTCGCATTCAGAGGAGGAAGGTGGTGACTGAAATTTCGGGAAAAGGGCTCGCCGCAACGAAAAACGCATTTGTTATAATGACTGCCACCCTTACTCCCCTATCATATCCGTGACACTCCCTCCCCTACTTCGCGGTAGTGCAAAACAAGCTACTCTTCTTTTGACTTTTTCGATGTCGTCCGTCAGTCCCATCTGGTGAGTATCCCGTGCCACGCAGCAGTACTCTAGCAGAGGACGAACAATCGTATTGTAGGCAGTAACTTTAGTAGACCTGTTACATCTTGTAATCGCTCTGCCAATAAAACGCAGTTCGCCTTCCACACGACATTTTGCATGAGATTTTTCCAATTGCACTTCGCCCTAAATGTAATCCCTAGGTATTTAGTTGAACTGACAGCCTTAAAATTAGTCTGATTTGTCGTGTAACCGAAAGTCTACGAATTCCTTTGAGTATTATGGTGGACGACCTCACACTTTTCATTATGCAGAGTCAGCTGTCGCTTTTTGTACCATGCAGATATTCTACCTCAATCATTTTGTAATTGATTTTGATGTTCGTATGCCTTTACTAGTTTTTGTTTGTAATTTAGATTACAATAGTTGTTACTTAAAACAGTGGTTAGCAATCCGCTAATTTAGAGCGTCGGAACTCACGCTCTCTCATGTATTCGCGAGCAACGCAGTTGTGACGTAGTGGGGGGAGAGAGAAACGGGCATGCATCGTGTGGTCGCGGCAACACGGGACAAACGCCAAGTGTGAAATTGGTTCGCGTCAGTTTTGACAGCGGAACCACCTAACAGCAACAATCGCGAGTCGTAATTGTGTAATTACCGACAGTGTCTTCGTATTTCAAGTGACAGCGCGTGAAACTTAATGTTTTTACACAAAAGGGTACTGTACACAAAACATTTGCTGTATCATAAGACACTGAATGCTTTCAGCGGCAAGCTCCCATGAGCTAGAAAATTGCACTGCTTTTAGCAAAGTCCTTACCCCTTTCACGGATTGTGATTTAATAAAAGAATACTTGATAACTGCTGCTGAACATTTATGTCCAGTTAAGGTAGAAGAGTTTCGCATGGTGTCGTAATCAAACCTTATCGATCACGCGTCCCACATAGGTTTATGGCAGATATTCGTTTGCAAAATATCTGTAAAACGTTTGTTGCATATTTCTTAGCGCTTTGTGAAAATGTTGATATCACAAACACATTCTTAGTAGCGGTGGAGGAAGTGTACAAAATGTAGGTTTTTCGTGAAATTTTTAATACTTTGTATCGACTGACGGAGTGCCAGTCATGTGGGGAAATAAATCAGGCTTCGTAGCGGAACTGAATCGATGTTGTTGTTGTTGTGGTCTTCAGTCCCGAGACTGGTTTGATGCAGCTCTCCATGCTACTGTATCCTGTGCAAGCTTCTTCATCTCCCAGTACCTACTGCAACTTACATCCTTCTGAATCTGCTTAGTGTAGTCATCTCTTGGTCTCCCCCTACGATTTTTACCCTCCACGCTGCCCTCCAATACTAAATTGGTGATCCCTTGATGCCTCAGAACATGTCCTACCAACCGATCCCTTCTTCTCGTAAAGTTGTGCCACAAACTTCTCTTCTCCCCAATCCTATTCAATACTTCCTCGTTAGTTATGTGATCTACCCATCTAATCTTCAGCATTATTCTTTCGAAAGCTTCTATTCTCTTCTTGTCCAAACTATTTATCGTCCATGTTTCACTTCCATACATGGCTACACTCCATACAAATACTTTCAGAAAAGACTTCCTGACACTTAAATATATACTCGATGTTAACAAATTTCTCTTCTTCAGAAACGCTTTCCTTGCCATTGCCAGTCTACATTTTATATCCTCTCTACTTCGACCATCATCAGTTATTTTGCTCCCCAAATAGCAAAACACCTTTACTACTTTAAGTGTCTCATTTCCTAATCTAATTGCCTCAGCATCACCCGACTTAATTCGACTACATTCCATTATCCTCGTTTTCCTTTTGTTGATGTTCATCTTATATCCTCCTTTCAAGACACTGTCCATTCCTTTCAACTGCTCTTCCAAGTCCTTTGCTGTCTCTGACAGAATTACAATGTCATCGGCGAACCTCAAAGTTATTATTTCTTCTCCATGGATTTTAATACCTACTCCGAATTTTTCTTTTGTTTCCTTTACTGCTTGCTCAATATACAGATTGAATAACATCGGTGAGAGGCTACAACCCTGTCTCATTCCCTTCCCAACCACTGCTTTCCTCTCATGCCTCTCGACTCTTATAACTGCCATCTGGTTTCTGTACAAATTGTAAATAGCCTTTCGCTCCCTGTATTTTACCCCTGCCACCTTTAGAATTTGAAAGAGAGTATTCCAGTCAACATTGTCAAAGGCTTTCTCTAAGTCTACAAATGCTAGAAACGTAGGTTTGCCTTTCCTTATTCTTTCTTCTAAGATACGTCGTAAGGTCAGTATTGCCTCACGTGTTCCAGTATTTCTACGGAATCCAAACTGATCTTCCTCGAGGTCGGCTTCTACTAGTTTTTCCATTCGTCTGTAGAGAATTCGTGTTAGTATTTTCAAGAAGTGACTTATTAAACTGATACTTCGGTAATTTTCACATCTGTCAACACCTGCTTTCTTTGGGATTGGAATTATTATATTCTTCTTGAAGTCTGAGGTATTTCGCCTGTTTCATACATCTTGCTCACCAGATGGTAGAGTTTTGCCAGGACTGGCTCTCCCAAGGCCGTCAGTAGTTCCAATGGAATATTGTCTACTCCGGGGGCCTTGTTTCGACTCAGGCCTTTCAGTGCTCTGTCAATCTCTTCACGCAGTATCGTATCTCCCATTTCATCTTCATCTACATCCTCTTCCATTTCCATAATATTGTCGTCAAGTACATCGCCCTTGTATAGACCCTCTATATACTCCTTCCACCTTTCTGCTTTCCCTTCTTTGCTTGGAACGGGTTTCCATCTGAGCTCTTGATGTCCATACAAGTGGTGCTCTTATCTCCAAAGGTCTCTTTAATTTTCCTGCAGGCAGTATCTATCTTACCCCTAGTGAGATGTGCCTCCACATCCTTACATTTGTCCTCTAGCCATCCCTGCTGAGCCATTTTGCACTTCCCGTCGATCTCATTTTTGAGACGTTTGTATTCCTTTTTGCCTGCTTCATTTATTGCATTTTAATATTTTCTCCTTTCATCAATTAAATTCAATATTTCTTCTGTTACCCAAGGATTTCTACTAGCCCTCGTCTTTTTACCTACTTGATCCTCTGCTGCCTTCACTACTTCATCCCTCAAAGCTACCCATTCTTCTTCTACTGTATTTCTTTCCCCCATTCCTTACAACTGTTCGATTATGATCTTCCTGAAACTCTGTACAACCTCTGGTTCTTTCAGTTTATCCAGGTCCCATCTCCTTAAATTCCCACCTTTTTGCAGTTTCTTCAGTTTTAATCTACAGGTCATACCCAATAGGTTGTGGTCAGAGTCCACATCTGCCCCTGGAAATGTCTTACAATTTAAAACCTAAATCTCTGTCTTACCATTATATGATCTATCTGATACCTTTTAGTATCTCCAGGGTTCTTCCATGTATACAACCTTCTTTCATGATTCTTAAACCAAGTGTTAGCTATGACTAAGTTGTGCTCTGTGCAAAATTCTACCAGGCGGCTTCCTCTTTCATTTCTTAGCCCCAATCTATATTCATCTACTACGTTTCCTTCTCTCCCTTTTCCTACACTCGAATTCCAGTTACCCATGACTATTAAATTTTCATCTCCCTTCACTATCTGAATAATTTCTTTTATTTCATCATACATTTTTCAATTTCTTCGTCATCTGCAGAGCTAGTTGGCATATAAACTTGTACTACTGTAGTAGATGTGAATCGATACATATAATAAAAATGGATATATGTATGTATGTGTGTATGTGTGTATGTGTTTTCCATATCTCCTCCGAAACCCCTGGACCGATATCAACCACGCTTGGTACACATATACCTTACTGCCAGTCGACAATCGTGGGTGGGGGTTAGTACCAGGCACGTATCAAAAGAGTGGAGATGGGGACGAAAAAGTACACCGTGGCTCGACAACAACGACATTTTATTCGTCTATTATTTGAGAATGAGAGCATTTAGCGGTTTTAGCCGCGCAGTCTCGGGCGCCTTGCCACGGCTCGCGTGGTTCGCCTAGGGACGGATGACCTTCGCAGTTTGGTCCCAGAGAACGTACCACACTTTATTATTTTTTTTTTTTACCACTTCGCGTTTTCGAACAAACTTTACACATAATTTCAAACCTTTATGAAATTTGTTCTCGCTCGTAACCCCTACAAAATGATGAAAGGAAAAATATTTATCGCGTGTTACTTTTCCGCTCTTCATGAAGTAAACGTACTGCATGAAGCATGACGTCATAATTCATCACTTCTTTCCCAATAACCGTATTCGCGACAGAATTTACAGACCGCATTCACATATACGACCGAATGTAAGCGGAAAACTCTGTCACTGTACGACACATAGTTCAAGAGGATGACGTCATGAACATTAAGTGCAATTCTAGACGCTGGATGGTGCGGGCGTGGCTTTACGGTTATAAATAAACACGTGGGCCACGCAGGGTTTCTCCGCTAGTAAGAAAATAAAACAGATCCACTATTCAATTCGCTCTGATCTGCAACTTGACGTAATTGTTCTGAGTCTAGAGTTCTCCTAGGATCGATTTCCTCGTTTACACAAGTATTCGCACGGCTCCCCAACCTCATCCCGGGACGACGGTGTGGGTACTGTACTCGCTACCAGCAAGCCGCTGCTCGTCGTCTGCACGTTTACTGTGAAGCCGTGATTGAAAGATGTTTGCAGTTCACAGGCCGTAATAAAAATACCCACTGTTGGCGTTGTGCTGAAACATGTTTGGACATAAAAACAGAATAGTTGTTTGCATAATAGGCGGACCTAAATTTCCATAAGCTACACTAGTGGCCATTAAAATTGCTACACCAAGAAGAAATGTAGATGATAAACGGGTACTCATTGGACAACCATTGACCAGACGTTTTCAGTTGGTGAGAGATCTGGAGAATGTGCTGGCCAGGGCAGCAGTCGATCATTTTCTGTATCCAGAAAGGCCCTTACAGGATCTGCAACATGCGGTCCTGCATTATCCTGCTGAAACGTAGGGTTTCGCAGGGATCGAATGAAGGGTGGAGCCACGGGTCGTAACACATCTGAAATGTAACGTCCATTGTTCAATGTGCCATCAATGCGAACAAGAGGTGACCGAGACGTGTAACCAATAGCACCCCATACCATCACGCCGGGTGATACGCCAGTATGGCGATGACGAATACACGCTTCCAATGTGCGTTCACAGCGATGTCGCCAAACGCGAATGGGATCATCATGATGCTTAAACAGAACCTGGATTCATCCGAAAAAATGACGTTTTGCCATTCGTGCATCCAGGTTCGTCGTTGAGTACAGCATCCCAGGCGCTCCCGTCTGTGATGCAGCGTCAAGGGTAACCTCAGTGGTGGTCTTCGAGGTGATAGTCCATGCTGCCGCAAACGTCGTCGAACTGTTCGTGTTGATGGTTGTTGACTTGCAAACGTCCCCATCTGTTGGCTCAGGGGTCGAGACGTGGCTGCACGATCCGTTACAGCCATGCGGATAAGATCTCTGTCATCTTCATCTCGACTGCTAGTGATACGAGGCCGTTGGGATCAAACACGGAGTTCCTATTACCCTCCTGAACCTAACGATTCCACTTTCTGCTAACAGTCATTGGATCTCGACCAATGCGGGCAGCAATGTCGCGAAACGACGAACCGCAATCGCAATAGACTGCAATGCGACCTTTAACAAAGTCGGAAACGTGATGGTACGCATTTCTCCTCCGTACACGAGGCATCACAACAACGTTTCACCAGGCAACGCCGGTCAACTGCTGTTTGTGTATGAGAAATCGGTTGGAAACTTTCCTCATGTCAGCACGTTGTAGGTATCGTCAAACTTGTGTGAATGCTCTGGAAAGTTAATCATTTGCATATCACAGCGTCTTCTTCCTGTCGGTTAAGTTTCTTCTTCTCCTGGATTCTAGCACGATATCTCCTCCTAGAGGTACGACCGTTAAGCGGTTTCGGCCTCGATGGCGCTGCCAGACGGGCCTATGGATAGGAGGAAGGCCTCCGCGGAGGGCGGAGCAGCGGGTGCTGCCGGCGGCGGCATGCTAATGCCGCGCTCATCGCGGCATCGTGAGGGAGGGCGTGGCAGGTGAGCAGGCAGGGCCACGCGTGCAGACAGTCGGAGCTGCAGCCGTGGCCTGGAAGCGGCGCGCAGGCGCAGACGGCGAGGCGCCCGGCTACCAGCAGGTGTCTGCAGGCGTCTGCGACCCTGCGCCGCGCCACGCCTCGCCCCAGACGAGGCTGTGTCTCATCCGACATTCCCAGCAGCGCGGGGCTACGAGCACAGACTGACCAACGTAAACAGGCGCTTCTGACAGGAATATTTACTCTACTTAATATCAATGCGTGCTGCCTCTCCTTTCGGACACGCCGAAAGGACACTGAACGGATTCGTATAACTGATTCGCCTATAAGAGCAATAGATGCACCTTCTTCAGTGCGGATGCACAAACACTTCTGACCTCTTGTGGGAACATCCAACAAGGGAAACTCCCCATCGCAACGCCTCAGACTTAGTGGTAAAATGACTCAGTCAGTAGCCCGTCAAAAACTGAACACAGATCAAGCATGAAAACAGGAAGATGTACGGGACTGTCGGAAAGAAAAGCAAATTAGCAAGACTGAACGGTTTATAGATAAGAAGTGCAATAAAGAGCAGCCGACAACAGAGATGGCGTCCTGGTTGTCACCTCTAGAGTGCAGGGTCACACTTTGCGTGACTGCGCTGCAGGGCTTATGCGGATATGCGGAGGACCTCCTCTTTCTCACCTGCTCCTCCACGGAACTCAGTGACTCCATCCAATGGATCCACCAGTATAGACGTCTTTCTGGTAGCATTCTTAATGTCCGTAAATCGACTATGATGTACACTGGGCGCGGCCTCTGATGTTCTATGTAGTGTCTCCCTACCACTTTCGCGCAACGACGCTCTGAGCGTGTTTTTTTTTAGGGAATTTACTTGTTTGAACCTGGTTCAAATGGTTCAAAGGGCTCTGAGCACTATGGGACTTGACATTTGAGGTCATCAGTCCCCTATAACTTAGAACTACTTAAACCTAACTAACCTAAGGACATCACACACATCCATGCCCGAGGCAGGATTCGAATCTGCAACCGTAGCGGTCGCGGGGTTCCAGACTGTAGCGCGTAGAGCCGCTCGGCCACACCGGCCTGCGTTTTGAACCTGGGACCTGTTGCTGGTAAGGAGGCGCCAGACCACACATGACATGTAGAATTCAGAAGAGTTCAGTGAGACTAGCGATGATATAACCAAATACTTAATGATTTCAGCGTCAGATCCACAGCACTCCCTGTAAAAGAATCTTAATACTAACTAAATTTAGTGGAAGGGGTTCAAGGTGTTCCTATTTTTAGTTAGCTGGTAAAATAACGTCGAAAAAGCAGTAAAGTTTACCATTGGAAATTTTATTCTACTCACAAAACATTGTTTATAAATTGCACTATTGATAAAAGCAAATGTTTTAATACAGGATGGTAAAAAACAACTGCGTTCAACAAAAATGTGAACGAATATTCCCTGAATTATTTTCCAAGTTCTACAATGGATCGAAGGATGACCTATGCCATATCACATCTGGTTTAAATTAAGTTTCACAAAAGAGAAAACTATCAAAATGGTCTACAGTGACCCTCAATTATCTTTAATTACTTATCTAACTTGTCGTAAATTACAGTGGCTGATGTGGCTTCTTAATAATTATATAACAGAAAAATCATCGCGTTTCAGATTTTAACTTCACGTAGCAAATGTGAATACCATGAGATTTAATTGACGATCGACACTAGTATTACGTAAAAAGGGGGTGTAACAGATGTGACTTCTGCAGTTCTGAGTGAAGCCTTATGCGCTCAAAAACGCGGCTTCGCGTGCGTTCATTACCTTGTCGGTGTCTAAGCAGCGTCAGGGCGGCAGCGGCCGGCGCAGCAGCCATCCAGCCCGCCGTCTCGGAACTAACTCTCCACTCTAACTTCTCCTTACTACAATTTAGCGAAGTTAGTTTAAAAAAACTATCTGGCTGTGTTTTCATCTGACCAATCAGGGTCTCAATGTTAACCTTAAGCTCCGCCTACAAAAATTCTGCGTATTCAATGAGAAACGTTATACTTTTGTTGGTGGGGCAATGTTTTTAACATTTGCAACGTAACAGAGACGCGAAAAACTCTCACGCTAAAACTTGCAGCTGGTGTGGTCCTTTTAGTATTATCGTAAGATCTATACTGTTCTTCTGGAGAACTCTAGTTTTAACATGGGCTGGGGGTGGTCCTGGTGGTTAGCTAGCGACGTGGGTGTCCGTCCCTTATCGTAGGGCCTTCTAGTTTAACGCAGTTCTGCTCTCAGCTTCTGTTCTCGTTTCTCCCCTCGGAACTGCGTCTGTCTCACGGTGGGAAGGTATGACATGCATTTAGGCATTCTTGTGTTAGTCTGTGGTATTCCATTTGCTCACTTGTTACTCTTATTACTTTGGTTAATTTAATGTCACGATTTATTCGGAGCTATGTGACAGACTACTGGATTTGCTTAGCATGTCAGGGTTTTCATGGAAAGTGTTGGATTTGCCTGACACCTTACACCGGCTAGGGTGCCGACCCCACTCCCAGTCAGTACCACCCTTTGTTACTTGGGTATCGAATTTACGAGCTCCACACACCGCACAGTTGCCCTCGCTTACTGGCTGCTTTTGCAGTCGATTCGGCACCATGTCCGTGGTCAAGTGCACCGTAACTTGAACCAACTCCAACGTGTGTCCTATGTCACCATGTATGTCGCCCCTAAACTGGTTCACGTCGCGCAGATCCTCCCAATGCCGTTACTCCTTGGATGCCGCATCCAATCAGCCTTTGGATATTTCGTGTCACCAGGGGCACTTTTCAGAGTCCTCTACAACACTCTAACACTGCCTCCTGCAAAAGGTGGCCCCGGACTCGTCAACGTGCGGGCACGATGTTCTGCACTCTTTGTCCATACTATATTGCGGCACTGGCGGAGACCGGTCTCATCCTTTACACGACCTTAATAACCATGTTCCACTATTTGTAATGTACAGAGGACCACCATAAAACGCGACGACCTCAGTGTAATTATTGTCTTTTAATTGAAGTGCCATTTCTGTTAGTATCATTGTAGATATCTTTCCGTTACCTTTTGTGCCATACTGTGGCAGCTCTTTCTATGTATGGTCCAAGTTTCAACGAGCTGTATTACTTGGCAGTGCCACATTATGCGAAACTTATTTATGTCCTTCAGTTAGCAGACCAGTGTGTCTGTGTTCACCTCCCAGTCACTGCGATGTTTTTTGTGACTTTTAGTTTGACTAATTTCCAGGTCTGGCGCCCATCAGAGAAGAAATCAATATTTTTTTTCTTATATCCCCGCTAAAAATTCCCCATTCACCACATTTTTTAGCGTCCAGGGGGCCGATATCAAGCGTATTACCAAATTTTCGGTGCCCAGCGTTGGGCCTCAACCTTGTAGTAGCTAAACGGCACTTGGTTAACCAACCAACTCACTGCAGCGTAACAGAACGTGATAGCTTTTAACAGGCATATATTATTTTCCAGGAGATCCTCTTACATAACAGGTGTCTCATAGAACACCTTTCACCAGAACAAGCAGGATACAGACCAGGCCACACTTGCTGTGACCAGGTACTGCCACTAACCTCTTGTACAGGAGCTGGTTTTCAACAGAAACTGAAAACCTGGAATTCGCGTCAGCATGTGACACGGCCTAAAGGGAGGGTTTCATATATAAACTGCTAAGAGCAATACGCTGTCAAAGAATGGCACGTGTAATGCAGGTTACATTTAGTGATAGTTGTCTTCACGTCATACTTGATGGAGAAACGAGCAACACCATGATTATCAGTAATGGACTACCACAAGGCGCAGTCTTGGCACCCCTCCTGTTCGACGTCTGTAGCCGATCTCTCTGCCACAGAGAGAAAAAAAGTTCTGCTACGTTGTTAATGTAGCTTTGGCCACCAGAGACGAATCTCTTGCTGTCACAGAAGAAGTTCTCAATAACGATCTTACAGTACGGCATGTATACCTCAGGAGACGTAGACTTAAACCCAATCCATCTAAAATCGAGGTGCCGACATTCCATCTTAATAAAAATGAGGCACATGTATAAGAGTTATGTGTGCAGCTTGGAGGTGTTACTCCCAATCATAACAAACATACCAATCATCTAGCGATAATAACCTGACTGCACCCTCACATACCGCAAACGTCTTGAGAATACCGCAGCGAAGATATCAACTAGAAAAAACGTAATTCAGGGACTGTGTGGGACGACTTGAGGAGCAACTGCTGAAACTCTTTGCATCTCATCGTTTGCTCTACTACTCTCTGTGGGCGAAAACCGAGCCCTGGTACAAATCAATAGTAGCCATTCCAAGCATATTCGTACACAATTCAACACCACCAGGAAACTGATCTCTTTGACCATCAAATCCAGACCAACATATTGACTTCCGATATTGAGTACCTTGTTACCTCTGGAGATTAGTAGAAAAGAGACTTTCTTCAGCGAATTTAGAAAAACTGTTGGAAATCCACACCTGCCAGTCGATGAAGATCTCCCACAACTAAACGCAGAGGTCTAAAAGTCTCGACAACCGTCGCTACGTTTGTCCGAACAGCTTCAAAATGACGGTTACAAAATCAGGAGCTCAATGAACGCGTTACTGGAATATACAAAAAAAACAATAGACCTGCTACAACTGTAGTTCCGGAGCTACGACCTCAACATTCGGGAAATGAATTAAACCGAAAGCAGTGAACGTCACTAAACCGGATGCGGATTGTTCAAGGTAAGTGCGCAGATTCGCTATATAAATGAGGAAAAATAACATCTGTGGACGGTGACAGCGGCACAGGGATTCTGTCCATCCAGCCGCTTCACAGCTAATGCCTTTTCCACTCTTATAAGGGAAAATGGTCTGATTTCCTGCAGGAATCTGTATCAGTGCTATAATGGATTCAACATCGTGACGTTGACATATAGTTTGTTTTATGTCTATAATGTATGTGGAAACTGGTACGTCTTTCATCATTTTGTATAGTTTCTATTTGTTATACCTGTATTGCTGTTTGCACTTAAAGGCTTACGCTAAATAAAAGAAATAAAAAGGAAATGAGAACTATCTTGTACACACATTTAAGCTCTTGGTTGGTGTGTGCATATGTGTGTGTGTGTGTGTGTGTGTGTGTGTGTGTGTGTGTGTGTGTGTTTTGAATGAGCTGCTGAAGTCGTTAGCCTGTATCTGCTTGCCTAACTTGTGCAGTAACCACAATATATTATAATTATATTTCTTTTATCGTAATCATCATCGTTTGGGTTAGACATCCTAGCTTGTTCCTAAAGCAAGCAGCTTAAAGCTGATCGCACCGTCTTCTTTGTGGCCGTCCTATCCTTCTTCTACTCTTAGGTATTTAGTCATAGGTTTCCCTTGGTCTCTGGCTTTGATTCATACTTAGTAGATACAGTTTAATCTTTTCTAATATTCATGGGAAATTCAACTCCTATTCCTCTCTTCTTATGATATATCCCACCAAAGGTCTTTGAAATCTCACTTCTGCCGCTTCAATTCTTTGTAATTGTTTGGTCGTTAAAATACATACGTCGTACCTACAGAGCAGAAAATTCCACTTGCAGTATTATAGAATTTAAGTACTGCCTCTTTTTTTCCCATGAGTATTCCCTTACCTAACTTGTATAAGTAAGTTCATAATTCCTTTCAGTGTCGTTATCATAAGCATAAGAGATACCACACCTCAGATAGTGGAATGTATGGAGTTGTTGCAGTAAATTATTGTCAATTATGATTTGTGCTCTAAGATTTTCTTTGCCACAAAAATCCGTAACTTACATTTTCATTGTAGGTACAATTGTCTTGTCATTATGTGTAAGGACCATACAGCTCATTGAAGGTTGTTTCCGTAATCGGCAGTACACTCTTCTCTCCTATAAAAAGAAGTGAGTCAAACACTGTAAATCTCGGTAATTTGGAATTTCTTTTGCCATTTATTGACAGTGTACTAACACAGAGAGCGTGGGCGATAAGACTCTCTTGTCTGACCCCTTGTGTGATTCTTCTCGTTCCTCTACTGATGGTCAAGCTTACGCATATATTAGTATTGTTAACAGCATACAAACTCTGAGACGGTATAGAAGGGAACATTACAAGGTCTGTTACAAGTGATATACAGGAGTTTTCCGTAAGAGCGTCTAAAAATTTAACAGGACATAGAGGATGCTCGACTGACCAATTTGAGGCAGGGAACATGGGGTCGAAGAAGCCAGCTTAAGGAGATAATAGGAATAAAATCACATTACTGTCTACTTTTTTTATTGACATTAGTTAACTGCAAATACCATCATTGACCCATTGAACGTACCATTAGCACTGTGTCATACAAATGTGCTGAAACAGACGGCCATCAACCTCAAAGCGAACATGACATCGACGAACAAGATTCTGACGTACCCTGACAAATATTTCTGGTGTGTTTCGAATCACATCACAGGCAGATACAGTTCTGGCAACTAATTCCATCTCCATATCCACTGGTGTCTCATACACAACTGACTTTAGGTATCCCCATTGGAAATAATCAATGCGGTTCAGGTCAGGTGACCTCGCAGGCCATGGAAAAGGACCTCCCCTTCCAGTACAGCTGTACCGGAACTGCTCCATCGTACTGTACTGTACGTCTGTGAACAGAACTGAGTAATGAATGGGTCTGTCGTTGATTCATAGCACTTTCTGTCATGGGACAACGCAAATACGACGTAAGAGAGCCACGTTGTGGTCAAGTAAAGTAAACGAAACCTCTATCATGACTTCCTGGTAATCAGGCTCGTCGTCCTTATTCCCTTGCAGGAAATATTGTACATGTAGATAAACAGTATAGTACGTGTAAACGTGTACGCCTGTTAGCTGTAAATAAGCTGGAAAACAATAATGCTAGACAAAGCATTCTCTATGTGCTCTTACTGAAACACGCTGCAGACGGAAGAGTGTTCCTTCCTCCATACCTAAGAAAAGAGAATGAATAGACAAAAAACCTGAAAGTGAGTGTAGAACTAGCGTTTTCAGAATTTCGTACAGACATAATTATGTGTGTTGATGATAGTAATAGTTTCATGGGACAAAATGTTCTGGTGCAAGTCTTTCAATTGGCTGGCACTTCGGCGACTTATGTGTCATTAACGCACCCCAGTTATCCAACAAACGGACCCACAGTCTGACGTGGAATCCGAAGACAAATATGTTGTTCCCGGTGATTGCTCACATTGTTGAGAGCTGAAGGCTGGATTAATACGAAGATCGAAAAATTTGTGGTCACATCGAGGTTCCATCACGCGACCTCTCGATTTTCAGGCATACGTTACGGCTAGTCCACCAGAACCGACATCTATTTTGATAGTCGATGTACAGCTTTTGGTAAGAGAGTTTCCATGGCCGAATCATCTCGTAACATTCACTTGGAAGTTTAATTTTGCACGCCGCGAAGGGGCAGTAAACATTAGTATGTGACATAAAACTCAGCTAGATACCTCTACCCGTTCCTGAGAGAAAGGGTCGTAACTGACGAACGTATAGACAGGCGGACGGACAAAAAATTATCCTATAAGGATTCCTTTTCTACCGATATACACTACTGGCCATTAAAATTGCTACACCACGAAGATGACGTGCTACAGACGCGATATTTAACAGACAGGAAGAAGATGCTGTGATATGCAAATGATTAGCATTCACACAAGGTCGGCGCCGGTGGCGACACCTACAAGGTGCTGACATGAGGAAAGTTTCGAACCGATTTCTCATACACAAACAGCAGTTGAACGGCGTTGCCTGGTGAAACGGTGTTGTGATGCCTCGTGTAAGGAGGAGAAATGCCTACCATCACGTTTCCGACTTTGATAAAGGTCTGATTGTAGCCTATCACGATTTCGGTTTATCGTATCGCGACATTGCTGCTCGCGTTGGTCGAGATACAATGACTGTCAGCAGAATATGGAATCGGTTGGTTCAGAAGGGTAATACGGAACGCCGTGCTGCATCCCAACGGCCTCGTATCACGAGCAGTCAAGATGACAGGCATCTTATCCGCATGGCTGTAGCGGATCGTGCAGCCACGACTCGATCCCTGAGTCAACAGAAGGTGACGATTGCAAGACAACCATCTGTGCGAACAGTTCGACGACGTTTGCAGCAGCATGGACTATCAGATCGGAGACCATGGCTGCGGTTACCCTTGACCCTGCATCACAGACAGGAGCGCCTGCGATGGTGTGCTCAACGACGAACATGGGTGCACGAATGGCAAAACGTCATTTTTAGGATGAATCCAGGTTCTGTTTACAGCATCATGATGGTCGCATCCGTGTTTGGCGACATCGCGACATTGGAAGCGTGTATTCGTCATCGCCATACTGGCGTATCACCCTGCGTGATGGTACGGAGTGCCATTGGTTACGCGTCTCGGTCACCTCTTGTTCCCATTAACGGCACTTTGAACAGTGGACGTTACATTTCAGATGTGTTACGACCCGTGGCTCTACCCTTCATTCGTTCCCTGCGAAACCTTACATTTCAGCCGGATAATGCACGACCATACTTTGCAGGTCTTGTACGGGCCTTTCTGGATACAGAAAATGTTCGACTGCTGCCCTGGCCTGCACAATCTCCAGATCTCCCACCAACTGAAAACGTCTGATCAATGGTGGCCGAGCAACTGGCTCGTTACAATACGCCAGTCACTACCCTTGATGAACTGTGGTATCGTGTTGAAGCTGCATGGCCAGCTGTACCTGTACACGCCATCCAAGCTCTGACCCAATGCCCAGGCGTATCAAGGCCGTTATTACGGCCAGAGGTTCAAAAATGGTTCAAATGGCTCTGAGCACTATGGGACTCAACTGCTGTGGTCATCAGTCCCCTAGAACTTAGAACTACTTAAACCTAACTAACCTAAGGACATCACTCACATCCATGCTCGAGGTAGGATTCGTACCTGCGACCGTAGCAGTCTCACGGTTCCGGACTGCGCGCCTAGAACCGCGAGACCATCGCGGCCGGCCGGCCAGAGGTGATTGTTCTGGTTACTGATTTCTCAGGATCTATGCATCCAAATTGCCTGAAAATGTAATCACATGTCAGTTCTAGTATAATATATTTGTCCAATGAATACCCGTTTATCATTTGGATTTCTTCTTGGTGCAGCAATTTTAATGGCCAGTACTGTAAATTTCAACTACATACCTCCGCCCGTTCCTGACAGAAAGGGTCGTAACTGTCGAACAGATAGGCAGACGGACGGACAAAAAATGATCCTATAAGGATTCCTTTTCTACTGATATATTTACGGAACCCAAATACCCCCTTAGTTTGGTCACACTGAAGAAGGCTAGTGTGAAATCGGGCAAAAACACAATTTTATGGTTTTTTTCAGTGTTTCAAAATGACGTGGGTCAACACCGTAAAAGATTTTATGCTAATTGGCACTGGCCGTGGAAGACGAGGTACTTACATTCAAATTCTGGTCCAGCTGACATAAAAAGCTTATACCTTCAGAAGAACTCTTGCTTTGGGAGCAGTTCCGCAGTGAATTTAGCGGCAACAGCTCAAGACCGCCCCTCTTTTACGACTGGTCGTAAAGTAGGAAAAGACGACGAATTTCGGACGCTGAAGCGACTCGCCTGCAGCCTGGGCTTCCCCGCCGCAGTTGCGCCTTCTGCCGGACTGGTCCTTTGTGCCAGACCCGCGCCTCCGCCCCCGCGCCCACAAGCGATGGCCAGCCGCAGATAAAGGACGGCCGTACACCCGGCTCACCCGCGGCTGACCCCGGTGGACGCCCACTTTCTCCTCGCCGGACGCACTGCTCGCCTAGTCGCCTCCCGACACAACAACACCTTAGCGGTGCGACCGCCGTGAAGTATGTGTGTGGCTCTAGTCAATACTAAAGTGAGTTTCGTCATCGTTTTTGAAAGATATGGTACACAAGGTGAAATTTATTTATTAATTTCTCAAGCAAATTCCTGCTCTCTATTATTATACAGCAGGTCGTATATTGTCTGATTTTACATGTTAGCCGGCCGGAGTGGCCGAGCGGTTCTAAGCGCTACAGTCTGGAACCGCGAGACCGCTATGGTCGCAGGTTCGAATCCTGCCTCGGGGATGGATGTGTGTGATGTCCTTAGGTTAGTTAGGTTTAAGTAGTTCTAAGTTCTAGGTGACTGATGACCTCAGAAGTTAAGTCCCACAGTGCACAGAGCCATTTCAATCATTTTACATATTATAGTATACAAACTCATTTTTAGTACTAGTACTTTTTTTATTTTACAAAAGGATATATATATACAAAAAAGTGCGGCCAAACTTTCAGGAAACATTCTTCACACACAAATAAAGAAAAGATGTTATGTGGACATGCGTCCGGAAACGATTAATTTCCATGTTAGAGCTCATTTTAGTTTCGTAAGTATGTACTGTACTTCCTCGATTCACCGACAGTTGGCCTAATTGAAGGAAGGTAATGTTGACTTCGGTGCTTGTGTTGGCATGCGACTCATTGCTCTACAGTACCATCATCAATCATATCAGTATGTAGCATCAACAGGTTACTGTTCATCACGAACGTGGTTTTGCAGTCAGTGCAATGTTTACAAATGCGGAGTTGGGAGATGCCCATTTGATTTATAGATTACCAGGGGGCAATAGCCGTGGCGCGGTACGTTTGTATTTCCAGAACGAAGGTGTCCCGACAGGAAGACGTTCGAAGCAATTGACCGGCGTCTTAGGGAGCACGGAACATTCCAGCCTATGACTCGCGACTGGGGAAGACCTAGAACGACGAGGACACCTCCAATGGACGAGGCAATTCTTCGTGCAGTTGACGATAACCCTAATGTCAGCGTCAGAGAAGTTGCTGCTGTACAAGATAGCGCTGACCACGTCACTGTATGGAGAGTGCTACGGGAGTACCAGTTGTTTCCGTACCATGTACAGCATGTGGAGGCACTATCAGCAGCTGATTGGCCTCCACGGGTACACTTCTGCGAATGGTTCATCCACCAATGTGTCAATCCTCATTTCAGTGCAAATGTTCTCTTTACGGATGAGGCTTCATTCCAACGTGATCAAATTGTAAATTTTCACAGTCAACATCTGTGGGCTGACGAGAATCCGCACGCAATTGTGCAATCACGTCATAAACACAGATTTTCTGTGAATGTTTTGGCAGGCATTGTTGGTGATGTCTTGATTGGGCACCATGCTCTTCCACCTACGCTCAATGGAGCACGTTATCATGATTTCATACGGGATAGTACCTGTGCTGCTAGAACATGCGCCTTTACAAGTACGACACAACATGTGGTTCATGCACAATGGAGCTCCTGCACCTTTCAGTCGAAGTGTTCGTACGCTTCTCAACAACAGACTCGGTGACCGATGCATTGGTAGATGCGGACCAATCCCATGGCCTCCACGCTCTCCTGACCTCAACCCTCTTGACTTTCATTTATGGGGGCATTTGAAAGTTCTTGTCTACGTAACCTCGGTAACAAATGTAGAGACTCTTCGTGCTCGTATTGTGGACGGCTGTGATACAATACGCCATTCTCCAGGGCTGCATCAGCGCATCAGGGATTCCATGCGACGGAGGGTGGATGTATGTATCCTCGCTTACGGAGGACATTTTGAACTTTTCCTGTAACAAAGTGTTTGAAGTCACGCTCGTACGTTCTGTTGCTGTGTGTTTCCATTCCATGATTAATGTGATTTGAAAAGAAGTAATAAAATGATCTCTAACATGGAAAGTAAGCGTCTCCGGACACATGTCCACATAACATATTTCCTTTCTTTGTGTGTGAGGAATTTTTTCTGAAATCTTGGCCGTACCTTTTTGTAACACCCTGTATACACTGAAGCGCCAAACAAACTGGTATAGGCATGCGTATTCGAATACAGAGATATGAAAACAGGCCGATTACGACGCTGCGGTCGGCAACGCCTATATAAGACTGTCTGGTGCAGTTGTTAGATCGGTTACTGCTGCTACAATGGCAAGTTGTCAGGGCTTAAGAGAAAATTCCTGCCAGATTAAAACTGTGTGCGGGACCGAGACTCGAACAAGGAACCTTTGCCTTTCGCGGGCAAGTGCTCTACCAACTGAGCTATCCAAGCATGACTCACGCCTCGTCCTCACAACTTTACTTCTGCCAGTACCTCGCCTTCTACCTTCCAAACTTTGCAGAAGCTCTCCTGCGAAAGGCAAAGGTCCCGATTTCGAGTCTCGGTCCGGCACGCAGTTTTAATCTGCCAGGAAGTTTCATATCAGCGCACACACCGCTGCAGAGTGAAAATCTCATTCTGGAAACATCCCCCAGGCTGTGGCGAAGCCATGTCTCCGCAATATCGTTTCTATCAGGAGTGCTACTTCTGCATGGTTCACAGGAGAGCTTCTGCAAAGTTTCGAAGGTAGGAGACGAGGTACTGGCAGAAGTAAAGCTGTGAATCCGACATCGCTGCTGCCGGAAAAAGATCCTCCAAGAACGGGACCAACGACGACTGAAGAGAAACGTGACAGAAGTACAACTCTTCCGCACATTGCTGCAGATTTGAATGCTGGGTCAACAACAAGCATCAACGCACCATTCAACGAAATATCATCGATATGGGCTTTCGGAGCCGAAGGCCCACTCGTGTACCCTCGATGACTGCATGACACAAAGCTTTACGTCTCGCCTGGTCCCGTTGATGACTGACTGGAAACACGTTGCCTGGTCGGACGAGTCTCGTTTCAGATTGTATCGATGGACGTGTACGGGTATGGAGACAACCTCATGAATCCACGGGCCCTGCTGACATGCACTGTTCAAGCTGTTGAACGTCTGTAATGGTGTGGGGTGTGTGCAGTTGGAGTGATATGGGATGCGTGATACGTCTAGATACGACTCTGACAGATGACTCGTACATAAGCACCCTATCTGATCTCCTGCATCCGTTCATATCCACTGCGCATTCCTACGGACTTGGGCAGTTCCAGCAGGACGATGCGACACCCCCACACTTCCAAAATTGCTACAGAGTGGCACCAGGAAAGCTCTTCTCAGTTGAAACACTTCCGCTAGCCACCAAACTCCCCAGACACGAACATTATTGAGAATATCTGGGATGGTTTGCAAGTTACTGCTCTGAAGAGATCTCCACCGCCTCGTACTCTTGCAAATTTATTGACATCCCTGCAGGATTCATGGCGTTAATTCACTCCAGCACTATTTCAGACATTAATCGAGTCCATGCTATGTCGTCTACGGTACTTCTGCGTGCTCGCGGGGATCCTGCACGATGATAAGCAGGTGTAATAGTTTGTTTCGCTCTTCAGCGTATAGTAAGTACAAATGCACATACACAGTTTTGTTTAAACTTTTTGCTAACTTAGATAATAATAAATAGGTTGTGGATGTATTTTAAATTAAAAATAAAGATGTATTTAACGGAAGACAAGAGATGGATATTTAGAAATACACTCCTGGAAATTGAAATAAGAACACCGTGAATTCATTGCTCCAGGAAGGGGAAACTTTATTGACACATTCCTGGGATCAGATACATCACATGATCACACTGACATAACCACAGGCACATAGACACAGGCAACAGAGCATGCACAATGTCGGCACTAGTACAGTGTATATCCACCTTTCGCAGCAATGCAGGCTGCTATTCTCCCATGGAGACGATCGTAGAGATGCTGGATGTAGTCCTGTGGAACGGCTTGCCATGCCATTTCCACCTGGTGCCTCAGTTGGATCAGCGTTGGTACTGGACGTGCAGACGTGTGTGCCTCGGTCGTATGCAGTCCTGATTGTGGCGCTCACCTGCACGGCGCCAAACACGCATACCACCATCATTGGCACCAAGGCAGAAGCGACTCTCATCGCTGAAGACGACACGTCTCCATTCGTCCCTCCATTCACGCCTGTCGCGACACCACTGGAAGCGGGCTGCACGATGTTGGGGCGTGAGCGGAAGACGGCCTAACGGTGTGCGGGACCGTAGCTCAGCTTCATGGAGACGGTTGCGAATGGTCCTCGCCGATACCCCAGGAGCAACAGTGTCCCTAATTTGCTGGGAAGTGGCGGTGCGGTCCCCTACGGCACTGCGTAGGATCCTACGGTCTTGGCGTGCATCCGTGCGTCGCTGCGGTCCGGTCCCAGGTCGACGGGCACGTGCACCTTCCGCCGACCACTGGCGACAACATCGATGTACTGTGGAGACCTCACGCCCCACGTGTTGAGCAATTCGGCGGTACGTCCACCCGGCCTCCCGCATGCCCACTATACGCCCTCGCTCAAAGTCCGTCAACTGCACATACGGTTCACGTCCACGCTGTCGCGGCATGCTACCAGTGTTAAAGACTGCGATGGAGCTCCGTATGCCACGGCAAACTGGCTGACACTGACGGCAGCGGTGCACAAATGCTGCGCAGCTAGCGCCATTCGACGGCCAACACAGCGCTTCCTGGTGTGTCCGCTGTGCCGTGCGTGTGCTCATTGCTTGTACAGCCCTCTCGCAGTGTCCGGAGCAAGTATGGTGGGTCTGACACACCGGTGTCAATGTGTTCTTTTTACCATTTCCAGGAGTGTAGTTCAAAAGTCAAGATCTCTTGAATACTGGATGTGAATGTAGATTAACATTTATAAACCATGATGATACCTTTAGTGTGTTGAAACCGGTTATCCAGTAAACAGTATTTAAGCGATCTTGGCTTTTCAGTTATTTCTACAACAGAGTGATCGGCCCACTACGCACTATCTGTTCAGTACAGGTGGATATTTGACTTAGATATGCTGTGACAGTTCTTTCCTTTATATCTTCTGTGTGTATGGTTACATCCGTTACACATGTTGTCTTGACAGTCGTCATACTTAATTTAATACACTGATTTGTTACTTTACAGTGTATTTCCAAACTTTAGGTAACAGTGGAGATTGAGAGTTGATTTAAAATGCCATAATCAGCTGAATCACATGCGAGGTTTCGGTGAAACTTCGAGCCAGTCACACCTGATGCAGCGAAAGAAATGTCACTACTTCAGATAGTGTTACACGCTATCAAATAGTATAACGGACAGTTACACAGTGAGCTACATTTTCATACTGATTCGATTTATTGTTGTAGAGCCTTCGCTTACTTTTGCTATGTTTGTTTGTCTCGTCTTCACTTCCTGTGTGTGATATAGTATCCAATTCCGTGTCTGTGCTTGTGTCTTTGTCGTTTACTGTTGTACTGCTGATTTGTCCGATGTGGAGCCTGTCTCAATCTAGCGTATGGTCTCTCCTGTTTGTATGCCTCATATAGTGTTCGCGATACTTCGTCTGCGATGTTGTTCATAGAGTTCCAGTCACCTTTCAGTGTATTAACTGTCCTGTGTCCTGGTTTCCTAAACTCTGTCTTATGTGTCCTTGGCATCGCAGAAGAGCACCATGTGTTCAGGTGTGCCATTCTCACCACAAGCACAAGTGAGTCTGTTTTAGGCCAAATCTGTGGAGACGCACAGGATACGGGTCAAAGACGATAAGAAAGTGCACCATGCCGCATGGTGGATTTGTGTACTTCAAATTCGTCCGCTTTCGGGTGCTGGGGAAGAAAGAGTAGGTTCGTCCTCACTTATCAGTTGTGTCCTATCCTGACTGCCATGTCAATTCTCCACTTGTTTTGTTTCCGTTTGTCGGTTATGTCTTGTCCAGTTATTTCTCTTATTATGTCACGTCTGCCCCTCGTTATCCACTAGGCCGCTGCGGCGAATTGCGATATCTATAGGGAAAACTAGTACCAAGCACGGTGCCTCAGTCGTGGTCGCATAATCGATGGGCCCAAGCAGTAGCGCCAAAACAAGTTATTGTCTCAAAGAGTGCTGTGTAATACTTCCTCATTGTCTGAAGGGGAAGTCTGTATCTTATAATGTTCAGTCGTGCAAGTCCATGCATGAGTTTCGTAACTTTGTTAATCATCAGTCTGGCATGTTCGTTAACGTGTAAATGTTTGTCAGCATACATGCCAAGGTATCTTGTTACAGCTTTCCTTTTTAATGATATGTTGTTTAACTTAATAACTGAATTTGTTTTTAGTGTGCCTCTGAGAAGTAGGTAAACAGTTTTGTTTGTTGTTATTGTGAGTTTGTTGTTCGTGCACCATTCATTGATGAAAGTGAGGAGCCGCGCGGCTTTACACTTCAGTCCTCACACGTTGTTTGTTCAACGAAGGAAGAGGCTTATCCTAGTTTTTTAAATATTATTATTGGCTTTCGCTACGTGCCCACACAACCATTTCAACAGTAAAATGTCAGTTGTGACAATAGGGACGTAAGGAGAACACAACATCCAGTCCAAAAGCCGCCCGTAATCGAACACGGGCTTCTTAGGTTAATACCCATCCGCACTAACTGAGCAGCTACCGAATCAGACTGTTCCCTATGTTATTAAAATACACATCACGATGATAGACGGACGTGTACCGTCAACGTGGTCGCCAATCGAAGGACGTGCGTGTTGTTATCTGTCGTGAATGGGCACATGGGCCTAATGCGTCCGTCGTGGATGAATGCCTTCAGATCATGTACGCTGAAGAGATCATGGCTCGGCAAATCGTCGTCACAAGTGCGGTGTGAACAGAGAAGAAAGGTAGACTGTGCAGGTTGAAGGTGAAAGAGGGCCTCGTTCCACATCCACGAATGAAAGAAACACTGCTAGAGTTCAAGACATAGCGTTAGTTGCATCGCAGGGCAGAGTGGTTTCTTCAAACTGATTGCACGTTACAACAAATATCTCAACGTCGGTAGCGACTAAGCCGTAAAACAGTGCAAGGTGTATAGTTCGTGATGCCATAGTGTATTTGTTTTTGGCAATAAACTTTCCGTGTGAAAAACAGTCACGAAACTTATTTCCAGAACATCTCTCGTAGTAGTACCCTGCAGCTGCGAGAGAACCGGATGAAGCACAGCGAAACGTAAGAAAAAAACCAGCACAATTGAAACGATTGCAGGTTCAGTGTCGTTAACACGGGATTGGCGCATTGTCCGATTCCACCCGTCTGCTTTGATCTACCACGACCTCTTTGGAATAAACAGCACACTTTACACCAGTTACTAAGACAACCACAGATAATATTTCATAAAAGGCTGCTTACATTCATCTAGACGGCAAGAGCAAGATATACCATTACGGCCGCAAACAAACATGAGAAATATTTCAGTCACCTAATGAAATGGAGCCAATGTGACATCCGGAAAAATTAGGGGATTTTGGATAAACACTAAAATTACGACAATAAAATTAATATCAACTCGAAGCAACCACATAATCGAAAGAAATGGACACGAATTCCTCCAGAATAAACAGAACAAAAAATTACAAAAAATGCACTTGAGCTTCATAGCTCGAACGAAGGCAGCGATACCAGACGATGCTCGCCCCCCCCCCTCCTTCCCACAACCATCACCACGACCACCACCACCACCACCGGCCTCCCGCACGAAACCATGATAATCGGCACCTCATTCGTTCGGCAATGAACCCAATGAATTACAAAAAATCTAAGTATACTACACATATCTCCACCCATAGCAGCTTCAAGTGCTCAACAACTTAATTTCACAGATGGATCCATACCAATAAACAAACGATAAACATACAAAGTCCAATCTAAAAAACCAATGAACTGCAAACGACATCCATTACTACAAAACCAAAACACAAACACAAACCTCCACCACAAGAGTGCGCCCTCGTTAAGAACGGCACACTCACTACAAAAACAATCCATTTCAAATACGCCAGCCACCACGACCTCACATGCGAAAAAGACAGCCAAATATCAATATTATAAAAATAATCACTACCCGTTTAAATAGCGACAATTTGACCTGTACTCTGAGGGTTCCAGACCTAACCCTCGGAAATCGTTCCGCATACAAAAAGAAACAGCCAAATATTTGTGAGAACCAAGAGAATAAATATGATCGCTACTCGTTTCTCTGGCAACAATATATTCTGTGCTCTCGTGTTCCATCCTTACCACACCTCGTAAATCACAACATATTTAAAACAAACACCATAGCTTACATCACTTACTAAGACAGCCGTAGACAAAATTTAATAACGGCCTGCTTACATCCTTCATGTTATACACTAACGCCACTGGTCAAAGTCCACGAGAGGAATTGGACAGTGCACTTGCCCCGCTAATACGAACTGCGCCACGGTTGGTGATTTTCAGGCCCATTGTGATGGAATAATAAAGTAACACCCCTGAGCATGTGAACCTGAAATTCATTGACATAATATTGGTGTAACCCTAATACTACTATTGTAATTTAGTATGCTTTTACCTAAATAACAGAAAACCCTGTCTCTATATCGCCACATATAACCCTCTTACTAAATTTAGTTTAGTTCCTAAATAAAGTACAGTATGAGAGGATAGTTCTGTTAATAGGAGAAGCTAATCAATAGTGTTACCCTAATTACATGATTTACCCGTGTGTTGTGTCTAATGGATAAGTAAACCAGACTATTCATTTCTTTTCCTAACATCTTACCCAGCGGCTATGAATAATATTATATTGAAGCTAGGACAACTCATTTACAAGTTCATTTAATGGTTTAAAACATGTAATAATGGTCGCCAGCCTATCCAGGCAATGGAACAGCGAAGTATTGGAAAAGCAGAAGTATGAATTTTGCCTATTTTCTTGCTACTGTTTAAATTGCTTCTTCAAATAGATATTACTCCACGTAAACAATGTTGGATTACACCCTTATACATTACCTTTTTGAAAGGGAAAATGCCGAGTAGATAACTTCAAGGAAGCTAAAAAAAAATTTGGCTAGGGGAGACATTCAGAAAAGTACTTTCCATAATACACAAACTTAAATATAGAAATATTTAGATACTAAAGCTCACACTTTTCTATTGAACATTTCACTTTAAGAAAACCTCTTTCTTACCGGAGTTTACTTTCAAAAGGTATTATTCTTTGAATTACCTCTATATAGTCATTTAACAGATTCTAGTAAGTTGGCTTCCCTCATTGAATTTTACGTAAGCAAACTTTTACTATAACACTTCGCAATAGTTAAGAGAATTTTCTCATCATTTACACAAAAACAATTTAAATTGTGTCTCTTTATATTAACTTTGCACTTAATAAATCTGGAAAATAGGATACTCGGATTAATCAAACGCCGGTCCCGGTGGTCTAGCGGTTCTAGGCGCTCAGTCCGGAACCGCGCGACTGCTACGGTCGCAGGTTCGAATCCTGCCTCGGGCATGGATATGTGTGATGTCGTAGGTTAGTTAGGTTTAAGTAGTTCTAAGTTCTAGGGGACTGATGACCACAAATGTTAAGTCCCATAGTGCTCAGAGCCATTTGAACCATTTTTTTTTTATTAATCAAACACCAGGCAGGAACCATATATAGGTGTATGATTAGGGTGAAACAACAGGGTGTACCAATTTCTTTAAAGTTCTAGAATGATTATTAAAAGACAGTTTAAATTAAAGGTTCGGGCTGTACAAAAGTAAAATACAAATAAATCTTGTCCGGCGGCTGTAGACTTGTGTGTGGTGAACATTTACGACGGCTACGCTACCTACAGTATGGCGAGCAAGTGTCTTGCTGTATGGGCTCAATTTTTCTTCTTGACGTCGTTCAGTTTTACATACTGTAGCCCTACAACTCGCAGCTATGCCGTAAGCCGTTTTCAGTCTTCATCAAAGGCGTTTTTTTGCAAATTTGCAGGCAAAGCTTCTCCTGCTCCACAAGGGTGGTGCCTCAATCACTGCTGCCTACACAATGTGTGACTTACTTCCCACGCTTGTTCTAGGTAGCGCACCAATTCGCTCTTGCCGCGTTTTCCACTCCTAGAGCCATTTACCTTTCAAACGAAAGCACAATGGCTTTTACATAACATCTATTTCCTACATTGTATCTAAGCGTGACCATTTCTTGCAATTGCCAAATTTACATCAATATGAAAAATTTATACACACAAATATTTTTAAATACAAAATGTCATCAAAAAATTATTTAACATAATAAACAATTTACATAGTATCTGACTTAAATTACTCACATACAATACAAAGAGCTTCAACCTCCAGTACAGTGCACTTTACTTTACATCTACAAAAAATATATTAGCAATATGCGATAATTTTAAAGCAAAAAAATTATAAAAATTTAAATGAAGCATAAACAAATAATGTCATATTGTGAGTTGTTTAGGGGTCACGTCAATGATGTTGCTCTCGTAACGGGTGCTCGGCATAATACAAGAGAAACCTCCCTACTGCAAATCAGTAGCGGCTTTGGGGTCACAGGGCAATATGACTGGTATCAACAGAGCAGCTACTCCAAAACCCTCATTATATACTTATAAGCAATGTCCGACAATATTTCTACACGAAATGGGCAGACATCGTAAACAAACTTGTAACCAACATGAAATTGTACTTCAAGAGGCACCTGAACCTGTTTCAAAAACTGCAAACAGCAAATATCTCGGTAAGCAGTAAATCACAGATACTTCCAGTGCCTGTTGCCTTAGCAGATTCAAAGTACGTTACGCCATCTTAAAACTCCCAATTACAAGGCTTGGTCTACACAGCACGGATGTAAGACAAAAATAGAAATCTCTCCTGACTAACTATATGCACAAAAGTACGGTAAACGGGGAGACCTTAATTAACATATGAGAGTCAGTAAGAATGGAGCCGCCGCTCGACAGAACGACGTAAGAAGCAGTAAAACAACATTAAATCATATTTTTTCGAGCTGAGCTACATACGCGTTGACACGTAAACTGAGAGGTTCGCCTACGAAACCGCACCCGAGATTTGGTCCCATATCCGAAGAATACTTGCGATAACAGATCACACAACCCCAAATTGCATTGACATAAAAGAAAGGATAGAACCGGAAAAGCTACAGTACCCACGATCCTAAAACAACGAAACAATTTCGATGACCAGTCATACCGCTGCTTACATATTTCACAGTCGTTCTCCCATGTTCAATTATTATTACTCATACGTATAGTCAGAAGTATAGTTAGATTCAACAAGAGCTGTGCACAATTATTTGGCATTTGTCTAAACAGAATGATCACACCACCATAACTAAGAAAAACAGGACAAAGAGCAAGGAACAGAACAGAAACTACAACTATGTGTGAAAATGATGTGTTACAAAGCGTTCAGACTTCATTCACACGACGAAAGAAACCCTAGATACATTACAAGGCAAAACTTGTATTATATATCTGAACGTTAAGTTTTTGTGTAATTCTCTAAGCACTATAATTTGTAAAGTTATTACTTATAAACTTCGTTAAAAATGGCTGGTTCAAATGGCTCTGAGCACTATCGGACTCAACAGCTGTGGTTATCAGTCCCCTAGAGCTTAGAACTACTTAAACCTAACTAACCTAAGGACATCACAGACATCCATGCCCGAGGCAGGATTCGAACATGCGACCGTAGCAGTCGCGCGGTTCCGAACTGAGCGCCTAGAACCGCAAGACCACTGCGGCCGGCGTTAAAAATAGTTATAGAGTAACAATGTAATTTTTTATTCGGCTTGTTATCCCAATTACACCACTGGCCATTAAAATTGCTACACCAGGAACAAATGCAGATGATAAACGGGTACTCATTGGACAAATATATTATACTAGAACTGACATGTGACTACATTTTCACGCAATTTGGGTGCATAGATCCTGAGAAATCAGTACCCAGAACAACCACCTCTGGCCGTAATAACGATCTTGATACACCTGGGCATTGAGTCAAAAAGAGCTTGGATGGCGTGCACAGGTACTGCTGCCCACTCAGCTTCAACACGATACCACAGTTCATCAAGGGTAGTGACTGGCGTATTGTGCCGAGCCAGTTGCTCACCCACCATTGACCAGACGTTTTCAATTGGTGAGATATCTGGAGAATGTGCTGTCCAGGGCAGCAGTCGAACATTTTCTGTATCCAGAAAGGCCCGTACAAGACCTGCAAAGTACGGTCGTGCGTTATCCGGCTGAAATGTAGGGTTTCGCAGGGATCGAATGAAGGGTACAGCCACGGGCCGTAACACATCTGAAATGTAACGTCAATGTGAAAAAGAGGTGACCGAGACGTGTAACCAATAGCACCCCATACCATCACGGCGGGTGATACGCCATTATGGCAATGACTAATACACGCTTCCAATGTGCGTTCACCGCGATGTAGCCAAACACTGGTGCGACCATCATGATACTGTAAACAGAGCCTGGATTCATCCGAAAGAACGACGTGTTGCCATTCGTGCACCCAGGTTCGACGTTGAGTACAGCATCGCACGCGCTCCTGTTTGTGATGCAGGGTCAAGGGTAACCGCAGCCATGGTCTCCGAGGTGATAGTCCATGCTGCTGCAAACGTCGTCGTACTGTTCGTGCTGATGGTTGTCGTCTTGCAAACGTCCGCATCTGTTAACTGAGGGATCGAGACGTGGCTGCACGATACGTTACAGCCATGCGGATAAGATGCCTGGCATCTCGACTGCTAGTGATACGAGGTCGTTGGAATCCAGCACGGCGTTCCGTATTACCCTCATGAACCCACCGATTCCATATTCTGCTAACAGTCATTGTATCTCGACCAACGCGGGCACCAATGTCGCGATACGATAAACTGCAATCGCGATAGATTACAATCCGACCTTTACCAAAGTCGGAAACGTGATGGTACGCATTTCTCCTCCTTACACGAGGCATCACAACAACGTTTCACCAGGTAACGCCTGTCAACTGCTGTCTGTGTATGAGAAATCGGCTGGAAACTTTCCTCATGTCAGCACTTTGTAGGTGTCGCCACTGGCGCCAACCTCGTGTGAATGCTCTGAAAAGCTATCACAGCATCTTCTTCCTCTCGGATAAATTTCGTGTCTGCAGCACGTCATCTTCGTGGTGTAGCAATATTAATGGCCCATAGTGTATCTTTGTTTCAAAGGAAATACGTTGCAAAGAATGAAAAAGTCTGTAATACGCAATCATAGAAATGAACAACACAAAACACGTACTAACGCAGCAATACTCAGATAGATACAAAAGTACCGTGACGTGTCTGCGAAACTGAGAGAGCGCATTAGCATTGCGTCGTTGTGTCACTCTTCCTCTGCATCAGGGAATCCATTTAAGAAATACACAAGGCGTATCAAAAGGAATCATCTGATTCAAACAAATCGTAACTATTATGTTATTTGAGATGGTTCAAATGGCCCTGAGCACAATGGGACTTAACATCTTAGGTCATTAGTCCCCTAGAACTTAGAACTACTTAAACCTAACTAACCTAAGGACATCCCACAACACCCAGCCATCACGAGGCAGAGAAAATCCCTGACCCCGCCTGGAATCGAATGTTATTTGTGATGTACGTGAGCAACGTACTGTTGGAAAGAGCACACACTCGAGTTTTACATGGTTCCCATTATGTAGCAGCAATGTGCGACCACTTCAGTTCTATTAAAAATGGTGTCGGGACAATAGAAAACGTTTTGTGTTCTACGTTTTACGCAGTTTGTGTCAGTAATAACTGTTCAGCGTGAGTTTAGTACTAGGTATGGTTTGGATCCTCCTACAGCACAGAGCATTAGACATTGCATGAGAGGGACTCTCCAAAATTTGATGTGTTTCGTGCAGTTTCACGGGAAAAGGTGTACTGTCCATTTTCTTTGCCAAGAACACTGTTACAGGAAGCATGTATCTAGATATGCTCGAGAACTTTCTTTTCTCACAGTTGTAGATTAATTCGAACGACTTCATTTACCAAAAGGATGAGGCACCGTCACACTGGCATCTGAAAGTGCGGGAATTTTTAAATCAAATGACCACTGAACGATGGATAGATCGCACTGAACTAAATGATTCAGCCTTATATTACTTACCTCCGAGATCATCGGACCTGACTATATGTCATTATTTCTTGTGGGCGTTTCTAAAAGACTCTGTTTATGTGCCTCCGTTAATAACAACCATGAATGTACTGTGACATCGCATGACAGCAGCTGTGGAATCTGTAACCCAAGATATGGTCGCTGCAGTGTGAGGACAATTTGAAAATCGCATTGACATATGCCGTGCATCTCAAAAAAGGTGGGGGGGGGGGGGGGCATATGACACACCTACGAGAAGGTATGAGAAAAAATACTTTTCAGTTTCCTGTTCATCAAAAAACAAAATTCATTGTACATATTTATTAGTTTCAGAAATATAGACGAGCCAAATTGGATGATTCTTTTTGACACACGCAGTATGACGGTCAACTCTTCCTCATGAAACTTACACCTCTTGTAAACCTTCACCATCAGCAGGCATAGCGCCATCAGATATTCGTCGTGAAGTAGCTGCCAGTGAGGAGAGAACAAACCAGGCTTTTCAGGAAAACGATAAAATATGTGGGTGCAATCCAGCAGTCCCAAGGTTGAGGTCCAGAAGAACTTTCATCAAAAGCAACGTTGCAAACAGCAGCAGCTACACTGCGCGATTCTCGACTTGAGAGTAACTCGACGCGACCACCCCCTTTACAGACGTCACTCGACTGCCTTCAATCTAGAGTTAGATCCAGGGGTAATCTCCAGAAGTCGCACTTTCGAGTGGATACCTCCAATTGTGAATGCAGAGAACACACCATGGAGTACCTTCTTCTTGCACAGAAGAAGATCTTCAGCTCGCGACTCCGAGCGACTCTGTCTCTTTTCTTTTTAATGGTAATCGCCACGTGTTGTATTTGCTTCTGACACCAGCAAGTAAAACCTTATCAATACAGTTGTATATGACTCTTTATGTACAACTAACACTGTCGAAAAAACGAAGGCGACGTGCAACTAGCAGTCGTGAATGCAAGCTTAAGATCGGATAGTAAAGTAGATTTTACTGCTATCAACAGCAAGTTCCGAGAGTCAATGGTAAAAGTTATTTTCCAAACAAGGCAGCGCATACCGAGGGAATTCGCACTGTTACGCAGATATTTTCACAGCAGTACGTACACTAATCATTCAGACCATTATGACCACCTACCTAATAGCCGGCATGTTCACTTTCGGCCAGGATAACAGCGGCAACGCGCCATGGCTTGAAAGTAATGAGACCTTGGTAGGTCGCTGGAGCTGGCACCACATTTGCACACACAAGTCACCTAACTCTCGTAAATTCCGGGGAGGGGGCGATGAGCTCTGTCACCACGTTCAATCACATTCCACACGTGTTCGATCGGCTTCAGATGTTGCGAGCTTGGGGGGAGGAGGGGGGGCAGCCCAATCATTGGAACTAGCTACTGTGTTCCTCGGACCACTCCATCACACTCCTAGCCTTGTGACATGGCGCATTATCTTGTTGAAAAATGCTACTGCCATTGGGAAACATGATCGTCATGGCGATCCTCATGGAGGGGTGTACGTGATCTCCAACCTGTGTGAGATACTCCTTGGCTGCCTTGGTGCCTTGCACGAGCTCCACTGGACCCATGGGTGCCCACCTGAGTGTTCCCCAGAGCATAATGGAGCCAACACCAGCTTGTCTTCGTCCAGCAGTGTAGGTGTCAAGGAACTGTTCCCGTTGAAGTCGACGGATTTGAACCCTCCCATCGGCATGATGAAAAAGGTATCGGGATTCATCAGATCATGCAATGCTCTGCTACTGCGCCAACTTCCAGTGCTAATTGCCAAGTTCCCATTTCAGTCGTAGTTTCCGATGTCGTTGTGTTAACATTGGCACATGTAAGAATCGTTGGCTGCGGAGGCCCACCGTTAGGAGTGATCGGTGCACTGTGTGTTGAGGAATATTTGTTTCTGCCCAGCATTAACGTCTGTTGTTAGCTTTAGCGTAGTTCGCAGCATATCCTGTTTTACCACTTTGACCAACCTAAGGCGTCCGACTTCTGTAATGAGGAGTGGCTGCCCAACCCCACCATGTATGGACGTGGCTTCATTCTGGTTTCACCACGTGTTGAAGACACTTACCACAGTATTCCCTGAGCACCCGACAAGTCGTCAGTTCCTGAAATGCTAGTGCCGAGCTACCGGCCATCACAATTTGCCGTCAAACTCAGAGAGATCACTCGCATTCTACACACGGACAGAACGCTCACTGATACTACATGCGCTGTGCGTGTGTCTGACTGGTCGGTTTTATATCCATAGTAGGTCGGTTGTCATAATGTTCTGGCTGATCAGGTCATAAAAAGATAAAGAGGGGCAAGAAATCAAACTAAATCCAATTACTGTGATCAAGGGTGTCTGTTATGCCAAAATACTTACAAAATCCCTAAACTAACTCAGAAATTTTCTCGGTGCAGTTAAGGTTCCCCTGAGTAACGAAAAGCGTGAGGAGCTTAGGTTAAAGCATTGTTTATTATTAAGGTCGAGAACGTAAGTTACGTAGAGTGGGATGGAGCGTTCTTGTGCCTGATGACGAAAATTAACAATGGAAAGATTTTCATAGCAGCTATCGGTGGCGCAACAGTACTTTTGCTAACTACTGAAGCTTTTTAGAAGAACATTGGGCCGGCGTAAGGAAACAGTTCAATCTCGAAAAAGAGTCACGCACAAATACATCACACTGAGTTTCTTAGTTTTGCGTGGGGCCCATATCTTTATACCCGAAATATGTCAAACGAATTATCTTACAAAAAGGCTATAGTTCGGTGAGGTAAAACGCTTTTTCTTATTCTGTATCACATGTTCTGCTTGAGGGTTGTGCAACAGCCTTTACTACCATTCGACTCTTTCTTCTCTTTCGTTCCTTGTTAGCAGAAACTGTGAAGTTCTGCCACCAGCTCATCCTCTTATTTCCTTTCAAGCTTTGCACACTAGATTTGTTAATCTCTTAGTCCACATTAGGCACGTCGAGACACTCTTCTTCGGGACTGCAACAACTTTTGGTTGTTCTGTTGCTAGATTTTCATCACAAGAAAACGAAAACAGCAGCTTCTTACACAATGCAACTTGAGCTCTGTATTTTAATCAGTGTTGAACAAAGCCGTGGCGTGTATCACGTCTAATGTCATTTTCAAAAAGGTTTTGCCCTCTCCTCAGAACTCTCATCCCATCAAAAAACATAGACCTCAGAGAACAGAGCTTCAACGTAAACTTTCTTAAAATAAGGTACTATTTGTTAGTCAATGGATAAGATCGGGAACGTTTCGTATGCCAGCGATAACCTAAATTTAATGAAGGTAAATACTGAGAACAATCGCTGGTGTGTCAGACTCAGCACATCATTCAAATAAACTCTCCACACTCAAATGCAACGAGCTTCGAGGAGGGTCGAGGATTAACGTCCCGTCGACGACTAGGTTATTAAAGACGAAGTAAAAGTTCAGATTAGCAAATTCAGATGAGGAAATTGCCAATGATCTTTTCTGAATAACAAGTCTGGCACTCAGCTTCAGCAATTTAGGGAAACTGTAGAAAAAGGATTCAAACCCAGATCCGTCTGGGCACACGTCTGCTGTGCTAATCACAGCGGCACCTCAGCGGCAATATGTCACATTGTTAACAGATAGCTTATTTACGAGGGTTATTCGGGAAGTAAGGAACGATCGGTCGCGAAATGGAGACCACAGTGAAAATCCGATTAAGTTTTGCACAGATGTGTTGGGCAGTTTCTCTAGTATACCCGTCGATCACGTTACGTCGTTCTTTTTAATTCTGAGCTCACAGGGAGCACATAAAGATACCTAGAACAATAGTGTCTCCCGCCAAGTACGAGCGCCTGGTGATAAATTTCGCCTGAAGCTATGTAGCCAACATTACATAACTGTCGACCGTTTTCTTCTCCAAGACAATTCTCAACCGCATTCAGCAGGGTCAATGAAGATGCTCTGGCAGCGTTTTCAATTGGAAATATTTGATTACCCACAATACCGCCTGTAATTTTCTCCTTCTGAGTTTCATCTCTACTCACATGAACCCCTGGCTATGAAGACAACATTTTGACACAGACAACGAGCTGTAGGCCAGTTTAGAGAATTGGCGGAAAGCACTGGTGGCTGCCTTCTATAACGAGGGTATTGAAAAGTTGGTACAACGTTACGACAAACGTCTAAGTCGGATCGGCGACTGTGGAGATAAGTAGCTGGAAATTCTAGCTTACATTTGCAATTAAACAGTTTTGATTTTAACTGTGGTTTGCATTTCGCAACCTATCGTTCCTTACTTTCCAAATAGCTCTCATATTTTGCAACATTACTACTGTGTATTCAAGTATTTAATACTGTGTACTCAAGTTATTAATTGATAAAGTATTTGCTTAACCCTGCTGTTCTGTTCGAGTCAGTATGACCCAAAATACACTCCTGGAAATTGAAATAAGAACACCGTGAATTCATTGTCCCAGGAAGGGGAAACTTTATTGACACATTCCTGGGGTCATATACATCACATGATCACACTGACAGAACCACAGGCACATAGACACAGGCAACAGAGCATGCACAATGTCGGCACTACTACAGTGTATATCCACCTTTCGCAGCAATGCAGGCTGCTATTCTCCCATGGAGACGATCGTAGAGATGCTGGATGTAGTCCTGTGGAACGGCTTGCCATGCCATTTCCACCTGGCGCCTCAGTTGGACCAGCGTTCGTTCTGGACGTGCAGACCGCGTGAGACGACGCTTCATCCAGTCCCAAACATGCTCAATGGGGGACAGATCCGGAGATGTTGCTGGCCAGGGTAGTTGACTTACACCTTCTAGAGCACGTTGGGTGGCACGGGATACATGCGGACGTGCATTGTCCTGTTGGAACAGCAAGTTCCCTTGCCGGTCTAGGAATGGTGGAACGATGGGTTCGATCACGGTTTGGATGTACCGTGCAGTGTCCCCTCGACGTCACCAGAGGTGTACGGCCAGTGTAGGAGATCGCTCCCCACACCATGATGCCGGGTGTTGGCCCTGTGTGCCTCGATCGTATGCAGTCCTGAGTGTGGCGCTCACCTACACGGCGCCAAACACGCATACGACCATCATTGGCACAAAGGCAGAAGCGACTCTCATCGCTGAAGACGACATGTCTCCATTCGTCCCTCCATTCACGCCTGTCGCGACACCACTGAAGGCGGGCTGCACGATGTTGGGGCGTGAACGGAAGACGGCCTAACGGTGTGCGGGACCGTAGCCCAGCTTCATGGAGACGGTTGCGAATGGTCCTCGCCGATACCCCAGGAGCAACAGTGTCCCTAATTTGCTGAGAAGTGGCAGTGCGGTCCCCTACGGCACTGCGTAGGATCCTACGGTCTTGGCGTGCATCCGTGCGTCGCTGCGGTCCGGTCCCAGGTCGACGGGCACGTGCACCTTCCGCCGACCACTGGCGACAACATCGATGTACTGTGGAGACCTCATGCCCCACGTGTTGAGCAATTCGGCGGTACGTCCACCCGGCCTCCCGCATGCCCACTATACGCTCTCGCTCAAAGTCCGTCAACTGCACATACGGTTCACGTCCACGCTGTCGCGGCATGCTACCAGTGTTAAAGACTGCGATGGAGCTCCGTATGCCACGGCAAACTGGCTGGCACTGACGGCGGCGGTGCACAAATGCTGCACAGCTAGCGCCATTCGACGGCCAACACCGCGGTTCCTGGTGTGTCCGCTGTGCCGTGCGTGTGATCATTGCTTGTACAGCCCTCTCGCAGTGTCCGGAGTAAGTATGGTGGGTCTGACACACCGGTGTCAATGTGTTCTTTTTTTCCATTTCCAGGAGTGTCGTTATAAATTTCTTTCCTTATTATTTAAATATCAAAATAACGTTATGAAATTTGGTGACGTTGTATTAAAATGCAAGGGCAGTATTTGGTTCAAAAAGGTTTAAAATATTTTAAGCCATCTGGTCATAAACCTTAAGAGTTACATACATGATGTACAGGTCAATATGACCCGACCGACATTAATATGATTAATCTAAAGTCAAATACTTTCTGGTTGTCTCATATTTTATAGTAGTAATGATTTTCGTTGTTCTCACTTACTCTCAACTTTCAACGAGTCAACAAAGGCGCTGAATTTACAACAATGGACTTGTCATTACGATTTGTCAATTGTTCTTGCTCAGTTTTTGTTCGCTATCGTAAGTTACCAGTCTGAGTTGTGACATCATGGTGATTACATCATTGACTGACGCTGAGTTGGGAGAATCAGTAAATAGCTCAACAGACGAAGGATCACTTTCCGAGTTCTAAGATCATGTCAGCAATGTATCTGAAAGCGAGTGTTCTAATGACAATGACGACAGTCCACAGCCTCTTCAAAGTAGTGTACAGACTTCTGTTACTAAAAATGGGAACATACAATGGCAGTTGACACTAGCAGCACAATACGGCCACCTACCTGCTTCGAACGTCATCAGGAGTACCCCGGGAGTTACCAGGTATTCAAGCAGCAGAATAAGTTACGTAACAAATTCATTTGAAGTATTATTTTCTACAGCACTTCAGAATAAAATAATAGAGATGTCAAATATTGAGTGGCAACGAGTTTGTGATCAACAATGGACAAACATTGATGATTCTCTTTTTCACGCATACTTTGGACTCCTATTCCTTGCGGGTGTATTTCGCTCACAAGGGGATTGTACACAAAATCTGTGCGACAAGTATACTGGGCAGAATATATTTCGAGCAACCATGTCCCTAGAAACGTTCTATAAAATATTGTGCGTCTTGCGATTTGATAAGAAATCCACTAGAAGGGAAGACGATGTACTGATAAACTCGCCGCAGTTCATGGTATCTGGGAGAAGCGGTTAGAAGTCTTTCCTAAATGTGAACGTCTACGGGCAGCTGGTAGCATTGAGGCTGCTGTCCATTCAAACAGTACATCCCAAGCAAACCTACAAAAAGTGGGATTCTATGTGACATCAAATGTTCATATGTATTGAAAGCCCGAATTTATACAGGAAAGGAGAGTGGAGCGGTACCAGAAAAACATCAGAGAATGAGAGCAGTTGCTGAGAGCAGTTGCTGATCTTATCTGTGATTTGCGGGTCAGAATGTAAAATGTGACATTTTTTTTTTTTTTTGCGTCGTAGAATTTGGATCAGCTGCTCCTGGGAAGGAAATTGACAATATTACAACCACACGTAAAAATAAGCCAGAGCTTCCATAAAATATGACCAACAAAGGAGGTTCATAGTTCTTCATTTTAGTTCACAAATGGCACAATCATGGCCAGTTGTATTCCTAAGAGAAATAAGAATGTTGTACGCATGAGCACTCTTCACCATGGTGCGAAAATAAGTGACAGGGCTGATAACACGCCAAAAGTGATTTTAGATTATAATTCAACCAGAGGAGCTGTAGACACACTCGATCAGCTAACAGGTACTTATACATGCGAACGAAGAACCAACAGATGGCCCGTGATAGTTCTCTGCAATATTGCTGATGTTACTGCTTATAAGGCATATGTCTTGTGGACTTCGATTGATCCTAACTGGAATGCAAGAAAATTGACTAGAAGGAGAATATTTTTGGAGGAACATGAAAAATCACTGTATGCAGAGCACATTGCATCAAGGAATCATTTTCCAAGAACAGAAGATTCTTTGAGAATGGTCAGGAGCATCGAATACACTGAAGGAGTGGCAGATTTGGCAAAATCAGTAACAACGAGGAACTCTACTAAACGAGCACCCTGTAAGTTAAAATAAATGCATAAATAAATAAATAAATAAATAAATAAGTTCTGTCCTTCAAGCAATGACGATAAAAGAAACATATTGTGTGAAAAGTGTAGTAAACATGTATGCAAAACATGCGTCTTCTATTTGTGTCCAAACTGTAGCAAGAAGGAAAGGAAGTGATAAGGGCAGCCGGACGGATGTTTGTTCAGAATGACTATTTTGTGGAAATGCCTGTTGTTCCTAATATACCCAGTATGAATATTAAAAATACATATTTTCTTTTGTGAACTGCTGAGTGCTATTATTATTACTATTATTATTATTGCTATGATCATTAACAACATACTGTAATATAACAACAATGTCGATGGCATACAACTGCACAAAAAATACGTGTGAGTAGAAGTTTTTTCAGCACTTTATTATGTCGAGTTATATTGACCCCAACAGTACATTTGTGTAGTAAAAGTGAACAGAACAGCGGGGTTCAATGTGAATACATTTTTCGTAGTTAGAAGATAGGAGCACCAGGTAAAACCACTAAATCTATCCGTTAAACTGAGTGACCATTTATGCTTATGAAAAGTGTGCTCATGACTTGTTCGCCGTGTACCGCGTGCCGTCCAATAAATGGCTCTGTAGCTTTTTGGTCCAGTTCTTGCTGCACCACTACAATTGTGTAGCAGCCAAATGTTTCTTTCCTCAATCTAAATGATCGGGTAGTGACTCGCCTGTGTTCTCTAAACAAATCCAGAAAATTTACCGCTGATGTTCATTTCACGCTATGCTCTATGGACAGGCCAACCATGTCATAATTATATCTATTCCTCGGAACTATTCTTACTCTGTCTTGTTAACTGCTGTTCATAGTTTTATAATAGAAATGTATCTGAAATACAGCATGACTAAAGAGGCCTGTAATATATCCAGAGGCATAATAAATACCACAAGATATTATCATTAGTATTATCTTTTTTCTTGACAAGCACCGTTTGTCGTGTTCCCAGTGCCAGAAAAACGCTCACGCACAGAAGTACACAAGGTGGACAAGCTATAAGACTAACGCAGTAACACGGTGTCAAAATTCCTTATTCGCTATGGATACATGCAAAACATGCCATGGATTGCGAAAATTCGCTAGTCTGAATTGATACAGTGCCAACTAACATCACTAAAGTAATCCGACAATCATTACTTCTGTTTTGTCCTTTATTTTTCCTCAAACGATGTCAAATAATGTTGGAATTTTATAATAAGCGTTATCACATTTAATAAGGGCATCGAATCTGGATGTCGTGGAGTAACAGTTAATAATGCCAGAAAATACATATATTTCTTGCCGATAGTTTTAGGTAAAACTTATAGTTTGATATGCCAAAAACCATTACTAACAATATGATGTATTAACAATAATTACTAGAAAGATATGCAAAAGTCGTACATATCGAGAAGAATGTGATGAAGAAGAATGGAGCACAGAATCCAGAATGTCGTCTTCTGCCGGTCCTAAGAGGATAGGAAGGTAAAATCACCGCGGCATTTTGGAAGGAATCTTGTAAAACCTAAACCAGTATGAGTCCTATAAATTAAATCTTACTTCATCTCAGCCAATGAACAAAGGTAAGAAACTGAAGGAATCAACCTCAGAACGTCGCAAAGCTTACGGCAGCAGACGTCTGGCTGTCTTTTACCAGGAAGAATATTTCTACTGCAGGAATGCGGACAGCGATAGGTGAAGTTACACAATCTGTACACAAAGGAAAACCACACGATAACCTTCCTGTCGTTAGAATGGGTCGCGCACATCCTTCGCCACTGGGGCGCCAGTTATCCGTAACACAGAACTGGAATGCGGGTTGCGTGAGGAGTAGGAACCTGCAGTAGCCGCCATAGAACTAGCATTCTCTCTCTGGTTGGATCAAATTGCTCTGAGCACTATGCGACTTAACTTATGAGGTCATCAGTCGCCTAGAACTTAGAACTAATTAAACCTAACTAACCTAAGGACATCACACACATCCATGCCCGAAGCAGGATTCGAACCTGCGACCGTAGCGGGCGCTCGGCTCCGGACTGTAGCGCCTAGAACCGCACGGCCACTCCGGCCGGCATTCTCTCTCTCTCTCTCTCTCTCTCTCTCTCTCTCTCTCGAACACACACACACACACACACACACACACACACTGTGATCAGGCCCAGGGGACTATGAAGTGTCGGCCGATCGCGGTGTCAGCCTTCGCCATACGACGTCATTCTGGCGCAGAATGGATGGGCATAATGGCACCACACTGATTTGCCGCCCATTGAAAACTCTCCAGATCTTGGAGGAGCCACGTCTCCTTTAAGTGGCTGTTTGGATGTCTTCGTGAGACTGAGACCACACCGTTACAGACTTCCTACCGAGGAAAAATCCCTTTGAATTCCGGGAACTGAAAGCGGATCCCCTGCATGGCAACGAGGCACAGAGACCGCACAGCTGTGGAGCCGACAAAAGAAGTGCGACACGTCAGAATCAGTTTGCAGCACGTTGTGAGTGATGTAATCATGACATAATCCAAAGAAATTCCAAATATTCTGTACAGTTTATACCAAAAACCTCCAGATTTTACAATCAGCACAGATAAAGTATTTCGCGCCTGTTAAACATACTTCTGACCACTCTGCTCATAGTGTGGTATTCTTAATATACTCTAACCGGTCCGGCAGAGGTAATATAGTACAGAAACCTAAAACACGACGATCATGATACTCTGCAATACGATTGTTCAGGCGTTCTATGGCAGAACACAAAAAATAACAGACATTAAACGGTAATAGTTCGGTAGTTTAGTCATAGACCTACTGCACTTTTTACTAAAAAGTGCCCCTAAATTTTTGAATAGTAATGGATAAACAACACACCGCACACAGACGATTCAAGGGAAATCCATCTCAACTATATGAAGTACGTGTATAGGAAACTGCGGAACAAAGCAAAACAAAAAATACCCCACCCGAATACCAAACAAGTCGCTCTGTTGTATACAGTGGGTGGAATCCTGCAGCAGTGTGGAACAAAACTTCGCAGCCTCGGCAACTGTTGTTGCTGTTGTTGGGGATCTCCAGTCAGAAGACTGTTTGATGCAGTTCTATAAGCTACTCTATCCTGTGCAAGCCTCTCCGACTAACTACTGCAATCTCACATCCATTGGATCTGCTTATAGTATTGGTCTCTTGGTCTCCCTCTACAACTTTTGCCTCCATACTACCCTCCAGTACTAAACCGAATATCTCTTGATGTCTCAGAATGTGTCCTATCAAACAAATCTTTCTTTTAGTCAAGTTATGCCACGAATTTCTTTTCTCTCCAATTTTGTTCAGTACCTCTTCATTAGTTACAACAGTTTAAAAGCTTGTATTCTCTTCTCGTCTGAACTGTTAATCATCAACATTTCACTTCCGTACAAGACTACAATCCAGACAAATACCGTCAGAAAAGCTTTCCTGATACTTCAGTTTCTCTTCTTCAGAAACGCTTTCCATGCTATGGCCAATCAACATTCTAAATCCTCTCTACATCAAACTTTATAAGTTATTTTGCTGGGAAAATAGCAGAGTCCATCTTCGACTTTTAGTGTATCACTTCCTAACCTAATTCCCTTAGTATCGCCTAATTTAATTCTACTACATTCAATTACTCTTGTCTTGCTTTTGTTGAAGTTCATCTGTACTTTTTCTGTCAAGACACTCTCCATTCCGTTCGACTATTCTTCCAAATCCTTTGCTGCCTTTCACAGAGTTACAATGTCGGCAAACCTCAAACTTTTTATTTCTGCTGATTGAACTTTGATTTCTTCTCCAAATTTTTCCTTGGTTTCCTTTACTGCTTGCTTACCGTACTGATTGAATAACTTCGAGGAAAGGCTACAACCGTCACTCGCTCCCTCTCAACTAATGTTTCCCTTTCATGCCATTCGACTCTTATGATTTCCTCCTGGTTTCTGTACAAGTCGTAAATAACTTTTTTCTCCCTATTCTTATCCCTGCTACCTTTAGGATTTTAGAGTGTATTCCAGTCAACATTGTCAAAAGCTTTCTGTAAGTCTGCAAATGCGTGGCTGTTGGGGGTTGCCTCGGCTTAGGAAAGGCAAAATCTGATTCTGCTTTTCGGGCCTCTGCAGACGAATTAAATTACCCAAGTTTGTTTATTTTGTCGCACAGGAGATACGCAATCTGTTGTAACTTTTTTGTTTATCTTAAAAATTGAAAACCCCTGAAGTCAAGACCGCACATGAAATCTTCTTTATTCGGATGGATTACTGGTTTCGACTAAGAATCGAGTCATCTTCAGGTCCTAAAAGATTCTTGATTAGTGTTGGTGCCCTTACAGCATCACACATCGTTAAAATCTTTCTAAAAATGACAACATCCATACATAACATAATCAAAAACAGCTTTTGATTGTTCGTAGCCAGTGTAAATGAATGACAGTCATAAAACAAAGACGTAATGCAGTTACAACTAGGTGACTAACACAATCAGTATTTACAACTTGATGATCTGCCTGATTAGAACGATGTGTGAAGCCGCAATGGCACCAACACTAATCATGAATGTTTTGTGGTCTGAAGATGGCTGGATCGTTAGCCGAAACTGGTAATCCATCCAAATAAAGTTTCATGCGCGATCGTGACTCCGCGGGTTTTCAAACAGTAACATAAATTTAAAAAAAAAATTACGTCACTTTTTCTCAACAGCCGCCAGTTCTCAAGGTGCAATAAATGATGACACTCAAGGTAACACCTTCGCGGAAAATACACTTTTCTTGACACATCTTTCTACAAGTAGAGTAGGGAAAGCAATCACGAGAATCTCTCAACAGTGATGGAGTGAGCATAGGTATGAGCACTCCATTCTACACACTTCATAACCCTAATGATCGGAAGCAAAGGTTAATTCGACCACCACCCAAGAATGACTACCCAAAATAACCAGGTGACCGCAGGCCGATTAACATATTATATGCAGCATCTAAAAAAGCACTTTCTTAATATTCTTAAACACACGATAATATCATCAAGTTTCCATAAACACCAGATGCAGTAAAAGACGATATCGCAAGCAATAAACATGCATGAGGCGACCTTGATTTCAGCAAGACTTTTGAAACTTTTGATTTCGATGTATAAGTTACGAAAATGAAAGAGGAGAATTTTTGAAACAGTGCAATACTGTGATTCGAGAGCTCGTAAAAAGGGATGTAACAACGTCGTTTGTGGGTCAGAGACCTCATAATGGAAATATGTCCTTAGTAGAAACCCCAAAGAGTTCAATATTTGGCCCATTACTTTTCAAGTTGTGTATCAATGATACTTCACCTCTGCTTTATTCTTGAAACTGACACTTACATGTTCTGGGCAACTGGCATGTATGACAACTTTATTCAGCGTGGGCACGAAACCTGGGTCTTAAACTAAGACCTACGAAGTCACAGGTCATCTACAGTTCAATCTGAAAGTTGATCAGTGACATTTTAGAGAAAGAATTCCACCTATGCTCTTTGATCGTACTCGGTAAAAGATCGCAGTATAATGCTGAATGGACATCTAAACTGGGAAGAACAATCCATCACATCATGCAGAAAATGCTTCTCTTGTCCATATGCAGTACAAACATTTAGTAAAATGTTTCGACCTCAACTAAAAAGAAAACAAACGCAGTCTGCAGTCCTGGAACATCTTTAGTAATGTGATGTAAGCCAACAAGTCACAAGCAATGCAAACACCAAACTGCTCGCGCTATCTACGAGTACTTTCGTAAGATACAGATGTTGAATGGAAATACGGAGACACCGCGAGAAATTCGTTCTTGAACGTACTAAATACAGATGCTAGCCAAACCTGCAGGTTACAATGTTGTAGCTGACCACGAACAGCACCTGCGAAATACCCTTAATACGATGCAAGTATAACTAATTGTCAGAATAGCTTTCTGTGCAGTTGCGAGTGCATTATACCGGAGCTAAGCGAATTCATGGAGAAATTGTTAGCGCTTGTATGATGGGTGCCTCTGTAACCAAGGTAGACGAAGTGTTTGGTGTTTCAAGAGTCACCGCATCAAAGGTTTATAGCGCATATGGGCTGTTCCATTTCATTTAGACCAGCAGAAATTGTACATTTGCATGTGGAAATTCAGTTCTCACTCATCTAAAGTAGACAAGTTAATATCTTTTGCAAATTCGCAGCTGCGATAAACAAGTGCTTTCGAGTGTTTTTAGGGTTCAGAGTTATTCTAATTCAATAAAATCAAGCAAATCTAAGACTCTTAGCTCAGAAACTATTACAAGTAAAATTCTCAAATAAAATTCAAACTGAAGGTAACATTGTGTGTTTTGAGGTGGCAGTTGGGCGGTATTTTTAGATCTTAAACTTAATGTAATTCTCATCATGTTTCATACTTTTTCCGATTTGAAATGGAATGTAAATTATGGCTTATTGCTCAACATTTGTTTTGAAAACAATATTAGGAGCATTTTAATATATACTATTAAAAGGAAAATTCTCAAATAAAATTCCAACTGAAGGTAATATTGTACTATGTTTTGAGGTGGTATTTATGCGGTATTTTTAAACATAAACTTAATGTAATTTTATCATGTTCCATCTTTCTTCTGAAATACACAATTTGAAATGGAATAAAAATTATGCCCTATTGTTCAATATTTAATTCAAAAACAACATTAGAAACATTTTAACGAGAACTGCAGAAAAAAATGAAAAGTAAACAGAAAGAGCGGCAAAACCCACTGGCTGCGCAACACCACATTACGCAACACCCGTGAGTCATGAAGAGACTGTTGTCGATCGACTGCTGTTTGTTACACTGTGAGAGGGTGCTGACAACAGGGACGCTTAGATCCTGAATAAACAGAAAACCGTCTTCTGTTCCTCTAAATTAATCACGTCAGTTCTTTGCCTGATGTGACTGTGGTACAGACGTGTGCTGTGTAAAGTTACAAAGATATTTTTCTGTGCATAATAGTTTAGTTGATTTCATAACAAAATTTGCTGCTTTCAGATAGGAAAGCCACAGTGTAGCTACAAAATAAGTTGCCACATGAAAAGTTTAAGTGCTAGGATAAACGACCTCCCCTCCCAACACTGCTTTATACAATTTAATCCGCACATCACAGGTCGCATAACATAGAACAGCATTATGTAAATCACCGTTGCTTCAGTTCCATGGAATTACGTTGCACACAACAGTCGATGTTAAATCTCTTCCAACGTTAACGCCACAAACGATTCTAACGTCGATCGATACGAAGGAACTGCAAAATATTGTTCTAACTGCAGAATTAAATTGTGTCAGCGGCCTTGCCGCAGTGGTAACACCGACTCCCGTCAGATCGCCGAAGTTAAGCGCTGTTGGGCTTGGCTAACACTTGGATGTGTGACTGTCCGGGTCTGCCAAGTTCTGTTGACAAGCGGAGTGCACTCAGCCCTTATGAGGCCAGTTGAGGAGTTGCTTGACTGAGAAGTAGAAGCTCCGGTCACGAAACGTGGCAACGACCGGGAGAGCGGTGTGCTGTCCACATTCCCCTCCATACCCACATCCAGTGACGCCTAAGGCCACAGGGTGACACGGCGGCCGGTCGGTACCGTTGGATCTTCAAGGAGTATTCGGACGGTGTTTGTGTGTCTTTTGCAGGATTAATTTAACAGGAACTGAAAGAATACTGCTACTTGCTCGACACAAGATATATAGGTACTCATAAACGTGTAACCTAGTTCTAGTGTTAATGTAAGTGATGAGTGTAGAGAACGCAGTAGTAAAAAGAACCGTTCGGATAGTTCTGCTGAAACGATATAGGTAGCTACAGTAGCAGGACTCTTGCTTGGTGAGTTCCCTATTAAAACGAAATGACCCTCACGGAAAAAAATATGGAAAAGTAAAACAAGAAAAGTAGCGGCTTCATTAAAAGCTTCGGTGTTTCAGCAGTGAGACAAATGACATTTCTGATAATCTAAAAATGACATTTATTCCTGCTCAGGACAGAAACTCTTAAAATTCAGATCCTAAGTCTGCTTTTGCTAAACAGGTCAACTGCAAAAACTCAAAATCATTTTAGTGCAACGGACCATGTGCTTTTGTCTGTTGCTAAAAATTCAAAATCATTTTAATGCAACAAACACATGATTCCAGCGGAAAAGACTTTGTATCAAAGGTATTACCGAAGTGCGCACCGGAAAGAAAGACAAGTGATTCCCTTCCACAAGAAACTATAATTTGGTCATTGAATTTCACCAGGCGGAAGAACTTATGAGACAAATGCCCCCCCAAAAAAGATCATCTGACAGTTAGGAAGCACGAAAAAAAAAAACAGGTGCAGGAGAAATTAGTACTGTACAATCTCGAGAAACTCTATCGTAATTTAAAGGGCAAATATCCTACCAATATGATAGGTTTCTCAAAATTCGACCAACTTCGACCTCGACATCGTGCTTTATCGTATCTGGCGAGACTGTCTGCATGGATGACGCAAAACTAGAGCATTCACCTCGTCAAAAGAGCACTTTCCTTAAAAAGGTATCACCACTGCATTTCAATTATCATTTGTAATCCATCCCAAGCATCCTGCTTTTTTAATAAATGTAAAATGTGGCAGGACCCCTCTGGATTGAAAGAGCATACTGAATATGAAACTTCCTGGCAGATTAAAACTGTGTGCCCGACCGAGACTCGAGCTCGGGACCTTTGCCTTTCGCGGGAAAGAGCTCTACCAACTGAACTACCGAAGCACGACTCACTCCCGGTCCTCACAGCTTTACTTCTGCCAGTATCTGATGTGAGGACCGGGCGTGAGTCGTGCTTCGGTAGCTCAGTTGGTGCAGTCTGCTTTAGACGGTGGCGCGGCACGGACCTGCCGTCCCGGCCGCGGGCGCGCGTGGACGAGGAAGTGTTTACACCGCCGGTACTCGCGCGTTTTGTTGTTTGACTCGATCACCATGGCACACAATTTTCGAAACACTACGCTCCAATTTACTTTCGACAACGAATTTGCCAGACCCAAAGCTTTCGAAATAGAGCGTTTTTGAGGGGGCAAGTTCGTTACCTGAAGCAGATATAATTGGAATACACCTGTCCATTGTAAGCAGTACAATGTACGTAAAGATGACCGATGAAGCTGCTTGTGAAAGAATCTCTCCGCTGCTCAAAGAGGATTTAAATTTCGGCACTCTGACGGTCATATCAGCGAAGTAACAGTAGCTCCTTCAGGATTGGGTGTGAGGGTCATTCGGATCTTTGAGTTGCCGTTTGAGGTGCCAGAATCGATGGTTACTGAATCGCTGCGACCATATGGAACGGTACTTAGTCATACACCTGAACGCTGGGCACGTTTTAATACCTATCTTGTACTAAACGGCGTGCGACAGGTGCGGATCGTCCTTACTAAACATATCCCGGATATTTATACATTGGCGGATGTCGAGCTATTGTGATCTACGATGGCCAGTCACACACCTGTTCTGGCTGTGGTGGAGTAGGACATATCGGCTCGGAGTGCATACAACGCCGCGTCGTGCAACTGCCACATAGAGAAACGTCACGGTGAGAAGTTCCCACGCAACTGCCGATGACGTACGTGTCGGTGGTCCGCCGGGAGGTGTTGCCAAAGTTCGGAGCGTGACAAGGACGTGTTTATGCAAGAGCAGACCGAGTTACGGGAGCATGGAGGTGACTCTGAGAATGTCCCTACCCCCACGTCACGTCAGTTGAGGGAGGAACCTTCCGAAAACTCACATGTAGCACACGGCGTGGAAGGAGAGGTCGAGACAGTGGCGCCGGCAACGGACCAACGAACGATCGACGCACACAGTGAGGCAGCAGATGGCAGGGCGCGCAAACAGCGATCGCCGAAGCGTCGCCATAGTTCGGGTGACACGTCCCCCCCTCGCCTAGGGGACACGGAAGGTATCCTAGCCGCAGAACTGTCTGACACAGAAAACGTGCCTTTAGATGACGCTAACAGGATTCCGTCAGATGGTGACCGGTTGTACTGCCTTTCAGATGGTCCCTCTTCATTGAAACCGGCTGACCCAGCGCTGCCGACGAAGGAGTCCGGGACACCAATGTCCCGGCAGCCACGGCGAAATACATCAGAGGACGTTTCTCGGATGGATGACCACGGCAACTGGGCGGAACCAGTCGAAGACATACAGGAATTGCCACCCCCAAATGATGACCACTCACCTACAGGATGCACACCACGGAACGACAACAAAGGAGGGCAGCCCGTTGGCGGGCACTCCTATAAGCACGAATAGTGGACTAAAGCCCTTGGAGTTCTCAATGACATGACACGAGCATGACAACGACAACGAACCAAGCATATAAGGTGGGCACAGTGAACATTAACACCGCACGTTCGCTTGCAAAGATGCAACTTCTCCAGGACATGATATACGCCACAGGCGTTGATATTCTGCTGACGCAGGAAACCTGCAATGCTGCTTTTCTCGATGCGCATGGATACAACACTTACCTAGCGCCGACTCCAGATGAACGACGTGGCACAGCGATACTAGTCCGGGAAGGGATTCCGATGTGTGACCTGGATTACCTTTCTTCGGCTCGGGGTTTGGCTATGACCGTGAACGGCATTCGTATCGTCAATATCTATGCACCCTCCGGATCTGACAACCGACACGTGCGTGCACGGTTCTACTCGGAGGAGATTGCCCTCTATTCCATGGGAGGTATGACCACATCTTTTAACTGTGTACTCACACCGAAGGATCAAACTCCTAATTTCAGCTCCTGCCACACATTGAACACAATCTCCCGGGACGTGGCCCTTATGGACACGTCGGAAAAGATCCATGGGCAGCGAGAGGGCTACACGTATTTTACTAGCCACTCGGCGAGCAAGCTGGATCGGATTTATGTTTCTGACGGATTAAGAGATCACGTGTTGGCTGCTGAACGTTGGCCCACAGCTTTAACGGATCACCTTGTATATTTATTCACGTTAACCCTCTCACGGCAGCGGGTCTGGCGGAGTCGTAGTTCCTGGAAACTTAATTCATCCTTATTGGTGGATCTCGAATGTCGCCAGCGGATCGAAGAAACATGGCAGACTTGCACTCGCCGTCTGCCGCTGCACCGTACGGTTCTTTCGTGGTGGTTTCAGTGTGCAAAACCGGCGATACGAAGAGCTCTCATAACGTATGGCAAGGAAAAAGCGAAATGGCTCCGATATACACTTGATTATTACTACATGGTGCTCCGCGACCTGTCCTCCAGGGCCCCATCGCCCGAGCGTCAAGCGGAAGTCCATCACATTCAGGCCCGCATTTTATCGATCACGAGACGTCGACTGGAGGGACTTTCGATCCGTGCTCGGTGCTTGGACAACGTCGATGGATAACGCATTGGCATGTATCATGTGTCCAAGGGACATGCGCGTAATCGCCGATCCCTAATCACAGTTCTTCATGATGACGATGGTCGGCCCTTGACGTCACAACAGGACATTGCTGCTGAGTTTCTGGAGTATTACCGCCTCCTTTTCACTGGGACGCCGACGGACAATCCGACACGAGAAGAAATTTTGCGACAGATGCAAACGGAGGTGGGTGGTCCGGATGCAGAGACGCTATTGGAACCCCCAACGGAAGATGTCATGCGGGGCGCACTCGCGAAGGGTGCGGTGCATAAATCCCCTGGGCCAGATGGGTTGACACTCGAATTTTACTGCGCATTTGCGTATTTAATGATGTTCCAGTTGGTATTTATGTATAATGAGTTATTGAACCCTGACACGGATGTTCCGTCGCAGTTTATGGCGGGACTGCTTATACCAATACCGAAATCGACAGCGAGTGTCAGCGCCCATTAATTTAGACCGCCCACGATGCTCAATACTGACTATAAGATCTTTGCGTAAATGTTGGCGGCAAGGCTCAAGACTGTAATATCCAAGACAATACCACCAGACCAGGCTTGTCTAGGGGTTCGGAGCAACATACGTTCTATCCTCGGCGAATACCATGACGTAATTTCCCTGACGGAAGCTTTCCGCATGCGATCGGCGTTCGTATCGGTGGATTTTGATCGTGCCTTTGACAGGATCAACTATGATTTCCTTGACTCGAGCATGCGACGCATGGCGATACCACAGGATTTTATTACCATCCTCATGCGCCTCCTTCGCGGCGCTTCTTCGACAATGAGAGTCAATGGCAGGGAGGTAGGAACTATTCCTGTTTGCAGCTCAGTTAGGCAAGGATGTCCCTTGTCGATGATAGTGTTTACAGTAGCGCTCGAACCATTGATGCAGACTCTTAGACGGACTCTAACAGGCGTCCGACTCCGTGTGAGCTCCTTCACGTGTCATGCATATGCCGACGACTTGATGATACTCGTCCGGTCGGAGAACGAAGTTGGTCAGGTGGTTACCCTTCTTACTTCGTACGGAGTAGCTGCGGGAAGCGGGGTCAACATGAATAAAACCAAGATCATGCACATCGGTCGAGGGCTAGACGCTCTGCACAGTCCGTTTACGACGGTGGATATCTTGCGATGCTTAGGTGTATTGTTTACCCGATCGCTACGGCAGTCAGCGGCGGCGAGCTATCGACGTCTCCTCCAGAACGTCCGACTGCACATACGCAACAATTCACTCCCAACGCACGACCTGCTCCAAAGGGTGGACTACACTAATGTTCACCTGGCCTCGTGACTGCCGCACCTGGCACAGGTACTGCAATTGCTACATGGTACTGCTGACAGATCAGTGGCGGTCTTTGGATACTATGTCAGCCAAGGAATGTTGTTTAAGATCAAATACGAGACTTTAACTCTCCCACACTATTCTGGAGGACTTAACCTCAGGAATGTGCGGAACAAGGCTCTAGCTCTATACCTGCGAGCGACGCCACGCACTTGGAACCAACGGCAACACGCCATCACGTCGGCCATCCTGGCTGTGCTTCTTCCCACGTCCTTTGAACCACCGGTGGCGGTAGGCACAGCCTCGACCTTGTTTTCTCACGTCGCGCGATTTTTTGTTGATTTTACAAGAATCCGCACTACCCGTGAGATATATCGATACTTGCGGCGTCATCATGGCAGCAATGTTGTCGAACTTAAATACCCAACACGAAACTGGCGACAGGTTTGGCGAGTTGTCCGTACAACTCTCCTCACCACAGCAGCGCGATAGTCATGGTATACACTAATCAACCGCAAGACAGTCAACCGCCAACGATTGTACGACATTCGCATGGTAGATTCCCCGCTCTGCCTTATATGTGGAATGCAGGACACCGACGAACATTCTCTGCAGTGAGGTGAGGCAAAGGATGTTTGGCGGCTGACGCAACGCATCACGGCCCTCCTCCGACGCACCGACGAATCCACGATCACGACGGACGCTTTATTTTTCCCTGACGCTGTATTTTTCCCCTCACAAAAAACTTCGGCAATCCGATGGATTGGAGGACACGCATCGCACTACGTGCTCTCGCGGACCTTGATATCGGGCATGGACTATTGGCATTATCTACTAGAACAACACGAAATCATCCGACGCCACTCTAAATATAAAACGCATTTTGCAGCTTATTTCATAACCCCCCGAAGCGGTGGGGTGTCCCAGGTTTACGTTGTTTCGAGGGATAGGATGTACTCCAATGAAGTGACGAGGATGTCACTTCATCCCTATATTTCTTTACCTTCTTTTTTATATATTATTTTTCTTTTGGGACATTAAAATGAAATGGATAAATAAAATATTATTGTTACTAACAAAAAAATTACAATGTACAATGTTTCCTTCCTGTTGCCCCTCCCTTATTTATCCTGTCAGGAGACAGGGACACCGTGGCCAGGCCTCCAAGTACGACCCCTGCCCACTCTGCCCCCTGACTGTCATAAAAAACTATGGATAAAGCGTCAGCCATGTAAGCAGGAGATCCCGGGTTAGAGGCCCGGCATAGTAAAAAAAAAAGTTGGTAGAACACTTGCCCGCGAAAGGCAAAGGTCCCGAGTTCGAGTCTCGGTTGGGCACACAATTTCAATCTGCCAGGAAGTTTCATATCAGCGCACACTCCGCTGCAGAGTGAAAATCTCATTCTGCATACTGAATATGTTTGCCAATATGGTCTGGTCTGGTACAAACAGTGAATTACGACTGAAAGAACAACATTAGAGACCTTGGGGAAACCTGAAGATGAAATTATTGTTCTTCCCGTTGTATGTCGTTCGTTGGAATTTCCGATTGTTTAAAACACGATACAGTCGCAGTTCATTAGTTTCACATACATTTAATGAAGTTCGTCAAAGATAAATTTCAAACGTTGTCTAAAATAATGTGCTTTACTCGTAGTGCTTCTTACCAATACAAAAATCGGAAAACTTTTCAAATTTATGAAGTCATCTAGAAGATTTTTCGGTAATAGCAGAATGGCACTTTCTTTCAAAATCTCATGGAAAGAAGCCATGCGATGGCGTTGATTGAACTGTCAAGAGACCAGCAGTTCGAATTACTCTCGAAGGTCTCATACAAGATCAAATAACCACACATTACGAGTTGTATCGATGTATAGCATTAAGTTTGACAACGATAACGTTGTTACGTGCCGAAGGAGAAGAAAAAGTGCTTCGTTGTGGGTTCGAATACGTAGTCGCAGTGAGCGTAATAATATAGGCCTGCATTCCACTTCCGAAGTCAAAATGATGACAGAGACATGTTCACATGCAACAGAGAGTGCGGAGATAATGATATGTAAGAAGATGCAACCGATCAGTCCTTGAAGCCTGGTGTTGACCTTGACTAGCTGCGAAGCATCTTCTCATCTTGAGTGGCAGACGACACCCATCGCAACCTAAGTACAGCGTGAGCTTTAATATTTATTATTTAATTATTTTTTTCTACGTTTCATAATAAGGTCCTCCATATAACTTAGAACTGAAATCAATGTACAATAAAATGCTATTCAATTATTTGTAAGTTTTCACGAAAACTGTATTTATGCTTAATACATGAGTAAAAGATTTTTAAAATTGCATTACATATAGTTATTTTATTGTTATATACCTCCATCAGCAACAGACATTCTGCTTCAAAATCAATCGTAGTTCACTGAAATCCTACATAATGATCTTGAGTTACACGACAGACAAATTGTCGCGTTCGGAGAATAACCCAGATTTCACCGAATTTAAACTCGAAAACTAGTAAACATTTAAGATATACACTCATGGAAATGGAAAAAAGAACACATTGACACCGGTGTGTCAGACCCACTATACTTGCTCCGGACACTGCGAGAGGGCTGTACAAGCAATGATCACACGCACGGCACAGCGGACACACCAGGAACCGCGGTGTTGGCCGTCGAATGGTGCTAGCTGCGCAGCATTTGTGCACCGCCCCCAGTCAGTGTCAGCCAGTTTGCCGTGGCATACGGAGCTCCATCGCAGTCTTTAACACTGGTAGCATGCCGCGACAGGGGCGTGAGGTCTCCACAGTACATCGATGTTGTCGCCAGTGGTCGGCGGAAGGTGCACGTGCCCGTCGACCTGGGACCGGACCGCAGTGACGCACGGATGCACGCCAACACCGTAGGATCCTACGCAGTGCCGTAGGGGACCGCACCGCCACTTCCCAGCAAATTAGGGACACTGTTGCTCCTGGGGTATCGGCGAGGACCATTCGCAACCGTCTCCATGAAGCTGGGCTACGGTCCCGCACACCGTTACGCCGTCTTCCGCTCACGCCCCAACATCGTGCAGCCCGCCTCCAGTGGTGTCGCGACAGGCGTGAATGGAGGGACGTATGGAGACGTGTCGTCTTCAGCGATGAGAGTCGCTTCTGCCTTGGTGCCAATGATGGTCGTATGCGTGTTTGGCGTCGTGCAGGTGAGCGCCACAGTCAGGACAGCATACGACCGAGGCACACAGGGCCAACACCCGGCATCATGGTGTGGGGAGCGATCTCCTACACTGGCCGTACACCTCTGGTGATCGTCGAGGGGACACTGAATAGTGCACGGTACATCCAAACCGTCATCGAACCCATCGTTCTACCATTCCTAGACCGGCAAGGGAACTTGCTGTTCCAACAGGACAATGCACGTCCGCATGTATCCCGTGCCACCCAACGTGCTCTAGAAGGTGTAAGTCAACTACCCTGGCCAGCAAGATCTCCGGATCTGTCCCCCATTGAGCATGTTTGAGACTGGATGAAGCGTCGTCTCATGCGGTGTGCACGTCCAGCACGAACGCTGGTCCAACTGAGGCGCCAGTTGGAAATGGCATGGCAAGCCGTTCCACAGGACTACATCCAGCATCTCTACGATCGTCTCCATGGGAGAATAGCAGCCTGCATTGCTGCGAAAGGTGGATATACACTGCACTAGTGCCGACATTGTGCATGCTCTGTTGCCTGTGTCTATGTGCCTGTGGTTCTGTCAGTGTGATCATGTGATGTATCTGACCCCAGGAACGTGTCAATAAAGTTTCCCCTTCCTGGGACAATGAATTCGCGGTGTTCTTATTTCAATTTCCAGGAGTGTATTTTTATGAAAGTTGTTTTCCTTTAGAGTAGCTGACTCATGGAGAAATTGTCAATTTTAAAAAATACGAGGTTAATTTTCTCATTTTTCGTCCGATTTGAAGGGAAATAGCCCATAGAAGGAAAGCGGAAAAATATCATCAGCCAAGTCACAAAGCGTAGAGAGATCGTGACAGACGGTCATTCGAGAGATATGTACGAAAAATAAGACAACAGCTGCAAAGATCACTGCAGAACCGAATGTCGGACACTCGAATCATGTCAACAGCAAAACAACACGAAGGGCACTCAATAAGTACGGTATCGCAGGGTAAGCTGGAATTCCAGGGCCGTCCGGAGTGGCCGAGCTGTTCTAGGCGCTTCAGTCTGGAACCGCGCAACTGCTACGGTCGCAGGTTCGAATCTTGATTCGGGATGGATGTGTGTGATGTCCTTAGGTTAGTTAGGTTTAATTAGTTCTAAGTTCTAGTGGATTGATGACCTCGGATATAGTCCCATAGTGCTCAGAGCCATTTGAACCATTTTTGGAATTCCAGAACCACTCATCATTGGTGCAAATGCACAAAAGAGGAAACGTGGTGCCGAAGCCATAAAACCTGGACTCTGGAGCAATGGAAGAACGTCATTTGGTCGGATGAGTCTTGTTTCACACTGTTTCCAGCGTCTGGTAGAGTTGATGTTCCAGTATTGAAACATGGCGGAGGTTCATTGATAAGTTGAGCAGCCATAACGTGGTTTTCCATGAGCCCCATGGATGCCCTGCAGGGTCGCATAGCCGCCAGGGATTATGTGACCATTTTGACTGATCAGCTCCAGCTCGTGATGGAACGTTTGTTCTCCGTTGGCGACACTGCGGTCCAAGGCGACAGGGCCCGTGTTCACGCTGATGGCATCCCGAAGGACTGGTTTTGTGAACTGGATGATGAACTGTCGCATCTTTCCTGGCCGCCACTGTTACAGGCCTCAATATGACTGAACCCTTGTGGTCTGCTTCGGAGAGAAGGGTGTGTGTTTTCTGTCCTCCTCTATTATCATTATCTGAAACTGTCACTACCTCGTAGTAATAATGGTATAATATCCCACCGAAAACCACACGAGACTTATATTTATCCACCTCTGGACGCCTGGAAGCTGTGTTGCATGCCAACATTTTCCTGCACCGTATAAGGATTAGTAATGTTGTTGTGTTTAGGTTTTTCCAAAATTTAGTATGCGAATAATATTTCATTGTTTTGATTATGTGAGGTCTTATGTCCACTGGAGGTGGTGTGACCTGAAACGTGACATAATTTTCAGACCATTTCTGTTATTCGTATGCTTCTAAGTCGCCAGTTCCCTCAACGCCTCTGCTCGCGTTTCTGATGCCTACCATAACAGAACTGTAATACAAGATCGGATACGTCCAGCATATTAACTCTGCTTATGCGTGGAAATAAGTCTTTCTCCAACTTCTACTCAATTTCAGCCGTACTGCTCTGAAACAAATTACTCTGCAACCTCTGTCTTATCCGGAATCGCTCTGTATTTAAGAGTAGATTCAAGCTCTATTTATTATCATCGGCATAAATTCCTTCTCGGCATATCCCAACTGTTCGCCTTCTACCAACAGTGAACCAGAAACTCTTGTCACATAGTAAACCACGCCCATGCTTTCCTCACCCTTGCCTATTTCTGTTTCCTCCCTCTCTCTCTTGTGTTAACTTAACACTGTTATTACTCACTCTTTCTCTGGCCAGTCAACTCCTTCTCCACGACTGTTTCCTTCTGTTCTGCTGTTATAAGTTACTGCTAGCTGTCGGTACCCATATTCGATACAAAATTAATGAGGAATTTCCTTAACACTATGCTAATAATATTTAAATACCGTACATTCACTATTAAAGCTATATGTTGTGGTTGGCAGGAGAGCCAACACCGTATTGCTAAAGGAGGCCAAAATGCACGCGTCTCAGCTCACGCAGGCTGGCGTGAGGTCTGGAACATGACAAGAGAATTAGAACTGAGAAAAACGGACGTAGCTGGTGGAATACTTAACTTTAATCCATTAATGATGAAGTCGCTCTTGACGGTACATGATTCACAATATCAATAGTAACTGAATATGGCGCCTTGCTAGGTCGTAGCAAATGACGTAGCTGAAGGCTATGCTAACTATCGTCTCGGCAAATGAGAGCGTAGAAGTCAGTGAACCATCGCTAGCAAAGTCGGCTGTACAACTGGGGCGAGTGCTAGGAAGTCTCTCTAGACCTGCCGTGTGGCGGCGCTCGGTCTGCAATCACTGATAGTGGCGACATGCGGGTCCGACGTATACTAACGGACCGCGCCCGATTTAAAGGCTACCACCTAGCAAGTGTGGTGTCTGGCGGTGACACCACACTATACAGTGGAGAAGGATGCCTTGTTTGATGAAGATGAAATAAACGAAAATAATCGCAGAACACGGAGTATCACGATAAACTGTGACTTGATTTTTCTGTGGAATTCTCCGTTCTAAGAATACTGAATACAAATCCACACTATATACACTGATCTGCCACAAAATTATGACCACTTACGTAATAGCCGGTATGTCCACCTGTGGCGAGGGTAACCGCTGCGACGCAATGTTTCGTGGAAGCAGTGAGGCCTTGATAGGTCGATGGAGGAAGCTGGTACCACGTCTGCACACACAAGTCACCAGAACATCAACTGGAACTCTGCATTGTGTTCCTCGAACCACTCCATTACACGTTGGCCTTGTGCTATGGACCATTGTCTTGTTAAAAAAAGCCATTGCCGTCGGGAAACATGATCGTCATGAAGGGATTTACTTGGTCTGCAACCAGTGTACGATACTCCTTGGCCGTCTTGGTGCCTTGCACGAGCTCCACTGGACCCATGAATGCCCACGTGAACGTTCTCCACAGCATAATGGAGCCATCGCCAGCTTGTCTCCGTCCCACAATAAGATGTCAAGGAAGACGACGGACTCGTGTCCTCCCATCGGGATGGTGAAGAAGGTATCGGGATTCACAAGACCATGCAACTTTCTGCCTGTGCGAAAACGGCAAGTGCCGATGGTCACGTGCCCATTTCTGTAGTTACCGATGTCGTGGTGTAAACATCAGCACATGCATGCGTCACTGGCTGCGTAGACCGATCGTTAGGAATGTTCGGTGCAGTGCGTGCTCAGACACACTTGTACTCTGCCCAGCATTACAGTATGAAACTAGTTCCGCCACAGTTCGCCGCTTATCGTGTTTTATCTGTCTGTCCATCCTACGACGTCCGACATCTGTAATGAGAGATGACCGCCCAATCCCACGATATCTGGGCGTGGTTTGACCTTGGTTTCGCCACGTGTTGAAGACACTCACCACAGCACTCCCCTTACACCCGAAAAGTCATGCAGTTTCAGAAATGTTCGTGCGAGCATCCAGACCTTCACAATCCGCCCTCGATCAAACTCACATAGATCGCGCGCCTTCTCCATTCTACACACGGACAGCACAATCATTGATACTACATGCACCTTGCGTGTGTCTGACTAGCAGTCATTCCTCGCCAGGTGACGCCACTATAGCCTCTACGGGGTTGTATCGATGGTTGGTCGGTGGTCATAATGTTCTGGCTGATCAGAGTAGTATAAGATTGCTCTATGTGTTGCAATTAATCCAATTGCTCTTCCAAACCTTGTAATTCTCATCCTGATTCTCTGTCTATGTTCTACATCGTCCATTAGTTGTACGTCAGGTCTTCAGAAAATAAGTTACCCGTGTTGTCCTACGCGAAGACCATTCTGCAAAAAGAGTGGCGCGTTGTCAGAAGAGAGTACATCTTCCGGGTCTCTTGCAGACGCAATTCTGCTACGGTACGGATAACAGGTGCATCAAAGTTTAACAGTGACGTGGCGCTGATGCTGGAAATGTACTTCACAGATTAAGCATGCGAAACAGTACGAATCTTGTGGGTATAACGTCTAAATTACACACAGATATTCAGCTTGAAATTCTGGTGTTATATGTACCACATTTTAATCAAGGCCAGGCAGAAGTAGGTGCTACTGGTCGGAAACTCCAGATCAAGCACCAGGCGATTTCTATCTGGAGGAAGTGGGGGCGGAGGAGGTGGAGGGGGTGGTGGTAGAAAGAGATTTTACAACGGTAAGAACGTTCACTTAGAGATTCTGGAACCGCTCCTTGACCAAGGGGCGGATTTCAGTCGTTGAGGAACTGAACGATTGGTATAGCGATCCTACCATTGCTTACAGGACTTGGTGGATACGTTAAAAAGTACTTGCATGCATCTGTTTCACTGTGACTGTAGAGCAGCATTCAATAAAAGGTATTTGGCCAGCCGCCATATTCTACAGTTTACTTTTTTAAGTCCCCTCCTTTTTGGTATGGGTTAAATATGAACAATATTCTGGGATGAGTCAAGTGTTTTGTACGGAGCCCTATTTATAAAACTGACTACATTTTCCCAGTATTCTACCAATGAACCGGAGTCTATGTAGTCATCGAATTTCATTTACGCGCAAATTGTACCAACAGATATTTTCTATGGGTGTGCAACGGCTTTCTTTCTTTAAACGAATTTTTGTGCTGTTTACAAACTGCAACACTTTCTAAGCTTCTTACGCTAATTAAGGCCATTTAAGTATGATATTTTCCGAATTTATTTCTGACTAAAAAGCGATTCTGATAGTTGGCGTCAAAGGTTTTTGTTAATCATGCCTTTTGATTCTTGTGATGATATTTCCAAAGAAACTTTCAGTCCCTAACACATATTTCTATCTAACTGAGAAGTTCACTTACAATTGTCATAGATTTGGCTTTAATTTTTTTTTAATGGTTCAAATGGCTCTGAGCACTATGGGACTTAACTACTCTGGTCATGAGTCCCCTAGAACTTAGAACTACTTAAACCTAATTAACCTAAGGACATCACACACATCCATGCCCGAGGCAGGATTCGAACCTGCGACCGTAGCAGTCGCGCGGTTCCGGACTGCGCGCCTAGAACCGCTAGACCACCGCGACCGGCAATTTTTTTTTTAATACAACGAAATATTTTCTTATGAATTGTCATACCGTATTTAACCACCTTAGGGGCTGAATTTCCAAGGACAGTGAATCACTTCTTATTTTTCTGACAGAGAAGCCAAATACAAATTTTCATAGCGTTACCACTGAAAAGATTTCTTAATTAAATAATTTCGTAAAACTTTTCATCGTCTATTCCTCTCCTTTAGAGTTTGAATTTCCAAAAACACTGAAACATGTATTTTTTTATTTCTATGCGAGTAGTCAAATACAATTTTTCATAGATGTTGCTGTAACAATAATAACGTTTTCCTTTTTCTTTTCAAAAAAAATCTCTCAAACAGGCATTTAACCCTCAGAAGTTGAACTTACAAGAATTCTGCAACGCGTATTTCTTTATATTTCTGGTCGAGAAATCAAATACAAGTTTTTGTAGTTGTTGCTTTAAAACTGTCTTAATAGCAACATATTTTCAAATAGCCTTTCACCCATATACACCAACTTAAGAGTGGAATTTGGTACAATCCCTTCTTAAACAATGCCAACAGAAATAAGATGAATACCATTTCCAAATTACAAGTTTCCATTCTCAGCGATTTAGGTGGGCGATGTTGAGTCAGTAAATCAGTCTGGTTCTGTTTCACACCCCTTAGCGATCAAATTTCCAAAAAACAGTGAAAGACTTGTTCTTTCATTTCTAACCGAGATGCAAAGTACCAATTTTTAAAGATTTATCTTGAAAAATGCTTTTACAATGAATATTTTCGTAATAACATTTAACTCTCTATTTCACCCAGTTATGGTTGAATTTTGAAGAACAATAAAATGCGTATTTTTTATTTCTAACAGAAAAGACAAATATATATTTTCGTAGATTTAGCTTCAAAAATGTTCGCATTATGAAATACTTGCATAAAAACTTTTATCCCATCTTTCACCCCTTTAGGTGTTGAATTTCCAAAAACACATATTTTTTAATTGTAACCAAGAAGTCAAATACTATTTTTTTATAGATTTAGCTTTAAAACTACTTTAGTAGTTCTTTAATAATAAATTATTTTCAAAAAAAAATTCCACTCACTGTTTCCCCTTCATAGATATTAAATTTCCAAAAGATTGGTTGGTTGGTTGATTTGGGGGAGGAGACCAAAGAGCGAGGTTATTGGTCTCATCGGATTAGGGAAGGAAGAGAGCCGAGCCATTTCAAAGGAACCATCCCGGCATTTGCCTGAAGCAATTTAAGGAAATGACGGAAAACTAAATCAGAATGGCCGGACACGGGTTTGAACCGTCGTCCTCCCAAATGCGAGTCCAATGTGCTAACCACTGTGCCGTCTCGCTCGGTATTGCATAAGAGATGTAACACGGTTTTCTTTGTTTCTAACCGAAAAGTCAAAGACTAATTTTCGTAGGTCTTGCTTTAAAAATGTCTTAAAAGCGACATACAGGGTGGCTCACGAAATGGGTTACCAATTGTTTCTTTCACAATTTACGAGGCACATTAGATATCCCGCTGGGATCTCTACAGCAGTACCAGCAGAGCTTGGAAAAACAAATGAGTTACGAAATGACGTATAATTCACGATACCGCCGCTAGGAGACTAGTTAGCAGCAATGGCTGACAATGGAAGACTGACGACAAAGCAACGATCGGCAATTGTGTTACTTTTTCATGAAGCGAAAAGCCTTGTTGTGACTCAGAGGCGTTTTCGACAACAGTTTGACACACGATGGGTCCCGTGCAAGAAGACCATCCACAGGTTGTGCGATAGATTTGTACAGAAAGGAACAGTATTGGAAGCGAAGCGACTTCGGCCTAAGCCTGTTTGTTCGCCGGAGAATATTGAAGCAGTACGAGTTGTTGTACAGAGAAGTCCCGGGAAATCGTGTAAAAAGGCAGCAGTGCAACTGGGAATATCCAGACGCTCCGTTCAACGCATTCTTAAAAGTGACCTCCATATGTACCCATACAATATGACCTGTGCACAGAAGCTCACTGAAGAACACAAGCAGCAGAGACTACTGTTTGCTCAGTGGGCGGAGGATAGGGAAGAAACTCTCAACAACGTTTGGTTTTCAGACGAGGCGCATTTTCATTTAGACGGTGTGGTTAACAAACAAAATGTACGCTTTTGGGCCACTAAAAACCCACAAGTGCTTCATGAACGACAACATTATCCTCTGACGATTACAGCGTGGGGAGCAATTTCCAGTCACGGACTTATTGGACTCTTTTTCTTTGAAGAAACTGTGAACAGTGAGCGTTATTTGAGCATGTTTCGCAATAGCTTCATTCCACAGCTTCTTGCTACTGACTTGCCCCTCAACACGCAGTGGTTCATGCAAGATGGAGGAAGGCCACATACTGCAAACACTGTGTTGGAGTTTTTACACGAGCATTTCGACATGCGGATCATTTCACTCGGGTTTCCAGGTCGCTTCAATGACGGACAAAATTGACCCCCCCCCCCCCCAATAGTCCAGACCTCAATCCGTATGACTTTTTTCTTTGGGGTTACCTAAAGGGAAAAAAATTTCCCGAACGTCCACGCTATTTAATGGAGCTCAGAAGACTTATTCTTCAAGCCTGCAGTAAAATTACGGAAGACATATGTCTTAGGGTAATCACTAACTTCAGTGTTCGTTTGAAGGAAGTTAGGAAACGAAATTGTGGACAAATTGAGCATGTGCTGAGTTAGAACAAATCTCCATGGACGGCTCTTCATTGTAGTATATGTTCCTTTTAGATTGTATTGAAAATAAAATTTATATTCAAAAACAAAATGGTAACAAAATTCGTGCGCCACCCTATATTTCCAAAAAACATTTGATCGCTTATTTCACCCCATTAGGGATGGAATTTCGAAAAATTCCTTATTAAACGACGCCTACCGTATAAGATCGCCACCGTCTCCAGATTTCGAGTTTCTATCCTAAGCGGTCTGGGCTGCGCGAAGATGAGTCTGCCAGTGAGGACTTTGTCTGTTACAGAGATAGATATGTAATGAATGAATATGAGTGAATTGTGAATATGAGCGAATTAAGTTGCAAATCAATAATAAAACCACGCCAGTGGCTGACTGGTGCCACATCAAAATGTTGCAGCTTTCCCGCGAGAAAATCTGAAAAATATAACACGTAGTACAATAAATATTGAAATAAACACATTAACTCGTGAATTTGTAAAAATACAACACGTTGTTAACTCAAAGGCAGTTATTATATCAGAAATCATTGATAACTACAGCCCACGATGCTTACATTCTGACGGCTGGACGAGGAAAGACAAAACCGAGCAGCCAGGTTTCCCCTAGCTGCTCTCGAAAAAAACTGAAGGTCGTGCCTTACTTTATTTGTGCAGATAAAGCAAAAAAATGGTTCAATTGGCTCTGAGCACTATGGGACTTAACATCTATGGTCATCAGTCCCCTAGAACTTAGAACTACTTAAAGCTAACTAACCTAAGAACATCACACACATCCATGCCCGAGGCAGGATTCGAACCTGCGACCGTAGCGGTACGCGGTTCCAGACTGAAGGGCCTAGAAGCGCACGGCCACACAGATAAAGCAGACATGGTCACAAACCTTTACCAAAATTCTGCATAAAAATATTTTTTTTAGAAAGGGGTATTACAAAATGACCACAGTGCCACAACGCGATATTTAGTCTCGTAGTGGTCTGTGGTCCATATTGTTTGAATCTGCAATATGTATAAAAACTACAATAATTTAGTGAAGTCACGAAACGAAGATATAAACAAAGCTATATATGTGACAGTGCGTTTATTATACAGATTTTTTAATGCCCGAAGACGGGAAAAAACGGCGGAGGAACACCTTACCATATTTGGGATCGACTGCTGTAATTCGTAACTGTGCACAACTATTTTGGCGAGGAAACAAAGAGAAAAGCCGTGCACGCTGCTCCATATCGAATAGAGTTACGCAATGACTTTCAGTGTTCTCGAAATGGGAAATAATCTGTACAAAATTCATCAGTAATTAGTCTATGTGCGGTCTTAGATTCTGCCGAACAGCATTATCATTTTCTGTGATAAACACACATTTAGAAACTGCCACGACATATCATGCAAGGTATATTGTTAGGAATGTAACTGAAGAAAAAACTTAAACTTTCTTCAAGTCACAGCAAGGATTTCACTTTTAGCACCCTTGCAGGAAGCGGTCTGTCGCCTTTATCACGCACTAAATGTAGGCGACTGCGAATGGGACGTCTGTCTTTCCTTTAAGGCATTAACGATTTTTTCCAGAATGGGGTCTGCAAGTGTTATCTCTCCACGGTAAAAAAGTCTTTTGTTCTGGGGGATTTCACAGTCTGAGTTTTAGTGTCACCAAATGACATGAATCAAGGTACTGTTAAATCTTCCTTGCTGGAAGACAGTGCGGGGCTACTGAAACCTTTTACTAAGCTCTGAACGGGTAACGATTCTCGCGCTCTCTCCCCCTCCCTCCAGAGTTTTACAAGGTTCATAACTTTCATCTACATGTCGAAAGAGTTTCCCTTCCAAACCACGAGAGTATTTATCAGGAACAGGGAACGCCTATTCTGATTGCACGGCATTGTTTTCCATGACCTACGCTGAAGACGTTTCTCACTGTCTTGCCCTTTTCCTCAGGCAGGGCTTATTATTATTGGAGTATTATAACACTAAATACTGTGCCGGATTTCGTATTCTGTGGCTAGAAAGGAGGTTGCCAAGAGTCTGGAACTGTGTGATGTAACGGCGGATAATTCGTGCAGATGCCAGTAAAGTGCCTTTTTATAGTTGGCGGATGGATAATTCGTCGATGCTAGTGGTTTTCAAGTGCCCAGTAAGATCTCATGGCAATTATTATTATTATTATTATTATTATTACTATTATTATTATTATCATTACTACTACTACTATTATTATTTCAGTTGATGTTCCGTATCTAATGTCTTGTGAACTAATCCAAGGCTACGAACGCAGCAGCTTTCTGATTTTTGTAATCTCAGTGACAAAAGCGAAGCAATGCATGCACCACAAGTGGTTCTCTGTTGTCCTCGACTCTCACAAGTACAAAATTCTATAATCATTCCGTTTGAAATATTTCACAAGCACAATTAATGATTGTAGAACTTTTCCCAATGCAATTAAAAAAAATACACGTTGCCTCTATGATCTAGGTTTGTTAAATGATTTGAGTTGAAGGTTGATATAGAAACTGATACTATTAAATTGACGCGAAAAATGAGCGCTTGCAAACATCCCTCGGCACACACACACACACACACACACACACACACACACACACACACACACACACACGAGCGCTGTTTTTCTTAAGTTCTCCTTACAGAACTCATGTGAGACACTGAGCACACTAATTATTTGACGAAATGCAGATTTCATATGATAACAGCTATCCCCTGCGTATCTCACTTTCAAGTAGCGCTGATAGCAACATCAGATGTTTCGAAGCCGACATAATTATCTTTTAGAAGTTTCTCCGCTGAAGAGACTGTAACATCCGTTAGGCACTGACAAAAAGTTAACCTTATGCAAAGATTTGCAACTAGATTTTAACGCATAAAAGGGTAAAAATGTGAGCTCCATGAACCGCAAAAGTTCATGTGCCCTTGGGTGCTCGTTTAATGAGGTGAATCGTCTTATAAATATGGTTGAGCGTAACAATGATTGGAGAGCGTCAGTTGTAAATAAAGCATTTTCCAGGATACTCGCCGCCCGGAGTGGCCGAGCACTTCTAGGCGCTTCAGTCTGGAACCGCGCGACCGCTACGGTCGCAGATTCGAATGCTGCCTCGGGCATTGATGTGTGTGATGTCCTTAGGTTAGTTAGGTCTAAGTAGTTCTAAGTTCTAGGGGACTGATGACCTCAGGAGTTAAGTCCCATGGTGAACAGAGCCATTTGAACCATTTCAACCAGGATACTGTTCATTGATAATTTGATGGAAAACACAATGCATCTACAAATAGAGTGCTTATACTACGAACGAAGTACGTGGTATCCAAAACTGACTGAACTGGCAGGAGCCATCAACCGTGGACAATAAGGCCAGTGTATGAATCACGAACATACACTGTCCGATCAAAAGTATCCGGACACCTGGCGGAAAACGACTTACAAGTTCGTGGCGCTTTCCATCGGTAGTTCTGGAAATCATGATGATGTTGTCCCACCCTTTGCCTTGATGACAACTTCTACTCTTGCAGACATACGCCCAATCAGGTGCTGGAAGGTTTCTTGGGCATTGGTAGCAAGTTCTTCACGGACTGCTACACTGAGGAGAGGTATCGATGTCGGTCGGTGAGGCCTGGCACGAAGTCAGCGTTCTAAAACACCCCAGAGGTATTCTATAGGATTCAGATCAGGACTCTGTGCAGGCCAGTCCATTACAGGAATTTTATTGTCATGTAACAACTCCGCCACAGGCCGTGCATTCTGAACAGGTGCTCGATCGTGTTGAAAGATGCAATCGCCATTGCCGAGTTGCTTTTTAACAGTAGGAAGCAAGAAGGTGGTCACTGTAGCCGGCCGCAGTGGCCGAGCGGTACTAGGCGCTACAGTTTGGAACCGCGCGACCGCTACGGTCGCAGGTTCTAATCCCGCCTCGGGCATGGATGTGTGTGATGTCCTTGGGTTAGTTAGGTTTAAGTATTCTAAGTTTTAGGGGACTGATGACCCCAGAAGTTAAGTCCCATAGTGCTCAGAGCCATTTGAACCATTTTTTTAACATCACTGTAGGCCTGTTGTGTGATAGCGCCACGCAAAACAAGGGGTACAAGCCCCTCCATGAAAAACACGACCACACCATAACACCACCGCCTCCGAATTTTACTGTTGGCACTACGCACGCTGGCAGATGACGTTCATTGGGCACTCGCCATACCCACACCCTCCCATCGGATCGCCACATTGAGTACCGTGATTCAAATGGTTCAAATGGCTCTGAGCACACTATGCGACTTAACTTCTGAGGTCATCAGTCGCCTCGAACTCAGAACTAATTAAACCTAACTAACCTAAGGACATCACACACATCCATGCCCGGGCATGATTCGAACCTGCGACCGGAGCGGTCGCTCGGCTCCAGACTGTAGCGCCTAGAACCGCACGGCCACTCCGGCCGGCCTACCGTGATTCGACACTCAACACAACTTTTTTCCACTGTTCAATCGTCCAATGTTTACGCTCCTTACAACAGGCGAGGCGTCGTTTGGCATTTACCGACGTGATGTGTGGCTTATCAGCAACCGCTCGAGCATGAGATGCAAGTTTTTTCACCTCCCACCTAACTGTCATAGTACTTGCAGTGGAATTCCTGTGTGATCGTCTGAATAGATGTATGCCTATCACACATTACGACCCTCTTCAACTGTCGGCGGTCTCTGTCAGTCAACACACGAAGTCGGCCTGTACCCTTTTGTGCTCCACGTGCCCCTTCATGTTTCCACTTCACTATCAAATCGGGAACAGTGGTCCTAGCAATGTTTAGGAATGTGTAAATCTCGCGTACGGACGTATGACACAAATGACACCTATTCACGTGACCAAATTGGAAGTCCGTGATTTCCGCAGAGCGCATCATGCTGCTCTCACGATGTCTAATGACTACTGATATGGAGTACCTGGCAGTAGGTGGCAGCACAATGCACCTAATATGAACACCTTGTGTTTCGGGGTGTCCGGGTAATTTTGATCCCATAGTGTATGTAGACTCGTTTGAACGCGTTTCATAGTAAAATACAACTCAGAAATTTGGACTGGTCAGAAGAACGTGGTGTTACTGTATTTGTTATCTGTAAGCAGTAAAACACTTCAAAAAATCAGCCAGTTACACATAGTTTTGAGGGTAAGTTTGACCTGTCCCACGTATTGTTCAAAGATGCTATTACTTACTGTTGTATCCTTTTGATTAATGCAGCGTCTCAACTGTCATTACTACAATGTAGTGTTGTTTTTGAAACAATGTACATTGTTTTCACAGTATTTTTTGCGAAAAAATACCTCTAAATGAACTAACTGGCCAAAAGTTTACGAACACCTGTTACACCTGATAGCGGACATTAATAAAGGGTGTGTCCACCTTTCGCCTTTATGATGGCTCGAACTTTGCTGAGGACACTTTCAGTGAGCTGTCTGAATTTCTTTGGAGGAATGGCAACTCATTATTCCTCAAAAGACGGACCAGAGGAGGCAGTGATGCTGAACACTGGGGTCTGGAGCGAAGACGACGTTCTAACTCGTCCCAAAGGGTTCCAGTGGATTAACATCACGTCTCTTGTCACATCAGTTCACTTCAGGAAAGATGACGCTCACACCCCACTGGCTCTCCAGTGCTGCTTTATGGAGGGTACAGTCATAGTCTCTTAATTGTTCCACTGTCGTATACAGCACACAGTCTTGTTAAATGTGTTCGTGTCCTTCCGCATTTAGCACTTTTTTAAGCACAGCAAGCGAGCCACGCTCAAACCGCGAAGAACATCCCTACACCGTAACATCACCTCCTCGCTGTCGGCAATACACATGATGGCAGGTAACGTTCTGCAGGCAAATCCTTCCATCGGATTGCTAAATCATTGCTTTCCAGACATCGACCGTGCAGAGGCGTCCCTCTTTACACCACTCCAAGTCTCGCTTAGCACTGACAACAAAAACTGTGGCTTATAAGGAGCCTTTCAACCATTGTTCCCCATCCATTTCATCACGCTACCCACATTCATTTTGCCAGCTGGGCTGCTGGTAGCACCTTGGAAAGCACGAGTGATTCCTTCTGGTGATTTATTGCTATTTCTTATAACCACCCTCTGCAAAGCTACACGATCCCTGTCTCTCAGTACATGAGGTCTGTATGGTCTTGGTTAGATGTTGTTGCTGGTTCGTGTTTAGCCTCCACAGTTATATCACTACAGTCAACGTGGGCAAGTTTTAGAAAGGTTGTAATATCGCTGACGGATTTGTTTCTCAGGTGACATCTGTTCTGGCGTAAACAGAAGATCAGGGAGAAAGAGAAGAGAAGGCGGTGAAACGACGTCGGCCAATAGCGCGCTGACCAGGACTTCACCACAATAGGAGCGGCATCTAGCCGAAGTGACTGTAAGCGCCGTTGCTGCAGCATCGGCCGGGCATTAGTGAACAGTATTCGCAGATTATTAGCACGGCCTAGCAGAAAGTGCTACTAGAACAGTTACTAGTGATCCACAACCTGAATTTCAGACTTGCACGAATATTATATATAGCAAAGGACTCGGATTTATGTTGGATGTCCTCCATCGCTTTGCGACACCATTGTTATTTCAAAATTAAATATTGTCAATCTAATTTACTGCAGTAAAACTACTAATGTTATTTGCTTGAATTGTTGTGTAGCAGTCCGAGAACGCAGCATCCCTTAGGCACCCTATACGAGACGAGAGGGCAAGACCCCGCATTTTGTGAGATGAGGACTTCCAACGGAACTCCATGCCTGCCGGCCACGGCATTCTCGTTTCTGTTTTTTGTGCTGCCGCCATAATTATCTCTTGTCTTTACTTTGCAGGGACGCTTATTGCTTTAACACTTTTTTGTCGTTTTTGCTAATTCGTGTTTACAGGTGGGCGTTGCAGTCTTCCAACATGACCACCCCATCTGTCCTGCCCCCGATCAGGCGCCACAGCCGCAAGCGTTAGTTGCCATACAGATAATGCAGATGTTTGTTTCTGTTTCAGACGCAGCAAACGTCTACACCACGCCACGTCTACACCACTCAGAACGGTGCAGCAGCTACTGGCCAACGCTGCGCGCCATACAGAACAAGCACCACCTACTACGGCTGCTACACCACCTTTTCGACAGTTTTGTGTACAAGAAGAAGAATGACTGAGGCACACCTACTAGCCCACAGTGTTGCAAGTACTGTGTAACTTCCCTATCTATTATCCATGGTAGGAAGTGCAGTGTTCATATTAATTCAAAAAGTCTTTCCTAACGCCACTCCGAGTGATCTTACTCACGACAAGGTTATTGCTTCCCTAACTATCTATTACAAGCAACATGTGAATGCAGTAGCAGGTAGGTATCAATTCTTGAATTGCGAAAAATGGCCCGAACAAACTTATCGCTAGTGGGTAAGAGATATGCAGGGTATGACAAGGAAATGCAAATTCAAATGTGCTTGCAATGCTTTATATTCAGACGTTATGTTGCGTGATGCAACCATGTACAATGTACCTCATGTCAAATTCAGAGAACAAATTTTGAAACAGCCCGATTCATCTTTTCAGCCGGTAGTGCAAATACTACTCTACTGGCCATTAAAACTGCTACACCAAGAAGAAATGCAGATCATAAACCTTGCTATTCAGTGCACAAATATATTACACTAGACCTGACATGTGATTACATTTTCACCCAATTTTGGTGCATAGATGCTGCGAAATCAGTACCCGGAAAAACGACCTCTGGCCCTAATAACGGCCTTGATATGCCTGGGCATTGAGTCAAACAGAGCTTGGATGGCGTGTACAGGTACAGCTGCCAATGCAGCTTCAACACGATACCACAGTTCAACAAGAGTAGTGACTGGCGAATTGTGACGAGCCAGTTGCTCGGCCACCATTGGCCAGACGTTTTCAATTGGTGAGAGATCTGGAGAATGTGCTGGACAGGGCAGCAGTCGAACATTTTCTGTATCCAGAACGTCCCGTACAGGACCTGCAACATCGGTCGTGCATTATCCTGCTGAAATATAGGGTTCCGCAGAGAGCGAATGAAGGGTAGACCCACGGGTCGTGTTACATCTGCAATGTAACGTCCACTGTTCAAAGTGCCGTCAATGTGAACAAGAGGTGACTGAGACGTGTAACCAACGACACCCCATACCATCACGCCGTGTGATACGCCAGTATGGCGATGACGAATACACGCTTCCAATGTGCGTTCGCTGCGATGCCGCCGAGTACACCATCGCAGGCGCTCCTGTCTGTGATGCAGCGTCAAGGGTAACCGCAGCCACGGTCTCCAAGCTGATAGTCCATGCTGCTGCAAACGTCGTCGAACTGTTCGTGCAGATGGTTGTTGTCTTGCAAACGTCCCCATCTGTTGACTCAGGGATCGAGACGTGGCTGCACGATCCGTTACAGCCATGTGGATAAGATGCCTGTCATCTCGACTACTAGTGATACGACGCCATTGGGATCCAGCACGGCGTTCCGTATTACCCTCCAGAACCCACCGATTCCATATTTTGCTAACAGTCATTGGATCTCGACCAACGCGAGCAGCTATGTCGCGATACAATAAACCGCAATCGCGATAGGCTACAATCCGACGTTTACCAAAGTCGGAAACGTGATGGTAGGCATTTCTCCTCCTTACACGAGTCATCACAACAAAGTTTCACCAGGCAACGCCGGTCAACTGCTGTTTGTGTATGAGAAATCGGTTGGGTGCTTTCCTCATGTCAGCACATTGTAGGTGTCACCACCGGCGCCAACCTTGTGTGAATGCTCTGATCATTTGCATATCACAGCATCTTCTTCCAGTCGGTTAAATTTTGCGTTTGTAGCACGTCATCTTCGTGGTGCAGCAATTTTAATGGCCAGTAGTGTAGATCAGTTCTATTCCGGTGCCCTGTCAGCTTATACATTTGAGCAACCAGCTACACTCCTGGAAATTGAAATAAGAACACCGTGAATTCATTGTCCCAGGAAGGGGAAACTTTATTGACACATTCCTGGGGTCAGATACATCACATGATCACACTGACAGAACCACAGGCACATAGACACAGGCAACAGAGCATGCACAATGTCGGCACTAGCACAGTGTATATCCACCTTTCGCAGCAATGCAGTCTGCTATTCTCCCATGGAGACGATCGTAGAGATTCTGGATGTAGTCCTGTGGAACGGCTTGCCATGCCATTTCCACCTGGCGCCTCAGCTGGACCAGCGTTCGTGCTGGACGTGCAGACCGCGTGAGACGACGCTTCATCCAGTCCCAAACATGCTCAATGGGGGACAGATCCGGAGATCTTGCTGGCCAGGGTAGTTGACTTACACCTTCTAGAGCACATTGGGTGGCTCGGGATACATGCGGACGTGCATTGTCCTGTTGGAACAGCAAGTTACCTTGCCGGTCTAGGAATGGTAGAACGATGGGTTCGATGACGGTTTGGATGTACCGTACACTATTCAGTGTCCCCTCGACGATCACCAGAGGTGTACGGCCAGTGTAGGAGATCGCTCCCCACACCATGATGCCGGGTGTTGGCCCTGTGTGCCTCGGTCGTATGCAGTCCTGATTGTGGCGCTCACCTGCACGGCGCCAAACACGCATACGACCATCATTGGCACCAAGGCAGAAGCGACTCTAATCGCTGAAGACGACACGTCTCCATTCGTCCCTCCATTCACGCCTGTCGCGACACCACTGGAGGCGGGCTGCACGATGTTGGGGCGTGAGCGGAAGACGGCCTAACGGTGTGCGGGACCGTAGCCCAGCTTCATGGAGACGGTTGCGAATGGTCCTCGCCGATACCCCAGGAGCAACAGTGTCCCTAATTTGCTGGAAAGTGGGGATGCGGTCCCCTACGACACTGCGTAGGATCCTACGGTCTTGGCGTGCATCCGTGCGTCGCTGCGGTCCGGTCCCAGGTCGACGGGCACGTGCACCTTCCGCCGACCACCTGCGACAACATCGATGTACTGTGGAGACCTCACGCCCCACGTGTTGAGCAATTCGGCGGTACGTCCACCCGGCCTCCCGCATGCCCACTATACGCCCTCGCTCAAAGTCCGTCAACTGCACATACGGTTCACGTCCACGCTGTCGCGGCATGCTACCAGTGTTAAAGACTGCGATGGAGCTCCGTATGCCACGGCAAACTGGCTGACACTGACGGCGGCGGTGCACAAATGCTGCGCAGCTAGCGCCATTCGACGGCCAACAGCGCGGTTCCAGGTGTGTCCGCTGTGCCGTGCGTGTGATCATTGCTTGTACAGCCCTCTCGCAGTGTCCGGAGCAAGTATGGTGGGTCTGACACACCGGTGTCAATGTGTTCTTTTTTTCATTTCCAGGAGTGTATTTGCCGGGTTGAGTCCCTTGCTTGCGATCTCCCCATTCCGCACCGGTGGTTTGCACTAACCAAGCCGAGTGAACAATACCGTTCCACGCCGCATAATCAGTGCGCTAAACAGGCGGATACACAGGCGAACAGAATTAAGTCTTGCCCTCGGTGTTACTCATGGCACAAACGCCAAGGCTGCCCCTCCGTACAAGCTCAGTTTTACGCTTCTGATAGGAAAGGACACGTACAATCCGTATGTTTGCAACAGAACAAACATATGAATTTGGCCCATCTCATTAATGCTGTATATTCAAAGTTTACAACGAGCATTAGCAAAACTAGCAAGCCTGCAGTTTCTACAGTTATACGCCAGTCAAACAAACTTTTTGTTCATTTAGTTATTTGTGGTAAACGTGTGAAATTTCAGTTGGACTCGGGTGCCTTTGTCACATTGCTAAACCGTCACACACATGAACGACTGTCTAAAACTATCACGCAGCTGACGGCTTATAATAGACAAGACATTCCCGTTCTCGGAACATGTACTTCGCCTGCCTTGTAATGCTCGCATAAGCGAACAGCAGATTTTACAGTGCTACAATCACCTAAGTTTGAGAACATATTTGGTCTGGATTCTTTTGATTTGTTTGGCTTTAACATTCAGGAGTATGTGTTGTCAGTGTCTGCATTCAATGCAAACGACAGTGTAGCTAGGGTGCTACAAGAATTTTGGAACTCTTTGCTGAAGGTTTAGGCAAAGCTAACGATTTTGTTGCACATGTTAGTCTGAAAGACAATGTCAGCCGCAACTTTGCTGGGCCACAACTGGTCCCATTGCATTACTGGACAAAGTCGGTGCTCAACGTAAAGACTTGCAAGATAGCGAAGTTATTGCGCCCATGTCAGCTAGTCAATGGACAAGTCCACTGATTTTGCTCCCCCAAACCTTCAGGTCGCATTCACCTCTGTGTTGACTTTAAGTCTACAGTCAACCCACAAACTGTCATTGATACTTATCCATTGCCATGCCCAGGAGATCTCAAGGACATATTAGGCGCTGGACGCTATTTTTCAAAAATTTATTTGCGTGTCTCCAGATACCACTCGATGAAGAATCTCAAAAAGTGTGAGTCGTAAATACCCATTTGGGACTGTTTAAATATTTGGGTTTGGCTTTTGACAGTGCTTCCGCACCCGCCATTTTCCAACGGTATTTGGAACAGCTGACTACGCAAGTGCCAAACTGTAAAAATTATTTGGAATATATTGACGTAGCAGGTCGTACACATGAAGAACATGTTGCAAATTTAAGTGCTTTGTTTCGTGTGCTATCTGATGCAGGACAACTTTGATTTTTTTCAACCTGAGTGTAGTCGCATTTGTTAGCCATACGAGGTTTGCCAGTTCCTCGCAATGTCACAGAATGCAGTCAGTCTTACGAAAAATGAACTATTGTATTCGGTTCATACCGAATACTGCACAAATCGCAGCTCCATTGCATCGCTTGCGTCGCAAGAATGTATCCTTTGTTTGGGCAGATAAGTGCCACGTAGCTTTTCAAAGCCTTAAAGATGCATTGCCCAGTGATGGCTGGTTAGTCCACATTGATCCTGACAAACCAGTTCTATTGCAAGCTGACGCTTCCGCTTAGAGAATTGGTGCAGTGCTTTCGCACAGAACTGTTGGTGAAAACAGGCCTATTGCTTTCGTATCAGAAGTGTTGTCCAAAGCTCAGTGTAACTAGTCACAAATAGAGAAAGAGGCATTGGCTATTGTGTATGATGTCACCAAATTCCACCACTACTTGTATGGCACGGATGACAATCCTTTTCAATCCTTGCTTCACCCGACGAAACCGGTTCCTGTTCGAACTGCCCAAAAATTGCAAAGATGGGCTTTGTTGTCTCACTACCTTTATGAGATTGTGTATCGTCCGACAGGTCAACAAGGTAATGCGGTTGCACTTTCACATCTTCCGATTTCCCCTGATACAGACTTAGACGCATCTGCTGCATCTTGTTGTCACATCGATGCCCAGGATTCTGAATTGCTTCAATTTTTTCCGCTGAACTATAGGAAAAGTGCACAGGCCACGGAAGCTGATTCAAATTTGAACATTTTGCTTACATACATTCGCACATCTTGGCCTCCTTCGTGCATAGCATAAAGATCTATAGTGCTCCGATGCTTTTCACGTCGGCATGGCCTCGCTGAACAGAAAGGTGTGATTCTTGTTCTAAATGACAGTGGACAGTCACGTGTGTTGGTCCCTAAAGCTTTGCAAAAAGAACTGTTGCAGTTACTTCACAAAGGACATTGGGGAATTGTTTGTACGAAACAGTTAACCCATCGACCCTGTACTTGGCAGGGTATGGACACACAAATAGAACAGATGACGTCAGAGTGTCACTCATGTGCGGAAAATCAGTCCGCTCCGCCACAAAAAGTCTGTGCTGGGCCTAAGTCGCAGTCGCCATGGCAACGTGTGCACATAGACTTTGCGGGACCTTTTTGGAACACTTGCTGATTGCTTGTGGTTGATACATTTAGCAAGTTTCCTTTTGCTGTGCTAATGAACTCGATAACGTCAAGTAGCACATTTCAGGTGTTGTCACCGATTTTTTGCCTCGAAGGTTTACCTGAAGTAATAGTGTCACACAACGGCCCTCATTTCACGTTAAATGAATTAGAAACCGTCTGTGAACGCAATGGCATCCAGCATCTAACTAGAGCATCGTTCCATTCACAGTCAAACGTTTTGTCAGAATATTCAAGCAGCAGATGGCCAAAATTCGCTCCGCACACACCAGGGATTTATCGCCTGATATCGTTCGCACCCATCATCGCCGGCGAAACTGCTTCACGGCCGCCGCCATCGGTCACTGCTCCACCTGCGCCACCCTCCTCAGCATCTGGCGCCGAAGGAAGGCCACAAGTATCGCTTCGCGCCGCATGATACTCTCTTTTACATGGTTTTTAGTGGCGGCAGACAGTGGGCGCGAGGTTAGATCGTCCGTCGACTTGGCGCTTGTATATATCTCCTTTCAGGTCCAGATGGCTTACAGCTCCGCCATAAAAATCAACTTCGCATCTGTCACGTACACGATGCTCTTTCAGTCTCTCTACCCACAAATTCACGGGCCCAGAGGACAGCGCGGCCACAGCAGCCGCCAGAGGTTGTCATCACGACACCGCGGTACGACCCGATGGAGACGGAGTCTTCGCCTCCTCCGCCTTCTATCGTCCTACCGATGGAGCTGGACCCGCCCACACCGTAGCAGCCGCCGCCTTCTTCATCTGGTTCATGGCATCAGGAGATGGGCACGTACCTTTCTGGTCGTTTACCTAAGGACGTTTTCGCCAGAGCACAGGCCGGATGGCTGGGTACGGCCGGAAGCTTGACGTCCCCTGCAAACACAGCTTCCGGTACTGCGATACGCCCACCCTCCTGCACCCCTCGCCGTGGTCACGCCCCCTACACGACGACGGTCAGTCGCTTTGGGGGAGGGGGGGGGGGAATGTTCCGGTGTAACGAGAAGCGCCGGCACGAAGATCAAGAACGCAACAGCAGAGGAGGCTGTTAAACGACGTCAGCCAGTAGCCCACTGATTCAAATGGTTCAAATGGCTCTGAGCACTATGGGACTTAACAGCCTTGGTCATCAGTCCCCTAGAACTTAGAACTACTTAAACCTAACTAACCTAAGGACATCACATAACACCCAGTCACCACGAGGCAGAGAAAATCCCTGACCCAGTCGGGAATCGAACCCGGGAACCCGGGCGTAGCCCGCTGACTAGGACCGCACCACAACAGGGGCGTCCTCCTCTACAAAAAGAGAATGTAAGCTCCGCTCCTGCCAGTCTCGGCCGCACAGGAGCAGACCAGGGGAGTAGAAGACGGACACTAGTGGAGCAGTTATTACTGATCCATATCCACTGCTTACATGGACACTGTATATAGTGAAGGACACTGACTTGTTTGTATGTCGCTCATCGCTTGCGACAACTTGTAAATACAAAGTTAAGTATTGTCAATCTACTGTATTGTAATAAAAACCATTAATGTGATTTGCTTGAATTGTTGTATAGCTTTCCGAGAAAGCAGTATCCTTTAGCATCCTATAAGAGAAGTGGGCAGGACCCCACATAGACTGTATCGAAGTAGTTAATTCACCTAAAATATCTTGCAGTTTGAGGGGACGTTGGCGTCTAACTGACAATAGCAACGACAAATTTCTATTCACGTACGATTCTCTACCAAGCTGGGTAAATGTTAGCTTAAGTTATCGTTTTCTTAAGCGTCTGTTTAAATTTGGCATGTTTGTTTCGTTGTTTCTGTAATAGTGTTCCGACCCGTTTTGTGTACCAAGGAGGATCAGCTTCGTCGTTTGTCAATTTATTTGGTATAAATCTCTCAATTTCTTTCGATACTGTTTCTCTCAATTCAAACCACATCTGATCTACACTTATATTATTAATTTGTAAGGAGTGGAAATTGTCTCTTAGGAAGGCGTCAAGTGAAATTTTATCTGCATTTTTGGATAGGTATACATTTCGTTCTTTTATTTTTGGAGGATTTGGGAGTTACAATATTCAATCTCGCTACGACAACCCTGTGTTCACTAATCCGTTTTGATGCTCGTTGTTAACTAAGGATTATTTGTTGCTAAGCGGTAAAGTGTGTTTTCACAAACGTTTACTACTCGTGTGGGCTCATGAACTAACTTCTCGAAATAATTTTCAGAGAATGCGTTTAGCACAACTTCGGATGATATTTTATGCGTGCCTCCAGAATTAAACATGTATTTTCGCCAACATATCGAGGGTAAGCGATAACTCCAGACAGAGCAGATTTCCGAGCATATCTAGGTACAGAGGGGTGTTAGGAGGTACACGCCAACTTTGCACTTTCTGTACAGGCCAAGGAATCCACAGTTGCAAACACACCGCTACAGTTTGTTCACGCACACGTACCAAAACAACGGAAGTCCTCCAATAACAATTAACTACATACATCCAACGCCTATAAACCGCAGACGTATCTGGAAGAAATCAGGTTTTATGTTCAGTAACCAAGAGTTTTTTATCTTGATATTGTACAGAGTGACTTGAGGAAGCAAGTTACACATGTCATTACACACTAAGACCATTGCACAATTTGAGTGGCGTATTGTTAGGATGGAGTATATGTTGCACTTCTGCTGCAGATACGGGTCTCTTGGCGAACGTAGCCGGCCGCTGTGGCCGTGCGGTTCTGGCGCTGCAGTCCGGAACCGCGGGGCTGCTACGGTCGCAGGTTCGAATGCTGCCTCGGGCATGGGTGTGTGTGATCTCCTTAGGTTAGTTAGGTTTAAGTAGTTCTAAGTTCTAGGGGACTTATGACCTAAGATGTTGAGTCCCATAGTGCTCAGAGCCATTTGAACCATTTTTTTTTCTTGGCGAACAGATAACAGGCGCATCACAGAGTGTGAATGAAATGGCTAGGCAACTGGGAATGTACTCCACAGCTTAAGTAAGTGGAACAGTCTGATTCTAGTGAGAAAAACGTCTAAATTGCGCACATGTTCACCAAGAAATTCTGGCGTTATATGGAGCAAATGCATTGTTACATCCATCCATAGTGAACTGCGGCCAAAAATTTGGTCCCACAGACCTATGTGAGGCTGATCTGGTAGTCCAGATCTTGTGTTACGCAATTTCCATCTTTTTGGCAAGCTGAAAGAACATTTGGGGGAAAGAGATTTTCCAACGATGAGGACGTTCACACATCAGTCCTTGAATGGCACTGTGACCAATTGCGGATTTCTACATCGAGGAAATGAATGATTTGTTGAACGTTATGAACTATGCCAAGAAATACTGTCCTATATCTGTGCAACTTTGAATTGTGTTACGACATTCAGTAAAGCTACTCGGCCTGCCGTAATACACTGAGGTGGCAAAAAGTCATGGTATAGCGATGTGCATATGCACAGATAGCGGTAGAGACGGGGTATAAATGGGTAGTGAATTGGTAGAGCTGTCAGTTATGCTCAGTTGTTCATGTGAAAATGCTTCCGACGTGATGATGGCCTCACGGCAAGAACCTACACACTTCTTAACGCAGAATGGTAGTTGCAGCTAGACACATGGAACATTTCATTTCGGAAGCCTTTAGAAAATTCAATATTCCTGGATTCACAGTGTCAAGAGTGTGCCGAGAATACTACATTTCAGGCATTACCTCTCACGCAGCGGTCCACGGCCTTCACTTAACGATCGAGAGCAGCGGTATTTGAGCAGAGTTGTCAGCGCTAATAGACAAGAAACACTGGGTGAAACAACCGCAGGAATCAATCTCGGACGTACGACGAACGTATCCTAGGACAGTGCGGCGAAATTTTGCTTTAATGGCTGCACTGACAACTCTACCCAACGTCGCTGCTCTCGGTCGTTAATCAAAGGCCGTCGGCCACTGCTTTGCCCGTGTGAGAGGTAATGTCCGAAATGCCATGCAGTAGATCTGGGATTTGGTCTGCTTAGGGACTGAGTGTTGTTGTGTTGTCCTCATCATCTTTTCGACGTCATCGAACCACAGTCGCCCAATATGGCGTCAACTGAAAATCCGCACAGGAGTAGACCGGCACTAACAGATCAGGAGGTCAGAACACGGACACTTCCTCAGGGGAGTGGGAACGCATGTGCAGAGGAAAGAACGGTTTTCAAACGACACATCCCGGCATTTGCCCAAAGCTATTTAACTTAAGCACGAAAGGCAAATTTAGACAGCCGAATGGGAAACTGATCTGTCATTCTCGCGAATGGAAGTCCATTGTATTAGTTCTACAGCCTCTCGCTTGGTAAATGCGTGTGCAAACGTTAGATATGTCCAAGAGGTATGAAAGGTGACCTGAACATTGATATTCTTCTAATTGATGATTGTGACTTTTCCATTATGTATGTCTTAATTAATTACCCACGTTCAGAGACAATAACCTATTATGTTTCAGCACGCTTTGAAGCTGCTATTTTTTGATGAGATAAATTCTGATTTTATTCGTGAACTAGTAATATTATACTTTCATTTGGTACATATTTTTACAGGCACAGGCTCACGGGATATTTATTCTGCAGTTACATTGTGCAGTAAATGAGTCTGCCAATCTTTCCATTAACCTTCATTCCCGAATCCAAACACATGGGTAGAAAAAACGTTTACGGTAGTCGACAGAAGCATTACAAGTAAAAAATTTAATATATCATTTTTTATTCCCACTAATTCCGGTCATACACACACACATATATCAAGCTCTTTGATTTTTAACTCATCTCAGAAACATTATTGCGGCTCTGTAACTCACTATCCTACTTTGCAAGCGATGTGTTTTTCGCTCTTCGTAAACAAATAATGATCTTAAGGTAGCTGGAATCGGAATTTCTGGTCAGAAAAGTAAGAGAATGTAAAACACTGAATAAAACACTGCTTATTCGAATCGAATAATTCCTTTTCACTTCCTCTATTTTTAATATTCTTATTGCGGGCTGGATTGGCCGAACGGTTCTAGGCGCTAAAGTCTGGAGCTGCGGAAACGCTACGGTCGCAGGTTTGAATCCTGCCTCGGGCATGGATGTGTGTGATGTCCTTAGATTAGTTAGGTTTAAGTAGTTCTAAGTTCTAGGGGACTGATGACCTCAGAAGTTAAATCCCATAGTCCTCAGAGCCATTTGAACCAATATTCTTATTATCTACAATAGAGGAATACCTCCTCACTACATGAAATACTTACTCTTAGCACTACCAGATAAATTCACTGCATCACATGTTCTTCGACCTGCATCACGAGCTCAATGTTACAACTCACACGTCGCTGTTTGTAAACTGTCTCTATCTATTTTGTTGCTGCTTTTTTATAATTGTTAACCTACTATATAGTATAACAAATAATGTTTCTACTTACGGACCAAGCTGATGTGTTTCTCTGATACAATCCGTTTGTCTGCAGGTATTATGTCTGTTTGCCACACATGATCACATTCGCGTTATTTTCCCTTCACATATGTGACCTGTACGAACATATTAGATACTTTCATAAGCTGTAGCGGCCAACACTCAATTTGTGTATTCACTGATTGTGAGGCCAAAAGTGATTTGTCGACCCTTCATACATTTTTTTTTTCAATCCTTCGATGTACGGGAACACATTTTAGAGTTACTGCAACTGCTTCTCTCCACATTTTCTTTGGTGTTTGGCTGCTGTTGTGATTCGTTATCGTTTCCTTTACAATGTAGGAAAGAAATAGTAGGCACTGTCTTGTATACACCGGCTGACAAAAAAAGTGAAGCATGCAAAAGGCGTGGTCGAATGTCAATGTAACTTCGTTCGCTTAACATGCCGTCGGCTGGTACGTAAATGATTACAGTTGCGGTTCTCTGTGGCAGAACTGCAAACCAGATTGCATTAGCGTTGTTCAAGTTTAGTGTTGTTAGCAGGCGTGGCAGGGTATATAAGGACAATGAACAGCGTCAAATATTGCGTGATCAAAAATAATGTTCAAATGTGTGTGAAATCTTATGGGACTTAACTGCTAAGGTCATCAGTCCCTAAGCTTACACACTACTGAACCTAAATTATCCTAACGACAAACACACACACTCATGCCCGAGGTAGGACTCTAACCTCCGCCAGGACCAGCCTCACAGTCCATGATTGCAGCGCCTGAGACCGCTCGGCTAGTCCCGCGCGGCGTTGCGTGATCTTTGTGAAGAGCAAGGAGGCGCCGCGTATGGGCATGAGACAGAGTTATCAGCACCTGACGTACCTTAAAAGAGGCGTCATTGTGGATGTCCTTTTGGCCGGCCACTGGGGGCGCAACGTCGTACTGACAAGTGGGCTCATTTTGCCACGTCCTTTGCAAGTGTTACATAACTTTGAAATCACGGAAATAAAATATCAAACCCATTTACCCCGTGGAGTTTAATTTCCTCTCCTCCTCCCCTTTCGCCTGCTTCATTCCTTCTTTCAGGCAGCGTATGAGAAAAAATACATGTCCAAGAAGTACAGATTGTCAGTACAAATACTTTATTACTTAGGTCATATTTTAAACGGATAATACGCGAAATTCATAATATTCTGACTTAAATAAAATTCATGTACAATTTATGTTCTAATCCAATACGTTCAGACAGACGGACCAGGCTGCAGTTTGATAAACAGTTTTAAACTATTTCTGACGAAATGAAATCACGCGTATGTAGCTAAGAAGTGTAGCATTTTCAGCTGAATAAACTAGCTTTTAACATGTCGTCAACAGCGTAGTCTTTAGAGAGAAGTACAATCTCGGATTGGAAAATGACGGAGAAGGGAAGTGGTCGTGTTCTTTTCGAACGAACCATCCCGGAATTTTTTAAAAGTAATTTAGAGGAAGCACGGAAAACCGAAAGCTAGGTGGTCGTACGGGATCTGGACTACTCTCCTACCGAATACGAGTCCACAGCCTTACTACTGATACGTCTTGTGTGTTGAAAGCTCCGTGGCATCGATGAAAGACATTTCGCCACTACGGAGTGACTGTGAAAAAATGTCAAATGGCTCTGAGCACTATGGGACTTTACTTCTGAGGTCATCAGTCCCCTAGAACTTAGAACTACTTAAACCTAACTAACCTAAGGACATCACACACATCCATGCCCGAGGCAGTATTCGAACTTGCGACCGTAGTGGTCGTGAGGTTCCGGACTGTAGCGCCTAGAACCGCTCGGCCACCACGGCCGACAGTGACTTTGATATCTGACTTTCAACTCCCCTTTCCTCCTCAGTAATTTTCCGTCCCACGGCGAACGTGCAAAAGAATCTGCTGCTTCACTTCCGTATATGTGGTATGTTATCTTCTCTTTTCCAAAATGCGTATGGGTGTATCCGACTTTTTATTTGTTAGTTTGATCTTTGGCAGATGAAGAGTACGTATCTGAAGCAAAGTGCATGTCATGCTTAAGGACAAGTGCCTTTAATAGCGAGTGGTTTAACCTAGCTCGAACTACACAGCACGCACACACACACACACACACACACACACACACACACACACACACACACACAGACCACACCATTTAATGCTGAGAAAATTATAAAGTTCGAATCAGGTTGATGCTTCAACTCTGGAATCAATAATTCACTAACTGGTACTGATACTCAACATATTTTATCTTTAAAAGCAACTCTTAGGTAAGAACTTGACTGTTAACTGATAAAAATCACTCCCATGAATTACGAATAATTACGTTGAATATCCAAAGATAAAATTCTGAACTCACATAAAGAAGCAATTATCGATTTTTAGTTCTGAGCGAAAGAACTGTTCCACTGCATATTGCGTCGATATAACTTTAACTCTTAACCACTCGTACCACACAGACAGTTTTCGCTTACGTGATGAAGTTCAGTCACCTTTTACATTGATCTCAGGAAGCTGCTTTGACCCTTGAAATTATTTATTACGGCACACACAGAAATAGATTCTGCGCCGTGCAGGTAGATCACGGGCTCACCTGGGTGCAATAGTGAATTGTCACCTACAAATTCGCAGTTCGTGGAGCGGAGTGAATACGATTTGCAAGTTAAAAGATCCAATGATGACAAGAGGAATATTACGACCGTGTATAAATTTCATTTTCTTCCACTTAACTGAGTTGTATGCAACCCCAGTTTGAATAAGTCTTTGTCCGTCTCGTCAGATGTAGTTTAGAAAAATCGCAATGATCAACATCATGAATGTTACTACGGGATGAAGAGCAGGCTTCTCCCTGAAAAGCGACTACATTGTAGGTACTGATCCAATATATTCTTTGTTACCAGTCTCCATTTCTGAATGATAACAACCACCCACACCGGTTACCTTCAGATCGATTACAATATCCTTTAATTTTGCATTTTCTGTGATTACACTGTCAGTTGAAAGCAGACGTAACTTGAAGACTGCGGTGTTGTAGTACTAGGACGAACAGCTGGATATTTACTTTATACATCTTACCGTGTTAAGCATCCTTAACTTCAACGTTCCATGAAGTTGCGTAGCACAGAGACGTTTTTCTCATTGGGCACTGTTTAGCAGGAAAACTGAAACTATGCAGAAAGATTTCATATATTTGCAACTCTTTCTTCACACACGGTACTGCCATCTTTCGTGGTAATAAATTGGTAACCACCCACCTGCTCTTTCAAGTCAGTATTGTGCTGTCGTTCATTAATATTTCTTTTTATATCTTCCAGACGCGAAATGCTTTTTAACATGATAGACTCAGCCATTTCAAAGCGAGAAGATCAACTACAGTTGTATCCAATGCTCCGAGAAGACGAAGGCTATTTGCGTCACTCTGGTACTCCCGGATTATCCAGCAATGCCTCACTGGAAGGCAATTTATCGTGGCTGTAAGCGAGTAAACAAGGCTGCGGTCACGATAGTACTGGAGCAGGTTTCGCAACCAGTAATTGTCTCGCTGCCCTTACACAACAGCTGATCGTTGCTTCTCAATACAGATGCGTACTCATTTCTTTCTGAACGGCTTCAGATCCAGTTGTTGCGCAAGCATCACCTTAGGGATGCAACTCGATGCAGGCTTCGACTGGGTACAAGGCATCGTAAGCAGGCAGGAAATAAGCGATGTGGAAATCTTGGCGTCCATGCCTCATCACAGCGTTAGTGGCTGATTGAGGGGGGAAAACACATCAATCTAAAATACTGCGTTTTTCGTTCGTAGCTGTTTAAGTCTTAAAAATTATTTTTGCCAACCATTCATCTACAGAATGACGTATCAACTGACGAAGAACTGCGTTTTATATAAACGTCAAGCGTTTTAAGTACTATCTACACTGCTCTGTTGTGGTCTTCTGTCTAGAGACTGCTTCGTTGCAGTTCTCCATGCTACTCTATCCCGTGCAAGCCTCTTCATCTCCGAGTAATTGTTTCAACCTACATCCTTCCGAATCTGTTTAGTGTATTTTTCACTTAGTCTCTCTCTATGATTTTTACCCTCCACGCTTCCATCCAGTACTAAATTGGTGATCATTTGATGCTAGTCAAGTTGGCCACAAATTCCTCTTCTCCCCAATTCTGTTCAGTACTTCATCTAATCTGCAGCATTCTTTGGACGTACCACATTTCGAAAGCTTCTTTTCTCTTCTTGTCTAAAATGTTTATTGTCCACGTTTCACTTCCATACATGGCTACACACCATACAAATACTCTCAGAAAGGACTTTCTGACACTTAACTCTCTACTCAATGTTAACAAATTTCTCTTCTTCAGAAACGCTTTCCTTGCCATAGCCAGTCTACATTTTATATCCTCTCTACTACGACCATCATCAGTTAATCTAATTCTTTCAGCCTCACATGATTTAATTCGATTACATTCCATTATCCTCGTTTTACTTTTGTTTATTTTCATTTTATATCCTCCTTTCAAGATAGTGTCCATTCCGTTCAACTCCTCTTCCAGGTTCTTTGCTGTCTCAGACAGAATTACAATACAATCCGCAAACCTCAAAGTTTTTTATCTCTTCTCTGTGGATTTTAATTCCTACTCCAAATTTTTCTTCTGCTTCCTTTACTTGTTCCCGAATGTACAGACTGAATAACATAGGGGATACGCTATAGCCCTGCGTCACTCCCTTCTATATTTCTACTTTCCATCCATGCCCTTGGAATCTTATAACTGCCGCCTGGTTTCTCTATAAGTTCTAAATAACCTTCCACTCTCTATATGTTATCCCTGCTACTTTCAAATTTCAAACAGAGTACTCCAGTCAAAATTTTCAATCGTTTTCTCTAAGTCTACAAATACTATAAACGTAGGTTTCCCTTTCCTTAACGCATCTTCTGAGGTAATCGTAGGGTCAGTACTGTCTCGCGTGTTCCAACATTTCTACGGAATCCAAACTGATCTTCCCCAACGTCGGCGTCTACCAGTTTTTCCATTCGTCTGTAAAGAGAGTGATTTATTAAACTGATAGTGCCGTAATTTTCACACCTGTCAACACCTGCTTTCTTTGGGATTGGGATTATTATATTCTTCTTGAAGTCTGGAGGTATTCCGCCTGTTTCATGCATCTTGCTCGCCAATTGTGAAATTCGAATTGTGAAATGATTTGGGTGAATGTCACGGTTAAAGCAGGCTCAGACATGGTAATTGGATGTCTCTATAGGCCCCCGGGCTCAGCAGCTGTTGTGGCTCAGCACCTGAAGAATAATTTGGAAAATATTTCGAGTAGATTTCCCCACCATGTTATAGTTCTGGGTGGAGATTTTAATTTGCCGGATATAGACTGGGAGACTCAAACGTTCATAACGGGTGGCAGGGACAAAGAATCCAGTGAAATATTTTTAAGTGCTTTATCTGAAAACTACCTTGAGCAGTTAAACAGAAAACCGACTCGTGGCGATAATATATTAGACCTTCCGGTGACAAACAGACCCGAACTATTTGAATCAGTTAATGCAGAACAGGGAATCAGCGATCATAAAGCGGTTACTGCGTCGATGATTTCAGCCGTAAATAGAAATATTAAAAAAGGTAGGAAGATTTTTCTGTTTAGCAAAAGTGACAAAAAGCAGATTACAGAGTACCTGACGGCTCAACACAAAAGTTTTGTCTCAAGTGCAGATAGTGTTGAGGATCAGTGGACAAAGTACAAAACCATGGTACAATATGCGTTAGATGAGTATGTGCCAAGCAAGATCGTAAGAGATGGAAAAGAGCCACCGTGGTACAAAAACCGAGTTAGAAAACTGCTGCGGAAGCAAAGGGAACTTCACAGCAAACATAAACGTAGCCAAAGCCTTGCAGACAAACAAAAATTACGCGAAGCGAAATGTAGTGTGAGGAGGGCTATGCGAGAGGCTTTCAATGAATTCGAAAGTAACGTTCTATGTACTGACTTGGCAGAAAATCCTAAGAAATTTTGGTCCTTTGTCAAAGCGGTAGGTGGATCAAAACAAAATTTCCAGACACTCTGTGACCAAAATGGTACTGAAACAGAGGATGACAGACTAAAGGCCGAATTACTAAATGTCTTCTTCCAAAGCTGTTTCACAGAGGAAGACTGCACTGTGCTTCCTTCTCTAGATTGTCGCACAGTTGACAAAATGGTAGATGTCGAAGTAGACGACAGAGGGATAGAGAAACAATTAAAATCGCTCAAAAGAGGAAAGGCCGCTGGTCCTGATGGGATACCAGTTCGATTTTACACAGAGTACGCGAAGGAACTTGCCCCCCTTTCTTGCAGCGGTGTACCGTAGGTCTCTAGAAGAGCGAAGCGTTCCAAAGGATTGGAAAAGGGCACAGGTCATCCCCGTTCTCAAGAAGGGACGTCGAACAGATGTGCAGAACTATAGACCTATATCTCTAACGTCGATCAGTTGTAGAATTTTGGAACACGTATTATGTTCGAGTATAATGTCTTTTCTGGAGACTAGAAATCTACTCTGTAGGAATCAGCATGGGTTTCGAAAAAGACGATCGTGTGAAACCCAGCTCGCGCTATTTGTCCACGGCACTCAGAGGGCCTTAGACACGGGTTCACAGGTAGATGCCGTGTTTCTTGACTTCCGCAAGGCGTTTGACACAGTTCCCCATAGTCGTTTAATGAACAAAGTAAGAGCATACGGACTATCAGATCAATTGTGTGATTGGATTGAGGAGTTCCTAGATAACAGAACGCAGCACGTCATTCTCAATGGAGAGAAGTCTTCCGAAGTAAGAGTGATTTCAGGTGTGCCGCAGGGGAGTGTCATAGGACCGTTGCTATTCACAATATACATAAATGACCTGGTGGATGACATCGGAAGTTCACTGAGGCTTTTTGCAGATGATGCTGTGGTGTATCGAGAGGTTGCAACAATGGAAAATTGTACTGAAATGCAGGAGGATCTGCAGCGAATTGACGCATGGTGCACGGAATGGCAATTGAATCTCAATGTAGCGAAGTGTAATGTGATGCGAATACATAGAAAGATAGGTCCCTTATCATTTAGCTACAAAATAGCAGGTCAGCAACTGGAAGCAGTTAATTCCATAAATTATCTGGGAGTACGCATTAGGAGTGATTTAAAATGGAATGATCATATAAAGTTGATCGTCGGTAAAGCAGATGCCAGACTGAGATTCATTGGAAGAATCCTAAGGAAATGCAATCCGACAACAAAGGAAGTAGGTTACAGTACGCTTGTTCGCCCAATGCTTGAATACTGCTCAGCAGTGTGGGATCCGCACCAGGTAGGGTTGATAGAAGAGATAGAGAAGATCCAACGGAGAGCAGCGCGCTTCGTTACAGGATCATTTAGTAATTGCGAAAGCGTTACGGAGATGATAGATAAACTCCAGTGGAATACTCTGCAGGAGAGACGCTCAGTAGCTCGGTACGGGCTTTTGTTGAAGTTTCGAGAACATACCTTCACCGAAGAGTCAAGCAGTATATTGCTCCCTCCTACGTATATCTCGCGAAGAGACCATGAGGATAAAATCAGAGAGATTAGAGCCCACACAGAAGCATACCGACAATCCTTCTTTCCACGTACAATACGAGACTGGAATAGAAGGGAGAACCGATAGAGGTACTCAGGGTACCCTCCGCCACAAACCGTCAGGTGGCTTGCGGAGTACGGATGTAGATGTAGATGTAAATGGAAGAGTTTTGTCATGGCAGGCTCTCCCAAGGCTATCAGCAGTTCTAACGGAATGTTGTCTACTCCCGGGTCCTTATTTATACTTATGTCTTTCAGTGCTCTGTCCAATTCTTCACGCAATATCATATCTCCCATTTCATCTTCATCTACGTCCTCTTCCATTTTCATAACTTTGCCCTCAAGTACGTCCGCCTCGTATAGATCCTCTATACACTCCTTCCACATTTCTGCTTTCCCTTCTTTGCTTAGGACTACAAAGTTGTTTCTCCGACAGAGTGATGTAAGAAGCAAACGGAGTAAATGCATTTCTCTAAAGAAAAGTATTAGTGATGCGTTAATGAAGTAATATTAATTAGAAAAAGAGAAATATTCTTATCAAGTAGTTGAAATTCTATAAATAACAGATAATCTATGTGACATTATTATATACCTTTTGATAAAACCGCAAATTAATTTTCCTGATTATGAACTGCTGTATAGCAGTCCCTCAAGTTAATGCCGTTAAAATACGAGTGTTTTTATTTGTACTTCTGTTAACTATATTATAGAAAGGAAGGTCTTTCTGACTGTCTCCTAAACTGACATACGGCCGGGAGAGCGGTGTGCTAACCACACCCCCTCTATATCTGCATCCAGTAACGACTTAGGCCTGAGGATGACACGGCGACCGGTCGGTACCTTTCGGCCTTCATGGCCTACTCAGGCGGAGTTTAGTTTAGTTTTTAAGGTCTTCTGGAAAATTAACATATGTAACATCATTATATGATATTAATGTTTGTTCTGCCGAGTTATAATTGCTTGATCTATGAGAAAGAAACATTAGCTTGTTTCTTTCTTCCCTTTCCGGCAGCGGCACAATGAAGAAGGAGTTGTGCTCGTTGCAACGCTTTGCCGGTAATAATTGGACCATCATATTTTTAACTTTGTTTCATTTTGTAAAATGACCAACTTCCCAATTTTCCTCTTTAATTATATAATGCAAGCCATTTGTGGCTGTTTAAATTAGTTTAGAAGCTACTGGACCATTACATGTGACAAAAGGCGTGTGACCCACCAGTATAAAAGGAGACAGGGAGTATTGCGTTAGCAGTAGAGAAAGAGCGATAGCAGAATAGTTTGGTTAGGAGAGCTCAGTGACTTTGAACGGGAAGTGGTTGTTGCATGTCACCCGGGGAAACATCCATAACGGACACTTCAACCCTTCAAAAACTGCCCAAGTGGATTGCTGGTGATGTGACTGTGAAATGGAAGCGTGAATGAGCAACGACGCCTCCTGCTGTCGCCTATTCTCAGAGCGGCAAGTTACGCATTTATCTTTTCCTGTCTTTTACTAGCAGCATATTTCTTAAATTTCGTGCGTCTTTTTCTATTTGGGAGTTATAATCTCGCATTTTATAAGTGTAAATTCATTCAGTCCGTAATGCCGTTTTCATTTCTTCAGAACAGCCAGTTACACAGCTCATTAAGACGTCAGCGTCCATTGGTGACGCATGAGGGTGGGAGGGGGGGGGGGGCAGCATGCTGCATTTCTAGGTTTCTGTCTGCTTTCATAAATTACTTCTTGAGTTACTCTCGTTAGCATGGCTAGGAAGTGTGCATGCTTTGTGCGAACGCAGGAAGAGCCGGCCGCAGTTCGCGAACAGCTGAATGCGCTTGTGGCCACGGTCACCCGCCTTCAGGCTGCTGCCTCGCGGTGCAGCTGTGGCGGAGAATTTGGCGCGTCGCATGGGACACCTCAGCTGTCGCTTGTTTCGCCCAAGGGCTCTCCTAGAGCACTCGACGCGGCGGATCCGCCTTCACAGCAGCATGAGTGGAGGGTGGTCAAGCGTTTGCATCGCTCGAGACCGTCTGCCCTCTCCTATTAGCCCTTTGAGTGTGCAGGTGGCCGTTCCTTCAGTAGCGTCCGAGCAGGCACACGTCGGCAGGGGCTTGTTGGTTAGCGGAAGCTCCAACATTACGCACGTTGTAGAGTACCTTAGTAAAATGGCATTCAGGGCTGGAAAGCAAGCAATGTGCACTCGGTATGTCTGCCGGGAGGCCTCGTCCGAAATGTGGACGCGGCCTTGCTTGTGGCTATCGAGCATGCAGGGTGCAGTCGTCTGCAAGTTCTGGCTGATGTTGGCCCCAAGGACTCCTGTCGCTTGGGTTCTGAGGCCACCCTCTGTTGACACTGACAGCTGGTGGAGGTGAAGTCTACTGGCCTCACGCGTGGGATGCAAGCGATAAATCGCGATTTGTAGCGTTGTACCCGTAGTTCATCGCAGTCCTTTGATTTGGAGCCGAATGGAGCGTCTCAGCCGAAACCTTTGTCTATTCTGTGACAGTCTTGACTCCAGATTTCTAGACCTCCATTATCAAATGGGGATTTTTATGACTCCTCGTGACAAAGGAATGAGCTACTCGGGTAGCAGAGTACTTGTGGAGTGCAACTACGGTTGTTTTTTTTTTCAGGTACTCTGATGAACAATCGTCAGCCGACACAAAGGAAGGGAAATCAGACAGTGTTCAGAGTAATGAAACTCCGACTGTCAAAATTTTATAAGTAAATTGTCGAAGTATTGCCCTCGGCGGCGAGCGTTATCAGAGACCGCGGTATCTTCAGGAGTGCCCCAGTGAAGTGTAGTACGACTGCTGTTATTTTCTATATACCTAAATGATATGACGGGCAGAATGGGCTGCAGTCTGTGGTCTTTTACTGATGATGCTGTGGCGTACGGTGTCGAAGTTGAGGGACTGTAAGAGGATGCAAGATGACTTAGATAAAATTTCTAGTTGATGGCAATTAGCTGTAAAAGTAGAAAAATGTAAGTTAAAGCGGATAAGCAGGAAAAACAATCCCAATGTTCGGATACAGCATTAGCAGTGTCCTGCGTGACACTGCCACGTCGTTCAAATATCTGGGCGTAGTGTTGCAAAGGGATATTAAATGAAACGAGCATGTGAGGGTTGTGGTGGGGAAGGCGAACGGTCGAGTTCGGTTTATTGGGAGAAATTTGGGAAAGTGTGGTTCATCTTTAAAGGGCGCCGCATGTTATAAGTGCGACCTATTCTTTAGAACTGATCGAAGTTTCGGGATCCGCACCAGGTCGTATTAAAGGAAAACATCGAATCAGATCAGAGGCGGGCTGCCAGATATGTTACTGTTGCGTAACAAATCAAATGCGAGTGATACAGGGATGCTTTGGGAACTCAATTGAGAATCCCTGGAGGGAACACGACGTACATTTCGAGCAGCGCTATTGAGAAAATTTGGCATTTGGAGCTGACTGCAGAACGCTTCTACTGCCGCCAGCGTACATTTAGTGTAAGGACAACGAAGCTAAGATACAAGGAATTAGGGCTCATACAGAGGCGTATAAACAGACGTTTTTCCCTAGCTCTATTTGCGAGTGGAAAAAGAAAGGAACTGTCTAGTAGTGGTACAGCGTACCCTCCGCCACGCGCCTTACGGTGGCTTGCGGAGTATATGGATCTAGATACTGAAGTACACTACTGGCCATTAAAATTGCTACAGCAAGAAGAAATGCAGATGGTAACGGGTATTCATTGGACAAATATATTATATTAGAACTGACATGTGATTACATTTTCATGCAATTTGGGAGCATAGATCCTGAGAAATCAGTACCCAGAACAACCACCTCTGGCCGTAATAACGGCCTTGATATGCCTGGGCATTGAGTCAAACAGAGCTTGGCTGGCGTGTACAGGTACAGCTGCCCATGCAGCTTCAACACGATACCACAGTTCATCAAGGGTAGTGACTGGCGTATTGTGACGAGCCAGTTGCTCTGCCACCATTGACCAGACGTTTTCAATTGGTGAGAGATCTGCAGAATGTGTTGGCCAGGGCACCAGTCTAACATTTTCTGTATCCAGAAAGGCCCGTACAGGACCTGCAACATGTGGTCGTGCATCATCCTGCTGAAATGTAGGGTTTCGCAGGGGTCGAATGTAGGGTATAGTCACGGGTCGTAACACATCTGAAATGAAGCGTCCACTGTTCAAAGTGCGAGTAGATGCGAACAAGAAGTGACCGAGACTTGTAACCAATGGCACCCCATACCATCATACCGGGTGATACGCCAATATGGCGATGACGAATACACGCTTCCAATGTGCGTTCACCCCAATGTCGCCAAACACGGATGCGACCATCATGATGCAATAAACAGAACCTGAATTCATCCGAAAAAATGACGTTTTGCCATTCGTGCACCCAGGTTCGTCGTTGAGTACACCATCGCAGGCGCTCCTGTCTGTGATGCAGCGTCAAGGGTAACCGCAGCCATGGTCTCCGAGCTGATACTCCATGCTGCTGCAAACGTCGTCCGACTGTTCGTGCAGATGGTTGTTGTCTTGCAAACGTCCCCATCTGTTGACGCAGGGATCGAGACGTGGCTGCATGATCCGTTACAGCCATGCGGATGAGATGCCTGTCATCTCGACTGCTAGTGATACGAGGCCGTTGGGATCCGGCACGGCGTTCCGTATTGCCCTCCTGAACCCACCGATTCCATATTCTGCTAACAGTCATTGGATCTCGACCAACGTGGGCAGCAATGTCGCGATACGATACACCGCAATCGCGTTGGGCTACAATCCGACCTTTACCAAAGTCGGAAACGTGATGGTGCGCATTTCTCCTCATTACATGAGCATCTCAACTACGTTTCACCAGGCAACACCGGTCAACTGCTGTTTGTGTATAAGAAATCGGTTGGAAACTTTCCTCATGTCAGCACGTTGTAGGTGTCGACACCTGCGCGAACCTTGTGTGAATGCTCTGAAAAGCTAATAATTTGCATATAACAGCATGTTCTTCCTGTCGGTTAAATTTCGCGTCTGCAGCACGCCATCTTCGTGTTGTAGCAATTTTAATGGCCAGTAGTGTAGATATAGAACATAGTTAAACGAAGACCAGGCAGACGGGAACCGTCTAATATTGCTGAGGACAGTTGGAAATTTGGAAATATGTGGTAAGGTCTTATGGGACCACTGCTGAGGTCATCGGTCCCTAAGCTTACACACTACTTAATCTGACTTAAACTAAGTTACGCTAAGGACGACACACACACCCATGCCTGAGGGAGGAGTCGAACCTCAGAGGTGGGGAGCCGCACGGACCGTGACAAGACGCCTCAGACCACGCGGCGAGAATACATTAGATCAGCGGAAGGAATCGTGGATTTTTTAGTAGTACAACCAAAAAAGGGAGCACAATGAGTGTGTGTAGCGAATTAGAAATAATGGGGTACATTGATTGAAGAGTTACTCATAAACCACACAGTTCTGCAGTCACTGCTAAGTGACGCTTGAGGTGCTGTAGGGAGACTTCACTGGACAGTGGAAGACCAGCAACGACTAGTTTGGAGTGATGAATGACGCTGTACCGTGTGACAATCCAATGGAAGAGATTTTGGTTTGATTAATGCATGCTACCTCCCATTACGTATTGTGCCAACAGTGCAGTATGGAGAAGGCAGAATCAAAGTGTTGGGAATGTTTTCGTCGTTGGAGTGTGGTCCCCTAATTGCGCTAATGAAAACGCTAAATGCGGAAGGTTATGAAAATATTTTACAGCAGTGCATTCTCTAGAGCAACAGTTTGGGGATGATGGTTGCTCATACCAGAATGGCAATGCACATTGTCCTATAGCTGCTTCGGTAGGCAATGGGCTGCGGACCAGTCTGCCCAGAATTTCGGCCTAAACCCAGTGGAAAACTATTGGGATTAGTTAGAGCGTCGAATTCGCTCCAGACCCCAGGGTCCAACACCGCTACCTCTCTGGTTCCGGCTCCTGAGGATGATGGTCTGCCATTCCTCCACAGGCATTCAGACACCTGTTCGTAAGCGTCTGCAGCAGAGTTCAAGCCGCTATAAAGATGAATGGAGGACACACCCCATTATAACGTCCACTAACCGGTTGCAATGGTTCAAATGGCTCTGAGCACTATGGGACTTAACAGCGAACCTGCGACCGTAGCGGTCGCGCAGTTCCAGACTGAAGCGCCCTGAACTGCTCGACCACAGCGGCCGGCCACTATCAGGTGTCTGGACAGTTTTGATCAGATAGTATATGTACACTTAACGAACAATTGAATTATATGTATTAACATGTACGTGTGTGCAGCGTGCTAGTTGGTCCTGAAGACGACGTTGACACTTTGTAAAGGCATTTTGTAACGTGACCTGACGTACGTTCAAAATGTTTGGGAGCCACCTTGATCCTTGACCGTTGAACCACTGCCCAGAACTGATGGATACTTTTCGGAGCTGGGTCCACTGCGCGCACAATTCGCATTGTGTCGATCTGCGCTATAGGAGGAGAGTGCACACCAGGATCATAATTCACGTGGCCTCTGAAGTGTTTGTGAAGCAATTCCATCACATTTCAGATGTAATGGGGCATTTTATTGGCTGGGTGAAGGTATAGTTATTCCGACGGATGCTGTAGTTGAACAAACGGATGGACATGAGTGGAGAGTAGCTTCCTGAAGCGTTTTGTATCACGACAGGCGTTTGAGCGACCACATTTGGCATGTAAAGACCCACAATATCAGAACACTCCAGCATAAGCATGAATAGCGTGCTAATGGGTTGTAATCCCTCGTGTAGTTCTGACGAACTCCTTCCCACCCATTGGCATCTATCAGTCTAAACGTGTGACTGGCACCTGACAGAGTTTGAATGGGACGTTATTGTAGTTCTTCATTTCTCCTGCCGGTCGAAATGAGCAGTATCCGGATTTGTGAAGCATTCTGATCTGGCCCTGGCCTGTTGTTGAACTGCATTGGAACGTGACGCAGGCATATTCATCTTCACTGATAACGCCTACGACCTCAGGGGAGGGTCACTGTATTGTGCATCAGCCACGTTGTGGCCCTTTCACACCAGTGCCTGACTTCTTTGAACAAGTAATGGACTTCCTATAACACTTTGTGTCATCCTGCACCATTAATCGGAGACAAGCAGCAGCTGGACCAGTGAACCATAGTCTCGTAGCCTACGTAGGCTGAGTTCGAAGTGGTACCGTGATGGGTAACCGCGGACTGCTGTCGAATGGCGTCACATTGTGTTCAAAGACGAATGGCTGTCCTGCAATGCCCTGGACGACCATCGGAGGCGAGTATAGAGACACAAAATTACGATACTCCTGGCATCCTACTGTGGGGAGTAACAGGTATAGCATCAGATAGCAGCTGGTGGTGGTGAGCGACCCCATGCACCCGCATCCTAACGACCTACAACTCTGAATATTACACGATTCGAGTAACCAGCCAAATGGGGACCGATAGTGATGCCCGTTTCAAACTCTGTCAGGTGCTGATAACGCTGTCTGACCCGAGTATGAAGCATGTCCAGGCAATTCACAGTGATCACTCAACATCAGAGGCTGTTGCACGACCATTAGATATCATATCAGGCTCAGAAACCATGCTAAACACGAATTAAACTAATTCTGATGGCGGTTCTACCTATCGCAGAGAATTGTAGCTCCAGTCATTTATGTACCTGCCAATGTTTTGTGCGTGTAATGTGTTACACTGACATCCATTCATGTCTTCTGGGTGGTGCTCTTTTTTTTGTCAAGCAGTGTATTTCCTTCGCAGTGGCGGTACTAGCGCTCTCTATTTTACACTGTAGCTATCTACAAGTGCTCATGACTGTAAGCAGAACAAGGAAAAAAATTAATCATCGTTAGAAGAGATGGTGCTAATTCATTGTAACAATGAAGTCTCGACAACGACCTTAATTTGGCGAGAAAGAGTGTCCACAAGTTTCTTCGGGTATGCTATACACAGACAGGGTCACTTTTCAAAAATTAGGTCCCGCGTGGCTAAGTATCACTCACAGTTGCAAATAGTCCTAAATGGTTTCTTTGGCATGGAGATTGGGTAATTTAGCGTATTGTGGCCTGGCGAAACTCCTTTCGTCCCGCCACAACTGTGGGTTCTTTGATTGCTATGGGAGAAGGCTCATCGTACTAGAACACATGAAATATTACTTTATTACAGAAATGAACAAAAGATTTACTTAACCATGAAAAGCTTCTTTGCCTCGAGAGTACTGTATAATCTACAGTTTTAATGGACTAGCAAAGCATCACTTGATGCATTCACTAACAAACTGTTCTCTTGAAGTACAATGTTCAATATTAACAACACGACAAATTCATCTGAAACTGTCACTGCGCGTTGGTCCTGGATGATGGCGTTGACTGCTGTAGCTGAGGTCTCGAACTGGGCTGAACTACTGCGTGCTCAACACGGATATAACTGCAAGTGGTTCACCACTCCTTGTAGTCAGGCACTTTTTAATTTTTTATAGCTTCTCATTCCTTAAAGTAAATCGGGTTATACTTATAATAACCCATTCGAGAATCGGACACTTTTCAGCCAATGGGAGGCAGAGGATCCCAGTTGGGAAACATTTGGAGGAGACTTCCAGTTGCATGATTTGCTTATATCCAAGGGAAAGCCACCCAAAACCTTGGTAGGAAGTAGGGGACGAAGTCCCAGACAAAAAGTTTGAAACCCCATTTTTTGTTGTGGTAGACACAATTTTCCCTCTTTTGTTCTCTACTCCAAGGAGGAGAGAGGGCTGTTTGATATCCAGCCCCGTTAATCATTTACGGTTATTTTCAGCCAAATTTCCCAACAGGCTCGGAGTGGACTGGACGGAATTCCAATTCCAGTTCCACCATTCGCCTGGTAACTAAGGGAAACCTCCCAGAAGCTTTGGTCAGAACTGGAGGGTTAGGACCAATTTAATTCATTTTCACTGCAATGTTGTCAGTTGTAACAGATAAAAGTTAAAATTAATGTATACGTTTCTTTTGTGTGTGTGTGTGTGTGTGTGTGTGTGTGTGTGTGTGTGTGTGTGTGTGTGTTACTGTGAGTGTGTTATGTGTAGACGTGCTAAACACTGAAATATCATAGCTTGTGTGTGTGTGTTGTGTTACTGTGAGTGTGTTATGTGTAGACATGCTGAACACTGAAATATCATAGCTTGTGGACATATTGGACAATCTGCACTGATACACCACAAAAAATTGCGCAGCTTCTCACTATGGCGATGGGTATGTCCATACACGATAGATCATTTCTTCCATTTGTCACGTTGTAAGTGGGCTGTTTAGGTTTTCATATTGGTAACGCCACATAGCGCTCTGTATGAAAAATCACTGGCTGTGCTGTGCGCAGTCTGTGGCTAGTTTGCATTGTTGTCTGCCATTGTAGTGCTGGGCAGCGGCAGCTGGATGTGAACAGCGCGTAGCGTTGCGCAGTTGGAGGTGAGCCGCCAGCAGTGGTGGATGTGGGGAGAGAGATGGCGGAGTTTTGAAATTTGTAAGACTGGATGTCATGAACTGATATATATATATTACGACTCTTAAGGTAAATACATTGTTCGTTCTGTATTAAAATCTTTCATTCGCTAACTATGCCTATCAGTAGTTAGTGCCTTCTGTAGTTTGAACCTTTTATTTAGCTGGGAGTAGTGGCGCTCGCTGTATTGCAGTAGTTTGAGTAACGAAGAATTTTGTGAGGTAAGTGATTTGTGAAACGTATAGGTTAATTTAGTCAGGGCCATTCTCTTGTAGGGATTATTGATAGTCAGATTGCGTTGCGCTAAAAATATTGTGTGTCAGTTTAAGCACTGGAATCTTCTGATTTTTTCCTTGTAGTTTGTGTAATTAGTGTAGCTTTTGTTTATTGATAGCGCGTAATCATAGAGAGAATTTCCTTTGTAGTTGCAGTCTTTCATTGTTGTACAGTAAAACAGTTGTGGCATGCATGTAGTTTTGCACGAAGTATTTCGCAGCTGCACTTGCAATTAACTAGATATTATTTTCAGTGCTATGTTAATGCGTTCTCTTATTTTTGCTCTTCAAATTGTGGTTTTCTGTGTTATCGTGTGAAATATTGTGACAATAATGGCGTGTGAAAAACGTAACACTAGGCTCCAAAGTAAACTGAGAAATAATAGTGACGACGAGCGTAGTTTACCAGCACCACTGTGTAATGAATTAACAGACATTCTAAGTAGTAATTTGGTAACTATGCATAGGGAAATGGAGCGGGCGTCAAATAATGGTGTAGATAGTGAAACAGGTAGTGAACAGGGAAGCATTATCGATCGATCGGTCGGCAACAGCTCGCCTCAGGAATCGGGAATGACAGGACACAATCTTGCAAATACTGCAGATTCAGGTATTGGGTCATCACCGTTTTCTAAAATAAGTCAAGACACATTTTCTCCTTGTCAAAATGTGAATGTTGCCGGTGCAACTTGTAACATTACAGGACATATTGGGACATATTGAAGTATTCGATACTGTAGACTTTTAGGGGATGTCGATACAGATATGCAAAATGTAAAGGGAAACTTTGGTGATGTTTAAATATTGTACTGTGTCAATATTAGGACATTTTGCACAGAAAGAACAAAAATAGAATTAATGTAAATATATATTTGTGTTAGTAACCTATTTTCATTCAATTTTGTAATTATATTTCATTTTGTAAAAGAAAGACTCACTGTTTGCTGTAGCTCTGATTAATTGTATAAATTATCAGTTTTGAGCTAAATTATTTCGTATAATATGGACAAGATACTTTTAAAAACTCACCAGCTATAGAGAAAGTCTGTAAATGAACGTTTAATGCACACTTCTGGAACTTTCTATGGAGAAATTCTATATTATGATCGCAAAAATACGAAAACTTGTGAAAACTGTTTCATAACCTAATTTCGAAAGACGATTTGTATCAAGAAATATTGCTAAAAAGATTTATTTACGTTTTGAAACACGATTTAAATCATTTTACATATAAGTAGTTGTTCTAAATCACTCAAGAAATATCCAGAATCAAATGTCAAGATATTTCTGGAAACATCGGTACAAATCTGGTGAAGGTTATCCAGAAGCTAGTAGAAAAATGTTATAAAATCTATTTGGAAATTATGCTTGTAAGAATTTATATGTACTGATCCTTTTACTTACTTTAATCTGTACTAAAATTCTGTAATGTCTAATTTAGTTTTAAGTCGTGAATTGCTATCGTATTGTAAACAAAACATTGTCAAAGAATCTCATTGTTTGGAAAGATATTAATACACCTAGGAGTTGTTCGTTGCCAGTTCGGATATGCAGTGCGGTTAGCTCGGAGAGTCAGTTGTTGAGTCTGTGAAGTCTGTCAGTTCTGTTTTGTAAATAAACGTCTGTAATGAAGAATTACTTGTTGTCGTCAACATGAACTCAAGACCTTTTGCACGAAGCAGACACCTCCTAATGCAACGTTTTAATTTGGTTGAGGAAGCTGGGATCGCTATAAGTGCAAACAAATTGAAGTGGAACGTAATTCTGTAATGAAGAATTACTTGTTGTCGTCAATATGAACTAAAGACCTTTTGCACGAAGCAGACACCTCCTAATGCAACGTTTTAATTTGGTTGAGGAAGCTGGGATCGCTATAAGTGCAAACAAATTGAAGTGGAACGTTTTAATTTGGTCTTGAGGAGATGAAATGTTATAAACTTCACTGCCGAAAAGCACTGAGGAACATGTTTCAGACACCAGTGCACTGTTATTACAGTTAATGCAAAAAATGGGACAAAGACTACAAAAGTTATACACAACGCTTGAACAAAATCAGAAACAAATGGGACAAAATCTTCAAAAGTTAGACACAATGGAATAAAATCAGAGACAAACAGCAAAAGCTTCAAAAGTGAAGATTTAACTAATGAGTTACATAACACTGAATCAAAATGTCAAAAAGTCTGTAATGAAGTAAAAACACAAATTTGTGAGCATTTTCAACATATTTTTTCGCGGCATGAAATGCATTACAGAATCACGAAGCAGCTATAAAAGAACTGCAAACTATTGTCCATGAAAATCTTGAGACCTTGCAAGCTAAAATTGACTCAGTTGCATCCACCGATTCGGTTACACAACTTGCAAAAACTCAAGAAAACTAAAAGGTCACAGTAGATACTCTGAAAATTGGTTCAGAAAGATACATGGAGGAAATTAGTTCATTATCAGAGAAAGTAGTTGAACTTTCGGATCAGCTAAATAATTTATCTACGAAGGTAGATGATAATCTGAATGACACAAAACAGGTAGTCTTTAATGACACAGAAGACTTCGAACAAATCAGGAAATTCAAACAAAATCAGAATCAAATTAATACGCAACACCAAAGAGAAATCCGGGAAGTACAAGATCAGCTGACACAGGTAATACGAGAATTATGTATTTCAGAGGACACTCGCACTCCAATACGGGAAGAGGGACATAGAAATACGGAAGAGCCACAAAATAATAACACAGGGCATTTCGGAAATTATGAAAGAAATTGGCAAGGTACACCGAATTTTGAGATGGAACCACCGAAACGACGTAACAATGACCGACATGCGACTCGCCGACATGATGATTTTGACTATAAGCTATTCATTACTACACGTAAATTCAAAACATTTAAAAATTCTGGCAACGACATTCATCCACAAGCATGGCTTCATCAGTTCTCTCATTGTCCCCCCCCCCCCCCAACTGGTCATTAGAGCACAGGTTAGAATTTATGTGTGGCTACTTAGAGAATGAACCAGCTGTTAGAATGCGATCGGTCATTCACGATTGCCACAGTGAAGGAGAATTTTACCATGCCTTCCTCTCAGCATATTGGTCTCAAGCCACACAAGACCGAGTAAAACATGGCATCATAATGATGAAACATTTCGAACAATCTGAATTTTCCAGTCTTGTCAAATATTTGGAAGACATGTTGCATAAGAATCAGTATCTTTCTAATCCATACAGCCCTTCAGAACTCATCCGCAATTGCTTAATGAAATTGCCGGAACATTTAAGGAATATTATTTTGGCAGGGCGTTGCAAAGACGACATTGAAGCTTTTCAGGGATTCTTACAAGAATTAGAAATTGACACAGACAGTCGCGGGATGCGAAAACAGGAAAACAATCTCTACAGGTCACATCCGTCGAAATTCCGCGATGAAAGAAACAATAACTGGACACGACAAGGCTATTCTCACAACGCAAATCGTGACCAAAACAGACACCACCCGTATGACAACCAATGGCAGAGTAATAGTTACAGAGTAAGATCGCATTTCCGTAGTAGTGAATATTACCCAGACAATCATAGAGACAGACAGTATGGCAACCAGAACTATTATTATCACGGGAGACAGAATAATTTCAGACACAAGGGTCCAACGTGAAGTGATAATTCAAGGAGAAATTCTCCACCAATTAACCGACAAGAAAGAAACTACAGGAACTACCGACATGACGACAGACGATATAATCATAACGACAGACCGGAATTCCATCAGAACGGGCGAGCTTCAAACAAGGCAGGGCCTTATCGACAAGGTGAATTTGTAGAAGTTAGGTCTCCACATCCCAATAACGACGCGCGCCAACAAAGAAACAGACAATGACTCGCGTTGCAGGCAGCCACCTGCGCCGGCTGGCTCAGAGAAAAATAACATAGACGCTAACCTTGAGAAAAGATTTAGCATTCCTTACCGACGTATAAAACATGATAATTGCTTTTCAGTTGACAGTCTGCGTACTAGGAAGAGTAAAGGTTTACACCACATTTCACATGTAAAACCGTTTATTGAATTATAATCTGCTTTTTAACTTTGTCTTTGCCATAAAACATTTCACTTCACATTTCTAGTATGCTTTGTCACACTGAGAAACTGTTAACATGCAACAATGTTTTGAAGTTAACTATCCAGTCTAGAACCTAGGGAACATTTTTAAACAGAAATTACGAATGCATTGTTATAGTGAACAGACGACACAGTGTTGTTATTTGTACATTCTTGTTTGTTAGTTGCACGATTACATAACGACTATAAGGCTTACATACTTAGAACATATGCTGTTAATGAGGTTTTAATGCAACATTTTAGTTTAGTTGAAAAGACATTATTTATTTGAAATACTTTCTGTGAGATTAAAGATGACTTAGCATTTGGTTTCTTTGATAGCTACACGATTATATCACGACGCTACTAATGAGTGACAATTTACAATGTTGCTTTTTCAGTGTATCTGTTTTATATCTGCACAGTTTTTCTGAATTCTTCTGGAAAGGAAAACAAGTGTTAGTAGTAACTATGTGGTGTAGCTACAATGAGACAGCCTGTTCTGTAGCACAACAATACGTTACAGTACAGTACTTACTTCATCACAGCAATAAGCGTAGTAACTACGATATCTATACACAAAGCATTTCACTTTTGTTTATCAAGAGGTAAGTACATTGACTTCTGCAGAACTTAGCTTTCGGAGGACGATAACTACGACACTTCCACAGAGATTATCTTACAACAAGACGCACAGTTTAGCGCTACAGTACACGTATTTGAGTGATTAATTTTGTACTTAAAACATTTATTTTTTAAGATATTTGAAGTACAATGATACAAAGGTTTTCCGTGATACATTTCATTCCATTGCTCAAATCGGTAACACCTGAAGATATAATTACATTAATCCTCAGTGGGGTACACGCTTACTTTGTGTACCATGTGTATGGCAAGCACAAGGAGCCCTAGCTAATATGGTATTTGCTTATACAACTTTACACATCGGTATCATATTTCTCTAATGCCTTAATTACACAGCTATCTGATCATTTAACTGGGAGAGACAAACATTCATTTTACTACATCAGTGACAGATGTTTACGTAATTACACAGTTGGATAACTTCAGACTTTTGAAATTGTATTTTGTCTGTACTTTGTGAACTGTTCATACTTTTTCGGAACCATTGTGATACTATGAGAGCTTTGAATGACGTATTTGGTATGAGATCATGATTTTTAAAGTACGTTTGAGGCAGATGACACTTTTGACATGAGCAGAGAATTTGTTTAGGTTTTGAAATTATTGGAGGAAGCTACGACGATTTTGAGAGTTGACTGAAGTGTTATGAAGTTATTATTACGACGACGATGTGAATTATGCTGCTGAGGTATGTTTAAGCTGATGCTATATGAGTTATGTGGTTATGCCACGTATCTGTTATGATGAAATGTTGAAGAAGTGTCGACGAATATGTATATGTGTAATAAGGTAAGGAACAATGAGTAGTTGTTAGGGACTCTGACTTGTGAAAAAGGATGTTGGAAGCCAAGAATCGTAGTTTAAGAGTTATGAAATGTGTGTAAATGCGTGAATGTACCACAGTGCAGACGAAAATTTTTGGTCACTGTTCTATATACAGGATTTTGTTTCTACACATTTGTAACTCAAATTCTCGACCTGTGAAATTTTTATATGAGACTGTCACTGTAGCGGAAACTGCTGTCGCAAATATTTCGGTAGGAAGTTTAAGTGACCTTCACGTAATGCGTGGTGGGCATCCAGCTGCGCGATAGTCGCCTTGGAAAAAGCCAGTAGTGTGTGCCTTTCAGAGGCACAGGTGGAGGAAAAAAGAGACCATTAACCTCGCTATTGACATTCCTTTGTAGAAAGCATCGCAAATATGACACGCTCATTACTTGAAAACATATGATTACTCGTACTTTGCGGAACTTACTGAAATGCTTATGAATTTATGGGAAATATTCGTACACCTGCACATCTGATTATGACAAGTGTCTTTCCACGAGAATTGAGAGAATGCCTACTACGAGGGTCGGTCAAAAAGTAATGCCTCCCATTTTTTTTCTACTTAAAAAAATTAAGTTAAGTGAAAAATTTGAATTTGGCGCCATTCCTCAAACCTTCTTCTGCAATCCACTGCAGTAGTAACTTTCTGTGTCAACAGGTGGCAGCACAGCAGAAGTTTGTAAGATGGCCGACATCGATGTTCGTTTGAGACAGCGTTGTGTGATTGAATTCTTGAATGCAGAAGGTGAAACGCCCATACGCATTCATGAAAGACTGAAGAAGGTGTATGGTGTTGTGACAGTGGATGTCAGCACTGTTAGACGATGGGTTCGTCGTTGTAAGGAAGCTGAAGGGCAAACACCGTTGACTGACGAAAAGTGGAGCGGCAGGCCGGTGAGTGCAGTGACTCCACACAATATTCAGCAAGTTGATGACATCATTCGTGGTGACCGTCGGGTGACTGCAGATGAAGTGTGTCGCATTATTTCTCTTAGTAAAGGCAGTGTGATCACGATTATTAAACAATTGGGGTACTCAAAAGTTTGTGCACGGTGGGTTCCAAGAATGTTAACCGATCAGAATAAAGAGGCAAGGAAAACAATAGCCTCCCAACACTTGCAGCGCTTCCGTTTGGAGGGAGATGAGTTTCTGAAAAAAATTGTTACCGGGGACGAAACATGGGTGCATTTTTTTTAACCCGAATCAAAGAGGCAGTCAATGGAGTGGCGTCACACAAGCTCGCCGAGGAAGAAAAAATTCAAAACTGTGCGATCGGCAGGGAAAATTATGGCAACAGTTTTCTGGGATACAGTGCGTGTGATTCTGGTTGATTTTTTGGAGCAGGGATGCACAATAAATTCTGTTCAATACGTCACAACCCTCAAAAAACTTAAAGCACGTCTTCAGCGAGTTCGCCCAACAAAATCAATGGCAGATGTTCTTCTTTTGCATGACAATGCAAGACCACACACCAGTCGTCACACCTCTGACGAGATTGTCAAAATTGGATGGGAAGTTTTGCCTCATCCCCCATACAGCCCTGACCTGGCACCATCAGACTTCCATCTGTTCGGGCCACTAAAAGAAGCTCATCGTGGGATTCATTTTGAAGATGAGGAGGCCGTCAAAACATCCGTGCGTCAATGGCTTAGGAAGCAGAGCTGTGATTTTTACCGTGCTGGGATACATGCCCTTGTTCAAAGATGGACCAAAACTGTAGAGATGGGCGGAGATTACATTGAAAAATGACAAAATGATCCTCAATGTTGTGGTTTTCAACCTATGTAATTGCATTTAAATTTCCTGACAATTAAACGTAGAAAAAAAAATAGGAGGCATTACTTTTTGACTGACCCTCGTAACTTATGAAATGCCTCATGACTACTGAATGATTAATTTATGCTTTAGTTTGTACATAGTTGATTATTTTATTTGATATCTGTTTTCCAGGTGTGTTGCATCATTGCTTTTATAAAATAAAATTAGTTGCATTTGCTAATGTGAACACTTTCTGTCAACAGATCTGTTAGATAATAATTTTATGACCCACATTCTTCAAAAAAAATAAAGAAAATAAAAGGAGCACTTGGAAAGTGCCGCCGTTGGATAAGCAGCTGCAGCAGCAAGTCGTATAACCCTAGCTTACTTATTTGTTAGATAGTTTAATTAATTTCTTTGCGTGTTTTTGGGTACTTGCATTGTTTAATTCATATATTTCGGGCGTATTATAGTATTTGAGGGTTGTAGCATCGCGCCTTAGTACCTGAATAGTGCAAATTCGCGTAGTCGTCTGTCTTCTGTTTTTGTTGTGAACGGCCAGTGTCGGTTGGCCAGTCAGTGTGCTCCCTGCCGCCGTTGGATAAGCAGCTGCTGCAGCAAGTCGTATAACCCTAGCTTACTTATTTGTTAGATAGTTTAATTAATTTCTTTGCGTGTTTTTGGGTACTTGCATTGTTTAATTCATATATTTCGGGCGAATTATAGTATTTGACAGTTGTAGCATCGCGCTTTAGTGTTTACTTCGTAGATTCTTATTTAAATTGCGTGTGAGTTTCGTATAGGAGGTGCAATTTCGAGTTTTAGTTACTGTAATCGTAAATTCAGCAGATTGTAGCGCAGTCGTTAGGCATTTGTACAGGTTAGTTGATACATTCTTTGTGTGTTCCGCTTGCGTTATCTAGGCACGGACTCGTGTTTCAGTAACTGTTATTAAACATCAATTAGAATGGACAGGGACTGCGATTGCTGTGTTCGGATGAGGGCTGACTTGGCATCCCTTCGCTCACAGCTGCAATCGGCGCTGACTTCGGTCGCGCAGCTTGAGGCTGTTGCCAATGGGCACCACTGTGGGGAGCCGGACTCGGGTATCACGGGGATGTCAACCTCATCCCGTCTGTCCCCAGATCGGTCTGCCGCTGTGGTTGCCCCGGTTGCTGCCCGCAGTGGGGCTGAGCCCTCGCCTGTGGTTGATTGGGAGGTCGTTCCAAGGCGTGGCAGGCAGCGAAAGGCGTCCCCGGAGGCTGATCAGAAAGCCTCCCCGGTGCGTCTGACAAACCGGTTTCAGGCACTGTCTCTGGCTGAGCCAGATGCAGCCGCCTGCCCTGTTTCAGAGGATCATTCTCAGCCTTCAAGGTCCGGGCAATCGCAGAGGGTGGGCTTACTGGTAGTTGGGAGCTCCAATGTTAGGCGCGTAATGGGGCCCCTTAGGGATATGGCGGCTAAGGAGGGGAAGAAATCCAGTGTGCACTCCATGTGCATTCCGGGAGGAGTCATTCCTGATGTGGAAAGGGTCCTTCCGGATGCCATGAAGAGCACAGGGTGCAGCCAGCTGCAGGTGGTGGCACATGTCGGCACTAATGACGTGTGTCGCTTTGGATCTGAGGAAATTCTCTCTGGATTCCAGCGGCTATCTGATTTGGTGAAGGCTGCCGGTCTTGCTTACGAGATGAAGGCAGAGCTCACCATCTGCAGCATCGTTGACAGAACCGACTGCGGACCTTTGGTGCAGAGCCGGGTGGAGGGTCTGAATCAGAGGCTCAGACGGTTTTGCGACCGTATTGGCTGCAGATTCCTTGACTTGCGCCATAGGGTGGTGGGGTTTCGGGTTCCGCTGAATAGGTCAGGAGTTCACTACACTCAGCTGGCGGCTACACGGGTAGCGGAGGCTGTGTGGCATGGACTGGGCGGTTTTTTAGGTTAGAAGGCCTCGGGAAAGTGCGGGATGGGCTGCAATGTCAAAGGGTGCTTGGCAATTACAGGACGTGCTTGGATCAAGGAACAGTCGGAATTATAGTTGTAAACTGTTGTAGTTGCGCTGGAAAAGTCCCTGAGCTTCAAGCGCTAATAGAAAGCACAGAAGCTGATATCGTTATAGGTACAGAAAGCTGGCTAAAGCCTGAAATAAGTTCTGCAGAAATTTTTACGAAGTCTCAGACGGTGTTCAGGAAAGATAGATTAGGCAGAATTGGTGGTGGAGTGTTGGTGTCTGTCAGTAGTGGTTTATCTTGTAGTGAAGTCGAAGTAGATACTCCGTGCGAATTGGTGTGGGTGGAGGTTATACTTAACAGCCGAATTAAGTTAATAATTGGCTCCTTCTACCGACCCCCAGACTCCGATGATACAGTTGCGGAACATTTCCGAGAAAGTTTGAGTCTCGTAACAAATAAATACCCCACTCATACGGTTATAGTTGGTGGGGACTTCAACCTACCCTCGGTATGTTGGCAAAAATACTTGTTCAAAACCGGTGGTAGGCAGAAAACGTCTTCCGAGATTGTCCTAAATGCATTCTCCGAAAATTATTTAGAGCAGTTAGTCCACGAACCCACGCGAATTGTAAATGGTTGCGAAAACACACTTGACCTCTTGGCCACAAACAATCCAGAGCTGATAGAGAGCATCATGACTGATACAGGGATTAGTGATCACAAGGTCATTGTAGCTAGGCTCAATACCATTTCTTCCAAATCCATCAGAAACAAACGCAAAATAATTTTATTTAAAAAAGCGGATAAAGTGCCACTAGAAGCCTTCCTAAAAGACAATTTCCATTCCTTCCGAACTGACTATGCGAATGTAGACGAGATGTGGCTCAAATTCAAAGATATAGTAGCAACAGCAATTGAGATATTCATACCTCATAAATTGGTGAGAGATGGAACGGATCCCCCGTGGTACACAAAAAAGGTCCGAACGCTGTTGCAGAGGCAACGGAAAAAGCATGCGAAGTTCAGAAGAACGCGAAATCCTGAAGATGGGCTAAAATTTACAGACGCGCGAAATTTGGCACGTACTTCGATGCGAGATGCCTTTAATAGGTTCCACGACGAAACATTGTCTCGAAATTTGGTAGAAAATCCGAAGAAATTCTGGTCGTATGTAAAGTACACAAGCGGCAAGACGCAGTCAATACCTTCGCTGCGCAGTGCCGATGGTACTGTTATCGACGACTGTGCCGCTAAAGCGGAGTTATTGAACGCAGTTTTCCGAAATTCCTTCACCAGGGAAGACGAATGGAATATTCCAGAATTTGAAACACGAACATCTGCTAGCATGAGTTTCTTAGAAGTAGATACCTTAGGGGTTGCGAAGCAACTCAAATCGCTTGATACGGGCAAGTCTTCAGGTCCAGATTGTATACCGATTAGGTTCCTTTCAGATTACGCTGATACTATAGCTCCCTACTTAGTACTCATATACAACCGCTCGCTCACCGATAGATCCGTACCTACAGATTGGAAAATTGCGCAGGTCGCACCAGTGTTCAAGAAGGGTAGTAGGAGTAATCCATCGAACTACAGACCTATATCATTGACGTCGGTTTGCAATAGGGTTTTGGAGCATATTCTGTATTCAAACATTATGAATCACCTCAAAGAGAACGATCTATTGACACGTAATCAGCATGGCTTCAGAAAACATCGCTCTTGTGCAACGCAGCTAGCTCTTTATTCGCGCGAAGTAATGGCCGCTATCGACAGGGGATCTCAAGTTGATTCTGTATTTCTAGATTTCCGGAAAGCTTTTGACACCGTTCCTCACAAGCGACTTCTAATCAAGCTGCGGAGCTATGGGGTATCGTCTCAGTTGTGCGACTGGATTCGTGATTTCCTGCCAGGAAGGTCGCAGTTCGTAGTAATAGACGGCAAATCATCGAGTAAAACTGAAGTGATATCAGGTGTTCCCCAGGGAAGCGTCCTGGGACCTCTACTGTTCCTGATCTATATAAATGACCTGGGTGACAATCTGAGCAGTTCTCTTAGGTTGTTCGCAGATGATGCTGTAATTTACCGTCTAGTAAGGTCATCCGAAGACCAGTATCAGCTGCAAAGCGATTTAGAAAAGATTGCTGTATGGTGTGTCAGGTGGCAGTTGACGCTAAATAACGAAAAGTGTGAGATGATCCACATGAGTTCCAAAAGAAATCCGTTGGAATTCGATTATTCGATAAATAGTACAATTCTCAAGGCTGTCAATTCAACTAAGTACCTGGGTGTTAAAATTACGAACAACTTCAGTTGGAAGGACCACATAGATAATATTGTCGGGAAGGCGAGCCAAAGGTTGCGTTTCATTGGCAGGACACTTAGAAGATGCAACAAGTCCACTAAAGAGACAGCTTACACTACACTCGTTCGTTCTCTGTTAGAATATTGCTGCGCGGTGTGGGATCCTTACCAGGTGGGATTGACGGAGGACATCGAAAGGGTGCAAAGAAGGGCAGCTCGTTTTGTATTATCGCGTTATAGAGGAGAGAGTGTGGCAGATATGATACACGAGTTGGGATGGAAGTCATTACAGGAAAGACGTTTTTCGTCGCGGCGAGACCTTTTTACGAAATTTCAGTCACCAACTTTCTCTTCCGAATGCGAAAATATTTTGTTGAGCCCAACCTACATAGGTAGGAATGATCATCAAAATAAAATAAGAGAAATCAGAGCTCGAACAGAAAGGTTTAGGTGTTCGTTTTTCCCGCTCGCTGTTCGGGAGTGGAATAGTAGAGAGATAGTATGATTGTGGTTCGATGAACCCTCTGCCAAGCACTTAAATGTGAATTGCAGAGTAGTCATGTAGATGTAGATGTAGATGAAAGGAGAGAACAGTAAGAAGGCACTAATAACAGTAACTGCATACATAATTTGCTTTTCAAGTACTTGGTAATTTTTATGGTAGAATTAGCTTTTGTGGTGCACCACTTTAATGACATAGACATTAAGATGTGAATATACATTTCCCTTATCTGCAATGTTGTCTTTACTGTAATATTTTTTCTGCTTGAGCGTTGTCATGTTTAGATATAAATTATTGCATTTGCTGCTGCTGTTTGCCAGGCATAGTGCTACTAAATTTCACTTTGTATTACTCTGTTAAGCTAGTTTAACTACTGATTTATTTTTCTTGTCTGCTGCTCATTGCCTTAAATTAGTTGTAATACTGCTGCTTGCTTTGACTATTTTCATGTTTTTCATTGCTGTTTGTCTTAATTGTTTTGTGCTGCTGCATTGCGTCGTCCCTTAGTTTATCATCTGAGCTAAGTAGGTTTAAGTTAGCTTAAGAGGGGGTAGACTATATAAGAAACTAACTATAATGAATTGGAAGAAACGCATTGAGAAGCTATAAGAAAATGGTTTGTCCAAAAAAGTAGTGTACAGTGGAGAAAAACTATTTTTGAAAGAGGATGTGAACAGAATACAGAAAGCATGCTTGGATAGGTTTTTTTTTTTTTTTTTTTTTTGGCTGGAGCAAATGTTGAAATAAGAGGGACGATCTATGGAATGAAGTTTTGGGTTGGGCTGCAGTACCAAATGTTACACTGAAAACAAACCCTGTCCTTTGCTTTTGTGTTATCCCACTATGTGTTTGTGTACCCTTGTGTATTTATTTTCTTCCTGTCTCTGTGTACTGTTTTATAGAATTTTTTCTCTTCCAAAACTAAGCTACTTTCACTATGATGAGGAATACTGTTATCCTCAAATATAATTTGCATTAATAACATGTTATTTACTTTGTAAAGATGTTTACACATTATTTATTCTGTTTTGTTCTAATGCTCATGTGTGAAGTTGATGTTTCGAAAGTTATTCTGATCTTTTATGTATGTACTTATGTCATAATTTCTGTAACATTGATGTATTTGTTATTTCGATTCTTTTGTGAAGTCTGTATTACAGCAAATGTTGTCTGTACTATTATGTTCTTTAATGATATATTTTGTACCTTTGTAATTGTATTCTTATGTTGTAAATTTATAACTGTATAGACAGCAGTTCTTCAAATTAAGTTTCATTTCACTGCACACATTTCTGTTGGTCATAGTATATAGACAATATGTGAGAAGTAGGGACTGATAGTGTTTGCATGTGTGTTAATAATTCAGCAAGGGACTGGATAACAGCATTGCTGGTTCTAAGGACAATTCCAAAAACTTTGTGAGTGCACAAGTGGTGGTTTATGGACTTGCTATATTCTGCGCAAGACTCTTCGATGGTGATTGTGCACCTGCACAGTCGCAACAGATGGCTGCTGGCCGTCTCTACATGGACTACAGTGGGTCTGCATCTTTGATGGCCCACCAATGCCATTATTTCTACAAGGACTACAGTGGGTCTGCACCTCTGGTGGCCCACCAATACCATAATCTCTACCAGGACTACAATGAGTCTGCTCTGTGATGACCTACCTACCAATATTCTTAAAAACTTCGACTGACTCTGCTGTGGGTTTGCTCTGTTGTAGCCCATCACCTGTCTGCATGTCAAGAGTCAAAACTTTCCGTTGGAAGGACAACACTACTTCTTCAAGACTGCTTCGAAATCCACTACATCCGAGTGCATTTTCTTTTATTGCTCAGTCCTTGAGAAAAACACTGCTATTGTACTGTGATGAATGATCAGGACTGTCTTTATTGACTGTGAGAAAATTGTAGCTTTTGACCAACATGGTATCAACAAGTGTGTGCATTTGATTTCTTGATTTCTTTGTTATTGTAATCATAACTATGAAAAAAAATCTCAAATCTGTATTGGCCAGTGCGCAAAACAATTTTTAAAATTATTTGTGGGGAGCATGGGGGCTATGTAAGTAGGCTGTTTAGGTTTTCATATTGGTAACGCCACATAGCGCTCTGTATGAAAAATCACTGGCTGTGCTGTGCGCAGTCTGTGGCTAGTTTGCATTGTTGTCTGCCATTGTAGTGCTGGGCAGCGGCAGCTGGATGTGAACAACGCGTAGCGTTGTGCAGTTGGAGGTGAGCCGCCAGCAGTGGTGGATGTGGGGAAAGAGATGGCGGAGTTTTGAAATTTGTAAGACTGGATGTCATGAACTGATATATATATTATGACTCTTAAGGTAAATACATTGTTTGTTCTGTATTAAAATCTGTCATTCGCTAACTATGCCTATAAGTAGTTAGTGCCTTCTGTAGTTTGAACCTTTTATTTAGCTGGCAGTAGTGGCGCTCGCTGTATTGCAGTAGTTTGAGTAACGAAGATTTTTGTGAGGTAAGTGATTTGTGAAACGTATAGGTTAATTTAGTCAGGGCCATTCTCTTGTAGGGATTATTGAAAGTCAGATTGTGTTGCGCTAAAAATATTGTGTGTCAATTTAAGCACAGTCGTGTATAATTTTTCTAAGGGGACGTTTCAACGTCCCGAAATCGACCCATCTTACTATGGCGGTTTCTCACAACGAAATGACACATACACACGACATCACTGACATGACTTACACCGATCAAAAGTATCCGGGCACCCTATATAATGTGGAATCACCCACTAGGTGCTGCGAAAGGCGAACCCGCCAGTGTGAAAGGAGGCGCGGAGTACCTTTCTGTCAGTAGAGCAGCAGTGGTCGCACAATTAGCCGGTCACGAGAGTTACGCGACATCGAACGCCGGCTAGTCATGAGATGTTACTTGAGCAGCAAATCATTCAGTGACATTTCAACTCTTCTAAATCTCCCGAAGTCGACTCTTGGTGATATGCTCGTGAAGTGGAAAAGCGAAGGAACAGCCATAGCTAGAGCAAAACCAGACAGATAAAAACGGTTCAAATGGCTCTGAGCAATATGGGACTTTACACCTGAGGTCATCAGTCCCCTAGACTGAGAACTACTTAAACCTAACTAACCTAAGGACATCACAAACATCCATAACCGAAGCAGGATTCGAACCTGCGACCGTTGCAGCAGATCGGTTCCAGACTGAAGCGCCTAGAACCGCTCTTCCACAGCGGCCGGCAGACCAGACAGATCTCTTGTACTGAGGGATAGGGGCCGTCGAATATTGTGGAGGATGGCAGTAAGAAAATCACACGGAATGTGCGCAACGAATCAGTCGTGAGCTACAGTTCTCTACTAGCAGTCCATCTAACCGCACGACTGTGTGTAGGGAGGAAGGTAGTACAGTGGACGAGCAACTCCTCATAAGCTACACTTTTCTGCAGTCAATGTAAGCGACGCTTGACGTGGTGTGAGGACCACGATACTGAATATTAGACGACTGGAAAGTGATTGAGAGTTATGAATCACGCTATACCCCGTGGCAACCTGATGGAGGCGTTTGAGTATGGCGAGCACCTGGAAAAGGTTATTTGCCATCATGTGTAGCGTGAACACTGAAGTTCAGGGGAGCTAGTGATACGGTATGGATGTGTTTCTCGTAGTTTGTGAGTTTCCCATGGTTAACACAATGAGTCAAATATTAAGATTGTTGTTGTTGTCTTCAGCCCAGAGACTGGTTTGATGCAGCTCTCCATGCTAGTCTATACTGTGCAAGCTTCTTCATCTCCCAGTACCCACTGTAACCTATATCCTTCTGAATCTGCTTAGTGTATTCATCTCTTGGTCTCCCCTGCGATTTTTACCCTTCACGCTGCCCTCCAATGCTAAATTGGTGATCCCTCAGATTGGTGATGCCTCAGAAAGTATCCTACCAACCGATCCCTTCTTCTAGTCAAGGTGTGCCACAAATTTCTCTTCTCCCTAATTCTATTCAATACCTCCTCATTAGTTGTGTGATCTACCCATCTAATCTTCAGCTTTCTTCTGTAGCACCTCATTTCGAGAGCTTCTATTTTCTTCTTGTCCAAACTATTTATCGTCCACGTTTCACTTCCATACATGGCCACACTCCATACAAATACTTTCAGAAACGACTTCCTGACACTTAAATCTATACTCAATGTTAACAAATTTCTCTTCTTCAGAAACGCTTTCCTTGCCATTGCCAGTCTACATTTTATATCCTCTCTACTTCGACCATCATCAGTTATTTTGCTCCCCAAATAGCAAAACTCATTTACTACTCATACCCTTGGCATCACCTGATTTAATTCGACTACATTCCATTATCCTAGTTTTGCTTTTGTTGGTGTTCATCTTATATTCTCCTTTCAAGGCTCTGTCCATTCCGTTTAGCTGCTCTTCCAGGTCCTTCGCTGTCTCTGATAGAATTATAATGTCATCGGCGAGCCTCAAAGATTTTTATTTCTTTCCATGGATTTTAATTCCTACTCCGAATTTTTCTTTTGTTTCCTTTACTGCTTGCTCAATATACAGATTGAATAACATCGCAGAGAGGCTACAACCCTGTCTCACTCCCTTCCCACCCACTGCTTCCTCTTCATGCCTGCCAGCCTGGGTGGCCGAGCGGTTCTAGGCGCTACAGTCTGGAACCGTGCGACCGCTACGGTAGCAGATTCGAATCCTGCCTCTCGCATGGATGTGTGTGATGTCTTTAGGTTAGTTAGGTATAAGTAGTTCTAAGTTCTAGGGGACTGATGACCTCAGAAGTTGAGTCCCATAGTGTTCAGAGCCATTTGAACCATTTTCTTCATTCCGCTCTACTCTTATAACTGCCATCTGGTTTCTGTACAAATTGTAAATAGCCTTCCGCTCCCTGTATTATTGGATTAATTGTGCTTAATAAAACGCTTCATGTGGAAGGATATGAACATATTTTTCAGCATTGTGTACTGCGTGCAGTAGAGCAACAGTTGAAAGACGATGATTGTATCAGCATGACAACGCGGGCTTCCTGCGCCTATCATAAAGCATAAAATGAACATAACATTCCTGACATGAACTGGTCATCTAGAGTTCCGACCTCAAACCAGTGCAACACATTTGACGTAAGTTAGAAAGTCAGATTCGCTCCAGATATCTTGTGGAAGAATGGTCTGCGATTCGCGCACAGACTTTCGCAAACCTCATTGGCAGTCTCCCCAGCAGAGTTAATGCCGTCTTAAAGGTGAAGGGTGGACACACCCAGTGTTAACGTCCACTAACAGGTGTTGGTTGGTTTGGGGGAGGGGACCAAACAGCGAGGTCATCGGTCCCATGGGGTTAGGGAAAGATGGGGAAGGATGTCGTCCATGCCCTTTCAAAGGAACCATTCCAGAATTTGCTCGAACCGTTTTAGGGAAATTACGGTAAACCTAAATCTGGATGGTCGGACGCGGGTTTGAACCGTCGTCCTCCCGAATGCGAGTCCAGTGTGCTGACCACTGTGCCAACTCGCTCGGTCCTAACACGTGTCCGGATACTTTTGACCATATAGTGTGCGTGTGCGGTCGACTGTCTAGTACCACTTACAGCGCTCCAAAACTATCACTGTGGTCTTTTAATGATGTATTAATAACTTGACTGGTGAAATGACGTACAAACATCTCAGGAAAGGCTCATTTCTTGCGTTGTTCGCGATTCCATCTAGAACGAGATAGTGTGTTGTGCGTCAATGGCAACCTGATCCCTCAGCGCGCATTATACATCCAGACGCAGCAGCCCCATTGGCTGCGGTCCAGCACTGCCCTGGCGCTTCCCGCCAGACCTTGTCCAGTGGGCGGTACCGGCGCACTCGCTGGGCGACCGTCGCTGCTCGCTTGTTCTGCTGCGCACGGCGCCTGCGCGCCACGACCGTGGCAGACAGCTAAGCCGTGTATCTGTCTATCTGGCTGCGCTCTCCCGATGCCAGACACGCACATCTCGGCAGCGTCCAAGGCACCAGCAGCAAAACAGCTGTACGCAACAGCGGCAGCCCGACGGAATTACCTCCCATCAGCATCGTCGCTCCGCTAACAGCAAACACCTGCCAAAAATGTAATTACCTTTGCCTTTTACCTTATGCCCCTCACGTAAGCCACTGTAGGAAATCAGAATACAAAAGGATGGCTGTTCTTCAGTTCAGCAAAGGATACTACGACACAGTGACGCCCCACAAGTACGGGAGAATACTCCCAGTAAGACACAGGTTTCTGAACCAGATTTTAAGTTATAACACATTTCCAGCGGCAGTCCGCCCCGGTAGTTGAGTGGTCAGCGTGACGGTATGTCACTCCTCAGGGCCCGGGTTCGATTCACGGCTGGGTCAGAGATTTTCTCCACTCAGGTACTGGGTGTTGTGTTGTCCCAATCATAATCATTTCATCCTCATCGACGCGCAAGTCGCCAAAGTGGCGTCAAATCGAAAGACTTGCACCAGGCGAACGATCTACCGGACGGAAGGCTCTCGTCACACGACATTATTATTATTATTCAGGGGCAGATGTGTCGACAGATGTGGATTATGTCTACGGTTTATTGGTTATGAACTGTACATTAAAACTGAAGAAACTGCAAAAAGGTAGGAATTTAATGAGATGGGACCTGGATAAACTGAAAGTACTAAAGATTTTAGAGAGTTTCAGAGGGAGCATGAGGCAACAGTTGGCAAGATCAGAGAAAAGGAATACAGTAGAAGACGAATGGGTAGCTTTGAGAGATGAAATAGTGAAGGCAGCAGAGAATCAAGTAGGTAAAAAGACGAGGGCTAGTAGAAATCCTTGGGTAACGGAAAGAGATATTGAATTTAATAGAAGAAAGGAGAAAATATAAAAATGCAATAAATGAAGCAGGCATAAAGGAATACAAATATCTTTAAAAAATGATCGACAGGAAGTGCAAAATGACTAAACAGGGATGGCTAAAGGACGAATGTAAGGATGTAGAGGCATATATCATTAGGTTCAAAATGGTTCAAATGGCTCTGCGACTTAACTTCTGAGGTCATCTGTCATCTGTCAACTAGAACTGAGAACTAATTAAACCTAATTAATCTGAAGATAGCAGGGATAACTTGAATGGAACAAATGGTTATTTATAACTTGTAGAAAAACCAGACGGCAGTTACAAGAATCGAAGTGAATGAAAGAGAAGCAGTAGTAGAGAAGGGAGTGAGACAGAGTTGTAGACTATCCTCGATGTTATTCAGTCTGTACATTCAGCAAGCAGTAAAGGAAAACAAAGAAAAATTCAGACACGAAATTAATGTTCAGACAGAAGAAATCAAAATTTTGAGGTTTGGGGTAATTCTGTTAGAGGGAGCAAAGGACTCGGAAGAGCAGTTGAACAGAATGGACAGTGTCTTGAAAGGAGGATATGAGGGGACGTCAGCAAAAGCAGAACAAGTATAATGGAATGTAGTCGAATTAAATCAGGTGATGCTAAGGGAATTAGATTAGGAAATGAGACACTTAACGTAGTATATGAGTTTTGCTATTTGAGCAGCAAAATAACTGATGATAACTGAAGCAGAGAGGATATAAAATTTAGACTAGCAATGGCAGGAAAACAGTTTTAGAGGAAGAGAAATTTGTTAATATCGAATACAGATTTATGTTTTAGGAAGTCTTTACCGAAAGAATTGGTGTGGATGAAACCATTTATGGAAAAGACAAGTGGACGATAAACAGTGTAGACAAGAAAGAGAATAGAAGCTTTTGAAACGTCTGGCTACAGAAGAATGTTGAAGATTATATCGGTAGATCACGTAACTAATGAGGAGGTACTGAATAGAATTCAATAGAAAAGAAATGTTGTGGCACAACTTGACTAGAAGAAAGGGTCGGTTGATAGGACACATTGTGAGACGTGAAGGAATCAACAGTTTGCTATGTGCGGCAGTGGTTGTGGACGGGGGGGGGGGGGGTAAGAGCTATCGTAGAGGGAGACCAAAAGATGAATACAGTTAGCAGGTTCAGAAGGATGTAGGCTCCAGTACTTATTAGGAGATGAAGAGGTTTGTGTGCGCAAGATAGAGTAGTATGGAGAGCTGCGTCAAACTAGTCTTCGGATTAAAGACCACAACAAACCCTAGTCAGGTGTGCATGTAGAAGGCGTTTACCTCTTGCTGTTAATATACTTTACGTTTCATGAATGTTGACTAAAACTTTTACCAAAAACATCATGCACTTTAAGATCACAATGGTAATAAAGCCTCTAATATTTTTTGGTATCGGACTCCGTTCTGGAAAGGCATCTGACATGTTGATGCTTTCCTCGTGTTTCCTTACTTAATAAATTATCTTTATCCGTCTTTTGGAACTGGATTTATTCACTAGCTAAAGTTAAATATAGAGGACCTATTTTATGTGACAGACTGTCAGTATTTTTCAGCCAGATTTCAGGTTTACTGTTGATCTTGGTGTTACAGAAGGATATTATCAGTTAAACGAATTGAGAAGATACGAGATGAGGAGCTTCTCCGAGGATCGACAAGAAAGGTAATTTATATAGTACAGCGACTAGAAGATTAAAGTAGATGACATGACGCGATTTAAGACAGCAGGGATAACTTCCATGATATTAGCGGCCGCCGTAGCCGTCAAGAAACGTAGAGAAAGACAAAAATTGGTAAACACCCAACAAGTAATGAGGATGTTGGGTGCAAGTGGCGTGCCTCATCAAGCCAGTCAGGAAGACTGATGTCCCAAACAAAAGGAATACGGGTAATCACTATTCGTCCTTCACAACTGAATTTTATTTTTGTTTTCATTAATCAAGCTTGTTTCGCACACTGCGTTCTGTACCTTCAGCTGTATACATCGAAAGTTATCGTCACGATTATTCTTACTGTGTCTTGGCATATGAGTTATGTTTATCGCTTCCTCATGAATTATTTCACCAAGAGTACATGATGTTTCTTGTAAACACTGCTGCAGGTGTTACAGGTTATTCAGCTGTTACGTACTGGTTTGCATTGTGTTAGGATGGTGCTTAAGTTCGTAAGGTTTTTGTTTTGCATGTTGGCAGTCCGGCTGCTATGGGTTTATTTTTTATTTGTGATTCATTGTTGCTGTTCGAGTTTACACATCGTCATTGTGTCATCTAGACATAACAAGTGGAGCTGTCTACGCTATAAAGTGGAGTGCCAAGTGGAGAAATTGTAGTACTTCCGACACATTCTTCTGCTTGAGTTCAATAGAGGGGTCACAGCAGCGGAAGCATCGATAAACATTTGCGCTATGTATAGGGTAGTGTAATTGGACAGAGCATGGCACGAAAATGGTTTTCTCGTTTTAAGGAGGATTAAGGATATTAGTGACCGTCCAAGTTCAGGAAGAATTTCGTGGTTTGAGGTAGAACATATAACAGCATCTATCCACAATATGATACACGTCAGTGTACTCGAGAACTGGCAAATGTGATGAACTGTGATAATTCCACCATCGTGAGTCATTTGCATGCAGTGGGTAGGTCGAAAAATCGGTAGTATGGGTATCGAAAGCCTTGAGCTAAAATCACAAAAATCAGCAGGTGGCCGTATGTGCATATCTGATTGCTCGTCATGAATTGGCTCGTGAACAACAGTGACCATTCCTACCTAGTATCGTTACTGGTGACGAGAAATGGTGTTTTCATACTACCATAAGCAAATGAAACGAATGGCTGAGTGCAAACAAAGCAGAAACGCCGCGTACAAATGTTTATTTGCACTTGTGCCTTCATCTTTAGTTTGCGTTTTGGAGTGTAGGAGCTGAAAAAATGGTTCCAATGGCTCTAAGCACTATGGGACTTAACATCAGAGGTCATCAGTCCCCCCGACTTAGAACTACTTAAACCTAACTAACCTAAGGACATGACACATAATCAATGCCCGAGGCAGGATTCGAACCTGCGACCGTAGCAGCAGCGCGTTTCCGGACTGAAGTGCCTAGAACCATTCGGCCACAGGGGCTGGCTTAGGAGCTGAAAGCGAAGAGGGTTCGTTATAAAGTATTTTAGCGTCTGTTGGACGCTTTCAGCCGGCCGCTGTGGACTAGCGGTTCCAGGCGCTTCAGTCCTCAACCGCGCTGCTGCTCCGGTCGCAGGTTCGAATCCTGCCTCGGGCATGGATGTGTGTGATGTCCTTAGGCTAGTTATGTTTAAGTAGTTCTAAATCTAGGGGACTGATGACCTCATGTGTTAAGTCCCATTGTGCTTAGAGCCATTTGGCGCTTTCAGAGGCGGATTGTTACGTCAGTTGGAGCGGCTGGTGCCGGAAAGCCGCCGTGAGCTACGCCCATGTTCAGAACAAAACAGGACACCTGTAACTACTAGAGATAGGACGTCCATTATCACAACTATAGAGCTTAAATTTTATTTTTATATAGTTTTTTGTTTGTCTTTCTATACTTAATGATGGGGTGACATGAAGAATAAATAAACTCTTCATTATTATATCATTATATCAAAATGTGTACGGTAGTATGTTCTGCGCAAATGAATAGAATTTCTGTCACCTCGGTTCAGCAGTGTCCTGTTGCCTAGTAGACACAGCATCCGCCATGGGCTCTGATCACTTGATCCATGAGAGATGGCATCGACGTATATCAGGCGCAAATGGCATCTGGTGGTATGGCCACCCATGCTGCATTCGCCTGGTTCCACAATTCGTCTGTGGTGGTTGGCATTGGGTCACAGCGCTGCACTCGTCGTTTCACCATATCCCACACGTTTTCGACTCGCGACAAGTCTGGTGATCTGGCAGGCCAGGGCAAAAGGCTGACATCCTGTGACACCAAGAAGGCACGTGTTCCTGCAATAATGTGTGGTCGTGCGTTGTCATGCTGAAAAATGAAGTGTGGGGTGTTGTGCAGAAATAGTGTGGCTACGAGTCGCAGGATGTCATACACGTTGGCCACACTGGTCACAGTTCCCTGGACTCGTACCAGATTGAATAACATCACCGTAAGACCTCGGGTTGCCACTACAAGTCTTGTGCAGATGCAGCCGCTGTGATGCTGCTCCCCTGTCTGTGGCGAACCAAAATGTGGCCATAATTATGAAACAAACAGAACGTGTACTCGTCTGAAAACACTATCTGATGCTATTCCTACTCCCAGTGACGTCGTTCTATGCAACATTGCCGCCTTCACATTCGTTAAAGGTAGGCGGACAAGTGGACGATGCGCACGTAACCCTTGCCGTAACAAACTGAGACGGACTGGCATCCCTGATAGTGTACGATGTGTTCCACTGTTCTGTCAGAGCCAAGGAGGACACAGGTCTGTCCTGCAATGCCATTAATATGAGGTGTCGATCTTTTCGGGAGTTGGCCTGGATGGTGCGAGATGACCCATCTCGTCGTGTACTACGGCCTTCCGTGAACCACTCTGCCCATACCCGCTACACTGCCAAACACTTCTCTCACACGAGCAGCAATTTCCAGGACGGATGCATCACATTCTCTCACGGCAACAATGCGCCTTTTTTCAGACTCACAGACTTGACAGCATGGTTCGCACATACGTCTGTGAGGCATCCTACACGTCTGCTTAAGTCACACTGATCCGTTGGCTTCAGTTTATAGCGACAACGAGAGCCGCAGGCACATTTAGCCGGTTGGTGTTGTTGCGCCACGATATCGACGTTTACTTGACTCGCTGGCCGACATGGTTCAAATGCCCATCGTTTCTTCAGGACATACACTACTGGCCATTAAAATTGCTACACCACGAAGATGACGTGCTACAAACGCGAAATTTAACCGACAGGAAAAAGATCCTGTGATATGCAAATGACTAGCTTTTCAGAGCATTGACACAAGGTTGGTGCCGGTGGCGACACCTACAACGTGTTGACACGAGGAAAGTTTCCAACCGATTTCTCATACACAAACAGCAATCGACCGGCGTTGCCTGGTGAAACGTTGTTGTGATCCCTCGTGTAAGGAGGACAAATGCGTACCATCACGATTCCGACTTTGATAAAGGTCGGATTGTAGCCTGTCGCGATTGCGGTTTATCATATCGCGACATTGCTGCTCGCGTTGGTCGAGATCCAATGACTGTTAGCAGAATATGGAATCGGTGGGTTCAGGAGGGTAATACGGAACGCCGTGCTGGATTCCAACGGCCTCGTATCACTAGAGTCGAGATGCCAGGCATCTTATGCGCATGGCTGTAACGGATCGTGCAGGCACGTCTCGATCCCTGAGTCAACAGATGGTGAAGTTTGCAAGACAACAACCATCTGCACTAACAGTTCGACGCCTTTTGCAAAAATGTTCAAATGTGTGTGAAATCTTAAGGGACTTAACTGCCAAAGTCATCAGTCTCTATGCTTACACACTATTTAGCCTAAATTATCCTAAGGACAAACACACACACCCATGCCAGAGGGCGGACTCGAACCTCCGCCGGGACAAGGCGCCACAGTCCATGATTGCAGCGCCTTAGACCGCTCGGCTAATCCCGCGCACAACGTTTGCAGCAGCATGGACTATCAGCTCGGAGACCATGGCTGCGGTTACCGTTGATGCTGCATCACAGACAGGAGCGCCTGCGATGGTGTTCTCATCGACGAACCAGGGTGCACGAATGGCAAAACGTCATTTTTTCGGGTGAATACAGGTTCTGTTTACAGCATCATGATGGTCTTATCCGTGTTTGGCGACATCGCGGTGAACGCACAATGGAAGCGTGTATTCGTCATCGCCATACTGGCGTATCACCAGGCGTGATGGTATGGGGTGCCATTGGTTACACGTCTCGGTTACCTCAAGTTCGCACTGACGGCACTTTGAACAGTGGACGTTACATTTCAGATGTGTTACGACCCGTGCCTCTACCCTTCATTCGATCCCTGCGAAACCCTACATTTCAGCAGGATATTACACGACTGCATGTTGCAGGTCCTGTACGGGCCTTTCTGGATACAGAAAATGTTCGACTGCTGCCCTGGCCAGCACATTCTCCAGATCTCTCACCAATTGAAAACGTCTGGTTAATGCTGGCCGAGCAACTGGCTCGTCACAATACGCCAGTCACCACTCTTGATGGACTGTGGTATAGTGTTGAATCTGCATGTACCTGTACACGCTATCGAAGCACTGTTTGACTCAATGCCCAGGCGTATCAAGGCCGTTATTACGGCCAGATGTGGTTGTTCTGAGTACTGATTTCTCAGGATCTATGCACCTAAATTGCGTGAAAATGTAATCACATATCAGTTCTAGTATAATATATTTGGGCAATGAATACCCGTTCATCATCTGCAATTCTTCTTGGTGTAGCAATTTTAATGGTCGGTAGTGTACTAATACAGATGTCCTGTGAATATGAACGTCCTATCTCTCCTTGTTCTAGGTGTTGTGTCTGGTTGTGAACATGAGTGTACTTTGATGCACTGTCCCACCTTTGAATAAGTCATTCCAACTCATGATACGAAAAACAGTCCCCAAAAGTTCGCAGAACCGTCTCTGCACCGAACTACACTATCTGCGCACTGCGAGCTGAAGGGCTCCTTTGTCTCACCCTGCTCTCGACGCCTTGCATCTTTTGCAAAAGTCAAAATCGCGACGCTTCACACTGCACTGTAGCCAACTACTCCTTGTGTTGTTTGGCTCATTGAAGCAGTTCAACGTTATGAGCATATGTGAGCGATGGTCTTTTGCGGAGTACCCTATTCCAGATGTCCACTGCTTGCAGTTCCCTTCGCAAAGTCCTCTTGGAAACTCCTTGAGACGGACCTGCATTCACTGACTGTAGCAATTACTATCGGACTGAAAGAGATTGCCATTGGGAGGGAGTTATCTCGACTACAGTCCCTGTCGGTTGAAACATTTTTGCGTCCGCTGTCCTTCCCCTGTTCCACAAGAGGTACACCATATCCTGTATACGCGTTGGACTGTCCGTCTGGAACCTGTTTCACGCCATTGCAAAGCTCCAAAGCAACTAGTGTGCTCTTTTGACGGAGTCACTCATACTTTTCCCAGTGAGCTTGTTTCATCATACCTCCTTCTGGAAACATTTGACCCATACAGAGCGTAACAAAAAGGTGTGGACAAAATGTCAGGAAAGATTCCTCACATAGTGTTGTATTCTCTTTAGCCGCTTTTATGTCGTCTTGTTGTCTCTGTAGAGCTGTACCATGGGAAGCAAGGAGACGATGTTGGTTTGTAGTCAGCATCCTTGTTGTGTAACACAAACTGCACGCAATTAATAACTGGGTTCTTTATTCCGTTTCCAGCGAGTCTTTGTCATTGGCCTGTATCGATTCTTTCGTAACCTCTACGCCGAATTGTGTACTGGCGCCAGCGAACGCCAACACGCAGAGGAATAAAATATTTCATACTACATTGGCCCAAAGGCGCTTTATTTCCACGTTAGAGCTCATTTTCTACTTCTCGCAATACTCACATTAAAGATAGGAAACGCAGATAGAAACTGTGGTGTCACCGCCAGACACCACACTTGCTAGGTGGTAGCCTTTAAATCGGCCGCGGGCCGTTAGTATACGTCGGACCCGCGTGTCGCCACTATCAGTGGTTGCAGACCGAGCGCCGCCACACGGCAGATCTAGAGAGACTTCCTAGCACTCGACCCAGTTGTACAGCTGACTTTGCTAGCGATGGTTCACTGACTTCTACGCTCTCATTTGCCGAGACGATAGTTAGCACAGCCTTCAGCTACGTTATTTGCTACGACCTAGCAAGGCGCCATGATCAGTTTCTATTGATATTGTAAATCATGTACCATCAAGAGCGACGTTGCTCATTAATGGATTAAAGTTAAGTGTTCCACCATCTACGTCCGTTTTTCTCAATTCGAATTCCCTTGTCATGTTCCAGACCTCACGCCAGCCTGCGTGAGCGAAAACGCGTGCATTTCGGCCTCCTTTAGTAAACCCTGTGTTGGCTCTCCTGCCAACCACAACAGAAACAGAACGTACCAGTATTGGGTTGTGTTGTTTGGGGAAGGAGACCAGACAGCGACGTCATCGGTCTCATCGGATTAGGGAAGGAAGTCGGCCGTGCCCTTTCAAAGGAACCATCCCGGCATTTGCCTAGAGCGATTTAGGGAAATCACAGAAAACCTAAATCAAGATGGTGGACGCGGGATTGAACCGTCGTCCTCCCGAATGCGAGTCCAGTGTTTAACCACTGCGCCACCTCGCTCGGCTGTACCACTATTACCTGACACGTTTTCTTACGAGGGTCACTCCAAAAGAAATACACACTATTTTTGTAAAAATATGTGAAAGTTTTACAGTGTGTAGATTCATCATTCCCGCCTGTTTTCAAACTTAGTTCAGCCTGTTCCCGTGAGGGGCAGCGTCACAGCATGTCTTCAAGATGGCTGCTACACTTGTGGTTCGTCAGAAGCAACGTGCTGTCATAGAATTCATGTGCTGTGATGTATGGAGATGCTGCTGTAAATCGCAGTACAGTTAGTCGGTGGGAAAGTAGGTTATGTGATGAAAGCGGGCACGGCAATATTGAGGATTGTTCTCGCAGCGGCAGGCCTCATACTGCACACATTCCAGACAATGTGTAGAGAGTTAACGAATTGGTGACTTCTGACAGACCCATCACAGTGAACGAATTGTCACACTACGTTGGGATAAGGGAAGGAAGTGTTTTCAGAATACTGAAAGTGTTGGCGTTAAAAAAGGTTTGTGCCAGGTGGGTTCCCAGGATGTTGACAGTGGCTCACAAAGAAACAAGAAAAACGGTATGCAGCGAACTTTTGGAATAGTACGAGAATGGTGGAGATGCATTTCTTGGAAGAATTGTGACAGGTGATGAAACATGGTTCGTTCATTTTTCACCAGAGACAAAGGGGCAATCAATGGAGTGGCATCATGCAAATTCACCCAAGAAAAAAGAATTCAAAATCACACCTTCTGCTGGAAAAGCTATGTCTACGGTGTTTTTCGAGTCCGAAAAACATCGTGCCAAGTGGAACCACCATAGATTCTGATGTACATGTGACGACACTGAAGAAACTTCAAGCTCGACTGAGTCGTGTTCGACCAGGATGTTTTGCTGCTGCACGACAATGCAAGGCCATATGTCAGTCAAAAAACCATGGAAGTGTTCACAAAACTCGGATGGACAACACTGAATCACCCGCCTTACAGTCCTGACCTGGCTCCATGTGACTATCACCTCTTTGGGGAACTGAAAGACTCTCTTCGTGGAACAAGGTTTGATGATGATGACTCTCTTGTGCACGCTACCAAACTGTGGCTCCAACAGGTTGGTCCAGGATTTTACCCTGCGGGTATACAGGCGCTGGTTCGAAGATGGCGTAAGGCAGTTGAGAGGGGTGGAAATTATGTGGAGAAATGAAAATATTGTTCCTAAAGGATGTATCTACACACTGTAAAACTTTCAAACATGTAGAATAAAAGATCGAATTAAAAAAAAAATGTGTATTTGTTTTGGAGTGACCCTCGTATGTGAAATGTTCAAAAAACGCTCTTTGTTACATTTGGTTCGAACGTACAGTAAGTTGTACTTCTTACGTTCAGTGCCAATGTTTGCTGTTCCAGTTGAACGAAGGTAATATTGACATGTCATTCACTTAGTTGCCTGCGTTGACATGCGTCTAAGTCCATTGCCCCAATAGCAATAAGCACATAGCACCAGCTGTTTAGCGTTCATCACCGATCTGGTTTCCTATACCTTGCAGTGGATGTGTACTCATATGCGAAGTTAGCAGATGTCCATTTGCTGTACGGATTAGCTGATGGTAGTGTTTCTGCCACTCAGTGTTCTTGCAGGCAGACATTTCCAGAGGGACGGTGCCCGTCAGGAGGATATTCAAGCAACTGATCGTTGTCTTAGAGAGATCAAAAGTTCAAGCTTAGTACTCGCGACTTGAGGAGACCCAGAAGGACGAGAACATCTCAGTTGGAAGAGGAACTTCTTCGTGCATTTGACGACAACCCTACTGTCAGCGTAAGACAATTAGCTGCAACAAGTAATGTTGACCAAATGACTGTCTGGTGAGTGCTACATGAGAGCCTGACGTATCCGCACATTGTACAGCGTGTGTTGGTACGATTTTCCTACACGGGTAGAGTTCTGGGAATGGTTAATTCAATAATTGTCAACCCTTGCTGTAGTGAAAATGTTGTGCTCATGGATAACGCTTCGTTTCGAAGTAGGCAATTAAGAGCCGTAGTAATTGTACAACGCCCTCAGTGGCGTTGTAGCGAGAAGGAAATATTTCTCTGGGCGGTATCAATATCCTGGTGTCTTGTTACTTCGGCAAGTCCCTCGTAGCACAACAGAAGCGCTCAGTCGCCAGTAGGTGGTTATCCGGCTGAAGTGGAGTGTTTAGGGATGCCAGATGCTAATTATCAACAACGTTTGTACTTTACTTGTTTTAATACAGAAATTGCTTAGTCACACACGTCACAGAATCAGAATTTGCAATTTGGCGGCTCTGGGCTACGCCGCTATATTCGACCCTTTGCAACCTATTAACACAGTTTTCTGACTTTACACAATGATAGACACTTGGCGTTCTGATAACTAATAAATTCACTTTATATTTAGTTTAACAGCTGAAATATGCACTCGTGGCCATACTTTTAGAGCCGCTCCGGTTAGTCGACCGTGTGTTTTGAGTGGCACCTCGCGACTGCCTCGCCCTGTCTTCCCGAAGGACAAGAGAGACCCCACCTTTCTCCCTGAGCCAATAAGGACAGTTCTCTCAAACTTCCAGCCAATGGGCGTTCAGATCGCTGTCGCTAGGTGAATCTGACGTCACGTTTGCAGATATTGTGACGGAAGTTTGTCTCGGAACACTGTCTCAGATTGTAAGATCCTACTCCCGAATAGTCGGATCTTGTCCCTACTATGGTTCCACAACATTGCCTCCTATGATGCTCCTTGCTGACGCTTAATTGTTAAATGTACATGTAGCCTGACTGCTACTGAGCATTCCTGATCGCATAAATGTGCGTAATGCTTTGCTTAAACACGCGAAGGAATGCATGTATGCATTACAACTGGAAGTGATGTGTCTCCGGGCCAATGTCCACATAACGCATTTTCTTCCTTTACTTTCGAGTAATGTTCCCATACCTTCCTCTTACACGCTGAATAAGTCACGAAATTATACAAAATCGAAGTAAGACTACAATTCCTATTCAGTAGAATGGACACAAAATCACGGTTATTACACCTTCTTGCTATATCAGACATATTAACATTTTGAAATGCCTGACAACGCACAGTTCTAATGACACAAGGCATGAAATGTCGTTGGAAACCGTCCACAATTCTGCTAGGCACTAAAATCATTACGGTAAGAATATTAGTCGCACAATCCATTTTCCGATCAAGATTTTAATGAGAGGTGAATAGCGAGATTTCATTTCATATGCTGGCAGGAGTGGCCGTGCGGTTCTAGGCACTACAGTTTGGAACTGCGAGACCGCTACGGTCGCAGGTTCGAATCCTGCCTCGGGCATGGATGTGTGTGGTGTCCTTAAATTAGTTAGGTTTAATTAGTTCTAAGTTCTAGGCGACTGATTACCTCAGAAATTAAGTCGCATAGTGCTCAGAGCCATTTGAACCACTTTCATTTCATATACCATTAAAATTTCCATCTAGACACGCCTGTGCTAGGTCCCTCTTTACTACTTCATGGCCTGTAGTTACAACACGTGTTGTCTCCAGTGCCGCGCAGACAGACTTTCAAAAGTCAGCACTTGTAACCTAATGGTCTGCACAAACAAAGGTGTTTTTGTTTGTGTTTGTGAGAAGTCGTGAACCTGTGACTGCCATGCAAATGGCTACTTTGGATCGCATTGCGTGTAACATTAAAATTTGCAGAATGAGCAGACGACATTCTTTGGCGTATCGTTTTGTCAGGAGGCAAACAGACGCACGTCTGCAACCCAGCGACTGCGCATCGCAACGAGTAAACAAGAAAATGTCGCAAATGGTGTGACGTTGCATTAAAAGACGCAGGTTCCGGCAGACTGAGTTGCAAATCTTATTCTTCTTTTTTTTTCTTTTTCTTCTTTCTTTGGGGGAATCCACGTAAGGAAATGAGTACACACTTCAGCCTTTCTATGAAAGAACACAATGCACTTGTTCAACGGGAACCTAGTAGTTACTGTTGCTTTCCTACGAGTATTTTCCGTTTATCCATTTTACAATTAAGAGAACATGCTTCGTTTTTCGCTTGCGATGCTTTTTAACCATTCTGTACGTAATTTGAGTTAACAGGCGGTGCCATCTGATTGTATATTCTCGTGCGTCGCCGTTTGAGCCCCTCCTTCATTAACTGCTACGACCCACAATACCCATGGCGCTCGCTGAAATAACAGAATGAAATGTTACCAGATTTATGTTACTCGATGCTTTCTCATTAATTTTCAAATTAGCCGAAATAGAGCTCAAGGAAGTGTTCTGGATCAAACGGCATTAGTTCCATTGTACTTGCAGGATTGAACAGCATGGCTCTGACCGTGCGTCGATTACAGAGCAGTAAATTGAGTTGGAAGAACAACATATTGGTAAGAAATTGTGAACAAAGGCAGCCTGATAAATGCATTGTATACTCTTAATGACTGTTGCATGAAAAAGCTGTGATCAGAAGAAGGCACAAATTTCCGTTCCAGCATGGGATGCTCTGTGATGGCACATATACTGGTGTTCAAAATTAAAGCAACAAACCACTATTTCCCCGTCCTGTATCCAATTCACGATATAATCACACAACCTGTCAACAGATGTCCGCACAATCGTGTCGTGCATTCTGGTTAACGGAGAACCAAGCCAACTATGACGTCAGGGCTATCAAACGGGAGAGTGTTTGCCGGGTGGTCCCATATCCACAATCGCTGTGTACACAGTCACAGACGGTGCAGTATGGCACACAGAGGACGCGTGCCAGGCTCTCTGTGATGGAGGGCCGCGGGAAGAATGGAAGTAGGACAGTTGCAAGCTGATGTGGTCCGATGGCTTAATGTGGATCGTTCTGTTGTTTCTCGGATGTTGCGACAGTTAATAGAGACCGTAACTGTTCCCGAAGACGAGGGCGGGGCGACCACGCGTGTAACATCAGAAACAAGCAAGCGTTATTTGACTGTAGGGGCACGACGATACCTGGGATCTGACCTCGCAGCGTTGACTGGACGTGTTGTGGCGAGGTAAACGTTGTGCCGAAGGCTTCAGAAGAGTGACCTTTATTGTTGGAGACCTGCTGTATGTGTACCTCTGACGCGTCTTAATATAAGGGAAGGTCAGAGAGTGGACCCGTCAACATACCACCTGGATGGTCGAAGAGCAGGCTAGTGTTTTTTTTCACAGATATGAAACGATTTGGTCTGGACAGTGATTGTCGACGAATTCGCATCTGGAGGGAACGTGGAACACGATTTCGGGACGCAACCATTGTGGGAATAGACCGATATTGAGGGTGATCTCTAATGGTGTGGGCAGGGATTATGTTGACTATTCGAACACCGCTTCATGAAAATGTAGAGGTAAATTGGAAAGGTTTACCTGCTGTCAGGTATTGTGACGAGATAGTGGAACCTAATGTGCGGTTGTTGCGAGGTGCTGTGGGCCCAGACTACGCATTGCTGGATGGTAATGCTCGACCTCTTAGAGGTCGTGTGGTTGCTGTTTTTTTTTGGAAACCAAAGGTGTTGCACGCATGGCGTGACCTGCTCTCTCTCCCGATTTGAATCCCGTAAAGAATGTTTGGGTTCTCTAGGGAGACGGCTTGCATCTCGTCAGCATCCGCGAACCACTCTCAAAGACTTGCGAGCAGCTCTGCAGAAGAATGGGTGCTATTGCCTCAATATGAGACTGACGACATCATTCACAGCATGGCCCGTCATTTGTCAGGCCTGTATTGCTGCCAAAGGTGGTCACACCCCATACTGAGCACATTACCCAGTTGTCAGAATGTCTGTGTAAATTCGTTAAGTTGGAAAAACGAAGAATACTTTTGTGTAACGTTGTGCATTTTGCAGTTTATCTTCTGTATTCTCTACATTGTTTCTACTTTACTATCACCTTATTACACTGTTATGTGGCAAATAAACGCAACCTTGCAAAATTTCAGTTTGTTGCTCTAATTTTTGACACTAGTGTATTTACTACTAGCTCAGTTATCTGATGGACGTTGACTCATAAGTACCAAAGAAAACATGTGTAAAAATGGCGGTTTGAGTTCTGAATGCTGAAACAAAGGTTGCATGATTTCAGACTTAATTATAGTTTTTGATAATGAGAGTAATCACAGGAACAATCGCAAGAAGAGTTTACCTGCAGTGGCGGCAACAGAGACCTCTGTGGTGGATTTACTTCAGGGCCTGCGTGGCGAGGATGTTCTCATAACGCCATAAAATTTAGTTTCTTTTCCCAATTCGTCATAAAAACCTGCTAAAACTAAACGTTAATGGCTATTCGTTTGAAGATATGGTTAACCTGAATAACTTTTCAAGCGAAGGAAACGGTCGTTACGAAACTTAGTCTCTGATAATGGCCGTCTAGTTCCTCCTACATTGCAAACTCAGTTGATCTCTGCAGGCTTGCTCCTAGACCACATATGAACAGGAACAACGTGAGAACTTGTTTCTGGTAGGTTTTCTCGTTTCTAGATTTCCAGAAGGCTTTTGACACTGTACCACACGGATTGTAGTGAAATTGCGTGCTTGTGGAATATCGTCTCAGTAATGTGACTGGATTTGTGATTTCCTGTCAGAGAGGTCACAGTTCGTAGTAATCGACGGAAAGTCATCGAGTAAAACATAAATGGTTTCTGGCGTGCCCAAGGTAGTGTTATAGGCCTTCTGCTGTTCCTTATCTACGTAAACGATTTACGAGACAATTTGAGCAGTCGTCTTAGCTTGTTTTCAGATGATGCTGTCTTTGATCGACTAGTAAAGTCATCAAAAGGACAAAACAAATTACAAAACGATTTAGAAAAGATACCTATATGGTACGAAAATTGATAATTAGCCCTAAATAACGAAAAGTGTGAGGTCATCCCCATGAGTGCTAAAAGGAATGCGTTAAACTTCGATTGAGAGATAAATAAGTGAAATCTAAAGGCCGCAAATTCGACTAAATACCTAGGAATTATAGTTACGAACAAATAAAAATGGGAGGAACACACAGAAAATATGGTGGGGAAGGCGATCCAAAGACTGCGTTTTATTGTCTGAACACTTAGAAGATGGAGCAGATCTACTAAGGAGACTGCCGACAGTACGCTTGTCCGTCCTTTTTTGGAATACTGCTGTGTGGTGTGGGATCATTACCAGAGACGACTGACGGAGTACATCGAGAAAGTTCAAAGAAGGGCAGCACGTTTTGTATTATCGAGAAATTGGGGGAGAGAGTGTCACTGACTTGGCACGAGATTTGGAGTGGACCTTATTAAAACAAAGGCGTTTTCCGTTGCGGCGGAGTCTTCTCACGTAATTTTAATCACGATCTTTCTCCTCCGAATGCGAAAATATTTTGAGCTCGCACGGGAAGATATTGGTGTTCGTTCTTTCCACGCGCTGTACGGGATTGGAATAATAAAGAATTATTGTGCAGGTGGTTCGATGAACCCTCTGCAGGGTATCCATGTAGATGAAGATGCAGGTACAGAAGGTCGATTTCTGACCGAGGCTTGTGACTGACAATTTTGGTCCTTTTGGCAAAGTCTGAAAGCAACAGCTTCGTGTTCAGTCCCTATCCCAAAAGGTAACCATCGTACATAATAGTTCCGATGAACAAGCAGTGGCTCATGTGTCGCCAGTTTTCTTTCTGGTTGTAAGATTCTTCCCGTTCTGTCCCTCCGTTAATCCGCTCATCCGAGTCACAGACTGTTTAAACGATGGGAAATTCCTGTGTAGTCAAATACTAATTTTAACGCTTATGCAAATTGATTTATTTACATCTTTGCTACAACTTACTCTAAGGAATTTAACAATGAATATGTATTGTTCCCTTATTAGCACTCGTCGAGTTGTGTGGTAATGAATCAAAATGTTTGTTTCACCACTGGTACTTTGACCTAAAAGACAAACTATTTTAGTCCTCTGATGAGAGTTCTCAGTACCACTGCGGCTTCCGACAACTTGGAGTTCTAATTATCTTACATAGCAAGGAAACTGAAAGAGTACTAAATATGAGACCGCCCCTGTAGTCGCAGCATGTCCATACGGGATTCCCACGGTTTCAGAGTTCATGAAGCTCATTTAGAGACGAATTTTATTAGTTTTCAAGAAAATCTGATAAATCCGTTTCAGACTTCTTTGATCGACACCCACACACAAGCAGTGGGTAGTAACAATAGGTAAGTTATTAATCAAGAAAACAAATTCCTTTTGTGAGCCCGTTTTCACAATTAACTTTATGAATAATGGAGCCTTTCTTGTTGGGAGATTTTTTTAAAAAAATTATGTGATGTAACATGTTTCACCTACTGCCACAATTGAAGTCAGACCTTAAAAAACTATCTAAATAAATTTCATTGTCAGTTAACGGTAAATATTACGCCGATCCTAGCTGTCAGTTGTAACAGTTGTGTGAGGCTTTTCAGTAGAGTACTTATCGTTAAGTACGTTCTCTCTTAAAACGTATTCCAAAAAGATAAATTAAGTAGATTGTGTCAACCAGAAAATGGGCATTTGCTCCAATGCTTTCTTAGGAAAATGTATAAAAATTAAACCATTTTTGCTACAAGGCTTCCTTTTCTATTCAATACAATTACTTTTGAAAGGTTACTTCTGTGACTATTTAGTTATTTCGCACAGTGTTTGTAGGAATTATTGCATTATACTTAGTTGACTTATGTATTTCGTTATTCTCACCTTGATTACGTTTTTGGAAATGACGAAAGACTGGGGTAATAGTTCATACATTTAGTTACTTAGTAGATGACACAAAGCCCAAAATATTTTAGTAAGAACTTTAATCATGTGTTCATAGCATTGTGCAACAGTTGGACATATGACCATGGGATTCATTGTTCGTATGAACGATTTTTAGCAAAAACACTCCTCTACTGATCCCTTCTGGAAGTCAATAAGCAAGCCATTACTACGTGCTCCCGCAACTACTGATCTTCTGGGTCTAAGGAACGAACAGACCAATATGGGTTTGCGAAAAGCATGTTGATTCCCACACAGCAGATGTTACGCATCCGGAAAAGTCATTATACGAGAGCATAATATAGTTTCATAATTCTATAATTCTCCAACAAACTGACTCGGTTAGACAGGTGTGTAGTTCTACGCTTCAGTCTTTCGACCCTTCCTATGAACTGCGTCGACCTGTGCGTTTTTCAGTCATGTGGCACGCTCCATTATACCACTGATCTACAGTAGACTGGTTCTAGCAGATCTACAATTTTCTGATGAGCATCCCATCAGGCCCTACGACGTTTCTTCGAGCTTTTTATCAGGTCCGTGCTATCTTATTTCTGCGTCTGTCACTTTTGCACCCACGCGTGGTTGCACGTCGCCAGCGTGTTGTGATCTTCGTCTAAGCAGTTTCGGAAGACAGAACTGGGAATCATGTTCCTTTACGAAGCCGTTAAGGTCAACGAACATTTGAACTGATGATGTTCTTTGATTGACTCATTTCAGGTAGTAGCAACACATTTAGAGTTTATTGACGACTCAGCGGACAAGATCTTACTTGTAGTTTTGCTTGGACGCTTCTCGCTTAGCGACTGTGACGCTTGTTTTCACTTCATTAACTTTTTATCATCAGGATTCGCGTTCCTTTGACTATCATCCTTTGAGGTGGCCTGGCCGCTGTACTAGGACGGCTCAGATGGTGTGGTCGTGCACGTATGGTTCACCAGGAAGCGGGGACTCGCTCTCATGGAAGTAAGTAATTTTAGCGTAAGTCATGGATATAAATGTTCTGCAACTGGGGCTTCCTGAAGGCTACACCTCCCTTAACCGTGAGGTGTGCCAATGGTTAAGATAAGAAACTGCCGATCAGATATTTGCTACCATTGTAGTGTAGATGATCAACAAATTATATATATATATATATATATATATATATATATATATATATATATATATATATGTGTGTGTGTGTGTGTGTGTGTGTGTGTGTGTGTGTGTGTGTGTGTGTGTGTGTGTGTGTTAGGTTAGGTTATATATATTTCTGTTATAACTGAACGATAAAGATTTGCAAGTAATATATCGTCTTCATTTCCAGTGCTGCTTCCTGGTTAACATCGCGTTGAGGAGCTACAACTCATTTCCGAGGACTCAATTGGGCGTTACATCTTATGCAGCTTATTACCTAGCAGTAAATTTAAGACAAGGTTGTCACGTTCACGAAAAAAGCGTCTCAGTCGCAACTAACGAACAAATAAAGTATTCATTTGGCATCGAAATGTTCGCCCACTTCACTGCTGAAGAGCTTCCGCATTTGCACTCAACGCTGTTAATTGTTTTAACATGTATACTGTTGTACCACAAGGCACAAATCACACAATTTAATTTGATTCAAAGATTATTATAGTAACAAGAATCTCACTGAAGGAAACGTAACGGTTAAATTCGCCAATTTGGTCCCTGAAAGTCCGCCTCTTATCTCAGTGGTCAGTGGATCTGACTGCCATGCAGCGGGCATGGGTTCGATTCCGGCCGGGTCGAAGATTTTCTCTGCTCGGGGACTGCGTATTGTGCTGTCCTCATTATCATCTCATCATCGTCGACATGCGAGTCGCCTCGTGTGGCGTCAACCGGAAAGACTTCCAAGTCAGCAGCCGAACTTCCCCAGCAAGGGGACTCCCGACCATCATTGTCTTACGAACATTTCATTTCAGTTCCTGAAAGTAGATTTGTAAATGCGAAACGCTCTAGGCGTAAAACAAATTACGCTGAAGAGCCAAAACAACTGGTAGACCTGCGAAATATCGTCTACGGCCGCCGCGAGCACGCAGAAATGCCGCAACACGACATGGTGTGGGCTCGACTAATGTCTGATTTCGTGCTGGAGGGAATTGACACAATTAATCCTGCAGGACTGTCCATAAATCCGTAAGTGTACGAGAGGGTGGAGATCTCTTCTGAACACCACGTTGCAAGACGTCCCAGATACGCTCAATAATCTTCATGACTGGGGAGTTTACTGGCCAGCGGAAATGTTTAAACTCAGAAGAGTCTTCGTGGAGCCACTCTGTAGCAATACTGGACGTGTAGAATGTCGCATTGTCCTGCTGGAATTGCCCAAATCCGTTGGAATGCACAATGGACATGACTGGATGCAGGTGATCAGACAGGGACATGTCACCTGTGAGAGTCGTACCTAGACATATAAGGGGTCCCATATTACTCCAACTGCACGCACCCCATAGCTTTACAGAGCCTCCAGCAGCTTGGACAATCCCCCGCTGACATGCAGGGTCCATGGATTCATGAGGTCTTCTCCAGACCCGTTCACGTCCACCCGCTCGATAGAATTTCAAACGAGACTCGTCCGACCAGGCAACATGTTTCCAGTTATGAACAGTCTCATGTCGGTGTTGAAGGACCCAGGTGAGGCGTAAAGCTTTGTGTCGTGCAGTCATCAAGGGTACACGAGTAGGCCTTCGGCTCCGAAAGCCCATATCAGTTATGTTTCGTGGAATGGTTCGCACGCTGACTCTTGTTGATGGCTCAGCATTGAAATCTGCAGCAATTTGTGGAAGGGCTGCACTTATGTCACGTTGAACGATTCTCTTCAGTCGTCGTTGGTTCCTTTCTTGTAGGATCTTTTTCCAGCCGCAGCGATGTCGGAGACTTGATATTTTACCGGATTCCTGATATTCACGGTACACTCGTGAAATGGTCGTACGGGAAAATCCCCACTTCATCGCTACCTCGAAGATGCTGTGTCTGCGGTAGCGTTCTCGATTCCCACGCCCGGGTTCCCGGGTTCGATTCCCGGCGGGGTCAGTGATTTTCTCTGCCTAGTGATGACTGGGTGTTGTGTGATGTCCTTAGGTTAGTTAGGTTTAAGTTGTTCTAAGTTCTAGGGGACTGATGACCATAGATGTTAAGTCCCATAGTGCTCAGTGCCATTTGAACCATTTGTTTGATGCTGTGTCCTATCGCTCTTGCATCAGCTATACAGCTATAACACCACGTTCACACTCACTTAAATCTTGATAAGCTGCCATTATAGCAGCAGTAACCGATCTATCAAGTGCGCCAAACACTTGTTGTCTTATATAGACGTTGCCGACCGCAGCGCTGTATTCTGTCTGTTTACAAATCTCTGTATTTGAACACGCATACCTATGCCAGTTTCTTTGGCGGGTCAGTGTAAAATTAAATATAGACGTATAGCTGTTAAAATGACCCTAAACCTAGAAGCTACAATCTCTTTAAATGACAAAATTTGAAGAGTTTTAATCGGGCAGGAGGTTTTACGAGTTGTTATTTGTATTCTCGTCCAAGCGGCTCAGCTCCGTCATGGTATTATACGCTGTCAGCGAGAGTAGAATTTCCGAAGTGGTGCGAATGGACATCGTGCTGTCGCAGGGTGTGATTTTTTTATATCTCTTGCGAACAGAATCCAGACTGTCACCGTGTTTTTTAATTGTCTGTCTACTTTTTCCCTGTCTGCTTCCTTTGTATTTTATTATTATCGCTCACCATTTTATTGTCTGTTTCTATTGTTTCTTAACTTCTCATGTTTTCAAAATTCTGTAGGCTTAAGAGCGGCGTACTAAGCTGCTGTCAGCCCGCCCCCTTCGGGGGGAATCGAAATCCAATAAAGGAAAAAAAAGCGAAGTAGAATTCTGCTGGCTGTCGGAAGTGGACAAAGAAAGAATGCTCTGAGAGCAATTAAGAGTGTAATCAAGTCAATCCGACTCTCGTCCGTGGTGTAGTCACACATCTGAAGCTCAGCGCTTTTCTCTCGCCAGCAGATCAGAAGAGTGAATGAAGCGCTGCTCTTCTGTTACGTCCAGAGTCACGCACGGAGTGTGGAGAGGCATTTTATTATTATCGCTCACCATTTTATTGTCTGTTTCTATTGTTTCTTAACTTCTCATGTTTTCAAAATTCTGCAGGCTTAAGAGCGGCGTACTAAGCTGCTGTCAGCCCGCCCCCTTCGGGGGGAATCGAAATCCAATAAAGGAAAAAAAAGCGAAGTAGAATTCTGCTGGCTGTCGGAAGTGGACAAAGAAAGAATGCTCTGAGAGCAATTAAGAGTGTAATCAAGTCAATCCGACTCTCGTCCGTGGTGTAGTCACACATCTGAAGCTCAGCGCTTTTCTCTCGCCAGCAGATCAGAAGAGTGAATGAAGCGCTGCTCTTCTGTTACGTCCAGAGTCACGCACGGAGTGTGGAGAGGCATGCGCGTCCCGTTTGGCCGGTTCCCAGCAGCCTTTTTTCGCCAAGAGACTAAAATACGTATCACGTCCAAGGCGGGCACTCAGCCTTGAAAGACGTCCGTTTTCGCACGGCTATCTGGCCCCGCCTGGTGGCGATCTGCAAATCGGTTTACGGCTGTAGACCAAGTGTCCCCTGAAGGACACGCCCCGCCAGTAGACGCAGGAAGATCCACTGGAACAAAAATACTCGTGACGGTCGTACGTAGAACTCGCTCTCAGATATCTCATCGAGCGTTTTCATCATTTAAGGACGAGGAAAGTTGCACCTACTGGTGTTCGCGTAACAGTGAAAGAGAATGGTTCAGCATAACTACCTTTCAGCAGAAGAAATTTTCAGTAGCTCATATCTCCTACAAAACAGAACGTTGCCACCAAAGAAACTGGGTGCAAGAAATACCACTTGTGAAGCAACCAAAAGACATGGTCGGATGTCAATATAACTTAGTGTACGTACTCATCTTTGGGAAAGGTAAAAGACTAAAGTCGTAATGCTCTATGACTACTAGCAAGGCCACCAGAATTATTAGTGATGTAACGGAATAGTGTTGCTACTAGGCTTGGTAGCGTTTGCCAGAGCATGCACAACGTCTGATCTTAACTGATCACTGTGAGATGCCGTGTACTCGTGCTGGAGAGCGTTGCAACCTCGTGATAGATTTTGAAAGGGGCCTCACTGCCGCTCTCCATTTGGCCGCCTTGTCGAATCGTGCAGTATCCAGATTTTTCGGGCAGTTGGATGTACACTGACCCAGTGTCGGACTCCATAGGAGCGTGAAGGCAGACGTACTGATCGTCAAGGTTCCACCAGACAGATCTGACAATCATAGAGGTCGGTCGCAGTATAGTCCATTAAGCACATAGTAGTCCTATCTCAAGTGGTCTCCCATCCGAAAACAAGCAATGGACTCCGTGCAACATTCTGTCTCATCCCTCACCATTGGTCAGAGACTAATAGCAGCCAGACAGGGGTGTTACCGTTCCAGGCGTAGGCTGCCATTAACACCACATCAAAAATGCTGCATCAGGACCGTGACTGGGAAGCAAGGACTGCTGATGGATGGTGTCGCATTGTACTCAACGAAGAATCTGGGTTCTACATTATCCCAAAGGACCACTGTCGTTCAGTACTGCGGTGACCTGGCTAGAGGTCTCACTCTTCCAATGCTGTAGAGACATCCAGTGGTGGTACTCCTGATGTCACGGTGTGGGGAGGAATTGTGTATCATTATAGGACAGGGCTGGTAGTGACTGAAGGAACTGTGACGGCGCAACAGTGTATCACTGACATCCTACGTCACCATGCCTTACCTCTCATGCTGCGGTATTTTGGTAGCATTTTCCAACAGGACAATGGCACTTGCAGGCAAATTAACGGCATTTTTCGTTGCGACGGGATCTTCTCATCGAATTTCAACCACCAGTTTTCTCCTCCGATTGCGAAAACATTCTGTTGGCACCCCCCTACATGGGGTGATAATTACGATAAAATAAGACAAATCAGGGCTCGCACAGAAAAATTTAAGTGCTCGTTTTCCCCGCGTGCCGTTCGAGAGTGGAACGGTAGAGAGACAGCTTGAAGGTGGTTCATTGAACCCTCTGCCAGGCACTTTATTGTGAATAGCAGAGTAATTAGGTAGATGTAGATGTAAAACTGTGTGCCGGAGCGGGACTCGAACTCAGAACATTTGCTTTCCCACGCAAGCATTCCACCGAATGATCTACCCAAGCACGACTGACGACCTGTCCTCACAGCTTTACCTCCGTCACTGTCTCATCTCCTACTTTCCAAACTTCACAGAAACTCTGCTGTGGAACTTGCAGGACTAACAGTCGTGGAAGAAAGGCTATTGCCGAGACATGGTTTAGCCACAGCCAGACGTGCTAGTCCTGCGAGGTTCGCAGGAGAGCTTCTGTCAAGTTTGGAAGGCAGGAGATGAGGTAATGGCGGTTCAAAATGGTTCAAATGGCTCTGAGCACTATGGGACTTAACATCTGTGGTCATCGGTCCCCTAGAGCTTAGAACTACTTAAACCTAACTAACCTACGGACATCACACACATCCATGCCCGAGGCAGGATTCGAACCTGCGACCGTAGCAGTCGCGCGGTTCGGGACTGAGTGCCTAGAACCGCTCGGCCACCGCGGCCGGCGGTAATGGCGGAAGTAAAGTGAAATGACGGGACGTGAGTCAAGTTTGGGTAGTACAGTCGGTACAGCATTTGCTCACGAAAGCCAGAGGTCCTCAGTTCGAGTCTCCGTCCGGCCCACAGTTTCAATCTATCAGAAAGTTTCATATCCGTGTACACTTCGTTGCAGAGTGAAATTTTCATTCTGAAGGAAAATGACACTTGCCTCAGTGAACTGTGAGCGTGATGTTGAGGTAGTCCTGTGGCCAGCAATGTCCCCAGGTCTGTCCGTGATAAGACATGTTGGGGACCATCTCAAACATCAGCTCTGTCGCAGTGCCAGAAGCCATGAGCAGTTACACCAACTGCGAGCCACCGTGCCTCAGTAGAGGATACAATGGCTTTATGAAACCTTTCCAACTAAATCAGTGCAGGCCACAGAGGCTGCAACGTTATCTTTATTTATTGACCATAAACTAGTCAGTATGACATTAGATTTCTTAACCATTGGCACTGAGACAAATGACATGAATAAAATTATAAAGCGTCACTTATTAGAACGGATGGAGGAAAGTAAATAATACTTGACAGATGATATTATTAAGTATAAAGAAGATGGAGTTCCATGCAACTAATTAAGCTACGGTGCACGAACTTCTCTACACAGCAAAGTCAGGTAGAAACGAAACATTAATTTCTAGTACTTTCAGTAGCAAGCATCAGTCACAGACTCGCAACTTATTCCAAAACACACTGTCATTTTCCCTGTTTCTTAATTCAGCGTGTCAGTACAGAACACCAGAAGTTGGATTTTATCGGAACTTCACAAAAGCCAGCTCTTTCACCCGTTTACCAGTTCTCAAATTCTCATACGCCATTTTAAGTAATACCTCCAGTTCTAGTAGCAGTGTATTGAAGTCACGCTATGATCTCGCACAAGTAATGTCATCTACATACTGCACCTCACACAGCGCCATGTTTCAACATTTTCCGAAGAATAGTGTCTTTCCCAGATAATCGCACCGCGTGACCGTCCTTTGAAGTCCCTTGTCCTATAGAAGCACTAAGAATGATTCTTCTGGGTCAAACGGTGGTAGAGATTCCTGTGTGTACGTGTCTGATAGCCCCAGCTGTTTGCGAAAGTAAAATCGCTGGCTTCGGTGAAACTGTAAGATGTGGACCGCCCTCGGAACGCTCTCTTCCTCACAGCGCTGGTTATGAGGCTCCTCACGGCAGCAGTAAAGTTGGTGACGCACAGCGTGTAGCGCCTGCGCTGGCCACCGGGAAGCAAACACGTGTGTAGCCCTCAGAGCAAAGTATTCACAACAGCTACAACAATACAGCTACGGCAAGCGCCTAAGTGATAACCTCTCACCACTGTGCTATACACACATCGTACACCCACTCGGTGTTGATAGGATCACGCTGATAATGGTGCATATCCATTCGCGTCATCCGCGTCAGTTGCCCCTCCCCTGTTAATAAAACTGGCTCAGCATCACGAAAAGAATATGATACATAAAAGATACTGAATATAACATTTTACACTACACTTCTTTTAAAGTGCAACTAACTGTAAAAACACCCTTTTTAGAGGCCGTATTAATTTATTCTGTATTTTTTTCATCAACCTCCAGTCTGCATCATTGAAATAGTCACGCAGTAACTGGTTTTAAAGGCTTTTCTGAACAATCATTTTCCACGTACCTCTTTAATCATCTTGAACAATTTATGGGAGAGATTCGTTCATGATGAGAGACCTGTCATGGTAGCCAAAAGCGCTAACACGCTGCTTCCTGGGCTCGGGTAGGCGCGCCAGCCCCGGATCGAATGCGCCTGGAGGACTAACAACGAGGGCCGGTGTGCCGGCCAGCCTGAATGTGGTTTTTAGGCGGTTATCCACATCCCACTAGGTGAATACCAGGCTGATCCCTACGTTCCGCCTCAGTTAAATGACTCGCAGACCTCTGACACACGTTTGCACTGCCGGTCGGGGTGGCCGTGTGGTTCTAGGCGCTACAGTCTGGAACCGAGTGACCGCTACGGTCGCAGGTTCGAATCCTGCCTCGGGCATGGATGTGTGTGATGTCCTTAGGTTTGCCAGGTTGAAGTTCTAGGGGACTGATGACCTCAGAAGTTAAGTCGCATAGTGCTCAGAGCCATTTTGAACGTTCGCACTATTCCATAGATTACACTAGATGCAGACAGTTGGGGTACACACATTCTATCCAGGGGGAGGGGGTAGGTGGTGGCGTCAGGGAGGGCATCCGGCCACTCTTTAAAATTATGAACACGCCACATCCGGTCAACCATAACAGCACACACTACAAATTAGGATTAATGTTTGGAGAGAGAGAGAGATTCGTTCATAATGGGAACTGATACTGACTTTAGTTCTTAATTTCCTCTTTGCAAAAACATGTTTTGTATAACTTTAGGGTAATCTAAGCGTTGCCCTACATGTTGTAGCTAGAATCATGGATTTATTAAACGAGTCGTAGTACTGACACAGATTATTAGTTATTAGTCTTATAACCGTTTTCCATTGTTTGAAAGATGCATCAATTTTTGGTGGGTTTTATCCTCAAAAAGTAATCTGATTAGCACGTGTAGTTTGGCTTAAAGAAGAAGCCGGTTGGAGCAATCGGCGAATCGCTAGACGTTTAGGTACGAGCGATGTTACTGTTCGATGATGTTGGCAGAAATGGATGAACCATGGCGAACACAGCGGTAAGGAGGCCTAGAGAGACGGCAGAGCGTGAGGACAGAGCAATAGGCACAGAGGCACCCAGAGCCCCGGATTCAACATCGTCTTCGATCCGACGTGCAACTGGTGCTTCTGGACCACAGGGATCATTAATAGGCGATTCACAGAAAGGGGGCTGAGCTAACCTTTGACTGCTGTACACCAACAAGCCCGTCTGCAGTAGTACCGGGTAAATTCGGCATGACTGGAACAGAATTGTCTTCACCCATGAGTCCCGCTTCGAACTGAGGCCAGATCACCAGCGAAGGCGTATCTGGGGACGCCCCGCACACGGTGGGATACCAACTTTACTGGGGACAGCCAGAGGTGATGGTTTGGAGTGCCATTCAGTACATCGTAGGGCTCATTTGACTGTTATGCGGGGCACTCTTAGAGCATAGTAGTATGCCCCGTTTTGTAACTCTTCATGGCAAGCTATTCTGGGCTTACATTTCAGCAAGATAATGCCCGCCCACACACGGCAAGAGTTTGTACGACTTCGGGCTCGCCAAACCTCTACCTTGGCCAGCAAGGTCGCTGGATCTTTCCCCAAGTGAGAACGTTTGGAGCATTATTGGCAGGACTGTCCAACAAATTCGGGATTGTGATGATCTAATGCGTCAGTTGCACAGAATTCGGTACGATATCCCTCAGGAGAACATCCAACCAATATATCAAACAGTGGCAAGCCGAATAACTGATTGCAAAAGTACCAGAGGTTGACCAACATGTTGATGAGAGTTGCTCAATTTGTGAAGCTCTTTTTCTTGAATAAACCATCCAAATTTTTTTGAAACTGTTTGCAAAGAATGGTTCAAATGGCTCTGAGCACTATGGGACTTAACTGCTGAGGTCATCAGTCTCCTAGAACTTAGAACCACTTACACCTAACTAACCTAAGGACATCACACACATCCGTGCCCGATGCAGGATTCGAACCTGCCACCGTAGCGGTCGCGCGGTTCCAGACTGTAGCGCCTAGAACCGCTCGGCCACTCCAGCCGGCGAAACTGTATGCATTTGTTTGTGTACATATGTACATGACATTTACGTATTTCCGACCAATTCGGATAATTCCTTCGTTATGCGTAACGACCAAGGTCAACGCTCACACAGAGTATCTCCCATGTGGCTGATGCAATAGGCTAATTAATTATTTTCTTATTTTTATATAGTTTCTTTGTAAGGATAAGGGAAAGGAAAGATTTTCTTTAAGTTTCTGTTCTGATCAGCAGCGTCAGCCGAGAACCGCTAAGTGTACATCTAGAACCGGGGGCTCCAAACGGGAACAGCTTTGTCTATATAAAAGTAATGAATCTGGTAAGAAGGATTCAGTCTTCGTGCAGCCGCGCGAGCAACAGTATCGGACCGCTCACACATAAGATGCCACGATATTATAGCACGAGAAAGCGTACCAGCCTCACAGTTTATAAAGCAATAGAAAATATTGCTATTAATACTGATAAGTATGTAAGTGCACAAGTCGTCCTGCATGGGCCATCAGTGTTCTATGGTGGAGTTCTGAACTTTACTATTAGCAACAGTGACACCTTGCAGCATGGTAACGGCTGGGTAACCGTAGCCCTTGTCCGTGGACCTAAAGTCGACAAAGTTCCAGGGCTCGAAAGTTTTAATAGCCGGGACGTCATCGCTTATCGGACATTTCACATCGCAGAGGTCTAAAATAGAGATATGGGTTAATCATATTACCTATCGACCATACCTTTCGTTCTCAGGACCAAGAATCACCGTAAAATAAATGAATATGAATATGTGTCGATGTGGGTTAAAGGTGTTGAGAACCGTAATAAAATTAAACTCGTTAGTGACCTCACCCATTGTTATAGAAATTAAAGAAAATCTTTGTGTGTAAAAGGCTTGTCTCGTCTGTTATTGCCATTTGTAAAAACTTTAACTGCAGTCAAAAAAAATCCTGACATTGTGCTCGGTATGCATTAACTAAAATGAAACTTCAAACGTTCATGAGTCAGATGTTAGTCACAAATGGGGTAAATTTTACTTGTTCAGGGTTTTTGGTTAAGCCTGGAAATTTCTTTATCTTGCAGTTTCCACGGCTGCTTGTTCAATTCTTCAGGCTTTCCCGGCGATCTGTTGACATGTTGAATAATCGGGATTTCTGCAAAGTGTCTGCGTCGTTCTTGCACGGGATTTTGACTGTGCAACTCGCTGCCTTCTTCAGGTGCTACCTGAGAATGGTCCTTGGGTGGATCGAGCCCAGTATTTACCCCTGGATGGCACTGGGCGCTCCGAAATTGGTCCGCGCCGCGTCGGGTGTTCCGCCGTGCGCCCCTCTAGTGGTCCCCTCTGGTCGCCGGTGTTCTCACTGCCGTCCGTGCCCTGCTCGGCCGTCCTCTGTGCTCGTGGTCGTTATCCGAGGCGTGCCAAAGCCGATGTGTAACGTCTGGTCCTCTGTCACACGGCCGTTTACTCCGTCTCCACTGTTGTTACTGTGTAGAACATTTTGCTCAGATGGAGTGAGAACTGCCAGGTCAGCAAGCATGATTGGATCAAGAATCTGCACAAGAAGTGTACGGTCAAGCTGGCAGCACTGAAGACAGAGCTGGTAAACCGAATTTCTGATTTCGAGGTGATTAAACCGGTTCTAGCTTTCGTAACCCCATTTTTCAAAAAATGGATGTGGAAGATATTTCAAGTAAAATTAGTACTCTTTTGTCTTGTACTTAGAACTAACTCGAAAAGACAATAAACCGATTTCAGAATGACATTACCTTAAAGTGAAAATACAATGAAGATAACTTTTGGAAACAACTGTGTGTAAAAAGTTACTCTAACATGTAAGTAGGCTGTTTAGGTTTTTATGTTGGTAACACCACGTAGCGCTCTATATGAAAATCACTGACTGTGCTGCGTGCAGTCTGTGGTTGGTTTGCATTGTTGAAATATTCGCTATTGTAGTGGTGGGCAGTTGGATGTGAACAGCGCGTAGCGTTGCGCAGTTGGAGGTGAGCCGCCAGCAGTGGTGGATGTGGGCAGAGAGATGGCGGAGTTTTGAGAGCGGATGGTCTGGACGTGTGTCCATCAGAGACACTAAATTTGTAAGACTGGATGTCATGAATATTATGACTTTTGAACACTATTAAGGTAAATAAATTGTTTGTTCTCTATCAAAATCTTTCATTTGCTAACTATGCCTATTAGTAGTTAGTGCCTTCAGTAGTTAGAATCTTTTATTTAGCTGGCAGTAGTGGCGCTCGCTGTATTGCAGTAGTTCGAGTAACGAAGATTTTTGTGAGGTAAGTGATTCATGAAAGGTATAGGTTATTGTTAGTCAGGGCCATTCTTTTGTAGAGATGATTGAAAGTCAGATTGCGTTGCGCTAAAAATATTGTGTGTCAGTTTAGTGTTGAATAGGTAAAGAGCGAAATGTCTGAGACGTTCTGTTCTGCTCAGCTGTTTGAAAATCAAATAATGTAAGAGGTTTATCAGCACAGCAATTCATAAATTTTTCTAAGGGGACGTTATAACATTGTAAAAGTAGTGTCGTATGTTTTATCACTTTTTTTATCAACTTATCTATGTGAGGTAGCGTTTTCTATGATGAACATAGTGAAATGTATGAGGTGCATTCAAATGAAACCTGGTCAGTGCGTCTACCTTTGTCTTACACTTAAGGTGGCTCCACGTAAGTGCGTGTATGGTGGCGCCATCTACTGGTAGAGAGACTGACGCGTGCGCACCGTTTGATGTTGCATAGCGCCAGGATGGCTTCACGCCGAAGAGAAGGTCGTCACACCAGGTATCGTCCACTATCGAACATGCAGGCGGGTAGGCTGGAACAACGAGGAGTGATTCGATTTCTGGCGACGGAGGGAGTTGGAGGCCGTGAAATGTATCGACGGATGAAGGCTGCGTGCGGTGAGTACAGTCTGAGTTGTTCTTTAGTCGTGGAACGGCGCCAACGATTTCTTGAGAGGCGCGACTCAGTGGAAGACGACGCTCGCCCTGGACAGACTCATCGCGTCATCGCACCGGAAATGGTTGCCGAAGCGAATGCTTTAGTTTCGGATAACTGCAGACCCACCGTGGACGAGATCCATCGGTTACTGGGTCTTACAAGGGAACCTCCCCATCGCACCCCCCTCAGATTTAGTTATAAGTTGGCACAGTGGATGGACCTTGAAAAACTGAAAACAAATCAATAGAGAAAACCGGAAGAAGTTGTGTGGAACTATGAAAAAAATAAGCAAAATATACAAACTGAGTAGTCCATGCGCAAGATATGCAACGTCAAGGTTATTGCAAACTCAGCAGCGCCGTGTCTCGTGGTTAGCGTGAGCAGCTGCGGAACGAGAGGTCGTTGGTTCAAGTCTGCCCTCGAGTGAAAAGCTTAATTTTTTGTTTTCAGGTTATGTGACAAACTCTTTATGTTTTCAACACTTTTTGGGAGTGATTATCACATCCACAAGGCAACCTAAATCGGGCAACGTAGAAGAATCTTTTTACCCATTCGCCAAGTGTACAAGGTAGGTGGGTCGACAACATATTCCTGTCATGTGACGCACATGCCGTCAGCAGTGTCGTATAGAATATATCAGAGGTGTTTTCCTGTGGAGGAATCGGTTGACCTATGACCTTGCGATCAAATCTTTTCGGTTCCCATTGGAGAGGCACGTCCTTTCGTCTACTAATCGCGCGGTTTTGCGGTGCGGTCGCAGACACTAAACTTATTACAGTGAACAGAGACGTCAATGGACGACCGGACAGATCATAACATTGCGAAAATAAAGAAAGTTAACTTTTCACTCGAAGGAAGACTTGAACCAAGGACCTCTCCTGTCGCAGCTGCTCACGCTAACCACGGGACCACTGCGCTCCTGAGCTCAGACTCCCCTTGATGTTGCCTATCTTGCGCATGGTGTACTCAGTTTGTATATTTTGCTTATTTTTTTCGTAATTCCACACAAAACTTCTTCCTGTTTTCTCGATTGATCTGTGTTCAGTTTTTCAAGGCCTATCTACTGTGCCAACTTATAACTAAATCTGAGGGGGGTGCGATGGGGAAGTTCCCTTGTTAGCATGGACCGCCCACACTATAATCCATCAACACTTGAACTTTAGAAAAATCTGTGCGCAGTGGGTTCCCCACCAACTGAACGCCGAACAGTGCAGTACTCGCATGGAGCTGTCTTTGAGCCATCTGCAAGGTTATCATGAGGAGGAATACGGGTTACTGTCGCGTATTGTTACAGGTGACGAAATATGGTGTTACAATTGTGAACCGGAAAGCAAGCATCAGAGCAAGCAGTAGAAATTTGTAACTTCACCACCTCCAAAGAAATCAAATGCCTTGCACACCAGTGCTGGTAAGGTAATGATGTCCTCCTTTCTTGACCACAAGGGCCCACTGCTCGTCGAGTTCCCAGAACGGGGAACCACCATCAATGCCCAGCGTTATAAAGGCAGTTTACAGAACCTTAGACGAGCCATCAAGTCGAAACGCCGAGGCATGTTGTCCAAAGGAGTTATTCTCCTGCATGATGATGCTCTCCCAAACACGGCCAATGCAGTGACGACGACATTGCAGCAGTTTCGGCGGGAAACGCTGGAACATCCACCCTACAGACCCGACATTTCACCGTGTGACCTTTATGTGCTTGGACTTCTAAAACAAGCTATTCGCTGACATCGATTCACAACGGACGACGAAGTGTGTGACTGGGTCCAGGCTTGTTTCCGACGGCCGCCTACTAGCTTCTTCAAAGATGGAATCGACCGGGTAGTGTCGCAAAGGGATAAACGTGCCAACAGTTTTCGCGACTATTTTTGAGTACTGTATGTACTGCGTGTAACTACATTTTTTAGCTAATAAAAACGTTACCGTTACTTTACACTAGTGACCGGATTTCATTTGAATGCCCCTTATAAGTGTGGAAATAAACTGACGATCCTCATCGTTCACACTGTGTAAGGTTGACTGACCAATTATTAATCAGATTTTAATAAACTTGACAGTATCTCACAATACTTTTTTGAACGTTTATGATGGTGTATATCTTAATGTTTTTCACATGTGTGATATCTTGAAATTTGAATAGTAGCCTATAACTACAGACAGAGCGAAAATTACCTTTTTTGTTTTCTGCTTAAACCTTTATCAATTCTTAACTCAGTAAATCTCTAAATTGACTAAGTTGCATGTACAGTAGAGCCCCTCTAATCCGTCATCTTCAGGACCGGGTCTATGGTCGGAACGAGCAAAAGGTCGGATTATCCGAAAATGCTAATATTTATCGCAAGAAAATATAAAAAGACATTTAGTACAAAAAATTAAACGATTTAAGAACTAAAAGATGTCTACAGTAATATTAAAAGACTTTTTTACACAGTGTTAAACACTATACTAAATAAAGGTCTACACACACTATAATATGTATTGGTTTTAAAAGGAAAAACGACAAACATATTACAGTACTGAACTGTACATAATAACGTATGAACGATATATACTGTAAATTAAAATATGTTAATAGTACTGTATATAAAGACGTAATTTTACAAAGAAATAAACTACTGTATGTATAAACTAAGAAATGTTTATACTGTAAGCATTGTTTTTACAGTAAAAACGAAAACAAATTACTTGGAAAAAAAAGTCGGAGATACATTTTTGACGAGTTTTCCAAGGATCAATTCAGCCTTCACACGCAGCAAATTTAATTTGGCTTCCAGTTTTTTGTGCAAAACTATCGTTTTTTCTTTGAGAATTGGCCCGGATGTTGGAGTTCCTTTCCTTCCTTCTTGACAAAACCACATCCACAATGTGTTATCAAGCAGTTCAAGTTTAGGGTTTTTATAATGTTTTACGATTCTTCACAGTGCTTTCACCATCAATCGCAACTGTATAAGAGTCAATGTCTTTCCGATTCTCCCTTCAATCCTTAATTGTCGTAACACCTACATTCAGTTTCTTTGCAATTTTGTGGAGCGAATCTCCTTCGTCTAGTCTTTGTAGCACTGCTAATTTTTCATTTAGTGAAAGAGGTACGTGTTTACGTTCGAATCCAGACATGTTCAAAAACAGACAACTGTACACACAGTGAATCTACAGTAATAGGTACGGTGAAGAACACGGAATAAAGCAAACAACTAAGTTTTTTAATCCCAACAAAGGATAAAACTGCACAATAACGTACAGTATAACAATATGCACAGCGATAGACACCACAACAACGGCCCGACAGGCGTCCAGTCAGTGACAAGTTCGCACAGGCCCGCGAGCCTTAGCATAGTCGGACTAACTGGAGTGACGAACCATCCAAGGTCGGATTAGAGGGGTTCTAATGTATTAGATCTCAAGCTTGTTCATGATGACGACTCAGTGGCAGTCTTAACCTTGGCACTGACGAACTGGTGATGAAAATCAACGACGTAATTCGTGAAAATCGTCGTTTCACGTTTACGGAACTTCCACAACATTTTCCCCAAATTTCACGGAGTTTTGTGCATGAAATTGTGGCGGTATCGGTCGTATCGTAACTGTGGACGAGACTTGGGTGAAGAATGTCAATTGTGAAACAAAAAGGCAGTCGATGGAACGAGGACACACAGATTCTCCCAAGAAACCAAGGATGTGTTTGCAAACGCTATCAGCAAGAGAGATCACGACTACTGTGATTTAAGACACTAAGGGAGGGGCTCTCCTGGATTTCCTTGAACGTGGCACAGCTTTAACTCGGAGATGTATTGCCAGACAAAGTTAAGGTGGCTCAAATGGCTCTGAGTACTTTGGGTCTTAACATCTGAGGTCAGCAGTCCCCTAGAGCTTAGAACTACTTAAACGTAACTAACCTAAGGACATGACACATATCCATGCCCGAGGCAGGATTCGAACCTGCGACCGTAGCAGTCGTGCGGTTCCGGACTGAACAGTGTCAGGGAAAACTTAGAGCAGAAGTTTTGTTTTTTTACAACAAAGCGCGTCCATGCCCGGCCAGTCGTACACGAGAGGTCCTTCGGGGTTTAGGATGGGAGGTGTCTCATCATCCACCACACAGGTCGCATTTGGCGCAGAGCGACTACCACTTCTTCCGAGCAATGAAGACATGGCTCGCTATAGCACAACGCCTTGATACTGACTCCCAACTACATGACGGTATAAACTAGTGGTTGCAATGGCAGACGGCAGATTTCTGTTGAGATAGTACTGAAAACCGCAACACACTTTGAATGGCCCTCGTGTAGAAAAATAGCTTAAGAGTGTACCTTTAAAATGTATACTTTGTTTCTGCCATGTGGTTACTTTTTTCATTCAAAACATCTGTTACTTTCTGGATAGCCTTCGTAAATAAATAAAATAAAACTCAATCTCCTGTGGTCTAACATCCATGGAACGACATTCTTCTGAGGACTAGACCGCAATACTGGCATATGGCGGTCGTACACTTCGTTAGCTACGTGGTAGGTATCTTTGGAGCTGACAGATATGGATGTACAATGAGTTTCATCCCTTAGTGTTCCCCCTGAGACACCAGGTCCTTAATTCTAACGGTGCGAGTTTAGACTGTTGTGTCAGGGTTGGCACTGTACACAGAGGTGGGCAGTGCTTTCGCCTACTGGACTCGTGATATCGCTGCTGAGTGTGAGTTGTTTATCAGAGAGTGGCAGAGAAGAAGGGGGGGGGGGGGGTCAGCTTCCGATACGCCGGCGTCTGTACACGATTCGAATTGTTCGAACAGCTTACGTCACAGTTCCAGAAATCTCGGTTTCTGTTCCGTATTTTGATCGGCCTGCCATCTAGTGACTTTTGTTAGTACTGTGACAATGACTTGTCTTAGCTTTCTTAATGCACCATGCACTTTAATAATAGAAATAACTGTTAAACAAGGACTGACATATCTTCCAGGATGCAGGTTATGTGTAACAGTGGTAATTAACAAAAGAAAAAAGATTGGAATCATCACTCTACCCAGTTCTCGAGCTTTTACTCGTCTCGGGATCTACTGACGTCTCATTATACTGTCTCCAAGGCTGGTCTTGTCGTTCTAATTTATTCTGGCGATAAAACTACATCCACTTTGTTCGTTTTTTCAGCATTCAGTTCTTCATTAATTTTCGTGATTTTGGCCATTTTCTTTTCAAATTGATTAAAATCTGTTATTCTAATATGTGAACAGGGATTGGATTGCTCTTTTGCAACGTTCTCTCATATACGAATAAAATTTTAAACTGGGTTCGGACAAATTACGTTTTTGGTGGACAACATTTTCTCCTTTGTCTGTTACTTTTACTTAAAGATCGGCATAAATGTTTATATATCCACATATACCGGTACTGTGTGAAAAATCGTATTGTAAATTTGTTCAAAAACAATAGGACTTTGTGCAGTCGTAGGATCTAATGTTATATCCTCCAGCGTTTCACGAAATGGTCAAATTTTAAACAGAGTCACAGGTTATTGTTGTGACCACCCCGTAGTGTCTTTATCTGGTTCACGAATATTACATTTTAGATAAATAGGGGCGAAATACGCGGTTAACATTTAAGAGAAATCGTGCTTTTTCTAGTTTCTTTAGGCGAGTGTCAACTGTAAGGGCGCATAAAAATCAGATCTTAACTAGGAAAAAAACTTCCTTTGCACAGTTTAAAGATACAACCTTTTTCTATTTACTGATGGATTTTCGTTATTTACTGATCACTAGTGTCTTCCCTATAATGTCAAATGCAAGACGCTGCGATTGAGCTTACCGGTGTAGCTATTGCGACGGAGAAGGCACTAGTGTTAAGCTTGAACGTTCGTTGCTTACATCATATGCCTTTAATAATGATTACTCCTCGTGTTTGTTAGTTAAGAGATTGTAAAGCAGTTGTGTTAGTAGCTGCAGTATATGCGTGTAGTTGCCACACCAGCGCGTCCGCAGCCCGTGGTCGTGCGGTAGCGTTCTCGCTTCCCGCGGCTGGGTTCCCGGGTTCGATTCCCGGCGGGGTCAGGGATTTTCTCTGCATCGTGATGACTGGGTGTTGTGCGATGTCCTTAGGTTAGTAAGGTTTAAGTAGTTCTAAGTTCTAGGGAACTGATGACGATAGATGTTAAGTCCCATAGCGCTCAGAGCCATTTGAACCACACCAGCCACTGTTGTACTGCGCCATAAGCGCCTGTTCATCCGCGAAGAACGGTAACTTCGTAGTCGCATTCCAATGCACCATTGCCATGTTCAGCTTTTGCTGGGAGAAAAGCGAAATAACATGGGAAATTGGAAATAACTGCTCGATATGCAAGCAGCTCACAATACACGAACATTTGTGTAGCACAATAAACGGAAATTTCGACTGCCTAGAATAAATTTTGCAGTAAGGAATGAGGACAGAAATAAAACCTACCTTAATCGCTTTCGCTGCTGGCAGAGGGCTCGCTGCTGTTTCTGCTGTCGTCTACGTGGATCAGCAGTGGTTCTGTCGCCGTGTCTAGGCAGTGGGCTCTTCGTGCATAACTGTTCTCTAGTTGGTGTACATGACGCACTGAATTCCTCCAGACACTTCGGGCAACAATTTCCAGAGCGGAGCGACACAATTGCGCTATAGGGTGGTGTGGTTTCGAGTTAGGTGTCCACTACACACACGAGGCGGCTACACGTGTAGCAGGGGCTGTGTGGTGTGGACTGGGCGGTTTTTTGGGTTATACAGTCTAGGGAAAGATCAAAAAGGGCTGCAGTCTCAAAGGGTACAGGGCAAAGAAATGACGAGAATCGACCAAGCAACAGTCGGTATTGTAGTTGTAAATTCTCGTAGCTGTGTTGGAAAAGTACCAGAGCTTCAAGCACTGATAGAAAGCACTGAAGCTGAAATTGTTATAGGAACAGAAAGCTGGCTAAAGCCGGAGATAAATCCTGCCAAAATGTTTGCAGAGGCGCAAACCGTGTTCATAAAGGAGAGATTAAATAAAGTAGGTGGTGGTGTATTTGTGTCTGTTGATTGTAGTTTATCTTGTAGTGAAGTTGAAATAGACAGTTCCTGCGAATTACTATGGGTAGAGGTTATACTCAACAGCCGTACCCCCGACTCAGATGATATAATAGATGAACGGTTCAAAGAAAACTTGGATCGCATTACAAATACGTACCCCACTCATACAGTTATAATTGGTGCAGACTTCAATCTACCCTCGATTTGTTGGCGAAAATACATGTTCAAAGCCGGTGCTAGACAGAAAACATCTTCCGAAATTGTACTAAATGCTTTCTCTGAGAATTACTTTGAACAATTAGCTCATGAGCCCACACGAATAATAATGGTTGCGGAAACACACTTGACCTCTTAGCCACAAATAATCCTGATCTAATAGAGAGCGCCATGACGGATACAGGGATTAGTGAACACAAAGTCATTGTAGCGAGGCTCAAAACCATATCAACCAAAACCATTAAAAGTAAACGCAAAAAATATGTATTCAAAACGGCAGTTAAAAATTCTTGTAAATTATAGATTTAAACGATCAGTTGTGTGGTGTTACCGCCAGAGACCACATGTGCTAGGTGGTAACCTTTAAATCGGCCGCGGTCCGTTAGTATACGTCGGACCCACGTGTCGCCACTATCAGTGATTGCAGACCGAGCGCCGCCACACGGCAGGTCCAGTCTAGAGAGACTCCCTAACATTCGCCCCAGTTGCACAGCCGACTTTGCTAGCGATGGTTCACTGACTACAGACGCTCTCATTTGCGGAGACGACAGTTTAGCATAGCCTTCAGCTACGTCATTTTCTACGACCTAGCAAGGCGCCATATTCAGTTACTATGTCTTCTGAAGAGATAATATTGTGACTCATGTACCGTCAAGAGCGACGTTCATCATTAATGGATTAAAGGTAAGTATCAAACTAGATACGTCCGTTTTCTGAATTCTAATCCCTTGTCATGTTCCAGACCTCACGTCAGTATAGTTCTTTCCTCCTCACGGAGCCTGCGTGAGCTAAATCGCGTGCATTTCTACCTTCCATAGTAACACGGTGTTGGCTCTTATGCCAACACAACAAGTTGTCCTTTTTAAATTTTATTGGCATATGTAGATTTCAGCTAGAAGCTAGCCATTCTCAGTGCACTACTATTTATGCTCAATGCATGTAATGCCTGTTGGGCGGGCTTCATCCACAGTTCCTTGAACAGAAGTTTAATTTCCTTGTCCACTGATCGCAAAACACTTTCCAAAAGATATTCCTACGCCCTGAAGTGCGGTCGCGCGTCTTCCAGTAGGCTAGTTTTAGTAAATTCCTCATGTTCTGCGGCATTAGATGAAAGCTCTACATTATTGCATTCTATCCATTCAATAATAGAATCCTTTCTCCGTTTCGTAGATGGATCTCTTGATACTGGATTTATCATCGTGTGCTATGGAGCCTGATTTAAAACAATCGCACATCTGTTCGGTAATTTTTCAAGAATGCTCCTAAACCACTCTTCGTAGTGCCTGGCATTCATTTCGGAATGATAACCTGCACTTCCTTTTTGGCCAATAGAACATAAGCCAGCATTTTGCACGAATTCATCTCCGTTCCCAATGTGGCACATTATAATCCTTTTTCCCACAACCGGACGGTATTGGAATTCCTCCTTTCCAGCCATTCCACTCCTGAACAGTTCCTCTGGGATAGTCGTATACATTTTCGGATGCATAAGGCTGTTTTTGTTTCTGACATCCAAACTTTCTGGAATAATTTGCTCACACCAACCGTCATCAGTGTAATAAATAGTCCATCCAGTGTTACGCAGGTGTCTTATGTCAAAAATGGTTCAAATGGCTCTGAGCACTATGGGACTCAACTGCTGTGGTCATTAGTCCCCTAGAACGTAGAACTACTTAAACCTAACTAACCTAAGGACATCACACACATCCATGCCCGAGGCAGGATTCGAACCTGCGACCGTAGCAGTCGCACGGTGTCTTATGTCCCTCAAGAACTTGTCTCTTTCTTTTCCTGCTACTTGGTTATTTTCCATCAGCACAAGTATTTTGTTAAAACTTTTATATCTGAAGCCCAATTTTCGAATAGCACCCCTAAGGACTGTTTCAGTAATATCATGAAAATCTTCAATTTCAGTCGTCAACTTTTACAATACGGCTGCCACCGCTGAAAATCTCTTTTCCACACAGACGTCGTGGATTTTTCTTCTTGTGACTCCGTGTATAAACTCATTCAATACAAACTTCTGTCGTCTGCCAGAACCATTTTTCAGTGATACAAGCCATGAAGTTTCTCTATATTCTCCCGAAATTCGCCTCACTGTACATTCACTAATACCGAAACATTCAGAAGTTCTCTTACTGGCTGTGATACGGAACTGCTCGCGCTCTGCTCCTTTTCGGCCTCAAATTAAGCACTCACAACTCCGTAAATACTGTGTGACTTCACACAAGTATAAGGTAACTGACTATGTTACGATCATTGTCTCATACGAGTACACAACTGTGGTGTCACCGCCAGACACCACACTTGCTAGGTGGTAGCCTTTAAATCGGCCGTTAGTATACGTCGGACCCGCGTGTCGCCACTATCAGTGATTGCAGACCGAGCGCCGCCACACGGCAGGTCTAGACAGACTTCCTAGCACTCGCCCCAGTTGTACAGCCGACTTTGCTAGCGATGGTTCACTGGCAAAATACGCTCTCATTTGCCGAGACGATAGTTTAGCATAGCCTTCAGCTACGTCATTTGCTACGACCTAGCAAGGCGCCATATTCAGTTACTATTGATATTGTGAATCATGTACCGTCAAGAGCGACTTCATCAGTAATGGATTAAAGTTAAGTATTCCACCAGCTACGTCCGTTTTTGTAAATTCTAATTTCCTTGTCCTGTTCCAGACTTCACGCCAGCCTGCGTGAGCTAAAACCGTGCATTTCGGCCTCCTCTAGTAACACGGTGTTGGCTCTCCTGCCAACCACAACAACAACAACGAATAGGAGCGCGGTTGTTTCCTGTCTGACTGGAAGCCGCGATGTAAAATCTGCCAACAGTTAACTGTTCAGAGGTGCGGTAACATAGCACACGCGAGTCCACGCAGCGCATAGAAACGCAAATGCAAATAAATTAAAGATGTGATATTACCACTTTATATTGATTTACGTGCATAAAAACAACTGTGAAAGACAACAATAGAGCTCGCATTTTCACTTTCGCTTTATTAATATGTATTACGATTAGGCGAACCGCATCAATTCATGCCTATCGTTATTAGAATAAAACGACTGTATGGAAAGCAAGGACAGTTCGTCTGGAAGTTTAGCATGGTCGTATCTTTAAACTGTGCAAAAGCAATTTTTCTCCCAATTCCGGTCTGACTTCTATGACTCATCAAATTTGATACTCGCCAAAAAATGGTGGAAAAAGCACGCTTTCTCTTAAATATTTCCGCGTATGTCGCTCCCTTTTCTAAAACGCAATATTCGTACACCAAATAAAAGTAAACGTTCCCACTATTCCGGCAAGGTATAACACATCGATGTTCGTCATGCGATGTGACCAGAATATGAGCTCAAAATTAGGGGCGACTCATTAGGAAATGGATAGTAGCAATGGGACGGTGACCAGCTATCGCTGGTTGTTGATGCCCTAGCGCTGGAGGGAGGAGGAGGTCATTATAATGACCTCTCTGTTTAGAGAGAAGCACGAGCTCGGATTAGGGAAGGATGGAGAAAGAAAGCGGCCGTGCCCTTTCGAAGGAACCATCCCACCATTTGCCGTAAGCGAGTTGGGGAAACTATCGAAAACCTAAATCAGGATGGACGGACGCGGGTTTGAACCATCGTCCTCCCGAATCTGAGTCCATTGTGCTAACCAGCAGTTCTAGCTTCGAAAGAGCGGCCCGCATCTGATCGGACTAGTCCAGGGAAGAGCCTGAATGTAGACGATGCGGAGCCAACCGCGCTACTCCTACGGTCCTTGTTAAAACTACTGATATTAATTGTGACATTCTGCGAGGAACCGTAGCAAGCTGTAGCGAATTCACTGGAGAGCGTCTGGGCTGTGTGAAGTGTTGTCAGCGTTGCTTGCGAGGAAGTACTATTTGCTGACTAGTTTTGGAAGTCCAGTTTGCTCGTTCTATCTGACTGTTCTGCAATGTGTGTGAAGATGTGCGCTGTTTGCTATTATCGTAAGCAGAAGAAGAGCTAAACTCCTTTGGTAGCAACATTTGTCATATCTGCTTATTGATAATAGTCTGTTCCAGATTACTGTTCATTATGCATTTGAGTTTGAAGTTGCCATGTACTGAAGATCTACCCCACGTGGGAAGCAGCGTAGCGTGATACAATTCGCAGTTAGTCAGGGAAGTTGTATCTGGTATATGGTTCACTACTTGAGAGTTTGATATACTCGTAGTTCTGTAAATTGCAAAAAACGCTGTGCATCTAGAAGCTCATATTATCATGATATTTTCCGAAGTTGGAATTTCATCTGTTGTTCGGCAAACGCTTTAAATGTGCTTAACGTAGTTTTTAGCTTCTGTGTTTTAAGTTACGGTTGTAATGATGTAGAGTTATAAGCAATTAGTTTTCTCAGTACGCGGTCATTAAAGAGTTCTGCTTGGAATATAAGTGAAATTGTGTTCCCTGTTGTACCAGCTTTGTTGATATAATTGAATTAACATTTTGGGGAAGCCGTGTTAGTGGGAAGTTACTCACTATTTCCAGATCGAAGCCATTGTGACTAGTGATTATAATGTTGAACCCAGATTCTCACACAACCTTATCTGCTTTAGAAAATTAATTACACCTCGATGATTCCGTATTACGTACGGAATCGTAGAGAAATGTAATTGTCACTATGTGGATAGTCCCATCGAAATTTAAAACTGTCTCACTACAGTATTCCTGATTAAGATATCTGCGTGGGGTATTGTATTTAACCACATTATTTCTGGTTTGGCCAGTTTCTCATCCACAATAATGATTTATTCTGCATCTTGTTAATGGAGTTAAAATTTTTTCTCTTAATACAAATCTGCCGAACTTTATAAATGTTTCCGCTGAATTTATTAACGTACATGTGTGGAAACAGATACTGTACAGCGCGCACACAAAAAGTACAATACTTAAGCGGTATATTAACTGTATCAGAGATATTAGAGCTGTAAACATAAATGTAATCCCTAAATGGAGAGAGATCATGGACATAAGTGATTATACAAACCACTGCACGAGGGTCTTCGATGTCGCTTTTTGATCTCGTTGTCTGGTCATTTTCCCCCCTCACTTTCTTTCACTCGATTCTGAATTGCGCTAGCTTTAATCTGATGTTAATTTAGTTGGGTGTTCAGCTTTAATGCTTGCCTGGAGAGTAAATGTTTAATCAGAGTTCAGGGATAATTAAATGTGTAGTATTATGTTGCCGGCCGCGGTGGTCTCGCGGTTCTAGGCGCGCAGTCCGCAACCGTGGGACTGCTACGGTCGCAGGTTCGAATCCTGCCTCGGGCATGGATGTGTGTGATGTCCTTAGGTTAGTTAGGTTTAAGTAGTTCTAAGTTCTAGGGGACTAATGACCACAGCAGTTGAGTCCCATAGTGCTCAGAGCCATTTGAACCATTTTTTTAAATGTATAGTATTATGTTCACAGACAACATTTCATGTTTTAACTTCATAACTACCGATTGTCGTTCTAATGACCAAATGTAAGCGTGTGTGTCAATTACCTTGAATATATTGTTATCTCATTTTTTATTTCATTTAAAATACCATTCCTTTCCTTACAAGATGACTAATTGTGGAATAGTTAAATATGGAAGCTCCTTTTTTGGGCCGCGTAATTTTCAAGCGCCATTTCAAGCGCAGCTTTTTTTTTGTCTTAAAATCCGATATAACCTGATATCACTTTTATATTACGCAGTCTGATTATAAAATGGTTCAAATGGCTCTGAGCACTATGGGACTTAACATCTGAGGTCATCAGTCCCCTAGAACTTAGAACTACTTAAATCTAACTAACCTAAGGACATCACACACATCCATGCCCGAGGCAGGATTCGAACCTGCGACCGTAGCGGTAGAGCGGTTCCAGACTGGCGCGCCTAGAACCTCTCGGCCACACCGATCGGCTCTGATTATAAATTAACATATTATTTTCCGAGAGGAAACGCCATTAAATTTCATGCTATACTTATCGATAATCTAGAGAGAAGTGTCTTCCAAACCAACTGTGTGCAGTAGCTATTTTAAAGTTGCTACTGAAATTGTTTAATAAGTTGCGTTAAAACACTGACAATAGAATCAGAGTTTTATAACCCTGTCATCATTGCCAATTATTTCAAACTAGAATTTAGAAAAAGTTAAAATGGTCATTTTTCAATTTCTGAGACGTGCATGGCAGAGGGTACTTTCCTCTGCACCACGTATCAGAATATCGAGTGACTATAATTAAACATTCCCTATTTAAAACGTTTAATTCGTTTAAAGAGAGTTGGTGACGTTAAAACGTTTTTCCATATCGGGATTGAGTCCATGAAACCGATTGTGAAACAGAAATTTACGTCAGTGTCGAACTTGGGAATTTTTGTAATAAATGCCAGAATGAAATTTTCGCTCTGCAGCGGAGTGTGCGCTGATATGAAACTTCCTTGCGGATTAAAATTGTGTGCTGGACCGGGACATGAACTCTGGACCTTGCTTTTCGCGGGCAAGGGCTCTACCATCCCTTTTTTTTTAGTTTTGGTCGTTATTGTTCCTTCTATTTGGTGGCAGCAGACATCACATGACATCCGTTGAAGTTTGTTGTTGATCCCTTCACTCACTTTTTTTATTACGGAAACCAGGCAGCTCTCTGACCGAAGACGGTGAACCACCGTGTCGGCGTACCATCTGAGCGACCCAAGCACGACTCACGACCCGTCCTCACAGCTTTAATGCCGCCAGTACCTCGTCTCCTATCGTCCAGACTTCACAGAAGCTCTCCTGTGCTGAACTAGCACTCCTGGAAGAAAGGATACTGCGAAGACATGGCTTAGCCACAGACGGGGGGATGTTTCTAGAATGAAATTTTCACTCTGCAGCGGAGTGTACGCTGATATGAAACTTCCTGGCAGATTAAAACTGTGTGTCGGACCGAGACTCGGGACCTTTACCTTTCCAGGGCCAGCGCTCTACCATCTGATCTACCCAAGCACGACTCTCGCCCCGTCCTCTGGGAAACATCCCCCAGGCTGTGCCTCCGCAATATCCTTTCTTTCACGGGTGCTAGTCCTGCAAGGTTCGCAGTATAGCTTCTGTAGAGTTTGGAAGGTAGGAGACGAGGTACTGGCGGAAGTAAAGCTGTGAAGACGGGGCGTGAGTCGTGCTTGGGTAGTTCAGTTGGTACAGCACTTGCCCGCGAAAGGCAACGGTCCCGAGTTCGAGTCTCGGTACGGCACACAGTTTTAATCTTCCAGGAAGTTTCATTGTAATACATGATTTGCTGAAGTTGTAACACCAAGCTCAGTCAACTGCTCCATCCATTACCCTAAGCGTCCAGTTGCAAGCTGCACTGTAGTTCAGAAGACCCAATTTCTCGTGGGCGGCCGGAAAGGAGGAGCACTGCGCTTGCCGCTGAGGCACGACGCGATGCGCCCTTTCGCCGCCGGAGAAATGTGTGCGCTCGGAGAAAGCGGCACGCGACGCTCACGCCCATCGCGGCCGGGCGCCTGTCGCTCCACGTGGTTACAGGACCGAGCTGCCCGAAGCCTGCATTGCCCTACTGTGCCGTGCGACCACCACCTGCCAGCGCCACTAGCTGCGTCCCGTCACCGCCGAATCCAAAGCAAGCAAGTATTCTGCTGGCAGAGTAACACTCCTGGATGTAGAGCCGCATCCAGGGATAAAATAACTCTCGTTAAATGGCTAAAACCGTCTTTTCGCTCACTGTTACAGCGATCTTCGTCTGTGTCTTGATATACGAGGTGCGACAATAAAGTAATGAGACTGATATTCTTTGCAAGATGTGGCAACCCTGCAGGCTTGCGTATGCACAATATCTTTGACCTTGGTCTATGTTGTATACATAGTTCCGCGTAGCCAGCGCTTACACAACTTTCCCAATAGAGCGCGCCCCGCTAAGCACAACAGCGCAGGCGCAGCGCTCGTCCGTCTCCGCACTACGAGATGGCGCTGTCTTAGAGATGGACCAAATTCTGCTTCCGCCGCTCCGCGTATTAATATATAACGCAGCCAATGAGATTGCAACTAACGTAGAACCTTTTCTCCTCGCGCATCACACTCGCGCAGTGATACCTGAACGCTCCAGGTTTTATAACGAGTGAACAGACCTCCGATTAGTCAGTCTGCACCAGTCTGCATTTGTCTGCACCAGTCTGTAGTCAAGTTTTAGTCTGCGCCTAATAAGATTATCATACTCCTGCACATAGCCACGAAGAGAAATGTATAGACACTTGTCCAGTATCAGAGATATATGAGAATAAGATTAACGTACCAAGACCAAAGGAACTTCAGATTGTCAATTGTAAACAGCATCCAGAATCAAGTTATGTAATATCTATGATCTTTATTATTTTAATAAATGTGTGTGAAATTTAATCAAGTTGTGTTTAAAGTTGGTCACCGTCAATCTGGGTGCAAGTGGCATTTCTATCGTATGACCTAACGGCAGAAGATAAACACGCCACAATAAGACCACGAGACATATTGCTGACACTCGCCTACTTCGTTAGAGCGACAAGTCAGATAATCTGATGGTGTGTGTACCGAAGGTCTTGCAGTACGCACACCACAGTCTTTAAGCTGCTTCTAGTTCAAGCGGCACATCGGTGCAACTGCTCAGTCGTGAGTTGTGCTGTAATAAGTGCACGTGTTTGGGTCTCTCGTCTTACTGAAATGTAACCTCATAATATTGTGCAACGGTATGCCATTTCTTTTTGCGTTAAATTGAGTGAAAGCGCAACGACAACTTACGGTAAGCTTCAGAAGGCTTTTGGAGAGGAGGTTATGTCAAGAGCTCAAGTTTTTCGTTGGCATAAAATGTTTAGTGAAGGCAGAACGAATGTTGAAGATGAAGACCGCAGCGGACGACCATGCATGCTTGTGTGCTTCTTTGATTCCAAGGCATTGTTCATAAACAGTGGGTTCCTCCTCGACAAAGCCGGCCGCGGTGGTCTAGCGGTTCTAGGCGCTCAGTCCGGAACTGCGTGACTGCTGCGGTCGCAGGTTCTAATCCTGCCTCGGGCATGGATGTGTGTGGTGTCCTTAGGTTAGTTAGGTTTAAGTAGTTCTAAGTTCTAGGGGACTGATGACCACAGATTTTAAGTCCCATAGTGCTCAGAGTCATTTCCTCGACAAACAGTTAACCAGTATTACTACAAAGAAATTTTAGAAAGAATTTGTAAAAGAGTTCTTGGTGTCTGTCCCAGCATTGCTGATAATTGAATTCTGCATCACGATAATGCGCCATCCCACACTGCTCTGTCACTACAGCAATTTTTAACCTCAAAACTAATTTCAGTACTACCACAACCACCATATTCACCAGATACCGCTCCATGCGACTTTTTTCTATTTCCAAGAGTCAAAACGGCGGTCAAGGGACGCCATTTTCAAACAACACAAGATGTCCACAAAGCTGTGACGAGGGTCTTGGATGATATTACAGGAGTTCCAGAAATGTTACCATCAATGGCAAAAGATCTGGAAAAAGTGTGTGCAATCAAAAGGGAACTACTTTGAAGGAGATGTTCAGATGTGTATGAAATCTTATGGGACCTACCTGCTAAGGTCATCAGTCCCTAAGCTTACACACTACTTAACCTAAATTATCCTAAGGGTAAGCACACACACCCATGCCCGAGGGAGGAATCGTACCTTCGCCGGGACCAGCTGCACAGTCCATGACTGCAGCGCCTTAGACCGCTCGGCTTTTGAAGGAGACATCCCGGGTTCGATTCCCGGCGGGGTCAGGGATTTTCTCTCCCTCATGATGGCTTGGTGTTGTGTGCTGTCCTTAGGTTAGTTAGGTTTAAGTAGTTCTAAGTTCTAGGGGACTGATGACCATAGATGTTAAGTCCCACTGTGCTCAGAGCCATTTTTTTAAATTTTTTTTATTATTTTTTTTTTTAAAGGAGACAACACTAAACTTGACTAAAACGGTAAGCAACATTTTTTTTTTCATATCAGTCTCATTACTTTATTGTCGCACCTCGTATATATATACGTCCATACTCCACTGAGAAGTGCATGGCAGAGGGTACTTCCCTTTGCATCACGTATCGGTGGTTATAGTCAAACTTTCCCTATTTAACACGTTATAACACGGAAGCTAATTACTGTTCGAATACCAAACTTGGTAGAATTAATATCAAGGACATTGGAAAGGCAAATAACGCAAAATCAATCCAATTGAAAGTACTGCTACGGTACACCATACATACCGACACTATTACTGCTACAAAATGGGCTCAATAAGGCGCCCATCATTGTCCAGAAGAATCTGAAAGTGCAGGATTGCATTCTGCACGCCAGAAAAAAGCATGTCCGTAGGTATGCTGGCTACCTCCCTTGATTACGCTGCGCTTCAGATCAGCACATGGGTGAATGTTCCCCTAGTATACCATGTCCTTCAGGCAGCCCCACAACCAGAAATCACAGGGAGTGAGATCAGGTGATCGTGCCGGATAAGCATTTGCAAAAAATCGCCTGGTGATGTGAACGTTCCCAAACGTGTTTCGGATATGCAAGTGAACTTCACGAGCGATGTGCGGTGGGGCCCCATCTTGCATAAAAACTGTAGAGTTCAATGTGTCTCTCTCCTGTAGAGCGGGTATGATATGCTGGCGAGTCACACTGCACGTCTTTCGTCCTTGAGCACCAACCTGTTCAATAAAAGAAGGGCCAATGATGAACGTAGCCGTGAAGCCACACCATACAGTGACATTTTCGTCACACAGAGGAACTTCATGCACAATGACTGAAGGTGAAGATCCCCACACTTGGCAATTCTGTGTATTCACCTCACCCATCACAGAAAAATGAGCTTCGTCTGTCCACAGGGAGGTCCAAGTCCAGTCCTCATCAATTTCAGTCCTTGGGAGAAAGTGGAGAGCGAAGTGAACACTTCCTTGTGCGCCCAGTGTAGCAAGTTGCTGTACGATATGGATCTTAATTGCGTAGGCTTCCGCGGCCAGATTCAGTCGACATAAAAGTTTTCTGGGTGTGGAACAGCGTCATAATTTATAAAACTACTGCTGCTGTAGAATGACCAACGTTTCGGCCACGTATTCATGGAAGCCTCTGAAGCAACGGCCCTTAGTCCAATTCCTTTACGCCCACGTTGCTGGTTCAGATACGCGGACGACACATTCGCTATATGGCCTCATGGTGAAACGGAGCTACACAAGTTTCACGAATATTTGAACAACATTCACGGGAAAATACAGTTAACGCTCGAAGTAGAGAAAAATGATGCAATTCTATTTCTAGACGTCGAAGTATACAGGACAACGGAGGTCACACTGGGGCACAGAGTATATCGCAAGCCTACACACACAGACAGGTATCTGCACGCCCAATCCTACCATAACCCAGCGCAGAAGAACTCTGTCATCCGTTCTTTGGCAATCCGTGCGCAGCGCCTAAGTGATGCTCAAAACATAAAACACTGAGCTTAAAAGGCTACGTACGTTTACAGCCAATAGCTACAGCCATAAATCGATCCGCACAGCCTTATCGACGAACACACGTAAGAAAGATACGCAAGAAATAGACAAAATGCAGCCAACAGTGCGCTTACCTTATGTGAAAAATGTTACTGACCGAATAGGCAAACACCTTCGCTGGGTTGGGATGCAGCCTGTCTTTTATAGTGGTCGCAGGATCCAGGACATGCTAGGCTCCACTAGGGACAAGGTGGATGCATTACACACTGCAGGCGTTTACAAGGTGGAATGCGAATGTGGAGAGGCATTCGGGAACACGAGTACTATATTCGTCTAGGCCAACACAACAAATCTGCAGTGGCAGAATATCAGCAAGCCTGCGGAAAAGAAATAAAATTCAGCGAAGCCTTTGTGTTGGCCAAGCAGCCGATTATGACGAAACGCAAAATCAGAGAAATACTTAAACACCCTAATACCATGAATAGGGAGGATGGACTTACGCTTGCCCCATCTTGGCTGCCAGCAATCAGAGCCCAACAGACCACACTGTCAACACCAGGCACGAGCACTACAGCCGAGTAACTGCCGACGTCCAGCAGTTGGTAAACAACAGCCAACTTCTCATTCGACGGTGACCACCAATCATGGTATATAACACAAGAGCCAATAGACAACAGAGGTTACGTTCTCACTCCACCGCAATAGCCTACGTATTAAAATAAAGTTCCCTCTCCTTCATGCTTAAGTGACCAATGAAACGAGCTATCTTTTTAAAATTGTGACGTAATGGCATGCGCAGTGAAAAGTAACAACAAAATATAAGGCACACTGCATAGCTAGAACGCATCAATAGACCCAGAAGAAGGCCGCTGCAACCGTGGCCAAAACATTGGTTATTCTCCAGCAGCAGTAGTTTTATACATTATGACGCGGTACCATACCCAGAAAACTTTTATGTCGATATGGATCTTGTACGGTACCAGTTGAGAATGGTACCGTCCGTGTAGTGGACCACAGGACGTTCAACTGTCGTGATACACTATGGGCACTGCCTGACGATCGGGAGTCTCGCGCAGCGTTGTCTGTCGTAGCAACAGCGATTTCATCAACCACCTGTGGTACAACCGGTCGCCGGCCTCTTCCTGGAGCAACGCCCAGTTCTGCAGTTGATCCGAACTTCTTCATGCTCCACACAGCAGGTGGAGGAAGAAGACCCTTCCGTAATCCTTCCAGCCGGCGATATTTTCGAAGTGGAGCTGCGGAATTACTGTTGTTTTGACTGGGAACTACTACACTCCTAGATCAGTGGTTTCAAATCTGAGGGTAACTAACCCCCGAGGGGTAAAACGTAATGTCCTGAGGGGTAAAAACAGAAGGATGTGATTGTGTTCCAGTAACTACATTATTTTTTGGAGGTCTTCACTGTTATCACTACTTTGTAACATTGTAATACTAATTACATAAGTTACCAATAATTACACTATTTTTATCAAATACTCTCATTAACGCGTGACACAACGTGGTAGAGGTCACACCTCGTGAAACGAATGTATGGACAACACCTTATTGTATAGTACACCCATTGTATAACAAAATTTGTAGTTTGCATCGTGCATCTATGAGAGTAAAAATAAATGTGTGTGTAGGGCCTGCCGTCGGGTAGACCGTACGTCGGGTGTAACTCTTTCGATTTGACGCCACTTCGGCGACTTGCGCGTCAAAAAATGGCTCTGAGCACTATGGGACTTAACTGCTGTGGTTATCAGTCCCCTAGAACTTAGAACTACTTAAACCTAACTAACCTAAGGACATCACACACATCCATGCCCGAGGCAGTATTCGAACCTACGACCGTAGCGGTCACGCGGTTCCAGACTGTGGCGCCTAGAAACGCACGGCCACTCTGGCCGACAGCTTGCACGTCGATGGTGACGAAATGATGATGATTAGGACTACACAACTCCCATTCCCTGAGCGGAGAAAATCTCCGACCCAGCCGGGAATCGAAGCCGGGCGCTTAGGATTGACATTCTACCGCACTGACCACTTTTTATCTTTTTTATTTTTTATTTTTTTGTTTATTTATTTATTTTGATCGTTGTTTGGTCGTTGCGGACGTCACATGATATCCGGCGAAGTTCGTTTGCTGATCCTTCCACTCAGTTTTTTTTATTATAGAGGCCAACCAGCTCTCTGACCGAACACGCTGAGCTACCGTGCAGGCAAAATTTGTACTGCGGTCGGGACTCGAACCCGGGTCTTCTTACTGTCTAGGCAGAAATGCTAACCATTACAGCACACCACTCAGCTACCGAGGGCGGATATCTATGAGAGTAAAACTGAGGTATATACTGTACATCGTATAATTATGCTTAAATATCTCACGAAGATGTATTGTCTGCATTGCACATAATTCCTGCAGTAGACTAGCAGTTGCCTCATTATTCACTTCACAACAGTGAACAAATTAATTGGCGACACAAATCAACAGAAACTATGTAATGGCTACTACACCGCTGAAGGCTCCACACAGTAATTTCTTCTTCTTCTTATTATTATTATTATTATTATTAGTGCCGGCGCTCAGGCACAAGGCTTTGGCGCGAGGACGACGATTTAATCCCGTCTCCGGCCATCCTGATTTAGGTTTTCCGTGATTTCCCTAAATCGTTTCAGGCAAATGCCGGGATGGTTCCTTTGAAAGGGCACGGCCGATTTCCTTCCCAATCCTTCCCTGACCCGAGCTTGCGCTCCGTCTCTAATGACCTCGTTGTCGACGGGACGTTAAACACTAATCACCACCACCACAAGGCTTTGGTAGCCTGAATACATCCAATTTCTCTCAGTTTAGTAGTAAATAGTCCAGAAATAAAGTGAGATACAAACAACAGGGCGAAGTAAAGTGCACACATTGTAACGTGCTTGTTTTTACACGTGAGTGCAGCGTGCGATAGGGACAAGAGCGCTGCAGAGGAACCACGGTTTGCGACTAGTGTCTACCATCAATGGCGATGGTTAGCTTCCTTTAGTGAGAAAGAGTTGTAGGTAACGCTCGCGATGCACTGAAAATTGCATTAAAAAAATGCGCTGTTAGAAATAATCAGTACCAATTGTTCGGAAATTTGGAAATTTGTGGTAAGATCTTATGGGACCAGACTGCTCAGGTCATCAGTCCCTAAGGTTACACACTACTTAATCTAACTTCAACGAACTTGCGCTATGGACAATACACACACCCACGCCAGAGGAATGACTCGAACCTCCGACGGAGCGAGCCGTGCGAACCGTGACACGGCGCCCCAGACCGGGCGTCTACCCCGAGCGCTTCCAGTTGTTTCACTGACTCCTTACGTTACAGCTTAACACAACACCTATATAAACTAAAAATGTTCAAAAATAGTTCTTTTTCATTTAAAAAATGGTTCAAATGGCTCTGAGCACTATGGAACTTAACATCTTAGGTCATCAGTCCCCTAGAACTTAGAACTACTCAAACCTAACTAACCTAAGGACATCACACAATACCCAGCCATCACGAGGCAGAGAAAATCCCTGACCCCGCCGGGAATCGAACCCGGGAACCTGGGCGTGGGAAGCGAGAACGCTACCGCACGACCACGAGATGCGGGCGTTTTCATTTTAAAGTTTAGTTTTTAGCTACGCGCTGATGCTGATAATGGCAAGGAGGGGGGAGGGGGGGAAGACGGTTACTAGGTAACATCCGATCGCACTCAGGGGTAACGGCCTAAGAAAGGTTGGGAGCCTGTGTCCAAGATTCATCACTGGCTTCTGAAACTGTGTAAGCAGGCTTTGGCACGGCAGTTGACGTAAATCTTGTAGAGTCTGCTGTCATAGGCTTCAGTATGGAAGGACGAGGCGGGCAGCAGGAGGGGGGGACTTTCCCCCTTCTGGAATCTGGATACAGCCTCTTTATTCATTAATAATGCTTTCGAATTTCTAGTACTCATTGTCTTAGACACCAGCAAATTGCACAAGTAACGTTGCCGACTGTAGCAACAAATACTGCGGCATTAGCAGTCATTCTACACCATTCCGTCACATGAGTCTCACCATCGCCTATATTTGACGTCAATGTGCGATAGCCACTCACAGACGGTAGATGGCAGTACTATCAGTGGAGAGTATATACTGTGAGGGGTCCACTTGTACGTGAGGGCGATTTTGTAATATATTTCATGACAAATGACAAGAAATGGTTATCACATGTAGAAGAGATTGTATCTTTGACACCACTGATGTTGACTGAGCGGAACAATCAATTGTAAGTACTGGCACGCATAGTGCATTATCAGTTGCCGTTGCACTCTGTTAAAGGTAGGATGTAAGACTGGAAATGTTCAAAGATACTTCTTTTTCATTTTAGTTAGTTTAGCGATTAGCTCTGAGAATTTTGCTGTTGGCCTATGGTAGCGGCATAATACAGTTTACAAAACTGTTCGATACTCAGTTTTAAGTATACAGCAGGGCAATGTCGATTTTGGTAAATCCAAGAATACTGACCCTTGAATGTAGGAATCAAGTATTTGCCATCGGATTTAATGTATAGCTTGATTAGGTATACCCAATTTCTAATATTTTGTCTGTTTTGCAACCCTGATACAGACAATTTAAAGCCAGCCGTTGTGGCCGAGCGGTTCTAGGTGATTCAGTCTGGAATGTGTGTGTGATGTCCTTAGGTTAGTTAGCTTTACGTAGTTCTAAGTTCTAGGGGACTGATGACCTGAAATGTCACGTCCGATTGTGCTCAGAGCCATTTTAACCATTTAGATAAGTTAAATTTTGGAATCTGTTTTGTCAAACGATGTTACACGTTTTGTCATATAACAACCCAAGTATTTTTAATTACGACAGCAAGTGAGAACTGTAGAACAGTTGAGAAGCTCAATGATTTTGATTGCAAGGTTATTCATTCATCAACTAATCTAGTGAGATAATTTGTATGCAGCTATTTTACGTGCGGCATTGCACTTTGCTGAGCCAAGACTGACTACTTTGTATACCTACCGCGGAGAGAAGAGAATACCAAGACTACATCTGTTGCGACTCAAGAACTAAGAAAAATGTATTTAGTTGTTAATTTGCATAGGAAATTCGATCAGTTTATTGCACAGGGCCGTAGAACTCGGTGCTCACGAGACTGAGTAAATTTCAGAGGGAGTGATTTCATTATAGGCATTACGCACTGGTTTTCCAGATTAAGTTGTTTAAATTTGTTTGGATTACAGTAAAACTAATTAAGCACACCATTTGCTCAACAACACATTACTCAGTAAATTTCCATAAGACAAAAATCACCCATTGTATATCAAACAACAGATACAAGTATTTTAATTTAAAGAACGTTATAATACAACATGTCAGGGGGATGCGCAAAACAGTGCAGTCGTCGCCGTAATGAGGAAAGGTAGAGATTTATTAGCCCTCCAAAACGGGCCAAGAGTAACAGCATTCTCAAAACGGCCAAGTTTGTAAGCTCTTCGCATGCGTGGCAAAATGGCGCTATCCAAAACCGGCGGCAACGCAACTTTGGTGCACCACGCGCCATAACTGACAGGGGTGAACAACATTTGCGGACACAAATACGGGCGGATAAGTGTGCGACTGTTGAGCAGCTGACAGCCCAGATTAACCAAGGGGCTGCCAACTGGCCAGCGAATGTTGCAACATACGGACCTCCGCAGCAGGTGCCTGGTTCGTGCACCCACGCTGATTAATGTTCTTCGGCGACGAAGACTGGAATCTGCACGTCAGTAACGCAACTGGACACCCACTGAGAGCCGGCAGGCGACCTTTTCGCACGGATCACGTTTCATGCTCCATCGGACGTACGGCCATTGGCGTGCACGGCATGAAACGTCCGAAAGCAAAGGGTCCAGGCTGGAGGAGGCAGCATTACGGTGTGGGGGAATGTTTTCGTGTCACTCCCTGGGTGATCTCGCTATCCAGAGAGGCACAATGGATCAACACAAGTATGCAGCTATTCTCAGGGACCGTGTCCATGCCTTCATGTTCGAAAGAACAAAAAATGGTTCAAATGGCTCTGAGCACTATGGGACTTAACCCTTGGACGCCTAAAGGGGGGTTCGTTGAACCCACAATTTTTTTTATGTCCCCTGCTTTTGCCCAAGTAACTTTGATATCACATTTTCCCTTTGAGTTATTGTTTGTTGGCTATTTTATGAAACGTTAGTGTCAATATATTTTATAGAAAATTCCTGCTTTGAAAGAAAAAATAAATAAACTTATTATGGGTCCAACAACCCCTCCCCCCCTTAGGCTTCCATGCTATAGAAAATTTCCCTTAGCAGGATTTCGTATTTCTCATCTCCACAACAATACAAGTTAGTTTCTTTTTGGTTGGTATTCTTGATATTCACAACAATCAGTTTACTTTCAGAGGAAGTGATTGTTGATGTCAGTCAGCTGTTATGTATCTTGTAAACTTGCAGTGAGTTAGTGCAGTTCCCAACACGTAGGCCTCCAGTAACTTTGGTGTCCTACACAGCAAAAACGAAACAAGTAAGAACTTACTGATGTTGTCAACAATGCGCCAAGATAAAGACACTGTTGGAGGAGAGAACAATAAAACCGAGATAAATGCATATTAAAATTCCACTGAAGGTGACGAGGGCTAATAGAAATCCTTGGGTAACAGAAGAAATATTGAATTTAATTAACGAAAGGAGAAAATATAAAAACGCAGTAAAATAAGCAGGTAAAAAGGAATACAAACGTCTCAAAAATGAGATCGACAGGAAGTGCAAAATGGCGAAAGGAGTATATAGAGGGTTGATACATGGGCGATGTACTTCAGGATAATATTATGGAAATGGAAGAGGATGTAGATCAAGACGAAATGGGAGATAAGATACTGCGTGAACAGTTTGACCGGGCACTGAAAGGCCTGAGTCGAAACAAGGCCCCGGGAGTAGACAACATTCCACTAGAACTACTGACGGCCTTGGGAGAACCAGTCATGACAAAACTCTACCATCTGGTGAGTAAGATGTATGAGACAGGCGAACTACCCTCAGACTTCAGGAAGAATATAATAATTCCAATCTCAAAGAAAGCAGGTGTTGACAGATGTGAAAATTACCGAACTATCAGTTAAATAAGTCACAGCTGCAAAATACTAACGCTAATTCTTTACAGACGAATGGAAAACTGGTAGAAGCGGCCCTCGGGGAGATCAGTTTGGGTTCCGTAGAAATCTTGGAACATGTAAGGCAATACTAACCTTACGACTTATCTTAGAAGAAAGATTAAGAAAAGGCAAATCTACGTTTCTAGCATTTGTAGACTTAGAGAAAGCTTTTAACAACGTTAACTGGAATACTCTCTTTCAAATTCTGAAGGTGGCAGGGTTAAAATACAGGGAGCGTAAGGCTATTTACAATTTGTACAGAAACCAGATGGCAGTTATAAGAGTCGAGGGGCATGAAAGGGAAGCAGTGGCTGGGAAGGGAGTGAGACAGGGTTGTAGCCTCTCCCCGATGTTATTCAATCTGTATATTGAACAATCATTAAAGGAAACAAAAGAAAAATTCGGAGTAGGTATTAAAATTCATGGAGAAGAAATAAAAACTTTGAAGTTTGCCGATGACATTGTAATTCTGTCAGAGACAGCAAAGGACTTGGAAGAGCAGTTGAACAGAATGGACAGTGTCTTGAAAGGAGGATATAAGATGAACATCAACAAAAGCAAAACGAGGATAATGGAATGTAGTCAAATTAAAGCGGGTGATGTTGAGGGTATTAGATTAGGAAATGAGACACTTAAAGTAGTAAAGGAGTTTTGCTATTTATGGAGAAAATAACTGATGATGGTCGAAGTAGAGAGGATATAAAATGTAGACTGGCAATGGCAAGGAAAGCGTTACTGAAGAAGAGAAATTTGTTATCATCGAGTATAGATTTAAGTGTAAGGAAGTCGTTTCTGAAAGTATTTGTATGGAGTGTAGCCATGTATGCAAGTGAAACATGGACAATAAATAGTTTGGACAAGAAGAGAATAGAAACTTTTGAAATGTGGTGCTACAGAAGAATGCTGAAGATTAGATGGGTAGATCACATAACTAATAAGGAGATATTGAATAGAATTGGGGAGAAGAGGAGTTTGTGGCACAACTTGACAAAAAGTAGGGACCGGTTGGTAGGACATGTTTTGAGGCATCAAGGGATTACAAATTTAGCATTGGAGGCCAGCGTGGAGGGTAAAAATCGTAGAGTGAGACCAAAAGATGAATACACTAAGCAGATTCAGAAGGATGTAGGTTGCAGTAAGTACTGGGAGATGAAGAAGCTTGCACAGGATAGAGTAGCATGGAGAGCTGCATCAAACCAGTCTCATGACTGAAGACCACAACAACAAACCAGAATAACTCGAAAAATAAGCTTCACGCGAAAAACTGTGCAGAATCCAAAGTTAGTTATTTTCGATGGGACATTTGCTTGTGCTAAAGTTTTAGCGAATCAAAATTTACGAAGTAAATAACTATTTTTTTATTTATCCGTAACCATTTTCCACGCAAAAATGAGAACATGGATATTCTTGAATTGCAGCGCCAGCTACCAGGTATCAATACAAATGTTCAAAACAAAATGTACGTATTGAATGTTGGGCTCCATACGGTTCCCTTTGTGTGCAGCTATCGTGGATTATAAAATTATAAAGAATGTAGCAACCCGTCGTGGAAACATAATTTATTTATCTTGTTGCAAATCGATTTCGACTGATATCAGTCATCATTGGTGCATTTTTCTAACCGATACATGCCGTAAGTAGCATGGCACGTATTGGTTAGAAAAATGCACCGTTGATGACTGATATCAGTCGAAATCGATTTGCAACAAGATAAATAAATTATGTTTGCGCGACTGTTTGCTACATTCTTTATAATTTTAAAATGTACGTAGTTTTTTAAGTAGAATCTGATTCAGCAGTAAAAAATGGGGGTTCCCATTTGAACTTTAAGTAGCCTTCCTCACCAGCTCCAGGAGGCTCTGGGTGGAGGGCTACTTTTAGCATCAACAGATGGCCGAGCGGTTCTAGGCGCTTCAGTCTGGAACCGCGCGATCGCTGTGTCAACCTTTTCATCTAGTAGTTGCATTTTCAACCTGCATCCTCAATTATTTGTTCGATATATTCCAATCTATGTCTTCTTCTACAGTTTTCACCTTCTACAGCTCCATCTTGTACAATGCAAGTCATTCCCTGACGACTTCACAGATTTTCTATCACCTGGCGGTCCCTTCCCATCGCACTCAGTCATTCATCTACTTATTAGTCTTCACTAGGTTTATGTCCAAATCTGTTAGCGTTATACACCTTTATAACTACAAGTCAATATGCTATTAATGTGGCTATAATGTGACGAAAGGGAAACAAAAATGGAGAATACTACACCGGTAATCTGTCTGCAGTCGAGACCTCGCGAATGTTTCAGGTACAACAGAGACATCAGACATTCTCGCGCTCAGCGAATGATCTAGATACTCAATTCTCGGCAGAGGTCACCTTTGATAGCTTATGAAACATTTCCTGTAGGTCGAGTTTAACACCTGTGAGCAAATGTTGCAGTGTCATCTCTTCGCCAAGACAAAATGAAGATCTAGTGCAGATGTCTCACGCCTTTCCTCCAACGCGAAAAAGTTGTACTACTACACAATCTAGTTGTTATGTAAATTTTCAGAGAAAAACAGTTTATATAAGTTTTACGAGAATACATTGTTTACTCGATCAGAGAGAATAATCTCGAATAAATCTGACGTAACCGTTTCTTACAAAGTAGATGAATACGTACAAGTCATTGTGTGTCACAGGAACTGGGAACGCGTTTTTCTTTTAACATCTGTAACTCACCTTGTAATGCATCTGGTTCATCGACAACCATTTAAAAAAAATGATCCGAATGCTGTTTAATGTCGAGCTCATTATTTTCAGAGCAATTCTGTCACTCTGAACATTTCAACTATTATACCTCTAACCATAGCGTTAATTGCAAATAAATATATTTCTTCTGATACAGAGAAGAATATTAGGTAACTTAACTATGTATTAAATGACATCACACGCTGTTTCCTGTTAGTTACATAGATTCCTATGCAGCGCAGTAAATATTGGCGCGTATAAACACGCCTCCTGACTGATTTTCGGCATTTAATTACACAGGACTGAAATGTAAATCTGAGCAACAAAACCCCAAAAAATAATAAACGCAGAGAAATATTAATCACTATATTATAGGTACGTTCTGGTAGACAGAGAGGAAAGTCGAGGTTCTATCAAATCCGTTTCTCCACGTTAACAACCATTGCTTTCAAACACTGGTTAGCCTGGAAGTGGTTTTAAAAAGTTTCTCATAGCCTTTAGTTGAATTTTGAAAGTTTCTCATTTCGGCGTCAAACTTTTCTTCTTTTCATTACCAAGCGATTAATCAGTATTGCTTCTGTAGAGCATCATGACCTATTCTTAAACCCAAATTGTATACTGCCAAAACCTCTTCAACTTTCATTTGTAGATTTATTCCGTACGACAGTTAACAAGAGTGAGCTCCGGAACTGCTGTTTCTATAATTTTCACATGCATATTCGGTATTATGATGATAATGCTTTTCAGGATATTTCCTCTCATAGATCTTTGATACCACGCATATAACCTAGGTCCCATACCTCGCACTGAATTCAGTAACTACAAAGATGTACTCATTACTGGATCACCTTTTTCTTCCATCTCAAACTTTTTCTTTTCTCGTATTGGGTCAAAGAGCTTGGCTGTTCTCCTGTCACGTATCTCCCTTTTTTTGCACTCTATGAAGCTGTACAGCACCAAAATAATTAACATGGGCGTAAGAAGGAAACAAAACATTTTCAGAAATGCATTGAATAAGTCTGCGACTGCCGTGGGAGGACTAAGTCCAACTAGACTGCTGAAGCTACCCATCGGGTGTGTCTCAGCTAACAGCGCCAAAAGACTCTTTCTCTTTTAATCTCAGTCAATATCTAACTTACCGCCATAAAGCACCTAACTCCCCATTGGATATGTAACTATCCACATTACGTTTTTATTTCTCTCTATCTCCACCACCCATTTCAATATTTTGCTGATTTTATACTCTCTCAGTGTTAAATTTCTGCACCATTCTGGAATACAACCTTGTAGAACAGAAAAATGTGACTAAGGAGAAACTGTCTTTATAGTGAAATATTCTTTTATTTTTTCAGGTAACAATTCAATTCAATTTTTATCTGCGCTATCACTTGAAAGAATTGGTTTTGTAGCATACATACCTAACGTAGAGACGCTTAGCCAGTGCTTCTGCGAAACCATTCCACGCCATCCAGATTGTTTAAAAGGTTGTGACTTTCAACAATTGAGGAAGTATATCAGCATGTAAATGCAAGAGGAAGTCGTTTTGAGCATTTATTATGAGTTTCTGACTTGAAAAGTTTGTAAAATGTTCTTATAAGAAAAAAACGAAGAGTTTTCGCATCATTATTAACAGTGAAGACTGGCTTGGGTGAAAGTATACGATAATCGAAGCAAAGACGTGGTCCCAGAAATGAGCGTTGGCGATATAGTTGCGAATGTGTGTTACCAAGACGCCATATGAGTTAATGTCCTAATTAGTACAATTATATTTGAAATGTAAATATTTCGATTAAAACCCACTAAACTGGGCTCGACATTTATACATGCTTGAGGATACTATTATTTAGGCGCTGTTGAAGGACCACAAGTAAATAAGTTCTTCAGTAAACATATGTACTACTGCTTGCTCAAAAGTAATCCCTCAGAATTTTTGACGTTATTATCATTTTGAGTATTTATTCTTGATGTATACATATTTGCAGCCCTCTGCCAGTAGAGAGTTCCCAAGTGTAGCATGTAACATGGGGGGGGGGGGGGGGACGTACTACGTCGGTGCCTGAGGAACAGCATGCTGTAATAGAGTTTCGAATAGTAAGAGTTCGCCTTCAGTATAACAATGCGACATCTGCAATAATCCGATGCCTTGGCTTGACTGTCATCGATCATTCTGCGTACAGTCCTGCGTCCCGTCCCCTCCCCCTTCCTACTTCAATCCGATTTTCATCGCCAAAACTTAAATGACACCTTCGAGGATATCACTTTGATAGTGATAAAGTGGTGCAGGGGAGGAGGGGTGAGGGCTGTTTGGCTCCGTCAACGAAGTTAACCTTTCTACAGTGACGGTATCAACAGACTGGTCTGTCGTTGAGAGAAACATGTTCGTCGCCAGAGTGACTTCATTGAGAAAGAAGTATGTAGACATACAGAACAAAGACGTGGAATGTTAATACCGTTTGTTTTATTAAAAACATTTTAACATTTTTGACGTAAGAGATTCAGTCACTACTATTCAGCACGCTCTCGTACTATATTTCAGCTTTTATGACACAGTCTACATTTTTTAGGATCTCACTGTTGGTCTCTGGGACGAACGTTGTTTATAATGCAATCCAATTTATCCCTTTGATATTTCAAACGATTGTCACACAGCCAATGTGAATTAGGTTTATGTTATTACGCAGTGTGAGCCAGTGGTAAAAACAATGCCCATAAATTCTCTCTTTTCAGTAAATCGTACGGTGATGACATCAAGTGCAGTACAGCGCACAAGAGCCCAAACTTTGCTATATATACCTGTCAATAAACGCTGTATTTTCGATACTACACCCTTCTTTAACCAACGTTGACTCCTATATTCCTGCGCCATCAAAGGAAACAATAGTTTTATCTTGTAAAACAGTGCATGATGTCTATCAAGTGGAGGGACAAAGTCCAAGTGTTTCAACTGTAGTGTCGTAAAAAGATGTTAAAATGTAAGTTGACAAATAATGTACGAAATGAAGAGATACGAGACCAAACAGTTCAGAAAGGAAGTCTATGGAAAAATACGTAGTATCAAAAGAAGAGTCATGTTATTGGCAGATGTGTGCTGGCAAGCGTACATATGGTGACAATAGGAACAGCAGAGCAGAAACGTTGTAGCATCAGAGAAAGGATAATTTGTGAAACAGACTGCGGAATATTTTGGATACGGGAGAAATATAGAGATAAAAGCGTTAACGCAAAATAGCAATATATGGACCACAGCACCAAATCATTCAAAAAATTAATAGGAACTGCATTCAAACTTGAAATCTCTCATTGGCAATTAACTCAAGATTTAGAGCTCTTCCTATTTGCTTTATTAACACAGAAACTCTGTCTAATCTTGTTAGCAAAATACACGAAGAAATACAATTTGTGTGCTCTATTACATGACGAGTACTCAAAATGAATCTCATACTGCAGAGTACGTCTTGTGATGTGCAGTATTTTTGGTACAGACTAGCAAATAGAATAACCAGTACCTGTCAACTACGAATTGTTTCGTCTTCCTGTTTCACAGGTCTGTCATGAAGTTCATCTTACAGTTTCAAATCAAACCAGAGAGCAACAATGAAAGAAAGAAACTATATTCAAGAGGAAAATTACCTAGCATCTGCTGCAAGGCCACAGTGACATTGACAAGCAACTAGAGCAAGTATTACAGGAAATTACTGACAACCTCATTGCCTGCATCAAGGCCGTGTTGTCGCTCTGGTTCAGCAGGGTAGGTTATTAAAACGAGGCACAGGAAGCCTCAGATCTATGTTACAACCAGTTTTATGTCGTCCATCAGCTGATTGTGTAAACAGCACTGACGTATTTTCAGTGTCACAAGAACTACAGTCAACAATCACTGTTAAACGTAACAGGTTACAAAAGTGTTGTAAACTTGATCGGCAACGTATAACGATTGTAAATCGTTCAGTTTTTCACAGCTTGAAACTTAAACATTAGAGGAATCGGATCCTTTCTCATATAAAGCACTGAAACCGAAACAACGAAACAAATATGTATTCTGATAATGGATCTTCTCTTATTCTGAATTCGTCTTCACAAATGTCGCACGTTTCATGATTTTACACTTTGTACATAAATCTATACTCATACCTTTGAGGAATTGCGAGCTTAATTTTGTAGACGAGCAGTGTCAAGGCGTAGTAGTCATTTTACGTATGGAGTTTCTACTCAGGCATGTGTTAGGTACCTCGAGTATGGAGACCTGTTACTATACTCTTCAAAACATCTCTACTGCTTTTACCGTGCGACAAACAAAATAGATGAGACCTTTGAACTCGATGATAAGGAAAAAGAGAATTACTTTCAACATACTATCTTCATGGATTACATAGAGGGTGTTCCACAAAGGCTTGTACACTGTTTAAACTTTAATAACGGAGTACATATTAATGATAACCTGATCCAGTTGTGATTATGCAGGGAGACAACTGTTTAACTACAAGAAAAAAATGTAAATTAGTTGCAAACTACGTCGTGCGCACACTTTATTCGACATATAAACGTCACAACGGATGCTCGATTTAGGTTATGGCAAGTTCGGTATGCCTGCCACCATTGGCGGCGATGTGACGCAGATGAATAGCGAAATTCTGGATGGCCCGCTGAAGAGTCGGAACATCGATGCTGTCGATGACCTCTTGAATGGCTCTTTTCAGTTCAGCAATGGTTTTGGGGCTATTGCTGTGCACCTTGTCTTTAATATAGTCCCACAAAATTGGTAAAGAAAAGAAATATCGATACTGGGTAGGTAAATGGTCAGGACATACACAGACCAACCGGAATGGCATGCGACTCATTGAAATCTGCAAATACCACGACCTATTTCTCAAATCGACATTTTTTAAGGAAAGTGCCTCGAAAACTAAAAGTTGGATCTCACCTAATTCTTTACTAGGTAAATATCGGTTGGATCATGTGATGATCTCCCGCGTAAATACATTAGAAATCATGAAACTTAAAGTCCTTAACGGACTAGACCTAGATTCCGACCATTACCCAGCAAAATTATCCCTAGATGTCATTCCAGAAAAAAAAATTCACTAAGAAATCTCCACACTGTAAATATTATGTACAAAAGATAAATAGCAATGAACAATTTACAAAAGAAACAAAAATTTTTAAACCACAAAATTGGCAACAACTGCAAGCAGCTGAAACTGTAGCACCGCAAACAAGAAGACGTAAACACTCATGGTGAACAGATGAGTGTGATCAACTGATAAACAACAGGCGTGGTAAAACTGATTGTGAAAACAGTCACAAAAGCAATACTAACAGTCCGTAAACAACATGAAGAAAAAAAAGGAAGACAAAGAAGATGATTTCAAGAAAAACAATTCCCGAAATTCAAACAAAAATTAACAAAGTACTCTCCTCCAGCACTCCAATTCAAAAATTAACATGGAGAAATTACCCATACCAACACCGAAAACTGTGAAATTCTTGCAAAATACGTTTCTAAATTACTGAATTGTGGAAAGCTTGCAGAAAAATTTGAGTTCCGTCCTACACAACGAAACCCAGACTCGAAGCCACCAAGTTTACAGGAGATTAAAGAGATAATTCAGTCACTGAAAAATAACAAAGCATCATGAGAAGACCAAATCATCGCAGAATTATGGAAAAATGCAGGAGAAAATCTTGTTGCAAAACTCAAAGAAATTATCGATGAAATCTGGAAAACCGCTACGGTCGCAGGTTCTAATGCTGCCTTGGGCATGGATGTGTGTTATATCCTTAGGTTAGTTAGGTTTAAGTAGTTCTAAGTTCTAGGGGACTGATGACCTCAGGTGGTAAGTCCCATAGTGCTCATAGCCATTTGAACCAAGTTTATGGTAATTATTAATAATCCTTCACAGAAAGTTTACAAACGGCTCACCCTAATGTTGCTATAATCAGTCTCACGTAACGAAATGTTCCCGTTCGTGAGTGAACAACACGCCACGCGGAATTTAGTCATTTAAAATGTCAACAAACGTTCTGAATTTCACACAGTGTATTAAATCGAGCTCTCTTCCACACTTTACGGCACTTCTCAAACATTTTGGTAACGAAATATCATAACAGTAATAGTTTTCGTCGGAGCACCTATCAATGGGTCTGATCATTATGAGATCCATCCCCCGACTCTTTTCATCTCTCTAGACAAAATAAATTTTTAGTTCGCAAAATATGCGCAAATATGCTAATTTCGGTTTGGCAGAGAAAAATCACAGCCAATCGGAAGGCAGCACCAAACCCGCTCAATCCCATATCACTGAATCAAAGCAGAAAGTACCATAAATAAATTTTTAAAACCCACAAATACAAAATTAGCATCCTCTTAACAAAATTATTTCATCGAAATCATAATTTCATTTCCCCAGGACGATAAACTGACGAAATAGCTTATCACAAATTCCTTGGTATGAATGACTAACACTCAAGTCATTGTCGAACATTCCTCATAAAACCAGTTTAAAAACTTTACATAATACGCAGTTTGACTTTCACACCTTCATTCATTCTCATAACTAAGCACAGTTATAACTGTAATTAATAAACAATTGGAAAATTAAACAAAGTGAACTGCAAATAAAAATGACAGTATTTTGACTGCAGCTAAAACAGTGTTCGTCAGCTATTGAACTCCACATACTCGGGTATCTAATGCCACCTGTCTCACGCGTGACCCACACTGCACGTTCGTTCACTGCTGTTACGATCTCAATAGGCACGATGTAAAGGCGCTATGCCTGTCTTCAGCAATAAAACATCAGTTATGTCGAGGCCATCTATGTTACTCAAAAATGCATAATGTTCTTATTTTTCTCCGAATTATTATGTTCAAACAGTGTAAACCGCTTTGTGGGGTGACCTGTATCTACGCGAGAAGTACGTCTCCACAGAAACGCATGGGTATTTTCTTTTACTCAATAACTGTGTGAAGTAATTCAGTTTCATTTGTCGATGACTTTTACAGTCAGCATCACAAGAAAACCAAAAAAGAAATGGTTCAAATGGTTCTGCGCACTATGGGACTCAACATCTGAAGTCTTAAGTCACCTAGAACTTAGAACTACTTAAACCTAACTAACCTAAGGACATCACACATATCCATGCCCGAGGCAGTATTCGAACCTGCGACCGTAGCGGTCGCGCGGTTCCAGACTGAAGTGCCTAGAACCGCTCGGCCACATCGGCCGGCTAGAAAACCAGAGAAAACTTCTTTACAGCTCAGTGAATATGGACATATACATGATATTCCCACATTGTCGGAATAATTCCGCACATAAATGTTTACTTCGATAACAGAAAAGATAAAGTACAGTTTCATTCAGATTGTTGTCGTTTATGTAGACATAACACTACCTAGTTAATTTTATTTAGTATATTATCTGCACAATCTTGAATGTGGAACTGTGAAGCTGTAATTGTAATATTAACGACGCACTCTACATCGAACCAAGTATGGGCAATTCGAAGGAAATAACATTGCTTCGGACAGTAATTTCAGACACAATAAAGTGGAGAATAGATCTTTTCACTGAACGCTGGTGTGTTTCAATAGTGTAGACTGGTCGCCGCGAGTCGATCTAATATCAGAGGTGGAGTTGTAAGTAGTTTTTGTTTCGTGAAGGAGTCGCATGTAGATCATCAAGATCTGGTTTTTCCAGCGAAAGGCTTGTGGCCGTAATGATCGAGGCCAAATCGCATAGCGACGACCTCTGTTATCAGATCTTTCTGGGGAAAGGCGCTCAAGTTTATTGCTCAGACGCCAGCGGTTCGCGTAAATCAGAGGATGTTGGAAAACAGAGGGAAGAAAGCTGCACCACATCGCAGTGACCCTTGACTCAACTGTTTCAAAGAATTAACATTATGTAAAGCACAAACTCCGCGGCTAGACAGAAGTCTAAGTCTTGGAGCATCACCATGACAGCTAAGCCACCTCCGTCCATTCTTTACCGCAGTGCGATCCTCTCCCGTTGACCTTGCAATATTTTCCGAAACCTTAAGACTCCAGGACTGTTGAAACATTCGCGCCTGTCGGCAACAGGGAAAGCGCCTCTCGCGACGTCAGAACAAAGAGCAGTAGCTGTGCAGTAAGTTGTAGTACGTTGTGCTTGGATCACGAGTTGCCCTCCCGTGGTGGGGAAGTCCGACTGGTTGGTCTCGGCTGACGGCCCCGGTTGCTGCTTTCTTTGCTTTCCGACAGTGCACCAGCTCACAACCGTTTTCGTCATCCATACTTCCCGTTCCATCAGTCTTCACATCTACTTACACAACCCGCGTTGTCTGCTATCTGCAATGATGTCGGTTATCTTCCACGTCAAACCCGCCGTAATCTGTCACGTCTTGCAAACTCCGCCAGTCTTGCTTTGTACTTACAGTGCAAGCACGTCGTCGCATTAGTTTACTGGGAGTTTCGTATGCCAGCAAAAAAAATCCCATCTTCGTGAAAATTGTTTATTCACGAGAATAAATAATGATTTTCGACTCAGTCTCGATAATACTGTCGTCGGAAGCTCGAGACAAACTTTTCCGTTCACTTCTTGAAGCTCTGTTGTTAAAATTTAGTTGCCAACAAATTAAGTCTTCTAAGAAGAAGGCACTTGACTCAACAAGATTTAAACCAACGGTCTTCTGGAGGTACGTGGATGACGCATTTGGGGTATGGCCGCACTTACATCGATTCCTTGAGCATTTGAATTCTATCCATGCTAGTATAAAATGTACCACGGAAACAGAAAAAGACGGCTGCTTCCCCTTTATGGACGTTGTTGTTCGCCTTAAAGATGATGGCACATTAGGACATGCCGTATATCGGAAACCAACACACACAACTCTATATCTGCATGCCAGTAGCTGCCATCACCCTTCACAGACCATAGTTGTCCTTAAGACCTTAGTGCATAGGGCGCACTGTATATCCGATAAAGATAATTTGCAAGAAGAGCTCACATCTCTCAAGAGCATTTTTAAAGCGAATGGATTTTCTCCGCAGCAAATTGGTAGAGCATTCAATGTAATGCAGGCATGTGATGAGGAAGAAGATAGTAATTCCTTCAGATCAAGTGCGTTTTTGCCCTATGTGGGTGCTCTCTCCTCGAAGATAGGCCGTAATCTTGAGAAACACTGTGCTAAGGTGATCTTCCGGCGAACCCATGAAGATTGTAGCTTTACACGGCTCTGTAAAAGACGATTTACTGCTTCGTAAAGCGGGTGTGTATCAGATTCCTTGCGCAAATTGTGAGAAGTCTTACATAGGGCAAACAACTGGCACCGTTTTGAGAGATGTGTGGAACATCGAAGATACACACGCTTATCACAGCCAGACAAGTCAACTGTGGTCGAACATTGTATTGATACAAGGCATTCCATGAATTACAGAGATGTGAAGATTTTAACATCTACCTCTTCCTTTTGGGATTCTGTCTTCAAGGAAGCTATAGAGATTAAATTAGCTAATAATTTAATAAATAGAGATAATGGATTTAATTTGGGCAAAGCATGGAATCCGGCTCATGGGCTAATTAAACTGCAGAGAAGTCTCATGGTGTCACCGCCACCGAACATACATTGATAAGCGAATCAAATGTCAGTACGCCTTCGCCACAGGCAGCCTATGTGTAAGCGTATTTCTTTGCCACTGACCAGTGTCTGTTACCCGCAAGCGCACTGCCACCATGGTGGAGCATATAAGGCTGCACTTGGCATCTTGTCGTCCCCTCACCTCCTAACCATCCAGCAGAAAGCCCATACCTGCCTCCGCCTCCTAAAACTCCTGTCTGGCTGGATATGGGGATTACATCCTTCCACTATCCTCTACACCTACAAATTCCTCATCCATCCAATCCTCTGTTATGCCAGCATTGCATGGATCTCCGCCGCCAGCCGCTTTTATAAGGCCCTCCATATCCTCGAACGCCGTGCACTCCACCTTGCCTTTCCCCTTTTTCTCTCCCCTCCTCCTCCCAGGGCGGATTTCCCTCCTTTTCCCCCTGAGTCCCTGCATCCCCTCCTCAACTGTGTCCCCTCCCACGTCCTTCCCTCTCCAGCCCTCTTCGTCGCCACCCCACTCATCTCCCCCTCCTCTACCCCCTCCCTCCCTTCTTCCCTTCTCCCTCTTTTCCCCACACGGATCCTGTACGACCTCATCCCTTCCCCCTCCTCCTCCTTTCCTCCAACATCTCTGCGCCCTTCACACTGTCCGCAGGTTTGATCCCCTCCCACCCCCTGGTTTCCTCCTTCCTCTCCAGCCCCTGCCTGTTGCCGCACCTTTATCGCTGTATCCCTCCCTCACTCCACCTCCACACCCTCCATCTCCTTCATCAGGGCAATTTCCAGCACCTCCCCCTCACGGATGATGAACTTCGCCATGACATCTACCCTTCCTTCCAACTGTAACCTGGCCTTGTTGCGTCCCCTCCCCAGGGCCCCCCATTTTCTCTCCCCTCCTTCTCCCAGAGCGGATTTCCCTCCTCTCGTTGCTCACCTGTAAATCAAGTTTAGAACAGTCCGCTCTACATTTGCCACACAGTGAACATATGTTAGTGCTGGGGTTCCCAAAACGTATGTTGCACTTAGTCACAAAAAACAGTCGATATTGTTCATATGACACAGTATTTAGAGGATTTTTTTCTCTGAATATATTGGGTGTATCTTTCGAATATTAAGGCTTTTGGTAGGTATAAGCGTCCGCTATCATGATTGCTATAATTTCATTTGCGGCCTCTTAGTGACTATATATGCTGTCGCACTTTAGATACGGTTTCTCCGTCGAGTTTGTTTGGTTAGTGTTGTCTGGTCTCTACATGTGCTTTCCCTGTAGTAGCTAATGCCCTTTTCAGCGCAATACGACCGCCGTTGCTGACGCTAAGCAACGTCAAGAGTGCTAGTTGACTATATGAAAATCCTGCATTTGTTAATATCTATTAATACGTACCTTATAGATATGGGAAAAATATGAAATGCAGCTACATCTGAATTATTCTTTCGTCTTTTTCGCATCACAGGAGTTACACTGATAAGGCCAGTCATGAACGTTTTGTGTATCATAGGAAGTCATTTGACTGAGTTCGTTCATTAATCTGTTCTTTTCTGTAAATGGAGCATCCTAAACATCCCAGTCCCAAGCGCTTGCAGTCGTCACCTGTAACGTAACTAATGACCCGTAATCTTTTTGGAGAATCAGAAATACGCCCCAGTACTTTTCTTTTACTTGTGTTCTGTAGAGGACTAGAATGTTCGTTTTCATCTTCCGACATTTCTGGTGCGTTCACTTAACTTAGAAATAACGTTATGCACAATCTCGGTAACAATATGACGTGAGTGTTTCTGCTCAAGTTATCGAGCAAAACTCCTTTTCCAGCCTACATTGGGTTCACAATGTGTCTTAATTTTGTAGTGGTCTTTAGTTGTTACTAAATACTCTTAACGGCTTGAAGTTCGTTTACAAAGTGTCAGTAACTGGTAAGTATTGTTATGAAGCCAGGAAAATGAAGCGGTAGCATTATAAGTTGAAATATAAAACCAGAAGAAAAAACCGCTAAGTAGAAAATGGATCTTCATTGTTCTTCCTCAGCATGGAGTGGACCTTGATCGTCTTTCTCAAGCACACCAAGACATTAGCACAGATTGTTGAGCACCTTGATCATTTTTACAAATAAAGAAAAGGACCTTGCCACATTATAGGCCTTCACTTACTCCATAAGATGGCATTACGAAATAAATTTTAAACTTTCATGGACCTTGATGGTTATTCCCTTGTACCCTTCATATACACATAATATTCTTCATTATGCACACTTTTGTTCATGATTGTATCCTCCAGCACGTTGTATCAAATTTGATCACCTGTATGATAGCTGAATAAATAACTAAAAGTCGTAGTTGCATGGCATCGTAGTATTATTACTGGTTTATCACAAATCTTGGTGTAGGCTTAGGTACGAGGGTCAGTCAAAAAGTAATGCCTCCTATATTTTTTCCTACGTTTAATTGTCAGGAAATTTAAATGCAATTACATAGGTTGAAAACCACAACATTGAGGATCATTTTGTCATTTTTCAATGTAATCTCCGCCCATCTCTACAGTTTTGGTCCATCTTTGAACAAGGGCATGTATCCCAGCACGGTAAAAATCACAGCTCTGCTTCCTAAGCCATTGACGCACGGATGTTTTGACGGCCTCCTCATCTTCAAAATGAATCCCACGATGAGCTTCTTTTAGTGGCCCGAACAGATGGAAGTCTGATGGTGCCAGGTCAGGGCTGTATGGGGGATGAGGCAAAACTTCCCATCCAATTTTGACAATCTCGTCAGAGGTGTGACGACTGGTGTGTTGTCTTGCATTGTCATGCAAAAGAAGAACATCTGCCATTGATTTTGTTGGGCGAACTCGCTGAAGACGTGCTTTAAGTTTTTTGAGGGTTGTGACGTATTGAACAGAATTTATTGTGCATCCCTGCTCCAAAAAATCAACCAGAATCACACCCTCTGTATCCCAGAAAACAGTTGCCATAACTTTACCTGCTGATCGCACAGTTTTGAATTTTTTCTTCCTCGGCGAGCTTGTGTGACGCCACTCCATTGATTGCCTCTTTGATTCGGGTTAAAAAAAATGCACCCATGTTTCGTCCCCGGTCACAATTTTGTTCAGAAACTCATCTCCCTCCAAACGGAAGCGCTGCAAGTGTTGGGAGGCTATTGTTTTCCTTGCCTCTTTATTCTGATCGGTTAACATTCTTGGAACCCACCGTGCACAAACTTTTGAGTACCCCAATTGTTTAATAATCGTGATCACACTGCCTTTACTAAGAGAAATAATGCGACACTCTTCATCTGCAGTCACCCGACAGTCACCACAAATGATGTCATCAACTTGCTGAATGTTGTGTGGAGTCACTGCACTCACCGGCCTGCCGCTCTGCTTTTCGTCAGTCAACGGTGTTTGCCCTTCAGCTTCCTTACAACGACGAACCCATCGTCTAACAGTGCTGACATCCACTGTCACAACACCATACACCTTCTTCAGTCTTTCATGAATGCGTATGGGCGTTTCATCTTCTGCATTCAAGAATTCAATCACACAACGCTGTCTCAAACGAACATCGATGTCGGCCATCTTACAAACTTCTGCTGTGCTGCCACCTGTTGACACAGAAAGTTACTACTGCAGTGGATTGCAGAAGAAGGTTTGGGGAATGGCGCCAAATTCAAATTTTTCACTTAACTTAATTTTTTTAAGTAGAAAAAAAATGGGAGGCATTACTTTTTGACCGACCCTCGTACTTTGAGAACCTCAAAATGAAATTCAGAAGTAAAATCAAGCAGATTGTTCCTGAAAAACTGACACAGAGAGGTCCTGCCAAGAAATATTCTGGGAAATGAAGCATACAATAATTTAGCTTGAAAACCAAACCTGAAATTACATGCTAGTAATTAAATGTGTATTGAAATATGTGTGAAACACCTGTTTAATCAGCACTTACATGTTACAGAGGTTAAGCTATCATTCTTTTAAAAAATCAGTTACGTACTTGTTGAAGCAAAATATCCATTTTACGTGGTCTAGGCTATTGAGACCATTCCTTTATTCACAATGCTGTCTTTTGCACTTTCTAATATCGGAAGTATTAGTCTAAATGCCCCTTAATACCATGAGAAATACCTGCTGGCTACATTTATTGAATTTACAATGCTGTAACAAGCTTTCAAAAATGAATTTATTATTTTTTGATATTATTTGACAGACACTGAATGACACTTCAAAGATAACATTCCATAGTGGGAAGACGTGCTAACTATAATGACATTGACTCACTGACAGTGTAGTGAAACAAGAACTCAGTTCTGCAAGGAGATACGCCCTCATGCAGTTCAGTTCCTTTAATATTTCAAGAATCTTTCCCTGTGTTGACATCCACAAGTCATGACAGTATGCTTTGCTTACCTCTTTTCTCATTGCACACATTTACGGGCTAACGAAGAAAACGCAGGTGAGTTTTTATTTTTTTGCGTACGTGAAAATTAAATATATTGTGCATATGATCTACAAGTTGAAAAAGTAAGGAGTAAGAATCAACACAAGTAAGGAGTAAGAATCAACAAGCAAACAAGCATTGTTTTCGGAGTTCTAACTTCATTAGCTACCGGCGAAAATACTGTACAAGAAGATGCGGAAGCATCTTTTTCACGTCACATACTTCTCTTCTTGTTTATCTGAAATGTATAAACGAAAATGAAATTACATTTACGTAATGCGCCGTATTACTGGATCAAAAACGCATTTAAGACCAGAAAAACACTTGAAAATTCCTTCCTGACACTACGTTATTAGCGTAAGCGTGTAATATTTACTATTTAAAACAACTGTCGCGTTCACACTATAGAGATTACGAAAAAAACGCAGTCGTAAACATCCTTGGTGTAGAAAACAGTCTGCTGATGGTTTGGGACATTAACATGGCGGCGTAAGCTTCAAAACGACACTCAGCGTAATTCTGTATCGCCGTCTCCCCTTTTTTTACCTCCCAAATGCATTTAGCTCTCTGCTGGAGTGGTGGAAACTACGAGTTACGTCTCGGCCAATAGCAAAGTTTGGCGGCAGAATCAGATCTCGAGGCTGCGTGGGCGGCAGAGAAATGTTCACCAACACTGAAGCGATTTCATTCTGGACTATGGTGAGATAACTAGTGGCTCGCAAGCTTGCGCTGCATTCGTTAAGTGTGCGTTACCTGATTTCTTTTCCCGAGTAGGGAACATTAACTTTCTCTATGCGAGATACTTTGCGGTCGAGTTAGGCGCATGTTAGATGTTTTTTCGAGTAAGCAATTTCGTTAGAACACGTGGGAATCAATATCAAATTTTTATTCAGTCATTCGAGCTCGGAAGTTGCTTACCTCATTGCACTTCGACTCATCGAATAACATATCGGGGTTACATGTTAACATGCGGCAATTTTGTTTTGTGTATAGTATATGGATTGTCACTTAAGCACCCGTGCTCCGTAGAATGGAGTTTGTATACGATATATGAGATTTTTTCAATTTCTGAACTTTATATTAAGAATGAATACAATTTGAAATTCTTAAGAACTTGTCTTTCGCTCTCCTTGGTCACTAACACCTCCTTTTTTTGCAGTAGTTCTCGGCCCGGTGGTACGATGGCTCGAATCCTGGTGGTGGGAAACATTTTCACAGCCAGTGTTTGGTCAGCAAGGGGAGGAGAGATGTTGACTAAAGTTCCTGATCACCAAACCTCTCCGCAGTGTTCCAAGAAGTGAGGGCAAGTAACACTGTTGATAGTGATCATCCGTCGGCCCCCTTGGATCTTTTCGAAAGGTGTGGGCTGTGTGTCGGCACCAGGTTTCACCCTCTCTCATCATCGTCACTATCAGTGCACAACACAAACATTACACTACACTACACTCATACACACACATGCAATACATGCCTGCAGTATTACAATAAGTTGTGATGGAGCATGTTGCAAATAAACTAACAAGTTCCATTTGGTCTTCGTTGAAATTAACCTTTCAAGTTTTCCATATGTCCACATGCGTCATTTAAGAACTACGCTCGCTTTAGCGGCATTTAAAGCCGCGGGGGAATAATCTGCCTTCAGTAGCTGTAAGATGTTTATTGGAAATTAAGTTTGCAGCTACGCATGTGTGTTCATGTTGCTGTTAACTTCAAGACAAGTGCTTGCAGGGATGGAGGGGTCAACATAAAATTCTTCTACCACACTAACTGAGATCTTTTCAGTTTATTAGGTGTTATAGACTACAGAGTGAAAAATAGAGACGGCCGGGGTGGCTGAGCGGTTCTAGGCGCTACAGTATGGAACCCCCTGACCGCTACGGTCGCAGGTTCGAATCCTGCCTCGGGCATGGATGTGTCTGATGTTCTTAGGTTAGTTAGGTTTACGTAGTTCTAAGTTCTAGGGGACTGATGACCTCAGAAGTTAAGTCCCATAGTTCTCAGAGTCATTTCAACCATTTTGAAAAATCGTTTGCATCGCACGAACTGCATCCAAACGTAGTGTAGTGATTATCTAAATGGTTCAAATGGCTCTGAGCACTATGGGACTTAACATCTGAGGACATCACACACAGCCATGCACGAGGCACGATTCGACCCTGCGACCGTAACAGTCCCGCGGTTCCGGACTGAAGCGCCTAGAACCGCTTGGTCACCGCGGCCGGCGTAGTGATTACCTGTATGAGTTCTGTTGTAAGGATTATGGTTTCAGTTTCGCCTAAGCTTAACTCTTGTTAAATCCCCCTTCAATTATTTCGATGAACCATCCGAACATTCTTACACTATGAAACTAAAAATGGTTGATTTTTTTTTTTTGGGGGGGGGGGGGCGGGGACCGAACAGCAAGATCATTGGCCCCATTTGATTAGGGAAGGATGGGGGAGGAAGTCGGCCGCACCCTGTCAAAAGGAACCATCCGGGCATTTGCCTGAAGCGATTTAGGGAAATCACGGGAAACCTAAATCAGGATGGCCGGTCACGGGTCTGAACCATCGTCCTCCCGAATGCGAGTCCAGTGTGCTAACCACAGCGCCACCTCGCTCGGCGCAATGTTAGTCAGACTGCCTTTATTCACATGTGGACCGCATTTTACATAAAGGGATTGTGTTTCTGAATGTTAAAAAACCAATGTGATAATATCACGTTACGGGTTTAAGTACACTGTTCTGCAAAGCTTAAGGACAACATATTACAAAGGGCGTTCAAAAAGTTTTGCACAGTCGTCTCTATTATTTTTATTTTTTGCAGTAGAAGAATTAAATGTTTTGTGGGCGTACTTGAAACATTCATCTGTAAGTTGGTATATAAAAGTATTTTCTTATATTTACAGATGTACCATAATGGACCGTCAAGTAGATGTCAGGTTGCGATAACAGTCTGTGATGGAGTTCCTCTTCAAGACCGGCGATGACTCTGCACACATCGATTTGCAGGAAGTTGTTCCCTGTTTATGGGGAGGACACAGTGGATCGCAGCAGTATCCTGCGGTGGTTGCAGATGTTTAAAGAAGGTGATTCCTCTCTACTGGACAATCCACAATGTGGTAGACCATCGACGGCAGTGAGTGATGTGAATAAGGAGACTGCTGATCAAATCATCAAAAATGACAGATGTGTAACGACAAGACAGCTTGCTGAAATGACTCGTTTGTCATTGGATAACGTGTTATCACTGGTACAGTCACTAGGTTACAGAAAAATCTGTGCAAGTTGAGTGCCTAGAGAAATGAAAATTATGCGGAAGAACGTATGCGATGAAGAGTGGGAACAGTGTTTTGACGGCGTCATTACCCAGGATGAAACATGATTGTTTTTGTCCTAACCTGAGCGAAAAACCCAATCCATAGAGTGGTGTAATTCGGGTTCCCCTCGGAAGAAGGAACCAAGACTATCACGAACAGCAGGCCGAAATGTGATGGGCTCCTTCTTCCGGGATCCGTGTGGTGTCATTTTCATTGAATTTTTGGAACCTGGCTCCACAATTAACCAGGACCGTTACTGTTTGTCATTGGACAAACTGCGATGTTCCATCAAGACCCACGGACCACAGCTTCAGGGTCAGCTTAACAGACTACACCATGACAATGCCAAACCCCATACAGCCCTTATGACGCAGGAGAAAATCAGGAAAATGGGTTCTAAAATTGTTCCTCATCCTCCCTACATTCCGGACTTGGCTCAGTCTGATGTTTACCTCTTTGTTCGTCTGAAGGCCCACCTGCGCGGTAAAACATTTGAAAGTGAGAAAGACCTTATTTCACGTGCCACGCGATGGTTTAAAGGTCAATCCCCAGAATTTTAACAAAGTGCATTTACATCATGGAAAGAACGTTGGGCCAGATGCGTCACAGTTGATGGACGTTGCATTGAGTAGTCTCAATGTATAGCTAGATGTTCCAAGTATGTGCACAAAAAATTTCATTGTCCTCCTGCAAAAAATAAAATGCTGCAACTCATATAAAACCTGTGAATAAGCAGAAACATCTAACGACTTGAAATGAACTACGTAAAGAAGAAAGCAGACAAGCTTCATGAGATTAAAACGTCTGATGTCCAGGAAAACTTTGATTAAGAAAGTAATCTGTATAGATTACCAGAAGAATCTTGCGCTTCCTAACATCTCAACCAATGAAGCATAATACCGGAGGCAGCTATTATTTTATTCATTCAGTATTTATTACCCTTCTTCTGGAAAATCTGCGTCTTACTCATACACTCCTGGAAATTGAAATCAGAACACCGTGAATTCATATTCCCAGGAAGGGGAAACTTTATTGACACATTCCTGGGGTCAGATACATCACATGATCACACTGACAGAACCACAGGCACAAAGACACAGGCAACAGAGCATGCACAATGTCGGCACTAGTACAGTGTATATCCACCTTTCGCAGCAATGCAGGCTGCTATTCTCCCATGGAGACGCTCGTAGAGATGCTGGATATAGTCCTGTGGAACGGCTTGCCATGCCATTTCCACCTGGCGCCTCAGTTGGACCAGCGTTCGTGCTGGACGTGCAGACCGCGTGAGACGACGCTTCATCCAGTCCCAAACATGCTCAATGGGGGACAGAGCCGGAGATCTTGCTGGCCAGGGTAGTTGACTTACACCTTCTAGAGCACGTTGGGTGGCACGGGATACATGCGGACGTGCATTGTCCTGTTGGAACAGCAAGTTCCCTTGCCGGTCTAGGAATGGTAGAACGATGGGTTCGATAACGGTTTGGATGTACCGTGCACTATTCAGTGTCCCCTCGACGATCACCAGAGGTGTACGGCCAGTGTAGGAGATCGCTCCCCACACCATGATGCCGGGTGTTAGCCCTGTGTGCCTCAGTCTTATGCAGTCCTGATTGTGGCGCTCACCTGCACGGCGCCAAACACGCATACGACCATCATTAGCACCAAGGCAGAAGCGACTCTCATCGCTGAAGACGACACGTCTCCATTCGTCCCTCCATTCACGGCTGTCGCGACACCACTGGAGGCGGGCTGCACGATGTTGGGGCGTGAGCGGAAGACGGCCTAACGGTGTGCGGGACCGCAGCCCAGCTTCATGGAGACGGTTGCGAATGGTCCTCGCCGATACCCCAGGAGCAACAGTGTCCCTAATTTGCTGGGATGTGGCGGTGCGGTCCCCTACGGCACTGCGTGGGATCCTACGGTCTTGGCGTGCATCCGTGCGTCGCTGCGGTCCGGTCCCAGGTCGACGGGCACGTGCACCTTCCGCCGACCACTGGCGACAACATCGATGTACTGGGGAGACCTCACGCCCCACGTGTTGAGCAATTCGGCGGTACGTCCACCCGGCCTCCCGCATGCCCACTATACGCCCTCGCTACGGTCGCAGGTTCGAATTCTGCCTCCGGCATGGATGTGTGTGATGTCCTTAGGTTAGTTAGTTTTAAATAGTTCTAAGTTGTAGGGGACTGATGGCCTCAGAAGTTAAGTCCCATAGTGCTCAGAGCCATTTGAACCATTTTTTGAAATTATTGTGAATGAATAAAAAGTGTCGATTGTGTTGCTACAGCAACCAGGCAAATATTTACTTTCAGTTCCTTTATTCAAAGGGTATCGTCACCGGTTTCGAATCGTTATGATTCATCTTCACACAGTTTCCATGCTTTCCTAACAACATGTAGTGCGTTTTTTTACAAATTAATTGTGGCTGGTTGCTGTCCCAACACCATCAACATGTGTCTTCAAATAACAGCCAAGATCTCCAACCATGTAATCATATGACAAAATTGCATAAAAAGTGTCATTTCTGTTCGTCCTATTTCGTATTTCTTTCTATGGTTTATATGGTTCCAGTTCTTTCTACGTATGTTCCAAGATTCATCGAGCCATGTTGCTTCGCAGTGCACAACATGCAAAAGTAGAGTTGCGTTCTACCAAAACAACGGTTCAGTAGTTTTTGTACAGTACATAAATGACGAAGTAAATGCTAGGATTACCGGTTGTATTGATAGAGAAACAAACATAAATGAATGTGTAAGAGAGAAAATGGAAGAGGACTACTTCTCTTCTGTTTTTTTTTTTAAATTTTATTTTTCGCTAAATTGTGTTTTGTAACTAATAAAAATCACTTCATCGCGTAACTTTTGCGCTTTCAACCAACCAAAGTAATTACTTTTGATGCAAGTATGGTTTACATGCAAATACATAAAATATATATATAATTATTCTTGTTAGTTTGTTCTCAATAGAAGGTCTTTCATTATGGTCAAAGTCAAAAGTTTCCTGTTATTGATAAATGAGAAAATTGTTTATGAATAACAGTAACATGTTTTATCTAAGCTCGACGAAGCGCTGAAGCGATGTATGATATGCTTTTGTTTTGCATTCTTTTTAATTTTACGTAGTTTTGGTAGAGCGTTGAGTAACTTGCGAATTCTAGTGCTGTATGATAAGTCGGTTTGTATTCTTTATTTTTGCTCCAACATCCCTCTGTTTCACGTTACAAGTCAACAATTTTTGAGTAAAACCTGAAGTAAACATTGACAAGTTCAATTTTTCTATAAAAACTAGTTATTTTTAAGTAAAAGACAGCAAAATAGCCATGTTGAACAAAAACGCTCTATAGGTTACGCGGCCGTTGATGTGAAGGGCTTATTTCAATAGTGGTACAAGTTCATTTGTGTTCATTTTGAGATACAGAGTCCTAAAGTTAAATGAGCGCTGAAAAATCTGCAGTTGAGATACCATAAATATTCAAGCATATGGCTTCTTATGACTGGGTGTAGTGTGATGTCCTTAGGTTTGTTAGGTTTAAGTATTTCTAAGTTCTAGGGGACTGATGACCGTAGATGTTAAGTCCCATAGTGCTCAGAGCCATTTGAACCATTTTTTTCTACCGCTATCGTTCTCCTTTATTTTATTGCAGCTGCTGTTGCCATTTGAACCATATGGGTTCTTGATAGAGATGAACCTTTCTTTCTGTTTCTTTGGATCATTAATTTCAGAAGCATTATAGGCAGAAAAGTGGAAGTAATGGACTTGTACCACTGTTGAAATAAGCGCTTCATATAGCCTTTCTCAGTTTATAGACAGTTTACCGTTTCTGCTTTTTAGGGGAACCTAGTAAGACACTGATCGCATATGAAAAAAAAGCGAACGTTATGAGGTCAGCCCGACAGGTATGCAACACGCTTAACGTACATGTAACGCGGGTGTCAGTTTAACTGAACAGATCTACTAGCAAAACAACTGTAGTCTGCGGTACCCTACGGTAGTTTTAAAACTTTACCTTGCATTTACTTTCATCCTTAAATTTTGCACATCACTTACATTGTTTTGCATAGCTGCTCTCAGTTTCTCTTCAGCGTGGCCAGGGATGGGCACACACAAACTTCACTAACATTGGACTGTATATGGTACTTTACTAGATCGACCATGCTGTCGGGTCGAGCAGTGTCTGGCTGTCTCCCAGTCGCAGGGCCACCAATCATACTGCATCACTCATCTTTCACTGATTCTTGTCGTTCTTCTGCGAGCTACTGGGAAGCCATTCTGGCAGAGGAAGGGAGGGGGGGAGGCGAGAGACGCACACTCAGCGACCGCAGTCAGCGTTTCAACAGCGGGCAGCGGCGTTCCGCCTTCCAGGGGCTCGCGTTGCCCGCGGCCATCAGGAGCGCCTCTTCGGACGGCCCCCTCCCCTACTTCCCCCACGCCCGGCCACCGGACACCCCTCCTCCTGCGCAACAGCGCCGCCCGTCAGCACGCTCCTTCCATCACGTGCCACTGCATAATTAAGTCGCCAACAGCACGCGGAAGTCTCCCCGACCGAGAGAGGTTGCGCAGTGGACTCGCATTCGGGAGGGCGACGGTTCTTATCCACGTCCGGCCATCCTCATTTAGGATTTCCGTGATTTCCCTAAATCACGCCAGGCAAACGCATGGATGGTTACTCTGAAAGGGCACTGTCGACTTCCTTCCCCTGTCTTCCCTAAACCGATGGGACCGATGACGTCGCTGTTTGGTCTGCTCCCCCAAATAAACGAACCAAGCAACCAAGTCTTCCCGAATTTTTTTGATCGGCAGATTAATAAATCTGGTTTGTAGTCGCTCCTGAATGCCGACCAAATAATTTATTTTTAACGTTCTTGTGGTAGGAACAGTGAACTACCGTTATATTAGGAGGTAAAGGCAGTATGAAAAATCATTTCGACGCTACGGATAGAGAGTGGATCAGAATAACGAATAGAAGCGAAGGTGCTCCAGTAAACATGCAACCGTAAACGACAGGTCTGCGAGTTAACTTCAAATCTGTGGTTACGGTTATGAAATACACGATATGATGAAAAGCACGCGGTCACCTGTTACCGGACACTGACATGGGGTGTGTCTACCCACCGCCTTGATAACGGCTCGAACTCTGCTTTGGAGGCTTTCAGTGACGCTTCTGTGGAGGAATGCCACCCCAATCTTCCTCAAGAGCCAAAAGCACAGCAGGTGGTAGCAATGGACGCTCCAAATGTGTTCTATTGGGATCTGGTTGGGACTTGGGCAAGCGAGTTTTTTTTTTTTCAGGATTGCTGTTGACAACAAACCATAGCTCACTCCCGCGCTTTGTGTCAGGAATCACTGTGATTCTGATACAGTCACTGTCTCCATATTTTTCCTCTATTGTGCGCAATACAGGATGCTGTAAAATGTGTTCTATGTCTTCTTCATTTAATGTTTTCTCAAGCGCAGTAAGTGGACCACGCCCTAATCACGAAAGACATCCCCAGGCCGTAACACCACCACATAGATGCACTACTGATTATTAAAATTGCTACACCAAGAAGAAATGCAGATGATAAACGGGTATTCATCGGACAAATATATTATACTAAAACTGACATGTGATTACATTTTCACGCAATTTGGGTGCATAGATCCTGAGAAATCAATACCCAGAAAAACCACCTCTGGCCGTAGTAACGACCTTGATACGCCTGAGCATTGAGTCAAACAGAGCTTGGATGGCATGTACAGGTACAGCTGCCCATGCAGCTTCAACAAAATACCACAGTTCATCGAGAGTAGTGACTGGCGTATTGTGACGAGCCAGTTGCTCGGCCACCATTGACCAGACGTTTTCAGTTGGTGAGAGATCTGGAGAATGTGCTGGCCAGGGCAGAAGTCGATCATTTTCTGTATCCAGAAAGGCCCGTACAGGATCTGCAACATGCGGTCCTGCATTATCCTGCTGAAATGTAGAGTTTCGCTGGGATAGAATGAAGGGTACAGCCACGGGTCGTAACACATCTGAAATGTAACGTTCACTGTTCAAAGTGCCGTCAATGCGAACAAGAGGTGACCGAGACGTGTGACCAATGGCACCCCATACCATCACCCCGGGTGATACGCCAGTATGGCGATGACGAATACACGCTTCCAATGTGCGTTCACCGTGATGTCGCCAAACACGGATGCGACCATCATGATGCTGTAAACAGAACCTGGATTCATCCGAAAAAGTGACGTTTTGCCATTCGTGCACGCAGATTCGTCGTTGAGTACACCATCGCAGGCGCTCCTGTCTGTGATGCAGCGCCAAGGGTAACCGCAGCCATGGTCTCCGAGCTGATAGTCCATGCTGCTGCACACGTCTTCGAACTGTTCGTGCAGATGGTTGTTGTCTTGCAAACGTCCCCATCTGCTGACTCAGGGATCGAGACGTGGCTGCACTATCCTTTACAGCCATGCGGATAAGATGCCTGTCATCTCGACTGCTAGTGATACGACGCCGTTGGGATCCAGCACGGCGTTCCGTATTACCCTCCTAAATCCACCGATTCCATATTCTGCTAACGGTCAGCAATCGCGATAGGCTACAATCCGACCTTTATCAAAGTCGGAAACATGATGGTACGCATTTCTCCTCCTTACACGAGGCATCACAACAACGTTTCACCAGGCAACGCCGGTCAACTGCTGTTTGTGTATGAGAAATCGGTTGGAAACTTTCCTCATGTCAAATATGGTTCAAATGGCTCTGAGCAGTATGGGACTCAACATCTGAGGTCATGAGTCCCCTAGAACTCACCCCTAGAAGACAGCACACACATCCATGCCCGAGGCAGGATTCGAACCTGCGACCGTAGCTGTCAAGCGGTTCCGGACTGAAGTGCCTAGAACCGCACGGCCCCCGCGGTCGGCCTCCTCATGTCAGCACATTGTAGGCGTCGCCACCGGCGCCAACCTTGTGTGAATGCTCTGAAAAGCTAATCATTTGCATATCGCAGCATCTTCTTCCTGTCGGTTAAATTTCGCGTCTGTAGCACGTCATCTTCATGGTGTAGCAATTTTAATGGCCAGTAGTGTACTTCCGTACGTATGATGGCAGGTACCGTTCTACACACATTTGACAAATTCAGATCCTTATTCTATAACGTTCGTTTTTCTGTCTTCCATTGTCCAGTGGCCTCTCTCGCTAGACCACCTCAAGGGTGACTTAACATCGGCTACAAAAATGTGTGGCGTATGAGGAGCTTCTCAACTGTCATACCTCACTCATTTTAACTGTCTACACTCAGTCAACTCCGCTACGCGAGTTGTTTGTAGTACTTTGAAACTCACGAGTGATTCCTTATGCCGATTTCGTGTGATTTTTATAGTCTTTTTCTACAGTGGTCGACGACGAGTATCTGTCAGTGCTTGATGTCTACATGATCTTTGTTCAGCTGTTGTCGTTCCTTCTGGTTTCCGCTGCACAGTCACATCACCAACAGTAGACTTGGGCAGGTTCAGAAGTCCCTACCTGTGTGTTACTTAGGTGGTGACTAGTCTACATGTGAAGTCACAGAGCTCTACCGACCCATCCAGTCTTCTGTTGGTGCTTCTCTGCTGACAACGCAGTGCCCCCCACCTCTTTTCATGCTGGCGGATCGCCCTCTCCTGACATTCGGCGATCAATCCAGCAGTACACAGGGGCGTCCAGGAGCTTTCGATCAGATAGCGTACGTTCTAGACTCCCCGCAGGACTGGAGGCTGCGGTCCAGTTTCCCCTCCCAGAGAGCAGCCACGCCGTGTCCTGCGGCTACGCCGGGCGAGTGCGTCCGGTTTCGCCGCACGCTACGCCACCGCGGTTGTGTAACAGGCGTAGCGAGCGATGCCTGCTCGCTGGCTCCAGCTCCACACACGCACACACACACACACACACACACACACACACACACATGTGTGTGTGTGTCTGTTCGCGTCACGGCGGCTTTGACGGTGTCGGGTTTCAAAACGAGCTGACAGCTTCCTTGTCCCTTGATGTGTGGTCCGCCTAGGTTCTAGCCCGCGTTCCCTTCTCTACGCGCTGCTGCGACACCAGTTTCATGTAATCAATAATCCGGACATCGTTTTCCACTAACCAACGAAATCTGTTGTGCAAACATCTCCAAACTCGACGGTACACAAGGTGTTTGAATATATCTGTAACGAAGTGATGGGAGTAAATGATTCTCCTCAGTGCCACGGATGGAAAAAAATGTTGATTCGCTGCTTCTAGCCTGTCGAAGTGCTTGTGATTCAATACGACAACAACGCCTTGTAAAGAAAATTTGATAATATGAGATACGTAACCGAGTTATACGCCTGAGTCGAAAAATATTCTGCACTGCAGGACGTAACGACTTAGTGTGAATGAGTAGCCCCCTACATACATTTAAGAGGTACCTGCTTTTCGCAGATGATACGAGGGCCGTCCAGAAAGTAAGTTACGGTCGGTCGCGAAATGGAAACGACAATGAAAATCCGATGAAGCTTTGCAAAGATGTGTTGAGCAGTGTCCCTAGTATGACTCTAGGCAGAAATATGTCGCTCTTTTAATTCCTGAGCTCTCATTGAGAGCGTAAAGATGTTATAGAAAGTAGTGTCTCCCGCCAAGTACGAGAGCCTGGTGAGAATTTTCCCCTGAAGCTATGCAACCAACATTACATAACTGTCGTACGGTTTCTTCTTCAAGACAATTCTCAACCTCATTCTGCAGGGGCAACGAAGATGTTCCTGCATCGTTTCAATTGGAAACGATGGTTACCCGCAATACAGCCCGTAATTGTCTCCCACTGAGATTCATCTCTGCTCAAACGAACCGCTGGCTATGGAGACAACATTTTGGCACAGACAACGAGCTTCACGCCAGCGTATAGAACTGGCGGAAAGCACTGGCGGCTGCCTTCTATGATGAGGGTATTGGAAAGTTGGTACAACGCTGCGACGAATGTCTGAGTCAGAACGGCTACTACGTAGAGAAGTAGCTGAAAGGTGTAGCTAACTGTTACAAATGAAACATTTCTGATTTTCACTGATTTTCATCAATCATAACTTACTTTCTGGACAGCCCTCGTATATTGATCTGTGACGAAATTCTATCCGGTAAAAACTGTAGTAATACAAACGAGACATCTAGTAAATTCAACGATCAAATCCTCATTGTCTGTACAGTACTTTCCAATCCTGTGCGGCTACGGCGCAATAATCTTACATATCTATACATATACCAAACTACAGCCCATCCTTCTCCTTGGACACACTCCACGTCCTATGTGGAAAAAACAAACACTACCCACGTCCCTGCTGCAAAAACTAAAAAACTGAACTCCACCCGAACCGGCCCGACCGGCAGTGTCATCCTTCGCCCACGGGTGTCACTGGATGTGGACACGGGGAGGCATGTGCTCAGCACACCGCTCTCACGCTCGTATGCCAGTTTACGAGACCGGAGGCGCCACTTCTCAATCAAGTGGTGACCCACCCAAGTGTTAGCCTAGCTCGACAGCGCCTAACTTCGATGATCTGACGGGAACCGCTGTTACCACTGCGGCAAGACCGTTGGCGTCTCGATGATGCAGAACTCCCTAACATCTTTTACATCAACGTGCCAATAACCCACTCCCATCACCGAAACCCATCCCACATCCCTTCTCACCCTGCTCGCACAATTCCCAACATTCTACACCCATTTCCAATATCTGTGCCGCAGCAAACGAAGGAAGTGAAACTTGGCTGGAAGTTGTTTGAGTGGAAATCCTTAACAATACTTAAATATATCTACACTCCTGGAAATTGAAATAAGAACACCGTGAATTCATTGTCCCAGGAAGGGGAAACTTTATTGACACATTCCTGGGCTGAGATACATCACATGATCACACTGACAGAACCACAGGCACATAGACACAGGCAACAGAGCATGCACAATGTCGGCACTAGTACAGTGTATATCCACCTTTCGCAGCAATGCAGGCTGCTATTCTCCCATGGAGACGATCGTAGAGATGCTGGATGTAGTCCTGTGGAACGGCTTGCCATGCCATTTCCACCTGGCGCCTCAGTTGGACCAGCGTTCGTGCTGGACGTGCAGACCGCGTGAGACGACGCTTCATCCAGTCCCAAACATGCTCAATGGGGGACAGATTCGGAGATCTTGCTGGCCAGGGTAGTTGACTTACACCTTCTACAGCACGTTGGGTGGCACGGGATAAATGCGGACGTGCATTGTTCTGTTGAAACAGCAAGTTCCCTTGCCGGTCTAGGAATGGTAGAACGATGGGTTCGATGACGGTTTGGATGTACCGTGCACTATTCAGTGTCCCCTCGACGATCACCAGAGGTGTACGGCCAGTGTAGGAGATCGCTCCCCACACCGTAATGCCGGGTGTTGGCCCTGTGTGCCTCGGTCGTATGCAGTCCTGATTGTGGCTCTCACCTGCACGGCGCCAAACACGCATACGACCATCATTGGCACCAAGGCAGAAGCGACTCTCATCGCTGAAGACGACACGTCTCCATTCGCCCCTCCATTCACGCCTGTCGCGACACCACTGGAGGCGGGCTGCACGATGTTGGGGCGTGAGCGGAAGACGGCCTAACGGTGTGCGGGACCGTTGCCCAGCTTCATGGAGACGGTTGCGAATGGTCCTCGCCGATACCCCAGGAGCAACAGTGTCCCTAATTTGCTGGGAAGTGGCGGTGCGGTCCCCTACGGCACTGCGTAGGATCCTACGGTCTTGGCGTGAATCCGTGCGTCGCTGCGGTCCGGTCCCAGGTCGACGGACACGTGCATCTTCCGCCGACCACTGGCGACAACATCGATGTACTGTGGAGACCTTACGCCCCACGTGTTGAGCAATTCGGCGGTACGTCCACCCGGCCTCACGCATGCCCACTATACGCCCTCGCTCAAAGTCCGTCAACTGCACATACGGTTCACGTCCACGCTGTCGCGGCATGCTACCAGTGTTAAAGACTGCGATGGAGCTCCGTATGCCACGGCAAACTGGCTGACACTGACGGCGGCGGTGCACAAATGCTGCGCAGCTAGCGCCATTCGACGGCCAACACCGCGGTTGCTGGTGTGTCCGCTGTGCCGTGCGTGTGATCATTGCTTGTACAGCCCTCTCGCAGTGTCCGGAACAAGTATGGTGGGTTAACCAATTGGAACAACTTACAGTGTGTACACAAGATTAGTTAGATGATATATTCATGACACGATTTACCAAATTAAAATGTTAATATCCAGGTCAATAGAACACATCATAAAATAAACTGCCCTGTTCAGTTTCCCTAATTACACAATAAAGGGAAGACAAGCAGTATCACACCAAAAGTTATAACACAACAGTAAAAGGAGAACAATACCCACCAGGGCAGCCAAGAGCACTAACACACTGCTTCCTGGACTGGGGTAGGCGCGCCGGCCCCGGATCGAATCCATCCGGTGGATTAACGACGAGGGCCGGTGTACTGGCCAGCCTGGATGTGGTTTTTAGGCGGTTTTCCACAACCTGTTAGGTGAATACTGGGCTGGTCCCCATGTTCCACCTCAGTTACACACTTCGCAGACAACTGAATACATTCACACTATTCCATGGATTACACTAGATGCAGACAATTGGGGTACAGTAATTCCTTCCTAGGAGGTATGGGGTGGCGGCAGGAAGGGCATCTAGCCACCCTTTAAAATTAACATCCCACATCCGATTAACCAGCAGACCCCACAAGTCGGGATTAATGCTTGGAAAGAGAGAGAGAGAGAGAGAGTGAGAGAGAGAGAGAGAGAGAGAGAGAGAGAGAGAGAGAGAGACAGTAAAAGGAGAACAATAAAAATTACTGTAATCAATCTCAGCCCAGAATACATATACACACCGGAAGCTGACGCCCTAACTAACACTAAAAGAGCAGTTAATAACGGAGCGAAAATTATAGGAGAAGAAAAGGAAGTTTAGGGCTTAAAACCTCATCCACAAACAGTTCATTAGAGTTTGAATTATTTTGTTCGTGGACGGGAAGGGAAATCGGCTGTGCCTTTTCGAAGAAACCATTTGTCTGGAGCGACAAAGGAAATCACAGAAAACCTAAATCTCGATGGCCGGATACAGATTTGAACCATCGTCCTGCCCAATGTGAGTTCAACACGCTAACCACTCCACCACCTAGCTCGGCCAGCAACAGAATACACGAGCCCGAGTTACCATCTACTGGACACGGCAAATGGAAACCACAAAACTGTGAATGCCAGCAACAAGACGAGAGATTAAAATTTCGCTGAACGCAATAACAATAAAATTAAACCCTCCAACTTTAATACTCTAGGCCCTACCACCAGTGGCGGATAGAGAAAAACCTCATGGAGTGGACGTTAAAGATGTCTTGAGCTTTCTTTACTTTTACCGTAATAAAAAATAATCAAGTCACATGCTAAGATTAAGAAAGTTTTATTTAATCTAATTATACACATACATAATTCAATGACATCTTATGATATAAAAAGTTACAGTTGCGGTTCTCTTCCTTAAATAATGAATTCTATGTGCCTATTCTTCCTGGCTAATGGGTTAATTACATCGTCAATAGGATAATCAGTGTCAGGGTGAGTGTTCAACAGAGCTAAGCCACTAAGTCGGTCCTCCCTCACTGTCGACCTCAGACATGTCTTTGTACGCCGCAATGTTGAAAAACTTCTTTCCACTGTAACAATAGTTGCAGGTAGACAAGCAAATATTTTGTACAGCGTGTGCAAAGTAGGATAGTCAGATCTAGGACAAACAGACAACATTTGCACAACAGAATCACGATCGTTAAGGGCGTTTATGCTCGTTTGCTTGTATTGAAGAATGTCTCCCATTAGTCTCTTTTTAATCACAAAACAGTGGAATATTCGCGACTTTTCTCGAACAAATGCCAGACAGAATACATCGAAATCACTAGAATGGCTGCGACTATTCTCGTAGGTATGTGTTAGCTGTCTATGTGCCAGATAGAAAATACGACGACGCGGACGAGCATGTTGCATAGGAAAGTAAAACTACTCGATAACTCTACATCTACATTTATATTACGCAAGCCACCCAACGGTGTGTGGCGGAGGGCACTTTATGTGCCATGTCATTACCTCCCTTTCCTGTTCCAGTCGCGTATGCTTCGCGGGAAGAACGACTGTCTGAAAGCCTCCATGCGCGCTCTGATCTCTCTAATTTTACCTTCGTGATCTCCTCGAGAGGTATAAGTAGGGGGAAGCAATATATTCGATACCTCATCCAGAAACGCACCCTCTCGAAACCTGGCGAGCAAGCTACACCGCGATGCAGAGCGCCTCTCTTGCAGAGTCTGCCACTTGAGTTTGCTAAACATGTCCGTAACGCTATCACGGTTACCAAATAACCCTGTGACGAAACGCGCCGCTCTTCTTTGGATCTTCTCTATCTCCTCCGTCAACCCGATCTGGTACGGATCCCACACTGATGAGCAATACTCAAGTATAGGTCGAACGAGTGTTTTGTAAGCCACCTCCTTTATTGATGGACTACATTTTCTAAGGACTCTCCCAATGAATCTCAACCTGGTACCCGCCTTACCAACAATTAATTTTATATGATCATTCCACTTCAAATCGTTCCGCACGCATACTACCAGATATTTTACACAAGTAACTGCTACCAGTGTTTGTTCCGCTAACATAGAATCATACAATAAAGGACCCTTCTTTCTATGTATTCTCAATACATTACATTTGTCTATGTTAAGGGTCAGTTGCCACTCCTTGCACAAGTGCATATCCGCTGCAGATCTTCCTGCATTTCGCTACAATTTTCTAATGCTGCAACTTCTCTGTATACTACAGCACCATCCGCGAAAAGCCGCATGGAACTTCCGACACTATCTACTAGGTCATTTATATATATAATGTGAAAAGCAATGGTCCCATAACACTCCCCTGTGGCACGCCAGAGGTTACTTTAACGTCTGTAGACGTCTCTCCATTGATAACAATATGCTGTGTTCTGTTTGCTAAAAACTCTTGAATCCAGCCACACAGCTGGTCTGATATTCCGTAGGCTCTTACTTTGTTTATCAGGCGACAGTGCGGAACTGTATCGAACGCCTTCCGGAAGTCAAGAAAAATAGCATCTACCTGGGAGCCTGTATCTAATATTTTCTGGGTCTCATGAACAAATAAAGCGAGTTGGGTCTCACACGATCGCTGTTTCCGGAATCCATTCAGTCGCGTCCCGACTGACGAAAGAAACGAACAAATAGCGTATGGGCTGACTGGCGGGGGTGGCGCAGATAGCAATGGAGACGGCCCCACAGGAGGGGGGGGGGGGGGGAGGGGTGCGGGTGGAAGAAGGAGGCGGCGGCCTCTCTCCCCCCCCCCCCCAAACCCTATGTATCCCGTACTGCCTGCCACAGCCCACGACAGTTAAACATTGTGATCTCTTGGTAACTTAGTTTGGCGAACCCAGACAGTTTCGTCTGCCCTACAAGACTGCACTGATCACAACCAGAACAATATCCTTTAACCGTTGTAGCCGAAAGCACGCCACAGACGGCAACACTAGACTCCTGACGTGTGACACACTTCACTGCTTGTGTTGGCACACAGCTAACTTGATTGTTCTGCTAGCATCAAGCATCTAGAATCAACAGTTAAGTGTTCATCAGAGACTGTGCAGGAGGCAGCATCAACTGTTGAGTGTTCATCACGGACTTAGTTTTCGGTACAGAGCAACTGAAGTGTAGTCAAATGCGTACTTGTCCAGTGCCCATATGTTGTATGGATTAGGAGTGTTCAGCTGGCCGTGGCGTTCAGCGTTTGGATCGGGAGTGATTTCCTGAACGACAGTGACCCACAAAACTGATCAACGACCACTGCTCCAGACCGGAATGATCAGTGGCGGCTCGTGCAAAATTCCTTCAGTGTGCCGCAGTGTGCTGACTTATATAGCCTTTTGACTTAACATGGCAGTAAACTTAACTAAATTGAATGTATCAAGTTTGTACCTAAGAACTGAACTGTGTAAATACTGTAATTAAAATTTTATAATTAGTCATTTAACATTATGAGGAACAAAATAAAATAATAGGACAAGTAGGAATCTGCCAGGCTGTAATACCACGCCTTAACCACTTGGTTGCCACATCGTCACGATAGGCGTTGTTCAAAATTCGCTAGTACTCTACATGTAAAGCTAAAGAGAGCGCTTTGCCTCTTCCTATGGCCCGCTCAGGCGGAATATTCCAGAAACTTGAAAAGGGTTTCTATCTGCTTCTGTTCACATAGTCTGAGCCGAATCGGTTAGCCTCATTCCACATCCTCCTGTCGTTAGATTTACATTTGCAGTAGATCTGCCTATCTCTTTAAATCTCACTTTTTCCACAAAGAACTACTACAAAAGGGTCTATGTAGCCAATCATCTACAAAAAACACTTTCGTACTAAAATAAGATGGCGTTTCCCACTCTTACTGTACTAATTTTATTGGTTCACGACTAGATTCAGCCTTCTAGGGCATTCTCAAAGTGATTCTAAGGTTCTGAAATTCAAAACTGTACCTTACATTTTTGAAATGTTAGTGTATTTAAATTAGTGTTTGCTATTCGTTTCTGGTTCACAAATTATACCTTTGCAAAATTTCAAGCTGTCAAACCAATAAGACATCACTTGTGAACCAAAACGAGTAGAAGACAGAAATGTAAAGACGGTGACATTTCAATATGTAAAGCACAGTTTTTTCTTGCAGAACCACAGATTCACTTGGGAATGGCGTAGAAGGTTGAAATTAATCGTGAAAAAGTTAAATTAGTATACGGCAAAACTGGAAAACGTCACCTTGCTTTAATAAATTCATTTCTGTGGTAGTCACCATGAAAAAAATTTTCATACTACATTTACTCATATTATCGCTTTCTTACGGCCATCTGTAGTCTTTTACCTTAGAAGAGTAGTAATAGTAACTAAATTGAATAAATTAATTTTATGTATATAAGTTGCAATGTTTAAATAAAAACAATTTTTATAACAAATTCTTTATCATTGTGAGGAACAAAATAAAATGCAAAAATTCACTAGCAGCAGACATTGAACCTAAACCAGAAAATTACCAGTTACCCACAGAGCCAATAAGACAGCTTTTTTTAAAAAAAAAAAAACCTCTGCACTTGCACAGTACATTACACACACTTTCAAAAAGAAATACTGGCCTTGTGCCGTGAGCAACGTAGCACTCGTGCTGTTGGATGTGACGACGTCACATTACAGCATGCGCAGTTGAAGAGAGACAGCTGCGTTACTTCTCTGGGTAGATTGTAATAGTCCACCGGGTTGCCTCGCTGCTTTGATACGCGACACCCTGCTTCGCCGCCTACACTCGGATGCTCTCTTGAGAAGTTGCCACGTGTGCTGCCTCCTGGCTGACTATCTTCACATTTCCTCCACTCTTCCAAGATTTCCGTAGCTGACTGCGACAGTGATCACCCCTTCCATCATCTACAGCAGGGGTGCTCAACCCGTCGATCGCGATCGACCAGCCGATCGCCATGGCTTCATGAGTCGATCTTTTTCTTTTTCATCTCCGTCTGCATTTCAACGACTCTAACGCCCGCGTCAAACTACAGTCTTTCTTGCCGCACAGTGAGGTTGTGAGCCGTGGTTTTGGAGAGCGGGGCGGATGCTCAGGGTTTGCTGCGGGAAGAGGTGCGTTCCTCGTTGGAACATAAACAAAAACGCCCGACGTGCCGTTGACGCCTCGGCGCCGAACCTGGAGCCTTGTCCACGGCCCCAAAGGCGCTGGCACCAGATCTGTATTGCCGGCTCAACATAAACTTCATTTCCGCCCTTTATATTGTTTATGAAAACCACACATTGCATGTTGTACCACCATACAGCAAGAACTTCAGAGGTGGTGGTCCAGATTGCTGTACACACCGGTACCTCTAATACCCAGTAGCACGTCCTCTTGCTCTGCGGCATGCCTTCATTGGTCGTGCCGTACTATACACAGGTTCATTAAGGCTCTGTTGGTCCAGATAGTCCCACTCCGCAACGGAGATTAAGCGTAGATCTCTCAGAGTGGTTTGTGGGTCACGTCATCCATAGACAGCCCTTTTCAACCTATCCCAGGCGTGTTCGATGGGGTTCATGTCTGGAGAACATGCTGGCCACTCTAGTCAAGCGAGTCGTTATCCTGAAGGAAGTCACTCACAAGATGTGCACGATAGGGGCGCGAAATTGTCGTCCATGAAGACGAGTGCCTCGCCAATATGCTGCCGATATGGTTGCACTATCCGTCGGGGAATGGCATTCACGTATCGTACAGCCGTTACGGCGCCTTCCATGACCACCAGCAGTGTACGTTGGCCCCACATTATGGCACCCAAAAACATCAGGGAACCTCCACCTTCCTGCACTAGCTGGACAGTGTGTCTAAGGCGTTCAGCCTGACCAGGCTGCGTCCAAACGCGTCTCCGACAATTGCCAGGTTGAAGGCATATACTGACACTCATCGGTGAAGAGAATGTGATGCCAATCATGAGAGGTCCATTCGGCATGCTGTTGGGCCCATCTGTTCCGCGCTGCATGGTGTCGTGGTTGCAAAGATGTACCTCGCCATGGACGTCGGGAGTGAAGTCGCGCATCATGCAGCCTATTGCGTCGTAACACGACGCCCTGAGGCTGCACTAAAAGCATTATTCAACATGGTGGCGTTGTTGTCAGGGTTCTTCCGAGCCATAATCCGCAGGTAGCAATCATCTACTGCAGTAGTAGCCCTTGGGCGGCCTGAGCGAGACCATGTCATTGACAGTTCCTGCCTCTCTGTATCTCCTCCATGTCTGAACAACATCGCTTTGGTTCACTCCGAAACGCCTGGACACTTCCCTTGTTGAGACCCATTCCTGATACAAAGTAACAATGTGGAAGCGATCGAACAGCGGTATTGACCGTCTAGACGTGATTGAACTACAGACAACACGAGCCGTGTACCTCCTTCCTGGTGGAATGACTGGAACTGATCGGCTGTTGGACCCCTCCGTCTAGCAGGAGCCGCTCATGCATGGTTGTTTACATCTTTGCGCAGGTTTAGTGACATCTCTGAACAGTCAAAGGGACTGTGTCTGTAATGCAGTATGGACAGTCTACGTCTGTCTTCAGGAGTTCAGGGAACTAGGGTGATGCAAAACTTTACTGGACATCCTTGGTTAGCCATTAATTATGTTTATCCCCGCAGGTAAGTTAAGGTTTTCGCCACCGTTATGTTTAATATAATTGCTTCATTTGTTTCAAGCGTCAAATTCACTTGCAACTGCTCGGGATGTGACTGACGTATTGCGATGCAACCAACAACATTCTTCTTGTGATTTTTCCATATTATTTATTCTGTATCATATGCTACGGTGTGTCCCTGTAAAAAATAGTAGATTTCCATTTAAAATAATATTTGCTTACATTTTAGAATGTCTTTAGTATTTACATTCATGAACCCCTGCCTCACATTCATACCCGTGAAAGTGGCTTTTCAGTATCTATTGTTGTTTCAGAGACATTCCAAATGATAAATTTAATTGGACCACCATGTATGCTGACAAGTCATCCGACATCCCTCTCACCATTAACTTCGAAAGACGCAAGTCAAGTAGCACATTGCCTACAGCGTGAATGTCCCAGATATTCTTTCCACTGAGTACTGACGCACTGAACACGGAATCAGTGTGTATCCATCCCGATGAACGATAAACAGTTTTTAGACGAGCTGCTTCGGTGCACAGCTGACACTGGGTCATCCCGCAGATGACGAGGTCGGCTCTGAGCAGCTCAGTCAGCCCGTCCTCTATCCTTCGAACTACAGGGCAATGGTCCTTGGCTTCTGATTGGCACACTATAATACTGGTACCGAAAATGTTCGTTTTTTCATGTGCGAGAAGCGTGTAACTGTCCAAAATATTTTTATTAGTACACGAGCAATCGAACAGAACGAAAGATCCAGGGCCAAAGAAGCAACGCTACGGCGTCACACCAATTCCACCAAATTTCACGACTATCACAACGCCCTCAGATAAAAATTCTTTCAGCGATCATCTAGATCCACACTCATACATCTGAGTGTGTCTCATCTCTATGTAAGACCTCATTCTACTCAAAGCAGCGTCACCCATTCGTTCTTGCGATCATTAGATTCTAAGCAGAAACACGGCAATGAAAACAAATTCAGTCACCTTTCGACGATTCGTTCTTTCTCTGAGTTTTGTACGTGATTAATCAGTCTTCTCTTACTATTGTTACACAATCCTGATTGGTCCATATCTACAGATAAGCAATACGACATTTGGGAGCCGTGCTGATGCAGACATTTTGTTTACTATTCCCAAACTGGTTTCAGCAAGGGCTCAGTCATCAGCGGTCTTTTAATTTAAAACCTAAAACAAATGAGACATAGATTGTTACTCAATGTAAAATGTTAATTTCAGTTATTGTTGTGATTATTTTTATGATTGTGTGCAGAACGCTATCTCTTACACTTTTCTGACACTCTATTGTATTTTTCTCATGCGGTGTCATCTGCAGCATTAGCGGTTCTTGTTATTAGGTTAACTTTTCATCGTAGATAATGTCATAACGGGGCTGAAATACAGGGAGCGAAAGGCTATTTACAATTTGTACAAAAACCAGATGGCAGTTATAAGAACCTATGGCTATGAAAGGGAAGGAGTGGTTGAGAAGGGAGTGAGACGGGGTTGTAGCCTATCTCCGACGTTATTCAGTCTGTATATTGAGCAAGCTGTAAAGAAAAGAACAGAAAATATGAAGCAGGAATTAAAGTCCATGGAATAGAAATAAGAACGTTGAGGTTTGCCGATGATATTGTAATTCTGTCAAAGACAGAAAAGGACTTGGAAGAGCACTTACACGGAATGCACAGTATCTTGAAACGACGCTATAAGATAAACATTTAAAAAAATCAAAGAAGGATAACACAAGGTAGGTGAATTAAATGAGGTGATACTGAGGGAATTAGATTAGGAAATGAGACACTTAAAGTAGAAAAAATTGTTCAAATGGCTCTGAGCACTATGGGACTTAACTTCTGAGGTCATCAGTCCCCTAGAACTTAGAACTACTTAAACCTAACGAACCTAAGGACATCACACACATCCATTCCCGAGGCAGGATTCGAACCTGCGACCGTAGCGGTCACGCGGTTTCAGATTGAAGCGAATAAAACCGCTCGGCCACAACGGCCGACTGAGTTTTGCTATTTGGGAAGCAAAATAACTGATGATGGTCAAAATAGGGAGGATATTAAATGCAGACTGGCAATAGCAAGAAAAGCGTTTCTGAAGAAGAGAAATTTGTTAACACCGTGTACAGATTTAAGTGTCAGGAAGCCCTTCCTGAAAGTATTTGGCTGGAGCAGTGCCATGAATGGAAGTGAAACATGGACGATATTCAGTTTAGATAAGAAGAGGATAGAAGCTTTTGAAATGTTGTGCTGCAGAAGAATGCTGAAGATCAAATTGGTGGATCACATAACTAATGAGGATACACTGAAAAGAATTGGGGAGAAAACAAATTTGTGGTACAACCTGACTAAACGAAGGGATCGGTTGGTAGGACACATTCTGAGGCATCAAGGGATTACCAATTTAACACTGGAGGGAAGGGGGGAGAGGAGTTGGGGGTGGGGGTTCCGTAGAGTGAAATCAAGAGGTGAATCCAGTAAGTAGATTAAGAGGGATAGAGGTTGCAGTAGTTACCCGAAGACGAAGAGGCTTGCGCAGCATAGAGTATCATAGAGAGCTGCCTCAAACCAGTGTATGGACTGAAGACAACAACAACAACGTCTATCGTCCGAAACTGTGAAACTTTGCGAGCCTTAAGAGCACGCGGATAGATATAACTCAAAAACATCGTTCAACACACATTAGACAAATACGTCCCAAGCAAGGTTTTAAGGGATGAGAAAGATTCACCACGGTTTAATATCGGTGCTGGAAAGTAGCTGCTTAAGAGAAGAGAATTTCTCCACAGATTTAAGAGAAGTCAAACATAGCTGACAAACAAAAGGTGAACGAAGTGAAAATGATCACAAGGAGAGCAGTGAGAGAAGCGTTCAGTGACATCTAAAGTAAAATTTTGCCAACCAAGCTGACTAAAAATGTTAAGAAGTTTTGGTTTTGCGTATAATTAGTAAACGCATCAAAAAAATAAACTCAGGCACTCATTAGTCATACTGGCACCGAAACGAAAGGTGATAGAGAAAGTCGAAATACCGAACTCAGTCTTCCGAAACTATTTCGCCTTTGAAAGTCGTAAAACGGCCCCTCCTTATAGTCATCGCTGGAATAGTGTAATGCCAGATATGGAGATGAATTATTGAGGAAAAGAAAAGGAACCACAATTGCTTCGTAGTGGAAAGGCATCCAGACCCACTGATGCACCTGTCAGATTCTGCAGAGATTATGCAAAAGAACTTGCTGCCCTTCTAGCAGCAGTTTTTCATTGGAGCAACATTGACTACCTAGCGAATGGAAAAAAGCGAACGTCATTCCCGTTCTCAAGAAGGCTCGTTCGGTAGATGCACTAATTATAGACCAATATCGCGACGTTAATCTGTGGTAAGAATCATGGAACATGTTTTACGCTCATCTATTATGGCATTTTTGGAGAACGAAGTTTTCTGTATAGAAAACAACACGGATTCCGCAAATAGAGATCTTGAGAAATTCAGTTCGCTCTGTTCCTCCATGGGATCCATAGCTGGAAGAACGATGTGTTCTTTGACTTCAGGAAGGCATTTTACAGCTTCAAGCACTGCCATTCAATAAATAAAAATACGGAGATTAGAGATTATCGGATCAGATTTGCAACTGATCCATGACTTTGCTTGTAGATACAAATCAACACGTTGCTCTTAACGGAACAAAATCGACAAATATAAAGATAATTTGTGGAGTGCCTCAAGTAACTATGATAGGACCGTTACTCTATTTAATATACACACACGTCAAAAGAAGTTTTGCATCACCCCAATTCCCAGAACTCCTGAAGACAGACGTTGTCAGGGTTCCTCCGAGGATATTGTATCACAAACACAGTTCCTTTGATTGTTCAGAGATGTCACTAAACCCTCCCAAAGATGTAAACAATCACGAATTAGCAGCGCCTATTAGACCGTGGGAGTCCGACAGCCGATCAGGTCCAGTCATTCCCCAAGGAAGGCGGTACACGGCTCGTGTAGCTTGTAGTTCAACCATGCATAGAGGGTAAATACCGCGGTTCGATAGCGTCCACATTGTTACTTTGTGCCAGGAAGGGCTCTCAACAAGGGAAGTGTTCAGGCGACTCGGGGTGAAACAAAGCGATGTTGTTCGGACATGGAGGAGATACAGAGAGACAGGAACTGTCGATGACATGTCTCGCTTAGGCCGCCCAAGGGCTACTACTGCAGTAGATGATTGCTACCTACGTATTATGGCTCGGAGGAACCCTGACAACAATGCCACCATGTTGAATATTGCTTTTCGTGCAGCTACAGGACGTCATGTTAAGACTCAAACTGTGCGCAATAGGCTGTATGATGCGCACCTTCGCTCCCGACGTCCATGGCGAGGTCCATCTTTGCAACCACGACACCATGCGGTTCCCGGGTTCGATTCCCGACGGGGTCAGGGATTTTCTCTGCCTCGTGATGACTGGGTGTTGTGTGATGTCCTTAGGTTAGTTAGGTTTAAGTAGTTCTAAGTCCTAGGGGACTGATGACCATAGATGTTAAGTCCTATAAGTGCTCAGAGCCATTTGAACCATTTGACACCATGCAGCACGGTGCAGATGGGCACAACAACATGCCGAATGGACCGCTCAGAATTGGTATCACATTCTCTTCACCGATGAGTGTCGCATATGCCTTCAACCAGACAATAGTCGGTATCTTGTTTGGAGGCAACCCGGTCGCCTGAATGCCTTAAACACTCTGTCCAGCGAGTGCAGCAAGATGGAGGTTCCCTGCTATTTTTGGGTGGCATTATGTGAGGACGACGTACGCCGCTGGTGGTCATGGAAGGCACCGTCACGGCTGTATGATACGTGAATGCCATCCTCCGACCGCTAGTGCAACCGTATCGGCAGCATACTGGCGAGACATTCGTCTTCATGGACGACAATTCCTTCGCCCATCCTGCACATATTGTGTACGACTTCCTTCAGGATAACGAAATCGCTCGACTAGAGCGGTCAGCGTGTTCTCTAGACATGAACCCTATCGAACATGCCTGGGATAGATTGAAAAGGGCTGTCTATGGACGACGTGACCCACTAACCAATCTGAAGGATCTACACCGAATCGCCGTTGAGGAGTGGGACAACCTGGACCAACATTGCCTTGACGAACTTGTGTATAGTACGCCACGACGAATGCAGGCATGCATCAGTGCAAGAGGACGTGGTTCTGGGTATTAGAGGTAACAGTGTGTACAGCAGTCTGGATCGCCACTTCTGAAGGTCTCTCTGTATGGTGGTACAACATGCAATGTGTGGTTTTCGTAATCAATAAAAAGGGCGGAAATGAAGTTGATCTCTATTCCAATTTTCTGTACAGGTTCCGGAACTCTCGGAACCGAGATTATGCAAAGCTTTTTTTGACGTGTGTATAAATGATCTATTAGAAAGCGTCGGAAGATGTGTGAGGCTGTTTGCAGGTGATGCGGTTGTCTAAGAGAAGGTGGCAACTCCAGAAGATAGTAACAATCTGCAGAGGATTACTGAATAGTACAGGAACTGGCAATCGACCCAGTACTAAATAAACTTATGTAGAAAAGAAATCGAATGGTATACAACTACACTGTTGATGACAAATCGCTGGAAAGAGTAACTTCAGCAAAATATCTAGGTGAATCTATCCTGAGCGACCTTAAATGGAATGAACAGATAAAACAAATAGTGGGAAAAACAGATGCCTGACTGAGATTCACAGGAAGAGTCTTAAGGAAATGTAACTCATCCACGAAGGAAGAGGCTTACAGCGCGCTTGTTCGACCGATTATTGAATAGTGTTCATCAATATGATATCCTCGCGAGGTAGGTCTGATAAAGAGGTAGAGAATACCCAAAGAAGTGCGGCGCGTTTCTTCACGGGATCGTTTGGTCGGCGCGAGAGCGTTACAGAGATGCTCAACAAACTCCAGCGGGAGACGTTACTGGAGAGGCGTGGAGCACCGCGGAGGGGTTAGTATTGAAATTTCGAGGGAATACTTTGCGGAAAGAGTCCGACAACATATTACTTCCCTTCATACACATTTCGCGGAATGGCTTCATCGAGCAAGTTCGAGATATTAGAAGGAATATAGAGTTTTAGCGAGAATCAATCTTGCCGCTCGCCAGTCGCGAATGGAACACGGAAGGCGGAAGAGTTGGTGGTACCAGAAGTACCCTCCACCACGCACTGTGTGGTATCTTGGCGAAGGTTGATGGAGGCGTAAACACAGGTTGGTCAGAAACAGTCTGGGAAGCTCGCAAGGGTGTTGCAGGGCAGGTTGCGACGAGGAATAATTGTTAACAAAAAAAATCGATACGTTGCGCCGTTTCGGGTTAATTAACATTGATGTCAGCCAATCAGGCCATCATCCACGCAAACTCAAGCGGCCCGCCACAGACAGTACCGCCAGACGTGTTCTTCCTTTGGTTTCCTAAAACCGAACAAGAGAACGATGCAAAAATCAGATGTGGGATAAAGATCGAACCCGAAGCAAAGGCTGGGCAGTCTCGTGCTCTGTTATTTACGCTGTTAGACCAACTAGCACTAATTTCATCTGGCGAGCAGCTTGAATTTGCTCGCCAACGGTATGATTGGCTAGCTTCAATGATAATTAGCTCGGAAGCGGTGCAACATATCGAATTTCTTCGTTAAAAATTTTTTTTCTCGGCATAACCTACCTTGGAACATCCTTACAAGTTTTTCAGAGTGTTTCTGACCTCCCTGTATATCTTCTAAACCATAAATTCAGTCTGTCATACCCAGATGGTTTAACATGACTGATTACCCGCTATTGTGCAGATTAAATTGGCTTCAGCAAGTTAGGAGGATATAACGTTTCAAAGTGCTACGACAAACTCCAGATTACATGATCACAGATGAAAGATTAGTGAGTCGGTCATACAGAAGACGGAAGGAGGCGGGAACAGGCCATTAGGTCTATCGCTAAAAGGGTGATAATAATGATGATCTGGAGAGCAAAGTTGAGTGTAGGATTAACAACAGCTGCTGTCCAACTAAAGAAAATGCTACAAAGGTATGAGATCTCAGTTTGACCGCTGAGCTTCATCTTGATATAAGTAACCATTTTATGTCTTACACTCGCGCCAAGGACTAGATCGGACCGTAGTCTGTTATAATGTGTCAGAATAGAGAAAATGTGAGGCTTGCCGATCGGCTACCTTCTAGCGCCAACAACAGTCACTTCAAAGGTGCGAAGTACGTCGTGTCCGGTCAGCTATTATGCACTTTGACGGACCGATCAATTTCGCTGATAGCTTCTCTATTGCGTGTCTGCCAGTTCTTTATTTTTTTCGGCGGCTTTTGAAAACTCATCAGTGTAATGCACGTTTCTTGCTCGACGCTGATTACGCGGGCCGTGACGCTGCAGAATGGAGCAGCCCGGCTGCCGGCTGCCCAATCGCAGGCTCATTAAGGTCTGCCAGGTCGCCCATTGTCTGACGCGCCCCTCAGCGGGGGGCGGGGGAGGGGGGGGCGGCCAGGTGGCAGCACCTGCATCCGGGAGCGACGCCTGCGACACCGCCGCACCCTCTCAAACAGTCGTGTTGGACACTTCTTGAAACCTGAACCACACTGGATACCGGGATTCTTGGTGTTTTCTCTATCTCCATCTTACCCAAAGTTCAGATAATTTGAAGTTGATGGTAGGACACTGCAGTCTGATCAATGCATATAGTTGAGTACTACCCAAAGTTCAAACAATTTCAAGTTGATGGCAGGACACTGCGGTCTGATCACTGCATATAGCTGAGTACTGTTCAAAGAGCCTGTAGCACTTCGTTTCCAAAACCGGTACAAAAGGCTACATCTGCTCTATCGTTGTTGTTGTGGTCTTCAGTCCTGATACTGGTTTTATGCATCTCTCCATGCTACTCCATCCTCTGCAAGCTTCTTCATCTCCCAGTACCTACTGCAACCTACATCCTTCTGAATCTGCTTAGTGTATTCATCTCTTCGTCTCCCTCTACGATTTCTACCCCCTACGCTGCCCTCAAATACTAAATTGGCCATCCCTTGATGCCTCAGAACATGCCCTACCAATCGATCCCTTCTTCTGGTCAAGTTGTGCCACAAACTTCTCTTCTCCCCAATCCTATTCAATACCTCCTCATTAGTCACGTGATCTATCCATCTAATCTTCAGCATTCTTCTGTAGCACCACATTTCGAAAGCTTCTATTCTCTCCTTGTCCATACTATTTATCGTCCATGTTTCACTTCCATACATGGATACACTCCATGCAAATACTTTCAGAAATGACTTCCTGACACTTAAATCTATACTCGATGTTAAAAAATTTCTCTTCTTAAGAAACGCTTTCCTTGCCATTGCCAGTCTACATCCCTTTAAATCCCCTTTAAATAGATGTGGGTTTAGTAGATAAATTAATGGGGGATTGCCATCTGGAGGAATGAATAGCGAGTCCCAACACGAGGTAAAGTCAGCTACAAATAGCTTATCTTTCGATTACCATCCAGTTAAAATAGATATTTTAATTTGTTGTGTGATAGATCTGATGTTGGTTTAGCCATAAACTATATCTCGTTTGATAAGTATGGGAAAACCTTGCGGGACAAAGATGCAATATAAAAATGCCCGCTCGAAAAAGAGATTAGAATACAGATATATGTTCATCTTCCTTTTCGTGCATATGTTTCCATAACCCGATATCGAATTTTTCAGTCTTCAACTATCTGTTTCTTCCCATCTGTGAATGTGGGTAGACGTGTTGAGTATGTGTCGGTCTGGTATGTGTATTTGTGCAAAACTTTTTGTTTACAATATATCTTCTGGAAAGGGAGGCACTTTCTTTCATTTCTGAATTACTCATCCTTAAAACAGTACTTGCATACGCCACGGCCTGCAGTCTTCAGATATAAGGCGACATTATTTACGGTTTTATCATACTGCATTCTTTATCGCGGAGCTAGACAGTGTACCCTTTTCTTCAAGAAAGAATATCTAATTATCACTCTGTTCAAAGGCTAGTGATATGGCAAAGTTTTGAACATGACTGGTTCAGTGACCGTTTAAAAAAATTAAAATTTAAACAAATGCCTATAGAACAGCAACGTTTTCCTTCTGTGTTTTCTTCAAAAACCATGTAGCCTTCTACCCATTATTTGTTTTATGTTTTTAGACACACGTTTTCCATAACCAGGTGCTCTTTCTATAATGAACATAGTTCTGGTAGACTAATGTCCACAATTATCTCACTTCCAAAGGTACTAATAATCTCCTTTTTTAGCTTATAAATATGACTTTATGTTATGTTGAAGTTCGGAAAATAGGAGAACCTCTGTAATTAAAAATACAGAATATGAACAACTCCTGAGAGTAGCCAAATACGTCTACATTACTTGTGCAAAAGACAAATAATATTGCTTCTCGTTGGGAGTGTATTAATGTCGTCACACAGCAACACCTCCTGGAGGCCTATTCCTTTCTCACCCTTCTCCGCCTCCTCACCTCCCCCTCCGCCACCCTCCCTGTGTTTCCAGAAATCCCAGAATTTATTCCAACAAGTACATACAAAAAGTTAAAAAAATAATGAATATGTCCTGAGTCAAAGTGGTTGGAATGTTTCTTAGGAAATCAGCCACCTAAGTCGTAAAAGTTTTTCTTTGTTCACTTCGTTCATTGTGAATGTTGAGTGTCAAGTGTATCAGTTTCCTGAGGCGATCATGATGATAGCCAGTGCAGTGTTGTATCATGCTTCTGCTGTTATTCACGATCGTAGAAAGAATAAAACAAGTGCTTGCACACATCCCCCTCCTCTTGAACAGCACAACAGCACAAAAAGAACAGCCAAGCATGACGATGCAGTACAACAGCCGCATCAGCAATCAGCTACGTCCATTAGTCCACCTTCCCTATTCTCTCCTCCCCCAGTCCCCATGTCAAGAGCCATCGCACTAGCGAACATTATACTGTCCTCTACTGCTGACGTCTGTGTGCAAGAAGTAAATCCTCAGTTTCTAGGGTTGTAAGCAAATCATAGCCTCAATTACTGAATTAGAAAAACGGGGAAGTTCAAGATGTAAGACCCCGTCGTTGATGAGGTTATTTCCCAGTGGGCAGCGATTCGGATGGAATAGGAATAGTGAGGAAATACGACGCCTCGTTTTGATACACATCCTCACAATTCCTTTAAGCGATTCATGCAAACTACGGGAAACCTGAATCTTGATGGCCAAAAGGGGATTTGATCACTGCTGTTTCAAAATGCGACCCAGTGCGTTGACCGCTCTGTCACCTAGCTTCCTACCAACGCTTTAGGTCTTAGACTTACGAAGCGCATTAGTCTGGCCACATAACTGACACACATTTCAGCTACATTGATTTAAGAGCGAAGAAACTTGTTGATGCACTTCCGACGACACACGAGTTGCATAATTATTTTTACAAACAAAAAAATAGATGTGTTTGACAAGAATTGTAACTAGTATTAGTCTTGAAGCGTTCTGCAAAGGCCTTTTTTAAAAACGTCTTCATACTTCGGTGGTTGGTTCTCAACTGAAAGAACAGTACCATTCAAGATGATGATAACCAGACGGAATATGATATCTGCAAAGGCCTGAATTATTTTGTGACTTGGTAGGAGATTTGCTAACAGAAATAAGTCAAGAGATTATTGGTCCAGAGAGAGACCATGGATACGTATAATTCAAGTTATGTATTAAATCATACAATGGATAACATAGTTTTGTCAGGTATTTTGCAAATAATTTCGCTACCAACGATGAATTGTTGCTCACAAATAAGATTCGATAAACCAGCCAGTTGACACATCTGTATGCTCTCGATCGTCGTAGTGCAGCACAACAGCGCATGAGACAGTACGACTTTTAGTTTGTTTTGAATAGGTCTATGTAGCTTCCTCATAATGAAATGGTTGCTCGGACGGCGTTAACTTCAAATGAGAAACTGCAGGGCACCGCAACAACGTGACGTGTCTGAGGCACACTGTTTGCACAGGGGTTGGGGATGCTGGTACACCATTACGACAAATGTCTCATTCACGATGGCAATGTTCTTGAAAAAAAATTTGATGTATACGTGTAGTATATATAAAAATACGTTCTGGTATTCTCATTCCATTAAATTTGTAGAATGAAAAAAAAAAAAAAAACTAGGTCTGGTCTATCAGCCAAGAGAATGGAGATAATTATGATCAACGTGAACAGTAGAAGCAGAAAACTTGGACAACACGGCCTAACATGCGAGGAAAGAAGTAGCTGAGAAGGATGAGGAGGAGGAAGAGCAGAAAAAAAGTCCGTAAGAAATAAATAAAGGTCTAAGTTTAGGCGAGGTCATTAGACATGGTGTACAACCTTGTATGTGGAAAGGATAAGCAAGGATATCGGCCATCTCCTTTTCTCAGGAACGATTTCGGCATTTGCCACAAATGGGTTTTGGGCAAACCATAGACATCAAAATTTGGACAGCTGGACAGGGATTTGAACCACCATCCTCCCGAATGATAATCCAGCATTTACCACTGCAACACCTCACTCAATTAATAAGAAACGGAATGATTAAGTGATACACAGGCAAATAAGGAAACATGCAAAACAGCCACGCGGTGTAGCCGCGCTGTCTAAGGGCGTCTTATCACGGTCCGTGCAGCTCCCCCATAGGAGGTTCGATTCCTCCCTAGGGCGTGGGTGTATGTGTTGTCCATAGCGTACGTCAGTTTAAGTTAGATTAAGTAGTCTGTAAGCTTAGGTACTGATGACCTAAGCAGTTTCGTCCGATAAGACGTTACCACAAATTTACAAATGTTTACATGCAAGACAAAAGCAGTAGAGCAAGAACAAGAGCAGGAGTAGCAGCAGGAGGAAGAGGAAAATAAGTAGGAGGGAGAGGATACAGAAGAGTAAGAGGAGGAAGAAGAAGAGATAGAGGAGGATTAAGAGGAGGAGGAGGCGGGAAAAGAGGAAGAGGAAAACAAAGGAGGAGGGACAGAAAGAGTCAGAATGACTATACACCTAACACTTGACAGAAGAAGTAGGAAGAGGACAGAGAAGAATAAAGTAAGACAGAGAAGTCTACACAGATTGGTACATGAGAACAATTAGAGGAGAAGAAGGAGGAAAGAAAATAAGACTGGAGGAAAGGCTACACTGCCAAGCACGGTGGCGAAATAAGGTAGAAAAAAATTGTACCTATGAAGCACAAGTCCTTTAGACTACACTGTGTAATGAATGACGAAATCTGAAAAAGAAGCTGGAGGTGGGAAAAAGGAGTCAATAACACGCAGAAGTCGTAAGAGGCTACACGGGCTAGTATGTGACAAGAGAAAGGGAGGAGGAGAGAGAAGTCTACATGTTCGACCTCAGCCAGTGCCATAAGGTACTCTAAAATAAGCATTTGAGCTGAAAAACGGAAGCAAGTGCTCGCTTGTACTCCGTATGTTTGCCTTGGAACTCTTCCTCACCGAGAGCGGCTGTTGCCACTGAGGGACACAGCGCTGCCCGTGCTTTGAGCTGAATGCAGCTGATGTATTTCTGTGTCAGCTCCGCCCTGCCTGTGGGGTATTCTAACGCTTCGCGCGCTCCTCGTGTCCCCCACCTTTTTTGGCATTTCTGCTTCTTTCCGCAGAGAGACAGAAGGAGAGAAGAAACAAACGAAAGGGGCAGCCAGGGTCACAGGGAAGACGAGCCTGAAGCAGCTATGGCAACCAATTTCACTGGGGTGCTTGCAAGAACGGATTGGCACGTGTGCAATGAAGTGCGGGCGGAACGGCAGAAGAGCCATTGGGTCTGTCGCAGCCTGATTCCACAATCCACAGAACGTCAAGCGGGCCAAATTACATTCTCCTCAACACAAAAAGCCTGAATCATTTGGACCTTGAGTGCCCTAACAACGAACTCATTATCACCAGTGGGCCAAATGCAATGTAAAATTGAAGACCAAAATCTTTCTCCATTTTACCCTTCATACTGTTTCCGTTACCAGATGCGACGTCCCTCATATTTATTACTTAATTATTTCCATTTCATTTACTGACTCTCAGTTATTGGCACTTCTATCCTGACACGGCGCCCCCGTTCTCTAGGTTTCCTGACGGCAGCGGGAGGAGGAGACTGCCAGTCATCTGTATATACAGCAACTGTTAATTTGCACTTAATAATACTTAACACTTATCTTGAAATGGTTCTTGAATTTTTGGAATTTTCACTTTAACTATCAGGTACGCAAATCTTCAAACGATACGTTCTGCATTTTTGAAGTGTGCTTAAAAATTTGGTAATACCTGTACTGAACGTGGTTGTAAATTTGGTTTTCTGTCCTGTAGGGTGAGATGAAAACGGGTCTCGTCCCGAAACTGGTCACCGAGTAAATAAAAAAGTGAAATTTGGAACTTAGGCTGTTTTTCCGTTTAATGAAACCTTGTCTGTTTTTCTTCTTTCAATCCAGTACATTCTATGATATCGTATTCTGGTTTAAGGTATTTCATTTTAAAAGCAGGTTCTTAACCTAGGAAAGAATTGTCAAAGTAGTATCTTAGTTCGAAAACTGTACATACGTCAAGGAAATATCTCTTGCTACGTTTGTGGTGAATAATACGAAACCTTTCAAAAGGAACTACAGCATCCACTTTGCAAACACTAGAGAGGAAAAAACTTACCGTCATATACACGGAGGCGTATTAATCTGCAGGCCCAGTGTGCGGTGGGCTTCCAGGTGAATACGTGAGTGACAGAGTGCATATTTTCAAACCTATGTTGAAAGGCTTCATAAAGGAACAACCTATATCAGAGTCCCTCCTGTAGCTTCACAGCATTACACTGTACAATAGTGTGGATATGTATACAGTACAGTATCACCAGAAACTACACACACACACACACACACACACACACACATTTTTTTTAAATATATGTATTGCACAACGGACAACAAGGACAAAAATGTCCAAACACAAACTGAAAACATTTCACATCACCTGACGCCGTCGAAGGTTTCCAGAAGTTTCCTTTGGGTGTCAGGCTATTACTGGAGTTAGAAATCCCCTCTCAATTATTCCCAGTTGGTAACGTCTGAGCCCTGTTGTATGGTTCTGGCAATCTTAGTTACAACTGGTGCCCAGATTCTGTGTCTTTCTGTGTCTCGAGTATATCTCAAGTTCAATTGTGAGAACGTTTTTCTCCGTGTTTCTGTAGCGTGTATCTGAAGCGAGACATGGGTATCAGGTTGGTACTTACTTAAATGGATGTGATAAACCGCCTGAAGACCTCATCTGGGATGGCCGGCTGATCAGTACTCGTCGTTAACCTGCGAGGCAGAATCGATCCCGGCCACTACGACTTCCCGGATCCCGGAAACGCCGCGTTAACGCGCTCCGATAAATGACGAGATCATACAGTAACACTACTAATAATAAAAGAATATCACCGGTTTGCTAATATATGTCGGTTTTTGTGTTACAAATGTGGTACCTGTTTTTGGGGGATGTCCGAAATAAGAGATACCACATATACAGGGTGTTTCAAAAATGACCGGTATATTTGAAACGGCAATAAAAACTAAACGAGCAGCGGTAGAAATACATCGTTTGTTGCAATATGCTTGAGACAACAGTACATTTTCAGGCGGACAAACTTTCGAAATTACAGTAGTTACAATTTTCAACAACAGATGGCGCTGCAAGTGATGTGAAAGACATAGAAGACAACGCAGTCTGTGGGTGCGCCATTCTGTACGTCGTCTTTCTGCTGTAAGCGTGTGCTGTTCACAACGTGCAAGTGTGCTGTGGACAACATGGTTTATTCCTTAGAACAGAGGATTTTTCTGGTGTTGGAATTCCACCGCCTAGAACACAGTGTTGTTGCAACAAGACGAAGTTTTCAACGGAGGTTTAATGTAACCAAAGGACCGAAAAGCGATACAATAAAGGATCTGTTTTAAAAATTTCAACGGACTGGGAACGTGATGGATGAACGTGCTGGAAAGGTAGGGCGACCGCATACGGCAACCACAGAGGGAAACGCGCAGCTAGTGCAGCAGGTGATCCAACAGCGGCCTCGGGTTTCCGTTCGCCGTGTTGCAGCTGCGGTCCAAATGAAGCCAACGTCCACGTATGAGAGACATTCGCTAACGATATAGTGCACAGGATTGATGACGGCGATATGCATGTGGGCAGCATTTGGTTTACTGACGAAGCTTATTTTTACCTGGATGGCTTCGTCAATAAACAGAACTGGCGCATATGGGGAACCGAAAAGCTCCATGTTGCAGTCCTATCATCCCTGCATCCTCAAAAGGTACTGATCTGGGCCGCCATTTCTTCCAAAGGAATCATTGGCCCGTTTTTCAGATCCGAAACGATTACTGCATCACGCTATCTGGACATTCTTCGTGAATTTGTGGCGGTACAAACTGCCTTAGACGACACTGCGAACACCTCGTGGTTTATGCAAGATGGTGCCCGGCCACATCGCACGGCCGACGTCTTTAATTTCCTGAATGAATATTTCGATGATCGTGTGATTGCTTTGGGCTATCCGAAACATACAGGAGGCGGCGTGGATTGGCCTCTCTATTCGCCAGACATGAACCCCTGTGACTTCTTTCTGTGGGGACACTTGAAAGACCAGGTGTACCGCCAGAATCCAGAAACAATTGAACAGCTGAAGCGGTACATCTCATCTGCATGTGAAGCCATTCCGCCAGACACGTTCTCAAACGTTTCGGGTAATTTCATTCAGAGACTACGCCATATTATTGCTACGCATGGTGGATATGTGGAAAATATCGTACTATAGAGTTTCCCAGACCGCTGCGCCATCTGTTGTTGACAATTGTAACTACTGTAATTTCGAAAGTTTGTCTGCCTGAAAATGTACTGTTGTCCCAAGCATATTGCAACAAACGGTGTATTTCTATCGCTGCTCGTTTAGTTTGTATTGCCGTTTCAAATATACCGGTCATTTTTGAAACACCCTGTACAATTAAAGTAATGACAGCCAGGATCTCTTCTGTACAGAAGCACAACAGGCTCGAGCCCTTACGGGAATCGCCGAAATGCCGCGAGTAATGAGTTCAATGGGCAAGGGGCACTACATCAGTACTGTGTGGATAAGCTGGGAATTTGGGTGTGACGGGAGGCGTGCTGGTGTAGTCCGTGCAGTTGTCAGGATCACTGTGTCTGGATGGCGTAGTGGTCAGCGGATCTGCCTGGTAAGCAGACACCCGGGTTCGAATCTCAGTCGGGCACAAATTTTCAACTTGCCGCTTTGATGTAAATCAATGCCCTATGGCAGCTAATGTCTTTAATTCTTTTCTGTCTTGATTTTGTTGTTGTTAGTAATCAGCATCCTGTGAGCTCTAGACAAAGTTATTTATTTCTTGATCTAGTACCTTTGGTGCAGGAATAAATTACGGATGTTACGCAAGGAAGCGTTGAATGACTTCAGCTAACCGGTCTGATATAGCAATTTATGTGAGAGCACTCACGTTACTACAGGGTGTTAATTAAGAGTAATACAAATGCAACTTATTAACGTGGTCTCTCGGTCAATGTGAAGCTGGCGACGGTGAACGAAAGCGGCACAGGCAGGTGATACGTGTCCACTGCTTAAAAGTTCCTTTCCCACAGTCAGGCAGTTACAGCGCGTTGCGTGATCGCGTGCTTGGTGGCTTGGCCGCAAGCTTGGTAATGACCCAGAGCGCAGCGAAGTGCTTTAGTGACATGGCGCTTTTAAGAAGTGAAGAAGCCCGTTGTTGCCAATAGACGCCCCCAAATATTCTTCTAACAAGAGGCTAGCTGTAGGAAAAGATGCCAGGCTGACATTCACTGGAAGAATCCCAAGAAGATTAATCTGCTCACAGGCAAGGTGGCTTCCAAAACCACCGTTCGACCTGTAAACTGCATAATTGGAATAATTGCGGTAGGAACGTTCATGCATTACAACGGTGGCGTGCACCACCTAACTAAAGGTCCAAGACATTTTCCTCCTCCCTGAATGTGTCACTAAAGATATACTGAAATTTTCAGTGCAGTGTTAGTTTCTGTAATAGGTACTACTGTACCGGGTCATATGGTACAGCTGTGGTAAAATTCAAATTTATTCTGAAACGATTCTTTCTCTGGGCTGCTGCTGTGCCCCCCCCCCCACCACCACACCGCCACAAGTACGCTGCAGAAGCTTCGCTGGGAATCTCTTGCACATCTTCCATATAGTCCCCATGTGGTTTCCTATTATTGGAGGCCTGAAGAAAGAAATTTGTGACCTTCAAAAAAATGTTCAAATGTGTGTGAAATCTTATGCGACATAACTGCTAAGGTCATCAATCCCTAAGCTTACACACTGCTTAACCTAAATTATCCTAAGGACAAACACACACACCCATGCCCGAGGGAGGACTCGAACCTCCGCCGGGACCAGCCGCACAGACCATGACTGCAGCGCCTTAGACCGTTGTGGCCTTCGATTTGCTTCGGACGAAGAGGCCTGGGTGGAGACATGGTTTCGTAGATAATTGCCAACATTTTTATACGAAGGCATTGGCCGCCTTGTCTCACTGTGGGATACATATATTTATGGTTATGGCGATTACTTTTGAAATAATAGCTTGTTTACCTGTTTCTCCATCTGTCTCGTTTTCGTTGGACTGCCCGTTATAAGATCGTACCAGTACATATCATCGACGGCTATGAACACGTTTAGACCTGCAGATCTTTGTGACAGGTAGGACCGCCATCAGAGTGCATTACTATTGTTGGTGTCTAGTGTTGTTACCAGTCATGGTAGGACGTATAAAAGTCAGGAGCAGCGCCAGGTGAGAGACACGGAGATGCCGTTGGTTGATTGCTTCGTTTGGAGTATAAAGGGAACAAACTACGAGGTCATCAGTCCCTTTTTCCTCACGCAAACAAGGCTCAAATTAAAACAATTCCCAAAAGAAGTCGCGGAAATGAAAAGGGCGGAAAACTAACGGGGAACCACAAAAAAAGAGAAAACGAAAGGAGCTGACCAAAAGGGGGAAACGTACACTAAAACGAAAAGTAGTGGTACGTGTTAAAATAATATAGCAGATGACAGAGGCTGGCAGATCAAAAGAACAAAAAAAGATGAGCCGTGTACTCTTGTGACGCAGCGTAATCATTTCCTGACAGAATTTGAAAGCGACCTCATTCCGGATCTCCGTTTGGCTGGTTGATCTCAAAGTGCAATAGCCAGATTTGTGGGACATTCGGATGTGACAGTGGCCCGATTCTGCACTGTGTGGAAACATGAAGGCAGTCATACTCGACAAGGTTCCGGTACATCACGTGTGACCGCAATGGGGTATCGCCGTATCGTGCACCAGGCACATGATAACTCCTACACACCTGCGCCTGCCATCCGACAATATGGACAACATGTAATGGACTGCATGCAGCAGTCTTCGACATCTTGCTCCATTGTTCAGAGACTATCAGCAACAGGGGTAGGGAATTACCGCCCCTGCTTAAGCTGCCATTAACACTACAGCACAAGCGGCTGCTTCTGGAGTTGTATGACTGCGAGGTATGACCGCTAATGAATGGCGTCTCATTCGGTTCAGCAGCGAGATGTGGTTCTAGCACTGTTGCAACGATCTGGGAACAGGTCCCGTTCTCCCAGTATTTTGGTGACGCACAGCTGTGTTTCGCCTGGCGACACGGAGTGAGAAGCCATCCGGTAGACCTCAGACCACGTCTAGTAACGACTGAAGGAACTACAACGGCAAACAGTACTTCACCCTCATCTTGTGTCTTCATGTATCACCACTCACGTGACAATATCTTGGACCGAGCGAGGTGGCACAGTGGTTAACACACGGAACTCGCAGTCGAGAGGACGATGGTTCGACCCCGCGTCAGGCCATCTTGATTTAGGATTCCCGTGATTTGCCAAAATCGCTTCAGACAAAAGCCAGGATGGTACCTTTGAAAGTCCACGGCCGACTTTTTTCACCATCCTTCCCTAATGCCGGCCGAGGTGGCCGAGCGGTTCTAGGCGCTACAGGTTCGAATCCTGCCTCGGGCATGAATGTATGTGATGCCCTTAGGTTAGTTAGGTTAAAGTAGTTCCAAGTTCTAGGGGACTGATGACCTCAGAAGTTAATTCCCATAGTGCTCAGAGCCCTTTGAACCTTCCCTAATCCGATGGGACCGATGACCTCGCTGTTTCGTCCCCTCCCCCAAATCAACCAACCAAGTAAAATCTTGGTGCCATTTTTCAATAGGACGTGTCTCTATGAAAAGTCTGCGTGATGTTAAGGCACACCCTTAGCCAACCGGATCCCCAGATCTATGTTTGGAACACGTGTTGGACCAGCCAGGACGTCAGTTCTGGTCCAGGATATCGAGAACCAGCTACAAGTTGCGGGTCGGTTTTCCTCAGGAGAGGATGAAACTGCTTCATGCCACTCGTTCCAATCGAATCAGTGCATGTACATAGGGTAGAGAGGGTGCGTATTGATCAGTAGGCTCATACAGCCAGGTACTGTGCAAATTCGACTCGATTTTGTAGTCACTACGATAACTTCACATTTCGTTTCCTGCTCACCTTAGTTTTGCTTCAGTTCTTTGTCAAGTGGTGTAAGGTTAAATACGTACGACTCGGCTTAATTTATGCTGTAAACGTATCGTCTCCACTATTTTGCGGCACACACACGTATACGTATTATTAATAACACCAATTTTCCACTTAAATAATCTTTCCTAGCTTCATATCCCACGCCACGCTCAGAGAAGCGTGCCAGCTTCAATTTCCTCTCTCGTCGAGGACTCCCGACACAGAGATTGTGCGCGGCAACAGTGAGCGTTAGTGTGTCAAAGCACCAAATGCGACGCTAGCGACCAGCCGTTGATATATACGATATGCAATTCTACAGACCGATTCTGGAGTATTTGTCGATCGACTGGGAGCGTTATTAGGTAGGATTAATAGAGAAGATAGACAAGATCCAAAGAAGGGCAGCGTGCTTCTTAAGGCGTACCTTTAGTAAGTGCGAAAGTCACGGAGATGAGCACCAAACTCCAGTAGCAGACGGCACAACAGAGGCCTGGTGCGTCACTGAGAGGCCTGCCGTTAACGTTACAACAAAATCACACGTTCGAAGAACAGTTAGCAAATCTGTTACTTTCTTTCACAAATCACGAAATGACCACGGCGGAAAAAAAAACAGAAATTCGAACTTACACGCACTATGCGCGAATACAACAAGAAAGGAGGGAAATGAAAATGCTGAGAGAAGGAACCTTCGGGACACACTGTAAGTTGCCTCATGTTGTATAGATATTCATAATGATTTAGCTCCCAAGTGAACCCTCTGCCATACTCGTGTGCGTTAGCTGCATTTGTATTAGAGCAGGGTAGGCTCGAGGTAATTATGTAAGCTTCCGCGAACATTAATTTCCTACAACCCAGACAACTTCATGGAATAACACTTCATATTACGTAAGCAGCATGGTGGTAAGACAGGTTGCCAACATGTTGGTTATTTTGAACGCGGAGTGGTAGTTAGAACTAGATGCAGGGACACTCCATTTTGGAAATCGTTAGAGAATGCAATATTGCGAGGTCCACATCTCATGAGTGGGCCGAGGATACCAAATTTCAGGCATTACCTCTCACCACGGACAACGTAGTGGCCAAGGACCTTTACTTAACGACCGAGAGCAGCTGCGTTTGCCTAGAGTTGTCAATGCTAACAGACAAGCAACACGGCGTGAAAAAACCGCAGAAATCAATGTAGAGCGTACGACTAATATATCCAGTAGGGCACTGAGGCGAAATCTGGCGTTAATGAGCTATGGTAGCAGACGAGTGCCTTTTCTAACAGCACGACATCGCCTGCAGCGCCTCTCTGGGGCTCGTCATCATATCGGTTGGATCCTACACGACTAGAAGATCGTCGCCTGGTCAGATGAATCGCGACTTCGGTTGGTAAGACATTAGGGTAGGGTTCGAGGGTGGCGCAGACCCCACGAAGCCATGGACACAAGTTGTCAACAACCCAATGTGCAAGCTGGTGCTGGGTTCATAATACGAGGTGAATTCAAGTTCTAAGGCCTCCGATTTTTTTTCTAATTAACTACTCACCCGACATCGATGAAACTGGCGTTACTTCTCGACGTAATCGCCCTGCAGACGTACACATTTTTCACAACGCTGACGCCATGATTCCATGGCAGCGGCGAAGGCTTCTTTAGGAGTCTGTTTTGACCACTGGAAAATCGCTGAGGCAATAGCAGCACGGCTGGTGAATGTGCGGCCACGGAGAGTGTCTTTCATTTTTGGAAAAAGCCAAACGTCACTAGGAGCCAGGTCAGGTGAGCAGGGAGCATGAGGAATCACTTCAAAGTTGTTATCACGATGAAACTGTTGCGTAACGTTAGCTCGATGTGCGGGTGCGTTGTCTTGGTGAAACAGCACACGCGCAGCCCTTCCCGGACGTTTTTGTTGCAGTGCAGGAAGGAATTTGTTCTTCAAAACATTTTCGTAGGATTCACCTGTTACAGTAGTGCCCTTTTGAACGCAATGGGTAAGAATTACGCCCTCGCTGTCCCAGAACATGTATACCATCATTTTTTCAGCACTGGCGGTTACCCGAAATTTTTTTGGTGGCGGTGAATCTGTGTGCTTCCATTGAGCTGACTGGCTCTTTGTTTCTAGATTGAAAAATGGCATCCACGTCTCATCCATTGTCTCAACCGAGGAAAAGAAAGTCCCATTCATGCTGTCGTAGCGCGTCAACATTGCTTGGCAACATGCTACACGGGCAGCCATGTGGTCGTCCGTCAGCATTCGTGGCACCCACCTGGATGACAATTTTCGCATTTTCAGGTCGTCATGCAGGATTGTGCGCATAGAACCCACAGAAATGCCAACTCTGGAGGCGATCTGTTCAACAGTCATTCGGCGATCCCCAAAAACAATTCTCTCCACTTTCTCGATTATGTCGTCAGACCGGCTTGTGCGAGCCCGAGGTTGTTTTGTAGTCACACGATGTTCTGCCTTCATTAAACTGTCGCACCCACGAACGCGCTTTCGACACATCATAACTCCATCACCACATATCTCCTTCAACTGTCGATGAATTTCAATTGGTTTCACACCACGCAAATTCAGAAAACGAATGATTGCACGCTGTTCGAGTAAGGAAAACGTCGCCATTTTAAGTATTTAAAACAGTTACAATTCTTGCCGCTTGCCGGTAAAATTCCATATGCGGTACGGTGCTGCCATCTCTGGGACATATTGGCAATGAACGCGGCCTCATTTTAAAACAATGTGCATGTTTCTATCTATTTCCAGTCCGGAGAAAAAAAAAATCTTAGGCCTTAGAACTTGAATGCACATCGTATTGTGGCTGTGTTTACATGGAATGGATTGGTTCCCTGCATCCGACTGAAAAGATCAGTGAGTGGAAATTGTTATTTTCGGCTACTTGGAGACCATTTGCAGCTATCATGGACTTTATGTTCCCAAACAAACGATAGAATTTTTATGGATGACAATACGCCATGCGACTGGTTTGAAGAACATTCTGGACAGTTCGAGCGAATGATTTGGCCACCCCGATCGCCAGACACGAATTCCGTCGAACATTTGTGGAACATAAGTGAGAGGTCAAGTGGTCCACAAAATCCTGCATCGCTAACACTTTCGCAATTATGGACAGCTACAGAGGCAGCATGGATCCCCAATATTTCTGCAGGGGCTTCCAGCGGCTTGTTTAGTCCATGCCACGTCGAGTTGCTGCTTTACGCTGGACAAAAGTAGGTTCGACACGGTATTAGTAGGTATCCCCTGACTCTTGTCACCTCAGGGTACGTGAGTGTAGTTTTCTTAAGTGGTCAGAACGTGCTTATTTTCCGCGCCGATAGGGGCCACCAGACGCAACGCCAACTTAAGTGGATCAGTGAGACGCGTTCTGGACGATGATGACGATGATGTTTGGTTCGTGGGGCGCTCAAATGCGCGGTTATCGGCGCCCGTACAAATTTCCAACCTGTGCTCAGCCCAACCTCGCCACTTTCATGATGATGATGAAATGATGAGGACAACAAGAACACCCAGTCATCTCGAGGCAGGTGAAACTCCCTGATCCCGTCGGGAATCCAACCCGGGACCCCGTGCTCGGGAGGCGAGAGAGCGACCGCGAGACCACGAGGTGCGGACCGCGTTCTGGAGTGACTTGTGACATTAGGCGCCAGAATTTTGCATCACGTAGTACGTAATACGCCCGGCGTAGTCAGCAGTCCTCTCAACTGTGACAAAGAGTGACAATGTTTTCCGACACGACGCACTGCGGAGTCCGCCAACGCTTTACGTCAGGTGCGACAAGGCGACTGTTTCCGAATGCGTCTAATGCATTGAACGCTGCGCTGGGTATGCAAAATGGCTGCTAGTGTCCTAAAAAGCTACAACTACGTTTCAGTGCCGAAAAATATGTACAACTTGCTGACTCAGTATATTCATGACTGTTTCTCTGCACTTCTCTTAAATCTGGTGCAAATAATTCAAGTTCTCATCGTCCATTATATGTTAGATTTCGTTTCTCCCTCGCGAAATACCAGTGTCGTACAGTATATTAGCAATTTGGCTAACGCTTTTCACATTCAGCACGTGCGGACTGAATACATATTGCGCTCGCAGATTCTTTTCCTGGGAAAACACAATTGCGCAACGTACACTATAAGACAAGAAAAACGACGCACCACGAAGGAATTATCCGAATTGGATGGAAATCAATAGGTGTGATGTAAATTTATGAACAAACAAATTACCGTTTCAGAAAAATTGGATCGTTTACTCAAGAGAAATAGCTTCAGCTGAGATAATCAATAATGGAATGAGATTTCCACTCTGCAGCGGAGTGTGCACTGATATGAAGCTTCATGGGAGGTTAAAACTGTGTGCCGGACCGAGATTCGAACACAGAACCTTTGCCTTTTGCGGGCAAATGCTCTACCGTCTGAGCTACCCAAGCACGACTCACGCCTCGTCCTCAGAACTTTACTTCTGCCAGTATCTCGTCTCCTACCTTCCAAACTCCTTTATTTCAAGAGTGCTAGTTCTGCAAGGTTCGCAGGAGTGCTTCTGTAAAGTTTGGAAGGTAGGAGACGGGTTTCTGGCAGAAGTAAAGCTGTGAGGACGGGGCGGGAGTCATGCTTGGGTAGCTCAGACGGTAGAACACTTGCCCGCAAAAGGTAGAGGTCTTGAGTTCGAGTCTCGGTCCGGCACGCAGTTTAAATCTCCCAGGAAGTTTCAAGTCAATAATGTGTTGCTCCACCTCTGGTCCTTGCGCAATTCATTATTCGCCTTGGCACTGACTGACAGAGCTGCTGGATTTCCTACTGCGAGATATCGTGCCGTTTTATGTCCAATTGCCGCGTTAGCTCGTCAAAATCCCTAACTGGTTGAAAGGCCCTGCCCATAATGCTCTAAACGTTCTCAGTTGGGGGGAGATGTCCAGCAAACTTGCTGGCTAGGGGAGGGTTTGGGAAACACAAAGGCAAGCAGCAGAAACACTCGCCGTGTGCGGACGGGCATTATCTTGTCGAAATGTAGGCCCAGGATTTCTTGCCATGAAGGGCAACAAAAGGGGGCGTAGAATATTGTCGACGTAACGCTGTATTGTAAGGGTGTCGCGGATGACAACCCTTTGGGTCCCACTATGAAAAGAAAGGGCATCACAGACTATCACTCGTTGTTGTCGGGCAGTATGGCGGGCGACAGTCAGATTAGGACACCAGCACTGACCAGGGCGTCCCCAGACACGTCTTCGCTGGTTCATCTACATCTACGTGATTACTCTGCTATTCACAATAAAGAGCTTGGCAGAGGTTTCAATGAACCACCTTCAAGCTGGTTCTCTAGCGTTCCACTCTCGAACGGCATGCGGGAAAAACGAGCACTTAAATTTTTCCGTGCGAGCCTGATTGCTCTTATTTTATTGTGATTATCATTTCTCCCTATGTAGGTGGATGCCAACAGAATGTACTGGTGATTGAAATTTCATGAAAAAATCCCGTCCCAACGAAAAAGGCCTTTGTTTTAATGATTGCCACTCCAGTTCACGTATCATGTCTGTGACACTATCTCCCCTACTTCGCGATAATACAAAATGAGCTGCCCTTCTTTGTACTTTTTCGGCGTCATCCGTCAGTCCCAGCTGATGCGGATCCCACACCGCACAGCAATACTCCAGAGTAGGGCGGACAAGCGTGGTGTAAGCAGTCTCTTTAGTAGACCTGTTTCACCTTCTAAGTGTTCTACCAATAAATCGCAGTCTTTGGTTTGCCCTACCCACAATATTATCTATGTGATCTTCCAATTCAGGTTATTTGTAATTGTAATCCCTAATATTTAGTTGAATTTTACAGCCTTCACATTTGTGTGACTTATCGAGTAATCGAAATTTAGCTGATTTCTTGTAGTACTCATGTGAATAACTTCATACTTTTCCTTATTCAGGGTCAATTGCCTCTTTTCGCACCATACAGATATCTTATCTAAATCATTTTGCAAGTCGTTTTGATCATCTGATGACTTTACAAGACGGTAAATGACAGCATCATCTGCAAACAATCTAACACGGCTGCAGAGATTGTCTCCTATGTCGTTAATATAGATCAGGAACAATATAGGGCCCACAACACTTCCTTGGGGCACGCCGGATATTACTTCTGTTTTGCTCGATGATTTTCCGTCTATTACTACGAACTGTGAGCTTTATGACAGGAAATCACGAATCCAGTCGCACAACTGAGGCAATACTCCGTAGGCACGCAGTTTGGTTAGAAGACGCTTGTGAGGAACGGTGTCGAGAGCCTTCAGAAAATCTAAAAATATGGAATCAATTTGACATCCTCTGCCGATAGCATTCATTACTTAATGAGTATGAAGGGCTAGTTGTGTTTCACAAGAAAGTTTTTTTCTGAAACCGTGCTAACTATGTGTGAATAAATCATTTTCTTCGAGGTACTTCATAATGTTCGAATATAGTATACGTTCCAAAACCCAACTGCAAATCGACGTTAGTGATATAGGCCTGTAATTCAGCAGATTACTCCTGCTTCCGTTTTTGGATATTCGTGTGACTTGAGCAATTTTCCAGTCTTTAGGTACGGATCTTTCTGTGAGCGAGTGGTTGTACATAACTGCTAAATATGGAGCTATTTTATCAGCATACTCTGAGAGGAACCTGGCTGGTATACAATCTGTACCGGAGGCCTTGCCTTTATTAAGTGATTTAAGCTGCTTTGCTACACTGAGGATATCTACTTGTATGATTCTCATCTTTGCAGTTCTTGATTGGAATTCAGGGATATTTACTTCGTCCTCTTTGGTGAAGGAGTTTCGGAAAACCGTGTTTAATAACTCTGCTTTAGTGGCACTGTCAGCAACTTCACCGTTGTTATCGCGCCGTGAGGTATTGATTGTGTCATGCCAATGGTGTGCTTTTTGTATGACCAGAATCTCTTTGGCTTCTCTGCCAGATTTCGAGACAGAATTTCGTTGTGGAAATTATTAAAAGCATCTCGCATTGAAGTACGCGAGGCTCAGTTCGAAGTGGTAATGATCACTCAAGACAATTCTATTCCAGTCAAGTCAATGAGATTCCAAGCCGAAGACGCGGCTGGAGACGCCGTGAATAGTGGTGGGATACCAACCTGGCTGCCACCCGCCATATTGCCCGACAAGTTATGGTATCGGGTGCCATTTCTTTTCATAGCAGGACCCCTTTGGTTGTCATCCGCGGCACCCCTGCATCACTTCGACGATATTCTACGCCCGCAAGATATCCTCGGCTTACATTTTAGCAAGATAATGACCGCCCGCGCACGGTGAACGTTTCCACTACTTGTTTTCGTCCTTGTCAAAGCCTATCTTAGCCAGTAAGGTCGCCTGACATCTTCCTCCAATTGAGGGAGTTTGGAGCATTAGGAGCAGGACCTTCCATCCAACTCGGGATTTTGACTATCTAACGCGCCAATTGGACAAAATGTGACACGATATCCCTCAACAGGACATCCAACAACTCTCTCAATCAACACCAAGCCTAATAACTACTTGCGTAAGGACCAGAGATAGACCAACACATTATTGACTTCTTAGTTTGTGAAGCTCTTTGTCTCAAATAAACTATCCAATTTTTCTGCAATTGTAATCATTTGTTTGTCTGTAGATATACATCACATCTATCGACTTCCGTCCCATTCGGATAATTCCTTCGTGGTATGTCGCTTCTTTTTTTGTTCTTCTCTTTTTTTAGCCTTTTTCTTAGAGAGTATTTAAATTTTGTGCCCCTGCCGACGCAAAAAAGTCGTGTGCGCAAGGCGCAAAATTCCTGCTCCTAGGAACACGGCTTAATCGCTGGTGTTGACGTAGTGGCCGAGTGAGAAAGCTCTTCTTGGCACATTTCTACTTCCGGTTTGGTCCTTGCAGTCCAGGCCTGGCTGTTAACTTGGTGAAGCGCCTTGAGAACGAAGTTAGCCAGAGCGGAAAAAATGTGTGGCACACGACTTCAAAGCTTTTCAATATGTCAGTTGATGACTGTCACAGAGGAAAATTATTCGGTGAGAACTTTATGTTCAATTTGTTGCTGTCATCGCTTCGTATCTCATCCGAAAATTCGCACTGAACATTTAGCTTTTCTATTCGCCATGGTTAATCGTTTACTTGTGTGTTTATCAATATAATTTGAACGTCGGTGTGAGTGATGGCAGTCACCGATATCTACAGTACACGCCTTATCTTCCTCTAAGTCGTCTGCCAACTATTGGCTTCTGCGTTTAATGTTTTTAATTTATTACCTGAGCTAGGACAATTTGTTACAGATATTTTTCCCAAGTTATTGTGATTGTTCAGGGAGTACCAAAGCAGAAAATAGGATCACTTAACCACAACAACCTCTTATTTATATTCTGCTGTAATATTTTAAATATTTTCGGACCACATGTGGTATATTGCGTCTTAGGTTGTTTAACCAAGTATAATTATTGGCATCTGGAGTGAACTTTTGCAGGCAAACCTCACTAGTGTTTAAGTGGAAGTACTTACTTTTTTTAAACTGTAATTCTTTCTTTCCGTTATAATTCTGCGTTATTTGCCATTCTGACTGACTATCATTACTATTCCCATTCTGCAATGGGCTTTTTATGTCAATGCATGTGAACTTACTTATTTCAGAAGTACATTTCTTTAATTGTGCTTAGAAATACAAGTTATTTACTTTTTTGTAAGATCTTATCGGACCAAACTGCTTAGGGTATCGCTTCCTAAGCTTACACACTGCTTAATCTAACTTATGCTGTGGACAACACAAACACACCCATGCCCGAACGAGGACTCGAACCTCCGACGGGGGAAGCTGCGCCAAACGTGACAAGACGCCTCAGACCGCGCGGCCTACTTAATTTATTCACTAGGCATTCGGCTGCCTCCACTGTTCATAAAATTTCGCAGAAGATGTCTAGCAAATTAATGAGTAAATGCTGTTCTTTTGTTAAATGTTGAGATCTCTCTCTGGAGAAATTCTGTGCTGAGAGATTTTGTTAAATTTTGCTGACAGCCAAGCTGATGAAGTTGTTTGTGTTAAGAATTGTGTTCATTGGCGACCTGGCGTGGTACCACTGAAACCATCGTGCCTGCTCCCTATCAACAGTGTGTCGAGTAAGTGATGAGTCAACATTACATTTTCAGAGCCCAATACATCTAAGACAAATAATATTGAAGAACCAGAAGCATGAGAGTAAGTCTAGTTTTGTAAAGTGCGACGTCAATCGTTAATGCTAACAATGCTGTCGATCTTAGTTGATGGCGCGGCCACACATTGTAGGCCTGCTGTCACGGGCGGATGCGTCTAGCAACTGCTGTAGTTAGTTACGGGAGACTGACTTCCGTCTGGTTCTTCGAGCGTCTAAAAAATGATTCAACTGATACTGTGAGCAATTTGTTTTGTAAAGTAGATATGGTGGCTTTATGATAAAAAAAACTGATAGTTATCCTAATGATCTATGCTTTCCGACAGTCAATATTAAACGCTGATATCAGTAAAACATTTATGCCCTGATAAGAGAAAGGGGCCTCAATCATTCCCATTATACACAAAAGAGCCAAAGAAACTGATGCACCTGCCTAACATCGTGTAGGGCCCCCGGGAGCACGTAGAGGTGCCGCAACACGACGTGGCATGGACTCGACTAATGTCTGAAGTAGTGCTGGAGGGAACTGACACCATGAATTTTGCATGGCTGTCCATAAATCCGTAAGAGTACGAGGGGGGTGAAGATCTCTTCTTAACTGCACGTTAAAGGCATCCCAGATATGCTCTATAATGTTCATGTCTGGGGAGTTCGGTGGCCAGCGGAAGTGTTTAAACTAAGGAGAGTGTTCCTCGAGCCACTCTAGCAATTCTAGGCGTATGGAGTGCCGCATTGTCCTGTTGGAATTGCCCAAGTCCGTCGGAATGCACAATGGACGTGAGTGTATGCAGGTAATCAGACAGGATGCTTACGTACGTGTCACCTGTCAGAGTCGTATCTAGAATCATCAGGAGTCCATATCACTCCAACTGCACTCGCCGCACACCATTACAGAGCCTCCACCAGCTTGAACAGTCCCCTCCTGACATGCAGGGTCCATGGATTCATGACGCGTTGTCTCCATACCCGCACAAGTCCATCCGCTCGATTCAATTTGAAACGACACTCGTCCGACCAGGCAACATGTTTCCAGTCATCAACAGTCCAATGTCGGTGTTGACGGGCCCAGGCTAGGAGTAAAGCTTCGTGTCGTGCAGTCATCAAGGGTACACGAGTGGGCCTTCGGCTCCATATCGATGATGTTTCGTTGAATGTTTCGCACGCTGACACTTGTTGATGCCCCAGCATTCAAATCTGTAGTAATTTGCTGAAGGATTGCCCTTCTGTCATGTTGAGTGATTCTGGTCAGTCGCCGTTGGTCGCGTTCTTGCAGGATCTATTTCCGGCAGCAGCGATGTCGGAGATTTGATGTTTTGCCAGGTTCTTTATATTCCTTATTTATCGCTAGTTCGGAGACGCTGTGTGCCATCGTTCGTGTGCCGAATATAACACCACTTTCAAACTCACTTAAATCTTGGCAACTTGTCGTTGTAGTAGCAGTAACCGATCTAACAACTGCGCCAGACACTTATTGTCTTATATCGGCGTTGCCGACAGCAGCGCCGTATTCTGCCAATCTATACCAGTTTCTTTGGCGCTTCAGTGTATATGGATACGTGCGAAAATGTTTGCAACTTTTCCCGCTATGTGTATGTTGGCGCTAGTGTGCACCGTGACGAAAATGAGCACATTGTGTAGCAGTGTGGCGGGGCGGTTGGAGGGTCGCTGTCCGCCGCTTCTTAGTGTAAAGTGAGTTTTCTTAACAATGGGCTTCCAGTTCTGATAGCTGGGGTTTTCGATCTTTCAATGTTTCCTTATTTTGTTCCTTTCATTGCAGGTAAACGCACTTTTAACATGTCAGGTTTTCAACTGGTGACTTTGAACTATGACGCCCTGCATGTGGTGACTAAAGTTTGAGAAGGCTGAGTCCCTTCGTTCCCGCATCAGGGGTTAAATGTTTTGCTGAAGTGTGAGTATTTCATATTGGTTGTCACAAAGCATATATTATTAGGATAAATAACTGTACTTTTATCATAATGTCTATTGTATTGACATCTGAAGGTGTCATCTGACGCCACGAAACAGGTCGCGTTCCTGTGAACTTTATATACAGCTGAAAGCGGTTTACTACAAAAACATAGATTATGGTTTACTTCAGCTTCGGTGACCTCAACAGCAAATTACACTCCTGGAAATGGAAAAAAGAACACATTGACACCGGTGTGTCAGACCCACCATACTTGCTCCGGACACTGCGAGAGGGCTGTACAAGCAATGATCACACGCACGGCACAGCGGACACACCAGGAACCGCGGTGTTGGCCGTCGAGTGGCGCTAGCTCCACAGCATTTGTGCACCGCCGCCGTCAGTGTCAGCCAGTTTGCCGTGGCATACGGACCTCCATCGCAGTCTTTAACACTGGTAGCATGCCGCGACAGCGTGGACGTGAACCGTATGTGCAGTTGACGGACTTTGAGCGAGGGCGTATAGTAGGCATGCGGGAGGCCGGGTGGACGTACCGCCGAATTGCTCAACACGTGGGGCGTGAGGTCTCCACAGTATATCGATGTTGTCGCCAGTGGTCGGCGGAAGGTGCACGTGCCCGTCGACCTGGGACCGGACCGCAGCGACGCACGGACGCACGCCAAGACCGTACGATCCTACGCAGTGCCGTAGGGGACCGCACCGCCACTTCCCAGCAAATTAGGGACACTGTTGCTCCTGGGGTATCGGCGAGGACCATTCGCAACCGTCTCCATGAAGCTGGGCTACGGTCCCGCACACCGTTAGGCCGTCTTCCGCTCACGCCCCAACATCGTGCAGCCCGCCTCCAGTGGTGTCGCGACAGGCGTGAATGGAGGGACGAATGGAGACGTGTCGTCTTCAGCGATGAGAGTCGCTTCTGCCTTGGTGCCAATGATGGTCGTATGAGTGTTTGGCGCCGTGCAGGTGAGCGCCACAATCAGGACTGCATACGACCGAGGCACACAGGGCCAACACCCGGCATCATGGTGTGGGGAGCGATCTCCTACACTGGCCGTACACCTCTGGTGATCGTCGAGGGGACACTGAATAGTGCACGGTACATCCAAACCGTCATCGAACCCATCGTTCTACCATTCCTAGACCGGCAAGGAACTTGCTGTTCCAGCAGGACAATGCACGACCGCATGTATCCCGTGCCACCCAACATGCTCTAGAAGGTGTAAGTCAACTATCCTGGCCAGCAAGATCTCCGGATCTGTCCCCCATTGAGCATGTTTGGGACTGGATGAAGCGTCGTCTCACGCGGTCTGCACGTCCAGCACGAACGCTGGTCCAACTGAGGCGCCAGGTGGAAATGGCATGGCAAGCCGTTCCACAGGACTACATCCAGCATCTCTACGATCGTCTCCATGGGAGAATAGCAGCCTGCATTGCTGCGGAAGGTGGATATACATTGTACTAGTGCCGACATTGTGCATGCTCTGTTGCCTGTGTCTATGTGCCTGTGGTTCTGTCAGTGTGATCATGTGATGTATCTGACCCCAGGAATGTGTCAATAAAGTTTCCCCTTCCTGGGACAATGAATTCACGGTGTTCTTATTTCAATTTCCAGGAGTGTATTTGTCACTTCTAACATCCTTCATCACTTTTGTCTCTCGTTTTCTTTTTTTAAGAACTTTCAGTATTGCAGCGCGTCAGCAATTAAGTATCGAAATAATTATGAAAAATCCGCCTCGATTGCACAAAGAACCTGGTGTTTACCTAGGTTTCAGCGTGGGTAACCACGCCTTCTTCAGAACAAATGTAAAACAGCTTGCCTAAACAGGCATAGTCAAAGGCTAAAATCAACACCTACACCGGCAAGACCCCATAGAAATTTTTAAAAATACACGGCAGAGGCGGATTTTTCATAATTATTTTCTTTTTTTTCTTTTTTTTATGATTCATATTCTCTACGAATTACACTTTTTCATTCCAAGCAACAAGTCATGTAATTCTTCCTCACTCTGACTGAGGATAGCATTGTAAACAGCGAATCTTATCACTGATATCCTTTCCTCCTGAACTTTAATTCACTTCTCAACTTTTCTTTTATTTCCATTAATGGCTCTTCGATTTATAGACCGAACAGTAGGGGCGAAATGCTGGATACCTGTCGCACAACCTGTTTAATCCGAGCACTCTGCTTTTAGTCTACCGTTCTTGAAAATAGTTCAAATGGCTCTGAGCACTATGGGACTTAACTGCTAAGGTCATCAGTCCGCTAGAACTTAGAACTACTTGAAGCTAACTAACCTAAGGACATCACACACATCCATGCCCGAGGCAGGATTCGAACCTGCGACCGTAGCGGTCGCGCGGTTCCAGACTGTAGCGCCTAGAACCGCTCGGCCACCAAGGCCTGCTCTTCCGTTCTTCATTTCTCCTTCTTGGTCATGTAAGCATTGCATATTACCCGTCTTTCTCTATGTTTTACAGAATTTCTAACGTCTTGCACCATTTTGCGCCTTTTCCAGGTCACTGAATGCTATTAAAGTTCCTTGGGGATTTCTTAGTTTTCTCATCAGTTATCAAGAGCTGGTGTCCTTACCTTTCCGAAAGCCAAAGTGGCCGTCACCCAAGAGATCCGCAGTTTTCTTTTCCATCCTTTGGTGTACTGCTCTCTTCAGCACCTTGGAGGCATGAACTGTTAAGCCGTTTGCGCGATAGTTCTCGCATTTAGCTGCCTTTGCTAACTTCTAGATCGTACGGAATGATTACCAATGAGGCGGGTGGTCGCACTCATTACCGAGCACCTCTTACCTCAGGGACGCACCGGTTGAGATGGTCGTGGCGAGGCCCGCCCCTCACGACCGCGCAGGAATCAAGTGGAGCGGCACGACCTCAGGGGTGCAGCCCAGCCCACGACTTTCACGCCGCTCCTCGCCCTCGGAATGGGAGCAGAGCCCTGTGTCGGGCCCAGGGGACGTCCGCACTGCTCTTCGCGGCGAAAGTGATAGACAGACCGGCCCAAAGCCGCACAGACGATTGCGTACCCTTGAGGTGCACGCCGATTGCTTAGCTACAAAAGCGACAGAAGGGCCAGGTTCGTCACAACTTCCTCTTTCTACATTCAACCAAGCCATTCCGCTTACTAACGCTGTGAAGTACATAAGACTGACTATTGACTGAAAAAACTAACTTGGAATTGACATCTCCTCGCCACGTAACACAAAGCCCATAATCGACTAAAACTGGCAATCAACTGTACTTCGAATCTGTATCGTTCTATCATTATCGTCATCTATAAATGTCTCATCCGTCTCACACTAGCTTATGCCAGTGTTGCTTGACTCTCAGCCCCTCCTAAATTTCGAAAATATCTTGATCTGCGAGAAAGACCTGCATTTCGCCTCGCCTTCCGCATCTTTCCCAGCTCGCATCCTATATCCACTCATCGCTATCCCACGCCTTCTTCTTTTTCTAGAACACAGTGCATTAACATATAAACCCAACATCCAATATCCTACTAACCAATCACCTTCCCAGGTACCTTGTTACGCCACTACACTCATATCCCACATTTCATGCACTTCCATGCTTATCCTGTCCTCTCCCGCCGTTAACTGCAACCAAATCCCACTTCCGAACTACAAAATTTCCTCGAGATACAGCAGTCCTACCGCGCATAGCCTACAACTCTCTATAGCAGCTTTCTCCCAAAGTTTTCTGCAGATTCTCCCGCGGTCCACCTACTTCTCATTCATTATCAGAGGAAATATTTTCAGCAAAAAATGCAACCATTGACCTCTCGTGAAAGCAGAATTTTAATTTTTCCATTATATGGTTGCTGTTGCTTCTGAAAACCTTTGTTCGTCACAGTCGCAGCATGCCAAATCCGTAATGGGTTGAAGTCCAATAGTATGTACTTCCGCCAGTTTGTTAAGGATTTCATTACAGTAACCAGTTGTTCATCTCCGTAGCGAATACAACCGACGTTCATACATCACCAACACCATCATTATATCTGACCAACATCAGCGTCAATGAAATCAAAATAATATGCAACTGCATGGGCGTAAACAATTGGTACGAAGAAGCACAAGACATAAGCATCTGGAGGCAACATGTGAGTTCGAGTCCCTTAGGACACAAGAAGAAGAAGAAGGAAGATTTAATTCGCATATCAGTACTGAAAAATTGTCAAGTTGTCATTTGCGCATGCTTTTTCACCAAAAATCGTAGCATCATTTGTTATGGTATGCTAAATTTGTATACTACATAATGCCTTAGCTGAAGGGCAGTTTTATCCGCCACCAGCTCGCCCCCTTGTGGTGAACTGAAATAATAAAGAACGTAAAAGGACAGGTTCCTGAGTTACGCCTCAGTATAGTACATAATTTCAGATCATCAGTAATCTTTGTATCTACATTCGTTGCAGTAATAACAGAAAAATAAAAGTCCACAGAAAACTTTTCGAAAGACAGCAAGAAACGCGGCCCCTAGACATTAACTGAGTTTTACTACTTGGTTGAAGCTTGGTTCAAGTTCTTTATACTTGAAATGTTTGCAGTCTCTGAATAGGAGCACCTAGAGATCGAAACACGTAGTGTCCGGATAAAGCAAACAAGCACTTCTTGTGTCCGGTAGCTACCAAGTGAACTAAAATACAAAGCATTTATAAGACTAAGACGTCATGATACACGGATTCCACCTCACATAGATTGACAGCTAGAAGGATACAAAGAAACATACTACAGGGCAGTATAGGAACTTATAATGGAATTCAGTTTCCTAAAGGTGACCATAAAATAAAGGTAAAAGGTTCCTTAAGAAAGGGACATGTAAGATTCACGATGTAAAGGTCGAAAACTCCATGAACTGTATCATTGTTGTTGTTGTGGTCTTCAGTCCCGAGACTGGTTTGATGCAGCTCTCCATGCTGCTCTATCCTGTGCAAGCTTCTTCATCTCCCAGTACCTACTGCAACCTACATCCTTCTGAATCTGCTTAGTGTATTCATCTCGTGGTCTCCCTCTACGATTTTTACCCACCACGTATACGCATCTGAAAATGAGCTTGTCTGCAAATAGAGCATTTTACAATAAAAAAATGAAGCTCATTTCATTAAAGTTTGAGGTGTGTGTGTGTGTGTGTGTGTGTGTGTGTGTGTGTGTGTGTGTGTGTGTGTGTACCTACCACCAAAACTTCGCAAGCGTATCTCGCAGCCTCCGGGGGTTATATGGTGTGATAACTCTCCATTCCTCAAGAACAAAGGAGGTTTCGTTTTGGAACTGCAAAGATTAGTTACGAAGATTAGAGTGTCTAAAGAGCGCAGATGTTCGCGATAGCCTAATAAATGTACGACTCGTTTATCCGTGCGTGCCCCTGTGATACTGCCACACACTCCGGCAGGACCAAGGGGGTTATTTGGTACTATAGCCTTTCATCCCCCAGCCATGAAGAAGGATTAGTTTGGAATGGATTCGAAGACATGGGTGCCAAAAGAGAGCATCACACCATTGGAATTCTTGTAGGAAGACGGTGTAGCTGATTGGAATCGAGTGCCGAAGTGGCCGAGTCTGTTCAAAATGTTCCTTCTAGAATCTTCGAGAATGTTTGACAATGTTGTAGAATGTTCCAAAATGTTACAGAAGATTCTAGAATGTTCTATACCTCCACAGTAATCCGGAATTAATGGAAGCTTACACATTTTCGGCAAACGTTTCTTGTTACTCCAAACTCGGCTCCAGCAGATAAAATCAATATACGTTTGAAGAAATCATTTCTTTGGTCTCGTGTGAGGAAAGGACAAATATGAGAGATCAATTTTGCAATGATTAGTCGAAAAACTCTTACAAATTAGTGAAAGTACTCACCCAATTTATTGTGTAACTGGCCAAATTTAACTTACAAGTGATTTATGCAACATCGTCAACAGCCCAAATGAATAAATACATCATTGTTCAAAAAAATTGCTAAAGTTTGTTTTTTGAAAGAGACATTCCACGATAATAAGTGAAGTAGCTGACGATATTAATTTAAAAATTTAAAACAAGAAGTGGTCGTGAACAATCATCAAAAGATTATGAAGAAACAGTATTTATTCCGAGAATTCCGCTTGTGAAGATATTTCTGATTATGAGTGATAATTTTTCCTCTTCTTCTGATTCATTAGCTCCGTATATATTATCTTTGATGGTCTAGAATATTGTTTATGTTTTGCTTTCTTTGCATTGTTACATGAGTCTCCTTCCAGCTGAGTATGCAAAAGTTTCGATGCACATTTCATTTTCTTTCTAATGCTCATGTGTAATGGGCTGTGTGAAACCAAATGTAATAGACAGCGTTGTTGTACGAACTGTGATGAGCAAGCGATATCGATCGTTGCAGTCGGCAGTGGAGACAAAGCGTGGAGCGTCGTGGCGTAGCGCGGGCTGTGTTGCGTAATCGTACCGCACAGAATCACACGAAAATTCACGACCGCGTACTTATTTCTCGGTTACGTTATAAACCAAATGTCGATGAGGATGCCACGAAAAAAAAACTTAAACTGTGAATACCTTGAGCTTCATTGAGTAAGCTACAAAGAGCCCTGACAATGCTTACGCAGATGTATTGTGACTGTCGTGGTTATAGGACCGAACTATTTTGCACGTAACCGACTCTCACGAAGCAGCGTAATTTGAACTAATTAGCTCGTCTGCAACTTAAAGAGCTGCCATGCGCACTAAAACATCAACTATAGCCGTGAACAGCTGGTCCCGGCGGAGTTTCGGCGACTGTTGCAAGGCGCCTTCCTCTACACTGCACCCTGAGGGCCGGTCGCGGTGGCCGAGCGATTCTAGGCGCTTCAGTCTGTAACTGCGCAACTGCTACGTTCGCAGGTTCGAATCCTGCCTCATGTATGGATGTGTGTAATGTTCTTAGGTTAGTAAGGTTTAAGTAGTTCTAAGTTATAGGGGACTGATGACCTCAGATGTTAAGTCCCATAGTGCTCAGAGCCATTTGAACCATTTTTGAACACCCTGAGGAACGGGACTTGCAACAGTCGCTGAAACGTGAAATTTTATAGTTGACAATGCGGCTTCAAACCCAGAAGAATTTTATTGACTAGCCGTCGAGTTTGCAAACTGATTGTGACGTCTGCACTGTTTTCTCCAGAACAGCAAATCCGAGATCGTGAATCCTATAAATGTACAGACTGTAATATCACGATCAGTGAGTGAAATTAAATGCTGTACTGTTTTAAACCTGCGTACTGAAAAGGAAGCGTATGTGTATGGAACCTTATAATTGCTCACGTACTAAACTGGATGTACACAACAACGATTACGTCCGACTGCCTTGTGACCACAAAAACACAAAAAATGGTTCAAATTGCTCTAAGCACTATGGGACTTAACATCTGAGGTCATCATGCCCCTAGACTTAGAAATACTTAAACATGCCTAACCTAAGGACATCACACACATCCATGTCCGAGGCACGATTCGAACCTGCGACCGTAGCACCAGCGCGGTTCCGAACTGAAGCGCCTAGAACCACAGCGGCCGGCCACAGAAACACAAAGGAGGAAAATATTACTGCCTGGAGGAGCTTATATCAAACAAGAGGATGCATCAAAGGCAATTTCATGGCTAATGGAGCGGTAGTAATTACGCCGCCAATATCGAAGAGCTGCCGCTGACGTCACTACGCATCGTCTGGAAAAAGATAAGCTGCAACGCCAAGCGCTCTCTCCCCGTAAAGACTCATAGAATTTCGTGTACTTTTAAATGTGATTTCTTTTTGTTTTGGGTACTTTCTAAGAATGATTGGCTATCGAACGCGCGGGCGCCTCACGGTCTACATCAAACGCCTGACTCTATGCTGACGACATGACTCTGGTGGCGCGAGTTATGGATTCTGTTTACAGCACTCACTAGAGCAACGAAAAAAGACAATAGTTTACTAATTGTAAGTTACTATTAAATGCAAATGAAAGTAGTAGCTTTACTTACTTTACTCGTCAGCCACGTGTTCTTCGTGCACTATTCCTCGTGTTGTATAAGCCGCCGGCAGCAGTCCTTTTCTCCCATAACTCGGGTACACTCTTGATGTGTCAGTCAAAAATATCGGGTAAGTACAGAAGGGTCCATTTTTCAACGCAACCTCAAGTTGCGAAAAAATAGGTGCTGGAAGAGGTAGATTGATTCCCGATGTTCTAGACGCTCTTCTCTTTTTATCGACGATTTGACAGATTTACACATGCGTTTGATCTTCTGTGTGTGAACAGATGGATCATTCGACGACACAAATTCAACAGAATGCTTCACAAATTCATGGTGAAATCCTTCTTTCATTAAGGTATTGTGTGATTTAAAGCCGTTTGTTATCACTTCCGTGCCTGACAATTTAAAGTGATTTATCAGAGAGATTTAAGTTTGCTTCCCCCCTGAATAATGCGTTCAGCTGCAATTTTTCAATGGTCGTCCTCTCTGGTATTTCCTGGTAGCTATATGTGATTCGCCCATTTCGGCAACTTTATTTTGTCCACCAATTGGCACTCCCTCGTTCGTAACGTAACAGACTTCTCATCAGGAGCTGTAGTAGTCGCACACGGTGTTCGTAGACAGTTGTGTTTTAGAAGCTGTAGCTCGTAGCGTATAGCCTCTTATCTAACAAGAAACTAAAATGATACTCTTCTCAATGGATAATTCGGAACTGTCAAATCATGTGTTCTTTCTTATAGATGTTCTCTTGTGATGGTAGACGCAGTACAGTTGTAAAGGAAACTCACTATCCGCAGCTTTCTTGCGAAGTTTCAGGGAGTCGATTACACGACAATCTACACAGTTCCTACTATCCTCATTTGTAAGCAATCCGAAGCCGCAACAAAATTTAAGCGAATTTCCTCACTACGTAAACGAGGAATTAGATTTCGTCATGTGAGACTACTAGCACTCGGAACTTAAACGCTTTCACTCATTGCTATTCACAACTGAAAACGATAAACTGTGTTTCCCCGGCAACGAACGGAACATTTACAATAATTCGCGTCACCAGAGTAATGTGGTCGACATTGAGTTGCACATTCGATATACATCGTTAGCGTCCGCGCGTTCGATAGGTATTTATTCTTGGAAATTATATTCTTTTGTGGCTTCTTTAGATATAAATGTAATGTCAGTTAAGTGTATAATAGTCTATGTTGACATAGTACAGCGACCAAAAACGTTAGCTATTGCTATTTTCTACCTCTCGGTTCTAGGCGCTCAGTCCGCAACCGCGCGACTGCTACGGTCGCAGGTTCGAATCCTGCCTCGGGCATGGATGTGTGTGATGTCCTTAGGTTAGTTAGGTTTAAGTAGTTCTGAGTTCTAGGGGACTGATGACCACAGATGTTAAGTCCCATAGTGCTTAGAGCCATTTTAACCATTTTTTTCCACCTCTATCGTTCTCCTTTATTTTATTGAAGCTGCTGTTGCATGTTTTTCACATGTTCTTTTCGAGTAAGTGTTTTCATACATGTGTGTAGAAATTTTATCGAGAGCGTTTACGTGTTTCGTTGTAGGTGCCAGGTCGCGTAAGTTGCTGCGTCCACCATAAGATTCCGGGCGCCAACCAATCTTAGCAAAGCTGTTCCCGCTATTGGTGTGTTTACTTTCAATAAGACGTCGCATTATAGCATTCTCATTACCAAATGTGATCTTATTTAACTTTTTCCATTATAACTGAACAAAATTATGGTCGTTTCCTTAATTATTCAAAGATTTATTTGCAGGAGTTTTCGTATAATATGCTCCTTTGATATTTGTTGCAAACTCTGACGTGGCTACTTCTATTGAGTTTTGGAAGTAAAACGGGTTTCTTTTGCGTTTAAACAATCGAAATTCACGGTCAGAATTACGTAAAGTAGATCTCGATGTCTGAGAAAGGTTTTATTCACACGACGGTATCCACCGAACTGCCGTTTCAATTTAAAATACTGCAGTTTCCAGTAAGATTAGCATTTAGTGTCACTATAATCAAGGGACAAAGGTGATCGTTAAGTTGTTGTGGTGTTAATTTTAAAGAATCATACTTTTTTCACGGTCAGTTATATGTAGCCTGCTCTGGGGATGGGGAACTGAGTTTATGTATGTACTCATCAAATAACAAAATGACAAATATAGTTCATACGCAAATGTGGTGATAGAATAAATTAACTGAGTATGAAATATAGTGAGAACAAAGCAAAGCTTTCTTTCACTAAATTAAATACAGCGCTATTGATTATTTGATCATATAGTATAGCTTTATAATTTCTGTATTTAAAAGTAGATTCTTTTTGGATACACCTACAGCGAATTATTGATTTTTGTGTCAAGAGCTACCCTTGGTTCCCTTGTAGTGTGCTGTAGTGGTTGCGCTGAGATAGCTGTTGTTTGTCTGGGGATACTAGTGTCTGAAGTGGTCGCTACCACATTCTGGTGGTCACCAGGACGTCTTCCGTCTCTTTCACATCAGTGTATACTGTAAGGGTAAAAGCTGCAGATATATCTAAGTAGTCGAGCTTTTGTGAATATTTTTGAATGTCAACGAATGTTTTCGAATACCCTGAAATATTCTCGAATGTTCTAGATTTTATAATGTTCTTGAAAGTTCGTGAATTTTTTTAAATGTTGTCGATTGTTTTGGAATGTTCTCGATATTCTATAATGAAGTGATTAGTAGAGTACTTTATTTCAAATTAGGGTATTGCTGAATACTTCAGTGTATTTAAGAGTACTGGAGAGTATTTGTGAGCATTCGAGAGTACTTCTAGCGTCGCACACAAACATTTTTATGATTCTTTTGAATGTTAATTTTTAATGTGTTCTCGTATGTTCTCGAGTTATCTGCAATGTTAACAGAAAACAAACCAAAATTGAAACCGGACGAAGCGGGTTTTCTTCAGCTGTTAGATTAATAACAATAAATAAAGCTGACTGCATTTGAAGGAAGTCACCAGGCAACAAGACCAATGGGCCGACCTCGTACAAGGTGGAAAGATGGCATAGAGAAGGACATAGCAGCGTTAGGAATTTCCACAAGGTGGACAGAGACTGCGAGAGATAGAAAGCGGTGGAAGCAGATAGTTGATGCCGCGCGTGGTCTACAGGGCTTGTGATCGCCGAGGAGAAGAGAAGAAGAAGAATGCGAGAGAAGCGCTGAATAATCTTTGTTCTTCGTAACAAAATAAATCGATTAAGATTAATGTCGGAGTAACTCTTTCGAACATAGTGCGACTAATTACCCTACCTGTGCTTGTCCAGTCAGTGGTTGCGCTCCATCGCTATTGACATCGTCTTGACGAAACGTTAAACCCGAACCTTGGCTTCTTTCCTCCAGTCTTAACTACGTGTTGTAAACATAGTTCATGGAACACCCAACAAACTCGAACAGCACCTCCTAAACTAAAGTGTTGAGTGAAAACACTGCAAGCACTATGAATATTTCGCAACGATGAATAAATGGCACTGGTCAAGTCAAGTGACGGGTACTCACGGCACCGATTGATGTAAACGAAGTCTTGCAGACACACCGCACTCGTCTCTTAAAGTGAAGCTTACCGACTTCCCGCACCATGGCATAAATAACACTGCACGGCGCACACTACCGGCAGCGACTTCCCGGCGGCCAATAGAGAGAGTCTTTATCGCGTTATGTCAGTCAACTAGGTTGGCTACTGTATGAACAAGGATTCAGAGCTTGTAGGGTGGGTGGGTCGCGATTTACTGTCCAGTCTTATCGCCGTGAGCCACAGGTGAAACGCTATCCCAGCCCTCGTTACGGTATGCGATAAGACTACAAACCAGCACAAAGTTCTTATACTTTTGTTGTCAAACACTTTCACCCACTGTAGTAATACCATTCGGACGTTACGAAATTAGCTGCGTTATTTAGCTTACTCTGACTATTTGATTTACGGAGCAGATACGATTAAACAGTTCATTTTCTCTAGATTCAGCAATGAAGTGTTGGAAGTAATCGTTTTTCGAAACAATAAACGTCGGAGAATTTGTATGGCTACATCCATAGCCTTCAACATTTTTTTACGGAAACAGAAGCTGAATCATTAATAAACAAATATTGTGCCTAGACCGTATGTCGCTAAGGAAAATTAAAAATTGTTATTTTAAAATGTACACCCAGTAAAACATTTGCCAAGACTTCAAAATATACAAAATTTAACATTTTATTGGCAGCACTACATGATTTTTATACAGTGTCAGTACTCTATTTTGCTGAGCAATGGAGCATTATTCCTTATCATATGCTACACGAAATAGTTCACTGAACTGAAAAAATGCTAGCTCTAGAAAATATTCATAGGTTTCGGCCTAATGCGTTAAGGGCAGATGTAGGACAAAATTTTGAAAACTGAATTTGTTTTTAATTGTGCAATTTATTAGATTGATTCTTCAAGAACAACATTGCAAAGTTTCTCAATTGAATTCTGGCTAGAAATATGTTTCAAAAAAGTTTGTTTAAGCATCTACACATACCACGCCCACTCTTTGTATGCTGTGATCCACACGTTTTCTACACTAGAAATTTTTTGTGTGTTAATTTTTCATTCACACAATCGAAAAAAAAGCAGGTGAGTCTAAAAAGCTGAGAGAAAGATTATCTTTGCTTGTTCCTTTGTTTACAATGTGATTTTTAGAAGATGGAAAGCTGCTGACAGGTGTTAACAGACTGACAGACTTTAATTTCCTTAAATTCACACTTCACAAATATATTATGGAAAAGCTTTCAGGGATAACTTGCATAGTGTAAAAATAAATAATGCAGCAGTCTCTGTGAGCAATCTTCTTTCACAAAGTTTCCACAGGTGGTAATCCTCAACATTCTCTTTGTGAAATATCGTGGTACAAATATCTTCAGGCAGAAGCCAGTGGAAAGCCATACGCCCAAAAACCTGATTAGCCGCTTGCTGGTTTAGATATTATAAAACCAACGTCCAGGTACCTATTCAATGCTGAACTGCTGGAAAAATGTGTACATGGGAAAACACAGAATACAAATGAGAGCTACAATCACCTTATGTGGATGTGCTGTCCAAAACAGTATTTTTGTCCTCAGTTGTTGTGAAGAAGGGTGCATATGATGCCCGTCTGGTGTTTAATAGTAGAAGTGTATACCTGAATACATACATACAGACGTTCATACAGAGACTAGGCATCCATCTAAGTGCATTCACACGGAATATTCTCAGAGGCATCGATGAAGTGGACTGGACAAAGCTCAGGCGGCAGAAGGGAAAAATGCAAAAATTGGCTAGGCAAAGGAGAAGGGGGAAGAGATTGCTCCAGGAAGACGAGGAAGAGAATAGAGAATATGGATATGGACATCATTAGTCACTAGAGGTATAGTACTATTGTCAAAAATTGAAATAAAGATGTTAAATGCGAATTGCCTTAAACTGACTTTTTTATCTACAGTGTTTCTTTTCTCAGGAACTACAGAAGCTAACATCCTGAAATTTGCCATATTTCTTAAGAATTACGTACTGCATAATCCTTTGCAGCACTTTTCCACTATCTTTTCTCTGAGAAAAGTTCTCCTTTAAAATTTGAGAAACATAGAGCAGTCCCAGGTAACACAAAACTGAAAAATTAATTTCAAAGCAAATATGACCTTAAACAAAAATCTGTTCCATATATTTTATTAGCCTCTTAAGCAGATGTAAACTGTGAAATTCCAGTTTTATTGCTTGATTATTTTAAGAGGAAAGGAAATTAAAAAATCAAATCCTTATAAAATGTTTGTCGATGCACATTTTCAGACAAAACTTGGACAGACTATCAAGCATTATGTTGCACATAATAATCTCAAATTTTACTGTTTTAGCTGTAATATTTTTGGCAGATATATTTGTTTAAGAACAAGAATGTAACTTGCCCTACATCTGTCCTTAAACTACAGGGTGTTCAAAAAAATAAGAAAAATCAGCCGATTTCACATGAGTGACCATAGAAACTTCGGGTAAAATTCAGCTTACACGTAGGACTACGAAGTTGTTATTTTCATAAGTACCGTCCAGTTTTACAAGTGTATACATCGTTTCCCTCCTAAGAGTCTTCACGTGCATTTTTTCTGGTGTTTCGACAGACATTTGCAATTTCGTTATTGCAGTGTATTGATGGAGTCGACCAAAACAAATACTGCTCATCGCTTCTTTCATGCGTCTGCAAGTGTTAATGGAAAGCGCCAGCTTGCTTCCCGTTACTGAAATAGTTTTTAAATCGAAATTTTGCGTGGTCATTCGATAGAGCGGTCCCAAATTAGACTATTGCGATATTCGGCCTAGTGATATGTATTAACAGGGACAGTGAAAGGTTCACAACGCCACAACAGCGCACAGCAATGCACCCACCCCACCGCCGCCCCACATCGAACCCAGAGTTATTGTGTGGTTCGGCCCCCAGTGGACCCCACCGTGAACGCCTCATCCCAGACGAGTGTAGCCCGAAATGTTTGCATGGTAGACTACATGGAAATGGTGTTTGGGCAGCAATCGCCGACACAGTGTAACTGAGGCGGAATAAGGGAAACCAGACCGCAATCGCCGAGGTAGATGGAAAACCGCCTTAAAAACCATCCAGAGACTGACCGGCACACCGGACCTCGCCACTAATCCGCCGGGTGGATTCTTGCCGGGGACCGGCAAGCTTCCTTCGACTGGGTAGCGCTGATACAGGACGGTAGCACACATTGCCGCGCAGAGCGCTGCACGAGACAGCACAAGTTTCTCGTGTTTTACTTTTCCTGTTGATGCATAACGCTAATACGAATATCGCACTAGAATAATTTATACCATTCTAGAGAAATGCTTGTAAAATTTCGCTTTAAATTTTATTGTGTTTATAATAGGAAACAAACCGACGCTTTCCGTCGACATTGGCGGCCGTATGAAACACGTGATAATCAGAATTTGTATGAGCTCACTGTAGCTACACATTGCAGAAACGAGATTGCCAGAACACCAGAGATAATTTACCTGGCGGCTGTTAGGAGGAACACCAGATAAATTTCACATGCAGTCGTATACATCTTGTGCTACTTTTTACGTTGACGTCTGGGATCAAAGTTTTCATTTACCTTCCACAAAGATTCAATGCTCCCTCCACTGAACCCACGACAGACATTTAGAGAGTAGTCAGACTCGTTGAATATACTGATGTGCGGAACATAAGTACTGAAGTACGTTTTGCATGTCAGTGCCAAGTAACACAGCTCAAAGAAACTTGGAGTACACATAGAAAGAACTGCCACACTATATTTAGAAGGTAACTGAAAGAAATACGCAGTGAGTCGAACAGATGCAACACCTCTATTCAAAGACAATAATGACAGTGAATTCGTCATGATTTATGATGGTCCCATGGGTACTACAAAAGGCGGGACATCGTTCTTAATAGGATGTGTCATCATCATGGATGGCAATGCTCGCTCTGGTAAGTGCTTCCATACTAGCAACAATTTTGGTAAGGAGTTCTTGTGGTAGGGCGTTCCAAATGGTTCAAATGGTTCTGAGCGCTATGGGACTTAACATCTGAGGTCATAAGTCCCCTAGAACTTAGAACTACTTAAACCTAACTAACCTAGGGATATCACACACATCCATGGCCGAGGCAAGATTCGATCCTGCGACCGTAGCGGTCGCGCGGTTCCAGACTGAAGTGCCTAGAACCGCTCGGCCACCGCGCCCGGAATACTTTGGAGGGAAGGATGCGTTGTGTTTATCTACCCCCATCATCGTTACCTTGACTTCCCACTATTATGTAGGGAGAATGGTACAATATTCCCTTGATAACAATACAGGATCTGTATTTATCCATTCCGACAGATTGGAAGCTGTTTTGGATTCCAAAGTGTCTCCCATGCTTTATTTGGCATGGTATGGTGTGTTTTTGGTATTTCCATATCTCGTCCACCCCAGTATAATTTTGTGAAAACGTGTGAAAATATTTGAAATATTCCGTGGATGACGCATACTGTCATACGCTCGAATAAACCATGAAATATTCCAAATGGTGGAGGAATTTTTCAGTAAAACGTATGGTCCGCTTTGACTTCATTAAATATAGATGATTGTCCCATTCGCGGAAAGACCGTACGTGGGATTAGTTGTGGTCTTTTTGAAAGGACCATTATGGCACTCGCAAGGAGTGTTTCGTGGAAGCAATGGGAAATCCAAACAGATTCGTTTTTTTAATTTCGCTGTGTAGTGGACTAATTTCCTAACGGCAAGGAGTTGTGCGAACCCGTCCACGCCTTTCGGTTGTCCTCCAGCTATGAAATGCCGTAATGTAGTACACGTTATTGACTGTGTAGTGAACTGTAAATAATGAACTTATGAGGCCCTTTCTTTTGGTTTGCGCTGTGTTTTTCAACTGTAATATATGAAGTTCTAGACCACTTGCAAAATTGGAAGTATTAACACCATGATGATCTAAGATCAAAATCGACCATGGACTGAAGATATATTTTCAGACAGACTAAATACCACGAACTTTTTAAAATACCAGGCTTTTCTCCGCGGCTTCCCCCGCGTACGCAAATGTCACATATATTTCACAGGTATGTATATTAACATACGTTTAATGTGTTTGACATATCTTTGTACGCATATTTCACCCCTATCTCTAGCGAATTTCATGCTGCATTTTCATTCGAATTCCGAGGAAATTTGTAATTCTACCGGTAACTAACCGTCCTTTCAAAAAATAGGCCTCTCGCTGCTTTACACCATGCGACGTTAAATGTATCTGTGATACTGAACCGTGTGGCATTATATTTGGCCTCGAAACACGCTAGCAAAATTATTGTCTCTCTGCAGTTCTCGTTCTCACGACGTGGCTGATGTTCTGAAAAACGCAAACCAGAAACAGAGTGCGCTTCATACTTTGAAATTATTTGAAGTCACCTAAGTAGGGGAAATACGCACCAACAGGTCGTTTTAAAACGTTTCTACACGTCACCCTTTCCATCGTCACCACCAACACCAGTGATGGAAGTGCTACCTTACTGCCACAGTATTTTAAATACAAATAATGAGTCACGCATTCACGAAATTTGAAATAGCTCCAAAGGTTTATGAATTAAACTTATACGTCACCTCCTTTTCACCCCCCCCCCCCCTCCCATCCCCACTGGTGCTACATGATCCTTACCTCCATAGAAACCTTCAAAATGGTTCAAATGGCTCTGACCACTATGGGCCTTAACATCTGAGGACATCAGTCCCCTAGAACTTAGAACTACTTAAACCTAACTAACCTAAGGACATCACCCACGTCCATGCCCGAGGCAGTATTCGAATCTGCGACCGTAGCGGTCGCGCGCTTCCAGGCTGAAGAGCCTAGAACCGCTTTGAAACCTTCGCTTGCGTTCACACAAAAACTCACCAAACTTTCATCGTCATCAGATAAACGGTATAGGAACGAATACAGAACAAATACAAACATATTTATTTTTATATATGGAGGGCGATCAAAAAGTTGCCGATATTTCAGTTCCTGTGTCATTAAGAACGATATAATGTTCGTTCGGATATGAAGGCTTCTCCGAACGAACAGACACTGTGGTGACTACAGCCGTTATGAAACACAAGAAATGTACTCGCAGTTGCCAGTACCAACAATCGTCAGCTGTACAAGGCAATGACGACAATGAAAATGCGTTCTGGATTGATACTCGAACGCAAATTTCTCGCTTTACTCGAGCGTTCAGTTAAAACTCATTGGCTACCCGTGCACGACTCAGGGGAGACCCATACTTCCATATGTGAGCATTCCTGCGTCACAGCGTGTACAGGTACACCCATTATGTAATCCCCGTACAGGAGTGACATTTTAATTGAAAGTCGCTGGCTGGTATCGGACGATAAATACGATACTACAGTCCCTATCAAAAAGCGGGAAATCCGATTTCGAATCCCGGACCGGCACATATTTTCATTGTCGTCATTCCCGTGTTTATAAAGCTAACGGTTGTACGTATTCGTAACTACGAATACTCTGATGCGAAAATTTTCCGTTTGAGAGTGTTGGTGCATTTGCAACGTAGCGCGACTCTGATGTGGATACACACTGAAGCACCAAAGGAACCGGTATAGACATGCCTACTCAAATACGGAGATATGTAAACAGGGAGAAGACGGCGCTGCGTCGGCAACGCCTATGCAAGACAAGTGTCTGGTGCAGTTGATAGATCCTTTACTGCTGCTACAATGGCAGTTTATCAAGTTTTAAGCCAGTTTGAACGTGGTATTAAGGTCGGCGCACGAGCGATGGAACACAGCGTCTCCGAGGTAGCGATGAAGTGGAGATTTTCCGGTACGACCATTTCACGAGTGTACCGTGAATATCAGGGATCCGGTAAAACATCGAATCTCCGACATCGCTGCTGCCGGAAAGACATCCTGCAAGAACGGAACCAACGACGACTGAAGAGAATCGTTCAACGTGACAGAAGCGCAACCCTTCCGCAAATTGCTGCAGATTTCAATGCTGGGTCATCAACAAGTGTTTCCACTCGTGGACCCTAGATGACTGCACGACACAGAGCTTTACGCCTCGTCTGGGCCCGTCAACATCGACATTGGACTTTTGATGACTGGAAACATGTTACCCGATTGGACGAGTCTCGTTTCTAATTGTATCGAGCGGATGGACGTGTACGGGTATGGAGACAACCTCATGAATCCATGGACCCTGTATGTCAACAGGGGACTGTTCAAGCTGGTGGAGGCTCTGTAATGGTGTGGGGCGTGTGAAGTTTGAGTGATATGGGACCCCTGATACGTTTGGATAAGACTCTGACATGTAACACGTACGTAAACATCCTGTGTGATCACCTGCATCCATTCATGTCCATTGTACATTCCGATGGTCCTGCGCAATTCCAACAGGACAATGCGACACCCTACACGTCAAGAATTGCAACAGTTTGGCTCCAGGAGTACTCTTCTGAGTTTAAACACTTCTGCTGGGCACCAGACTCCCCAGACATGAACATTATTGAGCATATCGGCGATGCTTTGCAGCTTGCTGTTCAGAAGAGATCCCCACCTCCCCGTATTCTTACTGATTTATGGACAGCCCTGCATGATTCATGGTGTCAGATCTCTCCAGCACTACTTCAGACGTTAGTCGAGTTGCGGCACTTCTGCGTGCTCGTGGAGTTTTATACGATATTAGGCAGGTGTTTCAGTTTCTTTGGCTCTTCAGTGTATAAGCACGGGCATGTCTTTTTGACGTGCGTACGGTTAATACGGGAACGTGAACTATGGCGATGTTATTACCAGATGCGTCCAAAAAGGTCCAAAATGCTGCTATTCTTTTCTTCGCTGCCGAAAGACAAGCACCAGTAGACATCCATCGGAGGGTGAAGAATGTGTACGGCGCAGCACTTCTGTCAAAAACCACTATTGTGTAATGGTGCGCCAAGGGATGCCGCTACTTCATGATAACGCACGTCCCCATATCGCAAATGACGTAACGCAGAATTTACGCTAACCCATGTGGGGGGCAGTCAAGCAGCCGTCCTACAGACCTAACCTCTCCCTACGTGATTATCACGCCTCCGGTGCCATAAAAGGAGCCTTGAATGGTCGGCGATTCCTGTTGGAAGAGGACGTGCGGCAGGCAGTTACGGACTTCTTCAAGTAACAGGGCACAGTGTTTTACCAAATGGGTATCTTCAACCTGGTGCTTTGGTGGGGTGATTACCTCTATGTTGACGGCACTTTTAGCTGTTAATAATGTCCATACATTTTTCCACCGAAGTCATGGCAAGTCATCAGGTGGTTGATTATTACAGCGTCAAATGTTTAACCACAGGCTTGCAAGTAGGTAGTAACCACACTCATGCTCATAATTTAAGGATAATGCTGATACATGGTGAAACAACGCTCTGGTGGGCGGTGTGGGGGTTTAAATCACCTCGGGGTATGACCATGCTGTGCATTTGACTTGCGGTCGTCGCACAGTGGCGCTGGCAGCAGTCCACATTCACAGAGGTGTGCTGGTGCATGTCAGAGTACGGTGCAGCGAGTAAATGTGCAGACGTTTCCAGACATGCTAATGGTGACTGTGTGTTGAAAATGGCTCAAAGAACACATATTGATGACGTTATGAGGGGAGGAATACTAGGGTAACTGGAGGCTGGTCAAACACAGCACGTCGTAGCACGGGCCCTCCATGTGCGATAAAGTGTGATCTCAAGATTATGGCAACCATTCCAGCAGACAGGAAACGTGTCCGGGCGCTACAGTACGGGACGTCCGCAGGTACAACGCCATAAGAAGGCCGATATCTCACCATCAGTGTCCGCAGACGGCCACGGAGTACTGCAGGTAGCCTTGCTCGGGAACCTTAATGCAGACACTGGTACAGTTGTCTACAGACACACAGTCTGCAGACGACTGAACAGACATGGTTTATTCGCCTGGAGACCTGCAAGGTTCATTCCACTGATCCCTGGTCACAGGAGTGCTCGTAGAGCCTGGTGTCAAGAACACAGTACATGGTCATTGGAACAGTGATCCCAGGTTATGTTCACGGACGAGTCCAGGTATGTTCTGAACAGTGACCCTCGCGGGGCTTTCATCTGGCATGAACCAGTAACCATATACCAACTCCTTAATGTCCTTGAAAGGGACCTGTATGGCGGTCCTGGTTTGATGGTGTGGGGTGGGATTATGATTGGTGCGCGCACACCCCTGCATGTCTTTGACAGAGGAACTTGAACAGATCAGGTGTATCGGGACGTCATTTTGAGCCAGTATGTCCGCCTTTTCAGGAGTGCAGTGAGTCCCACCTTCCTCCTGCTGGATGATAACGCACGGCCCCACCGAGCTGTCATCGTAGAGGAGTACCTTGAAACAGAAGATATCAGGCGAATGGAGTGGCCTGCCTATTCTGCAGACCTAAACCCCATCGAGCATGTCTGGGATGCTCTCGGTCGACGTATCGCTGCACGTCTTCAAACCTCTACGACACTTCAGGAGCTCCGACAGGCATTGGTGCAAAAATTGGAGGCTATACTCCAGCAGCTACTTGACAACCTGATCCAGAGTATGCCAAACCCGTTGTGCGGCCTAAGTACGTGTGCATGGTGATCATATTGATGTCGGAGTACATGCGCAGGAAACAGTGGTGTTTTGTAGCACATGTGTTTCGGGACGGTTTTGTCAACTTATCGCCAATACCGTGGACTTACAGATCTGTGTCATGTGTGTTCCTTATGTGACTATGCTATTAGTGCCAGTTTTGGGTAGTGCCACATTGTGTGGCACCACATTCTGCAATTATCCTTAATTTATGAAAATGAGTGTGTCAGAAAATGTTTTACGACATGTTCTACTATCTTGCCCAAGGGCGCAGCTCAAAGCCATTGGACTCGCTGCCTTTAAGATGACGTGTCATTACTTGGCCTGTTATCGGAATATGGCCCTGAGTTTCCTCGATCGCATTGGTCGCCGAAGAAAAGGAACTGAGCTCTGTCAGAATCACTTGCAACCGTCGTAGTGTTTCATAGCTGCTAGTCGCCTAGACTTTCACTCAAAGAGAACCTGTTGTTTCTCAGGGAGCAGGAAAACAGTAGCGGTGCCCGAGCATGTGCGTACTGTGGCCAGTTCTGAAGAATGGCGTGAGGTGCCGGAGAAATCGGGCTAATCGCTCACGGGAACAAAGCAACTCGTCGTAATGAGTTCCACTGTGATACGCAGCACATCATACGTGCTTCCCTGTTTGCGTTACGTGAAAGTGTACGCAGGAGTGTCGGCTAAGAAACGGCGTCTGTACTGCTCTCCCATTACGCGATGTACAAGATGAATCAGCATTAGCAGTTCATTAAGAATCTCCGAACGGAAATCCACTGAATCACTCAGTTGCAGAGCGATGTAACTCTTAGTCTCAAGCAACGTAACTGATGACTGTCACAGGAACTATTTTCGGAAAATTTGTGTTGGCCACAGGCATCTGTATCACCGTTAGCAAAATCTATCTGCCAAGTTCCAGTAACTTGTAACCTAGCAATAGATTCAAGTTCCAGTAACTTGTAACCTAGCAATAGATTCTAGCCTCGATAAAATCTTTTACATGAGCTATTCCAACGAAAGGTATAAAAAATTTGTGGAAATGAAAAGCCAAATTCCACAGAGGCTAAGTTTTATTAGCATCCTGCTCCTAGCTTGGTTAGCTATTAACGGTGTGAAGTACGTTGCCGTCTTTTCAGTCGTAACAATCATTGTTCGTCATATTATATAAGACTAGTACGCATAGGTTGTCTCGTGAAACGACATTATCGACAAATGATACCAGAAATAGGAGCAAGTCCTTCAATATGTGGTCAGTACAATATTGTCTGCCAAGGTATATGGGCAACAGAATCTTTAAAATTTCCGCGCAAATTAAAACTGTGTGCTGCACCGAGACTCAAACCTCCTGCAAAGAAAAGGTCAGTATACGTCCAGAGTACTATACGGAAGCAGCTAGTGCAACATACACTAACAAAGAAGTTTTAAAAAAAGCACCCAGAAGAACTGGTCGGATGTGAATGTAACATCGTATACAGACACACCATCGCTGGGTATGGAAATGATTAGAGTTGCAGCTCTCTGTAACAGCCAGAACACTCACCAGAGCACATTGCTGTTGTTCGCGTATAGTTTTGTTACCAGCCCTCGTAGGGTGTATAATGAGCGTGAACAGCGTCAGATGTTGCGTGATCATGGCGAAGCTAAGCGAAGCGCCTTGTTGTCCTGTAGCCTCAGCTTAGAATGTGATGAAAAAGATGAGCTAGCAGTAATTTACACTGTTACGGTAGAATAACTAGATAGCCTTCGTACGTTGCCTTACGGTAATACTGCACATTAAAGCGTAGCTTAGTCTTTTGGTTCTGTAGTAGAGGATAGGGAAAGGGATAGAGCAAGTAATGCGAATTACGTGCAAACGCTTCAAGGATTAGTGTTCATAAAAACAGTGACACTACTGTACAGTCATGTTCCGTTCAGAATGAACGCACGCAATTCAGTAACCTCACTAATAAGACATATGACATTTCGTGAGCAGTATATGTTTTCTACGCAACAAATCATCACTAAAATGTATACCAGGAGAGTATACGGCGCGCCTGTTGCCTCTCACGTTAGTACAATATGGCACGACTGGATTTAAAATGAAACTGCCGTCTGTAGAGACTAGGAGAAAATAATTACTTGAGCCAACGTAGACTGCTGTACCTCTGTAATACCTTAAAAATGGTTCAAATGGCTGTAAGCACTATGGGACTTAACATCAGAGGTCATCAGTCCCCTTGAACTTAGAACTACTAAACCCTAACTAACCTAAGGACATCACACACATCCATGCCCGAGGCAGGATTCGAATCTGCGCCAGTAGCAGTCGCGCGGTTCCTAGCTGAAGTGCCAAAAACCGCTCGGTCACAGCGGCCGGCTGTAATACGTTATCTGATGAAAAGTTACCAGGCATCTATTAGTGGACATTTATGTGGGGAATGTCCACCTCGTGTCTTTATGAAAGCATAGTCTCCTCAGGGGATACTTTCAGGAAGGAACAATGGCATCCCATTCTTCCTCAATAGTCGAAACCAGAGAAGATCGTGATGGACGCAGGGGTCTGGAGCAAAGTCGACGCTCTAACTCATACCAAAAGTATGTTACATGCAAGTGCAGGCTTTCTCTGCGAATTTCATATGTGAAGTCTTCACGGGTTGTCAGCCGAGTAGCATCGTCGTCTCGTAGCAACGTTTCGATGGAATGCGTCTCCATCATCTTCAGGTGAAATGACTTCATATATCATACCAAAGGTGTTCCACTGAGCTCAGGTCGGGACTCGGGGCGGGGCAGTCCATTTCAGGAATGATACTGTTCTCAAAGCATCGTCTCGCAGATGCTGCATTATGCAGGGTGTATTGACATACTAATACCATCCTCGTCTCAAAACTGTTTGCCTACTTGCAGTACACAATGCTATAAAATGTGTTCATATACTTCCGCCTTGATTTTTGTTATCAGGCGCAGTAAGGGGACCAGAACCTAACCACGCTAAAAACACCCATCCCGTAACACAACCTCCTCCACATTTCATTGTTTGGATTACGCACGTCCTCTAGGCGTTTGCCAAACGCAAACCCTTCCATAGGATTGGCTAGGGTGGAGCACAAGTCATCATTCCGAATCACTCGTTTTGGGTCGTCCACTGTCCAGTGGCATCGTCCTTTACATCAACTCAAACGTCGCTTATCGTTCACTACAGAAGTGTGTGGCTTATGAGGAGCTGCCCGACCATCGTATCCAGTTCTTTCTCACTCACTACGCAGTCATTGTACTAGCTGGTCTGCTGGCAGCACTTCAGAACTCATCAGCAATACCTTCTGCTGATTTCACGTGATTTTTTACAACACCACCTCATAATGTTTGAAGGTTTCCGTCCGTCAGTAGATGAGGTCTGCCTTGTTTTGGTTATGCTATGGTTGTTCCTTCGCTTTTCCACTTCACAACAGTCGACTTGAACAGCTTTAGTAGGGTCGAAATGTCCGTGAAGAATTCGTTAATCACGCTACGCCCAGAGACCAGTCCACATAACAAGACACGGAGCTCTGGTGATCGACCCACTCTGTTGTCACTGCTTCTCCGCTGGCAACATAATTACTCTCCGCCTCCCTTTATACTGGAGGGTCCATCTCTCAAGATGTTTAGTGGTCAGTTCCGCATTACACAGGGGTGTCCGGATACTTTTGACCAGATTGCATAAAAATGTGGAAACAAAAGAAAATCCGTGCCAGACCAAGATTCGTTACTGGATTTCGTTCGTAATACGAGCATTGCGCTGTATTTTCGGCCTATCCGACATTCCATTGATAGCATTTCGAGTCATTTCATTGATCCATTAATTTAGTATTCGTGCGTTTAGTTCATTCCCTGTACCTCCGTCCAACTATACATGTTGTGTCCTCAAGGCAACAAGGAAGTGCGACAAAGATCAGCACAGCTCAGATTATGCAGGCTGTCCCAGGAGGAATGGCAATATGCAGAAATACGACAGAAGCACTCATTTGATACAAAAAATTCTTATGTGTGGTATCGCGTATCGATACCACACCACTGGCTCAAAGTGTGATAGAATCCCAAAACGCTGGTCAAAAGATAGAGAGTTGTTGAATTTGTGCCAAAGTTAGTATGCAAATGTTGACGAAGTTGCTGATTCAGAATATGATATCAAAGAGCGAAAAAAATGGTGGATCCATTATGGTGGACAAAAATTGATAAAAGTCTTTTTATTTATATAAAAGTCAATATGTTGGGGCTGTAATAGTTAATGGTTAGAAATATAAGTTCAAAAAATGTGAAGCTCGAAAAAATGACCAAGTAGAGGGTAGAAGATGTAGTAAAACGTTACAGAAAATTTTATTTCAATTGCAATCATTCATTTAGTACATTTTTTGTAACTATAGTTACGATTTGTCGTTTTCTTCATCTTTTACATCTTTATCATCTTCATTTTGTTCTTTTGCTTCTTCAACTGAATAATCATCGTCTTCCACTTATTTATTTGTTTATAATGTATTTCTTTATTTAGTATTTATTTAAGTTATGAAATGTACTTATATATGAAATTTTTAATTTAGTTACTAATTCATGCATTGTTTACTTATTTTTATTTATTCGTTTATTTATTCATTTATTTGGTATTTACATCTTCACATGTGTTTAAAAATGTTGAAAAGCATCTCCACAAAGTATGTACAATATTTGTGTTTTAGTAAAAATGCACGTCTTTCGTAATTATAAATGAAAAAGCTTCCTTCGTGTCAACAATTTCATTTAAAAAATAACCAAAATATTCAGTTTAAAAAATGAAACTGAAATCCAATCACTAATAGTAATTAAGGCATGGCGACCTCTGCCCTTCTCTAAGTTATTCATTCCTCTGTGAAAGAGAAAGTGTTGTTTCCGTCCTTTTTCTACTTATTATTTTCTTTACGATGCTTCTAGGCAGCGATTATAATTTAAATTGTACAAATGTAGCTCTTAAGTAATTAATTTTATTCTCATTTTTCAAGATGTCTCGGTAACGACATGTTGCAAGTGTCGCTCAAAACGTGGCTCAGATCCGCAGTTGGTGCTAGTAGGTGGATTTGAAGGTTAATTTACTAAGGTAGTAACATATAGTTGCGGACACAGAGCAAAAGAAAGTGGAATGTCGCGGAATTCGTAAGTTATCTCTATTTTTAATCACATTTTACGATGTTGTCGTATATTTTCCGGTATTAAATTAACTTAAAAAACATGTATAATTAATGATTTAATAATGATATAGATGTTTTGTAATTAGTACATACTTCCTGGAGCACTTTTCATATTGCAATACTCATCTCTCATACACAGAACATAAATATTATCTTTAATGGTAATACTGTTTTGTAGCATAGTCTGCTGCATGCACCACTAGCAGTGAACTGCTGTGATGTCCGGAATTAAAAAAAAAAAGGGGGTGAATAAAAGGTGAAGGGAAGTGGTCCTATTTTTACTGGAATGAACTTATTGATGGACATCACAAAAATTTATTTTACCTATTTTTTTTTTTTTTTTACTCATCGAAGAAGACAACACAACACATATAAAAGAAATCATCACACTAATATTATCCACAGAATGATCGTTTCACAAGACACTTTCTAGCTCGACTGACTCTTAAGACTGAACAAGACTCGACTGACTGACTCTCTCTCTGGACCACAGCCTCTTCACGTCCCTCTGGACCAGAGATTTCAACTGTGATTAGCAAGCCGATTATTTAATTAATCGTACAGCCGCGGGGCGCGCGCTTGGCGAGTCATTTAAATGGGGTTAAACGCACACCGCGAGAGGCGTGGGCTAGCAGTGTCTTACAGGTATCGCCACACGGCCCCCTCTACTGGTGCGTAAGTTTTTCAAACTTCGCGGCAGTACCAGATTTGAGTTGACGAACAAGGTTGTGCAGTGTTTGCACCAGCATTATACAACATTTTCAAACATATGACAAGTACATACATATATAAAGAATTATAGCCTAAAGTACTAAGTTTAAGTAAATATACATAAATTGTTGCACATTACAAAATAGCCACTTTGAAATTGATCAATGGATGATTCATTTTTTTTAGAGAGATGCCTGCACCGTTGGCAGTCCTGTTATTAAAACAATAGCTGCTACCCTGTATTCACAGTTCTTATTGTGTCGACCAGTGAGCACTATGCTTTGCCTCAGTTCAGTGTGGTGCGTCGTGCGAAGCACAGTAAAAGTCACAGCACCACAACTTTGTTTACTTTACAGTTTGCACATCAGGACAATAGGTAATGAATCTGCTTACGACAAAAGAACACAAAAGGTCATACAATTTGGTTTTAAGTTGTCGATGACAACAAAGTTCATGTCAGTATTGTTGGTGTTTAAGAGTGGCTGTGCGTGCACGAGTGCAGTAATTTTGATAAAGTGGTCCATCCACCACGCACCGCGGCACTGCGTACAGCCTCGCGCTCGGGTCCGCTGTTGAGGTATAATAGGCGGTGACACGTCTGGCGGCGCCACCCCTTACGACGGACGCGACAGTACTGGTAGCCGCATCCGAAGACCGTACAACGCAGACTTCCAAGCACTTTCCAAGGTAGGGATCACTGTGATACGCATCATTGCACTTTATCGTAGAATTTGAGATTAAACTTATCACTTTGTACGGAAAACACTTTTCTATCATATTTTTACACTTGACTGGTTGATTTCTCTTTATCAACACTATTTGACTTTTTTTTTTTACACTGTTCAGAAGGGAGGTTCGACGTCCTGTTCCTTCTAAGAACACATTTTCACAGACACTTCACTTTTGAGCAAAATTACACTTTGCATCTTTTCTCCTTTTATATTAGGTGCACATAGTAAGACTGTTTTGTGTGTAGCCTTCACAAGAGGACATTTAAGTTTTGAATAGGCAAGTTCAAAATTACATAGAAAAAATGGACATGTACATATACATAAAATGATTACCTACTATAGACATGAAATTCAATATACATAATACAAATGAACTTCTTCGTAGCTAAGTTGCTACATAGCCATTGAAATACTTTGCTAGTCGTGACCTGTGAAACTCTCCCAAAATTCATATTTATATAGAGAATACTAGTTGTTTACATCTTCAAAATTTACAATTAGACATGTTTTGCTAGTCGTGTCCTGTGAAACTTTACAAAATTCAGATTTATATTGAGATTGCTAGTTGTTTACATTTACAAAATTTTACAATTAGACATGACATGACATATTTATGTACACGAAATTCAGGTTGTGCCATCTATTTCTTGCTGTGCATGTGCACTAACGGAGTACTATCTCCTTCTTTACAGAATATTGAAATCTATGGCATCTGCCATCAAGAATTCTGCAAAACTCAACGAGAGACCCTAAGTGCTGCAAATTATGAATGGACAAAATATACAAAAGAATAGTACAAAAACCTCACTACCCCACTGTCCATCGTCCAGCAGTGGGCAAGGAGGTGGGAGTAGGATCAAGATAGAAGGATTGGGTTATATTCATATTTACAAAATCTTCATCAATACAGTAGTGTTTTCACACATGTGTGCGACGAATAGTGTATCTGTTTGCGTAACGTATGCATCATAAACTTTGCCGTTGCGCAAGTGTCACTGACTTTAAGCCAATTCATGTTGTATTCAGTTTCATCCTTTAAAGTTGATCCGAATGGCTGTTTAAGCAAAAAGAAATTCAATGATCATCGTCAATCACTTCCTGTAAATCAGTCAAAGATTTTTGCAAGAATCAATGTGAGTACCGTATATGGTTTAATTCACTCGTTGAATCAGTCATGTTTAGGTAAATACGCGCTTAATGACAAGGTAGTTTATATTCCTGAAAAAAATTCGGTCAGTAAACGTACTAATAATTGACTATAGGATCCTTCCATAAGAGGTGTACTTTAGTGAGTATCACGTAGTAAAATAAATATATGAATTTCCTGTAGGTAAAGGAAAATGAATGCGCTTTAGTTTCCATAAAGACAAGAAAATCGCTGTGTCCACGAAGACAGCTGCGTCGTACTGCTTCACACACAAATCTTCAAAAACTTATCCACTTTGCTGAAAGAGAAAGAAAAATCTCATACACTAAAGTATGTTTTCTTGTAATCGTGAATTGTACGTCGTACCGGTAGTCGTGTAGTTTTTGTTTCCTGGTCGAGAACATGAGCAGAGAGCGGGAGACTTCGTATCCTAGCAATTGTTTTATGAGAGTCGCATTTTCTTAACTCTGGTCCAGACAGAACGACATAAAATTGCATAACTTATATACTATCCCACTTACACAAATACATATGTCCATGTCCTCACAGTATCAAGTAATGAGTGCTAGATTTCACCTAAATTACTTCACAGGATAAAAACATTTTTTTAAATAGTGTTAATGTTAGTGAGTTCATAAGTTCGTAACCATTAAACACGACCTTCGTAAATGTAGAATACGAATCTTACGAAGGTAGCCTGCATGCATGGTACTACACAATTAGCCTGTGTAAAGAATGAGATTCTATAACGACAGCAATTTTTATTCACTACGTAAGCAGATTATTTATTTCGCTGTGGCTGATAAACATTTTTCCTCCACAATCACCTATGTACAAAATTTACGTTTGTTACGATGGAGAGCACACAAACTCTTTATGCCAAGCGTGAGATAATGGTTTTTTAAATAGTGCACATACCAAATAAGTTTTTCTTTCTCCTTTTTTATTGCCTACACGGTGAATCATTTCTCGTTAACATCTATCAGTATTCATACACACGTATCGTTTTCATTCATACAGCTTCATATAATTAATATTCACCTTTCTTCTCATAGAACAGCTTCAATATAAATCGCAAATCATCAAATAATACTACGTGGTGGCATCATTGGCTCACACACAACGAAATCCTCATCATCATCATAAAAACTACCTTATAAACTAAAATTCACATTCATTCTTTCACACTCATTTCAGCACAATCATTCACTCATGCTGGCGTATAGTATAGCATTCTGGTGGCTCTCAAATTCATCACAGTTATTAACATAATAAAATCTTTTTTCTTGTACATAGTTTCCTGTTCTAGAAAATGCCTGTTTAAGGAGTAAGTTTGGTCGCTAACTTCGTTGTCCTTGGCTAGTAGTCAAATTATTCGTAGCATAGTAAATATAACGTAGATTAAATAGTTCTTGGATTGCATGTAATGTTTAACGTAGATTTGCTATAGTTTAATGCGTTACGATTCTTTGCATTGACTAACAATTAACACTAACATTTTAGCTGTAACTAGCACATCCTTTCTCTTTCTCTTACTTTACATACTGCTTTAAGTGGTGGTGGGCGTAAAGTCCTTTAACTTTCTGTGTTGTAGGGTATGCTAATAAATAACATCCAGGGTGAGGAATATCGACGATCCGGTAAGGACCTGAGTAAACTAATTGCCATTTCTTAAGCAAACGTTTTAGCCTCGTAGATTTGGGATGGGTTGTGAGCAATACCAAATCATCAATTTCGAACACACGTGTCGGTCTGACCCGTTTATCAAATTTTTTCTTCCGGAGCTCCGCAGTGTGTGCCAGGGTAATGGCAGCTTGCCTTACCTTTTCCTGCAAAGAAATATCGTTCGAAGACAACTTAGGCAGGGGACTTGACCATGAGTTTTTTTCTGGTTCGTCTAATAATAACTCGGCAGGTGAGAATCCGGTTGAACTATGTGGCAAATTGTTCACAATGTACTCGAACGGAGCGAGGTATTCTATCCATTTGGAATGTTTTGTAGAAGAATGGATGCGCATAAATTGATTAAATTCTTTAAAAATTCGCTCAACGGGGTTACCCTGTGGGTGAAATCGGGAAGTAAGAACATGTTTAATATCGGAATCTTGCAGAAATGATTTCCACTTTGCACTCGTAAAGTACGATGCATTGTCCGTTAGGACAGCGACAGGTTTTCCGACGCGGGCTAGGTAGTCGGCCGAAAAGCGTCGAATGATAGCCGCAACAGTGGCTGTGCGCAAGGCGTACAATTTCACATACTTAGTAAAAACGTCCAATATAGCCAAAATGTATTTAGCACCACCGCGGGATTGTGGATAGGGTCCTACGGAAATCAAATCAAGCGGTTGCTTTGGAAGAATGGGATGCAATTCAATTGATGCATGTTTGTTCAAATATTTTGCCTTCTGGCAAATGATACATTTGCGAATGACCTGCAGGACTCTACGTCGCATGTTAGGAAAATAGCAGAAGCGTAGGATCTTGGCGGCACATTTATTAATGCCAGAATGTCCCCAGGTTTTGTGGGTGAACAAAATGAAGTCGTCAACATAAGCTTCCGGTAAACATACCAACCAACGCTCTGACGCGAGATGGGAACGATGAAACAGTACACCATTGTTGATCTTGTAGTAATTTTGAAGATTAGAATTTGAATTCTGACATAATTTTGTTTTTACTATAGACCACCTAGGATCGGCATCTTGTAACTGTGCAAAATCCCTGCAGATTCGGTGATAGTAGCAGTTGTAGGATTCGTCATACATTAACATGACCTGAAAGTCGGAAGTTTGCTCATGCAAATCTGAAAGATTTTTCGCATCGTGCGGAAGACGAGAAAGAGCGTCCGCAACAATATTGGTTTCGCCGGAGATGTAAATAATTTCGAAATCGTATTCTTGTAACGACAAACACCAATGAGTGAGCCGGGAATGAAGTAATTTGCAAGACAGTAAAAATGATAAAGCTTGGTGGTCTGTATAGATGCGTGTATGTTTTCCCCAGAGAAAATATTGAAATTTTCGCATAGACCAAATAATTGCGAGGGTCTCGCGTTCCGTAACTGAATACGATCTCTCGCATTCAGTTAAGGTGCGACTGGCAAAACTGATAGGTTTTACTACTGTTCGATCATGTTCAACAGACAGTTGAAACGAAAGGGCCCCAAGTCCCTAAGATGACGCATCGGTCGATAGGCAGAAGTCTTTTGACATGTCCGGATGACAGAGGAGTGGTGCGTGGATTAATGATTGTTTAATTTTTTCAAAATCGGCTTGACATTCTGTAGTCCATCGCCAAAGGGAATTTTTCTTTAGAAGATTTAGAAGATGTGGGCTATTAAGAGCTTGCTGTGTCACGAACTTTCTGAAAAATGACGAAAGACCCAAAAATGCTTTAAGTTGTTTTTTGGTTCGGGGTGCAGGAAAGTTGCGAATTGCTTCAGTCTTTTTAGAGTCTCGCCTGATGCCTTCCGGCGTGATGATGTGGCCAAGGAACTTAATCTGTTGTCGGGCGAACCTTGATTTTTCCAAATTGATTGTCACGCCTGCATCGGCGAATTTAATCAAAATTTGTCTTAGAAGATCGACATGTTCTTCCCAGGTGGCAGTCGCCACAACTAAATCATCCACATAGGGAGTGATTTGTGAAAGTAAATCTGGCCCGAGGACGTCGTCAAGCGCCTCGATAAAGATTCCTGCACTTATTCGTAACCCGAATGGCAAAACACGGAATTGGTATGATCGTCCTTCGCACAAAAATGCGGTATATTTACGTGATTCAGGATGTAGAAGAACCTGGTAGTAGGACGATCGTAGGTCGATATTAGTCAGAAATTTGGCGTTGTGAAATTTCAGGAGTTGTTCGTCCAGATTTACAGGGCGAGTATTTACCGGTATAATAATTTTGTTGATTTCGCGTGCATCGAGAACAAGACGCACGCTTCCATCGGGTTTCGAAACTGACAACAAAGGGTTGCAATACGGCGAGTGCGAATTTTCTATGATTTTCCAACGTAGCATTCTGTTAATTTCCTGCATAACCGCTGCTTTTTAGACCACGGTATATTGTAGTGTGTACGACAAAATGTTAGGTGGGGTTTGACATCCATCTTGTACACATACCCACGTATGATACCAGGTTTATCTTGAAAGACTACTGAAAATTGTTGAAGAAGGTGAAACAGATTCTGTTTTTGCAAATCAGTTAGAAGGTAGGCTTCGGCACACTTTTCCCATAGAGTTTTACTATCAGTATTGTAAGAAGAATTGCAATTGTTTGTCATAGAAAAATTAGTGATGGGCACAGATTGTACTTTCAAGTGACGTACGTCCCGATAAGAATTGTTGTTATTAATTGTTTTAGATAAAGGTATCAAAATTCTTTGCTTTTCAACCGTCAATTGACAGATACCATTCCCTAAGTCAATCACTGCTCGATACTGATTTAAGAAATCGATGCCGAAAAGACATGGAACTGTTAAATTATCCACAACAAGGAAATGATAACGAACATGCACGTTGGAAACAACAAAAGTTAGAACAGCTTGTAATTTGACATTTTTTGATTTGTTTCCAGTGGCACCGATGATTCGGCAGTTCTGCACTGGAAACGTCGGAAGTTTAGAACCTTTATCTAGATCCAAGTACAGGGAACTAGAAATCACGCTTGCTGACGCTCCAGTGTCGAATAACACTTCTACAATGGATTTCTCTAACGATAAAACAGCAGTTGCCTGAACCGTTACCTTTACTTTGTCGTTATTACTAGACTTATTATTCTCGGCAAGAAGGTCATGTTCCATAGTGTGTCCGTCTTGGAATCTCAAAAAACAATTTGCAAGATTATTTGCGCCCGTGCTCACGTTCTCGACCGGGGGTTGGACGCTTACGCCGGTCTGCTCATGTTTTCCGCCTCAATAATATTTATCCTTTGTTCATGGACATGTTTGGTATTCGGTGGAGTTTGATTACCGCAGTCCTGATTATTAGCATTGTTTGTTGGTACAAAGTGTCGTGCATTCGGAAACATATAATTGTAGTTGTGTGGTGTATAGTTCGGGTTTCCCCACTGCGGGGGTGGATAACTGACTCTAGAATTTTGACAATTTGAATTATTCTGCTGATATGGCGAATTTCTCTCAAAATAACCAGGGTTGTATCTTCCATCCTGACGTCTGTTTTGATTGTTGTTGTTTCGGTTACGGTTGTTGTTGCCTCTGGAGTACTGATTGTTGTTGAAACTACCATTGCGTCTGTTGCCATTACTATTACTTTTTCGGTAAAATTGACCATTACCAAAACTGTTGTAATTGTTGGAATTTTGTAATCGGGGATCGCAAGATTGCTGCGAATATTGTGTGAAGTTGGGCTGTTGTGATTTTTGCCCCTGATTTTGAGGAAGCGGGTTTGCATTCCACATGTTACCGCTGTTGTTATTTTGATTGAAATTATGGCAATTGTTTTGGCGAGAGTTGGAATTAGCATTATAAATATGTGGAGTGTTCCCTGAATCTCCTCTAAACACAAGGTCTACTTCATTCAAATAATCTAGAAATTTCTTGATGTTAGTTTCCGGAACACCAATTAATTGTGTCCGGTAATGCAGGGGTAAATGACTTTTTAAGGTGTTAATCACATCGGCAAGATCGGCCGGTTTTGACCAATAAAGTGTTTTGTCCAGGTATCTTTCAAAATATTGACGCAAAGTTTCTTTACGAGGGTTGTATGGTTCGGGATTGTGAACTTCACGTCGAAGTTGTTTTTGCTCATGTTCTGACCAGAATTCCTGCAGAAAAGCCTCTTCAAATTGCTTGAAAGTTAAATTTTGCCTTTTTATTTCAGCTCCCCATCTGGATGCTCGCCCCCTCAACAGATTACTTACAAAAAAAATCTTTTCCGCATCTGACCAGTTGTGCGGAAACATTCCGTCAAAAGACCTAATAAAAACAATCGGGTGCACCGCTTGGGTATCATCGGAACTGAACGTTGGAAAATAGGCATGTTTAATCATGTTACCGTCAACAATACCGGCAGGCACTATAGGGCCTGAACTATTGTTCCCTGGTGAAACTTCATGGCACAAGGGTGGTTGAGAATTACTGTTTACTGTTTTGTGCGATCACTGAGAGCGGCTCTGTTTGATGTTTTTCGCTCGCAAGTGATTCGCTGTTAGACTGTGGAACAAACCGCACAGTGAAATTAGGCGGTGAACTCGTTGTGAGTGGGGTTGTAGGCGGAACAGTAACTACGTTAGAATCGGGAGTTAATAACTGAGAAATTTGGTTTTTTAAAGTGTTGGCCTCGGTTTGCACCTGCGACATGGCCTGGTGTAAAATCTCTTTTGTAGCGGTTTCTACCCTTTGCTCAATGAGCTTGTTGCAAATACCACATTCGTGCACTAATTTTTCTGCAATGTTTGCGTTACACTCTAAAGAAAGCGATTCTGTTTTTTCCTCCAAATGGGAAATTTTTTCTTTCATTTCTAATTGTAGTAAGCATACTACGCTAACTTGTTGAGTAATACCTTCGATATCCATCGAAATTTTATTTTGTGAGGTGGTTTGATTTTGCACGAAATTCTGAACTAGATCATTGACCTGAGCCTGAGCGTTCGTGACCTGATCCAACTTGGTTTTACATGACTGCATTTCGGAATTTGTCACTGTTTGATATTTAACAAAGGAATTTTCGTGAGTGTTTACACGACATGACAATTCGTTGAAACTTTCGGTCAATTGTGTCGTTTTTGAATTAAGTTCTGAGATTTGGTTAGCCTGTTTTTCCAGAGTAGATGTTACCTCAGAAGACAATTGATCGATTTTGCTGTTTAATTCTTTTGTACTCTGCTCCTGTTTATCAAATCTAGTGTCTAGTTTATCAAACCTTTCATTAAGGATGCTATCCATACTTCGCGTAAGAAGTTGTATTAAAATTCCGTACTGATTCGGATCAATGTTTGGATCATTGTTCCTTTCACTAGAGTTGTGCAAATTAGGATCGGAGTGGGAAATCCCTAGTTGGACACGTCTACTATCGTTTTCCATAGGGTCAGGATTATTGGGTGTGTCACCTGATGAATTACTTTCGTTACTTAGTATTATTTGATGTGATACACCTGCAGTAAATTCCATAGATTCTGGGCTGGAAAAGCCTAGGAAAGGGGATGTTGATGATACAGTAGCATCACCGTTATCAGTTTGCTGTTGCTGTTGTTCCATTTTTGCCAATAATTAACAAACGTGAAATATACAAATAGTACACCCAGAATGGCGATGGCTTGCAAAGTACCAAAGATAAATAAAATTTAAATAGTTAGACGGTAATAACTATTACTTGATAGAATTTCCAAAAATGTCTGAATTATTATTGTGGTTGTAACCGTATTCGCGTAGCTAATCTGAAAGTGGTGACATGACGTAACAAACAGGATTGACTCATAACAATGACTTCTGCATATCTTACTGTTGAATTTCAATGTTACAATAATAGAAATTCCATTGACAAAGGGTATGATTCTTGTTTAGGGAAAGGCATGGGAAATGGGAATAAAAGTTAGCATAGGCGGGAGGCGCACACTGGACAATGGCATAGCAGAACAAATGCTTTTGCACTACTCACCGCGCTGCGTTGAAGCTTGCAGAAATCTTGTTAATCTTGAAACAACGTTAGCTCTCGTTTTCATATTGGGCATGAAAGAGAAAATTACAGTTTTTTAGCCAATGTACAAGACAATAAATATTACTACACGTATGATTTTACTTTAATTTGCCCTTGTTAAGTTCATTCCAGTAAAATCCGAAGATTGGCGTCCTGTAAACGGTCGCCAGTGTGATGTCCGGAATTAAAAAAAAAAAAAAAGGGGGTGAATAAAAGGTGAAGGGAAGTGGTCCTATTTTTACTGGAATGAACTTATTGATGGACATCACAAAAATTTATTTTACCTATTTTTTTTTTTTTTACTCATCGAAGAAGACAACACAACACATATAAAAGAAATCATCACACTAATATTATCCACAGAATGATCGTTTCACAAGACACTTTCTAGCTCGACTGACTCTTAAGACTGAACAAGACTCGACTGACTGACTCTCTCTCTGGACCACAGCCTCTTCACGTCCCTCTGGACCAGAGATTTCAACTGTGATTAGCACGCCGATTATTTAATTAATCGTACAGCCGCTGGGCGCGCGCTTGGCGCGTCATTTAAATGGGGTTAAACGCATACCGCGAGAGGCGTGGGCTAGCGGTGTCTTACAGGTATCGCCACACTGCCACATTTGACCTAAAATATAATGGACGAAATGAACAGCTGATCGTCCGTACAACCGGCGTTCAGTAGTCCCAACATTACTGTAGCCAACCTGATGAACCTTCTTGGCTACATTTTCAAGATTCTGGTGCTCTGTGCGACGTCAAAGTTGGCAGCGGCAATGCATGTTTCCGTCAGACGCTGATAGCTGTTGTGCAAGATATGGCGGACCCAATATTGGTGCATGCCTGCTGAACCACGCCTCCAGCGGCTCGGTACCACGAGCGCCCTCTGCCACTGTTATAGAAGACAGTCAGCGGCGGCCACACAGCCCCATTCGCACTTAGAGCCACTTCTCTACGTTATGCTACGCAGACACCACCTAGTCGCATCTCTGACTCCATCGTTCGTGCTTTACTTCAGAGAGCCTCATCCTTGTTGTTGTAGAATGAGCCGGGCACTATTTCTTGCTGCATTATTTGTAATGTCTTCGTACGCTTGGAGAAATACAGGATGAGTAAATCTTCTGTTTACTGTGTTAACTTGTATGCTGTCATTTCTGCTCCTCTCGAGCTTTCCTACAACCACAATTGCTGCACCACTCCGTAGCCCATCTCTCCTTGCCATAGTGTACCAAGTCGTACACAACAATATGGACATATGACCTATTTCGAATAGTTTCCGAGATACAACACACTTAATGTACATAGTTATTCATTTCCTATATTATTCGACACAGGAAAATGAGTTTTTAAACAAAATTTTACGTAACCGTTCGAAAAAGCGTTCTCACATTAGTGTAGTGCGATGTTTGTTTACCGATATGAATTAGCACGAACAGGGAAACGCGGACAATAACCAGCTGCTGCATGGCGGTAGCGATCAGCGCGGGCCAATGGTGTAGTACTCGTTATTCCACATTTTTTACCGTCTCTGCTAACACGTATCGATGTACAAATATCGCACTAGACTAATTTTGGACCGCTCTAATGAATGCGCATGTAAAATTGCGCTTTATAAATCATTTTTCTGTGTCGAGTAACACTGAAAATTAACAACAATGTATTTAAAACTTGAATATACATTACTTATATTCCACAATAACATTTATTTGTTAGTTTGCTATGAACCGGCTTTCGGCTTCCTAGCCCATCGTCGGATAATGTAAGATATGTGACATTTCACAACTACATAGTGACGCAAAATCGCAAGCATAATGTAATACCCAAAGAAGCTACGAACAAACAAATCTTATGGAAGAGTCTATTCAAAGATTAAAGGTATATAAATGTATAAGTTAATAACGTTGTACAACTGAATAATGACATAGATTACAACGTTTATGGAAAAACTATTAAATGTGACGAACAGGCCGGGGAAAGGGGGGAGGGAGGGAGGGGCAGTAGGGAGAAATAAGTCCGTAGAATGTGGGTATGAAACAGTTACAACAAGCATATCATCTAATGGTGAGAAAAATAGTAACTAGCCACTGCTACACTATGTCATCAGAAATATCCGGACATCTGGCTGAAAATGACTTACAAGTTCGTGGCGCTCTCCATCGGTAATGCTGGAATTCAATATAGTGTTGGCTCACCCTTAGCCCTGATGACAACTTCCACTCTTATGGTCATACGTTCAATCAGGTGCTCGAAGGTTTCTTGGAAATGGCAGCCCAGTGCTGCACTGAGGAGAGGTATCGATGTCGGTCGGTGAGGCCTGACACGAAGTCAGCGTCTAAAACATCCTAGAGGTGTTCTATAGTCTTCAGGTCAGGACTCTGTGCAAGCTAGTCTATTACAGGGACGTTATTGTCATGTAACCAGTCCGCCACAAGCCGACCATTATCAACAGGTGCTTGATCGTTTGAGAGATGCAGTCGCCATCCCCGAATTGTTCTTCGACAATGGGAAGCAAGAAGGTGCTTAAAACATCAATGTGGACCTGTGCTGTGGTACTGCCAAGCAAAACAACAAGCGGTGCAAGACCCCTCCATGAAAAAGACGATCACACCATAACGCCACCGCCTCCGAATTTTACTGTTAGCGCTACACACGCTGGCAGATGACGTTCACCGGGCATTCGCCATACCCACACCCTGCCATCGGAACTCCACATTGTGTACCGTGATTCGTCACTCTACAGAACGTTTTTTCACTGTTCAATCGTCCAGTATTTACGCTCTTTACACCAAGCGAGGCGTCGTTTGGCATTTACCGGCGTGATGTGTGGCTTATGACCAGCCGCTCGACGATAAAACCCAAGATTTCTCACCTCCCGCCTAACTGCCATAGTACTTGCAGTGGATCCTGATGCAGTTTGGAATTCGTGTGTGATGGCCTGGATAGACGTCTGTCTATTACACATTACGACCCTCTTCAACTGTCTGCGACTCTGTCAGTCAACAGACGAGCTCGGCCTGTACGCTTTTGTGCTGTACGTGTCCCTTCACGTTTCCACTTCACTATCACATCGGAAACAGTGGACCTAGGGATGTTTAGGACTGTGGAAATCTCGAGTACAGACGTATGACACAAGTGATCCCAATCACCTGACCGCGTTCGAAGTCCGTGAGTTCTGTGGAGCGCCCGATTCTGCTCTCTCACGTTGCCTAATGACTACTGAGGTCGGTGATGTGGAGTACCTGGCAGTACAATGCATCTAACATGAAAAAACGTATGTTTTTGGGGGTGTCTGGATACTTTTCATCACATAATGTACTTATGTGAGGGTGAATAAAAAAATTGTTTGGTCATTAAGGACCAGGTCAATAGTCTTTGATGTTTATTAAAAGCCAGAATATCGAGTAGTGTTAGTTTCCCACCTTTAGGTTTTCTATAAAGAATATCACACTTAATATCATATGAACGAGATTTACTCAGAACATGTTCAGCAAAGGTGGAAATCTTTCTTTTTCAGTCTCCAACTTCTTTCATGGTCTGCAACTCTAGTCGTTACATCCCTACATGATTGATCTACATACAACCACGCAGACTGCAGCAAACCCCATAGATTCCATTATGTTCTAAAGGTGGAATCTTATCTTTACTGTTGAACAGAGTGTGGGCAGCAGTAGTGCTAGTATAATAATCTGGAGTATATTCCCTGGATTTTAGTTTCCTGGCAAGTATCTGCGAAGTCCTACCTCCATAAATAGTAACAATGTGCTTTTAATGTTTTCTACCTCGGAAACCATTTGGAATAGGACAGACGTCCGTGTGAAGTTTTTGTTTAAAATGAACTTTCCTGTCATGCCCTTGAATACGGAACGTCCCTCCTGGGACAGACACCCTGCGTGACTTGAGCTGTGCTGGTCTTATCACACTTCCTTGACGCCCATTAATCTATCTGTTGATGGTACAGAATACCATGCGTGCTTTTTTACTGCTGTGCAAAGCAAACCTGCTTGTCGAATGGACTTCCTGTAATGGCTATCTGCAATATCTATACCGGTGTTAATGTATGAGCTGTCGAGGGTCTGGTTGTGTGAGTCATGTTTTCTCCTGCGAGTGGTGTAGCGCAGCTGTTACTTGCGTCTGCTGCAGAATTTTTACCATGTATGTATTCGTTACAGAAGCAGAATGGCATCACCTTCCAAAAAACCGCCGCACGTAATACGATCTCAGAACTGAAAATTGGTATAGAATGTTCTATGATGAGCAAAAACAAAACGGTCTCAGTTTCTCATTACGAAAAAGTTACGTTATAAACAGTACAAATTGCTTTAAGTAGCTGCAAGAATCGCTTGTTCAAAATCTGCCGGATAAATATGATACTGTATTCTATAATCGCCCATATGACACAACTGAAGAACATGCAGCCTCCTCACACCCGTCATGGTGGAGCTAAAACGTCTCAGTGGCAGGCGCTAGAACTGCTACAAATCAACAGCGCGACTAAACCGAAGTCTGTCTCTACTGAGAAGTTTTAAAAGGAAAATGAGTCTCTGTTGTATACCTGCATCTGTACCATTGCGACCTAAATCAAATCAAGAATATTTGGAAAGAGATTAAATAAAAAGTATCACCAGGAAAGTCATTTTTTCGCGAAACTGTAGAAGGAACTGACACAAAACTGCACGAAAGAAGTAACAGTAGAATGTAAGGAAATGAAACGCACACAGCCGTCCTTATATTGTAATTTACTGCGTGGCTACCAGTTTCGGTGCTTCAATGCACCTTCTTCATGCCTTAGCTGATGCTGAGGGAATTAACACCATCCGTATAGATGATGGATCAGTGGCCAACATCTGTGAATGGTTTTCGCAGGCCACTTGTAGCCACGATGTCGTCTCTGCAACCATCAACTGTCAACTTGCTGAACCAGTTACAGACGTTGGCCGCTAGGCAGCATGTATACGGATGGCGTTAACCCCATCAGCACCAGCTAAGGCATGAAGATGATACAGTGAAGCACAGAAACCGGTAGCCATACGATAAAGGACATCAAAAGGACGGCTGTAGGTGTTTCATCTCCAAACATAAGTGAACGGCGTAAGTTCCCAAAACCTCCAATCACAATGATGGACATACAATAACTGTAGAAGTCTTTTTAGTACTTCACTCATCACCGAAAACTTGAATATGATAACGGATATAAAATGATGATTCTATGAGACTAATGTTGTTACATCTGTTAATCGTAGAGCACAAGTAATGTTTTATTGAAACGTCATAAGCTTTCCATTCAGTAAGAGAGTGTTGCAAATGTCTTGCAGAATTCTGACCTCCCGCCACGCTTTCCAGTGCTGCTTCGTGAACCTCACTTTTCTGCGTATACATTGCAGGCAAAATAAAACTTGCCCGGAAAATATGTATAAGACTGAGTTAGAACTGACTATTGTCGATGACCAGAAGAGTTGCCCAGCACAGAAAATGCTGGAAATCGTGAATTCGACGCACAGTTCGGTTGCTGTCGTATGTCTACAAGCACTCCCGCGTACTCTGTACAGAGTACTTCTCTGTGTACTTCAAGTTTGAGCAAACGAGAGGAGTAGGGCTGTTTGGTGACCAGTTGAATGCAACACAAAATACAGCGCGTGTTCTCTGTAAAGTGTCATGCGAAGCTCATATCGTGGGAAACATACGCGGAATTGTTTGTGCAAGAGTTTAAGATTAGCGACGTTTTGGCAAAAACTCCTTCATCCTCATCGGTAGCTGGCCGGTGTGGCCAGTCTGGAACCGCGCGACCGCCACGGTCGCAGGTTCGAATCCTGACTCGGGCATGGATGTGTGTGGTGTCCTTACGTTAGTTAGGTTTAAGTAGTTCTAAGTTCTAGGGGACTGATGACCTCAGATGTTAAGTACCATAGTGCTCAGAGCCATTTGAACCATGTGAACCTCATCGGTACTCCGCAAGCCACCTTACGGTGTGTTGCGGAGGGTACCTTCTTGTACCACTATCTGATGCTCCCTTCCCTGCCTCATTCGGGAATGGCAGATGGGAAGAATGATTGTCTGCCAATATCCGTATTAGCTATAATTTCTCGAATTTTCTCGTTGTCGACATTTCGCTAGACGTATGTGGGGCAGTAGTAAACCTCCCCGTGGTGCTCAACGCCTCTCGTGTAGCGTCTACCACTGCAGTTCGTTGAGCTATCGTGCCTGGTAAACGATTTCGTGACTAAGAGCGCCGCTCTTCGTTCGATCTTCTCTGTCTCTTCCAGTAATCTGACTTGGTAAGCGTCCCAGACCTTTGAGCAATACACCACCAATGTCTAAAATTCGAATCTTAGAAGTAAAATAAAGCGTAAGGGACGCTGGAGGGAATAAAAACCGTGTTGTTGTTGTGGTGGTCTTCAGTTCTGAACTGGTTTGATGGAGCTCTGCATGCTACTCTATCCTTTGCAAGCTTCTTCATCTCCCAGTACCTACTGCAACATACATCCTTCTGAATCTGCTTAGTGTATTCATCCCTTGGTCTCCCTCTACGATTTTTACCCTCCATGCTGCCCTCCAATACTAAATTGGTGATCCCTTGATGCATCAGAATATGCCCTACCAACCGCTCCCTTCTTCTAGTCAAGTTGTGACACAAACTCCTCTTCTCCCCAATTCTGTTCAATACCTCCTCACTAGTTATGTTGTCTACCCATCTAGTCTTCAGTATTCTTCTGTAGCACCACATTTCGAAAGCCTCTATTCTCTTCTTGTCCAAACTATTTATAGTCCATGTTTCACTTCCATACATGCCTACAGTCCATAAAATACTTCCAGAAACGACTTCCTGACACTTAAATGTATACCCGATGTTATCAAATTTCTCTTCCTCAGAAACGCTTTCCTTGCCATTGCCAGTCTATTATTTTACCTCCGGAATATATCACCCAAGAGGACGCCATCATCATTTAACCGTACAGTAACGCTGAATGCCCTCTGAAAAAATTACGGCTATAGTTTCCCCTTGCTTTCAGCCGTTCGCAGTACCAGCACAGCAAAGCCGTTTTGGTTATCGTTACAAGGCCAGATCAATCAACCAGACTGTTGCCCCTGCAACTACTGAAACGGCTGCTGCCCCTCCTCAGGAACCACACGTTTGTCTGGCCTCTCAACAGATACCCCTCCGTTCTGGTTGCACCTGCGGTACGGCTATCTGTGTCGCTGAGGCACGCAAGCCTCCCCACCAACGGCAAGGTCCATGGTTCAAGGGGGTGGGGGGGGGATAAAAACCGTAATTATCAGAAAAGAGTTCGAACAACAGAAAACATGGCTCGAATCAAAGAACGCTTGAAACAAAGTCCGGCGAAATTTCAACGCTCTTTACCGGTGCAAGTGTAAACTATGAAACGGTCGTATCGAAACATTATAAAAAAAAAACTGACCTGCATCTCTATCGTTACAAAGTTACTGTTGTGAACGAGTCAAAGCGCCCACACGAACTTTCGCGTATTAAGTTCTGGCAGTGGTTTCTGGGTGAATTGAAATCACATCTTTTGGTTTCTCAGTTTTCATTTCTCCAGTGGAGGTCTGGTTCAACCTGTCAGGGTGTGTAAACTCACAAACATGCGCCATTATGCATCAGAAAATTCTCATCAGTGCTTTGAAGGTTCCTCCGAAAATCTCAGCTTCTGGTGTCCGTATTGTAACATGACTCTGTCACAAAAATATTAATGCTAACCGGTACATCCAGAACCTGTTTAATACATATGTGTACCAACTGACGGAAAATAAGTCATTGTACGGATATTTTCAGTAAGACGAAGCAATAGCAGACTCTGTGTGAGGATCTAGTTGAGCTATTTATCATACTTCTAAGATAATGCAAGTCCTATTCCTACAGAGAAGTAAAGCTCACCATAAGACCGTACAAATTTAAGAAAAGAACAGTGTCGTGCAACGAAGGAAAACCACTCGTAATATTCAAGGTCCAACCAAGCATGAAAATATCTGTACTACACAACACACGGATATACACTGCCAGAACCAAACTTATTGCACTCTTTTAGGGGTTTCCAGTTTAATGAAGACTTGATGTTGTGACATTGCATATGGAGTACATGAAATGACCACATTCACAGACTAACGGCACAAGCTGTTCTGGGGTACCAGGTGTCAACCCATGCTGAAACACCTATATTGGTATATTCATGGGCAGCAATGCACAGGCTGATTCTGGCATCCAATCGATCGTACAGATGGCGAATACTGCCCTGGGATATGCTAAGCCTGTTCGACCTATTCACGTAGTTATGTAAGAGTTGTTGGTTGACTTAGTTGCACGTTGACTTCCCGTCCCATCATATCCCACATGTGGTCGATAGGAGACAAGCCTGGAGATTGTGCTGGTCAAGAAAGTTGCTCCACGTCTCGCAGAGCGCGCTGAATTTCACGAACAGTATGTGCGCGAGCATTGTCCTGTTAGAACAACACATCACCTTCTCGTTGCAAGAGCGGCAAGAGAACGGGTCTAACAACTTTCGGCGCTGGTTAACGCCCCCTGCAGAAACACCAAAGGGGAAGGAGATTGTAGCGTATCGCATATCAGAGCATAAGGCCTGGGGTGCGGCCAGTCTGTCTTAGACGAATGCACTCTATGAGGCAGCATTCAACAGGTCTACGTCGTACACGCAAACGACCATCACCTGCGTGCAGACAGAACCTGCTTCGATCGCTGAAGGCTACGGCGCGCCATTCCATCTTCAAAGTGGTCCTCTGACGGCACCAGTCAAGCTGTGCATGTCGATGCTGTGGAATGAGTGGAAGATGGGCTAGAAGTGTGCGTGCCCGTAGTCGCACTGCTAATAATCGGTTTGACAGCAGTTCGTGTTGACGCGTCTGGGCTTGCAAGCCCTCTTGTCTGTGCTGTGGTAGATGTAGGATCTGCTGCTGCTGCCTTTACAATATGACGATCCTGGCGGGTGTCTGTGTTGCATGGACGCGCAGAGCCTCGTTGCGGTTGTGAGAACGTTCACGTGACCACTGATACTAGCATCGTTGAACATCTGACGCAGCACGTCCAACTTGTGTGGCAATTCTCCGAAAGCACAGTCCCACTACTCGGAAGGTTACAACTTGACCCCTTTCAAATTCACCCATTTGGTTGTAGGAAGCACGAGTGCGTCTCCGTGGCATGGTTGTCTGCTTGCTTCACACGTTTGCACCAAGCTGATTCTTCTTGCTGTGAGCATTCCATATTAAAGGGTAGACACCGGTGGCACTATGTTAGCTATAGCACTACGCCGTCTGTTGGCGGACGACGCTGAAACCATTTTGAGTACATCTACTATGTCCCAGGTGGCATATGCCGTAATCGGATCAAAATCTATGTATACTAATCCGGGTGTACTAATTTTTTCCGACAGTGGGTGAACACAATAAAAATATAATCATGAGAAAAATCGTGGGTACAGCCGAAGACTGCAAGAATGGTTAGCGGCTTAAAGAAAGAACGCAGAAAAATAAGTACAAACACCGGTAGAAACGCCGAAGCGCAAAACAGAAGCAAGTAGATGGCTGTAAACGTTAAACCTCGTATAGCTGCCAGTTTTCTCTTCCTTAACTGTCTGAAACTAGACTATTTCTGCCCGTGTAGGAATCTCGCCGGCCAACCGCAGCCGAGTTCCAGGCAATAATAATTTTGTAAATAAGGTAAACAAACTCCTGCTCTCAAGGGTTTTATTATGGTTAAGCAATGATGGTCTGACGCGGGGAGGAAGGTAGAAAATATCTCCCACTTCGTGACAGGTTTGTAATCTTGGCATACTGAGTGGCTCAAATGTAGGTATACAAGAGGAAGTGCGCTTTCTATGTAAATAGTTATTGTCAGCCAATCACAGTCCCCATTGCAAGGATTTTAAATGCGGAATGACAGAGAGGAATGTTCGGTCGCACACTTTCATTCTGCTGGTTAGCCATGGCTTCAAATGTTCTCTTCCCAAAAGAACTCCTTCAGGTGACATGCAGAATGGAGTTTTGCAGCAGACAGCCCGGCCCCTGTGCCATCCTCTGGGCTGTTGGACGAAGAGAATTCTGCATTGTGTAGCCACTGTGAAGGACAGCTTTCAGCTCCTAACATGGTTATGACCGAGCGAATTGGCGCAGTGGTTAGTACCCTGGACTCACATTTGGGAGGATGGTGGTTCAAACCCGCGTCCAGCCATCCTGATGTAGGCTTTCCGCGATTTCCTTAAATCGCTTCAGGCAAATGCCGGGATGGTTCCTTCGAAAGGCCACGGCCGTCATCCCTCCCTAACCCAATGGGACCGATGGCCTCGCTCTTTGGTCCCCCTCCCCAAATTAACCAACCAACCATATTTATGACTCTGAGGTCCTCTTAACTATGCTTTAATGTTGCGTGAACTAGCTAGAAAGAGCTCTCCAAGGCTGCAAAAAATGACAGTACCCTCACCGTTAACTGGTAGCATTGCATATTGTCTACAGTTATGATGTAGCATAAAAGGATCGACTACACTGACCATGTTGTTATTGTTGTTGTGGTTTTCAATCCTGAAACTCGTTTGATGCAGCTCTCCATGCTACTCTATCCTGTGCAAGCTTCTTCATCTCCCAGTACCTACTGCAAGCTACGTCCTTCTGAATCTGCTTACTGTATTCATCTCTTGGTCTCCCTCTACGATTTTTACCCTCCACGCTGCCCTCCAATTCTAAATTGGTGATCCCTTGATGCCTCAGAACATGTCCTATCAACCGATCCCTTCTTCTGGTCAAGTTGTGCCACAAACTTCTCTTCTCCCCAATCCTATTCAATACTTCCTCATTAGTTATGTGACACTGACCATGGGGATGTGCATATAGCGTTATGAATTATGTTGGCTGACAGTCCGAGGCTAAACTCCCAACTAACAACTGCCTAGACAACCTTTGCCACGAGCGCGTGGTGTATTCAATGAGAAGAGGACAAATCAGCAGAGGTAGTGCAATCTGCTGATCCCCTCATTCGCCTGATCTCTCTCCCCCGCAGTTTTAATCTATGGAGCAAACTGAAGGATCATATGTACTCAAATATTCCTCACACCCTGGAAGATGTTTCTTTTCTTTTCTCCTGTTTACCGCAGAAGAGCTATAGTACAACACTGAAAACGCTATTGCTGCTATCCCTCATGCAGAGCTCCTATGCGTATCTCACAGTTTGATAAATCGAGCACAGTGCTGCATCAGAGTGATGTTCATTAACAAGGCTCAGTCCTCCTCAGTTTTATTGTTAATATTTTCTGGCCAGTTTAATCTTGCACACTCTGTATACATTCTGGTTGGTATATCATCTTGGTCATTACAGAACTGTTAATTCATATATCGATATGCACGCATCTGACAGTATACTAACTTTATCTGTGATCTTTGTTTCTGATGTTACATCGTCCCTGCCTGAGGGCGCTCACAGAGATAGATTATTATTAATCAAGGCGTGTTGAGAAGCAGACGTGGAACTGAACGTTCAGGAAATTTTTGTCTGGAATTGAGCTGCTAAATATTGAATGCAGATTTTCTGGAAATGATTGAATAAGGTGATGATGACAGTATTCCCGGATTTGGAAGAACTGTGATTTAAGGTAAATTCGCAGCTTTGCATACTTGCACACAATTAGAAGTTTGTTATAAAACTTATTCTCGTACCGAAATTTGGTTGAAACACATCTCATGGGTTGCTGACAACTAGTGAAGTTAGTTATCCTCCCCCACATAAATGTTTTTGTAAAAGAATACAGATAATTTTCGGTATGTTAATTGTTGTGGTTGGCAGGAGAGGCAACCCGTATACCTAAAGGAGGCCGAAATGCAAGCGTTGTAGCTCACGCAGGCTGGCGTGAGGTCTGGAACATGACAAGGGAATTAGAATTGAGAAAAACGGACGTAGCTGGTGGAATACTTAACTTTAATCCATTAATGGAGAACGTCGCTCTTTATGGTACATGATTCACAATATCAATAGTACGGATACTGGCGCCTTGCTAGGTCGTAGCAAATAACGTAGCGGAAGGCTATGCTAACTATCGTCTCGGCAAATGAGAGCGTAGAAGTCAGTGAACCATTGCTAGCAAAGTCGGCTGTACAACTGGGGCGAGTGCTAGGAAGTCTCTCTAGACCTGCCGTGTGGCGGCGCTCGGTCTGCAATCACTGATAGTGGCGACATGCGGGTCCGACGTATACTACCGGACCGCGACCGATTTAAAGGCTACCACCTAGCAAGTGTGGTGTCTGGCGGTGACACCACATTAATCATTGCGGAATGTAAAACGTTTGAATAATCAATCTATTATAAAAACAGTCATGTTTGTATAAAGTCTGTATTGTTCATAATCTTTCAAGTCAAGCTATAAAGTAATTCAATACTACAAAATTGTGCCAGAAATATTAATTCTAGAACATTAGGACCCAAAATTATTCCCATGCAAGAATTATGTTGTTTGTGTCCATATTGCACGTGCCGGCACACACGCTTTTGAATGTCATTTCCAGTTTACCATTTTAATTTAATTTTGCTGCGGCGCTGCTTGCTGTGCTCCACTTTCTAGAAATCGTTTATTGGATCGGGATAAGCGCGAGAATAGCTCAAGGCCATATACATACAGAACAATGTCATGACACAGTTAACCGGCGATTAGGTTAGATAGCTTACATTCAGAATGGAAGCTATGTTGTTGTTATTTCAGTGAACAGTGTGATATATCCGCGTGTGAAACATTTTTCGCGGTCTGAGTTTTGTTTCGAAAGCTGATGATGATGTTTGATATGTGGGGCTCACAACTGTGCGGTCATCAGCGCCCATACAAAGCCCCAGTTTTTTCACAGCCCAATTTTTTACACAGTCCAGTCTAGCCACTTTCACTAATGATGATGTGAAATCATGAGGACAACACAGACACATAGTCCGCGGGCAGAGAAAATCCCCAACCAGGCCGGGAATCGAACCCGGGACCCCGTGATCAAGAGGCAGCAACGCTAGCCACTAGACCACGAGCTGCGGACTTTGTTTCGGAAGTTAACTATGTAAATAAGCAGCGAACTTTTAATAAAGTAATAGGATAAATTAGTCAGACCAAATTTAATATTTCATTTAATATCTAATTTTTATTGGTTTTATTTTGGAGAAGCTGAAAACTGTCCACTTTGACGTCAGGCATTAAACCACTGTTCAGTCTACTGCGCAGTACAGGGCTTAATTACTCACACTTTTCATTAATTAGTTTTTTACACTTGCGCTCTACACACACACACACACACACACACACACACACACACACACACACACACGTTTGAGTCCTCCCTCGGGCGCAGGTGTGTGTGTTGTTCTTAGCATAAGTTAGTTTAAGTAGTGTGTGAGTCCAGCTCGTGCCAAATAATACGCTCTTGCAGACTAGCGTTACCCTCTGGGAGGAATTTAGAAATGTTTTGACCGTGTGTTTACCTAATGGGCAGAGGGTATCGAACAGTAATTTCGTATTTATGGCAATTAATAGAAAACTGAATAGGCTTTGCTCTGAGAGTAACGAAAGTAGAAAGTTTCATACAAATGAAACTATAAACGGTCACCAGCTTAATTAGGCATAATAATTTGAAACATTATATTTTAAGAAAAATGAATATGAGTTACTGAACTGACTTTCATTAATACTCCTTTTGAATAGAGCCATAAATACACTACCGGACGAAGTGAGTAGTGGGTAGCAGTAGTTACTGTTTACATAAATCCGCAATCATAGGAAATTAAAAAGTTATTTCACTCATAGTAATAATAGTTACTGTAACAGTCAATAGCTAACTCAGCACTAAGATGTTGTTAAAGACCTCACGAGACTAAAATTGGGCATGACCAGAGTCCTGGTTTAACTAACATACAGACATCACAAATGAGGTTAAACAACATTACATAGACAATTTTTTTTATACTCACACGCTTATGGAAATACTTCAGATTTCCTTAGCAAAAGCAATATTTAGTTTATCTTTCTTATAATAGAAAAGACTATAGTGGGGACCCACAAACTGAAACTGTCTTTACAGGCAAATTCTGTGACTATTTCAGAAACAAATTGCAATTTCCCAATATTGATTTCTAGCCCCACTTGAAATGTTTATGTGTTCATACTTTAAAGCAAGTAATTAAAATATTAAATACTAATAACTTCAGAAAATAGTTCATGGTAATCATCAAAGCAAAATAACTTTTCATATAGGTTCAATTTGTGTGCCTTATCCATTGCGTAGGTATTTTTACGGTAACACTACACATTTTGGCACTGAACTTTAACACACTTAGTACAAATGCAAACCATTAATTAATTAGAAACAGGATACTCGGTTTCTGCACATTTAGGAAGGGATGCTGCATTGGTTTCATGATCAGGACAATTCTAAGGTTCAAACACATGTTTATGTTACTTAAATTATTATTGAAACACACTCACACAAACATACTGGTCCATACTATGACACATATCTGAGTTCCTGAAGTGGGCGGAGCAGTGGCGTAATAGTGGTGGCCAGCACGTGGTGGACATCTGGTCTCACACTCTTAGTGTTGAATGCTCTTTATAATTTCTTCTTGGCGAAGTACTATCCCCTTTTTAGAGCCATTTCTTAATAACAAGAGCACTATAAGACAGCTGAAACCACATCCGAGGCAATTTCAATATAAATTGGCTTTCAAATGCCTCACTTAGTACCCTCGATGTTAACCGTACAACGGCTAGCCACTGACTGCGTGGCGTGCTCAACCCGTAGCTGCCCAAATCGACCGCCAAATCCACCTTTTAACGCGTGCCAGGCCACTTCCGTAGCGGAGGGCTTTCCCTACACCTTGTGTGCTATACAATGCAAGATCTCTAAGCATGAACCAGTTTTCAAAGTACAATTTCTCTTTCTAAACATACATATTTTATAAAGTTTCATTATTTTTAAACATTATTTTAGTTTCCATAATACATATATTACAAACTTCCACTTTCTCTCTGAAAATTCAATGATCTTCATTAGTAAAGAACAACCACTTCACAGTTACATACACATAATTACACAGTATAAACTACGAGGGTAATCCCAAAAGTAAGGTCTCCTATTTTTTATAAATACATCGACCTGTTTATTTCTACAATGATTTACATCAGTTTACAGCTTGAACATTGAGCTATTTTTCGACATAATCACCGTTTCTGTCGATGCGTTTTTGTAGACGCTGTGGCAGTTTTTGTATGCCCATGTCGTACCAGCACGCCGCCATGCTGTTTAGAAAGTTATGAGCCTCGTCTTTCACCTCATCGTCGGATATGAATCGCCGGGACCACAGTTAACGCTGACAGGTACTGTGAGACTCTGAAAAAACTCAGACGGGTAATTCAGAACTGGAGAAGAGGAATGTTGAGCAAGAAAGCACACATTCTCCATGACAACGCTCACCGACGCATTGCTCGGCAAACCGTTGACCTCCTGCAATAGTTTCAGTGGAACATGATCACCCACCCACCCTATAGTCCTGACTTGGCGCCAAGTGACCATCACCTGTTCCCTAGGTTAAAAGAACATTTGGCCGGAAAGCGATTCAGCCCCGACGACGAGGTGAAAGAAGAGGTTCATAATTTTCTGAACAGGATGGCGGCGAGCTAGTATGACATGGGCATACAAAAACTGCCACAGCGTCTACCAAAATGTATAGACAGAAATGGTGATTATGTCGAAAAATAGCTAAATGTCCAAGCTGTAAACTGCTGTAAACCACTGTAGAAATAAACAGGTCTATCTACTTATAAAAAAAAGGAGACCTTACTTTTGGGATTGCCATCATACTTACAATCGATACTGGTGTTACATATGGACCGATAGAGAGAGAGAGAGAGAGAGAGAGAGAGAGAGAGAGAGAGAGAGAGAACAATTACAATTACTTACAATTACAATGATTGTGAAGAGCTATCAATATAGGTCGTCAGTGAACTTCTGGGCGGTCATAGGGAATTGCTGGTGAATTAGCCCGTATCTGCTGCAATGGCGCAGATTAAGTTTCTGAGAAACTTACTGCTTACGTTGTTAGAAGGCTTCCCGCTTAATCTTCATGCACTTGCAAGTTTCTAACGTTATGGAGCTATAACTCACTTCGCACGTCTTGCTCGTGAACACCTTCGCCAGAAGTTTCCTGAAAGGTGAATAGGAAGAGTGGATCCTGTTTCGAAGCCAGCTCGTTCACCTCTTCTGCCGCATTTGATTTCTTCTTGTGAAGTCATGTGAAAAGCATTGTATACGAGACAGCGTCGAGACCAAAGATGATGTTGTCATAGGATACAACAGAACTTTTACGACTATATCATCCGGTGTAGGAAAACCGTTGGCGATCAAAACAGCTTCCAGTCGTCTCGGCACGGGTAAATGTAGTTATTATGTGGGTTTTTAAAGGGATCTTGTACAATTTTTCCGGCAAAACAGCGGTAAGTTCAGAAGAAGATAATGGAAGTGGATAGCATTCGCGCACACTCTCTCCAAAGCAGACCACACAGGCTCATTAATATTGAGAGCTCGTGAATATGGTAGCCAGGGGAAGTGCGACAGTTCATCCGGGTGCTCACAAGCCGGAAAAGCAATAAAAGAAGCTTCGACAGAAAGCGAAAGCGTTATTAAAAGACTTGTGAGCTTAAAGAGAAATGGAAGTGTACTGGAAATGTAGTTAAGAACACGATTTATAAATAAAGTAAAAGTTTATAACGTTGGAAAAAAATTTGATAAATTGCTTAAATTTTGTTATTATACTCAAAAATACTCAATTTTTTGTGAGAAAACCTGACTTGATAGAGAAAAAAATGATTGCATTTTTGAAACCAGCGCTGAAAAGTATATAAAAGTCAGTTATCAAATTTCAAATAACTTTCCAAAAATATTTTTTTGTAGAGCTGTGTTATGTCAGGAAAAATATTAGCTCTTAATGGCTCATCATGTGCATCGAAAAATAACTGTCTGGAAAGTGCAGAGATCAACCTTCTATGGGGTGTATGTATTATACTTCACAAAATGGACATCGTCGACATCAAAGAAATATTCAAAACAAACCATTATCTAGCACCAAGAACACCTAATGAAAAATGGCGCGCAACATTGATCACAAAGGTTCACACGATCGAGATCTAAGGCGAACTCTTTGAGAGTTAGAAACTCTACAGGACGTTCAGCTAGGTGTCCATTCTTAAAGAAGGCATACAGAATTATGCTGGTTGTAACAGGATGGTGGGAACTGATGCAGTGTGATAGCATGCAACTGAATGCGAAACAGTCTGTCGTTGTGCTAGCTGTCCTTTACGGCGAAGGCAGTGCGATGATATGTTTTACGGGCGCAGAAGAAACAAACATCCAGAGACTAAATTAGTCCAGTGCTTCTAGGCGGTATGAATTTTAATGTCACACACTTTTCAACAGGAATAGTTTCTCTAAAGAAGCATGTACGACATCACACTCTCCACTGACTCATCTTGCAGAAACGTTAATATTTTACCTGCCACTTCTTTCTCCCGTGCCAAATTACCTAGGTTTCCTTCTGACGATATCTCAACTTCGGCAACTGTTAATATGGATGGGATGTAATATTTTCCTTGTTCATCACTGCCATTGCTCTGCTTTCTATCAACACCACTAGCAGTTCGACTATCCTTCATAGCCTCATGCTGTGCTCATCGTCGGAGTCTCGCCCCCTGTTGCTATTAGGAGCCATGTTCCGGTTGCATGGTAGGCAATATGCAGGCGTCGAATGTCGTAAACATCATTGGGTTATTGCGACCGCCCTGTCAAAAGGGTTGCTTGTGAGTCATTTCCGGATCACTTGCGGACCAGGTTTTCCTGTCACAAACTGATATAATTGCCTGCTTCCAACATCGTTGAAAGATTGTACCATCATCATAGAAACATCTCCAACATCGACCCGCTATTCGCTGTGCAAATTTTGCACACAACACGATTCTGATCTGTCAGTCCGCAGAGGTGTGCTGTGAATTGATATGTTTAACACACTCGTAAATCTTCACGAGATAAGCCAAATGTGCACGACTGCGGCAGTATCTGAAATAAGGTTGAAGGAAAGAAAGAAAATCGACGTTCAGCGTCACTTCGACGACGAGGTGATTAGAGAAAGAATCAAGGTTGAATGTGCCTTCCCCCCCCCCCCCCTCTCTCTCTCTCTCTCTCTCTCTCTATATATATATATATATATATAGAGAGAGAGAGAGAGAGAGAGAGAGAGAGAATATGCGTACAAAAGGAAAGTATACACATAATAAATCGCGTGATTGTGTGACCCCACACATAACAAATGCATTAATCAAAAATATCCTAAATATAACTGTGGAAAACCGTAAGTTCTACAAATCTCTTCTGATCATATCTCATTAAGATGTTGAAGTGACTTACATACCTTTCCATCTTTTTCGTCACCATCTCGATGATAAAACACGCTCCACAAAAGAAAGATGCGTTGACGTTGCTGTCTTGTAACTATACGCAGCTGTTGGGAAAACCAACTACATCTGTATTTACATCTACATTTCGCATGCCGCATAACGATGTGTGGTGGAGGCTACTTCTTGAACCCCTTGTCACTTTCTACCTCTCTTGAGTGGAGTCATTTTCCTGCATAATTCAGTTATTAGCTAATTATACCCTTTTGGGCATTATTAAGCTGCATAGCTTGGTAGCTAGGTAGGTTTATAATGCCCAAAGGGCGAAATTAGCTAATAGCTAAATTATAAAACAAAGTGGTTATTTAAATAAACAGCCTAGGCAGGAAAATGACTTCACTCAAGAAATTCCCAGACAGTTTGGACCCATACATACAAGACTTCCGCGTTTTCCAGTTAGAGTCACGAATGTTCCGTGGGGGAGAACGATTTCTGGTCAGCCTCTGCGTAAGTTCGAAAGTCTCTAATTTTACCTTCATGTTGTTTTTTCTTCGCAGGATATACATGGGATAAGGCAGTACATTGGTTGATTCTTCTACAAACGTGCGCACTCGGGCTCTGAGCCGGAAACCACACCATCGCGCCCAACGCATACTTCTGCCACTGGAATTGGATGAGCATCTCGAGGCGCTTAGGCGCTAATTAAATGAACCTTCTACGAAACGCTCTGCTCTTCTATAGATTTCTGTGTTTCCTCTATCAGTCGTATCTGAAAGAGATCCCACATTGACCAGCAGTATTCAAGTATTGGTCGAACGATGGTTTTGTAAGCTGTCTCCTTTGTTGATGTAGTACATTTCCTGATAGACTCTTCCAATGGATGGCATCTGTGGTTAGTTGTATCTGGTCGCATCAATTTAAATTACTCCTTACGCATGCTCCCAAATATTTAATTAATGTGAGTGCTGCCAGCGGCTGTTCTGCAAACGTGTAATTCTACAACAATGGGTCTCTCTGCTTATTTGTGGACAATACTTTACATTTATGCTGAGGGTCGGTGGCCAATACCTGCATGAAATGTCAATCCAGTGCGGGTCTTTCTGGATTTCGCTACATTTTTTAGCTTTGCAACTTCTCTGTGTACAAAATCATCATCCACGAAAAGTCTCAAGGAACTTTAGACGTTATTTCCTAGGTCGTTTGCATACATATTGTAGGCTTCAAAACCCCTTTCTCCGTTGTGCATAACCTGTATGACAGAAATGGATGTGATTGAGACGTTAACTTAAATGCGAACAAATCTCAAAAAAATTGCTCTGAGAATTATGGGACTTAACTGCTGAGGTCATCAGTCCCCTAGAACTTAGAACTACTTAAACCTAACTAACCTAAGGGCATCACACACATCCATGCCCGAGGCAGGATTCGAACCTGCGACCGTAGCTGTTGCGCAGTTCCAGACTGTAGTGCCTAGAACCACACGGCCACTCCAGCCTGCAACAAATCTCAACTCAGTCGCAATTCAAATAAATTTATTTCATGCTACTTGCTTTGGGACATCGGTTCCATTATCAGGTCAAAAGCTAAACAAGACACGCAATAACACAGCAACCAATGTCCATAGTTCTTGAGGGTACTGACAGAATTTTCACATTGTACTGTCAGATCCTTTCAGAATCGTATCTCATTCAGTCCGGTGACTGCCGTTCAAAAAGCGTAGAAACATAACTAATTAACCAGTGATCTAGGTGTTTTAAGCAATACAGCCTGGCCTGCATATCCATTAAAAATTATTTTTTCTGCTCTTTTTAAAAAATGGCTTCAAGTCTATGTTCGAATGATTACTCCAAAGAAAAGCCAAAGACCGATATCCTGTTTCTCATTTTGTACACTTCTAACTTGATCTTCATCAGTAATTGGCTCTGAGCACTATGGGACTTAACATCTGTGGTCATCAGTCCCCTAGATCTTAGAACTACTTAAACCTAACTAACCTAAGGACATCACACACACCCATGCCCGAGGCAGGATTCGAACCTGCGACCGTAGCAGTCGCGCGGTTCCGGACTGCGCGCCTAGAACCACTAGACCACCGCGGCCGGCTTCATCAGTAATGACCAGGATGTTAAACAAGATGCTTCGTACTCTAGCTGCTTAAGATAATATGTAATCGATACTTTTCAGCAGTTACTTTGTATGGACCTTATCTTTTCTGCTCTTGACACTTTTCTAGTTATTTGAATTGTCTTCCTTTCAGAAACAAAGACTTCCATGGGTGCAAAAAGGTAGAGGTACGGTACACGAACCTCATAGACTAACTCTACTTCCAAGTTGGCGTAAATAAAGAAATGTCGAATATTTGAGATAATCTCAAGTTCTGTTTTAAGTAAAATTGGAAATATGTTACAAAGTAATATTAGTTTTTGGTAGTTATGTCATCGACTATGATCATTCAAAGAGCAGACCTTTTAATCACATGAGAGAGCTAACCTTTCGCATAGCATAATACTGACAAGGCTTTCGGAAATCTCTTTGGATGCACTGAATGTGTAGCGTGCATTAAAGAGAACCGTCGTCCTATGTGATAGCTGTTTATTGCGAAACAGTCGGGAGTTTACTGCGAATTCGGTCGCTTTCCCCCGCGTTCCTAAACGACAAATCAAGAACCATTTATTGGAGAACACGCCAATTCTCTCTAAAAGGGATCATCGAGTGCTGGGATTTGAGTTTTAAATATTAGTTGGTCGCGGAAGTCAACGTCTGAAGTGGTTGAGTTTTGTTTGATTATTTACAGTTCATATAGTTGAAAAGCGGCGGTAACATTTAGGTTTTTTGTTTTACATTTTTTATTACATTTCCGCTCAGTGAGATTTGGAATAGAGCACCAGCACTCGTACAATAAAACACTTACTTGTACCTGTAAGGAATTAATTCCGAAATTAAAGAATTAACGGTTGTAAACTGCAGAGGTCAGTAGCCGACTTGTCCTTTATCCACAAGCCATAAAAAAATCAAAGGCTTATTTCAAAGCAGACTAATATCGAAAATATATCTCCTTGGAATAAAGTATGCGAAAATACGAAGGCTATTAAAATAAAAGAGTGGAGTATTGGTAAAAGCAAAGTTCAACAAAATTAAAGAGAAGGAATAGCAGGAGCCACCGTGTGATTTAGCAGAGCAAGGAAAGCGCGATAAATTCAGGTAATAACTTGCAATGAAAAGAAAGATAATTAATCTTTATTTAGATAGGAAAAGCAAATTTACATTTTATTGAAAAGTGATTAATTATAAATGAAAAGTTATTCCATTTAATTCTGAAAGGTTGAGATTAACGAAATAGATTGTCACGATAAAATTTCAATAGCGTCAAGGCTATTGTTGTAGCAAGGCGGTAATTATAGAGGTTATTGTTGACTGATAACGAAATATAAACAATATTAAGTTACATCTTTGCCGTGTGAACGTATTCTCCAGTTCACGTAAAAATCTATGACGTTCACACTGATTGAGTGTACACGTATACGATTATTCATTGAAGCTTTAGAAGAGGGGCAACTACAAGAGTCAACGAGTCTGTCATATTCATCAGTTATATACGAAAGTTTTCGTACCTGGTTAGTACGTTGTTGAGAAAATGCTTAGTCGTATTGTTAGAGTACACGGAGTAAGCTTCACTATGGGTTGCTGTTATCGGTAAAGTAAATACATCATTCCTACTCCCCCTAGACTCTTGCATTTAGTATTTTTCTGGTGAGTAATACTAGCTTTAGTGGTAGTTTATCTTTCGAAGTTAGTGAACTCGGAGAGTCAGATGTGATGTTATAACTAATATCCAGATAGCGATCACTGACCCCATTGTACTCGTACCACGAAAAGGGTTGTGTTCATCCTTTTCCACATAGTGATGTCGTAGCGAGCTGTGGTGTTATTTATAGCGTGAGAAACTGAATATCAAATCTTACGTAACGTCGTTGTGTTACTAAAGACTGTTGCTTCTAGTCACACAGATTAAGTCGTTGAGTGTAGGCAAGGTCTTGTTAGGAGAACTTATTGTGGTATTACGAGAGTGAGCCACATCGTCCAACGTTGCTTTTCACCTACAAATTGCAGTGCTGTTAGAGCCTGATCATACAGTCCATCTCCTACGAGTTAGTGGTATCTAAAGGGTGGCGCAGAATATTATACTGTGACAGTATCTATCTTTCTATGTGCCGTTGTACTGTGAGGTTAGCGTCACCGCTTTCGGTCCATAAAGACCCGGGTTCGATTCCCGTTACCTCCTCAGACCTATTTTAGGGCATGTGGGGATCTGGAAAGGGTCCAATCAGCGTCGCGAGGCCAAATAACGAGCTGCTTGAGTAAAGAAGCAGCGGCATCTTCAGGACTCATCTAGTGACAATAATAACGGTAGGAGCGATTGCTTATATATCCTGCGATGGAAAAATCGCTCATCATACTGCCTTGTAGGCAGCAGTCGGGCAGTCGGAACAGGCCTCGAGAGGGGTTTAGGTTTACGAAGACAAATGCGTCGCAACTTACCAAAAAGCAGCGTGGTGTCACCCCTCCCGTAGTACCGGAGGACTGGCTGCCTCCTATCAGCTGGGGCGAGGAACGAAACTTGTCCTCGGAGTCACTACACACGACCGGCCTCGCATCGAGTCAGCTTGTGATCACGAACACGCGTTCGATTGACGCTTGCTTCCGCATACACCGGAGATACGGACGCGGCGGGGTGCCTGCAGTAATAGCGACCGCGACACTGGCGAGTATCTGACGGAGGCGATATCGGTAGCTGGCGGTGTCGGTACTGGATCGCGGTCGCACGCACCGGAACCCGCAGAGGGTAGGGGGGGGAGGGGGGGGGGGGGGACGTCTACGGCGGAGTCCTGTGGTCGCACCCCGTGCGCGGTGCCCGGCCGGTGTGGTGTCGGCGTACTCGCGGCCTTCCACTGCTCGCCGAGGCTACCGGGTGAGGCCGCTCTGTTTTCACCGCCCCCTCTCTCTCCCTCGCCCCCTCTCTCTCTCTCTCTGTCCCTCTCTCTCTCTCTCTCTGTGGCCGCTCTAGAAGAGAGAGTGCAGCGCCAGCAGCCGCCCACGTTGGACCGGACGGCCGCCCGGCGCATCACGAGCGCGTCGTTGCTGTGGCTATCTAGGCTAACATGTTTGCTTTATACGCTGCTCCCCATCATAACTGCAGCGCCATCATGGTGGCAAGAAACAAACGTAAAATTAGCAGGCAGTTCATACTAAAGTCACAAAAGTCATGGGATATCGTAAGCTATTATCCAGATGGCAGTACTATCGTGTAAAGAATGTATAAAATAGCAGTCAGTGCATTGCCAGTGCTGTCATTTGTACTCAGGTGATTCGTGCGAAAAGGTTTCCGTCGTGATTATGGCCGCACGACGGGAATCACACTACTGACCATTAAAAATGCTACACCACGAAGATGACGTGCTACAGACGCGAAATTTAACCGACAGGAAGAAGATGCTGTGATATGCAAATGACTAGCTTTTCACAGCATTCACACAAGGTTGGCGCCGATGGCGACACCTACAACGTGCTGACATGAGGAAAGTTTCCAACCGATTTCTCGTAAAAAAACGGCAGTTGATCGGCGTTGCCTGGAGACGCATTGTTGTGATGCCTCGTGTAAGGAGGACAAATCCGTACCATCACGTTAACGACTTTGATAAAGGTCGGATTGTAGCCTACCGCGATTGCGGTTTATCGTATCGCGACATCGCTGCTCGCGTTGGTCGAGATTCAATGACTGTTAGCAGAATATGGAATCGGTGGGTTCAGGACGGTAATACGGAACGTAGTGCTGGATCCCAACGGCCTCGTATCACTAGCAGTCGAGATGAGAGGCATCTTTTCCGCATGACTGTAACGGATCGTGCAGCCACGTCTCGATCCCTGAGTCAACAGATGGGGACGTTTGCAAGACAACAACCATTGCACGAACAATTCGATGAGGTTTGCAGCAGCATGGACAATCAGATCATGGTTGCGGTTACCCTAGACGCTGCATCACAGGCAGGAGCGCCTGCGATGGTGTACTCAACGACGAACCTGGGTGCACGAATGGCAAAACGTCATTTTTTCGGATAAAAGCAGGTTCTGTTTAGAGCATCTTGATGGTCTCATCCGTCTTTGGCGACATCGCGGTGAACTCACACTGGAAGCGTGTATTCGTCATCGCCATACTGGCTTATAACCCGGCGTGATGGTACGGGGTTCCATTGGTTACACGTCTCGGTCACCTCTTGTTCGCATTGACGGCACTTTGAACAGTGGACGTTACATTTCAGATGGGTTACGACCAGTGGCTCTAACCTTCATTCGATCCCTGCGAAACCCTACATTTCAGCAGGATAATGCACGACCGCATGTTGCAGGTCTTGTACGGGCCATTCTGGATACAGAAAATGTTCGACTGCTGCCCTGGCCAACCCATTCTCCAGATCTCTCACCAACTGAAAACGTCTGGTCAATGGTGGCCGAGGAACTAGTTCGTCACAATACGCCAGTCACTACTCTTGATGAACTGTGGTATCGTGTTGAAGCTGCATGGGCAGCTGTACCTGTACACGCCATCCAAGCTCTGTTTGACTCAATGCCCAGGCGTATCAAGGTCGTTATTACGTTGAGAGGTGGTTGTTCTGGGTACTGATTTCTCAGGATCTATGCACCCAAATTGAGTGAAAATGAAATCACATGTCAGTTCTAGTATAATATATTTGTCCAATGAATACCCGTTTATCATCTGCATTTCTTCTTGGTGTAGCAATTTTAATGACCAGTAGTGTAGTAGACTTTGAACGCAGAGCGGTAGTTCGAGCTAGACACACGGGACATTCCATTTCGTAAATCATTACGGTATTCACTATTCCGAGATTCACAGTGTGAAGAATGTGCTGAGAATACCAGATTTCAGACATTACCTATGACCGCAAACTACGCAGTGGCCGACGGCCTTCACTTAACGACCGACGGCAGGGGCCTTTTTCGTAGAGCTGTTACTGCTAACAAACAAGCAACATATCGTGAAATAGCGTCAGTAAACTATATAGCACTTACGACGAACGTGTCCGTTAGGGCAGTGCGGGGAAATGGGACGTTGATGGACTATAGAAGCCGACGATCGACTCGAACGCCTTTTCTAACAGCGCGTTGGCGCCTGCAACGCATCTCCTGGGCTCTTGATCATATCGGTTGTACCCTAGACGAAGGAAAACCGTGGCCTGGTCAGAGGAGTCCCGATTTCAGTTGGTAAGAGCTGATGGTACGGTTCGAGTGTGGCACAGACCCCACGAAGCCATGCACCCAGGTTGTCGACAAGGCACTGTAGAAACTGATAGTGACTCCATAATGGTGTGGGCTGTGTTTACATGGAATGGACTGGGTCCTCTGGTCCAACTGAACCGATCATTGACTGGCAACGGTTGTGTTCGCCTACCTGGAGACCATTTGCAGCTAAGCTGATATCTTGTTCCCAAACAACGATTGAATTTTTATGGATGGCAATGCGCCAACCCACCAGATCACAGTTAGTTGTTCGTGACTGATTTCCGGCCGGCCGAAGTGGCCGTGCGGTTCTAGGCGCTACAGTCTGGAACCTAGCGACCGCTACGGTCGCAGGTTCGAATCCTGTCTCGGGCGTGGATGTGTGTGATGTCCTTAGGTTAGTTAGGTTTAAGTAGTTCTAATTTCTAGGCGACTGATGACCTCAGAAGTTAAGTCGCATAGTGCTCAGAGCCATTTGAACAGATTTCCGGACAAATAGAGTGAGTTATTTGGCTACCCAGATGGCCCGACATGAATCCCACCGAACGTTTATGGGACATAATCGAGAGGTCAGTTCGTGTACAAAATCCTGCATGGGCAACACTTCCGCAGTTATGGACGGCGATAAAGGGAGCATGGCTCAGTATTTCTGCAGGAGACTTCCAACGATTTGTTCCGTCCATACCAAGTCGAGTTGGTGTACTACTCCGGGAAATCCGACACGATATTAGGAGGTTCCCCAGGACTTGTCACCTCAGTGTATTACATTTTCGCATGCGCAAATTGTTAGCATTTCAGGAACAGCCCCATCACATTCTGTTCAAAGGGTGCTTCATAACTCCTATAGTTGAGGCTGATAAATTATGCGCTCATAATGTTCGAAAATGACTGCGTTGACGAAACCATGCAATTTTTCGGTAGTTATAACATAACTGAATTAGAAATACGATGCCCTCAAATTAAAGAAAAGCTGGAAGAATACAAAAGAAATTAGAAGAGATTATCGGGGCAAGGAAAAATATGTCGAACAAAGGGAATGTGGAAACTAAATGGGAGATATTGAAAATAGAGTCGCAACGGAAGAAGTACTGGGGAGGGTAGAAACCAAAGAACAGGGAAATGGTTCGACGAGAAATGCTCACCGGTGATCCAAGGGAAAAATATAGGGTGGCAAAGGTTGTTGTAAAGGAAAATAAGACCAGCGGCTGAAGACTATAGAGAGAAGAGGGAAAGAGCGGACCAGCTATGGACAGGGAAGAAAATACAGTATGCTAGGAGAAAGACAAAGTAGTTGGACGAAATAAGGGACAATAATGAGATGCGGAAGTTCTGTGTAGACAAGTGAAGAGAGCATTCCAATCTTCTTAAGGATAGAGATGGTAATCTGATTGGAGATGAAAGTAATGCTTTGAGAAGATGGCAAGAATATTTTACTGAGTTACTCGATTGAAAGGAGGGAGATAACGCAGAGAAATCTTGAATGACGGAGGTAATTTGAACCAGAAGCGGAGAAGTTGTAAATCGAACCAGAGGGTTTAGAGCAACTGAGAAACGCAATTAAAAATTAAAGAATAATAGAGTAGCAGAAGAAGACGGTGTAGAGGCCGAATTATTAAAATTTTGGGGAAAGAAGATGGAGACGGATGTTAATGAGTTAGTGAAGGAAATATGAATGAAGGTAGTAGTGCAAAGAAGGGAAGGCAGGAAGGTGGAAGAACTACATAGAGGGTTTATACAAGGGCGATGTACTTGAGGACAATATTATGGAAATGGAAGAGTATGTAGATGAAAACGAAATGAGAGATAAGATACTGCGTGAAGAGTTTGACAGAGCATTGAAAGACCTGAGTCGAAACAAGGCCCCGGGAGTAGACAACATTCCATTAGAACGAGTGACGGCCTTGGGAGAGCCAGTCATGACAAAACTTTACCAGCTGGCGAGCAAGATGTATGAAACAGACGAAATACCCTCAGACTTCAAGAAGAATATGATAATTCCAATCCCAAAGAAAGCAGGTGTTGACAGATGTGAAAATTACCGAACTATCAGTTTAATAAGTTACAGCTGCAAATACTAATGCGAATTCCTTACAGACGAATGGAAAAACTGGTAGATGCGGACCTCGGGGAGGATCACTTTGGATTCAGTAGAAATACTGGAACACGTCAAGCAATAGTGACCTTACGACTTATCTTAGAAGAAAGATTGAGTAATGGCAAACCTACGTTTCTAGCACTTGTAGACTTGGAGAAAGATTTTGACAATGTTGACTGGAATACTCTCTTTCAAATTCTGAAGGTGGCAGGGGTAAAATACAGGGAGCGAAAGGCTATTTACAATTTGTACAGAACCCAGATGGCAGTCATAAGAGTCGAGGGGCATGAAAGGGAAGCAGTGGTTGGGAAAGGAGTGAGACAGGGTTGTAGCCTCTCCCCGATGTTATTCAATCTGTATATTGAGCAAACAGTAAAGGAAACAAAAGAAAAATTCGGAGTAGGTATTAAAATTCATAGAGAAGAAGTAAAAACTTTGAGGTTCGCCGATGACATTGTAATTCTGTCAGAGACAGCAAAGGACCTGGAAGAGCAGTTGAACGGAATGGACAGTGTCTTGAAAGGAGGATATAAGATGAACATTAACAAAACCAAAACGAGGATAATGGAATGTAGTCAAATTAAATCGGGTGATGCTGAGGGAATTAGATTAGGAAATGAGACACTTAAAGTAGTAAAGGAGTTTTGCTATTTAGGAAGTAAAATAACTGATGATGGTCGAAGTAAAGAGGATATAAAATGTAGACTGGCAATGGAAGGAAAGCGTTTCTGAACAAGAGAAATTTGTTAACATCGTGTGTAGATTTAAGTGTCAGAAAGACATTTCTGAAAGTATTTTTATGGAGTGTAGCCATGTATAGAAGTGAAACATGGACGATAAATAGTTTGGACAAGAAGAGAATAGAAGCTTTCGAAATGTGGTGCTACAGAAGAATGCTGAAGATAAGGTGGATAGATCACGTAACTAATGAGGAGGTATTGAATAGGATTGGGGAGAAGAGAAGTTTGTGTCACAACTTGACCAGAAGAAGGGATCGGTTGGTAGGACATGTGCTGAGGCATCAAGGAATCACAAATTTAGCATTGGATGGCAGCGTGGAGGGTAAAAATCGTAGAGGGAGACCAAGAGATGAATACAGTAAGCAGATTCGGAAGGATGTAGGTTGCAGTAGGTACTGGGAGATGAAGAAGCTTGCACAGGACAGAGTAGCATGGAGAGCTGCATCAAACCAGTCCCAGGACTGAAGACCACAACAACAACAACATGTAGTAGTGCTTAAAATTGGAGTGTGAGAATAATCCGTCCCTTACGTAAGAAAACTGATAATGAAAAGCGCAGCAACCAGCGCTCTGTTACTCTCTTAGATATAGGGTGTAAGGTGTTTAGTAAGGTTTTAGCCTCTCAGATACAATACAGAGTGAAAAAGCTACTAGGGGAATATCGGGCTCGATTTAGGGATAATAGATTTACAGTGGACCCGGTATTTTTATTGAGACACGTGTTAGAGAAATTCTGTGAATTTGATAAGCAGCTGTGTAAGTCATACGTTGGTTTTAGATAAGCATACGGCAGCCTAGACAGGAATAATATTCTCAAAAGCACGGAAGATTTTAGAATCCCTCTAAAATTAGTGAGGCTGACCTAAGTGACAATGAAGGCAACAGTTTACAAGGTGAGAAAAGAAAAAAAAATTATCAGGAGAGATCCATGTAGGGAGGGAGCCACGGCAGGGAGATGTAATTTCTGTGGTACTCTTTAACTTGGCACTAGAGAAGGTAGTCTGGCAAATACCAAAAGAACCAGAGGGAAAGATGTTGTTGTTGTTGCGGTCTTCAGTCCTGAGACAGGTTTGATGCAGCTCTCCGTGCTACTCTATCCTGTGCAAGCTTCTTCATCTCCCAGTAGCTACTGCAACCTACATCCTTCTGAATCTGCTTACTGTATTCATCTCTTGGTCTCCCTCTACGATTTTTACCCTCCACGCTGCCCTCCAATACCAAATTGGTGATCCCTTGATGTCTCAGAACATGTCCTACCAACCGATCCCTTCTTCTGGTCAAGATATGCCACAAACTTCTCTTCTCCCCAATCCTGTTCAATACTTCCTCATTAGTTATGTGATCTACCCATCTAATCTTCAGCATTCTTCTGTAGCACCACATTTCGAAAGCTTTTATTCTCTTCTTGTCCAAACTATTTATCGTCCATGTTTCACTTCCATACATGGCTACACTCCATAAAGATACTTTCAGAAATGTCTTCCTGACACTTAAATCTACACTCGATGTTAACAAATTTCTCTTCTTCAGAAACGCTTTCCTTCCATTGCCAGTCTACATTTTATATCCTCTTTACTTCGACCATCATCAGTTATTTTACTTCCTAAATAGCAAAACTCCTTTACTACTTTAAGTGTCTCATTTCCTAATCTAATTCCCTCAGCATCACCCGACTAAATTCGACTACATTCCATTATCCTCGTTTTGCTTTTGTTGATGTTCATCTTATATCCTCCTTTCAAGACACTGTCCATTCCATTCAACTGCTCTTCCAAGTCCTTCGCTGTCTCTGACAGAATTACAATGTCATCGGCGAACCTCAGAGTTTTTATTTCTTCTCCGTGGATTTTAATACCTACTCCGATTTTTTCTTTTGTTTCCTTTACTGTTTGCACAATATACAGATTGAATAACATCGGGGAGAGGCTACAACCCTGTCTTACTCCCTTCCCGACCACTGCTTCCCTTTCATACCCCTCGACTCTTATAACTGCCATCTGGTTTCTGTACAAATTGTAAATAACCTTTCGCTCCCTGTATTTTACCCCTGCCACCTTTAGAATTTGAAAGAGAGTATTCCAGTCAACTTTGTCAAAAGCTTTCTCTAAGTCTACAAATGCTAGAAACGTAGGTTAGCCTTTCCTTAATCTTTCTTCTAAGATAAGTCGTAGGGTCAGTATTGCCTCACGTGTTCCAGTGTTTCTACGGAATCCAAACTGATCTTCCCCGAGGTCGCCTTCTACTAGTTTTTCCATTCGTCTGTAAAGAATTCGTGTTAGTATTTTGCAGCTGTGGCTTATTAAACTGATAGTTCGGTAATTTTCACATCTGTCAACACCTGCTTTCTTTGGGATTGGAATTATTATATTATTCTTGAAGTCTGGGGGTATTTCGCCTGTTTCATACATCTTGCTCACCAGCTGGTAGAGTTTTGTCAGGACTGGCTCTCCCAAGGCCGTCAGTAGTTCCAATAAAATGTTGTCTACTCCGAGGGTCTTGTTTCGGCTCAAGTCTTTCAGTGCTCTGTCAAACTCTTCACGCAGTATCGTATCTCCCATTTCATCCTCATCAACATCCTCCTCCATTTCCATAATATTGTCCTCAAGTACATCGCCCTTGTATAGACCCTCTATATACTCCTTCCACCCTTCTGCTTTCCCTTCTTTGCTTATAACTGGGTTTCCATCTGAGCTCTTGATATTTATACAAGTGGTTCTCTTTTCTCCAAAGGTCCCTTTAATTTCCCTGTAGGCAGTATCTATTTTACCACTAGTGAGATAAGCCTCTACATCCTTACATTTGTCATTTAGCCATCCTTGCTTAGCCATTTTGCACTTCCTGTCGATCTCATTTTTGAGACGTTTGTATTCCTTTTTGTGTGCTTCATTTACTGCATTTTTATATTTTCTCCTTTCATCAATTAAATTCAATATTTCTTCTGTTACCCAAAAATTTCTACTAGCCCTCGTTTTTTTACCAATTGATCCTCTGCTGCCTTCACTACTTCATCCCTCAAAGCTACCCATTCTTCTTCTACTGTATTTCTTTCCCCCATTCCTGTCAATTGTTCCCTTATGCTCTCCCTGAAACTCTGTACAACCTCAGGTTCTTTCAGTTTATCCAGGTCCCATCTCCTTAATTTCCCCCATTTTTGCAATTTCTTCAGTTTTAATCTACAGGTCATAACCAATAGATTGTGGTCAGAGTCCACATCTGCCCCTGGAAATGTCTTACAATTTAAAACCTGATTCCTAAATCTCTGTCTTACCATTATATAATCTATCTGATACCTTTTAGTATCTCCAGGGTTCTTCCATGTATACAACCTTCTTTCATGATTCTTAAACCAAGTGTTAGCTATGATTAAGTTGTGCTCTGTGCAAAATTCTACCAGGCGGCTTCCTCTTTCATTTCTTAGCACCAATCTATATTCACCTACTATGTTTGCTTCTCTCCCTTTTCCTACACTCGAATTCCAGTCACCCATGACTATTAAATTTTCGTCTCCCTTCACTATCTGATTAATTTCTTTTATTTCATTGTACATTTCTTCAGTTTCTTCGTCATCTGCAGAGCTAGTTGGCATATAAACTTGTACTACTGTAGTAGGTGTGGGCTTCGTATCTATCTTGGCCACAATAATGCGTTCACTATGCTGTTTGTAGTAGCTTACCCGCATTCCTATTTTCCTATTCATTATTAAACCTACTCCCGCATTACCCCTATTTGATTTTGAACTTATAACCCTGTATTCGCCTGACCAAAAGTCTTGTTTATCCTGACACCGAACTTCACTAATTCCCACTATATCTAACTTTAACCTATCCATTTCCCTTTTTAAATTTTCTAACCTACCTGCCCGATTGAGGGATCTTACATTCCACGCTCCGATCCGTAGAAGGCCAGTTTTCTTTCTCCTGATAATCACATCCTCTTGAGTAGTCCCCGCCCGGAGATCCGAATGGGGGACTATTTTACCTCCTGAATATTTTACCCAAGAGGACACCATCATCATTCAATCATACAGTAAAGCTGCATGCCCTCGGGAAAAATTACGGCCAGTTTCCCCTTGCTTTCAGCCGTTCGCAGTGCCAGCACAGCAAGGCCGTTTTGGTTATTTTTACAAGGCCAGATCAGTCAATCATCCAAACTGTTGCCCTTGCAACTACTGAAAAGGCTGCTGCCCCTCTTCAGGAACCACACGTTGTTTGTCTGGCCACTCAATGGATACCCCTCCGTTGTGGTTGTACCTACGGTACGGCTATCTGTATCGCTGAGGCAAGCAAGCCTCCCCACCAATGGCAAGGTCCTTGGTTCATGGGGGGGGGGGGGGGGGGGGACATAATAGTACAGCATTAGAAATCCAAGAAAGAACAAGATGTGGGAACAGATAGTATCATCCCTCTCAGAATATATTCAAGTCCGGGAATGTTAATAGAAATACGAAAATCGAAAGATATTTGACTATATTAAGACCTATACTAGTGTATGGATTGGAAGGCTGGGCGATGAGAACAAAGGTATATAACTGGTAGAGAAACACATCTGGGATTGTTAGAGAAGAACAATGCTGAAGAATAATGTCAACCGCAGAAATACAGACATATGTTGGCAGATGAACGTTGCAGTGAAACTCAAGCTATGAAGAATGATATGGGCTGATCAAGTACGGAGAATGACAGGAACTCGTAGTATTAAACCTTAAATACATTCGTGGTGTAATTAATTACCCAACGCGTTACTCTTTTGTTTACAATTCCATTCCAAACGCAACGTTGGCACTCCGCTTCTATGTAATCTTAGTACCGGCTGTGTTTCTGCATTGTGCAGGTGTATGTTAACTGGCGACAACTACTTCTACAGGAACATATCAGTTGGGGATGTAATCTACCCCACGAAACTATATGCGCGACTTTTTTATTTGTCATCACAAATTGTTTTTTTATCGTTTTAGGCAGAATGGAGCGATGTTTGAACGGTAATCAGATTTTGGAGTTACTGTTAGCTAGTGAAGACTGCTGACTCACTGGATACACGAGTTTCTTTTCAAGATGCAGCAGCCTTTACTGACGATGAAGCAGAGGTATCTGATCATGAAACTGACAGTGAAACAGAGGACAGTGACGGGACAGAAGAAAAGAATGTTCGCGACGAAAACCAAGAAATAGTAAGACAATCTGGCTATTTCTACGCAAAAAAGCATTATAAATAAGCATAGCTGGGTGGTGCATCAGATTTTTATAAAACTATTCGCCATGCCATTAATGAAAGCTAATAACAAACAGAGAAACGCAAATTCTAGAAATTTTGCTATGGAATTGCACACTGCAATCGACAGAGTTCTTCACACAAATGATAGCAGAATAGTGCAAGTCCAAGTGGAAGCGAGTCAACCAAAAAGTCAAAGATATTCCGATGCCACACATGTGCCTTAAATGCACAAAATACTACCAAAATATGTCCTAAATGTCAAAAATACCTGTGCACAATGTGTTCCATGGACAAAAAGATATCTGTTGTCTGTAACGAACGCAAATAAATTCTTAGTTGATTCATTCATGTACCTACTGTCAGTCTGTGTAAGACTTTGTTAATTATTTCCTTTATAGTTTCGTTAACTGGTCATTATTGGATCTCAAAACATGTTTCTGAAAATTGATGAAGTAGATTTTTTGTTTTTTCAATTAATTCCCAAATCTCGGTTTAAGAGGCCAGTCTTAATGTAAGGGACTTAATTGTTGGTAAGATCATGTTTTCTTTTTTAATAAACATGGATTTTACATAAATAGAAGCAAATAAGTTTCTGATGGTTTTCGTTTTTGAGGTCGAAAACTACACCACGAAGTTACTAAGTCAATACATAAATACAAACATACATATATACATACATTAATCCTTGTTGCATAGATCATGAATACGACATTTCGTAATGATGTAGAAGGTGTCACTTTAACATAATATTTCCTTGCACAAAATAATTAGTAATTTTTTTACAGTTAGTACTTCATATTTAAGAATTCATCTGTTGAGTGGAAGGAGTTGTCATTCAGAAATTCTTTTAATTTGCATTTAAATGTTGATTGGCTATCTGTCAGAGACAAATGACCAAAGATTTTTGCAGCCCCTTTCTGTGCTAAAGTGATATTTAATCCAGAATAGTGGAGATCATCAATTCTTCTAGTGTTGTAGCTATGTACTTCGCTGTTGGTTTTGAACTGGTATTGATTATTAGTGACAAATTTCGTAAGTGTATGTACGTATTGCGAAGGTACTGTGAATATCCCGAGTTTCTTAAATAAATGTCTGTGTAATTTTTCCTCCTATCTATGTAGTTCTCAGTTCGTTCGAGCAATCCATCATTCATGATAGGAAACACAGCCATAGCTCAGTCATTCATAATGATTGAGAAATTTTATTTGTTAGAATGAAATAAGGCGATGATTCTTCTTCTCTGCAGGCTCGTGCTTTGCGGCAGTCTGCTAATCTGTACAAATAAAATGCCTCGTAATTTTGAGAGCGTTGTATAATCAGTCGGGAAACCTCAGATCGAGCGGATATTTGGCTTTGATGAAGTTTAACCTTCCGAAGAAGTAATGGAGCTCTTGGATTATTAAATGGAGGTTCCTATCCAGTCTTTCGGAAGTTCCCTTCTGATTAACAACTACGCAATATATCGATGAATATAATTAATTATCAAATGTTAAATACACACCTTTTGTGTGAAGGTAATCGTACAATTTCGTATCAGTTATCTTCCATCATAAATCTCAATAATCAGATTACAGTTCTTCAAACAAAAAACTCAGGCTAATCGGCACGAAGACAATCTCGGAAGCTTTTTTCTTCTAACCACCACCAGAGAGAGTCCTACAAAGAATAATTATGTGCTCATGGCATAGCTATTGTATGAAACTATTTTGTGCATGGATTCTGCGAGTATGAAGATAGAAATTTTGTAAACGTCATTCAAGGGTAGAATTGTATCAGAATAATTCATCGAAAATAAAGAGATATTACATCTGCAAGGTAATCTTGGCTGCGCTCCAGCTACTTTTCTGATTACATGCTTTTGTGCAATGAATACTTTCTCTCTTAATGAGGAATTGCACCAAAACATGATGCCATATGAAAGCAGTGAATTAAAATTTACTGATTGTTTATGAACAAAATTTGCAATAACCCTAATAGCATAAGTAGCTGAACCTAACTGTTTCAGCAGATCATCAATGTGTTTCTTCCAATTCAAATTCTCATCAATGCACATGCCCAGAAAATTTGAGTATTCTGCCTTATCAACATATTTCTGTTCATAGTCTATATTTATCAATGGTGTTATGCCATTTACTGTACAGAGTTCTGTAAACTGTGTTTTCTCAAAATTTAGAGAGAGTTCACTTGCAAAGAACCACTTAATAATGTTCTTAAAGACGTTATTTGCAATTTCCTCAGGTGATTCTTGCTTGTTGGGTGTGATTACTATACTTGTATCATCAGCAAAAAGAACTAGCTTTGCATCTTCATGAATATAATCTGGCAAGTCGTTAACATATATTAAGAACAATAAGAGACCCAAGACTGAACCCTGTGGGACAATACTCTTGATACCTCCCCACTTAGAGGACTCTGCTGGTTTTTGCAGACTATCTGTACTGTTAATGACAACCTTTTGTATTTTTCCAGTTAAGTATGAATTAAACCAATTGTACGCTGTCCCACACATACCACAATACGTAAGCTTTTCTAGAAGAATTTCGTGATTCACATAGTCAAAATCCTTTGAGACACCACAAAATACCCCAATGGGTGATGTTCGGTTATTCAATGCATTTAATATTCGATCAGTGAAAGTATATATGACATTTTCTGTTGAAAAGCAGCGATGAAGTTGAGGGTTAAGGAAGTGTTAATAGGAAAACGCAAGGGGGAAAGGAGAAGAGGAAAAACGAGAAAAGGGTGGTTTGAAGATATGAAAGGGGACCTCAAAGCTATGTATGTCAGGAACTGCAGAAGGAAAGCGATGGATAGAGAAAAAAAGGAAGTAAGTGTCAAAGGGGGCCAAGGTTCTACAAGGACTGTAGTGCCGATCAGTTAGCAGGTAAGTATAAGCCAACACAATTAGACTTTCACCCTACTTCTAAATTCTAGCACAAAATTAATAAAACAATTGTTTTGTTGTTGTTGTTGTCATCAGTCCAAATACTGGTTTGATGCACCTCTCCCCACTACGTTAAGCTGTACAATCCTCTTTGTCTCCAAATAACTACTGCAGCCCACAGCCTTCTAAATCCGCTTACTGTACTTTTCTTTTGGTCTCCCTCCACTATTTTTACCCCACACACTTCCCTCCAATGACAAATTCACGATTCCTGGATGCTCAGAATGTGTCCTATCAACCGACCCTTCTCCTAGTCATGTCATGCCAAAAATTTCTTCCAGTTCTGTTCACCACCTCCTCATTAATTGTAATTACATATTTAATCTTCAGCACTCTTGTGTAGCAGCACATTTCGCAAGCTTCTATTCTCTTCTTGTTTGAAATGCACGACTCTTAATAGACATCGAGTAAAAAGTATTGAAGACCACATTCAGACGTTGCATCATGCTGAAAAAGGTAGCCTTACAGATCTACTTGAAGATATAGAAATACATGTACATAAATGTAGGTCGCCACATCATCTCCTCAGTGAACAGACTGAGTTAGACAGTGCAACATTCTTACAAAATATCATTCACCTTGTTTCCATATTGAAACATAAATAACCACTACTCCCTTTGGCAGTAACAATATGCAGACAGTAACACAACATGAAACACTACAGTAAAATGTAACAGTTTGCATAGTCATACTGTAATGCAATTGTTAAATTAATTTAAACTTTCAACTAGCTATCTCATGTTAATATAATGTCCACTGTCGTAGTATATGTTTATGTATAATTATCTCTCATCATTCATTTTGTTTCCTCTATGTACCACAATATTTACGTAATAACATTTCAGTCCGGTTGTCTCACAAACTGCTTTCTTTATATGTTTATTACATTTGTAATCAATGATCACTGAGTGTAAATTGCATGTAACGAAACGCTTATATTTTGTAAATTTTCTACTGTCACATCAGTTAACACACTGTAACATCTCTGGAAGAGAAATTCTTTGACGCTGTTGTACAGGGTGATTCAAAAAGAAAAGACAGATTTCAATTGTTTATTACAGGCGGACTATTAGGTTGGTGCATAAGTTTGTAGCTTTTTTTGTTTTGCACTTTGGTGTACCATTGGCTTTATGTATCAAGTGTCATTTTTATTAGTAGTTCACTGTTGCTCTCTGAATTTACATATTGTCATTTTGTCATCTGGAGATAGTGACTGAAGCTGTGGACACTAGAAATTGGAATGACAGATGGAGAAATCGGAACATTTCCGACATATTTTTCTATTAAAGTTCAGTAGAATGGTGACAGCAGCGTAGGCAGGTAGAAACACTTGCGCGGTGCATGGGCATAATGCCATTGGAAAGAGCACGAAAAGAAAGTGGATTTCTCGTTTTTTTTAGGAGGAACTATGGACATTCGTGGCCCTCCACGTTCAGGAAGATCTTCGGGTTTTGATGAAGATCGTTTAAACCCATTAATCCACATGATCCAAGTCAGTGTACTCGAGAACTGGAAAGTAAGTTGAACTGTGGTCATTCGAGCATCGTGCGAAAGGGGACCGCATACTCGAAGCAAAAAAACACAGCGGGTGGTCATATGTGCGTCTCTCCTTGCTCGTCATCAATTGGCATGTGAATAACACCGACCATTCCTATCCTGTACCGTCACAGGTGACAAGGAATGGTATCATTATGCTAATATAACGAAAAGAACGTAATGACTGTGCTCAAACAAAGCAGCAACTCCCATTACAAAGACTTGTACTCATCCACAAAAGGTGTTATGCATGTGGTGGAACAGCGACAGTCTGGTGTAATACGAATTGCTTCCCTGACCTGTAACCATCACTGCTGACATTTATTTTCAACAACCGAGACACTTTGCAGATACAGTTCAAGGACAAAGACCAGGTAGACTGCGTGAAGTGACGCTACTCTACGTCAGTGCCCGACCGTATTCTGCTGGGCTGACAAAAAACACTATACAGGAATTGGGCTGAGAAGTCATTCCGCACACACCTTATTCACCTGACCTCGCACCCTCTGATTTTTACCTTTTTCTTGCTCGATATCGAACAATCTTCAAGGAACTTCCTTTCCGGGTGAAACTACGCTCCGAATGTGGCCCAACCAGTTTTTCGCCTCAAAACCACGTGACTTCTACATTCGCGGAATCAAGTGCTACCCCAGCCTTGGCAGACTTGTAAATAGTGAAGGAGAAAATATTATTGATGACTAAAATCTCTGTTATGTGTATCTGTCGGGGTTTATTAAACTTATGGAAAAACACAACAAACTTATCCACCACCCCAATGAAAGACAGAAACACATTGCGCATGTCACTAGATAGAGGTAGTTTCAAAGTTTTATGTTCGCATGGACACTGTACCATATGAGCACCATGCATTGCTCGGGAGAGATCGAAACGGTAGTCCATTTCATTCCACACATGAATCCATAAGTCCCTTTTTACTGAATCGACAGCTTCAACAATTCGATTTCTCAACTCTTGAAGAGTAGCTGCCATAGATGGGACAAAGACTCTGTCTTTTATGTATCCGCACAGAAAAAAAAATCACAAGATGTGAGGTCTGGTAGGCTGGGAGGCCAAAAGCAATGAACGATCTTGCTGTCCACCTCTTCCAAGCCAACGTTGTGGGATAGTGTTGTTAAGATAACGTCGCACATAGAAGTGAAAGTGAGGCGAGGTGCTGTCGTGCATAAAAATGAAATCATCGGAATCTTCGTGAAGCTGAGGAATAAACCAGTTTTGTTGCGTGTTTCCTTCGCAAAAAATTAGGTCCATAAACTTTGTGAACAGAAACGGCAGAAAAAAACATTCAGTTTTGGTGTGTCTCTTTCATGTTCGACAACGACGACCCCTAAATTTTTACATCGCAGTGGTTTACTTTACCAGTTAGATGAGATGTCGATTCGTCCGAAAAGGTGAGTCGTTCGGAAAAATTGGCCTCTACCATATCATGGAGAACAGAAGTGGAAAATTCATACTTTCTGTTACGGCCGCCGGAACTAAATTGCTACAGTAACTACAACTTGTAAGGCTTCACATGCAGGCTTCGTTTCAGAAGACGCCACACCGTTGTTTGAGGAAGTTGAAGTTCCTGATCTGCCCGTTGTGTGGACTTAGATGGGGTCAGTGTGAACACATCTCGGATACGCTCGACATTTTCATCAGAAATGCGTGACCAGTCGGTGCCCTTCCCTTAGAACGTGCAACCATCGTTCAGTTTTGAATATCACTCATAAAAATCTTGTGCAGAGGCAGATTCCTGCTGAATCGACGGCGGAATGCGCGTTGCAACTGAACAATCGATTGACTTCCTGCAAATTCCATCCGATAAAACGATTTCTGTTGCTGTGTAGTCGCCATGTTGCTGCAAACAAACAACAGCGCAGCTGTGTCAAAACGTTGAACATTCCTCTATCCAGTGAAAGGAGCAGTGTGTTTCTATATTTCTTAGTTTGTCTGTAATAAACAACTGAAATCTTGGCTTTCTTTTTTAATCACCCGGTATTTGTGGTATCAGCATCTTTGTATACAGTCTTCCCCGAGGCAAGAACATTTTAGTTCAAATGGCTCTGAGCATTATGGGACTCAACTGCTGTGGTTATCAGTCCCTACAACTTAGAACTACTTAAACCTAACTAACCTAAGGACATCACACACATCCATGCACGAGGCAGGATTCGAACCTGCGACCGTAGCAGTCGCACGGTTCCGGACTGCGCGCCTAGAACTGCGAGACCACCGAACATTTTAGTGTACGTACGTTAATTACACTATGTGGTAATACACTCCTGGAAATGGAAAAAAGAACACATTGACACCGGTGTGTCAGACCCACCATACTTGCTCCGGACACTGCGAGAGGGCTGTACAAGCAATGATCACACGCACGGCACTGCGGACACACCAGGAACCGCGGTGTTGGCCGTCGAATGGCGCTAGCTGCGAAATATTTGTGCACCGCCGCCGTCAGTATCAGCCAGTTTGCCCTGGCATACGGAGCTCCATCGCAGTCTTTAACACTGGTAGCATGCCGCGACAGCGTGGACGTGAACCGTATGTGCAGTTGACGGACTTTGAGCGAGGACGTATAGTGGGCATGCGAGAGGCCGGGTGGACGTACCGCCGAATTGCTCAACACGTGGGGCGTGAGGTCTCCACAGTACATCGATGTTGTCGCCAGTGGTCGGCGGAAGGTGCACGTGCCCGTCGACCTGGGACCGGACCGCAGCGACGCACGGATGCACTCCAAGACTGTAGGATCCTACGCAGTGCCGTAGGGGACCGCACCGCCACTTCCCAGCAAATTAGGGACACTGTTGCTCCTGGGGTATCGGCGAGGACCATTCGCAACCGTCTCCATGAAGCTGGGCTACGGTCCCGCACACCGTTAGGCCGTCTTCCGCTCACGCCCCAACATCGTGCAGCCCGCCTCCAGTGGTGTCGCGACAGGCGTGAATGGAGGGACGAATGGAGACGTGTCGTCTTCAGCGATGAGAGTCGCTTCTGCCTTGGTGCCAATGATGGTCGTGTGCATGTTTGGTGCCGTGCAGGTGAGCGCCACAATCAGGACTGCATACGACCGAGGCACACAGGGCCAACACCCGGCATCATGGTGTGGGGAGCGATCTCCTACACTGGCCGTACACCTCTGGTGATCGTCGAGGGGACACTGAATAGTGCACGGTACATCCAAACCGTCATCGAACCCATCGTTCTACCATTCCTAGACCGGCAAGGGAACTTGCTGTTCCAACAGGACAATGCACGTCCGCATGTATCCCGTGCCACCCAACGTGCTCTAGAAGGTGTAAGTCAACTACCCTGGCCAGCAAGATCTCCGGATCTGTCGCCCATTGAGCATGTTTGGGACTGGATGAAGCGTCGTCTCACGCGGTCTGCACGTCCAGCACGAACGCTGGTCCAACTGAGGCGCCAGGTTGAAATGACATGGCAAGCCGTTCCACAGGACTACATCCAGCATCTCTACGATCGTCTCCATGGAAGAATAGCAGCCTGCATTGCTGCGAAAGGTGGATATACACTGTACTAGTGCCGACATTGTGCATGCTCTGTTGCCTGTGTCTATGTGCCTGTGGTTGTGTCAGTGTGATCATGTGATGTATCTGACCCCAGGAATGTGTCAATAAAGTTTCCCCTTCCTGGGACAATGAATTCACGGTGTTCTTATTTCAATTTCCAGGAGTGTATATATAGAAAGTGTTTTATATTCTTTTCAGTAGTTTGTGAGTGAAAGTAGTCAAAATTGCAGCATGACACGGAGTTCTCGACGAAAGTCACCTAAAACTAAAGCAGTTCTACCTCAAAGAATAGTGTACATTGTACTGGTTCGTTATTAGCTAAGTTACAGTTAAATAGACCGTTTCTCACATGGGTTTTTGCTGTAGGGCATCACCACCCGTAGGAACTTACACCACAAGTGAGAATAAAGAGCCAAAAACTAATATAAACATCAACAAACATATAAATGTGAAAGGCGTGTGAAGGTGAACGTGTCTGTATTGTGTAAATAAGCAGCATTATTAGCAGTGACTGGGCGCTGTTTTTTTTTTTCCTTTGCAACCATCAACATGTATTTAGTACAAAGCCACGGTCTCAAAATTTTATTTCTCAACAAAATAGCACAAACACAACTGATGTAAAAATTCACAAACCACTTCCTCAGCCGATAACATTTATAAATTGTGTCAATTATTTGCGTATATAGGATGTCCTTGGAGAAATGCTCGACGGTCATGGAGATGACATGAACGAGCATTCGAAGTAAAAATGCTTTAAAATGCATACCTTAAGAGCACTTCTTCAGTAGAAGAGTTGTGGTTCACAGTAGCGAAGATGAAGAAGTGTTCATACCTCTTAAGGTATACACTCTAGAGCCCATGTATACTGAACTCATTTTTCTTGTTTTGGTTCACACTACAACCTCTCAAAATGTTGAAAGCAAAAAAGCTTGCAGTAGAAGAGATTTGCTTCATATTGTCGAAGATGAAGAAGTTGTCATAGCTCTTAAGGTATGCACTTTAGAGCCCACATTTACCACACTTTTTTACTTCGAATTCTCGCTTCAGTAACATCCCTGAATACTGACCATTCCTCCTAGAACACTCTACTTTGTAGTGTATTGTATGTTAACCGGAGACCTAGAAACGAAGGAGAGGCTCCGTCCCCGCAACAGCCGCAGTGGTCCACAACCACACGACTAACGCAGTCCACTTCACCCCTCCACCGCCCCACACCGAACCACTCTGAGGGTTATTGTGCGGTTCGGCCCCCGGTGGACCTCCCAGGGAACGTCTCACACCAGACGAGTGTAACCCCTATGTTTGCTTGGTAGAGTAATGGTGGTGTACGCGTACGTGGAGATCTTGTTTGCGCAGCTATCGCCAACATAGTGTAACTGAGGCGCAATAAGGGAAACCAGCCCACATTCGCCGAGGCAGGTGGAAAACCGCCTAAAAAACATCCGCAGACTGCCCGGCACACCGGACCTCGACACAAGTCCGCCTGGCGGATTCGTGCCGGGGACCAGGCGCTCCTTCCCAATCCGGAAAGCCGTGCGTTAGATCGGACGGCTAACTGGGCGGGCAACACTCTCTACATAACTTATTACAACGTACCAATAATTCGTATGAACATCAGACCTCGACACCATTTTGGTTGATTACATTTCATTTTTATTAGGATGTGGACATTTTAACTAACTGCTAATACTCTGTAGCTTTTATTTCGTTAGCTATGGACCCCTATGGTTTTATACCATGAAGGGCAAATGTAAATTTCCAAGCTCGGGCAGAGATGGACTATGACAGTTTGAAAACTCCCTACAAAAAACAAAATGATTTACCGGAATTAAAATCCAGAACAGCAGAGACACCCTGCAAGCAGGGAAAGGGCGTAACAAACAAACAGAGAGGTGATCCTTCAGTTAGTATAGAGGCAGAACTACTGTGCAAGAAGCATCAGGGACCAACAAAACCGGTTCCAGATAAGTCTTCCCGAGGTGACATATACGTCAGGTCACTGGCCTCAGGTTACAGATACAAGATAAAGACGAAAAAGACCAAATTGTAAAGGACAGACAATATTCATGTCGAGTAAGTCTTTCATTTGTGTCTAAACAAGTGAATAAACTGTTCCGAATAATTTCACGAATTAGGTTCTATTGATTGTATATAATTATTTAAGACGTACTTCACCATGTATTCTGCATTTTTAATCACGTATATACTATCAATCTATCGTTAAAATATTAAGTCACAGTCTTTTACTAAATGAAGAGGTATAAATGTTCAATTTCTCAAACGCCCGTTGTTGCAAATACGCGACATACCTAGTTATAGGTGGCAGGTATAACATGTCTTAGATTGACCCTACATATTTTATAGAACTCCATCACGGGAAAAAATTTAGTTTTTTTTTCTTTCAAGTTAAATTTATAGCGGTGTTACGGGGCTAATAACTCATCCGTGCCAGTTACTGCCAAGAATAATGTACAGAAGAATGAAAGAGAAAATTAGGAATGTGTTAGTTGGCGACAACTTCGGGTTTTGGATAGATAGAGGCACCAGAGAGCGAGGTGGCGGCGGAAAGTAATCAAATGGTCCTTTCTTCATTATGTCGTAATCCACGAGAATCAGCTCAGTGTTTGGTCTATGGAACTAAAACTGGCTTTAATCTAATCTGTAATCTAATGAGAAATGTCTTACATTGCCTGTGCATGCTTTCCACCTACCTCCACCAAGAGCCTGAAAACTATTTTTGCGGTCAGCCAGAAAGCGATGGAGAACATACTAACCATAATTTCCAGACTGCAAGTCCAAATTACTCTTTGTTCTTACTGAAAGAAAATGTTCCTACTTGCTCTTTACTGATTGTCATCAGGAATATGGCTATAAATAAAAGTTTTGATTTTTAACTGATTAATCTGTTCTGTAAAAGTTCATAGGTACAAAATAAAGCCTTAGTGTTTCAACTAATATCACTATCAGAAACAGCATTATTAACAGTTCAGAGGTGACCTCTACGGAAAGGATCAAGTAAAATTGTCTGTCGCCCTGGCTTCTAATCACCAAAAGTTAATTGCTCGCCGAGCGACCGCTACGGTCGCAGGTTCGAATCCTGCCTCGGGCATGGTAGTGTGTGATATCCTTAGGTTAGTTATGTTTAAGTATTTTTAAGTTCTTGGGGGCTGATGACCTCAGAAGTTAAGACCCATAGTGCTCAGAACCATTTGAATCATTTAATTGCTCGCCTTAAAAGTGGAAAATAATCTCGCCACTTGCGACGCGGTTTTGTCCACATTACGGGCGGCGCCTAAACAGTTACTTCCGTGGAAGTCCCCGCGACTTCAGTTCCTACTTTCACCGAAAACGCATTCAAGACTGGTCAGCTCTGACGTCATGGAAGACACAACACAAGCGAGCGTTTGACTGATGCGGACAGTTTGATCACGAAGTGTGTCCTAGCACTGCCTGTCTTGACCGTATTTATATAGTGGCGCAGCGGACCGCCAAACGAAACATCTGTTATCAACCACCTCAGGCAAAGGCGGCAGTATCTAAAGGGCTCCTTTCTGGGATCTGTATTGATTAATAGCTCTGTAGTTTAGCAATTTACAATCTTCTTAGTTTTTATAGAAATAGAGTTAAGTTTGCTTCAGTTACTGAAAAATTTTAGCTCGACTGCATTTTATCTTAGCCGGCGAAACTTTTTAGGACAGAATCGACAGTAGAACAAGTCCTCTGAACTGCTCCTTTAAGATCCCTAGTAACCATTTATAACACAGTCTTAAAACATGGAACAGCTGTATTATTTCATGAATGTAATTGAGTGCTGTAATTAGAACAAATAGAGATGGTACGAGTACCATGAATAAGGATTTTTCCGTTCCAAATTGGGTAAGCTGTGCCGACTCGAGTCTAATCTTTGCCTCATTTATTTGATTTACTGGCATCTCGATAGGTGGTGCGATAGTAGTGTAGTGACTCTGGATTATCGTTGCAGTGGTGACGTGAAAAACAAGTCAGTAAGAGCCGAGTCCTGGAGTACGACGCTGGCTGGCGGCGGGCAGCTCTTTGAAAAACAAGCCCCGCGCGCCGACAGAGTCAGCGTGTGACTTGGAGGAATCGTCGCTGTTTTTGGTGTTCGGAGTCGCCTCCGATTGTGTTTGATTGCCGTAATTGCAGCTTTGTCCGTCCGTTCGTTGACTGAAATTTTAAGCGTTTGGACTGGACAGCACTTCTTGTGCACTGGTCTGTATAATTTACCTGTCTGCTTACTCGGTTCCTACCTTACGTGTCTCTCTGAGACTTGTTGCAGTGTAATTTGATGGAACAGTTACCATACGGCTAATTCAGAGTGCATTGGTGTATATTTAGTTTACCTTATATAATATTGGGAATTATGAGGTTTTGTGGGCCAAGTTGCGTCGTAAAATTGAAAGATTAATTAGTACTTAGGGATAGTTTTAAAATAAGTTGCATACCATTTATTGCTTCATAGCCCTTGTGTTTTTCTTAAAATGAAATTTTGTGATTTTAGAAGCCATTGTTAATGCGTGTTTGAATTGGTTTAGATACTGTTGTGCAAGCTTAAGACTTTGATTGATTTCTTGATGGCTGAAAGGTTGTGCTAAATATCATCAATTGTAGAGCTAAGGCTCATGCATCCTTTAAGACACTGACTGCAATAACGGCCCTTTGCTAGATCTGTATTGGTAAAGTGTTACATTTAATGTATGTTTTCTGGACTTTACCTTGTTCACTTCGTTTTGTCTCGTTCGAGGTACATTGGCGAATGGCATAAATTTTTCTTGTTTTAAACTCCTTGTTATGTTAAAAAGGGGAAAGACATTTCTAGATGCGTAGCTGACTGAATTATTTTCTGGCGTCTTAGCGTTAGCTTCTAAAGGCGCCTTTTGTCGAGTTACGTAAGAAGAGGCTTGAGTATCTTGGCTTAATTTATTTGTGCTTAGGCTGAGCTGTGGCTATAGTATTCCTGTTGACACTCTTTGCTAATATTGTTTTCCTGAAGTTCGGGCCGTCGCGTGATTGTAGCGTGCTTGCCGCGAGCGGCAGGTCTGTCGGAGTGACACCGCGGTGTTTTAGAGGTATCGGCTGGTATGTAGGGCAGCGCCGAACCGTGCAGCGTAGGTTTGTTTATGTAGGCTGTTTACAGATTGAGCTTCCTGCCTAAAATTTATTGTTTTTCGCGCCTGGCTGTGTATGGAGACGTCGAATCAGCTTTAAATCCAGTCACTTTGAATGGTAGTGAGCCTTATTGTATAAGTTTCCTACGGCAATGTCTTGCATTTAAAATTTTCCATTAATCTGAGGGCTATTTTTAAGGTCAGGATATTTAATAATTAATGTTTGAACGTAACGTCACTTTCTGTTTAATTTTTGAAGAAAATTTGTCTACTGTTCCAAATGTTCAGATTTAGATCGTTTGTTAAAGCTATTTGTGTCTACCTACCTTAATACCAGGATTATCTATTGATGGCTTGGGGAATATGTTGTACAGAAATCTTTTATTTACCTGTCATTAAATATTAATTGTAAAGTTATAATCTTAAGGACTGAGATAGTTTAATACTTTCTAAAGTATGAAAAAATTAAATTCTATTATAGCGCCATTGATTTTAATTATTGATTAATCTTAAGTTGTAAATTCCAGAGCATAATTAAATTGGCACGTATTGTTGATGCACTTTGTTAAAGTATTAAGTTTCTTAAAAATAAATATTAATTTGTAAATAACAAATTATGACAACTGTGGCCCTGCCTTTCCAGGTCTTGTTTTCCCATCCCATCCTGTGTTCAGTGACTTCATTGTTTTTTGGTAAATAACTTGAAAACTAATATAGGTATTCGTATCACATATTTAATGTTTTTACATAAAACTGAGGCTACATGTGAATTTCCACCTTTCTGATTCTAATATTTAGCGGTTTCAAAGCCGCCGATTTTAACCAAAATATTGCTTTCAGCAAGTTGGGATTTGTAACTTTTAAGTGTGACATACATTTCACATTTTGACCAATTTTTAGCTTTACAGTTTTATTATTCAGCGCCACAGATTTTTTTTTTCGCAAGATTGAATATTTTGCCTAACAGATTCATTTGCTCATTGTGAGACTTTACAATGTTAACATTCATATACTTAAGCACACACAGACGAAGTTTGGAAAAATTTTATTTCGTAATTTCACTCTTAAATTATGGTGCAGTTCTTTGTATGTTGAGCACACGCGCGTTATGACGGCTTGGAGGTGGTAGCAGTGAACTGGGGTAAGTCCCAAAACACTCGCTCGGCTCCGTGCGTCGTACATTGATACAGCGCTTGTTTCCTCTCAAGCGAGTTCTGATGTACGACGGATTATGGAAGCAAGATTTAAGAAAAATCAAGTCATGTTCATAGGATTTGTGGACCTAGAAAAAGAGTTCGACGATGTCCGAAATTCTGAGAAAAATATGGGTAACCTATATGGAAAGACGGATGACATACAATATGTACAAAAACTAAGAGGGAACAATGAGAATGGAAGACCAGGGACGAAGTGCTCGTATTAAAAAGGTCAGAGGGGTATTGACGAAAATAAAAGAAAGGTTCAACATTGGAATTAAAATTCAAGGTGAGAGAATATCAATTATAAGAGTTGCTGATGACATTAATAATCTAAGAGAAATGAAGAATTACAGGAGTGTTGAATGGAATAAACAGAGTCACTAGAAACGAGGCTATTCCTGGCCAAGCTAAATCTGCTAGGATCAAACTTAGGCCTAAATTTGAGAAATATATTTCTGAGAATGTACGCTTGGAACACAGCATTGCATGGTAGTGAAACATGGACTGTGGAAAAAGTGGAACAGAAGGGTATCGAAGCATTTGAGATGTGGTGCTACAGAAGAATGTTGAAAATTAGGTGGACTGAGAAGGTAAGGAATTAGGAGGTTCTCCTCAGAATCATGGGGAAAGCAATGTATGGACAACACTGAGAAGAGAAAAGGACAGGATGCTAGGAGATCTGTTAGGACGTCAGGGTGTAACTTTCTTAGTACTAGAGGGAGCCATAAAAGGTAATAACATAGGGTATAACAGAGATTAGAAACGTCCAACAAATAATTAAGGACTTAAGGTGCAAGTGCTATTCTGAGATGAAGAGGTTGGCCGAATCGAACAACACTCATGCTCATAAATTAAGGATAATGCTGATATATGGTGAAACAACGCTCTAGTGGGCGGTTTGCGCGTTCAATTCACCTCGGGGTATAACCACGCGGTGCATTTGACCTGCGGTCTTCGCACGGTGGCGCTGGCAGCAGTTCGCATATGCAGAGGTGTGTTGGTGCATGTCAGAGTACGGTGCAGCGAGTAAGTGTTCAGACGTTTTCAGACGTGCTAATAGTGACTGTGTGTTGAAAATGGTTCAAATAACACTATTGATGACGTTGTGAGGGGTAGAATACTAGGGCGACTGGAGGCTGGCCAAACACAGCAGATCGTAGCACGGGCCTTCCGTGTGCCACAAAGTGTGATCTCAAGTTATGGCAACGATTCCAGCAGACAGGAAACGCGTCCAGGTGCTACAGTATGGGACGTCCACAGTGTACAACACCACAAGAATACCGATATCTCACCATCAGTGCCCGCAGACGGCCACGGAGTACTGCAGGTAGCCTTGCTCGGGACCTTAACGCAGCCACTGGAACAGTTGTCGCCAGAGACACAGTCTACAGACGACTGAACAGACATGGCTTATTCGCCCGGAGACCTGCAAGGTGCATTCCACTGATATCTGGTCACAGAAGAGCCCGTAAAGCCTGGTGTCAAGAACACAGTACATGGTCATTGGAACAGTGGTCCCAGGTTATGTTCACGGACGAGTCCAGGTATAGTCTGAGCAATGATTCTCGCCGAGTTTTCATCTGGCGTGAACCAGGAAACAGATGCCAACCCCTTAATGTACATGAAAGGGGCCTGTATGGAGGTCGTGGTTTGATGGTGTGAGGTGGGATTATGATTAGTGCACGTACACCCTTGCATATCTTTGATACAGGAACTGTAATAGATCAGGTGTATCGGGACCTCATTTTGCACCAGTATGTCCGCCTTTTCAGGAGTGCACTGGGTCCCACCTTCCTCCTGATGGATGATAATGCACGGCCCCACCGAGCTGCCATCGTGGAGGAGTACCTTGAAACAGAAGATATCAGGCGAATGGAGTGGCCTGCCTGTTCTCCAGAAGTAAACCCCATCGCGCACGTCTGGAATGTTATCGGTCGACGTATCGTTGCACGTCTTCACGCCCCTAGGAGACTTCAGGAGCTCCGACAGGCACTGGTGCAAGAATGGGAGGCTATACCCCAGCAGCTGCTCAACCACCTGATCCAGAGTATGCCAACCTATTGTGTGGCCTGCGTACGTCTGCATGGTGAGCATAAACCATATTGATGTCGGGGTACATGTGCAGGAAACAGTGGCGTTTTGAAGCGCATGTGTTTCGGGAAGGCATTCTCAACGTATCACCAATACCGTGGACTTACAGATCTGTGTCCGTGTGTGTTCCCTATGCGCCTATGCTATTAGCACCAGTTTTGTGTAGTGTCGCGTTGTGTGGCATTACATTCTGCAACTATCCTTAATTTATGAGCATGAGTGTAGTTAGAAGTGTGATGACTCAATAAAAAATGGTATGATATGAAGTACTGAAAAGAATAGATGACGAAAGAAGTGTATGGGTGACTCTTATCAGAAGACAGCGATAGGGACAGGTCAGTGCGACACCTGAGAGAGCATCCAGGAATAGTTAAATCGGCGCTGTAAATTGCAGTAGAGGGAAATTCTACACAGAGACAAATACTAGAAAATGCAACATACGAGGTGAGTGAAAGTAACGGAACTTTTTTAATTCCACGGGATTTATACATCTGATTTTCGAAAAAAACTATCATGTTGGTACACATGTTCCTGATATTTATTTGCTATTTTCAGCTGTTTTGAATATTTAATTTATTGTTGACAGTCGAAAAGATTATACATGTCTCGAGCGCTCGGCAAAATTTTATTTTCGGGAAAGATTGATGGAAGAGTTTGCATTAAATTTTGCTAGGAAAATGGAATAAAATGCAGCACGGCATACGGAATGTTGACTGTTTCTTTTGGCGAATCCACTGTAAGTAAGAGTGGTATAAACGATTCAAAGAGGGTTGACAAGCCGTTGAAGACGACGTCCGCACTGTGTACCCTGGCACATAAATTACTGACGAATATGTGGAAGAAGTAAAGGAAATGGTTCTGGAAAATCACCGAATCACCGTTACAGAGATTACTAATGATGTCGACATTTCCTTTGGCTCAGCAAAAAAATGTTTTCGGATGCTTTGGGCATGAAATGGTTAGCGCCAAAGTTTGTTCGGAAATTGTTGAATTTGGACCAAAAACAACCTCACTCAGGAGTTGCTGAAAGAAGTCGACAACGAGTCAGGACTTCTGAAGAAGTTTATAATAGGTGACGAAACATGGGTGTATGGGTATGACGTCGAAACCAAGGCCCAATCCTCCCAATGGAAACTGCTTGAAGAGCCAAGACCGAAAAAATTTCGACAAGTTTGATCCTATGTGAAGGTTCTTATCACTGTTTTCTTCGATAGCAAACAGTGCATGATAAGCTGCTGACGTACGGCCGTACGGTAAATAAGGAATACTACCTGGAAGCTATGCGTCGTTGGCATGAAGCAATCCGAAGAAAACCACCGCCCGTGGAAATTGGATCACTATAATGCTGCCACTAACACCTCAATACGTGTTCATGATTTGTTGGCGAAAAACAAAAGCGTAAAGCGTTATGTTGTCTCAGCCACCGTATTAGGAGTGCAGAGTAGGAGCGCGTTCTAAGGCGCCTTGCCACGGTCACGCAGCTTCCCCCGTCGGAGGTTCGAGTCCTCCCTCGGGCATGGGTGTGTGTGTTGTCATTAAAATAAGTTGGTTTAAGTTTGATTAAGTAGTGAGGAAGCCTAGGGACCGATGACCGCAGCAGTTTGCTCCCATATGAACTTACCACCACCACCTCTACGACTACCACCCCCACCACCGTATTTGCTGGACATGGCCTCCTGCAACTTTTTCTATTCCTGAGACTGAAGAGAATCATGAAAGAGTTTCGTTTTGCCACCATTGATGAGATAAAAGCGGACTCGCTGAAGAAGCTGAACACCAAACGAAAAGCGAGTTCCAGGAGCGCTTCCAAGAATAGAAAAAGCGCTGGCACAGGTGCATTATATCTGAGGGGGATTACTTTGAAGGGAGCAAAGATTTTTTAAGAAAAACAAAATCCCCGTTACTTTTTGATCCACTTCGTAAAATATGTTAGGTTTAGTAGTTGCGTAATTAATAAAGTAACACAAGACAGACAAAGAGAACCGCAGCATAAAGAAACTGCGTATGGAATAAGTTCACTGATATGTGAGTGGCTCGAAGACTTCTTAAATAATAGAACCCAGTATATTGTCCTCGACGGTGAGACAAGGGTATCTTCAGGGGTGCCCCAGGGAAGTGTGATAGGACAGCTGTTGTTCTCCATATACATAAATGATTTGGCTGACAGGTTGGGCAGCAATCTGCTATTATTTGTTTATGATGCCGACTGTATGGAAAGTTGTCGAAGTTGAGTGACTAGGAAGATATAAGACGACTTAGAGAAAATTTCGAGTTGGTGTGATGAATGTCAGCTACCCCTAAATGTGGAAATATGTAAGCTAATGTGGATGAGTAGGAACATCACACCTGTAATGTTCAGACACAGTTTTACTAGTGTCCTGCTTGACGCAATCAAGTCGTTTAAATATCTGGGAGTAACGTTGCATAGCAATGTGAGGTGGAACGAGCATGTGAGAAGTATGGTAGGGAAGACGAATGGTCGACTTCGGTTTATTGGGAGAATTTTAGGAAAGAGTGGTTCACCTGTAAAGAAGATTGCATGTAGGACGCTAGAGCGACCTACTATAAAATAATAAAAAAAATAAAAAAAGATAAAATGTGGCCTCTTAAATATATAGAATCAACGAGATTAATTTTTCGGCACTCGTACAAGCACAATAAGCTGGGCTATGCCTGTAAACGGGTAAAGAATCTTTTCATATTAGTTCCACATAATTGAAATAGCCCTTCTCTTGTTTGTTTATGCTTACCAATTTATAATATTATGTCAGATCGCCGTATCCACCTACAAAATCTTGGCGGTGCCCATGTTGCGTTAATCGGATCTTCTTAATTTTACGAAGTACACAGGTGGGCTTCAGTTCTTCTTATTACAGTACTACTTGAAATAATAACTCATACAACCTTTTAGTTAATAAAATAATACTATATTCTTCTGTTCGATGCACATAGAAAATACACACCCCTCACTTATTCACGTCGCCCAAAATGGCGGTCTACGACTACGTGCTAAGATAACTCCTTCTCTTCCACTTACTGAGAAACAGGAAAAACATCTAATGTTTTTTAAACATCTGAAAATTAAAAATACATGACGGTAGGCACAAGCTCTACCGCTTCACCTTTACTCTTTGCCTTTAAAGAAAACGAAAACATAAAAGTAAGAAATGCAGAAGGTCTATCACACTATCCTTGAGTACTGCTCGAGTGCTTGGGATCCGTACCAGACTGGATTGAAGGTAAACATCGAAGAATTCAGAGGCGGGCTACTAGATTTGTTACCGGTAGGTTCGAACAGTACGTAAGTGTTACGGAGTTTCCGCAGGAACTCAAACGGGAATCCCTGGAGGGAAGGCGCCGTTCTTTTCGAGAAACACTACTGAGAAAATTTAGAGAACCTGAAACGTCCCCTTAGAAAAATTATACACGACTGTGCTTAAACTGACACACAATATTTTTAGCGCAACGCAATCTGACTTTCAATAATCCCTACAAAAGAATGGCCCTGACTAACATTAACCTATAACTTTCACAAATCACTTACCTCACAAAAAATCTTCGTTACTCGAACTACTGCAATACAGCGAGCACCACTACTGCCAGCTAAATAAAAGATTCTAACTACAGAAGGCACTAACTACTGATAGGTATAGTTAGCAAATGAAAGATTTTAATAGAGAACAAACAGTGTATTTACCTTAATAGTCAAAATATATATGACAGTTCATGACATCCAGTTTTACAAATTACAAAACTCCACCATCTCTCTCCCCACGTCCACCACTGCTGGCGACTCACCTCCAACTGCGCAACGCTACGCGCTGTTAGCATCCAGCTGCCATTGTCCGACACTACAATGGCAGACAACAATGCAAACTGAACACAGACTGCGCACAGCACAGCCAGTGATTTTTCATACCGAGCTCTAAGCGGCGTTACCAATAATAACACCTAAACAGCCTACTTACATAGCCCCCATGCTCCCCACAAAAAATTTTTACAAATTGTTTTGGGCAGTGGCCAATAATGATTTGATAAAATTTTTCATAATTACTATGACAAAGAAATGAAATGCACACACTTATCGATACAATGTTGGTCAAAAGTTAAAATTTTCTCGCAGTCCATAAAGACAGTCCTGATCATTCATCAAAGTAAAATTGCAGTGTTTTTCTCAAAGTCTGAGTAGTAAAAGAAAATACACACGGAAGTAGAGGATTTCCATGCAGTCTTGAAGAAGTAGTGTTGTCCTTCCAGCAGAAAGACAGTGCTGACTCTTGACATGCTGACAGGTAATGGGCCACAACAGAGCAAAGTTTTGAAGAATATTGGTAGGTAGGTCGTCACAGAATAGGCCCATTGTAGTCCTGGTAGAGATTACGGTATTGGTGGGCCACCAGAGGTGCAGACCCATTGCAGTCCTTGTCGAAATAATGGTATTGGTGGGTCGTCAAAGGTGTAGACCCACTGTAGTCCTTGTAGAGATGGCCAGCAGCCATCTGTTTGACTGTGCAGGTGCACAATCACCATTGAAGAGTCTTGCGGATAATATAGCAAGTCCATAACCACCACATGTGCACTCACAAAAATTGTTTTTGAAATGTCCTTACAACCAGCAATGCTGTTATCCAGTCCCTTACTGAATTATTAACACACGTGCAAACACTATCAGTCCCTACTTCTCACATATTGTCCATATACTATGACCAACAGAAACGTGTGCAGTGAAATGTAATTTACAAGTTACTTAATTTGATGAACTGGTGTCAATTACAATTTTATAACATAAGAATTCAATAACAAATGTACAAAATACATCATTAAAGAACATAACAATACAGATAACATTAGCAGTAGTACAGGCTTTACAAAAGAATCGAAATAGCAAATACATCAGTGTTACAAAAATTATGACATAAGTACATACATAAAGTTCAGAATAACTTTTGAAACATCAACATCACACATGAGCATTAAAACAAAAGACAACAAATAATGTCTGAACATATTTACAAAGAAAATAACATAGTATTTGAAAAATTCTACAACATAAATCTTATTAGCTAAACACATAAAGACAGGAAAAAGACAAATACACAAGGGTACATAAATACATAGAGGGATAATACAAAAGGAAAGGACAGGGTTTGTTTTACTGCACTATTTTGCATAGAGATCTCCCTTAGTTTATCATTATTCCCAAAAAGTCCTATCTAAACCTGCTTTCTGTATTCTGTTCTCATCCTCTTTCAAAAATAGTTTTTCTCCACTGTACACTACTTTTTTTGGCCAAACCATTTTCTTAAAGCTTCTCAATGCTTTTCTTCCAATTCATCATAGTTAGTTTCTTATATAGTCTACCCTCTCTTAAGCTAACTTAAATCTACTGAGCTCAGATGCTTAACTAAGGGACAAGGCAATGCAGCAGCACAAAACAATTAATACAAATAGCAATGATAAAAAAAATGCAAGTAAGCAAAGCAAGCAGCAATAAATGTAATAACTTATACCTAAACATGACAAAGCTGAAGCAGAAAAAACATTGCAGTAAAAATGTGTAATACCTATGTCGCATCTTAACACTAGAGTGATGCATCACTAGAACATACGCTAGCAGATAAGTTACCAAATCGTAAAAAAAAATTATTTTTATAAGTCCTGTGAAGGGAAATGTCTATTTGTGCTCTCTTTTCTAAGGAAGTACATCATAAAATGATTCTTTACTGGGTCTGTAGACAGAAAGTAGTTATATTAGTACATGTATTAAATTTTAATTTAAACAATGCTGTGTTGCAACAAGAAACTAGATATTAAACAAAATAGGCAAAGCAAGACGTGAAACGTCATTCATTAGCCATAAGGCACTTCATAATGCAGTAAACAATCTTCCAGCTAGCAAGACAATAGACATGAAACGTTTCTCATCATTTCATTTCAGTAAATATCATAAATTAAGAACTCTACAGTGTAATCATGTTTTCAAGTTTGAGGGTGTCGTATTTACGATGCTTTTTACAAAGGAATGTCAATAGCGAGGATAATGCCCTCTTTTTTTTCTCTCCACCTGTGCCTCTGACAGGCACACTAATGGCTTGTTTCCAGGTGGCTGTCGCCCAGCTGGGTGCTCACAACACATTACGTGCAGGAGGTCACTTACCTTTCTTACTGAAAAATTTACGACATCAGTTTCCGCTACAGTGACAGTCACATATAAAAATAATTTCACAGGTTGAGAATTTGCGTTACAAATCTGTAGAAACAAAATCCTTTAAATATAATAGTGTCCAAAAAATTTTCATCAGCCTTGTAATACATTCACGCATTTACATACATTTCATAACTCTTAAAGTACGATTCTTGGTTTCCAACAACCTTTTGCACAAACCAGAGTCCCTAACCACTACTCATTATTCCTTGCTTTATTACACATACACATATTTGTCGACACTTCTTCAATATTTAATCATAAGAAATACATAGCATAATCAAATTCCTCACATAGCATCAGCCTATTGATCATAAACATACCACAACAGCGTAATACATATCGTCATCATAACATCATAAATCCTCAGCCAAATCTCAAAATAGTCGTGGCTTCCTATTTCAAAACCTAAAAAAAAATCTGTGCTCATGTCAAAAGTATCATCTACCTCAAACGTACTTTAAAAATCATGACCCCATACCAAATACATCATTCAAAGCTCTCATAGTATCACAATGGTTCCGAAAAATAAGAACATTTCACAAGGTACTGACAAAATACAATTTCATAAGTGTGAACTTATCCACCTGCGTAATTGTGTAAACATGTGTCACTGTAGTAGTAAAAAGATGTTTGTTTCTCTATCAAATAATCAGATCGCTGTGTAATTTATGTGTTAGAGAAATATGGTACCGATGTGTAAAGTTGTATAAGCAAAAACCGTATTAGCTAGGGCTCCTTGTGCTTGCCACACACATGGTACACAAAGTAAGCGTGTACCCCCCTGAGGATTAATGAATAATACCCTCAGGTGTTGTTCCATTGTGTCTAACTTTTGAAGATTTGGTTCCATTGTGTCAAACTTTTGAAGCTTTTGTCCTATTTGTTGCATTAATTATAATAAGAATGCACTGGTGTCTGAAACATGTTCCTCAATGCTTTTCGGCAGTGAATTTGCACCGGCAACATTCACATTTAGACAAGCGGAAAATGTGTCTTGACTCATTTGAGAAAACGGTGAGAACCCAAAACCTGAGTCTAAAGTATTTGCAATATTGTGTTCTGTCATTTCCGATTCCTGAGGCGAGCTGTTGCCGACCGATCGATCGATAATGCTTCCCTGTTCACTACCTGTTTCATTGTCTACACCATTATTTGCCTCCCGCTCCATTTCCCTTTGCACAATTACCAAATTACTACTTAGAATGTCTGTTAATTCACTACACAGTGGTGCTGATAAGCGACGCTCGTCGTCACTATTATTTCTCAGTTTACTTTGGAGCCTAGTGTTACGTGTTTCACACGCCATTATTGTCACAATATTTCACACGATAACACATAAAAGCACAATTTGAAGAGCAAAAAATAAGAGAACACATTAACATAGCACTGAAAATAATATCTAGTTAATTGTAAGCGAAGCTGCGAAATACTTGGTGCAAATCTGCATGCATGCCACAACTGTTTTACTGTACAACAATGAAAGACTGCAACTACAAAGGAAATTCTCTCTATGATTACGCGCTAGCAATAAACAAAGGCTACACTAACTACACAAACTACAAGAAAAAATCAGAAGATTCCAGTGAGGTATCCTTGGCTAAGGGTCGACATATGAAACGTCCCCTTAGAACAATTATATACACGACTGTGCTTAAACTGACACACAATATTTTTAGCGCAACGCAATCTGACTTTCAATAATCCCTACAAAAGAATGGCCCTGACTAACATTAACCTATAACTTTCACAAATCACTTACCTCACAAAAAATCTTCGTTACTCGAACTACTGCAATACAGCGAGCACCACTACTGCCAGCTAAATAAAAGATTCTAACTACGGAAGGCACTAACTACTGATAGGTATAGTTAGCAAATGAAAGATTTTAATAGAGAACAAACAGTGTATTTACCTTAATAGTCAAAATATATATGACAGTTCATGACATCCAGTCTTACAAATTACAAAACTCCGCCATCTCTCTCCCCACGTCCACCACTGCCGGCGACTCACCTCCAACTGCGCAACGCTACGCGCTGTTAGCATCCAGCTGCCGTTGCCCGACACTACAATGGCAGACAACAATGCAAACTAAACACAGACTGCGCACAGCACAACCAGTGATTTTTCATACCGAGCGCTAAGCGGCGTTACCAATAATAAAACCTAAACAGCCTACTTACAAACCGTCATTGGAAGCTGACTGCCAAACGATTCTACTGCCGCCTACTGTAATATTTCTGGCTTATTCAGCCATCATATTAGGCTCCAGGACGGTATCCCCAGGGCAGTGGAGATGCAAGAAGCATAGAGATGACGCAATGTGGGATGAGGTACCGGTGACAGATGTTAAATTCGGTACCAGTCCCGTGAGAAAGACCTCCTGCATGATGCTGATGCTCTGTGATTCGCTGCTGTGTTCGGCGGAAGGGCGCCAAAACGTTAAACTTTAGTTGCTATTATTAATTAAACCTGTCATCCAAATTACTTCATTTTTTTTAAATAAACATCTCTCAACAGCCTGCTATCAATCAGTCATTTCAAAATTATTAAAATCAAAGTATTACTAAAACAAAAGACTGACGATATTACTGCCGATGCACTTCGGTGGCGTTCGGGTCACGCCTTGCTGGCTTGGCGCGCAAAGTGTCTCGGGCATTCCGGCTCTCCACTTCCGACGGTTCCAGTAGACAGACGTGTTGTCTGTTATAGCTGTATTTATTTCATGCAATTTTATTTACTACAGTTCCGAACGTCGCTAGGTACAGACATGTTGTCTGTAATAGTAGTATTTGATTCATATAATTTTATTCTCCAGTTCTGACGGTTCCAGTAGACAGACATGTTGTCTCTGGCAGGATGTATTTCATGTTATTTTAGCCAGATACAATGACTGTGGAAAGATATGTTCAATACGTTGTGATCAAGAATAGTTTCTCGTGTCTATATCAATAAAAACGCGAGTGGCATCCCAAATGAGTTATAGTTTATTCGTAGCAGCAGTTCCTTGCGAATTGAATTTCAGCCTCAAGAATAAGAGTCCACGACCTGCGTGCTGTTTTCTGCGCTGGGCACATCATCATCATAAAGACAGCAGGTTAGTGAAGTGTACAAGAACTTATGAATTCCACACAGGGCAGTGGAAACAACTGGGCATCTCACGTGTATTGCATGCGCAGTACAAATGTGCTTAGTGACACGTCATCTGCAGTAATGCAGAGGAGGTAAAGAAGGATGAAAGTATTTATCTCACTTTTATTCCTTTTTCTTGCCGTACAACACACATCGTGTGTAAGGACCACGAAGGTTAGATACGAGAAATTATGGCTCATACGGAGGCATACAGACAGTCGTTTTTCCTTCGCTCTATTTGCGAGTGGACAGGAAAGCAACTGACAAATAGTGGTACAGGGTACTCTCCGCCACGCACCGTATAGTGGCTTGCGGAGTATCTATGTAGATGTAGGTGCATACGCTACTGTGACAAGCAGCCAGTCAGTACGGACATTGGATCGTAGGTAATTCCAGGCAACTACACATGTCACATTTCAGAAAAGCGTTACCAGCCACACACACACTAACCGATCAAAAGGAGCCGGACACACCTGTCTATTGCGGAACTGACCACTAGGCGACACGAGAGGTGCACCTGCTATTATAAAGGAAAGCGTGGAGTTTTGTGTTGTCAGCAACAAAGCAGTAACAGTAGAATGGGTCGGTGTGGAGAGCTCACTGACTTCGAACGTGGCCTGGTCACGGGATGTCACCTCAGCAACATATCGATCAGGAGCATTTCAATGCTTCTAAAGCTGCCCGATGAGACTGTTGATCATGAGGTTGTGAAGGGAAACGCGAAGGAACAGCCATGGCTAAACCAAGACCAGGCAGGTCTCGTGTATTGGTGCACAGAGACTGCCGAGCATTGCAGAGGGTGGTTGTACAAAATCGCATTAAAGAAGTGGAAGGAATGACTCGTGAGTTCCAGAGCGCTACCAGCAATCCAGCTAGTACAATCACTGTGCGTGGGAACTTAAAAATAATGGGGTACAATGGTCGAACAGCTCCTCATAATCCGCACATTTCTGTAACCTTTGCTAAACGACGCTTGAGGTGGTGTAAAAGAGCGACGCGACAGTGGACGACTGGTAACGAGTGATTCGGAGTGATGAATCAAGTGATACGAGGTGTGAAACCTTCCCGTCTCCTCTATATATCTTTTTTTACGCAACCTTCCCTTCTACAGTAACGCATGAAACCTTTCCTTAGGATTTCTCCCTCTTGCTTAATAATAACAAATGAAATCTTCCCTTTGAAATTTATTCTCTTTCTCAATTTTCGCATACAAATTTAATTGCTGCTTATTAAAAGTGATTTTCTGATTATTTCGACGAAACAGAATGTGTCGTCGTCGTGGTCCTCAGTCGTTATCTGCAATAACCCAAAACTGTTCCTTACCTTTTTTACTGTTACTGGATCGCCATCTGACTGCTACATCGAACTGCGACATGAATATACTTACTCTGGTTTACTATACTCTATTAACTGCTGGTGAGCTGTCACAATAAGTGGCTGTATTTATTACCAAAGCTGACGTTATTCTTTAATAGCAAAGCTGACGTTATTCTTTAATTAATTTGATGAAGTTGCGTAATTCATAGTTACACTTTTTCTTGAGAACAATAAAATTTTTGCAAAGTTTTACTTTGATAGTTTTTGGGATGGACTATAATCAGAAATGCAACATTGCTGGCAAAAATTAATTATATTCTGAAAACGCTTCAAATATTTACTGTTGGTAATGAAATGATTTTCCCGACGTTCAAACGGGACGTACTTTCTACAATAATCTTACAACTAGCATTGCGCAAACGTACCTTCAATAGTCTTGAGTTTCGTAAAGAAAATCATTCAATAATATTAGTTCCTCTTAGTTAGTTGATGTCTCTGTACATCCGTTTATAATCTCTTGTAAATCATAGCTGGCGGCTGGAAGGCACACTGCTTCTCTCAACCTCTCGCTTCAGACCTGCTACAAACTCGTTTCACATCTCGCTTACTGCTGACTTCCTACGAACGCTAAAGTGCGGTCTCTCCTGCCAACAATCCCTGCTACCATTACATGTATCAATGTATCAATGCGCGATATTTCCCGCTCTTTTCTTAAACTGTATCCATACGCGTTGTCTCCCACCGTTTTTAAAATTATATCAATTTGCCGTGTCTCTTGCCAACAATACTTTGGTGTAGATATTCACTGCTATCACAATTATTTCCAACATGAAAAGTATTAATTATTCCTACTTAATCCTATTAATTAAATATAAACGTCTTTCATAAATTGTGGTTTGACAATAGACAATAGAAATATACAAGTTTTACAGGTGGAATCCAAAATTTTCGGGACTGGTGCTGCCATCTTGAAAGTAGGAGTAGTAGATCTTTGCACCGCTAGGTGGCGAGAGCTGCGTATCAGATGTGCCAGTGTGCGGAGTGCCATTCCGCTGGGAGGACGTGTTGTGTGTCCACAGCGATTTTCGTAACACTCTATGTTTGGCGTGTGGCGATTTTACGATGGATCCGCGAACAGAACAGCGCGTGTGTATCAAATTCTGTGAGAACCTCGGGAAAAGTGCTATGGAGACCCTTGCAGTGGTTCAAGGTTTGGGGGACAGAGCATGAGCCCTACGCGTGTGTTTGAGTGGCATGCTCAGTTCAGGGCCGGCCGTACAGACGTCGAATGTGATGCTCACACTGGAAGGCCCATTAACTGCACAAAGCCAGACATTGTTGCCAAACTTTAACGGATCGACGTCAAACCATTCAAGACCTTGCGGATGAAGCAGGTATTGGCTAAGAGATATGTCAACGAATGTTGACTGCTGAACTGTGCATGCATCGTGTCGCTCCAAAATTTACGCCAAGGATCTTGACTGCCGATCAGAAGGCACAGCGTGTTGAAGTGTGCACGGACCTTCGTCAGACCGCATCTGATACTCTGACCTTCTTGTCAGGGATTATCACGGCGACGAGAGCTGGATTTACAGTTACAGCCCAGAGACAAAGCAACAATCGTCCCAGTGGAAGAGAAGAGCCCGAGCCCTCCAAGACCCAAAAAAGCGAGACACGTGAAGAGCAAAGTGAAGAGTATGATCATCGTTTTCTTTGATACCAAGGTAACTGCGCACAAAAAATTCGTCCCACACAAACAAACAGTGAATTCCGCGTACTACTGTGACGTTTTGCGACGGCTCCATGAAAAAGTGCGGCGACAACGGCCCGAACTTTGGCGTCAAGGGAACTGGCTGCTGCATCACGACAATGCGCCCTGTCTCACACGTCCTTGCTCACCAGGACCTTTTTGGCAAAAAAAAACAACATGGCGGTTGTACCCCACGCACCGTACTCGCCAGATTTGGCACCTTGCGACTTCGTGCTATTCGTAAAACTGAAACTCAAGTTGAAAGGCCGTCCGTTCGACACTAGAGAGGATTCAAGAAGCATCACTGGCATCTCTGTTCTTGGAACAGGACTTCCAGAAAACGTTTGACCAGTGTCAGAAGCGCTGGGACTGGTGTTTACGTGCTGATGAGAACTAGTTTGAGGGTGATGATAATCATTAGTCCAAAAGTAAGGTTTTCAACAGATGGCAGCACCAGTCCCGAAAATTTTGGATAGCACCTCGTACCTCTGTCAGTCCTATGGAAGGGTTGGGTTTGGTGACTGCCTACAGAGCGTCACATCATGGGTACTGCCAACATCGAAGTACAGAGGTGGTGGTGTCAGAGTATGAAGATGTGTTCCGTGGTTAGGGAGTGGCCCTTTTATTGGGCTTAAGAAAACTCTGAATAACAGAGGATATGAATACCTTTTACAACGTTGTGTATGACATAGAATAGGAAAACAGTTCAGAGACGATAGCTGTTTATAATGGCAGGACACTGCATCCCATCATAAAGTAGAATCCGTGATGCAATGCTTTATTGCACAGTAACATTCCTAAAATAGATTGGCCTGCAGAGTTCTGACCCAAACCTAATGTAAAGCCTTTAGGATGGTCTACAATGTTGCTGCTGAATCTAGAATCACTACCTTCTTTGGTTTTGGCTCCTGAGGAAAAATGGGCCACCGTACCATGGTACCCCAAGAAGCATTCAAACACCTCGATGGAAGTATCCTCTGCAGAGTTTATTGTCTCAAAGCCAAGTGTGGACACATCTGACATTGATGTCCACTAGCAGGTCTCCGGAAAATTGTGGTGGACAGTGTATGGTAAAGAATGTGCAATTCTTCTCCTAAGAACGATGATTACAACTGCCTCTCTGGGTTTCACGGTTTCGCCGACTTTCGTTTACTGACATTTGAGATGCAAATTATATAGATTAATATGTAGATCGAATTAATTCTATTTTAAATTAGCCTATTCCTTTAACTTTGTTAATGATTACCCTGCAGTGATTGCCAGTATACTTGTAGAGGGTTTTCTTTCTTGGGAATTACGTTTGCCTGGGCTGGCAAATTCACAGACAGACAGCCATCAAAGCGGGTCGAAGGGCACCATTAACTTAAAGCAGATTGTGAAAACTGACGCCGACACCAGGTAGCACAGCGTTCGCCGCAGGCTGTTGTGTGTGCTGGAAAGGATGAAGGGACGCCCGTGTGTCGACACAATGCTGACAGCCGTCCGAACAGCCGCAGAGGAGTCTTTGGAATCTGCACGAGATGACCGCCGATCCCACATTCCGACAACGTTTTTCTGCGGTGCAAGCATTGTAAAGTACAGTAAAGGTCTCGGAAAGCAGGAAAAAAATGAGCCTTGGCCTGAGAATGCAGAGAAGACGGCGCCAGTCCGCCGATAGGACAGCAATATACCAGTGGACACTATGCAGCGTCTGGGAAAGCTACAGGTATGTGTAGCAGAACACAGCAGACGAGTTGTGAGGATTATATAAGAGAGACTGCAACTTTCTTGCTCCAAAAATACCTGTAGCTGGCCTCTCATATCTATACAAAGCAGACGCTGGATTCTTTAGCTGTAGGTCTCTGGACGCGAAAATGTGGAAATTTCATTGTCAGTCTGATCAGAAGTAGCAGTTTTGGAAAATTCTTGAGAAGTGGGAGGGCGCTCCATGAGAATTGACAGTTTGTAATCACACCCTTCCTAATCGGCGTACTGGATTGCAACGTAACTGACCGTGATAGTATATGCTTAGTGAAATTTTACACTAAGTAAAGCTATCGTTATTGAAGAAAAATAACACCGGTTAGTTGGAGGAAAGTGTACAACAGACACTTCTGAAGGAAGAATCTATTCTAAACCTAATCTAAATACTGATGATAATTTCGATATGGGTGGAACATACTACAATCGCTCACGAACCACACAGGGGGTAAAAGGGTACCACGTAATATTTACTACAAAATTTACTGATAATACTAAGAAAACACTGATTAGCTAAAAAGGGGACAATTAAACGGTCGCCAGCCCACTAAGATAATGAATCTCCAGAATGCTAAGAAAGATAATGGTAAACAAGTTTAAGCAAATAATCACTGGCGTGGTAACAGAAGGTTGTCACGCTTTTCCACAGCACAACATTTTATGAGAAAATAAATGAACGACAAAGCACTGAATTGCAGTTACTTATTCTGAAATACTAAATTTTGAAAATAAAGTTAAATGGGGTTACTGGTTGAATAAATGTAACTAAAACTTCGTTATGTAAAAAAAAATTATTTTCATTAACCTCAGTGTAACGCTCTGCAAAATTTAGAAAAAAGGCAAGCAATCTACTTTGATTACCGAAATAATGAATTTGATTTAATTTAAGCAAATGAGGAACTGATTTTGCTTTTAATGTAACAACAATAAAACAAATACCAAGCCAGCAGAAGTCAGCTGCTAAGCTAAATACAGAATTAATGAAATTGTGCACTCTTAATTTGCGCTGTATCTTTAGTTATTAGTTTTTCCAGTGTAATTTTATGTCACTTTAAGTGAATGAAGTCAACATTCGAAACTGCAAATTAGTTAAGCCTCTGTTATGCAATACATGAATAAACAGTTACTGAGGTAGAAAACTTAGACTGAAACTGGTCATCAGCAAACAAACGAAAGTGGTTGTAAATAGTTAATCAGTTTCACATTCCTACCACACTCGGTGATTGCCTGGAAAGGAACCCTGCTTGATAATAATGCCTGAGGACAATAACAACACAGGTGCCCTACAAGTTACAACTATTGTAGGTTATTATTCAAGTTAGTCATACTTTGTGAAAGAAATGGCACTGGGTAATACCTATAGATCTCTATGTTTGTCAGTTAACTGTCTTACGATGTTGCAGCTGTGAGGACGACGAAGAATGTAGCCGACGACTACGCTGAGCAAACGCATTAAATATAGTTCGTGTAATAAAGCTTACAGATTCTGGATCAGAAGTACAGTACAAGTTATCGACGGATATTAAACAGCGCAAAAGTTTTTGGTGGTGCATTTTCGGTGTTACAAGCTCGTGAGAGGCCTGGATTGGCTCTCGAAGAAGGGGCGAAGAGGAACTAAGGTCTGACACTTCGTTCGCTATTAGTGAGAGAATCTGCACGCATATTCGGTGTGAGAGTTAGTCGTTTAAAATTTTTTTTCGAGCTGGAGCATGATGTAAAGTTTGCTTAGGTCGCAATATACTCAGTTAACATTACACAGTTAATAAGGAGGACGGATACGACGTTCTGGTATGCATTATTTTACGAACTCAATTTTTGGCAATCACTGCCATCAGATCGCGGTAACGGGGCAGTGTGCTACCTTGAATTGTCTTGAATCTCCGCCAACCTTAGGTATCTATAACTGTTTCGTGTTCTTGTGATAGTTTATCAGTGAATAGGACGTTATTAAACATGTTCGTGTCATATTTCAGTGCAACTTGTGCACTCGTTTTGCGTGAGGATTTAAAATGAACAATAGAACTTACGGTAACTTTGCCTCTCATCACATACGCATCTTATCTGCTCGCCGGATGCGCTGGTCTCGCGGTTCTAGGTGCGCAGTCCGGAACCGCGCGACTGCTACGGTCGCAGGTTCGAATCCTGCCTCGGGCATGGATGTGTGTGATGTCCTTAGGTTAGTTAGGTTTAAGTAGTTCTAAGTTCTAGGGGACTGATGACCACAGCTGTTAAGTCCCGTAGTGCTCAGAGCCATTTGAACCATTTTTTTCATATCTGGTCACAAAATTAAATTACAGTGTCACTATTTCACCACCATTTTTGAAGTCTGTAGGTCCATAATTTAGAGTTAATAAAAAAGCCTAGTGTAACAAATTATAGTTTACAGTCTTCATGCCGATACAGGTTAATCACCTAAAGGCTTAGTCGGTGGGGCAGTACGAGCCCTTCGGCATATATAGGTGATTTGATACTCTGCAGCCTCACACAGACTGCACATAATTGGAACTTCCCCTTGTGACCTATAATTTATATATATATATATATATATATATATATATATATATATATATATATATATATATATATATTTCGGTACCTACAGTGTCACGTCTTTCAGTGTCACACAAATTTTTATTTTTAAAGGGAATCACTTAAGACTATTTCCAGGGGTTTGCCCCTAAATTTCTCCCTCATATCACAAAATTGTCGTCTGATGTAGTACAAACTGAAAAAATAAATACCTTTTAAAGCTCAGTTTCGTATATAATTTGTATTCAAAACCTTACACCTGTGTCACAGAGCAAATCCTACATCGAGAATACTTTACACAAGTTAAAGGGAAGAAATGCTTCCGATAATTATTTAAAGAACATCAAAATATGAACAGGCTGAAATGAACAAACAGTACATGAGACTATGTTAATCAATTCAACTATAAAAAGCTAAGAAGCATATTATTAGCAAAAACAGAAATAGGCAAAAGTGAAATGCCAAAATGAGCGCTTCTCAATTGGGAGTAAATCAAAATAATCTCAATTGGGAGTAAATCAAGAATAGCTGAAAGAGAGCACAATAACATGAGCCATAAACGTATAAGAGCTAAGCAACTAAGCAAATAAGAGACTAGGCAAAACTGAGATTCCAACAAAATGAGAGCTGGCCGATCTCCGTCGGCATTTGTATACGGTTGCGCTCGTGGCGGCACCTCTCGGCCCGTACGCAACACGCGCGCCTGCGACCGCAGTGCACTCTTAGCGCTCGCGGCGGCGTCTAGCGGTCCGCACGCAAGTTGTGCGATTGCTGTCGCAGGTCGACCCTTAATCTATGATGTTACACCCTGAGTGATGCCCATGCCCTCACTGATTCAAAGTCACGACGTTTAAACATTTTTACCGCAGTACGTTGGGGATTCACACAATTTTGATTGCTCAAAGATATTGTACAGTTCTATAAGATTATTTATTACCATTACCTAATCTTTTTGTGTAAAGTTCATTTGTGCTCACGTAAATTCCTTTGCGCTGCTGTTACCACAAATATCAGTGTATTTGGAGTAACATGAGTAATGCATCACCTTCGTGACAAACCGGGTCGCTCGGGGAGCTTGCGCGCCAGATTTCCCAGCATGCAGTTGGCGCCAGTAGGCGGTGGTCACCAGGCGTCCTTCCAACTCACACACTTTCAACGAAGTGCGACAAGACACACTGCAATTCTTCGCCCCACAAATCGTGTTTACCGTCCCTCGCTGTGCATTGACATCGTTCCACACATTACGAATAACTTTGTTTCTGTGATACTTGGCTCTGGGGTTGTGACTTCTTCTTTATGGACAAGTTCCCACACCTCGCAAGGAACAGTCTTGGCATGTGAGCTGATACAAATCTGTTACACTAGTTGGGTATACTTTTCCAGCAAAGAAAGAAAAAAAACACGAAGTAAATCGCTCGTCGGACAAGTCATAGTATAGTCTGATAGTCTGTAGAACGGAACGAAGAAAATTAGAAAAAAAATGCCCAAACCAAAACATCTGCAGTAGCATTCTGCAAATAATAACACATGAAAGCTAATGGTCCTAAACTACAGTGAGCAGCTCACAGAATAAAAAGGGTGTGACACAAGGAAAGGTTTTCAATTGGCTTTAAAAACCTGGGATTTATATCTGAAATATTTTTGTTCAATACGAGATATATTTAAAATGGGACACCTAGGTAAGTGTACATCTTGCTCTACAATAGTTAAGGAAGTGTTACTCAGACACAAATCACTTGTCTGTGTAGTCTGTCTAGTGCTCACTGAGTGAATGATGTAATCCATTTTGAATGAATCTGTAATATTAATCAGCAGTCTCATAGGAGATTACATGCAACATTGACAAAGTTAGGATTCCACTACACTTTAACAGCGATCTGCACGAAAATCGCTAGCTAATATTGCAGATCATCATGATTGGCATTTCTTGTGCTAAAAATATACTACATGAATGCACAGTGTTTCCTCAAAATATATAACATGAGATAAGTGAAAGTTATCGAAGAAAACAAATTTTCGCATTCCAGTGTTAATGACAGCTCAGCTGCCAGAAACTGGAGATTGAGACGAAAAGTGTCCAGTTTTTAGACAACAGTATTTCTCCATCAAGAGAACCTGACTCAGTCAAACCTGAACTAATTGCAGGTGTTTTGCTGCTCACATATAAAAATCAGTTTTAGTCATTTTTGTTATTCACTAGTTTTTATAAACAGTTCACCAACTGACATTGCTTATCTAGACTGGCTTCACTAGATTTAGTCACAAAGAATTTCATCTGTAAATGGGCATTAGCGCAGATACAAGCACTTTAAGAAGCAGCTGCTTAGGTCATCACTCTCGTCGCATCCAGATTTACGAGAGGCGTTTGAAAAGTACGTGAAAATTTAGAAACTACTTACGTGTTTGTGGTAAACCTTTCTTATTTTTCTACATAGTCTCCTTTTATACTTATACACTTTCGCCCAATGCTGTTCTAATTTGTTGATCCCTTCCAAATAATAGGAATTGTCCAAGTTTGTAAAATAGCTATTAGTTGCTGCAATCACCTCCTCTTTTCAATAAGGTCTTTGTCCCGCCAGCCATTTCTTCAAATTGAGGAACAAATAGTGGTCCGAGGGAGCCAAGTCTGGAGAAGAGAGGGGATGTGAAATGAGTTGGAATCCTATCCCCTTTAATTTTGCGACCACAACTTCTGAGGTGTGTGCTGGTGCATTGTCGTGATGGAAAATGACTTTTTTGCGGTCCAATCACCGGCGTTTTTCTTGCACTACGGTTTTCAGACGGTCCGATGACGATGAATAATATTCTACCCACTTTCCAGATAGTCAGACAGTCGCCATAACCTTTCCGGCCAAAGGAATGGTCTTCGCCTCTTTTTGGTGCAGATTCTCCATTGGTAACCCACTGTTTAGATGGTTGTTTGGTCTCAGGAGTATAGTAATGTATCTATGTTTCATCCACAGTGACGAAACGACGCTTAAAGTCCTGCGGAGTCTTCCTAAACAGCTGCAAACCATCCTTGCAACACTTCACACGATTCCGTTTTTGACCAAGCGTGAGCAATCGTGGAACCCATCTTGCGGATAGCTTTCTCATGTCCAAATGTTAATACAAAATACTACGTACCCGTTCATTCGAGATGCCCACAGCACTAGCAATCTCCCGCACCTTAACTCTTCTGTCATCCATCACCATATCGTGGATTTTATCAATGATTTTTGGAGTCGTAACCTCCACAGGGCGTCCAGAACGTTCAGTATCACTTGTGCCCATATGGCCACTCCGAAAATTTTGAAACCAATTATAAACTGTTCTAATCTAAGGTGCAGAGTCATCATAATGTTTATCAAGCTTCTGTTTAGTCTGCTGAGGCGTTTTGCCTTTCATAAAACAGTGTTTAATCACCACACAAAATTCTTTTTCGTCCATTTTTTGACAATCACTCGACTTCCTTGATTCACACCAATGCCAAACACAAAGAAATAGACCAATATGGTTGAAACTTGGTGTGCGTTCTTTCCAAAGATGCTACTAACTAAACATGACCTCGATAGGCGCCGGTGGTGCCACCTCTCGGACTTTGCAAGGACTTTTCAAACGTCCCTCGTACGTCAAACTCTCTATCTTGGAAGAGACTGTAGCGAATATGGAATTAGCGGTTATATGCACCAACTGGTAAATTTCAACGACGTTGAAGGCTTTCACTTGATAACGTCTGCAAGTCAAGTTTTATCATCAGGGGAAATTACTGAGTCACAGAGTATGTGACTGTTACTGTTGTGTCGAGTTTCGATATATTTAGATTGTTTCTATTCGACCACTGTAAAAGCTGGTTCTAAAACATCATCTCTTCTGCTGAACTGCAAGTTAATGCATAATCTACTGAACAGATGGGCAGTAACATGCATTCGATTTTAAAATTCAGTACACGTCCAGAACAGGTAATAATGGGCCAAATGCACTGCCATGTCCTTCAATGAATAGGAAGAAAGTCTGCACACAAAGTTTTTCGAGCTTGGGGATGTAAACAGAAAGGCAGAGTACTTTAACTGTGTCGACAGGACAGGTTCTTGGTCCACCACATACAGTTAGGTTGGCGAGAGGCTCATTGCGCCTCTCTGATCTGTTTCCTTATTTTTCAAATTGGGACCGCCAGTCGGTGTCGGTTATGAAGCACCCTTTCAGTGGAACTGAGTAAGGACAGATTTGTTTTGATAGACACTCTGTCATGGCACAGATACATGTATTGGACTATTTTATAAGTGACCTATGATTGTGTTTTATACTTTGTTTCAGCTTCTGTGTGTTAGTGGGAAATTATGATAGTCACTTCAAGTGTAATTTTACGTGTGCACGAATAATTGCGATTTCTGTGAGAACTATGTTGTATGTAGAACAAATTGCTACCGGGTGTGGTACAAACAAGCTAACACTTTGCTTAACGGTGAATAATGTTTGAGTTAAATTCACGTAAATTATTTGCACTTAATGTGGAATTAAATTTCTCTTTGGGAAATGGAAGTTTGTCTCTTTGTTCAGCCACATGTTCACATGAGCAGTACTGGAGATTAAACCTTGTGCTTTTATACCAGAAGTAAATGCTTGCGTCTTAAGTGCCTGAAAAGTACACTTGTGAATTTCCGATTACAGTAACTTTTGTGGTGAAACAGATGGGCTTTTCCTTGTCCAGGCAACTGCTGTGTACATCCTTGAGCTTCTCAGGTGTACATGGCTATTCAATTTTCTACGTTGAACGAATAGCTATATGTTCGAACAAGTTTTATCCATTTTATTATTTTTAAATTTAACATATTTTTCATGGTTTCTCGCCCTTCCACGAATGAGTTCTCACTTCTCTGCTGAGTTACTCAGTAATCTTCTTAGGTATTGTCTGTAGGAGAGAATATTGTTTGCTATGCATATTTAATGAATGAGCGAACAGATAATCGTTTCTATGTTGAATCTATGTGTTACTACACGCAATTTACTACCCTTACTAATACAGTATGGTACTGTGAACATTCATGCATACCTAGAAGGGTGTAGCTTCCTTATATTAGTGTAAAACTGTTGTATTTTAATCACAAATGCGGGCAATTTTAGTTCTCTGAGTTATATTTTGTGTTTACCAAAAATTTACTTTTTATTTTTCAATAACTCTATTTAGTGATATGGATGATAAATAGTTCAGACAAGAAGAGAACAAAATCTTTTGAAATGTGGTGTTAGAGAAGAATGTTGAAGATTATATGGGTAGATCACGTAACTTGAAACGTCCCCTTAGAAAAATTTATACAAGACTGTGCTTAAGCTGACACACAATATTTTTAGCGCAACGCAATCTGACTTCCAAAAATCCCTACGAAAGAATGGCCCTGACTAGCATTAACCTATACGTTTCACAAATCACTTACCTCACAAAAATCTTCGTTACTCAAGCTACTGCAATACAGCGAGCGCCACTACTGCCAGCTAAATAAAAGATTCAAACTACTGAAGGCACTAACTACTGATAGGCATAGTTAGCAAATGAAAGATTTTAATAGAGAACAAACAATGTATTTACCTTAATAGTCATTATATATATATATATATATATATATATATATATATATATATATATATATATATATATATATATATATATATATATATCAGTTCGTGACACCAATTCTTACAAATTTCAAAACTCCGCCATCTCTCTCCCCACGTCCACCACTGCTGGCGGCTCACCTCCAACTGCGCAACGCTACGCGCTGTTAGCATCCAGCTGCCGCTGCCCAACACTACAATGGCAGACAACAATGCAAACCAGCCACAGACTGCACACAGCACAGCCAGTGATTTTCTTACAGAGCGCTACGTGGCGTTGGCGTTACCAATAAAAAAACCTAAACATCCTACTTACAAACTAATTAGAGGGTACTGAACAGAATTTGGGAGAAGAGGAATTCGTCGTACAGCTTGCCTAGAAGAAGGGATCGGTTGGTAGGACATGTTCTGAGGCATCGAGGGATCACCAGTTTACTATTAGAGGGAAGCGTGGAGGGTAAAAATCGTAGATGGAGACCAAGAGGTAAATACAGTAAGCAAATACAGAAGGATGTTGGTTGCAGTAGTTAATCGGAGATGAAGAGGCTTGCACAGGATGCAATAACATGGAGAGCTGCATCAAACCAATCTCTGGACTAAAGACCATGACAACAGCACCGGCATTTAGTGAAAAATTTAACAACCCAGGTATTCTGTTTTACAAACGATTAATAGATGCGCTATCTGTTGTCCAACATTTGAATGTTGGTTGCATTATCCATTGCTTACATTAAATGTTCATACAGTGCGTTATCCGATGCGAAATTTGGATACTGAATATTTATTCCTGATGTAGCCAATGCATCTGCAAGCGTAATACTTTCGCATGACGACTCTCATGTATTATATTTTTTTATTGATCCCTTTCACCAAGCTGACTCTACCAGAGTACTTCTTTATACGATGAGACTGAACAACAGTATGATCACTTTTACTGGTTGAAGTCTCACTCGAATATTTCGACGTCTTTCATAAGAAAAGAAACGATTTTCGTCGCATTGAAACAGTCATATATCGTCGGGCACAAAATCCAGTAGACCAGAAACTAGGAAGACTTTTTCAGGCTTTATGCAGAAAGAGACATGTAAATTAGATTAAAAAATTGACAAATTTTGAGGATAATAATAATAATATACTGAAGGAAATGAATCGATAGTCTTTTGAAAAGAGGTTATAAAAGGAAAATAAGCAAACAGATTCAAATGTTTGTAGCTACCCAGAGATGATGCTTCCACAAGACGAAGTGATGTGGTAGGCTGCATTGAAGTAGTCTTCGGAGTGGAAACGAGAACAACATGAGTAATCTTTGCCATGAGAGCAGGGGTCTGCCATCATGCATATGCCTACTGACATGTTGGAGGAAGTCAAAAATTGTCGACCTCGGCAAGAGCACAGACAAAGTTTTAGGCAGCCCATAGAACTGCAACAAATGGATAGGGAAGCATTAGCTCGGAAGTTACTTTGTGAGGGCCACTTGTATACAGAGTGCGAGATCATATACTGATGTTTCTGTCTTAGCCATCAAAGCCGGAAGATGAATTTCACGAATTGCTGCTAAACCATATTGAGCCTTTGATGATCAGGTGGATCGTTCACCGACGGCCGGAGTGGCCGAGCGGTTCTGGGCGCTACAGTCTGGAAACGCGCGACCGCTACGGTCGCAGGTTCGAATCCTGCCTCGGGCATGGATGTGTGTGATGTCCTTAGGTTAGTTAGGTTTAAGTAGTTCTAAGTTCTAGGGGACTGATGACCATAGATGTTAAGTCCCATAGTGATCAGAACCATTTGAACCATTTGACCTCAGAAGTTCAGTCGCATAGTGCTCAGAGCCATTTGAACCATTTGGATCGTTCACCCCTAATTCTGTGGAGTCTTTAAACAGTGCAAAATACCGTGAAATCCACCTTCTGAGAAATATAAATGTTTATCATAATCACGGAGAGAAGAAGAGTAATCACGTAGCAGTTTCTATTAACTTACTTGTATCGCAGTCAGATCGAGATTACGCCCTATGATAGTATTAAGTCAATGTGCGGGCGAATAAAATAGTAACACCGTGATGTCGGCATGTCAAGTTGGCGTGATGTGCGTTACATGTCCAGATGTGCAAATGTTTAGTATTGCAGCGTTATCGCACAAAGTAGGCAGGAGTAATTGTATCTACAGTGTGTGTACAAGGAAAGTTTACACAGCTAGTTTCTCACTAAGAACTTGCATGTGAATGTTGTTTGTTTGTAGAAGACCGTTCAGATGGTTCAAATGGCTCTGAGCACTACGGGACTTAACATCTGAGGTCATCAGTCCCCTAGAACTTAGAACTACTTAAACCTAAGTAACCTAAGGACATCACACACATCCATGACCGAGGCAGGATTCGAACCTACGACCGTAGCAGTTGCGCGGTTCCGGACTGAAGCGCCTAGAACCGCTCGGCCATAGCGGCCGGCGGGAAGAGCGTGTCATGCCTCACATAGAAAGGTGAAACGTCTACCACGACGTGTCGGAAGCCGACAAAGGTGCAGTAGTGTAGAGGGGGCCGACACTCATTATTAGCGAGGATGATAGCTTTCTCCCCGAAAATGTGTAACACCGGAAATGCAGATAAAATACCTTCTGCACCTGTTGCGAAACAAGCGCTTTATCATTTGAGAGATACAGAGGCGAGTGAGTGTGCCGGGACTTATCCCAGTTCACTGCTAGTAGCGCCACGTCATCACAACGCTTCTGTACGTAGCACACAAGTATTGCACCATAATTTACGAATGGAATTGAAAGTTAAAGTTGCTTTTCCAAACTTTGTTAGCATGTGCCTTAGTAGGTCTATGTTAATCTGTAAACTGTCAAACCTCAGAATGATCAGGTCGATATTTTTCCCTAAATACTTCGTTTTCAGAAAAAATAAGTGGCGCTAAATAATAAATCTACAATCCCAAAAAATTGGTCATAATGTGCAGATGCATGTCAAAATTAATTGGTACAAGTCTCAACGTGATTAAAGAAATATTTTGGTCAAAATCCGCATTTTTAAGAAAAACTGAAGGCCAAAATAATAGACTAACAAATATGAAAATTTGTACGAAACTTCCGTTCAACATAAAAACATTAATTATGTAAACCCATTGAGCTATCTCTAATAGTTTTCGAGCAATTTTAAGGAAACTAAATTTTTAGTACATTAATTATCTGTTATATTAATGCTAGAAAGTTTTGGTTACAGCAGGTGATGAAATCTATTAAATAATAGAGCTATAACAAGTTTCAAGTCCTGGACGTAAACAATAACAAATACAAGGTCTCTTAAAGTTATAGTTCAGAGGTCAGATTCTACTATCAGTTCCATTCTGAAAATTCTAGGCGATAAAATTTAAATGCAGACGAGCCAAAACTTTTTCAGTTATTTTAACCAACTTATATACATACATACAAAAATTACGAAGATTCTAAATTAATACACAACATTGTTATGAAATATTATGTGTCTGAGAAAGCGGCCGTTTAGAGGCTGCTACTATGGGCATAGGGCGGATGACAGGAGGTGTTCGCTTGGCCGTCCGCTGCGCCACATGCGTATATAAACACAGCCCTAGAGGCAAGACTAGGCTTCACTTCGCACGCAGCCACTGTATGATCCCGCGTCAGTCAGACGCCGGAGTGCGTGCGTGCTGCCTCGGATGGCGTCAGAGACAGGCTGCTACTAAACGCATATTTTCGGTAATAATAGAAAGTGAACTCGCGAGGACCGTACACCGTCATGAATCGCTTAGATTTCGCAGAAGTAACTGTTAGTGTGCCGCCCGTAATGTTAACAAAACTGCGTGGCAAGTGGTGACAATTATTTTGATTGGCAGAAGTCAGGACAAAAGACAATTTGATAGGAACTTACCGTAGGGGTCGCCTCTGAACTGCTCATAGTGCTTTTTAGCATAGAGAGATTTGTTGCCAATATTAACATAATGAATATTACAATGTTGAGCATGTGAAGCATCTATCAATTAGAACTGAAAATCTTCATTTATAAGCACAGTCCTTATCCAGCTGAGCAAATAGAAAATAGAAACATTTCTTTCAGTGGTCTGGACACGAATATGGACTTGCAGACTGGGAACTATGGTCTGTTTGTTCTCAATCGCTTTCAGGCTGACTACAGATGATAGTTTCCAGGCTCTCGTAAAAGACAGCGAACAGTATTACAATATTTACAGCAATTCAACAACATTCTAGTATTTAAAATATTTTCTCCATTTACTTACGACTGATTATTATTATTATTATTATTATTATTATTATTATTAACCCGCCACGCCACAAACTATCCAAAATTTTTCGCCGTTTAATATCTGTTGATAACTGTACTGTACTTCTGATTCTGAATCTGTAAGCTTTATTACAGAAACTATATTTAATACGTAATCGATGTAAGAGTGTATTTATTTCTGAGTGTATATAATTGATTATAATTATAATGAAAATAATGTAGATTGCTGCGTAATAGCCAATTTAACTTTATTTAAATATATCGATAGCAACGACGAAACGGCGGTAGCTGTGCCGTTGTTTATCTTTGCGTATGGGGAGTCTGTGTCGCGTTGCGAGCAGAGAGGAGGCAGAGCAGCTTGAGTCATGAAAGACTGCGGGAAGTGTTTGTTGGGCGCTCCCGCCAATGCGGTGTGCAGCTGTGTTCGCGCCACTGTAGACGCGCCTGAATTATAAACCTGCTGGTATTGAGAGCACGATAGGAATGGACAGGCGGAGGAAGCTGCAGTTCCAACTACTGCCTGCCCCATAACTATCCGTGGTTCTGGAGACGATTGGGGTTCTCTTCGAACAGCAGCAGCAACAACGGCAGCTCAGCATTGTTGTTGGCTACATTTTTCGTCGTCCGCACAGCTACAGTATCGTGAGAATGTTAAGTGAAAAATTATTAACTTATTTAGGCATTACCGAGAAGCATTTCTTTTACAATAGCTGAAATTTGTAGGGCACCTAAGTTGTCATCGTCCTCAGACATTATCACCAAGCAACATGCGTTTTCTTTCCACGCAATCACCGAGTGTCGTAAAATTATGAAAATTGATTATTTATTGACAGCTTTGTATGTTTGCTAATGGCCAGACCCGTTTCAGTCTAAATTTTCTGTCTCAGTGACTGTTCATTCTTGTATTGCTTAACAAAGACAACTAATTTGCGTTTTTGAGTATTAACTTCATTCACTTAAAGTTTCACTGGCAAAACTAATATCTAAAGATACAGCACAAATTAAGAGTGCACAATTTCATTAATTCTGTATTTAGCTCAGCAGGCAACTTCTGCTGGCTTAGTATGTATTTTATTGTTGTTATACTAAAAGTAAAATCAGTTGCTCATTTCCTTAAGGCAAATTCAGTTCAGTCTTTCAATAATCAAAAGTAAATTGCTTGTACTTTTCTAAATTTTACATTACGTTCCACTGGAGTTACTGTAAGAATTTTTTTTACACAACAAAGCGTTAGTTACATTTATTTAATCAGAAACTCCATTTAAATTTACTTTCAAAATTTAGTTTTGCAGAATAAATAGCTACAAACTCAGTGCTTTGTGGTTCATTCATTTTCTCCTGAACCATTGTGCTTGTGGAAAAGCGTGACTACCTTCTGTTGGCACGGCACTGATTACTTGCTTTAATTTCTTTGCCATTACCTTTCTTAACATTCTGGACATTCACTGCCCTAGAGGGCTGACGACCGTTTAATTATTCCCTTTCTAGCTAGTCAGTGTTTTCTTTGTATTATCAGAAAGTTTTGTAGTAAATATTACGCGATACTCTTTCCTCCCCTGTGTGGTTCTTGAGTGATTGCAGCATACTCCACCCATTTCAAAATAATCCTCAGTATTTAGATTTGCTTCAGAACAGATTCTTCCTTTTGATGGATCTGTTGTACACTTTCCTCCAACTAACCGGCGTCATTTTCCTTCGGTGACGATAGCCTTACTCACTGCAAAATTTCGTTAGGCATATGCCATCACAGTCAGTTATATCGCAATCCAGTAGGCCGATTAGGAAGAGGGGAGGTTACAAATGGCTTGTGCGGAAGGTATCGGTTGTATTCTACCTGTATCACGGCGAGTGCGGAATCAAGAAAGCTCAGTCAGTAATAACACACTTCATTCTACAAGACTTCCATACACTGTGTGACGACGGCGTCTCGACGGTGTGTGTGGTAGTCCAGGCAGCATCCTAACTCAGTTGCGTGCCCGGCTTGCAGCAGTGCGTGTGTACACAAGGCAGTTGTGCTTGCATCAGCGGAAGGCCACGGCCGACGTGACAGCTGTGCAGACGTAAGGCAGGCGCGCGTGGCGGCCACTGTGCTGACAACGCAGCCGCTGCGGGCAGCAGGCCTGCTTCACGTGTGTGCAGCGCTGAACCGAGGACCCTCGGAGACGCTTGTAGTGCCACAACAAGATACGCTACAGGAGGCCTTCCATTGGTGGCACCAACTGGGCGGCGGCTCCTAGACCAGCGACTTCCTGATGTCTACATCTACATCTACATGACTACTCTGCAATTCACATTTACATCTACATCTACATCTACATCTACATGACTACTCTGCAATTCACAATTAAGTGCTTGGCAGAGGGTTCATCGAACCACAATCATACTATCTCTCTACTATTCCACTCCCGAACAGCGAGCGGGAAAAACGAACACCTAAACCTTTCTGTTCGAGCTCTGATTTCTCTTATTTTATTTTGATGATCATTCCTACCTATGTAGGTTGGGCTCAACAAAATATTTTCGCATTCGGAAGAGAAAGTTGGTGACTGAAATTTCGTAAAAAGGTCTCGCCGCGACGAAAAACGTCTATGCTGTAATGACTTCCATCCCGTGTATCATATCTGCCACACTCTCTCCCCTATAACGCGATAATACAAAACGAGCTGCCCTTTTTTGCACCCTTTCGATGTCCTCCGTCAATCCCACCTGGTAAGGATCCCACACCGCGCAGCAATATTCTAACAGAGGACGAACGAGTGTAGTGTAAGCTGTCTCTTTAGTGGACTTGTTGCATCTTCTAAGTGTCCTGCCAATGAAACGCAACCTTTGGCTCGCCTTCCCGACAATATTGTCTATGTGGTCCTTCCAACTGAAGTTGTTCGTAATTTTAACACCCAGGTACTTAGTTGAATTGACAGCCTTGGGAATTGTACTATTTATCGAGTAATCGAATTCCAAGGGATTTCTTTTGGAACTCATGTGGATCATCTCATACTTTTCGTTATTTAGCGTCAACTGCCACCTGACACACCATACAGCAATCTTTTCTAAATCGTTTTGCAGCTGATACTGGTCTTCGGATGACCTTACTAGACGGTAAATTACAGCACCAAATGCGAACAATCTAAGAGAACTGCTCAGATTGTCACCCAGGTCATTTATATAGATCAGGAACAGCAGAGGTCCCAGGACGCTTCCCTGGGGAACACCTGATATCACTGAAGTTGCTTGGTCCTACGTAGGACCATCGGCTTGGGTGGAGGTGCCACACATTCTAGTCGGAATTCACGGAACCAGTCGTAGTACCAGGTGACAATACACTGAAGCGCCAAAGAAACTGGTGTAGGCATGCGTAATAAAACAGAGAAATATGTAAACACGCAGAATACGGCACTGCGGTTGGCAACGCCTATACAAGGTGGTCCATTGATAGCGACCGTGCCAAATATCTCACGAAATACGCAACAATCGAAAAAACTACAAAGAACGAAACTCGCCTAGCTTGAAGGGGGAAACCAGATGGCGCTATGGTTGGCCCGCTAAATGGCGCTGCGTTATTTTAAATAGGAACCCCCATTATTTATTACATATTCGTGTAGCACGTAAAGAAATATCAATGTTGGAGTTGGACCACTTTTTTCGCTTTTTGACAGATGGCGCTCTAGTAGTCACAAACGTATAAGTACGTGGTATCACTTAACATTCCACCAGTGCGGACGTTATTTGCTTCGTGATACATTACCCGCGTTCAAAAATGGTTCAAATGGTTCTGAGCACTATGAGACTTAACATCTGAGGTCATCAGTCCCCTAGAACTTAGAACTACTTTAACCTAACTAACCTAAGGACGTCACACACATCCATGCCCGAGGCACGATTCGAACCTGCGACCGTAGCGGTTGCGCGGTTCCAGACTGGAGCGCCTAGAATCACTCGGTCACAACGGCCGCCTTACCCGTGTTAAAGTGGAATGTTTACCAATTGCGGAAAAGGTCGACATCGTATTGATGTATGGCTATTGTGATTAAAATGCCCAACGGGCGTGTGCTATGTATGCTACTCGGTATCCTGGACGACATCATCCAAGTGTCCGGACCGTTCGCCGGATAGTCATGTTATTTAAGGAAACAGGAAGTATTCAACCACATGTGAAACGTCAACCACAACCTACAACAAATGATGATGCCCAAGTAGGTGTTCTAGCTGCTGTCACAGCTAATTCGCACATCAGTAGCAGACAAATTGCACGAGAATCGGGACTCTCAGAAACGTCGGTGTTGAGAATGCTACAACAACATCGATTGCACTCTGACCATATTTCTATGCAGCAGGAATTGCATGGCGACGACATTGAACGTAGTGTACAATTCTACCACTGGGCACAAGAGAAATTACGGGACAATGACAGATTTTTTGCAAGCGTTCTATTTAGCGACGAAGCGTCATTCACCAACATTAGTAACGTAAACCGGCACAATATGCACTATTGGTCAATGGAAAATCCACGATGGCTGCGACAAGTGGAACATCAGCGACCTTGGCGGGTTAATGTATGGTGCGGCATAATGGGAAGAAGGATAATTGGCCCCCATTTTATCTATGGCAATCTAAATGGTGCAATGTACGCTGATTTCCCACGTAATGTTCTACCGATGTTACTGCAAGATGTTTCACTGCAAGCCACAATGGCGATGTACTTCCAACATGATGGATGTCCGGCACAAAGGTCGCATGCGGTCGAAGCGGTATTGAATAGCATATTTCATGACAGGTGGATTGGTCGTCGAAGCCCGCACCTTCACCGGATCTGACGTTACCGGATTTCGTTCTGTGGGGGAAGTTGAAGGATATTTGACATCGTGATCTACCTTGAACGCCTGATAACATGCGTCAGCGCATTGTCAATGTATGTGCGAACATTACGGAAGGCGAACTACTCGCTGTTGAGAGGAATGTCGTTACACGTATTGCCAAATGCATTGAGGTTGACGGACATCATTTTGAGCATTTATTGCATTAATGTGGTATTTACAGGTAATCACGCTGTAACAGCATGCGTTCTCAGAAATGATAAGTTCACAAAGGTACATGTATCACATTGGAACAACCGAAATAAAATGTTCAAACGTACCTACGTTCTGTATTTAAATTTAAAAAACCTACCTGTTACCTGCTGTTCGTCTAACATTGTGAGCCATCACAAAGCGAAAAAAGTGGTCCAACTGAAACATTCATATATCTTTACGTACTACACGAATATGTAATAAAAAATGGGGGTTCCTATTTTGAAAAACGCAGTTGATATCCGTTTGACCTATGGCAGCGCCATCTAGCGGGCGAACCATAGCGCCATCTGCTTTCCCCCTTCAAGCTAGACGACTTTCGTTCTTGGTAGTTTTTTCGTTTGACCCTTATTTCGTGAGATATTTCGCCCGGTCACGATCAGTGGACCACCCTAAATAAGACAAGAGGTTGTTAGATCGGTTACTGCTGCTACAGTGGCAGATTATCAAGATTTAAGCGAGTTTGAACGTGGTGTTATAGTCAGCGCACGAGCGATGGGCCACAGCATTTCCGAGGTAGCGATGAAGTGGAAATTTTCCCGTACTACCGTGTACCGCGAATGTCAGGAATCCGGTAAAACATCAAATCTCCGACATCGCTGCGGCTGGAAAAAGATCCTGCAAGAACGGTACCAACGACGACTGAAGAGAATTGTTCAACGTGACAGAAGTGCAAACACTTACGAAACTTGCTGCATATTTCAGTGTCATCAACAAGTGACAGCGTGCGAACCATTCAACGAAACATCATCGATATGGGCTTTCAGAGCTGATGGTCCACTCGTGTACCTTTGATGACTGCACGACACAAAGCTTTCAAATGGCTCTGAGCACTATGTAACTTACCTTCTGAGATCATCAGTCTCCTGGAACTTAGAATTACTTAAACTTAACTAACCTAAGGACATCACACACAGCCATGCCCGAGGTAGGATTCAAACCTGCGACCGTAGCGGTCGCGCGGTACCAGACTGTAGCGCTCAGAACCGCTTGGCCACTCCGGCCGGGCACAAAGCTTTGCACCTCGCCTTGGCCCGTCAACATCGACATTGGACTGTTGATGACTGGAAACATGTTGCCTCGTCAGACAAGTCTCGTTTCTGATTGTATCGAGCGGATTGACGTGTACGGATATGGAGACGAGGTGATGATTTTATGGACCTTGCATGTCACCAGGGGACTGTTTAAGCAGGTGGACGCTCCGGAATAGTGTGGAGCGTGTGCAGTTGGAGTGATACGCGATGCCTGATACGTCTAGACAAGACTCTGACAGGTGACACGTACTAATGGCTCTGAGCACTATGGGACTAAACTGCTGTGGTCATCAGTCGCCTAGAACTTAGAACTACTCAAACCTAACTAACCTAAGAACATCACACATATCCATGCCCGAGGCAGGATTCGAACCTGCGACCGTAGCAGTCGCACGGTTCCGGACTGCGCGCCTAGAACCGCGAGACCACCGCGGCCGGCGTGACACGTACGTAAGCATCCTGTCTGGTCACCTGCATCCATTCATGTCCATTGTGCATTCCGACGGATGTGGGCAATTCAGGCAGGACGATGCGACACCCCACACGTCAGGAATTACTACAGAGTGGCTCCAGGAAATTTCTTCTGAGTTTAAATGCCTCCACTAGCCACCAATCTCCTCAGACATGAACATTATTGAGCGTATCTGGGATGCCTTGCAACATGCTGTTAAGAAGAGATCTCCACGCCTTCGTACTCTTACGGTTTTATGGACAGCTTTGCAGGGTCCATGGTGTCAGTTTCCTACAGCATTACTTTAGACAGTAATCGAGTCCATGCCACGTCATGATGCGGCACTTCTGCGTGCTCACAGGAGCCCTCACGATATTAGGCAGGTGTAGCAATTTCTTTGGCTCTTCAGTGCAGTGTAATTAAAGTGCAGCTACTCACGGAGGCCCAGTGTCGGCCGTAATTATCATACGGCAGCAGAACATAGTACGTATGCTGAAGCGTTAATGCGGAACCGATTTACACTGGGCAAGAATTAGTTTCAGTTCTAGCCAGCAGATGCAAATCTTGCACTTTGTATGAAGATATGATATCCACAGCGTCGTTTAACAAGGCATGACGTGAGTGAATAGTATGGTTACCAGTTGGAAATGCACGAAGGTGGCGTAGATTACCTTCAGTCAGAAATATCCCCAACAATTAGTAATAAAATGATATTTATTAAATATGAAGAAAGACTCAAATACGCTTCTTCTTATAAAAACAGCTATATCCGTTTCAAATTTTTACACGTCCTCTAATATATTAAAGTCCTGTCCAGAGCTAGCCTACGATGCCTACAGAGCGGAAGTCTCGGAGATGACGGGCGAACACTGCAGCTTGTAGACTCGGCCCACCGAAGAGAAGTGTGCGATATATATATATATATATATATATATATATATATATATATATATATATATATATATATATATATATATATATATATTCCTTTATTGAGTTTCGATTCCCCCTGAAGGGGGCGGGCTGGCAGCAGCTTATTATGCCGCTCTTCAGCCTACAGAATTTGTTTTTAAAAGATGAAGATGAAAAAAATAACAGTTGGCGATAAAATCGGTGACTTAAAGGTAAAATGGCAGAAAATTCTGGAACTTAAAACATAAAACACAGGGTTGATGATGCGAATAAAATACATAGGAAGCAGAAAAATAATAGACAGACAATTAAAAAAACACTGCGACAGTGGTTTCTGTTCATAAGAGATATAAAATGCGCACCTAACGACAGCATGATTTCTGTTCGCAACACTGTGGGAAGACGCACAACACTGAACACTCACTTAAACACTGCATTAAAAAGTTGGCGCAAATATGACATACCACAGCTGAGAGCAGGTGGGGGGAAACTGGACAGATGACGAGAAAAAAAAAGGGGGGAAGGAGAGGAAAAGTGAAGGGGGAGGGGGAAAGGACCCAATGGAGGATGAGGATCCATAAGAGGGATGGGGGGGGGGGGGCGCCGAGCAGACGTGCCAGGGAGTGGGGAAGGCAGAGGAGGGGAATACGAAAGGACTCAGGGGGGGGGGGGGGCGAGAAGGGAGATAGTGAGAGGTTAGGTGGGGAGAAAACAAAGGGTGTAAGGGGGGAGGAAGAGGGAGCCCAGGGAAAGGACGAAGGAAAGGAGGGGGTTGAAGATCAGAGTTGATAGGAGGGATAAATGGAGCGAGAAAGGGCATCATCCGGGAGGGGGAGTTGATGGAAGCCACCTTGGGAAAGCAGATGTAGGGTGTAGAGATGGAGGGTAGGGGAAATACAACAGTGAAGACGTGGCAGGGGGCGGGGATGGGAGAGGAGAGGAGCAAACACGGGGTGAGGGGGTTCAAGGTGGCGGGAGGTGTAGAGGATGTGGATATGTTCGAGGAATAGGAGATGGAGGAAAGGAATGTGATCATAGAGGATCCACGTGGGGGACGGGAGGCATATACGGAATGCGAGGCAGAGTGAATGACGCTCAAGGACCTGAAGGGACCTATAGAATTTGGGGGGGGGGGGCAGACATCCAGGCTGGACTGGCATAGCAGAGGATGGGATGGATAAGGATTTGTGGGTGAGGAGGATGGTAGAGGGGTGTAACCCCCATGTCCGGCCAGAGAGGGGTTTGAGGAGTCGGAGGTGGTTGTGGGCTTTGGATTGGATGGAGCGGAGATGAGGGATCCAGGTGACGGTCAATGGTGAGGCCAAGGTAGGTGAGGGTGGGGGTGAGGCGGACAGGACAGGTGCAGACGGTAAGGGAGAGATCCAGGAGCCGGTGTGCGCCATAGCTCGTTGCTCCGGTATTTGACGAGGCGCCGACCAATCGCTATCCACACTCGTGATGCCCATGGTTTGACAACTGCGGCCCCTGGCGGACCTCGATATAATTCATACTGCCAACCCATACAGCTGCTGCGCTACGAATGTTTCGAGCGCGGCTTATTCATTGTAGTGCGGTACTCTCTAGGGTCGTATCGTCACTACACCATCGAGGAGAGAAACCGTGCCCTGATAGTGAAATTGTTTTATGCGAACGGCAGCAATTACAGTCCTGCATTGAGAGAGTATCGCCGACTGAAAGCTCTGGGGGAAGGCCCGATGTCATTAAACGGTTTAAAGAAGACGATACTAAAATTCGAAAACAAGGATGCTCCTGGAACTGGAAAGCGCCCTATACCGGCGGAAGTTACTGACGAGGTTTCTGTTGCTGTAGCTGGCCATGCAGTATTGGTGCTAGTGGTCATGCACTGTCACTAGACCTGTCTATCACACAGTCAACAGTACAGAAAGTTTTGCAACCTATTTTACAGTGGTACCCGTACAAGATCCAGATGGTGCAGCAACTGAAACCTCATGATCCGCATCAACTTTCTGAATTAGCTCTTCGGTTTTTGGCAGTGATCGAACTTGATGACATATGGCTGGGCAACATTCTACAGAGTGAGAAGGCACATGTTACACCACAAGGTGGTGTGAGAGATCTGCCGAATTTCGGGTATTGTTAATGTGCTGCCGTAAGCTGTCGCCAGCACACCGGTCGGCAAAGATGAAGCGCGAAGATCGATAAGGTGGCGCAGAATCAGGTGAGCATGTCACGAGAGAGGTCAGAGACACCCTCAAACAACAAGGTGCCAACGCCCTCTCGACAGCATGTATTTAGGCCGCTGCTGCTGACTCCATGGGTTCACTCACTCAGTCATCCAGTTTCGCATCTGTCAGTTATTTCCAGCGTGGGTCACAGGCCATGACAGTACATAGTGACCAGATTAGTAACTATAGCGGAACCAGAAACGAGACTAAAGTTTGTAATAGCAACATTACCGATACTGTCTGCAAGAGTATTATTACTGAAGAGCTCGTATCACAAAACATGGATTCTATTCAAGTTAAGTTTCAAGTTCATATAATTAAAGAACCGTATTAATCGGCATGTGCAATTGTTTATAGAAAGAGGATACCTGCCACCCATAACAACACTGTCTCCCTTGCTTCCTTCGTACAAGACTCTACAGTTAAACCACGTGTTTTGCATGAAGAGGCAATGCACTCTCCATATGTGACTGTATGGTTTGGATTCACAACCGGCTTTATTCTCGGTCCGTTTCCCTTTGAAGAAAGTACACCTAGAGGGCCTGTCAGGTGTAACGTGACGTCTGCACATTATCAAAACCTGCTTGTACAGCATGTGATCTCTGCTATGCAAGAGTACAACTGTGTCGAAACCACTGTTTTTACATGCAAGATGGGGCAACGCCTTGTGACGATACAGCCTTCCCCAAAATTCATATGAAATGTCTGATACCACCTTCTTTTTATATGCATTCGGATAGTTATCGGACAATTCAGTGCTTCCTAAGGTCTCGTATGTATGTTTTTATATATACGATTCTGTCCTATTTGATAAAAAAAACTTGATATTCATTTACGAAGGAGTATGAAATGTTCTAGAAGATCGTGCGTTGTCATCATTATTAAGAGATTGTTGTCATTAACAAAATTACGTACAAATTCTGGGTTGAATGTATTATAAAGAAATTGAAGGGATAAATACTTGCGGGAAAATATTAAAATGCTGTGGAAGTGGTGGCATAGGTGACCGGCTCCTCTAATTACCACAATTACTTTCGAGTAACGAGTTAACACATAAAACACCTTTATGTTAAGAAATAGCTTAAAAGTTATTATCAAGCTATGTCTTTTCATTTGTTATATATTTTTATTTATTTATTTATTGTTCTGTGGGACCACATTAAGGAGAAGTCTCCATGGTCATGGAACGAGTCAATACATGAAATTATAACAAGATTGTAGAAACAGATAAAATGAAATATAAGAAACATATTCAATTGTAGATTGTACAAACAGATAAAATGAAATATAATAAACATATTCAGGCGACAAGTCGTTAGTTTAAATAAAGAAAATCAAGAATGTGACACTGGAATTTGCTTAATTCTTTAGCTCTTCCAGGAGCTCCTCGACAGAATAGAAGGAGTGAGCCATGAGGAAACTCTTTAGTTTAAACTTAAAAGTGTTTGGGCTACTGCTAAGATTTTTGAGTTCTTGTGGTAGCTTATTGAAAATGGATGCAGCAGAATACTGCACTCCTTTCTGCACAAGAGTCAAGGAAGTGCATTCCACATGCAAATTTGATTTCTGCCTAGTATTAACTGAGTGAAAGCTGATAACTCTTGGCAATAAGCTAATATTGCTAACAACAAATGACATTAAAGAAAATATATACTGTGAGGGCAATGTCGAAATTCCCAGACTATTGAATAGGGGTCGACAAGAGGTTTTTGAACTTAGACCACACATAGATCGAACAGCCCATTTTTGAACCAAAAATACCCTTTTCGAATCAGAAGAATTACCCCAAAAAATAATACCATATTACATAAGCGTATGAAAATATGCAAAGTAGACTACTTTTCGTGTTGAAATGTCACTTACTCCAGATACTGTTCTAATGGTAAATAAAGCGGCATTTAGTTTCTGAACAAGATCCTAACATGGGCTTTCCAGAACAGCTTACTATCTGTACAACCACCTAGGAACTTGAACTGTTCCGTCTCGCTTATAATATGCCCATTCTGTCTGATTAAAATATCAGTTCTTGTTGAATTGTGAGTTAGAAACTGTAAAAACTGAGTCTTACTGTGATTTAGCATCAAATTATTTTCCACAAGCCACGAACTTATTTCATGAACTACATTATTTGATAATGTTTCAATATTACACACACGATCCTTCACTACCAAGCTGGTGTCATCACCAAACATAAATATTTTTGAATCACCTGTAATACTAGAGGGCATATCATTTATATTAATAAGAAACAGCAGTGGCCCCAGCACCGACCCTTGGGGAACGCCCCACTTAACAGTGCCCCATTGGGACTGAACATCACTACCACTTTCAATATTGCGGAGAATTACCTTCTGCTTTCTGTTCTTAAAGTAAGAGGCGAACCAATTGTAAGCTACTCCCCTTACTCCATAATGGTCCAACTTCTGCAGTAATATTCTGTGGTCAACACAGTCAAAAGCCTTCGTTAAATCAAAGAAAACACCTAACGTTCGCAACCTTTTATTTAATCCGTTCAAAACCTCACAGAGAAAAGAGACTATAGCATTTTCAGTTGTTAAGCCATTTCTAAAACCAAACTGTACATTTGACAGCAAATTATTTGAATTTAAATGCTCCAGTAACCTTGTATATACAACCTTCTCGATAACTTTAGCAAATACCGATGGCATAGAAATAGGTCTATAATTGTCAATATTATCCCTGTCTCCCTTTTTATAAAGTGGCTTCACTACCGAGTACTTTAATCGGTCACGAAACCGACCACTCCTAAAGAAAACGTTACAGATATGGCTAAGTACTGGGCTAACATACATGAAACAATACTTCAGTATTCTGCTAGATACCCCGTCATATCCATGAGAGTTCTTGGTCTTTAGTGATTTAATTATTAACTCAATCTCCTTCTTGTCAGTATCATGGAGGAGCATTTCAGTAACAGTCTCGGAACACTTTTTTCTTCGAGCGCTATATGATTCCCTGTGGGGACTAGGTTTCTATTTAGTTCATCTGCTATATTCAGGAAGTGATTATTAAATACTGTACATATATGCGACTTATTAGTAATTCCCACTACGCATTGATTCTATATCTTCTATCTGCCTCTGCAGACCAACCACTTCCTTTACGACTGACTATATGGTTTTAATTTTATCCTGAGACTTAGCTATTCTATCTGCATACCACATAATTTTAGCCTTCCTAATAACTTTTTTAAGCACCTTACAATACTGTTTGTAATGGGCTGCTGCATTTAGATTGTGACTGTTTCTAACGTTTTGATATAATTGCCACTTTGTTGTGCAAGATATTCTTATCCCTCTAGTCAGCCACCCAGGCTGCCTGTTTGCGCTAGTACCCTGTTTTGAACGTTCTAACGGAAAGCAACTTTCAAAGAGCTTGAGAAAAGTCTTGAGAAAAGCATGATATTTATCGTCTACTGTATCAGCGCTATAAACATCTTGCCACTCTTGTTCCTTGATGAGGTTTACAAATGTCTCTACAGCAACTGAATCTGCTTTCCTAAACAGCTGATGACTATATTTAACACGTGATGCAGCACATAAATCTTTTAGAGTTAAAATTTGTGCATCATGATCTGAAGGCCATTCACCTTTTTGCTAACAGAATGCCCTTCTAATAATGAGGAATGAACAAAAATATTGTCTGTGGTTGTTCTACTGTTCCCTTACACTCTCGTTGGAAAGAATACGATTTGCATAAGATTATATGTAAGGAGTTCTACCAGCATCCTTTTCCTTGCACAATCACTTATACAATTAATATTGAAGTCACCACATATAACTAACTTTTTGTATTTCCTATAAAGTGAACCAAGAGCCTCCTCTAGCTTTAGCAAAAATGTTGTGAAATCGGAGTCTGGGGATCTATAAATAACAACAGTAAGAAGTATAGCTCCACTAAATTTAACCACATCTGCACAACATTCAAACACCTTTTCAGTGCAGTACTTTGAAACATCAATTGACTCAAATGGGATACCGTTTTTCACATACATGGCTCCTCCCCCACACCGCAAAGAGCTCCTAGAAAAGCTGCCAGCCAACCTGTATCCTGGTAAAGGAAGCCTCTGAACTATCTCCTTATTTATATATCATATATACCAATAATTTCAGAGTCAACATCTATAAGCAGTTCACTGACTTTATCTCTAATATCCTGTATATTTTGATGAAATATACTAATTTCCTCATTAATCGGATACCTAAAGGGGTTTCTTTATAGAGAGACTTCCCTTAAGCAGGAATACCTGTCAACTGACTTCAATCTAAGAAAGGTACAGCTCTAACACCCACAACTACCGGAATTTTCCCATGAGTGATCCCACCACCCCCACCTACGCTGTCACCTATAATCTTTGCTAACCTCCCCTTTCCATACCTGTTGAGGTGCAGGCCATGTCTAGTGAAACACATCCTGCTGATAGACTCCACCGACACCACTGAAATGTGACTCATGCCTTCTGTCATCAGCGCACCCCCAGGTCTCATGACGGCTGTATTAAGATGAGGCCGATCGTGACTCTGAAACAGTTCCAGTTCGTTTTGCCAGTCTGAGTGGCTATCTTTTCCAGGTCACCATCTATGTCATACTCCCCATCCCTATCAATACTATTACCAGCCCCACCCACAATCACTACCTGATCCTCTTTAGTAAAATCCCTACATAACCCCCCTATGTTAACAGTCACCTGAGCCAAACCTGCATTAGGCTTAACAATGCTGGTGACATGGTACTCACTCCCCAAAACTTCCTGCTGGCCTACACCTCTACCATGAGAACTACCTAACAGCAGAACCTTCTTCCTTCTCTTCGACTTTGCAACTGTCCTAGCCACCGTAACTGCTGAGGTCTGCTGCATACTTCCTACATCTACAGCTACTAGAGATTCCTCTCCACTAGACTCTGACAGTTGGTCATATCTATTACAAACACCAATAGTAAAACTATCTGAAAATCTCCTTCTCCTAGCAGATCTCTTGCCAACAGCCAGCTCCCATTCCCCAACCTCCTTCTCCCTCCTCATCCTATCTAGCTCCTCCTGTGCGTTTTTCAACTGCACCTGAAGGGCACAGATCTTACGCTCCTGCTCCTCTATCAACTTACTCTTGCTACATAACCTGCGGTTCCAGGAGAGGATCTCACCAGAATGCCCACTAGCTTCCCCACTGCATTCCCCCCAGTGAAAATACTTCGAACAAGTCTCACACCGCAATCCACTACTCACGAACCTACGGCAAAGCCCACACTTCTCACTCATGGTAAAATTGTACAGTTATTGAAACAAGAAAACAACTTTATCTAAGTTCCGCTACTACAATAAGAAGATGTTAAAAACTGAGTACAATAATAACAAACTTGCTCTACAAGGGAACTAACTGCTATTATTGACAGTATTAATCAACAACAAATGAGAATATAACAAAATACTAACACAGAAAGAAAATCAAACGTCTAATGACACAATAACGAAACTGAAAGCAGTTCGCAAAAATTTCTTCTGAAGTTATTTCACCGGAAAACACTAAGAATACCGGTTGAAGACTACTAAAGTTCCTAAATAAACTACTATACACACACAATTAATTAGTACTTAGCTTTCGATGCTCCGCTACAGCTCCAACTGGTCAGCGCGGAATGTAAACACGGGTAAGAGATTAAGTTGCTCGATACGGAACACTCACAAATATCAGGTCACAACACAAGAAAGGCAGAGGTGAATGAAGAAACCACTAATAAGTCACTTATATAGTAAATATTATCACAAAAACCGTTAAAATATATATCTGAAACCTAAAAATATATAAAAACTTGAAGAGCAATCTCACACGCAGTCTCGCGCTTATGACGTCACACCATGTCTTCCTCTGCAATTAATAGTCCTTGTAATTACATTTCTATTTAACTCTCCAATTGTTTACATCTCACAGTTTTGCAGTTTCAGAATTTATGGCTTTATTTGTAACTTTCTCTTAAGCAGTCGGACAGAGCACAAGATTTGTAATATCATTGAATGTTAGGAACCAAATCCATACCGTCATTGTGTTCAAATGTTCTAATGTGTGTGAAATCTTATGGGACTTAACTGCTAAGGTCATCAGTCCCTGCCGGCCAGGGTGGCCGAGCGGTTCTAGGCGCTACAAAAAAAAAATGGTTCAAATGGCTCTGAGCACTATGGGACTCAACTGCTGTGGTCATTAGTCCCCTAGAACTTAGAACTACTTAAACCTAACCAACCTAAGGACATCACACACATCCATGCCCAAGGAAGGATTCGAACCTGCGACCGTAGCAGTCGCACGGTTCCGAACTGCGCGCCTAGAACCGCGAGACCACCGCGGCCGGCCTAGGGGCTACAGTCTGGAACTGCGCGACCGCTACGGTCGCAGGTTCGAATCCTTCCTTGGGCATGGATGTGTGTGATGTCCTTGAGTTAGTTAGGTTTAAGTAGTTCTAAGTTCTAAGGGACTGATGTCCTCAGAAGTTAAGTCCCATAGTACTCAGAGCCATTTGAACCATTTCATCAGACCCTAAGCTTACGCACTACTTAATCTAAATTATCCTAAGGACAAACACACACACCCATGCCCGAGGGAGGACTCGAACCTCCGCCGGGACCAGCCGCACAGTCCATGACTGCAGCGCCTTAGACTGCTCGGCTAAACCCGCGCGGCATATACTGTCATTAATGACGTAACTAAAATAATACGAGAGACAATATTGTAATTAAATTTCAGAATCATTTCTTGTGGGAAACTAAAGATATTACTAGAAAAGATTGTTATTCAAATATTGTATTTTATGCCATCTTCTGCTGTGACATCAATTTCTTTACGTTTTGTAAATTTTAATTTTAACATTGAAATGGTACAAATTTAATAATGCTTTATTTTGGAAGCTATTGTTAAAATCCTGTATAAATCGAAGCTGCGAGACATCGAGTCACTTGTTGTTCTTGAGTCTGCTTGAGAGTCTGTTTGTAAAAGAGATCAGTGGTGTCTGTGAAGTGCTTTTTTGAAACGTGTCGAGAATGCAGTTCTGTTGCCAATAAATAATGAGAAGTTGCAAATTTATGTTCTTTCATCAAAATGAACTCCAGGAAAAAGATAAGTAATTTTAAGTAACGATAAAGAAAGATGTATCATCGTTATAGCCTCATTTCTCTCACCCAGTAAAAGATCTGCTTAAGGTAACCTCCACAAACGTGGTATCTACACAGATTTTCCGGATTCATGGACTGCGTATTACCTGATCTGCATCCATGTGTATTTTGGCTCTGGATGTATCTAAAAGAATGCGTTTAGAAGGAATATGTTCGGTCTCGACTTGATCTGAAGCCACTATACGGATACGTGGCACAGATGGAGCTTGAACTGCTGCGAGCAACTGTTGGTCACGCTGCTTAACAGACGCAGCATCTCGTCGACATCTCCGGTTGTCATACTGAACAAATTCTGTAAGAGGCGGTTAATAACACCATCAATATAATGCATTTCTCACTTGTTTGACGTTTTCGGCCCACGTTCCGTTGTTAACCCATTAGATACCATATGGGAAAAAAAATTATGCGTCTTACTTGCGAAATTCTTCCAATCCATGTGTGGCATACAGCAAACCAGTGCTTAACAGTATTTGTTAAAAACAGTCTTGGTTGCAATTTTAGTTTTTTATTTTTCAACAACGCGTTTCGCCTTATTTGGGCATCTAAAAAAATGATACATCTAAAAAAAGATGCCTAAATAAGGCGAAACGCGTTGTTGAAAAATAAAAAACTTAAATTGCAACCAAGACTGTTTTTAACCAATACGCCTTACTTGCATTCAGAGGGCCAGATTTGAAGATGGTGGCCTAAATTTGAACTTTTTTCAACGAAAATCGATTCCGCGTTAACACACTAGATTAACTACCAAGTGTCGCTGCCACAATAATTACAGCTCACAATGGACTTCTATGAGCAGCTGCACTTTCATTATAACCACCCAGTATGGATACAACTGGTGCTAGGGGCTGGACAGCGTGTATTTATAGCCAGTCTGCCCACTTTTTTTGTAATGTAGGTGACCACGGATGTGCAGTGTTGTTCCACGGGATGTGAAAATTCGGTCCAACACTGAGGCGGCTAGTAGTTTTGAAGCACGCTTTGCGAGCAGTATTCTAGCACCCAGAGGCACCATTTCGTACGCAGTTCGCCTGCCCGTCCTCGACTGGTTGATAAATCTTGATTGTGGTTGTTGCCGCAACATTGGCAAGACCATGTATTGCAGTTTATCGTTCCATGATCTTGCGACTTGCATCGTCGGGATCCATTAACAGTCATGTGAATATGGAATGTTCAGGAGGGCCATATTCCACGTGATTCATCTCAAGATATCCACATGATGAGTGCCCGAAACTACAAACATGTGGTTCGCTTGCTGGTGTGGGACTGTACAGCCACGTCGCGTACCTTGAGTCATAACATGGCACTGTCTATAGCAGGACAAGTACACATACGGACAGTGCAACGACGTCTGGAACACCACAGACCGTTAGCACTGCGTTCATCGTTGTAGATTCTCTTGACCAGCCAGCACAGCGACGTGTGCCGACATGGTGCGATCAGTAACAACACTGGACCCAAGAGAGGCACGGTGTCGTCTTGCTGCTCACATCTATTACTTTCCCCTCTTTGGGGAAGTGTGCGGGGGAGTTTGTAGCCTTGCGGCTTTTACTCCCCTGTGTACTTGTGTGTGTGATTATGTCTGTACTTTTTGGTGTCTGTGAAATGTGATGATTGTTCTGTGTGTGTCTGGTATTTGCCTGAGGTTTGGCGAGATAATTGTGGTTATTTGGGTAGGAGCAGGATTTGGAAAAGGATATTGGGATTTACTCTTCGACTTAGTCGTCGAAACTCGTCATGGGGCGATTATGTTTATCGCGGGACATGTCATACCGACCTAGGGAGTGGGTGAGGGCGTTTCCCTACCTGGAAGAACCTTCATAGAAGGCCCTTGCCAGGTCTTGAAAACGCTCTTTCAGGAGTGGGATTTCTGCAGCGGCATGCAAATCGTCAATGGGGAATCCGAGAGGTAGACGCAGTGCCCTCCTGAGGGAGCGGTTCTGCAGCCTCTGGAGTATGTCCAGGTGCTGCTTCGCCGCCTATCCCCAGACAGGACACGCGTATTCCATGACTGGCCGGATCAGGGCCTGGTATACTTTCACTCCTACTAAGTAGGGAAGGGAGCTGGATGAGTTGAGGATTGGCTACAGGATGGACATTCTGGCGCAGACCTTCCTGTGGACCTCGTCTATGTGGGGTTTCCACGTAAGGCGAGAGTCCAAGGTTACGTCAAGATACTTGGCGGTTTTACGCCAGGGGAGTTAGGATCCATTTAGTGAAGGTGGAGGGGGGGGGGCGTTGAGGAGGTTCGCGCCTTCCGAGCCTACGGGTAATCGGCATAGCCTGCGTCTTTTCGGAGTTGATGGTGATTCGCCAGCGACGGGCCCAAGTTTCTGTGTCATCTAAAGCCCTTTGTAGCCTACGGATGACCAGGTCCTTGTTCGCATTCCTTGTGTAGACGGCTGTATCGTCAGCGTACTGTGCGGTGTGCACCAGGGGGGCCGTTGGTGTGTCCGCAGTGTACAGACTATACAAAACGGGCCCCAAGACCGATCCCTGCGGCACGCCAGCACGAATACGCCTCTTGGTGGAGGTGGCTGTTTCTACTTTGACAGAGAAAGTTCTGTTCGAGAGATAGCTTTTGATCTGCGGTGTCGTTTTTTCAGACTGCGGCTGGAGTCACGAACGAAGGCGGACGAGTTTAAGGTTGTTCTGCGCACCTACGTCACGCGTTCTCCGACAGCCGATGGGCGTTCGGTAGTGCTGCAGTAGCTCTCCTGTGAATGTTTTTGCAAGGAATGCGAGCATTAAACGTGATCGCAGCAAGTTCTATAGTGAATTTTTATTCCATTTGTTGCGAGTTGTTACGGCTGACGGTGGCGGTGAGCGACAAATTTTACAAAAACAAGCGAGAGATATAATTTCTGGATACACGCTTTGATCAGGTGCAAACCACGTGTATATGCGTACCGCAACTTTCGCTTCAAACATGCAACAATGCAATCCTCGTACTTGTGTCGACCTGACCGAACCGCCAACGTTCGTGGACCAGACTGTGGACCCAATTCTGCGTACAGTATTATGACGGATACAGCGATATGGGGAGTCCCCAAAGAGAACGAACTGCGCCAGACGGCATTTGTTATTCTCATATGGGCTTAGTCCCTAGTGTTACTGTACGGAGTGCCATTGAGTACGCAACACAGTCAACTCCAGTTCGCATAGCCAGCAATTTGGACAGCAGTCGCCACACTTCTGGCATGTTGAGGCTATCTTTGAGGTTTCTCTGACATTGTCTTTCAACAAGATAACATTCGACTGCATATTACCCATGCCATACTGGCCTACCCCGATACAGACGGTCAACGACTCCTACTCTGGCCAGCACGGTATCCTGACGTCTTACTCAATGAAAACATTTGTTTATGGACTGCCGACAGAACTGCACACCACTACTCACCAGCTACTACAATTGAATCGTTTGGACCAGCTAAATGCACTTTGTGAAGTTTTCAGCAAACCAACTGTTGTTGATAGTAACACATGGTTTGGCTTCAAAAATCCTAGAGTTTTAGTTAACATGCTTTTAGTAGACATTGCCTATAACTAAATTATAATTATGCCTTAATATATCAGGAAAATTCCCGGACATAGAGTCAAAATAATACTGGGAGACTTCAAAGCTAAACTCGGATAAGAAAAGATATACAGACATACCACAGGAAAACATACTCCACACAAGGACACCAACAAAAACGGAAAACATCTGATAGACTTTTGCAAAAGCCACGACCTCGCCATTATGTCAACAAAATTCAAGAAACCAACACGAAAACTTGCCACATGGAAATTCCCCAGTGGAAAGCAAGAACTACAAATCGACCACATAATAGTCCAAAAAGACTCACAAAAAGAAATTTTGAACATAGACACCCGTAAAGGCTACTTCGACTCAGACCACCACATACTACAGATCAGGATTCGTCTTTTGCCCAAGAAAAAGCTCCAGAAGAATAAAATTGTTAGACCAGATCCAGAATATGTTACTTTAAACCAGACACAAATATTACATAAAATTAAAATGGAGAAAACGACAGACTGGACACAACTTTCACGTAGAATCCGAGAGGCCATGAAACTAGCACAAGCACCACGCACAAGGAAACACCGTTGGTGGAACAACACATGTGACGAAGCTATTGACCAACGAATCAGTGCATGGAAAAAAATTAGTAGCCATAAATCCCAAGAGAATTGGATGAACTTCTTGAAAACACAGAAGCAATCAAGCAAAATCATTCGCAGTGAAAAACGACAATATGATAAACGGCGACTGACGGAGATCCAATCGGACTTCATGAAGAACAATACAAGAAACTTCTACAGAACGTTCAGAGAAAATATGACTGGATATCAACCACCCAACATATGCTTCAGAAGATCGGATGGAACCCTAGAAACCAATACCAAAAACAATTGTGACATTCTGGCAAAGTACTTTGAAAAACTGCTCAACGCAGACCCTCCAATGGAAGAAATGATGAGAGAAACGAGCACGTACAATCCAAATAGTGAACCTCCAACTCTAGAAGAAGTTAAAGAAATAATCAAGTCACTCAAGAATCGTAGAGCACCAGGAGAAGATGGCATCATCGCGGAAATATGGAAGTTACAAGACCCAGAACTCAACAAAGACATCCACAGGATCTTGGAAGACCATGAAAATTCCTGACGACTGGAAAACTGCCCTGATACACCCACTACACAAAAAAAGGTGACAAGACTGACCCGAACAACTACAAAGGAATATCCCTACTACCGGTCACATACAAGATCCTCTCTAAAGTTTTAGTGAATAGACTAGAATGCCAGACCAACCACTTGATTGGGGAATACCAAGCAGCCGTAAAGGGCGGTCTTGTGCGGAACAAATTTGGAACCTGAAAATAATTTTACAACACAAACAGAACCTGATCATTACCTTTGTCGACTTCAAAAAGGCGTACGACTCTATCGACCGGAAAACTCTCTTCAAAATTCTAGCAGAATACAAAGTAGACAACAAAACATGGGCTACCATAGAGCAAACTTTAACCAACACGACGTCCAAAGTACAGTTCTGTGGGGAACTATCAGAGCCCTTTGAAATTCGCACAGGTGTCCGACAAGGCGATGGCCTCTCACCTCTCCTTTTCAATGTGGTGCTAGATAAGGTCATAAAAGAATGGGAAACATCACAACAGGGGATAACCTTAGGAAACCTACATATTAAATGCCTGGCTTTTGCAGACGATTTGGCGATTGTCCCAAAAGGCATAAAGGAAACAAAAGACGCTATTGAAAAACTGCACGAAATCACTTCCAAAACTGGACTACAGATCTCTTACGAAAAGACTCAGTTTATGAGCACAAAGAAACTCTCATCTCTGAACACAAAGTATGGCACGATTTACAAAACGGCAAACTTCAAATACCTCGGTGAAACACTAAAATGAGTGGACATAGCAGAGACGCAAACGGAGAAAGAAAGACTAAACTGGACAAGGCATACAAAGTAGTGTGGAATCATTACAACAAGAAATCTATCTCACAAAAAGCCAAATTACGCCATTACGACACGGTGGTGCTCCCCGAGGCACTATATGCAGCACAGACCACACTAATCCTAGGGCATACACGTATCAGACAATTAGAAAAAGAAGAACGGAAAATACTTAGAAAAATATTTGGTGCAACTAACAACAATGGAAAATGGATCAAGAAACCTACAGAGGAACAATACAACATACGGAGACAATCACAGAAAAGATTAGAAAACGCAGACTACAATTCTATGGACACCTATACAGAATGCCATCACACAGGCTGACCAAACAGATCTTTGACTGGGTAACAACTAGAAACAACAAATGGGTGGCAGAGGCAGAAAACGACCTGAACCAACTCAACATAACAGCAAACACAATAAACAACAGAATAACATTCAGAAACATCATTAAGAAAAGTAAACTACATGAGATACAATGTGACAAACGAACAGGCATAAAATGGACTGAAGAACGCAAGCAAGATCACAGCCAGAAGATGAAAGAAATATGGGCAGCCAAAAAGGCAATCAAGATGAAGCCGAAGACACAAAGCCGACAAGAGGCATGGACAGAGGACAGGAAACAGAAACAGAGCGAGCGAATGAGGGAAGTTTGGGCAGCAAGGAAGGCAGCAAAAGGAACTGGCCATGTAGTTTAGTCCAAATGCGCTCTTTAACGGCAAAACACCAATTATATGCAGAACTGTTTTACTGAGAAAAACATATTTTGAAAAGTAAATGATAAATTTTATATCTACATTTATACTCCGCAAGCCACCCAACGGTGTGTGGCGGAGGACACTTTACGTGCCATTGTCATTACCTCCCTTTTCTGTTCCAGTCGCGTATGGTTCGCGGGAAGAACGACTGTCTGAAAGCCTCCGTGCGCGCTCGAATCTCTCTAATTTTACCTTCGTGATCTCCTCGGGAGGTATAAGTAGGGGGAAGCAATATATTCTATACCTCATCCAGAAGCGCACCCTCTCGAAACCTGGAGAGCGAGCTACACCGCGATGCAGAGCGCCTCTCTTGCACGTGCCCTTAGCGCTAGGATTTCACCCGGAACAAGTCCCGCCCATTTACCCCCCTCCACGCCTATCCATAGTGTGAGGTCCTCCCCTAAACAGCCGCCAGTTCCACAAACTGGAAGCTACATTAAAGTTGTTATCGTGATACTCCAACACGTGTTACACTGTGATGATATTCAGTAATGATAAGAAATTTAAGTTTTTTTGGACAGTAATGTAGGATGAATGTGCATTATTAAAGAAATAAAAGTATTTATAGAAAATTGAAAGCATCGCCAGCAATTGAAAACAAAAAATAACGTGATGTTATTTAAGGGCAATAAGGACAAATTTTCATTAACTACACTCCTGGAAATTGAAATAAGAACACCGTGAATTCTTTGTCCCAGGAAGGGGAAACTTTATTGACACATTCCTAGGGTCAGATACATCACATGATCACACTGACAGAACCACAGGCACATAGAACAGGCTACAGAGCATGCACAATGTCGGCACTAGTACAGTGTATATCCACCTTTCGCAGAAATGCAGGCTGCTATTCTCCCATGGAGACGATCATAGAGATGCTGGATGTAGTCCTGTGGAACAGCTTGCCATGCCATTTCCACCTGGCGCCTCAGTTGGACCAGCGTTCGTGCTGGACGTGCACACCGCGTGAGACGACGCTTCATCCAGTCCCAAACATGTACAATGGGGGACAGATCCGGAGATCTTGCTGGCCAGGGTAGTTGACTTACACCTTCTAGAGCACGTTGGGTGGCACGGGATACATGCGGAAGTGCATTGTCCTGTTGGAACAGCAAGTTCCCTTGCCGGTCTAGGAATGGTAGAACGATGGGTTCTATAACGGTTTGGATGTACCGTGCACTATTCAGTGTCCCCTCGACGATCACCAGAGGTGTACGGCCAGTGTAGGAGATCGCTCCCCACACCATGATGCCGGGTGTTGGCCCTGTGTGCCTCGGTCGTATGCAGTCCTGATTGTGGCGCTTACCAGCACGGCGCCAAACACGCATACGACCATCATTGGCACCAAGGCAGAAGCGACTCTCATCGCCGAAGACGACACGTCTCCATTCGTCCCTCCATTCACGCCTGTCGCGACACCACTGGAGGCGGGCTGCACGATGTTGGGGCGTGAGCGGAAGACGGCCTAACGGTGTGCGGGACCGTAGCCCAGCTTCATGGAGACGGTTGCGAATGGTCCTCGCCGATACCCCAGGAGCAACAGTGTCCCTAATTTGCTGGGAAGTGGCGGTGCGGTCCCCTACGGCACTGCGTAGGATCCTACGGTCTTGGCGCGCATCCGTGCGTCGCTGTGGTCCGGTCCCAGGTGGACGGGCACGTGCACCTTCCGCCGACCACTGGCGACAACATCGATGTACTGTGGAGACCTCACGCCCCACGTGTTGAGCAATTCGGCGGTACGTCCACCCGGCCTCCCGCATGCCCACTATACGCCCCCGCTCAAAGTCCGTCAACTGCACATACGGTTCACGTCCACGCTGTCGCGGCATGCTACCAGTTTTAAAGACTGCGATGGAGCTCCGTATGCCACGGCAAACTGGCTGACACTGACGGCGGCGGTGCACAAATGCTGCGCAGCTAGCGCCATTCGACGGCCGACACCGCGGTTCCTGGTGTGTCCGCTGTGCCGTGCGTGTGATCATTACTTGTACAACCCTCTCGCAGTGTCCGGAGCAAGTATGGTGGGTCTGACACACCGGTGTCAATGTGTTCTTTTTTCCATTTCCAGGAGTGTATTTCACTTATTATAATACGTTTGAGGGAAACAGCAGAGCAAACATACAGTGCGAAAACAATGGTCTTGAATCTGTCATGTCGGTAGTAAAGCCACGGATGCAGTCGACTCACTCTGTTGTCTAAAATCAACGTTATATAGAAATAACTGAAAGTCGTTTTGTTCATGTAGGCCCTCATAGTAGCTCGCGACAAAAGAATATAAGAATTCCGTAAAGTAGGAATGCCTAATGAAAGCAGTAAGATATTTGCTTATATTACATATTTCGTCAGTATTTGCATGGGTAATGGGTGAAATTTAAGTTGTAAATTCTTCCAATGCCATGACTGCGCATTATAAACGAGGTTATGAAGAATTGTGACTGTTTCTGTGTGAGTAGTGTCCTATATGGTGTTGCAAACGTCTCAGGAAAATAATCTGACGTTATTCTTTGTCTTGTCTGTTTTTAACCAAAAGATTTATTAATTTCGTAAATGTAATTCAAACAATATTTTAAAAATAATAATGATGATGTATATGTTTGTCACAGAGCAGTTATGGAGGAAATAAATGCTGCAGTGTTTCACGGCTGTAAAACGTCCTTCATGCTGTGCTAGTTCTTCTTCCACCCCTATAACTTTACAGCAAAACTATTCAGTGAATAACTTGCAAAAACAGCTTGGATCGATCTAGCAAAAACAAAGTAATTTTGATGTCATCTGGAAGTATAGTGAACATTGGTGCTTGTCTCACATAAACAGTCTGAGTTCTGAAACTCGAGTGTCAAGTATACCGTGGTTCCTCTTTCTCCAAGCAAATTATTCTTTGAGGGTAGGTTTTTCCTGTTGTGGCTTTGGGTGCTTTTTCTCACACAGAAGTATGTTTCTCCATAGGCTATTCATCTGAATACTGAGTTCTCGTATTTAAAGAATTCAGTGCTAAATTGTTTCCTCTTATGTTTGCTGTGGAACTACCTGGCACACCTGAGGCCAATTGCGCACGTTTTTTGTAACGTGTCTTTTAACTATGTGGCAAAATTTAAGACCTAGCAAGACATTAATTTAACATTCTCTCCAAGTGCAGTCGAACGCGGTAAACCACGTGGGTCGACTGAAACGATGCCCAGGCGCCGAACAAAGGCCGGGAAAACCAAGGGTGAGCGGGCGGGACTCGTTCCCGGTGAAATTCTAGCGCTAACGATTCCTCTCTCTCGCAGAGTCTGCCACTTGAGTTTGCTGAACATCTCCGTAACGCTATCACGGTCATCAAATAACCGTGTGACGAAACGCGCCGCTCTTCTTTGGATCTTCTCTATCTCCTCCGTCAACCCGATCTGGTACGGATTCCACACCGATGAACAATACTCAAGTATAGGTCGAACGAGTGTTTTGAAAGCCACCTCCTTTGTTGATGGACTACATTTTCTAAGGGCTCTCCCAGTGAATCTCAACCTGGTACCCGCCTTACCAACAATTAATTTTATATAATCATTCCACTTCAAATCGTTCCGCACGCATACTCCCAGATATTTTACAGAAGTAACTGCTACCAGTGTTTGTTCCGCTATCGTATAATCATCCATAAAGGATCCTTCTTTCTATGCATTCCCAATACATTACATTTGTCTATGTTAAAGGTTAGTTGCCACTCCCTGCATCAAGTGCTTATCTGCTGCAGATCTTCCTGCATTTCGCTACAATTTTATAATGCTGCAACTTCTCTGTATACTACAGCATCATCCGCGAAAAGCCGCATGGAACTTCCGACACTATCTACTAGGTCATTTATATATATTGTGAAAAACAATGGTCTCATAACACTCCCCTGTGGCACGCGAGAGGTTACTTTAACGTCTGTAGACGTCTCTCCATTGAGAACAACATGCTGTGTTCTGTTTGCTAAAAACTCTTCAATCCAGCCACACAGCTGGTCTGATATTCCGTAGGCTCTTACTTTGTTTATCAGGCGACAGTGCGGAACTGTATCGAACGCCTTCCGAAAGTCAAGGAAAATAGCATCTACCTGGGAGCCTGTATCTAATATTTTTTGGGTCTCATGAACAAATAAAGCGAGCTGGGTCTCACAAGGTCGCTGTTTCCGGAATCCATGTTGATTCCTACAGAGTAGATTCTGGGTTTACAAAAATGACATGATACGCGAGCAAAAAAAATGTTCTAAATTCTACAACAGATCGACGTCAAAGATATAGCTCTATAGTTTTGCGCATCTGCTCGACGACCCTTCTTTAACACTGGGACTACCTGCCCTCTTTTCCAATCATTTGGAACCTTCTGTTCCTCTAGAGACTTGCGGTACACGGCTTTTAGAAGGGGGGCAAGTTCTTTCGCGTACTCTCTCTAGAATCGAATTGGTATCCCGTGAGGTCCAGTGGACTTTCCTCTGTTGAATGATTCCAGTTGCTTTTCTATTCCTTGGACACGTATTTCGATGTCAGCCATTTATTCGTTTGTGCGAGGGTTTAGAGAAGGAACTGTAGTGCGGTCTTCCTCTGTGAAACAGCTTTGGAAAAAGGTGTTTAGTATTTCAGCTTTACGCGTGTCATCCTCTGTTTCAATGCCATCATCATCCTGGAGTGTCTGGATATGCTGTTTCGAGCCACTTACTGATTTTCTGTCAAGTCGGTACATAGAATTTTACTTTCGAATTCACTGAACGCTTCACGCATAGCCCTCCTTACGCAAACTTTGACATCGTTTAGCTTCTGTTTGTCTGAGAGGTTTTGGCTGCGTTTACACTTTGAGTGAAGCTCTCTTTGCTTTCGCAGGAGTTTCCTAACTTTGTTGTTGAACCACGGTGGGTTTTTCCCGTCCCTCACAGTTTTACTCGGCACGTACCTGTCTAAAACGCATTTAACGGTTGCCTTGAACTTTTTCCATAAACACTCAACATTGTCAGTGTCGGAACAGAAATTTTCTTTTCGATCTCTTAGGCAGTTTGAAATCTGCCTTCTACTACTCTTGCTAAACAGATAAACCTTCCTCCCTTTTTTATATTCCTATTAACTTCCATATTCAGGGATGCTGCAACAGCCTTATGATCACTGATTCCCTGTTCTGCACTTACAGAGTCGAAAAGTTCGGGTCTGTTTGTTATCAGTAGGTCCAAGATGTTATCTCCACGAGTCGGTTCTCTGTTTAATTGCTCGAGGTAATTTTCGGATAGTGCACTCAGTATAATGTCACTCTATGCTCTGTCCCTACCACCCGTGTTGGTGTTGTATTCGCCTTTAAAAAGAAAAATCAAAGCTATAAACAATCCTTAGAGGTTCTTTTATTTGAGTTTTAGTTGCAACAGCATCCAACTGACCTTGGTCGTTGTTCGTTTTGACCCATGGCATACTTCCTTTACTTCTATTCATGTTCGCAAATACGTATCTTGACTGTCCATAAAAATACTTCGAAGGGCTATAATGTGCTTGATCATCAATTGATAAACTGCATTTACGTGGACAGTGACACATAATTTCATCAGGAACGAATTTTCTTGGCACTATTTTAGCTTTTCATTTTGTATAACACTTCATTAGTAATTGTCTTCATTAATAACACCATGTATCCTGAGCTTTATCTTCACAGTTACTACTAGACGCTGTAAACAAACTGAGAAACGGTATAAAATTATAACTGCACTACTTGTTATATCGCACTCGTCTAACCTCTAAGTTGATTATGACTGCCGGGAAATGACTATAAAAGACACAGATGGCTCAACTGGAAAAACAGAAACAACCAAAGTCACCAACAGTGCAGTGTTGACAACAGACGTGAAACTTGACCGCAGAAACACGCTATGTGGATTCACTTGACGCGTTTTCGCACTAAACTCAGTCTTTACCTTTTTCAATAACTGACAGATTTCTGCACTAAAACGCGTCTATACAGTGTGAGTTATGGGTTCTGTACAACCATTATTTTGTGGAATACGTCAGTCGACGGCTTGACAACGCGACCGCACCTGCTCGTCGTCAACGATTTCGTCCAAATGTACGGTATGTGAAGGGCTTGGCCAGCAATTTAAGTGGCAGGAGTGAGAACTCCAGATGCCCAAGCGTTATCAGAAAATAATATTTTCGGTGCGGATCGAGAAAGGCATGAACGATTCATGCTAGCGTAGTTTACAGCTGGCGGAAAGAGAACAGGAGCGTAATTGGAAGGTCTGGAATCAAGTCAGTACGCAGAAGTTACTTTTTATTTTCAGTTTTTACGTTAGTTAGACTGAAAATTAACCGCAATAACTTCGGTCATTCACACATTCTGTGTGATATACATGGTAAAAACGGGAGAAAGTAATTTTCTCTGCATCTTGCACACGTTGTAAACCCCGCAATTTGGCAATTACATGGCTATTTTAACGGAACCTCTATGGACAGTATGGGCGGAGCGCTCTTGAAGAGCGACCTACAGGTGGCTCTTTACCCACACAAAAGGTGGTCGTCGTGGAGGTGGGATCCCAGGGCTGCCTCAGCACACGCAACAGAAAGCGAAAAAGGTGGCACACATACAGCCTGGGAGGTGTCGCTTGGGCGCCCACCCACCGAGCGACTCGCAGTCAGTCGGTTTCATCCTTCACCAGAGAAAGGTCCGTTAGATCCGCATATTTTATCCGTCACGCCTGCAACCGTTCAGACTAGCGGCGTTGAGCAATAAAAGTACACCAGCAACCGCCAGGATGCAGTCTCCTAGAACGCCATGGAGCGACGGAACTTGGAGTTTGCCTGTTACTACTCAGTCCTATTCTGTTCTACAGCTACACTTACATAGATACTCCGCAAGCCACTGTACGGTGCGTGGCGGAGGGCACGCTGTACCACTACTTGTCATTTCCCCTCCTGTTCCACACGAAAACAGAGCGAGGGAGAAACGATTGTCTGTAGGCCTCCGTACGAACCCTAATTTCTCGTATCTTATCTTCGTGGTACCTACGCGATATGTCTGTTGGTGGCAGTAGAATCGTTCTGAAGTCAGCTTCAAATGCCGGTTCTCTAAATTTTCTCAGTAGTGTTTCTCGAAAAGAACGTCGCCTTCCCTCCAGAGATTCCCATTTCATTTCCCGAAGCACCTCCGCAACACTTACGACTTGTTCGAATCGGTAACAAATCTAGCCGTCTGCCTCTTAATTGCTTCGATGTCTGCCTTCAATCCGAACTTGTATGGGTCCCAAACGCTCTAGCAGTACTCAAGAATACGTCGCACCAGCGTCCTATATTCGGCCTGCTTTACGATTGAACACTCTCTGCAAAATTCTCCCAATAAACCGAAATCGACCACTTCCCTTCCCTAGCATAGTTTTCATATCCTCGCTCCACCTCATACCACTTGGCAACGCTACACTCAGATATTTAAACGACTTGACTGTGTCAAGCGGGACGCTGGCAATATTGTATCCGAACGTGACAGATTTGTTCTTCCTACTCATCCGCATTAACTTAATTTTACCACGTTTAGAGCTAGCTGCCATTCATCACACCAACCGGAAATTTTGTCTAAGTCGTCTTATTCTTCCTACAGTGCCTCAACTCCGTCATCTTACCGCACACCACAGCATCATCAGCAAACAACCGCAGATTGCTGCCCACCCTGTCCGCTAAATCATTTTTGTATATAGAGAACAATAGCAGTCCTATCACACTTTCCTGGGGCACTCCTGACGATACACTTGTCTCTGACGAACACTAAACGTCGGGGACAACATACTGGTTTCTATTATTTAAGAAGTCTTCAAGTCACTCACATATCTGTACCTTCGTTAAGAGCCTGCTATGGGGCACCGTGTCAAATGCTTTCCGGAAATCTAGAAATAAGGAATCTGCGTGTTGCCCTTCACCAATAGTTCTCAGTATACTACGTGAGAAAAGGGAAATCTGACTTTCGCACGAGCGATGTTTTCTAAAACCATGCTCATTCGCTAACATTAGCTTCTCAGGTAAGTTTATTATATTCCAACCGATAACATGTTCAACGATTCTGTAGCAAACAGGTCAGGAATATTGGTCTGTAATCTTGCGGGACCGTTCTTTTATCTTTCTTATATTCTGGAGTCACCAGCGCTTTATTGATTTTCTACGCCAGATATGCTTATTTCTAGGTCGTCCAAACGGGAGTTTGGTCAAATGACGATATGTTTGTACGATTCTCCTGAGTGAACAATGTTTGAGCGTGAAATTTAAGACTTCGGCTTTCGTTTTGCTATCTTCAACTGCCGCACCAGACTGGTCAACAAGGGACTAAATGGAAGCCTTAGACCCACTTAGCGATTTTATATCCGACCAGAATTTTCTCGGATTCTCTGACAGATCTTTTGCTAATGTGTGACGGTGGTAGTTGTTGTATGCTTCGTAGATGTTTTCACAGGCGCACTACTCTATATGTCATGCCTTAGGACCAAATTGAGGAGCAAGTCTCCATAGGGAACGAGTCGTACTTGAAATTATAACAGAAGAGATATAACAGATAAAATGAAAAGTATATGAATTCTGTGCAGAGAACAAACCATAAGTTTATATAAAGATAATCAACAACGTGACATAGGAAATAGCTTTTTTTTTTTACTTTTCCATGAGTTCCTCGACAGAAAAGAAGGAGTGAGCCATCAATAAAGTCTTGGACTTTAAACTGCGTGGATTACTGCTAAGATTTTTGGATTGTTGTGGCAGGTTATTGAAAATATGTGCAGCAGAGTACTGCACGCCTTTCTGCACAAGAGTCAAGAAGGTACGTTAAAATTAAGATTGAATTTCTGACTAGTATTAACTCCGTGAAATTCTTGGGAATAGGCTGGTATTGTTAACAAGAAACGACATTCAAGAAAATACATATTGAGAGGCAAATGTCAGATTAATTAGAGATGGGGCCCCTCCACGCCCGCACCAACGTGGTGACCAAACCAAAAGTTCTACTGTCACCTCCGTAAACATATTAGTTATCTAGTAAGTGGATCACAGGATGCTGGGCTGTGATGTTGTCCGTGCGTCTAGGTAAGACTACGCATTAACACGGTCCATCAGGTGATAGATAGTGGACGAAACGAGAGTGAGGGTAGCGATTTGAAGAGCAGAGGGAAAAAAGTGCCATGGCTCGTGCCGTGGGAAAAAAACCTCTGCGACAGTGGGATGGGTAGTAAGAGCAGTAGTGGCTTACTAGCTGCGATAGTTCATGCAAGGTCGGTTTTGTTAGTATAGGTATCATGCATCATTACCGTGGCAAGCGATGACTATGTATCCCAGTTGCTGCAGCTGCTACATTCCTGGAACAATCAAGATCGTTATACAGTAGTGGGAGATAGGCCATAGATCATCTCGCTGTGTGGGGGATGTGTGGAGCTTGTCTTCATGCAGTGTACGGTACGGCTTCCCTGTATGGTGCCAGTTATTCGGCAGTGTATTTCATCTGGATATCCCGTAATGGCGTATAATTAGCAGAGGCTCGCCTGTACCGTTACGTTTGCGTATCCGTGGCCATAGATGTTATGTCCTTACAAGTATGTATTTTGGTCTTTTATGTTTCCATCTATGGTTGTGGTCGTAGTTCCCCAGATTCAGAATAAACGGGTTCTGCGAATGTCTGGAGTTTCTGTATAGTCTTGTGGTGAGTTTGTGGATTACCTCCTTGAGAGTCTCACGTCGGTATTCCCGGTGAAGGTCCGCGATGCGTGTGTATCGTGGAGCATTGCTTATGATTTTGAGTACTTTGTTTTGTATGAGCTACAGACGGCGCTGGCGTGTAGGCGCAGCGTATCCCCAGACAGGAGCCGCGTACGTCATCAGGGGTCAGATAAGTGTCATGTACATGGACCTCGACACCCTTCTGTTCAGTGTGCTAGGTCTGTTGAGCATAGGATAGAGCTGTCTGAGCCTCGCGCTAGCTCGGTTGGTCATGTGTTGTATGTGGTCCCCCAGAGTAATTTCCGGTCCAGCCAGACACCGAGGTATTTGACTTTCTCGCAGAAACGTATTGGACGTGCATGTAGAGTTATTGGTCTGCAGTAGCGGTGTTTGCGCAGTTGCTTCGGTCTTCTAGTGAACAGAACAGTTTCGCACTTGCCGACGTTTACTCTAACACGCCATTTCTCCAACCAAGGCTCAGCCACTCTGAGTGCAGTCTGTAGGCGTGACGTAATGTTTGATGGTTTCCAATCTTGCGCAAGGATGGCTGTGTCATCCGCGAAGATTGCCATCGTTGTGTTGTGTGTGGTTGGGAGATCGTTTGTGTAGAGGTTAAACAGTAGGAGCCCTAGGATGCTTCCCTGGGGCACTCCCGCGTGTATACCGTGTCGTGTTGATTGTTTTCCCTGCACGTCAGTGTTGAAACTCCTGTCTGTGAGGTATGAGTGTATTAGACGCAGCACCCCGTCGGGGAATCCCGTTGTGCCATAGACGGTCGAAAGCCTTTTCGATGTCCAGGAACACTGCCCCTGTAGCTCTGTTTATGTTGAAGCCATATGTTATGTGTTCAACGACCCGTAGGAGTTGTTGTGTTGTGGAGTGGTGATTCCTGAAGCCGCATTGCTCCTGTCTCAGGATGTCATTTGTTATGCAGTGCCTAGTGATGCGTTTGAGAATCACCTTCTCAACAATCTTACTGAGTGAGCTCAGAAGGCTGATGGGTCGGTAATTTTGTGGGAGGCTGTGGTCGTTCCCCAGGACCTTGGCCGTCTTCCAAAAGGCGGGGAAGTGTTGGTGTTTTAGTATGGCATTCGTTATTTGTATTAGGTACTCAATTGCTTTATCCGTGAACTCCTGGAGGACACGGTTTTGAATGCCATCATGACCAGGGGCTTTCCTAGCAGAGGAATGCGTTATAGCCCAGGAGACTTCGGCTGTGCTAACATGTCGAATGTCGTCGCGCGATGGTCAGTAGCAAGTGTGAACACTGGATCTGATGGTACCAGGTACGGTGTGAATGACGCTGCGAGTGTTCGGGCCATTAGCTCTGCTTTCTCTTCCGCTGAGTTTGCAGGTCCGTCAGGCCCTCGAAGCGTGGGGGTGTATATTTTCGGGCTAGTTGCCACACGCCAGGTCGTGTGGTGTCCAGCCCTTCGAGTTTTTGGTTCCACTGTTGTGTTCTATGTGTTTGTATTTTATCGTGTATGATGCCCTGTAGCCTGTTAATGTGCCGTTTGAAGTACGGACGCCTGGTGCGCTGCCATTATCTCCTGAGGCGATTCCTCATTGAGATTCGGCCCAGGATTTCCTGGGACAGGGCCGCACTGCGTTGTTGTGAGGTGCGATCAGGTATGGTGCCTGGCATTGCGTCCTAGACGGCGTTAGTGAGGGTTTCTACTGCCTCGTCAATATTTGCTGTTTCATTAATTTCGTGTGTAGGTGGGATGTGGCTATCGAGCGTTTGTTTGAACAATGTCCAATTCGCACGCCCGTAGTCCAACATCTTGCGTTGTTCCATGTGCTGCAGTGTTTCCTCAATGTGGTGGTTTAAGGGCAGATCGTTTTCAACGGCAACATTGAGTGTCGATGTAATGCCCTTGATGAGGGCCATGTCTATCACGTCTGACCTGTGTCCCCTCTGATATGGAATGTGCGTCGGTTCAGTCAGCGCTAGTATAATGTAGTTTCTTCCTAGTGAATGTTCATACAGTTTTTAGCCGTTGGGATTTCGTATGCGTGAATTCCATTCTGGGTGTTTTGCGTTCAGATCTCCAGCGACTATTACTCACGGTGAAATGTTGAGCAATGTGCTGATATCGCGTGTTGAAATGCCTACAGGGCTGTTGTATACCGATATCAGTGTGGTGTAGGCTCCGTTGAACTTGACTCTGACAGCCGTAGCCTCGATTTTTTTCCAGTTCAGGGAGCTCTATGTTTGAGTGCTCAATGTCTTTGTGTACGACGATTGCGGTACCACCTGCCACGGCGTCTCCCGGTCGGTCGGCACGATAGACACAGTAGCCAGGAAAGTTTAGTTGTTTGTGCGGTTTAAGCTTAGTCTCGCTCAGTAGCGCGACAAGGATTCCCTTGCGCTCCATGATCGCGGCAAATTCTGCCCTTTTGTTGTGGATCGAGTCTGCATTCCAGAAAAGGATCTGTGATAATGTGTGCGGGGCTGCATTATGGGCCGGGCGTGGTATATTATTCATGTAAGAGTGTGAAAGAGTGTTGTGATGGCAGTGTGTATGACAGCCCAGTATTTCCCGGGTTCGGCGCTCATGAGCTGGGTGATGAGTGTGGTGACGGCCGTCAGCACCTTGGTAAGGATTTGAACGGTCGTGTGCCGAGGGAGTAGTGTTTCCAGTGTTCCCCCAGGTGATGTGTTGGTGTTGGGCGTGGCAGCCTGAGGTGCTGTTGTGGAGTTAGCGGCCGCTTGTGCGGGTGTTGGTGTGTTGTTAGGAGTGGCATTTGTGTTTTGTGACAAAGGTTGTGGCGCCTGTGTTACTTCTGTGGTGAGGGGGATGGTAGTGTGAGTTTCAGTCTCGGTGTCTTGCTGACTGTTTTCCTGTGTGTTGCTGGTATGTTGTTGCTGCGTGGCCTGTTGTGGTGATTTCGTGTTCCGCGCCCTGTTTTTGGGTGTACGTCTATTCCTCCTCTGGGCTTGGGGTTCGGGGGGTTATTGTGTGGATGTGTTTTCCTGCATATGGTGCATTTCTTCGCAGCACGTGATTTCCGGGAGTGGGGTCGTGTTGTTTGGGGGCATAGGTGTTGGTATGGATGCTTGTTGGGTTTCAGGTGTTGTCTGTGGCTGTTGTGTAGCTGTTGCAGCTGTTGTTTCACGTATGTGTGCCGTTCCGCCAGGGCGTGCAACTGTGGCGAACGTTACGCCGTTCCTTACTGGGTTCGGCGCTGGCCTTGGGCGTGGTATGTCGTACTGTACCCTGCTCTTGTCTTGTTTACTTTTCAGCACCTGTTTGTATGCACTGCACTGTCTGACGTTTGCCGCATGGGGCCCACCGCAGTTGGCGCAGCGTCGCTGGTTTGGCTGTGTTTGTGTGCATGTGTTGGATCTGTGGTTGCCAGCGCATCCGCGGCAACGAGTTGCCAGGTCGCAGCGGATGGTCGAGTGGTCGAACCGCTGGCAGTTGTTACATTGTTGGGGGACGTTGGGTGGTTCGTAATGTTCTAGACGTACATCCATCCGCAGAAAGCTCTTTATCTGCAGGATGGCGCGGGAATCAGCCGTGTCGGCTAGCTCAACCATTTAGTGTGGTAACGGTGCGTGTGTACGGAACCCTGTCATCCGGGAGGCACTTTTACAGTCGAATCCCAGATAACAAAGCGCCGCCTGTTCTGTCTCGTTGGGGGTACTGGGATCCACTCCCTTGATCACGTACTGCTGGGTTCTCTCGTCCAGCGTTCTGTACGTGTAATGTTCGATCTTCCGATCTTTGAGGAAGGTCAGAAGATCTTTATATTCGTTGTCTGTGGCAACGTACAGTGAGGCCCTATCCACCGAGTACTTTGCATGTAATGTGTTGTTTATGTGCCTTTCCGCGACCCAGACTACTGAATGGGGGGTACACAAGAGGTCCGCGAATTAACATCACATATTGCTCTAACCACTTGTTTCTGAGCCTTTTTGAATCAGAAGAGTATCCACAAAAATACCTTACGTCATAAGAGAATGAAAATAATTAAAGTAGACTAATTTTCGCGTTGAATTATCACTTATTGCAGATACTGTTTTAATGATAAATAAAGCAGCGTTTACTTTTTGAACAAGATCCTGAACACGGAATTTCCACGACAGCTTCCTATCTTTCCGAACACCTATGAATTTCGAGCGTTCAGTCTCATTAATCATATGCCCATTCTGTGTAGTCAAAATGTCAGTTTTTACTGAAGTGTACGTTAGAGAGTGTAAAAACTGAATCGTACTGTGATGTAGCGTTAAATTATTTTCTTCAAGCCAGGAACTTACGTCCTGGATTTCGTTATTTGATATTGTGTCAGTATTGCACACAACATCCCTCACTACCAAGCTGGTGTTATATGAAACCTGTAGCGTTTGCAGAACGACGTTCGTGGTGCCGTCTTACCGCCTCATTTGCGCTCCTTGCTCTAGCTCTATCTCTGCTCTTAGTGAAGCGATGATTTACGAGCTTTGCCGTGCTTTGCAGTACCGGGACTCTTCCGTTGCTCTAGATTATGACTGTGACACACGATCTGAGTCGGACTTGACTATTTTGCCATCCGTGTCTGGCAATAGTTTCCACGATGCAAGATGACACGGCAGAATGTCGCTTTGCGGCAGATCGTCACATGCCGTCTGCTTAGCTCAGCTCCCGTCTTCTTCTGTGCACATTACTACAGCAGTGACAGGAGCAATAGGTGCTGGTTTGGCTGACAGCTTCAGATGACATTGTGTATATATGAGATCTGTCCAAAAAATCCAGAGCATTTTTAATTTCGCGCCAATGGTGTGTTGGAGCAAAATGCGGTTGGCATCCCTGCACACCCTATGTTTAATGTGTAATTGCCGGAAATTTCATTGTTGTATCTCTGCTAGTTACAGCTCACTACTGTGTTGAGTAGAACGTTGTGTCGCACAGTTTGCGAATTTCGAGGTGGTAGAGTTAGAAGAGCAACGCGTCTGCATTAAATTTTGCGTGGAACTCAAGAAAATCTTTACAGAGACGCATGAAATGATTCAAAAAGCCTACGGCGAGTGCTTAAGCCGTACTCGGTGTTACGAATGGTTCACCTGGTTTGAAAATGGCCAGACGGAAGTTAAAAGTGACCTTTGACGTCTACTGACGACGCTCATGTCAGGAACGTCATCGAAACTGTGCGTGCCAGTCGAAGACTGGGTATCCGAAAGATGGCAGAAGAATGGAACATTTCAGTTCGATCATTTCATGAAACCCTGACACAGCATCTCGGAATGCATCGTGTTGCCGCCAAGTTAGTCCCACTGCCAACGAGTCAAGACCAGATGGACCTTCGGCTCGCAATCTGTGAAGCGCTTTTTGGATCGTGCAAATGAGAACGAGATGTTCCTTAAGATAATCGTAACTGGTGATGAGACGTGGTGAGGCGTAGCGCCATATACCAATTCTGCCTTGGAGGTGGTTAAGTGGGAGATGTGTCTCAGAGCTGGATAGTGACAGATGGTGACGCGAGACTGGACGCACACGTAGTTTATGTACCAGCCGATAGAGGACAATACATATATATTCTCGAATCAGAAACATACAAATTTACAGTAGCTATACACATCAATAAATACGTACATATATATACACAAATTATATTTATATTACATGTGCCCAGTACTTTGCAACCTCCAAGGCGGTTGGAGTGGCTTGCAGGAGATCAACCTTCGTGCAGGATGTAGGGCACAAAAGGCACTGGAGCATGTGGCTTGTGGTTTGTTCTTGTCCACAATCACAGGACGTATCTTCTGTTATGAAGCCCCATCTCTTCAGGTTGTCTCTGGATCGTACAACTCCTGATCGTAATCTGTTTAAAGATTTCCACACCAGCCATCTCTCGTTGTGTCCAGGTGGTAGTTCTTCAGCTTCTGGCGTCTGCAGGTTGTGATGAGCTCAACCCACAGGAAAAATAATTATCAAAATCTGAACTGTGAAGTCATCCAAAATTCTAGCTGGAAAACCACACTCTTTGTTATACTTCTCAATTGGTCACGATCCCACTTTGTTTATGAACTGAAAACTCTAATATTCACAAGAAACTGCTCTGAAATTAACCTGAACCGAAAAAATAGTGTATATATTCTCTGAAACTTCAAACACAATATCGGAAAGGAATTAGAAAAAGTGACAAAATTTAGTGAATCACACACAATACTGTTAACAATAGCATGAACACTGGGGGGTTTCACCACACATTTACCCACTTTAGAGTATAACCAGTGTCTCTTAATACTACGACTCGTAGCAATACAGTATCAAAAAAATTTTATTACTGGGTAAACAGTCACTACGTGATTTGACAGATGACATTTATAATTCCCGCTCACGTCAGGAAAAGTACCAATACGGGAATAGCAGCTTTTAGGTTATTGGTCAGAACGCAAGCAATTATGGCGATCGCCGTAATTTTCGCGCGAAGCCATATTTCGCGACAAAATACTCTTATTAGTCACTGTCATATATCTAGTCTCATAACAATACATAAAACTACATAAAATAACTACAATAATTTTGACATGCAAGGAGAATTAGTCCTAATGAGAGGAAGAAGTTTATATTTACTGGTGTTTCAACAATGACTACCAGGCAACTTTTAATTCACTGATCGTAATTTTATTTTCGTTAGCAGAAAGCAAACAAATAAACAAAGAATTTAATTAAATAGAGTCTGTAATTCTTATACTTTTAATAGAGAAAGAAAATTTCTAGGCCAGGGGATAGCGTTCGGCGAAATCCCTTAACTTTTTGTTGCATACGAAGCGTTGCGTTAGGCAGCACAATGTCGGCGGGTTACGATGATGAGAGCAGGGTACAGACAGTTCTGCTGGTTAATCTTCTCCGGCGAAAAGCAAATAAAGTTCCGGCACAGCTGTATCATTAACCCCGCGGTGATTAGCAAACCACAAGACGCCAGTATGCGAACGTTGTTGACATGTCCTCTCTTTCAAAGTACATGACGTAGACATCGCTCGTTTTTACACTTTATGCACTGTCCGTGACGTTATCGTCCATAATTACACGGTTCGTCACATTCATATAGTCTTAGCCACAAATACGCAGTTCATAGAATCGTTCTTATGTGTGAAGCACACCGTAAACAATGTCCACTCTGTTCTCGCATTTCAAACTTCGACAACGTCACTGTAAGCCATTTATAGTGCACAGTTAATTAGTCTTCACTTTCACGGCTTGATAGAATGTGATATACAACAGTTCCACCAACCAAAACCAATACCAGCAAAGTTCATTCGCATAAAAGCACAGTTCGTGTCGGCCACAACAAAGTAATGTTAGCGGCACTTTCACAGTCCGATTTATTTGCTCTTAAAGTTCGCTGGCGATGGCATTACATACCGCAGTGGTAAAGAGAATTAACAATCTGATAGTTCGGTAACACTGTCCATACAATTACGTATGATTTTCATGAAACACAGTACTATTTTTCCCGCGCACGCTACACAGACACGCCATCCACCATCCCCTCTACTACGCAGCAACCTTTCGACTCTCGACATCACTATCGCTGTCCCCTTTCTATAGATGTTATATCGTTATCGTAAATTACATAAACCTTTATAAATGTTATTGACTGCATTTTTCACAATTAATAATATTCCAAAAGAGAACTTTCCAAACTTTACCACAGGTACAAAGCAAGAAACATATTTATCCACTGGCAAACGAAATAATCACAATTACATCTTTACATTTAAAAACCACAGTAGAATGTTACATAATCACAATTATAAATCCCCATATGAACAAAATAAAAAGAATAGAAATCTAAAGAACCTCACGAAAAAAAATTTATATGCGTAATTAGCAATGCCTTCATAAGGTGAGGCGTCGGCTTCTTCCATAACTCCAGACTTGCCTTCTCTAGTGAAATGGTGCGCTTCTCGGATGTTCTCAGGATGCTCCTTCGCGATCTCAGCCGTTGCTGCGGTGGATTATGTCCGTGCAGTGGATGGGCACTGTCCTGTTCCACTTTCAGTCTCTCCTTGTTGGCAGCCACTGTTCTGCGTATCCATGGTGGCGCTATTCCAGCCAGGCAGTAGAGCTTATCAGTTGGGGTAGGTCTTAAGCAACCTGTGATCAACCTGCAGGTTTCGTTGAGAGCAATGTCTATTTGTCTGGCATGAGATGATCTGTACCAGACTGGAGAAGTATATTCAGCAGTAGAAAATCACAGTGCCATCGAATAGTTTGTGGATATTAGAATTAGGTTGTTTCGAGCGGAGATTTTCAATTTGGTGTTCTTGCAGTGAGTTTTGAATGTCAGAGTTCTATCGAGAGTGACTCCCAAGTATTTAGGTGCGTGATGATGCTGGAGTTGGATGTCTGACCACGTAATATGTAGCTCACGATTAGCTTCCCTGTTCCTTACATGAAAGGAACCTCCACGAAGATTGCAATGATTTCCGACCAAGATAAGACTTGCAATCAGGCGTACCCTGGGCGTCAGGTTTCTCTGGCGGCTGATCCTTTCACACCAGAAACATCATCTTGGTCCTTTTCAGGACCACAGTGGACCATAAATATCGATGAATACAGAAGGTATATCATCACCAAAAGAGAACAATATTGGATAGGGGGACTGTGATTTTAGTTTCCATTGTGCCCACTAGAGTGCACTAAAGTAACAGAATGTTTTTCATAAACTGTTCTAATATTTTCATAAAGTGTTATTATGTCTTTTTGTGTATGTAAAATGTTATAAATGTGTTTTAGCAGTATGAATGTTGCATGAGTTTGGTTTAAGGTTAAAATGAAGATAATTGTTTAACGAGTTATGTAGTATGATATGGTGTGGGAACATTTCGAAGAAGTATGGATATGGACAAAGGGGATTTTTGTAGAACAGATTTGTAAAGTAAGTTTATGGTAAAGGGAAAGTTAATTAGGTATAAATAACAATAGTAAATAACTTTATGCATAAGCAGAACTTCAGCATATTAGATAATTACGTCGGTAAAAAGTGCACTCGTTAGGTTTACTATTTTGCGATTGGTTATTGATGAAAAGTGCGGACTGACGCGGGAGAATGTTGTTTTGCAATTGGCTGTTGAGTAAACTGACCAATGGTAAAGCAATACTCTTCGCGCGCCTTTCTCTGCTGGAAAAGAAGACTTAGAGTATTCTAGGGAAGGGTCGCAGCCTAGCCATGAAACAGTTCGGACGTGTGTAGTAGTAGTTCCGATGGAATGATAAGTTGCCGGATCTAGCAGTACTTCATACATCAAAAGTGTGTTAAAGTGATGGCATAATATTCCGATGTGTGTGCAGAAATTTCGGAATTTGTAAGTGAATTTTGTGAAGAGAAAAGACATATTTCGCGTGGCGTATTGAGCAGCTCGGTGGCTAAAAACTGTGACTGCATTAGGTACCGACAGACTTAACATTTGGCGAGCATTCTCATTCAAAAACAATCAGTATTTCTGTAGCTATTACGTTTTCAGGAAATGTAACACCATAAACTTGCTAACGTGAGTGAAAGGGATAGTGAGTGACTGTGTTAAGACTAGCACGGGCTTGGCAGTGATACTGGTTCACCTAAGTTTCAGAATATATTAATTGAGGACAAAATTTTCAACCTTTCATTTCGTGTGGAAACTTTCTCCCGAAACGTAGATTAGTGACATCAATTGCAGCCTGGTTCAGGTCAAAGTACAGTAGGTTTCGCTCGGCTTTCCTACTGATGATCTGCTGAGACAATGTTCACAGGTAGGTGCAGGTTCGTCGTAAAGGGACGGAAGAACCGCGCCGCCGCAGTGGGTCTAATGTTATGATGTAGAGGCCATGTTCAATCTTCACAATGGGGAACGGTTCTCCAAGAAAAAAAAAACTCGTCTGTTCAGGTCAAATGTCAAAGCCTTGGTGATAGTTGTCTTTGACTTTGAAGGATTAGTTTATAAGGAGGTTACAACTTCGCACCTTACAAGAACTCATCCACATACTTTGCCGTGATCTACAAACACAATTAGGCATCACGTGATACGTTGTACATCGTATATATGAATATATAAAGGAGACTGACATTGTCACTTACGTCTTGTAAATAATTGTTAACGCTTACTGCATGAAAGGTGACGGAGTGTCTTTATTATAAAAACGGCTTAATGAATGGTTGCCTATACAAGCAGAGGTAGGAACGCCAGTGGAGATGAAACGGCAGGCAGAACTCAAGCTCTGGGTGGAAGGCCCTCATAGGTGTTGGTCCTGCTTAAACACAGGAAGTAGCTGGACAGACTTCGTGGCACCTGAGCTCTGGAGCCCAACTGGGTGACAGCCGGCCGCTATTGTAGTAGGGGCCGGAAGGATAACCGGATAATACTTCCGAACGCTGAAAATCTTGGACGCAGGTGAGAGGAAAGAACAAGTGGCACCTTGGAAACCACGCAGGCTGGGTTATTTCCAAGGATTTTACTCAGTAGCATACCATTGTACGAGTATAGGTTTTTCCTCGCAAAATTTTCGCGCTGCACGACAAAAGACTAAAATATGGTTGGTCGGCTTTCGGAAGAATCTGTAGAGAGGGAGAAGATTCCATGAGAATATGATTCGTTTTCGGAACTACGATAGTGGGGAGCCAAGCCTTGCTGGGAAGCCAGCACTGGAGAGACGGGGTCTTCCGTCGTGAGCGCCCGTGTGTGGCGGTCGCTCGATATCAGCTATCGTTGGTACAGGATGACTTGCTGTCTTTGCTCTCAGTATAGTTTATAGTTAGCACAGTTAGGAACTGTACTGTTGCGAACCTGTACGATTCTGGACTTCACCTCCGGGTTGGAAGTCGTCGTTGAGTACGCAGCGTTCAGTAATTGAGAGCACTTCCTCTGCCTATACTTATGTTGAGACGTTATCTGAACTCCGTCCTTGTGGATGGGAGTTCACGTTTCTCGTCTGTAGAACAGAGAGAGGAGAAGACAGTATTAGAGCATATTAGCCAGAGGACCGCCTTCTGCCGTCCTAGTGTTTGAAAGAGTTTACTTGTGGCTGGAGTTCTTCCATCGTCGCAGACGAGTACGAGAGCCATCACTTCGACGCACCGGACGCAATACATATCGCAAATTGCTCCGGCTTATTAGGGCTATAAAGGCTAACCAGCTGTAATCACTGAGGTTCCACATCACCGTAGATCATCTTTGAAAGTAGTGTCTTCTAGTGTTTGGTACTTACATGATGTCAGTCATTTCGCGTTATTGACATTAGACCGCGCAATCATATTAAGGGGCAGAGTTGGACAATTGATTAGTAATTTTACTTAAGAAATGTAAACTTTGTAATATAAAGGTTTTTTAATCTACAATAAATATATAAGCAGGAACAACGTTTGTCATTTAGTAGTATTAGTTGGCGTCATCATCCATTTATGTTTAGATTGTAATTTACAGAATCAAGAGAACCTAAGATCCGCTTCATGGGGTGGTCAGACAGGGCCAGATCATCATTTTAACGTTTATTATTTTCCGTTGGGCACATTCTTTTACACCTGCCTGGAGTAGCATCTTGAACGTTCTAGAGGCTAATAATAATAAACAAACATTACCCAAAGATTCTGTTCGTAATTCAAACGATTCAAATCACATAAGACGTCACAGAGTAACAGGAATGTAAAGTAAATTATATATTTCAGCTATCAGTCGTCCCTTTTAAATTTTATTGGCAGATCTAGATTTCAGCTAAAAAGTAGCCATTCTCAATGCACTATCGTTTTTTATCAATGCATGTAATGACTGTTGTTCGGGCTTCATCCACAGTTCATTGAATATTCCCTGTCTATGTGTTTCAAAGACGTTGCAATTTTCTTAAATGATTTCATTTATCAGCCAAAAGGAATTTCGTGTACATCTCAAAGTATTACGGTCAGCACTGCACACCGCAAAGCCTGTAGTTATTATATTTTATTCTTCTTTATGAGAGACCAGAATACATCGCGTTCCACCGTTGCTGATTTAGAAGTAAGACAATTTAATTTATTTATTATATGCGTAGGGTCCAAAGTTATCAGTTTTGAACGGGGCCAGAGGATTCAGTGTTTAACGAGCTGAATGTATTTTACATTGACTGTGTTTCTTTATTGGTATTGGGAGTAGCCCTACCCAATCAAATTGTATAAGTTTTTGCTAGCAATAATACAGAGTACGTTCGCCACTTGTAGTTACAACACGTTACACGATAATTCCAGTTTATAAGGGAGTAGTTTGTGTTGTTCACCCGGATGATGATTACACGAATATTTTGTCAGGATGTGTAAGCGGTGAGTCTTTGAGGTACGGCAGTACGCGAACACGAGAAGAAAGTTTTAACAGTTTTATTAACAAATGAGGATTGTAAAACAAGCACGCTACGCGCGCCCATCATCACTGTGTCTGACATCATAACACCAGCTTATTACGGTCGTATCGAAAGGCTCCTTGGTGAGCTAAGAAGAGAGACATTCGCGCCCGAGGCCGCGCTAGTTAATACCGTGCGCTGTGGACGGCGGCCAGTCGCGTACCCCGAGTCACAGTGCATCCGGGCGCGCGTCTACTGACCAAGCAAATTTTCATCATTCCAGGCAGGTCGGCTGGGGAGCGCGTGTTAACGTACTGCACGGCTGCGTGGAATCCGTAGACCCTTACAAGTTATGTATCCATTCGTCAGTCTCGCATTCATTCAATAATCTATTTAAAGACAATATAATTATTTGTATGCACTCAAGTATTCAGCCAATGTGTTAAAAAAAAAATAAGAAAAAAATCTTAAAGAACGTTACAACAGTGTCTAATCAAAAGCAACTGGGCACACATTAGTGGACATATGCTCTGTGTCCACGCTTCATCTCTCTGTGAACATAAACTCTGCTGGGAACACTTTCGATAGGGAATCTGAACTTGTCTAGCTTGAAGGCGGAAACTAGATGGCGCAGTGGTTGGTCCGCTAGATGGCGCTGCCATAGGTCGAACGGATATCAACTGCGTTTTTTTTTTAATAGGAACCCCCATTTTTAATTACATATTCGTGTAGTACGTAAAGAAATATGAATGTTTTAGTTGGACCACTTTTTTCGCTTTGTGATAAATGGCGCTGTAATAGTCACAAACATATGGCTCACAATTTTAGACGAACAGTTGGTAACAGGTAGGTTTTTTAAATTAAACGTAGGTATCTAAACATTCATGGTGGTGTCTGTTTGTTCTATATCGTGTCTCCCTACCATTTTCGCGCAACGACGCCCTGAGCGTGTTTTTTAGGGAATTAACTAGTTTGAACCTGGGACCTGTTGCTGGTAAGGAGACGCCAGACCACACATGACATGTAGAATTCAGAAGAGTTCAGTGAGACTAGCGATGATATAACCAAATACTAAATCATCTCAGCGTCAGCTCCACTGCACACCCTGTAAAAGAATCTTAATACTAACTAAATTTAGTGGAAGGGGTTCAAGGCTTTCCTATTTTTAGTTAGCTGGTAAAATAACGCCGAAAGAGCAGGTACATTTACCATTGGAAATTTTATTCTACTCACAAAACAATGTTTATAAATTGCACTATTGATAAAAGGAAATGTTTTAATACAGGATGGTAAAAACCAACTGCGTTCAACAAAAATGTGAAAGAATATTCCCTGAGTGGGATTCCAAGTTCTACAATGGATCGAAGGATGACCTATGCCATATCACATCTATAATCTAGGTTTACATTAAGTTTCACAAGAGAGAAAACTATCAAAATGGTCTACAGTGACCTTCAATTATCTTTAATTACTTATCTAACTTGTCGTAAATTACAGTGACTGATGTGGCTTCTCAATAATTATATAACAGAGAAATCATCGCGTTTCAGATTTTTACTTCAAGTGGCAAACGTGAACACCATGAGCTTTAATTTACGATCGACACTAGTATTACGCAAAAAAGGGGGTGTAACAGATGAGACTTCTGCCGTTCTGACTGAAGCCTTATGCGCTCAAAAATGCGGCTTCGCGCGCGTTCATTACCTCGTAGGTGTTTAGGCAGCTTCAGGGCGACAGCGGGCAGCACAACTCCGCTCACCTCGCCATCTCGGAAGTAACTCTTTTCTAACTTCTCCTTACTACAATTTACCGAAGTTGGTTTAAAAAAACTATCTGGTTGTGTTTTCATCTGACCATTCGCGGTCTCAATGTTAACCTTGAGCTCCGCCTACAAAAATTCTGTCTATCCAATGAAAAACGTTATACTTTTCGTGGTGGCGCAATGTTTTTAAAGTTTGCAACGTAACAGAGACACGAAAAAGTCTCACGCTAAAACCTGCAGCTGGTGTGGTCCTTTTAGCGTTATCGTAACATTTATACTGTTCATCTGGAGGGCTCTATCTTTTAACATGGGCTGGGGGGTGGTCCTAATGTAACAGACACGCGAAATGGCTCACGCTAAGACTTGCGGGTGGTAGTGGCCCTTTTTGTGTTATCGTAAGATCTATACTGTTTTTCTGGAGGGCTCTAGCTTTTAACATGGGCTGGGGGGTGGTCCTTGACGTAACAGAGACGTGAAAAAGTCTCACGCTAAAACGTGCGGGTGGTAGTCTTAGAGGAAGGCTGGCGACATGGGTGTCCAGTCCGTCCCTTATCGTAGGGCCTTCTAGCTTAACACGGTTGTGCTCTCGGCTTCTGTTCTCGTTTCTCCCCTCGGAACTGCGTCGGTCTCACGGTTGGAAGGTACGACATGCATTTAGGCATTCTTGTGTTAGTCTGTGGTATTCCATTTGCTCACTCGTTACTCGTATTGCTTTGGTTAATTTAATGTCACGATTTATTCGGAGCTATCTGACATACTACTGGATTTGCTTATCATGTCAGGGTTTTAATGGAAGGTGTTGGATTTGCCTGACACCTTACAGGTACGTTTGAACATTTTATTTTGGTTGTTCCTATGTGATACATGTACCTTTGTGCACTTATCATTTCTGAGAACGCATGCTGTTACAGCGTGATTACCTGTAAATACCGCATTAAGGCAATAAATGCTCAAGATTATGTCCGTCAACCTCTATGCATTTGGCAATACGTGTAACGACATTACTCTCAACAGCGAGTAGTTCGCCTTCCGTAATGTTTGCACATGCATTGACAATGCGCTGACGCATGTTGTCAGGTGTTGTCGGTGGATCACGATAGCAAATATCCTTCAACTTTCCCCACAGAAAGAAATCCCGGGACGTCAGATCCGGTGAACGTGTGGGCCATGGTATGGTGCTTCGACGACCAATCCACCTGCCATGAAATATGCTATTCAATACCGCTTCAACCGCGCGCGAGCTATCTGCCGGACATCCATCATGTAGGAAGTACATTGACATTCTTTCATGCAGTGAAACATCTTGTAGTAACATCGTTAGAACACTACGTAGCAAACCAGCATACATTGCACCATTTAGATTGCCATCCATAAAATGGGGGCCAATTATCCTTTCTTCCATAATGCCGCACCATACATTAGCCCGCCAAGGTCGCTGATGTTCCACTTGTCGCAGCCATCGTGGATTTTCCGTTGGCCAATAGTGCATATTATGCCGGTTTACGTTACTGCTGTTGGTGAATGACACTTGGTCGCTAAATAGAACGCGTGCAAAAAGTCTGTCATCGTCCCGTAATTTCTCTTGTGCCCAGTGGCAGAACTGCACAAGACCTTCAAAGTCGTCGCCATGCAACTCCATGTGCATAGAAGTATCGTACTGGTGCAATCGATGTTGATGTAGCATTCTCAACAACGACGTTTTTGATCCCGATTCTCGCGCAATTTGTCTGCTACTGATGTGCGAATTTGTCGCGACAGCAGCTAGAACACCTACTTGGGTATCATTATTTGTTGCAGGTCGTGGTTGACGTTGCACATGTGACTTAACACTTCCTGTTTCCTTAAATAACGTAACTATCCAGCGAACGGTCCGGACACTTGGATTATGTCGTCCAGGATACCGAGCAGCATACATAGCACACGCCCGCTGGGCATTTTGATCACAATAGCCATACATCAACACGATATCGACCTTTCCCGCAATTGGTAAACGGTCCATTTTAACACGGGTAATGTATCACGAAGCAAATACCGTCCGCACTGCCGGAATATTACGTGATACCACTTACTTATACGTTTGTGACTATTACAGCGCCATCTATCAAAAAAGCGAAAAAGTGGTCCAACTAAAACATTCATATTTCTTTACCTACTACACGAATATGTAATAAAAATGGGGGCTCCTATTTTTAAAAAACCGCACTTGATATCCGTTTGATCTGTTGCAGCGCCTTCTAGCGGGCCAACCATAGCGCCATCGGGTTTCCCCCTTCAAGCTAAACAAGTTTCTTTTTGTTTGTAGAGGTTTCGTTTGACGCTTATTTCGTGAGATATTTGGCCTGGTCACTATCAATGGACGACCCTGTATACCCAGGAGTTGTGGATTTGAGCAACTGCTGGTTAGCGATTCGAATTACACTGAACTGATTAAAGTTGTGAACCAACTCCTAATATCGTGCCGGAGTTCCTTTCGGCCGGTGTAGTGCAGCCACACGACGTGGCATCAGCTGATAAAGGCGTTGCAAGTCCCCTACAGAAATAATGTTGCATAATTGCGAAAGGGCTGCCGGTGCAGTATTTTGTGAACTAACTGACCTCTCGATTATCTACCATAACTGATAGATGCGATTCATGTTGAACGACCTGGTTAGCCAAATGATTCGCTCGAAGTGTGCAGAATTTTCTTCAAACAGTTGCGAACAATTGAGGCCTGGTGACATGGCGTATTGTCATCTACAAAAGTTACATCATTGTTTGGGATTCTAAAGTTTATGAATGGCTGAAGATGGTCTCCGGGTAGCCAGACATAACCAGAGGACCCAGTCCATTCCATGTAATCACAGTCCACGCCATTGAGCTTCCACAGTGTCTCGTTGTCAACGTGAATCTACATCTACATCTAAATTTATACTCCGCAAGCCACCCAACGGTGTGTGGCGGAGGGCACTTTACGTGCCACTGTCATTACCTCTCTTTCCTGTTCCAGTCGCGTATGGTTCGCGGGAAGAACGACTGCCGGAAAGCCTCCGTGCGCGCTCGAATCTCTCTAATTTTACATTCGTGATCTCATCGGGAGGTATAAGTAGGGGGAAGCAATATATTCCATACCTGATCCAGAAACGCACCCTGTCGAAACCTGGACAGCAAGCTACACCGCGATGCAGAGCGCATCTCTTGCAGAGTCTGCCACTTGAGTTTGCTAAACATCTCCGTAACGCTATAACGCTTACCAGATAACCCAGTGACGAAACGCGCCACTCTTCTTTGGATCTTCTTTATGTCCTCTGTGAACCCGACCTGGTACGGATCCCACACTGATGTGCAATATTCAAGTATAAGTCGAACGAGTGTTTTGTAAGCCACCTCTTTTGTTGATGGACTACATTTTCTAAGGACTCTCCCAATGAATCTCAACCTGGTTCCCGCCTTACCAACTGTTGTGGTTGGCAGGAGAGACAACCGTGTTAGTAAAGGAGGCCGAAATGCACGCGTTTCAGCTCACGCAGGCTGGCGTGAGGTCTGGAGCATGAGAAGGGAATTAGACTTGAGAAAAACGGACGTAGCTGGTGGAATACTTAACTTTAATCCATTAATGACGAACGTCGCTCTTGACATTACATGATTTCACAATATCAATAGTACTAATAATGGCGCCTTGCAAGGTCGTAGCAAATAACGTAGCTGAAGGCTATGTTAACTATCGTCTCGGCAAATGAGAGCGTAATTTGTCAGTGAACCATCGCTAGCAAAGTCGGCTGTACAACTGGGGCGAGTGCTAGGAAGTCTCTCTAGACCTGCCGTGTGGCAGCGCTCGGTCTGCAATCACTGACAGTGGCGACACGCGGGTCCGACGTATACTACCGGATCGCGGCCGATTTAAAGGCTACCACCTAGCAAGAGTGGTGTCTGGCGGTGACACCACATTCCTCCCCCGCAAATCGGCGTACGGTTGTGGAATAAGGCGAACGCCCGCCTTGGGGAGGACCGCATGTTGATGTATGCGACGCGGTGGGGAGCCTAACAACAGGCGAGGCTGTGCCACACGCACCCTGCCATTCGGACCGCGGGGAGCTAGGAAACGCCTGAAAACCTGCTCCAGGGTGCACGCCAACATGCAGTGTATGCGCCCGTAGAGAGACAGGAGGGGCCGAAGGGTCGACCTCCATCGGGCCGGGGCACCGACGGGCGAAGACGACATATGGTCCGGAGCGGGCAAGAGTTCCATGTCGGAGGACAACTGGTCACGGGAAGCGATCGGCGGCGCGTGACCCAGGGAGGCGCCCGGCGGTTGCAGCGACGCGTCCACTGCGGGCGTCGCCGGCGGGAGAACAGGCGGCGGCGGCGGCGGTGGCCGTGGCGGTGGCGGCGGCGGCGGCGCGTCGCCATGGGGCAAAATGGAAGGCAGCGTCGGTAACACCTGGGGCTGAGGCGAGCCAGTAGATGGGTCCCCAGAGCGCTGACCCGACGGCACCGTCGCTGAAAGCAGACGGCGAGCGGCAGATCCCGTGCGACGACAGAGACGCAGCTGATTGAGATGCCGTCGCACCTCACCAGAGGCCCCCAAAACCAGATACATAGCGCGTCCGAGGCAGCGAAGAATGCGCCCTACGAGCCAACGCCGTGAACCTCGGTAGTGGCGATAGTAGACAATGTCGCCTGGAGCAAAGCAGGTGTATGCCGCTGCACAGGAACTTGATGCGGCGGATGTAGCAAAGAGATCAGGGTTCGATAATGACGACCGTGGAGCAACTCAATCGGCGAGCGACCATCTCGGTGCTGACAGCGATACGAGGACAAAAAGAGCAATAACGCGTCCTCCCGAGAATGCGACTCTTTCAACTTCAACATCTGTGACTTGAAAGTCCTAGCCAATCGTTCAGCGGCACCGTTTGACTGTGGCGAAAACGGCGCGGACGTCAGATGTTGAATACCATTGGCCTTGCAGAATGACTGAAATTCTGCGGACATGAATTGTGGGCCATTGTCGGAAACAATAGTCTGTGGAAGACCTTCAGCGCAAAAGATAGCGGATAACGCTTGGATGGTGGCAAATGACATCGTGGAAGACATCCGGACAACAAAAGGAAAATTACTGAATGAATCTACCACAACCAACCATCGAGCATTCCAGAATGGACCAGCAAAATCGATGTGTAAGCGTTGCAAGGGGAAGTGACGTTTGGCCATGCAAAGAATTTCCGCGGTGGCGCTGATTGGAGTTCGGCACACACCCTGCAAGAAGAGCACATATTCGTAATCGCGGCATCGATTCCGAACCAAGCACAGTGCTGACTAGCAAGTTGTTCCGTTCTCACTATACCCCAATGTCCTTGGTGGAGAAGCTGTAAGAGAGGACTGTAACGAACGTGGTACCACGACCCTGGACTGATCATTATCAAAACGCAACAGCAAAACACCACGTCGTACAAAAAGTCTCTCCTTGTGAGCAAAAAATCGGCGAACCAACGGGTCCCCGATCCGTGACTTTGATAAGGGCCATTGCGTAGCAACAAAACGCAGTACGGGAGCAAGGACAGGGTCGGCAGCTGTGGCTGTAGCTACACGACGAAAATCAATCGGAAACGATTCGACCACGTCATCGGTTTCCGCATCAATGAACATGCAAGCAAGTTTGGAGGAATCGAATGCCCTATCCTCAGCAACAGGCAAGTGGGACAACGCATCGGCGTTTCCGTGCTTAGCAGTGGACCGATACAAGAGATCGTAGCGGTACTGTGAGAGGAAAATAGACCAGCGAATTAGTTTCTGCCCTGTACTTGGAGGTACAGGCTTGGTCGGATGAAAAAGCGATGTCAAAGGTTTGTGGTCTGTGATGATGGTAATATGACGACCATACAAGAAATCATGAAACTTTGTAACACCAAATACGAGAGCCAATGCTTCTTCCTCGATCTGTGAATAATTTCTTTGAGCAGACGAGAGTAATTTGGACGCAAGGGCAATAGGGCGATCGTGCGATCCATCTTTGTGCGCAAGCACAGCACCGATCCCGAAATCCGATGCATCCACCATCAACAAGAGGGCCTTCTGGGGATCGAATGGCATCAGGCAAGTATTGGAAAGCAACGCCGATTTCAACTGGCGAAAGGCGCGTTCGCATTCCGTTGTCCAGACGAACGGAACACCTTTATGGCGTAAGCGATGAAGTGGAGCTGAAATGGAAGATGCATGCGGTATATATTTATTATAATAGTTGATTTTCCCAGCACACTCTGTAGCTGCTTCAAATTCTGCGGCGAAGGCAAGTCTTGTATGGCACGAAGGTGCGTTGGACTGGGATGTATGCCTTGGGCACTGAGTACATGTGCCAAGTATGGCAAGTGCCGAGCAAAAAACACACATTTGTCCTTCCGTAAGCGAAAACCATTTTGTCGCAATACATGAAATAATGTTCTGAGATTGGCCAAATGTTCTTCTTCCGTCTTTCCAGAGATCACAATATCGTCCAGATAATTTGCTGCAGTTGGGACCGACGCACAAACAGTTTGTAGATATTGCTGAAACACTGCAGGAGCGAATGCACACCCGAATGGCAGTCGTTTGAATTGATACAAACCAAGATGCGTGTTAACCACCAAAACGCTCTGGGATTCTTCGTCCACCGGTATGTGCAAGTACGCATCTGCGAGGTCCAACTTCGAAAAATATTTACCCGGACACAGTTTGTCAAAAAGATCTTCCGGGCGGGGTAAAGGAAAAGTTGCAATCACTAGTTGTGGATTCACTGTTGCCTTGAAGTCCACACAAAGTCTCAATTTGCCGGAAGGTTTTGGCAAAATTACTAAAGGTGATGCCCAGAGAGAAGCCTGCACACGTTCAATTACACCTTGTGATTCCAAATCGTGTAATGTTTTCGCGACCTCATCACGCAATGCGTGGGGAGCATTGCGCGCTCTGAAAAATTTCGATTGCGCGTTTACTGTCAGTTCCATACGTGCTTTATAGTTCTTAACGCAACCGAGGCCCGGAGCAAAAATGTCTGCAAATTCTTCACATAGACGAGAAACACTGTCTGAAGGCACAGTCTGGTTCACTGATAGGACCTGATTTACTATACAGAAGTTCAACAAGTGAAATAAATCGAAACCAAACAAGTTCACTGCAGAAGAAGAACGAAGGACGTAAAATGACACAAGTTTTGATTGTCCTTTGTATGTTGCCAGAAGGCTGCACTGTCCTAACACAGGGATATCTTGACCGGAGTAGCTATTTAACGTAACATTTGCGGCACGCAACGGAGGTTTGCCCAGCAGTTTGTAAGTGTCTTGATTGATCAGTGAAACTGCAGCTCCGGTATCGAGCTGGAAAGGTATCACTTTGCCGTTAATGTCCAAGTCCACAAAAAGTTTATTGTCCTGCTGACGACAAGAGCGACTGTCTCGTGCAATCGCGGTAGGCTACAATCCGATCTTTACCAAAGTAGGAAACGTGATGGTACGCATTTCTCCTCCTTTCACGAGGCATCACAACAACGTTTCACCAGGCAACGCCGATCAGCTGAAGTTTGTGTATGAGAAATGGGTTGGAAACTTTCCTCATGTCAAGTTGTAGGTGTCGCCACCGGCGCCAACCTTGTGTGAATGCTCTGAAAAGCTAATCATTTGCATACCACAGCATCTTCTTCCTGTCGGTTACATTTAGCGTCTGTAGCACGTCATCTTCGTGGTGTATCAATTTTAATGGCCAGTTGTGTATGTTGTGTTCGCGATACTATCGCTACCCCGTGACTTCTGTCGCCTCAGTACAAATTCTGAACACTAAACGTAGGTAGAGCTCAGCTGACTTCGCATCCCCAGTCGGGGCCATTCTTCGTGTGCGTTGATGCCGGCAGAAACATTTAGGGCTCAGATGCGGTGAACAACCTGCCCGGGAGGAGGAGTTTGCCTGCGGTCTGGCGCTCCCTGCCCTGTGACGGGGGCCGCCCGCGCCCGCAGCCGATGACCCGGGTCACCGGCTGCCAAGGCTGTCGCCCCCGTGTGGCCCGCGGCTGCGGCGAAGCGCCTGTGGCGCTGTGACGCAGTCCGATGACGCGGGCCGCCGCGCGCAGTTCCGGGAACCGCGAGTCGCTGCACGCGCCGCGGGGCTAACAAACTGACGGACTGCGCCGCCGCCTGCTGCAGGCTGACAGGGCCCGGGCAAACGGGCGCCGGCCCTCAGACGTATGTGCCCGACACCAACACCGACTCAGAGGAAGGCCTCTGCGCTTGTTCGTGACGTCACGTCAGCTAGGCACGGCGAACGCCAGGTGTGTTACAGGCATACTCATAATGGTGGTGTCTCCCTCTCTGACACAGGCGGTAGCTGACCAACGCACATTGTTCTGAGAGATTTCTGCAATCAAATAATTGTGCAATTCATTACACTTCTTAACAAATAGTGTACTCCTGAACTTCAATTTCCACCTGTTTTAAGGATTGACATACAAAAATAACTTCATGGTCCAGCAGCAATAGAATTCTTGCTTCTTTGCTTTATCTGTAAATCTGAGGAAGCTACTTTTGTACTGGGGTGCTTTTACAAGAAACTGAACATATTGGTGCTCTTCTTTAGATATCTTGGTTGACTATGGGGTGAGGAGCACTGAATGTTAATGAATTATCTTGCGATTGTACACTTTGGGGGAGGGAGCGGGGGACAGAAAAACAGGCAAAACAGAGGTACTTGTTTTATCAATTTTTTTTATCTTATAAGATTTCTCCTTTCAGTTGCAAGAGGGGAATATCTATCTTTTCTAATGTTCATGTTTGGGCAACGGCCTTGCTGCAGTGGATACACCGGTTCCCGTAAGATCACCGCCGTGGCCGGCACTTGGATGGGTGACTATCTAGCCGCCATATGCTGTTGCCATTTTTCGGGATGCACTCAGACTCGTGATGCCAATTGAGGAGATACTCGCCCGAATATTAGCGGCTCCGGTCAAAGAAAACCATCATAACGACCGGGAGAGCGGTGTGCTGACCACACGCCCCTCCTACCCGCATCATCATCTGAGGATGACACGACGGTCGGATGGTCCCGATGGGCCACTTGTGGCCTGAAGACGGAGTGCTAATGTGCATGTTTAAAAAAGTTTAAGCTCAGAAGTACTTTCGATGTATGAAGCTATTATGTTTCCTGTTTACAATTCCTTTCGTTTAAAAGAACTGTAATCTAATGACTGGCAACAGTTGTACATTTACTCATGTAAATTAGTTCACATTCCCAGTGTCGACGTCAAACGAAAATAAATAAATAAAAGAAACGAGTTAATTGTGAGGGGTTGAGGTAAGTTTCGATGACAAAAAGGATCACGTAAATATAGTTACTTGAACGTAAAATTTCCGAAGCTTGAAATGGGGCAAAGCATCTTTTCAAATTGATCTACGTTTGTTTCGACAGGATTCAGTAATACAGAACTATGATCTTCATTTGTAGCTTTACGATAGTAAGAAAATCTTTCACCTAAATAAAACTGCAGAATCCAAAACAATACCAAACATTTTGTCCAAAAATAAGAGATTTATAGCGATAAGCACGCCCAGGCGTTTCTGCCTGCAACAGACCTGGCGTTCGCCGTGCCTAGCTGACGTGACGTCACCAACAAGCGCCGAGGCCTTCCTTTGAATCGGTGTTGCCGACACCTACAGTTCCTCGAGTCGTCACGCCAATGGCTCCCATTCTGCCTGCGCTCTGCCTATTCCGCTCGTCATCCTCTTCCCACTTGTCAGTTCTGAATTCTTTTATTTCATGTCTACGGTTGCCAGTTGCCGGGGCTAGCAATGTATTTAACACTAAATTCTTCTAGAATCTTCATATGGAAATGATGCTCTAAGCACCCCCCCACCCCAGAGGCGTAGTGCCGTATACCGATCCTGCCTTGGAGGCGGTTAAGTGGGAGATGTGTCTCAAAGCTGGATAGTGACAGATGGTGACGCGAGACTGGACGCACACGTAGTTTATATATCAGCCGATAGAGGACATAATTGGATAGGGGTAGTGTGATGTTAGTTTCGATTGTGCCCACTAGAGTGCACGAAAGTAATAGAATGTTTTTCATAAACTGTTCTAGTATTTTCATAAAGTGTTATTATGTCTTTTATGTATGTAAAATGTGTTTTAGCAGTATGAATGATGCGAGAGTGTGGTTTAAGGTTAATATAAAGATAATTGTTTAACGATTTATGTAGTCGGATGTAGTGTGGAAACATTTCGAAGAAGTATGGATATGGACAAAGGGGATTTTTGTAGAATAGATTTGTAAAGTAAGTTTATAGTGGCCGGCCGGTGTGGCCGAGCGGTTCTAGGCGCTTCAGTCCGGAACCGCGCGACTGCAACGGTCGCAGGTTGAATCCTGCCTTGGGCATGGATGTGTGTGATGTCCTTAGGTTAGTTAGGTTTAAGTAGTTCTAAGTTCTAGGGGACTGATGACCTCAGATGTTAAGTCCCATAGAGCTCAGAGGCATATGAACCATACGTTTATGGTAAAGGGAAAGTTAATTCCACTGTAAATAACAATAGTAAATAACTTTATACATAAGCAAAACTTCAGCATATTAGATAATTGCGTCTCTAAAAAGTGTAGTCGTTAGGTTTACTATTTTGCGATTGATTATTGATGAAAAGCGCGGATTGACGCGGGAGAATGTTGTTTTGCTATTGACTGTTGAGTAAACTGACCATTGATAAAGCAATATTCTTCACGCTCCTTTCTCTGCTGGTAGAGAAGACTTACAGTATTTTAGAGAAGAGTGGGAGCCTAGCCATGAAACAGTTCGGACGTGTGTAGTAGTAGTTCCGATGGATTGATAAGTTGCCGGATCTAGCCGTGTTTCATACATCAAAAGTGTGGTAAAGTGACGGCATAATTATCCGATGGGCGTGTAGAAATTTCGGAAATTTTTAAGTGAATTCTGTGAAGAGAAAAGACTTATATTCCGCGTGGCGTATTGAGCAGGTCGGTGGCTAAAAACTGTGACTGCATTAGGTACCGACAGACTTAATATTTGGCGAGCATTACCAATCAAAAACAATCAGTATTTTTGTAGATATTACGTTTTCGGGAAATGCAACACCATAAACTTGCTAACGTGAGTGAAAGGGATTGTGAGTGACTGTGTTAAGACTAGCACGGGCTTGGCAGTGATACTGGTACACCTAAGTTTCAGAATATATTAATTGAGGACAAAATTTCCAACCTTTCATTTCGTGTGGAAACTTTCTCCCGAAACGTAGATTAGTGACTTAAATTGCAGCCTGGTTCACGTCGAAGTACAGTAGGTTCACTCGGCTTTCCTACTGATGATCTGCTGAGACAATGTTCACAGGTAGGTGCAGATTCGTCGTAAAGGGACGGAAAGAACCACGCCGCCCCACCCCCTTTTCTAACTCCGACTTTTGCTGTTGCACATGGATTAAGAAGAAACGCGAACTGACTGTAATCGACCCTGCAAGCGGAGTAGAAAAGAGTTTGGCACCTGTAGTAATATAATTCGATAGAAATTAATATGATAAAGGAAAGTTTCATTAACGTAGTGAGAAATGAGGGTCTTGTTCTACCGTTCTACAGAATGAAAGTTCTGTACAAAATAACAATTTGTTTTATTATGACTAAACTCAAAATAATAAACAAAACACATGAAACATTTACAATACGTCAAAGAGGATACCCAAATAAATGCTGTGAAGGTGAAGTTGTCCATAAACTAGCTTGTGACTTTTATGGCCAAGTGGTATGTGGAGCCAATTCCTTGCAACTCAAATCTTAAGATAAACACCCAGCCAACCCAACATTGATTGCTGCTACAGTAGTGAGAACTCAGACAATGAACACCCAAGACAAAACCACGTTTGAAAAGACGGGAACAGGCACGCTCTGCTGAGCTCTGATTATCACAGAGCAAATTGCCTAATCTGCCGGTGCTGCGGACATACATTACCAAGCTGTCTTCTTAACTGCAAGGACACGATCTGGCGTACCGGAGGTAATGGCTGGTTGCTTCGGCGTCCCGTCGTGGCGATGATAATGCCGCGAGTATAGCCCGAAACAAATTATCCTGGTCTGGTTGTTCCACACTAAAGACTTCCTAGCAATACAAATGCGCCTCTGAGAGAGACGAAGAAGGCCCGTCACACAATCACTGACGGTACAGTGATTGATTTTAAAAAGCAAAGTCACACAGTAACTCCGATGCAGTCAACTTTAGCCAAAACTACTCAAGACGGACAACATATGCCGCTTGAACACAGAACGCTCAATTGCAATCTGTACTCGGAAAGTTATGTTGAAGTCGAAACTTCAGCAACTTCGTCAAAGAGTTACAATTAAATGAAAGTATGTTAGACAGCCAACGGAAGGCAGGCTGTCCAGAGCAGCGAGAGCTCAGTCTTGTAACCTACTCCGACCAAAAGGCGAGAGCTGACTCTATCAAGAGCACCCGTATAAGGCGAACACAGAACATTCCCGCCCCCACGACAGTGGCCATGGTTAAACGTGCCAATCAGCAACTCGAAAACCGGTGGAAAATTCCACTCTATTGCCGAAGCACTACTATTCCACCAATGGAGATACGTGGCGCCAATTTCTGCGCCGATTTTGCCACGTCACGGAGCTATCACCAGAGCAAGCCAATCACAGTTATATTTTGCAGAAAACGCGGGGATTTGCCCGCCAAGACTGCCTGGGAACACAAGCCATTCCCATGCCTCCCTGATAGCCCATCAGAAAGTGTTTTCACTAAGTTTCTGCGAAGTAACGGAATCTTTAACCCCAGTCACTCCTTCAGGTCCCTGTGGGCGTGCCGCCACCGCTCTTATGACAATGTCGGGGTCTGGACAGCATCCACTCAACTCCCTCACACACGTCGGCTTAACCCTTTCAAGATCAGCAAAACACGCCTGTCACCGGGCCACCCGGGTGACGAGAGACGCTGCGTGGGAAGTCCATGTGTGAAGGAATAGCCACGGCATCCAATTAGAGAGGAAAATATCCACATCTTCTGAGTTCTCAATACCAGCCTTCTAATGACAATACTCGGCTATGCTTCCCCAAATCGAATTACCCAGAGTAAGATATAAATATGACAGGGGGCAAGTCACTGTGTGCATCGTAGAGGCATGCCACCTCTCACGGTCAAAAATTTGTAAGTCCATATACTACGGGTTTCAGTCTTCAATGACCATCTTCAGATCCGTTTTATAAAAACGTGTCCTAAAACACTGCAGAGCCAAAGAAACTGGTACACCTAGTATCGTGTAGGGCCCCGCGAGCATGCAGAAGTGCCGCAATACGACGTTGCATGGGCTCGACTAACGTCTGAAGTAGTGCTGGAGGGAACTGACACCATGAATCCTGCAGGGCTGTCCATAAATCCATAAGAGTACGAGGTGGTGGAGATTACTTCTGAACAGCACGTTGCAAGGAGTCCCAGATATGCTCAATAATGTTCACGTCTGGCGAGTTTGGTGGCCAGCGAAAGTGTTTAAACTGAGAGTGTTCAGATGCCTCTTAGTACTATGGGACTTAACATCTGAGGTCATCAGTCCCTTAGACTTAGAACTACTTAAACCTAACTAACCTGAGGACATCATACACATCCATGCCCGAGGCAGGATTCGAACCTGCGACCATAGCTGTCACGCGGTTCCAGACTGAAGCGTCTAGAACCGCTCGGCCACATAGGGCAGCCTCAGAAGAGTGCTCCTGAAGCCATTTTGTAACAATTCTAGGGTGTCGCATTGTCCTGGTGGAATTGCCCAAGTCCGTCAGAATGCACAATGGACATGAATCGATGGAGCTGATGGACGGGATGCTTACGTACATGTCACCTATCAGATTCGTATCTACACGCATATGGGGTCCCATATCACTACAGATGCACACGCCACACACCATTACAGGGCCTCCACGAGCTTGAACAGTTCCCCGTTGACATGCAGGGTCCACGGATCCAAGAGGTTGTCTCCATACTCGTACACGTCCATCCGCTCAATACAATTGGAAACGACACTCTTCCGGCCAGGCAACATGTTTCCAGTCATCAACAGTCCATTGTCGGTGTTGACGGACCAAGCGAGGCGTAAATCTTTGTGTCGTGGAGTCATCAAGGGTACGCGAATGGGCCTTCGGCTGCGATAGCTCATATCGGTGATGTTTCGTTCAATGGTTTGCACGCTGACACTTGCTGATGGCCCAGCGCTGAAATCTGTAGCAGTTTGCAGAAGGGTTGCACATCGGTTGTCGTTGGTCCTGTTCTTGCAGGATATTTTTTTCGGCCGCAGCGAGGTCTGAGATTTGATATTTTACCGGATTCCTGATATTAATGGTACTCTCAGGAAATGAACGTATGGGAAAATCCCCATTTCATCGCTATCTCGCAAATGTTGTGTCTCATCGCTCGGGCGCCGACTATAGCACCAAGTTCAAACTCACTTAAATCTTGATAATCTGCCATTATTGCAGCAGTAAGCGCCCTAACAATTTCGGCAGACTCTTGTTGTTTTATATAAGCGTTGCCGACCGCAGCGCCGTATTCTCCCTGTTCACGTATCTCTGTATTTGAATACGCATGTCTATACCAGTTTCTTTGTCTCTTTGGTGTGTATTAAGTCCATAGAGGCATCGTCAAATGTTAAACATAAAATCAGCATCAGCGTCGTCACACATCTACACGGTGTTTCCGCTAGAGCTGGCAACAATGTAACAGGACATAGAGCATGTTCCACTGAACAGTTTGTAGAGGATGCTCCACTGAACAACTTGAGGTAGGGAATCTAGGGTCCGAGAAACCAGCTTAAGAAAATAACAGGAATAAAATTACTGCATTTGTTACGCTTAACTGCATATACTATCACTGAGACAATGAACTTGCGACATTTGTACTGTACCGATATCTTACTAAATGTTCTCAAACTGATGGCCATCAACCACAATGCAAGCATGACATCGGCGAATAAGATTCTGACGACAAATATCACTGGTGTGTTCGAATCACATAACAGGCAGCTACAGATCTGATAACTAAATCCATCTCCGTATCGACTGGCGCCTCGTACACAAGTGACTTTAAACATCCTCATAGGAAATATTCGACGGGATTCAGGTCAGGTGACCTCGCAGGCCATGGAATAGGATCTCCCCTTCCAATCCAGCGGATTGGAAATACAGTATTGAGATGGTTGCGAACATCCACACTGATGTGAGGCGGTGCATCATAATGCTGTATCCACATATTCTCACAAGTATCCAAAGGTACCTCCTCCAACAACTCAGGAAGAGCTCTTTGCACGAACCTCAAACACATGCGGCCATTCAGATGGCCAGGTAGAAGATACGGCCCAGCGAAATTGTCGCCTACAATGCGATCCAGATATTGACAACAAAACGTACTTTGTTGTGTGACTGCTACTGCGTGATTATTTTCCTCTCTTTACACGTGGCCATTCCTACTGTTCTACAAGTCGACAGGTCTACGTCCACATCTTCTTTAGCTAGCTCGTCCGATCCCAGGTTCCCTATGCCAAATTGTTCAGTGAAGCATTCTCTGTGTCCTGTTAGATTTTTTAACGCTCTTAGGGAAACAGCCTTTATAAATTATAGCATACATCGGAATCACCTTGTTAACAGAGCTAATGTTCAGAATGGTTTGTAGTGCTGTTAACAGTATGGCTCCAACATATATTATAATTTACGTCTGTGTGACGATGCTGGCGCTGATTTTATGTTTAGTACAGGGTGATTACAATTAAAGTTAAACTTTCCAAACGCTTTAGAAATAACACCGCTGTTCAGAATGACGTCAAATTGCAACAGAATATTGTCGGAGAAGAGGGAAAACGTATGGCAGAAGAAGAAAATAGTGTGAAAATTGATTCATAGATGGCGCTGCATGTGTCAGAATAGGTAAATGAAAACACCTGTCATACGCACAACCCATTGAATTTGGTATAAACACGCCGGGTACACGGTTTTTCCTCCTTTCGTATCTGCGTTTGCATGACTGTCTCAATGCAGGATCGCGCACTGCTTGTAAAGGTGCAGAAGTTCCGGACACTGAATGGTTTGAAAAAAGACTTTGGTCCGATGACTGCCGTGGGTCTGTAGAAAATGATTCGTAAATTCGAAAATACGGGTTCTTTTTTAGTGCAACCTGGTAGAGGGAGGAAACTAATTGATTCGACGTCAGTGGAAGCAGTGGGCACAGAAATGCAGAAAGAGACGAGTGGTGGTGTGCAAACGTGTAGTGCACGGAGAATTGCCCGAACATTGAACATACCCGTGAACACGGTGCGTGAAATCCTACGAAACATCCTTCTTTGCTATCCATTCAAAATTACTCACGTGCACGAGTTGCTGCCTGTTGACCTGCCAGCAAGCGAGACCTCTGCTTTAGAATTTCTTGCTCGCATGGAAGTGGACAACGATAGAGCGTGGAAGATTTTGTGGACAGACGAAGCCCACTTCCACCTGACAGGATATTTCAATACACAGAATTGTCGAATATGGGCAACGGAAAATTCATACGCTAATCTGCCAGTACCACTTCATCCTGTAAAGGTCACTGTGTGGTGCGGGTTTACGGCATGATTTATCAGAGGGCCATATTTTTTCGAAGAGACAGGTGCTTCCGGTCCTGTTACCTGTACCGTCACTGGTAAGCGCTGTGAGTCTTTTGCGCAAACACATCATTTCAGCTCTCCAACAGTGTGGATGTGCATGGATGGGATCATTTTTATGCAATATGGTGCTAGTCCGCGCATTGGAAATCCGGTTAAGCAGCTGTTGAAGCACCATTTCGGAAATGCTAGAATTATCAGCCACCATTTCCCTACAGCCTGACCGTCCCGATCACTTGACCTTAATCCGTGTGATTTCTGGCTGTGGTGCTATATGAAACATGATGTGTCCAGTGTTCCAATTGCAAACTTAACTGCTCTGAAGGCACGCATTGCGCAACACATTCTGTATGTGATCCCGGAACAACTTCGATCAGCTGTGGAACATACTGTTCTACATCTACATTTATACTCCGCAAGCCACCCAAAGGTGTGTGGCGGAGGGCACTTTACGTGCCACTGTCAATGGACATCTTGTTGCAGAAAACGGTGGACAGCATATTGAACATGTTTTGCGCCAGTCACACAGATATTAATAATCCATTTTTATGCGTTTTTTGGCCTGAGGAAATTAAAAACCGATGTGATTGATGCTTTTATGCGGTTTTTGGCCTCAGGTCAACTAAAAAGCGATGTGAGTGATGCTTTTTATGCGGTTTCTGGCATTAGGACAATGAAAAACCGATTTTTCCCATCCGATGCAACATGACTTTGCCGTGGTGGATGGGCTTACGTAACTTACAGTATCACACCTGTACATCCATGCACACTGAGTAGTACAATTAGTTTAACGTCAAACGTACATGTTAAGCATTGTTGTATGATTCATTTGTCATTTGTAGTGGACCAGCATTAAATTATGATGCTTACAGCGATATCTATTGCTACATTTTGTTACTATTTATTTTTCTTTTACTATACGTTTATTCCCTTCTCCGATAACATTCCGTTGCAATTTGACGTCATTCTGACCGGTGGTGTTATTTCTACTGCGGTTTGAAAGTTTAACTTTAATTATGATCACCCCATATTTGACGATGCCACTACAGCTCCAGTATATTAGGATATGTTTTTATAAAACAGATCTGAAGATGGTCATTGCTGGCCGAAACCGGTAGTCGAGGACCTACAAGTTTTTGACCATAGACGTGAAATAAAGAAGTTTATTCTACATTTTCGGGTCACTGTTCCATTCGCGACCATATCGATATTGTGAATTCTGAATACACTTGTAAAACAACAACACAGTGCCTAAAAATATTTTTCGCATAATTAATTCTGTAACCATAATCTAACTGTGATCTAATTTCTGTCATATGTACCTTTCTTCATTTTATTAATGTTGTCATGTAATTAAATGGTAAAAAACTAATTCAAACCAACTAATTAAAAAAGCATATTGTAATTATGATACAGAAAAAACATTGGTCTAGTTAGGGAAGTCTGCTGTTGTACAGAGCACGAGAACACCTTTGAAATAAGGAGTATTGACGCTGCACGAATAAGCGCGGAGTCGGATGGAAGTAGTTGGCGGAGAGAGATGCTAGTGACAAGTGTTCACATGCAGACGCTGTGTAAGGAATAAACTGCAACATTTTTGGTTGATTGGTTGGTTTGGGAAGAGGACCAAACAGCGAGGTCATCGGTACCATCGGATTAGGGAAGGATGGGGAGGGAAGTCGGCCGTGCCCTTTCAAAGGAACCATCCCAGGATTTGCCTTAAGCGATTTAGGGCAATCACGGAAAACCCAAATCAGGATAGCTGGACGCAGATTTGAACCGACGTGCTCTCGAACACGACTCCAGTGAGCGAACCACTGCGCCACCTCGCTCGGTGCAATGTTTTTAATATATAGCCAGGCATATTATGTCGTTGTAATGAGCACAATACATCGTCTTCAAGAGAAATTAATATTTAAGGAGAGTACTGTAGGCCTAAACTTCCTATCTTGAGGGATGATAAAGAAGAGCCTGTTGTCATACATTGTCGACGAATAATGTCTTACATCGCACCAGTAGCAACTCATCAAAGTAAGATTCTATCAGTTTCATCTTTAGATTGGACAAGGCTTGCCGGCGTAGTACTTTTTATTAATTGGTTAACAGACTGTTTAGTGTAGCAACTGCTATAGTGTAAATGAACTTTACCTTTAAAAAATGGTTCAAATGGCTCTGAGTACGATGGGACTTAACTTCTGAGGTCATCAGTCACCTAGAACTTGGAACTACTTAAACCTAACTAACCTAAGGACATCACACACTTCCATGCCCGAGGCAGGATTCGAACCGGCGACTGCAGCGGTCGTGCGTTTCCAGACTGTAGCACCTAGAACCGCTCGGTCACACCGGCCGTCAACTTTACCTCAATCACTTACCTAAAGGCGTCCTATCCTATCACCGTGATTGACTGTGAGAATGCCAGCAGTGAAAGAACAGTAAAATATTGAAAGTAATGAGATTATTTAATTTCGCTAACTGAGATAAAGAAGAGCAATTTGCAGAACTGAGAACTATCCAAAACTGTCGTTTAACAGCAATGAACTTTGTTGCTTGATACACCAACTAGTTAAAAAATTATGACTAACAGTAAAGGAGTAAAAGTATAATTTTAATGAATGTTGAAAAAGTATTGCTGCAGAATAATAGATTTCATGTTTTTTGGGTCAACTGCGAACTCTGCGCACATTTACAAATTACTTAGCAGTGTAGTCCTATATTACTTATTCTTCGCTAAAAGAAACGTCAAGAACTATCCAGAAATAACTTACTATAATAGAAAACAAGTATTTATGAACATTAAGCGAACTGTTTTGCAAACAATTAACTTTTACGTGAATGTGTTCAGTATAAATTTATTCTGACTAACTTTAAGTCATAGTATTAATTGCGTTTTTATTTCTGAGCTCGAGTCAATGTTATTGGTTACGTTCTCGCCTGCCTAGAATTCAGTGATTATTTTTTAATTACAGTCGATAAACAATTTTTTGCCGACGCAGTGAGCTGGTGACCGTTCTTAAGTGATTTGCAATCTAAAATTATAACAGATTCAGTTTACTTATTCAAATTTCACTGTCTATTTCTTATTTTTACCTCTTTTGTCAAAATTTCTTGCGGTTGTTATCTGGCGTAAGTAGTCGAGAGGTAACGACTAGCTTATAACTGTAGCTGCGCTTATCCTGATTTTCATTATTCTTCGCAATAGATGTTTTTCCAAAACAACATGGAATACTAGACGCACGTCTCATTTAAAAATCCTGATTACCCGGAAGTGTAGGTGCGTTACACACTGATCAAAAGTAATCGGTGACCCCTATGTAACGCGGAACTGACCACCAGATGTCACTAGAGGCATACTCTCCTCTATAAAAGGAAGCGGCGGCAGAATGAGATGGGCAGGAGAGCTCAGCAATTTCGAACGTACGCTACTCATGTGATATCACCTGGGTGGTAGAACGCGTCGGAGATAACTTACCCAGTATCGTTAATGACTTGCCTGATCATGCCATTATAATAGAGGGCGACGAAACATTCCAGGCATAGATAGGGAGAGTGATGCCATCAAAACCGGTGCCAGAGGCAGGGGATTCGTGTCATATTATTCCGAATGTCTTGTCCAAAAATTACATCAAGCACGTAATTAGAGAACCAACTCGTGAAGGCAACGTCTTAGACCTCCTAACAACACACATACCTGAACTTTTCGAATCAGTTAACGTAGAGTAAGGTGTCAGTGATAATAAGACTTTGATAGAAATTATTACCACAGGTTTTACATGGAATGTCAAGAAAGACAGGAAGAGGGGTTGTTTCGGGGAAGAGACCAAACAGCGGTCTCATCGAATTGGGGAAGGACGGGGAAGGAAGTCGGCCGTGCCCTTTCAAAGAAACCATCCCGGAATTGCCTGGAGCGATTTAGAGGTATCACGGAAAACCTAAATCAGGCTGGCTGGACACAAGATTCAACCGTCGTCCTCCCGAATGCGAGTCCAGCTTGCTAACCACTGCGCCACCACGCTTGGTAAAGACAGGAAGATCTTCTTCCTTAGCAAGAGTGACAGGATATAAATTCCACAGCATCCGAGCAGTCAAAATCAAATATTCGGTGCTGAGAACGAATATGTGGCGCAGAAGTGGGATGGATTGAAAAACATCTTTCAATACGCCTTAGACAACTATGTTCCGAGGAAGGTCATAATGGATGGGAAAGACACCTTGACATAATAGTCGTGTTAGAAAATTGCTACGAAAACAAAAAGAGTTTCATCACAGATACCAAAGAAGTCAAAACCTAGCTGACAAACAAAAGCTCAACGAAGCGAAAATGAGCGTATGGAGATTAATGAGACAAACGTTCAATGACTTTGAAAGTAAAATCTTGTCAGCCGGTCCGATTAAAAGGCCTAAGAGATTTTGGTATTACGTAAAATCAGTGAGTGGTTCGAAATCTTCTATTCATTCGCTCAGTGGCCGTATGACACCGAAACGGAAGGTAACCGTGGGAAGGTCGGAACACTGAATTCGGTCATCCGGAATTGTTTCACCGTGGAAGATCGTAATACGGTGTCTCCTTTCAGTCATCGTACGATAGCCGGAATGACAGATATTGAGATAACCGTGAGACGTAGCTCCTCGCATCATGCTTATTCAGATGGGACATTACAGCGCTGATTGGACATGCAGTATGAGTCACGTGTAAGACGGGTGGCGTGAGAAAGCTCGAGTGTATATAACTTCTACGCCATATGATAGACATTAACAGCTGACGGACAATGTTGGAGTTGCAGTCAAAGTACTGTTAATTTTATTTCCGGTTTTGTTTGTTTAATTTTCTAATTGTTTAGTAATTACTACTATTATTGTGTTTCATTACGAGAGTGAAAGAAAGATGTGGATGTGAAATACAATTTTATGTAAACTTCCTATACTGTACAGCGAGGTTATTGGTCACGTGAGAAATGTTCGAGAATGCGTGTGTGTTACTCATTCATACAGGGGAATTTGTTATGAACTATTTCGTCACTTTATGGTACTGGGGAACTCAGACTATGATTTCGGTACAGTAGTTTTGTTAACAGGTAATTAATTTTATATTTGTGGGTTTTCAAAATTTATTTATTGTAATTTACTGTCATGGTTCAGTGACAGATTTTGATTGGTTCCTTATATATGCGCAGGGCTGTGCGGTTTGATGCTGCTCTCCAGTTGGCTATGATGTTTCTCTGCCAATCAGAAATTAGCATATTGGAGCGTTGTTTCGGGAACTAGAAACTTCTTTTGTGTAGAAAGAGGAACAGAATCGTGGTTTGTATCTCATACGGATCAGACTATTGAAATGTGCTGCGTTTAAAATTATTAACATTTTGATAGTTCGGTACTAAAATGTTTGAGAAGTGCCGTAATCTGTGGAAGGTAACTCGAGTTAATGCACAAGGTGAAATTCAGAACATGGGACATTTAAACAACTAACCACCGCACGGCGTATTGCTTACTCATAAACTTGAACATTTTGTTACGTGAGACTGACGTTAGCAACATTTGAGTGAACAATTTTAGAAGTCTTTAAATGCGAAATTTTAGGTTCGGCTTTGCCGTGACATTGACATTAAATGAAACTATAAGTTTACTGTTATGAATCTGCCAGGAAGTTTCATATCAGCGCACACTCCGCTGCAGAGCGAAAATCTCAATCTGGAAAGATCCCCCAGGCTGTGGCTAAGCCATGTCCCCGCAATGTCCTTTCTTTCAGGAGTGCTAGTTCTGCAAGGTTCGCAGGAGAGCTTCTGTAAAGTTTGGAAGGTAGGAGTCGAGGTACTGGCAGAAGTAGAGCTGTGAGTACGGGCTGGGAGTTGTGTTTGGGTAGCTCAGTTGGTAGAGCACTTGCCCGCGAAAAGCAAAGGTCCCGAGTTCGAGTCTCGGTCCGGCACACAGTTTTAATCTGCCAGGAAGTTTCATATCAGCGTACAATCCGCTGCAGATTGATAATCTCATTCAAGTTTACTGTTACCAGTCATTGTTTATTTAGCCCCATGACGCGTTTCAAAAGTTAAACCTCCATCTTTAGGTGGATTTACATTTGTTAGTATGACATTCGTGTGTGTGTTGTGTTACGATTTTTAGGGGAACTTGTGGCACTGTCTAATGGAGAAACAAAACACTATTTCAGGACGTTGATTTGGGTTTCTTTTGACAAAAGATTAAACGTATATCTAACGGTAAACATAAAATAAGTAAAACAGAGTACCTCCAGTGGTCACATCACATGCATACTGTCATATTTTGTAAACAAATATAGCGTCTGGAAACTATTGGGTGCAAAGATCGTATAGGAGAAGAGAAAAAATTGTCGCAAAGTACAAAGAATATATGTCGTAACAACATTATAACAGAATAAATTTTAAATGATTTGGAGATGTTTGTTGTGAGATGTCGAATATATTCGAATAAATACTTCAGGTAGCATATAAATCCGATTTTGACAAGTTAAAATAGCTTAAACTTCATACTCGTTTATACAATGAGGCGACATGTTACAAACTTTAAGTACAATAATCATATTGACTAAAGTGGTAAAATTATACACAAATAACAGTTTTGGTTGGGATTCATAGATAGATATGAAAGGCTGGAGGTAGAAGGAGAGGAAGAGAAAGTGTGTGTGTGTGTGTGTGTGTGTGTGTGTGTGTGTGTGTGTGTGTGTGTGTGTGAGAGAGAGAGAGAGAGAGGGGGGGGGGGGGGGGTGGAAAGAGTGATTGTATGAGGGCAAACTTTTAGAAGACACAATCCGTTTGCTAACTTTCGGTGAAGGATTACCATAAACCGGCTACGATTATGAATGAAGTGTGCGTGTAGACTTTGCAGACTGTGTACAGCTTAAAGTAAGGCTTGGCAGTGACTGGTGTACGCAAGCTTACCGTAATACAGTAATATATTCATTTAACTATTCGTTCCACCGCCAAAAGAATTTTAGTACGACTTGACGTTATGGTGTGTAGAACTGTTTCTTCTATAGCTTGTACCGCCTGAGAGCTGGATTCCAGTAACTTCAAGGAGGCGTACATGTAGAGAAGAGATCCACCATCAGGTGAGTGAAACTATGCGATTCACGCTCCGTCGCCGCAGCAGAACGCGGAATAGAAAAGCAACTACAGTCGCTTAGTAGTGAGAAGACACCGGGACCAGACGAAATACCTGTATGATTCTACAAGGATTGTGCGAAAGAATATGCTCCCCTTCCAGCAGCAGTTTATCAAAGAGCGCTGGGGCAACGTAGGGTACCCGGCGACCACAAAGAAAGGACAGGTCATTCCCGGTGTCGAGAAAGGTCGTAGGAGAGATGCACTTAATTATAGGCATATATCGTTGAAGTCAATCTCTTACAGAATTACCGAACATGCTTTCCAATCAAGAATTATGTCGTTAATTCCGTGAGCAGATATCTTGCGAAACTCAGCTCGCTCTGTTCCTTCAAGAGATCCATAGTGCCATAGACAACAGCGCTCAGGTTGATTCCGTGTTCCTTGACTCCAATAAGGCGTTTGACAGCGTTCCGCACTGCCGTTTAGTGAAACAAGCACGAGCTTACCAAGCATCGGACCAGATTTGCAGCTGGACTGAAGACTTCCATGCAGTTATAATTCAACACGTGTTCCTTAACGGAACAAAATCGGCAGATTGAAAGATCACTTCCGGGAGAGCCCAAGGAAGTGTAGTAGCAGCGTTACAGTGTACGAGGGCTGGAACTTTAATAGTGGCAACTATTTATTTACGGCTCGTACAAAATGGATACGTGTTTCAAAGTTTTACTGACCTTCAAAGGAGTCACCAGCATTGTGTATAACCCGCTGCCAGCGATGTGGAAGTCGTAGGATACTCTTAGCAGTGCCAGTTGTGTTGACAGTTCCAGCGGCGCGGTCTGTTGCCCGACGAATTTGTAGTAGTTCTGAAGCGAATGCCGGAAAATGTTTCCTTCAGTCTAGAAATCGAGTTGAACTCACGAGGGCTTAAGTCAGTGGACTGCAGTAGGTGGTAAAGCACTTAGCAGACCCATCAGTCAAACAAATCAGTAACAGCTTGCACTGTACGTGCTTGAGCATTGTCCCGAAAAATGATGGTCAGGTCCTGCAGAAAGTGTCATCACTTCTGTCTCTATGGTGTTCATTTTTGGAACACAACCTAAGACCAGGTTAGAGACAGAAGTGATGACACTTTCTGCACGACCTGACCATAATTTTGCAGGACAATGTTCAATCACGTAGAGTGCAGGCTGTTACTAATTTGTTTGACTTTCCCTGCTAAGTGCTATACCACCTACTGCACTCTCCTGACTTAAGCATTCGTAGGTTCAACTCTATTTCTAAAATGAAGGAAACATTTCACGGCATTAGCTTCAGAACTGCTACAAATTCGTCGGGCAATAGACCGCGCCGCTCGAACTGTCAACACAACTGGCACTGCTAAGAGTATCTTACGACTTCCACATCGCTGGCATCGGGTTATACACAATGCTGGTGACTACCCTGAAGGTCAGTAAAACTTTGAAACACCTCTCTATTTTGTACGAGCCGTAAATAAATAGTTCAAAGAAATGGTTCAAATGGCTCTGAGCACTATGGGACTCAACATCTGAGGTCAGCAGTCCCCTAGAACTTAGAACTACTTAAACCTAACTAACCTAAGGACATCACACACATCCATGTCGGAGGCAGGATTCGAACCTGCGACCGTAGCAGTCGCGCGGTTCCGGACTGAAGCGCCTAGAACCGCTCGGCCACCGCGGCCGGCAATAAATAGCTGCCACTATTAAAGTTCCAACCCTCGTATATAAACAATCTAGTAGAAAATGTCGAAAGCTCTTTAAGATGATGCGGTCGTCTATAAGAAAGAAGCAACACCAGAAGACAATACCGATTTGAAGAATGACCGAGGGTTGAGGAATGGTGCAGGCTCTGGCAATTGACTCTGAAAGTCAATAAATGTAACATATTATGCTTACATAGGAAAAGAAATTCACAGCTGTACAACTTCGCTATTGATTACAGATTTCTGGAAACAGTATATACCGTAAAATATGTAGGCGTAAATACGTAGAGAGACCTTAAGTGGGGCGACCATATGAACAAAAATATGTAATTCATTCATGAAAGAAATGGCTTACAAAGGGCTTGTTGGATCGATTGTTGAATATCGTCCATCTGTCTGGGAACCATACGAGGTAGGACTGATAGAAGAGATAGAGAAAATGCAACGAAGAGGGGCGCGTTGTTTGAACGGCGTGAGAGCGTTACAGAGATGCTCAACAAATTGCAGTAGCTTACACTGTAAGAGATGGGTTGTGCGTCGCGGAGAGGTCTACTATTGAAATTTCCTGAGACTACTTTCCCGGAATAATTGGACAATATATTACTTCCTCCCTCATACATCTCGGAAAATGACCACGACGAGAAATTTGAGAAATTAGAGCTAATGTATAGGCTTACCGTCAATCATTCCTCCCACGCGCCATTCGCGAACGGAACAGGAAAGGGGGATCATTTAGTGGTTCCAGAAGTACCGTGAGCCACACACTGTCAGATGGCTTGCAGAGTGCTGATGTAGATGTAGATGGATCAAGAATATTTCAAGTCTTCTGTTTGCTACCGAAGCCGACTGCTGGTGATGAGATTGGGAAGTGTAAACGTGAATGAACAACCAGGGCTAACCCAGGACCAGACTGACCTCATGTATTGACAGACAGCGACTGTTAAACATTGTGGTGTTTGGTTGTAAAAAATCGTAATAAATCAGCGGAAGGAATCACTTCTGAGCTCCAGAGTGCTACAAGCAGTCCATCTGGCACATCGGCTGTGCGGGGTGAGTTAAAAAAAACGGGATGCAGTGGTCGATCAGCTGCTCATAAGCCACAAGGAGGGGTAAAGAGAGACAGTGGATGACTGGCAATGTGTGATTTGGAGAGATGAAGCACGCTACTCTGTTTCAGTCCGATGGGAGGGTTTGGGTTTGGCCAGTACCTGCAGAACGTCACGTGCCATCATGCGCAGCGCCAGAAATGAAGTACGATGGAGAAGGTGTTACGAGATGGAGGAGTTTTTCGTGGGTGGTGCAGTGTCATGGGCTTACGCCTACTCTGCCTGCAACCCTCATTACATCGGAGTTACACTATCAGCTATCTTTGTTGTAGCCAACACTCAAAGGCTTCAGTGGAAGTGAAGAAGAAGTAGAGAACCTCTTGTATGGGATGAAATTAACAGTCAACTAAGTAAAGAACATGGATTGAGAGTAAACCGAATAAAGATGAAAGTAATGGTGTGTAGAAGAAATGAAATCATCGATAAAGTTAAAACAAAAACTGGTGAAGTCAAAGTAGGCGAAGTTATGGAATTCTGCTGCCGTGGAAGCAAAGTAACACATGACTAAGAGAGCAAGGAGGACGTCATAAGCAAACTAGCACAGGCGAAGAGGACATTCTTGGTTAAAAGTAGTATATTAACATCAAAGATAGACATTGATTTGAGAAAGAGATTGTAAGTTTGAAGCACTGCATCATGTGGTAGTGAATCATGAACTGTGGAAAGTTGGAAAACAAGAGAATCAAAGCGTTTGAGATGTGATGCTACAGAAGGATGTTGAAAATTTGGTGGGCTGATAAAATAAGAAATGAAGACGTCCTCCGCAGGATCGATGAGGAAAAGAATATATGGGCAACACTGACAAGACGAAGGGCAGTATGGTAGGACATCTGCTAAGACATCAGGGAATAACTTCTATGGTACTAGAGGGAAGCTGTAGAGGGTAAAAACTGTAGAGGAAGACAGAGCTTGGAATACATCCAGAAAAGAAATGAGGACTTATGTTGCAAGTGCTACTCTGAGATGAAGAGGCTGTCAGAAGAGAGGAATTTGTAATAGGATGCCTCAAGCTGCTTAGTGAGGAGAAAAAAATATTCGTATAAGTCAATCTCAGAAGAACCACGATAACCCATCCCACCCAGTGACACAAGATTATTTGCAGAGCACAGAAGTAAATGCAGATACAATCAGTTATACAGTAAGCGGTAGAAATTGATAAGACTGATCGATGTGCAGAGGGCTGAGTATTCTCTAGAATCTGCTGAAACGTTTGAGTTGAGCTACTTATGCCATTAGGGTCACTGCAAATTTTGGCTATAAACATCTGAGTAAATTAGCTTACCACGCCTATTTTCATTCACTGCTTTCGTATGGCATCATATTTTGGAGGAACTCATCATTGAGTAAAATAGTGTACATTGCACAAAAGCGTGTAATCAGAATAATTGCTGGAGCTCATCCAAGATCATCCTGCAGACAGTTATTTAAAGATCTAGAAATCTTCAGTGTAGCCTCACAATATATATATTCACTTATGAAATTTGTTATTAGCAACCCGAATGAATTCAAAAGTAATAACAGTGTACATGGCTACAACACTAGGAGAAAGGATGATCTTCACTACTCAAGGTTAAATCTAACTTTGGCTCAGAATGGGGTAAATTATGCTGACACAAAATCTTTGGTCACTTACCTAATAGCATCCAAAGTCGGACAGATAGCCATTTAGCATTTAAAAGGAAATTAAAAGAATTTCTTAATGGCAACTCCTTCTACTCATTAGACGAATTTTTGGATATAGTAAGTGGGTAATTTCCAACCCCCACAAAAAATTAAAAATACTTAGTGTCATGTAATATTTTGTCTAATGTATTATCTTGTATAGACACCTTTTATTAACCTGACACGTTCCACATCATTACGAAGTGTCGTATTCATGATCTATGGAACAAATACTAATCTAATCTACTCTAATCTCTAATCTAATCTATGACACCCACAACCGAAAGATGGTAGAACCAGTAATTTTAGTTAATTCCTGGCTTGTTACATATCGTAATTCTTGTAATTCTTGTCAGGTGACTATATGCTTGGACTTTACCTCTGCTGTATGCTTTCTTGTCGGTAGCTTGTTTCTCATCAATCACAGTTCTACAGTGTCTTTGTCAATGTTATGATCACATTTTACCCCTGGCCTACCTGTCTTACCCAAGGTCTCCCACATCTCCTGCTGTCGTCCAATGCTCCATGTAATTTTTCTCCATTAGACATCCCCAGTACCTGTCTTGCCTATCTGAGGTTTCAATTCTTCACTTTATTCACAACGTTGATTCATGAGTACTGATCTGCACTTATCAAAAAACTGTGAGGCAGCCAAGACAGGCCACCCCATATGGAACCAGAATAAGTAAATATATCGAGGTACTGTTTTCGCTATAGCGGACGTTGTGGCAACTTTTGTGACACACGGAAGTAACTTTCAGCATTTATAGTTGCCAAGTCATGGCTCCGATTTTGCTTTTGTTTTCTTTCTTTTTCTATTTTACTATTTGCTTTTAATTTTACAATTCATAATGAAATTCGATGAGATTGTTTTCAAATAAATGTTAACAAATTAATGAATATGTTTTTTCTTGCAAAAAGGAAAAGAATTAATTCTTTCGTACAGAAACTACAGTGCAAAGACCAACTTTGCACAACAAGTGAAAACAGTTGCCCGAATTCCATTAGTCATGTTTGTAGCTTTATTTTCGTTCTGGTCTGGAGTGTTGCTAAGCCGATCTGCAATGGAATGAGTTGTCTCAGGGTGGCGAAACTCATGTAGGGACTCCCAGTAACACGACCTTGGTTCACTGCCATGCCATTTAGAACATTGAAAGTTTATTAATCCTTCATGATTTCGTTTTTTGAGTGGATGATTTAACGTCTTCCGTATCTGTTTTTGTTTGATAGTACACAGAAGCTGGGTTCATCGTATTGTGTTCCTGATTGTGATTTCTTGTGTGTATTGCACTTTTTGGATTGCAAAGTAAACATGTTCCTCATATTTGGTTGATTTTTGTTCGCATCTGTAATGTTGGGTGTAGTAAATGATTCCATATTATTTTTCCTATAGAACAGAAGCAGGTTTTGCTGCGTGATGTTCTGTGAACTCACGTACATTTGTTCCTCTTCATGAATCCATGTGTGAACTGCTCCATTTGACTGTGTTGTAAGTATATTGCTCGTATTGTACTTTATTTTTATTCACATCCATTTCTTGTACTTTCTTACGCTTAACGGAGAGCCGCATGTTAGCAACTTTAAATGGAATCATTATTCAACTTTATGACATGTTGTCATGGATTGAGTACGGTATGTCATTCTGCTTTCAACGGTGTTGCTTTTTGCCACCAAGTGTGCTTTGTAGTCTTAGCAGTGCTGGCTCTTGAGTATACATTCTGGGTCTTCACAAATTTTTAGATTCACATAAACATGAGAGTGTGAAATTAATGGCAGCTGCTGTATAATAGTTACACTTATCAACAATTTTATACAACTTCAGCCGCTGTCAGTAACAACAACAACAATAATAAAATAAACCACTGGCCATTAAAATTGCCACGCCAAGAAGAAATACAGATGATAAACGGGTATTCATTGGACAAATATACTACAACTGACATGTGATTACATTTTCACCCAATTTGGATGCATATATCCTGAGAAATCAGTACCCAGCACAACCACCTCTGGCCGTAATAATGGCCTTGATACGCCTGGGCATTGAGTCAAACAGAGCATGGATGGCTTGTACAGGTACAGCAGCCTATGCAGCATCAACACGATACCACAGTTCAACAAGAGTAGTGACTGGCGTATTGTGACGAGCCAGTTGCTCAGCCACCATTGACTAGACGTCTTCAGTTGGTGAGAGATCTGAAGAATGTGCTGACCAGGGCAGCAACCGAACATTATCGGTATCCAGAAAGGTCCGTACAGGACCTGCAACGTGCGGTCGTGCATTATCCTGCTGAAATGTAGAGTTTCGCAGGGATCGAACGAAGGGTAGAGCCACGGGTCGTAAAACATCTGAAATGTAACGTCCACTGTTCAAAGTGCCGTCAATGCGAACAAGAGGTGACCAAGACGTGTAACTAATGGCACCCCATACCATCACGCCGGGTGATACGCCAGTATGGCGATGACGAATACACTCTTCCAATGTCCGTTCACCGCATTGTCGCCAAACACGGATGCGACCATCATGATGCTGTAAACAGATCCTGGATTCATCCGAAAATATGGTTTTGCCATTCCTGCACCTAGGTTAGTCGTTGAGTACACCATCGCAGGCGCTCCTGTCTGTGATGCAGCGTCTAGGGTAACCGCAGCCATGGTCTCCGCGAGCTGATAGTCCATGGTGCTCCAAACGTCGTCAAACTGTTCGTGTAGATGGTTGTTGTCTTGCAAACGTCCCCATCTGTTGGCTCAGGGATCGAGACGTGGCTTCACGATCCGTTACAGCCATGCGGATAAGATGCCTGCCATCTCGACTGCTAGTGATACGAGGCCGTTGGGATCCAGAACGGCGTTCCGTCTTACCCTCCTGAACCCACCGATTCCATATTCTGCTAACAGTCATTGGATCTCGACCAACGCGAGCAGCAATGTCGCGATACGATAAACCGCAATCGCGATAGGCTACAATCCGGCCTTTATCAAAGTCGGAAACGTGATGGTACGCATTTCTCCTCCTTACACGAGGCATCACCGCAACGTTTCACCAGGCAACACCGGTCAACTGCTGTTTGTGTATGAGAAATCGGTTGGAAACTTTCGTCATGTCAGCACGTTGTAGGTGTCGCCACCGGCGCCAACCTTGTGTGAATGCTCTGAAAAGCTAATCATTTGCATATCACAGCATCTTCTTCCTGTCGGTTAAAATTTCGCGACTGTAGCACGTCATCTTCGTGGTGTCGTAATTTTAATGGACAGTATTGTATATAACTTGTCTGAAAAAAGCAAGAATTATTTTTGTGGAGTTTTATTGTTCTGCATATAATAATAAGCCAGCGGGGGGAAAAATGGAAGCCGTGGAGATACCTCGGATGAGAGGACACGGGCGCTCTTACACCCAGAGGAACACCCGCCTTCTGAAACCATGACAGCACAGCTTCGGCCACGCAACTGACAACAGGCAACCAACGCGGACTTCGTACCTCGGCCTCGCCGCACAGCCGCTACTGCTGATGAGGGCAGCCAACCCGACAGCTCCGACCCGACGCCCCGCGCCGGCGCAGCGCCTGCCGCCGACAGCAGTATACGACGAACGATAACGCAGAATAGTGAGACGATTCGTCCCCTCTTCCTTTCCCTTAATAACTGAGATGTGTACACGCCCAGTGAAATCGGCCCTGAGATTTATAATCTTGTTTTGTTTTTTCTAAACAGCACGAAAATAAATATATTCCTTTCATGTTTCGATCATACAAGAAATCTTTACATTCGTAAATGAACTCCTTCATTTTGTTCCCTTTGTGTTTGATTTCATTTAATTTCTCGACGTCACTACATCTGTGGCACCCAACTTAGGGCGACCTCAGCCGGCCGCTGTGAGCGAGCGGTTCTAGGCGCTTCAGTCCGCTGCTACGGTCGCAGGTTCGAATCCTGTCTCAGGCATGGATGTGTGTGATGTCCTTAGGCTAGCTAGGTTTAAAGGTTTTAAGTTCTAGGAGACTTATGACCTCAGATGTTAAGTCCCATAGTGCTCAGAACCATTTGAACCATTTTTATCCGCTATCGAGAAAAATCCCAAAAACATGATAGCGTAGGGAACTGATGACCTCAGATGTTAAGCCCCATAGTGCTTAGAGCCATTTGAATTTTGTGCGACCTCTCTGATAATTTTCATGGTATCACGTGTCACAAAATAATTTCTACAGATTCTACTACATTTTTGGCGCCCAGCGTGGGGCACGATTTGACTTCATTCTCACGTTGTTGTTAGTGTGAGAACGTCTAAGTTTCGAGACACGACTCAGAAAGAATCCCCGTTCCATTATTAGCGTATGTTAACCTCATTGTGTGAGATGTCAGGGCACGGATGGTGTGTTTGTGTGTGCTAAGTGCGTTGAAAATGGGCATATACATTAGATACAGCGGTAGTTAGTGTTGTCATTTTTGGCTCCCATTGCCTTCTCGTAATTTTTTAAGTAGTTTTAGAGTGTGTAGGTTGTTGTAGCGAATATACTGTTCCACAATTTCCATTGTTCTGTTTGCTGTTACCAGTGTTCTCATTAGCGTTGTACTGTCTCTGTTCGTTCTGTGAAGTGCCTTTAGTTTTTAGTTTAGTTTCTCTATGCAACTGAGGACTGGAACACTGTTAAATATGGAAACAGTCAATACAGTTGAGAAAAGTTCGGGGGAGTTCGAGGAAACATAAGTCACGTTTGTGGGGGATACGCAGAGTCCACTAGATCGGAGTCTCGCGATACTAGAAAAATAAGCCGCGCGGGATTAGCCGAGCGGTCTTAGGCGCTGCAGTCATGGACTGTGCTGCTGGTCCCGGCGGAGGTTCGAGTCCACCAATGACAACTCCAAAAGGTATAATGTTTCTAAGAGGAGTGGAGCTGAGAAATGGATGAGAAGTGAAAAAAGTCGTGGAGATACAGCGGAACCGAGAGGACATGGGCGCTCTTCCACCCAGAGGAACACCAGCCTTCTGACACTGTGTCAGCACAGCTTTGGCCATGCAACCGACAAAGGGCAACCAACTCGGAGATCTTACCTGGGCACCACCCCAAAGCTGCGATTGCTGATGAGGGCAGACAACCAGTTCAGCACAGCTCCAACGCCACGCGCCGCACCAACGCAGCGCCTGCCGCTGACAGCAGTATATGAAGAACGATAACGGAGAATGGTGAGACGATTCGTCTCCTCCTCCTTCCCCTTAATAACTGAGTCGTGAACACGCCCAGTCAAATCGGCCCTGAGATTTATAATTTTGTTTTGTTTTGTCTAAACAGCACGAAAATAAATACATTTCTTTCATGTTTTGATCATATAACAAATCTTTTACATTCATAAATGAATTCCTTAATTTTGTACTCTTTGTGTTTGATTTCATTTAATTTCTCGAGTTCACTACATTTTTGGTGCCCAACGTGGGGCGACCTCATTGATGATTTTCATGGTATCACATGTCACAAAATGATTTCTCCAGAGTCTACTACACTCCTGGAAATGGAAAAAAAGAACACATTGACACCGGTGTGTCAGACCCACCATACTTGCTCCGGACACTGCGAGAGAGCTGTACAAGCAATGATCACACGCACGGCACAGCGGACACACCAGGAAACGCGGTGTTGGCCGTCGAATGGCGCTAGCTGCGCAGCATTTGTGCACCGCTGCCGTCAGTGTCAGCCAGTTTGCCGTGGCATACGGAGCTCCATCGCAGTCTTTAACACTGGTAGCATGCCGCGACAGCGTGGACGTGAACCGTATGTGCAGTTGACGGACTTTGAGCGAGGGCGTATAGTGGGCATGCGGGAGGCCGGGTGGGCGTACCGCCGAATTGCTCAACACATGGGGCGTGAGGTCTCCACAGTACATCGATGTTGTCGCCAGTGGTCGGCGGAAGGTGCACGTGCCCGTCGACCTGGGACCGGACCGCAATGACGCACGGATGCACGTCAAGACCGTAGGATCCTACGCAGTGCCGTAGGGGACCGCACCGCCACTTCCCAGCAAATTAGGGACACTGTTGCTCCTGGGGTATCGGCGAGGACCATTCGCAACCGTCTCCATGAAGCTGGGCTACGGTCCCGCACACCGTTAGGCCGTCTTCCGCTCACGCCCCAACATCGTGCAGCCCGCCTCCAGTGGTGTCGCGACAGGCGTGAATGGAGGGACGAATGGAGACGTGTCGTCTTCAGCGATGAGAGCGCTTCTGCCTTGGTGCCAATGATGGTTGTATGCGTGTTTGGCGCCGTGCAGGTGAGCGCCACAATCAGGACTGCATACGACCGAGGCACACAGGGCCAACACCCGGCATCATGGTGTGGGGAGCGATCTCCTACACTGGCCGTACACCTCTGGTGATCGTCGAGGGGACACTGAATAGTGCACGGTACATCCAAACCGTCATCGAACCCATCGTTCTACCATTCCTAGACCGGCAAGGGAACTTGCTGTTCCAACAGGACAATGCACGTCCGCATGTATCCCGTGCCACCCAACGTGCTCTAGAAGGTGTAAGTCAACTACCCTGACCAGCAAGATCTCCGGATCTGTCCCCCATTGAGCATGTTTGGTACTGGATGAAGCGTCGTCTCACGCGGTCTGCACGTCCAGCACGAACGCTGGTCCAACTGAGGCGCCAGGTGGGAATGGCATGGCAAGCCGTTCCACAGGACTACATCCAGCATCTCTACGATCGTCTCCATGGGAGAATAGCAGCCTGCATTGCTGCGAAAGGTGGATATACACTGTACTAGTGCCGACATTGTGCATGCTCTGTGCCTGTGTCTATGTGCCTGTGGTTCTGTCAGTGTGATCATGTGATGTATCTGACCCCAGGAATGTGTCAATAAAGTTTCCCCTTCCTGGGACAATGAATTCGCGGTGTTCTTATTTCAATTTCCAGGAGTGTATAATGCAGCACTGTCTGTCTTCGTGGTATATGTACGAATGTCTGGCAGTCGATAGCTTTCTGAATGATTCAAACCGGACGATTTTGTATGGTGCAGGATATGAATTGTACGTTTAGTTCATCGACACGGTACGCTGTGATATAATGCCGTGTTGGAGATTGGTTTCGAGCTCTAATATTCAGGCTTCCATCCTCAGTGCCAGAGAAGTGTAATTGAGTAAGGGTATTTCTGTATTTGACGATCTCTAGGCCACTTTGCGCGGTTTAACTGTCAGTGGAATACAGTGACGTGTACAAAATAGTTTTGCACAAAAAAAGTCTCTTCTGCAGAAACAAAAAGGCGGACAGTGCTTCCACATTGGCAGCATCAGTAATTTGGTGGGTAAATTCAGTAAGAGTCGATCATAATGCTCCATTCATTCAAAAGACATCCTTCGTGACGGGGCATAGGAGCCTCTATATAGCGGTGAGAACGTTTGCATTTCGGAGATGTTTGTTGAAAGCAGGACATAACGATTTCCAGCAAGGGTAACACATGATGGACGGGGTGCAACGTTAGGACCATCAGGAGGAATGCATTCGGCGTTATTCTGGGTCTATTTTCGTAAACAGGTTTTGTTAGGACAAGAATTTCCATGTCGAAAAGATGAGACATCACGAAAGCTCGTACAAAAAAGGCCGTTAACTATTTATACAACACTTTGCAATTTCCGAGAAGGCGACTTAGCTCTTATTTACATTGCCATGTGACGTCAGAGTAACATTGAGAACCTTTTACATGTGTTTGTGCGTGTGAGCCGCTATGTAGACATCTCTCTCTGGACTGGCAGGTAGATGTCAATCACAGTAAACATGTGCACGACTGGAGGCGTCTCACATGTCCCATCAGGATCTCTAGGTACAATGCACCCTGTGCTGTTCTGAGAAGCGTGGAACAGATTTCTATAGTGCGAGACTGTGAGACTCCAACTCGGGACCTTTGCCTTTCGCGGGCAAGTGCTCTACCAACTGAGTTACCCAAGCACGACTCAAGCCCCGTCCTCACAGCGTTACTTTTGCCAGTAACTCGTCTCCTCTGGAATCATTCTGGAATATTCTCGTAAGAGTCAGGGCAACCTGTGCGCGTTGGCACAGGCGAAGGTCAATGCCGGGTGGCCAGTTAACTATATATGAAGACAGTAAATTTCTCGAAAGAACAGATACCACTGATGACCGTGCAGCTTCTCTAGAGTAAATGATAGTTAACTGAAACCCTCAGCTGCCGATAGTGTCAGTGATATACCTCGATGGTGACAGCTGAAAAATGTGTGCCCCTGGCCAGAACTCGAACCCGGGCTCTCCTGCTGTCCCCATCAAACAGGTATATCAACGACACCTGTCGGCAGCTGAGGGTTTCAGTTAATTATTATTTGAGGTAAAATAAGTTGATAGCCAACAGGAAATACCAGCAATATACTGCGCCCTATATCGCGTTAATCTGCTGCCAAAATGTGGCACAATAAGTGATGTCATTTACTCCGTTGCAAAAACAGTTAACGAACTGAGATCGCACGGTTTGGGACATCCGCAGTTTAAATCCTTCCGCGAGGAGCTGACGTGAGATTATCATGGTGTTCTGTACTTTTTTTAAGTGCTCTCATCGTGTGAAACAGTTGTTTTAAAACGTTTTTTCACCTTACGTAAAAACGTAGCATCATTCATGGACATTAAAGAAACGCCAAGTAAAGAAAAGACTTTTATGACCTCCAGTGGATATTTATTAGATCTTCATTTCTAACTGACCTTACGAGGCACTTTAATGTCGTGAGTACAGCTTTGTAGGGTAGACATTAACTTATTAAAGATGTTTTTGACATCAGCTTTGCGTTTTAAAAGAATATTGCTCTGTGGATAAAGCAACTTTCAAAAGCGTAATTTATGTACTTTTCAAATTTTGCACAAGTTATAAATTAAAGGGATCTTGAATAGAATATATTCAGTGAACATTTTGATGAGTTTGTTACGCTGCCACAGACATTGTTACTAAACTTTGCCAGAAGATTTTTGTGACTAAATCGATTGGAACTTTATTTTAGTTTTTTGCAACGGACGTTGAAAGCGCACCTCTCAAAATTCAGTTGGAGGTCATTGACTCTTTAGTAGCGTGCTCACAGACAGGTTTCGCATTTTACGTGAACATCCCCTGAAAACAGTTTCTGCATTTGTTGAAATTAACAAAATTAAATGTTACTATTTATCTGCCAAGGTGCAATGCGTTTGATGACCAGTAATCTAACTCAAAACATCGTGATGCTAGTTAAAAATATTTGAAGACAAAAGTAGTGTAACTAAAAGAGATGCTCATTTATTTTTCATGAGTAGCAGGCCACCTCCGAACTTAAGACTTCTCATTTACATTAAATCTGATGTTTGATAAAAAAACATGTGTTCTTTGCTTATCACTTTATATATGTGTTGCGTTTATGACCACGAACTTGAGTCGACGGTAGTGGTATTTAATTTCTTTTTCTTGAGCCCTGAGCCCTGTACTGCCTAACCCCCTCACCCCCCCCCCCCCCCCTCCCCCGTTCTCTACTGAAGCAACGTATCACTTGGTGGTGCTGCAGTACTCTTTATGGACGGCAATACGCAATGAAAAGTTTATTATTTCTTTCTCTGTCGCTGCATTGTGCTTCTATCGAACTGCAGACTATCAATCGCGTTTCTACAGTCCATAGTGCAATCTGCACGAAGCTGGAAAGATTCATTCATGCTGGTGGCACAGCGAAAAAATCAAAAATAAAATTTCACTCACTGACAAACTCAAGGTAACATGCCGAGAGCATCGACAGCGACGGGTTGGCAACACTGCGCCGACGCGGACTCTTCCAGTATTTGCTGCATTAAATAATTATAAAAAGCGCTGTTATTAAGCTATTTTTAAACGAATAAAGGTGTTATAAATATAATATAAGTGTTGTTGAATTAGTGGAAGTGTTAGTGAAGTATAAAATAAGATTAAACGGTGTAAGAAGCGTATTTTTCTTCTCGCGCCTGTAGCACGAATCCTAGGTCTAATTTCATGCGCGCGAATCGTAAGTAAGCAGTGAATGAAACTTATAGGTAAACGTTTCCAGTTGGTATAAATATATTATAAGTGTTGTTACATTAGTGGAAGTGTTAAATAAGATTAAACGGGGTAAGAAGTTTATTTTCCTTCTCGCGCCTATAGCACAAACTTTAGGCTTAATTTCACGCGCGCGTATCGTAAGTAAACAGTGACTTAAACTTATATGTAATCACCAGTGTTTATTATTCATTACGCTTTCAACTTATTTATATCTGCCTGAATAGTCTCTAGGGTCCTTTGTTTACGTATTAGCCAGTACTTAAATCAGTTTATACGATTTCTGTTTTTGCCATGAGTGAGAAGTGTGTGACATGCCGTAGGATCGTTAGTTCCGGGATATGGTGTGATGGGTGTTGTAGTTTCTTTCATTGGGGTGAATGTAGTGGCGTGGGAAATGGGGACATAAATGAGGCTCACCAATGGTATTGTAGAATCTGCAGTAGAGATAGGAAAATACTGGAACAGGAAGGGAAAATTGCACCTCTTCAAGCTGACCTAGACAAGGCAAGGGAGGATCTGGACAGATTAAAGAGGGAGAAGGGTTAAGAGAGGTGGGAAGTGGCAACAGGTAATAGGGGGAACAGGCAAAGGAGAGCATCAGACAGCTTTGTGATAAATCTTGAAAATAGATTTGACCTGTTGCCTCAGTCAGAATCGGATGAGCCTCGTGTAGCTAAAGCTGTAGAAAAGGCACAACAAGCTTTCAAGGACATGAAAAAGGTAGGGAAATTTGAAAAGAGAAAGAAAGTTCTGTTGTTAGGTAGTTCCCATGGTAGAGATGTTGGCCAACTACTGCAGGAAAATCTAGGTCCAGAGTACCAGGTCACAAACTTTTTCAAGCCTAGTGTAGATCTGGGTCAGGTAACAGAGGATACAGGTTCTCTATGCAAGGATTTCACAAAGGAGGATGCCGTGGTTATAGTGGGTGGTCCGGGAAACAGCATTGACAGAGACTCTGAATATTCCATAGAGAGTGACCTGGTGAAGATAGCATCAGCAACGAAGCATATGAGTGTGGGATTTGTGTCTGTGTTGAGACGCCATGATCGGGCTCATTTTAACTTTTCTGTACTTGGAGTTGGAGTGGCTGCTTAGGACGGATATAGGGTCCCATATTGGTTCGATTCCTGTGGATGCTATTGATAGGAGGGATTACACTAGGCACGGCCTTCACCTCAATAGGAAAGGGAACGGAAAACTGTCTGGCTTGATTGCAAAAAACTTAAGGGGGGACACTGTCACAAGTGGTAAAATTCCAGTGGTCACAGGTGTCAGAGGAATGCCTTTTTTAGGATAGGGAAGGGGGATAGAAAACGAGTTTTAAGAGAGATTGGCAGTCAGACTCAGTTTGAGAAAATAGATGAACAGAAGTCACATTTTAGCATACAGCCTCCATTTAAACAATGTTTAACAGAAAGTAATCAGAAACTGCCAGTTCATCTTCACCAAAGCAGTTATAATCGCATTAGTATGCAGTATCAGTTATCTTTATTACACCAGAACATTCCGGGACTCAGAAATAAAGTTGATGAACTACTCATTTGTATCGATGAAATGAATTCATCTAACGAAATTGACATAATCTGCCTCTCTGGACATCAAGTGACCACTGGTATAGATATGTTAGACATTTCAGGATTTAACCTAGCTTCCTACTTCTGCAGAGTAGATATGGAGGCAGGAGGAGTTGCCACATTTATTAAAAGCTGCCATAAATTCAAGAACATTGACATTAATAAATTCTGTTTAGAGCAGCATCTAGAAGCATGTGCAACAGAAGTAGAGTTCCATAACAGACCCTATATAATAGTAACTATTTACCGAGCACCTGCAGAAAATTATAATCTATTCATAAATCATCTAGAAGCTCTTTTGGGTTATTTAACAGTAAGAAACAAAGAAATTTTGACTGCTGGTGACTTTAATAAAGATTTTCTAATTCAGTCTTCCAGTAAACATTTACTGCAGTTGGTAATATTGTCTTTCAATCTAACTCACGCTGTAAACTTTCCAACTAGGATCACTAAATCCTCAAGGACAGCCATTGATAACATTTTTATAGACAAATCAAAGGGACAAAATCATATTATAAAACCTGTAATAAATGGACTATCAGATCATGACATGCAGCTCCTTGTTTTAGATGTAAATTCTAAGCAGATTATCAAGACTGCTAAATCTGAGTACAGGAGAGTATTCAATCAACCAAAAATTGAGTGTTTTAGAAAACTGCTCAAAGATATGAACTGGAGAGATGTTTATAGTGCTCATGACATGAATGAAAAATATAACACATTCATGAACAATGTCAGTACCATGTTTGAAAACTGTTTTCCTCTAAAAGTTACTCAAATTAAACAGAAGTCTATAATAAAACCATGGATCACACAAGGAATAAAGATTTCTTGTAAGACAAAAAGGAAAATGTATCTGTCGACCAAGAATAGCTCCAACGCTGATGATTTAGCTAAACACAAGGAATACTGTAAAATATTTAAAAAAGTAATTCAGGCATCTAAACAGATACACTACGAGAAGAAGATAGCAATGTCAGGGAACAAAATAAAAACAATATGAGATATAGTGAAAGAGGAGACTGGCAGAACCAGAGAGGAACAGGAGCAAATAGCACTAAGGGTAGATGACACATTAGTAACCGATGGGCATAGTGTGGCAAATCTATTTAACAAGTACTTTATATCTGTTACTAATAGAATGGAATTGTCAGGATCAGTAAATAATGCCCTTGAATATCTGAAACTAGCCTTTACAAATAGCTTTAGGAACATGAATATGTCACTCACATCACCAAAAAAATAACTTCCATAATAAAATCTTTAAAAACAAAGCATTCTAGTGGTTACGATGAAATATCAACAAAGTTAATTAAGGCATGTTCTTGTGAGTTTAATACAATTCTAAGTTACTTGTGTAACCAGTCAATTATAACTGGGACATTTCCTGACTGGCTGAAATATGCAGATGTTAAGCCTCTATTCAAGAAAGGGGACAAAGAGATGCCATCAAACTACAGACCGATTTCACTTTTGCCAGCATTCTCAAAAATTTTAGAAAAAGTAATCTACAGGCAGCTTCTCAACCATCTGACCACAAATAACATATTATCAAGAAAACAGTTTGGATTTCTGAAGGGTTCTGATATCGAAAAGGCTATTTACACCTACAGCGAAAATGTACTTAATTCATTAAATAACAAGTTACAAGAAGCAGGAATTTTCTGTGATTTGTCAAAGGCATTCGATTGTGTAAACCACAACATCCTTTTAAATAAATTAGAATTCTATGGTGTCACAGGCAGTGCTGCAAAATGGTTCAAGTCATACCTCCTTAACAGGAAACAAAGGGTGTCAGTGCAAGGGACTAATGAATTAAGTCATCAGTCATCATCAGAATGGGAAGAAATTACATGTGGTGTCCCACAAGGATCCATCTTAGGGCCATTGCTTTTTCTTGTGTACATTAATGATCTCTCATCAGTTACACTGCCAGAAGCAGAGTTCGTTTTGTTTGCAGATGACACAAGTATTGCAATAAATAGTATGTCGAGTGTAGTTCTAGAAATATCTGCTAATGATATTTTCATGGATATTAATAAATGGTTTAAAGCCAACTCACTGACATTTAAGTTCGAAAAGACTCACTATATGCAATTCAGAACCTGTAAGAGCTTTCCACCCAGCATATGCATAAAGTACGAAGAACAGCGCATAGAAGAGGTTGACAGTCTTAAATTCCTGGGATTATAACTTGATAATAAATTCAGTTGGGAGGAACACACCACAGAACTGCAGAAACGCCTTAACAAATCTGTATTTGCAAATTCGAGTGTTAGCAGACATAGGCGACATAAAAGTGAAAAAGCTTGCATACTTTGCCTACTTTCATTCCATAATGTCATATGGTATAATATTTTGGGGTAACTCTTCAAGTCAAACAAAAGTTAACAGAGTCCAAAAGCGTGTAATACGTATTATTTGTGGCGTAAACTCACGGACGTCTTGTACAAACCTCTTCAAAGAACTGGGTATACTAACTACTGCCTGTCAGTATATTTACTCCTTAATGAAATTTGTCCTAAATAATATATCTCTTTTTCCAACAAACAGCTCAGTTCCTACATACAATACCAGGAACAAAAATGATCTGCACAAGGACTTAAAAGCACTTACTTTAGTTCAAAAAGGGGTCCACTACTGAGGAACACTCATCTTCAATAATTTGCCAGCAAACATAAAAAATTTAGTTACAAACAGAGATCAGTTTAAAAGGAGCCTGAAAGACTTACTAGTAGCCAACTCCTTCTACTCCATTGACGAATTTTTTAATAGAAACAAATGATGTGTTGTATATATTTATACTATTAGTATTGTTATTTCAGCTTAAAAAAATAAAAAAAGGTGACAATTTCCACATCCACAAGGATCTCCTCAACATGGATCTATGGAACGAAAACTAATCTAATCTAATCTAAAAAAGGGAGACAGGCGACATAGACAGGCGACAGAGACAGATGTCACCTATGACAGCGACATGTTGTTGCTGTACCCAGCGACAGACTCTACAGTGGGTCGTTCGAATTCGAAGACGACGGTTGTCTGCGAAAACATGTCGACTAATAAAATTGTGCGTTTACTTATTGAAGAGGAGGAAGATGATGATTTGCTTTTGTACCAATGTTTAAAGAGGAGACGCCCTGTTAACTCGATGTTCAAGGAACGACGCAAGGAAGGTTTCTACATGTTAGAAAAACATTTACGAAGTGATGAAGAAAAATTTAGATAATATTACAGATTAAATAAAAAACAATTTAATTTTATTTTGAATTTAATTCATGAAGAATTACAACCAAGAACTACAAGAGATGTGATTACAGTCGACAAAAATTATTCTTAACGTTAAGGTATTGTATTTGTATCGTCTTATATCATATTTTCAATTTCTTCTACACTGAAATTACGCTGTTCTTGAACATGTGGTAGCGTCAAATCAGTAGGCTTCTGGGGCGAGTATGCATACATGGCAATGAAATTGGTGGAAACAGAAGGCTTTCAAATTATGTAATCAGGAGCACTTGCAGTTTGACTTGGGGAATTTGAGTGACATGAACTAGAGTTAAATGACACTTCGGTACTGAACTGCTGAATAAAAGAATCAGGATTCTCAGCTCCCATCATTTGATACTAAATCAGGATGTTAAAAATTTCTTGCTTCTCTTTTAGTTTGTAAATTTGTGGTAGCGAGCGCAAAAAATCTCCGACGTGATTACAAAATAAATGTATTTCAATATCATGTTTCTGTGTTATTTTATTGAACAATGTCTGCCGACTGTCATCCTTCTTTTTTAAGTAATTGAGAATGGTATCACCTTTTTTTGTTTCGGAGTCATCGTTTAGTATTAGTAGCCACAGTACTTGTTGTAGGTTGGCGGCCTGTAAGAGTTTCATTCGCAACTCCTTCCTCATTCCCCTCCCTGTAAGTGACAATATTTTCACCCCCAGATTGCTCAGCAGTATCATCTCTGTGTACCCTGTCTTTCACTATGTTAGTTCCGCCAATTCTATGGTGAGATACCGTCTCAAGAAAACTGAACTGTTTATATATTGTCTTAGGTGCAGCAGATCCTGTTCCTGATTTATTGTTGCGCTTCAATCTATTGTAGGAGTCTTTTGGTATTTCCACCATCTTTTACAATCCTCACCAGTGACGAAAATGATGACATGCATTTTACATGTTAACATTCAAATACTAATCACAATTTCTTACGTATGTTGTGTACATTTAAAAAACACATATTGTCTATACAAATAATGATAAGGAATTCTTTTTCCTTTTTTACAGATTCATGGCCACAGGGGAAACATTTAAGTCCTTGTCATATGCCTATCGCATATCAGATGGCTATATCTCCCAGATCGTTAGGAAAGTTTTGAATGTATTGAGAACAAAACTGATGCCAATAGCACTGCCCGTGCAAAATGAAAATACTTTTAAACAGGTTCAACAAGATTTCTGGCAGAAATGGAATATACCAAACTATGTGATGGCAAACATATCCACATAAAAAAACAGCGTATTTGGTTTTTTTCCAACTATAATAATTACTTTTCTGTTGTTCTGTTTGAAATAGTTTACGCCAATTACAAATTCATTGTTGTAGATGTTGGTTCTTATGGCAAAGCTGTATTTTTCAAAAATCCGAAATGGGGAAAAAGATTGTCACAAACAATTTTAATTTCCCTGCATCTCAATGCCTTTCCAACACTGATACTTTAATGCTGCACTTCATAATCGGCGATGAAGCATTTGCACTTAGTAATTACGTGTTGAAGCCATACTCTCGAAGAGTTGCATGAATGGATCGGAAAAAGAAATTTTTAACAACCATTTGTGCCGTGCTCATAGAGTAGTAGAAAATGCCTTTGAGTCATTGCCCCAAGTGTTTAGAGAGTTTTCTACACCAATTGCAATTTTACTACAATTAGTAGATGACCTAATTACAACAGCTTGTTGCCTACATAATACTCTGCGAGATGCTTATCTTGAAGATCAACCAATTCCCTTCTGTCAATGTGAAACATCGACTCAGTCAACAAGTATGATAGAATTGGCGCATAATGGAGGTTTTACAAACAGTGTTGGATTTGAGGTGAGAGACAAGCTTAAATGGTTATTTTGTTGTACACAGGGTGGAGCACCATACCGAGATAATGCTGTACATAATGGTAATTGATCCTCATTGAACTTTCATAGTTACTTTGAATACTAGTTACAAGAAACATACATAACGATATGTATATATTATTTATTTACGAAATTAATTTGATTATATATCATGTTTGTACATACTTATATAAATGTGAATACTTGGCAAATAAAATGTGTGGTTAAATATATAATATTCACTGTTTTTATTGAGCTCCTTCCCTATATCTTTCCATACACAGGGTGTTACATAAAGGTACGGCGAAACTTTCAGGAAACATTCCTCACACACAAATAAAGAAAAGATGTTATGTGGACATGTGTCCAGAAATGCTTAATTTCCATGTTATAGCTCATTTTAGTTTCATCAGTATGTGCTGTACATCCTCGATCCACCACCAGTTGGCCCAATTGAAGGAAAGTAATGTTGACTTCGGTGCTTGTGTTGACATGCGACTCATTGCTCTACAGTACTAGCATCAAGCACATCAGTACGTAGCATCAACAGGTTAGTGTTCATCACGAACGTGGTTTTGCAGTCAGTGCAATGTTTACAAATGGGGAGTTGGCAGATGCCCATTTGATGTATGGATTAGCACGGGGTAATAGCCGTGGCGTTGTACGTTTGTATCGAGACAGATTTCCAGAACGAAGGTGTCCCGACAGGAAGACGTTCGAAGCAATTGATCGGAGTCTTAGGGAGCACGGACCATTCCAGCCTATGACTCGCGACTGGGGAAGACCTAGAACGACAAGGACACCTGGAATGGACGAGGCAATTCTTCGTGCAGTTGACGATAACCCTAATGTCAGCGTCAGGAAGTTGCTACTGTACAAGGTAACGTTGACCACGTCACTGAATGGAGAGTGCTATGGGGGAACCAGTTGTTTCTGTACCATGTACAGTGTGTGCAGGCACTATCAGCAGATGATTGGCCTCCACGGGTACACTTCTGCGAATGGTTCATCCAACAATGTGTCAATCCTCATTTCAGTGCAAATGTTCTCTTTACGGATGCGGCTTCATTCCAACATGATCAAATTGTAAATTTTCACAATCAACATGTGTGGGTTGACGAGAATCCGCACGCAATTGTGCAATCACGTCGTCAACACAGGTTTTCTGTGAACGTTTGCGCAGGCATTGTTGGTGGTGTCTTGATTGGGCCCCATGTTCTTCGACCTACACTCAATGGAGCATGATATCATGATTTAATATGGGATACTCTACCTGTGCTGCTAGAACATGTGTCCTTACAAGTATGTCACAACATGTGGTTCATGCACAATGGAGATCCTGCACATTTCAGTCGAAGTGTTCATACACTCCTCAACAACAGATTCGGTGACCAATGGGCTGGTAGAGGCGGACCAATTCCATGGCCTCCACGCTCTCCTGACCTCAACCCTCTTGACTTTCATTTATGGGGGCATTTGAAAGCTCTTATCAACGCAATCCCGGTACGAATTGTAGAGACTCTTCGTGCTCATATTGTGGATGGCTTTGATACAATACGCCGTTCTCCAGGACTGCATCAGCACATCAGGGATTCAGTGCGACAGAGGGTGGATGCATGTATCCTCGCTAATGGAGTACATTTTGAACATTTCCTGTGACAAAGTGTTTTAAGTCACACTGGTACGTTCTGTTGCTGTGTGTTTCCATTCCATGATTAATTTGATTTGAAGAGAAATAATAAAATGAGCTCTAACATGGAAAGTAAGCATTTCTGGACACAATTCCACATAACATATTTTCTTTCTTTGCGTGTGAGGAATGTTTCCTGAAAGTTTGGCCGTACGTTTTTGTAACACCCAGTATTGTCCTTCGCAAGTGTATTTTTGTATGCATCTAATTTGATGTAATATAGATGGGGGTTGACAGAGGCCAAATTGATCAGTTTCTTGTCTTCCTCTCGAGAAAAATACATATTTACGCTCGGCGACACGCGACACACTGGCCTGGGAGTAGCAGTGTCGCCCGTCGTGTGCGCGATAGGTACAGGCATGACGTGCAGTGCAACACTTGTCATGCCTGTGAACGAGCTCACATCAGAAACAATAGAGATCAGTTGTGTCGCTGTCGCCAGGCGACACTTCTCTCTTTTGCCTGTCTCTGTCGACTGTCGCTGTCATTGTGCACGGAATGTTACCTTCAGGAAAACTATGCAGCTATTTTGCAACATAATAATTGACATGCAAAGTCACACGTGAAGAGGTTTCTTATAAAAGCGTGCACACGAAGAGCTACCTCAGAAAAGTGTGCACAATAATGTAAATTCGTCTGCTTTTCTTCACTATTGTTAGAAGCTAACTATTATTACTTTTTCGTTCAATGACACTTTAGAATAGCACAGGATTGGTCTTTATGGCTACGCTTCTGCATTACTAAGCAAATCACATTTTATATTGTGTGATGAATATTCATTGCATTGTTGTACTATAATAATTACGACAATGCAAAAAAAACTAACATGACCACAAAGTCGAGCGTCATTTGTCGATTGCGTGTTATCGGAAGTTCTCAGTTCCTTTCACAAGATGCGGGCCCATCGTTGCCGCACTGCGATACGCAATACCACGATGCACCTAAAGATGCCCAATCCTGGTCTAGAGCATTTTCCCTTGTAAATGCTTGAAATACACCAGTAGTTAGACAAATGTATTTACGTGTTATTAACAGGTACTATGCACAATACATTTAAACATAAAATAATGTAGTAGGATCATCCTCCCACTAAAGTGAAAATTTCAAAGTAAATAATACACACTATCATGCTTTGTTTAGTTTATTATGTATAACTAGAGTTGACCAAATGCAGTACCATTCGATATGATGGAAGTACATTCACACTAAATCATACAATACCATGTACAAATATGGACTTCGATGTAGAATATTTTTCTGTGTAATAGTAATATTTTATCATTAAGACTATAAAGCATATTCAGTGGCAAGAAACAGCAGCATTCAAAGCAGAATTACATATTCATTGTGTGACAACATGTAGTAAAGTCGAATACCAGTACTATCAAAAGCTTTTAATGTAGAATTCTCCATTAAATGAAAGTACAAAAAATGGAAGTGAACAAAAATAAAACAGAAACGAGCGAAAGCCGAATGCCAGTATGTCAAAAGCTTCAAACATGGAACTCTCCATTAAATGAAACTACAAAAAATGGAAGTGAACAAAAATAAACTAGAATACGAGCAATACACTTATAGTGCAATTAAATCATGTAGTACACATGTGGGTTCACAAGCAGGAACAAAAATAACCAAATATATATCAGCCCCTTAGAACACAATGTAAAGAAACCAGCTTCTGTTTATATGTCGCTGCAGTAGTAGTAGTTTATTCATTCATAGACAATTTACACTGCATGGTTTTCATCAGAAAATACATAGTAAATAAACTAAATTATATATATATATATATATATATATATATATATATATATATATATATAGTTATAAGTATTCACTGTATCCTGGAGATATAAGGGTGCATAATACCCCACAAAATCTCACATTAAAATCGCATATGCATTTTTGATTATTTACATAAAAGATATTGTACATAGAATATTTAGTTGAGATTTAAATAAAGACATAATTGTTGTGACAATTCTGTTCAAAATATTAATTCGAATCATAGCAAACATTTGACTGAAAATACTATTAACATTGACTATGGCATATAGCACACAAATATAATTATTTACTACTATGTTGTTGAAGGTATTCATTTATATGGCAATACCAGTTGTGTGTTATATGTATGCAGATCTGAGTTGATTTTGAAATTTTCACTGCACCTTTTTATATTAATTATACTTTTTTGTATGTAGAGGCACGGTACAGGTAGAACATTTAGCTGTTGGAATAACAACTTGGAGGACGTTAGCCTTGAACCATTGGTAATTATTAAAACACCTCATTTCTGTAGTCTAAACATAACAGCAGTGTGAATATAAGCAAAGTAGATATTTCTGCTACACAGTTTACTGGACACGTTACTATATGTGCGTAGTCCAAAGCAAGCAGAACATAACTTGTTAGTGTGATAGTGGATGTTGGCTTTCCAGAGTAAATTTTCATCTATGTGGACACCGAAAAATCTTATGATAGCTACTCTCTTAACTTGTTTATTTTGTTGAAGTTTATCTGGTAATAAATATGCAACCAGTCGCTTTTTTACAATTTATTCAACCATGAACATGTTTTCAAGCCGCTGCACAGTTATCATAAGATGGAGGTGTTACAAAAACATTATGTTGTGCACCAAGTATAGTTAGATGCTGTGCTGGTGCTGAGTCCACTGTCATGTGGTATCCATATCATATTGCTTCCTATAATGTACATTATTAAGCTATGTACACAAAGTATTTAGCTACATGTAGTTTTACACTTTATTTTGTATTCCGAGGTCCAGGTCATTTTGTGACTGTTTTCATGTAATGGATGTAATTAGTATTTAAAATATTTAAGGTTAACTTGTTCGTTTCAAACCAGTTTCATGAATATTCCCGAACTCTAGTTACAGATAATGGCAATATTTCTCTTGCATCAGTGACAACATTCATATCATCATCAACCTCAGTTATATGTGTGCCATTCATCGGACTTTCGATGTTATTTACATAAATAAAAAATAAGAGAGATCGTAGAACACTTCCCTATGGCACACCCTAACAATTTGAAAATCAGACCTGTAAGCTATACTATGGGTTTTAATGTTGGGTGAAGTGATTTCTAGTATCTGTTTTCTACTTTGGAGATAAGACTGAAACAATTTTTTTGCAACCCCTCATATACCAACAGCTTCTAATTTGTCTAGCAAGACAGCATGTTGGACAGTATCAAATGCCCTTAATAAGTCCAAATTTATTCCTATTGTATTATTGTTTCTGTCTAGTACCATTACAATTTTTTCGGTGAAATGGGTGATAGCTGATTCTGTACTCAGTCCTTCACAAAAAAGTGCTAGTTTACAAACAAGAGATTGAATTTTCGAGATTTCATGACTGCCTCTATTACTTTTGAAAATACAAATAACAAAGCTATTGGTTTATTAATCATATATATTGCCCTTTTTATACACTGGTTTTATTTTTGAAATTGTCAATCTTTGAAGGGGGACTCCTTCTGATAATAACATGTTTATGAAATATGAGAGTGGTTCTGATACGACACTAGCACAATTTATTATAACTGAACCACTTATCTCATCAGTCTGTTTTTATTATCCTGAGAGCTTCTGATTTGTGTGTGGGGCATAGCAATCTTGAGTTGACACTTTGTTCTCTTGGAACAGGGGTTTCATTATCCATAAGACAATTTTTACTGAGGTTGACTGGACTGTTTGTAAAGTACTGATTTATGTAGTTTGCCAGATCAAGATTTTGGAGTAACACACTGTTATCATCTTCTAGAAAAATGTGATTTTCACTTTTAACATTTTTGTTTATTTTTTACTACATTCTACATTGTTTTTATGTGTTTGCTGACCCTAAAATTACTTTGGCATTGTCCATTGTTTTAGTTTTTTAATCATCTGCCTACAAATGTTCTTATATGTCTTAACATAGCTTGTTAAGTGTTCATCTTTTTTGTCCTTTTCGATTTGACTGAGATGTGTTAGGGTTTGACTCGACACATTCAAAGCAGGTGATATCCAGTGGCTATTGTTCCTTGGCATGAAATTGATATTTGTAATGGATTTTTGGAATGCACATCTCAAATAGGGATTGCAAGTACTAGAAAATGTTTATATGAGTCATTAGCTGTTGTTTTTGAAAATACATTTTCCCAGGTTTCTTTTGTTATCATCTGAATAAAAGTATTTACTTTTCCACTGCAGAAGCTCCTTTTATATCCCTACTTATATTTTAATACCTCAGGTATAGAAAAATTACACGTGTGATGAGTATGTTCTGATTTGAAACACTAAAGTTTACATTTAGTGCCTCAGTGGAACCATTTTCCATATTTATGAAGATATTATCTAATAGGGAAGATGATGGCTCTGTTATTCTGCTGGGGTCTGTAAAGAGTGTTTTCATGTGAAAGCTGTTTAGGATACTTAGAAGCTGTTTCTTTTCTCCAATTTCAATTAATATATTAACATTGAAACCCACCTTGATAATAATTTCACTGCATTATTACATAAAGTGGTTAACAGTAGTTCTAGCTTCTTAAAAATGTGTTTTTATCACCCACTGTTGAACTATATATTGATATGACCATTAGTTTTATACTATCCTCCTCAGTTTTTCCCCTATGGCACATGATTCACAATGGTTTTTTTTTTCAGTATTTAGATGGTCCACTTCTGTTTTTGCTTTCAACTATAATCCTGATCTTGTACAAATGCATAGTCCACCAGTTTTACATACACTGTGGCAGTAATGAGATGATTGTTTAAATTTGCTTATATTTATACTACTTAATTCACTGCCCTTGCACCAAGTGAGGTGGCACACTGGTTAGCACACTGGACTCTCATTTGGGAGGATGGTGGTTCAGTCCTGTGTACAGCCATCCTGTTTTAGGTTCTCCGTGATTTCTCTAAATTGCTTCAGGCAAATGCCAGGGTGATCCCTTTGAAAGGGCACAGCTGTCTTCCTTCCCCATCCCTCCCTAATCCGATGAGAGCGATAACCTCACTCTTTGGTCTCTTCCACTGAATCAACCAACTGCCTTTGCACTAGTTTTCAGATAAACTGGTACATGGGACACCAGCATAATTATTTAAATCTACTTCTAGATCTAACACTCTGTTCTTGAGGCACTGTATATTTTGACATATTATCCTAAACAGTTCACAAGTATTTTCATTTTCGTCATTACCTGATAATGTGCTGCTTTTTTCCTGATGCTTGTCCTTTATCTGCAAGTTTTCAGACTGATTTATCACAATCTTTTCCTTTTCTTTGTTTGAAGCCATAAAAAAAATGCTCATTAAGTGGAGCAGATGCACCTCGCCTTTGGCATCATTTATTCTACCCAACATTACGGATGCGAGCAAAAATCCTTCAGAATCCGAACAGCATACTTACAACACAGTTCAAAGAGCGCAATACACAAAAGAAGTCGTAATCAAGAACACAATGTGATGAAGCCATTTTCTGTGTCATGTCAGGCAATTTTTAGGTTTCGCAATGTGATAAAGGGCAGTTATTTCCAAACAGTCAAAACTACAATGTAAGTTTTCATAAATAAATAATGTTATCCTCAAAAGGCGACCGCGATGTCATTTATAAAATATTACATGAGTGTGAATCCCGGCTACGAAAAGTTAACTTTGGTTTTTGATTGAGATTTGCTAGGTCACGAAAACGTTCCCAGTCACTCACTTTACCACTAGACTATGAGACTGACCATAAAGTATAAATTAAAAATATTGCCAGAAATACAAGTGTTTCGGAAAGCATGAATACGCATTTCGGCACCAAATTTTGCAGTATTCGAAGTTCACTGACATGGCACCAGGGGCGCTGCTGTCATTCTATGCTTCCATACGGAACTGTACATTCGATACTACGAGACAGTTAGTCGATAAGGACAGCTGTTTGTCGCGAGTGCGCTTTTCGATACATTGTTATCGATTGTTGCAGTTGTTTACGTTTTACAGTCGAATGTTATTGGCTTGGTTCCGACTTCCGAGCTAGAAAGTAAATAATGTGCGGGTTGTGAGGAATACAGTGCTGTTGTATGGCACGTAATACTGAGTAATCGAAGTTCTTTTTCTTTTAAAGGCTTACATACTTATTGAGCATTCACAATCGTCTTAAACAATGTTGCGCCTCTTGCAAAGAAGTGTAAGTACATTGCTTTTCTTTAATAATGCAAACACTTCACAGTTTTAGCTAATAATTTTTTGGAATTTAGACAAATTTATTTGGAGTAGACTTTTTTTATGCCTCTGTGTGCGGTTCCATCGTAGTTTATATATGCTTCTTAGTGATAATGTCTGGTGTCCACTCTAGAACGTAATGCGACAGGTGTTTATACAGGCGGTCTCGATTGACAATATGCTCGTCGTACATTTATTCTCATTAAGTTTGTCGTCTACAATCAATCCCCCCACGGACTACGCTACAAGTATGTCTGTCACTACAGCCAGTTTCACAGGCAGATGCACTGTCAGTCTAGCCAAAATAACAGTAGCAACAGTAAATCTAATCCTATAAGGAGAAATTATTTACTCCGTCCATCTATCACCCTTAGTTTGGCCTTGAAAGAAGTGAGGTATTTAGCCATAATAATGTCCGTCCACATACCCAGTATGTAAAGAATTTTAATAATAAAATTACCTTGGTCATCATGTTGCCAGTGTATTGTGATTGTAAAACTGACCTATTATGGTTCCTAGTGACATGTCACAAATATTATCCAAGGAACATTCAAATAACCAATGCCAAGCTTATTTTATTCCTTTTTATATATTTAAATGAGTAGAATTATCATTGAAGTATAGAACACTGGCAATAGGCTTTCTGGGAGTCAGGACACATTATTTATTTGATGCACCATGACTTCTAAGACTTAAGTCAATTACATCATTACAATGCTGTGTATTATTCCTTAGCTGAGACTACAAAATATGATAGTACCTTTGGGTTTTGGAACTTGAGAGTCAGAAGCAATAGTGGACTGACGTTTCAGATTCAATTTTCAGAGTACTGTTGTTATGCTTCAGTGCATATGGAATACAATAGTGAATGCAAGAACTGCCCGGTAACCACTCATTGTGAAATTTACGTGCAGAGGAAGGGAGAAGTACCAGAATTATAAAGAATGCAAATACAGAGAGAGAATATGAGGCCGTGTAGCTGCCAGTTTTCTTATTGTCATTCACTTCTGTTGTAAAACTTTATTAAAACATCTGGGCTGAAGATCAGGATTGATGTACAAAATTATTTTCTAACATTTTATCCCCATCTGTGGTAGAGTGAAATCTCTAGTTTTTTTTACCTGAAGGCACCTGATGCAAGTTGGGACAAAATACTTTTATAAGTCAGTCATGGCCTGCCATATCAGAAGTTTCAGCAGAAGTAAACAGTGACCGTGAAGCAGTCATCTGTGCATTATTCTGTTGAAGAAATTACTCTTTAGATAGTATTCCCCAGTGAAGACACTTTTATGTGAATTACTTGCAGCTGAGTAACCACAGGATGAATGATGTATGTACAAAATATTCATCAAAATTATCAGTGATTTGTTTCTTATTTAATACAGCCTTCATAGCTAAGAACTTTGTAGTTTTAGTTACTTACAATGAAAACTGCATTAAATATGGAATAAATGTAGAAGCTAGTGTACGCTGTTTCCACAACCTTTATTTTGTATTCACATGCATTGCTTTTGCCAACTCATAACAAAATTGTCAGTGACCAACTTAACCTGGACCTGAAGCTACACTATACGTGAGTCTGTCACCACAGCCATGATTTCAAAAGGGTACACTGTCAGACTCAACATTTTTTCTCCTTCTACATGCAATCTGCAGAAAAGAGTATGGAAACAATACAGGACAAAGAAATATGTCCATAAAATTCGAAAATGCTGTTTTTAGCTGGCAGCGGTTTCCTCTTGAAGTTCCCTTGCATACCACATGGAATGGTGCAAATTGTCTGAATCGTTCTTTCATCTATCCGCTACTTACTGGACAGACATATTTAAGAAATGTCATTTCTATACCCATACTGAAGTGTCTCAAGAAATTTGTCCATTACCATAAATTGAGAGGAGGTAGAAATTGAAAGAAAAATCCAGTCTATTGCAACCTTATACATGAGTGCAGGCTTTCTCGGTGAATTTCATATATGAAGTCTTCACGGGTTGTCAGCCGAGTAGCATCGTCGTCTCGTAGTAACGTTTTGATGGAATGTGTCTCCATCACTTTCAGGCGAAGATGATGGAGACGCATTCCGTCAAAACGTTACTACGAGACGACGATGCTACACAACTGACAACCCATGAAGACTTCATATATTGCAACCTTAATTGCAGAGAGTTAAAAACAAACTGATAAGAGTAGCTAGTTACTAATGAGTAAATTAAAACTGTAGGTGCAGGCTGCATGTGCTCCAAAAAATAAGCATCTAACAAACAATCGGTAAAAGAAAGAAAAAAATTAATAAAATCATGTTATGTAAACATACAAGAAATTGAATATTTTTATTTTGAAATTCCTGCCACTTTCTCCACTCAATCCTTTCTTTTTCTTAGTCTATAACGTGCAGTCCAGAAATACTTGATTTTTTTCCGAAAGTGGCCCAAGCAAACTAATAGGTTGAACACCACTGTTTTAAACCCTCATATTCAAGTTGTGTTGGTTTAGCTTTGATCTACAGCATTCTTAAGTCTATAATATTTTATTTGACATAGCCAACCTTTACATATGTATGACGAGAAGAGACCCAATGATTTTGGGTAGTTTGTTCTTGCACAAATCATTGTGTTGGAACATGAACAGGTAAAGGATCTTCTTCAGATTGATGCTTCTAAATATTGTGCTTATAATAAACATAAATTTTCATTATGTGACATGGAACTTGAAATCTCTTGTTAGAGTGCAAGGGATAAAAATCACTGCAGTAATATATTTTTTGGGCAAGAGTGACAATATCATATGTGCCACATAAAAAGAGTGTGATCAGTCAGAATTATTCATATCACTTTTGGGAGTTTTATTACAGTCTAGTGGGACCAGACAAGCAAACTATTCAACATTTTTGTTGAACATACATGCTTAGTAAATAGAAAAATAACTGCAATCTCTCACTGCAGCATTCAGCATGACTATTTTTCTTTTAGTTATAAACTGTGTTCATCTTCCTTATTCCAAACCAGGAACATAATATATAGCTAAAATTGTAGTAATAAAACAATGCAAACTCAAAGCTGGGATGTCAACAATACAAAGGAAAAGATAGATTGCTACTTACTGTAAAGATGACACATTAAGATTCGAACAGGCACAATGAAAAGACATATACACTACAGCCTTCATCCAGCCTTTGTTAGATAAGGAAAAACAAACATACACATTCACACAAGCAAGCACGCACGTCTGACGCACATATGAACGCCATCTCACACTACAGCTCGGGAACTGCCAGTCCTGTATGTGTGAGGTGTGCTTGCTTGTGTGAATTGATGTGTGTGTGTGTGTGTGTGTGTGTGTGTGTGTGTGTGTGTGTGTGTGTGTGTGTGAGAGAGAGAGAGAGAGAGAGTGTTTCCTTTTCTGATGAAGGCTGTGGCTGAAAGCTATTGTGTAAGTGTCTTTTCATTGTGCCTGTCTGCAGCTTAATGTCATCTTTACGGTTAGTGGCAATCTATTTCTTACTTATATTATTGTAATAATAAAATAATTCTATGTTGTATGACTGGGTCTAAGTGTCCAGTGGCCACAATATTTTGGCCAACAACCATGTTGCCATCATCAAGTGCAAGTTCCAATGCCTTATTAAGGCTACAGTCACAATTTATCAGCTGGTCACCTTTTTCTATCTTGGTGGATTCCACAGTGATACAGTTGTGTTATTTTGCCATCTGTGTGAGAATCTTAGTGCTGCTGTAACTCATTTCATGTAGAAAGTGCTGTGCAACTGTGAACTTGTTGGGCACAGTAGTCCGGTATGCCATTGATATTAACTGTAGCCATCTCTGATGGTATGTATGCCATGCTTTGTTGACAGGATATTTAGTAAGCATTAGATTTCCATATTATGAGGCTGCCCATGACTCTACAAGTAGGTCTCGTGTTTTGACGCTGGGTGGAAAAAGTCTGTCTTGGAGCAATTGCAGCAGCTACAGCCTTCTTCAACTTTACATTTATGCCAGTTGTACTGTTAATGGATGGCTCACTGAATCTGCCATCCTGTGAAGCCATTCTTATGGAAAACTGTCCTCAGGAGAGACTCTCCATATCTGAGAGGTTCTGGGCCCTGTATTCCCTTGGTTTGAGGCCTCTGTTCCTCAGCACTGTGTGGTCCTAGCTGTCTGTGTGTAAGAACAAGTTGGTGCACATCTTCTACGACATACGGTGTGCCCAAATGTATCGTCAATTCTCCTCTTCATCAAGACATACAGAAAGGGAAGCACTCCGTCCACTTAGATTTCCATGCCAAAGTTGATGTTCCGATATTTAGAGTTGTGGTGTCTAAGGAATTCATCCAGCTTGCCTCTTCCATGTGGCCACAATACAAAATTGTAGTCAACGTAATGAAAGAAACAAATCGGTTTCCATTGACCTGTTTCAGGGCATCCTCCTTGAAGTGTTCCATGTTCCAAGTGCCAGCAGTGCTGAGCTAATAAGCCCCATCGAAAAGAAAGTACGGCAGAGTATGACTTGCATGCATGCAGGCCTCAAAGTTACATATCTGTGCAATAAGCTTCAAGGATTTATGTAACTGAACTCTGGTAAAAAGAGACATGACATCAGAACTAACAAGAATGGTGGGATTCTTTAGCCTCTGACTGTTGAAATGTTCCACAACATCCACAGATTTGTGAATATGTGGACATTTACCAGTATAATGACTAAGCTTGTTCTTCAGGAATCAGGTGGTTAGTATTAAAGTGTAGCTACTCACAAAGGTCCATTGTGGCCTCTTCTTATGACAGTGAAACTTGGTAGGTCTGCTAACGCATTAATGCAGAACTGATTTATACGGGGGAAAAAATAGTTCCCGTTTTGACCACCAGGTGCAAATCTGGTGCTGTACTGTGTTTGTATGACAGTACAACATACACGCTGTCATTTGACAAGCCATGACACAAGTGAACAGTATGGCTGTCGAGAAGAACTATCATGTGCTGTTAGTGAAACTGCTATTCGCGAACAGCAGCAATTACAGTGCTGCATAGAGTATCACTGTCTGAAAGGTCCAAGGAGAGGCTCAGTGTCATTAAGTGGTTTATACAAGATGATGATGAGATTTGGAAATACGGGTGACTTTGGTGTGGCACCTGGAAGAGGAAGCGTCCTATCCTAATGGAAGTTATTGATGTGGTTACTGTTGCTTTAACTGATCATGCGACATATGCCTGCGGATAGTGCAGTTCCATGAGAATTAACATCCCAAGGTCAACATTACAGAAAGTTTTGCAGTCTGTTCTACACAGGTACCCAAACAAGATCCAGATGGTGCAGCAACTAAAACATCACGATACGCAGCAATGTTCTGAATTTGCTCTTTGGTTTCTGGCACAGACTGAAGTTGATGGCATGTGGACGGGCATTATTCTGTGGAGAGATGAAGCACATTTTACATTACAGGGTGCAGTGAATACACAAATTCAGGGTACCATTAAACCATCTGTTGTGCACAAAGAGCTATTGCATTCGCTTTATGTTACTGTGTTGTATGGATACATAATCATCTTTTATTCCCATCACAAGTGCTTTTTATTCTTGGTTGGTTGTTCTTTGAAGAGAGCACACCCAGAGGGTCTGTCAGCTGTACCGCAGCATCGGTACATTATCAAAATCACCGTGTATAGGATGTGATTCCTGCTTTGGAAGAACACAACTGTGTGGAAACATCTTTCCTCAGGCAAGATGTGACAACACTTCCATGTCGTTTGCTCAGTGAAAGATTTGCTTAATGCAACCTTCCACAAACATGTTATCTCCAGAGGTTTCCCAGATGAGTGGCCTGCAAGATCACATGATCTTGACTGGGGGGTATCTAAAAGAACACGTTCACCAGGGATATGTTCAGTCTCTACCTGATCTGAAGGCCAGAATTACTCAGATTCCACTAGAACTGAGAGCAACTGCTGATCACATTGTTTTATGGATGCATCATCTCATCAACTTCTCTGGTGCTCATATTGAACAAATTGTGTAAGTGGCAATTAATAATAAAATAAACATTATGTCTTTCTCACGTGTTTGACGTTTTTGCCCATATTCTGTTCTTAGTCCATTAAATACGGAAACATTTCAATATGCCTTTCTTCTTTCACAGCACCAGATTTGCATCTGGTGGCCAAAATTGGAACTAATTTTTTTCCATCTAAATTGGTTCTGCATTAACACAGTAGTATATCTACCAAGTTTTGCTGGCATATGATAATTACAGCCCACAGTAGATCTCTGTGAGTAGCTGAATTTTACATTATAACAATCTTATAATTTCTGTTAATGAGTAAGTCTGATGCTGCTAACATCTGGGTGCAGTTTGTAGGTGCTTCCATTGTTGCTTTAGCTAATAGACTGATCTTAGTAGAAACCTGCAGACAATATTTTGTTTGCTCCTAGACTAAAATATAAAGAATTGCCTGTACCTCATTCTGTGAAACAGTAGTGACCATATTTTTCATGTTTGCATCCACTCAACCTCAGTAGCTGCATGATAAACACAAGCCAAAAAAAAGGGGGGGGGGGGGACAACACGGATATACAGGGTGATTCAAAAAGAATACCACAACTTTAAAAATGTGTATTTAATGAAAGAAACATAATATAACCTTCTGTTATACATCATTACAAAGAGTATTTAAAAAGGTTTTTTTTCACTCAAAAACAAGTTCAGAGATGTTCAATATGGCCCCGTCCAGACACTTGAGCAATATCAACCCGATACTCCAACTCGTTCCACACTCTCTGTAGCATATCAGGCGTAACAGTTTGGATAGCTGCTGTTATTTCTTGTTTCAAATCATCAATGGTGGCTGGGAGAGGTGGCCGAAACACCATATCCTTAACATACTCCCATAAGAAAAAATCACAGGGGGTAAGGTCAGGGCTTCTTGGAGGCCAGTGATGAAGTGCTCTGTCAGGGGCTGCCTGGCGGCCGATCCATCGCCTCGGCTAGTTGACGTTCAGGTAGTTACGGACAGATAAGTGCCAATGTGGTGGCGCTCCATCCTGCTTCTTGTTCGAGCTGAAGGAACAGCCAGTTCTGTAACATCTCCAGATACTGTAGCCCAGTTACAGTAACACCTTCGAAGAAAAAGGGGCCAAAAACTTTATTGGCTGAAATGGCACAGAAAACGTTCACCTTAGGCGAGTCACGTTCATAGTGAGTTGTTTCCCGCAGATTCTCAGTGCCCCATATACAGACATTGTGACGGTTGACTTTCCCGTTAGTGTGGAAAGTTGCTTCATCACTAAACACAATCTTTGAAACGAAAAATTCATGTTTCCATTTGAGCAAGGATAAAATCACAGAAATCGATTCTCTTAATCTTATCAGCTGCAGACAGTGCTTGAACCAATTTCAGACGATAAGGTTTCATAACTAAACTTTTTCGTAGGACTCTCCATACAGTTGATTGTGGAATTTGCAGCTCTCTGCTAGCTCTGCGAGTCAATTTTCCTGGTCTGCGAATAAATGCTTGCTGGATGCGTGCTACATTTTCATCACTCGTTCTTGGCCGTTCAGAACTTTTCCCTTTGCACAAACACCCATTCTCTGTAAACTGTTTATACCAACGTTTAATACACCACCTATCAGGAGGTTTAACACCATACTTCGTTCGAAATGCACGCTGAACAACTGTCGTCGATTCACTTCTGCCGTACTCAATAACACAAAAAAGCTTTCTGATGAGCGGTCGCCATCTTAGCATCAACTGACGCTGACGCCTAGTCAACAGCGCCTCAAGCGAACAAATGTACAACTAAATGAAACTTTATAGCTCCCTTAATTCGCTGACAGATAGTGCTTAGCTCTGCCTTTTGTCGTTGCAGAGTTTTAAATTCTTAAAGTTGTGGTATTCTTTTTGAATCACCCTGTACATAAGTTTAAAATCAGGATCAGATGTGCCTAGAAAATTCCTATGTAAAGGTAAAAAAGTGTGGCACCCTGCAGTGTCACACTTGGACTTGGCTACACTTTGAACAGTAAGAGTGCGAGAAAAAGGCTACAGCTAAGAACGCCATGGGGGGCATAAGGTGGGTTAGTGATGTCCATTGGAACCGAATTTCGTGACAATTCTACTCAATGGCACCTTGGGTGTGCCACATATGTGAGAAGGTCATCATAGCCCTCTTACCTACATTTCATCCCTTCTTTTGACACCTCTGCTATGGAAGTCAGAATCTCGCCACCGACATTGAAATTGTGTGATTTTGTTATGGCTGACCAAGGAAAACATTTCAGACACACCATCACTCAGAATCTGACCAACATGAAAAGGCCCCAGTGGATGTCATAAACAATGTCAATGAAACCACCCTTTCCCCGAGGCATTGATTCCCGCTCATTTCGTTACTGAAAACAACAGATTGCAGTACAGTAACCAAGAGGGAGGAGCTCTTGACAACCTGTGACATTGCTGACTCCCTCACGTCTTGACCCTTCTTGAAGACAATGTGGGGCTGCACCCCTATTGAATGTGGTTGCAACCCTTTGGAGTGCAATGCTCTCATGTACAGGTTGGAACCACTAGGGACCACCTAAAACCATTCAACAAAATTTGAATGTTATCTGATGCAGCAGAAGGTACTTGTGCTTTTCCAGCTATCCTGGTTTGTGCCCTCTGTGGTGAGATCACATGGGAATGCAACATTAACACTTTCAAGAGTAAAATGGCAAAGGGTCCCACTAGTGATAATAGTTTCCAAGCTTCCATGTTGAGCCACTGCTCAAACTTCTTAATTATTCAGAGATGCTGATCAAATTCGTGCTTGCATAATTTGTAGTGGAGAATCTGTTAACTCATTCCCAACTATTGTTGACTCAGCATAAGATTATCCCTGACTGCTTGAAGTGCTGTTGCCAGCTTTCAAGTCCAAAGCAAGCACCAAGGGCTGCAAGTGAAAACAGTAACCATCTATGGAGCTCTGGCAATACTGAGACATTGCCATAGACATTTACAAAATCACTTTAAGTGACTGATTGAGGTAGGTGCATGCAGCAGCCACACCCAGTCCACTGCAATTGCCAGGAGTCCTCTTACACCGATTTTTCTTTGTAGTTAAGTTATTTGTGTGTTCTGTGGATCATAATTGTCACAACTTGCTATGACATGGAATGAGTCTGTTTTACAATTATGTTACACTTTCTCCATGAAAAATATGGCAGCAAGCTGACCATTTGCATGATTTCGTAAGTTGTGTGCCCCCTCTCCTCCCTTTCCAGTGATCAACAGTATCTTTTAAATTCTTTGCACCACTGGGTAGATGATGAAAGATCTCGTTACTTTCTGTGCTACATTAATGCTGAGTTACAGATAATTTGAATCATTTCATCTTCTAGTATTGTATTTATCAATGTTACTGTTGTTTCTACACTGTGGCTTGTTGTTGCTAACAAACATCATAGAGGAGTAAATCAACGGTGAATGTGCTGTGTTAACTGTTTATAGAGTTGTCAATTACATCCTCTAGAGGTGACACCACACATTATTCTTATTACACATCACTGTGCAACACACAGTTTTTCCTCAATGACAAGTTAGCCCAGAATATGATGCTATATGTCATTAGTTTATGAAAAAAGGAAAGTCAACTTTGACATTTTCATCTCCAAACTATATTATATGTAATGCAGACGTTGTTTAACTTAGACATTTAAGAACATCTGTATCAATTTGACTTCACACTAAGGTTCTTATCAATTAAATAAATCAGAATATTCTGTTTCATATATTGATTTACACTTGTTTATTATTTTTAGAGGTGTGGCCAGAGACCCTGTGCAGTACTGAATTGCATGCTTTGTGCTTTACCTAAATTCAGTGACAGACCATTTGCAGAGAACCCATTATCAATTTTCAAGAAAATGTTATTTACATTTTCAAACAGTGGAAAATTCAGGATGGAATAATGACAATATTATGAAAAGGATAGACTGTGAGGCAAGTTATTTACATTTTCAAGTGTTGAAGTTACTTGTTTAGGCTTAATTATAATACTTGCATTACCAGCAAAGACAACTGCCGTTACCTCCGGTGCCCTGTTGTAATGGAACGAGAGAAACACGATAGGTGGTGGTGATCCTACAACTCCAATTATACAATGCCACTTGAGTGATTTCAGGAGTCATGTAGAGGAACTTATCTCCTGGTAAAAGAAGATGTCTTTGTAAATGTTTTTGAAATGTCAACTCAAAATGCTCTGTCCACAAGTGCTTTTTTGTACCTGATGAATGGTGAAAACTGTACAAGATAAGTGACATGTGTATGGCAGCCCATTTAGATGCTGAAACTAAAAATATATATATTTATTTTGATGACAAGGAAACTTTCTTTGACTTGCTGTAGTGTTGATCCATGAGTAAGGAAATTGATAACTTGCCTTTTGCAAATGGTCTGTCACAGAATTTAGATTTCTAGGTAATCCACAAAAAATTAGAATGAAATGGGATAAATACTGCAAACAAACATGTAATTCAAAACTGTATGGTGCCTGACCTTTTTTTGCAATATTGATGATGAATTGTATATTGGGAGTAGCTCTATATAGGTATTGCTTCTTTTGCAGGTCACAAGATCATTTCACCTTAATGACTGTTTGCAGAAGTTCTCGTTGGCACAGAATCAGAGAGGAAGAGTCCGGAATTACAGCATATATGAACCGGATTACTTAGATGTTAGATGAAATGCTTTGCCGTAAATAGTTATTTTCTTGTTAATAAATTTGAGAAAATTATAAGTAAAAGTGTCCTACACGTTCTTTTCTTGTGTTGATGACAAGAAATTAAAACTTTGTGAAGAGAATATTTTAACTAAGATTAAGCATCACGTGGGTGCTTTCACAATTGGCTCTGCCTTTGATCGTGTACACCTTCCGGGTTACAGGACTGGAGTAGGTGGTGGTGGGAGGGTGCATAGGACAGGTTTTACACCGGGGGCAGTTACAAGGGTAGGAGCCAGAAGGTAGGTAAGGTGGTTTGGGGATTTCATACGGATGAACCAAGAGGTTATGACGGTTAGGTGGATGGCGGAAAGACACTCTTTGCGTAGTGGGGCGGATTTCATGAAGGATGGATCTCATTTCGGGGCAGGATTTTAGGACTACTCCAGTCCTGTAACCCGGAAGGTGTACACGATCAAAGGCAGAGCCAATTGTGAAAGCACCCACGTGATTTACCAACTGACCTGCCTACACTGTGACGCTTTCTATGTGGGAATGACCAGCAACAAACTGTCCATTCGCATGAATGGACACAGGCAGACAGTGTTTGTTGGTAATGAGGATCACCCTGTGGCTAAACATGCCTTGGTGCACGGCCATCACATCTTGGCACAGTGTTACACCGTCCGGGTTACCTGGATACTTCCCACCAACACCAACCTATCCGAACTCCGGAGATGGGAACTTGCCCTTCAATATATCCTCTCTTCCCGTTATCCACCAGGCCTCAGTCTCCGCTAATTTCAAGTTGCCGCCACTCATACCTCACGTGTCATTCAACATCATCTTTGCCTCTGCACTTCCGCCTCGACTGACATCTCTGCCCAAACTCTTTGCCTTTAAAATGTCTGCTTGTGACTGTATATGTATGGATGGATGTGTGTGTGTGTGTGTGTGTTTGTGTGTGTGTGTGTGTGTGTGTGTGTGTGCGCGTGCGCGCGCGAGTATATACTTATCCTTTTTCCCCCTAAGGTAAGTCTTTCCACTCCCGGGATTGGAATGACTCCTTACCCTCTCCCTAAAAACCCACATCCTTTCATCTTTCCTTTTCCTTCCCTCTTTCCTGACGAAGCAACCACCGGTTGTGAAAGCTTGAAATTTTGTGTGTGTGTTTGTGTGTTATTTTATTGTGCCTGTCTACCGGCGCTTTCCCGCTTGGTAAGTCTGGGAATCTTTGTTTTTAATATATTTTTCCCATGTGGAAGTTTCTTTCTATTTTATTTAAACAAGTAACCTAAGTGAATTAGCCTTCACAACATTGTCAGTTGAATATTCATTTTGTTTTCCTAGGCACATGTTTGAGATAATGTTAGTTTTGAACACATCCATGGCTGTTTATTTTTCCTGCCTATTAAGAACTGCAAAACTTTGCAGATGTCACACTTATAAATAATTCATTGGGGACAGGCACAAGATGCAAAGCAGAAATTTAAACTGGTTATCCTGTATTGTTTCCTGTAGTGCAGATAAACTTCAACACTGAGTGGAAGAACTTAACCCTTTCAGACCCTCTGGCAGCAATTGTGTACGCATTGGAACTTTTATTCTGTTTTAACTGCAACAGAAGTATTTTTTTCCCCAATGGAAACCTGATGAACTCTTTTGTTAATGTTCAGTCCTTTCTTCATGTGCAAGTGCTGCCAACAGTTGGGCATCACTATAAAAACATCAGCAGTTCATTGTAGCAGTGCACAGCAGTATATGACCACCAGACTACACAGACGTGGTTGCTCCTCTGTATTTCACTGAATAATTGAATACTGTTATTGTTATTTTTCATCTCGTGTCATCTTGCTTCTTTGTGTTACCACAAAATATTTATATGGATGACACGTGTTCAAGATGTCCACCACTAACCTTGTATTCAGCCACTATCATTTACCAACATTTAAAGGGCACTGCCATTCATTACACCAAATTGAAATTTTGTTGAAGTTCCTTGCAGTTGCCCAATCACAATACTTTCCTGTACATAATATCACCTTTGTTTAACATCTTATACTGCTGCAGATCTCTCTCTCTCTCAGTTTGTGTTAAGTTCCTATGGGACCAAACTGCTGAAGTCATTGGTCCCTAGCCTTACATACTACTTAAACTAACTTACACTAAGGACAACACGCACATCCATGCCCGAGGAAGTACTCAAACCATCCAACTGGAGGAGCCGCGCAAACCGTGAGAAGGCGCCTCAGACAACACAGCGGGACCGTGTTAGATAAATAGTTTATGTCCTATCACACTTCTGTGCAGCTCAATTGAACATTTGCCATTCATTATAGCAGACTGATTCATGTGATCATAACTTGGTTAGTAGTGAACGGTGTGGTACACTGTTATACACCTTTCAGAATTCTAGAAGACCGAATCTGCCCATTCATATGCATCTGTTGTTTGCAACAGGTATGAATAAAGCAAGCCGTGTTTCACAAGACTGATTTTTCTCGAATCCACACTGAGTATCTGAGAGATGTTTGTTTTCCTCCAGGAACATCATAATGTTTATAGTATCTCCCTAGGATGTTGCAGCATACAGGTGTCTGTGATATTGCTCTGTAATTTTGTGCACCCAATCTTTTACTTTTTTTTGTAAACAGGGCTGACCAGCATTCTTTTCCTGTCACATGCGGCTATTTTCTGCGCGAGAGATTCTCGATAAATATGAGCTGGGAAAGGAGCTGATTATGTGGTGTATTCAATGTAAAATCTAACTGGAATTCTGTCAGGGCTGGTGCCTTGTTCACTTTAAATAGTCATCATTGTTTTTCAATACTGGGGGTGCTAAAGTCAATATATCTCATTTGTGAGTTCTGCAGTTTGTCGGAAATTGGGGCTCCTGTGTGTGAATACATTTTTAAATTTCCGCTTTCCCTCTGATGCCTTCAGTTTCAACACCAGATGGATACTGAATGGAAGGTTTGGACATATTCATTGGCTTGTGACCAGAAATTCACAAGATTTTCTGATAGATCTTTCCTCAGGATACGATTGTGAAAATTGCACTAGGCTTCATGTGCCCCTCCTCACGGATGTACAAGTTGTTATTAACTTCCATCTAACAGTTCCCCTGGATAGCAAGAGTAGTAGTAGTTACATCTGTTTTCCCAACATTCTCAGAGTGGTGCCATTAAAACAGTGTGGGTATTTGCAGTCTATTATTCTTCTTCTTGGAACATATTATCCAAACTGCAGTGTATATCGTCTTTCAGCTTTAACTACAACTGACATGCATTTGCCAGATCTCAACTAAATAATCAGTTGCACCCTTTAAATAAGTTGATAGTGATCCTTTATCAGTTTGACCAAACACAAGTTAACATAACTCACTTTTAAATAAGTCACTGTATCTGCACATGCACTGAGATTTTGTGTAGCTTATAGAGTACATCATTTATAATTTGTCCACAGAATCTTGTTACCTTACTTTAGAGCATAAAATTTTTTCTCTACATTGCTACCCTTAATTATCGGATAACACATATTTGCCCAACAGATGGGTGCAATAAGTTCCCTTTCAGCTGAATGTCCAAAATCTGGAACATAAACATTTTGCTGAATTTGATTGCAAATATTTAGTCCCTGACATCAGCATGCGGAGAAGGTGCACTTCCATTACACTTTTTCTATATATGATGAGTTCTACGTTGTTACAAAAATTAGGGACTTCTAGTTTCTGATTCACATAATCTTTCAGAGAGGTGATCTCTCTCTCTCTCTCTCTCTCTCTCTCTCTCTCACTCACTCACTCACTCACTCAATCACAAGGAAAGAAAGGAAATTACATGCGTGGGTTTTTCACCACAAAATCACCCTAAAAATACAATAATTACTGATGAAGTTAGCTTTTAGAATTGGTAGCAAAGTCATCAGCATGTAAACGTGTCAAGTCAAGCTTCAAATATAAAAAAAACTGCATATAAGTTAGATTTTGTACTTGTGAAAAGAAATTGTATAATGTCAAACATTAAATATTTCAGGCCTTAAAACCAAAAATTCCAGTTTATGATGCTATAAACATTCAGATAAAAGGCTATGATTATCCTGTTTTGGAACACTATCAAAAATTTATTCACAATCTCTCAGAAAATTTGAACATAGAAGTAGAAGATGGGTAAGTAATACTTCTAATGCCATGCAGATAACTGACATCTAAAACTAAATCTAAATTGAGTCTGTTTCTTCCAGGTGGGCTTTGCCAGCTCAGACACAGACAGTGCAGCGATTCAAACCCCAGAGCACTGTTGTTGATTCAGAATATAAACTATCCATTTACGAGAGAAATGTACAGGTAACAAGGTTTTACATTTCGTGAGCACATGGTGTTATAAATAACAACTTAGCTTTTACACTGTGTTATTTTACATGGTATTATGCGTGTAAGTTATGAAATGCAATCAAAATACATATTGTCAATCACATAAAATTTTACTTTTGGATCTGGTGGGTTGTTGGCTGATTGGGTAGTATCAGACTGGTAATTCAAATGTTCAAGGTTCAATCTCCAGTTGGTTCTTAGATTTTTTTCCTGTTGCTCACTTTTTTCACTTTTGGCAACAATTTCTGCATGTGAAAAATGACAAGTTGAAATCGACTTTTGAGTTAATGATCACCTTACTTTATAACACTTATGAATACTATCAGATTACAAAGAAGCAGAATGGCCGGTTAGTACTTACCTTGCAGGCAAAATTCTGAGTACTGTCAATGGCAATTAGTACAGACAGCACATTCGTACTTTCTTGCACTAGTACTTAGCAGTTTCTTCTTAGTACCCTGAACCTCAGTGGTGTGCAGGCGTACGATCCAAAAGCTATGAATTACTAATCTTACTGTGTGTCCATACATATAGTGCATGTTGGATGTATAGGTGGGTGGTTACTTGCTTGTCCTCATTTTATTGGCTTTTGGTTTACACAAATATTTTCTCAGGCATAACCTTTACAAGACATTTGCACAAAGCACAGAATGAGAGTTCAATTGCCGCTTTTATGCAAAATTAGGTGAAAGAGTGCTTATGGAGAGGATGACATTTTGTTGTCAGATTATTTGATTGACTAAATTGTTAACACTTTGGAAGTGTTTTTTTTAGTGGTGTGAACTGAAAATAAAAAGTTAAGAGAGAGTTTAACATGCTTCATTCCCTCTGCAACACTGTTAGTGCCTGGTGGATGTTATACTGCAAATGTCAAAACTATCGTGGGCAGCTAAGTGATGTATGGAAAGAGGCCCAAGATAGGTTCCTGCAATTTTTAAGTTTCTTGTGCAAATTACTGCCACCGTGTCAGTAGTCAGTCCATTACACAGTTAAATGCCGCTGTAAACTATGTTTTGAGAATGAGTAGTCAAGATTGAAAGGCAAGAATGGCTCACCTGGGCAAAATTTAATCAGTACTTTGACAGACAATAAACCACATCTAAGGGGAAGGGAAAGAGCAACATTAGTGGTGAAAATAAAAGAAGTCTCCAGAAAACAACTAAAATGAAAAAAAACAACAAATAATCCACAGAAACAACAAACTAACACATACTAGAACAGGCTCATCCAAGAATTGGGAGCAGCAGCTGTGCCCGAATGCCCCATGGGCGCAAGGCAGTGTGGTTCAGCGTCCGTACGTGACCCTGTGTTGCTAATGTTGGCATAGGAGCGAGAGAGTTAGTGGTGGAGTGAGTGAGACTGCACAGCACTGCTCTGCCTGAGACTGTCCTGCGGTCAGATCCAATGTAAACAAAATAACATAGGAAGCGCAGCTCCGTAAAAGTGGTCAATGAGCGGTAAAACAAGGAAACCATTTACTGTTTAGGTAACAATTAGCGTTTGTGTGGAAGAATTACTACACAAAGCTTTAGAAAACAATATCCAAAACAACTTAGTAGTTGATTCTATTTGTATTGTATATGAACACTCATCATATGTCCAGTATGCATTTTCTGAAAGATATATCAATTTCTTAAATGAACTAGTTTTAGAAATAGTTTTACGTAAGGGATATAGAGTTTCATTCTTCCTATTTGTACATATCCCTTTTCAAAGTTTAGACATCAGATCCTTAGTTTGCTGTTTTGTAGGCAATAATTTTAATTGATAAAGTTTGAAAACCTATTAAAAATAGTATTAAGGTTGTAAAGACCTTTAATCCCTACAGTCAATATTCCAAAAGACTGCTAACCTCAAAGAATTAGTCAAATTATTATCGCTAGGGCAATCAAATATATCTTAGGTCAGGCATTTGTAACTTTCGCGTAAACTTTGCCCATCTATTTCCTGCTTCTACCACGGCCATAAAGAAAAGAAAAGCCCTTGCAATTAATTTTGCACAATCCTGGTTTTAAAATTTTTTATAATTTTAGCAATTAATTGTTTCATTCATTGAAAACCAAATAAAAAAACGAACAACGAAGATTAGTTTTAGCTGTGTTTTTCCCCAGTTCCTCTGAAAATCGGTCATAGACGCTAACAAGGAAAGCGAAATGTGGTTGCAAAACAATTTTTTTTCTATTGTAATATTTGCATTTTACTTAATTATAAACATAGCTTAAACTACAACATGTGTCTTCCCATGCATCAAAACACAAATACATAAAAACAAAGAATGACACTTTGCTGCCCAAGAGAGCATTTGTGACATTTTTTCAGAAAGTGGAAAAAAGTAACCCAATTTAAACTTTTTCTTTTTTTAAAAGTAACAAATCTTTGCCATTGTTTACAGTGTACTATATTTCCAACGACTGCAGTGTACTATATTTCCAACGACTGCACTACTTTTACAGATAGTCGATGTACCTTCTACTACACTGGCAGTTCTTCTTAATATCCTGAGAGCTACATTACCAGAGGGAGTCAATCTCAGTGTTCATGAGCATTCGCCAGAACATGAAGAAATTCGTTATGTACCAGATCAAGAATTACTTGAGTTGAAAAGCCAATTAGAAGCTCTTGGGGGACCAAGAAAGAAATAATAACAGAATGAGGTATTCACTTTTAATGTATGTACAAAATTTATAAAGTTGTAAAAAATATAAGTTTTTTGTAAAAATATACATTTTAAAAAAATTACTTTTTCTCTTTTAGATACATTAAGTAATCCAAACTGAAACACAACACTTTCAGAACTACATGTTCTCTTTTCAGTTTAAGGAATATGCTGTTTCTGCCATTAGTGTCATTCACACTACCTCAATCATTCCAATTATGAGCCATCTATACAAGTATCATAGACTTAAACAGAATTATGCTCTGTTACCACAGACTGAACTGATCTTTTTTTTTGTTTCTGGAAGCTTTTGCACAATGATCAGGTACAGTGGACTGCCACATCCTTTAACCCTTTCACTCCTGTGAACTACAGAAGTCAAGAGTCACTCAGCTGGTGGACTGCTGTAGCATCATATTTCTCCACTTCACTATGCTCAACTTGTGTGAAGTTTGACCAATGCACCATCTAGTGGCTTTGTTCAAAGTCCTTAGTTAACAATAGAGTAACTGTGTGGCAGTTTCAAAACATTGGTTTCGCTTGAGTTGGACTGCTCATTTCCCACCTTATTTTTAATCTGAAGTGACGTTAGTTTCTACTAGAAGTAATATAGCAGATAAGCGATATACTGGGTAGTGACTTTGAAGATGAAAGCGAATCATCGTCAAAATCTAACGATGAACATGAAACACCAATTATAGGCCTTCTACATCCGGTACACATGCTACCCCAGCTGTTCCATTGACATCACCAGACTTGGATTTGTGCATGGAAGATGAAACTACAAACAATGAGATAGATGAAGAGGCATCAGAATTGCTGAACAAGACAAAAATGACAACTTGAATCTGAAGAAACACGCGCGTTCGACGCAGCTACTTCTGGACTGAAAGGTATCATAAACAATGACAGTAGCTCAGTTTCTTTCAGTTGTTCTTTAACATGGATATCACAAAACATTTTGTGCAAGGAAACTAACAGATACTTTTCTCAAATGGTGGCTGCTGGTCGTGTTCCAGAAAGGATCCAAGGAGTATGGAGTGCAGTTTTTACATTTCGCCAATAATGGAAAGCCTCACGACAATAACTATTTGAACAAGCTATGGCCAGTAACTTACCACTTTAGAAAACAATATAAGGAAAATTTTTATCTTTATGGAAAGTTATGCATAGACGAAAGTTTCCTATTATTTAAAGGCAGGCTAAAAGTCAAGCAGTAATACCTGCTAAACGTAGCCATTTTGGGATAAACATATTTGTTATCTGCGCGATGTTCACAAAAATTATATTTTAGATTTTATTGTCTACTGTGGCTGACACACAGGTATTGAAAACTATGACCTTGGTACCTCAGGAAATGTTGTAGCTACATTGGTAGAGCCATATTTACAGAAGGGACACACCCTGTACTGTGACAATTGGTATACGAGTCCTGCCCTGTTCTGGTGGTTGTCTGACCGGGCAACTAATGCTTGTGGTACAGTCAGGCAGACAAGAAAAGGTATGTCTAATATTCCTGAGAAACTAAAGGATGGAGGGCTTACTTTCCATTCTGCATCGGAATTTCTGTTGGCACTAAAATGGCGTGACAAAAAAGATGTATGTATGCCTTCGACAGTCCACTCTGCAGAAATGTTCGAAACATTGAAGATGGATCGTCCAACACGCTAGAAGCAATTGAAACATTCAGTAGTATTAGACTACATTAAATCAATGGGATCTGAGAATAAAAGTGGCACAGTACTAAAGACCTTAGAAAGCATAAGAAAATCCACTAAATGATATCACAAACTGTTTATTCACATCGTGCACATGTCCATTTTCAATGCTTACTTCTTATATAAGAAACTTGTAACGAACATTAGCTATGCCAACTTTCAAATGGTAGTCATACAGGGAATCCTGGAAAAATATAAAGTAGAAAAAAGAAGAACCAGCAGAGGAAAACTATCAGCATGTCCCTTGAGACTGGGAGCAGGGCCTCACCTACCTGACGATTGGAGCAGCTACAGAACTTGCTTGTCTGCAGAGTGCACAAGAAGCGGAAGCAGACTGAAATGTGTTGTAAGGAATGCAATACGACACTATGCGCCTTTCCCTGCTGTATGATTTACCATACACAAAAGACTCTTGAAATGTAACGCAGTGCAATGATATTCTCATAATGTAATCCTACTGGAATGTAATGCAAACCAATTATAAATAAATATTATTGAAGTAGTGAAAACAAAAACACTATTCAATTTATGTTTCAAATAATAAAGCACCCACCCCACCAGAGCTGAATCAAAACACAGATCTTATAGAACGTAAGAAAAAATTATGCCATTTATCTGAAAACTCCAAGAAAACTGTTTTTATTCAAAATGAATATCAAAAACGTGTGATTTGAATAAATATTTTCCCAAACAAATATCTAGTATACAGTCCAATAACTGCAATAACACTATGAGTATGAAAGCACGGCAGAGTAAAGGCGGGGAGCGCGAAAAATGCGCTGTGCAGTGGGCCAGGGCCGGGCGGGACTGGTGCTCGTCCACAGTGAATGAGCAACACGAAAGGGTTAATAGCTTCTGTCCAAGTATAAATATTAAATTTAGACAGCATTTTTTAATGCTTTCAGTTAAAAACAGTAGGAAAGAGAAGCAATATTTGCTCCATACAGTAGGGATAAAATGAGGGAAGTATTTTCAACGAGTATAACGATTAATCAAAGTGCACTACAGACATATTTTCTTTAAAGTACTCCAAACTCTGCAGTTCAGATAGAAATTATCCACAGTTGACACGAGTTATTTTCAGTAGATATGTGGAGGTTAAAATTGGACCTCTGGGATTCACATCAATAAATGTTGGCATTGGTAAGTACCAGAGTTATAACATCTCACAACAGATATGCATCAGTAATATGCAAAAACAAATAACTTGTTCATCCCTGGGCTGTAAGGCTCCTACATTAGATCTATCAGTCCATTTGTAAAGGTATACTCCGCACAGAATAAACACAGTACTTGTCAGGTGTATACTAGATGTACATTTAGTGAATTAATACCACAACAAGAGAAGTGAGTGGTTATCCACAGTACCTAGAGCATTGATAATATCACCAAGAACAGCATATTCACATTATTTGGAAAATGCAGTGAGAAGGGATAAATAAAAATCATTTCTATAAATATATTGTGCAAAATACTGAATAAATGAAACATTTACTTTGGCACACAGATGAGTAAGGCACATCATAAAGCCACTTGGCTACAACTGCACACTGGTAAGGCACTTGAACTGTTGGCCTGAAAATCCAAACAAGAGGGGTTTTTTTTTTTCTTATACAACACCAAAATGGACAACTTTTATGGTGCCATTTCCATTGTCCTCTTCCTCAGATATATCTGTAAAACAATTTAAAATGTGTATAAAATTTTAAACCACATAAAATATAGTGTTAATCTGTTTGTAATCAGAAACATGCTACCTGCACTGGTTGAAAAATCTTTCAAGTAGTCTTTGTTGCCAAGGCACAGTGGCAGACTGTCAGCAAGTTCCTGCTGCGTGTCTGGAATGTAAACATGCTGTCTCTTGGAGTGGTCTTTCTGCAATTGTAAAGCACTGCCAGATGGTTTCACATTCAGGCAAAAATCCTCCTCTTCTGTCAATGATGGTCTTGAATCCTAAAAATTTCATTTTTAATCAAACAATCGAAAGTCCAAGGTGGAATAGCAACAAGTATTATGAAAAAAGATAGGTTGCTACTTACCACACAGAGAAGCAAACAGGCACAATGACAGGACTGCTAAAAATTTAAACTTTTGGGCAAAAAAGTCATCCTTCAGAAATACAAAAACACACGCGCACATGGCCACTGCCTGCAGCCAGTGTGGCTCAACTTGGGCCACAGCGGCTGGAGACAGTATGTGTGTGTGTGTGTGTGTGTGTGTGTGTGTGTGTGTGTGTGTTTCCAGAAAGGACTTTTCTGTTGACACTATGACTGTCTACAACTAATTTTTTATTTTTAGAACACATGAATATGATTCATCTGTTATAATGAACTTACTGTAAAATTCACTTTTAATGGAAAATAGACTGGACACATTTTTAGAATATATCTGTGCTATGTGTAACAGCATATAGAACAGCAGGTCTCAGCAGACTTGCATGCAACACCTTAGATACTATACTGGAAGACCCTTCAGAGACAAATAAAACTGTTAATTTTGGGAGAACTGCAAGATGCCAGTAAAGAAAATGAAATGTGTGCACAGCATTATTCACAACAAGATCACATCTGGGATGTTGGACACCTAGTACAAGTATTTTATTTGATGCCAATTCGGCAACTTGTGCATCGATGTAGATCAGGACAATACACACACCTTAGTCATGTCTGGAGAACCTCGCCAGGAACTGAACCCAGTGCCATGTGGTCTAGAGTCAGGAACCCTGACCTGGTGGCAGAAAGTTATTGACATCCAGCAATTCTCTAAAAATGTCATAGATCACACCATGGCAAGGAATGTTTTAAATATAACAAGATATATTAAACGTCAAAAACATGTCTCCCAATTTTCCCTTCCACATTCAAGAAAATTCCATTCCCCTCCCTTTCCTGTTGAACCTCATTTCTTGGCTTACACACTAAAGTCTGACATTGTAGCAATCAACAAAAGAACAGAGCTGACCTTTTCATACAGTAATGTGCTGAAATGAAGCTGGATGAGCAGTATATTATACACTGCAACATTGGCAGTTTTCTATCTGAGTACCCAACAATATCTTACAGTGGCTTCAACTGGCACATGCCTACATGTGAGTACTCAGTTTCTGCATTATAGTCTCTAATACACATTCATTGTAGCCCGATAAAATTATGTGATAGTTGACACTTCATCAAGTGCCGGAGCTGGTTTTGTCCTTTCACAGCGCTCAATATCAAGCCTAAATCATTCGCTGTTGCGAAGCTGCCACAATAACGGGCCACTTCATTTCCATTTCCTTTTCCTTCTCCGTCTTTCTTTCCTGATGCGTTCAGATCCCAAATCATGGGTATGCCATTTTTATTTTGTAGTTAATCGCATATGATAACCATGCCAAAAACAACAAACACACACAACAATGTTAATGAAATACATGTGTTTCAAAACACAGCACTAAGCAAACACTACTGGATACTTCCGCACATGATGTGATTCAGTGTCACACATTCAGTTGTCATAATCACAGAGATCGGCTTACATTAGATAAGCTTTGCAAAACATTGCATGAAGCCAAATTTTTTTAGGCTGCAATTCATTGTTGTGATTGGGTCACCACAGTTACAAATATAACTATTTAACACAGCGTTGTGGAACAGTGCAACAGTTAACGTGTAAACCTGACGTATTGAAGGTCACAGGTTTGGATCTCATCAAAAGCAGTGAAAAATTTTTTATCTATAAATCTAATTAAAAGGGTTTGATTACTACTGTTATTCAGTTAATTGAGTAAATGATTTTTTTTTTTTTTTTTTTTTTTTTTTTCTAATACACGAGGTAAGCTTTAATCACCATGAACAAAGCGATCACAATTTTAGTTCAGCCACAGATTGTTGATTGCCGTTCTCTGGGACACATTGCATATAACGAGGTTGTGGTTAGCTTAGAAGACGAGTTTAAATTCAGAGCTATAAAAATGCCTGTCGCAGTTTAGCCATGGTCACTTAAAACCAGCTGTCAGCAGAGCATCTCGCATTTACAACATCCCTCGCATCGGCCACTTCCAACATTACTCCACGTAACTCATTAAAAGCATTCGTAAAGTGGCCCGCCATGTTCGATTCACCTGTAACTGAGAGGTAGCCAGCAGCTGATGTGGCAACACTGTAGTAGCAAATGACAGACATCAACTAACAGGTAATTTTAATCTGACTACAGTTAATGTGCATGTCCCACTGCCTACCTTCATATATCCAGATCAATTCAACCAACCCACTCAAAAACACACCAAGCGAGGTGGCGCAGTGGTTAGCACACTGGACTCGCATTCAGGAGGACGACGGTTCAATCCCGTCCCCGGCCATCCTGATTTAGGTTTTTCTGTGATTTCCCTAAAATCGCTTCAGGCAAATGCCCGGATGGTTCCTTTGAAAGGGCACGGCCGATTTCCTTCCCTCACCCGAGCTTGCACTCCGTCTCTAATGACCTCATTATCGACGGGACGTTAAACACTAATCTCCTGCTCAAAAACACATACAGTTGCCATCAGCCACATAGTTCATGAGCTTGGTACTATGAGACTGTTTACATAAAGAGTGTCCTGTTCCAAAGGGGTGTAAGAGATTTCATTTGTCCCATCAGCATATACAGTCATTTTTGCATCTGGAGTGCCGATAATGAAGGTTCCAGTTTCAGAATGCTGTAGAAAGATGATGTCAAGTTTGAACTGCATATTATTGACACAGGGGCAGTGGGAGGGGGCGCATGGGGGGGGGCAGGGGGGGGGGATGCCAAGCACACTGTGCCCTTTCAAAGGAACCATCCTGGCATTTGCCTGGAGCAATTTAGGGAAATCACGGAAAACCTAAATCAGGATGGCCGGACGCGGGATTGAACCGTCATCCTCCCGAATGCGAGTCCAGTGTCTAACCACTGCGCCACCTCCTAGCACAAGCTGAAATCAAGCATATTCCACAACCGATTGGGGTGTCTCAGGGGTCACATTCAGCCACGTTCACAAATGGAGCATTGAACACAACATCTTTCAGATAACCCCATCAGATGAAGATGCATAAAAATGATCTTACCCACACATCCACAGTGATTCAAATGGCTCTGAGCACTACGGAACTTAACATCTGTGGTCATCAGTCCCCTAGAACTTAGAACTACTTAAACCTAACTAACCTAAGGACATCACACACATCCATGCTCGAGGCAGGATTCGAACCTGCGACCGTAGCAGTCCCGCGGTTCCGGACTGAGTGCCTGAACCGCTAGACCACCGCGGCCGGCCATCCACAGTGTTGAAGGGTTGTAATGACATCGGAGTGCAAAATATATGCGTAGCATTTATGAGTGATCAAAATCCACAGTACTCCTCTCCTTGAAGAAATATGATCCTAAGATAAACGATGCCATCAACATGCCCCACAAAGTCACCTTTCCAGAATGAGTGGTACCAGTTGATGATGTGTGTTCATATTTTCTGTTGCCCTTATTCTGCAAACTGACATGTCCCTGGACGTGGAAATGGGCTTTGTCTATCCACACAATGTTCCATGGCCAGTTATTGCCCACTTCCATGACAACAAGAAATTCCGGAGCAAATGTTTGTCTTGCTGGCAGGTCAGCAGGAAGCAGCTCCTGTTTATGGGTGATTCCGTATGGATATCAATGCAGGACTTTCCTTAGGATTTTTATATGAGGTTCATTCATATGAAACCTGGTCAATGCGTCTACCTTTGGCTTACACATAAGGTGGCACCACGTAACTGTGGGTACGGTGGCACCGTCTACTGGTAGAGAGACTGATGCGTGCACACCGTTTGATGTTGCTTAGCGCCAGTGTGGTTTCACGCCAAAGAGAAGGTGGTCTCACAAGTTGTTGTCCACTACTGAACCTGCAGGCAAGTAAGTAGGAACAATGAGGAGTGATTCAATTTTTGGCGGCACAGGGAGTTGGAAGCCATGAAATGTATCGACAGATGAAGGCTGTGCATGGTCTGAGTCGTTCAAGTGCTGTGGAATGGCACAAACAATTCCTTGAGGGGTGCAATTCACTAGAAGACGATGCTCATCCTGGACCGTGTCAACACACGGAAATGGCTGTGAAAGTGAATGCTTTAGTCTTGGACAACTGCAGAATCAAGTGGATGAGATCCATTGGTTATTGGGTATTAGCATGGGCACCACCCACACCATACTGCATCAACACTGGAACTTTCGAAAAATCTGTGTGCACTGGGTTCCCCACCAACTGACTGCCTAACAGCGCAATACTCGAATGGCGCTTTCTTTGAGTCATCTGCAATGTTATCATAAGGAGGAATACGGATTTCTGTCGTGTATTGTCACAGGTGACGAAACACGGTGTCACCATTTTGAACCAGATAGCAAGTGTCAGAGCAAGCAGTGGAAACATGCAACTTCACCACCTCCAAAGAAACCAAAGGTTGTGCACATCAGTTATGGTAAGGTCATGATGTCCTCCTTTTTTGACCACAAGGACCCACTGCTTGTCGAGTTCCTGGAACTGGGAACCACCATCATTGCCCACAGTTATCAAACCACTTCACAGAACCTTAGACGAGCCATTAAGTCAAAACACCGAGGCATGTTGTCCAATTGTGTTATCCTCCTGCATGGTAATGCCAACCCACACACGACTAATGCGATGAAGACGACATTGCAGCAGTTTCCGTGGGGAACACTGGGACATCCACTGTACAGCCCCAACCTTTCATGTGTCTGGACCTCTAACAAAAGCTATTTGCAGACATCGATTTGCAACGGACGACAAAGTGTGTGACTGGGTCCAGGCTTGGATCTGACAGCAGCCTACTAGCTTCTTCAAGCATGGATTCGACAGACTAGAGTTGCAATAGGATAAATGTGACCATTTTTGAGTATGTGTACTGTGTGTAACTTCATTTTTGAGTTAACAAAATAACCAGTGTTCCTTTACTCCAGTGACCAGGTTTCATTTGAATATCCCTTTTACAAAGTGCTTGCAGCCACATCCAGTGTTCCAGCAATTCTCTGTGCACTGAATGTTCACACACCATCAGTCAACCACTCTTGCGATGCTGTACCACATCTTTGACAGAGATCAGATCAACTAATTTCCTCCTTCTGCCATACTGCACCTCGAAAGGATCCATGTCTTCGAATCTTGTAATCCTTTCTCCAAACCCTAAACAGGCATCCCACTAATGCCTTTTTTCATACCCTTGAGTGTCCGAAACTACTGCACGGCTACTGGTGCAGTCACCATTCTTGTTAAAGAGCTAACCAGCAGTGTGTGATCCTTCATGGACACAGTCATGTTGAGCGTCTCAGAGACAAACTGAGGAACAGCTGCATGGCTTGTGTCTGTTGGTGTGCATATTGTGACACTTACAGTACTATCTATTGGTCAAATTTTTGTTTATTATTATTATTATTATTATTATTATTCTGCTTGATATTTCCCCCTGCGTCAATATGCTGCTCAAATTTTATGTCATTCTGAGCAATGGTTCTCTTTCTACAGCATTTTTAAACTGGAACTTTAAGTATGGACACCCTGTATTTCCTCACATGACCATCCTCCCACTTTATTATAACAAAAATATCTGCTTCATTAAATGAACCATACAACTTTCAATTATCTCTAGTTTTGCCTCATTAAATGAACCATACAACTTTCAACTATCTCTAGTTTTGCTGAAGCTTACAAGGTAAAAACCACTTTGGCTCTTGTGGGTGGTACAATCTTGGCAGTGCAATTACTGTAAGGTTGAGGATGTAAAATATTGCAGTTGATGTGAACCACAGGTTTCTCCTCTAAAAGTGAGGACAGAGAGCTGTGGAAAGGGGTGAGGGAGATAGTCCACTCCATTTACAGACTGAAAGAGACTTATGGAACTTCAGGAGGCCAAGATAGAGGAAAGGGTGCTTGAGGAACTGAGGCATCATTTGATTCTATTTTTGACCTCTCAATCATTTTAACATGTTTTCCTTCACCTTTGCCTATCTCCCCATACCTCAAAGGTATAGGAAGATAGCAGGAACATTACACGCAAATAAAGTTCATGAATATAACAATACTGAATACGTTCACAGCTCAACCTAAATGAAATGGCTTTCAAGATGTTACCATAGTTACACATGTGAGGTCAAAACAGAAATAAGAGGGCATTAGAAACCGAAACATGTGTGGGAGATATAGGCAGCAACAATATATTGCATCACGTTTTTAATACTCACAGGCACAAGAATGTGAGTGACAGTGTCAGAGAACTTCACTTTTGGTTTCTCTCCCGGTGTTCTCACAGAACTCCCTTGCTGTCTTGGTACTGGAAGAGGAGGTGGTGGCTGAGGTGGTGGTTCCGGTGAGTCGTCACTCGTTGTATCACGGCTATCACAACCAGAGCATCCAGAACAACAGGAACGAGAACACTGAGATGAATCTGAAAAATATTAAACCTGGCCATGGAGCTGCTTGACACAAACAAAAATAGGTTTCACATTTATTAATAAGAATGTAATTGTCTAAAGGCAGTCGTACACATTATAAACACTGAGAACTCTGGCCTTACTGACATGAACAATAGCAACAGTAGCCCAATTTTGACTACGATGAGCATCAGTATAAGTTACAGCGAAATCAAACTTGAATTCACAACACACATCAGGCCCACAGCGTGGCCTGTCCTGTTCCAGTGAGATTTCCTTGAAATACACAAAGCTGATTTGTTTTCAAGAAGATTACAAGAAAATTCTGTATTTCATTTTAGCCTCCCTCCCCTCCCCCCCTTCCCCCCACTCCCCACATTTGTTAACATGGAACCTGCTCGCTGTATTCACTAAATTTTCTTATCTTACTTCTGCCTACTTATCTTTCATTTTCAGTCATCTATTTCTATTCGTTTCTCATCTTTGGCACACTGATTACCGGCAGGTCACTATCAGTTATACTCTGGAATCTCAGTATTGCCTTTATTTTGTGACTCTAGTAACCCGAGGTTTGAAAGAACATTTTCTTCTCTCAAAAGCACGTATTTCTTATGCATTCTTTCCTCATTTCCTGACTCTCTCATTCTCCTCTCAAGAAACTAGTTAAAAGTTCTGAAAACTGTAGATTTGATCATATTTATCATGTATCAGTTGCCCGTATATTGGCATCTGAAAAGGAAGCATCCTATTTCTGATCAACATACAGTTAACTTAGCTTTTCATTGTGCTAAAGGCCACCTAATGACCATGTCAAGACAGTTATTTACTTCTCCTTTCCTTTTTCATCCTTCTTCAGGACACTTTCATTTTCTCAGATGAGCTCTAATCATCAACCATTTGACACCACTTGCTTCTCATTTGTTTTCTTTGTCTCCGTGGAGTAATTTCTCCTGTTCAATATGCAGTTCTTCCAAGTTCGTTTTTCTCTTGCCTCCCCACCCATTTTCTTCTATGTTTTCCTGGTTTGCAAGATTGTATGGACCTTTATTGTTAATATTTCACCTTCCATTCTCTCTAGGTGTTCACAGAGTGGAAGATGTCTTTCCCCGAAATTATCTGTTATTTTGGCATGTAATGACTTCCTTATTTGGCCTCAAAACCAAATTGTCATCTTTGTTCTTGATTGGACCTAATATCTTTTGGACACTTCTTTCTATCTTTTCTGAATCTTCTTTTGTCATTTTGCTTCTAGATAAATGTGGTGTTTCTAATTCATAGGGGGCTTCTGGTTTAACAACTGTATTATAATGCCTTCATTTAACATCTTTAGAAAAACATTTTTTATTGTACTGGTTTCTCAGTTTCATTTATTTTCATTTTTTTCAGTTCTGATTTTAATTGTTTCTTTTACACATTTTATGTTTATATTTTCATCCAGATATTTTAAGTTGCTTGTTTTCTTGATGTTGCCATACTTGGTTCTCTAATTTCTTGGTCATATACCCTGTCTTTGCAAACAATATTTGTAAACCTGCCTTCTCAGCCGGTTCTTTCAGAATTTCTAGTCTTTTCATTGCATTCTCTGAGATTCCAATCTAGTATTACAAGATAATCTGTGGAGGCCAAAAACTTTATTGCTTCTTTCAATCTATCCAACTTAATGTAGTTAACTTTTTATTTTCCTTCTTATATTTTTCATTCTCTTATAACTTTTTCCAACACTCAGTTGAATAACAATGGTGTCAAACCGTCTATTTGTGTGACTCCTGGTACAATTTGGAAGGACCTAGAAGTTATTCAAAGAAATTTAACTTTGGATACTGTATTTGTTTAACCACTTATAGAATTTTCTCTCCTACTGAAACTTTCTTCAGGATTTTGCAGAAGGAGTCTGCTAATTTAATAGTTTACTTATTTAGTCTTGCTAGGGTGTGTGCTTGCTGTGTGCAGACCAAGGAGGAGCTGGCCACAGTTTGCAAACAGCTGAATGCACTTTTGGCTATGGTCAGTCACCTTCAGGCTGCTACCTCGGGGTGCAGTGCTGGCACAGAACGTGCCGTGTTGCTTGGGACATCTCAGGTGTTGCTTGTTTTGTCCACTGGCTCTGCTTCCGAGACACCTCCTAGTGCTCCTGATGTTGTGGATCCGCCCTCACAGTAGGGTGAGTGGTGGGCGGTAAGGCATTCACGTCGCTCGAGGCAGAGGGCCAATGTGGAGACAGGCCACCTGGCCTCATCCATTCACCCTGTGAGTGGACAGATGGCCACTCCTCCAGCAGGCTCTGAGCAGGCACATGGGGGGAAGCATTTACTAGTTATTGGGAGCTTCTCTGTTAGGCACATTTGGAGACCCTTAGGCATATAGTGTTCAGGGCTGGAAAGAAAGCCAATGTGGACTTGGTATGTCTGCTGGGAGGCCTCATCCAAAATGTGGAGGCAGCCTTGCCTGCAGCTATCAAGCATGATGTGTGCAGTAGTCTGCACGTTGTCACTCACATCGGCACCAACGACACCTGTCGCATGCGTTCGTACGGGTGGCTGGCAGAAGTGGTGAAGACTGCTGGCCTCGCATGTGGGGTGCAAGTAGAGCTTGCAATTTGCAGCATTGTTCACAGTGTTGATCGGGGTCTTTTGGTTCGGAGCTAAATGGAGGGTCTCAACCAAAGAGTTCATCAACTCTGTGACAGTCTTGGCTGCAGATTGCTAGATCTATCTGGGGATTTGTGGCACACCCCTTGATAGGTCAAGGGTGCACTACACAAAGGGAGCAGCTAATCAGGTAAGCCAGACTACATGTGGAGTGCACATGAGAGCTTTTTAGTCTAGGCAGTAATCTGAGGTGCTCTGATGAAAATTGACATTTGATTTGCAGTGAGGGAAGTTAAACAGCGTTCAGAATAAAGACGCTTCAACTATCATAATTTTATCAGTAAACTGTCAAAGTATTTGTGATAAGGTTCGTGAATTTACTGCTCTCCAGGAAAGTTCTCATGCTCAAATTATTCTTGGGACCGAGAGCCAGCTGAAGACCAAAGTGGAAAGCTCTGAGGTATTTAGAGAGCCATGGAATGTACATTGGAAAGACAGATTAGAGACCATAGGAGGGGGAGTGCTCATTGAAATTGACAAAAATATTGTCTCTACTGAGGTCGAAGTTGAGTTTGACAGTGAAGTTATCTAGTTAAGTATAACAGATGTAGGCGAAACCAAGTTAATTGTTGGACATTTTCACTGCCCACATGATAATGCTGTGACAATTCTAGAGCCATTCAAAGAAAGTCTAGGGTCAATAGTTTGTAAATACCCAGTACATGCAATATTAGTTGGAGGCGACTTTAACCTACTAAGTATAAACTGGGATGTCTATGGATTCGTTGCGGGGGATACAGGTGGGTAGTCTTGCAAAATACTTTTTAACGTGAGAACTGTCTTGAACAGCTAGCTCGGCAGCTCACATGCAATGGAAATATCTTAGATCTTGTAGCTACAAACAGGCTGGACCTTATCGACAAAGTCAGTATTGAAAAGGGGATTAGCAAATATGATGTCATTATAGCAACTATGATTATGGAAGTTTATCAGTTGAGAAGGCTAGGAGGATGTTTCTGCTAGATAGAGCGATAAGCAGTTATTAGTATCTCACTTAGACAGTGAATTGGCATTTGTCTTAGTTACAGTTAGATGGCTGTAGAGGTATTATTGGCAAAGTTTAAGCACATTATGTCGTGATCTGGTGAGTTATGAGCCAAGTAAGTGGATAAAGGATGGAGAAGACCCACTACAGCTTAATCACTAAAATTGGAGGATGCTGAGGTATCAGAGGCAGTTGCTCTCGCGGTTCAAAAGGGAATGCATTAGGTGTCTGTGAAAAGATCTGTGCACGAAGCATACACGTACCACCATCACACCTTAGCAAGAGATCTGTCAGAGAACCCAAGGAAATTCTGAGCTTAAGTAAAATCACTAAGTTTGTCTAAGGCTTCCATTCAATCCCTTGTTGACCAGTCTGGTGTGGCAGTCAAAGATAGCAAAACAAGAGGCGAAGTTAAAATTTCACGTTCAAGAAATCATTCACACAGGAAAATCGCTTACCATCATTTGAGAATTGGACAGACTCCTATATGGACAACATAGTAATAACCATCCTTGCTGTACGGAAACTGAAAAATTTGAAAGTAAATAAATCACCAGTTCCAGATGGAATCCCAGTTAGATTTTACAAAGAATCTATCACCCAGCACAAAGTACAAGCAACTCGAAAAAAGCATAGGTGACTCCAGTATGTAAGAAGGGTAAAAGAATGGACCTGCAAAATTACAGACTAATATCACTAACCTCTGTTTGCTACAGAATCCTTGAACCTATTCTCAGTTCGAATATAATAAGTTTGCTCGATACTGAGAAGCTTACATCCACAAATAAGCACGGTTTTAGAAGTACTGTGAACTATGGACGAAGGGCAACAGGCAGATTCCATATTTCTAGATTTCCAGAAAGCATTTTCCATGGCACCCCACTGCAGGCTGTTAAGGAAGGTACAAGCATATGGAATCAGTTCACAGATATATGAGTGGCTCGAAGACTTCTTAAATAATAGAACCCAGTACTTGGTCTCGACGGTGTGTGTTCATTACTTCCTAAGTTAGTCTTGCTAGGATGTGTGCAGACAAAGGAGGAGCTGGCCGCAGTTCGCGAACAGCTGAATGCACTTTTGGCTATGGTCAGTCACCTTCATGCTGCTACCTCGGAGTGCAGCGCTGGCAGAGTGTGGCTCAATCTGCGGTTGTCTGCTGATGATGCCATGGTATACAGTAAGGTGTCGAAGTTGAGTGACAGTAGGAAGATGCGAGACGACTTAGACAAAATTTCCAGTTGGTGTAGCGAATGGCAGCTAGTCCTAAATGTGGAAAAATATAAGTTAATGCAGATTAGTAGGAAGATCAAACCTGTAATGTTAGTAGTGTCCTGCTTGAGACAGTCAAGTCATTTAAATATCTGGGCGTAACCATTGCAAACTCATATGAAATGGAACAAGCATGTGAGAACTGTTAGGAAAGTCAAATGGTCGACTTCAGTTTATTGGGAGAATTTTTGGAAAGAGTGGTTCACCTTTACAAGAGAACGCATGAATCACACTCTTCTGCAGGCTGCACTTTTCCCATTCTTCACATTGATGTAGTTTCATTGATTTGACTGAATCATTAATTCATCTGCCACTTATTTTCTTGTAACAGTGTAGCTGTGAAGATGTATCTACAAATGTGTTAGTGGGATTTCATAATAAATATGTCAGCCGATGGAACTAATGTGAAGTGCTCCACAAGCAGGTGAGGAGAATTATTTACCGCATTTATAAATTTTTCAAATGTGACTTTAAAAGTGGGACTCCTGTGCTGATATTCTGAAGACACAAGAATGGACTGCAGAAGCATGTGGTTTGAGCAAGAGAACTATACAACGAATTGTAGACAAAAGTGTCAGAGATGTAGAAAGCTCATGAAAAATAGGTTTTGTGTCACCTGAAAAGAACTGAAATCACAAGAAAACTATAACACGAATGGATATTTTGGCAAGGATGTTTTAAGGCACTCTGTGTATGAAATGTATAGAGATAGTGACCGTCCAGCATCACAAAAACTTGTGATAATTACTCATGGGAAAATTGAATTCAACAGTGCAGATCACCAATACAAAGATTTTTAAAAGACAATGGTTTCAAATATGTTAAAATTAATGATGGAAGAAAGTATCTAATGGAAGGAGTGACATAGCTGCAGCACAAGCCACATTCCTGAGAAAGATGAATGAAATAAGAGAGTGCAACACTGAAAAACTTCATAAAGAAGACTTTGATAGGGAGGTGAAGATGGATGTAAGCCTTGAACCTAGCACCATAAATTTACGATCATATGATGTGGACAGAGTTGGTTACAGTGACGATGGTATTACGCTGTAGACTTTGGAACAAACTAATATAATACCAGGTGATTCAAAAAGAAATAACAGATTTCAGTTGTTTATGGCTCACTATAAAAGACAGAAACATATTGTACATGTCACTAGACAGAGGAAGGTTCAAAGTTTTGACACAGCTGCACAGTTGTTTGTTTGTAGCAACATGGCAACTGCATCATAACAGAGATAATTTTCTGTATTGGCATTTGTTCAAAGTCAATCAATTGCTCACGTGCAACGTACATCCACTGTTGATTCAGCAAGAAGGTAACTCTGCACAAGCAGATTCATGACTGGCATACAAAATTCTTCAGAGTTGGTTGCATATAAGAAAGGAAGAGCACTGATCGGTCACACTCATTTGAAGAAAATGTCAAGCTTATCCGATCCGTGGTTTAAAAAAATGATTTTGTTTGTCAACAGATCAACTGCATAAATACCTGTGAGAACTTCCCAGCCATTACTGACTGGTAATTTGTATTCTAAGAAGTACGCAGACAATCACTTGTTACTATTTTCAACATGTTGTCCACAGAGAACTAACTAGCAAGTTAGTTGAGAAATTTGAGCATTTCCAAATGTGTTCTATAACTCACCAGAATGTGGCTGGATAAACTCATCAAAACATAAATTGGAAAAAATGTCCTTAAAATAACCGGGAGCGTTATCCCTGCCGAGATACTGGTGGTTTTCGACATCATCCAGTAGCATTCCTTTGAGATAATCAAAGATGGTTAGTTGTTTGTTTCGTCAGTGTATCAAAAAGTGGTCTCTCATGGTAATGTCGAACACGTTAGTTCTTTTACAGCGAAAAATATGACAACGTACTGATCATTTATACAATAATCTTTTGCAAATGTCTTTTCTATCAGTAATTCTTCCTTTGCCCACAGTGATTTATACTTATAAATTTATTTTATACTTATTACAATTCTCAGATGTTAAACAGTGTGGACATCAGAGCCCTTTCACAAGATCGTGGGGCACAGGAATGAGCATTACTCCTAGTACAGTCCATATGATAACTACTGTAATGGAAAATGTCACAACAATTTACATTTAGTCACACCATTGTCACATATTAAAAGAATTCATAAAACATCAAAAGTCAGTAAGAAGGCTAGTTGATTAACTGACATCAGTTTTAAAATTATTATTCTCCTCTTAGATTTGAATGTGTATGATGTACCATAGGCAAATGAACCTGAGTGTTGTCCATGGCAACAGGGTTTGACAACGGGGGCTTTGTTTGCCCAGTCTCTTCTGCCGCACTTTCACAAACCTCCATGCTTCCCTATCACTCTGGTTCTCTAAGCAGAATCGCCTTCCTATGTGCCATGGACTATAGTAGTGTGCAGCATAACTTTCCAACCTGATAGTGATATGGTATATTTACTCTTATTTGAAATAACAGTACATTTATTTTTGCATCTATTTTAAATAAGAATACACATAACACATCACTATCTGGATGAAAGGTTGTGCTACACACCACTAGGCAGCTGTCACAACTTAACTGCTCGTAAGTGTAGTCGAATACAGAAAGGAAAATAACTGTTTAGTTACAAGTGACAACAGACATGGAATCATCTGAAATACCTCCTTCCAAAAAAGATTGAGAAAATATTTGAAGGACGCACGACTATTTAAGCATAAAGTAGCCTAGGCCCCAGGCCAATGAAGGCAGAATAGAAGGATAGGAAGGTAGAGAACCTAAGTTTTATATTATTACAAAAGCATTTTTTCCTACGATGGTTAATGCTACTGACACATAAAGTATATCAAATTAATTTGAAATTGTGGCTTATTTACTGAAAACTTTAAATTTTACTTTAAATTAGTTGTATGTTATACAGACAGATTCAAGAAAAACATGATGTGGAAAGTGTTATTTGAACAAAAACTGCTTGTATTTCCTTTGTAAATGGCTATGCACTAGCCTATTCATATCTGAAAATCAATACATATATTTAATCTAGAAATTCTCTATGGTGAAAGAGTTCCAGAAAGTAACAATTTAAATTTGCATTTGAAAATATTAACAATACTTGTACCATTTGTAAAATGATTTATTTTTTTTCCAAATCAAATGGGGAATCATCAGTATGGAGTAAGAACAGTAATGGATCCATGATCAAACCCTGTAAATGCCCAATGTAATTTCTCACTGATGTGAATTTCGAGGAGAGCCTCAAAGTAACATTTTGCATCCTGTTGCTTATTAAGGAATAAACAAATCAGAGCTGAACCATGAATTCCCCTCTGTTTTAGAGCATTAAATGAAGCAAATAATTTTTAAGTGGTATTTACTGGGGTAAGGTGGGGCTTACACAAGAAAACAAAAATAAAGAAACAAAAATTTACAGGAACAGACCTGAGTGTGAGCTCGACCGGCTGCTACAGCGGCTAAATATCAGACGTGCACGTTCGCGGGCAGCATCAGCTATAACGGTCTCACCCATTCCTTTGGCACAGTGCCATATATCAGAAAACAGATCACCATCATCCAAGTCAATGGCCAGTCTGAAAGCCTTATCAAGTAGCCGATGGCGCAGCAGGTGGTGAAAGAAACGTCTTGCCAAATCACGTACAGTGCTTCCAAACTCCTCCTCCGTAGCATGGCAAAGGGGCCGTGGAGGCAAAAGAAAGCTGCCTAAAGCTGTTTGAAGCTGCACTGTAGAGAGACCAGTGATAATATTAAATGATAGCAGGTAAAAATAAATAAAGTTATAAAGAAAGTGTTCTGTAGTGACTGTAAAAAAAATTATGAATGTTACAACCAAACCAGGAGTATGAAGGGAGAACAACTCACTAACAATAAACAAGAACAATCACCAGTTACTACTTATTTCAAAATTAATCTTGGTCTGTAATGGAAATAAAATTTTGAGGCCATTCAAAATAGCATGCAGGTAAGTACACTATTTTCTCAATATTGTAAACGTTCCAGAATAATGCGCCTAGTTGTTGTTACACTTCCAATACTTGTACAAGCTGTTAATCCACAGTCCTGAAGGTAAATCACACAGTTCCACTGCAAGTAAACTGGGCTGGAGTTATAAAGACACAGGAATATGTTCTGCTGGAAAGAATACATAGCACACTAACAAGGGGAGGCCGCCAATTGTGAAATTCAGATTCGATTCATACTGCACATAATAAAAGCTAACGGCCAGAGGTGTAACGTGGCAAAGCACCAAGATGCACTTCCCAGCCGTTGTCGAGAAAATCGACAGTTAAAAGAAACCGTTGCGGTGAAATACTCTCTACGATTTATGATTTCCTACAGCGTCGTGGCACAGCAGTAAGCGCTCGGGTTAGTAATCCGAAAGTCGCCAGATCGAATTTCGCGCCATGCAACCTTTTTTTTTTTTTTTTTTTTAGTGTGTATATATATATATATATATATATATATATATATATATATATATATATGATGTGACTTACCAAACAAAAGCGCTGGCAGGTCGATAGACACACAAACAAACACAAACATACACACAAAATTCGAGCTTTCGCAACCGGCGGTTGCTTTGTCAGGAAAGAGGGAAGGAGAGGGAAAGATGAAAGGATGTGGGTTCTAAGGGAGAGGGCAAGGAGTCACTCCGATTCCGGGAGCAGAAAGACCCACCTTAGGGGGGAAAAAAGGACAGGTATACGCACGCACGCACACACACACACACACACACACACACACACACACACACACACACACACAAGCAGACATTTGTAAAGGCTGGAATGTGGGAAAAATATATCTAAAAACAAAGACGATGTGACTTACCAAACAAAAGCGCTGGCAGGTCGATAGACACACAAACGAACACAAACATACACACAAAATTAGAGCTTTCGCAACCGGCGGTTGCTTCGTCAGGAAAGAGGGAAGGAGAGGGAAAGATGAAAGGATGTGGGTTTTAAGGGAGAGGGTAAGGAGTCATTCCACTCCCGGGAGCGGAAAGACTTACCTTAGGGTGAAAAAAGAATAGGTATACACTCGCACACACACACATATCCATCCGCACATACACAGACACAAGCAGACATTTGTAAAGGCAAAGAGTTTGGGCAGAGATGTCAGTCAAGGCGGAAGTACTGAGGCAAAGAATGTTTGAAAGACAGGTGAGGTCCCAAAAACCTGTCCCATGCACCCTCCCACCACCACCTACTCCAGTCCTGTAACCCGGAAGGTGTACACGATCAAAAGCAGAGCCATGTGTGAAAGCACCCACACGATTTACCAACTGACCTGCCTACACTGTGAAGCTTTCTATGTGGGAATGACCAGCAACAAACTGTCCACTCGCATGAATGGACACTGGCAGACAGTGTTTGTTGGTAATGAGGATCACCCTGTGGCTAAACATGCCTTGGTGCACGGCCAGCACATCTTGGCACAGTGTTACACCGTCCGAGTTATCTGGATACTTCCCACTAACAGCAACCTGTCAGAACTCCGGAGATGGGAACTTTCCCTTCAGTATATCCTCTCTTCTCGATATCTGCCAGGCCTCAACCTCCGCTAATTTCAAGTAGCCGCCGCTCATACCTCACCTGTCTTTCAACAACCTCTTTGCATCTGTACTTCCGCCTCGACTGACATCTCTGCCCAAACTCTTTGCCTTTACAAATGTCTGCTTGTGTCTGTGTATGTGCGGATGGATGTGTGTGTGTGCACGAGTGTATACCTATCCTTTTTTCCCCCTAAGGTAAGTCTTTCCGCTCCCGGGATTGGAATGACTCCTTACCCTCTCCCTTAAAACCCACATCCTTTCATCTTTCCCTCTCCTTCCCTCTTTCCTGACGAAGCAACCGCCGGTTGCGAAAGCTCGAATTTTGTGTATATGTTTGTGTTCGTTTGTGTGTCTATCCACCTGCCAGCACTTTTGTTTGGTAAGTCACATCGTCTTTATACGTATTCGTTTCGGAATATCGTTTCTACGTCTTCCATTAACTACACGTGTAAACACTATGAAGACAATTAATAACATTTGTGAAATACAACTTTGTTTGCGGAAAACATAATCATGTTCGAAGTCACCAGTTTTTCCATGACAAACGACTTTCAACAACTTATTATATGCATAATTGATGCAACTGATTGTCAGGAATTTTATATATATACACACACACATTTGAATTACAAAAAACAAATACTAAAAAAAAAGTTGCATGGCGCGAGATTCAATCCGGTGACCTTCGGATTACGAACCCGAGCACTTACCGCTGCGCCATGACGCTGTAGGAAATTATAAATCGTAGAGAGTATTTCACCGCAACGGTTTATTTTAATTGTCGATTTTCTCGACAACGGCTGAGAAGTGCATCTTGGTGCTCTGCCACATTACACCTCTGGCCAAGAGCTTTTATCATGCGCAGTATGAATCAAATTTGAATTTCACAATTGGCGGCCTCCCCTTGTAAGACTAATGAGAAGTTATGTAAGTTTATTTTGAATTAACAGTACTACAGTTCTGGAAGCAGCAAATATGAAGCACACAGCTTTAGCAGAGAGGAAAAGAAGTCATCTGCATTGGCCTGACACAACTGCAACATGCCCATTGTTGCTGAAAATAAATTACCATAAGATACTCCACTTTATCGTTTGGCTGAACCATTTTGTTTCAGTTGAATTTTCTCATGCTGAGAAATTAGAAGGGGCAATCTGTTTTACTTGGTAAAAGCTTTCTACAGCCAATATTGCATAAATAATTATTTATTTACAAACAACAATTTTAATAGACTTTGATGCCGCCGGCCGGTGGCTGAGCGGTTCTAGGCGCTTCAGTCTGGAACCACGCAACCGCTTCAGTCACAGGTTTGAAACCTGCCTCGGGCATGGATGTGTGTGATGTCCTTAGGTTAGTTATGTTTAAGTAATTCTAAGTTCTAGGGGACTGATGACCTCAGATGTTAAGTCGCATAGTGCTCAGAGCCATTTGAACATTTCAATTTTGCTGCCATCTTCAGGTCTTCAAAAATTTTGTCATAAAATGTGTTCTTTTTTAGTTGTACCTCATACCAAATTGTCATGCAGATAAAAAGTAGCACATAATATCAAGATCCATCATAAATAAAACATTTAAAATCAAAAAGCACCTTGTGCACATGGTCATGTGCATATAAGTAGCATTCACGGATGATTGTTACGTCACAAAAAAACACAGTACACAATAAAATGCATAGTAGCACATCTGCTAATGTTAGCTGGACATGTTCTAAGCATTGAAGATCCGCCTTAGGTGGCATATAGCTACACCTTATATACTATCTAAGGTGGATCTTCAATGATTAGAACATATCCAGCTAATGTTAACAAATGTGCTACTCTGCATTTTATTGTGTACTGTGTTTTTTATGACATGAGTGTTTTGAAATTTTCTTACAGTTATGTTTATTATATATACAGCTTGTGTTCTTATTTAATGGAAATGCAGAGGAGAAAGGTAGGTATTTTATAGAAAAACATTCACAAATGAGAGGCAAATGTTAAAGAGATAGGTGATGCCTCAAACTATTGCATATTGACATGGCAAACATGTTGGTACCAGTTCCATTCTGTATTAACAGTTTTGTACACTAAAAATGCAGTAAAGAAAAGTTCATTCACCTTCTCTTTCTGGTGTGAGTGGTTGCCGGAAGAGGTAATTAATGATACGGTTGAGACAAGAAATACACTGCTGACCATACGAATCCCAGTTGAGACTTAGCAACAAATTGATCGCCCGGTCAACCTGATTGAACATCAGGTACTTTGCAACCATAGTGTCTGCAGTGAGACCACTTCCATGAAGATCTCCAATAAGGCCACCACCCCCAACCAACTGAACAACAGCTAGTGGTCCCCTGGGAAAAAAAATAAAAATAAAAATAAATAAAAAAATACCAACTATCTCAAAACAAACTGGACACATAATTCATCAGAATAATTCAGAAATGGCAAAAATAAGAAAAGAACCATTGCAACTTATTTCAGGTTACTCAATATAAAGAAGAGTTGGAAGAGGTTACAGGGACTCATACTACTAGGATAAGTCAGAAAGAGAAGGAACTTATTTTTCATCTTCATTATTTTTCAGAAGTCATACGTTAAATTTAGCAAAAAGAGGTCATAACCTTGTCTGAGAATGCATTACAATTCAAAGTAACTATTAACTTCTAGTATTGTTTCAGTACATCGCAGAACTGAGCTGTATATCAGTGTCTTGCATAATGCTGATATGGTTATTACCTAAGTATGGAATTTGTCCTGCATTTTTCATAATGTATGTTCCTTAACTACTACATCACAGGCAGCCCACTACACATCTGTCAACAGTATCTGCATGAGCACTGAGTAGAATTTGTGCATATGTGGATTGGCAAGTGGTCACCTAAATGGACTTAAGTCTTTGGGTCCGTGTTGTATATAATTTATCAAAACATCTTCATTTTATCATGAATGAGGATGCAAATAGAAAAGTATTCCCCAGGATTTCAGATCATTATATCTCACACAAAGCCTCTCAACTGCCCTTTGGCATAAAGGTGAATATTACATGGAAATGGATTACAAGGTTTTGACAATAGGTCATGCTTGAAATGCACTTACGTCACTGCTTATCCACTTTAATGGGAATGATTTAATGCACTCACTCTCGCAAACAGGCCGCGAAGAATGTGTTATCTTCTGTCCGTATATTTTCTGTGGGGAACCTGTACACGGTTCCTCTCTTTTGTATCTGCAGTCTGTGGAATATATTCCCAAGATAATGAATACGTATCTATTGACACAGAATGCACCTTTCATTCACACTGATTTTTTCTGGACTTTAAAGCCAGATGAGAAACCAAGATACTGACAGAGCCCTTATCTTTTGATTGTAATGTTATTTATCCTTATAATGGGATTACCTATCATAAACAGTCTATCTTCCAGGAGTACATAAATTGTTTTATTTACTGCCACCTGTATTTTATTGCACAAGAATCCGATCTACACCATGACTAAAAGCTTTTAGAAATTCTTCTAGAATATCAAGATGATATTCTGTCACTCACTCTCAGAACATAAGCCCAAACAAAAGTATTAGAAATGTGCATTATGAATCTCAGTAATCAACATTAAAGTTCTTCACACACTACCTGGTCTTTTTCAAATAGCCAAAATGTTAGAATTAATGTACTAAATCCTGTTGTAAATATCAAATCCATCAGGATTACTATAACATAGTGCCTCATTCATCCATTCACCAAAAGTATTACCAAACTGCCCCATTTTCTTTTATGAGGAGGTTCAGGAACACTGCTATTAATTGTGATGGCCCATAACTTGCTTAGAAGTTCCCTTACTACAAGATCTCTTTGGTATCGATTACAGTGTGTATATGTGGACAAGGAAAAAAAAATTCCCAGATTTTCCGGTTAAAAAATACACTTTCTCCCGGGTGAAAATACATTTTTTCCGTGTTGAGTGACAAAATACTTTCCCTCAGGATCATAAAACTTATCAGTCCTTTGAACGGTTAAGGTTTCATAGACCGGTGTAGAACCTCCGACCACTTTAGGAAACAAACCCCAGAAAAAAAATGTGTTTTGGAAAGATCTTTGATTTGCAACAACATGTACACTGCATATTTTCATATTACGAAAGTATATAGTCGACTTCCACCAAACACAGAACATTAGTTTCCGAAGCATTGAAATCGAGATCGCCATGTGCTTTTGTAAGCCAATCATAGCTATGTCATGTGATCTCACCAACCGATGATACCAGATATTCATAGCGTTTACATGGGGCTCCCAAAACCTGATTTCGTAAATCAATCTTGTGGTATCACCACCAGACACCACACTTGCTAGGTGGTAGCCTTTAAATCGGCCGTGGTCCGGTAGTATATGTCGGACCCATGTGTCGCCACTATCAGTGATTGCAGACCAAGCGCCGCCACACAGCAGGTCTAGAGAGACTTCCTAGCACTCGCCCCAGTTGTACAGCCGACTTTGCTAGCGATGGTTCACTGAGTAAATACGCTCTCATTTGCCGAGACGATAGTTAGCATAGCCTTCAGCTACGTGATTTGCTATGACCTAGTAAGGCGCCATTATCTGTTACTATTGATACTGTCAGTCATGTAATGTCAAGAGCAACATTCGTCATTAATGGATTAAAGTTAAGTATTCCACCAGCTACGTACGTTTTCCTCAATTCTAATTCCCTTGCCACGTTACAGACCTCACACCAGCCTGCGTGAGCTAAAACGCGAGCATTTCGGCCTCCTTTAGTAACCCTGTGTTGGCTCTCCTGCCAACCACAACATTGTTGACAAGAGTAAAAGTGTCCTTATCAATATTGCCCTGATTTACTTGTGTAATGGCTTCGCCACAATCTCCAGATGTACTGTCCAAATTTTATCGCTTACAGAATCAGCAGACTGGATGCCCTTGTACAGCTCGTCCAGGGTCAACTTGCGATGCAAAACGATGCGGCGGCAGCCGCTTCACCGCTGCCGCAGCCACTACACGCTGTTGCACCCACTTTTCGACCTTTTGATGCTTCACTGGAAAGCTGGACAGAGTGGTCACACCAATTTGGATTCCATCTCGCCGCCTACAGAATTCAAGGTAATGAGCGGCAGCCTTTTTTGTTATCGTCGGTCAGCGTGACTACGTACCGTGTAATAGTCAAATTATTTACCCGACGTGACATAGCATATCTGTCCTACAAAGAAATTTTGTCTGCATTGGATGCATATTTCAAGGATTCAGTCAATGTAGTTGCCAAACGGTATACCTTCTTTCGTACAAAACGTACGGCAGGTCAGACTAATCGGGAGTGGGTTGCAACCTTGCAAGGCCTTACTAGGGATTGTACTTTTGAGTGTCAATGTGGACTCCCTTATTCAGATACTATGGTACGTGACGCAATTGCACAGAACGTGTGTGATGTTCGTATAAGGGAACAGATTTTGAAACTAGTAAATCCCTCCCTTCAACAAGTGATGGACATATTGGATCGGCAGGACACACTTGCCTTTGCTCAGGAATCATGTGAAACTTCGCCAGCAGTGTGTCAGGTTACCCGGCCCGCCGAGCGAGCTGCGCGGGGCAGTAAACAGCACTCGCACCCGGCCACGCCGCTGCCACCAGGCTCTCAGCCACGTGTGCCGCGCAGGCAAGCAAATGCAGTGATCAAATCATGTCCGCAGTGTGCTACTAAACATTCACGTGAGATTGCCCGTCACGCCAAGCTATTTGCTTTTATTGTAATAAAAAAGGACATGTTCAGAGTGTTTGCCAGAAAAAGATCTGATCGGAAGCTCAAAACTGTTCCAGGCCCTTTGCTACGCGCCGGAATCGGAATCGAACCAAGGATACTCAGGCTCGCGAAACTTCGCCCATGGAAATTCATGTAGTTCATTCCACTCTCTCTAACAGTGACTGTGTTCGTCCCAAAAATAGTGTGCGTCGACATCGCCGGAACTCCGGTCAAGTCGCAAGTGATTATGTACCAGTGTCAGTTCACGTTGCATGAGACAGTCGCTCTTGTCGTCAGCAGGACAATAAACTTTTTGTGGACTTGGACATTAACGGCAAAGTGATACCATTCCAGCTCGATACCGGAGCTGCAGTTTCACTGATCAATCAAGATACTTACAAACTGCTGGGAACACCTCCGTTGCATACTGCAAATGTTAAGCTAACTAGCTATTCAGGACAAGGGATCCCTGTGTTAGGACAGTGCAGCCTTCTTGCAACATACAAAGGACAAACAAAACTTGTGTCATTTTACGTCCTTCGTTCTACTTCTGCAGTGAACTTGTTTGGTTTCGGTTTATATCAGTTGTTTCACTTGTCTATAGTAAATCAGGTCCTATCAGTGAACCAGACTGTGCCTTCAGACAGTGTTTCTTGTCTATGTGAAGAATTTGCAGACATTTTTGCACCGGGCCTCGGTTGTGCTAAGAACTATAAAGAACATTTGGAACTGAAAGTGAACGCGCAACCAAAATTTTTCAGGGCACGCAATGTTCCCCACACATTGCATGATGAGGTCGCAAAAACATTACACGATTTGGAATCACAAGGTGTAATTGAACTTGTGCAGGCTTCTCTCTGGGCATCACCCTTAGTAATTTTGCCAAAACCTTCCGAAAAGTTGAGACTTTGTGTGGACTTCAAGGCAACAGTGAATCCACAACTAGTGATTGCAACTTTTCCTTTACCCCGCCCGGAAGATCTTTTTGACAAATTGTGCCTGAGTAAATATTTTTCGAAGTTGGACATCGCCGGTGCGTACTTGCAAATACCGGTGGACGAAGAATCCCAGCGCATTTTGGTGGTTAACATGCATCTTGGGTTGTATCAATTCAAACGACTGCCATTCGTGTGTGCATCTGCCCCTGCATTGTTTCAGCAATATCTACAAACGGTCTGTGTGTCGGTCCCTACTTCAGCAAATTATCTGGACGATATTGTGATCTCTGGAAAGACGGAAGAAGAACATTTGGCCAATCTCAGAACATTATTTCAAGTCTTGCGACAAAATGGTCTTCGCTTGCGGAAGGACAAATGTGTGTTTTTTGCTCGGGACTTGCCATACTTGGCACATGTACTCAATACCCAAGGCATACATCCCAGTCCAACGCACCTACGTGCCATACAAGACTTGCCTTCGCCTCAGAATTTGAAGCAGCTACAGAGTGTGCTGGGAAAAATTACATATTATAACCACTATGTTCCATATGCCTCTTCCATTTCAGCTCCGCATCATTGCTTACAGATCCGCTTCATCGCTTACGCCGTAAAGGTGTTCCGTTCGTCTGGACAACGGAATGCGAACGCGCCTTTCGCCAGTTGAAATCGGCGTTGCTTTCCAATACTTGCCTTACGCCATTCGATCCCCAGAAGCCCCTTTTGTTGATGGTGGATGCATCGGATTTCGGGATCGGTGGTGTGCTTGTGCACAAAGATGGATCGCAAGATCGCCCTATTGCCTTTGCGTCCAAATTGCTCTCGTCTGCTTAAAGAAATTATTCACAGATCGAGAAAGAAGCATTGGCTCTCATCTTGGGTGTTACAAAGTTTCATGATTTCTTGTATGGTCGTCACTTTACCGTAATCACAGACCACAAACCTTTGACATCGCTTTTTCATCCGACCAAGCCTGTACCTCCACGTACAGCGCAGAAATTCATTCGCTGGTCTATTTACCTCTCGCAGTACCACTACGATATCTTGTATCGGTCCACTGCTAAGCACGGAAACGCCGATGCGTTGTCCCGCTTGCCTGTTGTGAGGATAGGGCATTCGATTCCTCCGAACTTGCTTGCATGTTCACTGATGCGGAAACCGATGACGTGGTCGAATTGTTTCCGATTAATTTTCGTCATGTAGCTACAGCCACAGCTGCCGACCCTGTCCTTGCTCCCATTCTGCGTTTTGTTGCTACGCAATGGCCCTTGCCAAAGTCATGGTTGGGGACCCGTTGGTTCGCCGATTTTTTGCACACAAGGAGAGACTTTTTGTACGACGTGGTGTTTTGCTGTTGCGTTCTGATAATGGTCAGTCCTGGATCATGGTACCACGTTCGTTACAGTCCTCTGTCTTACAGCTTATCCACCAAGGACATTGGGGTATAGTGAGAACAAAACAACTTGCTTGTCAGCACTGTGCTTGGTTCAGAACCAATGACGCGATTACGAATATGTGCTCTTCTTGCTTGGTGTGTGCCGAACAACAATCAGCACCATCGCAGAAATTCTTTGCATGGCCAAAAGCCACTTTCCCTTGGCAACGCTTACACATCGATTTTGCTGGTCCATTCTGGAATGCTCGATGGTTGGTTGTGGTAGATTCATTCAGTAATTTTCCTTTTGTTGTCCGGATGTCTTCCACGATGTCATCTGCCACCATCCAAGCGTTATCCGCTATCTTTTGCACTGAAGGTCTTCCACAGACTATTGTTTCCGACAATGGCCCACAATTTCAGTCATTCTGCAAGGCCAATGGCAATCAACATCTGACGTCCGCGCCATTTTGCCACAGTCAAACGGTGCCGCTGAACGATTGGTCAGGACTTTCAAGTCACAGTTGAAGTTGAAAGAGTCGCATTCTCGGGAGGACGCGTTATTGCTCTTTTTGTCCTCGTATCGCTCTCAGCCCAGAGATGGTCGCTCGCCGGCTGAGTTGCTCCATGGTCGTCATCATCGAACCTTGCTGTCTTTGCTCCATCCGCAGCGGCAGACTCCTGCTTTTGCGTCAGGCGACTTTGTCTACTATCGCCACTATCGAGGTTCACAGCGTTGGCTCGAAGGGCGCATTCTTCGCTGCCTCGGCCACGCTATGTATCTGGTTTTGAGGGCCTCTGGTGAGGTGCGTCGGCATCTCAATCAGCTGCGCCTCTGTCGTCGCACGGGATCTGCCACTCGTCGTCTGCTTTCAGCGACGGAGTCGTCCGGTCAGCGCCCCGGGGACCCATCTACTGGCTCACCTCAGCCCCAGGTGTTACAGACGCCACCGTCGCTGCCTCCCTTTCTCCCACAGTGGACGTGTCGCTGCAACCGCCAGGCGCCTCCCTGGGTCACGCACAGCCGATCGCTTCCCGTGACCACTTTTCCTCCGACATGGAACTCTTGCCCGCTCCGGACCATATGTCGTCTTCGCTGTCGGGTGCCCCGGCCCGATGGAGGTCAACCCTTCGGCCCCTCCTGTCTCCCTACGGGCGCATACACCGATGTTGGTGTTTCCTAGCTCCCCGCAGTCCGAATGGCAGGGTGCGGGTGGCACAGCCTCGCCTGTTGTTAGGCTCCCCACCTCATCGCATACGTCAACATGGGGTCCTCCCCACTGCGGGCGAAAGCCTTATGCCACAACCGTACGCCGATTTGCGGGGGAGGAATGTGGTGTCACCGCCAGACACCACACTTGGTAGGTGGTAGCCTTTAAATTGGCCGCAGTTTGGTAGTATACGTAGGACCCGCGTGTCGCCAATATCAGTAATTGCAGACCAATCGCCGCCACACGGCAGGTCTAGAGAGACTTCCTAGCACTCGCCCCAGTTGTACAGCCGACTTTGCTAGCAATGGTTCACTGAGTAAATACGCTCTCATTTGCTGAGACGATAGTTAGCATAGCCTTCAGCTACGTGATTTGCTACGACCTAGCAAGGCGCCATTATCTGTTACTATTGATACTGTGAGTCATGTAATGTCAAGAGCGATGTTCATCATTAATGGATTAAAGTTAAGTATTCCACCAGCTACGTCCGTCTTTCTCAATTCTAATTCCCTTGCCATGTTCCAGACCTCACGCCAGCCTGCGTGAGCTTAAACGCGTGCATTTTGGCCTCCTTTAGTAATCCTGTGTTGGCTCTCCTGCTAACCACAACAAATCTCCCAATACCGCTCCTGGGTGGTCACATAAACACTTCAAAATTGATTCTGGAAATTTGATTTTCGGAATACAAATTTTCTTGAAGTATCAGTACTGTTTTGTCTCATGTTTAGTTCTATGGCATAATGCCATATGTGCACTTTACACTAGACAATAGTGTTTCAAATAAATTGACCTCTGCAGAAAAGATTAATTAAGCACTATTTTTTTAGCAAAACAACAAAAATAACTTCACTGTTCTGGAAGGCAATTACTACCCAGCCGCCAAAAACCTGGAAATAAAATAATATCAGAAAATTGTATTTTAGTCTTCCATAATTATGTTAATATTTTAATTCACTTTACAGCTCCCGGACACAGAAATCCATTTTGTTTTTGATAGCTGTAAACCAAGAGGAAACATCAAAATCACTAAACATAAACATGGTTCATGTGGAGATTGCCACTCATCCCATTACAACTCAGACTGCTCTGCGCATGCGAGAATCTGGAAGCTTGGGGTGCATCAGAAAAATATTTCTGGGTAGCATCTGGCTACTTGTTGCTACTGCTGATACAGCTAACAGCCACACTTCTTCAAGTAGCCAGAAGCGTGAGAAGGTACTGCTCATATGCGACTCAACTGTGCATGCGCATAAGCCCGCTGGCAACTTCTCAAACAAACCTAATGTCAACCCTTGTGACATCACGCCCGTCGGAATCAGTTCATTGTTATGAATTATTGCATAGTCTTCGTCCAATAGGCTTCAACACATGTTGCTATCAGGTGCTTGTGTGTGTGCTGTGCTTTTTTGCGGCAAATGGTGCATTTCCTTCTCAACTTAAGTTTCATTTTTTTCCCCTCATTTACGTTTTATTGGTGCAGTATTATATTGCAGTAATGGGCTAAAGTAAAATTCTTTGTTAGAGAATCAGTTCTTACCAATCAAAACTACAAAAATTTAACTGAAAACTAAAACAGCAAAAAATTCCCAGAATTCTTAAAAATTCCTGTGTTTTTCCCTGTTTTAGGCCGGATGAAAAAATTCCCGGGTTTTTCCCTCATTTCCCGGTTGTCCCGGAGCATATACACCCTAGAATAATTGTCTTCATGTCTCTGAAAAATGGTGTGATAAATATGGCAAGACATTGTTGTTATAACGTCAAGTTGCACACATATATTTCAAACGACACAATACATGTAAGTCACTGAGTAAGCAGACAAAGTAAGACATGTGTACACAATTACAGTCAAATCAGCACTGAGTCCAAGTCTGGCAGCCGCTGGCTACTTGGCCGCTTAGGTGGTGTGGCTGCTGCATGGCTGGCAGACAGCGCCGCATATAGAGGACATAACTGCACGGCGTCACTTTGAAAGATCGGCGAGTCACAACAATTGTCTTTTTAGAGAACTTAATTTCTTGCATGCCAAAAAAGCTAATTGTACAATTTTAGTGATCAGTCCATAATTTTTTTCTTTTCCATGATGTTGACAATATTTATTTTTAGATGAGCCTCCATTAATGGAAGATATTGTTGGCATGTGAGCTGCTTGATGGGTTGAAGATTGTTGAGCTGTTCTTGAAATGGTTACAGGAAAATATTGCATTTGTACCAGTTTCTAGTCAGTGCATTCAATTTTATCAGTTTGTCCTTTCTCCTGTTGCAGTTCCTTTATTCAGTTCCACTGATCCATACAGAACATTTGATAATTATCTTAAGAAAACAACAAATGGAATAACATAATAGAAAAAACTTGGAAGTAGGCCTGATAATCAACTGTGTTATGATTAACACAATGTATACACAACAAAATTAAAAGAAAATAGCACAAATTAGCAATTAAGTAACAGAAACAATCAATGAATATTTGTATTCTGTTTAATTTAAATTAGTTATTTTAAATTAGTTAGTTTAAATTAGTTAAAGAGAACATCTGTATGGTCTGCAAGAGAAATGAACAGAGTAATAAAAACACCATGGAGAGCTTCTGGTAGACCAAACAAAGTTTTCAAAACTAAGTCTGTGATTTGTATAAAAACAAAATTTAGCATTATCAGTCTTGAATTAGGTCAGAGAGAAATAGACTTTTAATGCAAAACTCATGTTTAGTTTTTGAGGTGAATAAAAAAATAGTTTTAAATTTCATAGCAAGTAGCTCTAGGTAACTTACTATTGAGGGTTTTTTCCCCTGTGCCTTACTGGGTATGCCTTTGATTGTATGAAAACAGATAGGATGAAGGTGTGACTTGTTAGGCAATTGGATGGTAGATGAGACAAGAGAGAGTAAATGCACCAAAAAAGTTCTTTGCTAGATTCTGAGATAGTTGAAGACATTGAGGTAATGATAAAATGGAATGTGGGTACAGAAGAAGAAGAAGAAGAAGAAGAAAAAGGTGATGGTGACAGTGGTGATGGTGGCAATGATGATGATGATGATATTGCAATGCCACCAGCTGGCTTTTTACATTGCTGAGATCAGAAGGCTTGTCTTTGACTTAGTAAATGCATTTGAACTGATGAATACAGGGGATATACAATGGAGAGGAAAATTTAATTGTGATGGGGGACTGGAATTCAATAGTAAAAAAAGGAAGAGAAGGGAAAAAAAAAGTTGGGAGAAAATGGATTGGAATGAAAGAACCCAATATGTAGAATTCGGCACACACCATGTCTAATCATCACTAACATTTGATATAAGAAACTGCAAAAAGGTGGAAAATTAAGGTGGTGGAATATGGATAAGATGAAAGAACCAGAGGTTGTTGAGAGTTTCAAAGGGAGCATTAGGCAACGCCTGACTGAAACAGGGGAAAGGAATACAGTATGAGGCAAATGAGTAGCTCTGAGAGATGAAACAGTGAACGCAGCAAGAGGATCAAATAGGTAAAAAGACAAGGCATAGTAGAAATCATTGGATATTACAGGAGATATTGAATTTAATTGATGAAAGGAGAACATATAAAAATGCAAACAAATGAAGCAGGTAAAAGGGAATACAAATGTTTAAAAAATGAGACTGATGGAAAGTCTAAAATGGAAGAATCATATAAAGGGACTATACAAGGGAAATTAACTTCAAGGCAATATTATAGAAATGGAAGAGGAAGTAGACGAGGATGAGATGGGAGATATGACACAGCAAGAAGAATTTGATAGAGTGCTGAAAGACTAAATCAAAAGAAATCCCTTGGAATAGATATCCTTGGGAGAGCCAGCCATGACAAACCTATTCCAACTTGTGCGCAACATGTATGAGACAAGCAAAATATCCACAGACTTCAAGAAGAATTTAAGAATTTCTATTCCAAAGGAGACAAGTACTGACAGGTATGAATACTACTGAACTATCAGTTTAATTAGTCATGATTTCAAAAAACTGACCCTAATTATTTACAAAAGAATGGAAAAACTAGTAGAAGTCAACCTTGGGGAAGATTAGTTTGGGTTCCAGACAAATGTGGGAACATGCAAAGCCTACTGACCCAAAGACTTATCTCAGAAGACAGGTTCCAGAAAGACAATCCTACCATTTGTAAACTTAAAGAAAGCTTCTGAGAATGATGACAAATACATCTGAAATTCTGGAGGTAGCAGAGGTCAATTACAGGGATTGAAAGGTTACATGTAAATTTTACAGCAGTTATAAGAGTCTACGGACATAAAAGGAAAGCAGTGGTTAAGAAGGGAGCGGGTAACGGCATTGTAGCCTATCCCTGACGTTATTTAATCTGTACCTTGAGCAAGCAGTGAACAAAGAGGAAAAAATCAAAAAGGAATTTAAGTTCAGGGAGAAGAAACAAAAACTTTGAGGTTTGCCAATGACATGTACTTCCGTCAGAGACAGAATGGAACTGAAAGTGTCTTGAAAGGAAGGTATGAGATGAACGAGAAAAATCACACAATGGTAAAGAACGCAGTCAAATCCAGCAGTGCTGAGGGAGTTCAATCAGTAAATGAGACACTGAAAGTATTATGTGAGTTTTGCTATTTGGGCACTAAACTACTGATGATGGCCAAAGTAGAGAGGATATCAAATGTACACTGGCATTGGCAAGAAAAGTGATTCTGACAAAGAAAAATTTGATAACATAGAATACAAATTTATCAACTGAAAGCCCAGGAGGGAATAACAACATATGGAAAGGATAGATTGTTACTTACCACACAGAGGAGGCTAAGAGTCACAGACAGGCATAATGAAAAAAATGGTAGAAGTATTTCAGGTTTTGGAAGAAGTCCTTCTTAGAAAACACACACATATTCACACAACAAAAACTCACATACATGACCCCTGTCTCTGGGCATTAAGATCCTACTGCAGCGGCATCTGTCGAGATCAGTAATTAAGCTGGGATGGATAGTGGGGGTAAGAAAGAAGCGTGTGGAAAGGGGAGGGGATGAGGGTAGTAGGGACAGAAGGATAGGTGTGGGAAGGGGGGAAGGAGAAGCTAGTGCTGGCTGAGAGAGCGTGCAGGGGCATGGTGGGATCGATAGTGCTGCTAGAGGCAACATCGGGAGGTTGTACAGGGGGGGGGGGGGGGGGGGGGGATTTAAGTGTTGGGGAGGTTTCCTCAAGTTATCTGCCTGCAGTGTACGCTTGTACTGAAGTGAAATATGGCCAATAATATTTCATACAAGATCATAGAAGCTTTTACAGAAGAATGCTGAAGGTTAGGTGGGTATATCATGTAACTAATCAAGAAGCACTGAATAGAAATACAGAGAGAAAAGAAATTTATGACATAACTTGACTAAAAGAAGGGATCAGCTGACAGGACACATTTGCGACATCAAGGAATCATCAAATTAGTATTCGAGGGCTGTGCAGGGAGTAAAATTGTAGAGGAAGACCAAAAAGCAAATACAGTAAGCAGTTACAAATGAATGTAGATTCAGGGATGAAGAGATTAGCACAGGATACAGTATTGTGAAGAGCTGCATCAAACCAGTCACTGGACTGATGACAACAATAACAATAATAATAACAACAACAACAGCAGCAGCATATAACAGATGATTAAGGTATGCCATCTGCAAGAGATTGCTACACAAAAATCTCAAGAGACTGCACATAAATAGAGAACTGACAGGTTAGGTGGGGTTACTGCTCTCAGTCCTAAAAGTGTTACGCTGTTCGGAGGGTTGAGACTGATCAAAGTGCTTGTCACTCAACATGAATATCAGCTGGCATGCTTGAAATCTGCCAGCAAAAGGCAATCACTCACCTACAGCTGGTGTGTGATGCACAGGAACATTCAACAAAAAAGATTATTTGCATTAGCTTTTGTGCTCTTGCCCTTTCTCTAGTGAAAATTACATGCTCCCACACACACAACCACATAGACACACAAATGTGTACACCCACAGCTACAGCAATACTAAGGCAGGTACTATAGAGGAGGGGAAAGTATAGACATTTTAAGGAATAAATAATGGACCAATGAGTTGTAGATATGTAAAGAGTAACAGCAAAAAATATAAAATGGAATGGGGTGGAAGAGATCTGGAACAGCAATGTATAACAGTAATAGAACAATGTATAACATTAATAGAAATGGCTGGATGAAATCATACGTAAAATTAAGGAAGCGCAATCTCTGACCTATGGCTGACTTATACGAGGTGCATAGAAACAAGCAACAGAAAAGGATTATTTGGGCCACACACATTTGCCATGGCCGCAGATGGGTATGTTTGGGTGTCTGTGTGTGAATGCGTGTTTCGCTAGAGAAAGAACACACACTCAAAAGCCAGTGCAAATAATCCTCTCTGCTGCATGTTTCTATGCACCACACATCAATCAGCTAGAGGTGAATGATTGCTTTTCCTTAATTTTATCTATTTTTTGACAAATTATAGATGTTATTAGTATAAGACTGGGGGCAAATTACTGTAGCAGTCTAAATGAGTTTTCCATAGACGAAATATATTAGATATGTGTGGTGAAAGTCATATGCACTTTAATACATTAGCAAAATGGGGCAAGTCACACCCTTCAAAACAAAACAGTATATTTTGATTAAGGGATTATTTTCATTGTTCTTAGTTTAAGTCCCTTCCTGCTCTGTTTTTGAAAGATAAACAGCAAGTCACAAAAGTTTTTATAGTGCACACTCATCCAACAACTGAACCGAGAGAATCTCCAGTAGATATGGCAAGACTAACACTGAATTTATTTTCCTGACTCACTGAGTTTTTAGTGACATTGGTGAACCTTTAACAGTCTTTTCATTGTGCCTGTCTGTGACTCAATGTGTTATCATTACAGCAAATAGCAATCTATCCTTTTCTTAATATTATTAATAAGTGCTTAGATGAATTGCAGGACTTCATAATCACTCATCGTCATGCCCAACATGTGGACGCAAATGAAGTAGCTGATACAGGATTGACTGTTAGGAGATATTACACACAATGGTATAGTCAACCTAACCGCTCATAACAACAGATAGATGAGTTAGGGACTGAGAAGTTCACAGTTGTTAACACTCAGTTTAATTTTCCTAAGATAAACCATACTACCATGGTGTACCTCTATTTCAAATATACATCATATTATTAATTTATTTCATCAAACTGATGTTTCAAAGTTCTGTAAGTTTCAAAACTTGCTGATAACAAGTTTCTAAATATATCTCCACACACATGGAGACAGAGAAGAAAACAAAATTAGGATAGAATCTGAACATAGTATTTCACATTATCAGGAGAAAGAAAACTGGTGTTCTACGGATCGGATTGTGGAATGTCAGATCCTTTAATCAGGCAGGTAGGTTAAAAAATTTAAAAAGAGAAATGGATAGGTTAAAGTTAGATAAGGTGGGAATTAGTGAAGTTTGGTGGCAGGAGGAACAAGACTTTCGATCACTATTATATTCTTCTTGAAGTCTGGGGGTATTTTGCCTGTCTCATACATGTTGCTCACCAGATGGTAGAGTTTTGTCTCCCAAGGCCGTCAGTAGTTCTAATGAAATGTAGTCAACTCCCGGTACCCTGTTTCGACTCAGGTCTTTCAGTGCTCTGTCAAACTCTTCACGCAGTATCCTATCTCCCATTTCATCTTCATCTACATCCTGTTCCGTTTCTATAATATTGTTCTCAAGTACATCGCTGTATAGACCCTCTATATACTCCTTCCACCTTACTGCTTTCCCTTCTTTGCTTAGAACCGGGTTTCCATCTGAGCCCTTGATATTCATATGTCCGCAGCACGTGGTTGTGCGGTAGTGTTCTCGCTTCCCATGCCCGGGTTCGATTCCCAGCAGGGTCAGGGATTTTCTCTGCCTCGTGATGACTGGGTGTTGTGTGAAGTCCTTAGGTTAGTTGCGTTTAAGTAGTTCTAAGTTCTAGGGGACTGATGACCATAGATGTTAAGTCCCATAGTGCTCAGAGCCATTTAATATTTATACAAGTGGTTCTCTTTTCTCCAAAGCTCTCTTTAATTTTCCTGTAGGCAGTATCTATCTTACCCCTAGTGAGATACGCCTCTACATCCTTACATTTGTCCTCGAGCCATCCCTGCTTAGCCCTTTTTCACTTCCTGTCTATCTCGTTTTTGAGACGTTTGTATTCCTTTTTGCCTGCTTCATTTACTGCATTTTTATATTTTCTCCTTTCATCAATTATATTCAATATTTCTTCTATTACCCAAGGATTTCTACTAAACCGCGTCTTTTTACCTACTTGATCCGCTGCTGCCTTCACTACTTCATCCCTCAGAGCTACCCATTCTTCTTCTACTGTATTTCTTTCCCCCATCCCTGTCAATTGTTACCTTATGCTCTCCCTGAAACTCTGTACAACCTCTAGTTTAGTCTTTATAGAGGAATGGAAAATCTGGTAGAAGCTGATCTCAGGGAAGATCAGTTTGGATTCCACAGAAATATTGGAACACGTGAGGCAATACTGACCTTAAGACTTATCTTAGAAAATAGATTAAGGAAAGGCAAACCTACGTTTCTAGCATGTGTAGACTTAGGGAAAGCTTTTGACAATGCTGACTGGAATATTCTCTTTCAAATTCTGAAGGTGGCAGGGGTAAAATACAGGGAGCGAAAAGCTATTTACAATTTGTATAGAAACCAGATGGCAGTTATAAGTCAAGGGGCATGAAAGGGAAGCAGTGGTTGGGAAGGGAGTGAGACAGGGTTGTAGCCTCTCACCGATGTTATTCAATCTGTATATTGAGCAAGCAGTAAAGGAAAATAAAGGAAAATTTGGAGTAGGTATTAAAATACATGGAGAAGAAATAAAAACTTTGAGGTCCACAAGTGACATTGTAATTCTGTCAGAGACAACAAAGGACTTGGAAGAGCAGTTGAACGGAATGGATAGTGTCTTGGAAGGAGGATATAAGATAAACATGAACAAAAGCAAAACGAGGATAATGGAATGTAGTCGAATTAAGTTGGGTGATGCTGAGGGAATTAGATTAGGAAATGAGACACTTAAAGTAGTAAAGGAGTTTTGCTATTTGGGGAGCAAAATAACTGATAATGGTCAAAGTAGAGAGGATTGGAAAAGGGCACAGGTCATCCCCGTTTTCAAGAAGGGACGTCGACCAGATGTGCAGAACTATAGACCTATATCTCTAACGTCGATCAGTTGTAGAATTTTGGAACACGTATTATGTTCGAGTATAATGTCTTTTCTGGAGACTAGAAATCTACTCTGTAGGAATCAGCATGGGTTTCGAAAAAGACAGTCGTGTGAAACCCAGCTCACGCTATTCGTCCACGAGACTCAGAGGGCCTTAGACATGGGTTCACAGGTAGATGCCGTGTTTCTTGACTTCCGCAAGGCGTTTGACACAGTTCCCCACAGTCGTTTAATGAACAAAGTAAGAGCATATGGACACTCAGATCAATTGTGTGATTGGATTGAGAAGTTCCTAGATAACAGAACGCAGCATGTCATTCTCAATGGAGAGAAGTCTTCCGAAGTAAGAGTGATTTCAGGTGTGCCACAGGGGAGTGTCATACGACCGTTGCTATTCACAATATACATAAATGACCTGGTGGATGACATTGGCAGTTCATTAAGGCTTTTTGCAGATAATGCTGTGGTGTATCGAGAGGTTGCAACAATGGAAAATTGTACTGAAATGCGGGAGGATCTGCAGCGAATGGACGCATGGTGCATGGAATGGCAATTGAATCTCAATGTAGACAAGTGTAATGTGATGCGAATACATAGAAAGATAGGTCCCTTATCATTTAGCTACAAAATAGCAGGTCAGCAACTGGAAGCAGTTAATTCCATAAATTATCTGGGAGTACGCATTAGGAGTGATTTAAAATGGAATGATCATATAAAGTTGATCGTCGGTAAACCAGATGCCAGACTGAGATTCATTGGAAGAATCCTAAGGAAATGCAATCCGACAACAAAGGAAGTAGGTTACAGTACGCTTGTTCACCCACTGCTTGAGTACTGCTCAGCAGTGTGGGATCCGCACCAGATAGGGTTGATAGAAGAGATAGAGAAGATCCAACGGAGAGCAGCGCGCTTCGTTACAGGATCATTTAGTAATCGCAAAAGCGTTACGGAGATGATAGATAAACTCCAGTGGAAGACTCTGCAGGAGAGACGCTCAGTAGCTCGGTACGGGCTTTTCTTAAAGTTCCGAAAACATTCCTTCACCGAAGAGTCAAGCAGTATATTGCTCCCTCCTACGTATATCTCGTAAAGAGACCATGAGGATAAAATCAGAGAGATTAGAGCCCACACAGAAGCATACCGACAATCCTTCTTTCCACGTACAATACGAGACTGGAATAGAAGGGAGAACCGATAGAGGTACTCAGGGTACCCTCCGCCACACACCGTCAGGTGGCTTGCGGAGTATGGATGTAGATGTAGATGTAGATGTAGAAGAACAAACATTGTATTCAGTGATATGGCTTATTACAAGTTAGGCTGTTATTGCAAATAAGAAAGTTTGTATAACCAGTGCTAGCAGTAAGTAAAATATTTAGTAAGTCTGCTCTGAAGGCTGCCACAATATCAAAAGGAAAATCCAAACCTCATTTTAAATGTGGAATGGTAAAAACGCAGGTCTCTGGTAGGTGAAAGAAACAATGCACCTTTGGATGACCCAGCACTGCATGTATACAATTCCTGTTCTAAAATTCACTTTCCAACAGTTAATTTCCAGCATTTACAAACAAGTACTTCTCTTATAAGTTACTGGTCTGACCTGTTGATGTAAGTGGATATTTCTTTCAACACTTTTGGACATGAAACTGCTCAAACTTTATCAAACGTGAAACATAATTTTTTGATGACATGAAATACAGTAAGGGCAACTACCATGTTGGGTACTTAAAACCTAATTATTCTTTAAATACTAATCTGTTTTTATGATCTACTCTTAATAATAAAATCGTCGTACACCAACTTACCTTTCGAACTGAAGTAAAAGGAACCCATCTGTCTGGCAAAAGTTTTCTGCATATTGGCTGACATCGGTCTTCTTATTCCATTCCATGTGCAGAAGGGTTGGCTGAGTCCTAAAGTAGGATCCGAGGTCCAACAAACTCGATGGTGTAATATCTTCACTCACCAATTGATTCCTGATACAGCCCAGTGCTGTGTCGAAACACTGTAGCTGACACCTTTCATTGGCAACTACAACTAACATGCCATCAGGGTGCCAAGATACTGTTGTGGATATCTAGAACAATATAGTATTTACATAATCAATTAAATGAAAGGGGGCCCAGCAAATATGGTGCATAATATAAAAAAAACTCAAAGATGAAAACCACACTCAAACAGCCCTTGCTAAGATAGGTCTGCAGTGTCTACCACATATCTTTTATTTTTTAAATTACATAAATAAAGAAGAACACTGAGGTTTGATACAGGAATAAATGTGCACTGTAACACGCTACACTGGCTACATACTTTCTTCCGCCATGAATTTTATGGTGTATTATCAACAGGCTTCAAATCATTTTCCAGCTACAGATGACTGTAGGTAAATAATAAACTGTAGTGTTTGATAATGTTATGATTTTTTTTTTTAAAGGTAAAATTAAAAACACCTTCAGCTGTCTATATTTTGAATGTAATTTATTTATGGAACCAGTTTCAGCACTACACTATGCCATCTTTAGGCCCCCTGACTAACATGTAGGAGGAATCCAACCTTACTTACAGTGAAATGCCAACACTGGTCACATTAATAATGAGATGTAACTTATTAGTAAACACTTTTAACAATTAGAAACATTTGCACATGCACTAAATATATCCTTTCTCTTGCTAGAACTACTGTACGTCAAATGTGTAATACATGTATGCAAATACATAAAATTCACTTGAAATACAATAAAGGCCACTTCCCTGTTCCCATTCCAGCAATAGACACCCGTCTTTCCACCATCACATTAAGTTTTTTTACTTCTCCATTTTTCCGCTACACCCCCCCCCCCCCCCCCCCCGCCCTCCCCACCTCTCCCCTGCCCTCAACCTAACCTGCAGTACTTCGCTGTCCAACACCCCTACCCTACTATCCCCCCGCATCCATGCCCCAGTCTCCTTCTTACCCCCACCCAATCACCACTCCTATCATGCAGTGGTGCTAAGACTGCAGTCGTATGTGCAACTTGCATATTTATGTGTGTGTGTATGTGTGTGTATGTGTGTGTGTGTGTGTGTGTGTGTGTGTGTGTGTGTGTGTGCCATCTATTGTTGACAAAAGCCTTACTTTCCAGAAACTTTATTTGTCAGTGTTTTTGTTGTGCCTATCTTGAGCAAGTCGTAAAGGAAACAAAAGAAATATTCGGAGTAGGTATTAAAATCCAAAGAGAAGAAATAAAAACCTTGGGGTTTGCTGATGACATTGTAATTCTGTCAGAGACAGCAAAAGACCTGGAATAGCAGTTGAACGGGATGGACAGTGTCTTAAAAGAGGGATATAAGATCAACATCGACAAAAGCAAAACGAGGATAATGGAATGTAGTCGAATTAAATCAGGTGATGCTGAGGGAATTAGATTAGGAAATGAAACACTTAAAGTAGTAAAGGAGTTTTGCTATTTGGGGAGCAAAATAACTGATAATGGTCAAAGTAGAGAGGATTTAAAGTGTAGACTGGCAATGGCAAGGCAAGCATTTCTGAAGAAGAGAAATTTGTTAACATCGAGTATAGATTTAAGTTTCAGGAAGTCATTTCTGAAAGTATTTGTAAGGAGTGTAGCCATGTATGGAAGTGAAACGTTCACGATAAATAGTTTAGACAAGAAGGCAATAGAAGCTTTCAAAAATGTGGTGCTACAGAAGAATGCTGAAGATTAAATTCTAGAATGTAGAATGTTGTTTACTCCCAGGGCCTAGTTTCGACTTAGGTCTTTCAGTGCTCTGTCAAACACCTCACGCAGTATCATATCTCCCATTTCATCATCATCTACATCCTCTTCCATTTACATAATACTGTCCTCAAGAACATCGCCCTTGTATGATCCTCTATATACTCCTTCCACCTTTCTGCTTTCCCTTCTTTTCTTAGAACTGGGTTTCCATCTGAACTCTTGATATTCATACAAGTGCTTCTCTTTTCTCCAAAGGTCTCTCTAATTTTCCTTAAGGCAGTATCTATCTTACCCCTTGTGAGATAAGCCTCTACATCCTTACATTTGCCCTCTAGCCACCCCTACTTAGCCATTTTGCACTTCCTGTCGATCTCATTTTTGAGACGTTTGTATTCCTTTTTTCCTGCTTCATTTACTGCAGGTAAGAAAATTTAAAAAGGGAAATGGATAGGTTAAAGTTAGATATAGTGGGAATTAGTGAAATTCAGTAGCAGGAGGAGAAAGTCTTTTGGTCAGGTGAATGCAAGGTTATCAATACAAAATCAAATAAGGGTAATGCAGGAGTAGGTTTAATAATGAATAAAAAAATAGGAGTGCGGGTAAGCTGCTACAAACAGCATAATGAACACATTATTATGACCAAGATAGACACGAAGCCCATGAATACTACAGTAGTACAAGTTTGTATGCCCACTAGCTCTGCAGATGAAGAAATTGATTAAATGTATGATGACATAAAAGAAATTATTCAGGTAGTGAAGGGTGTCTGGAATCAGAAGTAGGAAAAGGGAGAGAATGATACACAGTAGGTGAATATGGATTGGGGGTAACAAATGAAAGAGGAAGCCGTCTGGTAGAATTTTGCACAGAGTATAACTTAATCATAGCTAACACTTGGTTCAAGAATCATGAAAGAAGGTTGTATACATAGAAGAAGCCTGGAGATACTGGAAGGTTTCAGATAGGTTATATAATGGTAAGACAGAGATTTAGGTACCAGGTTTTTAATTGTAAGACATTTCCAGGGGCAGATGTGGACTCTGACCACAATCTGTTGGTTATGAACTGTACATTAAAACTGAAGGAGCTGGAAAACGGTGGGAATTTAAGGAGATGGGACCTGGATAAACTGACTAAATCAGAGGTTGTAGAGTTTCAGGGAGGGCATAAGGGAACAATTGACAGGAATGGGGGAAAGAAACACAGTAGAAGAAGGATGGGCAGCTCTGAGGGATGAAATAGCGCAGGCAGCAGACGATCAAGTAGGTAAAAAGACGAGGGCTAGTAGAAATCCTTGGGTAGTAAAAGAAATATTGAATTTAATTGATAAAAGGAGAAAATATAAAAATTCAGTGAATGAAGCAGGCAAAACCAAATACAAACGTCTCAAAAATGAGATCAACAGGAAGGGCAAAATGGCTAAGCAGGGATGGTTAGAGGACAAATTTAAGGATGGAGAGGCTTATCTCACTACGGGTAAGATAGATACTGCCTACAGGAAAATTAAAGAGACCTTTGGGGAAAAGAGAACCACTTATATGAATAACAAGAGCTCAGATGGAAACCCAGCTCTAAGCAAAGAAGGAAAAGCAGAAAGGTGGAAGGAGTATATAGAGGGACTATACAAAGGCGATGTACTTGAGGACAATATTATGGAAATGGAAGAGGATGTAGATGAAGATGAAATGGGCGGTACAATACCGCGTGAAGAGTTTGACAGAGCACTGAAAGACCTGAGTCGAAACAATGTACCGGGATTAGACAACATTCCATTAGAACTACTGATGGCCTTGGAGAGCCAGTCCTGACAAAACTCTACCATCTGGTGAGCAAGATGTATGAGACAGGCGAAATACCCCCAGACTTCAAGAAGAATATAATAATTTCAATCCCAAATAAAACAGGTGTTGACAGATGTGAAAATTACCAAACTATCAGTGCAATTAGTCACAGCTGCAAAATACTAACACGAATTCTTTACAGACGAATGGAAAAACTGGTAGAAGCCGACCTTGGGGAAGATCAGTTTGGATTCCATAGAAATATTGGAACACGTGAGGCAATACTGACCTTAAGACTTATCTTAGAAAATAGATTAAGGAAAGGCAAACCTACATTTCTAGCATTTGTAGACTTATAGAAAGCTTTTGACAATGTTGACTGGAATACTCTCTTTCAAATTCTAAAGGTGGCAGGGATAAAATACAGGGAGCGAAAGGATATTTACAATTTGTACAGAAACCAGTTGGCAGTTATAAGAGTCGATGGGCGTGAAAAGGAAGCAGTGGTTGGGAAGGGAGTGAGACAGGGTTGTAGCCTCTGCCCGATGTCATTCAATCTGTATATTGAGCAAGCAGTAAAGGAAACAAAAGAAAATTTTGGAGTAGATATTAAAATCCATGGAGAAGAAATAAAAACTTTGAGGTTCGCTGATGACATTGTAATTCTGTCAGAGACAGCAAAAGACTTTGAATAGCAGCTGAACGGAATGGACAGTCTCTTGAAAGGAGGATATAAGATGAACATCAACAAAAGCAAAACGAGAATAATGGAATGTAGTCTAATTAAGTCGAGTGATGCTGAGGGAATTAGATTAAAGTAGTAAAGGAGTTTTGCTATTTTGGGAGCCAAATAACTCACGATGTTCGAAGTAGGGAGGATATAAAATGTGGACTGGCAATGGCAAGGAAAGTGTTTCTGAAGAAGAGAAATTTGTTAACATCAAGTATAGATTTAAGTGTCAGTAAGACATTTCTGAAAGTATTTTGTATGGAGTGTAGCCATGTATGGAAGTGGAACAAGGACGATAAATAGTTTGGACAAGAAGAGAATAGAAGCTTTCGAAATGTGGTGCTACAGAAGAATGCTGAAGATAGATGGGTAGATCACATAACTAATGAGGAGGTATTGAATAGAATTGGGGAAAAGAGGAGTTTGTGACACAACTTGACAAGAAGAAGGGACCAGTTGGTAGGACATGTTCTGAGGCATCAAGGGATCACAAATTTAGCACTGGAGGGCAGCGTGGAGGGTAAAAATCGTAGAAGGACACCAAGAGATGAATACACTAAGCAGATTCAGGAGGATGTAGGTTGCAGTAAGTACTGGGAGATGAAGAAGCTTACACAGGATAGAGTAGTGTGGAGAGCTGCATCGAACCAGTCTCATGACTGAAGACCACAACAACAACAACATTTACTGCATTTTTGTATTTTCTTCTTTCATCAATTAAATTCCATTTCTCTTCCTTTACCCAAGGATTTCTATTAGCCCTTGTCTTTTTACCTACCTGATCCTCTGTTGCCTTCGTATTTCATCTCTCAAAGCTACCCATCCTTCTTCTACTGTATTTTTTCCCCCATTCTTGTAAACCGTTCCCTAATGCTCTTCCTGAAACTCTCTAAAACCTCTGGTTCTGTCAGTTTATCCAGGTCCCATCTCCTTAAATTCCAACTTTTTTGCAGTTTCTTCAGTTTTAATCTACAGTTCATAGCCAATAGATTGTGGTCTGAGTCTACATCTACCCCTGGAAATGTCTTACATGTTAAAGTCTGGTCCCTAAATCTCTGTTTTACCATTATGTAACCTATCTGAAACCTTCCAGTATCTCCAGGCTTCTTCTATGTATACAACCTTCTTTCATGATTCTTGAACCAAGTGTTAGCTATGATTAAGTTATACTCTGTGCAAAATTCTGCCAGGCGGCTTCCTCTTTCATTCCTTACCCCCATTTCATATTCACCTACTATGTTTCCTTCTCTTCCTTTTCCTACTATCGAATTCCAGTCACCCATGACTATTAAATTTTCGTCTCCCTTCACGATCTGAATGATTTATTTTATCTCATTACACATTTCATCAGTCTCTTCATCATCTGTAGAGCTAGGTGGCATATAAACTTGTACTACTGTGGTAGGCGTGGGCTTCATTTCTATATTGGCCACAATAATGCGTTCACTACGCTGTTTGTAGTAGTTTACCTGCATTCCTATTTTTTTAATTCATTATTAAACCTACTCCTGAATTACCCCTATTTGATTTGTATTTATAACCCTGTATTCACCTGACCAGAAGTTTGTTCCTCCTGCTACCGAACTGCACTAATTCCCACTATATCTAACTTTAACCTATAACCATTTCCCTGTTTAGATTTTCTAACTGACCTGCCCGATTACGGGATCTGACATTCCACGCTCCGACCTGTAGAATGTCAATTTTCTTTCTCCTGATAACAACGTCCTCCTGAGTAGTCCCCACCCAGAGATCCAAATGGGGGACTATTTTAGGTCCGGAATATTTTACCCAAGATGACGCCATCATCATTTAACCAGACAGTAAAGCTGCATGCCATCGGGAAAAATTACAGCTGAAGTTTCCCCTTGCTTTCAGCCATTCACAGTACCACAACAGCAAGGCTGTTTTGGTTAGTGTTACAAGGCCAAATCAGTTAATCATCCAGACTGTTGCCCCTTCAACTACTGAAAAGGCTGCTGCCCCTCTTCAGTAACCACACATTTGTCTGGCATCTTAACAGATACCCCTCGATTGTGGTTGCACCTATGGTACGGCTATCTGTATTTCTGAGGCACACAAGCCTCCCCACCAACAGCAAGGTCCATGGTTCATGGGGGGAACAAGATGTGTATACATGCCCAAAGCAGCAAAATTGTTAACAGTGATACTCAGCATTTTGGATAGGTTTAATGATAAAGAATTGCTTGGAATGTCACATGTGCATTGTTAGTTCACTGAATTCATTGCAAGAGTGGCACTATGACACTACACTCAGCTGGTACCAAAGCGACAGGAGCCATGTCATATGACTTTTGAGTCTGTACATAGATGCCTAAGAGAGAGCAGACCCTTCAGTGTTAAAATGGGAGACACTAGTCGAGCAATATATGGCAGCATACACGATACTTAATCTACAATAATCACCACCATTAGAGTTGATAATTTCCCACAGTGGATACAACACTCACAAATGCTGCCTTTACTGTATGTGTAACTCCTCTTCCCTCATCAAACAGCACTAGGGAGCCATCAATACAGCCAAGCAAAAGTTTCTCTTCATCCGGACTGAAGCTGTGGCAGCAAACTTGAGTCTGTAGAGGGACAGAAGTAACTGCTGTTCGCTGTAAACGTGATTTACTTATCTCGTACGTGCAGCTCTCCACTGTCACTTCTCCCTAAGAATGAATGGACATTTATTATTGTTGAAGGCTTGTTAATATGACTGCAGGAAAAAGAACATACAGATAAGACAATAGTAGGACTCACTTTTCTTGACACCTTCTGCTCTACTGAATGAATGACATTTGGCTGTATACAGCTGAAAGATACACTGACTGGATCAAATTCTGTTCTATAGTAGCACAGCAGCTCGAATTTTGTCCTAAAATAAATAAATAAATAAATAAAAGATGTTTTTATAAAATTAAACACAACACGCACAGAATAAAATAAAAAGCATTGGTTACATAAGCATAAGGTTAAGTGAAGTTGTTCTGACTTTTCTGTGAGCCAAACTATAAAAGACAACATAATGAAAACTTCACGAACACCACGAAAAGTTAGAGCTTTCATCAGGTAACTGCAAATGAAATTTGACAAAACAGTTCAGCCTTCTCTCACATTTACCTTTTGAAGACTATCATGCTGGAAAACCCCTTATTTCCTTGTTAAGTTTGTGTGTGTGAGTGTTGTGTGTGTGTGTGGGGGGGGGGGGGGGGGAGGTGCATGTGCACAGTGTACTTTTTCCACATGTGTCATCACCCTGCTGTCTGAAGTGTCACTGAGCCTGAGGGTGACATTGCAGGCTGTCACATTTTTGTACCATCACAGAGGAAGGTTGTAGACGCTCCATGCCAAAATTCAAACTTATCCATCATAATGGGAGACAAGTATGGGGTTTTGCACAGTCTATATTGAACTAACCTATGTCATGAAAACTACAACCAAACTTACTGTTAAGAATACCCTGTAATATACTCCAAAGGAAAAGGGCAAAAAGTTAAAGTAAGATGGTCACAAAAGGAACCATCCAAAGTTGGCTTTGTGCAGTATATCCTGTGCAAAATGGTTGCTTAATAAATAATGCTGGAATTAAAATCACACTCCATCTTCTTATTATTGTAGAACTTCTGATAGTCAGTTGTCTAAATCAGCAGTCTGTCAACACGCTAGGATGATTCACAAAAAAATAACATGTTTTAGGAGCCTGGTACCTCAAGGCAGCAGGGTGTCTTTCAGTGAATGGTGAAGTGTAGATGATATTTAAAGTAGTAACAAACAGCTCTACCGCCTCAACATTCTGCCAACATTCAGATCTGAGGATGGCCGTTACTGATACGACACTGATAGTACTCCGCATATTTTCCCCTCCTTCGTACCCACTCCTTAACTTAATACAATGCATCACAGTCTTCATCCTTTATACTTAATAATATACCACCAATGATTGAAAAATCAAAGACATTTAATTCTTATTAAAAGGCATGGCTGTTAAACTTAATTGAAAGTTTCTTCCTTCTCAAAACAAAAAACAGGGGGAAAATGTAAGAAAAATAAAAGAAAAACAATGCAGAGCACAGTGAATGAAGCAAGACTGTGAAAGGAGCATAAACACATAATGACTTACCCAGTGACCATATACACATGAACATTTGCTCTGTCCTGATCTTTAACGACGGGACTCCACGGATAAACTTCATCACGAGTGCACCGCCACCAAATAAGTATCTGCAATTCAGAACAGATATAAGCTAAATCATTCCATTACTTGTATGGCTTTCATTATCTTAACATCAAAGTTCACAAAAGACACATCTGTCCTTTGTTAGGATTTACATGCATTTCTCAGACTCCTATTTAAATGATACTTTCAAATAAGGTCTATGCTTTCAATTAAGAGGGGGGGGGGGGGGGTCATATTACCCTAGAGAAGGAGTTGAACTCACTATCTGTGGAATTTCATTTCAGTTTTTGTCTTTTTGTGTGTGGGCACTTACTTTGGGTTTCGTCATTGTCTTAAATAGAAAACGTCACTGTTGTAGTAGGCCAATATCACAATCCTGGAAAGCAAAAGTGAAGAGGAAATGTCTGTGGAAACCAAGGAAGTAAGAGTGAAGAAGTTCCAAATTAGGATTGATCAAGAGTCAAGAGATTGGATGGACAAGTGACATCAAGGGAAATATTGGTGTTTGTTAATCAAGAAACATGAAGAAATCATTAACTAAATGTTCTCTTCTCTTATTCTTTAAACTGATTATAACATCTTCATTTGATAATTAGAAAATTTCTCCATAATAATCTCATATTGTTATTGTCAACTGTATGTTTGAACATATTTATACTCGTTTAAAATTTTTGAGAACCGTAGGCCTATTCTCATTCAAAATAATCATTCTTGAATTTCACTGTATAATTCCATGAGAAATAGGTCATTCTTGAGAATTTTTGCATGCTTACAGAGCTATATTTTTGAAAATTTTCTTAAGTCTGTGGTACAAGTATTGTGAATAACTTGTTTCGTAGCAAATCAGCACTTATGACACGCAGTTACTGCCAAAGAATCGATCACCCCAAATTTAAGTGTATATCAACACAAATAAATTAACATTTCTGAGAATTTTCGGAAGTTGTTATTGTCCCGTGTATAACCTAATTCGCAGTAAATCCACGTTTGTGATTAATTACTGTAACTTAGACATTAAGTTACATCTGGTTTTCCCTGCAAGAAGAGTGTTTATCATTAATTGTAAATTAACTCTTATTTTTGAGTTTGTTAATGACTATTACTAACCTCAAAAAGTTTTAGGAAACTAGCAATTTTTATCACAGGTTTAGCTGTTGCCTTGACAGAAATCTCAACTTGTGTGTTTGCTTCAATTTTTATAGGGAATTAGTAATTTTTAGCTCAAAGGATTAAAATGTAGTCAGTAGGCTTATTTTAATGTTATTTGTTCACTGTCGTGTACTGTAATAAACTGCATGAGCCATAATGCAGCCATACTGTGAATACTGTTCTCAAACACAGGTCAATTTGGTTGATGCTCAAAAGCATCTGGAAATCACCATGTCTACTGTCAAATGAATGGCACCTGCTGCAAATCAGCTCCCCGGTACCTGTCGTACTAGTATCTAATGTACTTCAAGTACTATCCTCTCCTGTGGACACTGTCTCCTCTATCTGAAGTACAGGATCTTTCATTGCTCGTCCACTTGACCGTGAGTGGCATGACAGTTGTAGATTCATGCGTACTTTACAGGGTAGATAAGGAACAGAGAACAGGGTGTTTACTGATCCCCCAACCAACAACCCTCCTCAACCCTCCTGACTGCATCCAGCTGTCCCCACCACATCCCTGCACACTCCCACAAGCAGTGTTACACCCTTCCCCAACCCTACCCTACTATTTCTCCCCCTCCCCACCCTAGTCTCCTCCATACCCCAACAACCACAGAGTTGTTCTATTATCATTCGCAGATGCTCGCAGTCTGGTCCCATCGGCCAAAGACAACACTGGTCGTGTGTGTGAGTTGCACTTGTGTGAATACTGTGAGTATTTTACTTTAGAAAAAGGCCTTTTGGTCGAAAGCTCAAATGCATAGCAGTCTTTATGTTGTGCCTGTCTGCGACTCAACATGTCCTCTATAAGGTGTGTAGCAACCTATCATCTTTATAATAGTCTTTAATGATCACATAGGGTCAGTCATTATTTATAGATAGAACAATGGGGAAATACAATCAGTACCAAACAGGACTAGCAGAGGTTACTGAACATACAGTGAGAAAGGTGGCATGAACGGTCACAGGTTTCTTTGACCTACAAGAAGTGTCACAGAGATGATGAGACAACTGAACTGGCAGACTCTTGAAGATAGACGGAAACTATCCCAAGAAAATCTAATGACAGACTTTCACACACCGGCTTTAAAAGATGTCTCTAGGAATATACTAGAACCACCTAAATATCACTCCCATAGGGATCATGAGGATCAGATTAGCTTAATAATAGCATATAATCATTCTTCCCACACGTCATACACGAATTATTTGCAAAAAAGTCATAATAACTGGTAAGTGGAACATACCCTCTGCCATGCACTTCACAGAGTATAGATGTAGATGTAAACATAGAACTCCTCTCTTCACACAACTGACATCTCCAATCAAAGTAAGTATCTCCCTACAATATTTATTCTGTGACAAGTCATGGTAATCAACATTCTCCCTATAGGAATGCTTTAAGAAACGGCAAGACTCAGCTGCCTTGAGGTACTGTTTAGTCAGGAGAGCTAGTATTGATGAATGCAGCAGAATCATCTGTCTCTACAAACCTGACCCTGTTTAACAGTGACTTCTTCAAGTGTGAGGACTTTCAGTGCAGTGCAGCTACAGCTACATACTCTGCCCACCTTCTCTTTCTGTATTTCACAGTTACGCTTTAATAACTGTTACAGTATAATACTGTATTTTTTCATTATCTGATGTGTTACAAGCCATTTTTGGGAGACAAAACAGCCAAAAGCAATTAAGCATGCATTCTGTAATAAGGAGGGCCAATAAAGCTCTATATAGTCTACAAATGAATATCATGTTTCCAAGTAGAGAAGGAAGTAGTGAATTTCATCAAAATACAAGAGGTATTACAGAAAAAGTTAGTGAACTGCTTATAGATGGTGACTCTGAAATTATTGGTATATTGGAGCACCACTTAAATAATTTAACAATTTAGAGGCTTCCTTTACCAGGATACAGATTAGCTGGCTGTTTTTCAAGGAGTTCCTTGCAGGGTGGGGGAGTGGCTATGTATGTTAAAAACAGTATTCTATTTGAGTCCATAGACATATCACGACACTGCACTGAACTGATATTTGAATGTTGTGCAGGGGCAGTTGAATTTAGTGAAAATAAACTTCAAATCATTGTTGTTTATAGGTCCCGTAACTCTGACTTCAGAACATTTCTGCTCAAGCTGCAGAGGGTTCTTGATTCACTTTGTAGAAAGTATCTGAAATTAGTTATATGTAGTGACTTCAATACAAATTTTGTATATGATGGTGCAAGGAAAAGGATGTTGGTAGATCTCCTACATTCATGTGATTTGATGCAGACTGAGTTTTTTCCAATTAGGGTGCAAGGGAATAGTAGCACAGCCATAGACAATATTTTTGGTGTGGTGTGGTGTGTTGGGGCTTATGGGCGCTCAACATCGAGGTCATCAGCGCCCTGACACACATTAAAAGGAACGAACGTGGACAGACCTAATAAAACTAAAGCACACACTCAAAGAAAGCAGGAAAAGAAGGAAAATGCTACATAAGAAAGTAAAACCTAAGGAAAGGGGAAACATAGCAACAAGAATGTCACAGGAAATTGTTATTGGCTGGCCACTTACATAAAATATGGGCGAGCTTGTCACACAGTGAGCAAATCTTTGTAAAAACATTTGAAATGTCACAGAACTTTAAAACTTTAGCCACATTCGTCCGAGTGTTGCCTAAAAGAGATGGCAGGTCCGCTGGCAAGTCAGCTGCGGCCCGCTAGTCAGAAAATAAAACACAATCCAATAAAATGTGGCGCACAGTGACCTGGACGCCGCAAGCACCACACATTGGAGGGTCCTCTCGACAGAGCAGGTAGCCATGCGTCATAGGGCTGTGGCCTATATTCGAAGCCGAATGAGGAGAACCTCGTCCCGTCGATGGGGCTGAAAGGAAGTACACCACACACGCGTTGTGGGCTTGACTATACGGAGCTTATTGTCAGTCACTTCCAGCCACTCATCCTCCCACCGACACATAACCCGTGAGCTCAACAGCGAGGTGAGTGCGTGCAAGGGGATAGCACACTGAGATACTTGTGCGGCGAGACACGCCTCCTTGGCTGCGAGATCTGCCCTTTCATTCCCAGCAATGCCGACATGCCCCGGAACCCAGCAGAAAGCTACAACCTTCCCCAGTCGCTGTAGTCGGAGGAAGGCATCCTGGATGGTCTGGACAGTTTTGTCTGCCGGATACAAACGTTGTAAAAAGTGAAGGGCACTGAGTGAATCGGAACAGACAAGAAATTTAGGAGAGGAAGAATGTCTCATGTGCTCCAGTGCTCGCAAGATCGCAGACAATTCTGCATCAATGACAGCGAAAGTCTGAGGCAGGCGGACCATGAAGACACGATCTGGAAAAACAACTGTTTTATTCGTTCTTCACTACTAAATGGGCCTTCTGTTAGTAAAAGGGTGAATGGCCTTTCAGACCATGGTGCACAAATGTTACCACTAAAAGGATTTTGTACTCTAACAAATGTTGCATGTAATTACAAACTATGTAGGGAAGTTAATCCAATAGCAGTAGATGTTTTTTAAACCTTGTCAAGGAACAAGAGTGGCAGGATGTTTACAATGCTGATACCACAAATGATAAATATAATACCTTCCTTAAAACATTTCTCATGCTCTTTGAGAGCTGCTTTCCCTTAAAACATTCTAAATGGGGTACTACAGTAATAGGCAGCCCAGGTGGCTGACTAGTGGGATAAGGATATCGTGTAGAACAAAGTGGGAATTATACCAAAATGTTTGTAGAAGTCACAATCAAGTTACAGTAGCCCCATTACAAACAGTATTCTAAGATGCTTAAAAATGTTATTAGGAATGCAAAAAGGATGTTGTATGTAAATAGAATAGCTAATTCACAGGATAAAATTAGAACCATATGGTCAGCTGCAAGGGAAGTGTCTGGTCAGCAGTACAAGGTTGACGATATAAAGTCAGTTCATATTAAAAATATTTCTGTTACCTATAAATCAGATATATGTGCAGTATCTAACAATCATTTTCTGAGCATTGCTGGTGAATTATATAAAAATTTAGTTTCTACAGGGAATCACGTAACTTTCTTGGCAAATGTCTTTCCGAGATTGATGTCTCAAATACACCCCTGTGACACAGACAACGTAGAGATTGAGTCATTAATTAAATCACTGAAGACTAAGGACTCTCATGGATATAATGGAGTGCCTAGCAGAATATAAAAGTATTGTATTTGTATTTTTTCCTTTAGGAATGGTCAGTTTCCTGAACAATTAAAGTACTCAGCAGTAAAGCCACTCTATAAAAAGGGAAAAGGGGTAATTTAGACAATTTTAGGCCTATTTCTATGCCATCAGTGTTTGCTTAAGTTATTGAAAAGGCTGTGCACGTCAGGATAACTGAGCATTTTATATCACAATTTGCTATCAATGTACAGGTCGGCTTTAGAAATCGTTTAACAACTGAAAATGCTATAATCTCTTTTCTCTGTGAGGTACTGGATGGGTTAAACAAAAGGTTTTGAATGCTACGCATATTTTTTTATTTAACTAAGGCGTTCAATTGTATTGATCACAAAATATTGCTCCAGAAGTTGGACCATTACAGAATACGGCAAATAGCTCACAATTGGTTCACCTCTTACTTTAGCAACAGACAGTGAAAGGTCATTATCCACGATGTTGAGAATGACTGTGATGTGGAGTCTGAGTGAGTACAGTCAAGTGGGGGGTTCCTCAGGGATCAGTGTTGGGACCACTCCTGTTCCTTATTTATATAAATGGTATCACCTATAATATTACGGGTAACTAAAATATTTCTGTTTGCTGATTACAATAGCTTGGTAGTAAGGGATGTTGTGTACAACATTAGTTCAGTTTCAAATAGTGCATGGCTGGTAGTAAATAAACAAATGCTAAATCACAGTAACACTCAGTTTTTACAATTTCTAACAGACAATTCAATAAAACCTGATGTTTTAATTTCACAGAATGGGCATATGATTAGTGAAACTGAACAGTTCCGATTTCTTGGTGTTTAGATAGATAGTAAACTGTCGTTGAAAACCCACATTCAGGATCTTGCTCAAAGACTTAATGCTGTCATTTTTGCTATTCGAGAACGGCGTGTGAAGTGAGTGATCGTTCAACACGAAAATTAGTCTACTTTGCTTATTTTCATTTGCTCACGTTGTATGGTATTACATTTTGGGGTAACTCTTCCGATTCTAAAAGGAGATTATTGGCACAGACATGGGCGGTTCGGGCAATAATTGGCGTAAGTTCACGAACCTCTTGTTGACCCCTGTTCACGAGTCTGGGTATTTTGACACTGGCCTCTCAATATATATATTCCTTACTGTCATTTTTTGTCAACAAAATTAGCTTATCCGAAGAATAAGCAGCTTCCACTCAGTTAATACTCAGCAGAAATCAAACCTGCATTTGGATCGAACTTCCTTAACACTTGGGCAGAGAAGTGGGCAGTATACTGCTGCATCCATTTTCAATAAGCTACCACTCGAATTCAAAAATCTTAGCAGTAATCCACGTGCTTTCAAATTGAAACTGAAGAGTTTCCTCATGGTTCACTCCTATTTTGTCAAGATGTTTCTTGAAAAATTAAGCTGATTTATGTTGTATTGTTGATTGCGTTTACTTAAACTTATGCATTGACTTTTTTCGGGTTAATAAACATTTTATTTTTATCTGTTATTACTTTTATGTGGTAATTTCATGTACTGATATGTTTCATGACCTTGGAGATTTGCTCCTCAATTGAGGTGTAAATAAAAAATAAATAGAGGACTCAAGGACCCGGCTTTATTACAAATTTCAATAAATCTGAATCTTCTGATATAGACAGCTCTTCCCTTAGTTGTGTCATAAATGATGTGAAAATCAGTAAATTTATTTGCAATAGCACCCAAAATTAATAATAAATGTTAATTTCAGACATATTGCAATAAACAGAAACACACCACTAGATATTAAAATAATTTCCACCGAATTTCACAGCCCTGTGTAAGAGTCAGAGTAGTGTTCTGTTTCTCGGGGTGGTGTGTTTATTATTGGGTCATTGTGTGAGAGAGTGTGTGCATGTGCGTATGTGTGTCTATTGCTGAGAAAGGCCATTGGTCAAAAGCTTTAAGTGTAAAAATCTTTTTGTTGTGCCTATCGGTGACAGCATCTCCACTATATGGTGAGCAGCAACTTCCATTCTCATAATATTGTTACATTCCATCCTGGATTTTCCATTGTTTGCTAATTAGATTGACTTCATACTGGTAGCATTTGTATCTTAAAAGCAGTTTGTAGTTTCTGCAGTTACATCTTAAAGCATCCTTCACCACTGATCTGATGACCCTCTTAGTTAATGTGGGCATATATTATTATTTTTTTTTTTTTTTTTTTTGGGGGGGGGGGGGGGGGGTGGGAGATCAAATAGTAGCATATATAAGATTTGAAGTGGTGCTGGCCCAATAATAAACACACCACCCTACGAAAGGTTACTTCAAATATATATATATATGATATCAAGGTCATATACACATCCAACTTCTTAAAAACACTTGCACTGAAACAGAACACTTCTACAACTCTTACACAGGGCTGTGAAATCCAGTGGAAATTATTTTAATATCTAGTGGTGTGTTTCTGTTTATTGTAATACGTCTGAAATTAACATTTATTATTAATTTTGAGAGCTATTACAAATACATTTATTGGTTTTTACATCATTTATGACACAACTAAGGGAAGAGCTGTCCGTATCAGAAGATTCCGATTTTATTGGAATTTTTAATAAATCCAGGTCCTTGAGTCCTGTATTTATTTTTATTTACACATCAAGTTCCGTACGACCAAATTGAGGAACAAATAACCAAGGTCATGAAACATGTCAGTACATGAAATTACAACATAAAAGTAATAACAGATAAAAATAAATTGTTTATGAACAAGCAAGAAATTTCTGAACATTTAAAGCAAGTTGCCAATCTTTGCATCACATTGAAATCTTATCAAGATCTGACTGAATATTTATGCAGCCTCTTTCAGATAGTACTTCATTATAGATAACTGCATCATCTGCAAAAAGCCTGAGGTTACTATTAATATTGCCTGCAAGGTCGTCAATATACAACATGAACAGCAAAATTCCAACACAATTCCCTGAGACACAACTACAATTACTTGTATAGGCCTATCTGACAATGGCTCTCTATCCAAGATAACATGCTGCATCCTCCCTACCAAGAGGTCCTCAATCCAGTCACAAATTTCATTTGACACCCCATATAACTGTACTTTTGACAATAAGTGTAGGCATGGTACAAAGTCAAATGCTCTTCAGATATCAAGAAATACTGCGTCTATCTGACTGCCTTGAACCGAAGCTTTCAAGTATGTCATGTCAGTTGGGTTTCACTGATAGATGTCATTGGGATAAGAAAATATCTGCACTACTAAACTGTCATATACATGTGAAATATACAATGTAATACAGGAGGCACAGTTAAAATTAGCACCCCTCCCCTCTGAATTTGAATGCCGTTTTTTATGCAATAATCAATTGTTAACATTCTTCTGTCAGCATTTCAGTTTATTTCATCAGTGAAGTTAGATGTTTCTCTTAGGGGTCTGCAAAATGGGTTTCTCAATAGAAGAAATAACTGAAATTGTGCAAGCATATGTGGGGACAGATTAAGGAAACTCACAACATTTTCAGGGTCAAGTACCCGCAAAGAGAGGAATACAGAGTCTGTATAAAAATTGGCGCACCTGCAGTCAATACAAAATATAGAATGACAAAGATTTCCTTCATTTCGCACACCAGAAGTTATTGCAGACATTCACCAAAGAATTTTCAGAGCCCAAAAAACTCTGAGACACGCAAATTGGCCCAACAGGTGCATGTAAATAGGAGGAGTTGCCAGTGGGTATTTAAAAGTCTTGATCTGAAGTAATATTGTGTGATGGTTGTGCAGTAATTATGGAAGGATGAACAGTCAGGAATGTGGAGATTAATGCACATGGCTTTTGAATAACATCAATCATGGTTTGTTACATTCTTTCAACTAAATCTTGAGTGATAAAGCATGGTTTCAACTTTCCAGTCATGGGGATTCAAAGAACACGTGGTACTGGGCAATAGCAAAGAAATTTTTATCAAACAGAAGAAGCTCTATGCAAGAATTTTGCATAGCCTAACAGAACCTATTTTTCCGATGGGTTGAGAAAGCTGGAGGATCACTGGACCAAGTGTATATAACTCAAAGCAGACTATGTTAAGGAGTAAAGTGAGTTGCTTATTTTGATGCAAAGTTCAACAGGTTTCTTTCGTGCTGGTTACTTAATCACATAATGTCACTACTACAAACAAAGGGTGCCTGCAACTAACTAACACCCAGTTGTTCTTTTTGTATTTTTTTAATGAGTTTTAGTGCATTTCATAACAGTAAGAAGTGATGAGCAACCAAGATAATCATAATCCCGTCTTGAAGAATACGCAAACTTACCATGTCTCCATTAACATTTGATGACAATTTTCTCTCCAAGCGCCGGCCAGATGGTCCAGCCAACTCCAGATTTTGTACTTTTGGTTCCAAACGACTAATTTTTTCTGATACATTGCAGTTTGTTAGTGGTTTCACAAAGTAAACAAGTGTTACCTGGTTATCATTGTATGAAAAAATTAAGTGCGTTTTTGTGAAAATAGCTGAAAAATAAAACAAACAACAGTTAATTCTCTTCTGTGCAAAAGTAACTGCAATTGGCTTTTATTATACACATATGCAATGTTGATAAAGTGGGAGATATCATATTCATGAAACATGAGCATAAATTCAAAAAGTAGCCTACACTACTTGGAAGATCCTGTATACTTTGGCCTACACAAAACTAATAGTATTAATACCAGAAATTTAAATGTTAGTTATGTTGTAATATACAGATCTTCAATTAGAAAGTGGGAGCTTTCATGAACCCAAGAGAGTTTCAAGAACCGGCTTTAAGTGATGACTCTAGGAATATACTACAATCGCCTAAATGTCACTTACATAGAGATATTGAGGATAAGGTTAAAATAATTACTGCATGCACCGAAGCACTGAAACAATCATTCTTCCCACGCTCCATATGTGAACAGAACCTAATAACAGGTACAATGGGACATACCCTCTCCCATGCACTTCATGATTGTTTGCAGATCTAGATGTAGATACTGGTAGTGCAAGTTGTGAAGCAGCCACTGGACTTGAGAATGTTGTGTTCAGTAGTGTGTTGTATCACTGGGTGGTCACCTTTGTTTTTGGCCAGAGTTCAGCAGTGGTCATTCATTCAGGTGAACAGCTGCGTGGTTGTCATACCAATATAAAAAAAATTGAGCAGTCACTGCAGAACAGTTGGTACACGATGTGGCTGCTTCCACAGGTGGCCTTGCAACCTGCTGCTGCCCTCCAAGTGGCAACTACCCACCCCCAACCCTCTTCCTGCTTGATTTAAAAATAACAACAGCTGTTGATTAGATACCAAAAGATACATCACCCCCCCTCTCTCCCTTTGAAAAATGTCTCATGGTGGGGGTACATTTCAATCAGTTTCCTTATACATGTTGCCGAATATACTATTAACTATCAGTGTTAATAACTAAAAATAATGATTTACCATCTCCCCATGAACCATGTACTCCCTCTCCCCACCACAACTGATATGGAAAGTGTACAAGAAATATGTATTACCAATTTTGACTTATGGCAGTGAGACATGGGCTTTGATACAGAAACATCTTCAAAAACTTAATGTTGTTCAGCAAGCAATGAGGAGATGCATGCTGGAAATTAGAGGGAGAGTAAAACAAAATCAGATCATGGACAGATAATAGTGGAAGACTATGACTGCAATGTAATAGCAACAGTTATACAATTTGATTGCCACCCCCACACAAAATTTACTGCAAGTAAGCATTAGGTCTACAATCCTATTTCATTTTTTAAAATTACTACTACTAATGTCACAGTTACTCGCCACACTTCAATAGTTTGCATAACTTAAACAACACAACACAAACAATATGCAAAACTTACCATCAGCAATATACTCAGAAAGAAGTTTTCCAACAAGATACTTGTCAAATGAAATTTTTAGTATGTCACCAGTAAAAATGTTTATACATATTTTAGCAATAAGCCCAGAGCTGAAAATCAGTTGCAAGAGGCTGTTGTCCCTCCAGTGACAATAGATCACTTTATGCTGAATCAAATGTTCCTGTAAGAAAGTAACCTATGTATTTCACAAAATGTTTAAAATGGATATACAACTTAGTGTTTTTCCATAGTTACCTCTAAATCTTTAATTGACTCTCTTAACTTGTTTGGTCTTTTATTTCGAACCACGCATGTGATTCCTCTTTGTTCCGCAAATGAACGCTTCCCTTCATTGTAGGGCGAATCAGACACGTCCTTTTTTTCTAAATACCTGAAACGAAATTGGAGCTATATATTTATTGTACGTATATGGTTAGCCACGAAGATCGAATAACGTTAAATCAATAACTACCTGAAAGCACCGAAGTCTGTGTCTTTAATAACTATTTCATCTTTCAGTGTCCAGAATCGAGCTTGACTTAACAACGTTAACATCCTTCATCGGGACATACATACAAATGTCCAGTTACTGCTATATACATTGTGGCAATGATTCAGCATAAATAAATGCTGAGTTTATTTTATCATCCATTATTAACTATGACTGTGAAACAGCTTGTACACTCAAACACAACACATAACAATCCATCGCATGGCCAACTTTGTAAACATAAACATTGGCATCTCCGTCATTATTGTCACTTGAAAGGCATAACATCTGTGATCTCCGGATAAATAACAGCATCTGCGATTAGTGTTCGGCGATGCTATGAAATATCAACATTCTTGGCATTTCTAATTGTATGTAGGCATCTTCCAGGTTAGCAGTTGCCAGGGAAAAACTCCCACATTTGTAAATATGTCACAATAAAGCCCTATCATGTTCGAAATGGTTTCAGAGACGTGTAGCCTAAAGACAGGATATTAAACACGTGACAAATTAATTTAGTGCTATTGTTAATATGTTGTTTTTACACACTTATTGAAACATAGCTCAAAATAAGTGAGACATAAACAGTTTGAAATCAACTTTAAACAATCATTCAAGGAAAGCAAAATGATAACTCTGTCACCAAATTAAACAAGAAAAATTAGGATGGCCACACATGCACATTTTCTCCTTAAATATAAAGAGGGAGGTGTTTGAAATTTAACTAGAGACTTGTGACTCGAAAAATCCATGTCTTTACCATTATTGGGCCCATAATCGAAAAAAGTTGTTCTTTAAATGAAGCACCAGTACTTTATTTTTCACCTTTCGTTTACTTATTCAACTGCATGATTGTTGCTGGCAGTGCAAACGAAAGAGTTCATTGAAAAGTGATCTATTAAAGACGACCGTTCTACATGTGAAAATACTCAGCATAAGAAGCCCAATGGTAGGTCAAATTGAAAAACAAAAGCTGAACAGCGGAAAACACAGATAGATATAGAAATATTATCCTCAAAAGGACAGAAAGTAGTCAGTATTACTTCATCGACTTCATGAAAGGTATACAGAATTAGAAGGCTGTCACTAAGTCTTTGTGTAATGTCCTAGACTTTTCGGTAATTCGTCCTCATCTCGATGAGATCATGCATGCTGCCGGTGGTCTGCTTCTTCGCTGTGGGAAGAAGCTGGCAGAGCACCTGATTGGAACGACATCACAGCTCTCGAAACCTTCAAATTACTGTTGTTTACATAAACGTAAATTAAAATGCATTTCCTTCGGTACAATAGGAATATTAAACTTCCTGGCAGATTAAAACTGTGTGCCCGACCGACACTCGAACTCGGGACCTTTGCCTTTCGCGGGCAAGTGCTCTACCAACTGAGCTACCGAAGCACGACTCACGTCCGGTACTCACAGCTTTACTTCTGCCAGTATCCGTCTCCTACCTTCCAAACTTTACAGAAGCTCTTCTGCGAACCTTGCAGAACTAGCACTCCTGAAAGAAAGGATACTGCGGAGACATGGCTTAGCCACAGCCTGGGGGATGTTTCCAGAATGAGATTTTCAGTCTGCAGCGGAGTGTGCGCTCAGTTGGTAGAGCACTTGCCCGCGAAAGGCAAAGGTCCCGAGTTCGAGTCTCGGTCGGGCACACAGTTTTAATCTGCCAGGAAGTTTCATATCAGCGTACACTCCGCTGCAGACTGAAAATCTCATTCTGGAAACATCCCCCAGGCTGTGGCTAAGCCATGTCTCCGCAGTATCCTTTCTTTCAGGAGTGCTAGTTCTGCAAGGTTCGCAGAAGAGCTTCTGTAAAGTTTGGAAGGTAGGAGACGGATACTGGCAGAAGTAAAGCTGTGAGTACCGGACGTGAGTCGTGCTTCGGTAGCTCAGTTGGTAGAGCACTTGCCCGCGAAAGGCAAAGGTCCCGAGTTCGAGTCTCGGTCGGGCACACATTTTTAATCTGCCAGGAAGTTTCATATCAGCGCACACTCCGCTGCAGAGTGAAAATCTCATTCTGGAAACATCCCCCAGGCTGTGGCTAAGCCATGTCTCCGCAGTATCCTTTCTTTCAGGAGTGCTAGTTCTGCAAGGTTCGCAGAAGAGCTTCTGTAAAGTTTGGAAGGTAGGAGACGGATACTGTCAGAAGTAAAGCTGTGAGTACCGGACGTGAGTCGTGCTTCGGTAGCTCAGTTGGTGGAGCACTTGCCCGTGAAAGGCAAAGGTCCCGAGTTCGAGTCTCGGTCGGGCACACAGTTTTAATCTGCCAGGAAGTTTCATATCAGCGCACACTCCGCTGCAGAGTGAAAATCTCATTCTGGAAACATCCCCCAGGCTGTGGCTAAGCCATGTCTCCGCAGTATCCTTTCTTTCAGGAGTGCTAGTTCTGCAAGGTTCGCAGAAGAGCTTCTGTAAAGTTTGGAAGGTAGGAGACGGATACTGGCAGAAGTAAAGCTGTGAGTACCGGACGTGAGTCGTGCTTCGGTAGCTCAGTTGGTAGAGCACTTGCCCGCGAAAGACAAAGGTCCCGAGTTCGAGTCTCGGTCGGGCACACAGTTTTAATCTGCCAGGAAGTTTCATATCAGCGCACACTCCGCTGCAGAGTGAAAATCTCATTCTGGAAACATCCCCCAGGCTGTGGCTAAGCCATGTCTCCGCAGTATCCTTTCTTTCAGGAGTGCTAGTTCTGCAAGGTTCGCAGAAGAGCTTCTGTAAAGTTTGGAAGGTAGGAGACGGATACTGGCAGAAGTAAAGCTGTGAGTACCGGACGTGAGTCGTGCTTCGGTAGCTCAGTTGGTAGAGCACTTGCCCGCGAAAGGCAAAGGTCCCGAGTTCGAGTCTCGGTCGGGCACACAGTTTTAATCTGCCAGGAAGTTTCATATCAGCGCACACTCCGCTGCAGAGTGAAAATCTCATTCTGGAATAGGAATATTATTTAAATGTGCTAAAAGGGGAACCACCGAATTAGTGTGGTCGACTCGGCATGGTTATAGATCTAAGTTGGTTGTGTTAGTGGAGTTAATAAATTAATTCTTCATTTGCTCCTTTTCATATCTGCGATATCTTTCTGTCACGAGTAGCGTGTTACGTTAGTTCATAAATGTAATAAATTCTCTTAATGACAACTTTTGTAATATGCTGATAATTTACACGACTGCCTTTTTCAAAAATCTTAAGCCAAGTGCAATCTCAAATACACACAGAAGATTTTGATATGGAACAGAAGGTATTGTCAACTATATATTATTTGAGTTTGTGTTCCAAGTTAATTTTATTATCTATAACATTCTGCACATCACTCGGTGAAGCGTCAAAGAATTTTATAGTTAAGTAGCTCAATTTCTGTACATTTACATCAATACTCCACAAACCATCTGATGGTGTGTAATCAGGTACTTTGGGTACCACTAAATGATCACTCTCCCCTGGCCACTCACGAATGGCGCGTGGGAAGAATGATTCTCGGTAAGCCTCTGTATTATCTATAATTTCTGGAGTTCATTTTGGTCATTGGGCAAGATGTATGTGAAAGGACGTAATAAATTATGTTGTCGTACGGTTTTCCGGAAAGTACCTTCTCGAAATTTCAATAGTAAACCTCTCTGTGATCCACAACGCCTCTCTTGTAGTGTCTGCCACTGGAGTTTGTTGAGCATCTGTGTAACGCTCTCATGCCGGCTAAACGACCCTGTTACGAAACTTGCCGCTGATCATTGGATCTTATCTAACTCTTCTATTAATCCAGCCTGCTAAGGGTGCCAGACTGATAGACAATACCCAGGAATCAGCCGAATAAGCTTCCTTCGTGCATGAGTTACATTTCCTTAAGATTCTTCCTATGAGTCTGTTGTCTGCTTCTTCTACTGTGTGTGCTACACTGTCATCCCACTTAAGGTCGCTCTGGGTAGTTATGCCTAGATATTTTATGGTATACATTGTTTCCAGCAATTTGTCGTCAATAGTGTAGTTGTACAGTAGTGGACATCTTTTCCCATGTATGAGCAATTTGTTACATTTATTTAGGTTCGGGGTCAACTGCCAGAAACTTCACCATTTATCAGACCTCCGCAGATAATTCTACACATCGATAACGTTTTCTGTCTTTGCTACTTTCTTATAGACATCCATAACATCTGTGAACAGCTTAAAGAGCTTCGAATGCTTTCTACAACAGCACAGGTATCTCATCTGCTCCTACTGCCTTTTAACTATTAACCGATTGTAGCTGCATTTGTATTCTGTGGTTGGTTATCTCACTACTTGTCATTTCAACATTCGTATGATGATTGAGATGAGAGACTGTATTACGATTTTCCGTGGTGCAACAATTTCGTAAGACTCAACTCAGCATTTAAGCGTTCTCGATCGTTTGTTTTCTGTTTCGGTCTCTGTATGATCACTGAGTGACTGAACAGATGATTTTGCCTCCCTCAGTGATTTTATGTATGACCAAACCATGTTAGGATTCTCAGTCAGATCGGTTGACGAAATTTTACTTTCAAAGTCATTGAATGCGCCTCTTTGCTATCCCGGGGCTCAGTTTAGCTATGTTCAGCTGCAATTTGTATCTGGTCACTTTTGGTAAGCAAAAATATTTTCTTCCTTGCTTAACATTCATCGTAACACCTGTACTCAAAGTTGCTATCACTGCCTTATGATAACTGATACCTTCCCCTAGGTCAGTTGATTCGACCTTTGCAGTTCTGTTCATAACTAGGAAGTCCAAGAATTTTCTTCTCGAGTTGGTTTTCTAATTATTTGCTTGGAGTAATTTTAGGATGAGACATTCAGAATAACGTCATCTAATCCCGGTCTCTGGCACCAATTTTGGCAGAATGACTCTCCCAATCTATACCTGGAAAGTTGAAGGCACCTCCTATTACAATGGTATGATGAGGAAAGTTATTAACAATCTTCTGTGTCACATTAGGCTAAGAGATGGAGAGTGTAAGTTATTTCTTCTCTGAGTATTAATTTATGAATGCCACTTTTGTATTCCATCAGTGATTACTTGTTGACTATTAACATCATAAGGGACTAAATGTACTGTTTTAAGAACTATCTACAAGAGGTTCTAAAATGGTCACCACATATTAATTTCTTAAACCCTTACATGCAATTAACACTTTATTCAGTGAAAAGTTGTGCCATTTGCATTATTGAGTGAGAAAAGAAAAAGTAAGTAAACTTTTTGAAATTTTTCATCTCCAGAAGCTGTTATTATCGTTAATGTGAATGTTGCAGGACTTACTGATTTAATAACATCTCCAAAATGTGACTTCCATTTCAGACTGGTATCAGTAAAAACGAACCAGTTTCGAATATTCTGTTTACTTTAATAATTTTGCCTGATGGGTTATTTTTAATGTTGTGGTCAAGCCTAGTAAAATACAGAAGTACGTTTATTCTGTTGTATCAAAGTTCAGTAATGGTCCATTTGGAGAAAACTAGTTAATAATTTAAAAGGAAATTTTATTTACATTTGCAGTTGTTATTTCTAGAGTGGATGTAGACAGAATATGTCAGGAGATTGATACTTTTGTTTCCAAGATTAGCAATTTTACGAAGAGCAAAAGTAGCTGGCTTAATTGTTTGAGTAGCGCAGTAACATACTTCCTCCATTAGAGTTTGCATCAGTATGTACGCCCAAAAATTTGGAGTGTACTACCATATTCACTGACTCATGTTCATGTAATACATGAGTTATTGGTATGAATTTGTTATACAGAACTGAATGTTCTGGGGAGTCGTTTTTCATAGAACCATTTAATAATTATTTGGAAAATATTATTCACCAACTCTTCTGATCAATTACTGTAGAACCTAAAACATTTTTGTCTTTCAGATATCTGACCTCTTGTATGCAAGATTAATCAGTATAAAAAGTTCTTAATCTTCTTGAAACATTTGCAGTGTGTCACGAAGTCGCTATAATTTTGCTAAGAAGACTCAGAAGCACTCAATCCATTACGATAACATTAGAGATCCAATCCCAAAGAATGCACGTGTTGAGAGATGTGAAAATTACCAAACTACCAGTTTAATAAGTCACACCTGCAAAATACTAACCCGAAATCTTTACAGATGAATGGAAAAACTGGTAGAAGCCGAACTCGGGGAAGATCCGTTTGGATTCCGTAGAAATACTGGAACACGTGAGGCAATACTGACCCTACGACTTATCTTAGAAGAAAGATTAAGTAAAGGCAAACCTACATTCCTAGCATTTGTAGACTTAGAGAAAGCTTTTGACAATGTTGACTGGAATACTCTCTTTCAAATTCTGAAGGTGGTAGGGGTAAAACACAGGGAGCGAAGGGCTACTTACAATTTGTACAGAAAGAAGATGGCAGTTATAAGAGTCGATGGGTGTGAAAGGGAAGAAGTGGTTGGGAAGGGAGTGAGACAGGGTTGTAGCTTCTCCCCAATGTTATTCAATCTGTATATTGAGCAAGCAGTAAAGGTAGCAAAAGAAAAATTCGTAGTAGGCATTAAAATCCATGGAGATGAAATAAAAACTTTGAGGTCCACCAGTGACATTGTAATTCTGTCAGAGACAACAAAGGACTTGGAAGAGCAGTTGAACGGAATGGACAATGTCTTGGAAGGAGGATATAAGATAAACATCAACAAAAGCAAAACAAGGATAATGGAATGTAGTCGAATTAAGTCGGGTGATGCTGAGGGAATTAGATTAGGAAATGAGACACTTAAAGTAGTAAAGGAGTTTTGCTATATGGGGAGCAAAATAACTGATGATGGTCGAAGTAGAGAGAATATAAAATGTGGACTGGCAGTGGCAAGGAAAGCGTTTCTGAAGAAGAGAAATTTGTTAACATCGAGTATAGATTTAAGTGTCAAGAAGTCATTTCTGAAAATATTTGTGTGGAATGTAGCCATGTATGGAAGTGAAACGTGGACGATAAATAGTTTGCACAAGAAGAGAATAGAAGCTTTTTGAAACATGGTGCTACAGAAGAATGCTGAAGATTAGATGGGTAGATCACATAACTAATGAGGAGGTATTAAATAGAATTGTGGAGAAGAGGAGTTTGTGACACAACTCGACTAGAAGAAGGGATCGGTTGGTAGGACATGTTCTGAGGCATCAAGGGATCAGCAATTTAGTATTGGAGGGCAGCGTGGAGGGTAAAAATTGTAGAGGGTGTCCAAGAGATGAATACACTAAGCAGATTCAGGAGGATGTAGGTTGCAGTAGGTACTGGTAGATGATGAAGCTTGCACAGGATAGAGTAGCATGAAGAGCTGCATCAAACCAGTCTCAGTACTGAAGACCACGAGAACAACAACAACATTAGAGAGTGCGGGGAAAATAAGTTAACTTCCGATGTTAGCAGACGACTGTAAAATTCCCCTCCCTCCTCCACGCCTTCCAATGTCAATGGGAAAACTTCCTTTCCGAGGGACGGTGACGGCGACGACCTGTTCCATTGCGTCCTGTTCCACACCGTTGGCGGCCTGCTTAAATGCTACGGTTTGAAATGCATTTTGGATTGTTTTGACGGAAAATTCCTTTCCCTTCCATCAAGTCTGAATTGGTCCTTAGGATTTCTTCCTGTAGGACGAGTAAACATAATTATTTTACTGACGTTTGCACTTCTGGCATCGGTTTGTATCACGATGTCGAGCAAGGAACAGAATCTGCTTCCATGATCGTGAGGTAGCGTTATTGAATACCTGTTTCTGAATTGTGGCTCTGTAAGACTTTTATTTTATCTTCTTTGTCTTAGCTTATATTAAGATTGAATTTATCTGATTGATACCATGACTACTTGTAGGCTGTGAACTTCATGTTTACTTCAGTAAAGAATAATTGAAATAAAATGACATTCCTTCCGTGGGTCAAAAATAGAGCCAGATGATAAAACTGTTTATTATTAAAATGAGTACGGTACTGTTGGCTTTCGGCAGAAGTCGTCGACTTGGCTGTGGTGACAGACTAATCTGTAGTATTACATGCGGTCGAGTTCTGGTCGAAAGGTAGTAATAATTTGGTAGTAAGTTGGCAAAGCCAACGAATGTGAATGCTAAATGAATGTTGCGGTAACGGAATGACCAGTAGTCTACCATAAAGTTTACATTCGCTACGTTTATAACAGATCGATTTCATCCGAACGCTTGTTGTACCAAAGCCACCCATGCGATGTTGACTTAAAAATGACAAGAGGGTGGAATATCTTTGGTGTGCAGTGTCAGGTTTGTTGTGGTGGGAGGTTTTCGTGGAAGCGGCGTGTCAGAGGGGGAAGAGTGAAACTGTGGTTGCGTTTGAAATATTTAAAGTGGACACAATTGTTACAGAAAGTGAAGTTTTTAAGAGAAATATGAGTTTTTCTTCGTTGTTAGCTCTTTTTGTTGCCTGCGTTGTGTTTAATACGCAAGTTATTAACGGTTTTCCAGAACAAGGAAAATGGGTTTTGAACTTGTATGATGTGAGTAATTTTCTGTTGAATTCACGACTTATTTAATGCAACAATAGTCACAAATGTTTGGCATGTGTAGAGACTTGAAGTTGAAATTTGCAAATAAGTTACAGGTTTATAGGTTGCCCTGTATACGTGTATTATTCGGTCCGCAGTGATTTGCATCATATCTAATCTTCGTGACTCAGGTGCATGATGTATCCGCGAGATCTTTCGCCGGAGAAAAATTTACCGACAGCGCAATATTTTCAGGATCATCGAACCACTGTTCATGTTTGTCATCACTTGCGCAATTGTTGCCACCGTAATCTCCCAGCTTACATTATGTCCTGAAATATGTCACGTTTCGGCTGATGTCAACATTTAAGCCCTAATTTTATAGTAGTGAACTGTGTGTATTGATCCTAGTACCGAAAGCATGGCATCCAGCTTTTCCATGACACGGTGAATCACTGTCACAGTGAAGTTATTTTTGCGACGAATATTTATGACAGATTGCAAAGCCAGATATCCTGTCGTGCCATATGTGCTGCATTTAATCGTGTTCCGTGAGACTAAGAACACTGTGAAGTTTTAATGCTCTTCAAAGAAAACTACCCTATCAAACCTCCCTCTTCCAGTATTACCATTCTTTAATGTTGATGTCAATATTTCAACACTATAAAAATCGAATGTTTTCAGTTTTATGAGTAGCTTGGTACGAGCTAATGATTTCTGTGGTGATTTATTTCCTCTGGAATCATATTAATCACTTCTCATGTGGCTGTGGGTGCAGACACAAATAGGAACCAACAAGATCTTTCCTGAACACAGATTTCTTCAACTGGCAAAAGAATGGTGTAGATAAGACAAATTAACACATCTACTGATTTGCTAGACATGTAATAAAGGTTTTAATGTCACATGAAGCACAGCAGGACAGAGTGAATGGGAAGTAAACACTACTTCATTAGTAGTGAGTTATTTTCTCTTGCTGGATATTCTTTGACCTGCCACTCTTGGTGCCAGTGAATATACTGTTTCTTTTTTTTGTGTGTTTGTGTTACATTGATAGTGTTAGTTAGATAGTTAATAATTCAACAACAGTTAATTTTTGCAGTGATATTCGATGTGTCAGTTTAAACTTTAGAAGAAACATGTGTTAATCCTTGTTAGCAGACATTTGAAGTCCACTGCTGGGGATAGACACCCTCCATTTCATTTTCATTAGTCACAAATAACTCTTCAAAGGTAATTTCTATGGATCAGGGAGTGCTCCACTGTTGGGTGGTGACACCTAAGTATCCATATCTCTGCCTTCAAAAGTAAGCTGTGAAAATGAGTCCTTAGAAGAGCTACCTTTGCACTGTGCAGTGAACTTGCTGTATTTGAATATAATGATAGAATGCAGGGAATAGCAAATCATGTTACTGGGAGTAACTGCTAAACATCTTTCATGCTTTTGACGATCTCTTAAGTTTGGGAAGCACTTAAGTTTCTCATCGGATAAGTAGCCTACAAATCTGACTAATTATTAGAAATGGCCATTGTTGATGTATCCCAACTTACAAAAAAAGCGCTATAGTGGTGACACCTCCTGTCATTAACAGAAGCTTTGTGTTATGGGGATGTGTTATATTTAGACATTATGTCAAAATGATTTCTTCACGCATAAGTAGCTGGGAGGATGAGCACCATTGTCTTAGAGTTTCTTTTATTGACACAATTTTACATTCATCATCTCCTTCCACTCATGATCATATTGGTACAAAACATAATCTCAGCGACAACATCAGTGTGTGTAGTTGCATAGCATATTGAGTGTCATTGTGAAACCTACTTGCCTACGTCAGTGAAAACCCACTGCTTGTTTCCACAGATTCTCTCATTCTCTATTACACAGCAGAATGCCATCATATTTTTCTGTTTTTGGAACTGGGAAGTGTTGTCCCAGACTTTCTGATTAGTTTTATTTGTTGGACATAGTTGTTGGATTGCCTGAAGAGGACTCGGAGAATCTGAACAGATAGAAAAATGTTAACAGTTGCAAGGAAGGCCAGTTACTGTGGCAACAACCGAAGTTTATTTACTTAGTTAGCTGCAAGGAGCCTCCTTGACAGTGTACTTTGTACCACTTTTATGCCTGAACCTAATTGTTATGATTTGTACCAGAGGAGTCACCACTTTAAAAGCTAATATTTCCACATCCCTTAGTTTAGGCAATGAAACAAATTTTTCTTTTAATGAATTGCCAAGGAACCTCACAGAATTTTGAAGCTTAAAATGACACACTGCAGTTTCAAACTGAGGATAAGTAAAAACAGAACAATTGCAATTAAGTCAACATATAGTTTTAGGTAGAGAAATTTAAAACATTTTCTTCTGTTGTCCATTCTTACAACCCCTCTAAAATATTGCTCAACAAAGGAGGACCCCCAAGGGGAAAGATTATACCAAGGAATATCCATTCGTGCATTTGGTAGATAATTTCTCCAGGTTGAATCACACACATTTTTAATGCCTCCTGTATGTCACCTCTAACTCTAGATTATCAAGAGTAGAATGACATCCCCTGAAGGCAACCTATTGATTCTAAAACCTAGATAAGGTGGACAACCCAATCTTGTGCTGCCTCTAAACAGTTGGCAAGGGGAATATTACATTAGCTGCTGGGGTGTTAAGTGATCTATCCTTGGGTTAGTGAACTGAACGTTTATCAATTCCTTACTTAATTCAGGATATTGGCCTTATTTTTCTTTCCTTTCTTCTTAAACAAGGAGCTATTTTTGGATTTTAAGATGTCACAGTGTGCTGTAACAGATCATGTACATCCCAAGAGTATCATCACATGCCACAGGAAGTATGGAATTGAGTTCCCACACTGGTGAGGGTTTGTAGAGTTCTTCATTTACAAAATGGAAATTAATTATACTCTTCTTCGTAGCTACTCAGCAGGCCTAGGACCAGAAAATTTAGTGCTGTGAAAGTGCTCAGGCATGACCTATGCTATATCTACTGTGGCTTGACTAAGAACTCTGCTATTCCACATGGCAGCCAATGGATATCGTATATTTGCCTCAAATCCCCCTTACTGATTATAATACCATGTAGGAGCACAACTGACCAATGGAGAGATTTCAGAAATCTGAGCCATGATACCTTCTTGTTTCCTTCAATTGTTTTTCAGTCTTTTGTGCGCGCTGTTCTATACTTTGTAACATTATGTGCAGATGGACTTGTCTTCAGGCTGTGATACAGCTTTCTTGTGTCTTATAGCAGAGAGAAACTGTGATTTAAAGGAATGGCTGTCTTCTTTGGTGACATGAAGATTTGTAAACAGATTTGTCAGGAGTAGTAATGTGATCCATACAATACTGAACATTGCCTTATTACTCAACTACACCCATATAGCTATACAGTGTCCAGTTTGTGCTGCTGAGCACTCATTTTGGTATTTTTCTTTCTGGCCCTGTTCTCTGTATAAGAGGAGAGGAATTAAGAAGTGGCCATTGAAATGTGCATGGGCAAGAGACTAAACTAAGAGATAAATTGAGGAGAACATTTCTCTTCCCTTGTTAAAGCGTGTCATTTATCCTGTGTTAAGGAGGCACATAATCTTTTGAGTATACAGTGTACTCAACGACTCATTGCCTTAGGCAAGTCGAATTATAGCCCCATAGAGTACTACAAGCACTGTAGTCATTCAAAAGAAGAAACGGTCAAGGGAAGTTGTTGATGAGCTCTTTGGCTGTCTCACTGCCTAATATCTTTTGTGGTATCAGATAAATGGAGCACACTTTTACTGGCAGCTCTAGTGGCCTGTGTGGTGGTTAAGGTGACAGGTGGAGAACGATGTGAATTATTATTTAACACTGCCCATTCTCTTTCAGTCTTTCAAAAATAAGAGAACAAGTTTGGGGTTTAACATCCCAGCAGTGATGAGGTCATCAAATAAAAATGTTTGGATGAGGATGGATGGGGAATGAAATCAGTCATGTCTTTTCAAAGAAAACATCCTCCATTTTGCATCAACAATTTACAGAAACTGTGGAAAACAAAAGAAGATTTGGACCACCACTCTCATGAATATGAGTCCAGTGTATTATTGCTGCACCATCTCTCTTGGTTTGTTCCTTTTAGTACTGAGGCTGAACGCACTCAACCTACACCCCACTATTTCCTCTATTACTGACGTTATTTTTCTTCCCTTTGTATTTTTGCCTTTGCAGTGTTTCTGAGGCCACAGCTATTGGTGGAGGGCCAGAGAAACTTATTTCATGCTACCTACTTTCAGTTCCAAGTCTTCAGTATTAGAATTGGGTAGAGTTTTTCTCCCTGTTGCTTAAACCATTTTATTGCCCTTTGCTTGCCTTAGATTGTGACCGGACACTAGTTGTACAACATATACACTGGCACAATCTCGTTATCTGAGAAGGTTAGATACCAGTCTCTGGGAAGACATTAGCCTTGCAACCAGCACTCTCAAGAATGTGCACCCTAGGTATTATGAATATACCAAAACCACCGAGATGCACTTTCTATTGATAGAAATTCATTCCTCCCATGAACCACGTACCTTGCCGTTGGTGGGGAGGCTTGCGTGCCTCAGCGATACAGATAGCCGTACCGTAGGTGCAACCACAAGGTAGGGGTATCTGTTGAGAGGCCAGACAAACATGTGGTTCCTGAAGAGGGGCAGCCTTTTCAGTAGTTGCAGGGGCAACAGTCTGGATGACTGACTGATCTGGCCTTGTATCACTAACCAAAACAGCCTTGCTGTACTGGTACTGCAAACGGCTGAAAGCAAGGGGAAACTATAGCCGTAATTTTTCCTGAGTTAAATGATTATGGTGTCCTCTTGGATAAAATATTTCGGAGGTAAAATAGTCTCCCATTCGGATCTCCGGGCGGGGACTACTCAAGAGGATGTCATTATCAGGAGAAAGAAAACTGGCGTTCTACGGATCAAAGCGTGGAATGTCAGATCGCTTAATTGGGCAGTTAGGTTAGAAAATTTAAAAAGGGAAATGGATAGGTTGAAGTTAGATATAGTGGGAATTAGTGAAGTTCGGTGGCAGGAGGGACAAGACTTCTGGTCAAGTGACTACAGGGTTATAAACACACAATCAAATAGGAGTAATGCTAGTGAACGCATTATTGTGGCCAAGATAGATACGAAGCCCACGCCTACCACAGTAGTACAAGTTTATATGCCGACTAGCTCTGCTGATGACGAAGAAATTGAAGAGATGTATGATGAAATCAAAGAAATTATTCAGATAGTGAAGGGAGACAAAAAATTAATAGTCATGGGTGAATGGAATTCGTCAGTAGGAAAAGGGAGAGAAGGAAACGTAATAGGTGAATATGGATTGGGGCTAAGAAATGAAAGAGGAAGCCGTCTGGTAGAATTTTGCACAGAGCACAACATAATCATAGCTAACACTTGGTTCAAGAATCATAAAAGGAGGTTGTATACATGGAAGAAGCCTGGAGATACTGACAGGTTTCAGATAGATCATATAGTGGTAAGACAGAGATTTAGGTACCAGGTTTTAAATTGTAAGACATTTACAGGGGCAGACTCTGACCACAATCTATTGGTTATGAACTGTAGATCAAAACTGAAGAAACTACAAAAAGGTGGTAATTTAAGGAGATGGGACCTGGATAAACTAACTAAAGCAGAGGTTGTACAGAGTTTCAGACAGAGCATAAGGGAACAATTGACAAGGAGGGGGGAAAGACATACAGTAGAAGAAGAATGGGTAGCTTTGAGGGATGAAGTAGTGAAGGCAGCAGAGGATCAAGTAGGTAAAAACATGAGGGCTAGTAGAAATCCTTGGGTAACAGAAGAAATATTGAATTAAATTGATGAAAGGAGAAAATATAAAAATGCAGTGAATGAAGCAGGCAAAAATGAATACAAATGTCTCAAAAATGAGATCAACAGGAAGTGCAAAATGGTTAAGCAGGGATGGCTAGAGGACAAATGTAAGGATGGAGAGGCTTATCTCACTACGGGTAAGATAGATACTGCCTACAGGAAAATTAAAGAGATCCTTGGAGAAAAGAGAAGCACTAGTACGAATATCAAGAGCTCAGATGGAAACCAGCTCTAAGCAAAGAAGGGAAAGCAGAGAGGTGGGAGTATATAGAGGGTCTATACAAGGGCGATGTACTTGAGGACAATATTATGGAAATGGAAGAGGATGTAGATGATGATGAATTGGGAGGTATGATGGGAGGTATGAAGAGTTTGACAGAGCACTGAAAGACTTGATTCGAAACAAGGCCCAATATCCCCTGACTTCAAGAAGAATATAATAATTCCAATCCCAAAGAAAGCAGGTGTTGACAGATGTGAAAATTATCAAACTATCAGTTTAATAAGTCACGGCCGCAAAATACTAACGCGAATTGTTTACAGATGAATGAAAAAACTAGTAGAAGCTGACCTCGGGGAAGATCAGTTTGAATTCCGTAGAAATGTTGGAACACCTGACGCAATACTGACCTTACGACTTATCTAGAAAATAGATTAAGGAAAGGCAATCCTACATTTCTAGCTTTTGTAGACTTAGGGAAAGCTTTTGACAATGCTGACTGGAATACTCTCTTCCAAATTCTAAAGGTGGCAGGGGTAAAATACAGGGAGCGAAAGGCTATTTACAATTTGTATAGAAACCAGATGGGAGTTATAAGTCAAGGGGCATGAAAGGGAAGCAGTGGTTGGGAAGGGAGGGAGACAGTGTTGTAGCCTCTCACCGATGTTATTCAATCTGTATATTGAGCAAGCAGTAAAGGAAATTAAAGGAAAATTTGGAGTAGGTATTAAAATCCATGGAGATGAAATAAAAACTTTGAGGTCCACCAGTGACATTGTAATTCTGTCAGAGACAACAAAGGACTTGGAAGAGCAGTTGAACGGAATGGACAATGTCTTGGAAGGAGGATATAAGATAAACATCAACAAAAGCAAAACAAGGATAATGGAATGTAGTCGAATTAAGTCGGGTGATGCTGAGGGAATTAGATTAGGAAATGAGACACTTAAAGTAGTAAAGGAGTTTTGCTATTTGGGGAACCAAATAACTCACGATGTTCGAAGTAGAGAGGATATAAATTGTGGACTGGCAATGGCAAGGAAAGTGTTTCTGAAGAAGCGAAATTTGTTAGCACCAAGTATAGATTTAAGTGTCAGGAAGTCATTTCTGAAAGTATTTGTATGGAGTGTAGCCATGTATGGAAGTGGAACATGGACGATAAATAGTTTGGACAAGAAGAGAATCGCTTTCGAAATGTGTGCTACAGAAAAATGCTGAAGATAGATGGGTAGATCACATAACTAATGAGGAGGTATTGAATAGAATTGGGGAAAAGAGGAGTTTGTGACACAACTTGTCAAGAAGAAGGGACCAGTTGGTAGGACATGTTCTGAGGCATCAAGGCATCACAAATTTAGCACTGGAGGGCAGCGTGGAGGGTAAAAATCACAGGAGGAGACCAAGAGATGAATACACTAAGCAGATTCAGGAGGATGTAGGTTGCAGTAAGTACTGGGAGATGAAGCAGCTTGCACAGGATAGAGTTGCATGGAGAGCTGTATCAAACCAGTCTCAGGACTGAAGACCACCACAACAACAACGAGATGCTGATAAGGCCAAGTTGCTCCCACAGTAACCAGATTTTAATTACTGCTTGAACAGTGTCTGAACTTAAGTCATAAGCTATAGAATAGGGACAAGATGTTTTGTGATCAGAGCAAGGAATAGCTAGCATTTCCAGTGAGGCGTGCAGTAATGCCATAAATCCGGGACTGGAATTCACCTTTGCTATTAGTTGGGTCCAGTATCTTTTACTTTTTATTTGTTTGATGGAGTAAAAATTATTTTACACTCCCCAGATTTTCTCTATCAATCTGGAGTCCAGGAAAGTAGAGGCAATCAGCTGATTGGCTGCTTTTGCTTATAGTACCTTTAGATTCCCTTCCCAAAGGAATTTCCAATTTAACTTCCTGGCAGATTAAAACTGAGTCATGCTGGAATGCTAATCCAAAACATTACCTTTTTGTTTTCAGTTGCTACAAGCACACGCTCATTGAGTTATTAATAACATATCGACAGTATCATTTTGAAACTGGTTTAATAATTCCAAGTGGAGGCATCGAGCATTAAGTCATCCCATTAGCCAAAATAATATTTGTCTGTACTCAGATTTGTGCCAGGAGGATTGTGTGTGTCCTCTGTTGTTTCTTATGCATTTTTTGTTTGTTTATTGCCATTTGGAGGGAATATTCTACTCAATTTTTCTTACTTTTTAGATGATTGAAGAATATCATGAGTCTATTCCCAAGAGTTTGTTCAATGGATCAGTGGCAACTGTAAGAGGTAAGAACAAATTTATTTGTGTGTGTGTGTGTGTGTGTGTGTGTGTGTGTGTGTGTGTTTTCTTTGTTTGTCAACACATACTCATTGTATCTGCTTAGTGTATATATAAAGGCAGCCAAATGACCACGAGGCAGACTATATAATGAGCATTGCGTGGACATTGGTAATGCAGGTAGGTGTTTGTATACGAGTGCTTTCTACTGGGAAGCAGTAAGGAACAGTGTGAACAATCACCGATGGGGGCATATGTTTGATAGATGTGTTCAATGTGAGGTAAGCGAGTTGTGTGTGCATCAGACTTTACTGTGGGGTCCAGAAAAGAGGAACAGCGAGGTGCAGTATGAATTTTAACTGTGGAGAGGGTTTCATGAAGTGAAATTCATGTCCAACTACCTGCTTTGTATGGCGAACACAGTATGTCACTTTTGCATATGTTTGCATGGAACAAATGATTTTGAGAAGGCCGGGACGGATGTTTTTGAAAGCCAGGACCAGCTTAGAAATGACTGACAGTGGATGGTGAAAGACATTTTGCTCATGTTGGGCATCAGTCATGCTACTGCTCACACCATTGTGTCATAGCAAGTGAAGTTCTGAAAAATCTGTCATAGTGGGCTCCGCACACTTAACCAGAAGAGCAGAAGTTGGGCAGAATGTCATAATCACAGGAGAACTGGGAACAGTATCCTGATTAAGATGGTCGTTCCGTGCCCCATATTGTCACAGGTGATAATGTGTGGTGTGATCATTTAGAGCTGGAGAGCAATTGCCAGAGGCAATACATTTGGATTCATCCACACAGAAAAAATCCAAACTCGTGCATACCAGCACTGTGAAAGTCATGGTGACCGTTTTCTTTAACTGCAAGGGCCTCCTGCTCATTGACTTTCTGGAGCACTGTGCCACAATTAACACACAGTGGTATGTGGACACACTGCAAAAACTGAAGTGCTCCTAATGCATGTTGACAGGCACCCTCTATACATCCTCCAAACAGCTCTGATCCCTCCCAACACAATTAAGATATGTGTGGAGACATAAAGAAAGAGATTCACGGCCATCGATTTGCTTCTCACAAAGAGGTGCATGCCTGGGTACAATAATGGCTCTTTATACAACCACAAACATTTTTCCATGCAGGCTTTGACTGTATTGTCTCACAGCGGGATAAATGTATTTACAGTTACGGCGATTTAGTTTTATATAATACACAGTTTACTTACTTTTTTCCATGTGCCTCATTTTCATTTGACTGCTTGTTATCCAATAATAGTTGTCAGCAGGCAACCAGAGTTTCCAAATTCTCAGTGGCTTCTGTAAATTGCTTCAGGTAAATGCCAGATTGTTCTTGAAGAGCCATAGCCAGTTTCCTAAGCTTGTCTTTTCTGTCTGACATAATACTCCTCTCACCATGTATTTGTTGTTCATATTTTGTTGCCTAACAAAGGCATTTGAAAGAGTTATATTAATAAAAACACACATCATGGCAGTGCTTTAAGATATTGACATATTAAATATATTAAATCTAAGTCGACACATTCCTCTAATGCAAACAACCTTGTAGGTGGGGAAACCACAGCTATGATTATTCCTCTAGGGTATTACTAACCACTTCAGCTCTATTTGAAAATCTCTGAATCTTTTTTTTGCTAGCATTCATTTTCGATCAAAACAAAACACCGCTGAAGGACAGTATGTCATGTATTAAAAACTGCCAGATTCCAGTGTAGCGGGTGGGTCCAAAACAAAACATATCATAGTGATCGCTTCTCCGATCTGTATGGAACCATGTATTGGGGATGCAGCCATGTGATCTGTCATGACAGCGTTGTGTACATGCATTTTAGAAATAGGGATGACAACATGCTGCTAGCAAGCTTTAGTATTTTGAAAGACGCAGCCCACGGTGACGAACTGCAGTGCTTCATTTGTCATCCTGTAAGACAGTGGATTTTATGAATGTCAAGTGAACCCGACAAAGGTTTGCAATTGCTAAATGTGTATGGGAATTGGATGTACGTCTTAATCCGTTCCTTACCCTTTCTATATCTATCTCGTTCCCTATCCTTTTCTCTGCCCATCACTCCCTCCTCCCTCTCTCTCTTGTTCTCATTCTCCTTCCTCTCTCTGTCCATCTCCTCCTTCCCCCTATCTACGTTCATTTCCTCCTCCTTCTTTGCCCATCTCCTCTTTTGTCAGACTTTGAGTTTTGTTTATTGGTGTTGCTAAGGAAACCTTGATTACGAATTGAAGTCTCTTAAAGTTAATGGTTAAATCAATTGGGTCATTGGTATAGAGGCCATGAGAGAGACTTTTTCAGGTACTGGATTTATCAGTATAGCAATTCAGCAATAGTATTTTGCATGGTTTTAATCTTCAAATGGATAGAAATACAAAGTTTCAGACAATTCAGACTTAATAGTAGTATTCTAATCATAAATCAATAAGCTATATGTACACTCCTGGAAATTGAAATAAGAACACCGTGAATTCATTGTCCCAGGAAGGGGAAACTGTATTGACACATTCCTGGGGTCAGATACATCACATGATCTCACTGACAGAACCACAGGCACATAGACACAGGCAACAGAGCATGCACAATGTCGGCACTAGTACAGTGTATATCCACCTTTCGCAGCAATGCAGGCTGCTATTCTCCCATGGAGACGATCGTAGAGATGCTGGATGTAGTCCTGTGGAACGGCTTGCCATGCCATTCCCACCTGGCGCCTCAGTTGGACCAGCGTTTGTGCTGGACGTGGAGACCGCGTGAGACGCCGCTTCATCCAGTCCCAAACATGCTCAATGGGGGACAGATCCGGAGATCTTGCTGGCCAGGGTAGTTGACCTGCACCTTCTAGAGCACGTTGGGTGGCACGGGATACATGCGGACGTGCATTGTCCTGTTGGAACAGCAAGTTCCCTTGCTGGTCTAGGAATGGTAGAACGATGGGTTCGATGACGGTTTGGATGTAATGTGCACTATTCAGTGTCCCCTCGACGATCACCAGAGGTATACGGCCAGTGTAGGAGATCGCTCCCCACACCATGATGCCGGGTGTTGGCCCTGTGTGCCTCGGTCGTATGCAGTCCTGATTGTGGCGTTCACCTGCACGGCGCCAAACACGCATACGACCATCATTGGCACCAAGGCAGAAGCGACTCTCATCGCTGAAGACGACACGTCTCCATTCGTCCCTCCATTCACGCCTGTCGCGACACCACTGGAGGCGGGCTGCACAATGTTGGGGCGTGAGTGGAAGACGGCCTAACGGTGTGCGGGACCGTAGCCCAGCTTCATGGAGACGGTTGCGAATGGTCCTCGCCGATACCCCAGGAGCAACAGTGTCCCTAATTTGCTGGGAAGTGGCGGTGCGGTCCCCTACGGCACTGCGTAGGATCCTACGGTCTTGGCGTGCATCCGTGCGTCGCTGCGGTCCGGTCCCAGGTCGACGGGCACGTGCACCTTCCGCCGACCACTGGCGACAACATCGATGGACTGTGGAGACCTCACGCCCCACGTGTTGAGCAATTCGGCGGTACGTCCACCCGGCCTCCTGCATGCCCACTATACGCCCACGCTCAAAGTCCGTCAACTGCACATTAGGTTCACGTCCACGCTGTCGCGGCATGCTACCAGTGTTAAAGACTGCGATGGAGCTCCGTATGTCACGGAAAACTGGCTGACACTGACGGCGGCGGTGCACAAATGCTGTGCAGCTAGCGCCATTCGGCGGCCAACACCGCGGTTCCTGGTGTGTCCGCTGTGCCGTGCGTGTGATCATTGCTTGTACAGCCCTCTCGCAGTGTCCGGAGCAAGTATGGTGGGTCTGACACACCGGTGTCAATGTGTTCTTTTTTCCATTTCCAGGAATGTATAAGTCTCCTGTTTTCTGTTAAAACCAACTATGAGGAATAAATTGAAACAGCACATTGTTGTGCATACAAATTGTGTTTAAAATTATATGTAAGAAGAAAGAATATATACAGGAGAAACAGCTTGTCTAATGATTTAAATGCCCCGATATTGTTGCTAAAATTGCTTTGGAGAAAGAAAAATAACCATGTGTTTCTGCAACACAGCACTTTTTTTCTGACAATCAGTTTTAATAGAAAAACTGCAGTGTCTTTTTTATATAACAATATATGGCTCATATCTGTCTGGAGGTTTATCAGAGTATTGTGCAAGAATTTGAAGTAAATAGATCAAGAAATTTTCGAGATTTTTGCTAACAACATTTGCATATTATGTCCTAATATATTTATATATTCATCTACATATACATGATTACTCTGCAATTCACATTTAAGTGCTTGGCAGAGGGTTCATCGAACCACAATCATACTATCTCTCTACCATTCCACTTCCGAACAGCGCACAAGAAAAACGAACACCTAAACCTTTCTGTTGGAGCTCTGACTTCCCTCCTTTTATATCTATGTAGGTTGGGCTCAACGACAACGAAATATTTTCGCATCCGGAAGAGAAAGTTGGTGACTGAAATTACGTAAATAGATCTCGCCGTGACGAAAAGCGTCTTTGCTGTAATGACTTCCATCCCAATTCGCGTGTCATATCTGCCACACTCTCTCCCCTATTACGCGATAATACAAAAAGAGCTGCCTTTTTTTGCACCCTTTCGATGCCCTCCGTCAATCCCACCTGGTAAGGATCCCACACCGCGCAGCAATATTCTAACAAAGGACGAACGAGTGTAGTGTAAGCTGTCTCTTTAGTGGACTTGTTGCATCTTCTAAGTGTCCTGCCAATGAAATGCAACCTTTGGCTCGCCTTCCCCACAATATTATCTATGTGGTCTTTCCAACTGAAGTTGTTTGTAATTTTAACACCCAGGTACTTAGTTGAATTGACAGCCTTGAGAATTGTACTATTTATCGAGTAATCAAATTCCAGTGGATTTCTTTTGGAACTCACACTTTTCGTTATTTAGCGTCAACTGCCACCTGCCACACCATACAGCAATCTTTTCTAAATCGCTTTGCAACTGATACTGGTCTTCGGATGACCTCACTAAATGGTAAATTACAGCATCATCTGCGAACAACCTAAGAAAACTGCTCAGATTGTCACCCAGGTCATTTATATAGTTCAGGAACAGCAGAGATCCCAGGACGCTTCCCTGGGGAACACATGATATCACTTCAGTTTTACTTGATGATTTGCCGTCTATTACTACGAACTGTGACCTTCCAGACAGGAAATCATGAATCCAGTTGTACAACTGAGACGATACCCCATAGGCCCTCAGCTTGATTAGAAGTCACTTGTGAGGAATGGTGTCAAAAGCTTTCCAGAAATCTAGAAATATAGAATCAACTTGAGATCCCCTGTTGTTAGCGGCCATTACTTTGTGCGAATAAAGAGCTAGCTGCATTGCATAAGAACGATGTTTTCTGAAACCATGCTGATTAAGTATCAATAGATCGTTCCCTTCGAGGTGATTCATAATGTTTGAATACAGTATATGCTCCAAAACCCTACTACAAACCGACGTCAATGATATAGGTCTGTAGTTCGATCGATTACTCCTACTACCCTTCTTAAACAGTGGTGCGACCTGCGCAATTTTCCACCCTGTAGGTACTGATCTATCGGTAAGCGAGCAGTTGTATATGATTGCTATGTAGGGAGCGTAATCGGAAAGGAACCTAATCGGTATGCAATCTGGACCTGAAGACTTGCTCGTATCAAGCGATTTGAGTTGCTTCGCAACTCCTAAGGTATCTACTTCTAAGAAACTCATGCTAGCAGCTGTTCATGTTTCAAATTCTGGAATATTGCATTCGTCTTCCCTGGTGAAGGAATTTCTGAAAACTGCATTCAATAACTCCGCTTCAGCAGCACAGTCGTCGGTAACAGTACCATCGGCACTGCGCAGCGAAGGTATTGACTGCGTCTTGCTGCTGTGTACTTTACATACGACCAGAACTTCTTCGGATTTTCTACCAAATTTCAAGACAATGTTTTGTTGCAGAACCTATTAAAGGCATCTCGCATTGATGTCTGTGCCAAATTTCACGCGTCTGAAAATTTTAGCCAATCTTTGAGATTTCGCGTTCTTCTGAACTTCGCATGCTTTTTCTGTTGCCTCTTCAACAGCGTTCGGACCTGTTTTGTGTACCATGGGGGATCAGTTCCGTCTCTTATCAATTTATGAGGATGAATCTCCCAATTGCTGTTGCTACTATATCTTTGAATTTGAGCCACATCTCGTCTACATTTGCATAGTCAGTTCGGCAGGAATGGAGATTGTCGCTTAGGAAGGCTGCTAGTGACACTTTATCCGCTTTTTTAATTAAAATTATTTTGTGTTTGTTTCTGGTGGATTTGGAAGAAATGGTATTGACCCTAGCTACGACGACCATGTGATCACTAATCCCTGTATCAGTCATGATGCTCTCTATTAGCTCTGGATTGTTTTTGGCTAAGAGGTCAAGTGTGTTTTCGCAACCATTTACAATTCACGTGGGTTCGTGGACTAACTGCTCGAAATAATTTTCGGAGAAATCATTTAGGACAATCTCGGAAGATGTTTTCTGCATACCACCGGTTTTGAACAAGTATTTTTGCCAACATGTTGAGGGATGGTTGAAGTCCTCACCAACTATGAGTGGGGTATTTATTTGTTACAAGACTCAAATTTTCTCTGAACTGTTCAGCAACTATATCATCGGAGTCGGGGTTGGTAGAAGGAGCCAATTATTAACTTAGTTCGGGTGCTGAGTATAACCTCCACCCATACCAATTCACGAGGAGTATCTACTTCGACTTCACTACAAGATAAACCACTACTGACAGACACAAACACTCCACCACCAATTCTGCCTATTTTATCTTTCCCGAACACCGTCTGAGACTTCGTAAAAATTTCTGCAGAACTTATTTCAGGCTTTAGCCAGCTTTCTGTACCTATAACGATTTCAGCTTCTGTGCTTCCTATTAGCGCTTGAAGCTCACGGACTTACCCAGCACAACTACAACAATTTACAACTACAATTCCGACTGTTCCTTGAGCCAAGCATGTCCTGTACTTGCCATGCATCCTTTGAGATTGCAGCCCATCGCGTATTTTCCCGAGGCCTTCTAACCTACAAAACCGCCCAGTCCACGCCACACAGCCTCGGCTACCCGTGTAGCCGCCAGCTGAGTGTAGTGAACTGACCTATTCCGCGGAACCCGAAACCCCACCACCCTATGGCGCAAGTCAAGGATCTTTCAAAAAAATAGCCTTTAGAAATGCAAATTTTATTAGAGTATTGTGTGAAAATTTGAAGTATATTGGTAAAGTTTTTTTCCTAACTACCTCAAAAACCTGGCTCCCTGGGCATTGTCATGCCTCCACCCCACCCTAGAACTGGCCCTGAGATGAACTGGGGTTACAACAAATGAATCTTCCTATAAAATCCACTGTGCAACCAAATCTGTAATGTTGATCATAACTAAAAATAAAAAGGTTTTACCAAAGAAAGCAACCTAGGGCAACAGAAATTGAAAAACCAGGCATTAAAAGAACATGCATTTAAAAAGTACTGGTTGGACATGAGAAAAACTGAAGAAGCATTGAACTTATGAAGTGTCAAATAACAACAGTTGCCAGGAAAGATGGAAGATACAAATCAAAGATAATCCAGAACAGGAGAAAACAAACAATGTCAATCCTACTAGAGGCTGTTTGATCAGAGCTGATGTGACAAGTAGACGCAAACATTGAAAAACCAGAAAAAAGTGACAGCATGATTCTAAAATATCTATAGCATGACTGTGGTGGGAGATTACATCAGGTGGAGTTGGTGAGGGGAGGAGGAGGAGGAGGCAAAAAGTAATAAACTTGGAAGGAAATTCAAACAGTATGGAATAACAACAATACTGTGAAATGGTATATTGCTACTCACCATATAGAGGAGCCATTGAGTCTCAGACAGGCACAACAAAAAGACTGCTATGCATTTAAGCTTTCGCTCAGAAGACATCCTTCAGAAGTAGAAAACACACACATGAAATCACTGCCCCTGGCCACAGCTACAGCCAACTACATTGGCCAGGAACAGTGATCGTGCGTGCGTGCGTGTGTGTGTGTGTGTTGTCTTGTGAAGGAGGTGTTTTTTTGGCTGAAAGCTTAAATGTATAGCAGTCTTTTTGTATGAATGTGTGTGTCTTTCCTACATCGGAAGGTCTTTTGGCCAAAAGCCAAGCAGTCTTTTTGTTGTGACTATCTGCAACTCAACATCTCCTCTATATGGTCAAAAGGAAAATAATCTTTTTTTTACCAGTTTTATTAACTTTTATCTATTTTAACATTTCAGGCGGAAGGGAAAACAGAATTTCTGAAATTACACAAGAAACTTAAGTTTTATTTTGCAAAGAAATTAGTGATCTTCTGCTACCTCAGTAAACTCTAGCATTCTTGGTGAAGCTCCACATTCTCTTTTGCAAGCAATGTTAAAACTACACCATTGTCTACTTCCGTTGTAAGGACATACTTGTGCAATGTTTCCAGTGAGACTTTGCCTCTTTCAAAGTAACAATGTAATTGTTTTCTCTCCTTCTTCTTCTTCTTCTTCTTCTTCTTCTTCATCCCAATTTTCATATTCTTCTGAATCATTATTCTCTTCATTCTTGTCATCTGGAACAGTCAGAATTTTTCAGTGTCAGGCCCTATAGACTTCCGTGTGATATCAAAATGTAAGAAACAGTCAAATGTCGTATTTTCTCCTGAGTCAGAAAGAAGACCCAATGTATTGTGGAAACCCAAGCCCATTTCTCCAGTCTCCTACTGTTGGTTGTGTGGCTTCTTGTTGAATCCACATTTCTTGAAACAGTGCAAAATCATGGCCAGGATAATATTTTTCAATGCTGTATAGCCAAGCTCGTCACTGGCCTCTGACCACCTTTATTAAATCTCTCCATCACTATTGACACAATATATTTGTGGTGAAAATGTGTGATGGAGTAATTAATTCATAAAAAATAATTCTTTGCTCTTTCTACAGTATCAGGGCAGATCTTAACAGCTAAATTTTTAAGAGTCTTGTTCTGACACAGTATGCAAATATTGTCCATTTTCACATACAAGAGTTAGCAATTGTTAGATATCATTGATATTGCAAGCATGTGATATTGTTTTTCTTGTGAACTGAAGTTTTTACCCTTAGTTCAGTGTAACAGAATTCCGTTAAATCTCCTCCTAACACACACACACACACACACACACACACACACACACACACACACACACACAATCATGTTTATGTGAAAACGTCATGTTTATGTGATGTGTTCACGAGACATTAAAAGTTCTCATGTCAACACAGAAGTGTATTACATTGCAATGAAATTAACTGACTTCCCCCACTAAAACAAATCCAACATCATATCTTGGTCAGCTGTTCCACCAATCATTAAAAGTTTTCCTGGCCACTTGATGGAATACAGGACACCATACTTTTGTCTTACTTTTAACATACAACACTGTCCAATAATCAGGGTGCACTCGTGACACCCAGAACACATAGGTACCCAATGTTATACTTTAATGTGTTGATAGAGGCATGATATTGGATATATTTTAATGGGAGGAAAATATTTTTGCCATGAACCTGAAAGTGGGAGCTTCTTTTCACAAAATGTGTAGTTCAACAAGAACAACAGTATATCAGGGCTGAATACAGCTATTTGAGATACAGTTCTGAAACATGTTTTTTAATGCCACATGTGTGACTGTTTTCCTTGTGTGTGTGTGTGTGTGTGTGTGTGTGTGAGAGAGAGAGAGAGAGAGAGAGAGAGAGAGAGAGAGAGAGAGAGAGAGAGAGAGATACTGACACACAGTCTTAACATACAATGCTCAGACTACTGTGGTAGTGTGTTGTCCATGGAAGATATTCCAACTATGAAACATGCTTTTTACTTGTAAAACTTCATTACAAATTTACGTGCCTGACCTTTAGTGTTATCATTTGTATCAGAATGTAGTTAGATGAAGTTAGGTGCCACTTCTTCCTGACATTAAGTGCCAACTTCATGCATTCCTTGTTAATCAGAATCGCTGTACGGAAACAGATGTATCTGTAGTACTGTGGAATAATTATATATTTTGAGGGGTCTCCAGTAGTTTGAAAATTGATTGTAACTACTGTTTATTTTTATTCTTAATTGAGCTTTGTAGTTAATAAGTAAGTAAATGAACAGGCACAGCTGCTAAAACTTATTATGCACAATCTAAAATTTTATTTTTAAATGAAATAAAACAATGAAATACATAACTGTTTTTCTTCCCTTTGAATATTTAGAATTGTTTTCAGATAACATCCATTCAATTCTGAGTTGCCTTATTGTTTGCAGTTGATTGCTCTTCTGACTCATCAGAAACTGATTTGGTGCTAAAAGCAACAATGTATGAACTGCATTGCTGGAGTGAGATTTTTCAGCGAGGGAGCCCTGTAAGTCAGTTCAATAATCTTGTTTCTCTGCAGATACTTACCTTTCATTGTTCCTGCAAAGCTCACTAATTTTTTTTTTTCTTTTTTTTCCATAGGAATACGATGATGAAATCATTGAAGCTCAGGTCCCAGCTGACAACAAAACTTCAGAGACCAGGAAGATATTTAGATGCATGAATTCGAGGCAGGTGTGTACCTTAAAAGACGTTGCATTTGTTGTGCAATAATGTTTCACTTGCTTGAACTGTAGAAGAAAGTGCTGCTTTCCTGACAAATTTTGCTCCCAAAGTAAGGAACTCTTTATGCTCTTTCAGAAGTTTGTCCCTCCTGCGGGCCTGGGGGTCAGAATAGGCCCGAGGTATTTCTGTCTGTTTTAAGAGGCGACTAAAAGGATTCTTTCGGTCTTTTTGTGATAGTCCCCTGTAGGGTTTGACCTCCATTTTTCAAAATTTTCCCAAAGAGCGAGCCAATTGGTGAAAGCGCGTCTTGCGTGGTCCATTGTGCATTGAGATCTTTAGCTCACTTTCTCTTCAATGAGGACACCTTCCTGGGTGCTTTTCCTCCACCAACTATGCAGTGTAGTTTTCTACGCCAGCTAGGACCATGGAATTCTTTGCACTTCATATCCAGCACAGTAGCCAGTTTGTTGTGGTGGTGCCGCCATGTACCCTGTTGGCTGTAACCCCTGACTACACAGGGATTGCTCTGCTGACGCCTGAACCATTAACTCCCCACATATGCCAAGGAGTAGATGCCTGCCACCTTGGGCATCGGGACTCCCGGCAATGGCTATCCTGCCAGGTGGCCTTTGCTGCAGCTGGGCGGTGCCCCTTGGGGAGGGCCCCTGGTCGGAGTGGGTGGCATCAGGGAGGATGATGCGCGATGAAGCATACCACGTCGTCACTTGCTGGTGTTCAAACGCCAGCTGTCACTAAGTGTTGCAAGTCTCAGTACAATGCAAGACAATATGATGCTAAATCGTTCCTCTCCCTGGCCACACTGTGCGAGGAACACCAAGCTAAAGCTAAGGATGCCAGGGAACCTTATTCGCCCTGGTACCTCATATGTATGAGAACTGATGGGGACTCCTTTCTCTCGATGAAGCCTCAATTTTTTGTAGAGCTTGTAGAGGTAAAGTTTGGGGAGGTAGAGGGCTTGTCCAAAATGCGGTCAGGGTCAGTCTTGATAAAACAGCATCCTTTGCCCAGTCCCGGGTATTACTCTCTTGTGACAAGCTGGGGGATTTTTCCGTTACCATCGTGCCTCATAAGAGGTTAAATATGGTTCAGGGTATTATATTCCACAGGGACCTTCTTTTGCAGTTTGACGACGAGCTGCATGCCAACTTAGAGCGATGAGGAGTTCATTTCATCCAGCGTTCCCACTGGGGTCCAAGGGATAATCAGGTTATCACCGGTGCCTTCATCTTCGCCTTCGAGGATGACACATTACCCAAGAAGGTCAAGGTGATGGTCTACCACTGCGATATCCCTCTCCCAATGCGATGCTTTAATTTCTGGAAGCTCGGCCATATGTCTTTCCGCTGTACTTCCATCATCACATGTTGATATTGTGGACGTCCATCCCATCCCAATACTCCATGTGCCCCATCTCCCATCTGTGTCAACTGTGGAGAGCTTCATTCCTCTTGCTCACCAGACTGCAATATTTTACAGTGAGAAAGGAAAATCATGGAATACAAGACCCTGGACTGACTGACCTCAGTCCCCACTTCTCAGCCAGAGAAGTGTAAGTCTTAAGTCTTCTTTGACTCCTCTTGCTAGGAAGGGGTCCCTTGGGTCAACCCCTTCCAAGGTTTCTGCTAGTGGGAAAGATGTCACCCGCCAGTGGCTGAAGTGCCCTTAAAGCAGCTGATCATAGGGCTTAACGATCCTCCTCAGTTCCGGAGACTGAATCAGTGAAGCTCTCCCAACCAGAGAAACCCAAGGATCAGCGAGAGAAATCCAGAAAGAAGCCCCCCTAAGACCAAGAGAATTGTGGTGTCCTGCACATCCGTTGATGTCGCACTGTTCGTCTGGAACCTGAATGACAATCCACTCACTGTAGTGGAGATGTGTCAATTCTTAGGACTGGTTTTTGATGCCCGATTGACTTGGCTACCTCACCTTCATCAGCTTCTCAATGCTCTCTGCTGCCCGAGCAACATCAACTGGGGTGCAGATTGTTCTATGCTGCTGCTGCTGTACAGAGCCCTTGTTCAATCCTGCCTTGACTACGTGAGTCTGGTTTACAGTTCGGTGGAGCCCTCAGCATTGCATTTTCTCGACCCATTGCACCACTGTGGTGTTTGCCTAGCGACGGGAGCTTTTAGAACGAGTTGGGTTACTAGTGACCTGGTGGAGGCCGGAGTCCCTCCATTGCGTATCTGGCATGCACAACTGCTCGCCAGTTATGTTGCATACATTTGTTGCTCTCCTGAGCATCTGAATTACCGTCTCCTTTTCCCAACCATGGCAGTTCATCTGCTGCCTCGGCAACCCAGGTTAGGCTTCACGATTGTGGTTCGTGTGTGATCCATTCTCTCTGAACTGGAGTCCTTCCATTTACCACCTTTACTTGAGGTCCATTCACGTACATCTCCATTGTGTATACCTCAGCTGAAGCTTTGTATGGACCTTTTGCATGGCCCTAGGGACTCTGTTAACCTTGCCACTCTCCACTGTCACTTCCCCTCGATTCTTGACGTGTTCCGGGGCTTTGAAGTTGTTTACACCGATGGCTGATGGTAATGTTGGTTTCACCTATATCCACAGAGGCCATATTGAACAGCATTCCTTGCCTGCTGGCTGCAGTGTATTCACTGCAGAGCTTGTGACCATATATCGTGCACTTCAGTACACCCGTTCGGGTTCTAGTGAGTCTTTCTTCTCTGTTCTGTCTCCCTAAGCAGCTTACACGCTATTGGCCAGTGCTACCCTTCCCATCCTTTAGTAGCAAACATTCAGGAGTCCATCTCTGCCCTGGAATGGTCCAGTTGTTAAGTGGTGTTGATGTGGACCCCAGGACACATCGGTATCCCAGGCATCGAACTTGCTGACAGGTTGGCCAAAGGACTACGTGGAAACTGCTCCTGGAGATGGGCATTTCTGAAACTGACCTGCATTCTGTCCAACGCCTCAAGGTTTTTCAGCCTTGAGAGACGGAGTGGCATAACAGTATGCACAACAAACTGCGTGTCATTGAGGAGATTGCGAATGTGTGGAAGTCTTTTCTGCGGGCTTCTCACAGGTTATCAGCTGTCCTTTGTAGACTTGCGACAGATTATTATGTGCGTGTGTGCGATGCACCAATTTTGACGAATTATTATGTTGCTGCTGCAATGCAATTTTTTTTATACTTTTTGTTCACCTACCTCTTTACAGCGGTAGATCTTCGCACGTGAACTCCTGACTGCAGCTACTTGCGACATCACAGAAAAGCGGTGTTGAGGAAACTGTAACCTCATAGCTACACGCCGGAAGCCGCTATAAGTAAAATTTGCTGAAAATTGTCTATGTACTTTAAAGAAATGATTCGGAAAGGGGATGTCACTCGTACTTTAAACATGAAGTTCAAATTTAAACCTTCAATAGATCTTTATTGCCGTTAAGCAAGATCATCAGCCCACATTTACGAAAATTACTAAAGTTTTTGCTCACAGTTATCACCATACCTAAAGCAGCCAGAAATTTTACCTTCCCAAATTCCGAAACCAATTACTTGTAACACAGTCAATGATCGACCAATTACTTCTGCACACGATATTCAGTGGTTGTCCTTAGTACAAGTTTATGCTCATCATAAAATACTCAGTAAGAAAATACTCAGTACAGCCACGCTATATAATTCAAAGTTCACTCGCGATTTTCATCGGAACGAATTATCACAACACTCTAAAGTTTTCATAAACAGTTTCTGGTCACTACGAGATACCATTAACACTGGACCATAATGCGGAAGTCATCCCAAGACTTCATCTTACACATAATGCCAAAAGTCACATCCAGCATCATAACCGCCTCCAATCAAAGCTAGCTCACAACTCTCCTCTTACTCTCCCACACTCAAAACTATATCTCCTCGCTAGGCAGCCAACCGTCTCGTTTCTCATTGGCTGTCACCACTTACGACCAATGAGAACTCATTTCTAGGGCGCGGCTTGCGCCAAAATCTAGCAAGCATCAACCACTTCTCTAGGCTCATTGACGTCATCAAATTAAGTAACACAAAGCTCTCTAATTAAATAAACAAAACAAAATTAACTATAAGCTTTACTCTCCATCTGGAAATTTATTATGTAGTCGCAAATGTTCTGGCTATCTTGTACATAAGCATACATACTTGGACATCGGACATTCTTTCCCATGTTACAGAGTTGGAACACTTGCCAGTTCCTGTAGAGAATTACATGAATGATTTTTAATAATGCGGAACGTCCCACATACTCTCACGCACGCATTCTCATTCACACGCACCCTAACACACAATATACATATTTAATAAAATGTTCTCGGGTTTCCAACCGCGTCAATTGGTTAAAACTACACGAGCTTTCGGCCAAGCACTCCTTGGCCATTGTCAAGTGTTATGACCGCCAGTGGGCTGTTGGTGCGCCCTTATATACGCTAGCTGCCGGCTATGACGTCACTGGTGCCCGTGACATATATGGGCATGTTTTGAGTCAGCATTCGATGTGCCCTCTTCAACCGCTCGATCGTTGGATCCCACGCAGTGCTGAGCTGTAAGCCACCGTCTCTCTTCAGGGGGTTTGTGGTAATTTTTATTTTAATAGCTTCCTGTATTATACTGTCCCAGAAGCAGTTAGTGCGAGCCATGACAGATGTATCATCAAATTTTATGTGGTAACCGTTTTCTAACGCATACTCAGCTAACGCAGATTTCTCTGCATAGCGTAGGCGATAATACCTCTCATGTTCTTTCCTGCATTGTTCCACAGTGCGCACTGTTTATCCGATGTACTTCAGGCCACACTCACAAGGCATTTCGTAAACTCCAGGTGTTCTGAGACCTATAGAGTCTTTAACTGGTCTCAGTAATTGACGGATTTTCATTGGTGGTCTGAAGATTGATTTGATTTTGTGTCTTTTCAACAGGCGGCTTATCTTGCCCGACACAGAGCCACAGAATGGCAGAAAAATAAATTCCTTTTCCTGCTCTTCGTTGCTGGTCTTATTCTGATATTTCCCAGAAATCACTTCTTTCACTTGATGGGTGCTGTAGCCCTTATTCCTGGAAACCTTGTGTAGGTGGCTCAGTTCGTGGGGCAGGTTGTCGTCGTCTGATATTACTCTAGCACGATGTGCCAATGTTTGCAATACTGTGTGCTTTAGTGCTAGATGATGATGGCTGGTAGCGTGCAGATACAGGTCTGTGTGGGTGGGTTTTTTCTGTAAATGCTGTGGCCAAGGCACCCATTTCGTTTACGGTGGACAAGGACGTCAAGGAAGTTCAATGCATTATCTTTTTCCACCTCCATGGTGAACTGGATATTACTGTTGATGCCATTGAGGTGTTCCAAAAACTCGTCTAATTTCTCACGTCCGTGTGGCCAAATGACGAAAGTGTCGTCAACGTATCGAAAGAAACACGTAGGTTTCAGTGACGCAGTATCTATGGCAATATCCTCAAAATTCTCCATGAAGAGATTTGCAACAGCTGGAGCCAACGGGCTACCCATTGCTACGCCGTCTGTGGATCGTAATACTGGCCGTTGTACACAAAGTAGGATGACGTAAGAGTGTGCCTAAATAGGTCGACTAAATAGCTCGACCACGTTACTTACAAAGTACGGCTGATTCTGCTGTGTTTTTTATATGATGTTCTTCATGGAGAATTTTGAGGATATTGCCATAGATACTGCACCATAGAAGCCTAAGTGTGGCCAGAAGTACATTGGACAAACAGTGCGCACTGTGGAACAACGCAGGAAAGAACATGAGAGGTACTATCGCCTACGCTATGCAGAGAAATCTGCATTAGCTGAGCATGCGTTAGAAAACGGTCACCACATAAAATTTGACGATACCTCTCTTGTGGCTCGCACTAACGGCTTCTGGGACAGTATAATACAGGAAGCTATTAAAATAAAAATTACCACAAACACCCTGAATAGAGATGGTGGTTTACAGCTCAGCTGGGATGCAGCGATCGAGAGGTTGAAGAGTGCACATCGAACGCTGACTCAAAACATGCCCATATATGGCAATGTCACGGGCGCCTGTGACGTCACAGTCGGCAGCTAGCGTATATAAGGGCCAAGGAGTGCTTGGCCGAAAGCTCGTGTAGTTTTAACCAATTGATGCAGTTGGAAACCCGAGAACATTTTATTCAATGTTATCGCTGCGAGACTCTGCATTCATACAATATACATATTTACTTAGGATTCTTGAAATTATTATTATAGAAAAGTCACAGAGGTTTTCTGAAACTAAAAACTTTCCAAATTTATATATGAACACTGAAAGTGTTATCAGATCATCGTACATAGTCACTGAAGGTGAACTATTACATCACTGTATTTATTTAAATTCTTGACTGCCGGAAAATTACATTCTTTTTTTTTAATTTTACTAACTTCCAAAATACAACTATTTTTGATATCAGACTTTGACATATTGTTTGTTTTCACAACAGAAGGATGTACATCAAATATGACTTTCCTCAGGTTATTCCTTTATTATTTATTAGTATTTTTAGTTTCGTATAATGTAAGTGGCCTGCCAGCACTACTCCACTGCTTTCACACGCACAGCTGCAACAGCTGGTCGTGATGTCAGTCTGCTGGACACAACTCGTCTGTTACTGACTGTATAATACTCTACCAGCTTACATTGCAGCCCACATACATTCTGAAGTAAAGCTTTTAATAGACAAATGGGCGATTGCACACTAGTTGCGACACCACAGATTCCGCATTGACCGTACGTGGCTCACACATGGTTACCTCCTCCATTGCGAGGACCCAGCTCAGTATCGCTGTGGCTCCCAAATGACAGTTGTCGACCTCTTGCTGGACTGCCCAGTTTTAGCCGTTCTATGGTGGACTTTTAATGTTTCCAGCACCCTACCGTTGGTGTTGGGCGATGTTTTAGTTTTTACATTTCATTCATGAGCGTGGGTTTTATCATTTGATCTGTTTTAGCACATGTCCTTTGTCCCTCTGTGTCCTCCACACTAGGGCTTTTACGGTAGAGGGTTTAATGTGTTGCAGAGTGCCTGGCTTCTCCTTTATTATTCTCATGTTCAGCCAGCCATGGTAATCCGCTTTCTTGTTTTTAATCTCCTCTCCCTGTCTCTTTCGTCTCTGTTTGGTTTTCTTGTCATGTTTTGTCCATTGTAGTGTTTGTTGTACTTCTGGTTCTTCCTTTCTCCTGTTATTGTGCCGTACATCATCTTTGTTGTCTTCTTTCCCTTGGGTAATTGTTATACTGGGAACAAGGGACCGATGACCTCACAGTTCGGTCGCTTTCCCCCAACCATCCAACTGTCAGAAGTTTTTGGTATTTGAAGAAAGAAGAAAAGGGTAGGAAATCTCTACTCATCATTTGCAGGATGTTGCTTGCGCAAGTAGGGAACTTGTGAGGCTCAGCGGGATCAGTGGTTCTGCCTCCCTTCTGCTTTACAAACCATCCATAACTGCCTGCCACACTTCGATGTGTGCTGGTGAGGGATACTAAATCCATCACTCCTTAAAAGACCACATAGGGCCAAAAATGCTCAGGTTTGTGCCACGACCTCCATTGCAAAACCAGAGAGGGTACAGGGTCCCCAGCCCCAGATCTACCCCCAAAGTAGGTAATGCCAACGCTGCTCACACCTGTGGAATGGCAGAGGGATGCAGAGGCTGTTGCAAAGGCTGGTCTGCCTCCATCAGTGGGGGCAAGGACTCATTGATGGCCAAGTGGGGAAAGGAGGGTGTCAGTTCAAATTCTATGGGCTCCAGAGAGGTGGTCGCAGGAGTGATTACCACCGGCGTTGTATTCCATAGACGAAAATAGGATGGCAAAGAGCGCAGTAGGGATAGCAGCGTTTGTGCATGCTGTTGGAATTAGGAGCCTCCTATTTGGAAATTGCTGCTACCGATCATGTCACCTGGGAGTGTGGAGATGGCAGTGTCACAGGGTCAACAGTTCGCAGACACAACTGATTAGAATGACAGCTCAGCTGCTTCCAGCTCACATCTACCACTAACAAATGCTGACCTTTGTGGCTCACCACTTCATCTGGCAGCCACCCCTGGTGCTGATCAAAAGACTGGCTCAAATGGTGGCACCGTAAGTAAAATGGCGCAGACTATGACAGTCCAGTGCATTCATCTCAGGTTGCAACAAATCCCCTCAGTTGGTGTCCATGCATATGTTCTGACAAATTGCAGCCATTAATTGGCATCACCTGGTACAGTGCTGGAGAACTAGACAATGCATAATGACAGCTCTTTTATGCAGACATGAACTTCTTCATTTGGAATGAGATTTTCACTCTACAGCGGAGTGTGCGCTGATATGAAACTTCCTGGCAGATTAAAATTGTGTGCCGGACTGAGACTCGAACTCGGACCTTTGCCTTTCGCGGGAAAGTGCTCTACCAACTGAGCTACCCAAGCACAACTCATGCCCTGTCCCCACAGCTTTACTTCCACCAGTACCTCGTCTCCTACCTTCCAAACTTTACAGAAGCTCTCCTGTGAACCATGCAGGACTAGCACTCCTGAAAGAAATGGATTGCTGAGACATGGCTTAGCCACAGCCTTGGGGATGTTTCCAGAATGAGATTTTGACTCTGCATCAGTCAGTGATGAGTAGGAACTTTGCTCCATACAAGAGAACCTGAAACTTTTTTATGTCAACAAGCAAAAGAAGTAGCTCCTTTTCACCTGTGAGTAATTATAATGCACTGCTGAAAGCATCTTTGATCTGTGATGGGCTGCTTGGTGCCCTCTAAGTGCTGATGTGATGGGACCACAACTCCGCCATATAGGCACATGCCGGCGGCCAGAATTAATGATTTAACAGGTGTAAAAGGAGCCGTATAGGGAGCAGAGCACAAAAACTGCTTGAGGGACTGAAAACCCCATTGATAGTCTCCAGACCATACAGATTTGACACCCTTCTGGTGAAGCCAGTTGGGAGGATGGCAGATGTATGAGGTGTGGGGAATAAACTAAGTAAAATAAGAAACTTGCCCCAAAAGAGACAGGAGATCCTTGAGGTTCCTGCGCTTTTGGGGAAGAAACTACATTTTTCCGATATATAGTGAAGGCTGTTCTCCAGAAGGTCTTGCAAAATGACCTGCAGATTTCATAAATGTTTTTCTCACATGGAGTGCCTGAACCAGATGTCATTGAGGTAGTTGATGAAACAGGAAATATTCTGATTCAGTTGCTCCAAATATCATTGATAAATTCCTGGTGCAAACAAAATTCCAAAGAGCAAGTGATTAAATTGGTAAACCCCTAAGGGTGTGTGTAGCACCAAGAAATTGTGAGAAACGGCATCAAATAGCAAATGCAGGTATGCATTGTGTAAGTCAATGCATGGAAAATATTGTTTTCCAGACAACTTTGCCAACAGCTCCTCTGGCCATTAAATTGGATATGGCTCCGTGACACATTGTGCATTGGCTGTCTCAGTGCAAAGGCACACGGTGCTGTCTGGCGTCTGAATCATCACCAAAGGGATGGCCCACTGACTCAACAAAACAGGAGGAATGATGCTGAGATCCTACCAACTGTGCAACTCAGCTTTGATTTCGTCACTCATGTCGAAAGGAATGGGACAGGGTTGATAAAAGTTAGGTATTGCTTGCCAGCTAAGGGAGACATATGGCCTGAAATTTTCTGCCAGTCCCAAGGTATTCTCAAAGAGCTGATTGTATGGCAGTAGTAAGGAGCCCAATTCTTGAGAGGGGACTGACTGGGACACAAAATGTGTTTTGTTCAAACCAAAAATGGAAAAGGCATCTAACTGAAAATATTTTGCGCCCACAGTGAATTAACTACTAACGATGTAAGTTGCTGAAACTTCCTGGCAGATTAAAACTTTGTGCCAGACCAAGACTCGATCTTGGGATATTTGCTCTGCCACCTGAGATACCCAAACATGACTCACGACCCATCCTCATAGCTTTATTTCTTTCAGTACCTCGTCTCCTACCTTCCTTGCGTAGCTCATATGGTAGAGCACTTGCCCATGAAAGACAAAGGTCTTGAGTTTGAGTCTCGGTCCGGCACACAGATTTAATCTGCGAGAAAGTTTCATATTACCACATACCCCGCTGCAGAGTGAAAATTTCTTTGTGGAAACATCCTCCATGCTATGGTTAAGCCATGACTTCGCAGTATCCTTTCTTCCAGGAGTGCTAGTTCTGCAAGGTCTGCAGGAGAGCTTCTGTGAAGTTTGGAAGATAGGAGACAAGGTACTGGCGAAATTAAAGCTTTGAGGACAAGTTGTGAGTTGTGCTTGGATAGCTCAGATGGTAGAGCACTTGCCCGTGAAAGGCAAAGGTTCTGAGTTTGAGTCTCAGTCCACCACCCAGTTTTAATTTGCCAGGAAATTTAATATCAGTGCACACTCCACTGCTGAGTGAAAATTTCAATCTGGAGACATAAGTTGCTGTACCACTTTCTCATAACATGCTGAGATGGAGAACAGCCCCGTCGAATCAATGCGCTGTTTACTACGGGACGCTATTAGATGTAGTGGCCCTTGCAACACAGGGCAAGGTGAGGTGACCAAAGGGGTAAGCTGATAGTAGTACTTTTAATACTGACAAGCTGAGAAATGCGTAAGCAGTTAAACAGTGGAGACTCACTGGGGATTGACTACTCTGTAGACACCCAGTTTTGTAAATCTTTAGCCTTGCTCTACTGTACCCTGACCTCTTGTCCCAGGACAGATATATAAAATTTATTTGCACCAGTGTGATAAACATGTCTACTTTGTTTAGGCACTGCTATCAGACCATTGTTTGAACTGTTCTAATGAGCCAAGTTCAGTTGGTATGGCAAATTTTAAAAGTAGCACACACAAAATGAAACTAGTTTCTACCACCTTACATACATGTAATTTAATTCTAAATAGTAATCCTTTGTCTATTCTTGTAGAACATCACTAAGGCATGTGTTCAGTAAATAACCAAAATGGTTCTCAAGAGATGTTTGTACTATCTCTTTACTCCAAAAGCTCCACTTTGACACCTAACATAAGTATTGATTCCCTACAGGTATTCATTCCCAATAAATTGCATCTACCTAAGGTTGTTGTTTGTAGTGAATCCTACTGCCTTCTTTTATGCACTAGGTCACTTTGTACAATTACCGAGTGCTGTATTCAGTAAGTATTCATCCGTGGTGTGGCTACTGATATTAAAACACATGATCCACTGATTTTATTACCAAATAAAAATAAGTTTACTCTTGAGAGAGTCCTCCTTGTCCAGTTATGTCTCATCTCACAGCAAAATTAAACACAAAAAAGGACAATCTCCTTGACATTACTCCAAGCACATTTTAAATTGTACCACCATAGTATTACATTGCCTTCAAGACACATTGCTGACAGGATGAAGAAAAATAACTGACAATTGTACTCTGACGTGTTGCGATACACAATATCCTCATCAGCCAAATGAATTGTTTGTCATACGAATTTGACATATTTGTATCCAAGTAAAATAATATTTACTATCTGTGTTGATCAAATGTGAAGTTATTTAGCAACTCAATCTAACAAAAATTCTGTGCAATTAGTGTCAGCAATATAACCATTAATAACATCATTGGTGTATCATATTAAACGGTTCCTTTATTTATGATTTTTCTTTCTTTTGCTTTCAGTTATGAGCCATTCTTTTCAGTTTCTTTTACTTATCAAACATTGATGCCTTTAATATAAGCTCAATAGTCATACCTATCTTGCTTAAAGCTCTCAATATCAAACTAGTGATGCACTTGTACCACTCTTAATAATCCTTTATAATCTTGGGAATTTTTTAATTTTTTTAACCTTTTTTTTTTTTTTTTTTTTTTTTTTTTTTTTTTTTTTTTTTTTTTTTTTTTTTTTTTTTAAATCAAATTTCATTTGAGTCTCTGAGTACTAGCTTATCTGCATAATATTTAACTGTAAAGTGATCACGAATAAAGCTTTACTTTTCCTCCAGTTCAAATTATTTTTCTTGTAATTCTTTCTTCCTTGTTTTTAAGTAAGATTTTTCTTTCTATCTGCTTTTATTATTCCTTCATTACTTAAGTTAACTGGGGGGGGGGGGGGGTAAAATCAGAATTCAAAACTTACTTTGATTTTAAATATCATAAAAAATTTTTACCCATGGAATGCGAACTATTACATACTTCAAGATGTGTTCCCCACTAAGTACTGTTAGCAAACTTGCTACAGTGGCCCCTTTTTTTATCTAAAAATATTTCAGTAAAACTGACCAGGTCAGGCTTTGGCCCCTATTTAACTGTGCTCCACTAAGACTGCAGAAAAGTTTGGCCTCTCAACACAAATGTATTTCAAGGAAAATGATACATATCTTTTTCAGTTAATGGTTCCAATCATGGGCTCACTATTTTGTCTCTTTCTGGCAGAGTTTGGGATCTTGTTCACTGTTTAGTAAGCATCCAATCCTCTAACCACTATCAGTTTTTGTGATTATTAAGCAAAATGAGGATAATGGAATGTAGTCAAATTAAATCGGGTGATGCAGAGGGAATTAGACTGGGAAATGAGACACTTAAAGTAGTAAAGGACTTTTGCTATTTAGGAAGTAAAATAACTGATGATGGTCGAAGTAGAGAGGATATAAAATGTAGACTGGCAATGGCAAGGAAAGCGTTTCTGAAGAAGAGAAATTTGTTAACATCGAATATAGATTTATGTATCAGGAAGTCGTTTCTGAAAGTATTTGTTTGGAGTGTAGCCATGTATGGAAGTGAAACATGGACGATAACTAGTTTGGACAAGAAGAGAATAGAAGCTTTCGAAATGTGGTGCTACAGAAGAATACTGAAGATAAGGTGGATAGAGCACGTAACTAATGAGGAGGTATTGAATAGGATTGGGGAGAAGAGAAGTTTGTGGCACAACTTGACTAGAAGAAGGGATCGGTTGGTAGGACATGTTTTGAGGCATCAAGGGATCACAAATTTAGCATTGGAGGGCAGCGTGGAGGGTAAAAATCGTAGAGGGAGACCGAGAGATGAGTACACTAAGCAGATTCAGAAGGATGTAGGTTGCAGTAGGTACTGGGAGATGAAGCAGCTTGCACAGGATAGAGTAGCATGGAGAGCTGCATCAAACCAGTCTCAGGACTGAAGACAACAACAACAACAAGAATTTATTCTGCTACTCAACAAATAAATCCCTAGAGTAGACTCTGTGGTTATGGCTACTTAGGAAAGGCCCACTCAATTCATCAGGGGGTTCTCTGCAGCTCTACTATTCCCCCCCCTACAAAACAGTATTGGAATTCTGCCAGTTACCAAAATCTTCCAACATATTAGATCTTCATGATGATCACAAATATAAAATATTCATGGCCACTGACCGCCCTACCCAAGTACTACCTGGTGTAAAACCTCTCTGAAGAAGATATATTATCATTGCAATACTGTCAATTCTGAATACTCACAAAACCACCAAAATTGTCTATAGGAACCCGGGGACTCATTTAACGAGAACTAGGGCCTGACTTAATTGTTTCTGTGATAGTGTCAAATGTCAGATCAAGCATTTGACATACCCTGTGTGAAGTAATATGCCTGCCTCCCCAAAGGCTAACACTCCTGCCAGTTAATGACATATTTTGAGTTCTTACCAGTCTCAGGACTGAAGACAACAAGAACAACAACCTGTGACACATTAAAAATGGTACTCCCTCTACAGTCATGACAGACCTGTTCAGAACCATTAAACTGAACAGAAGACTAGTGTCATCATTTTTTTCAACAGCATTCATATTATTCATGTGCACTTTCATGAAACTCGATATGGGTGCATACTCATCGCCATGCATTACACTGCTTTGCTGGAGATGTAAGCATCAATTGCCAGACAGCCACCTCCTCACATACATCATCTATAACAAACAGTTACATACAGAAAATTAATAACACACAAAAATATTACATTCCTCAGTCCAGGTGGACACTGATCACATGCTGATGCATGATATGTGTAGGAAAATAGAAAGCCCATCACGTACCACCAAATTGTGGTGTCTTAAGTTAATGAGGCTGACTGTTGTTCCCCCAGCTACCTGAAACTCAGGGACTGGGTGTTTGTGTCATCTTTATCATCATCATTTCATCCTCATCGACACGTCACCTCAAAAGACTTGCACCAGCTGATCAGGTCTACCCACTGGGAGGCCTTCTCATTTAGCTATTTGGGGAGAAACACAACTCGGGGTACAGGAATGATTTGATGAATGGGACTTCCAGTTTAAAAGAGTACCAGCTGACAGTAAGCAAGAGCAAAACTGTAGCAACGATTATGAACAGGACGTCTGCCCAGGGCAACCTGATGCTAGTTGGAGAGAGAACTGAATGTGTGGAAGCTTTCAGTTACCTGGGAGGTACTAAATTGAGGAATGAAACTGCCATACTAGAACTACAGCACAGAGTAAGAAAGAGATCTAAGTTTTTTCATCAAGTGCAGAATCTTGTGTAGGACAAGGGAGTTCCTGTGAGACCATGTTTAAAACATGTCTCCTGCCTATTACGACAGACAGCTTGGAGTGCTGTGTAGTTAATGAGGCAGATTTCAGCAAGTTACAGGCATGTGAAAACAAGTTTCAGCAATCAGTGTTGTAGAAGACTAGAAGAGATGAAAATTATGAATGAAGATATCAGAGGAGAGATACTGGTTGATCTGTTAGTGTCTGAGAGACAGAGTACCGCATGGTTCAAGTGGTTTAGATATGTGAAGAGGATGAAGGATAGCTGCCTGTATAAAACAATACTTGGATAGAAATTTGCGGGAGAAAGAAACCAAAATGATGACGCAGCAGATAATGGCTATATCTGAAGACCAGAGGAGAAAACTGTGAAACAATATCAAGATAAGAAATCTATCAAGACAGAGCAAAATAGAGGCAAATTAATCATAAACAACTGCCAGGTATGCTGGAATGATACGAAGATGAAGATGGAAACGGTGTAAATTGTTGAGAGCAGAAAATCCAGGGTTATCTCTGAATACCCAAAATAAGACCAGTTTGTTAAATGGGAATTTTATTGATTCAGCCACCACTAACATGTGAAACAGACACAGCCAGGATACCGCCACCAACATGTGGAGCTGTTTTGCCCCTTTTTCATTTAGTGTTGGAAAGCAGACTACCCCTTTTGCCAGCTTTGCTGTCCAGAGACCACCTTTTCTGCCTTCACTACAATTGAGGTCTTCACTGTTACCCTGGCAAGTGACCGATATGTGGTACTATCAGCTGGGCCAGCTGAGCCTAGTTGTATGTGTGTTTTAAGATTTGTTACTCATCTGTGACTTCCTTTATCTTGGCATGGAGCATTTAGGATCTCTGTTGCCAAAGTTTAATTATTATTAACATTAGTTATTTTTTGAAGGCTGAGAGCATGATATCCGTGCTACATTTCTATGATTTCTAAATCACAAGCTACAATTCAGTGTCTCTTACCCAAAGTTGCCAATAGGTTTATGTCATCTTGTATGTGTTATGTAACTTAAATGCTGCACATAATGCGATAAGGAACTTGTAAAGTGGTAAATACTTCTGGTGTTTAAGAGAATAGAACAGAAGTGATTTTGTTTGAGAGAATAGAACAGAAGTAATTTTTACCTAGTTCCTTTACAAATTGGGAGTATGCAACCCTTTCAGCTGTGTGTGTTTTAGTTCTTGGCCAGTGTTGCAGGGCTTGATTTCATTGCTTGGTGGAGTAATTTTTACTTTAGTCACTACTGCTACTACCACCGTACACAGCCATCTTACCGGAAAACCAACGCTCTTTTATTTTGCAGTCCTTCGTGTCTGAAGGAGCAGTATCAAAAGCTTTGCAGCAGGGCAATACAAAGGAGAAAACTCAAGGAGATGGTAATGGCTCTGCAAGTAAAACCAGGAAAAAGAGGAGTCCTGACAGTGAAGGTGGAACTATAGCAGAAAAACAAGATAATGTAGATAAGAAGCCCCCACAAAAGACAGAGCCCAAAGCAACATCACTGAAGCTTGACAACCAGGACAGTGTAAGACCATCTACTCTATCTTTAATTGATATGTATAAAAGTACAGTAATCACTTTGTGAATAGTCTTGTGTTCAAACTCAAAGTCCTGCTCAAACTCATGTTAATACTATTTGCTGGAAAGGATACAGATTTGCTCATCAAATCCTAAAACATAATCGATCAACCTTTTATGGGCACTGTTGAGCCTTAATTTTATCATTTACTGTTATTGTGGACTTTTTTTGAAGCTGCAATTATAATTTTATAATGCTTTTGCATTGGTTAATCTTTGCAGGTTGAACATGACCACAAAATTATAATAGCAATTCCAAGGGATGGTATGTATCTCCTCAATGTCGTTGTAGAAAAACCAGAGAAACCTTGCAATGTTTCTATTCAGATAGATATGAAAGGTCCACATGGTTATCTTTCTGCTGCTGATTGGCCACTTCTTGCAGTAAGTCACTGTTTCACACATGAAAGTGTATTCTTATTGACATACTTTTTATGTTATGTAATGTGATACTGATGTCTTATTGTGATGATTTATTTCTATCTTTTTTTTCTGTTCACAGTTTTATGGAGCCATGTGTGTGGTGTATGTTCTTTACGGAATTGCTTGGCTTATTGTTTCTTTCTGTCAGTGGCGAGATCTTCTAAGAATTCAGTTTTGGATTGGCGGAGTAATACTTCTGGGTATGCTTGAAAAGGTAAAATATTGTGAAGATTTAGAGTTGTTCTGTGGACCACATTAGTAAATTTGCAGATAACAGTATTGTAAAGTATTAAGATCATCTATGCAAGGATATGGCTCCAAAGAAGCAGTATGTGTGGTTGTCTACTGTTCAGAATGAACCGCGGTGTTGCCATTGAGTCGAGACACCCACTTGGACAGTTTCCTGTGATGGTTCATGTTGATAGCCTCCCATAACCTCATGGAGAGGTTTCAGTAGTATGCTCCTGTGATGATTTGTCCTTATGAGTATTGTCTTTCAGTACATTGCCATGGCAGTCCCAAAAAAAACACTCATCTTCACAATGCCTGATGGCAGTGGGTGTTCACCTTTTTCGGCCTTAAGGAATCCACTTTTCCACTGCTTGCTTTACCACTACATCGATGTCCAGAAAAGAACAGAACACCTGGAATGACTAGAGATTGGATGTTCATATTTACAGAACATGTATATTAGTGTGTCCTGCAGAAATGATTAGCATTTGAACAATGTTGGCCTGTGGGTTCAAGATCAACATTGATATTGCAGTGCAACACCACCTACTGGTAAAATGTGACTCTGGCTCTCGTTGTCACTATAAATCAAAGGTAATGGATCGTGTCACTTGAGCAGATGCGCAGAATGCCTCACAGAGATAAGAGCTAACCGTACCATTAAATCAGTGATTTTTAGAGGGCACATTATTGGCATGAGAGAATGTGGCGCACCCATTCGGGAAATTGCTGCTCATATGGAAGGAACTGTTTCAACAGTGCAACGTGTGTGGAGAATGTTTCATCCTCCCCCCTTGAGAAGGTTGACACATCTGAGTGGTATTGCAGGACAGACCTGTGTCCTCCTCTGCTGTCAAAACAATGGATCAGTGTAATATACACTATTAGGAGTGACCCCCTGCGGGTTCGGGGGTTAGAATAGGCCCACGGTATTCCTGCCTGTCGTAAGAGGCGACGAAAAGGAGTCTCAAACTTTTCGGCCTTATATGATGGTCCCCTGTTGGGTTTGACCTCCATCTCTCAAAATTTTCCGAAGAGCGAGCCGATTGGGGAAGGGCGCCTTACTTGGTGCATTGTGTCCATCTTGCGATCAGACGTTTCTCCAGCTTATACACCGTTGAACTGCAGTCCTGTCCGCTCTCCATCTCTTGGGCATGACTCTTTTTCTGCGTGCAGATAACACCTTGCACTGTGCAGTGCCTCTTTCTGCACCGACGGCGACCATGGACCACATGTTACCTAACATCCAGCACGGTAGCCAGTCCGTTGTGGTGGGGCCACCATGTACCCTGTTGGTTGTAGCCCCCTGGCAACACAGGGATCGCTCTACTGATGCCTACGCCGTTAACTCGCCACGTATGCCAAGGAGTAGATGCCTATCCTCCTGGGGTATCGTGACTCCCGGCAACGGCCATCCTGCCAGGTGGCTCTTGCCGTGGCTGGGTGGCGCCCGTGGGGAGGGCCCTTGGTCGGAGTAGGTGGCATCAGGGCGGATGACCCGCAATGAAGCGTGGTACATCGTCTCTCGCTGGTGGCCAGCCGCCAGCAGTCTCTAAGCGTTCTCGGGCTCAGTTTAATGCTCAGAAGTACGATCCGAAAACATTCCCCTCCCTGGCCACAACGTGGGAGGAACGTAAGTCTCAGGATGGCAGTAGCAGTTATTCGGCCCACTTCTTAGTTTGTACAAGGGTTGATGGGGAGTCTTTTCTCTCCACAAAGCCTCAGTTCTTCGTCGAGCAGTTAGAGGACAAGTTTGGGGAGGTGGAGGGCTTGTCAAAAATGCGCTCTGGGTCAGTCCTGATACAAACGGCATCCTCTGCCCAGTCACGACGGTTACTCGCTTGTGACAAGTTGGGGGATGTTGCCGTTACGGTCACACCCCATAAGAGTTTAAATATGGTCCAGGGAGTTATTTACCATAGGGATCTTCTTTTGCAGTCCGATGAAGAGCTGCGCGCCAATTTAGAGCGCCGAGGTGTACATTTCGTCCGGCGCGTTTGTCGGGGTCTGAAGGAAAATCAGATTGCTACCGGTGCCTTCATCTTGGCCTTCGAAGGGGATACATTACCGGAAAAAGTCAAGGTGATGGTCTACCGATGTGACGTTAAGCCCTATATCCCTCCCCCGATGCGGTGCTTTAAGTGCTGGAAGTTCGGCCATATGTCTTCTCGCTGCATTTCCAGCCTCACATGTCGAGATTGCGGACGCCCATCACATCCCAATACTCAATGTGCCCCGCCTCCTATCTGTGTCGACTGCGGGGAGCACCATTCACCTAGCTCGCCAGACTGCCGAATTTTCCAGAAAGAGCGTAAAATCATGGAATACAAGACCCTGGACCGACTAACCTATACTGAGGCCAAGAGGAAATACGACCGACTCCATCCTGTGAGAATGACATCTTCCTATGCTGCTGCTACAACACCTGTGCTAGCCCCGTCTGTTTCTCCAATTGTGGCCGGATCGACGAGTAGTAAAACTCCTCCTGCCCCCTCGCCAGTGGGGGGCTCTACCCACCGGGTTGCTCCTGCGCCATCTACCTCAGGAGCAACACCATCCCACCCATCGGGGACGTCCGTCCCCACTTCGAAGCCGGAGAAGTGTCCAACTTCTTCGGCTTCTCACGCTCGCAAGGGGTCCCTTGGGTCCCTCCCTTCCCAGGTTTCCACCAGCGAGAAGCCTGACGACCGACAATGGCGTAACTGCCCGCAATCAGCTGGTCGTAGGGCTTCACGATCCTCCTCCGTCCCGGAGACTGAATCGGTGAAGCCCTCCCAGCCGGTGTGACCCAAGGAACGGCGTGAGAAACCCAAGAAGAGCTCTCAGCCCAAGGAACTCGCGGTGGCAGCCATCCCACCGCAACCTTCCAGCTCTGCGTCTTAGGATGCGGTGGAGATTCTGGCGTCCGCTGAGGACCTCGATCTCGCTGCTCCATCAGATGCCATGGAAAGCACTATCACAGGTGCTAAATCGGAGGCAGCAGGTGACCCAGCGGCGTAATCTCCCTTCCCAGTCCTGTCAAGCCTTTCTCAGCCATGGACAACACCATCCTCCAGTGGAACTGCAGCGGTTTCTTCCACCATCTAGCTGAGCTCCGCCAACTTATTAGCCTTCACCCTTTCCTCTGTATTGCTCTGCAGGAAACTTGGTTTCCGGCAAGGCGAACCCCCGCCCTCCGTGGCTATCGGGGTTATTATAAGAACCGGGCAGCTTATGAAAGGGTGTCTGGTGGCATCTGCATCTATGTCCTGAACTCTCTTCACAGCGAGTCTGTACCTCTCCACACACCTTTAGAGACTGTCGCTGTTCGGGTGTGGATGCCACAGGCTGTTACCGTCTGCAGTCTTTACCTTCCACCGGATCGTGATGTCGCGCAGCATGTCCTGGCTGCTCTGATAGCTCAATTGCCTCCACCTTTCCTGTTACTGGGCGACTTTAACGCCCATAACCATCTGTGGGGTGGGTCAGTGGCAACAGGTCGAGGCGCCATCGTTGAGCATTTATTGGCGCAGCTCGATCTCTCAATCTTAAATGATGGTGCCTTCACACACTTCAGTGTGGCGCATGGCACATACTCCGCCATTGACCTTTCCATCTGTAGCCCTAGCCTCTTACCGTCTGTCCAATGGAGAGTGCATGACGACCTGTATGGTAGTGACCACTTTCCGATCTTTCTGTCACTGCCACAGTGTCAGTCTTCTGGGCGCCCTAGCAGATGGGCTATGAATCAGGCTGACTGGGACTTGTTCTCCTCCACTACTGCTATTGAGCATCTCTCTAACGACGCCATTGATGCAGTGGTTCAATCGGTCACCACCGGCATCGTTACTGCCGCCGAATCTGCCATTCCCCGTTCTTCTGGGTCCCTTCGGCGGCGGACTGTGCCTTGGTGGTCGCCTGAGATTGCTGAAGCGATTAAAGCTTGCCGGCGGGCGCTCCAGCGTCACAAGCGACATCCCTCAATCGACCACCTTATCGCCTTCAAACGGCTGCGTGCGCAAGCCCGCTGCATTATCCGCCAACAACGCAAGCAGGAGTGCTGGGAGCGGTATGTGTCCACCATTGGCCTCCATGTCACTCCATCGCAGGTCTGGGCCAAGATTCGCCGCCTCTCGCCTCTATGGCTATCGGACCCCTGTCAGTGCCCCTGCGCTCTCACTGAATGGAGCAGTTTGTACTGACTCCGATGTCATTGCAAACCGCTTGGCAGAGCACTTTGCTATGACTTCCACTTCTGCCAACTACCCCTTGGGCTTCCGCTCCATTAAGGAGCGGATAGAACGTCGGATTGTACAATGTTCCATTCAGTGAGTGGGAATTTCGAAGTGCCCTCGCCGCTTGTCCTGATACCGCTCCTGGGCCAGATAGCATCCACTCTCCGATGCTGAAACACCTTTCAGTGGACTGCCAGCGACGCCTCCTCAATCTTTACAACCGCATTTGGGTCGAGGGTGAGTTTCCGTCGCAATGGCGGGAAAGTCTTGTTGTCCCCATTCTGAAACCAGGGAAGAACCCTTTGGAGGTGGACAGCTACCGTCCCATTAGCCTCACCAACGTTCTTTGCAAGTTGCTTGAACGGATGGTGAGCCGGCGCTTGAATTGGGTACTGGAGTCTCGAGGCCTTCTGGCTCCGTCTCAGGGTGGGTTCCGTAAAGGCCGCTCCGCCGCCGACAATCTGGTGAGCCTGGAGTCGGCCATCCGTACGCCTTTGCCCGCCGTCAGCATCTGGTTGCTGTCTTTTTCGACATGCGGAAGGCGTATGATACGACATGGCGTCATCACATCCTTTCTACGCTTCATGGATGGGGTCTTCGGGCCCCTCTGCCGATCTATATCCGCAATTTTCTGTCGTATCATACCTTCCGCGCGCACGTCGCGGCCTCATATAGTTCCTCCCAAGTCCAGGAGAACGGTGTGCCACAGGGTTCTGTTCTCAGTGTGTGTCTGTTTTTAATAGCTATTAACGAGCTCGCTGCGGCCGTGGGAAATACTGTCTCCGCTTCCCTGTATGCTGACGACTTCTGCCTTTACTACAGCTCTATTGGCATTGCAGCTACTGAACGTCGGCTACAGGGCGCAATCCGCAAGGCGCACTCTTGGGCTGTAGCGCATGGTTTTCAGTTTTCCGCAGCCAAGACCTGCGTTATGCATTTCTGCCGGCGACGCACTGTTCACCCGGAGCCGCGGCTATATCTTGACAGCGAGCTTCTTAAAGTGGTGGAGTCACATAGGTTTTTGGGGATGGTTTTTGATGCCCGGTTGACTTGGCTGCCTCATATTCGGCAGCTTAAACAGGCGTGTTGGTGGCATCTAAATGCTATGCGATGCCTGAGCCACACCAGGTGGGGTGCCGACCGATCTACTCTCCTACGGCTTTACCAGGCGTTAATCCAGTCCCGTCTGGACTACGGGAGTCTGGCTTATGGCTCAGCATCCCCATCTGCGTTGCGGGTGCTGGACCCAATCCTCCACAGCAGGATACGCCTTGCCACTGGTGCCTTCCGAACCAGCCCTGTGGACAGCATACTTGTGGAGGCAGGTGTCCCTCCACTGCGGTTACGGCGCCAACAATTACTGGCTGCTTATGCTGCCCATGTTTTTAGCTTGCCCGGGCATCCAAATTATCGTGTCCTCTTCCCGCAGTCAGTCATTCATCTGCCAGAACTTCGGCCCTGGTTGGGTTGTCCGATCGCCGTACGTGTCAAACAGCTTCTTTCCTGGCTTGGGTGTTTCCCTGTTCCACCTCCTTTCCGGGCCCCTGTGCGTACACCCCCGTGGTGTGTGCCTCGCCCTTGCCTTCGGCTCGACTTGGCACATGGCCCGAAGGATTCAGTCCCTCCAGAGGTCTTCCGACGCCGCTTTTATTCCATCCTGGCCACGTATCAGGGCTCTGGCGTTGTCTACACCGACCGTTCGATGGTTGCTGGTCTAGTCGGTTATGCACTAACTCTAGGGGACCATTCTGAACAACGTTCGTTGCCAGCTGGCTGCAGTGTTTACACTGCTAAGCTGGTCGCCATCTTTCGTGCCCTAGAGTATATCCGCTCCTGCTCATGTGAGTCCTTTGTTATCTGTAGCGATTCCCTGAGCGGTTTACAAGCTCTCGACCAGTGTTTCCCTCGTTCTCGTCTGGTGATGGCTATCCAGGAGTCCCTGCATACTCTCGCCCATAGCGGCAGGTCTGTGGTCTTTGGTTGGACCCCAGGCCATGTTGGTATACCCGGCAATGAAACTGTTGACCGCCTGGCGAAAGAGGCCACCAGTGCGCCATCTCTGGAGATTGGCCTCCTGGCGGCTGATTTGTGGGCAGTCTTACACCGCAAAGTTATCTCGTTTTGGGATGCTGAATGGTGCGGTCTGACCACCCCTAACAAACTCCGTGCCGTCAAGGACACGACGGCTGTGTGGCGGTCATCCATGCGAGCCAACCGCAGGGACTCAGTCGTTCTTCGTCGGCTCTGCATTGGCCACACCTGACTCACGCACAGTTATTTACTGTGTCGTGAGGATCCCCCTCTTTGTCGTTGTGGGGCGTCCTTGACGGTGGTCCATATTCTGTCGGAGTGCGCCCTTTTAACCGTGCTGAGGCAGACTTTTGCAATGCCTGACACGCTCTCTGCTCTTTTATCAGATGACTCTGCCATGGTGGACTTGGTTTTGTGTTTTATTCAGGCAGAGGGTTTTTATCCTTTAATCTGAGTTTTTTTAGTGTTGATTCTGGCTTTCAGCCTCTGATTTTAAACTGAGTTTTTAAAGTGTTCTTGGTGGTTGGCTTTTCCTCTTTTTCTCCACTTTTCCTCTTTTTCTCCACGGTCGGCCAACCACTGTCACACTGTCTGTTTTAATTTGTTTTGTCTGGTCTCTGTCAGAGTATTTCATGTCCTGTTTCGTCTGCTGTCTTTCCTGTTGTTCGTTTTTTTATTCTCTTCGGGTGGTTTGTTTTTATGGAACAAGGGACCTATGACCATAGTAGTCTGGTCCCTTTAATCTCACAAACCAACCAACTATTAGGAGTGACAGTCCATTGCAATTTATTAGGGCGTGGGCTACATGCGTGTCGTCCACTTTTCTGCCTACATTGACAAATGTGCTGAAACATGCTAGATGGCAATGGCATATGGTACTACATCACTGAGGACAAGAATGGCATCAGATAGTGTTTTCTGTCAAGTCCTGGTTCTTTTTGTTTGAAACTGATGACCTCATTTTAGTTTGCCGCAGATGGGGGAAACGGCACCACAGTGACTGCATACGCACAAGATATACGTCACCAGCTTAAGGCCTTATGCTGGGGGGTGCTATTGGGTTCATCCACAAATCACAGTTGTTGCATGTCGAGGGCACTGTGACCAATGTAAATACGTGATTGACATCCATTACGTGATTGACATCCTGCGACCTGTAGCTGTACCCTTTCTGCACAACACCCCAGACCCCATTTGTGAGCAAGACAATGCATGATTGCATGTTGATGCATGGACCCGTGCCTTCTTGGTGTCACAGGATGTCAGCCTGTTGCACTGATCTGCCAGACTTGTTGACAATCGAAAAATGTGAGATATGCTAACCATTTGTGCAGAACATACTAATGTACATTTCCTCTGAATATGAACTTCCTGTCTCCTGTCATTCAGTGTGCTCTGTATTTTTCTGGACATGAGTGAGTGTGTGTGTCTTGGAATCATAGTGATACTCACCCCTCATCCATGGTCATTAGGCAGCTAAAGAAGTTTTCTCAATTGGTCGGACGTATCTGCAACTTTTCTGCTGCTTACTGGTTTGGCAGCTTTTTTAATGAGTGTGAGCAGTTACGGAACCCAGTAGGCAGCTAACTTTGCCATGGTCAAAATGTCTTGCAAGATGTTGAAAACTTATCAATGACTTTGCCCACTATTGTCTCCGTTGTGACATGCAGTCTTAGAATATCGGAGCTTTCACTTGTCTTGCAATTTACAGTTCTTTGTGGGGAGATGGTAAGCCACTTTGTTCGACATCATTCAGACTTGTTTCACCACACTGGAAATGTCTGCATCACCTAACAGCTGTCCTATGATGTTGGATTGCTGCTGCGCACTTCAGAGGCAGTAAAACAAATTACTGCACAATACTCCACTTTACCTGTGGGCTGCAATATTTTGTTGTGACTTCTTTACCTGTTATGGTACTGTGGGCTTAGGATTGTAATGTGTACAAGAACTGTGGGCATGGTACATGCAAACAAACAAAAAATTTAACTATATAACTTAATTCTTTTGAGGTGAAAATTAAAAACGTTATCACTACCCTTGTAGTCATACAGCTTTTCAAGAATAGAAAAAAGGAGCCTCAAATAGCTGTTATGCTGTTCAAATGCAGAAATGCTCTGGCAAAGACAACATCCACAGAGAACTTCTCAAAATTACGCTGCTCCTCCAAGTGCTCTACAACCTTTTACTGAAATGTTGAGCTGAGTGTATTGTGCAATGCCAACATTGTCACTCTGTATAAAGATAAAGCCGATCACAATAATCAAAATTTCTAGTGTGGAATTTAACAGCTGAGTATCTTCAGAAAGTGTTTGCCCTTGCAAAGTTAGGCATATTGGAGAAGCTCACTGAAAATGTGTACTGTGAGTCTTGATGAGGTGTCAAACTTGGTAATCTACTCCTGAAATTATCTCCACACTTTTGGAGGTTCAGGAAAAGTGCAGTGTGCTGTAGACTCTGTTATTTATTGTTTTGATCAAGATAGAAAAAAGGCATTTGACCAAGTCAGACTTTTCCAGTGAAGATAGAATGTTCTCCAAAACTCTAGAAGATGGAAAGCTCTTTTCATGATGATATGGTGGATGCTGTAATATTTGCCATAACTGATCCATTTGTTATGCAAAGAAGGCTGTGTACTGGTTCCTACCTGGTTTAATATATTCTTGTTGCTGTTTCTCAAAGTTGCTTTTGGTGAAACAAACATAGGCATCCGTCTACATACCATTACTGACGGGGAAACTTCACATTTAGTTACTCATATACTAGTGCTACCATCAGGACTTGTAAACTACTTTTTATTTGCTGCTGATGCACCATTTGTAGCACGTACTCAATAAAACCTTCAAAGACTTGTGAATAAATTTGCTGCCACATACAAGCTCTTCCTTATGTCTGTGAATGTTGAGAAGACTGTGGTTATGGTGCAAGGATACACAGTTTTGTCTGCCATAAGATTGGATGACTCCTTGTTGAATATAGTCTACAAATTCTGCTACCTAGGCTCGCTATTGTCGGAACCCTCTCTGGCTGATTAGATAAACATAGAGTTTTCAAAGCTGTTAACACTTTCGGGAAGCTTCAGTGTCAACATCTTATGATGACCACAAAAATACTCATTCATCAAGCTTGCGTGCTGAGCGTCCTCTTGTATGGAGCCAGGACTTGGGTTTCATGTGCTAAATGAGAATGTAAGCTCAGGGTCTTTCATCTGTCTTGAGTATTGCAACCACTCACAAGGGATGAACCCTGTTGTGGCTAGGACACTTAACACCATACCTGTCTTCCCCAAGGCACCCTACTTGGTAAGTTACCAAGAGTAAGCCTGAGAGACCTGCATTGCACTTCAAACATTCCACCAAGCACAATACGAACATGTTTAATATGGTCTATTGAACATTAACTTATCATTTATATTTTACTTCTTCCATTATTTAAATTCCACCAAGGATTTCCCATTCCCACTTTTACTCTGCTTCCTTCACCACCGATGCACAGTCTTCTGACTCGGCATTCTGCACATGAGATTGAGAAATTCTTCTCTTTAGCATGTACAACAAAGATCTATCAACATACCAACGGTAAGTTACATCATCTTTGTTTTTAGATATATTTTTTCCCACGTGGAATGTTGCCCTCTATTATATTCGTAACAATAAGGATACAGGTACTCATAAATGGTGGAAAAATCAAAATTTTTTTTCTGACTTTATTAAATTCTATAGTCTTTCCTGATTACATTGATATATACATTATAGGGTGTCAAATGAAAAATGACCTATATATACACATTAAATTTTAAAGTTACGGTCACGTATGCTGCCACGCCCCCTTTATTTCTGCTAGAGAAACCAGTTTCATTTCAAAAAGAACTGTGAACTTTCTGTTTCCAGCAATTATATGTATGATACATTGTATATGTTGGTACCAATGCAGGTTTCTAGTGTATGTAAATGATTATCTTTGCTAGCATTTACTTCTGTTTCACTGAAGCAGTTTGTCCACATGTTGCTGAATGTTTGTTGCCCAAGTGCTACATATATTTGTGGAAGTACATATGTGCAATAAATATGAACTATGCCACACATTAAGAAATGCAATAAAAGGAAATTCCGTGGTAACCAGTTCACAAACAAAGCAAGCCACACTGTCGAATGTAACCTATGTATCAGTTCTTCAGGGAAGAAACTCCCACATGGCATGCCTCCTGGTGATTCAAATTTTTGTGTTAACAATGACACTGTTTTTAGTGGATTTGTTGCTGTTGATGTGGGTATCTTATCTTCTTTGATAAAAGGAAGTCGCAAAACGTAAACAATGTGATGGAGTGGGCTGTCTGGAAATAACTGAACAACAAAGTAGCAGGAAGGGTTTAGTGTCAAAATTAATTGTTCTGTGTAGATCCTGCAATAAATCTACCTCAGAAATGACTCAAAGCATTGTGCATAATTCATATGATGTGAATTTGAAGTTAGTGTATGCAATGCATGCAATAAGAAAAGGAAAAAAGGCTGCTAAAGCATTTTGTGGTTTGAATGGGCGTTCCTCTTCCTCCCAGTAGGTTCAGCAAGTGCATAAAAATACTTTTGGGTGCCTTGACGGTTGTGTGTAAAGCATCTATGAAACATGCAGTAGAAGAAACTGTAAGTATTGGTGGAACAGGGGACATTGCTGTTGCACTTGATGGGACATGACAATGTTGAGGACATCGTTCCTTGAATGGTGTTGTAAGTGCTATTTCTCTGGAGAATGGAAGAGTTGTTGATGTTGAATGCTTATCTAATTACTGACATACCTGCCATGGTAAAACTGAAGGACATATTGAACATCATTGTTCTAAGAATTATGATGTTTACAGTGGAGGTATGGAGTGTGATGAAGCTCTAAAAATGTTTATAATGTTAGCTATATGAAGTACCTGGGTGATGGGAAGCTTTCAATAAAATTAATGAGTTCAATGTTTATGGTGATACCTCGGTAACAAAACTGGAGTGTTGTGGACATGTGCAAAAGATGATGGGTGATAGATTGAAGAAGCTACGAAGAGAAATGAAAGGAAAGTTGCTGTCTGATGGAAAATCTCTGTCTGGCTGAGACAGATTGACAGAAACTGAAATACACCTTCTTCAAAGTTGTTAAGGACTGGCCATTAGACGAAATGCATCTCTGAATGATGTTACAGCAATGAGAAAAGCTGTATGAGCCACATACTTTGGTAAGTTGCCTACAGATGACCACCCTGTTCATGGACTTTGCCCTAAAGGAGCAGATTCTTGGTGTGGTTACCAAAAAGCAAAAGAAAGTGGTCAAATATACCATCATAAGCATTCTATTCCTGAGCCTGTTATTAGTGAAATAAAACCAGTTGTTAGAGACCTGAGTGACCCTGTTTTAGTAAATGTTTTCATGGAGGCACTCAGAATACAAATGAGAGTTTCAAAAACATTCAGGAAAGATTAACCAAGAATGTTTTTGTAGGACTAAATACATTAAAAGTTTGTGTACTAGAAGCAGTGATATATTTCAAAGATGGAGTGATAGGGAGGTTGGAAGTCCTGAGAAATTTAGGCATAAAATGTTGCTCTAATATGGAAGATCAATTGCTTGTGTATGACAGACAATGGGTGCATGAAGCTGAAAGGTTCGCTCTTCAAGTTACCAAAGAAGCAAGAAGTGCTAAAAGGAATGCCAAGAGGGAGCTTGAAGATGAAGAAATGCTGCAGGAGGAAGATTATGCTTCAAAAATGTTATGAGGCACAGTTCAATTGGAATTATATATGATAAGAGCTTTGCAATAACTGCTTGAAAGTAACATGCTCCTAAAACAGCGTGAACACCTCAAACTAATTTATAAGCATAACATGATGTCATAGGAGTAATGACATATATGACATAATATGTTACCAAAAAATCATCCATAAAATACTTGAAAATGGCCTAAGGCCGAAATTGTACAACTGTACAGGAAATAAAGAAAATGGCAGCTGAAGGATTCATGAAATCATTCAAAAAAATTCATCGCAGCTGCAGACCCTATCGCATTGAAAATTATAGAATCTTATATCTTCATTTCCCGCAAGTTGTATTTTTCAGAATTCAGGTACAAATATTTCCTGAAGTTTATAAAGCATTTCTCTAATTTTTTTCTGTAACTTGCAATGGCCAATACTTATGCAGTAGACCTAAGCTTTATTGCAGAATCAACAAAATTATAGAAAAAAAAAACATTTTTATTAGGAAAAATTTATTAAAATGTAAGATGTGATATTTTTTATCCTAATAATAGGTGGAATTAAATAGGTCTAGTACCTCAGCCATCATTTCATGCAAATTTGGACTCTTTCAAATGGATTAAATTGGGCCTCAATTTGATGAAGCATTTGGGAAAAAATTGTCAGTTTCTTTGTAATTTTTTTAATAACCTGAAGCAGGTTCAAAAATATTCAAAATACTTCCAATTTGTTTAGAAAGCGTGCTGCATTACCTGATATCAACAAAAGAAATCTGTAAAACCTATACATTATAAACAGTGCCTGAAAGAAAATAGGTGTTGATTTTTACATAATATTGAGTGAGAAAAGTACCCTGTATCCTTAATGAACTGAAGTGCCAGTGGTTATTATTACTAATAGTGACTAATGGCACTTTAGTCCACCGCCATAAGTTGTTAATAGAATCATGAAAATTTGACAGATTGAGTAAGATTACTTACCTATAGAATCTCAAACGTGTGACCATTGGATGGCGTTAGCTATGGGCTGTATAGTGTGTGTGATAAACCTACCAATAATTGCCGGCCAGTGTGGCTGTGTGGATCTAGGCGCTTCAGTCTGGAACCATGTGACCGCTAGTTAATTCGCATAGTGCTTAGAGCCATTTGAACCAATAATGTTTTTTTGACTCTCGTGAGTATTCAGGGAGATGCATGAAGTATTTTTGTATCCATAACAGTGATAATAGCCATAGTAATACTTTTGTTCAAGGAACTATCTATAAGTGCTCTCACTTCTTCTTTAAGGTTGTGATTTATGTTGCTTATTTATTGTGGAATCCTGGTGGCTTGATTAGATGCCATAGGAGGGGGAGTGCTCATTGCTGTTGACAAAAATATTGTCACTATTGACGTCGAAGTTGAATGTGACAGTGAGGTTACCTGGTTGTGTGTAACACAGAAAAAAAAATGATGTATAGTAATGAAACATTGGGAATACATTTGTCTAGGTAACGTATCTAAGTGATTAACATTGCAAGATCACAGGTTAATGTAAGTGTGAAATAAGCCATTGCAGGTGTGAAATGCTGATACATTAATAACCAATGTAACTGCCAGAACGCCAAGTGCAGCCATGCAAACATGCATGTGTTGTGTTGTACAGGTGCCTGTTGCACTTGTTTGATCAATCCGGGGATGGTCAATACCGTTTGTGGATGACCCCAGAGTTGTCGTCTGATGGTGTGTCCCATATGTGCTCGATTAGAGACAGATCTAGTGATCAAGCAGGCCAAGACAACATGGACAACATGCCAACACTCTGTAGAGCAGGTTGGGTTACAACCATGGTATTTAGGTGAGTGTTATTATGTTGGAAAACTCCTCTGAAATTCTGTTCACAACAGGTTGAATCACCAGATTGATGTACAATTTTGCAGTTAGGGTGTGTGTGATAACTACGAGAGAACTGTTGCTGTAATACGAAGTTGCAACCCCAGACCATATCTGCAGGTGCAGATCCAGTGTGTCTAGCCCTCAGATGGGTGCCTCCTGACTAAAAAACAACATACCTCCACCCTGCTCTCCAGTGAGTTCTCACTTGACACTACTAAAGCTGAAAATCGTGGTGGTTTGGAGTCGCTGGAATGCACGCTACAGGGTGTCTGGCTCAGAGCTGTCTTTAAAGTAACTGACTTGTAACAATTTATTGTGTCACACTGGTGTCAACTGCTGCACAAATTGCTGCTGCAGATGCAGTATGATGCACGAAACCATGCGCTGAACACAATGGTCTTCCTCTTCAGTAGTGTTACATGATCATCCATAAAGTGGTCTTCTCAAGGCTGTACAGTCTCTAGACCACCACTGCCAGCAATCATGTACTGTGGTTATGATCCTGTCACGTGTTTCTGCAATATCGCAGAAGGAACATCCAGCTTCTTATAGCCCTATTACATGACCTTGTTCAAACTCACTTGGTGAAGTATTGATTATGCCGTCTCTGTCACCTTAAAGGCATTCTTGACTAATATCAGCTCACCAGGTCCAACCTCAAAGGTAACTAATGCTCACAACCATTAGAGCATGCATTTAAAGCAAACCTGATTTGCATCCTCATAATGCCACAACTAGTGCCACTCTTATGTGACTGGTGTGAGATTCAAATAGACATCATCTTTCAAATGTAGACCGAGCGAGATGGTGCAGTGGTTAGCACACTGGGCGCGCATTCAGGACTACAATGTTTCAAACCCGCATCTGGCCATGCTGGTATAGATTTTCTGTGATTTTCGTAAATTGCTTCTGGCAAATGTCAGGATAGCTACTTAGAAAGGGCACAGCTGGTTTTCTTTCCTAATCCGAACTTGTGCTCCATCTTTAATGACCTAATGAACTCGTTGTTAGCAGGACATTAAACACTAATCTCCTCTTCCTTAAGATGCAGAAGGATGTCTACCAACTTTCATTTATGTTGCTCAACTCCTTATTGTTGGATACTCCCCCACTTTCTCCCCCCACCCCCACCCCCACTCCCGTCGTCGTAGTTGGAGGCAACTTCAACCTACTGAATACAGGCAAGGGTGTCTATGGATTCATTGCAGTTATACAGTCTTGTGAAGTTCTTGTGAGCGCATTTTCTGAAAACACTCTTTAGCAGATAGTTTGGCAGACCATAGGCAATGCAAATATCTTAGACCTTGTAGCTACAAACAGACTGGACCTTATCCACAATGTCAGTATAGAGGTAGGGATTAGTGATCATGAGGTCATTATAGCAACTATTGTTACGAAAGTTAATAAATCAGTCAAGAAGGCTAGCAGAGTGTTTTTGCTAGAAAGAGCAGATAAGCAGTTGTTAGCATCTCACTTAGACAAGGAACTGACATCACTTATTTCAAGTAAGATGGTCACAGGGGAATTATAGGCAAAGTTTTAACAGGTTGTAAATCATTGTGTGGAGAACTATGTGCCTAGTAAGTGAATTAAGGATAAAGAAAACTCACCATGGTTTAACAATGAAATTGGGAAAATGCTGAGGAAGCAAAGGCTGTTGCAATCTAAGAAAACATGCCAATGATGACAGGCTGAGGTTAGTAGAGATGTGAGTGTATATGAAATGTGTATATGAAATGCTGTATGCCTCAAACATACAACTACTACCACTGTCATACCTCAGTAAAAGATCTGGCCAAAAACCCAAGAAAATCCTGACCCTATGTCAAATCACTAAGTGGGTCTAAGGTTTCCATCCAGTCACTTGTTGACCAGTCTGGTGTTGCAGTTGAAGATAGTAAAATGAAAGCCGAAAAACATTTTTATGGTGTCCCAATGCAGGCTGGTAACGAAGTTATGAACATATGGAATAGGTTCCCAAATATGTGAATGGCTGGAAAATTACTTAAGTAATAGAACCCAGTATGTTGTCCTCAACGGTGAATGTTTGTCAGAGACAAGAGTATCATCAGATATCCCTCAGGGATTTGTAATAGGACCACTGTTATTTCCTATATACATAAACGATCTGGCGTATAAGGTGCTGTGGTATAAGAGAAGGTAGCAAAGTAGAGTGACTGTAGAAGGATACAAGACAAGTCAGAAAAAATTACTAGTTGGTATGATAAGTGGAGCAGCTAGCACTAAATGTAGAAAAATGCAAGTTAATGCAGATGAGTAGGTAAACATACCCCGACGTTTAAATACTGCTTAGTAGTGCACTATTGACAAACACACATTTTATATCTTGCTGGAACGTTGCAAAGTGATACCAAATGGAACAAGCATTTGAGGGTTGTGGTAGGGAAGGTGAATGGTTAACATTGGTTTATTGGGAGAATTTTGGGAAACTTAGGACACTAGTCCAACCTATTCTTGAGTACTGCTTGAGTGTTTGGTATAAGTACCAGGTCAGATCAAAAGAAGACTTCAAAGCAATTCAGAAGCGAGCTATAGATTTGTTATTAGTAGGTTCAAACAACACGCAGGTATTATGGAGATGCTTCGGGAAATCAAACGGGAATCCATGGGGGACAACGTTCTTTTCGAGGAACACTGTTAAGAAAATTTAGATAACTGCCATATGAAGGTGACTGCAGAACAATTCTGCTGCCACCAACATACATTTTGCTTAAGGATCATGAAGGTAAGGTATGTGAGATTAGGTATAGAGGCATATAGGAAGTCGTTTTTCCCTCACTCTTTTTGCAAGTGGAACAGGAAAGGAAATGACTAGTAGTGGTGTCAAGTACCCCTCTGTCATGCACCGTACTGTGGCTTGTGGAGTATGTATGTATGTAGATGTAGATTCCTCAGTAATCAAAAAAGGCAGATGACTTGATGCTTTTTATCTGGTTGCATGTGTTGTGGATTTTTCTTTATTAGTAAATTGTAATTGGCGTCATGCTGTACTCACCCTTGGTCTCATTGCCATCTTTCCACAAATCATTTTGTTTGAATTTCCACAGTTATTTTATACATAAAGCATGAAATTAAGCTATAAATGTTTCTAACAAATCTGATTTTTTTAAAGAGTTGTGATAAGTTTGAATGTTTCTTTAGAATAGTTCTTTGTTTTTGTACACTGTTATGAATTATTGGCTGATTGTGACATGTCTTTTCATTTCTGCAGGCCACATTCTATGCAGAATATCAAAGCATAAATTCAACGGGGCAGTCTGTAAAGGGTGCTGTTTTGATGGCTGAGCTGGTTTCTTGTGCAAAACGAATGTTGGCACGCATGTTGGTAATCATTGTCAGTTTAGGTTTTGGCATTGTCAAGTAAGTCATGGATGATTCTATGTTGTTATTATGACACTAATGCATAACAACTCATCTTGATATTGTTGAGATACACTATTACAAAGAGAGAAAAAATTCCCAGATTTCAAGTTTTTGGAATGATTTTTTCCTCCGTAAAGACGGAACAAACAATTCCAAAAGCTAGGAATACTTTTTATTTCTTCTGGTAAGTATGTTCAGTGATAGTACAGAAAATTCACCTTATAAAAGTAAGTACATGCCAGTTGTCTTCTTGCAGTTTCATAGTTTTCACAGGTGGCTTCTCCTTTTGATACAGATAACTACTTGTGCAGTTACTGCTTAACAATTTACATGTCTGTTGATTGAAAACACCTTAGAAAATAGTTACATATAAGAAGACGAAAGTCAGCTATAAACTCTTTCCTCGAGTGAAGCACAAGAGTATGAAATGGATAACCATTATAAAATTTAATATAACAAATGATATTGTGAAAACTCAAGTTCATCACAAATGACAAAAGCCACAAATGATATTTAAATTGAGTCAAAATCACCAAGTATTTCCTTCACAAAGTGCTATGTTCTGTATTACTGAACTGTCATAGTAAACAGTTAGTTGCGAGGACCAGGATTGTCAAGAATATATGCAGAAACCTTTTGGTGACTAGCCATTAGGTCAATTCATCATCGCCCAAAATGCTGTTGTGATTGCATCTGTGGCTTACTCTTCACTGTATACATATCTATGATGTCCACTTTTAGCATACTAAATTGGATTGGAGGGCAAATGACAAGCAGAATGTTCAAAGTTAGCATGGGGCATGCAGATAAATATTAAGTGATGACTTGAGTGTGTATGTGATGGAAATCAGCCAGGAAACCTATTTCAATATTACATTAGCAGACCATATAATAAAAATGTAAAACAATGGCACAGTTAGGGATACTCAAGAATTAGAAGTATCTGGTAGTATAACCGAAGGATCATTTTTATATAACTTGTATAGGTTTTGTTAGAAAATATTTTATTTTCCATAACTTGAATACTTGTTCTCAGTTTATTCCAGAGTGATATTCTGCTGTCTCCTCTGTGCCTATCACAAAAGGCGGGATTATCTCGAATTTCAGGAAAGGGAAGCTCATATTTTCTACAATCTATTACGAGTTACACACACAACTGCTTAAATGTTTCAGTGCAGTTCTATTTACATGCAATTCATGTTGGTAAACTAATATTGATTAAAAAAAATTTAAATCTGAATGGTCAGATCATTTTGGATTGCGTGAGAGGTACTATTTTTGTGTGGATAAGTCCATATTTTGTATGACAGCATGCCATCACCTCAGCTGCGTATTCTTGATGCTTCTTAATAGACTAGTTATTTCACATAGTGAAAACAATTGATTTGTACATAGTAAATTTGTGTGGACTGCAGCCAATTTGAACTTAATCTACAGTTTTCATGTGTTTACTGTGGTCAAGTGTTTACCAACTTCGGCTACAAATGTATGAATCACAACTTCAATCTAATTGCAAATTATCGAATGATTTTACATGGCATGTCCTGTGGAATGTCTGCTCCATAGCTGAGCAGGCAGTGCACATGGCTGCCATACAGAGAACCCAAGTGCAGTTCCCATTATTGACAGAGATTTTTTTTTCTGGTGGGAGGACTGAAAAGGGGTACACTCAGCATCATGCAGTCAATTCCGGAGCTACTTGACTGAGTATCTGTGCAACTGAGAGTAGTTTGCTGACACCGTGCCCCTCCATACTGCATCCAAATGATGCCAGATGGCAGAGGATGACACTGCAGCTAGTCGATGTCACATTATCCTCTAGGTGCGATCACAATGCTACTTTTACATATATTGTGGACAGGGCCACTTTAGCATCTCCAGAGTCCAGGTAAAGTTGAACTCAATATGGCGAGGCACTCGGGTCCGTTGGATGACTGGCTGCCTGACAACTCATTTTCTTACAACCAGCTTTATGTGGTTATTTCATTTCAAGCACTCCAGATCGGTATTCCTAAGTATTTTATTGTTGTGTACAGTGATTCACAACTAATTATGTAACCAAACAATAATGGATCTTTCAACCTTTTTATACAGCCATAAAATTTTCACCATAAGGTATTTGACGGTCTTCTGGAAATTGTCTTAATGATTAATTATGTCATTTTGTTCTCATGACATGGTTTTTTTCCGCTTGAGTGTCAGTATTCTTTTATAAAAATGAAATTGAAATTCAAAAAAGTTGCAACCCCACTAAAACACTCCATTCGAGTCGTGACATCACTGGCTTGCTGACCACTCCGACTGTCATAACACTAATTCACAGTTACGTCTTCTTCTGGAATTTACATTTCGGAAAATGGGTTACAAACAATGTGTAGTACCATATTGTACAAATACATCTATAAAAACTCCTGAAAAGTTGTTTTTGAGTGTTCCAGAGAATGAGAAGATGTGTGAAATTTGGTTGAAATTGGACCGACAAATTGCCATGATGTTGACATACAAGTTCACCAACTTAATTAAAAATGTGTTCCCCTTTGAAGTTAATATTAACTTACCGTGGGTTTGTCATCTTACATGAAGATGAAGTAGGTCTGCTTCAGATGGTAACGTTAGTATACACTCACAAACATTACAGCCCTTACATTTGTGTCATGTGACTGTTGTAGACGCTTTATATCTCTCTGTATAAACTCATCATCCTACTCCTTGTTTTACTGTGGGCATATCAAATGTAATGAGTTTGTCCTCTGTTGTCCATTTCTCAGACTGAGACTAATGTGAAGCTATATATAACATGTCCCACAATCGAAACAACTGCTACAGTTTTGCTATTTTATGTAAAACTTTAAAAACACATGACCCATCTGGGATTTGAACATGTGACATCTTCATCTGCAGTCCAATGCTGTATCTGCTGTGCCACATAACAACCAATAGATGTAGAATCACTGTCTTCCACGTAGGAAATCAGCACTAAGCTTTGCCAAGAATAATTTTATTGTGCTTTGGGTCATAGCTCATGACTGACAGTCAACAATTTAATATGTGGACTCATTTGCAAAAGTTCCACAATTCCTTAGTTTTGAGCAAGTTTAATGATGTTACAGGGAACAGGAAAGATTGTCCTTCGTGGCACATGTCACTGCTCTAAATGGGTGGAGCACAACCGCATAAACTTTCCCAAGGCTTCCGCTATCAGTATTCACAAAATCCCTTTCTATTGTTACTTAAAAGTTGTAATTGCATTTTCCATCACTAAACAGCTAAACTATTTGCAGAAAAAGTACTGAACACCTCATAACTTCGGCTAACGCTCCTATAACACACATATAGCTTCATCATACTTCTAGTCTGTGATGTCACCAGAGCATCAACCAGTAACAGAACATTTCAATCACGTGACCAAGTTACAATCAATCAGAAGAACAACAATCTGAATCATATTTTTAACATAGGAAAATAGTCTGTTAACCAAGGTCCACTTGTCACAGATATGAAGGAATATTTCATCATTCACATCCTTTCCTCCTCTTTGTTATTGTAAGAGTCTTCAGCCATGCACCACAACTATTTTAACATTGAAGGCTAATACTTTCTATAATTGAGCCAGGTTCATGATCATTAGGTATCCATGAAAATTAGTATTAAATTCAGTTTTGATATTGCTTGCTACCTTCTGGGATGGGAAACAAAAAATTCAGCCAATATTCCTCTCAAGATATTTGTCTTGTTCTAAAAATACACATGTGGATGGTTTGAACAATGGAAAGTTCAGGATAGAATAACAACAGTAGGAAAAGGATAGAACATAGAAAATTCACAGAAGCACAAGTGTGTGCATATTGTGCTAGTGTGTGTGTGTGTGTGTGTGTGTGTGTGTGTGTTTAACTTCTGAATTTTCATTATGCCTGTCAGTGACCCAGTGGCTCCTCCACGTGATAAGTAGCAATCTATCCTTTCCATTTTGTTGTTGTACCTGGATAAATTTTTTATTTGATTGGATAGATAAAAAATCTACTCACCAAGCGACAGCAGAACATACACACAAAACACTGTTGCGATAGGCAAGCTTTCGGAGCCAGTGGTTCCTTCCTCAGGCAGAACGGTTGAAGGGGAAGGAAGAAGGGTGAAGGATAAGGACTGGAGAGGTCTAGGAAAAGGTGTAGATTTTGGGAAAGTCACCCAGAACTGGTCAGGGGGAGGCTTAAACACGGGATGAGAAGGAAAGACTGATTGTTGGGGACTGCATGTGATGAGATTTAAAATCATGATAGCTTAAAGGTGGAAGACAGGGTAATATGTAATACAGAGATTACTACTAAAACATCGTGCACAAGTTAAAAGAGTGAGAAGTTAAGTGCGTTGTACGTAACAGAGGTGGGAGGGGGCAGGCAGTGAAAAATAGATGGAAAAGACAATGAAAGATGTAGAAAACTAAAACAGAGTGAAGCCAAAGAGTAGTTACAGCGAAGAAAAGCTGAGATGGAAGAAATTAATGTAAATTAAGGCCAGGTGGGCGGCGAGATATTTTATTCAGCTGTTGTATCTTTCCTACACAATTTGTTTTCTCCTATTGTGCCTTCATTTCTTAGCTTACGATCCTAGGTTTAACAAGTCCAAGAGTAATCCTTCAGATCCTTTTTGGTCTGCTCTTCCATAGCTGCTTGTCACAGTTGATAGGAGGGCTTGTACTTATGAGTCCATATATCTTTGTGTGATATGTTGTTTCAAAGTGTACATTTACTTTCAATATCTCTTTGTGTTTTCAGGCCACGGCTTGGTCCAATGCTGCACCGTGTTGTGGGGACTGGACTTCTATATTTTGTCTTAGCATCAATAGAAAGCTATCTCCGTGTTATGCACCAGAAGAATGACCGCAGCAATCAAGTTCTTATATCTGGCATTCCACTTGCTGTTCTCGACTCTATCATTTGTTGGTGGATATTTACTAGTCTTGTTCAAACAACTAGAACTTTGAGACTTCGTAGGTAAGCTGATTTTCTGCTTTATGATTTGCTGACATTATTGAATTATGAGATTACTAATACAAAACTGATTATAAAACTAACTGTTACACACTGCAGTTTTTGTTGATGCGTCAGTCATACTTTGTGTTGTGTAATATATGAAAAGGTTTGTCCTGATAACCTCAATAAGAAAGTCAGTTTACTAATACTCAGATGCTTCATGTTTTAGGTATAATGAGGGAAAATTAAAAGAGAATAGTGTCATCATTGTTCTGTTATTAGTAAAGCTACTACAAAACGTAGCTGTCCTTCACAGGGCACTGTTGGATTCAACATGTCTTGTTTGTTTTCTGTCCCACAAAGTAGATTAGATTACCTTCAGTTTTCCCTCTACAGACTCAAAAATGAGATGATTCTTGTGGATGGGGAGCATGTCAGAAAGTATAATGTGAAAAATATAGAATATACCATAAAAAACACTTGCATGTTATACTCACTTCCCTGATCATTTGTTATGAGATTGTCAACATATGTGAATACATTACAGTAAAATGGAACTACTAATATTTACAGAATTAAAACACTGTCAGATTAAAACATAGTTCTGCACTTTCAAGAAATTTATCACACTCAAAATACCTACTCATGATTGTTGTGACAAAGTGTTGTCAAAACTGGAATCTGACAGACATTTTTACATAAGCTTGTCTAACACTCCCTGTTAAGATATTAATCTGTCTAGTACAAGAAGTTGTCTACCAAAAAGTCTTTCAAACTATCTTTGAAATGTGCTATACGTGAAACCAAATTGTTAATGGTTGCTGGCAATGTATTGAAAATGTGTGTGTTTGGGTATTGGGCTTCTTTTTAGACCAAGGAAAGTGATTTTAGGTCTATATGTAGATTGTTCTTATTCCTAGAATAGACACTATGTATTGAGATATTGGTTGGAAATACACACACATTATTTGCAACAAATTTCATTAAGGAATAAATACTGAGAGTCGGTGGTTAGAATACCAATTCCAGAAAACAGCACTAGTGTCCGTTATGTGTGCAAACCAAATGAACCTGATTCATAAGGAAAACAACAATTTTTTTTTAGCTAAGTGTTGTGTACGAGATGGCTTGTGACGTATCCTGATATTCCATGTTTTAGCAGGAAGGTTAATATTCTACCCCAGATTATATATGTCACTGCATTGACTATATGACTTGATGTTTTGGCTCACAAATAGTAGGCTCAGGAAGATGCAATAGTAGACCCAGGTAGACGGACTGCAATTAGAATATTGAAGGTTAATATTTTTGTTTCTTTTAATTCCACTGTTTCAATAAACAGGAGTAAAAAAGTGTGTAAATCATGCAACAACAAAAAATGATTAAACAGTATGCAACTGGTACTATGAAGACGCTGGAAGACATAAGAAATTTAAAAGTGTTACCCACCACAGAAAATTAATCATGTTTATTTGATGCAGCAAAAGAGGGGAAAAAACAGGTGTGGACTCTGGAGGAGGAGGAGGAGGAGGAGGAGGCATAACTTCTTTTTAAGGCTCAGTACACTGTCTTTTTTTTACGTAGTGGAAGCATCTTGCATGAAAACTAGATGATACATAATAGTTCACTGCAGCATAAGACCGTTATTTCCTGTTGAACTATCATGAAAAATTGTACATGTGTAAAATCAGAGCAGAGTGCAAGTTTGTAGGGATTATCTTTGAATTCTTTATGCTTACTTCTTTACTATTAATTTTGTAAAATTTGTCACAAGTTACTTCCCATGTGTCAATGTTTTATAAAAGGCCTACACGCCACCATTGTACAAAACTAGCTTCTGCTTTTCGACTTTGGTTGTTACTCATCATTGTAATATGTTCAGGTAGTGTTTTGTGGTGAATTTCCTTTTGAAGTAGGTTTTACTTTTCTTCTCTTGTTTATTTCTAGGTATACATCATTAAAACAAAGAAAATGATTCACTAACTTTAGACTGTGGCCAAGAACCTTAAATTGTAGTGCAAACTAGTCAAAAAGTGAAATAATGTATCCTTGATAAATTGTGAAGTATGTAAGAACATTTTCCTTGAAGTGATGAATAATGACAGACCTAAAATGTGTTTTGATTTGTCGCAATTGTTACTTACATCTAATTTTCACTTTTGCTCTTCACAGGAATTTGGTGAAGCTTTCATTATACCACCATTTCACCAACACACTTATATTTGCTGTGGGTGCTTCTGTAATATTCATGCTGTATTCAATAAAATACCACAGATTCACAAACTGCTTAACGGTAAGTAGTTAGGTTTTTGAGCTGTTTTGTGATATTGGTGACTTATGACGTAGAAATAACTGTATGTTATATAATGAACTTTGGCCCTCGATAACTTAGAAACCTAATGCATCACCAAAGATACTTATATGTGGGTGTTTTCTTTTGGCTGTGTACCACAGCCATCAGATTCCTTACATCCTTTTTTAAATCCTGTTAATTCTTGATACTGGCCCAGACAGCTGTCTGAGATATTATTAATTAGTTTGGCTTTTGATAGAAACTTTAATGTTGAAATACCCATTGATGAGCCAAAACATAGTGACCACCTGGTTAATAGCTCATTTGTCTTTCTGTGGAATGAAATGCATAACTGATTCTGCATATAAGGGATCCGACAATTCGTTGGTAGGTTAGTGCAGATGTAGTGTTAGATATCTAAGCATGGATCATGTAATTCGCAAAAATAATGGGCTGCTGATTTATGCTTAGACAATATTCGATAGCATCCCAGGTGGATTCCATAGGATTTACATCAGACTAATTTCGTTGCTGAGACATCAACATGCTCCTCAAACCTCTATAGCATGGTTCTGGCTCTGAGACACACAGTGATATTGCCGAAAGATGACATCACCATCAAGCATGAGGGGATGCAGGTGGTTCGCAGCTGTCAGCATGTCTAGAATTACTACCACTGGTCTCATACAAACACCGGAGAATGTCTCCCATAGCATAATACTGCTCCTACCAGCCTGCGACCATAGAGTGCAACATGTTTTGAGCTGCTGTTCACCTCAATGATGGTGTTTGTGGAGACAACCGTCGACCTAATGTAGCAAAAATGTGATTCACCCGAAGAGCCGACCTGTTTACATTGAGCGACGATCGAATCCCAATGGTCCCATGACTGCTGCAATTGTAATTGACGATGTTTTGTGTCGACGTGTGAACACACAGCACTGCTCTACTGTGGAGTTCCAAGTTCAACAGTGTGCTCTGAAACACACTGAGAAGCAGTAATATTGGCAAGGAAGGAGGTAGGCATGGGGAGATGTGTGGAGGAATATTGGAGGGAAAGACAGGTGGAAGTAGAAAATATGGAGTGAAAAGGTGTCGTTCACAGAACTGAGAGCTAGAGGAGAATGATGGGAAGGAGGTGGCATTTTGACAGGATGATGTGCAAAGTGGTAGAAGAGAAAGAGATATTTATGAAATGGAATTAAGGAGACCTTAGAGGTTTATGCCAAGGGAATTGAGAGAACTTCTGATGTACTGGATTGATAGTTCCCACTTATATAGGTAAGAGAAGCCATTGCTGCATTGTGGTTCAGGATTACGGTAATGCGGCCATTTTATGCAGGCAGAATGAAAGTGAGAGGCTTATTTATGAGACCATGATACTGAGCTCATTTGTAAGAGATTTAGAGTCATTGGAGCCAGTAAGGAAGTAAGGAGTTCGTGGAAAGTTTTCATGTGGTGGCTAGGTGGAAGAGATGGAGGGAGATTGTATTTGTTTGAAATAAGTTGTGTAGATGCTTATCAATTACTGTGAACAGTAAGGTGTATGCCGTGTTTCCATTGAAGTGTACTATAGTCATTAAAGCATCTCACAGAACTGTTTTTCTCTTTGTGTTTCTCAATTAAAAAGAGAGAGAGAGAGAGATAACATAGAGAGAGACTGAATAGTGCACTAGTGAAAATGTGTTATTGAACAGCTTCTTACTATACATTCTAGAGGAGATTGACTATATTTTAGTAATTGCATTGGTACAGTGGGATAGCCAATTTAGAAATTATTTGTGTGTGTACTAACAACATTTGGGGTTGCAGCACCCACACACACATGCTTGGAACAGCTACAAGTGGGAACAACAAGAAGTGAGATAGCCAAATATAGAAACAACACAGCTTAATTCTTTTAATAAAGTAAACATGGCAACCAGCCACTGTTTTTACTTTATTGTGAGAATTAAACTGTATTTTCATGCAGCCATGGCCCCACCATGTCAGTTTTCAACAAAATAACACAAACAATAATGTGAAGTAGCGATACATGACAGTACACAACCTCAACAAAGACACTGGATGGTCTGGAAATGTAGACATTACGTTTTTAGTTTTGATGCTAAGATACTGCTACACAGCCTGGGATAATTTTTAACCACAGTTCAGTTTTATATTTGTTATGAACAATTAGGAATTGGTGGATGAAATTTTGATATTCTTCATCATTAATGAAGGCCAAGCAAGTTCTTTAGTAATAGTCTTGTTTTCTTTCAGGACTGGAAAGAACTATGGGTTGATGATGCTTACTGGCATCTTTTATTTTCTATTATCCTGTTAGTCATAATGGTGCTGTGGAGACCAACAAACAACAACCAAAGGTATGTTATATCATCAATTGCACCTGCACTCAGTATTTTGGTTTGGTTATGTGCATAGATAAATGCGTGCTTCGTGAAAGAGCATCATCAGAGGCTTTCAATTTTTGTTAGCAACTAACAACAGTAAATGACATAAAATTTATTTAAAATTAGTAACTGTGCTGCTTGAACAATATGTATCTATTAATGCGGTAAAGCAGCACAAGCACTGGCTTGCTACCAACTTGGGAGCACTTTCGACTGCTCGCTGCCTGGTGCCCGTGTTAGAGAGAAGTGTCGTTCTGTTCTCTGCTCACAAGGCTTTGAAACAGATATAACATTTGCTTTGATCAATTTGTTCTGATTATGACAATAGGTTTAACTAGTTGGAGTGTCATGCCTCTATTATTTGAGAAGACATCTCTGATTATCTGGATTAATTTGTTTGAGCATATCAAATTCTACCAGGAAGTATAACGTGCACAACACTACACTTCTTCACAGTGGATCAGGAACAGGTAGAAGTTGAAACTTACGGAAAGCTAGTCGCCACACTTAAAGGCAATGCCTCAGGAAACACTATGTCTAAAAAATTCTTGCTATAGAGTTGCTGCAGCAGTTCATGCGGTGCAGTTCATAGATATTTTATTAGCTCTGGAAGAAACACTTGAAGTTTGTGGTTTTTCTGCTGTGTTTGACAAAAGCACAGGTGTACAGGGTGCAACAAAAAGGCATGGCAAAACTTTCAGGAAACATTCCTCGCACATAGAGGAATAAAATGTTATATAGACATGGGTCAAGAAACAATTTATTTTAATGTTTGAGCTAATTTTCTACTTCTTCATAATCTCATTAATCAAAAAACACAGAAACAGGACGTACCAGCATTACATGAAATTTTCAAAATAACCTCTTGGTTACGTTTAGTTAGAATGTACAGTAAGCTGTAATTCTTAGGTTCACCACCAGTGATTTTTGTTCCAATTAAACAAAGATAATGTTGATATCAGATTCACTTCATTGCTTGTGTTGACATGCAGCTGACTTCATTCCTTTACTAGTATCATACACATAGCATCAGCTCTTCCGAATTTGCCCCAGACATGCTTTCCGGTAAAATGCAGTGGAAGAGTACTCAAATGTGGAGTTGGTAGATGCCCATTTGCTGTATGGATTGGCAAATAGTAATGACCATGGTACTGTGGAGGAGATTTCCAGAATGGTAGTGCCCCAACAGAGCAAATGTGAAGCAGTTGATTATAGTCTTTGGGAACGTGGGACATTCAAGCCTACTACACATGGCTGGGGGAGATGTAGGACGTGGACATCTTCACTGTAGGAGTAATTTCTTTGTGCAGTTGACTACAACCTTGGTGTCAGCATATGGCAGGTGCAACAAGTAATGTTGACCACATGTCTGTCTGAAAGTGCTACATGAGAATCTACTGTATCCGTTCCATGTGCAGTGTGTGCAGGCACTAACAGTAGCTGATTTTCATTCAACAGTGTGACAACCCTGTACTTTATCGCAACAATGTGTCAACCCCACATGTGCTATCCACAGATCAGGCATCATTTTGAAGATTGTGTTGGTGACTTGTAGAAACTGAGCTCTAATATGGAAATAAAGCATTTCCTGACCCACATCCATGTAACATATTTTCGTCCTGTACATGTAAGAATTGTTTCCTGAAAGTTTGGCTATAGCTTTGTGTTACACCCTGTATTTTGCTGTGATGTTTCTAGTATTTGTACCTAGTGTCAAGATGGAGATGTGTGGAAGTGAGAAACTTACAGATGTAGTGCCTCTAAATTACAAGACAACTGGACAAGCTATATTTATAGTTTCATAATATTCTGTGTCAAACGTAAAGTTGAATTGGAATAAACTTGATGTAGTACTAATCACCAAATTTCAGCTTGATTTTGCCTGTGATTTGGAGAAAAATACATGTAATCAACTTGGGAAGAGTGTTTAGAGTATTTCATTCCAGACTTTGAATTTCGATTTAGACTGTTTTTCTGAAGTTTGAGGTTTTTGTAGAATCTTAACCCGGCGAGGAGGTGATAAAAGAAAGACAGTATGTCAAGGATGTGGTGAGTCATAAGTATTTATTGGTGCTGTTTTAAGAAAAGATGGGAAATTAGTCACATAATCAGTAATAAATCAGCCTGGCAGTCAATTCCTGTGAAGATTCTCTGCTGAACTCTCAGATTCTCGTATGCAAAGTCCTCTGGAATCCAGGTATTTCTTTTCGGGCTATCAGATATTCATTGACAAGTATATGGCTTTGTGTTTTGATAAAATTAGAATGTTTTTGGGTCTTATTATTATTTTATTGATGAACAATATCAGTGTTTATGCCAACCCTATTCAATTTGCATGGAACACTGTCTGAGGAAATTTTCTTGTATTGGGTCTTACATCATACAACTTGTTTACAATGCCTACTCCACCTTTCATTCAATTATAAAGCATTTTTATCTCTGATTTCTTCTTCTCTCCAGTCCATTCATCAATCTGAGCATTGTGGGGAAGACTAGATATGAGCAATACAGGTTTGTTTTTCTTTGGTATACAAGACACAAACCCAACTGGAAATCGTGAATAAAATGTTCTTGGTTTTCAAGCCGCGTCAATTCGAATAAAATCCTTGAGCTTTTCATGACCATCTCCACCATCGTCCTTTTCATGACCATCTCCACCATCGTCGTCAGGAGTTCACTGAACCATCGTCGTCAGGAGTTCACTGACTGCCGGGGCTACTGCGGTTTCTCACTTATATAGGCATGATAACATCAGCAGCAGCCAACCAGATAAACCCAGTGTGGCGCGTGTGTAAATCAACCTGGGCAGCTAGCAGAGCTTTTGCACATGGCAGCACCGGTGACGTCAGGTGGTGCCAAGGGCAGGCGCCACGTTTGAAACAGCCACTCCCGTGCCATGCATCTGTCTTTGCTTTCTTTCGATGTCCAACGCCCGCCCCCATGCCCTCCTGAGTGTGTACCCCTGATCTCTGTTGAAATTGTTATTGTTTAAACGAGTCTCGGCTGCTTCCTCCTGGCTAATATTATAGTTTGATTTCACAGCTGATAATACACAACGCACAAGGTGTTAATTTCTTTACCACTTCATCTGGCAAACCAGAATTCTGTAATAACTTCCCTATCTTTCTGACAATGGCCTGTGTGGGATCACGACTAAGCTTGCGGTACGTGGTGTCTTCTAATAAATATAGCATCTTCAGGTGGTAGTTTGCAGAGTTCAGAACAATGGTGGCATTCCCTTTGTCAGCTGGCAAGACAACCAAGTCTTCATTCTCATGTAATAACCATAAGCAACATTATGAAGTAATGCCGAAATATAACAAAATATAGAAAATATTTAAAATGTAATGAGAGAAAGAAAAATCGTGTTTGTTGGACATTTATTGCAAATGCAGGACGTAAATTAACTGATAACATTCTCAAATATTTGTGGGGGAAGAAATCCACAACAAGCTGGTTCAGCGAAGTAAAGGATGATTTAGAAAGAAATAGTATAAAAATAGGAGATATAAATAACAGAATACTTTCAGGAAAAGTATTGAAAATGGAAAGATTCCACGACAGTGTAGCTAAAAAGGCTGATTCAAAATGGTCTGATAGCAGAAAGAAGAAATATAGTGAACAGATAACAGCATACTGGAAGAAAACAAAAGAACAAAGAATGAAGAATTATAATTCGAATGAGGTCCTCAGATGTCTATTTGTTGGGGGGAGGAAGGTAACTTTTTGCTATCCATATCAGTAGCCCCTGAATATTTCTTGGGCGATTGCTGTATCAAAATGTGCTAGGAATGAACATTTCCATGAGGTTCCTATCATGTTTTGATGCAGCCATTGACCAAGCAATATTTATGCGCTATTGATAATATCAAGTCAGTTGAAGCGAAAACAGCATTTGAACAATGCACGTACCAATTGACTGAAACAAACTGTAAGAACTGTACAGTGCCAGATGGAGAGTATTTTGTACCAATGTAGTTGCTTTCTGTCTAATTCTATTGAAGTGAGTATTAATTTTTTAACAAAAAATATCATTATTAATATGATAAATGAGAAGCACAGGCAATCAAGGTGCTGTGATACTCCATTATTACGTCAAGAATACTTGTCCAGATGCCTTCAGTTCAGTTGTGCAGTTTATGGAAACATTTACGTTTGTGGTGTTTCATGTTATAACCAGTTACTGCATGTTCAGGCTGTTCCTAAGAATTCCTATCTGTGTATTGGAAGCAAAGTTGCAGATACAATGCACTAAAGTACCCTGGCTTTGGTCATCATCCTTTATTATTAAAATGTCAGACATAAGTTTGATGAATTTCTGTGATATGTCCAAAATTTTCATTATTTACATTATGTCAGTACGATGTCACTTAAGAAAAATGTAATTTTATGATTGGAACTTTGTCTTCCTTTTATAGTTGTTTTTTGTATTTCGTTGTGTGTGATGTGGATTATGTGGTTATGTTCTGCTTTCTCATGTTTTTCATCTCTGTGGTTGCTTCAGGTATGCTTTCACACCACTCTTAGATGCACCAGAAGATGACGACGAGGAGGATGAACAATTTGTCAATGATGCTTTTGGTTTGTAAAACAAATATCATTGCTGGAAACCTTTTGTTTTGTATTTAGGTTGTGTTCTACATTAACACCTGTTTTTTATTTTAGGGGTGAAAATGCGAGGCAACAGGAGTAATTCTCCTAAGCCAAAGTCTTCTAATTCTGTTGTAAGTATCATGCGTTTTGTTTCTCTACTTAGAATAATTTTGTCATAAGCTCTAAATAGAATTGTTTGTTAAAAAAAACTTCATAAGAAGCTAAGAATTTAATTTGATAAAAGATACTAAAATTTAAACTCATGCTTGATAAATTAGCGCAGTGGAGGATGGCAAAAGTAACCCTTAAGAGAAAAAACTTCTTGTGCTGAATGAGAAGTGGAATTTGCTGTTAAGCATCTCAAGGCTTATGTTAAAGAGTGAAGTACCAGACTTGAATACTGAATGTGGTGCAGTGGAATTGCCCTCAGACAGCTGAACCAGTAACAGCAAAACTGCCAGCCAGTGTGGCCAAGCGGTTCTAGGCGCTTCAATCTGGAACCGCTATAGTCGCAGGTTCGAATCCTGCCTTGGGTGTGGATGTATGTGATGTCCTTAGGTTAGTTAGATTTAAATAGTTCTAATTTCTAGGGGACTGATGACTCAGATGTTAAGTCCCCTAGTGCTCAGAGCCATCTGAACAGCAAAACTTTTCCCAACCTTGTTAACATTTGACTGTTGCTCATGTTGTTCATCATCATGTGGGGAGAAGATTACGAGAACAGTAAGGCTCATGCTGGAGCGAAAGGCAGTATGAGCAATTTCTGGAATATATAAAAATCACAGAATACTACACCCAGTTCATTTATAGATGAAAATAATTTTGTCTACAGTACAAAAGAGGATGTAAGTTACACACCATATCTCACCACTGGTAGATACGTCTTAAGGCAGATGTGTACTGCATTCCGTCCTCTTACCTCTCTTCTATGCCTCTTCAGTAACCTGCTGGTAATTTCATCCATGTTTAGTTTCCTCTGTCTATCCAGTGCCTTTGTTTCTCTTTCCCTGTCTTCCCAACAATCTTTACTTAGATGACCTTTCATTGCATGCAGTTTCTTTGGAATACATGTCCCAGCATAGATGATTGTGTCAGTCTTTTCATTTCAATTAGTTTTCTTTCCTTTTCTATTATTCTGGTTATTAATCAGTGTCAGTCCGTTCTGTTTTAAACAGTTTTCTCCAAAACTAAATTTCAAAACTGTCCAAATATTTTTTTTTTTTTTTCGACTGTCAAAGATTCACTGCCACACTGTGTACAGCAAACATGATAATAATGATGATGACGTGTCAGTGTATGCTGATTTTTGTGGGTGCAGGTCATTCATAAATAATTAGGTTCAGGAGATGATATGTTAACATATGTTAACTTCAGCAACTTGTACTTAATGTGTGGAAAGTGATATTGCAGTAATTCAGTGGTTTTCATGACAAACTGAAGCTTGTTGTCAAAGAATGGTCCACCTCAGTGAGTTTTTACTGTTGATGGGCTGACACTCTAGAAGTCCTTCTTGCGATCAGATAACCACAACTATATATCTGTCTCTAAGTTAATTTCCTTGAAGTATCACATATTTTTACTCTGTAACAGAGTACGCACTGTGATGACCATTGGTGACAATGTAAAACTATATCATGTAAATAAAGAAGTCTGTTACTGTATCCATATCTTTTGTGGGCAGCACATTGCCATTCTCATGGCTGAGTATATCTCATGAACTGAATCTTAAGTCTCAGCTTACCACTACTTCCATTTATATTCCCCAACCTCCACAGCTGTTCTACTATGCATTTGTACAAGTATCCCTAAGAGGGAGGATGTAGTAGAGAAGAGACACACCTAAAAAAGAAAAGAAAAGAAATTCACAGTTTAATTTTTGAACTTCTGGGGAAATTCCTAATTTTTCATCATACAAACTCGTGAGGCAATTTTTAAAGGCCAGTGGCATAATCATCCTCATATACTTTGATCTATGTTTATAACACAACACCATCCAGCCATCTCAACATCTTAAATCTCGATTTGGAGGAGGGAAAAATTCAGTTGTGAAGGACCAGTGTTTCTCAGAATCCAGCAGCATTTGTGTAGAATAATGATTTGTTTTATAAGGAAATATCAATCACAAATTCCAAAATTAGCTTTCTCATGAATATTCATTACTAAGATAGAAATGACGAACATGATAGTACAGTCAACAGTGATTTGACCATTGGTGCATGTAAAATTAGTTCTGTAATTCTGTAGTCAGGAATGTCCAGGAGCATATATCCTGAATTTAAATACTAACATGCAAACTTTCGTAATACATTCAACATTATTCATATCAGTTATTTTCAGATCATCCTAGCACAGTAACATCAGATTGGACATCCCAGCATTGCAGCCTTGGAATACGAGGACTGTTCAAAAAAAATTCTGGAACTCTGTCCACAAAATTTATCTGTGCTTACCTTTTAGTTATTGTGCATTGTCTTTTTCACAATTGATACAACACACCCAACACTGTTTTCACTTCTGGAATCAGTTTTGGTATGCCTCTTGTTGGATCATGCAAAGCACCGACTGCGAATTTTCTTTGATCTCGTATGTCATTGCCAAATCTTTGTCTTTTCAACCAAGTTTTCAACTTTGGAAATAAAAAAAAAGTCTGCATGGGCCAGGTGTGGAGAGTACAGAGGATGAGGCAGCACAATGATTTGGTTTTGTTTGTGCAATAGTCACACACCAACAGGGATGAAAGTTCAGGTGCATTATCATTATGCTAGAGCCATGAATTGTCCCCCCACATTTCAAACCGTTTCCTTCTGTCATTCTGTCACAGGCATTGCAATATGTCCCAGTAGTACCATTAACAGTTTGTCCCTGTGGCACAAATTTATAAAGAACTAATGCTTCAAAGGCAAAGAAAACTATCAGCATGGTTTATAGACATTTTACGTGACTTGGTGAGCTTCTTTAGGCCTTTTACAACCTTTCATGACCAATTGTGGAAATTGTACCTTGGTCTCAACATTGTAACTGTAGCACCATGTCTCATCACCAGTTATGGTTCTCTTGAGGAACATCTTGTTCTTATTTGTGTGATCCAAAAGCTCTTCACAGATTGTGAGGCGAAGGTCTTCCTGATCTTTACTCATGCATTGTGGGACAAACTGCGATTTTGTGGGACAAACTTGGCGACAACACGATACATTCCAGGATGCTTTGTCAGAATTTTATGACACGATCCAACTGAAATGTTACATCCTTCTGCAACCTTGTGGACAGTCATTTTTCAGTTGGCATGCACAATTTCATTGATGTTCCTGACATGATTGTTGTTGGTAGACATCGAAAGGTGTTTTGAACCTGTGTCATCTTTAACTCCGTCCAGCCATTTTTAATTGAGTGAACCATTTATAACAATGAGTATGGCTTAAGCACTCATCGCCGTAGGCTTTTTGCATCATTGGTGTGTCTCTGTAAAGGTTTTCTTGAGTTTAACACAACATTTAATACAGACACATTGCTGCTCCTCTAACTCTGTCATCTCGAAATTCACAAACTGTACAACACAACATTCTGCTCAATACAGCACTGAATAATAACTAACAGAGATACAATGATGAAATTTCTGGCAGTTACACATTAATCCTTTTGGTGCCGTGCGATTTTCAAGGAATCAGCTGAAAAGTGCCAGGCAATTTTGTAGTGAATTGCAGAAGTTTGTTAAACTTACCATAAAATCTGAACCATTTATCATAGGACCTCAATTTTATAGTTAGAACCTTCAGCTACAGGAATATGAGCAGAGAACACTATTAGGCCTCATACTTCTAAAGAAAACAATATTTGTATTAGTATTTTTGTACGGAAACAATTAAAACTTTGGTTTTAAGTCATATTTAGCCACATGTAATATAACTGAACTTAAAATTTGTCTTCATATTATCAATATACATAGTATTCTGAATGATATAATTTTTGGTGATGTGTTTCTGTCACATTTTAGAAAATAATGCACCCTGAAAAAACTGATGCGAAAAATGGGCAAAACATCTATAATACCAATTAAGTCTTAGGGCCATGTATTGACACATACATGTTGACAAACACATTTGGGATGTAATCCCTTCTTACAGAGTACACACATTGTTCTTGATTGTTGCCTCATATCTTTTGTAGAGCCACACAACACAGGCTCGCTCCTTCTTTCCCAGTAATATTTCTACACCATACACTGTGGGGGTGCCGCATTTGCACTTGGTGTAGTAGGTGCTAAGTTTTGTATCTGGGACAAAGTGCAGATGATTTTGCTGTTGAATTTCAGACGTGTGAGTGGTATCTCGGACGAATATAGATTTTCTTTATAAAGAAAGTAAGCATTCAGAAACATTCTGTCAGTTATTGCTGATAATCACTTTTCTTCCGCAGTTTTACAGTCTTCCTCTCATCCAGATAACAGTACATCGTCATATCTGAGGAATTAATCCCTCCCATGTATTTATTATATTGAAATATGACATCAGGTTTCTTTATTGGTTGTCATTTGCAAATACTTCTCTCTGACACTGTTGCAGTAGAGGAGGAACTGATCAACAGAACTGGATTTTTCTGTGACTTCTTTTCCCTGAAGCCACAGAGAAGCACAAAGGCCTTTCTAAAGAATTTGACATGCCCAATATCAAATTTGGAAAGAAGATTAGGTGGGACGAATTTTCTGTTCCTCCGTATTGTGCCAGTGAAGAAGGTTCCCATGGAATACAGTTTTTCCACTACTGGAATTGAAATTGTCACAGAAAATGTGGTACCCCTTGTTCATGTAATTACTAAGAGCAAGTAATTTTGCAATAACTAAATAGCCTAATACGTGCTATTTTACCTCCACTCTGTCAGCTTCACATCTTGCTCCACAGTACACACAAAATCCAAGGCAGTAGTTTACCACAGAACCACATAGCACCCAGAACTTAACACCCCATCTGTGGTGATGTTTATTACGGAGATACTGGATGAGTTGAGAATGAGTTGTAGAGCCAACAAGACTTTTGTCAACACTCAACTGTTGATGAGGCGTATAATGGTGACGAAACACATTATTGACAATGTTCAGCATAATATCAAACTTTGCATTGGGGTCATACACTTAATGCCCAGGAGGGTGCAATTTTGTATTATCTATCAAGTGGAAAAATTTTAGGTGCTACTGAAATCTATTTCGCAAAAACATTCGGGTAAACCATGGAGTTGCCATATTTTCGTCTGTGGACCAGTAACTAAAAATTGTCTGTTTCTTTACGAGTCCCATACTTAGTATTACTGCCACAAAAGCCCTCTTTTCTGGCACTGAGGAAGGATACTACTTTCTCACAAGAGTTCACTGATAAGTTTGAAATAGCCGGGCACATCTGTTTGTTTTCGTTGCCACTATTGTCAACAGTTGCATTGGGGGTGGGGGGAAACAAGTTAAAAAAATCAGTTGGCTTAGCATTTATTGGTACATGTTTGGGGCCTGGCAATTCCAAAAATGTGAAGCGGTGCACCATATTACCTTCGAAATGAATGAAAAAACAACCTTGTGTTTGAAACTTGAAAATATTGATTATTGGCAAAGACAATCGAACGAAGTACTTGACGACTATTTTTTGACCTTCGTTTGTCTTCCTGACATCGATATACCACAATCTGCCTTAGTTTGAAAGTAAGTGTGCAAAAATGGCAGTACGATTAGATCATACCTGGCACTTTTTGTGCGTACCGCGCGATCCAATTAGATCGTATTTGGCACTGAAAGGGTTAAATACAGGCCTGCATTTTGCTCCATCATCCATCTACTTACCAGGCGGCAGCAGCAGATCACACATACATTGGTTTTGAAATATACAAGTTTTTGGAGCCAGTGGCTCCTTCTTCTGGAACACGGGTTGACGAAGTAGTTAGAGGGACGAAGCAAAAGGACTGGTGAGATGTAAGAAATGAGGAGAGTTCGGGAAAGTCCCCCGGGACCCCAGTCCAGAGGAGACTTACTATTTGCTACGCCTCACTAGTCCTTTTCCTTCACCCTTTTTCCTACCCCTTCAAACCTTGAACTTGAAAATTTTGATACCTTTTGTGTGTTCTCCTGCCACCACTTGGTGAGTAGTCTTTTTTTATGTATCCAATAACATTGTATTTTCAAAAATTGTTTTTGCTGAAAAGTTGTTTGTATAAGATACTGATTTTTGACTCCCCCCCTCCTCCTTCCAGAACTTTTCTGTTGGCTGCATGCATTTGATTGGGAGCTCTTGCATTTGATTGGGAGCTCTTGAGAGTAGCTCAATTTCCTAATTGTACCATACTTAATAGGTGTGGCACTCTTTACAAATCATGATTCAACTCTGGTATGCTTGCCTTCTTTTTACTTCTGACTTGCTAGTCATTGTGTTGTAATATCTTGCATATTATTCCCTAAGCAGTGTTTTATATGACAGAGAACTAATGGTGTGAATTATATCCTCTACAAGACAAGCTACTGTTGAGAGCTACACCAAACCAGTCTTTGGCCTGATAACAATATCATCAACTGGCTGTGTGAATACTGACAATTTGTTGATAACTGTGAAAGAAATAAACATTAGAGCTCTGCAGAAAGCTCAATAACATAGGGAAAAGTGAGATTAGCTTATCTTGTCTGAGTACTAGATGATTGAGTAATAAGGTAGAAGAGTTTCTTGTCTGTTTGGTAAATTTATAGAGAAGTCTGAAAAGGTAGACATACAGTGCCTACCTGAGCATCATATACCTGCATGGTTAGTGTTGTTAAAAACACAAGATTACGTGTTAGCATCGTACTCATGTAGAACTAATACAGGAAAAGGAGTTGTCTCTTATACAAATAGAAAACACAAGTTCAGAAATATTTAAAGAAGCAGATTCTGTGGTGATCAGCACATGGAAGTGTGTGCTTCTAAATGAATACCGAAAAACAGTTTATGTTAATTGTAACTGTTTAGATTTCCACTGGGAAATTTTGAACTGTTTGACATGTGGATTCCTTACTATGCTATCTGTCATGCAGCAACAAGTAGTCAATTGTGACATTTCAATGTAGATTTTCTAAAGGATTAATAGGAAAAACGATCTGGAAACGTTATTTGGATCCTAAAATTTCATCTCATTAACCTTCCAGTATAGTTCAATTAAGATAGCAGGACTCTAATTGATAATGTTTCCTTTGACAAAGCTCAAAGCAAGAAAATAACTCTATACCTTTTAGCAAATGAACTCCCTTACCATGACGCACAGTTAATTGGGATAAAACAGTACACATTCCCCTCATTGAAAATCAATTAGAATAACTGAGCAGGTGGTCGAGTGGTTCTAGGCCCTACAGTCTGGAACTGCGACCACTACGGTCGCAGGTTTAAATCCTGCCTCGGGCATGGATGCGTGTGATGTCCTTAGGTTAGTTAGGTTTAAGTAGTTGTAAGTTCTATGGGACTGATGACCTCAGAAGTTAGTCCCATAGTGCTCAGAGTTGTTTTAATAACTGAGCACTCCAGCACAAATATTTTTAAGGATAGTTTACAAGAGTTGGCATGGGATGAAGTTTGTAGTAAACCAAACCAAATGCTATTGTAAAGGTTAATCTATTCCATGATAAGTTCGTATCATTATTTGAAAAACAGGTTTCCTCTTAAGTTAGTCAGAAAGGAAATTTATCAGCCATCTAAAAAACCATAGATTACAAGAGGGGAAGCAGTTGGTGAAAGGAAAATGGAAATTACCTGTTTGCAAGAACAAGTAAACGTTCTGCAATATTGCACACTACAAAAAGTACTCAAAATTACTAAGAAAAGTTGTTATAAGTCAAGGAACATCACATCAGAAATTAATAATTATGATAGACAGGACAACAGGCTACAGAACTGGGTAACATCACTATTGATGAAAGTAGGAGGGCTACAAATGCTGTCATAAGTAGAAAGTATGTTTAAAACTCATTTTTTTCCAATGTAGTAGAAAACACAGGGCAAGCAGTTCAAGAGAAAAATCAAAGCAGTATGTTGCAAAAGCAATTCTCATAAAATTCAACCAAACAAATGTTTTGCCATCTCCTAGTGAAATTGAGAAAATTGTGCATTCTCTCAAAAGTAAATTTTATCTATCTGGTGGTATTTCCAATGAGGTATTAAACACTTGTTCTCACGTGATATGCTTTGTCCCTTCTGAAATCTGTAATTCAGCATTAACTCAAGAGCATTTTACCAAAGATATTGTAATATGCTATTGTTAAGTCTGTCTGTAAATGTTAATAACTGCTTGACTCATTTTACTAATAAACATTTTCCGAAGAGATGGTGATGTATTCCAGAATGGCATCCCTCCTGAGCAACACTATTACTCTCATTAAATCACAACTTGGACTTCATAAGAGATGCTCAGTGCCATTTACAAGTTCACTTTCAACATTTTGCAAGCATTAAATAATGCCACTGTTTGGTATTTTCTGTAACTTAAGGCACTTAACTACATGTATCATAACATTCTCCTAAATAAATTGATGTTTCATGAAATTGGCACTGTTAACCAATGGATGGTGATGTATCAAACCGAAAGAATGCAGAAAGATGTACTCAGTAATTCAGCCAATATAAATGGGTGAGAAATCACATATGGGGTTCCCCAAGTCTTGGTCTTAACACTCACTATTGTTTCTAGTATTTAAATGACCTTCCATCTGATATACAAGAAGAATTATTTCTTTTTGTAGATGACACCAGTATTGTAACCAGTCCAAACACATACAGAAAAAAGAATAAATGGTAAATAATGTTCTTGAAAGTATATTTGAATGGTTTTCTGCAAATGATCTCGATCTCAAAAAGATACGAAATATTCAGTTGTGCACATCTAAAGATACTACACCAGCACAACACATGGTGAGAAAATAATAGACAAGGATGAAACTTCAAAAACATTTTAGGTGTCCCTTCTGATCACAATTTAAACTAAAAAAAATAATAAAAAAATGTAGAACACACACAACGACCTAGTTCAGCCACATTTGCACTTGGTCTTGCAAATCCTGGGGGGAGACAAAATCAGTATGATAACATATTTTGTGTCTTTTCATTCAGTAATGTCATATGGAATACAATACTGGGGTAACTCATCTTCAGAAAAGAAAGCCTTCATTGTGTAGTAAGATTAATATGTGATGCTCATCCATCGTGTAGACGTCTGTTTAAGAAGTTGTGAGTTTATTTCCTCACATAAAGGTTTTTTTTTTTTATGAATGATCCACTATAGGTAAACCGGAGCAATGATGTACTTAATTACAATACCAGAAGAAAAAAATGACATTCTTTACTCCACATTACAGTTGCCTTTAGCAGAAAAAGGGGACAATGCTGTAACCAGAATTTTTGATTGCTGATCCAGTGACGTAAAATCTCTGCTGGACAATAATGTTATATTTGAAAACAAGTTGAAGCTTCTCCTTGATAACTCCTTCCATTCTGAAGAAGAATTTCTGTTCGTGTAAAAGATGGTGTTAGGAGTTAATAATCCCCATCTGTAATTTAAAAACTAAATAAATAAAAATACATAAAAAACTCTTTAAAATAGTCAACATGTAGCCTATTTACATTATGACTAGTCGTATAAATGGTCTATGGAACATGAAACCAACCAACCACCATATGTAGGAAATTAAAAATGTCTCACCATCGAACAAAATTAATGATTTGCTAAGTTTTTACGTGTTGTACATACATGGGAATACATTTTCTAATGGTACCAAATTATCGACTTTTTGTGGAACTTAATCCTTTTTCATTTTCATTGCTTCTTTCGTCACTATGTATTATAACATGTTCATAGTTTGATTGGAGATTTAAAAAACTGTGAATGTTCTGCTGTTTGTGTGTTATGCAATTGTCTCTTTGGCTCACATAGCCATTCTCAACTAACCACTGCAAGTAGTATTGTAAATTAGAAAGCATGTTTAACAGAGGATTCACAATCTCGCATTTTAGTTTTGATACAGTTTGCATTTTGTTAGCTTTTGTAAGTGCTTTACTTTATGTGTATTAAAAGTATCTTAGCTATTAAACAATGCATTTGTCTTTATTCTACTATTCATTTCTTGGGGCTCTTGTTTTACATCTTTCTAACTAAAAGTCTTGAGTTCGATTCAGAGATGAAATTTGATACACAGCACCATTATTTTTGTATCATACCCATGTCTTCAGCAGCAGCACCACAGTTTAGTGTATTTGTTAGAGTAAGGACAAATTTCTGAAAGTCTTTGTATGGAGCGTAGCTACGAATGGAAGTGAAATATGGATGATAAATAGTTTAGACAAGAAGAGAATAGAAGCTTTCGAAATGCAGTGCCACAGAAGAATGCTGAAGATTAGATTGGTAAATCACATAACTAATGAGGAGGTACTGAACAGAATTGGGGAGAAGAGGAATTTGTGGTACAACTTGACCAGAAGAAGGGATTGGATGGTAGGACATGTTCTGAGGCATCAAGGGATCACTAATTTAGTATTGGAGGGGCAGAGTGGAGGGTAAAAATCATAAAGGAAACCAAGAGATTACACTAAGGCAGATTCAGAAGGATGTAGCTTGCAGTAGTTACTTGGAGATCAAGAAACTTGCTCAGTATAGAGTAGCCGGAACCAGTCTCTGGACTGAAGACCACAACAACAACAACAACAACGGCAAATCAGCTCAAAGATTATTACAGTTACAAAGCTGAAGTATTGAGCATCAGCAATGTATGTTTAACACAAAGTTGTATGTTGTAACTGTTCTTTGTTGTTTGTGCAAGGACGATCACATTTTTGGTGGTGGCTTTGCAGCCTTATACTTGACTCATATACGGTATTTTTCTCCAATTTTTTAAAGTCATGTTTTATGTTTCTTTGCAGGAAGATGACCTGAAATGGGTTGAAGAAAACATCCCATCATCTGTGCCTGACACGTATGTGTTACTTATCATGAGGATAAAGTTTATTTTTTGTACCTGTAGAATGATTTTTCAATAGTGAATAAGCCATATTAAATACTCTATGTTAATTACGTTTGTATATTGGAGCTAAAATGAGTCTTTCCCTTCTTTACAGTGCATTACCTATCTTGGATTCAGATGAGGTAAGTTATGTCTTCTTCTATCTTTCTGATTTCAAAAGGATGGAGGTTAATAGTGTAACTGTTCACTGATGCATTTTGAGGTGGATCAGTCCCTCAGTGGGAAAATGAGGTGAAGTGATTTTGTCAGTCTCATGAAGTGAAGTGATACAGCATAGAAAAAATAAATCAACATACTTGGACAGAGATTTGAGGAGTGCTGCAGTTTATATATCCGTATGCCATCTGTGATTTCATCAAATCAGATCATTGCAGAGAAGGCTCCCTAGTGCTGATTCCATATTTATAATAGTAATAACAATGATTTTCTTCGCAGTACATATAGTCAGTTATCATAGAGTAATTGCATACCATTATGTATTGCTGTAATCAGTTTCTGTTATATGCTAATCAGCAGTTGGATCCAGTTCTCATACCTTTCAGATACGTAGCTTCATCTCACATCCTTTGAGACATTGTAAAAGACTGTACTCTCATTTCTGTGGTAGCGATGTATATGAGCATAAGCTTTTGTCGCCACAGTATCTTTCAGTAATATTCTTTTGAATATGCAACATCCATCATAATATGATAAAACTACAAATTTTAGGCTACTATTGCACACCACAGTCATCAGTTGCACATCTAGAATAATAGTGTTGAAGAGATGGTAGTTGTGTTCATTAGAGGTGCACAACACTTGGGTCATTATCACTACAGGTGAAGTAAATAGAAATTATATATAAATAGATGTGGTGTTACACTGGGATGTAATAAAAGTTTGAAACACGTAAGATGTAGTAAGGAATATCCAAAAGTGGGGCTTGCTTTTTCAGAGCATTGTCAGTAGATGGTTGGAAGCGTGTGTGGAAATTTTTAGGGGTGGATGACAACCTGAACAGAAATTTATTAGACTTTCAAATTGCTAATTGCCATTGCCAGAAAAATATGGAAAGTCACTAGTCGGTAGTTAAGTGTCCTGTGCCAATCTTCCCATAGGTAGTGTAGGTGAAAGAGGGTGTTGTGGAAAGGGCTAGGTAAAATGCACTGGATGGCTTTCAGGGCTCTCGGATAGAGGATAAGAATTCCATAGTTGGAATACATCTCACCTTTTCCAAAACTCTGAAAATCACTCGCAGTTCACCACCATAGGTGCTGAATTTGTTCAGTATATGGATCTACAAGATACAGTTAAGGGATAATGGGATTATCTCTCTGCTTAAACTGCTCAGTGTATTATTCTCAGTTGTCGCTTTGGAGCCCGGGAGACCGTACGCATTTGATATGTTTCGCCACCAATCATTTCTGTTCCTGGCTTTCGTGGTCCACTCTCCTTTTCTCAGTCCAATCGCATCCATATTCCAGTTATCGTCCTTCCACCTCATCTGTGGCCTTCCTTTTGCCCTCCACGGATCCTGAGAATGCTACTCGCTGTAGTGTTACCTCTTCCATCCTAATTAAATGTTCTGCCCACATATATCGTCTTTCTTTGGCCAATATCAACATGGGGCAAATATTGTCCTTGATATCTTTCTCTCAAAGAGCTTCATTTTGTGCAACTGTTTTCTGTGATGTAAATGTTTCAGACCCATGTAGAAGTACTGGGAAATTACACTGATATAGTTTTATTTCACATAATGTAAGCCGAAATATTGCTCTGTTTGCTGCTGTGATTCTTGCCCTAATCTCAATTTCCATTATGTTCACTATAAATGCTTTACAAATATTTAATTAAGTCTGTTCTTTTAAAAAAGAATTCATCAACGGACATTGCATGCCTTGCTCATGACCATGTATTCAGCCTTCTCCTCCTCAATTTGTAAACCTGCTTTTCTTGCTTGTCATGAACTGCAAATGCGCTTCACAGTCACTTATTACGCCATCATCATCCACATACACAAGCCAATTAATTGTATTATCAAGTCTTATTCCAGCTAGGTTTATTTTTTTAGTTCCCTTTCTATCTTTGTTAAAATTAAGTTAACAAATATTTGGACAGAGTGTGTCTCCTTGTCTTAAGACCAGTTTGGGATCTTTGCATTCCTGTACTGAACTTTATGTGCAAGGAAACCTATAAAAATAGCTGCATATGACACATTAACTTTTTTGGAATTTGAAACTTGTTCTAGGCATTGGTAATTGTACACTTACATGTGCTCTCATAAGCTTTTTTGAAGTCAACAAAAACCATGTGAATGTCTATGATATGTCCCCAGCCTTTCTTGGTTATCTGTTTGAGTAAAACAGGCTGATCTGTTACTTCTGAAATAACATTGATAATTTCCTGTAATTCCTTCTGCCTATAATTGCTTCTGCCGTTGGGATCATTCTTGAGTAGACACTGACATATAATTTTGTAGCTTACATTAAGGAATACAATCCCTCTATAACTGACATACTAGGGGGTCATTCCATCAGTAAAAACATAACATCACTTTCTTGTCCATCCGTCCAACTGTTAAGACCCCTTTTTTCTCAGGAATGGGTACAGGTATCAAGTTGAATTAACACATAGTAAGGTGTGGTCCCTTGAAGCTGGGGGGGGGGGGGGGGGGGAGAATCTTCAAGCCAGTGCAATCAAAATATAAGATTATTTATGTCGCATACTTTGAACTTACTCGTCAAAACCTATAGATGAACTTTCCTATACACATGTTGGACCTGGTGTTCTAGCGGTAAAGCATATGCCTGGAAATTGAGATGTCTCTGGATCATATCTTGGTCTGACCACAGATTTTTCAGTCTTCGGTTTATCCTAGCTTTCACCCCTCAGTGATGCGAGGAGACACCAGAAACAATACATGGTTTGGATTCCACATTAAACTGTGGGTCCCCTTCCTCCAGTTGGATAATGGCGATAGGTTAGGGACACCCAACTCACCAAAGTGGTGACTAATAGAAAGCAGTTAGAAACAGGCTGGAAAGGTTGTAAGGGTGTTGCAGGGTAGTTTGTGCTGAGAAATAATTGTTAAGAAAAACACTCGGCACACTGCACTGTTTCAGAGTTAATTAGCACTTAAGTTAGCCAGTCAGGTTGTTCTGTGTGCAAATTCAGGTGGCCTGCCAGAGAATGGAGTCACGAACAGTGCTCTAAAACTCAACAAGAGAGCAATACAAAATAAGACATGCTGTAGTAGTAAGGATCGAACCCAAGCCGAAGGCTGAGCAGTCTCGTGTACTATCATCTACGCTATGAGAGGACACTAATTGTATGTGACAGGTGGCTTGAATTTGTGCACACAATGACCTAATTGGCTATCTTTATTGCATTAACTCAGAAATGGCACAATGTATCGAATTTTTTCCTTAAGAATTATTTTTCAGCACAATCTACCCTGCAACATCATTACAAGCTTTTAAGATGTTTCTGGCCACCCTTTATACATAAATAGGTTTGTATGGAACCCTGAAAGCATGAGTCCTACTCACACCTCTCATAAACTATTAGGCAGGAGGAGATGCATTGCTGGTAACCGTAACAGTTCTGCAGATTTGTTTGTAGGTTTCTCTTTGAAAGAAGAAACACTGCAGATAAGGTATGTTTGCTGTGAGGACTACACTGGGGAAGGTAGTATTGTATGGGTAAGTGGGGAATGTTTATGTTTGGGAATGTTGCATTCATAGTGAGAAGGAAAGTGCCTAATGACAATAGGACAAAACCTATAGAAAGTTGCTAAGGAAAGTGATTACTGTGTTGGATTGAATTTAGAAAAAAAGACAGCATCAATCAGTTGAAGATGGTAGTAAGCAAAAGGAGAAGAGCTTGTTGTGGAAACATTGTAACCAGCTGTGAGAGGATGATGTGTTAAATGACTGTGAAAATGGAAATGCAGACTCATGGGACATGTTTTGGGATGAATCAGTATAAGCAAGATGAAATTAAACCACCAGAAAATAAAACTGTGGAGAATTTCACAAGGAATATGGAAAGGTTGGATATTACAGGTAGGCAGGTGTAGTTGGTTCAGGAATAGACTACAGTGGCTTTTGTATAAAACTTTAGTACGGATACCTGAGAGCTTTGGGTATGGCAGGTAGGCAAGAAAAAAGAAATACAGGACTGGTTTTAAGTAGCCAAAAGTGGAAACTTGTTTGAAAAGGAAAGAAAAATTATGACAGACCCACTAGTCACTAGTGCCTTGTTAATGTGAAGTTCATAACTTCTTAAGTCACATATCCTTAATGACCGTGCATTGTAACATACAACACAAGTTACTGCTAATGGTGATAAAATATAACAGATAGATTGCTACTTACTGTAAAGATAATATGTTAAGTTGCAGACATCCAAAACTAAGAGACACTTACATATTAGCTTTTCGCCTGACCTTCATAATAAAAGTATAAACACACACACACACACACACACACACACACACACACACACACACACACACAAAATCAGAATTCATTCACACAAGCAAGCACACCTCATGCTTACATGATCACCATCTGCATTCTGGTCCAAGCTGCCACAGATAGCAGTTTTTTTCCTTATATCGATGTTATTCCAACCTGTAGTTTCCAATGTTTGCTGATAAAATATACTTACTTTCGATTTATTTGTCACTTTAAAGTGTGATAAAACTGTTATTATTTCAGTGTTCGTGTTCAAAATCTCAAAACAGATTTCTTTATTATATACTTAAATAATTGTTTATTTAGCTTCTTAAACAGATATAATTCAGAAAAGTAATTTAATAACATTTGCTTTTTTCCTCCCTCCAGGAAATCATGACAACAAAGTTTGAGGTTTCGAAAATGCAGTGAAAACAGCAGTATACGTACTTGGAAGTATAACGTGTAAGAGCTTCCTGTACAGTTGTCGAGTGTTATGCGATTGGGAAGAGAAGACAGTGAATGTTCTGACCTCAGTGTACAAGTTATCTCTGGTCATGCGAGTCACTGCCCGAGACTATGTACAGAAGATGCCAGTGGCTGTGTTGAGAGAGTACTACTTTCATCACATTGTTAAAGTAGCACAAATAATAGTGCATTAACATAAAATTTGTCTTCAAATAAATATTTTTACACAACTATATTAGTTTAAAAGCAGAGTTATGTACAAATAACATTTCTGCAAAGTTAATTATTTATTAATACAGATTAGTGCTGTCCAGATTCCACCTCTTTTTAACAGAATAGTAGTATTGCTTCCAGGACGTAGCATACTGTTAATGTTGTGCTTTTTTGAAGTCATTTGCTGGTGTTTATTACTGGAACATGAGCTGGGACAGCTGGATACCAGTTTTTATGTGGATGTTAAAATCGGATACCAGTGCCTTTTAAGTAAAATATGCAAATTGTTTATTATCAGTGTTTGTTTGTGATTAAGCTCCAAGTTCCTTTGTAATGGAGAGAAAAAAAATCAGAATTCAGACTGAATTAGTTTTGCTAGGTAGGATTTTTCACTTAGGTGGCTGTGGATCTGATCTCTTGATCATTTGTGAATAAATTAATCCTTTAAAGAGTTTGTGTAAATATAAACAGTTGGTAGCCTGAAATTTTATATCTACATGACAGTTAAGAGAAATGTCAAAAATGGAGCCACCTCTTTTTTTCTGATCTGTGATCACAGATGTTTCACGATTGCATTAATATGGAGAACTATGTTCCTGTGACAAAGTTGACTTATTCTCAGGCTGGTTCTTTTGTTGCATATTATCTACATCAAACATTTTTGTTTAAGAAAGATTATACTAATATGTAACATGCAATGTATTGTAATAGAAAATATGTATTCCTTTATTGCTATTTGACTTAAGCCTAAAAATCTTGTTAGTATTATTAACTTAAATTGTGATCCACAGTGGTTGTTTTCCACAGGAAGAAACGGGGAAAAGTTTATTTTAGCTTGTTTGTAGCCACCGTCATTTTCTACATCCCTATTTTTGTGACATTGCTTTTTAAAACTGATGATTTTACTTGGCACTGTGCACCTTATTTTTGACATTATTTGTGATATTTGTTAACTGTACAACATACTATGTACCATAAAATAATTTTATAAGCTACATGAAGGGAGGTTTATTTAACACAGATCTTCTAGTCACCTTCGGTTTAAGCTGTCTGCTGAGTGGAAAAAAAAAAAAAAAAATTCTGTTTCACTCTCCATAGTATTATATGTTTGTGGCAATAAAATTAATGAAAGTTGTATACCATGAAGTGTGTGAATAACAAAAAACATATGAATTATGTGCCTCACCTTTAAAAAGATTCTTAAAATAAAATCTGTTTATAAAATAACACATACCATTTATAAAACCTTTATAACTGCTCTCTCTCTCTCTCTCTCTCTCTCTCTCTCTATCTATCTATCCCCTACCTCTGTACATGTATAAAGCAAATTGCTATTACTTCCAGACTGAATGACTGACTGTTTGTCCGACTGATACTCGAACCCAGAACCTTGCCTTTTGCGTAAAATACTCTTCTGACTTGACCTATCAAGACATGACTTAAGACCCTCCTCACAGCATGACTTCTACCAGAACCTTTTTTTCAGGAGTGTTAGCCCATCAGCTGTGCAGGAAAACTTGGGCGAAGTTTTTATTCTCATGCTTTAATGCAGTGCTTTAGCCTGTCTGATTACATTCTTTAGCACTTTCCAGTATTATCAGCTGTGAAATTTTGTAACCGGGCAATTCTTTCCTTCATATTATGATACAGTAGCCTCCACTCCATCTTACATGATATTCTAATAACATTAATTATCCAAATTGGTTTCTTATTATTACTGCATACATACATACATGCAATTTTTAGTTATTAAAGAAACTGATAAATATGTTATGAAATGTATATTTACTGATAGTCATTTGTATTGTAGACTTCTTGCTAAGTTTGCCTTTGAGATAAGATTCAAATGTCTGTATTGTACCGAGCGAGGTGGCGCAGTGGTTAGCACACTGGACTCGGATTCGGGAGGACGACGGTTCAATCCCGTCTCCGGTCATCCTGATTTAGGTTTTCTGTGATTTCCCTAAATCGTTTCAGGCAAATGCCGGGATGGTTCCTTTGAAAGGGCACGGCCGATTTCCTTCCCAATCCTTCCCTAACTCGAGCTTGCGCTCCGTCTCTAATGACCTCGTTGTCGACGGGACGTTAAACACTAACCACCACCACCATCTGTATTGTAGGTGCACTTAGCTCTTAAATATTTTATTTAGTACTTGACAATATGGCTCTGCCTTGATTCAGTTCAGAGTATTACTATCAATGCACCATGACCTGAAAGGCCATTGCTAATTTTAGTCACATTGTGCCCTTCAACTTGAGAACAACCCCACAAAGTATTGCCCATGATTGTGCTTCAAGTAAATCCATTAACATTCTATTCCCTGAAGAATAAGAAAGTAAGTTCATAATGAAATTTCGACACAAATTCAACTTTATGCACTTTGTAAGAACTGAACCTAGCACAGTGTCAACTCTGAGAGTAAAACCCTGTAGTCTGAACGGGGTCATCTCCAACGGTGTATGACACAAAGGTTTTCCTTGAAAACTCACTCTCCTACACAGTCTTCAAATACTTGGTCTTTACAATATTTGGAATTCCGATTATTTTGAATGAATCATTGCATTTGGGAATATTGGCCACACTTCTCCTCTGCAGTGAAGTCTTTGCATAGAAATTAGATAAGAGGTACTTTTGAGGCATAAAAATGTCCGAGTCAAGATCTATTAGCAATTCATCGACTTAATTCTTCTAATGTTTTGGCGAAATAAGCTTACTGCTCCTTCTGATCTTCATTTCCCATTTATTAAAACCTTTCCTCCTACATGATTTCACCTTAGAAAAAGTCTACTCATTCTGCAAATTTATCATTGGAATTTGGCCTTGAGTCCAGATCCACTTGGTATACTAGCACTTTTTAGCTTAACGAACTATTCCTTCCCAATCCTAGGCAGGTGTAGGCTTTGTCTAGTATAGATACTCTCCAATGGCACCAAAAAGTCACCAGTGCCCTCTCAAGACTCATATTAACTCGCCTCACAGCACTGTCAACATTGGTCAGTAAACACATCGTTGATCATAACGCCGGAACAACTGTACGAAGTTAACATTAGTGGTCTGAGTCACAACCTATATCATAGGCCCAGTCACTACCAAGACTGGCACTGTGGTTCAGAACATCACTATGTTTCAGAAAATAAGAATATTGCAACTTAAGGCAGCTGATATTCTACAGGGTGGGCAGAAAGTAATTCTATTTCTATTTTTCCTCTCCTACAACATTGTAGGTATAAATACAAATTTCTGCTAATTTATGATTTATTATATATCATTGTCTTTCCAAAAGTTACAACTCCTTATATGCTCCAGTATTTTCTAGATGCTGTCTTAAATGAACAGGTATGTTTGCTGTGACCTTCCTCAAGAACTCAGCAGGAATATCACTCATGACTGCACAAATCTCTTTCTCAAGTTTGCCAAGAGTTTATTGTAGGCCTATGCACTGTTTCAGAGTTAATTAGCACTTAAGTTAGCCAGTCAGGTTGTTCTGTGTGCAAATTCAGGTGGCCTGCCAGAGAATGGAGTCACGAACAGTGCTCTAAAACTCAACAAGAGAGCAATACAAAATAAGACATGCTGTAGTAGTAAGGATCGAACCCAAGCCGAAGGCTGAGCAGTCTCGTGTACTATCATCTACGCTATGAGAGGACACTAATTGTATGTGACAGGTGGCTTGAATTTGTGCACACAATGACCTAATTGGCTATCTTTATTGCATTAACTCAGAAATGGCACAATGTATCGAATTTTTTCCTTAAGAATTATTTTTCAGCACAATCTACCCTGCAACATCATTACAAGCTTTTAAGATGTTTCTGGCCACCCTTTATACATAAATAGGTTTGTATGGAACCCTGAAAGCATGAGTCCTACTCACACCTCTCATAAACTATTAGGCAGGAGGAGATGCATTGCTGGTAACCGTAACAGTTCTGCAGATTTGTTTGTAGGTTTCTCTTTGAAAGAAGAAACACTGCAGATAAGGTATGTTTGCTGTGAGGACTACACTGGGGAAGGTAGTATTGTATGGGTAAGTGGGGAATGTTTATGTTTGGGAATGTTGCATTCATAGTGAGAAGGAAAGTGCCTAATGACAATAGGACAAAACCTATAGAAAGTTGCTAAGGAAAGTGATTACTGTGTTGGATTGAATTTAGAAAAAAAGACAGCATCAATCAGTTGAAGATGGTAGTAAGCAAAAGGAGAAGAGCTTGTTGTGGAAACATTGTAACCAGCTGTGAGAGGATGATGTGTTAAATGACTGTGAAAATGGAAATGCAGACTCATGGGACATGTTTTGGGATGAATCAGTATAAGCAAGATGAAATTAAACCACCAGAAAATAAAACTGTGGAGAATTTCACAAGGAATATGGAAAGGTTGGATATTACAGGTAGGCAGGTGTAGTTGGTTCAGGAATAGACTACAGTGGCTTTTGTATAAAACTTTAGTACGGATACCTGAGAGCTTTGGGTATGGCAGGTAGGCAAGAAAAAAGAAATACAGGACTGGTTTTAAGTAGCCAAAAGTGGAAACTTGTTTGAAAAGGAAAGAAAAATTATGACAGACCCACTAGTCACTAGTGCCTTGTTAATGTGAAGTTCATAACTTCTTAAGTCACATATCCTTAATGACCGTGCATTGTAACATACAACACAAGTTACTGCTAATGGTGATAAAATATAACAGATAGATTGCTACTTACTGTAAAGATAATATGTTAAGTTGCAGACATCCAAAACTAAGAGACACTTACATATTAGCTTTTCGCCTGACCTTCATAATAAAAGTATAAACACACACACACACACACACACACACACACACACACACACACACACACACACAAAATCAGAATTCATTCACACAAGCAAGCACACCTCATGCTTACATGATCACCATCTGCATTCTGGTCCAAGCTGCCACAGATAGCAGTTTTTTTCCTTATATCGATGTTATTCCAACCTGTAGTTTCCAATGTTTGCTGATAAAATATACTTACTTTCGATTTATTTGTCACTTTAAAGTGTGATAAAACTGTTATTATTTCAGTGTTCGTGTTCAAAATCTCAAAACAGATTTCTTTATTATATACTTAAATAATTGTTTATTTAGCTTCTTAAACAGATATAATTCAGAAAAGTAATTTAATAACATTTGCTTTTTTCCTCCCTCCAGGAAATCATGACAACAAAGTTTGAGGTTTCGAAAATGCAGTGAAAACAGCAGTATACGTACTTGGAAGTATAACGTGTAAGAGCTTCCTGTACAGTTGTCGAGTGTTATGCGATTGGGAAGAGAAGACAGTGAATGTTCTGACCTCAGTGTACAAGTTATCTCTGGTCATGCGAGTCACTGCCCGAGACTATGTACAGAAGATGCCAGTGGCTGTGTTGAGAGAGTACTACTTTCATCACATTGTTAAAGTAGCACAAATAATAGTGCATTAACATAAAATTTGTCTTCAAATAAATATTTTTACACAACTATATTAGTTTAAAAGCAGAGTTATGTACAAATAACATTTCTGCAAAGTTAATTATTTATTAATACAGATTAGTGCTGTCCAGATTCCACCTCTTTTTAACAGAATAGTAGTATTGCTTCCAGGACGTAGCATACTGTTAATGTTGTGCTTTTTTGAAGTCATTTGCTGGTGTTTATTACTGGAACATGAGCTGGGACAGCTGGATACCAGTTTTTATGTGGATGTTAAAATCGGATACCAGTGCCTTTTAAGTAAAATATGCAAATTGTTTATTATCAGTGTTTGTTTGTGATTAAGCTCCAAGTTCCTTTGTAATGGAGAGAAAAAAAATCAGAATTCAGACTGAATTAGTTTTGCTAGGTAGGATTTTTCACTTAGGTGGCTGTGGATCTGATCTCTTGATCATTTGTGAATAAATTAATCCTTTAAAGAGTTTGTGTAAATATAAACAGTTGGTAGCCTGAAATTTTATATCTACATGACAGTTAAGAGAAATGTCAAAAATGGAGCCACCTCTTTTTTTCTGATCTGTGATCACAGATGTTTCACGATTGCATTAATATGGAGAACTATGTTCCTGTGACAAAGTTGACTTATTCTCAGGCTGGTTCTTTTGTTGCATATTATCTACATCAAACATTTTTGTTTAAGAAAGATTATACTAATATGTAACATGCAATGTATTGTAATAGAAAATATGTATTCCTTTATTGCTATTTGACTTAAGCCTAAAAATCTTGTTAGTATTATTAACTTAAATTGTGATCCACAGTGGTTGTTTTCCACAGGAAGAAACGGGGAAAAGTTTATTTTAGCTTGTTTGTAGCCACCGTCATTTTCTACATCCCTATTTTTGTGACATTGCTTTTTAAAACTGATGATTTTACTTGGCACTGTGCACCTTATTTTTGACATTATTTGTGATATTTGTTAACTGTACAACATACTATGTACCATAAAATAATTTTATAAGCTACATGAAGGGAGGTTTATTTAACACAGATCTTCTAGTCACCTTCGGTTTAAGCTGTCTGCTGAGTGGAAAAAAAAAAAAAAAAATTCTGTTTCACTCTCCATAGTATTATATGTTTGTGGCAATAAAATTAATGAAAGTTGTATACCATGAAGTGTGTGAATAACAAAAAACATATGAATTATGTGCCTCACCTTTAAAAAGATTCTTAAAATAAAATCTGTTTATAAAATAACACATACCATTTATAAAACCTTTATAACTGCTCTCTCTCTCTCTCTCTCTCTCTCTCTCTCTATCTATCTATCCCCTACCTCTGTACATGTATAAAGCAAATTGCTATTACTTCCAGACTGAATGACTGACTGTTTGTCCGACTGATACTCGAACCCAGAACCTTGCCTTTTGCGTAAAATACTCTTCTGACTTGACCTATCAAGACATGACTTAAGACCCTCCTCACAGCATGACTTCTACCAGAACCTTTTTTTCAGGAGTGTTAGCCCATCAGCTGTGCAGGAAAACTTGGGCGAAGTTTTTATTCTCATGCTTTAATGCAGTGCTTTAGCCTGTCTGATTACATTCTTTAGCACTTTCCAGTATTATCAGCTGTGAAATTTTGTAACCGGGCAATTCTTTCCTTCATATTATGATACAGTAGCCTCCACTCCATCTTACATGATATTCTAATAACATTAATTATCCAAATTGGTTTCTTATTATTACTGCATACATACATACATGCAATTTTTAGTTATTAAAGAAACTGATAAATATGTTATGAAATGTATATTTACTGATAGTCATTTGTATTGTAGACTTCTTGCTAAGTTTGCCTTTGAGATAAGATTCAAATGTCTGTATTGTACCGAGCGAGGTGGCGCAGTGGTTAGCACACTGGACTCGGATTCGGGAGGACGACGGTTCAATCCCGTCTCCGGTCATCCTGATTTAGGTTTTCTGTGATTTCCCTAAATCGTTTCAGGCAAATGCCGGGATGGTTCCTTTGAAAGGGCACGGCCGATTTCCTTCCCAATCCTTCCCTAACTCGAGCTTGCGCTCCGTCTCTAATGACCTCGTTGTCGACGGGACGTTAAACACTAACCACCACCACCATCTGTATTGTAGGTGCACTTAGCTCTTAAATATTTTATTTAGTACTTGACAATATGGCTCTGCCTTGATTCAGTTCAGAGTATTACTATCAATGCACCATGACCTGAAAGGCCATTGCTAATTTTAGTCACATTGTGCCCTTCAACTTGAGAACAACCCCACAAAGTATTGCCCATGATTGTGCTTCAAGTAAATCCATTAACATTCTATTCCCTGAAGAATAAGAAAGTAAGTTCATAATGAAATTTCGACACAAATTCAACTTTATGCACTTTGTAAGAACTGAACCTAGCACAGTGTCAACTCTGAGAGTAAAACCCTGTAGTCTGAACGGGGTCATCTCCAACGGTGTATGACACAAAGGTTTTCCTTGAAAACTCACTCTCCTACACAGTCTTCAAATACTTGGTCTTTACAATATTTGGAATTCCGATTATTTTGAATGAATCATTGCATTTGGGAATATTGGCCACACTTCTCCTCTGCAGTGAAGTCTTTGCATAGAAATTAGATAAGAGGTACTTTTGAGGCATAAAAATGTCCGAGTCAAGATCTATTAGCAATTCATCGACTTAATTCTTCTAATGTTTTGGCGAAATAAGCTTACTGCTCCTTCTGATCTTCATTTCCCATTTATTAAAACCTTTCCTCCTACATGATTTCACCTTAGAAAAAGTCTACTCATTCTGCAAATTTATCATTGGAATTTGGCCTTGAGTCCAGATCCACTTGGTATACTAGCACTTTTTAGCTTAACGAACTATTCCTTCCCAATCCTAGGCAGGTGTAGGCTTTGTCTAGTATAGATACTCTCCAATGGCACCAAAAAGTCACCAGTGCCCTCTCAAGACTCATATTAACTCGCCTCACAGCACTGTCAACATTGGTCAGTAAACACATCGTTGATCATAACGCCGGAACAACTGTACGAAGTTAACATTAGTGGTCTGAGTCACAACCTATATCATAGGCCCAGTCACTACCAAGACTGGCACTGTGGTTCAGAACATCACTATGTTTCAGAAAATAAGAATATTGCAACTTAAGGCAGCTGATATTCTACAGGGTGGGCAGAAAGTAATTCTATTTCTATTTTTCCTCTCCTACAACATTGTAGGTATAAATACAAATTTCTGCTAATTTATGATTTATTATATATCATTGTCTTTCCAAAAGTTACAACTCCTTATATGCTCCAGTATTTTCTAGATGCTGTCTTAAATGAACAGGTATGTTTGCTGTGACCTTCCTCAAGAACTCAGCAGGAATATCACTCATGACTGCACAAATCTCTTTCTCAAGTTTGCCAAGAGTTTATTGTAGGCCTATGCTGTGATACACGTCTCCCCCCCCCCCCCCCCCCCCCCTCCATAAACAGAAATTCAGTGGGTGAGGTTGGGGTTTGTGCTGGTCGTTTTGTTGAGGCTTCTTCGATCTATCCATTGTCCTGTGAACACAGACAAAGCATATTGTGGGGAACTCCATCTTGCATAAACAACAGTTCATGTGACATGTCTCATTAAGAAATTGTAGGCAATACAAAATTTTCTAACATTTCTAGATATCTTTCAGTGTCAGTAGTGTTTCTCAACAGGCAAGGTCCAATAATGCAGGAAGAAGTCAGGCCACACCACTCTCTTGCTTTCAGCTTTCCCTAATTTTTTTAAATGGTCCCTTTGCAATTAACCTCTGCCCCCCCTCCCCCCCCCCCCCCCCCCCACATGAAACAGTATTATCACTCCACTGAATTTTTTCATACAGTTGTAGACAATCATGGCACGCGAAAATCATTTCACAAAATTCTACAAGCCTATCTCAGTCATTTGGGTACAATATTTGAATAATGAATCTTCCACAGTTTGTAATGTGACTTTGTGAACAATTGTACGTACAGAACAGTATGTGACACCGCTCTCTCTTGCAGCCCACCTTGTTGATTTTGAGGGGTTTGGCTTGAACATCTCCCTCAATGTGGCCACCTTTTTCTCTGACACCGAAGTTGAGGACCTTCCTGGTCTCTTTGTGTCCGTGACACCTCCAGTAGGCATTAATTTTCTGTGGCAATTTTTGTTTTTGCATCCAGAACAGCTTGCTTCCCGTATTGACCCCTTCACCACATTTGGACCTGAGTCACAGATTGACACACCTCATATCTTGTTGCAAACTGTGGCTCTCTTCTCAATGCTTAATTGTCCTGGCATCTCCATGGCGCTTCACAGGATCTGGAATATGAAAAAAGTGTCATACTTTAGTGTCTATAACTTCCACTGCAGCAATATAGGAAATCTTAAAATACAAAATAGGGAGTTCTTTCTGCCCAAATGCAGTATACCTTGATTTATCACAGGTCAAGATATATGACAATGTATGAAATTAAGAAAAGGTATACCTCTATTCACCCAAAGATTGGTTTGAACACTGCAATGCCTTAATCTACATGGTCATATTAGAGTTGATAGGCCTTTGCCTTTCTCTGATCTTTGAACTGAACTGACTTACACAGTCTGTCAGAGGGGAACTTAACAGTTTAACATGTACTCTGAACTACACTGCAACTTGGCATTTCTCATCAGAGTAAACCATTTCTAGAGATGACAGAAGTGACATGAGACAGAGAAAAATCCCTAGAGCCAACAGAGGTTCGAAGCATGGAGGTTTTCATTGATTGGTTGACTTGGGTGACTCATCATACTCCGTAGACATCACAAAAGAGAACCATCAGGGAAGGATAGCAAGTCAAGGAATACATTAACGAAAGACAAGGAAGTCAATCTATGCTGAGTATTAACAATAAAATAACACTAAAGTGCTTAATGTTACTCATGTTTGTCGGCTAAATTGAACCAAGTAAATAAGAAAGACAGCTGCTGCTTCAGCTATACTAAATATCTACTGTTCATGTACCACTGTTAGCTTAATTCTTACACTTACACCCACTTTCTGCAGTTGACTATGAAGTACAAGGCAGAGGGTACTTCGCATTGTACACTGAATTAAGATTTCTTCTAATTCCGTTCACAGTGTATAGGAAGAATGACTGCTTAAATGCCCCTGTGCATACTGTAATTAGTCAAATCTTGCTACGGAAGCCATACATAGGGAGCAGTAGTATATTCCCAGATTCCTGTCTTTAACAGTGTTGTGTGATAGTTGGTTTCTTCCATGTTAAGGTATATGTTTCAGATATTCGTGATATACAGTCATTTGACCATTCATATTGCCCTTCTTCATTGATCACACTGGCATTTTTCAATGCAAATAGTACCTACATTTTGTAAACCCTGAGTCTTGTTTAAATACATTAATACTTGTCATGGAATTGTGCAAACAACACTGCTTCATGCCATTTTAGTAACAGAGCTTTTCAGTCCTTGAATCGTAGTATTCAGATTATGACTACTGATGTGTTTTTCATTTGAATTGGTTGTGATTCTGAATTTTAAGGTGAGTGAAGATGCAAGGAGGAAGGAGAATATACTAATGAGTTATCTGAGGTAAGTAGCACTAAACAAACTGAGATTACTGACAAAAGAGCATCTGTTGAAGTTAGGGTGCAGGTAGCAGTAGAGGTCAATGAAAGATGCACAGTAAGCTATTTCAAGTTAGCTGTAGAACACACAATAAGAGGACCATGCAAACACCTAAAAATAAACAGCCACTGCAGTAATCACAAATGTTACATCATACTGACAAGTTTTTAGAAGAGAGCATAGTAGCTTGAAATGAACTTGCAGAAATTACTGAGTACTGCAGCCAATAAGACTTATCACAAATGGCAGTGCACTCATGCCATCATCAAATGAAATGACTAAAATCTGTAGTATGGGACCATCCAATTCAGAACAGACCTCTGCATGACAACTAATTCTACATACATCGAATCTATGAAACACAGCCTCCTGAAAGACTGGCTGGCATTTTCCCTACCCACACTGCCTGAGAAAACATCTAATTTTCCACCAAAGGGAGGTTAAAGCCCATGATATGCAACATGTGAATAAGACGGTGATAATCTATGCAGCAACTTGAATAGTTAACCTGACTTGTGAAGTATTCAGTATAGGTATATTTTGGACTTCCCATGAGTTCTATGAGTAGCACTCAGTTGTGGTTTAGTCAATAGTTTATTTGTGCTGTATGGCCAACTGCCTCACATTTAAAAAAAATATATGTTGGGTATGTCTTGGTAAGCAAACCTCGTGAGGCAATATGGTTCTCGTTTTAGCCAAACAGTAAAACACCTTGTGATACTGGAGCACACCCAGACTCAATTAGATGGTTACAATATTTTTTAAAAAAAAGGCATTGTACTCTCTTCATTAAGGACTATCTATCAAAGGAAGTGTGGAGGTGCTTAGATTTCTGCAGGTCTTAGACTCAATTCATTTAGTAATTGCACACTTACAGAGCACTATTCATGAAGGTCCTATACCTGTTCATTACTATTTCAATCTTAATGAAATGAAAACTGGGCATACATATGTACACTTGATTCATATTTTAATTGATTCTGCACAGAGTCTTCCAGGAAAATGAACACACAACTTTACTGATGATGTGCCTAGGACATTTAATGGGTATTCATGCATGAAAGACACTCACAGTGTGTGTGTGTGTGTGTGTGTGTTTAATGAAATAAAAACTGAACTGTGATGTAGATTTGGTTATTGCGCACAGACACTTCTAGAAACAGTAGTGATTTTCAAAAACGAATGAATTCTATCACTTTTTTAACAGTACTCTAATATGCTTAGCTCAGGTGAGTATAGTTTTTCTGAGTTTTACGCAGTTTGCTATCTCACACACAATATTCAGATACATGCAAATACATTCTATGTTCACATTTATAGTAGTTTTTAACACTGGTTGCTAACAACAGTAAAAAACTTTGCAAAGTGAATGTACAGTGCTGCTGGAAGCTTTTGAAACGCAGTGCACCTGGTATTTTAAATTGCAAGTGGAGTAACGACGTATTCTGGCTTTCAACTGATTCTGAATTAATAGTCTGGGAGTTATATTGGGTATCCATTTGCAAATGACTCCATGGCTATAAGCTTTGACATAAAGCAAGGAAATTTTGTTTCCCGACTCGGCGCGGATGAGCCAGTTCGGTGGGTCCATAATGACAATGTATCAGAAATTATGATTTATTCACCAATTACAAAGTGTAAGAGTGCCTCTGTTGGAGAGGGAACTTTTAACACAAACGGATCGGTGTTATTGTACACTGTATGTATGTTGGTATCCAATCTCCCAATATTTCGTTTCATATTGCGGGGGCGTCAGTGCTTATTGGCAGCCAACTGCCCCACAAATACAAAAATTATGTGTTGGGTATGTCTTGATAGCCATACCCCACGAGCCGTAAAGGCCCATGCACCATGAAAGTGGCGAACACCCTTTTTAAACCAGAACGTGCTTCAGGTATCATTAAGTAAACGTTAAGTTCGTGCTTCTATTCGAGCACATATACCATATATTATAAAATGAAAGGTTTAACACAACTAAGAATCGATATTATATATTAAAAATGCTTTTGTTGCTTATGAAATGCAGCATTGTGTCTTAGTTACTCTCCTAGGTAGTCTTTTTTCAGTTTTTTTACGCGAATCCAGTATGCACAACGCTCAACGCCATCTACCGTTCAGTCTGTGCACTAACGAGCAGTAACGCGACCTTGGCGCGATCTACGGCGATAGCTGTCGACTGTAGATGCGTGGTTTTAGCCGACAGATTGACTTACAAGTTTATTGTGATTAAGGTACTTGATCAATAGGAATCGTCTCTAGGCACCCTATGTTTATTGTTTTTGCTTTATGCGCCGCACTTCGGGGCTAAAATCCACCTTAAAATGCTAAATTAAACTGTTGAACATTACATTCACCTCTGTGTAGACATTGAAAATAGAACCGCATCAGACACCGTGAATAATATCCTGTATGCTTATAGTGCCTGCAGCAAGTTTACTATAATAAATACGTCACCATAAGTATATATATATATATATGATTGCAGTGCTCAACTAAAGGTACTTTGTATCTGTAGGTGGCAGAACGCTTTTTGTTGCTACGTGATGATCACTTTACAGGAAATATTTAACACACAAGGCACTTTCGTTGGCTTTAAAAAGCGAAGTTTACACGACTACATTTACGTTTCAAGCCTCTGTGCTATCTGCCACTGCGCATGCGGCACGCGTTTGCGCAACTCCGTGGCAATGTTGATAGCCAACGTTATTTCTGGTACAAGCACACCTAAATTCTGCTACAATACCAAATATAATTTAAGATATAGCCTACAAAAAATACAGGCTGGAAAAGGACTTAAACTACAAACAAATATATCCCATACCGTAACAGCCAACGATACCAAGGACGACTGTGAATGAGCCTCGAGATCGGTCCTGTTATATTGACATAACTAATATTAACGTGTTGTGTATTCCTATCGAAATTCTTATATTGTAATTCTTTAATCAGTCTATAACGGCGTTACAAACAGCTTGCTTTCCAGCCTTGGCATAGTAAATTCTCATTAGAATGAGATGAGTCTTCATGTTAGAACCGATATCATAGCCCTGGCCCCTCATGTCCTCCAAAGGTATTTTCACTTCCGCTAACTGTTTTAAGACTACCCCTGTACGCCCCCAACCAGACGTATCTCTTCCAAGTACAAATCCAAGAGTATGTTCACTAATATTTACATCGCTCACGCCAAGATCACAAAAAGCACTATCATTGTCATTTGCACAAAATCAGAACTATCTGGTGTACAGCCCAAAATTAAACTACAATATTTAGCAGATCTCAATAAAGGCAAATTTTTTAAACTACAATATTTAGATCTCAATAAAGACAAAATTTTATTCTTAATTTTTTGGTGGAGAATGCGAATTATTTCATTTTGTATGTTTGTATCCAGATAATGACGAAACTTACTTTCACAAAGCGTTGCTCTCCTATTTTCGCCGAGAACTGACTCAAATTCACCAAATAATTCGACCAATTTTTAAAAATTTCCTTTGTTGTGTGTGAACGGTTTGTCAGAAGCTCTTCTGAAGGGAAACCACTGTCTAACCAAAAACTGGATAACTGCTATAAGGCGTTCTATTACACCTTTCCAATGCCGAGTTTCTGCATTTAATATCTGCAGGGTTCCTGCATCGACAGTATTGACAGATTTTAATCTTTTACCGAGCTCTACCCACTTGGTGAGATTGTAATTGGCGAGCTCTATCCAGTTTTGGTGCGATTCTAAGTGCACTTGGGACCTACTGTGGCTAACTAATGTCTCAGAAATGTGCCACCAGTTATTACAACCACCTGAAAACTATAATTTTGTAATGTTCGAAAAGAGTTTATAGCTGAAACAAAAAGGAGCATTTTAACTTTTAGAATAAACTATTTCTTCTGAACAATTTCCGTTATCTGTTCTGGAGGCTCTAACAAAATCATGTGTTTTGTCGGGCCATTTTGCGGGTTCTGAATCAACTACATCACTGACAGTTTAAGTATCAGATGAGGGCTTGCTATAATCAGCTGAAACAGTTTCACATTCATCAGAGAGCTTGCATACAATATCATGTTTACCCAGCGACGTTCTAGGTACTTCTTCATCTATCTAAGGCTTACCCTGATTTACGTCTGCGTCTGGATTTGTGCCTGGATCATTCTGATCAAAGTCTTCTTTAGGTTGGAATAATTTATCTACAGAATACTTCAATTTTTTGTCTACATTTTCTCTTTCTGCTCGTCTTTTCCTATACTGGCAGCCTGAAAGGCGTTTCTTGCCGTCAGACACTGCAACAGTTTATACAATTTGCAATAATTTACGGCCTAATCAAAACACGTCGCGTCACAGTGAGAAAACGTTTTCACACCAAACTAATAATACGTTGGCACTGACTGCTGAATGTATAATTATCAGCTTTTAACACAATCGTTATTGCCTTTACTGAACACCCTCCAAAAGGAATGATACGGACGGTGATAGAGCTGTCTTTACCTATACCATTATTGTTCGAAGTGAAGAGATGAAAGTAAACCGTGTCTCTCAAATAAAATGTCTCCAATAAGTGCAACACATACAGACCTATATTGGTGCCACAATCCACAATTCGACCACTCTATCAAACACTTAACTCGCCACTTAGCTATTTACAAACAATGCAAGCCACCATTGCCGCTATACTATAATGAAAATGCCAACTGAGACGGCGTATCTACTGTGCACGGCTGCCAACTCCCAAAAATATTTGCCCCGTAAACGCAAGTCGAAACATCCCCAAGACTCAGTATTAATTAACTAAAACCTCTAAAAGAGAGTATCCAGATTTTTGTGTTAATTTTACTTATTTATTTGAAAATTATCCAACATTTCAAACATAATTTCAGTTTTTATGAAACATTCTCTAAATTTTAATGCTAATGCCAAGCAAACATAGCATTTTGAATGGATTATGTGTAGTACAAGATTTGCATTTTGTTGCAGAGAAATATGAACCATCAAAGCAGTCTTCGGCATTTCAATGCACAGCCTGCTTCATAGCTTTTTTTAAAAAAAATTACAATAATGTAAATAGAAAACATGCATAAATATAAAAATGCAGTAAATGAAGCAGGCAAAAAGGAATACAGACGTCTCAAAAATGAGATCGACAGGAAGTGCAAAATGGTTAAGCAGGGATGGCTAGAGGACAAATGTAAGGATGTAGAGGCTTATCTCACGAGGGTAAGATAGATACCGCTTACAGGAAAATTAAAGAGACCTTTGGAGATAAGAGAATCACTTGTATGAACATCAAGGCCTCAGATGGAAACCCAGTTCTAAGCAAAGAAGGGAAAGCAGAAAGGTGGAAGGAGAATATAGAGGGTCTATACAAGGGCGATATACTTGAGGACAATATTATGGAAATGGAAGAGAATGTAGATGAAGATGAAATGGGAAATACGATACTGTGTGAAGAGTTTGACAGAGCACTAAAAGACCTGAGTCGAAACAAGGCCCCCGGAGTAGACAACATTCCATTGGAACTACTGACAGTCTTGGGAGAGCCAGTCCTGACAAAACTCTACCATCTGGTGAGCAAGATCTATGAGACAGGCGAATTACTCTCAGACTTCAAGAAGAATATAATAATTCCAATCCCAAAGAAAGCAGGTGTTGACAGATGTGAAAATTACCGAACTATAAATTTAATAAGTCACAGCTGCAAAATACTAACGCGAATTCTTTACAGACGAATGGAAAAACTAGTAGAAGCCGACCTCGGGTAAGATCAATTTGGATTCCGTAGAAATGTTGGAACACGTGAGGCAATACTGACCCTACGACTTATCTTAGAAGCTAGATTAAGGAAGGGCAAACCTACGTTTCTAGCATTTGTAGACTTAGGGAAAGCTTTTGACAATGCTGACTGGAATATTCTCTTTCAAATTCTGAAGGTAGCAGGGGTAAAATACAGGGAGCGAAAGGCTATTTACAATTTGTACAGAAACCAGATGGCAGTTATAAAGAGTCGAGGGACATGAAAGGGAAGTAGTGGTTGGGAAGGGAGTAATACAGGGTTGTAGTCTCTCCCCGATGTTATTCAATCTGTATATTGAGCAAGCAGTGAAGGAAACAAAAGAAAAACTCGGAGAAGAAATCAAAATGTAGACGTTCGCCGACGACATCGTAATTCTGTCAGGGACAGCAAAGGACTTGGAAGAGCAGTTGAACGGAATTGATAGTGTCTTGAAAGGAGGATATAACATGAACATCAACAAAAGCAAAACGAGGATAATGGAATGTAGTCGAATTAAGTTGGGTGATGCTGAGGGAATTAGATTAGGAAATGAGACACTTAAAGTAGTAAAGGAGTTTTGCTATTTGGGGAGCAAAATAACTGATGATGGTCGAAGTAGAGAGGATATAAAATGTAGACTGGCAATGGCAAGGAAAGCGTTTCTGAAGAAGAGAAATTTGTTAACATCGAGTATAGATTTAAGTGTCAGGAAGTCATTTCTGAAAGTATTTGTATGGAGTGTAGCCATGTATGGAAGTGAAACATGGACGATAAATACTTTGGACAAGAAGAGAATAGAAGCTTTCGAAATGTGGTGCTACAGAAGAATGCTGAAGATTAGATGGGTAGATCACATAACTAATGAGGAAGTATTGAACAGGATTGGGGAGAAGAGAAGTTTGTGGCACAACTTGACCAGAAGAAGGGATCGGTTGGTAGGACATGTTCTGAGGCATCAAGGGATCACCAATTTAGTATTGGAGGGCAGCATGGAGGGTAAAAATCGTAGAGGGAGACCAAGAGATGACTACACTAAGCAGATTCAGAAGGATGTAGGTTGCAGTAGGTACTGGGAGATGAAGAAGCTTGCACAAGATAGAGTAGCATGGTGAGTTGCATCAAACCAGTCTCAGGACTGAAGACCAAAACAACAACAATGCATAATCCTAGTACAAATTAAAGAGAAAGAGAGGCCATATTTTTAAACATCTTTGTTGTACTTTTGAAAATGAAGGACTCCACAGTGAACATATTATTATGTTTAAAATTGCTCCATGTCATAAACTGACTTGGGGAAGTCTGTGGAAGATTCGTTCAGATACTGTTAAGTAACTAAACAGTAGCCAAATGGTCTACTTAAAACTTCAAGTCCGTTTTTTTTTTTTTTTTTTTTAATTCGCTAACATCGGCGCTATACGACTGTCACCTGTTTCACGAATCCGTTATGGGAACGAGATAACAACCAGTGATGTTCTACGTGTGACAAATGAAACGTACTTTTGAGCAAGAGTAATAGAATATTATGTGATTATATACGCGTTTTTATTGTACATACGAATAGAACTATTATCTATATCAATTTGTTCAGCCCGCATCTCGTGGTCATGCGGTAGCGTTCTCGCTTCCCACGCCCGGGTTCGATTCCCGGCGGGGTCAGGGATTTTCTCTGCCTCGTGATGGCTGGGTGTTGTGTGATGTTCTTAGGTTAGTTAGGTTTGAGTGGTTCTAAGTTCTACGGGACTGATGACCATCGATGTTAAGTCCCATAGTGCTCAGAGCCATTTGAACCATTTATCAATTTGTTCAATAATAAATATTTCCAATTTTTTGTGGGAGTCAACGTTTCTTTCGTAAATCTGAGCACACTGTTTCTGTACGGTAGATAATTTTCAGTAAGACCCTTGATTTTATGAATAATTTGTGTTTCCCACCTATTCTCACATTTCTTTATTTATGCAAGACGTATTTGCCGCCCCCAAAAATCTGCCGCTCTGGGCTATGGCACAGTTCGCCCTCCCCCCTAGAGTTGGCCCAGAGCAAATCTAAAGTCAAATAAAACCATTACAATAAAAGTAAACAGTGCAACAATAATTCATATGTACAAAAGTAAATATTGCTTGAATTGCCCCATTTACGAATGAAATTTTATTCAAAACACAGTTCAAATGGCTCTGAGCACTATGGGGCTTAACATCTGAGGTCATCAGTCCCCTAGAACTTAGAACGACTTAAACCTAACTAACCTAAGGACAGCACCAGCTCACACATCCATGCCCGAGGAAGGATTCGAATCTGCGACCGTAGCGGTCGCGCGGTTCCAGACTGAAGCGCCTAGAACCGCTCGGTCACACCGGCCGGCTGAAATTTTATTCCTTTCAACATTAGATTACAACTGGATCAATTAGTACACCCGTAAACAACGTAAACAGGCATTTTTGATGAATCAACCAAGCCTCCACGTAATTTAAGCACCCAACATTGTCGGAACTAGGCTCGGGAAAGTGAAGTTACGTGGATGTATACCCGCGGCTCTAGTTAAGGTGGCGGACATCGGCTTCAAGTCGGTGACGTAATGACACCTCCCTTCTCTTTTTACCTCCATGATTGACAGAGATTACTGTGACAAAAGTGAATTAAGATTCGACACACAGGTCCAATACTCCAAGCTCGATGGAAGGCGAGAGCTATTTATTCCGTAAAAATATTAGTTTGTGTTCAGTGCTAAATTACGAGCAAGGATAAGGCAGCAGCGCTGTTAGACGTTTGCCTGCTCATCGTGACACCCTACATCAAGCCACTGATTCAATCTATTTTGGCATTAAAAGCATCCTACCAAGGCTTGTGCTTTTTGAAGTCGGTGGTAGGCTTACGTAAAAATTGATAAAAGTATCTCAAAAACGGCTTTAGAGACGAGGCCAGTATTTATAGTATTTGGTTGATAAAATTTCTGCCTTTTCACTGTTTGACAATGATGAAGTAAAAAATGTTGAAAATTTAACGAAAGAGCATTTACCAGCCTATGGTAAACATTATATCCCGTCAAATGAAGAACTTTTGAGTTCCATTCTACTGTTAAGTTAAATTAGTAAATACAGAAGTTGTGTCTCTTTAGTTTTCTCTTTAGATCACTATTTTGTTACTTGACATTCTCTTTTTTATTTTAGAAAAATACATCTACGAATTTATTCGAGGCAGAAGCAAGTCATTGTTCGATCGTCTTAAAATTGATGACATTTTTTTCCACTAGTGGTCTGGGGTGTGGCCAGAAAATGCTTTTTTTCGAGAAGCCAGAAAGGAGATCTCAACGTTGGGGGCAGTGAACGATAAAGCTAAAAAGCACAGAAGTTGACGCAAGTCCAGTGCTTAATTTGAAAATTTTAGGTGCCGGGAGCCACGAACGCACCTCTTCAATCATACAATCCCCTCCCCCTCCGCCCCCCCCAAAAATCAGTTTCCAATTTTTGAAAAAAACGTTCAATGAGAAATCTTTTTTCTCAGAGGACTGTTACGAATTTCAGGTTTCTGAAACATAATTGCTTATAATCAAAACAAAAAAACCTACAAGATTTTAACATAAAAATGAAGTTTTACCGTCTGTCCCCATAGCAGTCTCGCTTTTCTCCCAATTTCTGCTCGATATATCAGCCCATTTCGGTAGTCCTAGTTACTTCGAGATCATGTTTTTAACTGCCGCCAGTCGCAACGTTCAGCCAGTTGCATTGCAGCTGAAACTTCCTGGCAGATTAAAACAGTGTGGCGGGCCGAGACTCGAACTCACGGTGAGGACGGGGCATCCGTGAGTCGTGATTGGGTAGCTCAATTGGTAGTGCACTTGCCTGCGAAAGGCATAGGTCCAGAGTTCGAGTCTCGGCCCCTCACACAGTTTTAATCTGCCAGGAAGTTTCATACACTCCGCTGCAGAGTGAAAATTTCATTTAGCATTGTAATGACTCGCTGAACATGTGTCCCGTACTTATGAATAAAACACTTAGCGATGAATGATAGTGAAGATATTTCATCACATCACGTTAGTCGCCCATTACCACATTCACTGGCGCAGGCGCAGCGGTAAATTATAGTTACATTGCGATTTAATACACGTGCACTATTTTAAATCTCCGGTGTGGACTTGCTTTATCGCGTTCAAAATAAATTACCTGGGAGGTGCCAACCGAAATTAAACCCTATGCACAACTTCCATCGTTTAAAGCAGTTTTTGTTACGTTGCGTACAGTAACATTGGATTACTTATACTGAACGCAGAAACACAACTATGAAAATTTTAAAAAAATGTTCATTTCCTGTTAAACAGTGAAAAATAGGCACACTGGTGTTTCACTTATCAAATAAACATTGAATTCTAGAATCCTTCTATACTCAGTACAAATTTTCGTGTCTCAAGTTTGGCATCGAGTCAATACGTGTTACCATAATTAAATTGCAACAGTATTTTTTTTTTTGCAACATTAAAGTCAACCAGCAAAAAAATAGAGGCTATATGAGTTTAATTTCACGAAATAGGTGTCATGTATGTCTTGGGGCAACATGGCAACACCAATCAAACAAAAAGGGGCCTCAGACGACAATACAGAAAGACTAAAGATCACACTAAAGAGATTTATGTGTATTTTCGGTCGATCCATGGTGTGTGGTTTGGTCAGCATCGTCTGGTCCTATCGTCTACAGGCGCTTTAGGGAGCGAATCTGATTATTCCGCCAAAACGAAAATTAGCCCATAACGCCAGCAATCCAGTTTCCATTAATACGTAGTTAATTCTTATTTTAATGGCATACAAAACAACACGAAAACCTACCGAGCCAACCCAGTATAAATAAAAACACAAGCCAGTCCTCAACCTTTCATATTTCAACGCTCTATCAAGAGTTCACTGATCTCACTCAATACGCACTATCATAATGGTACGATATCGTTCAGCTGATTTCGTCATAGCTGCATTTATTCTAAAAATAGAATGCAAACCGCTTGTTTATAGCTTTTTACACCAGATTGAAACTCTAGTTTGCATCAAGTGAAGTACTTAGAAACCTTGGTAAATCAGAAACTTACCAGATAATTGTGGTTCGGATTCCCATGCAGGCCGATATCTTCGCATCGTAAATAGGTAATAGATATCTACTTCCTCTCTTTCAGTTAATATAACCTAAAAATGACAGCATCACCGAACACAACAACAAACAAAACATCGGAAAAACAGCTACAACGTCCATCTAAATCCGCAATTTTCAGCAGCTTTGTTCGGAATATGTACTTCTTCGGTGAATGCACGAAAGAACCAAACATGGACGCAATATGCTACAATGAAGACTCTGCATTGTTGTCTTAAGTCTGAAGAAATGACAACCATTTGTCAAATGTCGGTCGAAATCATTGCTTACTATCTTTCACACTTCAAAACTGTAAATCACAATTATAAAGCTCTCTTTAGTTCCTTAAGGCAGGAATAAAAAAATTATGGACTAGTAGCTACGGCTAGCAATGTTGGAACACGCTATGACATCGATATAACATCTTGCAGCCATCGATATGAAGCTAACACCAAACACTAGAGACGAAAAATGGAAAGGTGTATCTGGCTGGGTGTTGTGTGATGTCCTTAGGTTATTTAGGTTTAAGTAGTTCTAAGTTCTAGGGGACTGATGACCATAGATGTTAAGTCCCATAGTGCTCAGAGCCATTTGAACCATTTTTGGAAAGGTGCATCGATTGATTTGGAGAAGAATACAGAATTTTGTGCTGCCAAGGTACGCTGGAGAGAGTGGCAGTGTCAAAGAAAGACAAAAAGAGACAATCTATGTAAGAGAGGAGAGAATGGCAGTGGTGAGGCAGAAAACTGATATGACTTACAAACTTAGAAGTTCGGCTTCAGGGGCTGCTCAGTAATGAATTGCTGTAAAACGTTTGTAAGCTTCATACAATTTTATTTTTTTAGATTGGTTTAATTCATTTTAACTTCACTTTAAAACAAAAGGCTTAGTATTACACTGAACTGCACATTGGTGAGAGGTCTGGTGCCATTAACGCTGCGATATTGGAGGGTTCCGTGGCGTGGCAGTAAATAGACATCAGCGCACTGGCATATAAACCGCCATGAGTAGTGCTACGGGGAGCATATTATAACATACTTGCCTACAGCACTGTCAATGCCGCTTTGCGAGCTTTTTGTCCAGGAAATGTTTGGATAGTAGCATCAAAGTTTAGTTGCATTGGCAAATCACGAGGGTTGCCCTGAAGGTAATGCACCGCATTTTTCTCTCAACCGAAAATTCTATCAATGCGAAACGTTACATATGTATTATTTGAAGATTCCTAAGTGCGTGCGCCAAGTTTTTGTCACTCCCGACAGATAGTGTAGCTGCAGGACAGTTTCAAAATTGCGTTTGTAGGTGATACGTTACAAGCAACGTGCCGTCATTTAATTTCTCACTGCAGAAAAAGAAACCGTTTGGAATATTCACAAACGCTTGTGCAAAGTCTATGGAGAATCTGCTGTTGCAGAGATACAGTTAGTCGCTGGGCGCGGAGGGTGAAGTCATCAGAAGATGATTCGGCGGAGCTGCACGATTTGCAGTGGTCGTGGAGACAACCCACGGTTGTCACACCTGACATGTTTGCAGCGAGTTAATGTTGCCATTCGCGAGGACAGACGCATTACGACTCGGCAGTTAGTTATGCATCTGCCAATAAGCAAAGTAAGTGTGGATGCAATTATCCGCACTTTGGATATTCAAAACTGTGTGCAAGATGGATCCCGCATTGTCTAACGGTGGACCACAAACCGCACAGAAAAAACATTTGTCTTCATTTGTTGCAACGTTTTGAAGCTGAAGGGACGGCCTTCTTGTCCCGGTGCTTCCGCCAGTAAGGCCATGATCACCGTGTTCTGTGTCTGTGAATGCGTGATTCTCATTGATGTGATGCTAAGAGGCGGTACCATTAATTCAGAAGCAAATGTCAATACATCAACAAAACTCAAGGCACGCTTCCGTCGACTTCGGCCTCACAGCAACCAGAAGAGGTTTTGTAGCATCACGATGACGCTTGGTCCTACACAGTTCTGAGGACTGCTGAACACATCGCGAAACAGGATTTGACAGTGTTACCCCATCCATGCTACAGTCCTGACTTAGCCCCCTCGGACTTCCACTTGTTTGGGCCATTAAGGGACGTCATTCGAGGAAGACATTTGGAGGAGGATGAGGAGGAGGTGATACACAGAGTGAAACACTGGCTCCGCCACTATAAGGATTAGTACAGACAGGGCATACATTCTCTTGTTTCGCGCTGGAGAAAGGCCACAGAACAGGATGGAGATTGTGTGGAAAAATAGGCTGTGTAGATAAAACACTATTCTTTCGTATGTGTAATTCACATTGCATTCCATGTCCGCATCTCGTGGTCTTGCGGTAGCGTCTTCGCTTCCCGCGCACGGGGTCCCGTGTTCGATTCCCGGTGGGGTCAGAGATTTTCTCTGCCTCGTGATGACATTTCATCATCATTGGCTTGCAAGTCGCCGAAATGGCGTCAAGTAAAAAGGACTTGCAATACGGCAGCCGAACTTCCCTGCATGGGGCCTCCCGGATAACAATGCCATACGATCATTTCATTACATTCAATAAAGAATTGTTGAAGAAATAAATGCAGTGCATTACTTTCTGGGCAACCCTCGTACATTCAGTTTCCTTGTTTCCAAATCTGTTTAGATGTTGTAGTCGCATAGTTGATCTGACGCACATTTTAACACTAGTCAGAGTGCTGAAAGACATTTCTACTTCAGCTACAGTTACTGGAAGAGTGTAAAAGATGTGCATACATACACATACTTTTGGTAACAAGCTTAAAATTTTAATCTTGTGCATCTGATTCGACTGTTCTAATAGTTCCAAGGTAATGTATTCAGATTCTGAAGTATGAGTTATTTTCAGATATTTAATTTCTTCTTCTAAATCTCTTGTGACATCATATGGGTATTCACTGATAAATAACTTGCATGCCTCAGCGACCTGTTCGTTAGTCACCTTTAAGTATTTCCATAAAACCCAAAAGTTTCATCTAAAATCTTCACTGTTTCTAATTGGGCTCTCAAGCTAGACATTAGAGAGTGAACAATAGCATAAATGCATTTATCTTGAATAAATCTTCTGCCACTTCATTCCTGGGTTTAGAATGAAATGACTTCCTTTTCTTACTGCGCACCTCCAGAAATTCAGGATCGATATTAATTGCATTGGCAGCAACTTTAGACCTGGGAGAACGGCCTCCTAATTTTCGCGAAGATATTTTAAGCCATTTAATAACCTCTCAAAGTGTCTTACCTCAATATCAATGGTAGTATTTGCATCTTATAGTAATATGCTTCTATAGTCATTTTGTACCAACATCTTTAGCTAAATTAATCCATGGCCCACACTATCCGAAATACGTCATACCACAGAATGTGTTTGATCTGACGAATTTAACTAACTGAGAGTTTCAGCAGCAATGCCAATCTTATCCAAATGGGGTGCAATTGGTATTTCGGCGTCGATCAGGTCACTCCAAATGGTATCAAACATGGAATATAAAGAACTTTCAAGACTGTTTCAGAACAGGTAGACCGCTACTAAACAGGTTGTAAAGAAGTTGAATCACTCCAAAAAACGTATCTGCTTCATGGCAGCTCTCGGCTGCAAGTATTCCAGATAACGCTATAAAAAGCTCACAGAGAAAATTTGTGTGACGATCTCACTGCAGAAAATGTGTCTGAGCGCCTTTATAAGACCGTCTAATATTATCTGGCTTTAAAATTGTCCGCGGCATTCACTGATTAGAACTGAGTGTTTCACAAGTTTTGATCGAACTAAATGTGCAATACTGACTGCCGTTTTCTGATTACAATCTACGAATTCCAAAAAAGTTCAAATATTTAGTATTTATCAGTTTAATTCCCGAAGTAAATCCTTACAAACTTTCGAAAGTGACTGCAACATGCGGCAAGAAGCACAAAGGCAAAATTGCATCTGGAGAAGAGGTCAGTTGATAAAGGTTGCATATTGTATGAGAGCTGGGGTGTGGGGGGAGGCTTACATCCCTCCAGAAATAATATTTCCTTAGAAAATGACGAAGGAGAGTTTGAAGAGTGGTGCCTCTCCTGGATCACTAATGATGTGTTTGGACACTGGGTATATCAACTCACATATGCATCTCACATGGCCACAACAGTTTGAGAAACATATATAGCCAGCAGAAGAAAATCCAGCCTTGTTTATTTTGGACAATCACTCGTCACATTTGAGTACGACTGCCGTCGTTTATTGGAAGGACTGTAACAGTCATGGGCTTACCATTCCTCCACACAGCAGCCACAACAGCCACAAACTGCGGTCATTGGATTACTGCTTTTTCAAGCTGCTGAAGAACTTTTGTTCACAAGTATGCGACCAGTGGCTCATAAATCACCCTGCATACGTAATTGCGAAAGAATTTATTGCTGAATTGTTGGGAAACGGTTACAAAAGAACGAAGACAACAAAAGCGTTCGAGATATGCGATATATATCCAGTCGATAGTCGCATATTTACCGAGGAAGATTTCATGGCTTCGACTGTTGCAGACGAGAGTGAGAAATTTAATGATGCATCCACAGTTGAAACTGGGTCTCTCCAGAGTCAAACTTCACAGACATCTACAAGTGAATCATAGCCAGGACGAAGTACCTACGTTTATCCAAAAGAAATAATTCCTTTGCCAAGAAGAAAAAAATTTCCAAAAACGACAGAAGAAATGGGAAAAGTCAGAAATAGTATCCGGCACACATTCAAGAACCCGCTGGAATCCGAATCAACAGAACAAAAAAGAATGAAACCAAAGAGGAAATTGTTTGATTCAGATGAAGCAAACAAAAAGAAAGCAAAGCATAACTTAAATAAGAAGACTAAAAATCCACAAACTTTCCACTGTCCAGACAGCACTACTGAAAAGTACAATGATCCTCCAGAAGAAGAGTGTACACAATGTCTCTAGCGCGAGGAGTGGTGGCATGAATCCTCCTCTGGTTATGAAGGTTCTGGAAACTTTATTTGTGATCTCTGTTAAACAGATTTTCCTCCGATTGGAAAGTTTTTGCAGGTTTTTATTCACACGCCATAGGATTGTTCATTACATCAAATCTTGTATCAAAAGTAGCTGTGATATGTTGAGAAACAAGACGTACAGGGTGTCCATAAAGTCCCTTTACAATTTCAAAATTTTATTACGTCAGTTGTTGAAATATTTTAACAAAATTTCTTTTATTGTAATGAATGTTTGCTAATGTTTTTATTTATACTAAAATTTTGTGTTTCAGATACTCTGTTGATGGAAGGAATTGAATATCTACAAAATGGCAACTCCTCAAGAGAAGGCTAAATATGTGTCCTGGTTTATTGAGATAAAGTCGGGTGTTCAGACTCGACGAAGCTTCAGAACGAAGTATGGAAGAGATCCACCATCGCGCCCTTCAATCTGTGCATGGCACAAAAAATTTATGGAGACAGAGACAGTGTTGGATAAAGGAAGGAGCGGGCGACCAAGAATATCCGAGGAACACATCGATCGCGTTTTAAACGTCTTCACTCATTCACCTACGAAGTCCATCCGCACTGCTGCCAGACAGTTGCAACTACCACATTCAACTGTGCATATGGTCTACCACAAGAAATTATGGCTGTACGCTTACTGAATGCAACTGTTACAGACATTTGAGCCAACTAACAAGTCAAAACGGACAGAGTTTGCACTCAGCATGCTGGAACGCCGTTTGGAGGATGAAGCATTCTCAAGTGAATTAGTTTCAGTGACGAGGAAACTCTTCATGTTTCTGGGAAACTGAACAGACACAATGTGAGAATCTGGGGATCTGAACACCCCCATGTAACTAGGGAGCTCCACCAGGATAGTCCAAAAGTGAATGTGTGGTGTGGAATCATATGCAACCGAATAATTGGTCAATTTTTCTTCAAGGAGTCAACAATTACTGCAGACGTTTACCTCGACCTGCTGCCCGAATATGTAACAACAAAATTTATTGGCTTACAACCAACTGACATTTTCCAGCAAGATGGTGCACCACCACATTGGGAACTGCATGTTCGTCGGTTTCTTAATGAAACATTTACAGGCAGATGGATTGCGAGGGATGGGCCAATTCCTTGGCCACCGCGTTCTCCAGATATCATTCCCTTGGACTTCTTTTTATGGGGGTATGTAAAAGATATCGTTTATCAGACACAGATACGGGACACTGCTGACTTGCAGAAAAGCATTCATAATGCCATGGCCACCATTGATGATGCTATGCTACAACGAACATTGCAAGAGATCGAGTACCATCTTAATATGCTTCATGCAACTAAAAGGGCCCTTGCAGGGGTCTATTAAACATTGCCAAAAAATTTTTATAAACACTGATTACAATAAAAGAAATGTTGTTAAAATATTTCAACAACTGCCGTTGTTATAAAATTTTGAATTGTAAAGGGACTTTATGGACACAGTGTGATTGTCGTTTGTTGTGAGTCCCAGCCCAGACAGCGTCCATTTGCACAGCCAAAGCCTGTACAGCAAACTGACCATTGAGGAAAACTTCCATATACAGAAGGCACTAGCAGAAGGAAAACAGGTCCTAAACGAATACAATACACTCTGCAAGGGCACACTATTTAACACATTAAAGGAACTTTACAAACAAAGCAGCACAAACAGGTTATAATCTACACACACACACACACACACACATACACACACACACACACACACACACACACACACACACACACACGAAAAATGGACGCATTAAAATCTGCAAAGACGCATCATTTACGCACAAAAGGAATACCATGTAAAAGACAACACATACAGCTAAGAAGTGCACAGAAAACACATACACACACACACAAACACGCACACACACACACGCATGCATGCATGCATAAACAAAGATAAAATGCAAAGAAAACTCAAATTTGCCGCCGAACTCTCTGGTGAACAAATTAACACTGAGTGGGCTGGGAGACACAATAAACCACAATCACACTGTGTTTTGGTGAAGTGAAAAGTGTTTTACTACGTTATTTGTGGAAAATACTTGTTATAGTTATGTGTGCATCACAACACCTCATCACTATCCAGAGAATGAAAGTGGTTGCCACACGAAAACCTAAGTAAAAACGCATATAGGAGCGAAAACATCGTGACAAACTAAATTACATTCTAGAAGATAGGTTAACTCCTAGCAAAATACTTTCTCCTCGACATCGTTTGGGGACAAGCTACCTGTAGTAATAAACACACAAGTGATCTGGAAAATTCATGCACACCAAATGTAAAGGTATTTACAAAAGAAACCAAAGAAACCATCTATTGTTTGAACTAAACATCCACATAATTTTATAACCATTTAAGAAAAATGTTCACATTACAGAATAAATAAAAACGAAAACCCCCTGATGATGACACAGAAGTGCCGAAACATGTTTGGGTACTGAGAAAAAACGGTGTTTTGCATAACAGGCGGACCTCACATCCAACAATTTCAACTGCAAACACGGCCAACCCAAGGAGCTGCAAACCAAAATGATGAACCCTGTATTATGTTTATGTATACTATAAATTAAACGATGAAGAAGAACTGAATGACACATATATTTTGCTCATTTAATAACAATGTGCAAATTAATTTACCTCACAAGAAATGCACTCTTATCCCAAGGTCGGGTAAGACTGCATATTTGCATTACTCTTTTTTCTAAGTGCAAATTACAGTTTAAATTATACATATGACTTTCGGACTATTTTACGTAATAGGCAAAATTCAGATGAAATGTCAATTAAAATACAATTGTAATTTGTGAAGTTTCCTTCAGTGCGTGGCTAACTAAACCTTAACTGTGCAATCTTGCCCCACTTTACTGTATAGTAAATTGTCCACATTGCTGAGCACTGTAAAAGTAAGAAAAATGTCATCCAAACATTAATATAATCAACATTTGTTTCCCTGGGCTGGTAATTCCATACAGACACACCAAACTATATAATACGAGAAGTGTTCAATAAGTAATGCAACACAGTTTTCTGTCGGCCAGTTTCGGTTGAAAAACTGCAGAATTTGTTGTGAGACAACACGGATTATTCCTGCCTCAGCACCTATAGTTTCTGAAGTTCCGATCGGTGGCGCCGCTATACAAAGCCTTCAAAATAGCGTCTGTGACGGAGGTACGTTCCAAGCACAGAGCTGTCATAGAGTTTCTTTTGGAGTAAAACCAGAGCATCGCAGATATTCATAGGCGCTTCCAGGATGCCTGCAGAGACCTGGCATTGAACAAAAGGAGGGTGAGTCGCTGGGTGAGGTGTCTGTCATCATCGCAACAAGGTCGCGCAAACCTATACGACGTCTCACATGCCGACCTGCTGCATACAACTGTGACTCCTGCAATGTTGGAATGTGTGGACACTCTCCCTGGACGTATCACAATCAAACACGTTGCTGCTGAACCAGAAGTTCTGATGGTAGTGCTGACACTCACCCATTAGTTGGGGTATTCAAAGGTGTGTGCCCACAGAGTTCCTCGCCAAAGAGCAAAGAAGGACCATCTTCAATTTCTCCTCCTCCATAGCAATGCAATGCCTCATACAAGTCAGTGCACACGAAAGGAGCATACAAAACTTCACTAGACTATTCTTCCTCATCCACCCTACAGCCCGGATCTCGCACCTTGTGACTTTCATCTGTTTGGCTGCATGAAGGATGCACTCCACAGGAAGCAGTACGTTGATGATGGGGAGGTTACTTACGCAGCAAGACGTTGGCTCTGACGTCGACGAGTAGGGTGGTACCATGCAGGCATACAGGCACTCCCAATAAGGTGGAGTAAGGCCGTCCCACTAAGCGGATATTACGTTGAAAAATAGCGTTTTGTAGCCAAAAAAGTGGGAAATAATATGGTTTGATGGAACCCCAAATAAAACCAAACTGGTTTCAGAAAAAGTATTCTGTTACTTATTGAGCACCGGTCGTATTTAATACGGTATATGACGCCTTACCAGTTTGTCCTTTTGAGTCTTGTTACCTTTTTAAGTACCTTATAATATCTACAAGTTCTCCAACAGTGCTGAATGTTTCATTGTTAAAATAATTTTAGTTCAAATACTGTTTCCTTCTATTTGCATTATTATCTGTGTGCAGTGCAGGCTTGTTGTGCATCTAGGTATTGTAAAACCGAAACGAATTTTGCTTTCGCTTATTTAGTCTCTCTTTTAGGAGAACACTCGTAGAACAAATATCAAGTTCTCAAGCGATCTGTTGCGAAAACGAGAAGATAAGGAAGACACAAAAGCATGAAATCAATTACTGTAACGTGAGTGATTGCGTCGTGAATCTTTCAACTTCTGGTTTTCTATAGTATATATTGCCACTATCCCACATCAACGTCTGTACTCTGCGAGGTCTTAGGCAGCTTCCACACTGGAGATTTCATCGCAGCGATTAAGTCCAATGGATCAGCCGCTGAAATGCGCGTCTATGGAGCGTTTGGGTTGCGGAGACGAATTGCCGGGCACTCGACTGGGCAGCGAGCAGAAGCTCTGTGGTAAGAGACTTCTCTGTGCCTGTCCGAGACAATTATGGAATTGTACTCTGATGAGGAGTATTGCGTTTCGTTTTATTATTGAAAGGAAAATACAAACACCACCGACATCAACGAAAATAGTGGAGTATCCCATGTTAAGTACTTAAATGAAATAAGGAAATTTCTTTTCAGTTTATAAGGAATTGAGATCAAATGATTAGGTCGGTTGATAAGGTAAAGAATGAGGAGGTTTGCAGCATAATCGGCGAGGAAAGGAATATATGGAAAACACTGACGAGAAGAAGAGAGAGGATATCTGTTAAGACATCAAGGAATAACTCTTTTGTTATACTAGAGGGAGAGGGTAAAAACTGAAGAGGAAGACAAAGACAGGAATCCATCAAGGAAATAATTGGGTACCTATGTTGCAAGTGCTAGCCTGAGATGAATTCGTGGCAGACAGCAATAAAATCCTGGAAATGGAAAAAAGAACACATTGACACCGGTGTGTCAGACCCACCATACTTGCTCCGGACACTGCGAGAGGGCTGTACAAGCAATGATCACACGCACGGCACAGCGGACACACAAGGAACCGCGGTGTTGGCCGTCGAATGGCGCTAGCTGCGCAGCATTTGTGCACCGCCGCCGTCAGTGTCAGCCAGTTTGCCGTGGCATACGGAGCTCCATCGCAGTATTTAACACTGGTAGCATGCCGCGACAGCGTGGACGTGAACCGTATATGCAGTTGACGGACTTTGAGCGAGGGCGTATAGTGGGCATGCGGGAGGCCGGGTGGACGTACCGCCGAACCCATCGTTCTACCATTCCTAGACCGGCAAGGGAACTTGCTGTTCCAACAGGACAATGCACGTCCGCATGTATCCCGAGCCACCCAACGTGCTCTAGAAGGTGTAAGTCAACTACCGTGGCCAGCAAGATCTCCGGATGTGTCCCCCACTGAGCATGTTTGGGACTGGATGAAGCGTCGTCTCACGCGGTCTGCACGTCCAGCACGAACGCTGGTCCAACTGAGGCGCCAGGTGGAAATGGCATGGCAAGCCGTTCCACAGGACTACATCCAGCATCTCTACGATCGTCTCCATGGGAGAATAGCAGCCTGCATTGCTGCGAAAGGTGGATATACACTGTACTAGTGCCGACATTGTGCATGCTCTGTTGCCTGTGTCTATGTGCCTGTGGTTCTGTCAGTGTGATCATGTGATGTATCTGACCCCAGGAATGTGTCAATAAAGTTTCCCGTTCCTGGGACAATGAATTCACGGTGTTCTTATTTCAATTTCCAGGAGTATATATATATATATGTGTGTGTGTGTGTGTGTGTGTATTTGCTCTGGTAATGGCTAATCTAATAGAGAAAAGTGCATAAATGGGTACTAGTAGTATATTACCAGATTACTTTATGGTAGATAAAATTCCTATTTTGTATGTACATTTACTTTAAGGTATGTTTAAGAGTAATCTGCTCTGGTATATGACCAACTTTTCGATAATTAAACTACTGACAGAATAATTCAGGGACCACTGATGAATCAGATGATATAGGAGAAACTGTGGTATGACGATTTGATGTACTTGGGCTTGGACTGGATGCAAGGACAGTAATAGGGGGATTTGAGTGAATAGGTATTGGTTTGCATGAAGTCAATTGAAAATTACAGTTTTCTAATGAAGTGTAAACTGTGAACTCAAAACTTACATTATTTCAAATTTGGAGTCCATCTTCAAGTGCTATGGCAAAGGTTTAAAACCATCTAATAATGACAGTAGAAAATGCTTATCAGGGTCATCTGCTACAGGCTTCAATGAATTTTTCTCTTGATGTTTGCTGCAAGCACATGAAACAATTTCTCCTCCTCTCTCACCCATTATCTCTTATGAGAAATGGAGGCAGCTCCACCATGCGACAACTACTTGCAGTGTAGTGTGTATAAGTCCACGGTTCGTCTTAGTCTGAGGTCACGAAACTGTTCCTCTGATGGAACACTTTGAGAATCTTGGTGCCTTGATGGAACACCTTGTTTATTTTGGAGGTTGATAAGATTTTTAAAAATGAAAAAAAATTTTTATTCCGTGTTTACTTCAGAATTTAAATCATAAATAATAAGATAGAAATCACAACAAAATTTAAAGCAAATGGTTAGTATCGTCCAAAAGTCGGACAAATGCCGTGTTATTCACTGTTTTCCGCGGAGCACTTGATGCAGTGTTCCACAGAACACAATTTCGGAAACCCTGGTCTAAGTAAACCACTGGTCCCCAGAATTCTGACGATTCTTTTATAAGTCTGCACATAATGACTTGTTCACTGTTGCATCTTTTAAAACAAAATCCCGTCGATGGAATAGTTTCTTTCTGAGAGACAACAGCTGCGAAGTTTTTTTCAAAGATGATATTGCCTTATGATGTTCATAAAATCGCAGAAATTGTTGCCTAACGTCACACATATCTACACTGAGGTGGAAAAAGTTATGGGATACCTACAAATATCGTGTTGAACCTTGTTTTTGCCCGGTGTAGTGCACCAGCTCAACGTGACATAGACTCTTTAAGTCTCCTGCAGAAATATCGAGCCATGTTGCGTCTACAGCCATCCATAATTGCGAAAGTGTTGCTGGTGCACGAACTAACCTCTCGATTATATTCCATAAATGTTCAATGGGATTCACGTCGGGCGACCTGGATGGCCAAATAATTCGTTCGAATTGTCCACAACGTTTGTCAAACCAATCATGAACAACTGTGGTCCTCTAAAACGTAACTATTCTTAGGTTAAACATTTATATTGGGGTTTGTGTACTCACCCTTAATGACGATCTGTGGCAGCTGAAGTCCTAAGTTTTCAGTAACTGTAATATTTAACTTCGAAAAAGTTAATTTTAAAATTACTCTTTTATTAGGTTTTAATGTATTTATTATACTTTCAAACCAAAATCAAAGCATCTTTACAATGGCAAACAATACTTACAACACAAAAGGAGCAGCTACATGCTCAATGCTCAAAAACCAAAACCACATTGACTTTCCTATGCCAATATGGCTACCCCTATATATATAATCTAAACAATCCTGAACAATCCTCAGCACTGCTTAGAATCATTTTTTGATTAATTAACAATTAAAATTGACATATACAAACTAAAAATACACATATAAACGTATGTCTGATAAAGAACAGTCAGTACACTGTGATATTAGTACATGTCAGTTATTTTATTCGATAATAACTTCTCGAATACATAATTACAATAATGCATTTACATTTTTTATTAACTACTTGAGGCCCCCTTCATGGAAAATGTTCCCTTAATTTAGAGAACTTCTCCACTTTAAAGTAAATAAAATGTAGTAATTATTTTTGTTGCTATATATTTATTCAGGCATATATTACATATTACAACCTTTTTTATTTATATGAGTGATCCCAAATTAATTTGGAGAATGTATGTGTTCAGTGGGTTTTAATGGGTTGTTACGTTTCAACACCCCCAAAAGGATTTGTGAAACTGAAAGTTGAACAAAACTCTTCCTGACACATGGAGGAACAAGCATTTTACTTATGGTATGAATAAATCCAGTATTTGATTAAATATGTAAATTAATATGAAGCATTGTATAAAATTGTTACTGAGTGGTTCAAAGATAAATTTATTTCTTAACTGTATGATGTAATTTACAGTATGCAGACTGCTTTACAGAAAATCTTTATATTGTGGCAGTTCGTAGGAAGCTTTACAGAAAATCATGATTTTTGGCAGTTTGCAGACTGCTTTACAGAACGGAATGTTTGACCAATGACCAAACTTACTATTTTACATTTGTCAAGACACTTCCAATGCTTCATTTCTGTCTTTTCAAACCATATAATCATTATTTTTATGAATATTTACACAATTACAATCATTGCCTCTTCCTTCACAGTAAGTGGTAACATATAGTGGTACACACACCCCAACAGTCATGAATATATATATATATATATATATATATATATATATATATATATATATATATATATATGTGATAGAGAGTAGTGTAAGTGAGCCGTTCCTCGCGATAATTAAAAGACATTATGCATGGTTATAATGAGTGTAGTAAGTGAGCCATTCCTCATGATAATTAACAATCATTATGCATGGTAGTACAAGGTATAGAAAGTGATCCATTCCTCACAATTATTAAAAAGCATTGCAGAGCATACTTGCATATAAGAAAATCTTCACATTTTTGAGTGCTGCTATATAGCAACAAGGAAAACGAAAAAAATACATAAGTAGATGATCACCATTTGGGTGCCAATACACAACCAAGTCAGACATAGATAAATAATGTGGTATGACAAAGTATAGTTACATTTATAATGCAGAAATGTTAGCTTATTTTCTGGATCCTCCTATAAAATAGGCTTTCGTCACTTAATAGGCTGACATGGTAAATTAGAAGGGTCTCAGCAACAGAGACATATGCATGTGGACAGTGGGAAGGATAGCTTGGTACTCTAGTGAGAAGTAAGAAATGAAATAGAAGATTCGGAGTGTTGGAGTTGAAGAAAAAAATATGAGAGATCCCACAGATTAGACCAGCATAACTAATGAAACATAACGATGTAGCAGAGAATAATGTAAGCGAGCCATTCATCACAAAAATGTATTGACAGAACATACTTGCATATAAGTAAGTGTTCACAACTTCGAGTGTTGGTATATAGCAAAATAAATACATAAGTAAATGTTTACCATTTGGGTGACAACATACAACAAAATCAGACATAATGAATAAAATAATATGACAGAGCATAGTTACTTTTAATAACGCAGAAATGTTAGCTTGTTTCCCGGATCCTCCTATAAACTAGGCTTTAGTCACCTAATAGGCTGACACGGTAAATGAGAAGGGTCTCAGTGATAGAGACATATGCCTATGGATAGAGGGATGGATATTTTGGTACTCTGCTGAGAAGTAAGAAATGAAATAGAAGAAGCGGAGTGTTGGCGCAGAAGAATAAAAAAGAAAAGATGACAGACCCAAAAGTCATGAAACCCCCCCTATCCCCCCTTCCCCTAGGGCCCCTACTGTTCCAGTACTTCCCTGTGGGGCTGGAGGGAGAAGAGTGATCAGCATTCCCTGCAGAACGGACTTGCTACAGATTCACCTTCCCAGTCCCCAAAAATTAACCCCAACACTCGCTATTGACTAATCGATGAAGGGTAAGCAATTAACATTCTGCCAGACAAAGTAAATGTCATATTTAACACTAAGTTGGCCAGTACAAGAAACAAATGCTGGATAATACCATGTGATGTACTAGCAATCCCTCTAATACCTGATCTTCTTTAACATAATTAATTACATACATATGAAAATACAGAAACCTGTGTCATCACTGATAATGGAAAATCTAAACTGAGGTACACAATTATTATGTTCCTCTTATGTGTGATGCAGCTCAATCATATTTAGTACATAAACATGAAAATATAGAATTAAGGGAGCCAAATACATCTAATTACAGCATATCCCATGTTAGTAAATAAACAACGTCAACTGCCTCTTTGGGCAGATCAACCAAGTGTTACAATGTTTACATTATATGAAATGCTTTCTTATGCATGAATATATTTACTAAACACCACAAAGTCAAGTGTGATAGTAACAAAAGAAATTTTTGTTACACTTTCAAAATTAAGCAGGAGGAAGGTCTGAGATATAAAATTAAAGTTACTGGAATCTCATCCAAGTGATATATAAGCTTCCTTTCCAATTGGCAAGGCATATATGTCTTACTTTAAGTTCAAGGACATAGTTCATGCGTTTTTAATGTTACAGAATTTTATATAAAGCAGAGATACAAGATATATATGTTTTTCAAGTGGCAGTACGTATAAATAAACAGTCATTAGCAGAGTGATAGAATCAAATATAGTCATGATATTGCTGTTAATAATAGCTGGGATATGCTGTATGCCACAAGAAAGCTTTTACCTCTTATGATTACAGAGAATTAGTTTGCATGTGACAGCATATCATGGTATAATATATGTCAATACTTTACTAGTTCTAACTTTGTTCCCATAAGTTATAGATGTAACTAAAGTAATTTTTTCCAAAGGAAAAGAGCATTGATAATGAGTGGGTACTGTGAACCATGTTGCATTGAACAGTATATCATTGTATTAAGTATAGGCGGAAGGTATTACAAGCAGCAGTGCATACAGATAAACTCCCGTAAGCTTGAGAATACATTGACAATAAGCGAGTAAAAAGAATTACATTACCTGTAACAGTATATCATTATATTAAGTCTAGATAGATCAGATCAAACAAAATGACTACAGTGTGTATCATATCAAGTGGAAGTGGTTGTCAAGCAACTTACAAGAAACAGTAATTGTTAGTCTTTCAGACATCTAGTTTCATGGAAAAATTAAGTCAGTTTTCAACTGTTGAAATACATCAAGACATAATGACTGTACAATTTGCAGGATCAAAAGTCCTTACTTTCTTATAAGTCAAACTCAGACTTCAGAGTAAATGAATTGACATGATAATTTCAGGTCAGGAAGCCACAATGATGGATAAAAGGATTTGCCCACAACAACTGTCAAAGGCATCATGTTCTCATAGGTTAGATGTAGTCGTTTCAAATTTTCATACTTTTTTAGTGGTAACTATGAGTCAACATGGTCACATGTAACTGTAGAGTTCAATTTACATCGGTAAATTGAGTATCAGCAGGTTACTTCCAGAACACATATTGCTCAACAACTAGTTGACAGACTTCTCATTGATCATAACCACATTTGACATAATGCAGGATCATCAGATCTGACAGTTTGGAAAACTGGGCATAGGTAAGGCAAATTCCAACATAGGTTAAGGCAAAGGGTAAAGTACCACTGGTAACGTATGAATAGGTCAAAATTAGGAGGAAAATACTTCAGCCATTCTAAATGTATGATAAATATATATTTCCACATCAGTTCCGTAATAATGAATCAACTAGACTTCAATTGAAAGTAGATGTCTGCAAGAACCAAAGCTATACCATGAATATAAATCCTCAATCTTTAGTTTTTCCTTTGCTACTCATTACATATAAATCTTTAGTGGTCATTAGAGTATTTTCAATAAGATTTGAATATGGAAATCTCGAATTACAATGCGTAGAAACCTGATCGATTTATATATATATATATATATATATATATATATATATATATATATATATATATATATATATATATATATATATATATATATATATATACCTAATTTACTTTCTTCACCACTACAAGTTTTCAGTCCAAATATCCTGCATTACATGAGATTTATAGCTTGCCAGATTGCCGATTTGAGAGGACATTATAACAAGGAACATCTTATATCTATACCAAACAGATAGCATGACATATACAGATTCCAGACATTTAGCAAACCTTCTCCCTAACGTATAGTACAAAAAGGATATTACAATAATTGAAGAAGACTAACAATGGTTAATCATAATGCTCATTCCACAGACAGAGTCACTGATGTGACAAACATAGTAAATTCTTTTGAGCCATGTTATTTTGCAGGTACACTGTAGTTCCAATACATGTAAAGGACAAGATCACGATTTAGAATATTTTCATGAATGGTAGTGAATCAACATCTATCCAGTGACTTTCACATAATTGGTGTAGTAACAGGACAAGCCAAATGAGAACACATATAGGAGATTATAATCAGTCTAACCTAATTGTAATCACATCTCAGTTGTTAAGTGAGAAAGTTTCCCTATAACTACACAGACATCAAAAGTGAACTTCACATCAATTCTCCTTAAAATTCATACATGTGTCAACCTTTTACCAAATTATCAGCGCAATGAGAGTATTATATCCAAAACATAATTAACAGAGTTTCATTATAACTGCTCAGACATAATGAGTAGATATGACACGAACTCCCCTCAAAATTCATACTCTGGTTGTATTATCAAACCACATATTATTAAACCTGCCCAAAGTTTGTACTCGTATCTAGATAACAAGAAAAAGAAACTCGTCTAGTGGTTTATCAAGATGCACCAAAGTTCGTAATTGTTGTTCACAAAAGATTTTCATGTGTCCACTACCCAGTTTGAAATTTGACCCATTCGAATTTCTGACCAGAATTTGTTGATGAATTCATGTTCTACCCCATTAAACGACATTTCGGGTTTGATTGCCCATCTAAAAACTTAAAAAAATTAATTTTCAATTTATCACTCATTCTATTTTCGAAATTATCTTTAATCTGGCACATAAAATCAACTGGATGTATATTTCCCTCCCCTGAATATGTTTTTATGTTGACATTGTTCCACAATAGATTGTAAGTACAAAACGATTTCATAGCAACAGAAACTTCGACTTCTTGGAATTTAGATTTGAAGTTCGAAATTTGGGCTAAGAAAGTTCATACTTCCTCTTTAAATTGTATGAAATTCTCACATAAACTTTAGTGAAATTTTGTATACTTTCGCATGTTTGCATGAATTTCTTTACGTGATTTTTGTTGAGTTTTTTTAAATTGTAACACTTCTGCAGTAACAACCTTTTCGAAATTGTCCACAGAATCTAACCTCTCTTCGAAATCTTGGTGTTCCTGTTCCAAGGTGACAATTTCACCTTGTATAGTCTACACATTTCTTGTATTTTCGTCTACTTTTTCCCATCATTTTTCTTAACTTTCTTTTGTCTCACGAATTTCGATTCCTTGTTTGTCTAATTTTTTATCGATCGAATCAAGTTTTTGATTAAGAGTGATTCTATGTTCGTCAATTGACCGTGTTGTTCATTCAGTGATCGTTTTTGTTCTTCCATAATCTAAACTAAACTATCCAAAGGTGATACATTAGGTTGAAATCCAAGAAAGGGTGAACATACACTACTTTGATCACTGTCCTCTCCCATGTCGTCTATTTCCTGGTTCGTTGCACTAATACCTACATTGTTATCAGTAACATCTACGCTATTTTGCACTTTTCCATTAACCTCCCCATTATGGTCAACTTCCCTATTGTTCTCCCTGTAAACAATTGCAGTCAAAATTTCCTACAAGTAAACTAATAAATACGTTTTGTACTCACAGTTAGTTCTCCAAGTTGCGTTTTCACATAAATATCATTAAGTCCTTTATAGTGTTACTCACTTTCTTCATTGTCCAGTTGCATAAAAAAAGGAATATACACTCCTGGAAATTGAAATAAGAACACCGTGAATCCATTGTCCCAGGAAGGGGAAACTTTATTGACACATTCCTGGGGTCAGATACATCACATGATCACACTGACAGAACCACAGGCACATAGACACAGGCAACAGAGCATGCACAATGTCGGCACTAGTACAGTGTATATCCACCTTTCGCAGCAATGCAGGCTGCTATTCTCCCATGGAGACGATCGTAGAGATGCTGGATGTAGTCCTGTGGAACGGCTTGCCATGCCATTTCCACCTGGCGCCTCAGTTGGACCAGCGTTCGTGCTGGACGTGCAGACCGCGTGAGACGACGCTTCATCCAGTCCCAAACATGCTCAATGGGGGACAGATCCGGAGATCTTGCTGGCCAGGGTAGTTGACTTACACCTTCTAGAGCACGTTGGGTGGCACGGGATACATGCGGACGTGCATTGTCCTGTTGGAACAGCAAGTTCCCTTGGCGGTCTAGGAATGGTAGAACGATGGGTTCGTTGACGGTTTGGATGTACTGTGCACTATTCAGTGTCCCCTCGACGATCACCAGAGGTGTACGGCCAGTGTAGGAGATCGCTCCCCACACCATGATGCCGGGTGTTGGCCCTGTGTGCCTCGGTCGTATGCAGTCTACATCTACATCTACATCTACATCTACATGACTACTCTGCAATTCACATTTAAGTGCTTGGCAGAGGGTTCATCGAACCACAATCATACAATCTCTCTACTATTCCACTCCCGAACAGCGAGCGGGAAAAACGAACACCTAAACCTTTCTGTTCGAGCTCTGATTTCTCTTATTTTATTTTGATGATCATTCCTACCTATGTAGGTTGGGCTCAACAAAATATTTTCGCATTCGGAAGAGAAAGTTGGTGACTGAAATTACGTAAAAAGCTCTCGCGCGACGAAAAACGTCTATGCTGTAATGACTTCCATCCCAACTCGCGTATCATATCTGCCACACTCTCTCCCCTATAACGCGATAATACAAAACGAGCTGCCCTTCTTTGCACCCTCTCGATGTCCTCCGTCAATCCCACCTGGTAAGGATCCCACACCGCGCAGCAATATTCTAACAGACGACGAACGAGTGTCGTGTAAGCTGTCTCTTTAGTGGACTTGTTGCATCTTCTAAGTGTCCTGCCAATGAAACGCAACCTTTGGCTCGCCTTCCCGACAATATTATCTATGTGGTCCTTCCAACTGAAGTTGTTCGTAATTTTAACACCCAGGTACTTAGTTGAATTGACAGCCTTGAGAATTGTACTATTTATCGAGTAATCGAATTCCAACGGATTTCTTTTGGAACTCATGTGGATCATCTCACACTTTTCGTTATTTAGCGTCAACTGCCACCTGACACACCACACAGCAATCTTTTCTAAATCGCTTTGCAGCTGATACTGGTCTTCGGATGACCTTACTAGACGGTAAATTACAGCATCATCTGCGAACAGTCTAAGAGAACTGCTCAGATTGTCACCCAGGTCATTTATATAGATCAGGAACAGCAGAGGTCCCAGGACGCTTCCCTGGGGAACACCTGATATCACTTCAGTTTTACTCGATGATTTGCCGTCTATTACTACGAACTGCGACCTTCCTAACAGGAAATCACGAATCCAGTCGCACAACTGAGACGATACCCCATAGCTCCGCAGCTTGATTAGAAGTCGCTTGTGAGGAACGGTGTCAAAAGCTTTCCGGAAATCTAGAAATACAGAATCAACTTGAGATCCCCTGTCGATAGCGGTCATTACTTCGTGCGAATAAAGAGCTAGCTGCACAAGAGCGATGTTTTCTGAAGCCATGCTGATTACGTGTCAATAGATCGTTCCCTTCGAGGTGATTCATAATGTTTGAATACAGTATATGCTCCAAAACCCTACTGCAAACCGACGTCAATGATATAGGTCTGTAGTTAAATGGATTACTCCTACTACCCTTCTTGAACACTGGTGCGACCTGCGCAATTTTCCAATCTGTAGGTACAGATCTATCGGTGAGCGAGCGGTTGTATATGAGTGCTAAGTAGGGAGCTATAGTATCAGCGTAATCTGAAAGGAACCTAATCGGTATACAATCTGGACCTGAAGACTTGCCCGTATCAAGCGATTTGAGTTGCTTCGCAACCCCTAAGGTATCTACTTCTAAGAAACTCATGCTAGCAGATGTTCGTGTTTCAATTTCTGGAATATTCCATTCGTCTTCCCTGGTGAAGGAATTTCGGAAAACTGCGTTCAATAACTCCGCTTTAGCGGCACAGTCGTCGATAACAGTACCATCGGCACTGCGCAGCGAAGGTATTGACTGCGTCTTGCCGCTTGTGTACTTTACATACGACCAGAATTTCTTCGGATTTTCTACCAAATTTCGAGACAATGTTTCGTTGTGGAACCTATTAAAGGCATCTCGCATCGAAGTACGTGCCAAATTTCGCGCGTCTGTAAATTTTAGCCCATCTTCAGGATTTCGCGTTCTTTTGAACTTCGCATGCTTTTTCCGTTGCCTCTGCAATAGCGTTCGGAACTTTTTTGTGTACCACGGGGGATCCGTTCCATCTCTTACCAATTTATGAGGTATGAATATCTCAATTGCTGTTGCTACTATATCTTTGAATTTGAGCGACATCTCGTCTACATTCGCATAGTCAGTTCGGAAGGAATGGAAATTGTCTTTTAGGAAGGCTTCTAGTGGCACTTTATCCGCTTTTTTAAATAAAATTATTTTGCGTTTGTTTCTGATGGATTTGGAAGAAATGGTATTGAGCCTAGCTACAATGACCTTGTGATCACTAATCCCTGTATCAGTCATGATGCTCTCTATCAGCTCTGGATTGTTTGTGGCCAAGAGGTCAAGTATGTTTTCGGAACCATTTACAATTCGCGTGGGTTCGTGGACTAACTGCTCGAAATAATTTTCGGAGAACGCATTTAGGACAATCTCGGAAGACGTTTTCTGCCTACCACCGGCTTTGAACAAGTATTTTTGCCAACATACCGAGGGTAGGTTGAAGTCCCCACCAACTATAACCGTATGAGTGGGGTATTTATTTGTTACGAGACTCAAACTTTCTCTGAACTGTTCCGCAACTGTATCATCGGAGTCTGGAGGTCGGTAGAAGGAGCCAATTATTAACTTAATTCGGCTGTTAAGTATAACCTCCACCCACACCAATTTGCACGGAGTATCTACTTCGACTTCACTACAAGATAAACCACTACTGACAGACACAAACACTCCACCACCAATTCTGCCTAATCTATCTTTCCTGAGACTTCGTAAAAATTTCTGCAGAACTTACTTCAGGATTTAGCCAGCTTTCTGTACCTATAACGATATCAGCTTCTGTGCTTTCTATTAGCGCTTGAAGCTCAGGGACTTTTCCAGCGCAACTACAACAATTTACAACTATGATTCCGACTGTTCCTTGATCCAAGCACGTCCTGTAATTGCCAAGCACCCTTTGACATTGCAGCCCATCCCGCACTTTTCCGAGGCCTCCTGTTTGTGGCGCTCACCTGCACGGCGCCAAACACGCATACGACCATCATTGGCATCAAGGCAGAAGCGACTGTCATCGCTGAAGACGACACGTCTCCATTCGTCCCTCCATTCACGCCTGTCGCGACACCACTGGAGGCGGGCTGCACGATGTTGGGGCGTGAGCGGAAGACGGCCTAACGGTGTGCGGGACCGTAGCCCAGCTTCATGGAGACGCTTGCGAATGGTCCTCGCCGATACCCCAGGAGCAACAGTGTCCCTAATTTGCTGGGAAGTGGCGGTGCGGTCCCCTACGGCACTGCGTGGGATCCTACGGTGTTGGCGTGCATCCGTGCGTCGCTGCGGTCCGGTCCCAGGTCGACGGGCACGTGCACCTTCCGCCGACCACTGGCGACAACATCGATGTACTGTGGAGACCTCACGCCCCACGTGTTGAGCAATTCGGCGGTACGTCCACCCGGCCTCCCGCATGCCCACTATACGCCCTCGCTCAAAGTCCGTCAACTGCACATACGGTTCACGTCCACGCTGTCGCGGCATGCTACCAGTGTTAAAGACTGCGATGGAGCTCCGTATGCCACGGCAAACTGGCTGACACTGACGGCGGCGGTGCACAAATGCTGCGCAGCTAGCGCCATTCGACGGCCAACACCGCGGTTCCTGGTGTGTCCGCTGTGCCGTGCGTGTGATCATTGCTTGTATAGCCCTCTCGCAGTGTCCTGAGCAAGTATGGTGGGTCTGACACACCGGTGTCAATGTGTTCTTTTTTTCCATTTCCAGGAGTGTATTTCAACAAGCGAATTAACTCTGAAAGAAAATAGAAGATTAGTTTACAGAATTACAATGCTTCCCAGCTCCATACACCACATAAAACGTAACTATTCTTGGGTTAAACATTTATGTTGGGGCTTGTGTACTCATCCTTTCTGATGATCTATTGCAGACCAAGTCCTAAGTTTTCAGTAACTGTAACATTTAACTTCGGAAAAGCTAATTTTAAAATTAATCTCGTATTATGTTTTAATATATTTATTCTACTTTCAAAACAAAATCAAAGCATCATTACAAAGGCAAACAATACTTATAATCCAAATGGAGCAGCTATATGCTCACTGCTCAAAAACCAAAACCAGACTGACTTTCCTATGCCAATATGGATACCCCTATATATACAATCTAAACAACCCCAAACAATCCTCGGCATTGCTTAGAATCATTTTATGATTAATTAACATTTAAAATTGACATATAAAAACTGAAAATATGTATATAAATGTATGTCTGCTCCAGAACAGTAAGTACGCTACAATATTAGTACATGTCTGTTATTTTATTCCATAATAACTTCTCTGGTACGTAATTACAGTAATGCATTTACATTTTTTATTAATTACTAGATGCTCCCTTGATGGAAAATATTCCCTTAATTTTGAGAGCTTCTCCACTTTAAGGTAAATATAATGTAGTAATTATTTTTGTTGCTATAAATTTATTCAGGCATATATTACATATTACGAGCTTTTTTATTTACATGAGTGATCCCGAATTAATTTGGAGAATGTATGTGTTCAGTGGGCCTTAATGGGTTGTTACGTTTCACCTCGGACATGGCGCATTGTCATCGATAAAAATTCCATCGTTGTTTGGGAACATGAAGTCCATGGATGGGTACCACTGGTCTACAAGTAGCCGAACATAATCATTTCCGGTCAATGATGCGTTCAGCTGGACTAGAGGACCTAGTCCATTCCATGTAAACACAGTCCACACCATTATGGAGTCATCAGCAGCTTGCACAGTGCCTTGCGTCCATGGATTCGTCGGGTCTGCGCCGCACTACGGGTACTCATCTGCCCAGGCAACGGTTTACCAATCGTCTAGGGTCCAACAAATATGGTCTCGACCCCAGGAGAGACACTGCAGGCCACGTCGTATTGATATCAAAGGCAGTCGTGTTGGTAGTCTGCTGCCATAGCCTATTAACGCCAAATGCCGCTGCACTGTTCTAACGAATACGTTCGTCGTACGTCCCATATGGATTTCAACGGTTATTTCACTCAGTGTTGTTTGTCCGTTAGCACTGACAACTCTAAGGAAACGCCGCTGCTCTCTGTCGTTATGTGAAGGCTATCGGCCACTCTGTTGTCCGAATGCCTGAAACTTGGTATTCTTGTCACAGTCTTGACACTGTGGAACTCGGAATACTGAGTTCGCTAACAATTTCCGAAATGGAATGACCCATGTATCTAGCACCGTCTACCATTCCGCGTTCAAAGTCTTTTAATTCACGTCGAGCGGCCATAATCACGGTGGGAACATTTCTATATGAATCACCAGAGTACAAATGACAAGTCCGCCAGTGCACTCTCCTTTTATATCTTGTGTACCCGATACTACCGAAACCTGTATATCTGCATATCGCAATATCATGGCTTTCGTCATGTCAGTATATGTAAAAAAAAAAAAAAAGTTCAAATGCGTGTGAAATCTTATGGGACTTAACTGCTAATGTCATCAGTCCCTAAGCTTACATGCTACTTACCCTAAATTATCCTAAGGACAAACACACACACCTATCCCCGTGGGAGGACTTGAGCCTCCGTCGGGACCACCCGCACATGACTGCAGCGCCGAAGACCGCTCGGCTAATTCCGCGCGGCCAGTATATGTCATCCACGGAAAAATTTACTGTGTCAATTTTCCTTATTCTGCTTTGGGACAAAGTAGTTGAATCTTACTCCACTCGGCATCTTACCACTCTTTCCATAATTTACGCGTGATTGACTTACTTAATTTCTGCTTGTCACCATTGGTTTTTGCATTCCGTCGCTTGCTCTGTCGGTACTATCACACCTTTCTTGTCCTCATTATCAGTAAAACTGACGATGTTGACAAATTTTAGGGAGATAATTCTTCGCCATCACTTTCCCTGCTCGTACTGCGAGATCACAAAGCATTCTACTTTCAATTGGAATGTGACGTTACCTAGTCTACATTTGTGTGTGTACATTGCAAACAACTGTGAAGTGCATGGCTGAGGATACGTCGCACTGTACCAATAATTAGGTGTTTCCCCCTTTTCATTCACGAATGGAGCGCAGAAAAGATTATTGTTTAAATGCCTCTGTGGGTGCTGTAATTAAGCTAATCTTACCCTCACGATCCCTATGGGAGTGATACGTAGGGAGTTGTACAAAGGTCATTTTTAAAGTAAGAATCGATTTGTAAGGGAGTAAGAGAAACATTACTTATGAACGTAAACTGTTTCACAAACTACAATATGTACATTTTTTCACTTTTCATCACAGTCACCATGAACATTTAAACATTGTCGAGTAGTGGCTCCAGCTTTTGGATTCCAGCATCAAAGAACTCTGTCGCCTGACAGTTAAACCAGTTGGTAACAGTTTCTTTCAACATATCATCATCTTCCAAGCCCATTCCACCAAGAAATTCCTTCAGTTGTAGAAGCAGATGGAAGTCTGGTGGTGCGAAGTCAAGGCTGTATGGTGGATGATCCAGTAATTTGCAGTGAAACTTCTCCAGTTGTCTTTGTTGTTGCTGTAACACGACGCCGAGCATTGTCGCGAAGCAGAACGACGTCGCTAGAGAGCAGTCCCCATCGGGGATTTTTAATAGCGCGCCTAAGCTTCAATGATGTTTCACAGTATTTCTCAGCATTTATTACCTTTCCTCTTGGCACTGGTCTCGCAGAAGAATGAGTTCCGGTCCCAAAAAACTTTGGCCATGATTTCCCGTGTTGAAGGTTTTTGTTTGAATTTTCGTGGTTTCGTAGAGGAATTTGAATGATGCCATTTACTGGATCGCCATTTATTCTCTGGGGTGGAGGGCACAATCCACGTTTCATCACCGGTCACACTGTGACTCAAGAACTCGTCACCATCCTTGTGATAGCGCTCCGAAACGGACAATGAATGTCGCATTTGCTTCGTTCTGTGTTCTTTTGTCAGCATTTTCGGCACCCTTCTCGCACACATTTTTTTGTATTGAAGATTGTCAGTAACAATGTGAAAAACTACTGATCTTGAAACTTGTGCAAATTTATGATGCAGTTCGTCAATAGTGCAGCGCCTGTTTTGGCGAATTGCCTCGTCAACTTTTGCGTCAAGTCTTCATTAATGACACTAGGACGTCCAGATCATTATATCTATACAACATTAAGCCTCCCCATACCATAACGCCAAAACGTTCATATTCGAGAATGCTTGAGGTACCCTCATATGGTGAGAGGTGGGATCACGAAATGCACCCAGGAACATTGTTGACCATGTTGGTTGCCGGCCACGATGGCCGAGCGGTTCTAGGCGCTGCAGTCCGGGACCGCGGGACTGCTACGGTCGCAGGTTCGAATCCTGCCTCGGGCATGGATGTGTGTGATGTCCTTAGGTTAGTTAGGTTTAAGTAGTTCTAAGTTCTGGGGGACTGATGACCTAAGATGTTAAGCCCCATAGTGCTGAGAGCTATTTGAACCAACCATGTTCGTTTTTGGTGATCCAGGTGTTATGGTTTGAATATACGTAACCGTCTGATACTCGCGCGAAAATTCGTGACATCGTCACTTGCACGGATGACTGATGTCATCCACAAAGCAAGCGGTCTATTTGTATACTTTGAACGGTAGTTATGACTGGTTTTATGATTTTTTTATTGAATCTATATAAATACATTTAGTATTTGTACACAGTATAATATATTCAAACGTTTGAAACAGTTTGACCATTCGAAGAATAATATCTTCAGTTGAATTACTGGCATCACATGGTCCCTCTTGTTGCTTAGCGACGTACGGTACTAAATTCAAAGTGTAAGATGCTTTCACATCAACCAAAGCAAACACTTTTAACCCATACTTTGTTGGTTTGTTAGGAAAGTATTGCCTGAATGGGCGGTTTCCTCTAAATGCCAAAAGCTGTTCGTCAACAGTAAGATATTCACTAGGTGAAAAATATTTTTGACAATTGTTCGTGAACAGTTCAAGTACGTGTCTGATAGCAACAAAGCTTGTCAGTCTCTCTGCAAACACCTTTATAACGGGTATTACCAAACCGCAGACATCTCAGCAGAAACTTGAATCGGTTTTCACTTATGCACAAATATCCTGATTCAAGTCCGTTTCCCTTTGTGTTATCCCAAAATTTCGATATACTCTTTCTAGAACATGTCATAGATCCATATAGATATACAAACCAATGAAAACTCTGATCTCTATCGCATCTGTTTCTTTAGAGTCCCTTTCCCTAGAGAAGTTACCACGAACTTAATTGATATATATATATATATATATATATATATATATATATATATATATATATATATATATATATATATATTAGTGCATGTTCAGATAATGCTTATTATGTTTTCATCCAAGAACAAATGCAGAATTTCTATTTCTGTCTTTTTTACACGAGCTTGATTTTTTGGTCCAGGCAAATGCGTAATAAAATTACAAGATCTGCTGCTAACACTGGTAGGATATTTATTTTTCCTCCGTTTAGTTATTCCATCTTTCCCTAAAAATATGCATCCTCTTGAGTTACTTCTTCCTGTGATTGGTATTCATCATTTTCTGACACTTCTTGTTCTGTCCCTTTATCATGACCGCTTTCATGAACAGAATCCTCAGTCTCTGAGCCAGCACTATCACTGTGAGCATCTTCATCACTCAGCTCACTGAACGATTCCAACCATACATTAGGAAAAAATGGTTCAAATGGCTCTGAGCACTATGGGACTTAACATCTGAGGTCATCAGTCCCCTAGAACTTAGAACTACTGAAACCTAACTAACCTAAGGACATCGCACACATCCATGCCCGAGGCAGAATTCGAACCAGCGACCGTAGCTGTCGCGCGGCATACATTAGGATCTCTACTAAACTCTGTCCGAGGCTTTTTGCCTTTGACATTTCTTCCACAATTTAAAAATGAAGAGAATACTTGGTGACATGGCGTGTAACTGCAGTCAGTTTCAATACGTCTAAATTTACGCACATGAAAGATCGATTGAATCTAGGAAAGTAATGAAGTAATACAGACTTACTTTGTTTCAGATTGTGGTAGCACAGCTCGCGCGGATGACAAGTGTCCTCCAGACTACAATAATGTTTCACAAACAATGTATCTTCCGTAACTGAAAGCCAACAATGATTGGAGCTAACAGCCGGAGAGTTAACAGAAAGGTACTGAAAATGGCGCGAACTCAGTCCAGCGCTGTCAGACAAAATTGAGCGGGAAAGTCATGTGGATGATGAGTGTCATCCACGCGAGCAACGGAGTGTTAAAGTTGCGTGGGTGTACAGACCTCCGAGTCTTCGAACAAGGTACCCTCCTCCCCCGGGTGCATCTTTTCAGGGCGCATTAAGCCTTGGCTTCATTTTCAACTATGGCAGCGGGCGACCGTATCGTACTGCGCAGGTGGTGGAGCTTTTGAAACGAGAGGACATTCGGCGAATGGACTGACCTGCTGACTTACTTGTAAACGCCTTTGAGCACATGTGGAATTCATTGAGCTGACGTATTGCTGCAAGTCCACACGCCCCAACTACTACACAGCAGTTGTCAAATGCTCTGGTGTAGGAATGGAACGGCCTGCCACAAGAACTCCTAACCGACCCTGTGGCCAGCGTGGAAGCACGTTGCAGAGTCTGTCTGTAGTAGTCGCATACCCTGTTAAGCAGCATGTTCCGCCATTTGTAGCGTCAGCGTCCATGGGGCAACCATGAATCACTGTGACTTCAGCGTAATTGTTGTCTGTTCGTCTCATTGCGTATTTCTTTCAGTTACCTTCTGTACTATGCAGTAGAAGTTCTTTCTAGTATAATCCGAGTTTCATGGAGCTTTGTTACTTAGGAGTGACACGTCACATCAAAGTTACTTTCGTCTTTAGGCTTTGCACACCAGTGGGTACTGTCCGACTCATTCTGACGGGTTTCAAACTGTCGTTTGGAAGTCGTAATGGCGGGCCGTGTCAGTGTTGCTCCTACCATCAGCTGGAAATAAGACAGTAAACAGCTCCACGTACAACATACAATAACTGCTATAATTCGTGTACGTACTGCGTGAAGAAAGGTAGCCTCTGCTCGTAAATTCAAGAAGAAGAGTACGCAAGACTTCGTTTCATGTTGACAAGTTTCTGGAATTGTAATTGCGTGTTGAAGGCCGCATGCGCTGTGTTTTTCTAATTAGACAGGAAGTGAGGCACACATCCAGCAGGAAGGCGACTCCCACGGCAGGTGGGCTGGAGGTAGCGCTGTCGTCACAGAAACAGTCACACCGAGCAGACGCGTGTAGTGACGTCACTGGCGTCAACAGAAAATGAAGTCATTCTTTTGACGTCAGAACGGTGCAACTACGTCACGCGTCTAGGAACCCACCGACAACAAAGGGGCACAATGAGTCCACGCCGGATGACGCATCTCGCCGGAAATGCACACGGTCCACCTGCGTTACGAAAGCGAGTATAGTCTTAATACAATTACCAGCGTTTCAGCAGACGACTACACGCACGTACGACAATTTTAAGCTTTAATCTGTACGCGGACAATAAATGCATTTCCTCTGTCTGTGGCGAGGAGCACATTTTGTACCTTGGTTCTTCTGGGAATACAGATCTGCAGGTCACCTTGGATTAGTATTTACGTAATTCCTAGCGCTCTGTGGGCGAACACGGCTCAGCTAGTCTGAGATTGCTACCTACTACCTTCCCACGGCTGTACGCAATACGATTAATGTTTGTATAAAGCCTGTAAACACGATGTTGTCTACCCATAAAGAAGATGCGTCCCAGATGTCACTACACTACTTTTCTTCGCATATAGTAGACTGATAGCGATCATAGTTGGCTACGAGAAAAACTATTTCTACTTTTTAAAATTTGTTTATTCAACCGACGAAACCACAATTTTTGCACAGATTTAAGTTCTCACATTCACAGGGCGGGCAAAACAGAAGTCACCCGGAAAATATTTTCAGTAAGATGGTTGTTTTCCGATGCATGATGGTATATGGTCTTTGTGTTCACGTACACTGACGGACTGAAGCAAGCATCGGCTGAAGAAATGAAAACTGGGAATCCAAAAGTCTTGATTTCACTTCATTCAAAAACCACCGCCAAAACTCAATATGCGATGATTCGTCTGGACGCTTTAAAGGGGGATGTGCATGGATAACACACACAATTTAAAAGACGCACCAAATACACAGTTTTTAAGATTCGACAATGAAATTTTGTACCATGATTTACATAAAATTAACACATTTGCTGTTCCTTGTGTTATATTTTAATAATTTTGTAATTATAAATCTGTAAGCATAATATAAAGTCCACGCAAAATTCCAAGCACTTTGCCCCGTATCTCAGCTTCGAATTTACTTTTGAGACAATATTTTATTGGGTTTATAGAAATAAACGTACAAAACTTCTCAATTCTAGCCTTTATAGATTCTCAGAGAACGTGCACAAACTTTAGTAAACATAATTTTCAGGAAATGCAATTTAAGATTCAACCTAACGTATTTCCATATTTCATCTCTTCAGAAGGCCTCAGATTTGTCATCAGGGTCCTCTTTCGGTACGGCGACTATTCTCGTGTCTTGTTTTCTCCCTTCCCCCCTTTACCAGGTTATCAACTGACTTTTCAGCTGCAGAGAGGCGCTGTAAATCAATATTTCTCATGACGCCTTGAGTAAAATTCCCTGTCGTAAAGATCCACTGTCTCTAATACTTTCATGCTCCATACGTTTCCATCATTAAATACAAGAAGTATACCATAAGTTGCAAACCTGACAGCTGTAGCAGATGAAAGAGTAGTTTTAGGACATCGTTTCCGTATAAGTGAATTAAGATACGGAACAGATTCACAGATGATCTGTTAAACCAAAGAGTATCTGTCACAGCCTTTTAGATGTATCACGTGTAAGCTTGCTGGAAATTAATCCACGGAATCGTTGTTCAGCGAGCTTGTATTCAGTTTTGCTTCAAAAAGTAGGCGTGGCAATAAGGTCGCGTTACACATTTTATTATATTCCAGGCACTTCGGATGTGACTTCATCATCGAAACTTTGTGAATTCATTGTCCATGACTTCTACTAATAGATAAAAAATCAATTGAAAATTGACATTTGTGGTCAATTTCGTGAATGTTCCCCCTTAACGCATGCACAATAGTAAATTTGTAAGGTAACAGATTCGGGTCCTCATTGATAATGTTTCGACATGGTGATGTTTTCATTCCCACTTGCACAGAAAAACGGCGTTGAAATTTCGTAGGACTTTGTTCCAGACTTATCTTCTTTAGAGAAATGTTTCTGGTGTTCAAATACCTTGCCGATAATTACGGTTTTTGTTCGATACAGAGTCAGTTTCGCGCCACTTTGCCGCTAAGTTTTCATTTCAGACTGCTGGAGGTTTCGACTAAACACTTCCGGTCTTAAACACTTCAGCAAACAGTGCAGCACGAACTGAGCTTCGCATAACACTCAAAAATGAACATGTCCCGTTGGATCGTGAGCACCATTTTGTGTTGCATCCATCTGGCCACTAAGCAAATCTGCCCCAGTCACTCACTCAGACGTAATGACACAGCGAAGTATTCGGGACAGAGCTTCCGAGAGATGCGCATGACCAAACACGTGACAGCAGCCGATTGGTGCATGAAATCATGGTTTCCAGCATTTTCCGTGATGGACACTTCTCCTGTTCGTTAATAAAGTCGCGTGTCAGTCTTAAAAATATCTTCTGGGTCAGTTTCATTTTCTCTACACCGAATAGACAATCTGCTAGTGCTTCCAAACAACAGCGATATGCAAATCACTTGAACGATGTCTTCTTCTGTTGTCAGAAATCTTACGATTTCGAGAACGAGTTTCATAATTCTGCATGAAACTGTTTCTCTTCGCTCTTCTTCCTGACACTACAGGGTCTGCATTTAAACAGCACTTGAACATTTTGAATATAATTTTTGTTTCTTGGTTTACATGCTCTTCCTCACATCACAACCTCACATGAAACCAGTAAGAGAAACTCCGTTTTCAGCAAATATCTGTGTGCGAGTGAAATACGTTCAGTGTATTTCCGTCTTCGCTGGTTTTTAATAGCGTCCCGCAGAAGTATTGGTGACATAGACTTTCGCCTAAATGGGTATCGGAAACCACCTAAAACCCACAACGAAGCTGGTTGGTGAAGCTGAAAAAATGTCAACATTGTTCCTACAAACAGTCACCTTACGAAATTCAGCTCGTGAGATAGAAAACACAGTAGGTAATGGTGCCCACATTGTAGCACTGGGTTTCTTGGTGTTCGATACATTTCCGGAGCTGACTACTGCACAAAATGCAAGCATACGGAATATCACACCAGGTCTGTGATACCACACGGAATTTAGCACATAGTTTATACTGTGGAGAAAATGACAGAAGATGAAGTAGCTTTGGCCTTTCCGCAGAGAAATGTGTAAGATCTTCAGTGTTTGCCAATAAGGCTGATGTAAATAACCTGGTTTGTGTGATTTATCCTGTAAAAAGATCAGTATAAAGATGGCATGCTACATTGCATTTCACCTGAGAATGTCAATTGTCCGGAGGTGGGATGAATCACAAAGGTTACAGCACGAATAAAAATGATCATGTTAGTTTGCGGTTAGGACTGGATCCAAACAAAGCTCCACACTGAACCTGAACCCGAGCTTTGTTGCCTGTTAAATTTCCTATTCTGATTAAACCAAGCACAAATTTCGCTGTAGGAAAGCGATAAGTTAGGTGATTGCGAACCGTGTTAATATGCAGTACAATGCGACAAAATACGTCATAGAGCCCAGCAAGAATAATCGGACTTCGTATATACAATAATTTAGATAGAAAGGATGCAGTCACGCGTTTGATAGCACGCTGAGGGCGCGTAGTCTTCGGAGCACCAGTGTTTCGCTTCCAAGCGGAATTGAACTGCTGAAACACAGACTAAATCTGTACTGGTTATTCATGATTGATGAGGTACATTCCAGTAAGACAATAACTCATTTCATATACATCTATATCTACATCTTAGATACTCCTCAAGCCACCGTACGATGCACGGCGGAGGCTATCCCGTACCACCACTAGTCATTTCCTTTCCTTGTCCAATCGCAAATAGAGAGAAGGAAAAACGACTATCTATATGCCTCCGCAGGGGCCCTAATTTCTCATATCTTATCTTCGTGGTACTTACGCGCAATGTATGTTGGCGGCGGTAGAATCGTTCTGCAATCAGCTTCAAATGCCGGTTCTCTAAATTTTCTCAATAGCGTGTTTCAAAAAGAACGTCGCCTTCCCTCCAGGGATTCTCATTTGAGTTTCCGAAGCATTTCCGCAACAGTCACGTGTTGTTCGAACCTACCGATAACAAATCTAGCAGCCCGCCTCTGAAATGCTTCGATGTCTCCTTCGTCCCGACATGGTACGGATCCCAAACACTCCAGCAGTACTCAAGAATAGGCCTCACCAGCGTCCTTTACAGGTGAACCACTCTTTCCTTAAATTCTCTCAATAAAGTGGACCATTCGCCATCCTTACCACAGTTCTCACATGCTCGTTCCATTTCATGTAACTTTGCAACGTTACGCCCAGATATTTAAACGACTTGACTGTGTCAAGTGGGACACTAGTAACACTATATCTGAACATTACAGGTTTGTTTTTCCTACTCATCCGCGTCAACTTACATTTTTCCATATTTAGAGCTAGCTGCCATTCGTCGCATTAACTGGAAATTTTGTCTAAGTAGTCTTGTATCTTCCTACAGTCACTCAACTTCGACACCTTACCATATACCACAGCAACATCAACAAACAACCGCAGATTTCTGCCCACCCCGTCCGCCAAATCATTTATGTATATAAAGAACAACAGCGGTCCCACCACGCTTCCCTGGGGCGCTCTTAGCGGTACCCTTGAACACTCGGCGTCGAGGATAACATACTGGGTTCTACTGCTTAAGAAGTCTTCGAGCCACTCACATATCTGTAAATTTATTCCATATGCTCGTACCTTCGTTAACGGCCTGCAACGGGGAACCGTGTCAAATACTTTCCGGAAACCTATAAATTTGGAATCTGCCTGTTGCTCTTCAGCCATAGTTCGCGGCATATCGTGCGAGCAAAGGGAAAACTGAGTTTCGCACGAGCGAAGCTTTCTAAAACCATGCTGATTCTTTGACATAAGATTATCAGTCTCAAGAAAGGTTAATATATTCGAAACTGAGAATATGTTAAAGGATTCTGCAGCAAACAGGAGTTAACAAGCCGAATTTGGCGGATCCGTTTTTTTACCCTTCTTATGTACTGGAGTTAGGCCTACCTGCGCTTTGGGGACTTTGTGCTGGGCGAGAGATTCACGATAAACCCAAGCTAGATAAGGGGCCAGTGCCGTTGAGTACTCTCTGTAAAACTGAATGGGGACTCTATCCGGATCTGGTGATTTATTTGCTTTCAAATCTTTTAGTTGTTTATCTGCGCCAAGGGTGCTTATTACTATCCCAATATCAACATTATTATTCGCAGTTAACTCTGAGGTACAAAAATGACGATCTTATTTATAGAGACAGAAGAAGAAGAAATGGATAATAGGGAGGACTGTAAGAGAGCCCCCTTTGTTTTATATAAAAGACTCTAAAGGCCCCCACACGCGAGCGACTGATCCTAGCGATCCGTCGCAGGGGCGACCGATCGCTTCGTAGATCTCACGTTGTAACCTCCCCACAAAATAAAATAGTGTAATCTCCCCACAAAATAAAATAATATGAATAATAGCGTAACTACCCAACAGCGAAAATATAATACAATGTGACAAACCTATAACCTTTCAATAATTGACAGTCAATTTAACCTGGTAAATTTTGGACGTCAGCAATGCTGCGTCATGGCCCTGATACATCATTCTGAATAAACTGAAAAATCTTACCTTAATTAGATCGCCGGATAACGCGTATATATCTGCTCCTATAAGAAATTTTCCTGGCGCAGCTAAGTGCAATGCTGGCCGATAGATTTGTCTTATAAAAAAGGAAAGAACTGACTTTTCTTTTCAATAATCGGGATTGCCAAGGAGTGGAGAAATTAGTGAATTCTTTAAATTGAGATAAATGTCGAAAGTTACTTTTTATGAGAAAGATTATTATTAACAGATTTTTTTTAAACATTTACATGGGACTTGATGTAACAATACTATATATGCGGGAGGCTGCTTTTACCTTATCCTATAACTCTCAGGCTCCGCCATCGCTGCACACGACCGGCCCAGCCAACACGATACACCAGACCAGACTGCTCGCTAACAACATACTGCTACTGCTACACAGTTCCTACTGCAGTCAATACTGCTCTTTGGTCTCAGACTCTCTTCTAGCTTACATATCCCAGGCTGCGCGTGAGCAATACATCGAAATTACATCAACTCGAGTGCGCTAGCAACAAATTCTTTAATTACAGAACTCTTACAACGTGTGTGGGCTAATCGCTTGCTGGTTGCTGGTGCCAGAGAAATCCCAGGAATCTGATGGATCGCAAGCGATTCGCGCAAACGATGTGGCTGCCTGTCTGATTATCAGTGGTGTGTGACAGTATGGTTGCGACTCGTTTCTCTATTTGTCAAGCATGAAAGGAGTATACTGGGGCACACTTCTATGTGGCACCAGAATAAGATAAGAAAATAAATGAATTAAAATGGAACTAGGATACTATAAACGATGAATGTCTCTGACAGGCTCGATAATGCGCATCGCTGACTGTGCGCGACCACAGAGCCAAAGATACTGCTCTGTTGAAGTAAGAGCACTTGGCGCACAGCAGTAGGTAGCTGTCTGTGAGGGAAAGACGATGGAGTAGGCAGTCTTTGAGGTGTGCTGTGTGAAGCCACCAAGAGTCAGATTAATGTAGGTATGTCAAAATTCTTGAACATGGAAGAAGAAGTGTTCACGCAAATAAGGTACAGATGTTCAATAATTATTATTTCTGTTTTTTCCAGCGCGTTAGAATAGACGAGTTGGCTGATAATTTAGAATTGTTGAGTAACTCCACAATGTACGTAAACGGTTTTGAGAAAAAGGCTAGCTAGATATTTCATTTTTGAAATGCTTTTAAGATTTGTTAACAGAGCTATGTGTTATTTGGTGATTTGCATTTATGTTGGATTAATGAAGTTATATAATACTTGCTGTTTAAATATCATTGTTTGTTAATCAATTGTGAGTAATGTAACTTCATTTGTCAGATGTTTCTGAAAAGCAAAACTTAACTTGCAATACAATTTTGCTAAAAAAAGGAGAAAAAACTGAGCATTAGTAATTCACCATAATCAGTACCGCCTCCCAGTCCAGGTCATATACTTTTCAAAGAAGTTAGATTTTCTTAAATGTTCTTGTTTATCAGCCAAGTGAGTTTCATGTGCGTTTCAACTATTATGGCCAGCACTGCACACTGTTGAGCCTGCAGCTAGCATGTACCAGAATATATCGCGTTCCACTATTGCTGCTCTAGAGGTAAGACAATTTAATTTATTTTTTATGTGCATAGGGACCAAAGTTATCAGTTTTGAACTGGGCCAGATGATTCAGTGCCTAAGGGCATGAATGTATTTTGCAGTGATTGTATTTCTCTGTTGGTATTGGGAGTTGCGTTGCCCAATCCATTCGTAAAGTTTGCCAACAATAACACAGAGTAAGCACACCACTTGCAGTTACAACATGCCAGACGACAATTCGAGTTCTGTATCCATTCCACAGTTCAGACGTTTATTCGGCGTAATCGCAAAGTTATTATTTTTAAAGAACGTTACACTTGGAACGTTACAAGCACGTTTGTGTAGTTTCGTTTCATTTCTGTTTGCTCACGTTGAGCAAGAAATTTTCGTAACGTACTCTAGTTATTTAGGCGCCTGAGAAGCGAAGTGGAAGCCAGAGTTGCCATTTAGATTAAGAAGTAATACAAAATACACCCTCCAACTCTACAGTGATTAGCAATTTGAAGCTTGTGCTACAGAAGCAGAACTGGCGTGAAGTTCATAGTAATAGTCGCGATACAATGAGCTCTATCTTACGATTTTGAGTCATTTATGAAATTATTACACGCATTATTGAAGATTTTAACTTCTAAACATATTGACATACGCAAGTACTGTAACAGGATATTTTAATTTAAATGTTCAGGTTAAATCCATTACAACAATGGCCTTGCCGCTGTGGTAACACCGCTTCTCGTCAGATCACCCAAGTTAAGCGCTGTCGGGCTTGGCTAGCACTTGGATGGATCATCATCCGGGTTCTACCGAATGTTGTTGGCAATCTGGGTGCGCTCAGCCCTTGTAAGGCCAACTGATTGAGAAGCAGAGGCACCGGTCACGAAAACGGACAACTGCTGGGAGAGCAGTGTGCTAACCACATGCCGATCCGCATCCGGTGACGCCTAAGAGGTGTGGATGACACGGTGGCCGGTCGGTACCGTTGGGCCTTCTAGCCCTGTTCAGACGGTTTGTTTTGCAAATCCATTATCCAGCTATACTCAAGCCTCTTGTCCTTTCACATAACGAAATCTCCATAGAATTTATGACAAGAGTTATGGTGATCAGTAGTGATACTTTCTCTAGATATTTAGGGCACGTGACGCGTTACGGAAGATACATATTCGGAGCACACACGAATGCGGAATGATTCTAGCGACGTTACGGCCCGCAAACGGCGAAATCCACTGAAAAAAGCGAGTTCGACAAAGTGGGAACGAGAATCTCGGAAACGGTAAATCTGGTCGGCTCTCGGCGTATTACTGTTGTGAGCAAGCACGAAAAGTGGTTGAAGGACGGAGAAAACACGAGAGGCTATAATGTGTAGAACGTCCACGTCTCAACACAGAATATAGAGGTCGGAGGCCTGGGCACTCGGTTCAGATTGTCTATCAATAAAATTAGGTTCCTTTTACAGTATGCTGATATGATAGCTCAATACTTAGTAATCGTATACGACCGCTCGTTAGACAAAATATCTGTGACTAAAGACTGGAAGGGTTAAAAGTGTACTGTCTGCCACAGGGTTCCCCTAAATGACAGGCAGCACCGCATAACAGCCACGCCATGAGGGAAACAAACCAACAGACAAACAGGCTAAGACATCAGGTAAACACGCCGAAGATTCCAGTGGATTAATAGGAACTTTTCCTTGCAGAGATCGCCGCGACATATGCGGCCACGGATTCCTACGCCGGGTTTCAGTTATTTCAGTTATCTGATCACTTTAAAGATCCGTTTATTATACTGTCATTAATTTCATTACATTTCTTCTCTGGTTCGATTATTAGTAATCTATACTTGAACATAAAACATAGACAATTATCATTTTGTAATTCCAGAATACCGTTCACAAGAACTGAAATTAGCTTTCCGTCAGTATTTATGTAAAAAAACAACACATTTACATGTTGGAAACATTTTACAACTACTAATGTTCAGGATGGTTCAAATGGCTCTGAGCACTATGGGACTTAACATCTATGGTCATTAGTCCACTAGAACTTAGAACTACTTAAACCTAACTAACCTAAGGACAGCACACAACACCCAGTCAGCACGAGGCAGAGAAAATCCCTGACCCGCCGGGAATCGAACCCGGGAATCCGCCACAGGAAGCGAGAACGCTACCCCACGACCACGAGTTGCGGACAATGTTCATGATAAAAGCAACTTTATAAAAACATTGTTGACGAACTGATTTTACGAATTTCAATACTAAAAGCTAAAAGCCGTGTAAAACTTCATGCTTCAATGTGAGAAGAACGAATTAATACGTAATTCCGTGCTGTCAGTCTGTATACACCAGCACATAAATTTTCTTGTGTAATAATGGGTGACGCAGGCATTCATCGTTAAAACAAGCAGTGTCGAATCAGCCATCAGTGTCTCAGTTTTACGACAGTTTTGTGAGCCGGTTTTCTAACAGTTTTGTAACTATATCACGCAATAAACATACAATTCTGAAAGAGAAACGTCGTGTCAACCTGAATTTCTTGAAATTTCTGTTGATACTACCAAATTGTTAACTATACCACCAAGCACTCAGCAAGTTGCAGCAAATTTTGGTGCAACAGACACATCCAATTTTTTTTTTCTCCAGCTTCTCCAGCACCGGTGATCACAGAGAAACGAAGAAGAATGTTTGCTATTAACTGTTATACCCTGTAGCATTTTAAGGTGCACAGGTCACACAAATACTCAAGAAAGGAAATAATAGTAATACGATGAATCATGGACATACTCTATGTGATCAAAACTATCCGGACACCCCAAAAAATACGTTTTTCTTATTATGTGCATTGTACTGCCACCTACTGCCAGGTAATCCATATCAGCGACCTCAGTAGTCATTAGACATCGTGAGAGAGCAGAATGGGGCGCTCCGCGAAACTCACGAACTTCTAACGTGGTCAGGTGATTTGGTGTCAGTTGTGTCATACGTCCGTACGCGCGATTTACAACCTCCTAAGCATCACTAGATCCACTGTTTCCGATGTGATAGATAAGTGGAAACTTGAAGGGACACTTATAGCACAAAAGCGTACAGACCGACCTCGTCTGTTGAGTGACAGAGGGTGCCGACAGTTGAAGAGCTTTGTAATGTGTAGTAGGCAGACATCTATCCAGACCATTACACAGGAATTCCAAACTGCATCAGGATCCACTGCATGTACTATGACAGTTGGGTGGGAGGAGAGAAAACTTGGATTTCATGGTCGAGCGACTGCTCATAAGCTACACATCACGCCGGTAAATGCCAAACCTCGCCTAGCTTCGTATAAGGAGAGTAAATATTGGACGATTGAACAGTGGAAAAACGCTGTATGGAGTGACGAATCACAGTACATAATGTGGCGATCCGATGGCAGGGTGTGGGTATGGCGAAAGATCGGTGAACGTCATCTGCCAGCGTGTCCAGTGCCAAAGTAAAATTCGGAAGCGGTGGTGTTGTGGTGTGGTTATGTTTTTCATGGAGGGGCTTGCACCTCGTGTTGCTTTGCATGGCAATATCACAGCACAGGCCTACATTGATGTTTTATGCGCCTTCTTGCTTCCTACTGTTGAAGAGCAATTCGGGGATGGCGATTGCATCTTTCAACACGATCGAGCACCTGTTCATAATGCACGGCCTGTGGCGGAGTGGTTACACGACAGTAGCACCCCTGTAATGGACTGGCCTGTACAGTGTCCTGATCTGAAACCTATAGAACAACTTTAGGATGTTTTGAAACGCCGACTTCGTGCCAGGCATCACCGACCGACATCGACACCTCTCCTCAGTGGAGCACTCCGTGAAGAATGGGCTGCCATTCCCCAAGAAACCTTTCAGCACCCGATTGAACGTATGCCTGCAAGAGTGGAAACTGTCATTAAGGCTAAGGGTGGGCCAACAGCATATTGAGTTCCTGCATTACCGATGGAGAGTGCCACGAACTTGTAAGTCATTTTCATCCAGGTGTCCGGATACTTTTGATCACATAGAGTACATCACTCATGTTCATTTTCAGTAGGATTTTGAAACACTTACTCTGTTCAAACATTAAGAAACGATCTGTTGACACAGAGCAAGGATTCAGAAAATATCTTTACCGTGAAACGCAACAGGCTCTTTATTTTCGCAGAGTAATGAGTGCTACCAACAAGGGATCTCAAATTGATTCAATTTTTTCTAGATTTTCGAAGCTTTTGACACATTTCCCCGCAAGAAACTTCTTATTAAACTGAGAGCCTATGAATCATTGCCTTAGTTGTACGACTGGATTCGTGATTTCCTCTCAGAAGGGTCACCGTTAGTGGTAACTGACAGGAAGTGATCGACTAAAACAGAACTGATATCTGGCGTTGCCCAAGGAAGTGCTATAGGCCCTCTGATGTTTCTAATCTATACACGGTGTTTCCGTAAGCGCGTGCAAAAATTTAACAGGACATAGAGGGTGCTCCACTGAACAATTTGAGGCAGGGAGCCTGGGATCAGAGAAGCCAACTTAAGGAGATAACAGGAATACAGTTATCACACTACTGTGTACTTTTTTATTTAGATTAGTTACAGTTAACTGCAAATATCATCATTGACACAATGGACGTAATATTTGTGCTGTATCTTACAAAACGTACTGAAACTGAGGACCGTCAACCTCAATGCAAGCATGACATCGGTGAACAAGATTCTGACGCACCTTAAAAATATCCCTGGTGTGTTTCGGATCAGTCGGCCGGAGTGGCCGAGCGGTTCTAGGCGCTACAGTCCGGAACCACGCGACCGCTACGCTCGCAGGTTCGAATCCTGTCTCGGGCATGGATGTGTGTGATGTCCTTAGGTTAGTTAGGTTTAAGTAGTTCTAAGTTCTAGGGGATTGATGACCTCAGATGTTAAGTCCCATAGTGCTCAGAGCCATTTGAACCATTTTTTTGTTTCGGGTCACATCACATACAGCTACAATTCTGGCTTCTGGCAACTAATTCCATCTCCGCATCCACTGGGGCTCATACGCAAGTGACTTTAGATATTCTCATAGGAAATAATAAGGGGGTTTCAGGCCAGGTGACCTCGCAGGCCGTGAAATAGGATCTACCCTTCCAATTCAGCAACCAGGAAATACAGCATGGAGATGGCTGCGGACATTCACACTGAAGCTAGGCGGTGGACTGTTGTGTTGTATCCACATCCTCTCACGAACAGCCAAGGGTACGTTCTTCAGCAACTCAGGTAGATCTCTTTGCACGAACCTCAAGTACAAGTGGCCATTCAGACGGCCAGGAAGAAGATATGGCCCAATGAGACTGTCACCTTGCAGGAAATAAGGAATGTACATTTAAATAAACAGCGCAGCACGTGTATACTTGTACGCATGCTAGCTGTAAATAAGCTGGAAAATTGTAAAGCTACACAAAGCGGTAGACAAGTTTACTTCCATACCTCCTTAAGCCAGCTTCTCCGACTCCACGTCCTCTACCCCAAATTGTTCAGTGGAGCGGTCTCTACGCCCTGTTACATTTTTGCACGCTCTTACGGAAACACCCTGTGTAAACGGTTTAGGTGACAATTTGAGCATCTTTTTTAGATTGTTTGGAGTTGGTACTGTTGCTTATCGTCTAGTAAAGTAATCAGGAGGTCAATACAAATTGCATAGTGATTCAGACAAGTATGTGTGTCTTGCTAAAAGTGGTAGCTGACCCTATACAATAAAAAGTGTGCGGTCCTCCACATGAGAACAAGAAAGTATCATTTAAATTTCCGTTACGCGATATATAATGCAAATGTAAATGTAGTCGATTGAGATAAGTAGATAGGTATTACAATTACGAACAAGTTAAACTGGAACCATCACAAGGAAAGTGTTGTGAGGAAGGCGAACGAAAGACTCCGTTTCACTGGCAGAACACTTAGAAGATGCGACGAACCCACCAAAGAGACTGTCTACACTACTCTTTTCCGTCCTGTGCTAGAGTACTGCTACACAGTATGGGATCCTTAAAAATAGGATTGGCGGAGGACATAGAAAAAGTTCAGAGGAGGACAACTCGTTTTGTATTATCGCGAAATAGGGGAGAAAGTGCCACGGATTTGATGCGTGAATTAGGGTGGTAATCATTAAAACACAGGCGTTTTTCGTTGCGGCGAGGTTTTTCTGCGAAATTTGAATCGGCAGCTTCCTCCTCCGAGAAAATGGTTCAAATGGCTCTAAGCACTATGAGACTTAACGTCTGACGTCATCAGTCCCCTAGATTTAGAACTACTTAAAATTAACTGTCCTAAGGACATCACACACATTCAAGCCCGAGGCAGGATTCGAACCTGCGACCGTAACAGCAGCGCGGTTAAGGAACTGAAGCGCCTAGAACCGCTCGTCCAACGCAGCCGGCTCCTCCTTCGTATGCGACAATATTTTATTGACGCCCGCCTACATAGCAAAAAATGATCATTGTGATAAAATAAGAGAAAACAGAGCTTGCATTGAAGATTTAAGTGTTCGTTTTAAACGCGGGCTGCTCGGGGTGAGAGAAAAGTAATGAGACTCAATTTTTATCTACCAAAGTTTTTTTTCAGACAACAATATTGTCCCCTTCAGAGTTGTCCACTTCAGCAGCTTTACACTGATGGAGTCTTTGTTCCCAGTCTTGGTAGCAGCGCTGAGAGACTTCAACTGGTATGACCTTTATATGTCAGTCACATTCTTTTGCAGATTCTCCAGAGTCCCAAAATGACGTCCTTTTAAAACATTTTTCAATTTCGGAAAAAGAAAGAAAATCACAAGGTCTCAGGGGTGTGTGGAACAACATGAATGCCTTTTGCAGTCAAAAATTCAGTGGTGGAAGTAACCGTGTGATCTGGGGCGTTGTCATCCTGCAGCATCCACTTGTCTGCATTGTCCGCTCTCATTAGGTTCACCCTTTTCCAGAGCCTTTTCAGAACATCTCTGGAAAAGAGTCGGTTGACAATTTGTGCTAGAAGAGCAAATTCTTTACGCACGGTACCCCTACTGTCAAAAAAGGAAATCAACATTGTTTTGATCTTTGATTTGCTCATTCGAACTTTTTTCGGTCGAGGAGATGTCTCAGCGTGTCACTCCACACATTGCCTCTTTGTCTCATGATCGTACTAAAAAAAAACAGGTTACCTCTGATAGCACAACTGAATCATTCGTGGTCGTTGGCAATCATCTCAACAAGATGAACGGACATCTTTCTTCAATTCTCCTTCTGCTCAGTTATGAGGATTTCCTGCACCATTTTGGCACAAACCTTTCGCATGTATAAAACTTCGGTCAAAATTTAATGTACGGTTAAAGTGTTTAAAAGGTCACCCATCATCTTTATTGGTAAATGTCGGTCTGATCTCAACAGAGCTCGCACACGTTTCTGAAGCTGAAAGTCTCCCTGAGCGAGGTTCATCTTCAACGCGTTCTCGGCCTTCCAAGAATGATTTTTTCCAGCGAAAAACTTGTGCTCTTGACAAGAAATGTTCCCCATAGGCCTGCTTCAACTATTCAGAGGTCAAATGCGCCGGTTCCGCAAGTTTAACGCAAAATATGATGGCATAATGTTGCTCTAAATTCCGCTGTTCTATTTTCTTAACACACAACAAAAACACATCTTCACTGATGGTGCTCACAAAAATCATGTGATGGCTGCATAAAGCTGAAACTCGGACTGAGCATCTGGAAGGGATGAACACGCCGGCCTACAGAAGCAGAACAACACAGAGTTGCCAGATCGCTTGCAGCGTTGTCAGTCTAGTTACTTTTCTCATACAGCTTGTAGTCTGAGAGTGATTCGATGAACGCTCTGCCAGTCACTTAAGTGTGAATCTCAGAGAGGTCATGTAGATGCAGATGCAGATAGGCGGTGGGCTGTAGCAAATCTGACGGCAGAGTACGATGCTGGTGCACGCGCAAATGTTTCAGAGCACACCATTCAGTGCACATTGTTGGACAAGGGGCAACGAGGCATACAATCCCAACTTGTTCCCACGTTGGCTAAATCGTAAATTCCGATTACGGGGGGCAGATGTTCATCGACATTGGATGGTGGATCAATGGAAACGTTTCGTCTGGTCCGTTTGATGTGGCACCAGGCCGATGGTGGTGTCTGGGTTCTCAGTGACCCCAGGACAAATGCCTATAGTGAGGTCTCCTACTCCTCCAGCATGCCCCCTCCTTTTCCAGCTTAACAAGACGTCACCCACAAATCGTTCATCACTGTAGCGTGCAGACACCAAACTGCTCTCAACCGTTTCAAAATATAGGGATGTTTTTTGAGTAGCCCCTTAGCCTCTGAAGCGCCTTTAAGGAATAAAATCAAACTGTTATTCGATTCTTTTTTTCACAACATCATATACGCCAGTCATGATGAATGCTCTGTCATAGCATTGACCAAAAACACTTGCTCATATTTTGTCCCATTCTTCCTATAGATTCAGTTAACTCATGTTCAAGACTGATCTACGACCTGGGCAAGTAAAGTAAGTGCTTATCACATCTTAACGTCAGAAAGATTTCCAAAACAACCTGTCGCGTCTGTAGTTTCCTGTGAGCGGATCAGGATGGGTGCTAGACGCTAAATCCAGTAATGAAGTGGCTCGTTCAACTCGAAGTCCTCGTGCTGGAAAACAAGCTGGAAATTCTTTGCAGATGAGGGAACTCAGTGGGATAAAGAACGTATACTTCTGATGAAATAACTGAGATGAAACACGAGGTAGGATAAGACCACTGTCGAACCCTAAGAGGCACCAACACATTGAGTGTTAGTTGGGCAACCCTGCAAGTACCCTGTGCAGCTAAGTGCCACGAGAATCTAAGTCCCGTCTCGAGGGCAGAGTAACTCAGGTCCAGCGTCTGAGGCAACTGTCGAAGAAATCTCTCTAGCAGCACCAGCGGCCGTGCTTATATAGGCTCGTCTGATGCAATCCCTCGCAATCACGCTCGTCTCCCGTGCCCTGTCGTCCTTCCAGAACATTCTGTCGAGCTGGTCATGTAGCTCCATCGCCCCTTCCCACAAAAACGCAACCTCTCCTGCTTCCAAGCGCCCTGGATGACGTTAGGTCGCTTTCCTTCATGTTCATCTTATGCAATCTTAGGCATTTCTACTCACATCCGCAACCCATTCGTTTTAACATAGCACTAGAGTTGTCTTGTCTGATAAGTTTTACTAATTTTCCACTTTTCTTTCCCACTTTCATATTTTCTCATTTTTTTTTTTCCTTCCCTTCAGAGGCATTCTCACAGACGTCACAGCCTAGTTACGCACTGTTTTTATTGCTGGACAGTGTTCTTAACAATATATGGGTCTCTGCAGCGGACCATGCCGTTGCTTAGCAACGGTTTGCGACTAGTCGAATGGCGAGCAACACGCATGTGTCCGTCTTCATTCAGCAAACTCTTTAAGAAACCGTGAAATACATTGAGAGCGCCCAGCGACGACGCAGTAACGAGATAAGCCATCAACAAACGTCTGAGTTCTGAAAACCCGTGGATCGCAAATCACAGGCGTCAGATCGACTGCGGCTCTACTCGGACGTTCAACACAGATTCTCACAGGTATGTTCGTTTAATGACTGTGGACATCTTTAGCACAGCAGTTATAGTCAGTGTAATATGGTTATGCAATAGACTGTTGTTTATCACGATGTGTCTGAGGCAGTTTGCGTTTAGGAGCATGAATTTTATAAGTCTTGCAAACACAGGACAATCGAAATATTACAAATTGTACGTGCTCCTACGAAGCTGCCGTGCCCAGCGCTTTCTCTATTCCCTCGTACAGATGATGTACGACATGCTGAGTGTATCACTATTGTGTCTTGAAAGACACGTTTTTTCTGCACATACAGTAAGAAATAATACATTTTTATAACAATGTCTAACATATTGTAGACGGACCTCATGTATTAAGCTATATTTTTGTGAGGTAACTAACTTATCTTTTAAAATGGGACGTTCTATGGATTTCATAAAATGCGATTTGAAATTGTCGTTTCTGCTTACGTACGAGGCGTGTTTTTTTTTTAAAAGTAAGTACCGTTTTGAAATTAAAAAAAGACGTGCTAAGGTATCTCAATAATCTTAGTTTTAAATGAAAGCCTGTACCTTAAACTACTTTTCTACAGAATTTCCGTCAATATTGAGGTACGTGTCATAACGTTGTACCATGTTTTGAATACCCTCCTCATAGAAGTCTTCCACCTGACTTTTTAACGACTGCGTCACCACTGTTTTGACTTCGTCATCGTCTTGAAGACTCTGACCGCCCAGGTGTTTCTTCAAGTGAAGGAACAGATGGTAGTCACTAGGCGCAAGATCGGGGCTGTACGGAGGATGATCTAGAGTTTCCCATAGAAAAGATGTGATGAGATCTTTGGTCTGATTCGCCACATGCGGACGGGCATTGTCTTGCAGCAAAACGATGCCCTCGCTCAACTTCCATGGACTGTTGCTTTGATTCTGGTGTGACGTAGGCCACCCATGTTTCATCGCCCGTAACAATTTGGCTCAAGAAATCATCACCGTCGTTGTGGTACCGCTCAAGGAAAGTCAATGCACTGTCTAAACGTTGGTAAAGTGATTGTGAAGTGGAAACGGGAAGGAACAACCAGCTACAGCCGAAGCAAAACGAGACTGACCTCATGTACTGACTGAAGGAAAGCGACATTTGGGTTTAATGTTACGTAGACAATGAGGTCATTAGAGAAGGAGCACAGCCTCTGATTGTTTCACGGATGGGGAAGGAAATCGGCCATGCCCTTTCAAGGGGACCACCGTGGCATTTGCCTGGAGCGATTTAGGGAAACCACGGAGAAAGTAATTTTTGCTGGCCTGACGAGGTTTTGAACCGTCTTCCTCCAGAGTTCCAGTTCAGTGTGATGACCGTCTCCACCAACTCACTGAGGTGAACGGCGGCTCGAAAAGTGCAGCACGCCACGGACGCAGGCTGGTGGGAGCAGTAAACTGAAATAGGAGACATTCTCCCGCGCTTGCATGGGACCTGTGGTAGTAATGGAAGACACACTGACAGCTGCGAACCACCTGCGTCCCCTCATGCTTGGTGTCTTCCCCGACGGCGATGTCAGCTTCCAGCAATACAGTTGTCCGCGTCTCGGAGCCAGAACTGAGTTAAGGTGGTTTGTGGAGCATTAAAGTGAATTCACGTTGAAGTCTAGGCGACCAATTTCGCCTGACGTAAATCCTGTGGAATTAGTCTAAGTTCCTAACAGGCGCCATCACCGCGCACGTAAATCAGCAGCTCGTTATTTACGCTAATTACTTAACCGTTGCGCCACCACATATCTCCTCAAACTTACGGACAAACTGTCGGATCCCTGATAAGCACAACCAGTGATGTATTTTGTTGCAAAGACAGGCAAACAGGCTATTAAGCAGGTAGTCATAATGTTTTGGCTCATCGACGTGTACGACACGAAAATCGTTTCATTCCCATCTACTGTAGTTGAATTAATATCAATTTTGAAGAGCGCGTACATTGTTTTTGGGACACCCAGTGTATTTACCTGTAGTTTTATTATCGTCAGCTGACCACCCCTACATTTTTTCTTTTTCCTTTTTTTTTAATTTTCGCTTGTAACTTTAGACTTAGTTGTTTCCAGAACAGAGTTACCCATTTGAAATGGATACTCTTGCCCTTTTCCACTAACCCTGAAAACTTATAATCATTATGTGGTACTCCCTGTAAAGATGGAGAAAGTGACACATTATTTAATCAAAAGTTTGCCAGTCACCTATCTGTGGACACTAATATGGGGTGTCTCCACACTAGGCCTTTATGACGGCTTAAACTCTGCTGGGGATACTCCAGTGAGGTGTCTGTGTGTGGAGGAGTGGCATTCGGGACTCTGGGCAGGCAAGTCCATGCCAGGCCGGTGTGGCCGAGCGGTTGTAAACGCTTCAGTCGGGAACCACACGATTGCTACGGTCGCAGGTTGGAATCCTGCCTCGGGCATGGATGTATGTGATGCCCTTAAGTTAGTTAGGTTTAAGTAGTTCTAAGTTCTAGGGGACTGATGACCTCAGATGTTAAGTCCCATAGTGCTCAGAGCCATTTGAACCATTTTAACGCAACTGTTGTTGACATCCATTGAAACTACCAGTTAACTGTCATCTGTCACAGTTTATTTTATTTATAATATACATTCCAGAGGTATAAACCTTCATCATCAGGTTGTTTTGTACGAATCAGTGAGACGTGTATGTGTTGTATGTACTACTTTCGGATAAACTGTGTCAGTGTTTGCTAGCAGAAGATAAGAATCCCTACGAGATACAGATTGTGATAAACTACATCGCCTGACAAAAAAGGAGGACATGGTCGGATGTCAATGAACTTTGTACTCGCACACACGACCTGTGCGTATATAAGTGATTAGAGTTGCAGTTCTTTGTGGCAGGTAAAACAGTCATTAGAGTGTACGAGTGTTGTTCGTGTTTGATGTTGTTACCAGGCCTGGTAGAGCATATAAGGGGCTTGAACAGTGTCAGATGTTGCGTGGTTATTGTGAAGGACACAGAGATGCTGCGTACTCGTATCATACACTTATCAACAGCTGAGAGTTTGAAAGGGACCTCATTGTGGGTCGCTATTTCGCCGACTGGTCAAATCGTGCAGTATCCAGATTTGTGGAGCTTTCAGATGTGACAGTGACCCGATGTTGGGGCTGCTTGGAAACATGAGTGCAGACATACTAGCCTTCAAGGTTTCGGCGACCAAGCCTGACCACCAAAAGAGAGGATCACCATATAATGCACCAAGTACATCGTAACCCCTCACAGCTATGTTTGCCATCCGAGAATAAGTAATGGACTCTCTGCAACATTCTGTGTCCTGTACCATTGGTCGTTGGTTAGGAACAGCGGTGCTAAAGAATTACCGTCCCATGTGTAGCCTGCCGTGAACACCACAACATATAAAGTGGCGCCATGACCTGTAAGCATGGCTTGTCGATGAACGACGCCGCGTTATGTTCAGCGACGAATCGAGGTTCTGGAGAACCCTGGATGACCGTCGTCGGTGAATGTGGCAGCGATCTTGGGAGAGGTCCAGTTCTTACAATGTTTTGGAGAGGCACAGCGATGTTAATCCTGCTGTCATAGTCTTCCCTTTCTTGTGTGTCTGATATCAACAGTTGTTTGCTCACTAAATAACTAGCAGATCCGTTAACTGTCGTTCCTTATCGGGCTTTCATAATGCGGTGCGCCGGTTGACCTATGCAGTTTGCGAGAGGAAGAGGAAGCTATTGAGGTTTCCTCTTCCGAAGTTACGAAATCCCTCACCGCAAACCACCATGTTCTGCTTCATCTATTATTACTCTTATCTCGGTAACACACAATGATTGCATCTCGTTTGCTGGACTTTCTGGTTGTGGTTTTGTTTAATTATTTTCATTTATTCGCTTCCTTCAGTTTTCAGAATAACTTTATTCGTCTGTGCCGCTCATTTTCGAAATTCTGGGGATTATGGGCAGCCCAGTCTTTGTGTCATCTTGTGTAGCATTAATATTTATCTGTTCCCCATTCGCTTAGACCCTAGCTGTAACTCCGCTATGTTGTCACTTACTAAATGAATTTACGTTCTGAATGATTTATTTTGTTTATGTTAAGTTGCGAACACTGACCTGACTTGATGTCTTGAGTTCGATGTAATGCAGCGACGTGCTCGCTGTCGATCTATCGCGAGGATCATATATCCTCAGACGCCGCAGTTACTTACTTTTTCTTTAACACTCTCTTCAAGTGACTGGGTAACTAGCCGTGAAGTGTCGATAGCCGTGCAGCAACAGTTGGTTAAACTGTGTGCAACGGTAAGAATAATCTTTGTCTGCTGACAATGCATTAAGGGCCCTACCCGCAAGCAACGGATCGTCGCAATTCGTTGCCAGGTCACCCGATTCGTACGTATATCGCATTTGTGTGAGCAAATCGCAAATCACAACGATCGATCGCAGATCGCTCGCAATTTCGAAGCAATCTGATGAATCGCATGGGACGAATCAGTCACGCGGAGTAATGTCTTCGCCTTAGATTTTATAGGTGTTGAGGAAGTACGAACCACTTGGAAAAGTGAAGTTGAAGCTGCAGTTGCCACTTTTATTAAGAAGGTATACAAATCTAAAAACAGTGATACTTCCAGATTTTGCTGAGAGGAGCGTTTCGAAGCTTGTGCCACAGAGGCAGAAATTCGTGGTAATTGCGAAGTAATGGTTACAACACACTGGGCTCTGCAAGCCACTTAATGGCATATGGTACAGGGTACTTTCCTGTTCCAGTCACGAATGGGCCGCGGACAGAACAATTGATGTCTCTGCGTGAGCCTGAATCTCTTTAATTTTACTTTCGTTATCTTATCGCGAGATATTCGTAGCATGAAGCAATGTATTGATTGATTCTTCTAGGAACGTAAGCTCTCAGAATTTTTACAGTAAACCACACCGAGAGCCGGCCGCTGTTGCTGAGCGACTCTAGGCGCTTCAGCCTGGAACCGCGCGATCGCTACGGTCGCAGGCTCGAATCCTGCCTCGGGCATGGATATGTGTGATGTCCTTAGGTTAGTTAGGTTTAAGTAGTTCTACGTTCTAGGGGACTGATGACCTCAGATGTTAAGTCGTGTCTGCATGAACATCACGAGGACACTTTTGCACTTACTTAAATGAAAGTGTAACGAAACGCGCTCCTCTTCTTTGGATCTCCTCTGTTTATCGGTCCTGTCTGGAACAACGATGAACGATAATTAGATAGGACTGAGAACAAAGATATGTAGAGCCTATAGCTCAATTAACAAATTTCTGTAAAACAATTATAATCTTCCTAGTATAAGAAAGTAGAAAACATCGACCTTATAAATCAACTGCTCCGAAGTAACGGCCTCCTAAAATAGCGAAAAACTGTTTCTAATTTCTTTCGTGACAGCTACATGCAGTCATAGGAGCTAGGAAGTAAATAGCATAGTACACCATTAGAGAATCGTCCATAAAGTAAGTTATAATCCGCCTAGTACACTACTGGGCATTGAAATGACTACACCGAGAAGAAACGTACAGATAAGCGGGTATTCATTGGACAAATATATTATACTAGAACTGACATGTGATTACATTTTCACACAATTTGGGTGCATAGATCCTGAGAAATCAGTACCCAGAACAAGCACCTGCGGCCGTAATGACGGCCTTGTTACGCCTGGGCATTGAGTCAAACAGAGCTTGGATGGCGTGTACAGTTACAGCTGCCCATGCAGCTTCAACACGATACCACAGTTCATCAAGAGTAGTGACTGACGTATTGTGACGAGCCAGTTGCTCAGTCACCATTGACCAGACGTTTTCAATTGGTGAGAGATGTGGAGAATGTGGTGCCCAGGGCAGCAGTCAAACATTTTCTCTATCCAGAAAGGCCCGTACAGGACCTTGCGGTCATGCATTATCCTACTGAAATGTAGGGTTTCGTAGGGATCCAATGAAGCCTAGAGCCACATCTGAAATGCAACGTCCACTGTCCAAAGTGCCGTCAATGCGAACAAGAGGCGACCGGGACGTGTAACCAATGGCACCACATACCATCACGCCAGGTGATACGCCATTATGGCGATGATGAATACGCGCTTCCAATGTACGTTCACCGCAATGTAAACAGAACCTGGATTCATCCGAAAAAATGACGTTTTGCCATTCGTGCACCCAGGTTCGTTGTTGAGTACACCATCGCAGGCTCTCCTGTCTGTGATGCAGCGTCAAGGGTAACAGCAGCCATGGTCTCCGAGCTGATAGTCCATGTTGCTGCAAACGTCGTCGAACTGTTCGTGCAGATAGTTGTTGTCTTACAAACGTCCCCATCTGTTGACTCAGGGATCGAGACGTGGCTGCATGAGCCGTTACAGCCTTGCGGATAAGATGCCTGCCATCTCCACTGCTAGTGATACGAGGCCGTTGGGATCCAGCACTGCGTTCCGTATTACCCTCCTGCACGCTCCGATTCGATATTCTGCTAACAGTCATTGGATATCGACCAACGAGAGCAGCAATGTCACGATACTATAAACCGCAATCGCGATAGGCTACAATCCGACCTTTATCAAAGGAGGAAACGTGATGGTACGCATTTCTCCTCCTTACACGAGGCATCACAACAACGTTTCACCAGGCAACGCCGGTCCACTGCTGTTTGTGTATTAGAAATCGGTTGGAAACTTTCCTCATGTCAGCACGTTGTAGGTGTCGCCACCGGCACCCACATTTTGTGAATGCACTGAAAAGCTAATCATTTGCATATCACAGCATCTTCTTCCTTTCGGTTAAATTTCGCGTATGTAGCACGTCATATTCTTGGCGTAGCAGTTTTGATGGCCAGTAGTGTATATCATGGGATGTGACTTGCTCCTACATTAAATCGATATGTGATACTAATGGATCCATCGTGCAATGCTTTCGTTTTAGATACTTGAAATTAGCCTAAGGCCGAAATTGTACAATGGTACTACATCAAATGAAAAGAATGGCAGATGAAAACGCCACGAAATCATTAAAAAAAAGTATCTGTCGAAAGGTTTTTTTTAAGCTATATCCTTCGTTGGGAGGCTACACTTTCTAAGGATTCTCTTGCATCGCCTTACTTGCGATTAATATTATGTGACAGTTGGGTGGTCATGATTAAAGTTTAGCTACTCACAGAGGTCTAGTGTGGTCTGTAATTATCGTATGGCACGGCTGGAAAAAAAGTACTTCCAATTTTGGACACCAGACGCAAATCTGGTGCTGTGAATGCAAGAAAGACGTGTAGAAATGTTTCCACGTGTAATGGATTGGGAATGGGCCGTGGACAGAAAAAGTCAAGTAAGTTAGAAAGACATGATGTTGATTTTATTATTAACTGCGGATTAAACAATTCTTGCAGTATAAACACCAGAAACGTCGACGAGATGTTGTACAGCGCCAGATTTGCTCCCGGTGGCCACAAATGGAACAAATAATTTTTTGAAGTGTAAACCAGTTTCACATTATTGCAACAGCATATCTACCAAGTTTCGCTGCCATACGATAACTTCAGTCTACGCCGGACCTACGTGAGTAGCTAAACCTAAAGTAATTAAAAACAAACTGGAAAAAGATTTTTGAACCCAAGAAGAACAATGTGGATTCACGGCTGGGAGATCATGTGTAGACCATATTTTCACATTACGACAGATTTTGGAGAAACATAGGGAAAAATCAAAAAATATAAGATTAATTTTCATAGATCTAGAAAAAGCGTATGATACTGTTCCAAGAAAATTACTTTGGAGAGCACTACGTATGGCAAACATAAACCATTCCTTGATTGAAATAATACGACAGATGTACAAAGATAACATTTGCCAAGTGAAAGTTGGTAATAAACTTTCACAGAAATTTAGAACAAGCAAAGGCCTTTTACAGGGCTGTCCCATGTCACCATCATTATTTAAAATCTATATAGGTATTAGCCTTAGAACATGGTCTCGTAAATGTAATAGTATGGGATTAGAAATAAGAGATGGAGTTTACCTACATCATTTATTATTTGCTGATGATCAAGTAGTCGTAGCACAAGATGGGGAGGATGCTAACTATATGTGCAATCAACTAGCAATAGCATACAAAACTTGGGATTTGAAGATTAATTACCAAAAAACAGAATACTTGACTAATGATTCAGATGAGCTATACATTGAAGGAATGAAAATCAAAAAGATAAACACTTTCTGTTATTTGGGATCCATTTTAGAAATCGAGGGAAAATCAGAATCAGAAAGCAATAAAAGAATAAGTAGCGGACGGAGGGTCATTGGGATGCTTAACTCAGTCTTATGGAGCAGGAATGTAATGAGCGGAACTAAAAAATTAATATACAAATCCATATTAGAGAGTGTGGTTCTGTATGGAATGGAGACCTGGACAATTAACACGAAGCACATTAAAAAATTACAAGCTCTAGAGATGGACTTTTGGAGAAGATCGGCAAGAATCTCCAGAATAGAAAAGATAACACCGAAGTAATAAGGAGAATGGAAATAAAAGAAAGAATATATGACGTAGTGGATAGGAAGAAATTACAGTGGTACGGGCATGTACGACGGATGGAGAAAACCAGAATACCAAAACTGATACTGGAGTGGGAACCGGAGGGGAGAAGAAGAAGAGGACGCCCTATGACCACCTGGATCCATAATGTACAGCACACAATGAGGAGAATGGGTGCAGAGGAAGAAGACACACAAGATCGAAACACCTGGAGAAATATTGTGAGAATATAGTTTAAGAACGGCTATTGTTTATATTGTAATTTCCAAGTAAATTATTATGTTGGAGATAAACCTCTGTAATGAGGAAAAGCTCAAAATAATAAAAAAATATTTAATGGATGTGACTGCTTTCAGTGGATTTCCAGCAATTGTGTAAATCGTACAATAATGGGTCGTTCTGCCTATTTATGCGCAATACATTACGCTTGTTTGTACTGAGCGTCAACTGCTAGTCACTACAATATGTGTCGGTCCTCTACATGTCTCCTGCATCTTCTGTCAATGTAACTGCATCAATCGCGGAAAACCTCAGCGAAGTTCCGACGTTATACATCGTTACCTCACTTATTTAAACTGTTAAAAGTAATGACCTTATAACACTCCCTATGTGTGCACCCAAAGGTACTTTGAAAATCAGTCTTCGTTAAGAATGATGTTGAAAGGTATCTGTTGGATTCCTTTCATGTTAATTTTGAAATCTGTTGTCATTTACGGCATAAATTACTCTTCTAAATTTACTGTGGTGTTTCTGACTATCTGAGAGGAGACTGAGCAGTAAAACGTGTTACTTTTACACATAAACAAGAATGAGCTGTCACACTACTACACTTTAAAATACAGTTTATATGTAATTCATGTCACACAGTCTCATACGGAACCTACATCCGCTTTCCTTTATATACTGTAAATGATAAGATACTGTCTTCCCCCTTCCCTTCTGTGTGAGAGGATGAATGAGCAAATGTATTTCTAGTTGCATGCTTGAGGGTAGCAGGCAAGCCTGTCTGCTAGAGAACAGTAGGACCAATGTCGGAACAGGTAGCTACGCTTTCTAGAATCAAAGAGGTTTCTATTCTTAGTATGGTCCTGTCTGTCCCTTGTCATGTTGGTATAGGGAGCTGCCTCTCTGGTCACTTCCGTTTGTATTTGTGAAGCGCGCTTGGTAGCGGGCCAGGGCAGTCTGTCCGCGGCGAGTGTCTGAAGTGGTAAGATCTCCGGCTAAGCTCGTGTCTGCTAAGTCCGCAGGACAATGGATTTCTTAAGTTCAGCTCAACTGAAAATTTAATCACCTTTATTTCAGATTTTAGCTCTAAAATATCTAATGTTATCTTAAATTGCAACGCAGTGTATTTCGAGCGTCTACTTCAGTATATCTTCCAGTAATTGCTTTGTCACTACTTTGTGAGTAAAGTGGAACCACGTGTTGATCAGAAATTCTAACTAAGATCATCAATCTTAAATCCGAATGTGCGTGAGATTATAACGTCTCGTCTTAACAATATTTTTCAATATAGCAACTTTTCTTTATGTTCAACCCACGTGGGGTGTACTTAGTGAGACCAGTACCACGTGCTTATACAATTGTTTGACCCATCAGGTTAATAGTAAGACGATAGTAACCAGTTCGAAGTTTTTCTTTTGTAAATTGCTTTTCGATCTAATTTATTTTAATTATCAAAATTATTGTGGAGTTACACTCTTTGTGTAAACCAAGTTGACCACGTGAAGCATGTGGTGTAATCATCAAAGTAGCCCTCAGCTATTCCTTTCGGGTAGATTTCTCAGAGAGTTAATATGAATTTAGTATACCAGTGTGTGGTAATTACATGACGGACAGGATTGCGCTACAAACTTAACTTCTTTGGGTGAAAATTGAATCGGTTGGTTGTGGTTAATTTTCTCTTGCATATGTTTCAACGTTCTTCGTGTGTTATTTTATGAATGCAGTGTTGTATGCAGTCTCCCAATCTTGGCTCCGTATTGGATGTGTTCTGTAAGATGATAAACTCACATTTTCACAATCCTAAATAACGCACCAGTTTAGTTATGACTCAAGTTTAATATGCTGAAATTTCAATGATCAACGTTAAAATAAATTTTCAAATATAAACTGATTTATTTCTTTTTATTTAAATTCTGTTATATATATATATATATATATATATATATATATATATATATATATATATATATATATATCGCCGGTTTTCGTATGACTATTAAAAGATTATAATTAATGTTAGTCTGACTGGGAATTTGGTAAGCTAGATTGGATACCTGGTGAAACAGTTGAGCAGTAATGCAAGGTTCACTTCCTCAGATAGCTCACAGCTTTTAACCCGCTTTTATTGAATATCAGCACCGCTTTCATAACAAATTAACGTTACAATGTGCCGCGTGTGGTTTGCCAGGAAATCATCAATGCAGTCACAAAACTGGCCTTACACTCCGTACTTTCGTCTTTTGTTCAACAACGGACTGCTCGCGGAACGTTCTGGAAGAATGCACCGCCTTCTAGGTATCTTGGACGAAGAGAGTGGGCTGGGTTTCACATAAACATTGTTTGGGGAATCCTTGTTGATTTTTAAAGAGGAAATTTTCGGTCTCCAGGTATGTGATAATACGCGAACAAGAAAGTGTTCTAAAATTATGCAAAATTTGTACGTCAGCCTTGTGGGCCTATAATTTTAGTGTCTGTTGGACCATCCCCGTTGAAAATGGGAATTACCTACAGTTTTTCAAATCGCTGGGAACGCTTTGCACCTGAAGCGAGATATGGAACTCTTTTGCTAGAGGAAGAGGAAGTTCTTTTACGTACTCTTTGTAGAATCCTATAGGTATGCAATCAAGTCTAGCTTGGTTGGTTTGGGGTAAAAAGGTCCCAAACTACAGAGTCATCAGTCCCTTTTTACTGATGTAAATTTAGTTTGGGAAAGTAAAAGGAACGGGAAACCACACCGAAAGACTAAACGAAGGGCACGAACAAAAAGGGGGAGAACGTACCCAACAATGAAAAGTAGAGGAAGGTATTAAAACCGTAGAGCAGATGGTGTGGGCTGGCTGATCACAAGAATAAAATAGGATGAGCCAGCCACTCCGCAACACACTAAAATGTCCAACCCAAAAAGACAAGGCGAGAAGACACACATGGGCAAAAGACGAACGACAAGGGAAGCAAAATGGAAAGAAATGGTGACAGAGAGTTAGAACGGAGGGAAGGCCAGACGCCCGCAGTATGGTCTTCGTCACTGAAACAAATTTGGAAAGAGGAGTTTAGTATTTCGGCCTTACAGGTGTTACGGTATGGGAAGGTATAATGTTGCAGGGGCAGAGTGATCTCCAAATCCATGAAAGCGGCATCCTCACCGGTCAACGCTATTGTGGCACTGAACTCCTTTTCCTATGCTCGTCTTTTCAAGTATACATTTGACGCTGACTTCATTTTAATGGATGAGATTGGGGGACCGTATCGGACAGCGATACAAAATGGAACGAGCACGTGAGAACGGTGGTGGGAAAGGCGAGTGGTCGACTTCGGTTTATTAGGAGAATGTTAGGAAAGCGTGGTTCATCTATAAAGAAGACTGCGCATGGACCACTAGTGCGACCTATTGTTGAGTACTGCACGAATTGTAAGTAGGCTGTTTAGGTTCTCATGTTGGTAACGCCGCCGCCACGTAGCGCTCTGTATGAAAATCACTGGCTGTGCCGTGTGCAGTCTGTGGCTGGTTTGCATTGTTGTCTGCCATTGTAGTGTTGGGCAGCGGCAGCTGGATGTGAACAGCGCGTAGCGTTGCGCAGTTGGAGGTGAGCCGCCAGCAGTGGTGGATGTGGGGAGAGAGATGGCGGAGTTTTGAAATTTTGTAAGACTGGATGTCACGTACATTCTAGTCGCTGTTGAACTTACTTCAAAATTTGTTTCTTTTACTCTGTTACGTAAAGCCACTGGACGGTCTGTATCCAACGCCTTTGTTAAAAATTTCTTACGTGAAGTTGGACACGTTAGTGAAGTAATTTCAGATAACGGACCGCAATTCAGATCTGCTGTTTGGTCACGCATGCTTCGTAACCATAAAATCAAATCTGTTTTTATTTCATTGTACTCACCACATTGTAACCCGTCTAAACGGATTATGAAAGAAATCAATAAGCTTTGAAGACTTTATTGTCACAGAAAGCATCAGCATTGGGACAGATATTTACGCTTGTTTCAAAACGTGCTGAATGAAATGCCTCATGACTCCACTGTTTTACCACCTGTTCTTGTACTGAAGAATAAAGAACCACCGAACAGAATCAGAGAGCTTGTACCTTTTCCGAATACACGTAAACTTCGACACAATGACATAATTGATTTGGCTATTAAAAATATAAATTCTGCTGCAGACAAAAGGAGAAAATTACACGGTAAAGCAAATGCAAAGAAATTATATATTGGTCAGAAAGTTCTCATTAAAGCTCATTCATTGTCACATAAGAAGAAACACTTGAGTCACAAATTCTTTCTAGTTTACAATGGACCCTACAGAATCCGACGTATACCACATGATAATTGCGTTGAAGTTGTAACTCTGCGTACCAGGAAGAGTAAAGGTTTACACCACATTTCACATGTAAAACCGTTTATTGAAAGATAATCTGCTTTTGTATTTGCATTAAAGCTGTTCACTTCACGTTACTAGTATGCTTTGTCAGACTTATAAACTGTTAATATGCAACAATGTTTGAAGTTTACTATCCAGTCTAGAACCTACGGAACATATTTAGACAGTATTTACGAGTGCATTGTTATAGTGAACAGACGTCACAGTGTTATTGTGTGTGTACATTCTTGCTTGTTAGTTGCACGATTACGTAACGACTATAAGGCTTACATACTTAGAACATTTACCAGTACTGCTAATGAGATTTTAATGCAACATTTTGGTTTACTTGAAAATACATTCTTTATTTGAAGTACATTCGGTGAGATTAAAGATGACTTAGCATTTGGTTTCTCTGATAGCTACACGATTATATCACGACGCTACTAATATGTGACACGATTTACGTTGTTGCTTTTGCGGTGTATCTGTTTTATATCGGCACAGTTTTTCTGTATTATTCTGGAAAGTAAAACATGTTTTAGTAGTAACTTTTGTGGTATATCTACAATGAGACAGCCTTTATCGTAGCACAACAATACGTTACATTATAGTACTTTCTTGATCACGGTAAGGTACGTAATAACTACGATATCTATACGCAAAGCATTACACTTTTGTTTATCATGAGGTAAGTACATTGACTTCAGCAGAACATTGCTTACAGAGGACGATAACTACGATAGTTCCACAGAATTATCTTACAGCAAAACGCACATTTAGCACTACAGGGCACGCATTTGAGTGATTAATTTTGTACTTAAAACATTTATTTTTAAAGATATTTGAAGTACAATGATACAAAGGTTTTTCGTGATACATTTCATTCCATTGCTGTAATCTGTAATTACTTATTACATAATTACATTAATCCTCAGGGGGGTACACGCTTACTTTGTGTACCATGTGTATGGCAAGCACAAGGAGCCATAGCTAATATGGTATTTGCTTATACAATTTTACACATCGGTACCGTATTTCTCTAACACAGAATTACACAACTATCTGATCATTTAACTGAGAGAGACAAATATTTATTTTACTACATCAGTGACAGATGTTTATGTAATTACACGGTTGGATAACTTCACACTTATGAAATTGTATTTTGTCTGTACTTTGTGAAAAGTTCATATTTTTTGGGAACCATTGTGATACTATGAGAACTTTGAATGATGTATTTGGTATGGGATCATGATTTTTAAAGTACGCTTGAGGTAGATGACACTATTGAAACGAACAGAGAATTTTTTAGGTTTTGAAATTATTGCAGAAAGCTACGGCGTTTTTGAGATTTCACTGAGGTGTTATAATGTTATGATGACGATGTGTATTACGCTGTTGCGGTACGTTTATGATCAATAAGCTGATGCTATATGAGTTATTTGATTATGCTACATATCTGTTATGATGAAATATTGAAGAAGTGTCGACGAATAAGGTAAGGAATAATGAGTAGTGGTTAGGGACTCTGGTTTGTGAAAAAGGATGTTGGAAACCAAGAATCGTACTTTAAGAGCTATGAAATGTGTGTAAAATGCGTAATCTATCACAATGCTGACGAAAATTTTTTGGACACTGTTATATTTACAGGATTTTGTTTCTACACATTTGTAACGCAAATTCTCAACCTGTGAAATTTTTTAAAATGAGACTGCCACTGTAGCGGAAACTGCTGTCGTAAATATTTCGGTAAGAAAGGTAAGTGGCCTTGACGTAATGCGCTTTTGGCGGCCAGCTGAGAGATAGTCATCTGACAAAAGAAAGCCATTAGGTGGAGAAAAAAAGAGGCCATTATCCTCGCTATTGACATTCCTTTGTAGAAATCATCGTAAATACGACACCCTAAAACTCGAAAACGTGATTACACTGTGCAGCTCTTAATTTATGATATTTACTGAAATGAAATGATGAGAAACATCACATGTCTATTGTCTTGCTAGTTGGAAGATTGTTTACTGCAGTATGAAATGCCTTACGGCTAGCGAATGACGTTTCACGCCTTGTTTGGCCTATTTTGTTTAATATCTAGTTTCTAGCTGCACTGCAGCATTGGTTAAAATAAAACTTAATAGATGTACTAATATAGATATTTTATGCCTACAGATCCAGTAAACAGTAATTTTATGATATACTTCCAAAAAACGAGGGAGCACAAAAAGACATTTCCCTTCACAGGAACTGCATACATAAATTTCTTTTCAAGTACCTGGTAATTTATTTCATAGAATAAGTTTTTGCGGTGCACCACTTTAATTATATAGACATTAAGATGTGAATATACATTTCCCTTATCTGCGTTGTTGTCTTTAGTGTACTATTTTTTGTGCTTGTGGGTTTGTCATGTTTAGGTATAAGTTATTACATTTATTGCTGCTTGCTTTGCTTACTTGCATTTTTTTGTCATTGCTGTTTGTATTAATTGTTTTGTGCTGCTACATTGCCTCGTCCCTTAGTTTAGCATCTGAGATCAGTAGCTTTAAGTTAGCTTAAGAGGGGGTAGACTATATAAGAAATTAACTATGATGAATTGGAAGAAAAGCATTGAGAAGGTATAAGGAAATGGTTTGGCCAAAAAAGTAGTGTACAGTGGAGAAAAACTATTTTTGAAAGAGGATTTGAACAGAATACAGAAAGCATGCTTGGATAGGATTTTTTTTTTTTTTTTTTTTTTTGGTTGGAGCAAATGTTGAAATAAGAGGGACGATCTATGGAATGAAGTTTTGGGTTGGACTGCAGTACCAAATGTTACCCTGAAAACAAACTCTGTCCTTTCCTTTTGTGTTATCCCACAATGTGTTTGTGTACCCTTGTGTATTTATTTTCTTCCTGTCTCTGTGTACTGTTTCATAGAATTTTTTCTCTTCTAATACTAAGCTACATTCACTATGATAAGGAATACTGTTATCCTCAAATATAATTTGCATTAATAACATGTTATTTACTTCGTGAAGATGTTTACACATTATTTATTCTGTTTTGTTCCAATGCTCATGTGTGAAGTTGATGTTTCAAAAGTTATTCTGATCTTTTATGTATGTATTTATGTCATAATTTTTGTAACACTTATGTATTTGTTATTTCGATTCTTTTGTATAGCCTGTACTACTACAAATTTATCTGTATTGTTACGTTCTTTAATAATGTATTTTGTACCTTTGTTATTGTATTCTTATGTTATAAAATTGTAATTGACACCAGTTCATCAAATTAAGTAACTTGTAAATTACATTTCTCTGCACACGTTTCTGTTGGTCATAGTATATGGACAATATGTGAGAAGTAGGGACTGATAGGGTTTGCACGTGTGTTAATAATTCAGTAAGGGACTGGATAACAGCATTGCTGGTTCTACGGACAATTCAAAAACTTTGTGAGTGCACAAGTGGTGGTTTATGAACTTGCTATATTCTCCGCAAGACTCTTCGATGGTGATTGTGCACCTGCACAGTCGCAACAGATGGGTGCTAGCCATCTCTACAAGGACTACAGTGGGTCTACACCTTTGATGACTCACCAATACCATTCTTTCTACAAGGACTGCAGTGGGTCTGCACCTCTGGTGGCCCACCAATAACATAATATCTACCAGGACTACAGTGGGTCTGATATGTGATGACCAACCTACCAATATTCTTCAAAACGTCGACTGACTCTGCTGTGGGTTTGTTCTGTTGTGGCCCATTACCTGTCTGCATGTCAAGAGTCAGCACTGTCTTTCTGTTGGAAGGACAACACTACTTCAAGACTGCATGGAAATCCACTACTTCTGTGGGCATTTTCTTTTACTGCTCAGACATTGAGAAAAACACTGCTATTTTACTGTGATGAATGATCAGGACTGTCTTTATGGACTGTGAGAAAATTTTAGCTTTTGACCAACATTGTATCAATAAGTGTGTGCATTTGATTTCTTTGTTATTGTAATTATAATTATGAAATTTTTTTTCAAATCTGTATTGGCCAGTGCTCAAAACAATTAGTAAAATTTTTTGTGGGGAGCATGGGGGCTATGTAAGTAGGCTGTTTAGGTTCTCATATTGGTAACGCCGCCGCCACGTAGCGCTCTGTATGAAAATCACTGGCTGTGCTGTGTGCAGTCTGTGGCTGGTTTGAATTGTTGTCTGCCATTGTAGTGTTGGGCAGCGGCAGCTGAATGTGAACAGCGCGTAGCGTTTGCGCAGTTGGAGGTGAGCCGCCAGCAGTGGTGGATTTAGCGAGAGAGATGGCGGAGTTTTCAAATTTTGTAAGACTGGATGTCATGAACTGCTATATACACTCCTGGAAATTGAAATAAGAACACCGTGAATTCATTGTCCCAGGAAGGGGAAACTTTATTGACACATTCCTGGGGTCAGATACATCACATGATCACACTGACAGAACCACAGGCACATAGACACAGGCAACAGAGTATGCACAATGTCGGCACTAGTACAGTGTATATCCACCTTTCGCAGCAATGCAGGCTGCTATTCTCCCATGGAGACGATCGTAGAGATGCTGGATGTAGTCCTGTGGGACGGCTTGCCATGCCATTTCCACCTGGCGCCTCAGTTGGACCAGCGTTCGTGCTGGACGTGCAGACCGCGTGAGACGACGCTTCAACCAGTCCCAAACATGCTCAATGGGGGACAGATCCGGAGATCTTGCTGGCCAGGGCAGTTGTTTTACACCTTCTACAGCACGTTGGGTGGCACGGTATACATGCGGACGTGCATTGTCCTGTTGGAACAGCAAGTTCCCTTGCCGGTCTAGGAATGGTAGAACGATGGGTTCGATGACGGTTTGGATGTACCGTGCACTATTCAGTGTTCCCTCGACGATCACCAGAGGTGTACGGCCAGTGTAGGAGATCGCTCCCCACACCATGATGCCGGTTGTAGGCCCTGTGTGCCTCGGTCGTATGCAGTCCTGATTGTGGCGCTCACCTGCACGGCGCCAAACACGCATACGACCATCATTGGCACCAAGGCAGAAGCGACTCTCATCGCTGAAGACGACACGTCTCCATTCGTCCCTCCATTCACGCCTGTCGTGACACCACTGGAGGCGGGCTGCACGATGTTGGGGCGTGAGCGGAAGATGGCCTAACGGTGTGCGGGACGGTAGCCCAGCTTCATGGAGACGGTTGCGAATGGTCCTCGCCGATACCCCAGGAGCAACAGTGTCCCTAATTTGCTGGGAAGTGGCGGTGCGGTCCCCTACGGCACTGCGTAGGATCCTACGGTCTTGGCGTACATCCGTGCATCGCTGCGGTCCGGTCCCAGGTCGACGGGCACGTGCACATTCCGCCGACCACTGGCGACAACATCAGTGTACTGTGGAGACCTCACGCCCCACGTGTTGATCAATTCGGCGGTACGTCCACCCGGTCTCCCGCATGCCCACTATACGCCCTCGCTCAAAGTCCGTCAACTGCACATACGGTTCACGTCCACGCTGTCGCGGCATGCTACCAGTGTTAAAGACTGCGATGGAGCTCCGTATGCCACGGCAAACTGGCTGACACTGACGGCGGCGGTGCACAAATGCCGCCATTCGACGGCCAACACCGCGGTTCCTGGTGTGTCCGCTGTGCTGTGCGTGTGATCATTGCTTGTACAGCCCTCTCGCAGTGTCCGGAGCAAGTATGGTGGGTCTGACACACCGGTGTCAATGTGTTCTTTTTTCCATTTCCAGGATTGTATATATTATGACTATTAAGGTAAATACATTGTTTGTTCTCAATTAAAATCTTTCATTCGCTAACTATGCCTACCAGTAGTTAGTGCCTTCCATAGTTTGAATCTTTTATGTAGCTGGCAGTAGTGGCGCTGGCTGTATTGCAGTAGTTTGAGTAACGAAGATTTTTGTGAGGTATGTGATTCATGAAAGGTATAAGTTATTGTTAGTCAGGGCCATTCTTTTGTAGCGATTTTTGAAAGTCAGATTGCGTTGCGCTAAAAATATTGTGTGTCAGTTTAAGCACAGTCATGTATAATTGTTCGAAGGGGACGTTTCAGAATGTTTTTGGATTCTCACGAGGTCAGATTAAAGGAAGGCATCGAAGAAATGCAGAAGCGGGCAGCTGGATTTGTTACCGGTAGGTTTGGTCCACACGCAGCTATAACAGACGTGCTTCGTGAAGCCAAATAGGAATCTCTGGAGAAAAGATGACGTTCTTTTCGCAGAATATTACTGAGAAAATTTAGAGAACTGGCATTTGGAGCTGACTTGCAGAACCATTCTACTGCCGCCAACGTACATTTCGCATAAGGATTCAAAGATAAACTGAGAGAAATTAGAGCTACAGAGGCATATAGATAGCCACTTTTTCCTGTTCTGTTTGCGAGTGGGACGAGAAAGAAATTGACTAGAAGTGGTACACGATACCCTCCGTCACGCACCGTATGGTAGCTTGGAGAGTATGTATGTAGATTTAGATGTAGAACAACACTGGTGGAGAAGCTCTCGGAGCGAGAGGATATTTGGCGATTGGAGTGGCCTACCCGTTCCTCCGACTTAAATCCAGTCGAGTACCTATGGAATGCGTTGGGGAGACGTACAGCAGGACGTCCACATGTACCAACGACCACCCAACAGTTGTCAACCGCGCTGGTGGAGGAATGGTGCGTCCTACCACAAGAACTCCAACATGGGAGCACGTTGCAGCCCACACACCCTATGGAAAATGAGTGTTTGGCGTCATTGGCCGGGAGGCCCCTTACGGAGCAGGTCCGGCCTCCTTGGTGCAGGTCTTATTACATTCGACACCACATTGAGCGACCTGCGCGCCGTATGGGGTTGAAATGATGATGAAGACAACACAATACCCAGTCCCTGAGTGGAGAAAATCCCCGACCCAGCCGGGAATCGAACCCGGGTCCCTTAGGTCGGCAGTCCGTCACGCTGACCATTCATCTACCGGGGCGGACACACATCCTATTAAGGACCATATCCTACCTTTTGTACTCGTAATGTTCAGGGGACCGCCATGGCTTGGGTGACTTCAGAATAATTTTTGAAGCCGAACGAAAGTGTCACTTCTTTTCGTTTTATTGCGTATTTCTATCAGTTATCTTCCATACTATACTGTAACAACTCCTTGTACATATGGTCCAAGTTTCGAGTTATTTTACATGGCAGTAGCACATCATGCGAAAGTTACTTTCGTCGTTAACTTTTGCACACCAGTGTACTTGCAGAACAGTAGAAGATTTCAACAGGGTAGTCAACTGGTTAACGAGTAATGTTCTGCTTCAGTTTTCATTACTGTCGGTTTCACACAGCCGTATCTCTAAAGCCTTCCAGAACACAATGAGGATTTATGTGGTGCTATCCCTTTGACGTACGTCCATTTTCTTCTGGAGAGTCCTGGGGATTTAGTATCAAGTGACTCGTCTCGACGTTTTCCTGGAAGAAAATTGGAAGGAAAGTCGTTCCATCGACGTCAAAGTAATTGCCTCAGCTAATGTAAGGAACTGTTCTCGTAAGAATCGACAGAAAACCAACACCAACAACAACAGCTCAGATCACGTCGCTAACAGACGAAGAGAGAGGAACGGCAGAGGGAGATATTGAATGATTAACGCAGAATGTAAAGGATGATGAAAATTTAATAGTCACGGGGATTTGAACGTTATACCAGGGCAAAGAAGAGAAGATATACTTACAACAGAATTCGAGCTTGATAGTAAGGATGAGAGATGAGAAAGATTCAATGAGATGTACAATCAATTTCACCTAGTAATATCGAGGACTCTTTTCAAGGATCACAGAGGAAGGGGTGTATTTGGAAAAGGCCAGGAGACATGGCAAGATTCCATATGGATTACATCATCATCTGTTAGAGATTTCGAAATCAGATACTGGATTGTGAGGCGTACCCGACAGCAGGTATAGGCTCAGATCACAATTTGTAAGTGGGTGATCAAAGACTTTTCCAGTCGAAGGCCACACTAACGCCTTGTCTACATGTCGGTGCTTATGTACCCGCATCGGAGTCGCGCTTGGATGCATATAAGCTCCAGCAACGCCGTCAACTGAAACTCTCTGATAGCTCCTCCTAATAATGGTGAGGAGTTGACTGAAATTTAAGAGAATTATACGGAAGAATCGGAGTGGAATGAAGTGGGACTCTGGAAAGGATGAGACGCGTTTGGATTTCGCTAAGATATGGATACTGCAATGATGAATACCACGGTAGGCAGGTCAGTTGAAGAGGAGTGGACATCTCTAAAAAGAGCAGTCACAGATGATGGAAAGACAAACGCAGGTACAAGGAAGGGAACTGCGAAGAAAGCGTGAGTAACGGTCTTCAGAAGGACAGATTCAACGTATAGAAGTGTCTAATCAGCGTTAGGTGAAATTAAAAGAAAAGGAGTCAAAGGGAATTCGACAAATGCAGAGGAGAGAGCGGATAGTTGGAAAGAGTACACTGAAGCTCTCTACGCGGGGAGGAACTATCTGCTGATGTGGTAGAAAAAGAAATAGGAATCTATTTGGAATAGAAAAGGGCTGCAGTATTTGAGTCTGATAGAGATTTGGAACACTTGCCACTAAATAAGGCAGTTGCCATAGCTAAAACATCTCCGGAAGTCTTAGAATCGTTGGGAGAAGTGGAAACTGAGGGGTATAGGACGTATGAGACTGTAGACACACCAACATGCTTCCGGAAAGATATCATCCGCACAATTTGGAAATTAGTAAGGGCACATAAATGACAGAAAAATCGCACAATCAGCTTAACAGCTCATGCATCCAAATTGTTGACGAGAATAGTTCAAAATGGTTCAAATGACTCTCAGCACTCTGGGACTTGACATCTATGGTCATCAGTCCACTAGAACGTAGAACTACTTAAACATAACTAACCTAAGGACAGCACACAACACCCAGTCATCACGAGGCAGAGAAAATCCCTGACCCCGCCGGGAATCGAACCCGGGAACCCGGGCGTGGGAACCGAGAACGCTACCGCACGACCACGAGCTGCAGACGATGAGAATAGTACACGGGTGAATGCAAACGAATATTTTTTCTACCACCAAAGAGACAGTTCAGTCGTTGCGTTTATCGATCGAGGCAAGACTTAAAAAAATCATGACCCGCCATCGAATTTATTGACTTAGAAAAAGCATTCGACAATGTAAAATGACGCGAAATGTTCGAAATTATAAAAATAGTTGTAAGCTGTAGAGATAAACTGGTGATATACAATATATACAGAAACAAAGAGGGAACAACAATAATAATGGAAGACCAAGAACGAAGTGCACGAATTAAAAGAGGTAAAAGACATGGATGTAGTCTTTCGCCCGTACTGTTCAGTTTGCCCACCGAAGAAGCAATGACGGAAATGAAAGAAAGATTCAATAGTGGGATTAAAGTTCAATGTGAAATGGTGTAAATGATAAAAATCGCTTATTGCAACCCCCGGTGAATGTGAGGCACATCTGCAGGAACTGTTGAATGGAATGAACAGTCTGATGAACACAGAATACAGACTGCAAGTAAGCCAGAGAAAGGCGAAAGTAATAACGGGTAATAGAAATGAGCTTAGCGATGAACTTGAGGTAAAAATTGGTTACAACGAAGTAGAGAAAGTGAAGGAATTACCCTACTTTCAATCATATCTACCTTGCAAACAAAACAGCGCGTTACGGCGATGTAGGGAGGATATAAGAACCAGAGTACCACAGGGAACGAGGGCACTCCTGGCTAAAAGAAGTATGACAGTGTCATACATAAGACTTAATCTGAGAAAGAAATTTATGAAAATGTTCGTTTAAAGAACAGCATTATATGAAAGTGGATCATAGACCGCGGGAAAACCGAAAAGACGAGAAGATACGGTGCTATAAAAGGTGTGGCGTCACCGCCAGACACCACACTTGCTAGGTGGTAGCCTTTAAATCGGCCGCGGTCCGGTAGTATACGTCGAACCCGCGTGTTGCCACTATCGCTGATTGCAGACCGAGCGCCGCCACACGGCAGGTCTAGTCTTGAGAGACTCCCTAGCACTCGTCCCAGTTGTACAGCCGACTTTGCTAGCGGTGGTTCACTGCCTACGTACGCTCTCATTTGCGGAGACGACAGTTTAGCATAGCCTTCAGCTACGTCATTTGCTACGACCTAGCAAGGCGCCGTATTCAGTTACTATTTATACTGATATTGTGTATCATGTACCGTCAAGAGCGACGTTCATCATCAATGGATTAAAGTTAAGTATGAAACTAATTCCGTCCGCTTTCTAAATTCTAATTCCTTGTCATGTTCCAGACCTCACGTCAATATAGTTCTTCCCTCCTCACGGCAGCCTGCGTGAGCTAAAAGGCGTGCATTTCGGCCTCCTCTAGTAATACGGTGTTGGCTCTTCTGCCAACACTACAAAAGGATGTTGAAAACTAGGTTGCCTTGTAAGATAAGGAATGGAGAGGCTCTCCTTGTAATCAGCGAAGAAAGGGACATACGGATAACACTGACAAGAAGAAGGGACAGGATTATAGGACACGTGTTAAGTGATCAAAGAATCATCTCGATGGTACTGGGGGGTACTGTAGAGGGTAAGTTAATTAGTTACGCTTTCCATTGATCAAACTCACGGTAACTGTTATGATGTGGAACGTGTCAAGTGCATAAGAAATGCACACATGAATCAAGGGTTTTTAAAAAAAATTTAAGATAAAAATTTTCATTACCTACCCCATTTCCTTGAATGGCATAAAATGCATATATTACACCTATAAATTTATTTATTCCTATTCAAGAATTGGTATAGAAGAACTTGTCAAGGAGATATGATTTCAATTAATTTTTAAAACTATTACTACTCTCTGTCAGACATTTTATTTCATCTGGTAATGTATCGAAAAGCTTTACAGCAGCATATTTTACCCCTTTCTGTGGCAGAGATAAATTAAGTAGAGGATAGTGTAAGTCTTTCTTTCTTCTGATATTATAATTATGAATGTCACTTGATTTTAAACTGATCTATGTTGAGATCAAATTTTATTACTGACAAATGGGCTGTGAGGCTGTTAGAAGAAATCCTGACCTTTTAAACAGATATCTACAAGATGTGCGACTATGACCCCCACACATTATTCTAACCACTTTCCTCTGAGCAGTGAATACTTTTTGTCTAAGTGTTGAGTGACCCCAAAATATTATTCCATATGACATCAGAGAGTGAAAGTATGCAAAGTATGTTAGCTGGCTAATTTCTATATCCTCAAAATTACCAATTATTCTGATTCCAAAAGTTGCTGAACCTAGTCGCTTTAGGAGATCCAAAATATGATTTTTCAAATTAAGATGTTCACATGTGTGCGAATTCCTAAGGGACCAAACTGCTGAGACTACTTAAAATAATGTATGTTAAGAACAACACACACACCCATGCCCGACGGAGGACTCGAAACTCCGGCGGGAGGGGCAGCGCAATCCGTGGCATGGCGCCTGAAACCGCGCGGACACTTCGCGCGGCTCCAACTAAGATTCTCATCTATATGTACCCAAAAAATTAATATGATCTACCCTGGCTACTGATTTCCGGTGATGTGTTATATTTATTGAAGAAACTGTACTACTTGCAGTAAAAAATCGGATGTACTGTGTTTTTTCAAAATTCAGAACAAGCTTATTCGCAGAAAACCGATCAATAAATTTTCCAAAGACGTTACTTGTATTATTTTCTATTGGAGTTCCTTTTACTGGATTAATAATGATGCTTGGATCATTAACAAACAGTGTCAATTTAGCTTCTTGTTTCAGATAAGAAGGGAGGTCATTCACATATGTCAAGAATAGGAAGGACCCCTGATTGAACCCTGCGTTTGGATGAAGTGAGAAACTTCCTTAAATCACTTAAATCATATAAAGAAACTTTTTTCTGCCTGTTCAATACAAAAACTGTAGAGGAAGACAAAGATTGGGATAATTTAGGGGTTACGTGTTAACTGCTGAGTTGTAGAGGTTGGATCCACAGAGGGAGCCGTCGCGGACGCGTCAAAGGGAGCCGTCGCGGACGCGTCAAACCAATCAGAAGACTGAGTGGATAGAACAGGGCGAGTGACATCTTCCAAGACGTTTTCAAACTAACGACGAAAAATTAAAATTAAAGTGGCGGACGATGGAGTTGAAACCCCCTTCTTCCCCACTGCGACTCCAGTATGTGGTTCGAGTGTGCTAGCTACAGTGTCGCCTTATTCGGTGTCAGCTACGACTGTCACGACGCCGTAGCTCGCGACCTGGTGAGTAATACGATAAGAACAAGCTGCACTGCGGTCGGCGAGTTGCGTAAGGTCACGGGCAGCGAGCAGCTGACCTTCAGAGGCGGGTGAGTCAGCAGGAAGAACGTGACCTTTACTTTGTGACCGGCGCGTCCCCCTGTCACTAGAGAAGCTTAAGGTCGGTGACAGACACACAGCTGTGGCGCCACGTTGCACCGGGATCCAACTGCCTTGTAAAGGCACCACGAGCGAGCGGTGATTTTAGGACCTGCTCTTATCTTCTGTGACGAAGTCATGTCCAGCAGCTGTAACCACTAAAACAAAAACAAACAGAGATCCTAAATGTAACCAGAATAAATAATTAATAAATCTTCCTCCCGCCTTGTTCAAATGGTTCAAATGGCTCTGAGCACTATGGGACTTAGCTTCTGAGCTCATCAGTCCCCAAGAACTTAGAACTACTTAAACCTAACTAACCTAAGGACATCACATACATCCATGCCCGAGGCAGGATTCGAACCTGCGACCGTACCGGTCACGCGGTTCCAGACTGTAGCGCCTAGAACCGCTCGGCCACTCAGGCCGGCCTCCCCGCCTTCTCTCTCTCTCTCTCTCTCTCTCTCTCTCTCTCTCTCTCACACACACACACACACACACACACACACACACACAATTATCCATTTTCTTTAAAAATCACCCTATCAAGAAAGAACGACACATTTACACACAACAAAATATATACACACACACAACAAATGAAAAATATCAAATCAGATACAAAACACAAATAAAAGACACAGCGACAGTTGGCAACTCTACACAATCACAGCGACAGTTGGCAACACTACACAACGAAAACACACACATGTTGAACACACAATGCAATGTGCAAGTGATGTATGCGATGTGTTGAATCAAATGTGAGTGAAAGAACACGGGAAATCGGCCTACTAGAGCATGGAGACTCATGAATACGGCTCCAGGCACACACACTTTGGCCAACAACAGTGCTGGAAATCGTAAGTAACAACGAACGATAATTTCACATCACAGAAAAAAAAGAAAGAGAGAGAGAGAGAGAGAGAGAGAGAGAGAGAGAGAGAGAGAGAGAGATAGGACAAAAAGGTAACATAGTAACACATTGTAACCAGCACATAATAAATATGTTTATTATATGTATTAGAAAAAACATGCACTATAGGCCACTGAAGATGCTTCACAAATAAAAGAAGCAATAAACCAACTGGCTTTAATTAGTTGCTTACACGGAACACACCTCCGTGAATGAGACCTTTTTTTTGGGCCATCAGTATTCTGGATGGTTTGATGTGGCCCACCACGATTTCCTCTCCTGTGCTAACCTCTTCATCTCAGTCTTTACCCTCTACAGCTCCCTCTAGTGCGGTGCCGTGGAAATTATTCCCTGATGTCTTAACACATGTCATACCATCCTGTCCCTACTCCTTGTCCTTGTTTCCATATGTACCTTTCTCCACCGATTCTGTGGGAAGCCTCATTCTTTACCTTCCCAAGCAGCCAAATTTTCAGCTTTCTTCTACAGAAATACGTCTCAAACGCTTCGAATCTCTTTTTCAAATGGTTCAAATGGCTTTGAGCACTATGGGACTTAACATCTATGGTCATCAGTCCCCTAGAACTTAGAACTACTTAAACCTAACTAACCTAAGGACATCACACAACACCCAGCCATCACGAGGTAGAGATAATCCCTGACCCCGCCGGGAATCGAACCCGGGAACCCGGGTGTGGGAAGCGAGAACGCTACCGCACGACCACGAGATGCGGGCTCTCTTTTTCCCACAGTTCTTCATTTACCCACATACAATGCTGTGCTCCAAACGCACATTGGCAGAAATTTCTTCCTCAAATTAAGGCCGATATTAGATATTAGTAGCCTTGCCAAGACTGTCCTCTTTACCTGTGATAGTCTGCTTTTCGTACCTTCTTTGCTTATTGCCAACTTGGTCGGTAAGTATTTTGCTAATCTCATTTCTGCAACTCCTCATTAATTTCATCTTTCTTTACTTTACCCTAAATCCACATTCCCTACGCATTAAACTGTTAATTTCTTTCAATATGTCCTGTAATTATTCTTCACTTTCACTGAGGATAGCAATGTCGTCGGCAAATCTTCTTACCGAAATCTTTTTCACATTTAATTTTAATCCGCTCCTGAGACTTTCTTTAATTTCCGTCATTGCTTCTTTGACGTACAGAGTGAACAGCAGGGGTGAAATACCGCAATCCTCTGTAACATCTAAGCACTGCTTACTATTTTTTTTGTAAATATTATCGCATTTTATCTAGTCGTTAGTCTTTGAAGGCCAGAAGCCGCTGCCACAATCTAATAAACACATCGCTTCACAGATAGAGCGATACTAGTGCTCCAAGCGGTGCGAAAGCAAGAGTCTCATGCGTCGTAAAGATGCTATGTTACAAGTCAATATAACTGTTAGTATCCACTTTCATCCGACATCGTATTTAGATGTGTCACTTACTGGCCGCTTGGGACGGAGTGCCATCGCTGGGGTAAGAAAAACGGGACAGGGTGTCGCTACTGTGGTCGCTACAACTTTATTACTGCATTGCTGATCCAGTTTCGTTCGTCTTCTGTCTCATGTCGATGAGCGATGTAATCGGCTTCTGTCTTCATTTGTTTCCGAAATCACCACTGAAGTAAGCAGTACTACACCACTGACGACTCTCTCATTTTAAGCATCTATCGTCTAAATATTATTTGTACTCCGGAATGGTGGATGACACACAGGACGTAGCGATTCGTGCACTTTGTGCAACCGCACTTTTGAAAAATGAAATTAAGGTAAACACACATTCCTGATTTATGTAGCTAGTCAATCTTCAGTCGCTCATTGTTTATGATCTACACATTTTATCTGGTTTTGAAGCAAGAGGGGAGAGAGTAAGGAATTTATAGTGTGGCGTTTCCGTGTATTAGAGAATATGCAACTGCGAGAAAAAAAAAGTTACTATCATACTCGCGGATGGAGCGAGAATTGTCTTGCCTGCGAGCGCTTATATTTATTATTATGTAATATAGCAATTAACCTTGATCAACATTTAAGACTTGGAAATATGTTGTCATAAGAAGTATTTGAAAAATATATTCAGTTACATTTATTAGTAATTTTCAAACGTTCATTTCACATCATTTCTGTAATCACAAGGGACACTCATCTCTCTCTTACACTTATTAATCTGAGCACTTCGTTCTTGGTCTTCGTTCTTATTGTTCACTGTTGGTTTGTACAGAAATTATATATTGCACTTATTTTGCTGAGTATTTCGAACAGATTGCGTAGTTTTACATCGTCGAACGTGTTTTCTATGTCAACAGATCTCATAAAGAGTCTTGATTTTTCCTGAGTCTTGCTTCCTTTACCAAGTGCGTCAGAACTGCCAGAACTCGACAGAGATTACGCAATGTCCATGACAATGCATTCGCATTTGGGAGTACCAAATCCGAGTCCTATATAGGTTTTGCGTTGTTTCCCACTAATAGGTTAAGGCCAGTGCGGGATGGCTGCTTTGAAGAGAACGCAGCTGTTTTCCTCGCCCACTTACAGGTTCGTGTTCCATCTGCAATGACCTTGTCGGCGACAGGACGTGTAACCCTAATCTTGGTGCCACCTTTCCTTCAAACGCGGACGCTTATTGGTTGCGCACGTCTACGTCCATATCTACATTCCATAAACAAATTTTCGCTATCTGGTACGAATGGCTCTCTAACCGTCAGTCTGAGCGAGAATTTCTCTGAATTTCCCCTCACGGTCATTAAGTTGGAAGTGCTTCCGATGGAGTGATGTGCTACGTCTTCTTGGAAAGTACACGCTCGAAGCTTTTACCAGTAAGCCTCTTCGTGATGCGTAACACCTCTCTTGCACCTCCTGATCAGCAACTGGATGACCGTATAGGTACACGTTAACCAAAGATCTCGTGACGAAAGCTCTCTTCCTTGGACCTTCTCTGTCTCCTTTAGCAATCTTGTCTGGTAAGGGTTCCAGACCGACGAACGATATTCAAGAGTAGGTCGAACCAGGGGTTTGTAAGCTAAGTCTCGTGGTTAAATTAGTTTCCTTAAGATTCTTGTAATCTCATTCCACCCTCTGTTTTCCCTAAAATTAATATATCACTGTCGTTCCGCGCTAGGTCGCTCCGAACGGCTACTTCTTGCAGTGATGTATCTCCAATAGTATAAAAGAAAAATAATGGACCTCTCAGCCTATATTGTATGATGGTTACATTACTTAGTGTTAATGATTGACTGCCAGTCCTTCACCGTATATCCTCTGCAGGTCTATCTCTATCTCATTATCCATCGTTCTACAACTTATTTTAGTTATTGAGCAGCACACTTATGGCTCAATTCTTTCGAGGACTTGCCCTCTACAACTTGTAGTCATCATCGTCCAGAATAAAGTCGACGCCAATAAATAACTGTTTCCACATCAATATAATCTGTTGCAATAATGCGGTATCATTTCAAACGTTCTACACACTGTGATACAAAATTGAAGAAAATAATTTATTTTACAAAATATCTTTACAGGCCTTCAGTATAATCTCGATTCTTGCTTATGATAGCTTCCCAGCGTTTTGATAACTTCTCTATTCCGGATATGTCACATTCATTGCTGTCTGATTACTCGGGTTCTCTCACTGGAAGCTTCATCAATTTTATCAAAAGGTTTTCCACGGAATTGTTCCTTCAATTTGGGAAACAAATAAAAGTCTGGCAGATTCATATCAGGAGTGTACGGTGGGTGGAGAAGTATTTCCCAACCATATTTGCGGAGCGTTTCTCTCACTGGTTGGACGATATCTGGCCTAGCACTATCGTGCAAAATGAGGACACCAGGTGCAAGTATGTTAAGTTTTCTTTGAGGAATTTTCGGGCGTAAAACATTTTGTAGAAACTGATTGAAGTACGCGTCTGTTAAATACGTCCCCTGGGGCATTCTACCTATAGCTCTGACTCCATTCATGTCATACGCAAATATCATAATCAGTTTCACCTTTGATTGTCCGCGGCGTAATTTTTTCGGGACTGGAGAGTCGGAACGTTTCCATTTTGATGACCGAGGATTTAGTTACGGTTAAAAATCATGTATGTAGGTTTTATCAAGTGCAGCTTTCCTTTTCTGAGACTGTTCTCCTTCTTTTCTTCATTTGTGTGGCCATATTATCTGTAGTTGCTTTACAATTCTTGAGGGTATCTCCGTTCTGTCGTTGCCACTACAAAAAATGAGTGTTTTTTCGCCATATGCCTTTTGCTTTATAGAAGTAATGCATCATCAGTGGTCCGTAATTAAGTTATTTACATTCTGGTTTATTTTTGAGATGGATCAACAGTTCGTTAACAATACGTTAGTTTTTACTTACTGTGATCTCCGTCTGATTTCTCGCCTACTTCGGAAAATGTCATCTGCTAGTACATCGTTGATGTTTTCCTTCTTTAGGCGTTGATAGTTGTAGTCTAACTTTTAATTGCTCCGTGGAACTATGAATTTTTTATGTTTTGCACAGCAAACTTTTTCGCACACCACTGTTTTACGTCTATTTTTATACTTCTAGGTATGTATTTATTTTTATGCTTCTAAGTATGTATTGTGGTTTGTGTTTTCTAGTGTTGCCAGCATAACATTGGCACTAGTTTGTCTTTTACCAATACTCTTTTTTTTAGTTTATTGTGTGTGTGTAATTCTCTTTAATTATGTTGCTGTGTATTTACATACTGTTTAGTGTAAGAGTAGTGAAGGAATTGTGATGGAGGTTTTTTTTTGGGGGGGGGGGGGGGGGGGTAGAGGAGGCAGTGTACGATAGTGTGATGAAGTGTGGCTCAAAAATGGTTCAAATGGCTCTGAGCACTATGCGACTCAACTTCTGAGGTCATCAGTCGCCTAGAACTTAGAACTAATTAAACCAACCTAACTAACCTAAGGACATCATACACATCCATACCCGACGCAGGTCGGCTCCAGACTGTAGCGCCTAGAACCGCACGGCCACTCCGGCCGGCGATGGAGTGTGATTTGCAGGAGAAGGTGAGGGGTAAGAAGTGAATTGAAATTGGGAGGGGGGGGGGGATGGGTGGGAGAAGGTGAAGGATGGAAAAGGTTCTTTTCTTTTTCATGTAATTTCTTCTGTTCGATAACATAGTAGCAACTTCTCTGCGATTCTTTTGCAACCTGCTTATTGCTCTTCGCTCAGATCGTATGAAACCCATCTGGTAGTAACTTTTCTCGTCTTTAACTTTTCAGTGATAAAAGATTGCCTGTTGACATCCGTCTCGGGTTCTTCGGCCGACGTTCGTTTGATGATTTTTCTGCCGTTTCGCCAGCATGAGTGGCTGCCGTCGTCAAAGATTCACTCTCCATTGCTGCTGGTGGTTACGATTCTGTAAACTAAAGTGACCGACATTCTGGGCTCATATGCAATTTCCACAGATGTTTTTCGTCCGTCCTCTTTCAAAATGTCGTCAACAATAACCTGAGAGATGTAGTCTGTTGCAGTTGATGGCCTTCCACTTCTTGGATTGACCTCAGCGCCTATCCCACCTTCATGGAAATGGGTAGACCACCGTGATACTGTGTCATGATCCACTACAATACTCCCACACACTACCCTCAAAGCTTTGTAAATTTCCGTTTTTTTTTCCCACGCTGGCATTCGATTTTGATGCAGGAACGCTGGTCACTACACGTAATCCGATCTGGCTCAATTTCGGCTTCCAGTTTAAAACTGAATTATTCACGACACAGCCACATATACGACCTTCACACTTGAAGTCTCGCTCACAGCTGACTTGAATTTCAACCTGGTCACTCCACCGTAACGGTGGAGCATGACAAGTGCGGAGGACTTCTGAAGTGACCCAGGTATCATCTGTACGGCAGACGTCCGTCTCTAGCCAGCCCTGTAATAAAAGTCTAATACAGTTTTCTTATTCCATTTTTAAATTACGATACTCACTTTGTGAGCTACAGTCTTTCTGAAATGACAAAAATTACTCCGGAAAAATGAGGTTTTTTCAAATGTGAAAACGTGTTCCAAGTTACAACATTGCAACGTACGAGTACTTAGGAACAGATATTCGAATGAAATTTAAAAGCGTTGCAACCGAAAACAGCTTATGAATACTGTGTTTAGTAGTGTATCTGTTACATATTCCTCTACTTCACACCAGTAACCAATTATCAAAAACCACTTACAAGTTAAATACTTAATGAAGTAATAGCTATGGGAATTGACACAAATTTCCATTTTCAATACAGGCAAAATTGTTAAGACAGTGAAGAAACTCAGTTCATTTCCTAGTACCTCGTGTTCCATTTTAAAAGATCTTCTCTGTTTCAAGGTACAAGATAGTGCACAATCGACGAATTATGGATTACTTCTCCTTATGTTATATAAATAGTTCTAAAAGTTTTTAGCTTTTGACATACCATAAAATTCTGTACCTGAATAATTAACAATACATTCTAAATGGCTTTAATATACAGTATTTACACCTCTTAAATGTACAGAACGCGAAATGTTTACAAATACTGCCCAAAACCTAACCTCATGTCCAATAACAAAAACTGTAGAACATGGCAGATACTGCTTACGGTGGTCTGTAGTGCACATTCCTTCACATACTTCTGAAATCAGTCACTAGACTGAAACATAGACCAAGGAACATTGGGTGTTCGTAGATGCACTAACATCTAGGTAGAACACCCGCCCCCATATTTTTCTCCTTTAATGTTTGCTATTAACCATATCGCACTAAAAAAAGTGGCTGTAAAAAAAAAAGAAATGCTGTCACTACGGTTGTTGACATCCGCTTTTTCGTTTTAGTACGCGTCTTTTTGAAACTAAGCATATATTTAAACTGATAACTGAGCATTATGTATGTAACTTATGTGCTATGTGATCTTGACACAGGTCGATTTGAAATTCCACCAAACGTGACCGAATGCGAATAAAAAATGCAAATTTGTCAATAAATACATCCAAGGTGGAATATAAAGATTTAATTTACAAATTTTGAGACTGTGAGTCTCCAAGCACAGAAATGTAATGGAAAAATTATTACAGTGAAATACATTCCTTGGCTCCGAGTATGTGGTTTATTACTTAGTATTCGATTATAGATTTTTTGGCTTTAGCACTTCCCACCTGTGCTGTGAAAGTTATGCACCATACTAAAATCAATTATTATCTGTTCCATTCATAGTTCGAGAGTCATGTCGTGTGATATGTTTGTCTGATTTGATCTTTGTTCAGTTACTATTTGTGTGCGGCCAATTATTTTTATTGTTCATATTTTGATCAGTCTCTGGCGCCAGTGTCCGTTCAATGCGACATCATTACGTCACCTTACTGGGAGGGCCTTTATGCGTGCATGGTACCACTTTACTGGTGGACGCCGGAACCAACATCTTGCTGCATCAATAACGTCCCCTTCGTCCTTGTATTGCTTTCTGGTGAGGTGAGTGCATACTTCATTGGGTCAAACAGATGGAAGTTGCGAGATACGACCTGTAGGGTGGACGAGGAAGAACGGTCCAATGAAGTTTTGCGAGCTCCAAATTTACAACGCTTTGAGGGTAGTGTGTGGGAGTATTGTAGTGGATGTTAGCACAGTATTACGGTGGTCTACCCGTTTCCATGAAGGTCGGATAGGCACTGAGGACAATCGCGGAGCCGGCCACGGTAGCCGAACGGTTCTAGGCGCTTCAGTCTGGAACCGCGCGCCTGCTACGGTCGCAGGTTCGAATGCTGCCTCGGGCATGGATGTGTGTAATGTCCTTAGGTTAGTGAGGTGTAAGCATTTCTAAGTTCTAGGGGACTCATGACCTCAGATGTTAAGTCCCGCAGTGCTCAGAGCCATTTTTCACAATCGCGGAGACTTGTGTAAGGCCTTGCGTTGCCGTAGAGACGTTCGTTTGCATTTTTGTTGCGACGAACACGCTGTAGTTCTTTCTTCAATATTTTCCATTTACATTTCAAAGAATATCAGAGCACTATGAGCGAGGGCATCAAATAGTTTAACCTCCTCAGAGTCCCAGACGACTGTCGCCATGAAATTACTGGCCGAGGGTATGGCTTTGCACTTTTTACTCTGGGGAGTGGTGTGGCGACACTGCATGGATTGCTGTTTTGTTTCCGTTTCAAAGTGGTTAACCCATATTTCACAGTCTGTGACGATGTTGGACAAAAAATTGTCACGATCAATCTTGTAACGCGCTAGCAGTTCCGCACAGATGGTCCGTCGTTGCTCTTCATGGTCTTCTGTTAGGCAGGGAGAAACCCAGCGGGCACACACCTTCGAGTGCCCCAGCTGGTGAATGAGTGTGTCAGCACTACCAACAGAGACGCCCAGTTGTCGAGCGAGGTGTCTGACTGTGATCCGTCCATCACCTCGAATGAGAGTGTCCGCACGTTCCAACACTACAGGAGTCACAGCTGTGTGCGGGCGGCCGCCACGCGGAGACCTGACAGGATTGCGCGACCTTGTTGCGATGATGCCAGACGCCTCGCCCAACGACTCACCGTGCTTTTGTTCACTGTCAGGTCGCTGTATACACTCTACAAGCGCCTGTGAATATCTGCGATGCTCTGGTTTTCCATCAAAAGAATCTGTGTCACAGCTCTCTGCTTGGAACGCACTTCCGTGATAGGCGCCATTTTGAAGGCTTCGTTTAGCGCCACCACCTATCGTAATTTCATGGAACTATAGGGGTTGAAGTGAGAATAAAAAATTCCACATTTTTTTCAACTGAAATTAGTCGAGGAAACAATGTGTCACATTTCTTATTGAACCCGTCTCATACATGAACCCAAATCCATAAAGTTACTAATACCAACCTTAAGTGCTAATTTAATTAAACTTCTTGTCATACTAAATCTGTTCACCAAGCCTCGACTTGACCCCGGAGTCCTGCTTTTTGCCTACAGTGCGTTTTTAGAAACGAAAATGGTAGTTTGGGCCACTCAGTATACCGCAAACCGATGCACACGGACTATTATTTGCACCAGGATTCGAACCACCACCCACAACAGAAGCGGGGTGTTATCAAGACGTTAGCGGACAGAGATAGAAATATTTGTGAACCGGAGTTGCTCGACGCTGAGATGGAACATCTCCACAATGCACTAATGAAGAATGGATATTCGTCCGGCGAAATAAAACGTGCGTTCAGACAGCCACGCAGAAATCATAGTGACGTACAGGCTACTGTAAAATCTAAGGTTTTCCTGGCGTTTGTTAAAAATGTAACGGAAAGAATGGGGAGGATCTTGACGAAGCGGAATATTACCGTAATTTACAAGCCCACCAGGAAGATAGAGGAATACTTTAAGCCTGCCAAGGACGCTCATAAACCATTGGAAAAAACTGGTGTGTATAGGATTCCATGCAGCTGTGGAGATGTTTATGTGGGTACCACTAAAAGAACTGTTTCAAAACGTTTGGAAGAGCACAAGAGCAATTGTACACGAGGAGAAACGGAACGATCAACTGTTGCGGAGCATGATTTCCAGCCAGGGAACCACCATATTCGTTTCGAGGAGACGCAAGTACTAGCGGCCACAGGCGGATATTACGAAAGGCTCTACAGGGAGGCAATCGAAATCGCCAAACACCCTAATAATTTCAATCGAAAAGAGGAGGGCGTGAAATTAAACGGTATATGGATGCCGGTGTTAAAGAAGATGTGTACCACCCGTCCACTGTTGGGTGATGGCAACGACGATCGACGGAAACGGACAGCGGCCAATTGCACTGACGTTTTCAAAACACGTGACGACACTCCGCGGCGCGGGAGCCCGCGGACACGGAATTTAGCGGCAGTCAGTAGCGAGCCAGTGGGTGTGTTGGAACTTCCACCGAGCTACAGACCCCCTTGAAGATGTCTCCCGCAGACGGGGACGAAACGTTGGAAATTGACACAGAATTCATCAGTCGACCGCGGCCTAACAGCCCGGATAATTATAATGGACATGCCACCACGTCTGTTAAAGGATGCATCACGAGCCTTCGCAGCCTTCAGGCAATGAAATGAATCTACCGTTTTTATCCTTAAGATTTCAAACTGTGCTTCTCGCCACGTAGTTCCGGCAGACGCCTGTACCGGCGGCGTCGTCCAGCTAGCTAGTCGGTCGCGATCTCTCGGTAGTTGGGACGCGATAGAGGCTGTGTGTGGGTGGGAGAGCGGCTGGCACGCAGCCTTCTTCAGTGGTGCGGAACTGCAGGGCCAGTCCCCGTGACGCGTGGCCTAACCTGTACATTACACAGTGGATGTCGCAACAACGTGCTAGCGGCGGCATAGCGTGAGCCGCCCAGTCGCGCAGCAAGTGGCGACCGTGACAGGATACGGCACGGCATTTTCTGCACGATATGCTTACAAATTAATGGTCACTGTAACTCATTATTTCCTTCTCGGCTATTCCAAGGAAATGAGAGGAAACATTAATAGTTGTACACTGAAAAGTTCTCTCTGTCACGCGCGTCAGTGATTTACATTGTATACATGTAGATGTACATTTACGTTGCGTTTAATGATCCACATTCCTTACATGAAATAGGATAATTTTTCCTAATTTACGTTATGCGATTTGTTCCAGTTATTTCGTAAGCTGTCTTCTGAGAGTTGCAGTTACAGATCAGTAGACAGCAGACAGCTGAAGAGGTAGATTCTGTCCTATATTTCCAAAAGGCATTCCACATGGTACCACACTGTCGAATACTAATCAAGGTATGACCATATGGATTATCTTCACAGACATGCGATTGGCACAACCAATTTTCTACTGATAGAGTAATGGCGACAAACGTCGTTGCCATTTTAGTATTACAATCTCAAGTTACTTCAATTATAAAATTTTTAATCATAAAAAAGAACTACTTTTGCGTTCAAGGCTGACTGATCCGACTTAACGTAGTCTAGTAACATCGTCGTTAAGTGCAATATCTACCAATTTTGGTAACATTGCACACATTATTAAGTGTTCTATCAATAAACGTGTCGCCTGGTGCGTCAAATTTTGTCAGTGACGATTCATATTCTAAAATAGTAGGATTTAACAATACTTTTATTTTATAATGATCTAACAATAGCTTATATGTAAATGTTAATCATTTATAACATTACTTTTTCCCTCAATATCAGATTTTAAATTATAAAAACTGCTGAGAAATGCATAAATCTGGGACAGTATTGATTTGGACACTTTTAACATTCCAGAATGAGATTTTCACTCTGCAGCGGAGTGTGCTCTGATATGAAACTTCCTAACAGATAAATCTGCGTGCCTCGTACCTCGAACTCGGGGCCTTTGACTTTCGCGAGCAAGTGCTCTACCATCTGAGCTACCCAAGCACGACTCACGACCAGTCCTCACAGCTTCAATTCTGCCAGTACCTCGTCTCCTACCTACCAAACTTCACAGAAGCTGTTCTGTGAACCTTACAGATTAGCACTCCTGGAAGAAAGGATATTGCGGATACATGGCTTAGCCAGAGCCTGGGGGATGTTTCCAGTGTGAGATTTTCACTCTGCAGTGGAGTGTGCGCTGATATGAAACTTCCTAGCAGATTAAAACTGTGTGCCGGGCCGAGACTCGAACTCGGGACCTTTGCCTTTCGCGGGCAAGTGCTCTACCATCTGAGCTATCCAAGCACGAGCCACGACCCGTCCTCACAGCTTCAATTCTGCCAGTACCTCGTCTCCTACCTTCCAAACTTCACAGAAGCTGTGCCAGGAAGTTTCATATCGGCGCACACTCCGATGCAGAGTGAAAATTTAATTCACGAAACATCGCCCTGGCTGTGGCTAAGCCAAGTGTCCACAATAACCTTTCTTGCAGGAGTGCTAGTTCCACTAGGTTCGCAGAAGATCTTCTGTGAAGTCTGGAAGGTAGGAGACGAGGTACTGTCAGAACTGAAGCTGTAAGAACGGGTCGTGAGTCGTGCTTGGGTAGCTCAGATGGTAGAGCACTTGCCCTCGAAAGGCAAAGTTCCCGTGTTCGAGTCTCGGTCCGGCACACAGTTTTAATCTGCTGGAAGTTTCAGTCTTGATACTGGTGGGTATTACAGGAGATTGGCTTTCCTCAAAGCTCAGGCCCACGAGGCCGACATTGGGAAGCGTCCCCCAAACAAGTGCTTAGTTACTTCCTTGGTACACAGTTGCAGTAACATGGTTTAAAATGAAAGCCCTCTCTGCTCAGTTCACAAAACGTTTGTATTCATATCCAGCAAAAAAGGCCGATAATCTTGATGTTCGCTCGAAAACATAACCATTATCATCTCACTGGACACTATTGCATGCCAGTAATTACTAGATTAAACTTTAGCTTGATGGGTAGCCCTTCCTGCGTGTCGTTCAGAACATATACTTGCATTTGTTACTCGTGCTTAACATTTCGCCAATAGTGTATTTAACAAGATTAAGGGCAAACAGTCAATTTTTTCTTATTTATGGTATAGAATTCGTTCCGATTGTGAGCTGTCTTCTGCGTTCTTTAGTACCGACCTAGACGGTCTGACAACTAGTAAAGGAGACGTTTTTTGTTGAATTGGATGCATAGTAGGATTTGGCCGTCCTATAACCGGAACTGAGAAGTTCTCGATTCCAACGTGTTCTTAGCTTTCTCGGAGACTGATGTCGAGTATTCGAGTACCACATCCGAGAACAATGTCTCCCGTTTCACGTTGTAGACCGGCTGATCTCAGCAGCTCTGGAGACCAGAACGTAAACATTTATTGGTCGCTCTAGTGAAAGTTACCGGTTCTTGAACATGTGTCCTTTTCCGCCTATTCCCAGCTGCCTCTTACACAAGAATCTGGGGAAACAGTTTTAACATGTTCGCTTGTTATACCGAAAGAACCTCACACTGAAAGCCTTCTGAATTTTTCAGTGGAAATTTGCGAATGACGGGCGGTGAATTACTTAAATTCGAATTATTATAATAACAACGATCAATGATGAAGAGACAGCTAGTTTTTTTAGAAAATTGCGGTATGAGGCTGTGATAAGAGAAAGAAGTCTTACCGAATAGATTCCTTAAAATCGTATGAGAAAGCCTGAATAGTAAAGAAAACACAGCGGTTTCTTATTTTCATGGGAAAAGTAAAATGATACGTGAAAAACTAACTTCAGCGAATCATATAGCTTTGCTACATTTACGTAAAAGTGTCTTTTACATATAAGTCTACAGGCTATCGTATAAACCTGCAGGCTTTCACAGCTGCGCCACACTGCTCTTCAAACTTCTTCAGTGCTCGATGTTTCGTTTCGATCTCTCTTCTGGGATCATCTTCAGGATTATACTGGTAGCTGATGGCACGAAATAACACGTTATTGTCGCAGGCACGGCAAATACGCATCTGAGAACCGAGACCTTTACAGATATAGCCAGATGCACGACTGAAGTTCACGTTGCCCCTAGTTCCAGACATCTGGGATATAATCGGTAAAAGTCCTCACTTCTTGACTGTGTATCAGATTCCATTTGCTTCTCGCGAACAGAGTTTTGGATCCTTGAAGCGCTCTTTTATGCCCATCACTACGGCAGGGACGCGGAATCATATGGGCATCTACAAAAAATGTCATCTTTATTTGTAGAAGATGGGAAGAACTTAGCCCTGCGACTAGACACAGGAGAACAACACAAATCTACACTCGGAGGAACATTGTGTAAGACGACAAAACATGTCATTGACCTTTGAATACCAACAGATCGGTACGGAGTATAAGCCATGCACGATCTGCATGTGATTGGGATATTCTCCACGTGTATGTTTTCCGTTATCTAGGTAGACTATTCCACTTCTCTAGCAATGTAGTTTGCGGTTCCCAAAACGTAGTGTCGAGTAGTCCAAGTGAGTCCCGTTCTACGCTATAGTCCAGTGAGTAATCAGACCAATATGTCATCCACTCCAGAAACCAGTAATACCGTTCACTTTGCAGTGGTGGCTGTAGTCGTTTTTTAGAGGCTCAGTGGAGCAAGGAAAAGTTGAAGATATCGTTCTCGCGGCTACTCGTATTTACAGAGCAAACTACCAGAATTGTGAGACGTACTCGGGAGGATCTCAGTCCAAATACACGTTGGGCCATTTAGATTTACGTTTGGCTATAATTTTCTTAAACAGGCTAAGATGAATTTAGGGATGGTTCCTTTGAAAGGGGACTGCCCATTTCCTTCCCCGTTCTTACTCAATCCGAGCTTGTGTTCTCCAATGACTTCAGTTCTAATCTACCTTCATTTTCATAGTTATCTGATGGAGTGTACAAACTCTATCCACAGGAGGAATGCCACGAGATAATCATCACTTTGCTAAGCGAATATGCGAACGAATGTGAAAATTACTAGATGAACATACGACGATGAAGATCACTCTTGTGTCTGTGTCTGCTTGCAAACAAATTTGTTTTTGTATAGGTTCCGCATTGAACAAACAATTTTTTCTGCTTTCTGCCCAGTCACGTTTCTCTAAAGTTATAGCATAATCAGTGTTTTTTTCTTTAAACTTTCTTTCTATTAAATAACAGGAATATTTTTTGTTAAATGTACATGCAAAAATTCAGTTTTTAAATATTTTAAATTTCAAAACAGAATTTTTAAATATACCTTGTTAACACATGCTGTGGTTTTTGTAGGTTTCTGTATTTTGCATTACAGCTGATTTTGTCTTACAGTTTGTCGTTTGCAACAATGGAGAGTTTTTTTTTTTTTTTTTTTTTTTTCCTTCAGCGAATACTTACGACTGAGAACGTTAGACTTTTGTGAACAACATTATTTTAAGCCATGTGAAAGATTGTGGTGTATGTGTGTGTGTGTGTGTGTGTGTGTGTGTGTGTGTGTGTGTGTGTGTGTGTGTGTGTGTGAGTATGTTCTTTATATACAAAAGGTTTACACTTACTTTTACAGATTTACTCATAATCTTCACTGTGAAACTGCACTTTAAAAACTGCATTGTGACGCTGTTTAGAACAAACGACAAAAATATTACGAACACGTCATTATGATCTGGGTGGAAGTTTTGAATGTTTTTTTGGCCTTAGGCTTTGAGACGTATGTCTGGCACTGCGTGCGTGCGTGCGTGTCCAGGTGCGGGGAGTGGAGGGGAATGTAGGTGTCTGATAGTTCTTTGACGGCAGAGAACAATATTCCATAGCCTAGAAGCAGTGTGTTCGATTATTTTTTTCCTTCTGCTATGGCTTTTTGTATATGGTAGTTTTCTTCAATTATTATTAGTTTCTCTAGGGGGCTGTTGCCGCAGCTGAGAATTTCTTAGGCCAGTGTTGAAGTCTTTTGCTCTGTGGTTCATCTCCATTAAGGCGTACCGCTGACGTAGGATGACAGCTGTTAGTTTTTAGTGCTGTTCTGTCTTGTGTGTACCTAATACTGAAATTTGTGCTTGTCTATCTATGCGTTAACAAGGCATATTTACGAAAAACAACATTTGTGTTTTAAATTTGTGGGTAATTTACTTCAAAATAGTATTTCTACATATACAAATACTAAAAAAACCTTTTATTTAATACAAAGAAAATTAAAAAAATACTGATGATGTAACCACACCGATTCATATGTGCGTAGAAAAGAAGACAAAAATTGTTTGCTCATGGCGGAACCTGTCCGAAAAAGAATTTCCTGGATAAACATTCTGACATCTCAGCTCCTCGCTGTCGTCTTCTGCAGCAGCTCGATACTGAGTAAGCATAACTTCTTCCTGCATAGAATAAGCGTTTCAACCTAACTTGCGGATGCGTTTTCCACAACTGGGGGTTGTAATCGACGGAGATTTTTTTTGCTTGTCTCTTGGCCTCTTCATGTTTGCGGCGTTTTCCTTCAGAGAAATCGACAGCGGCTGATCTAGTGGTCCTCTGCAGTGAACTGTCTACAGTACATTCTTCCCATGTTTCCATGTTTGTATGTTTATGCTAGTCGTCCTGATGGTGAGTTTCAGCTGGTATTTAAAGCGGTTACGAGGGCTCCGTGAGATCTACCGCCAGAGCGGCTTTCACCGTAAAGGATTTAGCGGGAAAGTCTGGTCTCACTCACGACACGAGCATAGCTTGACCATCTCAGTTGACGAGCGGTGATGGTTGCCTCAGTGCTCTTGAGATGCGGTTTCTCGAGAACCGCAGTGTTGGTCATATGGCCCTCCCAATTAATATTCAAAATGTTTCTCATTCTTTGTTGGAGGACCGCTGAAGCTTTTTGATATCACGGCGATAGTGTCCAAGTTTCACAGCCACAGAGGAGAGTAGAAATGACGACAGCTCTATAGACCATGAGCCTGGTATGCAGCTTTTAGGTCTTTATTCACGAAGACTCTGTGCTTTAACCGTCCGAATGCAGCACGGGCAGTCCCAATTGTTTTATCAACATCCTGTTCGCAGGTACACCGTTTAGAGAAGATACTTTCAAGTTATGAAAAGTGATCAACTTGCTCCAGTGCTGTGGGTAAGGGAACGTTAATTCTGGGGCGCGTTGTGCTAGTACTTTTGTTTTTTTTTTTTCGCGTTTATGATAATAGCAAACGGATCACATGCAGTTTTAAAGCAGTTGATTGACTGTTGTAGCTCTACAGTGTCACCGGCAATCTGTAGTTCTGTCACCCGTGTAACCTGGGTACATATTTACGAAAGAAGTCTTATCAGATCGAGGAGACCTCCATCAAAACGGGACTTGAAACTTCCTGGCAGATTAAAACTGTGTGCCCGACCGAGACTCGAACTCGGGACCTTTGCCTTCCGCAAGTGCTCTACCATCTGAGCTACCGGAGCACGACTCACTCCCGGTCCTCACAGCTTTACTTCTGCCAGTATCTCGTCTCCTACCTTCCAAACTTTACAGAAGCTCTCCTGCGAACCTTGCAGAACTAGCACTCCTGAAAGTAAGGATACTGCGGAGACATCGCTTAGACACAGCCTGGGGGATATTTCCAGAATGCGATTTTCACTCTGCAGCGGAGTGTGCGCTGATATGAAACTTCCTGGCAGATTAAAACCGTGTGCCCGACCGAGACTCGAACTCGGGAGGAAGGTAGGAGACGAGATACTGGCAGAAGTAAAGCTGTGAGGACCAGGCGTGAGTCGTGCTTCGGTAGCTCAGAGGGTAGAGCACTTGCCCGTGAAAGGCAAAGGTCCCGAGTTCGGGTCTCGGTCGGGCACACAGTTTTAATCTGCCAGGAAGTTTCATATCAGCGCACACTCCGCTGCAGAGTGAAAATCTCATTCTGAAAACGGGACTTAATCTCCAAGCCTTGGTTATTTGCAGATGTTTCATACAGCATGGCAGCCATGTGCAGTGCAAAGTGTGTTGGAGCTAGCACACAGTCTTGTTTCAAATCCTGAGTGATTGAAAACGCAGAGTTACTGTGAAGAACCTGTCCAGACATGCCACCTTGAAGAACTTTAACTAGTTCGACAGAGCGTTCAGGACACTTCCACATGACAGATCTACATACTGAAACAAAGACTTTTCCATGTCATAGAAAACTAAATATAGAGGTTTCTGTTGCTCTCTGCATTTTTCTTTGAGCTTACTAGCACAGAAGGTCAGATCTGTTCTTCGTCTGGAGTTTCGGAAACCACACTGAGATTCAAGTAGAATTCTCTCTACAGTGACAGTAAAAGAATCGCAACACCAAGAAGGAGAAATATGACATAAACAAAAGTTCGCAGGTGTGTTTCTACATATGAAAGATGATGTCTATTCAAATTTCGCTCCAGTCTCATAAGAGTGGTGCTAGTAACGCCACTGCGAGGATCCAAATCATGAACAGCATCCCAGAGGATGTTTTCCAGCTGGATAATCCTTGCCCACATGCTTTACCGATTATCGACATCCTGCCTTGGCCTGCCTGATCACCAGATCTGTCTCCAGTCGAGCACATATGGGACATTATCGGACGACAACTTCAGCCTCATCCACAAACAGCATTAATCGTTCCTGTATTGACCGGCCACGTGCAACAGGCATGGAACTCCATTCCGCAAACTGACATCCGGCACCTGTACAACACAATACGTGCACATTTGCATGCTTGGATTCAACATTCTGGTGTTTACACCAGTTATTAATGTGCCAGTGTTCACATTTGCGATGGCTTATCTCGTGCTCAAATTAACCTGTGATATTACAAAGTTAAATATGTTACCTACATAAATCGATTCCTGAAATTTCGTTACTCATTTATTATTTTTTAACGTTGCAATTTTTTTTGCGTCAGTGTAATTTGGAGCCGACTTAATAGAGTTCTTGTAAATTGCCGACTAAAATAATACTCCGGTAAAGAGATCGTACAACAGAAGACGTGTTAAACGGAGGTAAGATTGCCTTCTTAGAAGGTAAAGATATTAGAGATGCCATTTTGAGTTTCTGCTTAGGAAGAGAGGAAACACTTCACTCTGTACACTGACTTATGAGAGGAATAAGAAGTAAGATCGGGTACCGTAACATCCCATCGATGACAAGGTTATCAGAGAGCAAGCAGAATGTCAAAAATAAGGAAGGATAGAGACGGAAGTCCACCGTGTTATTTTCTGGGAAATCATCCTGGGATCTTCCTTTTAAGCTATTTAGCAGAGCCACACCAACCTTAAATGTGCATAGCCGAACAGAGATTTTAAATTCTGTCTTTCCGAATGTGACCCAGGAACCTAGAAATACCAAGTTGAATTACTTAAGGCGGAAGATAAAGGTAAGGATATTTGGCATGGAAAAGAGCATAAGATGTGTTTTCATTCCGTGCCCAACTGCGTAGATGAGGCTGTTGCATAGCTCTTGGCGATTCCTGCTAATTTTCAGCGAGCTGTGAGCGGCGTAACGTAGCTACCAACTGGAAAGGTTTGGGACGGGTTTAGAAGTTCGGTATTAGGCTGATAATTACCTGACAACACTGTCTACAACAGGGGTGGTTATGTACGGGAAGAAGTAATCAAATAACTGAAAGTTGTAGGCAGGGAATAAAAGTACAAGAGAAAGAGATTCCAAATTTCTAGGTCTGCCCTTCCGATCGAAAGGAACGAGAATTTAGAACTGTAATGAGTAAACAATGTGAAGACAGAAGTTATCAAATCTCCTGCGTCCTGAGCTCAGATTTTAGGAATGAGAAGTTTATGTTGACAGACAGTGCATTGTTTCGGAACAAAGTAAGACTAAAGTACTAAGGTTAAAAAATTAGGGTGATTCGCTAAAATTTTAGGGTATGTTCAAAGTGAATACCTCACCTGAAATATGTGCAATACTCAGAAAACTCAATATTGAAAAATAAAAATTGTGAAAACGATGCCATTTTAATGTGAAAGTTAAGTTCGAAAATGGCTCTGAGCACTATGCGACTTAACTGCTGAGGTCATCAGTCACCTAGAACTTAGAACTAATTAAACCTAACTAACCTAAGGACATCACACACATCCATGCCCGAGGTAGTATTCGATCCTGCGACGGTATCGGTCGCTTGGTTCCAGACTGTAGCGCCTAGAACCGCACGGCCACTCCGGCCGGCCGAAAGTAAAGTTCGTTGCCGAATGCAGACTCAGTGCAACATGAGGAAAAAATGAACCGCTGTAGTGTTGTGATGAAATAAACAATCAACCGTTTGATAATATAGGGTCTGTTAGCGTATCAAAGCACATGCTGAACACATTCTAGTCCAAAATTAATAAAAACGAAAAGAAATTTCCTTTATTTCTCGAAGCGGTGGTGGTGGGTAGTGTTTAACGTCGCGTCGACAACGAGGTCATTAGAGACGGAGCGCAAGCTCGGGTTAGGGAAGGATTGGGAAGGAAATCGGCCGTGCCCGTTCAAAGGAACCATCCCGACATTTGCCTGAAACGATTTAGGGAAATCACGGAAAACCTAAATCAGGATGGCCGGAGACGGGATTGAACCGTCGTCCTCCCGAATGCGAGTCCAGTGTGCTAACCACTGCGCCACCGCGCTCGGTTTTATCGAAGCGATGCCACTGCTATAAAACAGCTTTTTTCAGGCAGATGCTGCCATATATGAGAACAAGGAGAACCGAAAACAAGTGTTAGGTATTTGCTACAAACACCTCTAGCGAGGTTTTGTTTATTCTGTAAACTAGAATAAGTAAATCTTGGTTATAGCAAATGTGTCACAGAACGACTGACGGGGTTAAGAGGACTCTAGTGTCTTAACTAGATACATTACAATCCTGCCTAACGTTACTGTGGATGTTTCACACGATGGGAAGGTCATTGCACTCCCTCTTACCTAAATTTCATCCCTTCGTTTGACACTTTTGCGACGGAGGTCAGAACCGCGACGGATATCATTGAAATCACGTGAGTACCTATGGTTGGCCAAGGAAAACATATTGAACACACCGCCGTTCAGAATCGACACGAGAAGTCCTCAGAAGGTGGTTTAAAGGGTGTCAGTGAAACCACCCATTTCCTAGGGCGATCATTTTCATTCATTTAGTGCTCGAAAACAGTTTGCAGAGCTACGCACAACAGGACGACGTTCTTGGCAAATTTTGCCACTGCTGACTCTCCACAGACGAATCAACCCTTTTCTAAGGACAATGCCAGACTGCAACCGGACTGAACGCGATCCCGCGCTTTTGGAGTGTAGTGCGACCTTAAATTTTGCTTTGGTTTACAGGGCAGTTTACTAGGGATCATTCAAAACCAATCTACGAAATTTGAAAGTAGTCTGAAGCAGAAAAGGGTACTTATGCTTTTTCATACCTTCTTTATGACGCTCTCCCATGGCATGTTCACCGAGGGGTGCGACATTGACACACGTGAATGAGACGACAGAGGTTTCCTGTAGGACCTCCCAGTTCGGCAAGACCCTTGACAACCTTGGTGCCATTCGAACAACTTTGTTGGGAACTTTAAAAATGATGTCCTGGACACCTCGTACAGAGATACTCTCATTCACCAATTCTTACCCACAGGCAGGATAAGCAACCAACTCCACACTAGCACCTGCAGGTCGCATATGAAATCAGAGAGGCGTCGAAAGTGTTGTCCATATGACCAGGGCTATGTATGTCTCTGTACAGAGACATTTTTAAAATGGCTAACAAAGGTGTGTAGATGGCACCGACGGTGTTGCCAGACTGGGGTTCTTAAAGGGACTATTTGCTATATCACTCACATGCTCTTCAATGTCCCGTACTCCCATACACATGCCACAGGAGGGCGTGAAAAATGAGGGATGAAAAAGCATAAACACACTTTTCTGCTTTCGAAGCATAAACACTCTTTTCTGCTTTCAAACACGTAAAAATTTCGTCGAGTTGTTCTGAAGGGTCCCTAGTAGTTCCACCCCACGTACCAAAGCAAAGGTTGCCGTCAGAGTACATTCCAAAGGGATGGAATCACGTTGAATGGAATCGCAGCTCCCAGATTTCCTTAGAAACGGGCTGAATAGTCTGGGAGGCGTTAGCAGTACGAAAATATATCAAGAACGTCGTCGTGTTGCACATTGCACAGCAAACTGTCGTTCTTGAGCGGGAAATGTGTGAAAATGAGCGTCCCTAGGGAAGAGGTGATTACGCAGACGCCCTTTAAGAGAACTCCTGAGGCCTTTTTGTGTTGATTATGAACTGTGGCGTGTTAGAAATGTTTCCGTGGGCCACCCACTAAAAGCCCGTGTGATTTCAATATTAGGCGTCGCGGTTCTACATCTACATCATACTCCACAAGCCACTTAATGGTGTGTGGCGGAGGGTACTTTCGGTACCACTACCTGATCCCTCCAACCTTGTTCCACTCGCGAATAGTGCGTGGTAAGAATGATTGACGGTAAGACTCTGTATTGGCTCTAATTTCTCGAATTTTGTCCTCGTGCTCAATGCGTGAGATGTATGTGGGGGGAAGTAATATGTTGTTAGATTCCTCCTGAAAGTGCTGCCCCGAAATTTCTATAGTAAATCTCTCCGTGATGCCCAACGCCTCTCTTGTAACGTCTGCCAGTGGAGTTTGTTTAGCATCTCCGTAACGCTTTCTCGCCAGCTAAACGATCCCGTGACGAAAAGTGCCGCTCTTCGTTGGATCTTATCTATCTCCTCTATCAGTCCTACCTGATAGGGATCCCCGATAGATGAACAATACTCAAGAATCGGGCGAACAAGCGCCTTATAAGCCATTTCTTTAATGGATGAGTGACATTTCCTTAAGAGTCTTCCGATGTCTGCTTTTCCCACTATCTGTTTTATATGGTCATTCCATTTAAGGTCGCTCTGGATAGTTACGCCGTAAAGGCAGGCGCTGTCTCCAGCTGTTTGTCATCAATATTGGTGCTGTACAGTAGCGGATTTCTTTTCCTATGTATGCGCAGTATGTTACATTTATTTACGTTCAGGGTCAACTGCCAGAGCCTGCACCGTTCATCAATTCTCTGCAGGTCGTTCTGCAAATTCTTTCTATCTTCTGTCGTTGCTACTTTGGTATAACAACTGCATCAACTACGAAAAGCCTTAAAGAGCATCCGACGTTTTCTACTAGATCATTTATATATATATTGTTAACAGCAACGGTCCTATCACACTTCCCTGTGGTACTCCGGATATTACCTTTACATCTGTCTATTTAGTTCCGTTAAGAGCGACGTGTTGAGTTCTATCTGTAAGAAAGTCTTGAATCCAATCGCCAGTGTGCTCCGATACTGCGTAAACTCGTATTTTTCCATTAAACAGCAATGCGGGACGGTGTCAAACGCCTTACTGAAATCAAGGAAGACGGCATCAACCTGAGCGCCGTTTTCCACTGCGCTGTGGATCTCACGGAGGGACAGAGCGAGCTTCGCTTCGCAGGATCTCTGTTTGCCGAATCCATGTTGATTTTTATAGAGGAGGTGTTCATTTTCCAAAAGCGTCAGTTCTTGAGCATAAAACATGTTCCGCTAATTCTACAACAGATTAACGTCAACGATATAGATCTATAATTGTGTGGATCTGTCTTACGGCGTTTCTTAAAAACCGGAATGACCTGCACTTTCTCCAGTCGTTGGGTACCTTTCGTTGCTCAAACAATCTAAGATAAATTACTGCTAAAGTGGAGCAAGTTCTTTCGCATAATCTTTATAGAATCTTATAGGTATCTAATCTGGTCCTGACGCCTTTCCACTACTAAGAGATTGTAGCTGCTTTTCAATTCCGCTATCGATTATCTCAGTCTCTTCCATTTCGGCGTTCGCTTTCGCACGACGAGTGAAAGGAAGGGCCAGTGTTATGGTCTTCCGCGGTGAAACAACTTCGGACGGCCGAATTCAGTATTTCGGCCTTCTCTCTGTTATCTTCCGTTTCGTTGCCGCTTCTGACGTCTATCGTAAAGGCGTCAAAGGAAGAGATGAAATGTGTGTAAGAGGGCGTGTAATGACCGTCCTGTCATGTGATACGTCCACAGTGGCGCTGCTAGGAATTGTAGTGAAATTTGATGCCAATGTGAAGTCATTAACCTGCCCCACAGCTCAAATGAACATCTGAACACTGGCCTTTTTCTCGCATGCACCGACGCCTTGATGTCGAAAGTTTTTTTTTTTTTTAAATTGAGCTGGAGCCCCTCCACGCCCACACCGGCATGATGGACAACACAAATGGTCTACTGCCATCTTTGCATATTGGTTAGCTTTCACTAAGGGAGGTCTCGCACTCATGTGGAGATAAATTGGGTTGATAGTTGAACGAAGGGTAGCGGTTTGAAGGGCAGAGTGGAAAAAAAGTGCCAAGGCAAGCGGCAAGGGGGAAAAAACCCTCTGCAATGATGTCTGAAGTGTCGCCGAGCCCGTGTGTGACGTCACAGGGCGCCACCCTTTTGCGACGTTACAGAGGAAGTGTAGGCACCTCTGAGACAAATTTCAAACATCTGCGTCGCGATAGGAGATAATCACAAGGTTTCAAAACGTTATTCTTTAATTGTGTTGCACAGTATATTTGACATTCGTCAACACAGAGTAGAAGAAACAAGATTTCGTAAGATTTCCGAAGGGAAGAGGATGCTGGTGTGCTGTCATTTTCAGCGAAATACGCGGGCTCTTCAGAAAGTAAGGAACGATCGGTAGCGAAATGGACACCACAGTGAAAATGAGAACTGTTTTATATGCAATAGTTAGTTACACCTTCTAGCTACTTCTTTACATAATCGCCGCTCCAACTCTGACATCTGTTGAAGCCTTGTACTAACTTTCCAATATCCTCGTCATAGAAGCCAGCCTCCTGTGCTTTCCGACAGTTTTCTACGCTGGACTGGAGCTCGTTGTCTGTGCCAAAACGTTGTCTTCATAGCCAGCGGTTCATATGAGCAGTCAACATGGGTTTAGAAAACATCATTCCTGTGAAACACAACTAGCTCTTTATTCACATGAAATGTTGAGTGCTATTGACAAGGGATTTCAGATCAATTCCGTAATTCTGGATTTCCGGAAGGCTTTTGATACAGTACCACACAAGCGACTTGTAGTAAAATTGCGTGCTTATGGAATATCGTCTCAGTTATGTGTCTGGATTTGTGATTTCCTGTCAGAAAGGTCACAGTTCGTAGTAACTGACGGAAAGTCATCGAGTAAAACAGACGTGATTTCTGGCGTTCCCCAAGGTAGTGCTACATAGGTCCTTTGTTTTTCCTTATCTATATAAACGATTTGGGAGACAATCTGAGCAGCCGTCTTCGGTTGTTTGCAGATGACGCTGTCGTTTATCGACTAATAAAGTCATTAGAAGATCAAAACAAACTGCAAAACGATTTAGAAAAAATATTTGAATGGTGAGAAAAGTGGCAGTTAACCCTAAATAACGAAAAGTGTGAGGTCATCCACGTGAGTGCTAAAAGGAATTCATTAAACTTCGGTTACATGATAAATCAGTCTAATTTAAATCCGTAAATTCAACTAAATACCTAGGTAGTACAATTACGAACAACTTAAATTGGAAGGAACACGTAGAAAATGTTGTGGGGAAGGCTAACCAAATACTGCGTTTTATTGGCAACACAATTAGAAAATGTAACAGATCTACTAAGGTGACTGTCTACACTACGCTTGTCGGTCCTCTTTTAGAATACTGCTGCGCGGTGTGGGATCTTTACCAGACAGGTCTGATGGAGTACATCGAAAAAGTTCAAAGAAGGGCAGCACGTTTTGTATTATCACGAAATATTGGAGAGAGTGTCAGTGAAATGATACAGGATTTGGGCTGGACATCATTAATACAAAGGCGTGTGACGGTATCTTCTCACTAAATTCCAATCACCAACTTTCTCCTTCGAATGCGAAACAATTTTTTTGACACCGACCTACATATGGAGAAACGATCACTACGATAAAATAAGGGAAATCAGACCACGTACGGAAAGATATAGCTGTTATTTCTTCCCACACACTATACGAGATTGGAATAATAGAGAATTGTGAAGGTGGTTCGATGAACCGTCTGCCAGGCACTTAAATGTGATTTGCAGAGTATCCATGTAGATTAGACGAAAAATGGAACGAGCGAAGTCTGGGCTGTATGGTGTGCGATCAAACACTTCCCATTGAAAACGCTGTGGGAGTGTCCTCATTGGCCTTGCGGTGTGCAGTCCGAGAACTGTCATAAGGAAGGAAATGCGTGACAGTTATGTTATGTCAGGTTGCATGAAATCAGGCGAAATCCCTCAGCAGGCAGCCATTGTTTGCGGGAGACACTATTATTATAGGCATCTTTACGAGCTCACTGTGCGCTTAGAGCAGAGAATGCTGTCTGTGGGCATAGTAGAGACACTGCCCAACGTATCAGTGCAAAGCTTCATCGGGTGTTCACTGGGGTTTTCATTTCGTGATTGATCGTTCCTTACTTTCCGAATACCCCTCGTACAGTGTGCTATGTTTGCAATACGAATGTGACATCTACGTCATGCCACGAAACTTCGCATGAATTGTGTACACTCCTGGAAATTGAAATAAGAAAACCGTGAATTCATTGTCCCAGGAAGGGGAAACTTTATTGACACATTCCTGGGGTCAGATACATCACATGATCACACTGACAGAACCACAGGCACATAGACACAGGCAACAGAGCATGCACAATGTCGGCACTAGTACAGTGTATATCCACCTTTCGCAGCAATGCAGGCTGCTATTCTCCCATGGAGACGATCGTAGAGATGCTGGATGTAGTCCTGTGGAACGGCTTGCCATGCCATTTTCACCTGGCACCTCAGTTGGACGAGCGTTCGTGCTGGACGTGCAGACCACGTGAGATGACGCTTCATCCAGTCCCAAACATGCTCAATGGGGGACAGATCCGGAGATCTTGCTGGCCAGGGTAGTTGACTTACACCTTCTAGAGCACGTTGGGTGGCACGGGATACATGCGGACGTGCATTGTTCTGTTGGAACAGCAAGTTCCCTTGCCGGTCTAGGAATGGTAGAACGATGGGTTCGATGACAGTTTGGATGTACCGTGCACTATTCAGTGTCCCCTCGACGATCACCAGAGGTGTACGGCCAGTGTAGGAGATCGCTCCCCACACCATGATGCCGGGTGTTGGCCCTGTGTGCCTCGGTCGTATGCAGTCCTGATTGTGGCGCTCACCTGCACGGCGCCAAACACGCATACGACCATCATTGGCACCAAGGCAGAAGCGACTCTCATCGCTGAAGACGACACATCTCCATTCGTCCCTCTATTCACGCCTGTCGCGACACCACTGGGGGCGGGCTGCCCGATGTTGGGGCGTGAGCGGAAGACGGCCTAACGGTGTGCGGGACCGTAGCCCAGCTTCATGGAGACGGTTGCGAATGGTCCTCGCCGATACCCCAGGAGCAACAGTGTCCCTAATTTGGTGGGAAGTGGCGGTGCGCTCCCCTACGGCACTGCGTAGGATCCTACGGTCTTGGCGTGCATCCGTGCGTCGCTGCGGTCCGGTCCCAGGTCGACGGGCACGTGCACCTTCCGCCGACCACTGGCGACAACATCGATGTACTGTGGAGACCTCACGCCCCACGTGTTGAGCAATTCGGCGGTACGTCCACCCGGCCTCCCGCATGCCCACTATACGCCCTCGCTCACAGTCCGTTAACTGCACATACGGTTCACGTCCACGCTGTCGCGGCATGCTACCAGTGTTAAAGACTGCGATGGAGCTCCGTATGCCACGGCAAACTGGCTGACACTGACGGCGGCGGTGCACAAATGCTGCGCAGCTAGCGCCATTCGACGGCCAACACCGCGGTTCCTGGTGTGTCCGCTGTGCCGTGCGTGTGATCATTGCTTGTACAGCCATCTCGCAGTGTCCGGAGCAAGTATGGTGGGTCTGACACACCGGTGTCAATGTGTTCTTTTTTCCATTTCCAGGAGTGTATTATACATAATCCATTCTTAACTGAATGTGTGGCAGATACGGCGCGTTACTTACTTGAACCAATTCTGCCTAGAATATGAATCTATTTGTTTTGTCTCCCTTTCCATGTTTAGTGTTTTGAAGGTGAACCTCGAGTTTGTCCGCAGCTCGTAGTCGTGCGGTAGCGTTCTCGCTCCCCGCGCCCGGGTACCCGTCTTCGATTTCCGGCGGGGTCAGGGATTTTCTCTGCCTCGTGATGACTGGGTGTTGTGTGCTGTCCTTAGGTTAGTTAGGTTTAAGTAGTTCTAAGTTCTAGGGGGACTGATGACCATAGCTGTTAAGTCCCATAGTGCTCAGAGCCATTTGAACCATTTTTGAACCTCGAGTCTTGATCGTTCATGTCTATTCGCGGGGTGCCGGACTCGGTTTCTGGCACATGTAATGGGTTACAAAAGTTGTGTAGCTGCGAATGAAGAGGTGGGCGTTAGGCGGAGGAAGCTACAGGAAGGGGGGTTCGCAGCAATCAGGTTCTGCAGCGATGAGTGGAAATCTCCATCGGGTGCGAGGTTTATGTAAGACGTGACGAACAGCTCTTCTTATGCAACACTGTCATCTTAAGAAGAATCGCAGCATGACTGGAAGCGCCGCAGGAAATTATTCGGCTCCGCAGAAACAGAGAACCGATTTGACAAGTTACCGTGCATGTAGATGGCGCTCTCTAGAACAACTCTCACAACAGATTTAATGCCTTTTAATGGATTTATCAGGAATAAATTCATTGCTACAGTAAGTTTACTTCTATACTTATGTATCAAACAATGGAAACTCCAGGTAGGAATATCAACAATGTAGGAAAAGATAGATTGCTACTTATCGTAAAGAAGACCTGTCAAGTTGCAGACATGCATGATTAAAAGTGACTCACATGTAGCTTTCGTCCACAGCCTTCTGCAATAAAAAGACACACACACACACACACACACACACACACACACACACACACACACACACACACACACACACACACACAACCACCAACTCGTGTGTGTGTGTCTTTTTATTGCAGAAAGCTGTGGCCGAAAGCTACATGTGAATTTCTTTTAATAGTGCCTGTCTACAACTTCCCGTGTCTCCTTTATGATAAGTAGCAATCTACCTATATGAGTACTTATACAGGGTGGTCCACTGATAGTGACCGGGCCAGATATCCCACGAAATAACCGTCAAACGAAAAAACTACAAAGAACGAAACTTGTCTAGCTTGAAGGGGGAAACCAGATGAAGCTATGGTTGGCCCACTAGATGGCGCTGCCATAGGTCAGACGGATGTCAACGGCGTTTCTTAAAAATAGGAAGACCCATTTCTTATTATATATTCGTGTAGTACGTAAAGAAATATGAATGTTTTAGGTGGACCACTTTTTTCGCTTTGTGATAGATGGCGCTGTAATAGTCACAAACGTTTATGTACGCCGTGTTACGTAACTTTCTGCCAGTGCGGACGGTATTTGCTTCGTGATACATTACCCGTGTTAAAATGGACCGTTTACCAATTGCGGGAAAGGTCGATATCGTGTTGATGTATGACTATTGTGATCAAAATGCCCAACGGGCTTGTGCTATGTATGCACTTTGTTCAATACTGGACGACATCATCCTAGTGTCCGGACCGTTTGCCGGATAGTTAAGTTATTTAAGGAAACAGGAAGTGTTCAGCCATATGTGAAACCTCAACCACGACCTGCAACAAATGATGATGCCCAGGTAGGTGTTTTAGCTGCTGTTGTGGCTAATCCGCACATCAGTAGCAGACAAATTGCGCGAGAATCGGGAATCGCAAAAACGTCGGGGTTGAGAATGCTACATCGACATCGATTGCACCCGTACCATATTTCTATGCACTCACTTGAACCAATTCTGCCTAGAATATGAATCTATTTGCTTTGTCTCCCTTTCGATGTTTAGTGTTTTGAAGGTGAACCTCGAGTTTGTCCGCAGCTCGTGGTCGTGCGGTAGCGTTCTCGCTCCCTGCGCCCGGGTACCCGTGTTCGATTTCCGGCGGGGTCAGGGATTTTCTCTGCCTCGTGATGACTGGGTGTTGTGTGCTGTCCTTAGGTTAGTTAGGTTTAAGTAGTTCTAAGTTCTAGGGGGACTGATGACCATAGCTGTTAAGTCCCATAGTGCTCAGAGCCATTTGAACCATTTTTGAACCTCGAGTCTTGATCGTTCATGTCTATTCGCGGGGTGCCGGACTCGGTTTCTGGCACATGTAATGGGTTACAAAAGTTGTGTAGCTGCGAATGAAGAGGTGGGCGTTAGGCGGAGGAAGCTACAGGAAGGGGGGTTCGCAGCAATCAGGTTCTGCAGCGATGAGTGGAAATCTCCATCGGGTGCGAGGTTTATGTAAGACGTGACGAACAGCTCTTCTTATGCAACACTGTCATCTTAAGAAGAATCGCAGCATGACTGGAAGCGCCGCAGGAAATTATTCGGCTCCGCAGAAACAGAGAACCGATTTGACAAGTTACCGTGCATGTAGATGGCGCTCTCTAGAACAACTCTCACAACAGATTTAATGCCTTTTAATGGATTTATCAGGAATAAATTCATTGCTACAGTAAGTTTACTTCTATACTTATGTATCAAACAATGGAAACTCCAGGTAGGAATATCAACAATGTAGGAAAAGATAGATTGCTACTTATCGTAAAGAAGACCTGTCAAGTTGCAGACATGCATGATTAAAAGTGACTCACATGTAGCTTTCGTCCACAGCCTTCTGCAATAAAAAGACACACACACACACACACACACACACACACACACACACACACACACACACACACACACACACACACACACACACACACACACACACACACACACACACACACACAACCACCAACTCGTGTGTGTGTGTCTTTTTATTGCAGAAAGCTGTGGCCGAAAGCTACATGTGAATTTCTTTTAATAGTGCCTGTCTACAACTTCCCGTGTCTCCTTTATGATAAGTAGCAATCTACCTATATGAGTACTTATACAGGGTGGTCCACTGATAGTGACCGGGCCAGATATCCCACGAAATAACCGTCAAACGAAAAAACTACAAAGAACGAAACTTGTCTAGCTTGAAGGGGGAAACCAGATGAAGCTATGGTTGGCCCACTAGATGGCGCTGCCATAGGTCAGACGGATGTCAACGGCGTTTCTTAAAAATAGGAAGACCCATTTCTTATTATATATTCGTGTAGTACGTAAAGAAATATGAATGTTTTAGGTGGACCACTTTTTTCGCTTTGTGATAGATGGCGCTGTAATAGTCACAAACGTTTATGTACGCCGTGTTACGTAACTTTCTGCCAGTGCGGACGGTATTTGCTTCGTGATACATTACCCGTGTTAAAATGGACCGTTTACCAATTGCGGGAAAGGTCGATATCGTGTTGATGTATGACTATTGTGATCAAAATGCCCAACGGGCTTGTGCTATGTATGCACTTTGTTCAATACTGGACGACATCATCCTAGTGTCCGGACCGTTTGCCGGATAGTTAAGTTATTTAAGGAAACAGGAAGTGTTCAGCCATATGTGAAACCTCAACCACGACCTGCAACAAATGATGATGCCCAGGTAGGTGTTTTAGCTGCTGTTGTGGCTAATCCGCACATCAGTAGCAGACAAATTGCGCGAGAATCGGGAATCGCAAAAACGTCGGGGTTGAGAATGCTACATCGACATCGATTGCACCCGTACCATATTTCTATGCACTCACTTGAACCAATTCTGCCTAGAATATGAATCTATTTGCTTTGTCTCCCTTTCGATGTTTAGTGTTTTGAAGGTGAACCTCGAGTTTGTCCGCAGCTCGTGGTCGTGCGGTAGCGTTCTCGCTCCCTGCGCCCGGGTACCCGTGTTCGATTCCCGGCGGGGTCAGGGATTTTCTCTGCCTCGTGATGGCTGGGTGTTGTGTGATGTCCTTAGGTTAGCTAGGTTTAAGTAGTTCTAAGTTCTAGGGGACTGATGACCATCGATGTTAAGTCCCATAGCGCTCAGAGCCATTTGAACCATTTTCAACAGGGATATGAAACAGGCAAAATAAGGTGCTGCGGTCGGCAACACCCATATAAGACAACAGGTGTCTAGCGCAGTTGTTAGATCGGTTACTTTTGCTACAGTGGCAGGATATCAAGATTTATGTGAGTCTGAACGTGGTGTTATTGCCGGCGCACGAGCAATGGGACACAGCATGTCCGAGGTTGCGATGAAGTGGGGATTTTCCCGTACGACCATTTCACGAGTGTACTTTGAATATCAGGAATCCGGTAAAACATCAAATCTCCGACGTCGCTGGGTCCAAAAAGGTACTGCAAGAACGGTACCAACGACGACTGAAGAGAATCGTTCAACGTGACAGAAGTGCAACCCTTCCGCAAATTGCTACAGATTTCAGTGCTGGGCCATCAACAAGTGTTAGCGTGCGAACCATTCAACGAAACATCATCGATATGGGCTTCGAACCATTCAACGAAACATCATCGATATGGGCTTTCGGAGCCGATGGCCCAATCGTGTAGCCTTGATGACTGCACGACACAAAGCTTTACGCCTCGCCTGTGCCCGTCAACACTGACATTGGACTGTTAACTGGAAACATATTGTCTGGTCGGACGAGTCTCGTTTCAAATTACACAGAGTGGATGGACGTGTAAGGGTATGGAGAAAGCCTCGTGAATCCATGTATCCTGCAAGTCAGCAGTGGGCTGTTCAAACTGGGAGAGGCTCTGTAATGGAGTGGGGTGTGTGCAATTGGAGTGACGTTTAGATGCGACTCTGAAAGGTGACACGTACGTAAGTATCCTGTCTGATCACCTGCATCCGTTCATGTCCATTGTACATTCCGATGGACAATGCGACTCCCCACATGTCCAGAATTGCTACACACTGACTCTAGAAACGTTCTTCCGAGTTTAAACACTTTCACTGGCCCAAACTCTCCAGACATGAACATTATTGATTGGGATACTTAGCAACGTGCTGTACAGGAGAGATCTCCACGCCCTCATACTCTTACGCATTTATGGACAGTCCTGCAGGATTGATGGTGTCATTTCCCTCCAGCACTACTTCAGACACTAGTCGAGTCCATGCCACGTCGTGTTGCGGCATTCTGCGTGCTCTCGGGGGCCCTACACGATAGTAGACAGGTATACCAGTATATTTGATTTTGTTATGGGACCATATTTTACCCTTCCGTTCCTTTCACGACTTAAGAGTATCAAAACATTTGTGCCAACCTGGATTCCTATGTCTGGAAAATTAATATAAATGTCGCACTAAATCAGCCATTGAACTATAATGGGCGAATGACAGAACAGAGGTCTAAATTTTAAAGCTTTTTACAGATAAGGTCTTTCAGAAAGTCTACAGATAAGAACAACTGTTTCCATAATCAAATTATTTCCTTCCATAATCTATGGTCTCTGCTGTGGTTTGAAAAATGGTGCCAATTTGAATACTGATATGATTTATTTTGGCCTTTCAATAGAACAATGGATCAACACTGAATGCTTTGCTTTAAACTTAGTCACTGGATTCGCATTCGGGAGGACGATTGTTCAAACCCAGCTCTGGCCTTCCTGACTTTGGTTTACCATGATTTCCCTAAATCGTTTCAGGCAAAAGCTGGGATGGTTCCTTTGAAATTACATTGCCAACTTCCATTTTGTCCCTAAGCCGATGACCTCACTGTTTTATCCACTCCCCCAAATCAACCAACCAACCTTAAACTCAGTGTATACAATAAAACAGTTTTCATTTAACAAACGATTGAGGGGAACAGTGGGGTGAAAGGATGGTAGGGTGAGGAGGTAATGGTTGAAGAGGGGCAAGGCTTGGTGAACAGATGCAACACCAGGGATGGGGGGAAGAAGGTAAGATGGATGAGGAAATGAGGGGGAAGGAAGGAATTGTGGGAAAGTGGAGAAATGAGGAAGGGGAAACAGTGAGGGATAGGTGGGGGTGATTTGGGTGAAGGGAAAGGGGAAGGGAAACAGGAGAAGAAAAGAAGGAAGTGAAAGGGAGAAGGGAAAGGTAAAGAGAAAGGGATAAGAGGGAAGCAAAGACAGGAAGGGAGATAGGGGAAGGGAGGGGAAGAGATTGGGAAAAGGTAGGATGAAAGGGAGGGAGAATGGGAGAGGAATTGAGGGAAATGGAGCAAGGTGTGGAAATGGAGGGCACGAAGGAGCAAGGGAAGTGGGGGAGTGAGGGTAGAGTGGGGAAAGAAGTGGAGTAGAGGCAGAGAGATGAAAGAAATTGTGTGGGGCGAAAAAGGGAAGAACAAGAGAGGAGAAAGTGTGAGAGGAAAGTGAGGGGGATGAGAGAAAGCAGAAAGAGTTTGGGAAGGGAGGGGGAGAGGGAGAGAGATGAGATAAGGGGAGGAAGGGGAAAGAGAAGAGAGGTAAACAGAGGGATGGTAGGGAGGAAAGGGCAGAAGGGAGAGGGGTAGAGTGTCTGGCTGAGACACTGTGTGTATGACTGGCTTGGAAAGTGTGTGACAGAGGGAGGGAGAGAGGATGCAAGAATGGCAAGGATTGGGACTGTGATGGGTACAGTGAGGTCAAAGGGACATTGTGAGGAACTTAGAGGGAAGGTGAGTCATTGAAAGGTAGTAAGGGAGAGAGACAGGGAGGGGATGGTGAAGTGTGAGAGGTGAAAGAGGATGACAGGAAGACTGAGTGTATGATGGAAGAATTGTGTAAAAAAGAGGAGGAGGGTGTGTGTGTGTGTGTGTGTGTGTGTGTGTGTGTGTGTGTGTGTGTGTGTGTGTGTGTGTGTGTGTGTCCAATGTGCTATCTTGCAAGGTGGTGCAACATGCAAACTTTTCCGACGTATTATGATTTTCGTGTCACTGCTGTGACTAACAATAGGTCTTCTTGGCTAAGTTATGTATGGCACAACTCCCATTAGCATTAACGTTACTTTAACGAGGTCACGGGTCTTCTGCTGTTAGCGATAAGATAGTCAATATATAACAGTCAGCACCTTTTAGCTATCTGGAAAGTGGCGTGCTTTTCAGGCAAAAAAATTATTTCACGGTTTTCCAAAACAATCACAAAATTACCACCATTTTTACAGCATATTTACTAAAAGATCATCGACTAGCATAGTTTATATTGTGTCGTAATCATCCCACAAATTAAAGAAATTTCTTGTTAGCTGTTCCAATGGACATACGAATTTTCTTCAGCAAACTTTCAGACATAAACTAAACAATTATTTATTGGTCGTCATTATATTTAAAGGTGCTGAAGATGACTATTTTCTTGATTTGTGAAAAGCTTTTGATACAGTACGTTTTTTGAAAAAGATGCATGCATCACACTTATCGAAATAGATATGCCACAGTACTGGGGACTACTTTGTCGACAAAATGCAGCATGTCTTCCTCAATTTTGAGACAGTGTAATATCACAATTTAATATGGATAATTTAATTAGTGAAATGACTGTTTGATATTGTGCGATTTATGTAGGAATCAAGGCACTATAATCTTGGAGAGGGAGACATGAACAATACCATCATCTCTGATTTATATGTGATTTCTATTGTTATCTGGAATGTTAATTATACTGACATTTCTTCTTCTGACTATTGTTCTCATTAAGATTATCTTGAAACTACTACAGATGTGTAGATACATTGTATTGTGTCAGAAGAAATATAAGAGCTCATCTCAACTAATTAACAGTTGAGACTCGAAATTAATTATTCTTCTACAATTACCTTCTCACAAATATGTAGAGTGTTCCAGATATCTACGTTGACATTCACTTAGAGAGATGCATGAGGCATGGCGAACGAACCTGTAATCTCACGGCGATTCTTTACAGGCTCACGAACTCGCAATTAAATAGCGTTAACAGCTCTGCACGACGATTTAGTCATTCAACGTACTACGTAAACGACGAGTTTAGTTAACAGTAAATCACTTGAAAGCCAACTGTACAAAACGAAATCTCGTCCAAATAAAATTTCAACACAACATAAAATATCACAACAATTAAAATTAATACAACAGTAGTGAGAAGCAAAAGCAGCGTCACTCGCACCTAAGTTAATTGCAAGGGCAGTCTTTATTCTCAACACAAATGAATTGGTAGCTAAGGTTGGCAGTTCTCCGACAATACCCGTGCATGATGACATCAAAGGAGACATAGAACTGTGACAAAAATATGGAAATGGAGGCAGAAATGCATGCTCGAACATAAATTAATGCAGACGTTAGCCAAATTATAACACTACCGTCTGCTACTGCTATACCATAACCTTAAAGTTGAAGGCAGATAGTGAAATTAAACTATCTTTTTAAAGCAATTATGGTATAAAGCAACAGAGCAGTGTTACCCTCTGAGAGGAATTTTGTTATGTTGACCGTGTTGTACCTAACGGAAGTGGCTTATTGGAAGTGAAAGTCAGAATTACGTAAATATTTGAACAGTAACAAACAATATTTTTGTTTAGCTATATTGTTTAACGGATAAAGAAAACTGTCGCCAGCCTAATTAGGCAAGAGAATGATTAGCATTCTTGTTCATGAAAATAGATATTAATAGCTGTAACGGATAAACACAACCTATACTTTGTCACACGCGAGTGCAATGAACTCTGACACATACATATGTTTACGGTAAGATTGAAGTTAACAGCTAGAGCAGCACAAACTATTAGCAAAATTATAACAGATACAGAAACGCACTATTACTTTCAGGGCTAGTTCAACTGAACGGTCTTTATAACATTACTATTGACATTCATTACAGGATCTTAAATTGGACATAGGTTAAGTCTCTCTCAGTTAAATACTTTACTATTTAAAATGAGAGTTAACTGTAATCCACTAACAGATTGCTTCTCACTATCTTTTGAATAAAGAAATCATGGTTTTCATAAGTAGTGGTCTTCCCGTTACTTGTTACCTAGCATTAGCACAACAGACAACCTGTGGATCCTGTTATACTAGTACTTCCAATACACAAGAGAGACAAACACTTAGCAATAATGTACATATAATTTTCTACTATTGAAGTTTTCCACTTTTACTACAGTGAAACAATGTTGACACATTTGCAAGAAACTGACTCACCTTTCAAAATTTACTACAGGTAGCACTATGATCATTAACTAAGCAAAATTTTATAATCCTCAGTTTTAAGAGCTTTTAATATTTAAAAGAAACTGCAAATTGTCTTTATTACCATAGTCTTCTACTTGCAAGTAAATGATTAAATAGGAGACTTTGAAACTCCACAAAACTTTAAATTAGACTGTTTCCATCCCTGGGAGGCTTTCACAAGACTGCATTTACTACCTCCCACAATTTCCTCAAATCCACGGTGAATCTGAATACTCTTTACCAACGATCAAACAACATTATTTAATGTTTTGAGGCTTTCATTTTTTTCAAAAAATAGGACATTCGGAAATCATCGTTTAAATAGAGAGGAACCTGAGAGGTGTTGTGATAGGGAAAAAAATCAAGGTAGGTACATAAATTCAGTTATAAGTTACCTTATATTTGTGCAGGGAAAAAATCAAGTTAGATACATAAATTCAGTTATAACTTGCCTTATATTTGTGCACATTAAATCGCCTAATAAACTGATCCTTCACTGTACATTATTATAGTACTCCTTTATAGTGATTGCGCAATGTGGTGGCAAGTGCATTTTGGTAGGCGGATTTGCAGGAAGAATTGCTGGACTCTGGCCCTTCTTGGTGGCGATGATGAATACCAATTCCAGAATCGTTCCACCTATTTATCCATCCATCCGAGGTATTGGAAAGTGTCAGAAAAAAGCCCCTCTCGGAACCAGCACAATGTACCACTTTCACATGGCAGTACACAGTTTAGTAGGTCGTCCCCGAGTAACTCTTGGTTCCACCTTTTCTACCTAGGCCAACCACAATTTGCGCGCGCTACACAACTCCGTTCCCGAGGGGAACCACAACATCTTTTATATATAAGATAACTAAGAAACCTAAGTGAAAGTCAGCAGTTTACATTACAGCAACCAAACACATTAAATAAAACAGAACATTTGCACATATTGACATTTCTACAAAAAAATTATTCACACAGAAATTACAATTATATATAGAAAGTTTTGTTACCTCCAAATTTGACAAAGAATGTAAATGACAGATATACTACACTGCATAGAATCAAGCCACGACATCAAAGTTTTAAACAAAGAAAAGAGTACACAATTTTGTGTTATCTATTCAATCACATTTACAGATAATGTTATAACATCAAATAAAACAAAAGGCACAATAAATCCGTACAGCATTAGAGCTATGGTGTTACGAAGTCTGCAGGTTGCGCTGCTGTATCTGACCACTAAGGCACCTGTGTAATGTTCTCAATACTTGGTAAGCGTCAGATGTGGTCAAAACAGTTAGATGAGATTAGATGAGTACTTGTTCCATAGATCATGAATACGACACTTCGTAATGATGTGCAACGTGTCAGGTTAATAAAAGGTGTCTATACAAGATATTACATTACACAAAATGTTGCATGACACTTAACATTTTAAATATTTTTGTGGGGGTTGGGGAAATTACCCACTTACTATATCCAAAAATTCATCTGATGAGTAGAAGGAGTTACCATTAAGAAATTATTTTAATTTCCTTTTAAATGCTATATGGCTATCCGTCAGACTTTTGATGCTATTAGGTAAGTGACCAAAGACTTTTGTGGTAGCATAATTTATCCACTTCTGAGCCAAAGTTAGATTTAAAAGTGAATAGTGAAGATCATCCTTTCTCCTAGTGTTGTAGTTTTGTACACTGCTATTACTTTTGAATTCGTTTAGATTGTTAATGACATATTTCGTATGTGAATATATACATTGTGAGGCTACAGTGAACATCTCTAGCTCTTTAAATAAGTGTCTGCAAGATGATCTTGGATGAGCTCCAGCAATTGTTCTGATTACACGCTTTTGTGCATTGAACATTCTTTTACTCAATGATGAGTTACCCCAGAATATGATGCCATTCGAAAGCAAAGAATGAAAACAGGCATTATGTTGCGTGTAGTTGTGAGTGCATTATGTGGGACCTTAGTATATTCGTGGGCGGGCAAGTTATCGGTGGTTGTATGATGGGTGCCTCCGTAACCAAAGTAGAAGTGTTTAATGTTCAAGCGACACCATATCGAAGGCTTCTGCGGCATGCAGGGAAAGCGGAAAAACATCATCCGCTAAGTCACAACGTAGATGAAAGGGTTTGTTGAGAGATCGTGATGGACGGTAATTAAAGAGGATTGTGGCGAAGAATAAGAGGACACGAGCTGCAAAAGTCACCGCAGAATTTCATGACGCATTTTTGAATTCTGTCAGTACCAAAACAACATGGTGGAAGCTCGATAAGTAGGGAATTGCAGGGCCAGCTGGAATTACAAAAGCACTCATCAGTAACGCAAATGCCCGTAACAGGAAAACTTGGTACCGAGGCCATAAAAACCGGGCTGTGGAGCAATGAAAGAAAGTCGTTTGGTAGGATGAGTCTTGTTGCACACTGCTTCCAACTTCTGGCCGGGTTTACGTCGTAAAAGTGAAGCGTAGCAGGGCTTAGGTAATGATTTGGGCAGCCATATCGTGGTATCCCAGGGGCCCCATGGGTACTACTCAAGGTCGCATTGCTGACAAGGATTACGTGACCATTTTGGATGACCATTTCCATCCCATGGCACAATGTTTGTTCCCAATGGTGAGGCTGTGTCCTAAGACGACAGGGCCCGTGTTCACACAGCTCGCATCGTCAACGACTGGTTTTGTGAGCACGAGGACGAATTAATGCAGCTCTCCTGCCCTCCATAGTCACCAGGACTCAATATCATTGAGCCTTTGTGGTCTACTTTGGAGACAAGGGTGCATGATTGCTATTCAGCTCTATTATCGTTACCTGAACTTGGTGGCAGGAAGAATGGTAGACGAGCCCCTTAAATACCATACGGAACCTGTATTTATCCATTCTGAGGCTGCTGGGAGCTGTTTTGAAGGCCAAAAATTTTCCTATCCCATATTAAGCATGGTACAGTGTTTTGTTTGGGATGTTTTTTTGTTTTTCGTCCGCTCCCTGTATGTGAGAATGGTAAAACGTAAATGCGAATTAAGTCATGTGAGGTTGAGCGCCTGGTAGGAAAAAACTGAGAACTGTACTCTTCAGAAGCAAAGACAGAATGCAGATAAACACATCACGTTAATTCTATGTAACATTGCTTCAGTCTTGATAAGACCAGTATTCAGTTGGGTTGTTTTGGGGAAGGAGACCAGACAGCGAGGTCATCGGATTAGGGAAGGAAGCCGGCCGAGCCCTTTGAAAGGAACCAACCCGGAATTTGCCTGGAGCGATTTAGGGAAATCACGGAAAACCTAAATCAGGATGGCCGGACGCGAGATTGAACCGTCGTCCTCACGAATGCGTGTCCAGTGTCTAACCACTGCACCACCTCGCTCGGTCAGTATTCAGTGAGGGAGAGTGTCCACAAGTTTATTCAGGCATCCTTTATGAGATGAAGCCAATCATCGATTAGATCCCATAGAGATACCACATAAGAGCGATGCATTTGCTAATGTTCCAAATAGTCCTAGACATTTTTTATGGGATTAAGATAGGATGAGTTTGAGGGCCAGTCGAGGCGCAATAGGGTGCCTGTGTGTTCGTCAAACCAGCCATGTATTCGCGGAGAATAAACATCTTGGTTTTCATGTTCACCATAACCCGAATGAGTAGGCTAAAGTCATGGTATAAGAAACACTTCCAAAACATCATGGAAACACCTGAATTATGATCTACACCCTCTACACACTGCATGCTAAATGCGTCGTTGTGCCGTTGGTCCATTCGACGCCTCGTGTTTTTTTAAGAGAGACAAAATCGCGAGTTCTTGGTTCATACGACACACTTCCGACGCGATACTGTCCAAGTTACGCGTAGATGGACGTATTGAAGTTGTATAGCTTGGTGTGCCGCTGTGAGCAATGGCTGTTTGCGAGGTGCTTGAGTCCAGATGTCCATTGCATGCAGTTCCCATCAAACTCTTCATTCCGAAATTGGTTGAGATTTACTGACGGCAGGAATTCATGTCACCTTTGGGAACCGATTAAGTAGTAATGTTATGTATGTTCTAAGATACCTTGACCTTGAAATGATCAAGGTGATCACATGGTCATCACATGATCAATGACATGCACGACGTTTTCACTGATCTTGAAATCATGTCGTCACTGTTATCAGTGACATGGTCAATCAAAGTTAATCTATCAATCAATAAAATGAATTTAAAAGATCCAGCTATATAAACTGTGCTTTATACTACTCCCTCCTCCCCATCTCTCCACTCCATTTCCCACTTTCCTCCCCTCTTTCCAACCAATCACAGTGTAGTATTAAAAAGGAAAGCGCCAATCAAAGACGCAAACTGGTACAGATAGCCCAAATGTGATAATGGGAAATGAAAAAGACTTCCTCTCCACGGTCTCGAGCCAGTCACAGCAAAGTATTAAAAATGAAGCAGCCAATAGTGGGAATTGAAAAGCCCCCTCGCTTCTTCCTCCTAGCCGATCAGGGTAAATTTTTAAAAATGAAACCGAAAATTGGAAATCCTAGATGAGGGAACTAGGTCAATCACACTTTATACTGTCTTATGTTCCTTCTCACTAGTCTTTCCAGCGTATCAGACTGTTATATGAAAGTGAGGTGTAAAAATAACGAGTTGCATTTTTTATGTGAAATATAAGAAAAATTGCAGAAACACATACTGCATAATGTACCACCCCCCCTTGCTCTCCTACAAGCTGAACCTAGTATTTTGGCCACCATTAAAATGAAAGAACCAATTTTGGTGTAGCCTCATCTTGAGTATGCTCAAAAATATCCAAAACATCTGAATTTTTATGAAAAAATATGACACACTTAAAAAATATGCAAATTGCATAAAATGCCGAAAACATTGACACCTATGTTTTCATTACAGATTTTAAAAAATCATTAATGACTGCCTCGCCAGTCACATTGATAATTTTCATGAGAAATTACATATCATTCGCTATGGAATATTAGAACAAGTGTATAACGTTCGCGCCATAAATAATGAAAAATCTATATTGCCTTATCCAACGTAATTGACGAGTCACATTGTCAAACATGAGTTTACTTTAAATACTATTCTGCAAACCCTGAAAAATGAGAAACTAAATCAGTTGCTGACTTATGCCCCAGTTGTTTGTTGTCTCCAACGTATGTCTACACTCATGAAAACGTCAAAAGTTTGGTCATGGACCACACATGGTATAAGACCCAACAAAAAGGTCAAAATGATGATCTGTACTCTCAACAGCAATTTAGGAGGCAACAAAGATAATGCATGAATAGAAAAAATGGGGTCGACGTCAGATATTACAAATGATTGAACAAACTGCTGCAATCGCAATTAAGGTCATAAGAAATATCTCGAGGTCCAAATGTTTTTCCTTGGACTCCATCTGAACTTTACCTGTGATGTGCAAGCAGTGTTTGGAGATAGCACTTGGCTCGCACTTGCTGTTGTATGGGGGCAATCAAGCAGATTATGGTGGCCTTGAAGCCTTAAGCTTTTCCTGATGCTAACATTCTCACTTGGAAGACATGGAGTATTTCTGAGACTACACCAACATCTAACAAAACGCCACCACACTCTACGCGATTTTATGAAGGAAGAAGGTACTTTTATCACTTCGATTTTAATAAGGAAGATCTACAGGGTAACATTCTTAGTTTTACACACTCATGAGACGGCCAAAGACGGTGAGATAAATGGCATCTCCAGAGATGACGACAGAGTCAATATCTCGAATATAAAAACCTTTGATATAATTATTTGTCGCTTATTGTATTATATATTTCACACACTTTGCGAGCACAGTTAAGCTTCAAATTTAATATTGCAGCATATGAATTCTTTGTATAACTTATTAAGATACACGCATCTTTCGTGCTCATCGGTGCGGCCCTTCCCGCCAGAGGTTCGAGTTCTCCCTCGGACATGAGTGTGTGTTGTTCTGAGAATAAGTTAGTTTAAGTTAGTTTAATTAGTGTGTACGTCTAGGGACCGATGACATCAGCAGTTTGGTCCCTTAGGAATTCACGCACATTTGAACATTTTGAACATGCTTATTGTAATATGCAAGACTTCCATGAAAAATGGATCAAAATAAATTTGTTAGGTGTAACACGTCTCTCACTCTGCTACCACAATGGACCTTCAAATTACATATTTCGGCATCTAAATCTCGTGCATTGAAATATACACAGCTTGCTTATTTGATATTACTTAAATAAATTATAGGTTATGTTAAACGAATCTTCCGCCGGTTCTTGGTAGAAAAACACTACAATAAATGAAAAGCGATATTTGCTTTTGTTCTACACTATACAGTACATTGTAGAACATAAGCAAACAAGGGCTTTTCATTTAAATTATAGGTTATAAATTACAGTAGTTTGATCTGAGCCCATGCATTAGTTTCATCTAAGTACGTAAGAATTGATCGCATATGAGCACTAATTCAGATCTAAATTAAAGCTTAAATTGCACCAGTACTATTTCCACGCCTAAAACAGCCGAAAATTAGACACCCTCGCAAACAAATTATATATTTCCACATATAAATTGTCTATATACTTCATTAAAAGAAATATTAAATTGATCTAGAGCACTATGCAAATCTAACAGCCGAGATTTAGAAAAGTAAACAATTAGGACATTTTATGGCAAGAGTGTTTCCCTCAACATCTTGTCATCTAGGTAAGGGTTAATGTTCTCATATGCGACTTACCATCTTTCATTTTATTTTCTGCACCTCCAATGTATGTTTCACGAAGCTTCTCCTCAACAGACGTTATTTCGTTATCATGTGAATTACGGCCGACCGCTTTCAAAACCAGCAAGAAAAATTAGTAACACCACCAATTTATTCAGGTTGATATCTGTTGGTGATTTTTTGGGGACAGACATCCAATCGTGAAACACGTCCTCTTTTTATTCCTCATTATGATCATCATTGTCACTTTCGTCATCATAACCAACCCCTCTTCTCCATCTGCTTTCGCAAATACACTGTTTTAAACATCTTCGTCTATCTTCTTTTGGAATAGTTGTGCCAATATCTGAGAAGGGAGAGTGATGAGGAATCGGACTGAATGCATCTTGAACCTCATCTTCTCCACTGCGAAACTTGGTGAGATTTTTTGTATCCAACATGAGGCACAGCTGGATTACCGTCTGAAATTAAGAGTAATATCTCAATTTCTTTGTTAAGTAATGGTAACATTATATAAATATCATTATTTTACATTTTTACTCAGTCTGATGCAAAGTTGAGGTGCAAGATTCCTTAAACTCATTGTAACTTCACGTGTTTCAACATGTTGTGCTTCCTTCCTAAGCTTGAGTCAGATTCATTCACACCACTTAATCTGATTTGCAGCTTGCTAAAAGGTAGTATTTTGAAATTTTCAGCTGTCTTTCTAATCCATAAACGTTTAACAACAGCTTCCTTACCATTTTAAAATCTTCTACAGTCCATTTTACACCCGTCAGAAACATGAAAAATGGATTCCATCGTGCCAATGATGGTCAATGATCAATAATGATCAGTGATTGATGATGATCAGTGCATTTAACTGATGCTTGTATATGCCAAGTTATATATGAGTCGTTATAATTACGCTGAGTCTACCTGACTGCCTATAACGCATATTTGACAGTTACGATGTTAGTTGAAATGTAGATATGCAATAAAATACAGACGATGTTATGACCGATACTGACGTTCTTTCTGTCTTAGATAAGAGAAAGTAGGTAAACGCTCTTAGTGACAATAAGAATATTTTGATTGTTAGTGGTTCCCACTAGCCAGGTTCCCAAGTAACGGATTGGGTTGAAGTTTGGAGGATTCAACCCTTCCTAACAAAAAGATTGCTTGTATGTACAAAAAAAATGTTCTTAGAAACATGCACACTGGATTTGTTCCTAAAAGTCATTCTACTTCTGTAGGCAATAAAATTTTGCTTTCGATTTATTAATGTAAGGGTGCTGTTATTTACTCGTAATTTAAGAAAAAAATTACCTAAGCATTTCGTTTGAACTATTCTAGCAAGAAGAACTATGTCAAAAGGAATGGTTCGGTGAAAAGAATGACTTTGCCCACCTCTAGACATGTGGACTGCTGGAGGATGGTACGACCTTAGAAAGAAAGCCGACACTGGGAAGTGGTACCTCAGTGCAGCCTAGGAGTGACAATTACCGTATCTTATCGCTCGCGCGTGTAGGTCAGCCTGCGAGACCAGTCATCGCTGTGGCGTAGCCTAACCGGATATTGCGTCACAGTCGACTGCCGCCTGGCGCAGGCGCGCGCGGCTGACCACACTTATGGCGTGGCGCTGCGAACACAACATGAAACGTGCTGACAAAGTGGGCGAAATTTGTGGGAGCTCTCTCTTCAGAAGAGTCGAACTGCAAAAAGAAAAATGGTAGACCGTATTCTGTTGTTCCGTAAAAAAAGCCACTAAACCACCGAACTTGCCGCAGTGGCATGGTTTGCGTGCTTCAACGATACAGACCTCTACATAAACATGATTGAAAGAGTGGCCGTACAACTACTTTCATATTCTCTCTCAGCCGCTTGACTCTCAAATAGCACTTGGGAACAATGACACGTAAATCTTTCCGTGCGATCTCTGATTCCTTTTATTTTATTACGATGGTCATTTCTCACTATGTCCGTTGGAGTGAATAGAATATTTTCGCATTCAGAAGAAAAATTTATGATTGAAATTTCGAGAAAATATCTCACCGCAACGAAAAACACCTTCGTTTTAATGACTGCCACCTCAGCTCGCATAGCGTACACGTGTTTCTCCTCCTTCGCAATGATCCAAAACGACCTCCCAAAAAAAGAGATCTCACCGCAACGAAAAACACCATCGTTTTAATGACTGCCACCTCAGCTCGCATAGCGCACACGTGTTTCTCCTCCTTCGCAATGATCCAAAACGACCTCCCTTTTTTTTGGACCCATTCGATGTCCTTCACAATGCAGTGGAGCGATACTCGAGAAGAGGACGGAAAAGTGTAGTGTAGACAGTATCTTTAATAGTTTTGTTGCATATTCTAAACATTCTGCAAATAAGGCAGCTTTGGTTCACCTCCATGACATTTTCTATATGTTGATTCCAGTTTCAGTTGTTTGTAATTATAACATCTTGGTATTCATCTGAATTACAAACTTCAAAATAGTGTTATTTATAGTGTACCAAAATTTACAGGATTTTGTTTAGTATTCATGTGGAGGACCTCGCACTTTTTATTGTTTAGCCTCAATTACCACTTTTCGCACCGTATAGACATATTATCTAAATCATTTTGGAATTCATTTTGATCTTCTAAAGACTTTACTAGAAGGTAAACGACAGCATCATGTGCTAACAATCTAAGAGGGTTGCTCAGAGTGTCCTCTTTATCTTTTATATAGATTAATAACAGAAAAGCGCCTATAACACTGCCATGGGGAATCCCATGTATCACTAAAGTTTCGTTAGATAATTTACCGTTTGTTACTACGAACTGTGACCTTCCTGACAGGAAATCAGTCGCACAACTGCGACGAAACTTCACATGCACTCAATTTCCTTAGAGGCTTGTTGTGAGGAATGGTGTCAAAAGCCTGGAAATACGAAATCAGTTGGAGATCACTTGTCAATAGCACTCATTGCTCCGTGAGAATTAAAAGATATTTTCTAAATCCATGCTAGCTGTATGTCAATAGATAGTTTTCTTCAACGTATTTCATAATTTTGGAACAGAATTTACGTTCCAAAATCCTGCTACTAATCGATGTCAGTGATTACTGTACCATGGGTGTCCTAGAGCCGTGTAGAGAAAGATTTCGATAATGTTGGGTGCAACACATATATTGAAGTTGTGAAGGTAGCAAGGATAAAATGCAGGGAGGCAGATATTACCTACAACCTGCACAAAAAAAAAAAAAAAAAAAAAAAAAACGAAGGAAATGAAATGGAGGCAGTATCTGAGAAAGAGTGAGACAGTGTTCTAACCTATACTCTGTGCAAGCAACAAAGCAAACGGAAGGGAAATTTGGGAACGAAATTAAGGCTCAGGGAGAAGAAATGTCCGATTTAAGGATTACTTAAGACGTTGCAGCTTTGTCAGAGACAGATCCAGTTTCCAGATGGGCATATAAATTTTTAAAATTATTACTTAATGGAGACAGCAGAGATTGAGATCTGGCTTATAGCGTGAATCTGGAGTATGCAAAGAGTGGCAGTGTTGCAGAAGCTAGAATGCCGCTCATAATACATTTCCAGACTGAGCCAAACCATAACCAAGGAACGCAGACAGCGCAGTCTGGCAGCACCCAATACGCCATTCCGCAAGCATTGCAGCATGGTTCAAAATGGATCTAAGAAATATGGGACTTAACATCTGAGGTCATCAATCCCCTAGACTTAGAACTACTTAAAACTAACTAACCTAAGGACATCACACACATCAGTGCCCATGCAGGATTCGAACCTGCAACCGTAGCAGCAACGAGGTTTCGGACTGAAGCGCCTAGAACCACTTGCAGTATGAAGCCATAACATGTAACATCCGAGGTCAGCCACTCTACAGTGTCCTGGCACGACGAAAGTGCGAAGGCAAGGGAAACGGACAACAACTGAGACACCACAATGGCGACAAGTCCAATGAAACATTCAGATAATGAGAGGCAAATGGCTGCCATGACGATATGTCCAGCCTGAATACCCGCGTTTCAGAAGCCTCAGACTCAGTGGCTGGTCATCTAGTCTGCATATCCGATTTTGACGGAATGATAGTCTCGCTAGACCGCAAGTCATGATGTGGTGTGCGTACTGTAAGACCTTCAGTGCACACACCTTCAGATTATTTGACTTGTTGCTCTAACGAAGTAGGCGAGTGTCAGCAATATGTCTCGTGGTCTTATAGTGGCGTGTTTATCTTCTGCCGTTAGGTCAGACGATAGAAATGCCACTTGCACGCTTAGAGTAGTAGATTGACGGTGACCAATTTTAAACAGAACTTGATTAATTTTAACACACATTTATTAAAATAATAAAAAGTATAGACCTTACGTAACTTGATTCTGGATGCTGTTCACAACTGACAAGCTGAAGTTCCTTTGGTTTTGGTGCGTTAATCTTATTCTCATATATCTCTGATACTTAACAAAGTGTCTATACATTTATCTTCATGGCTATGTACAGGAATATGATAATCTCATTAGGTGCAGACTGAAACTTGACTATAGACTGGTACAGACTGGTGCAGACAAATGCAGACTGACTAATCAGACGTCTATACACTCGTTATAATACCTCGCGCGTTCAGGTATCACTGCGCGAGTGTGATCCGCGAGGAGAAAAGGTTCTACGTTAGCAGCAATCTCATTGGCTGCGTTACATATTAATACGCGGATCTGCGGAAGCAGAATTTGGTCCTTCTCAAAGGCAGCGCCATCTCGTAGTGCCGGGACGGACGAGCGCTGTGCGTGCGCTGTTGTGCTTAGCGGAGCGCGCTCTAGTGGCAAAGTTGTGTACGCGGTGACTACGTGGAACTATGTACACAACACATGATGAGCTGCCTGCTACCTGACGATTTCCTGCGAGAGAGTTTCCAGCCTACCATAGTGGAATTTTGCTGCTGTGAGCTGCCGCTGCTGTTTGCTCACCACTGTGACTGAAACAAGGTGCAGACGAGCCTGGGCCCTCCCCTGGTGAAAGGCCGTGCCAAGTTAATTCAAACTACCGCCTTCAACCCGTTGGACAATGCAGCTGAGTACTGCCTACCTGACTGTACATAGTACGGCCTGGTTGGGTGTATGCTGCGTTGCTGATCTGGTCTTGGGCTTCCACCTTCACGACACCCACTGTCCATCATACGCTGTTGGCACATGTTCAACCGCACGTTCGACTTCGAGAGTGCTTGGGTGGGCCGCACTATGTTCCGTTCATCATAAGAAGAAACCTGATGTAAACAAACACGATCACGATGATTGGTCAGAAGCCATAGCACACGTACACTGGTGCTGTTACGCTCTTGGAAGTAGGTTCATATGGCTCTGAGCACTATGGGACGTCTTCTGAGGTCATCAGTCCCCTAGAACTTAGAACTACTTAAACCTAACTAACCTAAGGACATCACACACATCCATGCTCGAGGCAGGATTCGAACTTGCGACCGTAGCGGTCGCGCGGTTCCAGACTGTAGCGCCTAGAACCGCTAAGCCACTCCGGCCGGCTTGGAAGTAGGTCCTGCTCACGTATGAGATATACAGGGTGTAAATTTTAAGTTGACATACCAGAATAACTCGAAACATAAGCTTCAAACGAAAAAATTTCTAGAATCCAATGTTGATTATTTTCGAGGGGGACATCTGCTGGTGCTAAAATTAGCCCGCCACCCCAGCTCCCTGGGGGTGAGGCGGCAGGCAACTTTAAAATTTCAAATGGGAACCCCCATTTTGTATTGCAGAATCAGATTCTACATAAAAAACTACGTACATTTTGTCTTAAACATTTGTTTTGATTCTTGGTAGTGGGAGCTGTAATTCAAGAAAATCCTTGTTCTAATTTTTGCGTGGGAAATGGTGATAGGCGAGGGGACTCACTGGAAACAAGCACCCTGAAATTCATTTACTTGCAAGTATTTGCAAATAATCAGCAATAAAACGAAACCAATCGTTAGGACCACCAAATCTTAAACGGGAAAACGTTCATCTTTAGTTAGCGAGTGGGTTAGTCTTTTCCTCAATTAGTCTTTTATTTTATTTACTCTGTTAGTTAATGAGTTCATTCGTTAGTAAGCAGGATGTTTGGTTAGTTAGTCATATGATTTGTTTGATAATTAAAAGCTGTGTGGCCTCATGACCACGAAACAAACAAAACTTATCCGAATCAGCGGAAAAAAAATTAATACAGTATTTGGGTCAACGTTTGTAAAATTCTAATTCCTCTCTCTCTCAGACCCCACCCTATGGGGAGAGAGGGAGAGTTTTAGTTTTAGCGAATCAAAATTTACGAAGTAAATGTTTTATTTATCCGTAACCATTTCCCGCGCAAATATAAGAACATGGATTTTCTTGAATAACAGTGCCAACTACCAAGAATCAAAACAAATGTTTAAGACAAAATGTACGTAGTTTTATTAATGTATAATCTGATTCTGCAATAAAAAATGGGGGTACCCATTTGAAGTTTTAAAGTCGCCTCCCGCCTCAACTCCAGGGAGCTGGGGTGGCGGGCTAATTTTACCACCAGCAGATGTCCCCCTCGAAAATAATCAACATTGGATTCTAGAAATTTTTTCGTTTGAAGCTTATTTTTCGAGTTATTAAAATTTACACCCTGTATTGTTACTGAATTACGTTAAATGAAACTTTAAGATATTCAAATGTTTTAACAGTCATCAACGTATTTCTTAATCACGCTTTAGCTGTGTAGCTCTTATTTAAAAAATCGTGTACAGTCCCAATCTCTGCACTGTTGTGCTCTGATTGTCTCGCTGTTAATACGCAGTATGAAAACGGCTGAGGCTGCTCATTATTCCGCAGCGAAACACGCGCGTGGAACACGGTTAAAAAGTGCCGAGAATTGGGGTGTTCTTAATGTTTTTCATGAATTCACGGAGATAACCGGCTTTGAAGTGTTTCGAGGGACTGTATTACATACAGTTAAGAGACCGACTCATTGTATGTGGAGAGCTATCGATGGCGTAGTAGACTGAAAATTTACCGCGTGTCAAGGTCCGGTGGTTCAAGTCTTACCTGTGTCATTTTTTTTCCTCGTTCAATTTCAAATACGTACATCTCGTAATTGTAAAACTCATCATAATTTTTTATGAATAGTGCACGTCTTCTTGTTTCTAATTACATATTGCACGCGAAATTCCTGTTTTCATTCCAAATATAAATTTTTAATTAGCGATATTTTATGAAAGACTGTTAATAAATTTTCCTTAAAATAAGAAAACATAATTTTTGCGACAGAAATGAGAAACCAAATGCTCTTTATTTGGACTATGTCCATTGTTTTATACCACAGATGTTCAAAAATGTTCAAATGTGTGTGAAATCTTATGGGACTTAACTGCTAAGGTCATCAGTCCCTAAGCTTACACATTACTTAATCTAAATTATCCTAAGGACAAACACACACCCATGCCCGAGGGTGGGCTCGAACCTTCGGCGGGACCATTATACCAGACGTAGTCTCACACGATCAAGAGTGACGGGTATAGTAGAAAAATCAAAAACAATCATTTTCGCAGCATCGAGCACTCTATACAAATGCTTCATTTTCAGATTTGCCACTGTATCATTACAATATAAAGCCAACAGAATTGATATGGAGCCAAGTTACTGGACTTTTCGCGAGAAATAACAAGGACTGCTGAGTTGTCAGTCGTACTGGAAAGAACGCGCGCAGCTTTTTCACATACCACTGCCGAACACTGGCGGGACATAGAACAGCACGTCATAAAAGAAGAGGACAAAATGCGGCGTCTGGGTGGCTTCGTGGATTCTGTTGTTGATCGCCTCGTTATCAACGTAGCAGATGACAGTTCTAGAACTTATCTCTCGGATTCGGATAAGGAAGGAGCTAAGAGGTTACCTGACGACTGACTGTTACTAATACCTGCATTGGCTTCAGTATTCAATACACGGTGAAATCCTTGGCAGTACGCTTTTACCTCACACATAGCTCGCTAAGGAAAATTACCCTGTGTTTAAGTTAGGAATTTTCATCACTCCTGTTTGTAATTAGAACACTATGCCAGGTGCGAACGAGAGCCTTTTATGATTTCCGTTTTGTCACCTAAGAAGCGCGCGGTTGCTGCAGTTTTGTCAAATATTATTTCATTCTTTTTAAAAATTAAATAACATTTGAAGCTCTATTGTTTCTTTGCCTGTCTCTTTTTGCGTCTGAACTGCAACTGCTCACACCGTTGCAGCTTAGTCGGAACGCTGGCTCGCCAGTGCTATCAAAGTTAATGCGCCGGTAAAACTGTTGCCACGCGTTATCGCTCGGTCTATGTGCTTGTAACAGAGCATAAAACGTATCCTTATGATCGTACTTGACTGTACTGGTCACAGTTTGGCATCCGTTACACGTGAAACGAAACCGAGTGAGATTCAAGCAGACGTGGAAGAATACACGGCGTAATGTTTCATAACAGCTGCAGCCGACAAAGCGCTGTGTCTGTATTTGTTAGTGTACTCGGGTGTGCGAATCAGCGTGCTTTCCGCCGCGCCGGAGAAGGCGATCCGCACTGTAAAATCACAACTAATAAATATGTTTCCAGAGAACGCTGTTTAACTGACACCTTCTGGCGTATGACAGCTACCCTTACCGGCTCAGCCTCCTGTACCTGTAACGCCACCATCTCACTTGCTCAGCCCTCACGTCCACTAAACATACTGCCCCGAGGGGTGAGCGCTACATAGCAAAGGACTTGGAAGATAGGTTCTATAGAATGAATAGCGTCTTGAAAAGACAAAAATTAGGTAAGGAGAATGGAATGCAGTCGCATTAAACCAGTTGGCGATGGAGGAATTAGAATAAGAAGTGAGGCACTGAAAGTAGTAGACAGGTTCTGTTATTTAGGGAGCAACGTGACAGGCGATGGCCCAAATAAAGAGGGTATAAAATACAGTCTGGCAGTAGCAAGAAACGTGTTCATGTAAAAGAGAACAACTGATACCCCTTTCAGATCCGAATCTTTTTTGTAGAGGAAGGAAAGTTTCTCTATATGCTCTAATTCTCTAAGGTGACTTTTTAATGATTTTGGATGAATGATTTTTACAAAATACATACCCATTTTCAATACATACTCTGAACATGTGGCTTCTTTTCATGGATTAAAATAAATAACGTGAAATATTTACTGTTGTAATAAATAAACTGATAATTCAATAATTACCATACAACAAACAATAAAAACATTCAGTTATACAATGAAATGTAACTACCCAACAAATTCCGTGAAGTCTGGCTATCACAAGGTGCTGTGCAGTGTTACACTCACTTCTTGATTTTTTGCAGTGATGCCCAACAGGTGGGAGCACGTGTGCCTGATGAAAAGATTGAACATTCACTGATGTGTACATGATGTTTCCATTGCTAAAATATGCCCTTTGCAGCTAACACACATTAAATATTAATGTACACAGTCGTAACCAGTGGGTGTTAAACGGATATAAATTTAAGTGTTAGGAAGTCTTTTCTGAAGGTATTTGTTTGGCCCTGATGGAACTGAAATGTGGATTACAAATAGCTCAACTAGAAGAGAACAGAAACTTTTGAAATGTGGTGTTACAAAAGTCGAAGATCAGATGAGTGAATCGGGTGACAAATGAAGAGGTACTGAATCTGTTGTGTCCTGCCTACTCGTCGAATATGGGGTGTCTAGGAAACTTGCTTTCTCTCCTCCCTGGACAACAACTCACGCAAATCGTGTTAATGAATTTTTATTACAATAAAATAAATGACAATACTTAACTCTGAGAATTTACGACGATGTGTCGTAAGCAATGGGTAACAGACAAAATAAGAAATTCTCCTCAGTATATAAAATAAGAGTGAAATAATACAGTTCCTAAGTCGCTGCTATACAAGTGCCTATTCTTGATGTCGCTGTGGAAGTCTGGTCTTCAACTGCGCCGCGGCCAGGTGGCTCGCCGCATACGTCGTCTTCGCCTAGAGGCCGCTGCTGTGTCGTGTCGTACTGGAGAGGGGTCGGTCAGGGTGCAGTTGGCTGACCTCTTCTTAGTTAGTTAGTTTATTACGTGTTCCATTGATCAATAGCACGGAAAAACCGTTATCTTGTGGAACGTGTCAAATGCACTAGAAATGCGCACAGGAAACAAGGTTTTTTTTTTTACATTATACTGTCTTCTATTATCTATCCCATTCCCTTAAATGGCACAAAATGCACATATTCTATCTCCAGATTCATTTACTCATATTCAAGAATTCATCTATGGTATAGAAGGAGTTGTCAAGGAGGTATGATTTCATTTTGTTTTTGAAACTATTACTGCTGTCTGTCAGACATTTTATTTCATCTGGTAATTTATCAAAAAGTTTTATAGCATCATATTTTACCCCTTTCTGTGCCAAAGATAGGTTAAGTAAAGGATAGTGTAGGACTTTCTTTTTTCTGGTATTGTAATCATGAATGTCGGTGTTGATTTTAAACTGGTCCATGCTGTTGAGAAAAAAATTCAGTATTGAGTAAATGTACTGTGAACCAGTTGTAAGAATTCTTAACCTTTTAAACAGATGCCTACAAGATGTGCGGGTATGAACCAGACACATTATTCTAATTACTTTCTTTTGAGCAGTGAATACCTTTTGCCTAAGTGTTGAGTTGTACTAGAATATTATTCCGTATGACATCATCTTCACAGCCCTCTCTGTTGAAAAGTTCCTGACCAGCGTGCCGAGGCTTGACTTTTACGCAGGAACAGAATCGAATTGGTGTGAAAAGAAATGTATGGTAAAATTTGACTGAAATAACAATTCTATTGATAGGACACATCCCGAGGCATGGAGGAATACTCATTTTGTAGGAAGTATATTTGCATCATCAGGTGTACAATTGTATATATATTCTCTAAAGCTTTCAGTTATTATGGTGGTGCACAAGTTCGTAGCGTTTTCCCATAAGTTTAATAAACACAACAGAGACTTTAGTCTTCAATAATATAGTCTCCTTCACTATTTACATCAGTCGGCCAACGCTGGGATAGCTTTCCAATTCCGTGACTGTGGAAATCTCGTGGTTTTGAGGCGAAGAACTCGTCCAGCCATCTTCGGAGAGTATTTTCCTCCGGATAGAAGCCAGCCGGTGTGGCCGAGCGGTTCTAGGCGCTTCAGTCTGGAACCGCCCTACCGCTACGGTCGCATGTTGGAATCCTGCCTCGGGCATGGATGTGTGTGATGTCCTTAGGTTAGTTTTTAAGTAGTTCTAGGGGACTGGTGACATCTGATGTTAAGTCCTATAGCGCTCAGAGCCATTTGAACCGGATAGAAAGTTCCTTGCAATCTGTTCGACAGAGGGCGGAGAAGATTAAAATCTTAGGTGATCAGGTGAGTAAGGTGGGTGCGCGAAAACTCCCCAACCCCACCCCTCTATAGTTTTCTTTGTCAGTCTAGCAGACTGTGGGCGGGCAGTATCGTGGAGTAGCACCATTTCACGCAATGCCGGCCGCTGTGGTCGAGCGGTTCTAGGCGCTTCAGTCCGGAAACACGGGGCTGCTACGGTCGCAGGTTCGAATACTGCCTCGGGCATGGATATGTGTGATGTCCTTAGGTTCGTTAGGTTCAAGTAGTTCTAAGTCTAGGGGACTGATGAGCTCAGATGTAAAGTCGCATTGTGCTTAGAGCCATTTGAACCATTTCACACAATCTTCTTGGTCGTTGTTCTTGGATTTCACTTGCAAGACGTCTCAGTTGTTGGCAAAAAGTATCAGAAGCGATGGTTACTCATCGGGGAAGCAGTTCGTAGTGCACCGAATGTGCCACCAAATGCATAACATTATCTCTTGTGGATACTCCAAGGTCTTTGAAAGGGGAGTTACTGCTTTGTTTGGGCTCAACCATTCCTTTCTTTTCCTTATGTTTCTAATCACCATTAAGGATACAGGATGGGAATGGTCGGTGTTGTTTACGAGCCAGTTGATGACGAACAAGCACAGGTTCACATGCAGGCAGCCACTGATTTTTGTGATTTTCGTTTAGAGCATGCATTACCATTACACCCTATTTTTGAACCTTCCCCATTGCATACAAATGTTGCGCGATGGCGGAGTGCTCACAATTCATCACATTTACCAATGCTGAGTACACTGACGTGGATGATTGTGGATCTATGCGTTTAAACGATCTTCATCAATCCCGAAGGTCTTCCTGAACGTGGAGAGCCACTAATGTCAAAACGATTATTCTTAAAACGAGAAAACCATTTTCTTGCCGTGTTCTATCCAATGTCATCATCCCCATACACGGAGCAAATTTTTCTGGCTGTGTCTGTTGGTGTTATCCCTGCGTTGAACTCAAACAGAACAATATGTCAGTAGTGTTCCGATTTCCCTACTTGTAACTCCATTTTTCTAGCGTCCACAGCTCCACTAACTACCTCCAAAAGACAAAATGACAGGATACGAGGGTTGGAACTGTAAATAAATAGTTGCCACTATTTAAGTTCCAATCCTCGTGTAAACTCAAATAGAACAGTGAATTAGAGATAAAAAAATGGAAGTCGATAAATAAACCTACAGCAAATGGAATACTACCATACAAAACAAAAACGCTACGAACTTATGCACCAACCTAATATAACAAGCATCTTCAGAAGAGAAAAGCACTACACATCAATGGATCAAAAATACATTTTCATCTAATACGACACAAACATCTCCTGTGAAGATAGGCTCTGAGCACTATGGGACTCAACTGCTGTGGTCATTAGTCCCCTAGAACTTAGAACTACTTAAACCTAACTAACCTACGGACATCACACACATCCATGCCCGAGGCAGGATTCGAACCTGCGACCGTAGCAGTCGCACGGTTCCAGACTGCGCGCCTAGAACCGCGAGACCACCGCGGCCGGCCCTGTGAAGATGGTTGTTATAACTGAAAGCGGTAGAAAATAAATATACAATTATACGGCTGATGACGCAAATATGCTGTTTCTAAAATACTTAATGGCCGTAGAAGTCGCCTAAGAAAAGTTTTATTAAGAAGCTCACGTTATAGGAAATCTTTTATGAAAATATTTGTGTGACGTGTAACTTTATACGGAACTGAAGGAGTACAGGGGAAAAGAAAACAGAGGCTTTGGAAATGTGGTGCTACAGAGCAGTGCTGACGATTAGATGGGTAGATAGGACAACTAATGTGTAGGTACTGAATCCAATCGGGAAGAAATTAAATTTATGTCACAACTCGGTTAAAAGAAGGGAATCGTTGATCGGGCATGTGACTCGTCAAGGAATAGACAATTGGGTTGTGGAGGAAAATGTTAAAATTGTGAAGGGAGATTGACTTAGGAAGTAGGATCGAATGGATTTAGGTTGCAGTACGTATTTATGCAGACATTAAGAGTGTTGGTCAAGATAAAGCCACTTTGAGAGCTGCGTCAGACATGTCATCATGTAAACCAACGCGCTCTTGATATTGTATATTTCCCGTTAAGCAAGAGAAGACGTAATTAAGATGCAGTCACACGCCGGGTTCATTCGAGAAATTAGTACGAACAGATCAGAAAAAATGACTGATTAACACGAGATTACGTCATACAAATCCCTGGTAAGGGTCGGTAAAGTTAGCTTACGTAGTTGCGGAGGATCGGGAAATAGCGGAATTGGATCCTGTTGACGGAAAGAATTTCACTCATTGTTCTCTGCCTGGCAAGCAGAGTAGAGGAGATGGATTAAGACTGCTGAATGCTAGACTGTGGCCTCATGCCTCAGATTAAAAAAGTGTCTTGTTAACTGAGAGCATGCTGCACTTTGGACAGGTTCTGGCCCTCGAATGGCGACATTTATACCTTCCTCGGAGATTGACAAATAAGAAAATTTCGGAGAGAGAGTGCTCTCTATGGTTGGGAAGCGACACTTCGGAAAAAAACCATCGTGTCATTTAAGTGTATCTAGTAAATAACCAGGTAATGTTGCTAAGTGTGTGGAGGTATCACGGTAGTATAGCAAAGAAACAAAGTGCTATAGCTACTACTAGTTTGTCGGATGCTTGTAGAAACTACTTTACGCTAATTTTTGTAATTTCATTGAATTTTCTAAAACGTGCACATGTTTCATTCTTATGGTTGTAATTCTAAATTCCATGGCATGTGTATAACATTATGGAATTTTAAATCTTTCCGTACTTCTAGTGAAACAATTCACGACAACAGGAAAAGATTTGGAAATATATTATAAGCTGTCTAACAGAGGTTACTTTTATTTATTTGTTTATTGCCTGAATAGTATTGAGTTCATGCCTAGCATCAGCGGTTCTCTGCGTTACAGAAGACGAAAGAAATATCTTTCAGGAGTATAGTATTTCGTATTGCATAATATTACTGTTTCATTTAATCTATACTGGCTTATATGCTAGTTCCTCTGAAATGCCAATGACGTTTGCCAGTAACAGTCATATAATTACCTTATAAAACATACAACTTCTGCCAGAAACATACACCAACAGCAACGTGAAATTTCTACTAAGGACAGAGACATGGAAATCAGAAGGATAAATAACAAGAAACTCCTTCTCAGCCTACAACAAATCTACCACACCACGAAACAAAAACACACAAGAAACAACACATAAACGATCAGACCAATCTGGCAAACCACACAGTTGTTAAGTTAACAGAGCACTTAGAGTGATAAGAAATATAAGTGTATGACAACACATCTACTTATGTTACTCCCTCCCTTCGTCCAGTCACTCAGTTCCCATCCCCAACTATCATCTCATCCCAGTCCGCGGCTCGTGGTCTTGCGGTAGCGTTCTCGCTTCCCTCGCACGGAATCCCGGGTTCGATTCCCGGCGGGGTGAGGGATTTTCTCTGCCTCGAGATGACTGGGTGTTGTGTGTCTTTCATCATCATTTCATCCTCATTCACTCGCAAGTCGCCTTAATGGCTTTAAAGAACTTGTGAAGCGGCGGCCGAACCGCCTCGCGAGGGGTCTCCCGGCCCCCAATGCCATACTCTCATTATCATTATCTCATCTCAGTTGGTCTCCATATAACCAGTGACCACCCCCCCCCCCCCCCAACACCAACCACCACTGTCGCCCTTCACCCCTCCCCTCCCTCATCCACCGGCACACCACTCATATCCATTTCGAATATCTAACACATCTTCTCTACTTTTTTTCAATTTATACTCATTCAAACAGCTTCCGCCCCCCCCCCCCACCCCACCCCATGCACACTACTTTTCTCTCTCTCTCTCTCTCTCTCTCTCTCTCTCTCTCTCTCCTCTCTCTCTATCTCTCGCTCACACACACAAGACGAAAAAAATGTACATCACATCCACATGTTTGCAATACTCACAACCTACACAGGAAACAAGTAGATAAACATAAACAGTGTCCTGAGTGCGGAACACTTGATAAGTACAATACATTAATACCTTCCTTCTAGGAAAGTACACAAAAGTAAGGCGACGCGGAAAAATCCGAAAGGAAGAAGCAATGAAAAAAGCATGCCAAATTTAAAAGAACGCAAAATCCCCAAGACTGGCAAAGTTTTGCAGAAATTCAAAATATAGCGCGTACTTCAATGCGAGATGCTTTTCATAATTTCCACAAAGAAACTATATCTCGAAATCTGGCAGAAAACTTGACAGTCTCTCGCTTAGTAAACAAAACAGCTGTTGTTTAGTTTTTCCCAAACTCTCTTGTTAATTCTACCTGGTGGCGACCTCATACAGAGGAGAAATACTCAAAGGCCGGTCGGCCGAGTGTTTTGTAAGATAGCTACTTTGTGGCTCAATTACATTTCCTGAGGATCTGGTAATGAATCTCCCTCTGGCGTAATGGATATGTGGTAATGGATGAAAATTCATGCCGGGTGGGTGTTCAGTTTTCGAACTCTTCGAGAGAAGTCGCCTTAACCAATTTGATTAACTGAGAACATTGTCCGGTCTTTCGCTTCCTCGTCTAATTCTAATAGTTAAGTGGCACTCATAATTTCCCTGAATGCGTGCTAATGACACACAAGTATTTATTGGAACACTATCAATTGCAAGTACCACAGGACAATTACGTTGATACGTCTCGTTACAAATGCCGTATGCAGCTTTTACTCAGAATATTAGGAAGAAAAATTGAGAAATACTTGTAGTGGGATCTGTTTGGATTCAGGAAAGGAAAAGGAACAAGAAATGCTAGGATGAAACAATGAAGAATGTTAGAAGTTAACGTGGATATGTACATCTCTTTTGCTGAATGTGAAAAAGAGCCTGACAGAACTTCCTGGAGCAACATTCTGAAAACTTTGGAACTTTTTGGTGTTTACCTGAATTGCAGAAGATTGGTAAAGGATAACTAGAGAAGACAATTGTGTTATTAAGGACTGTCGAAGACGAAACAGATGAGATGAGTACTGGAAGAAGTCTTGGACAAGGCTGTTGTTTGTCACTATGGTTTTTCGTATTTATGATACGAAACTAACAGTTAAAACAGTAGAAAAAAAGCAAGAGGCATATGTAGCATGGGAAAAGACAGAGGCAATCAATTATGCAGACAATCAAGCAGCATTCTCTGGATCAGGGAAGCACTATGATTGAGAGAATCGTATAAATTGTAAAAGAATGTGAAATGTCACTGGAAGGAAAGAACTTGGAAGAAGTAAAATCGTGTAAATAGTTAGTGACAGAACACTGAAACTACGTGGAGGAAATAAGTAGAATATACAGGATGCTTCAAAAACAATGACCTTGCTTCAAAACTCCAAATTTATTGATAAAAACATAATACATATATGTTTTAGCTATGTTATTACAAATGCACTATGTGTCCACTAATGGTAGCACGAACAATATCTATGTGACAGCTAAATTAGTCATAAACTTAATACGCATTATATTTGCTTTTACAGGAGTTATGGCAGCTATTATTTTGTTCTTCATTTATTCTACGTCACGAGGTAAAGGGGAGATGAACACACACTCCTTCACATATCCCCACAAGAAAAAGTCGCACGAGGTCATGACTGGCGATCTCGAAGTCCAAGAATGCAGGGCGGTACCTCGGCGCCCCGTGTGCCCTATCCAGCTTTGAGGCAGAGTGTCATTGAGAAACTGACGGACGTTGTTTTCCCAGTATGGTGGAGCTCTGTCTAGTTGGAAAATGACGTCATCGGAGTCTTCCTGAAGTTGAGGAAAAGAGCCAGTTCTACTGCATTTGATGATAGCTCATTCCAGTCACTATGTTTTCCTCAAAAAGGAAGGGACTGTACAATTTCTCACTAGAAATGACACAAAATACGTTAAGTTTTGGTAACTCTATTTCGTTCTCAATTAAGTCATGAGGGTTCTGGAGTCCCCGTATGTGTACGTTACGTTCGCTTACGTTAGCGCTAACATGTAACGTCACTTCATCACTGAAAATAAACCGTGGCAGAAATTATCATCTTCCATGTCCTCTACCAGAACACTGCTAAAGTCAACCCGTTTTATTTTATCACCAACCCGAAGAGCTCGCACTAACTCTGGTCTCTATGGTTTATAGATCAACCACCGTCTTAACACTCGCCAGACAGTCGTATGACGCACTGCCAGTTCTGTGCTTTCACGCCGAGCAGGCTTTCGTGGATTTCGCTCAAACGTTTGCCGAATTCCTTCCAGCATGTCATCAGAAACGCGAGGTCGACTTGGACTCTTACCTTTGCACAAGCATCCGTCTCTTGAAATTGGCAAGACCAACGACGAATGTTGTTGGATGCAATGCCAAAAACGCACGAAAGGCGCACTGGACTGAAATCACTGACTCATTCTTTCCAGACTGCAGCACACAAAAGACCTTCTGTTGAACGGACGCCATCTTACTTCTGACCGACTGCAAACTGAGAAGATGCATTGACTTATATCTAACGTCGATTTTCTGAACGACATACATTTCCTTGCCCGTACGTCACATGTTTCGTAATTATTAGCGTCCAAAATCAGGTCATTCCTTTTTATGCACCCTGTGTATGGATGAATGCATTTCTGAAAACATTTAATGGTTGTTGACAGCAGAAATAATTTCAACAGAATGTGAAATAAGATATTTAAAGTGTTTTGTCTGGATTCTGGTATTATATGGCAGCGAATTGTTGATAGTGAAAAAGTAAGAGGAAACATACTTGGATAGTTTTGAAATGTGGTTTTGGAGGAGACTGCTAAAAGTGAAATTGGATAATGAATGAAGATGTGCTTGTAGCAACAGGGTAGGAATGAAAGCTGTTGCAAATGATAAGAAGCAAGAAAGCCTGTTAGCTAGGACGTAATATATTATATTGAAACGAAAGGCAAGATTGTAAGAATCAGAGGAGACAGAAAGAAGAACAAGAAGTTTCGAAACCTGATTGACATTAAAAGTCGGCGAAGTTCCCAAATTAAGGAAAAAGGAAAGCGTCCAGTCGACTTCTGACGTATGATGGACACATCAGCGAAGAAGTAAGCAGTGTGAATTATAGTCCTGATCTGAAGTCATCTCGCTTGCTTGGAACTTCTTCATACTAAACAGATGGGTTTCCTAGCTACGGGATTCACATCATTCATACTGTGCAGCCTTTTTAGCTACGCTAATCGAGTACGTTACAGTGAAGCGAACGATGTGTAGTGACGACATGGAACGATTGGAGTGTGAACTGCGTTGTGGGGTCTTGCATTATTATGCTGGAATATGCAGGCTGGTGCCCCTGGTGGTGAATGGTGTGATAACAACAGCTACATAATGGCGAATGTCCAGTCTCTGTTCAACAATCACCAAATCAGTCCCGTTCCAGTATCTGACAGCTCCCCACACTATGTTTCCATGAGTTGTAGAGGTACGGGTCTCGAGAACTGCTGCTTCTTGTGACCTTGCTCCTGGCCTTCTGAGACAGGTTGGCGTCTGTCTGACCCCTACAAACAGAAGCGGGACTTATCGCTGAACGCCGAAGAATGCCACCTCAGTGTCCCAGCTGATCCTGTAAGTACACTTGTACACTTCTCTATTGTTTGTGGTGCGGAGTCCGTGGTAAACGCAGCATGGCAACTCGAGATCTCAGCCCAGCTTGCAGCAATCTCTTCGCTACACTTTGTGATCACACTTTGCCTATAATCTGTGCCAAAAGCTCACTTCTTAGTGACCATCTGTTCGTAAGAGCCAGTCGAATAATCCTACGACCTCTTCGTTGTGTAATTTTTCTGCAAGAGCTCTTACCTGTTCTTCTTAGCAGACTGTGATCCGGAGTTCATCTGGTACCCATTCACTCTGCAGCCAAGACACTACTGATGCTCACACTTCACTCAAGCCAATGATTCGACCATTCTTAGAGTCCTGCAGACGCCGATAAGCTGCACTTGGACGTCGTTTGGGAGTGCTGTGTAGTGATCTTCATGTGAAAATTACTAGTGACAGTATACGGAACAACGAAAAATAAAATTGAGCAACTGTTGACGATAAGTTTGGCTTTAAGAGAGATAAGGGCAAAAATAATGGAAGCTACACAAGAAAGATCAAAATCCATTCACGGGATTTATTGGCCCCGAAAAAGCTATCGCCAGTGTAAAATTCTACAAGATGTACAAGATTCTCAGAAAAAGAGGAGTGAGCTTTAGAGAAAAAACGGATAGTATACAACATGTTGAAGGACCAATAAGGAGGAATAGGATTGGAAGACCAAGATAAAGGGTGTAGGACAGGGATATAGTCCTTCGTCCCTACTGTTCAACATATACTTCGAAGAAGCAATGACGGAAGTAAAAGAAAGGTTCAGCAGTGCGATTAAAATTCATAGTGAAAGGATATCAATGACAAGATTCGCTGTTGACACTGTCGTCTTCAGGGAAAGCGAAGAAGAATTACATGACTCGTCGAATGGAATGAACAGTCTACTCAGTGCAGAAGACGAACTGACAGTAAATCGAAGAAAGAAGAAAGTAATGAGGAGTATTAGAAATGAGAATAGCGAGAAGCGTAACATCAGAACTGATGACCACGGCGTGGATGAAGTTAAGGAATTCTGCTACCTTCGAAAGAAAATAAAACATAACGGACGAAGCACGGAAGACACAGAAAAGCAGACTAGCATAGGCAAAAAGGGCATTCCTGCCAAAAGAAGTCTACTAGTATTAGACGTCGACGTCAATTTGAGGAAGAACTTTCTGAGGATTTGCGTTTGGAGCACAGCATTGTGTAGTAGTGAATCGTGGACTGCGGGAAAACCGGGAAAGAAGGAAATCAAAGCGTTTGTGGTATGGCGATGTAGAAGGCGTTCGAAAATTAGATGGACTGATAAGGTAAGGAACGAGGAGGTTTCCTGCAGAATTGGCGAAGAAAGGAATATAAGGGAAACAATGACAAGAAAAAGGGACAGGATAACAGGACATGTGTTAACGCACCAGGGAATACCTTTCCTTAGTAATAGTGGAAGCAGTAGAGGGAAAAAGCTGTAGGGGAAGAAAGAGACTGGAAAAAATGCATCAATTGAGGACGTAGGTTGCAAGTGCTATCCTGAGGTGAAGAGGTTGCCACAGGAGAGGAATTCATGGCGGCTCGCATCAAATCAGTCAGAAGACTGAGGACTCAAAACAAAAAATTAGACACACACAATGGCCATCATGTACCAACACTATCTTTCATCTGTAGGAATGGATTTGAATGCCTTGAAAATACAGTAAGCCGGCCGTTGTGGCCGAGTAGTTCTAGGAGCTTCAGCCCGGAACCGCGCTGCTGCTACTGTCGCAGGTTCGAATCCTGCCTCGGGAATGGATGTGTGTGGTGTCCTTAGGTTAGTTAGGTTAAAGTAGTTCTAAGTCTAGGGGACTGATGACCTCAGATGTTAAGTCCATAGTGCTTAGAGCCATTTGAACCATTTTGAAAATACAGGAAATAAGATCGCCTAAGGATTGAATTTTGACCAACATATCGCACAGGCACGTAGAATGTTGGAGTTTTGATTTGGCGGCGTTCGTAGTATACCACTTACCGTTCCCGTCAGTGTATTTAAATTTAGCTTTTTTTTACATGGTTGAAAACTGGTTGTTGTTTTTTAAATTCATAACTTGATGGAAGTATTGGGACGTCGGTTATGCAGGGTGTTTCAAAAAGGACTTTACAACTTTAAAAATTCATATAAATTTATTGAAAGAGAATGCAGAACTGGCTTTAGTGTTATTTTGTAGGGAAACACATCAAGATTTTTACCTTAAACTAAAGATGTATGTGGCTTCCGTTAGTTATCCTGCACACATCCCATCGGAAGTCAATTTCTTCCCAAATGCGCTGTAGCATTGCAGGAGTAACTTGATCAGTTGAGGCTTAAATTCTTGCTCTAAGTTCAGGTAGAGAAGCTAGCACAGGAGGAACAACCACGAAACATTAGAACGTGTTTTTACAAAACAGATCTGAACGTGGTCATTATAGACCGAATCTAGTAGTCTAATGACAAAAAATTGTGACAATAGACGTAAAGTAAAAGGGGTCACTGTTTTATTAGCAACCATGTCGCAGCTTGTGAAACCACAATATTCTTGATGAATCCTCGTCAAAAAAATCGAGTGGTGTCAGGTCTGGGGAACATGGGAGCCATGCAATTGGCTCATCTGGGCCAATCCATAGGCCTGGTAAGCGGTCACTGAGAAAATCCCGGACGTCAGCCAAGTAATGGAATGGTGCACCATCTTGCGTGAAGTAAATATTTCGTTCTTGGTCATCCTCATGGATCTTTGGTATCAAAAATTGTTGTAACATATGCAGGTACACTATCCCGTTGATGGGTCTCTCACGGAAAAGAAAGAGGGCGTACACATTGTTCTTGATTAATGCACAAAATACGTTCAGTTCAGGGCTATCCCGAACATGTTGCAATGTTTGATATGGATTTTCACTGCTCCAAATCCTACAGTTACGTGTGTTACCCTTGCCACTTAAGTGAAAAGACGACTCGTCATAAAAGATGATTTTGTCCAAGAAATGTACGATCGTCAGTCTGTACGGTTTCAAATGCAAGCGGTTTCTCGACACACGTCAGACAGTCGTACACTATGTGATCAAAAGTATCCGGACACCAGGCTGAAAATAACTTACCAGTTCGTGTCGCCCTCCATCGATAATACTGGAATTCAGTATGGTGTTGGCCCACCCTTAGCCTCGATGACAGCTTCCACTCTCGCAGGCATACGTTCAATCACGTGCTGGGGGGTTTCTTGGGGAATGCAGCCCATTCTTCACGGAGTGCTGTACTGAGGAGAGGTATCGATGTCAGTTGGTGAGGCCTGGCACGAAGTCGACGTTCCAGAGCATTCCAAAGGTGTTCATAGGATTCAGGTCAGGACTCCGTGCAGGCCAGTACATTACAGGGTTGTCATTGTCGTGTAATCAGTCCTCCACAGGCCTTGCATTATGAATAGGTGCTCGATCCTGTTGAAAGATGCAGTCGCCGTCCCCGAATTGCTCTCCAATAGTGAGAAACATTTCTGTAGGCCTGTGCTGTGACAGTGCCACGCAAAACGACAAGGGGTGGCCATGAAAAACACGACCACACCATAACACCACAGCCTCCGAATTTTACTGCAAGCAGTACACACGCTGGCAGATGACGTTCACTGGGCATTCGCCATATCGACACACTGCCATCGTATCGCCACATTGTGTAGCGTGATTCGTCACTCCACACAACGTTTTCCATTGTTCAGTCGTCCAATGTTTACGCTCCTCACACCAAGCGAGGCGTCGTTTCGCATTTACCGGCGTGATGTGTGGCTTATGAGCAGCCGAGCGACCAGGAAATCCAAGTTTTCTCTCCTCCCACCCAACTGTCATAGTACATGCAGTGGCTCCTGATGCAGTTTGGAATTCCTGTGTAATGGTCTGGATAGATGTCTGCCTACTACACATTACGACGCTCTTCAACTGTCGGCACCCTCTGTCACTCAACAGACGAGGTCGGTCTCTACTGTCACAGTACTTGCTGTGGACCCTGATGCAGTTTGGAATTCCTGTGTGATTATGTGGATAGGGGTCTGCCTATTACACATTACGACCCTCTTCAACTGTCGGCGGCCTCGGTCAGTCAATAGACAAGGTCGGCCTGTACACTTTTCTGCTGTACGTGTCCACTTCACTATCACATCGGAAACAGTGGACCTATGGATGTTTAGGAATGTGGAAATCTCGCGCACAGTCGTATGTCACGAGTGCCACCCAATCACCTGACTACGTTAAGTCCGTGAGTTCCACGGAGCGCCCCATTCTGCTTTCTCACGATGTCTAATGACTAATGAAGTCGCTGATATGGAGTACTTGGCACTAGGTGGCAGCACAGTGTACCTAATATGAAAGACGTATGTTTCTGGAAGTGTCCGGATACTTTTGATCACATAGTGTATGTGGAATTTGTAGTTCCCAAGACGCACACCAGGTCGATTTCGTAGGGTTGTTGACAAAACGTTGTCTCACCCACTCAATGATGTCGTCAGATGTGCTTGGACGGCCTGATGATTTCCCATGTCTCACCAAGCAAGCACCCTGTTTCTGCAAAACATTTATGTCGCACAAATTGTAGGCCTACTAGGATGATCTTTAGCGTACTTGGTACGCTGAACTGTTGTCGCCGACTTCGATTCTTCAAACCAAAACACAGAGCTAGCAGACTCGGGTCCAGTGAAGGCAGCCATCTTTAACACAAGTGCTGCTAGCGCTCCTTATGGTGCGATTCGGTACTAGCGACCTACGTGAGACAAAACTTGGTGTATTTCCCTACAAATTGACACTACAATCACCTCTGTAGATACTTTGAATTAATTTATATGAGTTTTCAAAGCTGTAAAGTCATTTTTGAAACACCCTATACTGATCTGAAAACGACGGGACCTACACTGTGAGTAGGTACACTACTGGCCATTAAAATTGCTACACCACGAAAATGACGTGCTACAGATGCGAAATTTAACCGACAGGAAGAAGATGTTGTGATGTGCAAATGATTAGCTTTTCAGAACATTCACACAAGGTTGGTGCCGGTGGCGACACCTACAACGTGCTGACATGAGGAAAAAGTCCAACCGATTTCTCATACACAAACAGCAGTTGACCGGCGTTGCCAGGTGAAACGTTCTTGCGATGCCTCGTGTAAGGAGGAGAAATGCGTACCATCACGTTTCCGACTTTGATAAAGGTCGGATTGTAGCCTGTCGCGATTGCGGTTTATCGTGTCGCGACATTGCTGCTCGCGTTGGTCGAGATCCAATGACTTTTAGCAGAATATGAAATCGGTGGTTTCATGAGGGTAATACGGAACGCCGTGCTGGATCCCAACGGCCTCGTGTCACTAGCACTCGAGATGACAGGCATCTTATCCGCATGGCTTTAACGGATCGTGCAGCCACGTCTCGATCCCTGAGTCAACAGATGGGGACATTTGCAAGACAAGAACCATCTGCACGAACAGTTCGACGAAGTTTGCAGCAGCATTGACTATCAGCTCGGAGACCGTGGCTGCAGTTACCCTTGACGCTGCATCACAGACAGGAGCGCCTGCGATGGTGTCCTCAACGACGAACCTGGGTACACTAATGGCAAAATGTCATTTTCTCGTATGAATCCAGTTTCTGTTTACAGCATCATGATGGTCGCATCCTTGTTTGGCGACATCGCGGTGAACGCACATTGGAAGCGTGTATTCTTCATCGCCATATTGGCGTATGACTCGGCGTGATGGTATGAGGTGCCATTGGTTACACGTCTCGGTCACCTCTTGTTCGCATTGACGGCACTTTGAACAGTGGACGTTATATTTCAAATGTGTTACGATCCGTGGCTGTACCCTTCATTCGATCCCTGCGAAACCCTACATTTCAGCAGGATAATGCTCGACCGCATGTTGCAGGTTCTGTACGGGCCTTTCTGGATACAGAAAATGTTCGACTGCTGCCCTGACCAGCACATTCTCCAGATCTCTCACCAATTGAAAACGTCTGGTCAATGGTGGCCGAGCAACTGGCTCGTCACAATACGCGAGTCACTGCTCTTGATGAACTGTGGTATCGTGTTGAAGCTGCATGGGCAGCTGTACCTGTACACGCCATCCAAGCTTTGTTTGACTCAATGCCCAGCTGTATCAAGGCCGTTATTACGGCCAGAGATGGTTGTTCTGGGTACTGATTTCTCAGGATCTGTGCACCCAAATTGCGTGAAAATCTAATCACATGTCAGTTCTAGTATAATATATTTGTTCAATTAATTAATCGTTTATCATCTGCGTTTCTTCTTGGTGTAGCAATTTTAATGGCCAGTAGTGTAAATTGGGAGCAGATGGTTTAAGTGGTTGTGTGATACACTGTAAGGAGTGTGGTGACTCCGGAACTGGTTGGTCTGTAGATGGGAATTGGTAGTGTGTGCGAGTGGGTGGAAGAAAACGTGGGATACAGGAGAGGAGTGGCTAGAATGGAGGGATGGGAGTGTGTGTGGAAAGCGAAGAAAGGGCTAGTATGTGAAAATAGGAGGGACACATGGCGTGTAAAAGTATTTGGGGAAACTTTGTAGCTGTACTGTAAAAAGTAGGGAAGAGTACAAGATAATTATAGGGATTACTTGCTCGGCTGCAGTGGTTCTGCGCCGGTACCCTGGGAAGCGCACGCAATCGCTTGTCAGGCCCTTGTCGTCGCATCGTTCCGCCCGCGGCACGTGTGTGGCCAGCCAGGCAGCTGTTGTAGGCCTACCGTGTCCACAGGACGCGTGTGAGCGCAGTTCCGCGCTGTTCGGTTCGCCGACCGCCAGTGGCCTCGCTCGCTGCACTCCTGTTCGCGCACCCGACGCGCTCGCTCGCGGAATTCTCAAACGAGCAGAGCAGAGCAGACCTGCCTTTCGAAACCGGAATGCCATGTCAGGCTCGGAGAACGCCGCTCTGTTTGCGTCCGAACGCCGGTAGGAAACAAAAACCGCGTTGCGCTTGGGGCTGCCTCCGCTCGTGAGCAATACAGGATGTTTGCTCGGAACCGCAGCGTACTAGCTGTACAAACACTGACTGAAGCTACATATGTCTAGGGATGTTAATACACTGCCTGACAAAAAGAAGATGAAACACATAGAGGAACTGGAGGAAGAAACGAAATGAAACTTCACGAGTTGACAGGGTATGTGATGTTATTTCAGTGATTACAGAATCGACTCAAATTTTCAGAAAGCTTGGCAGCATGAGCCTACTTATCAATATGACGTTGCTCCTACTCTGGCCTGGATGCACGCACTGACTGGATTGGAAAAGATGTCATAAGACCGTTGTTTTCTCTCCTCAGGCCAGCTGGCACACAACTGTTCTAGCCGCTGATTCATATGCCGCATATTGGGAATGGGACCAAGTTGACGTCTGAACTGGTCCAACACATGTTCTATGTGGGACAGGTTTGGGGATCTCGCTGGCCAAGGGAGTAGCTCAACCTCACATGTAGACAGTTCATACAGACATATGCCATGTGAAGGCGGGCATTGTCCTGTTGAAAAACGGACCCCGATATTGTCCCATGAGAGTGTGGGGGTATAATGTCTTCATATGGCAATGCATTTGCCCTATGTTAATTTATATCTATTATGGGCTAACCTTTATCCCCCTAACTAGCAGAAATGTTCTTGGACAAGTGGGAGACTGATTTTCTTAAGAGGGAACTACTGGCAAAACATGTTATGTATTGGTACAGATATGTGGACGATATTCTTTGTATGTGGAAAAGTTCCAATAGACAACTCCACAAAGTTGTGGAAATATGAACCAGTGGCACACTAACATAAAGGTCAGAATGGAGTTGGGGGCGACCAGCATAGATGTCCTGGACATTAGCTTAAAGATAGAAGACAATAAGCATAAATTAAAAATTTGTCGAAAAGACTGCTTCGCTGACACATTCATCCCGGCTTCCACCCAACATCCTATAGCCTATGAAAATGCAACATTCCACCACATGATCTACCTTCTCCTTTCTACCCCAATGTCCCAAGAAGACTTTGACCAGGAACTTATTATTATATACAGGGTGGGCCATTGATCGTGACCTGGCCAAATATCTCACGAAATAAGCGTCAAACGAAAAAGCTACAAAGAACGAAACTTGTCTAGCTTGAAGGGGTAAAGCAGATGGCGCTATGGTTGGCTCGCTGGAGGGCGCTGCCCTAGGTCAAACGGATATCATCTGCGTTTTTTTTAAAAATAGGAACTCCCATTTTTATTACATATTCGTGTAGTACGTAAAGAAATATGAATGTTTTAGTTGGACCACTTTTTTCGCTTTGTGATAGATGGTGCTGTAATAGTCACAAACGTATAAGTACGTGGTATCACGGACTCCATGGAGACCATGATTTCTGTGTGCTCCACTTTTTTGTTAGGCAGAGTAGTTTATGGCACAGACTGCTAGGGAGAGATATATAGAAACTATATTTCATTTGGCACAAATTTTTGTACGACATATCTGTGAGTCAATGGTGTGTTTCCCGGTGTTTGGCGGTGCTGTTTATTCCATTTTTTTACCCAATATTTCACGACTGACCCCCTCGTCTACTTCAGATGCTGTGACATTTGTTGTTATTTGTGCTCGTTGCCTGGACTCCGACGAATCTAGAACTGTTGATGCCGCACAGGTGCATATAGTCGCCATAGTCACCCGGTGCCTGCTATGCCGTCTCAACACCACTGCTTGGAGCTCTAGAATAAGGCATCTGGGTCATCCAAGGAAATATTGTGCATAAAAACGGAATCAACGACAAGACTGAATACCCAAAAGGAGACTAGTAATCAATCACATCGAGAAAAGCCAAGCTTCTGCAAATCGACAAATACACAGCGGTGCCAAACCGTAAAAAAACTAGCCAGAACATGAAACTGTTTACAAGGAAGTTGATATTCAGCGGCTTTTGAGATCGCTCACTATATATTTCTTTATAATAATCTAATAAACATTGTACACTGAGGAGACAAAAGTTATGTGATAGCGATGTGCCCATATACAGATGGCGGTAGTACCGTGTACACAAAATAGAGAGCGGCAGTCCAACGACGCAGCTGTCATTTGTACTCAGATGATTAATGTGCAAAACTTTCCGACGTGATTAGGGCCGTACGACGGATATTAACAGACATTGAATGCGGAATTGTCGTTGGAGGTAGGCGCACGGGACTATAGATGGGCAAACTCGTTCATCGTTGGGAACTAGTTCATTGGTGATCGCTCTTTTTTTGGAACCGTTCATGTTTAATCGTTCACCGTTCATTTGTGCTTGGTATATGGTTCTTAAGAAAAATTGAAAATTAGAAACATAGGTGACTGAAGATGGAAGGCGCCTAGGAGGCACTTCCCTCCCCTCTGGACCACAGAATTTTTGTTCATAACAGAATTCTCACACACTTGTAATTTTCGTGATTCTGGAAAGCCGGCCGCGGTGGTCTCGCGGTTCTAGGCGCGCAGTCCGGAACCGTGCGACTGCTACGGTCGCAGGTTCGAATCCTGCCTCGGGCATGGATGTGTGTGATGTCCTTAGGTTAGTTAGGTTTAAGTAGTTCTAAGTTCTAGGGGACTAATGACCACAGCAGTTGAGTCCCATAGTGCTCAGAGCCATTTGAACCATTTTGATTCTGCAAAACATCTCGTTTAGTCAACTGCAGCGTTATGTGGCTGATGGCAGTGAAATAATATAAGGTGGCGCACGAAAAACAGGCCCCGACTACAGACTGCTCGCCAATTACGCACGATTTGTTGACCACTACGAGCAGAATAGATAAACATGTTATAAATAGCCAGTGAAGAAATAACAAATAAGCTAATGGAAACAACAACTTCGAAAAATAGACGACGATTGGTGGGCGACAATGAGCAGTCTAGTACTCTGGACCGATTTTTCTTGCACCACCCACTGAAATAATATTGTAGAAGTTACATTCTCTTTACAAAATGTGACACCAGACAGTCGATTGTGGAGCGCGGGCTTCATTCGGTTGTAAGTCGGTCTGTCTTCCATAACAATGAACATGCTCTTTTACCTTGGATCAAAAAAAGTCGGAAAATGGCTTCTCGAGTGTGCCGTGCCGACTTTCTTTGCATGTGTAACAACAAAAAAAATCTTGCCTTTTGTGAAGTATTTCTTCTGCTGTTTATCGAAATGGTGAAGGAAGCTGATATGTCGTTTAGTTACCTGAAAAGTTGTAGGTATTACATACCAAGTAATTTTCATGTAATTTACGCAATTATAAGATACATTTTAATTACCGGTCATGGACGCTGAATAGAATACGGAAAGAAGCAGAAGTTCAGAGTTCAAAAAAGGTTTTAAACAGATCTAGAACATGCGTGCGAAGCGAACGAAATGAATAACTCGATGGTGAACTAGGCAGTGGACCTGCGACGAGAGGCCAAGCGAAGAAGGACGAGTCCGGCCGAGCGAGACTGAGATCGAGACAGACGGGAACGGGACCGAGGCTGGAACGAGACCGACCGAGGTGCCGTTGCGGGAACGAGACCGACGGTTTCCCGTTCCCGGGAACTATAAGTAGAAAGCCGCGACCGAACTGAACTATGAAAGACCGTTCCTTAGAATTCGCTCCTCGCTCGTTCCGTTCATCTTGGTGAACCGTTCTTTTGGACACGTTAGTTCTCTACACGGGACATTACATTTCGGAAATCGTTAGAGAATTCAACAATTCGAGATCCAGTGTCAAGAACGTGCCGAGAATGACAAAATTCAAGCATCACCTCTCACAACAGACAACGCAGTGGCCGACGGCCTTCGGTTCACTTAACGACCGAGAGTGGCGGCGTTTGCGTAGAGTTGTCAGTGCTAACACACAAGCAACACTGCGCGAAATAACCGCAGAAATCAATGTGCGACAAACGGCGAACGAATCCGTCACGCTAGTGTCTGCGGCATATGGCGTTAATGGGCTGTCAGCATAAGACCGACGCGACTGCCTTTGCTAACAGTACGACATTGCCTACGGCGCCTCTCCTCGACTCCTCACAATAACGGTTGGACCCTAGACGTCTGCAAACTGTGGCTTCATCATCAGACGAATACCGATTTCAGTTGGTAAGAAATGATGGTAGGATTCGAGTGTGTCGCAGACCCCACCAAGCCATGCACGCAGCTTGTCAACAAGGCACAGTGCAAGCTGGTGGTGGCTCCATAACTATGTGGGCTGTGTTTACGTGGAATGGAGTCGTTCCACTGGTCCAACTGAACCGCTCGCTGGCTGGAAATGATTACGTTCGGCTATTTGTAGACTATTTTCAACCATTCGTGGACTTCATGTTCCCAAACAACAATGTCATGTGACCGGGCCAAAATTATTCGCGATCGGCTTAAAGAACATTCTGGACATTTCGAGCGAATGATCTGGCCGCCCAGATCGCCCGACATGAATCCATCAAGTATTTATGGGACGTAATCGAGACGTCAGTTTGTGGACAAAATCCTGCACCGGCAACACTTTCGAAATTATTGAGGCAGCATTTCTCAGTATTTCTGCAGGGGACTGCCAACGACTTCTTGTGTTCGTGCCGCGTCAAACTGCTGCATTCTGCCGGGCAAAAGGAAGTCCGGCACTATTTTGTTACTTCAGTGCATTAAAGTTTTGAATGCAAAGTCAATGAATGCAAATTTGTAATAAAAACTTAAAAAAAGTTAAATATGTTTTGATGTATGGTGATTGTAATTGGTACTTGTTAGTTAACAAGTAGTTGTTGATAATATAAACTGATTTATTTTACAAAGTGAAAAAAATAGTGTATTGCAATATCAATGCTGGAACAGTTATTGTCGTCGAATGTTACTCCAGAAACTTCAAACTCAGGTATACAAGGTTATTCATCCGCAGTTCAGAAGGCGACCCGCGTGGAAACGACTATACAAACAGAACAACCGAATACATAATGGTAGGAGTCGCACTCTGAGCGCTCCGTACAAACCCAATTGTATTTGTTTTGTAAATAAAAACAGCCTTTACTTGCTGTGCTGTATTTTATTACTCCCATGCGTATTCTCCCTTTCTCATTCTCTTTCTCGCTTTCACACACACACACACACACACACACACACACACACACACACACACACACACACAAATATAAAAGTAACAGAAATGATTAGGCGTGAGTTTTCAGCATACGAGTATACTTCGTTAGACTGGCAATATGTACGTAAACAAACCAAAAAGAATGAGACACATAGTGAACTCAAAGTTTTCAATAAAATATCTATAATTAGTGACAGGAGTCTGATCATCACAACAACAAGAGCAAACAAGACGAAAATTGAGGAAAAAAAAGTTCGTAACATAAAACCGTGCTTATGTTTCATAACGATAGAGGTACTCAAGGAACCCTCCGCCACACACCGGATTATGGATGTAGATGTAAATAGGGCTGTACTGCGACCTCCAGTATGGGACCAGATGAGAGGAAACTTATATGCCAACCAAAAGGCGAAGAACAGAACGAGACATGAACTGTTTTATAATCTACAACTAACACATATCAAAACAAAATTATCGTTTTAGCTACCTCTGATGATGCCTTAAAGTGAAAAGGGCGAAACGCGTCTGGAAGAAATAAAATACAATGTAGAAAGAAAAAGCGGTTTTTATTTACAGAATAAATATTTCTGTACTCCGGAGGATGACCACGCAAACAAACTCGTTAAAATTAATTGTGTATATAGATAGTTTATCTAAAGGTTTTGATGAATGAGTTTCAGTGACAGAAATGGCTGTATCTTTTGATTGCATTCATTTAGAAGATTGATTTTTTTACACTGCCGGGGGACCGCAGAGCTCGGTATATGACACGAGTTTCAACTTGATAGCTCTACACGCCTTAAGAGACAGATGGACAACAAAGTGATCCCATAAGACTTCCTCCCCCACCTCCTCCCCCCCCAAAGAACCATGGACCTTGCCGCTGGTGGGGAGGCTTGCGTGCCTCAGCGATACAGATAGCCTTCCCGTAGGTGCAACCACAACGGAGGGGTATCTGATGAGAGGCCAGACAAACGTGTGGTTCCTGAAGAGGGGCAGCAGCCTTTTCAGTAGTTGCAGGGGCAACAGTCTGGATGATTGACTTATCTGGCCTTGTAACAATAACCAAAACGGCCTTGCTGTGCTGGTAATGCGAACGGCTGAAAGCAAGGGGAAACTACAACCGTAATTTTTCCCGAGGGTATGCAGCTTCACTGTATGGTTAAATGATGATGGTGTCCTCTTGGGTAAAATATTCCGGAGGTCAAATAGTCCTCCATTCGGATCTCCGGGCGGGGACTACTCAAGAGGACGTTGTTATCAGGAGAAAGAAAACTGGTGTTCTACGGATCGGAGTGTGGAATGTCAGATCCCTTAATCGAGCAGGTAGGTCACTAAATTTAAAAAGGGAAATGGATAGGTTAAAGTTAGATATAGTGGGAATTAGTGACGTTCGGTGGCAGGAGGAGCAAGACTTTTGGTCAGGTGAATACAGGGTTATAAAGACAAAATCAAATAGGGGTAATGCAGGAGTAGGTTTAATAATGAATAAAAAAATAGGAGTGCGGGTAAGCTACTACAAACAGCATAGTGAACGCATTATTGTGGCCAAGATAGACACGAAGCCCACACCTGCTAGAGTAGTACAAGTTTATATGCCAACTAGCTCTGCAGATGATGAAGAAATTGATGAAATGTATGATGAGATAAAAGAAATTATTCATATAGTGAAGGGAGACGAAAAATTAATAGTCATTGGTTACTGGAATTCGAGTGTAGGGAAAGGCAGAGATGAAAAGATAGTAGGTGAATATGGATTGGGGGTAAGAAATGAAAGAGGAAGCCGTCTCTTAGAATTTTGCACAGAGCATAACTTAATCATAGCTAATACTTGGTTCAAGAATCATAAAAGAAGGTTGTGTACATGGAAGAATCCCGGAGATGCTAAAAGGTATCAGATAGATTATATAATGGTACGACAGAGATTTAGGAACCAGGTTTTAAATTGTAAGACATTTCCAGGGGCAGATATAGACTCTGACCACAATCTATTGGTTATGAACTGCAGATTAAAATTGAAGAAACTGCGTAAAGGTGGGAATTTAAGGAGATGGGACCTGGATAAACTGACTAAACCAGAGATTGTACAGAGTTTCAGGGAGAGCATAAGGGAACAATTGACAGCAGTGGGGGAAAGAAGTACAGTAGAAGAAGAATGGGTAGCTCTGAGGGATGAAGTAGTGAAGGCAGCAGAGGATCAAGTAGGTAAAAAGATGAGGGCTAGTAGAAATTCTTGGGTAACAGAGGAAATAATGAATTGTTTTGATGAAAGGAGGAAACATAAAAACGCAGTAAATGAAGCACTCAAAAAGAAATTCAAACGTCTCAAAAATGAGATCGACAGGAAGTGCAAAATGGCTAAGCAGGGATAGCTAGAGGACAAATGCAAGGATGTAGAGGCTTATCTCACTAGGGGTAAGATAAGATACTGCATACAGGAAAAATTAAAGAGACCTTTGGAGAAAAAAGAACCACTTGTATGAATATCAAGAGCTCAGATGGAAACCCAGTCCTAATCAAAGAAGGGAAAGCAGAAAGGCGGAAGGAGTATATAGAGGGTCTATACAAGGGCGATGTACTTGAGGACAGTATTATGGAAATGGAAGAGAATGTGGATGAAGATGAAATGGGAGATACGATACTGCGAGAAGAGTTTGACAGAGCACTGAAAGACCTGAGCCGAAGCAGGGCCCCCGGGAGTAGACAACATTCCATTAGAACTACTGACGGCCTTGGGAGAGCCAGTCCTGACAAAACTCTACCAGCTGGTGAGCAAGATGTATGAGACAGGCGAAGTACCCTCAGACTTCAAGAAGAATATAATAATTCTAATCCCAAAGAAAGCAGGTGTTGACAGATGTGAAAATTACCGAACTATCAGTATAATAAGTCACAGCTGCAAAATACTAACGCGAACGGTCGAATGGAAATACTGGTAGAATCCGACCTCGGGGAAGATCAATTTGGATTCCATAGAAATGTTGGAACACGTGAGGCAATACTGACCTTACGACTTATCTTAGAAGAAAGATTAAGGAAAGGCAAACCTACGTTTCTAACAATTGTAGACTTGGAGAAAGCTTTTGACAGTGTTGACTGGAGTAATCTCTTTCAATTTCTGAAGGTGGCAGGGGTAAAATACAGGGAGCGAAATGCTATTTACAATTTGTACAGAAACCAGGTGGCAGTTGTAAGAGTGGAGGGGCATGAAGGGGAAGCGGTGGTTGGGAGGGGAGTGAGACAGGGTTGTAGCGTCTCCCCAATGTTATTCAATCTGTATATTGACCAAGCAATAAAGGAAACAAAAGAAAAATTCGGAGTAGGTATTAAAATCCACGGAGAAGAAATAAAAACTTTGAGGTTCGCCGATGACATTGCAATTCTGTCAGAGACAGCAAAGGACTTGGAACGGAATGGACAGTGTCTTGAAAGGAGGGTATAAGATGAACATCAACAAAAGAAAAACGAGGATAATGGAATGTAGTCGAATTAAGTCGGGTGATGCTGAGGGAATTAGATTAGGAAATGAGACACTTGAAGTAGTAAAGGAGTTTTGCTATTTGGGGAGCAAAATAACTGATGATGGTCGAAGTAGAGAAGATATAAAATGTAGACTGGCAATGGCAAGGAAAGCGTTTCTGAAGAAGAGAAATTTGTTAACATCGAGTATAGATGTAAGTGTCAGGAAGTCGTTTCTGAAAGTATTTGTATGGAGTGTAGCCATGTATGAAGGTAAAATATGGACGATGAATAGCGTGGACAGGAAGAGAATAGAAGCTTTCGAAATGTGGTGCTACAGAAGAATGCTGAAGATTAGATGGGTAGATCACATAACTAATGAGGAGGTATTGAATAGAATTGGGGAGGAGTTTGTGGCACAACTTGACTAGAAGAAGGGACCGGTTGGTAGGACATGTTCTGAGGCATCAATGGATCACAAATTTAGCATTGGAGGGCAGCGTAGAGGGTAAAAATCGTAGAGGGAGACCAAGAGATGAATACACTAAGCAGATTCAGAAGGATGTAGGTTGCAGTAGGTACTGGGAGATGAAGAAACTTGCACAGGATAGAGTAGCATGGAGAGCTGCATCAAACCAGTCTCAGGACTGAAGACCACAACAACAACAACAACAACAAGACTTCCATTTTTACGAATGAGTTGCCGAACTTTAAAAATGACACATGTCAGTAGTTAGAGGGTCTCTTTAAATTTTAATTCACATTACAGGTAGGCTATGCGCACCGTTCATGGCGCAGCAAACCCCAGCACGATAGTCAAGGTCTTGGCGTACACATCCGAACTTGTCGTGCTCGATATCAGCGACCGTATTAATTATCCTTCCTTGCAACACTTCCAAATTAAATGGCAGTGGAGGCAGGAATGCATTGTGGGAAGATTATCCCATCTAACGCAGATGTAGTTCGGTGGTGAAGCTATAACGAATATCTGAGATGAAGTGAGGTGCAACATGGTCTTGTTGCTAAATAAAGTCTCCCCTCTCTGTCTGTAGTAATGGCATCCACCAAAATTACTGCAGCATGTTCAGGTCACGAAACTAGCCAGTTTTCCCCAGAAAGAAAAATGGTCCGTAAACTTTAGAAGAGGACATGGCACAACAAGCATTATCTTTAGGTTAATCCCGGCTGTGTTTCACAATCTTGGGTCGGTGTTCCGTGTCCCATTCAAGTACGTTATGACGACTCACGTTGCCAGGTATATGAAACGCGATTTCCCTCTCTGTCTGTAGTAATGGCATCCACCAAAATTACTGCAGCATGTTCAGGTCACGAAACTAGCCAGTTTTCCCCAGAAAGAAAAATGGTCCGTAAACTTTAGAAGAGGACATGGCACAACAAGCATTATCTTTAGGTTAATCCCGGCTGTGTTTCACAATCTTGGGTCGGTGTTCCGTGTCCCATTCAAGTACGTTATGACGACTCACGTTGCCAGGTATATGAAACGCGATTTCCCCACCGAAAACAACTGCTGTGATATCCGTCGTCCTCCTGGAGCCATGGCAAGTCATTCAAAAGTCACAACGGACCCAACTGTCAGTATTCAGCTCTTGTAACTGTTATGATATTGCACACAGTTCTCTGCCCGCACTGTACGGCTGGTTCCGGCGGAGGTTCGAGTCCTCCCTCGGGCATGGATCTGTGTGTTTGTCCTTAGGATAATTTAGGTTAAGTAGTGTGTAAGCTTAGGAACTGATGACCTTAACAGTTAAGTCCCATAAGATTTCACATACATCTGAACCTTTTTTTCTCTGCCCGCTCGCATCGTCGATTTCTTCGAACTCTTACGAATGATTCCTGGACAAGCGCCACTTCCTCAGCTGACACACGCGGTCGGCCTATTTTCGACGCACTACGTAAGGAGAGTGTATCACGGAATGTATTTTACCGACTACGGCTTGCTATGTCTGTTGGAGGTTTTACCTGATGTTTGTTACAAAATCGACGCCGAACCGTGACAACTGACGCACTTCTAGCGAATTCCAAACGCACGCTTCGCTCCATGTTCTCGCACGCTTACCACTGGCCTTGATCAATGCAAGTGCGCTACAGAGCGTATTAGAGATGGAACTTTGTAAAGGTGCTCTTCCCACCGATATGTGCCGTTTCTCCGTATGTCTTTACGTTATCCACAGCCGTCTTCTGAAACCTCGGAGGGATTTGTGAATAACCATGTACAGTAATTCTTACATGGAAGAGCACCTCAATTTCCTCTCGTAGGACAAACTGCTCGCGTGCTGGAAATGCAGGGATTGGACAATATCATAAACCTTGAATATACGTCTGTCATTTTTCTGTTAACAAAGTGCGAACTCGTGGAAAATCTGTACGATATTTCTTGAATCACTTATCCAACACACTCTTAGCACCACCAGATAATGTATAGGCAATAAGACTGAAATTATTGTTTCTGATCTATAAATGAAAAGTTGTTACAAAAAAAATGGTTCAAATGGCTCTGAGTACTATGGGACTTAACATCTGAGGTCATCAGGTCCCTAGAATTGAGGCCTATTTAAACATAATTAACCTAAAGACATAACACACATCCATGCCCGAGGCAGGATTCGAACCTGCGACCGTAGCAGTCACGCGGTTCCGGACTGAAGCGCCTAGAACCGCTCGGTCACCGCGGCCGGCTGTTTACGTTACATAATCCTAGTATTCCCACATACAGTTGCTAGTAACACGCTAAGAAGATGGTTGTACATTGGGGAAACTGTGGGAAGGAATTTCTTTCAAATAATGAGAACTGAAAGCGCATATTTTTACCAGAAGAAAAAATTTCGTTCAGTGTTATGAAATACATCATCTCTGATCTGATGTATCTTTACAAGCAAAAGAAAAAGAATCGTTACATAGTATATAAACTTCTCATAAAAACCATCAGTTACGATACCTGTCATGTGAACTGATTCATCCGTCGATTTTTTGTAGAACAACATTACAATAAATGGAAAGCATCACACTACTTATGTTGGAGGATTAATTTAATGTCTGATGATGGCCTTGTAAGCCGAAAACTGGTTAACCCAATAAATTAACCCAGTAGAACGTAAGCATTTGTTAGGATATTTGTACTCGTACAGGGTGACTTTTCGACGTGTATAGAAAATCAGACGACGAACAGATAATTTTGAAAGAATTCGAAAAATTAGTTACCTTTTTCAGTCAAACCAACATTTAGAAGCTATCGCTAGCTCTGTTGTTCACAAAGAAACAGGGCAATATAACGTTATAGTAACTAATTCATGCGCAAAACAATCGAAATTGCGAAGATTTCATGGAGCTTCTCCGTTTAAAATCAAGAACGTTGGCCGTAAAATGCACGGAAAGTTTCAGCAGCGAACGAAGCGAGAGAGAGACGCGACTTTGAAAACAACGTATCGGTTCTTCCTGTGGTTAGCACACTGGCCTCGCATTCGGGAGGACGACGGTTCAATCCCGTCTCCAGCCATCCTGATGTAGGTTTTCGGTGATTTCCCTAAATCGTTTCAAGCAAATGCCGGGATGGTTCCTTTGAAAGGGCACGGCCGATTTCCTTCCCCATCCTTCCCCATCCTTCCCTAACCCGAGCTTGCGCTCCGTCTCTAATGACCTCGTTGTCGACGGGACGTTAAACAACACTATCCTAACCTAACCTAACCGGTTCTTCCTCAGGCCATGGCCCGCAGGACTACTTGGCGAATGTAATCGAACTCATGCGGCACTTTTTCCTTGTATGTGAGATTCATGCACACTGGTCTGCGATATCGTGGTGTGACGAGCACAACTATGGATGCGTCTTCTGGAAGACTCATCCTTATGCGTATCAATCAGGGCGTAAATAGAGTTTTGAGTGCCATGGTCAAATACGAGGGTCACTCCAAATGAAATGCACACTATTTTTTTTAATCCATCTTTTATTCTACATGCTTGAAAGTTTTACAGTGTGTAGATACATCCTTTAGGAACAATATTTTCATTTCTCCACATAATTTCCATCTCTCTCAACTACCTTACGCCATCTTGGAACCAGCGCCTGTATACCCGCACTGTAAAATTCTGGACCAACCTGTTGGAGCCACTGTTTGGCAGCGTGCACGAGGGAAACATCATCTTCAAACCTTCTTCCACGAAGAGAGTCTTTCAGTTTCCCAAAGAGATGATAGTCAAATGGCGCTAGGTCAGGACTGTAAGGCGGGTGTTTCAGTGTTGTCCATCCGAGTTTTGTGATCGCTTCCATGGTTTTTTTGACTGACATGTGGCCGTGCAATGTCGTGCAACATCAAAATATCCTGGTTTTGGCGATGTGGTCGAACACGACTCAGTCGAGCTTGAAGTTTCTTCAGTGTCGTCACATACCCATCAGAATGTATGGTGGTTCCACTTGGCATGATGTCCACAAGCAAGAGTCCTTCAGAATCGAAAAACACTGTAGCCATAACTTTTCCAGCAGAAGGTGTGGTTTTTGTTTGTTTTTCTATGCTGAATGTCGATGATACCACTCCATTGATTGCCTCTTCGCGTCTGGTGAAAAATGATGGAGCCACGTTTCATCACCTGTCACAATTCTTCCAAGAAATTCATTTCCACCATTCTTGTACTGTTGCAAAAGTTCGCTGCACACCATTTTTCTTGATTCTTTGTGAGCCACTGTCAACATCCTGGGAACCTTCATGGCAAAAACCTTTATTAACGCCAAAACTATCAGTATTCTGCAAACACTTCCTTCCCCTATCCCAACGCAGCGTGACAATTCGTTCACTGTGGTGCTTCTGTCATCAGTCACCGATTCGTTAACTCTCTGCACAATGTCTGGAGTGTGTGCAGTATGAGGCCCGCCGTTGCGAGGACAATCCTCAATATTGCTGTGCCCGCTTTCATCACGTAACCTGCTTGCCCACCGACTAACTGTACTGCGATCGACAGCAGCACCTCCATACACCTCTTTGAACCTCTTGTGGATGTTTCCTGCTGTCACGTTTTCACAGCACAGGAATTCTATGACAGCACGTTGCTTCTGACGAACGTGAAGTGTAGCAGCCATCTTGAAGATATGCTGTGACGGCGCCACTTACGGGAATAGGTTGAATTAAGTTAGAAAACAAGCGGGAAGGATGTATCTACACATTGTAAAACTTTCATACAAGCAGAATGAAAACTGTATTTTTACAAAAATAGTGTGCATTTCTTTTGGAGTGACCCTCGTATATTATTTCTTATAACAAGAGCTCCGCAAATAGTCGTATCTTGAATCAATTCTATTAAGGCACTATCGGTTTCGTGGCTTATAGCCGCATCATCAGGTACACATCTAAAGAACAAGAAAAAAAATCATAGTAGTGACTGAACCCCGCTGAGCCGCGCTGCGAATCGTTAGGTCGCATCATGCTCTCAAGTGAGTTCATCGTTGGTCAGAGGGCGTAGCTGGCGGCCTGATACGCCGCCTTCTTGACGTGGGACAGAGAGGTTCGCCGAGGGGCAGAGCCGGTACTGGGTCACAATTTTACTCCGTGTTGGCTTGAGTGGCCTCGTATTCCGGGTCGATGGTTCTTTACACAAGTCCTTCCTGGTGCACGCGAAGCATGCAGGGCGTGGCGATTGTTCGGATCAGAGTAGGGCCAGTTGCGCGGACTAAGTCGCCCGACGTTTATCGCCTCAGCTGCGTTCTTGTCAACATCGACTACCAGAAAGGGACTCCTACCACTGAGGGAAAGCGGCTGCTACACCGACGTCAACCTGTGTTGTCTTGTGGCCTGTCGGACTCTTATTGCGGGTGAGCCCGTTTTGGAAATTTTCCTGCGTTTAACTTCGCTGTGTCGCTCGTTGTGGCCTTGGAGCAAGAAACGTTGCCGTGCAACAGATTCTTTCAGTCTCCTCAGTGGCTTTTAACCAAGGGAGTTACATGCAGTGAGGTGACAAAAGTCACGTGATACCTCCTAATACCATGTAGGACCTTCTTTTTTGCCCGGCGTAGTGCAGTCACTCAACATGGCAAGAACTCAATAGGTCATTGGAAGTCCCCTGCAGAAATACTGAGCCATGCTGCCTCTGCAGTCGGCCATAATTGCCGGTGCGGGGTTTTTTGCACTAATTGACCTCTCGATTATGTCCGATAAATGTTTGATAGGCTTCATAGAGAGCGATATGGGTGGCCAGATCATTCGGTCGAATTTTCCAGAATTTTCTACAAACCAATTGCGAACAACTGTGGAATGGCGACAAGACCTCGTTATCTGGGAACATGAAGTCCACGAATGGTTGCAAATGGTCTCCAAGTAACCGGACATAGCCATTTCCAGTCAGTGATCAGTTCAGCTGCACCAGAGTACTCAGCCCATGCCATGTAAACACAGCCTACACCGTTATGGAGTCACCAGCAGCTTGCACAGGGCCTTGTCAACAGTCTGGGTGCATGGCTTCGTGGATTCTCGAACCCTACCATCAGCTCTCTCACAACTGAAATCGGGACTCATCTGACCACGCTACGGTTTTTCAGTTGTCTAGGGTCCAACTGACATGGTCATGAACCAAGGAGACGCGCTGCAGGCGACGTCATGCTGTTAGCAAAGCATTCGCGTCGGTTGTCTGCTGCCACAGCCCACTGACGCGAAATTTTGCCGCGCTGTCCCAAGGGATGCATTCGTCGTACGTCCCACATTGATTTATGCGGTGATTTCGCGTAGTGTTACTTATCTGTTAGCACTGACAATTTTACACAAACGCCGCTGCTCTCGGTCTTTAACTGAAGGCCATCGGCCACTGTGTTGTCTGTGGTGAGAGGCAATGCCTCAAATTTGGTGTTCTCGGCATACTTTTGTCACTGTGGATCTCAGAATGCTGAATTCCCTACCTAATGACTCCCGAGATGAAATGTCCCATACCTCTAACTCCGACTACCATTCTGCTTTCAAAGTCTGTTATTTACGTGGTTCGGCCATAATAACGTGGGAAGCCTGAATACAAGCGACAGCTCCGCCAATGCATTGCTCTTTTATACCTTGTCTAGGCGGTACTAATGTCATCTGTATATGTGCATATCACTATCGCATGGCTTGTCACCTCAGTGTATTCTGCTCGTCGTGTTACTATTATATATTTAGTTTTCCGGGGCCGGGCGAGTGAGTTTAAAATGATTAAACTCACGCGCGGTGCAGCTCAGCGTCTCTCAAAGTGTATTTCTGATTACCGTAATTATTAAGTTTTTTTAAAGTACGGCTAATAGCTCTGAGCACTATGGGACTCAACTGCTGTGGTCATCAGTCCCCTAGAACTTAGAACTACTTAAACCTAACTAACCTAAGGACATCACACACAGCCATGCCCGAGGCAGGATTCGAATCTGCGACCGTAGCAGTCTCACGGTTCCGGACTGCGCGCCTAGAACCGCGAGACTACCGCTGTCGGCTTTTAAAGTAAGGTTACCCTTTAAAACAAGTGGTTAATACAAAAATTCTGTGTGAGTTGACGACAGCTGCCACCTTTAGCTTGGGACAGTAATTGACGGTAGTGTAGGTCTTAAGTGTTCTTAATACGTTGAAGCGGATGTGCATATTCAATGTCTTCTGTGTTTGGATTTATCTCATTTCTTAAAGAACTTGATCCTTATTCAGTCGATGTGTTTATTCTAATGGTTGCTTGGGCGCCTGTGCGTTCGTTATTTAATTGGTGCTCTCTAGTCTTTATTAAACTAATTCAGGCCGTACTGTCTACTTCCAGTGCGAGAACATCTGTGTTCGTTAAGATTGCTTGAGTCTTAAATCATTTTCAAGTGTGTATTCAAGCTACTTGTCAAACATTTTGAGTAATCTGAAGTGAGCATTCTAATTCTTGTTTGAGCTCATGAGCGTTCGCCAAATTTTTGACACCTTCGCTGTTAACCATTGCACATTTCCAAGTTGCGTTCTGAACCTGTTGATTATTAGTTTAATGTGTGTAACGTATACGACAATTGCAACGCTTGTGCGTTGTTAAAATTTTTTGGCGTTGATTGCATTCAAGGATATAAGCAATTTGTTTTTAAAAGAAAGACACTCTTGTCACCAGTCACAGTGTGTACCGCGTTAGCTTGATCCTTTGTTATTGTATGCATTTCAAGGCTGTTTTGTACGTATGTTTTAGAGTGGGACGGAGTCTGAGTTCCTCGACCAGGCAAACTTGTGAACCGTCCCGATTAGTCGGAGTCGTCGGACGTTACACTTACTCTCTCCTGTTCCAGCTGACATTATTAATTTGCGCTGTTTATTTTACTTTGTCAACGAACTTGGTAGTTGTAATAAAGCGTGTTTAACATGTGTTTGTGTCACGAAAGGTGTTCGATCCCTATTTGCCCAGTCCTTCCACCCAATCATGCGGCTGGTCGCGTTTCACCTTCCTCGCGGGCAGTGGGGCCAATGCCTGCCTCGGCGCACCCCGCTGTCTCTGTGTCGTGCTGGCTTGCTGGTAAGCCTTCTGCTCTCGCCTCGACAATACGTCGCTTCTGGTCCAGCTTCTCACCCTCGCTCTTTGGTTATGGGCGCGTCCTCGTTACATGGCTTTCAGTGCCCAACTTTTTATTCATTGACAGTCTGTCCTACGCACATTATGGTTTCAAGTATAAAAGTTGGGCCTTCTATAGTCTGCGCCATTTGTTTACAATGTTTTAATTTTTGTAAATACACTTCTGTTGTTATCTCTTTTCATAAGTAGGTGGGACTGACGACTTAGTAGTTTGGTCCCTTCCCCCTGCCCCCCCCCTCTTTAAACCAACCAAACCAACCATAAGAAGGTACTTATGTCTCTCGTATTAATTTGATGTAAAGGTGTGCAATCATTATCTTTGTTTATTTCTTGTTGTTTAGGCATGCACCTGATCATATGACTGTATGCTAGGAAACTGGCAGTGCCTTAATAAAACTGATTCAACATACAGCTGTTTGCGGTGTTTCTGCTATAAAATGTGGTACCATAGCTGCAGCTGCCAGACCACAGATCCCTTTGTAAGTACGTACACTTGGACACCCTGCTCTTTCCATAAGCCTACCCATAGTTCAACCCATTCCTATCCAAACCCATTCCTACCCACACACCGTTTCTCAAAGCCAGCCACTGTCCCACGTCCTCCACCTGTCCTCTCACATACACAATGTATAACGTCATTTCTCAGCCACTCTCCACCCACATAGTCAAAAAATGAAATAAGAAAAAACAGTGTATTTAATGTACACTCCTGGAAATTGAAATAAGAACACCATGAATTCATTGTCCCAGGAACGGGAAACTTTATTGACACATTCCTGGGGTCAGATACATCACATGATCACACTGACAGAACCACAGGCACATAGACACAGGCAACAGAGCATGCACAATGTCGGCACTAGTACAGTGTATATCCACCTTTCGCAGCAATGCAGGCTGCTATTCTCCCATGGAGACGATCGTAGAGATGCTGGATGTAGTCATGTGAAACGGCTTGCCATGCCATTTCCACCTGGCGCCTCAGTTGGACCAGCGTTAGTGCTGGACGTGCAGACCGCGTGAGACGACGCTTCATCCAGTCCCAAACATGCTCAATGGGGGACAGATCCGGAGATCTTGCTGGCCAGGGTAGTTGACTTATACCTTCTAGAGCACGTTGGGTGGCACGGGATACATGCGGACGTGCACTGTCCTGTTGGAACAGCAAGTTCCCTTGCCGGTCTAGGAATGGTAGAACGATGGGTTCGATGACGGTTTGGATGTACCGTGCACTATTCAGTGTCCCCTCGACGATCACCAGAGGTGTACGGCCAGTGTAGGAGATCGCTCCCCACACCATGATGCCGGGTGTTGGCCCTGTGTGCCTCGGTCGTATGCAGTCCTGATTGTGGCGCTCACCTGCACGGCGCCAAACTCGCATACGACCATCATTGGCACCAAGGCAGAAGCGACTCTCATCGCTGAAGACGACACGTCTCCATTCGTCCCTCCATTCACGCCTGTCGCGACACCACTGGAGGCGGGCTGCACGATGTTGGGGCGTGAGCGGAAGACGGCCTAACGGTGTGCGGGACCGTAGCCCAGCTTCATGGAGACGGTTGCGAATGGTCCTCGCCGATACCCCAGGAACAACAGTGTCCCTAATTTGCTGGGAAGTGGCGGTGCGGTCCCCTACGGCACTGCGTAGGATCCTACGGTCTTGGCGTGCATCCGTGCGTCGCTGCGGTCCGGTCCCAGGTCGACGGGCACGTGCACCTTCCGCCGACCACTGGCGACAACATCGATGTACTGTGGAGACCTCACGCCCCACGTGTTGAGCAATTCGGCGGTACGTCCACCCGGTCTCCCGCATGCCCACTATACGCCCTCGCTCAAAGTCCGTCAACTGCACATACGGTTCACGTCCACGCTGTCGCGGCATGCTACCAGTGTTAAAGACTGCGATGGAGCTCCGTATGCCACGGCAAACTGGCTGACACTGACGGCGGCGGTGCACAAATGCTGAGCAGCTAGCGCCATTCGGCAGCCAACACCGCGGTTCCCGGTGTGTCCGCTGTGCCGTGCGTGTGATCATTGCTTGTACAGCCCTCTCGCAGTGTCCGGAGCAAGTATGGTGGGTCTGACACACCGGTGTCAATGTGTTCATTTTTCCATTTCCAGGAGTGTATTTTAGCCGCAGTGGATACAGTTGAACTCAATGACTGTTCCTTTACAGTTCGTAGAACAATAACCGCTACCAGTCTCAACACAAGGTGATTTTATTTAAAACACACATCCGGTTTCGGGCGTGTGCCCATTTTCGGGTGGTTTACATTTAAGGTACATGTTTCTATATTCAGTGTTGGAGATCACAGTCTACTCTATTTTAAACACTTTGGTGAAGCGAAATATAATCTTAACAATTTTTCCTCATCTATCCATACATGAAACAGACTATTCCTTCGGCATCATTGCACATAACAAATACTGTACTCTATCCAAGGTACATTTGCGTTAAATACAAAACCTTACTAAATGTTATGAGAACCCGTATTTAACCAGTATGACCATCTTTTGACGTTCAGAATAAAAAGTATTAAAAATTAATTACAACATAAATACTCCTCAAAAGTGAAATATTATCTAACTCTGTACTGCAAGACGAAAAAGAGTGAATAGATCATTTATAAGTCAAAATAGAAATGTGACAAAACATACGAACTACTAGTGAAATATATGTGTCTAATACTCTAATTCCTCTCTTACTTAAACGATCATATAAGGCGCATTCAGAAAAAAACAGCGGAATACTGTAAAATGAAAACCGCTGAAGGCATCATAATGCCACTGCGTACGGAAGAAGGTGTAGTCTTTATACACCAGTGTCCAAAATTAAAGCAACAAACGGAAATTTTGTAAAGTTGCGTTTATTTTGTCACAAAACAGTTTAAACAGGTGATAGTAAAGTAGAAACAATGTAAAGAATACAGAACGTAATCAACTACAACATGCATAACTAAACTAAATAAACTCCTCCCGTACAGGCCATGAAGGCCCAACGGCCGCCGTGTCATCCCCAGCTCATAGGCGTCACTGGGTGCGGATATGAAGCGGCATGTGGGCAGCACACCGCTCTCCCGGCCGTATATCTGTTTACGAGACCGGAGCCGCTACTTATCAATCAAGCAGCTACTCAGTTTGCCTCACAAGGGCTGGGTGAACCCCCTGGCCAACAGCGCTCGGCAGACCGGATGGTCACCCATCCAAGTGATAACCCAACCCGACAGCGTTTTTCTTCGATGATCTGACGGGAACCGGTGTTGCCTTTGCGGCAAGGCCATTGGCACAACATGCATAACGGTAGCCAAATAAGTTCGTTCATTTTTTTTTACATGTAACGGATTTGCACACACTGGCACACTGATGACTGGTTAATGTGCTCAGTATGGGGTGTGACTCCCTCTGGCACCAATACAGGCCTGACAACAACGAGACATGCTGTGAATGATATCAAGTGGAAAGCTACTCCTTATGTTTCAGATCTAGACTGCAATAATAAAATGGGAAAGAACTGTTAATTAGAACTCAGGGAGAAGTTATAGTCTAACTGACATTCTATTTATTCATGTCAAACATGACAAGACAGCAAAATTATTAAAGAAACATTACAAAAACATTTTTATTTAACAAACGCCTTACTAACATGAGATCTGTGGTGGACAAAGTGATCTGCTGGGGATCGACACACGACACTAACCGGAACACTAGTTGCTCTACCTGACTTCATACACGTGAATCCAGGTTATCGCACGAAACTACGCCACCACCAAGCATCTACATTCTACCATACCAAAATAAAAAAAAAAAAAAAAAAAACGGTTCGAAAGAACAGGGTGCTGAAAAATATATATTGTAGCCCTACGTCACAGCAGTAAATACTTTACCCTCCTGCTGGTCAAGGCGGCACACCACGATGCGTTCGGCGACTGAAGTCATGGATGGCCGCAATATGTTATTAAATGTGCGTTCCCGAAAAATGAATGTATTTTGTCTCGCGTTCTGTTCATTCAAAACACAGCCTCCGCAACCCCGATGGATTCCAGCGTGCAGGTGGACCCATTTGCTGGTCTGCCAAACCGTTTTGACTCTGTGCTACAACTGTGCGCGTCGGAATATGTCGAATGTTTAGACGGCCGACTCGAGACAAGTAAATACATGCATGCGTCACTAGTTGTGACCGTGATGATATAAGGAGTACCTCTGACGGTTCAGGAGGTGACTGGCACAGGCTCTAAGGCGCACACTAGCAAAGGACACAAGTCTCACCGTTTAGGTAGGGATCGGCAGTTCTTTACTAGCAAAGCGCCAGTACAAGAGACTTGTACAAGAGTGCCCTTCTTCCTTTCTCCTCACTTCCTCCTCAGCTCGGTTTCGAAAGCACATTTCTCTTTTTTGACTTTCCCCACATTCATACAAGCCAATCACGAGCCGGAGCCCAGCATTCTAAGCTCGGAGAATGGTCTTTGCCCTGCAAACCGATTTGACAAATCAGAGACTTTAAAGTTAATTGGCAGAAAACGGAAAAAGGATTCAGCTTTGCAGCCTCTTTCCCATGCGTTTTCTGTGTCTTTTGCTAACAAAATACAGGGTGGAAGCACAGCCCTCCATAAACAGCTTGTTATCTCCCCTGTTGCATCCATTTCAAAGTTTCCGAAGAGCGGCCATAAACTCGCCAAGAGTTTCGTGCTTTCACAAACATGGTTTGAAACCGAGTCTGGACGTCTGGACACCAGTTTCCCTGTCCCACGGAAATTCGTAAAACGTTTATATTTCTTTTGGCGGCTTGCTCCCTAACAAGGGCCCATCCTCTGCTTTATTCCCAGCCTACAATGCGCTGTTGGCGACTCATCGGCACTGGTCCGTATACCTGGACGTTTGCCTCCTGTCCGACGCCAAATTAATGTGTTTTGCACAATGCGACTGCGACATGCGGCCGTCTGGAAATGTCTCCTCACCGTTCCCCAGAAAAACGCCTTTGTCGGACCACCAAGGTCGTGCTTTTACTGCAGTCGTTTAAGTCCGCACCGTGTTCCTTTGAACGTAGATAAAGCTTACTGCATTTCCTTCCCTAGAGCACGCAAACAAGACCGTTAACTACTGCCCACCATTTCATCATAATGTATGAAGTCAAATCGCAGTAAATATCACATTCCCTACGAACACAAAGTGGCATAACATCGAATCAGAAATGAGAGTGTCCTGCAGTCTCTCAAGCTGCTCACAAGTCTTTGAGAGTGGTTGGTGGATGGTGACGTGATGTAACACGTCTCCCTAGTGCATTCCAGACATCTTGTGTAGGATTCAAATTGGGAGAGCGAGCAGGCTGCACCATGTATGCAGTGACTTCTGTTTCCAAGAAAACATCAACCACCTGTGATCTATGAGCTCTAGCATTATCGTCCATCGATACGAAGTCTGGGCCCACAGCACCTCGCAACAACCGCGTGTGATATCTCAAGATCTCCTCACGGTAACTGACAGCAGTTAAACCTTGCTGATTCACCTTTAAAATTTCATGAAGAAGTAATCGAGTAGTCAACATAAGCCCCGCCCACGTCATTACAGCTCCTCTTCGATATCGGTCTCTTTCCACAATGTTTGGGTTCCGAAATCGTGTTCCACTGGCACTCCAGATGCAAATCCGTCAAGAATCACTCTCCAGACGAAATCGGGACTCATCTGTAGAAAGAACGTTGGCCCAGTGTTTGGCTGTCCAGGTGACATGTTGACGGCTCCTCTCCAGACGTTCTCTTTTGTGAAGACACGCGAGAGGTAAACATTACAGCAGGTCTCCAACAACAAAGGCCACTCTGCTGAAGCCTTCAGTATACCGGTTGCATCGATACAACATGTCCAGTGGATGCTGCGAAGTCAGATGGCAACTGCCGTGCAGTACCAAGGCGGTGCCGTCGTGCCCTTACAGCCAAATAACGGTCCACTCTTTCTGATGTCACACGTGGTCGGCCCTGTCCTGGTCTCCGTGATACAGTTTCGGTGTCTATAAACTGTCGCTTCATCCGAGAAACGACAATGATTCACATTAAGCCATTGGGCCACGTCAATTTGCGACTCTCCTGCTCACATTCTTCCTATGGCCCTCCACATCAGAGATCCTGTAGGAGTCTGTGCCATACTGCAACTTTGAGACTGTGTACACAGCGACTTTGGATGTGGACTACCCTACAAACACTACTCCGCTTGATAGGTGAACTGACGTCATTGTTGTCGTGGTTTTCCGTTGATCAGAATGACATCTTCCGTGCGGAACACTATCGTACGGATGTATGTTGACAGTTTGAATGATTGCACCGTGATTTAGACACAGGACAGGGAAACAGCGTTTTGTTGCTTCAATTTTGGACACCAGTGTAAGAAGGTTGACGTCTGGACTCGTCTCTAGAGGGACACGGGCAAACACCCACATGGCGGCAGAGCGAACACGTGCTCGTGTGACTGTCCACGGCACTCAGTAGTGTTGGAAACAGTTAAATGGAGGCTTCAAGAGAAGAGCAAACGCGTGTCGTGCGTTTTGTGACAGAGGAAGGGGTCCGGGAACGGCAATTCATCGAAGAATGGCCCAAATGTACGGGGAGCACTGAATATCTGTTGCAGTTCCGACGCTCAGTCTAACCTCTGGGGCAAATTGCTCCCATCGTAACTGGCCGGTCTTCAGTAATGATGGCATCCACCTGGGGACAATGGTGTCGGTAACGTGGTGTGGCGCTACGGAGCGTGCGTCCTCGCCCTTCCTTGAATCACTTATGCCACGCCTTGACCCTTGCGACGGTTAGTTCGTTGCAAAAAATGTTCAAATGTGTGTGAAATCTTATGGGACTTAACTGCTATGGTCATCAGTCCCTAAGCTTACACACTACTTAACCTAAATTATCCTAAGGACAAACACACACACCCATGCCCGAGGGGGGACTCGAACCTCCGCCGGGACCAGCCGCTCAGTCAATGACTGCAGCGCCCCATGACCGCTCGGCTAATCCCCCGCTCGTTGCATTTCTTATTCTTACGGATATTGTTTATTAGAGCGTTAAGAACATCAATTAATCTTTCTTTAAGTGTACATATGGTTTCTTATGTGGTATCCAAACGGGATTTATTTTTTTGAAGTAATCATGGAACAAGCTTTTAAATCCTACAACTGCAGCACGCCATGACCCAAAAAATTTTTATTGGGCTAGTGCATATGTCCGTATCATTTTTCCATAAGTTTAATAAACACAACAGATAAACATAACAGAGACTTTTGTCATCGTTAATATATTGTCCTTTACTATTTACAACAGTCTGCCAACGCTCGGATACCTTTTCATTTCCGCAACAGTAGAAATTACGTGATTTTGAGTTGAAGAGCTCGTCGAGCCGTATTCGGAGCGCATTTTCAATCAGAAAGAAAGTTTCTTGAAGGTTCTTCGAAAGTGAGCGGAAAAGGCGAAAATCTAAGGGCACAATATCATGTGAATAACGTGGATGAAGACTTTCCAAATGCAACTGTTGAATAGTGTTTTTTGTCAGTTCAGCAGAATGCGGGCGGGCGTTATCGTGGAGTAGCATCACATCAGGCAGACTTCCTGATCGTTGTTTTTGGACTGCGCCTGCGAGATGTCTCAGTTGTTGACAGTTTATGTCAGCAGTGACGGTTATACCTCGAGGAAGCAATTCGTAGTACAACACACCGTCGCTGTTCCACCAGATGCATAACATTATCTCTTGTGATCGCGTGAAAGTCTTTGCTGCTTTGTTTGGTCTCGACCATTCCTTTCTTTCCCTTGCATTAGCATAAAGACACCATCTCTCGTCATTAGTAACGATACAAGACACGAATGGTTGGCGTTTTTTACTAGCCATTTCATGTCGAGCAAGCAGAGATGCAAATAGGCCATTCGCTCATTATTGTGTTTTTGGCTTAGAGCATGCGGTATCCGTGCACCCCATTTTTGAACCCTTCCCATTGCATTAAACTGTCGCACTACGGTACACTGATCATATTTCATCGGATTTGACAGTTCTCGAGCACACTGGCTTGAGTCATTGGGGATTTCAAGATTTCAAACGATCTTCATCAAATTTCGTAGGTCTTCCTAAACGTTCCGGTCTTAAAAAAAAAAAGTAACACTGGCCCTCAGCTACGTAACTGTAGACTCAGAGTTGAACTATTAAAAGTTTTGGCTGGTTTCGTTGTCTAGGGACTGGAGTACGTAGTTGCCGCATTACAAGCTAAACACTACTGAGTCTACAGTATACAATATGAATGTACACATGAACTGAATGGTTGAAGGTTCCAGTAACTCAGCAATTGCAAATTTTGAATGTAACATAGAAATTCATAAATGAAAGATTCCATTTAAATAAAAACTGCAGGTACTATTTTAACGACTTTAAATTATTACGATAGCAGAAGTACCTTTAATAATGCCATTTATTACTGTAAAACACTTATTGGCGTCGATGGCCCAGCAATCAAATAAAATATAATTTGAATAACAGGGAAACAATAGATTCCTACTTCACGCAATTAGTTATGAGCAACAATGTAGCTTGCAAGATATTCACTTCTAAACGCAAACTACGTCTTCACTGCAGAAGCCACGGAAATCTCACAAATGCACCAGTCGGCACTACGAACTACACTCCTGGAAATTGAAATAAGAACACCGTGAATTCATTGTCCCAGGAACGGGAAACTTTATTGACACATTCCTGGGGTCAGATACATCACATGATCACACTGACAGAACCACAGGCACATAGACACAGGCAACAGAGCATGCACAATGTCGGCACTAGTACAGTGTATATCCACCTTTCGCAGCAATGCAGGCTGCTATTCTCCCATGGAGACGATCGTAGAGATGCTGGATGTAGTCCTGTGGAACGGCTTGCCATGCCATTTCCACCTGGCGCCTCAGTTGGACCGGCGTTCGTGCTGGACGTGCAGACCGCGTGAGACGACGCTTCATCCAGCCCCAAACATGCTCAATGGGGGACAGATCCGGAGATCTTGCTGGCCAGGGTAGTTGACTTACACCTTCTAGAGCACGTTGGGTGGCACGGGATACATGCGGACGTGCATTGTCCTGTTGGAACAGCAAGTTCCCTTGCCGGTCTACGAATGGTAGAACGATGGGTTCGATGACGGTTTGGATGTACCGTGCACTATTCAGTGTCCCCTCGACGATCACCAGAGGTGTACGGCCAGTGTAGGAGATCGCTCCCCACACCATGATGCCGGGTGTTGGCCCTGTGTGCCTCGGTTGTATGCAGTCCTGATTGTGGCGCTCACCTGCACGGCGCCAAACACGCATACGACCATCATTGGCACCAAGGCAGAAGCGACTCTCATCGCTGAAGACGACACGTCTCCATTCGTCCCTCCATTCACGCCTGTCGCGACACCACTGGAGGCGGGCTGCACGATGTTGGGGCGTGAGCGGAAGACGGCCTAACGGTGTGCGGGACCGTAGCCCAGCTTCATGGAGACGGTTGCGAATGGTCCTCGCCGATACCCCAGGAGCAACAGTGTCCCTAATTTGCTGGGAAGTGGCGGTGCGGTCCCCTACGGCACTGCGTAGGATCCTACGGTCTTGGCGTGCATCCGTGCGTCGCTGCGATCCGGTCCCAGGTCGACTGGCACGTGCACCTTCCGCCGACCACTGGCGACAACATCGATGTACTGTGGAGACCTCACGCCCCACGTGTTGAGCAATTCGGCGGTACGTCCACCCGGCCTCCCGCATGCCCACTATACGCCCTCGCTCAAAGTCCGTCAACTGCACATACGGTTCACGTCCACGCTGTCGCGGCATGCTACCAGTGTTAAAGACTGCGATGGAGCTCCGTATGCCACGGCAAACTGGCTGACACTGACGGCGGCGGTGCACAAATGCTGCGCAGCTAGCGCCATTCGACGGCCAACACCGCGGTTCCTGGTGTGTCCGCTGTGCCGTGCGTGTGATCATTGCTTGTACAGCCCTCTCGCAGTGTCCGGAGCAAGTATGGTGGGTCTGACACACCGGTGTCAATGTGTTCTTTTTTCCATTTCCAGGAGTGTATTTCTATCTCCCTCGACCACGTGCAAACTGCCCAACACACCGGTGTCAATGTGTTCTTTTTTCCATTTCCAGGAGTGTATTTCTATCTCCCTCGACCACGTGCAAACTGCGCAACACTCTCCACGTATTTCTTGCGACTGTCCATTGCGCCTCCCCGTCCAGCACTCACTCCCCTGTCCTTAGCGACCCGATGCTCTTCCCCACTTCCCTCCAGTCACTCCATTGACTTCAGTAGTCGCCTACCGTAGTAACGAGCGCTGTGATTGGCTAGAGTGTACCCGCCATGTCTCCAAGCCAACGCATACTCACAAACATATTGAAACACATACGAAATACTGGCTTTACATTTAAATAACTTGAAATTAAATAAATATTCCTATGGCTAGACCATAAACACGCTCTAACATACGTGATTAAATACGTAAACGGATTAAATAAACATATATCAAAGGAATAGAAACAAAAATAGGCCAGTAGCCCAATACCTGTGTGCTTTCTAAAACACTGAAAATATTTGACCAATTTCTTTATAAATAGTATATATCTGATATAAACAAAGACGCAGACGAATAAATATATTTATAAGCATGCTGCTACCGTATTTTCGTGTAACTGTGTTGTACTTATGGCCTGACGCGGTTAGTAGTAAGTGGCCACTTTAACCTCCAATAACTCATGTACTACTCAAATTAGATGCCTGTAATTCATACCGATTTTGGTTTACGCTAATTGCTTTCTAAAGACATGTAGATCGACAAAATCGGATGAAGTGTGTAGATTTTTGAAACTCGTAGCTGGGTGTTACTTGTATAATTTACAGTCAGATACTAAACATTAAGCTAATAAAGATATTGAAAGTCTGATTACACCATCAGAATCGTCGTGCAAATAATAGTAATGTACATGCTTCTTTTTGAAGTATCATGATTCCTCCGGCTATTATAAATTTCTACATGAACTGTGAAATGTCTGCCATTATGGTTTCACAAAGTCCGCTATCTTTGGCACTCCCGGCATACAGATCTTCTTCGTCGACACAAAGCACAGTCCTCGATACAGCGTCGACATGGAATTCCCAGCCACGCGATCGGCCTGGGGCCACCCCTCTTGCTCTGGCTGATGTTGGGCACCATGCGATTGCTGGCGAGCCCCGGCTTGCCGAGCGGTCCGTGTGGACACGCCAACTCCGAACTTAGAATATTTTCAGGGCGCCACAACTCGCCCGTTACCTCATAACATGGAGAGTCTCTAGTGTCAAAACGATCCGCCTTAAAACGAGAAAATCATTTTCCTACTGTGCTCTTTTCATTGGCTTATCCCCATACACGGCGCAAATGTTTCTGGCTACCTCCGCTACTGTCACCTCTCTACTGAACTCAAACGGAAAAATATGTCAGAAGTGTTCCGATTACTCCACTTGGCACACCACTGTTTAGCGTCCACTGCTCCACTCGCTATCTCCTAATGACAAAATGACAATATTTAAACTCATATAGCAACAGTGAACTACAAATAGAAATGACAACCGGTAAATAAACTAATAGCAACGGGGATACCAACATACAAAACAAAAACGCAACGAATTTATGAACCAACTTAATAGATGTTTTCAACTACTTTGAAATACAGAAATGCTTATTGATTAACCTTTTATCGTGTACAACGCCTTCAAAGTCAAAGTTTAAACTGTGAGTTACACATCATTGTGTATGCCACTCATGAAACTTGAGCGAAACACTTCCTCACTTCTAGTCCCTTTTATTCTCTATATTCAATTCAATGATGTTCGTGTGCTAGTGCAGATTAATCTTTGACATTTGTAAAGAAGGTTTATGGTTCGCTTATCTTTCCGTCAGAGTGATTTCCAAAGCAGTTTTTCATTGATTTAACATAACGAAGGACGGTTCAAGTGAAGAACAGGATTTAACCTGTCAGCTTTGACCAATGACGTCAGAGGTTAATCATAGATACTAATGTCTTTACTTCACAGCCATAGATAATAAATCGGTTGTCTGATGTGTATAAGCGCCATCATTGTAAACTGAAATAAATGAGTGTGTTTTTAAAACCAGCACTAGACAGGGCGTAGGATTTTTTCGTTTGAATTCATGTAAATGATTAGTTCTTTCCATTTCATTCGGTACTTAATTTAATTCTTAGTGAGTTTGAGATAATTTGGGAGGTTAGTTTTTAATTTACAAAAACTTTAGTTTTTGATTTTCGTTTGTAGGTATGAATTTATCTATTCTCATGAATGTGGAGGACTTAAAGCAGGCTTTGTGCGTAGATATGGTGGCACCCATTCAATTTTTCAAATGTCTGGTCTTCTTGCTGATTACATTCGATGTCGTGAGTGGGGCGAACATATGCACATGATACGTTTGTCTGATCGTCGTACTCACGACTTATTGATATGGAGGTGTAGGAAGGATCGCCTATGGCGCTCAATTAGACGAGGAAAATTACGTACTGTTGATGTTTGAGGTATCCTGTGTGGTTGTGTGTGCATGAATGTCGTGTGAGTGAGTGTACCGTTTTAGACTGGTATTTGTTTCGTAGGGAAGTTTTTGGGGGAATATACACTCCTGGAAATTGAAATAAGAACACCATGAATTCATTGTCCCAGGAAGGGGAAACTTTATTGACACATTCCTGGGGTCAGATACATCACATGATCACACTGACAGAACCACAGGCACATAGACACAGGCAACAGAGCATGCACAATGTTGGCACTAGTACAGTGTATATCCACCTTTCGCAGCAATGCAGGCTGCTATTCTCCCATGGAGACGATCGTAGAGATGCTGGATGTAGTCCTGTGGAACGGCTTGCCATGACATTTCCACCTGGCGCCTCAGTTGGACCAGCGTTCGTGCTGGACGTGCAGACCGCTTGAGACGACGCTTCATCCAGTCCCAAACATGCTCAATGGGGGACAGATCCGGAGATCTTGCTGGGCAGGGTAGTTGACTTACACCTTCTAGAGCACGTTGGGTGGCACCAGATACATGCGGACGTGCATTTTCCTGTTGGAACAGCAAGTTCCCTTGCCTGTCTAGGAATGGTAGAACGATGAGTTCTATGACGGTTTGGATGTACCGTGCACTATTCAGTGTCCCCTCGACGATCACCAGAGGTGTACGGCCAGTGTAGGAGATCGCTCCCCACACCATGATGCCGGGTGTTGGCCCTGTGTGCCTCGGTCGTATGCAGTCCTGATTGTGGCGCTCACCTGCACGGCGCCAAACACGCATACGACCATCATTGGCACCAAGGCAGAAGCGACTCTCATCGCTGAAGACGACACGTCTCCATTCGTCCCTCCATTCACGCCTGTCGCGACACCACTGCAGGCGGGCTGCACGATGTTGGGGCGTGAGCGGAAGACGGCCTAACGGTGTGCGGGACCGTAGCCCAGCTTCATGGAGACGGTTGCGAATGGTCCTCGCCGATACCCCAGGAGCAACAGTGTCCCTAATTTGCTGGGAAGTGGCGGTGCGGTCCCCTACGGCACTGCGTAGGATCCTACGGTCTTGGCGTGCATCCGTGCGTCGCTGCGATCCGGTCCAAGGTCGACGGGCACGTGCACCTTCCGGCGACCACTGGCGACAACATCGATGTACTGTGGAGACCTCACGCCCCACGTGTTGAGCAATTCGGCGGTACGTCCACCCGGCCTCCCGCATGCCCACTATACGCCCTCGCTCAAAGTCCGTCAACTGCACATACGGTTCACGTCCACGCTGTCGCGGCATGCTACCAGTGTTAAAGACTGCGATGGAGCTCCGTATGCCACGGCAAACTGGCTGACACTGACAGCGGCGGTGCACAAATGCTGCGCAGCTAGCGCCATTCGACGGCCAACACCGCGGTTCCTGGTGTGTCCGCTGTGCCGTGCGTGTGATCATTGCTTGTACAGCCCTCTCGCAGTGTCCGGAGCAAGTATGGTGGGTCTGACACACCGGTGTCAATGTGTTCTTTTTTCCATTTCCAGGAGTGTATAAAGTATAAGTGGCCCTTGGGGGCGCGGGGGCGGGTGTTATGGTCGAAATCGATGAGTCTCATTTTGGCAAAACTAAGTACAATCTCTGGGGGGTTATGGGTTTGATGGGGTGTAATTTCAGGCCCAGAATGTGACGATGTAGTTTTTGAAGTAGTTCCTAATCGAACGAGGTAAGTGTTTGATGAAATTAATTGGAGATCGTGTTGCAGAGGGTTCTGTAGTTATTTCCAATGTTTTTCTTCATATAGGGATTTGGGTTCAAAAATGGTTCAAATGGCTCTGAGCACTATGCGACTTAACGTCTGAGGTCATCAGTCGCCTAGAACTTTGAACTAATTAAACCTAACTAACCTAAGGACACCACACACATCCATGCCCGAGGCAGGATTCGAACCTGCAACCGTAGCAGTCGCGCGGTTCCGGACTGAGCGCCTAGTACAGGGATTTGGGAAATAGGGGTTTTCATCATCTTGTCGTCAATCGTAATACTGAATTCAGATATTGATTTGGATTTTTTTGGGCTTGATCCATCAGTCTTCATTTTCCTATGTCAGGTAATTTTCTTCTGTCGATATTCTTTTAAATTATTGCGCCTCATTTCGTTGATGTGAACTTTTGGGTTTAGATATTTGCACGTTTGTGTGGTTTCTTGTGATGTGTTTCTTGTGTATGTGGTTATGTGACTTTTCTTGATGTCTTTCAAGGCGAGCTTTGGTTTTTTGCGGAGGAGTTTGCATATGGTAAGTTCAGTCTTTTATTTTTATGTTTTACTGAATTTGTCTATTTTGATGTATTTTTTGTCGTATTATATTGTTCTGCGTCAGGGTTCGCCAGCTGCAGTACGGAATACAAATTTTGCAGTTGCTGCTCTTTTTTCTTTCCTAGTACTAGTATCACTACGATTTTTTCGAGTCTATACTAGCTCTACTGAAGGCGAAGAGACCGACATACGTAAAATTCGTATCCCGGACTTCAGTCGACGTATGCATATAAACTGAAGTACGCGATACTGGTGCTAGCTAGACGAAAAAAGCGCCATATGTAGGACTGCTATCTTTGACCTATGTAGGTCAATTGAAGGATAGGATACTAATACTAACGAAAACGAAGAAATCGACGTACCTTAAATTTGTATCCAGTACTGCAGCTAAACTATACAGATTGACTGGAGTTCGAGATACAACTCATATACAGGGTGTTTCAAAAAGAATATGCATATATTTATTAAACTATAACACACACGAATATCAAACTTTATACACGTATTTACGGAACTCTCAAGTTCAGACTACAGATGGTCGGTATGTTCTCCATCAGCGACACGAACAATACCACATAGATACTCAAATTCCCCCCATACTCGGGCAAGCATGCCCTTCGTCACTGATGTTATGGCAGTATCGATCCGGTTCTTCAACTGTTCCAAGTTCTGTGAGAGTGGTCTACATAAACGTTGCCGTTAACGAAACCCCGCAGGGAGAAGTCAGAGAGTGTCAAATCAAGTGACTGTTGAGCCCAGCTGAGATATCTGCACTACTGACCATTAAAATTGCTACACCAAGAAGAAATGCAGATGATAAACGGGTATTCAATGGACAGATATATTATACTAGAACTGACATGTGATTGCGTTTTCACGCAATTTGGGTGTATAGATCCTGAGAAATCAGTACCCAGAACAACCACCTCTGGCCGTAATAACGGTCTTGATACGCCTGGGCATTGAGTCAAACAGAGCTTGGATGGCGTGTACAGGTATATCTGCCCATGCAGCCTCAACACAATATCACAGTTCATCAAGAGTAGTGACTGGCGTATTGTGAAGAGCCAGTTGCTCAGCCACCATTGACCAGACGTTTTCAATTGGTGAGAGATCTGGAGACTGTGCTGGCCAGGGCAGCAGTCGAACATTCTCTGTATCCAGAAAGGCCCATACAGGACGTACAAGATGCGATCGTGCATTATCCTGCTGAAATGTAGGGTTTCGCAGGGATCGAATGAAGGGTACAGCCACAAGTCGTAACACATCTGAAATGTAACGTCCACAGTTCAAAGTGCGGTCAATGCGAACAAAAGGTGAGCGAGACGTGTAACCAATGGCACCCCATATTATCAGGGCCGGTGATACGCCACTATGGCCATGACGAATACACGCTTCCAAGATGCGTTCACCGCGATGTCGCCAAACACGAATGCGACCATCTTGATGCTGTAAACAGAACCTCGATTCATCAGAAAAAATGACGTTTTGCCATCCTTGCACCCAGGTTTGTCGTTGAGTACACCATCGCAGGCGCTCATGTCTGTGATGCAGCGTCAAAGATAACCGCAGCCACGGTCTCCGAGCTGATAGTCAATGCTGCTGCAAACGACGTCGAACTGTTCGTGCAGATGGTTGTTGTCTTGCAAACGTCCCCATCTGTTGACTCAGGGATCGAGACGTGGCTGCACGATCCGTTACAGCCATTCGGATAAGATGCCTGTCATCTCGACTGCTAGTGATACGAGGCCGTTGTGATCTATCACGGCGTTCCGTATTACTCTCCTGAACCCACCGATTCCATATTCTGCTAAAAGTCACTGGATCTCGAACAACGCGAGCAGCAGTGTCGCTATACGATAAACCGCAATCGCGATAGGCTGCAATCAGACCTTTATCAAAGTCGGAAACGTGATGGTACGCATTTCTCCTCCTTACACGAGGCATCACAACAACATTTCACCAGGCAACGCCGGTCAACTGCTGTTTGTGTATGAGAAATCGGTTGGAAACTTTCCTCATGTTAGCACGTTGTAGGTGTCGCCACCGCTGTCAACCTTGTGTGAGTGCTCTGAAATGCTAATCATTTGCATATCACAGCATCTTCTTCCTGTCGGTTAAATTTCGAGTTCTGTAGCACGTCATCTTCGTGGTGTAGCAATTTTAATGGCCAGTAGTGTATGTCGCCGGCTCCTTGACGACCAATCCAACATGCCAGTACTCTTTTCTTTACATACACATACTGTATCTAGAAACTGTGTATACCATCTGCGAATATTCCACCCATTCGGAGGATCAGTTTGGTACCTCAGCCTGAAACGTCATAGCAGTGTAATCACGGAATTGCACTTCGCAAACTGGAGAACACAAAATGATTTCATTTTAAACATATGACGGTTACCAAGCAAAACTGAAGACGACTGACATATAGCGGCTATTAATATAAACTAGACTATGTATACGCTTCTCGAATAGCCGAGCTGAGGAGCAGCGATCGATAGTTTGAACGAAATAATACTTTGTAATACGTATATTCTTTTTGAGACATCCTGTATATGTCAACTGAGGTATTCCATGCCAACGTTACTTCTATCCATTTTTCAAAAATGGTTCAAATGGCTCTGAGCACTATGGGACTTAACATCTATGGTCATCAGTCCCCTAGAACGTTGAACTACTTAAACCTAACTAAACTAAGGACATCACACAACACCCAGCCATCATGAGTATCCCTTTTTTCCTTTATTTTTTACAGCAGTACTAGGACTTAGACAAGCGATATCCTTAACGTTATGTTCGAAATATTAATGCACGTGACATATGTCTCCATCTGTTTTCTCTCTCCTGCATTCCTTTGTTTATTAACACTCGTCTTTGCTGTTAAATCAGTGTAATAAATCATCTCTGGCAAATTCTGACGTCATTGGTCAAACCCGACGGATTGTATGCCGTTCTTCAGTAGTCCACTAAAGACTTATCTTGGCTAATCGATTTTTCCATTTTTTCTGCTTTTCATTTTTTCTCATTTTTTCCTATTTTTAATTCTAGAGGCTCCATATCCTCGGAGGCATTGCCCCATTCGCTTCAGTCTAGTTACGCTTCTACTGTTATATTTTTCTTACTACTGTGGTGATTATTTGCCACACATCCTCCTAGATTAAATAACAAGTCGCGATGTGACGCATTTTTTAACAATAGAGGGGGTCTCTGTGACGGCCCCAAGCCGTTGCTTAGCGTCGATTTGAGAGGTCCCCAGTCAGAGAAATCTTCAGGAAACAACCGTGGCATACGGGAAGAGCATGTAGCAGTGACAGCGGTCAGAAGGTAAGCCATCTGAGTTCCGCCTATCTGTGGTGCCCAAAACACAGTCGTCACATCGTCTACACCTTTCTGCGGACGAGTAACATAAATTCTCACTTGCACGTACATAGTGGTCTGAATATTTAATGGACGTAGAGATCTTCGACACTTACGTTATATTCAGTGTAATTTGAATTTGCAAATGGTTATCCAGACTGTTTATTGAGGTTTGTTTGAGACAGTTTGTGTTAAAAAGAAAAAGAGTTTTATAAATGTAGTAATTACAGGAAAGTCGGAATATTGCAACTCCTGCGAAAGTTCAGTGCCTAGTGATCCACCGAGCGAGGTGGCGCAGTGGTTAGCACACTGGACTCGCATTCGGGAGGACGACGGTTCAATCCCGTCTCCAGCCATCCTGATTTAGGTTTTCCGTGATTTCCCTAAATCGTTTCAGGCAAATGCCGAGATGATTCCTTTGAAAGGGCACGGCCGATTTCCTTCCCAATCTTTCCCTAACTCGAGCTGCGCTCCGTCTCTAATGACCTCGTTGTCGACGGGACGTTAAACACTAACCACCACCACCGCCTAGTGGTCCCTTTACCCGCGCGTCTAGTAACTGTTCAGTAAGCTGAATGCATCTTGAATCACACATTTTTCATCCACGTATTATAAGAGATACTACATTTTTGTAAGAATTTCCAATAATTATAGACGAATTTAAAATATTAAGCTCTATTTCCGTAAGAACACTAATCTATCTTTTAAATTCACAGGGGTCTTACTAATAGAATGTAATGTGACTCGAAATTCTTGTTTCTTGTTACATATAATTAAATAAGGTGGGTCAGTTTTGACCTTTGTGCTAATGCAGTTCGTATCCTCAGTACCAGTTCAGTGTGTCCCCGTTTTCTAGGCTTCTCATCTCCATAGAACTCAATCGGTAGATGTCGCTGAATTCGAGCTGTTAGTATGTTGGTTCTTTCCACTGTCAACTTGCCAATCAGATGATAGTGTGATCAGTACACCTGACACGAGAGTCGTCATTGATTAATGCTGTGTTTCATTTCGGTGGTGAGTATTTTATAACAGCGAGAGTCGTTTTTGTGTGACCTGTTACGCCATTCTGTGCCATCTGATCTGAAGCAGCAAGTATTACTCGATCACTCTGAGAGTCATCTCGGAGCAGCAGCTAACCGGAATAGCTCTGTCGACAGAAGTCGAAAGACGGTGTATGTCTTCGGCCTGATAAGCAACATCTACATACATACTCTGCAAGTCACCTTATGGTGCGTGGTGGAGGGTACCTTGTACCACTGCAATTGATTTAATTTCCTGGTCCACTCGCAAGTAGATCGAGGTTACCACCAATCTTAGCTTTAAAAAATATGTGCAAGTACTACCTTCATTGAACCTATCAACAAATTCAAGCTATATAAAATTCAAATATTTTTAACATTTCTTTGAACTTTAGCCTTGTGTGTTACAACCGCTTTCGTTTATGAATATGTAGCTAAAGTTAACTAAATGATTAGCCTACGCATCTTTACATCAGAATGATTTCCAAAACTAAATATAATTTCTTAAAATAGGGAAAAATTGTAGTCGGTCGATGCTAGTAATTTTTCTATTCTAAATTTTCCTTGTTTCTATTTCGTTTATAACTTTCGGGAGCGACGGAACCCTCATCACCGGTGACCCCGCGTCAGTACTCAGTACTCCGAATGCCCAGCATTCCTCCCCCCCACCCCCTCTCCGCCCCATCTATTCCCCCCTCCCTCTTATTATCACCTAACTACACTTTCCTTGGAACACTTTTATTTTTAAAATGATAAAAGATGAATAATATTTAGTTGTGTGTGTGTGTGTGTGTGTGTGTGTGTGTGTGTGTGTGTGTGAGAGAGAGAGAGAGAGAGAGAGAGAGAGAGAGAGAGAGAGAGAGAGAATGAATGACGAAGGAATTCCTGGTGCAAGTGCTACCCGCAGCTCCTTCTCAGAAAAGAAAGCTAACTACGTACAGCGAAGGTAGATAATTGTTACAAAACATACTTCCCCTGCAATGCGCTTCTCTATTGCTTGATCTGCACGCTGCAACCTCATTTTAAATCAAACACGTTGACATGTGTGCATTATACTTACCGTTCGTAAATCATTTCATTGCTGCACTCCTTACTTCTGAACAAGCAGAAATTGGACGACTTCAGCCTGTTAATGCTTTGTGTCTGACTAACTTAATAATAATAATGATAATAATAATAACAATAACAGTAATAATAATAGTGTAATGTTGTTGCTTTAATTTGTTATGTGAAAGCGGTGCTGATAGACAATAAAAGAGGGTTAAAAGCTGTGAGCTATCTGAGGAAGTTAACGTTGCATTACTGAGCAACTGTTTCACCAGGTATCCAATCTAGCTTACCAAATTTCCAACCAGACTAACATTAATTATAATCTTTTAATTGTCATACGAAAACCGGTGATACATATATGAAAAAGAGAATTTAAAAATAAATAAATAAATCAGTTTATATTTGCAAATTTATTTTAACATTGATCATTGAAATTTCAGCATATTAAACTTGAGTCATAACTAAGCTGGTGCCTTATTTAGGATTGTGAAAATGTGAGTTTGTAATCTTACGGAACACATCAAATAGGGAGCCAAGATTGGGAGACTGCATACAACACTACATTCATAAAATAACACACGAAGAACATTGAAACATATGTAAGAGGAAATTAACCACAACCAACCGATTCAATTTTCACCCAAAGAAGTAACGTTCGTAGCGCAATCCTGTCCGTCATGTAATCACCACACACTGGTATACTAAATTCATACTAACTCTCTGTGAAATCTTCCCGAAAAGAATAGCTGAGGGCTACTTTGATGATTACACCACATGCTTCACATGGTCAACTTGGTTTACACAAAGAGTGTACTCCACAATAATCTTGATAATTAAAATAAATTAGATCGAAAAGCAATTTACAAAACAAAAACCTCGAACTGGTTACTATCGTCTTACTATTAACCTGATGGGTCAAACAATTGTATAAGCACGTGGTACTGGTCATACAAAGTACACCCCACGTGGGTTGAACATAAAGAAAAGTTGCTATATTGAAAAATATTGTTAAGACGAGACGTTGTAATCTCACGCACATTCGCATTTAAGATTGATGATCTTAGTTAGAGTTACTGATCAACACGTGGTTCCACTTTACTCACAAAGTAGTGACAAAGCAACTACGCGATATTCTGAACTGTACACTCGAATCACACTGCGTTGCAATTTAAGGTAACATGAGATATTTTAGAGCTAAAGCCTGAAATAAAGGTTATTAAATTTTCAGTTAGGCTGAACTTAAGAAATCCATTGTCCTGCGGACTTAGCAGACACGCGCTTAGCCGGAGATCTTACCACTTCAGACGCTCGCCGCGGACAGACTGACCTGCGCTCCTACCAAAGGTGTTTCCGTATACAAAACGGAAGTGACCAGAGGGGCAGCTTCCTATACCAACATGACAAGGGACGGACAGAACCATACTAAGGATAAAAACCTCTTTGCTTTTAGAAAGCGTAGCTACCTGTTCCGACGTTGGTCTTACTGTTCTCTAGCAGACAGGCTTGCTGCTACCCTCAAGCATGCAACTAGAAATACATTTGCTCATTCATCCTCTCACACAGAAGGGAAGGGGGATGACAGTATCTTATCATATCCAGTACATAAAAGAAAGCGGATGTAGGTTCCGTATGAGACTGTGTGACATGAATTGCATATAAACTGTGTTTTAAAGTGTAGTAGTGTGACAGATCGTTCTTGTTTATGTGTAAAAGTAACACGTTCCACTACTCAGTCTCCTCGCAGATAGTCAGAAACGCCACAGTAAATTTAGAAGAGGAATTTATGCCGTAAATGACAACAGATTTAAGAAATTAACTTGAAAGGAATCCAACAGAGACCTTTCAATAGTAGTTCTTATGTAGTTACTGCTGTGTCGTTCTGTCAATTAATTCATTTATCTGTTTCGAAGCGAGTACGAAACGATTTCTGGACTACGACAGGTACAACCTACAACTTGGTAAAGACATTTTCTTGAGATATTTAGCATTTGTTACGTATATGTCTCACTTTTATCATCAGCGATGTACGTGACAAAGCACAACATATTTGAGTAATCTGTAACATCCACCACATTAATGCTACTGTTTGAGAAAAAGTAATTATTGATAACTTATGCAGTCAGTATTAGAATCTTACAAAATTATTATAACAGTAATGATGTTTTGCAAATAATTTATTGCCATGACTGAAACAGAATCGAATCGTTTAGTTTTTACCCCTCACAAAATTTCATTTTACCCCTCAGGGGGTAACTACCCCAGGTTGGGAACGGCTGGTCTGTGGCAACTCTCTGCCTTCTGTGTTTTATACAGGGTGTTTCAGAAGTGACGGTCAATATTCAAGCGTATGACAGGAATGGTCATTCGAAAACGAGAAGTCAAGTAAGCATGGGCTCTAAAACGCATACCTTAAGGTGCTAAGAGGAATTCTTGATCTTGGATACTGTGAAACAAATCTCTTGTGCTGCAAGCTCTTCCTGTCCATATTTTGGGAAGTGGTAGTACGGATCAAAACAAGAAAAAAATGTTCAGTAAACATGTGCCCTAAAATGCATACCTTAAAAGTTACGAGCACTTGTTCATTAGAAGATTTGTGTTTCAAAGTAGCGAATAAGTGCATTAGAAGCGTTGTGTTTCGAAGTAGCGGAGACGAACAACTGCTCGTAACTTTTAAGGTATGCATTTTAGAGCACATGTTTACTGGATATTTTTTTCTTGTTTTGCTTCATACTACCCCTTCCCAAAATATGGACCGCAAAGAGCTTGCAGTAGAAGAGATTTGTTTCACAGTATCGGAGATCAGCTATTGCTCGTAGCTCTTAAGGTATGCGCTTTAGAGCCCATGTTTGCTTCACTTTTTTGTTTCGAATGGCCATTGCTGTCATATCCCTGAATACTGACCATCACGTCTGACACGCACCGTATAAGAATTAAGCCATTCATCTGCTGAAATTCATATTCCACACCAACTTAAGTTCTGTAATAGAATATTATGGGTAACAAAATCAAATGCTTTTGGTAAGTCACAGAGTGTCCCATCGGGTGATATTTTATCATTAAATGATTTTATTGTGTGCTAAGTAAACGTGTAAACAGCTGTCTCAGTAGAGTGAGGTTGTTAAGAAGAGCAATTGGTTACAGACTGTCAAACTGAATACACAACAAAACTGGGAGACAACGCTGGGAGTTTGGAGATATCATGCTGCAGAGACGAAAGAAAGTAGAATACTCATCATAATGAAGAACACTCGACTAGTAGAGAAAGATGATAGGTAAATCAGGAACAGAACAGAATCTTCACTGTCGTATGGTATGTCATACTCTGTATACAGTCATTTGAGTGAAACATTGGACTCGTCAATAAATGCAGCTCTATGTCTACAATAAGCGTATATAAAGATAACACACACATATTTTACAACAAATCGTTGTGCACGCGCAAGAACTTTACCAGCTAGAAAGGTAAACACATGATACATTTCTTCCTCTTCGTAAAATTTTGTTCCTACTATTATAACATTTTCTTTTTAAGAATTTTTAAGGTTTTGTTTTTATAGTTTACAAATATGGGTGTATATAAAAGGAGCACATACCCCCTTTAAAAGAGAACGCTCACATACACAGAGATTATAATGTAGAAAGTACTGAGCACATCAGAAAAGCAATTAACCAGGTGCAATACAGGACGTAATAGAAAAAAGCATAACATCTAAAGAAAGAAGGAGAAATTAAAGTGATTCTATTAGTTTCTGTCGTTAAATATTTCCAGGTACTTTTAATATAGAGCCAGCCATTTGTCGTTCTCATTTTTCGAATTGGCGTCAATTTGAAGCGCTGGATCAGCGGTGAGAGAGACTACAGAAAGTCGTCACTTTGGCCCCTGAAAGAAGCATCCCATTATATCACCATCGTGATTTTGGGAAAACGCGGAAAATATGAAGCACCACCTCTCGTGTTTTGGTCTTAGTTTTTAGTTGTTGTAACTTCTTTTGAGCGCTGCTTTATTTACCCTTACCCAAATGACATTCGGCAAAGTTTGACCATTGTCATTTGGCTGTTATTTATTCCCTTTCCTCTTGCAGAACATCTGTTTCCATGTTTGTGCATCTTGTAATATGTATGAACTCTGACGTTATTCAGTCGACCGACGGCCCAGTGCGATACATTTCTCCGAAAGTTCCATTTGTCCTCTAGAAACCATCTCCTGTGAAGTCGCGGGACGCCCTTTAATCACCCTTAACCCCGCCGTAATCTTATCGCGCAAACGCCGCCTCAGGAGTGTTTGCACACGTCCCGGGTGACAGACTGTAAGGCTGTTCGTGACTCATGCGGCGGATGTCACTAACAGAGGTTTGTTTTTTCTTATCCGCGACCTTCTGCCGCTATCTTCACCCTGTCACACCGTCCTTGGCAATGAAATGATTCAGGAGTTGCTGACAAACGCGTATTCCGCCAACTGCTTTACCTGGAATGATGGTGTGATGGTCATAATCACCACAGTTTGCGCGAATGTTCTGGTTATACAAGGGCGATTTTTTCCCCACCGTGTACAAACTCTAGGGACTGATCGATGAGAAGATACGGAACAAAAAAGGTCTAAAGAACTTATGAACGGGTTCCATGTTAGAGACCATTTTATTCAATCATACAATGTTCAGAGACTGCGGTCTAACACGCGCTCTATCATGCAGCCACAGTTGCAGTATGCATGGTTTCCTCCTAAAAGACGTTACTATTGCTCACAGGTCATGCCCTGACGCCCTCTCCTGCCATAGTAATTGGTAATGTTGCGTCCGATCCACTTCTCTTGCTGACTCACCTTGTAGTGGATGTGGTACTGCGCTGTACTTAATGGTTCCGTATTCGAATCGAGAGCTTACCGACATGGTGTTTACTTACGGAAAGGCAAATGGCAACGGGCGGCGGGCAGCAAGGATCTAGTAGGAGACCTATCCCCGCCGACAATAACCACAGCATTCAATGTTTGCAGCAGTGTTTGCCGTTTGTATGCGACAAGGTCGTTTCAGGAAGCAGGAAATCATGAAGGACGTTCCCTTAATGTTCGGATACCAGACGTGGACGAAAATGAGGAGGCCGGCCGCTGTGGCCGAGCAGTTCTAGGCGCTTCAGTCTGGAACCGCGCGACCGCTACGGTCGCAGGTTCGAATCCTCCCTCGGGCATGGATGTCCTTAGGTTAGTTAGGTTTAAGTAGTTCTAAGTTATAGGGGACTGATGATCTCAGATGTTAAGTCCCATAGTGCTCAGAGCCATTTGAACCACTTGAACACTGTGGAAGGCGACGATAGTACAGGGTAAGCCAGACGACCATGTGGGACATTCTCCCCGGCAACTGTTACTACATTTATCGCTTACAGCATGTGCAGGGCTTACTAGCGACAGAATTCCCACATCGGGAGCAGTTTTGTCACTGTTTTCTTCACCAGGCAACCTCGATTCCGGGTTTTGTCATCCATCCTATTCACAGATGAGGCTACCTTCACGTGGAGTGGTATCTTCAACTTTCATAACAGTCATCTTTGGGATAATATGCAGAACCCCCCATAGCATGGTGACAGCGGATCATCAGCATCGGTGTAGCCAGAATGTGTGGGCCGGGATAATTGGCGACCGTATTTTGCGAGCAGTCTTCCTTCCACGACGTCTAGCAGGCCGGAACTGTCGGCGTTTCTTGCGGCTGACTTTACTTCCCCTGCTGCAAGAAAAGCCATTGATGAATTGAGCGGTTATATGGCTGCTACATGATGGTGCTCCAGCCCACTTCGCCGTTAAAATTTCCGGACGCATATCAGTCGTCCCTGGTGGATGGATCGCACGAGGGCGTCCAGTTTCATTGCCTGCTCGTTCGCCGGAACTCAGCCTGTGCGATTTCTGGTTATAGGGCAATCTCAGAAGTATCTTGTGTACAGAGCCAATTCCAGATGTGTAGACACTGGAGCAGTGTATTCATGCTGCCTTTGACACTGTTCGGATGCAGCCTGGCCTATGTGAACATGTGAGATAGAACATGCTACGGCGCGTGAACTCATACGTTTGGGCACATGGAAACCTTTTCAACACATACTGTAACTGTGACTGCATAGCACAGCGCGCATTAGACCGCAGTCTCTGTAACAATGTATGATTGAATGTATGGCAAATATAAATGTCGTGTGATTAGGGCCTCCCGTCGGGTAGACGGCTCGCCGGGTGCAAGTCTTTCGATTTGATGCCACTTCGGCGACTTGCGCGTCGATGGGGATGAAATGATGATAATTAGGACAACACTACACGCAGTCCTTGAGCGGAGAAAATCTCCGACCCAGCAGGGAATCGAATCCGGGCCCTTAGGATTGACAGTCTGTCGCGCTGACCACTCAGTTGCCGGTTGTAGGGCGGGCAACAAATGGTCTCTAACATGGAAGCCATGCGTTTTCGGACCTTTTTTGTTCAGTATCTTCTCACTGATCAATCCACAGAGTTTGTATACGATGGAAAAAAATCATCCTGTACACCAGACTTCTCACAGCAGTCTCTGAGTGTGGGCCTGAGGACGCTGTTGATGGCGTCTCTCTAGTATCGACCAGATAACATTAGTTCTTCCGCGGCGATATCGCCTTTATTGAGAGAGGTTTCGAGGCCTGGAAGCTAAGGATGGGGGGCTGGTAGCTCCACAGTCATGCTGCACGTCGAATGATGACTGAATATATGGGGTTGACGAAAATATGGAGACACCACAAACACCACACATTACCACGCCCAATAAGACGTAGGAAAACCTGGTGACTTTAGTAGTCAAGCGGGATGCAACAGTTGTGAGATATGCATATTACTTTTGGTTACTCTGTAAATTCGGTTTCTTACGTAAATATCAATATGCATAGCAAACACAGAACAAAACAATGCAGCTGAGTAATCTTTGACCATTGCTACAATATCTTTGGTTGCTACGCCGCTCCTGCCTGAGAGCACTAGCAAAGTTGCACACATTCTAAGTTGAGCACTGTTGAGCAGAAGACATATTTCAAAGAACGGTCAGCGAATTTTTTTATAAGTGTGATATGAGATTGATGGAAATGCAATATAAATACTTTTGATGCAGTTATGTATGAGATTGATGGAAATGCAATATAAATACTTTTGATGCAGTTATGTAGAGAGAAGCTAAGGAGATTATTTATGATTGTTTTTGGAATGTTGAAATATTGAGGTAGGCACGCAAGCGCGTAGCTTTGCTTTCTGTTACTGAGACTGTGCACTGAAGTCCAGAAAAAATGAGAACACCTTCAACGCACTAGAGATAGAACGATCATATGTACAGGACATGTACATTAGTATGTTCTGCAGAAATGATTACCATTTCAGTTACATCAGTTCAGCCTGTTGCTTAGTAGGCACACGATCCGTCATGGGCCCTGATAACTTGTTGCATGCGTGATGGTATCCACGAGTATAAGGCTCTAATGACATCATGTGGTATAGCTGTCCATGCTGCATTCGCCTGAATCCAAAGTTCATCTGTAATGGTAGATACTGGATCACAGCGCTGCACCCGTCGTTTCACCATGTCCCACACATTTTCAATTGGCGACAAATCTTGTCATCTGGAGGGCCAGGACAGAAGGCTGATACGCTGTGACACCAAGAAGGCGCGTGTTTGTGCAGCAACATGTGGTCGTGCATTGTCTTGCTGAAAAATGGCGTCTGGGGTGTTGCACAAAACGGCATGTCTACGTACCGCAGAATGTCATTCACGTAGGTCACACTCATCACAGTGCCCTGGACACCTACCAATTGTGATTTGTGGTTGTACCAAATAGTACCCCCACACCATAAGGTCTTGAGTTTGCGCTGTATGCTTTGTGCGAATGCAGTCACTGTGATGCCGCTCTCCCTGTCTGTGGGGAACCAAAATGCGGCCTACATTTTCAAACAAACATAACCTGAATTCGTCCGCAAATACTATCTGATGCCGTTCCTCTCCCCAGTGACGTCGTTCCATACGCCATTACTCTCTAGTATGTTTCTACACATTCGTCAAAGGTAGATGGAGAAGTGGTCGACGCTCACCTAACACATGCCATAGTGAACGGCGACGGACTGTTGCCCCATATAATGTACGACGCGTTACATTGTTCTACTGTTGCGCCCCAGCCGAGGAGGACATAGATCTATCCTGCAATGCCAATCGGATGGGATGTCGATCTTCTCGGAGGTGGCCTGAATGGTGCGACCTGATCCATCTCATCGTGTTCTACGGCCTACAGTGAACCATTCTGCACACACCCGTTGCACTGCCGATACACTTCGTCCCACACGAGCAGAAATTTCCCGAATGGACGCGTCACATTATCTTATGTCAATAATGGGCCCTCTTTCAAACTCACTGAATTGAAGGTACAGTTCGTGCATATGTCTGCAACGCATCCTGCACGTCTGTTCGTGTCACGCTGACCCATTACCTTCGGTTTACAGCGTCAACGACAGCCGCAGGCACATTTTGCCGGTATGTGGTGTTGCGCCACAATATCGATGTTGACCTTGAACCCATGGGCTGATATGATTCAAATGCTAATCATTTCAGCAGAACATACCAGTGAGCATGTCGTGTCAATATGAACATCCTGTCTCTAGTCGTTTAGATGTTCTGTTTTTTCTTAGAGAATTTCTCCAAGCACGTCTGACGATACGTGATTGACACCATTCCAGGACATGGGATTGGATGAAGAGGAGCAGAAGATGAATTCCCAGGTCTCCAGACCTCACACCTTGTGACTTTTATGTGAGGGACACGTAAAAGACCAACTTTTTATCCACCGTATGCCCGACACTCTTGAAAGTCAGCGACATCGCATTGTTAAATCTGTGATTTCGGTAACGAGAGATTAGATGCTTCGTGCGTGGCAGAAAATTAGTCACCTGTTTGATATTTGTCGTGTATCACATGTGTATGTGAATTCCTAAGGGACCAAAGTGCTGAGGTCATCGGTCCCTAGACTTGCACACTACTTAAACTAACATAAACTAACTTAAGCTAAGAACAACACATATACCCAAGTCCGAGTGAGGACTCGAACCTTGGGAGGGAGGGGCCGCGCAATCCGTGACATGACGCCTCAAAATGGTTCAAATGGCTCTGAGCACTATGGGACTTAACTTCTGAGGTCGTCAGTCCCCTAGAACGTAGAACTACTTAAACCTAACTAACCTAAGGACATCACACACATCCATGTCCGAGGGAGGACTCGAACTTGCGACCGTAGCGGCCGCGTGGTTCCGGACTGTAGCGCCTAGAACCGCTCGGCCACTCCGGCCGGCATGACGCCTCAAACTGGGCGTCTGTAACACGTCGTGATCACAATGAATGCACAAAAATTTGAAATTTTCTTGTTCCAGCACTTTGGAATTGTGTTTCTGTTTTTTGTAGTTTAGCAATAAATGTTTGAAATCTGTTCCTTTTTTTTGAATAGCCCTGTGCATAAGCCAAATTCAATAGAAATTAGAAATTTTAAATATTTCGACTAAAAAATCGGCGACTTGGGAATGGACTGCAGGTAGTCTGACTGCCTTTTCAGTCCTTTAAAAAGTTATCAGCTGTGCCTCAGAAACTGAAAAGTGAAAATAGTACAGAAATCTTCTGAGAAACTTATTTAACTTTAAGTTCAAAATTTTATTTCTCAATAACTATAGAGCATATGAATACAGACTGGAACATTTCCATTGATAAATCTTGTTTTTGAAGCTATACTGGAAATAGGGAGCGCTTTGTTTCTAAAAACACGCAGTAACATGTCGGAAAGAGCCAATTAATCGGGACTTCTGGTTTTAATTTTAATAAATGATTATAACGAAGTTGTAAATTACCTATCTTGGACGCTGCACGGCGCATGAAAGAACTAGAAAGCGAGATTTCGAGAGTAGTTAGAAATTTAATAAGAACGGGAGAACGTAATGAACAAAACGAGTTATAGCTCGGTAGTGGACAAAGAAAGGTGGAACTGAAACGAGAAAGGACCACCCAAAGAAGAACGAGACCTAGGTGGGAATAAGACCGGTCTGAAGGGAACGGTGAACCCTCCTTAAGGGGCCTTCACGCGTTCAGTAGTATTGTCAGACTCTCAGTGTATTGACTGCCTGAGTGCGCGTATTGATGTGTTATCAGTCCTAGAAATATGCAAGAGCAGTATTGATGGACCTCAAAATATTCTCAATACTGTCAATACACACTGAACGTGTGAGGTCAAGTATTGACTGTTCGACAATATTCTTCATTCAGATGTTGCCAGAGATTCCGAACCAGCCACGTGGCGTTAGTGTGCAGTGTTTATTTTTTCAATTCGCCGTTGTGCAGACCATAGCTCAGATTCAATTTTTAAGGAGCCTTTTTAACACAAAAGAATTTTTATAGGTGTATGCAAGGTTAATCATTGTATATGCCACATTAGAATGGTTAACAGAGGATTCTGTATAACGTTGGATACTTCATTAATTTGAAAATATAGTATAGTTTGTTGTGGACCGCACGGGATTAGCCGAGCGGTCTGATTTCGCTGCGGTCATAGACTGTGCGGCTGGTCCCGGCGGATGGCCGAATCCTCCCTCGGGCATGGGTGTGTGTGTTTGTTCTTAGGATAGTTTAGGTTAAGTAGTGTGTAAGCTTAGGGACTGATGACCTTAGCAATTAAGTCCCATAAGATTTCACATATATTTGAACTTTGTTGTTGTTGTTGTGTTTCATAACAGTTTTGAAAAACAGTTCCATTTCGAAAAATACGCTTTGTAACTGCAGTGACTGGTAAGATGTCTTGGAAACGCTTGTCAGTTTCACCAAATTATCAGTAAGCGCAAAAAGTATGACGTTAAATTCCTGAACGGGTCCTTGCCAGGCAGATATAATTGCTTAATAGGTTTCTATAGAATTTTACTGTTTGTGCTTGCTGATATTATAGAACTAAACTGCGAGCATTAAAATGATAGGTCCGTCTCCAGATATCTCTAAGTTGCTCCTAATCTCTTGTCGAATGCGATTGTCTCTCTCATTAACATAGTTTGCTTTTTTTATTTTGTCTCGTATCAACACTAATAACTTGTCAGATGATGCAGAACTCATCGGAAAATAATATGTAAAATCTTTTGGGTCCGTGAGTCTGATTTCAGTCAGTAAATTAACATGTAATTACAATGAAATGAATACCCCTAGCTGCATACAGGCGTTGATATAAGACAACGGGGACAGTTGAAAATGTGTGCCTCGACCGGGACTCGAACCCGGGATCTCCTGCTTACGTGGTAGACGGTCTATTAATCTTTTTTTCTGGGCACCAAATTGTTCTATATTGTTCTGGGCCTCAAATTGTTCTATACTGTTCGTTGAATTTTTTCGGGGTGGATGTCCGATGACACTCGTTTAGGTTCTTCGTTGATCCATTCAGTCAGGTTTTTATTACAGAGGGTTGCTAACCCTCTGACCGAACTCGCTGAGCTACCGTGCCGGCATCCATCTGCACCACCGAGAACACAGAGGATAGTGCGACTGCAGGGACTTATCTCTGGCACGCCTCCCGCGAGACCCACATTCGCAACTTACTGTCCCGCTCTATATTCATAGTGCCCCTGCCCTTTATACTCATTACTCGTGGCTTTACTGCTTTACTGCCGATTCCCTTAAGAGTTCGGGCACTGTTTGAGCTTCCGCAGAGAAGAAAATGGTCAAATGGCCGGTGAGCCTTAACTACATATAAAGATGGTATCTGTTCTTTCTGACATCTCCGAAAGAACAGATACCACCTTCATATATTTAAATTAACATGTGGCCACTCGCTCCCTTTTCAACCAATCTAGGACACATTTCCTCTTTTTCGTCGTTTTCTGTTGCTTGGAAGCTGTAGGTAATATAACTGCAGCACACGCTTTCTTCCGGGCTTTCGACGTCTTACCCTCGTGAAATGGCGCTGCCGACTGACAATATTTGTCAATATTATTAATCGTGTGGGGTCGCTTCAGTATATTGATGGTTTGAAAAAGTAGTATTGTCAATTCATATTGAACGTGTGCAGGCCTCTTTAGACGTCCATTCACTTTAGTGACAGTTCCTTTCTCTGCTTGGCAGTTAAACACCTGTATGTGCTAAATTGGCCGCTTAGAAAATGCATGGGCGATCATGCAAATTCCAAATAGAACACTGAGTTCACGCAGAAAATCTGAGCGTTGGAAATCTAGAGCGCTCCGCGTGGTTTCAGTCCAGTAGAATTAGTGTTCAAATCGGAAATAGTCGGGGTTCTGATTTTTTGAAGGTAAATTTCTGGACGATTACCTTAGGAATTACAAAAGATACACTTTTGTCGTTATTACACTGGTTTGCCAGGCAGAACATATACACATACGCAGAATGACAAGGTTCAAAAAGGCTTTGCCGTTTAATAAGGGATTGTCAAAGTTGACCTTAAATTTCTTTTCACGGAATTTATCCCTGACTTTGAAAAGTTTTTAATTTCTTTTTTCAATCTTTACTCATGATAATGTTATTTTTGAGTTATCTGCATAAAACTGATTTAGAGAGACCTAGATTTGTAAATGTGAAGTACCTTACATGCATAGCAATGAAACTACAAAATTAGCCATACAGAAGCGGGTGGTACATTTTACTTTTGATCTCATCAGACGCAGAATTTATTCCTTCTATATAGTTTGTATGAACCACTTTATTGATAGATGGTTTACTTTCAACGATATTATTGTGTTCTGAGAAGTACAGAGAATTAATCACACAAAAATTTCCAAAAGAAGTTTTCTGCAATGTAGAAAAAGAATGGAGTTTATTCAAAGGCACTTTAGTCGAAGCAGCAAAAAAAGTATGTGGCAGTACATCTGGAAAGGAAAAAATAAGGCAAACAAGTTGGTGGGATGATACGACATTCCAAGCAGTTAGAAGAAAAAATGGAGCATGCAGAAAGTGGTGGAAAACTAAAAATGACGAAGACCAAAAGGTATATAGAGGAAAAGAGGAAGAGCAAAGAAATAGTGGAAACAGCTAAGAAAAAGTCATGGGAAGAGTTTACAAAAAAACTTGAAGAAGATGTGAAGAACAATAAGAAAATGTTGTATAAAATGATGATAAATAAAAGGAAGGCTTCTGAAGTTCCAGAAAAGATGCAAACAGAGGACAGTACCATTATTGAAGATCCTGGGAATATAAAAGATCTCTGGAAAGAACATTTTAAGAAGCTGTTAAACGCTGAGGAGCAGGTACATGAGGGAACAACAAATATGTAGAAATTGAGAGAAGTTGGGAAGCAGAATTACGACAAATTACACGGGAAGAATTGGAAAAAGCTGTGAAGAAGATGAATGGGGGGAAAGTCCCAGGACCTCATGAAGTATCAATGGATATGATAAGAGGGAATGCAGTGGCTATATAGAGTACTGTCAAGTGAGTGGAGAAATAGTACAATACCTGATGACTGGAGAACAGGAGACATTGTTCCCATCTTCAAGAAAGGCAATAAAAGACTTTGTAAAAACTACAGATGAATAACCCTTATGAGTCATACAGCCAAGATTTTTGAAAGAATTTTACTAAATCGAATAAGTGAAAAGATAGAAAAGGAGCTGAGTGAAGAACAGCATGGGTTTAGGAAAGGAAGAAGCACGATAGACCCGATATTTTCTAGCCGTCAACTGATGGAAAAAAGTTGGGAACATAACAGAAGGGTGATAATGGTTTTTATAGACATAGAAAAGGCATATGACTCAGTTGACAGGGAAAGACTCTGTGAAGAAATGAAGAAGATAGATATAGAAGATGGATACATTAATGTTATAAAGACAATGTACAGAGGACACAATTGTAGAATTAGAACACCATTGGGGAGCTCTGAATACTTCGAAATAAGATAAGGACTTAAGAAAGAAAGTATTCAATCTCCTGCACTTTTTAATGTTGTGATGGAGGGAATAAATAGGGCAGTTAAAGATATAGAAAAGAAAAAGATAAAAACATGATTTTTGCAGATGATATGGTAATATTGGGTGAGAAAGAGGTAGATGTACAGTTACAGCTTGATGCGTGGAAGGAAATAATGAAAATGTATGGCTTAAAAATAAATAAAGATAAGAGTGAAGTAATGGTATTTAGAAGAGAGAAAGAAATCAACGGAAATATTACCTTGAATGGAGAAGCCCTCAAAGTGGTAGAAAGTTTCACTTATTTAGGGAATGAAATATCTAGGGATGGAAGAATAATTAACGAAATTAATAGGAGGTTACAGAAGGGAGACAATTTCTACTAATCAATAAAACACCTGATTTGGAATAATGAAGTTTCAGAAAGAGCAAAATTCCTTATGTATAAGAATTATTACATCCCTATTGTCACATAGGGTGGAGAAACATGGACAATGACAGAAAGGGACTGGAGCAGACTGCAAGCAGGGGAAATGAAATTTCTCAGAGCAGTTAAGTGAAAAACAAGAATGGACAGAGTAAGGAATGTAGAGATCAGAAAGGACCTCAAACAAGAAAGTATGAGAGAAGAAATTGAAAGGAAGAGATTAAGATGGTATGGGCATGTTAAGAGAATGCATGGGCAGAGACTCCCCAACATTATGGATGAACTAAAGATGGATGAGAAAAGACCTAGAGGGCGCCCAAGAACACGGCGGAAAATGGGAGTGAGAATATCTGTAGAAAGGAGAGGTGTGACTTGGCAGCAAGTGGAGGAAGAAACGTGCTGGGAGGATTGAGCCAAATGGAGAGGACTCGTCACCACCCCAGTAGCTGGAGCAGGATTTGGATATAGATAGATAGATAGATATTACCATAAAACAGAGGTTAAAACGAACATTTTTCATGAACATGTAAAATTGGTCCAATTTTGAGGAGCACTAGTAAAGAAACGAGTGGTCCAAACATTATGCAGATGGTCTCATTCAATGCAAAATTTCATGCCCAACAATTTTTAATTCCACTATGTTTTCGATATTGTGGGTCATTTACGAGATATAATCACAAAACCGAAAAAACATCCCTTCTTCGGGTACATTTTTGCCCTCCCCCCCCCCCCCCCCCCCCCCCCAACACTTTTCCACAACTCCGCCGAGGGGGAAAACCTAGTATAGTCATACTGGGACACAAACAAAGCCATTAAAACAATAAAACCTTTTGCAGAAATTATATCCGATTTGTCTAATTTTTAGGTTTAATCCTACTGGAGTATTTACTACTGGCGTTGATGTGGTCTCGCAGTGGGGAATGAGAGCGCTTGAGTGGCAGAGCGGTGACGCGGTTCCAGCTGCTGCTGACGTTGTGTGCTGCTGCCGCCGCTGACGTCGTCTTTATTTCGGTGTCGGTCAATGCAGGCAGCGTCGCTTGCCACCCGCCAGCCGGCAGGCAGGAATTGTAAACAAGCCAGGAGGCAGCGTAGCGCCGAGCCGCTCCCTGTCTCCACGCGCTCGTCCGTCGTGACGGGATGACCGAATATAGGCGTGATGGCAGCGCGCGCTCGCTCTCGGAACCGTGCAATACTGCTCCAGGCCACTGGAGGCGCAATTCGCCGTCCGCGGTTCGTTGACACTTCTGTGACTCACAACACTGTCGTGATTCCATTTGAGGCCTCTCCCCTTCCTGTTCCGTTTCGCCGAGGCACGTCCACAACGGCTACCACGTAGGGCGTTTTTTATAAAATATCGATTTATCGATAGAACGATATTTTACCAGGTTAGTATCTATATATGTCGGCTATATTTATTCTACTGATACATCAATATATCGATATCAAGAAGACTATAGCGAATGACGATATATTTATTTTATGTTATATTTTCTCACAATTTTTGGTAAAAATTTGTAGTTGTTGTTCTGAGATTGTAGTAGAAAATAATTTTACTTTCACTGTGTGAAGGAGTCTTACTACTTTTCATATCTGGATCTCCTAAAGCGACTAAGTTCAGCAACTTTTGCAATCAGAATAATTGCCAATTTTGAGGATGTAGAAATTAGTAAGCTAATATACTTTGCATACTTCCACTCTCTCATGTCATACGGTATAATATTCTGGGGCAATTCAACACTTAGGAAAAAGGTATTCACTGCTCAAAAGAAAGTGGTTAGACTAGGGTGACCAAACGGCCCGGAAAACCGGCATTGTCCCGGTTTTCGCCCCTGTCCCGGAATTCAGTTTTTAAATACATTTCGTGAAACTCTCTTAAATTTTTGGGATTTAGCTATATTAAAGGAAATACAACAGAAGGAATTAATACATTTTAGCTTATATGTCTAAAACCTCCATTGTCCCATACTAGTAATCACAGTATCAGGCAATAATTTACTTTGAGCGGTACTTTGGTCAACAAGTAGTAAATTGTATTATTGTAACAGAGCTATGAAACCGTCCGATTGTCGCGCCACTTATTCACACATTCATTGTCAGAACAGTGTAGTATTTGATGTTTTGTCAGAAAAACTGCGATAGTTTTTCCTCATATTAGTGGTATTATTGCTGGAGTACTGTGAAACGCAATGCCGAAACGTGCCTGCAAGTTCAGTGACTGTTCATTCCAAGGAATGGAATTTCATTAAGAAAGGTCGTTTAGAAGTCATGGTGTACATTCCGACATAGTTGACCACATCAGGTCAAAGAAACACATTAACAGGTACAGTGCAGCAAAACCCTACAAAATTATTTTGTGAAACATCAGTCAAGTGAAGAGACGAAAGTTCGAGCAGCCTAGCTTACACTAGCCTACCACACGGTGAAACATCACCAAACTTATAGATCTAGTGGCTGTACTAATAAGCTTAACAGCATTATGTTTGATGATTCTTCCATTGCAAAAAAGTTTAGTTCAGAAAGAACTCAAGTGTTAGCCTTAGTGAAAGGAGTTATTTCTCCCCAGAGTGTAAAGGAAAGCCTTGAATACATCAAAAAGTCTTCTTTCTACGGGATATCCACTGATTCCAGCAATCATAAAGCTACTAAAATATTTCCGTTTGTTTTTCAGTTTTTCAATATTGATCAGGGAATTCAGACCATGCTTTTGAAGGTGAGTTCCCTACCTAATGAAACATCTGATGTAATTTCAAGATTTTGTATGAATACTATCAAATGTTTGATCTTGAGAAAAATAAATGTGTGACATTTTGTGGAGACAACACCAACACAATCTTTGGTGGTTTAAAACGACAAGGCAAATGCAACGTATTTACCAAATTAAAGGCAACATTGCATGAAAACATTGAAGGCATAGGGTGCCCTGCACATTTTTTACACAATAGCGTGCAGACATCTGCTGACAGTTTAAGCCAGGCAGTGTGGTTCAGCGCCCCGTCCGCGACCGTGTGTCGCTAGTGTCGGTATATGAGCTAGAGAGATAGAGAGACAGCTGCGGAGCGAATGAGACCGCACAACAGCTCTCTGCGGTGGACTGTCCTGCAGTCAGATCCAACGCAAACAAAATAACAGAGAAAGCGCGCCTCTGTAAAAAGAGGGTGCTGAGCGCCAAAACAAGCAAACCATTTACTGTTTAGGTAACAACTAGTGTTCGTGTGGCAGAATTACTACGCAAAGCTTCAGGCAACAATATCCAAAACAAGAATCGAAGAACATCTTAGCTGTTTTCTGACCCACAGGTTCATTCTATTAGTACTGCACGTGCACACTCGTCATATGTACAATAGGCGTCTTCTGAAAAATATATCAGTTTCTTAAGTGAACTAGAGTCATAAATCTTCTATTTTAGAAATAACTTTATGTGAGGGATATAGAGTCTCGTTCTTACTGTTAGCAGTTACAAGTAAATATTTTTTGTTATACTTCGGGCTACATCTCTTTGTATCTCTTTTCAGAGGTTAGAAATCGGATCCTTAGTTTGCTGTTTTGTAAGTAATAATTTTAACCGACCAAGTTCGAAAACTTATAAAAAATAGAATTAAGGTTTAAAGCTCTTTAATTCTTACAGTCAACATTGTTAAAGAAGACAATTAACATTTTACACTTTTTTCTTTTTCGAGGAAACGGTTATGTCAAAGTTTGGTACAATATTCCCTGAGACTGACAACCTCAAAGAATTAGTCAAATTTTTATCGCCAAGTAATGATCGGTTCTTAGTTTTAGCAAGCTTTAAAAGAGAGAAAAAGCGCTCACAGATATACGTGGAACCAATCGTTGAGAGAACTTAGGCCACGTGCTTATGCAAAAGAGGATATTTCTCTCGTGGAAGACAGCTGTAAAAGTCATCCAAAGTTTTAGACATGAGAAAGTGGTCCTTCAGGCGGATATCGCACTGTAGGTCAATCAGCTCTAGTTGAAGCACTTGTGAGACGTCCTCTGCCCGAAGGGAAAACGGGCGAACAAATACATCTAAGGCCGAATGAAGCTCACATATCTCCAAAAGTCTGTTTTCAAACCGTTCTTGTAATTCGCAAATGATTGCAACATAATCTGATAAATCCACATCTTCTTTAACGTTGTCTAGTGCAGGAAAGTGTCCACAATTCTTATCGCGCAATTGTTTTTCCCACAAAATCAGTTTTTTTAAAAAAATGCTCGAATCGTCTGCACTAAATCAGCGACATAGTGATTTTCGCGTTGGAGTGAAATGTTCAAAAAATCCAAATTCGCCACCCACTTAGGATCACAAAGTAATTCTTCTGGACGTCGTTTCATTTCCAAAAATGTATTTATTTCGCCCCTCAAGGAGAAAAACCGATGAAGCACCTTTCCTCTTCTCAGCCATCTTACTTCGGTGTGGTAGGGGATGTCCGGGTATTCCACTTCGATATCAGCCAGAAATTCTTTAAATTGGCGATGTGTGAGTCCATGCGAGCGAAGATAATTAACCGTTCGAAGAACTGTGTCCACAACATTTTTTATGTTGACAATCTTCGCACAAAGTGCCTCCTGGTGTATCAGACAATGGACTGTCGCGAATAAGGAACAGCCAACTTCAGCCATTTTTGACCTCACGTAACTCAGAAATCCAGTGCGCATCCCTCGTAGCGCAAGGGCTCCATCCCTTGTTACACTGGTCTGGCGTCCCCATTTTAAACCCGTTGACTCTAACACGTTTTACACGGCTAGAAAAATGTCCAAACCCGTGGTTGTGTCTTTTAATGGTATAAGATCGAGAAATTCTTCGGTGACACGCAGATTGTGGTAGACACCTCGAATGAATATGACGAGCTGAGATATGGCCGCAACGTCCGAGGACTCGTCAAGAGCGATAGAAAGCGAAATGAAGTTTGCCGCTCTCTCCATTAATTGCTGCTCCATATCTGAGACCATACCTTCGACTCTGTGAGCAACAGTTTCAGGCGAAAGAGCTATTTTTTCAGTTTTTTCCGAGAGGTCAGGTGGACAAATACAAGCCGCCTACTCGACCAGGCAGTCCTTGATGAGATTCCCAGCAGCAAAGGGTTTCCCTGCTTTCCCAATTCTCAGCGATCATTTGTAGCTTGCGCGCAAACTTTGACCACCTGTTTCCTGCTCGTACCACACCAAAAAAGAACATACAATTAATTTTGTACAATCCTTTTTTAAAACACTTTTATCACTTTAACAATTAATTGTTTCGTTCATTGAAACTCAAATAAAAAACTAACCAAAAAGATTGGTTTTAGATGCGTTTTCCCCCAGTTCCACTGAAAAGGTCAGCGATGTGTAGTCGCAAAATAAATTTTTATCTATTGCAATATTTGCGTACAGCGGCATGGCGAGGCTCGGAGGGCGGTCCGCACGGCCAGCTAACGATATGGCTCGGCTACTGGGACAACATACGAATTCGCCCGGGGCGCTGGCCGCAGGCGATCGCTGGCGCTAGCACCCCAAGGGCACATTTTGGACGACCCTGGTTTAAGCTCTGATGTTGAAACTATCGCCATGAAGGTACACTCACACTTTTACATATATACTGTTAGATCAGAGAGGCTTAAGGAGTTCTGTGATTATGTGGGAACTGAATATATGAATGTAATGTGTCATTCGAAAACTCGCTGGTTATCACTGTTTCCAGCAGTTGAAAGAGTAATCCGCCTGTTTGAACCGTTAAAAGTTTTTTTCCTAAATGAAGCCAAAGCCCCCAAAATATTGGTTCAGTTTTTTAGTAACGCTTCAAGTGAAGCCTACTTATGGTTAATTCACAGTCAGCTTAGCACTTTGCAGAGTGGTATAAAGCAAATTGAGGGAAGCACGAAAAGTGTAATAGAGGTAAATGATGTTTTGAAAAATACTTTGGAAACTGTTACTAAGAGGAGAGAACAGCAGTTCATTTCTTTTAATGTTAAATTTGTCCTTAAAAGAGCAGAAGTATCAGAAGCAGCGGAAAGGAGTTTTAGAGAAGAAGTTAACAAGCTTTATGACACTTGTGTAGAATATCTCAGCAAATGGACCGCCTCTTATTTACCCTCATCGCCGGTGTTTGATTGGATGTTACTGAAGAGAGTGCCAAAATGGGAAAGTGTTGAAGAGACAGTTTCTTATTTGAAGAGTAAAGACATTGAAATCGATGATTCCATTCTCTTTGATCAGTTCGGCATACTGACAAATTTTCTTGTAGAAAGTCTTCACAAGTGGAATGATGGAAAAAAACCACCATTGGAACGTCATGAGAAGTGGGTGAGTTTTTTTAAAAGCTGTGACTGTCTTCAGCACTACTCTGAGTTGGTAATAATTGCAAGGTATTTATTTGCAATCGCAGGCCATAATGCCAATGTGGAAAGAATATTCTCGTTCATGAATATCCAGTGGACTGATGAAAGAAACAGAATGGAGGTGGACTCTCTTGAAGCAATCCTGCAGATCCTGTACAACTACAAAATGGATTGTGCCGAGTTTTATCACTGTGTCTCAAAGAACAAAGACATGATCAAGAAGGCTGGAGGCAGTGAAAAATACCCTTTTCTCCAAGGATAGTCAATTCCATCTACAAGTGCTCAGTAATATTAAAGCTCATGTTAATATTAATTGATTAAAAGTTGAATGGCTGTAAAATTTTCTAAAATCGTAATACATTTCTTTGTTAACTGTATACGTTTATTAAATGGCATTAATTATACAGATAATCTAGATTATATCAATCTTTTGTATCCTCTTATTAGTTATTATAATCGGGTTAACAAAATGGATCAACAAAACATTAATATTTAAAATTAAGAAACCTGGTTACATGTGGAATGAGGTGTCCATTGGCACCCGGGTGGATGTGTCCCGGTTTTCACGGAAAATAATTTGGTCACCTTAAGTTAGACTAATGTGTGGGGTTCACAGACGCACATCTTGTAGGCATCTGTTTAAAAGGTTAGGAATTCTTATAACTGCTTCACAGTACATTTACTCAGTAATGAATTTTTTTATCAACAGCATGGACCAGTTGAAAATCAACAGCGACATTCATGGTTACAATACCAGAAAAAAGAAAGACGTACACTATACTTTACTTAACCTATCTTTGGCACAGAAAGGGGCAAAATATGCTGCTATAAAACTTTTTGATAAATTACCAGATGAAATAAAATGTCTGACAGACAGCAGTAATAGTTTCAAAAACAAATTGAAATCATACCTCCTTGACAACTCCTCCTATGCCATAGATGAATTCTTGAATATGAGTAAATAAATCTGGAGATATAATATATGCATTTTGTGCCATTTAAGGGAATGGGATAGATAATAGAAATATTTAGGTATAACACTATAATGTAAACAAAAAAAAACTTCTTTCCTGTGAGAATTTCTTGGGAATTTGACACGTCCCACACCATAACGGTTTTCCGTGCTATTGATCAATGGAACACGTAACTAACTGACTTACTGAGCTTACGTCCTATCTTTCTCATTTGGCTGTATGAAGCAAGTACATGTGGCACAAAAAAAATTGCGTTACGGGAATGGAACAACAAGATTTCTGATGTGAGGAAATAGCACACCAGTTGCATTGAAAAAACAATTTTTAACGCAACTAGTGTGCTATTTCTTCACATCGGCATCCTTCAAAAACAGTTGCTGAAAATGTTGAACGATAATCTACATGACAAGACTGGTCTTTGCGGTGGACAGGGACGTGTGAATTGAAGTGCTGACGTAAGCGGCCCTCGACGCTACCAACAGAAACTCCAACGTTGAGCTTCAGTAGGCAGTTTTTACGCTGCAGCTGCTAGGTCGCTGGTGTTGGCAGAAACGAAAAAACTGCGAAGTCGATATGAAGTGTTCCGGAAAAATCCGATGTGATGAAACCTAGCGATGGACCCGTCGGACACCCTTTATTGTGCCACTTACCTGCAATTAGCATTGTTAGCCAAGCGTGAACGTGCATTGTTTTCCTTTCAATTCTTTCTCTAGGGGGGGGGGGGGGATTACACCTCTAAAACCGTCAGTATATTTACAATGCGCACCCTATATTTTTATACGCAAGTACTTCGATATTTTATCCATCAATACATCGATATTTGTATTCAATGCATGGGAACGGACAACGATATTTTTGTAAATATCGATGTATCAGATTCCCGATATTTTTGAAAATATCAACAGTCCTGTCACGTATCTCACAACGAAACGTCTCGAAGGTTTGGACGATAATCAGTGTAAACTGTTATGTAGAACGCGGAATCAGTTACCAGTTACAATTATAGCAGCATCGGCAGCAAGTGAGCAGGTTAACTCACCTCACACGGAAGAAGAGAGGCAACTTGTATACCTGCGTCAGCAGAGCCCGTTTCATGACTCACGGTATGTGTCGTGGTTTCGTGATCGTGTACTGCCAAACGGACCAAGCGTCTGTCCTCTCGGGCGCTAAAAGCGCTGTCGTTGAGATCCAGAAAGTCTAAATCTATATATACATCTACATCTGTATGCCACAAGCTGCATCACGATGCCTGGCGAAGCGAACCTCTGGTACCACTATCGGAAAAGAAAAAAATAGACGTGACATGAGACACCAGGACACAACAAGCAATAAGAATGACAGACATCTCGGAGGCAGATTGCGAAACTGATCAAAGCAACGGTTCAGACGATGACAACTACAACTTCATTTGCCAAATCACCTAGTACATAAACCGTGACGTGTGGCTATACCTACAGTCACATAAAAGCTGTATAGCAAAAGTAGGTGCATAGCTTAGTCACAACACAAAGCAACGGTGGGCGTATGGCTAGATTTCTTTCTGAAATATGCCTCCGCTACACTTTGGTGATGGCTTCTACAACTCACCTCTTGTTTACTATCATCTTTAAATTTCCTTCGTTTTCAAAAATAAGTCTCCAATAGATGTATCTTATACTTTGCTTTAATTATTGATGGTGGCAAGTAACCATCTTATATTTCCTTTCCTATTTTCTAAATTACCAAAATTTTTGCTTAACACCCTCAATTTCCGTTAACTACTTCAGTTTTCTTTGTAACTCATTGTTAGTGCTTTGACTTTTTATTGCTGCAAACAACATTTGCTTGTAATAGGGAACAATTCATGTTATCACATGAGAAATGGTAAAATGTACGACCTCTTTTAAAGAAATAGACAATATCTCTCTAAATATACAATAAATGAAATAAGAAACGAAATGAGAACTACTGTCATTTTTTTCCTTCTCTGTTGCATCAGAGAATGGTGCGTGGGAAAAACGATTGTCTATAAACTTTTGCGTCAGCTTTAATTTCCCATATTTTCTGGTCTCTGTCATATCGCGGAACATTTTTACGAGGAAATAATACATGGCCCGTGTGTTCTTCGAACATACGCCCTCTGTTTCAACAGTAACCCCACGCAACGCCTCTCTCGTAGCGTCTGCCATAAAAAGTTTGTTGAACGTCCCCGCAAAGCTCTCGGGCGACTAAACGATACCATGACGAGACGTGCAGCTCTGCTTTGCATCTTCTGCATGTCTTCTGGTAGTTCTATTTGCTAGCGGTGCCAATCCATATTTCACTATCATACAACGCTGTATTCCAAACGTACATTCTTAGAAATTCCTTCCTCAAATGAAGCCTATGTTCAATACTAGTAGCCAGTGCCAGTCTGCTTTTTATGTCCTCCTTGCTCCGAGCGTCATGGGTTATTTTGCTGCTAGGTAGCAGAATCCTTTAATGACATTTACTTCTCTTTGTTCTCATTTCTGCTATTTACTTTCATGTTTCTTTGATTTACTCTCAATCCATATTAAGTATGTGTTAGACTGTTTATTCTACTCAAGGCATCCTGTATTACTTCTTCTCTTCCACTGAAGATGGCGAATCTTAGCACTGATATCCTTTCACCTTGGATTTAAACCCCATTATTAAATCTTTCTTTTAATTCCGACATTGCTTCTTCGATGTGTGAGTTGAGTGATAGAGGCGAAAGACTACATTCCTCTCTTACAACATTTTTAATCCGTGCGCTTCGTCCTTGTTCTTCCACTCTTATTGTTCCCTCTTGGTTCTTGTACGTATTGTATGTTATCCATCTTTTCCCATAGTTTCCTCAAGACGAGCTGATCGTCACCTAACAGATCGTGAACACTTTTTTGGAGCCTTCTGTATATTATTTTTATCAGAACTTGAATGCATGAACTGTTAAGCTGACTGTGTGATAATTCTCGCACTTGTTAGCTCTTGATATTTTCGGAATTCTGTGGTTGATGCTTTCCCAAAAGTCTGATGCTACGTTGCCAGTCTCAAACTTCCAAACACCATTGCGAATGGTCGTTTTGTTGCAACTTACGGCAATGATTTCAGAAATTCCGATGGAATATTATCTATAACTTGTGCGTTATTTGATCTGAAGTCGTCCAAAGCTCTTTTAAAGTCTGATTCTAACACTGTATCACACATATCTTCCCTGTCGACTCCTCTTTCTTCTTCCATCAGACAAGTCCTCCCTCTGACATAGGTCTGCAATGCATTTTTTTCACCTATCCGCTCTCGCCTTTGCATTTAACAGTGGAATTCTCGCTGCACTCATAATGTTACCGTACTTGCTTTTAATTTCTCCAAAAGTTGTTTTGACTTCTCTATATGATCAGTCAGTCCTTCTAACAAACTGTTTTTAGTGAGTCTCTACGACGCCACGCGTGCTGTGGCGCATGGCCTGGCTGAACTCATCAACTCCCTATTCGTATGACAGTAGTGGTATGCCAACCACCGCTGGCAACTTCTTACACGAGGCGTAACAAAATCTTCCCGCAAACAAATCACATTCAAATGCGTTTTCTGAATAAGAACCTCGCTGCATAACCTTTCCTTGTATCTTTCCTAGACGGCATTACTCCAATCTACGTTTTACGGTTGCGCTATACGCTAACCATCTATATATATCCAAACATGTCGCATGGTGCATGACACACTGACTTTTGTTGTATACAAAATTCCTGGGTGCTTCAATTTTAATGGTCGACGGTGTAAGCGGCTGGTGTTAGAGCATCGTCACTCTTTGTTAAACACATCTGATGGAAGTAAGTCCTTGGATTTACTGGAGCGGGGGGGAGGTGGGGGGGACAAAAATGTTGAAAAATCACGAGAATTGTGTGCATGAACAAAAATGCACATGCTGGCCAAGCCTGCAGGTTACACTCAGATTTGATCACGAACGGCACCTGTGCTTTGCAGTGTCTTCAACACGTTGCAACTGTAAGTCATGGTCAAGACAGTGTTCTGTGTACACTGGTGTCCGAAATTGGAGCTTTATTTTACAGGTCCGTCATGATCACATAAATTTTTAAATTTCACTATGACCGGTTTCGGATGATGCCATCTTCATATCATAAAATATTTTGATGTAGTATCAACGTCAAACTAAACATGTAGGTACATGGGTAAGTGTACTGTCTTTTTAGCCATCGACATTTGTTAAGCGGTGCTTGCCCACCACTTTGCCCTCAACCTCTGATGGCTCCCCATTCCCTGACGGAATGCTTTGTTTTTCTTTTTTTTTCAACACTTGCGTTCCGGTTTATGATTGCTGTCTCACTTATCGGCCATTCTAGCGAACGACGCGCGGGCTATCGACCGCGTTCTGCTTTTTATGCGTCGTAGCAATATGGCGAAGGACATTTAATCTTTAGTTCAGGACCTCAGTTACTCTGTGGCGTATTTTATGGACGTTTCTCCAAGTCCCCTGCTTTTAGCTGTGTTTCCTTCCGTCGATTGGGCTTAACGTGTAGTCGTTTTTAACTCTTTTTTTTTGTCTTCTACAGCTGTGACATATATACGTATGATCGGAGTTGTTTTTGCGACCTAAAACAAAAGAAAACAAAACATTGTAATTTGTTGTGTTCATTGTTTTTGTACACTGAAGCGCCAAACTGGTATATGCATGATTATTCAACTACAGAGATCGTAAAAAAGCAGAATACAGCGTTACGGTCGACAACGCATATACAATCCTGGAAATGGAAAAAGAACACATTGACACCGGTGTGTCAGACCCACCATACTTGCTCCGGACACTGCGAGAGGGCTGTACAAGCAATGATCACACGCACGGCACAGCGGACACACCAGGAACCGCGGTGTTGGCGGTCGAATGGCGATAGCTGCGCAGCATTTGTGCACCGCCGCCGTCAGTGTCAGCCAGTTTGCCGTGGCATACGGAGCTCCATCGCAGTCTTTAACACTTGTAGCATGCCGCGACAGCGTGGACGTGAACCGTATGTGCAGTTGACGGACTTTGAGCGAGGGCGTATAGTGGGCATGCGGGAGCCCGGGTGGACGTACCGCCGAATTGCTCAACACGTGGGGCGTGAGGTCTCCACAGTACAACGATGTTGTCGCCAGTGGTCGGCGGAAGGTGCACGTGCCCGTCGACCTGGGACCGGACCGCAGCGACGCACGGATGCACGCCAAGACCGTAGGATACTACGCTGTGCCGTAGGGGACCGCACCGCCACTTCCCAGCAAATTAGGGACACTGTTGTTCCTGGGGTATCGGCGAGGACCATTCGCAACCGTCTCCATGAAGCTGGGCTACGGTCCCGCACATCGTTAGGCCGTCTTCCGCTCACGCCCCAACATCGTGCAGCCCGCCTCCAGTGGTGTCGCGACAGGTGTGAATGGAGGGACGAATGGAGACGTGTCGTCTTCAGCGATGAGAGTCGCTTCTGCCTTGGTGCCAATGATGGTCGTATGCGTGTTTGGCGCCGTGCAGGTGAGCGCCACAATCAGGACTGCATACGACCGAGGCACACAGGGCCAACACCCGGCATCATGGTGTGGGGGGCGATCTCCTACACTGGCCGTACACCTCTGGTGATCGTCGAGGGGACACTGAATAGTGCACGGTACATCCAAACCGTCATCGAACCCATCGTTCTACCATTCCTAGACCGGCAAGGGAACTTGCTGTTCCAACAGGACAATGCACGTCCACATGTATCCGGTGCCACCCAACGTGCTCTAGAAGGTATAAGTCAACTACCCTGGCCAGCAAGATCTCCGGATATGTCCCCCATTGAGCATGTTTGGGACTGGATGAAGCGTCGTCTCACGCGGTCTGCACGTCCAGCACGAACGCTGGTCCAACTGAGGCGCCAGGTGGAAATGGCATGGCAAGCCGTTCGACAGGACTACATCCAGCATCTCTACGATCGTCTCCATGGGAGAATAGCAGCCTGCATTGCTGCGAAAGGTGGATATACACTGTAATAGTGCCGACATTGTGCATGTTCTGTTGCCTGTGTCTATGTGCCTGTGGTTCTGTCAGTGTGATCATGTGATGTATCTGACCCCAGGAATGTGTCAATAAAGTTTCCCCTTCCTGGGACAATGAAGTCACGGTGTTCTTATTTCAATTTCCAGGAGTGTATAAGAGAACAAGTGTCTGGAGCAGTTGTTAGATCGGTTTCTGCTGCTACAGTGGCAGGTTATCAAAATTTAAGTGAGTTTGATGGTTCAAATGGCTCTGAGCACTATGGGACTTAACATCTGAGGTCATCAGTCCCCTGGAACTTAGAAGTACTTAAAGCTAACTAACCAAAGGACATCACACATCCATGCCCGAGGCAGGATTCGAACCTGCGACCGTAGCGGTCGCGTGGTTCCAGATTGAGCGCCTAGAACAGGTCGGCCACTGCGGCCGGCGGTGAGTTTGAACATTTGTGATAAAGTCGGCGTACGAGCCATGGGACACAGCATCTTCGAGGTAGCGATGAAGTGGGGATTTTCCCGTACGACCATTTCACGAGTGTAACGTGAATATCAGGACTACGGTAAAACATCAAATCTCCGACGTCGCTGCGGTCGGTAAAATATCCTGCAAGAACTGGACCGTCGACGATTGGAGAGAATCGTTCAACTTGACAGGAGTGCAAGACTTCCCCAAATTGCTGCAGATTTCAGTGATGGACCGTCAACAAATTCTCAGCGTGCGAACCATTTAACGAAACATCATGGATATGGGCTTTCGGAGCCGAAAGCCCACTCGTGTATCCTTGATGACTGGACGATATGAAGCTTTACATCTCCCATGGGCCCGTCAGCAACGACATTGGACTGTTGATGACTGGAATCATGTTGCCTGGTCGGACGAGCCTCGTTCCAAATTGTATCGAGCGAATGGACGTGTACGGGTATGGAGACAACCTGTTGAATCCATGGACCCTGCATATCAGCAGCGGACTGTTCAAGCTGGTGGAGGCTCTGTAATGGTCTGGGGCGTGTGAAGTTGGAATGATATGGGACTTCTGGTACGTCTAGATACGTCTCTGACAGATGACAGGTACGTAAGCATCCCATCTAATCACCTGAATCCATTCATGTACATTGTGCTTTCCGAACGACGTGGACAATTTCAGTTGGACAATGCGACACCCCACATATCCAGAATTGGTCCAGGAACACTATTCTGCGTTTGAACACTTCCGCTGGCTACCAAACTCCCCAGACACAAACAAACATTATTGAGCATGTCTCGGATGCCTTGCAACGTACTGTTCAGAAGAGATCTCCACCTCCTTGTACTGCGTGCTGTGGCACTTCTGCGTGCTAGTGGGAGCCCTACACGATATTAGGTAGGTACACCAGTTTCTTTGGCTCCTCAATGTATATTATTGTCCAACCCCTCTGCACTCCGGCGATTGGCCTAAATTGCACCTTCCCATCGAAAGCGTGTGAATTTAAGGCGAAAGCAGTGCAACGCTAGAGTGTACCCGAGTTCGGTGCCGGCAAAAGTACAGCCTTCTTGCCTTTCCGGGCACCTCGGCCTTTTGTTTCGGTCACGCGCGTGCCCGCTACGGCAGCGGAAGCGTTATGGCGCGCAGTTCCCTACAGAAAGAGGCGGCTCAGAAGGCTGGCAGCGGCCGGCGCCTGTGTGCAGCTGCGTTCGCCGCCCACGCAGCAGCGTGACGCACGACACACGCCCGTGTGCTGCGTGCCGTGCGCTGCTACCTGACAGGAATGTCCGCCATGCGGCGCGTGCCGTGTCTGCTGGCGCTGCGCCTGCAAGGTCGGTACCAGGGCGCGCCCTTCCTGCCCCCCGTCAGGACCTGCCATTTCGGGTCAGTCCATTTATTTATTTATTTTACGTTCGATATGCCATATGCCTTTACAGTGCTACACACATTCAGCACGGGGAACTTAATTAACACTTCCAATAAACGATAATCTGGGAATCGACAAACTCAACCATATCAACAGACTGATACCGTATTCGATTCATTCTATTTTACACTACTGGCCATTAAAATTGCTACACCACGAAGATGACATGCTACAGTCGCGAAATTTAATCGAAAGGAAGAAGATGCTATGATATGCAGATGACTAGCTTTTCAGAGCATTCACACAAGATTGGCGCCGGTGGCGACACCTACAACTTGCTAACATGAGGAAAGTTTCCAACCGATTTCTCATACACAAACAACAGTTGACCGGCGTTGCCTGGTGAAACGTTGTTGTGGTGCCTCGTGTAAGGAGGAGGAATGCGTACCATCACGTTTCCGACTTTGATAAAGGTCGTATTGTAGCCTATCGCGATTGTGGTTTATCGTACCGCGACACTGCTGCTCGCGTTGGTCGAGATCCTATGACTGTTAGCAGAATATGGAATCGATAGGTTCAGGAGGGCAACACGGAATGCAGTGCTGGATTCCAATGGCCTCATATCACTAGCAGTCGAGATGACAGGCATCTTATCCGCATGGCTGTAACGGATCTTTCAGCCAGGTCTCGATCCCTGAGTCAAGAGATGGGGACGTTTCTAAGACAACAAACATCTGCACGAACAGTTCGACGACGTTTGCAGCAGCATTGACTATCAGCTCGGAGACCGTGGCTGTGGTTACCCTTGACGCTGCGTCACAGACAGCAGCGCCTGCCATGGTGTACTCGATGACGAACTTGGGTGCACGAATGGCAAAACGTCATTATTTTCGGATGAATCCAAGTTCCGTTTACAGCATCATAATGGTTGCATCCGTGTTTGGGTACGTCGCGGTGAACGCACATTGGAAGCGTGTATTCGTCATCGCCATATTGGCGTATCACCCGGCTTGATGGTATGGGGTACCATTGATTACACGTCTCGGTCACCTTTTGCTCGCATTGACGGCACTTTGAACAGTGGACGTTACATTTCAGATGTGTTACGACCCGGTGGTTCTACCCTTCATTCGATCCCTGCGAAACCCTACATTTCAGCAGGATAATGCACTAGCGCATGTTGAAAGTCCTGTAGGGGCCTTTCTGGATACAGAAAATGTTCGACTGCTGCCCTGGCCTGCAGATTCCCAGATCTCTCACCAATTGAGAACGTCTGGTCAATGGTGGTCGAGCAACTGGCTCGTCACAATACGCCAATCACTACTCTTGATGAACTGTGGTATCGTGTTGAAGCTGCATGGGCAGCTGTACCTGTACACGCCATCCAAGCTCTGTTTGACTCAATGCCCAGGCGTATCAAGACCGTTATTACGGCCAGAGGTGGTTGTTCTGGTACTGATTTCTCAGGATCTATGCACCCAAATTGAGTGAAAATGTAATCACATGTCAGTTCTAGTGTAATATATTTCTCCAATGAATACCCATTTATCATCTGCATTTCTTCTTGGTGTAGCAATTTTAATGGCCAATAGTGTAGTTTCAGATTTGTAATTTCCGATATATATGTGTGACTGAATTACTGGATACCTTTGAGCCAGTCCAGAAACAACATTATCATTAACCCTTGGGTAATCGTCTCATTTGTGATTTTAAAAAATACGTAAATGTAGTATTTTGTAAATAATGTTTGTCATCCTATTACTTCATTTTTAATAAATAATCAATAACAGTTGATAACAGTGTTCATCTTTTGGATCTGCAGGTCTTGTCGTTTCTTTCCGAGTTTGCAGTTAAATTATAACAGATGGGTTCCTCCTTTTTGTAAACACACTGTTTTCTTCTTTTTACCCAAACGTGGTTCAGCACCTCTGTGCCGTCATCGGTGGGTTTTTGTTTATTGAAAACGGTAAAAAGGTGAAAATATTTTAGGTTATAACTGATTTAACAAAGTTAGGTCTAAAGGAAGTTTATATTCTCTTCACTTCTTACCATGATTTTATGTTATATGGCTTTGCAGAACCGGCTGTATGGTGTCCTACACTGATAGCTTGTCATCTGCAAACCAAACCATGTAAATGTGAATTTCATCTGCGGGTTAACACGTTCCCAACTTTTAAAGAACGTGATTTTTGGCGCGACAAAATGTTTTGCGAATATATTTGTTACTACTCACGTTCTGTTGTGACTTATCTTTCTTGTTTTGGGATCAGCCACAACAAAACGTGAGTAGTAACAAATATGTACGCAAAATATTTATATCGTTTGGTTCGCAGATGACAAGCTATCAATGCAGGACACCGTACAACCGGTTCTGCAAAACGATATATCATAAAATCACGGTAAGACGCAAAACGAACAAAAACTTTCTTTAGGCCTGATTCTGTTAAATCAGTCATAACTACACTGTTACTGAAGAATGCTGAAGATTATAAGGGTAGATCACATAACTAATGAGGAGGTACTGAATAGAATTGGAGAGAAGAGAAATTTGTGGCACAACTTGACTAGAAGAAGGGATCGGTTGGTAGGGCATATTCTGTGGCATCAAGGGATCACCAATTTAGTATTGGAGGGCAGAGTGGAGGGTAAAAATTGTCGTAGAGGGAGACCAAGGGATGAGTACACTAAAAAGATTCAGAAGGATGTAGGTTGCAGTAGGTGCTGGGAGATGAAGAAGCTTGCACAGGATAGAGTGGCATGCTGCATCAAACCAGTCTCTGGACTGAAGACCACAACAACAACAATTACATTTTTTTTTCATTTTTTACAGTTTTCAATAAACAAAAACCCGGTGATAATGGGACAGAGTTGCTTAAACAAGTTTGGATAAAAAGAAAAAAAATAGTGTGTTTGCAAAAAGGTGAAACCCATATCCTATAAAAGAATAATATTAATTAGCATTTTTTTCCTTTTTCACTTTCTGTTAACTACAGACTGAAAAGTTCGAATTTACTTCAAACAAACAAAGTTGTTTTTGAAAGATTATAAACGAAAATTTATTGTTCAGTACCTTACATTCATGTGATGACTGGAATTACGTAAAATACACCAATAAAAATAATTTATGTGTAGAAATATGTCCGAAAATGAGAATGAAAATCCGGAACCGCGCGACTGCTATGGTCGAGGTTCGAATCCTGCCTCGGGCATGGGTGTATGTGATGTCCTTAGTTTAGTTAGGTTTAAGTAGTTCTAAGTTCTAAGGGACTGATGACCAGAGATGTTAAGTTCTATAATGCTCAGAGCCATTTGCACACTTTTAGAATGAAAACAAACAATACATAAATCCCACATTCTATCAATTTCAAAAACAAAACTGAAAATAAATTAAAAAGTTAAATACCACTGTTTCGTTGCATTTAAACACATAATCTTTGATCCACTTTTATTTTGTAATTTGTAAAACATTCCAGAAGGTTGATCTTACGGAATGTTCTCGCACGAAAACACGATCTATTTAAAGCCAGACGGGGCGTCAACTGTATTTCAGTCTTTCCGAAGATTCAAATGGGTAAAATGCATTTGGTTAGTTTCAGACAAGACAAACTTTACATTTTTAGTTTTTTTTTTTGTATGTAATGTTATGACGAGGAGGAGGTATTTTACCCCGTGTTATTTTCTTGAAAAACGAGTGTATTGTGGGCTGTGTTCTTAAAAGATGTCATCGAATGGGGAATAAATAATGGAATAACCAGCAAACCGTGTTTTAATTGGCACATCGGAAAATACGGGAAGCCGCAGACACCAAGAATATGATTGAGCCTGAAAATGCAACACTGCAGATAAATACAATAACATAGTTACAACATTCAATTTTCGGTACACCTGATCATGTGTTAGAAAGCTGTAAATAATACTAAAAGTCACAAACAAGTTATGAAAAATGTATCGAGTTTGAAAGTTGAGATATTATTATCTATCTCATTCAGGAATTTATTTCTCTTATATATACCGGGAAGGTATAGAGCTATTATAACGGATAACGTCGGCCACCCCGCTCGGTCCCACCTGCTCAGAACAGCACAGAATGCCTTTCAGTCTATACGGCACTTTTGTTGCTGTGGTCTCCAGTAAAAGGACTGGTTTCATTTAGCTCGACACGCTGGTCTATCCTGTACAAACTTCTTCATCGCTGCACCGCTGCAGCAGCCCGTATGCACTGTAACCTTCTGCAGTGGAGCCTTCGTCCGCCTCTACAAATTCCCACCCTCTAGTCCCGCTCCCACTCACACACACCCACACACACATACACACGCATTTCCTCCCACTACCAGCTTGCAGGTTTCGTGATGGCTCAGTTTGTGGACTGTCAACCGGAGCCCTTCTTTCAGTTAAGTTGAGCCATAAATTTTTTTCTCCTCCTTTTGATTCAGTACTGTGAGGTGACGCCTTGTATCAGGACTTTTTCCTCCCCTTTTATACTACTTGAATTCTGAATTTGCCCGCGAGATGCTCTTGCATCGTACCCTTTTCGATTCAGTTCTTACTTGCTGACTTTTCAGCTGTAGTGCACGTTGATTACAAGAAGGGCTATGGAGTAGCTTGTAGCCATCCATGTAGGTAACTCACCTATTTGTACGTAATATAACATTTCATTCCCGTCGCATTAGACTGGTGCGTAAGTTCGTAGCGTTTTCCCATAAGTTTAATAAACATAACAGATACACAAAACAGAGACTTTAGTCATCAGTGATATATTCTCTTTCACTAGCGTAGCGTAGCGTTTTCCCACAAGTTTGATAAACATAACAGATACACAAAATAGAGACTTTAGTCATTAGTGATATATTCTCATTCACTTGCGTTTTCCCGTAAGTTTAATAAACATAGCACATACACAAAACTGAGACTTTAGTCATCAGTGATATATTCTCCTTCACTTTTTACACCAGTCTACCAACGCTGGAATAACTTTTCGATTCCTCGACTGTAGAAGACACGTGGTTCTGAGGCGAAGAACATGTCGAGCCATATTCGGAGCTCATTTTCAACCGGAAAGGAAGTTTCTTGAAGGGTGTTTGGTAGAGAGCGAAAAAGGTGAAAATCTGAGCGCACAAGATCAGGTGACTAAGGTGGATGCGGAATGACTGCCCAACCCAACTCCTGTATTGGGTTTTTTGTCAGTCTTGCAGAATGGAGGAGGACGTAATGTTGGAATAACGTCTCTTCAGGCAGTCTTCCTGGTCGTTGTTCTCGGATTGCGTCTACAAGAAGTCTCATTTGTTGACAATAAATGTCAGCTTTGATGGTTACATCTCGCGGAAGCAATTCGTAGTACACCACACCTCGCTACTCCACGAGATGCATAGCATTATGTTTTGCGGATGCGCGCAGGTCTTTGTACGACGAGTTCCTTCATTGTTTGGGCTCAACCACTAGTTTATTTTCCTTATGTTAGCACAAAGCCACCACTTCTCGTCACTAGTACCGACACAGGACAGGAATTGTTGGTATTGTTCACGAGCCAATTGATGACGAGCAAGCAGGGATGCGCATATGGTCACCCGATCATTTTTGTGATTTTGGCTTGGAGCGTGCCGTATCCATACACCTATTTTCGAATCTTCCACATTGCATGCAAATGTCGCACGATGGTGGAATGGTCCCAGTTCATCACATCTGCCAGTTTTCTATTACACTGACGGGGATCGTTGATGTTTAACGCCTTTAAACGACCTTCATCAAATACCGAAGGTCTTCCTGAACATGTCAAATCCATCCTCCTTAAAAGGAGAAAACCATTTTCTTTCCGTGCACTGTCCAGTGGCGTTATCTCCATACATGGTGCAAATGTATGCGGCTGCTTCCGCTGCTGCATCCCCTGTATTGAACTGAAGCAGAAGAATATGTCGGAAATGTTCCGATTCCGATTTCTCCACTTGGCGCTGCATTTTCTAGTGTCCGCAGCTCCACTCACTATCTCCAAACACAAAATGACAATATGTAAACTCAAACAGCAACAGTGAACTACAAAATAAAAATAACAATCTATAAATTAACCCATAGCAACCGAAATACCAACATGCAAAACAAAAACTCTACGAATGAATGCACCGATCTAATAGTTTTTCCCTTAAATGCATCTAATCTTGACCAGGCGAACTCCTTTTCGCTGGGGCGGAAACAGGCGGAAATTATGCACGCTGTTGAAGAGCTGGCGGTGAAGATCACACGTTAATGGGCCGCATGGGCAGTCCGACGAGCCTTTCGGGGATTATCCTTCAGGTATAGGTACAGACAATGGGCAGTGGAGTGCAAGACTGGTCTCCTCTATGGGGGAAAGGAAAAACCACTAGTGGATGGCCGGCAGCAGTGGCCGAGCGGTACTAGGCACTACAGTCTGGAACCCCGCGACCGCCACGCTCGCAGGTTCGAATCCTGCCTCGGGCATGGATGTGTGTGATGTCCTTAGTTAGGTTTAAGTAGTTCTAAGTTCTCGGGGACTGATGACCATACATGTTAAGTCCCATAGTGCTCAGAGCCATTTGAACCATTTTTTCGCGTTTCAGTATAAACGTATCTCATTGGATGATACATGTTTAACTCTATGGTGGGAGCTAATGAACGGACTTCCAGATCTCTCAATGGAGGAGCACTTATGCTAGTTCTGGAATTGGTTAGAAAAGATTGTGCTGGGTGCTATTCCGAAATCTGAAGGAAGGCTATCAAAATTCAGAGAGGCATTCTTCTTCGTGATTCTACTACCACTACTGGCCATTAAAACTGCTATACCTAGAAGTAATGCAGATGATAAACGGGTATTCATTGGACAAATAATTATACTAGACCTGACATGTGATTACATTTTCACTCAATTTGGGTGCATAGATCCTGACAAATCAGTACCCAGAACAACCACCTCTGGTCGTAATAACGGTATTGATACGCCTGGGCATTGAGTCAAACAGAGCGTGGATGGCGTGTACAGGTACAGCTGCCCATGCAGCTTCAACACGATACCACAGTTCATCAACAGTAGTGACTGGCGTATTGTGTCGAGCCAGTTGCTCGGCCACGATTGACCAGACGTTTTGAATTGGTAAGAGATCTGGAGAATGTGCTGGCCAGGGCAGCATTCGAACATTTTCTGTATCCAGAAAGGCCCGTACAGGACCTACAGCATGCGGTCGTGCATTATCCTGCTGAAATGTAAGGTTTCGCAGGGATCGAATGAAGGGTAGAGCCACGGGTCGTAACACATCTGAAATGTAGCGTCCACTGTTCAAAATGCCGCCAATGCGAACAAAAGGTTTCCGAGACGTGTAACCCCATACAATCACGCCGGCTGATACACCAGTATGGAGATGGCGAATACACGCTTCCAATGTGCGGTCACCGCGATGTCGCTAAACACGGATGCGACCATCATGATGCTGTAAACAGAACCTGGATTCATTCGAAAAAATGACGTTTTGCCATTCGTGCACCCAGGTTCATCGTTGAGTACACCATCGCAGGCGCTCCTGTCTGTGATGCAGCGTCAAGGGTAACCGCAGGCATGGTCTCCGAGCTGATAATCCATGCTGCTGCAAACATCGTCGAACTGTTCGTGCATATGGTTGTTGTCTTGCAAACGTCCCCGTCTATTGACTCAGGGGTCGAGACGTGGCTGCACGATCCGTTACAGGCATGCGGTTACAATGCCTGTCATCTCGACTTCTAGTGATACGAGTCCGTTGGAATTCAGCACGGCGTTCCGTATTACCCTCCTGAAGCCACCGATTCCATATTCTGCAGAAAGTCATTTGATCTCGACCAACGCGAGCAGCAATGCCGCGGTACGATAAACCGCAATCGCGATAGGATACAATCCGATCTTTATGAAAGTCGGAAACGTGATGGTACGCGTTTCTCCTCCTTCCACGAGGCATCAAAACAACGTTTCACCAGGCAACGCCGGTCAACTACTGTTTGTGTATGAGAAATCGGTTGGAAACTTTCCTCGTGTCAGCACGTTGTAGGTGTCGCCACCGGCGCCAACCTTGTGTGAATGCTCTGAAGAGCTAATCTTTTGTATTTCACAGCATCTTCTTCCTGTTGGTTAAATTTCACGTCTGTAGCATGTGATCTTCGTGGTGTAGCAATTTTAATGCCAGTAGTGTAGAATTATACTTTGGACTCTGCACTCACAGGTGTTTTTCTCCACTTCGGCCTTCTCTCTAGCCTTTGAAGTTTCCCTTTGAACTTACTCGCATGTGCGTCGAGTAATCAGGAGGACGACGAGATCCGCGAATCGCAGTCTCCCCACAACGGCCCACCCCGACAACAGTTGGCCGTGGACGCAGTTCGGCGCACCAGGACTCGCCCGCAGGCACATCGGCGACAGTCATGGTAAGACAGCAACTGCAATGCGCACTCACTACTTCGAAAATCGCGATATAGTGACGGGACAAGAGTTGATTCCCGGATTCTGTTTTTAGTCTTCTTCATCTACACGCTTCATGCACTACTGTGTAACTGTTGCTTCAAAGGTGATGTTTTCCGCAACCAGTCATGTTTTTGTTTCGTTATAGAATTAATTCATTGGAGCTCACCCAACTTGTCTCTGAGTCTTCCTTTATTTATTGGTCAGTTGTGTCCTCTGTTCGCCGGCCGGTGTGGCCGAGCGGTTCTAGGCGCTTCAGCCTGGAACCGCGCGACCGCTACGGTCGCAGGTTCGAATCCTGCCTCGGGCATGGATATGTGTGATGTCCTTAGGTTAGTTAGGTTTAAGTAGTTCTAAGTTCTAGGAGACTCATGACCTCAGATGTTAAGTCCCATAGTGCTCAGAGTCATTTGAACCATTTTTTGTCCTCTGTTCGGATTCATACAAAAAAGCATTACATAGTTTTATAATCACGGTTGAAATCGTAAACCGTGTCTTTTATATATCTGAACACCACTTCATCCGTAATTGTGCAGCAGCATGCTAGTGGTGACAGTAATACCCATTCGTTTCTTATCAACCGAGCGAGGTGGCGCAGTGGTTAGCACACTGGACTCGCATTCGGGAGGACGACGGTTCAATCCCGTCTCCGGCCATCTTGATTTAGGTTTTCCGTGATTTCCCTAAATCACTTCAGGCAAATGCCGGGATGGTTCCTTTGAAAGGACACAGCCGATTTCCTTCCCCATCCTTCCCTCACCCGAGCTTGCGCTCCGTCTCTAATGACCTAGTTGTCGACGGGACGTTAAACACTAATCTCCTCTTCCTCCCCCTCCTCGTTTCTTATCATTCTTCTTTTTTAATTATCGTTTTATAACCTCGTCGTTTACGTGTCCTGGATAATTTTGCACTTTGTATGAATAAATATAATTTCACAAAATCAGACTCTATCATTGACCAACTGTTAAAGTAAATTATTCAAATGAAATGCCTAGGTCCTCTAATCATGAGCAATGGGCGCGACCCATGACAGGTTCGTGAATATATGAAATAACGATTCTAATGTGCGTGCCAGTTGACGTTTCAAGTGGCCTGTTAGCTTCATGGAGGTAATCTATTATTTTATACGATCCCAGGTGACAGATTCAGCATCAGTCTAATCTGCATACATACAGAGCACATGCCGAGCAAGAAACCGCGTTCACAGCACATCTGGCTTCTACCAGTAACTCTTCATTAGTTATTGAATCTACGCACCTAATCTACACCATGCTTCTCCAGCACCACATTTAAGAAGTTTCTCTCCTTTTCTTGCCTGAACTACACTGTCTGACAAAGAAACTGAAGCACCTAGAAGATATGGTCGGATGTCAATGTAGCTTGTTGCACAGACACAACATCGGCGGCTGTGTGCATGATTAGAGTGTGACAGGTAGAATGGCGAGCTGTGTGCGTCGGTGTTGTTCGTGTTAAGCGTTGTTACCAGACCTGGTAGAGTATATTATGGGCACCAACAGTGTCAGATGTTGGATCATCACTGTGAAAGTGGTGGACATTCTGCGTATTTATGTGAGACAGCACTATCAGCACCTGATTGAGACTGAAAGGGGCCTCATTTTGGGCTCTGTTTCGCCAGATGGCCGATTCGTGCAATGTCCAGATCTCTGGGGCATTTGGATGTGACAGTACCCCGACGTTAGACTTAATGGGAACGGAAGGCAGGTATAACCGTCGGCAAGGTTCCGATCGAATATGTCTGACCACCACAAAGGAAGATCGCTATATGGTGTACCACACACAGTCTAACCCCTTCACACCTGCGAATGTCGTTCAAGAACAAGTGCACTATATGGCATCAAGCGAGATTGGCTGGAGACTAGCAGCAGCCGTACTAAGGCGTTGCCGTCCCATACCTAGGCAGCTGTTAGCAGCACGACACAAACGGCTGCGTTTGGACTAGCACGGACGACCGATGAATGGCGTCGCATTCTATTCTGTGATGAATCGCGGTACTGCACTACCTTGGAGATTCATCGTCAGCGAATATGGCGCTCTCATTTAAGTATATGGCTGAAAGAGACAGCCTTCCAGAAATTGTGAAACGAATCCTATCGTCCAGGACCGTGTGCCACAAACAGCACAGATTCGCCACAAGATGGTGAAATTCACAGGCGTCTATTGTGCTGAATGAGGCCAGGCTGATCAAGCCTAAGCGCTATAGTAAGCTAGTGAGACAGAAGAGAACCTACGTCATAGGGAGACCCCGTAGGGACTGTCTGTGCCCAGGAAGGCGTAGCAGTGTTAAATATTGCGGACCTAAGATCGGCCATAAAGGGAATCATTTGTGAAAACTATTTAATTCTGTAGTAATTCAGGGAATCAAGCCATAGTAATTTTAATATACCATCTTTCTTAAATTTTCATGGTGATCCAAATAAAACTTGAACATTGATCGTATCTACAATAGTTAAAGTGAAATTAACAAATTGTAACAAAGATCTGAATGCCTAAATCTGAACCCTTTGGTCGATTGTAACGATCGACATTTCTTATAAAAGCGCATCATTAAAATGACAGATACTGTAAATATCAACCCTGTAACTTTATTGTTTAAAAGATTTAGTAAATTTTAATTATCAGTATTTTCAGTTAAGCATCAGATCATCATTTCCTCCACACAAAACATATTGTACGATGACAGCATGACACATTATTGAATCATTAGGTAATAGAATATTTGTTGTAAAGTTTAGTGCATAATAGTTCCTTTTGTTCTTTATTTATTTGTCAGAAAGCACTCTGGTGCAAGGCTACTGGCCGTGACATGCAAAGCTAAGAAGGAAATTGTATTGGTTTTATGTAAAAGAAGTTAACGTTTACTATGTAATGGATATTATTGTTACTTTATTTAGAAGGTGAAAGTGGTCAAGCTTTGATTATTTAAATATGTTAAAATGTAAAATAATTTATTATATGCTGTAGCCAATCAGATGGACGGCTTCAGGGAAGGGAACTCCAGTAGTCAGTTGGGCGACGATGTTCGGGACGCAAGAGACGCTGCCAGAGACGGGGCAGAGAGGCAGTGTTGGTGCAGACGCGAGAGGGGACGGTTCGGCTGGAGACACTGAAGTGGAGAGTGCTGGTCTAGACACCAAAGGGTACAGTTCGGATTGAGACGCGAAAGCGGAGAGTCGGTCTTTAGGTAGCTAGGAAGTGAAACGACTTGGAAAATTCCGCATTGTGTGGTATCGCGGGACTTAGTCTCTGAGAGGTGAGCAGCCGCGCGCCTCGTGTGAACTCTAACTTTTCGCGTAGGTAACATTTATTTCGAGATAAGATTGTGAATGATCGAACTGTGTCAAATGGATATGCGCTCGAGAGTAACAGTACCTCTAAATACGACCACTTTCGCTATTAGTTTGCTTTCTGAATAAACATTATTCTAACTAAATCGCAACTGTGTGACCTACATCACTTATGGGTCGTTAATTTAGCTCCCGATATTATAATTACTGTTATTATATGTTATATTAACTTTGTATGTTTCATAAAATTTCGCAAACTTGCCATCAGTCAAACAATTTAACAAAAGGGTCCCAAGTGTCTAGTTTAAGGCGTTTAATGCGACACGTGCGGTTCAACCCCTAGACGAGTTTGAGCCAAGACATTGCGACGAAGAGAAACCGCATGTGAGCCCGAACGTATTTCGGAAATTAGCTCCCTCTGGGGAGAGTTCTACTTATTCCTGACATCGTGGTATGTATGTGTATCATCGTGTATGATATGAATCTAGTCGTGGCTGCTACTGATTGAGGGCACAAACTTGTCATCACGGACATCCTCTGTCCTCATGTGTTACCTCTACACACACGGTACGTGTCTCTATGAAATGTCTGAGTGATGCAGATGTACTCCACATGGCTAGGACGATTCCCTCAAAGAACATCTGTGGAACCAGCTCAGACGTCAATACTGTCTCGATATCAGTATCGAGGACATCAAGGGCCAGTTACAACAGTTGGGGGTCAGCTTTCCTCAAGAGAGGAGAGCTTTCTGACACCCTTCCCAATCGAATCGGGGTAAAAGTGCAGATATCTGCACTTACACATCTAACACCGTGCATATGTATGTATCCAGGCCAGGAGGTTGCAGCGTCATATTGATATGTTGGTTGATACTTTCAGGTTCCTTGTAAATTTGACTCGATTTATTGATCACTGAAATATCATCACATAGCCTCTGAACCTGTGAAGTTCTACGTCGTTTTCCTCCCGTATTGGGCTCTGTTCTTTTTTTGTGGCAGACAATGTGTATTCAATGTTAACAAATTTCTCTCGTTCGAGAACAGTTTTCTTACTATCGCCAGTCGGAATTTTACTAGGGCTCTTCGGAAAGTAAGTTGCGATTGATCACGAAATGGAAACCACTTTGAAAATCAGAAAAAATTTAATTTATCTGCAACAGTTAGCTACAGCTTCCAGCCACTGCTCTACACTGTCACCGATTCACCGATCCGACTTAGACATTTGTCGTAGCCTTGTACCAACTTTCCGATACCCTCGTCATAGAAGGCAGCCGCATGTGCTTCCCGTCAATTCTCTACGCTCATCTATAGCTCTTTGTCTGTGCGAAAATGTTGTCTTCATAGCCAGCAGTTAATGTGAGCGGAGATGAAACACAGTGGGAGCCAATTACGGGCTGTAGTGCGGGTGATCAAACACTTCTCATCTAAACGCTGCATAAGCATTTCCATTGCCCCTGCAGATTGCGACCGAGAATTGTCACAAAGTAGGAACCGTATGACAATTCTGTAATGTGGGCGGCATAACTTCAGGCGAAATCTCTCACCATGACCTCATACTTAGCGGGAGACACTATTTTCTACGCATCTTTAGTGCTCACCATGCACTTAGAACTGAAAAGAGTGAAGTGATGTAATCGACAGGCATACTAGAGACACTGTTGAACACTTATGTGCAAAACTTTATTAGATTTTCACAGTGGTTTCCATTTCTTGGCTGATCGGAACGTACTTTCCGAATATCCCTCGTACATCCTCTCTTCTTTGGCCATGTCAGTTATTTTGCTACCAAAATTATAAACCCCAGCTACTACTTTTAGCGTCTCATTTCCTAATTTAATTCGTTCAACATTTCTTGATTTAATTCGACTACATTGTATTACCTTGTTGATGTTCATTCTATGCCTTCTTTTCAAGTCACTATTAATTCGGTTCAACTGGTCGCCTAAGACTTTTGACATTCCTGTCAGAATTACGATTTCTTCTACAAACCTAAAGTTCTTAAATCGTCTCTCTGAACTTTCATTTAATTTCCAGTTTCTCCTTAATTCTCTTTCCTGCTTGCGCTATGTACAGATTGAACGACATCGGGGATATCTTACAAACCTGTCTCGCTTTCTTTTCAGCTGCTGCTTGCCCTCGTCTCTTATAACTGCAGTCTGGTTTCTGTACCAATTGTAAATAATACTTCCTTACCTGTAATAGATCTCTGATACCTTTGTCACAAAGCTGCAAATAAATCTACAAATCTTCTAAAAGTATATTTACCTTTCTTCAGTCTGTCTTCCGAGAGAAGTCGTAAGGTCAGTACTCCTTCGCATTTTCCTACATTTTTCCATAACATAAAATGATTTTCCCCGAGGTAGGCTTCTGCCATTTTTTTGCATTCTTCTGTAAATAATACACCTATCAGCCACTACCTCCTTTGGAACTGGAATTATTATATTCTTTTTGAAGAAAGACGGTGTATCGACTGTCTCGAATATCTTGCACACCATATACTCAGCAGACAAACAAGTCCATAACATCCAGAGCATTGATTTCCGTGTAAAGTGGCTGAATAAGGATGTGCTATAAGTATTGGAAATACAGAGAATCGAATTTGCAGCAGATGAGCTTGTACAGAAAATACCAGGGCTCAGTTTGGCGTCCCGTCACAACTGCAGCTGTGCTCCGCAAGCCATCCTTCGGTGTGTGGAAGAGGGTACTTTTCGTGCAACTATTATTTACCCTTCCTCCTGTTCCAATCACGAATGTCGCACCGAAAGGAGGAATGTCGGCCGGCCTCCACATGGGCCAGAATTTCTCTTATTTTTCAGTCATAATCTTTTGTGAAGCGTCATTCAGGCTAAGTAATATGTCAAATAATACTTCTTCGAACGCACGCTTTCGGAATTGCTTCATAAAGCACATCGCCCTTCTTGGAGATTCTTGAGAATTTCTGAATCCTAATGCGCCGCTCTTCATTGGATGCCACTAATCTCTTTCACTAATCATATTAGTGAGAGTCCCAGGCTGACGCTGCTAACGTAAGAGTAGTTTGAGCGACGCTAAGCTACGTCTTTCATGGATGAATTACATTTCCGTAGGATTCACAAATACATCTTCGAAGGGAGCAGGCAACAGGCTAAATTAACCATGAGACTGACACTTCTTCGATTAGTACTGTTTGATAACGTTTCAGATTTGTAGTTCGCAATATGTGTTTATGGCTGAATTACTCGATAAATTTGAGCCATTGAAGAGACAACATTACCTTTAATTTGAGGGTGAACTTTTCAACCGTTATTTTTCAAAATAGTGAACTCATTATTTCGTAAATAAAATTCGTCATTTTACTATGAGATTTGGAGTACACAAACTAGAACTGCAGAAAATGGTTCCTAGCACTGTTGATTAGCATTAGTTTGGTCTTTATGCTGTCTATTAATGTCAGACTGAAAAATTCGAAACTACTCAAACCAAGCAAAGCTCTTTTCGAAAGATTTACCTTGCTGGTTGAAGTTACGTGGGGAACTTTCATTTATAATCATTTGTGTAATGAAATATACTTGAAAATAAAAACAACTTCTCGAACTTTCGACGTTAAAGAAAAATTTAATTTGAGAAACTGAAATTGTGTTATTACTATATTTAAAATTTCAACTCCAACATTATATTCATTACATGTCCTTTCCGTTTAGCACATTGTTTGCAATTCTAGATGGTTGTTTTTCCGGAGCATTTGCGCAGCGCAACCGAGTCTATTTGAGGGCAATGGCTCGCCAATTGTAGTTCAGTTGTTTCTTAGTTTTTGAACACGCCTATTGTATCTGAGTTTGTCTGAAACTTTCAGACGTGCAAACTGTATGTCATTTGTTTGAGACAGGAAATCTGCGTGGCTTTTGGATGACTTTTGTTATTTAATGTTATGGCGAGGAAGAAGTATTTTGTCCTGTGTTATCTATTTAAAATAGAATTCTGTGTGAAGTTTGTCCTTTAGAAAATGTAACTAAAAGGAAAGTAAATACTGGAGTCATCATAAGATAGTGTTTTGACTAACACATCACAAAATGTGGAAACATCTAAACAAAAACGACATGATACAGCTTCCAGATGAACTCCGAATCGCCAACTTTACAAATAGGTAAAAGAACTTAACATTGTTATAACTCTCAGTTCAAGTTTATTTGACCATGTAGTAAAATAGCTGCAAATAATGCCAAACAGCACCAAGAATTTGCAATAAATGTATCTTGTTTGAAAAGTTGAGACGTTGTAATTTGTTTTGTACAGTTGTGATTCTAGACCTCTGATAGATAATGAAAAGATTAGGAGTTGTTATAACCTCCACCTTATATTTGCTCTTACAACAATTAATATTATATGATCGTTTCAGCCCATATCGCTCCTGTTACTCCCTGATATTTATGCTGCTCACTGTTTCCAGTCTTTTACCGCTAAAAATCTAATCGAATAATAATGAATCTTTCCGCCTCCTTATGCATAGTACATTCCATTCATTTATGTTTAAGGTCAACTGCCAGTGCCAGCATCAATTTTGCAACCTATTGCAGGTACTCCAGCGTTTTCCTACAATTTACTGGCATTGCAGCTTCACCATATACATCAACCACGAATAGCCTCAAGGAACTTGCCACGTTACCCACAGAATCAGTAAAATATGTTGTAAACAGCAATGATTCTCTTGGGTACACCCGAACTTCACATTAATCGACTCCGCCCCTTTAAGGACAACATATTGATTTCTGTCTGCAACGGAGTTCCGAATTCAGGTACAATTATGATCCGATACTCGGTAAGCCGATATCCTGTTCATTAATGACCAACAGACGCAGCATCCAATGCTGGCTCTAATGTGTTTTCAACGCTGAGCACCACCTGTTGCTAAGGCAGTACGACCAGTTCCCACATTCGGCGTCTGCTGAGAGTTCCTCTGGCGTTCCTCCGTCCGCCATTCATCTTCATCTGAGGACGAATCTGCAATTTTATGTTCATCGGAAGACGCAGCGACGACATGGTTTCCAGTGATCCAGGCTTTGGAGGAAGACGCCAGTGTCGCCGCAGCCCAAAGCTGCTGCCTGGAGACTGTCGACCGTGGCCTACGCAGTCTGAAGAAGTTCCCGGACAGCGGATATCTCACACAGTGGACCTTATTATTTATTTATTACTAATCTGTTATTCATCCAGGGCTCACCTAACAATAATATAGGGTTTGCTATCTTAATATTAGGTTTTACAAAATAATATTTACAACTTAGGTCACGTATATTTCGGAAATGGGAATAGAGAAGTGCGCTTTTTGGCATAATGTTATGTAGAGATAACATCTTGCACCTACTGATAACAAACAGACCCTAATTTTTCTACTCTGTAAGCGCAGAACAGGGAATCAGTGATCATAAGGCCGTTGCAGCACCCAAGGGAGGAAGGTTTATCTGTTCAGCAAGAGTAATAGGAGTCAGATTTCAGACTACCTAACAGATCAAAACTAAAATTTCTGTTCCGACATTGGCAATGTTAAGTGCTTATGGAAAAAGTTCAAGGCAATCGTAAAATGCGTTTTAGACAGGTACGTGCCGAGTAAAACTGTGGGGGACGGGAAAAATCCGCCGTGGTTCAACAACAAAGTTAGGAAACTACTGCGAAAACAAAGAGAGCTTCACTGCAAATTTAAACGCAGCCAAAACCTCTCAGACATACAGAAGCTAAACGATGTCAAAGTTAGAGTAAGGAGGGCTATGCTTGAAGCGTTCAGTGAATTCGAAAGTAAAATTCTATGTACCGACTTGACAGAAAATCCTAGGAAGTTCTGCTCTTACGTTAAAACAGTAAGTGGATCGAAACAGCGTATCCAGACACTCTGGGATGATAATGGCACTGAAACAGAGGATGACACGCGTAAAGGTGAAATACTAAACACCTTTTCCCAAAGGTGTTTCACAGAGGCAGACCGCACTGCAGTTCCTTCTCTAAATCCTCGCACGAAGGAAAAAATGGCTGACATCGAAATAAGTGTCCAAGGAATGGAAAAGCAGCTGAAATAACTCAACAGAGGAAAGTCCACTGGACCTGACGGGATACCAATTCGATTCTACACAGAGTACGCAAAAGAGTACAGTCGTGTACCGCAAGTCTCTAGAGGAACAGAAGGTTCGAAATGATTGGAAAAGAGCACAGGTAGTTCCAGTTTTCAAGAAGGGTCGTCGAGCAGATGAGCAAAACTATAGGCCTAAATCTCTGACATCGATCTGTTGTAGAATTTTAGAATATGTTTTTTGCTCGAGTGTCATGTCATTTCTGGAAACCCAGAATCTACTCTGTAGGAATCAACATGAATTGCGGAAACAACGATCGTGTGAGACCCAGCACGCTTTATTTGTCCATGAGACCCAGAAAATATTAGATACAGGCTCCCAGGTAGACGCCATTTTCCTTGACTTCCGGAAGGCATTCGATACAGTTCCGCACTGTCGCCTGATAAACAGAGTAAGAGCCTACGGAATGTCAGACCAGCTGTGTGGCTGGATTGAAGAGTTTTTAGCAAACAGAACACAGCATGTTGTTCTCAATGGAGAGACGTCTACAGACGTTAAAGTAACCTCTGGCGCGCCACAGGGGAGTGTTATGGGACCATTGCTTTTCACAATATATATAAATGACCTAGTAGATAGCGTCAGAAGTTCCATGCAGCTTTTCGCGAATGATGCTGTAGTATTAAAAAATTGCAGCGAAATGCAGGAAGATCAGCAGCGGTTAGGCACTTTGTGCAGGGAGTGGCAACTGACCCTTAACATAGACAAATGTAATGTATTACGAATACATAGAAAGAAGGATCCTTTATTGTCTGATTATATGATAGCGGAACAAACACTGGTAGCAGTTACTTCTGTAAAATATCTGGGAGTATGCGTACGGAACGATTTGAAATGGAATAATCATATAAAACTAATTGTTGGTAAGGCGGGTGCCAGGTTGAGATTCACTGGGAGAGTCCTTAGAAAATGTAGTCCATCAACAAAGGAAGTGGCTTACAAAACACTCGTTCGACCTTTACTTGAGTATTGCTCATCAGTGTGGGATACGTACCAGGTCGGGTTGACGGAGGAGATAGAGAAGATGCAAAGAAGAGCGGCACGTTTCGTCACAGTGTTATTTGGTAAGCGTGATAGCGTTATGGAGATGTTTAGCAAACTCAAGTGGCAGACTCTGCAAGAGAGGCGCTCTGCATCGCGGTGTAGCTTGCTGTCTAGGTTTTCGAAAGAGTGCGTTTCTGGATAAGGTATGGAATATATTGCTTCCCCCTACTTATACCTTCAGAGGAGTTCACGAATGTAAAATCAGAGAGATTCGAGCGCGCACGGAGGCTTTCCGGCAGTTGTCCTTCCCGCGAACCATACACGAATGGAACAGGAAAGGGAGGTAATGCCGGTGGCACGTTAAGTGGGATATCCAAACGATATTACAGTTCCCCACATGTCTGGTCTAGCATGTCCTCAGTAACGTGTGCAATTGCTGCTCTGATGCTAGCACGCAGTTCCTGCAGATCGTGCACCGTGGTCTGGTAGACGGCATCATTCAAAAAGTAAAAAATAAATTAAACCTGATGGGGTTATGTCTGGTGACATTGCAGGGGCCAGGAAATGAGACATCGTCTGCCAATCCAGCAAGCTGGAAATGTGTCGTGCGAACCCTTCCTAACGATCGAGGCCTTCGAAGGAGGGGCAGTGTCCTGCTGCAGCAAGTTGTCAGGTGGCAGTTCTTCGACCTGTGGAAATGAAAACTGTTCCAACATGTTCAGACGAACAGTCGAGGTTATTGACGCCACTGCAAAGAAAAACGGTTCCACCACATGGTCATGAAACAGACCGCATCACTCTGTCGATTTACCTTCCTGGACACCTGAAAGCAAGCTTCGTCCGTGAACATCACCTTCGTTAGATAGTCTGGGCCATAGCTATTGTGACGCATAATCTCAATTGCAAATTCTTTGCACTTTGGCCTGTCATCACGTTGAGGCGCTAGCAGCAGCTGCGCGCCATTTAGTCATAAAGTTTCAGTTTCTTATGTATCCTGTGTACCGTGGTTGGTGGTGGTTGCAGCTGTCGAGACGCTTGACGCATTGATTTGCTTGAGCTCCGGATAAATGTCTGTTACACCCATTGCACGTCAGCATCACTCATGTTCGGACGCCCGAAACTCCTCCTCTCCATGAAACTTCCGGATTCCCTGAACCTCGTGTTCCATTGTCTGATTGTCGGACATGATGGTGGTGTGCTTCTGTAACGTATCTGGCAGTTTCGCTGGTGCTAGGTGTCAGATTTGGTCTCTCTCAACCATTCAAACCACTGTGCCATATGATGGGCTGCTAAATACGAGTAAATATAAAAAACAAACAACTTTAGGGGTCTGTGGACATAATACCCAAATCGCAACCTTTGTACCTATCCCCATTTCTGAAATATATTGAACCAAACTTGTAAATATAATTTTGGAACACCCTGTACAATGAAATTGACTAGCTCAAAGTATACCTACTCACAGTATGTTTACGCTTTCATGGGGACAGGAGAGGTAGTCGGCCGTTGCCTAGATGAAAGAATCATTCCACCACTTGCCTTGGAATGATTTAGGAAAATCACTGAGAAATCGGAATAGGCGGACAGAGCAAACTCCATCCTCCTGAATATGACGTCAGTGTCTTAACAAATGCATTGCCTCATTCACTTGTTTCCTGTTGTACAATGTTCTTCGATTTATATACCCAATCTGCTCCAAAGAATTTATAAGATAATACGAGCTGGTGACTCCTGCTCTACGAACAAGCTGCCACGGCCCTTGCACTTACTACAGTCTGTACGAAAAACTGACTTCAGCCCGGTAAACGTGCAACTATGTCCCTGTAAAACTTCATATACTGGCCTAAGTCTGCCTGAAAGACTGAGTCAACCAACCCCCCCCCCCCCTCCTCCATATGAGCGAGATGCTGAACTCAAGAGAATGTATCAAGCATTACAGCTCTTGGCATTTTTTAAAAGCATTACATTGTAATCGTTGAGTTTCAATGTTAACAAAGCGCAAGAAAGGTAGTATTAGCCTAGACAACTGAAAACTATCAGAATACTACGGTGCTACCGCTTCTCCACGAGAAGTGTTCTAAAAAATTGACAAAACATGAAACTGTATGACGCCAGTATACATTCCTAAGATTACGAACTTCAGAGAGTGAAAACTAGGCGGTAAAAGCTAATGTGGTGTCGGTAACACTAGTTACTAAACTCTTTCCCAAGAAAACCTAAAACGCAAACTGCTGTAAAAGCACAGATACCGTGCTACGAAAAATTATTACAGAATAAAAATAAACATTCCGCAGGTGATGTAACTGCGTCAAAAATACCGGCCGGATAATAAAGGGAAGCCATTGTATTTTCAAGAAGATAGATATCACAAGCGTTAGTAGCAAGCGTTAAAATATACGTAGAGTTTCTCAGCGCAGTATAACTTGCATCACAATGGTTGCTAAAAATTTCCAAGTAACTCTTCTTTGAACTGCTATCATTGTGTTTAGGACTTAGTCACATGGGTAGTCATTACAGCTTTTACGACGCACACTATCTTTCCCTCTTTTCCTGAGAGATATGACACAGCAGAGGACCATAAAACTCGCTATTGCACGGTGACCAGAGCAATGTCGTGATTTCTTTGCATACTCATAAAGGAGTAAAGTTTGCATACGCCACAGTTAGTAGCATTAAGTACCGACTATAAACATTTCGCTTGTAGCTCGAGTTAAAACAGCTGCCGTTAGTACTGTACGGTGACTAAAGCAAGATCGCGATTTCTTTGCATACTCAAGGAGCAGTAAAGTTTGCATATGCTGCAGATAGACGCATTAAGTGCCGACTATAAACACTTGGCGTGTCGCCCGAGTTAAAACAGCTCTCCCAGCTCCTTGAACAGAAAGAGGCGACGCAGTGAAAAAGTCGCTGGATTCGGGAGGTAGCCAGTTCAAATCCCACACCCCGATTGTAAAGATTTTTGCTTTCAGTGGTTAGCCCTATTGTTGTGTTGGCAGAAGATCCAACACTGTGTTACGAAGGGAGGCCGAAATGTACGCGTTTTAGCTCACGCAGGCTGGCGTGAGGAGCGGAGAACTATACTGACGTGAGGTCTGGAACATGGCAGGGAATTAGAATTCAGAAAGCGGACGTAATTAGTTTGATACTTAACTTTAATCCATTAACGATGAACGTCGCTCTTGATGGTACATGATTCACAATATTCTCTGTTGAGGATACATAGTAACTAAATATGGCGCCTTGCTAGGTCGTAGCAAATGACGTAGCTGAAGGCTATGCTAAACTGTCGTCTCTGCAAATGAAAGTGTATGTAGGCAGTGAACCATCGCTAGCAAAGTCGGCTGTTCAACTGGGGCGAGCGCTAGGGAGTCTCTCTAGACTAGACCTGACGTGTCTGCAATCACTGATAGTGGCGACACTCGGGTCCGATGTATACTAACGGACCGCGGTCGATTTAAAGGCTACCACCTAGCAAGTGTGGTGTCTGGCGGTGACACCACACTTATCACATACGGGGAATGCTGGGATGGTTCCTTTGGAAAGAACATGGCTGAACTTCCCCAGCCATCCCTAAGACGCTGTATTGCTCCGTCTCTCGTGACCTCCCCGTCGAAGGGACTGTAAGTCTGAGCTTCCTTCCGTCGTTTTTTCCGCTCCCTGTCACTCTACCAGCAGTTTAAGTGATTATTCTGACTTGCGAAACAGGTAGCTCATCTGTGTCTTTATTTGCAGGAAACGTGGAAATAAACGAGACATTCCTTGTGGGACCATGCCTTCTTTGGAGTCTGTAGATTTTTCTTATTACGAGTATTCCAGAACAATGATGGAGCCATATGAAGCAGGGGTTAAGGGATCTTAATGAGTGGACTTACATTCAGGTACAACGTAGTTTAAATCCCAGTCGGACATCTAGATTTATGTTTTCCGTTATTTCCCTACATCGGTTTCCTTTGGAAAGAAAACGGCGGAATTGCTAGTCATGCTCTAGATCCTAATCTACCCTCTTCCGAGAGTACTGTGTAAAAGGGGAACTAAGTGCAGCCAGACACGTTATGAGACGACGAAATAAGCAGTAAGTAAACATCCAATTCGAGCAATATTGGCCAAGAATACATTAGTGTGTCTCTTTTTCTGTATTCGTCATTTCCAACACACGAGCATTACACCATCTTTCTTACACAACTTACCAGTAACCTCAACATTTATTACCATTTTTATCCATACAAACAGAACGCTGTTTCACATTACGTGCAGTTTATCAAGTGTTAAACACGGAATCATGTTTTTTAAACGTTTATCTATAGTAATAACGTGGAAAATGTACGTTAATGCAGATGAATAGGAAGGACAAACCTGAAATGTTTGGATACAGCATTACTAGTGCCCTGCCTGACACAGTCAAGTACTTTAAATGTATGGGGATAAAGTGGGAAAGCGATATGAGATGGATCGAGCATGTGAGAACTGTGGTAGGGAAGGCGAATGGTAGACTTCGGTTTATTGGGAGAATTTCGGGAAAGAGTGGTTCACCTGCACAGGAGACCCCATAGAGAACACTGGTACGACCTGTTATTGAGTACTGCTCGAGTGTTTTGGGTCCGTACCACCTTGGGTCAATGAAAGACATCGAAGCAATTCAGAGGCGGGCTGCTAGATTTGTTTCCGGTAGGTTCGAACAATACGTAAGTGTTATGGAGATGCTTCGGGAACTCAAATCGGAAACCCTGGAGGGATGAAGCTGCAGAACCGCGCAAGAAAGGTACGAGAAGTTAGAGCTCATACGATGGCACATAGACTCTCGTTTTTCCCTCTTTTCCCTTCACAGCAGCTCTTCTGCGCAGAAGAGTTTCTGTGAAGTTTGGAAAATAGGAGTCGAGGTACTGGCAGAATTGAAGCTGTGAGGACGGGTCATCAGACTTGTTCGGGTAACTCAGTTGGTAGAGCATTTGCACGCGGAAGGCAAAGGTCTCGAGTTCGAGTCTCGGCCCGGCACAGAATTTTAATCTGCCAGGAAGTTCCATTCGTTGGTGTGGTTTGACAATGTCACGTATCAGTTATCATGATTGCAGATCTAGCTATTACCACAAATAAACTATATGGAACCATTTTAACAATTGTTAAGCATTCACTTCACTGAAACCTCAGAGAAATCTTTATATATTATGTTCTTTATATTATTTAAAAAAGCATTAACAACTGTATACTAATAAGACTGTAACAATGAGAAAAGTCTTTGCTATTAGATTCAGAAGCATACGAGCCACCTTACATTTCAAGGCGGTGGGTTACTCTGTACTGTTAATGAAATAAATAAGTGAATAAATATTACGACAGTTAATCGGCACACATGAAGACGCTCTCATGTATGCATAACACTTGTGTTGAGGGCAGTAACTACCATTTTCACGAAGAAACCACTCCAGAAATTCCTTCAAAGTGTGGAATCGTATAGCCCGAAAACCTGCGCCTTCTGAATGTGGCAGTATCCTCCGAAAAGTAAAGTGACCAGTTCTCATCGCACGTATTGTGATCGAATATCCCCTCTGGTGCGGTATCCTCAAAATCAAATATGCCACACAAAGCCTTCCGTAACCAGCACGATCAGGAGGAAGACTCCCATTTCTCGAAGAAACCGATAAACTGGGGCACAGCCATTTGGTGCAGTTGCCTCTTATTAGGAAATCGATGCTCGTAGATATGCGAGAGTGTACGACCAGACCACTTGGAATCTGTACTGAATCAGATTTGACAGGTTTGACCATATAGGAACTAATTCATCACATAATACTCATTTACTGCGTCATAATTGTTTACGAAAGTGATCCTAAGATGTGAATTTCTGTGACTTTGGATGTTCGATTACAATCGAAACTACTAGCAAAGTAAATTGAATTATTTTAGCAGCTGTCGATGTTTTCAAAATAGCTGCCGTTAAATACACTCCTGGAAATTGAAATAAGAACACCGTGAATTCATTGTCCCAGGAAGGGAAACTTTATTGACACATTCCTGGGGTCAGATACATCACTTGATCACACTGACAGAACCACAGGCACATAGACACAGGCAACAGAGCATGCAAAATGTTGGCACTAGTACAGTGTATATCCACCTTTCGCAGCAATGCAGGCTGCTATTCTCCCATGGAGACGATCGTAGAGATGCTGGATGTAGTCCTGTGGAACGGCTTGCCATGCCATTTCCACCTGGCGCCTCAGTTGGACCAGCGTTCGTGCTGGACGTGCAGACCGCGTGAGACGACGCTTCATCCAGTCCCAAACATGCTCAATGGGGGACAGATCCGGAGATCTTGCTGGCCACGGTAGTTGACTTACACCTTCTAGAGCACGTTGGGTGGCATGGGATACATGCGGACGTGCATTGTCCTGTTGGAACAGCAAGTTCCCTTGCCGGTGTAGGAATGGTAGAACGATGGGTTCGATGACGGTTTGGATGTACCGTGCACTATTCAGTGTCCCCTCGATGATCACCAGAGGTGTACGGCCAGTGTAGGAGATCGCTACCCACACCATGATGCCGGGTGTTGGCCCTGTGTGCCTCGGTCGTATGCAGTCCTGATTGTGGCGCTCACCTGCACGGCGCCAAACACGCATACGACCATCATTGACGCCAAGGCAGAAGCGACTCTCATCGCTGAAGACGACACGTCTCCATTCGTCCCTCCATTCACGCCTGTCGCGACACCACTGGAGGCGGGCTGCACGATGTTGGGGCGTGAGCGGAAGACGGCCTAACGGTGTGCGGGACCGTAGCCCAGCTTCATGGAGACGGTTGCGAATGGTCCTCGCCGATACCCCAGGAGCAACAGTGTCCCTGATTTGCTGGGAAGTGGCGGTGCGGTCCCCTACGGCACTGCGTAGGATCTTACGGTCTTGGCGTGCATCCGTGCGTCGCTGCGGTCCGGTCCCAGGTCGACGGGCACGTGCACCTTCCGCCGACCACTGGTGACACATCGATGTACTGTGGAGACCTCACGCCCCACGTGTTGATCAATTCGGCGGTACGTCCACCCGGCCTCCCGCATGCCCACTATACGGCCTCGCTCAAAGTCCGTCAACTGCACATACGGTTCACGTCCACGCTGTCGCGGCGTGCAACCAGTGTTAAAGACTGCGATGGAGCTCTGTATGCCACGGCAAACTGGCTGACACACACGCGCGGCGGTGCACAAATGCTGCGCAGCTAGCGCCATTCGACGGCCAACACCGCGGTTCCTGGTGTGTCCGCTGTGCCGTGCGTGTGATCATTGCTTGTACAGCCCTCTCGCAGTGTCCGGAGCAAGTATGGTGGGTCTGACACACCGGTGTCAATGTGTTCTTTTTTCCATTTCCAAGAGTGTATTTGGCGGACCCTGAACAGCTCTTATAGAAATGACTGATCAGACCAGCTGCGTAGTTTTCGTAACTGAACCTAACTGCCAGGTGAGATAGCGCAGTCATTAGCATTCGAGAGAGGAGGCCATCAGATTCAGTTCAGTCATCCAGATTTATGGTTTCCAAGGTTTCATTACATTACTTCATATAAACGCGAGGATGGCTCTTTTGAAACGCTATAACATTAAGCCATTAAAAATATTCAGCGTTATTCACTTTCCCAATCGTAAGAATTCATGACACTCCTACACGTGCAACACAGGCAATTGCTGTGACGAAAGAATACGAGTAGATTTTCAGGATACATACACGATATCTGACTCTGTTACGTGTAAAGTTTGCTAGTTGTGCAGTACCCTCAACACAAAACTCAGTCTCTACAGTAAAATGAACTTCTGTCTAGCTAAAATACTCATAGGGCGATGGAAAATATTTGTAGATGAGCAGTTTTGATGTAGCATTGATTTCAAGCTCATACTGAAATAGACTATAATGAAAAGCCTTTGGAAAAAGATACTTCAACAAAATGAATTCTTCGGCGCATTTGCATTAAACGGAAAACAAGCATGCATCACAGAAGCATCAATAAGGAACTCTACCTTTGAATAAGATACAGCTATTTTTCTTCCCCATGTTTCGCTCATCCAGACTTGTGTTCCATCCGTACTGACATAGTAGTCGGCGGTATTTTAAAGCCTACTGTTTCTATCCTCATCAACATCATCACGTACATTCATGAATTAGGTTCGAGGAACCCTCTCCACCCTCAATTTCTTAGCTCCATAGCTTTCTGGACCGATTCCACATCCCTTACCCCCTTGGGTATATACTGCAAAACATTTTTAGGATATCTGACTTGTTGTATCCTGTTACACGTTCCTTCCATTTCTTCCTATATGAGTCGATTATTTTCTGTTACTGCAAATATTTTAAACTCTTTTCTAATGTCTTCGTTTCTTAATCCATTTTCTAGATTACATCATTTAACTGATCTGAGCAATTTCATTTCTGACGCCACTATTCGATTAAAGTCTTCCTTGTGTGCTATCCAAGCCGCACATCCGTAAAGCTGTAACGGAATAACTAAATAGTGTTTTATAGAATTTCAACTGCGTTTATTTACCTGCCTTTTTTAATGTTATTTTTATTGTTCTACAGACTTCCTGATGTTTTTCTGTTTTATTCTTCATGTTTTTATCACGAGCACAAGAAATACTGTAGCCCATGTAGCTAAAATGTCATACTTGATCGATTATTTTGTTTGGTGACAAGTATTGTTTCCCTCGAAACGCCATTACTTTTGTCTATTCTATGGATATTTTGACATTATAATTTTGACTAATTTTTTTTAATTTAAAAATATTTTTTGTAATGCTTCTGAAGAGGCTGTTGTAGTCTGATCGTCAGCGCACATTAATGTTTCTGTATAATGGTCCTTATCCAGTTTTATTCTTTTGCTGTTTTTTGTTTCCGCATTCTACTTTTTAGTCATGTCGTTTTTATATAAACTGAACGAAACTGGGGAAAATGTGCAACTTTGTTTAGCCTCTCACTTACTTATAAAGCTATTCTCACTTATTTTGTTTTCTGTTTTTATTACAAATGTAGTCTTATTGTATAAGTTTTTTATGATCCATATCAAGTGCCGCCAAATTCCATTTCCTTTTAATATTGATCAGAATTTTGCCGATTTAATCTGTCAATCACCTTGAAATAGTCAATTAAAGCTATGTGTGTTTCATTATTAAATTCTTTTCTCTCTATATATCAAAATCATTCACGACATACATGTAACAGTGCATGAGGTGGGTGTTTCGTTCCTAAAATGCCGCTTATGGAGTATAGAGTCTGAAGAAGGCCAGACTTTCCAATGATTGTAATCATATTCTGCGACTGTCTAAAATAAAAATAGCTGTGTATTATTAATGGGAGATCCTTGGTCATGCATGTGTGTATTCTATAGGGGATCCTTAAAACCCTGCTACCCTCTTTCAATTAAAAAAAATCCTAATTTAGAAACTACTAAGAGACAGGGCATCGTGATTTGTTGTGAAACGTTTAACAGGTATTAAAAGTTTTTTCTGTTATCCCAGAATTTCAGGGTATGTCCCACTCGTCACTCGTAGAATATCACGACGATTTTCGAGTTCTGCTCAGGTATCTGCAGTTGTGACGGCTGATTCATGCACGAAGGGTAGCAATACCATTGACTGATGTGTACAAGCGAACTTTGACGTAACCACACCAAAAGAAGTCTAATGGCGCGACATGGGCACAGAGCGTGGCCCACGCGCTGGGGTCATCACAGCCTATCAATCTATCTGGAAACGTGTTATTCAGCACATACCGCACTTTCAGACTCCAGCGTGAAGGTGGGCCATCATGACCGAAGATAAAGGACGGTTCCATCTCTCGATCTATGGTAGCAGCACCTGTTCTAGCATGTCCAGTTAAACTTATCCCTTTACCGTTTTCTCTGAGCAAATAATGGGACTATCAACCTATCGTGGGATAGATTACTCTACAACGTCTCTAAATTTGGACATCAAACACTGCGTGAGTTTTGTAGCTTATTACTAAAACGTCTGAAGTTTACAGTAATTATTTTTTATCGGATAGCTGTCATCCCTGAAAACTGCAATTACAGATAATAATATCAGACGCTACGTCTTCTTTCTGTCCTCCTTTCGCTTTCGATTTTTTCTGGGAACGAGTCATTTACGTCGAGGAAGTGTGTATGTTGTAATTGTTAATATGTGTGTGCAAGGTTGGCCTTATTATTATTATTATTGAAAGTAACCTTCCGATCCCTCATGTCAATGTTTTCAACATTTACACAGTTTCTAGCAATTTACAGCTGCCGCAGCGCCAGGAAGCAGAACATCGCTGGTGTGCAACAATCTACATCTACAACTACATCTATACTCCGCAAGCCACCTGACGGTGTGTGGCGGAGGGTACCCTGAGTACCTCTATCGGTTCCTCCTTCTATTCCAATCTCGTATTGTTCGTGGAAAGAAAGAGTGTCGGTATGCCTCTGTGTGGGCTCTAATCTCTCTGATTTTATCGTCATGGTCTCTTCGCGAGATATACGCAGGAGGGAGCAATATACTGATTGACTCCTCGGTGAAGGTATGTTCTCGAAAGTTCAACAAAAGCCCGTACCAAGCTACTGAGCGTCTCTCTTGGAGAGTCTTCCACTGGAGTTTATCACCTCCGTAACGCTTTCGCGTTTACTAAATGATCCTGTAACGAAGGGCACTGCTCTCCGTTGGATCTTCTCTATCTCTTCTATCTATCTAGTACGGGTCCCACACCGGTGAGCAATATTCAAGAAGTGGGCGAACAAGTGTACTGCAACCTACTTCCTTTGTTTTCGGACTGCATTTCCTTAGGATTCCTCCAATGAATCTCAGTCTGGCATCTGCTTTACCGGCGGTAATTTTATATGGTCATTCCATTTTAGATCACTTCTAATGCCTACTCCCAGATAATTTATGGAATTAACTGCTTCCAGTTACTGACCTGCTATATTGTAGCTAAATGATAAAGGATCTTTATTTCTATGTATTTGCAGCACATTCCACTTGTCCACATTGAGATTCAATTGCCTTTCCCTGCACCTTGCGTCAATTCTTTGCAGATCCTCCTGCATTTCAGTACAATTTTCCATTGTTACATCCTCTCGATATACTACAGCATCATCCGCAAAAAGCCTCAGTGAACTTCCGATTTTATCCACAAGGTCATTTGTATGTATTGTGAATAGCAACGGTCCTACGACACTCCCCTGCGGCGCACCTGATATCACTCTTACTTCGGAAGACTTCTCTCCATTGAGAATGACATACTGTGTTCTGTTCTCTAGAAACTCTTCAATCCAACCACACAATTGGTCTGATAGTCCATATGCCGCCATTACGCGGCAATTTCAAATATTACAAATTATTTCATGTCTTTTTCCACAGCAGCAGCCAGAAAGCATTTCATTGAATAATAGCTAGCATATCAAAGAATTTATTTTATTACAGTGTCAGTATTTACAATATTTTAGATTCTTGTTAGATACAGCGGCTTTGGGCCTCGACTACGGACGAAAGAATCTTTAAACATATAAATTGTTTAGGTGCCTTGTATGGTAAAAGTGAAGGCACCAACAAAAAGTAAACGCAAAGCCGGTATTTTATTCTCTTTAGATATTATTATTGCATTGGCTTCCCTACTGATGTCTGGCCTCTATTATGTGCAAGTTTACGTAATTTGTAGGCAGGCTTGGTGTGGAAACATCAATTAACGAACCTGTAAGCAAGAATAAGATGAAAAAACACCATACATGGATGTGATCACGTGTGTTGCTGTGCTTTCCGAGTCCCGCATACTAATGTGGCGAATCAAATGGCCAGAAATATTGAATTTTGGTAGTTTTTCTCTGTAGCAAATGAGGTCGGCGTGTAACACGCGAATGCATACTGCAGAGGATGATCGTTCGGCCACGACGCTGGAACGAGTTGCACGCAAACAGGCACAATCAGTTATGTAACACTTTACGGACAGTTGGTCTTCCTTCTTGAAATTCACGTGATGCACGGCTAATTGACATCCGGGGGTTGCGCTGAAATGCAGCTTGCACCCTGACAACACGTGCAGGGGGGAGGATTTCCGCTTCGAGAAAGGTCTTTTACACTGTCTGTCTAAGTTTTTGAACCATCTCACTGCGTTCGTTTTTGCCTGTGCTGCCCCCTCATAGTGAAGTCGATAATTCCGCAGTACTGCTGGCACAAATTTGGATTCTGCGTAGCAGATGACACTTGTACCTTTTCCTGCTCTTACACCATTTCGAACCACTCCAGCAAAGGATAAAAACTTGGTAGTTGCTAAACGTTTTACAACAAAGCACGATTCTCTGCCTCTAGTAGTTTGAAAGTTATGACTTTTTTAAATGATAGAGGAACTTTAAATATGGGCATCCTGTATAAAAGTAACATTATGGATTCCTATTCAAGAACGCTGGATTATCATGGATGTTCCCTCGATAAAGCTAAGTGCTTGAGTGAGCTACAGAAAGAGCAATTACTAGCCCGACTGCGGGCGTGGATCAGTAAGGGCTACAAATGAAACTATGTTAACAAGCGTGCTTGTGGAAGACAGCGGATGTAAAGAGACATTCAGGGTACTGCATAGTTAATCGGTGCGAGTAATTGAGGATAATCAGACGCTAATAGCTAAGCGGATGCTCTAAACGGAGGCTTGAAGATAAGATATTAGTGCGACTTGGAAAGATTTAAAAGCAGGAATCGTATGTAGGACTCTATTCCCACGACAAATAACGAAAACTGAGTTTAGTTTCCATGTTAGAGACAAACAGTGAAACCAGTAAGGGCAGCAAGACATCGCAAACAAACCAGTTCGTGTAAGTTAGGATAAGTGTTCGGTCAGTATGAAACTTAAAACTGCAGTACGAAGGATCCTGAGAGACAGTTGAAGGTATGTAATGAAAAATATTTAATGGTGGGAAATTGCAGAAAGTATTTAATAAAATGAAAATTATTCAATTTGGAAGTTTCTAATGAAACGAACTTTAAACATAGAACTGTACTTATTTGATTTTTTTCAAAATTGCAAATCTAATATTTCAACTTCTTTTAATAAAATTACTCTTTCTTTTTGACCCTATTGCAGACACAGAAAATTGCTATTAGTTTTACTTTTAAATTATTAAATCAAAATCTCCTTTTCACTAACAGAACTGGATGCAATTTGCTACCATCTTGGGCATATGACTGAAAAATCGTCTCCTTTACGTAACACTCAAAATCACTGAACAATGAAAATTAACAATAATCACTAAATACACACAAAGCAATAAGACAAATGCTTTTTTTGTTTCTGAGTCATTTCTGCGTCAAAATCAAATTCCAAAAGTCTTTCCTCCAATAATATTCCATTCATAGTTGTTCTCCGCTTCTCAAAATTTCTGATCTTCAAAGCGAACCAGTTGCTTTAACGCACAGCTCCTTAGTTAAGCCAAACAGACCACTAATCCAACCGACCACCGTCAACATCTTGCCAAGACTCGTCTATAACTGGCTTTCCCCCCCCCCCCCCCCCCCCCCCTCCCCGCCACTGCTGTTCTATCTACCGCGCACTATTTTGCTCAACAATGCTTTTCTTACTCTTTCAGGCGTCCAAACTTTACAAATGTGTTTATGGAACTTAAAATCCTTGCAATCGATCTGTCACACAAATGACTGATAAATTCGTGCTATAGAATATTCTGTCTCAGTAAATCAACACATTACAAATCCAGGCAACAAACTATTTTTGTAAATAAAATTTCTTTATCCTGTTAGTGGCTGGTAGTACGTTTATCTAAGATTCTTCTGTAATACAATTAAACTGATATAGAATGTTTGTGTACCGTGCAGAGCAGGTGGCTTTGTCCTTACACGAAACTTTCACAGTGTCCTATCACGAGTCTTGGAATAATTCATGACCGAGCACTATCTTTCAGGAAGCATCTCGAAATACCTTCTTAGAAAACATACACGCGAAACAACCTCATTCACAAACTCTGCATAACTAACTGGGGAGCATCTGCACATACGTTTCCAACTTCTGCGCTCACTTTTTTTGTTCTCTACGGTTGAATATTATGTTCCGTTGCGCTTGAACAGCCCCCACGTAAATATGACACTCAGCTCAACAAAACCACGAGAATCGTCTCTGACTGCATAAGAATTAGTCCACTACACTGGCTTCCAACAATCAGCCACATAGCCCCTCCTGTGTTAAGAAGACAAGGAGTCTTGTCCAAAGAATATTCCAAATTAATGAATAATCTTCACCTTTCCATCCATGAAGATATTTCTGGGTTAAGAACAAACCGACTTCGTTCCAGAAATTTAGCCCTGCAACTGGCCCAACAGGTTACTGGTAACATCTTTACTACTGACAGCTAATGGCGTGAAACCTTCAGTACAGATGCTCCATTTGAAGGGTGACATCTTATTGATGCTCTAATAGAGACCGAAGGCTTTCGAATTCTCACGGCATGAGTGCAAGAATATAAACTGCATCCGAACAGGACACAAAGAGTGTGTTTATAATCTCCACAAATGTGGTAAGCAGTGCTGTCCAAGCTGTGACTATGGAGCACCGAACCAGGACATCCGGCACATTGTCGAGGAGTGTAAGTAGAAAGCCTGTCTGGGTGATCCAAACGTCTTTTTCATGGTTGCGCCATTAAGACTTGACTGGATAAGGAGGCTGCACTTTAGCATTAAACGAGTGGTTGTTACTTTTATGTGTCATTTGTATTTATGTCTTCTTTTTCTTTCTTGTAATTCTGACCGTATGTAACGTGTAATCCTGTACGCTAAATAAACACACTGCAACGTCCCCTTAGAAAAAAATATGAATTACTGTGCTGATAAACCTCTTATATTATTTGATTTTCAAACAGCTGAGCAAAACTGAACGTACTCAGACATTACTCTCTTTACTTATTCTGATCAACACTAAACTGACACACAATATTTTTAGCGCAACGCACTCTGACTTTCAATAATCCCTACAAGAGAATGGACCTGACTAACATTATCCTACACGTTTCACAAATCACTTACCTCACAAAAATCTTCGTTACTCGAACTACTGCAATACAGCGAGCGCCACTACTGCCAGATAAATAAAAGATTCAAACTACTGAAGGCACTAACTACTGATAGGCACAGTTAGCAAATGAAAGATTTTGATAGAGAACAAACAATGTATTTACCTTAATAGTGTTCAAAAATCGTAATATATATAAAATCAGTTCATGACATTCAGTCTTACAAATTTACTGTCTCTGTCCAGATCATCCGCTCTCAAAACTCCGCCATCTCGCTCCCTACATCCACCACTGCTGGCGGCCGGTCGGTGTGGCCGTGCGGTTCTAGGCGCTACAGTCTGGATCCGCGTGACCGCTACGATCGCAGGTTAGAATCATGCCTTGGGCGTGGATGTGTGTGTTGTCCTTAGGTCAGTTAGGTTTACGTAGTTCTAAGTTCTAGGGGACTGATGACCTCAGATGTTAAGTCCCATAGTGCTCAGAGTGCCACTGCTGGCGGCTCAGCTCCAATTGCGCAACGCTACGCGCTGTTAACATCCAGCTGCCCAACACTACAATAGCAAACAACAATGCAAACCAGCCACAGACTGCACACAGCACAGCCAGTGATTTTCATATAGAGCGCTAGGTGGCGTTACCAACATAAAAACCTAAACAGCCTACTTACAACACTAACAGAAAAAATGCACCAACCTCAAGCACTTTGTTCAGTCGTACTAGGCTGTGGGGTTAGTGATTCATTTGTCACGGTCATTGGCGATCAGATGGGGCTTAGGAGGCCTGTCTGTGCTGCCCATTGTTTTGACTCTACAGGCACTAAGTGTTCAAATGGTTGAAATGGCTCTGAGCACTTAGAACTACGTAAACCTAACTAATCTAAGGACATCACACACATCCATGCCCGAGGCAGGATTCGAGCCTTGCGACTGTAGCGCATAGACGCACAGCCACTGGAATTAACTGTGGTGAGTTAAGAAATGAACAATGTCTGGAAACATTCACTCTTAGGTGCAACTATGCCCCAATGACAGTATGTACTCGTGTTGAACAGCTTCTGTCATTTGAACGGGATCGCATTGTGGGGCTGCGGGAAGCTGCATGGACATATTGACGGATTACTGCACTTGTTGGATACATTAAATCGGTGATGTGTCGCTGCTTCCAGCAGTGGCCTTTGGTACATTCTCACACCTGTAGCACAAGTTCTGGAGGCCCACGTATTGTACGTAAAGCGGTGGCCAAATGAACATCATCCAGGGACGAAATCTGGGCACATGCACCTGCTGTGTCATCAGTGACCATTGGGAGCCGTCTGACTGCAACAGGGTAACATAACGTGTGTCTCCGGCCGGGCTACCACCGATACCAAGACACCGCCAAGCATGGCTAGTCTTCTGTTCTTAAAGAGTTGACTGGATAGCGGAATGGAGCTCTGTTGTCTTCAGTGATGGGATAGGTTCTGCCCGTATACGAGTGATGGACGTACACGTGTACGTTGTGGATCTGGTGAGATGCCTGTTCAGAGTGCATTGGCCCACGATTCAAAGGCTCCATCCCAGGCGTAGGAGGCCATCACGCACAACTCGCGGTCACGTTTTGTCATTCTGCATGATAAAGTAACCAGTGCCCGCTATATTGCACAGGCTCTTAACCCCCTGCTACTGCCATTTCTCCTACCCGAAGGTAATGTGCTATTTCAGCAGTACAATGCACGTCCAAGTACAGCTGTTGCGACACAACTTGCTCTGCGTGGTGTACAACGACTGCCCTGACCATCTAGATCACCAGGTCTCTTGCCAACTGAACACGTATGGGTCGGGAACTTTCTCGACCTCCAGGGCCGGCAAGAATCATTGCCGAAGTGCACCGAAGACCCAAGATGGTTGGAACAGCCTATCACAGGATGGCTTCTATGATCATTTGGGTTGGGTTGTTTGGGGGAAGAGACCAAACAAAGAGGTCATCGGTCTCATCGGATTAGGGAAGGTTGGGGAAGGACGTCGGCCGTGCCCTTTCAAAGGAACCATCCCGGAAATTGCCTGAAGCGATTTAGGGAAATCACGGAAAACCTAAATCAGGATGGCCAGACGCGGGACTGAACCGTCGTTCTCCCGAATGCGAGTCCAGTGTGCTAACCACTGCTCCGCCTCGCTTGGTATCACCATTTGCTTGTGAGAATATACGCCTGTATTGTTGGCAGACGGGAGTACTGCGACTGTTTGGGCACCCTTTAGTGTGACGTGTGTGTTTCAGTTGGTATGAAATTGTTATCACGTACTCCTACAATAATGAACTACCCGTCACCTGGCTTGTCAATAAAATGATGTCCTTCAAGGTGCTGCTTCTCTTCCGGCAGTGTAAATATGAAGCGAAGGGAGTATAACGCAGAAATTGTCTTCTGCACGGCTCTGGTTGTAGCAGCGCTATCGCAGTAGAAATGTTTTGCCCTCGTAATCTGATCGACGTAGACGGAGAAGAACTGACCGAGGTGTCCCCAGAACGCCGCGGCGGCGGCTTCTGGGAAGACGCGTCACGACTGTTTGGCTGTAGCGACGGTCGCGAGTCAGCTTCCGAGTACGCCGCTTATCTTCGCCGCCGACCTCAGCAGGCAGCTGAATGACTGGCGTCGTGTGTCGCAACGGACGACGTGTGGAGCGGCGGGCAGTAGACGTTGTGAGCCATTCACTGATAGCAGAGGAGCAACTCGCTGCCGAGAAGTGTATTCGCAGAGATTACGATCCGCCTTATCTTGTTTACAAGCGGGTCGCGGTTTCGCTGCGTCACCCGTCTCCAATTGGCTGTGGCTAGTCTCTTTCTACGTTTGCTTCCTCTTCTGTCTTCAGCTGCTCCGCTGAATTAGCTTTGCTTTTCGGAGTACAGCTTTCCTTCGTCTCGGAATGGATAAATACACTGAGATGACAAAAGTCGTGGGACACCTCCTAATGTCGTGTCGGAACTCCTTTCCCCCAGCAAAGTGCAGAAACTCGGGATGGCGTGGATTCAACAAGTCGTTGGAAGTCCCCTGCAGAAATACTGAGCCGTGCTGTCTTTATGACCGTCGATGATTATTGTCATCCGTAAAAAATCCAACTTTGTTTGCGCACATGAAGTCCATGAATGGCTGCAAATGGTCTCCATGTATCCGAACACAACCATTTCCAGCCAATGATCGATTCAGTTGAACCAGAGGACCCAGTCCACTCCATGTAAAAATAGTCGACATATAAATGAGTTGAATGTTGTTGTTGTTGTGGTCTTCAGTCCAGAGACTGCTTTGATGCAGCTCTCCATGCTACCCTATCCTGTGGAAGCTTCTTCATCTCCCAGTACCTACTGCAACCTACATCCTTCTGAATCTGCTTAGTGTATTCATCTCTTGGTCTCCCTCTACGACTTTTACCCTCCACGCTGCCCTCCAATACTAAATTGGTGATCCCTTGATGCCTCAGAACATGTCCTACCAACCGGTCCCTTCTTCTTGTCAAGTTGTGCCACAAACTTCTCTTCTCCCCAATTTTGATCAGTACCTCTTCATTCGTTACGTGATCTACCCACCTAATCTTCAGCATTCTTCTGTAGCACCACATTTCGGAAGCTTCTATTCTCTTCTTGTCCAAACTATTTATTGTCCATGTTTCACTTCCATACATGGCTACACTCCATACAAATACTTTCCGAAACGACTTCCTGACATTTAAATCTATACTCGATGTTAACAAATTTCTCTTCTTCAGAAACGCTTTCCTTGCCATTGCCGTTCCACATTTTATATCCTATCTACTTCGACCATCATCAATTATTTTGCTCCACAAATAGCAAAACTCATCTACTACTTTAAGTGTCTCATTTCCTAATCTATTTCCCCCAGCATAATACGATTTAATTCGACTACATTCCATTATCCTCGTTTTGCTTTTGTTGATGTTCATCTTATACCCTCCTTTCAAGACACTGTCCATTCCGTTCAACTGCTCTTCCAAGTCCTTTGCTGTCTTTGGCAGTATTAACTTTTTTTTCTTCTCCACGGATTTTAATTCCTACTCGGAATTTTTCTTTTGATTCCTTTACTGCTTGCTCAATACACAGATTGAGTAACATCGGAGATAGGCTACAACCCTGTCTCACTCCCTTCCCAACCACTGCTTCTCTTTCATGCCCCTTGACTCTTATAACAGCCATCTGGTTTCCGTACAAATTGTAAATAGCCTTTCGTTCCCTATATTTTCCCTTTCCTTAACCTATCTTCTAAGATAAGTCGTAGGGTCAGTATTGCCAACATTTCTACAGAATCCAAACTGATCTTCCTCGAGGTCGGCTTCTACCAGTTTTTCCATTCGTCTTTAAAGAATTCGTGTTAGTATTTTGCAGCCGTGACTTATGAAACTGCTAGTGCGGTAATTTTTACATCTGTCAACACCTGCTTTCTTTGGGATTGGAATTATTATATTCTTCTTGAAGTGTGATGGTATTTCGCCTGTCTCATACATCTTGCTCACCAGATGGTAGAGTTTTGTCAGTGCTGGCTCTCCGAAAGCTATGAGTATTTTTAATTGTTTCGATTTAGGTCTTTCAGTGCTCTGTCAAACTCTTCACGTAATATCATACCTCCCATTTCATCTTCACCTACATCCTCTTCCATTTCCATAATATTGTCCTCAAGTACATCGCCCTTGTATAGACCCTCTATATACTCCTACCACCTTTCTACTTCCCCTTCTTTGCCTAGAACTGGGTTTCCTTCTGAGCTCTTGATATTTATACAAATGGTTCTCTTTTCTTCAAAGGTCTGTTTCATTTTCGTGTAGGCAGTATCTATCTTACCCCTAGTAATACATGCCTCTACATCCTTACATTTGCCCTCTAGCCATCCCTGCTTAGCCATTTTGCACTTTCTGTTGATCTCAGTTTTGAGACGTTTGTATTCCTTTTTGCCTGCTTGAATACACGGTATTAATATCTTTAATACAGCCCACATCATTATGGAGTCAGGACCAGTTTGCAGAGTGCCTTGTTGACAACTTAGGTCCATGGCTTCGTGGGATCTGCACCACACTCGGACCCTACCATCAGCCCTTACCAACTGAAATCGGGACTCATGTGACCAAACCACGACTTTCCAGCCGTCTAGTGTCCAACCGATATGGTCACGAGCCCTGGAGAAGCGTTGTAGGCGATGTCGACATGTTAGCAAAGGCAGTCGCGTCGGTCATCTGCTGCCACAGCCCAATAACTCCAGATTTCTGCGCACTGTCCTAACGGATACGTCCGTCGTACGTCCCACATTGACTTCTGCAGTTATTTCGCGCAGTGTTGCTTGTCTGTTAGCATTCACAACGCTATGCAAATGCTGCTGCTCTCGGTCGTTAAGTGGAAACCATCGGCCACTGCGTTGCTCGTGGTGAGAGGTAATGCCTGAAGTTTGTTATCCTCGACACCCTCTTGTCATGTGGATTCGGAATACTGAATTCCCCAACGATTTCTGAAATGCAATGTCCCGTTCGTCTAGCTCCATCTACCATTCCGCGTTCAGAGGTTGTCAATTCCCGTCGTGGGACCATACTCACGTTGAAACCTTTTCACGTGAATCACCTGAGTACAAATGACAGCTCCGCCAATGCATTGCTCTTTTATACTTTGTGTACGAGATACTACCGGCATCTATATATGTGTATATCACTATCACATGACTTCTGTCACCTCAACATATGTGTTTCGTATGGTTTTCAAGGCAATATTATACCATTCTTCCTACAAAATAGTGGCAACTTATGGCAACGATTATGGAGATGCATAGCGATCACGCACTCTACTTGCTCTGGCTGTGCCCTCTTGCAATGTTTGGTGGCTCCTGGCTGGATGAGGAGGGGGTGGTGTGATAGGTGAGTGGCCGGTTTCCTCTCACTACAACACAAAATGCACTTGTGGTTAAAATACACTTCATTACAGGAACCAGTTGAGTACTGAACACCAGTAACGTCCAATCTGAAGTTTAGTGGTTAACAGCAATGAAATAACATGCACTAATTATTGAATCATGCCAGTGTCTACACCACAACTACATACAATGACTAACGTTCCCTCGCAGGTGACGCGACGACTATCACTATGGAAGACTAGAGCACAATGTAACGTATTGAGGTGCAACGCGAACTGCGTCATGGTGCGACGTACTGAGGTACTGAGATTGAGAGAGTGAGACAGTTCGATCAGCGGCGGCGGCCTATATGCACGCTACCCAGGGGGCGTTGTCGGCGCGTAACCTGGGGGCTTGTCTTGGTCTTCTATTGTCATAGGGGTGCCTACTTCAGCGCCTACTAGACAATGTTTCCTAGTGCCGACCGATATGCTGGCGAAGGCGTACACCAGCACAATTCTCTCCAAAGGAAACCACCGAGTCTCAATAATATTCAGACCTGGTGACTGTGGTTGCCTGCGTACAGGAGACAACTACTCTTCATACTCGCAGAACCAGTCCCGGATTATGCGAACTGTGTTAACAGGGGCCCTGTCGTCTTTCAATACAGCATCACCATGGGGAACAAACATTGTACCTTGGGTGGACATGACGAGCCGAAATGGTCACAAAATCCTTGGCAGTAACGCGTCCTTGCAGAGTAACCAACGCTGCCAAATCATCACCCTACCCCTGCCATATTTTACTCTTGGGATGTGAATTCGGCCAGTAGTAGTGAACAGTGTGAAATTACTCATTCGACCAAATGACTTTCTCCCGTCGCTCTGCACTCCAAGTGCTATGGCTTCGGCAGCGAGTTTTACTGATACCGGAATTTTCATCACTGGTGAGTGGTTCTAAAGTGCCAGGTCGCTCTGCAATTCCCTGCTTGTGTTGTTTTGGTCCTGACAGGGTTCGCGAGCACGACATTCATTTCTGCAACGATTTTTGCAGCTGCTGTCTTCTTAATTTTCGTCACAGTCTTCTGCAATCACCGCCCATCACGATCACTCAACACACACTGTAAGCGACCTTTTTATGTGTTTGTATGTTCGCAGCGCTATGCAACGCTATAGACTGCACTAATATCACTGACAGAGCTCTGAGCCCTCTGTAAGAGACTCTGTGGCTCGAAGGACTCGCAGTTAGAAGTTAATAGGTAGCAGTGATGGAGGTTAGAAGCAGAGTTAGCGCGAGCGTGCGGTCTGGACGTTTTTCGTCATGGAGATTTAGTATTGGCTGGACATGGATTGTAAATTGTGGGTAATGGAATTATTGACAATTATAAAATTTTTGGAATTGGATGTCACATGATTAAGGTAAAATCTGCTAAATACTTTGTTTGCTCTACAACTAAATCTTTCCATTGCTAACCACATTCTAATAGTAGTTAGAGTCTACAGCAGTTAGAATCCTTTTCTGTAGCTGGCTGTAAACATGGCGCATTTGCTGTGCTTCGTGTCATGAAGATTTTCTGTGAGGTAAGTGACTTACGAAATGTTCTGTGAGGTAAGTGACTTACGAAATGTAGGGCTTATTGTTAGGATTTCTTCTAATTCAGGGCCATTCTTTTGTGTTAATTAATAGTCAGATTGCGTTATCCTTTTATATTGTGCGCAATAAATAAATAGAATAAATTGAGCTATATTTGTCAGGAAAAATTCTGTAGGTCAGTGCTGAAATGATAAAGACAAGCAAAGTGACGGTACTCTTAGTTTCACTCAGCAATTTTAGAAGGTTCAGTTGCATTAAGCAATTTAAGCAAAAACGTAGAGGTTTCACCTTTCCGTTATTTCAGTTTAAGTAAAAATATATATTTAGAAGTATCAAAACTTCCGTCCGTGCCGTATCTTAGCCGATTATGTTTTTCCGCATTCGCTGTGTGCGGTATAAATCTTCGATGCGGTGCCTCTTGACACACCAAACACTTTGGATGCCTTGGTTGCACAAATGCCCACCACACAAGCACGACAATTTGCCCACTTTCTATTCAGTGATCTCCGACACAATGCAGTTACGACTACAGAGAAAACTGTTCTAACTACGATACTGCAGCGGACTGGATGCGATGTACAGATGCCGTTCGTGGTCAAATACAGCAGCGCAACCTACAGGCGTGGCTAGAATCTGCATTTATGTTCAAGCTTGCATTTCTAGCGGTGTTCCCATATTTTTGTCCACTCCTATACTTCAGGGCATTAGGTTTTCCCCTAAACATGCTTCATTTCACTTTAACGTACAGCGTTCACCAGGAGTGTCGCCGTCACAAGTCGTTGTGCTTATTGCTTTGCTGAGTGTCGTTCGTGACCCCATGAAGCGGCGTCTCTATCCGGACGGTTATCAGCTTCTCTTACAACCTGCTGAAGTGACACACCAGAGATCTTCTTGATTTGGTCTAGCCACCTGTTCTCTGCTCTCCTCCTCAGTCTTGTGCTCTCCATCTTTCCTTCCATGATTATTTTCTCTAGATTTTCTCTATCTCTTCTCATAATATGGCTAGATCCTAGAGAAGAATGGCTCTGAGCGCTATGGGACTTAACTTCTGAGGTCATCAGTCCCCTAGAACTTAGAGCTACTTAAACCTAACTAACCTACTGACAGCACACACATCGATGGGCGAGACAGGATTCGAACCTGCGACCGTAGCGGTCGCACGGTTCTGGACTGTAGCGCCCAGAACCGCCCGGCCACCCCGGCCGGCGACTAGAGCAGAAAGACGCCTGGGGATACTAAGCTGGTCAATAACGGATACATTAGTTCTTCTTCCGGACCCCCGAATACGCAGCACCCTCCTCCAGCACCAAAGTTCTAATGCAGCAGTACGCTGATTGTCTCTGCCGTTAAGAGACCATGCTCCGCAACCGTAATGGAAGACGGAAAACACGAGTGTTTCAACAGTCTGTATCTTTGTACTGTTCGTTATCGCCCTGCTCTTACATATCTTCGTGAGCTTCTTCCGCCAGTGTAAATATATCCAATTGAATTTCATCAAGAACTATGTTTCATCAAAACTGTAGCTGTAAACATTGTTTACCAGACCAACGTAACTACACCCTACTTGAATGTAACCATAGAAAGCAAGCCAGAACACTAATATGTTGCTGTTGTGCCCGCATCTCGTAGTCGTGCGGTAGCGTTCTTGTTTCCCACGCGCGGGTTCCCGGGTTCGATCCCGGCGGGGTCAGGGATTTTCTCTGCCTCGTGATGGCTGGCTGTTGAGTGATGTCCTTAGGTTAGTTAGGTTTAAGTAGTTCTAGGGGACTGATTGCCATAGATGTTAAGTCCCATAGTGCTCAGAGCCATTTTAACCACTTTTTTTGTTGCTGTTGTTGTTATTCTTGTTTTGTCTTCAGTCAGAAGACTGACGTAGTGTAGTTCTCCATGCCAAGCTCCTTTATTTCACCACAAATACATCTACATCGACTTGAATCCGTACACTACAGTCAAGAACTGGCCACCCTTTACAATTATGACACTCGCCACTTTCCTAAAGTACAAAATTACTGTTTCTTGTTACCTCATTTTGTTTCATATCAACCGACCCCTCTTTTATTCAAAGTAGTCTATAAATTTCTTTTCACCACAATTCGGCGTATTACTCCATCATCAATTTCCCACTTATACATCAAATTTTCAACATTAGTCTGCAAAAATAAATTTCTAAAGTTGTTATTCTCTTCTTGTCTGTACTCTACGTCTTATTGCCCTTGTTTTACATCCGTACAAGGCCACACTCCAGACGAATACTGTCACTAACGTCTTCCTAATAAATTTATATTCGATGTTAACATGTACACTTTTTTTTGCTTTATTGACATTTTGTCAAGGCACTCCACTCGTAACACCAACTGGTGGGAACAAATGCAAACTAGGTGCATCAGTCGTATCTGTACATGTAATTGTTTCGAAGATTTAGAACTCTGAAAACGAATGAAACATTTATAGTAGCGCTATGTTTCTTTTTCACAGAATAGCATTTCTCGCTATTGCTTTTTATCCCTTCACTTAGGCCTTCGTCATTTATTTTGCTGCAAAATAACAAAACCTTCATTTCCTGATCGGATGCCCTCAACATCACATGAGTTAATTCGTCTGTACTTCATTACATTTGCCTTATTTTTGATGTTCATCTTAGGACCTTTTTCCTCTGAAAAGACCTTCCAAGTCCTCCCTTACAGAATTTCAATGTCCTGAGCGGACTTCAGCTTAATTTTGTCACATTCATAATGTCTGAGAAATTCACAAATTTCGCTCTGTCATATGCTGAAGAAATGCTAATATTTTCCTCGAATTCTGCTTCCTATTTTCGTTTTCCAGTCAGTCGAGCCATAATATCTTTTCCTGTAGTATTTTCGCTGCTTATGTTTTTCCCTATGCTCCTCCGTCTCTCACTCCTGCATTCTCTTGTATTTTACTGCTCACTTATCACTGCCACGGCCTAAATACTAAATCTATGTGCTTTTAAATTATTTTTATAGACGTCGTTTCTTTTCTGCTCTTGCCATATGTGTGTTCATTTACTATTTCTGTTGTAATTAGGTCAAGAGCGCCAATACGATAGTTTGTAGGAGGGGGTGGGGCAGCTAGACCTGGAGATACCATCTTGGAAGACGAAAGGCAACTTGTAAGTGTCCACCAAAAAGTTCCAGTAGCGACTCAGTTAAAAACCTACGTAATAACGACTTTACAGTCATTTTCTTGAAAGAAAAACTCCTGACTGCACTATATATTTTTCGTTGCCTGAGAGCTGTAGGGGGGGGGGGGGGGAGGGGACCCCGAACCCCCCCCCCCCTCCCCTTGCTCCTGGGCATGGATGCTCTTGTATGTGTAGCAAAATGAATACTTAAAATTCTTTTTCTTGGTTTCGCCTTGCAGGATGTGTCTTTCGAAAACGCGCTACCGAAAGAGAATGTGGACGTCATAAGCTTGACGGCTGTGTAAACAGAATTTGGAGAATCTCTGGCGAGATTGACGATGATTACGATACTGGGAATGGCAATTTTTTCAAGTACAGTAGCAGCTGTGGCTCCGTAACGTGCGCTTTCCTATGTCAGGTAAGACCGGAGAGGGCATGGAGTCCGCCACGGAACAATGAACTCGAATTCCCTGGTGAGATGAGTCACGGTTGGTGTTTCATCAGTTCAGTGATCGCCTTAGAACGCACCGCCTTCCAGTAGCACGCTTATTGGTCACGTTCACCGCAGAACGAGCAAAGCCCAGTAATACCCGCAGTGTTGTGCCGTACAGAGGACGTTCACCTAAGCCTCGCGGCACTGATGGCTGTTACGGGAGCCATCGAGAATCATCAAACAACCTCAGTGTTAATTAATGGTCTCTAAAGGACTTTGCCCCAATATTTCTGCAATCATTTCTGAGAACGTTTCTCCTGGAGAAAACCAACCATCTAGATAAAATACTTTAAACTGGATTGAATACAGTAGTGGTGCTTGGTTCAGAGGTAAGGCGTTTCAAATCTTGGTGGTGGATCAAATTTTCATTGCCGGTATTTGGGTGGCAAGGGTGGAGGTGATTGCATAAAGCTTCTGATCACCAGTCTTTGTGCCAGTATCCTGGATTAAATTCCAAATCTCTCCACAGTGTCTCGTGAAGCGAGGGTGTGTGACAATTTTGGTGGTGATTCACCTGACAGATGGGGACACTGAGCGCAGCGACTCCCTTGACACTATTCGACAGGAGTAGGCTTCGCATCAGCACGGGCGGGATGGGGGATTTTTCATCCTCTCCCTTGACCGTAGTAAAACATTTATTTGTAATGGTTACCAGTTTCGGAAAGAATGTGACCGTCTTCAGATCATTTATACATTGATGATAGGATGTGGTGGTGAACGGAGCAGGTGTTGTTGCTCTGCGAACGTCAGCTGCAGCTGAACCCGGTTACCATTACAAACAAATATTTCATTGCGGTCAAGACTGTTTTTATCCATTTTAAAATATGCACAGGTAGTCTCTTGACAGTGACATCAGGGGCTATCAAACGACTTGTTCTTGCTGTTTGCAATCAGGCGAAAAATTACCTCCTACTTTTCTCGCCTACATCCCAGTATCGAGATGATGAAGGTCTTGGGTGTAACTTTGACGAGCGCCTCTAATGATCAGCTAATAAACTGCCTGTCAAAAGAAAGTGAAACACCCAGAAGACATGTTCGGATGTTTCTGTAATTTCGTACACTAGAGAGTATATAGAAACACGCCTTGAAGAAAACTAGCCTTCCAGCCGGTCCCAAGCACGGATAAAGTGGGAGGGTTAATCGATGCGCTAACCATTCAACATTATAAACGTCTGACGGGTTCCTATACACTCACACCCAGCCTCGGATTGGAATGGATCTAACGGAAAACGACCAAAGCTTATGAATAAATAACTATGCATAGGTACATGGAACGCAAAAATACTGTATGCTGCAGGACAGACAGAGATACTTGATGAAGAACTAACGAGTACAACAATGATACTACAGCCCTGCAGGAGATAAGATGGCCTGGTCAATGTATTCACAAAGAGGGAAAACTACACGATCATATACAGGGGAAACAAGTATGGTCACCACATATTTGGGACAGGATTTGCTGTTCAGAATAAAATAATGGCCACTATACTAGAAAATGTCAATGAAAGAATATGCTATATCAGAATCAAAGGCAAATACAGAAACTTCTCACTAAAAGGTGTCCATGTCCCAACTGAGGACAAGGAGAAAGACATAAAAGACGAATTCTATGACACCTTAGACCAGATGTACTCCAGATTACCACAGTATGACATCAAAATTGTACTGGGAGGTTTAAATGCCAAAATAGGACAAGAACAGCAATGGCAACCATATATACGCCTATTGAGCCTTCACGGTGAAGCAAACGATAATGGTATAAGGCTTGTCAACTTCGGCACAGCTAGAAACGTGAAAATAGCAAGTACATCATTCTCCCATAAAGACATGCATAAACCAACATGGACCTCACCAGATGGATTAACTAGGAACCAAATAGACCATGTTCTGACAGAGAAAAAAAAACATAAAAAGGCAATAACAGATGTTAGGACAATGAGAAGGCTGAAGGACAATGAGAGGGGCTGAGATAGGATCAGACCATTCTCTTGTGTTAATAAATATGAAACAATCATTACCAAAACCACCAAGTAAAAACAACAGTGGTAAAAGACTCCAAAGAGTAGATGTGAGTAGGCTAAAAGAGGAGGAGGTGAATAAACAGTTTAAGATTAAGCTTAAAAATAGATTCGCTGAATTAGAGAATGACAACAATAGAAAATAAGATGAAGATATTAACACAAAATGGAAGAAGATGACAACAGTTATGAGGGAGACAGCGTACGAACTACTAGGAGATAATAATAATAGCAATATAAAGGGCAAATAATGGTTCAATGAAACATGTAGAAAAACAGTACAGGACAGGAAGAAAGCCAGACAGGCAATGATGAACAACAACGACCATGAAAACCAAACAACATACAGGAAAGCCACGAAAGAAATGAAGAATATAATAAGGCGAGAGAAAAGAGCATTCATATATAAACAGGTAGAGAAGGCTGAGGAGGACTTTAACCAGAACAATAGCAAACAGTTTTACAGGACAATGAATAGTGGTAGAAAACAGTACAGTGCTCAGGCTGTGATAATGAAGGACGAGAATGGAAAACTGATCACTACAAATGAAGGAAATTTAGAGAACTAGAGGAAATACTTCATAGAACTGTTGAACAACCCGGTAGATAACTACAACAACGAAGATATAGCAGAAAACAATTAGAACGTGCAACTATTAATCGAAGAACCAACTTTGATGGAGATGAAGGAGACAATAAAAAGACTAAAAAATGGGAAGGCCCCTGGCATAGACATGATATCCACAAAGCTCATCAAAGAAGGGTGAGGGAAGATATATGAATGGTTAGCCTAACTGATAAAAGAGGTATGGAGAAAAGGCGTAATGCCAGAGGAATGGAAAACTGCTACTGTATGTCCCATATACAAGAAAGGAGACAAAATGCTGACACTGAACTGCAGAAGGATACCTATCGTATGCACATGCTATAAAATAATATTAAGAATTATACTGAACAGGCTCAACCCATACATTGAAGAAATATTAGACACAGCACAAGCAGGATTCAGAAAACATAAATCAACAGTCGACCAAATATTCACATTAAGACAAGTATTAGATGAGAAGTGGGGGCACAATCATGATACCTTTTGCCTGTTTATAGATTTCAACAAAGCATATGACGGTATAGTAAGAGAGGAAATGTGGAGGATAATGGCAGAGTATGGGATACCTGACAAGCTGGTAAAGCTAATTAAATGTGTGTGATGGAATCAAAGTGTAGAGTGAAGGAACAGGGGGAGTTCTCAGAAGCATTTGAAGTAAAAACAGGTGTGCGACAGTTAGATATTATATCACCAAACCAGTTCAATTTAGCCCTCAACAAGACTCTGAGGAGAGTAACATGTGAAAGTGCAGGAGTCACCATAGGAAAAAAGATAAATGTCCTGGCTTTTGCAGATGATCTTGTGCTGATAGGAAAGAACATGGAAGAACTGTGCTAATGGAAGAAGCAAAGAAAGTAGGTAAATATAAATGAAAGTAAAACAAAATTCATGATAGTAGAAAGAAGAGCACATTTGGGATTAAACCATCTAAAAAACGGAAATCTAAGAATACAGAAGACAGGCACATTCACGTACCTCGGTGTCAACATCAACCAACAAAACCTTATAGAACAAGAGATAGTAACAAGAATTCAAGCTGGGAGAAGATGTCTAGGAGCTATGAACATCATCAAAGGTCGAAGATACTATCTAGGCAGGCAAAAATAAGAATATATCAGACCATCATCAAGCCAATAGTGTGCTATGCAAGTGAGACATGGACCCTGACAAAGAAAACAGAGAAAAAAAACATCACTTCTGAAAATAAAGTGCTGATAAAAATATATGGACCAGTGAAAGAAAATGAACAGTGGAGAATAAGGAAAAACAGAGAACTCAGACAATTATACACACTGCCTGACGACGTAGCGATTGTGAAAATTAAGAGACTAAGAAGGTACGGACATGTGAGAAGGAGATGGGAGAACATGGTAATAAAGGTTGTAATGGATGGAGAAGTTGAAGGAAAGAGACCACTGGGACGGCCGAGAATGAGATGGAAGGACAATATCATGGGAGACATGCAGATACTGGGTCGGGAAGATGAAGATGCAGATGACAGGAAAGTTTGGAAGGCTGGACTGAGTGCGGCTAAGGACTGGCTGCTGTTTGTGTGGCCAGTATAAGTAAGTAAGTAAGAGAGTACATAGAGGGTGAAAGTTATTGAACTATATGGAGAAAAAACGTAAAATTTTTACAAACTACGGCGTGCACACAATTTGTTCAACACGTAAACGTCACTACAGATATCCGGATTTACGTTATGACATGTTCAATATGCCTGCATCATTGGCGATGATGTGACGCAGTCGAACAGCGAAATTCTGCATGACCCGCTGAACTGTTGGACCATCGATGCTATCGATGACCTTCTGAATGACTGTTTTCAGCTCAGCAGTGGTTTTCGGATTATTGCTGTACACCTTGTCTTTAATATAGCCCCATAAAAAGGAGTCGCATATGTTGAGATCCGAAGAATATGGCGGTCAATCGAGGCCCATGCCAGCGGCCTCTGGGAACCGCAGAGTCAGAATGCGGTTCCCAGAGTGCTGCTCCAGGACATCAAACACTCTCCTGCTTCGATGGGGTCGAGCTTCGTATTGCATGAACAACATCTTGTTGAAACCAGGGTCACTTAGGATAATGGGGATGAAGTCATCTTCCAAAATCTTCACATACTGCTCGGTAGTCACAGTGCCACCAAGGAATATTGCACCGATTATTCCGCGAATAGACATTGCACACCACACAGTCACCTGTTCAGGATGAGGAGACTCGTCAATCACGAAATGTGTATTCTCAGTCCCCCAACTGCGCCAATTTTGCTTATTGGCGAACTTATCAAAATGAAAGCAGGTTCATCGCTACAAGCACATACTAATTCCCATCATGCCCCATGGCCAACAAGGCTGTTTGAACATCCTAACGCAAACCGTTCAGAAGTTTTGACGATTGTATTTCATATACACTCCTGGAAATGGAAAAAAGAACACATTGACACCGGTGTGTCAGACCCACCATACTTGCTCCGGACACTGCGAGAGGGCTGTACAAGCAATGATCACATGCACGGCACAGCAGACACACCAGGAACCGCGGTGTTGGCCGTCGAATGGCGCTAGCTGCGCACCATTTGTGCACCGCCGCCGTCAGTGTCAGCCAGTTTGCCGTGGCATACGGAGCTCCATCGTAGTCTTTAACACTGGTAGCATGCCGCGACAGCGTGGACGTGAACCGTATGTACAGTTGACGGACTCTGAGCGAGGGCGTATAGTGGGCATGCGGGAGGCCGGGTGGACGTACCGCCGAATTGCTCAACACGTGGGGCGTGAGGTCTCCACAGTACATCGATGTTGTCGCCAGTGGTTGGCGGAAGGTGCACGTGCCCGTCGACCTGGGACCGGACCGCAGCGACGCACGGATGCACGCCAAGACCGTAGGATCCTGCGCAGTGCCGTAGGGGACCGCACCGCCACTTCCCAGCAAATTAGGGACACTGTTGCTCCTGGGGTATCGGCGAGGACCATTCGCAACTGTCTCCATGAAGCTGGGCTATGGTCACACCGTTAGGCCGTCTTCCGCTCACGTCCCAACATCGTGCAGCCCGCCTCCAGTGGTGTCGCGACAGGCGTGAATGGAGGGACGAATGGAGACGTGTCGTCTTCAGCGATGAGAGTCGCTTCTGCCTTGGTGCCAATGATGGTCGTATGCGTGTTTGGCGCCGTGCAGGTGAGCGCCACAATCAGGACTGCATACGACCGAGGCATACAGGGCCAACACCCGGCATCATGGTGTGGGGAGCGATCTCCTACACTGGTCGTACACCTCTGGTGATCGTCGAGGGGACACTGAATAGTGCACGGTACATCCAAATCGTCATCGAACCCATAGTTCTACCATTCCTAGACCGGCAAGGGAACTTGCTGTTCGAACAGGACAATGCACGTCCGCATGTATCCCGTGTCACCCAACGTGCTCTAGAAGGTGTAAGTCAACTACCCTGGCCAGCAACATCTCCGGATCTGTCCCCCATTGAGCATGTTTGGGACTGGATGAAGCGTCGTCTCACGCGGTCTGCACGTCCAGCACGAACGCTGGTCCAACTGAGGCGCCAGGTGGAAACGGCATGGCAAGCCGTTCCACATGACTACATCCAGCATCTCTACGATCGTCTCCATGGGAGAATAGCAGCCTGCGTTGCTGCGAAAGGTGGATATACACTGTACTAGTGCCGACATTGTGCATGCTCTGTTTCCTGTGTCTATGTGCCTGTGGTTCTGTCAGTGTGATCATGTGATGCATCTGACCCCAGGAATGTGTCAATAAAGTTTCCCCTTCCTGGGACAATGAATTCACGGTGTTCTTATTTCAATTTCCAGGATTGTAGTTCAACAATTGTCGCGCTGTAAGTGATTAATCCTGCAATTCTCTCTGAGAGGTAGAACCGCCACGTGTTTAGTATTGGTACCATGTCTGCTAGCCTATATAAGGAGTGTGGACAGCGTCAGACGTTGAGTAATTACTGTGAAGGACTCGAAGCTGCCACGTACTCGTGTGAGAGAGCGTTATGTGGTCCTGAGACACCTGGAAGAGTTTGAAAGCGGCCTTACTGCAGGTCTCCATTTGGCCAGCTGCTCGAATCGTGGACTACCCAGATTTGTGAGGCATTCAGATGTGACGATGGCCTATTGTTGGACTGCATGGCAACGTGAGGGCGGACAATATCGTTGTTAAGATTCTGGTAGATCAGTCTGATCGCTATGTGGGAGGTACGCCGTACCGTGCAACAAGCAAATTCTAACTCCTTCATATCCGCGTTTGCTATCCGAAAACAAGTAATTTATTACATGCAACATTCTGTATCATCCCACACCACTGATCAGAGACTAACCCCATTCGGACAATGGACGTTTTGTCCCATGCATGGGCTGCGATTAACGCTACAACACAAACGACCGCATTTGGAGTCGTACTGAAACCGGAAATTATGCACTGCTGATGGACGTCGTCGCACTTTGTTCAACGACGAATCGCGGTTCTGCACTACATATGTTACAATCTATGGCGAGTATGGCGGTTCCCTGGATGGAGGTTTCATTCTTCCAACGTTTTGAAGAGGCACAGCATTTTACTCTTACCGTTATGGTGCGGGAAGCCATTGAGTATGGCTTCAGGTCATGACACAGTATGATCGAGGGAACTCTGCTAGTGCAGCAGTACGTCACAGACACCCTACATCCCCAAGTGTTACCTTTCATATGACAGTGTCATGATGCCATTTGCAACAGGTCAGTGCTCATCCAGACGTCGCACATCCTATATCTCTATGATATGTCTGTACCCTCTTGAGATCTGGAGATTTTAGCATCCATGGCAGCAGATGGTTCAGATGGCTCTGAGCACTATGGGACTTAACATCTGAGGTTATCAGTCCCCTAGAACTTAGAACTACTTAAACCTAACTAACCTAAGGACATCACACACACCCGAGGCAGGATTAGAACCTGCGACCGTAGCGATCGCGCGGTTCCAGACTGAAGCGCCTAGAACCGCTCGGCCACCCGCGGCCGGCCCATGGCAGCATCTCAACAGGATACAGACATATCCTACAGCTGGTAAAATCTCCAGATCTCTACCCAATGGAAAACGGGGGGACTCCAGCAGAGATGTCACCTCTGTCTCAGTGCCAATAGTCAGGATATCAAGGGTCAGTTACAACAGTGGTGAGCCAGTTCGCCCCAGGAGAGGATACAATAGCCTTATGACACCGTTCTCAACAGAATCAGTGCTTGCTTCCATGATGCAGGGGATGAGAAGTCCTATTGATAAGTGGCCTCATATTGCCAAGTTTTTTGTAAATGTCACTGATACTGAAATAACACTGCATGCGCTCTCTACCTGTGAAATTTCGTTTCGTTTCCACCAACTACTCTGGGTGCTTGCCGCTACGCCATCCATAAGCTTCGCAATATATTTCAGAAAGATGCGAAACCTAAAGTTTTTTTTCGCCGTTTTCGTTACTTGTGTTGTTTTTCTCCATCTCCTACCTCACCCCCATGTCCACTGCTGCCAGTTCCCTGAGTTTAAATCCACCTGCCCTTATTTTATCTTTGTTACCTACTGTTGGGTTGGTGCATAAGTTCTTAGTGTTTTTCCTTAGGTTTAACGAACACAATAGGTACACATAACAGAGACTTGGGTCATCAATAGTGTAGTCTCCTTGACTGTTTACAGCAGTCTGACGAACTCGTCGAGCCATATTCGGAAAGAAAGCTCCTTGAAGGTTGTTCGATACTGAGTGGAAAAGACGAAAATCTGAGGGCACAAGGTCAGGCGAATAAGCTGGATGGAGCCTGACTTCCCAATCCAATTGTTGTATAGCGTTTTATGTCAGTCCAGCAGAGTGCGGGTGAGCGGTATCGTGGACTAGCATCATTTGACGCAGTCTTCCTGGTCGTTGTTTTTGGATTGCGTCTGCGAGACGTCTCATTTGTCGACAATAAATGTCAACAGTGACGGTTACACCCCGGGGAAGCAATTCGTAGTACAACCCAGCATTGCTGTTCCACCAGATGCACAACGTTATCTTTTGTGGACGTGTTCAGGTCTTTGTACAGGGAGTTGCTGCTTTGTTTGGCATCAACCATTCCTTTCTTTTCCTTGTGTTAGCATGAAGACATCATTTCTCATCGCAAGTAATGATAGAGAATAGGAATGGTCAGTGTTGTCCACGAGCCAATTAACGACGAACAAGCAGAGATGTACATATGGCCACCTACTAATTTTTGTGATATTGGCTTTGAATATGCTTATCATACACCCGATTCTTTTAACCTTCCCCATTGCGTGCAAATGTCACGTTATGGTGGAATGGTCAGGGTTCATCACATATGCATGTTCTCCAAAAAACTGATGTCGATCATTGTGGATCAAAGCGTTTAAACGGTCTGCATCATACCGTAGTTTGGAACGTCCCCCCTGTGTAATTACAAACCCTAACTTATAACGTACTGAACCCCTTGGGCTGTCTGGTACGGTAAGTGGTAGATTTACAAAGATGTGTGGCAGGTCCTCTTTGTGACTTACCTACGTGGTGGCAGCGTAGTTCGAATGGTTCAAATGGCTCTGGGCACTATGGGACTTAACATCTGTGGTCATCAGCCCCTAGAACTTAGAACTACTTAAACCTAACTAACCTAAGGACAACACACACATCCATGCCCGAGGCAGGATTCGAACCTGCGACCGTAGCAGTCGCGCGGTTCCAGACTGAGCGCCAGAACCGCTAGACCACCGCGGCCGGCCGGCAGCGTAGTCTGCTACTGAGAATTTTTCTGGGTTGTATGGCCATGGTCCATGGAACTGTTCAATCCCTGACGTTTCGTCCAAGGCTACGTTGGACATCTTCAGAGGTTCTCCTGGTTGTCCTTGCCGACTCGGAAAGACTCTACACAACCAGGAGCACCTCCGAAGATGTCCAACATAGCCTTGGAGGAAGCGTAAGGGACTGAAGAGTTCCATGGACCACGGCCATACAACCCGCAAAAATTCTCAGCAGCTGAAACATCTGGTCGTGAAAGCCTTCATTGTATGATAAGCGTAGTCTGACTCGGCACTTTCTCGACCTGTAATCTTACCTGCGCTTACCTGCAGTTCAGCTGCTCGTACATTAGTCGGTACCCTGTGGATTCTGGACTTAGTAAATAAGTAGAACTAAGGTTCTGGAGAGGAATTCCGGTGTTACTAAATAATGCAACGCAACTCTGATAAAAGCAATTATAATCTAGAGACTCGTTGGCCTCAAAAATCCTTTGATACAATTTATTACAAAGACGTTGCAAAATTGAAGTTTCACGCCAGAATCCTGATAGTGGTCAGACGTATATACCCCTCTAAGTGAATGTAAGACCACTGTAAGATAGCGATTGTATTTGGTTTTTGTCTCAATCAGGCTAATCCCAATTGTGATTGTATTAATATAAATCACTCAGCTGCCACATGGGTCTCTTAGTGCACAAGGCCAGGATCTTATATTACCAGATGTTATGGTACACAGTCTCTTTACTTACACTTGATACCACACATAAAAGTAAACAATCAATTGGTCATAATGATCTTTGGCAGAAAACAAAAACAGAATTGCAATAGCAGGAGCGAGCACAGCAGCTGACTTACCGTGTTCAATGACTGCCATGCTGTTGTGTGCACTAAGCTTTGCTCAATTAACTATTTGTGTCTATACCTCAGTTGTTGTTGTTGTTGTTGTTGTTGTTGTCTTCAGTTCTGAGACTGGTTTGATGCAGCTCTCCATGCTACTCTATCCTGTGCAAGCTGCTTCATCTCCCAGTACCTACTGCAACCTACGTCCTTCTGAATTTGCTTAGTGTACTCATCTCTCGGTCTCCCTCTACGATTTTTACCCTCCACGCAGCCCTCCAATGCTAAATTTGTGATCCCTTGATACCTCAAAACATGTCCTACCAACCGATCCCTTCTTATAGTCAAGTTGTGCCACAAACTTCTCTTCTCCCCAATCCTATTCAATACCTCCTCATTAGTTACGTGATCTATCCACCTTATCTTCAGTATTCTTCTGTAGCACCAAATTTCGAAAGCTTCTATTCTCTTCTTGTCAAAACTAGTTATCGTCCATGTTTCACTTCCATACATGGCTACACTCCAAACAAATACTTTCAGAAACGACTTCCTGATACATAAATCTATATTCGATGTTAAAAAATTTCTCTTCTTCAGAAACGCTTTCCTTGCCATTGCCAGTCTACATTTTATATCCTCTCTACTTCGACCATCATCAGTTATTTTACTTCCTAAATAGCAAAACTCCTTTACTACTTTAAGTGTCTCATTTCCTAATCTAATTCCCTCAGCATCACCCGATTTAATTTGACTACATTCCATTATCCTCGTTTTGCTTTTGTTGATGTTCATCTTATATCCTCCTTTCAAGACACTGTCCATTCCGTTCAACTGCTCTTCCAAGTCCTTTGCTGTCTCTGACAGAATTACAATGTCATCGGCGAACCTCAAAGTTTTTACTTCGTCTCCATGAATTTTAATACCTACTCTAAATTTTTCTTATGTTTCCTTTACTGCTTGCTCAATATACAGATTGAATAACATCGGGGAGAGGCTACAACCCTGTCTCACTCCTTTCCCAACCACTGCTTCCCTTTCATGCCCCTCGACTCTTATGACTGCCATCTGGTTTCTGCACAAATTGCAAATAGCCTTTCGCTCCCTGTATTTTACCTCTGCAACCTTTAGAATTTGAAAAAGAGTATTCCAGTGAACATTGTCAAAAGCTTTCTCTAACTCTACAAATGCTAGAAACGTAGGTTTTCCTTTTCTTAATCTTTCTTCTAAGATAAGTCGTAAGGTCAGTATTGCCTCACGTGTTCCAACATTTCGACGGAATCCAAACTGATCCTCCCCGAGGTTCGCATCTACCAGTTTTTCCATTCGTCTGTAAAGAATTCGCGTTAGTATTTTGCAGCTGTGACTTATTAAACTGATAGTTCGGTAATTTTCACATCTGTCAGCACCTGCTTTCTTTGGGATTGGAATTATTATATTCTTCTTGAAGTCTGAGGGTATTTCGCTTGTCTCATACATCTTGCTCACCATCTGGTAGAGTTTTGTCATGACTGGCTCTCCCAAGGCCGTCAGTAGTTTTAATGGAATGTTGTCTACTCCGGGGGCCTTGTTTCGACTCAGGTCTTTCAGCGCTCTGTCAAACTCTTCACGCAGTATCGTATCTCCCGTTTCGTCTTCATTTACATCCTCTTCCATTTCCATAATATTGTTCTCAAGTACATCGCCCTTGTATAAACCTTCTATATACTCCTTCCACCTTTCTGCCTTCCCTTCTTTGCTTAGAACTGGGTTGCCATCTGAGCTCTTGATATTCATACACGTGGTTCTCTTCTCTCCAAAGGTCTCTTTAATTTTCGTGTAGGCAGTATCTATCTTACCCCTAGTGAGATAAGCTTCTACATCCTTACATTTGTCCTCTAGCCATCCTTGTTTAGCCATTTTGCACTTCCTATCGATCTCATTTTTGAGACGTTTGTATTCCTTTTTGCCTGCTTCATTTACTGCATTTTTATATTTTCTCCTTTCATCAATTAAATTCAATATTTCTTCTGTTACCCAAGGATTTCTAGCAGCCCTCGTCTTTTTACCTACTTTATCCTCTGCTGCCTTCACTACTTCATCCCTCAGAGCCACCCATTCTTCTTCTACTGTATTTCTTTCCCCTATTCCTGTCAATTGTTCCCTTATGCTCTCCCTGAAGCTCTGTACAACCTCTGGTTCTTTCAATTTATCCAGGTCCCATCTCCTTAATTTCCCACATTTTTGCAGTTTCTTCAGTTTTAATCTACAGGTCATAACCAATAGATCGTGGTCAGAGTCCACATCTGCCCCTGGAAATGTCATACAACTTAAATCCTGGTTCCTAAATCTCTGTCTTACCATTATATAATCTATCTGATACCTTTTAGTATCTCCAGGGTTCTTCCACGTATACAACCTTCTTTCATGATTCTTAAACCAAGTGTCAACTATGATTAAGTTGTGCTCTGTGCAAAATTCTACTAGGCGGCTTCCTCTTTCATTTCTTAGCCCCAATCCATATTCACCTACTATGTTTCCTTCTCTCCCTTTTCCTACACTCGAATTCCAGTCACCCATTACTATTAAATTTTCGTCTCCCTTCACTATCTGAATAATTTCTTTTATTTCATCGTACATTTCTTCAATTTCTTCGTCATCTGCAGAGCTAGTTGGCATATAAACTTGTACTACTGTAGTAGGTGTGGGCTTCGTATCTATCTTGGTCACAATAATGCGTTCACTATGCTGTTTGTAGTAGCTTACCCGCATTCCTATTTTCCTATTCATTATTAAACCTACTCCTGCATGACCCCTATTTGATTTTGTGTTTATACCTCAGTAACTGTCACAAATCAAGGTAAACATTCATTCACATTAAAAATAACTTCCCCACCTATGTGAAGATTACTTTGTCATGGTCTTATGCACATTTAGTCCAAAATCAAAGCTTAGTTGGTAATTTTGTGAGAGCGTAACTGCCGGCCATCCGTACTGCTCCCCAGTCTACAGCTAGTTCTCACCAATGGCGAGCTGTGCGCTCCTTTTCCACCACGAAACCGCTTGTGACGGTAGCCACCATTTCTGCCCTTAAAACAGCCACATTTTACCTTCTACTTTTTCTGTTGCTTTCTGCGCAAATACTTTTGATTTTCACTCTTCTGCAAATTTACTTTGGCCCTCTGTTATAATTTAAAGTTTTTTTCAAACGAACTACTTTTTTAACCTTCTGCAGCGTCCGGGCAGACCATTCCACCTTCTCCATCCCCAAGGGGTGTACGTCTGTGGATGCTGCGTCGTATTTCTATGCTACCCCTGGCTTTTCTGTGTCCTTCCGCCTTCGCGTACTTGCAAGTCACTGTGCTGGCCTACCGCGACCGACTTGGCTCTTATCTAACCCTTCGGCACGCTACCTCCGCTCTGGCCGTCCGTCTGCCTGCCATCCCGCTGTATTCTAATCGGCGCTCGCTTGGTAAAAAAAGTCTAGAACTTTAGTTTTATTGCCCATACAACCACCGGGTTTCGTTTTGAAGCCAACTCATATTCTTAGGTATCACAGAAGTTCTTAAAACCACTGAAGCGTGATCATTCGTGCACAGCACATTGCCACGTTTCAAGGTCTTCCTGAACGTGCAGGGTCACTAATGTCCAAACGATACACATTAAACGAGAAAACAGTTTTTCTGCTGTGCATTGTCCAGTGGCACACATACCACACACGGCGCAAGTGTTTCTGGCTGCCTCTGTCGCCGTCACCCCTCTACTGAACACAAAAAGGGTATGTCGGAAATGTTCCCCTTTCTCCACTTGGCACTCAGTTTTCTAGCCTCCACGGCTCCACTCCACTCACAGCAACCGGAAAACCAACTAGCAAAACAAAGACGGGACAAACTTGTGCACCAACCTAATATTGTACTCGATTTATGAGTGTTGGGTTCTAAATTTAATGTAAGACCTCTTATAAAAAGTGTGTCGTAGTGAATGTAAAGTAAAATATGTAGATCACTGCTCGTCAGGGCTAAATGCGGAAGGATGTGAGTACATTTTAGAGCACTGTGTGCTGTGTACAATAGACGAATAGTTCGGAGACGATGATTGTAACGATATGACAAAGCACCCTGTCATAAAGCAGCATCTGTGACGCAATGGTCTGTGGACAATGACATTCCTGAAATGGACTGGCCTACCCGGAGTCCCAACCTTAACCAAATGGAACACCTTTGGGACGAGTTAGAACATCGCTCGATACCCCAGCATCCAGCATCGCTACCTTGTCTATTCTCGGCTCTTGAGGAAGAACGGACTGCCAGCAACTCCTTCAAGGACATTGGGACACCAGACTGAAAGTAACCCCAGCAGAGTTTAAGCCGTTATAAAGAAGAAGGGTGGACGTATCCCTAACGTCCACTAATAGGTGTCCGCATATTTTTGATCAGATTCTGTACATCTCGCGGTGCCATGACATCACAGAGAATGAATTCAAGGAACTTATGGGTATATCCAGTAGTATGACACCTTTTCCAATAGAATGGTTACTCAGTGCTACAAACTGATCGGGTTTATGGTCAAAATAAACCCATTTTCCGCAGTAGAGAGAAGCAATGGAGATGAAGGTTTAACTTGTTGTCAACGACGTTATTATGAGGAGAGAGACCAAGTTCGAATTGGGGAAGGTTTGGGGAACAATAAATTTTGCGATTTTGGGAAACTATGGAAGAGATTAATCTGGATCGCTATATAGCTATTTGAAATCCATTCCCCCAAATGCGGTTCCAGACTCATAACCTGTGTTACCTCACTAGGCCAAAGACACCAAGTCCGAGGAAGTGCAAAAAAAAGGGGGGGTGTCATTTATTTTCTGTGTTCTGGCCCACTCTACAGAAACAAGGCGTCCAACCACTGTAGTTCAATCATTTCAACAGAGATAGCAGGTCTGCTTCTAAATGTTGGAAGACAACATAAATATATAAAAACCACGTGGTAAAAAGCACGTTCCATGTCACAGTGGCTTGTTGTAGGTTCGACATACTACAGGATGGTCCATTCTCTAAAACAAAAATACATGGCTAAACAGAAATTTAAAGTGGACGAGTACGAAATGGGACAGGGGGTAAAACATAACCTGGTACACCTACCTAATATCGTGCAGAGTCCCTGCGAGCTCGTCGATTTACCGTAACACGACGTGGCTTGGACTCGACTAATGTCTGAAGTAGTGATGGAGGAATTGACATCCTGAATCCTACAGGGCTGTTCATAAATCCGTAAGAGTACGAGGGTGTGGAGACCTGTTCTGAACAGCACGTTGCAAGGCATCCCATATGTGCTTAATAATGTTCATGACTGGGGAGTCTGGTGGCCAGCGGAAGTGTTGAAACTAATAACAATGTTTCTCGAGCCACTCTGTAGCAACTCTGAACGTCTGGGGTGTCGCATTGTCCTGCTGGAATTGCGCAACTCCGACGGAATGCACAATGGACATGAATGGATGCAGATGACCAGACAGGATGCTTACGTACTTGTCACCTGTCAGAGTCGTACCTAGTCGTATCGGGGTCCCATATCACTCCAGCTGCACACGCCCCACACCATTACAGAGCCTCCACCATCATGAACAGTTCCCTGCTGACATTCAGCCTCCACGGATGCATGAGGTTACCTCTATACCCGTCCACGTCCATACGATCGATACAATTTGAACCGAGACTCGTCCCAGCTGGCAACAACATGTTTCCAATCATCAACAGTCCAATATCGGTGTTGACAGGCTCAGGCGAGGATAAAGCTTTGTGTCGTGCAGTCATCAAGAGTACACAAGTGGGCCTCCGACTCCGAAAGCCTATATCGATGATGCTTCGTTGAATGGTTCGCACGCTAACAGTTGTGGATGATCCATCGTTGAAATCTCCAGCAATTTGCGGAATAGTTGCAATTCTGTCACGTTGAACGATTCTCTTCAGTCGTCGTTGGTCCTGCTCTTGCAGGATCTTTTTCTGGCCTCAGCGATGTCGGAGATTTGATGTTTTACCGGTTTCCTGACATTCACGGTACGCTTCATCACTACCTCGGATATGCTGTGTCCAACCGCTCGTGCACCGATTATAACACCACGCTCAAACTCACTTAAATATTGATAACCTGCCATTTTAGCAGCAGTAACCGACCTAACAACTGCGGCAGACACTTGGCGTCTTATACATGCGTTGCCGACCACAGCGCCGTATTCTGCCTGTTTACATATCTCTGTGTTTGAATATGCATGCCCATACCAGTTTCTTTGGTGCTTCAATGTCTGAGGCTATGTTAGCAACATGGCATCCACTACCTGGGCTGCAACTCGTAATTTTCAAACAGGAAGTAGGTCACATGACCACTGATTTTCTGGTGTAGTCTCTGTTTGATATTTGGTGTTTTCCAGTTGAGCGTAATTTCATTCGTTCTCGAGTTATGTCCCATTTTGTACATAACAAGGTAAATGCTGGCGATAATACATAGAGGCTATAAGTTGCACTGGATGTGTTGCCCAGTACGTTGTGATGTGACTGTCCTTGGCTTCACCAGTTCTTCAAGTTCTCGTTCCTGACGTACAGCTGATCCCAGCTTCCTGTGAGATACGGCAAGCACCGCACTCCAGCTCTCACTGAACGACGCGAGAACGGCGACTGATGTCACAAGATCTGGACCCGCTTTCGCTCATTCAGCTTTCGGTTTGTCCAGTTTCACGCAGTTCCGCGAGAAACTTCACGAATGCTCCGTGGGTAATAGGTGGTCTGTCTGGGTGGCGTTGGTTCGAATTCTCTGCGATAGCGCATGTACTCCTCTCACCTGACATCAGGGCAATCTCAGTGCGTTCGGTTTGTGTTAACGCCGTCAGCTTTCATGTCACACATAAAGAAAAAAACATCAGTCATAACTCGAGAGTGAATAAAGCTGTGATCAAATGAAAGACACCGTTGTTCTTCGCATCTAATATGTTTGATATGTCTTACAACTTCCCTTCAACCTGACAATTACGAGTTACATCCAGCATGGCTGTTTCCAAACTAACCAGGTTTGTCAGCTGTCACCTGAAACTGTCTCGTGTGCAGCTATGGAATGCTGTAAGACGGGATCAGTGCCAGAGTGAAGTCTCTCAGTTTCTGGGAAACAGTACGATGGAGACTATCGAAATAAGATGTCAGAAAAGCTTAGGAAATAAAGAGCTTTCTATATCAGCAGAGTTTAGATTACGATTTCCAATTGTTAAAATCTCACAGCCCATCTCATCCTACATTGATGAAATCACCATGGGTCGCATGAGGCAGACAGTAACTCACAATCTGGATGGAACCCAGTTACTGAGCAGAACTTGAACCATCGATAACACTACATGTGTGAAAATGATTTGGTCCGGTGTTGAAATATCGGGCATAAAAACTGAACAGTCATCCCTTAAATATTTATTTATTCAACCTCATTATATTAGTCTTCAGATCCTCTCGAAGAATGGGAAAACGGGTACAAGCCAACCTCGGGGAAGATCAGTTTGGGTTTTGGATAAATGCTGGAACACGCGAGATAATGCTTATGCTACTACTTATTTTAGAAGATGGATCAAAGAAAGTCAACCCTTCGTTTATAGTTTTCGTACAGATGGCGAGAGCTTTAGATAACGTTGCCCGGAATACACTTTTTTAAAATTCTGAAGGCAGTAGGCGTAAAATATAGGGAGCGAAATGTTTAATACAACTTGTATAGACGCCAGAAGGCAGTTATAAGAGACGAAGAGCATGGGGAAGAGGGGGGAGGGGGAGATGCAGTGGTTGAGAAGCGAGTGAAACAGGGCTGTGATCTATCTCCACTGATCTTCAGTCTGTATACTGAACAAGCAGTAAAAGAAGCCAATGAAAAATTTGATGAAAAATTGAAGTTCAGGGAGAAGAAATAGAAACTTTTAAGGTTTGCCGATGACACTGTAATTCTGTCATAGACAGCAAAGGCCTCGGAAGAGCATGGAATGCATAATGTCTTGAAAGGAGAATATAAGACGAACACCAACAAAGGTAAAGCAAAGGTAATGGAGCGTAGTCGAATTAAATCAGGAGATGCTGAGAGAATAAGATTAGGAAACGAGAGACTTAAAGTACTACATGAGGTTCGCTATGTGGCCAGCAAAATAAATGACGATGGCCGAAATAAACGCGCTATAAAACGAAGGTTGATAATGTCACGAAAAGCGTTTCTGATGAAGAGAAATTTGTTAATATCGAATGTAGATTTAGATGTTAGAAAGTCTTTTCTGTAGTGTAGGCATGTAAGGAAGTGAAACATGGACGACAAAACAATTTAGACGATAAGATAATACAAGCTTTTGAATAGAGATCCTACAGATGCACGTGAGAGATTAGATGTGTAGAGTGCGTAACTACTGACGGGATATTGAACAGAATTGAGGAGGAAAGAGATTTGTGGCGTAACTTGACTAAAAGAAGGGCTTGGTTAAAAGGACACATTCTGAGACATCTTGGCATCGTCAATTCATTATTGGAGATAAGTATGCGTGGTAAAAATTGCAGAGATAGCCGAAGAGACGCGTACAGTAAACAGGTTCAAATGGATGTGGGTTGCAGCAGATATTCGGAGATGAAGAGACTTGCACGGGATACAGTAGCGTGGAGAGATACATCAAACCAGTCTTAGGACTCAAGACCAAACAACAATAGCTCCTCTCTTAAATCGGAACACGATTTTACACATACAAAATATTTTACTTCACGGTTAACTCAGATAGTGTCAGAGCTTATAATACAATAAATAGTAATAATAAAAGTTGCAACAGAATTTGATGCATGATTTTTGGTACTTCCTCTAGTTCTTTGGTGATTTTAAATTGATCCAGTTTTTCGAGATACAAACTAATTCAATACCAATTCAGAATTGCAACTGTCTTCTTGGCCGCTACTACGAGTAATCATTACTAACTTCCATCAATTTTTTTTTAATTAAAAAAATGGATGTATCTGAGGTCACTCACAACAACAATGCGGCTAGAAACTGTAGTGTCACTGTACTGCTACTGAGATCGTCAGTAGTATACCAATGCACTTGTAAGTGTACGAACGAGATGTACTATGACATAGAAAATGCTAAATGAAAGAAATTCAGGTAGGTTGTGCCACCGAGGAACTTTCGAAAGTGAGGCAGGAGAGGTGGCAGAAGCGGCCATTTAGCTGTAATGGGGTAAAAGGTGCATTCAAAAACAAGAACAGATGTTTGGTTTTACGAGATAAGTCATTAGCTCTCTGTTGAAGTTGGCGATGTTATTCAGTCCTCTGATGTAGTGAGGGAGATCATTCCAAAGCCGAGTTCCTGCTACTGAAAAGGATTTAGAAGACGCAGCTATGCGGTGGAATGGGAAAGAAAGGATTTTTCTCTAACAGGAACGAGTTTGTTAGTTCATGTTCCATGGATCATTTGTATTATTAGTGGTAATGATGTGGTACAAGTCATTTTAGTTTCACACCACATATTAATTTTTAAATTTGTGGATTACTCATTAATTTCTACCAACCACCTTTCACATATTACATAAATAAAAATTCTGCAGAATAGGAGTTATCAGGTAAACTTTTCCAGTTTTTAAAATTTAAGTTTGCTAACTGTCACGTATTTAATATCATAGACATAAGTGATCAAAAATTATTGTGGTAGCACTGTGAACCCCTTTTTACATAACTCTGGAATAGTGAATGTCATTTTTTATTCTGGTATTATAATTATGTACATCATTGTTCCACTTGATGCAATGGGCTATTTACAAAGGACTTCATGAGAGAATAAATATACCGTGTCGCAGTAGTTAAGAAGCTTAATTCCTTAAACATATGTCTACAAGATGATCAGTAGTGAGCACCACAAATTATTCTTACAGCACGTTTTTCAGCAACGTAAACTTGTTTTCTGAAAGTTGAGTTACTCTGTAACGTTATTCCATGTCAGTTATTAATCGAAAATGCGCAAAATACGTTAACTTACTTATTCGCTTCTCTCCAAGATTATAAATGATTCAAAGTGTGAATGAGGCTAAATTGAGCTGTTTTAGGAATTGTAAAAGTGTTTCTTATAGTTTAAATCGCCATCAATATGGACACCTAAAATGTTGTCGCTTCTACCCAAGTTACAATTTCTTGAGTATGTGTTACACTTTTCATTATGTAGTACCTCTAGATGTGCAGAACTGAACATGTATCTTTTTGAAATTGAGTGTGACGCTAGTTGCAGTAAATCACTCAATAATATTTTTAAGAATATTACATATACTTGAAATCTAGAGTAATATTAAATATGGAAGTAAAAACTTCAACAGCCGAGATCACTAACTATAATTTATTTTTGATTACCAGTTCGGCAAATCTAAGTTGGCATCGTCGGGTCTTATGCAAATGCCCCTCATAAGATCCAATTATGGCTACTTAGATTTGCCAAACCCAGTAATCAAAAATAAATTATAATTAATGACCTTGAATGTTGAAGTTATTACTTATATACTTAATGTACATGTGATGGAGATGTCTTGAAGTGTAATTGCATAAGACCCAATGATGGAAACTTACATTTGCCAAAAATGCTCATCAAAACTAAATTATAATTAGTTATTTTGGCTATTGAAGTTTTTACTTATTTATTTCTAATGAACATATTATTTACCATTTACTCTGTTTCTGTTTGTGTGTTTGTAGTAATCACAATACCAGTGTCGCCTGCTAAAAGATCTAATTCTGCTTGTTGTATCTCGGATGAAAGGTCGTTCACATATATGAGAAACAATAGTGGATCTAAGACTGAGACTTACAGAAATCAGTTCGTGACTTCTCCCTAGTCATAAGAGTCTTCCCTGCTTGTATTAACTGAATAATTAAGTATATATTTCTGCATTCGTTTGGTTAGATACGACATTGTCCATTGTTGGCTATACCACTGATTTAATAAAACCACAGTTTATCTAGAAAATTGTGATTCACACAGATAATGTCAAATAGCTCACAGAAAACACCAATTAGCGCTATTGCACTATTTAATGCTTTTTAAAATTAGGTGAGTGTATTTGTGATTGGCTATCTGAGTAGAACAACTCTTTTGAAATCCAAACTACGATTTGCTAAGGATATTATTGTTGCTCAGTTGAGATACTGTTCTAGAGGATACCACCTTCTCAGAAATTCTGGAACACGATGTCAGCATTGTAAAAAAGTCGGTTGTTATTGACATCTCCTGTATCAGCTTTCTTATAGAGGGGTTTAACAATGGCATATTTAAGTCTCTCTATAAAATGCCCTGAATTAGTGATGCATTACACATTTGAGACAAGACTGCTCTTATGTGGAAACAAGTCTTTAATACTCTGTTGGAAACATTATCAAAGCAAGGTGAGCTTTTATTTTTGAGTGGATATATAATTTTCTTAATGTCCGAAGGAGAAGTGACTGAAACGTCCATATTATTTAATTTTATGTGAGTTGCTTTGTGAACATACTTCTCTAATTTTTTCCTCGCGATCTGCTTGACCCTAAATTTCTACTACATTTAAAAGAAAACGATTAAACACATCAGTTGTCTATAACTGATTATTTATTACCGTTCTATTTCAATCAACAGTGATGTTATTCTGTTCTGTGGCCTTATTTTTTTCCTCCCGTTTCACTACAGTCAATACAGATATAACTCTGTTGTCTGAATTACTTATTTCATGTTTCTTGATTTTTAATAACTTTTCTAAGTAACTAAATAGTTTTTGTAATGTGCAGCTACTGCAAGATTTTTACTTCTCCTTGCCAACAAACACATTTCCCTTTCACAAGTTACTTTAATCCTCCTAATGATCCATGGCTTTTTTACAGCTATTTAAAGTTGTTTCTGTGTTGCTGATGATGGAATCTTTTTTTCAAATAATGATACGAATTTATCATGGAATAGATTGCATTTCATATCAGCATTTGTTTCACTATAAATTTCATCCCAGCTCATCCCTTGTAAACTATCTTTAAAAATGTTTGCCCTGGAGCCTTCAATTATTCTCATTTCCGTTAATGGGAATTTATAACGTAAGGCACTATCTTATTCATCGTAATTAGGGTTGCTTCATGATCAGAGAGAGCGTTTGTTACAGGAAATTAGTTATTTTCTTACTTTGAGTTTCATCAAAGTAAATATTGTCAGACAGAGTCCTAATGCCCTTATCCACCAATATTGAGAAGTTCATTACTGAGAATAAATTATCGAATCGAAATAAGGTTTCTAGAGTATTTTTTCTCTCGGAATCCCATAGAAAATATACACTGAAATCACCACACACCCTTAACTACTTATTATTGTCTGCTTGATAGCATAATAAGGAATCCATTTGTCTCATAAAAAGCTCAAAATTTCTCCAGTGGGGAATTATATACAGTTACAAGTGATCTATTTTTCAGTACTAATTGACAAGCACATGTTTCCATGCGCTGATCTCTATAAAATATACTTCTTTCAATGTTTTTGCACTTGTGTTCTGTCTTGTGACAACTACTTCAATCCAGAATGAGATTTACACTCTGCAGCGGATAGATTAAACCCGTGTGCCGGGCCGAGACTCGAACTCGGAACCTTTGCCTTTCGAGGGCAAGTGCTCTACCGTCTGAGCTACCCAAGCACGACTCACGCCCCGTCCTCACAGCTTTACCTCCGGCAGTACCTCGCCTCCTACCTTCCAAACATCACGGAAGCTCTCCTGTGATGCTGCAGAACTCACTCCAGGAAGAAAGGATTTTGCGGAGACATAGCTTGCCACAGCCTGGATGACGTTTCCCGAATGAGATTTCCACTCTGCAGAGCAGTGTGCGTTAATATGAAACTTCCTGACAGATTAAAACTGTGTGCTGGACCTTTGCCTTTCGCGGGCAAGTGCTCTGTCACCTGAGCTACCCAAGCACGACTCATACGCGGAGTCGCTGCTGGTTCCTCGTAGTGTGCGGGCGCAGCTTAGCCGTGCAGCGTTGTATAACGTTTAGTGCATAGGAGAAGTGTTACCAAGTGTTATTAGTGGTTTGGCTGTTTATCTTTCGGGCTTGTAAGTACTGAATACTGCAAGATAAGCCCCGTTTTTGTCTGGTGAATGCCGGCCGGTGTGGCCGAGCGGTTCTAGGCGCTTCAGTCTGGAACAGCGCGACCGCTACGGTCGCAGGTTCGACTCCTGCCTCGGGCATGGATGTGTGTGATGTCCTTAGGTTAGTTAGGTTTAAGAAGTTCTAAGTTCTAGGGGACTGATGATCTCAAATGTTAAGTCCCATAGTACTCAGAGCCATTTGAACCATTTGTTTGGTGACTTAGAGGAGTTTTTCGCTGCGCCCTTGTTCATCATGTCGGATACTCTCAGGAAAAATACGTTAAAATTTTCGTTCGACAAGAATACTCGTCATGTTCAGCCCACTGCATTGAAGATCCAATATTCGTTGCATTATAACTTTGGTATTTCAGGAGATAATGCTGAATTCCCACAGATTGTAGTGTTAAGTATTGCTTGTTTGTCAAATTGTATAATTCTGTTTTGTTGGACAAGATTTTAATGAAAACTGTGGGACAGTTTCAATTTCGTCACCGTGATTGTTATATGAGCGTGGTTGAAATCTGTAATGCTAACGGTGAGCTGAAGACTGTTAAAATTTTGAATCTTCCTCCTGAACTAGGTACTCATGATTTAGTACAGGTTTTTTTTAAATATGGCTAGGTTAAGCACATTGAATTTGAAAAGTGGTCCAGTAGGCACAAAATGCAGTGTTATAACGGCATCAGATCAGTGTAGATGTTTGTTAAAATTAACATTTCATCCCACATTACTGTTTGGTTGCAAGGCACATGTTATCTACCTCGGACAGAAACCAACGTGTCATGTTTGTAATGAACCGGGACACCTTCGCGAAAACTGTCCACAGCGGGTGTTCGTTTTGAGAAATAATCTACAAAAACATACCAGACTTCAATTACAGGATATGATAGCCACCACCAGCACTGTGCGAGATAATAGTGGTTCAAATGGCTCTGAGCACTAGGAGACTTAACATCTGAGGTCATCCGTCCCCTAGAACTTAGAACTACTTAAACCTAACTAACCTAAGGACATCACACACATTTCCGAGGCAGGATTCGAACATGCGGCCGTAGCAGTCGCGCAGTTCCGAACTGAAGCGCCCAAAACCGCTCGGCCACCGCGGCTGGCAGATAATAGTGAAGTTCTCCAAATGACGCATATAGAAACCACCCCTAATCATCTTTGATGACTACCCTCCTTTCATGAAATGAACGAGAAAAGTGTTGCCGAATGTACAGACAGACGGCGAGGAAAGTGGAAGAAGCACTGAAGTCCAACTTGTAATTCCTACACAAGAAACCAGTGTAGAAGTAGGTGACTCGGTAATTTCTTCACAAGAATGCGACACCGAAATGATAGCAGATGGCCATCTCATTACCATTGAACCTCAGAAGAGCAAAAAATGGCCCTTGGAAAAGGAAAACTCCAACTCCGAAGGCGAAGACGGTGGTGGCAGTTCTTCCCAATAACCGAGGAAGCAGAAATCTGATAAAGTGATGTATTTAGCCGTTGGAACTGAGGAAGATACACCTGCGACAGTCTCTGTAGAAGTTCCTATGCTGCATTAGTCACCTAAACCAGACGTCACAGCCACTCAGCCATGCCACTCAGCAACACGAAAGTAAACAGCCGACGGACGGAGGAACACAACAGGCTACAACGCAGCAACAGCTGAGTGAAGCCTCAACAGCTGACAAAGTATACAGTAAACAAGAAAGCAAAGCCGGACACTTCTCCAAAACAACTTTCCCTGTCGTTGACGCCTCAGCTGAGGACACCGCTAGAGACTTCGAACAAGCCGTCAGCAGTCAGACGTCGCTTAAACCCCGAAGTACGGCATAATCGTCACGACTGAAGCCGAAACCTAACGTTGTACAACAAAACCAAGACTGAAGAAGTGAAAGAACACTGAAAAGACAAAGGAAAGGTAGATAAGCCACTAGCTCAAACTGCACATGATCCTGGATCGAACCATTAAAAACGTGTAATTAGTTAAATGGAAATAAAAAGAGTACTCACGTTTTTAACGTTAAATGTTCGTGGGATAAGGTCTGAAAAAAATATCAATATCTTGGGGAAATTTCTTCGAACTAATGATATCGATGTTGCCTTTTTGCAAAAAGTCGTTTGCGAGGAGATAGGTTCGTTTCCGTCATATAATGTGTATAACAGCGTTGGTATGGGCAGGAACAGTTGCTGTATCTTAACCAGGGATGGATTGGAGTTACGGGACGTAGAAAAAGAGTCGGAAGGACGCATCGTCAAAGGAGTTCTGCATGAAGATGCCCCGTATTATCTGAGGCAGGCGAAAGGCGAGACCATCATCGCAGGAGATTTTAATTTCGTACTCAGGGCTGTAGATTCGAAAGGCGCAGCGCCCTTCTTTGTCCTACGCAAAACATGATCACAGGTCTGAACATGAAAGATCTGGTTGAGCGCCTTGGCATCACTCGTCCTCACTATACTTATATCTTGGCAGCGGCGGCCTCAAGGCTTGACTGAATCTATATCACAACGGGCATAATCATGCAAAATTACGACGTAATTCCTGTCGGCTTTTCCGACCATCACGCTGTAATAGCTAGAGTGCGGGATTTCCCTCCTCCCAAAATACTTGGTAGAGGTTACTGGGAACTAAATTGTACGCTGCTCCACATACCATGGGTCAAAACAGAGTTTAGTGCCAGTTACAGATCGTGGATTAGTAGGAAACGTTTCTTTCGTAACGCTACTGAGTGGTGGATGACCCTTGTAAAACCTGGTATCCGGAAACTATTTGTCAATGTCGCCTACAGGATTAATCGAAACAGGAGAAATAACATCGAGCACTATTATCTTGTTATTCGTGAACTGCAAACAAAAGTAGACAACGGGGAGAATCGAGTAAGTGATTAAAAAAAATTCAAGACGAAAGTATTAGTACTGCAGGAAAAGTAACTTGAAGGGACAATCCTCACCTGCAAGGATTACGGGCGTATACCAGATGAGAAATGGAGTCTTCATCAACGGAAAAGGTGCAAACAAAGGTTTCTAAGTAATATACTGTCTCCATATGGGAACGAATTTATAAGTCGTGAAGGGATCGGTGAGCATTTCTAAAGACTGTATAATGCACAGCCATCTGAGGCTCTGAGAACAGCACGTCTGCTACGATATTGTACATCCTATTTAACAAACGAAAGTATCACTATGCTGTCCACACCAGTCTCTGAGGAAGAAATTGAAGATGTTCTCAAAGGTTTACCAAAGTGCAGGAGTCGAGGAGCAGATGGTATCCCCTATAGATTTTACAAATCCTCCTGGTTAATTATTAAGAAAGAGTTCACTGAAGTCATTGGCAAGAAACAGCGATTCGGACGCCTCTACTCCAAAAAGGAACCAGGAATTACCGTGCTCGTTCCCAAGAAACCGATTCCACTGTGGATAACGGATTTCAGGCCGATTACTTTGCTATGTGCTGACTCGAAAATACTTTTTCGTGTCGCAGCGGCACGGTTAAAGCAAACCCTTCCAGAAATCCTCGGACCAGAACAAACGTGTAGCGTGCCTAACAGAAGTATAACAGAAGTATTATTGAAGGCATTTGCTCCTTAAGGGATACAAATTTCTACTCATGGCAGCATACTGCAAAACCACTAGGACTTTTGAACATAGATTTAGATAACGTCAGCCATCATTATCTAGGACGTGTGATACAGCATTTCGGGTACCCACAAGAAATAATAGATTTGTTTCTGCCGAATTAATACCACCTGGTTTCCAAGGTGCAAATCAACGGGCATTTCACTGACGAATTTCAAATCCAACGATCTGTCCGCTAGGGTTGTCCCTTATGGATGATTCTGTTCGTCGTCTCCTTAGAAACTTGACTTGGTACCACCAGCGCCACACTCCCGGGATTACATTTGGGCCCGCAGCAATTCACCGTGAACGCGTACGCTGATAATGTTACCATAATTATTACCGAAACCCAAGACATCGCAGGAATATCAGCAATACTGGACGATTGTAACGAGGCAGCAGAGGCGAAGATGAACAACGAAAATACATGGCTCTTGTGGATAAATAAAGATGCTCATTCTGCGCCACATTCCTTTACCGAATGTGATTAAATGCAAGTGCTAGGAGTGAAATTCCGGAAAAACATCGACGAGTTAATTGCACAACTTGAGAGATACGCTTCTAGCGCATAGTACGCGACAGTTTAACGTCATTCAAAGGATTGAATGCGTCAACATCCTAGCCCTATCGAAAATGTGGTATGTTGCTCAAAGCGTACCACTAGATCGGAAATATATCGCCCAGGTCAAAAAGTACATAGTCTGGGCCATTTGGGAATGTCATTTGTTTCGGGTAGCCAGATATCAACTGACGAAACCACTTACCGAGGGCGGTCTAGCCTTAATAGGTTGTGAGACCAGATGTTCAGTCCTTATAGTGAAAGATCTGCTGAATACTCTGAACCTGCCTGCCTATCGGTCGGACTTACTGAAAGCTGGATGGGGTATCGCGGGAAATCGAGGTCACATGAGGATGGCAGCAAGAATAATTCGCGTCTCGCAAACTACAGCATCTGTTTTAGAGCAGATTCCCAGTGTACGGTTCTATACTACGAAGAAAATAACAGAAACCATAGGAAGCACCACTCCACGCCTCCGGCCAACCAGACTAAACATGAAGACTTAAGTTGGAAAATAGTCTGGTCAAATTTGCTTACATGTTTATACAGGATTTAATCGCATCAGCTGCGCGACGTCACAATATAAAGCTGACTAGTCAACCATACTGCCCACACTGTGGATTTATTGACACTGCCATCCATCGAACTGTAGGCTGCACCAAAATGCAGTTCTATGGAAGTGGATAAAGTTTAAAGCGCCGAGATTGTTATCATCGAATGCTAATGAAAGCAACAAAAGAAATTACTGTACTTGGACTTTAAAGCGTCCAAGACAAGAACACTCACATGGTTTATACAGGGTGTTACAGGAAACATTCCTCACACACAAAGAAAGAAAATATGTTATGTGGACATTTGTCCGGAAACGCTTACTTTTCATGTTAGAGCTCATTTTATTACTTCTCTTCAAATCACATTAATCATGTAATGGAAACACACAGCAACAAAACGTACCAGCGTGACTTCAAACACTTTGTTACAGGAAATGTTCGAAATGTCCTCCGTTAGCGAGGATACGTGCATTCACCCTCCGTCACATGGAATCCCTGATGCGCTGATGCAGCCCTGGAGAATGGCGTATTGTATCACAGCCGTCCACAATACGAGCACGAAGAGTCTCTACATTCGATACCGGGGTTGCGTAGACAAAAGCTTTCAAATGCCCCCATAAATGAAAGCCAAGAGAGTTGAGGTCAGGAGAGCGTGGAGGCCATGGAATTGGTCCACCTCTACCAATCCATCGGTAACCGAATCTGTTGTTGAGAAGCGTACGAACACTTCGACTGAAATGTGCAGAAGCTCTGTCGTGCATGAACCACATGTTGTGTCGTACTTGTAAAGGCACATGTTCTAGCAGCACAGGTAGAGTATCCCATATGAAATCATGATAATGTGATCCATTGAGCGTAGGTGGAAGAACATGGGGCCCAACCAAGACATCACCAACAATGCCTGCCCAAACGTTCACAGAAAATCTGTGTTGATGACGTGATTGCACAATTGCGTGCGGATTCTCGTCAGCCCACACATGTTGATTGTGAAAATTTACAATTTGATCACGTTGGAATGAAGCCTCATCCGTAAAGAGAACATTTGCACTGAAATGAGGATTTACACATTGTTGGATGAACCATTCGCAGAAGTGTACCCGTGGAGGCCAATCAGCTGCTGATAGTGCCTGCACACGCTGTACATGGTACGGAAACAAATGGTTCTCCCGTAGCACTCTCCATACAGTGACGTGGTCAACGTTACCTTGTACAGCAGCAATTTCTCTGACGCTGACATTAGGGTTATCGTCAACTGCACGAAGAATTGCCTCGTCCATTGCAGATGTCCTCGTCGTTCTTGGTCTTCCCCAGTCACGAGTCATAGGCTGGAATGTTGTGTACTCTCTAAGACGCCGATCAATTGCTTCGAACGTCTTCCGGGTCGGGACACCTTCGTTCTGGAAATCTGTCTCGATACAAAAGTACCGCGCCACGGCTTTTGCCCCGTGCTAATCCATACATCAAATGGGTATATGCCAACACCGCATTTGTAAACATTGCACCGACTGCAAAACCACGTTCGTGATGAACTAACCTGCTGATGCTACGTACTGATGTGCTTGATGGTAGTACGGTAGAGCAATGAGCCGCATGTCAACACAAGCACCGAAGTCAACATGACCTTCCTTCAATTGGGCCAACTAGCGGTGAATCGAGGAAGTACAGTACATACTGACGAAACTAAAACGAGCTCTAACATGGAAATTAAGCGTTTCCAGACACATGTCCACATAACATATTTTCTTTCTTTGTGTGTGAGGAATGTTTCCTGAAAGTTTGGCCGTACCTTTTTGTAACACCCTGTATATTCTTTCCTCTACTACGTCTTTAACGAGGGAAGAGAATCAATACGTGGCTTTCAACAGCACATCATCCGTGAAAAATAAGCGATTCTCCCCAAGACATGGACAAGAGATAAGGTTTTACCATTTATCCACCTTCTCTAAAAATAACAAGGGAACAAAGGGCACTGACCCCAAACCAAAGTTATAAGTCCAACGTAACCATTGCCAAATGAAATGCGTATCTCAGATGTACTACTGACAGATACCAGTTTCTAAATATCAAGATTTTAATACTCTAGAACTTTAACTGTGTTGTCGTTAGGACAAAAACAAAAAAATCGCCTTTATGCGTTCCTGTGGTCTCACCACACAGCGCAGCTGTGTTCCAGTGGAATTCACATTCATGAAGAGAGAAATTAGATTTTGAGAAGTGACTTTAGTTTTATCACTCAGGAAGTAGAATTTTTCTTACTTTACTTCGGTTCCCCCCAGGGGACTTCAGCTAGAAGTACGCGGGTGGCGACCTCGGGGACCCTAGCTGAGTCTGATATTGCTTCCACTTACTTGTGTCAGGCTCCTTCTTTCTCCTTCCTGTCGGCCTCCCTTGGCCAACTCTTGCTTTTTCGACTCCAACTGTTTTTGTTTTCAAGGCCCGAGGGTGTCTTTCCAATTTTCTTATTCCTACCTATAATCCAACTCCTGAGGGGAGCCCACCCCTTAAGAAAAGCCAGCAGTCCTGTAAGCTGTGAGGGTAACACCGCAGGTTGGACGGGAGGCCAGCACCCTCTCTTCGTAAAAAATTAAACCTGGTTTCAAGACTACAAGTAAGCCTCGGATCATTACTGACAAAAATAGACGACGTCAATGGAAAAGAAACGGTATACGATTTGGAACGTGGAATGTAAGGAGTCTGTACAGGACAGGAGCTGCAGTCAGTGTGGTCAAGGAAATTCAGAGGTACGAACTAGACCTAGTTGCACTGCAAGAAATCCGGTGGGACGATGCTGGCAGCACTGATGCTGAAAACTGTACTATTCTGTTTGGAGCCTGTGAACGAGGTCATCTGTTAGGCACTGGTTTCTGCGTCAGTAAGACGTTGGCCATAAATGTTTCAGAATTCGTTTCAGTCAACCCAAGAATATCTGTTCTAACACTGGACGTAAAGCATATTAAGGCGGCTTTTGTGAACTGTCATGCTCCCACGGAGGAGAGCGAAAGTGAAGTGAAAGACGAGAGCTATGCACAGCTAGAGGCACTAATGGACGCTACACCAAATGGACACCTGAGGATCCTCCTTGGTGATATGAATGTCAAGGTTGGGAAAGAACAAATATTCCAAGACACAACAGGAAGGCACAGACTACACAACCTAAGCAACGACAGTGGGGTTAGCTTCATCGGCTTCGCTACATCATTAGGGTTGTTCATCTCCAGCACAAACTTCCAGCGGAAAAATATACATAAAGGAACCTGGGTGTCATCAGATGGGAGAACTGTAAATAAAATAGACATTATTGCCATTGACCTCAGAGCCAAGAGACGGGTGTCAGACGTTGAGACAGCGCGAGGTGGCGAAGGTGGGAGTATTCATTTCCTGGTCAGAGGCCTTTTAAACATACAGTGTAAAGGAAGAACGGGGCCTAAGTTAAAAAGAGTGGAAAGGTACCATGTGGAGAAACTAAAAGATGAGGCAACGAAGACCGGATACCAGTTGCAACTTAGTAACCGCTTTGAAGCACTCAGTGAAATGGACGCGAATCAGGACCTCGAACTAATGTGGGGAAACATCCAAAGCTGAATTAGGGATACAGCAAAGGAAACACTCATGGGAAACCCAGTGGGCAAGAAGATATGGTTTGGGAAGAAATGTGCAGATGCCCTGAAAAGAAGAAAGGAAGCCAGGAGCAAGTGGCTGAAGGGGCAAATATGGCACAGGGCATAGCACAATTTGAGGAGGTCCGAAAGACTACACAAGCAATTCTGAGAAGAGCAAAGAGGAGATATATAAGGGATATCATCATTGAAGCAGAAACAGACTTCAGAGGACAAAAGACTATGGAAGTGTTTCTGAAAGTGAAGTACCTCTGCAAAGGTCACTAGGCCAAGCAGAAATTTGTCAAAGATTCCCATGATAAGATCCTGACGAACGATAGGGACATAGCTGAGAGATGGAAAGAGTACTTCGACAGATGCTAAATTGTGATGAACCCAAACTGCAGTTTGATTTCTAGTATCTAATTACAGCCGACGCAGACTATCTAAAAACCAGAATCAGACACGTTAAACAGAATAAGAGTCCAGGTGAGGATGGAACACAGGCTGAAATGATCCTGGCAGGAGCAGAGAAATTTGCAGAAAAAATACACCGACTGATACAGGCAATATGAACCAAAGAAGAACTACCAGGAGAATGAAAAACAGCTCTGATTTGTCCAATACATAAGAAGGGCGACAAACTGAAATGTGACAACTATCGAGGAATCGTCGTGCTTAACGTCTGCTACAAGATCCTGTCCAATTCCCTCATACATAGAATTCAGCCAATGGCAGAATCGGTGATTGGGGAGAACCATGGAGGTTTCAGGCCAGGACGGTCAACAGTAGATCACATCTTCAGTCTCCGACAACTCACTGAGAAACTGGGTGAATATGGTAAAGATTTGCATGTTTTATTCGTTGATTTTAAGAAGGCCTATGATTCCATACATCGCAAGAGCCTGCTCAACTGTTTAAGGGAGTTTGGCATAGCAGAGAAACTCATCAGTCTGATAAATATCTGTCTGAACGAAACACGTGCGCTGGCCGGAGTGGCCGAGCGGTTCTAGGCGCTTCAGTCTGGAACCGCGCGACCGCTACGGGCGCAAGTTCGAATCCTGCCTCGGGCATGGATGTGTGTGATGTCGTTAGGTTTGTTAGGTTTACGTAGTTCTAAGTTCTAGGAGACTGATGACCTCAGCTGTTAAGTCCCATAGTGCTCAGAGCCATTTGAACCATTTTTGAAACACGTGCAAAGGCGAAGATGGGAAATCGCTTAACTGAGGAGTTTGAAATTGTGATAGGACTCAGCAAGGAGATAGGTTGTCCCCTATCCTGTTCAACTTTGCCTTCTAGAAGATCGTACTCGAGACCTTCTAAGAGAACGAAGGGATTGAAATCGAAGGAAAGAAACTGACATACTTAGCCTATGTAGACGACATCTGTTTACTCTCTAGGTCGGAAGAGGAGTTGGATCAAATGACCAAAGCACTAAAGGAGGCTGCCAGCAAATTTGAGCTAAACATAAACGAAGCCAAGACAGAGTACCTCGATATGACGCGTGGTCATTGTGAGACTGCTGATCATCTACAATCACTACAGGTTGGGGACCAGATCTACAAGAGAGTGCAATAATTCAAATACCCAGGGGCACTTTTCACTGAGAACTCGTCTTATGAAGCAGAGATCAATGCCAGAATCCAAGCAGGTAACCGATGTTACCACAGCCTAGCACAACTGCTTTAGTCCAGATATCTCTCCAGACAGTTCAAGATTAGACTGTTCAAAACCCTGATGCAGCCTGTTGTTCTATATGGCTGTGAGACATGGAGTTCCATAAGCTCGTTGTTTTTGAGAGAAAAGTACTTCGGAAGATCTTCGGTCCAGTTCTGGATGCAGATACAGGGGAATGGAGGATCAGATACAACCAAGAGCTTGAGGAACTATACCAGCAGCCCAACATAGCAGGAACTGTCAAAACCAAACGAATGCAGTAGGCTGGCCATGTGGCCCGGATGGAGGATCACAGATGGCCTCGGAAGCTCCTGGATTTCATACCTACAGGAAAGAGACCGCCAGGGAGACCCAAGAAGCGTTGGAGGGATGGACTCCATAAAGATTTAAACCAAGTGTCAATAGATGGGAACGGATGGCGGATAGCAGCAATGGACAGAATACAGTGGAGGAGAAAACTTGTAGAAGTGTGTGGTCCACTGGGCCTGATCACGTAGTAGTAGTTGGTTGGTTGGTTTGTGGGGATTAAAGGGACCAGGCTGCTAAGGTCATCGGTCCCTTTTTCCAAATACTAAAACCACCCACAGAGAATAAAAACGGTCAACAGACGAGAAGACAGATGACACGGAACAAGAGAAACGTAGACAAAGACCAGACAAGACGAACTAAAATCACACAGAGTGTGACAGTGGTTGGCCGACCATAGAAACAAAAAGGGAAAAGCCAACCACCGAGAAACACATGAAAAAAAATCAGACAAATCGTAGGCCATAGGTCAGAATCAACACAAAAACACACACACTTCCATTAAGCGATAAAATCCCCCCGCCCGAATAAAACGCAAAACTAAGTCCGTTATGGAAGAGTCGTCAGTTAAAAGCGTAGGGAGCTTACCATCCGGAGCAAAAGTCTGTCTGAGCACAGTTAAAAGGGCGCACTCCAACAGAATACGGACCACCGTCAAGGACACCCCACAACGACAAAGAGGTGAATCCTCACGACACAGTAAATAACTGTGCGTCAGTCGGGTGTGGCCAATGCGGAGCCGACAAAGGACGACTGAGTCCCTGGGGTTGGTTCGCATGGATGACCGCTACACAGTCATCGTCTCCTTGATACGACGGAGTTTGTTTGGCATGGGCAGGTTGCGCCAATCAGTGTCCCATATATCGAAAACTTTGCGGCGTAATAGTGCCCGCAAATCAGTCGCCGGGAGGCCAATCTCCAGAGATGGTGCACTGGTGGCCTCTTTCGCCAGGCGGTCAACAGTTTCATTGCCGGGTATACCAACATGGTCTGGAGTCCAAACAAAGACCACAGATCTGCCGCAACGGGCAAGAGTAGGCAGGGACACCTGGATAGCCATCACCAGACGAGAACGAGGGAAACACTAGTCCAGAGCTCGTAAACCGCTCAGGGAATCGATACAGATAACGAAGGACTCACCTGAGCAGGAGCGGATATACTCTAGGGCTCGAAAGATGGCGACCAGCTCAGCAGTGTAAACGCTGCAGCCAGCCGGCAATGAACGTTGTTCACAATGTTCCCCTAGAGTTAGCGCATACCCGACACGACGAGCTACCATCGAACCGTCTGTGTAGACAACGCCAGAGACCTGATACGTGGCTAAGATGGAATAAAAGCGGCGGCGGAAGGCCTCCAGAGGGACTGAGTCCTTCGGGCCCTGTGCCAAGTCAAGCCGAAGGCAGGGGCGAGGCACACACTACGGGGGTGTATGCAGAGGGGCCCGGAAAGGAGGTGGAACAGGGAAAAACCCAAGCACGGAGAGAAGCTCTTTGACACGTACGGCGATCGGACAACCCGACCGGGTCGACGTTCTGGCAGAGGGAAGACTGACTGCGGGAAAAGGACACGATAATTTGGATGCCCGGGCAAGCTAAAAACATGGGCAGCATAAGCAGCCAGTAATTGTTGGCGTCGAAACCGCAGTGGAGGGACACCTGCCTCCACTAGTATGCTGTCCACAGGGCTGGTCCGGAAGGCACCAGTGGCAAGTCGTATCCCGCTGTGTAGTATTGGGTCCAGCACCCGCAACGCAGATGGGGATGCTGAGCCATAAGTCAGACTCCCAAAGTCCAGACGGGACTGGATTAACGCCTGGTAAAGCCGTAGGAGAGTAGATCGGTCGGCGCCCCACCTGGTGTGGCTCAGGCATCGCAGAGCATTTAGATGGCGCCAACATGCCTGTTTAAGCTGCCGAATTTGATGCAGCCATGTCAACCTGGCATCAAAAACCACCCCCAAAAACCTACGTGACTCCACCACTGTAAGAAGATCGCCGTCAAGATAAAGCCGCGGCTCCGGGTGTACAGTGCGTCGCCGGCAGAAATGCATAACGCAGGTCTTGGCTGCCAAAAACTGAAAACCATGCGCTACAGCCCAAGACTGCGCCTTGCGCAATGCGCCCTGTAGCTGACGTTCAGCAGCTGCAATGCCAATAGAGCTGTAGTAAAGGCAGAAGTGGTCAGCATACAGGGAAGCGGAGACAGAATTTCTCACGGCCGCAGCGAGCCCGTTAATGGCTATTAAAACAGGCAGACACTTAAAACAGAACCATGTGGCACACAGATCTCCTGGACTTGGGAGTAATTATATGAGGCCGCGACGTGCACGCGGAAGGTACGATACGACAGAAAATTGCGGATAACGATCGGCAGATGGCCCCGAAGACCCCATCCATGAAGCGTAGAAAGGATGTGATGACGCCATGTCGTATCAAACGCCTTCCGCATGTCGAAAAAGACAGCGACCAGGTACTGACGGCGGGCAAAGGCAGTACGGATGGCCGACTCCAGGCTCACCAGAGTGTCGGCGGCGGAGCGGCCTTTACGGAACCCACCTGAGACGGAGCCAGAAGGCCCCGAGACTCCAGTACCCAATTCAAGCGCCGGCTCACCATCCGTTCAAGCAACTTGCAAAGAACGTTGGTGAGGCTAATGGGACGGTAGCTGTCCACCTACAAAGGGTTCTTTCCTGGTTTCAGAATGGGGACAACAATACTTTCCCGCCATTACGACGGAAACTCACCCTCGACCCAAAAAGGTCGAGGAGCCGTCGCTGCCAGTCCACTGAAAGGTGTTTCAGCATCTGAGAGTGGATGCTATCTGGCACAGGAGTGGTATCAGGGCAAGCGGCTAGGGCACTGCGAAATTCCCACTCATTGAATGGAACATTGTACGATTCTGGATGGTGAGTGTGAAACGAAAGGCTCCGACGTTCGGTCCGCTCTTTAATGGAGCGGAAGGACAGGGGGTAATTCGCAGAAGCGGAACTCATTGCAAAATGCTCTGCCGGCCGCGGTGGTCTCGCGGTTCTAGGCGCGAAGTCCGGAGCCGTACGATTGCTACGGTCGCAGGTTCGAATCCTGCCTCGGGCATGGATGTGTGTGATGTCCTTAAGTTAGTTAGGTTTAAGTAGTTCTAAGTTCTAGGGGACTGATGACCACAACAGTTGAGTCCCATAGTGCTCAGAGCCATTTGAACCAGTACAAACTGCTCCATTCAGTGAGAGCGCAGGGACGCTGACAGGGGTCCTGAGATGGAGTGACATGGAGGCCAATGGTGGACACATACCGCTCCCAGCACTCCCGCTTGCTTTGGCGGATAAGGAGGCGGGCTCGCGCTCGCAGCCGTTTGAAGGCGATAAGGTGGTCTATGGAGGGATGGCGCTTGTGACGCTGTAGCGCCCGCCGGCGATCTTTAATCGCTTCAGCGATCGCACGCGACCACCAAGGCACAATCCGCCACCGAGGGGACCCAGAAGAACGGGGAATGGCAGATTCAGTGGCAGTAACGATGCCGGTGGTGACCGTCATCGTTAGGGGGAGGCTCAATTGCGGCAGTAGAGGAGAACAAGTCCCAGTCAGCCTTATTCATAGCCCATGTGCTAGGGCGCCCAGAAGACTGACGCTGTGGCAGTGACAGAAAGATCGGAAAGTAGTCACTACCACACAGGTCGTCTTGCACTCTCCATTGGACAGACGGTAAGAGGCTAGGGCTGCAGATGGAAAGGTCGATGGCGGAGTACGTGCCTTGCGACACGCTGAAGTGTGTGAAGGAACCATTATTTAAAAGCGAAAGATCGAGATGTGCCAGTAAACGCTCAATGGTGGCGCCTCGACATGTCGCCACCGACCCACCCCACAGAGGTTTACGGGCGTTGAAGTCACCTAATAACAAGAAAGGTGGCGGCAATTGGATTATCAGCGCAGCCAGGACATGCTGCGCAACATCACCATCCGGTGGAAGGTAAGGAATGCAGATGGTAACAGCGTGTGGCGTCCACACCCGACCAGCGACAGCCTCTAAAGGTGTTTGTAGAGGGACAGACTCACTGTGAAGAGAGTTAAGGACATATATGCAGACGCCACCAGACACCCTTTCATAAGCTGCCCGGTTCTTACAATAACCCCGATAGCCACGGAGGGCCGGTTTCGCATTGCTGGAAACCAAGTTTCCTGAAGAGCAATGCAGAAGAAAGGGTGAAGGCTGATAAGTTGGCGGAGCTCAGCTAGATTTTGGAAGAAACCGCTGCCGTTCCACTGGAGGATGGTATTGTCCATGTCTGAGAAAGGCGTGATGGGACTTGGAAGGCAGATTACATCGCTGTATCACCTGCCGCCTCCGATTGAGCACCTGTGATAGTGCTTTCCTTGGTGTCTGAGGGACCAGCGAGTTCGAGGTCCTCAGTGGACGTCAGAATCTCCACCTCGTCCTCAGAAGCAGAGCTGGAAGGTTGTGGGATGGGTGCCACCGCGAGTTCCTTGGGCTTAGATCTCTTCTTCTTGGGTTTCTCACGCCGTTCCTTGGGTCGCACTGGCTGGGAGGGCTTCACCGATTCAGTCTCCGGGACAGAGGAGGATCGTGAAGCCCTATAACCAGCTGATTGTGGGCACTTACGCCACTGTCGGTCGTCAGCCTTCTCGCTGGTGGAAACCTGGGAAGGGAGGGACCCAAGAGACCCCTTGCGAGCGTGAGAAGCCGAAGAAGTTGGACACTTCTCCGGCTTTGAAGTGGGGACGGACGTCCCCGATGGGTGGGATGGTGTTGCTCCTGAGGTAGGTGGCGCAGGAGCAACCCGGTGGGTAGAGCCCCCCACTGACGAGGGGGCAGGAGGAGTTGTACCGCTCGTCGATCCGGCCGCAATTCGAGGAAGGGACGGGGCTAGCACAGGTGTTGTAGCAGCAGCGTAGGAAGATGTCATTCTCACAGGATGGAGTCGGTCGTATTTCCTTTTGTCCTCACTATAGGTCAGTCGGTCCAGGGTCTTGTATTCCATGATTTTACGCTCTTTCTGGAAGATTCGGCAGTCTGGCGAAAAGGTGAATGGTGCTCCCCGCAGTTGACACAGATGGGAGGCGGGGCACATGGAGTATTGGGATGTGATGGGCGCCCGCAATCTAGACATGTGAGGCTGTAAGTGCAGCGAGAAGACATATGGCCGAACTTCCAGCTCTTAAAGCACCGCATCGGGGGAGGGATATAGGGCTTAACGTGACATTGATAGACCATCACCCTGACCTTTTCCAGTAATGTATCCCCTTCGGAGGCCAAGATGAAGGCACCGGTAGCAATCTGATTTTCCTTCGGACCCAGATGAAGGCGCCGGACGAAATGTACACCTCGGCGCTCTAAATTGGCGCGCAGCTCGTCATCAGACTGCAAAAGAAGATCCATATGGTAAATAACTCCCTGGACCATATTTAAACTCTTATGGGGTGTGATCGTAACGGCAACATCCCCCAACTTGTCACAAGCGAGTAACCGTCGTGACTGGGCAGAGGATGCCATTTCTATCAGGACTGACCGAGCGCATTTTCGACAAGCCTTCCACCTCCCCAAACTTGTCCTCTAAATGCTCGACGAAGAATTGAGACTTTGTGGAGAGAAAAGACTCCCCATCAGCTCTCGTACAAACTAAGAATCGGGCCAAATAACTGCTACTGCCATCCTGAGACTTACGTTCCTCCCACGGTGTGGCCAGGGAGGGGAACGTTTTCGGATCGTACTTCTGAGCGTAAAAATGAGCCCGAGAACGCTTAGAGACTGCTGGCGGCTGGCCACCAGCGAGAGACGATGTACCACGCTTCATTGCGGGTCATCCGCCCTGACGCCACCTACTGCGACCAGGGACCCTCCCCACGGGCGCCACCCAGCCACAGCAAGAGCCACCTGGCAGGATGGCCGTTGCCGGGAGTCCCGATACCCCAGGAGGATAGGCACTTACTCCTTGGTATACGTGGGAAGTTAACGGCGCAGGCATCAGTAGAGCGATCTCTGTGTTGTCAGGGGGCTACAACCAACAGGGTACATGGCGGCCCCACCACAACGGACGGGCTGCCGTGCTGGATGTTAGGTAACATGTGGTCCATGATCGCCGTCGGTGCTGAAAGAGGCGCTGCACAGTGCAAGGTGTAATCTGCACGCAGAAACGGAGTCATGCCCAAGAGATGGAGAGCGGGCAGGACTGCAATGCAACGGCGTATAAGCTGGCGAGAGGTCTGATCGTAAGATGGACACAATGCACCAAGTAAGGCGCCCTTCCCCAATCGGCTCGCTCTTCGGAAAAATTTTGAGATATGGAGGTCAAACCCGACAGGTGACCATCACATAAGGCGGAAACGTTTGTGGCTCCTTTTAGTCGTCTCTTACGACAGGCAGGAATACGCGGGCCTATTCTAACCCCCGAACCCGCAGGGGGTGTAGTAGTAGTAGTGGTAGTAGTTACTTCAGTTCGATATAGTCCAGAGGGGACGAAATGTTTCTTAACAACAATTCTAGGAGTCACATTACGTAGCCAGGCCGACAAAGGGCTAAAAGGAGAGAAGGGAGGCCCTCTCAAAAAAAAAAAAAAAAAAAAAAAAAGGTCACACCGTCCTCAAAGCTTTACTTCGCTCGTCTCCTACCTTCCAAATTTCATAGAAGTTCTCCTGCGATGCTGCGAAACTAGCACTCCTGAGAGAAGGGATATTGTGGAGACATGGCTTAGCCACAGTCTGGGGTATGTTTCCAGAATGAGATTTTCGCTCTGCAGCGGAGTGTACGCTGATATGAAACTTCCTCAGTCGTGCTTGGGTGGCTCAGATGGTAGAGCACTTGCCCGAGAAAGGCAAAGGTCCCGAGTTCGAGTCTCGGTCCGGCACACAGTTTCAATCTGCCAGGAAGTTTCATATTTGCGCACACTCAGGAAACACTCAGTTCGAGTCTCGGTCCGGCATACAGTTTTAATCTGGCAGGAAGTTTCATAACTATTTCTTTTCCAATATAAGTTCTACATGAGGAAGCTACTGAAGTAAATTTTTTCAAAAATTTTGCTTTTCTGACACTGTGATAATGTGGTGTTCAGGAAGGCAAAAGATGTCTATCTGTTCAGAGATCTCTAAATTTTCCTACCAGACAAGAAGCTCTTCTGCCTTACTACTCAGAGCACTAGTATCCACATGAAATGAGCTAATTTTACTTTTCTGTGCACTGTTAAACATTTTATGGTATTGTTATGTTATACTATGCAAAATACTAACGCGAATTCTTTACAGACGAATGAAAAAACTAGTAGAAGCCTACCTCGGGTAAGATCAGATTGGATTCCGTAGAAATATGGGAACACGTGTGGCAATACTGACCCTACGACGTATCTCAGAAGCTACACTAAGGAAAGGCAAACCTACGTTTCTAGCATTTGTAGACTTAGAGAAAGCTTTTGACAATGTTGACTGGAATACTCTCTTTCAAATTCTGAAGGTGGCAGGGGTAAAATACAGGGAGCGAAAAGCTATTTACAATTTGTACAGAAACCAGATAGCAGTTATAAGAGTCGAGGGGCATGAAAGGGAAGCAGTGGTTGAGAAGGGAGTGAGACAGGGTTGTAGCCTCTTCCCGATGTTATTCAATCTGTATATTGAGCAAGCAGTAAAGGAAACAAAAGAAAAATTCGGAGTAGGTATTAAAATCCATGGAGAAGAAATAAAAACTTTGAGGTTCGCCGATGACATTGTAATTCTGTCAGAGACAGCAAAGGACTTGGACGAGCAGTTGAACGGAATGGACAGGGTCTTGAAAGGAGGATATAAGATGAACATCACCAAAGGCAAAACGAGGATAATGGAATGTAGTCGAATTAAATCGGGTGATGCTGAGGGAATTAGATTAGGAAATGAGACACCTAAAGTAGTAAAGGAGTTTTTCTATTTGGGGAGCAAAATAACTGATGATGGTCGAAGTAGATAGGATATAAAATGTAGACTGGCAATGGCAAGGAAAGCATTTCTGAGGAAGAGAAATTTGTTAACATCGAGTATAGATTTAAGTGTCAGGAAGTCGTTTCTGAAAGTATATAGTGTAGCCATGTTTGGAAGTGAAATATGGACGATAAATAGTTTGGACAAGAAGAGAATAGAAGCTTCCGAAATGTGGTGCTACAGGAGGATGCTGAAGATTAGGTGGGTAGATCACGTAACGAATGAAGAGGTACTGATCAAAATTGGGGAGAAGAGAAGTTTGTGGCACAACTTGACAAGAAGAAGGGACCGGTTGGTAGGACATGTTCTGAGGCATCAAGGGATCACCAATTTAGTATTGGAGGGCAGCGTGGAGGGTAAAAGTCGTAGAGGGAGACCAAGAGATGAATACACTAAGCAGATTCAGAAGGATGTAGGTTGCAGTAGGTACTGGGAGATGAAGAAGCTTCCACAGGATAGGGTAGCATGGAGAGCTGCATCAAACCAGTCTCAGGACTGAAGACCACAACAACAACAACAACATGTTATTGTAATTTCTGTCACAATAGAGTGCATGAATCCTGACTCCACCCTAAAAAAGGTAACCCTCCGTCACCAGTAACCACAGGGATCTTTCTTTGTGTGATGGTATGCCCTCTTCCCTGGAACCCCTCTCCCTCCCGTCCCCTGTATATATTTTCTGCAAGAAGTTCAGCCAACTCGCTTTTCCCTCTCTTATTTAGGTGTTGGCTGTGTACAGTCGAGTATACCCCCATCCCCCAATTGTAGCAACAGGCACTGCCTCTTATACGAGATTTCATTTTAGTCAGCAGCAGTCCACGAGAGTCCATGTTCACGTGGCTCACAGCAGTGTTGACACATGGAGGTCATGGCCCTGCAGGACCTCCATAAAACTTTTTCGTCCACGTCACTCCCTAATGCTCTAATTTCTATCTTTTGCCAGGCTGCTCCCTGGCCCACCTACTGTGAGCACCTAATCCTCTTTGTCAAAATCCTTACACAAGTTCCCTATATCCTCTGTCACATGACTGAGGCTACCGCTTAGGTTCACAGCACTTCTCGACTGGTCCTTATAATTTGCTCTGTGCCATCGCCTGCACTCCTATCATGGCTACTACCTAGCAGCAAGAGAGTTTTTTTTTTAAAAAATCTGGATTTTTGTCGACCAACAATTAGTTTCTTTGCAAGAAATCTGCTGCATCCTGCTGTGACCTACAGCTGGATGAGGCTCTTCCCCTCCTATTACAGGTAGGAAGCTAAAGTTATTGTACCGGGTGATCAAAAAATCAGTATAAATTTGAAAACTTAATAAACCACGGAATAACGTAGATAGAGAGGTAAAAATTGACACACATACTTAGGATGACATGAGGTTTTATTAGAATAAAAAAACCTCATATTGCTAGACGCGTGAAAGATGTCTTGCGCGCATCGTTTGGTGATGATCGTGTGCTCAGCCGCCACTGTCGTCATGCTTGGCCTCCCAGGCCCCCAGACCTCGGTCCACGCGAATATTGGCTTTGGGGTTACCTGAAGTTGCAAGTGTATCGTGGTCGACTGACATCTCTAGCGATGCTGAAAGACAACATCCGACGCCAGTGCCTCACTATAACTCCGGACATGCTTTACAGTACTGTTCACCCCATGTCATTCCAACCATGTGTGTCAATTTGTACCTCTCTATCTACATTATTCCGTGATTAATTCAGTTTTCAAATTTATACTGACTTTTTGATCACCCGGTATACTGGAACCTCAGATGTAGCTTAGTTGTGACCCTCACCCAGTCTTTCCCCATTCACACTTTCTAGTTCAAATTTCGCGTAATCTGACTAAATCGGAAGGGCTTGTTTCCTGTTGAGAGTTTCTCTGGTCCTTTTTACAGAGTCTAGAGTTTCATGGGAGAGACACGTTGAGTTTCCCATTTAATTCGGCACTACAATCGCCCTCATGGAAATACAACCCACAGTCTTCACATACCAATCCCTGTCTGGTTATCTTACAGCAAAAACCATACAACTACCTATTGCAATAATAGAGTTAACAGTTAAAAATACAACTAAATCATTTGACACACTTCACGTACATAAATTTTCGCTGTTTATGAACTATAAAAATTAGGAGTACATAGTATGGCTCCAGGTTTATGATACAACGCAAAAAGTTTATTTTCATTGAAACATGAACTCAGCACTCACTTGCAGTGCATGTTAATTAACTAATTCGCAATAAAATCTAACTTTTAATCACCACTTATCACGAGTATTACTTGATACTTGACTGTGTTTACTACAGGCCGGCTTCAAGTGCTACGTTTTTGTGTTATAATTTAAGTACGAAACCGCAAAACAAGGAAGTTTCAATTGCGCAGATGAAGGAAATACAAAGCGACGGGGCTACACATCAAATACATTACAACAAACCATTTTTCCACATGAAAATTGCCAGTTTTTCATTAATAACAGAGATGTAACTACAGATGGGCACCAGTGTTGTCAAACTTTCCAATATGGTGATCGGATAAAAGTGTTAAGATTGATGAGAGATATGGAGGACTACAAACGTTGAACAGACAGTTAGGCAGATATAGGGTATGGAAATCCCTGCGCTTGTATGAAGGTAACCAGGATAGCTATGTATAAGACGGTGAAATATGTTCAAAAAGACGAAAATCACAGGTGTATCGTACGCAGATCTTCATCAGGGGCCCCGAGTACCGTGAACTTTCGCAGGAAAGACGTCACAGGTTGCGTCTTGCAAACTGGAGCTGCGTGTTCACCACAGTGTTCGTTATCCTGGCGTGTTACTAGTAGACTTCTCACTGTGGGAGAGTAATTTATATTTGTCTCATTTACGATTAAAGATTGGAGGAATTCTCAAACTTTCGGGATAATGAGCCTAGGAAGTTCACCTTCTGGCTATCTAATTAGCAGTTCTCATCAACTATTTAGGAAAATACACATTTAAGAAGACGCAAGGTCCTCAGAAACACAGAACATTGACCGCAGACATCAGCATTGTTAGTCGCCAGTTTAGTTATTTTGAAAAATACCTAAGTTTTATTACTGTCTCGTGCAGACCGCTGACAAACTGCGTGAGACGTTGGAGGTCCCCTTCGTCGACGAATGCGGAACGCCTCATCCCGACATGAAGGACGCAATTAATGAACGTCCAGGAAAACAAACAGAGATGACTTCTCGGTACCAGACAATAGTAATAGGTACCCACTGGTGCTGTATGATGGGAAACCGAAGATTTCCCGGAATCTGAAGGTCACTGGAAAATCCACCAACTAAATTGCTTTCAAATTTTAGTGTTTCGTATTGAAACCGAATTCTCCGTAATACAACTTCTTCTCCACTACCTCCAAATGTTCATACAATTTATACCCACTACGCGTATTTTCAGGATTACCTTGTGAAATACCTTGCCACAAGGTAAAGGGATAACTTTAACACGCAGCCGATATTCGGAAACAAAAAGGCCACTTCCTGTCCGTTAGCAGCTGTTAACTACATTTCTGTCAGATCGTTGATAATAATTTTAGGTATTGTGCGTGATAGATATAAGAGACAAAGTTCCCTGTTGGAACTGAACTGTTTGGTAGATATTTATCTGACGTACAATATACGTAGCGAATGAAATAACTAGTGTGCTGGCTGTTTTACATCCCTTATACAGAAGGTCGTTTCTCAACAGAAAAAAAAACAGTCTATTACTTACGAAATCGGTAATAAACCCAGTAACGTTGTATGCATGCCACATATGAGGACATGTTTATCTACACACGTTAACAAACTTCGGATTATCCCAAATAAAACATTTGGAATAATATTACATGCTTCATGCTTGGAAAGAAACTCAGCAGTCCACAATGACTTAAAAATTAAAAGAGTTACAGAAAAGGTCCGATCCATATCTGAGTGCTTTTGCGAAAAACTTCCCATATCAAGGACACTGGACACCCATTCCAGGATATCACGTATGATCGCTGTAAATTACATGAAATGGACGAGATATTGGACCTATACGAAGAACTAGAAATTTTCGTTCATGGCACAGTACATGGTAACATGTTGCTAAATTATAAGCTAGAAAGTGACAGTGTACATTTCGCCAATGTGAAATGCTTGTTTATTAAAACAAGTAGTTAACTGAAAGAAATAGTCTTAATATTAGCGAATAAACAAGAATAGTAAATAATCATATCAATTAATATGTGCCATGACATAAATATGCTTATGTTAAAACATGGTATTTTCGTTGTTTATAATATATTAGCAATTAAAATAAATTCATCTTATCACTTGAGAGTCTTTGAAATGTAAACACCCGAATATGAAAGGACGAAGTGGTGGTCTTGTATTTTTTACTGTGCTCTGTGTGTCTGACAAATTTCCAGTTAAATTATAAGTAAAGAAACCAGTAAAATTATTTATAGATACAAATCGCTTAAGATATACACTGAAGATATAAATGAAGCTTTTTGTAAGAGGTTAACTTTTGGTACATAGCCTCACTGGCACTCTCAGAAAATAATCCTCACCATACTTCAGGTTAATGCGCCTGTAATTGTAATTCCCCTGATGAAGGAAGCACGTTGCCGAAACATGTTGAGCTAATAAATACTATTAAAAAGTGACTGAAGCAGTAGAAATTATTTCATAAATTTATAGTACGGTCGTTGACTTCAAGTAATTCCGTACAACATGGATAAATTTAAGTGTAATGACGTTTATGATTATCTCTCTGAGAACCTACGATCTGAATCCAGAAAGTGAAACCAAGTGAAGTGGTGTAGCGGTAGGACACTGTGTCCGTATTCGCAAGGGCTGTGGTTCAAATCCCCGTCCTTCTACCCAGCATAAAGTTTACCAACGTATCCCTAAATTGCTTAAGTCAAATACTAGGGTGGTTCCTTTGATACCGACGTGGTCGATTTCCTTCCCACTTTGGACTCGTTTTCCGTTGCTTATGAAGTCGTCGTCGGCAGGGTGTTAAACCCTATCTCCCTTCCTTTTCGTTGTATAAGGTGGATGAAATAGTTTCACCGTGTCAGTCACTATTTTGGTTTTACGTGATCTTCAGCCAGCGCCATTACCTTGAATTATGTTGAGATGGTTGTGCTCTCTGTAGTTATGTACCATTGTAGGAAGAGTCACAGCCAGTAAAGGAGTCTGATGATGAGCGCGTGGTCTCGAAACATGAATTAGCAATCAAGCAATTAATAATGTTTCCTTTGGTGCAGCACGTGGGACAAGATCACCTTTCTATAGACCATAGTTCTCGTTGGTACGTGGTCAATTTGTGTTTCGTATTTGTTCAAAAACGAAACAAAAAAATTCTCGCCTAACTTTACCTACTCGGTAAAGAAGTATGGCAGAGCAGTGGTGGTTATCGATTATTTATGCATCAAAGTATTTCAATGAAACGATGCAGATGTGTTTATGGTTTCTGAGATACATGTTGCATCAGCCATCAACATCAATAAAGTGCAGCCTGAGGAAGTCTGCAATCGCTCATGCGATAAAAGAATATATTGAGTAACAATGAAAATGATGAGTAGACACGACTGTGAGAACAGAAAGCAAAACTTTAGTCAGAGAGCGGTGCGTCACAAGCCTCCAGAAACTACTGAAACATGTTTCAAAGTTGGGCAACAAAACACTATGTTTGAAAAGAATTTACGACGAAGCAGAACAGTTTCTGACGACAGGAACTATACCTGCAGCGGTTTCAAAACAGTTTATTGGTGCTTTCTAGTACTCTGAAGGCATTCCACAAGAAACAAAGACATGAACTCACGAGAAATAACGTGCATAATAATAGTTTCTCAAATTGAGCTGTGTTTACTGCCATTAGAGCTGTCAAGGTAAATTGAAAAAGTCCGCAAATTGCTTTCTGTTTCTAACATTACAGTAGTATTAAAGCTGCTTGCTGCTGGGGTTTCTTAGTGCTTTACAGGCTAAACAACATTCATTGTGTCATAATCTTCTTCATACGGGAAAACCTTGCAAGTTCCAGAAAGACCTTCAGCAAGGAGACGTGTATCTGCTTCGCGCTTTTATCACGTCGCTTGTAGTTGTAAACTGACGGCGCGGAAACTCTACTGCGTTTAATACTCGATACTTCAGAACTATAAAATGGTAGAATAAACAGGCCACGAACCTCATTTTTTATGATTAAAGTAGACCGGTTCATATGATTTATTTTTAACACGAGGCTACATGCTCGTCTTTACCGGCACACTGATGATCGTTAAATCACATGAAGAATCATTAACATGTGGAGTAAAAACACTCGTAGGTACATGTATGCTAATACATGCTTTATGCTTTTAGAAAGAAAGAGTTGCCAACCACACAGACATCGGAAAAATAATTGTAGGCCACCTCCATTTCATAGCCACCATGGATATTTTTACCTCTACTCCAGGTAGCTCGTCGATCCATTTGATGGCATTCGTGTTTCGCTAGATAATTGCCAACACAAATCTCTCTCCATTGCATGATGAACAATTGTTAGATTTTTTTCGTCTCACTGCCGTTAGTTAAGGTTGGAAACACTCACTGATTTTAACACGTACTGCAAGATCAGTTTTGAAAATCGTACTTAGTTTTCCAACACTCCACAAACTTTTTACTGTCAATTTATTGCTTTTACTGTTCATTCAATCATTCTAAGTGCCATGTGAGTGTGTAGGAATTTGGATTCACATTGCTGGAGCAGTCAACTATAAAATCGGCTGGACTTATCACGATTTTCCGAACGGATCTGTTGCATGCACACTTCTCGGCTTTGCCTCCGGATAACATTGCTCAGTTCCGACAGTATTTTATCGAAGCAACTGTCCGACATCTTCAAGTGGTGGTTGTGGCTCTGTTCACTGCTGTAAACTGAGACTACTGCTACGCGTAGTTTCAAGGGGTCAAGAGGAGGAATTACGCACGCCTGGAGACACGCTCACGGCTAGAGGAAAGTAAAGTTCATAATGCTCCCGCCGGAAGCCGAAGAGAGGCATTCCGTTCTTGTGGAGCGGGTAGTGACTGTGCTGCCGGACGCTGTTGCGGTTGAAAGCTGAATTCACTCTCTGCAGTACCCTGCGTCCGCTCAGAAATCGAAGATTCTTGTTCCTCCTACTTTGATTTAATGACAGCGAGTGCTGAATTTCAGGCAGTGCTTGCAAGGGAAGTGGCCTATCAGACTTGTGAATGAACAAGTAGCGAAGAAAGTAGGGAGAGAAAGAAGATTATTGGAAGTGATAATAAAGAGGACAAAATCTTGGCTGGGACACTGACTGGGTAGGAATTGTCTGGAACAAAGAATTATGAAGAGAAAAATGGGAGGAATGAAAGGAAGAGGTAGGAAGAGAACTGGAATGATGGATGACATTAGAACATATAAACAGGAGAAGGGAAGATGCCCAGAATAGAACGTGATGGGGACCCTTCAGTTGCAACCTGTTGAAAGAGGGATACTCTGAAGAAGAAGAAGAAGAAGAAGAAGAACGTACAAGTGGAGAAAGGTAAGTCGTCGTATGTCATTCTCGAAGACTTTCTGAATAGAATACACACTGTTCTGGTATACTTCTGAGATATTCTGTGGATGATATCACCGAGATGGGGTCACTATTTACAACAGTGTGCGGGAATTTTATGCGTAAATGACATTCAGACCAACGTGGTTTAAGGAAGAGTTTAAATAAATATTCATTTCAAGCCCAAATTTAGTGATTACAGGGGTCATCCTCTTGCACGCTTTTGGCTATACATTTAGAGCATACAAACTATATAATTTTTAGACAGGTTCGTGACGAATGATTACCATCTGTTTGATGCTTAAAGAAACAAATAATTCAACACACATTTCTGGTGCGTCTGCATTAAGTAAGTGTGTGTGTCTACGACTGTTTCATGAAACATTTGTGGTGCTATCGCGTTCTGATTTATTTTCTGTGCCGTAAAATTTTCATATATTACAGCATAGCTAAGTAGTTCACGGCTTTACGTAACTGCTTATGGTAGTAGTTCTTTTCTGTTCAACAAAACACACGCCTTACAGGGTCACGCCTGCTTACAAGAAATGTCGTCGAACAGACGCACACGACTGTAGACCTATACTGCTGACGTCAGTCTGTTGTACAGTTTTGGAACACCCTTCATTTTTGTGTATTATGAAATTTGTTGAGACCGCAAATCTACTTCTACTACATACTCCGCTAGCGACCATATGATGTATGGCGGGGAGTGCCATGTATGGGTACTAATCATTTACTTTCCAGTTCCAGTCGCATCCGCATCAGCCCTAACTTCTCGCATCTTATCTTCGTGATCCTTACGCGAAATGTACATTGGCGGCAGTGGCGTCGTCTGCACTCTGCTGCAGCTGTGTGTTCTCCAAATTTTTTCACCAGTGTTTCGCAAACAGAACGTCGTCTTCCTTCCAGGGATTATCAATTGAGCTCACAAAGCATCTCCGTACCTTTAAAGCAGTGACAGCCCTCGGTCGCAGAAATGAAATCTTTTTGACCTAGGTTTCGGCCACTACTAAGAGTGCCTTCATCAGAAATGTCACGTATAAAATAAATATCAAGCTACGCATCTGGACATGTGTGAGCAGTGCATAGTGGCTTGCCCTCTATATCTTCCGTTGTGACTAAAGCTTTATTGCTTGATATTTATTTTATACGTGATATGCCAGTTTAAATGTTTTATTTCTGATGAAGGCACTCTTAGTAGTGGCCGAAACCTGGGTCAAGAAGAATTCATTTTTGGGACCGAGGGCTGTCATTGCTTTAATTTTACCTTTTAACGGTCGCTGACAAGGCAAACTTTAACATCTCCGTAACATTCGCATGTTGATCAAAACTACTGGTAGCAAATGTAGCAGCATGCTTCTGAATTACTTCGACTTCTTTCTTTAATTCGACCCGGTGGGGATCTCCTTTATAGATGACCTACACTTTTCCTAAACTCCCCCAATAAATTTTCCCTATTGCCGTCCTTGCATGCTCGTTCCATTTGCCATCGCTTTACAACGGAGAGCAGCGCGCTTCGTAACAGGATCATTTAGTAATCGCGAAAGCGTTACGGAGATGATAGATAAACTCCAGTGGAAGACTCTGCAGGAGAGACGCTCAGTAGCTCGGTACGGGCTTTTGTTGAAGTTTCGAGAACATACCTTCACTGAGGAGTCAAGCAGTATATTTCTCCCTCCTACGTATATCTCACGAAGAGACCATGAGGATAAAATCAAAGAGATTTGAGCCCACACAGAGGCATACCGACAATCCTTCTTTCCACGAACAATACGAAACATGGAACAGAAGGGAGAACCGACAGAGGTACTCAAGGTACCCTCCGCCACACACCGTCAGTTGGCTTGCGGAGTATGGATGCTGATGTAGATGTACATGTACGCTTCGATGTTTAACGGACATTACTTTGTCAATCAGGAGGCTACTGTATTCGAATATTGCACCATTGTTTCTCCTATTCGTCTGAATTAACAATGATTTTATCTTGGAACTCTTCCATTTTGTCCGTGTTTGCATAAAAAACGGTAATATAAGAAAACTGAGCCCACCTTGATGCAAAACACCTTGTTATTCGTTTATTTCTTCCTATAGGAAACATACACATACACAAACAAACAACAGATGCCTCAAAAACACAGGAGACATAATAGAGAAAATTAGGAATGTCAACATCGCCTCAACAGCAAAACTGGTAACTTTTGACATAACATCCATGTACACAAACGTACCCACAGAAGAAACTATAAACATTGTAGAACAACAAAAGCTAAAATCCAAGAAATTCTCAAATGTATAAATAAATGAAATCACATCCTTTCTTAGACATATCACAGAATAAAACTACTTCACCTTCCACAACAACTTTTACTTGCAACAAGAGTGGCTTCCTACGGGGTCCCCCATCAGTGGAACATTAACCAACATTTACTTGGGCCATATAGAGAACACAATAACATTGTAAAACAAGGCGGGTACAAAATAATCTACTGGTACCGATATGTGGATGACATAATCTGTCTTGTAGATCAAACACATAACAGGATAGAAGAGCTACACTGTACGTGAGTACACGAATAGCCAAGTAACAGCTCACTACACACCAAATAACTAGTTTTCCACAACAGTACCACGGCCCCAAGTATATATTGCTGACATACGAAGTTCACCTTTTAGTATTTTGTTAACTAACAGACGCTCACATGTTCGCAGATGACATGATGTTCGTTAAGTAAAAAACGGCAACAGAAACAAAAAGCGCACAGAAAATATGTCGCAGACAGCGACAATAATTGCTCTAAACATGCTGTAACATAAAATAAATAAGGTAGTATGAAAGTGTCCATATGAAAACTGTATTTAAAAAAAGGAACAGTGAAAATGTAATAAGGTGCTACTGTGTTTGTATAACCATGTAATGTTGATGTATTAAGTTGTTCTGAAAGGGGTGCTGATATCCAAGATAATAAAAGAGCGTTGAAAGCTGTGAGCTATCTGGGGAAGTTATCCTTGCATTACTGAGCAATGGTCTCACCAGGTATCCAGTCTAGTTTACCAAATTGCCAATCAGGCTAACATTAATTATAATCTTTTAACAGTCAGCTTACGACAACCGGTGACAATTTAAATAAAAAGAAATAAATCGGTTTATATTTGGACATTTATTTTAACATTGATCATTACTCCCTTAAAATTTCAGCATATGAAACTTGATTCATGACTAAACTGGTGCCTTATTTAGGATTGTGAAAATGTGAGTTTGTAATCTTACGGAACACATCAGATATGGATCCATGATTGGGAGGCTGCATACAACACTGCATTCATAGAATAACACACGAAGAACGTTGAAACATATGCAAGAGGAAATTAACCGCAACCAACCGATTCAATTTTCACCCAAAGAAGTTACGGTCATAGCGCAATCCTGTCCATCATAAAATTACGAGTCACTAGTATACTAAATTCATAGTAATTGCCTGTAAAATCTTCTCGAAAAGAATAGCTGAGGGCTACTTTGATGATTACACCACATGCTTCACGTGGTCAACTTGGTTTACACAAAGAGTGTAACTCCACAATAATTTTGATAATTAAAATAAATTACATCTAAACGCAATTTACAAAAGAAGAACGTCGAACTGGTTAGTATCGTCATACTATTAACCTGATGGGTCAAACAATTATATAAGCACGTAGTACTGGTCTCACAAAGTACACCCCACGTGGGATGAACACAAAGAAAAGCTGCTATATTGAAGAATATTGTCAAGACGGGATGTTATAATCTCACGCACATTCGCATTTAAGATTGATGATCTTAGAGTTACGGATCATCAACACGTGGTTCCACTTTACTCACAAAGTAGTGACAAAACAACTGCTGGAAGATATTCTGAACTTCACACTCGAATTACACTATGTTGCAATTTAAGATAACATAAGATATTTTAGATCTAAACCTGAATCAAAGGTAATTAAATTTTCAGTTAGGCTGAACTTAAAAAATCCATTGTCCTACGGACTTAGCAGACATGCACTTAGCTGGAGATCTTACCACTTCAGGCGCTCGCCGCAGACAGACTGGCGTGGGCCCCTACCGAGAGTGCTTCACAGATACAAACGAAAGTGACCAGAGAGGCAGCTTCCTATACCAACATGACAAGGGACGGACAGGACCGTACTACGAATAGAAACCTCTTTGCGTTTAGAAAGTGTAGCTACCTGTTCCGACGTTGGTCCTATTGTTCTCTAGCAGACTGGCTTGTCTGCTACCATCAAACATGCAACTAGAAATACATTTGCTCATTCATCCTTTCACACAGAAGGGAAGGGGGATGAAAGTATTTTATCATATACAGTATGTAAAAGAAAGCAGATGTAGGTTCCGTATGAGACTCTGTGACATGAATTACATATAAATTGTGTTTTAAAGTGTAGTAGTGTGACAGATCTAAACTGTGTTTTAAAGTGTAGTAGTGTGACAGATCGTTCTTGTTTATGTGTAAAAGTAACACGTCCCACAGCTCAGTCTCCTCCCAGATGGAGTCAGAAACACCACAGTAAATTCAGAAGTGGAATGTATGCCGTAAATGAGAACAGATTTAAGAAATTAAAATGAAAGGAATTCAACAGAGACCTTTCAACCACGCTATTTTCCGCATGTTTTAAATGGTTCAAATGGATCTGAGCACTATGAGACTTAACATCGAAGGTCATCAGTCCCCTAGAACTTAGAACTATTTAAATCTAACTAACATAAGGACATCACAGACATCCTTGCCCGAGGCAGGATTCGAAGCTGCGACCGTAGCGGTCACGGGGTTCCATACTGTAGCGCCTAGAACCGCTCGGCCACAGCGGGCGGCCGCATGTTTTAGATTTAAAAAAACACTGATGATGGTGATATTTGTGGCCGAAACTATGTTGGGAGAATAAAGAAATAAACGAATAATAAGGTGTTTTGCATCAAGGCGGACTCAGTTTTCTTATATTACTGTCTGCATTAACTTAAATTTTTCTACGTTTATAGCGAGCCAATCCCAAAGAAAGCAGGTGTTGGCAGATGTGAAAATTACCGAACTATGAGTTTAATAAGTCACAGCTGCAAAATACTAAAGCGAATTCTTTACAGACGAATGGAAAAACTGGTAGAAGCCGACCTCGGGGAAGATCAGTTTGGATTCCGTTGAAATGTTGGAACACGTGAGGCAATACTGATCCTGCGACTTATCTTAGAAGCTAGATTAAGGAAGGGCAAACCTACGTTTCTAGCATTTGTAGACTTAGAGAAAGCTTTTGACAATGTTGCCCGGAATACTCTCTTTCAAATTCGGAAGGTGGCAGGGGAAAAATATAGGGAGCGAAAAGCTATTTACAATTTGTACAGAAACCAGATGACAGTTATAAGAGTCGAGGGGCATGAAAGGGAAGCAGTGGTTGGGAAGGGAGTGAGACAGGGTTGTAGCCTCTCCCCGATGTTATTGAATCTGTATATTGAGCAAGCAGTAAAGGAAACAAAAGAAAAATTTGGAGTAGGTATTAAAATCCACGGAGAAGAAATAAAAACTTTGAGGTTTGCCGATGACATCGTAATTCTGTCAGCGACAGCAAAGGACTTGGAAGAACAGTTGAACGGAATGGATAGTGTCTTGAAAGGAGGATATAAGATGAACATCAACAAAAGCAAAACGAGGATAATGGAATGTAGTCGAATTAAGTTGGGTGCTGCTGAGGGAATTAGACTAGGAAATGAGACACTTAAAGTGGTAAAGGAGTTTTGCTACTTGGGGAGCAAAATAACTCATGACGGTCGAAGTAGAGAGGATCTAAAATGTAGACTGGCAATGGCAAGGAAAGCGTTTCCAAAGAAGAGAAATTTGTTAACATCGAGTATAGATTTAAGTGCCAGGAAGATATTTTGAAAATATTTGTATGGAGTGTAGCCATGTATGGAAGTGAAACATGGACGATAAATAGTTTGGACAAGAAGAGAATAGAAGCTTTCGAAATGTGGTGCTACAGAAGAATGCTGAAGATTAGATGGGTAGATCACATAACTAATGAGGAAGTATTGAATAGGATTGGGGAGAAGAGAAGTTTGTGGCACAACTTGACCAGAAGAAGGGATCGGTTGGTAGGACATGTTCTGAGGCATCAAGGGATCACCAATTTAGTATTGGAGGGCAGCGTGGAGGGTAAAGATCGTAGAGGGAGACCAAGAGATGACTACACTAAGCATATTCAGAAGGATGTAGGTTGCAGTAGGTACTGGGAGATGAAGAAGCTTGCACAGGATAGAGTATCATGGAGAGCTGCATCAAACCAGTCTCAGGACTGAAGACCACAACAACAACAATAGCGAGATGGCATTCATCACAGGAAATAGAAAGTACAAGTCATTCTGTATTTTACTGCAGTCACTCAACGGTTGCGTGAAGCCTAGCTCGGCCTGTTCGCCCGAGAGGCCCCTGAAGGCAGCAGTAAACCCTAGGGCCCCGGACGTCCTGCGGCAGCTCCAGCCCGTATCTCCCGCAGACGGCCATGTGGTCCGCCGCTACCGCATATCCGGAGCGCAGTTTATCTGCGCTACCACAGCGGTGTGGCGGCTAGCAGGTGTGGCGGCTAGCAGGTGCGGCGGTTCGGCGTCGCGAGCCCCCGGCCAGTCTAGCGCCCGTCCGGCTCGTCGCCAAGTCCAAGGTGAGGCGTTACGTAAGCGAGAGCCAGAGCACGCACTGTCTGCGTGCAGCGCCATCCCATCTCATAGCGGCGCCGCGCCGCTTCCGGATCTGCAGTGGCAGTCAGCCAGTGCCAGCGACGCGGCGGTTGGACAAGTTACTCTTATGAGCACTGCGTCAGCGCAGCGGGAGAAGCGAGCGCCTGCACAGAGTTATTTAACCAAACGAGATTTAAACGCAGCTTCCGTCCTAAATATCTGGGCACCGCGCTGAATAGCACTTTACACTATGCAGAATACGTTAAGAATGTTGATCTCAAAGTAAAGATTTGAAATAATGTTATTAGAAAATTGGGGAGCAGATGCGTTCAAATTACGAACAGCAACAACGCCTGTAGTCTTCAACATTACCGGCCGCTGTGGCCGAGTCGTTCTAGGCGCTTCAGTTCGTACCCGAGCTGCTGCTACGGTCACAGGTTCGAATCCTGCCTCGGGCATGGATGTGTGTGTTGTCAGGTTAGTCAGGTTTAAGTAGTTCTAAGTTCTAGGGGACTAATGACCTCAGATGTTAAGTCCCATAGTGTTCAGAGCCATTTCAACCATTTTTTTCTTCACCATTGCAAAATAGTGTGCTCCAGTCTGACAAGCTAGTCACCATACAAACAAGGCACATGCGCAGTTTCAGAAAACCACCCCTTCAAAACCGCCGGTAGATTAAGGTCTACTCAGATTCCGTAGCTCTCCGTCATCAGTCATATTGCTCCTCAAAAGCTAAGACGACAAAAAATAACGATTAAAGAATGAGAAAAATGATGTATATAGAACATGTAAATAATTTAGCTGTTCAAGATGTACTTATGAATTTACCAAATACACGCTTGAAATCACGGAAGCAAATACGGAACAACAGCTGTGAAAGATGACAGAACACCCTTAACCTAACAGACACTTAGGAAAAGGAGTGGGGCAATTCTGTAAGTAATCATCATCCCGTAACTCATCCCAAGGATTCAACTTCACAAGAGAAATTGGACTAGTCTTAACCGTATTCGAAGCGACCACACAAGATACATGGCCATGCTTTACAAATGGGAACTTGGGCAGCATGTGGGCAGACTCTGGACCATGTCATACAAGTTTTCCCCAATAAGAAAATACGGTGGATCAGCTGAGGACTTTGTAGAAGCCACTCCTCATACCACCAAATGGATACAAAATCTCGTCACTGATATGTGGTCAACAACTAGTTATGCGTGCTACGTATCTTAATTCTGTGGGTTTGTTGTGTGATACTTATAGCGCCCCTTATATTCTTTTATACGTGTTGCACATTTGTTTTCTTCTTTACTATTGTATTTACATTTGCATATGTGCTGCCATGTGCCATAAGATAATGAGATAAATAAATATATAACCAAAAATCGCTGTGCATGTATCGTTTGTAATTGAAATTAACCTCATGACGTAGTACAAATAAAACATTAAAAAGCTCTTCAAATTAAAAAGGGCTGTTTCAGCTTAAGTACATGTTTGAAAAGCACACAGTGGCAGTGTAAGTTCGATCCAGCAGTATGCCGAGGATAGCGAGTGCGGGAGTTGTACTTTAAGTTTGACAGCACATGCGTCCAAGTTGCTGGCGAGAATGGAATGCAAAAGAATGAAACAGAAGGCTATGATGGATGACAATCAGTTTAGCAAGGTAAAGGATCCAGACGTACAGTTATCACGTTACGTGTGAAAATGGAAACTTTTATGGAAAGTCAACAGGCTTTCATATGATTAATTTAGGAGAAACTTTCGACAGTGTAAAGGGGTGCAAGAAGTCTTAAATCTTTAAAAAAAAAGGGTGCACGCTGTGTGGAGAGATAGGTTATATATGCAGTGTATCCGAGGAGGAATGGTCAATGTTCAGGAGGGATATGACAGGAACGATAATTGGAAGCAAAAACATCCAGTACACATGGGCTCTAAAATGAATACCCTAAGAACTAGGAGAATTTTTCGATCCTGTGAAACAAATCTCCCTTACTGCGAGCTCTATGTTTTCCATATTTCGGGAGGAGGTAGTATGAACCAAAACTAAAAACAGTAAACATGGGCTCTAAAATGTATACTTTAAACACTATCAGCACTTGCTCAGTGGAATTGATATGTTTCACAGTACCAAAGATTAACAAGTGATTGTGGCTCTTAAGGTGCACATTTTAGAGTTCATATCAATTGGACTTTCTTCTTGTTGTGGTCCATTTTATTTCATGTAGTTCAATAATTGTCACCCTGTGGTAAAGTGAACTAATATTTGACGCCTAGTAGTTTCAATGAGCCGTCTCCCGCAGTTATTGCCGGACGATTGTAATTTCGTCTAGTCATAACAGTAACTATTGTGGATCAATAGAAATGATATTAGGACTAAACGTAACATCAAACTTACTGACCATGTAGAAGATGAGATGAAGTAATTCTGCAAGTATGGAAGCAAACTTCCGCTTATGGAACAAGGAGGATACAAGAAATAGACTAGGAAAGGTAGACAGAGGAGGCCTCGTCAAAAGAAGATTACTGGTAGCAGAAATAAGCCTTAACTTAAGAAAAAGAAATTCCTGAGAATGTATGCCTAAAGAACGGCATTGTGTAGAAATGAAGCACCAACTACGGAAAATCATTTAGGAAGATAATCGAGAATTTCGGAAGGCTGCTGAACAGTAAGTGCACAATGGAATGAAAAATGATGAGAAATATACGGAATATACTAAAGATTTAAGTAGTGCACTAGCTGTACGTTGATGAGAAAATGCAAATGACAATAACCGTGTTCTGCATGTTTTAATTATTATGGAGGTGGGATTTTATGTTTGACTGATGCATTTCGGATAAATTTCAACGTACCTCTGCCAAAACATGTAATGTAGTTGTCAACATTTCTTTCTGAAGAAGACGTTTTTATAAACGTTGGAACCATAGTAAACAGGTTTCAATAAACGTTACATGTTGCAATGTTGCAAATGATTGGCCGTTTATTTGTACAAGAAGATTATATCTAATTTCTTCGTTCACAACCAAATGGAAGTATGTTGTTGTTCCATATGTTGTGATAAACTGAAATATTTGTGTAGAGTGACACATCATGCTAGTTAATTGCTTGTCCTGACAGTTTCGGTTCTATCCTACTGCAGAGCCGAAGATGGCAACATAGTCATGCTGCAACTGGCTATATAAATCTAATAAATGCTTTACTAGCGCTATTGACGTTTGGAAGTTTCATCAGAGTTCATATAATGACGTCAATAAACTCCATAGTACTTTGTACGAAGGGGCTATAAAAGATAATTTACACGTTGTTACGGCAGTCCAAGTAACTACTATTGAATGCAGTACTAATACATGACACTATTTTTCAACACGGGCATTAAGTCTCAGTAAACAACCGCCAGAAAGTTCTACGAATGGTTCAGTGCCCGAGAATAGAAGTCCGCTCTTTGGTCACCGAGCTACTCGAGAACCAGTGTGTCATCTTCCTCATCGTTGGTCTTTTTCGCAACAGGTGTTATTTCAACTTGCCGGAAATATGGAATTCGTGTTTTGCGAGATCTGGGCTTTCTGATGAGCGTCACTCAAGTCTGTACAACCTTGATCAAACTGCTGGCACCTTTTTCACTGGTCTTGGAAGCGACGTTGCATTTGGTCGATTTACTGCCAGAATTTCACGGTGAATCTGTTCCAATTTAGGCATTTTGCCCGCAGGAATCGTACTGCCACGGGTACTTCAAATCTGGAGCACGTTCCTAGTAGAAGCGCCACTTCATTCCCCCACTCTGATGCTGCTGCTGTCGGTACCGCAGCAGAAGTGTGTCTGCAGGAAACCCAGAACACCTACTCTCTCCTGGCTAGGACTGTTGAAATTTTTAAAAATGTCGGGACTCTGATATATGATATTTAAAAGAATATCATTATCGGTCGTCGATACAACGAAAAGATGTATCTATATATCGACGAAAAAATATCGACGAAAAAATATCGACGTACCTGTGTATAAAATATCGGGTGCACGTTGTAAATATTCTGCGTGTTTTAGATATGTAGATTTAAGTGTCGATTAATTATTAGATGTTCTGTACATCAACAAGCTAGCTGCCTGCTTATCTCCCTTACAGAAAGAACTGAAACAAAAACGATGCACGTTCAGGCTTGGCGATAATCGCTTTGCCAACAATGGTAATTGCGTGTAAGTACTACAATAAGAGGTGTCCGATTGGTCCGCCGTTCGGTGTCGTCACATATCTAGTTTGTGTGTAACTTTCCATGCCGACTTCCCTGTTTTTCCATTTCACCAAACTCCAGCGACCTACCAGTTGTAGTATCAGAACTGCGTGGTGAAGTTAAACGTTTCAATGTCTGTTGGTAGCGCCGAGCGCTGATTATGTCAGCATACTCCCCCCCCCCCCCCCCCCCCCCCCCCCCCGCGTCACCGCTTAACGCGAAAACCAATCTTACCATTTAGTTTATGGTTATCTTTTTCATCAACTGTTTCCGAAGAATGCCGATGTGAAGAAATAGCACACTAGTTGCAATTTTCACACCGTCACATCCCCAGTACGAGGTGCATTCAAGTTCTAAGGCCTCCGATTTTTTTTCTCCGTACTGGAAAGAGATAGAAACATACGCGTTGTTTTAAAATGAGGCCGCGTTCATTGTCAATACGTCCCAGGGATGGCAGCACCGTACAGCAGATGGAATTTTACCGCCAGCGGCGAGAATGAGAACTGTTTTAAATACTTAAAATGGCGACGTTTTCCTTACTTGAACAGCGTGCAATCATTCGTTTCCTGAATTTGCGTGGTGTGAAACCAATTGAAATTCATCGACAGTTGAAGGAGACATGTGGTGATGGATGTTATGGATGTGTCAAAAGTGCGTTCGTGGGTGCGACAGTTTAATGAAGGCAGAACATCGTGTGACAACAAACCGAAACAACCTCGGGCTCGCATAAGCTGGTCTGACGACATGATCGAGAAAGTGGAGAGAATTGTTTTGGGGGATCGCCGAAAGACTGTTGAACAGATCACCTCCAGAGTTGGCATTTCTGTGGGTTCTGTGCACACAATCCTGCGTGACGACCTGAAAATGCGAAAAGTGTCATCCAGGTGGGTGCCACGAATGCTGACGGACGACCACATGGCTGCCCGTGTGGCATGTTGCCAAGCAATGTTGACACGCAACGACAGCATGAATGGGACTTTCTTTTCGTCGGTTGTGACAATGGATGAGACGTGGATGCCATTTTTCAGTCCAGAAACAAAGCGCCAGTCAGCTCAATGGAAGCACACAGATTTCACCGCCACCAAAAAAATTTCGGGTAACCGCCTGTGCTGAAAAAATGATGGTGTCCATGTTCTGGGACAGCGAGGGCGTAATCCTTACCCATTGCGTTCCAAAGGGCACTACGGTAACAGGTGCATCCTACGAAAATGTTTTGAAGAACAAATTACTTCCTGCACTGCAACAAAAACGTCCGGGAAGGGCTGCGCGTGTGCTGTTTCACCAAGACAACGCACCCGCACAACGAGCTAACGTTACGCAACAGTTTCTTCGTGATAACAACTTTGAAGTGATTCTTCATGCTCCCTACTCAGCTGACCTGGCTCCTAGTGACTTCTGGCTTTTACCAACAATGAAAGGCACTCTCCGTGGCCGCACATTCACCAGCCGTGCTGCTATTGCTTCAGCGATTTTCCAGTGGTCAAAACAGACTCCTAAAGAAGCTTTCGCCACTGCCATGGAATCATGGCGTCAGCGATGTGAAAAATGTGTACGTCTGCAGGGCGAATACGTCGAGAAGTAACGCCAGGTTCATCGATTTCGGGTGAGTAGTTAATTAGAAAAAAATCGGAGGCCTTAGAACTTGAATGCACCTCGTACTATCCGACTTCTTTGTGCCACCTATACTTGTCTCACACAGTCAAAGAGAAAGACTGGACATGATGGGAGTTCAAAAATTGGTAAGACTCTTTCACACAGTGAAAGTAAAATTACGTTTTACTTCAATTTCAAAAGAAAAATTTCATATATGTATCGAAATTTGCGAAAAAATATAAAATAAAAATATCGACAATCGGAGTGGATGAGCGGTTCTAGGCACAAAAGTGTGGAGCCGCGCGACCGCTACGGTCGCAGGTTCGAATCCTGCCTCGGGCATGGATGTGTATGTTGTCCTTAGATTAGTTAGGTTTAAGTAGTTCTAAGTTTTAGGGGACTGATGACCTCAGCAGTTAAATCCCATAGTGCTCAGAGCCAACTGAACAATTTGATATTGCCATTTCCATATCCCTGTAGCGATATGTCCGGAAAAGAAATGTCGCAAATATACACTCCTGGAAATTGAAATAAGAATACCGTGAATTCATTGTCCCAGGAAGGGGAAACTTGACACATTCCTGGGGTCAGATACATCACATGATCACACTGACAGAACCACAGGCACATAGACACAGGCAACAGAGCATGCACAATGTCGGCACTAGTACAGTGTATATCCACCTTTCGCAGCAATGCAGGCTGCTATTCTCCCATGGAGACGATCGTAGAGATGCTGGATGTAGTCCTGTGGAACGGCTTGCCATGCCATTTCCACCTGGGGCCTCAGTTGGACCAGCGTTCGTGCTGGACGTGTAGACCGCGTGAGACGACGCTTCATCCAGTCCCAAACATGCTCAATGGGGGACAGATTCGGAGATCTTGCTGGCCAGGGTAGTTGACTTACACCTTCTAGAGCACGTTGAGTGGCATGGGATACATGCGGACGTGCATTGTCCTGTTGGTACAGCAAGTTCCCTTGCCGGTCTAGGAATGGTAGAACGATGGGTTCGATGACGGTTTGGATGTACCGTGCACTATTCAGTGTCCCCTCGACGATCACCAGACGTGTACGACCAGTGTAGGAGATCGCTCCCCACACCATGATGCCGGGTGTTGGCCCTGTGTGCCTCGGTCGTATGCAGTCCTGATTGTGGCGCTCACCTGCACGGCGCCAAACATGCATACGACCATCATTGGCACCAAGGCAGAAGCGACTCTCATCGCTGAAGACGACACGTCTCCATTCGTCCCTCCATTCACGCCTGTCACGACACCACTGGAGGCGGGCTGCACGATGTTGGGGCGTGGGCGGAAGACGGCCTAACGGTGTGCGGGACCGTAGCCCAGCTTCATGGAGACGGTTGCGAATGGTCCTCGCCGATACCCCAGGAGCAACAGTGTCCCTAATTTGCTGGGAAGTGGCGGTGCGGTCCCCTACGGCACTGCATAGGATCCTACGGTCTTGGCGTGCATCCGTGCGTCGCTGCGGTCCGATCCCAGGTCGACGGGCACGTGCACCTTCCGCCGACCACTGGCGACAACATCGATGTACTGTGGAGACCTCACGCCCCACGTGTTGAGCAATTCGGCGGTACATCCACCTGGCCTCCCGCATGCCCACTATACGCCCTCGCTCAAAGTCCGTCAGCTGCACATACGGTTCACGTCCACGCTGTCGTGGCATGCTACCAGTGTTAAAGACTGCGATGGAGCTCCGTATGCCACGGCAAACTGGCTGACACTGACGGCGGCAGTGCACAAATGCTGCGCAGCTAGCGCCATTCGACGGCCAACACCGCGGTTCCTGGTGTGTCCGCTGTGCCGTGCGTGTGATCATTGCTTGTACAGCCCTCTCGCAGTGTCCGGAGCAAGTATGGTGGGTCTGACACACCGGTGCCAATGTGTTTTTTTTTTCCATTTCCAGGAGTGTATATCGACATGTTTTGAAGAATATCGATATCTTATCAACAGCTCTACTGCTGACAAGGGGCCACTCTTGTTGCAGAGTGGTCTGTGTGTGGGACGACACGTGTAAGTTTTCACTGGTGACGTATATTGCAACGCACTGCATTTTCAGAGGTGCCATAAAACACTGACGTCAATTTTGTAAGCTTCTATTGGTTCTCCAATGCCACTGATAGGCCGTAGAACAGAGGAAGGGTATATATGAGAGACTAATGGTGGATTAAAAAGTTGGCTTATAATTAGTAGCCCTCAGCAAATTGATAACATTCTTGTAAAGTGGTATTTTCCAGGTAGAAAACGCGGAAATATATAAAATGGTTCAAATGGCTCTGAGCACTATGCGACTTACCTTCTGAGGTCATCAGTCGCCTAGAACGTAGAACTAATTAAACCTAACTAACCTAAGGACATTACACACATCCATGCCCGAGGCAGGATTCGATCCTGCTACCGTAGCGGTCGCTCGGTTCCAGACTGCAGCGCCTAGAACCGCACGGCCGGAAGTATATCACTTGGTACGTTATATGGTTACGCGGCAGTAAAAATTCATGCACAAGACGAGCACGCGCATGTCTCACTAGCCGAGTCAAAACATCGATTTGACGATATTTCCTCTCTGCTCCGTCCTACCGTCAGACAGTTCCACTGAGAATAAATTAGAACCCATCGAAGATAGGAGACAGCAGTCTGTTTTGTTTGGCTTGTCCTCAAGGTTGTTACACATATTAAATGTCTTGCACTTTAGGGTAGCGTACTCTGGATTCAACGTTCGTGAAAACCGAGAACCGTAGGTCAATCCGGGGCACACTCCAGTTAGAAACTTGCAAGGAATAAACTGGAATCAGGGGCAATACGTAGCTTTCAGTTGTTTTATTAGAGGCTCTCCGACGTCTGGTTCAGAAATCACTAGCCTCGGTGTACAGATTCAAACGACTGTTATTGAATGATTGGACGAGCCGAGGTAATAATGTTACAACGCTGCACAAATTGAGGACGGAGATGATGAGCGGGGTGAAGGTATGGCTTCTGAACTACCTGAGCAAAAGTAACTGGAGATCTATTAGTGGACATACATACGGGAGTTGCCCACCCTTCACCTTGACGACGGATTGAAAACTGCTGGGACATTTTCAATGAAGTGTCTGAATGTCTGTGGAGCAATGGCAACCCATTCTTCCTAAAGAATCGAAACCAGAGAAGGTAGTGATGTTGGACGACGGAGTTCGGAGCGTATCCGACGTTCTAATTCATCCCAGATATGTTCCATAGCTTTAGGATTGAGCCAATCCATGTCAGGAATGTTGTGCACGAACAATTGCCTCACAGTTATTCCTTTATGACAGTGCGAATTGTCATGCTGATTAGAGGAGATGCATTTTTCATGAGGAGATCCTGCAGGGTGTAGAACGTGTGAGGAAATAACGATTCATAATAAACATTTACAAAGAAAAATAAATATGCTCGTGTAACGGACACAAATGCTAAGTGAAACGGTCGTCTAGGAAGGCGTATAGATAAACAGAATTAAGATATTTTCATTTAAAAGTTAATATCAAACTTGTCACAAAATATGTACATCTTCAGCAGAATGAGCTACATGTGATAATTCTTACGCTAACTTGGGCACACACAACAAATAGAAAAATCATTATAAAGCTCGTATTTACAATGATTGCATTGCTGCACTGACTTTGTACAGAAGTCAGATTGTACGTAATACTCGCACTATTTAACGTTATTAGCAACATACACACATCATTTGATTCCTGTAAGAAATTCATCTATGGAGTAGATAGAGTTGGCCACCAATAAACCGTTTACGCTCCTCTGAAACTGAACTCCGAGTCAATCGTTTCCAGAGGCGTCGCTCTATACAGTGATTACAGAAATGAGGAGCTATTCGAATATTGTAGCTCATGCTGCAAAGTCGTTCGCTGTTCCGAAGAAAGCAAGAGTCGATAAGTGCGAGAATTACCGCACAGTCTCACAGTTCATGAATTCAAGATGCTGATAAGAATATGATACAGAAGAATGGAAAAGAAAATTGTGGATTTGTTAGACGACGATCAGTTTGGTTTAAGAAAAGATAATGGTACCAGAGAGACAGTTCTGACATTGCCGTTGATAATAGAACCAGAATCGAGAAAAATCTAGACGCGTTAATAAGAGTTTTCTACCTCGCAAAAGCGCTGGACAATGTAAAATGGTACAAGATGTTCGAAATTCTGAGAAAAATAGGAGTAAGCTATAGGGGAAGACGGGTGATATACAACATCTAAAAAAACGAAGAGAAAAATAAGATTGGAAAACCAAGAACGAAGAGCTCGGATTAATAAGGGTACAAGGTAGGAATCTAGTTTTTCGCCCCTACTGTTCGATGTGTGCAACGAAGTACTGACGAAAATTAAACAAAGGTTCAAGAGTGAGATTAAAATTCTAGTGAAAGATTCGCTGATGACATTGCTATCCTCAGTGAAACTGAAGAAGAATTATACGATCTGCTGAATGGAATGAACAGCATAAAGAGTACAGAATATGGACTGACAGTAAATCGAAGAAAGCCGAATGTAACCGGAAGTATTATAAATCAAAATACTGAGAGACTTAACATCAGAATTGGTGATCACTAAGTAGATGTAGTTAAGGAAATCTGGAATCTAGGCAGCGAAGAAACCCATGACGGATGGAGCAAGGACATCAAGAGCAGACTAGCGCTGGAAAAAAGGTCATTCCTGGCCAAGAGAAGTCTACTAGAATCAAACATAGGCCTTAATTCGAGGAATAAATTTATGAGATTGCACGTTTGGAACACAGAGTTGTAGGGTAGTGAAACATGGACTGTGGGAAAGACGGTACAGAAGAGAATCGAAGCATTTGAGATGTTGTGCTACAGAAGAATGCTGAAAATTAGGTGGACTGATGAGATAAGGAATGAGGCGATTCTCCGCAGAATCGGCGAGGAAGGGAACATACGGAAAACACTGACAAGAAGGGGCAGGATGGTAGGAAAACTTCCATGATAGAAGAGGGAGTTGTAGAGGCTAAAACTGTAGAGTAAGACAGAGATTGGAATGCACTCAGCAAATAATTGAGAACGCAGGTCGCAAGTGCTACTATGAGATGAAAAGATTCGCACAGGAGGAGAATTCGTGAAGGGGCCGCATCAAACTAGTCAGGAAAATGACTGAAAAAAAAAACGTTAGCCTAAACTGGCCTGGATCGGTTCACAGTTCAAGGATGTGGAGCAATTCCGATGTATGCAGGATTATGGTTAGCAATAGTCAATGTTAAGACTGTTCTTGTTTTCTTTGCCGGAGGCGTGTGGTTTGTGGTTGACACGTGCCTAGTCGGCTGCCAAGGTAGTATGTCACAATGTGTAGAGTCCTTGTGACTTTTTCTTGGTTGTTCCAAGGGCAGCCGTAGTCGTATGACATTTGAATCAGTTCGACGCTCAATTTTTTTTACTGTGGTCGCGACAAAAGGCGTTTGATTCAGAGGCCTGAGGAACAATGATTTCTTCAGCAATACCACACTGAAAGCCAGGATCTCCCTCTTGTAAGAAGATCCTCATTTTCTGCTTCTCGCTTGAGACTTCACCTCTTGTTTCAACAAAGAGGTAATCACTAACCTATTCTTATACATGTTATTTTATAAATATGTGCAGTTACTTATATTTCGCGTTAATTTCTTATTGATACTTCCCTCTCTCTCAGAAGAACATCGTTACCAAGTCTGCCATGAGTTGTCTTACCACGCTGTAATGTGACGAGGCACTAGCAGATGTGACAAATAAATAATGACACCTACAGCCGTCCCTATGATTTTATTTTATTTTGTCGCTACCAGTTTCAACGCTTCAGTGAGTCAACTTCAGGTTGTTTTTGATGCGATACAGGTTGATATGATCCCCATGTATAACACATCTGTTACCAGTATTACTGGATACGCAGGTAATGTGTCAGCACTCCAACCATGAGAGGCCCGGATGAGGCCCGCTTCATCTTGTCCTAAACTGATGGCCGTTGACGGCTGTGTGCGTGAAAGACGCTACCGTGGTGGATGGAGTCGGGCATACTGCATTGTTCGGTAACACAGCGGACAAACGCGACTTGACATGGTTTGGTTGCGTTGGTTGGGTCGTTTTGTGGGAGGAGACCAGACAGCGAGGTCATCGGTCTCGCCGGCCGCGGTGGTCTCGCGGTTCTAGGCGCGCAGTCCGGAACCGTGCGACTGCTACAGTCGCAGGTTCGAATCCTGCCTCGGGCATGGATGTGTGTGATGTCTTTAGGTTAGTTAGGTTTAAGTAGTTCTAAGTTCTAGGGGATTGATGACCACAGCAGTTGAGTCCCATAGTGCTCAGAGCCATTTGATTTTTTTTTTTCATCGGTCTCATCGGATTATAGAAGGACGGGGAAGGAAGTCGGCTTTCAAAGGAACCATCCCGGCATTTAGGGAAATCACGGAAAACCTAAATCAGGATGGCCGGGCGCGGGACTGAACAGTCGTCCTCTCGAATGCGAGTCCAGTGTGCTAACCACTGCGCCACCTCGCTCGGTGACATGGTTTGGGGCTCCACTGCGTACAACATGCGATCTCAACTCTTACGGTCTGAGCGCAACCTCAACAGCAACCACTATATTAGATAGGCTTTAGAGCTCGAGATATTGACCCCTATGCAAGCAGCTCCACATGTCATATTTCAGCAGGACAACGTGCGGTTACCTCGTAAAGGAATATTCAAACGTACTTCGAAAATCTACCGGTATCTCTACTTCCCTGACCTGCACATTCGGCTGACATATCGTCCATCGAAGATGCTTGGGATATGGTCGGTCGGCAACTTGTTCGTTCTGGTGCTCTCGATGCTTTATGTGCACGCCCACAAACCGCATGGCAGGGTCTTGCCCACCAGCACATCAAGGCTCACGTCGATGTCATCCACGACGGCTAGAGGCTCTGATTGTAAAATGCGGCGGCTTCATACCGTACTGAATTCTCACTGTCGAATTGCACGTACAGTTCTGTTAACTCGAATCGTCTGTCTAATGTCATGTCCCTAATCTGTGGAATAAATTACATTGTAATCACATGTCTCTTTCTTAGTGGTGCAGTTTTCAGAAACAGTAGTGCATCTGGTTATCGGTGCGGAAATAAGCTGCTACTCTGAAAAGGTGAGTTTCACTTAACGGCTAATCACTTTTACTGATTCTACTCCAATCTGCACCGAAATTGAGCGCGAAGAGTCACAAACTGTGAGGCACCCGACTGGCGGTATTGACTAACTACCACATGTCTGAAGTCTCTCATGTGACTGTGTAAAGCGAATGGCAATATCTCGTGTTGAGCGTCACTGTGCAAAGTCAAGTCTCTGCTACAATCGAAATTTTCAGTACTGGCTTTCATTCGCGTGTTCTAAGTCACAGGCGCTCTGCGAAGATATTTCTGCATCGAGCAAGCGATTTATGAAAGCATGATTGTTTTTGACGCACTTAGTAGAAGTACATGAGGAAAGACTCTAGCTAGTGGTTAAGACGACTAGTCAGGATCTAGCGCGATGGTTGAGTAAGATATTAAATGGAACTGAAGTCAGTTTCCGTTGTTCATTCTCAGATCTGTTGCTACATATGTTTGGCTAGGTTCTGAACCCTATTGCAAGAGCTGGTGTAATGCTGTTTTCAGCGTTTCCAGGTCTTTAACGAGAACTTATCTGTGTTCGAGCGATAAGTTTGTTGCTTGGTAAGAGGGACAGCCGGCCACTGTGGCCGAGCGGTTCTAGCCGCTACGCTTGCACGTTCGAATCTGCCTCTGGTATAGATGTGTGTGATGTCCTTAGGTTAGTTAGATTTAAGTAGTTCTAAGTTCCAGGAGACTGATGACCTCAGATGTTAAGTCCCATATTGCTAAGAGCCATTTGAACCATTTTAAGAGGGACAGTTTTCGAATGAGGGTACAAAATCGGGTTTAAATTAGTCCATCCGAATACTACTGTAGTTGGGCTCATCACATCCTCATTAAGTGAACCTTTTCCAGTACTCTGTAATGGGTATGGAATTCTTTTTGTTTAAATCTTTCACTCGTGGTGATTTTTTGCGTCACGTGTAATACTCTCTGATGTTTTATGTGTCATGTTTGTTGTTGTGGTCTTCAGTCCTGAGACTTGTTTGATGCAGCTCTCCATGCTACTCTATCCTGTGCAAGCTTCTTCATCTCCCAGAACCCACTGCAACCCACATCCTTCTGAATCTGTTTAGTGTAGTCATCTCTTGGTCTCCCTCTACGATTTTTACCCTCCACGCTGCCCTCCAATACTAAATTGGTGATTCCTTGATGTCTCAGAACATGCCCTACTAACCGATCCCTTCTTCTAGTCAAGTTGTGCCACAAACTTCACTTCTCCCCACTCCTATTCAGTACTTCCTCATTAATTATGTGATCTACCCATCTAATCTTTAGCATTCTTCTGTAGCACCACATTTCGAAAGCTTCTATTCCCTTCTTGTCCAAACTATTTATCGTCCATGTTTCACTTCCATACATGGCTACACTCCATACAAAATACTTTCAGAAATGACTCACTGACACTTAAATCTATACTCGATGTTAACAAATTTCTCTTCTTTGGAAACGCTTTCCTTGCCATTGCCAGTCTACATTTTATATCCTCTCTACTTCGACCATCATCAGTTATTTTGCTCCCCAAGTAGCAAAACTCCTTTACCACTTTAAGTGACTCATTTCCTAGTCTAATTACCTCAGCAACACCCAACTTACTTCGACTACATTCCATTATCCTCGTTTTGCTTTTGTTGATGATCATCTTATATCCTCCTTTCAAGACACTATCCATACGACCTGATTACTTTGTCTGTTTGACTTTAAAATTTATAAATAGCAAAGCTAGGCTTACAGATAGAGTAGAGCATACTCACTGCACGTGACGTGACTACAAACTAGGTTAGCTACACGCAACTGATTCCAGGGCAAACACACATCACGAAATCGGTGCGCTCGTACGAGTAGCGTTCAATAAGTAATGTAACATTTTTTTTCTGAAAGCGGGTTGATTTTATTCAGGATTACAATAAACCACGTTGGTGGCGTCCATAGTTCAAAATGGTTCAAATGGCCCTGAGCACTATGGGACTTAACTTCTGAGGTCATCAGTCCCCTAGAACTTAGAATTATTTAAACCTAACTAACCTAAGGACATCACACGCATCCATGCCCGAGGCAGGATTCGTACCTGTGACCGTAGCGGTCGCGCGGTTCCAGACTGTAGTGCCTAGAACCGCTCGGCCACATCGGCCGGCGCGTCGATAGGTTCGAGCCATAACGTAGGTGCAGACTCTCGTAAGAGTAACAACGCCGACCACAGCTCCCTCTGGCCGACGCTGTGGAGCTCAGGGAGTGCCGTCTTGATTTGTGGTCCATTTCATCAAGAGCAGACGGCCTGGAAATATCGTTTCCACTACCGAGTGGACTAGCTTGCTATTGAGACTTTGTGTTAGTTACGTTCAGTTAAAGTTTGGACAGCAACGAATATTTATTAGTTTTGAGATTATACAGAACAGTCATCCTAACTTCACAGGATTAGACATGGACTACTGCTTCACACCTACTTGCTTATCCTAGCCAAAGTTATGTATGCATTTGATATTTACTTGTGTTTATGACTCTGTTAAAAGTGTTAAAGTTACATGCAGTACCGAAGTGCTTGACCTCTCCTGCTCCCACTCGCTTCCTTCACTCTCGGCCTACATTACAGAAGCAGTTCGCAGGAGTAGACCCACGGGCCACCTATCCTGCCCACTCTTTTGGCTACAAAACCCTCTTTTTGAACATAATCTCCGTTCAATGCGACGGCCTTATGCCAGGGAGGGCCTGTATGCCCGCGTGATACCACTTTACGTTTGATGTCGTAGTCATCGTCTTGCTGCATCAATAACCTCCCCATCATTCACGTACGACTTGCCGCGGAGTGCATTATTCAGTGTGATAAACAGATGGTCCGTCGTGGCTCTTTATGGTGATCTGCCAAGCAGCGAGGAATCCAGGGGGCACGCATCTTCGAGTACCCCAACAGTTGGGCGAGTGTTTCAGCGCTACGAATAGAGACGTCCAGTTGAGAAGCGAAGTGTTCGATTGTGATCCGTCTATCGCCTTGAATGAGAGTGTCCGCACGTTCCAACACTGCAGCAGTCACGGCTGTGTGCGACCGGCCGGCACGCAGGAGGTCGGACAGGTTTGCGCGACCCTGATGATGACGTCAGACGCCTGGCCCAACGACTCACCGTGCTTTCGTTCACCTCCAGGTCTCCGTAGGTATTCTGCAAGCGCCTATGAATATCTGCGATGCTCTGGTTTTCCGCCAAAAGGAAGTCAAATCTCTGCTTGGAACTCAACACCGTTACAGGCGCCATTTTGAAGGCTACTTATAGCTCACCACCTATCGAAATTTCATAACACTATAGGGGATGCACAGCGAATACAATATCCCACAAAGAATTCCGAATTTTTTCAATCGAAACTGGCCGAGAAAAGAAGAATGTGATGCATTACTTATGGAACGCCTCTCGTAGAATTCAGTCGGGTATTCGTTTACACTCATAATTGGTACGTTATGCAAAGTAAGCTATTCCTATCCTTCTCTCATTTTATTCCTTTAAGAAATTGTAGCGAGTTAGCTTTGGGTTTATACTTCATACGGACGAGAGCATTTTATTCCAAGCGTGTTTCAAGATACGTATTTGAGTGTTATCCGAATAAAAAATTAAATTATTTAGCTAACAGGTGAATCGCTGTATAGTGTTCTCTGCCCTTAGATTTACGTCCTCAAATCGAGAGGGCCCTTGCCCTTGCCTCTAAGGCTCGGCTCTCATTGGGCAGACGCTTGCCCTTCACACACACACGCACACACACACACACACACACACACACACACACACACACTATGTATCCTCTGATATGCTACGAACAGTGGGCATTAGCCAAGGGAAACGTTGCTTTTTGTCCTCGTGGTGTGAACGTGAGAACGAGGGACTGTGTCAGCACCGCATACATCTCTTCCAAGGGGAGACGTGATCCGCATAGACATGACTCTTTGATGGCAGAGCAGTCTCTCAAAGTCCGGAGCCCTTCACAAGACATTCGTCAAGAGATCCGTACACAAAATTCGGAAAATTTAGAAGCACGAAACCATTTAAATGGAAGCGCGTCAGAGTAGATAAAATGCGTGATCCCCGAAATACGAAGTACGTAACCACAATAAAATCATCGATTTCGTTTCAATTGCACTCTTCATACACTCACCGTACGTTCGTTTAACTGAAATGCGACCACAACACGAAATACACTTTCTAATGTTTCCTACTTGTGTAGGTAGGCTGTTCTCTTCCCCTTCAAATATACATGGTGAAAATAAAGACTTTCCCTGAAGACAAAAATGTATTTATAGCGAAATGTTCTATTTGGGTTGTTGCAAAAACGTTTGTTTAATTGAAATGCGACCACAACACGAAAAACACTTTCTAATATTTCCTACTTGTGTAGGTACTCTGTTCTCTTCCCCTTTAAATATACATGTTGAAAATAGAATTTCCCTGATAACAAAAATGTATTTATAAGAAAATGTTCTATTTGGGCTGTTGCAAATGTTAACTTAGACTTTTACAATTTTCATTGCATTCCACATGCCTACGCAGTTTTTTGAATGTGGCAGTTTAACTCATGAGCTTTTATAGATACATTTCTACATATACTCTGAGAGCATCTGGTTCCTTTATGTTTTTCTTTCTCTCTTGTTGCAGGTAGCGTAATTTAGGAGTGCTGTTATCACAATGGCGTCTATGCTGCAGAAGACGCATTGTGTTTTATGGTTTCAAGAAACACGGTCGTCTATTACAGTTTACCGACATTTCCTGTGGTCAAGATCCGGAAGATATGAGGAGTATCAAAGAATTGTATGAAAAGATTAAAGTGATTGGCAATTTTAGTGACAAGGCAATAAGAGGTTGCCTAGATATAGAGTGAGTGACGACACTGCAGATACTCGTGCGTACAGCATTTCAACGCAGTCCGCGGAAATTAACGCATCGTGTTTCCAGAGAAACAGGCACACCTCAGAACCACTATGGTGAAGATTTCACACAAACCGCTGCCTTTCCATGCATACGAAGTGCAACTCCTGCAGCCTCTGCAGCCAGATGACACTGAGATGGTAGTGATCATGGCTATGGGATCTGGAATGTACTGCAGTTAATCTGAACAAGCAACACTTCTCAAAAAATTTTAAATAAGATAATTATAAACTTTCACACTTGCTCCATGAACCCCTTTACAATATTCAAGACAGTACAAGTTAACCGCCAGAGTAATTAATCACTCAAAATAACAATGCAATTAATATCGCTCAAAACTCGAGGCATTTAGAACCTATATAAGTTGGTTCAGTACACAAATATTAAATCTCTAAAATATACTCTTCAGTGCATACTCGAAATTCTTCAAGGTCTATACGTACTATTAGATGTCAGTTATCCTGACACAAAGCGGACTTATTATTATTACAGGATTAAGTAATAAAGAATCAATTAATAACGACTTTTGTTGTATTCCTGTTATCTTCTGTCAAGCCTCTCTATTCAGTGCCTCCTCCGTGCGCATTCCGCGATGCTCCATTATTCCCTTGATGTGGTCATTCCAATAACGTCATGGTCTCCCGTATTTGTGTCTGTCAGGTGCTTTCCATTCAAAAATTTTCTTTTGCCATTGGTGACCTGGCATTCTCGACAGATGGGGAAATTCTTCTTAAAACAACATAAGGAAATAAAACTTTCAATAAAACTGTGCACTAGATTACATAATATACTGAAATATATGTAGTATCCAATTATTAAAGCCTTAATGCCACTTGGCAACAAGCAGAACAGGGCAGAACCTATACCTCTTAGTCAACATGAGAATCTTCAACTTACGCTAAACAGAAATGCAATTAAAAGGTATAACATAATATTGTATTCTAGGACACGACCGATTACTACATGCATCAACAGGAAACATTTGTCGTGACCGCAGCTAAGAAACTCAGCACTGTGACAAGACGAAAACATCTGCAATTCAACGCCATCCAAACAATGCCTCAACACGCTCCTGCGCCTCGCTGCAGCTAAAGAGAAACCATCTTAAATGGCCTTCAACAAGATTCGGAGTCCACACAGATGTTTGCTCGCTAACAAGTTCACGTTGGCCTCCGCTAGCATCTAAGTTCTAAGTCTTCTTGAACCAGATGCCACCCAAGCTAGTTATAAATGTCTGCCCCACATGGACCTTATAGAAAGTCACTGACATCGCTCGCGGCAGCGCACTATCCTCAGTACACAGCCGTAGACGCACACACAGACACACACACACACACACACACACACACACACACACACACACACACAGAGAGAGAGAGAGAGAGAGAGAGAACACGGAGAATTGTATGGCAGCCACCACGACACTAACAGCCCGTCTTCCGACTCAGCAGTGTTGCTCTCTTGTTGGCCCTTCGCTGACCTTCCCTTCCTCCAGCTCGGTGTGTATTCCTTAACTTATCCGCTGGTGAAACAGGCTGCTTGTCTATCACAGCGCTAGCCGTAAACCCTCTCTTACATCGGTAGCTGTAGCGGTTACAGCAACGGCTCAGATAGCTGCAGACGCGCTGAGTTTGCTAGGAACATGTTCGAACGAATTGATGCGGACAATGACTACCTTAATAAAGTTTGTCTTTCCACTGAAGCGACTTTCACATCTCCGGGAATGTGAACAGGCATGATGTCCAGATCTGGCGGACGGTGAATCCATATCTCATGGTACAGCAGATAAGGGACAGCCTCAAAGTGAATGTGTGGTGTGGTTAATACATAATTATTGAACCGTTCTTTATCACTGACGCTACCTTTACGACACAACAGTTGAAGGGGGCATGTTGCAGATTTATGTTCCACCTCAGGTACAGGAATTTCAACCACAAGAAACGTTTCAACAAGATGGTGCACTTCCACACTGGGGGCTGTTCATTCTCCTCTTCTTGGATCAAAGCTTTCTGGACAAATGGGTTGGTAGAGACACTCTAACTTAATGCCTGCCAAAGATACACCGAAGAGTCAAAGAACTGGTACACCTGCTTAATATCTTGCAGGGCCCCAGAAGAGCCGCAACACGACGTGGCATGGACTCGTCTAATGTCTGAAGTAGCGCTGGAGGCAATTGACACCTTGAATCCTGCAGGGGTATCCACAAATCCGCAAGGGTACGAAGGGATGAAGACTTGTTCTGAACAGCACGATGCAAGGCATTCCATATGTGCTCAATAATGTTCATGACTGGGGAGTCTGGTGGCCAGCGGAAGTGTTTAAAGTAAGAACAGTGTTCCTGCAGCCACTCTGTAGCAATTCTGCACATGTGGGGTGTCGCATTGTTCTGATGGAATTGCCCAAGTCCGTCGGAATTCACAATGGACATGAATGGATGCAGGTGATCAGATAGGATGCTTACGTACGTGTCACCTGTCAGAGACGTATCTAGACGTATCAGGCGTCCCATATCACTCCAATTACACACGCCCTACTCAATTACAGAGCCTCCACTCGATTGAAAAGTCCCCTGCTAACATGCAAGGTCCATGGATTCATGAGGTTGTCTCCATACCCGCACACGTCCATCCACTCGATACAACTTGAAACGAGACTCGCCCGACCAGGCAACATGTTCCTAGTATCAATAGTCCAATGACAGTGGTGACGGGCCCAGGGGAGGTGTAAAGCTTTGTGTCCTGCAGTCATAAGGGGTGCACTAGTGGGACTTCAGCTCCTAAAGCCCATATCGATGATGTGTCATTGAGTGGTTCCCACGCTGACACTTGTTGATGGCCCAACACTGAAATCTGCAGCAGTTTGCAGAAGGGTTGCACTTATGTCACGCTGAACGATTCTCTTGAGTCGTCATTGGTCCCATTCTTGCAGTATCGTTTTGCGACCTCAGCGATGTCGGAGATTTGATGTTTTACTGGATTCCTGATATTCACAGCACACTTACACTGGTGAAATGGTCGTATGGGAATATCTGCACTTCATCACTACCTTGTAGATAATGTGTCCCATCACTAGTGCGCCCGCTATTGCTCCACGATCACACTCACTTAAAAACTTGATAATCTGCCACTGTAGCAGCAGTAATCGATCTAACAACTGCGCCAGGCACTTGTAGTCTTATACAGGGGTTGCCGACCGCGGCGCCGTATTCTGCCTGTTTACGTATCTTTGTATTTGAAGACGCATGCCTATACCAGTTACTTCGGCGGTTCAGTGTTATTCTCTTTGATTTTTCATGGTGTTATATTAATGATAATATGTTCAGTCCACCAGTTTCTGAAGTGCAAATTTACGGCATGAATACGAGATGCTGCAGAGTTGTTGACTGAAAGATCCATTCGCACTGTCTTTGACCAACCCGCCCTGCAGCATCATTACCCATTCAATCTGTGACTAACCATAAGTAGACCGCTACATTCCACGCCTCGTAAATGAATGTAGCTTGCCGAGTCTGCGCTCATGCAAGTGCACAAGATTTCTCCATATGCGCCCATGTCGGCGAGGTTAGCACCCCTTATCGGAGTACAGTTATAGAGTTGAAAGTGTTGTGATGTAATAGCAGACGGTTAAGAAGAACAAGAAACGGGTGGTTTTTATGCATGATGGAGCTCCAGACGGATGGAGTTCGAGGCATTTTATGTAAATCAACTATGGTATCAATTTTAAAATATTGGTGTAGTGTCTGGGATCAGTACCCGGAGGGTATTGGTAAGAGAGAACACTCCTAAGGCTACACGGTTCTGCACTTAAAACAGGCTATAATGTTAGATCAAATGATACAAATGGCTCTAAGCACTATGGGACTTAATATCTGAGTTCATCAGTCCCCTAGACTTAGAAACTACTTAAACCTAACTATCCTAAGGACGTCACACACGTCCATGCCCGAGGCAGGATTCGAACTTGCGACCATAGCAGGCGTGCGGTTCCTGACTGAAGCGCCTAGAACCGCTCGGCATCCTCGGCCAGCCAATGTTAAATCATTACAGTTTCCGACATATGTTAGTTGTGTGAAATGCAACGCTGTTAATATTCCAATGTGAGGAATATATTTCCAGCGCATGACATACGTCCTTCTTGCAGGTTTCTCTACGATAAACTATGGTAACAAATTGTAAAATGAAAAAAATTACTTCCTTAAAATATCATTTCTGTGTGATACATGCACAATGTAGTTTTCCAGAGATGTATAGCGTCCATTGTTCACATCCGATCACAGATCAGAAATTATACTATACTCTCTTCAGTCCTTTATAAAATGATCGTTAGTAAAGGAGAATAAATGTTACAAGGAACAAGATAAATGCATAGCAGAGGCGTGTGACATGTGGAATTACACGTCATGCTGCCACTAACTCTGGAAACGTGACATCTGTCAAGTGGATGTATACAGGGGGATTGCAGTGCCTTACAAACACCTGTCGCTAACTTAGAATCGCCTAAGTTATGTCCGCCCCCGATAGCTGAGTGGTTGCCGGCACGGTATCTCAGCGTGTTCGGTCAGAGGGTTAGCTGCCCTCTGTAATAAAAAAAACTGAGTTAATCGAGCAACAACGAACATAAACGTCCGCACCGAGCAAATACAACGAACGAAAACGATCAAAATGAGATTTAAAAAAAAATGGTCAGCGCGACGGAATGTCAATCATATGGGCGCGGGTTCGATTCCGGGCTGGGTCGGAGATTTTCCCCGCTCAGGGACCGGGTGTTGTGTTGTGCTAATCATCATCATTTCATCCTCATCGACGCGCAAGTCACCGAAGCGGCGTCAAATCGGAAGACCCGCACCCGGCGAACGGTATACCCGACGGGAGGCCCTAGTCACACGACATTTACATTTACCTTAGTTACGAAACTGAAGTCTCGATTTTATAACCAGGATGCGACAGGGGAATGGAGTAAGTCACATAAATCTTCGTTCGTGTAGAAGAATATCTCGAAACAAGATGGTCACATTTCATCACACTTGAGATGGAAGTCCTCTAACGAGTAAGAGGTTTGCTGTTAACGCTCGCTAGTAGACAGTGCTCTATGTCACACATAGAACACGTGGTTGTGTATGAGTCGAACGCAGGCTATGTCACACGACTGACGCATTCTGACAGCACAGCTCGAATAGTGGTCAAATGATCTGCAGCAACATCTCTCTTACTCTCTGCAATGCATCATCAGTCTGATATTAAATCGTGACTCGTTACGGCTGCATCTCAACCGATCACTCCATCCACTCTCTGTCATGTTTAATGGGATCATCACATGTGCTTGATGCTGGTACGCAGATGGTATTTGTTTTCAATACATGGGATAAAGAGATGCGGTAAAAATCTTATCGAGTTCTCTATCAAATGAAGTTAGTGGAGCTTTTATAGTCAGTAATTTTTCTCTGTTGGACGGTACAGAATAACGATGATAGCACGATGGGGTGATAGATGTGAATGAGACCTGAGGGACGCGGATCTGCTTTGCACTGCAGTATCTGTACGTAGTGTGGGGGCACACCACAATGCAGCAGCAAACTCCACGTCCTTCTCCCACTGCCTGTACTGACTTTTATACTAACTCGTGTTGCAGGAGCAGGCTTCGTTTGGTGCTAAGCTTACACACTATACACTGTTGGTGGAGCTACGACAACATGTTTCCATTTCCACCGAACGGTCAAAACACGGTCCTGTCACACTAACTCAGGTCGCCCTGTTACTACATGGGTTGCAGAAGGTGGTAGATATAGCTCTCTCCGACTTAAACCGGAATGATCACATTCGCAAAGCTGCAGAAATGGCAGCAGTTGCAAGAGGCGTAGGGACTATCTAAAATTCTACTGTAGCTGATAGGTTTGAATAGGATCACTCGTTTCGAGATATGAGAGTGCCCGAAATATGATTCACTAGTGTCTGTAATCATTAAAAGACTTCTCCATAGGATCCCAATACGGGTATGTAGTTGAATGGAAAGACTTGATTCCAAATAGCAGACAGCATTATTACCGGAAGGCATAGCACTAGCGATCTAAAAAGCCTGTATAGATTTCTTACGACCTCAATCAACACACCACCTGCTGTTTGTGATCGTTGTCAATCAGCCATCGCATATAACCCACTGGATATATCGCAGAACCTCTGACGTGGCATCGAGACAGAATACATTACAAATACTGGAGGAATATCTAGTGGCAGCATGAGGGAGCTGCCAATACTGGCTTCATACCGCGTTCCTTAGTCAAATCACTTTATAAATTCGGTGGTTTTATTACGAGCTTACACCATCGGCAACGTGCAACTGTATATTCGGTATGTTAACATACACTCCAGCGATCACCGTCTCTATTTATTGTCACAGTATTTGTCTGGAAAAACCACTTCATTTGGAGGTAATGCAATACCTCTATTTATGAAGCCAATATAGTTTTTAACATGAATGCTTGTGAGCACCTGTAAAACAAAGACCGCTTGTGACAGTAACATGGTCGTTGCGATCGTTTTATTTGTTTCTTTTTTTTTTTTTTTTTTTTTTTTTTTTTTGCACGTGGCAGCTTGTAAAACGATTACACCTCTCTTTCTAAGACACAGTGGCGCCACTCGCAGGAAAAACGTATGAGACATGCTCACCCATAGCTGATTTTCGCTCAGTATTGTTTCGTACCGCCAGCAATCAGTTATTGGCGAAGCATTACGCTTAATAGTAGGGGATGCGTGATAGGTTCGCCTTGAGCATCAGGCTTATAAAGTATGTGTGTGTGTTCCGAAAAGTGTAAAGAAAATGACTGTGTCTAATCGTAAGGCAGGTATGGATTTGATATGGAATACTGTGATAGCACAGAGAAAAGTATGTCAAGTCATAAGAATGGGGCACCAGAGCCACAGCTGTCAGCAGGATGTATGAATGATACGTCACTCATTGTCGATTGCTGTCTGATTGAGACCACGATCGTAATATTTAATTGTAAGTACAATGACAAAATATATATGTTACCAGTTTCCTAGGACGATTCTGTCTAACTTGTGGCGAGAATTATTCACGTTTCCTGCTAATGGCAGGAGCTGTCCGAATGAAAAGCCTGTTGGGATGCAGGAACGTACCTTACCTAACCGTGTCGTCCTCTAGCCAGTTCAATAGCGAACTAATACTCACTATGTGTTGGACAGCCTTCTTGATTGCGTGTGTTCTTGGTGGAAATTTGAGAACATTCAATATGGACGTGTGTTTGCGCTGGAACATTATTCCCTCCCATGCTAATTGTCTGGTTCACTGCTTCAGCTCATTTCCCATCTTTATTTGGTTGAGAGAACATAGATTGTGGTATTTGCATCTAGCAGGTGAAGGACGGCTGGAAGACACGTTTGTTGATTCTCTAGGCAGGAGAAACACCTTAGTTGACTTTGTAAATTATAAGGATGATTTGGAATCTATTATGTCACCGACATCGGTATTCCAGAGTGGAAATATCAGTTTCCTCTATTTTTTCCTAGGTTTCACGTACAGGTCTTCGCAGACGAGATCAGTTTCTAGTTACTCAGTGGTTTACAGGACACTCCATCTCGCTAAAGTTTCGAGTTTCTAGAGAAATAATTTCTAGTCTATATCTTTGGAATTATACCCCACAAGCGATACTGCTGTGCAAGCGATATTACTATGTGCTTGATATTGAGAAATCTCGCGATAATTGTATGATATTCTGACAAACCATGTGAAAGTACATATGTCCTTGTAGTCCCAGAGTATATAGAAGGGTGTGGAAAGTAAGCAAGCAAGCAGGTCAGGGTCAGAAACAGTAATGCCTTTGTGCTGAGGGGAACCGACCCCGACTTTGGACAACGGTTCGGAGAGTGACTCCAGTCTGCTGAGGGCATTCTGGTCCCACCTTAGGGGTGAATGACTTGTGACCGTCGGCTGCAGTGGATGACCGCTCGACCTCGAAGGAAATATCTAGTGCTGCGAGGAGTATAAACGTAGCACGTGCTTATGCTGTCTGTCTTCGCAGTATATGTACGAGTGTCTGGCAATCGATAGTTACATACATGATACAAATGGGGTGATATTGCATGGCACAAGATACGAAGTGTATGTTTACTACATCTACACAGTACACGGTGATATATTGCCGGGTTGGAGATCGGTGTCACGCTGTAATACTCAAGCTCCTGTCCTCAGTAGCAGAGCAGTGTAACTGAGCAAGCGTCTTTATCTATTTAACGATCTGTAGGCCACTTTTGCAGGGTTTAACTGTCAGTGTAATATGGCGATCAAAATAGATTTGCCACTGAAAGTCTCATCTGCAGAACAAAAGTCGGACAGTGCTCTCGCATGGGTAGCAGCAACAGTTCGGCGGGTAAATTCAGTAAGAGCCAACAGAATGTTCCAATTCATTCACAAGACATCTTTTGTGATGGGACATAGGAGTGATGAGAACGTTTTCTGTTTCAGAGATGTTTCTTGACAGTAGGACTTCTCGATTTCCAGGAGGGGTAACACGTGGTGGATGGGGTGCCTCATTAGCACCATCAGGAGGAATGCTTTCGGTGTTATTCTGAGCTATTTTCGTAAACAGCTCCTGTTAGGGCAAAGAATTTCCATGCAGAAAGGTTGAGACATCACGAAAGCTCCTACAAAAGCGACTGTTAACGGTTTCTGCGACACTTTACGATTTCTGTGAGGGGCTGAAATGTGATGGACGAGCTCTGCCGTTATGAGCATAAGGAAGAAGGCATTCGGTGTTATTCTGGACTGTTTTCATTAACAGTTTCTGAAAGAATTACAGAAGATTTCTAATACACATCCAGAGGGAGACTTGGCTATTATTTACATACACATGAGACATCAGTATAATACTGACAGCCTTTTAGCTGCGCCTGCACAGGTGAGTTGCTACACAGACATCTCTGTCTTGGCAATTAGGTCTGCACTGGACGTGGTGGTATGTGTGAAGGCTGGGTAAACACGTATGCAGCCGGAGGCATCTCACATGTCCCATTTGGATTGCTAGGGAGAATGCGCTATTCTGGGAAGAATTGGAACAGATTTCTATGGTGCATTCAGAGCGAGACTTGGTTGTTATTTACATAGACATGTGACATTAGTATAACACTGAGAATCTTTTAGCTGCATCTGCGAGGCTGAGCCTCTATGCAGACATCTCTCTTGGCGCTGGACCCACAGCTATGCACCAGCCACAGTGGTTAGGTGAACGCATGTGCGTCCAGAGGGAGACTTGACTCTTATTTACTTACACATGTGACGAAGGTATAACACTTGAAGAATTCTAACTGTATACCTGGAAACAGAGGCGACTTTCACCTGCTTGCTGCAGACAGCAGTTGCGTGAGAGCAATGGCTCACGCCCTGGCGTTCATCTCTCCGGCATTGGCTTACATCCGGCTGGCCCTGAAAAGCATGTCTGCGGAATTGGTGGCGTTGGCGTGTGCGAACGTCGGAGCCTCTGTAGGGAACAATTCGCTGATACGTCGTGGTCGAATTTCTTAACGATGGATCGAAAGTGATTTTATGTGCAATGAATGTTTGAGCACTGCATTATTTCGGGCTGCTTAAGCGTTGTGAGCATACTGGAAGAGCGGTATATATGCATTATTTTGACAATTTTACGTGTAGTAAACGTGTCTGTTGCATTATTTTTTGAACAGGTCTGTAGGCTGTGCACTGCATTATTTCGATAATTTATGAGTATTCTGCAGGTCTGTACGTTGTGTATTGTGACCCCATGCACGTCAGAGCAAGTGTTTTGTATCTGTGTAACAAATAAACTACATGAAATCCGTCCCTAAATAAATTGTTCCAAAATAAATAAAGTACAGTCCTTCCTCTCTAACAGCCCAGCGCAGGCTGAATCCTTTTCCCTCCATTTTCCCCCACAGATCACCATGGAGCGACAGTGCCCTCTGGTGGCAGTCCTGTGTACTAGATCAGTTGGACTCCGGACCTGCTGGTGAATACAGTGGATGGAGCTACTGCCTATGACAACTCAAATTGTTTAAATAAACAATGAAAGTAAATAAAGTACACTCCTTTCTCTCCCCAGCAGCTGGACACAGGCTGAGTCTTTTTCCCACCAATTCCAAGGAAGAGGTGGTGGTCGGATGACTTAGGTTAGTGGAGGTAGCCAAAGTGACCTATTTTCCCGTCATTTTCTTAGGTTAGTGGAGGTAGCCCAAGTGACCTTTTCCCTACCAAAATTTGAACTTGCCACCATTTTCTTGGGGGGGGGGGGGGGGGGGAGGGGAAGGGATGGGATTAGGTTAGTGGAGGTAGCCCAGTTGACTTATTTCTCCCCAAAATTTGAACTTCTCGCCATGATGTCATTGCGACGTTGCCACATCTATCGCCGCCATCTTGGATCCGCAATTTTGAATAAATGTTACAGCAATGCAGAGTGGGGCTGTACAAAGGTAGTCCCAGTAGTGGTGTTCCATTTCACCACTATCGCAATTGACAACTGCTGGATAGTCGTGGGTGCACGTGGACATATGCAGTACATATCCCCAACGAATTCTTTACATGCTCAATGGCATATTAGTTGGAGGAACTGGTAGGCCAGTCGATTCGCCAAATACCCTCTCGTTCCAAGAGCTGCGCTGTATAAAAACTAAGTCAGGACCCAATGCAGCCCTCAAAAGACGTTACACAGGGAAGCACTTATGTGTCACAATAACGTTGACCAGTGAGTGTACCGTGTTGAAAGATTTGGAGATCAGTACAACCATTCAACATTATGACTCCCCGCACCATTAACACCTGGACCACCAAAACGATAATGTCCGATAATGCTCCAGGAAGCATGTGTGCTCCGACCTCTCGCCATATTACGGAACATTCAGAATCACTAGTTGTTGGCGAGAGATTTGGCCACCTGGAGATGGTATGAGGTGAAATAATTGTTGTACGGCTGCACGCTATTGGGTCCAGGTCTCATGGCGCGCCGCAGTTGGTCTGGCTAGCTGATCGGTGCGGGTGAACACAGGTACAAAGACGAGCAACATCGCTGAAGTGGGAAATTCTGACAATTAAGAGGACAAACAGTGCTCCAAGAAACGGCCGGGTTTCAGACAAGCTGAAAGATGGCTTCTTACAGCTCTTCAAGGATCTGTAACATTTCATAGTCAAGGTTTGGAAAATTGGAAATTTGTGGTAAGGCCTTATGGGACCAAACTTCTGAGGTCATCGGTCCCTAAGCTTACACACTACTTAATCTAACTTAAACTAACGTACGGTAAGGACATCACAAACACCCACGCCCGTCGGAGGACTCGAACCTCCGAGTCAAGTTTTAAAGCAAATCCTATTACATGTGCGACCTCTCAAAAATGAGGTCAATCCAATGATACAATAATATTTCAACGTCTTTAAAACAGAAGTTAACATTTCACAGCGGATAGACATTTCCACAATGAAACTCTGAATTAATAGCTTTTAAATACTTCTTGTAATTTCGACATACGACATTTCAGATGCAGGCGTTGCACTATAGCTATCATCTCTGATAGCAACGTATCTGATGTTTCCTGATTTATTAATTTTTTTAAATATCATACCATTATGCAAATATTTTTCAGAATATTGTATCCTCCAAATGAATACCTCATATTTTGTCAGGCTTGTGTATTTATTTAATGAACAGTCTACTATTTTGCTAACAACTTAGAAAAATTTATGAATGATTGAGCTGATAAACCCCTTACGTTATTTGATTTTCAAACAGCTGAGCAAAACTGAACGTACTCAGACATTTCTCTCTTTACTTATTCAGATCATCACTAAACTGACCCACATTATTTTTAGCGCAACGCAATCTGACTTTCAATAATCCCTACAAAAGAATGGCCCTGACTATCAACAACCTATACCTTTCATGAATCACTTACTTCACAAAAATCTTTGTTACTCGAACTACTGCAATACAGCGAGCGTCAATACTGCCAGCTAAATAAAAGATTCTAGCTTCTGCTGAAGTCACTAACTGCTGATAGGCATAGTTAGCAAATGAAAGATTTTGATAGAGAACAAACAATGTATTTACCTTAATAGTGTTCAAATATATATATACGCTCTCAAAACTCTGCCATCTCTCTCTCCCCACATCCACCACTGCTGGCGGCTCACCTCGAACTGTGCAACGCTATGCGCTGTTCACATCCAACTGCCCACCAGTACAATAGCGAATATTTCAACAATGCCAGCCAGCCACAGACTGCACACAGTACAGTCAGTGATTTTCATACGGAGCGATACGTGGCTTTACCAACATTAAAACCTAAACAGCCTACTTAAAACTTTATTTAAATATTAATTACAGTTGGTGATACAAAATTATGGTACATTAAGAAGTGGTCTATTGCATGTGTTAGCAGGCCTAAATAATTGGTTAAACCATATTTAACGACAATCTGTTGGCATTTATCGTGAGTGCATTTGCACAAGAATACTGGCTTATTTATTTATGAATAGCACTATATTTTTATTTATTGTGAACAGTTCGAGAGTGACTGAACGTTTATAACATTTCTTTATTTAAATATTGTTGTAATATATTAGTTTACGTCAGAAAGTGGTCATGCTGACCCAAGTTTGTAGAGCTTAAGAACGATGGATTTTTGGTGGGGACTGCCTTCAGCCAAAGTAAAAGCAGGTAGTAGTGGGACACTACGGGAATCAAGGGAAGACTGCGACGTTTCGAGCGAAGAGCTCAAGGAAGCAATTCTGGGCACTTTTACACCAATTCTGGAAGGAGGCAGACCAGCATATGGTAACGAGTGGGATTCGATCGTGGAGGTTTTTTTTCATTCTGGGTAGTGAACGGCGACACCATGCTTTATCTTCTGAAGGGACTTTATATTTCGAGAAGTCTGAATGTGCTGCAGAGTAGGGCACTAACTCTCTCCACTTGTACAGGTATCACAGAACCGAGCATAGACAGAGTATGAGTTACTACTCTTTGTATCGTGTGTGGTTAGTTGTGAATCGTCATGTTCCATTCTGAACTATCTTGAGATGGCGAATATTTCGTGTATTGTCATTAGGAAACGGACTTGGTTTTTGCGTATCTTTGATTACAATTTATCTTGGGGATTTTCCTGCCATTCTCGTAATGCGCTCAATGTAACTGTACTGCATTTGATAAGGATATTTTCTGTCTGTATGTTAACTGAATATTGTAGGACCATTTCTCGTTTATTTGAGATGTCCCTTCATGAATAAACATTATTCGACATAATTCTCTTTCTCCTACATCAATTACAGACGTTAGAATATAACAGTTGTTATTAAATTATTCAATTAACTTTTATTTCTTTTGAACCACAGTAATTTATTTTATTTTATGTTTCTGTGCATTCTATTAAGTCGCAATTGTAGTCAATGCATAGACTATTTGACTGCAGGTTATTGTTTGCTGCAAATTAGCTGCGAAGCATGCAAGCAGACGTGTACTGCTCGACTCTGTGACTACATCGAGCTATTCTTTTCAAACAAAGCAGTGCATTGCCCATGTATCTAAGGTACGAGTAACCACATGTAAAGACGCAAATGCATAGCCCATGTATCTAAGGTACGAGTAACCAAATCTAAAGACGCAAATGGTTTGCTTGTATGGGTTGCTGTTTCGAAGAGCAACTACGCCAGCAGCAACCATTACCTACCGTTACAGTGAAATTGAATCGGCTCTCGTTCTAAAATGGCACGTGATCCCACTCGTCTTTGGTCCAGTCCCTATGCTCTTGGCACCTTCTCAAATGGTGCTGCCGATGTGTGGGTCTCAACGGAACAAAACGCGCTGGTCGTCAGGAAAAGAGACCACCGCCATGCAGTCGGGGTGCCACTGTGGAGCATGAGACTGTGTGCCTTCCTGTTAAACGTGGTTGCATTTGCACGCGCTGGCTGACGTGGTGCAAAACTCCTGGGCTACACTCGTCACTCTTCGTCTTTGTTCTAGTTTGGACGACGAATCAAACCCACGTCCGGCCATCTAGATTTAGGTTTCCTGTAATTTTCCTAAATCGCTTCAGGTAAATGCCAGGATCGTTCCTTTGAAAATGGCTCGGACGTCTTCCTTCCTTATCTTTGACACAATCCGAGCTTATGTTCAGTCTCGAATGACCTCGATGTTGATGGGACGTTAAACACTAACCTTCCTTCCTTTCTTCTTCTAGCTTCCTGATGCGAAGACATTCAAACTTTGTTTCCCATATCGAGTTTTTCAAACGTAGTCTCGGAGCCACGTTGTAATGAAGACCATGGAGGCGCACCGTAACTGATCTCTAACACGCACTGTCTTCTCCCATTCCTTGAACCGTCTAGTGTTGCAGGACCAGCCCCATTTGGCGCTATCGTTACAATGAAATGAAATGTCGTGTAGCTAGGGCCTATCGTCGGGTAGACCTGTCGCCTGGTGCAAGTCTTTTGATGTGACGCCAATGCGGCGACTTAACGTGTCGAATGGTCACGATGACCTCACGCCATGTGACGTCCAGGTTTCTGTCCGCGACTGGGTCATCTCTGGTAACTTGCTCCTTCACTTCCATTCACTTCCACAGAGTAGTTGATAGTTTACGTCACTTTACCTAGCTCGTATTGCACAGCAGCGCTCTGAGATGTAAACTGGGGAGCACCCGTTAATTTTCTGATGAAAACCGCTGAAACCAAACTCAGGTTCGTCCGTGTACGAGCTAACGGTGGTCGCTCCAGTGCGGGGATTCGGTCCGGATTTGTCTCACCTCCTAGTCTCACAAGCCAGCCCGCTGCGCACTAAGCTATAAGAGCAAGTAACCCTTTATCTGTGGAATATTGTCGGCTTATAATGAAAACCTCCTATCTCAGAAAATTTAAGCGTAGTTTTCTCGCTTAATAGTCTTGCCTGGCAATATACGTTCAAAAATGGTTCAAATGGCTCTGAGCACTATGGGACTTATCATCTGAGGTCATCAGTTCCCTAGAACTTAGAACTACTTAAACCTAACTACCCTAAGGACATCATACACATCCATGCCCGAGGCAGGATTCGAACCTGCGACCGTAGCGGTCGCGCGGTTCCAGACTGAAGCGCCTAGAACCGCTCGGCCACACCGGCCGGCAGCAACATCCGTGTTTTCTTTTTTTCCACTCTAGAGAGCAGCAATAGGTCATTACCTCTCATTGGCCTACCAACAGTTGAGATATGAGATTTTACTATCTGATAATGCAATAAATATAGTTCTGTTTTATTTCTGAGATAGGAGATTTTCATTTTCAGCCGACAATATATAACCATTAAACTGTGCTTTATTTAATATAGTTACTCCATTTTGTCAACTAGCAATTTGTAAACGCTAGCTGTAACGAAATGCAATGGTGTTCTAGTGTCCTATTGATAACAAAGGCAAAAAATGAGAAAGACAAAGCGAGAGTTGAATAGCACTGTGGAATTGTTGCGTTAGTGCAGGAGAATTCCTTTACGACGTGAACTCATTGAACATCACGAAGCTTTAAGTGACTGGGTATGTTCCTTTGTAAATTACGTCCATTAGAATCGCAAAAGGAATGGCCCTCTCTTGCTGCAACATCGTAAAGGAAACACCGCATTTTTAAAGGTTTTTCTCGCAATTACTTTGTTATTCTGTTACACTTTCGTCTGAATATTAATAGATAGCCGTTAGTTATGTAAGCCAGAAATGAAACTCACGTATATTTCACAAGGTTTGTTTGTTTCGTTCTCTAACGGAAGGAACAGTCTTAAATCAGCAGAGGGTATAAGTGTTACTCAGAAATTCGCTCTGCCTACAAGGAAAAAACAGTCCACAGCTCTGGTCGGTTTCTCGTACCCACTGTTCCAAACCAAACTTTGAAGTCCACATCCGTAGGAGTTTGTGGAATGCACAATGATTTGGCAAATTTATTTTATTTTAATTTTGTGACCTGTCGAGCAGTCGTCAAGGTAACCAAACGGAGGGAAGACATGTGTAGCCATCTGTCTGTGAATCCTGTAAACTCTGTTTTGTTATCGTATTTCTGTTGTTTGTGTGTAGTGTTTTCTGAGTTGGAGATCAGTGATCAGTAAAGTATTTTGCTACACGAGAGTTAAAAACCGACTAAAATGTGTACTACTCAGGCTACCCAGTTCACCACGCCAACATTTTTTGCCTTCCCGGTTTTTTTTTATTTTAATCTCATGAATTAAATATAGTTAACTTAAAACTACAAATTTCTGCAATGCAAATGTTTTGATCATGTAATGATATAAAAGGAATAATGATGAAGACCATAGAAAACAGCCATAAAATTAGTAATTCGTGAGGAACAATTATTTCATTTTCACTCATGCGAAGTCTTTTAAGTGTTTATATTCACGACCGTTGTGCACCTGTGGCCTTTGCGCTGGAGATTCGTTGTGTCTGGGTATTCTATCCGTGTACAAGGATGTCTTGTTTGTCCAGATGAGGCAGCTTCCTTTCTTCCCAGGGTTTGACGCTCTGTGTTGCTGCGTATTGATGTTGGCAGGAGCCCGTCGGTTTGGTGATGGTGATAAGCATGGCCACGATGGCTGCTTCGCAGATCAGCCGAACCACTAGCACTAGTTTTATTTTTTTCAACTGCCTTGCATCTGCTCTCCATATGTTCTTAATCTGTGCCTCTCTTTTCCACCCGTTGTACTTTGCAATGACAAGAGCTATGCCTTAACTCAAGTTGTGAGATCAACAGTGGTCTGGATGGACTAATTCGCATCGGATTTCCTAGTCAACGGTAGTTAGAGCCACATGATGAGGTAGCACGATGCTCTACACACAGTTCATTGTATCACGTTAATATTCGGCCCCTAAGTCCTTATCAACATAAGTTACACTTAACTGCATGTATAGCAAACAACTACTTTCTCATAGTAAGGGGAACAATGATATGCATACAGATCACATGAGAAGAATCACGATGTTTGGCTGTACTACTCTGGTCCCCTCAACTACTGCTCTACATGGTCACCGCTCTAGGCATCTCTCGTAGCGATGTACCATCTTTCCAGTACCCTTGCCATAGAAGAGAGCTGTCCATCCTTTCTACCAATTCCCCACCCTGATCTGCATCTTGTTGTCTGTGCCGAAATGTTGTCTTCGTAGCCAGCAGTTCATGTGAGTAGAGATGAAACTCAGAGTGAGCCAAGTCCGGACGGTACGGGGGTTTATCAAACACTTCCCGTCGAAAACGCTGCAGGAGCGTTCTTATTGCCCACGGAGAGTGCAGCCGAGACAGTTGTGATGAAAAAGGAAATGCGTGACAGGTATGTTGTGTGGGTTGCATGAAATCAGGTGAAATCTCTCAGCAGGCATTCACACGTGGCGGCAGACACTATTTTCTAGGCATCTTTATTTGCCCACTGTGCGCTCAGGACTGAAAAGAATGGCGTGAGTGATTGCCGGGGATACTAGACACACTGTCCTACACACGTGTGGAAATCATTGTCGTTTCCATTTCGCGGCCGATCGGACCTTAAAGTGAATAGCCCTCGTACACAGGCTTAACGAACAACAGATTCCGACATAAAGCGAATTTTACATCCACATTATACAGAAATGAGTCAACGAGATGGAAACGTAACATGGGATAAGCAGAGGTAGTATGGTAAAAAAGATCGCACTGATAACAGAATAAGAAATGATAAATCGCCTTTGGTATAAATTTGAGATATTCCCAATACGATCCATTTTAATGACTATGTACCTAAATTAGCACTAAAATGTTCTTTTGCATTTCCTGTAAGAACTGTTTCAAAAGCTGCAGAGAGAGTGTTGAACGTTTGTGCACGGCTATAAGTACGTTCTAGACAGAACATGATAGCAGTATACAACAACCAGATTTGAATATTACAGCCATGTGTATAGGTACACAACTATTTAGACACACACATATGGAAGGTACATAGTGAAATACTTACGTTTATAGACAGAATAATTCATATCCTTCTGAGTAGGACGTGGGAACATGGTCAGTAGCCGAGCGGTTCTAGACACTTCAGTCCGAAAACGCGCTGCTGCTACGGTCACAGGTTCGAGTCCTGCCTCGGGCATTGATGTGTGTGATGTCCTTAGGTTTAAGTAGTTCTAAGCCTAGGGGACTGATGACCTCAGATTTTAAGTCCCATAGTGCTTAGAGCCATTTGAACCATTTGGATATAGTCAGTTAATTGTGCCAGGGTTTTTCCCTGGCACTGTAATTACCAAGAGCTTCAGATTAGCAGGGCAGGGAGCTATATCGGAATTTTGGCATTGTTGGTGAACTCGTACAGTATTTTATACGTTGCTATATCGCTGGATGCTAACAATGTTTGGAGGCTGCTTGGGAACTGATGAACAAGGGCTCGAAGATAACTTTCAAGACTGTTTGTACGATACGTATTCTGGGGACATTGTACGAATATATGGTTTGGATCTTGTTGGTCTCCTCGAACACACAGAAGAATTTCAATGATTAAATTTCAGTCGTGCTATAACCCTCCTGAAGCGCTTCGATTTTTATGTCTTATTGTACCGTGGTACTTCTGAAGAACAGTCAGTTTCGCTCTAAGAACGGCATAGGCTAAACTAGAGCAGTTTTTCACTTATACTCCGATGAGCTGCATGGAGAAAATGACGGCAAATTTCTGAGAAGAAGCCTGATGCAAAGGAAATAAGCGATTAAGTAATGACAGCAGGAGTTTGAGAGTGCGCTGAAACATCTGATCTCAAATCTGCGGCAGAAGTTGCTGACTTACCTTCAGTGCTACTGAAATATGTGGGCGACGCTGGATATAGAAATTTATTAGAGCTGGTGTTAAAAATCTGTGAAACGGATGATTTATTATCAGATTTCCAGAAAAACGTTATCATTGCATTACCGAAAAAGGCTATCCAATATAAGAACTATTGGACGATCACATGACGCGTCATCCTTCTAAACCAGCGACTGGAATATTGCCGCGAGCTTTGCACTACGAAGTAACAGCGTCGTTGAATAGCGTGTTGTGGGGGGCCGGTTCAAACCTGATTACGAGTAAACAGCTGTTACGTATTGTTTATACTTTTTAGAAGGTTCTCTAAATTTGAATAGTCTGATATTTTCGATGTTTGTGTAAATAGCATCCTTCCCGTCCAGGAGACAGTTGTGCTTGTACGTTGGTGTCCTTAATAAACTTGTTTTCAGTTCTGAGTACTGTACTTCATTGATGGCCCTTATTTTTTTATTTGGATTTAACTTTGGCTACAACTTAGCTATACACCGATGAACAGAGAGAAAAAAAAACTGAAGAGGTGCTGGACGAGAGAGAGAAAGGTTCCCGAGTTATGGCTTTGCACAAAAGAATAACAGTAAATTTTGATATTTTTCTGGAATTTTTATACCAAAGTTATAATACGACAGTGAAAGGTGGAATAATATGCTAGCAGTCTAGAAATAAGCAGGGCAAAATGCAGAGGCAGACGAGTAGTTTATATCTAGAAAGACGTAAGGAGAGAAATAAAAGTTGAGCATCAGGAGAGATCATCTGGCGTTCATGAAGGGCATAAGACAGAAATACGCTTGTTACGACATGAGTGTTTCACATGCAAGCGAATGTGGGCTGTGAATAAATTGAAAGAAAAGTTTACATGACGCGTAAAGTGCATAACTAAAGGTACGAATGCTAAAGTTCGAAGACAACATAGACATTCTGACCAAAAGTAAGGAAGACACAGAACACATACTCGGTACACTACGAAATATTCTTTGCATAAAATTAGAAACAAACATACGACCTTCGAAACGCTGCTTAGGATAACAGTGACTTGCTTAAAATCAAATGAGCCTGAAAATGAGAATTCAATACAAATATGGACAAAGTCACCGTTCCAGGAAGTAAAATTAAAAAAGAATGGATGAATCAGAAGAAGATTAACTCAACGTGCTATTGGTATCGGATATTGATATGCAAATGAGAGAGAAGTTCCTGAAAGTGCACCCATGTGAATCACATCAAAGGATACAAGTAAATCGCGGACCATGGGAATTCCAGGAATGAAAAAAAAATTTTTTTTTTAAACAATCGATGTGTTCAGTTGAACTACACCGCCTCAAAAAAAAAATAATAATAAAATAAATAAAATTAAGCACCCAGGAGGGGAGGAGGAAACGAAATGAAATTTCACGGTTTGAGAAAGTGTGAGACGTTAATGGTTCAAATGGCTCTGAGCGCTATGGGACTTAACTTCTGAGGTCATCAATCCCCTAGAATTTAGATCTACTTAAACCTATCTAACCTAAGGACATCACACACATCCATGCCCGAGGCAGGACTCGAACCTACGACCGTAGCGGTCGCGCGGTTCCAGACTGTAGCTCCTAGAACCGCACGGCCACCCCGGCCGGCATGAGACGTTAGTCAACTGATTACAAAATCGAGTCTAATTTACCCAGAACTTGCCTGTATGAACCCACTTAACAATATAACATAATACTCTCTCTGGCGTGGGTGCATGCAATAATTCGGTTTAGAAGGATTTCACAAAGTCAGGCAAGATGACGCACAGCTGTTCTAACCGGTCCTTGATATCTTGGATAATGGTACTAAGATGGAATTGACGTTCGAACTGGTCCCGCTGGTTTCATCAGTGGCAGATCTGTGCATCTTGCAAGTCACGGGAGTGCTTCAACATCACACAGTCAGTTCATACAGACATGTGCCGTGTGTGGACAAGCATTGTCCTGCTGAAAAATGGCACCAGACTATTGTCACATGAGAGGGAACGCGCGAGGACGCGCCGTTTTGCCATCAGCCGTGAAATGAAGTCATACCCGATGGCTCCCCACATCACGACATCAGGAGTTATATCGCTGTGTCTCACCAGAAGATAGGAAGAAAGGGTCTTTTGCTTGGATTACCTCCATTTTCGCCAACGATAGTCATCCAGAGTAACGCAGAACCATGATTCGCCACTGAAAACAACTCCATGCCATTTGTCAGCACTCCATGTTTGCCAGTCACAGCACCACTGCAAATGCAGCCGTCTGTATTGCGGTGTTAACAGCAGCCTACACATGGGACGATAATATGGCCTGGTCCGGCTAATGAGTCTTCGATCCAATGGTATGGGATACACAGAATGTTGCACAGGATCTTGTAATCGCACCTTAGGCGTAGATGTGAAAGTGTTTCGATGTTTTTGTTCGCAGTACGGCGGTCCTCCCTTGACGTGGTCAGAAATGGTTGGCCAAAACCTGAACAGCGATTATATCTGCCCCCACGTTCCCATGCAGTCCGACATTGGACCAATGTCAACTATGAGCGTCCCACAAGTCTGGACATCGGACAATCCGACCAACCGTCAAAACGGAAACCCGTAATTAGGCCTCTTCCAAACCCTGTCATATGCTGATAACACTGTCTCGCGCGAGTACGCAGCATCTTGCGTGACCTTCACAGTGATCACTCGCTATCTGGCGCTACTGACGTCACTTATATACCTTACCAGGCCTGCCAACAACACTAAACATAAACCACACCGCACACTAATGCACTCTGATGGCCGTTCCACCCGTCATCTGGGAGCTTCAGAGCAAGAATTTTATGCTATGCAAGGAATTTCAAAATCTATGCTATATAAGGAATTTCAAAATTCGTAATTTCTTATCTACAACTTCTGACGTGATGCGAAAGTAATATGCGAGGATATCAGCGTTGATGTGTCTTTTCTGAATACGTGTTTATCTCTCCTTTGAATCCGCAATCGCATCGGAGTAACACAATAGCCACCTCCGAGAACTGCGGCGAATCCACGTTGCGAAGTGGTAAGTTTATCCTCTGCAAAGAATAGAGGCGACTAGGCCACTCGGCTGGTGTTTGTTTCTTATCGGAAAGATGATGGTAACTACGTAGTTATTTCTGGAATTACACGTTTTGTCATAATGGTAGGTGTTCATTGTTTCTCCCCGTAAAACAGACAGTGGTGGTTTTGCTACGAAGCGTAAAACCTGTTATTGTAACTGGCTGGAACGCTTTAAACTTACTTAACAATATGGTGCCATTAACGGATTTCTGGGAAAGGCTCTTTGTGTTTACAGGGTTCTGAAATGACCGCCTGGGTGCCATTTCGCATTCTTTGGCAATATAACACAGCGGACGGTTCTCTCTATGTTTTCTGGTAGCTACAGGTACCAGAAAAAGCTATTCGCTTTTATTGCACGTGTCTCATCTCACAACTTGACACCTCATTCTTTTGTTTTGCTTTTGCTCCAAATATCGAACATTTCTGCTCTTGTTCAGTGCTGATTCGTGTAATAAGTTTCACAATGTAGTTCATATGTAAGCTTGGAGTTTAGGATCTTAAGATGAAAGACATCTGTAATCATAGCTCCTTCTCCTACAGAAAATTACACTCATGTCCCATATGAAGTTTTTCATACTGGAATTTATAATTTTGTTTTTTACATATCTGCGTGTCGTTTAAATGCAGTTTCTGCTGGTTATTAAATCGTTTCCGGAGAGATGAAGCCTGTTCAACACGAAGAAACTAATTTCAATAGTTGTTCATTCGCCATTGTCATGAAAAAGAATTTAGCTATGGTACTTAAAAGATAACTTGTGTAAATGTAATTCTGTTTTCATATGAATAAAATACTCCATACCAGTGCTCTTATTAGAACATTACAACTAATGTTTTATCCAACCCTACCACACTATGAGTTCGCTTAACAATGGGACACCCATTTCCAGCATCCAACTACGAAATCTGAAATTAAGTCTATCCGCAGTTCCGCCAGACTTTTCTTATTAGAATTATATGTAAACAGTTTTATGGTTCAGAGAATAAGTAAAACAACAATACATTTAATCTACATGAGTGCTCTGCAATTTCATATCCAAGTGCACGGCAGAGGGTTCGTCGACCCGCGTTTACACTATTTCTCTACCTCTCAAACGGCGTTCGGAAAGTGAACATTTAAATCTTCCCGTGCGTGCTCTGATTTCTCTTCTTTTGTTACGATGGTCATTTCTCCCTATCCAGATGGGAGTCAACAAAATATTTTCGCATTCGGTGGAGAAAGTTGGTGTTTGGAATTTCCTGAAAACATCTCACCACAACGGAAAACGCCTTCGTTTTAATTATTGCCACCCCAATTCGCGTAACATATGCGTGTTTCCCTTGTTGCACGGTAACACAAAACTACGTGCCTTTTCTTGAACTTTTTCGATGTTCTTCGTCAATACAGTGCAGCGATACTCTAGAAGAGGACGGGAAACTGTAGTGATGACTGACATCCCAATTCGTTTACCATATCCATGACACCCTCTTCCGTACTTTGTGATTATACAAAACAAGATGCCATTCTTTGTACTTTCTAGATGTCTTCCGACAATAGTAATTTGGAAGTGTTCCATACCCCACAGCAATATTCCAGAACAGTAGACGTGCTGCATCTTATAATTGTTCTGCCAGTAAAATGCAGTCTTTGGTTTGGCTTCTCCACAATGTTATCTGTATGGTTGTTGCAGCTTAAGTTGTTCTTAAGTGTAATTCCAACGTATTTAGTTGAATACATAGTCTTTAGATTTGTGTGATTTATCGTCCAACCCTAACTTAAAAGAATCGTTTTTGGCAATCATGCGAATTACTTCGTAGTTTTCATATTTAGAGTCGAATGACTCTTTTCATACCTTACAGATACCTTGTCTAAATCACTTCGCGATTAGTTTTAAACTTGTGAAGACTTTGCAAGCCGGAAATGATAGCATCATCTAGAAACTATCTAAGAAGGCTAATCAGATAGTCTCATAAATCGTTCATATAGCGCTTCATTAAGGTGTCATTTCTTAAAGGTAAACCAAATGTACCGTACACCGGGATAAAGCGACGAAAAACTATTCCAAATCTACAGTATCCATATTTTAATGAGACTGTAGGTCTGTTTTCCAGACCAGAGTTTTAAAAAATATAGCGCGACATTCGAAGTGGTAGCTCGATGTTCCGAGTATTTGGCACAGTGAACAAGTAGTTGCATAATAATATTAAAGATTCTTCTCGTTTCACTCTCGGATGCGAGTACAATTTTATGTCTGCGTGGTAGCTATTATTTGTCTAATTTTATCTTCGCGGCCTCTACAATAGCGACAGACTCAAGAATATTTTGCAGTTTCCGCCCTGAAATCCGGTTGCTCGAGTTTTCTAAGCAGGTTTCCACGATACATTGTCTTTCTCGTAGTGACTTTCAGTTAAGATCTGTCTCCGGTTAGTCTAGCCTAGAACCATACCCACCATACTCTTATGTTAATGCTAGATGTCCTCTAATAATTTGAGAAGATAAGGGTCACACACAATTGCGGAATATTCCAGTAAGCTGTTTCTTTCTTTGGCAAGTTGCGGTTTCCCCAGTATCTTACAACGAAATCGAAAACTTACACTTGCTTTACCTCCAACTGAGCTTATGCAATCTTTCAAAGCGTGCCCCTGTTCTTCACGGAAGAAGTTATTTGATGTGAGATCAAAGTTACCGATGTGGATCCAAATTCTTAGAAGCTGCTTGTATACCGATGAGACGTGCAGGTCCACACAAAGTTAAATTTCTCTGTAGACAGACGACTGCTCTGAGGAAGACATTCGTGCTAGACTCTGCGACGGAACCTAACGTTTGTTGCTAGCGTAGTTGCTCTTCCAAACAGCATCCCATTCGCGCAAACCAGTTCCGTCTAATTAGCTGCAAAGAATAACCTGTAGTTGCGATCCTGCAGTCAAACCATCTGTGTACTGGCTAAAATTGCGAACTAATAAAAGACACAGAAATTCGAAATACATGTTAAAGGAATAATTCAGTGACAAAGATCTTATTCTGTCGTCTGCAATTGGTATAGACGACAGAGAATTATGTTGAAAATGTCTATTCAATAAAGGACATCTCAAATATAGTGGAAGTTGTTGTACGGTATTCAGTTAAAATACAGACAGAAAATACTCTTATCAAATGCAGTAAAGTTACGTTGAGAGCGTTACGAGAATGGTAGCAAAATCCCCAAAATAAAGAGTTATCAAAAAAACGCAAAAAACAAAGTTTATTTCGTAATCACAGAACACGAAATATTCACCAGCTCAAAACAGCTAGAAGTTGAATATGACGATTCACAGTTTAATACACGCGATACAAAGAACAGTAACTCATATTCTGTCTATGCTCAGTTCCGTGAATCAAGGTGCAAAAGTTAGACCTACTGTGTACACAATCAAATCTCTCGGAAGGTGAAGTATGCTAGCGGCCGTTCACCGCTCAGAGTCCCCCACCTATACCACTGTATCGCGTCATTCTAGACAGGTCAGGTCTGCCTTCTTGCAGAACTCGTCACCAAGTGTCCAGAATCACTACCTTGAGCTCTTCACTCGAAAAGTCCCCATTTCCACTTGACTCCAGCAGTGTTCGGCCTCTGTCCAATTCCCATTGACTGAACGCCATCCCCACCAAACGTACATCGTCCTTAAGCTCTACATACATGATCTGACTCAAACTGACCACTTCCCGGACAAACTAATATATTACAACAATATTTAAATAAAGAAATGCCATAAGCATTCGGTTACACTTAGATCGCTTACAACAAATATAAATAATAGTTGGTTTATAAATAACTAAGCCGGCATTCTTGCGCAAGTGTTCTCTCCATAAATGACAACAGATTTTCGCTAAATATTATTTGAACAATTAATGACCCCTTCTTAACAGAGGTTTTTTTGGTTCTCTTTTCAATTGAGGTGTCCGCTCATACATGTGAGTGACCACTTTTAAATTAGCACAGTTTTTTAATAGCACTTGAGACCACTATGTAAATAAAGTTACTATTCGGTGAGTAATAACATAAGTATTACCTAGTATAACGTATTCACGCTGCATTCATTTGCTGTGTAGATGTGGAGAATACGATGTTCTGACAAACATTTGCACAATGGAAAAGATAAAAGAGATGTCGTGAATCAATAAACAAAACAAATGAGGATACTTAGTAATCAGGAATGATAGCTGTAGTGCAATGCTATCAGCTGAGATAATGTTCGAAATCACATGAAGCTATTACACTACTGGCCATTAAAATTGCTACACCACGAAGATGACATGCTACAGACGCGAATTTTAACCGACAGGGAAGAAGATTCCCTGATATGTAACTGATTAGCTTTTCAGAGCATTCACACAAAGTTGGCGCCGGTGTCGACACCTACAACGTGCTGACATGAGGAAAGATACCAACCGATTTCTCATACGCAAACAGCAGTTGACCGGCGTTGCCTGGTGAAACGTTGTTGTGATACCTCGTGTAAGGCGGAGAAATGCGTACCGTCACGTTTCCGACTTTGATAAAGGTCGGATTGTAGCCTGTCGCGATTGCGGTTTATCGTATAGCAACACTGCTGCTCGCATTGGTCGAGATCCAATGACTTTTAGCAGAATGTGGAATCGGTGGGTTCAGGAGAGTAATACGAAACGCCGTGCTGGATCCCAACGGCCTCGTATCACTAGCAGTCGAGATGACATCACTAGCAGTCGAGATGACAGGCATCTTATCTGCATGGCTGTAACGGATCGTGCAACCACGTCTCGATCCCTGAGTCTACAGATGGGGACGTTTGCAAGACAACAACCATCTGCACGAACAGTTCGACGACGTCTGCAGCAGCATGGACTATCAGCTCGGAGACCAAGGCTGCGGTTACCCTTGGCGCTGCATCACACACAGGAGCGCCTGCGATGGTGTACCCAATGACGAATCTGGGTGCACGAATGGCAAAACATCATTTTTTCGGATGAATCCAAGTTCTGTTTAGAGCATCGTGATGGTCGCATCCGTGTTTGGCGACATCGCGGTGAACGCACATTGGAAGCGTGTATTCGTCATCGCCATACTGGCGTATCACCCGGCCTGATGGTATGGGGTGCCATTGGTTACACGTCTCGGTCACCTCTTGTTCGCACTGACGGCACTTTGAACAGACGACGTTACATTTCAGATGTGTTACGACCCGTGGCTCTACCCTTCATTCGATCCCTGTGAAACTCTACATTTCAGCAGGATAAAGCACGACCGCATGTTGCAGGTCCTGTAAGGGCCTTTCTGGATTCAGAAAATGTTCGACTGCTGCTCTGGCCAGCACATTCTCCAGATCTATCACCAACTGAAAACGTCTGGTCAATGGTGGCCGAGCAACTGGCTCGTCACAATACGCCAGTTACTACTCTTGATGAACTGTGGTATCGTGTTGAAGCTGTATGGCCAGCTGTACCTATACACGCCATCCAAGCTTTGTTTGACTCAATGCCCAGGCGTATCAAGGCCGTTATTACGGTCAGAGGTGGTTTTTCTGGGTACTGATTTCTAAGGGTCTATGCACCCAAATTGCGTGGAAATGTAACCACATGCCAGTTCTAGTATAATATATCTGTCCAATGAATACCCGTTTATCATCTGCATTTCCTCTTGGTGTAGCAATTTTAATGGCCAGTAGTGTGAAAGTTGTTAATTCAGAAGGTCATTATGAAAACGTTACTCGCTGTGAAATATTAACTTATGTAGTTTCAAAGGTGTAGAAACATTGTTGTGTCAAAGGATGCACCTCATTTTGCCGAGACTGCAAATGGATTCAGATTTGCATTAATATTTAATGTGAGTTATTGCCGAATCTCTGCGAGCTGCAACTCGGCGATCTTTACGAGTGTCTGCCATTCCGACATTTCCTGGAGCATATTCTGCACAAAGGCCACTCGAGCACCAGCCGTCGAAATTCCCAGCTCTGGATTCCCCCGTTTCCGGCGGCGTTGTCATTGTCTCTGCACCTGGATGACCGGAAACGGTCAACTAGTCGGGCTGACCACGGCGCGCTGTGTGCCCTGGGCTCACGAGCATCAGCCGTGCAACCAATTCACCTTACCTCGTACTGGTTCTAGGCGGTCGTTAGCTCGCCTACAGACGCGATACGCTACGTCATGCTAGCGCGGTTGATAAAACACATGTACGACGTGGCTTTTGGCTGCGCGTAAGACAGGTGAAGTACAAGAAAACAATGCAGAAGTTATATGAATCGTTGTGCTGTTAGGTAGTCTCCGAAGATTGGTTTGATGCAGCTCTGTGCACCTCTTCAACCTGTCAAACTCTCTCCATCTCTGAACAACTCTTGCACCCGAAGTCCACTTGAAACCCCTCACTCAAGTGACACCTTAGATTGCTCTACAATTTGTGTTTCCCCCCCCCCCCCCCCCCCCACTCACACACATACACACACACACACACACACACACACATACACACACACACACACACACACACACACACACACACACACACTTTAAACACTAGCGCCACCACATAACTAAAGATGACCGACGCCATAAGTTATCTATAGTGAAAATTACTAAAGGGCGTGTACGTTAGCATTAACTCTGACGTTTTGTTTGTTTGAGAAGGGAGAGAGCAATATTCTACCCAGAATTTGAGTAAAAGCTTCCGTCTCTATTTACAAGGTTACTTGCTGATTTGATTTCAACAGCTTGGTTAATGACCCTATCTATCCCATTAGATGGAAGTACGCGCCAAAATCTCCGTCCTGTTGTATTCCATACGATGGCTAGCGCCAACGCCAGCGTTCTGCAATAGACTGCCGACTTGCTCGGATGTTGTAAGTGTGCTTGACGCTTATGCTCAGTACTTCGGTCCTCCACGGTCCTGACAGTCTGACCGACGCCACAACTACAAGGAATACGATAGACACCCAGCTTACGTAAACCAGCATCACCTTTAACGGGACCTAAATGGACCATAATCTTAGACAGGGGTGGTAAAATAAATTTCACACCATATTGCCGCAAAATAAGGCCAATCTAGATGGAAATGCTCGATGCGTGGGGCAGAAAGCCTGTACGCCAATTCCGTATTATCATCACTCACCCGGTGTACTGCTAGTCGATAATGGAACGCACGTCTTCTCTGTCTTTCTCTGCAGGGTGTTACAAAAAGGTATGGCCAAACTTACAGGAAACATTCCTCACACACAAATAAAGAAAAGATGTTATGTGGACATGTGTCCGGAAACGCTTAATTTCCATGTTAGAGGTCATTTTAGTTTCGTCGGTATGTACTGTACTTCCTCGATTCACCGCCAGTTGGTCCAATTGAAGGAAGGTCATGTTGACTTCGGTGCTTGTGTTGACATGCGACTCATTGCTCTACAGTACTAGCATCAAGCACATCAGTACGTAGCATCAACAGGTTAGTGTCCATCACGAACGTGGGTTTGCAGTCAGTGCAATGTTTACAAATGCGGAGTTGGCAGATGCCCATTTGATGTATGGATTAGCACGGGGCAGTAACCGTGGCTCGGTACGTTTATATCGAGACAGATTTCCAGAACGAACGTGTCCCGACAGGAAGACGTTCAAAGCAATTGATCGGCGTCTTAGGGAGCACGGAACATTCCAGCCTATGACTAGCGACTGGGGAAGACCTAGAACGAAGAGGACACCTGCAATGGACGAGGCAGTTGACGATAAACCTTATGTCAGCGTTAGAGAATTTGCTGCTGTACAAGGTAACTTTGACCACGTCACTGTATGAAGGGTGTTACGGGAGAACCAGTTGTTTCCGTATCATGTACAGCGTGTGCAGGCACTATCAGCAGCTGATTTGCCTCCACGGTCACACTTCTGCGAATGGTTCATCCAACAAAGTTGTAAGTAGGCTGTTTAGGTTTTCTTATTGGTAACGCCAAGTAGCGCTCTGTATGAAAAATCACTGGCTGTGCTGTGTGCAGTCTGTGGCTAGTCTGCATTGTTGTCTGCCATTGCAGTGTTGGGCAGATGGATGTGAACAGCGCGTAGCGTTGCGCAGTTGGAGGTGAGCCGCCAGCAGTGGTGGATGTGGGGAGAGAAATGACGGAGTTTTGAAATTTGTAAGTCTGGATGTCATAAACTGCTATATATATTATGACTTTTGATGATATTAAGGTAAATACATTGTTTGTTCTCTATTAAAATCTTTCATTTGCTAACTATCCCTATCAGTAGTTAGTGCCTTCCGTAGTTTGAATCTTTTATTTAGCTGGCAGTAGTGGCGCCCGCTGTATTGCAGTAGTTCGAGTAACCAAGATTTTTGTGAGGTAAGCGATTTGTGAAACGCATAGGTTAATGTTAGTCAGGGCCATTTTTATAGGGATTTTTGGAAGTCAGATTGCGTTGCGCTAAAAATATAGTGTGTTAGTTTAAGCACAGCCATGTATAATTTTTCTAAGGGGACGTTTCATATGTCGACCCTTAGCTAAGGATACCTCACTGCAATCTTCTGATTTTTCTTGTAGTTTGTGTAATTCGTGTAGCTTTTGTTTATTGCTACCGCGTAATTATAGAGAGAATTTCCTTTGTAGTTGTAGTTTTTCATTGTTGTAGAGTAAAACAGTTGTGGCATGCATGTAGATTTGCAGCAAGTATTTCGCAGCTGCGCTTGCAATTAACGTTAATGTGTTCTCTTATTTTTGCTCTTTAAATTGTGCTTTTCTGTGTTATCGTGTGAAATATTGTGACAATAATGGCGTGTGAAAAACGTAACACTGGGCTCCAAGGTAAACAGAGAAATGACAGTGAAGACGAAAGCAGTGTGTTAGCGCCATCGTGTACTGAATTAACTAATGTTCAAAGTAGCAATTTGGTAATTGTACATAAGGAAATGGAGCGGGCGGCAAATAATGGTGTAGAGAATGAAACAAGTAGTGAACAGGGAACCATTATCGATCGATCGGTCAGCAACAGTTCGCCTCAGGAATCCGAAATAACAAAACACATTATTGCAAATACTGTAGACATAGGTTTTGGGTCCTCACCGTTTAAGTCAAGACACATTTTCTGCTTTTCCAAATGCGAATATTGCCGGTTCAAATGCACTGCCGAATAGCACTGAGGGACATGTTTTAGACACCAGTGCACTGTTATTACAGTTAATGTGACAAATGGGACAAAGGCTACAAAAGTTAGACGCAATGGAACAATATCTTCAAAAGTTAGACACAATGGAACAAAATCAGAGACAAACACAGCAAAAGCTTCAAAAGTTAGGCACCACACTTGAACAAACACGTGAAGATTTAACTACTGAGTTACATAACATTGAATCGAAATGTCAAAAAGTCTGTAATGACGTAAAAACAAAGATTTGTGAGCATTTTCAACCTATTTTTTCGCGGCATGAAAATGCATTACAGAATCACGAAGCACCCATAAAAGAACTGCAAACTATTGTTCATGAAAATCATGAGGCCTTGCAAAAACTCAAGAAAACTTAAAGGACACAGTAGATACTCTGAATATTGGTTCAGAAAGACACATGGAGGAAATTAGTTCATTATCAGAGAAAGTAGTTGAACTTTCGGATCAGTTAAATAATTTATCTACGAAGGTAGATGATAATCTGAATGACACAAAACCGGTAGTCTTTAATGACACAGAAGAGTGCGAACAAATTAGCAAATTCAAACAAAATCAGAATCAAATTAATACGCAACACCAAAGAGAAATCCGGAAAGTACAGGATCAGCTGACACAGGTAATACAAGAATTACGTATTTCAGAGGACACTCGCGCTCCAATACAGGAAGAGGGACATAGAAATACGGAACAGCCACAAAATAATAACACAGGGCGCTTCGGAAATTATGAAAGAAATTGGCAAGGTACACCGAATTTTGAGATGGAACCGCCGAAACGACGTAACAATGACCGACATGCGACTCGCCGACATTATGATTTTGACTAAAAGCAGTTCATTACTACACGTAAATTCAAAACATTTAAGAATTCTGGCAACGACATTCATCCACAAGTTGGCTTCATCAATTCTCTCATTGTTTTCCTCCCAACTGGTCATTAGAACACAGATTAGAATTTATGTGTGGCTACTTAGAGAATGAACCAGCTGTAAGAATGCGATCGGTCATTCACGATTGCCACAGTGAAGGAGAATTTTACCATGCCTTCCTCTCAGCATATTGGTCTCAAGCCACACAAGACCGAGTAAAACATGGCATCATAATGACGAAACATTTCGAACAATCTGAATTTTCCAGTCTTGTGAAATATTTTGAAGACATGTTGCACAAGAATCAGTACCTGTCAAACCCATACAGCCCCTCAGATCTCATCCGCATTTGCTTAATCAAACTACCTGAACATTTACGACATATTATTTTGGCAGGACGTTGCAAAGGTGACATTGAAGCTTTTCAGGGACTGTTACAAGAATTGGAAATTGACACTGACAATCGCGGAACGGGAAAACAGAAGCACAACAATTACAGGTCACATCTGTCACAATTCTGCAATGACAGAAATAACACCTGGACACGACAAGGCTATTCTTAAAATGTAAATCATGACCAAAACAGACACCACCCATATGACAACCATTGGCAGAGTAGTAATAATTACAGAGAAACATCGCATCTCCGTAATAATGAATATGACAGAGAAAAACCATAGAAACAGACAATATGGGGACCAAAATAATTATTATCAAGGGAGACAGAATAACTTCAGACGCAACGGTCCACCACGCAGTTACGATTCCGGGAGAAATTCTCCACCACATGACCGACAAACAAGAAACTATGTAAACTACCGACAAAGCGACAGTCCTGAATTCCATCAGAACTGGCGGGCTTCAAACACAGCACGGCGCTCTCGGCAAGGTGAAATTGTAGAAGTTAGATCTCGTAATCCCAATAACGACGCCCGCCAACAAAGAGACAGACAATGACTCACACCGCAGGCAGCCACGTGCGCTGGCTGGCTCGGCGAAAAATAACATAGACGCTAACCTTGAGAAAAATTCCAGTATTCTTTACCGACGTATACCGCATGATAATTGCTCTCAAGTTCAAACTCTAAGTACTATGAAGAGTAAAGGATTGCACCACATTTCACATGTAAAACCGTTTATTGAAAGCTAATCTGCTTTTTAATTTAGTCTTTGCCATAAAATATTTCACTTCACGCTACTAGTACAATTTTTCACACTGAGAAACTGTTAACATGCAACAATGCTTTGAAGTTAACTATCCAGTCTAGAACCTAGGGAACATATTTGGACAGTATTTACAAGTGCATTGTTATAGTGAACAGACGACACAATGTTATTGTATGTGTACATTCTTGCTTGTTAGTTGCACGATTACGTAACGACTATAAGGCTTACATACTTAGAACATATACAAGTACTGCTAATCAGATTTTAATGCAACATTTTGGTTTACTTGAAAATACATTCTTTATTTGAAGTACATTCGGTGAGATTAAAGATGACTTAGCATTTGGTTTCTTTGATAGCTACACGATTGTATCACGACGCTACTAATATGTGACACGATTTACATTGTTGCTTTTGTGGTGTGTCTGTTTTATATTTGCACAGTTTTTCTGGATTATTCTGGAAAGTAAAACATGTTTCATTAGTAACTTTTGTGGTATAGCTATAATGAGACAGCCTTTTTCGTAGCACAACAATACGTTACATTATAGTACTTTCTTGATCATGGTAAGGTACGTAATAATTCCGATATCTATACGCAAAGCATTTCACTTTCGTTAGTGATGAGGTAAGTACATTGACTTCAGCAGAACTTTGCTTACAGAGGACGATAACTACGACAGTTCCACAGAATTATCTTAGAGCAAGACGCACATTTAGCGCTACAGGACACGCATTTGAGTGATTAATTTTGTACTTAAACCATTTATTTTTCAAGATTTTTGAATTACAAAGAAAGTTTTTTGTGATACATTTCAATCCATTGCTGTAATCTGTAACACCTGAGGGTACAATTACATTAATCGTCAAGGGGGTAGACGCCTATTTTGTGTACCATGTGTTTGGCAATCACAAGGAGCCCTAGCTAATATGGTATTTGCTCATACAACTTTACACATCGGTACCATATTTCTCTAACACATACACTCCTGGAATTGGAAAAAAGAACACATTGACACCGGTGTGTCAGACCCACCATACTTGCTCCGGACACTGCGAGAGGGCTGTACTAGCAATGATCACACGCACGGCACAGCGGACACACCAGGAACCGCGGTGTTGGCCGTCGAATGGCGCTAGCTGCGCAGCATTTGTGCGCCGCCGCCGTCAGTGTCAGCCAGTTTGCCGTTGCATACAGAGCTCCATCGCAATCTTTAACACTGGTAGCATGCCGCGACAGCGTGGACGTGAACCGTATGTGCAGTTGACGGACTTTGAGCGAGGGCGTATAGTGGGCATGCGGGAGGCCGGGTGGACGTACCACCGAATTGCTCAACACGTGGGGTGTGAGGTCTCCACAGTACATCGATGTTGTCGCCAGTGGTCGGCGGAAGGTGCACGTGCCCGTCGACCTGGGAACGGACCGCAGCGACGCATGGATGCACGCCAAGACCGTAGGATCCTACGCAGTGCCGTAGGGGACCGCACCGCCACTTCCCAGCAAATTAAGGACACTGTTGCTCCTGGGGTATCGGCGAGGACCATTCGCAACCGTCTCCATGAAGCTGGGCTACGGTCCCACACACCGTTAGGCCGTCTTCCGCTCACGCCCCAACATCGTGCAGCCTGCCTCCAGTGGTGTCGCGACAGGCGTGAATGGAGGGACGAATGGAGACGTGTCGTCTTCAGCGATGAGAGTCGCTTCTGCCTTGGTGCCAATGATGGTCGTATGCGTGTTTGGCGCCGTGCAGGTGCGTGCCACAATCAGGACTGCATACGACCGAGGCACACAGGGCCAACACCCGGCATCATGGTGTGGGGAGCGATCTCCTACATTGGCTGTACACCTCTGGTGATCGTCGAGAGGACACTGAATAGTGCACGGTACATCCAATCCGTCATCGAAGCCATCGTTCTACCATTCCTAGACCGGCAAGGGAACTTGCTGTTCCAACAGGACAATGCACGTTCGCTTGTATCCCGTGCCACCCAACGTGCTCTAGAAGGTGTAAGTCAACTAACCTGGCCAGCAAGATCTCCGGATCTGTCCCCCATTCAGCATGTTTGGGACTGGATGAAGCGTCGTCTCACGCGGTCTGCACGTCCAGCACGAACGCTGGTCCAACTGAGGCGCCAGGTGGAAACGGCATGGTAAGCCGTTCCACAGGTTTACATCCAGCATCTCTACGATCGTCTCGCCGACATTGTGCATGCTCTGTTGCCTGTGTCTATGTGCCTGTGGTTCTGTCAGTGTGATCATGTCATGTATCTGACCCCAGGAATGTGTCAATAAAGTTTCCCCTTCCTGGGACAATGAATTCACGGTGTTCTTATTTCAATTTCCAGGAGTGTATGTATTGGCCAGTGCCCAAAAGAGTTTGTAAATTTTTTTGTGGAGAGCATGGGGGCTATGTAAGTAGGCTGTTTAGGTTTTCTTATTGGTAACGCCAAGTAGCGCTCTGTATGAAAAATCACTGGCTGTGCTGTGTGCAGTCTGTGGCTAGTCTGCATTGTTGTCTGCCATTGCAGTGTTGGGCAGATGGATGTGAACAGCGCGTAGCGTTGCGCAGTTGGAGGTGAGCCGCCAGCAGTGGTGGATGTGGGGAGAGAAATGACGGAGTTGTGAAATTTGTAAGACTGGATGTCATGAACTGCTATATATGTCATGACTTTTGATGATATTAAGGTAAATACATTGTTTGTTCTCTATTAAGATCTTTTATTTGCTAACTATCCCTATCAGTAGTTAGTGCCTTCCGTAGTTTGAATCTTTTATTTAGCTGGCAGTAGTGGCGCTCGCTGTATTGCAGTAGTTCGAGTAACCAAGATTTTTGTGAGGTAAGCAATTTGTGAAACGTATAGGTTAATGTTAGTCAGGGCCATTTTTTTGTAGGGATTATTCAAAGTCAGATTGCGTAGCGCTAAAAATATAGTGTGTCACTTTAAGCACAGTCATGTATAATTTCTCTAAGGGGACGTTTCAAAGTGTCAACCATCATTTCAGTGCAAATGTTTTCTTTACTGATGAGGCATCATTCCAACGTGATCAAATTGTAAATTTTCACAATCAACATGTGTGGGCTGACGAGAATCCGCACGCAATTGTGCAATCACGTCATTAACTCAGATTTTCTGCGAACATTTGGGCAGGCATTGTTGGTGATGTCTTGATTGGGCCCCAATGCTCTTCCACCTACGCTCAATGGAGCACGTTATCATGATTTCACACGGGATACTCTACCTGTGCTGCTAGAACATGTGCCTTTACAAGTACGACACAACGTGTGGTTCATTCACAATGGAGCGCCTGCACATTTCAGTCGATGTGTTCGTACACTTCTCAACAAGAGGTTCGGTGACCAATGGATTGGTAGAGGTGGACCAATTACATGGCCTCCACGCTCTCCTGTTCTCAACCCTCTTGTCTTTCATTTATGGGGGCATTTGAAAGCTCTTGTCTATGCAACCCCGTTACCAAATGTTGAGACTCTTCGTGCTCGTATTGTGGACGGCTGTGATACAATACGCCATTCTCCAGGGTTGCATCAGCGCATCCGTACGACGGAGGGTGGATGCATGTATCCTCGCTAATGGAGGATATTTTGAACATTTGTTGTAACAAAGTGTTTGAAGTCACGCTGGTACGTTCTGTTGCTGTGTGTTTCCATTCCATGATTAATGTGGTTTGAAGAGAAGTAATGAAATGAGCTCTAACATGGAAAGTAAGCGTTTCCGGACACATGTCCACATAACATATTTTCTTTCTTTGTGTGTGAGGACTATTTCCTGAAAGTTTGGCCGTACCTTTTTGTAACACCCTGTATATCCATTCTGACGAAAGGTAACCTCAAGATCGGCTAACCCAGCTGACGAACTATCAGCGTTTACAACGACTTGGGACATGTGAACCAAAGTACGATGTACCCCTTCACGCAGAGCCGAGTGGTGACAAATACCGGTATGTGAGTAGGGGGGTTGCTATAAACGTCATATCCCAACATACCATCAACCTTCCCTCTGACCGAGCGAGATGGCGCAGAGGTTAGCACACTGCATTCACATTCGGAAGGGCGACAATTCAAACCTGCGTCCGGCCATCCTGATTTCTATTTTCCGTGACTTTCCTAAAGCGCTTCAGGCAAATGCCGAGATTGTTCGTTTGAAACGGCACGGTCGACTTCCTTCCCCATCCTTCCCTAATCCGATGTGACCGATGACCTCGCTCTTTGGTCCCACCCCCCAAATTAACCAACTAGTCAACCTTCCTCCTGGCCAATAAATCAAGGAAGAGTAAGCAGCTATCCTTTTCCAACTCCTGCGTGAAACCAGTATTGGGGTAGACAGAACTGAGGTTTTCTAAAAAACTGTCCAGATTCTCACTGGAATGATGTAGGGAGGTAATGGTCATCCTATGGAACATAACAAGGAGATTCTGGCATCCACTTCCAGCCATTGCAAATAGAGACGGAGGTTTTTGCTTAAATGCTGCGTAGAATCCTGCTCTCTCCCTTGTCAAAAAAAACTGAGGGACAGAGTTAATGCTACCTCACTCATTTTACAGTAAGTTTCACTATCCATCACTTACAGCGTCGGTCATATTTCACCGTGCAGTGGCGCTAGTGTTTACAGTGTGTATGTATGCGTGTGTGTGATCTTTCCGGAATTGTTCTGCAAACCGATGATTTAAATTCACTTGCACGTCATTTAGTTGCTGCAGTTTTGCCTTGAAAGTGACAGAGTGGTCACCTGTCAAAATATCGGCCGTTGTCGACAACGTCAACCAGCTGCGCACCCGTTAAATTATTTGAAGATTGTATACTCCTGGAGGAACATACGTCTGACAATTTCTTGTTGCCTTAAGGGTGTGTCCTATCGACTGATCCCTTCCTTAATTCAAGTTACGCCATGAATGTATGTTCTCTTCATTTCGATTCAGTACCTCTTCGTTCGTTATCCAATCTACCTACCTTACCTTAAGCAGCATTCTGTATCACCTTAAGTCGTCGCTTCGCTTTTGTTAACCCAGGTCAGTCCTGAGGTGCTGCTGCCGTCGGAAGCTGCGGTCGCATTCCGCGAGTTGCCCCGGCGTTCTCCGAGGAATTGCCGGGCCCTCTGCTGCGGTTTGCCCGTCTCTGTAGAATCGCTCCGCCCCCTGATATCTCAGAATAAACGGCTTGTTTTCCAAGTACGCACAACGCTAACCACGTGGTCCGCTGTCATCAGTTAGGAATCTCCGTCTGTGTGGCGTAACTATCGGTTTAACGTTTCATAGTAACGGAACTACTGTAGCATTCTCGGCATTCTGTCTACGCGTGACGACCAGTCCGAAAGCGTACCTGCCTTATTTAGTTGTGTAAAGGCAGTCTGCTATTCTCTCAGTGGAGAGGAACCAACGAGTTTCTTTTAGGGGGAAAGCAGTACCCGCCCTTCACAAAGATCAAACGACTGCATTTCCCCAATGGCTGTGTTACTGACTCGCGAAATGGGTAACGGATGGGCTACGACCTGTCTATCTGACATTTTACAATCGGAGCGTTCGTGAGGACGACGGTTCAGAGCCGCATCCGACTATCCAGATTTACATTTTCCATCATTTCCGTAAGTCGCACCAGGCAAATGCTGCGATGGTTCCTTCAAAAGGGTACTGCCGATTTCCCTCCCCATCCTTTAGATATCCGAATTGTGCTGCAATGACTGAGCAGTTGGTGGGATCGTTAAACTGTACACTGACGTGAAACTTCCTGGCAAATTAAAACTGCGTGCCGGTCCGAGACTCGAAATCGGGACCTTTTCCTTTCGCGGGCAAGTGCTCTACCAACTGAGCTACCCAAGCACGACTCACGCCCAGTCCACAGAGCTTCAATTCCGCCAGTACCTCGTCTTCTACCTTGCCCACGAAAGGCAAAGGTCCTGAGTTCGAGTCTCGGTCCAGCACACACTTTTAATCTGCCAGGAAGTTTCATATCAGCGCACACTCCGCTGTAGAGTGAAAATTGTACACTGACGTGTCAAATGTCATGGGATACCTCCTAATATTGTGTCGGACCTCGTTTTGCCCAGAGTAGTGCAGCAACTCGAAATGGAATGGTCTCAACAAATAGCTGGATGTCCTCTGCAGAAATATTGAGCCATTCTCCGTCTATAGCTGACGATAATTGCGAAAGTGTTGCCGGTACAGGAAGTTGACGCCAACTGATATCTGGATTATGTCCCATAAATGTTAGATGGGCTTCATGTCGGGCGATCGGGGTGATAACATTCCCTTGAATTGTCAAGAACGTTCTTCCAATCAATTTGCAAACATTTGTTGCCCGGTCACCTGTCGCATTGTCATCCATACGAATTCCATTGTTGCTTCGGAACATGACATCGATGAATGGCTGAAAATGGTCTCCAAGCAGTCGAACATAAACACAGTCTACACCATTATGGAGCCACCACCAGCTTGTACAGTGTCTTGTTGAGAGCCCGGGTCCATTGCTTCGATTAGATTAGATTAGATTAGATTTGTACTTGTTCCATAGATCATGAATACGACACTTCGTAATGATGTGGAACGTGTCAGATTAATGAAAGGTGTCTACACAAGATATTACATTACACAAAATATTACATGACACTTAATATTTTTAGTTTTTTGTGGGGGTTGGGGAAATTACCCACTTACTATATCCAAAAATTCATCTAATGAGTAGAAGGAGTTGCCATTAAGAAATTCTTTTAATTTCCTTTTAAATGCTATATGGCTATCTGTCTGACTTTTGATGTTATTAGGTAAGTGACCAAAGACTTTCGTGGCAGCATAATTTGCCCCCTTCTGAGCCAAAGTTAGATTTAACCTTGATTAGTGAAAATCATCCTTTCTCCTAGTGTTGTAGCCATGTACACTGTTATTACTTTTGAATTAGTTCAGACTCTTAATAACAAATTTCGTAAGTGAATATATATATTGTGAAGATCTCTATCTCTTTATATAAGTGTCTGTAGGATGATCTTGGATGAGCTCCAGCAATTATTCTGATTACACGCTTTTGTGCAATGAACACTCTTTTACTTAATAGTGAGTTACCCCAGAATATGATGCCATAGTAAAGAATGAAAATAGGCATGGTAAGCTAATTTACTCATTTGTATATTGCCAAAATTTGCAATGACCCTAATAGCATAAGTAGCTGAACTCAAACGTTTCAGCAGATCCTCAGTGTGTTTATTCCAGTTCAACCCCTCATCAATGCATACACCTAGAAATTTTGAATATTCTACCTTAGCTACCGATTTCTGATCGAAGTCTATGTTTATCAATGGTGTCATTCCTTTCACTGTGTGGAACTGTATATATTGTGTTTTGTCAAAGTTTAATGAGAGCCTTCGTGGGGTCTACGCCACATTCGAAGCCTACCATCAGCGCTTACCAACTGAAATTGGGACTCGTCTGGCCAGTCCACGGTTTTCCTGTCCTCTACAGTCCAACCGATATGGTCACCAGCCCAGCAGAGGCGCTGCAGGCGATGTCGTGCTGTTAGCAAAGGCCCTCGCATGGGTCGTCTGCCGCCGTAGCCCATTAACGCCAAATTTCGCCTTACTGCTCTAGTGGATACGTTTATTGTACGTCTAACATTGATTTCAGCGGTTATTTCACGCAGTGTTGCTTTTGTGTTAGCACTGACAGCACTGAGCTACCGCCGCTCTCTCGGTAGTTAAGTGAAGGCAGTCGGGCACTGTGTTATCCGTAGTGAGAGGTAATGCTAGAAATTTGATATTCTCGGCACAATCTGGACTTTGTGGATCTCGAAAAATTGAATTCCCGAACGATTTCCGAGATTGTCTCAGGTGTATAGCTGCATCTACCATTCCGTTTTCGAAATCTGTTGATTTCCATCGGGCGGCCGTAATATACCCACGTCGGAAACCTTTTCACGTGAATCTCCTGAGTACAAATGACAGCTCCGGCAATGCGCTACCTTTTTATACCTTGTGCACTCGATACTACTGCGACCTGTATGTGGATATATCGCTACTCCATGGCTTTGTAGCCTCAGTGAACGAGGGTGAGTCAAATGAAAACCTTAAATTTGTAATAACAAATCGAAATTTCGCGACATTATCCTGTAAGTTGGTAAGCGTGCTACAAACAGCGTGCAGAATGGCCTGTAGGTGGCAGCACATATGCCGTCGCAGTATCAGTATAAAGATGGCCGCCCCACTTGCGACTTGCACCAGGGAAGAACAGCGTTCTGTTATTCGGTTTTTGCATAGTGAAGGTGTGAAACCTATTGAAATTCATCGACGAATGAAGGTTCAGTACGGTGATGCATGTTTGTCACAGCAGCAAGTCTACGAATGGAATAGGAAGTCCGCAAATGGTGTGACTTCAGTAGATGATGCTCCTCTTCAGGTCAGGCACAACGAGTTGTGACTCCACAGAACATTGCAGCAGTTGAAGCCATAGTGAAGGAAAACCACCGAGTGACACTGAATGACATTGCACGATGTTTACAGATTAGTCATGGGTCAGCACACAACATTGTGCATGATGTGCTCCAGTTTCACAAAGTGTTTGCAAGATGGGAGCCACGACAGCTGACCCCTGAAATGAGAGAACGATGTGTTGATGCTTGTGAAGAACTTCTTCGGCGCTTGAACGAGAAGGTGATGGCTTCCTTGCAAGAATCGTTACTGGGGATGAAACCTGGGTTCAATTCCACCAATTGGAAACGAAGAGAGCGAGCAAGGAATGGCGCCATTCTTCATCACCAAAACCAAAGAAGTTTCGAACAGAACCATCAGCAGGGAAGGTTATGCTGACTCTCTTTTGGGACGAAAAAGGTGTCATTTTGGAGCATTACATGCCTAGAGGAACCACTGTCACCAATGCATCATAAATGGATTTCCTAAAAAATCTGCCAGCCCCGGTGGTCGTGCGGTTCTAGGCGCTCCAGTCCGGAGCCGCGCTGCTGCTACGGTCGCAGGTTCGAATCCTGCCTCGGGCATGGATGTGTGTGAAGTCCTTAGGTTAGTTAGGTTTAATTAGTTCTAAGTTCTAGGGGACTGATGACCACAGCAGTTGAGTCCCACAGTGCTCAGAGCCATTTGAACCATTTTGAACCTAAAAAATCATCTGCTGCCTGAAATCAAATCAAAGCGATGTGGATAGCTGTCAGCAGGTGTCCTTTTGCAACATGACAATGCAAGGCACCACAGTGCCAGTACAACAGTTGCAACAATCCCAGACCTGCATTTTCAGTTTCTTCCTCATCCACCATACCCACCAGACCTTGCCCCAAGTGATTTCCATATGTTTGGATCACACAAAGACGCAATAGGAGGAAAGAAGTACCGTTCTGATGAACAGGTACGCCACGTGGAGCATGAGTGGTTGCGTGGACTGCCAAAAGAATTTTTTTCTAAGGGAATTTATGCACGTTGTAAGCGCTGGAGGACTTGCGTTGAGCATGGGGGAGGTTCTGTTGAAAAGTGATACAGCTCTGTACCATTTCTGCACAATAAATAATATTTAAAAAAATATTTAAGGTTTTCATTTGACTCACCCTCGTATGTTGAGCGTTTTTACTTTTTTCTCTACAATTATTACCCGCAGATCCACAATTGCCAGGGGTGACGGTGTAGTATTCATCTTCCTAGGTGCGGGTGTGTGCTCGGCCGGTGGCTACAGTATACACCAGAGCTGGTTTAAAATACCTGGGCGAATGGAGGCGGTGAGCTGCACTTCCCTCAATTCCCCTAAACGATTAGTGCTGGAGACCGACAAGGCTGCCACAAGGGTGAATTATTTTCCCAAGATGACGGGTGTTTCCCAGCACCTGTTGGGGAATCAAGTTTTGAAAAGCCCTGGCAGTAAGCAGCATTTTGTAGTGGATTCTTGATAGCGTGAACGGGAAATGTCCGATGAAATTGCCTGCATGTGGCTGAATGGCCTAAATGTTGAAACATCCGTCGTAGCGTTGTATGGAGCCCGCGAGGAAGTCGATCGGCAGCCCTCCTGTGTGCTGGGAACGTGAGCCTTCTGGTGCTGGTTCAAGAGTGGAAATTTTGGAAATTTGTGATAAGATCTTAAGGGGCTAAACTGCCGAGGTCATCGGTCCCTAAACTTACACACTATTTCGTCTAACTTAAGCAAACTTGCGCTAAAGACAACACACACAACCATGCCCGAGGAAGGACTCGAACCTCCGACAAAAGGAGCCGCGAGGACAGTGACAAGGCGCCCGAGACCGAGCGGCTACCTCGCGCGGCGGTTCGAGAATATTTAGGGTTTGGAGATTTAGTGATCCGCCGTTATACGCGAAGTATGATGTGGTGACGAAAGTCATGCGGAAGCGATATGTCCCTATACAGATAGTGGTAGTCTCGTGGACACCTGGTATAAAAAGGCTGGGCATTGGTGGAACTGTCATTAGCACTCAGATGTTTCATGTGAAAAGGTTTCCGACGTGATTATGGCCGCACTACGGGAACTAACAGACTTTCAAGGCGGAATTGTAATTGCAGCTAGACGCATGGGACACTCAGTTTCGAAAATCGTTCGCGAATTCAATTTTCCGAGATCCACAACGTCAAGACTGTGCCGAGAATATCAAATTTACCTCTCACCAAGGACAACGCAGTGACAGACGGCCTTCGATTAATAACACAGTGCAGCTGTGTTAGCTTAGAGTTGTCAGTGCTAATCGAGAAGCAATACTGCGTGAAATAACAGCAGAAATCAATGAGCACGAACGACGAACGTATCCGCCAGGACAGTGCGGCGATATTTGGCTTTAATGAACTAAGGCAGCAGACGACTGACTCTAGTGCCTTCCCTAACAGCAGAACATTGCCTGCAGCGCCTTTCCACGGTTCGTGACCACATCGGATGGATCCTAAACGACTGGAAAACTGTAACCTGGTCAGAGGAGTCCCGATTTCGGTTGGTAAGAGCTGATGGTAGGGTTAGGGTGTGGCGCAGACCCCACGAAGCTAAGGAACTGTGCGAGCGGGTGGTTTCTCCATAATGGTGTAGACTGTGTTTACGTGGAATGGACTGGGTCCTCTGGTTCACCTCAACCAATCATTGACTGGCAGTGGTTATGTTCAGCTACTTGGAGACCATCTGCAGCCATTCATGGATTTCATGTTCCCAAACAGCGATGGAATTTTTGTGGATGACAATTCGCCATGCCACCTAGCTGCAATTGGTCGCGATTGGTTGGAAGAACATTCTGGCCAGTTCGAGCGATTGATCTGGCCATCCAGACCGGCTGACATGAACGCCATCGAACGTTTATAGGAAATAATCGAGAGGTCGGTTAGTGCATAAAATCCTGCACCTTTAGTAACTTCACAATTATGGACGGCTATAGAGGTTGGTCCATTGAGCATGATCAGGCCAAATATCTCACGAAATAAGCGTCAAACGAAAAAACTACAAAGAACGAAACTTGTCCAGCTTGAAGGCGGAAACGAGATGGCGCTATGGTTGGCCCGCTAGATAGCGCTGCCATAGGTCAAACGGATATCAACAGCGTTTTTTTTTTTTACGTAGAAACCCCCACTTTTTATTACATATTCGTGTAGTATGTAAAGAAATATGAATGTTTTAGTTGGACCACTTTCTTCGCTTTGTGATAGATGGCGCTGTAATATTCACGAACATATGGCTCACAATTTTTGACGAACAATTGATAACAGGTAGGTTTTTTAAATTGAAATACAGAACGTAGGTTCGTATGAAAATTTTATTTTGGTTGTTCCAATATGATACATGTACCTTTGTGAACTTATCATTTCTGTGAACGCATGCTGTTCCAGCGTGATTACCTGTAAATACCACATTAATGCAATAAATGCTCAAAATGATGTGCGTCAACTTCAATGCATTTGGCAGTATGTGTAACGACATTCCTCTCAACAGCGAGTAGTTCGCCTTCCGTAATGTTCGCACATGCATTGACAATCCACTGAAATGGTTCAAATGACTCTGAGCACTATGGGACTCAACTGCTGTGGTCATTAGTCCCCTAGAACTTAGAACTACTTAAACCTAACTAACCTAAGGACATTACACACATCCATGCCCGAGGCAGGATTCGAACCTGCGACCGTAGCAGTCGCACGGTTCCGGACTGCGCGCCTAGAACCGCGAGACCACCGCGGCCGGCGGACAATCCACTGACGCATGTTGTCAGGCGTTGCCAGTGGATCACGATAGTAAATATCCTTCAACTTTCTCCACAGAAAGAAATCCGGGGACGTCAGATCCAGTGAACGTGCGGGCCATGGTAAGGTACTTCGATGACAAATCCACCTGTCATGAAATATGCTATGCAATACCGCTTCAACCGCACGCGAGCTATATGCCGGACATCCATCATGTTGGAAGTACATCGCCATTCTGTCATTCAGTGAATCATCTTGTAGTAACATCGGTAGAACATTACGTAGGAAATCAGCATACATTGCACCATTTAGATTGCCATCGATAAAATGGGGGCCAATTATCCTTCCTCCCCTAATGTCGCGCAATGCATTAACCCGCCAAGGTCGCTGATATTCCACTTGTCGCAGCCATCGTGGATATTCCGTTGCCCAATAGTGCATATTATGACGGTTCGTCGCTAAACAGAACGCGTGCAAAAAATCTATCATCGTCCCGTAATTTCTCTTGTGTCCAGTGGTAGAACTGTACACGACGTTCAAAGTCGTCGCCATGCAATTCCTGGTGCATAGAAATATGGAACGGGTGCAATCGATGTTGATGTAGCATTCTCAACACCGACGTTTTTGAGATTCTCCATTCTCGCGCAGTTTCTCTGCTACTGATGTGCAGATTAGCCGGGACACCGGCTAAAACACCTACTTGGGCATCATCATTTGTTGCAGGTCGTGTTTGACCTTTCACATGTGGCTGAACACTTCCTGTTTCCTTAAATAACGTAACTATCCGGCGAACGGTCCGGATACTTGGATAATGTCGTCCAGGATACCGAGCAGCATACATAGCACACGCCCGTTGGGCATTTTGATCACAATAGCCATACATCAACACGATGTCGACCTTTTCCGCAACTGGTAAACGGTCCATTTTTACACGGGTAATGTATCACGAAGCAAATACCGTCCGCGCTGGCGGAATGTTACGTGATACCACGTACTTATACGTTTGTGACTATTACAGCGACATCTATCAAAAGCGAAAAAAGTGGTCCAACTAAAACATTTATATATCTTTACGTACTACACGAATATGTAATAAAAATGAGGGTTCCTATTTTTTAAAAAAACGCAATTGATATCCGTTTGACCTATGGCAGTGCCATCTAGCGGGCCAACCATAGCGCCATCTGGTTTCCCCCTTCAAGCTAGACGAGTTTCGTACTTTGTAATTTTATCGTTTGATGCTTATCTCGTGAAATATTTGGCACGGTCACTATCAATGGACCACCCTGTAGAGGGAGCATGGTTCAATCCAATGACTTGTTGAGTCCAGGCTAAATAGAGTTGCTGCCTATGCTGGACAAAAGGCGGCCCGACACAACGTTATTAGCTATCCAAAGACTGTTATCATCTCAGTGTATTTCTTCCGCCGAGAAAAGTTTCCGAGTCAGTTTGCGGGACAATATGTCGCTTAATTTTTCTTGACTCACCCACGACTGTGTGTGCCTGGGTCTTTGCCCTGGCCGCCGAGTGAGGGTTCTAGAGACGTTACGGGAGCTACGACCACAGCGATTATTTCAACGATTCAGTGGTCGTTTATCAATTTGGAGGTACATTGCTTTTGGTGTCTAGTAACTGCTGGGTACATCTCTAATTGCTCGTGAATATACAACCAAATGACTATTCAAGTTGGTGTGTATTATCTAGGAGTCTGCAGACGTACCTTCACACTTACTGTAAAATATGGTCCATACATTGCCGAAGATAACACGGCAGATGAATGTGAGAGGTATCGCATGATCAGCTTAATGGCTCATGCATCCAGGTTACTGACAACAAGAGTATGCAGAACCGAAAAGAAAACTAAGGGTCTGTTACATGACGATCAGTTTGGATTTCGGAAATGTAGTTGCACCAGACGGGCAGTTCTGACGTTGTGAGTGATGTGGCAGCAAGACTTACGAAAAACGAAGGCACGTTCTTAGGATCTGTTAAACTGGAGAAAGCGTTCTATACTGTAAAACTGTAGAATAAGTAGGAAATTCTGTAAAAAATAGTAATAAGCTATAAGTAACGACGAGTTATATACAATGTGTATAAGAACTAATAGTAAAAAGTAAGAATGGAAGACTAAGAACGAATTGTTCGATTTAAAGGATGAAAAACAGGAATGTGCTTCTTCGCCCCTACTGTTCGATCTATATACTACAGAAACAATGATGGAAATAAAAGAGAGGTTCAGGAGTGGACTTAAAATTCTGGGTTACATTGATATGAAAATAAGATTCGCTAACGACATGGTATCCTCAGTGAAACTGAAAAAGAATTGCAGGATGTGTTGAATAATATGAACAGTCTAATGAGTACATAATATGAACCGACAGTAAGTCAAAGAAATACGAAGCTAATGAGGAAAAGCAGAAATGAGATTAGCGCTGAATTGGGATCCAAGAATTAGAGAAGTTAAGGAATTCTGCTACCTTGGAAGCAAAATAACCCATTACGGACGAATCTAAGAAGGACATCAAAATCAGATTAGCTCAAGCAAAGACGGCATCCTTGACGAACACAAATCTGCTAGTATAAAGCATCGGTCTTAATCTGAGGATGACATTTCTGAAACAATACGCTTGCAGCACAGCATTGTGTGGTAATAGATCATGGACTGTTGGAGAACAGGAAAAGAAGGGAATCGACGCTTTTGAGATGTGATGCTGCAGAATGATGTTGAAAATTAGGGGTATTGTTAACGAATGAGGAGTTTCTATGCAGAATCAACGAAGAAAGGAACGTAGGAAAACATGGAAAGGAAGAAGCCACAGAACGATAGGACATCTGTTAAGATATCAGCGAATGGCTTTCATAGGCACTAGAAGGAGCTCTAGAGGGTAAAAAAGTGTAGAGAATGACAGAGATTGAGGACGTAAGGTGCAAGTGCTACTCTGAACGAAGAGGTTGGCACAGGAGAGGAATTTGTGGCGAGCCGCGTCGAACAGTTAGAAGACAAACGTTTAAAAAAACCCGCTCGATGTCCTGAATGTGTGGAAAGGTTACGGTGTAAATTTCCACTATCCTAAGCTGGTAACTCCTTTTAAATGATAAGCGAAGCATCAGAGTAACGAGCATTCCTTCTACTGCTATTGTGTGTTACCAGTCGGCCGAAGGTGAAACGTACTACGGCAGTATAATTTAAAAAAAGCCTTGTGGAATAGGAAGGGGCCTCGTATTACGTAGTCTTTACTTGATTAGTCATTGTGACCATCGAACTAAAAGAAACGTCAAGATTGCATTCCTTCTTTCTGCGCAGTCAGCTTGACTTAAGGCCGTATCTGTAGCGAATCAACAGAAGAGCTCTTCAAAGAGGTATCTAGGACAAGGCTGGAGCCGTTATCCCGAGTAGAACTATTCATAACAGAGGGTGACCCCAATAACTAGTTCGTGTTCCTGTGGCTGATTGTTAAAGCACTCTAAACACTTTTCAGTTATTTTTGTAGTCTTCGAATGCATACATGAACAGTAGCAAGACAAAGTACTTGGGAGCAGCATTCATCTTTTCCTTCACCGGTACCTAAACAAAAGTCAAGGAAATGAAATTTCACGCCTGCAATGCCACGAAGCCATGAGACTAATGCCCGTGCCTACGAAGTAGTAATGTCTATCAAAAGAGACGTATTTGACGGCAGTAAATGAGGGATGGATTCAACTGGTATTTATTCAAAGAGAAATAAGACATTAGAGTTCCAAATCCAAAATATAATACTGATCAACAGAAAGTTATGAACACAATTAAAGACGTTACCTATAATATTCACATATATGCTCTCGGGGCGGGAAAAGCACATGTCAAACAAGTTTAATGGGAAAATATGTGACTTTTAAACAGTCACACAGTACTTCCCACATCAAGCGAGGTGGCGCAGTGGTTAGCACACTGGACTCGCGTTCGGGAGGACGACGGTGCAAACCCGCATCCAGCCATCCTGTTTTTAAGTTTTCCATGATTTTCATAAATCGCATCAGGCAAATGCCGGGATGGTTCCTTTGAAAGGGCTTTCTCGACTTCCTTCCCTAATTCGATGGGGCCGATGACAACGCTGTTTGTTCCCCTCCCCGAACCAACTAACCAATAGTTTACACAATGACTAAAGGATTGGAAAATTACGCATGCTGCTTTCTTGTAGATTTCTCTGGCGTAGCTGTAAATTGGTAATTTTTGTGTAGAGTGCAGAAAATCAATAATGCTCGCAAATCAGGAGGAGAAAACAAATAAGTCGCCAGCCCGAATGGAATTCCAATTCGGTCTTACAGAGAGTATTCTAACGCATTGACCCCTTACTTAGCTTGCGTTTATCGCGAATGTCTCGCTCGCTACAAAGTCCCAAGTGGGTGGGAAAATACGTACATGACTCCTGTATATTACAAGGATAAAAGAACGGACCAAAATAATTACAGACCAAGAAGTATTGAACATATTCTGATTTCGAATATAAGAAATTTGTTTGAGTCTGAGAAGCTTAAGTCCAGAAATCAGCACGATTTTAAAAAGCTTACCCTTTTCTCGCATGATATACTGCGAACTATGGACGAAGGGCTATAAGCAGAATTCTTATGTCTAAATTTTCGAAAAGCATTGACACGGTGCCCCACTAAAAACTGTTAACAAAGGTACGAGCATATGGAATAAGTTCCCAGATACGTGAGTGCCCCGAAGAGTCCTTAAGTAATAGAACTCAGTACGTTGTCCTCGACGACGAGTGCCTCAGGGAAGTGTGATAGGGCCGTTTTTTTATATAAATAAATGATATGTCAGATAAGGTGGGGAGCAATCTGCGGTAGTTTGCTGATGATGCTGTGATGTACGGGAAGGTGTTGAAGTTGAGAAACTGTAGGAGGTTACAAGATGACTTAGACGAAATTTTTTGTTGGTTTGATGAATGGCAGCTAACTTTAAATGTAGCAAAGTAGGAAGAACAAAGCCATTACGTTCGGATAACACACTTGACATAGCCACGTTGTTTAAATATCCGGGCGTAACGTTGCAAAGCGATGTGAAATGGAACGAGAGTGGGAGGACTGTGGTAGAGATGGCGAATGATCGACTTCTGTTTATTGGAAGAATTTCGGGAAAGTGTGGATCATCTGTAAAGGAAACCGAATATAGGACGTTAGAGCGACGTGTACTACTCGAGTGTTTGGGATTCGCACCAGGTCGGATTAAAGAAAGACATTCAAGCAATTGAGAGACCGTCTACTAGATTTGTTACCGGCAAGTTCGAACAACACGGTAGTGTTACGGAGATGCTTCGGGACCTCAGTTGAGAATCCCTTGACGGAAGTAGGGATAGTAAAATCTGACCGGTTAAAACTGATACCGGTATTTTAGTTCTGTATAACCAGTAGTTTTCGGTTTTTGTTTTCTGTCGATTGTAACAGGTGTTATAATTTTTTTTGCTAATAACTGGGTAAAAGAAAAAACTAAATGTCAATTAGTCATGTGCAGCAGTGCAAAATCTTGTTATTCTTAAATAAACTGTTTTTAAGAACGAGTAGTTTTCATTCGTAAAACTTGCATTGCTTTGAAATATTGTGTTATTATGGAAAATGTGAAAAGCGATCAGTGCTATTTTAATAAAAATGCCGACAGAACGAGAAAGAAACACGTGGCATAAGAACTGGCATACCACTGCTGAGACAATATTTTACCTGTTACCCTGCCGCGTGGCCTACTAGGTTGTATGCATGTACTCGCACATGCGATGTTCAAGATTTGTCCATCTGGTCCATGTGGTGTTTCCTCACTGTCCTCGTGGATCATCAGTTGTATTACAGAATGGCACCACTTCCAGACTGGAAATATTTTACAAAGTGCAGTATCAGTGAAGTACGATGATCCATTTTCTTTAAGAGTTTAAAAGCAGGAGGAGCCACAACAAAATTGTAACATAATATAAGAAGAAAGCTTGAAACTTAACACTTCACTCATAGTTTATGATAAGAAATAGAAAGCAATGATCCACTGCCTGTAGCTATACAACGTTCTTTTACCTGCTTGTAGCCCTTGAAAACGTACAAATTAACACGAAAAATACATTTCCTTAATCTCAGTTTGCACTCTTTACCATTGACTATTCGTCGTGTCAACACAGTTGTATGATTCCCGATTACAATATGACTTTTGAACAAGTTTAAAAACATAGAGCCACTAAGAGAATACTGTTGATATTTTGTAGTAGTCAATCTCTTATCCAGAACAGCAGCGAACGATGGAGGGACCAACTTTTCTTCTATTTCTCTATTTAATTTAATATTTTGATTCTATGTATCCTGAACTGAGGGAATCAACTTTTGTCAGTCTTTCTTCGATTCCTACGTTTGCTACAGGAAATACTAGAAATTAAGAACCGAAAGTCGATCATTTCAGAAAAGGGTTATTTTGAGCGGCTTTAAGAGTCCGGTTCAACCGGCGTTGAAAAACTCGATTAACCGAAAACCTGTTGTTTCAGTGATAATCGCCATCCCTATGGGGTAGGCGACGTTCTTTTCGAAGAACACTACTGAGAAAACATAGAGAACCAGCATTTGAAACTGACTGCAGAACGCCGGCCGGGGTGGCCGAGCGGTTCTAGGCGCTACAGTCTGGAACCGCGCGACCGCTACGGTCTCAGGTTCGAATCCTGCCTCGGGCATGGATGTGTGTGATGTCCTTAGGTTAGTTAGGTTTAAGTAGTTCTAAGTTCTAGGGCACTGATGACCTTAGAAGTTAAGTCCCATAGTGCTCAGAGCCATTTCACTGCAGAACATACTGCTGCCAACGTACTATGAGCATAAGGACCAAGAAGACGAGAAACGAGAGACTAAGACTCACACGCAGGCATACAGATAGCCGTTTTTCCTTCGATCTATCTGCGAGAAGAAGAGAAAAGGAAATCATTAGCAGTGGTAAAAGTACCCTCCGCCATGCACAGTCCAGTGGCTTGTGCTGTATGGATGTAAATGTAGGTAAGTGTCTGCTCTGGTATCACGGCCTCGGTTACGGTTCAGATAAAGATAATGTGCAACAACCGGAAAGGTGCACCATAGAGCGAGAACATTAAGTTGTCGTGTGATACGTTAAAAAGAAAGAGGAACAGAAGACGGTAGATGGGAAGGGGTGGGGAAGTTCTGGCTGGCTTATCGGGAACAATCACGTCATCAGCCTCAGTTAGAGAGGACGAATGTAATTAGTCTTCTGCGCGAAGTTGAAAGAAATCTCTACTCGAGGTCACAAAACATTAACATTTCTTTTTTTAGACACTCTTCCATGTGTCTTGCACGAGATTCATAGTTTCGTGAATAGAGAGAACAAATTTTACAGGCTTCATTGGCCAATGCAGTATGCTGCTGTGCAATTTCGTTATCAAAATTGTAGGACGTTTTCAAAACTATAGTGGCTATCCAAAGCTGTTGATTTTTGTGAATATGCAACCTTTTATTGACAGTAGTGTAGTGATACGATGTAACGTGCGTATTTCAGATTGAGTTCTGAGTCATAAACTGACAAGTCCGCCTCAGATCTGAAGTTACTTTCATTTATTTAATAGTCAAATACAGTCATCAATAAAATTACAGAAAATTGGAATAGAGATCAGCATGAACATCATTTCCGCCCTTTTTATTGCTCATAAAAAGCATACATTGTATGTTGTACCACCATACAGCGAGACTTTCAGAGGTGGTGGTCCAGATTGCTGTACACACCGGTACTCTAATACCCAGTAAGACGTCCTCTTGCATTGATGCATGCTTGTATTCGCAGTGGCATACTATCCACAAGTTCATCAAGGCACTGTTGGTCCAGATTGTCCCACTCCTCAACGGCGATCCCTCGGAGTGGTTAGTGGGTCACGTCGTCCAAAAACAGCCCGTTTCAATCTATCCCAGGCATGTTCGATAGTATTCGTGTCTGGAGAACATGTTGGCCACTGTAGTGGAGCGATGTCGTTATCCTGAAGGAAGTCATCCACAAGATGTGCACAATGAGGGCACGAATTGTTGTCCATGAAGACGAATGCTTCGCCAATATGCTGCCGATATGGTTGCACTATCGGTCGAAGTATGGCATTCACGTATTGTACAGCCGTTACGGCGCCTCCCATAATCACCAGCGGCGTACGTCAGCCCCACTTAATGCCACCCCAAAACAGCAGGGAACCTTCTCCTTGCTGCACTCGCTGGACAGTGTGTCTGAGGGGTTCAGCCTGACCAGCTTGCCTCCAAACACGTCTCCGACGATTGTCTGGTTGAAGGCTTATGCGACACTCATCAGTGAAGAGAACGTGATGCCAATCCTGAGCGGTCCTTTCGGCATGTTATTGGGTCCACATGTCCCGCGCTGCATGATGTCGTGGTTGCAAAGATGGTCCTCGCCGTGGACGTCAGGAGTGAAGTTGCGCATCATTCAACCTATTACGCACAGTTAGAGTCGTAACACGACGTCCTGTGGCTGCACGCAAAGCATTTGTCAACATGGTGGCGTTGCTGTCAGGGTTTTTCCGGGCCATAATCCGTAAGTACCGGTCATCCACTGCAGTAGTAGCCCTTGGGTGGCCTGAGCGAGACATGTCATCGACAGTTCCTGTCTCTCTGTATCTCCTTCGTGTGAGAACAACATCGCTTTGGTTCACTCCAAGACTCCTGGACACTTCCCTTGTTGAGAGCCCTTCCTGGCAGAGCATCAATGCGGACACGATCGAACCGCGGTACTGACCGTCAGTTGAACTGCAGACAACACTAGCCGTGTACCTCCTTCCTGGTGGAATCACTGGAACTGATCGGCTCTCAGACCCCCTCCGTCTCATAGCCGCTTCTCATGCATGGTTGTTTACATCTTTGGGAGGGTTTAGTGACATCTCTAAAGAGTCAAAGGGACTGTCTCTGTGATACAATATCCACAGTCAACGTCTAGCTTCCGAAGTTCTGGGAACCGGGATGACGCAAAACTTTTTATGATGTACGTATTAATATGGGATTTAGATCGACCATGTTTTGTAAAAATCGTCTCCGTTGGCAAGGTTACTGCATACTTCAATCGCATTTACTCTCTGCCTCCACACAAACTTGCTTCTCTTCACTGGTTCGGAAATTAATTTTGAAAAATATCGTTGCAGGTTCTTGTTTTACTGACACGAGAGAGAAAATCTGGCAGGAGATTAACGGGGTGGAAGACAGTGATTAATTTCTTCATCTGGTACTGTTAAGACAAAAATCCGCCACCGATCGACAAAGAATACATATTAGATAGGTGCTTCCCAAACCTCACATTAATAAATACCTTTCCTCACTCGACATGTTATCATCTTCTCAAAACCAACCATCACTTCCACTTAAAATGTTATTCGCAATATTAAATTTTTTTTCGATGATCTATCATGTAACTGCGCAGAAATAAGTATCGCCAACTTGCGGCCAACCTTTAACTTTTATTCGTATCGTGGCTCAATAACTGAATGAAATACGCGCATCGAAGTACAACACAATATACAAATTTATTACTAAAAATAACATTTCTCAAGCTTCAACAACGAACGTAATGTCCGAGGACAATAGGCGAGGAAACATGGCCTTCGACGCGTTGTATCTAGTGGTTAGCCTCTGGGAGCACCTCGGCCTTGTGATGTGTCAGATATTCTCCCAGTAATCGGTAGTTACGTGAAAAAGAAACAGGACACAGTGCTGTATAGTTACAAAAGAAACATACGTCTGCTTCGAAAACACAATAAATCTTGTTAAAAAACGTAATACATACACTTCGTCGGCTCAAGCAGTAAACGAGTGTTGCAAATGAGTTTGTAATACTACAAGAGTCAATACAAATTTAGGGCTGCGAATATAATAGCCGGCAACAAACCTGGTAAAGATGGCAGCGAAGCATTACGTTACAGACCCATATCACTAATTAGTGTACTTTGTAAACTACTGCTCGTAGAAAGAATTCTGCTAAACCATTAATTAACTCAGTAACTACACTGCATCAAGCTCGTTTTCGAAAGAATCGCAGTCGCTGTGATCACATATTGGCACTAACATCTTTCATAGAAGCAGGGTTCCAATGCAAATTAAAGACTTCAGTAGCATTTGTTGATCTCACAGTCGCATTTGACACCGTATGACACCATGGCCTGCTACTTAAATTTGCAGAAATCATATCATGTAAAAAGTTGGTTAATTTAACGGATACCATGATCAGTAACGGACGATTTTAAGTATTCCTTGGAAACAACGGGAGTAGATGGCGAAGGCTGAATGATGGACTACCGCAGGGTTCTGTGTTATCACCAACCCTTTTTAATCTTTATACCAGCGATGTGCCCTTGCCTAGCACTAAAATGATATAATTAGCTGACGACCTAGCACTAGCTTATCAAGCAAGAAAACAAGAAGACTGTGAAGCATCTTTAACCACAGATTGACACATAATGGGCGACTATTTCAAGAATTGGAGACTGAAGCCAAAGCTGTCTAAAACGGAGGAAAAAGCCACCACCTTAGTAACCGTGAGGCAAATCGCAAATTAAATGTGGTCTTCGAAAACGTCCTTCTGGAATATAACCCATATCCAAAATACTTGGGTGTCAATTTAGACTGGGCTCTTAGCTTTAAGAACTATTTGGAAAACGTTGAAAAACGTGAACACCAGAACTGATATTGTCAGTAAATTGGCTGGGTAGGGATGTGGTTCAAATGCAGGTATTGTTTGTGTTGCTACATTGGCATTAGTTTACTCCACGGCAGAATAATGTGCTCTAGTATGGAAAAATAGTGTACCTGCATGCATACTTGACTTCAGATTTCATCAAGTAATGAGGATTATCACCCGGGTTCGATTCCCGGCAGGGTCGGGGATTTTCTCTGCCTCGTGTTGACTGGGTGTTGTGTGATGTCCTTAGGTTACTTAGGTTTAAGTAGTTCTAAGTTCTAGGGGACTGATGACCATAGATGTTAAGTCCCATAGTGCTCAGAGCCATTTGAAATTATTTTTGAGGATTATCAGTGGCACTACTAAATCTACATCACTTTAATGGCTTTCTGTATTATGTAATATTGCTCCACCATCAATAAGACGAAAAGCAGCAGCAATAAGAGAGTTCCACAAGTGTTTCACACACCTGAACCCACTTCTACATAATCAGCTGCGGAATACTCCTACCAGCAGACTCAAATCTAGAAAACCGCCCTGCCCAATGCAAGATGCGCCTGTTTTATGTGAGTGATGTCAAATCAAACATCTTTCACCCGTCTAGTTTCCAGACTTATTTTATTTGACTACTAGTTTTGGCGATTTACTACTCCATCTTCAGGCCCCTGACTGATGTGTAGGAAGATTCCACCTCGGTTCTGGTCGAAACAACGCCCAGCAATATTGGTATTAGTAGATTTCTGCTTGCTATAGCGATCACTTCAACCGTCATCTGCCGACAAATCTGGAATAGTAGCCATTGCCTGGAGTCTCGATGTCCTGAACTGAACAGGCATATATGAAAAGTTTGCAGCTCAGTCATCAGATGCGAGATCCCTAAAAGTGTCATGGACCGTGAAAGTAGCCGACAACCTCCCGCTCCAAAACGGACTGATACCGCAATAAATTTCGGGTGTGAACATAAATCCACTCAAATGAGAGGTGGATGAGATCTTCATTCACAACGGAACCATTAAGCACCATGTGAGACTTGCACTTAATGAAAAAAAAATGGACCATAAGTAATTAAGCGAAATAATTGAGAGTTATATAGTGAAGGGAGTTAATGTAATATTCGATAGAGTTACTAGGAGTCTGTTCTGTCTACCAGCCTCGGAGATGGGAAATGTAGAGAATCCTCAAAGGCCTTACTTGCAGCACGCGTCGTGCGGTAGCGTTCTCGCTTCCCGCTCCCGGGTTCCCGGGTTCGATTACCGGCGGGGTCAGGGATTTTCCCTGCCTCGTGATGACTGGGTGTTATGTGATGTCCTTAGGTTAGTTAGGTTTAAGTAGCTCTAAGTTCTAGGGGACTGATAACCATAGGTGTTAAGTCCCATAGTGCTCAGAACCATTTGAACCATGTTTGAACTTGCAGCACGGAAAAAGAAGTAATATCCGAAGGGTGGGATCTCGTCTTTACCGCTGATATCCTCACAAAAGGACCATCAGAACCTGGAAGGAGAGGATGATGATGACGATGATGTTTGGTTTGTGGGACACTCAACTGTGCGGTTATCGGGCCCGTACAAATTCACAAACCTTGCTTAGTCCAATCTTGCCACTTTCATGAATGATGATGAAATGATCAGGTCAACATAAATACCCATTCTCCTAGAGGCAGGTGAAAATCCCTGACCCCGTCGGGAAGAAGAGGAGGGGAGGGGAAGGGAGGCGGGGGAGTGTCGCAATACAGTTGCGAAGATGTGCGTTATAAGTTTTGCAATTTAGCGTTTTCCATTTTAGCTGGAGGTGAAGTCATGGTTATCAAACATTAGTAAAATATTAAAATTTTTCTCAGCCACATAAAATTCGTGGTAACAGAGATCGTCAGAAGACGTGTCTGATCTTCAGACAAAATAAACAGAAGTACTCTAAAAAGGTTAATACTTTAACAACCAAAACACAGTAAAATTGGCTAATTTCCCAGTCTCCGTCTTGATTTGCAGTCAGTCCTCTGCATATAGATTTGCAATCGTTGAACCCCCACAAATGTTTCCTGCTGAACATGGTCTTCTCAAATCGGCTGGCACAAGCGTTTCCTTTCGCTTGTAAAAACACCTCACTGACAGTGAGCCTAGGTTATTGAAACATTGTAAAATTTAAGATTGCAGTAGGGTGTAAAACAGAAGATTTGGTACTTAATTTGGTATGTAACATACCATTGGAGACCTAATAATATTAATTAACTAATGCATGTCTTCCTATGAATAAAATGTGGAGTAGTAAATTTTACGGTGGTTAAGTAGCAATGCAACTTTCTCCTCCCCCCCCCCCCCCCCCCCTCCCTTCAGTGTTCTTCGATTAATGAACATTTTCCACGATCACTGATTTGCACCGGTTCTGTCTAGAGGTGGCGAATAAACTTATCTGACAGATATCCCTATTCTATTCCCCCTGCGCTTACTCTTGTTACATGATTCCGAGGCGTTGCAGCCCGGTATTGCTCGACTACGATATTACTGCACATGGGAGTGATGGCGCTTCGGTCGACTTATCGTGAGTTTTTATCGTAGTATTTCAGGAGGGCACGCTGAGTCACTTGATAGTATACGCCCAGCTGTGCCGAAATCATTAACAGCACGATGCTCTTTCCTGAGTCACCGGTGTACTTATTTACTGCAAGTTTTTTTCCGATAACGGCCCTTGGAGGCCAAGCGTAAAAATATCGTGGCAGTGTAGTACGTTACTGACACGTGTCGTGGGTACACCAACAATCACGAAGCAGAACAAGCGATACGAATAGGTTTTACCGCCTGATGTGCAGAAGGAACAACGGTGCCAGCAGAATTTGAAGAGGATTGAATTTAAAGTAAAACGGAAACTGCTTTGTCCAACGGTTTTAATTTCTTTACGTTGTTTAAGTGTTCCCCTGTTTAAAGATTCTTGTACATTTCATCTCGTAATTAGAACCTGCTCTCGAAACACGTCGTGGTACTTGTAGCCTTATCACGACTTTTGTATGGCCGAGCCAAAACTTTTATTACTGTACTAAGTTTTGCAATGTCGTGCCGACCACTGTACAGTTAAGAAATGTAACTATAGTATAGTACAATGGATCTTTAATGGAGCAAAACGAGCAATCAGACACAATAAATGATTGCTTTTAACTACCACAAGTGTTAATAATATAAACGGTTTTATATTTAAGAAGCAGTTACCTATTAGCTGTGCATGTCGAGACTTGATACCGTATCATCACACTTTGCTTCAATTAAAAACTGGCCAGGTGCGAGTAGAACCGATGCACTGAGGGTTCCGTGCAAACTTAATAATGTATATACAGGCGGTTCATCAATTCGCAGAATCGAGAATCTTGGCTATTTTTGCTGTTCTCGACATCTGCCAGGATATCGGTCCCGGGGATTCCAAGTATTTCGAGAATGTTGTAATTGTTTAATTTAAAGTTTAAAGTCGGATAAAAATGGTTCAAATGGCTCTGAGCACTATGGGACTTAACTTCTGAGGTCATCAGTTCCCTAGAACATAGAACTACTTAAACATAACTATACTACGGACATCACACACATCCATGCCCGAGGCAGGATTCGAACCTGCGACCGTAGCGGTCGCGCGGTTCTAGACTGAAGCGCCTAGAACCGCTCGGCAACTCCGGCCGGCCTAAAATCGGATAACAAATGACCAATGAGATATGTTTTTCGTATAATATAAATATAAATTAACAAATTCTTGATTTTTTTCTTTCACTTGCAGTGTGATACCTTGGTCTGTGGTAAATTTCATGATTCTAGGTCAACGTATAAGCTATATGTGTTAATGAATGAGTTTGCGAGTATCAAAATGTGTGACTTAAATGGCCGTATCTATTGATTGCATTGACTTTGAAGCTTAAAGTTTTTGTACAACAAAGACACCATATACCTCAGTATGTGACATAAATTTCAACTTTATACGTCTACCCGTTACAGAGAAAAGATGTTTTCAACAGCCGGACAGACAAGCAGACTGATAAGGAAGTGGTCTTATAGGGGTTCCGTTTTAACTGATTGATGTACGAACTCCTAAAAATTAAATAACTACAACAATACTTAACATTTGTGAATCGTAGCGTCATTTTGGTGCTGTCAATAGTTTAGAGAGAATTTAGTGATATACTGCATATCATCTGTGTAAGAAACAATGGACATGTTCGTAGCCAGATGTACCAACGCGTGTATCCTGTACTACTGCTCTGTTCTGACCACAAAAAATTATCCCCGTGTTCTATTTTAATATTTCAATATGAGCTGCACTTAGATGAAACTAAGTACCTTTCTAAATACTGACTGCATCCACTGTCAGCGCTACGTTTAATATTCGTTGCAAAAGAACGCATATGTTATGATTACCTCGACTTCACATCCTTCGTAAATTTACACTAATCAATATGACGTAACATGCTACATTAAACTATACAAAATGAACGCAGATGTGGCCTGGCAAACATTTCCAGCCCCAGTTTGCTAACAGATCAGTGAGTGTGTAGTAGTTAGTGGGATCAAGGGCACAGAATGTTCAAATGTGAACTGTTGAGAAGCTCGGTAGGTATAAATGTTACACTATGAAATTATCTCATTAAAAAAAAAAATGTTAACTGTGTGTGAAAACTTATGGGACTTAACTGCTAAGGTCAGCAGTCCCTAAGCTTACACACTACTTAACCTAAATTATCTTATGGAGAAACACACACACCTATGCCCGAGGGAGGACTCGAACCTCCGCCGGGACCAGCCGCACAGTCCATGACTGCAGCGCCTCAGACCGCTCGAGTAATCCCGCGCGGCGGAATTATCTCATTAACCACGTGAGAACGACTCAGATAGTGGTTTGAAAATGGAAAAAAAAACAGGCTCGAAACTAGTCACCATTAACTTAAATGAGAACGCAACCAATACATAAACTTAAACAAACAGTAGTATTAAATAAAACTACTGGTCCATCTGCCAACGAAGTGGCGGTGTTCCACAAGTAAATTGTGGTACCGATGTAGTGCGTATCTTCGTTATGGATCAGGAGGAGGAGCAGGAGATTAGTGTTTAACATCCCGTCGACAACGAGGTCATTAGAGACGGAGCGAAAGCTCGGGTGAGGGAAGGATGGGGAAGGAAATCGGCCGTGCTCTTTCAAAGGAACCATCACGGCATTTGCCTGAAGCGATTTAGGGAAATCACGGAAAACCTAAATCAGGATGGCCGGAGACGGGATTGAACCGTCGTCCTTCCGAATGCGAGTCCAGTGTGCTAACCACTGCGCCACCTCGCTCGGTCGTTATGAAACAATCTGCACGCTTATTGTTGAGACTGCTATTCAAGTAGATGTGCATCCTCAGAAGAAAGAAAAGCATGACTATAACAAACTACTTCGCAGTATTTAGTTGTTATATCTGTATTACTAATGCATCCACTAGTTTCATAGTGATTCTCATCGAGCACAAACGAACGAATTTGACACTAATCATCTTTTACCTTCAGATCGCACTGTGTTCATAACATGCATATATCCCCATTAGACGTGTCACACTGCTGTACTAAATTAAAAATTCAGCACAACGCCCCGTTGTGACTCAAGGGATTGTTCCTGTCCTATGCTTTCTGCAGACACATAGCACTTTGCTGGAGATAGTGATACTGTATTTTACTGTCGCTAACAACAGGAAACTACGTATTAATGTTGGTGACGAGATGATTATGGAACAAAACTCGCGTTTGCATGGGAACTGCAAGGCCAGAGATGTCTGCATGGTTTCTACAAATCGCTTGAGGCCGGTGTGGATTGATGGTTCCTTTCAAAAGGACACGACAGATTTATCTCAGCACGATTTTCCTCTGCGAACTCGTTGTAGCCCTTTATTGGGATCTTAGTCGGAATGGCGTTATACCACAATTCTCCATCCTCCTACATCTCTTCTTATTCGCATTCCACCTTGGCGTTCAGCAAGTTGACGGATGTTGTGCTGTTCCACGGTGTAGAATGGATCAGATGAAACGCTTTTCAAGTCATCACTCTTTATGCTGATATTATACTGCCTCCGTCTGCAAGCCGTCGCTTGCCTTAATCATAAATACAGGGTGTTACAAAAAGGTACGGCCAAACTTTCACACACAAAGAAAGAAAATATGTTATGTGGACATGTGTCCGGAAACGCTTACTTTCCATGTTAGAGCTCATTTTATTACTTCTCTTCAAATCACATTTATCATGGAATGGAAACACACAGCAACAGAACGTACCAGCGTGACTTCAAACGCTTTGTTACAGGAAATGTTCAAAATGTCCTCCGTTAGCGAGGATACGTGCATCCAGCCTCCGTCGCATGGAATCCCTGATGCTCTGATGCAGCCCTGTAGAATAGCGTATTGTATCACAGCCGTCCACAATACGAGCACGAAGAGTCTCTACATTTGTTACCGGTGTTTGCGTAGACAAGAGCTTTCAAATACCCCCATAAATGAAGGTCAAGAGGATTGAGGTCAGGAGAGCGTGGAGGCCATGGAATTGGTCAACCTCTACCAATCCATCGGTCACCGAATCTGTTGTTGAGAAGCGTACGACCACTTCGATTGAAATGTGCAGGAGCTCCATCTTGCATGAACCACATGTTGTGTCGTACTTGTAAAGGCACATGTTCTAGCAGCACAGGTAGAGTATCCCGTATGAAATCATTATAACGTGCTCCATTGAGCGTAGGTGGAAGAACATGGGGCCCAATCAAGACATCACCAACAATGTCTGCCCAAACGTTCACAAAAAATCTGTGTTGATGACGTGATTGCACAACTGCGTGCGGATTCTCGTCAGCTCACACATGTTGATTGTGAAAATTTACAATTTGATCACGTTGGAATGAAGCCTCATCCGTAAAGAGAACATTTGCACTGAAATGAGGATTGACACAGTGTTGGGTGAACCATTCGCAGAAGTGTACCCGTGGAGGCCAATCAGCTGCTGATAGTGCCTGCACACGCTGTACATGGTACGGAAACAACTGGTTCTCCCGTAGCACTCCCCATACAGTGACGTGGTCAACGTTACCTTGTACAGCAGCAACTTCTCTGACGCTGACAATAGGGTTATCGTCAACACCACGAAGTATTGCCTCGTCCATTGCAGGTGTCCTCGTCGTTCTAGGTCTTCCCCAGTCGCGAGTCATAGGCTGGAATGTTCCGTGCTCCCTAAGACGCCGATCAATTGCTTCGAACGTCTTCCTGTCGGGACACCTTCGTTCTGGAAATCTTTCTCCATACAAACGTATTGCTATTGGCCCATACTAATCCATACATCAAATAGGCGTCTGCCAACTCCGCAATTGTAAACATTGTACTGACTGCAAAACCACGTTCGTGATGAACACTAACCTGTTGATGCCACGTATTGATGTGATTGATGCTAGTACTGTAGAGCAATGAGTCGCATGCCAACACAAGCACCGAAGTCAACATTACCTTCCTTCAGTTGGGCCAACTGGCGGTGAATTGAGGAAGTACAGTACATACCGACGAAACTAAAATGAGCTCTAACATGGAAATTGAGCGTTTCCGGACACATGTCCACATAATATCTTTTCTTTATTTGTGTGCGAGGAATGTTTCCTAAAAGTTTGGCCGTACCTTTTTGTAACACCCTGTATAAGTCCGTGTAATGCTAAATCTTATTATCTTTACGTAAAGATAAGTATTATCCTCACAATAACCTTCAAATCGTGAGCTACACCCTAATTTTTATAAATGAAATTAGTGAATTTATTCATGGAACTTTTGCTGCCTATGCCTGTGGTCACTTTAAGAACTCAAACTAATCATTAAATTAATTAATTTAATAAGATTGAACATTAAATTGCTTGTGTACTCATATACGACCACAATAAAATAAAAACAATGAATAGTTAAGGGAGTATGAATGAGAACAGTAGCATATTTAAGTTTACAAAATAATAACAGCTTTTATTAATCCTTTTCTAGCTACAACTAGCGAATAAATCTTATACAAAAATGACAATCTCAGATCGGAATAAAGAAGGGTGTTTGACAGGATAAGCACACGTTGAGGTGGAAGCTATACAAATTCTCCCCTGAATTAATGCCTTTTAAAACGCAGTCTGAGTTTGTTTACATGAACTGTGTTCAAGTGGAATCAACTACGACTAGGTATATCACAAGCTATGGTTCACGGGAGAACAGGGAGCTGTGGATCTCATTTAACAAACCTACGCTGGTGCAACAGTATTTTACCCTTTCACCTTGATTCCGGCGCGCTTTGTGCGAGGAGCGGTGTGCTGCGGCAGCTGTAACTGTTCTGACGCGCCCACGAAAATTTGCAAACTACATGAAGTGGCGTTCTGATTATCAGAATGTGGGGAACTTCCCTCTTAGAGCCCTGAAATCCCGGCAGAGGTGCCGCCGTTTGCTGGTATGCGCAAAACCAATTTGAGTCACAGGCACGACGGTGCGTGCTAGAATTGTCAAAAGTCAGACAGCCGACTTAAGACCAATCAGTTCACTCTCATGACACACGATATGTCCGAGATGACGTGCAGTTTCACAGCTGTACAGCTGGAAACAACAGCCAAGCCGTTTTCCGCAGTATTTTTCTTCTACGAATGCTAATCTCGGAAGGTATGGAGGAGAATTGTGAAGTCCGAAGGTTGGAGAGAGATATTGAGAGAAACGAAGCTGTGAGTGCGGGTCATGAATTGTTTCCAGATAGCTGAGCTGTTGAGACAATAGCTACGAATGGCAATGTGCCGGGTTCTAAATCTGCCAGTATGTTTCCAACCAGTGAGCATTACGCTGCAGAGTTAAACAGTCATTCAGGCTACAAAGGAAGCCGGATGCAGTAGTTACGCAGAGATGGAACGATTAACGCAAGCCAAGAAAACGAGGAGAACAACACTGAAGCAGTCGAGAAGCTGATGACTTTAAATAAAGCAGATAGATCAGGAACGGACGGGATTTTTGGCAGATGATGCTGTGATGTATCGAGAGGTTGTAACGATGGAAAATTGTACTGAAATGCAGGAGGATCTGAAGCGAATTGACGCATGGTATAGGGAATGGCAATTGAATCTCAATGTAGACAAGTGTAATGTGCTGCGAATACCTAGAAAGAAAGATCCCTTATCATTTAATTAGAAAATAGCAGGTCAGCAACTGGAAACAGTTAATTCCATAAATTATCTGGGAGTACGAATTATGAGTGATTTAAAATGGAATGATCATATAACGTTGATCGTCGGTAAAGCACATGCCAGACTGAGATTCATTGGAAGAATCCTAAGGAAATGTAATCCGAAAACAAAGGAAGTAGGTTACAGTACGCTTTTTTGCCCACTGCTTGAATACCGCTCAGCAGTGTGGGATCTGTTCTAGATAGGGTTGATAGAAGAGATAGAGAAGATCCAACGGAGAGCAGCGCACTTCGTTACAGGATCATTTAGTAATCGCAAAGTGTTACGGAGATGATAAACTCCAGTGGAAGACTCTGCAGGAGAGACGCTCAGTAGCTCGGTATGAACTTTTGTAAAAGTTTCAAGAACATACCTTCACCGAAGAGTCGAGTAGTATATTGCTCCTTCCTATGTATATCTCGCGAAGAGACTGTGAGGATACAATCAGAGAGATTAGAGCCCACACAGAAGCATACCGACAATCCTTCTATCCACGAACAATACGAGACTGGAATAGAAGGGAGAACCGATAGAGGTACTCAAGGTACCCTCCACCACACACCGTCAGGTGGCTTGCGGAGTATGGATGTAGATGTAAATGTAGATTTCAACAGTCTAAGTGTCCACATCCGAGTTATTCACTGCCACAAAGTTTTAATTTGCCAGGAAATTTGATGTATTATTGCTGATTACTTGACGAAGTATTCCGTGCCTGACCAAAAAGAAAAGAAAAGTTCACCTCAAAAGGGAAGGTGGAAACGAAATGGAACGTCCAAGATTGAGAGGGTAGGTGATTTTATTTAATTGATTACAACATCGAGTCAAATTTACAAAGAACTGAAATAAAATCTCGTTGATTTTCAATCCCCGTCCATTCGAATAAAATTCTCTGACTGTCTGGCTTCCGCCGGCCGGGGTGGCCGAGCGGTTCTAGGCGCTACAGTCTGGAACCGCGCGACCGCTACGGTCGCAGGTTCGAATCCTGCCTCGGGCGTGAGTGTGTGTGATGTCCTTAGGTTAGTTAGGGTTAAGTAGTTCTAAGCTCTAGGGGACTGATGACCTCAGAAGTTAAGTCCCATAGTGCTCAGAGCCATTTGAACCATTTTGTCTGGCTTTCCTGCCACACCGTGGGACAACGAGCAGCAAGTTAGGACGTGTACTGCACAGACGTGGACTGAAGCTAGGGTTCCGGCCTGCCCCAAGATACGAGATATGCTGCGCTCCGTTAAAGGCGACATAGCTCTTCGTGTGCTCCGTGTGTATTATGTCGCTTGAGAATGCGGTAGCGTCTATACAGGCCAGACAGTTCGCACAATTGCAGAGCGTTGTACCGAGCACAAGAGACATTTAATAATGGGAACTTGAGAAGTCGGCCATAGCTAAGCATTCCTTGGGACTCCGTAACTTCTCGTCAGATGGTAGGGCGGAGATGGGAGGGAGTTATAGCGTGTTTGGTGCACAACATCTTCCGTCGTCAGCCAGAACCACGACGAGTATCACTGGCCTCAAGCTGCCACGAAGTTCAACATCGTCCCTCTGTCACTTGCAAATGCACCACAATTCTGGATATTACGCAATTAGATCAGCCGGTCAAATGGAGACCCAGAATGAGACCTGTTACAAACTCTGTTAGGTGCTGATAACGCCGTAACAGAAGAGTCCACAGTGGGGCCTGGTGGTCTAGCAGTAAAGCACTTTCCTGTACACCTAGAGGTCACGAAACTTGGATATTTCACTCTGCATTTTAATCCAACCTTCACCTCCCAGCAGTTGATTAGTCGTCAGAAATGACACGTGGTTCCGATTTCGACATTAAAAAGTAGGTGTCCTTTCCCCAATTGGATAAGTCGAGTTGGTTAGGGTCACGCAATTCGCCGAAGTAGCGTCCATTTGAAAGACTTCCAGCAGGTTCGTGAATCACACGAAATTACAAGAGTACACAGCATATCCAGGTCCTTCACAACGATTACAAAACATATAACCCTGTCCACGCCCCTTCCATATCCTAAAAGACTTCGTAAAACAACACTAAAAATGGACAAGACTCGTCCACTCTGGTGACCGTTAAACGTGTCCACACCTGCCAATAGTGTGTGTTTTTACGAAATTAGTGTCACCTGACCATCTCTTCTGGGTGTTTCACGTTTTTTGTCCACGGCACACTAGAAACTAAAACTAAACTCTACCCGAACAGGCCATGTGGGTCCAATGGTACCGACGGCCGCCACGTCATCCTTAGCCCACAGGCGTCACAGGATGCGGATACGAAGGAGCATGTGGTCAGCAGCCCGCTCTCCTGGCCAGTTTACGAGAACGGAGCGGCTACTTCTCAATCAAGTAGGTACTCAGTTTGCCTCACAAGGGCTGAGTACACTCCACTTGCCAACAGTGCTTGGCAGACCAGATGGTCACCCATCCAAGTGCTAGCCCAGACCGACAACGCTTGAGTTAGGGGAATTGCCAAGAACCGTGTGGGCTACAGATTCCTCGACTTGCGCCATAGGGTGTTTGGGTTTCGGGTTCCGCTGAATAGGTTAGGAGTCCACTACACACAGCAGGCGGCTACACGGATAGCAGGGGTTGCGTGACGTGGACTAGGCGGTTTTTTAGGTTTGATGGCTTCGGGCAAGTACAGAAACGGCAACAGCCTCAAAGGGTGCGGGGGGAAAGTCAGGACTTGCGGGGACCAAGCAGCAATCGGTATTGTAGTTGTAAACTGTCGAAGCTGCGTTGGTAAAGTACCGGAGTTTCAAGCGCTGATAGAAAGCACAAAGCTGAAATCGTTATAGGTATGGATGCTGGCTGAAGCCAGAGATAAATTCTGCCGAAATTTTTACAAAGGCACAGATGGTGTTTAGAAAGGATAGACTGCATGCAACCGGTGGTGGCGTGTTCTTCGCTGTTAGTAGTAGTTTATCCTGTAGTGAAGTAGAAGTGGATAGTTTCTGTGAATTATTATGGGTGGAGGTTATACTCAACAACCGAGCTAGGTTAATAACTGGCTCCTTTTACCGACCTCCCGACTCAGCAGCATTAGTAGCAGAACAACTGAGAGAAAATCTGGAATACATTTCACATAAATTTCCTCAGCACGTTATAGTCTTAGGTGGAGATTTCAATTTACCAGATATAGACTGGGACACTCAGATGTTTAGGACAGTTGGTAGGGACAGAGCATCGAGTGACATTATACTGAGTGCACTATCCGAAAATTACCTCGAGCTATTAAACAGAGAAGCGACTCGTGGAGATAACATCTTGGACCTACTGATAACAAACAGACCCGAACTTTTCGACTCTGTAAGCGCAGAACAGAGAATCAGTGATCATAAGGTCATTGCAGCATCCCTGAATATGGAAGTAAATAGGAATATAAAAAAGGGAGGAAGGTTTATCTGTTTAGCAAGAGTAATAGGAGGTAGATTTCAGACTACCTAATAGATCAAAACGAAAATTTCTGTTCCGACACTGACAATGTAGAGTGTTTATGGAAAAAGTTCAAGGCAATCGTAAAATGCGTTTTAGACAGGTACGTGCCGAGTAAAACCGTGAGGGACGGGAAAAACCCACCGTGGTTCAACAACAAAGTTAGGAAACTACTGCGGAAGCAAAGAGACCTTCACTGCAAATTTAAACGCAGCCAAAACCTCTCAGACAAACAGAAGCTAAACGATGTCAGAGTTAGCGTAAGGAGGGCTGTGCGTGAAGCGTTCAGTGAATTCGAAAGTAAAATTCTATGTACCGACTTGACATAAAATCCTAGGAAGTTCTGGTCTTACGTTAAATCAGTAAGTGGATCGAACCAGCATATACAGACACTTTGGGATGATAATGGCATTAAAACAGAGGATGACACGCGTAAAGCTGAAATACTAAACACCTTTTTCCAAAGCTGTTTCACAGAGGAAGACCTCACTGCAGCTCCTTCTCTAAATCTTCGCACGAACGAAACAATGGCTGACATCGAAATAAGTGTCCAAGGAATACAAAAGCAACCGAAATCGCTCAACAAAGGAAGGTCCAGTGGACCTGACGGGATTCCAATTCGATTCTTCACAGAATATGCGAAAGAACTTGCCCCCCTTCTAACAGCCGTGTACCGCAAGTCTCTAGAGGAACGGAAGGTTCCAAATGATTGGAAAGGAACTCAGGTAGGTCCAGTTTTCAAGAAAGGTCGTCGAGCAGATGCGCAAAACTATAGACCTATATCTCTGACTTCGATCTGTTGTAGAATTTTAGAATATGTTTTTTGCTTGCGTATCATGTCATTTCTGGAAACCCAGAATCTACTATGTAGGAATCAACATGGATTCCGGAAACAGCGACCGTGTGAGACCCAACTCGCTTTATTTGTTCATGTGACCCAAAAAATAATAGATACAGGCTCCCAGGTAGATACTATTTTCCTTGACTTCCGGAAGGCGTTCGATACAGTTCCTCACTGTCGCCTGACAAACAAAGTAAAAGCCTACGGAATATCAGACCAGCTGTCTGGCTGGATTGAAGAGTTTTTAGCAAACAAAACACAGCATGTTGTTCTCAATGGACAGTCGTCTACAGACGTTAAAGTAACCTCTGGCGTGCCACAGGGGAGTGTTATGGGACCATTGCTATATAGGGTGAGTCACCTAACATTACCGCTGGATATATTTCGTAAACCACATCAAATATTGACGAATAAATTCCACAGATAGAACGTGAGGAGAGGGGCTAGTGTAATTGGTTAATACAAACTTTTAAAAAATACACGGAAGTATTTTTTTATAACTCAAACCTACGTTTTTTTAAATGGAGCCCCGTTAGCTTTGTTAGCACATCTGAACATATAAACAAACAGGAAACCAGTGCCGTTTGTTGCATTGTAAAATGTTAATTACATCCGGAGATATTGTAACCTAAAGTTGACGCTTGAGTACCACTCCTCCGCTCTTCGATCGTGTGTATCGGAGAGCACCAAATTACGCAGGGATCCAAAGGGAACGGTGATGGACCTTAGGTACAGAAGAGACTGGAATAGCACATTACGTCCACATGCTAACACATTTTTACTGGTCTTTTTCACTGACGCACATGTTCATTACCATGAGGGGTGAGGTACACGTTCGACGGGCGTTTCATAGGACGTGGAGGACTCATAAATTGGCCAGCCCGTTCTCCTGATCTTACACCTCTGGACTTCTTTCTGTGGGGCACGTTAAAGGAGAATGTGTACCGTGATGTGCCTACAACCCCAGAGGATATGAAGCAACGTATTGTGGCAGCCTGCGGCGACATTACAACAGATGTACTGCGGCGTGTACGACATTCGTTACGCCAGACATTGCAATTGTGTGCAGCAAATGATGGCCACCACATTGAACATCTATTGGCCTGACATGTCGGGACACAGTCTATTCTACTCCGTAATTGAAAATGGAAACCACGTGTGTAGGTGCATCTCACCCCTCATGGTAATGTACATGTGCGTCAGTGAAAAAGACCAATAAAAAGGTGTTAGCATGTGGACGTGATGTGTTGTTCCAGTCTCTTCTGTACCTAAGGTTCATCACCGTTCCCTTTGGATCCCTACGTAATTCGGTGCTCTCCGATACACACGATCGAAGAGCGGAGGAGTGGCTTCTCGCGGATGGTGCTGTAGTATACAGAGAAGTTGCAGCGTAAGAAAATTGCAACGAAATGCAGGAAGATCTGCTGCGGATAGGCACCTGGTGCAGGGAGTGGCAACTGACCCTTAACATAGAAAAATGTAATGTATTGCGCATACATAGAAAGAAGGATCTTTTACTGTATGATTATATGATAGCGGTACACACACTGGAAGCAGTTACGTCTGTAAAATATCTGGGAGTACGCGTACGGAACGATTTGAAGTGGAATGATCATATAAAGTTAATTGTTGGTAAGGCTGGATCCAGGTTGAGATTCATTGGGAGTGTCATTAGAAAATGTAGTCCATCAACAAAGGAGATGACTTACAAAACACTCGTTCGACCTATACTTGAGTATTGCTCATAAGTATGGGATCCGTACCAGGACGGGTTGACAGAGGAGGTGGAGAAGATCCAAAGAAGATCGGCGTGTTTCGTCACAGGGTTATTTGGTAAGCGTGATAGTGTTACGGAGATGTTTAGCAAACTCAAGTGGCAGACTCTGCAAGAGAGGCGCTCTGCATCGCGGTGTAGCTTGCTGTCCAGGTTTCGAGAGGGTGCGTTTCTGGATGAGGTATCGGATATATTGCTTCCCCCTACTTATACCTCCCGAGGAGATCACGAATGTAAAATTAGACAGATTCGAATGCGCACGGAGGCTTCCCGGCAGTCGTTCTTCCCGCTAACCATACACGACTGGAACAGGAAAGGGAGGTAATGACAGTGATAAGTAAAGTGCCCTCCGCCACACACCGTTGGGTAGCTTGCGGAGTATAAATGTAGATGTAGATGTAGAATGTAGTAGATGTAGAACCGGTATTACCACTGCGGCAAGGCTTTATTCATGGTACACGGCCATAAATTTTTCAAATGTGAGGCATACGACCATGTAGGTTGAGTTTACGTACACTTCTTCTTCGCAACACAGATAGTTTGCGCTTCTCAAGCCATTATGCTATGTTCAGTTAGAAAAACGTGCCGCACGTATAAAAGTGGTAGTGGAAAAGTGCCGCTTTTACGAATATGTTACCGAGGGCTGTGGTTTGACCTGCTGTCTAGAAGACTGACAAGGGGAAGGCATCAGACACGGTCCACCGATTCGACTCAAATTTGGCAGGTCGCTTGTGTACAGCCTAAAACGAAGGACTCTGAGATATTTCGGGTCAACACCCCCACAATTTTGAGAAAATCGCACCTAAAGGTTACGACGAGCAATCGACTCAAAATTGGAGGGATCGATAGATAATTGTAAATAGAGCATTTTCATCCTCAGGTATGGGGTCCGCAAACGCAAACCTTTCCAGAAATCGAGGAAAGAAACTTTTACAACTCCCGCTTCTGTACCCACATGTTACAGCGCTTGTCCATTATTCAGATTATGCACCTGAAAGATGTGAAACAACGAACAATAACTAGTTACTACGACATAAACAGACGAGCTAATTACTACAAACTACATACGGTACTCGTCATATGTTACTTACGGAAGAACACTGTATTCATTCACAAAACGTATTTCATGCGGCGCATTAACAATGGAAAAATCACTATATGTACCCGCGAGGTTCGCGGCAGCCTAATGACGGAAAACAACTCTTTCCGATTGACTTCTATAAGGCTCGTGCTGGACACCTTCACTCTTCCAGGTTCACAACTATGATATGACGAAGAGGCAACCGGGACAATATAAGTCTCCCCGCGTGAATTCTGTCCCGTGCCTCGCTGTAAACAAGCGACGCGCGTTTGGCTATCTGTGGTCCTTCGTTAGGAATTCGCAGACTCTTACTCGTAGTTGTTTTCATGTGACAAGGCTTGAAAGCTTAATACTTTACTAACTCACGGCGTTTGGGAAATTAGTTTGCCTACCTTATTATGATCATTCCTTATTGATTTACTTACCTTATAACCCTCCTATCCCTATCAATTGAGATACGGAAAAATACAAACGAAAAGAACAACATCCACTAGGCTCCTTCGAGTTTCGAACCCAGGTTCTCCCATTCCCAGCCAGTTACCTTCGCTGTTGCGCTGTTTCTTTTTTCTTTTTTGTAACGAAATGGGTACGTAACACAAATGGGCATTTATTTTTTTTAATAGCCAGCTATCCTAGCCACCTTTTTTAACAAAAAAAGGAGAAAGGATTTTGGAAGGATTGTTTTTCTGCTTTTTTTATTTTAATTTTATTTTATGTTTATACAAATGAATAAAAGGAAGGCCGTTCCTCTTCGGCTACATAAACAGAATAATAGCAAGTCGTCCCGTTACGACAAAGGATGCTCCATACTAAACCCCGCTGCGAATTTTTCGATGACTGTCTTCTCGTTGCTCTCATAAAAAAAAAAAGGAACTGGGAAGAGGTGCTATGGTTGTCTTCTCATGTCATCGATAATCCAGCTGCGAGGCGGATTATGGAATGCGGTCCAAAGAAAATTAGAAAAATATTGCCTATATTTAGGGTTCTTGACGATCGCACAATGTCGTTCGTTGAGGTAATACCAAAAATCGGGTACTGTTTTTTCGCCATTACCGAATAGGTAGTGAACAGCGTGGCCGCTGATCCGCGTCACAGAGTTCGTTTTTGCTCTTGGGAAATAAATCTTATCGGGGAAAAGAAGTGATCGGGTAGTTCTGCTGTCGGGAGTCGTGCGTGTGAGAAAAGCCAATATCTGACGCACCAAATACCAAACGATGTTCGTCCGCCTCAATCACTTGGCATGTGGCACACAAGGGTGAATCAGCGAGGTGGATGTGATGTAAGCGGGACTGGCACAACTGTTTCCCATACACAGTTACATATCATGCAGATTGCACGTCAGTATCAAGGGTGGTGGCATTCACTGCGTGCCACACAGCGCGCCACTTTGTAGTGGGGTGTTTGCTTTCAATCACATTCGGCGTCCTGTTCATTTGCATGGCAGCATATATCGCCCTCGTCATCATAGTAGTGCGATGCGGATGTAGCTTAATTCAAGGAAGAACTGGCTAATGTAGAAGAAAGGTTCTGGGACGGCCGATATCATCACAGGGGGTGCGAGTGAGGTTGGTCGTAAGGCCTCCAGTAAAAGCTTTGTGAAACTTCCTGGCAGGTTAAAACTGTGTGCCGGACCGAGACTCGAACTCGGGACCTAGCTGTCTGCGAAAAGCTCTTACAATATAAATACAGAAGCCGCAGTTGTAAAGTTTCTTACCTCGATTTCTGGCAAAGTAGGCGTTTTCGGACCCCATTCCTGATGATGAAAAATGCTCTATTTACAATTATCTATCGATCCCGCCAATTTTGAGTCGATTGCTCGTCATAACCTTTAGAGGTGATTTTCTCAAAAACGCGGGGGTGTTGACCCAAAATATCTCAGAGTCCTTCGTTTTAGGCTGTGGACAAGCGACCTGCCAAACCTGAGCCGAATCGGTGGGCCGTGTCTGAGGCCTTCCCCTTGTGAGACCTGCCCCTGCACCGCGCCTCGGGCCGCCTGCGCTCCTGACTGCCCACAGTAACTCAGCAGCCTCCGGCCGTTCGTCAGGCGGGCGGCCGCGGCAGTGCAGTGGCGCTGTGCTGCTGTCAGTTCTTGCCCCGGCAGGCGGCAGGCGGGAGGCCGTGTTATGGTAATGCAGGGCACGCTGATGGGCAACATGGCGGCGCGTGGAGTGCCCTATAAGGCGACGGCGGCCGCGCGCTGCCCGCTGCCGGGGCACTTCCTGGCCGCCACCGGCTGCTGGCTCGCTGGTTCATTCACTGCCACCACCAGGGTCGCCGACCCGCGCGGTCGCCGCTCCAACCACTATCCTGACAGCTGTCGAACGTGAGCCGGATAAGACAGCGCTGCCAGCGAGGGGGAACTCCTCAAGCTTGTCTCTCAGCGTCGCAGAATGGTGGCTCTTGGCCAGTTTACTTCATTAACCCTGCTGTTCTGTTCGGGTCTGTATGACCAAAAATGGGTATAAATTGGGGAGAAGAGAAGTTTGTGGCACAACTTGACTAGAAGAAGGGATCGATTGGTAGGACATGTTTTGAGGCATCGAGGGATCACAAATTTAGCAATGGAAGGCAGTGTGGAGGGTAAAAATCGCAGAGGGAGACCAAGAGATGAATACACTAAGCAGATTCAGAAGGATGTAGGTTGCAGTAGGTACTGGTAGATGAAGAAGCTTGCACAGGTCAGAGTAACATGGAGAGCTGCATCAAACCAGTCTCAGGACTGAAGACCACAACAACAACAACAACATTATTTAAATATCAAAAAACTTTATGAAATTTGGACCTGTTGCTGGTAAGGAGACGCCAGACCACACATGGCATGTAGAATTCAGAAGAGTTCAGTGAGACTAGCGTTGATATAACCAAATGCTTAATGATTTCAGCGTCAGCTCCACTGCTCTCCCTGTAAAAGAATCTTAATATTAACTAAATTTAGTGGAAGGGGTTCAAGGCTTTCCTATTTTTAGTTAGCTTGTAAAATAACGTCGAAAAGCAGTTAAGTTTATCAATGGAAATTTTATTCTACTCACAAAACATTGTTTATAAATTGCACTATCGATAAAAGGAAATGTTTTAATACAACATGGTAAAAACCAACTGCGTTCAACAAAAATGTGAACGAATATTCCCTGAGTGGGTTTCCAAGTTCTACATTGGATCAAAGGATGACCTATGCCATATTACATCTATAATCTAAGTTTAAATTAAGTTTCACAAAAGAGAAAACTATCAAAATGGTCCACAGTGACCCTCAATTATCTTTAATTACTTATCTAACTTGTCGTAAATTACAGTGGCTGATGTGGCTTCTCAGTAACTATATAAAAGAAAAATCATCGCGTTTCAGATGTGTTCTTCAAGTGGCAAATGTGAGCTTTAATTGACGATCGACACTAGTATTACTCAAAAAGGGGGTGTAACAGATAAGACTTCTAAAGTTCTGAGTGAAGCTTTATGCGCTGTTATGCGGCATCACGTGCGTTCATTACCTTGTCGGTGTTCGTCAGGGGGCGGCGGGCAGCACAGCTCCGCTCACCTCGCCGTCTCGCAAGCAACTCTCTCCTAACTTCTCCTTACTACAATTTACCGAAGCTTGTTTAAAAAAAAACTATCTGGCTGTGTTTTCATCTGACCAATCACGGTCTCAATGTTAACCTTAACCTCCGCCTACAAAAATTCTGTCTATCCAATGAGAAACGTTATACTTTTCGTGGTGGGGCAATGTTTTTAAAGTTTGCAACGTAACAGAGACGCGTAAAAGTCTCACGCTAAAATTTGCAGCTGGTGTAGTCCTTTTAGCGTTATCGTAAGATCTATACTGTTCTTCTGGAGGGCTCTACCTTTTAACATGGGTTGGGGGGGTGGTCCTAACGTAACAGAGTCGCGAAAAAGTCTTACGCTAAAACTTGCGGGTGGTGTGGCCCTTTTTGTGTTATCGTAAGATCTATACTGTTCTTCTGGAGGGCTCTAGCTTTTACCATGGACTGGGGGGTGGACGTAGCGATTAGCTGGCGACGTGGGTGTCCGTCCCTTATCGTAGGGCCTTCAGCTTAATACGGTTCTGCTCTCGGCTTCTGTTCTCGTTTCTCCCCTCGGAACTGCGTCTGTCTCACTGTGGGAAGGTATGACATGCATTTAGGCATTCTTGTGTTAGTCTGTGATATTCCATTTGCTCATTCGTTACTCGTATTACTTTGGTTAATTTAATGTCACGATTTATTCGGAGCTATGTGGCATACTAGTAGATTTGCTTATCATGTCAGGGTTTTCGTGGAAGGTGTTGGATTTGCCTGACACCTTACAATGGCTATAAATTTCGTTTCTTATTATTTAAATATCAAAACACTTCATGAAATTTGGTGACTTTGTCTGAAAATGCAAGGGCAGAATGTGGTTCAAAAATACAGTAGAGTCTCGTTAATCCGAGCTAATTGGGACCGGACCATGTTTGGATTACCGATTTGTTCGGATTAGCCGGAATTACAGTGACTAGTTTCTGGAATGAAGTATACCAAGCAGATAAGTAGGTACACCATGGTAACAAGTGTGGGAATAATGGCTCACTGTCACTCCTTAGCCGGCCGGAGTGGCCGAGAAGTTCTAGGTGCTTCAGTCCGAAACCGCGCGACTGCTACGGTTGCAGGTTCGAATTCTGCCTCGGGCGTGGATGTGTGTCATGTCCTTAGGTTAGTTAGGTTTAAGTAGTTCTAAGTTCTAGGGGACTGATGACCTCAGATGTTAAATCCCATAGTGCTCAGAGCCATTTGAACCATTTGTCACTCCCTGTCCTTGTTGTTGTGCATTGTTGAGACCTTTAGTGTCTGAGGTCAGTGCACTGCCTCGCAAAGCACTTGGTTATGTTAGTTATCGATCGCTGGCACGGGTAACAGCTATACTGTATTCGTTCAGGTGTAGTGGCGTATGTATTTTCGTCATGAGCAAACGGAAACATACAACGTTAACTCTTAAAGAAAAACTGAATGCTTTGAAGCGAATAGACAATGGTGAGAATGTACCTAAACTGGCAATGGAACTGGGTGTTGGTAAAGCAACCATTTGTGATTGGAAGAAGAACCGAGTGAAGCTTGAACAGTCCTGTGCAACGTCTTCGGGAAAAAAAAACACTTGAAATTCGGCAGACTTTGAAACAGTCCCAGTACGATAAAGTGAATGTAGCTCTTTCCCTTGGGTTTACGCAAGAAAGAGAAAGGAGAACTCCTCTAAGTGGAGCACTGTTTCAAGAGAAGTCTGTTTACCTGAACAAGTTAATGAAGGGTGATGAGTGTTTCGGTGCGAATTCAGGTTGGTTGGACAGATTCAAAATACATCATGGAATCCGTCAGCTAGCAATTACTGGAGAGAAGCTGTCTTCTGACCGTGATGCAGCGAAGTAATACTTGGCTGCGTTTGAAAAAATGATAAGAGGGGGGAAAGTATTCTCCCAAACAAATTTATAACGATGATGACATTGGCTTAATTTTAGGGCATTGCCAACAAAAATCCTGGCATTAAAAGCAGAAGACCATGCTCCTGGTTTTAAAATGCGCAAAGACCACGTGACTTCATTCTCGCGCTACGTTATTGGAAGCAACAGCCCACTGTTACACCTGCTGATTTGATGTTAATGAGACGATGGCGTAATTATGCGTCATATAACAGACTGTCTGTATTACGCCAAAAAACAAAGACTGAGTTTTTGTCATCTAAAACGTAGGGATAAAATGCCTACTATATTTTAGTAAGTTTGACAGCATTTCTTTCATTGTTATGCATTGTTTAAACCTAATTTTTTCTTGCCTATTTTTCTAATACATGTTAACTGTACTGTGTAAATTAGAATAGTGTGTATGTACAGCAGTTTACCGCACAGTTTTCCATACTTAGACTAACATTTTTCATGTTCGGATTAACCCTACGTTCGGATTACTAGGGTTCGAACTAGCGGGTCTCTGCTGTATTTTAAGTCATCTAGTCATAAACCTTAAGAGTTACATACGTAATGTTGGGGTCAATGTGACCCAACATTAATATGATTACTCTAAAGTCAAATACTTTCTGGTTGTCTTGTATTTTATAGTAGTAATGAATTTCATTGTTCATACTTACTCTCAACATTCAACAAGTCAACAAAGGCTCTGCCTCCACAACAATGGGATTGTCATTACGACTTGTCAACTGTTCGCTTTACCCATGGTTGCTGCTCACTTTGTGTTCTTTATCGTTTGCGGCTAGTGTGAACTGAGACATCATGGCGAGTACATCATTGACTGACGCTGAGTTGGAAGAATTAGTCGATAGCTCAACAGATGAAGGATCACTTTCCGAGTTCTAAGATCGTGTCAGCAATGCTTCTGAAAGCGAGTGTTCTGATGACAATGACGACAGTCCACAGCCTCTTCAAAGTAGTGTAGAGGCTTCTATTTCTAAAAACGGGAACACAGAATGGCAGTTGCAACCAGCAGCACAACACGGCACCTACCTTCTTCGGATGTCATCAGGACTACCCCAGGAGTCACCAGGTATGCAAGCAGCAGAAATTCAAATGGTTCCAATGGCTCTAAGCACTATGGGACCTAACATCTGAGGTCATCAGTCCCCTAGACTTAGATCTGCTTGAACCTAACTAACCAAAGGACAGGACCCACATCCATGCCCGAGGCAGGATTCGAACCTGCGACCGTGGCAGCAGCGTGGTTCCGGACTGAAGCGCCTTGAACTGCTCTTCCACAGTGGCCGGCTAGCAGAAGTTGATTTTCTACAGCATTTCAGAATGAAATAAAAGAGATGTCAAATATTGCGGGGCAAAGAATTTATTGTAAACAATGGACAAACATTGATGATTCTACTTTCCAAGCGTACTTATGACTTACCTTCCTTGCAGGTGTATATGGCTTACATAGGGAATGTACAAAAAAAAATTGGAATAAGGATACTCGTGGAACAGATTTCCAGCAACCATGTCCCTTCAAACATCCTGTGAAATATCGCGCGTCCTGCAGTTTCATAAGAAATCCACAAGAGAGGAAAGACTACGTACTGATAAATTCGCAGCAATTCGCAGTATCAGGGAGAGGTGGTTAGAAGCCCTTCCTGAACTCTATAATCCAGGGGGAAATGTGACCGTTGACGAGCAGCTGGAAACATTTAGAGGCCGCTGTCCAGTCAAGCAGTACATCTCAAGCAAACCGGCAAAATGTGGGGTCAAGATATGGACTCTCTGTGTGAGCAATTCTTCATAACTACTGAAAGCCCAAATATATACAGGAAAGGAGAGTGGATCGGCACCTGAAAAAAATAGGGGCATGAGAGTAGCTGCTGATCTTACCTCTGATTTGCGAGGTCAGAATGTATCATGTGACAAGTTTTTTATGTCATACAATTTTGGACAGCTGCTCCTCAAAAGTAAACTGGCAATGTTAGGAACCATTCGTAAAAATAAGCCAGAGCTTCCACAAAATATGACCAACAAGGAGGTTCCACCATGGTGGGGAAGTAAGTGACAGAGTTGATAACGAGGCAAAAATGATTTTAGATTATAATTAAAACAAAGACACACTAGATCAGCTAACAGCTGCATAGACATGCAGCATGGCCCATGATAGTTTTTTACAATATTCCTGATGTTGCCACAGTCTTGTGGACTTCGACTGACCCTAGCTGGAATACAAGAAAATTGACTGGATAGAGAATATTTTTGGAGGGACTTGGAAAGTCACTGGTTGCAGAACACATTGTATCAAGGAAGTATTTTCCAAGAACAGCTGGTTGCAGAGCATATTGCATCAAGGAAGTATTTCCCAGGAACAGAAGATTCTTTGAGAATGATAAGGAGCACCGAAGACCGGAGTGGCAGGTGTTGTAATGTTGTCGCTTTAATTTGTTATGTGAAAGCAGTGCTGATAGACAACAAAAGAGGGTTAAAACCTGTGAGCTATCTGAGGAAGTTAACGTTGCATTACTGAGCAACTGTTTCACCAGGTATCCAATCTAGCTTACCAAATTTCCAACCAGACTAACATTAATTATAATCTTTTAATAGTCATACGAAAACAGGTGATACATATATAAAAAAAGAGAATTTAAATAAAAATAAATAAATCAGTTTATATTTGGAAATTTATTTTAACATTGATCATTGAAATTTCAGCATATTAAACTTGAGTCATAACTAAGCTGGTGCCTTATTTTGGATTGTGAAAATGTGAGTTTGTAATCTTACGGAACACGTCAAATAGGGAGCCAAGATTGGGAGACTGCATACAACACTACATTCATAAAATAACACACGAAGAACATTGAAACATATGTAAGAGGAAATTAACCACAACCAACCGATTCAATTTTCACCCAAAGAAGTAACGTTCGTAGCGCAATCCTGTCCGTCATGTAATTACCACACCCTGGTATACTAAATTCATACTAACTCTCTGTGAAATCTTCCTGAAAAGAATAGCTGAGAGCTACTTTGATGATTACACCACATGCTTCACGTGGTTAACTTGCTTTACACAAAGAGTGTAATGCCACAATAATTTTGATAATTAAAATAAATTAGACCGAAAAGCAATTTACAAAAGAAAAACCTCGAACTGGTTACTATCGTCTTACTATTAACCTGATGGGTCAAACAATTGTATAAGCACGTGGTACTGGTCTCACGAAGTACACCCCACGTGGGTTGAACATAAAGAAAAGTTGCTATATTGAAAAATATTGTTAAGGCGAGACGTTATAATCTCACGCACATTCGCATTTAAGATTGATGATCTTAGTTAGAGTTACTGATCAACACGTGGTTCCACTTTACTCACAAAGTAGTGACAAAACAACTACTGTAAAATTTTCTGAAGTTCACACTCGAAATACACTGCGTTGCAATTTAAGATAACATTAGATATTTTAGAGGTAAACCTGAAATAAAGTTGATTAAATTTTCAGTTAGGCTGAACTTAAGAAATCCATTGTCCTGCGGACTTAGCAGACACGCGCTTAGCCGGAGATCTTACCACTTCAGACGCTCGCCGCGGACAGACTGGCCTACGCTCCTACCTAGCGTGCTTCCCGATACAAAACGGAAGTGACCAGAGGGGCAGCTTCCTGTACCAACATGACAAGGGACGGACAGAACCATACTAAGGATAGAATCCTCTTTGCTTTTAGAAAGCATAGCTACCTGTTCCGACGTTGGTCCTACTGTTCTCTAGCAGACAGGCTTGTATGCTACCCTCAAGCATGCAACTAGAAATACATTTGCTCATCCATCCTCTCACACAGAAGGGAAGGGGGATGACAGTATCTTATCATATACAGTACATAAAAGAAAGCGGATGTAGGTTCCGTATGAGACTGTGTGACATGAATTACATATATGAATTAGATATAAACTGTGCTTTAAAGTGTAGTAGTGTGACAGATCGTTCTTGTTTATGTGTAAAAGTAACACGTTCCACTACTCAGTCTCCTCGCAGATAGTCAGAAACGCCACAGTAAATTTAGAAGAGGAATCTATGCCGTAAATGACAACAGATTTAAGAAATTAACATGAAAGGAATCTAACAGAGACCTTTCAGTGTGGTTAAATCAGTAACAATAAGAAACTCTACTACATGTGCGCGCTGTAAGTTCTGTCCTTCAAGCAATGACAATAAAACAAACATCTAGTGCCTAAAGTGTAATAAGCATGTATGCAAAACACACGTCATCTACCTGCGACCAAACTGCAGTGAGTAAGAAGAGTGATACGGCCAGACTGATGGATGGTTCATGAGAATGACTTTTGGTGGAAATGTCTGTTGTTCCTAATAGATCCTGCATGAATATTAAAATAATATTTTAGTGAAATTCTGTGTATTATTATTATTGCTACTGCTGTTAACGCCATGATAATTAATAACATATAGTAGAATAACAACAATGGACATGATTCTTAACAGGGTATGTGATCATCTTGGATGGCAATGATGCCGATCGGTTCTAGGCGCTTCAGTTTGGAACCGCGCTGCTGCTACGGTCGCACGTTCGAATCCTGCCTCGGGCATGGATGTGTGTGATGTCCTTAGGTTAGTTAGGTTTAAGTAGTTCTAAGTCTAGGGGACTGATGACCTCAGATGTTAAGTCCCGCCGCGCGGGTTTAGCCGAGCGATCTACAGCGCTGCAGTCATGGATTGTGCGGCAGGTCCCGGCAGAGGTTCGAGTCCTCCCTCGGGCATGGGTGTGTTTGTTTGTCCTTAGGATAATTTAGGTTAAGTAGTGTGTAAGCTTAGGGACTGCTGACCTTAGCAGTTAAGTCCCATAAGATTGCACACACATTTTTTTTTTTTTTTTTTGTTAAGTCCCACAGTGCCCAGAGTCATTTGAACCATTTGGGAATGATGCTCTACAACGTGCTTCCATGCCAGCCATAAAGGCGATAAGGAGTTTTTGTGGTGAGGCGTGTTATTCCTCCACCGGCGCGGCTAGCAACTTCTAGATGCTAATTCGTACACGTGGACGTTCTGTCACACGTCTCCCTAACGCATCCCAAACCTGCTGGATGGAATTTACGTGGAGGGGACGGGCAGGTCAGTCCATTCGGCAAATATTCTCTCCTTCCAAGAGCGCCTCCACCTGCGCTGTCGCGCATTGTCATCCATAAAAACGAAACCAGGGCCCATGCAGCCCGGAGAAGACCCATATGGGGAAGGGGTACCGTCTCACATTGACGTTGACCGGCGACTGTATTTACTTACTGCCAAATTGTAGACCTCTTCTCTGATGTTTCAAAGCAGGTTGTACGTCTTACGGCTTTCGTTTTTCATCTTTTCTGTAACTTTCTTTTGTTTTTATATACAACAGTTTACAAAGAAAAATAATTTTTGAAATAACAATGCTTTAAGGTTGAGATATATGTACATACCAAATGATCAAAAAGTCAGTATAAATTTGAAAACTTAAAAAAAACAACGGAATAATGTAGATAGAGAGGTAAAAATTGACACACATGCTTGGAATGACATGGGGTTTTATTAGAATCACCCCATATTGCTAGACGCGTGAAAGATCTCTTGCGCGCGTCGTTTGGTGATGATCGTGTGCTCAGCCGCCACTTTCGACATGCTTGGCCTCCTAGGTCTCAAGACCTCAGTCTGTGCGATTAGTGGCTTTGGGGTTACCTGGAGTCGCAAGTGTATCGTGATCGACCGGCATCTCTAGGGATGCTGAAAGACATCATCTGACGCCAATGCCTCACCATAACTACGGACATGCTTTACAGTGCTGTTCACAACATTATTCCTCGACTACAGCTATTGTTGATGAATGATGGTGGATATATTGAGCATTTCCTGTAAAGAACACCATCTTTGCTTAGTTTTACTTTGTTATGCTAATTATTGCTATTCTGATCAGATGAAGCGCTATCTGTCGGACATTTTTTGAACTTTTGTATTTTTTTTTTTTTTTGTTCTAATAAAACCCCATGTCATTCCAAGCATGTGAGTCAATTTGTACCTCTCTATGTACATTATTCTGTGATTTATTCAGTTTTCAAATTTATACTGACTGTTTGACCACCCGGTATGTTAAAGAGCGACTAGGTAGAGGGGAGGTTTACCATTACTGATTGTGACTGGCTGTACAGGCTGTGAATACCTCGGAATGGTTTCTTAGAGCTGTTGACCATCAGTCAGGGAAAAAAGTTTTGTTCGGTAGTAGAGAAACAGTATTGCTAATTATGTGTGTTGCTAATACAATATACTAACTTTAGGTGCTGATACGTAGACAGCATTTGTGCTTTCTTGGCTAGATCGCCCGTACCTTATGCTTATTTACTGCCACATCTCGTCTTCCTCCTCTTGTTCCTCGTCCGTTTCATTGTTTTCGCTGTCACTGTGGACGTCGCTGTCCACCCTCTGGAGATTCTTCTTATTTTGCTTATAGTCATGTCTGTTTTATGTCGTGTCCGTGAGCCAAACAACACACCCTTCATTCAGTAAGACAAATATAGTGGTTATGGGTGCAGAGTTTTGTCTCTTAAAGTTCGTTGAACCTTATTGTTTGCAAATCAACGGCGTCTTGACTGGTACTCTATAAACATCCCTTGAAAATATTCTGTCTGAATCCCATCGCTGAAGGCGATAGTTTTCAACTTTTCCAATAATAAAAATGAATGAATGTTAGGATTCAACGTGCTATCGAAACGAAGTAATTAGAGACAGAGAACAAGCTCAGGTCGGAAAAGGATGTCGATCTAAACCGACCGTGCCCTTTTCAGAGGAACCATTCCAGCATTCAGGTAAACGATTTAGTGAACTCAGGTGGAACCTAAACGTGGATGTCCGAACGGGATTTTCAACTGCTTTTTGTCCATGTCTTACAATTGCACTATCTCGCCCGGTATTTTCAGTGGCGTATGTACGAGAGGTCGATATACATGTAAATGCCTCAAAAAAATTTTACAGCCATATATATAAACTTCCCTTTAGGTGCACCAGACTTGCCGGCCGCGGTGGTCTCGCGGTTCTAGGCACGCTCTCCGGAACCGTGCGACTGCTACGGTCGCAGGTTCGAATCCTGCCTCGGACATGGATGTGTGTGATGTCCTTAGGTTAGTTAGGTTTAAGTAGTTCTAAGTTCTAGGGGACTGATGACCACAGCAGTTGAGTCCCATAGTGCTCAGAGCCACTTGAACCATTTTTTTTGCACCAGACTTGATGCTTTTTCTGCACAGGTGGGAAGTTTAGAATAGTTCCTACAGATGGAAGGGTCGCAGTGAGCCATCAAAATGGCGTCTACGCAAGATGTTACAAGCAAAGTGCTGTAAATTAATTCTTACTTGTGGAAAAAGAAGCTGTGGCGAACATCCGTCAACGTTTGTTACTATATATGGTAATGACGCAGTTGACAGAAGTACTAGGGGGCTATAGGTAAAGAAGGTTACATCGTCAAAAAGTGCAGAAACTGAACTCCATGATTGTCCACGTTCGGGACATTCTGTCATCCGACATGGTGAATCGCGCGGATGCCATTATTGGTGGAGACTGTCTCATCACTACTCGACAGCTGGCTCTGCCGCTATCGTTGAGCACTGGAAGTGCGTCTGTAATGATTGAGATTCTTGGATATTCAACAAATATTCACAACAGACAACAAGATTCAGAGCAGATTTCGGTTGAAATGTTGGAGCAGTTTGAGGCCAGTAGAGAGGCCTTTCTGTAACGGATCGTTATGCTTGACGAGATCTGGCTGCATCAGTTTCCGCCCGGACACAGAAAGGCAATCACTAGAGTGGCAGCAACCGCAATTGCCAAAACAGGAGAAATTCATTACAGCCCCTACTGCTTGCAAAGTCATTATCACAGTCTTTTGGAAAAAATTATGTTTTCATTCTCGATGGGCCGGCAGCTGTGGCCGAGCGGTTCTAGGCGCTTCAGTCCTGAACCGCGCTACTGCTAAGGCCGCAGGTTCTAATCCTGCCTCTGGCATGGATGTGTGTGATGTCCTTAGGTTTGAGAAACAGTTTCTACCGACAAATAACAAGACAAGAAAATTATTACACACGTAATGAGAGAAAAACGTAATTAACTAAAACACAACACTTTGCAACAACACACTCTTTACCGCTCTGAGAGAACTGACACGGAACACAGAACAGAAAACACACATACGCAAAAGAACCACTCCCCCATCACACACAGAGATATAAATAAGAAAAAACAGTCGTCAAAACTCCCACTATAATTTTCATAGCCTTCTCGCAGCGTACCATACATTTCTCACAGCACACGCGAAAATGATGGCGTAATGTTTTGGATTGTGAACGAAGTGCGAAAGTTAGGTTTCCTGTTTGTAAAAGTAGCTGCAAGCCTTCCAGTGAACGTGAGTACACGATAAAACACGATAAATTACGTAACAATGTAGTACACTCCAAAACCGTAGCCACAAAACTACCGAGCCGCAAGGGGTAGCCGCCTGGTGGTCTACGCGTCTTGTCACGGTCCGCGTGGTCTCCCTCCTCCCCCCCCCCCCCCCCCCCACCACGTCACACGTAACGCTCTGTATGAAAAATCACTGGCTATGCTGTGTGCAGTCAGTGGTTGGTTGACATTGTTGTAATACTCGCCGTTGTAGTGTTAAGCAGCTGGATGTTAACAGCGCGTAGCGTTGCGCAGTTGGAGGAGAGCCGTCAGCAGTTGTGGATGTGGGGAGAGGGATGACGGAGTTCTGAAATTTGTAAGACCGGATGTCATGTACTGCTATATATATTATGACTATTAAGGTAAATACAATGTTTGTTCTCTATTAACATCTTTCACTCGCTAACTATGCCTATCAGTAGTTAGTGCCTTCCGTAGTTTGAATCTTTTATTTAGCTGGCAGTAGTGGCGCTCGCTGTATTGCAGTAGTTCGAGTAACGAAGATTTTTGGTGAGGTAAGTGATTTGTGAAAGGTATAGGTTAATGTTAGTGAGGGCCATTCTTTTGTAGGGATTTTTGAAAGTCAGATTGCGTTGCGCTAAAAATATTGTGTGTCAGTTTAAGCACAGTTAAGTATAATTTTTCTAAGGGGACGTTTCAACCTTATCACAAATTTGTTTACTAACAGCCGCTCACCCAGTTGCACAGTACATGACGTGTGCCGAGAAAAACGATAACACAAAAAATGCTGCAACCAGCGACAAAAATTTTAAAAAATCATGCTGTGACATATAGCAAATTAGGCATAATGAAAGTATTCGCAGAAAAAATATTTAAGATACAAACAGTACGCATGTAATAATGTTTTGCAATGTTTTATAACTATACTATTTCTGCATGTTTTAGAATTAAAAGCCGGCCGCTGTGGAGTAGACTTATCCTCAGTGATGAGATCCGCTTCGAATAGAAAAGTGTCTGGTGACGCCGCAGACAGCGATGGGGTACCAACACGACTGTCGCCTGACAACCATGAGTAGTGATCTGTGGTGCCATTTCATTTCTTAGCTGGACGCCTTCAGTCGTCCCTCGGCGCCACCCTTACAGCACAGCAGTACGTCGACGATATTCTACACCCGTTTTGGTGCCCTTCATGACAACCCACCCTGGGCTTACATTTCACCGAGCTTGCTGAACTCAGCAAGGTTGCCGGATCTCTCCCCAGATGAGAACGTTCGAGCGTTATGGGCAGGGCCCTCTAACCAGCTTGGGATTTTGACAATCTAACGCGCCAATTGCACCGAATTTGGCGCGATATCCCTCATGAGGACATCCAACAACTCCGTCAATCAGCACCAAGCGGAATAACTGCTTGCATAAGGGCGAGAGGTGGACCAACGTGTTGTTGACTTGCTTAATTTGTGAAGCTCTTTGTCTTGAACAAAACATCCAGTTTTTCTGAAATGCCGACCGCAGTGGCCGAGCGTTTCTAGGCGCTACAGTCTGGAACCGCGCGAGCACTACCGTCGCAGGTTCGAATCCTGCCTCGGGAATGGATGTGTGTGATGTCCTTAGGTTAGTTAGGTTTAAGTAGTTCTGTTCTAGGGGACTGATGACCTCACAAGTTAAGTCCCATAGTTCTCAGAGCCATTTGAACCATTTTCTGAAATTGTGATCACTTTGTTTCTCTTTACATTTGGACATTTGGTTAATTCCTTCATGGTGCATCATGGGTTTTTGTTGTGTACATAGTTCGCGTAGTCAGTGCATACACAGCTTCCCCACTAGAGTGCGCCCCGCTTAGCACAACAGTGCAGGCACAGCGCTCGTCCATCTCCGCACTACGAGATGGCGCTGCCATAGAGATGGACCAAATTCTGCTTCTGGCTATCCGTGTATTAATATGTAACGCACCTTTTCTCCTCGCGGATCACACTCATGCAGTGATATATGAACGCACGAGGTATTATAACGAGTGTACAGACCTCCGATTAGTCAGTCTGCATTTGTCTGCACCAGTCTGCATTAGTCTCTACCAGTCTGTACGAGTTCTACATTTGTGTGTACCAGTCTATAGTCAAGTTTCAGTCTGCGCCCAATAAGATTACCATATTCCTGTACATAGTCATGAAGATAAATGTATAGACACTTTTGTCAAGTATCGGAGATATATGCGAGAATAAGATTAACGTACCAATACCAAAGGAACTTCAGATTGTCAATTTTGGTCACCGTCAATCTGCTACTCTAAGCGAGCAAGTGGCATTTCTATCGTCTGACCTAACGCAGAAGGTAAACACGCCATGATAAGACCACGAGACATATTGCTGACAATCCCCTACTACGTTAGAGCGACAAGTCAAATAATCTGATGGTGTGTGTACCGAAGGTCTTACAGTACGCACACCACAATTTTTTTCTTTTTTTATTTGCTTGTAGATGTGACAGATCTCAGTAAACTGTGAAGCTGTGGCCTTGTAAAGCGGGTGACGTAGTTGCGATGTCGCGGAGCCTTGGAAAAGAAACCAGTGTATGACTGGAGTGACGCGGCAACGGAGCGTCCAGTTTTAGAAGCGCCAGGTTAGCTTGCGTGCTTAAACGCGCGGGAACTTCCGCGATTTGTCACTGGCGCGACCGCACGTTTTGTTGCGTGCGTTGCGTGTTACGGCAAAGGAAGCAGCGGCCGACTCAAACCACTTCCTGTTGATTTGCGGGCAGGCTGGTGGGGACCGATTCATACACTGACCTTAGACGCTGGCGAATTTTGAAATAGTCGTATTCCGGGGAACAATAGCGCAACAAGATCACAGGCAGACATGAATCAGACAACCATACTTGTAACCGAGATCACTTGAATGTTCTATACATTACCAAACCCTGGTGTCTACCAGGGTATCCCAAAGTTTTAGGGTCAAGGATTCGATCTGATTCCACTGAGATAATGAATTACTGGTCGGAAACAAATAATTTTTTTACATAAAAATAGTAGATCGGGAAACAGAAGAAGTCGCTGTAATGAAACTAGGGCCCAGAATGCGATGGAATGTCTCTTAAATTTTAAATATAATTTTCGACTGAGTTAACTTCCACTGGTTCCCTGAAAAAAAAAATCTGTGCTTTGTGGTTGGGAGAAAACACAAGTCACACACCCATCTGCAACAATGGTAGCAGATGCGATACACAAAACTCCCGTCCAGTATACTTGACATCAACTTATTGTTCAATCTCATAACGTATTCTGAGCTCAACCATAATGCCGTACCTCGAACAGAATGGCCTACGTCACGGCAACCAGCGCAGATTTCGAAAACATCGATCATGCGAAAACAAACTAAAATTTTCTAACGCATCTTGAAAGCTCTGGACCAAGACAGATGGGTAGGTGCAGAATTTCTCGCTTTCCGAAAAGCATTTGATTGAATATCACATATATGCTTATTATCAAAATTAGGATCGTATGGGGTATGAGGCAAACTCTGTGACTGGACTGAGGATTTCCAGATAGCAAGCATATAGCATGTTATCTCGGTCGGAGAGTCATTAACAGATGTGAAAATAACTTCGGGTGTGCCCCACGGAATTTCGTTGGGTCGCTTGCTGTTAGTGTTGTATATTGATGGTCTTGGGGACAATACTAACAGTAACTTCAGGCTTTTTGAGGATGATGCTGTCATCTATAATGAAGTTTCGTCTGAAAGAAGCTGCATAAATATTGTCAGATCTTCGTAAAATTTTAAAGCGGTGTAAAGATGGGCAACCTGCTTTTAATGTTCAGTAATGGAAAACTGCGCACTTCACAAAACGAAAAAACATGGTATGGTACCACTATAACATCAATGGAACGATCTCAATGGCTAAGCCCTGGGTAAAGCTGGTAACAGACTTCGGTTTATTGGTAGAATACTGGGTAAATGGAATCATTCTAAAAAGAAGATTGCTTACAAATCACTCATGCGGCCAATCTTAGAATATCACTCAAGTGTGTGCGACGCGTAACACATAGGACTAACAGAGGATGTTGAACGTATAGTGAAAAGGGCGCACGAAAAGTCACTGGCTTGTTTGGCTTGTGGGAGAGTGTCACTGAGATTATGAAAGAACTGAACTTGGCCGGCCGCGGTGGTCTCGCGGTTCTAGGCGCGCAGTCCGGAACCGTGCGACTGCTACGGTCGCAGGTTCGAATCCTGCCTCGGCCATGGATGTGTGTGTGATGTCCTTAGGTTGGTTAGGTTTAAGTAGTTCTAAGTTCTAGGGGACTAATGACCACAGCAGTTGAGTCCCATAGTGCTCAGAGCCATTTGAACCATTTTTTTGAACTGAACTTGCAGACTCCTGAAGGTAGACGCAAAGTATCTGGAAAAGCCTAGTTATATGATTTCAAGAACCAGCCTTTTATAGAATAACTAGTAATATACTACAACTCCCTACTTATCGCTCCTATAGGGTTCGTGAGGACAAGATTAAGCCATAATAACTGGTACAATGAGAAGTAACCTCTGCCATGCACTTCAGTCGTTTTCAGAGTATGGATGTAGAGGTAGAAATGGAATGATAAGGAAAGCTCAGCGGCAAGTAAAGTGGGTAGCTGAATTCCATTCTCTGGTAGGATACTACGAAAATGCAGCTACTCTACAAAGGAGATTGCTCACAAAAAAGTCACTCGATCTATCCTAGGAAATTGTCGAAGTATGTGGGATCCGTGCTCATAGGTGGTATGAATAACACCCTATACACTCTTATGTAGTTACAGCCCACAAATTGGAAGACTACCGTTGTTGGTGATCCGAGACAAGAGTCACGTGGGGATCTTCAGCACTTCAGGTATGGCTACTGCAGGTTTTGAAAACACCATTCCGGTCGAAAGAGGGCTCATCTATGAACAATATATGCTGTAGGAGTTTCGTCTGTGACAGTGATACTACTCTGAATAATTCACTGACAACGCTCAAGTCTCGAAAGCAGTTGCTACTACTCCTTACGAGCTTTGTTTATAATGAGGATGCAATTTGTATAACTTCTGCACTGGATTGTTTGAAATATGCACTTCACAACTAAGTTGGCGACTTCTTACTCATGAATCATCTTCTCTGCGAATAATTCTTCTCGAGAGCCTGCGCGCTGAATGTCCCAATTTCTCCTAAGTTTCTGTCCGTGGCGATAAATTTCTTGCATTTGGGAGCATTTAGTTGAACATTTATTCGGTTTCCCGGCAAACACGACGCGGTGCAGCTGCTATGTCCAGTGTAGTCGCTTGAAGCTCCACACCTTGCGGGCCTCTTTCTGGCGACAAGGCAAGCCACAATGATGGCTGCGTTGCTGATAGTCCATGGTGCTCCACACCACCAGGTCTGAGCAACATTTCGAACGGATTTTGGTACCTCAATACATGCGCAAACCCCAGAAAAGAACATGCTGATGGTGAGGGACGTATATGGGAAATTAATGTAGTGAAAACAAGGGTACAGTATAGAAGAGAAATACACTCCTGGAAATTGAAATAAGAACACCGTGAATTCATTGTCCCAGGAAGGGGAAACTTTATTGACTCATTCCTGGGGTCAGATACATCACATGATCACACTGACAGAACCACAGGCACATAGACACAGCCAACAGAGCATACACAATGTCGGCACTAGTACAGTGTATATCCACCTTTCGCAGCAATGCAGGCTGCTATTGTCCCATGGAGACGATCGTAGAGATGCTGGATGTAGTCCTGTGGAACGGCTTGCCATGCCATTTCCACCTGACGCCTCAGTTGGACCAGCGTTCGTGCTGGACTTGCAGACCGCGTGAGACGACGCTTCATCCAGTCCCAGACATGCTCAATGGGGGACAGATCCGGAGACCTTGCTGGCCAGGGTAGTTGACTTACACCTTCTAGAGCACATTGGGTGGCACGGGATACATGCGGACGTGCATTGTCCTGTTGGAACAGCAAGTTCCCTTGCCGGTCTAGGAATGGTAGAACGATGGGTTCGATGACGGTTTGGATGTACCGTGCACTATTCAGTGTCCCCTCGACGATCACCACAGGTGTACGGCCAGTGTAGGAGATCGCTCCCCACATCATGATGCCGGGTGTTGGCCCCTTTGTGCCTCGGTCGTATGCAGTCCTGATTGTGGCGCTCACCTGCACGGCGCCAAACACGCATACGACCATCATTGGCACCAAGGCAGAAGCGACACTCATCGCTGAAGACGACACGTCTCCATTCGTCCCTCCATTCACGCCTGTCGCGACACCACTGGAGGCGGGCTGCACGATGTTGGGGCGTGAGCGGAAGACGGCCTAACGGTGTGCGGGACCGGAGCCCAGCTTCATGGAGACGGTTGCGAATGGTCGTCGCCGATACCTCAGGAGCAACAGTGTCCCTAATTTGCTGGAAGTGGCGGTGCGGTCCCCTACGGCACTGCGTAGGATCCTACGGTCTTGGCGTGCATCCGTGCGTCGCTGCGGTCTGGTCCCAGGTCGACGGGCACGTGCACCTTCCGCCGACTACTGGCGACAACGTCGATGTACTATGGAGACCTCACGCCCCACGTGTTGAGCAATTCGGCGGTACGTCCACCCGGCCTCCCGCATGCCCACTATACGCCCTCGCTCAAAGTCCGTCAACTGCACATACGGTTCACGTCCACGCTGTCGCGGCATGCTATCAGTTTTAAAGACTGCGATGGAGCTCCGTATGCCACGGCAAACTGGCTGACACTGACGGCGGCGGTGCACAAATGCTGCGCAGCTAGCGCCATTCGACGGCCAACACCGCGGTTCCTGGTGTGTCCGCTGTGCCGTGCGTGTGATCATCGCTTGTACAGCCCTCTCGCAGTGTCCGGAGCAAGTATGGTGGGTCTAACACACCGGTGTCAATGTGTTCTTTTTTCCATTTCCAGGAGTGTATAAAGACTGTGACTGGCTGACAATATGGGAGAACATAAGTCGAAATCTTCTGATCTAAATTAAAGCTCTGTGGTTCTGCGCTGTGAACAGGAAAATCACAAGTAATTTAAAGGTGAATGGAATGCAATTCATGAGATCAAAGAGACAGTAAAGAACAAACGAATACAGGACAGCGTCCCGAAGAGTATATGGGACGATAAATAGAACAAGGCCCAACACCATCAGGCCAGCACACTTCTTTGGTCCGAACAAGAAACCGCATCCCAAGTCAAAAATGAACAGTGTGAACTGGATGAAGGGACACTTAACCTATTACATTCTAAAAGAAGAAAGCGGAAGTACCTGATTTCTGATGCTACATAACGTGCCAACACCATAAGGTGACAAACTGCAAGAACGTACATGCCTACTTCCTTAATGGGAGACCTACATCAAGTAGGCCAGAAAACTGTTACTCTGCTATTGAACGAAATCGTTGCGTTTGCTATCTTGTATTTAACGCCAAACTAAGATTTTTTTGCTATCTGTTGTTGAATGAATTCAGTACTTGCTGAGAAGAAGTGTTGTATGGTGAAAATCGCAAGAAGAAGAGGAAGAAGCGCCCTCGAGATCAATAGACGTCGGGAAAGTGGAAGCAAAAGCAGACTACATAAAGAAATCGAAATGCTAATAGACAATTGGCGCCAAGAGGAAGCAACAGAAGCGATAGGAGAACTCCTAAGACAAGTCACCAATCCCAGGTACAAAGGAAGAGCAAAACAATGGTTCAACTCAGAGTGTTACAGTCTAAGAAAATACGTACTAGAAAGCCTACATCAAGTAAAACAGTGCGCAGAGAACCCTCTACTTCTCAGGACTTACGCCGATGAACTAAATACCTATAAGAAAATTCTAAAAGAAAAGAAGAGAATATTCCAGGCAAGAGAAGTAAACAAACTAGTGGAGGAATCCTCAAAAGACCCATACATCGCTCTATGACGCTGAAAACGAGCTGAAACACATTGCCTCGATATGAAATATGGGAGACGCACTTCGACAACATGCTGAACCAGGAAGGACTAAGAAGGAGACCAGAGGGCAGAGAGGATACAATGCCACAGACAACCATCGAAGGGATCCTTATGGTCACAGAAGAGATCAGAGATGTCATTAACAGCACTACGGACAAAAAAGCTGCTGCCCTGACAGACTTTATAGTGAATATTTAAGACACTGCCCAAATACTAACGCCAATGGCGAAGAGACTCTACAATAACTGCACACAAACAGCCTCAATTACAGAACAATGGAGACAGTTAACAGTAAAAGTGTTATACTGTATAAAGGGAATGGAGGCCCCAGGACCCTAGCAAATACAGGGAAAACTTACCTTTCAAAGGGTTCACAAAAATAATAACAGAAAGAATAAAGAAAACAATAATGACGAACACCTTCCAGCCGGCCGCAGTGTCCATGCGGTTCTAGGCGCTTCAGTCTGGAACCGTGCGTCTTCTACGGTGGCAGGTTCGAATCCTGCCTCGGGCATTGATATGTGTGATGTCCTTAGGTTAGTTAGGTTTAATTAGTTCTACGTTATAGGAAACTGATGACCTCAGATGTTAAGTCCCATAGTGCTCAAAGCCATTTGAACCATTTTTTTGAACACCTTCCCGAAAGCCAAATGGGATTCAGGAAGCGAAGTTCAACTGTGACTGCAATAGAACTCCTGCTAAAGAGCGCATGGAAAGACCTTGAAGACAGAGCATGGTTTTATAGATTTCATAAAAGCCTTTGGCTTTATAAACAGAAAATATATGACCAAAAAACTAGAGGAAACCCTAGGAGAAAACAATATACGCACACAAATCATAAGCGAAATACTGCGATGGAACGAAATAAGGATCTCAGACAACCTCTCCCAAGCGTAATACTACGATGAAACGAAATAAGGATCTCAGACAACCTCTCCCTGTCGGAGACGATACTCCAATCAAACTGAGTACTACAGGGAGACCCACTCAGTCCTCTGTTATTTACGCTTGCAGCGGAAGAAATTGTAAGAATACCTAAAATGAAGGATGTAATCTCATATGTATACGCAGACGATATTGTAATAGGCGGAAAGGACACTGCAAAGTTACGAGAAGCGATATGGAAGATTGGTGTATCGAACACGGCTTGGAAATAAATGTGACGAAAACAGAAATGATGGTACTCAGAAATGGAAGGAGAGCACACGCATTACCTGAGATCTTCATACGGGAGAGAAAACAGAAGATTGTACCAGATTTCAAGTACCTAGTTGTCACAATACCAATAACTACAAAATGTTTCACAAAACATGTAACAGAGGAAGCAATGCAAGCAATAATGGCAATCCATAAAATACAGTACATCAGATCCGTTAGCCTAGAGACTACAGTGGCACTATTCAGAACCAAAACCTTCCAAATGCTGACGTGTGGCATAGACATTATCGGAGCATATCTTACAGTGGAAAAACCTAACGACACTGAAAGAGTGAAGGCGACCTATGTAAAGAAAGCAATAGGAATGTCCAAAGCAACACGATCCAACTAGTATACCTGTTGGCGAGGGAACCCTTCCTCATTGAAGACCTGCGGACAAACCCGATACTACCCAACGGCACCACTTTGGAAAGTCTACTTAAAACATTGAAGGAGAATAGGGAAACGTACCTCCAGAATTTTACAGCAAAGACACAATGAATAACCGAATATGGACAAAGGAAAACTCCGAAATGAGACAAGTGATCACCAGAATGACAGTCCATAGTTTCCACCACCTTGTTTGCAACAACACGTCATATCACGAACCAAACGCAATATGTGAGTGTAAGCTGTGTTATCAAATATGCAAACGTTACCATACAGAACTTTGTACCGAAAGATCATTGTCAATAAGTGACTATGCAAATACCAATATGCAAAATTTCTAATTTCGTTTATTATTATTGTGCTTTGAGTTTGTATGGCTAGTTGGTTGCAATAAACTTATTATTATTATTATTATTATTATTATTATTATTAAAAAGTGTTATCGCACTGTCCCTGCGAATATTTGTCTCGCAGCAAACAAGTCCATTTCCTCTCTGAAGATACGCGATGTGACTGTCCGACCCTGCACGGCCGAGCGAACAGTATGTCTGCCCTCTCTGGCGCTAGTCACGTCTTGCGTGGCACTGAATACAGCGTTCTAGAATCCATCGAGTGAATGTTGGCATGACACTCGTCTGATGCCGACCAATGCTAATGGCAAGAGAACGCGGAACAATGAGCTAAAGTATCGATACGTCGCGATCCTGATGCTGTCCAAATCCGACATTTAGTGTAGATGATTCTCCTTCCTCACAAACAAACATCATTCAGATGAGATTTATGAGAGAGAAGTCTGCTGGGTGACCGTTCGTTATAGTTATAAGGATGCACACGGCCTTACTACTACCTATTCTGTGCAGCTGTTCTGAAGTAGGCCTACCATTTACTTGAGTATCCTAACATTTTGGTATCCAGCCAGTTTAACATATTTTGAATGGCGCCTTCGTGGAGTTGCAATGTTAATGGCCAGCAGTGTAGCAGGAATGCATAACAGGAGACGGAAGTGATAACAGCATCTTGAAATGGGTGGTTGCGGCAGCGCAGATAATCTTTACCACCTGTTTCTTGACCATGTGCCGTTCGCTAGCTTCAAGGGGCGTGTCTCCTACCCTTCCCCCACTCCCCCTCCCCGAGCCCCCCCCCACGCTGAAAGTTGATACACTGATCTGTATCTCATCGCTGGATATGAAGGACACACCCGAGAAATCATCAGTGGAGCATTAAAGTTGTGCATCCCGTTGATAATACCGATGTGGTGTCATCCCTGGATATCAAGGACAGTATCTGTGTAAGGTGTCAGGCAAATCCAACACCTCCCATGAAAACCCTGACATAATAAGCAAATCTACTAGTATGTCACATAGCTCCGAATAAATCGTGACATTAAATTAACCAAAGTAATACAAGTAACGAGTGAGCAAATGGAATACCACAGACTAACACAAGAATGCCTAAATGCATGTCGTACCTTCCCACCGTGAGGCAGACGCAGTTCTGAGGGGAGAAACGAGGACAGAAGCCGAGAGCAGAACCGTGTTAAGCTAGAAGGCCCTACGATAACGGACGGCCCAGCCTACCTGTACAACTACCACCTGCACGTTTTAGCGTGAGACTTTTTCGCGTCTCATGTATGTCAAGGACCACCCCCAGCCCATGTTAAAAGCTAGAGCCCTCCAGAAAAGCAGTATAGATCTTAAGATAACACAAAAAAGGGCCACTACCACCCGCAAGTTTTAGCGTGAGACTTTTTCGCGTGTCTGTTACATTAGGACAATCCTCCAGCCCATGTTAAAAGATAGAGCCCTCCAGAAGAACAATATAGAGCTCACGATAACGATAAAAGGACCTCACCAGCTGCAGGTTTTAGCGTGAGACTTTTTAGCGTCTGTTACGTTGCAAACTTTAAAAACATTGCCCCACCACAAAAAGTATAACGTTTCTCATTGGATGGACAGAAGTTTTGTAGGCGGAGCTTACGGTTAACATTGAGACCCTGATTGGTCAGATGAAAACACAGCCAGATAGTTTTTTAAACCAACTTCGGTAAATTGTAGTAAGGAGAAGAGGAGAGTTGGTTCCGAGACGGCGAGCTGGATGGCTGCTGCGCCGGCCGCTGCCGCCCTGACGCTGCTTAAACACCGACAAGGTAATGAACGCACGCGATGCCGCATTTTTGAGTGCATAAGGCTCCACTCAGAACTGCAGAAGTCTCATCTGTTACATCCCGTTTTTGCGTAATACTAGTGTCGATCGTTAATTAAAACTCATGGTGTTCACATTTGCCACTTGAAGAACACATCTGAAACGCGATGATTTTTCTTTTATATAGTTATTGAGAAGCCACATCAGCCACTGTAATTTACTACAAGTTAGATAAGTTATTAAAGATAATTGAGGGTCACTGTAGACCATTTTGATAGTTTTCTCTTTTGTGAAACTTAAATTAAACCTAGATTATAGATGTGATATGGCATAGGTCATCCTTCGATCGATTGTAGAACTTGGAAACCCATTCAGGGAATATTCGTTCACATTTTTGTTGAACGCAGTTGGTTTTTACCATCCTGTATTAAAACATTTCCTCTTATCAATAGTGCAATTTATAAAGGTTTTTTTTGTGAGTAGAATAAAATTTCCAATGGTAAACTTAACTGCTTTTTCGACGTTATTTTACCAGCTAACTAAAAATAGGAAAGCCTTGAACCCTTTCCACTATATTTAGTTAGTATTAAGATTCTTTTACAGGGAGTGCAGTGGAGCTGATGCTGAGATCATTTAGTATTTGGTTATATCATCGCTAGTCTCACTGAACTCTTCTGAATTCTACATGTCATGTGTGGTATGGCGTCTCCTTACCAGCAACAGGTCACAGGTTCAAACTAGTACATTCCCTAAAAAAACACGCTCAGAGCGTCGTTGCGCGAAAGTGTTAGGGAGACATGATATAGAACAAACAGACACCACCATGAATGTTTAGATCTGTTAAGATTAAAGTCGTACCGTTAACAGAGAGACCTCACACGCTTTTAGAGACATTGCTGATGATTCTAAAATGAATCGGAACTGTATTAAACTTTGGCCATAGACTTTTGGTCATTGAGACTGCAGCAACATGAAGACGATGTACAACAAAAGGCAAATTGGCATGAAGGATATGCAGATGATTAGCATTTCAGCACATCCGCACAGATTAGGTTGAAGGAATGTCATGTCCAAAGATTAGGCATCGGGTTTTCAGAAATCCTTTTGAACTCTTGTTTATATGCGAGACGATCGCGTTGTGCCTCGTGTAAGAAGGAGAAACGCCTACCAACACCTGGCGGATTTCGACAGAGACAGGACTGGGGTCTATCGAGACTGTGGATTGTCGTTCGCGACATGAATTCTGGCGTCAGTCGGAATCGCACGAGTGCCATCTATACGTGGGAACTGTAGGTTTGGGAGAGCCACACTCAATGAAGAAGGATCTCAACGGGCGCACTCGACCAGCGCCCGCTTGGCCGTGCAGGATCCTACAGACACGTTACATGCCTCGAGCCAGGAAATGGGGCATGGTTTACAGTCATGCATACGCCACATCATCTGGAACACCATGCAGCTGTCAGCAGGGAGACCACTGTTACTAGCTTCAAGGCAGCAGCAGAAAGAGCCACGCCAACTTTGGTGCACAGCACAGTGATGCAGGCACCAACACCAGACGCAGGAGTGGGAGAAGGTCGTCTTTTGAGAGGAGTTCCGTTTCTGCATACAGCAACATGATGGACGTTTCAGCGACTGGAGACTTTGACGGGAACATGCAAAATGCCCTGTTTGGGTTTTTGTATCCCCTGTCCAGAAAATAAATTTTGGGGAGGCCATTTCCTTAAGATCTACTCAGTTAATTTACATGTCCGCATATTTAGGCGAATGGCGCGATTTTTATAAGGCTCTAGGCATACGTCTGTGCTATCTCGTGTCTATACCACCCCACAGGCGCCACAGCAACAGAATTGCAAGTTTCCATCTGACGCCAATAGCGGTCTCGCGGGACCTGGTGGACCCAATGGTGTGTGTCCGCTGAGCCACGCCTCCAGCAGCTCTGGACTACGAACGTCCTCTGCCGCCACAATACAGGAGGGTTGGTGGCAGCAAGATGGCCTACTTGTCCTTGGAGCCACTTCATTTTGGAACCCTGTGCATCCAATTCCATCGTTATTATTGTTGCGATAGTTGGACTCTTAGTCTTATTAAATTATTTGTTATGTCTTCGTTCGCTTTGATAAATACGAGTTAAGTCAATCTCCTGTTCATTATGTTACAGTTTCAGTAATCATTTCTGTTCCTGTCCAGCTTTCCTGCGACGACGTTTGCTATTCTGTAGCTCCTCTTACTATTGTACACAACAAAATCCAAAAATTGTGGACTTGCATAATAAACAACGTGATAGGAGAATTTCTAACAAAAACAATCTTTCGTTGAAATAGACATGTTTACTCCTATAAAACAATGACTATCACCCTTGTTACGAGACGCAGAGAAATAATGAATACTACTACCTGTGCGAAACTAATGGTTGCTGTTCATTTTGAGGAACATAATTACTCTCCTGTCTCCCAATAGGCCAAGTGGAATTCAATTGCTATCTGTAACTTACAATCACCTCACGAATTACTGACAGAAACATTGGCTGGAAGCTTGGTGACTGCTAACGAGAACCGCGATTCAACACATGTACTCTGATCCTGAAATTGTCGATTTTATCGAATCCCTCAAGTAGCGGACAAATTGACCTGTCTCACCAGTGCCATCTGCAAAGCTCATTGTGAATTCTCGTGCGCCGTGCTGAACAGTGCTGACGTGGATGTGCTCTGCAGAGAAGACGAGGGCGCATCGCGATAGCTGCAACTGCGTCCCCTGCTGGTCTCCTTAGCTGGACTCCCGTCTACTTCAACTCAGGTCCGCAGTCGCATCTCCAAGTTCTCTCTGCCTAGTCCGGGTTCAAATCTATGGCTATTCACACCTACAGTCAGTGAATGAATCTTTTAAGAAGTCTTTCTTTCTTCTCTGTCCTGCATTCTGTATCGGAGCGAGCAGTGTTTTTTGACAACAGAAAATCTGAAAAGGCGCTATGGTCCAATAGCGACGTTTCCCTCCATATTAGAGTCCTGCCAAAAACAGCACCCCGCTTTCAGATGGAAAATCATGTCATACAACGCTCCGAAACTACCGAAAACCGTGCGCTCATCCCTCCGCCCCCTCTGTGTTAATGGGACCACATTCAGTATCTCCATTCCTGCAAATTCGTGCCCATGGCACTATCCTCACATCCGAGTGTTCCCGAAATGAGCATAAATCCTGCTTGTGAGGCTAACCCGTCATTTTATGAGTCTCGTATTTTCGAAAATGGCCTGTGGCTATCTTCAAAGTCACTCTTCAAAATCTTGCGGATACATCCCCGGCCTCTTCCTCGTCATGCCTCTGCCCTGGCGTCCCACACGCAGCCAGAGATTGTAAACCCAGACAATGCCTAGAGGACTTCTGGAGCTCATCGGCAGCTGACCTTCCTGTCTCCACTCACAGTGCTGCTCCCAGCAACGTTCCCTGTTTCCAAATTCTCAGCATCATTGTACCGTGTCTTCTCACAACGCCAAAATCATACTAAACTATTGAGTCCTTCATCATGTTAGAGAAAAGAATATTTACAAAGGGCACCATACAATCAGATACTGTGGTGCATGCTCATTAATAAAGTATTGTTAGCAATTCTCATCACTTTCCTTCTCCGAATTATGGAATCGATGCCAGATCTAAAGTGAATCAGGTAAGAGAATCTGCCTGTCACATTTCAAACAAACTCTGCCATTTTGCATTCCTGATCGTCACATGCTCCCAGCACATGGTATTTTGGTTTGGCATGCTGTTGAGTACACAAAACGATCACCATAGGTCTGCACAGCCGGTAATTTGGAGAGAAGCCATTAAATTTATGATGTATTAAGAGCGGTGGCTGTGACCTATGACCTAGGTCTCCGTCGTGATAACTTTAAATTCTATAACGCAAGACCACCAGCTGCCCTTGTCCTTGCTCTCCTGATCTACCCCGATGCAGAAGGAGTTCAACTGTCACCCTGGCCTGCACTTTCTACGTGATTATGCCCCACCAGTTGAAAACGTCTGGCCTTGCGTTGCCGAGAGACTGGTAGCCACACCTCACCAGCCACTATGGTCGATGAACTCTGCCACAGAGTTGGGGTAGCGTGAAATGAAATACCCGTATTTATCATTCTTTGACATAGCAATTACTACATTCTGCTTCAAGTCTGGGTGTGTTTCCTTTATCTCACATATCTTGAACGCTGGAAGAGTTTTCTCAATGCTGGCTCCCCCAAGGATCTCAATAACTTTGAAATAATCTCACCTACACCAGAGACCTTGTTTCCACCTCAGTCTCTCAGCGCTCTCAATAGAGCGCTTTTCGTAGTATCACATTTCCCATCTCATATTCACCTTCCTCCTCTTCTCTTTCTCTAATATTCTCCTCCTGTATGGACCCTGTACACATTTCTTCCACCATTCAGCTTCCCCTTCTTTGCTTATTACATGCCATCTGATCTCTTGATATTCATGCAGCAGATTTTAAACATTTATTCTTCTTGCTATACTATATGCATAAAATAAGTAAAATTTCGTTCTTTACCATCCGTCCTTGTGTCGAAATTTATTATTTATCATTAAATTGTTGGGCTGGTAGTATTCATACCTTTCATCGCCAGCCTTCTTTGGCACAGCATTACTACATTCTTCTTGAACTCTGAGGCTGTTCCCCCTGTCCCACGTGTCTTGAACACTAGATGGAAGACTTTTCTCATTGCTGGCTCCTCGAAGGACCTCAATAATTTTGAGGGCCTTGTTGCCACTTAAAACTTCCAGCACTCTTGACAGAGCGCTTCTCGTAGTATAGTATATCCGATCCCATCTTCACCTTGTTCCTGTTCCCTTCCTGTAATATTATGAAGATGGCATCTGTTCTTTCGGACATGTCCGAAAGAACAGATGCCATCTTCATATCGTTTAAGGCTAACCGGCTGATGACCTTCTTCAGTGCAGATGCACACGATATGCCTGAACTCCTACGGGACTCGGTGGATTGCATGTCGTGAGTAATGGGTATAATGGCAGGGGCACTACGAATGTAGTGTGTGGACTATAAGCTGAGAATGTGGATCTTACGGGGAGCGTGCCGACGATAAATCCTAGCAGTCGCACTATCCTTCGTGCCTTCGGTGGCGCAGATGGATGCCGGCACGATAGCTCAGCGTGTTAGGTCAGAGGGTTTAGCTACCCTCCGTAATAATAAACTGAGTAAACGGATCAACGAACAACCTGAACAAGTGTCATCGGATGGTCGCCAGGAACAAATTCAACGAACCATATAGAACAGAATGAAAAAAAAGATGGATAGAGTGTCTGCCATGTAAGCAGGAGATCCTGGGTTCGTGTCCCAGTCGGGGCACACATTTTCAACTGTCCCCGTTGATGCATATCAACGCCTGTCAGCAGCTAATGGTATTGATTTAATTGTAATTTCATCCTGTAATATTGTCCTCGAGTTTATTTCTCTTGTATTGACCCTGTACACATTCCTTTCACCACTGAGACTTCCCTTCTTTTCTTAATACATGACATCTGATCTCTCGATATTCATACATCTGATTCTCTTTTCTCCAAAGCCCTCCTTAATTTTCCTATATCTATGTTTCCCCTAGTTGTGCGCGCTTCTACAGCATCGCATTTGTCCTCTAGATGCTCATGCTTACCCATGTCGCATTTTCTGTCAGTCCCATTTTTAGGTGTCAGATCTTCCTTGTAATTTTAACAAGTAGTGTACAAGAGCGGCGCGCACGTACGTTGCGCAGACCACTCGCCTTATCGCTACATGTTCTGTCCTGGAACACGTCGCTAGCTACGCACCTTCTTTCGGGCATAACATTACGCATCTTGCCCAGAGTCACACGTTCGCGGCAAATATTCAGGGTCTTCTGTACGTGGTTTTACGCATGTAAACTGTGATTTCTACAGAGCTGATGTGAACTCCATGCAAGTGGATTAAACTCACTGCAAACCACACACGGTATGCTGCAACGAGAAACCTGCCGTGGTGGATAGCGTTGCACCTTCAAGTGTTTCGCAAACGTCTCCTGCGGCTTTAGTTTATATGTCACTGACCTCGAGTGCTGAGTCACTGGATATGCCGCGAATAATAATGAGACAATGACATACAGTAGCTCCAAGGTCTGCAAACACGACAACGGCCGGGCGAGCGGTGTACTGGCCCATCGCCATACATATTTACATTCAAATGATGCCACTGGTAGACGATGACACGGTAGTCGGTCGGCTCTCTGTATACACAGCGTGAAGAAAAATTCGCACACTCGGACTTCGCGCACGGTTCCACACATACTAGCAATATAAAAACGTCTGTCACAAAATTTCATCCTGCGCATATTTCTAGCAGTAAATGGACGTTAAAGGTTGCCAATCTGGCATCTATAGTGTGCAAACCACTGTGAAGCGCATGGTAGAGCGAACTTCATATGGTTCCTACGTATCAGCATGTCATCCTGTTCCATACACGTATGGAGTGCGGCAAGAAAGACGATAATTAGTCATATGTTGTCTTCGGGGTCCCTATGGGAGGGAAGTTCAAAAAATGGTTCAAATGGTTTTGTGCACTATGGGACTTAACATCTGGGGTCATTAGTCCCCTAGAACTTAGAACTACTTAAACCTAACTATAGGACATCACGCACATCCACGCCCGAGGCAGGATTCGAACCTGCGACCATAGCGGTCGTGCGGTTCCAGACTGAAGCGCATAGAACCGCTCGGCCACCACGGCCGGCGGGAGGGAAGTGTAGGGGTAGTAATCTGCTAGATTCCTCGTTTGCTAAACGTTCTTGAGGCTTAGCAAGTAGTCTCTCACAGGAGAGATGGCGTCTGTTTTACAAGCCAGGTCAGGTTTCTCCAGCATTTCCGTGACGTCCCCACGAGAACGAATGTTGTTTGCAAGCCCTTCCCCCAGCCTCTTCTTCCGAATCTCTCGCTAGCGGTGTTGCTTACTGCAACAGTAACGATTCAGTCTCTTTGCACCCCTGCTGACTTTTGTCATGCTGGAGCGAGTGTGAGTCCTTGAGGCAAGGTCGGCTAGAGCGGCACGTCTGTAGCGCCAGGCAATAGAGCCGCGAGGCCGGGCGCCTTTACGTAACGTTATGCGCCGGCGAGCACGGTCTCATAGCGCTAATGGCAGCGCGCCAGGAAGAGGAGCCGGTGGTTAGCGTGCCCGTGTCCCTGTCCGGCAGCCGACCGAGACGCCCCACAGGCGCCCACAATCCGAGACCTGCTGCCTTACGAGCTTCCCGCTACGGCGCCTCTGCTGCTACAGATTCCGCCTGTGGCTGAGTGGGGTAGCGTACTACAGTTACGAGCTAACGCTTAATGGAAAAATTACGAGTGTATCCAGTGTCGCACCAGATTTGTGATTGAACTCAGGACTTTCTTGCAGAAAGAACTCAACACATCACTCTTTACGAAACAAAATCGAAGGATGTAAAGGTAATTTCTGAACACCACAAAGAAGCATAATAGAGTCATTACTGTTTACAGAGTACAGGGTGTCAGAGAAATGTTGCGACAAACTTTGAGGGGTTCTAGAAGGTGTCTTGAAGACCAAATTAAGGGTAAGAACCGGTGTCTGGAATCGATATCCAATGGCGCTACAGAGCGTCGAAGTTACAAGCGCCGGCGCGTGTCACTAGACCACCCCTTCAGCAGCAAACGTGATTCTGCATGCTGACGGACTGTAGGCGGAATGTCTTGCAGTGTTGTTTGTTATTCAGTGATGGCGACTGATTACTACAGTCACCAGTGGAGAAGATGGAGCTAGCTCCTGCGTAGAAAGGTCTTCTCTCCTATGAATGTGGTGCTCTGTTACCTTGATGGTTTCAGACATGGGTTTCCGTCTACAGATTTTCTTTTTCCCATATACCGAAAAACACTGGAGATTTTGCAAGTTTCCAGGAGAAAAATAAAATGGGGATCAAAACCTGTGTCTGAAGCCGTCATCTACTGGGGCAAGAGAGTATCATATTCATAGGAGACAAGGCCTTCCTAAGTAGCAGCTAGCTCCATCCTCTGCACTGGCGATCGTGGCAATCAATTGTGATCACTGAATAACAAACAACATTGCGAGATGTCCCGCTTGGGATCCGTCAGCGTACAGAGTCATGTTTGCTGCTGAAAGGGTGGCCTAATGGCAGGAGCTGGCGCCTATAACTACGACACCCTGTAGCGCCATTGGATGACGTTTCTGGACACGGGTTCCTATCCTCAATTTGATCCTCAAGACATGCTCTACAACCAATCTAAGTATGTGACAATATTTCTGGGATATCCTGTATATAAAGAGTCTGCAGGATGTCAGACATTCCCTGAGGCTGTTCACAGATGATGCAGTTGTCTTTAAGAGTGTAGCATCACTGAAGATAGTAGCTAAATATAGGGTGACCTGCAGAGGAGTGGTGGTTCTTTCAGGGACTGGTAGTTGGACCTGAAGGGGAATAAATGAGATTATTGCCCATAAATAGAAGAAGAATTCTACTACTGTACGATTTAATTATTGCTGACGAAACAGTGGAAACAGTAACTACATTAAAAAATCTAGAAGTAACCACCCAGAACGACCTGCTACTGCTTGTGAATCTGTGCCTGAGTGTTCATACAGATTATGAACCCGGTTTCTCCCCTGAAATATACCTCCAGACACTGAATATAACCCATCAATAACGCAGTCTGACTTCAAAGTTTGTTTTGGTGATGGCAAAACTTATTCAAAGCACAACAACAAAAGAACGTGGGTGGTGTAACACCGATGAGCTCCCAACTACAACATTATCTGAAAACCTCATACTATACTACCTCAAATGCATTAAAGCTAGGCCTCATAGACGTATCTGGTTTGTGATTACTGGATAGTGGAAGTCAATCCAATGACAGCTGTCCATACAGCACAACTCACAGTAGACATCGTCGGACTGTCATCACAGACAGGTCCACAACTGCGACAGTGCTCCAGCGGTTCCTTACTGTTATGCAGAAGCGATGGCGGCCATCCTGTGCTGCGTCCACATTCTGTGGTCGATTACTCACACCTCAAATCATCTGCTCACTTCGTCATATATCATGGGTCAACACAAGCATCATTGTCTTTGCAACCAACATATGCGTGGCATACTAACGTCCATGACACATTATTCCGATTCGACATGCTGACGTTGTGACCTTTGACGTCTATGAACACGAGTCACACTTCCTCTCCCGTTTACAATTTGTTTAAGGGTTATTCACACTCACAGCTGGAGTGCAGTGCATCGCTGAAATTTCACTTCATTATAGAGAGGCACCCACTAAGTATATGAACTCCATGACTCTTCTTATTATTGGTGTTCTGTTGTACACAATGTCCTGGTTTCACCTCACAAGGATATTTTTTCTGTCGCAGTGTGTATCACAATAGTTTAGTTCAATCATGTTTTTTTGTAGGAAAATTCAGTTGTTAGGCTCTGAAGAGACAAAAGATCGCTCTCAGAGCATTATGAGTAAATGGGAATATCTTCTTCCATTTTATGGATGTGATAGAACTATACCAAGGTGAAAAAACGATGTAAAAAATACACTATCGGCTATTAAAATTGCTACACCAAGAAGAAATGCAGGTGATAAACGGGTATTCATTGGACAAATATATTATGCTAGAACTGACATGTGATTACATTTTAATGCAATTTGGGTGCATAGATCCTGAGAAATCAGTACCCAGAACAACCACCTCTGGCCGTAATAACGGCCGTGATATGCCTGGGCATTGAGTCAAACAGAGCTTGGATGGCGTATACAGGTATAGTTGCCCATGCAGCTTCAACACGATACCACAGTTAATCAAGAGTAGTCACTGGAGCATTGTGACGAGCCAGTTGCTCTACCACCATTGACCAGACGTTTTCAGTTGGTGATAGATCTGGAGAATGTGCTGGCCAGGGCAGCAGTCGAACATTTTCTGAATCCAGAAAGGCCCGTACAGGACCTGCAACATGCGGTCGTGCTTTATCCTGCTGAAATGTAGAGTTCCACAGGGATCGAATGAAGGGAAGAGCCACGGGTCGTAACACATTTGAAATGTAACGTCCACTGTCCAAAGTGCCGTCAATGCGATCAAGAGGTGACAGAGACGTGTAACCAATGGCACCTCATACCATCACACCGGGTGATACGCCACTGTGACGATGACGAATACACGCTTCCAATGTGCGTTCACCGCGATGTCGCCAAACACGGATGCAACCATCATGATGCTATAAACAGAGCCTGGATTCATCTGAAAAAAATGACGTTTTGCCATTCGTGCACCCAGGTTCGTCGTTGAGTACACTATCGCAGGCGCTCCTGTCTGTGATGCAGCGTCAAGGGTAACTGCAGCCATGGGCTCCGAGCTGATAGTCAATGATGCTGCAAACGTCGTCGAAGTGTCCGTGCAGATGGTTATTGTCTTGCAAACGTCCCCATCCGGAGACTGAGGGATCGAGACGTGGCTGCACGATCTGTTACAGCCATGCGGATGAGATGCCTGTCATCTCGACTGCTAGTGATACGAGGCCGTTGGGATCCAGCACGGCGTCCCGTATTACCCTCCTGAACCCACCGATTCTATATTCTGCTAACAGTCATTGGATCTCGACCAACGCGAGCACTAATGTCGCGATACGATAAACCGTAATCGCGATAGGCAACAATCAGACCTTTATCAATGTCTGAAACGTGGTGGTACGCGTTTCTTACACGAGTTATCACAACGTTTCACCAGGCAACGCCGGTCAACTGCTGTTTGTGCATGAGAAATCGGTTGGAAACTTTCCTCATGTCAGCACGTTGTATGTGTCGCCGCCAGTGCCAACCTTGTGTGAATGATCTGAATAGCTAATCATTTGCATATCACACCATCTTCTTCCTGTCGGTTAAATTTCGCGTCTGTAGCACTTTATGTTCGTGGTGTAGCAATTTTAATCACGAGTAGTGTATAAACCTACTACCTAACGACATTCATATCAGGCAAGAAGTAATGTAGGGGGTAAACTATCCCCTGCAGTTTTCAGCATTAACATACACGGTATAATTAGGAAACAGAAGTTCAGAGCAAGCCCAGAAATTAAAACAAATGAAAGAATACACTTAAATACAGTGCTGTTTTCTTACTATCAGGTTATTATTTAACGAACTTATGATGACTTTCAGAAATCTGTGTATTGTCTTCAACTTTAAAGGGAAGTATCCAGTACGGTCAAAAAGACACTACTGAAAAAATTTCGAAATTCCTATACTTCAGTTGTTAATTAACGTAAGTCACATCAGTCGGACTGAACAAATATCAGGCCAGATGCACCACGCAAGGGGTACACAGAAAACAAGTGGACAAGCCACCACAACACAGGCACAACCGCTCGCCTGTCGCCTCTCAGTGCTGCACAGAAGTCAGCAGGTGGCCCTCACAAACACGGACCTCTTCCTGACTCTGCGCCACTTCCTCCAGCACATCGTGTGCATCTGCGGATAGTGCGGGCAGCCAATAGTGAGCGCTGTCAACTGTAGACTACTTTGCTTCGACCTCTTACTGGCGGATCTGGATATTCTTCCTCCTACACGCTCAAAACACAACACTCTGCGGACACACTCTCAGTTCTGCACCAGCTATCAGACAGTTGACTTCAGCGCCTGCATTTGGCTCAGTACAGTACTCTCAAGACCATCTCCTGAACTAGCAGTTGCTGTTTACAGAGAACTTGAATCATTATCAGATTGCCCGCGAACATTACTATCAATGAAGTTTAAAATATCATAGACTGCCAAGAGACAGCAAAGTTACTTAGATATTGTATTAGGTTTAGGACACCAAGTGCCAAAGTTAATAATCATTTTATAATATACTTTTAATAAATGTTGTTTGTTATTTATTACTGTGGTGCCACATGTTTGTAACAGTGCCGCTGTATCAGAGAGGTGTTTAATCAGCATGCAATGACCAACGTAAAGGAACTGTATCAGAAAAAAAATTCTACTACTGTGGATGTTTGGGTTGCATTAATAGTAGAACTGAGCTACTATATTCACAAAATCATATGTAGAACAGTCCAGAGAATATTGTCTAGGAATATGAGGAAAGAAAGCACAATGAAATGGTGGCTACGCCATTTTTGCTGTGTGGCCCAGAGTCAAGGGTAACTAATGGAAACGTGAGAAACAAGATACCTCAGAACCGTGAAAGGGAGCACGGGACTTAATTGAGAAATGGCACTGTGCGGCAATACTGAACCTTCTTAATGCCGAAGAGAAAATTAAAGACAATGAAGATAGATGCTTTTAGGATCTGCATGGGGTGGCAAAGACGTATATGAATCGAATGACAGAAGACATTGGAAGGTCAAGGAGACATCGGTAATAACTTCCTATGTGACCAGAACAAGTGTGTAACTACTACTCGAAAGAAAGGAGATTGTGCTATTTAGGAACAAGAATCATACCACTCAGCGGTAATATTGATTTACATTTGCCTTGATTCGTTAAATCTGATCAAACCAGTGCTAAAATGATTCCTTCACTTTATTTTTACATCACTGCCCATCTGAATAAAAGCTCCACCTCTAACAACCCTGACGTCAACTATGACGGGTATTTAATATCTAGGAATGTCATCATAGAATGATGAGACCACCTATGAGAGGACTAGCGCCCTCGCTTTCCGACCCCAATCGACTGTTGTCTTGTTGCATGTTATATATTGGCATTCAGTGGTGCGGACTGACAGAAAATTCTTCGTTAACACACATGTCTTGCAAGACATACGTAAGTTGCAAGGAAATTTCTCATGTCATGGTTTCATTCTATCGGATGATGCTCTTCTCTCAAGCCGGCCGTAATGGCCGAGCGGTTCTAGGCGCAACAGTCTGGAACCGCGCGACCACTCCGGTCGCAGGTTCGAATCCTGCCTAGGGCATGGATTTATGTGATGTTCTTAGGTTAGTTAGGTTTAAGTAGTTCTAAGTTCTAGGGAACTGATGACCACAGATGTTAAGTCCCATAGAGCTCAGAGCCATTTAGTTAAGTCTGTAAGTAGGCTGTTTAGGTTTATATGTTGGTAACGCCAGGTAGCGCTCTGTATGAAAATCACTGAGTGTGCTGTGTGCAGTCTGTGGCTGGTTGGCATTGTTGAGATATTCTCTATTGTAGTGTTGGGCAGTTGGATATGAACAGCGCGTAGCGTTGCGCAGTTGGAGGTGAGCCGCCAGCGATGGTGGATGTGGCGAGAGAGATGGCAGAATTTTAAGAGCGGACGATCTGGACGTGTGTCCACCAGAAAGAGTAAATTTGTAACACTGGATATCATGAACTGATATATATGTTATGACTTTTGAACACTATTAAGGTAAATACATTATTTGTTCTCTATCAAAATCTTTCATTTGCTTAGTATGCCTATCAGTAGTTAGTGCCCTCGGTAGTTAGAATCTTTTATTTAGCTGGCAGTATTGGCACTCGCTGTTTTGCAGTAGTCTGAGTAACGAAGATTTTTGTGAGGAAAGTGATTCATGAAAGGTATAGGTTATTGTTAGTCAGGGCCATTCTTTTGTAGGAATTATTGAAAGTCAGATTGCGTTGCGCTAAAAATATTGTGTGTCAGTTTAGTGTTGATCAGAATAAGTACAGAGCGAAATGTCTGAGTACGTTCAGTTCTGCTCAGCTGTTTAAAAATCAAATAACGTAAGGGATTTATCAGCACAGCAATTCATTACTTTTTCTAAGGGGACGTTTCAAGTCCCATAGTGCTAAGAGCCATTTGAACCACTTTTTTCTTCTCTCGAAAAACCATTGCGAACTTAAGACTCCGAGGCGAGTCTGGAAATGATGACTGTTTGTAATGTTACAATACGCATCTGGAAATACTATAATTAAGCCACTCACAGAAAGAATATACTCGTTCTCATTCATTACATAGATTGAAGTCAACCTGATATTAAGAATGGAAGGAAGGTCGGACTGAAGACTCACGTTATTTTCTTTTATGGTGCCTAAAATGAAATAAACACTTTCATCATATCCAGAAACAGTGTACATGTGTCATTGTGTAAGCGCTGCTGTAAACACAAAGAGAGGAAGAGCACCGAAAGTCGCTCACCTGTTGGATGTTGACGCTGGGCGCTAAATGTATTCTACAGTCAAACAGCTGTCGGAGAATCTAAAGAAAATTCGAATTTCTTAACCAAAAAAGCATTACAATGCAATTATATATTGTAATGTAACAGGTTCTAATAATTGTCCGCTTCCGGTATTAAAACTTAGTCTTAGTTCGCTAAGTAATCTTAAATTGAGCAGTATTGATTACTTATGATGTGTGTTTTAAGTGCCTTTTTAAACAGATGTTATCCTAAATCTTTGATATTGCTTTCAGCAATTAATTATACATGTTTTTTACCTGTTTACTGCTAAGGTTGGCAAAGATTTCTAGGAAACATTCTTTCAGTTGACGTTAGGTTATGCAGTCGTGCAATCCAAATTACCATTCAGTCCTCAGCCCATTTAGTACTGGTACAAATTTTCATTCACCATTTCAGTCTGCAAATCTACACTCCTGGAAATGGAAAACAGACACATTGACACCGGTGTGTCAGACCCACCATACTTGCTCTGGACACTGCGAGAGGGCTGTAAAAGCAATGATCACACACACGGCACAGCGGACACACCAGGAACCGCGGTGTTGGCCGTCGAATCGCGCTAGCTGCGCAGCATTTGTGCACTGCCGCCGTCAGTGTCAGCCAGTTTGCCGCGGTATACGGAGCTCCATCGCAGTCTTTAACACTGGTAGCATGCCGCGACAGCGTGGACGTGAACCGTATGTGCAGTTGACGGACTTTGAGCGTGGGCGTATAGTGGGCATGCGGGAGGCCGGGTGGACGTACCGCCGAATTGCTCAACACGTGGGGCGTGAGGTCTCCACAGTACATCGATGTTGTCGCCAGTGGTCGACGGAAGGTGCACGTGCCCGTCGACCTGGGACCGGACCGCAGCGACGCAAGGATGCACGCCAAGACCGTAGGATCCTACGCAGTGCCGTAGGGGACCGCACCGCCACTTCCCAGCAAATTAGGGACACTGTTGCTCCTGGGGTATCGGCGAGGACCATGCGCAACCGTCTCCATGAAGCTGGGCTACGGTCCCGCACACCATTAGGCCGTCTTCCGCTCACGCCCCAACATCGTGCAGCCCGCCTCCAGTGGTGTCGCGACAGGCGTGAATGGAGGGACGAATGGAGACGTGTCGTCTTCAGCGATGAGAGTCGCTTCTGCCTTGGTGCCAATGATGGTCGTATGCGTGTTTGGCGCCATGCAGGTGAGCGCCACAATCAGGACTGCATACAAGCAAGGCACACAAGGCCAACACCCGGCATCATGGTGTGGGGAGCGATATCCTACACTGGCCGTACACCTCTGGTGATCGTCGATGGGACACTGAATAGTGCACGGTGGATCCAAACCGTCATCGAACCCATCGTTCTACCATTCCTAGACCGGCAAGGGAACTTGCTGTTCCAACAGGACAATGCACCTCCGCATGTATCCCGTGCCACCCAACGTGCTCTAGAAGGTGTAAGTGAACTACCCTGGTCAGCAAGATCCCCGGATCTGTCCCCCATTGAGCATGTTTGGGACTGGATGAAGCGTCGTCTCACGCGGTCTGCACATCCAGCACGATCGCTGGTCCAACTGAGGGGCCAGGTGGAAATGTCATGGCAAGCCGTTCCACAGAACTACATCCAGCATCTCTACGATCGTCTCCATGGGAGAACAGCAGCCTGCATTGCTGCGAAAGGTGGATATACACTGTACTAGTGCCGACATTGTGCATGCTCTGTTGCCTGTGTCTATGTGCCTGTGGTTCTGTCAGTGTGATCATGTGATGTATCTGACCCCAGGAATGTGTCAGTAAAGTTTCCCCTTCCTGGGACAATGAATTCACGGTGTTCTTATTTCAATTTCCAGGAGTGTACATCATAGATGTTTGAGACTTGAAAACGTATTTGGAACTGCCAAACGACTGCAAATGACAAACGACGCCTCGTTCGATGTAAGGAGCGTAAATATTGGACGACTGAACAGTGAACAAACGTTGTGTGGAGTGACGAATCACGGTACACAATGCGGCGATCTGATAGCAGGGTGTGGGTATGGCGAACGCCAGGTGAACGTCCTCTACCAGCGCGTTTACTGCCAACAGTAAAATTCGGAGGTGGTGGTGTTATGGTGTAGTCTTGTTTTTCATAGAGAGGGCTTGAACCCCTTGTTGTTTTGCGTGGCACTATCACTGATGTTTTAAGACCTTCTTCGTTTCCACTGTTGAAGACCAATTCGGAGATGGCGATTATATCTTTCAAAACTATCTGTCACTTGTTCATAATGCACGGCCTGCGGCGGAATGGTCACACGACAATAACATCCATGTAATGGACTGTCCTGCACAGGGACCTGGCCTGAATCCTACAGAACACCTTTGGGACGTTTTGGATCGCTGACTTCGTGCCAGGCCTCACCGACCGACATCGATACCTCTCCTCACTGCAGCACTCCGTGGAGAACGGGCTGCCATTCCCCAAGATTGAACATATGCCTGCGAGAGTGAAAGCTGTCATCAAGGCTAAGGGTGGCCCAAAACTATACTGAATTCCAACATTACCGATGGAGGGGGCCATGAACTTGTAAGTCATTTTCAGCCAGGTGTCCGGATACTTTTGGTCACATAGTGTATACAATGAGTTTTCTGATGTTACTGTACTATCATTTCTCCGTTTGATCGAAAAATTCTCCCACTCCACGAATATTTCAAAAAGCCGTAAATTCAAAACTATTCCAGAGTTAAGAAAACTTGCGCTAATAACAGCCGGGTGACGTCTTCGGCAACCGTCTATGTTACTTCAGCTACACACCTCGTCATTTTCAAGGCAGAAATGCAACAAGAGAGCGCAGTGTAAGGAAAGTCAAACGATTGATAGGGGGGGGGGGGGGTACAGCGACCAAGAACCGTAATACGGCACTATATGCACACACACACACACACACACACACACACACACACACACACACACACACACACACACACACACACGTGCACACATACACAAACACGTAACGACTAGCGCCACTACACGACCGAAGATGACCAACGTTAGAAGCTATCGATAGTAAACTGTAGTCCCTAACAGGTGAGCAAATAGCGTAAGTCTGTCTCACTGTTGGCCAGGGAGAGAGCAGGATGCCAAGCTCACCTTAAGCAGAAACCTCCGTCTCTATTTATGAAGCCACTTTCTAATTTAACCTTACATCCTAATCTCCAGATGTCAGACACTCAGATCGGTACCAAATGGTATTTGTAGATAGAATATAAACCAAAACACCGATTTAGTTCGTGCTATGTGCTGTCGTCCGGTAGAAAATGCGTAAACAGTAATTAAAAGTAACACTGGAATTGCGGAGAGCAGTAAAGGCGTATCTGTGAGACATGATTTTGTAGGTTTTGCATGGGGAAGTTGGTAGAATGTAAGTTCTCATGCCAAAGGTCCTGCGTTCAAAACCCACTGATGAGTTTTGTTTAACACTTTACCCGTGAAACGGTTATATGGGAGAACATTTTCCTGGCTGGCAAAAGGACTTTTTCGAGTTGTAGCAATGTCCTTTAGGCGGTCTGGTTTCACTTCGTGTTGAAAGTAGCAAGCCTATAGAGTTTATCTGTGTAGATAGGAGCGCTGTTCTGTCTGACATTTCACAGAATAAACATAAACAATCTGAACAGTAGAATGAAGAAACAATTGCACCACAGCTGAGGAATTATTAATAGTCCCATATCACACTTTCACGCATTATACGGTAAAACGCTCTACCAACTTCCCCACCGAAGGTATGCATGTACTCACACTTATGCTATTCCTTTGCTCCGTAGTCCTGGTGTTTCTTTTAATTAACGTCTACGTCCGTTCTACTGGACGACACCATATAGAAGCTAAATCGGAGTTATCGATGAAGCTCTATCGACTTACAGCATTTGGCACCGATCTGAGTGTCTGACATCTGGAGGTTTCGGTGTTAGCTGCTTTCTTAGCAACATTTTCCTAATAGTTACAGGTGCAAGCCAATATCTCTATATGTATTTCTACATATTCATGATTACTCTGCATTTCACAGTTAGGTGACTGGCAGGGGGTTCATCGTACTAACTTCAAGCTGTTCCTCTAACGTTCCACTCTCGAACAGCGCGCCGAAAAAACGAACACTTAGATCTTTCGGTGCGTGCACTGGTTTCCCTTATCTTATTATGACAATCACTTCTCCCTACGTAACTGGACGTCAACAACATACACTCCTGGAAATTGAAATAAGAACACCGTGAATTCATTGTCCCAGGAAGGGGAAACTTTATTGACACATTCCTGGGGTCAGATACATCACATGATCACACTGACAGAACCACAGGCAATTGCACCACATGCACGTCTCCCATGGAGACGATCGTAGAGATGCTGGATGTAGTCCTGTGGAACGGCTTGCCATGCCATTTCCACCTCGCGCCTCAGTTGGACCAGCGTTCGTGCTGGACGTACAGACCGCGTGAGACGACGCTTCATCCAGTCCCAAACATGCTCAATGGGGGTCAGATCCGGAGATCTTGCTGGCCAGGGTAGTTGACTTACACCTTCTAGAGCACGTTGGGTGGCACGGGATACATGCGGACGTGCATTGTCCTGTTGGAACAGCAAGTTCCCTTGCCGGTCTAGGAATGGTAGAACGATGGGTTCGATGACGGTTTGGATGTACCGTGCACTATTCAGTGTCCCCTCGACGATCACCAGAGGTGTACGGCCAGTGTAGGAGATCGCTCCCCACACCATGATGCCGGGTGTTGGTCCTGTGTGCCTCGGTCGTATGCAGTCCTGATTGTGGCGCTCACCTGCACGGCGCCAAACACGCATACGACTATCATTGGCACCAAGGCATCTACATCTACATCTACATGACTACTCTGCAATTCACACTTAAGTGCTTGGCAGAGGGTTCATCGAACCACAATCATACTTTCTCTCTACTATTCCACTCCCGAACAGCGAGCGGGAAAAACGAACACCTAAACCTTTCTGTTCGAGCTCTGATTTCTCTTATTTTATTTTGATGATCATTCCTACCTATGTAGGTTGGGCTCAACAAAATATTTTCGCATTCGGAAGAGAAAGTTGGTGACAGAAATTTCGTAAGAAGGTCTCGCCGCGACGAAAACCGTCTATGCTGTAATGACTTCCATCCCAACTCGTGTATCATATCTGCCACACTCTCTCCCCTATAACGCGATAATACAAAACGAGCTGCCCTTTTTTGCACCCTTTCGATGTCCTCCGTCAATCCCACCTGGTAAGGATCCCACACCGCGCAGCAATATTCTAACAGAGGACGAACGAGTGTAGTGTAAGCTGTCTCTTTAGTGGACTTGTTGCATCTGCTAAGTGTCCTGCCAATGAAACGCAACCTTTGGCTCGCCTTCCCGACAATATTATCTATGTGGTCTTTCCAACTAAAGTTGTTCGTAATTTTAACACCCAGGTACTTAGTTGAATTGACAGCCTTGAGAATTGTACTATTTATCGAGTAATCGAATTCCAACGGATTTCTTTTGGAACTCATGTGGATCATCTCACACTTTTCGTTATTTAGCGTCAACTGCCACCTGACACACCATACAGCAATCTTTTCTAAATCGCTTTGCAGCTGATACTGGTCTTCGGATGACCTTACTAGACGGTAAATTACAGCATCATCTGCGAACAGTCTAAGAGAACTGCTCAGATTGTCACCCAGGTCATTTATATAGATCAGGAACAGTAGAGGTCCCAGGACGCTTCCCTGGGGAACACCTGATATCACTTCAGTTTTACTCGATGATTTGCCGTCTATTACTACGAACTGCGACCTTCCTGACAGGAAATCACGAATCCAGTCGCACAACTGAGACGATACCCCATAGCTCCGCAGTTTGATTAGAAGTCGCTTGTGAGGAACGGTGTCAAAAGCTTTCCGGAAATCTAGAAATACGGAATCAACTTGAGATCCCCTGTCGATAGCGGCCATTACTTCGTGCGAATAAAGAGCTAGCTGCGTTGCACAAGAGCGATGTTTTCTGAAGCCATGCTGATTACGTGTCAATAGATCGTTCGCTTCGAGGTGGTTCATAATGTTTGAATACAGTATGTGCTCCAAAACCCTACTGCAAACCGACGTCAATGATATAGGTCTGTAGTTAAATGGATTACTCCTACTACCCTTCTTGAACACTGGTGCGACCTGCGCAATTTTCCAATCTGTAGGTACAGATCTATCGGTGAGCGAGCGGTTGTATATGAGTGCTAAGTAGGGAGCTATAGTATCAGCGTAATCTGAAAGGAACCTAATCGGTATACAATCTGGACCTGAAGACTTGCCCGTATTAAGCGATTTGAGTTGCTTCGCAACCCCTAAGGTATCTACTTCTAAGAAACTCATGCTAGCAGATGTTCGTGTTTCAAATTCTGGAATATTCCATTCGTCTTCCCTGGTGAAGGAATTTCGAAAAACTGCGTTCAATAACTCCGCTTTAGCGGCACAGTCGTCGATAACAGTACCATCGGCACTGCGCAGCGAAGGTATTGACTGCGTCTTGCCGCTTGTGTACTTTACATACGACCAGAATTTCTTCGGATTTTCTACCAAATTTCGAGACAATGTTTCGTTGTGGAACCTATTAAAGGCATCTCGCATCGAAGTACGTGCCAAATTTCGCGCGTCTGTAAATTTTAGCCCATCTTCGGGATTTCGCGTTCTTCTGAACTTCGCATGCTTTTTCCGTTGCCTCTGCAACAGCGTTCGGACCTTTTTTGTGTACCACGGGGGATCCGTTCCATCGCTTACCAATTTATGAGGTATGAATCTCTCAATTGCTGTTGCTACTATATCTTTGAATTTGAGCCACATCTCGTCTACATTCGCATAGTCAGTTCGGAAGGAATGGAAATTGTCTTTTAGGAAGGCTTCTAGTGGCACTTTATCCGCTTTTTTAAATAAAATTATTTTGTGTTTGTTTCTGATGGGTTTGGAAGAAATGGTATTGAGCCTAGCTACAATGACCTTGTGATCACTAATCCCTGTATCAGTCATGATGCTCTCTATCAGCTCTGGATTGTTTGTGGCCAAGAGGTCAAGTGTGTTTTCCCAACCATTTACAATTCGCGTGGGTTCGTGGACTAACTGCTCGAAATAATTTTCGGAGAATGCATTTAGGACAATCTCGGAAGACGTTTTCTGCCTACCACCGGTTTTGAACAAGTATTTTTGCCAACATACCGAGGGTAGGTTGAAGTCCCCACCAACTATAACCGTATGAGTGGGGTATTTATTTGTTACGAGACTCAAACTTTCTCTGAACTGTTCCGCAACTGTATCATCGGAGTCTGGGGGTCGGTAGAAGGAGCCAATTATTAACTTAATTCGGCTGTTAAGTATAACCTCCACCCACACCAATTCGCACGGAGTATATACTTCGACTTCAGTACAAGATAAACCACTACTGACAGACACAAACACTCCACCACCAATTCTGCCTAATCTATCTTTCCTGAACACCGTCTGAGACTTCGTAAAAATTTCTGCAGAACTTATTTCAGGCTTTAGCCAGCTTTCTGTACCTATAACGATATCAGCTTCTGTGCTTTCTATTAGCGCTTGAAGCTCAGGGACTTTTCCAGCGCAACTACAACAATTTACAAGGCAATTTACAAGGCAGAAGCGACTCTCATCGCTGAAGACGTCACGTCTCCATTCGTCCCTCCATTCACGTCTGTCGCGACACCACTGGAGGCGGGCTGCACGATGTTGGGGCGTGAGCGGAAGACGGCCTAACGGTGTGCGGGACCGTAGCCCAGCTTCATGGAGACGGTTGCGAATGGTCCTCGCCGATACCCCAGGAGCAACAGTGTCCCTAATTTGCTGGGAAGTGGCGGTGCGGTCCCCTACGGCACTGCGTAGGATCCTACGGTCTTGGCGTGCATCCGTGCGTCGCTGCGGTCCGGTCCCAGGTCAAAGGGCACGTGCACCTTCCGCCGACCACTGGCGACAACATCGATGTACTGTGGAGACCTCACGCCCCACGTGTTGAGCAATTCGGCGGTACGTCCACCCGGCCTCCCGCATGCCCACTATACACCCTCGGTCAAAGTCCGTCAACTGCACATACGGTTCACGTCCACGCTGTCGCGGCATGCTACCAGTGTTGCGATGGAGCTCCGTATGCCACGGCAAACTGACTGACACTGACGGTGGCGGTGCACAAATGCTGCGCAGCTAGCGCCATTCGACGGCCAACACCGCGGTTCCTGGTGTGTCCGCTGTGCCGTGCGTGTGATCATTGCTTGTACAGCCCTCTCGCAGTGTCCGGAGCAAGTATGGTGGGTCTGACACACCGGTGTCAATGTGTTCTTTTTTCCATTTCCAGGAGTGTATTTTCACACCCAGAGCAGAAAGCTGGTGACTGAAATTTCATGAGAAGATAGTGCCGCAACTAAAAACGCCTTTGCGTTAATGATTGCCACTCCAATTCGCGTATCACAACCTGTGGCACTCTCTTCCCGACTTTGCGATAATACAGAAAGAGTTGCATTTCTTTGATCTTTTTCGATGTCCTCTGTCAATCCTATCTGATGCGGATCTCACACCGCACAGCAATACTCCATAAATGGCGGACAAGCTAACTGTAACCAGTCTCTATAGTACACATGTTGCATATTCTAACTGTTCTGCCAATAAATCGCTGTCTTAAGGTTGCTTTCGCCAAACTTCATCTATGTGATCGTTCCAGTTTAACTTAGTCGTAATTGTAATCCAGAAGTATTTAGGTAAATTTACAGCTTTTAGATTTGTGCGTTTTATCGTGTAACCGAAACTTAGATAATTTAGTACAAATGTGGATATCTTCGCACTTTTCATTATTGAGAATCACTTACCACATTTGTACCATGCAGATATCTGGAAAACTGGAAATTTGTGGTAAGGACTATGGGACTAAACTGCTGAGGTCATCGGTCCATAGGCTTACTTTTAAACTAACTTACGCTAAGAACAACACACACACCCATACCCTAGGGAGGACTCGAACCTCCGACGAGGGGAGCCGCGCGAACCGTGACAAAACGCCTCATACCGCACAGCTACCCCGCGCGTCTTGCTGATATCTCGTCTAAATCATTTTGCAATTGGTTGTGATCATCTGAGGACCTTACAAGATGCTACGTCACAGTATTATCTGCAGTGGATCTAAAATGGCTGCTCAGATTGTCACTTCCTTGGGGAATGGCGGATATTACTTCTGTTTTACTCGATCACCCTCCATCAAATTACTACGAACTGCAATCTTTCTGATACGAAATCACAAACCCAGTCACACAACTAAGAGCAATGATCATAGGCACGCAATTTGATTGGAAGTTGGTTGTGTAGAACGGTATCAAAAGCCTTCGGGAAATGTAAAAATATGGAATCAATTTGACATCCCCTTCCGGTAACACTTATTACTTCGTGAGCATAAAGTGCTAGTTTTGTTTTACAAGAACGATATTTTCTGAATCCGTGTTGGCTGTTCGTCAATAAATAGTTTTCTTCGAAGTAATTCATAATGTTCTAATACAGTATATACTCCAAAATCCTACTGCATATCTGTAAAGGGTCTGTAATTCTGCGGATTGCTTCCGTTTCGCCGGCCGAAGTGGCCGAGCGGTTCTAGGCGCTTCAGTCCGGAACCGCGCTGCTGCTACGGTCGCAGGTTTGAATCCTGCCTCGGGCATGGATGTGTGTGATGTCCTTAGGTTAGTTAGGTTTAAGTAGTTCTAAGTTCTAGGGGACTGATGACATCAGATCTTAAGTCGCATAGTGCTTAGAGCCAATTGAACCATTTGCTCCCATTTCCTTTTTTGGGTATTGGTGTGACTTGTTTAACTTTCCAGTCTTTAGGTACGGATCTTTAGACGAGCAAGCAGGTGTGTATGATTGCTAAGTGCGGAGCTACTGTGTCAAGATACTCTGCGAGGAACCTGACTGGTACACATTCTGGACCGGAGGCCTCGCCTTTATGTTTAATTATTTAGCATTTGGCATACTAACTGAAGTGTAACCAACATACATGAACAAAATAAATACTATTGAAACAGTAAATCTACAAACTAATATCTAAATTTTCAATCCATTCGAGGTGGGGTCCTCTGTTACTTCAAACAAATCCTCCCCGTTTCCAGGGTCAGCACGTCTGCTAGAGCTTGTTACAAGGTGTTTGATAGTCTAGCCACAATGATCTTGAGTAGACAAAGCTTTCCCCATCGCTGGCGGCTTTTTGCGCAGATGCCATGACCCGTTCGATTCCTGTTAATTGCCTTCCAAGCACGTCGCGGTAATTCCATCCCAGTTGGCCTTGTACCAGGTCTTACGAGCGTCCGATAGTCCTCATGGACAACGCTATTCCACATTTCTGATCACTTCCTGTTCATGTTGAAATCCACTGCTTGCAGCGATTCCTTCAATATGGTGAGTCACTATCTGGATTTCAATCTGCTCATCGTGAGTTCCGGCATATCTGAGTGGATTGGGAACTGGAAATTTTAACTAATTTTTCATATTCTTTGAGAAGGGCATTCTGTGTTCATGAATCTTGTGGCGCAGTATGGCTTAGAGTCGGTAATTAGTGAAGAGGAGTAGACCAGATGCATGCTGTTTTATCCTCCTTGTAGCATTTAGCTGAAATTTGATTTTTCTCACATGTGATGTATTAGGCCATATTGGAGCACAGTATTTGGCAGTAGAGTCCTAAGGAAGAACATGGTGTTGTTGTAGTTCTTGCGCCCCATGAGGTACCACTCAGCTTCTGTATCATGGTATTGGGCGATCTATGCTTTGATGTGGTGTTTTGTTTGTGCTTCTTATAGGACAAGGTACTACCAAGTATTACATCTAAATACATTAAAGGGGAAAATGCAACACCAAGAAGGAGTTGTCCGACATAACGAAAGTTGTTGTGTTTCTACATCTGAAAGATGGTGTCTGTTAATATTCCGCGCCATTTGCATAAGAGTGCCGCTAGTAACGCTACTATGAGGATTCAAGTCAGGTTTAGCTTTAATACACGCTGTAACGGTCATGAGAGTGAGCTTTGAGATTGGACGAGGTGAGTTGATATTAGTCAAGAATGCCTTTAAGGCGACAAAGATGCTGTTATCAGCACCACACTGAGCTTAACGAGGTCGTGTAATAGGGCTACGAGGAGCTGTATGTTTCTTCTGCGACACTGCAGAAAGACTTGGCACGAATGTAAGCACTGTACATGATTGCTAGCAGCGGTGGTCACGAGAATGTACAGTGGTAAGAATACCGTGCTCCGGACAGCTACGTGGCACTATTAAGAGGAAAGACCATTGTTTTCAGCGTATGGCTCTGCCGTATCGTGCTGGTTCTGCAGCAGCAATTTGGGCAGTATTTGACACCACAGTGACACAACAAATTGTTACAAATCGGTCACTTCAAGGACACCTATGGGCCAGACGCCCTATAGTGTGCATTCCAATGACCCCAAATCACCGTTGTTTGCGGATTCAGTGGTGTCAAGCGAGAGGTCATCGGAGGGCAGAGTGGAAGCCTGTTGATCGGCCACGCTGGCCGAGCGGTTCTAGGCGCCTCAGTCTGGAACCGCGCGACCGCTACGGTCGCAGGTTCGAATCCTGACTCAGGCATGGATGTGTCTTATGTCATTAGGTTAGTTAGGTTTAAGTAGTTCTAAGTTCTAGGGGACTGATGACCCCAGCTGTTAAGTCCCATAGTGCTCAGAGCCATTTAAACCATTTTTTGAAGCCTGTTGTCTTTTCTGATGAAAGCTAGTTCTGCCTCGGGGCCAGCGATGGCGGTGTGTTGGTTAGGAGAAGGGCAGTTGGAGGCCTGAAACCAACCTGTCTGCATGCTAGACACACTGGTCTTGCACTCGGAGTTAAGGTCTAGGGTGCGATTTAGTATGACAGCGGGAGCGCTCTCTTGGTAGTTCCACGCACCCTGATTCCAGATTTGTACGCCAGTCTGGTGATTAAACCTGTTGTGCTGACATTCATGAAGAGTGTTCCAGGGGGTGTTTTACAACAGCATGACGCTCCCCCAAATACTGGTGTTGTAGCCCTACATCTTCTACATAGAGTCGACATATTCCCTTGGCCTGCTCGATGACCAGAGCTATCTCCAATCAAACACTTATGGGACATCATTGGACGACATCATCCACAGACAGCATTAACCATACCTATATTGACCGATCATTTGCAACAGGCATGTAATTCTATCCCACAAATTGACGTCTGGCACATGTACAACACAATCCATGCAAGTTTGCATGCTTGCATTCAACTTTCTGATGCTTACATCGGTTGTTAACATACTAGCATCTTACATTTGTAGTGACTTATCTCATATTTACATTGACCTGTGATCTTGCAATGTTAATTACTTAAATATGTTACCTGTTGTTGTTGTTGTTGTGGTCTTCAGTCCTGAGACTGGTTTGATGCAGCTCTCCATGCTAGCCTATCCTGTGCAAGCTTCTTCATCTTCCAGTACATACTGCAACCTACATCCTTCTGAATCTGCTTAGTGTATTCATCTCTTGGTCTCCGATTTTTACTCTCCACACTGCCCTCCAACGCTAAATTTGTGATCCCTTGATGCCTCAGAACATGTCCTACCAACCGCTCCCTTCTTCTTGTCAAGTTGTGCCACAAACTCCTCTTCCCCCGAATCCTATTCAATACCTCCTCATTAGTTATGTGATCTACCCATCTAATCTTCAGCATTCTTCTGTAGCACTACATTCGAAAGCTTCTGTTCTCTTCTTGTCGAAACTATTTATCATCCATGTTTCACTTCCATACAAGGCTACACTCCATAAAATACTTTCAGAAACGACTTCCTGACACTTAAATCTATACTCGATGTTAACAAATGTCTCTTCTTTATAAACGCTTTCCGTGCCATTGTCAGTCTACATTTTAATATTCTCTACTTCGACCAATATGTTACCTAGACAAAAATATTTCTGAAATTTGATAACTCTACATAATTATTTCTGAGTGTTTCAATTTTTTCTCCGACAGTGCATTTTGGAAAGTCTTGGTTGCGGAGAACTTTATCATTACAGTTTACATTAACTTTACATTGGCCATTCTAGTGTTAAGACGAAGGAAACTAACATGAGTCTTCGTTGAATTTCGTGTTACCCTCCACTTTTTGAAGCATTCATGCACTGTACTAAGATCTGTACGGAGTACCTCCTCACCTGCTTCAAGACTTCTCTGTCGAGTGACCGAAGCCAGACCGTCCTCATGAATGACCTTCCTCGATCCTGTTACAAGGAGATCAGATGTGTGTAAGTTGAACAGAACTAATGGCGAAACTGAACCCTGTGGAAGACCATTATTAAAGTTGACCGGTACCAAAGCAATGTTCTGCAATAGCAGATATGCTCGGCTGTTGTAAGAGTGTGTGACGCTTATACTCAATACATTGGGCTCCACGGTTCTTATTGTCTGATCAGTTTAGTACATCCAACAATTGTAACGGATATTTCACAGTTCTGTGTGACATTATTGTGAAAGATGTCCATAGTAAAACAAAATTTCGCGATATTAGTCCTCTCAGCGCCAGAGGCGGGTTCTCGCCCTCGAGTTTACGGCACGAGTATGCTGAGGACGTAAACTGGGTTAGGGATGGGTCACGAAACCGCTGCCAGCTCATCGGGCAAGCGCGGCCACGCAGCCGCTTCTCTTATCCGCTGCGGGTTCGCCACAGCTGAGCGCCCCGACCTCGGCGTGCCAGCGGCGCGTGCCAAGCCAAACACCGACACCTCCACTGGCACCTCTGCCACTTGCTGCTTGTTATTCTACCCGCCACCTCAACCGTACCGCCGATCCTGCGAGCTAACATCCCCAAGATGTTCCGGCTCACATGCGGTTCCTCTTCGTCGAAATGCCTTCGCTCAAACTCGTCTAGGGGTTGAACCGCACGTGTCGCATTACACGCCCTAAATTAGACACTTGTGACACTTTGGTTAAATTGTCTGGCTGATGGAAAGTTTGCGAAATACACAGTTCACATATAATAACCGTGTTAATTATATTGGGAACTACACTACTGGCCATTAAAACTGTTACACCAAGAAGAAATGCAGGTGACAAATAGTTATTCATTGGACAAATATATTGTACTAGAACTGACATGTGATTACATTTTCACGCAATCTGAGTGCATAGATCCTGAGAAATCAGTACCCCCAGAACAACCACCTCTAGCAGCAATAACGGCCTCGATACACCTGGGCATTGAGTCAAACACAGCTTGGATGGCGTGTACTGGTACAGCTGCCCATGCAGCTTCAACACGATACCACAGTTAATCACCGGTAGTGACTGGCGGATAGTGACGAGCCAGTTGCTCTGCCACCATTGACCAGATGTTTTCAATTGGTGAGAGATCTGGAGAATGTGCTGGCCAGGGCAGCAGTCGAACATTTTCTGTATCCAGAAAGGCCGGTACAGGACCTGCAACATGCGGCCGTGCATTATCCTGCTGATTTGTAGTGTTTCGCAGAGATCGAATGAAGGGTAGAGCCACGTGTCGTAACACATCTGAAATGTAACGACCACTATTCAAAGTGCCGTCAATGCGAACATGAGGTGACTGAGACGTGTAAACCATGGCACCCCATACCATTACGTCGGGTGATATGCCAGCACGGCAATGACGAATACACGCTTCCAATGTGCGTTCATCACGATGTCGCCAAACGCGGATGCGACCATCATGATGCTGTAAACAGAACCTGGATTCATCCAAAAAAAGACGTTTTGCCATTCGTGCACCCAGGTTCGTCGTTGAGTACAGCACCGCAGGCGCTCCTGTCTGTGATGCAGCGTCAAGGGTAACCGCAGCCATGATCTCCAAGCTGATAGTCCATGATGCTCCAAACGTCGTCGAACTGTTCGTGCAGATGGTTGTTGTCTCCCAAACGTTCCCATCTGTTGACTCAGGGATCGAGACGTGGCTGCACGATCCGTTACAACCATGCGGATAAGTCGCCTGTCATATCGACTGCTACTGATACGAGGCCGTTGGGATCCAGCACGGCGTTCCGTATTACCCTACTGAAGCCACCGATTCCGTATTCTACTAACAGTTACTGGATCTCGACCAACGCGAACAGCAATGTCGCGATACGATAAACCGCAATCGCGATAGGCTACAATCCGAGCTTTATCAAAGTCAATAACGTGATGGTACGCATTTCTCCTCCTTACACGAGGCATCACAACAACGTTTCACCAGGCAACCGCCGGTCAACTGCTGTTTGTGTATGAGAAATCGGTTCGAAACTTTCCTCATGTCTGCACGTTGTAGGTGTCGCCACCGGCGCCAACCTTGTGTGGACGCTCTGAAAAGCTAATCATTTTCATATCACAGCATCTTCTTCCTGTCGATTCAATTTCGCGTCAGTAGAACGTCATCTTCGTGGTGTAGCAATATAATGGCCAGTAGTGTACATTGATGAAAAAAAATAAACATGATTAATGTAGAGTAATGAATTTTAGGGAATACACTTTGTCTAGGTAACATATGTAAGTGAATAACGTTGCAAGTGCGAGATGAGCCATTGAAAATATGAGATGCTGGTACGTTAATAACCGGTGTAACCGTCAGAATGGTGAATGCAAGCATGCAAACCTGCATGCATTGTGTTGTACTGGTGCCAGATGTCATTTTGCGGGATAGAGTTCGATGTCTGTTGCACGTGGCTGGTCAATACAGGGACGGTTAATGCTGTTTGCGGATGACGTTGCAGTTGTCGTCCGATGATGTCCCATATCAACTCGACTGGAGACAGATCTGGTTATCGAGCAGACCAAGGCAACACGTCGACACTCGGTAGGGCACGTTGGGTTACAGTAGCGGTATGTGGGCGAGTGGTATCCTATTGGAAAAAATGGTTCAAATGGCTCTGAGCACTATGGGACTCAACTGCTGTGGTCATTAGTCCCCTAGAACTTAGAACTACTTAAACCTAACGACATCACACACACCCATGCCCGAGGCAGGATTCGAACCTGCGACCGTAGCAGTCGCACGGTTCCGGACTGCGCGCCTAGAACCGCGAGACCACCGCGGCCGGCTATCCTATTGGAAAATACCCCCCTGGAATGATGTTCACGAAAGGCGCCACAACAGGTCGAATCGTCAGACTGACGTACAAATTTGCAGAGTGCGTGGGATAACTACGAGAGAGCCCCTGCTGTCATACGAAATCACACCCCAGACCATAAATAGTGGAGTAGGTCCAATGTGTCTAGGACGCAGTCCGGTTGGTTGCAGGCCCTTAACTGGCCTCCTTCCAACCAACACACAGCCATCACTGGCACCGAGGCACAACCAGCTTTCATCAGATACAACAGACCTCTATCCCGCTCTCCAATGAGCTCTCGCTTGACACCACTGAAGTAACAGCTGGCTGTGCTTTGGGGTCACTGGGAAGCACGCTAAAGGGCGTCTGGCTCGGTGGTGTTCCTGGTGTCACCGCGTCACTGTGGAGTCCACTGCTGCTCAAACTGCTGCTGCGGACGCAGTACGATGCGCCAGAGCCATATGCCGAACACAGTGGCCTTAACCTCTAGGTAGTGCCACGTGAGCGTCCGGTGCCTGGTGGGGCTCTTGCGACCGTACATTCTCATGGCCATCGCTACAAGCAATCATGTATAGCGACTAAGTTCCAATCTCGAATGAAAAACAGCCCACACTTGCACTAAATGATGTTTATTTTAAACCTTGCCCATGGTTTCTACTATAATAATATAGCCTTCTTCAGAAGTCCTAAAAATGATCAAAATAACATCTAGAACAATTATGCAATCTACACATAAACTTCAGAATTAGGTAAGTGATAACATATTACTTACATACACACTAATAGATGAAAAATATCTTAAGCCCAGCGGCTGCGTCAATACCAATATAATAACTTCAACAGACATAAGCCTGTTTCAAACATAAGTAAAATTACGTACGGCACCGTATGTCTTCCGCCACTACCTCTGTTTTACTGGGCGCGCGGTCGTCAAATGTGCCGCTCCCAACGCACCATAGGTGGCGCTCACTGCAATGAGATACATCGCACCCTTTATGAGGCAACTAGTCAATATACACGACAATAAATCAATAACAAGCCTACACGGGCAAATGAAAGACCATATACTTATTAATAATCAAGTCCAACAGATGAAATACTGTTGCATACGATCATTAGAGTGTTATATGAAATTTTTAATGTTCTACCAAAGTTTGTTGTATCACTATTTGATGCATGATTCAGAAACGAGACCATCATATGCAAATATAACTTCAGCATACATTATACGCTCTAATAGCTTATAGGGCTAATTCTACCAGCCGACCGTAGTCGTTGTAACATAACCACACTACCAATGATTGATATTAGTTCTACGACTAGCACCCTAGTGCTTGAGTGCGGTAACATGGTACAATATAACAAAGGGCACATTAAAATATCTGTCTCAACACAAACCACTGTTAACACAAAAGCTGCTCACGACTCTTTATGACAATTTCCTACTGGAGCACTGTCCTAAACATTAGTTTATCTCAGACGATAGTCATACAACCATATGGAACAATCGACTAACGACTAGCACCTATCTGCCACGCCCAATACGGGCTGAAAACCTTCAAGGAGCCTGGAACTTTTCAGACAACACTGATCATTCACTAATTCCTATTCTCAAACTTTTTGTGCTTGTAAATCTGCACGTCCTTCAATAAATCTAATTTCATACCCTTTGCTTCTTTACACAATTTTCTGGTGTCGTTAACAGGTCGGGGTGTATGTCCTTCTTCGATGATGTGTTCAGCAAACGTTGACCCATTCTTATTCATACCCATCCTGGACGGCATATGTTCCTTTTATCTTACGGCTACAGACGTATCTGTTTGCCCTATGTTCTACCACTCTAATGATCGTATGCAACAGTATTACATCTGTTGTACTTGCGTATTAATAAGTATATGGTCCTTCATTTGCACACGTAGGCTTGTTATTAATTTATCGTCGTGTATATTGACTAGATGCCTGATAAAGGGTGCGATGGAGCTCACTGTGGTATGCGGGATGCTGCACATTTGACGACCGTGCGCCCAGTGTAAGCCGCTGGGCTTAAGATAATTTTCATTTATTAGTGTATATGTAAGTAATATGTTATCACCTACCTAATTCTGAAGTTTATGTGTAGATTGTGTCACTGGTCTAGATGTTATTTTCATCATTTTTTAGGACTTCTGAAGAAGGGTATATTATTATAGCAGAAACCATGGTTCAAATGGCTCTAAGCTCTATGGGACTTGGCATCTGAGATCATCAGTCCCCTAGACTTAGAACTACTTAAACCTAACTAACCTAAGGACATCACACACATCCATGCCCGAGCAGCCGCGTGGTTCCGGACTGAAGCACCTAGAACCGCTCGACCACAGCGGCGGGCCAGAAACCATGGTCAAGGTTTAAAATGAACATAATTTAGTGCAACTGTGGGCTGTTTTTCGTTCGAGATAATTGCGTAACGGTTACTGTTGTTGTTGCCATGGTGAAAATAATAAAATAATGACTACATTCCTGCTAAATCTTTCTGCAATATCGCAGAAGGAACATCCACCTTCTAGTAGTCCTATGAAATGACCTTGCTCAAACTTACTGAAGGGCTGATAATACCGTCTTTGTCGCTTTAAAGGCATTCTTCACTAACATTAACTCACCGAGCCCATTCGCAAAGGTATCTTACGCTCACGGCCGTTACAGAGAGTAATAGAGCAAGGATGTGCGTCATAGTTGCGCTACCAGCGCCTCTCTTACGCGACTGGCGCAAGATATTAACAGAGAAACACGGCTGCCAACTTCAGTTTATGTCGCGCAGCTCCTTCTTGGTCTTGCGATTTATTTTTGTCAGTGCATTTTGCTTTGATTAGCAAGTAAGGCCCTCTTTGATGGAGATCACACGCCAGTCGCATTTTTGTAATTTTTCTCATTTATGGTACGTGACATTCAGAACTAAAATGTCGATCTCCGAAAGCAGTTCCGTGCAACTGTAAATATTTTCGAGAAAATCGACTTTGAAGTCTTCCGAGCACTTTCAGTTCCCTAAATCGTGGTAATTTTTTCTCCAACGACTGCGCGGTTTTGTGCTAGAACGCTCCCTTCGCATGTGGGTGGCCCGAGTTGGATTCCCGGTTCACCAAAATTTTTAATCAAAGGTGCATGTTGTAGTATTTTTACCGTGAAGTGGAAAACACGTAAAAATGAAGAAAATATATAACTCGTGATGATTTTTTAATTTAAACAACCTTGTCTAAAGATGGGTAATTAAGACTTTATATTTGCAATGAAAACTGGATTCAGAAATAAGAAGACGTGGGTTTTTTCGTATAAAGTCAATTAGTTATTTAATAATTAGCATTTATTTACTGAATTTTGTATTTAAATGTCGTAGGTCTTCGAACTGAACTGCAAAAAGAAAGAAAGAAAAGAAACGAAAAAAATAATTGCCGAAATGAGAGTCAGACCACTGATTACTAGTCTCGAGGGCTACCGACTTTTTTTACCGCCTTTATATATTTTAAGGCTCACGTAAATGTTCGTAGAACATGCACTACCGTTTACATTTGCATCAGCCAGGAATCGAACCTAGGCTGCCCACATGGGAAGCGAGCATTCTAGCACAGAACTACATGGTTGTTGAAGAAGTCGACCTCGATTTAAAGAATTCAAGATGTTTGGAAAACTGTGATGCCGATTTCTACGAGAATTTTCGATAGTTGCATTGAACTGCTTTGTCACAAAAATATTTGAATTTTGAACTTCACGTACCATAAAATATTAAAAAAAATACAAAAATAGGACTGCTGTGTGGGTCTCCTTGTTAGTCGTTGTGATGTCTTGCTGTACATGTTCTTTGCTGCACTTTTGCCAGGTGAGTTTGCTTTAGGGAATAATCCCAAAGTACTTTGCTGCTGCAGCCTATTGGATCGGCACTCCAAATAGAAGGATGGTGGGTGGCGTTAATAGGTGGCTCATCGTCAGCACTTTTAGGGCTACTTGATACTGTGCCACACGTGGCCATCTGCTCCACGTGCTTGTCTCCTTGGTAAGCCAGAGATGTAGAGGAAGTATAACACTGAGCCATGAACTGATCCATGAGGCAGTTTATCTGTGATTCTTCGTACAGAGGATTCAAAGGGAAACGCTGGAGCATCTTCTTTTTAAAACATGCTGCATCCCTCCCAAATGCTTACTGAAACAGTGACAATGTCGCTGCAGCGATAGAAAGACCGCTAGCTGCTTGCTTCGTAAATTCTAAACATATGTTGCAAATCCGCAGTGTCTGCCGTTTTCGCAATGTCCTCTTACGCAGCCAAGTAATATCCACGGCTTGCTCGTTACGCAGCTAATGAGAATGAAGTCGTATGTGATCCAGCTTCACTAAATGAGCAAAATATGCATCAGTAAAGCAAATTGCGAAAATATGCCTGATCTCCTTTACAAAAACTTATCAAGTTTTGATCAGATGGGAAACTTACTTTCTGATAGGCTTTGATAATCGTTTTTGACTGATATTGCCCTGGCCTCCACTCTTTTGACTGTACAACTTACCTTTCTATAGCTCTTTCCAGAGTCTCTTGTAACTATCACAGAATGCCCAAGTACTCGCCCAGCGACCCAATCTAGTCTTCCTATTATAATTTACAGTATAACTCAATCCTCGCCTTCTCTTTTTAGTGCCTCTTCATTTAGCTCTTCATCTGCCCACTAAATATTTAACACTTTGAATCTTGGAATACTGCTGGTGGAAGAAATTTTCATCGGTCGCATTTGGTCGGCAGTAATGGGAGAGGTGTTGGCTCAAAGCCCCTGATCACCTTACTTACCCACGATGTCCTTGATTAAACTCCACAGCTCTCCGCAGTGGGTCATGGAGGGAAAGCATCTAGCTCTGTTATTGGTGATCCGTGTGTTGAACGACTGCCCCCTTAGTGCCACTCACGAGGGGTAGGGTATGTGACGACACGAGGTAGCACCCTCTCCGTTGCTTTCATCTGTGACATCACGAAAACAACGCTTCTCTGCACAAGCACTCACGACGGTTATGCGTATGACAGAGATACACACCTGACACTTCGTAGCAGGTCGCTGGCAGACAATGGCGAACCACCTCCTGTAAGAACTTGATAAGGACGGCAGTGAGGGACTGCTGCATCTGTCCTCAACCATCATTTCCAAAGTATGGGAGTAATTTTGACTATGTTTTACCACACATTAAGTGGTGCTGTCTATTTTAACGTGCACGAAAATAGTTCCTATTGTAATCTTGTAGGGGTTATAGAGGGGACTTGTTACATGATGTTCTGCATAGGAACGTAATCCGGAAATGGTCCTTGTCCATGCTACGAAGAAAACAGTTGGGCTAATATCGATATTTCTTACGTAGTTAACAGCTAATACAGTTCATGTAGAACGCTCCAGAAACTTTGTAAACCACTTTCATAGCATGTGCAATGTTTTTGGCACTCGTGCTCGGGTAGTTTTATTAGGCTACACGTCCATCCAATCGAGCTCAGCCGTATGCACTTCCTCGAGACGAAGCATGGCCCGAGCTCGTCGAATATCTAGCAGTGGACAGTCATGGAGGACAGTGATTTTAACATAATGGCAATCCATCACGCTTTATATCTCCCATCCGAAACTGTAACATAGGCCACATCAAGAACATTTTCCCACAAAAGTGGCATACCATTTGGTACCACCCGCCCCTCACCCCCCCCCCCCCCCTCCCAAACTCCGACGCACAGACAATACTCGCTTTTTATTGCGATTTCAATCATTTTGTTCGTTTCGTTAGTACAACAGGACCTCCGTAGCTGAGTGGTAGCGCTCGCTCTTTACATGGTCTGGGCCTTGGTTCCTGGTGACAGCACCAATTTAAACTGAAATTTCGTCAAATAAAAATATTTGCGCCAGGCTATGAGCTACAGTAGATTTTTTATTTATGTTCAGAAAAAAATTGATAGAATGAAGGCTTTCGCCATCGGATGACGTTGCTGCTGTAAACCTATCAGGGCCTAAGGTCGTGGTCCATGAAACTCTTCTGTTCCAAGCGTTTTGTCCAGAAGCGCGCTGGAAATCTTCAGAGGTGTTGCCCTTCTATTCAGTCTTGTCGAGGGATGTGTGTGACCAAAGAACCAAAACGGTCAGTGAACACATGTGCGCAAATGAGCCCTTTGTACGATACTTGCGAATGAGTGATTACGAGCCGCCACTGATCTTAGAGTAAAATTTTGTCGTAGTTGGTAGAAACGTATTTGATGTGTAAACATATAAGTCCCCATCTCACTTTACTCAGATCTCACCCTTGGCCAACGATACCTTGACCAAAGCTGGTAGGCTCTCAGAGACCAGTGTGGCCTGAGCTCCCAGTTGGTGCACATCGACAGCGCAGAAAGATACGTATGTAGCTTCTTTTCTGTGTTTACTTCGTAGATTCTTACTTACATTGCGTGTGAGTTTCGTATAGGAGGTGTAATTTCGATTTTTAGTTACTGTAATCGTAAATTCAGGCAGATTGTAGAGCAGTCGGTAGGCACTCGTACAGGTTAGTTCATACATTCTTTGCATGTTTCCCTTGTGTTATCTAGGCACGGACTCGTGTTTCAGTAACTGTTGTTCAACATCGATTAGAATGGACAGGGACTGCGATTGCTGTGTTCGGATGAGGGCTGAGTTGGCATCCCTTTGCTCACAGCTGTAGGCAGCGCTGACTTCGGTCGCTCAGTTTGAGGCTGTTGCCAAAGGGCACCACTGTGCGGAGCCGGACTTGGGTATCACGGGGATGTCAACCTCGTCCCGTCTGTCCCCAGATCGGTCTACAACTGTGGTTGCCCCGGTTGTTGCCCGTAGTGGGGCTGAGCCCTCGCCTGTGGTTGATTGGGAGGTCGTTCCAAGGCGTGGCAGGCAGCGAAAGGCGTCCCCGGAGGCTGATCAGAAAGCCTCCCCGGAGCGTCTGACAAACTGGTTTCAGGCACTATCTCTGGCTGAGCCAAATGCAGCTGCCTGCCCTGTTTCAGAGGATCATTCTCAGCCTTCAAGGTCCGGGCAATCGCAGAGGGTGGGCTTACTGGTAGTTTGGAGCTCCAATGTTAGGCGCGTAATGGGGTCCCTTAGGGATATGGCGGCTAAGGAGGGGAAGAAATCCAGTGTGCACTCCGTCTGCATTCCGGGTGGAGTCATTCCTGATGTGGAAAGGGTCCTTCCGGATGCCATGAAGAGCACAGGGTGCAGCCAGCTGCAGGTGGTGGCACATGTCGGCACTAATGATGTGTGTCGCTTTGGATCTGAGGAAATTCTCTCTGGATTCCAGCGGCTATCTGATTTGGTGAAGGCTGCCGGTCTTGCTTGCGAGTTGAAGGCAGAGCTCACCATCTGCAGTATCGTTGACAGAACCGACTGCGGACCTTTGGTGCAGAGCCAGGTGAAGGGTGTGAATCAGAGTCTCAGACGGTTTTGCGACCGTGTTGGCTGCAGATTCCTTGACTTGCGCCTTAGGGTGGTGGGGTTTCGGGTTCCGCTGAATAGGTCAGGAGTTCACTACACTCAGCTGGCGGCTGCACGGGTAGCGGAGGCTGTGTGGCGTGCACTGTTTGTGTATTTCAGTAGTGGTTTATCTTGTAGTGAAGTCGAAGTAGATACTCCGTGCGAATTGGTATGGGTGGAGGTTATACTTAACAGGCGATCCAAGATAATAATTGGCTCCTTCTACAAACCCCCAGAACTATTGCCCTTCTTCCCAATGCAAATCTTAGCAGCGGCGTGTATAGGTAACCTTGAGCGCAAGAACATCTGACATACAAGTACATTAAAAAAAATTCCAGTTTACTTTTAAGAGATTGCTTGTAACTATGATATTTTATATAGTCCTACTACATAAAAACTAACTTTGAAGTGTGTAGCTACTCTGTCTAATCTGTACAGCGATCTAGTAATGGACTGACACAATTCACGCAAATGTGGTATACCCTATAAGCGTATAATATACGCCGGTATTTTTTTTTAAGATCGTTGCATCAGTTATAGTGGCTGACAACCCCGACGAATCACTAGGTTCCCACAACTCCGAAACACACTGTAAAAACATCTGCTTAGTTCAAGAGACCACAACTCTCACGTAGCAACTGTACACTTCGTATCCAAGGGTTAATTACGTAAGTTCACTAGTATATACGCCCCAATAAGCTTAGAATTCTGTCACACGTAATGGGCAAATAAATAAATTCATATATCATTTACAGCTCATACAGCTGTCAAATTGCATCGATCAAGCGTAACCAAACGAACCATTATATCTCTGACTCTTACTTATTTTGTTCTCAATGTGTCTGCGTTAAGCACTTTATAACTTTTCAAATGAGACTGTTTTCTCACACGAAAGGCTAATATACTAAGTTGTTACTTACTATTCTCGTTTACGTACATTAAAACCCGTTATTCTCTATTCTTTGTTCTGCGTTATTGGTGCTAAGAAAGCAAAAAAACTTCTAAGTCCAAAGTCAGTGACATAACTACTGCACTCCGTTAATATTTTTAAGTACGGTAAGTATATTTTCCCTTGTTTCCTTCTTTCTTTCACTTAATTATATTTTACAGTTATTTGTTTTACAGGCGAGAGATTCAACCTATTCACTATTTTTTTGTTTAAGATTCTTTTGAATCACAACTACGTCGGTACACCATAACTCGGTGACATATTTAACTTCAGTCTTTGAAATATTTTGTGCTGTAGGTACTCTCTATAGAGATTACCAATGTCTTTGCTTCTGAACACTTTACGTAATAACTGAACTGATAAAATTTGTCTTTCCTTTTTCGGTATAATTCTTTTTTTATATATTTTCTGTAATACTGATTGTAACCCATTTGGATTAAATAATCACATAGAATGAAGAGTCAGAAGCTCAGTTTTTGCTTTAATGTAGCGAGGTTGTATTCATGAAAGTTTTATTTACACTAATATAGTCGCTGAGAACGAGTGGCATTGCGAGCCAAAATACTGAGAAAGCTCACAAAAAAGAAAGGAAAACTGATGGCACCGCCACTTTCACCCTATCATTTAAAATATACAAGCAAATCTCTTGCTCTTCAGGCGTTGGCGACTAACTACCGCTCTTTCACAGTTTGTTACAGTATGTAACGGTCACTCGTCACAGTTTTTCCCTTTAAGTATATGATAAAAGTGAACGTAGCTTAAATTAATTATTCTTAAGTAATAGAACTCAGTACATTGTCCTCGACGGTAAGTGTTCATCAGAGGCAGGGATACTGTCGGCAGTACCCCAGGGAGGTGTGATAGGACCGCTGTTATTTTCTATGTACATAAATGATGTAGTGGGGAGGGTGGGCAGCAATCTGCAGTTCTTTACTGATGATGCCGTGGTGTACGGAAATGTGTAGTCGTTGAGTGGCTGTAGGAAGATTCAAGACGACTGAGAGAAAATTTCCAGTTGGCGTGAAGAATGGCAGCTAGCTCGAAATTAAGAAAAATGTAAGTTAATGCCGATGAATAATAAAAACGAACCCGAATACAGCAGTGGTTGTGTGTTGCCTGACACTGTCACGTCTATTAAATATCTGAGAGTAATGTTGCAAACCGAAGGAACTGGCATGCCAGGATTGTAGAATGGCATGCGAATGGTCGACTTCGGTTTATTGAGAGAATTTTTAGAAAAGTGTGCTCCATCTGTGAAGGAGCCACATAAAGGACACTAGTGCGAGCTGTTCTTGAGTACTGCACGAGTTTTTGGGAACAGCACCAGGCTGGATCAAAGGAAGATATCGAAGTAATACGGAGGTGGGCTTCTAGATTTGTCACCGATAGGTTCGACTAACACGCAAGTATTACGGAAATGCCTTGGGAATTCATATGAAAAAGTTCAGCGAATTGTCGTTCCAAGCTGACTGCAGAACGATTCTACTGCCGCCAGCATACATTTCACACAAGGACCGGACAGCTACGACAAGAAAAATTAGGGCTCATGCGGAGGCATATAGATAGTCGTTTTTCCCTTGTTCTTTTTGCGATTGTAGCAGGAAAGGAAATTACTACTTGTGGTAAAGGGTGCCCCGCTCACGCTCCGTACGGTGGCTTGCGAAGTATGTATGTAGATGTAGATATAGAAGACAAACTTTCTCGTAATTGATTACAGATATATAGGACAAATTACGGTGCATGACGAATCACACATTCGATAATTGAGTAACTAATATTTGCTAACAATATACTATGCACCTGAGTCAACTTCATGAGCTCAGTACAGTTCACCAACCAATCCCATACACAACCAGAAACCACTCTTCTTTGCAAGACGGTTCCGTACAAGCCTACTAGTACAAAAAACCCGAACAAAATCGTAGGCCACTAAATATACTTGTGCTGGCAAAGATCTGAAACCGCTATTCGATTCTAACACGCGGCCGCGCGGGGTAGCCGTGCGGTCTGAGGCGTCTTGTCACGGTTTTCGTGGCTTCCCCCCCCCCCCCCCCCCCCCCGTCGGAGGTTCGAGTCCTCCCTCGGGCATGATTGTGTGTTTTGTCCTTCGAGTAGGTTAGTTTAAGTAGTGCTTAAGCTTACGGACCGATGACCTCAGCAGTTTGGTCCCGTAAGATCTTGGTTGAAATGGCTCTGAGCGCTATGGGACTTAACTACTCTGGTCATCAGTCCCCTAGAACTTAGAACTACTTAAACCTAACTAACCTAAGGACATCACACACATCCATGCCCGAGGCAGGATTCGAACCTGCGACCGTAGCAGTTCCGGACTGCGCGCCTAGAACCGCTAGACCATCGCGGCGGGCCCGTAAGATCTTACCAAAAGAAAAAATCCAACACGCAGTTGTACCAACCGCTGTAACCACTCATAGGAACTGTTCTAATATCTCTCGAAATTTGCAAAATTCTGGTACTGAATCACGAAATCCATCGGTAATCAGTCTGTCACGTTGACTCAGACAACCTTTCTATACTCTGACTAAAATCGTACTGCCTATTAAGACTACATAATTTTTTGAACGATTAGTATGAACAAACCAACAGCGCTATCACCACTTTTTAACAATTATCATATTGTAATCGCTGACTGTTGTGTCTTTTCTCAGACGCCAGGTGCAGTAATCTATTTGGCACTCAGGGTGCTCTTTGGCTGAAGACATCCGATAAGCAACATATAGCAGCGTTCTCATCTCACCTTACGTCTACAACATTTCCAAACAACAATACATCAAAAAATAAAAACACTGCGTAAGAACAACCACTTATTTAACGGCCACAGTACAGTAGATAAGTTATGGCGTCGTGTACACTTTACCACGGTGACAACCACCACATACTTTGACACGTCACACGCCGCTCTCAGCTTGGCATCCAAAGAGGCGGCTTGTTTTGGTTGTTCCATAAACCGGCCCTGACCGTGACGACACTACGTTCTCGGAAAGGTGGACAGGTCAAGGTGAACATGGGCGTGACCCTGAATCTCCCTGGAGTTTACTTATTTATGTATTTCTTTTTCTTTTTGGGTCCCGGGTCTGAATCTGTAAAAACGGAACCCTGTAAGGACAGCTCTGTTGTTTGTTTGACCGACTGTTAATAATCTTTTTCTCTCAGGAACTAGTAGACGCCTCAAGTCCAATATTACGGTCTATGGTCCCTTGGCGATGTAAAAATTTTAAGCTTCTAAGTCAATTCAATGAAAAGATACCGCAATTCATCTGACATATTTTGATACTCGAAAACTGACTCATCAGAGCGTATAATGTGCTCCCCAGTGACATAGAATCACCAAATTTGGCAAGAAGGAAGGTTTCATAGTAAAAGTAATGGCAAAAGATCCCAAAATTGTTCATTTGAAATTATATAACACAAAAATATTTTTTGTCATTTTTTATCAGTCTGTCTTTTTGTCTGTTAACACACTTTTTCTCCGGAACAGATTGGTGTGTCAAGCTCAAATTTTTTGACACATACTAAGGTCAATGGTGTCTCGGCAGTGTAAAAATTTTAAGCTTCTAAGTCAATGCAATATTTAGATACGGCCATTTATGTCACATATTTCGATAAAAAAACTCGCTCATCAAAACCAATAGGGTACTTTCCGTTGACATAGAATCACGGAATTCGGCAAGAAGGAAGGTTTCACAGTACGAGTAAAGGAAAAGAACCTGAAAACTGTCAATTTGCAATTTCAACAATATTATGAAAACGAAAAAAGACTGTCACAAATAAAGCATTCGGCCAGTAAGGGCTATGTGAAATACAGAAGACAGAGAGACACACACTCACGCAAACGCTGCTAGCCTACACATGTCTGCAGTCTCAGGCAGCTGAGGCCACACTGCCAATTGTCCTATTTTTGATTATTATTCTTCTCCTTTAGCTGGTGCATTGTCCCGCGGTTTCGCAGGGTCAGCAAGGTTAAGATCGGATTAGGCAATGTTAGTTTTGAAGGGGTGGCCAGATGCCCTTCGAGCCACGACCCCGTACCACCTGTAACGGAATTAGTGTACCCATCCTGTCTGTGTCTAGTGTAATCAATGGAATAGTGCGAACGTGTTGAGATGTCTGCGAGTCGTGTAAATGATGCGGAACGTGGGAACCAGCCCTGTATTCACCTAGTGGAATGTGGAAAACCGCCTAAAACCACACCCAGGGTGGATTCGATCTGAAGCTGGCGTGCCTACCTGAGTCCAGGAAGCGAGCGCTCTCGGCTACCCTGGCGGGTTCAGATTGTGATTATATGACACGAAAAAAATACTTTTTTCTCATTTGTAACTGACTACAAATTTGAAATTAAAACATTCTAGAAAGTCTTGGCTTACCTAGGACCGACATCTTGCTAGTATCAGTGTCGATAACAGGGAAAATAGTCAATTTTAGCGATTCCCGTAATGGATAACCCTCAGTGAGCGAGTCCTATTCGCGCATGGACAATCCCCCCTCCCCCGCCCTTGCGGAGATAGGGAAGACACGTTTGTGAAAAGCCCGTGCACTTGGAGCAAGTCCTTGTTAGCGGTGTTCCGCTTGGGACGGGTGAATGGCGCGTCTCGATAGCCGCGAGAATGTCGCCGAGCGAGACGGCAGAGGCTCAGCTGTTCCGGCCTGCCCGCCGCAGCCGGGGTCGCGGCGACCTTGCCGGCGGCCCACGCGCCGCGCAGCGCAACCGCGCCGTACCAGGCGCGGCCGGCACCTGCCGCGTCCGTCCAGCTGTCCCCGCCCAGAGGGCACGCGGAGCGCCGCCACGCCTCGCCCTGTGCCATCCACGGATCGGTAAATTCACTACGTTCGCGTATGTGCTTACCGCTTTCACCCCGGACCTCGTTCGCATAAGCCTAAACTACTCAACAACAGACCGTGCGAAACATGAAGATGGGTAGAGAGATGTTGAGTAAGATGAAAGTCTAACATAACGAATTTCCAATTTCTTTGTTAACTCTACAAACGATACTATACGTATATAGCGCAAATGTACAGACGTAGCATAGCAACTAATTTTATATGAGTCAAAGACTCCTTACGACGGCGAGAGCCAGATTATCTCTGAATCGTGATGTAAAGTTTTCTGTATATAATGTGGAACATTACGTGTACAACGGAGTGACTACTTCTGATTTAGAACAGTGGATAATAGGATAGCAGTGGAATTGTAATCAGCGGTGTTCTTGCAAGCTGCCATCTTGAACACCAAATGCACCCTACTGGCCATTAAAATAGCTATACCAAGAAGAAATGCAGATGATAAACGGGTATTCATTGGACAATTATACTAGAACTGACATGTGATTACATTTTCACGCAATTTGGGCGCCTAGATCCTGAGAAATCAGTACTCAGAACAACCACCTCTGGCCGTAATAACGGCCTTGACACGCCTAGGCATTGAGTCAAACAGAGCTAGGATGACGTGTACAGGTACAGCTGCCCATGCAGCTTCAACACGATACCACAGTTCATCAGGAGCAGTGACTGGCGTATTGCGACTAGCCAGTTGCTCGACCACCATTGACCAGACGTTTTCAGTTGGTGAGAGATCTGGAGAATGTGCTCGCCAGGGCAGCAGTCGAACATTTTCTGCCTCCAGAAAGGCCCGTACAGGACCTTCAACATGCGGTCGTTCATTATTCTGCTGAAATGTAGGGTGTCACAGGGATCGAATGAACGGTAGAGCCAAGGATCGTAACACATCTGAAATGTAACGTCTACTGTTCAAAGTGCCATCAATGCTAACAAAGGTGACCAAGATGTGTAGCCAGTGGCGCCCTATAGCATCACGCCGGGTCATACGCCAGTATGGCGATTACGAATGCACGCTTCCAATGTGCGTTCACCGCGATGTCGCCAAACACTAATGCAAATATCATGATACTGTAAACAGAACCTGTACTAATCCGAAAAAATTACGTTCTGCCATTCGTGCACCCAGGTTCGTCGTTGAGTGTACCACCGCAGGCGCTCCTGTCTGTGATGCAGCGTCAAGAGTAACAGCAGTCATGGTCTCCGAGGTGATACTCCATGCTGCTGCAAACGTCGTCGAACTGTTCGTACAGATGGTTGTTGTCTTGCAAACGTTCCCATCTGCTGACTCAGGGATCGAGACGTGGCTGCACGATCCGTTACAGCCAAGCGGATAAGATGCTTGGCATGTCGACTACTAGAGATACGAGGTAGTTGGAATCCAACACGGTGTTCCGTATTACCCTCCTGAACCGACCGATTACATATTCTGCTAACAGTCATTGGATCTCGACCAATGCAAGAAGCAATGTCACGATACAATAAACTGCAGTCGCGATAGGCTACAATACGACCTTTATCAAAGTCGGAAACGTGATGGTTTGCATTTCTCCTCTTTACACGAGGCATCACAAAAACGTTTCACCAGGAAACGCCGGTCAACTGCTGTTTGTGTATGAGTAATCGGTTGGAAACTTTCTTCATGTCAGCATGTTGTAGGTGTCTCCAGCGGCGCCAACCTTGTGTGAATGCTCTGAAAAGCTAATCATTTGCATATCACAGCATCTTCTTCCTGTCGTTTAAATTTCGCGTCTGTAGCACGTCATCTTCGTGGTGTAGCAATTTTAATGGCCAGTAGTGTATATGTTAATCAAATAAAGTTACACAGTTGATATTTACAACTTTATATTTTAATGATGCGCTTCTATATGAAATGTCGATCGTTAAGATCGACCAAAGCGGTCAGGGTTTGGCATTCAGTTCTTTGTTACAAAACTTGTGAATTTCACTTTCACAGTAAATCCTAAACTATTATAGATATGATCAATATTCAAGTTTTATTGGGATCACCAACGAAATTTATGAAGGATGGAAGATTAAAATTACTGTGTCTTGATTCCCTGCATTACTACAGAATTAAATAGTTTCCATAGATTTTCCCTTTATAGCTGATCTTAGGTCCGCCATGTTTAACACTGATACGTCTCCTCGGCCACAAATAGCTTCTACTGGGTTTCCCTACGACGTAGGTTCTCGTCTGTCTCACTCTCACACTACAGCGCTTAGGACTCAATAGACAACAGACGCCTCTGTATTTCCCGATCTCGTGGTGAATCTGCGACCTTTATGGAACACGGTCCCGTACGACAGGGTTCGTTTCACGATTCCTGTAGCCTGACTCTTTCAGCCACTGTTTAAATGAGAGCACAATGCTCGTTATCTCACACACGGATCCCCAGGTGACTGTCCCAGTGGCTTACGTACATGGCACGGTGCATCTTCCACACAGCTGGTCGCCTGGGTGACGGTGCATCTGGACACGATCATCGTCCTAGAGTAGCAACATACGTGATCATACGAGCAGATGACACGTTTCCATTGCTCCACTGTCCAATCCCGATGATCCCGTTACACTGGAGTCGTAACTGACATTGTCTTTACGTCAACCTAGAAACACGAACGGGTCGTCTGCTGTGGAGTCGCATGTTTAGCAATTTCTGCTGAACGGTGTAATCCGAAAAACTGTGCCAGCACCAGAATTTCGTCTGTCATCGGTTCTGGCACAGATCGCCGCCTACCCTGCTTTGCAGTGCAGTCAAACCTCCAACATCAGTCCCATAGAACTTAGAACTCCTTAAACCTAACTAACCTAAGGACATCACACAACACCCAGTCATCACGAGGCAGAGAAAATCCCTGACCCCGCCGGGAATCGAACACGGGAACCCGCGCGTGGGAAGCGAGAACGCTACCGCACGACCACGAGATGCGTACTGGGACTTAACAGCTGTGGTCATCAGTCCCCTAGAACTCAGAACTACTTAAACCTAACTAACCTAAGGACGTCACACACATCCATGCCCGAGGCAGGATTCGAACCTGCGACCGTAGCGGTCGCGCGGGTCCAGACTGAAGCGCCTAGAACCGCTCGGCCACTCCGGCCGGCAGCACCTTATCACAATAACCTGCCCTTCGTTGAAGTCGATTATGTCGGTGGATTCCCCATCTGCGTCCCTTATCGTCCTTAGAACGATTCCACGTTTCTTTCTGCTCCTGTTACATACTTTCCCCACCGCGTCGCTTGTCCGCAACGCTATCGGGGACGTCCAACCTCGCGGAGTGCAGTGGTCGTAACGTTTAGACTTGGGAGCGTATTAGCTGGCTTCCGGCACGTCCTGCGATAAGTCTACCGAATAAGCGTGTTCTTGAAAGACAGTGTGGCTCGAGGCGATTTTTGACCCGGTCAAACAGCGACCATGATTTATCTGAACAAGCATTCCGAATGTATTGTGAAAACACAATTCGAGGTACCTATGGAAGCATTGCTTCACTAAGAGAGCAGAGAAAGGGGGAAGATGTTACACTGTTACTAAACCGCCATAAAGTTTACTAATCCACACTTTATTCAAAGGAAGTCATAATTTACAGGTTATGCATTAGTTGATTACAATTATTACAACTCCAGTGGTATGTCACATACCAGATTGAGACAAAATGTTCTGTTTTATACCCTGCTGGAATCGTAAATTGTACGATGCTTTAGTAACCCAGGGTTACGATACAGCAGTAGTATTACAAAGGAAAGGATTCATATTGCGTTCTGGTTATCCCAATTTGCGGTTTTGTGGTTACCGTAAAGTGCTTGAGGGAAATAGCGAGATATTTTTTTCGATTCCCTTTCCTGGTTCAACTGAGCAAGTGCTCTGTCTCCAGAGATCAGGCCGTCGAAATGCAGTTTCCCTCGTGTTTCCTTCTTTCACGAAAGTGCCGTGAATGAACAGCACCAACACGCATTTTTGCTTCCCATTGGAGTCACCTGTCGTCAACGGCGTTGCCGCAGTGGTTACACCGGTTCCCGTGAGGTGACCGACGTTAAGCGCTGTCGGGCGTGGTCGGCACTTGGATGGGTGACCATCCAGGCCGCCATGCGCTGTTGCCATTTTCGGGGTGCACTCAGCCTCGTGATGCCAATTAAGGAGCTACTCGACCGAATAGTAGCGGCTTCGGTCAAGAATACCATAATAACGACCAGGAGAGTGGTGTGCTGACCCCACGCCCCTCCTATCCGCATCCTCCACTGAGGATGACACGGCAGTCGGATGGTCCCGGTAGGCCACTCGTGGCCTGAAGACGGAGTACTTATTGCAGTCACCTGGCACCGGTGAGAAAACGTCTGCCAAACATCGCCAATCTTTGCTGTCTAACAGCACTTACGTGTGGAAACAGTCTCAGGGAAAGAACTACGTGTGTTGGTGCTGTTCATTCGACAGGCCGTCGAAATGCAGTTTCCCTCATGTTTCCTTCTTTCACGAAAGTGCGACTGTGAACAAATTTGGTTGCGAAACAGTGTTCTTGTGGTTTCTGTGCCAGTAAATCCGCTGAGAAAATGCGGGCAGTTATAAATTTGGTGAGACGTAAAAAGAAAAATACTCTCGCTTTTCGCATTTTATAAAACCAGCAATATCAAACTGTCTGGCTACTTCTTTGCGGACTATGTTCTTCGTCCTTAATTATTCAATACTGTACTAAGAAAACAAACCCTTGCTATTGACAAAATATGTTTAGAATTTTCTTTTGAAAAATAACAACATTCTCCTGTATTACGGGGCAGAAAAAGTTGAGAATGAACTCTTGTGTTATCACTGGTATTTCTGGCTATGCTGTACCTGCTTGTTCAATAATCAAAATTAAACTTAACATCATCCTCATTATAAAGAAAAGTTCTTTGAAACTATTGTTGATTAAAAACTTTATTTGAAAGCTGATGTCACGAATGTCAGAGCGTCTTATTCGATGAAATAAACAATGAGTTGTAATCTTCAGTTCACATAAATTTCCTCCACTCTCAACAGTTTTCAGTTAAAATGAAAACGATATGCTTCTCAGATAAGTTTTATGAGGGTCATTTTATATTCTGAATTAAAAGCATTAGTAAAGCTGAAAGTTCAACTGTCGAAGAAAACGTAATACAACCAGACGAATCGTGGAAGTTCGATATCGATAGTTATGGAACAGCAGCGGTGAACTTAGAAAAGAAAGCGCAGAAACAAGCAACAACAAACACCTGACATCTCCAACCTCACCCTGAATTACGGAGGCGTTGAATTTGTTAGACGGACTAGAGCTGCTGGAGTCCACGTACGTGGAAATTATTGAACATTTTCTTAAAGTAACTGCTTATTTAAAAGTGTGTTAGTTATTTTCATGTTCCATAGATCAGTTTGCACGATGAATCATAATGATGCGAAATTAAAATCGAAGATTTATTTTTAAATATGGTTATATGCTAAATATTCCTTTAGAATTTCTACCTACCACGTTTTACACATTACTATAATAAAAATTCTTCAACGGAATAAAAGAAGTCGTTAAGGAGAAAGTTTTTCAATTTTTTCATATTTTACTTTTCTGTCTGTCAGAACTTTGCATGACTGGGTAAGTGATCAAAAACTTTTGATGCAGCGTTGTGAACTCTTTTTGTGCTAAAGTCAGTCTTCAAGTGGAAAATGAATATTATATCGTAATTATGACATCATTGTTCATTTTGAACTGTAGGGGATTATTTACAAAACACCTGATGAGGGAATAAATATACTGTGAAGCAGTAGTCAGAATGTCCAACTCTTTAAACAGAAGCCTACAAGATGATCGTGGGTGAACACCATATATTGTACTTACAGCACGCTACTGAGCAACGAAGACTTTCTTTCTAAAAGATGAATTACCCCAAAACATGAGTCCGAATCACATTACTGAATAAAAATATGCAAAATATGTTAACTTATTGACTTGTCTCTGCACCAAGACTTTAAATAATTCTAAGTGCAAATGTAGATGAAATTCTAAAATGTTCTTTTACCAGTTTAAATTCTCATCAGTAGAGATGTCTAAGAATTTTGAACTTTTCATACTATTTATTATTTCCTCACCATGTGTTACACTTATTATCGGTGTAGCACCGCTAGGTGCGCAGAACTAAATATGTTGGGTGTTTTTAAAATTGAGGGTGAAACCAGTCCCAGAAAACCTGTGAGTGATACTTTTAAGAACAATTTAATGAAATTCTCAGTAGAGTAACTCTTCTGAAAACCAAACTGTGATTTGCTGAGGATGTTATTTTTGCTAAGATGAGATAGTATTCTGGAATGCATCACATAATCAAAAATTCTGGAAAATGATGTCAGCAGTGAAACAGGATTGTAGTTATTCAAATGTCCCTTATCAACTTTCTTAAAGCGGCATATTTCAGTCTCTCTGGAAAAATGCCCAGAGACAGTGACGCATTACATATTTCAGACAAGACTGGGCTTATTGTTGTTGTTGTTGTCTTCAGTCCTGAGACTGGTTTGATGCAGCTCTCCATGCTACTCTATCCTGTGCAAGCTGCTTCATCTCCCAGTACCTACTGCAACCTACATCCTTCTGAATCTGCTTAGTGTACTCATCTCTCGGTCTCCCTCTACGATTTTTACCCTCCACGCTGCCCTCCAATGCTAAATTTGTGATCCCTTGATGCCTCAAAACATGTCCTACCAACCGATCCCTTCTTCTAGTCAAGTTGTGCCACAAACTTCCCTTCTCCCCAATCCTATTCAATACCTCCTCATTAGTTACGTGATCTATCCACCTTATCTTCAGTATTCTTCTGTAGCACCACATTTCGAAAGCTTCTATTCTCTTCTTGTCCAAACTAGTTATCGTCCATGTTTCGCTTCCATACATGGCTACACTCCAAACAAATACTTTCAGAAACGACTTCCTGATGCATAAATCTATATTCGATGTTAACAAATTTCTCTTCTTCAGAAACGCTTTCCTTGCCATTGCCAGTCTACATTTTATATCCTCTCTACTTCGACCATCATCAGTCATTTTACTTCCTAAATAGCAAAACTCCTTTACTACTTTAAGTGTCTCATTTCCTAATCTAATTCCCTCAGCATCACCCGATTTAATTTGACTACATTCCATTATCCTCGTTTTGCTTTTGTTAATTTTCATCTTATGTCCTCCTTTCAAGACACTGTCCATTCCGTTCAACTGCTCTTCCAAGTCATTTGCCGTCTCTGACAGAATTACTATGTCATCGGCGAACCTCAAAGTTTTTACTTCGTCTCCATGAATTTTAATACCTACTCCAAATTTTTCTTTTGTTTCCTTTACTGCTTGCTCAATATACAGATTGAATAACATCGGGGAGAGGCTACAACCCTGTCTCACTCCTTTCCCAACCACTGCTTCCCTTTCATGCCCCTAGACTCTTATGACTGCCATCTGGTTTCTGTACAAATTATAAATAGCCTTTCGCTCCCTGTATTTTACCCCTGCCACCTTTAGAATTTGAAAAAGAGTATTCCAGTCAACATTGTCAAAAGCTTTCTCTAAGTCTACAAATGCTAGAAACGTAGGTTTGCCTTTTCTTAATCTTTCTTCTAAGATAAGTCGTAAGGTCAGTATTGCCTCACGTGTTCCAACATTTCGACGGAATCCAAACTGATCCTCCCCGAGGTCTGCATCTACCAGTTTTTCCATTCGTCTGTAAAGAATTCGCGTTAGTATTTTGCAGCCGTGGCTTATTAAACTGATAGTTCGGTAATTTTCACATCTGTCAGCACCTGCTTTCTTTGGGATTGAAATTATTATATTCTTCTTGAAGTCTGAGGGTATTTCACCTGTCTCATACATCTTGCTCACCAGCTGGTAGAGTTTTGTCAGGACTGGTTGTCCCAAGGCCGTCAGTAGTTCTAATGGAATGTTGTCTACTCCGGGGGCCTTGTTTCGACTCAGGTCTTTCAGTGCTCTGTCAAACTCTTCACGCAGTATCGTATCTCCCATTTCGTCTTCATCTACATCCTCTTCCATTTCCATAATATTGTCCTCAAGTACATCGCCCTTGTATAAACCTTCTATATACTCCTTCCACCTTTCTGCCTTCCCTTCTTTGCTTAGAACTGGGCTGCCATCTGAGCTCTTGATATTCATACACGTGGTTCTCTTCTCTCCAAAGGTCTCTTTAATTTTCCTGTAGGCAGTATCTATCTTACCCCTAGTGAGATAAGCTTCTACATCCTTACATTTGTCCTCTAGCCATCCCTGTTTAGCCATTTTGCACTTCCTGTCGATCTCATTTTTGAGACGTTTGTATTCCTTTTTGCCTGCTTCATTTACTGCATTTTTTATTTTCTCCTTTCATCAATTAAATTCAATATTTCTTCTGTTACCCAAGGATTTCTAGCAGCCCTCTTCTTTGTACCTACTTTATCCTCTGCTGCCTTCACTACTACATCCCTCAGAGCTACCCATTCTTCTTCTACTGTATTTCTTTCCCCTATTCCTGTCAATTGTTCCCTTATGCTCTCCCTGAAACTCTGTACAACCTCTGGTTCTTTCAGTTTATCCAGGTCCCATCTCCTTAATTTCCCACATTTTTGCAGTTTCTTCAGTTTTAATCTACAGGTCATAACCAATAGATTGTGGTCAGAGTCCACATCTGCCCCTGAAAATGTCTTACAACTTAAAACCTGGTTCCTAAATCTCTGTCTTACCATTATATAATCTATCTGATACCTTTTAGTATCTCCAGGGTTCTTCCACGTATACAACCTTCTTTCATGATCCTTCTTGCATGTTGCTGCTAGGCTTATTATATGGGAACAAATCTTTAGTACTCTACTGTAAAAACCATCAAAACCAGTTGAGCATTTATTTTTTGAAACAATGTATAATTTGTTAATTTCAGGAGGAGAAGTTGGCGATACGTCCATTTGTCGCTGTGTTATCTACCACATTTAAGAAATGGTTATTAAATGTATTTCCTGCCTGTGGGCTCATCATTTATAGTTCTTCCATTCATTTCGATAGTGATGTTATCCTGCTCGGTGGCAGGTTGTCCTGCCTCTCGTTTCACTACTTTCCCTGTAGTCTTAAGTCTGTTGTCGACATTACTGATTTCTGACGTTATGTGTATGTTCCCTGATTTTTTAATAACCTTTATTAGTAATTTCGAGTAGTTTTTGTAGTGTGCAACTGCTGCAGGATGTCTACTTGTTACTGTCTTTCACAAGGTACTTTGAGCCTTCTAGTGATCCATGGTTTTTACGTGGCTGTTTAATGTTCTTTCTGATTATCTTACATCGTAAGATATTTTCAGATAATAATATGAATTTGTAGGTAAGGTTTCAGCATCACTGCTTAAAACATTTATTGACTATTACGAGAGCTGTTTTGGAAGATTTCCATTTTCAAGAACCTGAGTATAGAAAGTTTGAGAATTACAGCGTGCTATAGTTCAATAGAAATTTTAAACTTAATTTTTTTTATAACAAGAATTTCGTGAATTATTGACGAATAACTGAAATTGGAGTCAAAATTTTCATTATCAAAAATTACGCGAACAACTATGTTGTTATTAATTTTTATATTTCTAAATTATGTATATAAGAGGGAGACTTACGTCCGCGTCGTCCTGATGTATCTATAATATTTGGTGTGACTATCTGGTGACTGTTCTCGTTATATTTCACGTGAAGTTCTAAACTATCGATTTCACGTCAATTTTGTGCTGTTTTATACAGTGTGGCGCTCTATGTTGATACAATATTGTAAATTTTTCCTGTAACTTTTTGACAGCTTACACCATAAAAATATTTATATTTACATACTAACAAACTACGATCAGAGGTGATTATATCCTTAGATGTCTCAAGTATATGTATCCTATCTGATCACAGTCTGTTACCCTGTAAATATGAGACATCTATAGTGTGACCTGTAAAAAATTAGAGGAAATATTTACAATACTACAGGACGACGTGGACGCAAGTCTCCCTCTTAGTTACTTAATTTAGAAACATAAAAATTAATTGCAACATAGTTGTTCGTGTAATTCGTGAAAATTATGACTGCAGTTGCAGTTATGCCTCACTAATTCACGAAATTCTTCTCTTCTAAAAAAAATTAAGTCTAAAATTTCTATAGAACTATAGCACATCGTAATTCTCAAACTTCATATACACAGGTACTTGAAAATGGAACTCTTTAGAAACACCTGTCGCAATAATCAGTAAATGTTTTAATCAGTGATACTGGAACCTTACTTAGAATGTCCTTTCAGGCCTAATGATCAAGAAACTAGTATGAACTTGGAACAAATTAAATTTTATGTTAGAGTTTGGTTCTTTATGAACTGCATCCCGCATGAGCTCTTATAAACTATTCTTAAAAACATTTGTTCTAGAGTCATTAATTATTCTGATTTCGACTAAGGAGTGTCCTTACTGTAAGGCACTGTTTTATTTATCCCAACTAACTGTGCATCATGATCAGAGATCGCATTTGCCACTGGGTAAATACTTATTTTCTTGCTTTGAGCTTCATTAAATAAAACATTATCAGTTTGTGTGCTACTGTATTTCTACATCCATGTTGGAAAACGAATTATTGAGATCAAATAGAAGAACCCAAATAAGGTTTCCTGATCATTTCTTTCCTCTCGGAATCCCTTAGAAAATCTACAATGAAGTTATCACAGACTATTAATTGCTTGCTGCTGACTGACATATAATACACTGAAAAATCCATATTCCTCATAAAGTGTTCAAAATTTCCCAGAGAGGATCTATCCATAGTTACAGTAACAGGTGAACTAATTTTCAGTATTCTCAACGCTGAATACACTCTTCTATGTGCTGATCACTAGAGAAGCTACGTGTCTCGGTGTATTCGAACGTGAGATCTGTCTTAATATATGTAACAACTCCACGATTCTAGTTCTGCATGAGTAAAGTGCTAGAGTGTAAATCGTTTATGTGTAACTTACCTAACCCTGCGATTATCTGGTGCTCAGACAGGCATAGGACAACTGTCTCTTCAGAGCTCTCTTAATTTTCCACACAGACAAGAAGCTCTTCTGTCTTATTACTGGAACCTTCAATATTTTGATGAAATAAGCTAACCTTACTTTTCTGTGCATAATTAAGCATTTTGTAGAGATCTTCTCTTATTTTGACTTCTTTCAAGACAAGGTGTCTAAATTCATATTATCACCTAGGAAAAGGTGCCTCTTTGACACCAGTAACCACAGGGGTCTTGCTTTGTGTGATGGTGTCAATAAGTCTATCTTTCCCTCACCCAGTCTAGTGTAGGTTGTGTCTGGTATATACCCATTTCCCAAGTGCATCAACAGGCACTGCAAGCAATGTTGACAAGCCTCACGGCAGTGTTAACCGATTTCTGGTCATGGCGCTGCAGCATCTCCACAAAACCCATTTTTATTCCCATTTCATCCGTCACGTAAAACACAGAAACACTTCGTTGCGGAATCATCAACAACGTGGAAAGCCTGTTATATAGAAAAAAAAGGAAGGAAGCTCCGGAATTTTCCGCGCTGGAATCGTCACACACCCGTAAACTTGAGATTTTTCTTGTTAAAGTAATTTTGCTTCATCAGATAACTAAAGCAAGAAGGATGCATGATTAACAGGAAAGAAAACAATATGCTTGCATAAAAAAGCTAATATCGGTTGTGTTAATTTTTACTTTTCGTTACGCCAGCGTGTAATGGAAACCAGCTGTGCTGCATCATCGTTCTAGCGAAGAACCTCGGTAATCATTGTGTTCTACAGAGGTAGCTGTAATTCGATGTGCTAATTTCAAGAGTAATAGTGGCTGTGTATTGCGGTTTAAAGCAATATGCGCTATCCTTTAAGAAACGATGTCTTGAAAACTACCATTAGCTTTCATGAACAATCATCCAAGGTATTCTGTATCGTACTGTGCCATTTCTTGTTGCATAAAGAGACAGGTGTACTTGTACTATGTACTGAGCTATTGGTTGGAAATAAAGACATATTCCTTGCAACAAATTTCATTACGGAATAAATACACTGAGAAACAGTTGTTAGAATACAAAGGTCCTTGAACAGGTTCCTACATGATCTTGAATTTTCACCGCAAATGATTCTTATCAGACTCTTTTGCACCCTAAAAACTTTTGCTCGGTTTGATGAGTTGCCCAAGAATATGATCCCATGTGACATAATAGAGTGAAAGTAAACAAAGTATCCAGGTTTTTTATGTTTATATCTGCTACATCTGACATTCTCACTGCAAATACAGACTTGTTTAGGAACCTAAGCAGTTCTATGGTGTCCCCGTTCCAACGGAATTTATTATCGAGTTGTAATCCCAAAAATTTAATGCTGTCAACCTATTCGATCTGCATGTCTTCAAATGTTATACGCATGTTGGAAGAAAATGTCTTACAAGCTCTGAACTGCATATAGTCGATCTTCTCAAAGTTTAATGGCAGTGAATTAGCTTTAAACCACTTATTAATGCCAGTGAAAATTTGATTAGCAGCTATTTCTAAATCTGTACCTGACTTGCTACTTGTTGCAAGTGTCATTTGCTAGCAAAACAAACTTAGCATCTCGCAACGTAACAGACGAGAGTTCGTGAATGTCCACAAGAAAAGCAACGTACCCAAGATGGAACCTTGAGGAACACCGCATGTAATTAACTCCCAATCAGATGAAGATTGATTGCTTACTAAACAGGTGTTTTGCAACGACACCCTTTGTTTCCTGTTTGATAGATAAGACGCAAACCATTCTGCAGCTTGCTGGTGACACCATAATATTCTAATTTACTTAAGAGAATGCTGTGGTCCACACAGTCAAAGGCTTTTGACAGGCCACAGAAAATGCCAGTAGCCTCTAATTTACTATCTAATGAATTAAGTACATTCTCACTGTAAGTATAAATAGCTTTCTCTATATCAGAACCCTTAAAAAATTCAAACTGTGACTTGGACAATATATTATTTTCAGTCAGATGTTTAAGGAGACTCTTGAACACAACCTTTTCAAATATTTTTGAGGAAGCCGGAAAAAGTGAAACTGGTCGATAGTTTGATGGTATGTTTTATCCCCTTCTTGTAAAGAGGCTTAACTTCAGCATATTTTTTGCCAGTCTCGAAATGTTCCGCTGATAAGAGCATTGCCTAAATACTACAAGCCTGGCATTGCTCTTTGATGCAGCTTGATTAACGTATCTATGTGTCATTAGAATTCATAGTGAACGTTAAGACATGTATAACATAGTACACTGTATCTTTAGAGTGAAATTTTTCAGTGAAAATTCAAAGCATACGCTCAATTACTGGAACTCATTCTGCCATACACAACGTATAAGCAATGCCCAAACAAGTGACCGAAGAAAGAGACGAAGGTCCTGTCGTTGTGACTCTAAGCGAAATGTTTATAACGAGTGTGAACAGTTCCTATGGACGATCGACATGCTGTCAACCGTCACTGATTTACATCATGGGGCACCGTATTTGAACAGGAATACTTGTAGGAAAGATTCAACGATCGTAAGTCAGTTTACAAGAAAATCCACATGCTCAGACGATGTGCGTGGGCTCTTCTGCTGGGGAACATCCAGAAGTCGTCAGTGCCTGCAGTGCTCATTTTACAGACGTTTGCCGCGTTTTCACTGCCCAATTAAATAATTCCAAGACATTTTGGTTTAAACAGGGGCCAATGCCAATACAAATTCCACGAATCATAACATTTTGTTACGCTGGTTGCCACTGGATAAAGAATTTTTCTTCAGTTTTAATTCACTCTCATCATTATATATATTGGAGGAGGGCAGAGGAAGTGGGGACTGACAGTGGTAGAAACATCCTGCACTACAGCCAAATGGTTTTGGAGTAGATAAAGTGAATATCATATAATTAAAAAAGTGAAACACTTACATGTATACCTAATTATCAAAAAGATTATTTTCATTTGTAATATGAAATACATGAAATGCATTGGCAGTTGCGAATATGAACAACCGCCACCTGTATAACGGAATGGCGACAAAAAATTTTGCGCCGGTCTGGGACTTGAACTACAATTTCCCACCTTTGATGACGGGTCGCTTTTGATTAGGCCATCCGAGCACGCATCACGACCGGACCCAACTTCTTATGTCGTCAACCATGTATCTACAATCTACACTCGTGCACACACTACTGGCCTATAAATTTCTACACCATGAAGATGACGTGCTACGGACGCGAAATTTAAACGACAGGAAGAAGATGCTGTGATATGCAAATGATTAGCTTTTCAGAGCATTCACACAGGGTTGTCGTCGGTGGCGACTTCTACAACTTGCTGACATGAGGAAAGTTTCCAACCGATTACTCATGCACAAACAGCAGTTGACCGGCGTTGCCTGGTGAAACGTCGTTGTAATGCCTCGTGTAAGGAGGAGAAATGCGTACCATCACGTTTCTGACTTTGATAAAGGTAGGATTTAGCCTATCGCGCTTGCGGTTTATCGTATCGCGACATTGCTGCGCGCGTTGGTCGACATCCAATGACTGTTAGCAGAATATGGAATCGGTGGGTTCAGGAGGGTAATAGGAACGCCATGCTGGATCCCAACGGCCTCGTATCACTAGCAGTCGAGATGACAGGCATCTTATGCGCATGGCTGTAACGGATCGTGCAGGCACGACTCGACCCCTGAGTCAACAGATGGGGACGTTTGTAAGACAACAACCATCTGCACGAACAGTTCGACGTAGTTTGCAGCGGCATGGACTATCAGCTCGGAGACCATGGCTGCGGTTACCCGTGACGCTGTATCACAGACAGGACCGCCTGCGATGGTGTACTCAACGACGAACCTGGGTGCACGAAAGGCGAAACGTCATTTCTTCGGATAAATTCAGGTTCTCTTTACAGCATCCCGATGGTGCATCCGTGTTTGGCGACATCACGGTGAACGCACATTGGAAGCGTGTATTCGTCATCGCCATAATGGCGTATCACCCGGCGTGATGGTATGGGGTGCCATAGGTTTCAGGTCTCGGTCACCTCTTGTTCGCATTGACGGCACTTTGAACAGTGGACGCTACATTTCAGATGTGTTACGACCCGTGGCTTTGCCCTTCATTCGATCCCTGTGAAAACTTACATTTCAGCAGGATTATGCATGACCGCATGTTGCAGGTCCTGTACGGGCCTTTCTGCATACAGAAAATGTTCGACTGCTGACCTGGCCAGCACATTCTCCAGATCTCTCACCAATCGAAAATGTCTGGTCAATGGTGGTCGAGCAACTGGCTCGTCACAATACGCCAGTCACTGCTCTTGATGAACTGTGGTATCGTGTTGAATCTGCATGGGCAGCAGTACCTGTACACGCCATCCAAGGTTTGTTTGACTCAATGCCCAGGTGCATCAAGGCCGTTATTACGGCCAGAGGTGGTTGTTCTGGGTACTGATTTCTCAGGATCTAAACACGCAAATTGCGTGAAAATGTAATCACGTGTATAATATATTTGTCCAATGAATACCCGTTTATCATCTGCATTTCTTCTTGGTGTAGCAATTTTAATAGCCAGTAGTGTACATTACGTATACTCCGGTCCAGGGGAGACATTTTAATTGACAGTCGCTTGCCCGGTGTCGGCGGATAAATACGATATTGCAGTGCCAGTGATGTTCAGAAGTCTGATGCAATGTTCCTTCGGTCATGCAGGCATGTGCGGAGGAATAGGCACTGCAACGACTACAGCCGTTATGAAATACATCAAATTTATTCGCAGTTGCTAGTATGGACAACTATCATCTGTGTCTACGAAGGAACATTCGGATCGTATTTCTGAACAACGCAGGCACTACAATATCTTCTTTATCCGCCGACACGGGGCAAGCGACATTTCCCTGTACGGATGTACAAGTGTAGGTTGTAGACATATGGTTGACCACATGTGGATATCTGGCTCTGGTCGTGAGTCGAGCTCGGATAGCGTAATGGTGCCGGCACGGTAGTCAGCGTGTTCGATCAGATGGCTAGCGGTCTTCAGTAACAAAAATACTGAGTGACGTACTCAGCAATGAACTTAAAGGGCCGTTTTGTGCCGTCCAACCACATCGCATCACGGGAACAATAACGAATAAAATGAAGAATTTAAAGAAGAAAAAAGGGAAAGAAAAAATTAAGGCGACGGCTTGTGATAATCGGAAAATCTGGGTTCGAGTCCCGGTCTGGCACAAGTTTTGATTGTCGTCATTATATTATACATCTGATGGATCTCCATATTCGCAACTACGAATAAATTTCATGTATTTCATAACGGCTGTGGTCACTACAGTGCCTGTTCCTTCAGATATCCGTTCCTATCTGAAGGAACTTTGCATCCTACTTCTGAATAATAAAGGCATTGTTAAAATTAGAAAAGAAATTGAAAAATAAGATCACTGGAAACGAGAGGGAAACAATTGCGTTGTTACAGTCGAGTTTGCAGATAATGTATAGGGAAGGGTTTGCTATTTGGGGAGCAAAATAACTGATGAAGTAGAGAAGATATAAAATGTAGGCTGGCAATGGCAAGGAAAGCGTTTCTGAAGAAGAGAGATTTGTTAACATCGAGTATTGATTTAGGTGTCAGGAAGTCGTTTCTGAAAGTATTCGTATGGAGTGTAGCCATGTATGGAAGTGAAACATGGACGATAAATAGTTTGGACAGGAAGAGAATAGAAGCTTTCGAAATGTGGTGCTACAGAAGAATGCTGAAGATTAGATGGGTAGATCACATAACTAATGAGGAGGTATTGAATAGAATTGGGGACAAGAGGAGTTTGTGGCACAACTTGACGAGAAGAAGGGCCGGTTGGTAGGACATGTTCTGAGGCATCAAGGGATCTCAAATTTAGCATTGGAGGGCAGCGTGGAGGGTAAAAATCGTAGAGGGAGACCAAGAGATGAATACACTAAGCAGATTCAGAAGTCTGTATGTTGCAGTAGGTACTGGGAGATGAAGAAACTTGCACAGGATAGGGTAGCATGGAGAGCTGCATCAAACCAGTCTCAGGACTGAAGACCACAACAACAACATACGGAGGGGTTCAATGTGAACTGTGGAAGAGCTTAAAGGCAATCATCGCATTTTCAGTGAATTGTATAGCACTTGCACAGTGAACAAATAGAGTAAGGATGAGTATATAGGATCCCGGTAGGTTTTTACATGAAAATCGGGGTGTATGGTAGGAGGCTGAAATGCGGTAGGGGACTGGCGTGTGGGCCAAGCCCTGGTCTGAAGAGGAATGGAGTGGGGGAAGGTGGAGAAAGAGGTACAGAGCCCTGATGTAGGGAAGGATAGAATACGATGGATAAATAAGTCGGTTAAGTGTATTACTAGGGGATTTAAATAGAGTAAAGTTGGTGGTTCAGAAGAATAACTGCGAGAGGTCAGGCGGAGCACGGCGAAATAGTAGTTCTTCCTATAGCTCCATTGAGCCTTGCAGACCGTCCGAGAAATGTACATAGCAGACATCATCATCAGTCTGGATGTATTGTGTTTCATTATTGGCCGTTAAAAGCTACAGTTTCATTTCGCTACTGCATCATCTTTTTCTAGCTTTGTTTACTTCCGTGTTGTTTTGTTTCGTTGTTGTTTCTCATATTCGAAGAAAAAGGCTTAATTCAGTGACATGAATTAGTAATCGCCCAGAAATATTTCTTCTTCCTCCACCAGTGTCTTCAGACTATAAGAAGCGACAGTGGGGATAGGAGAACAGTAAGGAATATTATAAAATTGTGTAGTCAGGAGGCTAGCGTGCAGACTTTAACTGTCTAGTTAAACAAAATAATTTCCTTGCTGCCAATTATATTTGTATATCTTTAAGAATTATTACAAAAATTCAAGAAGAGGGAATTTCTGGCGGCAAATATTCTCTTCGTACTCCTGGTCAAAAATGTGGAAGGTCTGTAAAAGTTTCACTGCGATAATTTCAACAGTGATGTGATACGAAACACTGCAAGTCGTAAGACATTTCTACTTAGTGGTGAAGAGCATCTCTTCAGTAGAAACGCTCCTCAAAGCAGTTAGGAAAATAAATTAGAAATGAAAATTCCATGAACCGTGCAGACATCAAATTCTCGTTATAAGCAAGAAACAGATGAGAAATCCCACCACACGCGATGTTTTAACTGAACAAGAGAAAACGTTAACCGCGACCAAAACTTGTATTTCAGCAGCTGAAAGCACAATAGCAACATTAGTAAACTATTTATTCAGCAACTAACGATACCATGGACACACGAATGAGAAGTCTGCACGTTGTTATCCAAAAGTATCGCACACTGAAAAGGCCGTGATGATGTAATATATTTATTGTTGAATAAAACCCCAAATATCTAGTAACTGATAATTTATTCACGAGCTGTTTTGCTACGTTAAAGCAGCATTTTCGGATGTTTCTATATTGTAAGGAAAGCATCTTTCAATTCACAATGAAGTTCAACGGCTGTGGCTAACCATATTATAAAGTTGTTCGTGTAATATACTTACGTTGCTTGCGTGTAAATAAATCAATGCGTACCCTACTTTCTGCTGCATTCCTACAGCAAACGCTCTGCTCAACAGCGGCCAGTACATGTAGCTTTCGTGTGGGACGTGTCGGTACAGTTATTATTATGCAGAACTTTAAAAATAAGTTCATTGGTGAAAGAAACTCAACTTGAACTACTATTATTCACCTTGCTAACGTAGTTTTTCCGTATCATACGAATGATCACTTTAAATGATTACAGTATGCAATGTCGACGTTTGGCGATGACTCTGGTTTATCAGATTGTAAAAAACAAATGCAGGCACTATAAGTATTTTCATATTTCAGTTTCTATACAAATTCCAATGGTCAAGCAAATTAGTTCACTCGAAATTCCCCTTCTCTGTCTTGGAAGAAGACAGAAGTAAATTCAGGCAACGTACTTAAACTTTAATGCATTAACCTAAACTAACAGCATTACAAACAATATTTGTCAAAGGAGTGTAGTAAAGGTTCTATAATACCAGCAGTCTGACTAGTTTAAAACGAAAAGTTGTAATTCTTTATGACAGGAAATAAGTAGTCAATCGATTTGCAAAGTGAAAAGCTCTGATTTTACTGGAATATACGGACTTCCTTCGCGCGATTAGTCGGTGTGCCTACAAAAGATGGTTCCAAAAAATGATCACGGCAAATTTCACCATGTCTCTGGGATCTGACACGATGGGCAGTCCAAGGTACACTCTTCACTGCGATTGTTTCTTCCGAAGGTGCTGATAGTGCATTACGCAAGCTGTGCTTGTTACTGCAGCACACAAGTCCACCTGCCGAGGTGCCATTTTTACTCACACACTAAGACAACTGCATGAAGGTAGAGCTTATAGCTTCACGTATCCTTATGAAATGAAACGTTGGAAAACACGCTAATGAGAGTAGATAAAGTTTGGTTCTTGTGTTGAGTGAGCCTCGGTGAAGAATTTACCTTCCCAGTCTGCAAAATCGTAAACGTCTTGCAAGGCTTAAAACGCCGTTCACTGACAAGAGAAAACGACGTTCTTCGTGGAGCGGAGAGACAATTACGGGATAACGACTGCTGTTAGGAGTTGAATGCCGTTGTGCCTAACGTCGTTAGTGATTCACCTAACAGCTTTCTCATGAGGTGTAAACCTGAGACAATTACAGCATACGTGCCGGTAGTCACTGGGAGCCAGCGCGTCTTGACTCATCTCTGTTTGCCCAAGACACAGCGCCAATTGCAAAACTCTGCTTAAGTTTACGACTGCTATTGTATTCTACATCTATACGAACAACATAATCTACCTGATAAAAATGTGAAGCATCTATAAGGAGGAGATTAGTTTTTAACGTCCCGTCGACGTCGAAGTCATTAGAGACGGACCACAAGCTCGTGTTAGGGAAGGACGGAAAGGAAATCGGCCGTACACTTTCAAATGAACCATCCTGCCATTTGCCTCAAAAGATTCAGGGAAATCACGGAACACCTAAAGCTGGTTGGCCGAACCCGGGATTGAACCGTCGTCCTCCCGAATGTGAGTCCAGTATTATAACCACTGCGTCACCTCGCTCACCTGTAAGGAGAGGAGGAAAACAAAAAAGAAACTTCACAGTAATAGAGAGTACGTGATGTTATTTCACTGATTACAAAATCGCGTCAAATGTACAAAGAGTTCGGCAGTATGAGACCACCTCCCAGTGTGACGTTGCACCTCCTGTGGTGTGAATGTCGGTAATAGTTCGGTTGAGAAGGATGTTATACAGCCGCTGTATCATCTCCTGAGATAGCTGGCCCACATCTATTGTAACTGGTCCTTGACATCTTGGACACTGGCACGGTGACAGAGGTGACGTCCGAGCTGGCCCCCACGTATGTTCTATCGAGAACAGATCTGGGGCCTTGCTGGCCATGACAATACCTCAACATCAAGGAGAATTTCACAGAGACACGGGTCACGTGTGGACGAGCGTTGTCCTGTTTAAAACTGCAACCACGATATGTTCGCATGAGAGGTAACATGTGATGGCGCAGGGTGTCCGCGACACACCGCTCTGACGTCAAAGTTCCCTCAGTCACGCGGCTATGATCTGAATTCATGCCATGAGTGATATCTCTGTGACCCTCCAAAACATTGGAGGGATACGTCCTCTCCCCAAGTCGCCATCATACTTTTGTGTGACGGTCATCCGGTGTCGTACAGAGCCCCGACTAGTCGCTGACCACAATGTGATGCCATTCATCAGCGGTCCTTGCTTCACAGCCACGGCAGCACTCCAAGCGCAGCTGTTTGCTATGTGGTGTTAGTATGGGACACCAGTTCCCTGGCCCTGCTGTTGCTAGTCTCCGACCAATGGAGCGGGATGTCGTAGAATGTTGCAGGGAGACCATTACTTGTTCTCGGATAGCAGGCGCATATGTGAAGAGGTCACAATGTGGTAGGTGGACAGTACAGCATTCTTCCGCTGTAGTTATCAAATGTGATGGACCGGAACCTTCACAAAGCGTAAGCCTGCCCTCACGTTCCGATACAGTTCTACAACGCGCTGCTGTCACATATGAGCGCCACACAGATCTCGACAATGCACTGTTCGACCAGCCGGCCAGATGGAGACACAGCGTGGCCCTTTCAAGCTCTGTCAGGTGCTGATAATGCTGTCTCATAGGGGTACGCAGCATCTCCGTATCGTGTTAATGCACCTAATACACCTCGACATTTATATCTGTACTCTGCAAACGACCGTGAGGTACACGGCAGAGGGTACGTCCCATTGTACCAGTTGTTAAGGCTTCTTCCCGTATCATTCATGTATCGAGTGCGGGAAGAATGATTGTTTGAATGCCTCTGTGCGTGCAGTAGTTACTCTAATCTTATCCTCGCGATCCCTAAGTGAGCGATACGTAGGGGGTTGTAGATCTTCCTAGAGTAATCATTTAAAGCCGGTTCTTGAAACTTTGTTGACAGACTTTCTCGGGATAGTTTACGTCTGTCATCAAGAGTCTTCCAGTTCAGTTCCTTCAGTATCTATTTGACGCTCTCCCACGGATTAAACACACTTGTGACCATTCGTGCTGCCCTTCTCTGTATACATTCAGTAACCCCTGTTAGTCCTATCTGGTACGCAACCCACACACCTGAGTAATACTCTGTAATCGGTCGCAGGCTTGATTTTTTAGTAATCTCCTTTGTAGACTGATTGCCTTTCCTCTGTATTCTACCAATAAACAGAAGCCTGCCACCTGCTTTACCTACGATGGACCTATGTCATCATTCCGTTTCATGTCCCTACAAAGTGTAACACCCAGTCATTTGTGTGCATTGGTCGATTCTAACAGTGACTCACTGATATTATAGTCATAGGACACTATCTTTTTCCATTTTGTGAAGGGCAAAATTTTATGTTTATGAACATTTAGATTAAGTTGCCAATCCCTGCACTACGCCTGGTAACAACACTAGAAGCAACCAGTACTAAACGCTCTGTAGTAATCGTTTACCAGTCACAGAGAATTGTAGTTCTAATCATTTACGTATCCGCCAGTGGAGTGCGCGTGTACAAAGTTACATCGCCATGCGACCATGTCTTCTGGGCGCTTCACTTTCTGGCCAGCAGCGTGTTTAGGGGGCACGTGGAAAGTTAATAATGTCTGCGCAGCGTCATGTTATAATTCGAAATGGAAGGTGTTTCAAAAAGAATATATGTGTTTCGTATGAACATATTTGTTAAACTGAAAGACACACAGTTACGAAACTTGGGACACATATTTACGAATCTCTCGAGTTCAGTTATTCCATGCGTCCTCCACCAGCGACACGATCGGTATGACATCGATACCCGAGTTCTTTCCATACACACGTAAGCATATCCATCGTTACTGATGGTGTGGCAATATGAATGCGGTGCTTGATCTAGCTTCAACAATTTTATCTCCGAATTCTTCCATTGGCCTTCACAGTCATGTCATGACAGTTTTGTCATTTGTTTATTTATTCCCCAAATTAGTTTCAGCGACAAACATCGCCATCATCTGTGGGTCCTTTAATTCTGAAACATGCAGAAATAGCATAGTTATAAAATATTGTAAAACAGAATTTCTTGTATACTGTCTGTTTTTTAAATGTTGTTTTCTGTGAATACTTTCATAATACCTTATCTACTATACGTCACACCATGGTTTTACGATTGTTAACGCTGTTTGAAGAATATTTTCCGTGTTTTGCTGCTGCCAATTTTCTCGACATACGTCATGTCCTCTGCAACTGAGCTCATGAGAGCTCTAAAGAGTGACAGCACGCATTCCACTTTCGCAGGATAGCTAATGAACCTAAACCATAATCCCACTAATATCAAAAGTGATCTATACATCCTGAAACAGAGCAACAGTTACTACCGACAACTAACAAAAGAAGAAAATTATTTCACAGGTAAGGCTATATAAACGAAAACACAACACTTTGCAACAACACACTCTTTACCGCTCTGAGAGAACTGACACAGAACACAGAACAGAAAATCCACACACGCAAAAGAACCACTCTCCTATCACACACAGAGACATAAATAAGAAACAACAGTCGTCAGAACTCCCACTACAATTATCATAGCCTTCTCGCAACGTGCGATACATTTCTCACAACACGCGAACAGCAAGATGGCGTAATGTTTTGGATTGTGAACGAAGTGTGACTGTTAAGTTTCCTGTGCGTAAAAGTAGCTGCAAGCCGTCCAGCAAAGGTGAGTATACGATAAATTAGGTTTTACAATGTTTTGTAACTATGCTGTTTCTGCATCTTTTAGAATTAATGAACAGACTGATACTCGTGATATTTGTCGCTGAAACTAGTTTGGCGAACAAGTAAACAAATAACAAAAGATTTTTGCGTCAAGGCGGACACACAGTTCCCATTTTGTTGTTCTAGCTTCTGAGGTATTATTGGTCCATGAACGCCGTCCTCAATGAAACCTCACATGAAGACATCACAGAGCGTCAAATGCTGTGACCCTAGATGCCACGCGAGAAGTTTAAAAACAGATTTAAAAAGTCTCGACCACAGTAAAACATTTATTTCCAATGGTTGGCGGTTTCAGTCAGAATGTGACCACGTTCAGACGATTTGTATCATGATGGTAGGCGGTTGCGGCGGACCTAAAACAGTTCACGTTCGTGGAGTCGTAACACCTGTTCCGTTCAGTGCCACAGGCCACCATAATAGTATAAATTGAAGATGGTGACATTCTGACCGAAACCTTTAACCATTGTAATTAAATGTTTTATTGGAGTCGAGACTCTTTGTAATAGCCTACTGACCATTAAAATTGCTACACCAAGAAGAAATGCAGATGATAAACGGGTATTCATTGGACAAATATATTATACTAGAGGGGACGTGTGATTACAATTTCAGGCAATTTGGGTGCATAGATTCTGAGAAATGAGTACCCAGAATAACCACCTCTGGCCGTAAGAACGGTCTTGATACGCCTGGGCATTGAGTCGAACAGAGCTTGGATGGCGTGCACAGGTACAGTTGCCCATGCAGCTTCAACACGATACCACAATTCATCAAGAGTAGTGACTGGCGTATTGTGACGAACCAGTTGTCCGGCCACCATTGACTAGAAGTTTTCAATTGGTGAGAGATCTGGAGAATGTGCTAACCAGGGCAGCAGTCGAACATTTTCTGTATGCATAAAGGCCCGTACAGGACCTGCAACATGCGGTCGTGCTTTATCCTGCTGAAATGTAGAGTTTCACAGGGATCGAATGAAGGGTAGAGCCACGGGTCGTAACACATCTGACATGTAACGTCCACTGTTCAAAGTGCCGTGAATGCGAACAAGAGGTGACCGAGACGTGTAACCAATGGCACCCCATAACATCACGCCGGGTGATACGCCAGTATCCATCTGTTGACTCAGAGATCGAGACGTGGCTGCACGATCCGTTACAACCATAAGATGCCTGTCATGTCGACTGCTAGTGATACGAGGCCGTTGGAATCCAGCATGGCGTTACGCATAACCCTCCTGAACCCACCGATTCCATATTCTGCCAACAGTCATTGGATCTCGACCAACGCAAGCAGCAATGTCGCGATACGATAAACCGTAATCACGATAGGCTACAATCCGACCTTTATCAAAGTCGGAACGGGATGGTAAGCATTTCTCCTAATTACACGAGGCATCACAACAACGTTTCATCAGGCAACGCCGTCAGATGCTGTTAGTCTATGAGAAATCGGTTGGACACTTTCCTCATGTCAGCACGTTGTAGGTGTCGATACCGGCGCCAATCTTGTGTGAATGCTCTGAAAAGCTAATCATTTGCATATCACAGCATTTTCTTCCTGTCGGTTAAATTTAGCGCCTGTACCACGTCATCTTCGTGGTGTAGAAATTTTAATGGCCAGTAGTGTACATTTTAAAGTACTTTTATCCAGACCACTGTTCTACACGACAGACGTTCTCAAAAATTACAGCTGAGAAGTGCTAAATCGCCAGCTGCCAAACGTCTCGACAGAGTCTCATTCAGATATTGAGACACTTGGCGACTCCAGATTTTCATTCCAGCCCGAGATGCTGGAGTTGGCGGTCGTATGTGCGTGACGTGTGTTTGCTTGTGGCTCTGAGCACTATGGGACTTAACTTCTGAGGTCATCAGTCCCATAGAACTTATAACCACTTAAACGTAACCAACCTAATGACATCACCCACATCCATGCCCGAGGCAGAATTCGAACCTGCGACCGTAGCGGTCGCGCGGTTCCAGACTGCAGCGCCTAGAACCGCTCGGCTTGCATGTGTGTGTGTGTGTGTGTGTGTGTGTGTGTGTGTGTGTGTGTGTGTGTGTGTGTGTGTGTCTTTACTGATGAAGACCATGCCCGAAAGCTGCTTGTCTGCAATTTGACATGTCTATTTTGTGGTAACTAGAGATCTAATGAGAAGTAGTAGAAATGAGAACAGCGAGAAACTTAACATCAGGGTTGATGATCACGAAGTCAGTGAAGTTAAGGAATTCTGCTACCTAGGCAGTAAAATAACCAATGACGGACGGAGCAAGGAAGACATCAAAAGCAGACTCGCTATGGAAAAAAAGCCATTTCTGGCCAAGAGAAGTCTACTAATATCAAATACCGGCCAATTTGAGGAAGAAATTTCTGAGGATTTACGTCTGAAGTACAGCACTGTATGGTAGTGAAACATGGACTGTGGGAAAACCGGAACATAAGAGAATCGAAGCATTTGAGATGTGGTGCTATAGACGAATGTTGAAAATTAGGTGGACTGATAAGGTAAGGAATGAGGAGGTTCTACGCAGAATCGGAGAGGAAAGGAATATGTGGAAAACATTGATAAGGAGAAGGGACAGGATGATAGGACATCTGCTAAGACATGAGGGAATGACTTCCATGGTACTAGAGGGAACTGTAGAGGGCAAAAACTGTAGAGGAAGACAGAGATTGGAATACGTCAAGCAAATAATTGAGGACGTAGGTTGCAAGTGCTACTCTGAGATGAAGAGGTTAGCACAGGAAAGGAATTCGTGGCGGGCCGCATCAAACCAGTCAGTAGACTGATGACCAAAAAAAAAGCGATCTATACTTCTGGTACATTCTCATAGTATTTCTATTGTATTAATCCGTCTACTTGATGCTGGCTAAGTCGTACAGTGGCTCTTGACAAGATATCGATGTAGTCTGCCCTTACTCTCGCAAAAGCCGCTAGTAACAGGATTGAAATTTTCCGCGCAACCATTTGCTACGCGATCAGATGCGCCTGTGTTTGCGCGACACGAATCCCTCCTCAGAAGTTCGTGTCCGGTTCATAAGCTCTCTGTCAGGCAGGTCAGGTCGCCACACCTGTGCCCAGGAGACGGCGCCTTTCATTTCCGCGTAATCGGCGCCTTCTGGCAGCTTCCACGCTGTGTGGCTTTTTTTTCCGACGCAGGTGAGGTCGCCTGCGGGTGATTCATCCGCCCGCACAGCCTGCAAGGCTGTTTCGTAACAACTCACAGCGACAGTACGGGCCTCGGTGCACGACGACAGCGCCTCGCGTTTAATGGCTCGCTGTGCGGCGAATCGCTAACGAAGAGAGCTTGCGGGCACAGCAACGACATTTCACGATCCTTTTACACTGAAGCGAACACAAGCGAACGCACACAACAGTTAATACTCTCTGGTGTGAACACAAGGCACGCCTGAACAAACGGCGTTCGCTCGCTTTCGGTTCGTATTCGTTTGTTTTCGCTCGTGTTCCGCGGACACGCTCTTTTAATGAATCGTAAGCAGAAGTTCACGTCCTCTCCGGCACAGTGCTACAAGTACAGGGAGAATGTTATGTTCTTGCTGGAAGAATACAGATATCTTAAGTGCTTCTGGGATCCAACAGATGCACACCACAAATGCGATGAGAAAAGAAGCGTTATTGGTAGAAAACTGACGGAGTACTCACAGGTCTCACTGGGGACATGAACAGTGTAAATTCATTAGATGTTCGCATGTGGTGGAAACGGAGTGAAGGAGCACAATTTTTTTTATGGAAATGGAGAAGCACAATGAATTTCGTTGAAAGCAAACAAGTGCTTATTCGTATACAGGGTGGTCCAACGATCGTGATGGGACCAAATATCTCACGAAATAAACGTCAAACGAAAAAACTACAAAGAACGAAACTTTTCTAGCTTGAAGGGCGAAAAAAATGGCACAACCAAAATATTTCTTTACGCACTACACGAATATGTAATTAAAACTGGGGGTTCCTATCTAAAAAAAAAAAAAAAGTTGATATCCGATTGACCTATGGCAGCGCCATTTAGCGGGCCAACGATAGCGCCAACAGGTTTCCCCCTTCAAGCTAAACGAGTTTCGTTCTTTGTAGTTTTTTCGTTTGATGCTTATTTCGTGAGATATTTGGCCCGGTCACTATCAAAGGACCACCCTGTATATCATGCTGATTAAAATTACAAGTATACCGAAGAATTGATCATTCTCGTTGCTTATGTCCATGGTTTCCGTAATTGTACGGCTGATGTAGCCATCTCTGTTATGTTAAAAGTTTTCATAATAGATAAAAATGGTTTACCTGGCATCGTGCTATCTGCCCTGTAAGAAACTGTATAGTAGATTTTATGATGTAACCCCTCTGACAGGCCGTACGTCTATTTCACATTGTAATCTCCCCACTATATTTGTTTCTGTCTGAAATTTAGCCCAACTTTACCTTCCAATACGTAAAAGTCTACGTTTTACCAGAACTATGTCCGCGCAAACTGTTATCCAACTCCTACGCTAACTTTGACTAAACAGAACATAATTTGAACTGTACTGTAACTGATCTTATATTAAAGGTGCAATTCAAGTAAAGGAGTTATTTGGCCCTAATGAAAATTTCAGCTTACCTTGTATCATGACAACATGGCTGTAGATTCCTCGGAAGCACAACAGCAAACAGCTATATTTCTGTTTATAAATTAAATTTTCATACCACATGTGTTAATGCGTAGTGATTTTAGAATGAAGTATGTATTCAAAAAGACAGAGTAAGACTTTCGTGATCTTCACACCTAACATAGCTCTGAAAAATACTATGCTCAACAAAATGGACAATGATTTAAAGAAGGTACAATGTTAACAGAGAATTACTATAAAAATCAAACAGTTTAATCAATTAAAATGTTAATGCATGACTCAGGGAAGTGGGGTGATCGGGTGAACAAGTAAACAAGGTTAACTAGCTCCCAATCATCATTTCTACAAAGTAGGTGCGGATTGGTGCAGACTTTTCTTAAACTTCCTCTCTTCAAAAAATACCAATGTTATTAAAATTTATATTCCTTTCGCTTTCCACTATATACATCTTATTCATCCTTGCTGTCCTTTACAGTCCATCTTTCTTCATCTAGCGGACAGAATCACAAGTGCAGACAACACTAATGACTACTTCCATCGCCTACCACATTGCAACTAAGAACGTATCGGACTGCGCAAAGGCGAAGACTGTGCCACGACAAGTCCAAAAACTGTTTTATCGTAATGTAACTTACGAGCACCTTTCTACACTTCATTAATCATACTTTATTGACATTACATTTCTTACACGTACTTTAGTAACACCCTTGAACTGGTTCGCGCATGTCACACCGCAGACATCAGAAACGATCTTAATATAGCAGCTACTCAAATGCGAAACAACCTCTAATGTAAATGTCTCCGGTTCGTAATAACCAGAGTCCTCTCGCCGAAGTCGCTAGTGACATGACTGAAATTTTCTGCGCAAACATCTTTCGTACGTTCCGATGTGCTTGAGTTTACGCTATACGTACCTAGCAGACGTGCGTGTCCGCTTCTTCAAATCTCAGACAAGCTGGTCTGCACACCTGTGCTCAGAACGAGTCTCTCATTCCCGCCTTCCTTCAAATTATGTTGATGGTTGACGGTTAGTGTTCTGGCTTTAAATTTCCTCCTCCATTGTAATGAGAAGCCAGCGAATAGCGGCGACCGACATACACTGCGTGATCAAAAGTATCGGGACACCCCCAAGAACATTGTGCTGCCACCTACTGCCAGGTACTCCATATCGGCAAGCTCGGTAGCCATTAGACATCCTGAGAGAGCAGAATGAGGCGCTCCGCAGAACTCACGGACTTTGAATATGGTCAGGTGGTTGGGTATCACTTGTGTCATACTTCTGTACGGGGGATCTCCACGCTACTAAACATCCCTAGAGCCACTGTTTCCGATGTGATAGTGAAGTTGAAACGTGAAGGGACACGTGCAGCACAAAGGCGTTAGGCCGACCTCGTCTGTTGACTGACAGAGACCGCCGACAGTTGAAGAGAGTCGTAATGTGCAATGGGCAGACATCTATCCAGACCATCACACAGGAATTCCAAACTGCATAAGGATCCACTGCTAGTACTATGACAGTTAGGTGGGAGGTGAGAAAACTTGGATTTCATGGTCTAGCGGCTGCTCATAAGCCACACATCACGCCGGTAAATGCCAAACCACGCACCGCTTGGTGTAAGGAGCGTAAACATTGGACGATTGAATAATGGAAAAACGTTGTGAAGAATCACGGTACACAATGTGGCAATCCGATGGCAAGGTGTGGGTATGGCGAATGCCCGGTGAACGTCATCTGCCAGCGTGTGTAGTGCCAACAATAAAATTCGCAGTCGGTGGGTCAACAGTCCCCTAGAACTTAGAACTACTTAAACCTAACTAACCTAAGGACATCACACATATCCATGCCCGAGGCAGTATTCGAACCTGTGACCGTAGCGGCCGCGCGGTTCCAGACTGTAGCGCCTAGAACCGGCTCTTAGAAAGTCACAGACATTCTTTGCAAAGTGGGTCAAACGATATTTAGAAGTTGGTAACGTGGATGATGTACCGGAGAGAAGGCAAACGCGCGCGGCCAGTTTAAGCCATGTGGTTCGAACTTGGTGCTTCAAGAGGATAACGATCCGAAACATCGTAGCCGTCTCTATACAGCTTGGAATCAAGACAATGGGGTGTCCACGATGGATTGGTCTGCAGTGTCTCCGGATGCAAAACCGATCGCAAATGTTTGATCGTATATTAAGATGAAGCTTAAAGGAAAGCCAATATATACTTTGAAGCAGCTGATATATAAAATGAAGACTATATGGAGATCGTTATCGAGAGAATATGCAGAAAATATCGTGAAAAGCATGCCAAAACATGCTAAGTTATAATCGATAATGGTGGCGATTGAATTTGAAACATCCCCTTAGAAAAATTTATAAATGACTGTGTTGGAAAAATTCTTACGTTATTAGGTTTTCAAACAGCTGAGCGAAACTCAGCGTACTCAGACAGTTTTCTCTTGACTTATTCTGATCATCACTAAACTGACACGCAATATTTTTAGCGCAACGCAATTTGACTTTCAATAATCCCTACAAAAGAATGGCCCTTACTAACAATAACCTATACCTTTCACGAATCACTTACCTCACAAAAAACCTTCGTCACTCGAACTACTGCAATATAGCGAGCGCCAATACTGCCATCTAAATAAAAGATCCTAACTACTGAAGGCACTAACTACTGATAGGCATAGTTAGCAAATCAAAGATGTTGATAGAGAATAAACAATGTATTTACCTTAATAATGTTCAAAAGTCACTATATATATATATCCGTTCATGACATCCAGTCTTACAAATTTCCTTTTTCTGACGGACACACATCCAGATCGTCCGCTCTCAAAACTCTGCCATCTCTCTCCTCACATCCACCACTGCTGGCGGCTCACCTCCAACTGCGCAACGCTATGCGCTGTTCACATCCAACTGCCAAACACTACAATAGTGAACGTTCCAACAATGCCAGCCAGCCACAGATCGCACACAGCACAGTCATTGATTTTGAAACAGAGCGCTACGTGGCATTACCAACATAAAACCTAAACAACCTACTTACAAATTAACTATTAGATAACTGTTCAATTAGTAATAACGTGTGTTGTCATGTGAATATATATTTATAATACTGTCTTTTACTTCATACAGGTAACAGCGCACACTTTCTAGTGGTAATGAATGAGCAGCGTTTCGTTGTTACTAACAGATATTTGTACTTATTGACTGACTGTAGGCCTGACTCGTCGGTCTTATACGTTTTTATTTTCTCTACTTTTAGAGTCAGTCGTCGGTCTTTGCATCAGAGTGATATCATGTAGACATCTCAATGGGTGTTCGTGCAATTTTTCACAGCGTTAGGACATCACCGTTCAGCGAGTGAGGATCCAGCAACGTGCCAGCTCGTTATGAAAGAACACTATGAGCAACGCCTTAAGACACACACTGCTAGTGACGGCAGTGCTCTACGAACGGACGTCACTGGTGACGTAGGACGCGGACGCGTCACTCGTACCGTTTTGCCAAAAGCGGAGCGCGGACTCTCGCCGCGAGAGTGCCTGCCTCACTAGCCTGCTAACGGAAGGATGGGCACCGCGTCACTGCTGTCAGTGGGGCGCGGGTGAGTAATCAGCACTGAAATACTCGTACCTGCACTACATATGACGACGGCCGACGCAGAATCCCCGTGGGGTAACGCTATTCGAGTCCAGTCACGTCAACTGCTGAAGGAAACTTTGAGAAATCACCGTCGCCTTGACGTGGAGCTCATCGGATGCGAAGGAATACGAGAAGCTCAGCATCTCTAGGAATACTGAAATCCTAGTTCTCACGCGCCAACCGCCATGCCGCAGTGGTAAAACCGGTTGCCGTCAGATCGTAGAAGCTAAGTGCTGTCTGGCTAGGCTAGAATTTGGATGGGTGACCATCCGGTCTGCCGAGCGCTGTTGGCAAGCGGGGTGCACTCAGCCATAGTAAGGCAAACTGAGGAGCTACTTGACAGAAGTAGCGGCTGCGATCTTGTAAACTGACATACGACCAGGAGAGCGGTGTGCTGACCACACGCCCCTCCATATTTACATCTACATCCACACTCCGCAAGCCAACTGACGGTGTGTGGAGGGGGGTACCTTGAGTACTTCTGTCGGTTCTCCCTTCCATTCCAGTCTCGTATTGTTCGTGGAAAGAAAGATTGCCGGCATGCCTCTGTGTGGGCTTTAATCTCTCTGATTTTATCCTCATGGTCTCTTCGCGAGATATACATAGGAGGGAGCAATATGCTACTTGACTCCTCGGTGAAGGTATGTTTTCGAAACTTCCGAGCTACTGAGCGTCTCTCTTGCAGAGTCTTCCACTGGAGTTTATCCATCATCTCCGTAACGCTATCGCGATTACTAAATGATCCTGTAACGAAGCGCGCTACTCTCCGTTGCATCTTCTCTATCTCTTCTATCAACCCCATCTGGTACGGATTCCACACCAGTGAGTATTCAAGCAGCGGGCGAACAAGTATACTGTAACTTACTTCCTTTGTTTTCGGACTGTATTTCCTTAGAATTCTTCCAATGAATCTGTCTGGCATCTGCATTACAGACGATTAATTTTATATGGTCATTCCATTTTATATCACTCCTAATGCCAACTCCCAGAAAATTTATGGAATTAACTGCTTCCAGTAGACCGAGCGAGGTGGCGCAGTGGTTAGCACACTGGACTCGCCTTCGGGAGGACGACGGTTCAATCCCGCGTCCGGCCATCCTGATTTAGGTTTTCCGTGATTTCCCTAAATCTCTCCAGGCAAATGCCGGTATGGTTCCTTTGAAAGGGCACGACCGACTTCCTTCCCTAATCCGATGAGACCGATGACCTCGCTTTTTGGTCTCCCCCCCCCCTCAAACAACCCAACCCCCAACCCAGCAACAACAACAACAACTGCTTCCAGTTGCTGGCACGCTATATTGTAGCTAAATGATAAATGATCTTTCTTTCTGTGTATTCGCAGCACATTACACTTGTCTACATTGAGATTCAATTGTCATTCCCTGCACCATGCGTCAATTCGTTGCAGGTCCTCCTGCATTTCAGTACAATTTTCCTTTGTTACAACCTTTCGATATATTACATTATCATCCGCAAAAAGGCCTCAGTGAACTTCCGATGTTACCCACAAGGTCAGTTATATACACTCCTGGAAATGGAAAAAAGAACACATTGACACCGGTGTGTCAGACCCACCATACTTGCTCCGGACACTGCGAGAGGGTTGTACAAGCAATGATCACACGCACGGCACAGCGGACACACCAGGAACCGCGGTGTTGGCCGTCGAATGGCGCTAGCTGCGCAGCATTTGTGCACCGCCGCCGTCAGTGTCAGCCAGTTTGCCGTGGCATACGGAGCTCCATCGCAGTCTTTAACACTGGTAGCATGCCGCGACAGCGTGGACGTGAACCGTATGTGCAGTTGACGGACTTTGAGCGAGGGCGTATAGTGGGCATGCGGGACGCCGGGTGAACGTACAGCCGAATTGCTCAACACGTGGGGCGTGAGGTCTCCACAGTACATCGATGTTGTCGCCAGTGGTCGGCGGAAGGTGCACGTGCCCATCGACCTGGGACCGGACCGCAGCGACGCACTGATGCACGCCAAGACCGTAGGATCCTACGCAGTGCCGTAGGGGACCGCACCGCCACTTCCCAGCAAATTAGGTACACTGTTGCTCCTGGGGTATCGGCGAGGACCATTCGCAACCGTCTCCATGAAGCTGGGCTACGGTCCCACACACCGTTAGGCCGTCTTCCGCTCACGCCCCAACATCGTGCAGCCCGCCTCCAGTGGTGTCGCGACAGGCGTGAATGGAGGGACGAATGGAGACGTGTCGTCTTCAGCGATGAGAGTCGCTTCTGCCTTGGTGCCAATGATGGTCGTATGCGTGTTTGGCGCCGTGCAGGTGAGCGCCACAATCAGGACTGCATACGACCGAGGCACACAGGGCCAACACCCGGCATCATGGTGTGGGGAGCGATCTCCTACACTGGCCGTACACCTCTGGTGATCGTCGAGGGGACACTGAATAGTGCACGGTACATCCAAACCGTCATCGAACCCATCGTTCTACCATTCCTTGACCGGCAAGGGAACTTGCTGTTCCAACAGGACAATGCACGTCCGCATGTATCCCGTGCCACCCAACGTGCTCTAGAAGGTGTAAGTCAACTACCCTGGCCAGCAAGATCTCCGGATCTGACCCCCATTGAGCATGTTTGGGACTGGATGAAGCGTCGTCTCACGCGGTCTGCACGTCCAGCACGAACGCTGGTCCAACTGAGGCGCCAGGTGGAAATGGCATGGCAAGCCGTTCCACAGGACTACATCCAGCATCTCTACGATCGTCTCCATGGGAGAATAGCAGCCTGCATTGCTGCGAAAGGTGGATATACACTGTACTAGTGCCGACATTGTGCATGCTCTGTTGCCTGTGCCTGTGATCATGTGATGTATCTGACCCAGGACTGTGTCAATAAAGTTTCCCCTTCCTGGGACAATGAATTCTTGGTGTTCTTATTTCAATTTCCAGGAGTGTATATAGTGAATAGCAACGGTCCTATGACACTCTCCTGCGGCACACCTGAAATAGTGACGCCTATGGGCTGAGGATGACACGGCGACCGGTAGGTAACGTCGTGTGTTCATGGCCCGCTAGGGCGGAGTTTGGTTTAGTTAAGTTTTCACGCCAATGTAAAATCCAGTGACTGTAAAACCGTATCCAATTGAATCATTGAATTTCGATGCTGTTCACAAAACGATCCTACAGGTTTACAGTTACTGAGTTATACAAAAAAACGTAGATTCGTTACAAACTAAGGCGTTAACACACTTTATTCAACATGTAAACATCACCAGAGATAATCGGATTTAGGTTATGACATGTTCGATACGCCTGCCGTCATTGGCGATGATGTGGCGCAGACGAATAGCGAAATTCTGTATGACCCGCTGAAGTGTCGGCACATCGACGCTGTCAGTGACCTCCAGAATGGCTGCTTTCACGTCAGAAATGGTTTTGGGGTTGTTGCTGTACACCTTGCCTTTAACATAGCTCCACGAAAAGGAGTCGCCTGAGTTCAGATCCGGAGAATATGGCGGCCAGTCGAGGCCCATGCCCTTGGCCTCTGGGTACCCAAGACCCAAAATGCGATCTCCAAGGTGCTCCTCCAGTATATCAAACACTCTCCTGCTTCGTCTTGCATGAACCACATCTTGTCGAAATCGGGGTCACTTTGGATAATGAGAACGATATCATCCCCTAAAACCTTCACATATAGTTCGGTAGTCACCGTGCCATCAAGGAATATCGTACCTTCCGTGACTGGACGTTACACACCACACAGTCACCCGTTGAGGGTGAAGACACTTCGCTATCACGATATGCGGATTCTCAGTCCCCCAAATGCACCAATTTTGCGTATTGTTGAATCCATCCAAATGAAAGTTGGCTTCGTCGCTAAACCAAACCATACAGCGCATACTAATTCCCTAGCGCCCAACCACGCAGTTTGAACGTCCTAACGCAAATCGTTCAGAAGTTATGACGATTATATTTAATACAGTTCTGCAACTGTCAACGTGTAAATACTGACGCCAGATTCGTAATAATGTTACATCAACCATTTGAAAGATGGAGAAAAACGTGTCTTTGTTATTACAGTTAATGTAGAAAGTCTCATTTACTATTAAGAAGGGAGCAAAAAATACATAAGTTACTAAAGCATCATAAGCGCTCTCGCCAAATAAACTCACACTAGCCGTTGTAATGCCCACAAATAAGACAAAAAGCAAGTAAGTTAATCCTTGACTTCAGGAGGCTACGGTATGACGAGTACCCGTCGCCGACTAGCCGTCGCTTACATACTTACGCTGTATAGATTTTCCTCCAATAACAAATAACCCGCTGTGCTGTTATTCGCCTATGTCGAAACTCCTACGGCGGACCCCACAGTTTGTAACAAAGAGATACGTGAATTTCACTAACAAAACACACACACACACAAACTGTAAGAAGCCTATTTATTTGTTTGTATGTTGGCAGCGCTCTGCATTAATATCACTGACAGCGTTGTGCGCCCTCTGTAAGAGACTCGTTGGCTGGTCGGACTCGCAGTTACAAGTTAGTAGGTAGCAGTGATGGATATTAGAAGCAGTGTTAGCGCGAGCGAGCGGATGATCTGGACGTGTATTCGTCATCGAGATTTAATATTGGTTAGACATGGATTGTAAAATGTGGGTAATGGAATTATTGACGATATAATAATTTTTCGAACTGGATGTCACATGATTAAGGTAAAATCTACTAACTACATTGTTTGGTTCAAATGGCTCTGAGCACTATGCGACTTAACTTTTGAGGTCATCAGTCGCCTAGAACTTAGAACTATTTAAACCTAACTAACCCAACGAAATCACACACATCCATGCCCGAGGCAGGATTCGAACCTGCGACCGTAGCGGACGCCCGGTTCCAGACTGTAGCGCCTAGAACCGCACGGCCACTCTGGCCGGCAAACTACATTGTTTGCTCTGCAGCAAAATCTTTCCTTCGCTATCCACTTGCCTATGGGTAGTTAGAGACTGCAGTAGTTAGAACCTTTTTATTTGGTTGATTGTATTTGCTGTAGTTTTCTGTGAGGTAAGTGACTTACGTAATGTATGGGTTATTGTTAGAATTTCTTCTGATTCAGGGCCATTCTTTTGTAGTAATTAACAGTCAGATTGCGTTGCGTTTGTATATTGTGTGTCATAAATGAACAGAATAAGTTTGAGCTGTATTTGTCAGGGAAAATTCTGTAGATCAGTGTTGAAACGCTAAAGACAAGCAAAGTGATACTACGTTCAGCTGCTCTCAGCAGTTTTAGAAAGTTCAGTTCCATTAAGCAATTTAAGTAAAAACGTAGAAGTTTCACCTTCTCAGTTATTTCAGTTTAAGTAAAAAACTATACATATTAAGAAGTTTCAACAGAAACACACACACACACACACACACACACACACACACACACACACACACATATATATATATATATATATATATATATATATATATATATATATATAAACTGCACATCTCCCAAAAGACACAAGAACAGACGTATAATGACAAAAAAGAGCAAAATAGCAAAAATCGAAAATTATATGAACAGCAGTTTTTCATTCACATTAAAGAAAAAAATTCATTAGAAAACTGTAAACGTGGGAATTTTAAACGAAACAACACAGTTTACTGTGGCTATAACCTAACCGAGTCCGCCACCGATATCTGAGTGGTCAGCTCGACAGAATGTCAATCCTAAGGGCCAGGGTTCGATTCTCGGCTGGGTCGGAGATTTTCTGCACTCTGGGACTGGGTGTTATGTTGTCCTAATCATCATCGTTTCATCCCCATCGACGCGCAAGTCGCCGAAGTAGCGTCAAATCGAAAGAATTGCACCAGGCGAACGGTCTACCCAACGGGAGGCCCTAGTCACACTACATTTATTACCTAACCGAGACAAGTCAGTTTCTTCTACCGAGGCATTATCTTGCCAAAAGTCAGCTCTTGTGCGTAGCAGGACAGATGCGCATGAGTATAGGCCTATATTGTTGATGTCAAGCTAAATTATGGAACATGTTTTATGCTCAAGAATTTCGACATTTTCAGAGAACGAAAATCTTCTTTATAATAATCTACATGGATTACGCAAACAGAGATCTTGCTAAACACAGCTCCCACAGTTCCTCTATGCACAGCGCTGTAGATAACTGCGCTCAGGTCGATGCCGCGTTCTTTGACTTCAGAAAGGCATTTGACCCCGTTCCGCAGCTCCGTTTAGTGAAAAAAGATTACCGAGTATCGAACCAGATTTACTAATGGATCCGCTGTACCCCAAGGAAGTCTGATAAAACTGTTACTGTTTACAGCGTATATAAATAGTATAGTAGAAAGCGCCAGAAGCTCTTTAAGAGTGTTCGCAGACGATACTATGAGAAAGTAGCAACGCCAGAAGACAGTACAGATTTGTAGAATGACCTGCAGAGGATTGATGGCTAGTGCACACTCTGGCAGTTGACCAATCCACAGCGACCTGAAGTGGAATGACCAGATAAAGCGGAAATCAGAAAAATCAGATGTCAGGCTGAGATTCATAGGAAGAATCTTACGGAAATGTAACTCATTCACGAAGGAAGCGGCTTACAAGGCGCTTGTTCGACCGACTTCTGACTTCTGCTCATCTATCTGAGATCCTTATATGACAGGACTGATAGAAGAGATAGAGAAAAATCCGACGAAGAGTGCTGCTTTTCTTCACGGGTTCGTTTAGTCGGCGCGAGAGCGTTACAGAGATGCTCCACAAACTTCAGAGGCAGACGTTACAAGAGAGGCGTTGTGCATGACGGAGAGATGTAATAATGAAATTTAGAGTGAGTACTTTCCGGCAAGAGTCGGACAACGTATGACTTCCTCGCAAATACATCTCACGAAATGGCCACGAAGAGAAAATTCTAGAAATTAGAACTAGTACAGAGGTCTACAACCATTCATCCCACGCGCCATTCGCGAATGGAACAGGAAAGGAGAAATAAGTTAGTGGTACCATTTAAGTACTTTCCGCCATACAATGTTAAGTGGCTTGTGCAGTATAATTTAGATTTAGATGTGCGAGTGCTTATCAAGGTTAAAATACAATTAAGTCGCACCAGAAGCTGTTACGGTCTTACAGACCATAACTGTCTTCTTCGAAAAAAAAGGAGTGCCGAAAAACCACCACATTTTCTCCACTCCAAGCCAGACACACAAAACGTTCAGCTTTAAACTCCGTATTTTAACTCCAGAACAACTTTCGAACCTACTTCTGTATTCATCCTTTCAGTAAATCAGCCTTATTGTTAAGGACGACAGACTGGCCTTTGTCCAGGGAATTGATGTCATTGGTTCTGGTCCGTTCCGCTACTTATACAAGGAGTGGTCATAAAGATTTAATTACCAATTCTAAAACAGTAAAGTCACAATTTTTTACAGGTATTTATCTGCAGTCCTCGCACACAGGGATATCCTCAACCCACAGTACCGCAGCACGCCACTAGAGGATCCAAAACAAAATGTCGCATTGATAAAGTAAGTAAACCTATCAACGTACAGGTTAGTTTACGCACCGCATTGCTGTAACAAGAATGGTCCTATTAGACAGTTTACTGTCCGACCTTCCAGCTGACTTCCACAGTAAGCCATAGGGGGATCTACACTTTAACGTGAACACCGAGTCACGGTGCAACTGAACATTTTCATCAACGAACATTCTCAGCGGGGAAACAAGTGATACGTGGCAGATAATACACTACTGGCCATTAAAACTGCTACACCAAGAAGAAATGCAGATGATAAACGGATATTCATTGGACAAATATATTATACTAGAAATGACGTGTGATTACATTTTCACCCAATTTGGGTGCATAGATACTGAGCCCATTACCCAGAACAATCACCTCTGGCCGTAATAACGGCCTTGATACGCCTGGGCATTGAATCAAACAGAGCTTGGATGGCGTGTACACGTACAGCTGCCCATGCAGCTTCAACACGATGCCACAGTTCATCAAAATTAGTGATTGGCGTATTGTGACGAACCAGTTGCTTGGCCACCATTGACCAGACGTTTCCAATTGGTGAGAGATCTGGAGAATGTGCTGGCCAAGGCAGCAGTCGAATATTTCCTGAATCCAGAAAGGCCCTTACAGGACCTGCAACATGCGGTCGTGCATTATCCTGCTGAAATGTAGAGTTCTGCAGGGATCGAATGAAGGGTAGAGCCACGGACGTAACACATCTGAAATGTAACGTCAACTGTTCAAAGTGCCGTCAGCGCGAACAAGAGGTGACCGAGACGTGTAATCAATGGCACCCCATACCATCACGCCGGGTGATACGCCAGTATGGCGATGACGAATACACGTTTCCAATATGCGTTCACCGCATTGTCGCCAAACACGGATGCGACCATCATAATGCTCTAAACAGAACATGGACTCATCCGAAAAAATGACGTTTTACCATTCGTGCACCCAGGTTCGTCGCTTAGTAAACCATCGCAGGCGCTCCTGTCTGTGATGCAGCGTCAAGGGTAACCGCAGCCATGGTCTCCGAGCTGATAGTCCATGCTGCTCCAAACGTCGTCGAATTGTTCGTGCTGATGGTTGTTGTCGTGTGAACGTCCCCATCTGTTGACTCAGGGATGGAGACGTGGCTACACGATCCGTTACAGCCATGCGGGTAAGATGCCTGTCATCTCGCCTGCTACTGATACGAGGCCGTTGGGATCCAGCACGGAGTCCCGTATTACCCTCCTGAACCCACCGATTCCATATTCTGCTAACAGTCATAGGATCTCGACCAACGCTATCAGCAATGTCGCGATACGATAAACCGCAATCGCGATAGGCTACAATCCAATCTTTATGTAAGTTGGAAATGTGATGTTACGCATTTCTCCTCCTTACACGAGGCATCACAGCAACGTTTACAAGGCAACGCCGGTCAACTGCTGTTTGTGTATGAGAAATCGGTTGGAAACTTTCCTCATGTCAGCACGTTGTAGGTGTCGCCACCGGCACCAATCTTGTGTGAATGCTGTGAAAAGCTAATCATTTGCATATTATAGCATCTTCTTCCTGTCGGTTATATTTCGCGTCTGTAGCACGACATCTTCGTGTTGTAGCAATTTTAATGTCCAGTAGTGTAATTCTAGGACTTTACCACGTGGCCACCGAGCCCATCCCGGGACCTTTCGAATTTAGTCTTTTACTTTGCCACTGGCAACCAAGCTTCACCCTGCGGCAATTCAGTTTCTTCATTTGAAACGAAGCAACACTGCAACAATCCATGCTGAGTTGGCAGAAGTGTACTTCAAGAATGCACTGCCATTATGACAGAGTGGTTACATGGCGCGAACATTTCCAGTGTGGTCAAAGTCTGACTGACGACGAGCGATGTTACAGCCCATCTATTTGTGGTGAACCGGGAATCGGAAGAAAAGTGGGTGAGAAAAGTAGGTTGCATAGTGGTCGAAGAGCGGCGACAGAGGAAAAAGTGAAAATCACAAATGGACCAGTTTCTAACATCTTTCACGAGACGATGAACGTCAGAAAAGTCGACCAGGTATACTTCCAATGATGACACTTGGGCCAGATTATACAAATTCTGCAAAAGTATTCAGTATCCATCGGCAAGCTCCCTAAAAGTCAGTTACACTTTGTATCAGTGAGATCTACTCTCTCCGAAAGAGGTACCAAAAGAACGTGCCTCTACTTAAAAAGACTCGAGTGCTTTCGTGCCAAGCACTACTAACTCTCACTATAGTCGATATGATCGTCTTGAGATATTCGGCAACTGTATAGATATTTAAGATAACTATCTTTTATTGTTGCATCTCAGTTGCACATTTTCAATTAGATTACATGTTTCGATCACTCTAGATCATTTTCAGATCCAAACCGAAGGAGAACTATTTATTTAGCATTTAATATTTTACAATAAGCAGAAAAGAATAGAATTTTACATTAATGTAGAATTGACATAATTTGCGCATTTATAATGTACTATTTTATCCCTCTTTTACAGTTTTACGCATCCATTCCCGTATCTTTACAGAAGGATTTCATACATTATTGACTTTTTGCAATTTCAATATAAGACCCTGTCTTGTTAAACTCATAACATCACTGCCACTATCCATCGCTCCCCCTCCCCTCCATTCCCTTCTTTGCCCACTCTCAATTATCTTTCGCTCCATTTTATAATTTCACTGGTTTATGCCGTTTACATTTTATATACTAATTATTCTACACTTTTTACAAGTTTTACGTAATTATACGTTCCATAATTTTAGCAATACCTCTCTTGTTAAACTCATCACATCGCCACCACCCCTTCCCTGCTAGCTTTCTCCTCCCCCAATAAGCCGCAATCCAATTTCCCTTCCCTCCCTTCTTACCTCCAACATATATCTACTTAAAATACTGTCCGCAGTTGCAAAACAAAGTACTCTGATTTGTGGTTCTGAGTAGACAAGAAGGGTGGCTGACGCAACTACTTGGGTAAATTCTGCATTTATCTAGAATTTTTTCTTTTGTACTTATTGTAAAATGTTAGATGGTACATATCGAATTTTACTTTCTTTTGATCTGAAGATGATGCAGAGTGATCGAAGCATGTAGTCTAATAAAAAATGTGCAACTGAGACGCAACAATAAATGAGAATTATCTTAAAGTACTATGGCAGAGTGTTTATTGGTACAACAGCATTCAATCGCACCACTTTGCTAAATGTAAAATGCCTCTCCAGATAGAAATATAAATGGAATAGTTGTCACAGTAAGCCTCTTCCCTAATACTAAGTGTAACGGCCTATCACAGAGTGCCACTTAGACCAGTGAGCCACGAAGCGTTGACAGCGTTTGCCTTTCTTGCGCTATGTATGTGGTCATCCGCTGCCAGCTGACCACACGGGTCGCTGACTCTACCAACTGGGCCCTCGCGGCCTCACTCGGAATTCGCTGACACAGACGAAATTGCGCCGCCTGTGTCTGGTGAATACGGCCGTCAGCGAGCCGAAAGCGAGCAGACTTTGGTACTTAGGCGTTGCGGTGGCTACGGTCTCTACCACCCTTTACATAAACACAAAACTCTTAGCATACGGTACTTCAATTTATCAACACTAGCTCTGTTCTGTTACACCTGAAAGCTCAATTTTTTTCAATGTGTTGACCACAGAAATCATTTGATGTTGTTAATAGAAAGAATGTGTGAAGTATTAGTAAGAACAGGGGATATGTGCAAAATGTAAAAAAAACAAAAACAAAAAAAATTGTGATTTTATATAACGATAAAAAGTCTTTGGTGTAGACGATAGTTTTATGTATTCGTTCAAAATAAACAGCTGGGCGAGACATAAGTACCATTGGGTTCACTTTTTTGATATTTATGTACATTATGTGATGTGGAATTGACAATTGCTTGACATTTGAGGGTGCCATAACAACCTAGCGCTTCGTTTAATCAAGATGTGCCAATTTTTTTGACCTCTTCATTAGTTACCTGTTTAATCTTCAGTTTCTTCAGTAACACCACATTTCAAAATATTCTATTCTCTTCTTGTCGTACTGTCTATCGCCCACGTTTCACTTTCATAGAAGATTAGACTGCAATGATTTTCAGAGAAAGCTCCCTAACACTTAAAATTGATTTTACTTCTCTTTCTTAGGAGCGATTTTTTTGCCATTGTCAGTGTACATTTTACATCCTCTCTTCTACGGTAGTTGTCAGTTATTTTGCTGCCTAAATAGCAAAACCTGTCAGTTACTTTTCGTCTTTCATTTCCTACTCTAATTACTTCAGCATAGTGTGATTCAGTTCTACCACAGTCAGGTACTACTGTAGAGGAAGTTTCTCCCGGTGACATTCTCATCATCATCATTTAAGACTGATTATGCCTTGCAGCGTTCAGTCTGGAGCATAGCCCCCCTTATAAAATTCCTCCATGATCCCCTATTCAGTGCTAACATTTGTGCTTCTTCTGATGTTAAACCTATTACTTCAAAATTATTCTTAACCGAATCCATGTACCTTTTCCTTGGTCTGCCTCGACTCCTCCTACCCTCTACTGCTGAACCCATGAGTCTCTTGGGTAACCTTGCTTCTCCCATGCGTGTAACATGGCCCCACCATCTAAGCCTGTTCATCCTGACTGCTACATCTATAGAGTTCATTCCCAGTTTTTCTTTGATTTCCTCATTGTGGACACCCTCCTGCCATTGTCCCCATCTACTAGTACATGCAATCATCCTAGCTACTTTCATATCCGTAACCTCAACCTTGTTGATAAGGTAACCTGAATCCACCCAGCTTTCGCTCCCATACAACAAAGTTGGTCGAAAGATTGAACGGTGCACAGATAACTTAGTCTTGGTACTGGCTTCCTTCTTGCAGAAGAGAGTAGATCGTAGCTGAGCGATCACTGTATTAGCTTTGCTACACCTCGCTTCCAGTTCTTTCACTATGTTACCGTCCTGTGAGAATATGCATCCTAAGTACTTGAAACTGTCCACCTGTTCTAACTTTGTTCCTCCTATTTGGCACTCAATCCGTTTATATTTCTTTCCCACTGCCATTACTTTCGTTTTGGAGATGCTAATCTTCATACCATAGTCCTTACATTTCTGATCTAGCTCTGAAATATTACTTTGCAAACTTTCAATCGAATCTGCCATCACAACTAAGTCATCCGCATATGCAAGACTGCTTATTTTGTGTTCACATATATTGATCTCACCCAGCCAGTCTATTGTTTTCAACATATGATCCATAAATAATATGAAAAACAGTGGAGACAGGTTGCAGCCTTGTCTTACCCCTGAAACTACTCTGAACCATGAACTCAATTTACCATCAACTCTAACTGCTGCCAGACTATCCATGTAAAGACCTTTAATTGTTGGCAAAACTTTGCCTCCTATTCCATAATCTCGTAGAACAGACAATAACTTCCTCCTAGGAACCCGGTCATATGCCTTTTCTAGGTCTATAGAGCAGAGATAAAGTTCCCTGTTCCACTCATAACACTTCTCCATTATTTGCCGTAAGCTAAAGATCTGGTCTTGTCAACCACTAAGAGGCCTAAACCCACACTGATTTTCATCCAATTGGTCCTCAACTAATACTCGCACTTTCCTTTCAACAATACCTGAGAAGAGTTTACCCACAACGCTGATTAAAGAGATACCTCTGTAGTTGTTGCAATCTTTTCTGTTTCCATGTTTAAAGACTGGTGTGATTACTGCTTTTGTCCAGTCTGATGGAACCTGTCCCGACTCCCAGACCATTTCAATTATCCTGTGTAGCCATTTAAGACCTGACGTTCCACTGTATTTGATGAGTTCCGACTTAATTTCATCCACCCCAGCAGCTTTATTGCACTGCAATCTATTGACCATTTTCTCCATTTCCTCAAATGTGATCCTATTTCCATCATCATTCCTATCCCATTCTACCTCGAATCTGAAACATTGCTGATCGTATTTCCACCTACATTGAGCAAGTCTTCAAAATATTCCCTCCATCTGCCAAGGCATCCACAGGATTCACCAGCAGTTTTCCTGACCTGTCCAAAATACTTGTCATTTCCTTCTTACCTCCCTTTCGAAGACTGCTAATTACACTCCAGAATGGTTTTCCAGCAACTTGACCCTAGTCTCCAACCTGTTTCCAAAGTCTTCCCAAGATTTCTTCTTGGATGCTGCAATTATCTGTTTGGCTTAGTTTCTTTCTTCAACATAACTTTCTCTGTCTACCTGAGTTCTAGTATGTAGCCATTTTTGATACGCCTTCTTTTTCCTTTTACAGGCTGCCTTGACTGTGTCATTCCACCAAGCTGTTTGCTTCCCTACTTTTACACACTGCTGTTCCAAGACATTCTTTAGCCACTTCTAATACTGTGTCCCTGTACCTTGTCCATTCCTTTTCCAATGACTGTAATTGACTACATTCAACTAACTGGTACCATTCTGAGATCGCTCTTATGTACTTGTGCCTGATTTCCTTATCCTGAAGTTTCTCCACTCTTATCCTCCTACATATGGACCTGGCCTCCTGCACTTTCGGCCTCACAATCCCAATTTCACTGCAGATTAAACAATGATCAGTGACATCAAAGAATCCCCTGAATGCACGTGTGTCCCTCACAGCCTTCCTGAATTCCTGATCTGTTATTATATAGTCAACGACAGATCTGGTTCCCCTGCCTTCCCAAGTATACCGGTGAATGTTCTTATTCTTAAAAAAAGGAGTTTGTGATTACTAAGCCCATACTGTCACAGAAATCCAAGAGTTGTTTCCCGTTCCTGTTGGCCTCCATATCCTCTCCAAATTTACCCATAACCTTTTCATATCCTTCTGTTTGATTTCCAATCCTGGCATTAAAACCACCCATGAGCAGAACACTGTCCTTGTCCTTTACTCTAACAACTACATCACTGAGTGCCTCGTAAAAACTATCCATCTTATCTTGATCTGTCCCTTCACAATGCGAATATACTGACACAATCCTAATTTTCTTCCTAGACACTGTCAAATCTATCCACATCAGTCGTTCGTTTACATACCTTACTGCAACTACGCTGGGTTCCATTTCTTTCCTGATGTAAAGCCCTACACCCCATTGTGCTATTCCTGCTTTGACTCCTGACAGGTAGACCTTGTATTCTCCCACTTCCTCTTCTTTCTCACCTCTTACCCGAATGTCACTAACAGCTAAAACTTCCAGCCCCATCTTATTTGCAGCCCCTGCCAGCTCTACCTTCTTCCCAGAGTAGACCCCATTGCTATTAATAGCTCCCCATCTCATCAAGTCGTATCTTAGGAGTCCCTGGTTTGTCAGTTAGAGGTGGGACTCCATCACCTCCAAAGGTCCGAGGCATTTTGCTCTGATTGTTGCCAGCATCATATTTAAAGTATCGGGGAAGCAGGTTGCTACCCTTACTTGCCCCGAGTCCCATTGAGTGTTACCCCTAACGGTTGAAGGACTAACAGGTGGATTTGGTAGTCCTTGCCGTATGAGCACAAAGGTGACCACGACTCAGAATATGTCCGAGATACCCATCCTTATTCCAAAGTAACTGGTATCCCGACTGTCGGGACCACTTACTTGGCCACTCACACGTTGCCCGTGGTTCATGAACTAGGACATGACTACAGGAACCCACACCATGAACCACCATTCTTCTACAAAAAATCCCCGCATTTTTTATCGAGTCAAAGCGAAGTAGAAACTTGAGCTCTCGCCTTCGCCTTCGTCAGTCAGTTGCTTCTGATGGATATGTTGGAGGTGGTCTTCGCAAACTCGAATTTTTACTCAGATCTGACACGACGAGAAAACCGAGAATGTTCCATCACTCTTGTTTTACTTTTGTTGATACTGATCTTGTAAATCTCGATTCAAGACACTATCCATTCCATTCAGCTGATTTTCCAAGTCCTTTTCCGTCTCTACCATGTCACCGTACTAAAAATAAATACAGAAGCAATTCTAAATGGTGCTGTGACTCTAGCTTTGCATAGATCATACCACAGGCTGTGGGCGGTATAGTTAATGAATAGAGTTAATTTCTATGAGAACTTGCAACGGATTATATATGCCTGTTATTATTATTATCGTACTGATTTGTTAATATAATACTGCAGGTGACATGTTGTGGAACTGAAAGATATATTTACTTAATTAGTTGAATAAGAGAACTGATGGTGTATTTCAGTACCCTCAATAAATCTTTTAAAGATGTGTAAGGTCAGTACCATTACGGAAACAAGCAATTACGTCTTTATATAAATAGAATACGCTGGTTGTGCGTTAAGAAAAGACGCAAGGAAGGGAGAGAAACGTGGCGCATGAGTCTGATGAGGAAATTAGTTTATGATTATCGAAACATGTGGAATGTTGTCTACTTGCAAAAGTTAAATCGCAGTTAAAATTTACAACAAATGATCTTTGCATACTGACATTTTTTGCCATAAACAATTCGTTTTTTTGAGACATTACGAAAGCTTGCAAGTACTTTTACGTACTGATTTAAATGGTGTAAAATCGCGTGTTGGATGGTTATTATTACTGCTGAAGGCGTTTGAAATGACGAAAAGCACTGTAATTGTGAAGAGGTATGGAGTCGAATGGACTGAACACGAATAATCGCCTAAGTCTGACGCAGTACTAATTAATTTCTTATTACATTTTCGTGAAACTTCCTGGCAGATTAAAACAGTGTGCCGGACCGAGACTCGAACTCGGGACCTTTGCCTTTCGCGGGCAAGTGCTCTACCATCTGATCTACCCAAGGTCCGCAGGAGAGCTTCTGTAAAGTTTGGAAGGCACGAGACGAGATACTAGCAGAAGTAAAGCTGTGAGGAGGGGGAGTGAGTCGTGCTTGGGTATCTCAGTCGGTAGAGCATTTGCTCGCGAAAGGCAAACGTCCCGATTCGAGTCTCGGTTCGGCACACAGTTTTAATCTGCCAGGAAGTTTAATATCAGCGCACACTCAACTGCAGTGTGAGAATCTCATTCTCGATACATTTTAGTGCTTGATATAGTCCTCGTACGGTATTTTAATTTTTCGGAAATGTTTACGCTTCTGTTTATGATCTTATGAAAGAAATATCTGTGGATGAGTGTAATCGATTATCACTGGCGGATACCAAACAGCGTACGGCCGTCGTTGACTAAACACGGCACGAGTCCCCGTGACGACTACAAACGTCGACTGCACGCAGCAGCCTGGTCCGTAAGTCTAGCCGTAGCTCGCTGGCCGTGGACAGGTGTGGAGACCAGCTAAGTCGCCCAGTAATCGCGAGGAGGCGGTTATGGCGGTGGAACCTTGCGCAATGGACTCTCCAGGCAGTCCGACTGAGGAATTCTGGTCGACCTTCGCGGAGCATATAACAGAGGAGGCTGCGTTGTTGTTAGGAGACGGCACAACATCTTGCTCTTATACTGTCTTGGCCCACCACGAACTGCTCCATTGAGTTACCACTCTCCATAAGAAGTAAATGTAATATGTAAAATATTCATTGGATTATGATCACGACCATCTTGGCGTGAACATCGACAGCCATAAATGGCAAAATTATGAAGTGGCTCGAGTGGTAGATGTCAAGAGATGTTTTGAGATTCGATAAGAGGGGTGCGACGACACCTATGGAATAGAAACTTCCGCGCTAAATTAAAACTGTATGCCGGGACTCGAAAGAGAAACCTGGCCATTAGAGGGTTACACCCTTACCGCCTAAGTTACCGTGGATAGCTCAGTCGGTGAGAACGTCGCCCGTGGACGGTACGGTGCCGGGGATGATGCCCTGTCGCGGACACAATTTCTGTCTGCCAGGAAGTTTCTAAACAGAGAACACACCACTGCAAAGTGAAAGATTCGCCGTGAAAACCTACAGTACCACTGCCGCACGCCTTATCGTCGGGTACAATCCGTGTGAGTATTGTTATTTCGTCTGAAAAAATGAAGATATTACGGAAATCTCGACGCAAAAAGTGTGAGTCTCTCTGGTGTTCAAAAGGAAGAGTGAAGAGTTAAAAGAAGCCTCCGTAAAGTGTGATTCGGGAAGGACTGAAAAATGTCCACTTGCGATTGCAGTAATTTTGCAGTAGTCTTAAACAGTTTGTACACACACAAATCTTTTTAATCAAGGACTTTTCGAATTCAGAGGACGAAAAAGAAAATGTGATGAGGTAGATGTGTCAGCTATTCTGACTTGAAGTTCCTGAGAATCCCCAAATGGGCTCATACAGTTCTCTTCTCGCGTGTTTCTTCATCCATCTGGTACAGGAAACCAGTGAGGAATATGGTATTGGATGATCGGCGCCATAAACATACCAAAAGAAAAAGGGTGGAACGTTCTGCGTGAGAAATACAGTGTGAGGAAGCTTTGTGCAATGTGAGTGTCGAATTTGTTCAATGCTGAAAAAAAACTAAGGAAATACTTGGAACGTTTTAGAAAGAATGCAAACGACTTTGCGCATTGCTTTCTTATCGTAGTCATATGTCATCACCCAAGACATCATCCAGCTCATTCTACGCCGAATATAAATGTAGATGATATGGTTTCCATTTCAGGACGCATATTCTGTCATATGAGCCAAACTCATTCAGGGTATACGATTTTCGTGATTAACTGGCGCTTACTGAGTGTTTCTTTCAGCAAGGCATTCTGTTTTAAAGAAACTTATCCCACTGTAAGGAAAATAAATAGAGAATCAAAAATTAAAGAAATAACGTTAGGCACGATGCATTACATGGAGTTCGAGAAGCATCTGACGATAATGCGCTGTTCTTTGTACTCGTACGTACCACCAAATATTTCTAAAAGAACATGTGGTCATTAATGAAAGCCGCAAGATCCGCTCAATAAAAGTTCTTTCCATAACATATAATAATTGATTAGCCCACTTTAACAATCTGTTCATATGGAGTGAACATTAATAAAACCGACAATCTGCACTGACGGATTCTTGGGTGGAAATGGAGGAAAAAGATCCTATGAACATGCTGAAATTTCTTAATAAAGATTTTACTTAAACTGCTGAATGCTTACTCAATGTTCTTAAGATGCTGAGTGAAACTGATCGCACTGTCTCTTTGCTATTTTATCATTTCAATATTGACTCACAATATTCTAGAGCAACGCAATCTGACTGCTCAAAAAATGATAACCTGTCTTCAGATAATTAATACAAAAGAATGGCCCTGAATTAGAAGAAATCCTAACAATTACCCATACATATCATAAGTCACTTACCTCACAGAAAATCATGAAACCAACTACAGCGATACAAGCGCCAATACTGCCAGCTAAATAAGAGATTCTAACTACTGAAGGCTCTAACTGCTACATCTACATCTACATTAACATCTACATGATTACTCTGCAATTCACATTTAAGTGCTTGGCAGAGGGTTCATCGAACCACAATCATACTATCTCTCTACCATTCCACTCCCGAACAGCGCACGCGAAAAACGAACACATAAACCTTTCTGTTCGAGTTCTGATTTCTCTTATTTCATTTTTGATGATGAAACGTCCCCTCAGAAAAATTATACATGATTGTGCTTAAACTGACACACAATATTTTTAGCGCAACGCAATCTGACTGTCAATAATCCCTACAAAAGAATGGCCTATACCTTTCACAAATCACTTACCTCACAAAAATCTTCGTTACTCGAACTAATGCAATACAGCGAGCGCCACTACTGCCAGCTAAATAAAAGATTCAAACTACTGAAGGCATCTCTCTCCCCACATCCACCACTGCTGGCGGCTCACCTCCAACAGAGCAACGCTAGGTGCTGTTAACATCCAGCTGCCCAACACTACAATGGCAAGTATTACAACAATGCCAACCAGCCACTGACTGCACCGAGCACAGCCAGTGGTTTTCATACAGAGCGCTACGTGGCGCTACCAATATAAAAAACCTAAACAGCCTACTTACAATGATCGTTCCTACCTATGTAGGTTGGGCTCAACAAAATATTTTCGCATTCGGAAGAGAAAGTTGGTGACTGAAACTTTGTAAATAGATCTCGCTGCGACGAAAAACGCCTTTGCTTTAATGACTTCCATCCCAACTCACGTATCATATCTGCCACACTCTCTCCCCTATTACGTGATAATACAAAACGAGCTGCCCTTTTTTGCACCCTTTCGATGTCATCCGCCAGTCCTACATGGTAAGGATCCCACACCGCGCGGAACGAGTGCAGTGTAAGCTGTCTCTTTAGTGGACTTGTTGCATCTTCTAAGTGTCCTGCCAATGAAATGCAACCTTTGGCTCGCCTTCAACACAAAATTATCTATGTGGTCTTTTCAACTGAAGTTGTTCGTAATTTTAACACCCAGGTACTTAGTTGAATTGACAGCCTAGAGAATTGTACTATTTATCGAGTAATCGAATTCCAACGGATTTCTTTTGCAACTCATGGGATAACCTCACACTTTTCGTTATTAAGCGTCAACTGCCACCTGCCACACCATACAGCAATATTTTCTAAATCGCTTTGCAACTGATACTGGTGTTCGGATGACCTTACTAGACGGTAAATTACAGCATCGTCTGCGAACAACCTAAGAAAACTGCTCAGATTGTCACCCAGGTCATTTATAAAGATCAGGAACAGCAGAGGTCCCAGGACACCTGATATCACTTCAGTTTTACTCGATGATTTGCCGTCTGTTACTACAAACTGCGACCTTCCTGACAGGAAATCACGAATCCAGTCACACAACTGAGGCGATACCCCGTAGGTCCGCAGCTTATTAGATGTCGCTTGTGAGGAACGGTGTCAAAAGCTTTCCGGAAATCTAGAAATACGGAATCAACTTGAGATCCCCTGTCAATAGCGACCATCACTTCGTGCGAATAAAGAGCTAGCTGCGATGCACAAGAACAATGTTTTCTGAAACCATGCTGATTACGTATCAATAGATCGTTCCCTACGAGGTGATTCATAATGTTTGAATACAGTATATGCTCCAAAACCCTACTGCAAAACGACGTCAATGATATAGGTCTGTAGTTCGATGGATTACTCCTACTACCCTTCATAAACACTGGTGCGACCTGCGCAATTTTCCAATCTGTAGATACAGATCTATCGGTGAGCGAGCGGTTGTATATGATTGCTAAGTAGGGAGCTATTGTATCAGCGTAATCTGAAAGGAACCTAATCGGTATGCAATATGGACCTGAAGACTTGCTCGTAGCAAGCGATTTGACTTGCTTCGCAACCCCTAAGGTATCTATTTCTAAGAAACTCATGCTAACAGCTGTTCATGTTTCAAATTCTGGAATATTCCATTCGTCTTCCCTGGTGAAGGAATTTCGGAAAACTGCGTTCAATAACTCCGCATTAGCAGCACAGTCGTCGGTAACAGTACCATCGGCACTGCGCAGCGAAGGTGTTGACTGCGTCTTGCCGCTTGTGTACTTTACATACGACCAGAATTTTCTTCTGATTTTCTACCAAATTTCGAGACAATGTTTCGTTGTGGAACCTATTAAAGGCATCTCGCATTGTAGTCCGTGCCAAATTTCGCACATCTGTAAATTTTAGCCAATCTTCGGGATTTCGCGTTCTTTTGAACTTTGCATGCTTTTTCCGTTGCCTCTGCAACAGCGTTCGGGCCTGTTTTGTGTACCATGGGTGATCAGTTCCATCTCTTACCAATTTTTGAGGTATGAATTTCTCAATTGCTGTTGCTACTATATCTTTGAGTTTCGAGCCTCATCTCGTCTATATTTGCATAGTCAGTTCGGAAGGAATGGAGACTGTCTCTTAGGAAGGCTCCTAGTGACACTTTATCAGCTTTTTTAAATAAAATTATTTTGCGTTTGTTTCTGGTTTGCATCTGGTTAGTAAAGGAAAGATTATGTTGTACTGCAAACAATGTATTTAGCGATTTTACCTTAATCAAGTGACAACCAGTTCAAAAAAAGTATATAATCAAAAATGGTTCAAATGGCTCTAAGCACTATGGGACTTACCACCTGAGGTCATCAGTCCCCTAGAACTTAGAACTACTTAAACCTAATCAACCTAAGGACATCACACACATCCATGCCCGAGGCAGGATTCGAACCTGCGACCGTAGCGGTCGCCTTGTTCCAGACTGAAGCACCTAGAACTGCTCTGCCACAACCGCCGGCTATTTAATCATCAGTAATAAATCTCCACGACGGATACACATTCAGACTGTCCGCTTGTGCTAAAACGGCAAAACCTCCAACACTGCTAATTATTGACGTCTAACTTCCTTCACTGCTGACTACTCACTCCCAACTGCCATCACTGCTAGCTCCAACTACGAGTCGGACCAGCCACAGAGTCTCTTACAGAGTGCGCACAGCGTTGTCAAGAGTTATTAATGCAGGGCGCTAGATAGCGCTGCCAACATACAAACACATAAACAGCCTACTTACAACATGTCCGAAAAGGCATCGTTGCCACGATAGATGGTGCTGACGAATAACAGTCGTCTGACCATGTGCCGTGTGTTCCTTATGTGTTGAGTAGCTGTGTGACTAACGCAAGGTACTGTAAGCAGCAGAATGGTCCGTTATTCATATCGGGAACAACCCAGATGGTGATGGTGCACCGCCAAGCATATGGAAACCGTCGGGAGGGAGCACGGTTGTGCCGAAACAAGTACCCTCACAGACACCAACCACATCAGACACCGAAACCTCCTGGCAGGTTAAAACTGTGTACACAGCCTGGGAGATGTTTCCAGAATGAAATTTGAACTCTGCAGCGGAGTGTGCACTGATATGAATCACGTCAGCGCACACTCCACTGCACAGTGAAAATTTCAGTCTCGCCACATCGGACGCCACTTCAAGCCCTTTTTGGTCGCTTGTGTGGTGATGGGTTTTTTTGACAGATGAACATGCAGGGAGGCGGCGGACTGTGAGTACATCGCCGCGCGGGATTAGCAGCGGTCTCAGGCGCTGCAGTCATGGACTGTGCAGCTGGTCCCGGCGGAGGTTCGAGTCCTCCATCGGGCATGGGTGTGTGTGTTTGTCCTTAGGATAATTTACGTTAAGTAGTGTGTAAGCTTAGGCACTGATGACCTTAGCAGTTAAGTCCCATAAGATTTCACACACATTTGAACATTTTGTGCGTACATCAGATTTGGAGGACCGGATTCTACAGGAGGTTGAGACGAATCCTAGTACAAGCTCCAGGCATGTGTCCCGTCAGCATGGTGTAAGCCAAAGTGCAATTACGTGCATCCTGCATGACAACCGCTGTTATCCCAGTCCAATGGACGACACTTTGAAGATCTGTTGTGACGTATGCGATGCAGCTCGGTACTGTATTCGAGACCACTTGGTTTGTCGCTATTGCACCTAAACCGTGCATTTCCCGACTCATGCTCGAACGATTTTAATCCGTCCCTGCAGTCTGTCGGTTTTATTAACGGTCACCCTGTATATATACACTCCTGGAAATGGAAAAAAGAACACATTAACACCGGTGTGTCAGACCCACCATACTTGCTCCGGACACTGCGAGAGGGCTGTACAAGCAATGATCACACGCACGGCACAGCGGACACACCAGGAACCGCGGTGTTGACCGTCGAATGGCGCTAGCTGCGTAGCATTTGTGCACCGCCGCCGTCAGTGTCAGCCAGTTTGCCGTGGCATACGGAGCTCCATCGCAGTCTTTAACACTGGCAGCATGCCGCGACAGCGTCGACGTGAACCGTATGTGCAGTTGACGGACTTTGAGCGAGGGCGTATAGTGGGCATGCGGGAGGCCTGGTGGACGTAGCGCCGAATTGCTCAACACGTGGGGCGTGAGGTCTCCACAGTACATCGATGTTGTCGCCAGTGGTCGGCGGAAGGTGCACCTGCCCGTCGACCTGGGACCGGACCGCAGCGACGCACGGATGCACGTCAAGACCGTAGGATCCTACGCAGTGCCGTAGGGGACCGCACCGCCACTTCACAGCAAATTAGGGACACTGTTGCTCCTGGGGTATCGGCGAGGACCATTCGCAACCGTCTCCATGAAGCTGGTCCCGCACACCGTTTGGCCGTCTTCCGCTCACGCCCCAACATCGTGCAGCCCGCCTCCAGTGGTGTCGCGACAGGCGTGAATGGAGGGACGAATGGTGCCAATGATGGTCGTATGCGTGTTTGGCGCCGTGCAGGTGAGCGCCACAATCAGGACTGCATTCGACCGAGGCACACAGGGCCAACACCCGGCATCATGGTGTGGAGAGCGATCTCCTACACTGGCCGTACACCTCTGGTGATCGTCATCGAACCCATCGTTCTACCATTCCTAAACCGGCAAGGGAACTTGCTGTTCCAACAGGACAATGCACATCCGCATGTATCCCGTGCCACCCAACGTGCTCTAGAAGGTGTAAGTCAACTACCCTGGCCAGCAAGATATCCGGGTCTGTCCACCATTGAGCATGTTTGGGAGTGGATGAAGCGTCGTCTCATGCGGTCTGCACGTTCAGCACGAACGCTGGTCCAACTGAGGCGCCAGGTGGAAATGGCATGGCAAGCCGTTCCACAGGACTACATCCATCATCTCTACGATCGTCTCCATGGGAGAATAGCAGCCTGCATTGCTGCGAAAGGTCGATATACACTGTACTAGTGCCGACATTGTGCATGCTCTGTTTCCTGTGTCTATGTGCCTGTGGTTCTGTCAGTGTGATCATGTGATGTATACGACCCCAGGAATATGTCAATAAAGTTTCCTCTTCCTGGGACAATGAATTCACGGTGTTCTTATTTCAATTTCCAGGAGTATATATATATATATATATATATATATATATATATATATATATATATATATATATGTGTGTGTGTGTGTGTGTGTGTGTGTGTGTATGTGTGTGTGTGTGTGTGTGTGTGTGTGTGTGTGTGTGTGTGTGTGAAAGAGAGAGTGAGAGAGAGAGAGAAAGTGCATATCAAGTGTTTAAGCCCAACCCAGTTCCATCCAAAACCAGGCAATTTTCTTTCATATTAACAAAAAGTATAATAATATGGATCACTTGTGCAGTTACGCATGAGCTCCAGTGTTATTAAATAGAAACCCGTGGAGCCACAGGAAACGAACGATCAGGATACAAACGTCTTTACGAAGCTCATCACCAAAAGAATAAACTACCAGCAAAATTTCCTCAGAAACTAAAGTATTTAGGAAACACGCTCTAAAATACTCAGTCAGAAATATAAATTCTGCACAACAGCAGCGTTTAACAAATGGACACTAGGATTAAATACGCCGTAGTACAGACGATGTCAGAAGAAGCAGGCGCGGGCACACACCCGCACACACAGCGGTACTACCGCGGACTTTGATCCGGTGAGCACGGAATATTAGCGGCGACGACAATTCTCAGAGTTGTTCACCCGGCGTAATGCAGAAAAGGTCACGGAGGCGATGACGCAGCCCGCAGCGGGCGGCGTCCTACCCTGGGCGACGTCTGACGGAAGAATCCTACCGAGACTAACAACCGATGTCTTCCTGCTGGTCGGGCGGTTCTACCTTGATCCGTTTACGTTGCCGTCACTAACCGACATCGAACCCCGCGCTCTCGGGCTACACACGTGGCACGAACCTCGGGATCAACGGAAGGGCCCGACCCGAGAGCCATTCTCTGCCGCCATTAAGCCACCCTCCTACCCCCATCCTCACTCCCAAACCGTCTCAACGTCTTAAGGTGGATTCACACTTACCGCAGTATCACAGTCACGTGAGCGTCACGTTTTTGAACTCCGACGATCAGAGGAATTCCTGAGCTTTCACGCTGCACGGCACGTCAACGTCGAAAAAACGTCGTGACGTTAGAGCTGGTTCATAAAATACTCACCAGAGGCGCTATTTCGTAGTTCTTGGTAGATCATCATAAAATGCCGAAATTTAGTTTAAAGCACTTTGTGAACATTGCTGTTGCACTTGACGACCACGACGGAGAGAAAAACTAGTCTGGATTAGAAAAATGTTAAAAAATCGAGACTGTGAAGGAGAGTTCCACACTCTTCTCAAGGAGCTGTAAGAGGAAGAGTCACTGTTGTATAAATATTTCAGAATGTCTAAACACAGTTTTTTTACCTGTTACGCAAGACACAAACAAAAATTACGAAGAGAGATTCAAGATATAGGTGTCCAATATCACGTCGACAGAAGCTGATGGTTTCCCTAACGGTACGTCTAGATGGGCCATTTTGTGTAATTGAACTATGTTTGCCGGCTGGTGAGGCCGAGCGGTTCTAGGCGCTTCAGTCTGGTCGCAGGTTCGAATACTGCCTCGGGCATGGATGTGTGTGATGTCCTTAGGTTAGTTATGGTTAAGTAGTTCTAAGTTCTAGGGGACTAATGACCTCAGATGTTAAGTCCCTTAGTGCTCAGAGCCATTTTGAACTATGTTTACGTATTTATTTATTTCTAGTTTCTGCTACCAGCCACTTTTTTATTTTATGTTTAATTTAACATAATACGACGCGTTTCGACATGTTCTGTTCATCTTCAGTCTTTTATACACACATACTTGTATACAGAAACGCCTGAAGATGAACAGAACATGTTCGAAGGGCTTTGTATTATGTTAGATTAAACATAAAATAAAAAGCGTTACTGGTAGCAGAAATTAGAAATAAATAATTATCCCACACAGTTACGGTTCACAAACTTAGCCATTATGGCCGAGAATAATGTTTACGTATGTTTCTGCTACCTGGTGTTCGTATTTAATTCCTTACGAATCTTATTTTAAGCTTCTGTATGGCGCATCAGCTTTATTCTCGGTCTTCCTTTTCGCTATTCTACTAGAAAAATCGCGAGTAAAGCACATTGAACAAGCTGTGCATCGTCCATTAATTTTCGGGCATGCAGCCGCTCAAATAACATTTCTTCCACTTTTTTCGGCCATCTTCAGAATACGTCATAAGACTGTCAGAATAAGTCACAAGACAGTCTTGTGACCTACTCTGAAGGTGGCCGGACGATACGCGGCCGAAATATAAGTGGAAGGAATTTTATTTGCGCAGCTGCATGTCCGAAATTTAATGGACTATTCATTACGCAGCGAAAAGTTGAAAACGCACATAAGCTGTGTATCGTTTATTTTGCAGTGTATTCCTCGAGTATGTAAAATAAAATACTTTAACTTAGTATTGTCTTCCAGTACATGTTAAGACATATTCACGATAGCTGTCAGTGGGGACCACTTTCGTATTACTTCACACTACGTTCTTAATGTAACAGTTTGCTCGCCAAGTAAGCTACACTATGGTTCGTCGAAACATTCTTCCCAAGGCATCTTGTGACGTTGACGGGACGTGACGTGTCGATGACGTTCCCTTGACGGCGTGACTGAGAAACACGTATTGCAAAGGAATCTATGCGGTAATTTAGCAGTTTCCACCGATCTAGAGACAAAGAACCATCTTTATTTCCTACACCTCTCACATCTTCAGGAGACTTACCTTGAAGAGTATGGCCCTGCAATCCCTTAGCTGATTTTTCATTTGTTGCAAATATGCTCAGGAAAGCTTTTCTGCATAATTCAACGAGCTTAGTGTTAATTACTACAAAAACCTTGCAATATTTTGCGAAGAGACACATCTGCGCCTGTTATTCGTCGTCAAACTATACATTTAGATTTAATAAGACTCGTCGAAAAAATGTCTTGTTCATTTTTTGAACTGTACATTTAAAATTTTGTGAAAATACTGATTTGTTCCTACTCCAATATCCTGTTAAGATATTCTTTACGGCACCTAAAACAAAATAAGAAAAACTGTAAAATGATTATGCAAATAATAAATTCTCATTTTATACTTGACAAAAATTAGATTATGACACAAAAATACAAAACTCCCGAGGTTTCTTGGTGATTACAACGTTTCTAGAATAAGTTCTGCAGTCAGAATCCGTGAAACTGATTCGTAATTATGTTTTAAACTCGGGTGTATTTGTAATTATTGTATGTTCTGCAGAAGGACGTACGGAAACATGTGATGTAGCATCTCTAACACTAATGGAATTCTGCATTGTTTAATAATGGAATTCTGATTTAGGTCAAAAAGAAACAGAAATTAACTACAGTCCCTACAAATCATGAACAAATCAATTCTCAAGTATCTGACTTCGACTTAGAATATACTGTAACAACTAACAACTGTTCTGCAATGCTCCTGTGCACAACGAACAACTTGCCTCGTCTTGCCGCTGATACTGCGTTGTGAGCAACATGCTAAAAATATGGTCGCAGAAGAAGCTGAGTAGCGCAGTCGCCGTAGTGTAGTGGTTATGATACTAGATTGTTGCACGGACGGTCGTGAGTTCAAAACTCACCTGAGCCGGAACACTTTAATTTCTATCTTCGGTTCGAGTACATTCTAGAAGTATCCACAAATGGCAAGAATCATTGTACTGGCATGTTCTGTAGCCGTATATATACCGAATGTGTTCTGGCTGGAGGCAGTTCGCTCCACGCTCTTGTAAGTGCAAGAGTGTTGAATAGACCTTCGTTAAGTGAAGTTAGTGTTCGTAATTCATCTACTTACACCTTCCTCTACGTGACGATATTTGTAAAGCAATACTGCGATCCATACAGAATGCAATGCATGGTCGTAATAATTGCAATAACGATTGCCATTTTCTTATAGAGAAACTGAATGGTCAGGAGGAGTCTGATCTAGCAGGATGACGCCGGGCTGCGACCTCTCACCTCGTGCGGCTTCTCTCCACAGGAGGCTGCGTCCGACCACTTCCGACAAAAATAACCCAGACTCAGAGTTTGTGTATGCACACCACAGCAGAATCATTGGTCAACTTTGCAAGAAAGTATTAACGTCCACCTTTCACCCATTATCGTGCATGTTTGATAACTTTATACTTCCATTCATTACTATTCCTCAACCCTATTTTCCTCTTTCTTACGCATGAAAGATCACAGCTGCCTGCAGTAGACATTCCCTCAATTTTCACAAACTGTAGTTAAAGAAAATAACATTAGGAGCATGATTATAGAAAAGACTTTATTCCAGGAATGGAGACCTCTCGAAAGTGAAATATGAAACTATGTGGTCGCTGTGTCCATTAAGATGGCTACATTGGAGCCCATTATGTATACAAATATGCCTATACGCTTATAACCGTTTCTAGTGTGAGATCTCACTTTCGCCAGTTTTGGAATAAACCCCGTTCTACAGGTATTCAGTTATTCAGTTATTAAATTATTCCGGTTGTCAAGATAACCTCTACGCATACTAACTCAATTTCACTACAAGGTAAACTACTTCTGAAAGCAATAAACATTCCACCACCTATTATATTTAATCTGTCCTTTCTGAACACGAGTCTGATTCGGTTCGAGTACATTCTACAAGTATCCACAAATGGCAAGAATCATTGTACATAATTTATTCCGGTTGTCAAGTATAACCTCTACGCATACTAACTCAATTTCACTACAAGGTAAACTACTTCTGAGAGCTATAAACATTCCACCACCTATAATATTTAATCTGTCCTTTCTGAACACGATTAGGTCCTTTGTAAAAATTTCGCTTGAAGTTACTTCCAGCGCCAGGCAGCTTTCCGACACGTGAGCAAGATGTATGAGACAGGTGAAATTCCCTCATACGTCAAGAAGAATATAATAATTCCAGTCCCAAAGAAAGCAGGTGTTAACAGGTGTGAAAATTACCCAACTATCAGTTTAATAGGTAAAGGCTGCAAAATACTAACACGAATTCTTACAGACGAATGGAAAGACTGTTAGAAGCCGATCTCAGGGAAGATCAGTTTGGATTCCGTAGAAATGTTGGAACACGTGAGGCATTAATGACCCTACGAATATCTTAGAAGATAGATCAAGGAAAGGCAAACCTACGTGTCTAGCATTTCTGGACTTAGAGAAAGCTTTTGACTATGTTGACTGGAACACTCTCTTTCAAATTCTGAAAGTGGTAGGGGTAAAATACAGGGAGCGAAAGGCTATTTACAATTTGTACAGAAACCAGATGGCAATTATAAGAGTCGAGGGGCATGAAGGGGAAGCAGTGGTTGGGAAGAGAGTGAGACAGGGTTGTAGCTTATCCCCGACGTTATTCAAATTGTATATTGAACAAGCAGTAAAGGAAACAAAAGAAAAATTTGGAGTAGGAATTAAAATCCAGGGAGAAGAAATGATAACTCAAAATGGTTCAAATGGCTCTGAGCACTATAGGACTTAACATGTGAGGTCATCAATCCCCTAGAGCGTAAAACTACTGAAACCTAACAAAGCTAAGGACATCACACACATCCATGCCCAAGGCAGGATTCGAACCTGCGACTGTAGAGGTCACGCGGTTCCAGACTGAAGCGCCCTGAACAGCTCGGCCACAGCGGCGAGCAAATAATAACTTTGAGGTTTGTCGGCGACGTTGGAGTCTCTCAGAGACAGCAAAGGAAGAGCAGTTGAACGGCATGAACAGTGTCTTGAAAGGAGGATATAAGATGAACGTTAACAAAAGCAAATCGAGGATAATGGAATGTAGTCAAATTAAATCAGATGCTGAGAGAATTAGATTAGGAAATGAGACACTTAAAGTAGCAAATGTGTTTTGCAATTTGGGAAGCAAAATGACTGATGATGGTCGAAGAAGAGAGGATATAAAATGTATACTGGCAATAGCAAGGAAAGCGTTTCTGAAGAAGAGAAATTTGTTAACGTCGAGTATAGATTTAAGTGTCAGGAAGCCTTTTCTGAAAGTATTTGTATGGAGCCTAAGCATGTATGGAAGTGAAACATGGACGATTAATAGTTTAGACAACAACATAACAGAAGCTTTCGAAATGTGGTGCTACAGAAGAATGCTGAAGCTTAGATGGGTAGATGAAGTAACTAATGAGGAGGTACTGAACAGAATTAGGGAGAAGAGGAATTTGTGGCACAACGTGACTAGGAGAATGGATCGGTTGGTAGGGCACGTTCTGAGACATCAAGGGATCACCAATTTAGTATTGGAGGAAGCGTGGAGGGAAAAAATTGTAGAGGGAGACCAAGCGATGAATATAATAAACAGATTCGGAAGGATGTAGGTTGCAGTAGTTACCTGGAGATGAAGAAACTTGCACAGGATAGAGTAGCATGGAGAGCTGTATCAAACCAGTCTCAGGACTGACGACCACAACAACAACAACAACAACAACAACAGCCGTTCGAGCTTCAGTGCTTTCTATTAGCGCTCGGAGCACTGGTTCTTTTCCAACACAGTTACTAGAATTTACAATTACAATACCGATTGTTGAAAGTTCTACCTTCCTGTGTTTGCCCCGTGCCCTTTTACGCGGGCGTCACAGACTCTTTTCTGTCATGAGATATTTTTGTTCATCCTTTTAAAATAAAAACGAAACGCCTCTGCTGTAAGCTATTCGTAAACACATGTGAGAGAATTAAAATCCGAAACATAAATATTTCCTAACGTGGATATATTGGAGAGGTACGTACAGACTAACAGGTATTTATATCGGTATTTATACTAGTTTGACTAAGATTTGTTAACTTCTCCGGAGAAATAGTACTGCACTTTCATGTGTTCCGCATTCAGCGTAGTGCATATGTATATTCATGTTTTCTGTGTAGGATATGGGGATTGCGAATACAAACTCCTGGAAATGGAGAAAAGAACACATTGACACCGGTGTGTCAGACCCACCATACTTGATCCGGACACTGCGAGAGGGCTGTACAAGCAATGATCACACGCACGGCACAGCAGACACACCAGGAACCGCGGTGTTGGCCGTCGAATGGCGCTAGCTGCGCAGCATTTGTGCACCGCCGCCGTCAGTGTCAGCCAGTTTGCCGTGGCATACGGAGCTCCATCGCAGTCTTTAACACTGGTAGCATGCCGCGACAGCGTCGACGTGAACTGTATGTGCAGTTGACGGACTTTGAGCGAGGGCGTATAGTGGGCATGCGGAAGCCCGGGTGGACGTACCGCCGAATTGCTCAACACGTGGGGCGTGAGGTCTCCACAGTACATCGCTGTTGTCACCAGTAGTCGGCGGAAGGTGCACGTGCCCGTCGACCTGGGACCGGAGCGCAGCGACGCACGGATGCACGCCAAGACCGTAGGATACTACGCAGTGCCGTAGAGGACCGCACCGCCACTTCCCAGCAAATTAGGGACACTGTTGCTCCTGGGGTATCGGCGAGGACCATTCGCAACCGTCTCCATGAAGCTGGGCTACGGTCCCGCCCACCGTTAGGCCGTCTTCCGCTCACGCCCCAACATCGTGCAGCCCGCCTCCAGTGGTGTCGCGACAGGCGTGAATGAAGGGACGAATGGAGACGTGTCGTCTTCAGCGATGAGAGTCGCTTCTGCCTTGGTGCCAATAATGGTCGTATGCGTGTTTGGCGCCGTGCAGGTGAGCGCCACAATCAGGACTGCATATGACCGAGGCACACAGGGCCAACACCCGGCATCATGGTGTGGGGAGCGATCTCCTACACTGGCCGTACACCTCTGGTGATCGTCGAGGGGACACTGAATAGTGCACGGTACATCCAAACCGTCATCGGACCCATCGTTCTACCATTTCTAGACCGGCAAGGGAACTTGCTGTTCCAACAGGACAATGCACGTCCGCATGTATCCCGTGCCACCCAACGTACTCTAGATGGTGTAAGTCAACTACCCTGGCCAGCAATATCTACGGATCTGTCCCCTATTGAGCATGTTTGGGACTGGATGAAGCGTCGTCTCACGCGGTCTGCAAGTCCAGCACGAACGCTAGTCCAAGTGAGGCGCCAGGTGGAAATGGCATGGCAAGCCGTTCCACAGGACTACATCCAGCATCTCTACGATCGTCTCCATGGGAGAATGGCAGCCTGCATTGCTGCGAAAGGGGGATATACACTGTACTAGTGCCGACATTGTGCATGCTCTGTAGCCTGTGTCTATGTGCCTGTGGTTCTGACAGTGTGATCATGCGATGTATCTGACCCCAGGAATGTGTCAATAAAGTTTCCCCTTCCTGGGACAATGAATTCACGGTGTTCTTATTTCAATTTCCAGGAGTGTATTTTCTTTTCTTAGGTGTGTGTGTATGTTTGTGTGTGTGTGTGTGTGTGTGTGTGTGTGTGTGTGTGTGTGTGTGTGTGCGTATGTGTGTGTGTGTGTGTGTTGTGTGTGTGTGTGAGAGAGAGAGAGAGAGTTAGAGAGATTGGGGAGGGTGACGACAACAAGTTTAACTTAAATGGGCCAGATGGACTTCAGTATTACTGGCATGATCTGAGAACGGATCAGCAGATAAGAACGACCAGAAATTTTGGTGGTGAAAGTGTTATAATTGTACACTGAAATGCTAGAGACAGAATTGATTAAATGTATCAGGGGGACAAAAGCTCAATATTTCAACAAGACAATGCACCTGTACACGTTATGTTACAACCAAAAGCGCTTTGAAGATAAATCTATCGATGTCTTGCTCTGACCTGCAAGCAGCCCGAATCTGCACTGCGCGAAAAACTTTGAGAAAAATAGTACTTGGAAGGCGTCTTTATCGCAATGGGAGGCAATCTGAGGCCATATGTCGAGCTGAAAAGAGCGATACGAGAAGAGTGGGTGCCAATTTTACTACAAGAATTGCAAAAATATCAATATTAATGTTGAAGAGAATTTTTGCGGTACTTAGGAAGAACAGAGGTTGGACAAAAAACTAACAATACAATAACACAACAGGACAATTAATGCTTTTATACGAGTTTCCCTCCACGAAACGCAAACGCCTTGTCTTATTACTTGTGTTATAAAAGAAACTGTGTATTTCCGTCGAGGCTTTCTTTATTGTACAAGTATCTACTACTTCCATAATAAATTGCATACATGTATATTTCAGACATTGTACTATCACTTTCGCAGGAATCCTGTCTTTATACAGATTAACACAACAGGACAATTAATGCCTTTATACCAGTTTCCCTCCACGAAACGCAAACGCCTTGTCTTATTACTTGTGTTATAAAAGAAACTGTGTATATCTGTCGAGGCTTTCTTTAATGTACAAGTATCTACTACTTCGATAATAAATTGCATACATGTGTACTTCAAACATTGTACTATTACTTTCGCAGGAACCCTGTCTTTATACAGATTTCCACAGCAGGACATAAAAGGCAGTGTCTCGACTGAGTGACCCACTCACTCACTATCTCATCATCTGCCCAGCCCAAATTGCTACGGACAGAAACTTTAAATCTGGAGAGGTTGTAGGTCTTACACTGTAGGTATCGTTTAAGAATTTTTTTTTAAAATCGCCTCCTAAGGTGGTGAAATAGGGGATGAAAAGCTCGTTGAAAATATGTCACTATTATGCAATTTCGAACTTAGAAGTAGGAAAATTGGTATTTGGTTTCTCAGTCAGAAATAAAAAAATACGGTTTTCAGCATTTTGGAAATTCAACATTAAGGGGTAAAATAATGGGTGAAACTTTTTTGGAAATAAATCATTGCTGAAGGACTACAAAAGCATTTCTAAAACTATATCCACGAAAATTAGTATTTGATGCTTTGGCTAGAAATTAAAAAAATCGTGTTTCAGTGTTTTTGGAAACTCAGTCGCCTAAGGGTGAGAAATAGGAGATGAAACGTTTTATGAAAATATTTCATTATGAAAACATTTTCAAAGCTAAGTGTGGGAAAATTTGGGTTTGGCTTCTCTGTTAGAAATTTAAAAATACATGTTCCACTGTTATTGGAAATTCAATCCCTTAGGCAGTGAAAATTTTTAAGAAACTAGGTTTTTACATTTAAAAAACGTTTGAGCTAAATCTGTGAAAATTTGTATTTCACTTCCCGGTTAGACATTAAAAAAATATGTGTTAGGGTATGAAAGTTCCTATGGAAATATCACCACAAGAATGCAAAAGGCATGATCATCAAAATTCTTTGACTCGAGCTACCAGAATCGCTGTTTGATCAGAATAACATTCGGAAAAGACCATGTGTCTATGGCCTTAATTTATTTGAAAAAGTTTAGAAGGTGCTGCAGTTAGTCAGCAACATAAAAATTAGATTATAGAAAAACAAAAAAGTCTGTGCAGATCACACAGACTCTGCGAGCGAAGCAACGGGCGCTAAGTAATTTAGACGTAACAGCTGCTGTGGAAGACGGCCCTATCAGCTGCTGTGGAAGACAGCCATGCAAACAAACAGTTAAAAAACAAACGCAGACGAAGTTATTGCTGTTGACAGCTCTTTTCTTTACTCGCTGTATACGGACGTAGGAGTTTTACGTAATTGAGCTGTAATAACACGTCGCAACGAATTACATAACTTCTGCATCTCCTATCAGGGCAAAGCATCATTTTCCTGCTGCAGACGTTCGTCGACAGTGAAATCTGCAAGCTACCACAATGGCCTCACTGGGAGATGCTAGTGCGAGTTTCGTTAGTCTGATGTTATTCCTATTTGACCATCTCGGGATCATTAAAAGAACAGTGCATACATTTTTATCTTTCCTACACTCTTTTCGTTCCCCCTTCAACAGTTGTGAATTTCTTCACTTGTTTTTACTCCGGGCACCCGTCATTCTTTCCCTTCTCCTTAATGTACTCGAAGTATTATGTCAAATTAGTAAACGTAGTTTGTGTTGCGTTATCTGTGTCGTCTATTTCTCTAATCTTTTCTTTTATTCGCTGAATACACTAGATGCAAATTTTTACTCTTGTGACATAAATAAATGAAACATACTGCGCACAAATATGTAGAACGACTTATTATTATTCGATTACACTATTGGTGATAAATCTTTGGACAGAGCGGCAACCATAAAATGTCTGGGAATATCCGTTTGGAACGATCAAAAATGGAAGGTATAAGGCAGGTTAAGCAAATGTCAGAATTAGAGTGATTGGAAGATTCCAAGCGAAACGTAATCCACCTACGAAAATGACAATTTACGTTACCCTCATCGACAGATTCTTGAGTATTAATCATTAGTCTGGGACCCTTACAACATGAAATGTGAGGCAGAAAACATCGAAAGAAAAACGGTGCATTTCTACACAGGCATGGCCATGGAAACCTAGAATTTGACTTCTCTGTCAGTGCTCGATGGGCATACAAAGGGGTACTCAAAAGAAACCGAACTTTAACCTTCAGTCCCCTTGAAATTAAATTCTAGTTGCACTAGTACACTTGTCTCATCTCTTATTCCATTTTTCAAACCATTCTTTAAATTTTTCCTTTGTGATGTTTTCCAGCGCCTCCGTCGTTTTATTCTTCACCTCAACAACATCAGCAAAATACTTTCCTTTCATGTCCCTTTTCATTCTAGGAAAAAAAAGGTCGCACAAGGCAAGGTCAGGTGAGTATTTGGTGGAGGGAGGAGCAGGCGTCATACCATTTTTCGTCGAGAACTGTGGTACACACAGGTCTATGTGAGAAGGGGCATTGTCATCAAAGAGAAATCAGCCACCCGACTGACACAAAATCTGGCCGCTTCCAACGCACACTTCTGCGCAATTTGTTCAAAACTTGCAAGAAGAAAGTCTGGCTAACTGTCTAACTCTGCGGAACAAACTCTGAATGGACGAGTCCTCTCACGTCGAAAAAAACAAAGCAGCAAGGGCAAGGTAAAGCTGAAGTCTTCCAATGGCCGGATTGTTGCTTTGATTCAAGACGGTAAACGTAGCACCAAGTTTTGCCACCAAGTTTTTTTGAAAAAAAAAGTTTAGACTATTTCGGGACTCTTCTTTCAAAACACGAGATGCTTCTACGTAAGCTTGTTTTTGTTCAGCAGTCAGCAGTTGTAGCACAAATTTGGCAGCCACTCTGTTCATTCTCAAACCTTTTCCCACAGTTTGGTGCACTGAACTTCAAGTCACTCCAGACAGCTCCACAATTTCTTCAATGTTTAATCGCCGATCTTCGTTGACGATTGCACGAAAGTTTCCAACATCAGGTGTTGAGGCCGAGGAAGGACGACCAGAACAAGATTTGTCATCGATTGACATTTCACCTTTTTTAAAACGGGAAGGTCACTTAAACACTTTAGTTGGCCCCCATAGCATGGCTGTTGTGCGCCGTTTTTAGCATTTCAAGAGTTTCTGTTCCAAACTTTTTCCGAGTAAGAAGTAGAATTTCACTGCCGTACACTGTTCACGAAAATCAGCCATTGAAAAAACGACAATCACACAAAGCAGTTGTTAACATAAAACCTTCTTCAATGACGGCACTCGGCTTACTGACTCTGGGATGATCGCTCTATCTACGTCTACATGGATACTCTGCAAATCACACTTATGTGCCTGGTAAAGGATTGACCGAACCACCTTCACAATAATTCTCTATTATTTCAGTCTCGAACAGCGCGCGGAAAAAATTAACACTTATGTCTTTCTGTGCGAGCTCTGATTTCCCTTATTTTATTATGATGAGCGTTTCTCCCTATGTACACTACTGGCCATTAAAATTGCTACACCAAGAAGAAATGCAAATGATAAACGGTTATTCATTCGACAAATATATTATACTAGTACTGACATATGATTGCTTTTTCACGCAATTTGGGTGCTTAAATCCTAAGAAATCAGTACCCAGAACAACCACCTCTGGCCGTAATATCGGCCTTGATACGCCTGGGTATTGAGTCAAACAGAGCTGGGATGGCGTGTACAAGTACAGCTGCACATGCAGCTTCAGCATGATACCACAGTTCATCAAGAGTAGTGACTGGCGTATTGTGACGAGCCAGTTGCTCGGCCACCGTGGACCAGACACTCTCAGTTGGAGAGAGATCTGGAGAATGTGTTGGCCAGGGCAGCAGTCGAACATTTTATGGATCCAGAAAGGCCCGTATAAGTCCTTCAACATGCGGTCGAGCATTATCTTGCTGAAATGTAGGGTTTCGCAGGGATCGACTCAAGGGTATAGCCACGGGTCGTAACACATCTGAAATGTAACATCCACCTGGATTCATCCGAAAAAATGACGTTTTGCCATTCGTGCACGCAGGTTCGTCGTTGAGTACACCATCGCAGGCGCTCCTGCCTGTGATGCAGCGTCAAGGGTAACCGTAGTCATGGTCTCCGAGCTGATACTCCATGCTGCTGCAAACGTCGTGCAGATGGTTGTTGTCTTGCAAACGTCCCCATCTGTTGACTCAGGGATCGATCCGTTACAGCCATTCGGATAAGATGCCTGTCATCTCGACTGCTAATGATACGAGGCCGTTGGGATCCAGCACGGCGTTCCGTATTACCCTCCTGAACCCATCGATTCCATATTCTGCTAACAGTCATTGGATCTCGACCAACGCGAGCAGCAATGTCGCGATACGATAAACCGCAATCGCGATAGGCTACATTCCGTCCTTTATCAAAGTCGGAAACGTGATGGTACGCATTTCTCCTCCTTACACGAGGCATCACAACAACGTTTCACCAGGCAATGCGGGTCAACTGCTGTCTGTGTATGAGAAATCGGTTGGAAATTTTCCCCATGTCAGCGCGTTGTAGGTATCGCCACCGGCTCCAACCTTGTGTGAATGCTTTGAAAAGCTAATCATGTACATATCACAGCATCTTCTTCCTGTCAGTTAAATTTTGCGTCTGTAGCACGTCATCTTCGTGGTGTAGAAATTTTAATGGCCAGTAGTGTAGATCGGCGTTAACAAATTCTTTGGTTTGCCTACCGCACAACATTTTCTGTGTGTTCCTTCCAATTTAAGTTGTTCGTAGTTATAATACCTAGATATTTATCTGAATTTCTGGCCTTTCGATTTGACTAATTTATCGTGTAACCGAAGTTTAACGGATTCCTTTTAGTACTCATGTGGATGACCTCACACTTTTCATTATTTAGGGTCAATTGCCTATTTACATCTACATCTACATCTACATCTACATGGATACTCTGCAGCCGGTTCTAGGCGCTTCAGTCTGGAACCGCGGACCGCTACGGTCGCAGTTTGGAATCCTGCCTCGGGCAGGGATGTGTGTGATGTCCTTAGGTTAATTAGGTTTAAGCAGGTCTAAGTTCTGGGGGACTGATGACCTCAGATGTTAAGTGCCATAGTGCTCAGAGCCATTTTTTTATTTTTTATTTTTGATACGCTGCAAATCACATGTATGTGCGTGGCAGACGGCTCATCGAACCACCTTCACAATTCTCTGTTATTCCAACCTCGTATAGCGCGCGAAAAGAACGCACACCTATATCTTTCCGTACGAGCTCTGATTTCCCTTATTTTATCGTAGTGATCGTTTCTCCCTGTGTAGGTTGGTGTCAACAAAATATTTTCGCATTCGAAGGAGAAAGTTGGTGACTGGAATTTCGTGAGAAGATTCCGTCGCAACGTAAAACGCCTCTCTTTTAATGATTTCCAGCTCACATTCTGTATCATTTCACTGACACTCTCTCCCATATTTCGCAATAATACAAAACGTGGTGCCTTTCTTTGAATTTTTTCGAGGAACTCCGTCAGACCTTTATGGTAAGGATCCAACACCGCGCAACATTATTCTAAAAGAGGACGGACAAGCATAGCGTAGGTAGTCTTCTTACTAGATCTGTTAAATTTTCTAAGTGTCCTGCCAATAAAGCGCAGTCTTTCGTTAGCCTTGTCAATAGCACTCAACACTTCGTGTGAATAAAGAGCTACATAGTTATGTTTCACAAGAACGATGTTTCCTAATTCCATGTTGACTGTATGTCAATAGACCGTTTTCGTCGAGGTAATTCGTAATGTTCGAACAAAATATATGTTCCAAAATCTTGCTGCATATCGACGTTAATGATATGGGCCTGTAATTCAGTAGATTACTCCTACTACCTTTCTTGAATATTGCGTGACCTGTGCAACTTTCCAGTCTTTGGGTACAGTCTTTCGTCGAGCGAGCGGTTGTATATGATTGCCAAGTATGGAGTTAATGCACCAACATACTCTGAAATGAACCTAACTGTTATACAGTCTGGACCAGAAGACTTGCTTTTATTAAGTAATTTAAGTTGCTTCACTACTCCGAGGATATTTACTTCTACGTTACTCATTTTGGCAGCTGTTCTTGATTCGAATTCTTTCGTGAAGGCATTTCGGAAGGCTGTGTTGAGTAACTCTGGTTTGACAGCACTGTCTTAGATAGTATCTCCATTGCAATCGCGCAGAGAAGGCATTGATTGTTTCTTGCCGCTAACATACTTCACATACGATCAGAATGTCTTTGGATTTTCTGCCTGGTTTCGAGACAAAGTTTCGTTGTGCAAACTATTATAAGCATCGCGCACTGAAGTCCGCGCTAAATTTCGAGCTTCTGTAAAAGATCGCAAATCTTAGGTGTTTTGCGTCTCTTTAAATTTGACGTGTTTGTTTAGTTGTTTCTGCAACAGTGTTCTGACCCGTTTTGTGTACCAATAATGATCAGCTCCGTCGTTTGTTAATTTATTTGATATAAAACTCTCAACTGCTGCCAATACTTTTTCTTTGAATTCAAGCCACATCTGGTCTACACTTATATCATTAATTTGGAATGAGTGGAGATTGTCTCTCAGGATGGCATCAAGTGAATTTTTATCTGCTTTTTTGAATATTTATATTTTTCGTTTATTTTTGGAAGATTTGGGGATTACAATATTCAATTTCATGAAGTAACTGCTCAAAATAATTTTCAGAGAATGTGTTTAGCACAATTTCGGATTCGTACCTCCGGAATTAAACATGTATTTTCGCCAACATGTCGAGGGTACATTAAAGTCACCACCAATTATAACCGTATCTGTCTGTTACGTATTCGTAATCAAACTTAAGTTTTCTTTGAACCTTTCAGCAACTATATCACCTGAATTGTGAGGTCGGTAAAAAGATCAAATTATTATTTTATTCCGGTTGCGAACAATGATCTCTGCCCATACTAACTCACAGGAAGTACCTACTTCAATTTCGCGACTAGATAAACTACTTCTAACAACAACAAACACGCCAACGCGAAAAGTGTTTAGCCTGTTCTTTCGGAATATCGTTAAGTTCTTCTCAAAAATTTCGGCTAAGCTTCTTTCTATCAGAGCTTGGAGTTCTGGTATTTTCCCAACACAGCTACGAAAATTTACTAATGTTACACCGATGGTTCCTGTGTCAACGTTCTTCCTGTTGTAAGTAGGCTGTTTAGGTTTTTTTATTGATAACGCCGCCGCCACATAGTGATCTGTATGAAAAATAACTGGCTGTGCTGTGTGCAGTCAGTGGCTGGTTGGCATTGTTGTAATACTCGCCATTGTAGTGTTGGGCAGCTGGATGTTAATAGCGCGTAGCGCTGCACAGTTGGAGGTGAGCCGCCAGCAGTGGTGGACGTGGGGAGAGAGATGGCGGAGTTTTGAAATTTGTAAGACTGGATGTCACGAACTGCTATAGATATTATGACTATTACGGTAAATACATTATTTGTTCTCTATCAAAATCTTTCATTTGCTAACTATGCCTATCAGTAGTTAGCGCCTTCAGTAGTTTGAATCTTTTATTTAGCTGGCAAGGTGGCGCTCGCTGTATTGCAGTAGTTCGAGTAACGAAGATTTTTGGTGAGGTAAGTGATTTGTGAAAGGTATAGGTTAATGTTAGTCAGGGCCACTCTTTTGTAGGGATTTTTGAAAGTCAGATTGCGTTGCGCTAAAAATATTGTGTGTCAGTTTAAGCACAGTCTTGTATAATTTTTCTAAGGGGACGTTTCAAATGTCGACCTTAGCCGAGGATACCTCTCTGGAATCTTCTGATTTTTTTCTTGTAGTTTGTGTAATTAGTGTAGATTTTGTTTATTGCTAGCACGTAATTGTAGAGAGAATCTTCTTTGTAGTTGTAGTCTTTCATTGTTGTACAGTAAAACAGTTGTGGCATGCATGTATATTTGCACCAAGTATTTAGCAGCTGCGCTTGCAATTAACTAGATATTATTTTCAGTGCTATGTTAATGTGTTCTCTTATTTTTGCTCTTCAAATTGTGTTTTTCTGTGTTGTCGTGTGAAATATTGTGACAATAATGGCGTGTGAAAAACGTAATACTAGGCTCCAAAGTAAACTGAGAAATGACAGTGAAGGCGAAAGCAGTGTGTTAGCGCCACCATGTAATGAATTAACTAATGTTCAAAGTTGTAATTTGGTAATTGTGCATAGGGAAATGGAGCGGGCTGCAAATAATGGTGTAGGCAGTGAAAGGATTGGTGAACAGGGTAGCATTATCGATCGATCAGTCGGCAACAGCTCGCCTCAGGATTCCGAAATGACAGGACACAATCTTGCAAATACTGTACATTCAGGTTTTTCGTCCTCACCGTTTTCTCAAATAAGTCAAGACACATTTTCTGCTTGCCGAAATGTGAATGTTGCCGGTGCAAATGCACTGCCGGAAAGCATAGAGGAACAGATTCCAGACACTAATACATTATTATTACAATTAATGCAACAAATGAAACAAAATCAGAGACAAACACAGCAAAAGCTTTAAGACACAATGGAACAAAATCAGAGACAAACACAGCAAAAGATTCAAAAGTTAGACACAATGGAACAACACCAGAAAACAAACACAGCAAAAGCTTCAAAAGTTACACAATGGAACAAAAGCTTCAGAAGTTAGACTCAGTGGAACATTCGCTTGAACAAACACGTGAAGATTTAACTACTGAGTTGCATAAAATCGAATCGAAATGTCAAAAAGTCTGTAATGACATAAAAGCACAAATTTGTGAGCATTTCCAACCTATTTTTTCGCGGCATGAAAATACATGACAGAATCACGAATCAGCCATAAAAGAACTGCAAACTATTGTTCATGAAAATCATGAGACGCTGCAAGCTAAAATTGACTCAGTTGCATCTACCGATTCGGTTACGCAACTTGCAAAAACTCAGCAAAACTTAAAGGACTGCGATTTCAGCACAAATGGACATTCTGAAATTTGGTTCAGAGAAACACACTGAGGAAATAAGTACACTATCGGAGAAAGTAGCTGAACTTTCGGATCAGTTCATTAACTTATCTGCTAAGGTAGATGATGATCTGAATGATACAGAAGAGTGCGAACAAATTAGAAAATTCAAACAAAATCATAATCAAATCAATACAGTGTACAAAAGAGAAATCCGGGAAGTACAAGATCAGTTGGCACAAGTAATACAAGATTTACATATTTCAGAGGACACTCGCGCTCCAGTATGGGAAGAGGGACTTAGAAATACGGAACAACCACAAAATAATAACACAGGAGACTTCGGAAATTATGAAAGAAATTGGCAAGGCGCATTGAATTTTGAGATGGAACCGCCGAAACGAAGTAACAATGAGCAATGTGCGACTCGCCGACACGATGATTTTGACTATAAGCTGTTCATTACTACACGTAAATTCAAAACATTTAAGAATTCTGGCAACGACATTCATCCACAAGCGTGGCTCCATCAATTCTCTCATTGTTTTCCTCCTAATTGGTCACTGGAGCACAGATTAGAATTTATGTGTGGCTACTTGGAGAATGAACCAGCTGTAAGAATGCGATCGGTCATTCACGATTGTCACAGTGAAGGAGAATTTTATCATGCCTTCCTCTCAGCATATTGGTCTCAAGCTACACAAGACCGAGTAAAACAAAGCATCATTATGATGAAACATTTCGAACAATCTGAATTTTCCAGTCCTATGAAATATTTTGAAGACATGTTGCATAAACCCATGTTCAAACCCATACAGCCCCTCAGAACTCATCCGCATGTGCTTAATCAAATTGCCTGAACATTTACGACACATTATTTTGGTAGGACGTTGCAAAGACGACACTGAAGCTTTTCAGCGACTCTTACAAGAACTGAAAATTGACACTGACAATCGCGGAACGCAAAAACAGAAGCACAACAATTACAGGTCATATCCGTCGCAATTCCGCGATGAAAGAAATAACAACTGGACACGACAACGCTATTCTCACAACACAAATCGTGACCAAAACAGACACCACCCGTATGACAACCACTGGCACAGTAACAGTTACAGAGAAAGATCGTATTTCCGTAGTAATGAATATTACACAGACAATCATAGAAACAGACAATATAGCAACCAGAACTATTATTATCATGGGAGACAGAATAACTTCAGACACAACAGTCCACCGTGCAGTGATAATTCCGGGAGAAACTCTCCACCACTTAACCGACAAGAAAGAAATTACAGGAACTACCGACATGACGACAGACGATATTATCGTAACGACAGACCTGAATGTCATCAGAACTGGCGGGATTCAAACAGAGCTGGGCCCTCTGGGAAAGGTGAATTTGTAGAAGTTAGGTCTCCTAATCCCAAAAACGACGCACGATAACGAAGAGGCAGACAATGACTCGCACCGCAGGCAGCCACGTGCGCCGGCTGGCTTAGCGAAAAATAACATAGACACTAACCTTGAGAAAAGTTCCAGTATTCTTTACCGACGTATACCGCATGATAATAGCGTTCAAGTTAACTCTGAGCACTAGGAAGAGTAAAGGACTGTACTACATTTCACATGTTAAACTGTTTATTGAAAGATAATCTGCTTTTTAACTTTGTCTTTGCCATAAAACTTTTCACTTCACATTTCTTGTATGCTTTGTCAGACTTAAGAAATTGTTAACATGCAACAATGTTTGAAGTTAAATATCCAGTATAGAACCTAGGGAACATTTTTAAACAGAAATTACGAATGCATTGTTATAGTGAACAGACGACACAGTGTTGTTACTTGTACTCTTGCTTGTTCGTTGCACGATTACGTAACGACCATAAGGCTCACATACTTAGAACATTTACCACTACTGCAAATGAGACTTTAATGCAACATTTTGGTTTACTTGAAAATACATTCTGAATTTGAAGTACTTTCTGTGAGATTAAAGATGACTTAGCATTTGGTTTCTTTGATAGCTACACGATTATATTATGACGCTACTAATGTGTGACACAATTTACATTGTGCTTTTGAGGTGTATCTGTTTTATATCTACACAGTATTTCTGAATTATTCTGGAAAGTAAAAGATGTTTTAGTAGTAACTTTTGTGGCATAGCTACAATGAGACAGCCTTTTCCGTAGCACAACAATATGTTACAGCACGGCACTTCCTTCATCACGGCAACAAGCGTAATAACTAAGATATATATATGCAAAGCAATTCACTTCGTTTATTACAAGGGAAATACATTGACTTCAGCAGAACTTTGCTTACAGAGGACGATAACTACGACATATCCACAGAGATTATCTTACAACAAGATGCACAGTTTAGCGCTACAGTACACGTATTTGAGTGATTAATTTTGTACTTAAAACATTTATTTTTAAAGATATTTGAAGTACAATGACACAAAGGTTTTCCGTGATACTTTTCATTCCATTGCTGTAATCTGTAACACCTGAGGAAATAATTACATTAATCCTCAGGGGGGGTACACGCTTACTTTGTGTACCATGTGTATGGCAAGCACAAGGAGCCCTAGCTAATATGGTATTTGCTTATACAACTTTACACATCGGTACCATATTTCTCTAACACATAAATTACACAGCAATCTGATTATTTAACTGAGAGAGACAAACATTCATTTTACTATATCAGTGACAGATGTTTACGTAATTACACAGTTGGATAAGTTCACACTTATGAAATTGTATTTTGTCTGTACTTTGTGAACTGTTCACAATTTTTTGGAACCATTGTGATACTGTGAGAGCTTTGAATGATGTATTTGGTATGGGATCATGATTTTTAAAGTACGTTTGAGGTAGATGACACTTTTGACATGAGCAGAGAATTTTTTTTAGGTTTTGAAATTATTGGAGGAAGCTTCGACGATTTTGAGAGTTGACTGAGGTGTTATGATGTTATTAATACGATGACTATGTGTATTATGCTGTTGCGGTATGTTTATGATCAATAAGCTGATGCTATATGAGTTATTTGATTATGCTACGTATCTGTTATGATTAAATATTGAAGAAGTGTCGACGAATAAGGTAAGGAATAATTAGTTGTGGTTAGGGACTCTGGTTTGTGAAAAAGGTTGTTGGAAACCAGGAATCGTACTTTAAGAGTTATGAAATGTGTGTAAAGGCGTGAATATATTACAATGCCGACAAAATTTTTTGGACACTATTATATCAATAGGATTTTGTTTCTACAGATTTGAAACGCAAATTCTCGATCTGTGAAATTTTTATATGAGACTGCCACTGTAGCGGAAACTGCTGTCATAAATATTTCAGTAAGAAAGGTAAGTGACCTTGACGTAATGCGTTTTGGGCGCCCAATTGAGAGGTAGTCGTCTGACAAAAGAAAGCCATTAGGTGGAGAAAAAAAAAGAGCATTATCCTCGCTATTGACATTCCTTTGTAGAAAGCATCGCAAATACGACACGCCCATTACTTGGAAAGATACTTACATCTGACACCTGATTATAACAAACGTCTTTCTACGAGAGTTGAGAGAATTCTACTAACTTATGAAATGTCACATGACTGTTCAATGATATTTTTATGCTTTGTACATAGTTGCTTATTTCATTTGATATCTGTTTTCCAGCTGTGTTGCAGCATTGCTTTTATAAAATAAAATTAAATGCATTTGCTAATGTGAACACTTTCTGTCAACAGATCTATTAAATAATTATTTTATGATCCACATTCTTCGAAAAAGGAGCTCTTGGAATGGAAAGAGCAATAAGAAGCGACTAATAACAGTAACTGTATATACAATTTTCTTTTCAAGTATTTGGTAATTTGTTGTAGCATTAGTTTTTGTGGTACACCACTTTAATTACATAGACATTAAGATGTGATTATAACTTTCCCTTATCTGCATTGTTGCCTTTAGTATACTACTTTTTCTGCTTGTGGGTTTGTCATGTTTAGATATAAGTTATTACATTTACTGCTGCTTGCTTTGCAAATCTGCTTTTTTTTTGGGTCATTGCTGTTTGTATTAATTTGTTTTGTGCTGCTGCATTGCATCGTTCCTTAGTTTAGCATCTGAGCTCAGTAGGTTTAAGTTAGCTTAAGAGGGGGTAGACTATATAAGAAACTAACTATGATGAATTGGAAGAAAAGCATTGAGAAGCTATAAGAAAATGGTTTGGCCAAAAAAGGAGTGTACAGTGGAGAAAAACTATTTTCGAAAGAGGATGTGAACAGAATACAGAAAGCATGCTTGGATAGGATTTTTTTTTGGCAGAAACAAATGTTGAAATGAGACAAAAGATCTATGGGAGTGAAGTTTTGGGTTGGACTGCAGTACCGAATGTTAGACTGAAAACAAACCCTGTCCTTTCCCACTATGTGTTTATGTACCCTTGTGTATTTGTTTTCTTCCTGTCTCTGTGTACTGTTTCATAGAATTTTTTTTCTTCTGATACTAAGCTGCATTCACTATGATGAGGAATACTGTTATCCTCAAATATAATTTGCATTAATAACATATTATTTACTTCGTAAAGATGTTTACACATTATTTATTCTGTTTTGTTCTAATGCTCATGTGTGAAGTTGATGTTTCAAAAGTTATTCTGATCTTTTATGTATGTACTTATGTCATAATTTTTGTAACACTGATGTATTTGTTATTTCGATTATTTTGTAAAGCCTGTATTACTACAAATGTTATCTGTACTATTATGTTCTTTAAGATATATTTTGTACCTTTGTTATTGTATTCTTATGTTATAAAATTGTAATTGACACCAGTTGACCAAATGAAGTAATTTGTAAATTACATTTCACTGCACACGTTTCTGTTGGTCATAGTATATGGACAATATGTGAGAAGAAGAACTGATAGTGTTTGCACGTGTGTTAATAATTCAGCAAGGGACTGGTTAACAGCATTGCTCATTCGAAGGACATTTCCAAAAAAAATTGTGAGTGCACAAGTGGTGGTTTATGGACTTCTATATTCTCCGCAAGACTCTTCGATGGTGATTGTGCACCTGCACAGTCGCAACAGATGGCTACTGGCTTTCTCTACAAGGACTGAAGTGGGTCTACACCTTTGATGACTCACCAATTCCATTATTTCTACAAGGACTGCACTGGGTCTGCACCTCTAGTGGCCCACCAATACCGTAATCTCTACCAGGACTACAATGGGTCTAATCTGTGTTGACCTACCTACCAATATTCTTCAAAACTTCCACTGACTCTACTGTGGGTTTGCTCTGTTGTGGCCCATTACCTGTCTGCACGTCAAGAGTCAGCACAGTCTTTCCGTTGGAAGGACAACTCTACTTCTTCAAGACTGCATGGAAATCCACTACTTCCGTGTGCATTTTCTTTTACTACTCAGACTTTGAGAAAAACGCTGTAATTTTACTTTGATGAATGATCAGGACTGTCTTTATGGACTGTGAGAAAATTTTAGCTTTTGACCAACATTGTATCAATAAGTGTGTGCATTTGATTTCTTTGTTATTGTAATTATACTTATGAAAATTTTTTTCAAATCTGTATTGGCCAGTGCCCAAAACAATTTGTAAAATTTTTTTGTGGGGAGCATGGGGGCTATGTAAGTAGGCTGTTTAGGTTTTTTTATTGGTAACGCCGCCGCCACATAGTGCTCTGTATGAAAAATAACTGGCTGTCTTGTGTGCAGTCAGTGGCTGGTTGGCATTGTTGTAATACTCGCCATTGTAGTGTTGGGCAGCTGGATGTTAATAGCGCGTAGCGCTGCACAGTTGGAGGTGAGCCGCCAGCAGTGGTGGATGTGGGGAGAGAGATGGCGGAGTTTTGAAATTTGTAAGACTGGATGTCATGAACTGCTATAGATATTATGACTATTACGGTAAATACATTGTTTGTTCTCTATCAAAATCTTTCATTTGCTAACTATGCCTATCAGTAGTTAGTGCCTTCAGTAGTTTGAATCTTTTATTTAGCTGGCAGTAGTGGTGCTCGCTGTATTGCAGTAGTTCGAGTAACGAAGATTTTTGGTGAGGTAAGTGATTTGTGAAAGGTATAGGTTAATGTTAGTCAGGGCCACTCTTTTGTAGGGATTTTTGAAAGTCAGATTGCGTTGCGCTAAAAATATTGTGTGTCAGTTTAAGCACAGTCTTGCACAATTTTTATAAGGGGACGTTTCACTGTGTTCGGCCTGCACCCTTTGAGACTGAAGCCCATTTTGTGTTTTCCTGGGATCCTCTACCTAAAAAACCACCCAGTCCACGCTACACAACCCCTGCTACCCGTGTAGCCCCCTCCTGTGTATAGAGGATACCTGACATTTTCAGCGGAACCCCGAAACGCAACGACCCTTTGGCGCAAGTCGAGGAATCCGCAACCTACACGGTCGCAGAACCATCTGAACCTCTGATTCAGACCCGTCATTTGGCTCTGTACCAGAGGTCCGCAATCGGTCCTGCCGACTATGCTGCAAATGGTGAGCTCTGCTTTCATCTTGCAAGCAAGACTGACAACCTTTACCACTTCTGTTAACCGTTCGAAACCAGAGAGAATCTCTTCTGACCCAAAGTGACACACATCTTTGGTACCAACGTGAGCCAGCACCTGCAGTTGGCTGCATCCTGTGCTCTGCATGACATCCAGGAGGACCCTTTCCACATCTGTAATGACTCCACCGTTGGCAGCCATGTCCCTAAGGGGCTTCATAACCCGCCTAATGTTGGAGCTCCCAACTATCAATGATCTCACCCTCTTTGATTGTCTGGACCTTGCAGGCTGAGAGGTTTCCTCTGAAACAGGACAGGCGACAGCATCTGGCTCAGCGACAGTGTAAGCCAGAAACAGCACCTGGAATCTGTTTGTCAGAGAAACTAGGGGGGGGGGGGGGGGGGGAGGCCTTACGTGCGTCCACCTGAGAAGACTTTTACCGCCTGCTACGCCCAAGGCGACCTCCCACTCGACCACAGGTGAGGGGTCAGCCTCAGTGCGAGCAGTAACTGGGCTGGCCACCAGTGAGGACCGATCGGAGGACTCTGACGTGCTCGACGTCCGTTGGACTCACACGGCCAGCCCACGACAGTGGTGCCCACTGCAGCCTCAAGCTGTGTAACTGAAGCCTTCACAGCCTGAAGCTGAGAGCGAAGTGCCACCAACTCGGCTCGCATCCACACACAACAATCGCAGTCCCTGTCCACACTAAAGACGGTGGAAAACTAAAGTATGCAGATAAAACAGATTACCGGCACGTGCTGCACAACTCGACTGTAGACCCTGACGAAAAAGCTGGAGCTAATAAGTTAGATTAACACGACGAGATCCAAAAATCTAACTACCGAATCACTCAAGTTAAACTAAATAATTCGCCCCTGATTGGGAACTTTAAATATATCACAAAATGGGTTTATTTTCCGACGCAAACGAAAACGAGAGAACTGTAGCTACTAAAAATTAGATTAACATGCAGAAACTCAAGAAACTAAACTATTAAAGCTCACAGATGATATAAAATTCGCTCCTGGTTAGGAACTCGTAAAAGTCACAAAATCGGTTCTTCTTCTTCTGTATCCGGATGCACCAATTACATCTTCCCTTTCCAGTAATTAGCAACGTAGTTTGCTTTGTCATTGACTTTAAAAATATCATCTTTAGTGCATGTTATAGACATATCTGGGCAAATCAGTAGGTGGTCCAAGTCCTGTATTGCTCCGCATTCACACCTATCGCTATCACTGTAACCCCATTTAAATAGGTTTGATTTGCACCCAGTTACTCCAGTACGCAGCTGGTTTAATGACCTCCAAGTTTAAAAGGTAGTTTACATCCTGCAGATCCCTCCTCAAGTAGTTCCACTATGGAGTGTGGCACCATTTCTTCCCAAAGAGATAGCCGCTTTTGCGACGGGCTTGGTGGCGAGCTCTTCAGTAGTTTCAATGAAACTCCTGCGGGCTTTGAGCCGGACACGTCGTTTTCGGTGCATATGCATCGGGTGTCGAGGATCATTCATTTGTTTTGATCTTTCGATCTGGGCGGCTACTTGTCTGCGGATAGTGGGTGGTGCTATGCCTACGATGGGATAAATGATGTCTGTGGGAGTTGGTTTGAGGCATCCTGTGGCAATACGTACAGTTTCGTTTACGGCGACGTCAACTTGCTTAGTGTAAGCAGAGTTCCTCCAAACTGGCGCCGCAAATTCCGCTGCTGAGATAGTCAGACTTGTGGTGCGAAAAACATGTGGTTGAGCTCCCCACGATGAAGCTGTTAGCTTCCGCAGTATGTTGTTCCTGGCACAGACCTTTTTTTTAGTGTTGTGACAGTGCTGCTTAAAAGTAAATGCTCTGTCCAATGTTACTCCCAGGTATTTTGGGCTGTTTGTATGTTTCAGCTCTTCCCCTTGCCACATGACTCGGAGTTTCCGTTTGGCTTGTTTGTTCCTAAGATGGAATGCTAATACTTGAGATTTACTAGGGTTTGGTTTGAGATTATTGCCGTCGTAATAGGTAGCAAGTTCTGTTAAGGCGCCTGTGAGAGTCTCCTCCACTTGTTCAAAGGTTTTATCCCGTGTGGCCACTGCTGCATCGTCAGCATATATCAACATTCGTGTCTGGTGGCTGATGGGAAGATCATTCGTATAGATTTTAAATAATATTGGAGCCAAGACACTACCCTGTGCAAGTCCATTTTTCTGCGTCCTCCATCGGCTGTTTTTAGATTATAAGGTTACATAGTAGCGTCTGTTCTGTAGCATGCATTTCACGAACATAGAAAGGGTGTAGTCCTTAGTGACATTACACACTTTCTGGGTAAGCAACTTATGGTTAACTGTGTACTATGCAGCACTGAGATCCAGGAATGCGACTCCAGTTACTTCTCCTCTCTGATAGCCGTCTTCGATGTACTGTGTGAGATTAAGGATTTGGCCACAGCATGATTTTCCTGGTCAGAATCCAGCTTGTTCGTTAATGAGGGCTTTGTCCACATAATCAGCTATGCGTTTCAGGATCATTCGCTCCAGCACTTTAAATAAATGACAAAGCAGTGAGGCAGGCCGAAAATTTTAGCTTCAGCTGGGTCTTTCCCTTGTTTTAGTAACGCAATAACCCGAGCTTTCCCTCCACAGTTTAGGAATTTGCATTGTTGTAATACAGTTATTCATTAGCTCTAGGATCCATGCTTGTACACTCGGTCCAAAATGTTTAATTTGCCCAGATCTCAGATCATCGAGGCCAGCGGCCTTATTGTTTTTCCAATCGTCGATGGCATCTTGTAGCTCCTGGATGAAGAACATGCGAGCTAGGAAGCTAATCTCCTCGTTCAGTTTTCTTTTAATTTTGCCATTCCTGATCTTCCTTTTAATTTTTCCGTACATGAGTAGTTGGTGAGCTATCTGATCAGGTGTAACTTCACTGTAATTTAGTTGTGGTTCTGTTGGGTCGTTGTTGAGACTTTTGGCCAGTTTCCATGCCTTCCTGCTGCTGTGTTTCATGTCCGTCTCTTGTAGGAGGTTACACCACTTTTCCTTTCTCGCTTCGGAGATACCAGACATCAGTACCTCACCTGCCTGGATCGTTTCCTCTGAGAAGGGGTCCTTATTGTACAGTTCTTCATACTTTTTCAGAGCTTCCTTGCTGCTACCATTGAGTCCAGCGATATACTGGGTGCGGCACCCTCTAGGTATGCGCCGTTGAGAGATTTTCTTGACAAAGTCCATAAAAGTTTCATATGATTGTATACCTGGCTTAATTTCCAAGATCTCCTTATCAAGGTCCTCTGTGAAAAGTTCCCAATGAGCTTTTTTGAAATTGAAGCTTCTCTTGAAGGACATTACATCTGATTTGATTACTGCAATAATGCAGCAAGTTATTGCTCTGTGTTGCGATCTTGGAATTGCGTCCTCGATTTGCTTTACAGTTTGCAGGGATACCTTTTCGGAGACAAAGATGTTATCTGGATTATATCCTCGTTTCCATCTTCCGCTGTTAAAATGATGCAGACAACTTTGGGTCATGTATCAATTTCAGTTTAGCCTGGTCTGCCCAGATCTCCAGCATTTCGCCATCGTCATTTGTCTCTTTATAACACCATGCGAGACCGTGACAGTTAAAATCTCCTAGTACAACTTTAATGTTTTTTGAATGGAAATTTCCAGGCTCCGTAAATTTGAACCTCGCACTGGGTGGTTTGTACACGGATGTTACAGTACATGAATGTAGCTCAATAGTTAAAATTTCTGTATTTTCTTCGCAGGTCAGAGCACAGGAGCATACGTCTAAGTTCGGTTTCACAAATATAGCACTTCCGTACCTTTCATGTGGTCTCTCAAGAACTAATTTCATACCCTGTATTTTTAGTCTATGGCTAGTTGGTGCTCTGTGTGTCTCTTGTAACACTAAAACATCACAGTTGTTTCTTTTGCACATGTCAGATAATAAAATTTCTTTATTTACAGATAAGCCTTCAATATTGCAGGAAGTTGTCACTAGTGATGATCTTGATAAAGGCCTTTTTTGAGTCTCTTCGGAGAACAAAATCGGTTACTTCCCTGTTGCTGCTTATGTCTTGGCTGGCTGCTGCACCATTCAGTCGTTTTGCAATTTGTTTTGATCTTCTGATGCCGTTACTAGTCAATAAACGACAGGATCATCTGCAAACAGTCTGCATCGGATGCTCAGATTGTCTGCCAATTCGTTTATATACATAAGGAACAGCAAAGGGACTATAACACTACCTTGGCGAACGCCAGAAATCACTTGTGTTTTACTGGATGACTTTCCGTCAGTTAATACGAATTGTGACCTCTCTGACAGTCAATCGCAAATCCAGTCACATAACTGAGACAATATTCCATAAGCACGCAATTTTACTACGAGCCGCTTGTGTGGTACAGTGTCAAAAGCCTTCCGGAAATCCAGAAATATGGAGACGATCTGAAATCCCTTGTCAATAGCACTCCACACTTCATGTGAATAAAGAGCTAGTTGTGTTTCACAGGAACGATGTTTTCTAAACCCATGTTGACTCTGTGTCAATAGATCGTTTTCGTCAAGGTAATTCATAATGTTCGAACACAATATATGTTCTAAAATCCTGCTGCATACCGAAGTTAACGACATGGGCCTATAATTTAGTGGATTGCTCCTACTACCTTTCTTGAATATTGCGTGACCTGTGCAACTTTCTAGTCTTTGGGTACGGATCTTTCGTCGAGTGAGGGGTTGTATATGATTGTTAAGTATGGAGCTAATGCATCAGCATACTCCGAAAGGAACCTAATTGGTATACAGTCTGGACGAGAAGACTTGCTTTTATTAAGTGATTTGAGTTGCTTCACTACTACGAGGATTTTTACTTCTACGTTAGTCATGTTGGCAGCTGTTCTCGATTCAAATTCTGGAATATTTACTTAGTCTTCTTTTGTGAAGGCATTTCGGAAGGCTGTGTTTAGTAAATCTGCTTTGGCAGCGCTGACTTCGATAGTATTTCCATTGCATCGCGCAGAGAAGGCATTGATTGTTTCTTGCCGCTAACATACTTCCCATACGACTAGAATCTCTTTGGATTTTCTGCCAGGTTTCGAGACAAAGGTTCGTTGTGGAAACTGTTATAGGCGTCTCGCATTGAAGTCCGCGCTAAATTTCGAGTAAGTATTAAAATCCATGGAGAAGAAATAAAAACTTTGAGGTTCGCCGATGACATTGTAATTCTGTCAGAGACAGCAAAGGACCTGGAAGAACAGATGAACGGAATGGCCAGTGTCTTGAAAAGAGGATTTAAGATAAACATCAACAAAAGAAAAACTAGGATAATGGAATGTAGCACAATTAAATGAGGTGATGCTGAGGGAATTGGATTAGGAAATGAGACACTTAAACTTGTAGATGAGTTTTGGTAATTGGGCAGCAAAATAACTTATGACGGTCGAAGTAGAGAGGATATAAAATGTAGATTGGCAATGGCAAGTAAAGTGTTCCTGAAGAAGAGAAATTTGTAAACATCGAGTATAGATTTTAGTGTCAGGAAGTCTTTTCTGAAAGTATTTGTATGAAGTGTAGCCATGTATGGGAGTGAAATATGGACGACAAACAGCTTAGACAAGACGAGAACAGTAGCTTCTGAAATGTGGTGCTACAGAAGAATGCTGAATGTCAGATGGGTAGATCACGTAAGTGATGAGGAGGTTCTGAACAGAATTGGGGATAAGAGAAATTTTGGCACAACTTGACTAGAAGAAGAGATCGGTTGGTAGGACATGTTCTGAGGCATCAAGGGATCACCAATTTAGTATTGGAGGAAGCGTAGAGGGTAAAAATCTTAGAGGGAGACCAAGAGATGAATACACTAAGCAGATTCAGAAGGATGTAGGTTGCAGTGATTACTCGGAGATGAAGAGGCTTGGATAGGATAGAGAAGCATGGAGAGCAGCATCAAAGCAGTCTTTAGACTGAAGACCGCAATAACGTATTTACTAAATGTACGATATAAGATTTTGGTTGTGGTATTTCGTACGGGCCTCTGTTTGTTTTAGATATTCTGCACAAACCCGCAAACGTAGCTGAGGGAATTAACGAGCGCTTGTGTAGTAGCTCTTGGCTCGGGGCAGCTTGTCTGTAAGTTAGAGGTGGAAGTAATTTTCGGGCCACTATTTGGCTACCGATGGTTTCGATCATCAGACTTTGCGTCAGTGAGCTGGATTAAATCCGCAACCACTGTGCGATCTCTCGAGGTGTGAGGGCATGATGGGGTGACGCTGTTGATGGTGAGCTGTCGGCCGGTACCCTTGTTACCATGCGAGAGGAGGAGGCTGTTTTGTAACAGAGGATCACTCTACGTCTTCCCTGCATCCAACAACACAACATTACACCGTACAAGCAGTCAATACAGTCATACACATGATACAAACCTGGCAGCTGGTGTCATGACGGAGGAAGGCATCGACAAACCCTGTTCACTGGACCTTGCCTAAGATGAAAAAGTGGCAGTACCGTATTGGTCTTCTCTCATTTAAATATGGAACTGACTTCAACTTGTCTGAATAGGTACAGTATTTATTGTCATAATGCATAGCCTTTTTTAAACTACAAGGGTCACTCCAAAAGAAATGCCCACAATTTTTGTAAAAATACAGTTTTCATTCTGCATGTGCGAAAGTTTTATAGTGTGTAGATACCTCCTTCCCACTTGTTTTCAAACTTAGTTCAACCTGTTCCCGTGACTGATGCCGTCACAGCGTGTCTTCAAGATGGCTGCTACACTTGACTTTCGTCAGAAGCAACGTGCTATCATAGAATTCCTGTGCTGTGAAAACGAGACAGTGGGAAACATCCACAAGATGTTGAAAAAGCTGTATGGAGATGCTGCTGTCGATCGCAGTACAGTTAGTCGGTCGGCAAGCAGGTTACGTGATGAAAGCGGGCACGGCAATATTGAGGATTGTCCTCACAGCGGCAGGACTCGTACTGCACACACTCCAGACAATGTGCAGAGAGTTAACGAATTGGCGACTGCTGACAGACGCATCACAGCGAACGAATTGTCACGCTACGTTGGGATAGGGGAAGGAAGTGTTTGCAGAATACTGAAAGTGTTGGCGTTAAAAAATATTTGTTCCAGGTGGGTTCTCAGGATGTTGACAGTGGCTCACAAAGAAACAAGAAAAACGGTATGCAGCGAATTTTTGGAACAGTACGAGAATGGTGGCGATGAATTTCTTGGAAGAATTGTGACAGGTGATGAAACATTGCCCCATCATTTTTCACCAGAGACGAAGAGGCAATCAAGGGAGTGGTATCATACAAATTCAGCCAAGAAAAAAAATTCAAAACCACACCTTCTACTGGAAGAGTTATGGCTAGAGGTGGTTTTCGATTCCGACCTGGCTCCATGATGACTATCATCTCTTTGGGAAACTGAAAGACCCTCTTCATGGAACAAGGTTTGAAGGTGATGACTCCATTGTGCACGCTGCCAAACAGTGGCTCCAACAGATTGGTCCAGAATTTTACCATGCGGGTATACAGGCGCTGGTTCCACGATGGCGTAAGGCAGTTGAGAGGAACGGAAATTATGTGGAGAAATGAAAATATTGTTCCTAAAGGATGTATCTACACACTGTAAAACTTTCAAACTTGTAGAAAAAAAGATTGATTTTAAAAAAATAGTGTGTATTTCTTTGGGAGTGACCCTCGTATAAATCAAATTGTAAATTCAAGCTTCAGGAGAACGCCCATACCCAGTCACAGTTTTTTGAACGCTGAGAGGGTTACAGTAGCTAAAAGAGACTGTTCCTAAAGAGCTGGTCCTGTTTGTCGTCAACTAATACTCTGAGATAGCCCGCTTGCCCAAATTTGTGTAATGCGTTTTTCAGATTTTGATTTAAGTAAGCAACTTGACACTCATCCGAAAACTACGAACAGACCGGAAATATTAATTTCTTTTAGACAGGAAAGTATTAATGTGTTCTTTTCATCTGATGAAAGCCATTCGCCAGGCACAGAAACGAAACTACTGCTGTCGCCAGGAGAAGGTCAAATTTGCTTCTCTGCGTCAGGCTGCCAACTTTCTTTACTCCAGGTGCCAGGCAGACTTACTTCATTTCCTCATTCGCCCAGAACTCTAAAGAGTTCTACGATGGCATCGTCCAGTGCTCAAAGGAAAGCTTTCTTTATTTTAGAACGGTAAATACTGAGAGATCGGCAGTGGTAGTGTATTGAACAGCCATTATTTTGTGACTAACTAACGTGTTTCGTACGGAGGTTGATGCAATGTATGAATTCACCGCCCTGCCAACTTTCCGCCCCACTAGAAATCTGGGAACTCTCCGCCTCGTACTCGCGTCCATTGAGTCCCGTCCCACCTCCAGCCGGACCATCCTAATTGCTCTACCTGTTCCCTGGACTCATCCGAATTCCGCCCGCACAGTCCCATCTGCCTGTTAGTACCGACTATCTCTCTAGTTTTCGTAGACTTCACATTGTGCTACTTGGATATTACCATCTCAGTAGTTGCGATATGGAAGTTTCAACGACAATTTGTGGTAAGCATAGTTGCCACTATGAAGGTTATTCTTACACAGTGAGGAAACGAAGGAAGATGGGACTGTGATTTGCGCTGTTCAGAAAGAGAAGCATTGCCGTGGAAAGCTTAAAATCAAGAATTCTACGGAGCACGAGCATCAATGTGGAGCTCCGTATGACGCACGGTTGGAGGTACAGAGGACTCTGAAACAGGCAATGAAGAGGGCACGAGAGGAAGATACGTCTACTTCCAAAATCTATTCAGAGGAGCTAGGTAGCTTGCATAATAGAGGGTACGACTTTGTGACAGAAATGCCAGAGCAGCGAACAACGAAGAGGACGTTATACAAGTAAAGGGCAAAGTCGCAGGGAAGTGAGAGGGATCCAGAGACAAGAGAAGAGACTGAACTTAAAGCAGAGCTAATAACTATGAATGATGGCAGCAGTTTCCTGTTAAGCGACGATAAATAAGAAGAGAGGTTAATAGTTTTTTTGTAGAAGAGAAGGGAGAAAGGCTCTAAGAAGTAAACGAGACTTTTTTATGGATGGTACTTCAAGTGCTGTAGCAAACAGTTTTCTCAGATATATACATGCAGATTTTGGAGGTAATAAAAATGAGACTAATATCTACCCAGTCGCATTATTACCAAATTGCCTGTGGTAAAGAGACTGCAACAAGAATATTACAAACTGTGATTTTTAGTTGAATGTGCCATCCAAGTTCTAGAAACACTCTCACGCTGTGGCTGATATAGAAGGAGTCAGACGTTAACTGTTAGTTAACGCTTCTTTTTATTTCATTGTCTGTTAAAACAAAAACGAATGAGTAATGTTTGTTTTTAAATTTTTTGTTACTTACTATTTTGATAATTCAACTGTTATCTTTCCAAGACAGTCAAAGATCACTGACAGATGTCAGAAAAGAAAATATTACTATTACTTTCATTGGATTCTTCTTCATTTGCTCTTTCTTCAACTAATACACTGTCTTCTTTGGCATGAGAGTTTGTGCAAAATTTTCTACGTTTCCTTTAAGTACTTCAGTTTTATCAAGAACCACCTCCTTCATAGGTTCTTAATTTTTGTTAGTCTCGTCAATTTTTTGATTATCTAGAAACGCACTCTTGAACTATAATATTTTTGAGCCTTCTTTCATGTGCTTTGGGTTGAGTGCTTCTCTGACGTAAGTTTAACAAATTTCAGCACTGAACCAGCCAAAAAATGGCCCTTCAAAAACCTGGCCGCAATTTACTTGTTTATTTATTTATTTACTTATATTGTGCTCCACTTGGACAACGTTGCTGTGAATGTGTTCTAAACCAAATTTCTGCATAAATTGATAGAATCTTTTCTTTTTAACTTTTAATCAGTAAGAACTCTATACGTTAAAACATATACAGATCAGATCTAATAACACTGAAATTGTTACGTGCAACATATAGTATGGCTAGTACCGTACGGCTTGAGCAGGCTAGCTCTCGTACCCAGGGGATTAGCGGTCCCTTTCTCGACCTTATCTGGCCAGAAAATTCACAGGGCGGAGAATACACGACACCGGTTGCTGTCAGCCCGTCAGGTTTCATTTGCAAACGTTGTACAACAGTATCGCAACATCAACATCTATATGCCACAAGCCACCTTAAGGCGTCTGGTGGAGGGTACTTCGTGTACCAATGGCACTTTTCCTCTTTCCTGTTCCAGCTGCGCTTGGTGCACATTAAGAACGGATGTTTGTGAACTTCTGCATCTGGTCGAATCTCTCATCTTGTACATTCATGATTCGTTTGGAAAATATACATAGGAGGAAGCAATTCACTCCTAGACTCTTCTAGGAACGTACTTTCCTGGAATTTTAGCAGTAAAACACATCGTGGTGCCGAACGTTTCTCTTACGGCGTCGAACCTGTGATAAAACGCAATGGTTTTCTTTTGACTTCCTCTGTTTCCTCTTTCAGTCCTTTCCAGTAAGGCTCACAGACTGCCGAGCAGTACCCAAGTATTGGTTTGCAAACTACCTTCTTTGTTGGTGACTACGCTTCCTGAGGATTTTTCCCATGAATCTCTGACTAGCAGTTATCGTACAATTAGTTTTATATGGTCATTCCCCGCTCCGTACGTTTGCTCTCTAGTGCATAGTACATGGGATTACTTCCAGTGACTGTTTAACAATCATGTCAGCATACAATATGGCGTCTCTCCGGCTGTTAGTTGTCAGTTTGTTACATTTGCTAATGTTGAGGGCGAATTGCAAATTCATGTCCCAAGCGTCGATCCTAATCAAGTCTTCCTGCGTTTCGCTACAATTTTCTCGCGTGTCTACTTCTCAATATACAACAGCACCATCCGTGAATAGCCCTATAGCGCCTCCTGTGTTATCCGCAACGTAAGCGACGTATTTTGTGAACAGTAATAGTCCTATAACAGTACTGTTACAACAAACATTGATATACATTCTTTATCGCCGACATTACAGTTATGCAATGTCCACTGTAATCGACGGGGAATGAAGTGCATATTTCTCAGGATTTGCGGGAATATAAATTTGGATAACGACACAGGCGCGACCACTTATGTATCAATTGAGAGCGACCTATCGGCAGTCGCCCTCCTGTCGCGCAGGGTGACAAGTGACGGGCAGAATTGGTTCAAAGAACCAGCAAATGCGGCGGCCGTTTGAAATTAATGCCCTTAAGTTCAATAGATTACAGTGCCACTTGCACGATTTAGAACACTACAGCGCGTCTAGGCATTACAGTCGTCAGTCTTTAAGAATCTTTTGCTTTTTGTCCCGCGAACAACAATGTTCTTAGAGACGGAGAACAAGTTCAGATAACAAGGACGAAAAAAAAAAACCGACCGCCCTCCTCGTAACAATATTATACATGCACTCGCTGCAGTGATTTCGGGAAACGAAAAGCCACTCTCCGTGCGATCCATGGAATACGACTAATGTGATGTAAACTAAGGATAGTCTCCAGACAAATCTTTCATCAAAGCCTTTCCAGCACTTACATTTATTCGAGGGTTGGAACTTTAATAGTGGCAACTATTTATTTATAGCTCGTTAGAAATACTTTTACTGACCTTCAAAGTAGTCACCAGAATTGTGTATAGCCCGTTGCCAGCGATGTGGAAGCTGTAGGACTCTCAGCAGTGCCGGATGTGTTGACATCTCGAGCGGCGCTGTCTATTGCCCGACGAATTTGTAGCAGTTCTGAAGCGAATGCCGTGAAGTCTTTCCTTCAGCTTAGAAATCGAGTTGAACTTACTAGGGCTTAAGTCAGGGGAGTGCAGTAGGTGATATAGATCTTAGCAGGGAAAGTCAAACAAATTAGTAACAGCCTGCACTCTACGTGATTGAACATTGTCCTGCAAAATTATGGTCAGGTCCTGCACAGAAAGTGTCATCGCTTCTGTCTCTAAGCTGATCGTTGGTTGTGTTCCAAAAATTAACAGCATAGTGACAGAAGTGATGACACTTTCTTCACGGCATTAGATTCAGAACTGCTACAAATTCGTCAGGCAATAGACTGCGCCGCTCGAACTGTCAACACAACTGGCACTGCTAAGAGTATCCTACGACTTCCACTTCGCTGACAACGGGTTATACACAATGCTGGTGACTACTCTGAAGGTCAGTAAAACTTTGAAACACGTGTCTATTTCGTACGAGCTGTACAAATAGTTGCCACTATTAAAGTTCCAACCCTCGTATTTTATGACAATAGATTTGTCTTTATCTACAATGCTTTTCCTACTGTTACTAGTCTGCATTTTATATCCTTTTATATTCGATGACAACAAATTTGTCTTTCTCAGAAATGCTTTTCCCGCTACTGTTAGTCTGCATTTTATATCCTTTTATATTCGATGACAACAAATTTGTCTTTCTCAGAAATGCTCTTTCCGCTATTGCTAGTCTGCATTTTATATCCTTTTACATCCGATGATAACAAATTTGCCTTTCTCAGAAATGCTTTTCCCGCTATTGTTAGTCTGAATTTTATATCCTCTCTATTTCTATCGCCAGCTGTTGGGCTGCTCAAGCAGCAAAACTCGTCTATTTTTAGTGTCTCATTTTCTAATCTAATTTCTTTAGCACAACCTAATTTAATTAAACTGCTCTCTGTTACTGTAGTTTCACTTTTGTTGACGTCCATTTCATAATCTATTTACAAGCTAACTTTTATTCCATTCGACTGATCTTCCAAGCTGCTGGTCGTGTCCGAGTAAATTACAATATAGTGAAGAAAACTTAAAGTTTTTATGTATTCTGCATGAAGGTGAATTTCTTTCCTAAAATTCTCCTTCTTTTTTTATTTGTGCTCATGTTGAGATTGAATAATATGGAAGGTAGACTACAATCTTGTCTCACATTTTTCTCAGTAATTAGCCTTCAACTCTTATGAATGCACTCTTTTTCTTTGCAAGTTTTAGCCGGCCAGAGTGGCCAAGCGATTCTAGGCGCTACAGTCTGGAACCGCGCGACCGCTACGGTCGAATCCTGCCTCGGGCATGGATGTATGTGATGTTCTTAGGTTAGTTAGGTTTAAGTAGTTCTAAGTTCTAGGGGACTGATGACCTCAGCAATTAAGTCCCATAGTGCTCAGAGACATTTGAACCATTTTTTTGCAAGTTGTAGATAAGTCTTCGCTCAGTGATTCGAAGAACCCATTCGTGTTAATGTTTTCAGTAATTTTGCTAAGTGACTGGTACACAAAACATCTTCCACCACAAACCAAAAGGTGGAATGTGGAACGTAGCTATAGATATAGGTACGCTTCTACCAGTAATTAAACTCTTCTAACAGATCATTCGTAATTAGAACACTGACAAAAACCGTGGAGTACCTGGAAGACGTGATCTGATGTCAGCATAACTTCGTACTCGTACAGACCATGGGCCGGTATGTAAATGCTGAGAGTTGCAAGTCTCTGTTAGAGGTAGTGCGTTAGTCTTGTCATGTTTAGTGGTTTTACCAGGCCGGTAGAGTATATAAAGAAACTGAACAGCGTCAAGTGTCGTGTGGCCACTGTGAAGGAGACGGAGATGCTATGTACTCGTGTGAGACAGCTCTATCAGCACCTGACAGATTTTGAAACGGGCCTCACTGTGTGTCTCCATTTGGCCGACTGGTCTAATCGTACAATATCTATATCTGTAGTGCATTCGGATGTGACAGTCGCCCAGTGGTGGACAGCATGGAAACACCTCGGCAGACACAGGTGTCGTCAAGGTTATGGTGGACCATGTATGACCACCACAAGGGAGGATCGCCTTATTGTGCAACAAGCACATCATACCCGCCTACTATCAGAGTACAGGGTATCGATTCCTGCAAAATTCTATGTCACCCTTCATCACTGGTCGGAGACTAGGAACAGCAGAAGTAGGTAATCACCGCACCATGCATTGGTTGCCATCAACACCACGTCACAAACGTCTGCGTTAGGAGCGGTGTCGTGACCTGGATCCAAGGACTGCTGACGAGAGGCGTCGCTTCGTGTTAGGCGACGAATCGCGGTTCTGCAGTACCCTGAATATCCATTGTGAGCGGATATGGCGGCGACCTGTAGTGAGGTCCCATTCTTCCAGTGATTAGTAGAGGCATAGCAGTACTGTTCTTGGACCCATGGTGTCAGAAGCCATCGGGCAGGTCACAACTGGTTCTGGCTGATGGAACTGTCACGGCATAATGGTGCTCCACAGATATCCTGAAGCTTCACGCGTAACCCCCCCATGCGACAGTAAAGTGGTGCCATTTTTCAGCAGAATAATGTTCGTCCATACATGGCACTTATCTCTACGAACTGTTGGCGTGATGTCGTGGCCAGCAAGATCCCCAGATTTTTCTCCGATAGACCATGAGTGGGAAATCGCGGACGTCAACTTCATCCCAGCACCACTATCGAAGATATCGACGACTCGTTACAATGGTTGTGGGCCAGCTCGTCTAAGCACAGATACAACGGCTTCGCGAAGCTCTTTCCAACCGAATCAGTGCACGCATCCGGGTCACAGAGGATGAAACTTCGTATGATAAGTGGGGTCATACTGCCAAATTATTTGAAAATCTGTCTCGATTTTACAATCACCGAAATGGCATCACGTGCCATCTCAACCAGTAAAATTTCATTTCTGTTCCTCCTCCACCTTACTTTTTTTTTGTCAGGCAGTGAACCGTGACTTATTAACCTCCTATCAGAAAGTGTCTTCTGTAGTTATTAGTACATTTTTTTGAGTCTCGGGGTATTTCGCTTGTCGTGTCTTCTTTATCGTTCATACGAGGTGGAAGAGTTTGGCCATGGCTGTTTCTCCCATGAATACGAATAATTCTGAGGAATCTGAGTACATTATTTCGACATGTATATTTCAGTGCTCTTTCAAATTCTTCTCGACGTATCGCGCCCATCGTGTCGATTTCAGTCCCTTCTTATTCCCATTCCATAATATCGCCTTCAAGTTGCTTTCCTTAACAAAGTCGTTCTGTACACTTCTTCCACATTTATGCCCCCTGTCTGAGCTCATGATGTTCGTACAGCTACTTGTGCTTTTTTCAAACAGCCTCTGATTTTCGTATACACGATATCTTCATTTCCTAAAGCCGTGCGTGCTTCTATAGATTTGTTAGGCTTTTCTGCTTTGCCACTTTGCCCCTTCCAGTTTTCCAGTGGATAATAATATTAAGTAATGATGAGTTTTATGGGAATTGCAAGATAAAACCGTATGAATTCATCATTATTATCAAGGCTTCAAGACTTTGTAACTACAAGCCTAAGGAAACGATGGGTGGATTTCCTGCACATAAATGGACAAGCCAAAATGACCAAAAACTTGTTGAAACACGTAAAAATTTTAACCTTAAAATGACGTCAACACATTTTAAAAAGAACCCACCTAAACAAGAAACTTGGCAGGCACCCAATACTTTATTGATGAATTTCAAATCGACCATGTAGCAATTTCATACCCAAACTACAAAGAAATTTTAAATGTCCAAGTTAGGAAAGGAGCTAATATAGATTCTGACCAGTATTTAATGCGAATAAGAGTAAAACTTCAACCTCAAGAAATCTTCATACAAAAATTGTTATCCCAAAATTTGACACTGCTAACATAACCTCATCTCTAACAAGCGAACTTGACAAAAAAACAATTCAACAATTGGCAAAGCCTAAAAGAAAAGTTCATCACAAAGGCACAAAATTTTAGTCCGCTTCGAAATAAACAAAACCACCCTTGGTGGAAAGCGGATTATGAAACAGCAGTTAAGTGTAGGCGTGAGGCATTCAAAAATTTGAGTAGCAACAAAACTGAAAATGTGTACAACACCTTTCCAATCGTAAGAAAAGAAACATCAATATTAATCCGACTCGCCTGCCGCTGTGGCCGAGCGGCTCTAGGCGATTCAGTCTGGAGCCGCGCGACCGCTACGGTAGCTGGTTCGAATCCTGCCTCGGGCATGGATGTGTGTGATGTCCTTAGGTTAGTTAGGTTTAAGTAGTTCTAAGTTCTATGGGACTGATGACCTCAGATGTTAAGTCCCGTAGTGCCAGAGCCATTTGATTAATCCGACTCACTATAAGAAACTATGAAATTCAAGGAACTTTAATAAAACATGCAAAACAAAACTAACTGGTCACCAACATCAAAATCTTTGCTTCAAAAATGAAAATGGCTGTTTGGCTTTTAACAATCAGGAAAATTGTAAGGAACTTGCTAATTATTTTGAAAAACTTTTAAACGGTCCAGAACCAGCGAATAAATTCCAACCACAGCAAATTAATAACATCATCCGTAACTACAACGTACATGACGCAATCGAAATAATTAAACAAATTAAGAAACTTAAAAACAATAAAGCATTCGGAGAAGACGGTATAATTGCAGAACTACTAAAATCAGTTGGCCCTAACACTAAACTAACAGGGCATATCTGGCAAACTGAGAAAATACCTGAGGACTCGAAAACTGCCCTAATTCATGCATTGCATAAAAAAGGGGATAGAACCGATGTTAACAGCTACCGAAGAATCTCTCTTCTCCCGGTCACACACAAAATTCTCTCGCATTGTTTATCTGATCGAGACCAAGAACAGTTAGAACCTAAAATTGGTGAATAACAAACAGGATTTAGACCAAACAGATTCTGTCCGGAACAAATTCTTAATTTAAAACCAATCCAAAGTAAACGGTCCGGAAAAAGCTGCAAAGAAATATCGCTGTCAAAAAATAACAACTGCTTTCATATTAACGCAAAATATTTATAATAAAAAATCACTTTCTAAATTCAGTAAACTTAGGCATTACAGCACTTTAATCAAACCTGAATGTCTCTATGGAGCAGAAGCTTTAATTTTAAATAGGAAGAAGGGTACTGAAGAAATTCAAAAGAAGGAAGGAAAGATTACTAGGAAAATAGTAGGCCCCAAAATTACTGATGGAGAAAGTTACAGGCTGAGAAGTAATAAAGAAATAGAAGCATACACAGACATACATGGTGACATGAGAAAACGAAGACTTAAATTTTATGGGCACATTTAAAGAATGGCACCCACTAAGTTGAAAAAGCAAACTGTAGAATTCTACGAAAGCGGAGGTAAGGCCAAAACTGAGCCAAGTAAATGGATCGCTGCGACTAAGGAGGACCTTAAAGCACTTGGTATAACTCAGGCAAACTTTACAGATAGAAAAACGTACAGGCAAAAGAAATTTGCTTGAAAAGTTTGTCACAGGGAAATTAGAAAACGAACGGGAACAGCGTGGTCTGATGAAAGAAAGAGACTTCATTCTGAAAGGGTGAAACAAATTTGGATACAAAGGAAGGCCAACCATCAAAAGAGACATTGATGGATTGTAACTCGCGTGGTCCTACTGGGCCCATATGTGAATAATAATAATAACAATCATCATCATTGCAAAACAAATAACAGTTAACAACGGATATTATACGCGCGAAATGAATCATGTTATCAACAGGGAGAAAAGGAATAAGAAACAGGAACTAGCTAGGGATAAAAAGATAATTACTGTCTCGTATTTTGGGAAGATATCAGAGAAACTGGCGAACATATTTAGGGGAGCATTATTAAAAGAAAATTGGGTATATCTAAAGTGCAGTGTGCATCATGTGATGCGGAATACATAGGACAAAATTTTCGATAAGAGAGTGGACAACTACATTAGATCGGAAGTGGCCAAACGTATATATAAGACTGGTCACCTGCTAAAAGGCACTGAAGAGTATTTAATGGAGACGCACGTAGAGAAGCAAGGAAGAAAGTTTGACGTTCTTGAGCTGCTCAAAATAACTGTTCACTACGACAGATTCTATAATGTGCTTAATATAACAAACAAGAGAGAGCGATAATGCTTTCTTCCAAGCTTTCATCGCTCTTTTTTATGTTAGCTTTAATAAATTTTATATGAGCATTTTGCATAAATACTATTGGTTTATTCGTTTGTTGTTTCTTCACGTCCCCCATAACATCTCTGGAATACTGTGGAACGGCTGATGGCTCAGAGGTATCACTATTGCAAACAAGGGAAACTCCAGTATTGATTGTATAAATTTGAATTTGTATTATATTATTGCATATCACCTTTAATCACAGAGTGATCATCTTCACTGCTACACTAAGTCCAGTGGACTCATACGATCATGCAAAAAATATAGCTTCAAACATAGGTGTTCATAGTGAAGAACATGCCAACTGTGTTGTTGTGGTCTTCAGTCCTGAGACTGGTTTGATGCAGCTCTCCATGCTACTCTATCCTGTGCAAGCTTCTTCATCTCCCAGTACCCACTGCGACCTACATCCTTCTGAATCTGCGTAGTGTAGTCATCTCTTGGCCTCCCTCTACGATTTTTACCCTCCACGCTGCCCTCCAATACGAAATTGGTGATCCCTTGATGCCTCAGAACATGTCCTACCAACCGATCCCTTCTTCTAGTCAAGTTGTGCCACAAACTTCTCTTCTCCCCAATCCTATTCAATACTTCCTCATTAGTTATGTGATCTACTCATCTAATCTTCAGCGTTCTTCTGTAGCACCACATTTCGAAAGCTTCTATTCTCTCCTTGTCCAAACTATTTATCGTCAATGTTTCACTTCCATACATGGCTACACTCCATACAAATACTTTCAGAAATGACTTCCTCACACTTAAATCTATACTCGATGTTAACAAATTTCTCTTATTCAGAAACGCTTTCCTTGCATTGCCAGTCTACATTTTATATCCTCTCTACTTCGACCATCATCAGTTATTTTGCTCCCCAGAGAGCAAAACTCCTTTACTACGTTAAGTGTCACATTTCCTAATCTAATACCGTCAACATCACCCGACTTAATTCGACTACATTCCATTATCCTCGTTTTGCTTTTGTTGATGTTCATGTTGTATCCTCCTGTCAAGACACTATCCATTCCGTTCAACTGCTCTTCCAAGTCCTTTGCTGTCTCTGACAGAATTACAATGTCATTGGCGAACCTCAAAGTTTTTATTTCTTCTCCATGGATTTTAATACCTACTCCGAACTTTTCTTTTGTTTCCTTCACTGCTTGCTCGAGTTAAGATTGAAGCTAATTAAATTTAAGTTTGAATGTTAACTGCTAGTTGGCATGTTCTTCACTGTATACACCTAAATTTGATGTTATACTTTGAGCGTGATTATGGACTTATTCCTGTACTGAGGATGATCTCTCTGTGATTGAAAGAGATTTGTAATAACAAAAAACGATTTCAAATTGATACGACCAATACTGCAGTTTCCCTTGTTTGCAATACTTGTTGTTTGGTTGTGGTGCACAAATTTCCTGATGAAATCCAATCTCAGTGGAACCAGTTGGCACCGTACACTTCTTTCCAGAACTAGTCAGTGCATGGAAAGACAAGTATTATGATTTAAAGCAGATGTAGCCGATGTTACCACTACGGAAAGGAGCACTCCGATTATGGGCGGCAACAGGAAGAAGCGAAACGGAGAATCAGGTGTCGCTTATTTTCAAGTAAGGCGTGTAATTTATGTCCGGATACTTATAATACGTTTTTATTTTGAGACTACTTCGTGCTTTTTAAGAGCGTGTGAAAGAAGCGTTGAAAGTAGGTAACCAGACGATGGTAGCTTGACTCCTGAAACTCGTGGCTCTGGATTACATTCCTCACGTATGTGTGGAATTTGTCTGTTTTCTGCTAAACAACGAAAACTATCAACGTCACAACAGCTCCTCCAATCTTTAAGAGGGAAAATATTACAGTGTAAGAGACAATTTAAATAATATCCGAACCTGGCACTTCTCTTCACATAGTGTTGCGTAACAAATGAAAGTGGTTGTTTGAATATGGATGGCTGATTTGTAATACCTGATATTGCAGTAGGCATACTTCTCACTAGGTTATGAACCGCTCGTCGCTGTGACCGCAAGTATGTTCGGCGCATGGATAACGTCATCAATCGGCTTACCTTGCCACTAGCCAAAGCTACTCTGCGAAGCGCCTCTGCACCACGGTGGGAAACATATCGAGGGCAAACGGTGTCGACGGAATGTGAAGGCTGATGGTCTTGGACCCAGCTACAGGGTAATGTGACCAGTTCCGGTTTCATCAAACCATCTTCAGATGCGATAATGTCGGCTACTGTAGAAACCTGCTGTTCGCCAGTTCCGTAATAGAAAGAACGAAGGACGGAACATTATGGCTTATCGTCCCGTCGACATCGTGGTAATTAGAGACGGAGGACAAGCTCGCATTGTTTCTAAGATGGGGAAGGAAAACGACCGTGCCCTTTCAGAGGAACCATCTCGGCATTAGCCTGGAGAGATTTAGGGAAATCACGAGAAATCTAACTCAGGATGGTCGGAAGCCGATCTGGACCGTAGTCCTTCTAAATGTCACTGCGTCACCTCGTTCGGTGCTACGCAGTAGAACAGCATTGTTCTATGACGTAGCATGTAAATTTGTGTATTGGAACTACTCAGATCTGAAGACAATCTGGTTAAACTGAAACCGGTCGCAATTTTACAAATATAAAGGAGGAGGAGGAAATTAGTGTTTAACGTCCCGTCGACAACTAGGTCATTAGAGACGGAGCACAAGCTCGGATTATGTAAGGATGGGGAAGGAAATCGGCCGTTGCCTTGCAAAGGAACCATCCCGACATTTGCCTGGAACGATTTAGAGAAATGACGGAAAACCTAAATCAGGATGGCCGGAGACGGGTTGAACAGTCGTCCTCCCGAATGCGAGTCCAGTGTGCTAGCTACTGCGCCACCTCGTTCGCTGTTTACAAATGTATGCAATCTGGACGGACAATGAAATCTATTACACAACCATTGATTCCGAATTTTCTCCAAACATGTCAGTTTGGTAAATGATACAAGGGCAGAGCGCTATTAATTCACTCTCTTTAGTTAATGCTATGGTAAGCACCAGTGTAAAAAAATTGATGGGCATACAACGAAGAAGGCAGCTCCGGATGAACTGATAGTGTTTTATTTAGTGGCCAGGGAATAATAATGTAACATGGAAGAATCGTGTACGTCACGCATCGTTGGGTCGGCCTAGCCGCAATTGACCTAGAATTAATCTTCGAATGCGGGGAATAATGGAAAATTTGAGTCAGCCTACCATACCCAGAATTTCTCATCATGATGCCATATACACGACAGAAGTTTACCTACTGCATAGCATGTCGATGAGTAGGTCAACCCACGCCCTAATTCCGGGAGCACAAGCTACTCCGACACCTTGAAATGTGTATTCACCTGCCACATCAATATTCAGACCGTTGAAGACGTACCTCCGCTATTTCTCTATGCCCAGCTCCCGCTTGCATTCACTACTGTGCGATTAGTCTCTGTGCCTGTTGCAGTTATTGATGCTCGTTTTCATTCTGACACCGTTTTTGATACGCGAGTACACCTAAAATTGTACTTCCCTGCAGGGATACTGTTGAGTAGAGCGTTCTAAAACGACACTAACAGGCGTCTCCCTCTCTCACATGGACTTTTAGCAACTGAAGCTCTAATACCTTTTTTTTTTTTTTTGAGTAATTCAGTGTCTGAAACTAATACTCTCTTTCACAAAATGCATCCTCTCTTTTATTTGACCAGGCTCTTAGAAACCGAGTCTTATTCGCAACTTCCCGAACTTTGATCCGTTTTATCCTGTTCTGCTTCGAGGAATAGATGAAGAACTGCTGAATTGTTTTTGGAATTTGCAGCTTTATCATTTCCTTTACGTCAACGCAAGTCGAGGTTGTGCGATCTATAATCGTAAGTCTCCTTCTGGTGTAAGACCATATCTTACAAGGTGAACCTGTGAATAAACGTATCGACGAGATCACATGTTTCGCATATGATAATTTCGCAGAGGTGAATGTTGTTTAATTTTCAATTACTTGCAATTTTTTGTTCATAATCATGTATCACATGACTTTGACACTAATGACAGAACGTTGCTGTTTACATTCCTCCCCACGATATTCCACTTTAAGTGAGGGTGGATTGCCGGCCCCCGTGACCGAGCGGTTCTGGGCGCTTCAGTCCGGAACCGCACTGCTGTTACGGTCTCAGGTTCGAATCCTGCCTCGGGCATGGATGTGTGTGATGTCCTTAGGTTAGTTAGGTTTAAGTAGTTCTAAGTTCTAGGGAACTTATGACCTCAGATGTTAAGTCCCCTAGTGCTCAGAGCCATTTGAACCATTTTGACGGTGGATTTCCTCTAGGTGATTTCGTTTGTTGTTCTTCGTTAAATAGCCATAGATCTATTTGTCTGTTACGGTATGATGCCGATTGTGGTCCTTGTACACATAGCTGAATTCGAGACAATACGACCAAATACGTTCTATAGTTCTTGGCAGAATTGTTATATCGACCTCTGGCTCTATGATTTAGGTCTTTGGGGCTACTTGGCTTCATCTTTAGGAACGCACTAGAGATTCATTGGTTAATGAATTTCGGTAAAATATATTTCCTCAGATGTATTAATGATTTTAATGTAGGGCCATCTGTATACAACTGAATAAAACAAAGATTTGTTTTCCAGGGGCGTTTCGCCTCACTTTACCTGTTATCAGGTTAACGCGGTGGAAGGGCGTTTGTGCAGTTCGTGACCTGTGCCGAATATTTCCTAGTGCCACAGGTGTAACAACAGCTTTACCAGTAATGCAAAAAGAGCTGGTGTAAAGCACCATCACCACACACAGCCATTGACGATGCCTTAATAAATTGAGGTAAGACACGTCAAATGAAGTAAACGTTGCCTTCATCCAGTTGCATATAGACAGTCCTAAGTTAAAACTCATAAATATAAACAACAACTGGCGTTTGGAAGATCCTTATCATTAAAGATAAGACAGCCACGAAATTCCAGAGCCTTATAACGAAGATTCAGCAGCTTCTGCTCTGCAGTCGCTTATCAGCGTACCAACTAAAGTAAGAAAAGTGACCTTTTCCGAACTGAGTCAGACCGAGCAGTTGTTTCGCTTTTGTAACGCACAACCAATCACAAGATCGCTAACAGAGATGATCAGTAAGCAAAGAAGAGCATTATCGAAGGAAAGAGCTCACGTTAACGCCGTTCGCACAGATTGGTTTCAACGCGAAGTTCGAGGAATATTCCAGTTACAGCTGGAACCGCGAATGCCACGAATCTCAGCAGCATACAGAGAGACACAGAGGGTTGATAGAACCACACGTATCTAGTAGAACGTCGATCGATTATATTAAATTTACAGAATATCATATGACGTCCTTATCTGCTTAAAGTTGGGACAAAGCTTCTATGGTGTAAATTCCATTGCCCAAAAAATTATAGGCTCTGTACGTTGTCACCAGGACCAAAATAAACAGACGTTAATTATACAATACTGTCACGAAAGAAGCATAAGCAATCATAAGAATGATCGCACGAGAAACTGACTACAAGTGGAATTCGTTTACCTGCAAGCATTTCTTATGTACACTACAAGTTTATGATAGAATTGCGCGGACTAGGATATGTGAATATGGTAGTTCGACTTTAGGATTTCTTACGCTCCATTTCGGTACAACACATAGAAGGTATAGCCAACGAGTTTGTTTGCGTGGTCATCCACCGTAGCAAGCACAGAAATATTTGTTTTGTAAATGAAAAACGCCTCTCTTGCTGCACAGTATTCCAGACGCGTTTCGCCTTCTTTCGCTTTAAGGTGTCATCAGTGGAATCTAGAATGATACAGTTATGTTGCACTTTTGTTTTGGTATGTAAGTATTGTTCTTAAATTATAAAACAGCTCCCTTCTCACTTTTCATATGAATAAGTGACTTCTTTCGTTTCTCCTCATTTTTAGTTGGTGTTTCCTCTCATCTGGTCAGACGGAGGTCGCACTACCATCTATCTACGAGACATAAGAATGGTTTTGTGTTTCGGACTTAGTTGGCATCTGTGTTTCCTCTCATCTGGTCACATGGAGGTCGCACTACCGCTCCATTCACGAAACGTAAGCATGTTTTTGTACTTCGAACATTTTTCTTGCTATGTTAGAAACACATAAACATGCTAATGTTTCGTAAATTGAGCGGTAGTGCGACATCCAAGTGACCAGATGAGAGGTAACACCGGTGGCAATTAAAACCATGAAGAATGGTAAGTAATCACTTATTTACATAAAAGCGAGAACATAACTATTTTATAATCTACGAATAATACATTTCAAAACAAAAGTGTATCGTAACTTTATCATTATAGATCCGGATGCCTTAACGTGAAAAAAGCCGAAACGCGCCTGGGAGAATAAAATACAGCGCAGCAAGACAAGGCGTTTTTTATTTACAAAGGGTATGAACATTTTGACGATGTTTCTGTAAATAAGATTGTACATCTCTAAAAGTAGGTTCTAACTTAATTGAATCTAATACTCTATATCAACCTACTTCAAAAACTGATATGTTTGTAATTTGAAAATCTAGCTGTTGTAGAGGTCAACCGATCAGTAACGAGGGTAGCTGAAGTGATCCACAAAACTGCCGTCCAATATCGTCCCTACATCGATTTGTTCTAGAATCTTAGAACATATTCTCAGCTCACACGTAATGAGGTACCTCGAACAGAATTACCCTCTCCATGCCAACCATCACTACCTCCAAAAAATCGATGAATCGATGACGTGAAACACATTTCTTACTTTTGGGTCAGCGCAGAAAATTGGTATCAGAAGAGGCCCGAGTTCGATTCCCGACAGGGTCGGGGGTTTTCCGCGATCGGGGGCTGGAAGTTGTGGTGTCCTTACGGTTCAGATCGTCGTAACTGATAAGACAGTTGTCTCCGTACGCTGTCGTAACGACTTTCCATCACCGAGATGGCTGAATGGGCACGACCCGAAAACCAAAAAACTGAAAAAAAAAAACCTCTCAGTTTTCTCACATCCCACGCTGAACACCACGAATTTAGACAGTCAGGTAGATGATGTATTCCTTGATTTCAGAAAAGCATTTTATTGAATGCCACAGTTATGTTTCCCATCGAAAGTACAGTTACTACAGTTCTATGGAGTTTCAATGAAATTTGATACTTGCGTGACTATTTCCTAGCAGAGAGGATGGAGCACGTTATCTTGAGTGCAGAGTCATCGACAGATGTAGAAGTGACTTCAGCTGTGACTCAGGCAAGTTCATGTTGTATATTAATGACATTGCGCATTCTTTCGTAGATGATGCAGTTATTTACAATGATCTACAGTCTCAACGAAGCTGCACAAATATTCAATCAGACCTTGATAAGATTTCGAATTGGTCCAAAGGTTGTCAACTTGCTTTATAAATGTGAAACTGTGCACTAAAGAAAACGAGAAATACTATCCTATGTCTACAACATCGTGTCTCAGCTGGATACCTAGGAGGAACAGTATGTAGCGATATGAGAGGCATCGAGCACATAGGCTCAATCGAAGGCAAAACGGGTGATAGACTCCGGTTCATTAGCAGAACACTAGGTAAATGCAGTCACTCTACAAAGGAGATTGCTTTCAAAACAGTCGTTCGACCCGTCCTAGAGTATTGCTGAAGTCTGTGGGGACCCGTAGCAAACAGAACTAACAGGGGATATTGAACGTATACAGAGACGGGCAGCACGAATGGTCACAGGTTTGTTTGGTCTGTGTGAGAGGGTCACGGAGATGCTGAAGAAACTGAACTGGCAGACTCTTGAAGAGGGACGGGAACTATCTAAAGGAAGGCTAGGTACTAACAAAGTTTCAAGGACCGGCTTTAAATAACGAATTTAGGAATATACTAAAACTCACCACGTATCGCTCCCGTAGGAATCGCGGGGACAACATTTGATTAATTGCAACGCGCACAGAGGCGTTTAAACAGTCATTCCTCCCGCGATCCGTATGTCAATGGAACGGGACGTTCTCACTGCCGTGTACTTCGCAGTGTTTTGCAGAGCATGGATGTAGATGTAGAGAATTGTGTGTCACGCTGTTTTTAAGACGATTCTGCACTCACCGACACGTTTACCAAACACGCCGCAAAGTGATGTCATCTATGACAGCATTTCCTCTCCTGATGTTACACATTATTCTTTCGATTTCGGTGTGTCTCCTGTTTACTCCATAGTTCCCAGGAGACATGCTGCATCGCCTATGCAAATAAGGCTTCCACCTGGCTCGCTGCCAACGTCCGAAGCTCCATGCGTGCAGCTCATTAGTTGGGCGATGACGGAACTTTCCGCTGAATCAAAAAACAGTTGGCGCTGAGCGTTGGCTTCTCTCCCCTTACGATCTGGGAAAAACGATTTTCGTCCCTTTTTGGCCGCTTGTCACTTTCCTAGTACTAAATATTTATGTGAAAAATACATGAAATTTCAGACCTAAAAACAAGAAATTGAAAAACAGTGGTGGAAAACTTGAATGAAGTTCAATCCAGATATTATTACTTTATTGAAAGTTTTTTGCTTTGGTTTCTACGGGTTCGTTCTTGTTCCTATGGCGCGTTCGATAATACTTGTTCCTAAAGTAGTGCTAAAGGTGCTCTCAACCTGAGGTTAGTGCGCACACCTCTGTGATTTAACGGGCATGGACCTGTTCAGTGTGGTATTCATTATGTTATTACTGTTAAATTTTTCTCATCGAGTAGGTGCAGAATATCTTCATTCCTTCCTCTTCAGTGCATACGACCTTCAAAAGTTCCCAATAAAATATGCCGACAGCTTTTAACCGCTTTATTTCTGTTTCCCTAATCTCCAAGCAGACTCACTTTTCGTTAATCCGTTTCTTGTGTTATTATTCATATTTTTAGGTGTTAGCAATAGTTTTTTCTTATGGAAACTTGTTTAGACATACGGAATCAGAATGCGAAATCCGTACATATAAACACTGTATAAAAATGGACGTGTCAGTGTGTGTATGTTCCTTATCTCATCCTAATCCTTGCATCGATTTTAACCTAAATTTTTTACACGTACACTACTTAGTATCTGGAAAGTACTGTGAGGATAGGAACCACTCCCATAGGGTCATAGGGTTAAATTCAGGGGTAAATGGAATATACTTCTAGAATATCAGCCAACTAGTGATGTTGTTTCTAGAACTTCAGAGAGCCAGTCTCTGTCAGCGCGACAACGTCCGGGCACACATTTTTGGTTTTAACCAACACTCTCTCCGAGAAGTCCATCAGTTCTCCTCGTCAGTGCAACCACGAGAGCCGCCCCTCCGTGATTATCTGTAGCTGGTGATATGACAGCTTCTGTTATGATCTATACAATACAATAAACATACCTCAACAAGATGTCACAACAGGAGGAAACAGCGCGGTAATCTTTATCCCCGACAGTCGTATGATAGTGTCTATTCAAGACCACTGGACTGCGTGCTGGCAACAGAGGACTATACTAAGTAGATACTTAAATTGTTGTACAGTTTGCCCATCTGTTAACAGGCCCCTACTATAACGATTATATACAGCGTGTTATCTGTGCAATACGTGAATAAAACGCTAATCATGTAGGAGGATTACATTAGGGTGTGAGTTTTTAGTTCTAAGCTAGTGTATTTGAGGTAGCGATATAAATATTCGCAACCTGTGGTCACAGTCACACGCAACACTAGTGTAGCTGAAGCGAGGACACCACGTCACAAGAAGCTGCAGTAAAGATGAAACATACACTAAACTGTAGAATTTCAAATACTGAAAGCATTGCCAAAGTCTTCTCAGGTTACCAGCCAAACAATACAGCAGTGCTTCAACAATTTTCTACAAGGATATAATGAATACGTAACTTGTCGAAACGTTGCATTAAAAACAGTTTCTCTGTTGATAATACCAGAAGATTTAATCAGTGAAATCAGCTGAGAAAACCTGCATTGTTATATGGTTAGAATGTTTTCTATTATCACTATTTACATTCCAAAATGTACAGCAATTGATTCTTTCAGTATAGTTTTAAGAATATCTCATCCTTCAGCAATAGCGCCATTATTGCAGTCAAATCGGAGGAGGTGTTTTTCTTTGTCTGAGACGGCCGTAGAGGCTGCATCTAAGCTTTGACCTTGCGATGAAGACAAGAAATAACTTGCCTTCTGGCTGCAGTCGGACAAAAAAAAGGGCTTCCATGACAAACATGTCCGTGACCCATATTACAGCGTCCTGCCGTCGTGCGCTGCTCGTGGAGAAGGCGACTGATTCAGATGCGATTACCGCAGAGACTGTTCGAGCTGGTAGCTGGTCACTTCATCACTAACGATGACACCACACGACTTTCGGATTTCTGCAATCCTTTACACCTATGGTGCGTGAAGTTTAGAACTCAAATATGAATCAACCAAAGCTGACCAATTCAACTCTCAAAAACTCTCGAGGAAACCGACTTCTGTATTTTCCCAGTGTCTTGAATACCCCGAATCATGGACTTTTTTTTACGACATGCGAGGCTGTGTGTCAGAATGCTCGCCTTCCACCTGGATGGCTCAGGTTCGATTCCTGGTCATGGTAAATTTTTGAACGAAGGTGACTGTTCTACGATCACTTCCGTAGAGTGTCAAATACTTAGGGACGAAAAAAATTAATTTGTATTTTTTTTTTATAAATTTGACCAAGCATTTATTAACTATCTCTTACAAAATATCATTAATTAAGAATTTATATTTGCAACGAAAACTGGATTTCTGCTTGCGATACGTAACTAGAAATAAGAAGACGTTCATTTTTCATAAAAGTAACAGATGAGTATAAACTAGTATATGTAAGATAAATTTTGTATTTAAATGACCTAGGTATTCGAACTGAACTGAGAAAACGAGAAAGAGATAATGACTGAAGCAAGACTCAATCCAGCGACTACAGACTTTTTTCCATCTTTATGTACCGGGTGATCAAAAAGTCAGTATAAATTTGAAGACTGAATAAATAGCAGAACAATGTAAATAGAGAGGTACAAATTGACACACATGCTTGTAATGTCATGGGGTTTTATTAGAACCAAGAAAATACAAAAGTTCAAAAAAAATTGGCGTATGTTAGGAATCGAACCTAGCCTTGCGAAATGGCAGACGAGCATTCTACCACATAGCCCCACGGCCTACTGAAAATCGATCTTTCTATATGAACTGGAAGAAAATTTCAAAGTCGATTTTCTCCAGAACTTTTTTGAGTTGCATTGAATTGCTTTGGCAACTGGCTATTTGTGTACTGAACTTGATATACCACAAATACAAAAAATACAGATATCCCATTACCATGTGGTCTCCTTGTGAGTGGGAATACCTGTGTCTGTCAACACATAGTTCTGGAATTCGTTTCATTGCACAACCGATTTCGCTATGTCATACTTAACATTATACAATCTATTTTCCACATCAATTACGTTCGTGTCATTGGTCGGTACACTGACTGACTACCTGTATATAAGTGGTTGGGAGGCGTTGAGCCGTGAAAGGGAATGACTCAGCTTGCTCCGCCCTTCCTCTACCTGTCTTGGGATCACTGACCCATCACGATACCCAGACAGTGCGATCTGTAACACGAGAACGGAAACAAGTAAAAAAAAAAAAAAAAGCTTCCTACATTAGGTCATGAATGGATTTGTCATGCAGAAGTAACATTTCGCCAAATTGATTATTTTATTTTTATGGATTTTCGAATTTCAAGTCCCTCACCCTATTGAAAGAAAATATTACATAGCTCATTTTTATATGGAGTGAAAGTAAACTGGAAGGCAGCCCTGTCTAATGTGTGTATGTGTGTGTGAAATTTTAAAAGCAGCCACCATAAGAGCCATCCTACTTACTTACGTAAATGAGCATTTCTAATTCCACAGATAGTGGAATCGTTAACCTGCGTCTCTGTTATTGTTCTCGGTGACATCCATATTTAACTAAAATTATCTGTCATAGTCACAGAAGACATGCATCGGAATGAACAAACTATACTTGAGCAGAGTCACACAGTAGTAGTAGTAGTAGTAGTAGAAGAAGAAGTAGTAGCAACTTTATTCGTCTGTAGATCTCTTTTTACAAGGATATAGGACATGTCAAAATATTTACAAGTTTAGACCAATTTAAAATAAGCTAATTCGTACACACATACATTTACAGGCTTACTGTTAGAGTCAATCATTAAATTTACACCTAGTATACCATACTTTTTTCAAAAAAATAACTTATTAAATAATGTAATGCCACTCTGTTCACTCACATCTCACTATCAGTCACGGCACACACACTACACACGTTGTTTCATAACATTTCACCCACTACACACACACACACACACACACACTGGTGATCTCTGGGCCATTTGGTAATCCCTGGGCCATTTTCTGTACCAAAACTTCCCATTTGCTATCCTGAAAAACTGAGTCCGCATCCCTGTATAATGAGTGAGATGTTGAGCTCAAAAATAGGAAGAGGTGTTAGTGTTGTATAATGCTTGGCTTGGGGCTTAAGTTTTTCTAGAAAAGGAAAAAAGTAGGTAAAGACATAGTGTGAAGATGTTATGTGGAGTGTTGGATGTTTAATAATAATTATTGTTATTTATTTGTGTGATTTTTTTACCAAACCCCTATTCTGTTTTATCTAAGTAATCCTTCACTGTATCAAATGTATTGCATAATAGGTACTTTTTAACTGTCTTTTTAAATAAGTGCATTTTTGCAATTTCTTTTATCTCTTTTGGTAATTTATTGTACAGTTTAATTCCTTGGTAGAAAATACTGTTTTGAGTTCTATGTTTATTTTTTTCTAGGCAAATGTAAGTTGAGTGTGGCTCTTTCTCCATGGTCATGGACAGAACAGTTTGTACAGTAATTATCAATGTTATTTTTGATGTGTGAAACTGACTGACAAAAGTATTCACACAGAGCAGTTAAAATCCCTGGTTTTTTAACAGATCTTTACAATGAGTTCGACTATCATTTTTTGGCTAAGATTCTTATGGCTCTTTTCTGGAATATGAAAATTGTGTTCATTTTTTGTGCATTTGTTCCCCAAAAAAGCCATAGAAATGAGTCATTTCTTGGTGATATCAAGCCCTGTTAATTCAATAACATTTCAACGTGCTTGTCTTCACTTGCTGTAGTGAGGTGATGTCTTGATTTGAATTGTGTTCCTTTTCTGATTTAAATACATGATCCTCCACCCTTTGAAGCAGTTCTTCAGTTAGACTTTGCCCTTTCATACAATGATAAAACTATATGCTGGATTTCTGTCTCTCTACACCAGTGCTCAGTAACACAAACTACTGTGCAGTTCAACGACTGGAGTTCAACTACTAATAGTTGTATTTTATTTTTTATGGATTGCATGTGTTGATGAAGGATTGGTAAGTCTGTGAAATGCCCCATGTTACTCTTTCCAATTTTTGTTTTTCTTTGTGACATCTGGTGTGTGTGATATTTGGAGTGTTAAAATCTGTCTTGTGAGTGAATGTTTCAGTATTTTTTAAAGTGCTGAAGATATTCTTTAGGCAGGGGAACCTGTTGTTTGGATTTATCCTAAAAAAGACTTACTTTTCCTACCCAAGACAACAGGTATTTGACCATGTGTGGCCCGAGATCCACCCTCTATACTTTCGTGCATCAGCTGTACCAATCTTCCCTTCCCAGTCCTGTTTAAGTGTAGGCCATGCCTAGTGAAACCCCATCTGTTGATAGTCCTGATGGGCACCAAAGAAACATGAGCAAGGCTGGCTGCCCTCAGAGCCATCCCTAATCTCACATTGATTCACCTCACAGCTCCATCAACGTGTGGCCGATCATGACGCTGGAACAACTCAACAAAGTGTACGTTGGTTTCATGAGTCAGGGGAGCTATCTTGTCTACATCACCAGCTAGGTCATATGCCCCACCCCAGCCCAAATTTTTTTCTCGCCCCACCCACTATCACTACAGGTTCCTCTTTTGCAAAGTCCTCACATAAAGACCCTAAGTCCTCTATCACATGACTCAGCCCTTCATTTGGCTGGAAGATACTGGTGGCCTGGTACGCTACCCCTAAACTTTCCTGTAACTGACGGCCTACGCCTCGCCCGTGGCCACTACTTAGCAGCAGCGCTTTCTTCTACCTAACACTGTTTTCACTCCTAGGCTTCTTGGCTTCGGTCTAAGTGTGCTGCACATTTTCTGCTCCTCTTTCTACCTGAGGCTCTTCTCCAATTAGCTCTGGCAGTGGTAGATACCTGTTGTTGGTGTTGACGTCAGATCGCATTCTCTTTTTTCCTATCCTCCTACCAGCTGCCAGTTCCCAACAACCCTCCTCCCCCATACTTCCGTTGATCATTATCAGTTCCTTCCTTTCTTCCTCCAACTGTGCCTGAAGGGCAGAAATTTTCCTTTCCTGTTCCCCAATCTGTGTACTCTGCAGTTCAAGGACAGAGCCTCTTCTGTTGTTCCAACATTCTCCCCACTCATCATCCCCCCCCCCCCCCCCCTGTGAAAATATTTCGTACAAGATTGGCAACAAATCCTCCATTCACTACCATATCACAGCTCCCACATTTTTTACTCACGGTCAGCTTCGAAAGAAAAATGAGTTTAAATAATGCTTTAAATTTGTTAGAGACGCGAGATTGGCTGTATGTAAGCAAAAAACGACACAAATGTTGTATGTGCGGTTGTTGTTGTTGTTGTTTTTGTACTGATTTAGAGATACAATGACAGAAGAATGAATAAGTAATTACTTTGCTTTTAGAGAATTTACGTATCAAGAATGTTTGGTCAAGTTTTTAAAGTTTGGAAAATATGCCTAGATCGCGTGTATCTAACTAGTAAACAATACGAAATGTGTTAGTCAAATACGATTTAGAAACGTTTAATTACACTTTTATTACGACAACAGACACTGATGAAACTAGTAGCTGTCTTTAAGAAATTTTGCACTGTCAAGAAAACTTGAATAGAATTTTTTGTATTTATGCCAAGCAAACTTTCGGGTTCTTCAGTAAACGAATTGAAAATGAAGACATTGTTCTTGCTACAACTGCTACCTTCCCTCGATCGTGAAAGGCTGTTGGGGTGGTCAGACCATTGCCCTATCTTCCTCAGTGATCCTCATGGTCATTATCTAATCCAGAAACATAAGATGCGTAGATTTTCTGTGATGGATACAGAAGCAAACCTGAGTCTAAAAGGAACCAATTATTTACTAACTGCAGCGCTTTCTGTAGGATATTGGTAACTATAAGACATAAGGATATAACTATTAGATGTAAGGAAACCTGCACTGGTCTCACTCCTGTTTGGAATTTCTTTGGTTTGTCAGTACGAAGTAGAAATTAGTTTTCTTTTGTGTTGTATTACTAAAAAAATTACGTGGTCGCCTTTACATTTGTCGGCCCCCAATGTATGGTGTCTCACATAGCAAACAATGAAGACTCAACAGATAAGTGCATCTACCTACCTGTCCTCCTTGTTTCTTCTGTAGTGACATTTGCGTCTCTGAATCCCACGTCCAAATCATTACCACTGCCAGCCTAGCTCCAGTGCCGCTGCTGTGCTGGGTCCGGAGGTCACACCCACTTGGTTATTGCGCAATGTTGCATACGTCGCTCCCAGAACCAGTTGCACAGAAAATTGCCCTTGACCTTGTATCTCCAGTGCTTCCAATCTCTCGAGCCAGTGCTGTAACCATATCGCGTCCTTAGCCTTAAATACAGACGTAAGCGTTTATGTTGACTCATTAATCCTGCTGACTGTAACTTAATGTATCAGCGTTAAACAACTTCTTCAGAAGTAAAGGGCTACAACATACGTGCAAAGTTTCGGATATCGCTTCATATCACGTTCTTGGGGTGCCGCCTGATAAAGGTGCGAACAGAATGCTTATCGAATTTTCTCCTGAGCAGTGATCGCTGATGCGAAAAAATATAACCTCGAAAGGAGTTTATGGCGTACAATGGTCTAAACAATCATCCAGTCAGATGAGGTAGCGTCCACTACACGATGACGAGTTTTTAAATACAATTTTAAAAGATTCTGCCTTGAGCAAAATACACTTTCTTCTTCTTTTAGCTTTACATGTTTCGGTGAGATATAACCAAAACAAGTAAATTTCCTTTATTTTTCTGTTGAACTATACGTAAAATGTTAGTGTACGATACATAAGTTTTGCAATTTTGGGCATTATATTCAAAATGTTTTAACGAAGGTACACACCTTAATAGTACATGTAGCTTCGTGTTATCTGCAGTACAGCTTCCGGCAAAGTTTCTCTCCCGCAACTAACAAGTATCTCCCTAAACTATTGTTCTTTATATGCAACGAAAAATAATTTTTAGGCCTCAAATAACACTATTGATTTGGGTTCATTTATCCTTTGATAATATCACTTACTACGTTGCTATTATTTGTTAATTTATGCTGCCAGTACTGCTATTTTGATTATGTTTATCGTTTGTATAAGTTCTTATTATAAAAATATTGGAAAAATGTGCTTGCTGGTAAGATCGTGAAGGAAGGAAGCGTATATAATGTAAGTTAGCTTTTTGTAGTTTTTACTCGCTAACATTCACTGTTATCACCGTTTACGAAATATTCAACTCTTTCACCATCTTAGTTTATGCGCCCGTAGCGAGTATTTCGAACAGCAACCTTTGACGGGTGGAGGGGTGTGAGTATGTGTGTTTGCGCGCGTGTGTGTGTGTGTGTGTGTGTGTAGCTTCAGTTTCGTTTCGTGGTATCTGAGTTTTTATATTCATACAATTTTTGAAATTCTGTGCAATGTCAGACATAAAAGACTACAACAGCATAACAAATGGTGTCACAAAACTTTGGAGTCAAAATTCTGCAGACGGCATCTGACCTTAAACGAGGTATTTAGAGATAAATAACTAGTGATCACAAATGACTGTTTTAAGCGGTACGAGGTCTTGTAGGTGCAACAAGTGTGAGGCACTGCTGATTTTCCATAACAAAAAACTGTCTGCTACATCGACGCTAACTGCGCCTGCCTTGAAACTGAATACATGATCGTCCGTTATATGTGCACGCTAGAATTTACCACTGATTACATTTCACGACTAGTTCTCGAAGACGGGCGTTTTTTCGCTGCAGGAACTTGCAGGCACGCATTTTCTGTATGGTGGAACACGATGTAATTTCAGAAAAGTGAACGAATGCATAGAGGAAACACCCAAAGTTCTGGTCAAGATTCTCGACAAAGAATTGCTCGAACGGCACAATTTTTGGAGATGATGTTGAGTAGTGTGGCCTCAGATTCATTAACAAACCCCACTGAACTTGTCCGTGATATGAACACTTCGACGAATACAGTTTGGAGAGTAGAGACAGAACAGAAAGTACGCCCTGAGACGTAGAAGGGAGGGATAACTGCACTTGTTACAGTTCTGCTCCTGAAGCACAAATAGTTTTTTCTTTTTTTTTGTATCATACACGTAATGCATGTACCATAGTCACATAAAATGAATAACTTCTTGTCGGTGTAATATTTCATTTAACTTCAATATTCACAATATAGTTAGAAGTCTGCCATGACAATAGTACGAGGAGCGTTCAATAAGTAATGCAGCGCCTTATTTCTGACGGTAGATTGGTTTTATTCAGGCTTCAATACAGCATATTATCCCCCACTACTTTTGGCTACAAAACCCTATTTTTCAACATTATCACCGTTCAGTTCGATGGTCTGAGGCCACCTTACTGGGAGGGCCTATATGCCCGCATGGTATCCCTCTACGGGTCGAAGCCGGAGCCAACATCTGGCTGCATCAATAACCTCCGGATCATCCAAGTACTGCTGCCTGCGGAGTGCAATCTTCATTGGGTCAAAAAGATGGAAATCGGAAGGTGCGAGATCCTGGTTGTAGGGTGGATAAGGAAGAATATTCCAATGAAGTTTTGTGATCTCCTCTCGTGTGTGCAGGCTAGTGCGAGACTTTACGTTGCCATGGTGAAGGAGAAGTTCATTTGCAGTTTTGATACGATAAACACAGTGATGTCGTTTCTTCAATTTCCTGAGGGTAGCACAATCACTTCAGAGTTGATCTTTGCACCAGGACGGAGGACATCATAAAGAATAACCCCTTGGTCTCAGAAGACCGTCGCCACGACTTTACCGGCCGAGAGGGTGGATTTAAACCTTTTTCTTTTTGTAGGAGGAGAGGTTGTGTCCCGTCACTCCATGGACAGCTGTTTTGTTTCCGGTTCTAAGTGATCAGCCTATGTTTCGTTGCCTTGACAATGTTCGACAAAAGTTACCACGATTAGCCCCGAAATGCGCAAGCAGTTCCATACAAATGATCCTTCGTTGCTCGTTATTGTCTTTTGTTAGTTGGTGAGAAACCCAGCGGGCACGCTCCTTTCAGTACCCCAATTGGTGGACGAGTGTGTCAGCACTATCAACAGAGAGCTGCAGTTGCGCAGCGAGTTGTTTGATTGTGATCCATCAACCACCTGGAATGAGAGTGTCCGCACGTTCCAACATTGCAGGCGTTACAGTTTTTTGCGGCCGACCGTCATATGGGAGATCGGAGCTCGATCACTTGGAGGACTGGGATTGATCGACTTCCGACGGAACTGCACAGCACTCCTCACCTACCGAACAGCGAAGCTACAAACCGACCACCCGGACGGGACAACAGCAGCCATATTGGACCGATACCTGCCTCAGTCACAGAGCGCTCCAATTTCAATAGAGAGCATCCCTTTTAAGATGCATGCAGTTACGTCTTGGCGGCTACAGATAGGAATACGTCGGCTCGACGGATCTATTAAGCTCTCCTAGGCTGTCCACCAGCGTACAAACTGGAAATACGGATGCCAACGGCCATGCCCGAGGCAGGATTCGAACCTGCGACCTTAGTGGTCGCTCGGTTCCAGACTGTAGCGCCTAGAATCGCACGGCCACTCTGGCCGCCCAACGGCCGTCTGAAAGCAGGTATGGGCTAATACTAACAAGCCATTTCTGCCATCGGACATCAGTTGGCTGTGGTACAGAGTAGTCAATGACACGTTTCCGACTAAGCAGCGACTACAAGACGTTCACCTTAGTCAAACGAACGAATGCAGCCAGTGTGGAGATGCTGACACCAGAGACCACCGTATAGAGTGCCACTACGTGTGGAAAGTATGGGAGTTATGCCGATTGATGGTGGGGCTTATCAACCAAACTGCACCTTCCAGTGTGACACCGACGTGGATTCTCTTTCCTGACTTTAAACTGTATCCAAGAACGAAGAGCATCGCCGTGGCCTGGCTACTGGGACACACTGCGTACGCTATTTTTGAGTTACAACGGAGTGACGCCGTGCAGTACATGGCCTGCCTTTGGGAAAGTCATCAACGACTGCAACGTTCACCGAAGTACAGTGAACATTTTGCCAACAGTTTATCAGTTGCGTTATTGTATGGTTATCAGAGGATGTTTCAGTTACAGTGAATACCTTCGCTAGAAGTATCCAATTTGTTTCCTATTTTCATTAGAGTTTTCCATTTTCCTTTGCTTTATTACTTGATACTTATTTCAAATTGTTTAAATTTCACAACTCATTCACATTTCTTTAAGGATTGTTATCAAAAGCACCCTGTGAATGATTTGTCGCACTTTTCAGTTGTTCTTGTTTTTGTTTTTAATTCTGTTTTCTTTAAAGGATTTCGATTTTGTTTAATATTGACCTGCTACTCACAATTACATTTCTGTTCGTGTATTGTTGCAAAGATGTTATGTTGTAATAATGTAATGTTTATAAATAAATAAATAAATCACAGAAAAAAGCGCGTCCTTCGAGCGCTAATTTTTGGAAGTCGGGATGGCTTCGCGCTAACCTGACGATAAAAAAAAGAAAGAAAGAAAGAAGGAAAAAGAGAGAGAGGTTTGCGTTAGGCCTCGCCCAACGACTTACCGTGCTTTTATTCGCCGCCAGGTCTCCGTAAACATTCTGCAAGCGCCTATGAATATCTGTGATGCTCAGATTTTCTACCAAAAGAAACTCAATGACAGCGCTTTGCTTGGATCGCACCTCCGTTACAGACGCTATTTCGAAGGCTACGTGTAACCCCGCCACCTACAGGCGCTGAAGCAGGAATATTCCACGATATCCCGCAACAAATTCCTCATTTTTCAACCGCAACTGGCCGAGAAAAAAATATGTTGCATTATTTATTGAACGCAGCTCGAATATTCTGCTCATCAGACAAGAGTTTATATAAAGAAATATTCATAATTTAAGATACATCTATACTATGTGCGTGTCAAAATTCATTACTACTAAAATGACTGGTTTTAACACTGACGTTCTTTAAAAGCCCTCATTCTTCTCTTTTCAACAAAATTTTAACTTTTTTCAAAGCCTTATATTTCAAAAGCTATTTGTATTCAAAATTTTCGTGTTCTCCAAGGTTCCAGTTTCATAGTTCTTTCCAAAATCTATTATTACAGTATAGCAGCACCGATTTTTCGCTGAAATCATATACATTTTTAATTATTCAAATTATTAAATTTCAGTTTGTCAGAAATTTCTGGCGCACTTTGGGAATGATTCAAATGACTCTGAGCACTATGCGACTTAACTTCTGAGGTCATCAGTCCCCTAGACTTAGAACTACTTAAACCTAACTAACCTAAGAACATCACATACATCCATGCCCTTGGAAGGATTCGAATCTGCTGCCGTGGCAGCAGCGGAGTTCCGGACTGAAGCGCCTAGAACCGCTCGGTCACAACGGCCGGCGCACTTCGGGAATCTCCGTGCACACATCTCCCATTAAGTAGTGCCTACTATTTTATTATTTTCCAGTTATGCAGCTTTTGATTTAATCAACTTACTTCTCTTCCTATTGTATCTTTTATTGTTTCCGTCTTTTATACTAACTACCCAAAATGTAATATTTCAGAGCTAGATCTGGAATGTAAGGACTATGGTATGAAGATTAGCATCTCCAAAACGAAAGTAATGTCAGTGGGGAAGAAATGTAAACGGATTGAGTGCCAAATAGGAGAAACAAAGTTAGAACAGGTGGACGGTTTCAAGTACTTAGGATGCATATTCTCACAGGATGGCAACATAGTGAAAGAACTAGAAGCGAGGTGTAGCAAAGCTAATGCAGTGAGCGCTCAGCTACGATGTACTCTCTTCTGCAAGAAGGAAGCCAGTACCAAGACTAAGGTATCTGTGCACCGTTCAATCTTTCGAACAACTTTGTTGTATGGGAGCGAAAGCTAGGTGGATTCAGGTTACCTTATCAACAAGGTTGAGGTTACGGATATGAAAGTAGCTAGGATGATTGTAGGTACTAGTAGAGGGGAGCAATGGCAGGAGGGTGTCCACAATGAGGAAATCAAAGAAAAACTGGGAATGAATTCCATAGATGTAGCAGTCAGGGCGAACAGGCTTAGATGGTGGGGTCATGTTACACGCATGGGAGAAGCAAGGTCACTCAAGAGACTCATGGGTTCAGCAGTAGAGGGTAGGAGGAGTCGGGGCAGACCAAGGAGAAGATACCTGGATTCGGTTAAGAACGATTTTGAAGTAACAGGTTTAACATCAGAAGAGGCACCAATGTTAGCACTGAATAGGGGATCATGGAGGAATTTTATAAGGGGGGCTATGCTCCAGACTGAACGCTGAAAGGCATAACAGTCTTAAATGATGATGATGATGATGATGACCCAAAATGTATAAATCCGATTTTTACCAATTTATAATTTCTGTAATATGCCCGTCTATAAATATACGTTTTTTACATAGCCTGACACAATCGTGGTTGAACAAAGTGTATACTTACTAAGTGTCAGTTCCTCCATGTCCGGTAACTGGAACGCAAAATTCTAAGACCGTCAGTTAGTGCTCGTTATAAGCACGTCAGTTAGTGCTCGTTAGAAGCACCCAGTGTGATCAGTAAACGCCGTAGCCGCTCCACAGCCTACAAAGCAGATCTTTTCCTTTATCTGCATACTCCAGAGAGCCAGGTACCACGGCACCGTCATCCAACATGGGAGAGTCAGTTGCGCTTACTCTAAAAAGTTGGTTTAGCCAATACTACTGCGTGGCTCTGGACATTGTTCTTAGCATATAAGGTTGACCAGCCATGAAAAAAACTGCTTGAACTCAGTAGCAACTTTAGACCTAAGGCTTCCAGTTTTCTGTGAAATTCTTCTCGTAACATGACACATCTGCTCATATATTCCTTTCACTTTTCAGCTATCTCTTCCTATTTGAGTTCTTGATATCCGTAGAGTTGACAGTATTTTCCCCAAAATTTTATTTAATTTTCGTATACGCAACTTCTACCTTTTCCATAGTCATACCTGCGTCTACATGTTCGCAACTGTACGAGTCCTGCTTTGCGAATTTTGTCTTTCTGTTAGTATCATTTGTTATACGGTTGTATTCCCCCCTGCCTTCTTCACTTGCTGCATTTTTCTGTTTTCACCTTTCCTTAATTAACTGTCATATCTCTCGTTTTAACTAAGGATTTCTATTGCCGTTCCTATTTTTGTCTATTTGTTCCTTTGATGCCTTCTCTAATAAATGTCTCAAACCCTTAGATTCATATTCTGTTGTATTCCTTTCCCTTGTTAAACCAACAGTTACCTAATGCTGCCTTTTGACGCCCTCAACAATCTCGAGTTGTTACAAATTGTATTGCCTCATCACCTTCATTTCGCACCTCTCTGCATTTTCTTCAGTTTTAATCTGCTGTGCAGAACCAATAAATTGTAGTCAGAAGTCATATCAGCTCTTGGAAAGGGTTTGCAGTTTAAAATATCATGTCGAAATCCCCATATTACAAGTATCTTTACATTATCCATCTGATATTCTACGTGCCCCACGTCCTTTACACACATACAGTTGTCATTTTTAATTGGCATTTGCTACGGGCCCATACAGTCATGTCAATACCAGTATGTCAATTATGAAGATACGAATGTGGAGATAAAATCGAACCCGTGCCCACTCAGTCGGCAATCTGTCGCACCGACCGTACAGCTACCGAGGCGCACATACACAACACTATTTCATGATTCTTAAATGAAGCGTTAGGAATGGTCAGTTGTGCTCTATGCAAAATTTTGCAAGTCGGCTTCTCTTTCATTCCTTTCCTCCCTGTCTATGTTCTACTACCATTTCTCCTCTCCTTTCCCTGATATCAATCCCCCCCCCCCTAATTAATCACAATTAAATTTTCGGCACCCTTCACATACTGAATAATTCCTTCTCTCTCAAAATACATGTTTTCAATCTCATCATCTGTGAGTTCGCAGAGCATTCCAAATGAAATTTTCGTCATCGAAAGAGGCAGCTTACAAAATCCTAGTTCGCTCAACTGTTTACCATTTTGGGATTCTTACAAGGTAGGACAAATAGAGCAAAAGAGGTGATCCAAATAAGAGAAGCTCATTTCGCTACTAAATCGTTTAGAAAGTACGAGGGTCACTGACTTGAACTCATCCATTTCCTGTAGCAGGCGCTACGACAAAGACGATGTGCAACATAGAGAACCTGACTGATCAGATTCCGAAGGTGCATTGCCCGAGAACAGCCAGACAGGATAAGATCGGATATTACTTCATCCCACACACATCTCGCGAAACGGACATGACGAGAAAATGAAAGAAGTCTGAGATTATACCGAGGTTTACCAAAATTCTTTCCTCAGACTTAATATTCGAGAATGGAGCAGTAAAAGGAGGAAATGATAGGCACACAAAAAGTGTGCTCCACTATACATCATAATGTGGTTCACAGAGTGTTAATGTAGAATTAAAATCTACACCAATGGGCAGCATGAATATTTATCGATTTAAACACTTTTCCCTTTCATCAACTTTTCAATACAGTGCTTCTAAGCTATGGTTTGGTTTGTTACAATCAAAACGTTTATACCCCCGAAAATGTCCTAACGTATTTTAGACGAACCTTTCCAGACTAGATAATTTGATTAACACACCACCGTCGTGTGTCGCGACGTGCGTGTTTTAAATGTTTTAATAACTACGGAATAGCTGCGCTGTAAAAGTGTGGGCTAAGACGGCACTCTTTTTACAAAGGTGGTGACTGGCACTAGAAGAAAATATACTGTACTATAATTCCAATGTGTGTGATGTCCTTAGGTTAGTTAGGTTCAAGTAGTTCTAAGTCTAGGGGGACTGATGACCTCAGATGTTAAGTCCCATAGTGCTTAGAACCATTTGAACCATTTGGACGAATTTCCCTGACTCAGTGTTATTCAAAACAATGCTGACTTTTTTAACACATTCCACTCATGATACACATTGCAAAAGAGCTGAATGGGACTAATTCTACTGTTCTTACTTCACTCCTGACATTAATACAATTTCTTCCTTTGTTTGATCTTTTTTTGGTAATAGTGTACATGTACTACAATTACACGAAATAGCTGATTTCTAATTCATGGTGTGTTACATTAAGATTTATTATTCAAAGTGTAGCTTTCGGACTATCAAGGATAATGGTTTATTTGGTTCTCATGGGAACGTTTTCTTTATGGGGATATTCACGATTTACGACACATGAAAATGAGTCGAAGGTGAAATTTTCAGTAATCAAGTGGTGTTTTATTTCAAACCAGCATAAATCTTTTGAAAGCCCTTATCTCGGTATTTCAACAAATATTTTACATTTCCAAATGCTAAATATTTCAAAAGTTATTCCTATTCAACAATGTCTTGCCCTGTAAAGTCGTCTTAAATTGTGATTATTTCTAAAGTACAGTACAACACTTCAGTATCTCATGTTTTTTTATTACAAATACCTACTTTTATTATACTAATATGTTAGTTTGTTAATTATTCAATTTAGAGAATTTTACTATCTCGAACTTTTTGGCGGTCTTTTCGAATCCCCGTGTACACAGAAATCATGCTCATAAAATGGTACTTTTTTATTTTTCCATTTGCTATTTACATAGCTCCTAGTTAAAGACACTTGCTCCTTTGCCTACTGAATTTTTCTGTCTTTTAATTTTTCTGATTTTTATGTTAATATTCAAAATGTAATATCTCTGTGTTTCAACATTTCGTCATTTTACATATTGCGCTCGTCTATAAATAGGAATAGATTTCGTCATTTGTCATATTACGCTCGTCTTTAAATAGGTGTGAAGCAAACCGCCAGAGTCAGTCGGCGGTAAGCATCCAAAATGTAAACTTCCTTGTGTGAATCAGTGTAGTATTACAGTCATTATGTAAACTATGATAAAGTGTGTATTCAGGCAGTCCGAGTGCAGTGCGAACTAGTACACAATTTATATCGCATGATGTCATTTCCACTCAGCCTGTAGAAAGCAACCACGTTATCTGAGAGCTAAATTTCTGCTGTGAACAGCGTGTAATTTGCAGTTAATGAATATCATGCAGACAGTCTCATCCAAATGTACATTTCGAGTCCACCTCCGCAGCTCATGGGTCAGCACGACTCGCTGCCATACAGAGGATAAGGGTGCTGGATTCCCGGTACTGACGGGAATTTTTCCTTGGTGGAGGGAACGGAAAAGTGCGTACCCAGCCTCATGAGACCAACTGAGGACCTGCTTGAATCAGAAGTAGCGGCTGCAAGCTCAAGAAACCTGAAAACAGTCAGGAGAGCGGCGTGCTGACCCCATGTACCTCCACACTGCATCCAAACGACGCCTTTGGAAGAGGGTAACATGGCGGTCGGTCGGTCCCTACTGGCCAGTCTGGGCCAGAACATGGAATTTTGCTTTTTTTACATTCCGTAATTATTTAAAATATAATATAAATTTATATACCTTTTCCGAATCTTTGGAAATTGCTTGTGACAAAGCTGATCAACAGATGGAGAACATTAATTATGAGTCTACATGGAAAGATCGAAAATTAATTACTGAATTTGGGGTGTATTATTTGACATATTTTCTTAACAGATGGAATACGATTATCATCTAGAAACTACGACGCTGTAACGTTCTTCTAAAAAATGTAATGAGAAACTTTACGATTACGTTAAATGAATGTCTGGTCTGTGGAATGGATACAAAACTCGAATTGACGTGTGGCGTGTTGTAATTGCAAGTGGTGTGTTTACTCTGTGGTATTGTTAGCAAAACTTTACACTAATCTATTGGGCAATGCAATTCCCAATACCAATAAAGAAATACAGTCACTGCAAAATACTTTCAGCCGCTTAAGCACTGAATCCTAAGACCCTGTTGTCTACTTCTAAAAAGCAACGGAGTAACGCGATATTTTCTGGCCTGTCATAAAAAAAATATGAATATGCTAATTACAGACTCAGCAGTGTGCAATGCTGGCTAAAATACTTGAAATGCACATGAAATTCATTTGGCTGATAAAAGAGAACATTTAAGAAAATTCAAATTCTTTAAAAATATATGACCTGGACTGGGAGGTGGTACTGATTATGGTGAATTACTAACACTCATTTCTTCTTTAGCAAAGTTATATTGCAAGTTAAGTTTGTCTTTTCTAAAACATCTGACAATTGAAGTGACATTACTCACAATTGATTCACAAACAATGAGATATAAACAGCAAGTACTATCTAACCTCATTAATCCAACATAAATGCATATCATCAAATTAGCTCTGTTAACAAATCTTACAAGTACTACAAAAATGAAACATTTAACTAGCCTCTTTATCAAAATCGTTTACGTACATTCTGGGGTTACTCAACAATTACAATTTATTAGGTAAATCATCTATACTAACGCTGGCAAAAACAGAAATCATAATTATTGAACATCTTTACCTTATTTGCCTGAAAATTTCTGCTTCCATGTCCAACAATATTGACATAGCTACACTAATCTAACTCTTGGTGGCTTCAAACAACACACCACAGGACTGTCTTCTCCATCGTCGTTCCTTCACAGACTACGACTGAGCGCCCTGCACTCTCTTACTCCAACAAAGCAGTATCTTTGGCTCTGCGGTCGCGCACAGTCAGCGATCCGCAATATCGAGCTTATCAGAGACATTCATCGTTTATAGTAGGGGCCCGCGAGGGCCAGCAAACCGGCCCGCGACAGCTGGCCGGACATCCTCGGTATCCGGCCCGCCAAATATTTGAGGTGGTACCTATACTGACAAGTTTCGAGGCCTATCGCGACCAGTACACCGCGACACTGTCGGAGTTCTATCTTTACAAAGCGGTAGGTCATGGTTAAACTTGTGGCTATCCACAATAAACAGAAGACCATTCTCCGTGCGATATTGAAAAAAAAAGAACGATTAACAGACTAGTTTGGCAAAAACATTTTAAGTAAAAAATTTCTTTGCATTTTATTCTACTCACGAGTCTTGTGCAAGTGTTTCAAATGGACGCCACTTCGGTGACTACCCTTAGTAACCAATCATTATGGAAGATGCTCCTTAAACGAGGTTTCACTTTCTTTTGATTACGTTGTAAAATACACATAGCAAGTAAATCGTATAAAATATTTTTATTTAAAGGCAGTTTAAAGAAATTTAATACCTGGTGTACTTAATGATATTAGATATTTTAGTTGTAAATGATGTTTAAAAATAACTGTAATTAATTTATATCTTGAAAACTCACAGTGTTAGAGTATTCACGTAAAGAAATTTAACATCTTAGTGGTGATTAGTGACTTTTATGTAGCTGTAACTTTCATTTCATAATTACCTTCAGTTGTGGATCAAGTTTACTGACAGAGAAAATCATCAGCGACTTCAAATGCTCGTCACTTAATTTTGATCTGTAAATACTTTTTGCATGTTTCGTTTTGGAGAAAAGGTACGTCCACCAAACAAAATTATGTAATTAAATAAAAATCGTAGTCCGTTTCAGTGCTAGCGATTCCCACAACCTAAGATTTTTGCGATTTCATCTTTCCTGTAGCCTTACATTACGGTGATCATGGAGGGCTAGGGTGCTTTAATCCCACTAGGTAGATCTTGGCCCTTATGACTTCGTGGAGGAGTCAATGTGGCCCGCGGACTAAAAAGTTTGGAGCCCCTTGGTTTATAGTATACTAGCTTCATTTTAATTTATTAATATTCTTATCTTATTCTGGTGCCACATACAAGTGTGCCCCAGTAGACGCCTTTCAAAGCTACCGAAAGCTCAGAACCAAGTGAGCAAACTTACAGCATGGAATACAAATAAGTGACTGTGTAAGAGATATGGTCGAATCTCTACGTTTTTTTTTTCTTTTTTTTCAAGAAATGTCCTAATAAGAGATTAGAGCTGGGTACAAGGACTCTAATAGAAACAAAAGAGTCAAATATTTACACTTTCTTCACTTTACAAGATGCCTTACAGTGTGTGGTGGAGAATACAATACGTGCCAGTGTGTTTGCCACCCTTTGCTATTCCATTAGAGGAATATATTCTGAATTAAAGACCTCTCCGTACCTTTCTGCCAGAACCCGAAGTTCTCTTATTATGCCATCGCGAACATTTCGCGAGATACAAGATGGAGGAAATCGTCTCTTTCATGACTCCCACAGGAACGGAGCTCTAGCAGTTTTACGGGTAAGAATTGTTTCTCGTGGAGTCTCCCACTGAAATTTGTTTATCGTTTCTGCGAGTCTCTCGCACTAATTAAACAAACCCGTCACTAATCGCACAGTCTCCACTGAATCTTTTCCCTCTCCGCCATGAATATAACTTGGTAAGGGCTCTGGACCTATGAACTATACACAAGAATAGGTCTATAGAGGTTTTTGATAAGCGAACTCTTTCGTGCGTAAGTTATACTTCCTCAAGTTTGTGCCACAAAGTCTGAGACTGGCGCCTTTAACCGTCTTGGAAAGCAACTCCTGAATCCTCGGAGGGTGTGACTGTTTCCAGTGACTGCTCACTTATCACACTGTCAAACGATACCGGATCTTTTCGTCTAATGACGTGCATTAGGCAACGTTTACCTACACTGACTGGAGCGCGCAAAGGGAGGAGGAGAAGGAGGGGGGGTGGGGGGGGGGGGGAAGAATCGAGTCGAATTTACAAAGAACTGGACAATATGAACCCACTTCTCTGTATGACGCTGCACTCTCTCTGGCGTGGATACATGCTCTGGTTCGGATGGGAATGGTACATAAGCCCGCTCCACCTTCGCCTGAAGCAGCTGTTGTAACTGGGCGCTGATATAGTGGATACTGTACTGTCACTAGAAGTTGACGGCCAGCTGCTCCCACACGGTGTTCTATCGCGAACAGATCTGGGGATCTTGTTGCCCATGGGAGTACCTCAGCAATTCGCAGAGACTTGCTCCCTATTTGGACGCGTTTTGTCCTATTGAAAAATGGCACCACGATACTTTCACATGAGAGCTAACACTTGGGAGTTAAGGCCGTTGTGCCCTGAGAGTTCCCTCAATCACTATTAGCCCTGACCAGTAGTCGTCCCTTCTGGTTTCCCACGTCGTGGTGCCAGGAGCAACACCGCTGCGTTGTATCTCTCCAAAATCGGGGAAGAATGGGGCCTCTTTCCATGTCGCCGCCATACCCGCTGACGATGGAAGCCTGGGATACTGCGGAAATGCTTATCATAGCTCAACACAATGATACGCCAGTCCATGCTTGCCGGTCACAGCACCACTCTAAATGCAGACATCTGTGTCGTGGTGTTAACGGCAACCAACGCATGCATGGCACGGTAATTACCTAGTCCGGCTGTGGGTAGTTTCCGCTGAATGGTGCCAGGTGACAAACACTGTTGCAGGGAGGCCTCTCCTTGCTCTCGGATGGTAGGTGCAGTTGTGAAAGGGTTGCCATGTGCTCGATGCACAGTACGGCGATCCTCCCTTGTGTGGTCACATTTGGTCAACCAGAATCCTCACAATTGGTATTCCTGCATTCGCTTTCCCATGCAGTCCATCATCGAGCCTGTGTCACAGCTGGATGCTCACAAGTCTGGATGTTTCACGATTCATTAGACAGCGAAATTCAGACCCGCGATGAGGCCTCTGTCAAACTCTGTAGGATTGCCTGTTGTCTAGGGGGATGCCGGCACAGTAGCTCAGCGTGTTCGGTCAGAGGACTGACTGCCCTCTGTGATTAAAAAAAGAAAAAAGAAAAAAAAAACTCAGTGAAGTATTCACTGATAAACTTGAAGTGGTGTCACGTGACGTCCGCTCAGACCAGATGACGAGAACGTAAAATAAAAAAAAAAAAGAGAGAGAGAGAGAGAGAGAGAGAGAGAGAGAGAGAGAGAGAGAGAGAGAGAGGAGAGAGGGGTATAGCGTCTTTGACTAACATGAAAACGTCCTATGTCATACAATGAAGGCTTTCACGACCGGATGTTTCAGCTGCTGAGAATTTTTCCAGGTTGTATGGCCCTGGTCCATGGATGTTTTCAATCCCTTGAAGAGTTCCACGGACCACTGCCACACAACCCGGAAAAATTCTCAACAGCTATCCTATGCCTGCTTTTAAAGCTGGACACTGCTTAAATTTTAAATAAAAATCATCGGAAATGGCGGCCGAAGACTTCCGGCATAGGAAGTCATCCTCGTTGTGCCAACTGCCTTGTGAAAGAGGATGAAGGAGTTGACAGTGGTACCACGACACTCTCTTACTCTTGAGTTGGGAAACTGACCGTAAATGACGGAAGAATCAGCAATGCTCAAAGGCCTGAGGATGCACAGGGCAATGGGAACCACTATATTGAAGACGCCTCATGGCATACACAGGACATGTAGTCTGTGACTGAAAAAGTGTCGTGAAGATATCTGCATTCGCAAAAGTTTCCGGATTTGTCCCCCATTCCAATCGCCAGGAGGGGACTGCGAAAGAGGAGATGACCATGAGAAAACGACTGAATAACTGACGGAAGGATAACAGTCTAGGAGTTGGGGCGTGGAATGTCAGAAGTTTGAACATGGTAGGAAAGCAAGAAAATCTGAAAATGGAAATGCTAAGACTCAGTCTAGATATAGTCGAGGCCACTGAAGTGAAATGGAAAGAAGACAACGATTTCTGTTCAAATTAGTGTAGGATAATATCAACAGCAGCAGAAAATGGTATAAACGGAGTGGGATTCGCTATAAATCGGAAGGCAGGGCACAGATAAGTTATTGTAAATAGTTCAGTGATAGGATTGTTATCAGAATCGACAGCAACCCGATACCGACAACAGTAGTTTAGCTATAGATGACGACGTCGCAAGCATAAGATGAAGAAATGGAACAGGTAAATGAGACTAATTCAGCATGTAAAGGGAGAAGAAAATCTAATAATCGTGGGGAACTGGAATGCGGTTGCGGGGAAAGGAGTAGAAATTGTGTTAAGGGAGAATATGGACTTGATCGTAGGAGTGAGAGAGGCTAAAAATTTATTGAGTTCTGCAATAAATTTCAGCTAGTAGTAGCAGATACTTTCTTCGAGAATCACCGGAGAAGCCGGTATACTTGAAACAGACCGGGAGACACGGGAAGATTCCACCTGGACTACACCATTGGCAAACAGGGATTCCTCAATCAGCTATCTGATTATAAGGCGTAACCAGGTCTTGATTTAGACTCAGTTTACAATTTTTTAATAATGAAGATTACACTGAAGTTTAAGAAAATCACACGAAGAATCAGTGTGCAAGGAAGTGGGATGCTGAAGTACTGAGGAAGGTTGCGGTGCGTTCGCTAAAGATATGTATAGTACGAAAGGAATACCAGAGCACGCAGTTCAGTTGAAGAAGAGTCCACATCTCTAAAAACAATAATCACAGGTGTCTGAAAGACAAACCTAGGTTCAAATGGTTCAAATGGCTCTGAGCACTATGGGACTTAACATCTGAGGTCATCAGTCCCCTAGAACTTAGAACTACTTAAACCTAACTAACCTAAGGACATCACACACATTCATGCCCGAGGCAGGATTCGAACCTGCGACAGGAGCGCTCGCGCGGCTCCAGACGGTAGCTCGGCAACAAACCTATGTATTAGGAAGGTAACTCTGAAGAAACTTCTGATAACAGAAGAAATACTTCAGTTGATTGACGAAAGAAAAAAGAACAAAAATGTTCAGTGCAAAAAAGAATACAGTAATATAACTGACTCAAGAATTAAATACAGTGAGGTGACGAAAGTCATGGAGTAGCGATGTACACGTATACAGATGGCGATAGTATCGCGTATACAAGCTATAAAAGGGCAGTAGACTGTTGGAGCTGTCAATTCGTACTCAGGTGATTTATGTGAAAAGGTTTCCGACGTGATTATGGCCGCACGCCGGGAATTAACAGATTTTGAATGCGTAATGGTAGTTGGAGCTAGACGCATGGGACATTCCATTTCGTAAATCGAAGGGAAGTCAGTATTCCGAGATCTGTCAAGGGAGTGCCGAAAATACCAATTTTCAGGAATTACCTCTCACTACAGACAACACAGTGACCGACGGCCTTCACTTAACGACCGTGTGCAGCGGCGTTTGTGTAGAGTTGTTAGTGCTAACAGACAAGCAACACTGCGTGAAATAACCGCAGAAATTAATGTGAGACATACGATGAACGTATCCGTTAGGACAGTGTGGCGAAAGTTGGTGCTAATGGGCGATGGCAGCAGACGACCGACGCGAGTGCCTTTGCTAACGGCACCTCATCGTTTGCAGCGCCTCTCTCGGGCTTTGACCATGTCCGTTGGGCCCTAGACGAATGGAAAACCGGTGCCTGGTCAGAAGGGTCCAGATTTCAGTTGGTAAGAGCTGATAGCAGGGTTCGAGTGTGGCACAGACCCCACTAAGCCGTGGTCCCAAATTGTCAACAAGTCACTGTGTAAGCTGGTAGTGTCTCCATAATGGTGTGGGCAGTGTTTACCTGGAATGGACTGTGTCCTCTGGTTCAACTTGACCGATCACTGACTGGAAATGATTATGTTCGACTACTTGGAGATCATGTGCAGCCATTCATGGATTCTATGTTTCCACCACGATGGAATTTTTGTGGATGGCAATACGCCGTATCACTGGCAAGACTATTGAGCTGGAATATTTTGATACCTTATTGGCAAGAAAATGGCATGCAAGTTTTATCTCCCCGTAATCAACTTTTTGTATACTCAGGTATCATTATCTCAACCAGTATTAAAGCTAAAAAAATTAATATTTTGCACGAAAAATAATACAGAGCTTGCCTGCACAAACTGGTAAATATTCCTGGTTTACTGTTTCACAAGTTCATAATTAAAAGAATAAAATTTGTTTTGACCTTTTATTTTGAATAGTGTGGAAGTACAGGGTACTTACAAAAAAAAATTCACGAAAGTCAGTGCGTTAGATAAAAATCAACATTCACTGCACAATCTATTCCACAGTTTTTAAATTTTGTTCGCATAGAGTTGACATTATACTAATTATTTGGTTAAACTTTCATTCCAGTATCTATTAAAGCTTTCGAGTTACTAAGTTTCAAAATATTAGTAGAGACCACAGACTATGACGTCCAGGTCTTTCGTCCCAAGCAATGACGGAAATAAAGGCAGCTTTGAAGAGTGGTATTGAAATTGAAGGTGAAAGGATATCAAAGATAAGAGTCGCTAACGACATTGCTATGCTCAGTGAAGATGAGAAAGAATTACAGGACCTGCTGAATGGAACTAACAGTTTAATGAGTACAGAATATGAATTGAGAGTAAATCAAAGAAATATGAAAGTAATTAAAGAAGCAGAAAGGAGAACAGGAAGAAACTTAAATCAAAATTGGTGATCACAACGTAGACGAATTTAAGGAATGTGCTTCCGAGAGAATCGATGAATTTGAGAGGTGCTGCTACATAGGAATGTTAAAATTAGCTTTACTGATAAAGTAAAGAATACGGAAGTTTTGCGCATAATCGGCGAAGAAGAAATATATGGAAAAAACTGACAAAAAGAAAGGACAGGATGATAGGGCACATATTATGACATCAGCGAATAACTTCCATGGTACTAGAGGGATCTCTAGAGGGTAAAAAACTGTAGAGGAAGGCAGATATTGGAATAATCCAACAAGTGCTACTTCGAGCAAAAGAAAACTGCTTTACATCTATAGACAAAAGTATGAAGAGCGAAGTGAAAAAAAATGCAACAGCAAAAGCTTGATAAAAGTATTCCTATCTTGGTTGTAGGAAAGCACTGATAACTATGAATTAACTATGGAGGAACTAAAAAAAACAGCGTATAGATAATACCCTGTTGTTACATATTTTACAAGTGTAATATTAGCTTGTAACCCTCCTGCTCGCCTAGATGTAATTTTTTTTGTCTTCAAAATGTGGCTAGCGTCACCGTTATCACTCAATCATGTGTCCATTCCCATCAGTATTAATAGAATCATAAGGACGTGGATGATGACTACTGAAGGTTATAGCTTAGTCGCGTCGATTTAATAGGCGATGAATTTCAATGAAAATCACCTAATGACAGAACAACATAAAAAAGAATACTGTGTGCCATACTGCTACTAATTTCCCTGGCTATGTACAAAATTTAATACAATCATTTTACAGTGTTTTAGCAGGTAAATGGTTTCTCTTATAATAACAATACCGTGCGAAACTTACACGAAATACTCCCACCACAATCGGCTCAGTTTTCCATTTTCTTATGCTTTTATTTATTTATTGGTTTGAAGTTAGTTGAAAAGCTGCACATTTTCCCACAGCCACAGATCCGTATTCCTCTTGTGTATACCGTGGCTTACAGAATCTGATTTCTAAAGTAAGGTAGAATATCGGATGCGAAACAAACATTAATTGTATAAATGGGCCTCTTGTTTGTGAAGACCACGGGCAACGAATCAGCTAAATTATAGCTTTTAATTAAAAAATTACCAAGTCCGTGCCACACCTGAACAGGTGGAATTTACTGTTTATAAAACCGCCCTGTTTTTATCAATAATATTGAGCAATATAAAAAGAACATCTTACCACTGACAGGGAGGCGTTAATTTATACAAGGCTGGATAAAATATTTACAGCGAAGAGACAAATGCGGATTGCGCTTTCCGCATCCACTCCTAAAGAAAAGTATTGTGTTCATGTACAGAGTACTCATCTTTTCGTGTATAGCTTTCTTTTACGTTTATTTGATTTTCATTTCAGCTGGGATTATAAAAACCTGAATTATCAAATCTTAAAGCGTCTACGTGATATTGCACCTCTAACAGAACTGCTAAAACTTCGTCCACAGTCTCGTAGGTCCTTCCCCCCACCCTCTCCCAAAATATATGTATATTGCCCCATATTTGTTAATTTTTTTATCTCCATGATGATTTCTGTCATGTTCCCCCCCCCCTCCCCCCCCCCCGCCCCCTCCCGAATTTCTTGATGAAACTACTATTCTGCACTAGTCCAACACACATAATGTAACGTAAATATCTAATGCAGTAAGTAAGTTTGAAAAAAATTATGTAATATGCAAAAATATTGCTGTAGTGAACTAGATAGATGACAAGGGCGGTACACTACAAATTTAAAGTGTATCTACAGTAAATAACTTACAGATTCAAGATACTGACTAAAAAATTGAAATTAAAATCTTTTTTGAATGGTTTTCAACAATTAAAACAGATCGCACTTCAATACTCTACAAATAAGGTAATTCAATCAAAATATCGTTTTCACCTTCTCAGGTACTGCGGCCTTAGGAAAGAGGGTACCTTCTACAAAGGTAAAATTTATGAACACTTAATAACGTCCAATCTCGCTGCTGGTAAGTCAGCAACAACCCTTTACAACCCTTTTCACAGCTTCAGTGTCCACGACAAACAACACATCACTGCAAGCTGGTGCAGCAGATTCCCGCTTAAGACCAACACATTCCTCTGTCATCAACAAATGGTTCACTTCACGAAAGTGGTTATCGATTCGATGCAGTGCTGATTTCAAAGAGCGAAATCAGATATTTGATGCCATTCTGTTTGTTTGGCACGATACAGCCTTAAAAGAACGCCAGTATTGACCTTGATAGATGTTCGTGTCTGGAAATTATGTTGAGCATCTGTCCTAGTCTCATCGGTACGTGAAGGTCGCAGCGGCAAAGCGGATAAAATGCACAGCCATTATACCGCGCCGTGCATTCTTCTAACGGCGATGCGGAAACTACGTGAAGCAAGCAACGATGCTCTCAGAGATCAAAGTCCGCGGATGCCGCAGGAGTGAGCAGTGCGTTGTTAGTTGCGCACTTTACTCCATTAATTTCCTCATCAGCCAGTTGGCAGAGTAAGGTATCCAAGGAAGACAATGGTTCGGCGTAATCAGTGGTGTAAAACATTATGAACTCATAGAAACACTGTTTGGAGACACCGCGGATAAAAGGATATAACGACTGCTTAATTTCTTGTCCAGCATATGAACGATGATGGCGCAAAGTCCTCAACGGTAGTTACTACCTGTAATCAAATAATTTTCGACCACCACCATGACTCTTTCGCTGACCAGTTATGGTGCAAGATGTTCGAAATTCTGAGAAAAACATTAGTAACCTACAGAGAAAGATGGGTAGACAAGAATAAGATTTGAAAACCGAGAACGATGTGCTCAGATTAGAAAGCGTGTAAGACAGGTATGCACTCTTTCGCCACTGCTATTCGAGATATACATCGAAGAAGCAATGACAGAAATAAAGGAAACGTTTAAGAGTAGGATTTAAATTCAAGACGAAAGGATATAAATGATAAGATTCGCTGATGGCATCGCTATCCTCAGTGAATTTGAAAACATTTACAGGATCAGTTGGAATGAACAGTCTAATGAGTGCAGAGTGTGAACTGAGAGTCAATCTAAAAAAGACGAGAAGATTAACCTCAGGACTGGTGATCACGCAGTAAACGAACTTAAGGAATTCTGCTACCTTAGAAGCAAAATAACCCATGACACATGAAGCAAGGAGGACACAAAAAGCAGACTAGCACATGCAAATAGGACATTCCTGATCAAGAGAAGTTAACTAATATCAAACATAATCTTTACATTTTAATTTGAGGAAGAAATTTCTGAGAATGTACCTTTGGGGCACAATATTGTATGTTACCCCCCCCTCCCCAAATGAACCATGGACCTTGCCGTTGGTGGGGAGGCTTGCGTGCCTCAGCGATACAGACAGCCGTACCGTAGGTGCAACCACAACGGCGGGGTATCTGTTGAGAGGCCAGACAAACGTGTGGTTCCTAAAGAGGGGCAGCAGCCTTTTCAGTAGTTGCAGGGGCAACAGTCTGGATGATTGACTGATCTGGCCTTGTAACACTAACCAAAACGGCCTTGCTGTGCTTGTACTGCGAACGGCTGAAAGCAAGGGGAAACTACGGCCGTATTTTTTCCCGAGGGCATGCAGCTTTATTGTACGGTTAAATGATGATGGCGTCCTCTTGGGTAAAATATTCCGGAGGTAAAATAGTCCCCCATTCGGATCTCCGGGCGGGGACTACTCAGGAGGATGTCGTTATCAGGAGAAAGGAAACTGGCGTTCTACAGATCGGAGCGTGGAATGTCAGATCCCTTAATCGGGCAGGTAGGTTAGAAAATTTAAAAAGGGAAATGGATATGTTAAAGTTGGATATTGTGGGAATTAGTGACGTTCAAGGCTTATAAACACAAAATCAATTAGGGATAATGCAGGAGTAGATTTAATAATGAATAGGAAAATAGGAATGCGGGTAAGCTACTACAAACAGCATGATAAACGCATTATTGTGGCCAAGATAGATACGAAGCCCACACCTACCACAGCAGTACAAGTTTACATGCCAACAAGTTCTGCAGATGATGAAGAAATTGAAGAAATGTATGATGAAATAAATGAAATTATTCAGATAGTGAAGGGAGACAAAAATTTAATAGTCATGGGTGACTGGAATTCGTCAGTAGCAAAAGGGAGAGAAGGAAACGTAGTAGGTCAATATGGATTGGGGGTAAGAAATGAAAGAGGAAGCCGTCTGGTAGAATTTTGCGCAGAGCACAACTTAATCATAACTAACACTTGGTTCAAGAATCATAAAAGAAGGGTGTATATGTGGAAGAAGCCTGGAGATACTGACAGGTTTCAGATAGATTATATAATGGTAAGACAGAGATCTAGGAACCAGGTTTTATACTGTAAGACATTACCAGGGGCAGATGTGGACTCTGACCACAATCTATTGGTTATGACCTGTAGATTAAAACTGTAGAAACTACGAAAAGGTGGTAATTTAAGGAGATGGGACCTGGAAAAACTGACTAAACCAGAGGTTGTACAGACTTTCAGGGAGAGCATAAGGGAACAATTGACAAGAATGGGGGAAAGAAATACAATAGAAGAAGACTGGGTAGTTTTGAGAGATGAATTAGTGAAGGCAGCAGAGGATCAAGTAGGTAAAAAGATGAGGGCTAGCAGAAATCCTTGGGTAACAGAACAGATTAATTGATGAAAGTAGAAAATATAAAAATGCAGTAAATGTATTGATGAAAGGAGAAAATATAAGAATGCAGTAAATGAAGCAGGCAAGAAGAAATACAAACGTCTCAAGAATGAGATCGATAGGAAGTGCAAAACGGCTAAGCAGGGGTGGCTAGAGGACAAATGAAAGGATGTAGAGGGTTATCTCACTAGCGGTAAGATAGATACTGCCTACAGGAAAATTAAAGAGACCTTTGGAGAAAAGAGAACCACTTGTACGAATATCAAGAGCTCAGGTGGGAACCCAGTTCTAAGCAAAGAAGGGAAAGCAGAAATGTGGAAGGAGTATATAGAGGGTTTATACAAGGGCGATGTACTTGAGGACAATATTATGGAAATGGAAGAGGATGTAGATGAAGATGAAATCGGAGATATGATACTGCGTGAAGAGTTTGACAGAGCAATGAAAGACCTGAGTCGAAACAAGGCTCCGGGAGTAGACAACTTTCCATTAGAACTACTGACAGCCTTGGGAGAGCCAGTCCTGACAAAAATCTACCATCTGGTGAGCAAGATGTATGAGACCGGTGAAATACCCTCAGACTTCAAGAAGAATATAATAATTCCAATTCCAAAGAAAGAAGGTGTTGACAGATGTGAAAATTACCGAACTATCAGTTTAATAAGTCACGGCTGCAAGATACTAACACGAATTCTTTACAGACGGATGGAAAAACTGGTAGAAGCCGACCTCGGGGAGGATCAGTTTGGATTCCGTAGAAATATCGAAACACATGAGGCAATACAGACCCTACGACTTATTTTAGAAGCTAGATTAAGGTAAGGCAAACCTACGTTTCTAGCATTTGTAGACTTGGAGAAAGCTTTTGACAATGTTGACTGGAACACTCTCTTTGAAATTCTGAAGGTGGCAGGGGTAAAATACAGGGAGCGAAGGGCTATTTACAATTTGTACAGAAACCAGATGGCAGTTATAAGAGTCAAAGGACATGAAAGGGAAGCAGTTGTTGGGAAGGGGGTGAGACAGGGTTGTAGCCTCTCCCCAATGTTATTCAATCTGTATATTGGGCAAGCAGTGAAGAAAACAAAAGAAAAATTCGGAGTAGGTATTAAAATCCATGGGGAAGAAATAAAAACTTTGCGGTTCACCGATGACATTGTAATTCTGCCAGAGACAGCAAAGGACTTAGAAGAGCAGTTGAACGGAATGGACAGTGTTTTGAAAGGAGGATATAAGATTAACATCAACAAAAGAAAAACGAGTATAATGGAATGTAGTCGAATTAAGTCGGGTGATGCTGAGGGAATTAGATTAGGAAATGATATGCTTAAAGTAGTAAATTAGTTTTGCTATTTGGGGAGCAAAATAACTGATGATGGTCGAAGTAGAGAGGACATAAAATGTAGACTAGCAATGGCAAGGAAAGCGTTTCTGAAGAAGAGAAATTTGTTAACAACGAGTATAGATTTAAGTACCAGGAAGTCATTTCTGAAAGTACTTGTATGGAGTGTAGCCATGTATGGGAGTGAAACATGGACGATAAATAGTTTGGACAAGAAGAGAATAGAAGCTTTTGAAATGTGGTGCTACAGAAGAATGCTGAAGATTAGATGGGTAGATCATATAACTAATGAGGAGGTATTGAATATTATTGGAGATCAGGGAAGTTTGTGGCACAACTTGACTAGAAGAAGGGATCGGTTGGTAGGACATGTTTTGAGGCATCAAGGGATCACCAATTTAGTATTGGAGGGCAGCGTGGTGGGAAAAAATCGCAGAGGGAGACCAAGATATGAATACACTAAACAGATAGAAAGGATGTAGGTTGCAGTAGGTACTGGGAGATGAAGGAGCTTGCACAGGATAGAGTAGCATGGAGAGCTGCATCAAACCAGTCTCAGGACTGAAGACCACAACAACAACATTGTACGGTAGTGAATCACGGATAGTGGGTAAACCGGAACAGAAGACAATCGAAGAGTTTGAGATGTGGTGCTACAAAAGAATGTTCAAAAGTATGTGCGCTGGTAAGATAAAGAACGAGGTTGTTTCGCGCAGAGTCGTCGAAGAAAGGAACATATGAAGGAGTACACTGAGAAGAAGGGACAGGGTGTCACAGAATAACTTCCATGCCACTAGGGGGAGCTTTAGAGGGTAAAAATTGTGGTGAAAGACAGAGATTGGAATACATCCAACAATTAACTGTGGATGTAGGTTGCAATTGCTACTGTCAGATGACGAGGTTGCACAGGAGAGAAATTCGTGGCGGGCCGCATCAAACCAGTCAGAAGATTGATAACTATAATGAAAATGAGTCTTACGTCGTCGGTGTATACAGAAAGACTGTGTCTGATGTTATAATTCAATTCCGCGTAATAATCTGTACTGCAGAATCGGAAGTGTCTAACCATTACAAATAAGCACGAACTGTTCATTTGCTTAAACATGTAAATAATGAAATAAATGTTTTAATAAAAATGTTAATCAGGATGAATATTTCTTTTTTGGGCTAGCAATAGATGACAAATGACCCTTTGGGTTATAATGTCAACAGCAAAGTGCACGAAGATGTGTAGAGTGGGCATAGTTTACTGCGCATGTCGCCAACATCAAACAGGAAATATCACGACATTTTTGGTATTAAATTGGTGTTTACCTTTTGCGCAAACTTTAATAACACATGTATGCGGTCGATGTTTGCCCGTTTGGCCGTTAGTAACAACTGCGTTGAATGACTATTGATTCTACAGTTTTTGACTATTTCAACAGCCGAGTAACTTCAGCGACTCAGCCGATTAAAACAGCCGAACAAATCAGCTATCGTCGAACACCGTTTCGAATTTAATCTTGAAATGAAATACAACTAAACTAGTATTGTAGTACATACGCCAAATTTATAGAATAACGTATGTCTACATCTACATCTATACACTGAAAGCCACCTTCTGTGGTGTATGGAGCAGATTCCTTGCTGTACGCTTTTCCTGTTCCAGCCGCGAATGGTGTGCAGGTATTATTGATGAGCCCAGTGCGATCTCGAATCTCTTTAATTTTAGCGACAAATTCTTGTCGCAAGACATTCGTAGGAGGACGCAATACATCTGTTGATTCTTGTAGGAACGTAAGCTCTTGGAATTTTAGTAGTAATCCACAATAACAGGAGGACTGTACGTCTATAAAACTGAATGAAAATTTTTTTTCACAAAAAGTCAAAAGTAGAAAATATTTTAATAACCACTTTTAAGCGTTGTAGAGAAAATAACATCCAGCTACACATTAGATAACGCAAAGCAGTATATGGAAGAGTCAATTCCTGTGCAACTTGATAAAATTGAAATTCAACCCACCTCTACTGTTAAAATTAGGACAATAATAATTTCACTCAAAAGTAAAGCTTGCATGGAATTGAAGGTCTTTCCAACAGAGTACTAAAAGCTTGTTCCCAGCAGATAAGTAGGATTCTCAATCACATACATAGTAGTTCACTGAAAGAGAGCATTTTTATACACAGACTCAAATATGCTATTGTTTAACTGTTGCATAAAAAACGGTATAGGTCTGATGCTAATAACTACCACCAAATCTCACTTCTTGCAGCATTATACAAAGTTCTTGAAAATGTTATGTATTCAAGAATAGCTTCACATATTTGTGAAAATGAAGTGCTAACAAAATGTTAGTTTCGTTTTCTCAAAGGCTTTTCAACAGAAAATGCTTTATATGCTTTCACTTCTCAAATAACAATTGCTCCGAATAACCGCACATCACCCATTGGGATATTTTGTGATCTCTTAAAGGCTTTTGACTGTGTGAATCATGAAATTCTTCCAGGTAAGTTTAAGTGTTGTGGTATGAGAGGGACAGTGCATAAGTGGTTTAATTCATATTTAACTGGAAGAATGCAGAAGGTTGAAATTAACAATACAGATAGGCCACAAAAATAAAGCAGAATCCTACAACTCGGGAGGTATCAAGGATTGTGTCCCACAGGGTTCAGTCTTGGGTCCAGTATTGTTCTTAATATACACTCCTGGAAATTGAAATAAGAACACCATGAATTCATTGTCCCAGGAAGGGGAAACTTTATTGACACATTCCTGGGGTCAGATACATCACATGATCACACTGACAGAACCACAGGCACATAGACACAGGCAACAGAGCATGCACAATGTCGGCACTAGTACAGTGTATATCCACCTTTCGCAGCAATGCAGGCTGCTATTCTCCCATGGAGACGATCGTAGAGATGCTGGATGTAGTCCTGTGGAACGGCCTGCCATGCCATTTCCACCTGGCGCCTCAGTTGGACCAGCGTTCGTGCTGGACGTGCAGACCGCCTGAGACGACGCTTCATCCAGTCCCAAACATGCTCAATGGGGGACAGATCCGGAGATGTTGCTGGCCAGGGTAGTTGACTTACACCTTCTAGAGCACGTTGGGTGGCACGGGATACATGCGGACGTGCATTGTCCTGTTGGAACAGCAAGTTCCCTTGCCGGTCTAGGAATTGTAGAACGATGGGTTCGATGACGGTTTGGATGTACCGTGCACTATTCAGTGTCCCCTTGACGATCACCAGAGGTGTATGGCCAGTGTAGGAGATCGCTCCCCACACCATGATGCCGAGTGTTGGCCCTGTGTGCCTCGGTCGTACGCAGTCCTGATTGTGGCGCTCACCTGCACGGCGCCAAACACGCATACGACCATCATTGGCACCAAGGCAGAAGCGACTCTCATCGCTGAAGACGACACGTCTCCATTCGTCCCTCCATTCACGCCTGTCGCGACACCACTGGAGGCGGGCTGCACGATGTTGGGGCGTGAGCGGAAGACGGCCTAACGGTGTGCGGGACCGTAGCCCAGCTTCATGGAGACGGTTGCGAATGGTCCTCGCCGATACCCCAGGAGCAACAGTGTCCCTAATTTGCTGGGAAGTGGCGGTGCGGTCCCCTACGGCACTGCGTAGGATCCTACGGTCTTGGCGTGCATCCGTGCGTCGCTGCGGTCTGGTCCCAGGTCGACGGGCACGTGCACCTTCCGCCGACCACTGGCGACAACATCGATGTACTGTGGAGACCTCACGCACCACGTGTTGAGCAATTCGGCGGTACGTCCACCCGGCCTCCCGCATGCCCACTATACGCCCTCGCTCAAAGTCCGTCAACTGCACATACGGTTCACGTCCACGCTGTCGCGGCATGCTACCAGTGTTAAAGACTGCGATGGAGCTCCGTATGCCACGGCAAACTGGCTGACACTGACGGCGGCGGTGCACAAATGCTGCGCAGCTAGCGCCATTCGACGGCCAACACAGCGGTTCCTGGTGTGTCCGCTGTGCCGTGCGTGTGATCATTGCTTGTACAGCCCTCTCGCAGTGTCCGGAGCAAGTATGGTGGGTCTGACACACCGGTGTCAATGTGTTCTTTTTTCCATTTCCAGGAGTGTACATTAACGACTAGGTGCTCTATATTCATGAAGATTCAAAGGTAGTTCTTTTTGCTTAGAATACAAGTATAGTAATCACACCCAACAAACAAGATATAATAGAAGAAATTATAAAGAATGTCTTTCAGAAAATTATTAAGTAGTTCTCTGCAAATGGGCTCTCACTAAATTTTGAGAAAGCACAGTATATACAATTCTGCATAGTAAGTAGCATAGCACCATTGATATATATAGACTTTCAACATAAATCTGTTAATAAGCCAGAATATTAAAAATTTCTGTTTGTGTACATTGATAAGACATTGAATTGGAGGAAACACACTTATGATCTGCTAAAACTGTTGGGTTCAGCTTCTTACACTATTAGGGTTACTGCAAATTTTGGTGAGAAACATATAAGTAAATTAGCCTATGATTATTATTTTCATTCACTGCTTTCATATGGCACCATATTTCGGAGTAAATCATCACTAAGCGAAAAAGTATTCATTGCACGAGTCTATAATCAGAATAATAGCTGGTGCCCACCTGACATGACCTTGCAGACATTTATTTAAGGAACCCGGCATATTTACAGTACCTCCGCAATACATACGTTCAGTTACGAAATTTGTTATTAATAACCCATCACAGTTCAAAAATAATAGCGAACTGCATAGCCACAACATTAGAAGAAAGGATGTTCTTCCCTATTCTGGATTATATCGACTTTGGTGCAGAAAAGGGTGAATTATACTGCCACAAAATTCTATGGTCATTTGCCATATAGCATTAAGAGTCTATCACGCAGCCAATCAACATTTAAAAACAAATTAATATAATTTATGAATGACGAAGCCTTCTACTCAACAGATGAATTTTTAGATATGAGGTAGCAACTAAAAAATATTGTGAAATGAAAACTTACGCTAAACAGACACGTTCCACATCATTACGGAATGTCGTATTCATGATTTATAGAATAAGTGTTAATGTAATGCAGTGTCTCTCTTTTAGTGTCTGCCAACGGAGTTGGAAAAACATCCCCATGACGCTTTCGCGCTTTCTAAGTGAACTTTCGGAAAACACGCTCTGTTCTCTCTATGCCCCCTGTTAGTCCTGTCCCATACTGATTAACAATATTCATGTACTGGTCGAACGAACGTGTCAGCTACCTCTTTCGCTGAATGGGCTATCCTTCATAACGACTCTTCAATGAATCTCAGTCTGGCACCTGCCTTACTTGTGATTTGTTTTATGCGGTCGTTCCACTTCAGATCGCTCCGTGCGCGTGCATGTTTAAAGAAGTAACTGCTTCCAGTGATTGTTCTGTAATTGTGTATTGCTAAAATAAAGGGTCTTTCCGCCTATGTATTCGCAATACGTTACACTAGTTTATGTTGAGGGTCAATTGCGACTCCCTGCACCAAGTGTGGATCCCTATCACGCCATCCTGCATTTTATAGCGTTGTGTCTTCTCTGTATACAACAACATCAACCGTGAAAAGCCTCTTGGAACTTCCCATGCCGTCTACTACGTCATTTATATATAGCGTGAAAAGCAGTGGACCTGTAACACAACCTTGGAATACGCTCGAAGTCAGTTTCACGTGTGCGTAATTAAGGAGTCTGACGAAATAAAAATGTTAACACCTTTATTTTTGCGGCGACGGAACAATTACACATGCATCACAAATATTGTACAATAGAAGATGAAATTACGGGAAGTATGGCAATTGCTGTGAGCAGCAGACATGCTTCTAGGTATCTAAACTGCCAGCGAATGGACCACGATTGTGGTTCGAACAGGAAGGAAGACTATCTGAACATTACTTTCAGTTAAAAGATAAAAGACAAATGTGTTCTGATTTTATAAATTTTTGGGACAAGATATTCCTTCCGTTGTCAATGCCGATGCTTTGGACGTAAGGTAGGCAGTGGTCCGACCTAAAGCCTTTTATGTGTCAGAAAATCAGAACGTTTAAGAACAGGATTACTTATAAATCTAGAACTTGTGAAAAGAAATATACTGGGAAGGTCGAAACATTTGAGAGCACCTATGTCGGTGCTTAACAGTGAAGGTGAGGACCGGCTCGTGTGACTCCATTGTTTGTATGAAGGCTATTGTATGTCTTGCGTCCGAAACGCGGCATTGTAAAACAGTTTTGAACAAGTGACCGTTTCTGGCACCTACGTCGTGGTTGCAGATCTCCTGAGCGACTTCATGTCGCACTTGAGAATATCTAAAGATTTTGTTGCAGAAGTTCCTGGTGGTTTTTTTCTACGTTATTATGTAGATTGGTACCCTCATAGCTCGTTTTCTGTCAAGGCCATTTCTATTGATCCTCTTAGATATGTTGTTGTTGTTGTGGTCCTCAGTCCAGAGACTGGTTTGATGCAGTTCTCCATGCTACACTATCCTGTGCAGGCTTCCTCATCTCCCAGTACCTACTGCAACCTACATCCTTCTGAATCTGTTTAGTGCATTCATCTCTTGGTCTCCCTCTACGATTTTTACCCCCCACGCTGCCCTCCAATACTAAATTGGTGATCCATTGATACCTCAGAATATGTCCTACCACCCGATTCCTTCTTCTAGTCAAGTTGTGCCACAAATTTCTCTTCTTCCCAATTCTGTTCAATACCTCCTCATTAGTTATTTGATCTACCCATATAATCTTCAGCATTCTTCTGTAGCACCACAGTTCGAAAGCTTCTATTCTTCTCTTGTCTAAACTATGTAGCACCATATTTCGAAAGCTTCTATTCTTCTCTTGTCTAAACTATCTATCGCCCACGTTTCACTTCCATACATGGCTACACTCCATACAAATACTTTCAGAAAAGACTTCCTGACAAATCTATACGTTAACAAATTTCTCTTCTTCAGAAACACATTCCTTGCCATTGGCAATATACATTTTATATCCTCTCTACTTCGACCATCGTTAGTTATTTTGCTCCCAAAATAGCAAAACTCATTCACTACTTTAAGTGTCTCATTTCCTAATCTAATTCTAATCTAATCTAATTCAACCCGATTTAATTCGACTACATTCCATATCCTCGTTTTGCTTTTGTTGATGTTCATCTTATATCCTCCTTTCAAGACACTGTCCATTCCGTTTACCTGCTCTTCGAGGTCCTTCGCTGCCTCTGACAGAATTACAATGCCATCGGCGAACCTCAAAGTTTTTATTTCTTTTCCATGGATTTTAATTACTACTCCGAATTTTTCTTTTGTTTTCTTTACTGCTTGCTCAATATACAGATTGAATAACATCAGGGAGGGACTACAACCCTGTCTCACTCCCTTCCCAACCACTGCTGCTCTTTCATGGCCCTCGACTCCTATAACTGCCATCTGGTTTCTGTACAAATTGTAAATAGCCTTTCGCTCCCTGTATTTTACCCCTGCCACCTTCAGAATATGATAGAGAGTATTCCAATCAACATTGTCAAAATCTGAATTCAATTACGCTAAGAATTTTTCTTCTTTATAACGTCAGCTATATGGGAGGTGTCTCAACGTTCGTCAGATATTGTTTCATGGCGAGAATCTTTAGTACTGCTACATCTGCCTGTATCTGGAGCTTTCTTATTTGATTTTGTATCTACCATTGTCAGACACTGTTCTAGTATCGCCACTGGTAGCCAGTCTTGCTTGCTACCTGCACGCGGTATTCACAGGAAGGGACAGTTTTACGTCTCATCGATGACAAAGTCATTAGAGACAGCTCTCCAGCTCTGATTCTGGAAGGAAATCAGCCATGCCTTTTCACGAGAACCCCCTCCACGATTCGGCTCATTCGATTAATGGAACATCGGGGAACAAAATCTGGATGTTCGCACGGGGATTCGAAGCGCCATCCAGTGCTTTGCCATTGCGCCACCTCGCACGGTGGCATCACTCACAGGATATCGCAGCACCTGCGTTGCCGCCTCCAACGAGGCAGCTCCGCCGCTGGCTGTTCCCACGTGTCGGCGTAGTGGGCGGCAGTGACTCACGAAACGACGCGCCCGTCCCAGCGCCACAGCCGGACGCCGCCGTGTGTAACTGCGTGGGGGCCGTCCGAAAGCGTTGCGAAGTACGCTGCAGTAAAACCACTCGGCCTGCACACAGGAAGCCGGACTTGGACCATCGGACCTACGGTTAATTGTGACCGCAACTCTTTCGAGGTACTTCATCGGCAACTGCTGACTCTTATTGTGCAGTTTTAAAACATTATTCCATCATCAGGTTCTGATGAAGCATAGAGCGCTCCAGGTAGTTCCAGTCCGGTGTCTCCCATGATTTTAGATTTGATATATACACGTACACACCGTCGGCGGGTATAGAAATGATTAGGGTTGCAATTCTCTGCGACAGGCAGAACGGCCACTGTAGTGCATTACTCTGTTGGTCTTCAGTGTGGTTACGCATGCCTCGAAGGATATTAAGAGGCGCGAATAGCGTCAGTTGTCGACTGATGACTGTGAAGGACACAGAGATGCTGCGTACTCGTGTGAGATCGAGTTATCAGCTAGAGAGGGGCCTGACTGTTGGTCTCCGTGGGCCAGCTGGTCGAATTGTGCAATATCCGGATTTGTGGAACATTCATATGTCACAGTGGCCCAATGTTGGATTGCATGTTGTTGTATACAGAGTTCTGTGTAGTCAGCGCGTACACAACTTTCCCAATAGAGCGCGCCCCGCTAAGCACAACAGTGCAGGCGCAGCGCTCGTCCGTCTCCACACTACGAGATGGTGCTGCCATAGAGACGGACCAAATTCTGCTTCCGCCGATCCGCGTATTAATATGTAACACAGCCAATGAAATTGCTGCTAACGTAGAACCTTTTCTCCTCGCGGATCACACTCGCACAGTGATACCTGAACGCACAAGGTATTATAGCTAGTGTACAGACCTCCGATTAGTGAGTCTGCATTTGTCTGTACCAGTCTGCATTAGTCTGTACCAGTCTTTACGAGTTCTACTTTTGTCTGTACCAGTCTATAGTCAAGTTTCAGTGTGCGCCTAATAAGATTACCATATTCTTGTACATAGCCATGAAGATAAACATATAGACACTTTTGGCAAGTATCAGAGATATATGTGAGAATAAGATTAACATACCAATACCAAAGAAACTTCAGATTGTCAATTGTAAATAGCATCCAGAACCAAGTTAAGTAATTTTTATGCTTGTTATTATTTTAATAAATGTGTGTGAAAATTAATCAAGTTATGTTTAAATTTGGTCACCATCAATCTGCTACTCTAAGCGTGCAAGTGGCATTTCTATCGTCTGACCTGACGGCAAAAGATAAATACGCCACGATAAGACCACGAGACATATCGCTGACACTCGCCTACTTCGTTAGAGCAACAAGTCAAATAATGTGGTGGTGTGTGTACTGAAGGTCTTACAGTATGCACGCCACACATGTGAACACGGGAGCAGACGTTCTCATGATCCAGGTTCCAGTGGACTACGTCTGACCACCACAGCTGAGGATCGCCGTAGTTCTGCACCAAGCACATCGTTACCCTTTCACGTATGCCCCTGCCATTCGGAAACAAGTAATGGAGTACCTGAAACATTCTGTGTCACCCCACACCACTGGCCGAAAACTAGCAGCAACCAGACTAGGGAATAACAGCCGCCATGAGTAAGCTACCTCTGACACCACAAGACAAACGGCTGCGTCTGACTGGTAAGCTTGCAAGATGAAGGCACAGCTCAGCATCCGTAGCATCGTCCACAGAACCGACTGCGGACTTTAGTACAAAGTCGAGTGGAGGGTCTGGATCTGAGTTTCAGACGATTCTGCGACCGTGTAGGCTACAGATTCCTCTTCTTGCACCAAGGGGTGGTGGGTTTCCGGGTTCCGCTTAATAGGTCAGGAGTCCACTACACACAGGAGGCGCCTACACGGGTAGTGGGCCTGTGTAGCGTGAACTGGGCGGCTTTTTAGGTTAGAGGGTTTCGAGGAACCGCAGGAGAGCTTCAGCCTCAAAGGCTGCATGTCCAGAACAAGACGAGAGTAGATTTAGGAAGCGTAGGTATTATAGTAGTAAATCGTCGTAGCTGAGTTGGGAAACAACCAGAGGTTCAAACGCTAATACAGAGAAATGAAGCTCAAATCGTTATAAGTACTGAAAACTGGCTGAAGCAGGAGATAAGTTTTAAGCTAAATATTTACAAAGAGCCTAACGATGTTCAGAAAAAATGGATTAAATATAATTCGTGATGGCGTGTTTGATTCTGTTAGAAACAGTTTATACTCCAGCGAAATTGAAATAAATAGTTCCTGTGCATAGGCATGGGTAGAGATTATACTTGATAACTGGATTAAATTAATGATTGGTTCCTTTTACAGACCGCTGACTTAAATGATACAGTTCCTGAAAGGTTCAAACAAAACTTGAGTATCATCTCAAACAGGTCTTATATCACACTGTTATAGATTGTGGTGATTTCAGTCTACTCTCTATATGCCGGCGAAAAAACATGTTCAATGCCGGTGATAGGTACAACACGTCGTCAGAAATTGTACTAAATGCTTTCTCCGAAAATTATTTTGAACAATTAGTTCAGAACTCCACTCGAAGTGCTTACATGTTAGCAACAAATAATCTTGAGCAAATGACCGATACAGAGATTAGTGACTGCAAGGTAGTTATAGCAAGAATAAATACCGTTACTTCTAAATCCACCACAAATAAACGCACAATATATATTTTTCTTTTTTAAAAGAAAAGCAGATAAAAGCTCTCTTGACACATTCCTGAGAGACAATCTCCGCTCCTCCCAATGTGACTGTGTAAGCGTAGATCAAATGGGGTTTAAATTCAAAGAAATAGTATCGACTGCAGCTGAGAGATATGTACCAAATAAATTATGTAGATATAGTAGTTTCCAGAATGAGATTTTCACTCTGCAGCGGAGTGCGCGCTGATATGAAACTTCCTGGCAGATTAAAACAGTTACAATCTGCCAGGAAGTTTCATATCAGCGCGCACTCCGCTGCAGAGTGAAAATCTCATTCTGGAAACATCCCCCAGACTGTGGCTAAGCCATGTCTCCGCAATATCCTTTCTTCCAGGAGTGCTAGTTCTGCAAGGTTCGCGGAAGAGCTTCTGTCAAGTTTGGAGGGTAGGAGACGAGGTACTGGTATAATTGAAGCCGTGAAGACTGGTCGTGAGCCGTGCTTGGGTAGCTCAGATGGTAGAGCACTTGCCCATGTAAGGCAAAGGTCCTAAGTTCGAGTCTCGGTCCACCACACAGTTTTACTCTGCCAGGAAGTTACATATTAGAGATAGTAGTGTTCCCCGTGTACACGAAACAGGTCAGATTACTGTTTGCAGAAGCAACGAAAAAAGCATGTCAAATTTAACCTTGAGTGCGAGATGTTTTTAATAGTTTCCACAACCAAATTGTGTGTTGAATCAGGCAGAAAACCCAAAGCGACTTTGATCGTATGTAGAGTTCACTAGCGTCAAGAACCAATCAATAAATTCACTGTGCGTTGGGAGTAGTAACGCTATGGATGACAGTGCCACTACAGCAGAGTTACTAAACTTAGTTCTCTAAAATTCCTTCACCAAAGAAGAAAAGCAAATATTACAGAATTTTTATGAAGAACAAATGCCAACATGAGTAACTGAGACGTAAATACCCACGGTGTTCCGAAGCAGCTTAAATCACTTACTAAGGGCAAGGCCTCCGGTCCAGAGTGTATACCAATTACTTTCTTTTTAAAGCATGCTGATGTAACAGCTTCATAATTAGCAATCATATACAACAGCTCTCTCGATGAAATTATGCACGTAAAGACTGGAAAGCTGCACGCGTCACATCGGTACTCAAGAAATGAAATTGGAGTTGTTGTTGTTGTTGTCTTCAGTCCTGAGACTGGTTTGATGCAGCTCTCCATGCTACTCTATCCTGTGCAAGCTGCTTCATCTCCCAGTACCTACTGCAACCTACATCCTTCTGAATCTGCTTAGTGTACTCATCTCTCGGTCTCCCTCTACGATTTTTACCCTCCACGCTGCCCTCCAATGCTAAATTTGTGATCCCTTGATGCCTCAAAACATGTCCTACCAACCGATCCCTTCTTCTAGTCAAGTTGTGCCGCAAACTTCTCTTCTCCCCAATCCTATTCAATACCTCCTCATTAGTTACGTGCTCTATCCATCTTATCTTCAGTATTCTTCTGTAGCACCACATTTCGAAAGCTTCTATTCTCTTCTTGTCCAAACTAGTTATCGTCCATGTTTCACTTCCATACATGGCTACACTCCAACCAAATACTTTCAGAAACTACTTCTTGATACATAAATCTACACTCCTGGAAACTGAAATAAGAACACCATGAATTCATTGTCCCAGGAAGGGGAAACTTTATTGACACATTCCTGGGGTCAGATACATCACATGATCACACTGACAGAACCACAGGCACATAGACACAGGCAACAGAGCATGCACAATGTCGGCACTAGTACAGTGTATATCCACCTTTCGCAGCAATGCAGGCTGCTATTCTCCCATGGAGACGATCGTAGAGATGCTGGATGTAGTCCTGTGGAACGGCTTGCCATGCCATTTCCACCTGGCGCCTCAGTTAGAACAGCGTTCGTGCTGGACGTGCAGACCGCGTGAGACGACGCTTCATTCAGTCCCAAACATGCTCAATGGGGGACAGATCCGGAGATCTTGTTGGCCAGGGTAGTTCACTTACACCTTGTAGAGCACGTTGGGTGGCACGGGATACATGCGGACGTGCATTGTCCTGTTGGAACAGCAAGTTCCCTTGCCGGTCTAGGAATTGTAGAACGATGGGTTCGATGACGGTTTGGATGTACCGTGCACTATTCAGTGTCCCCTCGACGATCACCAGAGGTGTACGGCCAGTGTAGGAGATAGCTCCCCACACCATGATGCCGGGTGTTGGCCCTGTGTGCCTCGGTTGTATGCAGTCCTGATTGTGGCGCTCACCTGCACGGCGCCAAACACGCATACGACCATCATTGGCACCAAGGAAGCAGCGGCTCTCATCGCTGTAGACGACACGTCTCCATTCGTCCCTCCATTCACGCCTGTCGCGACACCACTGGAGGCCGGCTGCAATATGTTGGGGCGTGAGTGGAAGACGTCCTAACGGTGTGTGGTACCGTGGCCCAGCTTCATGGAGACGGTTGCGAATGGTCCTCGCCGATACCCCAGGAGCAACAGTGTCCCTAATTTGCTGGGAAGTGGCGGTGCGGTCCCCTACGGCACTGCGTAGGATCCTACGGTCTTGGCGTGCATCCGTGCGTCGCTGCGGTCCGGTCCCAGGTCGACGGGCACGTGCACCTTCCGCCGACCACTGGCGACAACATCGATGTGCTGTGGAGACCTCACGCACCACGTGTTGAGCAATTCGGCGGTACGTCCACCCGGCCTCCAGCATGCCCACTATACGCCCTCGCTCAAAGTCCGTCAACTGCACATACGGTTCACGTCCACGCTGTCGCGGCATGCTACCAGTGTTAAAGACTGCGATGGAGCTCCGTATGCCACGGCAAACTGGCTGACACTGACGGCGGCGGTGCACAAATACTACGCAGCTAGCGCCATTCGACGGCCAACACCGCGGTTTCTGGTGTGTCCGCTGTGCCGTGTGTGTGATCATTGCTTGTACAGCTCTCTCGCAGTGTCCGGAGCAAGTATGGTGGGTCTGACACACCGATGTTAATGTGTTCTTTTTTCCATTTCCAGGAGTGTATATTCGATGTTAACAAATTTCTCTTCTTCAGAAACGTTTTCCTTGCCATTGCCAGTCTACATTTTATATCCTCTCTACTTCGACCATCATCAGTTATTTTACTTCCTAAATAGCAAAACTCCTTTACTACATTAAGTGTCTCATTTCCTAATCTAATTCCCTCAGCATCACCCGATTTAATTTGACTACATTCCATTATCCTCGTTTTGCTTTTGTTAATGTTCATCTTATATCCTCCTTTCAAGACACTGTCCATTCCGTTCAACTGCTCTTCCAAGTCCTTTGCCGTCTCTGACAGAATTACAATGTCATCGGTGAACCTCAAAGTTTTTACTTCGTCTCCATGAATTTTAATACCTACTCCAAATTTTTCTTTTGTTTCCTTTACTGCTTGCTCAATATACAGATTGAATAACATCGGGGAGAGGCTACAACCCTATCTCACTCCTTTCCCAACCACTGCTTCCCTTTCATGCCCCTCGACTCTTATGACTGCCATCTGGTTTCTGTACAAATTATAAATAGCCTTTCGCTCCCTGTATTTTACCCCTGCCACCTTCAGAATTTGAAAAAGAGTATTCCAGTCAACATTCTCAAAAGCTTTCTCCAAGTCTACAAATGCTAGAAACGTAGGTTTGCCTTTTCTTAATCTTTCTTCTAAGATAAGTCGTAAGGTCAGTATTGCCTCACGTGTTCCAATATTTCGACGGAATCCAAACTGATCCTCCCCGAGGTCTGCATCTACCAGTTTTTCCATTCGTCTGTAAAGAATTCGCGTTAGTATTTTGCAGCCGTGGCTTATTAAACTGATAGTTCGGTAATTTTCACATCTGACAGCACCTGCTTTCTTTGGGATTGGAATTATTATATTCTTCTTGAAGTCTGAGGGTATTTCGCCTGTCTCATACATCTTGCTCACCAGCTGGTAGAGTTTTGTCAGGACTGGTTGTCCCAAGGCCGTCAGTAGTTCTAATGGAATGTTGTCTACTCCGGGGGCCTTGTTTCGACTCAGGTCTTTCAGTGCTCTGTCAAACTCTTCACGCAGTATCGTATCTCCCATTTCGTCTTCATCTACATCCTCTTCCATTTCCATAATATTGTCCTCAAGTACATCGCCCTTGTATAAACCTTCTATATACTCCTTCCACCTTTCTGCCTTCCCTTCTTTGCTTAGAACTGGGCTGCCATCTGAGCTCTTGATATTCATACACGTGGTTCTCTTCTCTCCAAAGGTCTCTTTAATTTTCCTGTAGGCAGTATCTATATTACCCCTAGTGAGATAAGCTTCTACATCCTTACATTTGTCCTCTAGCCATCCCTGTTTAGCCATTTTGCACTTCCTGTCGATCTCATTTTTGAGACGTTTGTATTCCTTTTTGCCTGCTTCATTTACTGCATTTTTATATTTTCTCCTTTCATCAATTAAATTCAATATTTCTTCTGTTACCCAAGGATTTCTAGCAGCCCCCGTCTTTGTACCTACTTTATCCTCTGCTGCCTTCACTACTACATCCCTCAGAGCTACCTATTCTCCTTCTACTGTATTTCTTTCCCCTATTCCTGTCAATTGTTCCCTTATGCTCTCCCTGAAACTCTGTACAACTTCCGGTTCTTTCAGTTTATCCAGGTCCCATCTCCTTAATTTCCCACATTTTTGCAGTTTCTTCAGTTTTAATCTACAGGTCATAACCAATAGATTGTGGTCAGAGTCCACATCTGCCCCTGGAAATGTCTTACAACTTAAAACCTGGTTCCTAAATCTCTGTCTTACCATTATATAATCTATCTGATACCTTTTTGTATCTCCAGGGTTCTTCCACGTATACAACCTTCTTTCATGATTCTTAAACCAACTGTTAGCTATGATTAAGTTGTGCTCTGTGTAAAATTCTACTAGGCGGCTTCCTCTTTCATTTCTTAGCCCCAATCCATATTCACCTACTATGTTTCCTTCTCTCCCTTTTCCTACACTCGAATTCCAGTCACCCATTACTATTAAATTTTCGTCTCCCTTCACTATCTGAATAATTTCTTTTATTTCATCGTACATTTCTTCAATTTCTTCATCATCTGCAGAGCTAGTTGGCATATAAACTTGTACTATTGTAGTAGGTGTGGGCTTCGTATCTATCTTGGCCACAATAATGCGTTCCCTATGCTGTTTGTAGTAGCTTACCCGCATTCCTATTTTCCTATTCATTATTAAACCTACTCCTGCATTACCCCTATTTGATTTTGTGTTTATAACCCTGTAGTCACCTGACCAGAAGTCTTGTTCCTCCTGCCACCGAACTTCACTAATTCCCACTATATCTAACTTTAACCTATCCATTTCCCTTTTTAAATTTTCTAACCTACCTGCCCGATTAAGGGATCTGACATTCCACGCTCCGATCCGTAGAACGCCAGTTTCCTTTCTCCTGATAACGACATCCTCCTGAGTAGTCCCCGCCCGGAGATCCGAATGGGGGACTATTTTACCTCCGGAATATTTTACCCAAGAGGATGCCATCATCATTTAATCATACAGTAAAGCTGCATGTCCTCGGGAAAAATTACGGCTGTAGTTTCCCCTTGCTTTCAGCCGTTCGCAGTACCAGCACAGCAAGGCCGTTTTGGTTAATGTTGCAAGGCCAGATCAGTCAATCATCCAGACTGTTGCCCCTGCAACTACTGAAAAGGCTGCTGCCCCTCTTCAGGAACCACACGTTTGTCTGGCCTCTCAACAGATACCCCTCCGTTGTGGTTGCACCTACGGTACGGCCATTTGTATCGCTGAGGCACGCAAGCCTCCCCACCAACGGCAAGGTCCATGGTTCATGGGGGGAGGGAAATTGGAGTAATCCGCTGAATTACAGACCCATATCAGTAATGTCGATTTCCAGTAGGATTTTGGAACATATAATATGTTTGAAGACATGAAAAACGATTTATTGAGAAATAGCCAGAACGAATTCAGAAAATTTCGTTCCTGTAAAATACAACTAGATCTTTGCTCTCACGAAGTAATGAATGCTATCCATAGGAGATGTCAACTAGATTCCATGGTTTTAGATTCCCAGAAGGCTTTTGACAATGTACCTCACAAGCGAGTTCCAATTAAATTCGCGTGCATGTGGAATATCTTATTAGTTGTGCGACTGGATTTGCAATTTTCTGTCAGAGATATCACAGTTAGTAGTAATTAACGGAAAGTCATCGATTCTAAGAGAAGAAATATCTGGCCTTCCTCAGGGAAGTGTTATAGGCCCCCTGCTCTTACCGATCTATATAAACGATTTAGGAGACAGTCTAGGCAGCCCTCGTAGATTAATTTCGGATGATGCTGTTATTTACCGTCTTTTGAAGTCATGTGATGATGAAAACCAATTGCAGAATCATTTAGGCGAGATATCTGTATGGTGCTAAAAGTGGCAACTGACTCTAAATAACGAAACATTTGAAGTTATCCACGCGAGTACTGAAAGGAATCCGCTAAATTTCAGTTACACGATAAATCACATGAATCTAAAAGCTGTGAATTCAACAAAACACTTAGCGATTAAAATTATGGGTTACTTAAATTGGAACGATCACTTAGATAATTTTGTGGGGGGGGGGGGGGGGGGGGGGCGAGTTATTGACCGAACACTTAGAAGATGCAACTGGTTTACTAAAGAAACTGTCTACACAACGGTTCTCCGTCCTCTTTTGGAGTATTTCTGTGCGGTGGGGATCGGATAGAATTAACGGTGGACATCGAAAAAGTTCAGAGAAGAGCCAGCTCGGTTTGTACGAGTGTTATCCCGAAATAGGGGAGAGAGTACTGAAGACGTGATACAGGATCTGCGCTGGACATCATTAAACAAGGGCGTTCGTCGTTGCAGTGGGATCCTCCCACGAAATTTCAATCACCAGCTTTCTCCTCCGAATGTGGAAATTATTTGTTGACGCCGACCTACATAGGAAGAAAAGATCACCATAATAAAATAAGAAAAATCAGAAATCGTGTGCAAAGATTTAAATGTTCGTTTGCTTGCTCGCTGTTCGAGAGTGGAACTGTAGAGAAATAGTACGAAGGTGGTTTGATGAACCCTGTGCCAGGCATTTAAGTGTTCAAAAATGGTTCAAATGGCTCTGAGCCCTATGGGACTCAACTGCTGTGGTCATCAGTCCCCTAGAACTTAGAACTACTTAAACCTAACTAACCTAAGGACATCACACACATCCATGCCCGAGGCAGGATTCGAAACTGCGACCGTAGCAGTCGCACGGTTCCGGACTGCGCGCCTAGAACCGCGAGACCACCACGGCCGGCATTTAAGTGTGAACTGCTGGGTAGTAATGGAGATGCAAATGGATTGCTGATGAATGGCCTCGCATCCTGTTCAGCGATGAGTCGCGGTTCTGCTTTATGCTGGATGACCATAGTCGGCGACTATGGAGGGGCCCTGGCGACGGGTCTCAGTCTTGCAATGTTTTGGAGAGGCACAACTGTGTTGCTTCCAGCGTCATGAGCCGGGGAGCCACCGGCTACGACTTGAGGTCGCGGCTGCTACTGACCCAGGGAACTGTGACGGCAAAGCAGTACGTAACGTTCTAACGTCTTACACGTCTCATGCAACAGTACTGTGTTGCCATTTTCAACAGGAGTTTCCTTGTCCGTACTAGAGCTGTTGATAAAACATCCAAATATCGATATTTTTTCCAAAAGAATTCGATATATATCGGCGATATATCATCCTCTTCCCGATATATCGAGATACCGAAATCGAAATCGCAATTTCAGTGCCGATATGTTTATTTTATATTAGATTCTTCACAATTTTCTGTAAATATTTTAAACTGGTCTTTTGAAATTATAGTACCTTTACTGTGTGAAAGAATCTTACCACTTTTCGAACTTTCATCACGTCGAATCTTTCTCTTTGACTGTGCGAAACAAGTACAAATGGCCCAAAGAATATGTCAGATTGCACTGGAGGGCAGGGGGGTGAGTGGAATAACAAGATCTCCGATGTGAAGAAGGAACCCACCATTTGCATTAAAAAAAACAATTTTAAAGCAATTAGTGTGATATTTTTTTCACATCGACAGTCTTCAGAAACAGTTGCTGAAAATGATAAACGGAAAACTAAACGACAGGATAGGTGGGGACATGTGAGGGGAAATGCTGACGTAATCGGTGTTTGGCGCTACCAACAGAAACTGTAACATTCAAGTTTTGACACTACAACTGTTAGATCGCTGGCTTTGGCAGAAACGAAAAAAAAGAAAATAAAAAACCTGGGAAGTCGACATTAAGTGTTCTAGACAAATTAGATATGTGATGAAACCGAGAGACGGACCTAACGGACACCTTTTATTGTGGCACTTACATGCAGTTAGCATTGTTAGAAAAGTAGTTATCGCCACTCGTGACCGTGCATCGTTTTCCCTTCAATTCTCGCTTTAAGGGGGATAGGCAGGCTACTAGCTTGTTCATGTACAGAATATCTAATAATAAATCAATACTTAAATATACAGGTTGAAGCGATAATATATTTACAATGTGCAGCCGATATTATTATAGGTCAGTCGGTCGGTACTCTTTCCGTCGATATGACAGTGTATCGATACTTTTTTCGATATATTGAGAGGTGATGACGGGATTTCTTAAGTATCGATGTATCGGACGCCCGATATTTTTCAAAATATCAACAGCTCCAGTCCATACATGAACTGACTGCGTGGTACTGATGTACTCCCAGGGACGGCGAGATCCCAACCTCCTCCCCAATAGAACATGTGTAGCAGCGGCTCGGCCATCGACACCGCCCGAGTTCCAGTATCGAGGATACCACAGACCAGCTACACAACAATTATGGGACAGCTTGCCTCAGGAGAGGATACATCGGATTTATGACGTCCTTTCCAGCCGAATCACTGCGTGCATGCAGCCCGGACAGGATGCAGCACCATACGGATACAGTGGGATCATGCTGCAAAGTTCTTTCTAAATAGGACCCCATCTTGTAATCACGTACCATCTCAACCCGTGAAGTTTCACTTCGTTGACACCTCCCCTTCTCGCTGCTAAACCTTTTTTTTTTCAGGCAATTCAGCTTCTTCGTTTTTTGCTTTGCATTGTGAATGCTCAGCCAATATGAAACACGAAGGTCATTCTAAAAGCAAACAACGATTTGATCCGACTGGCTCCGCAATTCTGCCCCAACCCCATCGTCGTATCATAGACTTTCCTAATCGTTAGTGCCAGCATCCTGCTAAGAGCGAGAATGAACGGTCGTGTACTGTTTGGTCGTGTGTTTTTGTGAGTAAATTTACGGCCAAAAGTGTTTTATGTTACGGAAATTACAATTCTACGGTATAAATGGAATAGCATATGAGTGGCTTAAGTCATACCTTCAGAACAGGAATCAAAAAGTTTCTTTATATGGGTCAAGTGATTTAAGTAAGTATGCTACTTCATCTAACTGTGGTGAAATTACATTAGGTGTTCAACAGGGTTCAATCATGGGTCCCCTTCTGTGCTTGATATACAATTTTTTTTTTTTTTGGTCATCAGTCTACTGACTGGTTTCATGCGGCCCGCCACGAATTCCTTTCCTGTCCTAACCTCTTCATCTCAGAGTAGCACTTGCAACCTACGTCCTCAATTATTTGCTTGACGTATTCCAATCTCTGTCTTCCTCTACAGTTTTTGCCCTCTACAGCTCCCTCTAGTACCATGGAAGTCATTCCCTCATGTCTTAGCAGATGTCCTATCATCCTGTTCCTTCTCATTATCAGTGTTTTCCACATATCCCTTCCCTCTCCGATTCTGCGTAGAACCTCCTCATTCCTTACCTTATCAGTCCACCTAATTTTCAACATTCGTCTATAGCACCACATCTCAAATGCTTCGATTCTCTTCTGTTCCGGTTTTCCCACAGTCCATGTTTCACTACCATACAATGCTGTACTCCAGACGTACATCCTCAGAAATTTCTTCCTCAAATTAAGGCCGGTATTTGATATTAGTAGACTTCTCTTGGCCAGAAATGCCTTTTTTGCCATAGCGAGTCTGCTTTTGATGTCCTCCTTGCTCCGTCCGTCATTCGTTATTTTACTGCCTAGGTAGCAGAATTCCTTAACTTCATTGACTTCGTGACCATCAATCCTGATGTTAAGTTTCTCACTGTTCTCATGTCTACTACTTCTCATTACCTTAGTCTTTCTCCGATTTACTCTCAAACCATACTGTGTACTCATTAGACTGTTCATTCCGTTCAGCAGATCATTTAATTCTTCTTCACTTTCACTCAGGATAGCAATGTCATCAGCGAATCGTATCATTGATATCCTTTCACCTTGTATTTTAAATCCACTCCTGAACCTTTCTTTTATTTCCATCATTGCTTACTCGATGTACAGATTGAAGAACAGGAGCGAAAGGCTACAGCCTTGTCGTACACCCTTCTTAATACGAGCACTTCGTTCTTGATCGTCCACTCTTATTATTCCCTCTTGGTTGTTGTACATATTGTATATGACCCGTCTCTCCCTATAGCTTACCCCTACTATTTTCAAAATCACGAACAGCTTGCACCATTTTATATCGTCGAACGCTTTTTCCAGGTCGACAAATCCTATGAACGTGTCTTGCTTTTTCTTTAGCCTTGCTTCCATTATTAGCCGTAACGTCAGATTTGCCTCTCTCGTCCCTTTACTTTTCCTAAAGCCAAACTGATCGTCACCTAGCGCATTATCAATTTTCTTTTCCATTCTTCTGTATATTATTCTTGTAAGCAGCTTCGATGCATCAGCTGTTAAGCTGATTGTGCGATAATTCTCGCACCTGTCAACTCTTGCCTTCTTCGGAATTGTGTGGATGATGCTTTTCCGAAAGTCAGATGGTATGTCGCCAGACTCATATATTCTACACACCAACGTGAATAGTCGTTTTGCTGCCACTTCCCCTAATGGTTTTAGAAATTCTGATGGAATTTTATCCATCCCATCTGCCTTATTTGACCGTAAGTCCTCCAAAGCTCTTTTAAATTCCGATTCTAATACTGGATCCCCAATCTCTTCTAAATCGACTCCTGTTTCTTCTTCTAGAGGCTTTCAAAGTATTCTTTCCACCTATCTGCTCTCTCCTCTGCATTTAACAGTGGAATTCCCGTTGCACTCTTAATGTTGTTTTGACTTTCCTGTATGCTGAGTCTGTTCTTCCGACAATCATATCTTTTTCGATGTCTTCACATTTTTCCTGCAGCCATTTCGTCTTAGCTTCCCTGCACTTCCTATTTATTTCATTCCTCAGCGACTTGTATTTCTGTATTCCTGATTTTCCCGGAACATGTTTGTACTTCCTCCTTTCATCAATCAACTGAAGTATTTCTTCTGTTACCCATGGTTTCTTCGCAGCTACCTTCTTTGTACCTATGTTTTCCTTCCCAACTTCTGTGATGGCCCTTTTTAGAGATGTCCATTCCTCTTCAACTGTGCTGCCTACTGCGCTATTCCTTATTGCTGTATCTATAGCGTTAGAGAACTTCAAATGTATCTCGTCATTCCTTAGAATTTCCGTATCCCACTTCTTTGCGTATTGATTCTTCCCGACTAATGTCTTGAACTTCAGCCTACTCTTCATCACTACTATACTGTGATCTGAGCCTATATCTGCTCCTGGGTACGCCTTACAATCCAGTATCTGATTTCGGAATCTCTGTCTGACCATGATGTAATCTAATTGAAATCATCCCGTATCTCCCGGCCTTTTCCAAGTATACCTCCTCCTCTTCTGATTCTTGAACAGGGTATTCGCTATTACTAGCTGAAAATTGTTACAGAACTCAATTAGTCTTTCTCCTCTTTCATTCCTTGTCCCAAGGCCATATTCTCCTGTAACCTTTTCTTCTACTCCTTCCCCTACAACTGCATTCCAGTCTCCCATGACTATTAGATTTTCGTCCCCCTTTACATACTGCATTACCCTTTCAATATCCTTATACACTTTCTCTATCTGTTCATCTTTAGCTTGCGACATCGGCATGTATACCTGAACTATCTTTGTCGGTGCTGGTCTGCTGTCTATTCTGATTAGGACAACCCAGTCACTGAACTGTTCACAGTAACACACCCTCTGCCCTACCTTCCTATTGATAACGAATCCTACACCTGTTATACCATTTTCTGCTGCTGTTGATATTACCCGATACTCATCTGACCAGAAATCCTTGTCTTCCTTCCACTTCACTTCACCGACCCCTACTATATCTAGATTGAGCCTTTGCATTTCCCTTTTCAGATTTTCTAGTTTCCCTGCTACGTTCAAGCTTCTGGCATTCCACGCCCCGACTCGTAGAACATTATCCTTTCGTTGATTATTCAATGTTTTTCTCATGGTTACCTCCCCCTTGGCAGTCCCCTCCCGGAGATCCGAATGGGGGACTATTCCGGAATCTTTTGCCAATGGAGAGATCGTCATGACACTTCTTCACCTACAGGCCACATGTCCTGTGGATACATGTTACGTGTCTTTAATGAAGTGGTTTCCATTGCCTTCTGCATCCTCATGTCGTTGATCATTGCTGATTATTCCGCCTCTGAGGGGCAATTTCCCACCCCTAGGACAAGAGAGTGCCCTGAACCTCTATCCGCTCCTCCGCCCTCTTTGACAAGGCCGTTGGCAGAATGAGGCTGACTTTTTATGCCGGAATTCTTCAGCCGCCAATGCTGATTATCTATCAAAATTTAGGCAGTGGCGGAGATCGAACACGGGATCAAAGACCTTTTTGATTATGAATCAAAGACGCTACCCCCTTTTTTTTCTTTTATTTTTAGGTGAAACACAAATAAAACATTTCTTCTGAAGGGGAAGACCAACCAGTTACCCCACCCGTATGAATTTTGGGTGTATATATATACATGCAAAAGAGAGAGAGAGAAAAAAAAATTACGAAAAAATACAACAAGGGAGGGGACTCGAGCTCAGGGAAGAAACAGGAATCACAGGGGAACTTAACCAACCCCTTGACGGTTAAACACAAGAAAAAGCATATTCGCAAAAAGCGTTCGGTATTGTGGTAACCGCTGCCATTTCCAATGCGCAGTTGACAAATAATGGTGAAAAACGCGGGGATCTGGGTCATTACCGCCTTCGATGACGTAATGGACATAGTAACCCAAGAGCCAGACAATCGTGTTCGTTTTCGTCTGAGGAAAATAAGAGACGTCCGGATGTAAGAAGATGTCGTCTGGGAATGCGGTTTCAGGCCCTCTAGTAAGAAAAGCTAATTGACGGCGGACCCAGAGCCAATGATCCCGTCCGCAAGCAACTAGCCTGTGAAGTAAGGTGTCAGTTTGATGACATTCCTCACACTGATCAGTCGGACGAAGGCCAATACGAAAAAGACGATCACCAGTAGGTATCAGACGGTAAATGACCTTATACCACGTTGAAACAATCTCCATCGGCAAAATGGGAAGACTAAGATGAGACCAGACCGTTTTCCATGACGTTGACGGGGAAGCAAGTTCAACAGAAGAAGGGAAACATGCTGTACCCCAACGGATTTGTAGCATGTTGGTAGGAATATGCGTCATAGAAAGTATATCAGCACCCAGAATACCGACAAGTACAAAGTATTCACGAATGTGCCGCAATTTAGGATTAATCCGTCCAACATCAACAGGAGGGGTCAGACTGGCCGGCCGGAGGCGGGAAAGTAAACGAGAGGTGACTGAATGCGGAGCCCGCGTACAGGTTAAAACATTGCGGCGGGCAAATAAGATGGACGTCTTCACTTTGATATCTGAAAGACCCAATCCTCCAAGCTTCCGAGGCCTGGCCACAACTTCATACCGGACACGGAAGACATGGCGGCGCCACAGAAATCGACTAGACAGCTGTTTCAGCCTGCGGGCCATCATCGCGGGAAGCGGGAAGACCTGCGCAACGTAGTATATTTTACTGAAGACATAGGTCTCTAAAACCCGTGCCTTGTGAAGGAGGCTAAGGGAACGGCGGTCATGTTCAAGGATCGCCCCGTGAACACGACTCGTAACCTCACGCCAATTTAGTGCCGCCATTTTGATCGGATTACGATCCACTATTATCCCCAAGGTCTTATGGCGATCGACAACCGTCGCCCAAGGAATGACGACATGATCAAAGCCTCTCAACGGCAGGAACGTGCATTTGCGATCATTAATGCGAGCACCAGCAAGACCACAAAATGAATCCAAGGTATCCTTAAGCCGCGGTATATCCTCGGCATGTCGTACTAAAACCATGACGTCATCGGCGTATGCACGGACTGCAAAAATTTCCTCCAATATATTCCAGCCACGTAAGTGCATGGTGAGATGGCGAAGTAAGGGCTCTAAGGATAGAACAAAAAGTGACATGGATAAGGGGCTTCCCTGGGGTAACCCCCGTCTGATCGATATCCGGGGGGTAGGGTGACCGTTCACAATCACCGAGACACTGATACCGGTAAAAAGATTAGTTAAGACTTGTCGAGCATCATTATTAAAGCCGACAGCGGTGAGCACTCTCGATAAAAAATCATGGCTGACGCGATCGAACGCTTTTTGGAAATCAAGAAAAAGCAAAGCCCCTGGGATATTAGCGGCAGCCGCCACCGAGATTACATCGCGACATTCGAGAACGGAAGTCAGTATCGTGCGTCCAGGCACACAGCTTTGGTGGGCGGCAATAATGGTATCGAGCAGCTTAGAGAGACGGATATTAATTGCTCGAGCGACAAGTTTATAATCAAAGTTAAGGAGAGTAATAGGACGGAGGGAATCAATTGCAGGTCGACCTGTGGATTTCGGGAGGAGGACCATTCTGCCTTCCTGAAAAGGAGCAGGAAGTGAGACTCCCCGCATCACTTCATTTACCATTGACGTTAAGGTGTCACCAATGAGCGGCCAAAATTGAACATAGAACTCCTTAGGAATACCATCTAATCCAGGCGACTTGCGGGACTGCGATCCTGCAACAACATCATATATGTCATCCTTCTGAAAGGGACGCAGAAAGGCGTCGTTTAATTGAGGAGTGACGACGCGAGGCAGCAAGGAGGTAAAGTCGTCAAGAGAGGTTTCCGCCGGGACATGAGTATCGTACAGATCAGTAAAATAGGTGTAAACGAAGTCAGAAATGTCACGGTGAGAGGTGAACACGCGGCCGTCAGCGGTTGTGAGGGAGGCAAGGCACCCACGTTTCCGGCGCGACCGTAAACGGACTAGATGGTAGAGTGACGTCAGTTCCTCTTGTAGAAGGGAACGTGGTTGAGACCTCGTCCGCAGGCCCTCCATTTGAATGCGTTTGAGCTGCAGCAATTTGGCTTTGATGCGCTGTATATCAGTAACCCGGAGGGGAGCATGCGTAGCACTATCGTACAGTTGACGTAAGACAGAATAGTAAAATTCTTGCGTTCGTCGATCTTCTGCCACCTTCGCAGCCCCAAAACGCATGAGAGCCCTACGGATGTGTGGTTTTGCATACAGTGTCCACCATGCCACGATAGACGGGTACCGGTCCATAGTACGAGAACAACGAGTCCAAATGTCCTCCAGGACGATACCAAGGGAGGTATCTTGCAAATACGCGATATTGAGCATCCAAGGAGGACGAAACAATTTTACCGGTTGTCGCTCGTAATTAAACGTAACGGCTACAGCGCAATGATCAGTAAAACAGGCTGGTATCACATCAACAGCCAGAAGTTGCCCACACAAGGAATCGGAAAGGTAAAAGCGATCGAGGCGACTGCTAGACGTGGGAGTAAAGTAGGTATGTCGCACAAGTGTAGGATAGCGAGAAACCCACACGTCACGCAGATGCAAGGAGCGCACAAGGTCGTCGAGTTCTTTACTGAAATTAAAATTAGGAGACTGATCTACCGGCCGTAGAACACAATTGAAGTCCCCACCTAAAATTATCTTTGTCGGGGATTTACGAAGCAGGTAAATGACTTCTTCTTTATAGAAACTCGAGCGTGCGGTAGTACAACCCGAACCAGAAGGGGCATAAAGAAGGAGTAAACTGAGATCATAAAACGTGCACCCGATCCCCCTTCCACTGTCGAGTACTTCGAAATTCATCAACGGAATGCCTTCTCTATAAAACAAGGCAGTGCCCGTAGAAAGTTCGGAAGCGACATTAAAAAACGTCGAGAACCCAGGAATGGAAAACTGGTCGAATAGGACTTCCTGTAAAAAAACAACATCTGCCCCAGACTGATAGATAAACTGTCGCAAAGCGGCGAGCCGAAGCTCAGAACATATTCTGTTAATATTCAGAGTAAGAAATGTATATGCTTGCATGGAACTTCAACCTAGAAAGAAAAACAAAGATCGGTAGAGAGCCGTCAGCTGACGGAGCAGCATACAAGTAATCATACCAGAAACAAGCGCTGAACCACAGAGAGAAAAACTACGAAACAGAACCCTCATCTTCCCACTGCTTTTTCTTCGGCCGTGACGCGGCTCTCCGTGGCTGTTTACGGATTCGACTGCGGCTCCGCGGTGCCGACGCTGCAGCGTTCGGCTGCGTAGGAGCATCATGTAGACATTCCGTGTCAGATTGCGAGAGAGAGGCCTCTACATCCCACTCGTCCGCAGACATGGGTTCACGGTGGGACAGTTGGTGAATAACAACGGGATCCACTGGCTCTGGAGAATCAATCAGTTGTTTGATGGGAGGAGGCTGTGACCCAGAGGGGGCGACAGAAATTCCAGAAGGGGGATGCGAAACAGAGTCAATAGGAGATGTGTCAGAGAGCACCGGAGAAGACACGTGGCAACCAGAAGCAGGTTCCGTCACGGGCGTCTCCGAAGAGGCTGCCGCGGTAGCAGGAACAACGTCAGATAAGGTGTCAGGGAGCTTCTGCAAAGGCGTGATAGCACCTGTGGCTTCCTCACCCACGATTTCCGACTGAGAAAGAGAGTCCTTTACCGGAGGCCCATCGGAAGGGCGAGCCAATAAGGAAGATTCATCAGCCGCATCATCCTGTGTTCGCCGACGCTTGTTGTGAGAAATCAGCGCGGGAACATCGGAATTAAGGGCAGCAACATCCCTACTCAAGGACAACGGGGGAAAATCACGGCCGTTGTCGGGCAACGGATCACTGCGTCCCTCAGTAACAGTGAGCGATTCAGTCCGAGATCCTTGCGGGAGAAGATCAGCTAAAGTCAATTTTTTACGCTGTTCGTATGTAGGTTTTAATACCACCACACGCCGCGGACAATTAGTACGGAAATGACCAGTTTCATTACAATAATAACATGTTCCTTCCTGGCCACTGTACGTGATATGGACCCTATAACCACATACCTGTAGGTGAGAAGGAACAGGTTTTTTGACCACCATTTCCACCGACCGAATACCACTATATACCTGTAAGCGGTGCTGAGCAGACCAGCGTTCCTTTCGAATATGGCGTACGTCCCCATAAGGAAGCAAAACGGACTTCAGAAGAGAGTCGTCAACCTCGGGCGGAAGGTTAAATACCCGAACATTCGTGTATATCACTTCTGCATTTGCCAAGAGAACCATACTAGTGGACCCATCACGGTGCGTAAAGGGTACCTGAGAACCATGACGAGAAAGTAGCCTATCAACCTGGAGCGGGTCAAGAAACTTAACAAAAAACACATATAATTCGCTGTCGAAATATGCGGTATGCGCCTGATCAGTAGTGACCTTAACTGTATCGACTAACCAGTCATGTATCTCCAAAGAACCGGGCTGGACGTGACGCGTGGATTTGTCAAAGGTAAAACTGACTGTACCTGTACGCGGAACTTTCGTGGGAACCATGTGGACATCGCGGCGAGAGACGACGCCGCGACAGGAAGGGCCGCACGAACACCAAACACCAGCCGACAACCAGCGATGCGACGCGCACGGAGACCAACACGGCACTAAACTGACAGGAGGAAAACACGCTGCGCTACGGTAGAGGCGGAACTAAGAGCACGACCTAGTCGCCCGACGCGCGAAGCGAGAATGTGAACCATACTCATACACTCCTGGAAATGGAAAAAAGAACACATTGACACCGGTGTGTCAGACCCACCATACTTGCTCCGGACACTGCGAGAGGGCTGTACAAGCAATGATCACACGCACGGCACAGCAGACACACCAGGAACCGCGGTGTTGGCCGTCGAATGGCGATAGCTGCGCACCATTTGTGCACCGCCGTCGTCACTGTCAGCCACTTTGCCGTGGCATACGGAGCTCCATCGCAACCTTTAACACTGGTAGCATGCCGCGACAGCGTGGACGTGAACCGTATGTGCACTTGACGGACTTTGAGCGAGGGCGTATAGTGGGCATGCGGGAGGCCGGGTGGACGTACCGCCGAATTGCTCAACACGTGGGGCGTGAGGTCTCCACAGTACATCGATGTTGTCGCCAGTGGTCGGCGGAAGGTGCACGTGCCCGCCGACCTGGGACCGGACCGCAGCGACGCACGGATGCACGCCAAGACCGTAGGATCCTACGCAGTGCCGTAAGGGACCGCACCGCCACTTCCCAGCAAATTAGGGACACTGTTGCTCCTGGGGTATCGGCGAGGACCATTCGCAACCGTCTCCATGTAGCTGGGCTACGGTCCCGGACACCGTTAGGCCGTCTTCCGCTCACGCCCCAACATCGTGCAGCCCGCCTCCAGGGGTGTCGCGACAGGCGTGAATGGAGGGACGAATGGAGACGTGTCGTCTTCAGCGATGAGAGTCGCTTCTGCCTTGGTGCCAATGATGGTCGTATGCGTGTTTGGCGCCGTGCAGGTGAGCGCCACAATCAGGACTGCATACGACCGAGGCACACAGGGCCAACACCCGGCATCATGGCGTGGGGAGCGATCTCCTACACTGGCCGTACACCTCTGGTGATCGTCGAGGGGACACTGAATAGTGCACGGTACATCCAAACCGTCATCGAACCCATCGTTCTACCATTCCTAGACCGGCAAGGGAACTTGCTGTTCCAACAGGACAATGCACGTCCGCATGCATCCCGTGCCACCCAACGTGCTCTAGAAGGTGTAAGTCAACTACCCTGGCCAGCAAGATCTCCGGATCTGTCCCCCATTGAGCATGTTTGGGACTGGATGAAGCGTCGTCTCACGCGGTCTGCACGTCCAGCACGAACGCTGGTCCAACTGAGGCGCCAGGTGGAAATGGCATGGCAATCCGTTCCACAGGACTACATCCAGCATCTCTACGATCGTCTCCATGGGAGAATAGCAGCCTGCATTGCTGCGAAAGGTGGATATACACTGTACTAGTGCCGACATTGTGCATGCTCTGTTGCCTGTGTCTATGTGCCTGTGGTTCTGTCAGTGTGATCATGTGATGTATCTGACCCTAGGAATGTGTCAATAAAGTTTCCCCTTCCTGGGACAATGAATTCACGGTGTTCTTATTTCAGTTTCCAGGAGTGTATATTCTACACACCAACGTGAATAGTCGTTTTGCTGCCACTTCCCCTAATGTTTTTAGAAATTCTGATGGAATTTTATCCATCCCATCTGCCTTATTTGACCGTAAGTCCTCCAAAGCTCTTTTAAATTCCGATTCTAATACTGGATCCCCAATCTCTTCTAAATCGACTCCTGTTTCTTCTTCTAGAGGCTTTCAATGTATTCTTTCCACCTATCTGCTCTCTCCTCTGCATTTAACAGTGGAATTCCCGTTGCACTCTTAATGTTGTTTTGACTTTCCTGTATGCTGAGTCTGTTCTTCCGACAATCATATCTTTTTCGATGTCTTCACATTTTTCCTGCAGCCATTTCGTCTTAGCTTCCCTGCACTTCCTATTTATTTCATTCCTCAGCGACTTGTATTTCTGTATTCCTGATTTTCCCGGAACATGTTTGTACTTCCTCCTTTCATCAATCAACTGAAGTATTTCTTCTGTTACCCATGGTTTCTTCGCAGCTACCTTCTTTGTACCTATGTTTTCCTTCCCAACTTCTGTGATGGCCCTTTTTAGAGATGTCCATTCCTCTTCAACTGTGCTGCCTACTGCGCTATTCCTTATTGCTGTATCTATAGCGTTAGAGAACTTCAAACGTATCTCGTCATTCCTTAGAATTTCCGTATCCCACTTCTTTGCGTATTGATTCTTCCCGACTAATGTCTTGAACTTCAGCCTACTCTTCATCACTACTATACTGTGATCTGAGCCTATATCTGCTCCTGGGTACGCCTTACAATCCAGTATCTGATTTCGGAATCTCTGTCTGACCATGATGTAATCTAATTGAAATCTTCCCGTATCTCCCGGCCTTTTCCAAGTATACCTCCTCCTCTTCTGATTCTTGAACAGGGTATTCGCTATTACTAGCTGAAAATTGTTACAGAACTCAATTAGTCTTTCTCCTCTTTCATTCCTTGTCCCAAGGCCATATTCTCCTGTAACCTTTTCTTCTACTTCTTCCCCTACAACTGCATTCCAGTCTCCCATGACTATTAGATTTTCGTCCCCCTTTACATACTGCATTACCCTTTCAATATCCTTATACACTTTCTCTATCTGTTCATCTTTAGCTTGCGACATCGGCATGTATACCTGAACTATCTTTGTCGGTGCTGGTCTGCTGTCTATTCTGATTAGGACAACCCAGTCACTGAACTGTTCACAGTAACACACCCTCTGCCCTACCTTCCTATTGATAACGAATCCTACACCTGTTATACCATTTTCTGCTGCTGTTGATATTACCCGATACTCATCTGACCAGAAATCCTTGTCTTCCTTCCACTTCACTTCACCGACCCCTACTATATCTAGATTGAGCCTTTGCATTTCCCTTTTCAGATTTTCTAGTTTCCCTGCTACGTTCAAGCTTCTGGCATTCCACGCCCCGACTCGTAGAACATTATCCTTTCGTTGATTATTCAATGTTTTTCTCATGGTTACCTCCCCCTTGGCAGTCCCCTCCCGGAGATCCGAATGGGGGACTATTCCGGAATCTTTTGCCAATGGAGAGATCGTCATGACACTTCTTCACCTACAGGCCACATGTCCTGTGGATACATGTTACGTGTCTTTAATGAAGTGGTTTCCATTGCCTTCTGCATCCTCATGTCGTTGATCATTGCTGATTATTCCGCCTCTGAGGGGCAATTTCCCACCCCTAGGACAAGAGAGTGCCCTGAACCTCTATCCGCTCCTCCGCCCTCTTTGACAAGGCCGTTGGCAGAATGAGGCTGACTTTTTATGCCGGAATTCTTCAGCCGCCAATGCTGATTATCTATCAAAATTTAGGCAGTGGCGGAGATCGAACACGGGATCAAAGACCTTTTTGATTATGAATCAAAGACGCTACCCCTAGACCACACTACTGAACAGAAATTCGTAAGCTAAAATACTTTGCATACTTTCACTCTCTGATGTCATATGGAAAAATATTTTGGGGTAGCTCAACACTTAGACAAAAAGTATTCACTGCTCAAAAGAAAGTGGTTAGAATAATGTGTGGGGTTCATAGTCGCAAATCTTGTACACATCTTTTTAAAAGATTGGGAATTCTTACAACAGCCTCATAGTATATTTACTCACTAATGAAATTTGTTCTCAAGAACATGGACCAGTTTAGAAAGAACAGTGACATTCGTGATTATAATACCAGATAAAAGAAAGACTTACACTAGCCATTACTCAACCTATCTTTGGCACAGAAAGGGATAAAATATGCTGCTATAAAATTTTTTGACAAATTACCAGGTGAAATGTATGTCTGACAGACAGCAGTAATAGCTTCAAAAATAAATTGAAATCATATCTCCTTGACAACTCCTTCTATATCACAGATGAATTCTTAAATAGGAATAAATAAATTTATAAATATAGTATATACATGTTGTGCCATTTAAGGAAATGGGGTAAATAATAGAAACATTAATCCTTAAAGCTGTGCTGTATATATGTACATCAAAAAAATCTTGTTTCGTATGTGCATTTCTTGTGCACTTGACACGTTCCACATCATAACGGCTACCGTACCGTGCGATTCATCAACGGAACACGTAACCAACTAATTAACTAACTAAGTATGTAAGTAACAAGGTTTGTGAATGGCAGAATATCCGCCTTATAAAAACTGACCGTCAGACGATCGAAATCTCAGTTCGGTTCTATAATAGTGCACCATGTATAATGGCAGGCGGACGGATATTCCTGATGGAGAACGATCGGGTGAACCCTCAGCTGACTGACGAACTCAAAATAATGGAGTGAGGAAATATTGAACAGTACAGACGTTTCACTGTTGATGGACCGAGTTTGTACTTTCCTGAAATTTTGCGATTAGTTCTTTATCTTTTTTTTAGTAGTAATTTGAGATACAGAAAAGTGCGTGGCAGGTACATTTCTAGATTTTTGACAGATGAACAGCAAAAACAAAGGATTGGGAACTGCACTGGCTTCTATTACTCGGTGCAAGGAGACCTAGTTATCGCATGCAAGCGCGGAAACAAAGCCCCACTCGATGGAATGGCATCATTCACTATCCCCAGTACACCCAAAAAAGGCAGGAAAATTGTGAGCACCAGGAAAATTACGGCAACAGTGTTTTGGCATCAAAAGTGCGCCCTACTCGTCGACTTTATGACCATATAGACGAGAGACCGGAAATACAGCGGTCTACTACCTGACCCCTCACCTACTGCGCCACCTCGTTCAAAACAAACGTCGTCGTTGCCAGCGCCATTGTGCTTCTTCACGCTCGATCGCACTTTATTGCCTGCATTGAGAAGGAATTTGCTTCGGCAAATGAAGTGGTGGATTTTTGGACGTCCGCCTTGAAGCCTATACTCGGCCCCGAGTGATCACTCCAGCTTTTTACCAAATCGATGGATTTTTTTAGAGGAAATCACTATGGAAATTGCAACGAACTGATAGAAGACATTACTGGCTGGGCCATCAACTTATTGGCAACTGAATATGCGGAGGGGACATGAAAACTTGTGGAGCGCGACAATCAATGTTTAAATTTCAACGGGTGTTGCGCAGAAAAATAACTGAGATATTATGGCTCTAAGCACTATGGGACTTAACATCTGAGGACATCAGTCCCCTAGACTTAGTACAGCTTAAACCTAACTAACTTAAGTACATCACACACATCCATGCCCGAGGCAGGATTCGAACCTGCGACCGCAGCAGCAGCGCGGTTGCGGACTGAAGCGCCTAGTACCACTCGGCCACAGCGGCCGGCTAAGATATTACGATACGTTGTACACTGGTTGACGATTGCTAAGGAACAATTGCCAGCTGCTACGGAACAATCGACAGTTGCTACGGAACCCCCGACAAATTCTAGTTAAAGGAAATGTAGAAGGCGGGACTTGTTAACTGCAAAGAAGCCTGTACACAAACGATCTTTATGCATTCGACAGCCCATGAAATACGGTGTCTGACGAAGATTGCTTTGTAACCGATAAGTGCGACATTCCGTGTGGTACGACAACATATCTGCAAGACAGCATTTGAATGCTTAATATTGTGGACGGGCAGTTCGGTGACTCGAAGCCTGTAAAAGTGCCAGTACTATGGCCACAATAATGGGTGTGTCAAAATGTCATCTCGCGATTAAAATACGTCGCTGAAGGTGTAAATGCTATGCGGAAGCGTTGTGGTGGCCGTAGACGGACCACCACACTGCTAGAGGATCGATGCGTAGCTCTGGTAGCGAAAAGGACGAGACGTCCCACCCCTTAGCACACTGCTGCAGATGTTGCTACCGCTTCACGTGTCTCTTTCAGAACCATTTCGGAACGATTAAATTAGGATGGTTTATATGCTCGGAGGCGTGTTAAATCTATCACACTTCAACACCAACAACGACGAAAACGACTTCGATGGTGTATGAAGCATGTTGGTTGAGGTCAGCATTAGTGATGCAGTATGATACCCTGAGAGAAATCCCGTTTCACTGTGTCAAGTGACCTGGACACCAGTTAGTGTGGAGATAGAAGGGAAGACGTTACACACCACAGAATGTTCATGAATTTCATCGGTACGGCCTAGATATTATAGTGTTGGCAGGCATTATGGTCAATTGCCGATGCATATCTTTGTGTGAGTTATCGTTAAAGCACAGCGGTACCACAGGGATCACGTCCATTTATTTGGGGTGCGGCAAGTCGCCACCTTCTGTTTAAATACCCCATTGGCCACCCACACAGGATCGCTCAGGTGCCGGACACAATGGAAAGTGAAGGTACTGGACGTATAGAATAGCCCGAGTAATCCCCGGACCTAAATCTTACAGAGCATGCCACAGTTTGGTAACCAGCATGAATAACTGGCGCAAAATCCTTATTAGTGCCCGAGAAAGGTACATTCCTTTCTGAGAACTCGATACTGACGTTTATGAAGGGATTTTTTTGTACGTCGCTTCTTGTGATTGGAGGTTTAGTGGACTTCGGCCGTTTCCTTATGTAACAAAATGAAACACTTGCAGCTGTCCTTATGTTGTGATTTATTGTATGGCTTCCAGTTTCGGTGCTTCAGTGCCCCATTTTTAGGCCTTAGATGATGCCGAGAGGGCATACGGACGTCGTTAACCCTCTCAGTATCAGCTAAGGACTGAAGATGGTGCATTGAAGCACCGACAGTGGTAGCCATAGGATAAATGACATCATAAGGACGGCTGTAAGTGTTTATCTTGTTACATTTATGTTGGGAGTCTGAACTGTGTCAAACATGGTAGTTATTTATGTCTGGTACCCTGCTTTCCCACGTGGTGGAATATGTACCACTTTTCGTCATTAATGTACCACTCCAACTCTGTTACGTATGTACGGCGTTTCATATGGTCCATAATTGCCTCTGATTATTCCTGTCCTGCACTACCTCTGTTCCTTAGTAATTATCAGGCAGTGTAAAATTAGTTTTATTTCTTTATTTCGAATAAAAATGTGTGGAGAACCAAACGTTCTTCACTTTCAAAATGACCCTACGATCAGTCGTTAGTAAGGGACACGTTGTAGTGCTGTTTCTCTTCATAATATACGTAAATAAGTTATTCAAAGTCTCAACCATGCCCTAGTGTTGAGCAGCTCGAAGCTAACGTTGGTGCTGAGAAACAAAAGGTAACAGAAATTTCGATCACTTGTGTTTAACAGATAATAGACGAAGAGTTCCAGATTACCAGACTACGCGTCCTTGTCTTCGTTTAAATCCGAACTTCTCTGCGATGCTCACAGAGTGAGAGCTTCTGATAGTCTATCGGATTGGGAGAGGTGTTCGGTAGTTTCATTAAATAAATTACAGAATCTTTCATCAGATGAGTCAGTACACTGCCGGCCGCGGTGATCTCGCGGTTCTAGGCGCTCAGTCCGCAACCGCGTTCGTTTTTCCCGCTCGCTGTTCGGGAGTGGAATAGTAGAGAGATAGTATGATTGTGGTTCGATGAACCCTCTGCCAAGCACTTAAATGTGAATTGCAGAGTAGTCATGTAGATGTAGACTGCTACTGTCGCAGGTTCGAATCCTGCCTCGGGCATGGATGTGTGTGATGTCCTTAGGTTAGTTAGGTTTAAGTAGTTCTAAGTTCTAGGGGACTGATGACCACAGATGTTAAGTCCCACAGTGCTCAGAGCCATTTGAACCATTTGAACCATCAGTACTCTGTTCCTGAAAAGTCATCACATTCAGCCACTGGACATCAATTGGTGCGTAAATCCTCCATCTCTGCGTGCATTATTATGCTCAACTACACACGTATCTCATATCACCTACTCATCTTCCATTAGGCTATCTTTTCGGCTTCGGACTCCAGTGAAGAACGTCCTCCGTTAAAACCTATCTCAATATCTATGACATTGTATCTCCCGAACAATGATATAATCTTGCAGATACATTCAGTGGTATGTGTTGATACTGTCTGCAAAATGTGTTCCGAATGAAGTTAGTAGTAAAGAAACAAGAAATTAAAACGTCATGACTGATGCCGAAGATTTACTACGTGAACTGCGAAAACGCAGTAAGCGATAAACTTTTTTCTTTTCACTATTTTCTGGAGCATGTCAGCGAGAAAAAGTTTCGAAAAGGTTTAAAATTATGTATAAAGTTTGTTGTAAGTTGCTAAGTACTCTCATTCTCAAATACTGGATGAATAAAGTCCGGGTAATGTGCTCAAAATGGTTCAAATGGCTCTAAGCACTATGGGACTTAACATGTCAGCTCATCAGTCCCCTAGAACTTAGAACTACTTAAACCTAACTAACCTAAGGACAGCACACAACACCCAGTCATCACGAGGCAGAGAAAATCCCTGACCCCGCCGGGAATCGAACCCGAGAACCCAGGGGGTGGGAAGCGAGAACGCTACCCCGTAATGTGCTCACCGTGAGTTACAGTGTCTCAAGAGATGCGGGAATTCCCATTACATACTTCCACGGCTTGTAGAGGGGATTGGGTACATAACATTTTGAACAGGAACCCATGTCCGGGAAAGTACTATTTCGTTGCTGCAGGTAGTTGAAAACATGTTTGCAAGGTAGGTAAGCAATAGGGTAATCGTGGTGGGGGAGGAAGGGGGGTGCTTATGTCGGATTGGATGATGTAATTAGACGTCAATTCTATCTCTCTCACCAGGATCGAGGCTCGTTGCCTTTATCGAGACCGTTATTCATAACGTCCGACTCCATTGCGTACTCTTTTCGTTACGACTACGCCACGGCGCTCGAAGAAAAAAAAACTGGAAATTTGTGGTAAGGTCTTATGGGACCAAACTGCTGAGGTCATCGGTCCGTAAGGTTACACACTACTTAAACTAACTTACCCTAACTTACGCTAAGGGCAACACACACACCCATGACCGAGGAAGGACTCGAACCTTTGACGGGGAGAGCTGCGCGGACCGTGACAAGGAGCCCTAGACAGCGCGGCTGCCCCACGCGGCAGCTCGAAGAAGACGCCGCACACGGGATTAGTCCGTACTGCATAACGTCGAAGAGAACCTGTCAACCAGTACACGAGCAATTTATTTCGCTATTAATGAGTGGAACTGTAAAACAAGTGATGAACTGGCTCATGCCTAATCAATTACTTGTAAAAGTGGTCGCTTTACCAGCATGTTTGTAAACGGTTGTATCTCGGAAACAGTATGTTTCTGGACATGGGTTCCAATGCAAAATATTATCTATTCACTCGCCTCTCCATGTCCTAGAAGTTTGTAACGGGAATTTCCTACCACTCTGTACACAGATTCTAATTGCAAAACTTAACTTGTTGTGTTACGCCTTTAACCTAAGATTATACCACTCAATGAAAAGATTACGAAAGCATTTTAAATTTATAAATTCCGTCAATAATTATATGAAATATTGCAAAATCCCTTAATTTTGCCTTTGGAAGCCGTTATATAAGCAACCTGCATATGTACCCGTGTACTGTGCACAGTTTTACCAGTTTAGTAATAGATGCTATCCATTCGCTTGCTACGTGCCCTGCCCATCTCCACTTTCATTTTCATTAAAATCATAATTACATTTTCCGCTCCAGACTCTTTGCTGAACCGTTCGCTTTAATTTACTCCCCTCCAATCTGTTCCCTGACTCACTTGTTTCTTTCCCTGTCTCCCCTCCCAGTTTGCAAAGGTGTATGTATCACTCCGTTACTCACAGAGTAACCTTCGCTTTTTAAATCATTTTCTTTTTAAAAGGGCGCCTCACTGCCATGTCTCAGAACAGGTAATATACATCGATTATGATCTATTCGTTTCAGACACAATGGAAGCTTCAATTTGAAGCTTTATATAGACTACTAAAATCATACATTTATCCTTATTTTTTTAAATTCTTTAGTGTCCACCCAGTCGTCTTGAACTGCAACAAATACTCAGACTCATCAACTGGTATCATGACTTCATTATTAATTGGTATTATTTTCGTTTTCACGCTTCCATAACACATTACTTTAGTTAAGTTGAACCTCATTTTGAACCTTTCATCCGTTGTTGATGTTTGTCTCCACCAAAAGCAAGGATCACGTGTCATCTGCAAAACGAAGGTGGTTCCTGTATGTTAAATTAACACGTACTTATTCTTTATTTGCCCAGTTTGAAAAATCTGAAAAATGCCTTTACAAATGTCTAGTATTTGTGGAATCTTCTAGTCAGAAGACTGTTTCTTTTCTGAATTTCTCACCATCCCGGTGATGTCTGATGGAATATGTAGCATTTTAGTACAACACACTCAGTTTCAATAACCCTTGAGAAACAGACATTCATTGGAACTTCGTTAATGTACTGTAATTTGACTATACTGCATCCATTTCTTTTCCCGTTTAATTTCCAATGCTTTATCCATACGGTTGCTGTAGTGACGTAAGCAAAAACGTTTTAACCAAAATTTGAATCCCTCTTTTAACTCTGCCGTCACTATCTCAACTGATGAAATAATGTGTCTATTCCATATAAGTTCTTGCTTGATTTCGTACACTATTACAGCTTCCAATTGTTTCTCTGATCACATTTTCATTACATCTTCTCAAATTACTTCGAAAGCATATCCAAAAAATTCGGTTTAACACAGCTCCATATGCATCTGCGGGAAAGGGACAATAAACATTGTATTTCCTTTATTATGAAATGCGCAACGGCTAAGAACAAACGTCCTGGATTATTGGAAATATTTGACTTCTGACTCAGTGCATAAAAAGAGGAGACGAACTTCCTGTTCACTATCTAGTCCCTAAAGTCAATGACAGCAACTGAGTAGCTTGGGGAAAGCAAACCAGCAGCGTTACAATATTCTAGTGTTGTAGACGAATGACAGACGAACACCGATGGCTGTTGTTGGCAAGATCCTGAAAATACAATACTCGCCTTCGACGGACATCACTTGCAAAGCATTTGCACGGCCATCCTTGAGTATCACTCGTCAGTCTCGTTGCGAGACCGGAATGAGTCAAGGAGATGACAAGGTTCAAAGATCCGGTGGCGGTGGCGAGTTTAGTCAGCTCGACAGCATTCCACAGTTGCACAGAAATACTAATGGTAAAAATTGAGCAAAAACTGTGACGGACAAAATTTAACTATCAGAGATCCTGTCTTTGGAGATAAGGTTAATTATGTATAAAAATAGTGGGAGGACAGCACTGGCAAAAATGCTCTTCTAGTATAACCCAGTGCTCATTCGTAATAACTTCATTGTCAACGAAAATGCTTTCAGCAACATCCCTTTCCCTTTTTTAGAAGCAGCACTATTATGACAATAAAGGAACGTTAGGGTGTAGCGTCCTGTCGACGAAGAGATCATTAGAGAGGCAGTACAAGCTCGGACTTGGGGGAAGGATGGAGAAGGAAATAAGCTGTACGCTTTCAAAGGAAATATCCGGGAGTTTGCCTCAACTGGTTTAGGGAAATAGCGGAAAACCTAAATCTGGAAGGCTGGACGGGGTATTAATCGCCGACTTCCCGAAAACGAGTCTACGTGTTACCACTGTGCCACCTGTATTGATTCTTTTACGGCAACTGAACAAGTCATACAGGCTGTTTCGATACTAAATGCCAGATTTCTAAGAGAGGCTGCAGAATTCTGTCCAAACACAACTAATGGCTTATTATAGGACCACAAAGCTGAGTCAAGAAATGTATGTTTACCAAACAACATACGCCACGAGGTGAGAATAGATCAAAAAGTGATGTTTCCGCCGAGCCGATAGCAGCGCAAAAAATACCCAGGTAGCAATAACTGAACAAGAATGGTCAGAGAACTGCCCTAAATACCTCTCGGTACCAGAATGCAGCTAGTCATATTTTCGATCATGTGTCTTTTGGCAAAGAATACGTCATGCTGCCTGTGACCTCTAGCGGCACTTTGGTCCCCTCCTTTTGGACGATCGAAGCATGGCCGTCTGTCTTCCGAAAAATCTTGCCTTGTTTGTTATGCGTCTACGAAGTACTGGTGTGATGTTGGTAGCTGACACTGTAGGCGTTAAGCCTCGGTACAGCGAAAAGTGTGAGAATTTTACACATTAATTTCCGCTCTCGATAATTATGAATGTATGAAGTATAATGAACAGCGGCGACGAAGAACGATTTTTCTACATAATACATGTGGTGATGTTGAAGAGGCTTCAAGACTTCCGAGAAGAACGATCTGGCTGTCAAATTTTCAAATGTGTATGAAATCCTAAGGGACTTAACTTCTAAGGTCATCAGTCCCTAAGCTTACACACTACTTAACCTAAATTATCCTAAGGTCAAACACACACATCCATGCCCGAGGAGGACTCGAACCTCCGCCGGGATCAGCCGCACAGTCCATGACTGCAACTCCTCAGACCGCTCCGCTAATCCAGCGCGGCGGCTGCCAATAAATTCGATTCGTTACACGATGTGTGGCCCATGGAATCTAATTTCCAAGATACATGTTATGAGATCACCCGTAATGATTTGTTTGGAACATAAGAAATTGTGGATTGCGAACTTAACAGATTACAAATCCATCAATAATGAAATATACAAACTGTAATCTTAAAATAGTGTTTACTAAGAGTCATACAGACGAATAATTTTAGTGATTAGGTGTTTCTTGACTTTCAAAAAACTTTTGATTCAATGCTGCAGCAACATCTGCTAAGGAAAATAACTTCATATTTACTCAGATTTGCAGCTACTGACTCTAAATGTCCCCAATACTCTATGCCGTCCTAATGTGTTTATCCACAGACACAAAAGTACTCATATGCCATGACCAAATGTAGTATAGCTACTACTGTTCGCATTATATTTCAGTGCTTATACTTCAACCATAATTATTATTACAGAAAGAGGTTATTCTCAGGTGGGTTGGTTTCCAAAACAACCTACTACTGAGACTGGCAACTAATTCTAAAGGCAATAAACATTTCAGTTCTAAAAAAATGTTTAATGTACACTAGAGCTCATTGAAACTGCAACACCAGGATGGATGTCAAACAAAGAAGTTTCACAGTAATACGGCGACAAGAACAAATTTTTAGGTGACTTCGGGGTGTACAGTGCTGCAACAAACACTCTAATCTGACTGGCCATGAGTCAAACTGAGCCTGGATGGCAGGTATGGGTACATCATTAGACGTATGATTATGGTGCCTTTGAAACATAGTTCAATGTTCCGTAACTAATTACTGTAGGAGTTGTAGGGCTGCAGTCACTGGCAATGCTGGGAAATTAAAAAATCCAAGGTGGCAGATTACGGGAAATTCAAAATTGCAAGGTGACACCGGTCGAAAATTTAAAAATTCAAAATAGCACTGGCGTAGAAATTAAAAAATTCAATGTGACGCCAAGTTAAAAAAACAAAAATTTCAAGAAAACCAAGATGATGCAACTATTACAGTTGTGCTTTGAAACCCCTTTCCCTCTCCTTCCCCATCTCCTCTCCTACGTCTCTCCTCCCCTCCCATATCAGTCAGTCAGAGCCTAGTATTTTATTCACCATAAAAACGAAACAGCAATCATACCTTAGTATTTTAGTGATCATTAAAACAAAACAGCTAATCACAGTATGGCCCAGAGCAAAAATGTTGGTCATGCTCAAAAATATCCAAAGAATCTGAATTTTTTGCGCCATGTTTAGCAGTATTTAGCCAAAAAAATTATGTAAGGAGTGTAACTTACAGTATCTCAATATCGAAAATACGTCAGAAACACTCACAATGTTTATTCCATGAACTTACAGGCTAAGCAGCATTTGCGAAATCCAAAGATCGGTCTCTGTACCATACTTGGCCTACCCATAATGGACTCTCAAATTACATATGTTCCACATCTAAATTCTATGAGGTAAGTCTAATGTCACAGAAACAATGTAAACGTCTAAAATACACAAAGAGTGTCGCCAATACAATCTGATTCAATGTTATTGGTGTTTCATAGAAGAAACTGATATCACCTGACCTTTTTACAAGTTTTACATCATTATTTTACCTGAACAAGCACCTTTTTACGTGGAGTAATGTAATGTATAACGTTTTACACTAGAAAAATACTGAGTGACACAGAAAAACGGGAACATTTCCACAATCCTGTGAAAACTAGAAGTGATGAAGGAAAGAAGTTGCATTCATACTAACTGAATCCTTACAACATTGCAATTTACGAAACATTGACGGCATTTATCCTGTATTCAAAATTACGTCCTTTAGATGGCGTCCTCCTGCACGAATACATTCGTGAAATCTGCTGTTGAGATTCCTCATTGACCGCTGCAACATCTCAGCTGGGGTACTGTGAACTGTATCCCGAATTCTCTGTTTTAACTCATCCAGGGTGCTTGGTCGAGTCGTGTAGACTTTGTTCTTAAGGTAGCCCCATGGATAAAAAATCACAAACTGATAAATCTGGCGATGTAGGTGGCCAGGGAATGTTACCGCACCGTGACATCACACGGTTGCCACACAATTCTCGCACATATGCCACTGATTGCCGTGCAGTGTGTGACGTCGCTCAGTCCTGTTGAATCATGGCTTCTAGAACGTTTGGGAAGTTGTTCAATGCAGGTGTAACGAAAGTTCGTAACATATCCACGTTACGATCGGCATTGACAGTTATTGTGTTTCACTGTTCATTTACGAAAAAATACCGTCCGATAATCCCATGTGAAGAAACACCATACCGTACTGTCACTTTACTAGCATGTAAAGGACGTTCATCAACGTCATTAGGATTTGTGTTTGGCCAGTAACGATAGTTCTGTTTATTTACATAACCTGTGAGATGGAAATGTACCGCCGGCCGGTGTGGCCGTGCGGTTCTAGGCGCTTCAGTCTGGAACCGCGTGACCGCTACGGTCGCAGGTTCGAATCCTGCCTCGGGCATGGATGTGTGTGATGTCGTTACGTTAGTTAGGTTTAAGTAGTTCTAAATTCTAGGGGACTGATGACCTCAGAAGTTAAGTCCCATAGTGCTCAGAGATATATGAACCTTTTTTTTTTTTTTTTTTTTAATGTGCCTCATCTGACATCCACAAATTGTTTAGAAATTCATCTTCATTGTTCATTATTATTATCATTTGTTGACAGAATCCTAATCGCAACCGGTAATGGTTGTCCTTCAATTGTTGAACCATCTGTAGTTTGTACGGATGAAATTTTAAATCAATATGAATAATTCTGCGAACACTCTCCTGGGACATTCCAACCACAGCTGCTTGCTTACGAATTGAACGCCGTGGGCTCCGTAAGAAAGACACGCGTACATAATCAATGTTCGCTGGAGAACGCACATTTCTTTGTCGTCCTCTTGGTTTCTTCTTGAGGGCAGACCCAGTCTCTGTAAAGCTATTAATCCAATATTTTATCGCGTATTTCGACGGAACAGCATCATGACGCCCTAAATTATAAAAACGTCGAAACTCCCTCTGCGCCTCTACCATACCATCATTATTTTTATAGAACATTTTTATGGCTAATGCACGCTGTTGTCGGTTCAACTGATCCATGATTACTGAAATGGCGGACTGTTTATCGCTGTCACAAACCCGCAGCGCTGCCGTCTGCCCATGGCTTCCACTGCTCATTTCAGACATTCCCGTTATCGTGTGTCACCTTGTATAATCGACGATAATGATTAGCAGTCATTACTTTTTCTTACAAATGATTTTGACTTACTTGATCTCTACATATACATCCATACTCCGCAAGCCACCTGACGGTGTGTGGCGGAGGGTACCTTTAGTACCTCTATCGGTTCTCCCTTCTATTCCAGCCTCGTATTGTTCGTGGAAGGAAGGATTGTCGGTACGCCTCTGTGTGGCCTCTAATCTCTCTGATCTTATCCTCATAGTGTCTTCGCGAGATATACGTAGGAGGGAGCGATATACTGCTTGACTCCTCCGTGAAGGTATCTTCTCGCAACTTTAAGAAAAGCCCGTACCAAGCTACTGAGCGACTCTCCTGCAGAGTGTTCCACTGGAGTTTATCTATCATCTCCGTAAGGCTTTCGCGATTACTAAATGATCCTATAACGAAGTGCGCTGCTCTCCGTTGGGTCTTCTCTATCTTTTCTATCAACCCTATCTGGTACGGATCCCACACTGCTGAACAGTATTCAAGCAGTGGGCGAACAAGTGAACTGTAACCTACTTCCTTTGTTTTCGGATTGCATTTCCTTAGGATTCTTCCAATGAATCTCAGTCTGGCATCTGCTTTACCGACGATCAACTTTATATGATCATTCCATTTTAAATCACTCCTAATGCGTCCTCCCAGATAATTTATGAAATTAACTGCTTCCAGTTGCTGACCTGCTATTTTGTAGCTAAATGATAAGGGATCTATCTTTCTATGCATTCGCAGCACATTACACTTGTCTACATTGAGATTCAATTGCCATTCCCTGCACCATGCGTCAATTCGCTGCAGATCCTCCTGCATTTCAGTACAATTTTCCATTGTTACAACCTCTCGATACACCACAGCATCATCTGCAAAAAGCCTCAGTGAACTTCCGATGTCATCCAAAAGGTCATTTATGTATATTGTGAATAGCAACGGTCCTGTGACACTCCCCTGCGGCACACCTGAAATCACTCTTACTGCGGAAGACTTCTCTCCGTTGAGAATGACTGCTGCGTTCTGTTATCTAGGAACTCTTCAATCCAATCACACAATTGGTCTGATAGTCCATATGCTCTTACTTTGTTCATTAATCGACTGTGGGGAGCTGTATCGAACGCCTTGCGGTAGTTAAGAAACACGGCATGTACCTGGGAACCCGTGTCTATGGCCCTCTGAGTCTCGTGGACGAATAGCGCGAGCTAGGTTTCACACGATCGTCTTTTTCGAACCCATGCTGATTCCTACAGAGTAGATTTCTAGTCTCCAGAAAAGTCATTATACTCGAACATAATACGTGTTCCAAAATTCTACAACTGATCGACGTTAGAGATATAGATCTATAGTTCTGCACACCTGTTCGACGTCCATTCTTGAAAACGGGGATGACCTGGGCCCTTTTCCAATCCTTTGGAACGCTACGCTCTTCTAGAGACCTACGGTATACCGCTGCAAGAAGGGGGGCAAGTTCCTTCGCGTACTCTGTGTAAAATCGAACTGGTATCCGATCAGGTCCAGCGGTCTTTCCTCTTTTGAGCGATTTTACAGAGTACCTGACGGTTCAACACAAAAGTTTTGTCTCAAGTACAGATAGCGTTGAGGAACAGCGGACAAAGTTCAAAACCATCGTACAATATGCGTTAGGTGAGTATGTGCCAAGGAAGATCGTAAGAGATGGAAAAGAGCCACCGTGGTACAACAAACGAGTTAGAAAACTCATGTACAGAGACAACTTCAAAGGAAGGCTGCAATATCTAGCGATCAGAACTATAATGCCAAGGCTCTCTAGAACGTCTACAGACTGTAAAACTGCTAAATAATACTAAAATTTTAGTTCAATTACTCCAGAATACAAGATGTAATAACACACAAATCAGAGACAAATTAACTAACCAAGCACCATTATAGGATGGGAGATCCTTATTACTATGTGTCAGTTGCGCTCCCTATTTTTGTAATACACTATTACAACTCCCTAATAATGTTTACATACAACACAACATGGCCAAAGACAATTGTGGCATAAGACAGAGATGAAACATGGCCAAAGACAATGCTGAGACAAAACAGATAAGAAAAAAAAACAATACAATCTTTGCATTAAATAAAATTATTTATCAAAATAAGCAACGATTTCGAGTACAAACACAAACACAAACACACACACACACACACACACAACATAGGTTGTTTATCATAATATGCAAGTAAAATTTCGAATCTCTGACCATGAATGAAAATAAAATTGTTTCTCAAAATATGTGAGATTTCAACCACAAAATACATTTGCTGCTAATGTCGTAACTTAACCATCCTATACATTTAAAAAAAAAAAAAAACATACCTAAGCCTTGCATACTCGCACTAGTGAATAAATTTATACTGAGGTGACGGAAGTCACGGGATACCTCCTAATATCGTGTCGGACCTCTTTTTGCCCGGTGTAGTGCGGCAATTAAACGTGGCATGCGGTCAACAAGCATTGGAAGTCCGCTGCAGAAATACTGAGCCATGATGCCTCTACAGCCATCCATATCTGCGAGAGTGTTGCCGGTGTAGGATTTGATGCACGAGCTGACCTTTCGATTACGTCCCATAAATGTTCGATGGGATTAATGTCTGGCGATCTGGGAGGCCAAATAACTCGCTAGATTTTGTCCAGAACGTTCCTTAAACCAGTCGCGAACAACTGTTACCCAGTGATGTGACGTCGTTGTTTGGGAACATGAAATCCATGAATGGTTGCAAATGGTCTCCAACCATTTCCAGTCAATTATCGGTTCAGGTGGACCAGAGGACTTATTGCATTCCATACAAACACAGCTCATACGATTATGGAGGCACTACGTGCTTGCAGTGTCTTGTTGACAAAAAAATGGCTCTGAGCACTATGGGACTTAACTTCTGAGGTCATCAGTCCCCTAGAACTTAGAACTACTTAAACTTAACGAACCTAAGGACATCACACACATCCATGCCCTAGGCAGGATTCGAACCTGCGACCGTAGCAGTCGCGCGGTTCCGTACGGAGCGCCTGGAACCGCTCGACCACCGCGGCCGGCTCTTGTTGACATCTTGGGTCCATGGCTTCGTGGAGTCTACGCCCTACTCGAACATCAGCTCTCACCAACTGAAATCGGGAATCATCTGACCAGGACATGGGTTTCCAGTCGTCTAGAATTCCTCCAATAGGTTCACGTGCCCAGGAGAGTTAGGCGAATTTAGCAAAGGCATTTGCTACGGTCGTCTGCTGCCACAGCCCATTAACTCCAAATTTCACGGCACTGTCCTAACGGATACGTTCGTCGTAAGTCCAATATTGATTTTTGCAGTTGTTTCACGCAGTGTTGCTTGTCTGTTAGCACTGGCAACTCTACGCAAACGCCGCTGCTCTCGGTCGTTAAGTGAAGGCTGTCGGCCATTGCGTTGTCAGCGGTGAGAGGTAACGCCTGAAATTTGGTATTCTCGGCACACTCTTGACACTGTGGATTGCAGAATACTGAATTCCCTAACGATTTCCGAAATGTAAAGTCCCTTGCATCTAGCTCCAACTACACTTCCGAGTACTAAGTTCAAACATCGCTCTGAGCACTATGGGACTTAACATCTATGGTTATCAGTCCCCTAGAACTTAGAATTACTTAAACCTAACTAACCTAAGAACAACACACAACACCCAGCCATCACGAGGCAGAGAAAATCCCTGACCCTGCCGGGAATCGAACCCGGGAACCCGGGCGCGGGAAGCGAGAACGCTACCGCACGACCACGAGATGCGGGCGAGTACTAAGTCTGTTGATTTCCATAATAAGGTCGGAAACCTTTTCACATCAATCACTTGAGTACAAATGAGAGCTTCCCCAATGCAGTGCCATTTTAAGCAATACTATCGCCATCTGTATATGTGCAAATCGGTATCACATGACTTTCGTCGTCTCAGTGTGTAGGTTAAGTAGCACTTCTTGCCGATCAAACGTCGATATCTCCACACTGCTTTGTAAGCACGATGGACCCTCAAATTAAATATATCCACATCGACATTGTCTGTATTACCATGAGTTACTCAACGAGGGAAATTCGCTGTTTCTACCAGATATTAAATTCTTCAAGATACATAAAAAGAGGTTCTACAATATTGCAGGACACATTGGGACTACTGCTGATCTAATTTACAGACTTAAGTGCATTTCTCGACAGGAATTACTAAAGTAAACCGCGTTGTTCCCGTGATATTGGCACAGACAACATCTTATGCTCGCAGAAAGCAGTTTCAGCTAGATCACGATTCATCCATAGATCTTCCCACGCTTGGAATGTATTTAGCAGTGCAATATCAGAATGCCCACCACAAGCAAATGGTTTTTGTTGATATGCAAATATCGACTGTGCATACCAGTAACAAAAACCTCTGGGGAGGTGGACCTGCTGAAATATGTTTCCCTGTGTCATCAAATTACGCAGTCTTGGTTTAAACAGTAACTTAGCAAGGGTACAGCTCAACAGAGTACGTTCATCATTATTTATCCAGGCACTTCACTTCTGAAAGTAAGACTTCAGGTCTACTTACAGCATCAATAGGCGGAGACTGAATTGCCTTGCTAATAAACTGTGCTATTGCTCTTAAATGCACTAGTTTTTTTGACAAAAACTTGTCTTAGTTTGGCTAAACCCGATATCAAAGTGAGCCAAACATTATAGTGACATCATTCTAGGATACTAACTTTCCTTTGTGTTACAAAATTTTGATATATTCTCTCGTCCGCAGCTCGTGGTCGTGCGGTAGCGTTCTCACTTCCCGCGCCCGGGTTCCAGGGTTCGATTCCCGGTGGGGTCAGGGATTTTCTGTGCCTCATGATGACTGGGTGTTGTGTGATGTCCTTGGGTTAGTTAGGTTTAAGTAGTTCTAAGTTCTAGGGGACTGATGACAATAGATGTTAAGTCCCATAGTACTCAGAAGCATTTGAACCATTTTTTTGTTATATTCTCCAGTCGCACAATGGGGAGTTGATGAAGACTGGACAATTAATTGCCCATTAACTTTATTTTCAGTACAAACGTTTCTTATATTCTGCTGATAAAATGTAAATGTCGTGTGACCGTTCGCCGGGTGCAAGTCTTTCGATTTGACGCCACTTTCGCGTGGATGGGGATGAAATGATGATGATCAGGACAACACAACACCCAGTCCCTGAGCGGAATAATCTGCGACCCAGCCGGGAATCGAACCCGGGCTCTTAGGAGTGACATTCTGTCGCGCTGACCACTCAGCTACCGGGGGCGGATATTCTAATGATAATGCTACTAGTAAATCATGCTGACACACAGTTGAAGCTACATGACACTTTGATAAAATACTGCACTGAACAGTAATAATACACATTTGAATCGATAAGAAACGAGTCTTGCTATGCTTTAAACTATCCGCATTCAAAGTTACATAGGCGTTATAGGGACTCCATGCCATGCTATTAACTTTATCTCGAGTACAAAACGTTTCGATATTCTAATGATAGTGCCAAACCTTTACAGTGAACCTCATGCTAGGATATTAACTATATCTTGGAATGCAAAACGTTTATCATGTTTATCATGTTCTGCTGATAATGCTAACGTGTGCCCTCACACCGTGGACAACACATGACACTTTGATGGCGTGGTATACTGAACAGTGGAAATACAGTTCGTATAATAAGAAATGAAGGTTGCTATGCTTCCAGTTAGCGACTTTCAAAGTACCCTAGGCAGCGTGATGGTGGTGGTGGTGGTGGGAGGGGGGGGATCAATAATGATCAATTTAAAGGGTGACCACCATTACCTCTGAGGGATAATGATGGTCAGTTTACAGGGTGACCACCATTACCCCTGGAAGGAGGGGGGGGGGGGGGGGTCATGATCAGTTTATAAGTGACCACCATTACCCCACCCAAGGGTCAATAATGGTCAATTTACAGGTTCAAAATGGGTCAGAGTTTCACTTACCCGCGCTTTACAAGATGGAATGGAAGAGAACGCATCGTAATTCCATTCATAACGAACAGTTTGCAAACCAGTGCTGATCTTATTGCGTATCCAGTGGCACACCACACCATTACACCAGGTGCTGGGATGGAGACAAACACAATCTGGCAACGCCCGTACTCCTCAGAGTATCCAGACAAGGATACGTATAATACATACATCGGGATGCGGGACGCAGGACCGAGGCTCTTCTGAAAAAATGACTTCGTACTACCGCTGTGTTCTGTGACGTCGTTAGGGTCGCCAGTGTCAGGGGGGCTCTCGCTCTGTGGGTGATGCTGGTAGTCTGTGGTTGTCCAAACGTCGTCGCTGTGTCCGTGCAGATACTTGCCTTTCAGGTAACATGTCCATTTCCTGGCTCAAAGTACATAATGTGCCTGTCCGAGCCTGCAAGGCCGAAGGAACAAATCTGCTTGACAATTGTCGAGAAACAACTGACACTTGCTAAGGAACAACTCCAAGTTGCTACGGAACACCCGACAATTGCTACGGAACACCCAATCAATTACTGTAAAAGGAAATGTAGAGGGCGGGAGATGTTGGCTGCAGCGAATCCTGTGCACGAACACTTCGTACGAATTCGACAATTCATGCAGTGTGGTATTTGGCGAAGGTTGTTGTGAAACCGATTAGTACATTTCGTGTGGGATGGCAACATGTCTGCAAGATATCTTTTAAGTGCTTACGATTATGGACGAGCAGCTGGATGTCTCGAAGGCGGTCAAAGAGTTACTACTGTGGCCGCAGTGATGGTTGTGTGGAAAAGTGCATATCGCGATTAAAAAAAGGCCGCTGAAAGTGGAAATGCTATGCGAAAGCATGCCGGCGGTCGAAGACGGCTCAAAAGACTGCACGAGTATCGACACGCAGCCCTAGTGGTGAAAATGAACAGACATCTTACTCACAGGCAGATCACTGCTGACCTTGCACGTGTCTCTGCCAAAACTACTATGCCGGAATTAATCAGTCTGGCGTGTATGCTCGTAAGTCTCTTACATGCATCCCACATCAACCACGCCATCGTCGAGAAAGAGTTTGTTGGTGTAGGGGTACGTTGGCTGGGATCAGTAACAGTGGTCGAGAGTGATGTTCTCCGACGGATCCCGCTTCACTATGGCAGGTGATTCTGCCCACCAGCTAGTGTGGAGAGAGAGAAGGGGGAACACGTTACACGCCACCGAACGTTCACGAACGTCACCGGTATGGCCTAGGTGTCCTTTTGCGGACCGACGCCGGCCGGGGTGGCCGAGCGGTTCTAGGCGCTACAGTCTGGAACCGCGCTACCGCTACGGTCGCAGGTTCGAATCCTGCCTCGGTCATGGATGCGTGTGATGTCCTTAGGTTAGTTAGGTTTAAGTAGTTCTGTTCTAAGGGACTGATGACCTTAGAAGTTAAGTCCCATAGTGCTCAGAGCCATTTGAACCATTTCTTGTGGACCGACATTGTGCGCAATGGCAGAACAGAGATGTATATGTTTGTGGGAGGTACCGAAACAGCACAGCGGTGTTTCACGGAGATTATCCTGGATCATGTCTCTCTGTTTAGCTGTAGTAGAGCCCAACTTTCTGTTTATGGACGACGACGCCCGCCCACGCAGGGCCGCCGAGGTATCGGACACATTCGACAGTGAAGATATTGAACATAAGGAATGGTTTACTTACTCCGCGAACTTAGAACCTATAGTATAGAGCATGCCCGGGATGCTCTTAGAAAACGCGTTTCTCAGCGGACACCCTCTCCCAGAACCGTGTAAGAACTGAAGACCGCCCTGTGAAAGAAATGGGACCATTAAGCAGTCCTTGCTGGACTAGAATGCCGGCCCACACACGACCGTTAAGGTGTCGGACACACTGGAAAGTGAAGATATCGAACGTATGGGATGACATGCTTACTCATTGGCCCTAAATTCTGTAGAGAATGCCTGGCACGCAATTGGCAAACGCGTTTCTCAACGAAGACCCTCCCCCCTTACCCGAATAGTGCAAAGAAGTGAAAACCGCCCATAGAGAGGAAAGGGACAATATCCGCCAAGGACTGCTCAACAGTTTTCTAGTCACCAGGAATAACAAGTGCAAAATGTGCGTTAGTGCCTGAGGAGGGAACATGGGACAATATCCTCCAAGGACTGCTCAACATTTCTCTACTCACCATGAATAACAAGGGCAAAATGTGCGTTAGTGCCTGAGGAGGGCATATTTCGTACTGAGAGCTCGACGTCGACCTTTATGTTGGGAGTCTGAGGTGTGTCAAACATGAAAATCATTTACTCCTGATATCCCCTTTTCCATATAGTGAAATCTGTACCATTTTTCATTATAAACATACTGCTTCATCCCTATTACGTATGTACTATGTTTCATATCGTCCATATTTGTCTGTGATTATTACTGTTCAAGAGTTTCTATTCCTTAGCAATTGCCAATCAGTGTATATGTCTGCCCTCTCGGGCGCTAGTCCTGTGGGGGGCGCTGGGATTCTGGATGATGTTGAGAATGGCCAAACTAAAGACATAAAGTCCATGTTCGCACTACATTGGCATCCCGACCAACGCGAGCAATAAAATATCGGGACGATGGACGGCAGTCTCAAGAGGCTCGGATTCTTGTGGTGTCGAATTCCGACACTCGCTGCTAGACATTTGTCCTTCTTACACTAGTCATAACACCATCTTCTCACAAAGAAACAACATTTGAATGCAATTTATTGATAAGAAGTCCATTGTGTAATCTTTCTTCGTATACGGAATTTAAATGCTCTCACTCTTATATACTCCGTGCAGTTGCACTGAGATGCTAATCATTTGCATATCCAAGCATGTGGCAAGCTTCGTGCCATTTTGACATTTGCTGAATACCGCCTCCACTGTGCCACGAATTTAAAAGTAAGTAGTGCAGTAACCTAGGATTACAAAAACTACTATGAAAAGTCATTTCACACAAGTAATTAGGGATGACAGTATGTTGCGATATGAATAAGAGCGGCTAGATGAGTGTAGTTGCTGCTAAACCGAAATGCAGCCTTTTGTAAGATCCCAGAAACAACAGTTTCCCCACAAATGAGACTGGCTGTAGAGCCTGTATAACAAAATTAAATCACACATCGAGAGTATATGAAAAAGAAAGTGCGAGAGAATATACCAACATCTGTACTCTGCAAGCCACGGAACAGTGTGTGACGGATTGTAATGTCTGTATACTACACTCCGTCACACACTGTTGGGTGTATCCTTATTTTTCTTCCTCCCTCCCTTTTCTATTCACAGTTCGTATACGGCAAACGAGTGTCCGTTCATTCCGTATGAACGCTACCTTTCTTTACGTTAGTTTAATGATACATATAAATATATTGGCGGAAACTATATGTTTTTCTCTCATTTTGCAACGTACAGTCTTATAATGCTATGTGTAAGGCTCTCCATTATGCGCAACGTCTTTCTTGTAACCACTCCAGCTGCAGTTCCTCAAGCATTTCCGTGACCCTCTCACACTGGTTACACTAACCTGTGAGGAACTGTACAGCTCTTCATTCAATGTTTTTTATCTCTTTCATTAACACAAACTGATAAAAGCCCCCTAACCGATGAACAACACCGAAATACAGACTGAACAAAGTTTTTGCATTGGAACACGAGAGAATGTTACTGAAAACTAAGAAATCTAAACCTACACAGGAAATTCCAAGAACAGACTGAATACTATAGTCTCCACAGACGCATCCATTCTCAACTATGTCGGTGAAAGGGACAGGGAGACTGCTGCAATAAAAACGCACCCTGCCTTGCACTCAATAGTACTTAGTATGTTTGTAATATCTCTGCTTCTAATAACCTTGACGTCAGTATGAAGATGTAAGTTGCCTCCTATCTTGTGAACTAGAACTTACATATTTATGCAAGTTAAAAATAATTATATATGCCCTGAAATAGACCAGCAGATAGAAACTTTTAATGAATAACGTGATATGAGCTGACCGGTGACAGAGACAGCAAGCTTACGCAAAAGCGAAATAACAGAGGGAAGGAGGAAGGGGGTATCATTTAACAGTGATATCTTATTAAATATCAAACATGATTTGTTAAGTGTGAGCTCCTAGCTTCACTACATGAAAGCATTTAAATAGGTTCTGCGAACTCTGAAAATGTGTATCAACTATATAATATCAAAGGGGAAGTGATAAAAGATTTTTGTAGCAGCTTTACTCCCCCCTTTGTGAGCAAAATAATTTTTAATTAAGAGTAATGCAAGTCACTGTCTTTTCTGTTATTTTAATTAAATGAGTTATTATTCCCTCCGAACTCTATTAGATTATTTAAAACAAATTTCATGATAGAAAATACGAGTATGTGCTTTGATGCTGTAGCTCATATATCCAACTCCTTAAAAACATTTGTCTACAAGATGATCGTGGGTTAGAGTCACACATTTTCCTCATGGCGCATTTCTGAGCAACGAAGACTTTCTTTCTTAAAGATGAGCTGCCGCAGAATGCAATTTTATATAAATGATCGCAATGTATGTTATCCTACTGATTTTTCTCTCTCTAACGTTTGCAATCACACGAAGATAATAAAGAGAGGCTGTCTTTAGAAAACCTTCTAAATGTATTATTACTTATTCTTCTCTGTCATAGCATTTACAACACTGTTGCATGAATATTCCTATTTTCGATCTGGTAAGCCTTATACTAATTACAGTCTTTCTTTTTTTCTACAAAGGCGATAAAATTCATCAATGACTGTAATTATAGAAAGAATTTTTATTTTTTAGGCACCTGTCACCTGTCCATTTCTTTCATTGTAAAGCCCTGTAAAACTACAAGTTCAGGAGAACGTGAACCAAAAATAACGGTGCGAAGACCCACAAAACAGAGTCAGAAATTATTTCGGTTGAAATAGGCACACAAAGATGATTAGGCACAGTACTGGAAATATGAAGCATGATTATAGTAGAATGCTGCTTACGCTAACGACAAATAATGAAAACCAAATTCTTGGATCGTGAAACATGGAATTGGATTACACTGACAAGATAAACTCCCAGCCCCTACACTCAGTGAAAAAGTATTGCAACGCTGCCCACAGCGAACAAAGATGTTTTTGTAGTAGCCCGAAGTCTATAAGAAGCTTTCCCAGTCGTCAGACGTCGAAAGGATTTTCTTTCTTTCTTTATCTTCATTTTGAAATTCAATACCTTAAAATTTTGCTGGAATTGCTTGGATATATAAGGAAGAGAACGATGAGAAATAAAATATTGCAGCGCAACTAACGAATTTATGTTAAGAAATTGCGAGAAAAGCTAGAGGAAAGCTGTGTACGTGGAAGGAAATCAACCACAAGGAACTGACAAGCTGTCTTGTAATTTCTACTGACTCAGCATGGCCTCGACGTATAACCACGAGCCGTCGTGTAGCGATTGTCCTTCGCAGCTTGTAATACAAGCTGACGGGATGTGAAGAAGAGACTGCCAGGTTCTGCGCATGTACCGCCGCCGTATTTTTGTCATTAGCGGAATATCGTCCTCTTCGGCGTTCTTTGGCATCGACAAGTTGCAGTCTTTCCGCCTACCTGGTTTTTACAGTTGCATTGTCTTGCAATGATGGAAAATATTAAAGGATTAAATCACATAAAATGCAAAGATGTAAAAGACGAATCTATCCTCAAAGAGATTGTATACTGTTGATTGGTTATCTGCTAGCGATAGAAGTAGATCGGTGGGTTGGTTCAAAAATGGTTCAAATGGCTCTGAGCACTATGGGACTTAACATCTTAGGTCATCAGTCCCCTAGAACTTAGAACTACTTAAACCTAACTAACCTAAGGACATCACACAACACCCAGCCATCACGAGGCAGAGAAAATCCCTGACCCCGCCGGGAATCGAACCCGGGAACCCGGGCGTGGGAAGCGAGAACGCTACCGCACGACCACGAGATGCGGGCTCGGTGGGTTGGTGACAGTGTCGGAAGCATAATTTGACTATTATCAGCTTAGTTAGTTTGTTAATTAGTTAGTTACTTACGTGCTCCGCAGGTAATTTCAACGATTATTTTATTGAAATGATTTGGAACGAGTCAGTTCACAGGATACATGTACTACGTTAATGTTAACACAAAACTATTTCTTTTTCCAGGCTTACACTTTTTAAATAAAAATCCGTCCTTGTGGTGGACAGGCAGCAAATTTTTAATCTAACCTAAAATCGTTTCTCCTTGACAGCTCCGTCTAGGAGAAACGATTTTAGGTTAGATTTAAAATTTGCTACCTGCCAAATACTTTGTTACTCGGCAAATTATCAAAAATTCTTGTTGCTGCTTATAGAATACCTTTCCGAGCCTCTAACAGCTTTAATAATCTCAATATACAAAAGGAAATATCCTGATTGACTCATTGTCGGCCAGCTCAAATCGCCAAGGACATAAAGTTAAAATCTAGCGAGGTTGTAGATCTTGTATTGCAGAGAAGGGATTTTTCGAGATACCACCGCTAAAGAGGTGAAGTAGGGGATGTCACGTTTTTTGAAAATATGTCGCTATTAAGGCAATTTTGCAGTTATAAATACGGAAACTGGTATCTGAGTTCTCTGTCAGAAATAAAGAAATATGTGTTTCACTATTTTTAAAAATTTAAGCTCTATGGTTTCCCCCGTGAACCATGGACCTTGCCGTTGGTGGGGAGGCTTGCCTTCCTCAGCGATGCTGATAGCCTTATCATAGGTGCAACCAGAGCGGAGAGGTATCTTTTGAGAGGCCAGACAAACGTGTGGTTTCTGAAGAGGGGCAGCAGCCTTTTCATTAGTTGCACGGGCAACAGTCTGGATGACTGGCTGATCTCACCTAGTAGCATCAGCCAAAACGGCCTTGCTGTGCTGGTACTGCGAATGGCTGAAAGCGAGAGGAAAGTACAGCCGCAATTTTCCCGGAAACATGCAGCTCTACTGATTGATTACATGATGGTGGCATCCTCTTGGATAAAATATTCCGGAGATAAAATAGTCTCCCATTCGGATCTCCGGGCGGGGACTACTAAGGGAGACGTCATTATCAGGAGAAACAAAATTGGCGTTCTATGGATCGGAGCGTGGAATGTTTCATTCCTTAATAGGGAAAGTGGGTCAGAAAATTTAAAAAGGGAAATGGTTCAGTTGAACTTCATATAGTGGGAATTAGTGAAGTTTACTGGCAGGAGGAACAGGACTTCTGGTCAGGTGAACACAGGGCTATAAATACAAGGCCAAATAGTGGTATTGCAAAGTTGGTTTAATAATGAGCAAGAAAACATAAATGCGGGTAAGCTACTATGCACTTCATAGTGAACGCATTATTGTAGCCAAGATAGGCACGAAGCCCACACCCACACAGTAGTACAAGTTTATGTGCCAGCTAGCTCTGCAGATGATGAAGAGATTGAAGAAATGTGTCATGAGATAAAAGAAATTATTTAGATAGTTAATGGAGACGAAAATTTAATACTGATGGGTGACTGGAGATCGATAGTAGGAAAAGGAAGAGAAGGGAAAATGGTAGGTGAATACGGACTGGAGGTAAGGAATGAAGGAAGAGGGTGCCTGGTACAGCTCTGTGCAGAGCATAATTTAATCATCGCTAACACTTGGTATAAGAATCATGAACGATGGTTGTACAGGTGGAAGAGACATGAGAACTAGAAGGTTTCACATTAATTATGTAATGGTAAGACAGAGATATCGGAACAAGGTTATAAATTGTAAGACATTTCTGGGAGCAGATGTGGACTCTGACCACAATCACTAGTTATGAAATGTAGATTAAAACTTAAGAAGTTGGTAAAAGGTAGGAAAATAAGAAGACGGAATTTGGATAAGTTGAAAGAGCCAGAGGTTACTGGCAGTATCAGAGGGAGCGTTAGGAAATGGTGGACAAGAACAGGGGAAAGAATACAGAAGAAGACGAATGGGTAGTTTTGGGAAATAAAATAATGAAGGCATCAGAGGATCAAATAATGCATCACTGTGCCAGTGATACATTACATTACTTAGTAACTTGGAATAAGTTTTCAGAATTCTGTCTGAAATTCCATCAACAGCTCATGAATTTTTATTTTTTTGAATGATGTGCAGCTAGTCTTGGAGCGGTTAATGTGGCTTTGATGTCGGTGTTACAGGGCTGTAAAAAGCTGGGCAGGGTACCTGAGCCTTACTTTATAGAGGGGATAACAGTAGAAAAACTCGTAGACAGTGCAACAGAAAGGTATGAACAAACATTCAGTACATAAAGAACAGAAGAAAATACATTCCTGGAAATGGAAAAAAGAACACATTGACACCGGTGTGTCAGTCCCCACCATATTTGCTCCGGACACTGCGAGAGGGCTGTACAAGCAATGATCACACGCACGGCACAGCGGACACACCAGGAACCGCGGTGTTGGCCGTCGAATGGCGCTAGCTGCGCAGCAGTTGTGCACCGCCGCCGTCAGTGTCAGCCAGTTTGCCGTGGCATACGGAGCTCCATCGAAGTCTTTAACACTGGTAGCATGCCGCGACAGCGTGGACGTGAACCGTATGTGCAGTTGACGGACTTTGAGCCAGGGCGTATAGTGGGCATGCGGGAGGCCGGGTGGACGTACCGCCGAATTGCTTAACACGTGGGGCGTGAGGTCTCCACAGTACATCGATGTTGTCGCCAGTGGTCGGCGGAAGGTGCACGTGCCCGTCGACCTGGGACCGGACCGCAGCGACGCACGGATGCACGCTAAGACCGTAGGATCCTACGCAGTGCCGTAGGGGACCGCACCGCCACTTCCCAGCAAATTAGGGACACTGTTGCTCCTGGGGTATCGGCGAGGACCATTCCCAACCGTCTCCATGAAGCTGGGCTACGGTCCCGCACACCGTTAGGCCGTCTTCCGCTCACGCCCCAACTCGTGCAGCCCGCCTCCAGTGGTGTCGCGACAGGCGTGAATGGAGGGACGAATGGAGACGTGTCGTCTTCAGCGATGAGAGTCGCTTCTGCCTTGGTGCCAATGATGGTCGTATGCATGTTTGGCGCCGTGCAGGTGAGCGCCACAATCAGGACTGCATACGACCGAGGCACACAGGGCCAACACCCGGCATCATGGTGTGGGGAGCGATCTCCTACACTGGCCGTACACCTCTGGTGATCGTCGAGGGGACACTGAATAGTGCACGGTACATCCAAACCGTCATCGAACCCATCGTTCTACCATTCCTAGACCGGCAAGGGAACTTGCTGTTCCAACAGGACAATGCATGTCCGCATGTATCCTGTGCCACCCAACGTGCTCTAGAAGGTGTAAGTCAACTACCCTGGCCAGCAAGATCTCCGGATCTGTCCCCCATCGAGCATGTTTGGGACTGGATGAAGCGTCGTCTCACGCGGTCTGCACGTCCAGCAAGAACGCTGGTCCAACTGAGGCGCCAGGTGGAAATGGCATGGCAAGCCTTCCACAGGACTACAGCCAGCTTCTCTACGATCGTCTCCATGGGAGAATAGCAGCCTGCATTGCTGCGAAAGGTGGATATACACTGTACTAGTGCCGACATTGTGCATGCTCTGTTGCCTGTGTCTATGTGCCTGTGGTTCTGTCAGTGTGATCATGTGATGTATCTGACCCCAGGAATGTGTCAATAAAGTTTCCCCTTCCTGGGACAATGAATTCACGGTGTTCTTATTTCAATTCCCAGGAGTGTACATGATACATAGATAAGTTCAGTAACGCTTTATTTACATGGTAAAACATATTTTCTAAAACTCTTTACAACACTTTAACGATTACAGCACACACCACACGTAACTAGGACATACCTGCATACCACACAAAATCCTTCCTTGTGCAAAATGTCTGAAATTCCCTCCCTTAGGTGTGATACACACGTCTGCTCATTGTCGCTTAGAATCTCGGATGAGTTGATGTATCCCTGGAGTACTGCATATGGTTTAGCAGTCTTCCACAATACAGTAGACATCAAATGAAAAAGTACTAAGGGAAACATGCTACATAAAATAAAATTAACACTCTGCAGGGAATGAGGAATCACACAAAAGAAATGTGAAACAGCTAAAAATCTGAAATCAATAAACACTGGCTGTGCAGGGGTAACTAAAATTTAAAAAAATTAAAAGAAAGTAAATAGGAAAAAGTTTACCTAGTGTTTGTCAACACAGAACAACAGAAAGAGAACCGCTATACACACACACAAAAGGAAACAGAAATGAAAATTATGGAAACTTTAACGAGAGAGTCAGTTACAACAGTGAGGATTAAATTACAACAAGGAAACGCAATAATCATAACATTATATTCTGCACAAGAGGGGGGGTGGGAGGAAGAAGACTCAAAACCATCTAATCTACAAAATGGACACTACAAGGGGAATAAACGCGATCAAGTAATAGTGATGGGGATTTGAATGCATGCATAGCTGTTGAGAATAGATCGAGTAAGCTCGTTCAATACTGTTATTAGGCTCGTGAGTCGTAGTAAGAGATCTCATTGGCTTTTTTAAGTGGGGGGGGGGTTGGAGGGTTGAGAGATGTTGGTTGGGTTTTTGGATTAAGATTATTTAGTTAAGTTTCCCTCCAGATAAAATAGAAACAAGTAACATGGCGTTACATAATGTGGCAAGCAAACGCTAGATGGATTACAGGCATTTTCTAAGGGAGCGACAAGTAACAGATTGCGGCCAGGAGAGCTCATGCCTATGCTGTGTTGTGTTCTTTTTGCTTTACGTCGTTCCAGTTACATTCCTAACGAGGTTGTGCTGTTTATGAGTAATACGGTGCTAAGGAACTGGATTATGTTTCCCAAGATATGCATACTTCCTTAATGATATTCCTACCTCTAAAAACAGAGGCGTATTTGCAAGATCTTACATGCTGTTCACTGTATTCCTTGTTCTTCCTGTATAACTGATGACAGCTTACATTCGAAGTACGCCTCGCATAAATTGCTAATGGGACATTGTCTAGTTTATTTTCTTTTTAATCTTGTGGAGTTGTAGCAACTGTCAGAAGGATTTGCACGGGACCAGTGCCTGGTGTTATTTGCTGGCATCTGATCGTACATACGGGGTGTTCAAAAGTCTCTCCGCATTGCCGTATGATTGTTCGCCTGCGTGGGCTACTTCCCTTCAAGTGGAATCTCAACATTCCACTGCTTCGTTTATCTGAGCCAGCGTCAGTAGTATCATTGGTGTGTGTCGTTACGTGTTGACGTGAACGTTCAAGTATAGTTCCTTTGTTCGTTTGTTTAGTTTTTGTCACTGTTAAAATGCTAATCATTGAAGAACGTGTGTTTTTAGTCGAACAAGTGTTCAAAGCTGGCGATAAATACACAGTTTCATTTCGTAAAACATTTAATTCATTTTTCCCGGAGACAACACTCCCACATCGCAGTACTGTGCGAGATTTGATTAACAAATTTCGAAGTACGGGTTCAGTGAGAGATGCACCGAGAAGTGATCGTCTTAGCGTTTTGTCTGACGATAAACTACTCGATATTCCTCATAAAATGTCCATGAGTCCAAACATGTCAGCACGAAAACTCGCCCAGGATATCGATGTTAGTGTCGGAACGGCCCACACAGCTGTAAAGAAAAAATTAGAAATTTTCCCATGCAAAGTGACAGTCGTGCAAGAACTGAAAAATATCGTTCATGGCAAGAGACTGCATTATTGTCAATGGTTCAGAAATTTAGTTCAATAAAATGGAAGGGATATTCTTAATGAAACGTTTTTCAATGAGGAGGCGTGGTTTTATTTATCTGGGTTCATGAACTCGCAAAATTATCGTATGTCGAGTACTGAAAATCCATTGTGTATTCATTAGGAACCACTTCATTCTGTGAAAACAGGAGTTTGGATTGTAATTTCTAGACGTCGGACTGTGGATCTCATATTTATCAACGAAGCAATAAACGCACAACGATACTGCAGTGATATTCTGCAGCCATTCATAGGAGAACTTGTGTTAAGTGAAATACTGAACGGTTATTTTCAACAAGATGGTGCAACCGCGCATATAGCTCGCATTTCAATGTCACTGCTTGCTGATGTTTTTGGTGATCGCATAATTTCACAGGTACTTTGGCCTCCACGATCGGCTAACTTTAACACCACCTGACTTTTTCTTCTGGGGTGCAGCGAAAGCAACTGTAATCGTCCAAAAAACATAGTTGAACTGAAAACTGCAATATCCACTTTCACTGCTTCTGTTACAGAAGAAATGTGGCAGCTTGTGTTTGGAAACATGATTAGACTGTGTATTCAACAACAGGGGGGACACTTTTAAAATTTAATGTGGAAATTTGTAAGTAACAATTAATATTCAGTAAATTAATAACTTGTATTTCATTGAGTTTCATTTCGGTATATTCACTGCGGCATACGGCACGCGCAGCTAACAATCATACGGCACGGGAAGAGACTTCTTGAACACCCCGTATAAACTAGTGCTTTTCCCGTGAGTAAAGATTGACTACATCCACATCTACATCCGTAATCTGCAATCCACCTGACTGTGTGTGGCGGAGGGTACCTTGAGTACCTTCATCGTTTCTCCCTTCTATTCCAGTCTCGTATTGTTCGTGGAAAGAAAGATTGTCGGTATTCCTCTGTGTAGGCTCTAATCTTCTGATTTTATCCTCATGGTCTCTTCGCGAGATATACGTAGGAGGGAGGAATATACTGCTTGACTCCTCGGTCAAGGTATGTTCTCGAAACTTCAACAAAAGCCCGTACCGAGCTACTGAGCGTCTCTCTTGCAGGGTCTTCCACTGGAGTTTATCTATCATCTCCGTAACGCTTTTTCGATTACTAAATGATCCTGTAACGAAGCGCGCTGCTCTCCGGTGAATCTTCTCTATCTCTTCTATCAACCCTATGTGGTACGGATCCCACACCAGTGAGCTGTATTCAAGCAGTGGCGGAACAAGTGTACTGTAACGTACTTCCTTTGTTTTCGGACTGCATTTTCTTAGGATTCTTCCTCTCAGTCTGGCATCTGCTCCACTTACTATTAATTTTATATGGTCATTCCATTTTAAATTACTCCTAATGCATACTCCCGGATAATTTATGGAATTAACTGCTTCCAGTTGCTGAGCTGCTATATTGTAGCTAAATGATAAAGGATCTTTCTTTCTGTGTATTCGCAGCACATTACACTTGTCCGCATTGATATTCAATTGCTATTCCCTGCACCATGCGTCAATTCGTTGCAGATCCTCCTGCATTTCAGTACAATTTTCCATTGTTACAACCTCTCGATATACTACAGCATCATCCGCAAAAAGCCTCAGTGAACTTCAGATGTTATCCACAATGTCATTTATGTATAATGTGACTAGCAACGGTCCTACGACAGTCCCCTGCGGCACACCTGAAATCACTCTTACTTCGGAAGACTTCTCTCCATTGAGAATGACATGCTGCGTTCTGTTATCTAGGAACTCTTCAATCTAATAGCACAATTGGTCTGATAGTCCATATTAATGGACTGAGATCCGCCTCGACTGCGAAAAAACACCTAGTGTTTACCTAGGTTTCGGTGTAGATATCTACACCTTCTTCAGAACAATAAACTCAAAAGTGTCAATAAAGACCTTTGTCAATAATTAAAAGCTCAGCATAGCTATACATTTATAAAAGAAAAAGATGACACATAAAAGTACATGTGAACAATGTTGAAGGTTCTTAAATTCGTACCAGCCGAGGTGTCAGATGCAGCAAGTAGATACTTAGATGTTACTTTGAAAAGAGCTAAGGCAAGCATGGCTATTGACTTTATTAAACAGTGTAGAGTGCTCAACCTCTCCCCAAGTTTTATAGATGGTTTCGTAGGTAAATCCTGCCGAAAAATGCCAATCCTTAGAAAGAAACTGCGTTACCAGGTATTCAATGCTAGAATCTCCGATTTATATGCCAAGAAAGATAAGTTGAATGAAAGAGCTTATATGATGTACTTAGAAATTTCGAAGTTTTATTCTGTTCACTTTAACTTTCAAATAGACGCGTTTTGGCTTAGGGCAAATGAGTGGTTGGCTCTACAAATGAAAGAGATTGCCAACAGACATGACAGAAACATTGCTAACTTACTTGGGAAGCAGGAACCTGTTAAAAAAATGACTCACAGTGATTTTATAGCTGAACCTAAAAAATTCCATTTTAATTTTGGTATACGTTGATCCACGTTTGGGAATATACGGGCTTTCTCGTATTTTTATGCGCATGCGCATTAAGTAACTTCCTATTTCTTGCGCATGTGCATAGATAGCGTGTCTAGCTGGTAAGCGAGCTACCGTTTGGTTGCCGCAGTTTGCGACGGTACACGGCCCATCGAATACATGCTGATGTGAGGTGGAGTGTACACCATTAAGTTAAGTTATTCTTTTGACTTTGTTCACATGTACTTTTATGTGTCATCTTTTTCTTTTATAAATGTATAGCTATGCTGAGCTTTTAATTATTGACAAAGGTCTTTATAGACACTTTTGAGTTTATTGTTCTGAAGAAGGTGTAGTTATCTACACCGAAACCTAGGTAAACACTAGGTGTTTTTTCGCAGTCGAGGCGGATCTCAGTCCATTAATATATTAACAAACGATTGCTGACGCGCTGCAATGTTGAAGGTTCTTAAATTCGTACCAGCCGAGGTGTCAGATGCAGCAAGTAGATACTTAGATGTTACTTTGAAAAGAGCTAAGGCAAGCATGGCTATTGACTTTATTAAACAGTGTAGAGTGCTCAACCTCTCCCCAAGTTTTATAGATGGTTTCGTAGGTAAATCCTGCCGAAAAATGCCAATCCTTAGAAAGAAACTGCGTTACCAGGTATTCAATGCTAGAATCTCCGATTTATATGCCAAGAAAGATAAGTTGAATGAAAGAGCTTATATGATGTACTTAGAAATTTCGAAGTTTTATTCTGTTCACTTTAACTTTCAAATAGACGCGTTTTGGCTTAGGGCAAATGAGTGGTTGGCTCTACAAATGAAAGAGATTGCCAACAGACATGACAGAAACATTGCTAACTTACTTGGGAAGCAGGAACCTGTTAAAAAAAATGACTCACAGTGATTTTATAGCTGAACCTAAAAAATTCTTTGACCGGGTCATTAATAAAACAGGCATTGTATTTTCGCCCCAAGAGGCGTCTCTCCTCTCTAAAGGATTAAAATTTAATTTTGAGCCTAGCACCGCAAATCCGAAAATTCTAGAAGACACAATAGTTGACTTGAAAGTCGGTCTAGATTATGCCAAAATGCCTAATGATAAACAAACCCGATTTGCTTACGATGCCTATAAAATTATGAGTAAGGTCGCACACAGCACACACAAACAGGATAATACAAAGGTTTTAAGGAATATTAACCGCAAACTAACGCAAAATGATGCTATTGTTACTAAAGCCGATAAGGGAAACTCCGTAGTTATATCCACAAAGCAAGAATACATAGACAAGACCGAAGCTTTTTTCAATGACAACGGGATAGTTATGCTTAACAAAGACCCCACCGTTACTCTTCAAAAAGAAATTAGAACCGGGCTCCAAAACACCAAAAATTTGATAGGAGAATTTCGAAAGAAGGGGCTGATAAACATGAATCCCAAGCCCCCTAAATTGAGAAGCCAGTTTAAAGTTCATAAGTTAAATCACCCTATTCGCCCTATCGTGGACAGTACGGGAAGTGCCTATCATAAGCTGGCGAAATACTTGCATATTAAGATTAAAGAAAATTTCGTTTTCAGTAAAAACTATTCCGTTAAAAATTCCATTCAGCTAGCTACTAGTTTACGCGAGGTATCTTGTTCTGAAGAGTCTAAACTAGTATCATTTGACGTAACAAGTTTGTACACTAATGTACCGGTAGACCAGACACTGCAAATATTAGAGTGCAATTTACGTCACCATAAAAAACTGTTGGATAATGAGATCGATGAGTTGATGATGCTGCTACGGATCGGTTTGAAACACAACTACTTCACATTTAATGGGAGATTTTACTTACAACCAGCAGGTTTGGCTATGGGGAGCCCCCTAGCTGGGATTTTATCAGAAATTTTTATGAACTACTTAGAGTCCAGTTTTTTTGCCAGCGACAGAGAGATTCTTAGGAAAATAAAATTTTACAAGAGATATGTTGATGACATTTTACTAATCATTGATGGTTCTCGAAGTGACGTAGATCGTATTTTTTCGATTTTTAATGAGCTTCACCCTAATGTCAGTTTTACAATTGAGCGAGAATCCGATACTAGGTCCTTAAATTTTCTGGACCTCACATTAACAGTAGTTGACAACCACACTGAATTTAGTATTTTTCGGAAAAACACGTTTTCCGACAATATTATACCTGCAGACTCAGCCCATCCGTACCCCCATAAGATGGCCTTTTTTCATTCTAGTATTCATAGAGTTACAGCTATCCCTCTTGCACCAGATGCGGTAGAAACTGAACTTGTCACACTTGAGAATATTGCTATAAATAATGGCTATAGACCTCAGTTGGTAAGACAGATGTATAATAAGAAAGTAAGGGGAAAAAATATTACTTCTTCCACCCTAGGGAATGCGGTAGATGACAAACAGGTGGCAACAATATCTATCCCTTACATAGGCAATATAAGTTACAAATTGGGGCGTTTACTCAGAGCCCATGATTTCAGAATCGCCTATTCTACTAACAACAGTCTACATAGGAATTTAATTCACTCCTTGCAGAGTAAGAGCGATAAACTTTCCAAATCAGGAGTATATAAAATTACATGCGGGGCTTGTCCAAAATTTTACATCGGGCAAACAGGGCGAGCTCTGGGTCTCAGATATAAAGAGCATATTCCTACGCGAAGCGGTGACGGTACTAAAGGCTCTACTTATGCGGAACATCTTGTGCAAGCGGCTCATGCGCCGAGCCCTCCAGTTAACATTGAGCTACTTCATGCTGAGGTCAAGGGCTTAAAATTAGATATCTTAGAAGAAATGCAGATCTTTAAGCATCTGCAACATGATAGAGACAATATCCTCAATGACCAACTCCTACTAAGAAATAAAAAATTTTTTGATGGTTTTGCGCCGTTACTTCGTTCTTTTCACTCGTAGTTTTGAGGATATGGCGAGCGCAGTTGGTCAAGCTGTTCATCTACTTTTTATCTTTTTATTCTTTTTACGATATAGGTGGTTTTATCCCGGTGAACATCTCACGTTTTATCCCTATATCCTTATCTCCATGACGTCTTTAGACTACGTCCCCTCACCCCCCCCCCCCCACCCTCATTTGACTAACTACTGACATACAGCTTCTAAAAAAAAATAATAAAAAAATAAAAATAAAAATAAAAAAATTTGTCATAATCAACAATCATGTATGTTACTCTTCCGAGATACAGTAACCCTGTGTGCTGATCTTTAGGTTTATCTTGTATTTAGCTCGTCTCGGGTTATGTCCATTTTAATTTTGGTATACGTTGATCCACGTTTGGGAATATACGGGCTTTCTCGTATTTTTATGCGCATGCGCATTAAGTAACTTCCTATTTCTTGCGCATGTGCATAGATAGCGTGTCTAGCTGGTAAGCGAGCTACCGTTTGGTTGCCGCAGTTTGCGACGGGACACGGCCCATCGAACACATGCTGATGTGAGGTGGAGTGTACACCATTAAGTTAAGTTATTCTTTTGACTTTGTTCACATGTACTTTTATGTGTCATCTTTTTCTTTTATAAATGTATAGCTATGCTGAGCTTTTAATTATTGACAAAGGTCTTTATAGACACTTTTGAGTTTATTGTTCTGAAGAAGGTGTAGTTATCTACACCGAAACCTAGGTAAACACTAGGTGTTTTTTCGCAGTCGAGGCGGATCTCAGACCATTAATATATTAACAAACGATTGCTGACGTGCTGCAATGTTGAAGGTTCTTAAAGATAGTCCATATGCTTTTACTTTGTTCATTAAACGACTGTCGGGAATTGTATCGAACGACTTGCGAAAGTCGAGAAACGCGGCATCTACCTGGGAACCCGTGTCTATGGCCCTCTGAGTCTCGTGGACGAATAGCGCGAGCTGGGTTTCACACGATCGTCTATTTCGAAACCAATGCTGATTCCTACAGAGTAGATTTCTTGTCCCCAGAAAAATCGTTATACACAAACATAATGCGTGTTCCAACATTCTACAACTGATCCACGTTAGAGATATAGATATATAGTGCTGCACATCTGTTCGAAGTCCCTTCTTGAAAACGGGGATGACCTGTACCCTTTTCCAATTTTTTGGAACGCTACGCTCTTCTAATGACCTACGGTACACCGCTGCACGAAGAAAGGCAAGTTCCTTCGCGTACTCTGTGTAAAATCGTCTACAGCAAAGCGATCGATCCATTTACGTCCAACGAGTAGTGAGATCGACTGCGCAAGAACATAATGCGTGTTCCAACATTCTACAACTGATCCACGTTAGAGATATAGATATATAGTGCTGCACATCTGTTCGAAGTCCCTTCTTGAAAACGGGGATGACCTGTACCCTTTTCCAATTTTTTGGAACGCTACGCTCTTCTAATGACCTACGGTACACCGCTGCACGAAGAAAGGCAAGTTCCTTCGCGTACTCTGTGTAAAATCGTCAGCAGCAAAGCGACCGATCCATTTACGTCCAACGAGTAGTGAGATCGACTGCGCAATGTGAAGTACATAGCAGCTAGCCTTACTGCGATGGCTGTGACAACAGGAGTACCATTTGAATGCTGGACGCGAGAGCATCAGAGGTAACCAAGGCGCGGTGGTGCCACAGCTACCCGACACTGTGAGCTGCTGTCGCAGATACCGTTGTCCCCTGCGGAAGCAATGTCGAGCAAGCACCAAACAAGCCACAATTTCGGCGAGATTTCAACACGTGGGTGGTAGCATCACATTTCCACCTTAAAATTACGCTTTAGAGATTCGAGTCGATTACGAAGTACAGATCTGATCAGGCTGTATTATCGCACAACAGAACATAAATACGTACACTGTAGAGTTTTATTAATGTAACCAGCTTTCAAAAATCTGAACAACACCTTTTGCAGCGTAGACCGCTGCAATACGTACAGGTAGGGGCAGTGAGGTTCCGGAAGCTAGCGACAGCGATGTGGAGCCACGTCGGGTGCAATGCTGTAGCCATCTGTATTAGGTTTCTCGGTTAAGGAACCAAGGCGAGAACAGCTGATCGAGGTGGTCCCACAGATTCTCTATTGCAGTGGTTCCCAACAGGTGGTCCGCGGACCCCAGGGGTCCGCAATATGCTATTAGAATAAAAAATATATTAAATATATTTAGTATGATAACAGATTTTTTTGTTTTGGCCTCTTCCCGCATGAGCAGAGCTTTAATGGAAGCTAACTTCTGCGTCTAGCGTCTACCTAGAGTGTAAAGAGATCGGCGGAGAGCATGAGCAATTTCTTATTCATACGGAAGTAAGATGGATTTCTCCAGGTAGGATCTTGTCAAGATTTTTTGAACTTAGATACGACGTTCGTGTGTTCCTTCTTGACACAAAGTACGTGGATTTTGTCACTAATTTCTCTTGGCTTTGGTCAGTTGCGTACTTAGCTGATACCGAGCGAGGTGGCGCAGTGGTTAGACACTGGACTCGCATTCGGGAGAACGACGGTTCAATCCCGCGTCCGGCCATCCTGATTTAGGTTTTCCGTGATTTCCCTAAATCGCTCCAGGCAAATACCGGGATGGTTCCTTTCAAAGGGCACGGCCGTCTTCCATCCCCGTCCTTCCCTTATCCGATGAGACTGATGACCTCGCTGTCTGGTCTCCTTCCCCAAACCAACCAACTTAGCTGATGTGTTTGAACACTGAATGTGTTAAATTCGAGTTTACAAGGAAAAAATGTAGACATGTTCAAAGTTGAGGATAAGATTAGTAATATGGTCAAAAAGTGTCAGATCTGGGCGTCAAGGATAGAAAACGAAGCACTAACTAACTTTTCTACTTTAAAACAATTCTTGGGGTCATCAGAGGAGAGTTTTCCTGACCAGATCAAGATCAATGTAGCCGAGCATCTACGCAGCCTAGCCGCCACTTTTAGAGAGTATTTCCCTAAACCTGACCCTGACGACAGATGGATTTGAAATACCTTCAGCTGTGAAGAAAGAGACAAAATCCAAGGCCTCACTGAAGAAGTGCAAGATCAACTTGTGTATCTGTCCAGATGTGGTACGATGATAAACATTTTCATCGGTGATAACATTACAGACTTCTGGGCATCAGCACGCAAAGACTACAAGAAACTTGGAGATAAGGCAATGAAAAAGATCCATCCATTTGCAACCACATATCGGTGTGAGCAAGCATTTTCCATGTGTTTCATGAAAAACAAATATAGGAATCGGCTCGACATGCGGTCGGATTTCAGAGTGAAAGATTCAAGTTTGGAACCTAATATTTCACAAATAACGGACTGAAAGGTCAGATTGAACTCATCTCATTAAGAACTGAAAATTGAAACTAACTGTATAATGGAGTACTCTGTTGTAACTGTATTTTTTTTTCAAATAAATAATACCTTGTATGAAATTAGTGTTTTCTTATTTTTAACTCATGTCTGCTCAATGCGATCTCAAGTGTAAAAGGTGTTGCTCAAACCAATGCCAAACTCCAACAACTACTACTGAGCCCGTTGTGCCGTGCAGTGCCCGTGTGCATTTTCCCGCGCTCGCCTGCCCTCCACCTTTTACCGCTCCCTGACAGACAGGGTATTTACCGGAGGTTTTGCATTCTACATATCCTAACACATTCCCTACGTATGTACCAGACGCACAGTTACAATTTTAAAAATCTTACAACAGACTCAACATTTGTTACATTTCAATTCTGTTACAATATTACTTGACATTTGACATCAACATTAATATTCACATTGAAACTTATTTACAATTTTCTTAACACAATGGCGTGAAACAAAAAAAATTAAAATCAGAACATCAATTACACAAGTTTATCGAAAAATCAGATGGAAAAAATTACTAATATGTACAATAGTACAGCGTCGTTGTTGTTACAACACCAACGGTCATCTGTCCGGTGGAATATCTGTCGGCATTCATTAGATGTACAGTTGCGGGCAACTTCGAGCCTTTGTCGTCGGTAAACAGCAGTCACCATGGGTGCGTGAACCAGGTACCCGTTGCAGACGCTCATACATAGCAACGTTGGCTAAGGCCCATATTACACTATCAAATTTCTTTGTCCAATATCTTTGTCAAACATCTTTGTCAAACAAATTTGATGGTGTAATAGGGAACTTTGTCAAGTGTCGCCAGTTATTTGATCAAACCTAGGGCCTCGCTGTAGATTTGATCAAAGAAGTCGCTTGTCTTCTGTTCGCTGCAATGTGACATGTTACCACGTGGAGCGCTAGCATCGGTGCAGCGTTCTGTCACCTGTAGTGTTTTTATAAACATTGCCGATAAATACAATTGGTGTGTACCGACAACTACAAAATTAAGATAGATGTATGAAGCTGCTGATGCGCTTTACAACGTGAGGCATCCGAATGCAAAAATAGATTAAGAAGATTGGAGACCTGACCTTGTTGTTGTTGTGGTCTTCATCCTGAGACTGGTTTGATGCAGCTCTCCATGCTACTCTATCCTGTGCAAGTTTCTTCATCTCCCGGTACCTACCCCAACCTACACCCTTCTGAATCTGCTTAGTGTATTCATCTCTTGGTCTCCGTCTACGATTTTTACCCTCCACGCTCCCCTACAATACTAAATTGGTGATCCCTTGATGACTCAGAACATGTCCTACCAACCGATCGCTTCTTATAGTCAAGTTGTGCCACAAACTCCACTTCTCCCCAATCCTATTAAATACCTCCTCATTAGATATGTGATCTACCCATTCAGCATTCTTATGTAGCACCACATTTCGAAAGCTTCTATTCTCTTCTTGTCCAAACTATTTATCGTCCATCTTTCACTTCCATACATGGCTACGCTCCATATAAATACTTTCAGAAACGACTTCTTGACACTTAAATCTACACGCGATGTTAAGAAATTTCTCTTCTTCAGAAACGCTCTTCTTGCCATTGCCAGTCTACATTTTATATCCTCTCTACTGTGACCATCATCAGTCATTTTGCTTCCCAAATTGCAAAACACATTTGCTACTTTAAGTATCTCATTTCCTAATGTAATTCCCTCAGCATCACCCTACTTAATTCGACTACATTTGTAAGTAGGCTGTTTAGGTTTTCTTATTGGTAACGCCACAAAGCGCTCTGTATGAAAAATCACTGGCTGTGCTGTGTGCAGTCTGTGGCTAGTTTGCATTGTTGTCTGCCATTGTAGTGTTGGGCAGATGGATGTGAACAGCGCGTAGCGTTGCGCAATTGGAGGTGAGCCCCCAGAAGTGGTGGTTGTGGGGAGAGAAATGGCGGAGTTTTGAAATTTGTAAGACTGGATGTCATGAACTGCTATGTATGTTACGATTTTTAAACACTATTAAGGTAAATACAATGTTTTTTTTCATTTGCTAACCATGCCTATCAGTAGTTAGTGCCTTCAGTAGTTTGAATCTTTTATTTAGCTGGCAGTAGTGGCGCTCGCTGTATTTCAGTAGATCGAGTAACGAAGATTTTTGTAAGGTAAGTGATTTGTGAAACGTATAGGTTAATGTTAGTCAGGGCCATTCTTTTGTAGGGGTTTTTTGAAAGTTAGACTGCGTTGCGCTAAAAGTATTGTGTGTCAGTTTAAGCATTGTCATGTATAATTTTTCTAAGGGGACGTTTCATTTGTCGACCCTTCGCCTAGGATATCTCACTGGAATCTTCTGATTTTTTTCTTGTAGTTTGTGCAATTAGTGCAGCCTTTGTTTATTGCTAGTGCGTAATTGTAGAGAGAATTTCCTTCGTAGTTGTAGTTTTTCATTGTTATACAGCAAAATAGTTGTGGTATGCATGTAGATTTGCAGCAAGTATTTCGCAGCTGAGCTTGCAATTAACTAGATATTATTTTCAGTGCTATGGTAATGTGTTTTCATATTTTGCTCTTCAAATTGTGCTTTTTTGTGTTATTGTGTGAAATATTGTGACAATAATGGAGTGTGAAAAACGTAATACTAGGCTCCAAAGTAAACTGAGAAATGACAGTGAAGACGAAAGCAGTGTGTTAGCGCCACCATGTAATGAATTAACTAATGTTCAAATTAGTAATTTGGTAATTGTGCATAGGGAAATGGAGCGGGCTGCAAATAATGGTGTAGGCAGTGAAACAATTATCGATCGATCGGTCGGCAACAGCTCGCCTCAGGATTCCGAAATGACAGGACACAATCTTGCAAATACTGTAGATTCAGGTTTTGCGTCCTCACCGTTTTCTCAAATAAGTCAAGACACATTTTCTTCTTTTCAAAATGCGAATATTGCCGGTTCAAATGCTCTGCCGAATAGCACTGAGGAACATGTTTCAGACACCAGTGCACTGTTATTACAGTTAAGGCAACAAATAGGACAAAGGCTACAAAAGTTAGACACAATGCTTGAACAATATGAGAAACAAATGGGACAAAATCTTCAAAAGTTAGACACAATGGAATAAAATCTTCAAAAGTTAGACACAATGGAACAACACCAGAGACAAACACAGCAACAGTTTGACACAATGGAACAAAATCAGAGACAAACACAGCAAAAGCTTCAAAAATTAGACACAATGGAACAAAAGCTTCAAAAGTTAGACTCACTGCAATATACGCTTGAACAAACACGTGAAGATTTAACTACTGAGTTACATAAAATCGAATCGAAATGTCAAAAAGCCTATAATGACGTAAAAACACAAATTTGTGAGCATTTCCAACCTATTTTTTCGCGGCATGAAAATATATTACAGAATCACGAATTAGCCATAAAATAACTGCAAACTAAGACGCACAGTTTAGCGCTACAGTACACGTATTTGAGCGATTAATTTTGTACTTAAAACATTTATTTTTAAAGATATTTGTTGTACAGCGATACAAAGGTTTTCCATGATACATTTCATTCCATTGCTGTAATATGTAACACCGGAGGATATAATTACATTAATCCTCAGGGGGGAAAACGCTTACTTTGTGTACCATGTGTGTGGCAAGCACAAGGAGCCTTAGCTAATATGGTATTGGCTTATACAACTTTACACATGGGTACCATATTTCTCTAACACATAAATTACACAGGTATCTGATCATTTAACTGGGAGACAAACATTTTTTGTACTACATCAGTGACACGTTTACGCAATTACACAGTTGGATAACTTCACACTTATGAAACTGTATTTTGTCTGTACTTTGTGAACTGTTCGTTATTTTTTGGAACCATTGTAATGCTATGAGAGATTTGTATGATGTATTTGTTATGGTATCATGATTTTTAAAGTATGTTTGAAGTAGGTGACACTATTGAAATGAGCAGAGAATATTTTTTATGGTTTGAAATTATTGCAGAAAGCTACGACGATTTTAAGATTTGACTGAGTTTTTATGATATTATTACGATGACAATGTGTATTATGCTGTTGAGGTATGTTTATGATCAATAAGCTGATGCTATATGAGGAATGTGATTACGTGTTTATATGTATATGAATAATGAATAGAAGTTACGGACTCTGGTTTTTGAAAAAGGATGTTGGAAACCGAGAATCGTACTTTAAGAGTTATGAAATGTGTGTATATGCGTGAATGTATCACTATGCTGGCCAAAATTTTTTGGACACTGTTATATTTACAAGATTCTGTTTCTACAGATTTGAAACGCAAATTCTCCACCTGTGAAATTTTTATATGAGACTGTCACTGTAGTCCAAACTGGTGTCGTAAATACACTCCTGGAAATTGAAATAAGAACACTGTGAATTCATTGTCCCAGGAAGGGAAAACTTTATTGACACATTCCTGGGGTCAGATACATCACATGATCACACTGACAGAACCACAGGCACATAGACAGAGGCAACAGAGCATGCACTATGTCGGCACTAGTACAGTGTATATCCACCTTTCGCAGCAACACAGGCTGCTATTCTCCCATGGAGACGATCGTAGAGATGCTGGGTGTAGTCCTGTGGAACGGCTTGCCATGCCATTTCCACCTGGCGCCTCAGTTGGACCAGCGTTTGTGCTGGACGTACAGACCGCGTGAGACGACGCTTCATCCAGTCCCAAACATGCTCAATGGGGGACAGATCCGGAGATCTTGCTGGCCAGGGTAGTTGACTTACACCTTCTAGAGCACGTTGGGTGGCACAGGATACATGCGGACGTGCATTGTCCTGTTGGAACAGCAAGTTCCCTTGCCGGTCTAGGAATGGTAGAACGATGGGTTCGATGACGGTTTGGATGTACCGTGCACTATTCAGTGTCCCCTCGACGATCACCAGAGGTGTACGGCCAGTGTAGGAGATCGCTCCCCACACCATGATGCCGGATGTTGGCCCTGTGTGCCTCGGTCGTATGCAGTCCTGATTGTGGCGCTCACCTGCACAGCGCCAAACACGTATACGACCATCATTGTCACCAAGGCAGAAGCGACTCTCATCGCTGAAGACGACACGTCTCCATTCGTCCCTCCATTCACGCCTGTCGCGACACCACTGGAGGCGGGCTGCACGATGTTGGGGCGTGAGTGGAAGACGGCCTAACGGTGTGCGGGACCGAGCCCAGCTTCATGGAGACGGTTGCGAATGGTCCTCGCCGATACCCCAGGAGCAACAGTGTCCCTAATTTGCTGGGAAGTGGCGGTGCGGTCCCCTACGGCACTGCGTAGGATCCTACGGTCTTGGCGTGCATCCGTGCGTCGCTGCGGTCCGGTCCCAGGTCGACGGGCACGTGCACCTTCCGCCGACCACTGGCGACAACATCGATGTACTGTGGAGACCTCACGCCCTACGTGTTGAGCAATTCGGCGGTACGTCCACCCGGCCTCCCGCATGCCCACTATACGCCCTCGCTCAAAGTCCCTCAACTGCACATACGGTTCACGTCCACGCTGTCGTGGCATGCTACCAGTGTTAAAGACTGCGATGGAGCTCCGTATGCCACGTCAAACTGGCAGACAAGGACGGCGGCGGTGCACAAATGCTGCGCAGCTAGCGCCATTCGACGGCCAACACCGAGGTTCCTGGTGTGTCCGCTGTGCCGTGCTTGTGATCATTGCTTGTACAGCCCTCTCGCAGTATCCGGAGCAAGTATGGTGGGTCTGACACACTGGTGTCAATGTGTTCTTTTTTCCATTTCCAGGAGTGTATTTCTGTAAGAAAGTTAAGTGACCACCTGCACGTAATGCGTCGTGGGTTCCCAGGTGCGTGACAGTCGCCTGGAAAAAAGCCACTAGTGTGTGCCTTTCAGAGGCACAGGTGGAGAAAAAAAAAAGGAGGCCATTATCATCGCTATTCACATTCCTTTGTTGAAGCATCGCAAATACGACACGCTCAAACTTGAAAACATATGGTTATACTGTGGAGCTCTTAATTTATGATATTTACTAAAATGCCTAATAAAACGATGAAAAACATTTCATGGCTATTGTCTTGCTAGTTGAGTGAAATGCCGTATTGCTTGCTTTATGTATTTATTTACTCATTTTGTTTAATATCTAGTATCTAGCTGCACTGCAGCATTGGTTGAAATAAAATTTAATAGATGTACTAATATAGTTATTTTGTGCCTACACATCGAGTCAATAATAAATTTATGATCTACTTCCAAGAAAACGAGGGCACATAAATAGACATTTCTTTTCACAGGAATTGCATAAATAATTTTTTTACGATTTGGTAACTTATCTGCTAGTGTAAGGTCTCGTGATACATCACTCTAGTGTTAAGATGTGACATAGGTATTAAACATGGCCATTTTTACTGTAATATTTTTTCTGCTTCAGCTTTGTCATGTTTAGATGTAAGTTATTGCGTTTCCTGCTGCTTGCTTTGCCAATTTCCATTTTTTTGTCATTGCTGTTTGTGTTAATTGTTCTGTACTGCTGCATTGCCTCGTCCCTTAGTTTAGCATCTGAGCTCAGTAGATTTAAGTTAGCTTAAGAGGGATAGACTATATAAGAGAATGAGTTCTGATGAATTGGAAGGAATGCATTGAGAAGCTATAAGAAAATGGTTTGGCCAAAGAAAAAGTATTCTGAAAGAGGATATGAACAAAAAAGTATGGTTTAGGGACAACAGATTTAGGTAGGATTTTCTTGGAAATAAATGATGAGGTAAGATAATGGAAAATAAATAATGAGGTAAGAAATATATGAACATATAAATACAGAAAGCATGCTTGGATAGGATTTTTTTTTTTTTTGGTGGAAACAAATATTGAAATAAGACGAAAAATCTATGGATGAAGTTTTGGGTTGGACTGCAGTACCAAATGTTACACTGAAAACAAACCCTGTCCTGTATTTTTGTGTTATTACACTATGTGAATTTGTGTTTTTCTTGTCTGTATTTGTTTAGCTAATAAGGTTTATGTTGTAGAATATTTCTGATAATATGTTATTTACCTTGTAAAGATGGTTAGACATTATCTATTCTGTTTTGTTTTAATACTCATGTGTAAAGTTGATGTTTCAAAAATTATTCTGATCTTTTTTCTATTTATTTATGTCATAATTCCTATAACACTGATGTATATGTTAGTTCGATTATTTTGTAAAGCCTGCATTACTACAAATGTTATCTGTATTGTTATGTTCTTTAATGACATAGTTTGTACCTTTGTCATTGTATTCTCATGTTATAATATTGTAATGGACACCAGTTCAGCAAATTAAGTAGCTTGTAAGCATTCATTTCACTGCACACATTTCTGTTGGTCATAGTATATGGAGCATATGTGAGAACTAGGGACTAATAGTGTTTGCACGTGTGTTGATAATTCAGCAAGGGACTGATTAACAGCATTGCTGCTTATAGGGATATTCCAAAAAGTTTTGTGAGTACACAAGTGGTGGTTTATGACTTGCTATATTCTCTGCAAGATTCTTAGATGGTGATTGTGCACCTGCACAGTCGCAACAAATGGCTGCTGGCCATCTCTACATGGACTTCACAGGGTCTGCACCTCTGGTGTCCTACCAATACCGTAATCTCTACCAGGACTACAGTCAGTCTGCTCTGTGATGACCTACCTACCAATATTCTTCAAAACTTCGACTGACTCTGCTGTGAATTTGCTCTGTTGTGGCCCATTACCTGTCTGCATGTCAAGAGTCAGCACTGTCTTTCCGTTGGAAGGACAACACTACTTCTTCAAGACTGCATGGAACTGCATTACTTCTATATGCACTTTCTTTTACTGCTCAGACATTGGGAAAAACACTGCTACTTTACTGTGATGATCGATCACTACTGTCTTTATGGGCTGCGAGAAAATTTTAGCTTTTGACCAACATTGTATCAATAAGTGTATGCATTTGATTTCTTTGTTATTGTAATTATAATTATGAAAAAAATTTTCAAATCTGCATTGGCCACTGCCCAAAACAATTTGTAAAATTTTTTGTGGGGAGCATGGGGGCTATGTAAGTAGGCTGTTTAGGTTTTTTTATTGGTAACGCCACGTAGCGCTTTGTATGAAAATCACTGGCTGTGCTGTGTGCAGTCTGTGGCTAGTTTGCATTGTTGTCTGCCATTGGAGTGTTGGGCAGATGGATGTGAACAGGGCGTAGTGTCGCGCAGTGGTGGATGTGGGGAGAGAAATGGCGGAGTTTTGAAATTTGTAAGACTGGATGTCATGAACTGCTATGTATATTATGATTTTTCAACACTATTAAGGTAAATACATTGTTTTTTCTCTATCAAAATCATTCATTTGCTAACTATGCCTATCAGTAGTTAGCGCCTTCAGTAGTTTGAATCTTTTATTTAGCTGGCAGTAGTGGCGCTTCCTGTATTGCAGTAGTTCGAGTAACGAAGATTTTTGTGAGGTAAGTGATTTGTGAAACGTATAGGTTAATGTTAGTCAGGGCCACTATTTTGTAGGGATTTTTGAAAGTCAGATTGCGTTGCGCTAAAAATATTGTGTGTCAGTTTAAGCACAGTAATTCATTAATTTTTCTAAGGGGACGTTTCACATTCCATTATCCTCGTTTTGCTTTTGATGATGTTCATCTTATATACTCCTTTTAAGACACTTTCCATTCCGTTCAACTGCTCTTCCTAGTCCTTTGCTGTCTCTGACAGAATTACAATTTCATCGGCGAACCTTTGCTGTCTTTGACTGTATTACAATGTCATCGGCGAACCTCGAAGTTTTTATTCTTCTCCATGGATTTTAATACCTAATCGAATTTTTCTTTTGTTTCCTTCACTGCTTGCTCAATATATACTGTAGATTGAATAAAATCGGGAAGATGCTACAACCTTGTCTCACTCCCTTCCCAACCACTGCTTCCCTTTCATGTCCCTTCGACTCTTATAACTGCCATCTCGATTCTGTACAATTTGTAAATAGCCTTTCGTTCCCTGTATTTTACCCCTGCCAACTTCAGAATTTGAAAGAGAGCATTCCAGACAACAATGTTAAAAGCTTTCTCTAAGTCTAAAAATGCTAGAAACGTAGGTTTGTCTCTCCTTAATCTGACCTCTCCTACCCTAAATCTCTCTTGTAGCAATCGGAGTGTTACAGTGTGCCTGTCTTCTGCAGATATGGCAGTTCTTAAGTGAGTATTGTGCTTTGTAGTATAAGGACACACTTCAAAATGGTTCAAATGGCTCTGAGCACTTTGGGACTTAACATCTGTGGTCATCAGTCCCCTAGAACTTAAAACTACATAAACCTAACTAACCTAAGGACATCACACACATCCATGCCTGAGGCAGGATTCGAACCTGCGACCGTAGCAGTCGCGCGGTTCCGGACTGAGCGCCTGAACCGCTAGACCACCGCGGCCGTCAAGGATACACTTCACTGAGCACATACTCATCCATTCTTAAGTAATTGATGTACGACTTGACGTCCTGTACTATAAGCACACGTAACAAGTTTTATTGAATGCTTTTATCGTGTCGTCGTAAAACCCACGGCTTCACCCAGGTACGTTTCCTTTTTTACCCCCGCTTCTCTTCCACATGTGCAAACAGCGCAATTGTGGTACATGCAACTGCTGCGGTTAATAACAAGTTGTTGTTTCAGCAATCTTGAACTTAGACGAAAAATATGATGACAGTGTAATACCCCTTTTTAGCGCCACGTCAAAGATCTTTATCAAATATATTTGACTAATATTTGATAACGTCTTTGAACAAATCTTTGACAAAGAAATTTGATTGTGCAAAACCGGCCTAAACGCCACTGCTGGTTCATCTGGCCAGTCAGATGCTCAACAGTTGCACTTCTATTCGTTGTGAACATGTCCGCAGCCGTTGTTCAAAAAATGCTTCAAATGGCTTTAGGCGCTATGGGACTTAACTTCTGAGGTCATCAGTCCCCTTGAACTTAGAACTACTTAAACTCGACTAACCTAAGGACATCACTCACATCCATGCCCGAGGCAGGATTCGAACCTTCGAGCGTAGCGGTCGCACGGCTCCAGGCTGTAGCGCCTAGAACCGCTCGGCCACTCCGGCCGGCGCCGTTGTTCACTCCTATCATCTACGTTCTCTGGTCCACCCCAGTTGTCTCTGCTCCAGTTTTGGATTGCGCCATTTTACCATTCATGGTATCTTTTAGCCACATAGGAAAACGAACAGTTTACAGACTTAGCTGTTTCGGAAACGATTCCACCCTTGGCCCGAAAGCCAATGATCATGACCTTTGGATGCCAGATAAATCTCTCTGTTTTTCGCATTACGACAACGACTGCACAGTTTTTCGGATTCCGCGACACGCTTTATATACGCTTCACTGCTACTGCTGCCACCTGCCGTTCGTGAGTGCCCGTTGCACTTTGACTTCGAACACAGGCACTGGTCACATTAATGTGACTGAACGGTGTATTTCCACTATCTCAACGAGAGGCTGTAGAAATTGTGAAGTTGGTACTTGTTTGCATAAGCCAGCAACCAGCTGGAGATATTTATTCCCCTGTTGTTGTTGTTGTTGTTGTTGTTGTTGAAGATGACAGTTTTAACGAGTGGATCTAATTTGGTAGTTTATGCAGGTATAGTGTGAAAGCTAATTGTTTTGCTTAGTGGTATCCACGACAGGTTCATTCCGATAATGTATATTTTGCCAGCTTACTTACACACCACACGCACACAATACTTACGTACTTTCGGTTTAACAGTAAACATAACAGAGTGTCTTGTTTAGTGTGAAACCAAGTATACCTAAGTACTATGTGTGAATAATTTGTCATGGATACCACAAACGCAGTCTCCACGACCCCAACATCTAGATGCACTTGGTCCAAGATATAATATTCCTGTGGCACACTCATTTGGTGCTAGTTAATGGCACATTAAATACGTATCAAATTCAAATCGCGACTGTTTGCATATTATACCTACATAAACCGGCAATTTAAATCATAGCTGCAGTTCGTCATCCACAATGGATGCAACGAATTGATTTTACTTTATGAATGCTTGAATAAGAAGAAAAAGGGAGTGTTATTCGACAGATGTGCATCTCCAGGTTCGTAGGTGCTATCAACAATTATTCGGCACAGAATACGAGGACCTCACTCAGTGAAGAAATATTCGATTAAATGTTGTGTCCGCAGAAATTGGTGTGGTGAGGCAACCAACAGAAGCAGTTATCAACATCAACAATGAGGAAAATTACAGTTCTGAACATGTATGTAACTCAGCAACCATGTACTAGTTTCAACATAGGATTAAACAGCCAATCGATTGCACATAAACGGTAGATTCATTGACCTAGGTTCAGATGGCTCTGAGCACTATGGGACTAACATCTGAGGTCTTAGAAGGCTTGAAATATAGTTGAAAAAGTAGTCAAAAATTGGTTCAAATAGCTCTAAGCACTATGGGACTTCACATCTGAGGTCATCAGTCTCCTACACTTAGAACTACTTAAGCCTAACTAACCTAAGGACATCACACACATCCATGCCTGAGGCAGGATTCGAACCTGCAACCGTTGCAGGAGCGCGGTTCCGGACTGAAGCGCCTAGAACCGCTCGGCCACAGCGGCCGACGAAATATAGTCCACATTCCAATTTACGGATCTGTTCAGACTGACCCATGTTACCGTTGTTGTTTCTCTACTGACAACACAATAATGCTCTATTCCTATTACACCGACAGGAGTATCTGGATACTCATCACACATTGCATGTGGGTTTCGACTATATGTTGGTCCGTTTGACGAGTTATATCAGTCGTTTGGAAACCGCTACACAGTAAAAAATTACTGAGATATTGTAATCCAAGTAACAACAAAGCGGAAGGTTGTTATTCAAGCGATACTGTTCTTATAGGTTCGTAAATTACCCTGTTATTACGTTTGTCTCTGGGCTCTCGCTGACTCACAGCGCTGGCAGTATCTGCCGTCATAGCGTCAGCAGGGTAGCTACTGCCCATCACTTTTCAGGGGCAGCAGGATGCCATTAGAGTGGAAGGCACTTCAACATTACAGAGGGAGGCTGCGAGAGTATCACAGACAGATGTCCTAACACTTGTGTTACGCAAACGCGTATCTGTACTACTGCAGGTATTTAACGAACTTCTTTTATTTTTCTCGGTATTTCTTCAAAGAATCAGCTACAAAACAATTACTTCTATTAGTTGCCCAGTAGAGGAAGCAACATTTACGATTTTAGTTGCAAGATACAACAGGCAAGAAAACAGGTAAAAATTAACGCGGCATGTATAACGGTGCACTAATGATGCTGAAATCTTGGTTTAGATTTCTTGTGGCAATGCTGCTGAATGGAGCAAGGATCTCATTCGTAGCTTCTTTTTTTCTCTTCTTTTCCCGCCTTGCCAATCAGTCTTTACAGCGTGACCTTCACTTAGATTAGGAATAAATACTTTTCTTTCTTGCCTTTTTTCATTTTCTTCTTCTACAAGAACTTCCACGCTTCTAGATTTTTCTTGTACTACCGTATTGTGTGGCGGAATTACTACTGTCGGTTACGCTAACATGCTTATAATTTCAAAATTAAATTTGAAAAATTGTCTTTGTAGAAATTCCTCGAAACTTTGACGGCGCCGAAGGGCAGGAACAATACAAAGGCGCTAACAAACACTATTCTTTCCTTTTTTAACTTACCTCCCTTTCTTTAGATTTGTAACTCAAAAACGCTTAGGGATAACCTTTAAAATGACTAACTAATCAAAGCAGCTTCTCCATACTTAAATATTTCGACACCTAGATCTTTCTTAGTAAGAATAACTTCCACCAAGGAACATTTTATTATAAGTCGCTCGTATTTAAAATAGTCACAGATACAAGCAGGTTAATCTACAGCAATGCTCTTTCAAAAGATAATTCTCGGTATCACACATAGGTGACGGAAATTCCTCTTACAGTTGCAAAGTAAGATACATCACAAATTTCGTTAATGTTATACAATACATTGTTGACACTCTCTTCTGAGTAACGTTTCTTCATGCGGATTTAATAATGGTTGGAACACAAAAAGAAAAAAAAAAAGAAAAGAAAAAAAACTCAATACTACTTTTCTGTCTGATGTCCGATCAGTTAAAAAGACCGATGTTCGTTTTAAAGTATGTTTGTACATGAACGTAGACAAATGCATATTTTTGTACCTTGTTAGTACAGTATCTGCAGCCGAAGCCGCGCGATATTTACGCAGAGAAAATCTGATCATTTCGATGAATGGATTGACGTACCGATTGTAAACGTTCAAAATACAACCGCAGAGAGAAGTCACACTACGTAAAAAACCATCCATGTAAACATAAAGTGTAGAAAAACTAACACGATAAAGAGAATATAATCTTTGACAAACGTCGTGTCTTTATTGCTTTGAAAAATTGCGTATAGCCCTAATGGACGATGGACGATTTAACAGTTGATTTATTCAAGGGAAACTTGTTAACAAAATTAGGGACGGAATAACTGAACCGAACATTTGTGATTTATTTACATGCTGTATTGTAAGAGTTAGTTTAAATTAAAATAACAGTTGTTGTTGTAGTCTTCACTCAGAAGACTGATGCAGCTCTCAGCTCTCCATGTTACTCTATCTCCGAATCACTGCAACCTACCTACTTCTAAATCTGCTTACTGTATTCATCTCTTGGTCTCCCTCTGCGATTTTCAACCCCCCCCCCCCCCCAGACGCGCTTCCCTCAAATACTAAATTGGTGATATCTTGACGTATCAGAATGTATCCTATCAACCGAGCCCTTCTTTTGCTCAAGTTGTGCCACAAATTTCTTGTCTCCCAGCTCTATTCAGTACTTTCTCATTAGTTACGTGATCGACCGATCTAATGTTCAACACTCTTCTGTAACACCGCAATTCGAAAGCTTCTAATCTCTTTTCATCTAAACCGATTATCGTCAAAGTTACACTTCCACACAGGGCTACACTCCAAATACCTTCACAAAAGACTCCCTAACACTTAATCTCAGCCTTCATGATTCGCTTTTGGTCCAAATCCATCACACTTTTAGTGGCGTTGTAACTTTTATGAATGCCAAGACATTCCAAAGCCTGTAGTCTTCCAGAATAGCCATCATTAGAAGTGAGAACAGCATTCAAAACACCAAGTTCAAAGACTGACCTTCCAACAAACACATTTTTTGGTATCCTTGACTATACAATATTGTTAAATGATTCATTCGCATTTTGTGTTTTGCCCTTGAGCATTTCTCCAACAGCTCTGGTTGGGCAAGATCCTGAAACACAGGTTTCACGGCAAGCATAACAGCATTTGGTATAGTACTTTTGTGCGAGAAAGTGTCTACTTTACCCTCCTCTTTAGCCTTCAAGTATTTACACCATTCAGTGGAGCACAGGTTGTGTATTGGTTCAGCATCTGTAGACAGCTTGTGAAAATAAATTGCCCAGACATCTCTCTTCATACCATCTAAATTATCTCTATTACTTGTAATAGCCATATTATAATATTGTGTAATCTGATAATCTGATCAATTTGTTTATCAGTCAGTCGACGTCTTATACTTAGACCATCAGATAACTTGGTACTTCCCAGCTGCTGTTTCTGGCAATTCATTTCATGCTTAGTTCGCTTTACAGTACTCTTGCCTGTTCGCCTACAACCCTGACAGTACATGGTCAACAGATCAACATCCAACACTTTCCTATTGTCGATGCTGATAATAGACGCACATGAATTCTTTGACTGGAAACCTCTTTTTTGCCGCGATCCGCCGTTTTCGAATACTCCTTCGAAGGTTCTGGGTAATAATAATCCTCCCCGTCGTCAAAGTCGCTTATCTCAGTGGATTTCCCCATTTACAGCCCATATCTTCGATGGGGTGATTCCCCATCCGTGTCTGCTCCGCTTACATACAGTTATTACCACTTCACTTGCCTGCAACGCCACCAGCAGCATCCATCGCCACGGTGAGCAGTGGTCATAACGTATTAGTGTAGATGTACTGACTACATCAGCTGAATAATTGGACAGCAACGGAAGAATGAAAATTGTAAGGTAACACGTTTGTGAAAACTGCTGGAATTTTTTTATTGCTGAAACTACTGTTACAGGGTGACACAGCCGTTCGATGGTGTCATTCCGGGGTTTCTAAGTTTCAAGAAACAGCAGACTAATTTTTCTTAGCAGTGTCGGATTATTCCAAAGAAAAGGACTTTAGTGTTCATTGTTTTTCTAATTCCAGTACACGCTGATGATATTCATATCGGGTCTCCAGCCGGAACGTAACATCATCTTGACACAATATTTCCGCAGACCACCTGATAACCATCTTCAGGTGAGTAAGCCGCCGCACTAGCTTGCTAGAATTGAAATCAAACAGCAGCGGCGGCTCCTTCACACACCACTATTTCCGAAGTGTTAGTGTGGCAGATTACTCACCTGAAGATGGCAGCCATGTGGACCGCCGAGGTATTGGGTGAAGAGGACGTTATGTTCCGGCAGGAGACCCTATATGAATCTCATTAGGTACTACGCCTGACACTATTAGCAAGGAACTAAAAATTTATGGTCCATAGCACGCTAACACGACAGTACTGGCGAGCCCGGCAACACAGCTACTACTGGCAACCCCAGATGCTCGACCCGCCGAAAAACAGGCAATCGCAGGTAAGCCGCACTGTACGCAACACGCAAACCAGCCACACACACACCCCCCACACTGTGAGCTGATCTATAGCCGATCGCCCACTAATGTATGACGACCTCGGACTGTTACAGGAACGCAGCCGCTCAGCAGACCCTACAACGAGCACCCACAACGACAACGGTAACGATGCACGATACCTCGCACTAACAAAACCTCACCTTGCATGCACTGTTGCAGCTAGCAAGCCGCTACTGCCCTTACTACCCGTCCTATTGTCGCAGAGTTTTTTTCCCTTGGCGCTTGCCTTGGCACTTTTTTTCGTCTGCCCTTACAAACCGCTACCCTCCGATCGCCTTCGTCCACTTTCTGTCTCCTGATGGATCATGTCAATGAGTAATCCTACCCAGACGCAAGGGCAACATCGCAGCCCGCATCTGTGACTCCTGATTTGAAAACTAACATGTTATACGGAGGTCACCACGTCGGTGTGGGCGTGGAGGGGCCTCATCCTTTATTTAAGAAAACTACGCCTGGGATGTTTACGGAGCAGCTCTCCATGCTAGTGGATCTTGTGCAAGCCTCTTCGGCGCTACCTTACCACATCCTTCTACCTTCCTCACTTCTTTCACCAAAGGGACACTTCCTCGATGCCTCGGGATGTCTCCTATCAACCGATAGCTTCTTTTAGTCAAGTTTTGCCATAAACCTGTTTTTTCCAAATTCGAGTCAGTACTTCCTCTTGTCATTCGATCTACCCATCTAATACCAGTTTTCCTCTATGGCAGCACATTTCAAAAGCTTCTATCTTCTCGTTGTCTGGACTGCATATCATCCACGCTTCACTTTCATATAAGGCTACTCAGTTCACAAAAGGCTTCCTAACTAATAAATTTACTTTGGATATTAACAAATTTCATTTTTTCAGAAATGCTTCTCTTGGTTATGCCAATCTGCATTTTATATCGTAGTTCAATCTGACTGCAAGAAGGAAATCAAAACAGCACATTTTCACAGTAGAGCATTTTCTTTGTTGCAGTATTTCAACCAACATCGCCGGCCGGCGCGGCCGAGCGGTTATAGGCGCTTCAGTCAGGAACTGCGCGACCGCTACGGTCGCAGGTTCGAATCCTGCCTCGGGCATGGATGTGTGTGATGTCCTTAGCTTATTTAGGTTTAAGAAGTTCTACGTTCTAGGGGACTAATGAGCTCAGATGTTAAGCTCCATTTGACTTTTCAGCCACCATCTATTATTTTGCTCATATGAAATTATATCCCTCCAGAGATATTATCAAGGCTCAAACATCTATGATACACTCCTGGAAATGGAAAAAAGAACACATTGACACCGGTTTGTCAGACCCACCATACTTGCTCCGGACACTGCGAGAGGGCTGTACAAGTAATGATCACACGCACGGCACAGCGGACACACCAGGAACCGCGGTGTTGGCCGTCGAATGGCGCTACCTGCGCAGCATTTGTGCACCGCCGCCGTCAGTGTCAGCCAGTTTGCCGTGGCATACGGAGCTCCATCGCAGTCTTTAACACTGGTAGCATGCCGCGACAGCGTGGACGTGAACCGTATGTGCAGTTGACGGACTTTGAGCGAGGGCGTTTAGTGGGCATGCTGGAGGCCCTGTGGACATACCGCCGAATTGCTTAACACGTGGGGCGTGAGGTCTCCACAGTACATCGATGTTGTCGCCAGTGGTCGGCGGAAGGTGCACGTGCCCGTCGACCTGGGACCGGACCGCAGCGACGCACGGATGCACGCCAAGACCGTAGGATCCTACGCAGTGCCGTAGGGGACCCACCGCCACTTCCCAGCAAATTAGGGACACTGTTGCTCCTGGGGTATCGGCGAGGACCATTCGCAACCGTCTGCATGAAGCTGGGCTACGGTCCCGCAAACCGTTAGGCCGTCTTCCGCTCACGCCCCAACATCGTGCATCCCGCCTCCAGTGGTGTCGCGACAGGTGTGAATGGAGGGACGAATGGAGACGTGTCGTCTTCAGCGATGAGAGTCGCTTCTGTCTTGGTGCCAATGATGGTCGTATGCGTGTTTGGCGCCGTGCAGGTGAGCGCCACAATCAGGACTGCATACGACCGAAGCGCACAGGGCCAACACCCGGCATCATGGTGTGGGGAGCGATCTCCTACACTGGCCGTACACCTCTGGTGATCGTCGAGGGGACACTGAATAGTGCACGGTACATCCAAACCGTCATCGAACCCATCGTTGTACCATTCCTAGACCGGCAAGGGAACTTGCTGTTCCAACAGGACAATGCATGTCTGCATGTATCCCGTGCCACCCAACGTGCTCTAGAAGGTGTAAGTCAACTACCCTGGCCAGCAAGATCTCCGGATCTGTCCCCCATTGAGTATGTTTGGGACTGGATGAAGCGTCGTCTCACGCGGTCTGCACGTCCAGCACGAACGCTGGTCCAACTGAGGCGCCAGGTGGAAATGGCATGGCAAGCCGTTCCACAGGACTACATCCAGCATCTCTACGATCGTGTCCATGGGAGAATAGCAGCCTGCATTGCTGCGAAAGGTGGATATACACTGTACTAGTGCCGACATTGTGCATGCTCTGTTGCCTGTGTCTATGTGCCTCTGGTTCTGTCAGTGTTATCATGTGATGTATCTGACCCCAGGAATATGTCAATAAAGTTTCCCCTTCCTGGGACAATGAATTCACGTTGTTCTTATTTCAATTTCCAGGAGTGTAAATACATGCAGACTGAAGTGAGGAATGGAAATTTGTACCAAGGCTGGGATTCGAACTCGAGTCTGCTACTCACTAGGCAAATGTGTTGACGACTGTGCCACTCAGGCTTTGTATAACTGGGCGGACTACCACAGCACGTCTCCCTCCTCAGTCAAAATTATCAATCAAGCCACAACCCACTCCGATGCTGAGGCTCTATTCCAATACGGTTAGAGGGCATCTGCAATATTGTTCGATTTTAGGAGGAATGCCAAGAATCCCTCGGCACCGCCTGATTTACTTCCCCTACATTTAATTACCCTTGTTTTACTTTTACTGATGTTCATCTCATAATTTCTTTCCAAGGCATTATCCATTGCGTTCTATTGCTACTCTCCTGTACATGAATCTTATCTTTAAATTTTCTGCCGGCCGCGGTGGTCTCGCGGTTCTAGGCGCGCAGTCCGGAACCGTGGGACTGCTACGGTCGCAGGTTCGAATCCTGCCTCGGGCATGGATGTGTGTGATGTCATTAGGTTAGTTAGGTTTAAGTAGTTCTAAGTTCTAGGGGACTAATGACCACAGCAGTTGAGTCCCATAGTGCTCAGAGCCATTTTAAATTTTCTGCATACAGCGTTATGATTGCCATTTTGTTTCAGTTTCTGTAACCGGAGAACTAATTATGGCTTGAAGTTCTGGATGGCTACTCAAAATGTGTAAACAAAAAGCTCTGTTAAATGACAACCACAAAATATATTTACATAGGATGGAAATATAGGGCTTTCTTAGGTTTTTACGCGTTAAATGGATCAGTTTTGAAATTATTTATTTTTGTTTATATATTTATTTATGGCTTATTTAGCCTGACTAGGTTAGGGCCTTAAGGCCCTCTCTTACCGTTTATCACAAACAACACACAAAAAGTGTTACATAAGTCGAAATAATAATAATTTGCATTATTAATACTATTAATAGTTAGCAATAATAATAATAATAGTTAACACTAATAGTGGTGATAAAGTAACTGAGGAATTAAGAATGATGCTAATTACTTGTTACATTTTGTTGTTGTTGTTGTTGTTGTGGTCTTCAGTCCTGAGGCTGGTTTGATGCAGTTCTCCATGCTACTCTATCCTGTGCAAGCTTCTTCATCTCCCAGTACCTGCTGCAGCCTACATCCTTCTGAATCTGCTTAGTGTATTCATCTCTTGGTCTCCCTCTAGGATTTCTACCCCCTACGCTGCCCTCAAATACTAAATTGGTGATCCCTTGATGCCTCAGAAAATGTCCTACCAACCGATCCCTTCAGCTAGTCAAGTTGTGCCACAAACTCCTCTTCTGCCCAATTCTATTCAGTACCGCCTCTTTAATTATGTGATCTACCCATCTAATCTTCAGCATTCTTCTGTAGCACCACATTTCGAAAGCTTCTATTCTCTTCTTCTCCAAATTATTTATCGTCCATGTTTCACTTCCATACATGGCTACATTCCATACAAATACTTTCAGAAAAGACTTTCTGACACTTAAATCTATACTCGATGTTAAGAAATTTCTCTTCTTCAGAAACGCTTTCCTAGCCAATGCCAGTCTACATTTCATATCCCCTCTACTTCGACAATCATCAGTTACTTTGCTCCCCAAATAGGAAAACTCATTTACTACTTTAAGTGTCTCATTTCCTAATCTAATTCCCTCAGCATCCTCCGACTTAATTCGATTACATTCCATTATCCTCGTTTTGCTTTTGTTGATGTTCATCTTACATTCTCCTTTCAAGACACTGTCCATTCCGTTCAACTGCTCTTCCAAGTCCTTTGCTGTCTCTGACAGAATTACAATGTCATCGGCGAACCTCAAAGTTTTTATTTCTTCTCCATGGATTTTAATTCCTACTCCAATGTTTCTTTTGTTTCCTTTACTGCTTGCTCAGTATACAGACTGAAGAACATGTCCCTTGACATCTGGTTTCTGTACGTATTGTAAATAGCCTTTCACTTCCTGTATTTTACTCCTGCCATCTTCAAATTTGAAAGAGAGTATTCCAGTCAACATTGTCAAAAGCTTTCTCCAAGCCTACAAATGCTAGAAACGTAGGTTTGCCTTTCCTTAATCTATCTTCTAAGATAAGTCGTAGGGTCAGTATTGCCTCAAGTCTTCTAATATTTCTGCAGAATCCAAACTGACTTTCCCCGAGGTTGGCTTTTACCAGTTTTTCCATTCGTCTGTAAAGAATTCACGTTAGTACTTTGCAGCTGTGACTTATTAAACTGATAGATTCGGTAATTTTTACATCTGTCAACACCTGCTTTCTTCGAGACTCTGTGTGGTTGGTCGGACTCGTTGTTGGGAGTGAATTGCCAGCAGTGATGGCAGTTGGGAGTGTATAGTCAGCAGTGATTGAGGTTGGGAGTTAATAGTTAGCAGTGATGGAGGTTAAAGGTTTGAAGTATTAGCGCGAGCGGATGATCTGGACGTGTGTCCGTCATGAAGATGTAAGATTGTTGATGATTATATATATTTTTTGGATCTGGATAGCACGGACGATTATATAATTTTTTGAACTGGATGTCACGTTATTAAAGTAAAATTTGCTAAATACATTGTTTGCTCAGCAACAAAATCTTTCCTTTGCTAACCATATGTCTATTAGTAGTTAGAGCCTACATCAGTTAGAATCTTTTATTTAGCTGGCTTTATTGGTGCTTGCTATATCGCTGTAGTTCGCGTAATGAAGATTTTCTTTGAGGTAAGTGACTTATGAAATGTATGGGTTATTGTTAAGATTTCTTCTAATTCAGGGCCATTCTTTTGTGTTAATTATTTGCAGTCAGATTGAGGATTTCTTCTAATTAAGGGCCATTCTTTTGTGTTAATTATTTGCAGTCAGATTGCGTTTCGTTTGTATATTGTAGGTCAGAAATGCAAATATAAAAAATACCAAACTTACACTTGCATTCAATTTCACTCAGCAGTTTCAGAATTAAATAACGTAGAAATTTCACTGTCTCAGTTATTTCAGTCCAAATGAGTAAAAATTTAATGAAGAAGTTTCACCGTTCATGGACGTATCACAGAGAACGAAAAACTGGCTTCGTCCAGAAGTAAACACCTAATTTCTCACAGCAGTACATAAATGCAGCGGCCTCAAAATGATGTTCTTTTCATATATTCATAAGATATTGAAAGCAACTTAGATTCTGAAACATCGGTTTGAAGTTAGCTTCCCAAACAAATTTTCGATTCTGTCTACTATTCGTATCAACAAAGGCAACGGTGTGTCTATATTTATTATTCTGAGCAGAGCCTCTGTCAAGGAACATCTCAGCATTAGCCACTAACTTATTCGTTTCACTCTCATTACGTTTAGGGTGAGGTCTACTACGGTTTGCCCTCTAGTGCAGAAAGCTGTCCACTACGCTAGGCTGAAGCGTTACATAAGATGGCATGCAGGCAAAAACTGGAACGGGCAGGCTTGTTTTGCTTGAGACGCCATGATGCTCTCTGAAGGACGCTCTATACGACGCCACTGTTACCCATAAAATAAATCTGAGGATGTCCACTTTTTGATCGACATCATGTCTTCCAGGAATATTTACACGTCCGCTCATCAAGTTGGGTGCGGGAGTTGAAAGCTCGAGTGCTGTCGTGCAGTTCTTACAGATGGGAGATACTTGGCTGAATTGTGATTGATGAACCTTAATTTCTCTGGCACAATTGATTGTCATTTACGTTGATGGTCGAAGTTTTTCCGCTCGTTTTCTTGCTCAGAGGACAGAACTTCTCCGAAATTGCACTGGCAGAAGATTAACTACCACTTAGAAGCGTGCCTGGTTTTTAATGACTCTTTCTCGTAGCGCGAGGCAGCAAAACATTTTGAACTTCTTACTCGTGAACTCTGACCTGTACAAATGCTTAAATTGCCTGTAATGTAGGCGTCTGAAAAGAACAGCGGACTAAGGTCAACACGCATTCTACACGAACGAATAACACTGTCAGTTCCAAGAAGGGACTTTCTCTATAGTACGTATGTTTTGTATTGACACTGTACTGAAAAGTCCTACACATTTACCAAATATTAATTGGGTGTTTGAGTTCTCAATATTTACCGTTTACAGCAAGGTTCCGGTCCACTGTTGCACTTCGACTAAAATACATGACATAAACGCCCAGTGTAATCAGTTGTCGCAATTTCCAGCTATATGTAAAAAAACACCTTTTTTTTGCCGGATACAACTAAAGTAAAAACTAGATATTCAGCGGCTCCTGAAAATCAGAATGGATGTGATCATCGGAAGCTTGCATTTTTCTTTAATTTGATGCAGAAAGAAAATCCAGAACATTTTGTACAAGAATATACAAAAAATCTGATTCCTATCCAACTACTGCTGGAAACGGTAGATGCAGAATGGCAAACACGTCGCCCATCCCACAGTAATCAGTCGCTAAGAATCTAGGGGTTGGGAGGAATACATTTCGGTGCGATGGTTTTGTACTACTGAAAAACGGCGTTAGCGACAAATCAGTGCCTTAATTGGCAGAATTTGCTTGTAGTAGATGCTGCTCTTTTCGCACTCTGTCACATCAAACTGTACATTCGCGGTGAAGGGCTCCTGAATTAATGTCACTCATAGACGAACAAGACTTTATATTTTAAACTGTTCAAAAACAGCACATGCTTCGCAGCACAGTGAAAGATTAATTCGTTTTATCGTGCGTCTAGATCTTTTGTGGACTTTCCAGTTCAACAAAAGAGAAGAGAGCATTTAGCGCTGGCAAAAAAGATAATTTTCGACTTCTTCGCAGCAACTAGACAATTCAGCGCACTCGTACTTCAACATATGCAGAGTGGATAATATATGTATACCTAAACTTTCTGAAAGGATTACAGAGAAACTGCTAAGCAGTTTGCATCAGGACAAGGTGTTTGGTCAAATGAGGTGTTTAGGAACGAGTATTAGATAAGTAATGCTTGACAGCTCCCGAGCCTGGACATTTCCTTACCCACAAAACAGCGCAAAGCAGATCAATGAGCTCTCTCTCTCTCTCTCTCTCTCTCTCTCTCTCTCTCTCCCTACAGTCTGCTGAGAACTGCAAGTGGCTGTGCCTGCCTACAAAAAGTTTCTGGATAACCCTCTACAGATCGCTGATCTTATGGCCTCCACCAGTTGTTTTAAAAGATGCGCCACTGGTTACAACTCAAATAAGTGTTGTTTGAGCAAGTGCAAAGGTAAGTTGTTGCAAAAACAAGATTTTGTGTTCTTTGGGAATGCGGAAAAGAGTAGGAGGGCAGCTTCTTCTAGGAAAAGAGTTGCTGAGCTACGAAATTAATTCACATGCGACGATAATTATTGTCGTTTGTCCTGCTGCCTGGATGAAATGGCGTTATCCCTTGTACGACCAATCTACAATTCTTTATCTCCTTGTTGGGAGGAATCATGTCCGTTTAGTTTCTTGGGAGGTTGCTGTTCTCTACCTTTGATGGCAGTTGCTTTTACATAGACCGTAGCATACAAGCGCAAAGGTATCTCCTTCCTACCGCAGACATTCAACATAAATATTTCTATTTACAAGAAAAGAAAAACAGTAATTTACTATCTCCTTTTGGACTTGCCAGAACCGTGTACTTTAGAGTAACGATAGCACCTAGTCGTGGGAAAAGGGTGTCTCAAATTTAAACGAAACAATGCGTGAAAGCATACACACACACACACATTTTATGGTACTCCAGGAAAGGCATCACTTTAGAACAGCGAGTCACACACAGAGTAACGTAGCAAAGCCCTAACGGAAATGTGTAGCACGGAACAGGTCCACTAAGTGACAGTTTACTACTATTTTGGATATTTTAATTGTAGTCTTCTAAAGCGAGGACGGCACCTGCAGTCAATCGCTCACGCTTTTGAAAACTAAATGTTACAATTCTTTTCACAATTGATTCAGAGTGACTCTCGTATGATATGTAAATTTTATCTTGACCACTCGGATCGAGCTGCCGGCCATTGTGGTCGAGCGGTTCTAGGCGCTTCAGTCTGTAACCGCGCGACAGCTACGGTCGCAGGTTCGAATCCTGCCCCGGGCATGGATGCGTGTAATGTCCTTAGGTTAGTGAGGTTTAAGTAGTTCTAAGTTCTAGGGGACTGATGACCTCAGATGTTAAGTTCCATAGTGCTCAGAGCCATTTGTACCATTTTCGGATCGAGCTAAGGTTAAGGAAGAGTTCAAACCCCCTTTCGACCACTTTAAACATTTTACATGATTTTCCTAAACAGCCCAATTTGACCAAAGATAGCTTGCGCTCCATTTTAGTTATCACATTATCGTCGAAAAGTTAAACTGCGCCACTCATTGCATCGTTTTTGAGTGTTCGGGTCTCTGGTTCTGGATCGCTAAAAGTTTAAAGGCTTCGTTTTTCCACTGTTATGTAGCAGTGGATGCGAGTTATGAGATTAATTTTTGAAACAGTTCTTGGCCACCACAAGAGCTACTCGTTCTATTTTCATAGACGCTCGGTATGAAGCACGAAGCCCAGGTATAGTGTTAATATGCCACCATGTCTGGTGGTGCAGAGTCTGTCACAGAACAATGAAGATTAACTTTTTCTAATGCCGATACGAATCACAAAGCAAGTATTACTAAGTGCTAGATGAATTTTATTTTCATTAAACGAAGAGACCACGTTTGTAATGGACAAAGGCAACAGAATATACGAGTGTGTAACAAAAGAACTGGCGTTTACATTTAGGTACTTCAGCAGCAAGAGTTCATCATTTTTGGCACCTTTATTCTAATTATTAATAATCTTTTTATGTCTAAAATAACGTAGCCCCTGCACGGGACTTATTATTGTCCATTAAGCTGTTTCGGAGGGACTGTCGCCTCAGCTGATTGTTGCTTCCCGACTTATGCACTTAGAGCATTCTAGTTGCTGTCTCTTTACTACCTAGCATAGAACAGCTGTCTTAGCATACCACAGACGCAGGGAAATTTCTTCACAATCAGGTGAGTGTGACATATGTAATGCCATTACAGTTTTCTCGGAAGATACAAACAAGGAAGCAAAAATCTCACAAAAAACTGTGCTGGAGTGATCTGCGGGAACAATAAACTTTTCCAGTCGCTGAATAAAGAGAATAAAGCATACCTACAAGGTCTTCCCAACGCATCACTATTGTGGAAAGTCGGGGATGAAGGAGAATTTCCATGTGACATGTCTAGAAGGTGTTAATACTGAAACTTTCGCTACATGAGCCGGATAGATATATACCACATGGGTACCCAACTTTACAGGAATGATGTTCAGACTGAGTTCCGCAGGATTTGCGTTGTTAGTAGTATTAGTGTATTGATTTTCCGTTAGGTGCCGGTAGTGGTCTGGCAGCGTGGCAGGAATAAGTTTTGACACTTGCACGGAGTGACACTTCTACCGAGAGGGAATGTGTTGACATTTGCAAGGAGCCCAGGACACTGTAGGTAGTGGACAGGGTGTCTATCCGCCACTACCAGCGACGAATTCTCTGGAAGGCCAAAAGCCCATTTCTGCACAAAGTGCCCTGTCCACACATCAGTTCGCAGTGTGTGTGGCTTTCTCCCAGAGTTCATAACTGCAGTTGACCTCTGACTGGCAAGTGGTGTTCCGTATTTTAGTGCTGAGACAAAGAGTTCACCGAGACCACCAATGGAGAGCCTCTACAGATTCACAACTGGCATCGTTATACAGCGGACTATACAAACAACCAAGAAGTGAATTACTGCCGTTGTGTAAACTTTAAAAAAGAATAAATGCACAGAAAGACTATCCACAAAAAATAACACAGTTTTAGGGGAAGGTAGCCATGTTTGTGTTTCACATGGAGCAGCAAATAAAGTGTGAAAATATATGGTCAATTCAAAGAAGCTAGAAAAAGAAACAGACACTACAGTTTCGGCAGTTTACATTGAGGTAGTAGGGCAGCTCTTCAATCGAGGCTACGACTTAGTAACATCATTACCATCACACAAAACAGCGAAAATATCGTTACATGGCATTAGGCGAAAATACATGCGAACGTCACAAGATCCCAGCGTTTCTGTAAGAATATTCTTCCAAGAAAATAATTTATTGATGAAGAACGGTAGCAATTTTTTACTTGCAAATGATAACAGGGGACCGAATGACAGAATATTGGTGTTTGCCAACGAAAAAGGAAAAGCGTGTTCGTTAAACTGCGAATCATTCTTTGTGAAAGGAACGTTCAAGAGTTCGAGCAAACAGTGTGGACAGTTGTTTACCATATACTCCACGCCGACCTAAATACTCGTAGTTCTTGGGAAGAAACAAACACCATTCCAGAAAAATAAAAAGCGAGAAACATACCAACTTTTTTTTAAAGCTATTAAAAGAAACATGCGTGGATGGAACCCTGCGTCTCTGATGATGAACTTTGAAACTGCCAACGTCCAAGCAACTAACAGTTTGTTTCCTGAAACAGAGGTTGTGTGTTGTGGTCTTCAGTCCAGAGACTGCTTTGATGCAGCTCTCCATGGTACTCTATCCTACACAAGCTGCTTCGTCTCCGATTTAGTACTGCAACCTACATCCTTCTTAATATGCTTACTGTATTCATCTCTTGGTCTCCCTCTACGATTTCTACCCTCAACGCTGCCCTCCAATACTAAATTGGTGATCCCTTGATGCCTCAGAAAATGTCCTAACAACCGATCCCTTCTTATAGTCAAGTTGTGCTATAAATTCCTCTTCTCCCACATTCTGTTCAGTATCTCCTCACTAGTTACGTGATCTACCCATCTAATCTTCAGCATCCTCCTGTAGCACCACATTTCGAAAGCTTCTATTCTCTTCTTGTCTAAACTGTTTATCGTACATGTTTCACTTCCGTACATGGCGACACTATACAAATACTTTCAGGGAAGACTTCCTGACACTTAAAATCCATACTCGATGTTAACAAATTTCTCGTCTTCAGAAATGCTTTCCTTGCCATCGCCAGTCTACATTTTATATCCTCTCTACTTCGAACATCATCAGTTATCTTGCTCCCAAAATGGTAAAACTCATCTACTACTTTAAGTGTCTCATTTCCTAATATAATTCCCTCAGCATCACCTGATTTAGTTAGACTACATCCCATTATCATCGTTTTTCATTTGTTGATGTTCATCTTATATCCTCCTTTCAAGACACAGTCTATTCCATTCAACTGCTCTTCCAGGTCCTTTGCTGTCTCTGACAGAATCACAATGACGTCGGCAAACCTCAGAGTTTTTATTTCTTCTCCATGGATTTTAATTCCTATTCCAAATATCCTCCAGAGATTACTGGTTGAAATTGTCTTTTTAATCAGTGTCTGTGGACACAAGTTCAGTGTTTCTGCCTTGTTCTAGCATATAAGGAAGACGGAGAAGTACGCTGTAAATACACTTCTCGGGTTTTCCGCCGGATCGTGTTGTGTAAATCGCACAATATTTTATCGATGCAACTGCTCGAGATCTTCAGAAATACACTGTCACATAATAATGTGTTCTGCTCTAGCACATCTTCCCCTGGAAATGGTTAGCGATGGTTGGCTGTGTATTCAGGAGAGCACACCTGAAAAGCGAAAGCTTCAGCACTTTATGACTATTTTTTGGACCAGTGGCTCGATGACGAACGTATGCCAAGCGAGATGTGGAATTGCAGTGGATGGCGTCGTCGCACTAATAACCTGTCAGAAGGATGGAATCGAACAATAAATACATTAATATCAAAAGTTCATCCGAATGTCTACTCACTAGTACCACGGCCACCAGTTTAACCGACTAATTTTGAATTTGCTGGGAAAAGAGGAAAGAAGTCAGCGGGCTTAGAAAAACAAGCTTATGGCTGAAATGAGGCTTCTTTTTGTAATTTCAGGATCTTCATAGCCTTTTTCTCGAATTTTCTGAATAAGAATCTCTCACAGTCTTCTTGAGGAGGTGCAGTGGTAGTGATATGTGATTGTAAGCCAACTATTTCCGTGGAGCTTGTTGATTGTACTGTACAGTAGTTCAGTGTATTCCCTAAATTTACATTTACACAGTCAACAGGCAAAGTAACTGATTTCCAACGAATGGGTACCAATTGTATCGCTTCAGTTTTCCTGGAAATCTTGCACCTTGTTTTTCTCAGTTTGAGCTTGTGCCAAGTTCGGAGTAAAGATGGTTCTGTTTGATGGTGACGGAAATCAGAAATTATCTTCAACATCTTTCGGCGCCCCACAGCCACTTATGCGGTCTTGTTTCAAACTGTTCTTAGACGTACTTGTAATTCGAATACATCCAAATCGTTTTGGGATCTAAGAGTAAATACTCTAAATGTGAAATAGTCATTACTTTAAAAAAATTATATTTTTGGGGTGGTGTCTCCCGTTGAAATGGAGAGCAGGTGTTTTTAAAGGGATTAAAAGTTGCATGATGGTTGGGTTAGGAACTTCAAAGCGGTCAGACACATCGACATCAACTTATCAGTGCAGGACGCCTAGCCTCTATGTTTATTGTATGCGATGTTGTTTAGATATGCTTAATATTCTATTAATGTAATTCAAAATTTTGAACACAACAAAAAATTCGCTTTACAGCAACATTACAATAGATTCCATATGAAAAATTATGGACACTTGGAAGATGAACAGCGAGAAGCCGATGTGTGTGAATAAAAGAAAAGTATTATCACATGGCAGCAGAGAAATAAACGTCTCAATAATTTTCCTAACATTTTCACCATAAAAACACATTTTTATTTTCAGGAGGAACGCTCAACTCATGAATCTGCTGTTACATTAAGCTACCACGCTGCTTGTCAGCTTGCAAAGGGCTGTGCAGTTTCACTGATTTTCGGGTTACGTTACAGTTAGAACTAATAGACCTACTGTGTGACGTTTGCGTGATTAGTTTTGTAGCAAAATTAGTCTCGTAGACTTCTATTTCCTCAATGAAAATTTTCACACCTTCACAAGTCTACAGCTGCTATTATGTAATATTCATCGACATTATGCGTTTTTAAGTTCAACTTTAAATAAAATGGTAATGAAATATAATTTGTCTATTTAAATTTCGTTCTAAAACGGTAGTCATCATAAGGCTGCAACAGACATAAGAAGTATAATGTTTCTTATTTAGCTGCCCTTCCCCCCTGTTCTTTGCATTATCATTAGCTGCCGCCACCCCCCCCCCCCCCTTTCCCCGTCCTTTGCATCATCTTAGAAAGTGATGTTGAATTTCATTGCCAGTTCTCATTATGTTGAATTTTATTGTCAGTTCTCATTAATACAAGAGTCTTAAAAGTAAATTTGCCACGAAACGCTTTAATGAGCCACCCTGATGTGATACTTGATTGCTCACAACTGTGGTGTGAGCGCGAGCTACCTCGCACGAGCAGCTGTGCTGAACAGCTGGACTTCTTAGTCTGCCTGCAGCAAGAGCCCCAAGCTCCGTGCAAGTGTCTCTCAGTGTACAAAGTCACTCTGTGAAAGTGTTCCAACCCCGCAGGAACTCGGACACCAACAACCAAGAACATGTAGTGTGAACGGCACACTTTACTGTGATCTGCTGCACCAACACGTAATCCCTGCTCTACGGGAGAGACGGGCTTTCGACTCAGCTGTTTTGATGCACTACGGACCACTACTTCACATTGTTCATGAGGTCGCTAGGTTATCCCGTAACACATTCGGAGGAAACCGAATCATTGGCCGGCAGTTCGAAACTCTGTGGCCTCCAAGATCACAGTTACGAACAACTTAAATTGGAAGGAACACATAGAAAATGTTGTGGGGAAGGCTAACCAAAGACTGCGTTTTATTGGCAGGACACTTAGAAAACGTAACAGACCTACTAAGGAGACTGCCTACACTACGCTTGTCCGTCCTCTTTTAGGAAACTGCTGCGCGGTGTGGGATCCTTGCCAGATAGGACTGACGCAGTACATCGAAAAAGTTCAAAGAAGGGCAGCACTCTTTGTATTATCGTGAAATATAGGAGAGACTGTCAGTGAAATGATACAGGATTTGGGCTGGACATCATTAAAAGAAAGGCGTTTTTCGTTGCGACGGAATGTTCTCACGAAATTTCGATCACCAACTTTCTCCTCAGAATGCGAAAATATTATGTTGACACTGACCTACATAGGGAGTAAACGATCACCACGATAAAATAAGGGATATCAAACCTCGTACGGAAAGTTGTAGGTGTTGGTTCTTTCCGCGCGCTATACGAGATTGTAATAATAGAGAATTGTGAAGATGGTTCGATGAACCCTCTGCCAGGCACTTAAATGTGATTTGCAGAGTATGCATGTAGATGTAGATTCCAACACTTGTGATTTCTGACTATGTGGTTTATCAGAATGACAGTAACACTCGTTGGAGGTGGAAGTTGAGGGGAGGGGGGGGGGGGGGGGTAGCAAACATCTCACCTCAGATGTTTCGGGAATCTCTAGTGCAGTTCCAGGTTACAGATAACCGTCACACCGAGCAGTGTTTGTAATATGGAACGTTAGCGATTAACAAATGCTACTCTCTCATGTGGAAATTACAAGGCCCAGTCACATTAATGCAATCACCTGTCAAAAGCCCGTTAACCACCTACCGCGCTTGAAGAGACTCAGTGAGGTTCTGGAAGCTGCCGACAGGGAAGTCAACCCATGCCGACTCCAGCAACGTGGCCAGTTGCCCTAGGTTTCTCGGTTGAGGATCGATGGCGCCAACAGCTTAATTGAGGAGGTTCCACAGGTTCTCAATTGGGTTTGGTGGTCGGGAGGGTACGGTAGACTCACGCTGGTGCGCTTAGAGTCACGCACGTTCAACGCCAGCTGTGTGACACGTTGCATTGTCCTGCTGGTAGGTACCATTATTCCGAGGAGAAAGAAACTGCATGCAGGAGTGGACATGGTCCCTAAGGGTAGATGCACACATGTGCGCCTTCCAGAAAAACGAGAACACCCAGAGAATGTCACGAAAACATTCCCCATACCATAAGTCTCCCTTCTCCGACCTGGACCCTTCCAACGATGGTTGCAGAGCCGCACCGCCAAAGGCCGTATGTCCGATGGAGCATAAAAAATGTGTAGTGTTGCGTGGCTTTATGCTTAATTACAGACTTACTATTTTATCAGTTGATTTGTTTTCACCACGAAACGCCCACTGTTTACGTTCTTCTTCGTTGCTGAGCGATGTATCACTTTTCGTTCTGACGCCGCAACTCTTCCTTTCCTATATCTTTACTACTTTTTATCTATATAAATGATGAACTACTGGTTTTGCCGTTTAACAACTTTTTAATAACTTTGGAAGTATTACAGGCATCGGGTCCCACCTAATGTGTCACCCGCCTGTACGTTTTACATGAACCGTTCAAGGCTCCATCGATCAGTTTACAAAGCGAAAGAACATCTCTTCCTTTGACGTTGTCCAACAATGACCTAGGAAGCTCGAAGCCCTCGCGGGCCAGGCTCTTCCATGGCTCGCGGTAATTTGCAGCATTCGTTTTATTCCTTGCCCACTTGCCGCTACGTCGAAATTTCGTGGTGATCGTTGGACAACGTCTTCCACGTTATCTACAACATAAACAAACTTTCTTCCCACAGTATTTCTGAAAACTCCAAAACAAACTTAAAGAACATAATAATAATAACTGTTCTTACAAATATTCGTATAAATCTTGGTCGATTTAATGAGGGGTGGGACAGGCCTAAGCCTTGTGACGCCACACACGATTCGTATGAAAAGGCTACCTGTCGACTTTCATTGGGCGTCCAGTTGCGGCACTGGCGCGCAAATTCCAGCTTTCGTCGCCGATGAACAGCGGCCAGCATGGGTGCAAGAAGTAGACGACTTCTGTAGAGACCAATGTACAGCAACGTTCGCAGAACTACCGTTGAGAAGATAGTGTTGGAAGCCTCTTGGTTCAATCTGAGCGGTCAGTTGCTCAACAGTTTCACGTCTCTTCTCCCTCATGCATCTCCGCAGCCGTCGTTCACCCCTGTCATCTGTGGCCTGTAGTGCACCACAGCTGTCCCTGCGCCGATTTTGGATAGCGCCGTTTTGCCAGGCACGGTATACTTTAACCAAGGAGGCACGCGAACAATTTCAGACTTAGCCGTTACGGAAATGCTTCCACCGTTGGCCCAAAAGCCAAGTTACGCCAGATAAGTCGCTCCGTTTCCGCATTACGACAGCGACTGCACTGTTTTCCGCGTCCCCCGACACGCTTTATATATCCTCTACTGCTAGTGTTGCCACCCACCCGTCTGTGAGTGATTATTACGCATGTACATTAATGTGACTGAACCGTCTCTAAGCAAAAAAATGGCTCTGAGCACTATGGGACTTAACATCTATGGTCATCAGTCCCCTAGAAATTAGAACTACTTAAACCTAACTAACCTAAGGACAACACACAACACCCAGCCATCACGAGGCAGAGAAAATCCCTGACCCCGCCGGGAATCGAAGCCGGGAACCCGGGCGCGGGAAGCGAGAACGCTACCGCACGACCACGGGATGTGGGCCGTCTCTAAGCCATTGCTCATATACCGGATGAGAGTGTATGCAGGTGCCCACATTCTTTTGCTACGACAGTGTCGTCTGAACCAAACAATGTGCAAGTTTTGCAGTGCAATTTCAATCTTTAATCAGTTTCTCATATTACAGAACAGTTAGCAATTCGCCTTTTATGTTTGGTGTGTTACAGTGAAGCTATTTTCCTGCAGATACTGAATGATAAGAGCCATGTTCTCCTGTTTACTGTCGGTATATACTAACAACAGGCCTTCATCGCTTTTACCAGAAGCAAACGTTTTCTGAACCGTGTACTAGCGACCCGGCCCAGCTTCACACGGGTAGCGAAGTGTCTATGGACGAGTAGCCGTAGCTGTAAAAAGTTTTATACACAATCATTGCTGGTGAATCAATCTACCTGTTAGTGAAAATCGTTTCAAAACCCCTACAGCAGTCCCTGAGATTAGCCACGACACACAGACTGGTAAACGCGGCGGGGAACTTTAATCTACACTGGAGCGCCAAAGGAGCTGATATAGGCATGCCGCCAGTCGATGTGGCCGAGCGGTTCTAGGCGCTTCAGTCTGGAACCGCGCGACCGCTACGGTCGCAGGTTCGAATCCTGTATGTGTCTGATGTCAAAAAAAATAGTTCAAATGGCTCTGAGCACTATGGGACTCAACTTCTGAGATCATCAGTCCCCTAGATCTTAGAACTACTTAAATCTAACTAACATAAGGACAACACAGACATCCATGCCCGAGGCAGGATTCGAACCTGCGACAGTAGCGGTCGCGCGGTTTCAGACTGTAGCGCCTAGAACCGCTCGGCCACTCCGGCCGGCTCTGTGTGATGTCCTTAGGTTAGTTAGATTTCAGTAGTTCTAAGTTTTAGGGGGACTAGTGACCTCCGATGTTAAGTCCCATAGTGCTCAGAGCCATTTGAACCATTTTGTAGGCATGCCTATTCAAATACAGAGGTATGTAAACAGGCAGAACACGGCGCTGCGGTCGGTAACGTCTATATAAGACAACAAGTGTCTGGCGCAGTTGTTAGATCGGTTACTGCTGCTGCAATGACAAGTTATCAAGATTCAAGTGAGTTTGAAAGTGGTGCTATAGACGGCAAACGAGCGATGGGACACAGCATCTTCGAGGTAGCAATGAAGTGGGGATTTTCCCGTACGACCATTTCACGAGTCTACCGTGAATATCATGAATCCGGTAAAACGTCAAATCTCCGACATCGCTGCGGCCGGTGTGAACATTGATGACACATACCACTCTAAATCGCCAGCCCTCGCATGTCACGGACACAGTTGTTTTGCAGAGAAATAAAATAGGGAAACTTACTTACTGGAAGAGCTTCGCATGTATTGGTAATAGCATTTGCTTTCGTGTTGCTAACTTCTGAAGATGATATTTTAGGGGGAAAAAACGCTTTACGAGCATCAGATGGTGTTGATAGAAGGAAGACTAAGTTTTTTTAAAGTCCTGTCGACCACGATGCCGTGAGAGACGGGGCACAAATCCAGATTGGGGAACAATGAAGAAGGAAAGTGACAGTATCCTTTAAGCCATTTAGAGAAACTATAGGAACGTAAAAGCGGATAGCCGGACGGGGATTTGACTAGTTCTATCACTGTGCCACCTCGCTCGGTAACTGGCGTGGAGTGTCTCTGGTAAATTAACATAGGTTTCAAAACTAAGTTTCCATTGTAAAGAAAAGTTTGCAATTAGTTTGTAACAATAGCTTTGACTTATGGCAGCGGGACGTGGAGTTTTAGTGCAAAAACCATTCATAAACTTAGAATTGCTCAGCCAGCAATATAGAGATGTGTGTTAGGAACTACTAAAAGAGACAGGAAAACAAACGAATAGATCAGGATACGATCAGGAGTAGAAGATGTACTTATGATAGTAATGAAAATGAACAGAAGGTGAGTTGGATATGCAGCCAGGCAAATGTATGGTAGACGGACCAAGGAAGTTCTTTGCTGGATTTCATAGATAAGAACATATTACGTCGATGGGCTAGTATAAGTTTTGTAGATGGTATCAGAAAGCAAGCAAACATGACATGGATGCGTACAGCTGAAGAGCGGAATGTGCAAAAACCATACAGCCAAATGCCTGACGGAGGTGACGATGATTTTGATGATGACGATAATGCTGATGGTGGTGGCGATGAGCATGATGATGATGACGCCTCCGATGACGGTGGCAATCATGTTGATAATGATGATGACGACGCCGTCGCCGCCGCCAACGATGACGATAATGATGATGATGATGATGATTAAAAGAAAATATAGTAAGGCAACCACTGCAAATGTGGGAAGTTCCGGGCGAACAACTGATTTTTCAGCCTACGAAACGATAAAATTCGTGTTAGCGGTCCATCATTATGACTTGTGTGAGTGAACTCGTAGTAGGTATGTCGTATGAACAGACACTACCAAAGTTCAAGACGCTGGCTTTGTTGAGTCCAGACCAGAAACGCGCGAGACGGGGAATTTAAGAACGTATGGCGACGTAGTATGACTATAGACAGTGTTTGGACCCGTTATTATACTGGGAAGATAGAAAACAGAGAGTTGGTGGAGTTGAATGTGCATCGTTCTATCACCGAGGAATATCATGGCAGCGTTTCTAAAGAATTCACAAACTACTCGTAAAAAAATAAAAATAAATGAATCGTGTTCGCAACGTTAAAGCCCTCGGTAACTATCAAACGTGTTTGTCAAATTCTCTCTTCTCTATCATTTCTTGTCAAACAAGCTCGGAGAAGTACCAACGAAGTATTGCCGTTTAATTTCACTTTTGAAGCAGTCGTTGTCCGTGTCGCGAAGTATTTTAACACTAATGGAAATGGCTCCCAATGTCGACAAAGCAATTCTTGCACTGAGTTTAGCACAATGTATAAAGAAGAAAAAGAAAACAAGTTGCTGGTCCAGAGAATCACTGAAAAGGAGACAAATATATACCCACGAAAATTTGCAGAGGGAATATTACTCCAGGAACCTGATGATTACACCAACTTTTTCCGGATGGACAGTAAAAAAAAAAAAAAAAAAAAAAAAATTCAAATGGCTCTGGGCACTATGTGACTTAACATCTGAGGTCATCAGTTGCCTAGAATTTAGAACTACTTAAACCTAACCAACCTAAGGACATCACACTCATCCATGCCCGAGGCAGGATTCGAACCTGAGACCGTAGCAGTAGCGCGCTTCCGGACTAAAGCGCCTAGAGCCGCTTGGCCACAGCGGCCGGCGATGGACAGTCCAACTTTTGAAAACTTGTCTGTTGATACTTCGCTTTCACATTGGACAAGAAGCCACATCTATGCGAAAATTTATACTCTTCTACCTGGCCCTCTAATGACAGTCCATTAAAACACCACAACCTGGGAATATATACGTCGTCCATGGAAAAGCCGGAGAATTTTTTTTTTATTTTATTGCGTCCCGGCTTGTATGTTGCACGTAGTACATTGATTTTCTTCTTTTAACGTCTTCCTGCGTAATATATGCTGCGAAAGGTGCAGCACCTCTATCATTTTGATAACTGCGTGCATTAGTTTGTTTTTATACTTGATCGTAATTTTCACAGTTCTGAAATGTGAAGATGCAGTGGGATACATTGTAATAAAACTCTTTTAATGACTGGCGCTTATCTTATACGTAGCACTTTCTCCCTTATTTCTCGATAATACAATCTGAGGTGCCCGTCTTTGATCTTTTCGATGTCCTCCGTCAACCCTATCTGATGCAGGTCCCACACCGTACAGAAATAGTTCAGTCTCTTTAGTATAGCTGTTGCATTTTCTGCTTGTTCTGCCAGTAAGTCACAGTCTTTGATTTGCTTTCCCACAGTATTATCTATGTGATCGTTCCAGTTTATATTATTCGTTAATGCCTAAGAAGTGAGTTGTATAGACAGCCTTCAGATTTGCATGATTTGTCGTGGAACCGAAATTTAGTGGATTTCTTTTAGTACTTCACACTTTCCATTATTTAGAGTCAATTGCCACTTTTCGCACCATACAGATATCATGTCTAAAGCATTTTGCTATTGATGTTGATCATCTGATGACTTTAAATGACGGTAAATGACAGCATCATGTGCAAACACATAAGAGGATTGCTCACATTCTCTCCTATGTCGTTGATACAGCTCAGGAACAGCAGAGGGCCTATGACACTTCCTTGTGGAACGCTAGTTATTATTTCTGTTTTCATTGAAGACTTTCCGTCAGTTACTATGAACTGTGACATTTCTGACAGGAACTCACGAATCCAGTCACAGAATTGAGGCCATAGGCACGCAATTTGATTAGAAGTCGCTTGTGAGAAACAGTGTCAAATGCCTTCTGGAAATCTAAAAGTATGGACTCAATGTGACACCTCCTGTCAGTGATACTTGCTTCGTGGGAATAAAGAGCTAGTTGTGTTTCAGAAGAACGATATTTTCTCGATCTCTGTTGGCTGTTTTGTCAATAAATCGTTTTCTTCGAGGTAATTCATGTTGTTCGAACACAGTACGTTAGTGATATGGGTCTGCAATTCGGTGGCTTACTCCTACTTCCTTTTTTGGGTATTGCTGTGACCTTCTCCACTTCCATTCTTTAGATACGAATCTTTCGACGAGCGAGCAGTTGTATATGATTACTAAGTATGGAGCTTTTGTATGAACGTACTCTGAAAGGAACTTAACTTGTATACAATCTGTACGAGTGTCATCCCTTTATTAAGCGATTTAAGTTGCTTTACTTCTCCGAGAATACCTACTTCTAAGTTACTCATGATGCAGTTGTTCTTGTTTCGAATTCTGTAATATTTATTTCGACTTCTTTGCCAAAGGAATTTCGTAAAATCTTGTTTAATAACTCTGCTTTAATGGCACTGTCGCGAGTAACATCATCATTGTTATCGCGTAGTGAAGTTACTGATTGCGTCTTGGCGCGGTGTGCTTAACATACGACCAGAACCCCTTTGGGTTTTCTGCCAGATATCGAATCAAGGTTTCGTCCTGGAAACCATTGAAAGCACCTAGCATTGAAGTTCGCGCTAAATTTAGAGTTTCTGTACAACTTCGCCAATCTTGGGCCTTTTGAGTTCTTTTAAATTTGGCACTCTTTTTGCGTTGTTTCTGCAACAGTGTTCTGACCTTTTTTTGTAAACCATGAAGGATCGATACCTTCTCTTAATTTATTTGGTCTGTATATTTTAATCGCCATCGATACCATTTCTTTGAATTTAAACCACATCTGGTCTAGACTCACATGGTCAGATTGGAAGGAGTGGAGACTGTCTTTTAGGAAAGCATCAAGAGGATTTTTTCTGTTTTTTTTTTAATAGGTATTTGATTAAAGCTTTTTTGTGTTATGGTAGAATATTTGTTGATTAAGTGTCGTACCAGAATTTTTCTTTCGTGAACTGAGTGTTATGATGATCTTTGAAGATGAATGTCTCGGAGGAAAAAAGTAGTATAATCGATTACGATGAATTACACTAAGGAGAATGAGGATTTGATATTTCGCCGACATCAGGGTCTTTTTAGACGGAGAACCAACTCAGATAGAACTGGTTGAGCGCTGAAGCCACGCACTACCTTCTCGAAGTTGCTAAAAAAGAATGCACGCAGGCGCAATCTTCCACAAACCACACAAAAGAATCACCTACTACGAGATCAGACAACCGTGAAGGCCAGTGGTGCAATGCGACATGCGTGCGTCCCTTAGGCCGATTCACCGATGAGGTAACTCAGCTTTAAGAAACGCTCTTGCGGGTGCTAGCGCAATGGAGCTACGTCTTGTAGAAAAATGAAGTTTTTGGCATGTTGTCGCAATTGCGAAACAACCCGTATCTCCAACATGTTCAGGTATGTTAACAACGGAACGAGGGAGCGACCTAGAAGCACAAAGAGTACCCCCGCGGCTGAGTTACGAACCGGATCTTACAACTTGCACCAAGATAAACTTTTAGAATCGATGCATAAGTTAAAAGTCACCCCAAATTTTTATCTTCACTCACACAGGAGATAGTCTTGTGATATCTGATGTATCTTCTTGAGGCAGCCTGTATTATGTATTGTTCTAATAAACAGCCGGAAAAATAGCAACACCAAAAAAAATTAATATAGAATAATGAAATTTCCAGAATGCATTTGTCTAGATAATATATTTAAGAGATTAACATTGCACGATTTCGGGTTAATGTAAGCGCGAGATAAGCCATTGCAAACGTGAACTGCTGGCACATTAATAGCCGGTGTAACCGCCAGAATGTTGAATGCAAGCATGCAAACGTGCACTATGGAGGGGGAAAAGAATGGATGCCTTCCTTCCTTGATGTGTTGGTCAAAAGGAAGACTGATGGTACATTGGGACATTCTGTTTATAGGAAGCCTACCCACACTGACTTGTATCTGCGAGCTGATAGTTGTTGCATCCAGCTCAGCGTGAAGGATTACTTCGCACCTTGGTTCACAGGGCCCACGTTATCTCAGACCCTGAAAGTTTGGCACCTGAGCTATCACATCTCGAAGTAACCTTTCGTCAGAATGGTTATAGTGAGAGGCAGATCAAACGTGCGTTGCGCCATCAGCTTTCTGTGCAACGGGTGAGTGACGAAAGCAACGAAGTGCCACCTAAGTCTACGGCCTTTTTGCCATGCAGAGGAAGCATTTCCAACAGGATTGGCCGTATTTTGCGGAAATATGATGTGAAATGTGTTTTTCGACCACGTTCTAAGATTAAGGCCCTGTTGGCGTCCGTAAAAGATGATATTGGTTTGCGTAAGGCTCGGGTCTATCGTATTCCTTACAGTTGTGGCATGTCATATATTGGTCAGACAATCAGGACTGTGAAAGACCGCTCTATTGAACATAAGCGTCACAGACGGTTACAACATCCGAGCAAATCCGCTATTGTAGAACATTGCCTTGACACCGGTCATCCTATGGAATACAACAACACGGAGATTCTGGCTTGCACGTCCAGCTATTGGGATAGTGTTATTAAAGAAGCTGTTGAAATCAAACTATCAAGCAACCTTATTAACAGAGATAGTGGATTTTGTTTAAATGGTGCTTGGAATCCGGCTCTGTCTCTCGTCAAAAAAACCGAGGGACAGAATTAGTGTTACCTCACCTGTTGAATAATAGCAACTATCGATATTTCTGATGTTGGTTATCTTTATTTCTGTTGACATTTGTTCTGTGTGTGGTGTCTTCCTTGTTTCTCCTCTGTGAACCGAGGTATTAAATTTCCTTGGACATTTGTTCTTCCTTGCATTTGTGCCTTGAGAATGGCAGGGTGTGCTCCTGTCGAAATATCGGCGGTGTTCGACGACGTCACCCGGCAGCAAACCCATAAGTTATTTGTGCATGCATTGTAGTGGAACAAGTGCTGCATGTCAGTTTGTAGGATAGAGTTTCATACCTGTTGCACTTGGTCGGTCAGTGTAGGGACTGTTAATGCTGCTTGTGGATAACGCTGGTGTTGGCGTCGGATGATGTCCCATATGTGCTCGATCGGAGACAGATTTGGTGATAGAGCCGGACAAAGTAATATGTCGACGCTCTGTAGCGCATATTGGGTTACAACAGCCGTATGTGGGCGAGCGTCGGATGATGTCCCATATGTGCTCGATCGGAGACAGATTTGGTGATAGAGCAGGACAAAGTAATATGTCGACGCTCTGTAGCGCATATTGGGTTACAACAGCCGTATGTGGGCGAGCGTTACCGTGTTAGAAAACACCCTCTGGAATGCTCTTCATGACTGGCAGCGCAACAGGTCGACTCGTCAGAGACCATAACTCCAGTGTGTCTAACATGCGGACAGGCCCTCAACTGGCCTCCTTCTAACCAACACACAGCCATCACTGGCACCGAAGCAGAACCAGCTCTCATCAGAAAATACAACCGATCTCCACCATGCCCTCCAATTAGCTCTCGCTTGACACCACTTAAGTCGAAAATGGTGGTGGTTTGGGATCAGTGGAATGCACCTTACAGGGCGTCAGGCTCAGAGCTGTCCTTAAGTAACCGATTTGTAACAGTTCGTTGTGTCACTGTGGCGCCAACTGCTGCTCAATTTGCTGCTGCAGATGCAGTACGATGCGCCAGCCCCATAAGCCCAAGACGATGATACTCGTTCTTGGTAGTGCCGCTTGGCCATCCGGAGCCAGGTCCGTACATTCCCGTGACCGCCGCTGCCAACAATCATGTACAGTGACTACGGTACATTCCCGCTCAGTCTTGAATAAAACGTTCTCGTTTTTCCAGCCGCTTCAATTCAAATAAAATGCTCGAGCTTCCGATGGCCATCTCCGCCATCGTCGTCAGGAGTTCACTGACTGCCGGGGCTGTTACGGTCTCTCGCTTATATAGGCATGATGACATCATCAGCAGCCAATCAGATCGATCCAATGTGGCGCGCGCGCATAAGTCGACCCGGGCAGCTCGTGGCAGCAGCGGTGAGGCGCCAGAGGGAGGCGCCACGTTTGAAACTGCCGCTCCCGCGTCGTGCATCTGTCTCTGCTTTTTTTCGATGTCCAACGCCCGTCCCCATGCCCTGCTGACTGTGTATCTCTGGTCTCTGTTGAAACTGTTTCTGTTTAAGCGAATCTCGGCCTCTTCCTTTATAACGGAGTCCTAATATGTAAAAGCATGAGCCAGCATATTTTTATTTTCGAACTGTATCTTATGTCCGTTTTCTAGGCAATGCTCCGCTATGGCCGACTTGTCAAGCCCCCTTTGTTTTATATGGCGCTTGTGCCCAGTACAACGCTCCGCAACCGTGCGAATTGTCTGTCCAATGTACATGCTGCCACATTCACAGGGTACACCATACACACCGGACAATCGGAGAGCAATGTCGTCCTTAACAGGGCGCAACATATCTCGTATCTTGGGGGCGTGCCGGAACACTGGTTTTAGCCCATGTTTCTGCACCAGGCGTCCTAACTTACTGCTAGTTGCTCCACAGTGTGGCAGGAATACAGTCTGTTTGCCCTCTTCTTCTGATTCACCGGCTGTCTTTTGTCGGCGGCCCTTGAAAGCGTTTGCGATGTCTTTTTTGCTATATCCATTTTGCCCGAAAACACGTTTTAAGTTCTGCAATTCAGACTGTGGGTGGTCGTCGTCAGAGATAATCTTTGCTCTATGAACCAACGTGTTAAGGACAGCTTTCTTGTGTACAGGGTGGAGGAAACTATTGGCGTTCAAGTACCGATCAGTGTGTGTAGGTTTCCGATTCACTGAGTGACCAAGCTGGCCTCCTGCCTTCCGCTCAAGCAAAACATCCAAGAATGGTAGCTTGCCGTGCTTCTCCATCTCGACTGTAAATTTAATGTTGGGATGGACACCATTCATATGATCAACGAACTGCTGTAGTGTATCTTAGCCATGACGCCATAACAAGGAGGTGTCATCAACGTATCGTAGAAAGCAAGATGGCCGCAATGTCGCAGTTTGCCGAGCCTGCTCCTCAAAGTGCTTCATGAAGAAATTTGCGACTGCTGGAGACAGTGGTGATCCCATGGCTGTGCCGTCCGTCATCTCATAATATTCGTCGCAGTACAAAAAGTACGTTGTCGTTAGGACGTGATGGAACAACTTAATGATTCCAGATGGAAACTGTTGGGCCAAAAGATCCAGCGTATCTTGTATTGGCACCCTCGTAAAAAGTGACACGGCGTCCAGGTTAACCATTAGGCCGTTTGGGCCTATCTTCATTCTCTTGAGTGTCTCAACACCTCGCAGCCCTGGCAGTCAGTGAACTCCTGACGACGATGGCGGAGATGGCCATCGAAAGCTCGAGCATTTTATTTGAATTGACGCGGCTGGAAAACCGAGAACGTTTTATTCATGTATGCCGTCGCGAAAGACTCCGAGGACACCCTGCTCAGTCTTTCTGCAATATCGCAGAAGAACATCCAGCTTCTCGTAGATTTACTCAGTCTGGTATTTATCGTGGCGTCTTTGTCGCCTTAAGGGCATTCTTGACTAACATCAACACACCAGGTCTCATAGGTAGTTAATGCTCACGACCGTTACAGCGCGCATTTAAAGCAAACCTGATTTGCATCTTCGCAGTGGCGCTACTGCTGCCACTTATGTGACTGGCTGTAGGAATCAGCATGAGTTTAGAAAAAGACGATCGTGTGAAACCCAGCTCGAGCTACTCCACGAGACTCAGAGGGCCACAGAAACGAGTTCCCAGGTGGATGCCATGTTTCTTGACTTCCGCAAGGCGTTCGATACAGTTCCCCACAGTCGCTTAATGAACAAAGTAAGCGCATATGGACTATCAGACCAATTGTGTGGTTGGATTGAAGAATTCCTAGATAATAGAATGCAGCATGTCATTCTCAATGGAGAGAAGTATTCCAAAGTAAGAGTGATTTCAGGTGTGCCGCAGGGGAGTGTCGTAGGATCGTTGCTATTCACAATATATATAAATGACCTTATGGATAAAATCGGAAGTTCACTGAGGCTTTTTGCGGATGATGCTGTGGTATATCGAGAGGTTGTAACAATGGAAAATTGTACTGAAAAGCAGGAGGATCTGCAGCGAATTGACACATGGTGCAGGGAATGGCAATTGAATCTCAATGTAGACATGTGTAATGTGCTGCGAACACATAGAAAGAAAGTCTCTTATCATTTAGCTACAATATAGTAGGTCAGAAACTGGAAGCAGTTAATTCCATAAATTATTTGGGAGTAGGCATTAGGAGTGATTTAAAATGGAATGATCATATAAAGGTGATCGTCGGTAAAGCAGATGCCAGACTTAGATTCGTTGGAAGAATCCTAAGGAAATGCAATCCGAAAACAAAGGAAGTAGGTTACAGTACACTTGTTGGCCCACTGCTTGAATACTGCTCACCAATGTGGGATCCGTACCAGATAGGGTTGGTAGAAGAGATAGAGAAGATCCAGCGGAGAGCAGCGCGCTTCGTTACAGGATAATTTTACGGAGATGATAGATAAACACCAGTAGAAGACTCTGCAGGAGAGACGCTCAGAAGCTCGGTACGAGCTTTTGTTGAGACCATGCCTTCACCGTGGAGTCAAGCAGTATATTGCTCCCTCCTACGTATATCTCGCGAAGAGACCATGAGGATAAAATCAGAGAGATTAGAGCCCACACAGAGGCATACCGACATCCCTCTTTCCACGAACTATACGAGACTGGAATAGAAGGGAGAACCGACAGAGGTACTGAAGGTACCCTCCACCACACACCGTCAGGTGGCTCGCGGAGTATGGATGTAGATGTAGATGTAATTTGCAATATACAGCATCTCTCAGATGAAACACACCTACCAACTTCTTTTATGTTACACAATTCCTTCTTGGTGTTGCGATTTTATTTCTGTCAGTGTATTGTATCGTTCAAAACCATTGTGTGTGTGTGTGTGTGTGTGTGTGTGTGTTTGTGTGTGTGTGTGTGGATGGCTGAATGGGATCAGCCGAAAGCCATTCAAAATAAATAAATAAGAAAATGTCGTAAGCCAGAGACGTACCTGAAAGAAAACTGCTCTAGGTCATAGAAAAACAGCCTGGTAGTTCTTTTCGTTGACAGGCTGTAACTGCTGAAATAGTGTCTTACTTATTTCAAAACAAATCAAAAAATATCCTCTTTTGAACAGTGTTCAGAGAGTAAAATACTAATGTGAATTTAATTTCTGTTTTTGCGTTTCTTGATGCGAATAAGTCATTGAATTCTCATAAGCTTTCGACATTAACAACAAAGATGTCACAGGCTTTCTTTTCTGCCTCTCAAGTGTTCTCTCCGCCTGTAGTGTTGCTTCGCCAGGCAAATCGCGCTCCAGATCTAAAAGAGCGCGGTCGTACGTGTAGCCAGCATTTCTGCCTGCGGTAATGTATTTGCTCAATTCGCTGGAAGATTAGCGTCACTTGGAGACTCGGTGCGAAACTGATTCATATGCACTTCGTGAAGCAGCGGGACGTTGTCGACCTACCTTAAATAGACTAGTAAACGAACGCTTGAGACGCGCCAACTTCGTGGTCATGAACGCGCGTTTATGCGCTTTCTCAGTAGCGCAAGACAGAACAGAAGACCGTCACCATCAAACTGAGGCTGTGGTTCTCATAATAAACTCAAAACAACATAATATTCCCGGAAAAGCAGGCACATACGAAGGCGACCTGCCTCCGTATTGACGCCACTGTTTTGAGTCACATGCGTAGGCACGGGTCTGGCGATTGGCTACGGCTGCCGTGACGTACAGCCGCCGGCGCCTCCTATTGGCTGTCGCCCCGCCACGCGCTTCCAAGCCTCAAGCTTTATATTCACCGCCTGAGGCGAAGGACGCGCCAGTACGAGAAAAAGCGCGACTGAGACTCAACATATAACGATTTGCGACCTGTTTTCGCTGGAGTGTGCATCGAGAGCGGACCGAAGATGAAGGCAATCGCACTTGCTCTAGTTTTCGTCTTTGCGGTGATCGCCGCGACCAACGCCTTCCCGAGTGAGTATCGCTCTCATTTCGAATTTGGACCTAAGTTTGTTAGTATTACTGGGCTCAGTTGTAAACATTTATCGAGGAACTACTAATGTACGACTCGCTCATTCATACTCGCTCCCGAAGTTCATCGTTATAAGTGCATCCGTATCTCGCTCGGAGCTGCCCCTGGAACCGTCGTGACAGAAATTGCGCCCTTTAAAGTTATAGTTATGTTTTCCGCAATCTGATATGTTTCCGAAGTTTATTATGTTTACTATTTCTAAAGAGCCCTTGCTGTTACTATCAAACGTTACTACTCCTACTTCGTGATCATATAGTAGTATATTTTTGGAGAAAGAAAATGTGAGTTAGTGCAGCACTTCAAAAAATTTCTGAATGCATGAAAAAATCACTTTTGGGTGTGTCTAATTAGGAATCAGTGTAATAACAAAAAAAAGGTAAGAATTTCCTCGCAAGTATTGGAACTGTTGTGGCAGCAAATAGGAACCACTCTGAAGGACGGAGGAGATACTGCTTTTCATGTGCAATATTTTAATAACAGATATGTAATGGGTTAGTATTAAGATAATTCTCGAAGACTCGAGGTTCTGATAAGGATAATTCATGTTAAGAACGCATGTGAATGGTACGGTATCCATTCAGGCTCGTTACTCTATTGGGTGGTTGTCCGGTGAGAAATGGGATTTGGGTTGGATCAGGTAGATGACTAACTGGCATCTTGCTTTATTGGTACACAGGTTAGCCGAGATTAGGGTCTTTATACGTTGCCTAATCGTTATTTCGAAGTTTTCACATGCTAATTTTACGGAATGCCACTTCTCGGTTATCCATGTAACGAATGCACTTTTTAAACCCTAGCTTTACGTGGTAACTTTAGAGATTAGTATTCGAACAGAGTCCATATTTAAATAACAATGCTCCATTCTGTCGCACATTCATAACAAGTTTACTAGATAAAGATACGTTAGTAAGAGTTCCGCTCAATATTTCGCGTCTGACAAGGCCTCGGAAATATTATTGTTCCTGTATACATTTCCGTTGTTTGTATGTAAGTTTACCATTCTGTACATTGTCATCTCTTAAATGCACGAAGAGATAAGACGTTGAGCCATTGCAAACATTTACGTAAAGTGATAATGAACCAGGCACACAAGAAAATGTTATGGCACTGACGAGGCATTAAAGACAGAACGAACGTTACGCAGTCAACACTTTCAAGGTTGTTACATGTACGTCACTAGACACGATTTTTTTTTAAGCAGTTGTACGTTGTGTGGGCGCTGAATACACTGTTCTGGCTAGTATTCCAGCGACCCATTTCCGACCCTTTCGGAACAGCTGCATCGGCCGCGTTCTTAATAGCGAGTCGGGTCAGATGTACAGAAATAACTCCCGACGCCACCACGGCGATCCGCTTGGAATACCGTTCATTCCTAACAGTTGTTACACAAATAGGCCGTTTGGTCATACTCTGTGTTTGCGACCCGAATACCACCTCGTATGCACGCCTGGCTCACAAACAAAGAGCGGTTACATCCTTACGAGTTGCGTTTGTGTTGCATCGAAGCGAAGTCAGCAAAGCACTATCCCCGTTCTGACGAGTCTACGCGTGACTGTTCTGGAAAACAGTTGCGTCAGGCTCATCAGTGCAATGTGTCGCAACGTTAAATAGGCAGGTGGAGAATGTTACGACACGGAAGACTGGAGGTGTCGAAGTCAAACCGGGCATCTATAAACAAAAATAATCATTTCTACGGTGCTTTCGAATTTTCGACGACTGGTTCAAATGGTTCAAATGGCTCTGAGCACTATGGGACTTAACATCTGAGGTCATCAGTCCCCTATAACTTAAAACTACTTAAACCTAACTAACTTAAGGACATCACACATATCCATGCCCGAGGCAGGATTCGAACCTGCGACCGTAGCAGTCGCGCGGTTCCGGACTAAGCGCCTAGAACGGCTAGACCACCGCGGCCGGCTTTCGATGACTGAAAGAAGACTACGTGGTAGAAATTCCGAAACGGTAGCCAACACTTCTAATGGCCCGTGGAACAGTGAATGGCCGTCAAGAACAGCACTGCACAAAAATAATCGCTAACTTCTGAATGGTTGCGAGACGCTTACTTGGTTGCAAACATGTCTGTACTTACATGTCGTCAGTTTAAAGCGCGTCCGGTGACTCCGCTTTCCTCCAGATTCAGAACGGATCAGTTACTCCTTCTTCTTCCGCAGACTAGTAAATAGTTAGTTCAGTGCGCGTTGTGGAAATACATCATTGTAGCACAATCACCAATTTAGCTTTATGGCAATATATTGTCTATAATCACATATACCTTTAATTCTACTTGTGTAGCCGTATAGCAGTAACAGCAATTCAAGTCCACCACCAAGCTTTTCACAACTGTTTCGTGTATCTCCTCTTGCTTGCACTTGCATGAAGCTCTTTGCGTACAATAATTCTCATTATAAATGCATACTGATTTCAACAAAAGTTTTGATGAGAATTGATCTGATATTGTCGTGGTACTTCAATCAATGTTCAACATGATTTTACATTCCAGTGGGCATTATGGTGAAAACTTGTTTTTATTCATTGGCTTTTGGAGTATAAACATACAGCAATAATAAAAAAGTCAGCGCCTCTATCATAGCTGGTATATCTAACGCTTAAAAAAAAAAAAAAATTCACAGAGCAGATGAAAGCTAAAAACTGTTTTGCTTTGTTGTTACAAACTAACTTAATGTTGCAACAAAGCAAAAGGGATTTCATTTAATGTGACACTGATAATAGTCGCGCGGGATTAGCTGAGCGGTCTGAGGCGCTGCAGTTACGGACTGTGCGGCTCGTCCTGGAGGAGGTTCGAGTCCCTCTCGGGCATGGGTGTGTGTGTTTGTCCTTAGGATAATGTAGGTTAAGTAGTGTGTAAGCTTAGTGGCTGATCACCTTAGCAGTTAAGTCCCACAAGATTTCACACACATTTGAACGCTGATAATAAATATTTTTAGAGACAGCTCACTATCTCAACTGGAGAAGAACTCGACCTTACTTTATTGAAAGAAAATCTTGGTATTTGGGTGAAATGATTTAATAAAATCACAATAAAACAAATACGAGTGGCAAGACACGAATCTGAACCACACTCCTGTCGAATATGATTCCAGTGACTTATCCACTGCGACTCTTCGGTTGGTTGCAGTGCAGAAGCAACTTCGTTAGTGCTTTGTGCTTGTAGAATATTGAATATTGTTTCGCGCATTGTCATACATATGTTCTGTCAAAGATGGACGAAATAATATCAAAGTAATTAAACTGAACGTTCCAAGCAATTACTTCTTCATGCAACTGTACTCAGTTATTGTGTTCTAACTGCAACAATCTCGTTATTTGAAGGTTCAAGATACGTTAAACCCGTTTTAGATAATCGAACCGTTATTCAGCATTCTTAATCATTTCTCTGTAGAACTTCTGAGATACTAACGCCACTGCGTTAAAGAAATGTAAACACAATTAGTTTTTAATTTTTTAGGTCTCCTTATTTCACTCATTTAATATAATAAAAAAACGCCCTCGTTCCGTATCCGCTTACCATAGCGAAGCGAATTAGTAGTAACTCGATCGAATTCGACTGAATGGCTAAAGATCTGTAATTCAGTAGTATTGGGCGTAGGAAGAAACACGTTTAGCATCTCGTAGACAAATGGTTCAAATGGCTCTGACCACTATGGGACTTAACTTCTGAGATCATCAGTCCCCTGGAACTTAGAACTACTTAAAACTAACTAACCTAAGGACATCACACACAATCATGCCCGAGGCAGGATTCGGACCTGCGACCGTAGCGGTGGCGCGGTTCCAGGCTGTAGCGCCTAGAACCGCTCGGCCACTCTGGTCGACATCTCGTAGACAGACGTGTTAGTTAAGATGCAGCACTCCGTCATATTGCACACACACACACACACACACACACACACAAAACGAAGGAACTGCCTATGTTCACCATAAGGACGAGTGGGATTCGACCCTTCCAAATTAAAGTGCGGTACTACTAGCTACATGAGCTTGGGACTCTGTTGCGTGTGGTGGTATCTGAAGTACTGCGACTCCGAAAGAATTTGTGTCTATCTCGGCCATGCTAATGTTTTTCATTTGTTTCGATTAAATCGTATAGCTGTGGCCGTAACGTATTCGCAGTTTGCGAGTAGATTTCATGAGTCAAGGTTGACAGCTCATTAGTTGCCGGCTATGCGATGGCACAATAGTGCTATATATCAAAGAGCTGTTTGCTTTTTTTTCGAATCTGCGGACTATAGACACGTACTGAAGGATAGCTTTGTAGCAACTGCTATAATCACAAAATTTGTATTGATTCAGTGCAGTTGGATAGATAGAGTGACAAGAAGCATTGCAATTGCGTCTGCCTTTGGTTCCTGAATAGAACGGGGATATAAAACATATATTTCTTCCCTTTTTTCCTGTTATTTCCTAATTACTGTCACTCGAAAATATCTGCCGCCGATAACGCCTGGTAACGTGTGCGCTAATGGACAAGTTTAAGATATTGTCAATAGACGGCACTGTTATTTCTGTTAAGGATCTATTGTTTCCTGTACAGACTGTATGAAAAGTCACGCAAATAGAGTGGAGTCCTACCATCATATATATTATTCCTCAAATATGCTTCCCTTTCCTCAGATGTTAAGTCCCATAGTGCTCAGAGCCATTTGACCCACATACATCCCTTTTTCTCAACACATATTAATCGTACAGGGATGAATATCATTAGAAAGATTTCTTAACCTTCTGACGTTGCATACCGATTTTGTGCTAAAACTTACCATTTGTGGAAAGTTTTAACATTAAAGACACTTTTAAGTGTCTCAGGCAAAGGGGCATCACGGAAGCACAGCTCCATACCCATACTTTACGAAACTAAGTTATAAAGCACGAATAAGAGCCTTTGTTTTCATATTATCTTATTACGAATACCATTTTATTTGTGTTAATGTACCTATCAACTGGATAATTTGAATACAGCGTTGTCGTAGACAGAAACCGCGACCACTGCAGTAGTCGATTATCTATGCCCATCGTACAAGTTGACTTTCCTAAGCGAATATACTTACCGTAACGACAAATTTATTTGTCATTGTCGCCTTGAATTGTGATTTACCTATTGCTACTACGGCATAACGTGCTTACTATTACTGAAAATGTTTGTCGATTTGAAGTTATAGGTTATGTGGCCCTACCATAGACCATAGATATAATTTATGGTCTATGGTCTCTGCACGTCGTGCAAGCCAGAACAAACATTTCGAATGCAAAACACATTTTCGGACACGTTGAAATGTATCATAAATTCAAGATTATTATTTAACGTCGTTCGGTTCATTTTCAAAGATACTTTCCATCCATTCCCACAACTATTCTTCGCCCAAATAGTAATTATTTAAAACTATAAAAATGTGAAAGTTTCGCACGGCTCTCCTTAAATGTACTTGGCATTTTCGTCGGAATATCGTATTGAAATAGCCAAATTAGACACGCTAAATGAAGGATTTTGAATAGTTAGCTAAAAGTGAACGCTTGAATATGCAATAATTCTTACTCACTGCAGTAATTGTACATAAACGTTGATTTCCGAAAAGCATTTGACCCAATACTGCATCAAAAGTACAATCATATGGACTATCAAGTGAAATTTGTGACTGGAGAGAGGACTTTTCGGTAGGGAGGACACAGCAAGTTATCTTGGATGGAGAGTTATCGTCAGATGAAGAAATAACTTCGGGTGTGCTCCAGGAAAGTGTGCTGGGACCCTTGCTCTTCAGATTATATATTAATGACCCTGCAGAGACAATATTAAGAATAAAATCAGGCATTTTGCAGATGATGCAGTTATCTACAATGAAGTACCGTGTGAGAGAATCTGCATAAATATTCAGTCAGATGCTGATAAGGTTTCAGCATGGTGCAGAGATTGGCAGCTTGCTCTAAATGTTTAGAAACGTAAAATTTAGCACTTCACAAAACAAAAAAACGTAGTATGCTATGACTACAATATTAATAGGTCACTGTTGGAATCGCACAACTCATACAAACACCAGTATGAAACACTTTGTAGGGATGTGGAATGGTATAGTCGCAGAGGTTCAGTGGTGGGTAAAATAGGTGGTAAGACTTTGGTTTATTTGTAGAATACTGAGGAAGCGCAATCAGTCTACAAAGGAGATTGCTTACAAATGACTCGTGTGTTTGGTTCTGGAATATTGCTCAAGTGTAATGGACCCGTACAAGATAGGACTAGCAGCGGGTATTGAACGTACACAGAGAAGGACAGCGCGAATGGTCACAGGTTTGTTTAATCCGAGGAAGAGTCAAAAGACACTGAAGGAACTGAACTGGAAGACTCCTGAAGACAAATGTAAACTACCCCAAGAAAGTCTGCTAACAAAGTTTCAAGAACCGGCCTTAAATAATTACTCTAGGAATATACTACATGCATTTTTCAAATTATTCAGCACTTCTTTTCCCTTACTTTATATACCGTTTACGCTGCTTGTACACTGCGTGCCAAGAGCTTGTTATGTAGCCTGTAAGACGAGGGATTAATACGTTTTAGTTTAAGGCAAGACGTGGAAGAAGGGTCGATACTTCGAAAGTGAAAGCTCTGAGACGATAACAGTCTGTTCCAGGGAATGATATTTCTAGTTGCGGCAGAGGCACTCAAAGGAGATCGGAATGCGGCATGTCGCGTGAGTCACGCGGTAAAGGCGACGCGAGTGTGAGACGTGTGACCGGGAGGGGAATTCCGTCATAGCCTCCCTGTCGTATTCACAGAGCGAGTGATTCGACGCCGGTGGCATTTCCCGCGGGCTGCTCGCTCGGCCTTCAGAGTCGCACCGGCCGCCTGCCGGTTTTTTGTAAGGTCGCTCTGAGGTCGAATAGACAGGCAGGCACTGGCGTGTTGCGAACTGCAACGGCAGGCAGCGTGGGATTCCAGGTAGCAGCAGCCGATCTGACGGCGCCTGCCATTCCACGTTGTGGAACGACGCGACACGACCCACTACTTCGCGGCTGACGAATGCGGTCGCGTTAAGGGCATCGGCGGTCGTCCTTGCTGATAGAGGCTCCCGTAGAGGTGAAACCTTTCCCGTGTTCCTTTAGCAACCTGGGAGGGACAGACACGACAGATGGTAATCGGAAGAAGGCAAAAGGTCTAGAAACCTCGACGGATATACTGTCGGACTTTCCGCCAGCGGTGTCTGGACGAAGGACAGCCATTACTAGGCAAGAACGGAGGATTAGGTTCTTGAGCAGGACGGGATGGGCAAGTTGTTACTTTTTTTTAAATTTAATTATTTTGGCTTTGGGTTACAAAGACCTTACAGCCAACAACTCTTATAAAGCGCCAAAGAAACATAATCGCAAAAAAGTGAAACAGCTCAAAATTACGAAGTTAGCATGCAGACACACTCTCACAACAGATAAATGCAGACTCTGCAAACAACAAATAGAAACACAAGCGGATGTACAATACTAGCAAATACAGAATACCCCAGAAGACACGACAATGTAGCAAAAATAATACATCAGCAACTTGCCATACAACATAAACTAATAAAACAACACATTCCCACATACAAGTATGCACCACAAAATTACTGGAGTATGATGAATACATATTATATTGAAACAGAACCATTATAACAGATAAAACAACACCACATAACAAACCTGACATCATAGTCACCAATAAAAAGAAGAAATTAACACAACTAATCGAAATATCCATACCCAATACAGCAAATATACAGAAGAAAACAGGAGAAAAAATTGAAAAATACATCCAACTGGCTGAGGAAGTCAAGGACATGTGGCATCAGGATAAAGTTGACATTGTACCAATTATACTATCAACTACAGGAGTCATACCACACAGTATCCACCAGTACATCAACGGAATACAGCTACATCGAAACGTATATACACAACTACAGAAATCTGTAATTATTGATACATTTTCAATTACCCGAAAGTTCATAAATATAATGTAACATATACCACACAGTTAAAAGGAAGTCACTCTTGATCCAAGGTCCGCATCACTTTCCATTTTTAACCAGGCATAACGTCTGAGAAAGGAATATAATAATAATAATAATGAAAGAAATAGCCAACAAAGCAGGCTTAAGAACTTCCGTAGAAAAAACAAAATTTATGACGAATATAAAGAATGCTCCAGAAATCCTAGTAAGAGATGCTGTATAAATAAAGAAGGTTAATAAATTTAAATATTTGGGCGAAATGATTCAAGAAAATGCCTTAGAAAAATTCGCTATAGAAGAGAGTACGTAACATGCAAAGAGCATGTGGTGTAACCAGGAACAATCACAACAAAAGGTCTCTGTCTAAAAATTTTAAAAATAAAGATTTACAACACAGTAGTAAACCCAGAATGTCTCTATACAAGTGAATGTTTAGTAATGCGTTATAAAACGCAAACTTGGGAGTCCTGGTAAGAAGTTATTGTTGTTGATATTTTTAGGGCGCTCTACATTACAGTCATCAGCGCCCGTACCTTGACTGTAGGAGACGTTTGGGACGAGAGCACACACCACGCTGAAGGTCATAATCGTTACTTTAGTATCATAAACACCGAGAAAATACCTTTACGTACTGTATCTTTAGCGTGATGCATGTAGCCGTGTGGTGTCGGTGAGTGTCACGATACAGGTTAACAGTAATTTCATCTACCTGACATTACTGAGGGAAGGAAGCCTACTCTTCTTAAAGAGTCCCGTCTTCATGAAAGACTACAAGTTGTCCCTATTTTAAGAAATGGCGTTGGCAAAGTCTGTTGACCAGAAAGTTAGCGTCTGCACCTTACCGCATTGGAACTGGTTGCCCGCGAATCGTCGCCACACAAGAGCGGGTTTCGGCATTGCCGTGAATCATTTTACCTGCTTTTTTCTCCAGCTCTCCAGGCCTAAGTGTCTTCCTTGTCTTTTGTCGTGATCGTGTAAGAAACAGAGGTCGACAAAGTCACGCTGTTTGGGGCAGAAGCATAGCGACGCGGCAGGGCGTCCTTTTTCCGGCTGTGCTTGCATTACGCCACACGGTGCCCACACGGCCGGCATACGAGATCCGTGTTGTAGTCCTTAGACTCGCTTGGGAACGCAGGTCACGGCATGTCGTCAACGTGACACGCCCCCGTAAGGACTTGCCCGCGGTTTAAAAGGCTCTTGAGGTCCTCCGTTCCTATCTCGCGACTCCGTGACACGCATAGATATAGCATCTTCAGTGCATTGTTAAAACATAACCCCTCGTGAATGGTACGGCGATGCGTCGGTATATCCAGAACCTGTTTCAAGTAATTTGAGCTTCTGTATCAAAACCCCTCGACCATTACCACGGGTTAACCGGAATAATCGTGACGGTGTGCTGCTGACTGCCTTAAGACGGGATGTGACCGATGAACCCAAGGAAGACGAAAAATACAAAACGGGAGACCATATTGTTGTTGCTCAGTGGTCTCGGATGACTGAAATAGTCTCTGTTGATCCATCATGGCAGGCCGCGGTGGGCGAGCGGTTCTAGGCGCTTCACTCAGGAAACGCGCGACTGCTACGGTTGCAGGTTCGAATCCTGCCTGGGACATGGATGTGTGTGATGTCCTTCGGTTAGTTAGGTTTAAGTAGTTCTAAGTTCTAGGGGACTGATTCCCTCAGATGTTAAGTCTCATAGTGCTCAGAGCTATTTGATCCATTTTTTTGATCCATCATGCATAGGGGACATCCGTTGGTCGAGCAATTGTCAGTGAAATCTGCCAACAGCCGTGTGATTCAGATGTTATTTTATTTCGCCTACCAGTTTCGGCATTACACTGTGGAGTCTTCAGGCCCCATGTGCATAGTGGTTTGTTGAAAGGTCTTCTCATACAATCTTATGTGCTAGTTTTGGTTATAAATCTCCAGTCAGTTCACATCACAGGCGTATGTCCGATGTCCAATGGTCACAGATGTAGCTGGAGTATTGCTTTCAGTTTTGGGGAAAAGAAACGAGGAATTGTTTAAGACTATTGTCGAAGCGCTCATTTCAAGCAAAGAAAACGTTGACGACAGCAGAAGAAATAGGACGTTAAGAGTAATAAGAGTAGGTATCGTCTCTACACCGCCTAGACAATCAGTTCGGTAATGAAGGAATCGCAAGCATCAAAGAGAAGCAACCATGATACTAGACCAGAGATTTACAGTCATTTCTAAAGGGCACAATTACAAAAAAAAAAGTAAATGATATAGAGCATCAAAGCCGATCTAGAATAGGAAGATCGTGCCTAGACAGTATTGTCATACTGAAACAAAACGACAGAGAGAATTTGGTACTCTCTTGGCGTCTATTTGAAGAAGGCGGTGAAATGAAAAGATAAAATAATGACGATTATTTCTGAGCCTTTCTCACACTCTAAGCTATGGAAACACAAATGTTACTTCTATCCTCTGCTCTTCAATGTGTATGTTCCGAAAATATTGAGAAAGTGAAAGAGGTAGTGTTCAAGAATGGGAAAGTAGGAACGGAACTCCACGTTACTCATTGCCGACGATGAGATAGTGATGGCAAATCACTAAACAATACGAGATAAATGAGGGCCGACCCAAAGTGCGTCTTGTTTGTTAGTCTAAAACATACCAGTGTCGCCCCAGCCCACATGCCGCCCCCTGATATCGAGGCACAGCTGCTTAGGGCGACACCCCCCCCCCCCCCCCTCACACACACACACACACTGACCGTCCCAACACAGCCACTGCAAATGCCTATCGTTCTGAATGTGAAAACACTGCACTGTAACAATTGTACTGAACATTACTGCATCTCTTATAGTCGAACATATATTACAAACTTTAAAAAAATCGTGACGATTATTAATGCCCTGTTTCCACGAGAATAGGTCCAGTCTATCTTCTTTTACTTTCACAGAATGTCCTCGTTATTTCGACACCATTATCGAAGTAAAGAAAAACTGAGAATTTAAACTCCGAAGGAAAGAAATCAATGTTGAGCTATTTCTTTCAGCTTGATGGATAAATTACACGATCTGAAAGCACCTCTGGTGTTCAAAGCAGTGTCTGTGAATAAACTGTCATGCACGTGTGCATTATAAACATTTCAGACACTTGAAATAACATTAGAAAATACAATCATTCACGCCATTTGCCCAAATGTTGGAATAAAAACAATCATTTTACGTTCGACGGCAAGCTATAATTCAAGAGGCTGTTGCTGTTTTGCACACTATCTCAAATCCTGTTTTACCAATGCGGAAATATATCACACCTTTGTTTACGAAACAAATCGTGGGAGCCTCTCTTGTAATAGAACCTCCTATAAAATTTTACCGCCTCTGCCTCTCTTCCGTTACGTCGAAACCAGACTGACCTCCGTGTGAAATTTCTTTTATCCAGCAGATAATCTTTCACAATAGTATCAGATTTTTGCGTTCTAGTTCTGCATGCAATTTGATCATTTCAGCCTATTTCATACAATTTGCTCAAATGTCTGGGGAAAACATTATCATTTCTATTTTCCACAATGAGCTATAATTCAAGTGGTGTCTACTTTGTAAATAGAGATTATTAACTATGAAAAAACACAAGACTTTCAGTAACACTATTTTTCTAAATATGCAATTTGGTCACAATAATAATAACAACCATGATTCTATGAGAATAGATACAGATAATTTGTATTAGTCATACTAGCAAATCTGCTGTAGTTTTGAGAGAACTGTCTGCATCCAAAATTTAACCATTTATACCATTCCTTGTAATAGAACTTGCTCTAAGATTTTACCTCGTCCCACTCCTCCTGTATATCGAAAAAGAAATACTGTCTACTTGTTAACATCGAACATATTACCTGTACACAGCAAATGACCAGTGCTCAAAGCCTCTTTCAAGACCTGCGTAAAGTTTTGTCGATTGTACTACAGGAAAACTATATCGAACAGACTATTAATCACAAGAGACGGTTCGTGTATTGTTGATTCATACAGGTAAGAAAAGGAGGTCACTACGCTTTCGTATAGATAAGAAAAGGGGTCCCTACACTATCACATAAGCAACAAAGAGGAGTCGCTGTGTTTGCAACTACCTAGTTTCAACTACTTTTAGATTAGATTTACTTTCATTCCAATTGATTCATAGTGACGAGGTTCTCCAGGATGTGGACATCTCAGATAAATAATAACGCATGACAAATATTTACAACTGAAAAAAATAAGCTAATGTACTATCCACAGGTCCCAAGTGGAATGATCGTAATTTTTTTGATTAACACTATATGAAAGAATCATTTCACAAACACTAATTCACTGGATTAAAATAAAAAGTTTCTTCCTATTTATGAGGTAATAAATATGTAATAGACCTACTACATTACTTATTTACAATGAACACATTACTGCACTGAAATGGTGCAAAAGTTACACTATATATAATCAGTTGGTCGTGCTGAGAAATTCATCAATGGAGTAGAAGGAGTTGGCCACCAATAAATCCTTTAGGTTTCTCTTAAACTGAATTTCATTGGTTTTTAAGCTTTTTTTATGGCTGATGGTGAATAATGAACACCTTTTTGTACAAGAGTTGGTTTGGCAGGATGATATATTTTTAATGACAAATTTCATTAAGGAATAAATATATTGGAAAGCAGTAGTTAGTATCCCTAGTTCCCTAAACTGGCTTCTGAAGGGTGTTCTTCAGTTCACACCACATATAACTCTTACTCATGTTTTTGTGCCCGGAAAACTTTTGCTTGGCTTGATGAATTATCCCAAAAAATAATCCCATATGACATTATGAAATGAAAGTAATCATAGTATGCCAGCTTTTTCATTTTTATATCCCCTATGTGTGTGACAATTTACGTTGCAAACGGAGATTTGTTAAGACACTTCAGCAGTTCTGTGGTGTGCTCCTCCCAGTTGAATTTATTATCAAGCTGCAATCCCAAGAACTTAACGCTGTCCACTTCTTCTATCTGCTTGTCATCGTATGTTAGGCATATACTAGTGGGACACCCCTTACAAGTTCTGAACTGCATGTAGTGTGTTTTTTCAAAGTTTAGTAACAGAGAATTGGCTAGGAACCAGTGATTAATGTCCACAAATATTTTAGTAGCCGATCTTTCTAAGACCACACTTGATTTGCTATTTATTGCAATGTTTGTATCATCAGCAAACAAAACGAACTTGGCATCTTATAATGTTATTGATGAAATGTCATTGATATACACAAGAAAAAGTAAGGGCCCTAAAATGGAACTTTGTGGGACCCCACATGTAATTAGTTCCCAGTTGGATGATGCCTGATACCTTAATACATGTCTCTTTCCTAATAACACCCTTTGTTTCCTGTCAGAGATATAAGATTTGAACCATTTTGCAGCATTTCCTGTTGCACCATAATATTCTAAAATTTACTTAAAAGGATATTGTGCTTTACACAGTCAAATGCCTTTGTCACTTCACAAAATATACCAGCTGCCTGCAATTTTTTGTTTAATGAATGAAGCACATTTTCACTGTAAGTTCAAATAGCCTTCTCAATGTCAGAACCCCATAGAAATCCGAACTGCGTCTTTGACAGTATGTTATTTGAGACAAGGTGGTTATAAAGCCGATTGTACATTACTTTTACTAAAATTTTTGAGAAAGCTGACAAAAGTGAAATTGGACAGAAATTTGATGCTATTTCTTTATCTCCCTTTTTAAACAGTGGCTTAACTTCAGCATATTTCAACCATTCAGGAAATATTCCACTGATAAACGACTGGTTACACAGGTAGCTTAATTCGTTACTTAACTCAGAATCACATTCTTTAATTAACTTTGTTGATATTTCAACATACCCAATAGATGTTTTTGAATTTAAAGACTTTATGATGGACATTATTTCTGCTGGGGTAGTGAGGGTCTAATTCATATTATAGAAGTTACTTGAAATGTCTGGTCTTAGGTATAGCAGCATCTACAGAACCGGACAATCCCATCTTTTCAGTAACAAGGTTTCCAAGGTCGTCCAACCACCCACTTCCCATATCCGAAATACATGCACATAGATCGTCGTATATAGGAAATGCCTTAGGATTAACGTAGGTTAGCAAATAAGACAGGTAAATATTCTTGTACAAAATCTTTATTAACTTTTGCATATACATTTAGACACAGAAAATAACTCTTTCGTTATTCTTATTAGGCGTAGTCTTAATAACGTCCAATTTAATTTTTAACTTATAGCTTAAATCCACATCTGTATCACCTATTTCTTTCTCCATCCAGTAATTTGACAAATACAGAGAAGGTATATTCTCGAATTGTAATACATACCTAATTTTCTTTCTGTAAAATACTTGTTTTATGGCTTTAACTATTAGCTCTGTTCCTTCCTGCAGTTCTTCTAACCGAGAGCATTCAGGGATTTTAATTTTTCTTCTTATCTCCTCCATGATGCTGTTGTTGAAGCATTCCACATCTTCTTGCGTGTATGTTGGCAAACCTTCAGCTCCACATTCTTGCAGGATTTCTGTATAGAACTTTAAGTTTACAACTCTTGCAAACGAGTGTCCATTAAATGTAGTTATTCCATCAGTTTTAAACTCGGCAAATGGCTGTTCTGTTGCTAGGTGGACAACATCCAGATCGCCACACTTCGATAGAATGTAACCATTCTTTTTAAGCTGATCCAAATGAGAACAGAGCGTAATAAACACATTTTTCGTGTATCCCTTAATGTAGTAAACATTCTCGATTCCATTGATTATGGCCAGTGCTCCAACACATGGCCACTTTCCATTACTGTTTACTGTGAATGCCAGTATTTTATATTCCCCCTTTGTAGCCAGATTTCGCCACCCCTTATTTTTAAAATGATATGTAAGCCTTGCCTGTACATTTTCAATAGCCTTTTCCTTCTCCAAGGGCAGTTTGTATTCTTCCCGTATGGCAGTTGTTTTCGTCATATACTCCCGTTTTCTTTTCTTTTCTTCAAGGGCCTCCAGTTCCAGTTTTCTTTTCCTTACACTTAATACATTAACTGCACTTAAAGGAGTAATTTCGTTAATGGGGTATGGTATAAGCCTCTTTGATACATTGGTTCTTTTTCTTAAGACTTGTGGTATAACATTATTTGTAGGAACCAGTCCCAATTCGGCGTTGTCTATATCGGATGGTATTGTGGAGAACAATGTTCTAGACTGAGAAAAATAAGTTTCTCCCACTTTAACGTAACACTTATATCTAATACTTATATTATCTTTGTTGGAGTCAGAGTGAAGAATCTCCACATAGTTCACAGGTAGACGGTTAAAACTGTATGCAGACAGAGCATAACCTATAAGCTTTTCTCGGCCTTGAGAGTCTGGCAGACTTACTTGCACACTAGTCAACTTTCGGGTGTTCTTATTACCCCAGTAAACAAATTGCAGAACTTTATTAAACACCACACAACAACTGTTCTGTAAATTATTGGTTAACTGGCACCACATGGACGCAATTGGAACAGAATAAAGTGGAGCACATTGTAAATACTGCTTGTTGGTGTGTAATACACTTAAACAGCTTTGCACTGGGTCGAACACACGATCTATTCTGTAGCTGTATATTGTAGCCTCCAGCCTGGTAATGCCATGCTCCTTAGCCAAAGAAGACGTAAAAGTTTCTCGTAGTCGCTTGTCTGGACACTTTATAAAATCTATAAGATGGTTACCGATAACTTTGTTTACTCCTGGACTTGTGATTTGACATATAAATTTGTTATACATCTTTACTCTATAATTGGAGCTCATCCACGTCAAACAGTCTATTCCAGCGGTCTTATCGTTGTCCATAATCACATTGCTGCTTCCCCGGTGGTCTCCTTCCATGCAGAAGTCATGGGTAGATATCAGGTACTCGCACATCTCCCTTTTATTAAAAACTCCGGCAAAGTCCTGCGTTATGTCTAAATCCAAAAGGTAAAAATCGTCTACAAGTAGCTGCTGCAATATTCCAGGCAACTCTTCCATTAGAACATCCAATTTAACATCGGCTAATTCCACTTTATATGGTGCAGCCACAGGATTTTTATATTTCTTCAAAGTGGTTTCCAGTGCTTCCTTGCTGATTTTATCCAATATTCCTCTTGCTGTCACACTGCCGCTTTCATGTAAGAGAAATGGTAGCTTCCCCTTGACACCATGTCTTGCAGTGACAAACTTTGAGAATTTACTACGTAGATAATAATTAAATGAACCGCATATCTCCTTCTTTAACATTACAGATCGCCCCTTCTCTAACTGCTCCTGACAATCCCCTTGATCACAGATTTTAACTACCATAATGTTATCGCAAAAAGGTTCTGTAATAGGAGTAAGCATATTTAAATTCTTATTACTAAGTAAAATACCATTTTCCGTGTAATTTATGTTACCAATGTCAGAAACAAGATTGTCCAGGTTCTCCAGTAGCAACCATAAACCAAAGCGTTCATCAGTTGGTCTCGTCGTCCGCCCTAATAGCTGAGGCATGTTAAACACTTTAGAGGAATCCATATTGACACTTCCAATTACCAACTACCACAGAAGACTGATCGGTTGCAGCTGTAGAGCCTCCTTTTATACTCTAAAGATACAAGATGGCGTATGTATGACTGGAAGATCACGTGACTGGAAGTGCAGCCAACTAGCATCCATCTAAAAGATGATGTAATGTTGGACATTGCACAAGTCCCGCCAATTCGCCCCCCTCCACACCTATCTATACGCAAAGTCCCGCGCATGGTCTGCCGTGCGAGTACTGACTTGACCCGGGGTCTAGCCTTCTCCCCTCCACACTGTCTGAGCGCTGTAGCTAGCGACCAATAAGAAGACACCAGACGACTACCAATGAAAAAGTGCTGTGCATCAGACGCGCGCGAAATTCTATCACAACTCACTATTGTGTTTGTATGTGTATGCGTCTCCTGCGTCAACGTGTCCTCGTACTGTATTTTCGAAATGATTTCGTTCGAAGATAGTGTCGTGGACGAACGAAAGACTGAAGTATTTGTAAGTACCATATTTAGTATGAATTTTCTGCACTTACTGTGTGTTCTTTTTTTTTTAAGCATTGAGATTAATTGCTTTCAATGATAAATGCTGTCGGCGAACGAAAGGAAGAGTGAAATAGTTAATACTATTTCTCAAGTGGGTGTATTCTCTGTTTGCTTTTTGAAGCTATTAATCCAGACTGCTCTCTTGCCAGTTGTTATTGGCAACTTGGTAATGTTGGCTACTTAAGATTATGGCTGCCGCATGTTCCGACATCAAAGTTGTTAGTATCACAGATATGCCCGTCATAAAAAGAAGGGAGATAAAGCAGTAATTAATACGAAATTCAGTTTTTCCCGTATTATTGTGAAAAGAGCGTATTATTAAAGAAATAAAAATATATGTACATTGTATATGTGAGTTGAAAAATCATCAATAAAAAACAAAAATAAAATTGGTATCCATACTGTCTTTTTTATTTCATGGGCTTTGGTCTGCAGTATATCAAAAATTTTGATATTTGTTAAATGCAGTGAGCGCCAATTCCCGCCAACTCGCATAGTGCAAGAAATTCTGTTGGGAAATATTTATTGGCAGTAATGCCAAGGATGCAGTCTATTATCTCGATTTTATAAAGTCAATTTTGTGTACAAACAGGCCAAAATCGTTGTCCTGATTTGTTTCTGATTAGGTACCTCATCAAAATCAAAGAATATAAGAGTGAGATAATGAAGAAATGCGTAATGCAAGCAGTCAGACATTTATGTATGTGACATACTTCATTAGTATTTGCATAATGGGTAAATTTTTACTTGTGATCTCTTGTGACTGCTTGATTATTGCAGACATGAGGTTACTTTGAGCTCTTCTTCAGTGTTTGAGAGATTTAGAGCTGTCTCTTGTTAAAAATTTGTGTATAATTTCGCGTGTCATTCCATCCCATCTTAACGAACTTTGTCTGTTAGGTTTCAGTTTTGACAGCAGTTGGTCACAATAGTCAAGATTAGGAATCTTGTGTATGATAATTTTATTGAAAGTGCATATCTATGTTTCATTCTGACAGTGTATTAATTCTGTAAATATTAGCATTTCCAGTTTACTGTAGTGTATTCACACAGTTTGACAACCTCCTGACAAATTATCAGGGCAATGAGTATTCAAATGTTCTGTTGTTTATTTCAAACTTTATGACTTGTTCTACACCCATGAGAATCATACCATTTTTGGGTCTATGGAACGAAAACTGAATCTAATCTGAACTTAATAATTGGGATGTGGATGTAAGAAACATGTTTACACAATGGAACGGTATGAAATAAGTACTACATATCCTTCTTTATGGACAAAACAAATATTCTTGATTGCATTGCTAAATTATTTTACCACTTTACAGCAAAACTTAAAACTGTATGGATCATACGCACAGAAAGTTTGGGTTGAACTGGCAGAAGTAGAGTGATTTGGCTCCCCTACAGAACTTCAGCCAAAATTTATGTTTTGTCACACAAACTGTCTGAATTCTGAAACTTACCTCTCATTTAGTGTGTTACTCTACATTCTCTAAGTTCTTCTCATTATTCTTTTTCTGGTTGTGGTACATAAATATGCCCCAAACATTGAGGTTTCAGTATTTGCTTTTCATCACAGAGGTCTATTTTCTTCCTAAGCTGTTCGCCTAAATACCGAGTACTGGTGTTTAAAGAAAACTGGTGTAAGTTTAGGTGCTCTCTTCTTCACCTACATTTTCTGCAGAAGTTGCTGTCACAGGTGAAACCAAATCAGGAAGCGTTTGGTTTTGTAATATCTGTCTTCTAACTTGGTGGAAAAGCAAGGATACTTACTTAGTGGTCACACCTGAAAATCTTTGAATTCTGTACTCTTGCATGACCTTTATATGTAATGCAGTTGCATGACTTTGACTTGAAATCCATCTTTTTGAAATAAGCACTTCTTTTTTTATAGTTTACTATATGATGTTAGCCACTGCCACTGTGCTTCCTTTCATTGTACATTCCATAATATAAATGTGACATTAATTTCTATAGATATCACCAGGTAACAACACACTGATATTAACAAAGCTTCCACTGCACCCCAGTACACCTTGACTGCTCTCCAGCAACAGCCTGGAGTAGGGAGGGAAAAGTACCTGTTAAAGTGAGGCCATGTTATCTAATAATGTAAAGCCCTATTTAATTTATTTTCCAACGAAAAAATTCCCAATGTGCACCTGCACTAGAATCACAATGTAGTCCTTTAACTTGAGACATATATGTGTTAATTTCATTCTTTATGAATTTGCAAACCTGTAACTTTCCACAGAGTTATCATGTACCATCTAAAAATTGGTATTTTTCATCTATTACTCATATCAGGAATGTTTAAGTTGAAAATGTTTTCCTTTTGTGTTTACCAGGATGATCCATTAATGTAAGATAGCTCATCACATTCTCTCAGAATCAAACAAATAACCCTTCCTCCCCCCTGCCAAACTATTTTATTTAAATTAGGTTAGTTCAGCTGAGTGTCAACCTTTGCCCTCGTAGAAGCTACCACCCACTTAACACTAATCCAAATAAACATGTTTTCCACTATTTCAGTTTTTTATGCATAACAAAACCAGAAAGCAATTACATTACTCACTATTATTCATTTACATCCACAAGGTCTATTTCTCACAAAAATGTAATACATGTCAACATTTGTGTAATTTTATAATGTACATTAAGTTTTGTTTGTGTTGTCAGAGGCTTCATAATGTAATAGTTCATTCCAGTATAAATACGTTACCATGAGAATAGCAAGCTGAAGTTTGCATTTACAGATTTTCCATGTAAAGTAACAAGGCAGATCGCTTTCTTCAGTCACCTACATATAACTAAGTGAGTTATAGAAAATTGTGTGCATGTGTTTCTTTCTTGTATACATTCCCTCAAAAGATCACTTTTCAGATGATATTTTGTTCCCCGCCACCCCACACTTTCATATCCCTTGTGTATTTGCATTTTTTGTTCCAGTTGTCCTGTTTCAGGCAAAATCATTCACTCTGTGAGCTGTCTTTCAAACATTAACGTAAGATTGAAGTATCCCTTCTGGGTTGTGTACTGCTCTAAATAATCAGGTACCTGCATTCAACTCATGGTCAGTTCGCAATTCTGACCTTCCATTAATGTTTCAAATAAAATCGAACAATGGAAAGTCAATAAAACTATAAAAAGGATATGACTGATACTCTTCATAAAGATACATTCTGTAACGTACAAACTTTTGGCCAGTAACCTTTTCAGAAAGGAGAAACACACACACACACACACACACACACACACACACACACACACACACACACACACACACACAAGGACAGCTCACACACACAACTGCTACCTCCAGCCAGACTGCAGCAGAAACATGTTGAACAGGAGCAACAATCCAGAGAAGAGCAGGGAAGGGGGAGGGACCGTGAGATATGGATGAGGGAACAGGAATTGGCCCTGCCTGGGGGAACACACTGTGAGTACAGGTGGCAGGAGGCTGTGTGAGAGGGAGAAGATGGGGGCAAAATGGAGAGCAGAAAGTAAAGAAAGACATAAGGAAAAAGACCTGTGGATGAAATGGCAGAGAACAGTGTGTAGCATGCGTAAAACAGTATTTCGTAACAATGTGCTGTGGGGATATCCAATAGCCAGGTGCAAAAGGTGACACTAGGTGGCTATAAAAACTCTGCAGATTGTGAATGGAATTTTATGCAAAATCAATACTCACATGAAAACACTTCACATACGTCATTAATGCAAAGTCCCCCCTCTCATGCAAAGAATCTTTTAGCTTTGTTTCCTGACAGTTTCATAATCATTGAAAACAAGTTCACTGCAACCACTTAGAGTCCCTGAGTCTTTTGTAAAAACACGAACTGATGATAAATGAAGATGGAAATTATTCTAAGAGTTTTCACATAACTCCAAGAGACTTTCAGTTTTACAAATTGTTTTCTGTGTGGGGTCTAATATTTTAATTTTGAAAAGGCTAGATTACAACTCACGTCATGGAGGAGACATTGAGTCACAGACAGGCACAACAAAAAGACTGCTACACATGTGAGCTTTCGAGCAAAAACCATTGTTTGTGACCAGACATAGTGCTCATTTGTGAGCGAGTTGTGGTTGCATGAATCTGTGCATATTTTCTACATTAGAAGAAGGAATTTCAGCTGCAAGCTCATACTTATAGCAGTATTTTTGTTGTTCCTTTCAGCGACTCAACAGCTCATCTATATGTTATCAGTCTACCATTTTCTTAATATCATTGTTATTTCGTCGTCGATTTTCCATTGTTTGACGCCAATTCTGAAAATATTTTCACACTGCAGTGCACGTTTGACCAACCAGAAAGAATCCTTGCGACGAAATCATCTTAGCTGTTCAGTTTAGAACTACACATTAAGAACTATGTGCAGAAAAGACATAATGATATAGCACTAAAAGTTGTCAACACTAGTTCACAACTCTGGAAACCACAGGTACTGTGAAGGATATAGGCAGCACATTATGAAACAGTCAAATTTTTGTGATGAGTGAGAGCTGGCACCATACATTACGTACATTTACTGAGAAGCAATACAGCACAATTTGTAAGGTGTACATGACTACATAACATTGCTAGGATGACAGTTTCGTTAGTAAATACCTGCTAACCTTCACAAGTGATAAGCTTTTAATGACATCACTTCATATGTCCAATTCTTAATTACTTATTATGTAAAATGGGCAAAGTTATCAACAAGATACAAATTCTGTAAGAATATATCTTTATTGACTCAGTAATATTCTTATAACTACTACTGACATATGAATAAAACAAATCCAGAAATAAGTTGTATGTGACCTACTATTGGATATCTTTAGTTCAAAATAGTCAATCAACTGGTTTTGGTAGAGCCATACACCCAAAAATTTGTTAATGATAATGTCTGATGCTTAGGAATGATTTTACTCTTCACTATTGTAGAGGAAAGTGCTTACTAAAATGTACTTATCAAAATGAAATATTAAACTCTGGACATTTCAAGAAATCAAAAACATTTTTCCCACTGTGCCCAAAATTTAAATCTTTCTCAAAAGCTTTGAAACAAATAAAACGATTTGGTGTGATTATTCTTTAAGGGAGCCAAGTATTTTAATTGGTGAAACACAGCTAATAGTATGGTTGAAACAAATTACAATACCCATCACTACAATTATCTAAAACTGAAAATCAGTATTTGATTAGTAAAAGTCACACAAAACAACAAAGTATCAGGCAAATGCAAAACATAAAAAATGAATGTACTGTGTAGATTAAATTACACTCTATGTTAGGTTTCAAAATGTAATAAACTGTAATAGGGATTTGACATCACATGGACACTGTGTAAATAAAGTCAAAAAATTGGGCACCAAAATTATAGAAAATTGGGAATCGGATCTTCAGGTACCATTGATCAAAAAATAAGAAATGAGTTATCACATTAACATTCATTCAGTTACACTGAAACACACAGGCTACAAGCTGTAAGCTCTCAGAGGGATCAGAGTAGATGCATAGTTTTAGTTCCATATACATATATGTACAGTGAGGAGAACCTCACAGATGTAGACTACTGCAGAGAACAAATACATAATACATAGATGAATTTTTGGGGTGTGACAACAGCCTCAATAAATCTGAAGGAGAACATCATTCCACCAGATTGTATTTCAAATTATATTGAGGAATACTGCAACTCCTGCAAATGTACCCCACTTTAACAGTATCAGCTCTTCAGTCCAAAGAAACTAACACACGATAGCAATGTTAATAATTTAATAGCCCTAAGCTACTTCCAATGTGGCTTCTCAAACTTGGAAGAAAAGAATTCCAGGCGAGACTAAGGATTGTATCAGCTCGCTGCTGATAAAGTAATGGTGCAAGGAGAAGAGGGGGCAGAATACCACAATAATGGTATTTCTTTTATCTGAGTTACTCTATATGTCAACCATTAGCAGTAGTTTAACCAGTTTTTAAACATCAATAATTTATATGAGTAATATTCATACAATTAATGCACTTGAAATATTAAGTATTTTAAAATTTGCAATTTATAAAATTCAATTAAATTCAATTTCAGTGCTAAACTAAAATGCAGAATTCCCTGGCAATTTAATAAATTCCTGAAATTCCCTGCGATTTTGCAGGTAAAATGTAATTTCCTAAGAATTTCAGGTTCTCGAGAAGAAACACCACCCTGTACTTGTCAGCAGTTTTGTGTAATTAAAAGTATTTCAAATGAGTGCTTTTAAGTGTTAAATTTGTGGAAAATGATACAATTATTGCAAGATTCTGGAGCAAAATATTTCCAAAGTGCACCCACATCAGCTGAAAGAAATCATAACTCATGTTACAAATAATGAATCTTCATCTTCCTACCAGTGCTACATGTTCGACAAGAATATTACCTGTAAAAGAAATTAAAATCCCACCAACGAAACACACATGGCATTGTGTGACAGAAAACATTGAACTATATGTTGTGTACATTTGAAGCTAATGCTAAAAAGTTTTGGATTGATCATAAGTTGAAAGAGAAAATGGTATGCGCTACATAACCGAAGTTTGTCAAACACTGTGCCACTAAATTTGTTGACGATTTTCACTCTGCAGTGGAGTGTATGGTGATGTGAAACCTCCTGGCAGCTCTCCTGCGAACCAAGCAGAAGGCAAAGGTCCCGAGTTCGAGTCTCGGTCTGGCACACAGTTTTAGTCTGCTAGGTTGTTGACGATTGCTGCACTTTTAAGTATGTTTGCCTTTGTTCAAGCCAGTTTATCTCCAAAGGTGAAGGGATAAGACAACTAAAAATGGTGTGAAGCAAGAAAATCGATTGAAAGTGTCCTGCAGAGATGGAAGTCCTCAATAAGGAAGGAAAGTGTCTTGTTAATTTTTGGTCGACTCATGTTGGACACGATCTAGATTTAGTATCTATATCTGACATCACAACAACCAGAGAACATTGCTGCGCATTTTGCTGTAGGGCTCTTGTTCTTGACAAAATTCGATCTACAATGCAGGATTCAAATTTGGAGGGATTTCATCTCACAACGATGCAGGGCTTTATTAATGTTGGAGCATCTTATAATCTGGCTTCATATTCAATCACACACGAATGATGCAATCACCATCAAAGATCGGTACGCAAAGTTAAGCAAAGTGATAATCCACATGTACTGCTTTTATAAGGCATAGCAACGTGTATCTGGAATTAAGAAGCGAAGATTTCATGTTAGTAATAATTAATAATGCACATGGTAAATTGTTAGCAAAATACAGAAATGATTATATTTGTGTTGAAGGGACTCTGTCTAAATGGCTATGATTTTGAATGTACCAGGATACTAGTACTGGATGATATGAGGCATGGATTTCCATGCACTTTCCTCATTTCTGATGGACATAAAGTCACAGGTTGGACAGGTCTGCCCCCAGGTATTCATGTCAGATCTGTTGGAGTCCTACAGTATTGCTTGGAACAGAATAATAGCGGCTCCTAAAATGCACCTGGCATGTGGATAGGGCATGGAGGAACAACGCCAAGGGTACAATTTTGAATAAGGCCAACAGAAATGATGTGTAGAAGCTTGTTAAGATATTAAGGCAGATGACAGAAGTTGCTATGTTTGAAGAATCACTGCAAAAAGCACTCCAGAAGCTCTTTAGTGAGTCAGATATATCCGAATTTGGTCAATATTCCAAGACTTACTATGAAAAAAATGCGAAGTGTTCGGCATAATGTCACAGGACTCAAGCAGCACTCAACACAAACATGCACCTGGAGAGTATGCACAAGGCTTTGAAATACATATATGGTGATGTGAAGCAAGTGGAGCGACTGGACAAAGGTATATCTGCAATGATGTTCGTAACAGTGAAGCTGTTCGATATACTTGTGATCGTGATAGGAACGATAACTAGTAAAGTAAAAGACATTCGCATTAGGCACAAGTCTATTCTAATAGACAGCTTTACTACTAAGGTAGACAGTGGTTGAGAAGTACCTGCTTCAACATCCTCTGAAGTTTATGTTGTGAATTAGTGTGCAGTAAATGTTAAGTATACATTCATTGGCATTCTTGCACATGCATTGATTACAGTATTAAATATGTGTAGCCGTTTTCTAAGAACGAAACAGATCATCATGCCACATTCTATAGCAATGTCTGCATTTATCTCTCACGTTATTTTGGTGTCAAATTCAAATGATTTAAGTCTACATTCTGTTCAACATGAGTCAACACAAACTTAACGAGGCACCTTCCTTCCTTATGGAGGATTTTCATCCCTGCAGGGCACTTTCCATTACCTTTGTTCCTACCTACCGTTTGTAGGTGTCTTACTGCTTCATCTTTGGAGATTAACTGACCTGAACGATGGTAAACATAGATACTGGTTGAGTAATCATCAACAAACGTAATGCCACAGTGTTTGAGGAATCTGGATTGTGTAATGCATTCCATTTCCTCTTTCCACCTTAAAAATTCGCCTGCACTACATAACTCCAGATTTCACACTGAAGAGCGGATTGGAAATAATCAATCCAACAATTTTTAGACTCAGCTTCAAATGTACACAATGCACACTTCTTCTGCAACCTCTTGCCATATGAATGTTTTGTTGGCGTTTGAAACTTCTTTTGCAAGTAAAACTCTTTTCGCTTATGTAGCACTGGTAGGAACTTGAAGGTTCAATATTTATAACATGAGGTACAACTTTGTTCAGTTGTTGTGGGTGAGCTTTGGAAATATCCCGCCTTAGAGTCTTCTCGTAATTATTTTCGTTTCCACAAATTTAACACTTAAATGTCCTCATTTTAAGTACTTTCAACTACAGATCACTGCTAGTACAAGCATTCACAGTTAAAAAAACGTGGACTACAAAAAGGCGAGGAAAAACAAATTCTCTCACTGGCTGCTCACACATTAAACCTGGCAAACAAGCAAACACTCACTCTGCAAATCACTACAAAAAGCGAGCAACAAATAAATGCTCTCGCAACTAAACCAGCTTAATAAAAACAGGTGCCACACGAAATTACGACGACCAAAGACCATGGGATATGTGCTACAGTGCGTGGACAAAAGTCTTTACCCTCCACTGTTCCGGATAGGTGTGGAGGGGCGTGAATGGGTGGGACTTGTGCAATGTCCGGGACTGTCGCTAGCGTTTCGTCAAGATGGCGTGTGTATGACTGGAAGGTCACGCAGCCGGAAGTACAGCCATCTTGTTTTTCAGAGTATAAAACACAGTCTAACATAATGTTAGACTGTGGTATAAAACGAAGTATAAACGAAGTTCTACACAGAAATCCGGCAAGAATATGGAGCAGGAGGATTCCCAACGTACACACAGGAAGATGTGTAATGCTTTAACAATAGCGTCATGGAGGAGATAAGAGGAAAAATTAAAATCCCCGAATGCTCTCAGTTAGAAGAACTGCAGGAAGGAACAGAGCCAATAGTTAAAGCCATAAAGCAAGTATTTTACAGGAAGAAAATTATGTATGTACTAGAATTCCAGAATATACATTCCCTGTATTTGTCAAATTACTGGCTGGAGAAAGAAATAGATGATACAGATCTGGATTTAAGTTTTAAGTTAAAAATTAAATTGGATGTTATTAAAACTATACGTAACAAAAATAAGGAAAGAGAGATTTTCTGTGTGTAAATGTATATGCAAAGGTAACAAAGATTTTATATGAGAATATTTACCTGTCTTATTCGCTAACCTACCAAAAAACCTAAGTCATTTCGTATATACAACGATCTATGTGCATGTATTTCGGATGAAGGAAGTGGATGACTGGATGACCTTGAAAAGTAGTTGAAACTAGGTAGCTGAAGTCATTGCAGTTGCCTTTTCTTACCTATATGAGGGGCAGAGTTTGAATACTGTGAAATTTTTTCCCAGCAGGTTAACAGCAGATGTATGGCATCGCCAATTTTTCAGCTGTATTGCTATTTGAGGCACTCCTTGTGTAGCACTGTGCATATAATTGTGTGATTGGGTCCAGTTGCTGTGATTAATTAGTTAGTTAGTGTTAAATCCTGCCTACTCGTCAAATATGGGGAGCCTAGGAAATCTGCTTTCTCGGATCGCTAGACAACATTCAAACAAATCGTATTAATGACTTTTATTACAAAATGATCAATTATGATACTTAACTTCATGTTACAAAGATGTGTCAGAAGCAAAGGGCGACATACAAAATAAACAAGTTTCTTCAGTATAACAATTCGAAAGCCTGATACATAGAGGATTCAAGTGAAGTAATGAGCTATGATGCAACTTGCTAGTCCTCAGGCTGTTGTTCGACTGGGTTGCGGGAGCGGGAGCGGCGCTTATGTCCTCTTCGCAAAGAGGTCACTGCTGTCGCGTTGTCGTCCTGGAGAGGGGTGGTCAGCGTGCAATTGGCTGACGTCGTCTCACAGCCATCTCTTCTCTCTCGCTCCCGACTGGTGTGCCAGTGCTTGACTTTATGCCGTAATAAATAAACTACAGTAACCTAACCTTCCTCGCCTGTATCTGGCCAGTTTCCATGTGTTAGCGGCTGCAGTTGAACTGTTTGTCCACAAGGACCAGGGTTCCAGTCTTGGAAAGGGCACCGCCATTTTTAATTGCCCGTCAATTCCCGGGTGGAATGGGACGTCAGCCCAGCCCTGGGATATATAAATTCCTCCCAAAATTCGAAATTCCCACAGATAGCGTAGGAAGGGGAGGGGTTGGGAGGAGGGAGGGTGCGGAGACCCACGTGCTGGCTGATAAAAGCATATGACGTCATCTGTAGGTGGGGGGTAATTAATTGATCAATGTAATTAATTTGCATATCAATTTGATATCAAAATTTCACCCAGCGCCCCAGTACTCCGCTACTATGGTCATCATTTCGCTGTCATGTGATGAGTGCGAAGCAAATGGGCGTAGAGTGGAATATGTACGCAAAAGCTCGATTAGTGATGGTCTGGGGCAAATACTACACACATAGTTGCTAAATATGGTTAACATGACAGAACTTAGCCCGTACACAGCTGTCGCGTTCCAAGTGTTGTAGACGCGGCTAGGATAATTGGGAATAAAGCATACCTATCGTCGCAGCAACACATTCTGTTGTTGCCTGCATGGTGAAAACACAGGTGTGTAGAAAAACCTTGCATCAGAGAGAAATGAAATGCGTACTGTCGCTAAACGTCTTGAATTGTTGAACTAAGGCCACGGGAATGATTGACGGTGGTTGTGACCGATGGCGCTCGTACAGATGGTAGAGTGCAGTGCAAACGTATGGTGACGCGTGAACTGCATCGATCTATTGGAGCAGGTGGTTTTCTGGTACCCTCCGCCCGCATGAGCGCCTGTGCAGTGTCAGAGGCGCTCAAAACAGGCTGCGAGAACGTCACGCACTGGTTGCATCCTGTGCCTGGCAATTTTCCATTTATCGCTTGCGTAAGCAAGTTGTTGTTGGGCGCTTGTGAGCTAAGACAGGTGGATGTTTGTTGTTTCTTTTTCCTTTTTTTTAAAAAAAAAAGAAAGAAACAAAGAAAAGAAAACAGGACATTTAAAAGACGTTTCGTCATTGATTATTCACTGAGGTTGAACAGCTCCCAAGTAATGCTTACCGGTAGTAATGGAAATTCAGTGGTAAGCAGCGTGGGCACCGCGCTGAACTTCGCTCTGAGAACACGCTGATTTTCCACGGCAGTCTAATCAACAGCCACCTGAACGTCCACGCTGGGACTTTTACATGCGTCACGGTCTTCATTATACGCATCCATATTGTTCCTACAAGTTTCCTTATGACGTCGATCTACCGTCCATTACATCGTTTTCTTCGTCTTTTCTTGTCCTTAGGATTCGCCAAAGAACTTCCTTGGTCCACGTACCATCCATTCTCCTGGCTATCTCTCTTAATTTTCGTTTTAGTCATAATTAAATCTTCCACTCCAGTCTGTTCCCTGCTCCATTCATTAGTTTTCGTGTTTCTCTTGGTACTTACCAACATGCATCTCTCCGTTACTTTCTGAATAAACCTCAGTTTTTGAATGGATTTTGCATTAAAAGTCCATGTCTCACTGCCACAAGCCAGAACTGCTAATAGACTTTCAGTCACAAGATTTCCTTTTGATTTTTTGATTTAGTTTTCACGTGAAGTAGGAGCTACCTCTGCAATTGGGTAATTGCATTGTTTACCTGACCATTGAAGCACGAGACTGTACGAACTAACTCTTCGGTTGATGACTGCTTCACAACAAGAAAGTATATGGCCCAAGGAGAATGTTAGGTCTGTACCACGGAGCATGACTTACAGAAACTTTTTTAAAGTTTGCTCGTCATCCTCCTGTGGGTGTAGGAACACATTGTACAACCGTTGTGTGCTGATTCAAATGTTTTTTCTACCATTAGATTAATGTTACTCGGGATACACAGTGGTTTTTGTCAGTGCTTACGAAGTCATCATAGTGCTGGAAGCAGTATGCTTCACAAGCGAAAGAGGCTAGCACACATAAAGTGCAGCATCGAAGTGAATTGCCGCTGAAAATGCTTCGAAATAAAATAAGACGATGCGTGTACTTCGAAATAAAAATAGCATTTATTCAGTTGCACAGAGAGGTAACCTCAGTCGTTACTATCGACCACATTTTTCTCGTCAACAAAGCGGTCATTTCAGCTGTGTTACGTGTATACATGAGATATGATTTGTGGACGAATATCCTGCTCCCGGCGTTTATTATTTTAATACATCTTCCTCCCCCACTCTCTCACCCCCAAAAGTGCAGCAGGTCGTCACTGTTGGTTTCGTAACACACAAAAGCATTCCTCAGACTTACAACACACGTTTCCTCTTTTTTTACGGGACTTTTTAGCAGCGTTTCTGAGAAACAACAGAAACTGAAATCGATTTTTCCAAACATAAATTTGAACCCCAGATTTCACAGATGCGAGTCCATTGTCTTGAGCGAAACAACGATTCTTCCATTACAAGCGCCAATACTGATTTCTGCAGATAACGTCCGATTCACTATCTTCTGCATAAAATATGCTGTTGATGTTAACAATATGAATAGCCACAACCAGAAGTCAGGTCTTTCGTTGTCTAACTGGTATGGTTACCAGCTTCTTCGTACAGTGGCTTGCGTCAGCATGCTAGTTAGCTCGTGAGTGGTAGCAGCACCTTAATGGCCTCCTAGCACAACAATTACTCAGTCGTCAGATGCTCTCTGTTCCAGTGCGAGTCCCCTGTAACCCTGTTTCTTTCAGCACAGTCGCCAGTTTAAAGTTTTCTGGCAGTTCTGCCTATGTTATAAGCCATTGCGTATTCATAGCATCGACAGACATCATCTTGATGTGTATCTTTATTCAATTGTAAAACCGAATTTGTGGAAGAGAAAAGTAAATGTGCACCCAGGTGTCGAGTATAAGAATAATTTAAGTTACACTGTATACAGAGGTAATTCATAAGTCACTTATTATTGATGTTTCCGGTCTAAACTTACTGCAATTGTTGCTGCGAAAGATGGCCATGCAAACAAAAAGATTATCAGAAGATTTCATGAAACTTTTTTGCTGTCGAAGTGTGGTTTATAAGTACTCGACAGGGCAATCATTAGTGCCGGGATTAATTAAATACACAAAGACATGAATATGAAAATTAAACAAACTCCACATCGAAGCTGTGTTCCTTCCAAACACTGATAAAGCTGGGAAGATTTAACAAAATTTCAGTAAAAGACTGCCACTTGGCGTGCAGTTAAGAGAAATACACGTAAGTCCCCAGCTATATTATGGCCTTCCACCTCGTGTACAAACACGTAGCCCTAGGCCACAAGAACCGCACTGGTGGATCCTCTACTCTACTCATTGGAGGAGGATCTATGTGTCATAGGGCAGTGGCTCACTTCAGAGGCACGTGAGAACTATTTCGTTTCGCACTCGTGTCTGATAACTGTCACTGGTTGCATCTTGTTATGCTTCATCATATTTGGCCACTTCTTCTTCCATTCATATATGTCTCCAACAGCAAGGACACTGGAAGTATGTAGACAAAACACTGTGCTACTGCAGGTGTTGTAGACGCCGCCTTGGCTGCTGTATCTGCTGAATCGTTTCCCGTATTGACTCCTACATTGCACCCTACCCGGCAGAACACATTTCCTCCCTCCCTCCCCATCTCCCTGAATCAAATGTTAAAGTCAGAGGAAGATTTCCTGGATGGACTGAGTGAGTTCCTCTGGCAGCTACAGGACTCGAGCTGGAACGAAAACACTATAAAATCAATGAACGCCTAAAGCAACTTGCAACTGAATGAGGCAAACGGCTAAGTGGAATAGCCAGGGAATCCAGTTCAAAGTTCAGGGCAAGAGAGGAGTCCATCACGTCTCAAGTGTTCAAAAGAAGTCTCTGAATGATGACCACTTTACTTAACGACTGATTAAATTACCGAACGAAGAGTCGTATGTAGAAGATACCAGATAAGAGGAAGAGGAGCATCGGTTTATTGCAGATCGATGCAGTTACTATGTAGCTACCTTCAGTGCAATTATGTCCAAATCATGATGAATCAAGACAAAATCGCACATGGCACCATTTGATATTACAGATGAGTTTTATTTACGATGAATCACCACTGACTTGGATATAATTGCACTGAAGACAGCAGCAGAGTAGCTGTACTCGATCTGTAGTAAACAGATTAAAAATTTATGACCGATGCTGTCCTTCCTACTATACTGGACCCCGCTAATTTACAGCACACTATTTCTGATGGAAACAAACCTGTATGTAGAGACATTCGAAGCACATTCATGAGGGTTTGGATTTTAATATATGGGGTGATAAAAAATTCGCGCCCTCGGACATCACAGCGCGATTCATCACATACTGGCAATTCAAAACTGTGTCTCACGAAATTTCGTCCTGCGCATAGTTCGGACACTAAATGGACCTTAAGGATTGGCAATCTGGCAACACTGTAATCATATGTAAGGAAACTACCTTGTCAACAGACCAGAGCTGTGCAGTTGGTGCATAGGATAGCGTTCTGGATTAGTATATCTGGCGTCTTAATCGTTATTGAGCGATTACAGTGCGTCTCCTACAAAACGTTAGCAGTTATGAGCTACGAACACAAAAATGGAAGTACAGTCGTTGTTGTTGGTCGGCTTTTAAAGAAGCCTTTTGCACATCGTGGACACGAATTCTTTCGCGCCACTGTACCTGCTAGATTCCAAACCTGTTTTGGATGTACGCACCCCCTATGGTCCCATTGAAATTGTTTGCAAAGCACTTTGCTAGTCCTACTGGTGACGTAAGCCCCTAAAGAAATGTGACGGGCCTGAACGTGGCAAGAATAATAGTTGCTATTAATCGGTGGGACCATTGGGGGAGGGTACACACAAAACAAGTTTGAAATCTAGTAGATGCAACAATGCGAAACAACTTGCGTCCACTACGTGCAAAAGGTTTCTTTAAAAGTTGACCAATGAAAACGGTTCTATTTCCATTTCTATGTTCGTAGTACATAACTGCAAATGTTTTGTAGAAGACCCACTGTAATCGCAATATGACGATTAAGGCACCAGATACCGTACCACGCAGACTACTTTTAGCAAATAAAAACAAATAAGCCTCGATCCAGAATCGAACTCTCGACCTACTGCATGCTAACCCAAAACGTTATCTACTGCATCAAGTGCACAGCACTACCGCTAATCCTGGCTGAGGTATTTACGTACACGTGATTACAGTATTGTCAGATTGCCAATCTTTAACGTTCACTTTGTGCTTGAAATGTCCGCAGCTCGTCGTCTTGCGGTAGCGTTCTCGCTTCCCGCGCACGGGGTCCCGGGTTCGATTCACGGCGGGGTGAGGGATTTTCTCTGCCTCGAGATGACTGGATGTCGTGTGTCTTTCATCATCATTGACTCGCAAGTCGCCGAAGTGCTGCCAATTAAAAAGGGCTTGCAATTTCGGCGGCTGACAGCGGCCAACAATGCCGAACGATCATTTCATTTTTGTGCCTGAAATTTGCGAAGGGCGAAATTTTGTGTGAAGCATTTTTGTATTGCTAGCACGTGAGGAAACGTGCTGCGGAATCAGAGTGAGCGAATTTTTCTTCACCATGTATAAGTTACCGGAAATTTGGAAATCATTCGTTCAGATCGTAAGACCTTCTGAAACTGACATAGCGCTCCATCTACGAGGCCACTTTCGTACGGCGGGAGCGGTAAATACCAGTTAGAGAAGTTCAGTGGCTTCACGCATTTCGGGATGCGGTTCCCAAGGATAATGGAGGCATCAGGCGCGCTACAGTAGCTGCAGCGGACTGCGCATCCGGCGACGTGCAGGAACTTGCGGATTCCCGGAACTGTAGCCGGGCAGGTGTCGGTGAGCGTGTTGTTCCAGCCCGTGGCCCATGCGCAGGCGCGGTCCGGGACGACCTCGCGTCGCCGCCACGCGTCACCGGAGTTGCCGCATGGCTGGCGCGCCCGCCCTTGGAGCACCTGTTGCGCCTCTGGCAGGTCATCAAGAGCGAACTGATTGTGAGTGGCGCGGGCGATGGCCAGGCCCCACAAAGGCGTGTTCGATGATCGTCGATATTTACATACTGTAATGACGATGTTCGATGTTTGAGTGTCGAAAGATTGCCAACTTCGATGTAAAAGGGAGACCCCACCTGAGGGTGTAGAGATGGGTAATTCGCGAACGAACGAGTGCAAAGGAACAGTTCACCAAGATGAACGAAAGGACCGAGGAACGAATTCCAAGGAACGATAGGTTCATAGTTCACTTCGATCGCGGCGGTCTACTTATAGTTCCCGGAAACCAGGAACGATCAGTTCATAGTTCACTAGTTCACTTCGGTCGCCGCGGTCACTTCGGCACTTCTCGCTCCAGCCTCGGTCGCGTGCTCGTCTCAGTCTCGATTTCCCTCGGCCGCACTCGTCGTTCTTCGCATGACCACCTGACAAACTTTATTACTGCGAACCTAATTATTATTATTATTATTATTGCTGCATTAAATTTAATTATGCAACATGTTGTTGTTGTGGTCTTCAGTCCTGAGACTGGTTTGATGCAGCTCTCCATGCTAATCTATCCTGTGCAAGCTCCATCACCCAGTACCTACTGCAACCTACAACCTTCTGAATCTTCTTAGTGTATTCATTTCTTGGTCTCCCTCTACGATTTTTACCCTCCACGCAGCCCTCCAATGCTAAATTTGTGATCCCTTGATGCCTCAGGACATGTCCTACCAACCGATCCTTTCTTCTAGTCAAGTTGTGCCACAAACTTCTCTTCTCCCCAATCCTATTCAATACCTCTTCATTAGTTACGTGATCTACCCACCTAATCTTCACTATTCTTCTGTAGCACCACATTTCTAAAGCTTCTATTCTCTTCTTGTCCAAACTATTTATAGTCCATGCTTCACTTCCATACATGGCTACACTCCATACAAATACTTTTAGAAACGATTTCCTGACACTTAAATCTATACTCGATGTTAAATTTCTCTTCTTCAGAAAAGCTTTCCTTACCATTGCCAGTCTACATTTCATATCCTCTCTACTTCGACCATCATCAGTTATTTTGCTCCCCAAAGTGTCTCAACCCCTAATCTAATTTCCTCAGCATCACCCGACTTAATTCGACTACATTCCATTATCCTCTTTTTGCTTCGTTGATGTTCATCTTATGTCCTCCTTTCAAGAAACAGTCCATACCGTTCAACTGCTCTTCCAAGTCCTTTGCTGTCTCTGACAGAATTACAATGTCATCGGCGAACCTCGTTTTTATTTCTTCTCCATGGATTTTAATACCTACTCCGAATTTTTCTTTTGTTTCCTTTACTGCTTGCTCAATGTACAGATTGAATAAAATCGGGGAGAGGCTACAACCCTGTCTCACTCCCTTCCCAACTACTGCTTCCCTTTCATGCCCATCGATTCTTATAACTGCCATCTGGTTTCTGTACAAATTGTAAATACCCTTTCGCTCCCTGTATTTTACCCCTGCCACCTTTAGAATTTGAAGGAGAGTATTCCAGTCAACATTGTCGAAAGCTTTCTCTAAGTCTACAAACTCTAAAAATCTAACTCTAGAAATCTATTTTCTAAGATAAGTCGTAGGGTCAGTATTGCCTCACGTGTTCCAACATTTCTACGGAATCCAAACTGATCTTCCCCGAGGTCGGCTTCTATCAGTTTTTCCATTCGTCTGTAAATAATTCGCGTTAGTATTTTGCAGCTGTGACTTATTAAACTGATAGTTCGGTAATTTTCACATCTTTCAGCACCTGCTTTCTTTGGGATTGGAATATTCTTCTTGAAGTCTGAGGGTATTTCACCTGTCTCATACATCTTGCTCACCAGATGGTAGTTTTGTCAGGACTGGCTCTCCCAAGGCCGTCAGTAGTTCCAATGGAATGATGTCTACTCCTGGGGCCTTGTTTCGACTCAGGTCTTTCAGTGCTCTGTCAAACTCTTCACGCAGTATCGTATCTCCCACTTCATCTTCGACTACATCCTCTTCCATTTCCATAATATTTACATACTGTAATGGCGATGTTCGATGTTTGAGTGTCGAAAGATTGCCCACTTCGATGTTAAAAGGGAAACCCCACCTGAGGTCGTTCGGCGGCCTGGTGCAAGTCCTTATATTTTATACCACTTTGGCGATTTGAGCGTCGAATCTCTTTGTGAACATGTGTCTCTCAACGACACCACTGCAACACATCCGCCACCTGCCAAACGTGGCCACGGGTTGGGGGTGGCGGAGCAATATTTTTGAACGAACTAAGGTAAGAATATCGGCTGTTCTCGTTGCTGAGCGTGGAATGAGGAGGATCTCCGCATAATCTATGGAAACACTGACAAGGAGGGACACGATGATAGCACATGTGTACTAGAACGAGCTGTAAGAAGCAAATCCTGCTCTGAGAGAAAAGGTTGAGACAGCACAGGAATTTGTGATGGACTGCATCATCAGACCAGTTGGAGGAGTGATGTCTTGCATCCTAAAACAAACACCTCGGTGTATATATAGCACTACTGCCACCAACACGAACAGCGTTTTCGATGCTTATTGAAATCCTACCATTGTTAAAATTGATGTACATTATTAACAAAACAACCCGACTGATTTTGTTGAAGGGGGAGGGAGGAGGGGAGGAATGTTGATAACACGACATATCCAGAACAGTACGCTACTTGAGGTTGATGATGAATAGGGCTCTATTTACTCAGTCATTCGGTTTTCGCCAAGGCAAGACTAGGAGCCGAGATATAAGGTACGATTTAGAAAGCATCGTTCCCGTGAAAAACAGCACGAAGTGTAGAGGGCTGTTGACAAGGGAGTTCAAATTGATACCTTATTTCTAGGTTTCCAAAAGGCTTTTGACACTGTACCACACAACCAGCTTGTAGTGGAATTGCGTGCTTATGGAATATCGTCTCAGTTATGTGACTGGATTCGTGATTTCATGCCAGAGAGGTCACAGCTCGTAGCAACCGACGGAAAATCGTCAAGTAAAACACAAATGATTTCTGACGTTCCCCAATGTAGTGTTATAGGCTCACCTTAACTATATAAACGGAAAAATTTTGGAAATTTGTGGTAAGGCCTCATGGGACCAAACTACAGAGGTCATTGGTCCCTAAGCCTACACACCACTTAATCTAACTTTAACTTACGCTATGAACACACAACACCCATTCCGAGGGAGGACTCGAAATTCCGACGGATTTAGGAAACAATGCGAGCAGCCGTCTTAGGCTGTTTACAGATGATGCTGTCGTTTATCGTCTAGTAAACTAATCAGAAACTCAAAACTAATTGGAAAACTATTTAGAAAAGATAACTGAATGGTGCGAAAAGTGTAAGGTCATGCTAGAGTGCTAGAAGGAATCCATCAAACTTCGTTTACACGGTAAGCCATTCTAATCTAAAGGCCGTAAAACACATAGAAAGTGTTGTGGGGAAGGCAAAGCAAAGACTGCGTTTCATTGGCAGACTACTCAGAAAATGTAACAGACCTGCTACTACGCTTGTCAGGCCTCTTTGTAGTACTGCTGCGCGGTCTGCGATCCTTACCAGATAAGATTGACGGAGTACATAGAGAAAGTTCAAAGAAGAGCAGCGTGTTTTGTATTATCACGAAATAGAGGAGAGAGTGTCACGGGCATGATACAGGGTTTGGAATGGACACCATCAAAACAAAGACGTTTTCTCCCCCGAATGCGTAGACATTTTGTTGACGCCGACCTACATAGGGAGAAACAATCATCATAATAAAATAATGGAAATCAGAGCTTTCACGGAAAGATTTAGGTGTCCGTTTTTTCCGCGCGCTGTTCGAGAGCGGAATAATAGAGAATTAATTGTGAAAGTGGTTCCTTGTACGCTCCGCCAGGCATTTAAGGGTGATTTGCATAGTTCAAAATGGTTCAAATGGCTCTGAGCACTATGCGACTTAACATCTGAGGTCATCATTACCCTAGACTTGGAACTACTTAAACCTGACTAACCTAAGGACATCACACACGTCCATGCTCGAGGCAGGATTCGAACCTGCGACCGTAGCAGCAGCGCGCTTCCGGACTGAAGCGCCTAGAACCGCTCGGCAACAGCGGCCGGCTGATTTGCAGAGTATCCACGTAGATGTAAACGTTGGGCACTGTGAAGAGCTCTCCACACTATAACGCGTAATATGCCACTGGCCCCTCTGCTGGTTTTCCATTGCCATATGACGCGTGGTTTCTAAAAACTGTTTGCCCTTCCTCTTGTAAGCGCAGTGGCAGATCTTCGGTTGGCATTACGAGTTCGCTCAGGTGACAGGTGGCAACGAGCCCGCATGCAGGGAGTACAAAGCACCAGGACGCAGAGGCTAGGAGCACCGGCCCACATACCGGCAGAGTCAGCAGCCTCGCGACACGCCCAGCTCCCAACACAATGAGCCTGCGTGCGTCAGTATTAAGGCAGCCGCTATGGGCGTGGCCTCACTGCTGCAATGTGCTGACACCCACTGCCTAGCTGCAGGTGCGCCCGTCACGAGCTCTGCGACGCAAACAAAAGTGCTTTTGTTCTGAACACGATGAGCCCTACACAGCAAATTTAACAGAAATCAGCAAAGTGTATTCTATCGTAAATTATTCTTGTGTATGCATTCAACGATTTTTAGTTAGATGACTACGATACAGAAATGGCAAGCATATTTCATTACCATAGGCCCTCTGCTGCGTATTTGGTTCTCAATTATTAATACGAGTGCCATAATTTGGATTAATGTCTATAACTACACTACTGACCATTAAAATTGCTACGCCAACAAGAAATGCAGATGATAAACGGTTATTCATTGGACAAATATATTATACTAGAACTGATATGTGATTACATTTTCATGCAATTTGGGTGCATAAATCCTGAGAATTCAGTATCCAGTACAACCACCTCTGGCCATAATAACGGCCTTGATACGCCTGGGCATTGAGTCAGAGCTTGGATGGCGTGTACAGTTACAGCTGCCCATGCAGCTTAATCACGATACCACAGTTCATCAAGAGTAGTGACAGGAGTATTGTTACGAGCCAGTTGCTCGAACACCATTGACCAGACGTTTTCAATTGGTGAGAGATATGGAGAATGTGCTGGCCAAGGCAGCAGTCGAATATTTTCTGTATACAGAAAGACCCGTACAGGACCTGCAACATATGGTCGTGCATTATCCTGCTGAAATGTAGGGTTCCGCAGGGATCGAATGAAAGGTAGGGCCACGGGTCGTAACACATCTGAAATGTAACGTCCACTGTTTACAGTGCCATCAATGCAAACAAGAGGTGACCGAGACGTGTAACCAATGGCACCCCACACTATCACGCCGGGTGATATGCCAGTAGGGCAATGAGGTATACACGCTTCCAATGTGCGTTCACCGTGATGTCGCCAAACACGGATGCGACCATCATGATTCTGTAAAAAGAACCTGGATTCATCCGAAAAAATGACGATTTGCCATTCGTGCACCCAGGTTCGTCGTTGAGTACACCATCACAGGCGCTCCTGTCTGTGATGCAGCGTCAAGGGTAACTGCAGCCATGGTCTCCGAGCTGATACTCCATGCTGCTGCAAATGTCGTCGAATTGTTCGTGCTGATGGTTGATCTCTTGCAAACATCCCCAGCTGTTGACTCAGGGATCGAGACGTGGCTGCAAGATCCGTTACAGCCATGTGGATAAGATGCCTGTCATCTCGACTGATAGTGATATGAGGCCATTGGGATCCAGCACGTCATTCCGTATTACCCCCCCTCAACTAACCGATTTCATATTCTGCTAAGAGTCATTGGATCTCGACCAATGCAAGCAGCAATGTCGCGATACAATAAACCGCAATCGTGATACGCTACAATCCGACCTTCATCAAAGTTGGAAATGTGATGGTATGCATTTATCCTCCTTACACGAGGCATCACAACAATGTTTCACCAGGCAACGCCGGTCAACTGCTGTTGTGTATGAGAAATCGGTTGGAAACTTTCCTCATGTCAGAATGTTGTAGGTGTCGCCGACGCTGCCAGCTTTGTGTGAATGCTCTGAAAAGCTAATCATTTGCATATACTGCATCTTCTTCCTGTTGGTTAAATTTCGCATCTGCAGCACGTCGTCTTCATGGTATAGCAATTTTAATGGCCAGTAGTGTACATCTGTACTCCACGAACCACTTAAGTGCATGGCAGTGGGTATGTTCCTCTGTACCAGTTATTAGGACTTTTCCCCATTCCAAGCACATATGAAGCACAGGAAGAATGATTGTTTAAATGCTTCTGTGTATGCTGTAATTAATCAAATCTTATCATCACAATCCCTGCAGGAGTGATAAGTAGGACATTGTTGTACATTTCTAGGGTCATCATTTAAAGCCGGTTCTTGAAACATTGTTAGAAGACTTTCTTGGGATAGTTTGCTTCTAACTTCAAGAGTCTGCCAGTTAAATTCTTTAAACATCTCAATGACGCTCTCCCTGCAACCATTTGTGTTGCTCTTCTCTGTATATATTCAATATCGCCTGCCTATCCTATACGGTACGTGTCCGACACACTTGAGCAATATTCTAGGATGGGTCACATGAGTGATTCGTAAGCCATCTACTTTGTAGATGGATTGCATTTCCCTAGTATTCTACCAATAAACCAAAGTCTGCTACCTGCTTTACACATGACTGAGCCTGTGTTACTGTTTTGTGGAGCACTTCTGTTACCTTTCCTGTAGTGGGTGTGACCTGGACTTTCTTCTAACTTCTGGGCACACTTTTCTTTTTCAAAAGATCTACAGAAGAGAACAGTTAGAAGAGGAGCTAACTCGGTGGAAAATTCAGTATAGAATCTGATAGGAAGTCCATCAGACCATGGAGCTTTGTTCAGCTTTAAGGTTTTTGGCTTCTTTGCGACACCAGTACACTCACACTTTTCACTCATCTTTTCAGTGGCACGAGTATTAAATTGGGACAATTCTCCTGGGTTTTCCTTCATAAAGGAATATTTGAAAACAGAGTTAAGCATTTCTGCTTTTGTTTTGTTACCCCCCCCCCTCCCCCAACTGCATTTCCATTCTTGTCCGTGAGTGACTGGACACTAACTTTGGCGCCACTAACAGCCTTTACAGAAGACCAGAATTTCTTTGGGGTGTGTAAAAGATCATTTGGTAATATTCTGCTACAGTAATCAGTGAAGACTTCATGCTTCGCTTTCTTGAACTCCAATTTTTTTTTTTTTTTTCACCTCTCTATCTACAGCACTATGCTTTGTTCTGAACCTATTATGCAGTAGTCTGCTTCTTTAGAACTTTCTTTACAGTGACTGTATATCATGGAGGATCTCTCCCATTATGAACTGTCCTACTGGGTAAAGATCTATCCCAAAACAAAATCATTTTTAAAATTAAATCCAACATATTCAACAAGTTGATAAAAAAAACTTTTTTTTTCATATACCAACAATATTGATACTCACGGAAAATTAAAAACCTGTAATAAAAACAAATCACAACAAATGAGGAAAATACTGTTGGTCAGAAACAAAAACAATGAGGAAAAAATGCTGAATTAGCACTCTCCCAAGAGGAGAAATAGAAACAAACACAACGAATGACGGTACTTCCTACCACATTAGGCAATGATAAATCTGTAATTTACTAAAACTGCACACAATTATAGCAAGAAATAGGTAAGAATTTTTTAATAAATATGAAGCCTACACCCCAGATTTGAGGAGTGACAAATGGCCTGCCCTCCCTTCCCCCCCACCCTTGTGGACATCTACGGATGGGTACACATTATTGTTCCGTCGTTAAATCATCACATAGTGCGAGCTTTGGAGTGAATCCCAGCACTACATTACCAGCTACTGTATAATTCTTTGCTTATCTGAGCTGTACTCAAGCAATTATATTTCTGCATTATTAAAGACTGGCCTGAGTGTCTTTGTATATGAAATGTAAGTGTCTCTCCCAGTAAATGAAATAGTGATAGTATCTTCATTACATTTTTATTATTAAAAAAAATACTGCTGTGTGTTGACTGGAAGCTTTTTTTACATTATGTAGTTGAATTTTCTGTTATTTTGGCCCTGATTATTGACATCACTTTCTGGATGTTCAGCAGCAGAACTGTCTGCTCTGTTATTAATTTTCCACCCATAATGTAGTCTCTTGAAAGATTTATCTATACTTTGTGAAACAAATATACTTTCCATGTGTTAGACAGCATTTTCTCTGTCACAAATTTACCACCAAAATTATTTTTAAAAATAAATCAATTGACAGGAAAACAACAGATCTGGGCCTGAGTCAGGCACATGGATTCATATAACTGACAAAAGAATAGAAAAGGAACAGATTTCCTTTCTGTCTCCCGAAACTTCGCTGTACAGAAGTGCGCTGGTTGTGTAAAGTTTTTATGCCACTGAAATATTTTGTCAACCATCACAACAGGACACAACTACTGTATGATAACATGCCTATTTATTTCTTTTCAGGGACATCTTCTGATACAGAATTGGTTTTTGTGCCTCTTGAATCGAGGGCTGGTGTAACGGAGAGTGTGGAAGATGTTGATGACTCTAGTGATGATGATGATGATTTCATCTTCCCATTTGGAGGCTTCTTTGGATTCTCCAGCTTCATGCAAGGTTTGAATACAGTTCTCTTTATTAATGACTGTTTCTTTCAAATGGCTTTTGTTCATTGTGTAACTTAGATCTTATGTCGGCGCAATAGGTAAATTGAGTTCATTTAACAAGTTGAGAGGGCACCCATGGACTCGCCATCATTTCTGTCAGAATGCGGCTTTGTTTTATTTAACTAAAGTTTAAGTGCCCACTAAGTCAGGAACATTATAATTTGAGAATATATCTATATCAATTAATCTTTAATATAGAAATTGGCCAAAGTGCATTTTCATTTTTAATAAGGAAATGTTACATCAGAAAAAGGAGTGAAGTACACTAAAAATGAAGTAGACACAAAAACAACAGCAGTTCACCATTTGAAAGTCCTCTTACATAACAGTGATTAGCTAATGATACTCCATTCCATAGATGTTTATGAAATGTGACAATCGGTCATACAGTTTATACAGAAAAGGTTCATGGTCCACATAGTCACCTGCAAATATAGGACGTGATACACAGAATTTTAGAAATAAATGAATAATGTTGTTTGGTTTGAACATAACAGAGTTTTACCAGCCATGGTTGTATTGGAGGTGGCAAATGACCTAGACTTCCACTTACCTGTGAACTGACTTAATCAGTTAATTTAATGCGGACCTTGAATGACAGTGCAAATCAATATTTATCACACTGACAGAGAAAAAAAAAAAACAATGCCTAACCAGCAATCAAACTGTAGACCTTTATTTGCTCATATTTCTTCTTTAAATACAGTCTCCATCTGGTGATTTTTGTTTTGTGGCCATTAGGCTGTCTAATGTTTCATCATCACCAGCTGGAGACCTCATCAGAGGCTACAACAACTCAGAAAGCCTCCATTATAGGATGCAATGTAAAGTGTGTAAAGGTGACTACCACCTATTTGTTTGCTGTACAAAGCCACAATTATCTCAAGAATGTGAAGTAGTACTTTGTTATTAGGTGCTCAAGACACAGACTACAAAATAGACTCTTTTTAATATTCCAGATTTCATGAGGAGAATCACTGATGTTCTGAAGGGCCTTCCAGACGGAGCATTCAATTTTGGCAAGGAGGGTAACACCACATCAACCACTAAGGTATGTATTGCATAAATATGGTTTTGAGTAAAGCGTATATGTGATCATTTTACCACATCTAAAATAAAATCCCGAGTAAGACATATGAGATTTCAAAATGGAAACAGAACATACATCATACACCCACAGTAGACCCACATATTTTTGCCTATACTATTTTTGAATAAATAAAAAAAAATTAGTAACATTAATGCATTGGAAGCAGGCTATGGAATCATCTCTAGTAATAAATATTAATTTATTGCCTTACTGTTGTTCACTGTGAGGGAGAAACAATTCCAGCTACTTTACCGCATTATTTACACTGGTCAGCCAGAACATTATGATCACCTAACCATTAGCCGTCATGTCCACCTTTGGCATAGATAACAGTGGTGACGCATCATGGCATCGAAACAATTGGTAGGTTGCTAGAGGGAGTTAGCACCACATTTGCATACACGTCACCTAATTCCCATTGATCCCATTGTTTGATCAGATTCAGATCTGGCAAGTTCTGGAGGCCAGCACATCAACTGGAACTCACCACTGTGTTCTTTGAACCATTCCATCACACTCCTGGCCTTGTGACATGGCACATTATGCTGTAGAAAAATGCCACTACTCTCGGGAAACATGATCACCATGAAGGGGTGTACGATACTCCTTGGCCATTATGGTGCCTTACACAACCTCCACTGGATGCATGGATGCCCATGTGAATGTTACGCAGAGCATAACGGGGCTGCCACCAGCTTGTCTACAGCCTTCTAAACAGGTGTCAAGCAGATGTTCCCCTGGAAAACAACGGATTCGCGCCCTCCCATCGGCATGATGGAGAAGGTATTGGCATTCATCAGATCATGCAAAGCTGTGCCACTGCATCAATGTCTGGTGCCAATGGACACATGCCTATTTCAGTTGTAGTTTCTGATGTCATGGTGTTCACATTGCCATATGCATGGGACATCAGCTGCAGAGGCTTAGAAGCAGTTGTACTCTGCCCAGCATTAAAAACTGATATTGATTCTGTGACAATTCACTGCCTTTCCTGTTTTACCAGTCAGCCCAACCTTTGGTGCCTGACATCTGTAATGAGGGGTGGCTGCCCAGTCATGAGACATCTGAATGTGGTTTCACCACATATTGAAGACACTCGCCACAGTCCTTGAACACCTGACATGTCCTGCAGTTCCTGAAACACTTGTGCCAAGCCTCCGGGCAATCACAACCTGTCCTCGGTCAAACTCAAATAGATAGTGCACCTCCCCAATCCTACACATGGACAGCATGCAAACTGATACTACACGTGCCATGCGAGTGTCTGACTAGCAGTCATCACTTGGCAAGTGACACTGCTATTTTCTGGAAGGCTTTATGTTGATAGGTCAGTGGTTATAATGTTCTGGTTGGTCAGTGTGTAAAGTAGTATGTGTGTGCTTTTGCAGACAACTCTTCATTGTCACTGCCTGTAACAATGCTGAAGTACATAGACTAAAGCATACAGTAGACCCTTGAAATTAATGATTAAAAATAAACTAAGATCAGGTGAATTCCATCTCCAAACCAGATCAATGAATGAAGTACACATTTGACAGAACTACACTTTTTTCTTTGTGTTTAATTGTAAAATTCAGAAAACCATTAAATTTCGATGTATAGTATTCTTCTTTTCATTTATTCCATGTCTTTTGCAAAAGACATACCCCATGCCCTCAAAGAGACGTAGACTGATTTTTAGATTTTTAAAATTTTTCAACTAAAAAATTCCACTTCTAAGTCATCTTTGCATAGCATTTCTGGTGTATAGAGAAAGAGGGTGCAGAATTTAAGATACTAGACTCGTACAGATAGACTGTTTTCCTAAATTTCTTAAGGTAACAAAATATTGGTATTGTCCCATTCAAGGACAGTGGGGGCAGGGGCACCTGCCCACCACCCTCGACTTCTTTTTACGTGAACAGAACACCCATACTGCTCAGCCAAACTGATATCCATATTAATTCAGTATCAATCTGAAGAAATCCATAACATATAATGGATAATGAATAGCAGAAAGAGTACCTAGAGCAATTTGCCATGATATCTAAAAATTTATTTTCTTACTTGCTGCGAAACCAACACAAGTCCCTCTTCAACCTGGATCTGTTGCTATTCGCACTTGCAGTTTCTTTAAAGACACAGCTGACTTTCTTCCCCATTTGTTTCCAATCCAAGCTTGAACCAGTTTTCTATTTTCTCATTGCTGACAATATTGAACTCGAGTTAAATTTTGCTTAATTTCACAGAAAGCTTTCAAAGACTGTATTGTCCTTATTTTAGAATACAATTTATGTTTCCAACAGAAAGTATGACAAATATAAGAAAATAAGCAAAAATCTCCAAAATTTACACCACTGCTTCCTTACTAAATAATAAATAGGAGACATTGCCCTTTTCCACAAACTTCAGAAAGACATATAGAAAGTATAAAAACATTATCATTTCTTTTATAGGTTGTCGGAGGTCACGTCATTACTGTCAACGAGACTGTTTACAAAAATGATGATGACACAGGAGTCTACAAAATTCAGGTGATTGAAGTAAAGCCAACAGAAGGGGCTATTGATTCAGAGCAGAACCCAACTGAAACATCTGATTCTGCCTCACCTGAGCAAGTCAGTGAAAATGACAATGAAATTCCTAAGGGAAAGGTGGGTTCTGATGGTGATGAACTTACAGCTTGAAGTTAAGCAGTTGCAAGTGTGCCTGCATGAAAGACTGATGATACCTTGTGCGATTTAAAAGCTGCTTGCATAGAATTTTCACATCAAAACATCTTCAGACCTGTCCTGTATAAAATAGCAGCTTAATAACTTACACACACTACTCACATTTTCACCTTTGAACAAAAATGTTATTGAAAGAAACCAAATGAGCCTTGTATACTGCAAATTTTTATTCCATAATTTTAAAAGCAGTCTCACGTACTGGTATATGTACATAATTTATGTGTAGTATTATATAAAAAGTGCATTTTGCTGTATATAAATTGCAACAGTAAAACTCTGCTGTACTTGACAATAGTGAATCTCCATGAGGCAGTATTATAAATTGGAATTAGCTGATTCAGTATTGTAGGCTTGTGCAAAAATCTGTAACCGTAGGTTGTTATTTTTTCAAAGTGTATTAATTTTGTAACAGTATGTAATGTATTACACAATGCTTGTGCATGTAAAACAAATATAAGCACAATTACATGACTGAAAGTTTTATGATTCATTTCGGAATAAACCATTTACCAGAATTCCTTTAACTAATTAGTTAAATATCTCTCTCTCTCTCTCTCTCTCTCTCTCTCTCTCTCTCTCTCTCTCTCTTTTTCTTTGTGTGTGCCTAATTATTGTGTTTGCATATTTGCTTCCTGTTTTGCTTTTTTTGCATGTTTATTTGTAACTAAACATTGTGCTTCAGCCACCTTTGTGATGGGATTTTACTAGTTCTGTTTTCCAAACACTAATACAAAAGAAAATGCACTCAAACTGGTAAATTCATAATACTTTGAGCAATGGGATTTAACAAAAATGCCTGATAGGTAGTACTTTCTAAATTAATTACTACTATTACTTTTAAACACAACACGCTGAACCTTAGATGAAATGGTAAAAGGGGAAACTAATGAAAAATGCAAAAACATCTTTTACTGTTTTCTTTGAATTATTGTGAGACACAAAATTTTGTAGTAACTAATCAGAAATTCCTTTTTTCATTGTGGTAATCTGAACGTGTTTTCATAACTGCTTAATTATGTTTTTCTTTCTCACTCTAGTAATGTATGTGTGTTGTATAACTGCTTAATGATGTGTTTGTATCCTATCAAAAATTGTTTCTAAATAATTTGGGGTTAAGGTTTTTATTTATTTTATGTTTTATCATGTTTGTTGTTACTTTCTCTATCTGCATGATACTGCTGATCTATTACATGTTTTTTCATTTCTCTGTTAATTTCCTAATTTAGACTGAAGACGTAGCCGAGAGATTTGACAGAAGCTACTCTGAGAACACAGAACTACTTGAGTCTCCTGAATATTATTCTTCTGTTTTTTATGACAACTTGGACAATACCATAGATGCTGGAAGATATGTCGATCTCAGTCGTGATACTTACGTCAATGCAGTGCTCAGTGATCAAGCAGTAAAAGGTGGAATGGTCATGATTGACCCTGATGCAGAATTAATTGATGTCAACACTGGCGAAGTAATAGATTTCTCAGGCTTACAGAACACCATCAACGAAAAATTCAAATGACAAAGCAGATTAGTGTTGAGTATCACCAAAGATTATTCATGACAATAATTTGTGGCATAACATCTAACAGAAAGGACTGTTAATGCAACTTGCCATGAGGACTGAGAATGCTACATGTCTCTTGCCAAGATGTGAAGAAGAAGATTGAAATTAATTTATTTATTGAATCCATGCAACGTGACTCAGGATAAATGTTTTGTACAAAGTGAGTGTGTTTTGTTGTATGTGTGCGTGAGTGTGTAATACAATTTTTTGAAATACAATTATTTATGTGTATGTATGTGAAAAGAGAAAAAAGTTTGTTAATTTTTTAAATTATTGTAATTAAATTTTTAATTGGAAATCTTACATGAAATTCTTTGTCAGTAAATGAGGAAGTTTAAACAGGTAACTATCACACTGTCTGTGTACTGCACTTCTTGCAATCATACAACTTCTTATCCTGGATGCTCTTGGTTCCTCATCATCACACAGCATGGGTACTCTGGCACATTCTGTGAGAACTAACTTTGCCTTCTTGTGTTTTCAAACTGTAATGTATTGATAGTTCCCAACTTTTAACATCAGTCATACTTCAACTGCGTGGGTAGGCTAATCATTAGATTCTTAATGCACACAGGCCAAAGAATATTTGGATGAACAACAAACATCTTGTAACATATGCATTTTGATAGTCAGTCAGAAGATTTGTTTATGTTCAGGAACGAAATTTTCCACTCATGCCTAAATGATTTGCATCAAGCTGACTGCTTCTAACAAGTTAAAAATTCAATTTTTTGGAACTGTGAAAAAGTAAATATTAGTGCTGAAGTATAATGAAAGAGATGAATAATTGACAATTCATGTCACCTCATGTACATATGAAATCCTGATTAGGTAACACATTACAACAGACACAATAAATACATATAAAACATAAATGTACACAGAAATATTGGTGCACTGTCCATTACTCTGCTTTCATGACATTGCAAGAAAACACTGGCTTGCACAGTGCTTAGGTGACGGGAACTTTACAAGAAAGTTGCCAACAACAGAGAATTATCAACATTTTGAAAACCTTGTCATCATTTAAATGTCATGTAGCGATCTTAAATTTCTACCCTGGGAATGATATTTCATATGGCTCTCAATTTGCTATAATTACACAAAACTTCAAGAGATGCTATTGTCCTTAGTAGCTCTTATAATTATAGTACAATAGTCCTTACTGAAAACTTATTCCTATTTCACCGGTTTTTACACTTTCTTATTAATTTCTTCTTATTTGGTCATACGTTTACCCGCAATTTTGAAGTATTTGATCAGAAAGAAAACCAGCTGTTGCTTCTTTTGTGCTATCCATTCTTGATTAGTGCAAGGTAAATTTTGTTTTCCAAATAACATTCTGTGTAATGAATCTGAGACTATTTGTACACTAGTTTCCTGCTTTTCCAGCTGTATACAATTGAAGGTTTGAGTCTAGAGTGGTGTCATCAGTTTAATTTTTGTCATAGTTTTCAAAGGTACCTCAAGTAGAACTTATGGCACATTATTCTACAAAGAGAGATTGACTGAAGTTGAGATTCTCATCTTTGAGCATTACTATATAGATTGTTACACAATGTGACAAGTGCAAACATTTGTTTGGGACTGGGATCTTTTAGGTATTGTTAACACTTACTCTGTTTACAAGTGAGACCACGTGGGTCAGGGAATATTGATTAATTATGAGGTTTAAAATGAAATGCAAATACAGGGTGACGATTAATGAACTATATGAAATAAAATCATTGTAATTGCTGGTTGGTTTTTGTTAGGATGTTTAAGCTGCACGGTGGCCATGGGGCATGATGGGAATTAGTATGTGCATGTGCACATGCCTTGTTTTTGAAGCCCACTTTCTTTTGGATGGGTTCATCAATAAGCAAAATTGGCTCATTTGGGGGACTGAGAATCCACATTTCATGATCAAGAAGTCTTTTCACCCTCAGTGGGTGACTGGTGGTGTGCAGTGTCCAGTCATGGAATAAATGATGCAATATTCTTTGATGTCACAGTGACTACCAAACAGTATGTGAAGGTTTTGGAAGATTGTTTCATCCCCATTACCCAAAGTGACCCTGATTTCGACAAGAGGTGGTTCATGCAAGACAGAGCTCAACCCCATTGAAGCAGCAGTGTTTGATGTCCTGGAAGAGTACATTCTGGCTCTGAAGTACCCAGAGGCCACTGGCATGGGCCTCGATTGTCTGCCATATTCTCCGTATCTGAACATATGTGCCTCCTTTTTGTGGGGCTATATTAAAGACAATGTGCACAGCAAGAACCCCAAAAATCACTGCTGAACTGAAAACAGCCATTCGGAGGTTATCGAGAGCATCAGTATTCAGCACTTCCGCAGGTCATGCAGAATTTCATTATTTGTCTGCGCCACATCATCGCCAATGAGGGCAGGCATACTGAACATGTCATAGCCTAAATCCAAATATCGGTAGTGATGTCTAAATGTTGAATAAAGTGTGTGCAGGCCGTAGTTTCTAACTAATTTACATTTTTTTGTTTAAGACAGTTCAATAATTGTAACCCTGTAAGAACTACACTTAAGTCACAACAGAATTATCAGTTGCCTGTTCTATGATACACAGCGACTAATTGAAATTTTCAGTACTTTGTGTCACAAATTAGCTATCATATCTCATTTTCATAGCCTTACTACATTAACTGGGGCACATTATTCTGTGATAAGCATATTTTTTTTTTGTAATTATTATAACCCTTTTTCCAGTTGCCAATACTGAGTGGTAGATTTTTGGCAAACTGATTTAGAATATGGAGTTTCAGAGCAATCAAAATTCATTTTGTAAGTTTTGGTGGCTCTGAAAACGTATCTCCCTGATTTGAATGACTGTTACATGTAGGTCTAGGAGCTCTACTGCAGATATGGTGTCAGGGAAGACCTCAGGGTACCATCCTATGCCTCCAGTAAGTACGAAGTACTGTTTAGAAGTGAAACTCAGTGACACTTCTCCAGTTGGAAAGACTAAAGCATTTCATATGGAGGTAGATAATGGAGTTTTCTATTAACTGGTTCACAATATGATGATATGACAGCCCATATGGGAGATGTTGGAAGCAGAGGGAATGGCACCAATATGCACAGTGTTTATTTGGCTGGAGACCACACCAGCAATCATGACAGCATATGGTGCAAACAGTTGTATCGGGTTATAGGTTGCAGTCTATTTGTGAACAAGCGATGCCCATTGAGTGGATCACATAATTGTATTTAGAGAGTGGTGGAGAGGTTAAAGATGAGAAGTGACATTCACAATATTCCAGAAAATATTACAATCTGAAAGATTGTCTACATAACTGACAGAAGTTCTTTGATTTTGAATCAAGACAAAAAATCTGAGAAGTATGTGGTTATGTAGATAAGGACTTGACAGTCATTTGTGCCAGTAGAACAGCATATAACTTACTGAACCAGAAAGTTTGTGTGTGTGTGGGGGGGGGGGGGGGGGGGGCTAGCATTATCTCCTCTCCCACTAGATAAAAATGTTCTTTACAAACAAAAGTCACACCTTGCCCCACCTTGAGTGCAGGTGTCTGTTCACTACCTGTTTGAAGAAAGATGCAACATAACATTTTGACTACTGATTAGTAGCAAGTGCAACCAGAAAAAAGTGTCAAGATATCTTAGAACTTCCAAATAAACAATAGCCTTTCATTTGCTTTTTGTAAATCTGTGCCTGTGTAAGTGTTACTTCAAAGTATCTGCAGAACAAGAGCTGTGATTCATTTATCATGTTGTTAATGGCTAAATTTTTACTGTTTTTGAAGGACACACTTAAATTTCTCTACATTAGAAGTTAGCTGTGGATCTTCACAGCAGGCTGATATTTTGACAATATGTAACTGGATACAACTACAATTTTCACGAAAAGTAATTTCCTCCCAAAGATAACTGCACTGCCTGCAAAAATTTCTAAAGTGTGAATAATGTAATCTACTGTGTCATTAATGCTCAAGAAGAATGACAACAGTTCTACTGAACTTTCCCGGGGCACAGATAAAATTGTTCCTGTAATTGTGGAAAACATTCCATCTACAATATTTTCCTTTTCAAAAAGTTATCGGTCCAGATGTAGATGAATATCTGGTCATTTTGTTTAGTAACCATCTGTGTGGCACTGAAATAATTTCTGAAGACTCCAGAAGCACCAAATCTACATTGGAACCTCTGTCCATGGCTCTTGGATATCATGTGTGAAGAGCACAAGTTGGGATTTGAATGGGAATTGCTTCCAGAATCTATATGCCATTTGCAAGAGAGAAAACTGTTGGGGTCTAGTTAGGTAATTATGTTCAAATTCAGAATGTCACAATTATTATAGATGTAAATGTGAGGCTTGTGAGGTAGAATTTTTATGAATCAGTTCTACAGATTTTGAAAACTTGTTTTGTTTCACACAGTGGTAATTAAAATGCTTAATTATGTAACATTTCATTTCCATGGAATTATGAGTTCATACATTTCCAAGTGCAGTAGACAGTACAATGAGCAACCCACAATTGAGAACTATGCTGTCATTAAGAAAATGGTACCCTAAAAAATAGAACAATCTTTATAACCAGTTTTCGTCCACTTTTTTGGTAAGATGATACACAAACAGTCACAGCAAGAACATGGTCAAGGAAATTTAATATGGACTGGAGAAATAAAAATTTTAAATTAATAGTGCAGCCTTCCGCAGAATGAGAGTTTGAAAAATTGATGCTGCATTACATCAGAAGTGAGACTGGTTAGAGAGTACTTCCACATCAACATTGTAATGAACAAGAGCTTACAGTGCAAAGAAAGCACTGTAGTAAAGAAACACAAAAGAGTTCAGCCTATAAAAGCAATATCTCAGTAGCATAATACAAACATGACAAAGAGATGTCACAACATTCCAGACACTGAAAACATGGGACAGAAGTAATTGGTTTTGAACTACTCTATTTCCTTCTGAATAAGACCACTGAGGTCTGAATACAACTCTAAAAATACTGCATGAGTGCTATGACCACAGCTGACTAAAGGTGGTGTAAGTACTTTACAGTTTATTACTACAATAGGGAAAAAACCTCAGTCATTAAACATAACTAAAGATGGTGCTACATAATTCATCACATAGGAACAAAGACAGTCCACACTCTCAATTACATGTTTGCTTGACTGGTTGCATCACAATAGAGCCCCCACCCCTCCTCCTGTTGAGTGGAGCTCCTGCGATGAAACGGAATTTGTGCTGAATTGTGTTGCCCACTCATGCAGACCAGCACTGGTATCGGTAAGTGAGAGCACTCTTTGAGAGGACGAGGCCTAGTGATGTGAGGATCTGTAGCAGCTGACTACATTGATGATGGTGGGGCAGTGGATGGAGCTGGTGGAGTAAAGGCCTGGTCAACAGGGGAAGGTCTAGAGGCAGGCATCAGCTGATGAAAGGCTGCCACTGTGTTTAGCGAAAACCCAAGAGCATCATATTGTGAGAATCTCCTAATAATGGAGAGAGACTAATCTAAGGCAGTTGTGCAGATGCTCTGTGACATCTTTGTGAAGCATGGCATGGTTACACTGAGAGCGGTCTTTATGGACAAAAATGGGTGGGTTCACTTAGTGAAACACCTTGAAGGTCCAAAATTTGAGGTGTAGTTCCTCATTTAGAACACCAATGACTGAGCACCTTCAGGATGATCTTGTTGCATGGAGAGAAAATCCAATGGAAGTCTCAGTTTAACTGTACCGCATATCTGCTGCTGAAGTGCCAAGGTCAATTTTAAACACAGTCCACAGCCCGAGTAATACCAGTGGCAAGGCAGTCAACCAGGAAAACTTGTGCGGCACAACAACAGTTCTACATTTACATCTACATCTATGTGATTTCTTTGCTATTCACAATAAAGTACCTGGAAGAGGGTTCAATGAACCACCTTCAAGCTGTCTCTCTACCGTTCCACTCTTGAATGGTGCACGGGGAAAATGAGCACTTAAATTTTTCTGAGAGACCACTGATTTCTCTTATTTTATCGTGATGATCATTTCTCCCTATGTAGATGGGTGCCAACAGAATGTTTTCGCTGTCAGAGGAGAAAACCGGTGATTGAAATTTCATGAGAATATCCTGTTGCAATCACAAACACCTTTGTTTTAATGAATGCCACTCCAATTCACGTATCATGTCTGTGGCACTATCTCTCCTATTTTGCAATAATAGAAAACGAGCTGCTCTTGTTTGTACTTTCTCTATGTCTTCCGTCAGTCCCACCTCATGCGGATCCCACACCTTACAGCAATACTCCAGAATAGGGCGGACAAGCGTGGTGTAAGCACTCTCTTTAGTAGACCTCTTACACCTTCTAAGTGTTCTGCCAATGAATTGCGGTCTTTGGTTTGCTCTACCCGCAATATTATCTACGTGATCGTTCCAATTTAGGTTATTTGTAATTGTAATCCCTAAGTGTTTAATTGAATTTAAAGCCTTCACATTTGTGTGACTTATCATAAAATCTAAATTTAGTGGATTTTTTTTAGTACTCATGTGAATAACTTCACACTTTTCTCTATTCAGGGTCATTGCCCCTTTTCGCACCAAACAGATATCTCATCTAAATCATTTTGCAATTTATTTTGGTCATTTGATGATTTTAGAAGATGGTAAATGACAGCATCATCTACAAACAATCTTAAGAGGGCTATCAGATTATCTCCTATGGAATTAATATAGATTAGGAACAATAGAGGGCCTATAACACTTCCTTTGGGAACGCCAGATATTACCTCTGTTTTACTCAATGATTTTCCATCTATTACTACAAACTGTGACCTCTCTGACAGGATATCATGAATCCAGTCGCACAACTGAGGTGATGTTTCATAGGCATGCAGTTTGGTTAGAAGACGATTGTGAGAAACGGTGTCGAAAGCCTTCTGGAAATCTAAAAATATGGAATCAATTTCACAACCCCTGTTGATAGCACTCATTACTTCATGAGTATAAAGAGCTAGTTGTGTTTTGCAAGAATGATATTTTCTGAATCCATGGTGATTTTGTGTAAATAAATAATTTTCTTCGAGGTAAATACAGTATTTGTTCCAAAACCCTACTGCAAATTGATGTTAGTGATATGGACCTTTAATTCAGCGGATTACTCCTACTTCCCTTTTTGGGTATTGGTGTGACTTGAGCAATTTTCCAATATTTGGGTATGAATACCTTTGTGAGTGAGCAGTTTATATAATTGCTAGATATGGTGGAATTGTATTCGCATACTCTGAGAGGAACCTGACTGGTATACAATCAGGAAAGGAGGCCTTGGATTTATTAAGTGATTTAAGCTGCTTTGTTACACCAAGGATATCTACTTCTATGTTTCTCATCTTGGCAGTTGTTCTTGATTGGAATTCAGGAGTATTTACTTCGTCTTCTTTGGTGAAGCAGTTTCGGAAAACTGTGTTTAATAACTCTGCATTAGTGGCACTGTCATCAGTGACGTCACTGTTATTATTTGAGCATGTCATGCCAGCATTCCACCATGCCATTGTTTCCTGGATGGTACTTGGTGGAATGTCAATGAATGAACCCACATGAAGTAGCTAGTTTGTTAAACAAAAAGAACTCAATTTGTTGACCAGGGTCTGATATTACATCTGTTGGGCATCCAAACCTTGAAATTCATGTAGTCAAAATTGCATGTTCAACTGTCTCTGCAGAAATATCCATAACCTGTCAATAGCTGTGAGAATATATTTAAATCCTTCCACTGGGGATAGTGGCCGTATAAGGTCTATGCCAACAAGAGATAAATGGCAGGTCAGTTCTTGAAAGATCAACTGCCAAGACGAAAAGGTTTCAAACCACAAATGGCAATCAAGTTGTGCTTCTAGCCAAACATATCTGTCTGTTACGATATCATGTTGGCTCCAGAATGTAGAAGGACAAGAATTGTGTCACAAACCTGTTTCCTACAATGGAAAGGTATGAAATGTCAGGGTCAATTCTGAGAAATGTCACACCAGATGAGGAAGTTGTACATAGTTTATTGTTTTATATGCACTCCTGTCATTCTTCCATAAGTGAAACCTTCAGGACAGGGATTGGAAATTAAAGACAACCTTTGGTGTAGGTCAGACTTGAACACAATGGTTTCGAAGTGGACAACATCTGAGCACCTTAATACAATGTTTATTTAATAGCTCTTTTATCTTACACAGGCACAGATTGGCATGAATGCAACACAATCCAGTGAAATACTCTTATACACCAGCCTTAAGTCTCTTTGATACATTATTGGCAGTTTACAAATATGCAGCAAAATATTTGGCAAATTTGGAGTTACTGCATTAACACACTCTTTAACAAACTCGAGTAATTAAATCCTTTCAAACCAAAATCTTTAGCTAAACCTGAGTTAATCCAAAACATTTAATGTCATCATTACAACTTAATGAAAGAGCATTATTAAAACTTAAAAACTTTAGCAAATACTATTAATTTTGAAATTGGTCTATAGAGCCAGTGTAGCTCCCAACAGAATGTAACCCAGACCCCAGGCACTGCTCCTTCTGGGAAAATTATTTACACAGTTAAGTGTACTAAATGGATATGGATAGACAAAATTAATATTTGGACAGAAGCCTTACTATCAATATACTAATAACATTGGAATTGGTGAGCAGAGCAAGAGCAGCTCCCAGTTAAACTTAACCCAAACCTCAGGCACTGCTCCTTCTTGTGAAATTATTTACACAGTTAAGAATACTGAAATAGAAAATGATAAGCAAAATTAACATTCAGTCAAGGGCAGAAGCCCTATTAGTAAAATATTGTTGACCATGAAATTGGTCATTGGAGCAAGTGTAGCTGCTGGTTGAGCTTAACCCAGACCTTGGGCACAGCCCCTACTTCTGAAATTATTTACTCAGTTAAGAAAACCAAAACAGACAAGGAATAGGAAAATTAAAATTTACTCTCAGGCAGAAGCCCTATTAACAAAATACTATTAACTATGAAATTGGTCAGCACAGCAAGTGTAGTTCCCAGTTGAACACAACCCAGACCTCAGGCACTACCCCTATGTGAAATTCTTTCTAGTATTAAATATACTAATATAGAAAAACACACACAATTAATGAACTTAAGCCTTCTTAAAATCATACAACTGTCTAACAATTAAAACTTCTTAATCTGATATATAATAAGCAACACACAGTCCACACCAAGCAAGACATTGGGCACTGCCCTATCATAAGAAAAATGACCACAGTGAGTAGAAAGTACCAAATATGTTAAGCTACTATTGGTTAAGTGTTAAGTTAAACAAGTAATTCATGGGCAAGTAAGTAATGAATTTTAATGAGTGTCACCCAAAGGGAACTTGCTGTCTTCCAAACAAATTTAACTAAAAATGCATTAAGTACAATGTCAGGAAACTCAAGGAAATCAGAAAATGTTACAGAATGGGATGTACCCATCCATCACTGAGTACATAAATACACACATACATACCCAAGTTAAAAGAAGTTACCCTGGAGCTGGGAAAGAGCTTCAATAACCCTTAAAGTAAGTTTCTGCAGCCCCAAAGGGTTACAAGGGGTCTACAGATTTGTACAGTCTCAGGAATTAAATCTTGCTTGTTCCCTCACACCTCTGCATCATGCCCACACTTGATGCCAATCAGTTTCACATGCTTCTACAACAGAGAATAGACACAGTTAAAGACGATGCAACTTTAATATTTGCTGAGAACACCTCCACATGGCTACCTTAGCTACAGTTTGTCACTTCTCTCCTGAGAAGACAGCAACGCAGTGACTTGCCCATCCACAAGTGACTTGACATACCTTCAGCCTGTTCCAGAACTGCTGCCTGCTTGACAACCCAGGCCCAGTGATCTACCAAGTGAGCTCAGTGACACCAAAGCACTTACTGCCAAGCTTAAGATCAACACCCCCTGTGTCCTGTAACCAACCTCTTCCTTGACCCATGAGTCCTTATGAAGTTTTTGCAGGTGTGCACATGCATATCAACTGGCAGGAGGCTAAAGTCTTTGCACCAGCAATGCGCTGCTGGCAAGTATTTACATGTTACAGGGTGGACTATACCAAACCATACAGACATAAGCTGAAAGGAGCTGTCCTGGAGCTGGGCATGGGCTTAAAGCGACCTTTAAGGTAAGTTTCTCCAGCACTGATGGGCTACAAGGGCCCATAAATACATACGACTGCAGGAGGTAAACCTTGCCTGTTCCCACATGCTCACTTCAAGATGGCGCACAGTAAAATTGTAACATATTCAAAGCCCACAAAAACTGATACAAATATGAGACTATTATGTGCGAAATGTGTAAAAAATTTTGGCGATAAGGACAATCTGTGCTACTCGTGTGCTGTAAAAGTAAATAACTGTAAAGGTATGTTTACATGATCAAAAACGAAGAACTCTGTTTTGGTGCCACATGGCGATCACAAACTCTTAGCAGACTCAGCATCGAAAGATGAAATAATTAAAGTGTTGAAAGAGGATAGAAATGTTCTGTTAGTGAGAATAAGCGAGCTAGAGCAAGAACGAAGCAAATATGTAAGCAGTGAAAAGTGGTGTACCGTAAAAAGTGCATCGAACACACACAATTTAAAATCGCAACTAAAAATGCACTCGTGTTATAATGTATCTACAATGCCAATGGTATCCAGAAAAAGTGCGTCTAAACAAGTAAGTGCACCTTCAGATAAAGAAACTGTTCTGATGTCAGCTGGTAAAGAGCCAATGCAATGTGTAAGTGTAACTGAAGGCAGTGTTTACACGGCAATCAGCGAAAACGAAACTGTAATGAACGATTCCAATAGTGTTCCAGAAGATAAAGCACCTGAACATATGAAACAAAGTTAAGAGTTAAGGAATGCAGTACGGAATCCGAAAGTTTTAATAGTGAGTGACAGCCAAGGCACATACTGCAGAAACATTCTGGAGACAAAACTAGACACAAAATATGACATTCAAAGTTTTATTAAACCAAATGCTCCTCTCTGTTAAGTTTTTAATCGAACTGACAAATTAGCAGAAGACTTGAACGCAAGTGATACTCTTATATTAATGGCAGGGTCGTACGATACTGAAGACTCCTACAACAACATTGTGGAAAGCATTGATAATGTGTACCAAGTGTTCTCCAATTCAGTAACAAGACAAATATCATTTTGCATCCAGTTCCCAAAAGATTCGACAAAGAATATATAAACAAAAAAATTGACATGGTTAATCATCATTTAGTTCAAACAGTGAACTGCTCAAAATCTTGCAACAAAAGTAGAATATCCATAAACTTTGAAATAGAAAGACTGTCTCGTGATAAATTCACACATCACAGATTCCACTTGAACAGACAGGGGAAGGAGCAAGTATGCAATAGACTGTCTTCATTAATTAAAATTAAAAGACATACAAACCAGATGCATGTATCTCTGAATCGACCAGTCTACCTGAAGAAATCAGTGTTTGACCAAAATAAATACAATGTCAAAACCAGTGCAATACAAGTGCCTAAAATGAAACAAATGCTACTTGACAAGTGGATTACCACTAGAAGCACCACAGCACACGAAAGGCAGGGCCCAGAATCCAGGGAACCGGCTAGCAAGAAGACACCACTCACACCTCAAATCTAGGAGGATTTTTTACAGCTCACAATACTAAATGTAAAAAAGAGGTAAGTGGTCAAGCAAGACACAATATAGTCCCTGATATTACTTTAAATTGTTCCACAAGAATGTTCGGTCTCTTTCCAATAAACTGAAGGAAATACAAATCTTGTTAAATGATATGAGTGATATTTCTGTTTTATGCTTTACTGAGCACTGGCTAAATAGACATGATAGAACTAGCACACCTACCTCAGTTTAAATTAGCTGCCACATTTTGTAGAGAAGTACACAGGCATGGTGGTAGCTGCCATATATGTTCGAGAAGATATAGACTTCACTAACATAACCAAATTTGACAGCTTATCTAAAGAAAGAGACATAGAACTCTCTATAGTAGAACTGCCAACTAGCAATTATGTAATCATCTGTGTATATAGGTCACCAACTGCCGATAAAAAAAGTTTTTTATAATCATATGGAAGAGCTGTTAGAGGACTTCAACACCCGTAAAAAAATATTATCATGTGTGGAGATTTCAATGTTGATTTCTACAAACCCAGTAAATTTAAAGATGAAATCAAAGACTTACTGAAGTCCTTTAACCTAAAACCAACTACAACCAACCCAACTCGCATAACCACTACTTCTGCAACAACCATAGATCAGGTGTTTGTAAATACAGATAAATATATCTGCAACACACAGACTGCAAACACTGATTTAATGATCACAATGCCCAAATACTAACAATCGCTATTCCAGGAAACATGAAAGCCCAGAAAACTACAGCTATTGTGAGGAAGTTTAATAATGAAAACATAGATTACTTTTGTTCTCTCTTGAGAAGACAAATCTGGACATGTTTACAGTTCAAACAACACAGATGACAAGTTTGACAAATTTATGGTCACATACAAACATTTTTTTGAAATAGCCTTTTCCTAAACAAATGTCACATATAAATTCTGTGCACAATCCAAATAAATGGATCACAACAGGAATAAAAATATCATACCAGAATAAAAGGAACTTACATGAATACTCAAAGCAAACCACAAAGCCTGTATTTATCAACTACTTTAAACAATATAAACAAATACTTAGAAAGGTTATAACAAAATCAAAGAAAATGGAAAAAGACAATCAAATAAAAAATTCCAGAAATAAGACTAAAGCAACCTGGAGTATCATAAAAAGAGAAACAGGTACTACATCATTAGCCCACAAAAATATAGAACTTCATGAAAACAACAATAAAATAATCAACCCCACAGTAGTGGCTAATAAATTTAACAACTACTTTTCTAATGTAGCACACCACCTGATTACCAAACATTAAAACTCACAACCAGACAGCAATACACTCCAGTCAGATAAAAAAATTCTTACAAGAACCCTATTCATGTCTCCAACAACACCTGAGGAATTATCTGTCATTATAAAAAGGTTACCCAATAAGTATTCAGCAGGTACTGATGAAATACCAGATATTATCATCAAAGCAAGTGTAACATCTGTCGTAGAACCATTGACGAATATTTTCAGTTCATCATTCGTGAGTGGTATATTCCCAAAAAATCTGAAAACGGTAAAAGTGACACCACTGCACAAGAAAGGGGACAAACATGAAGCTGCAAACTATAGACCTGTATCAGTATTGTCAGGCTTTGGTAAAATTCTTGAAAAAATATTTCTTAGAAGGCTGACAGCCTTTCTAAATAAAGAAAACGTAATAAATGATGCACAACACGGAGTCAGAACTGGCAGATCAACACAGTCAGCTATTTATACCTTCTTAAATGAAATTCTAACTGCAGTAGATAATAAGCAACATGTGTCTGGCATATTTCTTGACCTTAGTAAAGCCTTTGATGTAATTGATCATAATACTCTGTTGCAGAAGCTATGTAATTATGGAATACGAGGCCTGCCAAACAAGTGGATACATTCCTACCTTCATGACCATCAACAGACCACTCAAATAAAATACAAAGACATAAAAACACAAAAAATTGTAATTTTTACAGTAATGCACAAAACATTATGTAAAATTGATGGAAAAACTGTCTCAACAGTGAGCGACACAAAATTTTTAGGTACACATATTCAGTAAAACCTAAAATGGGAGACACATCTTAACCATGTAAATAAAAAGCTAAACACACAATGTACCATGGCAGTATTCAGTCATTGCTGATGTACGGCATTATCTTTTGGGGGAGCTCCGTAGGTACAAACAAAACATTTAGGCTACAGAAAAAGATTGTTAGAACAATAAACCATGCTAAGTACAGAGACTCCTGTAGACCAATATTTAAAAATCTCAATATACTGCCTCTTCCTTGCTTATATATGTGTGAAATATTAAATTTCACAAAAGGAAGTACTTTAAAAGATGGAAATATCTTCAAGTATAACTGTGATTACCACCCTCATGATACTAGGCAGAAGCATTACTCGCATGTCAATACAGTAAGTACAAACATTTGTAAGAGAGGAGTGGGTCATACTGGCATAATGCAGTACAATCGCATGCCATCCTATTTGAAACAGATGCAAAATTTACAAAAGTTTAAAGTGAAACTGAAAGAGTACTTGCTTGACCACTGCTTCTAGGTATTCTGTTTCTGAGTTTTTAGAGTATCAGAAAAGTGTAGTGTAACTGCTCAAATAGTCTTAATGAGTCTATCATTTTAGTTAATTATATTAACTTTGTCATCAATATTCAACATGTATTCAATAATTTTTAATTATTTATCCTTTCAAAATAACAATGTGTATGGTGTTGTATATACTGTACAATCCTGACTTGTCCCACATCGTTTGTGCAAAATATGTACCTAAACACGATTTACAGGACCAATAAAGAAATACAAATACACACTAATGCCAACCAATTCCAAATGCTTCTACAACAGAGAAAAGACACTGTTAAATACTATGCAACTTTAATATTCCCTGAGAACACCTCCACATGGCTACCTTAGGTACACAAATAACTGCCTCTAATAATTCCACCATGTGCACACACCTCCTTTTTTAAAAACCTACACGAGTGAGTGCTTACAATCCTGCAGACTCACATGGAATCCACAGACAAATGTAACATCAACATCCACTCTTAAGGTAATATTTGAGGGGGGGGGGGGGGGGGGAGACAACCTCACCAGTTGCTACTCCCAGTCAGTCCCTTCTGCATCTCCTAACTTAATTTGGCTTAAGCAAACCTTGCTCCTTTTGTGGGCTTGCATATCCTCAGCAATGATCAACAACATGAGAAGGCAGAAGGGAATGGAAGGTACTGCATTAAAGACACACAATGTGTATCCATGGGACATGTGGCCTGTAAATGAAAAAAATGTCATGATGACCCCTCCATTAGCAAGATTCTGGACTAGTCCCTCATTCAGATCTCTGGGAGGGGACTGCCAAGGGGGACATGACCATAGGATAAAGACTGAATAACCAATGAAAGGATAATGTATGAGCTGGGGTGCAGATTGTCAGAAGTTTGAATGTGGTAGGGAAGCTAGAAAACCTGAAAAGGGAAATGCTAAGGTTCAGTCTAGATATGCTGGAAAGAAGGCAAGGACTTCCAGTCAGACAAGTACACGGCAATATCAACAGCAGCAGCAAATGGTATAATGGGGTTACAAATCATTATGAACAGTAAGGTGGGGCAGAGAGTGAGTTACTGTGAACAGTGGAAGGGTTGTTCTCATCAGAACTGACAGTAAACCAACACCAACAACAATAGTTCACAAGCAGAAGATGAAGAGACAGAGAAAGTATATCAGGATATTGAATGGGTAATCCAGTACATAAAGTGAGATGAAAATCTAACAGTCATGGTGGACTGGAATGTGACTGTAAGGAGTAGAGGAAAGCGTTATGGGAGAATATGGGCTTGGGACAGGGAATGAAGTAGGAGAAAGACTAACTGAGTTTTGCAATAAATTTCAGATTGAAATAGTGAATACCCTGTTAAAGAATGACAAGAGGAGGAGGTATACTTGGAATAGGCTGGGAAATACAGGAAGATTTCAACTAGCTCACATCATGATCGGGCACAGATCCCGAAATCAGATACTGGAATCTAAGGCATACCCAGGGTCAGATATAGACTCAGTTCAAAATTTGGTAATGACGAAGAGTAGGCTGAAGTTTAAGAGATTAATACAGAAGAATTAATGGACAAAGAAGTGGGATGTAGAAGTACTAAGGGATGAAGAGAAATGCTTGTAATTCTCTGAGGCAATAGATACTGCTATAATGAATAGTTCAATAGGCTGTCCAGTTGAAGATAAATGGACATCTCATAAAGGGCAGTCACAGAAGTTGGAGAGAAAAATGAAGATACAAGGAAGCTGATTGTGAAGAAACCATGGATAACAGAAGAAATGCTTCGGTTGACAGATAAAAGAAGGAAGTACCAAAATGTTCAGGGAAATTCAGAAATACAAGTTCCTTAGGAATGAAATAAACAGGAAGTGCAGGAAGCTAAGGCAAAATGGCTACATAAAAAATGGGAAGAAATCAAAAAAGAAAGGATTGTCAGAAGGACTTACTCAGTATATAGAAAAGTCAAATTGCAAGGGCAATAACATTAGGAATGCAATGGGAGTTCCACTGTCAAACACAGAAGAGAGAGTGGGTAGGTGGACAGAGTACACTAAGCACCTCTATAAGAAGGAAGACTTACTTGGTGATATGATAGAAGAAGAAACAGGAGTCAATGGAAAGGCATAGGGGATCCAGTATTAGAATCAGGATTTAGAAGAACTTTGGAAGACATAAAATCAAATAAAATGAGGCCCAAGATACAGATAACATTCCATCACAATTTCTAAACCATTGGGGCAAGTGGCAACAAAAGATTATTCTCGCAATTAATACTGGATAGGATTATTTGTAACCAGGAGAACAAGAACTTTTCAGAAAATCTGGACTCTTTATTGCCTATTAGCTAATAACTTGCTCTTCTGTGTGACAAAATTAAATATAGGATACCTAAAACCAGTAAAGACAAGAGACAGGCAAGGCAGCACACATTTCTTCAATCCTTAGGTCCTAGCAATTTGTCTATCTAATCTTGCTACAGCTTTACATGGCGGGCTTTCCTTTCTGCGAAAGAACTATTACCTTATCAAAGTTTGTCAAACGTTTTGCTACATGAAAAATAGAAATGTCGTTGTCTAATACTGAAAAAGCTGTTAATGCGAATAGTACCCAAGACTGGTATGGTTTCTTGATCTGATAACGTCTATTTTGGATAAAACAAAGGCCTTTCTAATATTGCAGCAACTGTAACACACCAAATAAGCGAGACTGTTTTGGCAATGATGATCATTTTTATAATACAACAGAATATAATTCACGCAGTAGCAACACGAATACCTATTTAGCCAACTATAAGCAAAAAGCTTTACATTAGCAAATAGTTTCACATTTCATTTATATGCTCCAGTTTCTCATGCACGAGACCGAAAAGTAGAACAACGAAATTTTGGAATCGTCATAGTCTTCCACAATTTGTGTTCCAACAAACAGTTTTGTCATCACTAATTCTGTAACTATTCCTACGACTGTCAAAACTCATTCTCCCGTTAACTTTACTAACCCTTCCACAATCACCGGTTTAGTTATCCAGCGATTATTCTCCGGTTAGGTGTTATTACGTGTTCGTACAATGCGTTTTCCACGCTACTCCCAGAATGGAACTTAAGCAGCTGCTAGCTGGGGACTAAAACTGGCCCTATCTCATCTAGCGATCTGGCCAAAAAATTTCTGTCAAAATTTCACTTTCTTAGATACAACAAGGAGATAATACGTAATCTTTCTTACCTGTTAGTCGTTTATTTCCACTCTGGTAATCTGAATCTATGGATTTTGCTAATAATTTTAACGACACTGAACAGTCGCAAACCGAATCAACCACATAAACAAGCAGCAATTGGCATTCACCGGTTTGCCTTTATTCCGCTCAGCTCGTGTAGCCCCGTCCCGTTTTGTCTGCAGGAAAGTTTATTTCTAGATGTGACGAGGATTCCCCTGGAAGAGACATCACGTACACTATGCACGCGTTCAATAACCAACTTATAATTCATTAAGAATTCAACTTAGAATGTGTTCAAAAACCAGCGGGGGAGGATTTCAAAATCATATGAATAATCGATAGACCGACGCGCGCTGAATGCTAGGTGCTTTGTGAAACAAGGTTTTCTCCACAAGAATAAGAATTTGTCCCCTTGCCCCGAAATTGCCGCCTGGTTCAGATACCCCCGGTTTGCCGGCATCCCCCACTAAATCCGGGTCTGCTGCGCACGCTCCAATCTGGCGCCTTCGGTGCGCCAGTCAAATTTTTCCGGGTACCCCATGTGGCTGGTTGCTGCTACATACTCAGTCACAGTTCTGTAGCCAGTAAAGGGAGAAGGTACCACTCATACGCAACTCAAATGCGCTTGTGCATGAGCCCACTTGTTACTGATTAAATGAGTCTAATGTAAACAGTTATGACGTCATGCTCATTGGAGGCAATTTGTTGTTATGAAGCATTGCATAGTCTTCCGAAAGCCTTTGACACATTTTGCTGGCTAAAATGGCTCTGAGCACTATGGGACTTAACATCTGTGGTCATCAGTCCCCTAGAACTCAGAACTACTTAAACTTAACTAACCGAAGGACATCACACACATCCATGCCCGTGGCAGGATTCGAACCTGCGACCGTAGCAGTCGCACGGTACCGCACTGAGCACCTAGAACCGCTAGACCACCACCATTTTGCTGTTCACAGATGCTTGTACGAGTACTGTATTATTATATAGGGCGCATTTCCTTTGCAATTTAAGTTTTATTTTCGTTTTTTTCCTCTCGTTCATGTTTTAATGCTGCAGTATTTTTCTGCAGTAGCGGGATACAGTAATATCCTTTGTTACAGTATTGGTTCTTACCAGTCAAAATTACAAAAATTTAACTGAAAACTAAAACAACGAAAAATTCCCTGAATTCTAAAAAATTCCTGGGTTTTTCGCGGTTTTCTCCCAGTTGAAAAAATTCCCGGGTTTTTCCCGAATCACGCAGTTGTCCCGGGTTGTATACACCCTGAAAATGCATTTTGTGCTGCAGCTTCAGTTGTAACTTACATTTGAGTATTACAGAGCTTTAGTAGTAGTATTCTCATTCTAAAAAGTCATTCGCCCTAAATTTCAATGTACACACATGAACAATTCTGTAATAAATTAAAAGCCTATATCCAGATTCCAGGAGGAGGAAAATGCTCTGCTAACTATGTCAACTAAATCTGCATTTGTGAGTTACAGTTACTGTAGTGTACATTACAACTATCGTACTGTGTTACATTTAGTTTGCCTTTGAACAAGAGAGTATGTTGTCTGCATTTGTCATAAATTAACACCATTTTCCTCTTCATAAGTGATCATAACATTCCAGGAATTCAGTTATTTATATCTCAGGTTTTTCTGTTGCTTTAAAAGAAATCTCATTTTGCATACTAATTGCTTCCGTTCTTGTAATACATGCAGTATAACACATACTGAAAAAAACCCAGCAAGCTTAGCTTGAAATTATTTTTTACTGTTGTGTAAAACATTTTACACCAGTTATAATACATGTCAACTGTGATTGCTGTTTTCAGGCACTGGATGAGCTAGTTGCTGTTCATAAGTAGCTGGAAATTGTCCTGCCTGTCAGGCAACTGGAAGCTCAAATGACTGTGTGTGTTGAGAAGGCTACCAAGAGATGTGCGTCATAGATACCAAGGGCACCTCATGTATTATTTCCTCCTATGGATACAGTCTCCTCTACGGGAGGTATAGGATCTATCATTCATCTGCTTGATTGTGATGGGCATGTCAGTGTAGGAAGCAATGACAATGGAGAATTCAGGGCATTACATGCAGTCCCCTAACCAACAAATTAAGAGGGCTATCTTCCACTGAAGCAGATTGAACCACTGAGACACACTTGACCTGTTGGAAAGCCTACCATGTCCCCTATCAATGGGGGGCAAACACAAAAGGGAAGGATCAGCAGTTCAAAGTGTGGCGAATGATGAAACCTATAGGGAAAATGAAGAAAGGGATGGGGACTATCAATTTATTCATTTAATATGTATGCCAGGAGGCTGAATTCAACGTATTCAAGAGTTCTGTTACGGTAACCATTGACGAAAGATGGTAAAACCAACTCAAGATTGTGGTGCCCATTAGAACAAACAATGCCTGTTGTCTGGGCACAAAGTCATCCTTGGAGCATTCTAATGACTGGCATATATGGTTGAGAAGACCAACTTTGTCCACAGAATTTCAACAGAACTCACAATCTGTAGCATTATGTCCAGAGCTGATGGCTGCCTCGTGATTTTGAGTTGAGAATATGGCTAACATGGAAGCCAACTTACATGTTCCTCTTTACCTGGTGCGAAAATAAGTTCTTTGTAAGGCAAAAAAGAGAGAGTTCAGTTTAAGAAATATGTAAGCATTGTTGATTGACATCAGAGCTATTTCAGGAGTGACAGATTTTGCATCGTTTTGTGTTCAATTACTGAAGAGAGTCAGAGGAAACTACTACAGTACCCATGTTTACATCACAAGTCTAAAGTGTGAATGAAAAACATTAACTATAATGGAAGTGCAAACAGGTACACTATAGTCAGAAGGACGAACCATTGAGAGTTTCAGAACACAGCAAATCTAGAAAAAAATGTAAGAGAAAAGTGTCCAAGTTGCAAGAAAATCAAAATTTACAGTGAGAATATATGCATCTCACATTATGTAATAGCAAAAGTGATTGAAATATGTAATGTGAAAAAAGAAAACGCATAAGTGAGCTTGAGTGTACAGCAACAATAACTTACCACGATTACTCATGTGTTTTGAAAAAAGCATTTATTCATGTGGAAACTGTTCTATGAAGGGAATCATGTATTTTAGGTGCAAACTGACATCATTATAGCTTTGTGAAAGCTAAAAAAAAGAAAATATGGGTATGCACAAAATGTGATGCTTACATAGCTTGTATACATGGAAGAATCCTGGAGATACTAAAAGGTATCAGACAGATTATATAATGGTAAGACAGAGATTTAGGAATCAGGTTTTAAATTGTAGGACATTTCCAGGGGCAGATGTGGACTCTGACCACAATTTATTGGTTATGACCTGTAGGTTAAAACTGAAGAAACAGCAAAAAGGTGGGAATTTAAGGACATGGGATCTGGATAAGCTGAAAGAACCAGAGGTTGTACAGAGTTTCAAGGAGAGCATAAGGGAACAATTGACAGCAATGGGGGAAAGAAACACAGTAGAAGAAGAATGGGTAGCTCTGAGGGATGAAGTAGTGAAGGCAGCAGAGGATAAAGTAGGTAAAAAGACGAGGGCTGCTAGAAATCCTTGGGTAACAGAAGAAATATTGAATTTAATTCATGAAAGGAGAAAATATAAAAATGCAGTAAATGAAGCAGGCAAAAAGGAATACAAACGTCTCAAAAATGAGATCGACAGCAAGTGCAAAATGGCTATGCAGGGATGCCTAGAGGACAAATGTAAGGATGTAGAAGCTTATCTCACTAGGGGTAAGATAGATACTGCCTACAGGAAAATTAAAGAGACCTTTGGAGAGAAGAGAACCACGTGTATGAATATCAAGAGCTCAGACGGCAACCCAGTTCTAAGCAAAGAAGGGAAGGCGGAAAGGTGGAAGGAGTATATAGAAGGTTTATAGAAGGGCGATGTACTTGAGGACAATATTATGGAAATGGAAGAGGATGTAGATGAAGACGAAATGGGAGGTAAGATACTGCGTGAAGAGTTTGACAGAGCACTGAAAGACCTGAGTCGAAACAAGGCCCCCGGAGTAGACAACATTCCATTAGAACTGCTGACGGCCTTGGGAGAGCCAGTCATGACAAAACTCTACCAGCTGGTGAGCAAGATGTATCAGACAGGTGAAACACCCTCAGACTTCAAGAAGAATATAATAATTCCAATCCCAAAGAAAGCAGGTGCTGACAGATGTGAAAATTACTGAACTATCAGTTTAATAAGTCACAGCTGCAAAATACTAACGCTAATTCTTTACAGACGAATGGAAAAACTGGTAGATGCGGACCTCGGGGAGGATCAGTTTGGATTCCGTAGAAATGTTGGAACACGTGAGGCAATACTGACCTTATGACTTATCTTAGAAGAAAGATTAAGAAAAGGCAAAACTACGTTTCTAGCATTTGTAGACTTACAGAAAGCTTTTGACAATGTTGACTGGAATATTCTCTTTGCAATTCTAAAGTTGGCAGGGGTAAAATACAGGGAGCGAAAGGCTATTTACAATTTGTACAGAAACCAGATGGCAGTTATTAGAGTCGAGGGGCATGAAAGGGAAGCAGTGGTTGGGAAAGGAGTGGGACAGGGTTGTAGCCTCTCCCCAATGTTATTCAATCTGTATATTGAGCAAGCAGTAAAGGAAACAAAAGAAAAATTTGGAGTAGGTATTAAAATTCATGGAGAAGAAGTAAAAAGTTTGAGGTTCACCGATGACATTGTAATTCTGTCAGAGACAGCAAAGGACTTGGAAGAGCAGTTGAATGGAATGGACAGTGTTTTGAAAAGAGGATATAAGATGAACATCAACAAAAGCAAAACAAGGATAATGGAATGTAGTCAAATTAAATCGCGTGACACTGAGGGAATTAGATTAGGAAATGAGACACTTAAAGTAGTAAAGGAGTTTTGCTATTTAGGAAGTAAAATAACTTATGATGGTCGAAGTAGAGAGGATATAAAATGTAGGCTGGCAATGGCAAGGAAAGCGTTTCTGAAGAAGAGAAATTTGTTAACATCGAATATAGATTTATGTATCAGGAAGTCGTTTCTGAAAGTATTTTATGGAGTGTAGCCTTGTATGGAAGTGAAACATGGACGATAATTAGTTTGGACAAGAAGAGAATAGAAGCTTTCGAAATGTGGTGCTACAGAAGAATGCTGAAGATTAGATGGGCAGATCACGTAACTAATGAGGAGGTATTGAATAGGATTTGGGAGAAGAGAAGTTTGTGGCACAACTCGACTAGAAAAAGGGATCGGTTGGTAGGACATGTTTTGAGGCATCAAGGGATCACAAATTTAGCATTGGAGGGCAGCGTGGAGGGTAAAAATCGTAGAGGGAGACCAAGAGATGAATACACTAAGTAGATTCAGAAGGATGTAGGTTGCAGTAGGTACTGGAAGATGAAGCAGCTTGCACAGGATAGAGTAGCATGGAGAGCTGCATCAAACCAGTCTCAGGACTGAAGACAACAACAACAACAACAACAACAACAACAACAACAATACATAGGCCAAAAGCTCATGAAGAAAGCATAAACAAAATTGTCACAGTGTTAATTGATGAAATCATTGAGTCAAAAAATAATAGTCTTGAGATTAAGGATGACAACATAGACTCACTATGAAGGAATAGAAAGGAAGACAACAAATACATCAGTGAACAAGAACAATTATTAAAATGTACAAATCAAGAACCAAAGTTCGATGTTCTGGATACATGTGAGGATAAAGAAAGGGCCAAAAACAATACAAATATGACAAAAACAGGTGTAAGTGAAGAACAAAACATGAAAGGTATATATAAAGTCAACTGTATTAGGCCTGAACCGAATAAAAAAAATGTTGCTGGTGACGAATCAAACTCACAAAGAAAAAGTACAGCACTAAACACATGCAAAGTTGGAAACGAAGGGACAGTGACTATTCTGGATGACCATCATGGTTGTGTTATAACCAAATTCATTAGAAGAAACTTTAGTGTAAAGCTCTTTACCTTTATTAAATGTGGTACCATGTCAGCTGAAATAGTGAAGACGACAAAATCCTAAAAAGCAAGCAGTTTGAATTCGAATGATGTTATTGTGTTAATAGGAGATTCTGATGACATATACAGAGACCAATCACATACGGTTGTCACAGCTGTAAAAAACTGCCTGGAAAACCAAAAAAACACAAATGTGATAACTATAAACATTCCATAACAATGGGATTTACCACCATAGTTGTAGGTTAACACTGAAATCTGCAGCACAAACCTGCAAATAAAAAATGAGTGTAGCACTTTTAAGATTATACAAAAGGATGACGGTCCCATACAAAGCATGGACTACACCTCAACTAAATAGGAAAACAGTTTGTGGCAATGAAAATAGTCTCTACTGCAGGACAACTAATGATCACAGGTGAAAACAAAGCAGCAGGTAAGCAGTTGCCAATTTCTAACAGGATAACAACAAAATGAAGGAATGAGATGAAAACACCTTCAAAAGCAAGGACTATATGTACTAAAGCAACTTTTACAAATTGCAACAGGCAATTAATGCTAACGCTATCAAGACGATACTTTGTCCCTGACAGCCATCAATCAAACAAGGACAGTACACAAAATATATCTACCAATGAACAATTGAGTCCTCTAAAATCTTTGGCTGAAAGCAATCTAAACTCGAAAAGCTCCAGAGAAGAATCAAAATCAACACTAGCAGCACCGGAATGCACCCAGGAAATGTGCATCAGATCCAGAAAAAATATAGCAAAATTATTAACTGGAATAACGGCAGCAAGCAACCAGAGAATGAAACAGAGACCAGGAAGAGCTACAATACAGGATGAGGAAAGCATGTGAAGAGATCCATCCCATATGTAAGTCACAGGTCTCAGCCTAAAAATGACCAGTGTCATTATATTTATAAGAAATCCCCCTTCTCTGCACAGAAACAAATAGCATCATCAGGTTTAAAACGTCCAAAAATTGACAGACATAAAGCACTCAGTGCTGCAAATCAGTATGTGCAGCATATGGAACAAAATAATAGAATTAGAAAATTATTGTAGGAGTAAGAAAGTTGATATAGTTTGTGTATTGGAACACTGGTTAATTGAATCTGAAATTAATGTTTTGGGTCCTCAAGGATATGTTGTGGCCAACATTATGTGTAGGGAAAAAAATTAAAAAAATGGTGGAGTTGTCATGTTTCTCAGAGACGGTCTGAAATTCACAAACGTTGATATAAGCCAGTTTCGTTCAGAAGCAGATTGTGAGTTCAGCTGCTTAAAGTTGATAGACGAGAATATGATAGTTCTACATCTCTATAGCTCTCTCAATGGAACAGTAGAAGTATTCCTGAAAAATTTTGAACTTGTTGTGAAAAAAGAAAATCATGCAAAAAAGAAAATACAGCTATCTGCAGTGACTTCAATATAGAAATGTCAGACTCTGGCAAGCAAGTATCAAGAACTTGTTTGAATATCTTAAGGTCATTAAATTTATTCTGTACAAATAAAAGTGCTACTCAGAAAGAAGCCTGCTATGATAGTATTATTGTTAGCTTCTCTAGTGAGATTTTTACTGTCAGTCATGCTGATGTTTTTCTGACATTGAACCATTACTTCTCACATACTACAGCAACACCACATATGACAAAAATGAGGTGACTTGGTTGAGAGATCAGAAACATGAGATTGTGAACTTGTTTGCTGATAGACTGAGTAACGAGACTTTTTGTATGAAACACAGATTGGACAAACTGATGTAGAAACTGTGTTTGACAGATTCTTTAGCAAATATATTGAAGTGTGGTACACTTGTTCACCCCCAAGAAAAACTAAGTTCAAATGTAAGGCTAAAAAAAAAGTTAGCAAATTGGTGTACTAAAGAACTTGAAAACATTAGGGAACAAATGTCCTTATTGTGAAATGCATATAAAACGAACTGTGAGAGTGACACTAAACCGGCTGATATACATTATAGAAAGTATCTGAAGTATAAAAATTTATAAAACTAAGCTGCTTAAAGAGAAAAACTTTGCGTATGAAAGGTTTATAGAAACTGCACTGTGCAAAGCAGCATGGTAGATTATCAGACAAGAACACTTCCCTAACCATACACAGAAAGTATCACTTGAACCAGGCCAACTGAATGACTTCTCTGTGTCTTCAGTGAAAGAAACCAGAAACAGAATATACTTGAGCAACACATCTGCAAGAGAACTACTTGGTAAGCAGCTGCCAGTGAAACAGCCTTTTCAGTGGAAAATTACCACATCTACTGATGTAATCAAACTAGTAAAAAGATTTTCCAACTATAAAACTATAGAAATAACTGGCTATGCAACTACATTGTCAAGGAAAATATTCATTTTATCTGTGAGCCATTAACCTTCGTTTTTAACAAATGTCTCCAGTTTGGAATTTTCCTTCCCTCATTAAACATTTCAAAAGATATACCAGCTTTAAAAAAAAAGACAAATTTCCCAAAACATTATCGACCAGTCCCAGTAGTTCCAGTAATTTCCAAAATATTTGAAATTCTTATATACAATCAATTTAAGTTATTGTTTTTAGGAAAATAACATCCCTTTGAACAAACAGTTTTGTAAGAGATGAGGAAAAATTACCCCTTCAGCAGTTCTTGACATTGTGAACCAGATAATCACTGCTTTTGAAAAATTTGGATAAAGCCTCAATGGTTTTATGTGATGTAAGTAAGGCCTTTGATTGTACCCCTTATGAAATATTGCTTGAGAAACAAGAATTTTATGGAGTACAAACTACAGAACTAAAAATAATTGCTTCATGCTTAAGCCACAGAAAACAATATGTACAGTGAGAAATAGATATTCTGTATGAAACAAGTAGAGGCAGGGGTACCACAAGGATCAGTTCCTGGCTCATTCTTCTTCATAACTGCCATCAATGATTTGCCACATAATGTTCGTCAATCTGTGGTCTGCTATGCAGATGATGCAACAGTAATTGCAGCTCACCAAGACACATCAGCATTACAAGAAATGTCATTGGACTCACTAAATGCTGTGGTAAAAGATGCAGAATCTTATGTTAGGACTACCTAATGATATAGGAACTAGAACAATTGAACTTTTAGAATTCCATATTGACATTTGCAAAACAATATTATGGGTAACATACCTAATGTGGAAACTGAGAGATTTACTTACTCCTAACTACTTAAGATTGACATATTTTGGATTGTTCCAGTCCCACATTTCTTACAGACTGCTAATATGGGGCCACTCTACACATATAAGTGATATAATGAAGATAAAAAAAAAGTAATAAGAGAAATGTGCAAGGCTGGACAAACAGATAACTGCAAACTATATAGTTGGCTGACTGAAAATCCATTTTATAATATAACAGAATTTTTTGATGCAGAAACGTGAACATATGTTAAAATTAAAAATATATGGCTAAATGTTTGTAGTGGGTAATTCAGTATAAATGCTTGTAATTCTGTATATAATTAAGCAAAAATGTCTGTGATTGAGCACTTAATAAAGGACACCAAAAATACACTCCTGGAAATTGAAATAAGAACACCGTAAATTCATTGTCCCAGGAAGGGGAAACTTTATTGACACATTCCTGGGGTCAGATACATCACATGATCACACTGACAGAACCACAGGCACATAGACACAGGCAACAGAGCATGCACAATGTCGGCACTAGTACAGTGTATATCCACCTTTCGCAGCAATGTAGGCTGCTATTCTCCCATGGAGACGATCATAGAGATGCTGGATGTAGTCCTGTGGAACGGCTTGCCATGCCATTTCCACCTGGCGCCTCAGTTGGACCAGCGTTCGTGCTGGACGTGCAGACCGCGTGAGACGACGCTTCATCCAGTCCCAAACATGCTCAATGGGGGACAGTTCTGGAGATCTTGCTGGCCAGGGTAGTTGACTTACACCTTCTAGAGCACGTTGGCTGGCACGGGATACATGCGGACGTGCATTGTCCTGTTGGAACAGCAAGTTCCCTTGCCAGTCTAGGGATGGTAGAACGATTGGTTCGATGACGGTTTGGATGTACCGTGCACTATTCAGTGTCCCCTCGTCAATCACCAGAGGTGTACGGCCAGTGTAGGAGATCGCTCCCCACACCATGATGCCGGGGGTTGGCCCTGTGTGCCTCGGTCGTATGCAGTCCTGATTGTGGCGCTCACCTGCACGGCGCCAAACACGCATACGACCATCATTGGCACCAAGGCAGAAGCGACTCTCATCGCTGAAGATGACACGTGTCCATTCGTCCCTCCATTCACGCCTGTCGCGACACCACTGGAGTCGGGCTGCATGATGTTGGGGCGTGAGCGGAAGATGGCCTAACGGTGTGCGGGACCGTAGCCCAGCTTCATGGAGACGGTTGCAAATGGTCCTCGTCGATACCCCAGGAGCAACAGTGTCACTAATTTGCTGGGAATTGGCGGTACGGTCCCCTACGGCACTGCGTAGGATCCTACAGTCTTGGAGTGCATCCGTGCGTCGCTGCGGTCCGGTCCCAGGGCGACGGGCACGTGCACCTTCCGCCGACCACTGGCGACAACATCGATGTACTGTGGAGACCTCACGCCCCACGTGTTGAGCAATTCGGCGGTACGTCCACCCGGCCTCCCGCATGCCCACTATACGCCCTTGCTCAAAGTCCGTCAACTGCACATACGGTTCACATCCACGGTGTCGCGGCATGCTACCAGTGTTAAAGACTGCGATGGAGCTCCGTATGCCACGGCAAACTGGCCGACACTGACGGCGGCGGTGCACAAATGCTGCGCAGCTAGTGCCATTCGACGGCCAACACCGCGGTTCCTGGTGTGTCCGCTGTGCCGTGCGTGTGATCATTGCTTGTACAGCCCTCTCGCAGTGTCCGGAGCAAGTATGGTGGGTCTGACACACCGGTGTCAATGTGTTCTTTTTTCCATTTCCAGAAGTGTATCTTAAGACTTAAAGTGTATAGTTAACATCTGTAATTGTGTATACAACTAAACATACCGGGATTATGTATAAGACATAAACCCTATTCTGTTATGTTAATGGTCAATGGCAAATAAAGATGAAAATAAAAAGTTGAATGAACTGAGTGGGAGGCCTGAAGCAGAAACTGGTGGCTCCCAACCCCAACTAATGGGATAACAGTATACATCAGTATTTTGTGATGCACCTTCACATATCCTTGACTTCCGGAAGGCATTCGATACAGTTCCGCACTGTCGCCTGATAAAGTAAGAGCCTACAGAATATCAGACCAGCTGTGTGGCTGGATTGAAGAGTTTTTAGCAAACAGAACACAGCGTCTACAGACGTTAAAGTAACCTCTGGTGTACCACAGGGGAGTGTTGTGGGACCATTGCTTTTCACAATATATATAAATGACCTAGTAGATAATGTCGGAAGTTCCAAGCAGCATTTCGCGGATGATGCTGTAGTATACAGAGAAGTTGGAGCATTAGAAAATTGTAGTGAAATGCAGGAAGATCTGCAGCGGATAGGCACTTGGTGCAGGAACTGGCAACTGACCCCGTAACATAGACAAATGTAATGTATTGTGAATACATAGAAAGAAGGATCCTTTATTGTATGATTATATGATAGCGGAACAACCACTGGCAGCAGTTACTTCTGTAAAATATCTGGGAGTGTGCGTGCAGAACGATTTGAAGTGGAATGATCATATAAAATTAATTGTTGGTAAGGCAGGTGCCAGGTTGAGATTCATTGGGAGAGTCCTTAGTAAATGTAGCCCACCAACAAAGGAGGTGGCTTACAAAATACTCGTTCGACTTATACTTGAGTATTGCTCATCGGTGTGGAATCCATACCAGGTCGGGTTGATGGAGGAGATAGAGAAGATCCAAAGAAGAGCGGTGCATTTCGTCACAGGTTTATTTGGTAACCGTGATAGCATTACGGAGATGTTTAGCAAACTCAAGAGGCAGACTCTGCAAGAGAGGCGCTCTGCATCGCGGTGTAGCTTGCTCGCCAGGTTTCGAGAGGGCGCGTTTCTGGATGAGGTATCGAATATACTGGTTCCCCCTACTTATACCTCCCGAGGAGATCACGAATGTAAAATTAGAGAGATTCAAGCACGCACGGAGGCTTTCAGACAGTCGTTCTTCCCGCGAACCATACGCGGCTGGAACAGAAAAGGGAGGTAATGACAGTGGCACATAAAGTGCCCTCCGCCACACACTGTTACAGAGTATAAATGTAGATGTAGATCACTTCAAAAGGTGTACTCTTGAACATTTTTCTCTGCATTTTCAGACCATGAAGTGTTTGATTGTATCGGAGGAGACTTCAATTATCCAACGATCAAATGGGATAATTACAGTTCTGCAAGTGGTTTACATGACAAAACACCCTGAGTACCGGTAACAATACTAAAGGCCTTCTCTGAAAACTACCTAAAACAGGTAGTTTGTAAGTCCCCTCATGATGGAAATGTGTTGATTTTAATGGCAACAAATAGACCTGATTCTCTTGATGATGTCCATGTTGAAACTGGTATCAGTAAGAGTGATGAGACTGTAGCAATATTGATTACAAAAATGTAAAAGGCAACTAAAACAAACAGATTTGTGTGTTCAAAAAATTAGATACAGATGATAATAATAATAATAATAATTATTATTGTTGTTGTTGTTGTTGGTGGTGGTGTTGTTGTTGTTGTTGTTGTTATTATTATACCTCAACCAGCTGCAGATGAAACACACAGACTCAGCAAAGACACTGCTTAGCAGTAAACCATCTAACATTAACTTAAAAGGTGAGAAGAACACTTTATCAAAAATTCTGATTAAGACATTCCAATTCTTCCACTAGATGTGGACAGTGCTACAGTGGTGATGAGGAAAGAATAATACCACATTAAATTTGGGATATATTGCACCAACAAAGATACAGAGAGCTTCCACAGCATCTGAACTTAGTGCAATGAACAAGCTAACAAAAGCTGCCTCCAATTTCTCCTGCAGCTACTTGTATGAAAAACTGATCATTTTACCAAAAAATTAAAATCGTGCAGGTTGAATCCAACAAATATTAGGGTCAATTTCGATGTTGAATAACTCTTTTTTGTTCCTCTTAATAAAGTGATATTACACTTGGAAGTTTATTTCACAAAGGATATGGTAGATCTCTCTAAAGACTGTCCCTCATACCCTAAATTTCAATGGGACAATAAATTCTATGAGGAAAATGATGACATGACCATGGGGGACAGCCCAGTTACAATGAATTACTATATGGAAAAATGTGAAGAAACAGCTCTTCAGACAGTCAAAAATTGAACCCTTGTTGGTTTGGTTATGAGACTGGTATTTTCATGATTACCTTAAGGGGAAAACTCTAAATTTTCAAAATGACAATTGTACTATAAAGTTTACAGTGAGAAAAAGTCAAAATTCATTGTTGGATCTAAAGGCACACAGAAAATCTGATGTAATTTTAAGGCTGAAGTCTACAGAATGCCCATTCAAATGTACAGAAGCCTTTAAAAAACCTTCATTCACTATACCAAGCAGAAATTGGTGTACCAGACTAGAATCTGCAACACAATCTACTTGGAATAGAGCTCCATCATTTAAGAACTGACGACCTGGATCTTCTAGTGAAAAAGAACCAACCAGAAAAGCTTTTCTCCCATTCATAAACATCATCAAAGACGGTAAAATTAGAGTATTAAGAAGAAACGGGTATTGGTACAGTGTTTAAACCACCAAAATAGGAGTGTGACTATTTGAAACCTTTAAAGGACCTACACATGCCACTTACCACAGTAGAAGTATATAATATCCCTTCCACAGGTGCACAAGTTTACGCAGAAAATACAAAAAAAATGCATTATCATGCAACTTATGGAACACAAGGTCAATTTTTGTCTGGGAAATACAGATAAATCTGCAGTAGCAAATCTTGCATTGGGACCAGGGAACTACGAAATTTGTTACTCCATTACTGTGGTTTTATCGGGCTCCAATCATTATCACACTATGATGTGGAAGGAGGCCACAGAAATTCAAAGGCATAAACACAACTTTAATAGAAAAGGAGGAGGATTGAAATTAGACCAGTTGTGGACCTTAGTGCTAAATAAAGTACACAATGCCACTATGAGCATCATAACACACATCAGTGTGACGGACCTTGGGCAGCAGTCTGTCATGACCCAACTGTAGTGTAGATTGTATGGAGTTTGGCTAGCTGGGGACTGTCTAAATTTGTAACTGCCATCTATAGATTGCAGTTAACAATCTAAGTAATTATAGAACCGGCATCTCCATCACCAGGAGATGAAACATTAACCACAGAAATATGCCGCAGACCACACATTCCAGCTAGTACGCCTGCTTGGGAGCAGCAGTCAGTGTCGGCACAGCCAGAAATGAGTGGGCAAACTTGCACCCGGGCTATAGCGTATGCAGTCATGTTCTACTGATTGAGAGAAGCAGACAAACTGAAAAGCACTTGTGACTAAAGATTTAGCCACAATGGCAGCACCGTCATTTTTATGTTTGAGAAATAGGGAAAGAAGGTAGTAATAGCATACAACCCAGTATTCTAACAAACATAATGCTGTCACAAATACATGCCAAAATGTTAAGGCCCTAGTTAGCAACATTAAATGTAGACCAAACTTTTTGTTTAAAGAAACTCCTCTGCTTTTTTGCCAGCGTATATTGACAGTGTAGTATGAATCCACTTTTCCTCTAAAACCAATTACCAGTGATTTTTATGTTTCACTTTATTGTAAAAAATAATGTTGTTTGCCTTTTTTAAATGTACAATATCTAGTTCACAGATATTAACTCTTATTCTGCCACTTTTAAAACAAAGCTCATAGATAAAATAAATTTCCTCACAAGGGGAGGATACAAGGTAATGGAATCGAAAGCAGAGTGAATGGTGATGTAGTTAATGGTGTCAGTTATCTCAGACTAAAGCTGATGATGTGCCACTTTCTGTACAGACAAAATATCAAAGCATGGGTAATGTTAGTCTAGAACTCATGGGTTATATGTTTCGATGCAAGTTATTTCATTTTTCTCAGCATCAAATTTAGATTACACACTGGTTTCATGCTACAAAATTAACATGCAACACCAATCATTATTGTTGAATGTTAATCACGCCATATTCCCTTATGTTTATTGAAAACTTAAAGCCAATATTGCATGGTATCGTTGTTATAAAGCTCATAGTGCAAAAGCAGTTTATGTTACCAATGTTTCTATTACTAATTTCAAAATAAAAATTATAAATCTTACCAATAAATAAATTAGTGTGTTCCTGCTGCATATTACATATGAAATAAATGGTAATTTATGTCCTTGTCTTTTACTTTGTAACCAATGTCTTGTGGGAGATTATCAAAAGTGAAAGCAGGGCAGGGATAAGGCAGGAAAATAAAATGTGTTTTGGATTAGGATCAAACTGATGCCAAACAGCTCATGGATGTGTCAAGATGAACACTTTACACTCTTTGAACTACAGCAACCATCGGTCAGCAGCCATACGCTACCCTTCACACAGATTAGATTAGATTAATACTAGTTCCATGGATCATAAATACGATATTTCGCAATGATGTGGAACGAGTCAAATTTTCCAATACATGACATAATTAAGTTAATTTAACAACATAATTAAGTTAATATAACAACTTTTTTATTTTTTGTAATTTTTTTGTTTGTTTGTTTTTTCTTTTTTTTTCTTAATTTATGTCTAAAAATTCCTCTAAGCAGTAGAAGGAGTTGTCATTCAGAACTTCTTTTAATTTCTTCTTAAATACTTGTTGGTTACCTGTCAGACTTTTGATGCTCTTTGGTAAGTGACCAAAGACTTTAGTGGCAGTATAATTTGCCCCTTTCTGTGCCAAAGTTAGACTTAATCTTGAATAGTGAAGATCATCCTTTCTCCTAGTATTGTAGTTATGCACACTGCTATTACTTTTGAATTGGGTTTGGTTGTTAATAACAAATTTCATAAGAGAGTATATGTACTGAGAAGCTACTGTGAATATCCCTAGATCCTTAAATAAATGTCTGCAGGATGATCTTCGGTGGACTCCAGCTATTATTCTGATTACACGCTTTTGTGCAATAAATACTTTATTCCTCAGTGCCCCAAAATAAGATGCCACATGCAAGCAATGAGTGAAAATAGGCGTAGTAAGCTAATTCTCGAAGATGTTTATCACCAAAATTTGCGATGACCCTTATTGCTTACGTAGCTGAACTCAAACATTTCAGCAGATCATCAATGTTGCACAAAGTGTGGGACTATTAATGTACACACACACATTTTCTTACTTTAAGTTCTAGTATTTAATTTGCAATTAAATAACGAATTTTGCATGCTTAAAAATTATGACCATAGTTCAAGGGTTGTAAAATAGACTCTGAAGTGTAAAATAGACTTGCAAGTGGGTTAATAGAGGGGTGAAGGCAGCAGAGGCAGTTCAGAACCCTGTAATTGTATGTGGAGAGAGTGCCTTTTGACAACTCACATCAGGAAAGAATTTTATTGTTTCTAAAAAGATCGTTCAGACATAAATGATGTTCCATATTCAGGAAGTCTCAATAGGGTACGACCATTCATGTGTCATACAATATTTGCATTCAATAGGGGAGGTTAAGAAGTCGAGTGTAGAGTACTGAGTGGTGTAATTCAAAGCAACAAAAGTCAATGGGTTGACTGTTACTGTACTTTTGCTTGAGCATTATCAGTCTGCTCACTGAATAATTTCTATGCAATATTGTTATTTGTGGTGAGTTATGACACTTTTATGTTAACTTTCTCAGAAAAAATTAATGGCTGAGCAGTAACAAGTGACGTATACACAAGCACAGGTCAGTGTGAACATATTTTGCATCTGGTGGCTGAAAAAGTGTGCTGTGTTCTAGCAACTCCTCCCTCAGTTGTGCCCACCAACAAATGAGATACATTTCGGTCACAAAAAAATGACAGACAACACACAAATGTCAAGAAAATTTGTTTCCAGAAGAAATGCACTTCAAACCCTGTTTGGCAATATCTGTAACTCAGAATGAGTCCGCTTCTACAGGTGTGAAATTGGTGAACTACCTGAGCACTGTCTAGGAGTTTTAGATAATTTGAAAGAATATATTTTGATGATTGATAAATGTTTGCTGTTGTGATGATCTATTGACATAAAACACTGTCAAAATATGCACTGTAGAAATACAAATGAAATACAACTTTCCATGATAACCTAACAACAAAAGTCTATTTTACTGAAAAAGTGAAGTAACACAAGTGTGCCTATATCAGCACGAATTGTTAAGATCCGCTTTGGGCTTCGAAATGGCCTGTGTTTACTTGCTGTCTTGTCATACTTGAGCAGTATGAAAATGAGGAATTTCATAAATATAGTTAAGTATTTACATAAACCATAAGTTATGTCAGCAGAAGAAAGAGGCATTATAAGTTGTGCAGTATCATAAGTTTCTCGTCAAGCCAACAGAGCCTTCGTTTAACAGGTGACCATGTTACCCAGAGCTAGCGAAGCCCTGCAGTGGCTAGGACAGATAGAGCACAACTTGAAAGACAAGATTAGTTGCAATTTCCACTTGGAATTACTTTCCTGGACTCAAAACCATAAATTGATAACCTTATTTCACACCTTACATAAGAATCATAAAAATTATTCAACAGCAGTGACAAGTACAATAAAGTGATAGCATGTTAATTCTGTGCCACCCAGAAAGCAGCTTGTCAGTAGTCACAGAGGCACCAAACTTATTCCATATGGTTGCCAACGGCTGAAGGTTGGAATACCAAAAGTACACATCAGTGTGTTTTACTGCCATTTCTGTAACAAACTACAGGACTAAGAGTAGTTACTTATAATACACAGGTGCACTAATTCCGAATTAAATACAATGAATCAGTAAATGTAACAGTTATTTCTCTTATTCTGTCTAAAATGCACTGAATACTGTAAAGCTCATTCACCAGACAGGATTCACATTTTTGGAGCTTTCAAGTGGTTATACTGCCATCATTATGGGTAGGCAACACGTCTTTTGATCATTATACACTTTGAAAATATTTGTCTTAAGCACATTGTCATTGGCAAAATCCCAAAACAGAGGAACTCAAATGAAAAGACAACAACACAGCATTGACTGCAAAATGTGAACCTCTAAAGACACACTTCACAGGCTATGAATAACAAAGTTTCGAAACAAATAGTCTACTGTGCACAGAAACTGTACGCCACAATTGAAAAAGCGGTCTCCGAAATGAGTTGAGACAATTAGACCAGCTAACATGAAAGGAAAAGCAGTTTTCATGAGAATGGAAACAAGGAACAAGGAACACTGACAGTAATGGCCAGAATACGTCATCCTTACATAAAACAGTTGTTCAGTCTATAAATAGTGAAAGAACGACAAAAATCATCTACTCATAATGATCATAATATGATCACTTCTGATACTTTATCAACTAATGTGAAAAACATCTATCTTAAAGAGCTTTTCAACTTGCAATACGCGTAAGACAGAGAGAACCCGAAACCGAAATGAAAACTGGTTCACCAAGCTGAATGTGGTGCTGAGATTCTATGAACCATCTGCCTAGAGGGTTGGTAACTTAGCCATTGAAATTTTAGTATGTATGGCACCTCTGGGCTACGATGAAAGTCAGATGAGAATTATCGAGTTGTAATGCAATGGCATAGATGGTTGTAGAATTTGTAGAGAGTATCCATAATGTCAAACTACCACTATGTCAGATTATAGCCCAGAATTAATCTGTCTGTGAAAGAATTGCTCAGTACTAAATGAATAGCATCAACAGCTATGCACCCCACAGAAAATACAGTCCGATTATATGGCAATTATAGCAAAATGCTCTATGCTTACAACTTTCTGCCAACAACTTAATTTCTTTTGTAGTACACTGTTACTCTGTTGTGGAGGCAATAAACTGGTGTTACAGTCTGCCACGACATCATTCTCAAGCACCACCTTCACCCATCCACTCCACTCCCACTGTGGATGTCTGGTAACGTATGACAATTAGTGCAGATGTATATCTTCAGCTTGATTCCTTGATGATGGCACAGATTTTCAGAGATGATGGGGTAAAGTAATTGCATAAATCTGGAGTGAGTGACCCTAGCCCAGAAATGACCAACTCAAAATTTATAAGGGAAAATCTTTCTGATACCTCTGACAGTGGCCCTCTTCTGCGGGATCTAAAGTGCATACTTTTAAGAGCTATGAAAACTTTTTCATCTTTACTACAGCGAAACACTTCTCTTCCAATGAACAAGTGCTTGTAGCTCTCACACTATGCATTGGAGAGCTCATGTTTACTACATAATGTGTTCTTGTTTTGGTTCCATACTGCCTCCTCCCAAAACATGTGAAGTAAAGAGCTTGCAGTAGAAGAGGTCCAATGTCAAGAGGTATCAAAACAGTTTTTTATTATGATTTTCGTTTCAGGACCAGGGTCCCTTACCTCAAACTGATACATTTATTCTTCTCCATCATCTCTGAACGTTTGTACAATCATCACATGATCACCCTGTTGTTATCGTTCTCCTTCGAGACATCCACAGTGGGTATGCAGGAGAGTTGGTGTGAACAATGGTGTGGTAGAACATCAAACTTTTTTCTCGCCTCCACAATGGGGTGACCATCTGCTGCGAAAAAAATTAAGTAGTTGACAGAAAGATGTAAGCGTAGAGCATTTGGCTATGATTAACTGGTGTATAATAGGCCTGTTTTGTTAAAATTCTACAGTCGTCTGCTCATCTATGCTGTTGCATCACAACTCTATAATTGTTCTCCGAATCTCAACGTAGCCTAGAGGTTCCATTCATATGTAAACATCAGGGGCTAAGTTAATAACCCTCTACGCAGATGCTTCATAGAATCTCAGTACCACACTAAGCTTAGTGGACCAGTTGTTATTACAGGTTATCTCTATCTTGGTAGCAGATATATTGTACTCATAATGATTAGATACTTCTTGTTCTTTCACTACTTGTAGACTGAGTGGCAGTTTTCCTTGAGGATGACTTATTCTAGACATTAAGGTAACTAACTGCTTCTTTCGTGATAACAGAGGGGAAAATCGTATGTGCACTGCATACATTTACAGGTTTAATTTTCAATGGGTTTTTGAGCCCACATTTTACATCATTGCACAAGATTTTCTGCGCAGTAGCCTTTATTGATTTGGAATTTTATGTTGTACATAGCTTACGAAATCTCCCTGTTGATGTTAATGTTTAGTAATCAGTTCTGTCTTGTCTATATAATTATGGTTCTCTCTTGGGCATAGTGCTAATGACAGCGATCTCAAGTAACAGATTTTCTGAGTTTATAGTTATTATAAAGATGTGCTGCCTACTCATGATGCTTACAGTATAACCACTGGAGACTCTACAAAAATGTGAATCACGTCTGGTGAATGACCTTTCCAGTATTCAGTAGGCTTGTCACAAACACAAATTATTATGACAGCTCCTGATTTATGACATTTGGTTTGCAGTCTGTGCATCTGAGTACTATTAATGACCATGCTCTAGTTTCTATACCTAGTTATAGAAATGTGATTAAGCCTCTTTCATATCCTATGGGTATTAAGGTACTCGGCAGCTGTGTCTTTGAGACAGCAACTGTCTCACTCCCCAGCCCATTCTAAGGACACATTGGGTAGTATTCTCTTTGACCAATGAGTTACTTCCTGGGTGGCACGGAATTATCCTGCTCAATTCACTTGATGTATACCATTTCCGTTGAACACTGTGAGTGATTTTCATGATGTGTGAAACAAGGTTATCAATTTATAGCTTTGAGTCCAGGAAAGTCATTCCACATGAAAACAACAAGTATCTGATCTTTTACATTGTCATTTAGCTGTTCTAGCCACCACCAGAGTAATAAGGGACAGTGAAATACAAAACACTTTGTTGGAACTGAGGTAAAACGGTCATCTGTAAAATGGAGGCTGCTTTGATCTATGGTTCCAGTCTTACTAAAGGATACATTTTTAGCCTTTTTGTGACAGTTACAGGCAGCCAGAACAAAAATAAGTACAGGAATCTTAGTTTTGTTCATACACTGCCACATTTTCATACTATTGACAGTGGCCCAGGACAGCAAGTACAGACAGACCATTTCGAAGTCCAGAGTAATATCTTACTAATTCATGCCTAAATAGGCACATTAGTTACAGATACCATATGTTTCACTAAAAAAAAGACTCATAAGGTTATTATGGTATACAGTGTTTCTTTTTTATCAGTACAATGCATAGTTTAATAGTGTTCTAGATCAGTTTGTTGAACATAGCTGAAGAGAGATCATCATCAACAATATAATCTCTCACATTATCTAATACAGTCTGAAAATGCTCAGATAGTTTACCAATTCTAAGCCTGTGGAAACCTACTCAATATGAGTTTAAAAGTTGTCAAACCTAGTTGGAAGTGCATTTTCATCCAGGTAGGAATTTTCTCAACACTCTTTTTTATTAAGGAGTGGGAATGGTAAACATTTGAGGTCATACGATGAGAAGAATAAGTGCATGACAGGTGACTTCCAAAACAAATTTCTGGAAGTTCAGTTTGTGAAATCAAGTGTGTTATCACATAGCAGCAAGATGTGATGGAGTTTTGTTAATTGTTTTTCCAGCACCATGCGCAAAAACTGTCTCAAGTTGTGGCAACAAATACAAGTATCAACTATGATGGGTGAAATTGTGCGGGAGGAGTTTCTAGCACACAGTACCCTTTCTGAACCACCAAAATATTATGTTCTCACTGCCCTTTGCTCAACTATTTGTCTTTTGTTGGGGCTCAGCTATTTTGTCCTAAGAAGTTATTATAGAGGCATTGTAACTAGCAACAGTACTGCAGAGTATTTCTCAATGATTGAACTGATGACATTCACACAAAACTGCAGTAACAGTCCATTTTATTTCTGTAGGTCTGAATTACGGCATGTAGTACTACTACTCCCCCCAACTACTGAACCTTGCCTATAAAATGAACATGTTGCATGATGCTTAAACGGTTGCAAATCATCATGTGTTATCATGTCTTCCTGGATGTCTAAAATCATTCATGCCAGAACAATCTTTTATGAAACAAGAAAATCCGTTCCAGATATATTCGGCACTAAAGCCCTTGTCCCACACACAATACAAAGGTTTAGAGCTGCCTCCTATTAAAACCAAACCAAAGAATATGTTTCAAATGTTAGACTTTTCTCCACTTGTGAACATTTTGCAACACTTTAACAACATTCGAAAGTTTCAAGGATGCAAACTGCGAGATGATACAAGGCAGCATTACAGTCACCTGACATCCAGTGACAAGTTACATGTAGCCAGTATTCACTGAACAGCGACGAAACTCTCGAGTGTACTCTGTATGGCAGAACAATTTCTGGAAGTTTTTGCTATTACATGTGATTTAGAAAGTGAAATGAACTACTCTTGAGGTTCCACCAGACTTTAGTATTCAACCAAAATATGAATACAGCACTGTAACAGCTTGTGAACAGTGACAGCATTTATCCATATGCTTCCACAACCTAAAATGTTACCATATTGTGTATATGGCCGGATGTAGAATTCTGAGGGGTGGTCTGTAACACTGACCGCCTTAAGTGATGGCATAGTTTTTTATGTTTAAGAATGTACTTAATCAGGTGACGCAATTTTGTTCTTGATACTGTCAGGCCTACAGCTCAATTTGTCTAGTAATATAAATCAGGAAGAAGCTTTTTTTTTTACCACTAGAAACTTTTTGGTTGATCTTATAACACTTCAAGTATACAGATATTCCACATGCCATCATGATGCAACCAACTGAACAGGAATGCATACTACCACTAAATTATCCTAAGAATATTGCTGCTAATGAGATCACATTATAAATTTTTTCTTCAACAAAATACATCACTAAGTCCTGAGACTAGCAGCTTATTACAAGTCCAGATGTAGCAATGAGGCTACAAAATTGGACACCAAGTGATGATTACAGTCACACGACTCCATACAGTGTACGGAGAGGGTACCTTGTATCACTACTAGCCACTCTTCCCCGATCCACTCTCAAATATAGCAAGAGGAAAAAACTGCCTGCAAGCTACTGTTTGACCCCTAATTCCTATTGACTTCACACTCCTTAAGCGAAATATATGTTGGCAATGGCAGAATTGTTCTACATTCAGCTGCAAATGCCATTATCTACATGTTCTCAGTAAGGTTCCACAAAAAGAATTTCTTCCCTACACAGATTTCCCCACGAGTTTGGAGAGCATTTGTGTAATACTTGTGTATTAATTGGAGTTACCAGTATCAAATCTAGCAGCATGCTTCTCAATTGCTTCAATGTCATCCTTTCATTTGACCTAGTGGGGATCATAAACACATGAGCAGCACTCAAGAATGGGTCTCCTTTAGAAATGAGCTACATTTTCCCAAAATTCTCCCAGCGAAATCAATATTTTAGTGGTATTTCCACCAGCTTAGAGTTTTGCCATACATTCCATTATCAAATAATCATAGTATGAACCATCAGCACCTTCAGTGCCATTTACTTACCCTCACATGCTCATTCCATTTCACATCACTTTGTAATATGATGTCCCAGATACAGATCTTAAGTGATTTGAGGTAATGCATACATATTTAACAGATATGATCGTCCAGCAGCACACAGTAAATACTGTATTAAAATATTATAGGATTGTCTTCCTGCTAATCTGGATTAAATCACACTTTTCTAGTTCTAGAACTCATTGCCGATCATTGCAACAAATAAAAATTCTAAATCATACTGTGTCCTCCTACAGTCAACAGAACTTTCTCTTTCACTACCACATCATCACCAGTCACAAATTGTTGCTCACCTAAGAATGTTTACATATGTGTAGACAAAACGAGTGGTCCTTTCACACTTATCTATGGCACTCTTAATGATACTCTATTATCTGATGAACGCATTGTCCACGACAACATACTAGGTTCTACTATTTAAGAAGCCTTTGAACCACTAGTACCCATGGATATTGTGTGAGAAACAGGAAGTTGAGTTTCTCACAAGCGCTCCTTTCTAAATCCGCACCAAGTTGTGAACAGAAGCATTCTGCCTCAAGGAAATGTATTACATTCGAACACACAATATGCACAAGAATTCAACAGCAGAACAATGTTAAGGACACTAGTCTGCATTTTTGCAGGTCCAGTCTATTACCCTTCTTACAAAAGGTGATTCAGGAGGGATGTCACAATTTGTGAGGTGGTTCTACATGTGAATATAAACCCAGAAAGTGCTATTAACATGTGTTTGATTTTCAATTGTTAGGGAACTGGAGCAGGTTAAAGACTACACCACACATTACTGAACGATTACGAACGCATGTGTGAATATTACCAAATGTACACCTGTCGTCACTAATGGCCGACCCAATATGAGTGCACAGACGCAATTTCATGTGTGTATTTGTAGGTTTCGCAGTTTGCTGAAGTTCTGCACCAAATACGCCACATTTGTGCATGAGAATGAAATTTTGGACGCTCAAAAGGAAGAAATTGCTCAGTAAGTCACCTCGCACTTCTTTCTTAGGAGGATGATTACAAATTTTAAAACAATGATGGCAGGAAGTATAATCTATCAAAGAACTACAGTAAATATGGAAAATAAATCTTGAAGCACTGTCCTTTTTAGTATGTATTATTCTTGAAGATACATCAGTTACTTATGTGCCATTAACACTTTAAATAACTGTATAAATGGAGAGTTTCCTAGGCCCGATGTTCTATGTGGGTGGTCTCTGAAATGTTATACTCCTAGTTGCCTCTCAAAGGGGTAAGGGATGCCTATTTCCACATCATCCATAAGGAGTCAGTGATGTTTTCTTTTGGTTGATGAGTGACTGAATAGAAGCCGAGACTCACTTTTCTTGGTTTCTCAGCAAGAAATGAATTTCGACCAATTTTTACGTGTCAACATTTCTGTTATTTTTTGAAATGAGAACATTGTTCCTTGTCATATAACAAATCTGAAAATTAGATTGGTTGGCAAGACAACAAATGAATGGAGAATAAAAAATCCACATGAAAATTTATGGCACAACTTTACCAAAAGCTGGACTCTATTGACAATAAACAAACAACTAAACTTTCTGTTTGTGATTCGCCTTTGTCATCATATAAAACCACATACCTGCAACTCAGTATAAAAAGACAACAATAAGATAAGTACATTCACAGGCATTGTGGATTTGAGAAAGTAGTGACAAAGGAGGGGACAGCTCGATTATGTGCTAGAAAGTAGACATAGTTAAATTTCAACCAGTATATGAACTGATGACAGTAACAAACTTACACATGACACACAAAGCATAGCAATATATTCTGGTATGTTCACACAACCACTATTCCGTTTGGTCATTATCTACTACTGAAACAGCTCACGTTTAGCTGTCTCCTGTTCCAACTGTTTTGTTTTAAGGTTAGTCAGAGACACTACTTTTGCGTGTATTAATGTATTTGTTAAAATATCAAGTCACAATTTCGCTCTGTGTTAGATTAAATGCATTGCCCTGCATAATTTTTTTTATTCAGAGCCTCCATAAGGATAGCATCCATTAAATATTAGAAAACCAAATCACTTATCCACAAAATGAATATTTACATAGGAAAATATAAACTGACAGCCAAAGGGCAGGTGGATCTACAGGGATGAACTTCAGCATGAACTCAATACTTCAGCGGCATTTCCACCAACTTACAGTTTTGTTCTACATTCCATTATCAAATCATTATACTATCAGATAATGAACCATCAGTATCTTCAGTGTCATCACCAGTTAAAGGAATAAGCGAAACACCAAGGAAAACTCAGTTTAAATTGTATTTTAATAATAGTCTTTTATACAAATTATTTTAATCTTCTTGCACAACTGTTGTTTTTTCTGAAACATAAAGACCATCCAAAAATTTTCGGATGTCCTTATTCTTCACTGTTGTCGACTGCTGGATAAGGGCAGCTGAAACAAAACAAAAATAAAAAATTCTTTTGAGAACAGGTGGAAAGTGTTCTTCGAAAATCACCAACACAAGCAACAGGTTAGACATAAATAGTAAGTATAACTATTATTTTTCTTTATATATAAAAAGCAGATGCTTTAAGTTACCAAACAAGAAAGCGCTGGTATGTTGATAAGACACAATAAAATAATAAACACACACACACACAAATATTCAAGCTTTTGCAACCCGTGGTTGCTTCATCAGGGAAGGAGAGGGAAAGACGAAATGATATGGGTTTTAAGGGAGAAGGTAAGGAGTCATTCCAATCCCGGGAGCGGAAAGACTTACCTTGGGGGGGGGGGGAGACAGGTATACACTAGCACCCACACAAATCCGGGGGGGGGGGGGGGGGGGGGGGGGGAAGACAGGTATACACTAGCACCCACACAAATCCATCCGCACATATGCAGACTTACAATATCTCAACACTTTCTAAACTTTTCACACTAATCAAGGAGATGTAAGCATAGTCTTTTCCAAATGTACTCTGACCAAAAAGAGATTTTGGTAGCTGCAGTCCACAGTTTTCGTTAATCATGCCTTTTGAATTTTTGTGGAGATATTTCCATAGAAACAAATATTTCTCTATGTCTAACCAAGAAGAGATATTCCAATTTTCATACATTTATTTTTAATGAAACGAAATATTTTCTTAAAAATTTTCATCCTCTACTGCACTCCTGTAGGTGCTGAATTTCAAGAAACACTGAAACATGTAGTTTTTTTAAAATTTCTAACCGGAAGTCAAATACCAATTGTCATAGATGCAGCAATAAAATCCTTCAGTAGTTCTTTAGTAATTATCTATTTTCAAAAAACTTCCACCAGCTATATTACCCCGTTAGTGACTGGATTCCCCAAAATGCTGAAACACGTACTTTTACTTCCTGACAGAAACCAAATAGCAGTTTTTTCAAAAGGCCTTTCATTCTCTATTTTACTACCTTAGGAGTGGAGTTTTGGACAATGCTTACATTATAAGACCCACACTCTCTTCAAACATCAAATTTCTATCCATCCTTAGTCATTTGGACTGGGCGATGAGTCAGTGAATTCAACTGACCAAAAACAATGATGCGTATATTTTATTCCTAACAGAGAAGTCAAATACAAATTTTCATAGATTTAGCTTCGAAAATGCTTTCATAATAAAATTTTCATAAAAAATCTCATCCCTATTTCACCCCCTTAGGGGTTGAATTCCCAAAAACATTCAATAGTGTTTTTATTTTTCAATTTGTAACTGAGAACATTTAGCTTTAAAAATATTTCATTAGTTCTTTAATAATGATATACTTTCGAAACAACAGGGTGTAAAAAGGATAAAAAGTTCTTGCATTTTCCTCGGATTTACCTATTCAAAACACACTTTTCCACATTAGGTGACAGTATACTTCCCTCAGAACTGTAAAACTCATCAATAATTTGGACGGCCAGTGTTTTACACACTGGCGTATACGCTGCATATTTTTGTATTACGAAAGTAGAAATTCCAATTCCACCAAACATAGCATGTTACTTTCCAAAGCACTGAATTCGAGATTACGATGTGCATTTATAAGTCACTCATAATTCATGTCATGGGATCTGGTCAACTGATGACAGCACATATTCAGAGCATAAGACACGTGATGTCACCAAATAGCAACATCACTTAAGTAATGTGAAAACACAAATAGGAAAAAGTTTCTGGTTTAAATTAATATACATAGTGTAACTTCAAGAAAAGCTAAGCATTCACATACAACATTTGTATTTTTATGTGTGTTGCACTTTAAGATATGCCACACTAATATGCCAGTAAAATTTTAAATAGTGACGTGTGCCTGGCCTTGTGGGCTCGAAATTCTTCGAAGTAACTGGTCCTCAAAGTTTTAAATGAGAGTCAAATGCTCTGTGATTTCAGAAATTCATTGCACATTCACTCGCGTAACATAATTCATCTTGCTTAAAGGAAACTCACTTTGAAAGTAATGCTTTTCAAACCACCATTCACAATATTTTCCTGCTACCTGTTAGAAACAGGTTCGTTTTAACAATTGCCAGAGGGCACCAGAGAACAGGCGTTACTGCATGTATGCAGCTACAATGATGTAGGAAGCCCATATGTTCGTACATACGTAGCATTAATCTTACATTACGTGATGAAAGAAACAGGATGTCACAAAATACTCCAAAACCACTGGAATTTTGTAAGCCATACTATAAAGCACACTTAGGCTTATTAAAGTGCACATTCATATGTCCCGATTCACAATGAAGTAGGACCCCCACCTGGTACTAAGCTTGGAATTACAAATACTCTATTATCTCATGTTTGGTTCATTATTATTGCATTATGGCTTATGTGCCATAAGATGAATATGTGCTCTTGAAATCCTGCAAACAGTTCCATCCACCCTACAGGTAGCCAGAAATGGGAGAAGGCACTGCGCATACAAGACTTCAGCTCTACTCGTGTGCGTGAGCCTGCTGGCAACTACCCAAATGAAACTCAATCTCAACAGTTGCGATTTCACACTCATCAAAAGCTGTTTGTTGTTACGAGGAGTTGCACAGTTTTCATCCTAAAGCCTTTGATAAATTTTGCTGTCAAGAAGACACTTGTGTGTGAACTGTGTTTGTGGTGGTTGTAAATGGCGCATTTTCTTCACACTATGTTTTATTTTGGTGTTTTTCTATCGTTTATGCTTTACTGCTGCCACATTATTCTGCAGTAATGGGCTAAAATGAAATTCATTGTTAGAGCATAAATTATTTCAATCGAAATTACAAAAATTTAACCAAAAGTAAAACAATGAAAAATTCCCATGTTTCTCCTGGTCTTCTCCCAGGTTCCCCCCCCCCCCAGTGCATAAATCTTGCAATTGTTGCTCCAAGTGAAAGGAGTCATAAATGACAAACCTAGACCTGGCCAGAGACCACACACCTCGAACCTTTGGACTAGTACTTAACAACTGAGCCAAACAAGCACACAAGCCTTGTCACATTTCATAACAGTTTAGTAGCTCACTGTTAAAAAATGTGTAGTACACGGTCTACACATGTTGCTGTTAATACTTTCAAGAGTCCCCGACTGTTATATAAACATTATTAACTGGCCACAATGGGAAAATTATTTCACTGCCAGACAATTATATAAATGGCAATAGTTGCTACACGATCACCTGGAGTAAAATTAACCCTTTTCGTGGCATGTAGACCTTTGTGACACACACAGGAAGTTAAAGGGGTTGCGTTGTGAACACTGGAGGTCATGAGAGCCTCGAGAGCCAACGTTAATACATTTTAATTACTTGTTGAGTGACTGGTGTAACTGCTGCAGCCTCAGCTGTTTCAAGGTAAGATAAATCTTTGCTTTTTCCTCTGAATCAGATGCTCAGGCAGTTCTGTGACTGCAGATTCCTTGACTTGCACCATCAGGTGGTGAGTTTCCAGGTTCCACTAAACACATCAGGAGTCCACTACATACAGGAAGCGGCTACACGGGTAGTGGGAAGTGCGTGGAAGGGACTGGCAGCTTTTTAGGTTAGAGGATCTCAGGAAACCACAGAAAGGGAGTCCGTCTAAAAGGGGGCAGGTGCGACACAGTAAGGTAGTTGTAGAAATGATCGTTATTGTAGTTGTGAAGAGTCATAGCTGTGTTGGGAAAAAAACATAGATCCAAGTCCTAATAGAAAGCACTGAAACTCAAATAGTTACAGATATAGAAAGCTGGAAATAAGTTGTACAGAAACACATCAGACACAATCAATACCTTCACTGCGCGATAACTACAGTGAAGTCACTGATGACAGTGACATTAAAGCAGAATTATTAAACAAGGTTTTCTGAAACTGCTTCACCAAAGAAGATCAAGTAAATATTCCTGAATTACAATCAAGAATGACTGTGAAGATCAGAAACATAGAAGTAGATACCCTCAGTGTACCAAAGCTGCATAAACAGGATGTATACATGGACAAGGAGGGGGGGGGGGGGGGGGGGGTATCCCGGGTTTTTCCTGGTTTAAAATACACTTTTTCCGTGTTAAGTGACAGTATACTCTTCTTCGGCACTGTAAAAGTCGTCAATCCTTTGAATGTTTATGGTTTTCTACACCGACAATTTCCCAGCACTTTAGAAAACCTCGAAACTCAGGGGGAACGAGTTTCGAAAGACGTTTGGTGAGCACCATCACGTATACTGCATATTTTCGTATTACAAAGGTATAAATTTGAATTCCACCAAATAACGCATGTCACATTCCAAAGTATTTAAATTGAGATTGCGATGCGCTTTTGTAAGCGTCATAGCTCATTCACGTTATCTCACCAGCTGCTGATAGCTATAGCACACGTGATGTAGTCAGGCAATAGCAAGATCGTTTTTAAGTATCGCGAATACACAACTAAGAAAAGTTAATGCCTTAAATTAATGTACATAGCATTCACATATAATACTGGTCTCTAAGATTAATAAGTTGGAAGAGAAGCTAAGCTTCCACATATAATGTTGATCTTTCTTGCGTGTGTTGCACTTTAAAATACACACACACAAATGAGCCAGTAAAATTTTTAATAATGACGCAAATGTCTCATCTTCTGAGCTCAAAATACTTCTAAATGGTCATCCCCAAAGAGTTGATTTTTAAATGAGAGTCAAATGCCTTGTGATTAAAGAAATTCATCGTAAATTCTCGCACATAATTCACCTTGCGTAAAAGGAAACCGGCTTTGAATGTAACCACCATTCGCAATATTTTCCCGCGACCTGTTAGAAATAGGTTTGTTTCAGCAGTTTCAAGAAAGCGCCAGATAACTGGTGTCACCGCGCTTGCGCAGCTATGATGATGCAGGAAGCCAATAGGTTCGTACGTGTAAAACAATAAAAGATCTTACATGATGTTATAAAAGAAACAAGACATCAAAGGATACTTCAAGAGCATCTGGATTTCGGGAACCATACTAAAGTGCATAATTCGGCTTAAAATGCACATCCGTATGTAAATTTTCTTGGAGTACCAGTGCTCATGTTTGGTTCTTTATTATAGCATAATGCCATACGTGCACTTGAAATGCAGCAAACAGTTGAAACTAGCCAATAGTGTGAAATTAAACAAATTGACTGCCTCAGTACAAAGGATTAATAAAAGCCAAATCTCTTTAGCAAACCAGCAAAAATAACTTCATTGTTCTACTATTAACATATTTTAGCCTGCCGTAATTATGCGAACGTATTTTAAGTCATTTGATAGCTCCCACCACAAAAATCTATTTCGTTATCATTTAATGTGAGAGCAATAAACGAAGAGGACACAACAAAATCACTGAATGTAAACACAGGTCACGTGGAGACAACCCACCTCCCCACTACAACTCTGCTCTGTGCATCAAGTCCCGGATCTACGATATTTCCGAACCAGGGCAATGTTAAGTAGTGGTGCCTAGACATACTTCCGTAACCAGAAGCAGGAGAAGGTACTACTCATACGCCACTCAACTGCGCAAGAGCCTGCCCGCAACTGCTCAAAAGAATCTAATTTAAACAGTTGTCACGTCACACTCATTGCAGACAATTTGTTATAAAGCATTGCATAGCGTTCCTAGAGCCTTTGACATACTGTACTGTTGGCAGACACTTGTATGAGCACTGTTTTGTTGTTATATACAGCGCATTTCCTTTGCAACTTAAGTTTTATTTTCTTTTTTCCTCCCATTCATGTTTTGTTGCTGCAGTATCTTTCTGCAGTAGCGGGATACAATAATATCCTTTATTATAGTATTGTTTCTTACAAGTCAAAATCACAAAAATTTAACTGGAAACTAAAACAATGAAAAATTCCCAGAGTTATAAACAATTCCTGGGTTTTTCCCGGTTTTCTCCCGGGTGGAAAAATTCTCGGATTTTTCTCAGATCTCCCAGCTGCCCCGGGTCGTATACACCCTGTTAAATCACTTAATAAAGGCAAGGTCTTTAGTCCCGATTGTATACCAGTCAGATTCCTTTCAGAGTATGCTGATACAATAGCTCCATATTTAGCAATTATATAAAACTGCTTGCTCACAGAAATATCTGTATCTGAAGACTGGAAAATTGCTCAAGGCACACCAATACCCAAAAAGGGGAGTAGGAGTAATCCGCTCAATTACAGGCCCATATCACGAACACTGATTTACAGCAGGTTTTTGGAACATACTGTGAACATTATGAAGTACATCAAAGAAAACAATTTACAGACACGGATTCAGAAAATATTGTTCTTGTGAAACAACTATGTCTTTATACTCATGAAGTAATGAGTGCTATAGACAGGGGATGTCAAATTGATATCTTTAGATTTCCAGAAGCCTTTCGACACCGCTCCTCACTAGTGTCTTCAAACTGCTTGCCTATGGACTATCACCTCAATTATGCGACTGGATTCGTGATTTCCTGTCAGAAAGGTCACAGTTCATAGTAATAGATGTAAAGTCATTGAGTAGAACATAAATAATAACCGGCATTCCCCAAGGAAGTGTTCCCGTCCTCTATTGTTCCTGATCTATATTAACAACATAGGAGACAATCTGAGTAGCTCTCTTAGATTCTTTGTAGATAATGCTGTGATTTACTATGTTGTAAAGTCATCATATAACCAAAATGAATTGCAAAATGATTCAGATATGATATCTCTATGGTGCAAAAAGTGGCAATTGACCTAGAAAAAAGAAAAGTGTGAAGTTATTCGCATGAGTACTAAAAAATCCACTAAATATCGATTATGTGATAAGTCACACAAATCTAAAGACTGTAAATTCAACTAAATACTTAGGCATTACAATTAAAAATAGCCTGAATTGGAACAATCACATAGATAATGATGTGGGTAGAGCCAACCAAGAACTGTGATTCATTGGCAGAACACTTAGCAGGTTCAAGAGGTCTACTAAAGAGTGTGCTTACGCCACACCTGACCGCCATATTCTGGAGTATTGCTGTGCAATGTGGGATCCGCATCAGGTGGGACTGATGGATGACATCGAAACAGTTCAAAGAAGGGCAGCTTGTTTTGTATTATTGTGAAACAGGACATATCGCCACAGACATGATACGTCAATTAGAGTGGCAATCATTAAAACAAAGGTTTTTCTTTGCCACGGGCTCTTCTCATGAAATTTCAACCACCACTATTCTCCTCCAATTGTGAAAGTGTTCTGTTGGCACCCATCTACATACGGACAAATGATCATCACGATAAAATAAGGGAAATCGGGGCTCGCACAGAAAAATTTAAGTGCTCGTTTTTCCTGCGTGCCGTTTGAGTGTGGTAGAGAGACAACTTGAAGGTGGTTCATTGAACGCTCTGCCAGGCACTTTATTGTGAATAGCAGAGTAATCACGTAGAGGTAAAGACCGTGTCCAGTGAGGAAAATACCTCGAGTTGGTGAAGCAGATATTGTTGAACAGTTTGGCAATGCTCACTAAATCTCTACGACAATATTGACAATGATAGAAGTATGTTTCATGAAGATGACAGTGAAAATCAACAGACAGCCTCCTGTCTTGCACTTTTGAAAACTGTTCACTGATGGAGAGAGAACAAAAGAGGAAACGAAGTCACGTGTTAGTTTGCCCAACATATGGAACTACTACAATATAACAAAGAACCAAGTGGACGTGTTTTTGCACTATTGTTACTGATTGCAGAATACAAATTTAACCATGAAAACAACCAGTCTTTATTTTGCACTGGGTGTAAAACGTGTCCTATTTTCATGCTGCCACGTCTTTTTGTCGCTTTGCAGCTATAAAATAAGCACTACGACCTGATGACGCTGCTACAACAGAGAGACTTAAATGTGACCCTGCTCTACTTCAGAAATTTATGCTATGTTCGTGGCACACAGCCAGAAGAAGCAAGTAGTTAGTGATGACAAACCCTATTTGCTTACAGGGCGTTATGCAGATCTCATGTACATATGCCAAACAAAGCAGTAAATTATGGCGTAAAGATGATAAACTTAGCTCATGCTGATACCAGCTAAATGTTCAATACTTATGTATACGCAGGAACAGGATAGGATGGCAAAATCCATAGGGGGGGGGGCAAAAAAAAAAAAAAAAAAAAAAAAAAAAAAAAAAAAAAAAAAAAAAACCTTCACAGGTCCCAATTTGAGCTTTTCTCGAAACAGCCCTAATTCAGGGCAGCAACCGAAAAGTGACAGGTGACAACTGGTTTGTTCAGTCAAGGCTGGGAATGAGCTTGGTAAAAGAGGGTTGATCTACTTAAGTACCACACAGAAAAATAAAAGGGTTTACCACCACACTTCACCACCACCACCAAAAAACAATGCCTCAATGATTCACAATATGGATTCTCCCCAGATGGAAAAAGTCCCTCGTTTTCCTCAAAAGTGAAAAGCAACGAGGTTTTGAACACTATCATCTACGCATCATTGTAAAGGAATTGATGAAAATGGTAAATCTGAATGCAACTTTTTTCACAAGTAGGCGTTGACACACTGAATCACAAATGCACAATTTACTAAACAAGACAAAAGGATGAGAGATGGCATCTTTGTGAATTTAGTGGACTACCAAACACTGCCATGATAAGCTTCCATACTGTCCACAAAAGTTTTGTTGCTATCCCAAGGGAACTTATCGAACACCTGGGATGCAGCTTGCAGAACCACACAAGAGAGCAACACTAGCAAATACTTCAATGAATAATGATATCAAATCTTGGATATGTAAAATACCAAAAACTCAGATTCCCACCTCACCATTCCGATGGATAAGCTAGAGAAAAGAAAATACTGTCATTTTTGTCATCAGTGCAGGAAGACAACTAATAAATCTGTCGACTGCTGAGAGCCTGTTTGTGTGCAATGTTCAAATAAAATCTGCACTTCTTGCCTTAAAAAATATAATTGGGTGGATGAGGTAGATAATGATGTATGTTTGCCAGTCTGCAACGCATAGAGCATTATTTTCAATTTTCATGGTATTTTGCTATTTTGTATAAACTAAATGTTATACTACCTCTTGCCACTGATCTGCCTTTACTTTCGTTATGAAAATTTCTAGTCAGGTACAACTACTCCGAGACTGATGATAACCAATTCTTAACTATTACTTTGTTATACCAAAGGGTATCCAAATTTCCTAGTTTGAGTTTTCTCATTTTGGAAGACTAAGTAGAAAAATAATTATTGTTGAAGGATACTACTAGGTTCCTCCTGCAGTCATTTTCCCCCCTCAAGTACTGAGTCATTTTTTGTCATGTGCTACATTCATTGTAGAAATAAGGATTGATTTTCCCCTGATTGTTCAAGGACAAGAATTTTTTTTCATTATAATCCAAGAAAAGTTGTGACAGTTTACATCTGTTTCATATAATTACGCTGAAATGGGTTTTTAATAAAACTGTTGGAACAAACACAGGTGTAAATGTTCCTATACCACCCTTACATTTGTAGTTACACATGTGAAAGTTCAGAATGCCACATTTTGGACAGTCACAACAACAGAATGTGAATGAATTGGGGTGGTGGACCAAAAAGGCCCACGTGTCGCCATTCACAAGAAATTTACACGTCATGAAAAGGGTTGCCTTTGTTTTTGTACAAACTGGCTAGAAATTGAAGTAATGCGGTTTTGATATCAGCAATATACCACCAACTTGGATTATAACTATTAAGGTTTCAAATACAATACCATCAACAACATTTATATACCTAAGATGACTTACTGGAAACACCAGTGAGAGGTTAAAATTTGAGATACGTTATAAGTAACTGTTGTAATTTAATATGCTGGTACGAATTATATTTTGTCCCCTTCCCAACATGTATTTTTCTATAGTGTATGATTAAAAACACAATGTGTACCAAAATATTCCAAGATCACTCTTGTGTATTACAATTCTGCATTTACCTTGCAATCTTATTTACAATGAAATATAACTTACAAGCTGGAACAAACACCAGCAGTTATGGATTCTGTACCAACATTAAAGATGTAATCACAAGGTGAAATTCAACAGCCGTGAGGATGTGTGTTAAATGTGTGTAATTTACAATAAATCTAGACTTTTGGCTGCTACGTAACACACTGTTATAAAAAATATCAGAATAAATATCAGAGTTACATTCATCCAATGGCAGTTATTTACTTTTGAATACATCAGTATCTACACTAATGGCCAAGGAAACTGCAATCTCTGGTGGAACATGACATGCTATGTGCCAGCTGGCAATGCCATTCCTGCCACAATCAACTGACAGTCATTAAATCATTTCAATCTATCTATATCAAACAATATTAAAAAAGCATGAAAGAACAATCTCTCAGAAGTACAAAGGCAGAACAAAATATGAAAAGCAATACGATAAAATAGGTTACATATTCTACACACTGTGAAATGGAAGACTTACCCTACCTACAATGAGAAAATGCCACAGCAATAATTACCTGATCGGGAAACATCTTCAATGCTGTTTCCTTCAACTATCAATTCATCTTTTTGCTTTGCCGAGTTTGTCACAGTAACACCTGGGGCCATTTTCACCCTACGAATGTATTTCTCTCCCAAAAAGTTACGAACTTCAATAACTGTGTTGTTCTCAGTTGTTACACAGTTAATAGGGAAGTGAGCATATACTGCCCTCATTTTGTAGAGGAAACCCTGAAAAACAAATGTGTGAATAAGCAAAACACAAGCTTAAAACTAATCACAGTTAAAATGTCACCAAACTGAAAATGAATTAAGAGGTATTTCTTACCTTTGTTACACCTTTTAACATGTTTTCAATGTGCGAGCACACAGTACGCACAGCAGCAAGCTCTTTCTTAGTGCCAAACCATTTTTCAACTTTGAGAAGTTTTGGGTTCACCATCTGTGAAAAAATAATGACTTGTGCATTGAATTTACCAAAACACAGTTGATTTGTTGTGACTAACCACATTTAGCAGAAACTTAAGGTACATACACTGCTTGGTAATGGCACAGCAGGCATAAATATGTACTCTAAAGCGTTTAACACTGTTGTGTCAAAACCACCCTATAAAATATTCTTATGATAAAAATATAGTATTTTTAAAATCTTTTGTATCAGTGATTTTTTGAGGGGAACATGGCGTTTTGTTCAATTTGTCTAAATTGAATTACATTTAACTGTGAGTACTCTTCACAGAAATGTTTGATTAAGCATGAAGTCCAGTATCTGAAAATTAATAAGTTACTCACAAAAAAGGAAAAAAAGTGTGGCTGGGACAAATGATAGAAGAAAAGATGCGCCTGGAATGAAGAAAATACAAAAGACTATGCAACAACAACAGGGTAAAACATAAGAACACCATGGAACAGCTTGAACTGAACTATTAGGATAGGTCTTCAACAGAGTGATAACGAATGGCACAATGAAAATACAGAAAAAATATGACCAAGAAGAAAAACTTTTTGGCTAGACACCACATTTCAGTAGATGAGATGGGTCATTACCCAGCACAGACCACAGTACAAGGAGGCTTAAGATTTCTTTGAATGTCTGTACAGGTTGACAAAAGATGAAAATGACACGCTGCAAGTAATTCCAGATAAGGTGTATAAAGCTATTAGAATATAAGAAAGTAAAAGATAAATCAACAAAATAGGAACACAACTCATTTGCTATATTGTTAACAGGTGTCCTGCAAAGAATGAAGATTCTCCAAATCTGGAACAATGTTGCAAGTGTTCCAATTCACATGAAATGGAACTACAGGCTTACCAAATTCACCTTCATATTGTGCAAGACATTGCATAAAAAATAATAAATTAACAATCTGACTTCAGAACTGTATACAGCACAAAGGACCCTTTGCATGGCATTTTATATATACATAAAATTGTGGAATAAGTGTTATGAAGCTTCGGGCAAAAATCTGAACTGAATCTGTGTTGGCAGGTGTTGAGAAAAAGCCAAAGTTTCATTTCAGTACCATGAAGAATACACCCTCTTCAAATTCTCTGTCATACAAAACCTATTTAGAGCCAAAGTGCTGGCAACGGCTTGCTCTTCCTCTGTAGGGTGTCAGTCACCACTGCAGCGAGTTCCAGTATTCTGTGATGCCAGTTATCAAAGACCGCTGTTGTTTCCACATCATCTGCAGTGGAAGAACAACAAAGCAATGCCAATATTCTTGCAGTCTGTGTGTTTATTCATGTACTATCAAAAAATTCAATGCTACTTTGGCAAAAGACTTAATACCAGAACATTAATCGAATGTAGCACTTTCCACTGTGTGTGTGTGTGTGTGTGTGTGTGTGTGTGTGTGTGTGTGTGTGTGTGTGTGTGTAAACTTCTGTTGTAACTGAATAGTTTTGCAATGAAAGTTCTCATACATGTATGGATACCATAAACATACATTTATGCTGCAAAAAGTGCATTGCAAATGAAAATTCAGTTGTTCACACAGTACACTGCTGGGGAGAAAACTTGACCAGCTTTTAATCAGCTTTAGAGCAAGATCGTGATATCCATGAGATGAGAAAGAAAATTAATCCAGAATTAAATGTCTAAAAAACAAAACAAATGACAGTAAGCTGACTGCAACAGTTATTGCAAGAATAAATTACAGTGGAAAAAAACCCTCTGAAGATAGTACCAACAGGCAGCCACAGATCGCGAGATGAGCGAAAGTTCAGAGCATTGGACTGAATTATGATTGCAATCTTTTATTTATGTATTGTTGCTGTTGGTACACATGACCTACATCCTAGAAGATATAGCCATCTGTAGTTCACTGTTGCTCAAGCACAGCACTATGGAAGGCTTGGAGGGGGAACAGTGACATGAGCTTAGCTGAAACAAACTGCCAATTGCCTGAATCCATTGGTACTCAGAATAGAATAGACTTTAAAACTGGCCCAATACTCAACAATAACGTGCATTACCGCAGGAGATGCAGAGAGTCTACACTGGAGCCAGTGGCATACTTACATGTGTCGTGCAATAATGTTGTCGATGCTCACCATGAGGTACGGCGCAAACAAAAGGGTGTGTGTCAACAGCTGGTTCTACACAGCCAACGAGAGAACAGTGGGCAAACACTATGTTTTTGCAGAGGGGGGGAGGGGTTGGGGGAAGCATTGCAACACCCTCACGTCAGTATAGAAGTAAAATCCACTGAGTTTGAAAGAAGCCTCAAGGAGGCTTTTAAAGAATAGGGGGTCGTCTTATACTCACATAAATACGGTATGAAGTGATTGTGCTAATACAATCTTTGTTCAACCCTAGGAACTGTACATCTGTCATCTAATGACAGGTCAAATGTGAACTGACCAACAATTACTTCTGCCACAATGATAAAATAATCCTCCTTGCCACACAAATATCCATTTTAGCCTCTGTCACTTGCCACAGGTTTTGTAGAAACTGTTCAGCAAGGCAAAAACAATTAACAATGCCATTACTTTCTAAAATACATCAACAATACGAACTGCCATTCGTACATATTGCAAGGTCTTTAAAAATAACAACTGAAAAATATAGCATTTTTTATTATAAATGGAAAGTGACATATCTTTGCTACTGTAGAATGTAGATTCTCTGTGTAGTAGTTACAACAATATATTTACTAAATTGCCAAGACATTTTTTTTTTCATATGAACACATGGAAAACAACTGTTGAAAGTGGTGTGCCTAATCATATAAGTTAAAGTGACAAGTTTTTACACGTACACTCCACATCTGAGGATTGAGAAGTTCGGAGACTAAGGACTACTCTAATTATAAGACTTCCTGTTTTAACCTCACCTAATCCCAACTTACTCTGTTTATGTTTTATATGAGTATATTTTTTTAAATTTATGTATTGCATATGACGCGCCTGACACTGTTGTACTGAATGGTCCAAGGAAGAGTAACAAACAAAATAAAATACAAAAAACAGGCTGTTCCATTGCAGACGGTTTATGTTGAGGCAGTAAAATCCAGGCTGTCCAAAGATCTTCATTCGTATCTCAACAGAAGGACTGCCATTAAATTACTTTATGGACAAGGGAAAATGTGACACACCTACTGGAAAGTTATGACTTTCTAAAGACAAAGCTGCAAGTTTACTTCCGCCAAGCTATTTCACTGTCGAGGCTGAACAAGGTTGTAGGACAACTGGAACCATGTTCATGTGACAGAATTCAAACGACAGTTTGCCTTCAGCCTGACAATGTATTGAGGAAAATGACTCAGGGTGCAAGTGACCAGTTCATACCAGGAAATGAACTGATTTCTGATGCTAAACAGTATGGCAACAAACATGAAGTCCTTGATCATCAATAGGAGGCAAAAAATGCCCATGAGACAATGGAAATGTTTATCAAAGAAGATACACACACACACACACACACACACACACACACACACACACACACACACAGCCAGTCACCTGGGCGCAATGGACTTAGCATCCAATGATGTCAATGGCCACACATGGTTGGTTGTGTGTTTTCTTCCTACATCTGAAGGACTGGAATAGCTTATAATATTAAGCAGTCTTCTTACACTGTTCTTATCTGTCACTCAACACCACCTATGTGGTGAGCACTAACCTATTTCAGGTTTAAGATGCTGACTTGTTTTACCAATCACTGCAGCACAAAACAACCTGCGATAACTAGGAAGGGAATAGTCCACATAGTGTTATGCACTTTATTTATGTTTTCCTTTACTCTGTCAAGCACTTAAGTGTGATCTGCATAGTTGCACACAGATGGATATTGCTGTATGGACTTAATTCAGGTAGGACTGTACTGTTCGAAGTAATGAACACAAACAATGGAGTGCAAAGGTGCAAGAGCGAGGTATCAGAATGACTGCAGCATGCAGATATAAGTGTACGGTGAAGATGATGTAAATGCATTTTGCCTTCCAACAAATAATTCCCAGTGCCCCACCCCAAGCCAACCAAACGGGAACCCATGAGAAACTTATGTACCATAAGTTGTTAGTTACCAATCTCACTGTTGTAGAACACCACAGACACACTGCTGTCGAGTACTACAGACTGCAAAAGTGTAAGAGTAACAGTCTTCTGCACAGAATATCACATTTACTAGCACTCATGAGAAGCTGAAACGAAATTCATCACATGATGTAACATTGTGTAAAAATATAAACTAGTTTTCTATATATCATTACACAAATAAATAATTACTTTGCATTTGTTTTCATAATTTAAAAAAATATAAATTTTTTACTATCCTACTTCACTTCTAAAATTTGCTTCTGCCTACCCTGAAATGCTGAGAGTCGTTCCACATGAAATCAAGCAATAAAAGAATGGCAAAGTAGCAATCTATCTTTTCCTACATTGTAAGCCTGAACCTTGACAGTTTAAAACTTTGTAATATTTTGTCATTTTAGTCAACCCATCAAAATAACATAAAATCCAAAATTAAAGAGTTCTGGGCATTTTATTTACAAGTTATATTAGTTTCCAAAACTGTGATTTTTGCCACATTTCAAAATCTTAAAATGGACTTCTCAAAAGTCTGACATATATGCCTGAAATTAATACAATTCTAGTCAGTTTATTATAGGTTTTAAAATATGTGCTGCTTGACAAAACTCATTAAAATGCTAAATTTTCCCAAACCAAAACAATTTTGAAAATTTCCAAATCTGCCTTATGTTGCCAACTGCTCTTTGTTACAACCTGGTTCATAAAACAACTGTTAAATGAAACTGAGCACAAAGTAAGCACACTTTGCTTTATGATTTTATATTTGTACTAAGCTATGACAAATGATTAACATGTTGTTGTGGTCTTCAGTCCAGAGACTGGTTTGATGCAGCTCACCATGCTACTCTATCTTGTGCAAGCTTCTTCATATCCCAGTACCTACTGCAGCCTACATCCTTCTGAATCTGCTTAGTGTAGTCATCTCTTGGTCACCTTCTACAATTTTTACCCTCCATGCTGCCCTCCAATACTAAATTGGTGATCCCTTGATACCTCAGAATATGTCCTACCAACCGATCCCTTCTTCTGGTCAAATTGTGCCACAAACTTCTCTTCTCCCCAATCCTGTTCAATACTTCCTCATTAGTTATGTGATCTACCCATCTAATCTTCAGCATTCTTCTGTAGCACCACATTTCGAAAGCTTCTATTCTCTTCCTGTCCAAACTATTTATCGTCCATGTTTCACTTCCATACATGGCTACACTCCATACAAATACTTTCCGAAACGACTTCCTGACACTTAAATCTATACTCAATGTTAACAAATTTCTCTTCTTCATTAACGCTTTCCTTGCCATTGCCAGTCTACATTTTATATCCTATCTACTTTTACCATCATCAGTTATTTTGCTCCCCAAATAACAAAACTCCTTTACTACTTTAAGTGTCTCATTTCCTAATCTAGTTCCCTCAGCATCACCCGACTTAATTCGACTACATTCCATTAACCTCGTTTTGCTTCTGTTGATGTTCATCTTATATCCTCCTTTCAAGACACTATCCATTCCGTTCAACTGCTCTTCCAAGTCCTTTGCCGTCTCTGACAGAATTACAATGTCATTGGCGAACCTCAAAGTTTTCATTTCTTCTCCATGGATTTTAATACCTACTCCGAATTTTTCTTTTGTTTCCTTTACTGCTTGCTCAATATACAGATTGAATAACATCGGGTAGAGACTACAACCCTGTCTCACTCCCTTCCCAACCACTGCTTCCCTTTCATGTCCCTCGACTCTTGTAACTGCCATCTGGTTTCTGTACAAATTGTAAATAGCCTTTCGCTCCCTGTATTTTACCCCTGCCAACTTTAGAATTGCAAAGAGAATATTCCAGTCAACATTGTAAAAGCTTTCTTTAAGTCTACAAATGCTAGAAACGTAGGTTTGCCTTTTCTTAATCTTTCTTCTAAGATAAGTCATAAGGTCAGTATTGCCTCACGTGTTCCAACATTTCTACGGAATCCAAACTGATCCTCCCCGAGGTCCGCATCTACCAGTTTTTCCATTCGTCTAAAGAATTCGCGTTAGTATTTTGCAGCTGTGACTTATTAAACTGATAGTTCGGTAATTTTCACATCCGTCAACACCTGCTTTCTTTGGGATTGGAATTATTATATTCTTCCTTAAGTCTGAGGGTATTTCGGCTGTCTCATACATCTTGCTCACCAGATGGTAGAGTTTTGTCAGGACTGGCTCTCCCAAGGCAGTCAGTAGTTCCAATGGAATGTTGTCTACTCCGGGGGCCTTGTTTCGACTCAGGTCTTTCAGTGCTCTGTCAAACTCTTCACGCAGTATCGTATTTCCCATTTCATCTTCCTCTACATCCTCTTCCATTTCCATAATATTGTCCTCAATTACATCGCCCTTGTATAGGCCCTCTATATACTCCTTCCACCTTTCTGCTTTCCCTTCTTTGCTTAGAACTGGGTTTCCACCTGAGTCCTTGATTTTCATACAAGTGATTCTCTTCTCTCCAAAAGTCTCTCTAATTTTCCTGTAGGCAGTATCTACCTTACCCCTAGTGAGATAAGCCTCTACATCCTTACATTTGTCCTATAGCCATCCCTGCTTAGCCATTTTACACTTCCTGTCGATCTCATTTTTGAGACGTTTGTATTCCTTTTTTCCTGCTTCATTTACTGCATTTTTATATTTTCTCCTTTCATCAATCAAATTCAATATTTCTTCTTTTACCCAAGGATTTATACTAGCCCTCGTCTTTTTACCTACTTGATCCTCTGCTGCCTTCACTACTTCATCCCTCAGAGCTACCCATTCTTCTTCTACTGTGTTTCTTTCCCCCATTGCTGTCAATTGCTCCCTTACTCTCTCCCTGAAACTCTCTACAACCTCTGGCTCTTTTAGTTTATCCAGGTCCCATCTCCTTAAATTCCCACCTTTTTGCAGTTTCTTTAGTTTTAATCTACAGGTCATAACCAATAAATTGTGGTCAGAGTCCACATCTGCCCCTGGAAATGTCTTACAATTTTAAACCTGGTTCCTAAATCTGTCTTACCATTATATAATCTATCTGAAACCTGTCAGTATCTCCAGGCTTCTTCCATGTATACAGTCTTCTTTTATGATTCTTGAACCAAGTGTTAGCTATGATTCAGTCCATATTCACCTACTATATTTCCTTCTCTCCCTTTTCCTACAACCGAATTCCAGTCACCCGTGACTATTAAAATTATCGTCTCCCTACACTATCTGAATAATTTCTTTTATTTGATCATACATTTCACCAATTTCTTCGTCATCTGCAGAGCTAGTTGGCATATAAACTTGTACTACTGTAGTAGGTGTGGGCTTCGTATCTATCTTGGCCACAGTAATGCGTTCACTATGCTGTTTGTAGTAGCTTACCCACATTCCTATTTTCCTATTCATTATTAAACCTACTCCTGCATTACCCCTATTTGATTTTGTGTTTATAACCCTGTAGTCACCTGACCAAAAGTCTTTTCCTCCTGCCACCGAACTTCACCAATTCCCACTATATCTAACTTTGATCTATCTATTTCCCTATTTAAATTTTCTAACCTGCCTGCCCGATTAAGGGATCTGACATTCCACGCTCCGATTGTTAGAACGCCAGTTTTCTTTCTCCTGATAACTACATCCTCTTGAGTACTCCCTGCCCGGAGATCCGAATGGGGACTATTTTACCTCCGGAATATTTTACCCAAGAGGACGCCATCATCATTCAATCATACAGTAAAGCTGCATGCCCTCGAGAAAAATTACGGCCGTAGTTTCCCCTTGCTTTCAGCCGTTCACAGTACCAGCATAGCAAGGCCGTTTCGGTTATTGTTACAAGGCCAGATCAGTCAATCATCCAGACTGTTGCCCCTGCAACTACTGAAAAGGCTGCTGCCCCTCTTCAGGAACCACACATTTGTCTGGCCTCTCAACAGATACCCCTCCGTTGTGGTTGCACCTACGGCACGGCTATCTGTATCGCTGAGGCATGCAAGCCTCTCCCCAACGGCAAGGTCCATGGTTCATAGGGGGGACCATTAACATAAGTAATGTAATGTATAGTATGCATTTTCCATGTTATGTAATATTTAATTTACAGCAGCTCATGTGGCAGAAAAGTTGCAGTGTCAAAAACTCATGTGGCAGAAAAGTTGCAGTGTCAAGATTTAAAATTTCGAAATTTCCCAAAAGAATGTTGAAAGGCACATTTGGGAATACGGTGAGTACCAATCATGGTCAATAGAGTGGAAGAATAAACTTTCTGTATTCCAACATGTGCAGTTCAAAAATCAATTGGACGCTTAAGCATTTTAAATCACGATACTGGCACATTTCTGACTCTTGGGTTGCCTGAAGACATTCTTGCAAATGAAAGAAGTGGATTAATAATTGCCCATAAAATGTAAGTCAAAGTGGCTTCCTTGACATTTGTGGAAGGACAACATGATCAGATATTAACTTCCTTTCAACTGTTTAAGCAGAGTAAGGATGTACGCCAGCAATGACTAATATGTAAAAAATGATGAGCACGTGCAGCATACAAAAAGGAGCTGGTCAAGAAGATTTTATAGTCATAGCAGTCCCCAGGACTCCTTGTTGGAAGTATCAAGCAATAAAAAACCTCATACTTAGTAAATTAAATTCTGCAACTGACATTGGAAGAACATACAGATTAGCCAATAAAGAGCCATGAAAAGCCTTGCATTACACTGAAAAAGAACATGTTACAACAGTAATCTGTCAGTACTGCTTGAGACAAAGGAATTTGAAAGGAAACTGCAGTACATAACTTCAGACTTCTCATGAACCACGGACCTTTCCATTGGTGGGAAGGCTTGCGTGCCTCAGCGACAATTTTTCCCATGGGCATGCAGCTCTACTATATTATTAAATGATGCCTGCATCCTCTTGGGTGAAATATTCCGAAGGTAAAATAGTCAACCATTGGGATCTCTGGGCAGGGACTACTCAGAAGGACATTGTTATCAGAAGAAACAGAAGAGGCATTCTATGGATCAGAGTGTAGAATGTCAGATCCCTTAATTGGGGAGGTAGGTTTGAAAACTTAAAAGGGAAATGGATAGGTTAAATTGAGATATAGTGGGAATAAGTTAAATTTAGTGACAGGAGGAACAAGACTTCTGGTCAGGTGAATACAGGGTTAGAAATACAAAAATAGGAATGCAGAAAAGCCACTATGAACAGCACAGTGAACGCATTATTGTAACCATAGTAGACACGAAGTCCACACACAACATGGCAGTGCAAATTAGTATGCCACCTAGCTCCACAGGTGAAGAGATCGAGGAAATGTATGGAGAGATAAAAGAAATTGTTCCAACAGCTAAGGGAGACAAAAATTTAATAGTAATGGGCAACTGGAATTCGATAGTAGGAAAAGGAAGAGAAGGAAAAGTAGGTGAATATGGATTGGGGGAAAGGAATGAAAGAGGAAGCCACCTGATTAAGTTCTGCACAGAGCTTCATTTAATCATAGCTACACTTTGTTTAATAACAATGAAATAAGGTTGTATATATCGAAGAGTCCTGGAGACACCGGAATGTTTCAGACTGATTGTATAATGGTAAGACAGAGATTACAGAACAAGGTTTTAAATGTAAGACATTTCCAGGAGGCAGATGTGGACTGACCACAATTTATTGGTTATGAACTGCAGATTACAATGTAAGGAACTGCAAAAATGCAGGAATTTAAAGAGGTAGGATCTGGATAAACTGAAAGAACCAGAAGTAGTAGAGAGTTTTAGTGGGAGCATCAGGGAATGGGATAAGAATGCACTAAAAGAATGGGTAGCTCTGAGGGCTGAAATAGTGAAGACAGCAGATAATCAAATAGGTAAAAAGATGAGGGCTAGGAGAAGTGCTTGGGTGACAAGACAAATTGAATTTAATTGATGAAAGGAGAAAATATAAAATGCAATAAATGAACTAGGTGAAAGGGAATACAAACCTCTAAAAATTGAGGTTGACAGGAAGGGCAAAATAGCTAAGTAGGAACGACTAGAGGACAAATGCAAGGATGTAGAAGCATAGGCTAGGGTGTAAGGTAGATGCCTCCTACAGGAGAATTAAAGAGATCTTTGGAGAACAGAGAACTACCTATGCAAATATCAAGAGTAGATGGAAAACCACTCCTAACCAAAGAAGGGAAAGCAGAAAAGTGGAGCTATATGAAGGGCCTACACAAGGGAGATGTACTTTAGGGCAATATTATGGAAATGGAAGAGTACACAGAGGAAGATGATTGACAACTTGCTGAAAGACTTAAATCGAAACAAGTCCCCAGTCATAGACAATATTCTGTTGAGAGTTACCGATAGCCATGACAAAACTCTTCCATCTGACAAGCAAGACATATGAGATACGTGAAATACACTCAGACTTCAAAATGAATATAATAATTCCAATTACAAAGAAAGCAGGTGCTGACGGCTGTGAAAATTGCTGAACTATCAGCTCCATAAGTCACAGCTGCAAAATACTAACAAACCCTTTACAGAAGAATGGCCTCAGGGAAGATCAGTTTGGATTCTGTAGAAATATTGGAACACATGAGGCAATACTGACCCTATGACTTATCTTAGAAGCTAGATAAAAGAAAGGCAAACTTATGTTGCAAGCATTTGTATACTTAGAGAAAGCTTTTGACAATGTTGACTGGAATAATCTCTTTCAAATTCTGAAGGTGGCAGGGGTAAAATACAGGGGGCAAAATGCTATTTACGATTTGTACAGAAACCAAATGGCAGTCACAAGAGTTGAGGGGCAAGAAAGGGGAGTGGTTGAGAAGAGAGGCTTGTAGCCTATCCCCGATGTTATTCAATCTGTATATTGTGCAAGCAGTAAAGAAAACGGAAGAAAAAGTTGGAGGAGGAATTTTAAGTCCAGGGAGAACAAATAAAAACTTTGAGATTTGCCAATGCCTTTGTAATTCTGTCAGAGACAGCAAAGGACTAGCAAGAGCAGTTAAACAGGATAAAGTGTCTTGAAAAGAGGATATAAGAAGAACATCAACAAAAACTAAACAAGGATAATGGGATGTAGTCAAATTAAAGCAGGTGATGGGGAAGGAATAAGATTAGGAAATGAGAGATAAAGTAGCAGATGAGTTCTGCTATTTGGGAAGCAAAATAACTGATGATGGTCAAAGTAGGGAGGCTATAGAATGTACACTGGCAATGGCAAGAAAAGCTTTTCTGATGAAAGGAAAATTTGTTAACATTGAGCATAGATTTTAGTGCCAAGAACTCCTTTCTGAAAGAATTTGTATGGAGTGTAGCCATGTATGGAATTGAAACATGGATGATACAGTTTAGACAAGAAGAGAATAGCTTTTGAAATGTGCTACAGAAGCATGCTCAATATTAGATAGGTAGATCACTTGGCTAATGAGGTGGCGTTGAAAAGAATTGTGAGAAGACAAATTTGCAGCACAACCTGACTAGGATACATTCTGAGACATTAAGGGATCACCAATTTAGTACTGGAGGCAAGTGTGGGGGGGTAAAAATAGAAGGAAAACAAGAGATGCAGATTCACAATGATGTAGGTTGCAGTAGTTACTCGGATAGGTTAGCGTGGACAGCTGCATCAAAACAGTCTTCGGACAGATGACCACAAAAACAACAATTAGTAGCAACTACATTGTGGTTTAAGAAGTAACATTAATGTATATGTAAAATGAAGGTATAATTAAACAAATTATTCATAATCTTGTTTGAGCAAGTCACGGCATATGTTGAAGTATCTTCACAGTTAACTCGAGAAAGCCATGTGTGAATCTAAATTTGTAATGTAATAAATAGATTGTCTCTATAAAAAAAATAATGATTTTAAGGCCTTATTTGGTTCCTGAGTTGTTATAACTTAGCAAGCAGTCCCATGCCCTATTGAAAATGCACTAGGTGCTGCTGTTACCACTAACACCTTTAAACTGCTTTAAAAGACTGGTTGTAGTGACACACTGCTCTCTAGCTTAGCCCAAGGTATAGGTTAGATTGGAAAGTAACAGTTTGGCAGTCAGTTGAAACACATGAAGGTGGGGGATGGGGACCACTCTTGTGGTGATAGAACTGATTAGCACCTTAGCCCGTTTGAAAAAAATCATAAAATAACATCATGTTATAGCTGCCATAATGTTTACGATGTTCCTGTATCACGGGTCAAAGTCGACGACCCTAATGTATCATTCCTCTCTATCCACCTCTGGTTGCAGAAATTAATTTAAATTTCCATCGTACCATTGCAGTGACAGCAACTAAATTTTCTGTAGAGTTACGAACCTGCAGAAAACATTCATCAAACAAGGTAAGTCTGAGAACCAGCTACTAAGAGCAACAACAGAAATGAATGGAAATTCCTGTGTAATAATCACGAGTGTTCCCTGGGAATTTGGATTAAAGAAGAACTTTTTAATTTTCTTATTTCGAAAGACTAGTGGCAGCATAGCTGGAAGAAAGCCAATTATTACAGAAGATGATGTATGACCTAATGGGGAATCTGACTAACAAAAAGTGAAAGACACTATAAAAATGCAACTGACTCGACACAAATGTTTGCTGTCTGAAAATTACCACACACGAGATTTGCACCATTCCATGTGACAACTACCAGACACCTTTTTATTTATAGCAAGAAATTTTTTCCCTATGTAATTGTCAGTCGTGAGGATTTCACACAAATAAAATATTACAAAACTGTAATTATCAGAATTGTAGCACAAGATACATTTTTGCATAAAAATTAACCCCATTAGACATGTCTTATCGATCAACAAATCTTACATAGCTGATATGAAGAGACCATATATTATTCCTGCAGCTTCTAGGATTTTAGGATAGTGGGAAATTCCTAAATCAATTATAAATGTAGGAACGTGTCTGTAACATGTAAATACTATCGGATTAAATAAGACCATTCACCAAAAAGCAGACGTGTGAGTTGTCAATAAGGACAGACAAACGAAAGAAAACTTGCTACCTCCAGAAGTTATCCTTTGACGAGCTGGAGTGAAACACAGACGCAGCACAAACTCATCACAGGATAACTCCTAAAGCTGTGTCTATCAACAGCTCAATGCTTCTACTTTCAAGTGAGTACAATCCTTTAATCCAAATGTCGTATGTGAAGTACACAAGCGGCAAGACGCAGTCAATACCTTCACTGCGCAGTGCCAATGGTACTGTTACCGACAACTGTGCCGCTAAAGTGGACTTATTGAATGCAGTTTTCCGAAATTCCTTCACCGGGGAAGACAAATGGAATATTCCAGAATTTGAAACACGAACAGCTGCTAGCATGAATTCCTTAGAAGTAGATACCTTAGGGGTTGCTAAGCAACTCAAATCGCTTGATACGGGCAGTCTTCAGGTCCAGATTGTATACCGCTTAGGTTCCTTTCAGATTACACTGATACTATAGCTCCCTACTTAGCAATCATATACAACCGCTCGCTCACCGATAGGTCTGTACCTACAGATTGGAAAATTACGCAGGTCGCACCAGTGTTTAAGAAGGGTAGGAGGAGTAATCCATTGAACTACAGACCTATATCACTGACGTCAGTTTGCTGTAAGGTTTTGGAGCATATACTGTATTCAAACATTATGAAGCACCTCGAAGGGAACGATCTATTGATATGTAATCAGCGTGGTTTCAGAAAACATCGTTCTTGTGCAACGCAGCTAGCTCTTTATTCGCACGAAGTAATGGCCGCTATTGACAGGGGATCTCAAGTTGATTTTGTATTTCTAGATTTCAGGAAAGCCTTTGACACCGTTCCTCACAAGCGACTTCTAATCAAGCTCCGGGGCTATGGGATATCGTCTCAGTTGTGCGACTGGATTCGTGATTTCCTGTCAGGAAGGACACAGTTCGTAGTAATAGACGGCAAATCATCGAGTAAAACTGAAGTGATATCAAGTGTTCCCCAGGAAAGCATCCTGGGACCACTGCTGTTCCTGATCTATATAAATGACCTGGGTGACAATCTCAGCAGTTCTCTTAGGTTGTTCACAGATAATGCTGTAATTTACTGTCTAGTAAGGTCATCCAAAGACCAGTATCAGTTGCAAAGTGATTTAGAAAAGATTGCTGTATGGTGTGGCAAGTGGCAGTTGACACTAAATAACAAAATGTGTGTGGTGATCCACATTAAGTTCCAAAAGAAATCCATTGGAATTCGATAAATAGTACAATTGTCAAGGTTGTAAATTCAACAAAGTACCTGGGTGTTAAAATTATGAACAATTTCAGTTGGAAAGACCACATATATAATATTGTGGGGAAGGAGAGCCAAAGGTAGCGTTTCATTGGCAGGACACTTAGAAGATGCAACAAGTCCACTAAAGAGACAGTTACACTACACTTGTTCGTCCTTTGCCAGAATATTGCTGCGCGGTGAGGGATCCTTACCAGGTGGGATTGACAGAGGACATCGAAAGGGTGGGAAAAAAGGCAGCTCGTTTTGTATTATTACATAATAGGGGAGAGAGTGCAGCAGATATGATACGCAAGTTGGGATGGAAGTCATTACAGCAAAGACATTTTTCAGCGCGGCGAGATCTATTTACGAAGATTCAGTCACCAACTTTCTCTTCTGAATGCGAAAAATTTTGTTGAACCCTACCTACAGAGGAAGGAATGACCATCAAAATAAAATAAGAGAAATCAGAGCTCGCGAAAGGTTTAGTTGTTCGTTTTTCCCGTGCGCTGTTCGGGAGTGGAATGGTAGAGAGATAGTACGATTGTGATTCGATGAACCCTCTGCCAAGCACTTAAATGTGAAACGAAGAGTAATCATGTAGATGCAATTAGAAAATTCTTTATAAGCTGCACGAGCAAAATATTTAAAACAGGATAAAAAGAGTGTGCCGAGACACAGTATAGCTATATTTTTTAATCATATTTGCATTATGATATTGAACTGTTTGCTAGTTGTTTACATAAATAAAAGGAATAACTTAACAGAGCAAATCTGGGAGTAGCATTGAATTTGTAGGTAACAACCTATGAAACTTTGTAAAACACTGTGGATGAAATCTAAGTTGGCAGGAAAGCTAAAATGTGAATCAATGTTTCATATGATTCCCCCCCCCCCCCCCCCAAGGGGCTAGGGGGGTTGGTGGGTGAAGTTATTATTGTCAAAAGTAGTAATATGCTTACTCATTTGATCTTTATCATACATGCACAGGTGTTGCCAACATCTGTGTGCGAGTAGCCAAGTGCAAACTTTAGCCACAAACTAAAACCAAAATTATAGAAATTTACTAGTTATGGATACAGCTGTCAAGTTTTCGAGCTACAGCGATCAATCACTTTACAGAAGAAGAAACAAAAGAGTAAAAATGGGGACACTTGTGGTAAAGTAGTTTCAAAAACAATTTCCACAGTGCCTGGACAAAAGTTTAGAATGTGTGTGTTTTGACTGACATTAGAAATGGACTTTATTTTGAAGCTATTACAAAACTTGAAGTAGCTCAGTAAGCAATGGAGATGCTTGTTGCACATTACTAAAGAAGACAGGAAAGCAAATTCGTTGACAGACTGGACTGGAGATAAGAGAACATACAGAATCAACATGGGGGTGTATAGCTGGAGATCATAATGCACGAAGAAGTCGTGAAAAGACTGTCATCCAGCGATAATTGCATGAATGATAGTTGTCATGGACTTCTAATTTTCACAGTCAAATGATAGTAAGATGTGGGTTTACACAAGGTAAACATACCATTGAAAGGGCAACATTAAACAACTTTTTCTGTGAACCAAATGGCGTGGTACGCACCGAACTACCTTTCACCATGAAGGTATTCCGAGAGCACTATTCTAAACAAATTCCCTTTAAATACACTATCTGTTCAGACGCGCATGTTAAGTGGTTCGATGAGTTCTGTGAAATTAATGTTCAAAGCAGAGTTTCTAAACGTAAATATAATGTTTTCTAATCGTAATTATCACAATTTGTTGCTACTTACACGAATGTCCAACGCTAAATGTTTGAATGACCTCTTCAGCACGCCGCGGGGTCCCTTGACGGTGACCAGGCGTGACTTAACCTTCACGCTGCACCCGTCGGGGATTTTAACAGTTTGATTCGTTACTATTGTCTTCATCCTGAGAGTAGAAAAAAAACACTGAGCAAATAATACATCGAAATATTTCAGAAAAAATCAATATAAACAAAGAAAATTTAAGTTTGGTTCCATACGTAGAGCATCACAGTTGCAATATGAAATATTTAATTCACCTGGAAAATTCTCAAATGAAGCTAAACACTATTTTAAGGTATATTCACACTATGTACAACACCGGTTTTCGACTATTAATCAGATTATAACAGATATAACATTTAACAACATTACCTCTCTAATCACGCGTCTGCCACCCCGACCGGAAGAAAGAAACCTCGAACCTCTTTGATCGCCAAAGATAGTTGTTCACAACGTATCGGGTTAGACAACATATGAAAGTTTTATATCGACAGTACTTAATTTCAATTTGATGTAGTTATACAAAAATTAGAATTTAATAAAATAATGTTGTATTAAAATAGTGCATCCTCGATTGCCTTTAAATACGTGTGTTAGTTGTAGCCACTATCTTAACATTACATGTTATACTGTTTCTTTGATAAAATTAATATGGCTCTCATGACTGTGTGTGTATATTTTTGCTGTGTGCGATGTGTGGAAAAACTTGCTTACCTAGCGTTGTTTTGAGTATTATTTTTGAGGTATATTTTAACCTCAGTTATTATTTTGCACCGGTGATTGCTAGTTTATTTTGCAACAAAATTATATTCGCAAGCACAATTAATTAGGGTTCCGAATAGTTCTTGTATCTGACATTTTAGTATGGTTCATCTGCTGTGCGAAGGCGTTACCTACGCTGGATGTGTTTAGCTGGTCACTACACGAACGGAAATGCCACAGGGTTCATGCTCATGAATATGACATTTTGAAGTTAATTAACTTCATTTCTTCCGCATATACTTGATGAAACTTAAAGTAAAGTACTGTAGTCTCATTAGACCTAACTGCTTCATTTACATTATTGATGATAAAAATAAATCCATTTAAGATCCTGACATTCCACTGTACTTGAATTATTTCAAAAATTTTCCCCTCCTTTTCCTCTAGATGAATGTCATCGTTATCCGCAGGACACTTGTAATGTAGGTTTCTTCAAATTACTGCAACCGATTCATTATCAGATGGTACATATCATAATTGTCTGCAGCAGTGTGGGAGTCATGTAAACTGCAGTACAATTATCGTCACCGGGAAACATCCAATACGTTTTCCAGTATACTGTGTACCCCACTATCCAGCCAACAGACACCAGTCACTGTAAACAAAGCAACAAAATCTAATAATGTGAATAAGTCTCGTCACAGGCAGTGCATACATGTTTCGTCTATACATCTTGTCACAGGTACATGACTCCTACACTGCCGCAGGCAATTAATATATGTTCCATCTGATAATAATAAAATTGAAGAACAAAACAAAAGGCGACTGATTGCAGTAATTTGAAGAAACCCTTATTCATCACAATTGCAGTGTTCCTCATCCACAATGGATAAAACTTTCTCTTATAATGTTCCATTTGCATCAACCTGGTCCAGCCGATGTATACATTGGAAAATAAAATCATAGTTCAGTGCCCCATTTCAGTTGCAGTCTAGAAACACTTTTGAAACTGTAGTTCTACATTTGTCACAAATGAACACACTGATTGTGCAGCATAATCTGACAGAAAGGCAACACTGTAATATCACCCAGAAATTACGGTATATCGCCCAATTGTTCTGTTTAACATGTTTAACCCAATTGTTGTTGACATGTAATATACTTGTTTGCCAGAGGTGTGTGTTTTAGAGAGAGAGTAGAGCTTTGTTGGCTACATTTTACGTTATTTTCAACCTAAACTCACTTTTTTATGATTGAAAAATTATTATTTTAATGGTAGCATAATAGATTAATAAAAAATAAAAGCAGCTATACTCCAATTAAAATTACATCATTGTGGCTGACAGATTGCAGGGGGGGGGGGGGGGGGGGCGCTGTGTTGTTGGTGCACGTCCAGCCCTGCTGCACAAGGTGCTGGACGTACCTGCAAACTGGGCAACAGAGTGAGCGCATGGTGCTCAAGAAGGAACTATAGTTGAAGGCGGCTGGTCCCCAGGACTCGACTCGTATAAATGTCAATCACAGAGTAATTTTAATTGCAGTATATAGTAATGTTAATAGCACTGAAATGTAATACTGAGACCATTCACACCCTTTCTGTATAGGTGAATTATGTGATAATAAAGAGAGCGAAGAGAAGAGGAAGAAAATAATTCAGGAGAGTGACTACATAATAATGTTCACCTATTACCTCCAGGCAGTTTTGTAACTAAGCTTCTCATGCAGCCATTGTTGTAAGAGGGACCACTACACAAAATATGGCCAGCACTGTAATTACAATGGGATTAAGTTACAAATTAAAATCTGTGTGCACCATCCTTAGGCTTGAACATGAGTGTCTGCCCCAGGGAAACTTACAGTGACGACCAAGCCCTGTCCATATAAATCTGGTCAGTGAAATTACAGTCATCATCATTAACTACACAGTCATGTAATTATGAATCTGTGCAACAATTAACAGCGAAACACTGTGATTCACTGCATTTCTTCCATTTAAACATACTATCAATGAGAAGTAAACTTCCAGCACATGAACTATTTTTGGAAAAATTTCAGTGTGACGTGCTGTGCCTAGATGAGAACTGGCTATAGGAACATGAATACAAGATGTATATTCCAGCTGGCTATAAACTTTCAACTTTGTGCTTTAGATCAAATATACAAAAAGGAGAACTATCAGTAAAATGAAAAGTGAACTACACAATTAAGATAACAGATTGAAAAGCATTTAGTATGTGAAGGAGAAATTGAAACTGATGCCTTTCACTTCCCTGACAGCGAGATCATGTATTTGTACTTTATTTGTCTCATAACGTACATTTACAGATCATTCAATCATGCTGTATAGGAGATGTGTTAATTTTAGCCTTATGATATACATAATTGCTTATATTGGACACAGTAATATTATTAAAGTGTTTTCCTTATGATGTAACAGTACATTATCTTAATATATGTACTATACAATATTATACACAGTGCTATAATATTAGACAGTCATACTATTCAAATGATGGCCATAGTAATATTATTAAATTGTTTCTCTTATGACATAACAGTACATTATCTTTATATTTGTATACAATATTATACACAGTGCTATAATATTAAGCAGTCGCACTATTCAAATGATGATTTCATTGTTCATAAATTCCTCAAGTGAATAGTAGCATTTTTCCAAAAGAAGATCGTATAGTTTTCTCTTCAGTGAATCTGTCTCGAATGTCGTGGAAGCATGAAATTTTCTTTGTGTCTGGTGTTGTACATATGCTTGAGATAGTTTTCTTCCATTAGCCTAGTGTTACTATGTAAAAAGATGATAATTTCAAATATGCACAATGCAGGGATATGTAATATTTTTAGGTTCTTGAAAAATGAGTGGCAGCATGTTCTCGGAGGGGCGGCACACATTTTTCTAACAATTCTTTTTTGAAGTGGATTCATGACATGTAGCTTGAATTTCCCAAAAAAATTAAACCATATCTAATTATGGATTCGAACATGATGGCAAAAATCCACCATGAAAACGAGCTTTCAGACCAGTTTCCCATGACATGTGGTGTAAAACAATGCTGTGAACTGGCTCCCACATTCTTCTCACTTCATTTTGCAGCTGTTATGAGAGACGCGACCAAAGCCCGCAGTGGTCAAATGGGTCTTGATTCGACAACAGACAAAACTGTCTTCAACATCTCTCACCTCAGGAAAAAAGTCGCGTAAATAAAATATCTATCTTAGAAACTCTTTACGCAGATGACGTACACAAGAGTGTGGAACAATTCGAGCACATCCACCTACAGAACCTGGATGATAAACGAAAGCTCAGCAAATCTAAGCCCAAGCCTAATTACATCTATACGCATAACTCCAGGGGCAACTGTATTGCACTTGGTGCCACCAGATCTTCAAAGCAAAGTTCAGTTTTGCAAGCCACATCTGAGCCCGCGACAGTATGGGCGAGGAGGACGTGATTGATGATGGATTCGTAGTAGCTGTGGTGCACCACTTTTCTGCAGCCTGTGTCTGTTATAACAAATAGCATATATAGCATATCCATAGCAAAGACAAGGTGATATCTATGTACCATGCCCAGAACTAGTACTAACATTTTTGTCCAACATACAAACAATCTGTAATATATCTGTTAAGATATAAAGAACATAAAAATTTTAATTTTTGGTGACATCAGTATTAATGTATTGATTAAAAATTCTTAAAGTAACTTCCTGCTGGATAACCACAAGTCATACAATTTCTTGTGCCTAAATTATAAGTCTACCAGGCAGAATGCCTGCCTAAGTAATTTTATATCAAAAATTTGAAGTGATGATGTAATTTTAACTGTTGTTGAACCTATGTTGTTGACCATGATATAATATTCCTGAAATTAATGGGGTACAAAAAAATCATGTTTAATCTATAGAACCTAGACTTGTGAGACAATTGAAACCACTAAACTAGGGAAATCTCACACAAAGACTTGTAACATATGACTGGCACACCACTGTCATGGAAAATGAATCACTTGTTGATGCTTTATGCTTTTGATTATTTCTTGCGTACTATATTTAATTAACACTGTTCCCTCATAATTAAGCACAACAAGCTAAATGCAAGGAAGAGAGAAAACAAAAATGTAACTAACTGGTACACACATTACTTGAATAATTTAAAGATTCTGTTAAAAATCTACTATAACACTTAACATTCTATCAATGAGCATAGGTATTCATATGAAAAAAAAAGGGTACAGAAAAGGCACCTGACACTGTCTCACGTAGCATTTTGATTAAGAATTTGAAACATAGGGAATAACTAAAACACAACTTGCATTGCAGAAATCATATTTGGCAAATAGAAACCAGATGGCTATTGTAAATTCAAATAATAAATCTGACCTGAAAGTAAAATATGGAGTCCCACAAGCATCCATGCTGGGATCTTTCTCATTTATTGTTTATTTGAATGACCCCCGAACTAACTACACTACAAATTTTTGATGTATGCTGATGTCACAACTTTTATCATATCACATAATGATATGAACACTATCAAACATATGAACAACACCATATGTGGAAAAAGAAGGCTGTCATTAAATAATAGTAAAACTGGACAAACAGTTTTTTTCTCTTAGGAATATTCATAATGGACAGTGTCACTCAGTAAAGTTAGGAATCTACCTCGATAGTAAATTAAACTGGAACACCAACACAGAAAAGCTCTGCAGTAAATTAGCAAGAGTTCTATATCTCTTAAGGTAAAAGAAGGATTGTGTGAGTAAATAGCTCATACTTATAGCATACTATGCCTTTTTCCGTACACACTTATATTATGGAATACTTCTAGGAAACTCTGCTGGGGCAAAAAGAGGCCTTTATCTGGCGTAAGAAAACCATTAGCTGTATATTTCGCTTGAATAAGTTAACTTGTAGTAAACAATACTTTGTTGAACATAGGATATTTACACTCCCCAGTCTCTACATACTCAAGGTATGAATGCATCCATGCGTGCTAAACAGAATACCTGAGAGTATGAAAGTGTGTCAGTGTGCACTTACATGACACTAGAAACAGTTATTTACTAGACATCTTTGGAATCGATTAAGTAAAGTAAAAAATAATTTTTTAGATGCAAACGATTTTTCAACAGTATACCTCATAGGATAATGGCATTAAATGGAAATAAATTTAAAATAGTGGTAGAGACAAAGCTGAAAGGGAAAGTGTTTTATAACACAAACAAATTTATATGTACTGAAGAAAGCAATGAACTTTTTGTTGTGGTTGGCAGGAGAGCCCACCATGCTTTTCTAAAGGAGGCTGATATGCACGCGTTTTAGCTCACGCAGGCTGGCGTGAGGTCTGGAACATGACAAGGGAATTAGAAGTGAGAAAAACGGATGTAGCTGGTGGAATACTTAACTTTAATCCATTAATGACGAACGTCGCTCTTTATGGTACATGATTCACAATATCAATAGTACGGATACTGGCGCCTTGCTAGGTCGTAGCAAATAACGTAGCTGAAGGCTATGCTAACTATCGTCTCGGCAAATGAGAGCGTAGAAGTCAGTGAACCATCACTAGCAAAGTCGGCTGTACAACTGGGGCGAGTGCTAGGAAGTCTCTCTAGACCTGCCGTGTGGCGGCGCTCGGTCTGCAATCACTGATAGTGGCGACATGTGGGTCCGACGTATACTAACGGACTGCAGCCGATTTAAAGGCTACCACCTAGCAAGTGTGGTGTCTGGCGGTGACACCACATTCTTCCCCCGCAAATCGGCGTACAGTTGTGTCATAAGGCTTCCGCCCACCGCGGGGAGGACCGAATGTTGAAGTATGCGACGAGGTGGGGAGCCTAACAACAGGTGAGGCTGTGCTACCCGCACCCTGCCATTCGGACCGCGGGGAGCTAGGAAACGCCTGAAAATCTGCTCCAGTGTGCACGCCAAAATGCGGTTTATGCGCCCGTAGAGAGACAGGAGGTGCCGAAGGGTTGACCTCCATCGGGCCGGGGCACCCAATGGGCGAAGACGACATTTGGTCCGGAGCGGGCAAGAGTTCCATGTCGGAGGACACCTGTCACAGGAAGCGATCGGCGGCGCGTGACCCAGCGAGGTGCCCGGTGGTTGCAGTGGCGCGTCCACTGTGGGCGTCACCGGCGGGAGAACAGGTGGCGGCGGTGGCAGCGGCGGCAGTGTGGCGCCATGTGGCAAAATGGAAGGCAATGTCGGTAACACCTGGGGCTGAGGCGAGCCAGTAGATGGGTCCCCAGGGCGCTGACCGGACGGCACCGTCGCTGAAAGCAGACGGCAAGCGGCAGATCCCGTGCGTTGACAGAGCCGCAGCTGATTGAGATGCCGACGCACCTCACCTGAGGCCCCCAAAACCAGATACATAGCGCGTCCGAGGCAGCGAAGAATGCGCCCTTTGAACCAACGCCGTGAACCTCGATATTGGCGATAGTAGACAACGTCACCGGGAGCAAAGCAGGTGTCTGCTGCTGCACAGGAATCTGATGCAGCATTGTAGCAAAGACATCAAGGTTCGATGACGACAACTGTGGAGCAACTCAGCCGGCGAGCGACCATCTCAGGGCTGAGAGCGATACGAGGACAAAAAGAGCAATAACGCATCTTCCCGAGAATGGGACTCTTTCAACTTCAACATCTGTGACTTGAAAGTCCTGACCAATCGTTCAGCGGCACCGTTTGACTGTGGCGAAAACGGCGTGGACGTCAGATGTTGAATACCATTAGCCTTGCAGAATGACTGAAATTCTGCGGACATGAATTGTGGGCCATTGTCGGAAACAATAGTCTGTGGAAGACCTTCAATGCAAAAGATAGTGGATAACGCTTGGATGGTGTCAGAGGACGTCGTGGAAGACATACAGACAACAAAAGGAAAATTACTGAATGAATCTACCACAACCAACCATCAAGCATTCCAGAATGGACCAGCAAAATCGATGTGTAAGCGTTGCCAGGGGGAAGTGGCTTTTGGCCATGCAAAGAATTTCCGCGGTGGTGCTGATGGTTGTTCGGCACACACCATGCAAGAAGAGCACATGTTCGTAATCGCGGCATCGATTCCGAACCAAGTACAGTGCTGACGAGCAAGTTGTTTCGTTCTCGCTATACCCCATTATCCTTTATGGAAAAGCTGTAAGACAGAGGACTGTAACGAATGTGGTACCACGACCCTGGACTGATCATTATCAGAACGCAACAGCAAAACATCACGTCTTACAAAAAGTCTCTCCTTGTTAGCAAAAAATCAGCTAACCAACGGGTCCCCAATCCGTGACTTTGGCAAGGGCCATTGCGTAGCAACAAAACGCAGAACGGGAGCAAGGACAGGGTCGGCAGCTGTGGCTGTAGCTACACGACGAAAATCAATCAGAAACGATTCGACCATGTCATCGGTTTCCGCATCAATGAACATGCAAGGGAGTTCGGAGGAATCGAATGCCCTATCCTCAGCAACAGGCAAGCGGGACAACGCATCGGCGTTTCCGTGCTTAGCAGTGGACCTATAGAAGATATCGTAGCGGTACTGCGAGAGGAAAATAGACCAGCGAATGAATTTCTGCGCTGTACGTGGAGGTACAGTCTTGGTCGGATGAAAAACCGATGTCAAAGGTTTATGGTCTGTGATTGTGGTAAAATGACGACCATACAAGAAATCATGAAACTTTGTAACACCAAATACGAGAGCCAATGCTTCTTTCTCGACCTGTGAATAATTTCTTTGCGCAGACGAGAGCAATTTGGATGCAAAGGCAATAGGGCGATCGTGCGATCCATCTTTGTGTGCAAGCACAGCACGGATTCCGAAATCCGATGCATCCACCATCAACAAAAGGGGCTTCTGGGGATCGAATGGCGTAAGGCAAGTATTGGAAAGCAACGCCGATTTCAACTGGCGAAAGGCACGTTCGCATTCCATTGTCCAGACGAACGGAACACCTTTACGGCGTAAGCGATAAAGCAGAGCTGAAATGGAAGAGGCATGCGGCACATATTTATGGTAATAGTTGATTTTTCCCAGCACACTCTGTAGCTGCTTCAAATTCTGCGGCGACGGCAAGTCTTGTATGGCACGAAGGTGCGTGGGACTGGGATGTATGCCTTGAGCATTGAATACATGTCCCAGGTAGGGCAAGTCCTGAGCAAAACACACATTTGTCCTTTCGCAAGCGAAGACCATTTTGTCGCAAGACCTGAAATAATGATCTGAGATTGGCCAAATGTTCTTCTTCGGTCTTTCCGGAGATCACAATATCGTCCAGATAATTTGCTGCCGTAGGGACCGACGCACGAACAGTTTATAGATATTGCTGCAACAATGCAGGGGCAGATGCACACCCGAATGGCAGTCGTTTGAATCGATACAAACCAAGATGCGTGTTAACCACCAAAATGCGGTGGGATTCTTCGTCCACCGGTATTTGCAAGTACGCATCTGCTAGGTCCAACGTCGAAAAATATTTACCCAGGCACAGTTTGTCAAAAAGATCTTCCGGGCGGGGTAAAGGAAAAGTTGCAATCACTAGTTGTGGATTCACTGTTGCCTTGAAGTCCACACAAAGTCTCAACTTTCCGAAAGGTTTTAGCAAAATTACTAAGGGTGATGCCCAGAGAGAAGCCTGCACACGTTCAATTACACGTTGTGATTCCAAATCGTGTAATGTTTTTGCGACCTCATTACGCAATGCGCGGGGAACACTGCGCACTCTGAAACATTTCGGTTGCGTGTTTACTTTAAGTTCCAAATGTGCTTTATAGTTCTTAGCCCAACTGAGGCCTGGTGCAAAAATGTCTGCAAATTCTTCACATAGACGAGAAACACTGTCTGAAGGCACAGTCTGGTTCACTGATAGGACCTGATTTACTATAGACAAGTTAAACAACTAAAATAAATCGAAACCAAACAAGTTCACTGCAGAAGAAGAACGAAGGACATAAAATGACACAAGTTTTGTTTATCCTTTGTATGTTGCAAGAAGGCTGCACTATCCTAACACAGGGATGGTTTGACCTGAATAGCTATGCGACTGAACATTTGCGGCATGCAACAGAGGTGTGCCCAGCAGTTTGTAAGTGTCTTGATTGATCAGTGAGACTGCAGGTCCGGTATCGAGCTGGAATGGTATCACTTTGCCGTTAATGTCCAAGTCCACAAAAAGTTTGTTGTCCTGCTGACGACAAGAGCGACTGTCTCGTGCAACGTGAACTGACACTGGTACATAATCACTTGCGACTTGACGGGAGCTCCGACAATGTCAACGCACACTATTTTTGGGACGATCATAGTCACTGTTAGAGAGAGTGGCACTGAGCGGAGCGGAATGAACTGCATGAATTTCCATGGGCAAAGTTTCACGAGCCTCAGTAGCCTTGGTTCGATTCCGATTCCGGCGCGAAGCAAAGGTCCTGGAATGGTTTTGAGCTTCTGATCGGAGCTTTTTCTGGCAAACACTCTGAACATGTCCTTTTGTATTAGAATAAAAGCAAATAGCTCGGCGTGACGGGCAATTCTCACGCGAATGTTTAGTAGCACACCGCGGGCATGATTTAATCACTGCATTTGCTTGCCGGCGCGGTACACGTGGCTGAGAGCCTGGTGGCAGTGGCACGGCCAGGTGCGAGGACTGTTTACTGTTCCGTGCAGCTCGCCCGGCGGGCTGGTCAACGTGACACACTGCTGGCGAAGTTTCAAATGATGTCTGAGCAAAGTCAAGTGTGTCCTGCCGATCCAATATGTCCATCACTTGTTGAAGGGAGGGATTTACTAGTTTCAAAATCTGTTCCCTTATACGAACATCAGAAACGTTCTGTGCAATTGCATCATGTACCATAGTATCTGAATAAGGGAGTCCACATTGACACTCAAAAGCACAATCCCTAGTAAGGCCTTGCAAGGTTGCAACCCACTCCCGATTAGTCTGACCTGCCGTACGTTTTGTACGAAAGAAGGTATACCTTTTTGCAACTACATTGACTGATTCTTTGAAATATGCATCTAATGCAGACAAAATTTCTTCGTAGGACACAGTTGCTACGTCGCGTTGGGGAAATAATTTGACTATAAACGGTACGTATGTACCCCGACGGAGGAAAGGCTGCCGCTTGTTACCTTGAATTCTGTAGGCGGCGAGATGGAATCCAAATTGGCGTGACCACTCCGTCCAGCTTTCCAGTGCAGCATCAAAAGGTCGAAAAGTTGGTGCAACAGCGTGTTGTGGCTGTGTTAGCGGTGAAGCGGCTGCTGCCGCATCGTTTTGCATTGCACATTGACCCTGGACGAGCTGTCCAAGGGCGTCCAGTAAGGCCTGCGTCTGCTGATTCTGTAAGCGATAAAATTCGGAAAGTACATCTGGAGATTGTGGCGAAGCCATTACACAAGTAAATCAGGGCAATTTAGATAAGAACACTTTGACTCTCGTCGCCAATGTTGTGGTTGGCAGGAGAGCCAACCGTGCTTTTCTAAAGGAGGCCGATATGCCCGCGTTTTAGGTCTGGAACGTGACAAGGGAATTAGAAGTGAGAAAAACGGACGTAGCTGGTGGAATACTTAACTTTAATCCATTAATGACGAACGTCGCTTTTTATGGTACATGATTCACAACATCAATAGTACGGATACTGGCGCCTTGCTAGGTCGTAGCAAATAACGTAGCTGAAGGTTATGCTAACTATCGTCTTGGCAAATGAGAGCGTAGAAGTCAGTGAACCATCGCTAGCAAAGTCGACTGTACAACTGGGGCGAGTTCTAGGAAGTCTCTCTAGACCTGCCATGTGGCGGCGCTCGGTCTGCAATCACTGATAGTGGCGACACGCGGGTCCGACGTATACTAACGGACCGCGGCCTAGCAAGTGTGGTGTCTGGTGGTGACACCACACTTTTAATAGTGTGATTGTGAATACAGTCTTAAATGTAGCCTACATAATCAATGTAAAGAACCTGTGATAATCTAAACCTGTAAAAGAAATATTTATGCAATATTATTTATATATGTAAACCATTGTATAATTATGTATGTAGTGATGATGCCTTATACAACATCACAGTTGGCCACAAGCAAATAAATCAATTTCAATTGTTCAGCAACACTGTGATACACATTGCTTTTCCATTCTACTCCATGTTATTCTCTTGTCTGGTTCAAAAACTTTTCAGGTCTTTTTTTTAAAAAAAAGTACTAAGAAATGCGAAATAGAGTAAAAACATTTGGATCACATGTCAAAATATCTTTCCTCGTGTTTAATGCAATCAGTCTGCTGTGGCAGTTGAAAATAGGAAAATGAGAGCTGAAGTTTTAAATTTCACATTCAAGAAATCATTCACATAGGAGAATAGTGCAAACATACCACTATTTGACCATCACACACTCCTGTATGAACGACATAGTAATTAGCATCCATGGCATAAAGAAATAACTAAAAGATTTGAAAGCAAATAAATCACCAGGTCCAGATGGAATCCCACTTTGGTTTTACAAAGAGTACTCTATGGCATTGGCCCCTTACCTATCCTGCATTCAGTGTGAGTCTCTCGCCCAGCACAAAGTCCCAAGTGATTGGAAAAAGTGCAGGTGATTCCAGTATATAAGAAGGGTAGCAGAAGAGATCCGCAAAATTACAGACCGATATCCCTAACTCTAGTTTGTTGCAGAATTCTTGAACATATTCTCAGTTTGAACATATGAAACATTCTACAGAGTGAGAAGCTTTCGTCCGTGAATGAGCATGGTTTTAGAAAGCATTGCTTGTGTGAAACTTGGCTTACCATTTTCTTACATGATATACTGTGACTATGGATGAAGGGCAACAGGCTGAGTCCATTTGACATGGTGCCCTATTGCAGGCTATTAATGGAGGTATAAGCATATGGAATAAGTTCACAGATATGCTTAAGCAACAGATCCCAGTATGTTTGTACTTGACAGCGAGCATTCATCAGAGACAAGCATATCATCGAGAGTGCCCCAGGGAAGTGTGATACGACAGCTGTTCTCTGTATACGTAAATGATTTGATGGACAGAGTGGGCAGCTGTCTGTGGTTGTTTGCTGATGATGCTGTGGTGTACGCTAAGGTGCCAAAGTTGAGTGACTGTAGGAAGAAACAGGGTGACTTGTACAAAATTTCCAGTTGGTGTGATGAATGGCAGCTAGCTCTAAATGTGGAAAAATGTACGTTAATCAGATGATTAGGAACAACAAATGTGTAATGTTTGGATACAGTAATATTAGTACGTTGTTTGACACACTCAAGTTATTTAAATATCTGAGCATAATGCTGTAAAGCAATATGAGGTGGAACGTGTATGTGAGGACTGTGGTAGGCAAGGCGAATGGCCAACTTTGGTTTATTGGAGAATTTTAGGAATGAGTGGTTCACTTATACAGAAGACTGCCTATAGGATGCTGGTGCAACCTATTCTTGAGTACTACTTGAGTGTTTGGGATCCGTACCATGTCAGATAGAAGGAAGACATAGAAGCAATTCAGAAGCAGGCCAACTTCAGTTGGAAATACCACATAGATAATATTGTGGGGAAGGCGAGCCAAAGGTTGTGTTTCATATGGCAGGACACTAAGAAGATGTAACAAGTCCACTAAGGAGACAACTTACACTACACTCGTTCGTCCTCTGTTAGAATATTGCTGCACGGTGTGGGATCCTTACCAGGTGGGATTGACGGAGGACATCAAAAGGGTGCAAAGAAGGGCAGCACATTTTGTATTATCACGTAATAGGGGAGAGAGTGTGGCAGATATGATACGTGAGTTGGGATGGAAGTCAATAAAGCAAAGACGTTTTTCGTCGTGGCAAGATCTATTTACGAAATTTCAGTCACCAACTTTCTCTTCCGAATGCGAAAATATTTTTTTGAACCTAACCTACATATGTAGGAATGATCATCAAAATAAAATAAGAGAAATCAGAGCTCGAACAGAAAGGTTTGGGTGTTCATTTTTCCCATGCGCTGTTCGGGAGTGGAATGGTAGAGAAATAGTATGATTGTGGTTCGATGAACCCTCTGCCAAGCACTTAAATGTGAATTGCAGAGTAATCATGTAGTTGTAGATTTTACCGACAAGTTTTAATGATCTGTAAGTGTTATAGAGATGTTTTGGGAACTCTAATGGAAATCCCTGGAGGCAAAGCAACATTCTTTTTCAGAAAAACTATTGAGAAAATTTAGGGAACTGGCATTTGGATCCGATTGCCAAACAATTCTACTGCAACCAACATACATTGCGCATAAGGACTGTGAAGATAAGATATGAGAAATTAGGGCTTGTGTGGAGGTTTGTAGACAGTTGTTTTTTCCCTTGCTCTGTTTGTGAGTTGAACAGGAAAGGAAGTGACTAGTAGTGGTACAGGGTACCCTCCACCACACACCATATGGTGACTTGCGGAGTATCATTGTAGATGGAGATGAAATGTTATTCTTTTTCAGAATGGTAATAATTCTTCTCTTTTAGCAGCTGATTTCTATGTTCAATTTATCCATAGTTGATTCACCTGATTGGTCCAAGTATCATTAGAGGAATTGTATTTATTCAGTAGCTGTTATTCACCTGTAGAATAACTGTGAAACGAGCATCCACAGACATGCCAAACAGATTATATTGTGGAACTGAGGGTGTGTCCTCGACATGAGTTTCGGCTACTGGGAACCCGCTGATGATAATTATATGGGTAATTTTAATTTGCCCATATAATAAAAAAATAATTTTTAAAACATAGGAAGTAAATAAATTTCATGCAAAGAAGAATAAATACTGTTGTATATAGTACATAAATGAAAATAGTCAATTTTTGAAAACATTATGTAAGTGGGTACATAAAAAAATCCTCTCACCAAGTGGCAGCAGGAGAACACACATATAAAAGTTATTAGGTATGCGAGCTTTTGGAGCCAGTGGCTCCTTCTTCTGCCTGAACGATTGAAGGAGAAGGAAGTGGGGTGAAGTAAAAGGGCTGGTGAGGTTTATGAAATGGGGTAGAGTTTGGAAAAGTCACCCAGAACCATGGGTCAGGGGAGACTTACCAGACGGGATGAGAAGGAAAGATTGATTGTTGTCCCAACAGACCAGGGATTCTGGGTGACTCATCTGAACTCATCCCCTTTTCCTAAACCTCAATAGTCCTTCTCCTTCACCCCTCTTCCTTTCCCTTCAAGCTTCTTATGAGAAAAGGAGCCACTGGGTTTGGAAGCTTGCATACATAATAACTTTTATATGTGTGTTCTCTTCCCACTGGTTGGCAAGTATGTTTTTTTCTATCCAGTTATGCTGTATATAGTATCATTCATATGTATCACAATGTTTTTCATACAAGTGAGATAAGAGTTTAACACTCTCACGATGACAAGATCATTAGAGAAGGACCATAAGCTTGAATTAGGGGAAGGAAATTGGCCTTTGCTTTTCTAAGCAACCAAACTAACATTTGCCTTAAGCAAATTTGGGGGACTACAGGAACCCTAAATCTGGCCAGCAAAGCAGAGAATTTAATATTGATCCTCCAAGGTACAAGTTCAGTGTGTTACCAGTGTCCTGCCTGTACGTCCCCATGTATACTCCATAAGCCACTTTATGGTGTGTGACAGAGAGATCTTACAGTACCACTACAATTCCCTCTTTCCTGTTCATAAGCTACTGTATGAGTTGTAATTTCCCTGAGTTTTTTGTGCTCTCTTTGCAAGACATATGTGGAATTATGTAGCATATTGCTTAATGTCGTGGAGTATTTGCTGTCAGACTTTTAAGAGTAAATTTCTCTATGATGTATGATTTTTCTCTTGCAGTGTATGCCACTGTAGTTTGATGAGCATCTCTGTAATGCTTTCATGAATATGAAACTTGCAGTGATTAGCTATAAAATCAGGAGCTAATGGTTTAATGACAGTAATGGCCAAATGTTAACAATATGTATACTGACCATATAGGAGGGACATTGACTCACAGACTGGCACAATGAAAAGACTGCTGTGCTTTTAAGCTTTCAGCTGAAGAGCCTTCTGAAATTGAAAACATGCACACATTCACACAAGCACAACTCACACACGTGCATGACCACTGACCCTGCCTGCTATGGCTGGACTGCTGACTGCAACTGCACCTGACAGGAGCAACAATCTGGCATGGGTGGTGGGGATTAATGAGGAAGTATGGTGCAGGGATAGCAGGGTAGGGTAGGGGAAGCTGCTGTGCTGCTTGGGGGAGCATGCAGGGATGTGTTGGGGGGGGGGGGGGTAGGTAGGTTTGTTAGGTGCACATGGGAGATTTTTGGGGATGGGGGAGTGCAGCAGAGAAGTAGAAAAGGGAGAAAAAGACTAGTGAGTGTGTTGGCAGTGTAGAAGACTGTTCAGTGCTGGAGTGGGAGCACAGAAGGGTGGAGGAAAGGGTCAAGCAAAAGATGAAGTCAGGCTGTTTTAAGGAACATAGGATATACAGCAGAAAGAGTTCCCACATGTGCAATTCAGGAAGGTGGTATTGGTAGGAAGGGTCTGGATGGTGCAGGCTGTGAAGCAGTCATTGAGATGTCGCACAATGTGGTGGGAAGCATGATCGGCAGCTGGGTATTTCAGCTGTCTCTTGGCCACAGTTTGTTGGTGGGCATTCGTGCAGACAGACAGATTGTTAGTAGTCATGCCCATATAGAATACTATACAGTAGTTGAAACTTAGTTTGTAAATCACATGGCTGCTTTCACAGTTAACCCTGCCTTAGATGAGATAGGAGATACCTGTGGCTGAACTGGAGTAGATTGTGGTGGGGATGTATGGGACAAGTCGTGAATCTAGGCCTATTGCGAGGATATGAGGTAAGGAGTTGGGAGCAAGGGTGGAGTAGGGATGGGGAAGGATATTATGTAGATTCTGTGGGTGTTTGAACACCACTGTTGGAGGGGTGGGAAGGATTGCGAATAGGATATTCACAATTCAGGGCATGACAAGAGGTAGTCAAAACCTGGCACAGATTGAGATTCAGTTGCTCCAGTCCTGAGTGGTACTGAGTTACGAGAGGAGTGCTCCATTGTTGCTGGATGGTGGGTATGATGGGAAGTAATAGAGACAGAGTGTGGGAAATCAATTTCTGTGCAGGATTGGGAGGATAATTTTGATTTGTGAAGACCTCACAGGTAACCTTGGTATATTTGGAGAAGGGCTACTCAGCACTACAGATGCGATGACCATGGGTGGCTAGGCTATATGGAAAGAACTTCTTGGCCTGGAATGGCTGCCAGCTGTCAAAGCAGAGGTCTTGCTGATTGTTGGTAGGTTTTATATGGGCAGAGGCACTGATGTAGCCGTCTTTGAGGTGAAGGTGAACATTGAGGAAGCTGGCTTGTTGGGTTGAGGTGGACCAAGTGAAGCGAATGGAGGAGAAGGTGTTGAGGTTCTGGAGAACTGTGGATGCGGTGTGTTCACCCTCGGTCTAGATCATGAAGACGTTATCAGTGAATGTGAATGAAGTGAGAATTTGAGATTTTGGGTGGTTAGGACAGATTCCTCCAGATGGCCCATGAGGTGATTGCCGTACCACAGATTTGTGCATAAGTAATCCATCAGAGGAGAACTAACTACGAGTGACAATATACTGGGTCATGGTGTCCAGTAAGGGTGTTGTAGGTTTGGAGTTGGTCAGGCATTGGGGAAGGTAGTGTTCTAATGGCAAAGCTGTGGTTATTGGGGATGTAATGTAGAGAGAAGTGGCATCAACAGTGATGAACAGGGAACCATTTGGTAAAGGAACAGGAACTGTGGAGAGTTGGTGGAGGACATAGTTGGCATCTTTTATGTAGGTAATGGAAATATGCTGAATGTGTCTATCCATGAAAGCAGAGATTCTCTCTCTAGGGCCACAGTAACCAGCCACAATGGGGCATTCTAGGTGGTTGGCTTCATGCACTTTATTAACCATGTATAAAGTAGAAGAGCAGGGAGTGGCAGGGGTTAGGAGAGAGATAGACTCAAGAGAGAGGTTCTGGGATGGGTCTGTGGATTTGAAAAGAGCCTGGAGATCCTGTTGGATTTCTGGAATGGGACCACTGTGGTAGGGTTTGTAGGTTGGTGAATCTGTTAGCTGCCAAAGTCCCTCCACCAGGTAATCCTTGCATTTCCAAACCAAAGTGGTGAAGCCTTTGTTGGCATGTAGGGGTCAATTTTCAGGTGGTGGATTGTGATTCTTCCTGTAGAAGTTGGGTTGGTTTTCAAGTTGAGAGATTTAGGGAATTATGGTGAGGCAATGTTTGAGGTTAAGAAATTCTAGAATGTTAACAGAGGGTGATTTGGGGGCAGTGGGGGTGAATCACAGTTGGATGGAGAAGTGAACTGAATCTGTATATTACATCAAGAAGGAGAACCTTCAAAGATGTGGAGAATGAGCCGATATATATCTTAATACGAAACAAAATCATTGTAGGAATTTTGTCTGTATATTATATCAACAACAAATCATCACTACATAACAAATGCTATTCACATTTATGCCATCTCAGTTTAATTGAGAAAATTAATACGAAATCTACTACTTTGGAAAATAGTGCTTCCTTTTCAGTTTCATTACAAAGCTGCTGGTTATTTGCTATTAGCTGCTTAATATTTGCTTGATAACATGATATTTTTGAAGGAAATAAAGTGTTTGTTCAGCAGAAGTGAAAGTATTAGGTAAAGTAGATAAGTGTACACCTTGCAGAAGCATTTTAAAGATCTTGGAATTCTTACACTCACATCTGAATACATTTACCCCACAATGGTTCTTGTTGATGATGAAAATCAGTTTTGAGTGAACTGTGATGTACATAGTCACAATACAAGATACAAAAATAATAGAATTTTCCTCATTGTCCAGTGTTCAAATATAGTTACCTACTCTGGTGCTAAGGAATTCAACAAGCACCTGTCTAACATAAGGGAAGAAATTGGAAATCCATACCAATTCAAAAGAACATTAAAAATGTACATCATTTGCTACTTTTTCTACAAGCTATCTGAATATGTAGTGTCAAGATTCTAAAATTTATTATCTACGTTACCAGTAACAGTGTTGTTATAATATCATGACAGAGATTTTAAGCACAGATAACAATGAAACTGAATTTAATGGCAGAAAATGAAATTGTAAATAGTCTGTATGGTAGAAGTGATTGTTCGAACTAGACTGACATTAAGATATAAATATGTACATATGTGTAGTGAGTTATGAATAATGAAACCAGGGCTGTTTTCTTGGGAGGGGGGGGGGGGGGGGGGCTTCGGGCAGCAGGTTTTAAGGGGTGGTGTTATTTGTGGAAGACTGTATAAAATTCATGGGCATCAAACAAGGTCCTAAAATTTAAACCTCCTGTTCACAGGGAAAAATTAATTGACAGATATTAACAGTGCTGATTTGCTTCCACACCACATGCAAATTCCTAAAATTAAATCTTCTACTCACCAGGGAATATTAGCTGACATGCATGCAAAAGTGAGTTACATAGTGTTGTTTAGTCTTGATACTGTTAGCAAAGGTTAGAAATAGCTTTTATAACTTACAAGTGAGTGTTCTTACATGTTTCATTATTGAATCATAATTAAGTTACAATGTGGTGAAAATGACGTTAAGGTACTTTCACACCAGCATGGTTTTATTAGATTTTTAATAAATTCTTAACAAAAAATATTCATGCACTTTTTTCCTGTTCATAAACAAAACAATGTATTTTTGAAACTTTCTAGGTGTGTTTTATAAACATAATTTTTTTAACTTTTTTCAGTCAAATGATGTACTAACTTATCATTGCATTTTTGATATGTTTTTGCAGTGTCTCTATACTGTTTCTATGTTGAACAGTATCTGAACTTGCTGGCCAGAGATGCTTGTTTTTCATTTCTTGCCTAATTACAATGTGTTTGGCACAAAACATCATGAGAATATCAAAAAGAAAATACTTTTCGATACCATGCCTCCATCCTTGCTACCTTCCCTGTTTTCCTTTCCCTGTTGCTTCATAACCTGGGTTGTGAGTAACTAAATCCACTTTCCCTTCTTCCCTTTCTTTCCCCTCTCTCCTCCCTGATGAAGGAACATTTATTCCGAAAGCTAGGAACTTAAATTTTCGGTTGTTTTTTGTGTTTCTATCGGCTGTACTGAGCTGAGGTAAGTACTGGCCAGCCCCTCTATCTCTTTGTTAGTAATTGTTTCACATCTTTATATGAGATTTTCCATTAATTAGTTGAATAATGTAATTGGATAGATAAACTATCTACTCACAAAGTGGTGGGAGGAGAACACACATGTAAGAGGTATTACAGTTTGTAAGCTTCTGGAGCCAGTGGCTCCTTCTTCAGGCTGAAGGACTGAAGGGGAAGGAAGAGGTATGAAGGAAAAGAAATGGTGACCCTAATTCAGAAAAGTTGCCATGAATCCCAGGTCAGTGGAGAATTACTGGATGGGATGAGAATGAAAGGCTGATTGTTGCTGACTACACTGGACAAGATTTGGAAACCTGAGAGTTTAAAGGTGGAAGATAGGGAAATGTGTATGACAGAGATTAGTGCCAAAACATTGTGCATGAGTTAATAAGAGCGAAAAGCTAACTGCATTGTATGTGATAGAGGTGGGGGGGGGGGGGGGGGGCAGCAAAAAATAGATAGGTCAGAAAATGAAAGATGTAGAAAATTGAAAGGGAATGAAGAAAGGAATAGTTACTGTAGAGTAATGTCAAGAGTGAAAAATTAAGATAAATTAAGTCCAGGTGGGTGGGGAGAACCGAGGACATGTTGTAGCACCAGTTCCCACCTGCGGAGATCTGAGAAACTGGTGTCTGGATGAAGAAACCACATGGCGTGTGTGGCAAAAGAGGCACCGAGGTCATGACTGTCATGTTGAAGAGCATGCACTGCAACAGGATATTGTATGTTGTGAGTATATGCCCTCTGCCTAAGCCCATGCATCCTAACTTATAACCACCTGCATTCACAGTAGCTGCGGATACAGTGCTTAAACAAGTGGTGCACATGGTATGACACGGGTGGTGTGGCTGTCTGCTAGCCCATGAATCTGACCTGCTGCATAACTGCAATGCTTCCCCTCATCACCTTTCCCTGTTAGATGGTAGCTGAAGGGGGGAGGGGGGTACTCCTCGTGTTGTGATTCCAGCAACTTTGCATATGGAGGTTGTCAGCCTGTTACATCAAGGTCAGTGGTGAGCCTCCTGCACTAAACAACTAGCACATAAACATATATTCTGACCTTGTAATAATCATGAACTGGAGCTCCTCATCATGGCCTGCCACAAGCCAACTCAACAAGCAGCACCGTTACTGTTTTTACCCTTGGCCAGCGCCCATATTATCTCCAGAAAGAATCCATATCGACTTTGCTGCACCTTTTTAGATGGTTTTTGGTTATTGGTTTTTGATGCCTTTTCCAAGTTTCCATATGTTGTTTGTTGTCCATCTACCACAGCAGACAAAACTGTCAAGAACCTGTCAAAAGTTTTTTTTCTGTCAAAGGTCTACCTTGTACAGTAGTTTCGTAAAAAGGTCCTTAATTTTTGGCTCAATCCTTCAAAGATTTTTGCTCATGGGATGGCATCTACCACGTCAAGGTGCCTCCCTTTCATCTGCAATCCAATAATGAGGCTGAATGCTGTAATGGGACACCCTTTTCTAAAATAACCTTTCTTTTTATAGAAATAGTCAATACCAAGTAACTTGTGTAGGTGGTCATTGTCTCAGCTGTTTAACTGAAAGAATTTCATTTTATTCTGTATAAGCTGTTGATGTTGTTGTGGTCTTCAGTCCTGAGACTGGTTTGATGCAGCTCTCCATGCGATTCTATCCTGTGCAAGCTTCATCATCTCCCAGTACCTACTGCAACCTACATCCTTCTGAACCTGCTTAGTGTATTCATCTCTTGGTCTCCCTCCATGATTTTTACCCTCCACGCTGCCCTCCAATACTAAATTGGTGATCCTTTGATGCCTCAGAACATGTCCTACCAACCGATCCCTTCTTCTGGTCAAGTTGTGCCACAAGCTCCTCTTCTCTTCAATCCTATTCAATACTTCCTCATTACTTATGTGATCTACCCATCTAATCTCCAGCATTCTTCTGTAGCACCACATTTCGAAAGCTTCTATTCTCTTCTTGTACAAACTATTTATTGTCCATGTTTCACTTCCATACATGGTTACACTCCATACAAATACTTTCAGAAATGACTTCCTGACACTTAAATCTATACTCGATGTGCCACATAACTACCAGTGGAGGAGTCCCTTATGTTCTTTCTCAGTTCTTGGAGAATGACTCCAGTCAGGGACAAGAGCTTGGCTGACCTCTTGCATGGCTGGCAGCAGCACTGTTCCATCTACTTCTGCTGCGAGATGGGCATCCTATAGCAGCATGAACATCACCAAAGATAGTGTCTGGAACTTCGTTCTGGACCCAGAGGTTCAGATGACACCTGCATTGCAATCCAGCCATCATCCACAGCCAGCACATGTGACATGCATTCATGGTGCATACCAAAGAGTGCCTTTGGGCATGCCACTACAATCAGCTGCATTGACTATGCCCTCCCATCGTCCAACCACCCCTACAATCAGCTGCATCCTCAAGTGAGCACAGATGGCCCCATGTGATGTACCATGCAGGCATGTCTTCCACCATCATTGCAGTTCGCTGTGGGCAACATGCTGCCTGCTCATACCCTCCCACACTCCACACATTCCAGATGTAGCCTCTTCGCTCCCCTCACACCCCCTTCTGACCCTGGAGATTGAGAGGAGGGATGTAGTAGTCCACACAGTACCTCATTACCTCCCATCTGCCACCACTACTGTGGCATGTGTTAATATGTGTGCACATGTTCGGGGCCCCCACCAGAAGCTACCAACTTCTGTCCAGTACCTCTATTGCCTGCACCCAGTAGCAGATGGGCTTTGGTGGGCAAATACTTCTTATATAGCCTTGTACTGGCTCTGGCCATCAGCCTTGTATATGTTCTCTAAGTGTATGATATGTATGCTTTCACGCCATGACTTAATAAATAGTTGGTTTCTTATGACTGTGTCTTTTATTGTGTTTGGTGTTAGAACAATACTATTTTAAGTGTAATCTGCTTGTGTTGCAATACATTAATCTATTGGATTTTGCCTGCAAAATGTTTTATAATGATAGCATTCTTTTTATTTATTTATTATTTTTAAATTTGTAGTGATGAAGATGTCATAACTCAGACTCATGTTGGTGCTGTATGGCAGATACCTTAGCTCTTTGAAGTCATACTGTTGACTCATTTGGTAAAAAATGAGTAGTAATTTAAATAAATGATAAGTGTAAGTAGATGGAAAGACCAAACATTTAACTGCAAAGTTGGTAACAAATCATGTGGATCAGTCACAACCATCAAATATTCAAAAGTGTCTGCCTGAAGCAATTTAAGGTAGAATGCTGGCACAGATCTGCTGTAGGTGCTGGACACAGAATTATCAGATGAATCTGAAGTAGCAGTATTCATCCACAAAAAAAGATTACTTAAAAGAATCCTTACAAAATTGTTTAGGCTTTCGTGGCCACAAATTATATTAGAAATGTCACAGAGCCAAACACTCAACGAAGTAAGAAATCAGAAAAAGAAATTTCAGCTACGGCCTTTCTGCCATACATTCCCAGAGTGATGTACACTGTAGAAACAAGGTGTAAAGACAATTTTCAAGCTGACAAGGAAGATCAAAGAATGACTTAGATCAACAAAGGATAAAAGGGGCCCACTTGCAATGTCGGGAACATACTGCATACCATTTACATGCGGAAAAGTTTATGTTGGAATGAATGGACGATCAATCAACACCAGGATCAAAGAACATAAGAAATATTGCAGGCTGGGGCAGGTGGAGAAATTGGCCGTGGCACAGCATGCACCGAGTGAGACTGACCACGTAATAAAATTTGCCAACATAGAAGTTCTGGCTGTAGAGAAGCACTACCACACCCGCTTGTTCAGAGAAGCTGTAGAAATACACAAACATGGGAATAGCTTCAACAAGAAAGAAGAAAGCCTTAAGGTAAATGGATCCTGGCTTCCCGTACTCCAGCGAACGACCGTCACAGGTAGCAAGAGGAGAACCACACCGGAAATGACCGCAGAGAAGCCCTTGGACGTTGGCGCACCAGGTACACATAGTCTGTGGCCATGAGCTCGGCTCCAGCAATGGAAGGTGAAGCTTTGACAATGGCAGCCACTCGTGCTGGCGAAATGTCAGTAAAATCATCAGACAAACGTCGGCCGAAGAGCACAAGAGAGAAGCAAATAGGCAGTTAGTCAAAAGAACCCTCCTTCAACAAATTCTTGAAAGTGCTCTGTTGATGTTGAACCTTTACCAACTTTAATTAATGGAAGTGTTAAAAACAGATTGAAAGAAGAGTTGTACATTTTGTCATGAATTTGTTATTCCAATGTGAGAGCATCACAGAAATAATCAACAATTTCTGATGGCAAATGCTATAAGGAAGGTGTTGAGCATCATGGGAGCCTTACCTTCAAAATTTTGGGAGCTCATGTCCCAGTGCAAGTCAGGTAACTCATTAGTTATTCCACCTTGCACCATGAGCAGAAAGGTAAAAACAGAGGAACTTGAGGTGATGCAGAGGTGTGTCCACAATGCTTCTTGTGTATCCTCTGTAAATGATGTCATAGGAGCCTGATAATTGATTCTAGTATACTATGTAACCTTCACAACTCCTTGTATGGTGGCTTGGAGACTGCAAATGTAGATGTAAATCTGGGGTGCTATGTGGATGAGCACATTGTTGTGTTAAAAAAATCTGTTGTTGTTTTGTACCAGAGATGCAGCTTCAGTTGTGCCCAGTATTTGGCATTTGTCTGTAGTAGTGTATCTGAATTCCCAGTTAAATTGTTTTGGCATTTGAACTACTATTTTGTTGTATTCATGAAGCTCAGAAGAAACTGACTCTCACTCTCAACTTATAGTTTCTATAAAATTCTGAGATTTGTTTGGACACCCATTGAACAGGAGCTTTCATTTACAGATGTGCATGCAGAATATGTAGAACTGTTGTTTTTGATACATTTAATCTCATAGTCTTTTATTTTCACTCATCAGTTAAGCTGCACTCTCTGGTCTACTATCCTAGCACTTTCTTCTTTGGTTGTCATGGATGAAAGTATGCTGCTGTGATTGATGTAAATTCCATTGTCTAGCTTAAAAGCATTTGCTCTAGCCTAAAAGCTTTTACTCATGGTTTCATAGTTTTGTATGACTACTGAACACCTTGCGTTAATAGTTTTCGTATAGTGTGTGATCTTTAATTAAGACTTTCATTAATAAATAATGCTCAGTATTGTAGAGGCTCGGGGTTCTGTAGTGGGTAGGTAAGGACAAAACCAGTCACATTAAGCGTGGTATCAGTTGATTTATTTATGTAGCCCAGTGTACGATAGAGACCTAGTGCTCACTTCCACAGGTGGGGTTTGATACTGAAACCACAATCCTAGGCGGCCGCTGAGCTCAGAGTATCTTGGGAGCAGAGCACCCATGTGTAGTAGACACTCCAGACTGGCAGCGAAAGTATGTTAGATGCTGGCACTGTGGTCAGGCACAGACTGATTGTGCTGCTAGAGAGGTAAGTGGGAGGCCTGCCTCAGATGTGGCAAGTCGTCTGGACCTAAGTATCTGGCTGGCAGCCACAAGTACAGGTGGATGCCTGGTAAATCTATGGCTGGTAGTGTCTGATTTGATGCCTTTTGCTGACTGGACAGCTGGTACTTTTATATGTCACAGGTTGGGCGCTTTTGTTAGCAGATGCCACATCTATCTTGTGGTCCCTTGACATGTCCTGGATTTCAGCAGAACCATTGGTCATCTGAGGTGGAAGTTGTGGCAAAATACTGATGGTGATTACTGCAAGCACTAGGATTAAGTCTACGAGCATCAACACCAGCCAGTGGTGCTACATTCTTCTTGTCTTTTCTACAGTTCTACTTTTTATACACTTCATGCTAGACACATCTTCACCTAGTCTTTATCGCCCTATTTTCTTTGGTCACTGTGGTGACTATCGACCAAGTCATGTATAACGTCTTTGTCTGTCAAGCTTTTTGTGAGCAGACTGTGGTCACACTCAAAACAGTAAACATGTGTGTACGGAGAATTAACAAGATGTGTATATCTGTATATGTGTGCTTCGGACCAATAAAATAGTGCTTATTGCATGTAGTATAGTGTACATAATTGGATCCAGCAGTCCTACAACACTAGACCCATACTGGTGACCCCAATTTTTTCTGAGTGCTACAATGAACTCTCATCCCACTGAGCAGTACACAATGGATCACTTGCTGCCCACTACACCACACATGTGCCGACTAGGTTTTCCAGCAGACACTCTGGAATGATTTTCCAATTATCCACCTTGTGTTCACAATAGTTCGACGCAGTTTCCAAACACACTGACTAGCTGTACTCAACGGGACAGTGCTTCTACATTCCCATAGCCATGTGTGCTGGCATCTGGGCACTGGGAAATTTTTGCTATTTACGCTGCTATCAAATATTTCAAAGACGATATCGAAGGCCACCATCTCGTGGTATTTACCGACCACGAACCGCTCATATATAGGACCTTGGCGCATCTCTGGTAGAAGTACTATACGGAGAACTCTCACATTCCCAGCTAGTCAAGCCTTCACTCCGCCCCCCCCCCCCCCCCAGATCAAATCTGCATTCGACTGGCAGCTAATCCCTAACATTTGCATGCCCCTCCTCGGACACATTCACTCCCCCCCCCCCCCCCTTCCTCCTTATTCCTGCATAAGGACTTGGCACATGCACTCACATCATGGTGCACAATGTCACTATCCGACTGGCACTCAGCCCTCCATAGTCGGGCCCACTGTAACACCTGCAGCGACTCTTGGTGTTGAAAAAACAAAAATATCTCCCAAATTAGCTCCCATGTCCTTAAAACATCAATTCACAAAATGACCCAAGTCCCTCCACAAGTAGTAATTACGAAAAATAAATAAAAAACAAATAGAAGGAAATGTCTAGTATAGAAAGCAAACGAAAAGAAAAGGGAAATTTAATTATAAATTTTAGAAACATGGGGAGGGCCAAAAACAGTAGAAAATATTAAAATATTAGTTGTTCCAATACGTAAGAAAATCAATATTATAGTCATAGAACGTAGGTCTGGGACACCAAAGGTAGTGTTTATTAAAGTATAAATAGCCATACGTTGTAATTACGATACTCCAGTCTCTAGTCTGTTCTAATTTGGAAGTTATTTAGGACGTACAGCTTTAGAGAACAACAATTGGGACTTTATTAAACGGGTATCATGAGTAGATCGTGACGAGATTGTTTTTGAGGATTGTCAATCCACGACTTTAATTTGGACATTTAGCAGATTAGATAAACGGGAGGGTGAATAGTAATCTCTTTGGCTTTAATGTCAATTTGTGTGAATATGTAAACGCTTTACTGAATCGAGAATTTTACCCGGATTCGGACTTTGAATTGTGACAGTTTGCGGATATTAAATAGAAATAACTTATTTACCGCAAGTGACAGTATATTATCTAAAATTTCTGGTTCTAGCGGGAATCCTACTTAGACATCTAATTAAAGAACTTCTTTGAATGAGATCGTATGAGTGAACCTATTTATTAATAATTCTTGTCAATAAACTGATTTTGTTAATTGGTAACATAATACAAGTCTTGAACATTAACTTAACTTAGATTAATAAACGCTAAGGTTACGTGATCTATGTCAAGAACAAACTAGCGATTCGTAACTAAAACAATTGAATGAAAGATTAAAGTATCCTCATCTGTAAACGTTGGTAGTATAGCTACTAAAGATTTTTTCTCTCAGAGTTGGGAAGGCTATACGTGTAGTGAACCACGTTTAGCATTGGGTTTTAAAAGTAATCAAACTGATACTTAGCCGGGGCAATATTAAATGAAAGTAAAACCCTTCAGTGACAGTCAATGTGCAAAAAATAAAATCAAACTATCACTTATTAGACGAAAAAGCGAAAACAGAAAAAGGGCTGCTGCACGTATTTGGCGCCCTACAACGTGGGGCTCGAACAGAAGATTGGTAGAGGAAGATTGGAAGCCGCTACGGGTATTGAGGTTCGCGTATTAGGAAGAAGGACGTCGTAGGCAGTTTGTTTCACAGGTTGCTGTTAAGTGCGAGAAACGCGGATCTTTCTAACTGCTGAGGGAGACAGCCGGCAACGCAGAGGACGACAAAGCGCGACCAATAGGCGGCAGCGCTGAACTTGGAGTCTACGAGAGTGCAGCCAATCACAACGCAGCTGATCTACAGAACCACGAGAGTACAGCTGACTGCGCCACACTTAGAGGTGGGCCAAACGGTTATTCTGGAGTAACCGTTATCACCGTTCCAGTTATTCTTTGATAACCGTTATCGTTAATGGTTATTAATAACTGCCAAGTTATTTTTCGCTAGCGAATACCGAATACTTCGAGGGACTACAGTTACATAACGACATAGTTGGAATCGATCAGTTTAGTTATCAGTGTAACTGCGAGTAGCGTGAAATGGCAGAAATGTCGTATGAATTGTGTCATAACCTTAACTTATTAACTCCGGGTACATTTTAGTTGATGTTAGAACGATTATTAGTGTTTCATATTATATGTTTGTAGGTTATCAGTCGCTATTAGAAATATTATCTTCGCAGCTAAGTAGTGTGAAATGGCAGAAATGTCGTATGAATCGTGTCATAACCTTAACTTATCAACTCCGGGTACATTTTAGTTGATGTTAGAACGATTATTAGTGTCTCATATTATTTATTTGTAGGTTACCGGTCGCTATTAGAAATATTATCTTCGCAGCTGCGACAAAGTACGCGGAACTTCGCCACAGCACTGTTTAAGTAAAAACGTGCGTTTTTAAGTGTGAAGTAATATGTAAACTGGGTACTGTAGGTTAAATTCGAAGTTTAATTTCTTGTGCTGCTCACATAATAGAATAAAGTGTACAGCCTTGTAATACAACAAAAAATATACGTAATGTGACAGATTCGTTTACTCCTGTGCTGTAAAAGCTAGTCCTATTGGGGAAAATGTGAGTACGCTAATCCAAGTTTTATGTCAAATTTTGAAACTGCTCGATTTCTCCAGCTACAGCATGTTTATAACATATGAAGACATGCAGATCGAAAAGGGTGACAGTGTTACATTTCTGGGACTACAACTCGATAATAAATTCAGTTGGGAAGGGCATACCACATTTTTTCACTCTATTATTTCATAAGGGAGCATATTCTGTGTTAACTTATCAAACGTAGGAAAAGTTTTTCGCATGTAAAAGCGTGTAATAAAAATCGTTTGTGGTATAAATTCAAGAACATCATGTAGGAACCTGTTCAAGGAACTTTGTATTCTAATTACTGCTTCCTAGTATATTTATTCCTTAATTAAATTTGTTACAAGTATTTCCAACCAATAGCTCAATACATAATATCAGTGCTAGAAATGGGAACAGCAATCTACATAAAGACCTAATATCACTTATCTTGGTCCAAAAGGTGTCCAATATTCAGGAACATGCATTTTCAATAAACTGCCAGCAAGTAACTGGACACTTCCCTTGAACAATATAGGTCAACCATAGGTGCCCATACCAAAACACCAATACCCACAACTAAAAGTACGAAAATTGGAATCAGACATTTCCCTTGACTTACATAGGTCAACCTCAAATGACGATACTAAAACATCAACACATACAACTATGAAAATGGGAATCGGACATTTCCGGTGACCTATATAGGTCCACAACAGCTACTGATGCCAAAAAACCAACACCTACAACTGCGAATAATAAAACCACAATCCCAAAAGTTCACAAATCAATCATCTCTACATAAATTAAATCACATTCAATACTCCATAAATACACAAAACATCACAGCTAGAAAAAAAAAAATAATTACCACCAGCAAATTCCGGCACTGCAAACTAGATCGGCATCCAGAGGAAAATACCGATCTTTGACAGTTATTTCCATAGTCGCTCGAATTCCTTATGGTACATCTCTTTATACAGCCCATCCAAGTGGCTGAAGGGAACGACCGTACTTGTTAATGCCTGTACTGCAGCTCCTATCAGCCTCCGCTCGGACATTAACTTTATTTAATTGTTTGTGCTAAAAGTAACGAAGGCGCATGATGTAGTACACAGTTCTTATCAATTGATGGCGCGCAGTCTCACAGTTATTCCCATGGCCTATAGAACACCTTCCAAATGGTCTACCCTCTCCCTAATTCCTAGCCAGATCTCTGATGAGTTGGCGGGAAAGCGTAGTACGATCTTCGGTCAACAGATGGCGCGAGGGACTGTTGACATTAGACAGTTATTGAAATAACTGCCTATATCAGAGGAACGGTTATCGCAGTAATCATTACTTTTCAGTAACCGGTTATTTCTATCAGTTACGTTATTTTTTGCCACCTCTAGCCACACTACTCGTCTCTATGAGAGTCTACTACTGCTATTACTAAGCAAAAGAATCGACCTCAGGTATTTAATTATTATTTTATCCAAGGAAATCTTGATAGGGATTGTTTCTTTGTGTCACCTTCTTTAGTAGTGCTGTAGTGTAGGGAGTGAAGTACATTTTTTTAATAAAGCGTGTGACAATTAATATTGATTTTATAAATGGCTAGGAGACGTAGAAATAGAATGGATGATATGGAAGATTTACACTTAGGGGAACTTGATGTACAGAGAAATGTGATAGAGGGATTAGATCATGTTGATTCACAAGTAAACGTTAGTGATTCAAATATAGCTCAGAATATGGAGACTACTACTGATGTTAATGTAAACTTGGTGGAAGCGCAGAATACGGGTACTGTGTTTGGTGATGAGAGTACATTTCAATTTAGTAATACCAATACTTCAGATGCTAATATGTTAATTAATATTGTTGTACAATTTAAAGAGGAATTGGCAAAAGATAGTAGATTAAAAGAAGTAGAACGTTCTGCTAAAGAAGCAGATCGTTTTGTTAAATTAGAGGAAAATATTTTAAAAGAAAATAAAAAGTTATCTGATAAATTAGAGAATGTAGAATCGCATTTTAAGAAAAGATTTGAAAAGGTTTAAGATGACGTACAAGGTATTACTGTAATGTGCGATTCCTTAAGTATTAAAGTTACATATTTAAAATCTAATCGAAATCAGATCTTAAATAATGTTAATAACTTGACTGATAGAATGAATAAGTTAGAACTTAATGCTAAATAAGCTATTGATAATTATTAAGAGGAACAATCGAAGCGTGCCGAGGAGAGCTTATCCCAATGTTTTGAAGAAAAATCCTCCAAAGTTCCTGATCAGGCATCTGATATTGTAAATGATATTCAACGGTCATGTCAGGAAATTATTAATGGGTATAAGGAAGAATTTTAGATAATAAAGGAAAAAGCATTAGGGGCAGTTTCAAAACAATAATTAAAATCAGATTCTAAAATTTCTAGTAACATAATTCGTATCAAAGGGGTGGACAGATTGGATGGTGGAGTGATGCAAACCAATATCCATTCTGATCATGATTTTAATTATAGACCGAAGAAATGGGTAAAATTTGGCAGGGAACTGTATGAAAACGACGAAATGTCTGGCTGGGATTTGGAACCACGAATGCAGCAGGAATATTTGCCGAACTTGAGAATTGAAACCAGTATTTTTAAGAGTAGACAATTCCCTACATTTTCAACCAAGAAAAATAGTGTTCATATACACCCTAAGGTATTCATTAATAGTTTTAAGCGAGTATTTCCTCAGGGATGGATAGAAAAAGATAAAATACAATTTATTGTGTATAACTGATAGGAGAAGTGGCGATATGGGCTAATGACATAAGCGAACGATGCAGTGCATTTTAAGAATTTGAGAGACTTTTTCTAGCAGAATTCTGGTCGTATAGCAAACAAGAAAGATTATGAAACAACGTTTATAATCCCAAGATGTTCAATCCAAAAAAGGGTACTCTTAGGAACTATTTTGAAAAATACATCACGTAATTTTAATAGAGTAGACAATATTTCTGCACCAAGTACATCTTGGACCCGAAATCAAAATGTACGATGGGAAGAACCATATAGTGATAATAGCAATAATAATTTAAGAGCCAATATGAATAGTGCTAATAATTAGATACCATTATCCAACAGAAAAAGCTTTAATAATCCAGGTACTTCAGGTAATGGTCAACATACTGTGAGGATTGTTGAAGTACACGACGAACCCAAGATAACGACTGAAACTAGAGAGTTAAACTAGATCCTGTTGGCTTAGGCCTTCCTTGGTTGACTGGAGAGAGCCAGGAAGGAAAATCGTGTAATGCGTGTATGCTCTGATATAATAATGAGAATGATATTAGTTAAGAACTGTTAGAGGAAAGACATTGTCCAAAGGTAAATTGAGAAACCTTACTAGCCACAGTGGAGGTAAAAATTGACGAACTTCCTGTGCAGATATTAATAGATACAGGCTCTTCAGTAAATGTCATGAGTTACAGTTTTTACAAGCAGATTTGTCGATGTAAGACGACGCGGATTTTACCGGTGTCGGGTTGCACGATCTCAGGGCTTTCAGTTCAAAGGCACAACATGTTAGGATACAGGTACAGGTGGAGATTATGATCCAAGATGATCGACTAATATGCGGCTTCATGGTTGTGGAGAAACTTTCAGTACCATATATATGGGGATGGGATTTTCTACGAAATTACAGTGCAAACCTAGATATTAAGGAAGGTACGTGTAAGTTGGAAATAATTGATAAATTTGTTGAATTAAAATTTATGAAAAGATTTGATATTCATGGAACATACTGTAATAACTTTAACATAAAATGTATGATTAATGACATTGTACTGCAAGGCTGTGATGATAATTGTGAGGATCAGATAAGTGAAGCCAGTGAAAGTATTATTAATGGTAAGGTATCTGAATCCGAAAATCTCACAGAAATTCAAAGGCAGGATTTATCTACATTATTAAGGGAGTTTAGATCCATATTAGATAAAAAAACCTGGAGTAATAAAAGGGTTTGAATATAACATAAGGGTCTATCCTCATAAGAATTTTTGTAAGGTAAATTACTCTATACCTTGGTCGAAGAGAGGTGTCCAGAAAGAAATCAGAAAGATGCTAGAATCAGATATTATTGAGCCTTCTAGTTCTGAATATTGTAATCCATTGTGGGCAGTAGAGAAACCAAATGGGGATCTGAGGTTGATTTTAGATGCTCGGGATATCAACAAAATTCTGATACCAGTTAGAACCCGACCTGAAAATCTCGAAGAATTGCTGCAGAAGTTCTATGGAGTCTCTTTTCTAACTTCTTTGGACCTCTGCGCTTCGTACTGGCAAACAAAAATTACGGAGGAATCACGCAAATGCACGGCATTTGTTTTCGGTGTCCGATGCTACCAATTTAAAGTCATGCCTTTCGGACTAAATATTAGCGGAAGAGTTTTTGTAGCAGCTCTAGATACAGTCTTAGGACCTGAATTACTCGAAGCAGTAACTGTGTATGTGGATGACTTATTGATAGCTACCCGACTTCGGAAGAGCATTTATTATTATTAAATAAAGTATTCGAAAGATTTAAAGCATATGGAGTTCCTGCAAATTTAACGAAGTCAAAATTTGGGAGAATAAGATAAAGTTCGTGGGGCATATCATTTCACCAAGCGGCATTATCCCCTATCCTAAGAAGCTAGATAGTTTAAAGAAAATTCCTTATCCTAAGTCTAAGGAGCAGTTGAAGTCATTCTTGGGACTGGTTTCATTTTTTCCGGAGTTCTTACCAAATCAAATTCTTAATAGTGAGGTATTATTAAAATTATTACGAAAAAAGTGTCATGGAATTTTACTACTGGTTGTTAGGATACTTTTGATAATTCACGATTCGTTATTGAAAGCAGAAATTTTAAAGCATCCTGACCTGGAAAAGGATTTTTGTATTGCAGCTGATGCGTCTAACACCGGACTTGGTAGTGTTCTGTTTCAATTGGAGAATGAAGATGATCCGAATACTATCAGGATAATCAGCTTTGCGAGTAGAATTCTGTCAGCATTTGAACGGTCATATAGACTACTGAATTGGACGTTTTGGCTGTTGTCTGGTCGTTAAAGAAATTTCGATATTTTATTTACGGTAAAAAGATCACTGTTTACTGTGACCATATAGCTGTGTCATTCTTACTATGCAGTAAAATGTTACATACTAGGTTGACTCGATGGGTATTACTATTGCAGGAGTATAAGATCGATGTCAAGCATGTAAAAAGGTCGAGACATTGTAGTAGCAGATGTGTTACCCCGACTGCCTAAAGGATTACAAGGAGATAATTATGACGTTAGTGATAACAATTTTAAATTACTTTTTATTTAATCAACGTGATACAAAAAAGAATGCGAAGAAATGTGTAATAAGATCACTGAATTACAGTATGGCGATAAGAAGTGGAGCAATATCACACGATCTTTAAAACAAGCGAACGTAGAATGCGTAAATAACGATAGATATCAGCTGGTCGGCGAGACCTTAATACGGGTTCACACACGCAACGAAAGTATCGCCACAAATCAAGTCCTTCTGGGGTGGCACTGTGAACTACCGTTCACACAGGGCGCCACAAATTCTTCGTAATTGCGCAGTTTGCAAAATGGCGTCACCTGTCTCAGCTGATTAAACGGCTGTACATATTGCTAAATAAGATATTTTGGAAACGTAATAAATGTAAAATATTACTTACCAAAGTGTTTCTCGTCTCGACTACATGTTTTAAGAACCGGTCTGCAGCTTCAAACCAAGCAAGGCTGGGTTTATAAATATCATCTGTAGACGCACCACTCTTAAGTGATTTTAGTACTTTTTTTAATATTCATTCATGTAAGTATTTCGAATATATATGTATATATTCTTTTTCCAGCCCAAGAATGATTTTTTTTCCATCTGAATTTAGAATAACTGTTTGTTTACTCTTTGACAAATAAGATCTGATCCACTGCAATGCCCTGTCCAAGATCCCATATCTCTCTAATTTGTGTAGAAGTAGTAGGGGAGAGTGGGCTAGTGTGGGCATGGGGTAAGAGTGGACACAGAATTATTTCAGTGAAATAATCTTTGGAATTTTTGTATGTTCACATTGGTAGTCCTGTAGGATTTAGTTAACAGTCAAATAAAATTTGGTGCCAGTGTGGTTATTTTTGCAAGCAAGAGAAGTGAAAATTCGATTTCTGTTCTTTCTATTCGATTTTTGTCATAAACAAATTTCAAGATTGCCCTAAAAGGTTTGTACTGAACATATTATCAGTTGTCATTTGTAAATTTATAAATATTTACCCAACTTTTGATTGTGTAATGTTTCATTTAAATACAACACATTTGCTACAATTTGATTTCATATCCAAAATGGCCTCTTGGGGTAAGTGTGGACACTTGAAGAGAGGCAAGTGTGGATGGTGTCCACTGTTACACCAGTCCTGATTTAGAACAGAGACCAACTTTTAGTTTCATAATTTTACATTTATAAATAGTTTTTAGTAAATAATCTATATTGTAGATGGGGAGGACATATATCTGGAAAACTGACAGGGCTAATATTGACAAAGAAAAAGTTGCGAAAGCAGTAAAAGAAGTTTTGTTCACAAAGGGGAATATTCAACGAACTGCAGAGAAATTTGGATTAAAGAAGTCTATGCTACAGAAACCCACCACAACAGCTAAGAAATACACTGCTGAAAGCGTTCAGAATCACTCAGGCGAGTTTCCAAACAACTATGCCACCATATAATAATTCTGTTGATCTTTGTAAACCAACTGTCTTAGACAAATAACAGATACAGTTGTGTAACTGCAAAAATCCTTTTCTGTTCCGTACATTGTGGCTGACTACGTTATATACTTTTTTCAGATCCATGTGATGGAAGTGATTCTGAAAATACAGATGAAGAAATCCAAACATTCAATATGACAGAGTCCAAATACAGATCTCACAAGGTTTTTGCAGATGCTCAAGAGAAATTACTAGCCCAATACTTCATGAAACCATCGAATTTACATTGTGGACTGACATACACCCAAGTACATGAACTGGCATGCATATATGGTAAAAAAAACTGCAAAAGAAATTAGTCTAGGAGCTGGGATGTTAGGCACATGGCAGGAAAGGACTGGTTGTATGGATTTTTATATAGGTAACAGAAGCTATCTCATTGTGGACCTAAAAATCCAAGCTTCACAAGGGATGCAGCATTTAACAAAGTAAATGTTGGCCTTTTCTATGACAAGTTTTTGAGTGTATTGGACAAATATAAGTTCACTCCAAGCAGGATAATGAACTTGGATGAGTGTGGGATTCCTACTGTAATGCAGCCTCCTACAGTTATTGCAGAACATGGTAAGAAGCAAGTGGGAGTGGTAGCATCACAAGAGAGAGGGGAAAATGTCACTATGTGTGCTTTCTGTTCAGCCTCAGGGATGGCCATACAGCCAGTGTTCATTTTTCCACAAGTCCATATGAAATCCAAATTTCTGGATGGTGTGCCAAACGATAGTATTGGATTCGCCAACAAATCACATGACGAACAAATTGTTCCTTGAAGTTTTGAAGCATGTAGCTAAGAAGATGAGCTGTTCAAAGGACAACCACCTACTTGTACTTCTGGACAATCATGAAAGTCACATCAGTATTGATGTTATCAATATGATGAGAGATGTTGGAATCACTCTGCTGACATTCTCATCTCATTGTTCCTACTGGATGCCGCCACTAGATTATCTTAGTTTAGATTAGATTAGTTTTTTGTTCCATAGTTCCGTGCTGAGGAGACCCTCATGGATGTGGAACATGTCAATTTTTTAAGCTGAAATAACAATACTAATAGTATGAATGTATACATCATTTTTTTCTATTGAAAAATTCATCAATGGAGTAGGAGAAGTTGGCCACTAGTAAGTCTTTCAGGCTCCTTTTAAACTGATCTTTATTTGTAACTGAATTTTTTATGTTTGCTGGAAAATTATTGAAAATGAGTGTTCCTGAGTAGTGGACCCCTTTTTGAACTAAAGTAAGTGCATTTAAGTCCTTGTGCAGGTCATTTTTGTTCCTGGTATTGTATGTATGAACTGAGCTGTTTGTTGGAAAAGAGATATATTATTTAGAACAAAGTTCATTAAGGAGTAAATATACTGAGAGACGGTAGTTAGTATACCCAGTTCTTTGAAGGGATTTCTACAGGACATCCGCCACACACCGTCAGGTGGCTTGCGGAGTACGGATGTAGATGTAGATGTAGATGTAGAATTTGCTCCACGAATAATACATATTACATGCTTTTGTTTGGCTGGAAGAGTTACCCCAAAATATTATATCATATGCCATTATGGAATGAAAGTATGCAAAGTATGCAACCTTTTTCCTTTTTATGTCGTCTATGTCTGCTAACACTTGAATTGCAAATACAGATTTGTTAAGGTGTCTCTGCAGTTCTGTGGTGTGCTCCTCCCAACTGAATTTATTGTTGTTGTTGTTGTGGTCTTCAGTCCCGAGACTGGTTTGATGCACCTCTCCATGCTACTCTATCCTGTGCAAGCTTCTTCATCTCCCAGTACCTACTGCAACCTACATCCTTCTGAATCTGCTTGGTGTATTCATCCCTTGGTCTCCCTCTGCGATTTTTACCCTCCACGCCTCAGAACATGTCCTACCAACTGATCCCTTCTTCTGGTCAAGTTGTGCCACAAACTTCTCTTCTCCCCAATCCTATTCAATACTTCCTCATTAGTTATGTGATCTACCCATCAAACCTACAGCATTCTCCTGTAGCACCACATTTCGAAAGCTTCTATTCTCTTCTTGTCTAAACTATTTATCGTCCATGTTTCACTTCCATACACGGCTACACTCCATACAAATACTTTCAGAAATGACTTCCTGACACTTAAATCTATACTCGATGTTAACAAATTTCTCTTCTTCAGAAACGCTTTCCTTCCCATTGCCAGTCTACATTTTATATCCTCTCTACTTCGACCATCATCAGTTATTTTGCTCCCCAAATAGCAAAACTCCTTTACTACTTTAAGTGTCTCATTTCCAAATCTAATTCCCTCAGCATCACCCGACATAATTCGACTACATTCTATTATCCTCGTTTTGCTTTTGTTGATGTTCATCTTATATCCTCCTCTCAAGACACTGTCCATTCCATTCAACTGCTCTTCCAAGACCTTTGCAGTCTCTGACACAATTACAATGTCATTGATGAACCTCAAAGTTTTTATTTCTTCTCCATGGATTTTAATACCTACTCCAAATTTTTCTTTTGTTTCCTTTACTGCTTGCTCAATATACAGATTGAATAACATTGGGGAGAGGCTACAACCCTGTCTCACTCCCTTCCCAACCACTGCTTCCCTTTCATGTCAGTCGACTCTTATAACTGCCATCTGGTTTCTGTACAAATTGTAAATAGCTTTTCGCTACGTCTATTTTACCCCTGCCACCTTTAGAATTTGAAAGAGAGTATTCCAGTCAACATTGTCAATAGCTTTCTCTAAGTCTACAAATGCTAGAAACGTAGGTTTGACTTTCCTTGATCTGTTTTCTAAGATAAGACATAGGGTCAGTATTGCCTCACATGTTCCAACATTTCTAGGGAATCCAAACTGATCTTTCCCGAGGTCAGCTTCTACCAGTTTTTCCTCACCAGATGGTCGAGTTTTGTCAGGACTGGCTTTCCCAAGGCTGTCAGTAATTCTAATGGAATGTTGTGTACTCCCGGGGGCTTGTTTCGGCTCAGATCTTTCAGTGCTCTGTCAAACTCTTCACGCAGTATCATATCTCCTATTTTGTCTTCATCTACATTCTCTTCCATTTCTATAATATTGTCCTCAAGAACATCGCCATTGTATAGACCCTCTATATACTCCTTTCACCTTTCTGCTTTCCCTTCTTTGCTTAGAACTGGGTTTCCATCTGAGCTCTTGATGTTCATACAAGTGGTTCTCTTATCTCCAAAGGTCTCTTTAATTTTCCTGTAGGCAGTATCTATTTTACCCCTAGTGAGATAAGCCTCTACATCCTTACATTTGTCCTCTAGCCATCCCGGCTTAGCCATTTTGCACTTCCTGTCGATCTCATTTTTGAGACGTTTGTATTCCTTTTTTCCTGCTTCATTTACTGCATTTTTATATTTTCTCCTTTCATCAATTAAATTCAATATTTCTTCTGTTACCCAAGGATTTCTTCTAGCCCTCGTCTTTTTACCTACTTGATCCACTGCTGCCTTCACTACCTCATCCCTCAAAGCTACCCATTCTTCTTCTACTGCATTTCTTTCCCCCATTCCTGACAATTGTTCCCTTATGCTCTCCCTGAAACTCTGTACAACCTCTGGTTCTTTCAGTTTATCCAGGTTCCATCTCCTTAAATTCCCACCTTTTTGCAGTTTCTTTAGTTTTAATCTACAGGTCATAACCAATAGACTATGGTCAGAGTCCACATCTGCCCCTGGAAATGTCTTACAATTTAAAACCTGGTTCCTAAATCTCTGTCTTACCATTATATAATCTATCTCATACCTTTTAGTATCTCCAGGGTTCTTCCATTTATACAGTCTTCTTTCATGATTCTTAAACCAAGTGTTAGCTATGACTAAGTTGTGCTCTGTGCAAAATTCTACCAGGCGGCTTCCTCTTTCATTTCTTAGCCCCAATCCATATCCACCTACTACGTTTCCTTCTCACCCTTTTCCTACACTCGAATTCCAGTCACCCATGACTATTAAATTTTCATCTCCCTTCACTGTCTGAATAATTTCCTTTATTTTATCATACATTTCTTCAATTTCTTTGTCATCTGCAGAGCTAGTTGGCATATAAACTTGTACTACTGTAGTAGGTGTGGGCTTCGTATCTATCTTGGCCACAATAATGTGTTCACTATGCTGTTTGTAGTAGTTTACCCGCATTCCTATTTTCCTATTCATTATTAAACCTACTCCTGCATTACCCCTATTTGATTTTGTATTTATAACCCTGTAGTCAGCTGACCAGAGGTCTTGTTCCTCCTGCCACTGAACTTCACTAATTCCCACTATATCTAACTTTAACCTGTCCATTTCCCTTTTTAAATATTCTAACCTACCTGCTCGATTAAGGGATCTGACATTCCACGCTCCGATCCATAGAACGCCAGTTTTCTTTCTCCTGATAACGATATCCTCTTGAGTAGAGTCCCTGCCCGGAGATCCGAATGGGGGACTATTTTACCTCCGGAATATTTTACCCAAGAGTACGCCATCATCATTTAATCATACAGTAAAGGTGCATGCCCTCAGGAAAAATTATGACCGCAGTTTCCCCTTGCTTTCAGCCGTTCACAGTACCAGCACAGCAACACCATTTTGGTTATTGTTACAAGGCCAGATCAGTCAATCATCCAGACTGTTACCCTTGCATCTACTGAAAAGGCTGCTGCCCCTCTTCAGGAACCACACGTTTGTCTGGCCTCTCAACAGATACCCCTCCGTTGTGGTTGTACCTACGGTACGGCTATCTGTATCGCTGAGGCACACAAGCCTCCCCACCAACGGTAAGGTCCATGGTTCATGGGGGGGACTGAATTTATTATCAAATTGTAATCCCAGGAATTTAAGACTGTCAACCTCTTCTATTTGCTCTTCTTCATACTTTATGCATATGCTGGGTGGAAACCTCACCTCTTACAGGTTCTGAATTGCATATAGTGAGTCTTTTCGAAGTTTAATGTCAGTGAGTTGGCTTTAAACCATTTATTAATATCCATGAAAATATCATTAGCAGATCTTTCTAGAACTACACTAGACATACTATTTATTGCAATACTTGTGTAATCTGCAAACGAAACGAACTCTGCTTCTTGGAGTGTAACTGATGAGAGATCATTAATGAACAAAAGAAAAAGCACTGGCCCTAAGATGGATCCTTGTGTGACACCACCTGTAATTTCGTCCCATTCTGATGATGACTGATGACTTAATTCACTAATCCCTTGCACTGACATCCCTTGTTTTCTGTTAGTGAGGTATGACTTGAACCATTTTGTAGCACTGCCTGTGACACCATAGAATTATAATTTATTTAAAAGGATGTTGTGGTTCACACGATCAAATGCTTTTGACAAATCACAGAAAATACCTGCTGCTTGAAACTTGTTATTTAATGAATTAAGTACATTTTCACTGTAGGTGTAAATAGCCTTCTAGATATCAGAATCCTTCAGAAATCCAAACTGTGTTGTTGATAATATGTTATTTGAGGTCAGATGTTTGAGAAGCTGTCCGTACATTACTTTTTCTAAAATTTTTTGAGAATGCTGGCAAAAGCAAAATCGGTATGTAGTTTGATGGTATCTCTTTATCCCCCTTCTTGAATAGAGGCTTAACATCTGCAAATTTTAGCCAGTCAGGAAATGTCCCAGCTATAATTGACTGGTTACACAAGTAACTTAGAATTGTACTAAACTCCCAAGAACATGCCTAAATTAACTTTGCTGATATTTCATCATAACCACTAGAATGCTTTGTTTTTAAAGATTTTATTATGGAAGTTATTTCTTTTGGTGAAGTGAGTGACATATTCATGTACCTGAAACTATTTGTAAAGGCTAGTTTCAGGTATTCAAGGGCATTATTTACTGATCCTGACAATTCCATTCTATCAGTAACAGATATAAAGTACTTGTTAAATAGATTTGCCACACTATGCCCATCGGTTTCTGTGTCATGCACCCTTAATGCTATTTGCCCCTGTTCCTTTCTGGTTCTACCAGTCTCTTCTTTCACTATATACCATACTGTTTTTATTTTGTTCCCTGACATTGCTATCTTCTTCTTGCAGTACATTTGTTTAGATGCCTGAATTAATTTATTTTAATATTTTACAGTATTCCTTGTATTTAGCTAAATCATCAGTATTGCAGCTATTCTTGGTCGATAGATACATTTTCCTTTTTGTCTTACAGGAAATCTTTATTCCTTGTGTAACCCATGGTTTTATTGTAGACTTCTGTTTAATTTGAGTAACTTTTAGAGGAAAACCACTTTCAAACATGGTACTGACATTGTTCGTGAATGTGTTACATTTTTCATTCATGACATGAGCACTATAAACATCTTTCAAGTTCATATCTTTGAGCAGTTTTCTAAAACACTCAATTTTTGGTTGGTTGACTACTCTCCTATACTCAGATTTAGTAGTCTTGATAATCTGCTTAGAATTTTCATCTAAAACAAGGAGCTGCATGTCATGATCTGATAGTCTATTTATTACAGTGTGAGTTAGATTGAAAGAAACATTACTAACTGCAGTAAATGTTTACTGGAAGATTGTATTAGAAAATCTGTATTAAAGTCACCAGCAATCAGAATTTCTTTGTTTCTTCCTGTTAAATAACCCCAAAGAGCTTCTAGATGATTTATGAATAGATTATAATTTCCTGCAGGTGCTCGGTAGATAGTTACTATTATATAGGATCTGTTATGGAACTCTACTTCTGTTGCACATGCTTCTAGATGCTGCTCTAAACAGAATTTATTAATGTCAGTGTTCTTGAATTAGTGGCAGATTTTAATAAATGTGGCAACTCCTTCTCCATCCATATCCACTGTGCAGAAATAAGAAGCTAGCTTAAATCCTGAAATGTCTAACATATCTATACCAGTGGTCAGCTGATGTTCAGAGAGGCAGATTATGTTAATTTGGTTAGATGAATTCATTTCATTGACACAAATGAGTAGTTCATCAACTTTATTTCTGCATCCTGGAATGTTCTGGTGTAATAAAGATAACTGATACTGCATGCTAATGGGATTATAACTGCTTTGACGAAGATGAACTGGCAGTTTCTGATTACTTTCTGTTAAAAACTATTTAAATGGAGGCCGTATGCTAAAATCTGACTCCTGTTCATCTGTTTTCTCAAACTGAGTGTGTGTGCTAATCTCTCTTAAAACTCGTTTTGTTTCCCCCTTTCCTATCCTAAAAAAGGCATCCCTCTGACACCTGTGACCACTGGTATTTTACCATTTGTGACAGTGGCCCTCCTTAAGTTTTCTGCAATCAACCCAGAAGTTTTCCCTTCCCTTTCCTATTGAGGTGAAAGCCATGCCTAGTGTAGTCCCACATATCGATAGCATTCACAGGAATCAAACCAATATGGGACCCTATATCCGTCATAAACAGATGCTCCAACTCTAAGTTCACCCTCCCGACAGAAGAGTACAAATGAGGCCGATCATGGCGTCTCAACACAAACACAAATCCCACACTCGTATGCTTCGGTGCTGATGCTATCTTCACCATGTCACTCTCTATGGAATATTAGAGTCTCCATCAATGCTGTTTCCCGGACCACCCTCTATAACCACGGCTTCCCCCTCTGTGAAATCCTTGCATAAAGAACCTACATCCTCTGTTACCTGACCCAGATCTGCACTAGGCTTGAAAAAGTTTGTGACCTGGTACTCTGGACCTAGATTTTCGTGCAGTAGTTGGCCAACACCTCTACCATGAGAACTACCTAACAGCAGAACTTTTCTTCTCTTTACGAATTTCCCTACACTTTTCAAGTCCTTGAAAGCTTGTTGTGCCCTTTCTACAGCTCCAGCTACATGAGGCTCATCTGATTCTGAATGAGACAACAGGTCAAATCTATTTTCAAGATTTATGACAAAGCTGTCTGATGCTCTCCTTTGCCTGTTCCCCCTATTACCTGTTGCCACTTCCCATCTCTGTTCACCCTTCTCCCTCATTAGCCTGTCCAGATCCTTACTTGCTCTGTCTAGGCCAGCTTTAAAGAGCTGCAATTTTCCCTTCCTGTTCCAGTATTTTCCTACCTCTACTGCAGATCTTACAATACCACTGGTGAGCCTCATTAATGTCCCCATTTCCCACGCCACTACATTCGCCCCAATGAAAGAAACTACAGCATCCATCGCACCACACCCCAGAACTAACAATCCTACGGCATGTCACACACTTATCACTCATGGTAAAAATAGATATCACTGTGTTTGGGCCATATAAGGGATATCTGGCTGACTGGATGAGAATGCATCCTGGTTGTCCAGTCACCATTTCAGAGATCGCTATGTTTTGTGGGATAGCATTTCCACTTGCATTCACCCAAAAAAACACCGCATCTGGCTTCAAGGTGTCTGAATTGTGGCCACTTAATAGGTTGGCGTTCACTGAAGACAATTTTAGGCCAGTGGAAGTAACTGAGCAGCCAGCAGTCTCTACATGAAGTTGTGACATGCCTTCTCCTGTAGAACTTGCAAGTTTGCGTGATGCTTCACTTTCCACTTCAAGCGCAGTCCTAACTGAAATTTGAACTCCTGAAGACAGTCAACCTTTCCCAAAAGCTGCAAGGAGAGAAGGAAAATTGAGGCAAAGGAAATCCGCAGTTTACACTAATACTCCAATCAAAGACAAATTGGAAGCAACTGTGGTGGGTAAAATGAGATCATCTTTAAAGAAGACTTTGTTCCAGAGCAAGATAGACCTGAAGATCTCTGCAAAAAATAAAATCAGTGCTGATACAGATAGTGAATTGGAAACCATTTCATCCACTGTGCTGGAATCTGAGGATGAGGGATGTTGTGATGCAACGATGAAGCCCAAACCTTACAAATATTGACGTATGATGAAGAAGAGAGGTCTGGTGATTTTATTTTGGTCCATTTTGCCACCAAGAAGACTTCTAAATATTATGTTGGGCAAGTTGTGAATACCGTTGGGAAAGAGGAGGTGTATGTTTCCTATCTGCAGAAAAAGGTGCTGGATTTGTATTCCCTTTTGTCCCAGATGAGTCAATAGTGGAGAGGTCTGATATTATTTATCTCCTGCCTTCTGCTTAAACAGTTGGGACACAAAGGTATGGGAGGATGCTGCAGTTTAATGTTAATTTTGAAAAGTACAATATTTGTTTAAAAAAGCAAAAAAATTCTTTAGGTTAATATTGGTGTTTCAAATTTATCAAGGAAAAAATAAAACATTTTTGGGAAACTTGGCTTCATTTATATCAAAAACATACTGTCCACTTTTACCCCATGCAATTCAGTCAATGGCCACATGTGCCCCATGGTGGGACAAATGTAGTCATTGATATTTTTTTTTTTTTAGCTGGTGGTCAAAATGTTGAAGATACAAAGAATTGCTTTAATGATGCTGGTAGATACTGAATTAAAAAAATTGCCTCAAATGGTTATAGGATAAAGCGTGAAACAAAAAAATGTCCACACTAGCCCCACCCTCCCCTAAGTGACTGACTGAGTCAAAAGCTTTGGTCAAATCACAAAAAATACCTGTGATCTTTTTACCCTTGTTTAAAGCAGAGCTTATCTTTCCAGTGAATTCCCTTATAGGATTTGCTGTATTTTTCCCAATTTCTAATCCAAATTGATTTTTAACTAAAACATTGGTTTATGTAAGAAAGTTTTCAAGATGTTTTGCAACAATCCTTTCTATCACCTTAGCAAAAACTGGCAGCAGTTATCCCAGTTTGGTTCAAGTCAAAGTTACTGAATAGCATCTGCTCTACATGGCAGCATTGAAATATGTTCAGAAATCCATCCTGCATAGCCTATGTAAAAGTATTGAACTTTGTGTGTTAATAATGAACAAAGCAGGTTCTCCTTTATTTATTTACTTATTTATTTATTTATTTATTGGTCCATTTGATTCATTACATGCTTAAACAGTCTCCTTTGGAGATACTGAAATTATGACTGGTCATAAATGCCAACTCTTCATCCACACTTCCACACAAGTAACAACTAATACTATTACTAAGGCTAAACTGTCTATCAAAATGACTTTAATTCAGATTGTGGCTCAGGATGCTCAGAATCCTTGAATAAAAACAGGATGTCTTTTTTTCTGTTATTATTATTGAAATAAAACAACTCACACTTGTAGAATAGTGCCATGTATCAAGTCAAAATGTCAAAGAGAGAGAGAGAACTTCCTGAGTCACACAACTCATTTTATAAATCATTAAATGAAAAACACTGTCATAGTAGTGAGGAACGTTACATAAAATTGGCATTTGTAAATTGTCATTTACATATGACAATGTTATCTTAGCTGCTTTGTGAATATCTCAAAAGCTTCAACCTTTCATTTGACATACAAAATAGTTTAAAACAATTTGAAGTGTCAAAATGGCTTAAAACACTAAAAGGAATGCAGTACAACCCTCTTGAATGATGAAAGCCTATGTGTTCAGAAACCTTGCTTTCGGCATTCAACATGTGGTAGATTACCTTATGGAGTATTGAAAGTTTTAGAAAATACTTTATATGTGAATCAGCTCCAAAGTTTATCAGTTTTGTTATTATCTTTCCATACATTGTGCTATCACTTTATTTCTCATAGTTATTGGCTAATAGATGTTCACCAGCTATGTTTCGTTACAAATACAAGTAAATAGATGGATCAGTAATCTCTTTAGTAAAGTTAGGAAGAAAACCAACCATGGTTAGACATTGGCACAAAATTAATTCTTGCCTGTAGCATCTTTTTGTTAAAGTTCAGTGCATGATTTTATGTCAACAAGTCACTGACGAAGTTATCTGGTTCAAAGTTCATTTTATGGTTTCTCCCAGTATACTTTTATGATATTTGTATTAAAAGTTCTCAATAACAGATCTTTAAATCAAGTTCAACTTCATATGATATATTACTTTCTTGTGTGACCACATAATCATAAGTTTCACTTGAAGGGTGAGGTCAAAAACTAGTTTTAGATTGGCTAAGCTTTACCATTTGGACATAGTTACCAGAAAAACTTGACCTTAAAGACCAGGACAGAGCTAATACACATTACCCTTCATATTTACATACAATATTTTGCTAACATACTTGAATAGACATTCATCTGTGTCAGATATGCTGAAAAGATATTTGATTACAATATTTGTAGAGCAAACAGAAAATAGGTTTCGCATTGCATTTTGATTATATGGTTCTTTATGCTTCTGATATTTGATTTTGAAGCAGCAAAGTTTTTTATTATACAGACAGTCCTCAATTTCTGATCATATTGTTATGTCAAATGCTTAGATTTCTGACACACAGCACAAGTTATATTTACCGGTATATACTGATTTGAACATTGTTATACAAATGACAATAATTTCACATTATTTTACCACTACTGATTAATACAGTACAATGTCAAAGGCAGAGCCCCATCTGGAGCCTGTAACACTAGCTTGACATCAGGATCCCTCAGCAGGGACCTTGGACTGTAGTAGTAGACAGGCTGCAGGTGGAGAGTTCACCGGAGCTGGTTGGATGCCAGTATCAGAGATGAGAAGCAGCTCATTGCAGTTGGTGAACATGAAAAATCATATGACTCTATCAGATTTTGTCCATACTTAATACATTTACAGTACACGAAGAAAGATTTTCATATTACTTAAAAATTATAAGCTGCATGACAAAGCTGTGGTTCATGGTCAATGTTTCATTCAGGACCATGTGTTATTGGGCATCTTTTAAATTTCTCGAGTCTCTCTACAATAGATATGTATACATTTTTCTAGAAATTATGAAATAATTCTACAGCCTAAAACTGTTATTTGTGTATGATGATAGGTCTGTAAGTTCATACACATTTCACATCATTACACAGGATACACACACTTTCTGATTGTCCTTGTATCTTCACTGTGTTCATGAAGTGACACTGTTCCATTTTGCCAAGTTTTTCAGCATGCACCACATTCCTGACCACTTCTTGGCAAGACATCATTCTCGTTATTGCGTTATCACTGTATTCAAACAAGTTGCGTTTGCATGAGTGTGTGTGTGTGTGTGTGTGTGTGTGTGTGTGTGTGTGTGTGTGTGTGTGTGTGTGCGCGCATATGTGTATGTGTGTCTATTGCTAACAAAAGCCTTAATAGCTGAAAGCTATAATTGTGTAAATCTTTTTGTTGTCCCTATTGCGACTCAGCGTCTCCGCTATATGGTGAGTAGCAACTTTCCTTCTTTGGTACTGCTATCACTGTATTGTCAGTTAAATTTCTTTTGCATTGCAAATGCTGTTTATTGAAGAAAAGTTTTGTACTGTAAGCTGCTTTCCAGGATCATCCAATCTCTAATAGATGCTCCCCTCACATCTGTATATAGCACACTCCATGAAAATGTTTGTAAGACATTAGTTCATCAAACTTTTCTGCACAAGTTTAACATCATCCATATTGACCAATAGTGTTTTGCATTCACACTACAAATATGAAGCAGTAGTACCAGTTTTCAGAGTACATGTCAGTATCTTTGCATTTACATTTCTGTGAACCAATGCTAAGTTGCTAAAGTTCGTATTAGCCCCAATTACTCTGTTCACTACATTTATTAAATATCACAGATACAAAATTAGTTTGCTCCTACATGGATTGCATGTATAGCAGGTAAACAGTCCTGGAGTACATTCTTATTACAAAAGTTTTTGAATATATACAATTCTCTTGACATTAGTCCTGGTGTATGAGTGAACTTTGGTTTGAACTCACAGAGTTTCACACAAGTAATATTTCTTTGGTGTAATGACATTTGTCTTGCCTTTAAGCATAAAACTTAGTGATTACAAACTGTACCTCACAGAGTAACAGAGGATCTGTAGCTAAGCAAACAGCTAAAGCTGAAAAGCACAGACCGTCATGTCATGAAAAGGATAGTTGCTACTCACCCTATAGTGGAGATGCTGAGTTGCAGACAGGCACAACAAAAAGGCTGTCACAAAATGAGCTTTTGGCCAACATGGCCTCTGTTGAGAAAAGACAAAACACTCTCTCTCTCTCTCTCTCTCTCTCTCTCTCTCTCTCTCACACAAGGAAAAAAAGAAAGAAAAAAGAAAAACATAGTTTCTGGCAGCAGAAGTCAGACTGGATTATCTGTTGTTTAAGAATGCCAGGTCAGTCATGTATTACCAGATGTCAGAATCAATTTCAAGCATAGGTCATACTACTTGGTGATGATTGCTTATGAAATCATCTAATGCTATTCAGAAACTTTCATTACTGTGTGAACAGACTCAAAGAGGAAAATGGCCATTCCTTCAACAACGGAACATCAATATGAATGTATATACATCTATACAAAAATGAAATGAAGACGTTGTAGAAATAAATACACACTAAGCCTAGTATTATTTTGCCAAATGTTTAACTCCACTTATCTGGATAATGAGTTGTACTCTATACACTTGAGTTGTTATTTGTACCATGGTTTTGTTTTCATGTAGCTAGTGATACTTGTGTTACGAAACACTTGTTATGGACACTCATGTCCTTCAAAGTCTACTTTAATAAAAACTGACACACTGAAGTGCCTAAACATTCATACAACTGTATTTCAAGTTACAGGTCAGTGAGTTGGCATTCAATTCATGAAGCTTATCTCTACACAAAATAAAATTTTCCTTACATGACTACATAAAAATGATCTTATGGCACTGAATACTACAAGACATCAATGTATGCTTTTCTTTAAACCATTGTGAGATATGATCCTTTTGGCTTACGTGTGTGGCAGGGAAAATAAAAACAGTACTACCATCATAATACTAAAATCTACTACAAGTAAATTCACATTAATGCAAGCATACCATGCACAGTTCCACTCATTGCTCTGGTATGGAATCATATTTTGGGGAAATTCAACTCACAGCACAAATATATTTAAACTACAAAAAAGAGCACTGAGGATAATCTGTGGCCTCAAAAAGCTGGAATCCTGTAAATGTCAGTTTATAAAACTTATAATGTTCTAAGCATCCCATCCCTATTCATTCAAGAAACAATCCTATTCACAAGGGAATACCTCTCAAGAACAGGCAAATTAATCCAAAACAATGATATACATGCTCATTATACCAGAGGGCAATCTAATATCCATCAAATTTTTTCAAGGACATCATCATACCAAAAATATATAACTCATCTGGGTGTCGTATTACACAATAAAATTCCAGAACAAATAAAAACTGCTCCAGATCCAATATTTAAAAATAAACTAAAGGCATTTCTGACAAAGCACTGTTTCTATTCAGTACAAGAATTCCTGGAAATGAAAAATTATAAAGTTCCTTTGTAAAATACTGTGATTAGAGTAAAACATTCCGTAGGCAAAATAATAACCTAATTTCTACTATACACAACTATGTTTCAGTTTCACTTCCCAAAATTTTTCAACTCGCTTTATGAATGTACAAGTACACATTCTATTAGTATTAAAACTTAATTGTCTGTGAAATCTCAATGTTAATTTCATGTTTAATGTAGTTTTTAAATGACATTTCCTTCTGTTGTGTTTCCAGTTGACATTTTCACTATTCTGTAATCTCAGTGATTATTTGTGTAAATTTAAAGTAGCACTACATTGCCTACATGTTTCTTAGTTCCCCATGTAAATTGTTTGTATTCTCTGTATGTGAAGTTACTATATTTATCAATGAACAATTTTGTGTACATTTTTTTAAATGGCAGTCCATTGCCTATTTTTTTTCTTTCTCCAAACTCCATATTTGTTAAGAAAAATGACTTGTCCTATATCATGTGGACTCTGTACAATATGTGATCCACAGGATAAATAAATAAATACAAATACAAATCATGTAGTATGTTAGAAATTACATTTGGCCCAGTATACATATGTTGCCACTTTTTGTTTTTCTTTTTTAGTTTTGAAGATTTGGGATGTACCCTCAGCAATATTTTTTTTCTCTACCTCTGTGTATTATGTAAACCTCTCCTAACTTCTGTGTTGACCACCTCTGTTTTGATATGCAGGATGGAATAGGTCAAATGGTAAAAATTTTTATGAGAGACCACATCCATATTGTACACATAGCCTTTGATGACTACAGGTTTTGTGGAAAATATGATTAAGTGTTCAGCAAGGAGGTCATAAAGTTCGAACTACTGGAGCTCATTTAAACACTTGGACTGTGTACCTTTATTATGAGGGTCCAACACACTAGTGTTTGCATCATAGCTATAACTTTGTGATGAATTATTCAAAAATTGCTTTAAAAACACTGACTACTCTTATTTAGTATTTTAGGCCTTCTATACTTTATTTTTAGACCATGGCAGTATTTACCATGAATTGCTTGAGTTTTTGTTAAGCCTAGTACTGTCTCTTTTTCCATTATCCATCAAAAACATTTACCACAAGTAAAATAAAGTCTTAACCTCCCCACCCCCTTTCCCCCACCACGTTAAATTCAAGACCACAGATGCAGATTAGAGACAAATGTTTGACCACAGGGAATGTGTACAAGTAGGCTCCATTTCCTGTACGAACATCAAGCTATATGTACTTCCATACACACTGCAGTCTAGCACCAGTAGTGCTAGTCACTATACAGTTCTGAATTGGAATGTACATAGTTTACATAACTTATCTTCTTGAAGAAAGACATCATCTACAGTGTTAATGATAGCATCAGTGTTGAGTATTACAGTGACAAGAATATTGCACATGTTAGTATGAGCTACTGCTTGTAAGGCTTCAGTGTTCTGCTCATTACATTTCTTGACCTCTGTCCATAGGTGTTCCTTCATTTCTGTACCATCATTCTACCTAAGCATGATTATCCTATTGTTAATGTTATTATTGCTATGGGTGTGGCCCCATTGTCATTCAACAGCCAACACAAGAGGGCAAAATGTGGCTATATTTAGTTTGGCTATTCCAGTTTTCATCTCCAACTTCAACTACCCAAATGTTATGACTCTGTGGTTGCCAGTTTTGCATTACATTCATTTCCTGAAATTGTCTAATATTTTTGTTGTGTATGTGTACTGGTTGTTGGTCAACATTTGTCTGTCATTGCCTTGGATAATTATTTTGCCACTGGTTATTATGTGGATTTCAATTACTGTTGTTATTGTAATTAGGATGGTGTACCAGATGATATCAGTTGTCATTTCTACATCTGGGATTGACACTGGATGGGTTATTGTTGTTTTGAGTGGCCTGCATGTCTGAACCATTATTGTAACACTTATGGTTTCTCTTCCCACTGTGATCACTATTACTAGAGTTTGCAGACTGTGAATAATATCCATTGCCATTACTACTGTTGTGTTGAGTACCATCATGTAGTAGATCTATCAAATCTAGTACAGTCAAGAAAATTTCAAGATTTGTATCAGGTACATAAACTAATTTCTCCTTTATGCTAAGCAATAAGTTAGCATTCAAAATTCAGAATGCTTCACAATGCGAAATGGGTTCATCCCAATACTATGTCTAATTTAAATACCATTCAAAATATTTCCTGAGTGTTCCTTATTTGTTGTACAATGGTTTTGGCTTGCGTACTTGCTTCCTTAATCTCTCTTGAACACAAATCAGCACTTTGCTAAGGAAGCCTTCTTGAACTGTGCAAATGTTTCACACCTTTTGGCTGCCTGAGTAGCCCAGAGAGTGGCATCTTCTTGTATATATGCTAATAGTGAATGAAATATTTTTGTTGTTCTCATTATGTTGTTGGTAACACCCCTCAGAACCCTTTTATAAACATGATGGGACATGAACATTTCTTTTCCGGAGTGAAAACCTGAAATTGTTTGTAATTTATTATAATCTCCTCTGCCGGTATTGTGAATAGTGAAGGCATTGTCCTCACAATACCTGGCAAATGGCCATTGGATGAACTACTGTGTCCTGTGTACTCAACATGTTGTTGTTCATATGGATCAGTATTGTAATTCAAGGGGTGTTCAATAAGTAATACAACACTTTTTCTTCATAGCTAGTTTCACTTGAAAAGATGTGAAATTTGTTTTGGGACATCGTGTAATATTCCCATTTCAACCCCTATAGTTTCACAAAGTTCCGATACCTGCTGGCACTATATGTAGCCTTCAACATGGCGTTTGTAATAGAGGTGGATTTCAAACAGAGAGCTGTCACTGAGTTTCTTTTGCGGGGAAACCAGAGCATCGCAGATGTTCATAAGCACTTGCAGAATGTCTGTGGAGATCTGGGAGTGAACAAAAGCATGGTAAATCTATGGGCAATGCGCCTGTCATCATCGGAACCAGGTCACACAAACCTGTCCGATCTCGCATATACCAACTGACCAACCACAGCTATGAATCCTGCAATGTTGGAATGTGAGGACACTTTCATTCGAGATGATCAATGGATAACAAGCACCTTGCTGCACAACTGTATGTCTCTGTTGGTAGTGCTGAGATACTCGTCTACCAGTTGGGGTACTCAAAGGTGTGTGCTTGCTGGATTCCTCTTTACCAAACACAAGATCATGAAGAACAACAAAGGACAATCTGTGGAAATTTTCTTGCACATTACGAGGCTGATCTTAACAATTTCATGTCAAACGTCATCACAGGTGATGAAACATATGTTCATTACTTCAAACTGGAAACAAAACAGCAACCCATGGAATGGCACCATACCATCTCTCCTCGAAAGAAAACGACGAAAGTTGCACCCTCAGCCTGTAAAGTCATGATGATGGTCTTTTGGGACTCTGAAGGGGTTAATCTGTGTGGTACAAGGATGAGCTCAGATGTGTATTGTGCTACCCTCAGAAAATTTCAGAAACAACTTCAGTGTCTTCATCAGCACACAAATTCAAACAATATGCTCCTTCTCCATGAAACACAAAGCCTCATGTAAGTCTGTGCACCTGAGAGGAGTTCACTGAACTTTATTAGACAGTTCATCCTCATCCACCCTACCGACTGGATCTTGCACCTTCCGACTTTCATCTGTTTGCCCCAATGAAGGACACACTCCTCAGGAAGCAGTACAGAGGTGATGGGGATATGGGGATATTATTAATGCAGCAAGATGTTGGCTATGACATCAACCAGTAGTGTGTTACCATAAGGGAACACATGTCCTCCCAGTAACGTGGTGTAAGGCTGTCACATTGAACAGAGATTATGTACAAAAATAGGGTTTTGTAGCCAAAAGAGTGGGGAATAATATGCTGTATTGGACTCTTCAATAAAACCAACTTGCTTTTCAAAAAAAAAAGTTGCTTTACTTATTGCATGCCCTTCACATTCATTACTTTCTGCCATTGGGGAACATCATGTCTGATATTTTGTAATTCTATACTAATGGTCTCAGTGTTCTCTGTAGCTCCTAGTGTTGCCTGTGAACTAACTTATTGAATAACGATAAGTAACTTGCTCCTTAATTTATCACCTATTTGTCCACATTTCTCAATTATCCAATTGTTAAATTTATCTATGACTTTTTGTTCTTGTTCAACAAATTGCGTATTAATATATTCTGCACTCTCAAACAGTCTTTGTACATTACTGACAGTAGAGTTGGCCTTCTGCCACCGAGCAGTGTGTCAGCAGTGTGCAAGTAGCAGCATTACTGCATTTACTAGGCAGTCTTGTATTTTAATAACCATTTAAATTTTGTGTCGAATTGCTTGTGCTCTCTGTAGATTAGTTCAGACATTCTTTGCACAGTATTTAGCATGGATAGGGACTGCGACTGCTGTGTTCGGATGTGGGCTGAGTTAGCATCCCTTCACTCCCACCTTCAGGCAGTGTTGGCTTCAGTGACACAGCTTGAGGCTGCTGCCAGTGGGCATCACTGTGGGGGTCCGAACGGGGATTTGTAGGGGACAGCCAGCTTGTCCCATGCATCCCCCGATCAGGCTACAGCTGTGGCTGCCCAGAATACTGCCCACATTGAGGCTGACCCCTCACCCGTGGTAGAGTGGGAGGTCGTTTCGAGGTGTGGCAGGGGGCAAAAGACATTCCGAAGGGCTGAGTGGAAGGCCTCTCCAGTTTGTCTGATGAACAGGTTTCAGGTTCTGTCTCTGGCTGATACTGATCTTCGGCCGGACATGGCTGCTTGTCCTGTTCCAGAGGTTTCCCCTCAGTCTGCAAGATCCAGGCGGTCGCAGAGAATGGGCTTACTGGTAGTTGGGAGCTCCAACGTCAGGTGCGTAATGGGGCCCCTTAGGGATATGGCAGCAAGGCAGGGGAAGAAAACCAATGTGCACTCCGTGTGCATACCGGGGGGAGTCATTCCAGATGTGGAATGGATCCTTCCGGATGCCATGAAGGGTACAGGGTGCACCCATCTGCAGATGGTCGCTCATGTCAGCACCAATGATGTGTGTCAATATGGATCGAAGGAAATCTTCTCTGGCTTCCGGCAGCTATCTGATTTGGTGAAGACTGCCAGTCTCGCTAGCAGGATGAAAGCAGAGATCAACATCTGCAGCATCGCCGACAAGACTGACTTTGGACCTTTGATACAGATCCAAGTGGAGGGTCTGAATCAGAGGCTGAGATAGTTCCGCGACTGTGTGGGCTGCAGATTCTTTGACTTGCGCCATAGGGTGGTGGGATTTGGGTTTCGCTGGATAGGTCAGGAGTCCACTACACACAGCAGGCGGCTACACAGGTAGCACGGGTTGTGTCGCATGGACTGGGTGGTTTTTTAGGTTACATGGCCTCGGGCAAGTACATAAATGGCAACAGCCTTAAACGGTGCAGGGCAAAGTCAGGACATGTGGGGACCAAGCTGCAATCTTTATTGTAATTGTAAACTGTTGAAGCTGCATTGGTAAAGTACTGGAACTTCAAGTGCTGATATAAACCACTGAATCTGAAATTGTTATAGGTATGGAAAGCTGGCTGAAGCCAGAGATAAATTCTGCCAAAATTTTTACAAAGGCACAGACGGTGTTTAGAAAGGATAGATTGCATGCTCTCTCCCATGAACCATGGACCTTGCCGGTGGTGGGGAGGCTTGCGTGCCTCAGCGATACAGATAGCCATACCATAGGTGCAACCACAATGGAAGGTATCTGTTGAGAGGCCAGACAAATGTGTGGTTACTGAAGAGGGGCAGCAGCTTTTTCAGTAGTTGCAGGGGCAGTAGTCTGGATGGTTGACTGATCTGGTCTTGTAACACTAACCAAAACGGCCTTGCTGTGCTCGTACTGCGAATGGCTGAAAGCAAGGGAAAACTACAGCCGTAATCTTTCCCGAGGGCATGCAGCTTTACTGTATGGTTAAATGATGATGGTATCCTCTTGGGTAAAATGTCCTGGAGGTAAAATAGTCCCCCATTTGGATCTCCCGTTATCAGGAGAAAGAAAACTGGCCTTCTACAGATCGGAGCATGGAATGTCAGATCCATTAATCAGGCAGGTAGGTTAGAAAATTTAAAAAGGGAAATGGATAGGTTAAAGTTAGGTAAAGTGGGAATTAGTGAAGTTCAGTGGCAGGAGGAACAAGACTTCTAGTCAGGTGAATACAAGGTTATAAATACAAAATCAAATAGGGGTAATGTAGGAGTAGGTTTAATAATGAATAGGAAAATATGAATGCAGGTAAGCTACTACAAACAGCATAGTGCATTATTGTGGCCAAGATCGATACAAAGCCCATGCCTACCACAGTAGTACAAGTTTATATGCCAACTAGTTCCGCAGACAACAAAGAGATTGATGAAATGTATGATGACATAAAAGAAATTATTCAGATAGAGAAGGGAGTAAGAAACTTAATAGTCATGGGTGACTGGAACTCAATAGTAGGAAAAGGAAGAGAAGGAAACGTAGTAGGTGAATATGGAATGGGAGGAAGGACTGAAGAGGAAGCCGCCTGGTAGAATTTTGCACAGAGCATAACTTAATTATAGTTAACACTTGGTTTAAGAATCATAAAAGTATGTTGTATACATGTAAGAAGCCTGGAGATACTGGAAGGTCTCAGATAGATTATACAATGGCATGACAGAGATTCAGCAACCAGGTTTTAAATTGTAAGACATTTCCAGGGGCAGATGTGGACCCTGACCACAATCTATTGGTTCTGATCTGTAGATTAAAACTGAAGAAACTGCAAACAGGTGGGAAATTGAGGAGATGGGACCTGGATAAACTGAAAGAACCAGAGGTTGTAGAGAGCTTCAGGGAGAGCATTAGGGAACAATTGACAAGAATGGGGGAAAGAAATACAGTAGAAGAAGAATGGGTAGTTTTGAGAGATGAAATAGTAAAGGCAGCAGAGGATCAAGTAGGTAAAAAGATGTGGGCTAGCAGAAATCCTAGGGTAACAGAAGAAATTAATTGATGATACGAGAAAATATAAAAATGTAGTAAATAAATTGATGAAAGGAGAAAATTTAAAAATTCAGTAAATGAAGCAGGCAAGAAGAAATACAAACGTCTCAGCAATGAGATCGACAGGAAGTGTAAAATGGCTAAGCAGGGATGGCTAGAGGACAAATGTAAGGATGTAGAGGCTTATCTCACTAGAGGTAAGATAGATACTGCCTACAGGAAAATTAAAGAGACCTTTGGAGAGAAGAGAACCACGTGTATGAATATCAAGAGCTCAGATGGCAACCCAGTTCTAAGCAAAGAAGGGAAGGCAGAAAGGGGAAGGAGTATATAGAAGGTTTATAGAAGGGCGATGTACTTGAGGACAATGTTATGGAAATGGAAGAGGATGTAGATGAAGACGAAATGGGAGGTAAGATACTGCGTGAAGAGTTTGACAGAGCACTGAAAGACCTGAGCCGAAACAAGCCCCCGGGAGTACATAACATTCCATTAGAATTACTGACAGCCTTGGGAGAGCCAGTCCTGACAAAACTCGGCCATCTGGTGAGGAAGATGTATGAGACAGGCGAAGTACCCTCAGACTTCAAGGAGAATATAATAATTCCAATCCCAAAGAAAGCAGGTGTTGAAAGATGTGAAAATTACCGAACCATCAGTTTAATAAGTCACGGCTGCAAAATACTAACAGTAATTCTTTACAGACGAATGGAAAAACTGGTAGAAGCTGACCTCGGGAAAGATCAGTTTGGATTCCCTAGAAATGTTGGAACATGTGAGGCAATACTGACCCTATGTCTTATCTTAGAAAACAGATTAAGGAAAGGCAAACCTATGTTTCTAGCATTTGTAGACTTAGAGAAAGCTATTGACAATGTTGACTGGAATACTCTCTTTCGAATTCAAAAGGTGGCAGGGGTAAAATAGACGGAGCGAAAAGCTATTTACAATTTGTACAGAAACCAGATGGCAATTATAAGAGTCAAGGGGCATGAAAGGGAAGCAGTGGTTGAGAAGTGAGTGAGACAGGGTGTAGCCTGTCCCTGATGTTATTCAATCTGTATATTGAGCAAGCAGTAAAGGAAACAAAAGAAAAATTCGGTGTAGGAATTAAAATCCAAGGAGAAGAAATAAAAACCTTGAGGTTTGCCGTTGGCATTGTAATTCTGACAGAGATAGCAAAGGACTTGGAAGGCCAGTTGAACGGAATGGACAGTGTCTTGAAAGAAGGATATAAGATGAACACCAACAAAAGCAAAACGAGGATAATGGACTGTAGTCGAATTAAACTGGGTGATGCTGCGGGAATTAGATTAGGAAATGAGACACTTAAAGTAGTAAATGAGTTTTGCTATTTGGGGAGCAAAATAACCTCAAAGTAGAGAGGATATAAAATGTAGACTGGCAATGGCAAAGAAAGCATTTCTGAAGAAGATAAATTTGTCAACATCAAGTATAGATTAAGTGTCAGGATGTCGTTTCTGAAAGTATTTGTATGGAGTGTAGCAATGTATGGAAGTGAATCGTGCTCGATAAATACTTTAGACAAGAAGAGAATAGAAGCTTTTGAAATGTGGTGCTACAGAATGTAATGGAACTGACAAATAGATGTCATTTTATTTTATTGTACACTAAAGTCATGTTAAAAAAGCTTTTGCTTAAGATAATACCAAGTTAGGTGTGTCAATCAATAATCGATATTGGAATTGTATGTCCTTTGTAGCTTATGACCATGATTTTTGGGCTACAACGGGTTTTCGGTCACTTGAGTGTTGGCCGCGGTTGAGTGTAGTTGTGTATATAGTTTTGGCAATAAATGTGTTTCTGATACAAAGAAACCGTGGAATACTGCGTCATTTTTTGATAGTCCAGTGATAATCAAAAAACCTTTTCTTGGACCCATAGCAGCAAAGGAATCATCGCCTAGACAACAAGAAGCCACATGGACAACGCAGACTCAGCAGCATCAACAAAGGAGACATCATGGCCAGGTCTACTAAAGCACTATACAGCCATTAACCACACCGTAACAGTGTCCTTATGGAGATAACTTTTCCTGCACAGTAGAGTGGGTACGTGACAACTGGGGGCTCTTTGCCGGGATTAAGACATTTATATGTACTGGATTGACGAAATCTGTTTTGCAGAAGTCTAATGACCGTGTGGTACAAAGAAGTGCTATACATGGAAGTAAAGGGAGACGAAATGAAACAGTAGAGTGGACTAACCACACGAGTGAGGACCCAGACTGAAAAGATAAGTACATTTGTTTAGTGCTGTTCATTCCTTTTATTATTTTGTGTGTGAAATTTCACGAAAATGACCATTGTGAAAGAGGAAAGTGGTGCTGAATCCGAGCAGGACTGTGAAAATTTGTTAGTCTTTGGGGACGTAGACATGCCGATAAAAACGGAAGATGAGTCAGTCAAAGAAGTGGATCAAAGTCTTAACTCATCAGAACGTGAGACGTCGGACACTAAATCACTGTTACAAATGATAGAACAATCATTAGCTTTAAATCAAACAGTTGCAGCCCGCTTACAAGCTAATGAAGATCAATTGCAAAACATGAATCGGACGGTCGTGGACAGTTTTTTGGTTATGAATAAGAAAGTGTGGCGTCTAGAAGGAGCTATGAACAAAAAATTTGATAATGTCTTACTTTGGGGTAATAAACTTCGCAGCGATATATCAAAGATAGACAAGAAACTTAGCAAGGCAGAAACAAAGATTTTGGCAGTAGAATCTAAAGTGGGAGAAGTAAAATCTAGTCTGAGTAACAAAATTCAGTCTGTAAAAAATGATCTGGTCACAGACAAAGAGAAAAATGCAAAGTGTTTCTCTAATGTTAATAGTCAAATAGATAGAGTTTGTGTAAATGTAAAAGCTATGGCAGTAGATCTTAAAAGCAGAGTAGAATCGAAACTAAATGTTGTGAATGATAAAGTGGAAACAGTCAGTAACACAGTAAAACTCCACGAGATTGAAACTAAGACAGAAGTTAGTGAATTAAAAAGTACAGTATCAGAGTTAAACCAGAAGCTTGAAATATTTAGCAATGATGTAGCTAACAAAAATTTTTCTATGAACACATGTGCCTTATTATCCAATATTCCAGTTAAAAACTTTTGTAATTAGTGTAGTTTGCATCCTGTTGACTTTCTGCAGAGTTGTAGAGACAATTTTTTGCCCAATATGAGTGAAAGTTTCAAAATTAAGTTTGTTAAAAAATTTTTGAGGGGGAATCTTTGTCATGGGCCAATCCAAATTTTTCTATGGACATGTCTTATGCAGAATTTGAAATTGAGTTCTTAAAATGGTTCTGGTCTGAAACTGAACAAGCCAGGATAAAGAGCGAGTTCCTGAATGGACCAAATTATAAAGAAACACAGGAAACTATGAAACAGTTTTGTAACAATCAACTGAAGGAACTTGTACATTTGAGTAAACCCTTTGATGAGCTCACACAGATAGATGCTTTAAAGAGAAGGTTGCCAACAGATGTGCAATGGGACCTAGTGTATGGACCAGATGGCAACACTGAACAATTTCTAGACTATGTGGACAAACCTGACGGGATTATAGACAAAGTGGGGAAACCAAAAAACTATTTCAGTCACACACAAAGAGGTGGGGATCATAGTTGGGGAATCACTAATTTTAACAGGAGGGAAAACAGTAGGCCCAACAACCATAGTTTTCATCATAGGGAACAAAATAGTCACAATATTAATAATAATTTCCATTCAAGGGAAGACTATAATTTCCATTCAAGAGGACAATCTGGGAACAATTGGAACAGAAGTAATTATAGGGAGTCTGAAAACAGGAATTGGCGTGAACATAGTGAGACCAGGAGTCAAAATGCTATGAGAAGTAATGAAGTAAAAAACTAGCATGCCGTCCATTGTCGGTCCACAAGGTAGGGGCAAAAAGCATAGATAATAGATGGACCAATAACAGTGACGATGTTGCACCAAGAGATACGTCTCAAGTAATGAGTAGTTATCTTATGAATGTGTACTACCCTCTAAACACAGTACCTGTTAAGAATGAACACATTGGTTGTAATAAAGAGCCAGAGAAAATAATTGACTTAGTTGAATTTTATGAATGGGCAGAAGCTTGTAGTTTGTCAGAGGACCAGCAGGTTAATGATTTAAATGATTGAGGAATTGATGCACTGACGAAGGAACCAGGTGAGCAAATTGTTGACACTGATTTAATGAGCAAAGAATTAAGTACACTTGGGTGTGAAAGCAACGTTTTAAGTTTTCGGGAGAGAGAGATTGATGATTATCGTATTTGGGAAAATGAAGATTTAATGATACATGATGATGGTGAAAAATATTTTGTTTGCTTGAAAGAGGAAATGGAGGCACTAGGTGTTGTGGGAGAAACTGATATGCATGTTGTAGATGTGCCCAAGGATGTTATTAACAGTGTAAGTGGTGTTAATGCTAGTCTCACAACCAATAGGCTCTGTAATCCAACATCTTATGAAGGAACCTGGGCAGATGATAAACATTCACTGAACAGTAAAACTGACGGTGCAAGTAGGCTACCATTTGCTATGAACAAAGGTGAATTATTTCTTTATGATATGTGGCTAAAGAGTGATGCAATTAGAAATGATAGCAATTTTAGAAAAATGATTCTTAATATATCTCAAATTTTATAGCTAAACATATTATTGTTGAACAACTGAAGGATAAATACCTTAGTGATGAACAATGTTATATGGGTGAAAATATTTGGATTAATGAAATTATTTGGATTATGAAATTAATGCAGTTGACAGTGCTAATGATGTGTGTGTTAATGTAATGACCATAGATAATAAAGGTGACAGTAATATAGGTACTTTTAAGTCAGGAAGTCATTGTTTTAGTGAAATTCAAAATGATTTATTGTATGAATATGTTCAGCCTGAGAAAAGTGATGACTTAGGTAGTCCATTCATTAGAGCTAAAGTTGGTACCTGGGAAGGCAAGTGCCTTATAGACACAGGGAGTCAGATGTCAGAAATATCTGAAATACTGAGCAAAAAGCTGAAGTGCGAGAAAGGTTACATTGAAATGCCAGTCATTGGGGTGAAAATAAGAGGGGCTACAGGAAAAGTAGTAAAACCGTGAAAAGTCAAACTTTGTTATCTTTTACAATTGAGGGAGTCACATTTACACATAGATGCCTAATTATACCAGGCCTCAGTGAGGACTGTATTCATGGGATGTCATGGATTCGGAGTGTAGACACAAGATTTGACTGGGGAGGACAAAAACTTATCAAACAACACCAAATGGGGGATGTATCTCCACCAAATTTGTCAGATCAAATACAGTTTTGTGTAATGATGAATTTAACACTATAAGACTTGTAAAGGAAAAAAAGATATGTTGACAAGCACATAACAGAGCTAGATTTAAGTGAAGTAGATTTCAACACACTGGTAAACACTAAGATTTCAGAAGCTAGCGGTCTAAATGATGAGCAAAAACAAGAACTAGAGTCTTTGTTATGGGAATACAGTGACGTCTTTAGCAACATTCCAGGGAAAGTTAGGGGTTACGAATGCGCTTTGCTAGTAAGACCACATGACCCATTTTTCATAAAACCATATGGTGTGCCCATAGCAAAACGTACAGCATTTGAGAAAGAATTACATAAGATGGGAGTGTGTGGCATTATTTAAAGGAGTATGAGTGCTTATAATAACCCAGTGGTAGTTGGGTCAAAGAGGGATGGGGGAGTGAGAATAGGTACTGCAGGTACTGCAAATTTGCACTTTTCTAGTTTTAGTGTCATTCCCGCACTTCTAAGTTTCTCACATACCTGTCTTAAAAGCCCAACTGCTCATTCCAATCTCGTCCAGTTACTAAAATGTCATCTACATAAATCACTAATTTGGAAACAAGTTCCTGCCCAACAGGTCTTGACTCCAGGCCTTTAAACAAGATCTGATACAGGGAAACAGACCACCCTGAAAACATTGATGAGCTGTTGCACAAGTTCAAGGAAATAAAATTAATGTCAAGTCTAGACTTAACCTCAGGCTTTCACCAACTACCCATGGCACCCATATCTATGAAATACACTGCTTTTCTTTACAATGGCCATTGCTGTCAGTATTGTGTAGTCGCTTTTGGCTTGATCTCATCGGTAGCACACTTCATTAGAGCTTTAGACCATGTGCTTGGGCAGGAACTTGTTTCCAAATTAGTGATTTATGTAGATGACATTTTAATAACTGGACGAGATTGGAATGAGCAGTTGGGCTTTTAAGACAGGCATGTGAGAAACTTAGAAGTGCGGGAATGACATTAAAACAAGAAAAGTGCAAATTTGCAGTACCTGAGTTAAAATTTTTGGGACATGGCATAACAGAAAAAGGAATTTTGGCTGATCCAGACAAAATTAAAGCTATTGCAGAGTTTCCTATACCCCGTAACAGAAAACACTGAAATCATTTTATGGGCTATGTGGCTTCTACAGAAAATTTGTAAGTAAACAAAGCTTAAACACACCCTGTCTAAGTAACTTGTTAAAGAAGGACACTGTTTGGATATGGAGTAAAGATTGTCAAGAGGCTTTCGACATAATAAAAAAGGAACTGAATAACCAGAACCTGTTACACAGACCAGATTTCAATTTACCTTTCTGTTTACATACTGACAGCAGTGATTATGGCCTAGGTGCTGAATTATTTCAAGTAAAAGAAGTCAATGGGGAAACAGTTCATGCTACAATTGCATTTGCAAGCAGAATGTTACTGAAGCATGAAAATAACTATACACTAACATAAAAAGAGCTATTAGCCATACAGTGGTCATTTTCTAAATTTAGGACCTATTTACTTGGACATAAGGTAAAAGTGTACTCTGATCATAAAGCCTTAAGCTATATACAGGAATGCAAGCTCTATCCTGATAGGCTTACAAGATGGACATTTAAAATGAGGCATATTAAAGAAGTCACAGATGAAAAAGTTGTTAGATCATTCTGTGATAAAATCAGGAGGAGCCAGAACCGTGAAGCAAATTGGAAATTAGTAAAGAGCTATTTAGGGAAAAAGAACTATGGAAAATTAGATAAGTACTATAAGGTGTTTAATGGTACTCTGTTTAGGAGAACTGATGAAGACTTGGACAATTGGAAACTATGCTGGCCAGAGGACGAAGCTGAGAGGTTAATTAGGTATACTCATGAGAGCTATGGTCATTGTGGCATACAGAAGTGTATGCAGAAATTACAAGAAAACATATACTTCTACAATATGGCCAAGAAAGTTAGAAAAGAATTGTCAACTTGTGATAAGTGTCAACAAGTCAAAGTAAGTAACAGAAAATGTCAAGGTGAAATGCAAAACATTATTTCTGCACAACCTCTAGACTTAGTTGCTGTTGATTTCTATGGGCTGCTTCCAAGGAATAGGAGTGGCCACTGCTACATTTTTGTCATGGTGGATGTATTGTCTAAACTAATCAAGTTGTATCCTTTCAGAAAAGCCACAGGTAAAGAGATAGTTACAAAAGTTGAAAAAGACTATTTCTTAAATGTTGGGAAACCAAAAGCAATCTTGTTGGATAACGGTTCTCAGTTTTTGTCAAAAGTTTGGAAAGCCTTTGTTGATAAATTGGCAATCAAACATGTTCAAATATCTGTATATAACCCATCATCAAACCCAGCTGAGAGGAATATGCGCGTGATTGGTCGTTTATGTCGTACATATTGCAGTCATAAACATCCTACATGCTATGACCATGTATGAGACTTTGAAGATGTTATGAACAGCTTGCAGCACACTTCCACAGGATTTTCACCTTATGAAATTATGTTTCATCTAAAACCAGACAACATTATCACTGAACTTGTAGAATTTCCACCATGCACAATGATGACTATGCATGAATGTGAAGCCATAGTCAAAGAAACAATGATAAAACAGCGGGAAATCAGAAAAAGACAACATGATGGCAAGATCAAAGCAACCAAGTTTAAAGTAGGAGATAATGTTTTAGTAAAATCACATGAGAAATCAAAAATTCTAACTTCTTAAATAAAGAAATTCTTTGATATATACATGGGTCCATTCGAGATTGTAGAGCATTCACACCCAAATGCATACCGGTTGGGGTATCCTAAATCCAGGAAAGTTCTCGGCCTAAGGAATATTGTTTCATTGAAATTGTATAAACAAAAGGGATAAGACTAGTCTGAGAAAGTTAAAAGTTGACTCAACAAAAGGTTTTCACTGGAAATTTTGAAATTTTGTATATAATAAATTGTCTGATTTTGATACAGTTTTGTGCCCTTGAAAATGTTTATTATTTGTTTAATATGTATTCACTGTATGAAGTGTTTGCAATGAATTTTCTGTGTAATATGCTAGCCATGTTAGTTTTTGATATTTCTGTATGTTGATTGATGTTTGATAATTTGTGTAATTTTAGTTTGTGTCACTCTCACACCACACTTGTTGAGACATCATTTAAAATGCAAGCTCTAAAACTGTCTTGCAACAATTAAGTTTTTTTTAATTTTTTGCTCTTAAAGGCAGAGTCCTAATTACTACACACTTAAGTGCTTGAGATGTCCAACTCTACCAAAAGACAATCATTTTTAATAAACCACATGAATTACTGCACATTTCTTTCTCAACCAATGCAAAAGCATAGGCAGTAATATTTTTTTTTTTTAATTTTGATAGATACATACCATTTCAAAACTTTCATCCGTGATTCTACCTTTGCACTTTTACTGTGAATATGAACCCTTGTAACAAACTGCCTGTAACTTTACTTTTGATAACAATTTAATTTTGTTATCCTCGAAGTAAGTGTTAGAGTCTGTGATAAGACATTTTACGCCCAATATGTTGATGCATTTGTATTACATGTTTATCGAATTTATTATTATTTAAAGGATCTTTTTTGGACCAGTTGATACTTGTGTAGTATTACTCAGACAGATTCTGTAAACTTCTCCCACTAGATAAACATTACCAGAAGGTTAACTATGTATCCTAACCATGTACTTACATATAAACATTATGTTACCAAAAGGTGATCTCTGTATGTGATTTTTAGATAACATGGCAGTATAGTCAATGAAGCGATACAAACAGCTAAGCTTTGGAAACAGATGCACTGCAGGACAAGCAGAAATCAGAACTTTTAACGGAAGTCACCTCTGTGCAGATGGACAATGTGAGACAGACAGTGAGTAGTGTGAAAAGTGGGCAACACACAGTGAGTAGTGTGAAAAGTGGGCAACAAAAGAACATAAAACAAGCCTGCAGTTAAATGTTACAGTCTTTCAATGGTTTCATGTGAAGTGCTACAAGATTATGGACTCTTCTAAGTGAAAATTGTGAATCTTCTTTTGTATTTCATTTACTCTAAGGTTAAAAATTATATGTTTTCCTTTATTCAGCATAACAATTTCAGTGTTAGCATAATTCAAAGGAACAGTCCTATTAAAAATTTTAATATTTAAAATCATATTCTTGGCAGTTCCATTATTCTGGTGTCAGAATTTTGTTCGCATTTTCATACTTACAAAATTCTTGGGGGGCTATTGTAATGGAACTGACAAATAGACATCATTTTATTTTATTGTACACTAAAGTCGTGTTAAAAAAGCTTTTGCTTAAGATAAAACTAAGTTAGGTGTGTTGATCACTAATTGATATTGGAATTGTATGTTCTTTGTAGCTTATGACTGTGATCTTTGGGCTACAACGAGTTTCTGGTCACTTGAGTGTTGGCTGCAGTTGAGTGTAGTTGTGTGTATAGGTTTGGCAATAAATGTATTTTTGATACAAAGAAACCGTGGAATACTGCGTCATTTTTTGATAGTTCAGTGATAATTAAAAAACCCGCGCCTTTTCTTGGACCCATAGCAGCAAAGGAATCATCGCCTAGACAACGAGAAGCCACATGGACATTGCAGACTCAGCAGCATCAACAAAGGAGACATCATGGCCAGGTCTACTAAAGTACTATACAGCCATTAGCCACACTGTAATGGTGTCCTTATGGAGATAACTTTTCCTGCACAGTAGAGCGGGTTTGTAACAAGAAGAATTCTGAAGATTAAAAGGGTAGATCACATAACTAATGAGGAGGTACTGAATAGAATTGAAGATAAGAGAAATCTGTGATGCAACTAGACTTGAAGAAGGGATCAGTTGGTAGCACATATTCTGAGGCATCAAGGGATCACCAATTTAGTATTGGAGGGCAGTGTGGAGGTAAAAATCATAGAGGGAGACCAAGAGATGAATACACTAAACAGATCACAAGGGTGTAGGTTGCAGTAAGTACTGGGAGATGAAGAAGATTGCACAGGACAGAGTAGCAGGGAGAGCTGCATCAAACCAGTCTCTGAACTGAAGACCACAACAACAACAGATTGCATGCAACCGTTGATGGTGTGTTTGTCGCTGTTAGTAGTAGTTTATCTTGTAGTGAAATAGAAGTGGATACTTCCTGTGAATTATTATGGTGGAGGTTATACTCAACAACCAAGCTAGGTTAATAATTGGCTCCTTTTACCGACCTCCCGATTGAGCAGCATTAGTGGCACAACAACTGAGAGAAAATATGGAATACATTTCACATAAATTTCCTCAGCATGTTATAGTCTTAGGTGGAGATTTCAATTTATCAGATATAGACTGGCACACTCAGATGTTTAGGATGGGTGGTAGGGACAGAGCGTTGAGTGACATTATACTGTGTGCACTAGCCGAAAATTACCTCGAGCAATTAAACAGAGAACTGAGTCATGGGGATAACATCTTGGACCTACTGGTAACAAATAGACCCAAACTTTTCGACTCTGTAAGTGCAGAACAGGAAATCAGTGATCACAAGGCCATTTCAGCATCCCTGAATATGGAAGTAAATAAGAATATAAAAAAGGGAGGAAGGTTTATCTGTTTAGCAAGAGTAATAGGAGGCAGATTTCAGACTACCATGCAGATCAAAACGAAAATTTCTGTTCCGACACTGACAATGTTGAGTGTTTATGGAAAAAGTTCAAGGCAATTGTAACATGCATTTTAGACAGGTACGTGCTGAGTAAAACTGTGAGGGATGGAAAAAACCCACTGTGGTTCGACAACAAAGTTAGGAAACTACTGCAAAAGCCAAGAGAGTTTCACTGCAAATTGAAACACAGCCAAAACCTCTCAGACAAACAGAAGCTAAATGATGTCAAAGTTAGTGTAAGGAGGGCTATGCATGAAGCATTCAGTGAATTCGAAAGTAAAATTCTATGGTCTTACGTTAAATCAGTAAGTGGATCGAAACAGCATATCCAGACACTCTGGGATGATAATGGGATTGAAACAGAGGATGACATGCATAAAGCTGAAATACTAAACACCTTTTTCCAAAGCTGTTTCACAGAGGAAGACCGCACTGCAGTTCCTTCTCTAAATCCTCACATGAATGAAAAAATGGCTGACATCGAAATAAGTGTCCAAGGAATAGAAAAGCAACTGAAATCACTCAAAAGAGGAAAGTCCATTGGACCTGATTGGATACCAATTTGATTCTACATAGGGTACACAAAAGAACTTGCCCCGCTTCTAACAGCCATGTATCGCAAGTCTCTAGAGGAACGGAAGATTCCAAATGATTGGATAAGAGAACAGGTGGCTCCAGTTTTCAAGAAGGGTCATTGAGCAGATGCGCAAAACTATAGGCCTATATCTCTGACACCGATCTATTGTAGAATTTTAGAACATGTTTTTTGCTTGCATTTCATGTCATTTCTGGAAACCCAGAATCTACTCTGTAGGAATCAACATGGATTCTGGAAACAGAGATCGTGTGAGACCCAACTCGCTTTATTTGTTCATGAGACCCAGAAAATATTAGATACAGGCTCCCAGGTAGATGCCATTTTCCTTGACTTACGGAAGGCACTTGATACAGTTCCGCACTGTCACCTGATAAACAAAGTAAGAGCCTACGGAATATCAGACCAGCTGTGTGGCTGGATTGAAGAGGTTTTAGCAAACAGAACACAGCATGTTGTTCTCAATGGAGAGAAGTTTACAGACGTTAAAGTAACCTCTGGCATGCCACAGGGGAGTGTTATGGGACCATTGCTTTTCACAATATATATAAATGACCTAGTAGATAGTGTCAGAAGTTCCATGCGGCTTTTTGTGAATGATGTTGTAGTATACAGAGAAGTTGCAGCATTAGAAAATTGCAACAAAATGCAGGAAGATCTGCAGAGGATAGGCACTTGGTGCAGGGAGTGGCAACTGAACCTTAACATAGACAAATGTAATGTATTGCAAATACATAGAAAGAAGCATCCTTTATTGTATGATTATATGATAGTGGAACAAGCACTGGTAGCAGTTACTTCTGTAAAATATCTGGGAGTATGCATATGGAATGATTTGAAGTGGAATGATCATATAAAATTAATTGTTGGTAAAGTGGGTGCCACGTTGAGATTCATTGGGAGAGTCTTTAGAAAATGTAGTCCATCAACAAAGGAGGTGGCTTACAAAACACTTGTTCGACCTTTGCTTGAGTATTGCTCATCAGTGTGGCATGTGGCATCCATACGAGGTCAGGTTGACAGAGGAGATAGAGAAGATCCAAAGAAGAGCAGTGCATTTTGTCACAGGGTTATTTGGTAAGCGTGATAGCATTACGGAGATGCTTAGCAAACTCAAGTGGCAGACTCTGCAAGAGAGGCGCTCTGCATCGCAGTGTAGCTTGCTGTCCAGGTTTTGAGAGGGTGCGTTTCTGGATGAGGTACCGAATATATTGCTTCCCTCTACTTATACCTCCTGAGGAGATCACAAATGTAAAATTAGAGAGACTTGAGAGCGCATGGTGGCTTTCCGGCAGTCGTTCTTCCCGCGAACCATATGCGACTGGAACAGGAAAGGGAGGTAATGTCAGTGGTACGTAAAGTACCCTCCGCCACACACCGTTGGGTGGCTTGCGGAGTATAAATGTAGATGTAGATGTAGAACAGTTAAGCTCTGTACCTGTTCAGATAAATTACTTACGATAGATTCTAAAGCGGATTGTTTTGTTCGCACCTTCTTTACTTCTGTGTTGAGATTTAAAAATGTGTCTGGAATGTTTTAGTGTTGATACAAAGCAACATTGGATTATATCTACAACAACAGTTATCAAAGTTGAGATTTCATCAGAAAGGGACCCAAGGAATTTCTCAAAGTGAGATGAAATATTAGCATGTTTGCAAGGTGAGTCAGTGGAATGTGTGGTGTTGTATATACTCGACTATGTGGATGACATACATGAGGAGTACAGTGATGATGATAGCTTAATAAGTAAAAGTGATACTGAAACAGGTGTTGAGCCATGTAGTTCATCATCTTTGTCAGAGTGGGAGAGACAAATCCCATCTCCATTGAAATGAAATAAGGATTAATTATTGTCCAAGTAGTGGTACTAAACATAGTTACTTACATGTAGCAAAAATAAATAAATAAAAAGTCATTTCATTTTTCATATTCACTACAGCAACAATTATTGTCTCTGTGCTACTTTCCATCTGAAATCAAGTAATGAAACAGCAGCAAGCAATGAGAAGCTGCAATGTTGATAAAGTAATTAAAATGAGCAGAACAGCTTTACTGAGATAAGACGCCTATTAAAGATTGCAGACAGCTACACAGTGGATATTCTTATGTGCTTAGCATTCCCACACTCAGTATATTGTTCATGGTCAATGCATTGTGCCTTGAATCACGCCCTTCTACCAATGTTGTTTCTGTGTCACGTCTTTAAAAATTGTGGCATCTTCTTTTATTAACATGAAAATCCAAGTTATTTAAATGTCATTCAAAGCTACCTCCAATTGAGAGTGCTTTAGTTACATAATAATCAAGTTCTTGTAATATGACTTTCATGAACCATCACATTAAGGAGGGTAAGTAAAAATCCCCTAGGAAAATTAAGTAAACAGTATAAAAATCATAACTGGCTGTGGATTTACCATCTGACAACATAAATGTTTGTCTTGTTAGTTTCACACAGCAATTTAAAAACTACACATTGCACAAAACTACTATTTTTGTGATTAATCTTCTGACTGATTTGATGCGGTCCACCATGAATTACTCTTACACCATCAATTATTTGCTGGATGTATTCCAGTCCTTGTCTTCCTCTACAGTTTTTTCCCTCTATAGCTCCCTCTAGTAGTGTGGAGGTCATTCCCTGATGTCTTAACAGATGTCCTATCATCCTGGCACTTCTACTTATCAGTGTTTTCCCCATGTTCCTTTTCTGGTTATTTTGCTGACTAGGTAGTAGAATTCCTTAAGTTCATCTACTTACTCATCTCTTACTTTAACAAAGGACAGCAAAAGGTTATTACCCACAGCGTTGAGAATGGCTTGATGTGGGGTCTGAGTGGGGCACAGTTAAATGTGGGTGTCCAGGGAACAGTGGTGGAGCCACTCCTTTTCTTTATTTATATAAATATTATGCCTTCTTCTATTACATGTGACTCTAAATTATTTCTGTTTGCTGATGACACTAGCTTGGTAGTAAAGGGTGTTGTGTGCAATATTAGCACTGTTTCAAATAGAGCATGACATAAGTACTTGGCTTGTAGAAAATAAACTAAAGCTAAATCACAGTAAGACTCAGTTTTTAGATTCTAACACACAGTTCAACAAAACCTGCCATTTTCATTTCACAGAATGGGCATATTGTTAATAAAACTGAACAGTTCAAATTTCTAGGTGTTCAGATAGTAAACTTGTCATGGAAAGCCCATATTCAGAAGCTTGTTAAAAGACTTAATGCCACCATTTTTACTATTCCAATGGTATCTGAAGTAAGTGATAGTTCAACATGAAAAGTAGTCTACTTTGCTAATTGTCATTCACTTATCACATATGATATTATATATTGGGGTAACTGTTCCCATTCCCAAAGCATATTTTTGGCTCAGAAATCGGAAGTTCGGGCAATAGGTGGTTCATGAACCTCTTGTTGACCCGACCCCAGTTCATTAGTCTGGGTATTCTGACATTGGTCTCTCTCTCTCTCTCTCTCTCTCTCTCTCTCTCTATATATATATATATATATATATATATATATATATATATATATATATATATATATATAAAACAGAAAGAAACTTCCACATGGGAAAAATATATTAAAAACAAAGATTCCAAGACTTACCAAGCGGGAAAGCGCCGGCAGACAGGCACATGAACAAAACACACAAACACACACACAGAATTACGAGCTTTCGCAACTGGCAGTTGCTTCGTCAGGAAGGAAGGAAGGAGAGGGAAAAATGAAAGGATGTGGGTTTTAAGGGAGAGGGTAAGGAGTCATTCCAATCCCGGGAGCGGAAAGACTTCCCTTAGGGGAAAAAAAGGACAGGTGTACACTCGCGCACACACACACACATATCCATCCGCACATACACAGACACAAGCAGACATATTTAAAGGCAAAGAGTAAGGACAGAGATGTCAGTCGATGCGGAAGTACAGAGGCAAAGAAGTTGTTGAAAGACAGGTGAGGTATGAGCGGCGGCAACTTGAAATTAGCGGAGGTTGAGGCCTGGCGGATATCGAGAAGAGAGGATATACTGAAGGGCGAGTTCCCATCTCCGGAGTTCGGATAGGTTGGTGTTGGTGGGAAGTATCCAGATAACTCGGACGGTGTAACACTGTGCCAAGATGTGCTGGCCGTGCATCAAGGCATGTTTAGCCACAGGGTGATCCTCATTACCAACAAACACTGTCTGCCTGTGTCCATTCATGCGAATGGACAGTTTGTTGCTGGTCATTCCCACATAGAAAGCATCACAGTGCAGGCAGGTCAGTTGGTAAATCACGTGGGTGCTTTCACATGTGGCTCTCCCTTTGATCGTGTACACCTTCCGGGTTACAGGACTGGAGTAGGTGGTGGTGGGAGGGTGCATAGGACAGGTTTTACATCGGGGGCGGTTGCAAGGGTAGGAGCCAGAGGGTAGGGGAGGTGGTTTGGGGATCTCATAGGGATGAACCAAGAGGTTACGAAGGTTAGGTGGACGGCGGAGACACTCTTGGTGGAGTGGGGAGGATTTCATGAAGGATGGATCTCATTTCGGGGCAGGATTTTAGGAAGTCGTATCCCTGCTGGAGAGCCACATTCAAGGTCTGATCCAGTCCCGGGAAGTATTCTGTTACAAGTGGGGCACTTTTGGGGTTCTTCTGTGAGAGGTTCTGGGTTTGAGGGGATGAGGAAGTGGCTCTGGTTATCTGCTTCTGTACCAGGTTGGGAGGGTAGTTGCGGGATGCGAAAGCTGTTTTCATGTTGTTGGTGTAATGGTCGAGGGATTCAGGACTGGAGCAGATTCGTTTGCCACGAAGGCCTAGGCTGTAGGGAAGGGACCGTTTGATATGGAATGGGTGGCAGCTGTCATAATGGAGGTACTGTTGCTTGTTGGTGGGTTTGATGTGGACGGATGTGTGCAGCTGGCCATTGGACAGATGGAGGTCAACATCTAGGAAAGTGGCATGGGATTTGGAGTAGGACCAGGTGAATCTGATGGAACCAAAGGAGTTGAGGTTGGAGAGGAAATTCTGGAGTTGTTCTTCACTGTGAGTCCAGATCATGAAGATGTCATCAATAAATCTGTACCAAACTTTGGGTTTGCAGGCTTGGGTAACCAAGAAGGCTTCCTCTAAGCGACCCATAAATAGGTTGGCATACGAGGGGACCATCCTGGTACCCATGGCTGTTCCCTTTAATTGTTGGTATGTCTGGCCTTCAAAAGTGAAGAAGTTGTGGGTCAGGATGAAGCTGGCTAAGGTGACGAGGAAAGAGGTTTTAGGTAGGGTGGCAGGTGATCGGCGTGAAAGGAAGTGCTCCATTGCAGCGAGGCCCTGGACGTGTGGGATATTTGTGTATAGGGAAGTGGCATCAATGGTTACCAGGATGGTTTCTGGGGGTAACAGACTAGGTACGGATTCCAGGCGTTCGAGAAAGTGGTTGGTGTCTTTGATGAAGGATGGGAGACGGCATGTAATGGGTTGAAGGTGTTGATCTACGTAGGCAGAGATATGTTCTGTGGGGGCTTGGTAACCAGCTACAATGGGGCGGCCAGGATGTTTGGGTTTGTGAATTTTAGGAAGTAGGTAGAAGGTAGGAGTGCGAGGTGACGGTGGGGTGAGGAGTTTGATGGAGTCAGGTGAAAGGTTTTGTAGGGGGCCTAAGGTTCTGAGGATTCCTTGAAGCTCCGCCTGGACATCAGGAATGGGATTACTTCGGCAAACTTTGTATGTAGAGTTGTCTGAAAGCTGACGCAGTCCCTCAGCCACATACTCCCAACGATCAAGTACCACAGTCGTGGAACCCTTGTCAGCCGGAAGAATGATGATGGATCGGTCAGCTTTCAGATCACGGATAGCCTGGGATTCGGCTGTGGTGATGTTGGGAGTAGGATTAAGGTTTTTCAAGAAAGATTGAGAGGCAAGGCTGGAAGTGAGAAATTCCTGGAAGGTTTGGAGAGGGTGATTTTGAGGAAGAGGAGGTGGGTCCCGCTGTGATGGAGGACGGAACTGTTGCAGGCAGGGTTCAATTTGGATAGTGTCTTGGGGAGTTGGATCATTAGGAGTGGGATCAGGATTGTTTTTCTTCGTGGCAAAGTGATATTTCCAGCAGAGACTACGAGTGTAGGACAGTAAATCCTTGACAAGGGCAGTTTGGTTGAACCTGGGAGTGGGGCTGAAGGTGAGGCCTTTGGATAGGACAGAGGTTTCGGATTGGGAGAGGGGTTTGGAGGAAAGGTTAACTACTGAATTGGGGTGTTGTGGTTCCAGATTGTGTTGACTAGAATTTTGAGGTGTTGGGGGGAGTGGAGCTGGAAGTGGGAGATTGAGTAGATGGGAGAGACTGGGTCTGTGTGCAATGAGAGGAGGTTGAGGTTTGTTGGAAAGGTTGTGGAGGGTGAGTGAGTTGCCTTTCCGGAGGTGGGAAACCAGGAGATTGGATAGTTTTTTGAGGTGGAGGGTGGAGGGTGGCATGTTGTTCTAATTTGCGGTTGGCCTGTAGGAGGATGCTATGTACAGCCGGTGTGGATGTGGGAGAGGAAAGATTGAGGACTTTGATTTGGGATAGGAGTTGACGGGTGTGTTCATTGGCCGAGTCGATGATCCAACTCCCCAAGACACTATCCAAATTGAACCCTGCCTGCAACAGTTCCGTCCTCCATCACAGCGGGACCCACCTCCTCTTCCTCAAAATCACCCTCTCCAAACCTTCCAGGAATTTCTCACTTCCAGCCTTGCCTCTCAATCTTTCTTGAAAAACCTTAATCCTACTCCCAACATCACCACAGCCGAATCCCAGGCTATCCGTGATCTGAAAGCTGACCGATCCATCATCATTCTTCCGGCTGACAAGGGTTCCACGACTGTGGTACTTGATCGTCGGGAGTATGTGGCTGAGGGACTGCGTCAGCTTTCAGACAACTCTACATACAAAGTTTGCCGAAGTAATCCCATTCCTGATGTCCAGGCGGAGCTTCAAGGAACCCTCAGAACCTTAGGCCCCCTACAAAACCTTTCACCTGACTCCATCAAACTCCTCACCCCACCGTCACCTCGCACTCCTACCTTCTACCTACTTCCTAAAATTCACAAACCCAAACATCCCGGCCGCCCCATTGTAGCTGGTTACCAAGCCCCCACAGAACATATCTCTGCCTACGTAGATCAACACCTTCAACCCATTACATGCAGTCTCCCATCCTTCATCAAAGACACCAACCACTTTCTTCAACGCCTGGAATCCTTACCCAGTCTGTTACCCCCGGAAACCATCCTTGTAACCATTGATGCCACTTCCCTATACACAAATATCCCGCAAGTCCAGGGCCTCACTGCAATGGAGCACTTCCTTTCATGCCGATCACCTGCCAACCTACCTAAAACATCTTTCCTCGTCACCTTAGCCAGTTTCATCCTGACCCACAACTTCTTCACTTTTGAAGGCCAGACATACCAACAATTAAAGGGAACAGCCATGGGTACCAGGATGGTCCCCTCGTATGCCAACCTATTTATGGGTCGCTTAGAGGAAGCCTTCTTGGTTACCCAAGCCTGCAAACCCAAAGTTTGGTACAGATTTATTGATGACATCTTCATGATCTGGACTCACAGTGAAGAACAGCTCCAGAATTTCCTCTCCAACCTCTACTCCTTTGGTTCCATCAGATTCACCTGGTCCTACTCCAAATCCCATGCCACTTTCCTAGATGTTGACCTCCATCTGTCCAATGGCCAGCTGCACACATCCGTCCACATCAAACCCACCAACAAGCGACAGTACCTCCATTATGACAGCTGCCACCCATTCCATATCAAACGGTCCCTTCCCTACAGCCTAGGCCTTTGTGGCAAACGAATCTGCTCCAGTCCTGAATCCCTCGACCATTACACCAACAACCTGAAAACAGCTTTCGCATCCCGCAACTACCCTCCCAACCTGGTACAGAAGCAGATAACCAGAGCCACTTCCTCATCCCCTCAAACCCAGAACCTCTCACAGAAGAACCCCAAAAGTGCCCCACTTGTAACAGAATACTTCCCGGGACTGGATCAGACCTTGAATGTGGCTCTCCAGTAGGGATACGACTTCCTAAAATCCTGCCCCGAAATGAGATCCATCCTTCATGAAATCCTCCCCACTCCACCAAGAGTGTCTTTCCGCCGTCCACCTAACCTTCGTAACCTCTTGGTTCATCCCTATGAGATCCCCAAACCACCTCCCCTACCCTCTGGCTCCTACCCTTGCAACCGCCCCCGGTGTAAAACCTGTCCTATGCACCCTCCCACCACCACCTACTCCAGTCCTGTAACCCGGAAGGTGTACACGATCAAAGGGAGAGCCACATGTGAAAGCACCCACGTGATTTACCAACTGACCTGCCTGCACTGTGATGCTTTCTATGTGGGAATGACCAGCAACAAACTGTCCATTCGCATGAATGGACACAGGCAGACAGTGTTTGTTGGTAATGAGGATCACCCTGTGGCTAAACATGCCTTGATGCACGGCCAGCACATCTTGGCACAGTGTTACACCGTCCGAGTTATCTGGATACTTCCCACCAACACCAACCTATCCGAACTCCGGAGATGGGAACTCGCCCTTCAGTATATCCTCTCTTCTCGATATCCGCCAGGCCTCAACCTCCGCTAATTTCAAGTTGCTGCCGCTCATACCTCACCTGTCTTTCAACAACTTCTTTGCCTCTGTACTTCCGCATCGACTGACATCTCTGTCCTTACTCTTTGCCTTTAAATATGTCTGCTTGTGTCTGTGTATGTGCGGATGGATATGTGTGTGTGTGTGCGAGTGTACACCTGTCCTTTTTTTCTCCTAAGGGAAGTCTTTCCGCTCCCGGGATTGGAATGACTCCTTACCCTCTCCCTTAAAACCCACATCCTTTCATTTTTCCCTCTCCTTCCTTCCTTCCTGACGAAGCAACTGCCAGTTGCGAAAGCTCGTAATTCTGTGTGTGTGTTTGTGTGTTTTGTTCATGTGCCTGTCTGCCGGCGCTTTCCCGCTTGGTAAGTCTTGGAATCTTTGTTTTTAATATATATATATATATATATATATATATATATATATATATATATATATATATATATATATATTCGGTTGCGAAATCTAGAAATTCTGTGTGTGTGTTTCTATGTTTTATTTATTGTGCCTATCTACCGGCGCTTTCCCGCTTGGTAAGTCTTGGTGGAATCTTTGTTTTTAATATAGACTTACCAAGCGGGAAAGTGCCGGTAGACAGGCACAATAAAATAACACACAAAATTTCGAGCTTTCGCAACCGGCGTCTGCTTCGTCAGGAAAGAGGGAAGGTAAAGGAAAGATGCAAGGATGTGGGTTTGAAGGGAGAGGGTAAGGAGTCATTCCAATCCCGGGAGCGGAAAGACTTACCTTAGGGGGAAAAAAGGATAGGTATATACTCACGCATACACACACACATATCCATCCATACATACACAGACACAAGCAGCTTTGCCTTTAAATATGTCTGCTTGTGTCTGTGTATGTATGGATGGATGTGTGTGTGAGGGATTGGAATGACTCCTTACCCTCTCCCTTAAAACCCACATACTTTCGTCTTTCCCTCTCCTTCCCTCTTCCCTGAAGAAGCAACCGTCGGTTGCGAAAGCTAGAAATTCTGTGTGTGTGTTTGTGTTTTATTGTGCCTATCTACCGGCGCTTTCCCGCTTGGTAAGTCTTGGAATCTTTGGTTTTAATATATTTTTCCCATGTGGAAGTTTCTTTCTATTTTATTTACATCATCATTAATTTGAACCCAACAATTACGTTTGTTATTGTCTCTGTTGCATTTCGAAATCTTCTCTATCATCTTACTTTCTCTTTTTGTTTGTACAAGTAGTTTCACTTTGTATTCATCTTCCCTTTTTCCGTAATCTACCATACATTTTACCCTGCCTAATTATACTCAATAATACGTAATTTACTTCCAAACCATAACCTAAAATTTTTTACGCTTTCAACATAACCGCTGATATAAAATCCACTGTTCCAAGTTTACAAACATTTCGTGTAAACTCGTGAATACTATTTCACAGCTTCAGTTCCTTTCACCTATTAACCAACCATCTCAGATGTTTCCAACAACTTTCATGTTATTTCCATTCCCGTTTTTCCCACATAACCGATCATTTTTCAGCAGCTTCCCACAGGTTTAAACGTTATTATTTCTTCATCAAACAATTGTTAGCCACATTTTCATAACCTGCCAGTACATAACCAGTCCTTTGAATACATTTACATGCAATTTTTTTTCTCGAGATTTTTTTCGAAAAATTTTTTCGAGATATTTTTCGGGAAATTTTTTTCGAAACATTTTTCGAAAACTTTTTTTTTCGACTTTTTTCACACCTGTATCTCTCCCTATATATATTTCTATTTATTTTCACTTTAACCTCATATTACCCTTTACACCTTCTAATACCATGTCAACCTCACAACATCCCTACAACGACCCCATTAATGTTTTTTTACATTCCCTCCGCAAACATGCCTTCACCCTAGCCAGATTGCGCTCCCATATTTTATTTACTCAGGCTTGTCTGACATTTGGCATTACCCCCAAAGGCCTCACACTTTAAGTTCCCATCTCTGGCTGCAATCCTTCTTTCCATCAGTCCTTATACCAGTTCCAAACTGCACAATCCATAGCCCTCACACGCCTAATCCTTCACCTATACATCGACTCGGCCAATGAACACACCCGTCAACTCCTATCCCAAATCAAAGTCCTCAATCTTTCCTCTCCCACATCCACACCGGCTGTTCATAGCATCCTCCTACAGGCCAACTGCAAATTAGAACAGCATGCCACCCTCCACCTCAAAAAACTATCCAATCTCCTGGTTTCCCACCTCCGGAAAGGCAACTCACTCACCCTCCACAACCTTTCCAACAAACCTCAACCTCCTCTCATTGCACACAGACCCAGTCTCTCCCATCTTCTCAATCTCCCACTTCCAGCTCCACTCCCCCCAACACCTCAAAATTCTAGTCAACACAATCTGAAACCACAACACCCCAATTCAGTAGTTAACCTTTCCTCCAAACCTCTCTCCCAATCCGAAACCTCTGTCCTATCCAAAGGCCTCACCTTCAGCCCCACTCCCAGGTTCAACCAAACTGCCCTTGTCAAGGATTTACTGTCCTACACTCGTAGTCTCTGCTGGAAATATCACTTTGCCACGAAGAAAAATAATCCTGATCCCACTCCTAATGATCCAACTCCCCAAGACACTATCCAAATTGAACCCTGCCTGGAACAGTTCCGTCCTCCATCACAGCGGGACCCACCTCCTCTTCCTCAAAATCACCCTCTCCAAACCTTCCAGGAATTTCTCACTTCCAGCCTTGCCTCTCAATCTTTCTTGAAAAACCTTAATCCTACTCCCAACATCAGCACAGCCGAAGCCCAGGCTATCCGTGATCTGAAAGCTGACCGATCCATCATCATTCTTCCGGCTGACAAGGGTTCCACGACCATGGTACTTGATCGTCGGGAGTATGTGGCTGAGGGACTGCGTCAGCTTTCAGACAATTCTACATACAAAGTTTGCCAAGGTAATCCCATTCCTTATGTCCAGGCAGAGCTTCAAGGAATCCTCAGAACCTTAGGTCCCCTACAAAACCTTTCACCTGACTCCATCAAACTCCTGATCCCACCGACACCCACTCCTACCTTCTACCTACTTCCTAAAATTCACAAACCCAAACATCCCGGCCGCCCCATTGTAGCTGGTTACCAAGCCCCCACAGAACATATCTCTGCCTACGTAGATCAACACCTTCAACCCATTACATGCAGTCTCCCATCCTTCATCAAAGACACCAACCACTTTCTTCAACGCCTGGAATCCTTACCCAGTCTGTTACCCCCGGAAACCATCCTTGTAACCATTGATGCCACTTCCCTATACACAAATATCCCGCAAGTCCAGGGCCTCACTGCAATGGAGCACTTCCTTTCATGCCGATCACCTGCCAACCTACCTAAAACATCTTTCCTCGTCACCTTAGCCAGTTTCATCCTGACCCACAACTTCTTCACTTTTGAAGGCCAGACATACCAACAATTAAAGTGAGCAGCCATGGGTACCAGGATGGCCTCGTCGTATGCCGGGTCGCTTAGAGGAAGCCTTCTTGGTTACCCAAGCCTGCCAACCCAAAGTTTGGTACAGATTTATTGACGACATCTTCATAATGTGGACTCACAGTGAAGAACAACTCCAGAATTTCCTCTCCAACCTCAACTCCTTTGGTTCCATCAGATTCACCTGGTCCTACTCCAAATCCCATGCCACTTTCCTTGACATTGACCTCCATCTGTTCAATGGCCAGCTTCACACATCCGTCCACATCAAATCCACCAACAAGCAACAGTACCTCCATTATGACAGCTGCCACCCATTCCATATCAAACGGTCCCTTCCCTACAGCCTAGGCCTTTGTGGCAAACGAATCTGCTCCAGTCCTGAATCCCTGAACCATTATACCCACAACCTGAAAACAGCTTTCGCATCCCGCAACTACCCTCCCGACCTGGTACAGAAGCAAATAACCAGAGCCACTTCCTCATCCCCTCAAACCCAGAACCTCTCACAGAAGAACCCTAAAAGTGCCCCACTTGTGACAGGATACTTCCCGGGACTGGATCAGACTGTGAATGTGACTCTCCAGCAGGGATACGACTTCCTAAAATCCTGCTCCGAAATGAGATCCATCCTTCATGAAATCCTCCCCACTCCACCAAGAGTGTCTTTCCGCCATCCACCTAACCTTCGTAACCTCTTGGTTCATCCCTATGAAATCCCCAAACCACCTTCCCTACCCTCTGGCTCCTACCCTTGCAACCGCACCCGGTGTAAAACCTGTCCTATGCACCCTCCCACCACCACCTACTCCAGTCCTGTAAACCGGAAGGTGTACACGATCCACCTCTGTTTCTTTTCTGTCACATCAGACAAGTCTTCCCCTCATAGATGCCTTCAATGTACTCTTTCCACCTATCTGCTCTTTCCTCTGCATTAAACGTGGAATTCCCATTGCACTCTTAATGTTACCACCCTTGCTTTTAATTTCACTAAAGATTGTTTTTACTTTCCTGTATATTGAGTCAGTCCTTCCAACAATCATTTCTTTTACGATTTCTTCACATTTTTCATGCAGCCATTTCATCTTAGCTTTCCTGCACTTCCTATCTGTTTCATTCCTCAGGGACTTGTATATCTGTATTTATGTATTTCCCTCAACATTTTTGTACTTCCTTCTTCCATTGATCAACTGAAGTATTTCTTCTGTTACCCATGGTTTCTTCACAGTTACCTTAATTATGCCTATGTTTTTCTTTCCAACTTCTGTAATCACCCTTTTTAGAGATATCCATTCCTCTTCTACTGTACTGCCTACTGAGCTATTCCTTATTGCTGTACCTGTAACATTAGAGAACTTTGAGTGTATCTCATCAGCCCTTAATAGTCCTGTACCCTTTTCTTTGTGTATTGATTCTTCCTGACTAATATCTTAAACTTCAGCTTACTCTTCATCACTACTAAATTGTGATCTGAGACTATATCTGCTCCTGGGCATGCCTTACAATCCAATATCTGATTTTAGAAACTCTGTCTGATCATGATGTAATCTAACTGAAATCTTCCCATATGACACAGCCTTTTTCAAGTATACCTCCTCCTCTTGTGATTCTTGAACAGTGTATTCGTTGTTAGTAGCTGAAATTTATTGTAGAACTCAGGTAGGCTTTCTCCTCTCTCATTCCTTGTACCAGCCCATGTTCTCCCGTAACCTTTTCTTCTACTCCTTCCCCTAGAACTGGATTCCAGTCCCCCATGACTATTAGCTTTCCATCTCCCTTTACGTACTGTATTACCCTTTCAATATCCCAATATATGTTCTCTCTCTCTTCAGCTTTTGACATCAGCATGGATACTTGAACTATAGTTGTTGGTGTTGGTTTGCTGTCAATTCTGATAGCAACAACCCTATCACTAAACTGTTCACTATAACACACTGTCTGTCCTACCTTCCTATTCATAACAAATTCTACTCCTATTATATCATTTTCTGCGGCTGTTGATATTACCCTACACTCGTCTGACAAGAAATCCTTGTCTTCTTTCCATTTCATTTCATTGATCCCTACTATATCTAGATTGAACCTTTGCATATCACTTTTCAGATTTTCTACCTTCCCACAACCATGCTGAAACTTCTGACATTCCATGTCCTGACTCATAAAATGTTATCTTTTGTTGGTTACTACATTATGCACATCAAACTGTGTATGACATAGTTTACAGTGACTTCAAGGGAAGTAGTGAATGGTTGCATAACTTCAGACATTACTACAGAATTGGAAGATGTAAGATAGCAATATTTCAAGCAGACTGTCAGCTTGATGATGCACAAAAGAGTGTGGAGTTGGCCCAAAAATCTGTAGGTGGTATAAACAAATTTATCCCATCATTCAGTAAGGAATATTTTTTCAGCTCCTATCAATTGGGATTTGAAGAGAACATATGTATGGAAGTAACCCTGGAAATTTAAGGTACCAAGAGAGTTGTATCAAGATCAACTAACATCAATGCCTTAACACATTAATATACAACTATGCTGACTGTTACTCAGAATGATAAATTGTCTGGAAAGTTATTTATCGTACTGTGAAAAGTTGAAGGTGCTCAGCTCTGTACAGTTCATTGTCATGTGTGATCTTGCAATGGCAACAGGGAATATTTACATCACAGCAAGCCAGAATGGGAAAATGGGTGTAAGGAAACTACAATTATGATATGAGCACTATATTTGAACAACAACTGTTCAAAATAATTTGTTTCACCTTGATTCTTGGTCTGAGTATAAAAATCATATTCCTTTACAGCACTCTATTCCTCCTGAAAAGTGTGTGACATTGCAATTCATACTACCTTGAACCACTGGAAAAATTCAGCCTATGGATGTTTGTTTCTTCCGTGCCTATATAACCTTAAAGACTTACCAAGCGGGAAAGCGCCGATAGATAGACACAATAAATAAAACACACAAACACACACACAGAATTTCGAGCTTTTGCAACCGGCGTGTGTGCGCGCGAGTATATACCTATCCTTTTTTCCCCCTAAGGTAAGTCTTTCCGCTCCCGGGATTGGAATGACTCTTTACCCTCTCCCTTAAAACCCACATCCTTTCATCTTTCCTTTTCCCTCCCTCTTTCCTGACGAAGCAGCCGCCAGTTGCGAAAGCTCAAAATTCTGTGTGTGTGTTTGTGTGTTTTATTTATTTTGCCTATCTACCGGCACTTTCCCGCTTGGTAAGTCTTGGAATCTTTGTTTCAATATATTTTTCCCATGTGGAAGTTTCTTTCTATTTTATTTACATCTACACCTTAAAGGATATTCAGTCTCATGATAAGCTCCACAACAGACTGCTTTGTGTTTGTTTGCTTGTCATCACATTTCATCAGTTCTCATCACCTCATTACACCAGTATAAGCATTCTTTAAGAGTGGGTACTTGTAAAATGCAATACATTCATCACATAGAAGATTAATCTCTGCACCTCCCAGACATTCATTTTATGTCACCTCCTGATGCGCATGGTGCGTCATTCGCAGTTAATATTTTTCCAGTCATAATTGTTAACACACCACTTTCAAATGAGCCTTACTAAATGTTGAACTTGTGGCATCGCACTAAAAGAGTTCCTTGTGAGTAATTTCTGTCTCAATATTCTCAAAGTGTGTCTTTTTACCTGTTCAGAATGTTACTTTGTCAAGTATTTGAAACTCTGTTTTATACATTCCTCCTGCTTTCTAAATGTCCTAAACCTGCTTTCTCTTTTTTTTATCTAAGTGTTCAAAAATCTCATTGGGCTTTTCTTGTTGCTGCTTGAAAAAAATTTTCTAAAATTGCTTTTGTTTGCTTGTCCTGCTGCTCAGCGAGTACCTTCATTTGCTCAGCTTGTTGCTTTGGTAACTGTTGTCGCTGGCAGACCTGTGTAGACTATTTACATCATATAATCAGTCACAGTCACTGATAAAGTATTGTCTTTCACTCCTTAAATTATTTACCAAAAAATAATAAAAATTAAAAAATGGAACACAATGGTTCAAAAACCAACATGCACTAGCCATTCCACTTTTGTCAGACTGTTATTTGACATGTTGTGTTTGGTGGACATGTTTTTTTCTTCCAGGGATCTATAATAGATTACACACTGAACTCGCACTAATACGGTCCTCAGTAGTCTCGCCTCTCAGTAATCTGGCACACTTCCCACTTCTAGTCATTCAACCTGAAATAATGCCGAGAATAATGAAATTTTGTCTGCAACAATGTTGTTATTTAATGTTCAACATTCATGTACACTCTGAAATTATGGCTTTTCTTACAGATCATTATCATGGCTTCTAAAAGGAAACACAATATGCTAGACCTCAAGCAGAAACTCGTAATTAGAGATAAACTGAACTCAGGTTCTTCACATAAAACCATCGCTGTCGGCAACAGTGGGTGGATGAGCAACTATTTATGACCAACTTCAGCAGATGAAGGGGTAATCATAAGCTTAGAGGAAAATTGCGTTGAAACTGATGAAGAAGAGCACATAGCAGGAGAGAACTTGAGGATGTCTCAAACTGCTGGTGCTGAAGCTGAAGACGTCTCCCTGGAGTACATTATGCAACAATCAGGAACATGGCAGGACCTATGAAATGCTTGTAAGGCTGTTGTGTGATAAAGCGTACTACCGTAGCGTATCATCATGGTCACAACTAAAACTTTGGGACATATTTCATAGTGAAAGTCGAGTGATACTAATATGTATGTACACACTCAAGGACTAAGTTTTCTGTGAAAATGAATGTATCTTTTGATTTGATAAAGTACAATCCCTATGTGTTTATACTAAATTTTAGACACTCTCAAGAATCTGGCACTTCCGTTAACCCAGCACTCATGTGTGCGAGGAATGGTCGGTTTAGCAAGAGTCTAGTGTAGTTAGAGGCTAACTCAGCTGTAAATTCAGTATAGACTCTGACAGTTGTTCCATTGGGGCCTGGGGCTTTTTTCAGTTTTAATGATTTCAGCTGTTTCTCAACACCCCTAACACTAATACTTACTTCATTAATCTTTTCTATGGTATGAGGATTACATTGGGGAAATTCTCACGGCATTTCCTTGGTAAAAAAACTTTTGAAAATGGTGTTAAGCATTTTAGCTTTTGCTTTGATATCGTTAATTTCAGTTGCTGTCTCATTTGCTAGGGATTGGATGCTAACTTTGGTGCCACTAACAGCCTTTATTTGGTTTCTATGAAAGACAACTTGACAATATTCTGGTACAGAAGTCACTAAAGGCATCATGCAGTGCTCTATTGACAGCCAAATGCGTTTCATTCAGCATATCTCTATCTACAGACCTGTGCTTTGTTTTACAACTATTATGTAGTATTTTTACAGTGACTGCATACCATAGAGGTTCTCTCTCATTACGAACTGTTCTACTGGGAACATATCTGTCCAGAGCATGGTAAACTATTATTTTCAACTTGAGCTAGAGTTCCTCTACATGCTCCTTCCCTGTGCTGAAAGTTTCAAGTTCCTCACGGAGATATGACATTACTGATTTTTTATTTTGCTGATCATATATCTTTCTGCTTGGTTTAGTTGTCCTTTGTACTTTGGCAATCACTGTTCCCACAACCACATCATAGTCACTGATACCAGTTTCAATGTGAACATTCTCAAAGTCTCAAATAGAGCAAAGTATATTTGTTGACATTAGATCCAATATATTTCCATTATGAGTGAGGTTCTGAACTTTCTGTTGTAGGTAGTTTCCAGAGAAAGCGTTTTGTAATGTTTCACAGGTACCTCATCACGGCTACCATTAATGGAACTGTAATTTTCCCAGTTGATTGTTGGATGATTTAAGTCTCTGCCAATGGTTACAGTATGATTGTTTAACTTACATACAAGTGAACTGAGGTTTTCTCTAAAGTTTTCTCTTACATCATGAGTTAAGTCTGGCGGGCGATAGAATGATCCAATTATCATTTTATGCCCACCCCTTATACTAAGTTTTGCCCAAACAGTCTCCCATGCAGCTTCAAGTTCTGCCTCAGTGGATTTTAGTTTCTTATCTACTACAACAAATACAGCTGCTCCATTTTCCATTTCATTTGCAGTTCCACAGAAGCATTAGCTAATACAATTACTAAGACCAAAACTACTTATTAAAATGATTAAGCATGACTACAGCTTCTCAGAAAGTTTGAATAAAAACAGAAATTATCTAATGCTGGTGTTATTGAAATAAAAGAAATCACACTTTATAGAACCATCCATGTGTCAAGACAAAGTGTCAAAGAGAGAGAGCATACCAAATCATGAATTATCATTTTATAACCATTACTTGAAAAAAACTGTTGCAATGATAAGGAACATTATATAATATTATCTTGGGATCAAGTTACATTTGTTTGATTGATGGCAATGTTATCTTAGGCACTTTGCCAATATCTCAAACACATTACATCTTTTATTTGACAAAGTAATTATAGAAACAGCTTAAAATACCAAACGAGCTTAAAATAGTAAATGTACCACCACAACAGGCCTACAGGCGGAAGGATAACGGAGTGGGTGGGTGGGTGGGGGGGGGGGGGGGGGGTGTGAGTGTTCCTAACAAAATGAGTTGATGCTCTCTCCAGTAATACCTTATATGTCCCAATACTTGTTCCATTTGATTATCCTGGACAGCTATTATTTGGTAAGGGGGAGGTGAGAGGTGTTGATTCCCAGGGGGTATTTATGTAGGATTTCCACTGAGCAAGATCTCAAAATGAAGGTTGGGCAGGTAAAGTAGTGAATAGTGGTTCCCACTATGACTAAAATTTAGAGCCAATATCTTTCCACATCTGTGGTAGGCTATTTCGTGACCTCAGTGTGCATATGAAGGGGCATATGTAATTGCAGGTTGAATTAGTCTACTTTGCTGAGTCTTATATTTACCACTACCTCCCACTACCTTCCTCCTCTCCTTCAAGGAAGATCGGCACTGCAACAAAGCTACTAGGGCACACTTAAATTGACAAATTCATTCCAACTGCACCACAGTGGTACATATCAGAAGCTGTAATTTCACAATGACCATGGACACAATCCCGATCACCTGACAGGGCCCCTGATATAGCATAATGAATTTCTTTATTTCACTCTTAGGAATGTACGGGTCAGTTCACATCACCCATTGCCTGGTATGGAACTTAGGCAGCTTAGTTTTCCCTTTCCATCCATCATCTTGCTGCTCTAGGATTTTGCTAGTTGCCTTCTGTACCAGATGGCACACACTCATTAATCTTTACGCAAAATCATGCATGGCTGACACATTCACCACAGTGGGTGCTTTGCATGATTTGAAGGAGAAAGGGTATTCCACCCATAGAAAACCTCATAAGCTGACAATCCTGTACCCTAATGCACCTTTAAATTGTAAGCTACTACTGTGTACAACAGTTTCCAGGCACTGTGGTGATTGCTCATATAGTAACTGAAAACCTCACCTACGGTTTTGTGCCATTGCTCTGTTCTCCCACTAGCTTTCAGATGCACTGCACCTGTCTGTAACTTAAGGGTTTTTTAATAGCTGAGATAACTGTGCTATCAGACTTCAAGAAGAATATAATAATTCCAATCCCAAAGAAAGCAAGTGTTGACAGATGTGAAAATTACCGAACTATCAGTTTAATAAGTCACAGCTGCAAAATACTAACACTAATTCTTTACAGACGAATGGAAAAACTAGTAGAAGCCGACCTAGGGAAAGCTCAATTTGGATTCCATAGAAATGTTGGAACACAGGAGGCAATACTGACCCTAAGACTTATCTTAGAAGCTAGATTAAGGAAGGGCAAACCTATGTTTCTAGCATTTGTAGACTTAGAGAAAGCTTTTGACAATGTTGACTGGAATACTCTCTTTCAAATTCTGAAGGTGGCAGGGGTAAAATACAGGAGGCGAAAGGCTATTTACAATTTGTACAGAAACCAGATGGCAGTTATAAAAGTCGAGGGACATGAAAGGGAAGCAGTGGTTGGGAAGGGAATGAGACAGTTGTAGTCTCTCCCCGATGTTATTCAATCTGTATATTGAGCAAGCAGTAAAGAGAACAAAAGAAAAATTTGGAGTAGGTATTAAAATCCATGGAGAAGAAATGAAAACTTTGAGGTTCGCCAATGACATCGTAAGTCTGTCAGAGACGGCAAAGGACTTGGAAGAGCAGTTGAATGGAATGGATAGTGTCTTGAAAGGAGGATATAAGATGAACATCAACAGAAGCAAAACGAGGATAATGGAATGTAGTCGAATTAAGTTGGGTGATGCTGAGGGAACTAGATTAGGAAATGAGACACTTAAAGTAGTAAAGGAGTTTTGTTATTTGGGGAGCAAAATAACTGATGATGGTAAAAGTAGAGAGGATATAAAATGTAGACTGGCAATGGCAAGGAAAGCGTTAATGAAGAAGAGAAATTTGTTAACATCGAGTATAGATTTAAGTGTCAGGAAGTCATTTCTGAAAGTATTTGTATGGAGTGTAGCCATGTATGGAAGTGAAACATGGACGATAAATAGTTTGAACAAGAAGAGAATAGAAGCTTTTGAAATGTGGTGCTCCAGAAGAATGCTGAAGATTAGATGGGTAGATCACATAACTAATGAGGAAGTATTGAATAGGATTGGGGAGAAGAGAAGTTTTTTGGCACAACTTGACCAGAAGAAGGGATCGGTTGGTAGGACATGTTCTGAGGCATCAAGGAATCACCAATTTAGTATTGGAGGGCAGCATGGAGGGTAAAAATCGTAGAGGGAGACCAAGAGATGTTTACACTAAGCAGATTCAGAAGGATGTAGGTTGCAGTAGGTACTGGGAGATGAAGCTTGCACAGGATAGAGTAGCATGGAGAGCTGCATCAAACCAGTTTCAGGACTGAAGACCACAACAACAATAACTGTGCTATCAGCTTTGATATAAAATGAGTCCCTGATTGGTTATCAAGATTATCAGCATGCCAAACTTCATGATCCATTTTTTAATCATTATTGTGCTACTGTCTCTGCTTGTTGATTTAGTCTGACAATCATAGATACTGTTGTGCACATAGCTCAGGGGGTACACAAAATTATATGAGAAGTTGCCACCACACAGGCACACAACTTGCCAGGCATTTCCACTGTTGGGTGACCACCAACAAATGACCCTCTCTAATCAGTATTACCTGCTGTTTCCGCACCATGTCCATTGGCACATCATATCCATTGCAGAAACAAAACCAGACTCACACAGTTCCTGATTTTCATTACAGGGCCCAGTTCCTGCCATTCAGCTGCGAAGCACCACTCCTGCAGTTCAGTTACAGACTAAAGTTTGGATATAGCAGTTGCTATTACTAAGCAGTAGGTACACTCACCTACAAGTGTCATTCAAAATATGCAAGCTAAAAGAACTATATTATAGACCCCCAGAGACAGAAACTTAATAGAACCGCGAAGTTTATTGTTTGTTTTGTGCATAACATCAAGTGCCACACATCAGACTTTTAGCAAAGTTCAGTACATTTGTTGTATCATCACCATTGATAGACACTATTGATTGTTGTTTGGCGTGCTGGTACATTTCTGTTATGGTGCCACCCCTGTTACTGCAGTGTATGTTAGAGATTTGTTTGCATCCATACACTGCCACATTACAGAGAAATGACACATGTGTATAAATTGGACCTGTGAATCGTCTGTGTAGTTCTGTCAATGCGGCTAAAGTCAGAGATTGTACTTTTTATGAGCACAGGAAAATCCCTCTGCCCATGCACTTGAACGGTGAGCTGTGAGCAATCAATAGGAGAGGTTCCCTCAAGTAGGTTTGATGAAATCACATGAGATGGCTGTGGCCACACCTCGGTAGTCAGTATTTGGCAGTTGTTTTGATGTACTGGAGAGTGGCAAAAATGGGCCAGCAAGGTGCCTGTGTTCAACTGGGAGTGCACCACAAGTGTTTGAATATTACTGTATTCTACTTTGATCCACCATTGCATGTTGAAACTTTTGCTTGCTCATGCTTTGAAAAGTGTGGTGGGTGCTGTCTTTCATCCTCTAGTGTGGACTGATGTTTCTATCTGTTATCTATTGTAGAAGCAGGAAGACTTTAATGTAAGAAATGAAACGTTCTGAGTGGCGCTTGCTGAATGTTATCAGCTGATGGCTTTTGCATACTGATTGCCAGTTTATATGCTGACAGCAAAAGTCCTGGTAAACCATCTGGAATGGAATGGGTAATATAATTTGATTTCAGAATGCTGAAAAATTGGCTGCCAGTTCAAGGTGCTGTAAGTGATCACATATTCTTGTTTCATCACTTTCAAGATTAAAGTTGTAGGTTATTCTCTTGGATGGCAAGTACATAAAGCTCAAACATAAGTTGTTAAATTTTAAAAGAAACAAACATATCATGTTGCTTAATTGGGTTGTTGAGCTCAAGATGAAAGATCATTCTCTTTAACGGCAAAACCTCAAAACCTCAAATACCAATTTTAAGGGAACTCACTGTTTTTATGTTGTTCAGTGTGGTTGTTGATGTTAAACTGAAATTACCTTTAGTCTTCTTACTTATGTAATAGCACTTAAAGAAAATTGGCTTATTAACCTGTAGTTCAAACTGGCTGGTGCCGGGGTTTGAATAATCACATTGTGTCATAGATTTGGGCTGCTGAGGGAGAAAGTTTCAGGAGGTGTAGTGCCCAAAGTTTAAGTTATTTACAGTCTGTATCTAAAGATGTGTGTTGTAATTTGTCTTGGTTCACTATAGGTAACGTGTCTTGCAATTTTAAAAGATGATATCCCGGGTCATTTTGGAAAACTTGCTAAATGAGATTTAATTTTTACGTCTTTAATTCCCAAGGACTATTATCCATGTTCATGCAGTTTTGGTGTAAAAATTCTATTTGTCATAAGCAAATTGTCTTTAAACTTCCCATGCACTGCTGAAGGGGCTATTGCCCATGTTTTGTAGTTCACAGATTTTGCTCAGTTAAATAGTAAATTTTAAAGGGGCTACTGTTTGGCATTGTGCAACCATTGTAGTGCATACTTATTATCTAGTCACGTTAACTAATGGCTGTTGGTTTTGTCTCAGGATGAGGACCATACAGCAGATGGCCACTTTGTAAATCTCAAGCTGTACCGTAAAATGGGGTAACGCAAATCAAAAATCAATTCTTTTTCTTTTTTCTTTTTTTCTTTTTTTTTTTTTTAAAGAAAAGAGGACTTAAATGATTAATGAGAGTCTGACAAAAAATTGTCAGGTATTTTACATTTATCATCTTTCAGATTCCACTAACATTATATTTTTACAGAACATGGTTACCAAGAGAAAAGTTATGAAAACCTGATCACCTATATATTATCATAGTTAAACCACTTTACCCCATTCAAGATGGAAAGTGGACCACTGTATGTCTTTTTAGATGAAATAATGGTGTACGGTAGTATATGTTTTTAAAAAAGACATTTAATATCAAAATTACGATTGAAAATACAGTTAAATGAGTACTACTTTTAAGAACTTGAACACAAAATCTACATCATAAGAATGTTATCATGTTACATATGGCAATTCTATCTACTCCACATTGTTCACATTAGTGTCTGAGACTACATACCAACCCCTCCTTAGATCTTTCACCTTCACCTTACAAAACATGTTTGATCAGGAAACTGTTAGAATGTCAGCAACATCAGGATACACACAATGTGTCTCTTTTTTGCCACCTTTTTTCTTTAAAAAACTGGCCATAGCAGTGTCTTTATCTGCTTCCATAATTTTTCCCACATAACATCTATCTCTTTTTTCAGTATTGAAGGGAATGAGAACATGATCATCTTTGTCATAATGCATTTCAGAAAATCCGCTCCCTTCTGCTTCCATAATGGATAACAAGAAAACGATTAATAAATGTTTTTCCATTTTCCTGACAGAGATCAAGCATATAGAAGAAATGACATGCCCCTTGGTAACCAAAAGGTACCAGAGTAATATTACTCATAAGCAACAAAATACCAACAAATGGTACACCCCACAACAACAAACTCAGAATACTATTGATGATTATGAAAGACAAATCTCATAACAGTGATAGGGACAAGGAAAATTACACTGAAATGAGAAACCTTTGCAGATTAGAAATAAAAAATGCTAAGTGCTGTGCAAATGATGAATATATTTTAAATTCCAAAAATAAATGTAAAGCTGCCTGGACTGTCATTAAAAGAGAAATAAATAATACCAATAAAGAAAGGAGTATCCCTATTGACTGCAATATTCTCAATGAATATTTTATAAATAGCGTCACCACCCCACCCATCAATTCTGCCTCTGATGCAGAAGCATTGCTCACTTGTGCGAAACAGACAAGAAGAGAGAAGTTCACTTGGATCCGAATCACATTAAATGATATTCATAAGTGAATAAACAAATTAAATAATTCCAAAACAGTAATCTCATCATTAAATGTATAGCAAAAGAAATCACTTCTCTCACTATCAAACAGAGTACTTGATGAAGAAATATTCCCCGACTGTCTTATGCTCACAGTTACATTGCCTGTGTATAAAAAATGTGAAAGAAACCTCCCAAATAACCACAGACCCATTTCAATAGTACCAATCATATCCAAGTTAGTAGAAAATTGTGTGCATAAGCAGATATACAGGTATTTTGAAACCAACAATATTTTAAATGAACAACAGTTTGGCTTCAGGTCACACCTATCAACTGTAAAAGCAGGAGAAGCTTTGGTAAGCAATGTTTATGAAGGGTATGAAAAAAGGGTATCAATGTCTGGAACACTTATTGACCTAAGTAAAGCTTTTGACTCGGTGTCACATGACATACTCATCAAAAAGTTAAAATACTATGGCATTGAAGATGACACACTCCGGCTATTCAGATCTTATCTAAGCAATAGGTTACAACTTATATATGCAAATAGGCAGAGGTCACAAATACTCCCTATAGAAAGAGGAATACCCGAGGCCTGTTCTTGGACCTTTTATGGTCATTGTCTATGTTAATGACTTCTCAAAAAATATACCGTGTAAGAACATACTATACGCTGATGATATGACATTAATAAGTACAGGAGAGAACTTACAGAGAGTAGTGGACAAAATAGAGAAATTATGCAAATGGCTAATTACTGGTGTCAGGCTAACCAGCTGTGCATAAATCAAACAAATACAGAAGAAATAATATTTGATCTCAAAGTAACTAAAAATGAAAACAAAGCAGTGAAATTACTTGGGCTAATCATAGACCAAAAGCTCTCATGGGAAGGTCACACCAATTATCTATGTAGTAAACTAGCACAAGTACTTTTCTTATTGTATAAATTAAGAAACAGTGTGAGCAAGCAATTGCTACTCCACTCGTACTATGCTTTTTTTCATTCCCAACTGCAATATGGAATATTGCTTTGGGGTAACTCCCCAGGGGCTGAATGTATTTTCAGATGGCAGAAGAAAGCAATCAGGTGCATGGAGGAATTAGCACCCAGAGAGTCCTGCAGAAATTATTTTAAATCTCATGACGTAATGACAGTGCCAAGCATGTACATATATAACTGTCTGATATATGCCAGAGAATATCTGAAAAAATTGAACATGAGATGTGATGTGCATGCACACAGTACAAGAAACAGTCACCTGCTGGACTTGCCTTCCACAAGACTTGCTGTAGTCCATAATAACTATAAGTATTTAAGCATAAAATTTTTCAATAAGTTACCATGCTCAGCTTGTACAGTACCACTAAATAAATATAAGAATACATTGCAAAGCTGGCTAAAAAACAATGAATTTTATACAACTGAAGAATTCTCAGAAACTAATAATCAAAATATATGTTTTACCTAAGTTATGAAGAAAATGTTTTGATATTATATAAGCTAGTTATTTACTGTGATTCTTTTCTTATGTGTGTATTTAATTACTGTATAAAACATTGTTTTACATAATTCTGAAGAAAAGGTCTTTAGTTCCTTTTCTCCCCTTTCTGTAACTACTTGAATATCGTACTGAAAGTAAAACCCTCTGTAAACTTTGACGAAGCCAATTGTATGAAAAATACTGAAAGGCTAATAAAAATATTCTATTCTATTCTACTCATGACATCCCCCATATCAGCATCATTAACTGCTCTCTCTGCCTTGTCTGTAACAATCAAATCTTTGCATTGGACACTTTCTCCTGGCAAAATGTTGAGTTGTTTCCCAATTTTACGAGAGCTTGCTGGTATTTTACTTTCCGAGTTTTCTTCAAGTGTTCAATAAGTGAGTCTGTCCAAGACTTTTCCAGATCTGCACTGGATGTTCTACATGTTTGAGACAGTTTACTCAGAACTTTCTGTGGATCTAGAGGGACTATGCTACAAGCTTTAAAACCTGATTTCAGATTCTCTGTTGGAGTAGAATTTATGGCTTCGAATGTGGATTTCAGCAATCTAGGAAATTCTGTTTTAGGGAGTGGTCCCCTGTTTTTCATCTTCCACACACTAAGAACTTTTTGCCATGCTCTGATTAAAGAACAAAAATATGCCACATCCAGAGGCTGGCATATGTGAGTTGAGGTAGATGGAAGTAAGACAAAACAAATGTTGTCTGCTTCACAATCTTGAATAACTTGTAATGTTAAATGACTTGAGACATTGTCACCAATAAGCTCTTTTGGACCATCAAGCCTCCTGCAATATGGCATAATTATTGTGGAGGACCACTCACAGAAAATGTCTGCATCAAACCATCCACTGTAGTTTTGGTTGTATGCAGCACCACTAATTCCACCTTCAGTCCATCCTGAGTAAATGTGTTTTGCCTTATATGCCACATCAGGGGGGAAAACATGTCCATATGCTGCTGCAGCAACCATGACACTGGTGTTACTTTTGCTCCAGTCTACAATTCTCTCAGGATGTTTTACACCCACTTTCACAACTACTTTGACTGCTCCTGGGTCATCTGTAAAATTTGTCTTGTCATAATTTTTAATGTGAGACAATCAAACTCCTCTTAAAGAATTCTCTAGGTTTCTAAAATAAGATACAATATCGTCCTGTGATATCCCAGATCTTGCTCTCTGTATATTCTCTGAACATTTCACAGTCAGTTCACAGTTCCATGACACAAATGACTGAAACCAGTCCACATCTGGCATATTGTCTGTAAATTGTGGATCTGTTACTCCCTCCCTGTTTGGATACTGCTGTACTACAGTTCTAATGTCTGTACTTCTAAGTGGAAACCCCCAACGTGCTCATAGAAGAAGACCTTCCACAAGACATTTCTCCTTGTTTTCACTTAACACAGTTGGCTTTCCATAGTTCATTAATTTGTCTCCTTCTTTCACCCATCTTTGAAGTGTAATATAAGGCACAGCATAAATTTCAGAAGCTTTTCACAAAGTCGTTTCATTGTTCTTCACTTTTTTTCACTGCTTCACACAAATAAGCTTCATTATAATTCCTTTTTCCTTTTGCTCCAAGCTGCTTTATGTATTTTCTGGCATGATCTACTTTACCCCTGGAATTACAAAAAAGTTGTGTTTGGATCAAAAACTAAAAGATAACCTATGCTAAGAAAGTGAGTTTCACATACATTGTAGAAGTAGTATTTCTCTGATAGAATTCATCTGAAAAATAGATGTAGTCACTAACATGTGGGCACTGCAACAGTTTGTTTTTGTTGAAATCACAAATCTTTAAATGTACACTAAGATAATAATTGCTGATGGTTGTCACAATCTTCGTTTCTCACCTTGCTTATGACACAGGTAACAAACATACAATTCACAGCCTTCTATGTATGTCTCAGAGTTGGTGTTGCTCTCTACCTGTCACCTTGATGGAAGTGATTTAGTACAGTAATGTGTCTTTGATCTGCTTTACCCCATGTGATCCGCTTTACCCCATTCTATGGTACTCTTTGGCTTAGGTCAAGATGTCATTGTATTTTGTTGTTACCTTATTTTTTAAAATATGTGTGGCTAGTGACTCAAGTAATTAAAGAAATTTTTCTAGTTTTGTTAAGAACCTTCTGAGTGGCTTAGTGCCACCAATCAGTAATGTTAACTCTTTTTTTATTTGAGAAAAGAAGTTCATGATTTGGAATCATGATACAAGTATTCCTGTTGAATGCTCTAAATACCAATGTACATTCCATAAATGATGTTAATAAATATTTTGTAAATCTATCATCCAGTGGCTTTCCCTTCAAGGATCACTGTATCCAAGCTATCCCACTCTAAACGTTTTAAGAGGGTTATTAGTTCCAAAGTAATTCCATCTACCTTCAGCAGTCCCAACCCCATCTCTTTCCTATCAAAGGTGGCAGAACACAGTTTTTCCTGGGTGGTTGCATACCTTGGTACTGAGCATTCAGCGTTTGTTGTTAGTTAAATACTTATGCTAGTTAACTACTTGTATATTCCTTTATGGAGTTAGAGAGAGTGTTAAATTTTTAGAAGGTACTTAGCCATCTTGGGCTCACATCTGCATGTGGTGATGAACCAAATTGTCAACAGGATTAGTGTCACTGTCAGGTGTACAAAGATCCAAAGCAGTGTTAGATATACAGGCCTTGCAGGGTGAAGTCATTTCTGTGCAAAGGCAATTAGCAGCCTTTAAGTGGCAGCAAGGAAAGGAACGTAATGATGAGGTACTTCCTACAGAGCAAGTAGTCACAAGTATAGTAGATAATTTGTCAAGTCAGTTTAATAAACTTCTGAACCCTCTGCTGGCAGTAATTCAAGGTATTAGAGCTCTGTCAGTTAAAGAAGTGTTATGGCTCATCTTTAGGTTGCAAGAACAAGTCCACATGTTGCAAGTATCAAATGAGTTGGTGTGTCAAATGATTTATCCTTTAGATGAGGGGCAAGTAAGAAGGTTAATGGCTGAAGTAATGGTTGAAAAAGGGTTCTTTTTATGGCTAAGAGAGAGTATTTTAAGTGAATGTTTGGATCCGTGGAGATGGAGAGATTTGGTTGAGGAATGCTTTCATAGGGTGCAGGATGAACTTGAAGCATTAGCTGATTATATTGAATAAGTAAAAATGGCTGTTAGCTTTACATATGGAAACTTCTGAAGGGGAGGCAATGGTTTCTATACCTGAAAGAATGTGTCTGCAAGATCAATCATAGGTCATGTTTATGGATAAGCCAAAGTCATTTTCTGACCTTTACCATTTGATAGTCAGTGTAGAAAACATCAAGCATGGGGATGAACTAAGGAAAAGGATTTGCTCATCCACAGAGATTAATCAAAGCATAGCAACTAAGCAGGCTGAATGTGGTCGGAAGTGAGGCATATGTTTTTGATGAGGGAGAGAGTGCCATTTTGTTAAGGATTCTATGGCACTGCATGGAAGTGGTACAGATAGCTGATTCAAATGCCACTCATAGGAACAGAGTGCTCATTTGCCACCTTGTGGCTGCCGTAAGGTATGCGCAGTTAACACAAATTCATTGCAATTTGTATGCACCACTTTGGGGCAAGGGTTGGTGTGCAGATTGGTTGATTCCAGTAGTAGTGCATCATTGTGTGACTATGACTGGTATCATAAGCATAAGGGTATTGTGGCCTGAGGCCACTGCAATACATTAAAGGTGAGTATAATTCTGTCACAACTGATATGTTGGAGGTCAAATCTCAGGTTCAGGACAAATAGAGGGTTGGAGAATTTACGTAGCCATTGAAATTTCAGATGGTTAAGAACCTCGTGGTGGAATTGTTGCTGGGGTATGATTTTTTTAGCTCACAATCACTGTGTTTTATATTACTCTAAAGGAGAACTGTGTTTTAAATTTGTTCCGCAGGTCAAGGCAAAATTGTGTCACCAACTGGTTTTCTCTAGTTTTGGTCATGTTGAGAATTCTGATGGGAGATCTGATGTTCAGCATTTATCAGTGGATAAGAATAAGTGAATGTAGAACTTGTTGCCAGAGGTTCTAACTGAGAAGTTGGGTGTAATGGTCAAATTGAAATATGGTATTGGATTGACTGATCAAGTTCTGGTAAGATGAGCTCCGTATCGATTATCTCCTCCTAACATGAAATGACTGCGGGAGATAGTAGGTCATTTATTGAAGCAAGGGATAACTAGGCCATCTGTATCGTGGTATGCATCTCAAATAGTTTTGGTTCCAAAACCTAAGGAAAATGGGTTCAGGCCAGTTGTAGATTACAGAGTTCTCAACCAGAAGGTTATATTAGAATAAGTACCTCTAATTGATCTGCACAACTGTTTCACCTGGTTTTGCAGTGGCATGAGTGTTTACTGTATTAGATTTAAATAAAGCACATTACCAGATATCCTTAACTGAAGATCATAAAAAGGTAACCACCTTTTGTACCAATTACAGCTTGTATGAATTCAGTAGAGTGCTCTGTGGTCTTGGGAAGCCATCCTGTCCTATTTGTTGGATTCAGTGCTGGGTGACTTAAACTTTAAATCAGTCTACAATTATCTGAGTGATGTGGTAGTATATAGCAGAAACTTCAATGAGCATCTCAGGCAGGTTTTGACTTGGCTAGGCAAAGCAGGTTTCACTGTCAAGTGTAGCAGGATAACATTAGCCAGGCAAGTGATATCCTTTTTAGGGCACTTGGCATCTGAGCATGAAATAAAAATCAACACATCAAAGACTAGTGCTACAGGTAACTTTTCATGTACCTTGTAATAAAAAGGCTGTGGCTCTTTTTGTTGGTATGGCAAATATTTTTAGAAAATCTGTGCCTAATATTGCTTGATTACCCTTGCCCCTTAATCAACTGATATGTAAAGGAGTAAGTTCAGGTGGGGTGAGAGCCAACAGGTGGCTTTTGAATCGATTAAGAAGGCTTTGAGTAAGGCACTACTGCTGGGAATCCCTGAATTGAACACTCCCTTCATTGTGCAGCCTGATATGTCAAACACGGGTACTGCAGCAGTGCTCATTCAAGATTGAGGTGGGGAATGTAGGCCCTTGGCCTATATTTCTAGGGTGCTAGAAGGTCCTAAATTGAGGTATTCTGTGTACGAATTGGAGGCACTGGCTATGCTATTTGCATTAGAGATGTTCAAATTCTATCTGGAACATTATAAGTTTATGTTAAAAATTGATAATTGGGCCCTTAGTTGAGTCCTAGCATGGTCTCATAAAACTGGTAGGACAGTGCATTGAGCAGTATGTACATTAGCCTTTGAATTTGACATAAAACACGATAGGGGTATACAGAACAAGATCGCAGATGCATTAAGCTGTATGTTTGATCAATGAGCCAAATAAATTTCTCATGTCGATCTTGAGGCACTGGGAGCTATCAAGGATGAGGAAGTTCTCTTTAGTTATGTGGAAGTGGCTGTCTTAGGTGAAATACCAGCATTATTTTGAGACATTAAACAAGAACAGGAAAATGACAATGATCTCCGAGACATACTGAAGGAGTTGATAGAAGGGCACTGGTAAAGGGATATTGTATTGAAAGGGGGGTCTTGTGCTATTGAACCAGGTATGACCAAAATATTAACATTTGTTTGCCTTGCAGTCTAGTCCTGGCAGTATTTAAATACGTCTATCAGTCATTATGTGAAGGTCTCCTTTGGGTGTATAAGACTCGTATGAAAATTGGCAAACAAGTGCACATGGAAGGGAATGGTTATTGAAATTAGGCAACTGATGGGTGAATGCCAAGAGTGTAAGTGGGGTATGCCTGAGACAACCTTGAGAAAGGGACTGTTGCAATCCACCAGGAAGTTCCAGCCATTAAATAAGCTGTTAATTTATTTTCTTGGCCCCTACCACACACTAAAGCAGGTAACCGGTTTGTTCTGGTGGTAGTGGACACTTTCATGCATTTTACTTGATTAATTCTGAGTAAAACAACCAACATTGAAATAAGGAAGCAGTTGTTCTCATTGGCATTCACGAGTTTTGGTCATCTGTGTCCTGGTAATAGATAATACACCAGGATCTACTTCCTGCAAATTCCACAGATTTTTTTAAAATCAGGGCATAAAATGTGACCTTTCACCATACCATCTTAAGATGTTGTTTGCTGAATGCATTAGTAGTAATCTTAAGTTGGTTCTCATTATGTATTACTCTGGGGATCAGAGGAGGTGAAATCAATTCCCCAGCTGGTTGTCTTCAGCCTTTAATATGGCCTGTCATGAGGCTCATGAGATAATATCAGCTATGCTCACCCTAGGTTACCAAATCAATACTCGGTTGAGCAATTTGTGGACCAATGATGCATTGTCTGAGTACATAAATGTGGACAATCTCATAAACAAGTAGAGGGCTGCATGAAAGAATATCATCCATGACCATCAAAGAGAAGCCTGGAGCACAACCAAGGGAGATGCACAGTATCCTTGATGTCAGATAATATGGTGTATGTCTGGAATGTCTGGGATGAGAGTAAGAAGGAACAGTGGGTGACAGAAAAATTACTGTTTCAGAATGCAGAAATTTCATTTTCTGCTGCACTGAATTGACAGTAATATTCAGTTACAACATACCAAAAGATAAACAGCAGGAGAAGTGATCAATAATGGTTAAAACATACACTAGTGATTGCATGAGTGACCAAAAAATATCAATGCCAGTCATTTGGAATGGTTGTCTGGCTTCTGGCTAAGTTCTACTCTTTGTGCACAAGGTACAAACTTCTTTATGCATTGTTCCACTTCTTGCTTGATGTTTCACCATGATTAATTCTCTGCAACAGGTCATTCTGTAGTTTTTATTCTCCATACCATTCCAAATCAGAACTTTGGACCTGCCTCAATACCTTGTCATGTAAATTTGCTGGCACAACTATACATCATCCACACTTGATATGTTTACATGATACTCCATTGTTAGCTCAGACCTATATTTGCATCATGAACCTGTGACAGTCTAGGTCAGTGCCCTGCACCTTTTTGTCACCTGTCGGCAGAAATATCAACACACTAGTTCCTGCACTTTCTGATGGAGGCCACCTGCATTACCCTGAGTTTCCACTGGGTAATGTATCGCTTCAAAGTCACTAAGCTGTAATGCATGTCAGGTAAACCAGCTAATAGAGTCCTTCAGATATGTGCCATTTTATTACTGTGCAATCTGTCAAAATTAGAAATGTCTGCTGTACAATTAACAACAGAAATATGTGATACCGTCAATCATGCTGAGCATCTCTTTTTTCCGTGGAGGAATAATTCTTCTCCACCTTATTTAGCTGCCTGGAAGCATAGTTTGTCAAATGCTCTGCTCCATATACTTCTTGACTTAATACACACTTTAAAGTATGGAGGCTAGAATCACATGACAATATGAACTGCTTCTAATAATCCAGGAAGGCTACATGGACCAGTGCTCAGTAAGTCCTTAATCCACAAAAAGGCTTTTTCACAATGCAGTGTTCAGTGAAACTTTAACCCCTTCTTCAGAAGGTCTTGCTGCTTCCACAGATTTTGGCACAAACATTCTGTAATAATTAGTCAAACCTAAAATGAACTGTAACTCTCTTCCTGTACTAGGAGTAGGAAATTACTGCATGGTTTGTACAAGCAGGAGGCCCGTTTGCACGCCATCTTGGCTGATAAAATAATCTAAAAAGCGAACTTTCTTTAAGACTAAATGATGTTTCTCTAAATTCATTGTTAACTATGCTGCCCATAGTTGACTAAATACATCCTGTAACCATGCTATGTGCACTTGGATCTCCCTGGAAAACACTAAAATATCATCCGAGTAGTCCACATGCTGCTTTGGTTTCAGCCACAATAGTACTCCATCTAACAAGCATTGAAACACTGTTGGCACATTCTCCACACCTAATGTCATTCAATGGTATTAGGAATAGTTAGATGGATCCTCCATTGTGATCAGATCTAGAAAAAAAGGGTTGTCCTTAATACTGGACATTGCCAGCTTTGCAACATTCAGCACAAGTGCAGGAAACCTCAGAGTGGGAAGTGTAAATAGTTAGGACATTTGCAGCAAGAATAGCACATAGGTTTCTACATGTGCTTGGCAGATGGACACAGGATGATATTTGCATTCCGATGTTACACACAATCTGAAGCATAATGGCCACTATGTGGTATTCCCAGTAAGTGTAAACATGCAGAGGAGACCCATGCATGGAATCAGTGGCAGCCAGTTGTATGATCGGCTTTGTAGGAACAAAAATGTGTAAGTTTTGACTTGATAGAGAGTTGTAAATATCAATGGCAAGTCATGGAGAACTTTAAATAAAAAATTAGCCCTACTTTGTTGTAGCCTGAGTGGCAGAGGTGAGGGCAGTGTTCATTTGTTCGGTTAGGCTTTAGTTAGTATCCAAGCAGAAGGAAAAGACTTCCAGGCTTGTGTGGAAGTACTTAATTCCCCAACCTTCCCTAATCTGATAGACTGATGACCTTACTGTTTGGTCCCTTCCCCCAGATCAACCAACTAACCAATTGTGCTGTCTTCTCCTCTGGCATCAGTAGATCTGCTAATCAGCCACTGACCAACACTCCTCTGATCACTCAGTATCATACTGGCCTTGAAAAAAGCTCAACCACATCCTTCACCAGGGCTTTGACTATCTTTCATTGTGCTATGAGAGATACCCCACTCAAAATCATACGCACATCACCCAGAGTTGTGTTTCATCATCCAACTGTCATACAGAATATCCTTGTCCATCCAAATTCCAATCCTGCTCCAAATGCTGCGACCCATTGGTCATTACATTGTGGATGACAAAGTTGCAAGGCCTGTCCCATATTTCAACCTGCCACTTCCTACCACAGTCTGGTCACAAGCATTTTCTACCCTGTCAAATGCTGGGTCCTGTGTGAAAGCAACAATGTTGTATATCAGCAGCTACCCTGCAATTACTGTACAGCATTCTATGTGAGCATGACAAGTAACCATCTGTATTTGTGTGAATGGCAACCATCAAACTGTGGCAAACTGCAAACTTGACATTTTAATTGGTGAAAATTCTGTACACCACAAAATTACTTCAATGGCTCCTTCACCACATGGGCCATATAGATATTCCCATTCAGTACTAGTTTTTCTGAACTACAGACAAGAATTGATCTCTCCAGCATATCTTACACTCACGCAAGTCCTGTGCAGTAAACCTATGCTAACCTGTTCCTGCTGCCACACGTTGCCTTTCCCCTTCTCTCTTCTGTCCACACGAACTCCTTCCCCATCCTGCTTTCTCTCATCTTTCTCGCCTCCACCCTCCAATGTGGGCATTCTCTCTCCTCCCTGTCTCTCTCCCCCTTCTGCCCCCTTTCCCCTACCTCTCTCTCTCTCTCTCTCTCTCTCTCTCTCTCTCTCTCTCTCTCTCTCTCTCTCTCCCCCCCCCCTCTCTCTCCCTCTCCCACCCGTGTGTGTGTGTGTGTGTGTGTGTGTGTGTGAGACAGAGAGAGAGAGAGAGAGAGAGAGAGAGAGAGAGAGAGAGCATGTGTCTATGTGCCATCCATGAGACAGCTTTACCTATCCTTCTCTTAGTTACACAGGTTTCTGTAGCCTTGCAATTGTCCTCTAGGCATTGCTGCTTAAGCCATTTTGCATATCCGTATTCCCTTTGAATGCTTTATTTCCTGCATTTTTATATTTCCTCCTTCCTTCCTGTGGATGTAAATATAGGCTCTTTAGAATAGAGGAAACCCCAAAACATTTGTTGTATTATGATATCAGAAAGGTTAAAATATTAACCCCATTAATTACAAGGTGTGACACTCATCATTGCAGACTGGAGAAAGAAAATGGTAATATTAGTAATTAAGAGCAGGAGTGTCCATGAGAAGGCCAGAGAACTAATGTATGATTAAAATTACTTGACCTCTGTCATTTGCCACATTAGCTGCCACTTGGCTATAGGGGACACACAAACATGATAGGCCACTTCACAATGCTGTTAATGTGTTAACTTGGAGCAATGCTGGAAATGGATACCACTAAGTGTGATAGAAATGCAACATGTTATGTTGACAGCTACACTATGTGATCAAAAGTATCTGGACACATGATTGAAAATGATGTACAAGTTTGTGGCGCCCTCTATTGGTAATTCCGGAATTCAGTAAGGTGTTGGCCCACCCTTAGCTTTGATGACAGCTTCCGCTCTCGCAGGCACATGTTCAGTCACGTGCTGGAAGGTTTCTCGGGGAATGGCAGCCCATTCTTCAAGGAGTGCTGCACTGAGGAGTGGTATTGATGTCAGTCGGTGAGGCCTGGCATGAAGTCAGTGTTCCAAAATATCCCAAAGGTGTTCTATAGGATTCGGGTCAGCACTCTATGCAGGCCAGTCCATTACAGGGATGTTACTGTCTTGTTACCACTCCGCCACAGGCCGTGCAATATGAACAGGTGCTTGATCGTGTCGAAAGATGCAGTCGCCATCCCTGAATTGCTCTTCAACAGTGGGAAGCAAGAAGGTGCTTAAAACATCAATGTAGGCCTGTGCTGTGATACTGCCACGCAAAACAACAAGGGGTGCAAGCTCCCTCCATGAAAAACACGACCACACCATAACACCACTGCCTCCGAATTCTACTGTTGGCACTATACACCCTGGCAGACGACGTTCACCAGGCATTTTCCATACCCACACCCTGCCTTCGGATTGTCACATCGTGTACTGTGATTCGTCACTCCACACAAAGTTTTTCCACTGTTCAGTTGCCCAATGCATACGCTTGTTACACCAAGCGAGGCATCGTTCATCATTTACCGGCGTGATGTGTGGCATATGAGCAGCCGCTCGACCATGAAATCCAAGATTTCTGACCTCCTGCCTAACTGTCATAGTACTTGCAGTGGATCCTGATGTAGTCTGGAATTCCTGTGTGATGGTCTGGTCTGTCAATCAACAGATGAGGTCAGTCTGTATGCGTCTGAGGTCGCTGATACGGAGTACCTGGCAGTAGGTGGGAGTACAATGTACTTGATGTGAAAAACGTATGTTTTTGGGAGTGTCCGGATACTTTTGATCACACAGTAATTTGTAACTGAGCAATGACTGAACTGCAGCAGACGGCGTGTTTTGTAGTACTAATTTAAACTCATGTCCTAACCTAACCACAGCCTCGTAATATGCAATGTACCCAAGGAAATGGCAGTCAACAGTCTGTGGCAGAATAAAATCACAATTGCCTTGTTCATGACAATTAAAGCTAACCTCTATGAACTAACCGAAGACAAAGGTTTTCAGTTTCAGCGCTGAAAACAAACTGTAATTTCTCCCTGTCATTGGTTACCGAAACTGTCCTCACACTGAATACATGAGGTGCCGCGTTACCAATCGATGGGCAGTTCTGGTTGGCACTTGGTTGCACATTATTGCCGACGCGGGCGTGTTCCAAACGAAAAAAGAGTGGTATGAAGCAAAATAAGAGCTCATAAAAGACTCACTATGATGCTGAAAATGATACTGCAAAGTATTAGAAATAAAAAAAATACGTTTGTACCAATAACAGAAAAAAAATTAATAACCGAAGTCTTTAGATTTAGAAATAAAAACAATTCAGTGTGTTTGATGAGATTCGAACCTATGATGGCACGTTTATATAAGTGGCATTGCACTTTTCTTACAACATATATTTTATTTATGATTTATAACAAATTTGCATTTATAGATCACAACAAAAGTACTATTTCGTAATTGTTCAAGCATTAGTATCATTTCTCTGTTAATATGATTTTGTTTGTGGACTATTCCCATTTCCTCTCGATACCGAAACCACCTCCTTAGGGCTACAGTCCGTGCTGGATACGGTGGCTGATGCGCAGTGATCAGTTTTCGTTCAAAGCGCTGGGCGAATTCATTCGTTCTTTCGGAAGGGGTGGCCGTCAAGTGTTTTCCACCTGTCGGCCAGTCAGCAACGACAGAATCGGGGCGTAGGCCCTGCAATCTTTCTCAAACGATTTCAGAGAAAGTATCTGCTAAAAAGTTCCATTTTTGCTTTGTTTTAGCTTTATATGTCACATTCGTGATGAAATTAAGACGCATGCGAAATTCGGAAAAGTTTGCAATGAAAAATAGCGGCCACTATGATTTGGCGTTTGGTGCATATTACCTAACACGTTGGTGCATATGAAATTTCGCTAACATTTTGAATTTTCAGTAGACTTGAGTAGAGTATCTTTCACTAATCTCGAGAAAATTCATCTTCCGTAGTACACTCATTTGCAGTCTTGATGCACCAGCGATAAAGCCAGAGGAAATATCGACAACATTCCTCATATTTCATAAATTATTTCAGATATCAAAATGAGATTTTGGGAAATGATAACACGCAAAGAGGAGGGTCAGTGTCGTTATGTAAAACTGCATTATCGACAGTGTCATTCCACTAAATACAGAACGTTTTCGACAGGAAAAAATGTATTTTTTAAGGACCATCAATAGCTGGTGGAACGAGAAATGCCATGGGTTTTGGAACAACATAAGTGACGATATTAATTTTTTTCCGAGGATGTGCATTTTTATAAGCTACTGACCTTACTTTTCTTCAGTTCATCACTTAATAAAGAACTCTTTCAGAATTCTCTCGCAGTTGTGTCCGCACAGCATGTTAGTGAGGAGAGACTGTGTGAACTCCGCTGTGTTTCGGCAAAACAAGTAAATTTTAACATGTCAAACAGAGAAATGTATTGATTTTGCTCAAAATTCGCCACTCATGACGCTTCTCTGAAAGCTGCAAATGGTTTACAAGTCAGGCGAAAATAAATCGTTGCATTTTCGGCGGAATTCTTTTTAGATACTGTAGTCCGATCCACGAACGATGGCGGTTCGTGTATGTCGAGGCACGGATGAGGACGACATTGTTGACAATTCCAAGCGACGGCTGCGGTATGCGCACAAGCGTGCTTTCCGCTTGAAGAAAACAAACATCCTGCAAATTATGTCTCTCCCGTACTTATGCGGAATCTACCACTCTATCAGAGACGACAGCTCGCAACAAATGGAATAAAAATTCACTAAACAATTCGCTACAATTACATTTAATGCTCATGTTAGTCACGGCATTCCGAGCAGAGCGCTCAGAACACTACTGAACGCTGTTGACTGTCGAAGAAGGCCTGATATAGGTGCGCAAGAACGAGCCTAAACTCGACCGCCATCGTTCGTGACTCCAGCTATAACCAAAACAGAGGTGAAAGTAGATCTTTTTGAACGGTCACCATGCAACTGCGGGCGTGTAGGGGCCACATTCACTATTAACAAAAAACGTGAACGTAGGCTTCAGTTTAGAGTAGCACTTCCACCCCAGGGCTCAGCATTTCCTCTACAACGCCTGCCCATAAGACCGATATTACACTATCAAGTTTCTCTGTCCAATATCTTTGTCAAAGAAATTTGATGGTGTAATAGGGAACGTCGTAAAATATTTGATCATGTCAAGGGCCTCGCTGTAGATTTGATCAAAGATGTCGCTTGTCTCCTGTTCACTGCAATGTGACATATTACCACAAGAAGCGTTCTATCATCTGTAGTGTTTTATAAACATTGCCGGTAAATACAAATGGTGTGTACCGACAACTACATAATTAATAGAGATGTATGAAGCTGATGAGGCGCTTTACAACTGAGGCACCCTGAATACAAAAACAGATTAAGGAGATTGGAGACCTGACCTAACCTAACCTAACTCTCTCCTGTAGCAGGGAATCCATGGAGGTATAAGTTCTCCTTATACCTCCATGAAGGAATCGGTGTGTTACAGCAACCCTGTCTTCTGCAGATATAGAAGTCCTAGAGTGAGTATTCTGCTTTGTGATATGAGGATAAACTTCACTGAGAACATACAGAACTGTATGCTCATCCATTCTTAAGTAACTGATGTACGACTTGACGTCCTCCACTATAAGCTCACTTAACAGGTTTTGTTGAATGCTTTTATCGCGTCATTGTAAAACCCACGGCTTCACCCAGGTACGTTTCCTTTTTTCACCCCTGCTTTTCTTCTGCATGTGCACACAGTGAAATTGTGGTACCTGCAACTGCTGCGGTTAATAACAAGTTGTTGTTGTCAACCATCTTGAACTTCGACGAAAAATGTGATGACAGTGTAGTACCCCTTCTTAGCGCCACATCAAAGATCTTTGTCAAATATATTTGACGAATATTTGATCACATCTTTGGTCAAATCTTTGACAAAGAAATTTGATAGTGTAATACCGGCATAACCATAGACTTACTAAATAATAACTAGACAGTGCATTGGCGCTAGTGTCGCGTCCCCACATTGGAAGTGATAGAAGCCGCCATTTGCAGGGAAACAGTGCGTAAACAGGCGTAAACAGGGTTCGTTCGTGTGCTGCTTATAATTGTAACAGTATAATGGAAGCAAAGACGAAGACGGAAACAATGTTACATTTCACAGGTCAGTCATGTCTGATTGTTTGTTACTTTCTATTACTTGTATATAGTATTTTCATGGAGAAATAATACATGATGACCGTTTGTTTTTGTTTAGGTTTCCCCTTACAAATGATTTTCTAAATCGGAAATGGATAGTTGCTACTCGGAGAGAGAAGTTCCAACCGACAGCAATTCATTTGCTGTGTTCTCTTCATTTTGAAGAGAATTGTTACATGGAAAATTATGTAAATAGACGTCAACTTAAGGAAGATGCTATACCGACAGTATTTGGATTTACAGCTCATTTGAAAAAGGTATAGTGTCCTGGAAATCGTGGAATATAGGCCTAGGTTAAATAGTGTGGAAATATTGTCAGTGTGTATAATTTTGATTTCCAAGGCAATCAAATATATATTAAATATGAATGAGAGGTAGGTCGAATAATTGCGTTTAGATACTTAACATGTGTTGCCAGGTGGTGATTATACTTCGTAAATGGTCAAATATTTGATCAAATGTTGCAAAGTCAACCACTTTCAGAGGTGCTATCAGTGTTAAAAACTAATGTGCGAATGAAATTCTTACGGTATTTAAAGTGATATGGGTTATTACAATTAATCATACCAAAATTCAAGTGTAGACAATACTGTGCTAAACAAAAGTAAGCGTGCAAAATGTACACAGTAGTCGGCAAAAAGCAAACAGGACCTGACAGGAAAACTACGTGAATTAAATAATAATCGTACTGTCTGCAAGCGTTTCAGGTAATTATCTAACTCGATGTAAACTCGCTCCACCTTGTCAGGAAAAGAGCCTTACATTGTTAAATTTTGCGTCTCAGTGCAGACGTACTTCGGAAATTAGGAAACTTCATTCATTTAAGTATACTTTTAAAATAAACTCGAATACTCAGTACTTTTTTAAACAAACATGTGTTTAATTTGTGCTTCAATTTGCTCTTGCTGCGTCTCATATACTTGAAATCACAACCCCAGTACTAGGATTCATCCCTGCAAATGGCGGCGATCGGCTGCTTCAATTGGGGGTCAATTGCCTCGCTTCTCCGGTACGGCGTGGTAGGGGCTTGGGCATAACCCTCACCACTCCTGGTCTCGCCAAGCATGTCCTAGCATCTGCGTATCTACGTCCACGGCATTCTGCGCGGACTATAATTCGTGGCATTTTAGAAGAGTTAAATTTTTGTTCTGACTGAATTTGAAATAAGGAAACTAAGTTGCACATATCCTTTAAAAAGTAATTGTTTGGTGTTTTCCATTTTAAAAATTCTTATTTTTATAAAAAGTGTATGAATGGGCCACTTTGTTCGTTTTCAAGTTGTTTCTAGCAATTTTGTCCGTTTGTTGGTGCAAGTATAGTTTGAATTTGGTTGCAGGTTCGCCTTAATTGTTGATGATGTAGTTTGTACAGGAATGTATAAGCCACATGATCGTTCTCGTCTTTGAAGCTGCGAACATTTTGAAATCCGTGAACATTATCTTCTTGGCGTTGGTTTTAGCCGTTGTTGTAGTTAATAGCACTGCACATTTAAATTTAATCCACTTCTACAAGTCTAGGATCGGTGAAGAGCCCACTGTTCAGTGCAGAGCTGTGGCAGTCAAGCCACGATGTTCACACTAAGGGCTTCCTGTGAGAATCAGGTGGTGTCGCCGTGATGCTGTCGGAAACAGATCGTTGAAGAACATGCAAGCGGCCAAGCACAGCGTTGGACTTGTAGTCTCATCTGAAAAATTAGACAACACTACTTTCCCGTGAAGATCTTTGCGTTTTATTTGGCTGACTGGTGCGTTGACTGTTACTTTCTGTACTGTTTGGCCACGATAACTTGACGATTTCGCTAGTGCTGCCAGGAGTGGAGAAAATCGACACTCGTTTCCGAGCGCTGCCATCGTCATGCAGCTCCTAGACGCGAAGTGTTATGAAAGGCTTGTGTCCATTAGCAAGTCACTTTTGTAATCACCTGCTTAGCCCTTTTTACATTACAGCAAAAACTCAGTGAGGTTTTCTTCCACAGGTCACTGGGGCAAGTTTGTTTTGGGAACTCGTTGCAAGTACTAGTTGCAGAAATGTAGTTATTCTTAAAAAATCACAACACAGTGTTGTTGCATTATTATTAATGAATAAAGATCGTTACTAATCCGAAAAATTAAAAACTAGAAAAAAATATTGGAGGAGCACATATTGATGTTACTAAGAAAAACCATTCAGTTAACTAAAATCAGAGGACTTCACTTAGAATATAAACTTTGGGGATGTCATACGGAAATTTCGAACGTGTCTACTGTATAATCAACTATTCGATAACAGAAAACAAAAATTCAGCGCAGTATCTCATCAAGAGGCTGCCTTCTAATTCTTTTTCGATTTTTGCCAGCTATACTTACCACTTTTATCACAAATGTAATGCATTTATGTTTACAGTACCACTAAACAACCATCTAAATTTTAAAGACGTCTGTACTGTCATTGTACTTTCCGCTCTTGTGAAATAAACTGATTGATAAACTCATTTCGCACTTCCTTGACTAGTGTTGCCAATTATATGTGTGTTTAGGGGTTCCAATGGTACATTTGTTTCCACCCATCTGAACTGGGCCGTTCTCCTTTTCGACATTGATACTGCACTGTTGGAATGACAAATTCGGTAAATGCTTGCAGCAAGATGCAAGAAACTAGAACGAATTTCTACCCAGCAGCGGATGTGCGCTGATTTGAAACTTCTGAAAAATTAAAACTCTGTGCCCAACCGTGACTCGAGCCTGGGGACCCGGATTGACACGCAGTTTGATTTGGCAGGAAGTTTCGTGCAAGGAACTGTTTCCACTAACTTGCCAACTTCTCGAAGTTGAAGAAAGTAGCGGGCGTCGACGAAAGGGGTTGGGCGTTACAAATATGGTCGTTCTTACTTTTCCACCCAATTCTGTGATTCTACGGATAACGCACAATACCACAGCAGGAACTTCGGGAGAATGACTAACAAGTGTCTGCTTCGATAGCTTGAAACGTCCCCTTTAAACAATTATACAAGACTGTGCTTAAACTGACACACAATATTTTTTTAGCGCAACGCAATCTGACTTTCAAGAATCCCTACAAAAGAATGGCTCTGACTAACATTAACCTATACGTTTCACAAATCACTTACCTCTCAAAAATCTTGGTAACTCGAACTACTGCAATACAGCGAGCGCCACTACTGCCAGCTAAATAAAAGATTCAAACTACAGAAGGCACTAACTACTGATAGGGATAGATAGCAAATGAAAGATTTTAATAGAGAACAAACAATGTACACTCCTGGAAATGGAATAAAGAACTCATTGACACCGGTGTGTCAGACCCACCATACTTGCTCCGGACACTGCGAGAGGGCTGTACAAGCAATGATCACACGCACGGCACAGCGGACACACCAGGAACCGCGGTGTTGGCCGTCGAATGGCGCTAGCTGCGCAGCATTTGTGCACCGCCGCCGTCAGTGTTAGCCAGTTTGCCGTGGCATACGGAGCTCCATCGCAGTCTTTAACACTGGTAACATGCCGCGACAGCGTGGACGTGAACCGTATGTGCAGTTGACGGACTTTGAACGAGGGCGTATAGTGGGCATGCGGGAGGCCGGGTGGACGTACCGCCGAATTGCTCAACACGTGGGGCGTGAGGTCTCCACAGGTCATCGATGTTGTCGCCAGTGGTCGGCGGAAGGTGCACGTGCCCGTCGACCTGGGACCGGACCGCAGCGACGCACGGGTGCACGCCAAGACCGTAGGATCCTACGCAGTGCCGTAGGGGACCGCACCGCCACTTCCCAGCAAATTAGGGACGCTGTTGCTCCTGGGGTATCGGCGAGGACCATTCGCAACCGTCTCCATGAAGCTGGGCTACGGTCCCGCACACCGCCCCAACATCGTGCAGCCCGCGTCCAGTGGTGTCGCGACAGGCGTGAATGGAGGGACGAATGGAGACGTGTCGTCTTCAGCGATGAGAGTCGCTTCTGCCTTGGTGCCAATGATGGTCGTATGCGTGTTTGGCGCCGTGCAAGTGAGCGCCACAATCAGGACTGCATACTACCGAGGCACACAGGGCCAACACCCGGCATCATGGTGTGGGGAGCGATCTCCTACACTGGCCGTAGTTTGTTCAATAAAGATATTGAAAAAAAGGAACAAGACAAAATATGTTATATTTTGTTGTATGTAATGAAAAAAAAGTGGTCAGCGTGACGGATTGCCGTCCTGAAGGCCCGGGTTCGATTCTCGGCTGGGTCGGAGTTTTTCTCCTCTCAGGGACTGGGTGTTGTGTTTTCTTCATCATCATTTCATCCCCATCCAGCGCGCAGGTCGCCCAATGTGGCGTCGAATGTAATAAGACCTGCACCAAGGCGGCCAGACCTGCCCCGCAAGGGGCCTCCCAGCCAATGATGCCAAACGCTTATTTCCAGTAACAAGTATGATCTAAGGATTACGATGTTAGAGTCGTTGCGAGACAGACAAATAAACGGCAACGACTTAATGAGGATGGCTGAACTGTTACCTAAAATACAAGAAAACAAACCAGCCGTTAAAGTGGATAAAATGGCTGAGAGCAGAGGCCTCGAAATAGTCCGTTTAGCGCCCTACAACTGCGGTCTAAATCCGATAAAATTTCAGGGAGAACAATGTCACTGGTAACATGTCGAAGGAACTACTGCAGAATCTTGTTAATGCTCCTTTCTTTTCAGTTGTTGCACAGTGCTGGTAAGGTTACAGCAGGAAAGTGCACCAGCTATAGCAAGAGTATTGGACAGGAGGCAGAATAATGGAAATGGCCATCGATGGAGTTATCATCAATACCATACCCTCAATGTATGATGATGATATTGAATGAAACGCAGGTGACAGTGATCTTTAGTGAACTTCATTTCGACAATTCTTCGAGGCACAGTAAACTACGATTTGTAAATATTGCTGCTGTGGTGCGTTTTGATTCCAAAAATCAGTTTCTGACTTTCTGTTCATAGTGTCGTAATTTGCACATTCATCTAGTTTTATTTTTCATTATTTTGGATAAATAATTAATACATAACTTATAGGTAAAACTCTCGTGCATGAATTTGTCAACCAATTAGGCGATTTCCGATCTGACGGAAGTGTCACTCAAGCGGGCAGTATTTCCGCGGGTGCCGTCTCCGGTTTCGTGTAAGCACAAAACGCGGCTACAGTTGTGCAAAGCAGCAGGCGCTGCTTTCCCCTCACCGCTCCCCTCCCCGCGGCAGCATAATGGGGGTGCACTGCCGTTCCCGAATCATTTTCGAGGTGAACCTGTTTTCGTTTGGGAGTTTTTCTACAATTCCCGTTGTGATTTTAAGAGCGCGAGTAATATACGTGTGTGTCCGTCATTGAATTCTACTTCTTGTGATAATTGCCCACGCGACCTTCAATAAATCCGACTGACTTGCTGGTTGTTTGCAGGATTTAATAAGATTTTGTATTTTTTCTCACACTCTATTAAACCTACTCCACCTTCATTTTGCAGTTTTATTAACTGGTCTCTGGTTACACCGAGTAGCATCCCTTTTCAGATGAGTAATCCTATATACTTTCCATTTGAGCAACATATTGTCTCTTTATGGGTATTATTTGAGGTAAATACCACATTTTTGAAAGGGCCAGCATATTGACATACAGGATGGTCCATTGATCGTGACCGAGCCAAATATCTCACGAAATAAGCGTCAAACGAAAAAATTACAAAGAACGAAACTTGTCTAGTTTCAAGGGGGAAACCAGATGGCCCTATGGTTGGCCCGCTAGATGGCGCTGCCATAGGTCAAACGAATATGAACTGCGTTTTTTAAAAAAAGGAACCACCATTTTTTATTACATATTAGTGTTGTGCTTAAAGAAATAAGAATGTTTTAGTTGGACCACTTTTTTCTCTTTGCGATAGATGCCGCTGTAATAGTCACAAACATATGGCTCACAATTTTAGACGAACAGTTGGTAACGGGTAGGTTTTTCAAATTTAAATACAGAACATAGGTACGTTTGAACATCTTATTTCGGTTGTTCCAATGTGATACATGTACGTTGTGACCTTATCATTTCTGAGAGCGCATGCTGATTACCTGTAAATACCACATTAATGCAATAAATGCTCAAAATGATGTCCACAACCACAATGCATTTGGCAATACGTGTAACGACATTCCTCTCAACAGCAAGTAGTTCGCCTTCTGTAATGTTCGCACATGCATTGACAATGCGCTGACGCATGTTGTCAGGAATTGTCGATGGATCACGATAGCAAATATCCTTCAACTTTCCCCACAGAAAGAAAGTCGGGGACGTCAGATCCGGTGAACGTGCGGGCCATGGTATGGTGCTTCGACGACCAATACACCTGTCATGAAATATGCTATTCAACCACACGCGAGCTATGTGCCGGAAATCCATCAAGTAGGAAGTACATCGCCATTCTGTCATACAGTGAAACATCTTGTAGTAACATCGGTAGAACATTACGTAGGAAATCAGCATACTTTGCACCATTTAGATTGCCATCGATAAAATGGGGGCCAATTATCCTTCCTCCCATAATGCCGCACCATACATTAACCCTCCAAGGTCGCTGATGTTCCACTTGTCGCAGCCATCGTGGATTTTCCGTTGCCCAATAGTGCATATTATGCCGGTTTACGTTACCGCTGTTGGTGAATGACGCTTCACCGCTGAATAGAACGCGTGCAAAAAATCTGTCATCGTCCCGTAATTTCTCTTGTGCCCAGTGGTAGAACTGTACACGACGTTCAAAGTCGTCGCCATGCATTTGCTGGTGCACAGAAATACGGTACAGGTGCAATCGATGTTGTTGTAGCATTCTCAACACCGACGTTTCTGAGAGTCCCAATTCTCGTGCAATTTGTCTGCTAGTGATGTGCGGATTAGCTGCGACAGCAGCTAGAACATCTACTTGGGCATCATCATTTGTTGCAGGTCGTGGTTGACGTTTCGCATGTGGTTGAATACTTCCTGTTTCCTTAAATAACATGACTATCCGGCGAACGGTCCGGACACTTGGATGATGTCGTCCAGGATACCGAGCAGCACACATAGCACACTCCTGTTGGCCATTTTGATCACAATAGCCATACATCAACACGATATCGACATTTCCCGCAATTGGTAAACGGTCCATTTTAACACGGGTAATGTTTCACGAAGGAAATACCGTCCGCTCTGAATGAAATGAAATGTCGTGTGCGAGGGCCTCCCGTCGGATAGACCGCTCGCCTGGTGCAAGTCTTTCGATTTGACGCCACTTCGGCGACTTGCGCGTCGATGGGGATGAAATGATGACGATTAGGACAACACAGCCGGGAATCGAACCCGGGCCCTTAGGATTGACAGTCCGTCGCGCTGACCACTCAGCTACCGGGGGCGGACAATGTTACGTCATACCACGTACTTATACGTTTGTGACTATTACAGCGCCAACTATCAAAAAGCGAAAAAAGTTGTCCAACTAAAACATTCGCATTTATTTACGTACTACACGAATATGCAATAAAAATGGGGGTTCCTATTTAAAAAAAAAAACGCTGTTGCTATCTGTTTGACCTATGGCAGCGCCATCTAGCGGGCCAACCATAGCGCCATTTGGTTTCCCCCTTCAAGCTAGACGAGTTCCGTTCTTTGTAGTTTTTTCGTTTGATGCTTATTTCGTGAGATATTTGGCCCGGTCACTATCAATGGAGCACCTTGTATAGTATGCTTCGAATAAGATTTAAAATCATAGTAATGATGGTGAGTAAGGCGTTTCTTACTTCCTTCACGATTAATTTGGAATTATCCTCAACCAGTTCATCAGTGTTCTTCTTCACTTTAACTCTGAGCACGTCCATTTCGTCGCATACTGTAAAAGGATGCGACGTGGGTTGTGAAGTTTTGTTCAACCATAGGAGCCGGGTTTTGTTGTTGTTTATTGTTGCTCCCGCTGCTCCCTCAAAGGGGACCATTATTTCTAATGTCTTCTCAGTGTCTTGATGCTGCGTGAGTACATTTGTTATATCGTCGGCATAAGCGTTAACGGCGAATCTTTGTGCACAACACTTTATTCCAGAGATCTGGCTGGTGACTGAGTGGACCACTGGCTCCAAGGAAATTATAAATTATATCATAGATAACGGGCATCCCTGCCGGACTGAGCACTCAATCGAGAATTCTCCCATGTAGTGGCCGTTTATTTGTATTTTGGAGACATTGGATTCTGGTCTGGTAGGAGCAGATCTATTGTGACCTGTGGGAAATTATAGCGTTGCAATGCATTTCTTAGATATTGTGACTGAATATGCCAAAGGCATTTTCTGGGTCGATGTTAACAGTCCCATTGTTCCGGTTTGGTAAATCCATTGAGTAGAAGGTCGTGTCTCTCAGAGAGCAAAGTCCATCAATGATCTTCCTGTTGGGAACATCACGCTTTAGGCCAGGCCCGATTATCTGTGGAAGGGTCTTCTTTAGTCTTGCGACTATTATGCACTCCATTATTTTTGAGTCGTCGTATAACAGAGTTATTGGCCTATAATTAATTATTCTTCTTGGTTTTGAAGTTTGGAGTACAAGGGCTATAACTCCTGATTCATATCCTGAATATATTTGACCCGCGTGTCAACAAGGCCGTGAGACGACTTCAGCCAAGAGCCCGCTGACAAGGACCATACCATGACAGGAGCGCCCTCTAGCTGAAGGGAATGTAAGAGCCGCTCCGGTTAGCCTCTGCCAGACAGTATTACCACAGTATATGGTGGAGTATTAGCAGAGTACTAGCAGAGTACTAGCAGAGAGCACTACAATAGCAGCGACGTGTGATTCATATCAATTGCTTACGTGGACCTTGTATACAGCAAATGCCATTTGATTGTTTGAATGTCGCCAATCGCTTGTGACGCCATTGTAAATTCAAAGTTAAGTATTCTCAAATCTGCTTTATTGAAATAAAACTATTAATGTGATTTGCTTGAGTATAGCATTCCGAGAACGCAGCATCCTTTAGGCATCCTATACGAGATGAGTGGGCAGAACCCCACACATACGGTATGCCGTCAATGCCCGGACTCCTATTTCGTGGTTGTTGTTGTTGCGGTCTTCAGTCCTGAGACTGGTTTGATGCAGCTCTCCATGTTACTCTATCCTGTGCAAGCTTCTTCATCTCCCAGTACCTACTGCAACCTACATCCTTCTGAATCTGCTTGGTCTCCCTCTACGATTTTTACCCTCCACGCTGCCCTCAAATACCAAATTTGTGATCCCTTGATGCCTCAGAACATGTCCTACCAACCGATCCCTTCTTCTGGCCAAGTTGTGCGACAAACTTCTCTTCTCCCCAATCCTATCCAATACTTCCTCATTAGTTATGTGATCTACCCATCTAATCTTCAGCATTCTTCTGTAGCACCACATTTCGAAAGCTTCTATTCTCTTCTTGTCCAAACTATTTATCGTCCATGTTTCACTTCCATACATGGCTACACTCCATACAAATAGTTTCAGAAATGACTTCCTGACACTTAAATCTATACTCGATGTTAACACATTTCTCTTCTTCAGAAACGCTTTCCTTGCCATTGCCAGCCTACATTTTATATCCTCTCTACTTTTACCATCATCAGTTATTTTGCTCCCCAAATAGCAAAACTCCTTTACTACTTTAAGTGTCTCATTTCCTAATCTAATTCCCTCAGCATCACCCGACTTAATTCGACTACATTCCATTATCCTCGTTTTGCTTTTGTTGATGTTCATCTTATATCCTCCTTTCAAGACACTGTCCATTCCGTTCAACTGCTCTTCCAAGTCCTTTGCTGTCTCTGACAGAATTACAATGTCATCGGCAAACCTCAGAGTTTTTATTTCTTCTTCATGGATTTTAATACCTACTCCGAATTTTTCTTTTTTCTTTTTCCTTTACTGCTTGCTCAATATACAGATTAAATAACATCGGGGAGTGGTAAGTGCTTTATAATTTCTGCAATTTCTTCTTCGGATATGGGCTCTATCAACGTAGTGACATTTTCGTTGGTGAGGGAAGCCGTGCAGTGTTGTAGCAAACTTGCGGTATTGGTAGGATCTGACGGTTTTTCTCCAAGAGGTCTCCCTAAATGATCCTTAATACCTGTATCTTCCATATTAACGATTTCGTTCCCGCAGGAAGACGTTACATTTCCAATAAATCTGTGTCTGCATTGTTTCCGTTCCCTACAGAGGTGGTAGAGGCTCCATTTTTCGTCTGGAATGTATCCCTTTTGTTTGCATGTGATTATTTTGCCTTCGATTTCTTTTTCCTGTAGTTCTAGGATCTTCTTTTTGAATTTCTTCAATCCGCGGGATCGGTATTCTCTGTTATCCAATTTTCTTGGCACTCTCGAACAATCATATAATATAATTCGATGTGTTTTTTTTTTTTAGTTTTGCTGATCCTATACGCTAAGTTTCTAAACAGCTGACGAATTCCAGGTTCACCATTTTATCCCACCATTCAAGAACACTACTGGAAAACCTGTAGCATTGGCAGAAATCTGTTTTTGCTCACTTACCGTTGAATAGGTTGCATTTTAACTTCCAATATCCATTTCCCATTACGATGGGTTGGGGTCAGACTTTCATCTTAACGACAGCTGCATGGTGGGCCTAGAAGCTGATGGGGATTACTCGAGACTGGACAGTTTTATACAACAGGAATAGCTTTAAAGACTTTGAATGCTGGGTCACCTCTTGTGCCGGATTCAGTAGTGTTTGATTAGTGCTGTGTATGAAATGTGTGTGTTTCGTCAGCATTGTTTTGTGTGTGTGTGTGTGTGTGTCGTTTTTGGTATGGTGTAATGTGTTATGAATTCGAAATTAAAGAGCCAGACCCAGAATTCTGGATCCCAACATATCAAGAAAGAAGGCCATACAAGGAATTAGAAGTGAAATGACCTTTTTGTGGCAGTTTGGCAACGGCGAACGGTTCAGGTGTTAAGTTTCTGTCTGACCAAACTGCTGAGGTCATCGGTCCCTAGGCTTACACAATACTTAATTTAACTTAAACCAACTTACGCTAAGGACAACACATACACCCATGCCCGAGGGAGGACTCGAACCTCCGATGGGGTGATGGGGGGGGGGGGGGGCGGGGGGAGCCACTCGAACGTTGACAAGGCGCTCCTAGACTGCACAGCTACCCTGCATGATGCTGTGTGCTCTGACTGGTGGTAATCATCTGCAACATGTGAAGTGTCAATTATCAAGCACGGTAATTTAAACTGGACTATTGTTTGACTTATGAGTAGTAATAATGTACGCATAGTATTAGGACCAGAAAGTTAGTTGAAACGAAAAATGATAGCTATGAAATTTTAAAATTCAGATCGGAATATACATCACTAAACAGGCCAGACATCAATGCTGACGGCCTGTTTTTAGCCATTAAGTAATACAATAAACCCAGTGAAGCTGGAGCAGACTCTGATTGCAATATAATTTGGGTGAATCAATCATCACAATCGCTTTCTTTTATAGACTAAATGCCAAGGAGTTGTGGCAAAACATATCAGGTAAAGCTGTAAGGCTAGGATAAAGACACATGTATTCGTGATCATGTTATAGTACCGGAGGAAGATTTCAACGTAACGGATATTCTAACAGAATCAAATGATTGGTGTGCGTGGTAGGGATGGGAATTTTACTTTACTTTATTATATGAGCTTCCTGACGGTAACATCATTTTTCCATTGTGGCCAAGCCACGGCCGGCAGTGTTAGCTGCCTGTAAATTCTTTCGTCCCACGGTTTAGCAACAGGAAGTCAGCACCAATGAAAGGCACCTTGTTCACGCGCCTCTCTCACGTGCTTAGGAGGTAACACCGCCCCAGGCGTTGCTTAGCAGGCAATGCTCTGGAAAGATCCCATGCTGCCCACACGGTTTGCTTGGTCCTGACCAATCAGAGCGGAGGAAGCTGCGTGGTGCGTCGAATATACCCGGCCCCCGTCGCCTGGCTCTCTCTCTGGTATTCTTGCTCACCCACGAGTCGGATGAGCGCCCTGTAGCATTGAACATCTTCCGCTTCTCCCGGTGCTGCGGCACTGTGGACTTAGTTTTGGGAGACAACAACTTTCGGTAGCTCCGCGAACTATGTCACGCCAAACTCTAAGCTCTGGCTCACCCTCACCTCCCTAGGCCTATGTAGCCCCTTCCAACATATTTTAGCCAATAAATGGCCTTTCTCTAAAAATAATCCTAATCATTCCATAACGCCCACCGCCTGCCTATACGCCCATCATGTACAACTGGTGTCAGAAGTGGGGTTACACGTGACATCACGCTAGATGCTTTGTTACAGTGAGTTCTGTTTAACATTACATTGTGCATTAGTAAATTGGTTCATGAAAATATAAAAATGAGTTACACAAATATTATAAATTGCTGAATATGCTATGTCAATACGTAAACAAAGAAAGTTAAGTGCCTGTTTGGGCTGACCTTAACGTGTAATAACGTTCACGTTATGAGAAGTTTCTCATTCATCAATGTCTTTGCTATACACCATAAAGTGAGAATGACAAAGAAAAGTGACACCAATTTGGTGAAGGTGGGGCGTAGATTGTGTTGTTGGATGTCAACGCTGTTGCTAACGAGAGGAGAGAAACAAAACTCGACGAGAATGTAGAGATTTCCATAGTGGAAACAGAAAGTGTAAGAAATTGGATTAGAAAATTCTAAGTTGAGCGTAATTTCTGAAGGACTTTTCCTTTATGAAGGTATAGTGCATGGCGCATCGTGGACACGACGTTACCGCCTGCTTAGCTGTGTATATGACAATTCTGCGACTCCAAGATAGCTCCTACGTACTTCTTCCTAAAACACGACACCTCTTCACAAAAACTTCGTTATGCAACCAAATTCGCCGTCTTTATGCTCTCAACATTTTGCGACTAAACTCACTGTCTCTGTTACTCCATGGTACTGGCCTCATTGGGCCAAGGTGGTTGCTTAAGACTCCGTCTATCCTTGGTTACATCACAGTGTCCTGGGACACGTCATACAGTTAAATGCTACTACTTCAATAGTCGGTATTCCTTCGGAAAATACAAAGGAAAAACAGTGTCAAAGAAGACTCAAGGTTCTGAACAGAGATTTCCGCTTACTGGCGGTTTAGATGCAGTCTAGACGTGGTTCACTTCTGATGGTGCCTTATCAGCTGTTGTCATAGGTCACGGAACACTGTTCTCGTGGACTCTTCTTTGGCATGGAAGATCAATGTCCGGACTGAATAGTTTTGTGTTAGGATACGCCCGGATAACAAACTCCAAAGGCGCTGTTCTGTTGAAAGTTGACAGACTATGTCGCGAAACGGGAAAGTGAAGATACGGCACAGACAGCTAATGGATCCGCGCGGGTGCCAACCGCATGATGTAAGGTACGTGCCCCTGTGGGTGGTGCATGTCACTTCCAGGGTTGTTCTGTTGATAAGTGAAAGATGAAAGTGGTTAGGATGGACTATGCCGCGAAACTGGAAAGTGAAGAAACGGCACAGACAGCTAAGGGTCCGCGTGGATGCCAACCGCGTCACGTAAGGTACGTGCCCTCGCAGGTGGTGCATGACCCTTCAAGTGTTGTTCTGTTGATAAGTGAAAGATGAAAGTGGGTAAGATGGACTATGTCGCCAAACGGAAAAGTGAAGAAACGACTCTCCTTAGGTTAGTTAGGTTTAAGTAGTTCAAAGTTCTAGGGGACTGATGACCATAGATGTTAAGTCCCATAGTGCTCAGAGCCATCTGAACCATTTTTGAAGAAACAACACAGACAGCTAAGGGTCCACGCAGGAGCCAACCGCGTCACGTAAGGTACGTGCCCCTGCAAGTGTAGTTCTCTTGTTCAGCCTACAGACTAGGTATATGGCCAAAGCTTGCTCGTTCTGTGGGTGTGATTCACTCTGTTTACATTATCTATCACGGGGGTAGGCATATGGTAGGTCCCTCCAGATAAACATTCAAAAAAAAAAATGAAAATAAAGCATGGTTGCATCCCAAAATACCCTTCGAAAATAATTACTTTCCTACGGCATCATTACAGCTAAACACTTAAATAACTGGCAATACCCAGGAACTTATTCTAGCATACTTGAGATCCTACAAAATGGTTATCCTCATCAATCTAGTAACACAGTGACACATGGAAACACTAGATTGATACAAATACTAAATTACTGGTGCTGGCAAAACTTTAGCAAAATTCTCTAAATATTTGATAACAGCATAAATGAGACATGGACAAAATGAACAACAGTAAAAATAATTCAAAGACGTAAGTAGTTAGACACAAGTAATTAGACATAAGTAATTGGACATAAGTAATTAAATGGTTCAAATGGCTCTGAGCACTATGGGACTTAACTACTGTGGTCATCAGTCCCCTAGAACTTAGAACTACTTAAACCTAACTAACCTAAGGACATCACACACATCCATGACCGAGGCAGGATTCGAACCTGCGACCGTAGCAGTCGCGCGGTTCCGGACTGCGCGCCAAGAAACGCTAGACCAAAGCGGCCGCCAACATAAGTAATTAGATATAAGTAATTGGCAACTCGTCATAGTGATATAAGCGGTGGCAAAACCGCAACAATAGCAAAATTTTGAAATATTATTTCCTTCAAACAAAACTTCCTTATCCTCCAGTTACGTTTCGTAGCAAAATGAATGGAAGTATCCCCTGGTATTCCTTTATGCTCTCGTTTGTATTTCCATACCAACTGATAGTCTTTGGTACCTCTACCTACAAGAAAACTGTCATTAAGTAATGGCAATGTTGGGTGTAGTGCTGTGGAATAGTGTAATGTCACGTTAATACTTCCTTCAACAAGATTCCGATGAAAAGTGGTTTTGTGTCTCCTTCAATGAACAGACCAATAATTATTAAACATGTGATATGCTGTTTGCTGTCTTGATTCGTTTTTGCAAATATTTGTGATTATCAGTCACCCAGTCAATCGTTCAAGGATAGGATTGTTGTTCCTTTCGTTAATTCTCTCACATACCTGCTTTCATATAATAATTATTGGCGGCTCGACGAAGGTAGTTGCATCCCGAAAGACGTCGACATGACTTACTGCTGATGCTTTTGTTTTTAATAAAATTAGACTTCAGTCGTCATGTGTAATGTGTATAGGAAGGAAAGTCAGTTCCTTAGTATTGTAAATGTGTTTGAAACATGTGGACCTCCCCTCATACCCTCCCTGCGCTGAGTTCCAGTGCACGGACCCGGCCACGGCCACGCCCCCTTCCCGCCTGCAGCATGCACACTGCCCGCTGAGGACGACACACCACGCCGCCTCGCGCCACTCGCCCCCACAGTGACTCATCAGTGGTGATATGTTTACATTTTCAACTTATTTAAACAAAAGCAAAAAAAAACATTTTTACTTCATCTTAGCAACAGAACACTTGGCATGTTTACCTTACTCCCATTTATGATCCGTTCTAATTTTGTTTCAATGTTTAATGATGTTTTAATGTTTTATGATGATTATTGTATATACACAATATTGTTGACGTTTGTAAGTCCCTTTTGCGACCCCTAGGATGTTTGTAGAGTCTCTACACCCTCCCACAGGTTAAGACCCCTGCCGTCTTCCGTGAGGGCCATTCTTAATCAAGTGATGTTTACGTTGTTTTGCAAGCTAAATTTGTTTACATTCAAATAATAATTACTTTGAGCGAATTCACGTACGTTCTCCGCTCCCACGGAAGGGCGAGGAGTGTAAAGGATGAGCCAGACAGTAGGAGATTTTACTTTATTATATGAGCTTCCAAACGGTAACTTCATTTTTCCATTGCGGCCAAGCCACGGCAGGCAGTGTTAGCTGCTCTGAGCTCTGGCTCACCCTCACCTCCTAGGCCTTTCAACATACTTTAGCCAATAAATAGCCTTTCTCTAAAGTAATCCTAATCATTCCATAAAGCCCATCCTGTACAGGAATTCATGTGATATTGTTCTAAAGGTCTTATCCAAAAATTGCATTGGACAGTTAATCAGAGATATGACTCATGAGAGAAACAGTCTATATCGCTTGGTTACAAAGAAGTTGAACTTCAGTTTACATTAGGCACGGTATTAGTCACTATAAGACTATTATAGCACTGCTGACTAGAGGCGTCATGAAGAAAGTGAAGAAAAGGCGGGCACATATCCTTAGTTGACTGCACATCGGTAAACAGATAACACTGCACCATGCTATCGTTAAATTGTAAAACGAATTTCAGTTTCCATCGATAATTTCTCTGATTGAGTTGTTCACATTTACTATTCGCTCGATTTTCCAATTCATTAAATATCTATAAGAATTAGCAGTGGTTGTTAATAGCATCTGTCTTTGTGCAGGTTCCAGGATTTCGCCATAACGTGGAATCCACTTAATGTTTTCACCTTAGAAAAGATGAAATACGAAGAACGTGATGTACAATTGGAATCTCCTACTTCTCCCGAAGGCCTACATGTATGTTATTTATTCATCAATTTTTTGAACATTTGAATGATGTCGACATTTAGTTAGAAATTGTAGAAATAGGAGGACCAGAAGAAACAGGAAATAGCTCAACTGATTCTGTGAATTGTAGCTAGAACGTTGATTGTTGTGCTAATGAACGTCAGGAACACAAACTGACTACCTTCCAGGCTCAAAGAAAATGTGTAGAGTAATAGCTTAAATGTCAAAGAACAGCTGTAGATCTTTTGGTTAAATGAAAAGTGGGTGGGGGGAGGGGGGGGGGGCGAAAACGCTTAAGCTTCAGCAGTGTGCAAAGTCGGTTTCGTTTCGTAAAATCTACACATGAATTGTATGTGTATAAATGGAAGAACAATTGAAAAGAAATATGCTCCAGAATCATACTCACAAAAGTGTGAAAGAAAAACAATTCGAAAGATTTAGAACTGCTCGTAAGAGTCTGTGCATGTTTTTGACCTGATTAACAGATTCAGAAAATTATACGAAAAGGAGGTCTCAAAATTACGAAGTTTACCTCAAGCAAACGGAAAGAGGTGATGTCATTAATAGGTAATACTATACAGGGTGAAGCGAAGTTCGCGCACTCGGGCTTCACAGCGCGACTCCTCACGTGCCAGCTATAAAAAAATCTCTCTCACAAAGTTTCGTCCGGCGACTATATCCGACGGAAAAAGGGCGTTGAAGAGTGGCAATCTGGCAACACTGTAACCACATGTATGGTAACTACCTCTGTCCGCACCAATTAGTCGTGCTGCACGGTTTGTGCAGTGTATAGATCGAAGGTTCGATCCTGGTGTGGGGCGCATTTTTTTAATTTGCTTATTTCATTTTGACATTTCATACTGTAGTATACAACGTTTCTTAGGTCACATGTATCCTAAATTTACAACATTTTGTAACGCTGAACACTACAAACACGTGGTTAGACAAATAAGAAATAGACAGTTGAAACAAACGACCTGTTATAGGACAGAATAACTGCAAAAACAATATCAGTTTCAGGATCTAAATATGATGTCACAGTACAGTAATACATCTACTTGTCATTTATACTACATGCAATATGAGCGCTCAGATATCGCACATTAGCAACCAGCGGCAATAATAATGTCCATATTAATGAACGTATGACCTTCAACACAAAATATGTTGTCCTCAGAACAACAAATTCTCAAAGCAGCCTCCCTGCACGTCCAAACATTGCGCAGCCCCCCCGGATCATACAGCTGTGGACCCTTTGCAGCAAAGCTGCGTCCACAGTAACAAGAACAGCATGAATACGAGCAACCAATTCTTCCACATACGCCGTCGAAGTAGAGTACACGTGCTCCTTTAGGTGTCCCCCACACGAAGAAATCCAGGGGATTTAGGTCAGGTGAACACAATAGCTGTACAACTGGACCTCCACGTCCGAACCATTTGCCTGGAAATGTTCTGTCTCAATGCTGTCGCACATTAATTCCAGAGTGTAGCGGAGCACCATCATGCTGGAACCATATCCTCTGCCGAACATGTAGTGGAACATCTTCCAACGCATCAGGCAGATAGTTTGAGAGGAATGCATGATACCTTTGTGCAGTCAACCAGTCAGGCCACATGTAGGGGCCGAAACACCTGTCACCCAATATTCCAGCCCATACGTTGATACCAAAGCAAACTTGATATTCATGGTCACGGGTTAACCTCACACCAATGGTGGGCATTGTGGATATTGAAGACATCTTCACGAGTGAATGCTGCTACATTCGACCATATTATGGTGTTCGCGAAGTCAACATTGGCTTCCTGTTGTTGTAGGAACTATTCACAAAATTGCATCCGCTGATGGCGATCTGCAGGATTCAAGTGTTGTGTGAAAGCGTAATGACAGGCATGCAGTCATGCTCATGGAGCACGTTAACGATCATGCGTTGCAACACATGCAGCTGCCTTGCTACACTACGTATACTTTGCTTGTGTGTTACAAGATGTTTTCATGTAAACAGTAGTTTTTTTAAAATATTTGTCCTAATTGGCCTTGATGTTCCTGAAGTCTGATATAAAGCTTCCTCAGTAGCAGGAGTATGGTGATTCTGTGGACGACCTCTGTCACTCGATGGCGGAAGGAGAGAACCTGACTCCTGAAGATGCAGATGCACATGACGAAACACATTTTTATCTGGATGTCGTCGATGAGGATATCTAGCAGCATATTCACGAGCGGCAACACCAGCCCAGTTATCAGACGCACCAAGGACCAGAAGCATACCCACATATTCATCATTTGTGTATGCCATATATCTGCCACACAAGTTTAGAGGTTTGCAATGAGAAAATTCGATACGCGTACGCGTGTACATTGAAGTCTATTATCAGCGTGGTACTCTTTACACAACTAGTCCCTGTCTGGTGACAGCACCTACAGTATAAACACGCCGTATTCCACCTAACGCACATTACCCCGCTCAAAGATATCGTTCTACATGATTCATCCCGACACCGTTAATTGTGAAGTGTTCAGTTTCGAATTTTGTTTCCCTGACGGTAACTGACGCGATGTTTCCACAATCCCATCGATATAATAATAATAATAATAATACTTTGAGATATGCACTAAACAGCATGCGGTTACCTGACTCATTGTTGAAATGCATAATTTGTGGGGCCATGGTGATAACACACACAAATGGTAACCGAGTTTGGACGTTATTCGCAAAGCCTGTTGCTATTCCTACTGGTAACGTAAGGCCCTAATGAAATGTTATGGACCTGAACGAGGCAAGAATAATAGTGGGTACTAGTCTATGGGGCCATTGTAGGAGGGTACAAAGAAAACAGGATTCGCATCCAGTAGATGATGTAGTGCGAATAAATTCACGCCCACGACGTGGGAAGGGCTTCTTTCAAAGCTGACCATCTTCCATTTATACGATTGTGGTTATGTAACTGCAAATGCTTTCTAGAGGACCCGCTGCAACCGCTGTTGACAATGAAGATGCCAGATACTGCACCACCTGGGATACATTTACCAAACAAAAAACATTTGCCTCAATCTTGGATCGAACCATCGATCTTCTGCAAGCTAACCCAAAACTCTATCCATTGCACCAACTGTACCGAACAAGTTAAATGTCCTGACGTAGATAGTTATAATACACGTGATTATAGTGTTGCCAGATTGCCACTCTTTAACGTACTTTTTCTGCCGGATGTACTCGCCGAACGAAATTCTGTGACAGACATTTTTTTTTATCGCTGCAGTGTGAGGAGTCGATGAATGCTATGACACATTTGTATACACTACCAGTGATAAGTATCAATGGATTAGCTTCCGCTCCTTTATATCAGTCTTCAGGAACATCAAGGCCAATCAGGACAAATATTTAAAAGAAAACTACTAATTACTTGAAAAGATCTTGTAACACACAAGAAAAATCTGGAAAAATGGGAGAGTATAATTTTCAGTAATACATCTGGAATGCCTTCTTAACATCTGAAAAAAATAATTCATTGCTTTTGTTGGACTCTTGGCCTGGATATAACGACACTACTGTCTTTAGGACGAAGGCGATCAGAACGTTACTATAATTCGCATTCCACCCGTAACCAACAGTGTGGTTCAACCTACCGATAACAAATTTTTTCAACAACGTAAAGCATTTTTCTGAAAAATGTCGGACAGTATAATTTCCGGTAGCTCTTTGTCATATCAGGTTTATCAGCGAAACAGTATTTTTAAACTTCACTCACTTCTGCAGTGTCAATTTGCATCACCACATGTCACGAATTTGATAAAGTATGCCTTGTATGCAGCAGTTTGCTGAAGAATGGCCACTATCATTTCTTTCTCTATTCCAGTTCTGTATAAATAAAACTAGTAAAATTATAAAAAGAACTGTTCTACAGCAATTGTTACAAAATACTTAATGTCAACAAATTAAAGTCCCAGTTGATGGAAGTCTTCTGTAATGTTAACATCATACACTGCCTTGATGTTCCCTCCTCTGCAGAAGTTTAACTAGAGATATGAACTGCAAGTGACACAAAAAAATTAATAATTAGAGACATGTTTGGTGAGGCTTAAGTGCTTAAAATTTGCATGTATGCACTTTCGACTTCGTGCTACGCAGCGCTACGTTCTCATGTTTACGGCAGCGTCTGCTTACTCGCTAATCGCGCGGTACTCAGCACCAGCTGTGCAAATGGCCGTTAGAAGCGGTTCTTTGTGCTGTAGAAGTGTATAACTTTAACATTCTGTAGCTGCAGCGCGACTTAGCAGCTAAAATTTTGACACTGGATTTCTTTCGGTCTATTCTTCCTGTGTGAAAAATTTCAGGGCACGTTTCGACATGTGGGATTGGAGCTTTTCCTTGTAAGTTTAACAAGAAACAGGTTACAGATTGTCTGGACAGCCCGCATTAAACGTTCGTGCTTGAAGCTGTTGCTGAGCTAAGTTAAAAAGAATGGGAAAGATCTGTTATGATACAACAGCCGTATTGGAAAGTTTTCCCTGAAATCAGAGAGAACATTACTGCTGATTTTAATGTAACTTAAGCCTGAATGAAGCTAGAATGAGTGTAAGGACAGCTTTGTCTGAAACATCCAACAAATTCAAAGTTACTATAATGTATACCGCACGCAAAACAAAAAACTGAGGTATTTTGCTGTAGAGGACTGGTGCGTGGATCACAGACACACATACTGGTCGCAGAAAGGAGTTAACAGTAACTTTAGAGCTCTTGATTTTCTTCTAGTAAGGAACCCACACTCACACACAAACGTACACACCCGCGACAACGGTGAGACCTGCCTGCTACCTCTGGCTTGTACGTTTGTGTGTCTGTGCAGTTGCGAGTGTGAATGTGGGTACCTTACTAGAAGAAAAGCAAGAGCTCAAAAGCTACTGCTAACTCTTTTGTATTAGGTGCCTCTGTGCGCTATGCACCAGTCCTCCATTCTTTTACGTATTTGTCTATCCAGGAATTTCGATTATTGTTATCTAAGAAATTGTGGTGTTGTAGTGACGTGTGATATTGACCTGTATAACAAAGACTGCAGTGACCGATTTTCAGTATTTATGTTAGTTACCTTTGTATACGTGGTATTGAGCTTCGTTCTGCTTCTTTTTTATCACGTCGGACGCTGCTTTGTGGATATGATCATGTAATTTTGAGTGTTGTCTAAGTATATGCTGTTACGCTGTGTATATGGTCAAGTGTCCTCATTTAGCACATCCAACTTGTAAAGGGACGTCTTCCACTAGCATTACTTTTCCCCAACACTAGTTGTCGATGCCAGTATCATTTTTCGACTTTTGGACAGGTCAATATTGTCTCTGTTGCTTTTCATATACATCTACGTGGCAGAGGGTTTAATGAACCTCCTTCAAGCTGTCTCTCTCTTCCTTTCCACTCTCGAAAGGCACGCGGGAAAAACGAGGACTTAAATTTTTCTGTGCGAGCCCTGATTTCTCGTATTTTATCGTGATAATCATTTGTCCCTAAGTAGGGGGGTACCAATAGAATGTTTTCACAATCGGAGGAGAAAACTGGTGATTGAAATTTCATGAGAAGATCCCGTTGCAACGAAAAAGCCTTTGTTTTAATTATTGCCACTCCAATTCACGTATCATGTCTGTGACATTATCTCCCCTTTTTTGCGATAATACAAAACAAGCTGTCCTTCTTTGTACTTTTACGAAGTCATCCGTCAGTCCCACCTGATGCGGATCTCACACCGCACAGCAATACTCTAGAATAGGGCTGACAAGCGTGGTGTAAGCAGTCTCTTTAGTAGACATGTTGCACCTTCTGAGTGTTCTGCCAATGAATCGCAGTCTTTGGTTTGCTCTACCCACAATATTATCTATGTGATCGTTCCAATTTAGGTCATTTGCAATTGTAATCCCTAAGTATTTATTTGAATTTACAGCCTACAGATTTGTGTGACTTATCGCGTAATCGAAATTTAGCTGATTTCTTTTAGTACTTTTCAGAGTCAATTTCCACTTTTCGCACTATACAGATATCTTATCTAAATCATTTTGCAAGTCGTTTTTATCATCTGATAACTTTACAAGACGGTAAATGAAAGCATCATCTGCAAACAATCTGCCGGCCGCGGTGGTCTCGCGGTTCTAGGCGCGCAGTCCGGAAACGCGCGACTGCTACGGTCGCAGGTTCGAATCCTGCCTCGGGCATGGATGTGTGTGATGTCCTTAGGTTAGGTAGGTTTAACTAGTTCTAAGTTCTAGGGGACTGATGACCTAAGATGTTAAGTCCCATAGTGCTCAGAGCCATTTGAACCATTTTTTTTGCAAACAATCTAAGACGGTTACTCAGATTGTCTCCTATGTCGTTAATATAGATCAGGAACAATAGAGGGCGGGAACACTTCCTTGGGGAACGTCGAATATTACTTCTGTTTTACTCGATGACTTTCCGTCTATTACTACGAACTGTGACTTTTCTGACAGGAAATCCTGTACTGAGGCGATACTCCGTAGGCACACTGTTTGGTTAGAAGACGCTTGTGAGGAACGGTGTCGAAAGCCTCCTGGAATTCTAAAAATATGGAATCAATTTGATATCCCCTGTCGATAGCACTTATTACTTCATGAGTATAAAGAGTTAGTTGCGTTTCACAAGAACGATATTTTCGGAAACCATGCTGACTATGTGTCAATAAATCATTTTCCTCGAGGTACTTCATAATGTTCGTACACAGTATACGTTCCAAAGCCCTACTGCAAATCGACATTAGTGATATAGACCTGTAATTCAGCGGATTATTCCTACTTCCCTTTTTGGGTATTGGTGTGACTTGAGCAATTTTCCAGTCTTTAGGTACGGATCTTTCTGTGAGCGAATGGTTGTATATAATTGATACATATAGAGCTATTTTATCAGCATATTCTGAGAGGAACCTGACTGATATACAATTTGGACCGGAGTCCTTGCCTTTATTAAGTGATTTAAGCTGCTTCGTTACTCCGAGGATATCTGCTTCTGTGTTTCTCATCTTGGCAGTTGTTCTTGATTGGAATTCAGGAAGATTTACTTCGTCTTCTTTGGTGATGGAGTTTCGGAAAACCGTGTTTAATAACTCTGCATTAGTGGCACTGTCATCAGTGACTTCACCGTTGTCATTGAGCAGTGAAGGTATTGATTGTGTCTTGCCACTGGTGTTCTTTATGTATGACCAGAATCTCTTTGGGTTTTCTGCCAGATTTCGAGACAGAATTTTGTTGTGGATATTATTAAAAGCATCTCGCATTCAAGTACGCGCCATATGTAGAACTTCTGTAAAACATTGCCAATTTGGGGATTTTGTGTTCTTTTAAATTTGGCACGCTTTTTTCGTTGCTTTTCCAACAACGATCTGACCACTTTTGTGTACCATGGGGGATCAGTACCATCACTTATTAATTTGGGTGGTATATATATCTCTCAATTGCTGTTGATACTATCTCTTTGAAAACATTCCAAAACTTTTCTACTCTTACATGATCTGATCGGAAGGAGTGAAGACTGTCTCTTAAAAAGGCGTTAACAGCATTTTTATCAGCTTTTTTTAAATAGATATACACTCCTGGAAATTGAAATAAGAACACCGTGAATTCATTGTCCCAGGAAGGGGAAACTTTATTGATACATTCCTGGGGTCAGATACATCACATGATCACACTGACAGAACCACAGGCACATAGACACAGGCAACAGAGCATGGACAATGTCGGCACTAGTACAGTGTATATCCACCTTCCGCAGCAATGCAGGCTGCTATTCTCCCATGGAGACGATCGTAGAGATGCTGGATGTAGTCCTGTGGAACGGCTTGCCATGCCATTTCCACCTGGCGCCTCAGTTGGACCAACGTTCGTGCTGGACGTGCAGACCGCGTTAGACGACGCTTCATCCAATCCCAAACATGCTCAATGGGGGACAGATCCGGAGAACTTGCTGGCCAGGGTAGTTGACTTACACCTTCTAGAGCACGTTGGGTGGCACGGGATAAATGCGGACGTGCATTGTCCTGTTGGAACAGCAAGTTCCCTTGCCGGTCTAGGAATGATAGAACGATGGGTTCGATGACGGTTTGGATGTACCGTGCACTATTCAGTGTCCCCTCGACGATCACCAGAGGTGTGTGGCCAGTGTAGGAGATCGCTCCCCACACCATGGTGCCGGGTGTTGGCCCTGTGTGCCTCGGTCGTATGCAGTCCTGATTGTGGCGCTCACCTGCACGGCGCCAAACACGCATACGACCATCATTGGTTCCAAGGCAGAAGCGACTCTCATCGCTGAAGACGACACGTCTCCATTCGTCCCTCCATTCACCCCTGTCGCGACGCCACTGGAGGCGGGCTGCACGATGTTGGGGCGTGAGCGGAAGACGGCCTAACGGTGTGCGGGACCGTAGCCCAGCTTCATGGAGACGGTTGCGAATGGTCCTCGCCGATACCCAAGGAGCAACAGTGTCCCTAATTTGCTGGGAAGTGGCGGTGCGGTCCCCTACGGCACTGCGTAGTATCCTACGGTCTTGGCGTGCATCCGTGCGTCGCTGCGGTCCGGTCCCAGGTCGACGGGCACGTGCACCTTCCGCCGACCACTGGCGACAACATCGATGTACTGTGGAGACCTCACGCCCCACGTGTTGAGCAATTCGGCGGTACGTCCACCCGGCCTCCCGCATGTCCACTATACGCCCTCGCTCAAAGTCCGTCAACTGCACATACGGTTCACGTCCACGCTGTCGCGGCATGCTTCCAGTGTTAAAGACTGCGATGGAGCTCCGTATGCCCCGGCAAACTGGCTGACACTGACGGCGGCGGTGCACAAATGCTGCGCAGCTAGCGCCATTCGACGGCCAACACCGCGGTTCCTGGTGTGTCCGCTGTGCCGTGCGTGTGATCATTGCTTGTACAGCCCTCTGGCAGTGTCCGGAGCAAGTATGGTGGGTCTGACACACCGGTGTCAATGTGTTCTTTTTTCCATTTCCAGGAGTGTATTTGGCGTTTCTTTTTGATGGTTGTAGGTGTTATGGTATTCAGCCCAGCAGCTAGTCCCTGTATTGGTCACAATACTCACTATTTGTCCAGGATTATTTGTTGCTAAAAGGTCAAGTACGCTTCGAGTGGGCTCATGAAATAATTGCTGAAAATAATTTTCTGAGAAAGCATTCAGTACAATTTGGGATGACGTTTTATGCCTGCCGCCGGCATTAAACGTATAATTTTTCCAGCACATTGAGGGTAGGTTAAAGTCACCACCGACTATAATTGTATGAGCGGGGTACTTATTTGAAATGAGAGTAAAGTTTTCTTTGAACTGTTCAGCAACTATATCTTCTGAGTCGGGGGGTCGGTAAAACGATCCAGTTAATAGTTTAGTCTGATTGTCAGGTATAACCTCTACTCATACTATCTCGCACAAAGTGTCTACTTCAGTTTCGCTACAAGGCAAACTACCTCTGACCGCAATAAATACTCCACCACCAACTGCATTTAATCTATCCTTTCTGAACACTGTTAGATCGTTTGAAAAAATTTCGGCTGAACTTATTTCCGTCTTTAGCCAGCTCTCAGTACTTACAACTATTTGAGCTTCCGTGCTCTCTATTATGGCTTGGAGCTCTGGTTCTTTCCCAACACAGCTACGACAATTTACAACTACAATACCAGTCGTTTCTACAACTACCTTACTGTGTTTTACCTGCCCACTTTTAGACGGACGTCCCTTCTGTGGTTCCCTGAAACCCTCTAACCTAAAAAACCGCCAAGTCCCTTCCACACAGCCCCCGCTACCCGTGCTACCGCCTCGTGTATATAGCTTTTCTGAAAACTTTCTTATAATTTTATATACAGTATGTTATATTTCAAAGTAAAGTTTGCGAAAATGAATTACTTTAAAAAATGTTTTTATTCTCGATGTTGGTATCGATAAGTAATAGTTCTGAATGTACAGTGAAAATAATTCTTTTTAGAAAGATTTGAAATTACGAATTATTCGGACACTTAAAATTTCTCCTATTAATTACGCCAATAAATTACTGGTTAATATGTTTATTTGTGGATTTTTTTATGAAATAATAATCGAAAGTAATAATGTAACAGAAACTAGAGTGACTGGCACGAAAATAGGGCTTCAAGGTCATCCCGCCGTCTTACAGAACTGCCAGCTTTTTAATAGTGGTTAATTTAACAAAGGGCAACTCTATTTTTAGTCTAGAATATTATGTGTTACTTTCCAAAAATATTCTCACTAACTACTAGGAATAAAAATGAAAACTAACGTTACAAGAAATTTTGGAGGAAAGTAATTTTTAACTTCAACGTGTGGTAGTAACAGACACCGAGCGAGGTGGGGCAGTGGCTAGCACACTGGACTCGCATTCGGGAGGACAATAGTTCAATCCCGCGTCCGGCCATCCTGATTTCGGTTTTCCGTGATTATCCTAAATCGCTCCAGGCAAACACCGGGATGGTTCCTTTGAAAGAGCACGGCCGACTTCCTTCCCCATCCTCCCTAATCCGATGAGACCGATGACGTCGCTGTCTGGCCTCCTTCCTCAACCGGCCGGTGTGGCCGAGCGGTTCTAGGCGCTTCAGTGTGGAACCGCGTGACCGCCAAGGTCGCAGGTTCGAATCCTGCCTCGGGCATGGATGTGTGTGATGTCCTTAGATTAGTTAGGTTTAAGTAGTTCTAAGTTCTAGGGGACTGATGACCTCAGATGTTACGTCCCAAAGCGCTCAGAGCCATTTGAAGCATATCCTCCCTCAAAACAACCCAACCCCCACCGTAGTAACACAATCACTAATGTAATTGGACTGAAAATAAAATGAACATCCTCAAAGTTTACAGATGCATATGCTGCCTCTTTTATTTCGGAAACATAAAAGTATTCTGAGATAAAAAATAGAATATTATAAAAGGTGGAACCTGCCGACAGCGTAACGAAAAATGTAGTCGCTGATGAATTTTCGTTCTGTAGGACTGCGAAGAAACTTCCCGCGAAAAAGTTGTTAAGAAAACTACAAAATTACTTTTTGGTAAGATTTCAGACAGCATTACTGTATCGTATCACGTACAGAGGCAAATTGCTTCCCGGATATTCCGTGCGCAGCAGCGCGCGAGTCGTTGTACGCCGTCGCCAAGAGTTTTTGTTAGGACGGCTCGCTTTAATATGAGCGAGAATATTCCATACTTCCCGAAAATATTTTACTGGCTGCTAATACGCATCTTTCGTCATTGCATCCATCACTCAAAACGCCAATATACGCTACGCAAAAGTCATTGTGCTTATTTTGAAGCCAATATTTTCACTGATGTCGAGCAAAATATTTGTTCGAAAGGTTTTGTGAAACCAAGTTTTATATGAATTTGTAGTAAGCTTGTTATTCTCAGCACGCAATCCGTACTTGGTACACAAAAACCTCTTTCTTACTACTGCAATGTCCCTGCCTTGTGTTAAAAACTTCGTCCATCATTACAGTTTCTGAATTAAAAACCCAGTGGGTGGAGAAGACAGTTCATTGAAGTGACTGGCCAGAATAATCAGTTTTATGATGGACGTTACCCTGTATTTCTCTAGCCATCGGATACTATCCTCTGTCATTCTAAAGTAATACAATTCTACGTTCTAGCTTTTTTCAAAAGTCGTCAAATATCATAGATTTCTGTGCTCTTCTGGGAGAATCAGAATAGGTGCTGGGACTGTTCTGATGTTACTTCAGTGTTTATTTATACAGTCGATACAGAAGCGCCACAAAGTTCTGTCATTTTACGAACTGCATTACCCTTACTATGAAACGCCCAGTAAATTCTTCTATAAAAAAGGAGTTAAATTTCGAATATACAAGTAAATCGAATGCAGTAAGATTATGTCCGAATGAAAAGACATTCGACTCAGGTTTTTAGGAAAAACTGTGGTTAATTAATGCAGAATTGACAATCTTATTTTAATTGACTGTTACTGTCGAGTAAATTAATCGCCACCATTTGTGATGAATTTATCAGATGTCTATTGTAAGGGAAAAACATTTGCAGTATGTCTTCTATAAATGAACTGAATAGACAAACAAGTCAAGTCAGCTTTTAACATAGACGACACTCATCGAAACTGAAGAATCTTCTGGATCCGTGCCATCAGATTCACTGCCGCTCGTCTCAGCCAGGTGTGTCATCACATATTCTACTACGCTGTCTCTCAAACTGTGGTTCAGGAAATCAGTTTCTTGCAATGCTTCTATGTGTTTTACGCACCTCTACCAGTCCTGCTGAATAACACTGTCAAGAGCTTGGTGTGATAGCTTCTCGACATCAACAAGTTTGAAAGTAGAACTTCATCGTGCTACTTCTCGCTTTACCTGGGCCCATATCAATTCAGTGGGATTATACCGGCAGTGATACGGTGGTAGACGTTCCACTTGGTGTCCCATTTCGATTGCCAGTTGATCTAATTCGTAAGTCTTTTTGGCACCTACTATTTCTTCCTTAGACAGTTCAGCCTTCGTTTCATCGACTGAAAATGAAACATTCTTTCTCTTCAACCACTCCATAATATCTGTCTTGCGCCGATTTGAACGTGGCAGCTTTTCTGTCTGAATGGAGTGGTAGCTGGCGTTATCCATCAGGATAATAGAACCTTCTTCCAGCGCAGACAACAGTCGAATAAACCAATTCTTAAAAACTTCTCCATTCATTTCTGAATGGTAATCGGATTGGCAAGATCTTTTCCCACCACGAAAAACAAGTTTGGCCTCTGGTATAAAGCCTGTGGTTAATGAACCATCGTGGGCGATGATTAATCGACCACCTCTACTAGTAAGCATTTTCAAACCGCCGTTTCGTTTGGAGTGGTGTCATATATGCTTATTGATGTGGTCTGTGAAACCTAAGTTTCATCCAAGTACACTACATGCCCGGTGTCTTCAGCATGTAAGAAGTTCATTGTATGCAAAAACTTCACTCTTGCTGTTGCAGTGTCTCTGCGTTCCATCAAGAATTTCCGTCCATCATTACACTTCTTGAATAGGAAACCAACCGAGCGGATAAGATGGAGAACGGAGGTCTCTGAGCCCGAGTAATTAATTTTTTCACGGAGGTCAGTCTGTATTTTGTTAGCCATTGGATAGCCTCCTCTGTCGTAATATCCAAGTACAGTTCTACGCACGACCTCTTTGTTAAAATCGTCAAAGTCGGTTGATTTCCGTTCAGGTTCGTATCTCTTTCTTGGGTAATCGAAACACTCATTCATGTCTGGAGATTCTGCCAATGACACAGATTTGCTAATACAGCCCACAGTTGACTTGGAGACACCACACACTTTATCAGTAAGTTTATGAATTTGCGCAAAATTTAAGTTATTCCTCGCTTCTTCATTGCCACTCAGATCAGTAAAAAAAAACTGGAGTACATTCGATATGATAATTTTCGATTGTTTCCGAATGTCTTTCCACCCTTTACGCACAACGACCGGAGTAGTACTGTAAGTAGGCCGTTGTTCCTGCATTGTTGTTCACCACCAAACACTCGTCAAAGCACCTTTCTAAAGACAGTAAGACACTACGATCAGGTGTGAACACTCGATACAGCACGGTAATACTGAGCTTTCAGCTGCTCTGGCGTACCGCACTGCTAACGGTACCTACATGGCAACAAGCCGGGAGACGGGCGAATCACAGACCACAGCCCATGCTGACGGCAGGCAACTACCGTGACCTTGAGGACTCGACTTTCGTGCCCGACACTCTAGGTAGAAATTGATTTGTTTAGAAAAATTGTAAATCCTTTGGAATATATTTATTTCCACAGAGTGTGGGAGTCGTAACCATGCCTCTGGTGTGATCGAACATATTTTTGTATTTTGTGTGAACAATGTAGTTCTGGCTTTGTTAAGGATACAGGGTACTTTTCTGGCTCAATATTATGTAAAAATCAACACCTATTTCTTTCAGGCACTGTTTATAATGTATATGTTTCACAGTTTTTTTTGTTGATACCTGGTAATGCAGCACACTTTCTAAACAAATTAGAAGTATTTTGAATATTCTTGAACCTGCTTAGGGTTACTGAAAAAATTACAAAGAAACTGATGCAATTTTTTTCCCCCAAAATGCTTCCTCAAATTGAGGTACCGTTTAATCCAATGTTATACATTTGAAGAAGTCCAAATTGTTACCAGATATGCATGACATGATGGCTGAGGTACTAGACATATTTTATTCCACCTATTATGTATATTACAAGAATAAAAAATATCACATCTCGCACTTTAAATTTTATAATTTATCCTTATGAAAATCTTATTTTTTCTATAGTTTAATTGATTCTGCAATAAATCTTAGGTCTACTACTTAAGTATGGACTATTGAAAGTTACACAAAAAGTTAGAGCAATGTTTTATAAACTTTAGGAAATATTTGTACCTGAATTCTAATAAATACAACTTGTGGGAAATTGCGAATGAAGATATGAGTCCAATTAAAATGTGTCTCAGAACATTCCTGAAGCATAGTCTTCATCTTGCAGCATTCATTCACCTTCAAGCTTCCTCTCGGCATCACTTTTAGCACTTCTTGCTTCTTTGGTAAGTTGAAGAGCGAATCTTTCATTTTAATGCACCCATTGCCTGTCACATGCAAGCAATTGATCTTCCATGTTAGAGCTACATTTTTTGCCTAAATTTCTCAGGACTTCCAAGCTTCCTATCACTCCATCATTGAAACATATCACTGCATCTAGTATACCAGTTTTTAATGTATTTAGTCCTACAAAAACATTCTTGGGTAATCTTTCCCACATGCAATGGTCGAAACTTTCATTTGCATTCTGAGTGCACCCATGAAGACCTTTACTAAGCAAAATAGGGTCACTCAGGTCTCTAAAAATTGGTTTTATTTCTTTCATAACAGGCTCAGGAAGAGTATGCTTATGATGGTGTATTTGACAAATTTCTTTTTGCTTTTTGGTAACCACACCAAGATGCTGCTCCTTTAGGGCAAAGTCTGTGAACAAGGTTGTCATCTGTGGACAGCTTATGAAAGTAGGTGGTCCATACAGCTTTTCTCATTGCTGTAAGATCATTCAGAGGTCCAGTTCGTCTAATGGCCAGTCCATTATAACTCTGAAGAAGGTCTGTTTCAGTTTCTGTCAACCTATGTCTGCCTTGGCCAGACATAGATTTTCCATCAGATATCAACTTTTCTTTCATTTCTCTTTGTAGTGATCTCAATCTAGCACCCATCCTCTTTTGCACGTGTCCACAACACTCCAGTTTTGTTACCAAGGTATCACCATAAACTTTGAACTCATTAATTTTATTGAAAGCTTTAGAGTCCCCATCGCCTAGATACTTCGTGTATCTAACGTTATAAACGGGCACCGACCTCTGAAATATTTTTAGAGCTCCATCACACTCCAAGCCTCCACTATAACCATCATAATTCTTCGAACACTGATATTCAATATGTCCTTCAGTGTTACCAAGGCAGGTGTGGCAGTATTTAGAAAACCACTCAACATCAACAACTTTTCCATTCTCCAGGGAAGTAACACGTACAACACCATTCAAGGAATGATGTCCTCAATGTTGCCATGTCCCATCAAGTGCAACAGCAACGTCCCTGGTTCCACAAATATTTACAGTTTCTTCCACTGCACGTTTCATACACGCTTTAAACACAACCATCAAGGCACTTAAAAGTATTTTTATGTACTTGCTGAACCTACTGGGAGGAGGAGGAAGTCCATCAAACCACAAAACGTTTGAGCAGTCCTTTTTCCTTTACCTATTGCAGGCATTGCATACACTAACTTCAAATTCACATCATATGATTTATACACAATGTTCAAAGTCGTTTTCGAGGTAGATTTATTGCAGGATCTACACAGAACAACTAATTTTGGCGCCAAACCCTTCCTGCTACTTTGTTGTTCAGTTATTTCCAGACAGCCCACACCATCACATTGTTTACATTTCGCCACTTCCTTTATCAAAGAAGGTAAGATGCCCACATCAACATCAACAAATCCACTACAACCAGCGTCATTGTTAACACAAAAATTTGAATCACCATTAGGCATGCCATGTGGGAGTTTCTTCCCTGAAGAACTGATACATAGGTTACTTTCAACTGTGTGGATTGCTTTGTTTGTGAACTGGTTACCACAGAATTTCCTTTTATTGAATTTCTTGAGGCGTGGCATAGTTCGTTTTTATTGCACACTAAAGAATATGTACTTCCACAAATATATGTAGCACTTGGGCATCAAACATTCAGTAACACGTAAAGAAACTGCTTCAGCGAAACCAAAGTAAATAATAGCAAAGATAATCATTTACAGACACCAGAAACCTGCACTGTACAATGTATCATACGTATAATCGCTGGAAACAGAATGTTCACAGTTATTTTCGAAATAATACTGATTTCTGTAACAATATTAAAGGGGCGTTGCGTCATACATGACCATAACTTCAAAATTTGGTTTAAATGTCATTTTTCATTTGAAACCCTAAACTGTATATATCAATGTAATCAGAAAAGACTATAGAATTTAATAAAGTCATAAAAATTTCGATTTTCCCAACATTTATAAGTACCCTGTATCCTTAATGTGAAAAATCAGAAGGCTCTATGATATACTAAAATGGTAGAAAATAGATTTACGTGAAAACAAAAAATCTACACCAACAATCTTCAAATTTATTTAGATTAATCCAACCACGAGGACTTAAAACGTGACATTTTCAGCTTCAAGAATCAGATCCCAAAACAAGAACTGGAGCCAACTCTGCATGACAAGGTAAGTAAACTAGAAACTTTATTGTGATCTTCGCTTCTCTCAATTCTTCCGGAAAGCTTAATGTGGACAACAAATGGAATTAGGAAGGAGGGGGTAGGTTACAAACTCAACTAAGGAACGTAATTAAAGTCTAATGTTAATTCAGTAAATCCATCAAGGCCATTCATCCAAAGACTCTTACCTCATTTACATGGGGCTCCCAAAACCAGATTTCGTAAACCAATTTCCCAATACCGCTTCTGAGTGGTCATGTAAACACTTCAAAATCGATTCTGGAAATCCGATTCTGGTTGCCGGTTTTCCAATTCGTCAATATATTTTCGCTCCCATATAAATGCAACCTGTTTTAAAATGTGCTTGGGTTGTCAGGTTTCGTCTTGCTTTAAAAATTTTCTGTTAATATAGACGGAGCGGCTTTTTTTTTACAGCAAGGGTAAGTAGAAATTTTGGACTGAAGCTGTTTATACCTCATCTATTTGAAGAGAAATAGCGATTGAGCTGACTGAATCATAAAATGTATCTGCTATTTTCAAGGCGCCATATTTAACGGGGCTCGCAATTCCGCTTCTGACCTTAACGCGTAAACATGGCAGCAAAAAACAGTTTCCGAAATTCGGGTTTCGTCTGCAGGCAGATGTGTCACATATAGTGTATATAAGAGACCTTACTGCCAACGGTCTTGCCGCAGTGGTAATACCGGTTCCCGTCAGATCACCGAAGTTTAGCGCTGTCGCACTGGGTGACCATCTGGTCTGCCGAGCGCTGTTGGCAAGCTGGGTGCACTCAGCCCTTGTGAGGAAAACTGAGGAGCTACTTGACTGAGAAGTGGTGACTCCGGCCTCGTGAACTGACGAATGGGTATGAGGTCGATGTGCTCACCACATGCTCCTCCATATCCGCGTCCAGTGGTGCATCTGGGCTGAGGATGACACGGCGGTCGGTCAGTGTCGTTGGGTCTTCATGACCTGTTCGGAAGGAGTTTTTAGTTTTTTAAGAGACCATACCACTACCAAAATGAATGACGACAGATAGAATATAGTAATATTGAATTAAGCTTTATGAAACTGTTTCACTGAGGAAAATCGTACTACAGTCCTCCTTTAAATTGTAGTTTGACCATCGGACTGACAGATGTCAAGGTAAGTGACCCCAGGGTAGAAAATACACTAAAATAATTAAACAGGGGGAAAGCAAATGCTCCTGATGGGATACCTGTAAAAGTCAGGCAAACGAAAACGAGTCAGATGGAAACAAAGCAAGTAAACTGTTAATTATTTAAAAGTAATCGCTATGACTATAAATACATTTGTCCTTCTGTGAGACAAGACGGTCCCATCATGGAATAACGTTTGCCGTTGCCTTCTTTAATGGAACTGATCAGTGCTCCTCTGTTTCGTAACTTATTGTACAATACGACACTCACATTAGATTCATGACATGATTCAATGGAATCAAAATCATGACTCTGTATTCTGACAAATGTAAATTATTCTTGTATAAAAAAAAAACAGAAATGAAACACACGAAAGTAACATAAGATTTCTTTTGAGCAGAAATAATTATTTTTCACATTACCAATTTGATTTAAATTGTACTTATTGTCGTTATTCTTATTTTGTAATTTATTTTGAAGATATTTGATAAAGGAAGTATTTAATTATGTATGAAATTAATAGGGTATAAAAGACTGATAATTTGCAAAATCTCTAAGTTGAAACTGCTGTTATTGTCTTTGTACCTCTTCCAATTAGCAGTTGACAGTTATTGAGTTGCTGTTATGGAGCTACAGCAAAAACTCTTTAAGGAGAAGTAATTCAAACGAGTTGTTTGTATTATCAGAATGGAGATTGAATTTGTAAAATTATACAAAAATATGACACAAAGAAAATAAAAGGAATTACGAAGATAGATAAATCAGCAGTGTTTAAATTTTAAGAGAGAATCCCATCGTTCAGGTCTGGCCTTACCAGCTGAGATGTGTGGAGATGGTGACGAGTATAGGCGTATGCAAGTGGCGGTTCGTGGAGGTCTTTTTCTATGGGATTCATTGGAAGATGGACTACAGACTTTCACATTAAAAGTCTAATAACGAATAAAAAGTAATTGCTGTGCGGAAATGAGCTTACGTTACGATACTACTGCTATTAGACACTCTTGGCTCATAATACCTCGCAGTAACGCTTTTATTCTCTTCAGGCTAGAGGAAGATCACTCCGCCTCAGACGATGTCACCGGTATGGTAACAATCGCTTTCAGGAGTTCCCATGTTTCAATAAAAGGCTTGTGCAAAGCAGGAATTGTAGAAGTGGAACAGCGCTTGTGAGTGTTCTAAACCTACTCTTCATGTATAGTATCTAAAGTTCTGTTCTCAGCTTATCGCATTCGAGGACGGAATATATCTTTCAAGACCTGTGCAGCAACATTTGCGGAAATTGACTTGCAAACAAAACAAACATTTCGGAATTAACTAAGTCTGTAGCGACGATATACCCTTCCAAGTCAAAGCCCTCAGCAATCTGAGCGATAATTTTATCTCACACTTGTTTTACAATAACAGCTTTTGTAGTCCGTTTCTCTGTCTTTGTCTCTTCGCAGGATGATGTTCACGAGGAGTGAGGAATGTCCCAAACGTTTCTACAGCTGTAACCTGAGAGAAAACATACTTGATGACTATGACAAACCATGAAATTGTTGCAGTGTCATTGTCTTATCTGCGATAACTGCTACAAAATCAGTGGCAGCAGTTTTCTTTCTTACTCGGTCATAGCAAACTGCCAGCATACAGCGAATCATTTTGAACATATTTCTGGCCTACATGTGCCTTTGAAAACAGTACCGGTAGCCTTCGAAAGATGATCGCTAAACGCAACATCAAATCCAGCAGTGAAATTTAGGAGACCGCGGAAAATTCCTGGATTTGTTGAGTCAATAAATTCGTAACGTTCAATAAGTGTGAGCTCAGAAACACCACAAACTTTAATATAATAAAAAATTTGAGAGGGTATGTAACGATATTTGCGAATGTGATCACTGTGTCTTTCAACTGACTGCCTCTAAGCACTATCTAGTTGTGTAAGATCCCGTTTTCTTAAAATGTTGTGTCTAGCTGTGCAGTCATATTTGATCTGAATTGCTCCCATTTTGTAATCTTCTATCAAAGATGTCAGAGATCGCCACTTAGCATCCAAATCATTTCGCATCCAGCTTTTCTGTTACGAACAACAAACCCGAAAAACAGTATAGTTTGTGTGTTTTACCACAACCACATACCCAGTCTACTATCGCTTATATGTATGGTATTAAAATTTTTTCAGTTTATTTATTCTCATTTTTTGTTTTCTTGACTAACCTGATTTCCGGCGTCAGTCTCCTTAAGTCCTTGATCCAGACCTTTGCACTGAAAGATAGCATATACTGACACAGATACTGAGAACACAGATTTTCAAACTCACAACTGCATATCGAATTTCTCCGAGTGACAAACAATAAATAATGGTCACAGTATCGGTGATCTAAGTGCAACAGACTAAATTAATCTTGTCACTGCTGTGTAAGGTGTCAGGCAAATCCAACACCTTCCATGAAAACCATGGCATGATAGAAAATCCGGAAGTATGTCACATAGCTCCGAATAAATCCTGACATTAAATTAACCAAAGTAATATGATCCACGAGTGAGCAAATGGAATACCACAGACTAACACAAGAACGCCTAAATGCATGTCATACCTTCCCACCTTCCACCCGAACAGACACAGTTCCGAGGGGAGAAACGAGAACAGAAGACGAGAGCAGGACGTGAGCTGACCGTCATTTACAAACATGATTGTAGCCTTCAGCGGGGCGATTTATGTATATTACTGTGTCTGTCATAGAGGCAGAAGAATGGACGATTTTGAGTTTCAAAGCTTAACGCAACGTGAAATCCTCTCAGATGCAAATGCCTCTATGGGGATTCAGTGCTCTGTTATGCCACAGGATGGACGGCCAAAATGTCGTAATGAATTACAGTGATGCAGTTAAGAAGGCAGCATGTGTAAAGCGCAAAAGTGAATTCACAAAGTATAGTGAACGTATTTCAAGTTTACAATGCCTAATCAACGGCCTGAGAAGAGAAAACGACTACCTGAAAATGTGCATCTGGGGTCGAAGCAAAACACACTTGAGCTGCTGCAAGTTGAAGCCGATAAATCGTCAGACTGGAAGAAAGTAAACAACAAACATAAAGCATTAGGCACAAAAATGTCACGTACAGTAAATGTGAACGTGAACACATTTTATGCCATTTCGTCTAGTAACGGTACCAAAGTGACTGGATTACGATTCATACTTAATTTGAGTCTTAAGTGTCCCTGCCTACGTTCCAAAAAGTGAAAATTATCGTAAAAAAATTAAGTGTGATTTGCCAAACCCTAAAGTTTTAACAGCTAGTTTAACAGCTAGTTTTACAAAAAGTAATAAGCTTTCTGTTGAGAATAAAACTGCCACAAAACACGTGCACGTTTTTGCTTACAAGCAAGGGAGAAGTACTGTATGGTCAAACCTGTAAAAAGAATTTTTAGAAGCACCGAGGGTTGTGGAGTGATGAAATATGGTGATAAATTCAAGAAGTCGTAGCAGGCAGCGATCTTTAAAGAGTGAATAACGGTTATGTGATTGTAATAACGTAGCCTACAACGGTAGCCTACAACGAAGATAGTGGTGTTATAAAAACACGCGCAGACTAATTTTAGGCACTTGATCACGCAAGCTATTTGCTGTAAATATTTCAAAGAGACATAATTTGATCCCAAAGTCATGTATAAATGTGCTCTCTCACAAAAGAACTTTAAATTAATAAAGTCTTGCAAGGGCTTTAGCAATAATTGTTTCGTAGATATACGGCAAGTAGTTCTAGCAGAGAATTTTTAGCAACTACGGTATCATGCGAGGGGAAAAGAGCGTTAGCCACCCTCTTAAATGCAGCAATTATGAAAGAAGACAACAAAATAACTCAACACACTGACTCTGTTCCCCTCAAATGGCTACACCAATCTCACCAGGCTATTTACAAGCTCAAAATATTCCTGAAACAGGGAACAATGAGCCTATTGTTTCAGAAAAATTATTTAAGGTTCTATACACCACAGGGAAATCTGAAAGCAATTAACACGAAGTGTAGAGATTAAACAATACAAAAGATTGAGGATAAAAATTCCTGTTTGGTTATACAGAGAGCAAATATATTTGGTCACCACATTCTTCATCTTTTTTTTTTTTTTTTAACTTAGCTCACTAAAATCTTCACAATGGATTATTGCTTCAGTGGCTGAAGTAGATACCGTTATAGCTTCCTGTTTTGGATACTTTCATCCATTAACGTCGTATGCTATTATATTCTGTGGAAACCAACCTCCCCCCGCGCTAAAAAAAAAAGGTAATTCACTACATAAACAAAACAGTCAGAATGATCATAGACTCTCCTGTAAGTACTTGTTTCGAAAGATGAGGATGATTTCTTCACAAACTGCTGTAGCCATTTAAGGGGAATGGGGTCAGAGTGTGGAGTTATTTTGTTGTCATCCTTCATAGCTGCTACATTTAAGATAGTGTCGAATGCTCTTTTTACCTGACAACAGAAAATATCACGACTGTAACACTAGAACCAAAAACAGTCTGCAAGCTGATTTGAAAAGTCTTACTGTTGTTTAAAAGGAGTTTATTACTCCCACATTAAGCTGTTTAATGCACACCCATCACATGTCAAATGTCATCGTTAACAGTTGCCACAAGTCAAATAAATTTTCTTATGCCATCGATGCATTTTTGAGAGAAAATGAATTTTATCCCTAAACTTAGAATTCTTTTTAACTAGTTGCAATTAATTTTATTTTGAGTGCTCTCTTAGACAAGTAAAAATTTGGTTTCTGGCGTTCACGTGTTTGTTTATTGTAATATTTAGTGTAACTTTGTTTCCTGTACACATAACTCATATTTCCACACAATAGTCTGTAAATTAGATAAATGTTCTTAGTTGATATCTTGTTTACAGTATACCTTTTATTGTATTTGTGTAAGTTACATCTGAACTATGTACAACTTGACACATCCCATATCCCTGCAGTTTACTCGCTGTGGAATAAGAAATAAATAAATAAATATTGCCTCGACAATTATTGTATTCAGCGAGTCATGTTTTCAACGAGCCATATTTTTGACGAAGGGCGACAAGAAGCGGATGAGAACATGTTACTTTTAACTATTATTTTGAACTTCCTTCTTGCTTAAAATGGTTCGACAAACGTAGAGTTAACATACCTAAAAAGTGCACATGAATAATTGATGATTATTTAGAACTAACAGATGGGAAGTTCACAATACAGTACTGCGGAACCTTGATTGTATCTTGATTGTACACGAGGAAAATATAGTATTACAAGGTGAGCACTAAAAAGCCGACACCAAGTACTAGAATGCTTATTGTCGTCTGCCAATTGTCACATTTTTATTTCGAAGCTGTTCCAACTACATTTTGTATTGTTGGTACGAACGCCGTTGCGTCTTTGTTAAGACGCATGAAGCAAACATCTCAGCGAGATGTTTCCTCTTCAAGAAAGGATCACAATAGCGGAGGTGCACGTGTCTACCGGATCGTGTAAGGAAACCCGGAACATTTTTGCAAAGAAGTTTCCCGTCTTTTCCGTACCAGCGAAGAGCAGTGTAAAGGATTTGGTGACCACGTGGAATACTACAGGATGAGGTGGAAAAAAAAAAAAAACGCGTACCATCCCTCCTTATACTTGCTGTGAAAGCGGATGTTCGTGCACAATTGATCCAGACTTCAAAGAAGTCGACACGTAAATTGTAACAACAAGTGAACGCTTTGCGTTGGTCTCGTTAACGTGTTTTACTTCATATATGGATGAAGCCGTACAAAATGACATGTGTCCAAGAACTGAAGCAGGAAGTCAGGAATAGCGTATGAATTACTGTATGTGACTTTGTCAAACAATTCGAGAGAGGAATGTTGGATCCGCTGCTGTATTTCATGAGAAACGAAACCTGGTTCCATCTGACGGGACATGTGAATTCCCAGAGCACCAGATACTGGTCAACGAACAATCCCTAAACGTTCAGTAACACCCTCTACACGGTGAAAAAAATCTTAATATGGTGTGCCGTGAAGGCAAGTCGGATTGTGGATCCCATATTTTTTTGAAGCAACAGTAAACGCTGCTTGAACATGAGAATCTTTGAGGAATTTTACTCATAATTGAACCCCCTCTTTCTCCCCCCCCCCCCCCCCACCCCATGACCATACGTATGGTGTCTTTCAACAGGATGGGGCGACCTGTCTGTCACTCTTCACGCGAGACAGTCTCACAAATTTATGAAAGATCCGCAGAAGAAAGGACTGTTAGTAAAGGGTTGTCGAGGCCACGTACGTCGGACCTAATCATTTGTGACATTTATCTGTGGGGCAGTCTGAAGGACAAAGTGTACACAAATAATCCAATAACGTTAGAAGAAATGAAGAATTGAAGGAAACTATTCGTAAAGAAATTTTGAAAACTGATTAACATGTTAGGGCGTATACAAAAGGTCGTATTCAGCATCTAATGTAATCTAATTTAAAAGACAAGATCAGTCCAGTAAATATAGATGTTTGCATTAGCTTATATGTTATCTCTACATTATCTAGTTATTACGTGTTCATCTATTTGTTGTTGTATCCGCTCGTGGCGGGTAACGATTCGTGCATAATGGACGAGTAGACTCTACTCGGGACCAGTTTTTCGTGTGCCATCCTGTGTGAGAAAGTTGACGAAACCCGCACCTCGATATATATATTTATTCTCGATGTATTTTGAGGTGGCTTGTCTTAGCTGCCCTACCCTCTCTATGCGATTAAAATAATTCTTATGATGAAAATTTTAAAGGGTTAATTTGTTGCCCAATAACAACATCCACCGACTGAATTAACTCAGACGTAAATAGTGAAGTAAAACATACAGCAGCAAAGGAAAACAAGTCTAAGATCAAATTATGTTAAATAGTTAAAATACACTGAAAAATTAAATCATTTACGCAACTTAGAGTATGAATGTATGAAAAAACCCTAGGTACGCGCCGGCTGCGATGTGAAAGCTTGAAGTCCAAGTTCGATCAGTGTCGACTTTCCAGAATCGCTCAGAACATTCTGTGTTTCACAGTAAAAACTCTGCAACCCGCCGTGTGGTGCATGGCGGAGGTTATTTTTGGCGAAAGAAGTAGTTATTGTGTTCGAAACAGAAGAGTCAAGTTCTACAGTAGAACGAGTTTGAGTCCCTATTTCAAGTCAGCTGTTCACCCTGCAAAAAAATATCGAATTTTAGGACAAAATACCGAATTTGAAGACAAAAAATACAGTCGCAGCTACCTTTTAAGGACGGATAAAATTTAAACCGTTACTTTCTTTGATAATATAAATAAGTAATATAAAGTATAAATATGATGGATTATCTAGTAGAATACCAAAGTACTGTTCTGCACATATTACCCTTGTATTCAGCCATATATGTAATTTTTCCTTTGGGAATGGTCAGTTTCCTGAATAATTTAAGTTCCTATTAGCAAAGCCGCATTATAAAAAGGAAGAAAGGGACAATGTAGAAAATTTTAGATCTGTTTCTATGCCATTAGTGTTTGCTAAAGTTACTGAAAGGTCTGTGATGTAAGGATACTTGATCACTGAATTTCACATAATTTCATGTCAGATGTCCAGTTTAGTCTTGGAAGTGTATTAACAACTGAAAATTCTAATTCTCCTATCTCCGTGAAGTACTGGAGGGATTAAACAATAGGTTTTGAACGCTAGCCATATTTTTTGATTTAAATAAGTCGTTTGATAGTGTTGATAACAAAATATTGCTCCATAAGTTGGACCACTATGGAATACGAGGAGTAGCTCACAACTGGTTCACCTCTTACTTTAAGAACAAACAGCAGAAGGTCATTCTCCAATATTGAGTGTGACCATGATGTGAGATTCAAGTGGGGCATAGTTAAATGGGGGGGGGGGGGGGGAGGGATGCCTCTGGGATCACTGCCGGACCATTGCTGTTCCTTATTTATACAAATGATATGTCTTCTTGTTTCACAGGCGATTCTAAAATAATTGTGATTGCTGATGACACTAGCATGTTAGTGAAGGATGTGTGCAGCAATGACAGTATTTCAGATGGTTCATGTCTTGTTGAAAATAAACTAACGCTAAATCACAAAATCATACTAAGACTCAGTTTTTTCAGTTTCTAATACACAATTCTACAAAAATTGATGCTTTAATTATGCAGAATGGGCATATGGTTAATGAGACAGAACAGTTCAAATTTCTAGGTGTTCAGATAGACAGTAAACTGTTGTGGAAAGCCCTTGTTTAGTATCTTGTTCAAAGACTTAATTCTGCCATTTTTACTATTAGAACAATACCTCAATTAAGTGATAGTTCGACACGAAAAGTAGTCTACTTTGCTCATTTTTATTCGCTTATGACGTATGGTATTACATTTTGGGGTAACTCTTCCAATTGTCAAAGGGTGTTATGGCAGAGAAAGGGGTGGTTTGGGTAATAAGTTGTGTAAGTTCGCGAAACTCTTGCCGACCTGTTCAATAGTCTCAGTGTTCTGACACTGGCCTCTCAATATATTCTTTACCGTCGTTATTTGTTAACAAAATCAGCTTGTTCCCAAGAATTAGCAGCTTTCATCCAGTTAATGCTAGGCAGAAATCCAGTCTACATTTGGATCGCACTTCCTTGACTCTTGCACAGAAAGGCGTGCAGTGTTCTGCTGCATCCATTTTCAATAAATTATCACAAGAATTCAAAAATCTTACTAGTAATCCACGGAATTTCAAATCTAAACTGAAAAGTTGCCACACGGGTCATTCCCTCTAGTCTGTCGAGGGGTTTCTTGAAAAATTAAGCTGATTCATGTGTTACATAGTTCCTTGCGTTTACATACAGTTACAGTTTGACTTCTTCTTATTATTCATAAACAGTTTATACTATTTGTTATTACTTTTCTGTCGTAATTTCATGCACTGATAAGTTCCAGGACCATAGAAATTAGCTGCTCAAGTTGGTCCTACGGAACTATACACGTAAAATAAAAAAAATATATCTAATACTCAAAAGAACTATTAATACAAACTGAAACAAAATGAATGTTCCCTTTTGTTTGTATGATTATTTATTGCGTCCAAAATCGCTTAAGATTACAGTTCACATTATCGCTTTCAGCACTTGACTGCCATCTTCAGGTGTGAATAATTTGTTAACAGCTTCGTCAAGATGAATAATATTTCCAGTTACGCATTCTGAATATCATGAAGGCTTATAAAATTTACACACATGGAAATCACGGGACCAGTTGTAAGGCTTTTCCTTTTTAAGTCACGACAGGTTCTCTTGTTTGTTTCCAGTAATCGCATCTGATGGTGGGCATTTGTTAGTCCGAAACTGGACGTGACTTAAAACAAAAAGCCTTAAAACCGAAGCGGTGATTTTCATATCTATTACGATGCTTATTGCTCTCTGAATTTGTTTAACTTGTAGTGAAATTGAAGTAGATAATCACAGTGAATTGCAGGGATAGAGGTTACAGCTAGCAGTCGGAATAAATTAATAATTGTTTCCTTTTACTGCCACTCCCCCTTTCCCCCCTCCCCCCCCCCCCACTCCTCCCCGACTCAGATGATAAAGTTGCTGAACAGCTCAAAGAAAACTCTAATCTCATTTCAAATAGACTCCACCTAGATCTACCCTTCACATGTTGGCGAAAATACATTCGAAGAGTAAATAGTGACGAAAACATACGTGACCTCTTAGCAATAAATAATCCTTAGCAAATAGGGAGCATTATGATGGAGATAGGATTTAGTGACCACAAGGTTGTTGTAGCCAGACCGAAAGCCGTAAATCCAAATCTATCAAAAATAAAAGGAAAATTACATCTATTTAAAAAAAAGCAGGTAAATATTCGCTTGACGCCTTTCTAACAGACAGTCTCCAATCCTTCCGATCTGACTATGTAACGGCAGTCCAGGATGTGATTAAAACTCAAAGAAATAGTATCGACTGCGGCTGAGAGATATATATACCAGGTAAGTCAATAAGAGACGGTACTAATTCCCCATGGTACACACAACAAGTCAGAAAACTGTCACAGAACCAACGACAAAAGTACGCCAAATTCAAAAGAACGCAATGTCCCCCTTATTGGCAAAGTTTTACAGAAGCTCGAAATCTAGCGCGAACTTCAGTGCGAGATGCTTTCAGTAGCTTCTATAAGGAAATTCTGTCTCGAAATCTGGCAAGAAACGCGAAGACATTCTGGTCATATGTAAGGCACACCAGCGGCAGCATCTTCAATGTGCTATTACAGTAGTAATGTCACCGATGACAATACCACTAAAACAGAGTTAGCAACATGATTTTGCGATACTTCTTCACCAAATAAGACGAAGCATATATTCCAGAATTCGAATCAGAAGAATTCCCAACACCAGTAACTTAGAAGTAGATATCCTCGGTGTAGAGAAGCAGCTTAAATTACTTAATAAAGACAAGACCTTCGGTCCATGTTGTACTCCGGTCAGATTACTTTTTAAGTATGTTGATACAATCAGCTTTATACTTAACAATCATATGGAACTTCTCGCTCGACAAAAAATACTCAAGAAAGGAAATAGGAGTAATTCGCTGAATTAGAGACCATATCACTAACGTCGATTTGCAGTAGGATTCTGGAAGATACACTGTGTTCGACCATTATGAACTACCTGAAAGAAAGCCATTTATTGACAAATAGTCAGCACGGATTCAGAAAATATCGTTCTTGTGAAACAAATTAGCTCTTTATTCTTACAAAGTAATGTGTGCTATCGACAGGGAATGTCAAATTGGTTCCATATTTTTAAATTTCCAGAAGGCTTTTGACTCCGTTCGTCACAAGAAACTTCTAATCATATTGCCTATGGAGTATCGTCTCAGTTGCGCGACTGGACTCGTGAGTCGTATCAGTAATATCGCAGTCCATAGTAGCTGACGGAAAGCCGTCGAGTAAAAAAGAAGTAATACCTGACGTTCCCCAAGGAAGTGTTGTAGGTCCTCTGCTGTTCCTGATCCACATAAACAATATAGGAGACTACCTGGGCAGTCCTCTTAGATTTTTTGCAGGTGATGCTCTCATTTACCATCTTGTAAAGTACCCGATGACCAAAACCAAATGCAAAATGATTTAGGTGTGGCAAGTGGCAATTGACTCTAAATAATGAAAAGTGTGAAGTCATCCATATGAGAACGAAAAGAAAACGGCTAAAGTGCGGTTACACAATGAATGACACAAATCTAAAGCCTGTAAATTCAATTAAATGGTTATCGATTACAGCTACAAATAATTTAAATTGGAACGATGACATAGATAATGCTGCGGGGAAAGCGATCCAAAGACTGCGAATTATTGGCAGAAGACTTAAAAGTGCAACAGGTCTACTAAAGAGATTACATACACCAGTCTTGTCCGGCCTGTGCTGTGTGGGATCCACATCAGATGGCACAGACGGAGGACATCGAGAAAGTTCAAAGAAGGGCAGCTCGTTTTGTATGATCGCGAAATGGGGAGAGAGAGCGATGGATACGATGCACGAACTGGGATGGTAACTATTAAAACAAAGACATTTTTCAATGCGATAGGAACTTGTCGTGAAATTTCAGTCACTGTCTTTCTCCTACGATTGCGTAAGTATTTTCTTGGCGTCCAGTTACATAGGGAGAACTGATTGTCATAACAAAATAATAGAAATCAGACTCGCACAGAAAGATTTAAGTGATCGTTTTTCTTGCGCTCCGTTGGTGTGTGAAGCGGTAGGGAGGTACCTGTAGGTGGTTCGATGAGCCCTCTGCCAGGCACTTAATTGTGAATTGTGGAATAATTATGTAGATGTTCAGTTGTGAATTTTGCCCCCTCCCCCCCCCCCCCCAACAGGATTGCTTGCTTATAAATTTGTCAGTGAATACATCACATGTTAAGACTGTATGTATATAGTTTCCAAAGCATAGTTTGACTGCATTCCCTGAAGATAGGCGACAAAGTAATACGGATCGTTGTTCATGCTGTTACACGGTGGGCAACAGTGGTGGTCATTTTTGAGTTTTCCGTGTGCAGGGCTGTCGTCTGGTCTCTACGACATAAAGTCATACTCGCCTTATGTCGTATTCGTACTAACTATCCAACCTAGGAAGTAGAAGCGAAGGTTAGTTGTTATTCTCTTATCTCGTAGGGCGTCTAATTTTCATCGTTTTTGCATTTTTAAAATTTACTTTATTGAATGTTATGAGAAAAGGCACGTAAGTTTCGTAAAACTCTTGAGTGATATTCAACCTATTCCAGGGTTCCACGGAACACAGTATTAAAAATATTAGTCTAGAAGCCTCCCTATGGATTCGTCGAACCACATGCGAACAGAGATGGCAGTGTGAACTCAGATATAGTCATACCTTGTTAGGGACCTACTTCCGTAGTCCAGGGTGTACTAGGCCAGCTAAAGTAAAAGTATAATACGTATGATAATTCTTCGCTCGAAAATAAGAAAAAACCAAAGGCATACACTGAAGAACAATTAAAAATTAACATTTTGTATCGCTCCAATTACGTACGTTTTTTAATAGCCAGATAAATTATGAACTTCAAATGGAAATGAGGATAATGAATCTTAAAGTGTTGCTGAATGATGAAAGAAGTAGAAAAAATCCTTTTATTAAGAATTTAAAAAATCATGTACACTGCAAAATACGTCGAGCTTCGCGTTCCGGAGAATGCAGTACCCGGGGAAACTTGTGAAAGCACTGGAGGTGGGGAAGAGACACGGCACCAACAACCAGCAGTTGTTTTCCACTGAGGCAAGACAAGAATATGCCGCTGTAACGCAGTCAGAGCTATTTCTAATGTGGCGGGATGCCTAAGAGACAGCACGTTCCAGATCCACAAGAGAAAGGTTTGTTAACAAATCAACAGGACATTGACGAAACAAAAACTTCTTTCCACAAAAATTAATAGAAGATTCTCCTAGTCTTGTATTAGCAACGAAGTTTCCCAAGGAAGGGAGTAGAGTGACTTATAGGAAGCTGGCCGAAGGTACTTCTCGGGGACGATTCGGAGAAGTCCTAAGTCCTGCAGCGATGGCGTCTACCAGGCTCTGATTGAAGAGTTAGAATCAGCCGGCACACGATTTGGCCCAGAGCGTCGGCAGAGAACTGCGGGTGAGTGGAACCGAGCCATTGTAAACAGCCGGTGCGCGGAGGTACACTTGTGAATCTATTTCCGCGCACGTGACTCGTCAGAGGGAAGTAGAACCCGGCGAGGTGGCCATCTGGTGGCGCTTGCCCTACCCCCTAACAATTTCGCAATGACTGTCGCCGATGGTCGAAGTCCTGGGAGGCGACGCCTCGTCGTTATGCATGTATGCGATGCTTCTCCGTCCGAAGGGTTGCCGATACTACAGGCGTACGGCTGGTAAATGACACTCAATCGTACTGTCTTCGTTCTGGACTAACGATTCATAATTGCGCCAAGGCCGTGGTAGTTATAATTAAGATGTTTAAATTCTGACATATAGTTAGGTCTACGCGGCGCAGTGCCTGTAGAATTATTGGTGATTATGTTGTGTTTTAAGTCAACGATCATTGGTTTGTTTCCCTAATTAACGGATATACAAGTGGTTATTTATTTTTAGTAGCTTTTCACAAAGTGTACTTTATAAATCACTGCGTTAAGCTAACAAGACAAACGTTTTTTCTTTGGTTTAATGCTTTGCTTCCAATTGTGTTGTTAACGGCGCTTGTAGCTACAGAACATTTTTGTACGCAGTCAGATGCTAAACCTACAGCAGCAGTTATGATTTTTATGTTGGTTACTTAATTTTCCCACGAGATTTTTACTTATTATCGTTATTGCGGTGATTCACCAGAGTCAGATTATAAAATTAAATTAGTACTGAACTTTAGCGCTCGGGATAGGAGGCAATCTTGAATAACATTAGAATGATCTCTATCTCCTTTTTAAGAAAGAGAGATGCCACAATTTTAAAGACATTGGTAGAAGGCTGTGATTCAGGGCATTATGCACCGACTACGAACCGTATGGTGAGCTTGGGAACGCTAAGCCCATATCAATATATACTGTGGAGCTGTCTGTAGTCTTTAATAGATGTCTTACCTCAGCGAAGCTATTCTACTCGTTTTAACTACTTTACCTACATTGCGGCTTCTCTTAAACACGATGTTTCATTGCTTCAATTCTGATGGATGAGTAGGAGAAGTGAAATGACTTTTTAATTCGTTTTATGATGATCGCACAGCTGCTCTCGTACCGATAGGACAAAACAAACAAGTATAGGGAAGTACTCCATTTCACAAAATGGAAGTAATGTTTTTAGAAAATCTTTGATTGCGTCATTAATGATTCAGATAATAAAAGTACTGTACCATCTACGTTATTTCATGTGCATCAAAAGGCGTTTCAAGAATTTATTCTCATTTTCAAGTGTTGTTGGCGTTACAGTAGGGCCCCGGCAATTATAGCCCTGGTATTTCGATGTAAGTTGGCTGTTTAGGTTTTTTTATTTGTAATACCACCACTCTATGAAAATCACTGTCTGTGCTGTGGGCAGTTTGTGGCTGGTTGGCATTGTTGTAATACTCGCCATTGTAGTGTTGGGCAGCGGCAGCTGGATGTGAACAGCGCGTAGCGTTGCGCAGTTGGAGGTGAGCCGGTAGCAATAGTGGATGTGGGGAGAGAGATGGCGGAGTTTTGAAATCTGTAAGACTGGATATACATTATGGCTTTTGATCACTATTGAGGTAAATACATTGTTTGTTCTCTATCAAAATCTTTCATTTGCCAACTAGGCCTATCAGTAGTTAGTGCCTTCAGTAGTTTGAATCTATTATTTAGCTGGCAGTAGTGGCGCTCGCTGTATTGCAGTAGTTCGAGTAACGAAGATTTTTGTGAGGTAAGTGATTTGTGAAACGTATAGGTTAATGTTAGTCAGGGCCATTCTCTTGTAGGGATTACTGAAAGTCAGATTGCGTTGCGCAAAAAAAATATTGTGTTTCAGTTTAAGCACAGTCTTGTATAATTTTTCCAAGGGGACGTTTCATCGAGATTCCGTGAAAATCGCTCTAGCCTTAAGAAAATTAAAATTTTACATAAAGCTAGAGTAAAAACCCGTCTTTATACACTATGTGATCAAAAGTATCCGGACACCCCCAAAACATACGCTTTTCATATTAGGTGCATTGTCCTGCCACCTACTGCCAGGTACTCCATATCAGAGACCTCAGTAATCATTGACTAATGAGAGAGAGCAATATGGGGCGTTCCGCGGAACTCACGGACTTTGAACGTGGTCAGGTGATTGGGTGTCACTTCTGTCTTACGTCTGTACACGTGTTTTACACACTCCTAAACATCCTTTTCGATCTGATAGTGAAGTGGAAACGTGAAGGGACACGTACAGCACAAAAACGTGACAGTTAGGCGGGAGGTGAGAAGATTTGGATTTCATGCGACTGCTCATAAGCCACAAATGACGCCGCTAAAAGTCAAACGACGCCTTGCTTGGCCTGAGGAGCGTAAACATTGGACGATTGTACAGTGGAAAAATGTTCTGTGGAGTGACGAATCACGGTACACAGTGTGGCGATCCGACGGCAGGGTGTGGGTATGGCGAATGCCCGGTGAACGTCATCTGACAGTGCGTATAGTGCCAAAAGTAAAATTCAGTGACGGTGGTGTTATGGTGTGGTTGCGTTTTCCAAAGAGTTGGCTTGCACCCCTTGTTTTGCGTTGCACTATCACAGCACAGGCCTACATTGATGTTTTAAGCACCTTCTTGCTTCCCACTGTTGAAGAGCAATTCGGGGATGGCGATTGCATCTTTCAACACGATCGAGCACCTGCTCGTAATGCACGGCCTGTGGTGGAGTGGTTACACGAAAATAACATCCTGTGATGGACTGGCCTGCTCAGTGTCCTGACCTGAATCCTACAGAATACCTCTGGGATTTTTTGGATCGCCGACTTCGTGCCAGTTCTCACCGACCGACATCGATACTTCTACTCATTGCAGCACTCCGTGAAGAATGGGCTGTGCGACCGAACCGTCGAATCCTTCCATCAGTAAATGGGGTATGTTCTCAACTGACATATAGAATTACTTAAGTGACGTTACTTGAAAGGTTACTCAGAAAAATTTAAGTTAACTATAAATAGGCGACTCATTCTGGTGGGACCATTGCTCTTTTCAACATTCTTATACGCTAAAGTATTCTACAACAACAAAAAATTGTAAATGAAAGAGGCGATAATGGCCTCAGTCTGATTTCACTATACTATGTTGGAGGTTACTACACTTTACAATGAACAACATGCGTCGTAATTTTACTCATTACTATATTCTGTCCTCTGTACTTGCATAAAAGAAAACTGGTATTCTCCTTTTACATTTATACAAAGTTCGAATTAACAATTGCAAGCAGTCTTGCCTTGGGTAGACGTGTCGGTGCTGGTGGTGAGATGCATGTGGCTAACGCAGCTCTTCACGCCTCATGCCCTTAATGTCGGCTGGAACTACGAGCAGTAGCACTCGTATAAGCTACTGCACGTCCGCCATAAAATCTGGGCGCAGGAACTCTTACAATCAGCCCCAGTGGGATGAAGGCGGCTTCGATAATCATTCGTCGCGTTTTACTCCACAAACGGTGACGATATTCGCCTCTTCGCTGTTGCACAATCACTTTTGCGTGAGCACAGTTACACACGTCCGATGACGTCAGCCCTCCCCAAGCCATTCTATTGTTCAGTGCCTCTGTCTCCAGCTACCCCTAGCCACGCTCGTATCACAAAGAGTGGGGCGTTCCCCTACCACCTTTTTACCGAAATCATTTAGTATTTAAGAACATTTATATTTATTACCCCGGTGTTCATACCAGTCATAATAATTTACTTCTAGCGCTTTACAACATTAAATTATACAGTAACAACTTATAATTACCAAGAAAAAGAATACATTTGTCTCCGAGAGCTTAGTGCATTGTCTGACAGGTAGCGCTAATTCCCGATTTCGCCAATAGATGACATCAGGGTGCACTCACTGGCAGTCTCACACCAGCGCGCCCGTTTCCGACGCGCGGGCTCCAAGTTACTGGCAGCCTACCATCATTTCAGTTCCGTTACAGCTACCATTCCCCAAGAAACTTTCCAGTACCTGATTGAACGTATGCCTGTAAAAGTGGAAGCTGTCATAAAGGGTAAGGATGGGCCAACACCATATTGAATTTCAACATTACTGTAGGAGGGTGCCACGAACTTGTACGTCATTTTCAGCCAGGTGTCCGGATACTTTTGATAACATAGTGTACGTTGTGCGCTTGTACGTTTTTCGCACTTTCGAATGTGTTACATTCTCAACTTTCTTTCAGTTTCCCATGCACAATACAGATGAAACTGTCCCACCTAAGGTTTCCGTTCATAATGTACAGAGAACCTTGGCCTCAGACTGCTAATGCATTTCTATTGCATATGGATAGGTACCATTAGATTTAGAGGAGTGCACTTGCTATTTCTTTGTCGGCCCCTCACTGTGTGGGACCGTCTGAAAATCAGTTGTTGCAGTGGATACAATCCTTATTGTTACCCCTTGTTGTGTCTTCCCAGCAACAGTGGTCACTAAAATACAGTAAGCCTAAGTAACAATACATGTACATTTTACAACATCGGCTGACCATATGCACTGTAATTGGTTGTGTAGTAACATCTGTACTGAAGTGAGCCCATTTGTTTCGCGTTAATTTTAAAGTGTTGTATGTATATAAAGTAAACTGCTCATATATAACTGTGTATTTCTTAATGTTTTATTCGAAAATTGCAACGAGTGGTAGGAGTAAGAGAAAGTTTGTGCCACTGAGTGTGAATCTGCAGGCTCTAAAAAGACTGTACGAAGGAGAAACATTGAAAAACTTGGTGCTGAGTATGGTTCGATTAATAGACAGTAGACATTGTCGTATAATCAGAGACAAAACTGATATGTTTTGATCAAAGTGTTCTGTTTCGTCGCCGGCCGCGGTGGTCTCGCGGTTCTAGGCGCTCAGTCCGGAGCCGCGCGACTGCTACGGTCGCAGGTTCGAATCCTGCCTCGGGAATGAATGTGTGTGATGTCCTTAGGTTAGTTAGGTTTAAGTAGTTCTAAGTTCTAGGGGACTGATGACCTAAGATGTTAAGTCCCATAGTGCTCAGAGCCATTTGAACTATTTTTTTTTGTTCTGTTTCGTCATTTGAATGGAAGTCAACGAAGAAATCTGAGTACGAAAAAAAGGGTGAAGCTTTGTTCGTCTGATTTACTCAACGAAGACAAAAATGAAATCCAATTCCAGGGCCTATTCTGGAAGAAAAAGCTTTTTTTTTTTTTAGAAATGCCTTAAAGGAAGGTGAGGATGATTTTACTGAAAGTTCAGGATGAACAGATAGGTGGAAGAAGCGATAGGGCGTAATGTAGACTGAAATTTGCGGTGAAAAACTTTCTGCGCATTCTCAAACTGTTACACAATTTTGTGAGAAGCTTAGAAAAATTATTCAGGATGAATAGCTTACTGCTGATCAACTGTGTAACTGTGATGAAACAGGACTAACTTGCAAAACACTTCCATCTAAAACTCTGCGCTCAAAAGAAGAAAAAGCTGCCTCGGGCTACAAAAAAAGTAAAGAGAGGTTAACAGTTTTTGCCGCATCGAATGCAAGTGGAGACCGTAAACTGAAGCTACTGTTAATATGGAAGTCTACTAAGGCAAGACGTTTACAAAACTGTCGCTGATTCTGCGCTGCCTGTTACATTTGTCCTCCAAAAATCTGCTTGGATGGACAAAAATATCTTTAAGAAACCGTTTATCGAAAGTTTTGTTCCAGAGACCAAAAGGTACTTGAAGAAAAAGTGCTTACATTCTAAAGCAGTCTTAACGCTTGACAACGCTGGTATACAGCCTGATGAGGAAGAAATACAATGTGACATTCGCGCTTTGTTCTTATCCCATAACTTGACGAGTTTAAAACAGCCTGCGGGTCAAGGCATTTTACAATGATTGAAGAAAAGGTATCGTCGTTGTTTGCTTCAGACGCTTCTACAAACAACAGACGGTCAAGGAACCATCAAAGAACTTCTAAAAAAACTTTGATATAAGACTTAGTTTACTGGATAGCCTCTTAATGGTCTGAAATAAAGGCGGAGACACTATAAAGTCTTGGAATCAAATTTTACGTACAGTACAGACGAAGATGACCTACCGTTGTCAGGATTGACGAAATAGCTTGCTGGATGTGAAAACGCGAATGCAAGTGATAAATATTGATGAATAGTTTGAAGTGACCGATCTTGCAGTTGTTGTAATGGTTAATGAACCAGCTGAAGACAGTGATGACGAGGAACTGCCTGGAGCGGAAACTACCCCAGCTGACACCATGCTTCTTAGAAGATGGCGCGACATTGCTGCTAAAAAATGAGGTTCTATTTTAAAACAAAGGACTATGGACAATTTCTTTTTAATGTAACTTACATTTTTGCAACTTGGAAATGTGTGCCCATGTATGTGCATATAACACAGGTATGTGGAATATTGTTTTTCATTTATTTTTTAATCATTATTGTGCCCATTAAACATGCATTCATTATTGACCCACTGAATTGATGATATTTCCGTATTATCCGAGTTTTTTGTAATTCGATGTAGCCTCAGCCCCAATTAGCTCGAATTACCGGGGCTCTGCTGTATATAATTTTCCACACCTGTATGTGTTGTTTTGCGTCACGTTCCCTGCAGTCATCTTTTCAGTTTCGTTAGCTGCCAGAAAGCCCTTGAGTCTTTAAAGATTCAAACGCCCATGTTTAAAAGAGCATCAAACGTCTGTTTACTATATAAACCGGTTACTGTGTTAAGTATTTGATGTTAAGCAAGTAACCGAGATAAAGTTCAGAAAAGGTTTGAAATTATGTTTAAAGTTTATGGAAGCCACTACGTGCTCTCATTATGAAACACTGAATGAATGTAATACGGGTATTTTGGGCTCCATTTTCACCTAAAGCAGTTTCTTCATGCATCTCAATGTCTATGACGTCATATCTCCTGAGCTGTGTGTCGTACAGTGATATAATTTTGCAGGTGGTGTATGTGCATACTGACTGCATAATGTGTTGTGAATAGAGTCAGTGATAGAGAAGTAATAAATTAAAACATCATGCCTAATGCTGAAGTTTTACTGCATGACCAGCAAGAAGGTAACAAGCGATGAACATTTTCCTTCCGTCACTTTTGCGGTGCAGGGGGGGGGGGGGGGGGGGATGGGGGGGAGGGAGGGGGAGGAGGCGTCAGCGATAAAAGTTTCGCAAAGGTTTCAAATTATGTTTTAAGTTTGTTACACGTCGGTAAGTGCTGTCATTGACAAATACTGGATGAATAAATTCGAATAAAGTCCAGTTATTTGTGCGCCATCAGCAACACTGCCTCAAAACAAAAATACACAGTTTCTCCCATTGTGTTAAACTTTTAACACAATGATTAGATTATGACAGTATACTAATTTTCAAATTAAAATTGTACATGTTAATCCTTACATTCTGACAATATTTTAAATTTTTAAATTTGGTCAAAATTTACGCGGAATATATATTTTTTGGCCTCTGTAAGCTGTTAGAGGCAGCTTGCAACTGGAATCGCGTTCGAGGTTCCGGTATATTCGCTTGGTGATAGAGATACGGGGTGTGGCACTTAAATTCGGACAAATTTCAATTAGAATTTCTCGCCATATCGTAGTTCCGCCGGAGGCCGCGATTGGCGTTCTTGATAATCATAAGCATCCAGTAAACAGACAGAACCTCAGAATGGCCGAGAAGTTCCGGACAAATAGGGAGTACAACCGCAGAGCCGCGATTATCGAAAGTCTTCGCGCTGGGCGTTTGCCCACGGAAATACTCTACTGGCCATTAAAATTGCTACATCAAGAGGAAATGCAGGTGATAAACGGATGTTCATTGGACAAATATATTATACTAGAACTGACATGTGATACAATTTTTACGCAATTTGGGTGCATAGGTTCTGAGAAATCAGTACGCAGAACAACCACCTCTGGCCCTAATAACGGCCTTGATATGCCTGGGCATTGAGTCAAACAGAGCTTGGATGGTGTGTGCAGGTACAGCTGTCCATGCAGCTTCAACACGATGCCAGAGTTCGTCGAGAGTAGTGACTGCTGTATTGTGACGAGCCAGTTGCTCCGCCACCATTGACCAGACGTTTCCAGTTGGTGAGAGATCTGGAGAATGTGCTGGCCAGGGCAGCAGTCGAACATTTTCTGTATCCAGAAAGGCCAGCACAGCACCTGCAACATGCGGTCGTGCATTATCCTGCTGAAATGTAGGGTTTCACAGGGATCGAATGAAGGGTAGAGCCACGGGTCGTAACACATCTGAAATATGAGGTCCACTGTTCAAAGTGCCGTCAATGCGAACAAGACGTGATTGAGAAGTGTAACCAATGGCATCCCTTACCATCAAGCCGGGTGATACGCCACTATGGCGATGACGAATACACGCTTCCAATGTGCGTTTACCGCGATGTCACCAAACACAGATGCGACCATCATGATGCTGTGAATAGAACCTGGATTCATGCGAAAAAAAGACTTTTTGCCATTCGTGCACCCAGGCCCGTCGTTGAGTACACCATCGCAGGCGCTCCTGTCTGTGATGCAGCGTCAAGGGTAACCGCAGCCATGGTCTCCGAGCTGATAGTCCATGCTGCTGCAAACGTCGTCGAGCTGCTTGTGCAGATGGTTGTTGTCTTGCAAACGTCCCCGTCTGTTGACTCACGGATCGAGACGTGGCTGCACGATCCGTTACAGGCCTGCGGATAAGATGCCTGTCATCTCGACTTGGGATCCAGCACGACGTTCCGTATCACCCTCCTGAACCCACTGATTCCATTTTCTGCTAACAGTCATTGGATCTCGACCAACGCGAGCAGCAATGTCGCGATACGATAAACCGCAATCGCAATAGGCTACAATCCGACTTTTATCAAAGTCGGAAACGTGATGCTACGCATTTCTCCTCCTTACACGCCACATCACAACAACGTTTCACCAGGTAACGCCGGTCAACTGCTGTTTGTGTATGAGAAATCGGTTGAAACTTTCCTCATGTCAGCACGTTGCAGGTGTCGCCACCGGCGCCAACCTTGTGTGAATGCTCTGAAAAGCTAATCATTTGCATATCACAGCATCTTCTTCCTGTCGGTTAAATTTCGCGTCTGTAACACGTCATCTTCGTGGTGTAGCAATTTTAATGGCCAGTAGTGTAGTTTGATTCTTCGGGTGCACGAGATCAACTGTTTACGACATTGTGACCAAATATAATGCTTCGGACGAGTTTGGGGAGGAAACCTCATTCAAAGAAACGCGCGTCACGAACTGCGGCAGTCATTGAAAACGCTCAGCCGCTGATTTAGGAGGACACGGGGCTATCGCTAAGGAAATTGGCGTCATTATTGAATGTCAGCGAGCGAACAATGCGTCGGATGGCAGAGGAGGAGCTCATATGAGCCAGTTTGTCCAAAACTGACTCTCGGATCACGTTGACGTGTTCTGGTCAAAGGAGTTCTGGCACCCGATTAGCCCGCATTTGAACCCTCGACTACTAAGTTTGGAGCGTAGTCGAAAGAGTTTCTAATAACACGTGGCACTCTAATATCGCATCTCTACGCACCGTTATCGAATCAGCATTCGCGAATATGGACAGCGCTGTTTTAAAGAGTGCGTGCGATCGCTTCGGGAAGAGATTGGAGGCTGCAATTGCGGGTGAGAGGGATTACATCGAGTCATGTTAGTCTTGTAAGATACCAATACTTATGTGTAAAAGGATTTTCATTTTCATATGTATTTTATTTTGATAAATTTCCTTTTTTAAAAAAAGTTTCATTATGTCCGGTTTTAAGCGCCGCACTCTGTAGCTCCTCCTCCTCCATCTGAAATTCAAAGGAGTGCCATCATATCATTCACGGTGTTTGTTTACGTTAAATGATAACATAACACATCTCTGTTTATATACATAACACACGTGTGTTGCGTTACCATCTAATGTAAACAAACACTGTGAATGAGGGTTGCCTGTCTGTGAATGTCTGTGTGGGTAAGGAGACACGGTGAATTGGGAATACGAGAAGACGACGGCAGAGAAAGAAGGAAAGAATATTTGGATTAAACGTCAGTTGGTTACATTGTCATATCTGCAATGTTGGACGGGGATTTGAATGCGGTTCACCCGAATGCGAATCTAGTGTCTTTCCACTGCGCTACCTTGCTCGGTGCAAAGAAAGAGCGGCCGAACGACGCACACACACACACACACACACACACACACACACACACACACACACACACACACACACATATATATATATATATATATATATATATGGCTTAAAGGAGCTCTCAACTGTATCAAGATTAAAGTTGTTAGTGATGTGACACATTATTACAGTAATGCGGCATCACTAGGAGGGTATAAAGCTATTGATAATATTGCCATTAGTACGAAGAATGGAGTAGGTGCATTTCCCTATACATTTAGTGATGCCGATTGTCGCTTAAATCTGAATACCACACTTATTAAAGAAGCAACTGCCAGTTTTGGCGTTTTAGGCTACATACCACTAAATTTGTCAGAAGTGGTCGATTCCGCTCACAAGTACTCGTTATTAAAATTTTTATCAGAACATCTGATTTTTCAAATTTATTAAACTGTTACGTTGTGAATAGCTGCCATCTCTGTAACGTCCATAAACTGTAAAGCTTCTCGAATTTCACGTAGATGTTATCCCCCATTAAAGTTCATCCAAATACTTTCAAATCCTCGTTCTCGCTTACGAAACTTCTTCAGGGGAACGCCTCTATCCACCCTTCAGTTCTCGTTCCTCTAGTCTGCCTTTTTTTCTGTACATCCGTTGTCCTCGTGTACAGCAGATAACATGTAGCTGCAGGTATCGCTCACCAAACAGATCTACAGCACCACCATTATGAGCCGAGAAGAAAACAATATAACCCCAGCAAGAGATTCTGTCAAGTGGACTTCACATATCGCAACATCGACATACGTCTGCTTTAAAGTCCTTTCACCAACACCGTATTACTGTTTCTTTTGCCTTACTGACCGTAATAAAACCGCAAACCCTCGCGTACTTGTATTACACCTTACTGTCCCTCCCTCTACTATCAATCGCCTCATTTTCCATTTCACAACTCAGATTATAATGGTGCTAGCTGAGAATAGCATTTGATACACTCGTTTACAATAAATTATTACAGCGTACAATTTTCATAGCAAAGCATTTTTACTGGCAACTCTTTACATAACGAAATACGTTCGTAAATAAATTACATTTGTATGGACAAAAACGAAAATAATTTATACTTGGAACAACAAAAAAATTTGTTAATTAACACCACCGCACGTTACTCGGAATAGATAATCGGAGGCAGACAAAATGTTCCGTCACGTGGTATGGGCCGTTTGCAGCAGCGCGAGATACGAGTATATAGACAGCCTTCTGCAAGGCCACATCAGTGTGCACAGTGTACATCAGACAAGTATGTCTTCCCCGCCGTTATACGTCACTGTAATTGCGCTAGAGATTTACGTACTCTGTTTTACAGTCTACATCTACATTTATACTCCGCAAGTCACCCAAAGAAGAAATAAAAACTCTGAGGTTTGCCGATGAAATTGTAATTCTGTCAGAGACAGCAAAGGACTTGGAAGAGCAGTTGAATGGAATGGACAGTATCTTGAAAGGAAGATATAAGATGAACATCAACGAAAGCAAAACGAGGATAATGGAATGTAGTCGAATAATGTCGGGTGATGCTGAGGGAATTAGATTAGGAAATGAGACACTTAAAGTAGTAAAGAAGTTTTGCTATTTAGGTAGCAAAATAACTGATGATGGTCGAAGTAGAGAGGATATAAAATGTAGACTGGCAATGGCAAGGAAAGCGTTTCTGAAGAAGAGAAATTTGTTAACATCGAGTGTAGATTTAAGTGTCAGGAAGTCATTTCTGAAAGTATTTGTATGGAGTGTAGCTATGTATGGAAGTGAAACATCGACGATAAATAGTTTGGACAAGAAGAGAATAGAAGCTTTCGAAATGTGGTGCTACAGAAGAATGCTGAAGATTAGATGGGTAGATCACATAACTAATGAGGAAGTATTTAATAGGATTGGGGAGAAGAGAAGTTTGTGGCACAACTTGACCAGGAGAAGGGATCGGTTGGTAGGACATGTTCTGAGGCATCAAGGGATCACCAATTTGGTATTGGAGGGCAGCGTGGAGGGTAAAAATCGTAGAGGGAGACCAAGAGATGAATACACTAAGCGCCGGCCGCGGTGGTCTCGCGGTTCTAGGCGCGCAGTCCGGAACCGTGCGACTGCTACAGTCGCAGGTTCGAATCCTGCCTCGGGCATGGATGAGTGTGATGTCCTTAGGTTAGTTAGGTTTAAGTAGTTCTAAGTTCTAGGGGACTAATGACCACAGCAGTTGAGTCCCATAGTGCTCAGAGCCATTTGAACCAATACACTAAGCAGATTCAGAAGGATGTAGGTTGCAGTAGGTATTGGGAGATGAAGAAGCTTGCACAGGATATAGCATGGAGAGCTGCATCAAACCAGTCTCAGGACTGAAGACCGCAACAACAACAGCCACCCAACGGTGTGTGGCGGTGGGCACTTTACGTGCCACTGACATTACCTTCCTTTCCTGTTCCAGTCGCGTATGGTTCGCGGGAAGAACGACTGTCTGAAAGCCTCCATGCGCGCTCTAATCTCTCTAATTTTACATTCGTGATCTCCTCGGGAGATATAAGTAGGGAGAAGCAATGTATTCGATACCTCATCCAGAAACGCACCCTCTCGAAACCTGGCGAGCAAGCTACACCGCGATGCAGAGCGCCTCTCTTGCAGAGTCTGCCACTTGAGTTTGCTAAACATCTCCGCAACGCTATCACGGTTACCAAATATCCCTGTGACGAAACGAGCCGCTCTTCTTTGGATCTTCCCTATTTCCTCCGTCACCCCGATCTGGTACGGATCCCACACTGATGAGCAATATTCAAGTATAGGTCGAACGAGTGTTTTGAAAGCCACCTCCTTTGTTGATGGACTACATTTTCTAAGGACTCTCCCAATGAATCACAACCTGGTACCCGGCTTACCAACAATTAATTTTATATGATCATTCCACTTCAAATCGTTCCGCACTCATACTCCCAGATATTTTACAGAAGTACCTGCTACCAGTGTTTGTTCCGCCATCATATAATCATACAATAAAGGATCCTTCTTTCTATGTATTCGCAATACATTACATTTCTCTATGTTAAGGGTCAGTTGCCACTCCCTGCACGAAGTGCCTATCCGCTGTAGATCTTCCTGCACTTCGCTACAATTTTCTATTGCTGCAACTTCTCTGTATACTACAGCATCATCCGCGAAAAGCCGCATGGAACTTCCGACACTATCTACTAGGTCATTTACATATATCTTCAATCCAGCCACATAGCTGGTCTGATATTCCGTAGGCTCTTACTTTGTCTATCAGGCGACAGTGTATCGAACGCCTTCCGGAAGTCAACGAAAAATAGCATCTGCCTGGGAGCCTGTATCTAATATTTTCTGGGTCTCATGAACAAATAAAGCGAGTTGGGTCTCACACGATCGCTGTTTCCGGAATCCATGTTGATTCCTGCGGAGTAGATTCTGGGTTTCCAAAAACGACATGATACTCGAGCAAAAAACATGTTCTAAAATTCTACAACAGATCGACGTCAGAGATATAGGTCTATAGTTTTGCGCATCTGCTCGACGACCCTTCTTGAAGACTGGGACTACCTGTGCTCTTTTCCAATCATTTGGAACCTTCCGTTCCTCTAGAGACTTGCGGTACACGGCTGTTAGAAAGAGGGCAAGTTCTTTCGAGTACTCTGTGTAGAATCGAATTGGTATCCCGTCAGGTCCAGTGGATTTCCCTCTGTTGAGTGATTCCAGTTGCTTTTCTATTCGTTGGACACTTATTTCGATGTCAGTCATTTTTTCGTTTGTGCAAGGATTTAGACAAGGAACTGCAGTGCGGTCTTCCTCTGTGAAACAGCTTTGGAAAAAGGTGTTTAGTATTTCAGCTTTACGCGTGTCATCCTCTGTTTCAATGCCATCATCATCCCGGAGTGTCTGGATATGCTGTTTCGAGCCACTTACTGATTTAACGTAAGACCAGAACTTCCTAGGATTTTCTGTCAAATCGGTATATAGAATTTTACTTTCGAATTCACTGAACGCTTCACGCATAGCCCTCCTTACGCTCACTTTGACATCGTTTAGCTTCTGTTTGTCTGAGAGGTTTTGGCTGCGTTTAAACTTGGAGTGAAGCTCTCTTTGCTTTCGCAGTAGTTTCCTAACTTTGTTGTTGTACCACGATGGGTTTTTCCCGTCCCTCACAGTCTTACTCGACACTTACCTGTCCAAAACGCATTTTACGATTGCCTTGAACTTTTTCTTTAAACACTCAACATTGCCAATGTCGGAACAGAAATTTTCGTTTTGATCTGTTAGGTAGTCTGAAATCTGCCTTCTATTACTCTTGCTAAACAGAGAAACCTTCCTCCCTTTTTTATATTCCTATTAACTTCCATATTCAGGGGTGCTACAACGGCCTTATGATCACTGATTCCTTGTTCCGCACATACAGAGTCGAAAAGTTCGGGCCTGTTTGTTATCAAAAGGTCTAAGATGTTATCTCCACGAGTCGGTTCTCTGTTTAATTGCTCGAGGTAATTTTCGGCTAGTGCACTCAGTATAATGTCGCTCGATGCTCTGTCCCTACCACCCGTCCTAAACATCTGAGTGTCCCAGTCTATATCTGGTAAATTGAAATCTCCACCTAAGACTATAACATGCTGAGAAAATTTATGTGAAATGTATTCCAGTACGGTGATTTCTTCGAAGTCCATGTTGTATGATAAGGCATGGTCGCCTGTTGGGGCCTGCTCTGTCATTCGCTCTCTTCCAATTGCTACCGATGATGGCAGCATCAGAACGTTCAAAGAACATCGGCTTTTCCGTGCTACTTGTTCCCAGTTACTGGGATATAGAGACAGTGTCTTTATAGCAGAATTGCTTTGTCAGGCAGTTAGGAGAGGTTTTATCGGGAGAGAGCACTTTTGTTCCCGTCCGCATAATTTGCAACGCCTTCTATGTTTGTTGCGTCAACTGAAGCGAGAAGAATAACGCTGCAGCCTTGTGCGAGTGATGCAGAAAAGGCCCCTGATTTCCGATGGCTGGTTCACATGATTTATGCTGATAATCCTCTATTATAGTTTTCAGCATTTGAAAGATTTAGAGATATGTATCTGCAATTAGACGTGTATATACTGAGATACAAGTGTTGTCTTTGTTGTTGTTTAATCTTCAGACCGAAGACCGGTTTGATCCAGCTCTTCACGTCAGTCTGTCCTGTGTAGTAACTCTACATATCTACTGCGACCAATATACATTTCAACTTGCTTGTTGTTGTATTCTATCGTTGGTCTCCTCTTCAATTGATTCACCTCCACCACCCTCTCCCCCAAACGTACCTCCATTACCAAACTGACGACCCCTTCATGCCTTAGAGTTTGTCTTCTTTTAATTAGGCTTTGCCTTAAATTTCTTTTTTCTCAAATTCTATTCAATACCACCTGATTAGTTATTCGATATACCCATCAAATCTTTAACATGCTTCTGTACCACCACAAAAACTACTCTTCTTGTCTAAGGTGTTTACTGTCTACGTTTCACTCCCGTGCAAAGCTGCCTTCAGAAAAGATCTCCTAACACTTGAATGTATATTTCATGCTAATAAATTTATCTTTTTCAGAAATGCATCTCTTGCTGCTGCCACTCGGCATTTTATGTCTTCTCTGCTTCGAGCATCATCATTTATTTTTCTGTCCGAATAACAACATTAATACACTACTCTTTTAGTGTCTCATTCCATAATTTAATTCCCTCAGTATCGCCTGATTTAATTCAACTATATTTGGTTGCCTTTGTTTTACTTGTGTTGTTCATTTTGTCATATATTTTCGTTACAGTTTTCGTTCTGTCTAGCTACTTTTTCAAGGCTTTTGCCGAATCTGACCGAATTACGATATTGTCGTCAAACCACAAAGTTTTTCTTTCTTCTCCCTGAACATTAATTCTGTTTCCAAATGTCGTTTCCTTTTCTTATTACACGACGTACATAAAGAATAACATCGGGGATAAACTACAACCTATCTCACTCCCTTTTGAACTACTGATTCCCTTTCACGTCCTTCGTCTGTACCGTTTCAGTTTCAGTTGCAGTTTCTGTACAGGTCACGAATAACCGTTCTCCCTCTGTATTTTATCGTTGCTACGTTCAAAATTTCAAAATGTACTCCACTCAATAGTGTCAAAAGTTTACTTTAAATCTGCAAATGCTATAAAAAGGTTTGGCTTTTTTTACATTGTCTCCTAAGATAAGTCTTATGGTCAGAGTTGCCTCCAAACTAAGCATCCCCGAGGTCGGCTTCTGCCAGTTTTTCTATTCTCCTGTAGGCAATTTGTGTGTTTTTTGGAACTGTGACTTATTAAGTTTATGGTTTTATGGTATACACATCTATCAGCATCTGCCTTTCTTTTTAAAACTGGAATTATTACATTTCTGAGAATATTTCGCCTGTCTGATATACTTTGTACACTATGTGGAGTAGTTTATTCACTCTCTCAAGGGTCTCAAAATTCTGAGGAAATATCGTTGACGTCAGAGCCCTCGTTCCCACTTAGTCATTCTCTTGTGTACCCCATTTGTATATTTCTTTTATCTTTAAGCTTTCCCTTCTTCGTACTGGTTTTCTATCTGATCTCTTGATGTTCGTAGAGTTATTACCCGTTTCTGTACAGATTACATTAATTTTCATACACGCAGCATTTATCTTCCGCCTAACCATACACAATTCTAGAGCCTTACGATTGTCCTCTGGCTATTTCTGCTTAGGCATTTGATACTTCTTGTCAAGCTCAGTTTTTAGACCAATTTGGCTACTTCATTTACTGTATTTTTATATTTCCTTCTTTCATCAATTAAAATCAATATCTCATGTGTTATCTAAGAATTTTATAGGGCCATGTCTTTTTGCCTGTTTGATCCTCTACTGCCTTCACCATTTCATTTATGAAAGTAACATTCGTCTCTTATTGTACTCCGTTCCCCTTTTCCAGTCAGTGGTTGGCTAATGATACCTTGGAAACTCCGAACATCCTCTATTGTTTTTTTCAGTTTATCTAGTTCCCATCTCCTTAATTTATTACATTTCTCCAATTTATCCAGTGTCATTCTGCAGTTCGTAACTGATAAATTGTGCTTAGATTCCTCATCTGGCACTGGAAATATTTTGCAGTTTAAAATTTGGTATGTAAATCTCTGTCTTAGCATTGTACAATCAATATGAAACCTTCTATTGTCCCCAGGTAACTTCCGTGTATAAAACCTTATTCCATAATTCTTAAACGAAGTATGGCAATGATTAAATTATGCCCTACGCAAAATTATACCTCGCACTCTTTTCCCTCAGTCCATGTTCTCCAACTACCTCCTCTTCTCTTCCTTTTACTACTATCGAACTGCCCATCACTATTAAATTTTTGTCTGTCTGAATTATCTGAACAATTTCTTTTATCTCATTGTACATTGTCCAGGTTATAGAAGCAATTTAATCAAATATTAATTTGCTTTAATTGCAACATACTTTCTAAGAACTATTAAATGTAAATACTGGGCTCTAAAGAGACGCAATAAACTCGACAACACAATTTGGCGTTGATGTATGAGCATTCCCAGTACGCGCCACTAACGTGCCTAATCACATTTTTGTATTTAATTGCTGTTGCCAGACCCAGGTGCACAGGTTAATTTATTACCTGCCTCAAAAATTCACTCAACGTATATAAATGTCATTATGATTGATGGTGCACTGGAAATGTTCCACGCAAAAAGAATATTTCGTTTTATCGGAGTAAATGTTGTCAGTTACTATTTAGCCACATTTAGCCCTCCATCCGTGTTGATGGAAGTTTTCCTACGTACATATGAATGTCATGGTGATACATTCATAAGAATGTGGCTGATTTCTTACAGTACTTGTCTCCAGTTCAGTAATTGACCACCAATTAATGTGACTTCGATAGAACGTTTAATTCCAATGAAAAAAAAAGAAGAAAAAAATTTAAATTGTTTGTGTGTCTCTCTCTTACCAATATTAACACTGAGATATGTATTCGTTTCATCTATCTAACTGGACCGAAAGAAGTAACTCGAACTTTAATGCTTCTCTGTCAAAGAAGAAACCATAAGTGGTATGAAGCTTCATTTCCAAAATAGCCACTTCGGATCAGTAAGTGAATGATAGTATGCTCAATTTTTAGTTGAGTTTAGTACAATGACACAAAAAGACTGTTCACTGCTGCACATGCTTAACGTCTGAAGTTAACAACATTGCTCTTATTTCTTTCTCGAGCAATATCATTACAACCATTTCTCCAGTTATTTCTCGTAAAATTACTGCACTGCTCCGATAACGTCGTTGGAGCCTCAGCTCTCGTCTTGCAAGTACTAGGTACAGCAACTCCCACGGTAGCAACAGCAGCTAAAGTTTGTGCATAACTCACATTGTGCATAAGCACAATCTTTTCATCCACTTAATTCCTCTACTTATTTTTGGCCTTGAAAGTAAAAAGTTCACGTAGAGATATGGCTTGGGATTCTGGCCGTTGTGAGATTGTGATTAAGGCGTTGGCTGTTGTTCGCGAATATCCGTAAGCTACATTGACCGCAAACGACTGGTTACATGCGGCTGCTGCGAATTGCCCAGGTGATGGAGAGGTAGGGTGATTTAGCATTGCGTGAACTTCATGTCGCTGGAGAGTCAACATTTTTCCGGTGTGTTCTGTGGAGACCAAGTGGCACCAAGTGGCATCAAGTGGTCATCCGACGGTACTACTGGGACGTGTCGAGATCTGAAACCGTTTTGCGAGAAAGATGGCTAATGTCGTAAGGATAGCCCCGGACGTCTAACGAACAGGTCTGAGGTCACAGGCCGGTCGGGTTGGCCGGGCGGTTCTAGGCGCTACAGTCTGGAACCGAGCGGCCGATACGGTCGCAGGTTCGAATCCTGCCTCGGGCATGGATGTGTGTGATGTCCTTAGGTTAGTTAGGTTTAAGTAGTTCTCAGTTCTATGGGACTAATGACCTCAGAAGTTAAGTCTCATAGTGCTCGGAGCCATTTGAACCATTTGAGGTTCACGACAGGTACAAGCGATTCGGAAACGGATGAATATCGACTGATGATGACGACCGATCCAGCCAGCCGACAAGTGGCATCACTTCAAAAAACGTTCAAAAATCGCGGTATCTGAGACTCTTGAAATCGTAAACAGGCCTCTGTAACACTTTTTGAATAAGGCACAGTGCACGTGTTCTGCCTGAAGAAATGAACATGGGAAGGATTGCTGCGACATTTGTGCAACGACTGTTTGAAGAAGCCAAGTCCTTGTTGACCTACTTTTTTTTGTTACTGGCGGGATCGTTGATGAGGAATTCGTCCCTCCTGGTCAGATGGCCAACGAAGAGTTATGTAACGCTGATCTCAGACGCTTGAGAGAGGACTTGAGTATAATATGTCCGCATCAGTGGCTTACAAACGTGTAGGTCTGCCGTGTGACAATGCGCTGTGCTCACTAGATGTAGGGCCATGTGACAACCACCTCTTCCTCGCTATAAAAATCAAGCTTAAGGGTCGAAGATTTGATACAGTGGACGAGATTCAAGCAGAATCACAAGGGGTACTAAAGGTGATGACATAGAGAGACTTTCGGGTTGGATTTCAAAAGTTGTGCAGCGAACTATGGATCGTTGTATTGGCTCTGAGGGGGCCTCCTTCGAAGTTGATTGTGCACAGTAAGATCCAGGTAAGACGTAGTAGACCGATATAAAACAAGCGCAACACCAACAAATAATTAATGTAGGGTAGTGAAATTTCGAAAATACATTTGTCTAAGTATCATATTTAAGTGGTTAACGTAGCAAGATCACAGTTTAATATAAGCGTGAGATAAGCCACTGCAAATGTGAAATTCCGGTACATTAATAACCAGTGTAGCCGAGTATGCATTGAGTTGTACAGATGCCGAATATCAGTTTACACGATAGAGCTCCATGCCTGTTGCACTTGGTCTGTCAATACAGGGACGGTTAATGCTGTTTGTGAATGACGCTGGAGTTGTCGTCTGATGCCATACCATATGTGATGGATTGGTGACAGATCTGGTGATCGAGCAGGCCAAGGTAACATTCCGACACTCTGCAGAGCATATTGGGTTACAACAGCGGTATGTGGGCGAGCGTTATCCTGTTGGAAAACGCCCTCTGCAATGCAGTTCATGAGTGGTAGCACAGCAGATCGAATCACCAGACTGAGGTACAAATTTGCAATCTTGGTGAGTGAGATAACCACGAGAGAGCTCCTGCTGTCATACGAATCGTCAGGCCAGTCCATAATTCCAGGTGTAGGTCCAGTGTGTCTCGCAAGCCGACATGTTGGTTACAGTCGCTCAACTGGCCTACTTCTAACCAACGCACACTTGGGTCTGAGGCAGTACCAGCTTTCATAAGAAAACACAAAAGATCTTCACCCTGCCATCCAATGAGCTCTCGCTTAAGTTCGTTGAAGTCGCAAATTGCGGTGGTTTGGGATCAGTGGAATGCACGCTACAGGGCGTTTGGCTCGGAGCTGTCCTTGAAGAACCGATTTGTAACAGTTCGTTGTGTCACTCACACTCCGTAGTACTTACACGACCGCCCGGAGCGCGATCTTCTTGTGCCCGTACATTCTCACGACTATCGCAGCCAGCAGTAATGTTGAGTGGCTACATTACTGTCAAGTGTGCCTACAATATCACAGAAGGAACTTCCGGCTTCTCGTAGCCTTATTACACGACCTCGTTCAAACTCAGGGAGATGTTGACAATGGCGTCTTTATCCGCTTAAAGATATTCTTTACCAACAACAACGTGCCACAACCAGTCTCAAAGGTAACTAAGGCTCACGACTGCTACAGCATGTGTTTAAAGCAAACTTGGTTTGCATCCCTATAGTAGCGCTATTAGCGCCACACTTATGTGACCGGCGAGAAATTGAAATAGACGTAATTTTTCAGACTTAGAAACACGCCTACGAACTTTCGTTTACGTCGCACAACCTCTTGGTGTTGCGATTTTTTTTCCGTCTGTATAATTTTAATTAATACACTACCTGACAAAAAATGTTAAGCACCACAAAATACAGTAGTATTCAACGTGACACGCCTACGAACTTTCGGTTACGTCGCACAACCCCTTGGTGTTGCGATTTTTTTCCCGTCTGTATAATTTTAATTCATGCACTACCTGACAAAGAATGGTAAGCACCACTAAATATAGTAGTATTCAACGTGACTTCGTACACGTACACGCCACTGGCGGATATGTAAATGTTAAGAGTTGCAATTGTCTGTGACAGGTAGAACTTGTGTAACGTCCTCCATCCTAATAGGCCTACTGCAATGCGATATAACGGACCGTCATCGCATATGCCTAATGAAATTTCACACTAATTAAGGCTATCGTTACCGAAGGAAAATAACATCGGTTAGTTGGAGAAAAGCGTACAACAGACCCTTCTGAAGGAAGAGTCTGTTCTCAGTCTTGTCTAGATACTGATGATAATTCTGAATTGGGTGGAATAATCTGCAGTCGTTCACGAACTACACAGGGGGGAAAAGGGTACCACGTAATATTTACTACAAAAATTACTGATAATACGAGGAAAACACTGATTAGCTAAAAAGAAAGGATAATTAAACGGTCGCCAGCCTACTAGGGCAGTGAGTCTCCAGAATCTTATGAAAGGTAATGTCAAAGAAATTTAAGCAAATGATCTCTGGCGTGGCAACAGGAGGTTGTCACGCTCTTCCACAGCACAACAGTATAGGAGAAAATAAATGAATCAGAAAGCACTGAGTTTGCAGTTACTTATTCTGAAATACTATATTCTGAAAGTAACGTTAAAAGGAGTTACTGGTTGAATAAACATAACGAAAACTTTGTTATGTAAAAAAAACTCAGTGTAACGTAATACAAAATCTAGAAAAAGGCAAGCAATTTACTTTTGATTATTGAAAAGGCTGAATTGAATTCACTTTAATCAAATCAGCAACTGATTTTACTTTTAAAATAACAACAGTAAAATACTACCAAGCCTTCAGAAGTCACTCGCTAAGCTAAATACAGAATAAATGAAATTGTGCTCTCTTAATTCGTACTGTACCTTTAGTTATTAGTTTTGCCAGTGAAATTTTACGTTACTTTAAGTGAATGAAGTTAATATGCAAAATTGCTAATTATTGAAGCCTCTGTTATGCAATACAAGAATGATCAGTTACTGAGGCAGAAAATTTAGACTGAAACTGGTCATTAGCAAACACACAAAACTGGCAGTAAATAGTTAATCAATTTTCGTATTGTTACGACACTCGGTGACTGCATGGAAAAGAAAGGGACGCTGCCTGGTAATAATGTCTGAGGGCAATGACAATGCGGCTGCCCTACAAGTTTTAATTATTGCAGGTTGTTATTATAGTTGGCCAGGCTTTGTGAAAGAAATGTCACTGGGTAATGTCTACGTAAGTTTATAATTTTTCACGTAACAGTCTTACGATGTTGTAGCTGTGCGGGCGACGTACAATGTAGCCGACGATAATGCCGAGCAGCCGCTGTTGCTGCTGCTGCTGTTTGAGAACCCCGAGTTGTCTCCTGAGTCACGGATAATTACGGGACAGCCGGCCGCGGTGGTCTAGCGGTACTAGGCACTCAGTCCGGAACCGCGCGACTGCTACGCTCGCAGGTTCGAATCCTGCCTGGGGCATGGATGTTTGTGATGTCCTTAGGTTAGTTAGGTTTAAGTAGTTCTAAGTCTAGGGGACTGATGGCCACAGCAGTTAAGTCCCATAGTGCTCAGAGCCATTTGAACCAATTTTTGAATTACGGGACAGGCAGTAGTTGGAACCGCAGCTTCTTCCGCCTGTCCACTCCAAACGTGCTCTCAGTACTCGCGGGTTAACGAATCAGGCGCGTCTGTACTGCCGCGAGCATAGCTGCATACCGCGTCTGCGGGAGCGCCCAACAAACACTTCCGCACTCTGTCATGACTCAAGCTGCTCTGCCTCCTCTATGCTCGCAACGCGACACAGACTCTCCATACGAAAAGATAAACAACTGTTCAGCTACCGCCATTTCGCTGTTGCTTTCGATAAATTGAAATAAAATTCACTTGGATATTATCCAGCAATTCACAATATTTTCATTATATTTACAATCAGTTATACAGAATCAGAAATAAATACACTATTACATCGATTACATATTAAATATAGTTTCTGTTATAAAGCTTACAGATTCAGAATCAGAAATACAGCACAAGGTATGAACGGATATTAAAAGGCAAAAATTTTGCATGGTGCAGAGGGTGTTTTGTCTGCATTTTCGGTGTTACAAACGGACACCGGAGTTTGCAGAGTGTTGTTTATTTCTGCTGTTGTTACCATTTCTGGTAGGTTACATAAGACGTGTGAACAACGCTACACGTTGAGTGATTACTGTGAAGGGCAAAGATCTCTTGCGTACTCCTGTGAGACAGTGTTATCAGCATCTGACAATTCTGACCATGCTCGTCGTCAATTTCTGGTCGGCCGCATCTGACCAGCACAAGTGTTGGATCGCCGTGTTGTGCACGAAGCACATCGTAAACCCGTAACATCTGCTTCTGAAATCCGACATCGGGCGATGAACTCCCAACAGAATTCTGTGCCATCCCACACTGTTGGTTCCGGAAGAAGAAAGGTTTCACACTAAAAGTAAAGGAAGAAAAACAGAAATTGTTTATTTGTAATTATGTCACACGATAAAAGATTGTCGTTTGATATCAGACTGCGAGTATGTCTGTCGGTCTGTGAAGACCCAGTGTTCTCAGGAGCGGGTAGATGTACCTAGTCGAAAATTATATCACATACTGACGTCTGTAGCCCTCTGGTGGTGTAAAAATGTTAAGCTTCTAAGTGAATGCAATCAAAAGATACGGCCATTTGTGTCACATATTTTAATACTCGAAAACTCACTCATTAAAACATCTAAGACGTAGAATCATGAAACTTGGCAAGAATAAAGGTTTCACAGATCAGGTAACCAGAAGAAAGATCTCACAGCACAAGTGAAGGAAAAAAATCAAAGACCGTTAATTTGTAATCATATTACACAAAAAATTATTTTTGTCGTTTGTCATCCAACTTCGGACTTGAAATTAAAACATTGTCGAAAGTCTTGGACTCACTGGTATCTTTCCAGTATCAATGTCGGTAACAGGCAAAAATCGTCGAAATCCTCAATTCCAGGGATCGATGCCTGTCTATGAATCAGCATTGATTCCATGCGGAACCGTTGCGCACAGCGACTATATGTTGTTATAATAAGTAAGTCGCTGTAAGAAAGGACTGGAACACAGCAATCAGTCACACACGCGTCTGGTTTCTATTATTCTTGCATATCCACTTTTCGGCTATCAGTAGGCGTCTTAAGTGCGTTATCCGTAGATGGATATATTTATAACTGAAATCTGAACACGCAAGAATAATAAAAAAAACCAAAGGGGCTGCGACTGACTGCTTTGCTCCTATCCTTCCCGCCTGTCCACATAAATAGCTTAGTCCCGCTCCTTCGCTCGTGTAGACTGTATGGCCAGCAGAATCTTTTTTGCTTTCATTTTATCGAATTATTATGTTGTTCACAAATTGCGGCAGCTTCTTGAGCTTTTCATGCTCATTAATGCCATATAAGCATGGTATTTTCCGAATGTACTTCTGACCGTAAAGCGATTCTGGTAGCTGGAGTCCAAAGTTTTTGCTAATCATGCCTTTTGCGTTTTCGTAGTGATATTTTCACACAAACTTTCATTCTCTTATAAATATTTCTTTATGTATAACCGAGAAGTGAAATACCAATTTTCATAAAATTAGCTTTAATATTTTTATAATGCAATGTAATATTTTCTTAAAAAATTTCATCCCATATTGCACTCCCTTAGTGGTTCAAGTTCCAGAAACACTATAACCTTTTTTTTAAATCTCTTACCGAGAAGTCAAATTTAAGTTGTCATAGATGTACCCGTAAAAATCGTTTATTAGTTTTTTAGTAATTATTTATTTTCAAAAAGACTTTTAACTACTATTTCACCTCCGTAGGGTTCAATTTCCAAAAATGCAGAAACAAGTATTTCTTTATTTCTGAGTGGGGAAGCAAGTACCAGTTTTCGTATGTCTAGCTTCAAAATTGCCTTAATAGCGAAATTTTTTAAAAACCCATTGATCCCTATTTCAATCACGTAGGGGTGGAAATTTGAAAAATACCTTCATATACGACGCCAACAGTATAAGTTCCACACCTTCTCCAAATTTCAAGTTTCTGTCCCTAGCGGTTTGGGCTGGGGGACGATGGGTCACTCAGTCATTCAGGACGTTCCCCTTTATATAGGGTGGCTCACGAAGATATGCTAGTAGTTTAATATGTTGTTTTACGAGTAAAGGTAAGGAAATAAGTTGCTATAAACACAGGTCCGCAAATGTTAAATTACGGAGCTGCGGCTAATAAAAGATTTTGCCTGAAATTTAGCAACTTCATTAATATGAAGCCATCGCAAAACTGTAAGAGGTTAAAGTAAAGCAGGATTTCCATTTATTTTGTTGTTACTGGTCTGGTGAATCTAATAAAACATGTCCCAGACGTGTATCTGCCGTAGTTTTCCAGAACATCCAGAGAAGCAAAGAAGTAATTTCGTAAATTTTTAATTTGTTAACTACTTGGCCCAATTTGTTTTTTTAAATTTCAGACAACTGCACAAAGTTTTCGACAGAAGTCAGAAGTTTTAGAGAATTTAATTTGGAAAAAAACTGTATGAACGTGTCAGATAATCTGCTCTTGTTAATACCATAGCACACGTAAATTAATGTTAAACCGGAAAAAACAAAGCTCAGTGTTAAAGATGTTCTGCAGTGTACACTCAATTTCACAATTCATTCACAAGAAATGTTCAAAAATGTCTCCACCGAATTCATTGCATTGCTGCACGTGCATGAACAGATTTTGTTGCTCGTTTCAGTTTCACAGGGTTGTTCTTAATTTCGTCCATTACACTCATAATTCGAGCAACTAATGCCTCACGTGTATTGACTTTGTCCTCATAAACTAAGTCTTTCATCCATCGCTATACACCAAAATACGTTCAAAATACATTTGCAATCGCGTAGCAAGTGGAATATCTTCGAGCAAGCGGGGAATTTCTTCTTGAAAGAACTGTACGTACGTCTCTCCAGCTAGACGTCCTGGGAAAATGAATGATCCTGTAAAGTGTGTGTTGATTACACCACATCACACATTTATGCTAAGTTGCTGCTGGATATTGCATTGCACTGTAGCATGTGTGTTTGCTCGAGACCACATATGCTCGGTGCCTCATTAGTAAATAAAATGTACTTGTGTAACTGCTGATTAGTATTTAACCATTTGCACTACTCCAAGTGAAGGACAGGATCTCCCGGATGTAAATGATGCACTTTTTGTTTATGGTAAGGATACAAATATTGTACTTCAGTGTACGCCATACCTTAGAATGTGAAATGCCTAACTGAGAGATACGTTGTGTAGTGTTACCCGGGCTACGCTGAACGGCATCCATAATATGCTCATCATCGTATTCACGTTTCGAGCGCTCGTACTGATTAGGTAGAGAACCTGACTCCTGTAACTTTAGAAATACTCGATTAATGGTTCGTGCTTTCGGAATCCTCCGAGTTGAATAACGTACGCTATTTTTTCTTAACTGCAGCCGTAGCATTACCATCACATTTGCCATAAGTAAAAACCATATCGGCGTATTCCTCTCTCGTAAATTTGGACGGCATCCCCATTTCATAAATAATCTACAAACTACAACAGTTTCACTTAAATGCACTGTTCTTAGTATGTTCTTTTACTGAACAATACAGAAAACCAACTCGTTTCAAGGCTGAAGCAACTCACTATCGGTTGCCAACAATAAAAGTTTCCACATTCATAATGGAAAGTAGACAAATTTACTTGTATAACAATCTTTGCCTTTCTGAATGTTCTGCAAAACTACTGCAGATACACATCTGGGACTTTTCTTTGTATTCACCAGGCCAATAACAACAAAATAAATGTAAATAGTGCTTTACTGTAAACTTGTACAGTTTTGCGATGACTTCATATTGGCAAAGTTGCTAAATCTGAGGCAGTCTTTTATTAGCCGTCACTCCGTAACTAATTATTTTTTGAACTTTTTCCTTTAGTTTTACTTGTAGAATAACATATTAAAATATTTGCATATCTTCGTGAATCACCCTGCATACAGAGATTTATTTTTTAAAAAAGCTTTTATCCACTATTTCACCCCCATAGGAGTTAAATTTCCAAAAAATGCTGAAACACATATTCTTTGTTTCTAACCATACCAAATAGCAGTTGTCGTAGGTCTAGCTTTAAGAATGCCTTAATAGCTACATATTTTCAAAAAAGTCTCCTATTTCACCTCCTTAGGGCAGGAATGTAGAAAAATCGCTTATTAAAAGGACAGCTACAATATAAGATCAATTCCCGCTGCAAATTTCAAATTTCTGTTCTTGGGGATTCGGGATGGTCGACGATGAATCAGTTAGTCAGAAGTCAGCAGTCAGTTGGGACACTGCCTTTTATACACTGAAGTGCTAAAGAAACTGCGACACCTTCCCAACTCCGTGTAGGACTCCTGCGAGCACACTGAAGTGCCGCAACACCACGTGAAATGGACTCTTCTAGTTTCTAAAGTAGTGCTGGAGGGAAATGACACCATGAATCCTGCAGGACTGTCCATAAATCAGTAAGAGAACGAGGGGTTAGAGATCTCTTCTGTACAGCATGTTGCAAGGCGTCCCAGAAGTGGACTGTAGGTCAGTAATGTACCTGCCTGGAGAGTTGGGAGTTCGGTGGCCAGTGGAAGTGTTTAAACTCAGAAGAGTGTTCCTGGAGCCACTCTGTAGCAATCCTGGACGCGTTGGGTGCCGCATAGTTCTGCTGGAATTGCCCAAGTCCGTCGGGTTGCACATTGAACGTGAGTGCATGCAGGTGACCAGGCAGGATGCTTATGTACGGGTCACCTGTCAGCCGCATCTAGACATATCAAGGGTCCCATATCACTCCAACTGCACCCGCCCCACACCATTACAGAGCCTCCGCCAGCTCGAACAATCCCCCTCTCACATGCAGCGTCCATGGATTCTTGAGGTTGTCTCCATACCCGTACACGTCCATCCGATCGATACAATTTGAAACGGGACTCGTCCTACCGGACAACATGCTTCCAGCCAACAACCGTCCAATGCCGATGTTGATGGGCCCAGGCGAGGCGTAAAACTTTGTGTCATGGAGTCATCAAGGGTACACAAGGGGGTTTTCGGCTCCGAAAGCTCGTGTCGATGATGTTTTGTTGGATAGTTCTCACGCTGACACTTGTTGATGGCCCAACACTGAAACCTGCAGCAATTTGCGGAAGGGTTGCACTTTTGTCACGCTGAACGATTCTCTTCAGTCGTCGTTGGTCTTGGTCTTGTAGGATTGTTTTCCTGCCGCAGCAATGTCGGAGATTTGATGTTTTACCGGATCCCTGATATTCACGGTATACTCGTAAAGTGGTCGTACGGGAGAATTCCCACTTCATCACTACCTCGGAGATGCTGTGTCCCAACGCTCGTGCACCACTTTCAAGCTCACTTAAATTTTATAACCTGTCACTGTAGCAGCAGTAACCTACACTACTGGCCATTGAAATTGCTACACTACGAAGATGATGTGTTACAGACGTGAAATTTAACCGACAGGAAGAAGATACTGTGATATGCAAATCTACATCTACATCTACATTCATACTCCGCAAGCCACCCAACGATGTGTGGCGGAGGGCACTTAACGTGCCACTGTCATTACCTCCCTTTTCTGTTCCAGTCGCGTATGGTTCGCGGGAAGAACGACTGTCTGAAAGCCTCCGTGCGCCCTCTGATCTTTCTAATTTTACATTCGTGATCTCCTCTGGAGGTATAAGTAGGGGGAAGCAATATATTCGATACCTCATCCAGAAACGCACCCTCTCGAAACCTGGCGAGCAAGCTACACCGCGATGCAGAGCGCCTCTCTTGCAGAGTCTGTCACTTGCGTTTGCTAAACATCTCTGTAAAGCTATCACGGTTACCAAATAACCCTGTGACGAAACGCGCCGCTCTTCTTTGGATCTTCTCTATCTCCTCCGTCAACCCGATCTTCCTGCATTTCGTTGCAATTTTCTAATGCTGCAACTTCTCTGTATACTACAGCATCATCCGCGAAAAGTTCTAAGTTCTAGGGGACTGATGACCACAGCAGTTGAGTCCCATAGTGCTCAGAGCCATTTGAACCAATCCTTAAAAACTTTTCGAGCCACTCACATACCTTAGTTAGGAGTCATCAGTGTGGCATCGAGTCAATCGCTTTCCGGAAGTCAAGGAATATGGCATCCGTCTGATACCCTTCATCCATGGTTCGCAAGATATCATGTGGAAAAAGGGCGAGTTGCGTTTCGCAGGAGCGATGCTTTCTAAAGCCGTGCTGATGCATGGACATCACCTTCACAGTCTCAAGAAAATTCATTATATTCGAACTGAGAATATGTTCGAGAATCCTGAAACAAACCGATGTTAAACATATTGGTCTGTAATTTTGAGGATCCGTCCTTCTACCCTTCTTATATACAGGCGTTACCTGCGATTTTTTGCAGTCGCTCGGGACTTTACGTTGGGCAAGAGATTCGCAATAAATGCAAGCTAAGTAAGGAGCCAATGCAGTAGCGTACTCTTTGTAAAACCGAATTGGAATCCCATCAGGACCTAGCGATTTACACTCCTGGAAATTGAAATAAGAACACCGTCAATTCATTGTCCCAGGAAGGGGAAACTTTATTGACACATTCCTGGGGTCAGATACATCACGTGATCACACTGACAGAACCACAGGCACATAGACACAGGCAATAGAGCATGCACAATGTCGGCACTAGTACAGTGTATATCCACCTTTCGCAGCAATGCAGGCTGCTATTCTCCCATGGAGACGATTGTAGAGATGCTGGATGTAGTCCTGTGGAACGGCTTGCCATGCCATTTCCACCCGGCGCCTCAGTTGGACCAGCGTTCGTGCTGGACGTGCAGACCGCGTGAGACGACGCTTCATCCAGTCCCAAACATGCTCAATGCGGGACAGATCCGGAGATCTTGCTGGCCAGGGTAGTTGACTTACACCTTCTAGAGCACGTTGGGTGGCACGGGGTACATGCGGACGTGCATTGTCCTGTTGGAACAGCAAGTTCCCTTGCCGGTCTAGGAATGGTAGAACGATGGGTTCGATGACGGTTTGGATGTACCGTGCACTATTCAGTGTCCCCTCGACGATCACCACAGGTGTACGGCCAGTGTAGGAGATCGCTCCCCACACCATGATGCTGGGTGTTGGCTCTGTGTGCCTCGGTCGTATGCAGTCCTGATTGTGGCGCTCACCTGCACGGCGCCAAACACGCATACGACCATCATTAGCACCAAGGCAGAAGCGACTCTCATCGCTGAAGACGACACGTCTCCATTCGTCCCTCCATTCACGCCTGTCGCGACACCACTGGAGGCGGGCTGCACGATGTTGGGGCGTGAGCGGAAGACGGCCTAACGGTGTGCGGGACCGTAGCCCAGCTTCATGGAGACGGTTGCGAATGGTCTTTGCCGATACCCCAGGAGCAACAGTGTCCCTAATTTGCTGTGAAGTGGCGGTGTGGTCCCCTACGGCACTGCGTAGTATCCTACGGTCTTGGCGCGCATCCGTGCGTCGCTGTGGTCCGGTCCCAGGTCGACGGGAACGTGCACCTTCCGCCGACCACTGGCGACAACATCGATGTACTGTGGAGACCTCACGCCCCACGTGTTGAGCAATTCGGCGGTACGTCCACCCTGCCTCCCGCATGCCCACTATACGCTCTCGCTCCAAGTCCGTCAACTGCACATACGGTTCACGTCCACGCTGTCGCGGCATGCTACCAGTGTTAAAGACTGCGATGGAGCTCCGTATGCCACGGCAAACTGGCTGACACTGACGGCGGCGGTGCGCAAATGCTGCGCAGCTAGCGCTATTCGACGTCCAACACCGCGGTTCCTGGTGTGTCCGCTGTGCCGTGCGTATGATCATTGCTTGTACAGCCCTCCCGCAGTGTCCGGAGCAAGTATGGTGGGTCTGACACACCGGTGTCAATGTGTTCTTTTTTCCATTTCCAGGAGTGTATTTATTTTCAACCCATTCAGCTGCTTCACAACCACAGGGATGTCTATGTCCTCCATACGGGAATCTGTACGAGACTCAAACGGCGGTATGTTTGTACGATCCTCCTGCGTGAAAGATTTCTCAAATGCTAAATTTAATATTTCAGCTTTCGTTTTGCTGTCTTCCGTTGCCAGGCCGGACTGATCAGCGAGTGACTCGATGGAAGGCCAAGAAGTGGAGGGCAGGTAGCTCGGAAAGGCAATCAAATAGCCGGCCCGAGTAGGGTGGACGGTAGATTCATTAAGGAGGTGAGCGCGAGAATAGGAGAGAGGGAGAGAGAGGGAGTGAGAGAGAGAGAGAGCGGGCAAAGAAAGCGCGAGGCGAGGAAGAAAGGTGCGGCGGAGGAGAGAGAAATGTGTGTGTGCGAGCGGCCGGCGCTAAGCGCGTGTTTATCCGCGCCGGCGCCTCCGGGCCAGGGCAACATAATCCCCCGGGGCGGGGCTTTTTATCATTATTTACGGTTATTGCCCCGCCGGCTACGCCGCGCCGGGCGCCGCGCCGGTGAGTACAATGTTATCTCGCAGGCCCGTCACAGGGCCGGCGCATGCGCGCGAGCGCCATCGGCGTGGTGCAGCGCGCACCCGGGCCCGATCGGATTTATGGCGGACCAGCCAGTGCTGGCATGCTCTTATCTCGCCGACCAATTAAGGCTGGCCGATTGAAAAATGAAGGAAGCGGCCGACTGGCGGAAGAGATGCCTTCACGACGGGCGATACTACTGTTTATCACCTGAAAAAAAAGCCGAATTGCGACCGTTAAACTTGGTGCTTTTGGTGGTCAACATATTCACCCTGTTATGAATACATGCTGTCCGTTCTTTCGGACTGGTCCGAGACACCACCCATTCATATGATTCGCCTCGAGGGTCAACGCAACCACAACCTTCGATGCGGATCTACAATTACATTCGACCAACCGGGGAATCTCAAAGTAGCGTGCGTGGTGGACGTGAACGGGACTATTAATAGATGGTGGAAGGTGGGAATGTGAGGCGGGTGAGGAGCCTAACGAGATAGTCCCAGCTCGCGCTATTCGCCCACAAGACTCAGAGGGCCATAGACAGGGGTTCCCAAGTAGATGCCGTGTTTCTTGACTTCCGTAAGGTGTTTGGTACACTTCCCCACAGTCGTTTAATGAACAAAGTAAGAGCATATGGACTATCAAACCAATTGTGTTATTGGATTGAGGAGTTCCTGGATAACAGAACGCAGCATGTCATTCTCAACGGAGAGAAGTCTTCCGAAGTGAGAGTGTTTTCAGGTGTGCCGCAGGGGAGTGTCGTAGGACCGTTACTATTCACAATATATGTAAATGACCTTGTGGATAACATCGGAAGTTCACTGAGGCTTTTTGCGGATGATACTGTAATATATCGAGAGGTTGTAATACTGGAAAATTGTACTGGAATGCAGGAGGATCTGCAACGAATTGACGCATGATGCAGGGAATGGCAACTTAATCTCAATGTATACAAGTGTAATGTGCTGCGAATACATAGAAAGAAAGATCCTTTATCATTTAGCTACAATATAGCAAGTCAGCAACTGGATTAGATTAGATTAGATTAGATTAATACTGGTTCCATGGATCATGAATACGACACTTCGTAATGATGTGGAACGTGCCAGGTTAATGAAAGATGTCTGTACACGATATTATATAACACAAAATATTGCATGACACTAATGTTTAAGTTAGTTTTTTTCCCTCCCTTAATTTATATCTAAAAATTCAGCCAATGAGTAGAAGGAGTTGTCATCTAAAAATTCTTTCAATTTATTTTTAAATGTTGGTTGACTATCTGTCAGGCTTTTGATGCTGTTTGGTAGGTGACCAAAGACTTTTGTGGCAGCATAATTTACCCCCTTCTGTGCCAAAGTCAGATTTAACCCTGCATAGTGAAGATCATCCTTTCTCCTGGTGTTATAGCTATGCACACTGCTATTACTTTTGAACTGGGTTGGATTATTAACAACAAATTTCATAAGTGAATATATATACTGTGAGGTTACTGTGAGGATCCCTAGATCCTTAAACAGATGTCTGCAGGATGACCGTGGGTGGGCTCCAGCAATTATTCTGATTATTCGTTTTTGAGCAATGAATACTTTTCTACTCAATGATGAATTACCCCAGAATATGATGCCATACGAAAGCAGTGAATGAAAGTAGGCATAGTAAGCTAATTTACTGAGACTCTTATCACCAAAATTTGCAATAACCCTAATAGGATACGTAGCAGAACTCAGACGTTTCAGCAGACCATTAATGTGTTGCTTCCAGTTTAACCTCTCATCAATGGTCACGCCTAAAAATTTTGAAAATTCTACCTTAGCTACAGACTTCTGTTCGAAGTTTATATTTATTACTGGAGTTGTGCCATTTACTGTACGGAACTGTATATACAGTGTTTTATCAAAATTCAAAGAGAGTCCGTTTGCTGACAACCACTTAATAATTTTGTGAAAAACATTATTTACAATTACATCACTTAGTTCTTGGTTTTTGGATGTTATTACTATACTTGTATCATCAGCAAAAAGAACTAACTTTGCATCTTCATCAATGTGGAACGGTAAGTCATTAACGTATATCAAGAACAGTAAAGGACCTAAGACCGAACCCTGTGGGACCCCGTACTTGATAACCCCCCCAGTTTGAGGAATCAGCTGTTGTTTTAACATTACATGAACCACTTATTTCAACTTTCTGCATTCTTCCAGTTAAGTATGAATTAAACCATTTGTGCAATGCCCCCCTCAAACCATAATGATTTAGCTTATCTAAAAGTATTCCATGATTTACACAATCAAAGGCCTTTGACATATCACAAAAAATACAAATGGGTGATGTCCGGTTATTCAGAGCATTTAATATTTGATCAGTGAAAGCGTATATAGCATTTTCTGTTGAAAAGCCTTTTTGAAAACCAGACTGACATTTTGTTAGTACTTTACTTTTACAAATATGGGAGGCTACTCTTGAATACATTACTTTTTCAAAAATTTTTGATAGATCTGTCAGAAGAGGGATTGGGCGATAGTTGTTGACATCCGACGTATCCCCCTTTTTATGTAATGGTTTTACAATGGCATATTTCAGTCTATCAGGGAAAACACCCTGCTCCAAAGAGCTATTACACACGTGGCTGAGAATCCTACTTATCTGTGGGGAACAAGCTTTAAGTATCTTGCTGGAAATGCCATCAATGCCGTAAGAGCTTTTACTTTTCAGTGAGTTTATTATTTTACTGATTTCAGAGGGAGAGGTTGGTGGAAATACAGTTGTTTCAAACTGCACAGATATGGCCTCTTCTATTAGAAGCCTTGCTTCATCTAGTGAAGACGTAGATCCTATTTTCTCCACAACATTTAAAAAACGATTATTGAAAATATTTCCAATTTCTGATTGTTTGTTAGTACACTTGTCATTCAGTTTTATGGCACTAAAGTCTTCCTGTGCTCTTGGTTGCCCTGTTTCCCTTTCAATAGTTTTTATAATATTGAACAATTTCGGGGTCAGTACACCCTCTTGCTGTTAGATACAGTTCTCTTTTACGGTTGCAAGATATTCTTATTCCTGCTTCTTGGAAGTAGTTAATTCCATAAATTATCTGGGTGTAGGCATTAGGAGTGATTTAAAATGGAATGACCATATAAAATTAATCGTCGGTAAAGCAGATGCCAGACTGAGATTCATTGGAAGAATCCTAAGGAATTGCAATTCGAAAACAATGGAAGTAAGTTACAGTACACTTGTTCGCCCACTGCTTGAATACTGCTCAGCGGTGTGGGATCCGCACCAGATAGGGTTGATAGAAGAGATAGAGAAGATCCAACGGAGAGCAGCGCGCTTCGTTGCAGGATCATTTAGTAATCGCGAAAGCGTTACGGAGATGATAGACAAACTCTAGTGGAAGACTCTGCAAGAGAGACGCTCAGTAGCTCGGTACGGGCTTTTGTTGAAGTTTAGACAACATACCTTCACCGAGGAGTCAAGCAGTATATTGCTCCCTCCTACGTATATCTCACGAAGAGACCGTCAGGATAAAATCAGAGAGATTAGAGCCCACACAGAGGCATACCGACAATCTTTCTTTCCACGAACAGTACGAGAATGGAATATAACGGAGAACCGATAGAGGTACTCAAAGTACCCACCTCCCCACACCGTCAGGTGGCTTGCGGAGTACGGATGTAGAGATGTAGAGAGATAGTCCATGCAATTGCGATAAACACTGCTTCCAGATGGTGCAGTTTAAAGATGGCAAGCCACTCTCTCAATTTAACTATTCATTCGGTTACATTAATATTCACATTGTTGTTAATGATTTCTGCGTTCCCCAATACTACATTTGGTACGTGTGGCTTATGACATTTTTACATGAGAAAATTATAACTGCATGTGTAGCCTGTAGAGAACTTGTACCCGAAGGTCCATAGTGGAGGCGATGGAGAACAGGGAGAAAGATGGATTGTGGGCGATAAATGCTGTGTCCAGCGATATGGCTGTGCGAGTGATCCGGGGAAGCAGAATTCTGTGCATTGTACCTGCAGAAGGACTTCGAGCAGGGGTACTCCGTTCTTCCCACTTAGGGTCGGAGCAGGAGGATGCCGGCTTACAAAGCATTTTACCTGGGCCAAGCGACAGTCCTTCACGTAGGTGACCAGATACCATAAAGATTGTAGAGGGAGCCATTTGAGAGGCACTGCTGTGATCTGAGCTTTTGTGCAAACGGCGTGACTGTCACAAAACTAAGCATTCTCATGTTAGAAGCTAGGCCTATAGGATCAGAGTGGCTGGTGCACCTGTTTAGTGGAGACAAGACTGTAACTCGCCTGATTAGTAGGGAGTCGTCAAATTCTTTTGGCGAACGGCAAAAACATATATTTCACCGGTGTGACTGTCTGGGGAGCTTAACAGCCTTCTTTCACAAATTGGAAATGACCGGCTAGGAATGATTAGCTCTTCGTAAATGAGGGACTGTGGTCCCGTCTAGGTAGATTTTTTTGCTGAAACATGGCCTAGTCTAAAATCCTCTTTTTTCAGACAAGGGAGATTTTGCAGAATGAGATTTTCACTGTGCAGCTGGCAGCGGAGTGTGCGCTGATTTGAAACTTCCTGGCAGATTAAAACTGTGTGCCGGACCGATACGCGAACTCGGGACCTTTACCTTTCGCGGGCAAGTGCTCTACCATCTGAGCTACCCACGCACGACCCATGCCTCGTCCTCACAGTTTTACTTCCGCCAGTACCTCGCCTCCTACTTTCCAAACTTCACAGAATCTCTCCTCCACGGTGTTGCTAAGCCATGTCTCTGCAATATCCTTTCTTTCAGGAGTGCTAGTTCTGCAAGTTTCGCTGGAGAGCTTCTGTAAAGTTTGGGAGGTAGACGACGAGGTACTGGCAGAAGTAAAGCTGTGAGGATTGGGCGTGACCTCCAGCGAGAAACTAAAATTAGCGAGCATGGAAGACGTGGACTGGGACTGCATATAGGGAGCGCTGGGTGGTAATGTGAGTCGGATGGGAGACGCACCACGATAGTGCATGCGTTTGCGGTAAGTACCGTGTCCAGAAGGCATATTGGTAAACGCAACTGATAACTAAAATGTAGATCCCAGGTATCACTCCCGGTGTGGCACGCGTTTTGGCTTATCGCCTCTGATTCGTCACTTCTGTATACATACATCATAGATGTTTGAGACTTGAAAAATTCTATGGATCCATATTTTTCCTTTTGATTAAAGCTCGAATGCCTATGTTTCGGGGAGGATCTCCCAATTTCGTTCGATGCTGAGGTGCTATTCGAATACATTTGGAGAGCCTCCGCAATGCTGTGCGAGAAAAGGGGAATACCAAGTGGGCTGAGGCGTGAATGGGAATTTCGATTCAGGAGGATAGCGTACTAGGGTAGTCGGCGCAGCTGGGCAGCTGGGCAGAGCCACTGTGCCAGGGTGGCGTAGTGGTTACCGCACCTGCCTAGTGAGCAGGAAACTCGGCTTCGAATCCCGGCCTTGGTACAAATTTCATTCCTCGCTTCAGTCTGCATGTGCGCATCATAGATGTTTAATACTTGGAAATGTCTCTGGATCCATATAGTTTCATTTGATTATTTAGTTTCATCTTTCATGGATCCTCTGCACGGCAGACTGAAATGGTGTGGAAAGAGTCATTTTACATTCACATCATAGATTAATTCGTAAATATAGCTACAAGTAGTAGATTTGAAAGTTATTTTTGCCTGTCTGTTTTCAAACTTCACTTTGCTGTCTGTCAGACATTTTGTATTACTGGGTAAGGAATCAAAAATTTCAGTTGCATCATTGTAGATCCTCTTTTTGCTCTAAAAGACAACCTTAATGTGAGATAACGAATGCCATTTTTTTCCTTCTGGTATTCTCATTATGTCGCTCATTGTTCCTTTTGAGCTGTAGTGGATTATTCACAACAAACATAAAAAAGTAAACATACTGTGAAGCAGTAGTCAGAATGCCCAACTCTTAACAGATGTCAACAAGATTACCACGGATGAGCACCACGTATTAGTCTTACAGCATGTTTTTCAGTGATGAAGAATTACTTTCTTAAAGATGAGTTACCACAGAACATTATTCCGTGTGACCTTACTGAATAAAAATATTCCAAATACGTCAACTTACTGATTTGTTTCTTGTCAAGATTTGAAATGATTCTAGGTGCAAATGTCGCTCATCTAAGTTGTTTTAGAAGTTCTAAAATACGCTTTTTCAAGTTACAATTCTCATCAATATGGATACCTAAAGATTATGAGGTTTCCATCCTATATATTATTTTCTCATCATGTATTACTTACGACTGGTGTGATAGCTCTAGACGTGCAATAGTGAATCTGTTGCGTCTTTTTAAAAGTATGGTAGAGACAATTCGTTCAAAAACAATCAAAGATACTTTTAAGAACATTTTTTACCATTTCTTCCGTTTCTGTATGTATGCCTTGATTGATTACATTACTAGTGCCATCTGCAAAACGAATGGGATATCGTTTACACATAGAAGGAGCAATGTTGGACCCAAGATAGAGTCTTAGGGAACCCCAATCAGAGGCATCCCCCTTGATTACATTGGTTGAATTACTAAGACAAAGAGAGAGAGAGAGAGAGAGAGAGAGAGAGAGAGAGAGAGAGCAAAAACTGGCAGATAAAAAATAGCCAACACTTCTACAACCATATAAGATAACAGATGCCAATAAACAAAATTATGCCATCACGATTACTATTGTTCTCATGTGAAACATCTTAATTGATTCTCATATGATCAATAAGGTCTTCAGACAATAAAGCGCACACATAACAAGTTTTGACAAGCAGGAAAATGAATAATTTTTAAGTGAATATGACAAGAATTTTCATAACTAAACAACAAGTTCCTTTTTTAGGTTTGTAACAAAATGATAGAAAGTACAGAGTTCGCTAAGACACGTAAATATTAGCTGTAACCACCATCGAATTTATGCTAGAAAATCAAGCCTCGAATCTTTTCGAATTTATGGTTAGTACGTGTAAACGTGAAACTGTCTGTTGTTTCAGAAATCCGATGAAGAAACTTTCCATATAAAAAGGAAAAAAATGTCTTTCAGTGGAGTTCCAAGTAACAGACCAAGTTTTGCGTCTGAGATGTACGGGGCATAGACCCTCAGGAGCATAAGCTTTCACAATCATCGTTCTGCAAAAATTTACATTCACCCCTCCTGCAGTAGCAGTGGAAATTATTCTTGACTTTCCAGAATAGCCTTCAGTTTTCCACTTAAACCTGAGGTATTTTTGTAAACAACGTCGATCACAGTAAAAAGTGTTTATAAACCCCTATATGGAAATAATATTTAAGTTATTTGGTCTCTGTAGTTGTTAGGCGTGTATCTAGATCTGATAGATGATGTCTATTCAAAAATGGTTCAAATGGCTCTGAGGACTATGGGACAACTTCTGAGGTCATCAGTCCCCTAGAACTTAGAACTACTTAAACCTAACTAAACTAAGGACATCACACACATCCATGCCCGAGGCAGGATTCAAACCTGCGACCGTAGCGGTCGGTGTCTATTCGAATTTCGCGCCAGTCTTATATGAAGGCGTTAGAAGCGCCACTATGAAGACGCAAATCAGGTCTGCTTTAAATACACGATTTAACGGTCTTGAGCGTTAGTCATCTTTGAGATTGGGCGTGGTGAGTTGATGTTAGTCAAGAACGCCTTTAAGGCGGAAAAGAAGCAATTTTGTATACCTCACTGAGTTCTAACGAGGTCGTGTAAGTGGACTACACGAAGCTGGATCTTCTTTCCGCGATATTGCAGAAAGACTTGGCAGGAATGTAGCCACTGTACATGACTGCTGGCAGCGGTGGTCACGAGAACGTACGGTCGACAGAACACCAGGCTCCGGACGCCCACTTGGCACTACCAAGAGGGAAGTAAATCGTGTTCGGCGTATGGATGTGGCACATGGTACTGAATCTGCAGCGGCAATCTGAACATCAGATGGCACCACAGTGAAAGAAACAACTGTTACAAATAGGTTACTTCGAGGACAGCTCCAAGCTAGACGCTCTGTAGCTTCATTCCACTGGCTACTAACCACCGCCATTTGCAACTTCAGTGGTGTCAAGCGAGAGTTCATTGGAGGGCAAGGTAGGAGGTCTGCTGTGTTTTCTGATGAAAGCTGGTTTCGCCTCGGGCCCAGTGATGGCCGTGTATTGGTTACGAGAAGGCCAGTTGAGGGTTTGGAACCAACCTGTTGCATGCTAGACACACTGGACCTACATCGGGAGCTATGGAGTAGACTGCGATTTGGTATGACAACATGAGGGTTCTCGTGGTCATCCACTCATCCTCAGGGCAAATTTTTGCATCAGTCTGGTGATTCAACCTGTTGTCCTGCCATTCATGAACGACATTCCAGGACGTGTTTTCCAACGGGATAACGCTCGCCCATTGACCGTTGTTACAACCAAACATGCGCTACAGAGAGTCGACATGTTGCCGTGGCCTGCTCGACCACCAGATCTGTCCCCAATCTATCACATATGGGACGTCATCGGACAACATTTCGAGTGTCATTCACAAATATCATTAACCGTTCGTATATTGACCAACCAAGTGCAACAAGCACGGAAACCAATCCAAAAAACGGACATCTGGCACCTGTACAACACAATGCATGCACGTTTGCATGCTTTCAGTCAACATTCTGGCTGCTACACCGGTTATTAATGTACCAGAACTTCACGTTTGCAATGGAATGTCTCGCACTTTCATTGACTTGTGATTTTGCAATGCTGATCGCTTAAATATGTTACCTAGAGAAATGTAATGCCGGTATTTCATTACATTAATTATTTTTTGGTGTTGCGATTTGTTTCTTGAATATATTTTCTCCCCTTGCCCGTTTGCTACGGGATGGAGTTGGTTTTTAATTTCTTTATATTGTACTGTAAACTAAAATGTGGTACAGTTTTGCTTTGTTTGTCAGAAGAGTTTTACTGACACTATGGAAGCGCTTTCCGAAGGGGTGTCTCAGACACTTTTGAAAGGACTCTGGTAGAAGACTTATTAAAATTTTGAGCTTATTACCATTTTAACTCATTAGTTCACTGTCGTAGCTACCTAAAGATAAGGCATCTGCTGTTCCATTTCCAGTTATCTTTAATTTCTTAAAATTTTCTAAAATAGCGTAGCAGTTGTTATCCAGCAAACGAGGGTCACTGTGGATTGAAATTTGTTTCCATTAGTTTCTACAATTCTGCTGAAATCTACTTTCTATTTTGTATCATCCACCCAAGCTACTGTCTACGAAATGAGGTTCAAATGCTCAACCAGCAGTCCATATTTAGGTTTCCTGTGGTTCCTTAAAACACTAAAGACAGTTGTCGGAATGATTCATATAATAACCTCACCTTCCTTTTTTTGTACTAAATAAACAAAAATAACATGATATACTCTGAAAGTGGCAGAATTACTCGAATCTTTCCTATAAAAATGAATAAATCACCTGCTCAGTGGATGATTTGTCAATAAGTAGATACCCTGGAGACATGGGTTTGGATCCCTGCTCGGACCTTTTCATTCATGTTTCGTACAGGTGTTTTTAAATTTTATGTATACCATTTAAGTTTCTGCTCTGTACATCTGAGCTGGTACACCTATTCAAAAGACGCCAACTGCAATAGGATGTTAAACTCTGATTTTTTATGCTTATTGGAATCAGTAAATCCTTTCCCACGTCCCTCTGTTAATGATTAATTCCTGTCGTTTGTAGAGGGATCTGTAGGTGTAGGTGAAATTTATAGAGAAATTTCGGGGTATATGAAGCATAAGCAGAATTATAATAACCAAAAAGAAAAATCATGACTTCCCGCAGTTCGAAACCGGTTCCTAAGCCGTCGCACGGTTGTCAATAAATGCAGAAAGATTTAAACCAAAATTTATACTTCTTCTAATTAATGGTAAAGTTCATGAAAGTGGACAAATGTAAGATTATACCTTTATAACAAAGAGAAAGAAGCCAACAGTATCAGATTAGAAGATATGTACACGTACAGGATCTGTCACGTCAGAAATTCTTTATAATAGTTCAGCACACAGACTCATTGTCATATTCGTAGTCCTTTATACGTTGGAAGCTACCCCCTCCACTACTCCGCACCTACCGCTATCCGTGCAGCCGCATGGACCGCTCAGGGTTGGCGTCACGTTCTCTTCAGTGTCGCATATGCCTTCAACCAGACAGTTGTCGGAGACGTGTTTGGAGGCAACCCGGTCAGGCTGGACGCCTTAGACACACTGTCCAGCGAGTGCAGAAAGGTGGAAGTTACCTGCTGTTTTGGGAACAGTCATGGAAGGCGCCATAGCAGCTGTACGATACATAAACGCCATCCTCCGGCCGATAGTGCAACCACGTCGGCTGCATGTTGGCGAGGTATTAGTCTTCATGGACGATTCGCGCCCCCATCGTGTACGTCTTGTGAATGACTTCCTTCAGGATAATGACATCACTCGACTGTATTGGCTAGCATGTCCTCCAGACATAAACCTTATCGAACATGTCAGGGATAGATTGAAAAGGGCTGTTTATGGACGACGTGACGCATCAACCACTCTGAGGGATCTACGCCGAATCGCCGTTGAGGAGTGGGACAATCTGGACTAACAGTGTCTTGATGAACTTGTGGAAAGTATTCCACGACGATTAGAGGCATACATCAACGCAAGAGGACGTGCTACTGGGTATTAGTGGTACCGGTGTGTACAGCAATCTGGACCACCACCGCTGAAGGTCTCGCTGTATGGTGGTACAACATGCAATGTACGGTTTTCATGAGCAATAAAAAGGACGGAAATAATGTTTATGTTGAGATCTATTCTCATTTTCTGTACCGGTTCCGGAGCTCTCGGAACCGAGGTGATGTAAAACTTTTTTTGATGTGTGTAGATCACAAAGACTCACTAATATTGAGATCTGGTAACTAGTGGCCAGGGTAGATACAAAAATTCATCCTCCTGCTCACGAAACAATCCTGGACGATGCAAGGTGTGTGAACAGGTCCCTTCGTCTTGGGGCACAACTTCACGCCTTGGAAGGACGTGGTCAGCCAAAATGATCACATAATGCTTTACAGTAATGCGACCTCGCAGAGTAACCATGGGGCCCATGCAGTATCACGATAGACCCCCCCCCCCCCCGACCCTTCCCCTCCATGTTTCACACTGGCGACGTAAACTCAGCCAGAGGTCGGAAACAGTTTGAAAGAAGAATCATCCAAGCAATTGATTTTCTTCCATTGCTCCATAATCCAGATTTTATGACTTCTAAACCACGTTTTACAGTTGCGAGCATTTGCACCACTGATGAGTGGTTCTGTAATTCCAGCTCCTTCTACAAATCCCTGCCCCCCCCCTTTTTTTTTTGAGTCATCAGTATTCTGACTGCTTTGATGCAGCCCGCCACGAATACCCCTCCTGTGCCAACCTGTTTGAAAGAAGAATCATCCAAGCAATTGATTTTCTTCCATTGCTCCATAATCCAGATTTTATGACTTCTAAACCACGTTTTACAGTTGCGAGCATTTGCACCACTGATGAGTGGTTCTGTAATTCCAGCTCCTTCTACAAATCCCTGCCCCCCTTTTTTTTTTTGAGTCATCAGTATTCTGACTGCTTTGATGCAGCCCGCCACGAATACCCCTCCTGTGCCAACCTCTTCGTCTCAGAGTAGCATTTGCAACCTACGTAATCACTTATTTGCTGGATATATTCCAATTTCTGTTTCCTCCTGCAGTTTTTACCCCCTACAGTCCAGTCTAGTGACATGAAGGCTATTTCCCTATGTCTTTACAGATGTCCTACCGTTCTGTCCCTTCTTCTTGTTAGTATTACAATCTCCCCATGCCCTACCTTATCAGTGCACCTAATTTTTTACATCCTTCTATTGTACCTCATCTCAAATGCTTAGATTCCCGTCTTTAACGATTTCTCCACAGTCCATGTTTCGCTACCATACAATGCTGTGCTCCAAATTTACATCCTCAGAATTTTTTTTCCTGAAATTAAGGATTGTGTTTGATATTAACAGAATTCTTTCAGCCAGGAATGCTCTTTTTGCCAGTGCTAGTCTGCTTTTTTTTGTCCTCCTTCCTCCGTCCATCATGGGTTATTTTGCTGCGTAAGTAGCAGGATTCCTTAATTTCATCTACTTCGTGATATTAATCCTGATGTTAAGTTTCTCACTTTTCTGATTTCTGCTGCTTCTCATTACTTTCGTCTTTCTTCGATTTACTCTCAATCCTTATTCTATACTCACTAGTCTGTTCTTTCCATTTAGCATATAATGTAACTTCTACACTTTCATTGAGGATAGCAATGCAGCGTTTCTTATCGTTGATATCCTGTCATCTTGAATTTTAATTCCGCTCTTGAACCTATCCTTTACTTCTGTCATTGGTTCTTCGATGTATAGATTGAACAGTAGGGGTGAAAGACTACATACCTGCTTTTAGCCTTTTTAATTCCCTATTTTTCCCAGAATTTCGAATGTCTTTCACCTTTTTACATTGTCGAACGCTTTTTCCAGGTCGAGAAGTCCGATGAACGTGTCTTGATTTATGATGTAGTCTTGCTTTCACTATCAACTGCAACGTCAGAATTGCCTCTCTCAGAGAATCGCCATTACCTTTTCCAAAACCAAACTGATCGTCATGTAACACAGCTTCAATTTTCTTTTCCATTCTTGTGTACATTATTCTTGTCAGTTACTGGAATAAGTCTGCTGTTAAGCTGACTGTGCGATAATTCTCGCATTTGTCGCCTCTTGGAATCATATTGTATGGATGATGTTTTTCCGAAAGTCAGGTGGTATATCGCCAGATCCCTACATTCTACACACCAATGTGAATAGTCGTTTCGTTGCCACTTCCCCTGCTTTTAGAAGTGCTAATGGAACATTATCTATACTTTCTGCTTATTTGATTTTAAGTCTTCCATAGCGCTTTTAAATTCCGATTCTGATACTGGATCCATACCTCTGCTTTATGAATTTCTGGTTCTTCTTCTGTCATGTCATCAGAAAAGTCTTCTCCCTCACAGTGTCCTTCAATATGCATTGGAATTCCCATTGCACTCTAAATGTTGTTTTGATTTTTCTGTGTGCTCAGTCAGTCCTTCCGACAATAGTTTCTTTTTCGATTTCTTCACACTTTTCATGTAGACATTTCGACTTAGCTTCACTGCACTTCCTATTTTCTTCATTCCTCAGCTACTTGTATTTCTGAATTTCGCTGAACAGTTTTGTAATTCCTTCTCTCATCAGTCAACTGAAGTGTTTCTTCTGTTACCCACGGTTTCTTCGCAATTACCTTCTTCGTACCTATGTTTTTCTTTCCACTTCTGTGATTGTCCTTTTTTAGAGATATTCAATTCTCTTCAACTGAACTGCAGACTAAACTATTCACCATCGCCGTGTCTATAGCCTCAGAGAACTTCAAGCGTATCGCTTCATTCCTTAGTACTTCCGTATCCTACTTTTTTGCGCGCTCATTCTTACTGTCTACTCTCTTAAACTTCAGCCTACTCTTCATCATTACTAAATTTTGACCTAAGTATATATCCGCTCCAGAGTATGCCTTATAATCGAGTATCTGATTTCGGAATCTGAGCCTGACCACGATGCAATCTAACTGAAATCTTCGCGTATCTCCCGGCCTTTTTCAGATATACCTCCTCCTCTCGTGATTCTTAACAGACTATTCGCTATTACTAGCTGCAGCTTATTGCAGAACTGAATTAGCCTTTCTCATCTGTCATTTCTTGTCCCAAGCCCATATGCTCCTATAACCTTTTCTTGTACTCCTTCCCCTACAACTGAATTCCAACCCCCATGACTTTTACATTTTCATCTCCCATTGCATACTGTATTACCGTTTCAGTATCCATATATACATTGTCTGTCTCTTCATCTTCAGCTTGCGACGTCGGCTTATATACCTGAACTATCGTTGTCGGTGTTGGTTTGCTGTCAACTCTGATAAGAACAATCCTATCACTGAACTGTTCACAGTAACACACTTTCTGCCCTACCTTCCTACTCGTAACGAATCCTACTCACGTTATACCATTTTCGCTGCTATTGATATTATCCTGTGGTCGTCCGACTAGAAGTCCTTGTCTTCATTACATTTTACTTGACTGATCCCTACTGTATCTAGATTGAGGCCAAGCATTTCCGTTTTCAGATGTCGTAGCTTCCCTATCGCGTACAAACGTCTGACATTCCTTACCCCAACTCATATAATGTTACCCTCTCGTTGGTTATTCAATCCTTTCCCCGTGGTTACCTGCTCCGTTGGCAGTCTGCTCCCAAGGATCCGAGAAGGGGACTATTCCGGACCCTTTGCCATTGGAGAGATCATCATAACCAATTTTCGCTTAAATGCTACATGCCCTAAGATACGCGTTACGTATGTTTAACGCAGTGGTTTACCCCCAAGGCCAAGAAAGTTCCTGAACCCCTGTCCGTTCTTGCACCCTCTTTAACAAGGCCGTTGGCTGAAATGTCAGTAATTTCTTATGCTGTAAGTCTTCGGCTGCCATTGTTGATGATTGTAACCCGGGATCTAGGACGTTCAGATCACTAACCAAAGACGCTATCCTTAGACCACGATTTCCTGCTTATGGAGCTCCATTTGAGGCGTGTTGGTGCTGACGGGCTTCGTGACTGCGACATTCAGTTCTGCATTGACTTTCGCAGTCCCCATCCTTTTTTCCCGCCAACGTTCTCTTCAGTAACCGTCCTTCGCGATCACTCAACACATACTTTCCTCTGCATTGTGATTTAAGGGATGAAGATTTTCCACTTTTCCTGTTATGTAGTATTAATCTTCGATACGATGCTTCTTGAAGCACTGAACAGTTCGGCTACATTGGTTACGGAAACATCCACGACACGAGATTGTTGTACAAAGATTGATGTACAAAGATATGTGACATTTTATGACTGTCGATACAAAGCACAAGCATAATGTAAAACCTAAAGAGACTCTGAACAAATAAATGTTATATTACGATATATTCAAATATTAAACTATATGAATGTATAAGCCAAATATGTTGCACAAGTGGGTTGTACTGGCAACTGTGCCACATGGACAAACTGATGAATGTGATGAACAGACCGAAGAAAGAGGGGGAGGAGGAGAAACAAGTCTATGGAATGTGGGTGTGGTCCAGTTATAACGAGCTTATTATCTAGTGGTGAGAGAAATAATAATGGGCTACCGCTACTTCAGTAAGGGTGAGTAATGAAAATGTGTTTGGTCATGAAGGACCAGGTCAGGATTCTTTGACTGGTGTTTATTAATGGCCAGAATTTCGAGTAATGTTGTTTTTCTACCGTTAGCTCCTCTATGGAGAACGTCACTATCACATCATATGAATGGCTTTCATTCAGACTGTGATCGGGAAAGATGGATTTTTTTCTTTTTCAGTCTCCAACTCATTTCGTGCTTGATCTTGTAGCAATATCCCTATGTCATTAACATGCACATAATTTGCCACACATATTGCAGGAAATTCTGCAAACTGCACTCAGTTCTAAATGTGGAATTTAATTTTTACTGTTGAACATAAGGTGTGTAACGTGCGCGTGGGGCACACAATACTCCTTAAAGCCTGTACTATGGTAAGTGAACGGGCTTCATCTTATGAGACAGGATTTTCGTATAGATATCGACCGCGTGCGCCTGAATGGTGGGAAATCAGACTTACACCCACTCTGTAAATACAATGATCTGTCAAGAAAGTTCAAAATGCAATTACACGTCAAGATGGACCAAAAGTAACACTGAAGATGCTACCAATTTGATAATAATACGGTCGCCAGCCTAATTTGGCATTAACTGAGTTTCTTCCCTGTACAAGTTGGTGTATATTCATGGAAAACAACACTTAGTAACACTGCGTGATATAGTATAATTTTAGAACCAGGAAATCTATTGAACTGATAGTTTCACGTTCTGTAGTGATATGGAAAAACCATGAATACATAACACTGCACTATATGTATACTATAAGACTTCGTACTGTCTATTTATCTGATTAAAATCGGGCATAGATTACCCTAGAAATAGTCAATTTTGGTAAAGATAAAACACTGATAAATTTTGACTTATATATTGACTTTAACTTTTGCTGGTTAAACCAATGTGGAACACTTCAGAATTCAAATGAATGAAAAGGGGGCGGGGCGACCCTGAAACTGTTATGATCACTATATAAAAAAATTAATTACTGAAATTATCATGCGTTCAAGATTTCCAGTATATGACTTGCTACTCGTTTTACCTTATTTACTTCTCGTTTGAATACCTTTATACCTATCTCGAAATAATTAAACTTCATTAGTATATCAATATTAAAGTTATCTTTCAACTTCGTTAGACCTTCATTATTCATTTACTGGTTCATTAACAAAACAGTTCTTTAAACACCATTCTTACATAACTAGGTCTGCAAGTAATTATTATTAACACAAAATTTAATTTTTCATTTTGGGACACTCGGATTGCACAACATTTGTAAAGGACCCTGTCTAGGTTAGTTGTGAGGATAATTAAATGAGGGGAAAGTTCTGGTAAAATTTAGGCTATTATTGAACAGTTCACTTTCTGGTCCATACAAATACAGTACTAAAAATTTCAACCTGCTTGTATCGATGCGGCAGTCGGCAAGCGGTGAGGTTGCGAGGCACAGAGTACACATACAACCACAGCTATGGCTCTTGCCGTATCGGCACTTTAATTCTTCTTAGCGTCGCAATACTTTTCCATTTAGTGCCTATGGAATTTTGCCATGCTGTGTGGGCGTTGGAACAGCATACCCGAGGGACAGTGAAACTACGTCTTCCAGGAAAGCCTCCTCGCTCCAGAAGGTGTTGCTCAGACCAATGCCAAACTCCAACTAACTGCTGCTGCTGAGCCCGTTGTGCCGTGCAGTGCCGGTGTGCATTTTCCCGCGCTCGCCTGCCATCCACCTTTTACCGCTCCCTTATAGGCCGGGTTTTCACCCGAGGTTTGCATTCTACATATCTTAACACATTGCCTACGTATGGACCAGACTCACAGTTACAATTTTAAACGTGTTACAACAATCTCAAAATTTGTTGCATTTCAATTCTATCACAATATTACTTGATATTTGACATAAACATAAATCTTCACACTGAAACTCGTTTATAGTTTTCTTAATACAGTGGCATGAAACAAAAAAATAAAATAAGAACATCAATTACACTAGTTTATCGAAAAATCAGACGGAAAAAAAATTACTTATGTGTACAGTAGTACAGCGTCGTTGTTGTTGTTACAGGTGGGCAACAGTATTCCTGATGTATGAAGTATATCAGGTGGCCGATGCAGGCCGTCCTCTGTAGTTTTATGTTTCTCGCATACGTTAGTGCAAGAAGGGTTGCATTATCACTGCTGTTCAAAGGGGAAGTGCATGTATAAGCGAACCTCCATGTGCGTTCTCCTTCTGGTTCCGCTCTGCTGTCGTCGCGTGGCCGAATGTTTGTAGTTCTATTCACGTCCGGCAGTCACAAAAGTAACAACCGCAATGTACTGCAGCGAAGACTACACCGATATAATACTGAGTTATGGGGAGACGCACCGCAGTGTAGCTGAAGCCATAAGGCTGTAGTCACAGCGTTTTCCAACGCGACGTCCTCCTTCTGCGTATTTTTTAGACGTACAGAGACGCGTTTAAGAACCTAGAGAGCTTTCCAAGTGCAACGTGTCACGGAAAGACCAACACGCGAGGCACCCAATGTTGCCCGGAACGTTGTTGAGTATTTTGAAGCACATCCCACTCGCGGTAAGCATAGCTTAAATGAAAATAATGCCTACATACAGCGTAGTATAAATGAAATTGTCATCGCGCTATTGCATTTAGGTTGCTGTTTATTTGTACCTATAATAGTATTACTATTATGGTCACTGATACGTAGTTACTTAACCGCTGTTTCATTTAACCTTTAAAATGTAAAGGGGGTGGAAGGGCTGACACAATAAAGTGAACATTTCAATTGCAGTGGGTTTATTAACTCCCCCCAAAACGATCTCACATGAATTTTAACAGGCGCCACTTAAGCAAGATTTTTTAAGAGACATTACATACACTCATAAGCAAGTTAGTAAAACATTTCCCATAGACACCGAGGAAAGCCAGTCGGCCAAAATTTTTAAGAAACTCTCATTACATAATATCATAACCAAGTTAACAAATTATTACCCATGAATCTGCCAACAAAATTGACAAAAGCCACTAAGGACGAATTTAACCATAACTTTAAAAATCAAATGGCTTTGAGCACTATGGGGCTTAATATCTGAGTTCATCAGACCCCTAGAACGTAGAACTACTTAAACCTAACTAACCTAACGACATCACATACACACCTGTGCCCGAGGCAGGATTCGAACCTGCGACCGTAGCAGTGGTGCGGTTCCGGACTGAAGTTCCTAGAACCAATCCGCCACCACGACCGGCCATAACTTTAACAAAACAACTCTTGTTAAGACACATTATTTAAAACACTTTCAATTGCAAACTTTACATGTGAAATAACAGTTGACACACACAGCCTCAACTTTAGAGGAATACTTAAAACACATTTATTAAACCTAACTTGGACAATCTTAAGTTACGAGAAACGAAATTATTCAAATGCCCATTAACTTGTAAGATGGACTTATAGGGCATAGAAAGTTACAACTTTGTACAATGATAAATGTATAACAACAGAAGCAAGGTCCAAGCTCATAAGGTCGGAGTTTAGCCACGACCGAGAGGAGTAATAATTAACTTCTAACCACGACGCGGCTCCGTTTGCAACCCCACGTCGAGTAGACCACCGAAATGTGAACCAAGTAAACGATACCGAAGAGGAAGACACGAGCTCAGGCGAAGTCCATCGCCCGTAAGCCAAACTTGTAATCTAAAGGGAAGCCCTGTGCTTCGGTTGTCCACTGCCTCAGCACACTGAGAAATAGATCACACCCGACAACAGGAAACAGAAACACTTTTCTTAACTATAACATTTAAGATTGAGCAGTAAATTACTCTATAAAATTAAGGCTAAAGAAGAACTAATTTCAATCACAAGTTCTTTCTTTAAGAGAAACAGTACTTAATAAACAAACACTAAGAGTGGGAAATGAACTGGCTCAGGAAAACCGGCACTCACTAGAACTTAATGACACATATCTGCAAATACATCAATATTATGCGGAAGCAGAGCACACGCTTAGTAAGAGGCCTCAAATGAAATCGAACAAACGTAACATCACACGTCTTGCAACATCTTACTGTACCAAGAGCGATCACAATCACAGTTAACTAAGCGCTCTTATTAATTGGCGAACTTAACTGGGTGTCTTGATGCTGGAGCGATTTTGCGAAGATCTCAGATCATCACTTCGCAAGACCATAACAGCGTGTCCCTTCAAGAAAGCGGGCACATCCACAGCTCTCGAGGTTGCCGGAGAATCCACCGCGCCGGCCAACTCCCGCCGAATCCAATACAACCAGGTGACAACCGCCGCCCGGCCTCAGGCACGCCGTCTTCACCTCTGTCCGACAGCCAATGACAGACTCGCGCACCGCCGCGTTTCGTTCACAAAACGTTGTACCCCCCCCCCCCCCCCCCCCATACTCGCGGTCGGCACTCGCTTATATTCACAAGCTGCGACTTCGTCGCTAAGAAACGCAGTGGCCCGACTATGTAATAAGTTTCCTTTAATTTACGTCTATGGTCACAGTCGGTTTGTTTAACAGATTACCGGTTTCGGTCTTTAATGACCATCATGAGATCTGCAACAAAATGGGAAAAATATAAATATACTCGCAAACTGTATACAGCTTAAGAACAATACATAGACCATAATGAAAAGTAGTAGTGACAAATTTACATTTGTGCGCTTTAAATATGAAGAGGCATCCCTGTTTCATAAAAACAAAGTCCTAATGTACTGCAGCCATGGTGGCACCGTCAAATTTATATGTATTTCACGATGCTGGTGCTGATTCCGCATTTAACATATAAATCTGACGGTGCCACTATGGCTGCAGTACATTAGGACTTTGTTTTTATGAAACAGGGATACCTCTTCATATTTAAAGCGCACAAATGTAAATTTGTCACTACTACTTTTCATTATGGTCTATCTATTGTTCTTAAGATGTATACAGTTTGCGAGTATATTTATATTTTTCCCATTTTTACTGCAGATCTGATGGTGGTCATTAAAGACCGAAACTTATAATCTGTTAAACAAAAAGATTGTGACCATAGACGTAAATTAAAGGAAACTTATTACTCTCTTATATCCCGAGCCGGCCCAAGCCCAGAGACAAACCTTTGTACTAGGAAATCGATCGTACTCGTGTCAGAGATACTACTCCCGCCAGTCCTGCCACGGTCCAATCATTATTATTAATATTATGGAAGTCATTAGAAATCGCAGTAGCTGTTTCTCATCATAAATAGGAGAAAGAAGAGCTGCAACGGACTTATGGATATGGAGGTCTTCGGTAAAAAGAATTCTGGAGGAACGAAAATGGCGTCGATTTACGCTGCACCTGTCTCAACAGCTATACGAAAACGGTTTCCAAACTCGGGCGTCGTTCTGTAGGGTCTCGTAAATAAAGTAGCCGTAAATCTGGATTTCATCAGGAATATTTTATGGGGAGATGAATGCTATTTCACCAATGACGCCACTGTCAATAGACACAATCTACATTGGTATTTTTAAATATTTCGTGGCTGCGCTCTCAGCATCCGTGTATGCAATTATAAAAATGTAGCAGTCAGCCAACCGGTTGCACGCAACCTTTTTTTTTTTTTTTTTTTTTTTTTTTTTTAAACGCATTATTCAGGTTTAGATAGCTTTAAGACTGATCTACACTGCTGGGCTCCTGCAAATCCTCACTGGTAACGACCACATTACATGCAGTTTCAACGGGGTGTTAATGTATGGTGCGACTTTCTAGGAAACCACATCACTGGACCAGTTTATTTGGCTCCCAGACTAACTGATCGGCTGTTTTTGCAATTCCTACAGAATGGGCTGAATTTTGGACATCTCCCAGACATCACACTTCAGTATTTATTTAATAGTATGGTGATTCTATACAATATACAGTTGATATAAGGCAAATGATTTTATACAATATACATATGATATAAGACAAGATTAAACCTTAAAGTCCATGTTTTTCAACCAGTTAATTAAGCTGGGTGTGAGAGTGAACAAGTCATCGGGAATTCCAGGGCGTGAATGAAGTGGACAGCGTTGGACTAAATGTTCAATTATCTGCCCTTCTTGATTACATTCATACATTGCTGAACTGATCCAGCCCCATTTGTACCTGAAGTAGCAACAACAACCATGTCCAGTCCTTAACCTGCTGAGGCGGCACCAAAGTTTCCTCGGCAGGTCAAAACCTTTAGGCTTCTTTGTGGGATCAAGGTGATGGGCTCTTGAACCCAATGTTTTTGTTGACCGTTCATGCTTCCAGCTTTCATTTAGATCAAAACCATCCGCGATGAGTTGTCCTGCAGTAATACTTGCTGGTCTTCTTGATCGCAATCGTTGCTGCTGCGGATGACAGAATTCCTGGTGCAGTGGCAGAGAGGGTGATGCAGAGATTTTCTTGGCCTCCCTCAGTAGAGCTTGTTTCCACCTTAAGTGAGGTGGAGGAATGTGACTCAGTACAGGTAACCAGTGGCATGGGGTTGATGTGATGGAACCAGTAATGCAGCGCATTGTGTCCTTCAGTTTTGTGTCTACTTTCTTTACATCTACACTTTCCAACCAGACAGGTACACAGTACTCGGCAGCAGAGTGCACAAGACTGATGCCAGTTAAACGCAGACAGTCAGCAGAGGTTCCCAGTTGGTACCAATGAGCTTATGTAGTATGTTGTTCCCTGTAGCAACTTTACGAGAAAGCTTGGTGACGTGCTCTTTGTAGCTCAGGGTTCTATCTAGAGTGATTCCGAGATATTTTGGGAAAGGACTGTACCTTTCGCACTTCAGTTAGCTGTGAGGCACCGGCTGCAGCACGATGGTGAACCACCCCATTACTGTAGACGGGGTTAGGATCAAAAAAATGGTTCAAATGGCTCTGAGCACTATGGGACTTAACGTCTGAGGTCATCAGTCCCCTAGAACGTAGAACTACTTAAACCTAACTAACCTAAGGACATCACAACCATCCATTCCCGAGGCAGGATTCGAACCCGCGACCGTAGCGGCCTCACGGTTCCAGACTTAAGCGCCTAGAACGGGGTTAGGGACTGCCTCAACAATGTGCACACCGAACGGTGTATAGGTCGTGGCCAGCAAGATCGCCTGATTTAACGCTCCGAGATTTTTTATAAGGTTATATTAAAGCCAGGGTCTAAGAAACGGAACCTGAAAATCCAGATGTGTTAAGAGAACGAACACGTCATGCTTGCGCTTCAGTATGTGCAGAAATGTTAGGAGGTTTCTATGCTAATACCGAGAGGCGTTTACATCAATGCGTCCAACAAGGCGGACATGTATTTGAACATTTGTATTATGAATAATGCAATTACAAAGATCTGTCAGTCTGTAATATAGGTGTAAAGGAATATCGTTTATGATACTCATTTTATTCATTGTTCTTTATTGCAATCAGAGATATGACAGCATTTATGTAATACTGCCAACTGTGAAGCACGGACTGATGCATTATGTGTTGTTAATAAATTGGATGTCCTATGTTAATATGTCTTGAAACAGAGAATTAATATGCTTTGACCCTTGTGCGTATTGGTTTGGTCTGGAACAATCACTCTTCTACACAGACACCTCTACAACAAGCAAGTTTTCTAGCGATGAGTTATAGCTGGAAATTGTTTAAATGCTGGTATCGATTTAGCAGAGTCTTTTCTCTGTTGATGTTGAGTCCCCTTTACTGTTCTGCTTAGGCAAATCTTTCGGCGTCTTAGGTATTCGGTATTACCTAATGTCAACATAGGAAAGGATGTGAGAGCCACCTGGTATTTCCTGGATTTTAGTTTCCTGGCAAGAACATGTGAAGCCCTACCCACATATACCATGACAGCCCATTTGTTACCAGTGTGGTCTTGTGCTGTCCGAAATGTGTATGTTGTCAATTAGAGTATGACTATAACCATTGCTTTCTGATACCTTTGTAATAATTTTCATTTCATTTTCAAAATCTTGTTTGATTTGTGGTGTAGACAGTAGGCGGTCCACCATAGAATGGAAGGCTGCATGTTTGAGTGTTATAGGATGCTGGGACCTGGTTGGTATTACTGTGTCTGTTGAAGTTGCTTTCCTGTACATCGAATATAACTACTGCTGTTTACTGATGTCAGTAGTGTGGTATAAAAAGCTTATAGTGTTTCCTCGGAACTACATTTTAAACTTCATTTCACTGTGGTGTGAATTCAAATCTTAAAAAAAAAATTATTTAACTGTCTGATGGTACCTGTCCACAAGCACAGTACATCTGCCACATACATACTCCAGTCCTGTATTTCAGAACTTGGAGACTGTTTATCTAAAAAAAAAATTGCAAAAAATTATCCAGTAACATTTTAGCTAATACAAGTCTCAGTGGGGACCCTATTGCTAATCGATCTGCGTGACTGTACAGAGTCTGTTGAAATTGGAAATAATGTTGCTTTAAGCATTTTTCAATTGACAACCTTTTATTTTATGCCTCCGATGGGTTTGTTCTGATTTTATGTAACAATTCTGTTAAAATTTCCATTGCCTCTGTAAGAGGAATATTGGAAAACAGGTTGCTAACATCAAGTGAGACTAGGTTTGCACTACGTGGAATGGCTACAACTTTTAGGTTTTCCACTAATGCAAGTGCACTAGGTATTCCAGATTTTGGTTGAAATTTAGCTTTTGTTTTAATTAGTGAATCTAACTCTCTGCTAATTTATAGCAAGCTGCTGAAACTAAAGACATTATAGAACTTAGTGCAACATCTTCCTTGCGAAGCATAGGTAACCCACATAATCAAGATTCATGTTTGTGAGTGATTTGGAGTCACTATTAGTTAAAATAGATTTGCAGATTTTAATAAGGTTGTTCACTTCCACATCGTACTTAATTGTGGGATCGTTTGGTAACGCAGGGAAGTCTACAGGATTCAGAAAGGTAGACACTTTTTCAATATATTATGACTTATCACCCTTGGAGGCAATGACATCTTGAGAAGACAATTTTTTCTTTGTTGTGGATAACACTCTTCGCTCCCTACAACCAGCGTTGAACACATCTCTAGTTACAGTTTTTAGTTCATGAGCTACCAGATGTCTTGTAGACACATCGTCTGACAAAGAATATTCGAGATCCGCTTTCAGTACGTCCATCGGTTTTCAGAAATATTAGATTCCGGGGCGTATTTAGTTCCCTTATTTAAAATTTGGAATTCTTCAGAAGACAAATTTAGATTTGATATGTTAGTAACACGTTCTGCAAACTGTTAACGTTTAGTGGTCGTTGGGCCTCGTTTCAGTTGAGATAATTGTTCGATTTTAGTTTTCTGTCGGTGGTACTTCAGATTTGTTATGCAAGCGAATCTTGTGGCACTATTTTATCAAATACGTCGAAATCACAACAATGCTCCTTAAATGCTTTTTGTATTACAGATCACTCACGATGAGCCCTTTTCGGAATGATGCCGTCATTAGGTGCTCTGTAAATACGTAAGGAAGGATGATCTGAATATAATGGTCTGTAACTATGATCAGAGCAGTTATAACACATTCGTTTGGTTTGTGTTTTTACCTTACATGTAATATCGTTGCAGCCATGTCCTATCTTATTTTAGAATTATTGGTTTCTCCTTAGTCGCTTTTTATAGATGCTGCTTTTTTTTCTCTTGACAGATAAAGTCACATATACATCTTCAACGAACATCTAAGGAGAAATTAATAATTCTAAAAGGAAAAGACAGGACAGGGCAGCAACGATATTACATGTAAGGTAAAACACCGAATGGATGGATTATAACTTTTCTGATCATAGTTACAGACCATTATATTAAGACCATCACTTACTTAGGTATTTAATTTACAGGTATTTATATTTACAGAGCACCTGACAATGGCAGTGTGCCGAAGTGGGCTGATTTTGAGTGACTTGTAAAATAATAGTAATAATGGCTTGTGACGAGGGCCTCCCATTGGGCAGACCGCTCGCCTGGTGCAAGTCTTTCAATTTGCGCGTCGATGGGGATGAAATGATGATGATTAGGACACCACAACACCCAGTCCCTGAGCGGAGGAAATCTCCGACCCAGCCGGGAATCGAACCTGGGCCCTTACGATTGACAGTCTGTTGCGCTGACCACTCTGCTACCGGGGGCGGACATTTGTAAAATAAAAACCATTTAAACAGCGGTGTTGCTTGCTGATATTCGTAATAATCATGTCGTTAGAGGAAACATATTGCACTGTGGTCACCATGGGCCCCAAAGAAAAAAAGTCTTTCATATCATGTGAAAAACGGTGTTGACAATAGAGGAACTAAAGGCAGGAAACTAATATTACTCGAAATTCTGTCCATTAATAAACGACAATCAAAAAATTCTGACCTGGTCCTTAACGACCAAACACATTTCCATTACTCACCCTTACTAAAGTAGCAGCAGCCAGTTATTATTTCTCTCGCCGTTAGATCATGAGCTCATTATAGCCGATCCACACCCACATCCCATAAAATTTTTTCCCTCCACCCCTCCTCCCCCTTTTTCCTTCGGTCTGTTCATCACATTCAGCTGTTTGCCCATGTGATATAATTGCCTGTACAACCCACTTGTACAATATATTTGGCTTATACATTCATATAGTTTAAATATTTGAATATATCGTAATATAAGATTCTGTTTAGGTTTTATATTATGTTTGCGTTCTGTATCGATATAGTCATAAAATGTGACATATCTTTGCATGACAATCTGTGTACAGCTAAGAATTCTCGCTGAAGTTGTGTGGACTATCTGTTTAGTAAAAGTTATCTGGCGATGGCCTAAGAAACCAAAAGCCGGTTTATAGTGAACTATTAAATAAATATTGTTGTGGAACATTAATGTTGTGTTTTCAAGTTGTCAATATGTCTATGCTCCTCTAAGAACGGACGGAATATTTGATAAATATTTTGCTGACCCATAAAGTACCTTCCATATGAATGATGACATTCCCAGCTGTAGGAGGAAAAGGAAGGGAACTAGAGGAAAATTGGTCCTATCTTGGCACAGATAGAAGCAAATCTGCTCCCGTTTAATTACAAGACTGACTGAAAAGTGGGGTACCAGCTGCTTTATTCCGCATTCCCCAGCACCTTTAAAAATTTCTAAACGTTTTGGCATTCTGAGAGAGAAGTAAAGAGTGGCAGTGGGAAAGAGAGGGAAAAGCAATAAATGCTGGAACATAGTGACAGTGGTTATGGTATAGAAAGAGAGAAGGAGACAATGGCAGTGTGAGAGAAAAGGAGGGACACAGTGGCAGTGGAATATAGTTGACAGCGACAGAACAGTGCTAGGAAAAGAATGAGGGAGAGCAATAAAGAGAAGGAGAAAGTGGAAACAGGCGAGAGCCAGTGATAATAAGAGTCAGAGACTACGACAACGAGGAAGAGAGAGACAGTGACAATGAAAACAGACAGCAGCAGTGGGCCGAGAGGTTCTAGGCGCTTCAGTCCGGATCCGCGCTGCTGCTACGGTCGCAGGTTCGAATCCTGCATCGGGCATGGATGTGTGTGAAGTCCTTAGGTTAGTTAGGTTTAAGTAGTTCTAAGTCTAGGGGATTGATGACCTCAGATGTTAAGTCCCATAGTGCTTAGAGCCATTTGAACCATTTTTGAGCAGCAGTGGGAAAGGATAAACGCGACAGTAGCAGTAAGAGGGAGCAAGAGGGAGGCAGTGACAGAAGAAACAGTAGCAGTTTGAAAAAAACATAGGAGACTGTGGTTGTGAGCCAGGAGATAGTGACAGTTAGACGGACACAGAGAAATAATGAGTTGTAAAAACATACATAAAACTGCAACCAGTCACTTTTTTGAATAGTTATTCATTATTCCATGAACCGTTTTTCGAACCTTTTCAGGTTCATCTTCAGATGGCTTTCTGGAAGTTACATCACTATTTCTAACATAATCTGAGTGCTGGCTTTGTGACTTGCAAAATTTTGCATCCATATCGACAGATAAACAATACTCATGGCCATATTTCAAGCGTTATCTGTCTTTTTGTCACAATGCCAGAACCAATTATTATGTTAGAAATAGTGAAGCAACGTCCAGAAAATCATCTGAAGATGAACTTGAAAAGGTTCGAAAAGCGGATCATGGAATAATAAATATCTATTCAAAAAAGTGACTGGTTGCAGTTTTATGTATTTACGTTCAATTAACAGTCACGAGTTCTAAAATATCCGTAATGGATAAGCTTTATAATAAGGTGGAGTGAATAATGAGTGAGAATGTACAAATGAAAGAGGATTGGTATGTGCGGCTAACGGCGATGGACTAGAGGGGGTCAGCGAAAGTCTGTGGGGCTGCAGGTAAATATTATTAATTAACGCCGTCTTATTCATGCGAGCCTGGCAACTAATTTAGTGGTCCGACAGAAAGCGAAGGAAACGTACTGTCCTTAGTTTCCAGTCTGCACGGCCACGTTCTGCTCCAGCCCACTGAAAGAAAAGTTTCTATCCTCCTATTTCTTTGCGGGATCAGGACTTTGATTTTAAATAAAAGTATAAAGTTCCAGTCAAAAGCATATTGCAAAAAGTTTCTCCCATACAATAGTCGGAAATTCACCATTTTGAATTGAAAGCAAGTCTTTCTATTCTAACAGCACATTTAGCAGTTCGGAGGCGATCTCTACGGTACGCTTCTACCAGATTGTTTTTCGCCCTGACCAAAATTACTCAATGAAAGTTTGCAATAAATGTTCAAAATTAATGCTCGCCATAAAAGTTGAAATAAAGTCACCACCTGCCACGCGGAATTGTAATTCTTACGGACGGCACACTAACAGTTACTTTAGTGAACTAAGCGATCCACGACGGTGTACAGTCCTCCCGAGTTCACTACCCGTTTTTATCGCAAAATACGCACTTTGACACAGCTCGGATCAGACACCATCCGAGGCAGAGCGCGATCCGACGTTTAACAGACGTGGATCTTACAGTAGCTGAATGCGAAGTGAATCTTCCTACTGCCTCTCGGGCTGTCCTTACATAGGTGCAGGAACGGACGGCAGAGGGAACATCTGTTGTCTACGGCTATCTGCAAAGTGCAGCAGTCTCCGAACGACCGCTTCCTCGGGTACATAAACTTCAATAATATAGTTACAAATTACTTCAAAAAACTTCTTAAGTTTTATTTGTTTTCGATTAAGTTGTTTAAAATCACCGAAAAAGTTTCAACTCGATGGAATGAAAACAATGCCTTCTAGAATTTTTATAGTGGAACTAAAGGTAGATCGTTACCTCTGAACCAAATCTTTTCTAGAACTTGTGTCAGCAGTTATTAATACTACAACTGTCAAACTTGGTTTAGCTCTATCACTTGGTATGTTTTATCATCCACTTTAACCAAAATTCTCTATCATTAAAATCACAGGTACTTAATCTACAACAACTGGGTACGTATTGGTTGTAGTGTTGGGCAGTTGGATGTGAACAGCGCGTAGCGTTGCGCAGTTGGAGGTGAACCGCCAGCAGTGGTGGATGTGGGGAGTGAGATGGCGGAGTTTCGAGAGCGGATGATCTCGACGTGTGTCCATTAGAGAGAGTAAATTTGTAAGACTGGATGTCATGAACTGATATATACACTCCTGGAAATTGAAATAAGAACACCGTGAATTCATTGTCCCAGGAAGGGGAAACTTTATTGACACATTCCTGGGGTCAGATACATCACATGATCACACTGACAGAACCACAGGCACATAGACACAGGCAACAGAGCATGCACAATGTCGGTACTAGTACAGTGTATATCCACCTTTCGCAGCAATGCAGGCTGCTATTCTCCCATGGAGACGATCGTAGAGATGCTGGATGTAGTCCTGTGGAACGGCTTGCCATGCCATTTCCACCTGGCGCCTCAGTTGGACCAGCGTTCGTGCTGGACGTGCAGACCGCGTGAGACGACGCTTCATCCAGTCCCAAACATCCTCAATGGGGAACAGATCCGGAGATCTTGCTGGCCAGGGTAGTTGACTTACACCTTCTAGAGCACGTTGGGTGGCACGGGATACATGCGTACGTGCATTGTCCTGTAGGAACAGCAAGTTCCCTTGCCGGTCTAGGAATGGTAGAACGATGGGTTCGATGACGGTTTGGATGTACCGTGCACTATTCAGTGTCCCCTCGACGATCACCAGAGGTGTACGGCCAGTGTAGGAGATCGCTCCCCACACCATGATGCCGGGTGTTGGCCCTGTGTGCCTCGGTCGTATGCAGTCCTGATTGTGGCGCTCACCTGCACGGCGCCAAACACGCATACGACCATCATCAGCACCAAGGCAGAAGCGACTCTCATCGCTGAAGACGACACGTCTCCATTCGTCCATCCATTCACGCCTGTCGCGACACCACTGGAGGCGGGCTGCACGATGTTGGGGCGTGAGCGGAAGACGGCCTAACAGTGTGCGGGACCGTAGCCCAGCTTCATGGAGACGGTTGCGAATGGTCCTCGCCGATACCCCAGGAGCAACAGTGTCCCTAATGCTGGGAAGTGGCGGTGCGGTCCCCTACGGCACTGCGTAGGATGCTACGGTCTTGGCGTGCATCCGTGCGTCGCTGCGGTCCGGTCCCAGGTCGACGGACACGTGCACCTTCCGCCGACCACTGGCGACAACATCGATGTACTGTGGAGACCTCACGCCCCACGTGTTGAGCAATTCGGCGGTACGTCCACCCGGCCTCCCGCATGCCCACTATACGCCCTCGCTCAAAGTCCGTCAACTGCACATACGGTTCACGTCCACGCTGTCGCGGCATGCTACCAGTGTTAAAGACTGCGATGAGGTCTCCACAGTACATCGATGTTGTCGCCAGTGGTCGGCGGAAGGTACCGCAGCGACGCACGGATCCACGCCAAGACCGTAGGATCCTAGACAGTGCCGTAGGGGACCGCACCGCCACTTCCCAGCATTAGGGACACTGTTGCTCCTGGGGTATCGGCGAGGACCATTCGCAACCGTCTCCATGAAGCTGGGCTACGGTCCCGCACACTGTTAGGCCGTCTTCCGCTCACGCCCCAACATCGTGCAGCCCGCCTCCAGTGGTGTCGCGACAGGCGTGAATGGAGGGACGAATGGAGACGTGTCGTCTTCAGCGATGAGAGTCGCTTCTGCCTTGGTGCCAATGATGGTCGTATGCGTGTTTGGCGCCGTGAAGGTGAGCGCCACAATCAGGACTGCATACGACCGAGGCACACAGGGCCAACACCCGGCATCATGGTGTGGGGAACGATCTCCTACACTGGCCGTACACCTCTGGTGATCGTCGAGGGGACACTGAATAGTGCACGGTACATCGAAACCGTCATCGAACCCATCGTTCTACCATTCGTAGACCGGCAAGGGAACTTGCTGTTCCAACAGGACAATGCACGTACGCATGTATCCCGTGCCACCCAACGTGCTCTAGAAGGTGTAAGTCAACTACCCTGGCCAGCAAGATCTCCGGATCTGTCCCCCATTGAGCATGTTTGGGACTGGATGAAGCGTCGTCTCACGCGGTCTGCACGTCCAGCACGAACGCTGGTCCGACTGAGGCGCCAGGTGGAAATGGCATGGCAAGCCGTTCCACAGGACTACATCCAGCATCTCTACGATCGTCTCCATGGGAGAATAGCAGCCTGCATTGCTGCGAAAGGTGGATATAGACTGTACTAGTGCCGACATTGTGCATGCTCTGTTGCCTGTGTCTATGTGACTGTGGTTCTGTCAGTGTGATCATGTGATGTATCTGACCCCAGGAATGTGTCAATAAAGCTTTCCCTTCCTGGGACAATGAATTCACGGTGTTCTTATTTCAATTTCCAGGAGTATATTATGACTTATGAACACTATTAAGGTAAATACATAGTTTGTTCTCTATGAAAATCTTTCATTTGCTAACTATGCCTATCAGTAGTAAATGACTTCAGTAGGTAGAATCTTTTATTTAGCTGGCAGTATCGGCGCTCGCTGTATTGCAGTAGTTCGAGTAACGAAGGTTTTTGTGAGGAAAGTGATTCATGAAAGGTATAGGTTATTGTTAGTCAGGGCCATTCTTTTGTAGGAATTTTTGAAAGGCAGATTGCGTTGCACTAAAAATATTGTGTGTCAGTTTAGTGTTGATCAGAATAAGTAAAGAGAGTTATGTCTGAGTACGTTCAGTTTTGCTCAGCTGTTTGAAAATCAAATAACGTAAGGGGTTTAGCAGCACAATCATTCATAAATTTTTTTAAGGGGACGTTTCAAGATCTCTTCGGCCCTGAACTTTTATCGTGATATTTCATGAGGACGTGCCTAAACACTTTGTACTCTGTGCACAATTGTTTTGAAATCATTCACAGTGAGATGTGCTTTCCTTAGTCACCACTACTCTTGTTTACCGTAACGTCAATGCGTATTTCTGATAAGGGCTGCAGGAGACCAAGCGCAGTAAAGTAGTGATCAGGAAGTAACAAGACGACAGCTGTGCTGCACGTAAGGGTGATACGCTATGGTGGTACGCCGCTTGAAAGAATTACGGGTTCTCGAGAATGAATGACAGCGGGAAAGACAATATCTTTCGCGCGACTTCTATATAGTTCTCACAAGCGCAAGAGAACACTTGAGCGAAGCTCGCGGGACAAAAGGAGAGTCTGGGCGGGCCAGGGGTTACCGAGCTGGGGAGGAACGAGCAGTTTGCTTGCTTATTTTTCCCCGCCGTCGACTTTGTACAGCGTTGTTGTTGCCTTTTTTTTTTGTTTCTTGCCTCTTACGCCCTCTTTTCGGCGGTGCGTGGGCCCTCTTGCCGCTGTGAGAGGCGGCGAGGTGGAAAGTAGGTAAGCAGGAGGAGTGGGGGAGGGATTGAGTGGGCCGCGGCTGTCGACCCGTTGGGGGAGGGGATCGGGGGGATGCGGGGCGGCGCCATCTGCGACCAGATTGCTTCAGCCCCCGCGCCCCGCAGTGTGTGCCAATACCCGGCCGGAGGTGTAGCTGCCGCTAGGACGCTCCTGAGGTACGGGCACGGCCCCAGCCGGGGCTGTTGAACCGACCGATACCGGACGCCTGCTTTGACATATGACCAGTCGGGGCTCCCATTTAAAGCTGATAAGTGGAATTCCCTACTCCAGATACAGCGATGGTCAATATTCAGCTACACGGCAGAAACGATAATTCGAAGCTGAAAAGTCTAGCAAACTTGGGCTCTAAAATGCTCATCCTAAGACCAATTTAGTATTGGAGGGTAGCGTAGAGGGTAAAAATCGTAGAGGGAGACCAAGAGATGAATACACTAAGCAGATTCAGAAGGATGTAGGCTGCAGTAGGTACTGGGAGATGAAGAAGCTTGCACAGGATAGAGTAGCATGGAGAGCTGCATCAAACCAGTCTCAGGACTGAAGACCACAACAACAACAACAAGACATATGGGCAGTTCTTCATATTCCATAGTGTGAAACGAATCTCTTCTACTGCAAGCTCTTTGATCTCCATATTTTGGAAGGAGGTAATATATTTATCTCCCACACCAGATTTCTCACCTACATTAACACATGCTGGACAAATAAAACATTTTGAGTGCACTAGACATTATTAACAATAATACCTATCCGCAGGGAACGAGACAGGAGTAGTTACGAAAACTATACGCCAAGACTCTATTAAATATGGAGTATAAATACAGGATAGTCCATTGATAGTGACCGGGCCAAATATCTCACGAAATAAGCATGAAACGAAAAAACTACAAACAACGAAACTCGTCTGGCTCGAGGGGGGGAACCAGATGGCGCTAATGGTTGGCCCGCTAGATGGCACTGCCATAGGTCAAACGGATATCAACTGCGTTTTTTTAAATTGGAAATCCCCTTTTTTATTACACATTCGTGTAGTACGTAAAGAAATATGAATGTTTTTGTTGGACCACTTTTAACGCTTTGTGACAGATGACGCTGTAATAGCCACAAACATATGGCTCACAATTTTAGACGAACAGTTGGTAACAGGAAGGTTTTTTAAATTAAAATACAGAACGTACGTACGTTTGAACGTTTTATTTCGGTTGTTCCAATGTGATACATGTACCTTTGTAAACTTATCATTTACGTTACAGCGTGATTGCAAATACCCCATTAATGAAATAAACGCTCAAAATGATGTCCGTCAATCTCAATGCATTTGGCAATACGTGTAACGACATTCCTCTCAACAGCGAGTAGTTCGCCTTCCGTAATGTTCGCGTATGCATTGACAATGCGCTGACCCATGTTGTCAGGCGTTATCGGTGCATCACGGTAGCAAACATCCTTCAACTTTCCCCACAGAAAGAATTCGGGGGACGTCAGATCCTGTGAAGGAGCGGGCCATGGTATGCTGCTTCGACGACCAATCCACCTGTCATGAAATATGGTATTCAATACCGCTTCAACCGCACGCGAGCTATGTGCCGGACATCCCATAATGCCGCACTATATATTAACACGCCAAGGTCGTTGATGTTCCACTTGTCGCAGCCATCGTGGATTTTCCGTTGCCCAATATTTCATATTATGCCGGTTTATGTTACCTCTGTTGGTGAATGACGCTTCGTCGCTAAATAGAACACGTGCAAAAAATCTGTAATCGTCCCGTAATTTCTCTTGAGCCCAGTGGCAGAATTGTACACGACGTTCAAAGTCGTCGCCATGCAATGCCTGGTGACTATTACAGCGTCATCTATCACAAGAGTTAAAAGTGGTCCAACTAAAACATTCATATTTATTTACGAACTACACGAATATTTAATAAAAAATGGGTGTTCCTGTTTTAAAAAACGCAGATGATAACCGTTTGACCTATGGCAGCGCCATGTAGTGGGTCAACCATAGCGTCACCTGGTTTCCGCCTAGTTAGACAAGTTTCGTTCTTTGTAGTTTTTCCGTTTGGCGCTTATTTCGTGAGATATTTGGCCCGGCCACGATCAATGGACCACCCTATAATCTAAACAAGAAAAAAATGTCCAGTAAACGTGAGCTCTAAAACGCATGCTTTAAGAGCTATGAGCGTTTGTTCGTTAGAAGAATTGTGTTTCACAATGTCGAAGATGATCAAGTGCTCATCACTCTTAAGGTATACATTGTGGAGCTCATGTTTACTGGACTTTTTTCCTTGTATTTGGCCCATACTACCATCTCTCAAAATACCGAAGGAAAACAGCTTGCAGTAGAAGAGATTTGTTTCACAGTATCGAAGACGAACAACTACTCACAGCTCCTCAGGTAACCATTCCTCCTGAGGCTCTCTGTATAACACATCACCGAAAAGCAACGTCTCCGGCCAGCATTTCCAGTATGTGGTAACACTGATGGCTTTGTTATTTACGTCAGTCAAGACCTGTGTTGTCGTAAGTTGCTCCTGGAGTTATTTGTCATTTGTATCTTGTTTCTAAATTTCCACAGAGTCATGCACTTTAGTTAAACTGTGAATAATGAATTAAATTAATTACAAAATGGTGGTCTTGACAAAAAGTGAGTGAGAGACGAACCACACAGTAATATGCAATTACTGAAATTACCAACCTTTACCCCGCATCTTCACCTGCAAATGCATTTGACACATAAATGAAAACACCCCCTCCTCAACCTCTCTGTGTCTACCTCTTCCTCCTTCTGTGTGTCCACCTCATCCTCCCATCTCTGTCTCTCTCTATCTACTCCACCCCACCTTTTTTTCTCCATTTACTCCTTCCTCTCTATCGGACCATGTTTTCTTCTCTCATCCCTCGGACCTCTTCGCTCCTCCCTCTGACGATAGAATACTCGCCCTCTCTCTTTCCGTCTGCACCTCCCCCTCTTCCTTTTCCAATTGCCCACCACAGTTGTACACCTTTCACGTGTCTCATACATCTCTGCTACTTCCCCTCTGTGCACTTGCACCTGCCCCTCACCCTGTCCATTCCCTCATTTGTCCATCACAACCTAACCTCGGTCATGCTCATCGGCACATTTAGCTCCTGGTGTACAGTACAATAAAGCAGGCCGACTCTACTCCCACAACATACCTGTCATGTAGGGAAGGGTACATATCATGGAGTTGCAAATCATTTATTTGCCTCTGACGTACTTGTCACCATGCAATGCAGGTCGGTAAAGCACGCCAATACTACTCCAACACAACACACCTGTCATGCAATGCAGCGTACAGAATGCGGCCCGGGAAGCTGCTTATTTTCCCTAAAGTTGATATGGCAGGCTGATATTGTTTCCACACAAGATGCCTGTTGTACAAGGCAAGAACTGAAAAGAAAAGTTTTCGCCTTATCTCTGCTGCTATAGGAGCTAGGATGTTATAAGCTTCACGGTCCTGATACTTGTGAAGCCTTCTGTTTCTATACGAAATTTGGCTGAAATCGATCCAAGCGTTTGGGAGAGGATCCCAGACATACACTCCTACACCTGATTTATATGTATAGAACAGATAACAGGGAGATTATCCGACAACAAAACGAAATAGCATTCCAATTCGATCCATTTTATAAGAAGAATTCTCTTTTTTAAATACATGACTTTTAATTTCATCACGGGATCGAAACGAAATAGAGAAACGCCGAGAACACAGAAAGAATAATCGCTTAACAAAAGGAATATGAATAGTTTGGCAAAGACTGGAAGGTAATGAGAATGGATGAGGATGTCATAACGGATTGGCAATGAAAGCACAAACTCGTAGTGCCTTCTCAGTGACTGTATGATTACATCAAAAGAATGATCAATGAAAACGTGCATTTTGCGTCAGAGGATGAATTGTGAATTAGCCCTCAAACTTTCCATGTTACAAGGATCGCTGCAGTTACATGCTTCTATCATCGCGCCTATAAAAAATCTGAGTCTCGTCTCCTGTGCACTTAAACTCGCATCGTCTCACCAAATTCTGGAAGTCATAGAACAGAAGAATACGTGTGACACAATATGCTGTTGGCTGCTTCTGGTGTGTAAGGAGTCCCTCCACGTTGCCGACTGTGGAAGACGTCCTTATCCACTTTGCACCGACGGAGAAATACTTGCTCGCCAACTGCCGAAGGAAAGATTCATGCTTGCTCTCTAGTCTGTTTAACTTCTGTTCACCAATGAGACGGCTTCAGAATATTCTGACCCACGCTACAGTACTGAATAAACCAATAAATTCTAGAGTTAGCAACAGCTTTGCAGTATTTTTCCTTGGAAGGGCACAGCTCTAAACAGCTCCATCTCTCATGTCTTCTCTGTACTTGAATTTCCTCACCAGCCAACACGCTGTGTTCAATGTTTGGATTTTCTGGAAACTAGCATTTGACTCCTCCCCTGTGCTAAATGATTACTGTTAACCAGTGAAATGTTCTGCAGCAGGATGTTGAGGAGCAGGGTTTCCCATTTCTCACACTATTGCAAGATGACTGCTGTTACACTTCACTCTTTTCTGGGAAGGACTTTCCATCACGAAAAGAAAGCTCTTTTGTCACCAGCTGTGGTCGGATGGCTCAGCTTGGTAAATCTGCGAGTTAGCCAAACTGAAATGTTCGTCTGCCTTGTTATCTGATTTTTCTCAAAGAGGAGGCCGGATCACACATATCGTGAAGTGTACTCAGTGAACCTGCCAGCAGCAGGACAAATTCTGCTGAAAACCTTTCAAGTCACTTAAAGAATAACTCTATGCCGGCCCCTCTTTCGAGCAGTCCTACTGCTTCGCTATTCTTATCACGAGCCTCAGAAGCAGAAATAGAAAATACAATCGGCCAAAAAATAAAAAAAGGTTCCTTCTGTTGGACGAGATGAAATCCCTTGTTTCCCTGTTCACAGATGTTCAAATATAATAAGGAAGCCTCTATCACATATCATTAATTCTTCACTTTTAGAAGGCATATTCCCTAAATTACTTACCATAGCAAAAATTATACCGATACACAAAAAAGACTCTGAACAAGATCCCAATAATTGTCAGCCAATAGCAGTTCCCTCTGTGTTTAGTAAAATATTTGATACGTAGTGGCTCACAGACAAAAATTATTTCTGAATAAGTATAGTATCCTTTCTCCAGCTCAATATGGATTCCAGAAGGGGAAAACAACAGTAGGTGCAGTTTACAAATTCCTAAACACAACTCTCACTCTCATAGATAATCAATAGTCAGCTGTGGTGTTGTTCCTTGATCTTACAAAGGCCTTTGATACTGTACACCACAGAATACTATTACAAAGACTATATAACTGTGGTATATGGTACACTGCCTACGATTGTGCAGTTAGATGAGGTCATTACTTCAGGAAAATCCACAGTTTCATGTTCTGATATGCAAACTGTAAAACATGGTGTCCCTCAAGGATCAGTTTTAGGCCTGATCCTATTTCTCCTGTTCATTAATGATCTTCCTCTGCACCTAATGACTTGCAGTACCTTCCTTTTTACCATCTGACTGAGATGATCACATTGAAGGTGCAGTCAACCAGTGTACAGCTCTACTGGATTCATGGATTACAGCTAATAGGCCACTTCTTTATGCAAAAAAGACTGTAGGCCTAACACTTCATACAGTCCAGAACAGAAATCCCACCATTCTAAGAACATAAATAGGTGGAAATAGTACTGAAATGGTAAATGTAACTGAATTGATTGGAATATCTATCTCTGACACTCTAAGCTAGAAAAAGCACACTGACATCTTAGCTATCAAGCTAAGTAAAGTATGTTTTAAGCTTCAGTGAGTCAGTTACGTGACGAGTATAAATATTCTAACGTGTACCGTGTTCTTTTTCACTCTATCCTAACATACGACCTCATATTCTGGGGCCACAGTTCTGAGTCCAGTAAAATATTTAAGCTTCAAAAGAAATGTGCCAGGATAATGTTATTTAAAAAGGAGAGTGACTCATGTAAACATCTATTTCGGAAACTAGGTATCCTTCCACTTATACTAAGTTTTAAAAAGCTAAATATTGGCAGCCTGAAGCAGAATCTTGACTATCACCAGTATGACATTAGAGTGAAATACTTGCTGACACAGTTTCCCCATTCCACCAAATTATATGCTGATAGTGCAAAATACATGGGGATTATACTTCATAATAATCTACCAATAAACCTAAAAAAACATCAACAATCCAGTACATTTTAAAGTAAGGCTTAAATCGATATCATTAAAATACTCTTTTTGTAACTGTCAAGTATATGTTGAATGTGATAATGTGAACATTATCAACTGACATCAATCAAATAATTATTTGATGAACCAGTGTGGAGCTGTAGTATTCTAATTGGAGCATGTTCTCAGTACGTCAAAGAGACTGATGTGCTGTTACCCTTCTAGGAGATCTGAGAATCTGAAGAATACAGCTAGTTTCTGTCGAAACTCCTCATGAAATAAACTATTTCACATCAAGCTATCTTTGCATCTCATATTACAAATTAAAACATTAGATCACCCCAACAATGTATGTAAATCATATATCAGTCGAACTAAAATCAAACGAATATAAATAAATCATGAAAATGAAACATGAGGAATGTCATTCCTGCACTAGGCTCTCTACAGTAGAGGGCCTATGAGCAAGTGGCTCGAGTAAGTGTTGTTCTCCACTCGCAGGATGTCTATATGAGCTGAAAGGATGCCCCCATTCTGCATGTTGGTTTTGCAGTGGGGGACACCCAGCCTAAGGCAACTGAGTGATCTCCATGAAGAGAGGACACATCATTCCCTGGGCTAGCAGTTCCTTTTCAGGGAAATCCGGCTGCAGCTTACTTTCCATCTGGGGAGGTGGTTTGATGCCAGTGTTCCCACCAGTGGTTGAGCTCTTGCGATGAAGACCTTTCTATATTTCATTCGACGACCGCAGCTTGACGATTGTGCAGTGGATGACGGAGCCAGTGACCTGCTTTCCCCTCTCTGCGCCAGTAGTACGGTCCGTCTGACAAGGGGGAGGGAGGAGTTATTACAACCATCAGGTAGAATTTGTCAATTGGAGCTGCCTTTATACATCCCGAGAGGATTTGATTTCGACAACCTCATTGACAGCAGCGTCAATATGCTTGGTGTGAGCACATGCACTTCACACCAGTGATGCGTACTCTTCAGTTGACACACAAAGCAAGAGTAGAAGTTCTCTGGACGAGAGGACAAGCGCCCCAGGTGGTAGCTGTGAGTTTCCTGAAAATATTGCCCCTTGCACCCATCATCAGCGAGCTGATATGATAAATATAGCCGGCATCGGTGGCCTCGCGGTTCTAGGCGCGCAGTCAGGAACCGTGCGACTGCTACGGTCGTAGGTTCGAATCCTGCCCCGCGCATGGATGTGTGGGATGTCCTTAGGTTAGTTAGGTTTAAGTAGTTCTAAGTTCTAGGGGACTGATGACCACAGCAGTTGAGTCCCATAGTGCTCAGAGCCATTTGAACCATTTTTTTTGATAAATATAAGAAAAGCTTTGGAAACATATTAGAAATGACGACCACGCCATAAATACAAGAGGAAGAACGCGAAGAAAAGGAAGAAGTGTCGATCAACTGCTGATGGTGATAATGCTGTAGCTTAGCCTGTAAAAGAAAGGAATACTAATTACTGTGAATAAAGAAAACTGAAACTTTTTAACGTGCCACGTAACGAGGATATTTCTTGTGTGCTACTTGATGTGAATATACACTCCTGGAAATTGAAATAAGAACACCGTGAATTCATTGTCCTAGGAAGGGGAAACTTTATTGACACATTCCTGGGGTCAGATACATCACATGATCACACTGACAGAACCACAGGCACATAGACACAGGCAACAGAGCATGCACAATGTCGGCACTAGTACAGTGTATATCCACCTATCGCGGCAATGCAGGCTGCTATTCTCCCATGGAGACGATCGTAGAGATGCTGGATGTAGTCCTGTGGAACGGCTTGCCATGCCATTTCCACCTGGCGCCTCAGTTGGACCAGCGTTCGTGCTGGACGTGCAGACCGCGTGATACGACGCTTCATCCAGTCCCAAACATGCTCAATTGGGGACAGATCTGGAGATTGACTTACACCTTCTAGAGCACGTTGGGTGGCACGGGATACACGCGGACGTGCATTGTCCTGTTGGAACAGCAAGTTCCCTTGCCGGTCTAGGAATGGTCGAACGATGGGTTCGATGACGGTTTGGATGTCCCATGCACTACTCAGTGTCCCCTCGACGATCACCAGAGGTGTACGGCCAGCGTAGGAGATCGCTCCCCACACCATGATGTCGGGTGTTGGCCCTGTGTGCCTCGGTCGTATGCAGTCCTGATTGTGGCGCTCACCTGCACGGCGCCAAACACGCATGCGACCATCATTGGCACCAAGGCAGAAGCGACTCTCATCGCTGAAGACGACACGTCTCCATTCGTCCATCCATTCACGCCTGTCGCGACACCCCTGGAGGCGGGCTGCACGATGTTGGGGCGTGAGCGGAAGACGGCCTAACGGTGTGCGGGACCGTATCCCAGCTTCATGGAGACGGTTGCGAATGGTTCTCGCCGATACCCCAGGAGCAACAGTGTCCCTAATTTTCTGGGAAGTGGCGGTGCGGTCCCCTACGGCACTGCGTAGGATCCTACGGTCTTGGCGTGCATCCGTGCGTCGCTGCGGTCCGGTCCCAGGTCGACGGGCACGTGCACCTTCCGCCGACCACTGGCGACAGCATCGATGTACTGTGGAGACCTCACGCCCCACGTGTTGAGCAATTCGGCGGTACGTCCACCCGGCCTCCCGCATGCCCACTATACGCCCTCGCTCAAAGTCCGTCAACTGCACATACGGTTCACGTCCACGCTGTCGCGGCACACTACCAGTGTTAAAGACTGCGATGGAGCTCCGTATGCCACGGCAAACTGGCTGACACTGACGGCGGCGGTGCACAAATGCTGCGCAGCTAGCGCCATTCGACGGCCAACACCGCGGTTCCTGGTGTGTCCGCTGTGCCGTGCGTGTGATCATTGCTTGTACAGCCCTCGCGCAGTGTCCGGAGCAAGTATGGTGGGTCTGACACACCGGTGTCAATGTGTTCTTTTTTTCATTTCCAGGAGTGTATGTGTATTACGTTTCAGTTGTACAGTTACTATAAATGAGATATTTGAGAAAAAAGAGAAAGATATTTGGGTGCGCTTACCAGCTGCTACTGCAACGAATTGGATAGCTGGCCACCATTGTCATCCTTTCTCACTGTTATCTTTCCCCAGTGTGCTCCTCCCCCCCCCCCCCCCCCCTCCTGCAGTTACAATGGTGCATGCTGCCAGAAAAGAGCGACTGTCGGTAGCCGTATGAGCTAGAGTTACTCTGACTTTGCAGCCACCATTTCACGAGATGTGTAGTGTTGTAATGGTAGGCAATGCTCGGAGTGCGGATAGGAAGTGTTGGGGTGGTTTGATGTAAATGGGACAAATTGGCTGCATTTGTTACAGTACTGGCAATCTACATTAATAGTACAAAAATATGAGAAGCAATTTACAATGTTACCTTCAAGAAAAACTAATGTCCTTTTGTCATCGATAGAATGGATTGGTCCCAAACTGCCTGACTAACCAGGAAAGTACTTGGGCTCGAACAAATAGATATGTATGAACGTTTGGTTACAGGACCATTATGTACCTCTGAATGTGCTGGCGGGTGTCGTTTTTCTCCAAAACTCAGCAGTCATGCTCTAGATATCACTGTTGATGTAATTGTAGACGCCATACGCATTGCAGCAATCTTAACTATAAATGTAAATGCGGAATATGAATAAAATGCTCCGAACAATACGAATGACTGCAAAACGCACAGTGAAGAAATGCATGTTGCTCGCATGTCGTATTTGCACATTCTGTAATATCAGTGTTGAACGCCACGTCAATGAGACTTTTGAAGCTGTTCACTGGTTCACCAATGTCGTAGCCAGCGTTCTGCCACGTGTAACGAATCATTGGTCTGTATACTCCCGCAGATAACTGATTGTAAGTGACAGAATGCATATTCATGATAAAGAATCTGTCGTGCAATTTCGGCTGCATATTACTGAAACTTAGTTTAATGAAGTCTGTTATTCTCTTGGCATATATTTTATATTGCCTGAAGAAATACACATCCAGAGGTTGTGCATATTCTGTAGTTTTAGGCGGAATGATTTTTAAATCTACATGTTTTCCACCAGATTCTTCCAGTAGTACTCTTTCATCCGTAAGTCCAGACCAGGAGTCCAAACGTACTAATGAATTTCTCGACAAATGTAGATTCAGAATTGACATAAAAATCGTCTTCAGATGTTGTTTCGTCATATTCCCACTCACACTTGCATCGATGACGACATTTGGAGGGCACCGCGTTTCTATTTCCCTTGACACGCGGGGTCCAAACTTTCCACTGGATTCTTGGAAGCAAATATAGAGTTTGTCTGCCAATCATCCGTCCATTGATATAGCAACATCGATTTGTAACTATGTGGTGCACTGTTAACTGATTGCAACATCGCGACATTGTTTCTCTCCTCTTTCATGGGTAGTGTTCTGTCACAAGAAAGTTCATACTTGAACTGACTCTGATCACAGTTCCATACAGAAATAATAGCGATGTTTTCTCTCGTGATATGCTCATTGACGTCAGCAACAAACCTTTGAGCTCTTTCAATCAGCTCTTCTTCGTCATCCTTATCTTTTCCTGTTTGGAACGTAGTGATACGGCGTGATGTTATCCTAAACTCTCTTTTCAAATTAGTAATAAATACTAGTGAATCTGTAAAGTTTGTATACCCGAGATTTTTGGCTATGTCCAATGCCCAATGTTGTAAATGCCAATAATTTACGGCGGAACCGCATTCTCGGGCTTCATCGAATTTCGCCATTACACGCTGCTTGATGGTCTTGAACAGCAGTGTACGAGTTCCTTTGAAAACTGTATTACCTTCTCTTTTCTTTGCCACGTAATCCAGTATGTTTTTGATACTGCCTTTAGACTTCAGTCTAGGGTATCTTTTCAGAAGCTGGTTGTATGTGTCGAAACCTCTTACGTAATAATCATCGTACATGTTTTCCAGTTTGTTGTCATCAAACGCCGTGATGATGCTTGAAACTTTAAACTTATTCTTGGGAGGCGGTTGGTATTCACTGTCACTGCTTCCATCGCCTCTTCCCGCAACTGCCGCAGCACTACCGTTTGCAATGAGTTGTTCGTCATTATCATCCCTATCATCATCATTATGTGTTAGTGTTACAACAGTATCTGTTTCTAACTTATGCTCATACTTCTGCACTATAATAGATACCAGAAAACATGCGAATAATTCGTCTTCTACACCAATAACATCTTCACGAAGAAGGGTTCTTCGTCACTTCATCTCAACCAATCGCTATACATTAGCAGGATTGATTACCAATCGCCGAGCCATCTGGCGCTTCAATACACAAATAATGTCACAAAACGCAACTTCAGAGGTACACTACACCGTCCCTACTGGTCCCGACTGGCGTACCGGCAGGTCAGTGTGCAATGCGGTATGGCATACGCAGAGGCCTCTAACGGACGCCTGCAGAGTTTTGCAGATGCGAAGTATCACTAGTGCAATAAGAGACCTTTACATTATTTCTCACACGATTTTGGTCTATTTGTGTTTGTTCGAGCCCAAGTACTTTTCTGGTACGATTGTAAAGTAGCCAGAAGACATGGTCGGATGTCAGTGTAAGTTCTTACACGTACACACCACCGGACGGTATGTAAATGATGAAAAGTTGTAATTCTCTGGTGCAGAACGGCCATCAGTGTCAGTTAGTGCTGTTCATGTCTGGTGTTGTTAACAGGTCGCCGCGCGGGATTAGCCGAGCGGTTTAGGCGCTGCAGTCATGGACTGTGAGGCTGGGCCCGGCGGAGGTTCGAGTCCTCCCTGGGGCATAGGTGTGTGTGTTTGTCCTTAGGATAATTTAGGTTAAGTAGTGTGTAAGCTTAGGGACTGATGACCTTAGCAGTTAAGTCCCATATGATCTCACACACATTAGTTTTTTTTTTATTATTTTTTTTTTTAGCAGATCTAGTATTGCAGTCCGCAGCTCGTGGTCTCGCGGTAGCGTTCTCGCTTCCCGAGCACGGGGTCCCGGGTTCGATTCCCGGCGGGGTCAGGGATTTTTCACCTGCCTCGTGATGACTGGGTGTTTGTGTCGTCTTCATCATCATCATCATCAATCATCCCCATTACGGTCGGAGGAAGGCAATGGCAAACCACCTCCACTAGGACCTTGCCTAGTATGGCGGCGCGGGTCTCCCGCGTCGCTCCCCTACGCTCGGTAAACGGAGTATGGGACTCATCATCATCATCATCATCATCATCTAGTATTGCACATGGCGCCTGTGAACAGAAGTTGAGAGGTCACTCTGGAGGACACGGAACTGCTCTGCACTTATTTGAGATGGCGTTACCAGCATCTGAAAATGTTTAAAGGTGCCTAATTTAGGGTCTGCATGTGGCCTGTAGGTCGAATCGTGCAGTATCCAGATTTGTGCGGCATTCGAATGTGACAGTGGCCTGACGTTGGAATACGTGGGATCGTGAGGCCAAGGATACCGAACGCCAAGACTCCCATCGATGGGAGGATCGCTGTATTGGGAACCAAGTACATCGTAACCAATTCGCTTTTCTTCCTTGGCACCTGAGGACAAGCAATCGATTCCGTGCAATATTCTTCTTCATCTTGCAGTAGTGGTTGGAGATTAACAATAGCCAGCATAGGGAATCAAAGTTCAGTGCAGAGGCTACACACAAACGGCTATGTCTGGAGTGGCATTGAGACCGGAAAGCAAGGACGACTGATGACTGGCGTTGCATTGGTTCCAGTGATGAATCGCTGTTCGGTACTACCTTGGATCGTCGGCGAGTATGGCGGTGACCTGAGAAGAGGTCCCAATTTTGAGTGTTTTGGAGGGGCACAGCGGTGTTACTCCTGGTATCAAGGTGTTGGGAGCCATGGGGTGTGACTTGACATCACGGCTGATGGTGACTGAGAGAGCTCTGACGGCACAGTGGTACGTCGTAGAGTTCCTGTGTCCTCATGTGTTGCCTCTCATGCGACTGTATCATTGTGCCTTTTTCGAATAGGAGAATGCTCGTCTATTTGTGGCACATGTCTCTATCAGATGTTTGCGTGATGTTGAGGTGCAGCGAGGTCCCTAGATCTGTTCCCGATAGGACATGTGTGGGACCAGCTCGAACATCGTCCCAGTGCAAGTATGCAGGCTATCAAGCACCAGATACAACAGTTGTGGGCCAGCTTGCCTTCAGACAGGATGTAAAGGTTTCAGGACATGCTTTCCAATCGCATCAGTGCATGCATCTCAGTCTGAGGGAGTTCAACGTCGCACTTGTAAGTGGGCTCATACTGCCAAGTTCTTTTTAAATTAGATTCGGTTTTGTAACCAGTGCAATAACTTCACATGCAGTCCAACCCGTGAAGTTTCATATCGTTTCCTGATCAGCTTCCGACTTCTTCACTTTTCTTCTCAGTCGATGCAGTTTAATTATAACCAACTTACTCTCGTGTTGAAGCAATTACTTAAAACGTCTGTAGCTATTAATTCAGAAAAATTACTTGAGAAACAGGGGCCAGCTGACCTGCAGGCTACATAATATGTGCATACAAACTTCACAATTAAATAAAGACCCAGTGCAGAGCCGTGCTGTAAAAACTTGTGACTTCAAGTCAAAGCATCCAACAATTCAGTGTTGGACCACTGACTTTTCTTAATGTAACCTCATTGAGAATGTGCGCTGATATGAAACTTCCTGGCACATTAAAACTGTGTGCCGGACCAAGAATCAAACTCATTGAGTTCAGTGGGAAACGAACAATCCAACTTCTCGCCGGCCAGGGTGGCCGAGCGTTTCTAGGCGCTACAGTCTGGAACGGCGCGACCGCTACGGTCGCAGATTCGAATCCTGCCTCGGGCTTGGATGTGTGCGCTGTCCTTAGGTTAGTTAGGATCAAAATGGCTCTGAGCGCTATGGGACTCAACATCTTAGGTCATAAGTCCCCTAGAACTTAGAACTACTTAAACCTAACTAACCTAAGGACACCACACACACCCGTGCTCGAGGCAGGATTCGAACCTGCGACCGTAGTAGCCCCGCGGTTCCGGACTGCAGCGCCAGAACCGCACGGCCACCGCGGCCGGCCGGTTAGTTAGGTTTAAGTAGTTCTAAGTTCTAGGGGACTGATGACCTCAGAAGTTAAGTCCCATAGTGCTCAGAGCCAATCCAGCTTCTCAACTTGCACTGTGAATTTCATGAGAAAGAAAGCGTAGAGGTTGACATGCAGTAGGCCTGGAAATGGTGTCCACCATCGATGAAGCAGCCCTGCCCGTTGCCACCACGAGCAAATCCAGTTCACCGACGCCCAGCTTGTACGGGTAACTCTTACTTCTTGAGAAACACGAAGATTGCAGCTTTAATCGGCTCTGTGAAGGACGATTTACAACTTCGTAAAGCTGGTGTGTATCAGACTCCTTGCGGAAATTGTGAGAAATCGTACATAGGTCAAACAACACTCACCGTTCATGAGAGGTATGTGGAGCATCGATGATAGACACGCTTAGTACAGCCAGACAAGTCAGCTGTGGCCGAACATAGTATCGATAAAGGGCAGTCCATGAATTACTGTGATGTGAAGATTTTAACATCCACCTCTTCTTTTTGGGAATCTGTCTTCAAGGAAGCTATAGAGATTAGATTAGCTAATAATTTAATAAATAGAGATAATGGTTTTAATTTGGACAAAGCATAGAATCCGGCTCTAGAGGTAATTAAACTGCAGAGAAGTCGTCATGGTGTCACCGCCGCCGATCATACATCGATAAGCGGATCGAATGTCTGTAGGCCTTCGTCACAGGCGGCGCTTGTGTTAACGTATTTCTCTGCCGCCGAGCAGCATCTGTGACCCGCTGCGCAGTACCGCTACGGTAGAACATATAAGGCCGCGCTTGGCATCTTGTGACTCACTCTGAGGATGGCCGGACGATAGGCGGTCGAAAGATCAATGGAGGAAATTTTATTTGCTCGGCTACGTGCCCGAAATTTAATGGACTATTCATTACGCCGCGAGAAGTTGAAAACGCACAACTCTTATTAACGTTTAAAAGCATCCGATGTGACGTAGATGCCGCTGCGGCAAGTAATTTGATATAAGACACTTGGGGGCCACAAGTGCCAAGAAATATCCAAGAGGTGGAAGACAAATGTTGGTGATGGACGTCACCAGATGACGTACTTCGCCGCACGTGCAACGGTCGAGCCTGTCGGTGCTGCACTCGCTGTTGGGGGGCAATGCTTCACATTGTTGCACAACGGCGCAAATTTCGAACACCTTCCGTAAATGTGATCTGTAATAAACGCCAAAGTTACAAAACTACTATCCTCGCTATAACAAAGCAAAAGACGTTTTTATTTTGTGTTACTTTTCTTTCTTTCCATCTTTCTACGCTTAGTAAAGAAAACAAGGGTCATTTACTGGTAGTGATGCAATTCGGAAGTATATACACATTTACTTGTGACGCAGTACGGTAGGATTTTGCTGTAGTGTATTTTGCAATGAACCAGAGGAGACTGCGAAATCGGTAAACAAGATAATAAATTTTACCTCCATGTAAACACGTAACTGCCTAACAGACGCAAGACTCGAATCCTGAGCCCCACGTGCAAACCTCGCGCTCGTAGGTGCGAAACCACGCACAAGTGACTACTTGATTAGGGTTGGGAGATCGATAGGCTCAACCGCTGCATGTGCGGCGACGTGCGTCACCTTGCGACGTTACATGTTCAACATTTTTCATCCAGTTTTAGGATATTTCCCGATATGTGCTGCCCTATGTGTCTTACAATATTAAATTACTTGCCCTAGCCTCATCTATGTCACTTCTGAGGTTTTTTAAGTGTTGATCAGAATCATTGCAGACGTACCGGGCCACCTTGTTGTCTCTCGGCCCCTGATGTAACGCTACAATGCTAGCAGTACAGCTTCGCAGGTTGTCGCCAAGATACGCAGCGCTCTACTCTCCACACACAACTCGCGTCCAGTGTAGGATTCGGCTGTCACCACTGCTCAGATGGCGCTTGCTGTAGGAACCTCCATTTCCATGTGGCCATTTCACTGGTTCTCAGAACGTGGAAGTTGTGCTGCACTCGCCCGTGAGACCACTTGACTGTGTTACGTTGCAAAACAAAGGCTCTGCCGCGCTCGTTACTCCACAGTGCCACGTACTATATGTTGAGACACTGTCCTATGACGAAATTAAAATTATATATTAATACCTTCAGCTGCTGACGGGCGTTGATACATATCAACGGGGACAGGTGAAAATGTGCGCCCCGACCGGGACTCGAAACCAGGATCTCCCGCTTACATGACAGACACTCTATCCGTCTGAGCCACCGAGGGCACAGAGGATAGTGCGACTGCAGGGACTATCCCGCGCACGCCTCCCGCGAGACCCACATTCTCACCTTGTATGTCCACACACTACATTCGTAGTGTCCCTACCTGCACTCGCACTATCCTCCGTGCTCTCCATGTAAGCAGAAGATCCCAGCTTCGAGTCTCGGTCGGAGCACACATTTTCACCTGTCCCCGTTGATAAATATCAACGCCCGTCAGCAGCTGAAGGTATTAATATATAATTCTAATTTCGTTCTAGACGGCTGCAGGTGATCAACGTCCGAAAGGACAGACACCATATCCATGTAAGTATACTGTCCTATGATGTTACATTCTGCAGTTTGTTGAAGTACTGGCCTTGGTACAGCTTTCTAATCCTTGTCGTCGCAATGCAAGAGATATGTCATCTGTGTGCTTATAGTATTGCATAACTGCACAACATCACGGATCTGCAGATAATTTTAAATCTGGGGAAACACGGCAAAAGTAGTTATAAATAATTGACTGACAATTCATACAGTGCAACAGGTGTCTAAATACAAATGTTATAAGTATTAAAATATAAAACGGAATGAAGAGTACAATAGTCCGCTGTAGCTGTATTTATTTAATACGATTAGGGACCACAAAACCGATTTCGCAATTGATGTATATCTCTACACAAAATTTTATAACTTAATGCTTTGATAATTTTATAAACTAATGATTTGGTAATGGGGAAATGAAGTTATTTGAGATGTCTTAAAGTACTGAATGAATAAACTTAAACAAGGAACGGGATATTACTCATCTAGTTAGGAAACTAGGTATGGGTCACATATGCCTCACAAGAAACAAGTATAGACGTATTTAATAAATAATATTAATAATTTCATACCAAAAAAAGGTTAGTTAAAATTGCTATGTCACATGAGATAGGGAGTTACAGAATGCCACATCGTAACAGCTGGCGTGGCTAGGCTCTTCAGTTGATAAAAACCATAGTGATAAATATCCAGTCTAAAACATGAAGGAATAGAATTAGAAGTGAGAAAACCATTCTTGATTAAAAACAGCAACAGGGGACTGACTGCATCAAAAAGCGTTAATTTATTAAATGAAACTATATGGCTCCATAGATCTTCTCAAGTCTCTAACATCTATGATGTTTATATGCCGACTGAAACGACGAATGAAAATTTGCCCTAAGGCCACCATTCTAACCCATGTCTCCTGCTCGCTACGCAGATGCGCTAACCACTACGCCGCCCTGGAGCAATGGCTGTGCACAACTGCATGGACCACCGTAGCGCACGTCCATCCTCAGTCCAAATTACCATTTAGCAAGTGGGCTGTGTCGTGAATGTGTATTTAGCTTGCGGAGGGAGGCATGCTAGGATAGTCTGTGAGGTTCTACAAAGCCACTGTGCCAGGATGGCGTAGTGGTTAGCGCATCTGGATAATGAGCCGGAGGCCTGGGCCAGAATCCTGGCGTTGGTACAGATTTTCATTCGTCGCTTCAGTCTGCACATATGAAGCAAGAATTACCCAACCAAGTGTCATGCTCCCATTGCTCCAAAGTCCAGGTTTCATGGTTTCGGTATCACGTTTTCCTGTTGCAGCAATTTACATCACTGATGAGTGGTTTTGAAATTAGAGTTCGTCAGAGTTCCCAGCTTATGGCGCTGCCTTCGCATTGCTTTAGTGGTGACTGGATTCGCCAGTGCGACATTTACTTTTATGGTGACTTTTGCAGCTGTCGTTTTATAATTTTTCAACACAACCCTGTTCAGTGACTGTCTGTCACGATGAGTCAACACACACTTTCGTCCTAATTGTGACTTAGCGAATAATGTTTCACCACTTTCCTTGTAAGAGCCGGCCTGATTGGCCGAGCGGTTCTAGGCGCTACAGTCTGGAACTGCGCGACCGCTGCGGTCCCAGGTTCGAATCCTGCCTCGAGCATGGATGTGTGTGATGTCCTTAGGTTAGTTAGGTTTAAGTAGTTCTGAGTTCTAGGGGACTAAAGACCTCAGAAGTTAAGTCCCATAGTGCTACGAACCATTTGAACCATATTCTTTTTTCCTGTAAGCGGTAGATATGTTAAATATGGTACCTCTTGAGATACGAAAGACTTCGGCTACCTTGTTTACTGAAGCACTCACCATACGTGCACCAACAGCCCGCACACGTTCGAATTCGCCTAGCTCCGACATATCGTACTCACAACTACATAGAACACTGTTCTGGCCACGACTGACACCTGCAACGTATTGAGGGCATTGCACAGGTGCCATTCGTGGTCAAATACAACAGCGGCACATGCAGGCATAGCTGGCATCACCATTTACTTTCAAACATGATTTTCTCTAGTTGTTATCATATTTTCGTCCAACTTCTATTCGTCGTGATTTATTTTTCACTTTTAATAGTTGAATTCCATCCACAAGTGCTTAAGTAGTGCACTGCAGCTCAATTACAGCGTCAACACCGTCAATCAGAAGTTAAATATAAATAAACCACGTCATTATTACACTTGGCCGTTATCGGAACCATGTTGTGACTTTGCAGTATACAAGTACAGTGGCCCTGTCAACGATTTCAATTCAGTTGTGCATGTACCATCAACCCGGATTACGCGCTGCTTCACGATAAAGCCGACTGCAACAACCTCACTCCCATATGCTATTACGTTGTAGTCGAACAATATCCACGCCAAGGAGAAGACTGTCACTTGCACCAACTTCAGCTCAGGAACTGAACTCAAATACAGGTCAACTGATACGTTACATTTTTTAACCATTAAAGAACACTACGCAACGATATTGCGGCAGGGCTAATTCGCTCCTCTTTCCATTACAGACTTACTCCGTGCGTTCATCTAACGGCCAGCTACGTGGACCGTCTGTGAGTTCCATGGAATGGACTTCACTTGGTCGCGTCGCTCGGTGAACTATGAGGCGTAGAAAAACATGCTTTGAAAAATGAGAACCATGCGACGTACACGTTCTTTGCTCTCATTTGCGTCTTGCAGTAGAGGTAAAAATACGAGTTTTGTCGTTCACTTGAGTGAGAGTGCAATATCTGTGAGGAACTCCCCCCTCGATCCATAGACCTTGTTGCAGTTGGGTCACGTACATGCTCCAACGACGTAAGTAGCCGTTCTGTAGGTGCAGCAACATTGGAGTTGAGTGCAGGGTTACAAAATCATGTAAAGGTAACGCAAGAATAGGTCTAGGTTTGTGTATGTGGAAGAGACCTGCAGACACCTGAATGTTTCGAGCTGGTTATATAATGGTGTTTATTAAATTTCGCAATCTGGTTTTTTGTTGACTCTTACCAATGAGGGCTCGTTTATTAAAGCTTCTGAAGTGGAGCCGCTCCGGAAGATATGTTAAAATTCAGCTATGCACTACAGAACTTACATTGTCAGGTACTGTTTCTAGTATTTTCCACACACATTAAAATTATGAAATTTTTTTTAGTATTATTGATATCGACTGATGTTTTTCAAACAGTATTCACAATATCCTTTCATCATAGCTAATAACCCACACATTCATATTTCGATATTGAAATGAGTCAGTCACGGTCAGTATATTTACTATGTGAACTTTCTGGAAAACTAAGCTGCAAACATTATTTGACATTTTGTTTGTGTTTTAGTATTTGCATTTAAAATTCCTCATTCTAACATAGAAACTGCTGCAGAATACCGAGGATGAAAAAAAAAGTCTGTTCTATTCCGATTACATTTACTTGTCTGTTTTCTTCATTTATTATTTTGTTTGTTGTAAAATATGGCTCTAAGCACTATGAGACTTAACATGTGAGGTCAACAGTCCCCTAGACTTAGGACTACTTAAACCTAACCAACCTAAGGATATCACACACATCTATGTCCTAGGCAGGATTCGAACCTGCGACCCTAACAGCAGCGCGGTTCCGGACTGAAGCGCCTAGAACCGCTAGGTTACAGCGGCCGGCTTGTTTGTTGTAATGACGCAATAAGCGCAAGTAAAATGCTGCGACCACAGTCACAATGCGCTGTACTCAGTTCACCAAGGTGGGTAGTCAACTACTGAGTGACACAACTGTATCAAAGCCACCACATTTATTACCAGTACAGTAAAGAAAGTAGAAAACGAATGGGTAGCTTTAAGAGATGAATTAGTGAAGGGGGAGGATCAAATATGAAAAAAGATAAGCCGTAGTAGAAATCGTTCGATAACACAGGAGATATAGATTTAATTGATAAGAGGAGAATATATAACAAAAAAATGTAATTAATGAAGCAGTCGAAATGGAGTACAGACGTCTAAAATGAGATTGACAGGAAGTGCAAACTGGATAAGCAGGAAGGCTGGAGGAAAGATGTAAGGATTTATAAACATATATCACTGGGGGAAAGATAGATACCGCATACAGCATAATTACAGAACCCTATGGAGAAAAGAAGAGCAGTGTACCAATATCAAGAACTCAGATAGGGAAACCAGTCCCAAGAAGGGAAAGCTGAAAGATCGAAGGAGTATGTGGAGGGGCTACACAAGGGAGATGTACTTGGTGCCAATATTACATTAATGGAAGAGGAAGTAAGTGATGATAAGATGGGAAATGTGATACTGGGAGAAGAATTTGGCATAGCACTGAAAGACCCAAGTGGAAGTAAGTTGCCAGGAGTAGACGACATTCCGTCATACCTACTCACAGGCTCGGGAGAGCCAGCCACGACAAGACTCTTCAGCCTGTTGTGCAAGACACACGACACAGGAGAAATAACCTCAGACTTCAAGAAGAATATAATAATTCCAATTCCAAACAAAGCAGGTGCTTACGGATGCGAATATTACCAAAATATCAGTTTAGTAAGTGATGATTGCAAAATAGTAACACGAATACGGAAAAATTGGTAGAAGACGAGCTCGGGGAAGGTCGGTTTGGATTACGGAGAAATATAAGAACACGAGAGGCAAAACTGACGCTACGATGTCTCCTAGAAGATATCTTAAGGAAAGGTAAATCTGCGTTAATAGCATTTACAGACATATAGAATGCTTTCGACAATGTTGACTAGAATGCTGTTCGAAGTTCAGAAGGTTGCAGGTATAAAATACAAGGGACAAAAGACTATCAATAGCTTATACAAACAATAAGCAGTTATAAGAGTCGAGCGGCATGAAAGGGAAGCAGTGGTTAAGAAGGGAGTAAGACAGGATTGTAGCCTATCCCCGATGTCATTGAATCAGTACAATGTGCAGGCAGCAAAGGATGCAAAACAAAAATTTGGAATACGATTTAAAGTCCAGAGAGAAGAAATAAAAATGCCGAGGTTTGACGACGACGCTATTATTCCGACCGAGACAGCAAACGTCTTGGAAAAACAGTTGAATGGGATTGTCATTGACTTGACAGGAAGATATAAGACGAACTTCAACAAAGGTAAGACAAGGGTAATGGAATGTAATCGAATTTAATCAGTTGATGCTGAGGGAATTAGGTTAAGAAACGAGACGCTAAAGTAAAAGAAGAGTTTTGCTACTGAGGCAGCAAAATAAGTGACGATGACCGTAGTAGGAAGGATTACGTAAATTGTAGACTGACAGTGGCAAGAAAAGCGTTTATGAAGAAGAGAAATTTGTTAATATCGAATATAATTGAAGTGTTAGGAAGTCTTTTCTGAAAGTATTGGTATGAGGTGTAGGCATATATGGAACTGAAAGACGGACGATAAATAGTGTAAACAAGAAGTGAATAGAAGCTTTTGCAATGTGGTGCTACTGAAGAACGGGGAGGTATAGAATATAATTGAGTAGAAAAGAAATTTGTGGTACGACTTGACCGGAAGAAGAAAACAGTTGACAGGAAACATTATAAGACGTCAAGGGATCCTCGGTTTAGTACTCATGGCGTATGGGGGGCGGGGGGGGGGGGGGGGAGAGAGATAAAGAGATGAGTACAGTATGCAAATTTAGAAGGATGGAAATTGCAGTAGTTATTCAGAGATGATGAGCCTCGCGCAGGGTAGAGTAGCGTGGAGAGTTGCATCAAACCAGTCTTCAGACTGAAGACCACGACAACGACATAGTAAATACAACTCTGATTCTTATGGCAAGTACCATGATAGACACACAAGTCCACTAATGATCAGTTAGACACCAATTCCTAAATAAGATCTTTTGCTCCACCCTAAATCAGAATCCATTCTAGGGGCGCTGGCTTGCAGGGCGTCGTCCACGAAGCAGATACTCTTAGACAACTCGCTGATAAACCGCAAACAACTCGAAGGTAACTCGCTGTCGTAGGACGGTGGAGCCTCCTAAATACGCGACGAGCTGGAGGATACTGTCACGCTCTGGTTAAGCGCACGTGACTGGCGTCGTGAAGCAGTGCGGACACTGGCAAAGTTGGCGCAGTCGGTGAGCCTGATCGGAATTACGTTGTCGTTGCACTGCGTCTGCTGAGCAGGCACCCACTCAGACATGGCTGTGCCGCGGGAAATAGCACCGCCCCTTTTAATGAGAAAAGCATGCAGCAGTTTTCGAGAAATAGTCATTAATTACGAAACTACACATAGCCATAAGCTAACTTGACGGCTCTGTAGTAAGTTATCTTTACTTCAGTGTTTAACAACGTGTAGCCGAAAAAAGGTATTGATATGCAAAGGATCTCGCCTCTCATGAAACGCAGCCATTAAAATTGCTACACCACGAAGATGACGTGCTACAGACGCGAAATTTAACCGACGGGAAGAAGATGATGTGATATGCAAATGATTAGCTTTTCAGAGCATTCACACAACGTTAGCGCCGGTGGCGACACCTACAACGTGCTGACATGAGAAAATGTTTCCAACCGATTTGTCATACACAAACAGCAATTGACCGGCGTTGCCTGGTGAAACGTTGTTGTGATGCCTCGTGTGAGGAGGAGAAATGCGTAGCATCACGTTTCCGACTTTGATAAAGGTCGGATTGTAGCCTATCGCGATTGCGGTTTATCGTATCGCGACATTGTTGTTCGCGTTGGTCGAGATCCAATGACTGTTGGCAGAATATGGAATCGGTGGGTTCAGGAGGGTAATACGGAACGCCGTGCTGGATCCCAATGGTCTCGTATCACTGGCAGTCCAGATGACAGCCAACTTACCCGCATGACTGTAACGGATCGTGCAGCCACGTCTAGATCCCTGAGTCAACAGATGGGGACGTCTGCAAGACAACAACCATCTCCACGAACAGTTCGACGACGTTTGCAGCACCATGGACTATCAGCTCGGAGACCATGGCTGCGGATACCCTTGGCGCCGCATCTCAGACAGGAGCGCCTGCGATGGTGTACTCAACGACGGACCTGGGTGCACGAATGGCAAAACGTCATTTTTTCGGATGAATCCAGGTTCAGTTTACAGCATCATGATGGTCGCATCCTTGTTTGGCGACATCGCTGTGAACGCTCATTGGAAGCGTGTATTCGTCATCGCCATAGTACCTCTTGTTCGCATTGACGGCACTTTGAACAGTGGACGTTACATTTCAGATGTGTTACGACCCGTGGCTGTATTCTTCATTCGATCCGTGGGGAACCCTATATTTCAGCTGGATAATGCACGACCTCATGTTGCAGGTTCTGTACGGTCCTTTCTGGATACAGAAAATGTTCGTCTGCTGCCCTGGCCAGCACATTCTCCAGATCTCTCACCAATTGAAAACGTCTGGTCAATGGTGGCCGAGCAATTGGCTCGTCACAATGCGCCAGTCACTACTCTTGATGAACTGTGGTATCGTGTTGAAGCTGCATGGGCAGCTGTACCTGTACACGCCATCCAAGCTTTGGCTCAATGTCCAGGCATATCAGTGCCGTTATTACGGCCAGAGGTGGTTGTTCTGGGTACTAATTTCTCATGATCTATGCACCCAAATTGCGTGAAAATGTAATGACATGTCAGTTCTAGTATAATATATTTGTCCAATGAATACTCGTTTATCATCTGTATTTCTTCTTTGTGTAGCAGTTTTAATGGCCAGTAGTGTTTGATAAAGAATACGTTGAAGTTAAAACGCTGAAGTAGTTTCTTACCTAATACACTTTTCGACGTATCTTTTAAATTTTCGTTAATGTATAATAATTTTTCTTCCAGCATCTCTCCTTTCAGCAGGAATCCTATCAATTTATTCCCTCTTCTAGTCTCGAAGAGTGTACCTGAAATCACTACATTGTAGCACTGGTTTAGTGGGAACTGAGGTAAAAGAAAGGAGTCTCCTCGAAGATTGCGATGGCGTATGATCAGGTCAAGGAAGGTATAAAGAAAAGCAATCAGGCGTACCCTGGGAAACGTCAGAGGATGAAAATTCTGCCGCCTGATTCTTTCGCACCAGAAACATCAAAATCAGAGCCCTTTTCAGGGCCACAGTTAACCGTTATATCTGTTACCATAGAATGATCAACAGCAGCCAAAGGAAAGTTGCCAAAAGATCCGTGAAGGTAACAGCAGTGTCCTGTATTGTCCGTATACACGGCAGATGCGACATGCGCAGAAAATAAAAAAAAAGAGATGTGCCACGCCTTTGAAAGACCGCATAAGAAATGCAGGAGTGCTATTTTTGTTACTTTTGTTCATCTGGACAGTCAGATCCTATCCACAATCCACGGCATGTCTTGTTGTTGTTGTAGTCTTCAGTCCTGAGACTGGTTTGATGCAGTTCTCCATGCTACTCTATCCTGTGCAAGCTTCTTCATCTCCCAGTATCTACTGCAACCTACATCCTTCTGAATCTGTTTAGTGTATTCATCTCTTGGTCTCCCTCTACGATTTTTACCCTCCACGCTGCCTTCCAATACTAAATTGGTGATCCCTCGATGTCTTAGAACATGTCCTACCAAGCGACCCCTTCTTCTAGTCAAGTTGTGCCACAAGCTCCTCTTCTCCCCAATTCTACTCAACACCTCCTCATTAGTTATGTGATCAACCCATCTAATCTTCAGCATTCTTCTGTAGCACCACATTTCGAAAGCTTCTATTCTCTTCTTGTCTAAGCTATTTATCGTCCATGTTTCACTTCCATACATGGCTACGCTCCATACAAATAGTTTGAGAAACGACTTCCTGACACTTAAATCAATACTCGATGTTAACAAATTTCTCTTCTTAAGAAACGCTTTCCTTGCCATTGCCAGTCTACATTTGATATCCTCTCTACTTCGACCATCATCAGTAATTTTGCTCCCTAAATAGCAAAATTTCTTTACTACTTTATGTGTCTCATTTCGTAATCTAATTCCCTCAGCATCACCCGACTTCATTCGACTACATTCCATTATCCTCGTTTTGCTTTTGTTGATGTTCATCTTTACCCTCCTTTCAAGACACTGTCCATTCCGTTCAACTGCTCTTCCAAGTCCTTTGCTGTCTCTGACAGAATTACAATGTCATCGGCGAATCTTAAAGTTTTTTTTCTCCCTGGATTTTAATACCTACTCCAAATTTTTCTTTTGTTCGCTTTACTACTTGCTCAATATACAGATTGAATAACATCGGGGAGAGGTTACAACCCTGTGATTCCTAAATCAAGTATTAGTTATGATTAAATGATGCTCTGCACAAAATTCTACCAGGCGGCTTCCTCTTTCATTTCTTAGTCGCAATCCATATTCACCTACTGTATTTCCTTCTCTCCCTTTTCCTACTAGTGAATTCCAGTCACCCATGACTGAGCTCTTGATATTCATACAAGTGGTTCTCTTTTCTCCAAAGGTCTCTTTAATTTTCCTGTAGGCGGTATCTATCTTACCCCTAGTGAGATAAGCCTCTACATCCTTACATTTGTCCTCTAGCCATCCCTGCTTAGCCACTTGGCACGGCATATATGAAGGAAAATGTAAAAATTCTCGGTCTAGATACAGCAAATTTACGGTTAATAAAACATCCAATTTTCATAATAAAAGAGTGAAGACTGTGTTTGGTGATTTCAACAGCCATAGCAATGTCTGGGGCTATGATCACGAAGATGAGAATGGGCAGAACTAAATCAGTAGCATTTAATGCACAATGCAAAATTACCAGCGTCAATCAACAACGGCAGGTGGAAACGAGGCTATAATCCTGTCCTGATATTTAGCAGCAACAGTATCAGGCAACACAAATCTGTTGGTCCCCCATACCCAAATCACAGCACATGTCATTAATGTATAAACCACCAGGGGAAAGGTTTGCTTTCAGCCAACATGTCTGTCACCCGCAGTTAATAATGGGAGACTTTAACTGTCACAATAGAGTGTGGGGCTATCAAGACACAAATGAGGATGGAGAACTACTGGAAAGCTGGGCAGAACAACACGAGCTGAATCTCATCCATGATCATAAACAGCCTGCGTCATTCAACAGTGCAAGATGGAAGAGAGGGTATAACCCAGACCTCATATTTGTTTCCAAAACCTTGTCCGGGTCATGCAACAAATTCGTTCTCAACCCTATCCCAAAGACCCAACACAGACCAATCATGCTAAAGTTTAGACCAGTAATACTGCCACAAAAAGTACCCTTTAAAAGACGTTTTAACTTCAAAAGGGCCAACTGGAAAAAAAATTGCGGACACCTTAGACATGGAAATCGTAAATTTACCATCAAACACTGAAAACTACGGAAAGTTCGTCCAAGCTGTTAAAAGATCAGCAAGACTCGGCATAATTAGAGGCTGCAGAACACCCTACATTCCTGGAGTTTTCAACGACATGAAACAAATATATAACGAATACCTGGAGCAGTATAGCATGGACCCTTTCAGTGAAGAAACCATAAAACGTAGGGATTAGCTACTTGAAACTATAAGCAAAGACAGACAAGAGTCCTGGAAACATACGTGGGAGAGTCTTGACATGAAGCACAGTAGCAGAAGAGCTTGGAACCTCATAAAGCGATTGTCCTGCGACCCGGCAGCCTCCAAGGATCAGGTTTCCGTAACAGCTAATCAAATCGCACATCAGCTCCTTTTGAATGGTAAACCAACCAGGAACAGTAAGACTGCCACCTCATATAAGAGGCCACAAGTGACTGAAATACCACCTGAGCCATACTTCACTTCAACAGAACTGGAAGCTGCTATCAGTTCCTTGAAACCCAGGAAGGCCGCGGGTCCCGATGACGTCATTAATGAATTTATACAGAACCTAGGGCCCACAGCTAAGGAATAGCTTTTAGAACTCTATAATCTCTGCTGGTCAAACAAGACGATACCTAAGCTATGGTTGAAGGCCAAGGTAGTAGCTATCCGAAAGCCAGGTAAACCAAGAGATGATGCTAAGAACTATCGTCCAATATCGCTGCTGTGCTGCCCTTTCAAGCTATATGAACGTCTTATCTTGAATAAAATAGCACCACAACTAGAAAGGCAAATCATTCCACAACAAGCAGGATTCAGACCAGGTAAATCTTGCACTGGCCAGGTCCTCTGCCTAACACAATACATAGAGGACGGTTTTGAGAAGGGAGAAAAAACTGGCGTGGTGTTTGTCGACTTATCAGCAGCTTACGACACGATAAACCACAAAATCCTTCTGGGAAAAATTTTCAAAATGACGGGAAACTACCACCTTACTGAAGTTGTGAGATCACTTATCTCCAACAGAAGATACTATGTGGAATTTCAAGAACAAAGAAGTCGCTGGAGGAACCAGAAGAACGGGCTCCCACAAGGTAGTGTTTTGCCCCCCCTACTTTTTAATCTGCATACAAATGACCAACCAGTTGGACCGACGACAAGAAGCTTTATCTATGCTGATGATGTAACCATTGCATGCCAATCTAGATCAATCAAACAGATCGAGAGAAACCTAACATATGCCTTAGAAGTACTAACTGAATATTACAACGGGAACCAGCTTCGACCTAATCCAGCAAAGACGCAGACTTGTTTACTTCATCTAAACAACAAAGAAGCAAACAGGGAATTACAATTGAAATGGAACTCAGTTAAACTTCAACACTGCCCAAACCCAGTTTATCTTGGAGTCACGTTAGATCGAACATTGTCTTACAAGAAACACGTAGAGAAAACTAGAGCGAAAGTCAACACACGGAACGGCATAATCCGTAAACTTACCAACTCACACAGGGGAGCAAACCCTGAAATTCTACGTGCATCATCCCTGGCATTGTGCTTTGCTCCAGCTGAATATGCATGACCCGTGTGGAGAAGGTCGACACATGCTCAGAAGCTAGACGCAGCACTGAATGACTCATGTCGATTAATCACGGGATGCCTGAAGCCTACAAACCGTGATCTCTTTTATATGTGTTCTGGAATAGCCCCCCCACAGATCAGACGGCAAACATTGGCGATGGCCGAACGAAGCAGGCAGTGCGAAGATAGAAGGCATCCCCTGTACGCACATCAGCCAGCGGAGGCAAGACTTAAATCTAGGAAAGACTTCATAAAAGTTGAACGTCCACTAACCGAAAGTCAGTCTACAACTAGAGAATCAATGTGGAAACAGAAATTGGATGAAGGCAGTCTGAAAAGTTGGAACATTAAAGAAAAACTTCCTGCTGGATCACAATTGGAATGGAGAGTCTGGAAGAGCCTAAATAGACTTAGATGTCAAATGGGAAGATCACAGGATAACCTGATCAAGTGGGGATACGCCGAAGAAGAGCCCTGCCAATGTGGAGGAAAACAAACCATAACACACCTGCTAACCTGTCCATCTTTGCTGGCCCCATGCACTTTACAAGACCTGTGGTTGGCCAACGACGCTGCAGTGAAGTGTGCCGAACACTGGAGAGAGATATGAGCCTTGCTTTAGACAATAATGACGACTTACAATATGTGAAGATCATGACTGTATATATGAATGTATAACTATCATTTACTTGTATTTGTAATCTAGTATATATAGCGTATTAATTAATTACAGATGTAGCTCAGACACGATTAAATAAAGCATAGACCAATAATCTGTGAAATATTTTCTGCTGTTAGATCTCGCAAAGTAACTTTTCGAGAAGGTTTGATTTTAGAAAAGCTGACTGCTCGAGATTTACAGAATTGCTCGACGTCGAAGTGATTTCTGTAGAACCAGCACCAGAACATTATGACACCTTCACCACTGCCGTAAAAAGCTGTTCCGGCACCAGAGCATTATGAAACATTCACCACAGCGGGACTTATATCACACCAAGCCACCCTACTCGCAGGTAATTTGAACAAGAAGATCCTATCAGTGAAGCAGCCTTGGAAGCAGCGAACAAATTAGTTACTTCCATAAGAAAGATAGAAAGGGATCAATGGATTAAAATAATAGAAAACTTGGATCTAAAAAGAGGCAGTCATAAAGCTTGGGGACTCCTGAAACACCTAAGTAAGGATCCATCTGTGACCGCTGTACACCAAAACATTACAGCCAATAAAATAGTAGATCAATTACTGCTGAACGAGAAGGCAACTCACAAATCCAAAATGCCAAAGTTTGCAAAGAGAAGAGCAAGAGGAGAACAATCTGCTCACAACGTCATCCAACATGGAAGATTGAGATAAGGCTACTAAACAAAGTAAGAATGGAAAATCAGCTGGATTAGATGATACACGAACAGAGCAAATTAAACACTTTGGCGTAACAATAAAGAAATGGATTCTGCAACTCTTTAATAATTGTATGAGCAGACATCAAATCCAAAAGATATGGTCGAAGAGCCGAGTGATTGATTTGCTGAAACATGATAAAAAAGGGAACAATCCAAAGAATTTTACTCCAGTTTCATTACTCCGTCATCTTTACAAACTGCTGGAAAGAATGGTCTTAAATCGCCTCCTACCTGTGGTTGACCTCCTGCTAATACCTCAACAACCTGGATTTCGTCGTGCTAAAAGCTGCACTGGACAACCACTTGATTTTACGTAGTCCGTAGAAGATGGGTTTGAAGCTCGTAAGGTCGGCTTATCAGCGGCCTATGACACTTAACCACCAGCTACTGCTACTCAAGGTATACAATATGATCAAGGATTTTAGCCTAACTAGGTTCATCGCAACAATCTTGCAAAACCCCAGGATCTTCTTTGACTTTCAAGGGCAGCGCAGACTATAGCGACTACAGAAAATGTGTCTTCCCCAAGGAAAAATGTTGGCTCCAATTCTGTACAACATGTACACAAATGACCAATCTGTAGCCCCCCGGCCCAGGAGTTTCTTGAATGATGATGACCTTGCTCTTGCCAGTCAGAGCTCAGACTTTCAATCGGTGGAGGACACCCTCGCGAATGCCCTTGAAGATCTATCAAGGTAATATAGCGCAAATCAGCTTAAACGAAACTCCTCAAAGACTCAAGTGTGTTCTTTTCATTTGAGAAATAGGGAAGCTAATCGTAAGTTAATGATAGTATGGTCAGGAATCGAGTTACAAAATTACTACTCTCCAAAATATCTAGGAGTGACGCTGTACAGATCCCTTGCTTTCAAGAGACACTGCATGAATTGCAAGTTATAAGTCTCCACCAGGAAGAATCTGTCAAGAAAACTGGCCGGATCACGGTGGGACAGTCAACCTGAAACCATCCGAACCTCTGTAGTTGCATTAGCCTATTCTCCAGCAGAGTACGCTTGTCCCGCTTGGTATAATTCATCACATGTCAAACTGGCAGACGCAGCTCTGAATGACATCTGCAGAATTATAACAGGTTGTTTGAAATCTATTTCTGTGGAATTTATTTACCACGTTGGGGAATAGCGCCACCTCCCATTCGAAGAGAAATTGCGACGAATGAGGAACGAAAGACAGTGGAACAAGACCAAACCCATCCCCTGTATGGGGTTAAACCATATTCGCAGTGACTGAAGTTAAGGAAGAGTTTCCTTAGAACGTCAAAGGTACTGAGGCTATCCAGCACATTCTTCGGCGTCGACTGCTTTCAGCCTCCTGTGTTGCAGAAGACTGCCATCAAGCTACCGAAAGTGGGCTGGAAGTGGCCAAATTTTGGACAAAGACTATATAATATGTTAACTGTGCACCCATGTATCTTTCTGACACGAGAATTTATAGTGGGAACTTACGGAGATACGGTAACACCTCCCATGCTACACCCATAATGTGAGGCCCTAATATGGCAGGAAGTGTGATGGGTCACGACTTCTACTAATCATGAACTGAATGCGGTGGTAAATGGAGCGAAAAAGGATGGCCATACATTCCCTATACAGAGATTATGTCGCGGTTCATAGTTAAAGATTCTCAGCGAGAGCCGACCGAAAGGACATGTTACAGAATTTAAATTATTAGGAATTATTCTGAATGTATTCCACACGCATTTAAAAAATCGCAGCCAACATTTTTGGAACTGCTGATATCAAGTGATGCTCTTTAAACAGATAGTAGCTAGTCTTAAGTCTGTGCATTGAAATGTCAGTGAGCTCCATTTAGCAGAGGACTGAGGGGCGTGGATTCTACGGAAAACAGATTTTATGGGCTTCCAGAAGTCTCAGCCAGCCGAGCGTGAGGGAGCCGTACCAACCACAACATGATTTCCACGCTCCCCTGCTTACAGTCAAGGGGAAACAATAGAGTGGCTGAACCTTCATTGGCAAATTCACGTCTCGGCCTATCATTTATCTCACGCGGAGACACAGAATTCGCCGCAATAAATTCACTTGGAATTGTCTTACAGGTAATCTGACGCATCGTACAGTAATTCATCATAGGTCCATATATGGAAAAATTATTTCGTCATAGCAGCCTGTTCCTTCAAATATGGTTCCAGTACGAAGCATATCTCATCACTTGAAGATAAGGAACACGAGTCTCCAGAGCAAGCAACGTCACGAGATAATGACTGATTTTCGAACCGGAAGCACGTGCCATAGACTACCGTCAATGCTTGATAGTGGCTGAAAGACTACGTCTTATCAAACAAAACGCTTCCGATGCAGTGGTTGTGCAAAAAGTTTACATACGTTACAGAATAGATGTGTGACGAAGCTGATTAGCTTAATATCTCAGATAGTACTGAAATAAATACTAGAAATCTTGAAAAAGATGAAAATGAAGAAATGAAATAAAAAAAAATGAGAATATGAAAGGACAGTCACGTTTCATGTTAGATGATATAAAAATCTACCATCACTTAATTAACTTTCAGACCGTCACTAACAAACTGACAGACACACAAAAGTTGCACACAAGTTCTTCCAGTCATTTTGAAGTGTACATGCATTAGAGACAAATAGCCTAATGTCATAAACAAATGTAGTTAAAATAAGTTCACTTAACATATATTCATTATTTGTATTCCCTGCACAAGGAACTCAAAACATCCTTTAGTATACTGAATACAATTTCCGAAAATTATTTTGAAGAATTAGTTGAGAAGCCCACTCGAAGTTTAAATGGTTTCGAAAACATACTCTTAGCAAATGGGGAGTATTATGATGGACGCAAGGATTAATAGCCATATTGAAGACCGTAACGTCCAAGTCCAGCAAAATATATCTATTTAGAAAAGCACATAAAAATTCGCTTGACGTCTTCCTAAGAACAATCTCCACTCCCTCCAATCTATGTAAACGTCGAGCAGATGTGGTTTAAATTCACAGGAATAGTATCGATGGCAGTTGAGAGGTATATGCCAATTAAATTAACAAGAGATGATACTGATCCCAAACGGTACACAAAAGAGGTCATAACACTGTTTCGGAAGCAACGAAAAAAGTACGCGAATTTTAAAAGAACGCAAAATCCCCACGACTGTCGATGTTTTACTGAAGCTCGTAATTTATCCCGGGCTTCAAATTGAGATGCTACTAATACTTTCCACAATGAAATTCTTCCTCTAAATCCGCCAGAAAATCCTTAAGAAATTATGGTCGTATGTAAAGTACAGCTGCAGCAACAGACAATCAATTCCTTCACTGCGCAATACCAATGGTAAGTCAGTGCCATAGTGGCACTGGTTTTCCAAAATTCCATCAACTTTTTTATTAGGTGATTTAAGTTGATTCACTACTCCGAGGATATTTACTTCCACGTTACTCATGGTGACAGCTGTTCTTGATTCGAATTGTGGAATATTTACTTCGTCTGCTTTTGTGAAGGCATTTCGGAAGTCTGTGTTCAGTAACTCTGCTTTGGCAGCATTGTCTTCGATAGTTTCTCCATTATTATCCCCCAGAGAAGGCACTGATTGTTTCTTGCCGTTAACATACTTCACATACGACCAGAATCTCTTTGGATAAAAGGATATTTACTTCTAAGTTACTCTTGATGGCAGCTGCTCTTGATTAGAATTATGGAACATTTACTTCTAATCGAATTGCGTGCCTATGGAGTATCGTCTCAGTTGTGCAGCTGGGTTCGTGATTTACTGTCAGAGAGGTCATAGTTCGTTTTAAAAGACGGAAAGTAATCGGTTGAATAGATTTTCTGTCTGGTTTCGAGGCAAAGTTGCGTTGTGGAAACTGTTATAAGCATCTCGCATTGAAGTCCGCCCTAAATTTCGAGCTTCTGTAAAAGATCGCCAATCTTGGGGATTTTGCGTCTGTTTCAATTTGGCATGTTTGTTTCGTTGTTTCTGCAACAATGTTCTGACCCGTTTTGTGTACCGAGGAGGATCGGCTCCGTCGTTTGTTAACTTATTTGGTATGAATCTCTCAATTGCTGCCGATACTATTTCTTTGAATTCAAGCCACATCTGGTCTACCCTTATGTTATTAATTTGGAAGCAGTGGAGATTGTCTCTCAGGAAGGTGTCAAGTGAGTTTTATCTATTTTTTTGAACAGGTATATTTTTCGTTTTTATTTGGAGGATTTGGGGTCGCTACGACAGCCCTGTGTTCACTAATACCTGTATCCATTTTGATGCTTGTTATTAAATCAGGATTATTTGTTGCTAAGAGGTCAAGTGTGTTTTCACATCCGTTTACTATTCGCGTGGGCACATGAACTAACTGCTCGAAATAATTTTCAGAGAATGCGTTCAGCACAATTTCGGATGATGTTTCGTGCGTACCTTCAGAATTAAACATGTATTTTCGCCGTCATAATGGGGGTAAATTAAAGACACCACCAATTATAATCGTATGAATGGGGTACGTGTTTGAAATCAAACTCAAACTTCCTTTGAATCTTTCAGCAACTGCATCATCTGAATTGGGAGGTAGGTAAAAGGATTCGGTTATTATTTTATTTCGGTTGCCAACAATGACCTCTATCCATACTAACTCACAGTAACTATCTACTTCAATTTCGCGACATGATAAACTACTTCTAACAGCAACAAACACGCCACCGCCCACCGTGTTTAGACTATCCTTTCGGAACACCGTTATGTCCTTCGAAAAAATTTTGGCTGAGCTTATCTCCGGCTTTAGCCATATTTCAGTGCCTATAACGATTTGAGCATCAGTGCTTTCTATTGGCGCTTTTAGCTCTGGTGCCGGCCGCGGTGGTCTCGCGGTTCTAGGCGCGCAGTCCGGAACCGTGCGACTGCTACGGTCGCAGGTTCGAATCCTGCCTCGACCATGGATGTGTGTGATGTCCTTAGGTTAGTTAGGTTTAAGTAGTTCTAAGTTCTAGGGGACTGATGACCACAGCGGTTGAGTCCCATAGTGCTCAGAGCCATTTGAACCATTTTTTTTAGCTCTGGTACTTTCCCAACAGAGTTAAGACAATTTACAACTTTTATGCCAATGGTTCCTGTATCAACGTTATTCCTGTGTTCAATCTGCACCCTTTGTGACTGAAGCCCTTCTTGTGTTTTCCCGAGACCCTCTAACCAAAAAAACCGCCCAGTCCACGCCACACAGCCCATGCTACCCATGCAGCTGCCTCCTGCGTATAGTGGACATCTGACCTAATCAGCGGAACCCGAAACCCAACCACCCTTTCGCGCAAGTCAAAAATGGTTCAAATGGCTCTGAGCACTATGGGACTCAACTGCTGTGGTCATTAGTCCCCTAGAACTTAGAACTACTTAAACCTAACTAACCTAAGGACATCACACACATCCATGCCCGAGGCAGGATTCGAACCTGCGACCGTAGCAGTCTCGCGCAAGTCGAGGAATCTGCAGCCTACATAGTCGCAGAACTGTCTGAGCCTCTGATTCACACCCTCGACTCGGCTCTGTACCAAAGGTCCGCAGTCGGTCCTGTCGACTATGCTGTAAATCGTCAGCTCTGCTTTCATCTTTCAAGCAAGACTGGTAGCGTTTACCACTTCTGTTAGCCGTTCGAAACCAGAGAGAATCTCTTCTGACACACATAATTGGTACCAACGTGAGCAATCACCTGCAGTTGGCTGCGCCCTGTGCTCCTCGTGGCATCTGGGAGAACCCGTTCCACATCTGGAATGACTCCACACGGTACGAACACGGTATACACATTGGTTTTCTTTCCCTTCTTGGCAGCCATTACCCTAAGGGGCCCCATAACGCGCCTAACGTTGGAGCTCCCAACTATTAATAATCCTGCCCTCTGTGATTGTCTGGATCTTACAGACTGAGAGGTTTCCTGTGAAACAGGACAGGCGACAGCATCTGGCTCAGCGACTGTGTCAGCCACAGACAGCACCTGGAACCTGTTTATCAGGCAAACCGGGGAGGCCTAACGAGCGGCCTCCTGGAAAGTCTTTCGCCGCCAGCTACGCTCTGGGGCGACCTCCCACTCGCCCACAGGCGAGTGGTCAACCTCAGTACGAGCAGTAACTGGGCTGGCCACCGGTGAAGACCGATCACAGGACTCGGACGTGTTGGACGTCCTTTGGATCCCCACGGCCGTCCCACAGCAGTGGTGCCCATCCACTGCAGCCTGAAGCAGTGTAACCAAAGCTATCACAGCCTGAAGCTGAGAGCGAAGTATCACCAACTCGGCTCGCATCCACACACGATAATCGCAGTCCCTGTCCATACTAAAGACCATGGGAAACTAAACTGTGCAGATAAACAGAATGCACGTGCTGCGCAACTCTACTGTAGACCCTGACGAAAACTCAAAATTGTCGTGAAGTAGGAAACGTATGACAGTTACGTTGTGTGGGCTGCATGAAACCAGGCGAAATCTCCCACAGGCACTCTTACCTGGTGGGAGACACTAATGTTCTAGGCATGATTACGTTCTCACTGTGGGCCCATAAATTAAAAGACCAACTAGCCGTTATAGATGGGAGTACTGGAGACACTGTCCAGCACACCTATGATGAGGTTCATAGAATTTTCACTGTGGTTTACGCGACCGATTGGACCTTAGTTGCCGAATAGCCCTCGTATATTACATTTTCTTGATTTAACAATACTTGCTATTCATGATTCTTCTTATAGCATCTTGTATTACATGTTTGGCTGTGAAAGAGATGTTGGGCGTGATATGTTTAACGCTGCAATATTTTTGCTGTCCTGTTTCCTTACTCGTTTGAGACTATGAGAGGGTTTGGCTTATGACACTTCTGAAGGTTATGTAGTGGTTAGCCAGTGACAAAGCAGTTCAGCTATTTTTAGCATTGGAGCCGTTGTAGTATCTCGCGGCCTTCCCTTGCAGGAACGTGGGGTCATATGGAAAAGTTCCTTCAAGAAGGAATGACTCCGCATCTTTCATTACACACTGGTGTTATTATTACCAGTAACGAACTTGCAGCACTTCAGCATCACTGTCGTAGCTTTTGGGTCGTCCTCATGAAGTAGGATTTGGATCTGAACTATTACATTCCAAGTTAATTATATGTGTTCTCTTTGAATCTAACGTTAGCTGCACACTCTCTAATACTGTAATTAATCTATTAATATGGAAAACGTACCTGGACTTATAACGGGGAATAAGAAGAGTTCTGCCTGAGGTTCGATCTTTTAAGTACGAGGGTTGGAGCTTACGTTGTGGAAACTATTTATTCAAAACCGATACACAAGAGTTACATGTTGGTACCTGTTACTGTCCTTCAAAGTAATCACCAGCGTTGCCGGCCGGGGTGGCCGAGCGGTTGTAGCCAGTACAGTCTGGAATCACGCTACCGCTACGGTCGCAGGTTCGAATCTTGGCTCGGGTATGGGTGTGTGTGACGTCTTTAGGTTAGTTAGGTTTAAGTAGTTCTAAGTTCTAGGGGCTGATGACCTTAGAAGTTAAGTCCCATAGTGCTCAGAGCCATTTGAACCATGTCACCAGCGTTGTGTAGAACCTGTTTCCAGCGATGTGGAAGGCGTAATTTACCGTTAGCAGAGCCTGTTCTGTTGATGGTGCGAATGGAGCGGTCTAAAGTTATGGTGATTCTCGAGTACGACTGTGATGGTGTTATCCTAACGCATTACGTTCCTCCACGGCAGATCGTCAGTGCAGAGTAATACTGTTCGTTTTTGGAGCATCACCTACGACCAGCTTTGCGAAAGAAGCGGGCGGCGACACGGCCCTTGTAACTCAACCGTTATTTTGCACGACAATGCGCGGGCGCATACAGCGCAAGCTGTGGCTGCTTTTTTCGGTTGATGGGACTGGGAAGTACTGTACAATCCATCATACTCCCCGGACTTAAGTTCAAAAAATGGTTCAAATGGCTCTGAGCACTAAGGGACTTAACACCTGAGGTCATCAGTTCCCTACACTGAGAACTGCTTAAACCTAACTAACCTAAGGACATCACACACCTCTATGCCCGAGGCAGGATTCGAAACAGCGACCATTGCAGCAGCGCAGTTCCGGACTGAAGCGCCTAGAACCGCTAGGCCCCGGACCTAAGTCTTTGTGACTTTGATTTGATTCCGAAGATGAAGGAACCACTTCGTAACATTCGCTTCAGAACTGTTCCAGAGATTCGACAGGCAGTAGACCACTCCATTTGCACAATCAACAGAACAGGATCTGCTAACGGTACACTACGCCTTCCACATCGCTGGCAACGGGTTGCACTCAACGCTGGTGACTACTTTGATGGACAGTAACAGGTTCAAACGTGTAACTCTTTCGTATCGGTTGTGAATAAATAGTTGCCACTATTTAAGTTCCAACCCTCGTATTATCGATAGACTCCCAACCTCAGCAAACCTAGTGGTGTATCAGGATAGCCAGTTTGGAGGAACTATAATTTTACTTTTACATGAGTAAGAGGTCACAGAAATGAAGTGGCAGACGACATCGTTAAGTTATCACAGGTAATCAAGAATACTATAAGACTCTGTAATCCATTTAGACAAGAGAAATGAAGGCCTCTCCAAGAAACAGCTAAGAACGGAAATGGTCTGACACAGTTAGATGAAATCACTGAAATGAAACATTCCTACACGTGCGGAGCTCGTGGCCTAGTGGTAGCGTTCTCGCTTCCCGAGCACGGGGGCCCGGGTTCGATTCCCGGTGGAATCATGATTTTCACCTGCCTCGAGATGACTGGGTGTTTGTGTTGTACTCATCATTTCATCGTCATTCATAAAAGTGGCGAGATTGGACTGATCAAAGCTTGGGAATCTGTACGGGTGTTGATAACCGCGCAGTTGAGCGCCCCACAAACCAAAACATCATCACCATCATCATCATTCAGCATCCGAGTTGTAAACGAAAGATATATAATGGAAATTATATGTAGTGGACGACATTGCTTACCGTTAATACGGAGTACAGATCTTTAACCGTTTGGTGTTCCTGTGCTATCATGGAAGCGTAGAAATGAAAGTCTGTTCTACAGCTCTTGTACTTGGAATATTACTAGAATTTCTGAGCTTTGTTACTGCAATACGTGCCCTCACATATCGAAGCATTTACCACACGCTTCTTCACTGTTTACGCACCAGCAGGTTTGTTCTTTGCAAATCTTCATAAGGACTTTCAGCAAAACTCAGTAAGAGTCATCTGTCTAGTTTGATACAGGGTTTTAAAGTTTAAAAAAAATTCTAACAAAAATAAACAAAATTATTTACCTGTCTACATGAATCTACTTTATTGGGCTTCACTAAGTGTCTAATTTCATGTTGGGGGAACGCTGTTGTCGGCAGGAATAATGTTGAATGTGTGTACTGAGCCTCAAAGTTTCATTGGCGGTCGGAAGAATACTTCCAGGTTATGGGGCTCAACGGTGAGGTTATCAGCGCAGAAAAGTACTTTTAACAGTCAAAGGTACAGGATAAGTTACTGAAACTAAATGTGCCACTTTTCATTGGTGTAATCGTTACAGAACCCCTTTTCAGATAAGGTACTTCACAATCACATTAGCTGCTCTGGTAATGGATTTCCCACAGGTGATGAAAGACACGGAATGGCAAGACAGGGTAAGTTAAGACCTGAATGACATTTAAAGTAGTCGAATGACTGCGGAGACGCCTTGCTATCCAAGTGATTGTGGCGGATTTGTATTCCTTAAACTCGGAAAATATCCTTTCTTCTCAGTCTACAGCCGAAAATCTGGCAGATTTCTCGTAAAAAAATGCTGCATTTAAATAAATTAAACGCAATTAAATAATTTAATTAACTTAATTCACACTGTTATTAAAGTATTAACGTTCAAACAAAGAATTAGGCTGAGTCAGTAATGGAATTCATATTCTGAATGAACTTTTGCAGCATGTAGCTTAGTACTTTGTTTAATAGTCAGTATTCTGGTCATTGTTGCCTACTGCGTGACGTCTGACGCAATAATATACTGCAGCGGGATTACAGTGATTTGGTTGAATAACCAACTGCACTTGCTACAAAACAGTCTTCAATGCTACAGCAGCCATTCTTATTATCAACAATACACTATCAGCTATCTGTTGTAGTTTTCGCAGTCTTTATTTGCCTCTTTTCACTTTGAGTAAGAACTCAGTTTTCTTAGATGTGTGTACGTTTTATTTAAAAAATGCCAAATAAACCTCCATGTAGGCAACAATTCGAAAATGAATGCTTAAATGATGAAGAGAAATGGGCGATGTTATTTTTGTCATTGCCTTCTCAACTGCGGTTATTCGGGACTGAGATATCATTCTAAACCAATCCAGCATCTGAAAGTGGTTAAGCTAATTTCTTGTGTTAGATAGCCTTAATTGAATTTTCAATCTGAAGTTCCCTTCAGTCTCAACAGATAGAGCCGAAGCCGGAATGACATTATTTGTGAGTGTGCATTGTGCTATGCGAGCTAAACGCGTGCTATCAATGGTGCATATGTCTACGACCAATTCTGAAGAGTGCAACGTAGACTAGAAGGCGCCTCCCATCAGGATCTGCCGACGCCACCGATGTGCTGCAAGATCTCACTGTTTCAATCAGAACACTTTCACAAACTTTAATCGCAAATGAATGTTAAGAGGGTCTCCTGTTTGTACGTGTTAAGAATGTTCTTGGTCCCAAGCCACAAGCGCCAAAGAAATTAGTATACGCATGCGTATTCAAATACAGAGATATGTAAACAGGCAGAATACCGCGCTGCGGTCGGCAACGCCTATGTAAGACAGGTTGTTAGATTGGTTACTTCTGCTACAATGGCAGGTTATCAAGATTTAAGTGAGTCTGAGCTTGGTGTTATAGTCGGCGCACGAGCGATGGGACACAGCATCTCCGAGGCAGTGATGAAATGGGGATTATCCCGTGTGACCATTTCACGAGTGTACCGTGAATGTCAGGAATACGGTAAAATATCAGATCTCCTGCAAGATCAAAGATCTAGCAAGAACGGGACCAACGACGACTCAAGAGAATCGTTCAACGTGGTGGAAGTGCAGCTCTTCCGCTAATTACTGCAGATTTCGATGCTGGGACACCAACAAGTGTCAGCGTGCGAACCATTCAACGAAACATCATCGGTATGAGCTTTAGGAGCCGAAGGCACACTCGTGTACCATTTATAACTGTACCAATGCTGTACTCCACGTCTGGGCCCGTCAACACCGACTTTGGACTGTTGATGACTGGAAACATATTGCCTGGTCGGACGAGTCTCGTTTCAAATCGTATCGAGCGGCTGGACGTCTACGGGTATTGGGACAGTCTCATGAATCCATTGACCCTGCACGTCAGCAGTGTACTGTTCAAGCTGGTGAAGGCTCTGTAATGGTGTTGGGCTCGTGCACTTGGAGTGATGTAGGACCCCTGATACATCTAGATAAACCTCTGCCAGGTCAAACGTACGTAAGCATCCTGTTTAATCACCTGCATCCATTCTTGTCCATTGTGTATTCCGACGGACTTGGGCAATTCCAGCAGGACAATGCGACAACCCACACATCCAGAATTGCTCCAGAGTGACTCCAGCAACACTCTTTTGAGTTTAAACACTTGGTCACCAATCTTCCCATACATGAACATTATTGAACATATATGGGACGTCTTGCAACGCGCTGTCCAGTAGAGATCTTCAGCCCCTCTTACTCATATGGAATTATAGACAGCCCTGCAGGATTTATGGTGTCAGTTCCCTCCAGCACAACTTCTGACATTATTCGAGTACATTCCACGTCGTGTTACGGCGCTTCTGTGTGCTCGCGGGATCGCTACACGATGTTAGGTGTACCAGTTTCTTTGGTTCTTCAGAGTAGTTCCGCTTTTGAAAAGCAAGTAGGAATTTTGCGTGTGAAGGTAGAATGACAGTGGATACTGAAATGGAAATTCGGAAAACTTGCATTAACTTTGTAGTACGCCTTGTCAGACAGCTCCAATCCCGTATCCCGAAGGACGCTGAAGTTCCACGCAAGGTATCATCTAAAGCACCAGAAAACTGTTTCACAAGAGTAAAAGACAATATCAGAGTTAGGAAATAGATATCAGACTGGCTGTCATGTGTGACGTAAAACACCAATGGCAGAAAATCAACTCTGTTGAGCGGAAGAATGTGACAGACACGGTTGGATTGTGGTCTGAAGTATCAAAATATGAGGATGCAAGTAAATTGACGGCTTTTAGTGAACTCTAAATTTGGCTAAGATACTTCTAGTTCTGCCTTGGTCGAATGCATAATTTGGGAGGTGCTTCAGTGAAATGAATATTGTCGAAAGTTCGTATAGGAACAGGATAGGGATCGCCATGCTTAATTCCATTCTGACTATTCTTGCTGGCCTTCTGCGTCTAGGAATGTGCTACTATAACTTTCGGTTTGAAGATACTGCTCTGAAAAAAGGGTGAAATTCTCATTAATTGAATAATCGCATAAATTTATAAACGTTTCGAGATTCTTATATTACCATGCCTTACAAAATAAATATTTTTTGTTTCATAAGTACCATCCAGCAGTGGCGTTAGCAGTGACAACCAGAACTCTCTACATTAACCCAATTCATGTAAGAAGAAGTGGATTACCCTGATATACCTGTTTTTCATATGGAGCGAATTGTTGCATTCAAAATTTATATATATATGTTACTCATACAAATATCTTTTTTTGCCGATTTCTAGCAGGTTTTGAAAACATGTGACACATTTGGCAATTCTGCACTGACAATCAACGTCCTTTAGCGATCCTCAGAGCTGCATACTGAACTTCCTTGGGAATGGGACCAGTCTCGAATAGAGATCTTAACGCATCTCAGAGAGGATTTCCCATTGTTGTCCGGTGGCGAGAACCACATCTCCTCGTATGTCTGTTGTAGTGGCAGTTTCATGTAGATTTTATTGCGGTCTCATTTATAATGGGTATTTTCGATATCAAAACTGGTGTAATTCAATGTTTTGGACACTTAAATGACAGAAAAAGATTTACATTGTTCTGTACCGTTATTACATCTCGTCCGAGAAGATTCGGCATCTGGTTTGGTTTTGGTTCCCAAACTCAGGAAATAATGGAATGATATTTTGTTGTCTTCTACATCGCATTTTTACTGCTATTTATATTGTGCTGACCATGTCAGAAAAAAATTAAATCGCAGGTGAGAATGACACCTGCCCCCCAGTGCTGTATGTGAGGGCAGAGGTTAACACAGAACAACGTAAAGCTAAAATTATGAAAGAGGCAACACAAGACTGCTTTATGTCACGATATCTGCTTAACACTTTCACTGGAAAAATATGAAGGCCTTCAAAGAGTAAACAAAATTACCATTCACTCCGTAAGATGTACGGATGATCCTGACCTAGCAGCAGCGGCTTGTGCAAAATATACTAAATGCATGATAAATTCGCAATAACAGTGGAAACCTTCTAACTCATAATTAATAGTAGCAACCAAATCAGTTACAGTAAGAAAATCAAACATGAGAAGAATACCTGAGCGGGAAAAAATAAAATCGGCAAAACTAATACATTTAGTTATTCTGGCAATTTAATTTAGTAAACAAATTGTTTTGTATAGAAAGAAAGAAAAATAGCAAGATATATACCTGAAGTGTCTTTTTGCGAGGCTGTGAAAGCTTGATGGTGTAGGTGACAGAGAAATCGCTTAGAAGGGATGGAAATCCGGCTTAGAAAATGCTAACGAGTACTGGTTTCAGACTAGTAAAGACTGCTCTGGATAGGCTTGTATCATTTGAAGCTAGTAAACTTTTGCTTTTGTTTTGCCAGTTACGCTCTACAAAATGAACTGTTTTCCGCTCGGCAGGATTTGATGGGCAAATATTCTACATGACAGCTTTTGAGGGAACACGTTGTGGTGTCTGCAGTTGGTATGCTCGTAGAGAGGCAGCAGTAAACCATTTCCACTTTGTTCGTTTGTAGAACTTGACTGCTAGTGACGAATTAAGACAGTAGCGTGTGAGGCTAAAGAGCTGAAGGAGAAGAGAAAGGAATTTATTGCGCTATATGCAACCAAGTTTAAGAGGTGTAAGTTGTGTTGGAGCGAACTTTTCGCAAATTGAATTGCTATTACTTAAACAAAGTGAATCTTTACGTGCAACTGATTAACCTTGTGATTCTTGAGTTTCTCCCGGCGTATTTGATAATCAAAATATCCACGGGTGTATTGCCGGTCTATAGTGTCCAACGGGCACAATATTTCGGCGATCAAACATGTCGCCATCATCACCTGATGATGGCGACATGTTTGATCGCCGAAATATTGTGCCCGTTGGACACTATAGACCGGCAGTACACCCGTGGATATTTTGATGATTAACCTTGATATTTACGCACATTTGACTAATGTTAAATATTCAAGTGAAGCAAACTTATAATGAACGTGCACGTGCAACGGGCTGATAGTAAATACATCTCTGACTATAATGAATATTTAATCACTACGAAATTAATCTACTGTTGTTTAAACAGATATGCACACCCAGGCAACGCTGCTGGGCTTCACTGATGACAACCCAATCGCATGATCCATCATTCTGTATTTAACCACATTTTAGTCATTCTAGCGAACCTGTGGAGTTTGAGGGCAACAGGCAGTTAATTATCTCTGATCTTGATCGTAGCGCGATTCATACCAGAACTGGAAGAAAGCACTGCTGTACTACACCTTCTTACCAGTAATCGAGCAGTGGTCTATCTTCTTCTTGACCACGTGGTTGTGAAGACTTTGTGTTATTTGACTTAAGCATTTCCGTATTAATTCTCCAGCGGAAATCGTGGATTAATCTTTAGACAAAAGAAATCAAAACTACAAATAGAGGTATCATATAGTGAACAAGTGCGACACAGATTTTCAATACAGGTTAACAGATTACGAGAGGAGGAGAATATGACTGCTGTGCAAGGCATAAATGTTCACGTCTCGCAGATTATTTACTGCAGGAAAAAATATTCACGACAATGGGAAGTCTACAACCAAAACTCACGAAGGATGTTTTTCGCTTTGGTTCTGTAATATAATAAACACAATCAGGAAGAGATATTACACGATATATCTGTATAACGTACAGACAATACCATAAGGTGACCCTTTATACATTGTCGCACTCTGCACGTGCTTGGCAGAGGACCTCTGTTTCCCGCAGTTAAAATAAAAATACCACGAAGCTGAGTCAAATAACCATATAACCCCACGCCATATGAGAAACCATTCTTACGTCGTGAATCCACACAGAGACTAGCCTCATGACTCACTACCTGATAAGACAAAGGATTTGGAGATCACCAGCCACAATGCAGTACGCAAGACCTCGAATTTAGCAAGAATTTCCTCTCCAGGAAGTTTCTAAGCAGTTACGAAATATGTGAACGTGAAACGACTGCAAAAATCAGTGAGTGAACGCAGACACAAAGGAATACGGCCAGAAAAGACAAACAAATTCTTGGCATGCTAATTTACGAAACACTGTGTGTACAGAAACACGTAATAGAACACTTCAAGGTACAGCATTTATAGAAATAAAGGTCCAAGGTAAAATTATAATTCACTTGTTGGCTGGGGGCCACGTGGGCTTTAGAGAAGCCTGTCTCAAGAAATTTCAATTATCAGTTTCATGAATTAATGTATGGAGTTAATTCTAATACTCAAAGTGGTGATGTAAAAGTAATTCTCGATCTATCGTGCGAACAACAATCACCCAAATACACCAATGGCGGTGGCGAGGTCTAGCATAGGCAGCATCTACGAACCAAGTATCCTCACGCGTGTAATCACAGGTGTATGTCAGCGGTCCTTTGTTCTCCATTTCCGCTCCAAGTCCTCTACCTCGGAGTCTACGACAATCCACCTGATCAGTAGTGAAAGTGTGTGCTCAGCTCGACAGCCGCTTGTCTTACCAAACCACAGCCACGAAGGTATAATAAGGAAAGTTGTGTTGACCTCATAGACTCGAAGCCAACGTCCACCATATTAGTATGGCCAAACATTAGATTCTTTTGAAAGTGTTTTGATAAAAAATTCAACATTTACAGGTGTGCTAGTCGTTCTGGTTATAGACTAAAGTATAAGGGAATCTGCAAGTGGACTCGTTCGAGTGATATTTTGTTTTATATACGTGAACTGTAGTTGAGCTGGTTCCTTTTATTGTAGAGGTTTTATTTTTGTAATCTGATTTTAGATTTTCTATGAATACAACAATACGAATGCTCTGGTTAAATGCCGTGAAAAGAAAATATTGCAAACCGTCCAATAATAGCAATATACGTTCTCATCATTTTTGGAAAGAGGATATAGACGGAGCACCGGTTTCATGATTCCGTATTAACGAAAACTCTGTATTACGAAAGCAGCCTTTTCACATCGCATACTTCTCTCTTGGTTATTCGAAACGTTTAACAAAAAGAAAGTTACATTAAAGTGGTCAAGTGCGTTGTGTTACTGAATAAAATATGCCTTTAAGACCAGAGAAACGCTTGAAAATGCCTTCCTGACTGTGTTATTCACGAAAGCGCTGTAAAGTTTGGTACTTAAAACAACTGTTGCTTGGACACGACAGAAATTAAGAACAAGAAGCAATTGTGAACAGAAATCTGTTAGTATTGAGGAACTACTAACGTGTCGGCGCTGACTTCAACGCAATGTTCACCGTGTCTATAGCGCACCTCCACTTATTATATCTCCTTGATCATAGGTGACGTATATCTTTGACCAACGTGAAATGCACTGTACATACGAGAAATAAATATCTGTTTGCGATAGGCGAAAAACTTTCTCGCTGGCGCATGAAAAACAAGCGACTTGTATTAAAATAGGTATGAATAATAAAATCTTCTATACAAATAAAAGTATATATGTTCGTCTGTTCAACATTGTGTATCTCCGAAAGTTCTTGACTGATTGCTTTGATATTGTGAGACAACGTTGCAGTCTGATACATACCTGTATGAGTTTTCAGGTACGTATTTCTTCAACACACACACACACACACACACACACACACACACACACACAAACACACATATATACACAACGTAGATGTTGGTTTCTTCAGAATCCCAGATCTCAGAAAGTTCTTCACGGATTGGTTTGAAATTTTGACACAACACTGCAATCCGAATACTCACGTGTTTTTATATACCTATTGAAATGCCATCTGGTATATATGTAATGGAAGGGGAAACGTTGTGAAGATGTAAATGTCTTTTTTTTTCAAAATCGTTAATCTCCTGAAGTTTTTGATCGACTCCCTTGATATTTTGACATAACGTTGAGTTCTAATACGGGCGTGCTTTTACGTACCTAATTCTTTAATTTGTAGTGTATAATATAAGTATATGTAACTTTTATGGTTTTTTGTAACAACGTTACCATTTTATAAATTTATGTATTACATGTATTTGAAAATAAGATTGTTAAAACACGTTCGTACACAGATGGAACTTTGTGTCAAATTTCAAAGCAGTCGGTCAAAATGTTTCGGAGATTTGCGGTCAGGAACGTCTACATTTTCTGTACAAGTACAACCGTAGATATTCGTTTCTTTAAAATCTAAAATCTCCGAAAGTTCTTCACGGACTGCTTTGAAATTTTGACACAGCGTTGCATCAAAATACTCAGGTGTTTTTATATTCCTGTTATCAACTTCTAGGACTTGTAGAGGGTAGTGAGTACATGGTATTTTGAACAGAAACCCTTGTCCGGAAATCGATGGTTTAAATTGAGATGTTTAACTCATCCACATCTGCTTGAGGAACTCAATTAGGCCTGACGCAGTACAATTATTAGGTAACAATTCGAAACGAAACATAACGGAACATCCATTTATCACCTAAGGACAGTTATCCGTATTAACATTGACACATTACGTGCTGTACGTACTGTATGCTGGATTCTTTTTTGTTTTGGGATAATGTAAACACGTAATGTTTAAGTGTTAATAGAAACAAACGTACTTAAGTGATAAATTGACATCTTTTATGTTTCCTTCGAATCGTTACCTAATAATTGTTCTGAATTACGCCTAATTCAGTTCCTCAAGCAGGATTGGCTGGTTAAGCATTTGGATTCATTTTATTCTTGTCAGAATCACCAGGACACAGAGTGTGCTGATACAAAAATATACATATTTGTATACATGAGTAATTCAAAGACATATAAACGTAATAATATGAACACAGGGATAAAAGAGTAAGAAATCAATATCTACATAATACGCACAGGGGTAAGAAATCAATTTTTATATAATAAACACATTACACTAGTTTTTTGCAGTATTTGCCAACATTGACTGCGTTGCTACAAGCCAAGACCAGTTCCAATCCTGTACAAGAGTACTGGCAGAGACAACACGTCAGAAGGTGGCTTGTAGTTTGTTCATCTCCACACTCACACAATGTGTCTCCGCCTTGTGCGATGCCCCATTTCAGATTCTGTAGAATGTTGTTAACAAACAGGAAAACTGTATTTATCGCTTATTGATTTATTGTTAGAATACTACTACAAAATCTGAATTTTCAGTAATACTAAGCAAAGCTTTCATGCATGTGAAATCTGACTAGGTTTTGAGATCAGTATTCACATCGTGTGACCTCTCCCCGGTGAAATTTCATTTACCAGAATCCTGCAGTACTCTGCGTTAAGAGCGTAGTTATATTCTGAAAATTTCGGCTACTGTAACATCACAGACAAAAATTTCGGCTACTGTAACATCACAGACAATCAGGTGACATGCAGTTTCGAAGCATAGTCCGCTTTTTATTTTCACTGTATAATTGGACTGAATGCACTACAATTAGCAGCCATACCACTCCTTCCTTATGTTCCAGAGCTCGGAATCTATCCGCCCCACGTCATGCAAAAAGGTAAAGTGACTGACGTAAGTAGTGGAATATCCAAACGAAATGCACAAACGCGTCTAGAAAATATAATTGCAGTGGTTGGTATGTCAAATTAGACTTCTCTTACTGGTTACTGACAGTTAGTGTTCACCCCCAAAACATGTACTGGCGGTTCTCAAAGCAATATTCCGAGAAGCACTTTCATCATTAGAGAGGTAATTAGGTGCCTCGGTCAGAATGCAGTTTTTTTAATGTACTCATAGCTGTTCTATATTTTTTCTACCTTTTAGCTCTACAAACAAAATCATTATAGAAGATTTTTAATAATGCAAACTTCATTACCCCAAATTGAATACCGTATAGAGCATGAGGCTGAGCAAAATTGGAGCTTTATAACATACACTCTAGGACATAGTAAAAAAATAAAAACAACATACCAGTAAGGAATTATTCATATAAGACGGAATTCGGTAGACGTGATGTACATGTACAGACAAACAAATGATTACAAGGTTCGCAGAAGAGCTTCTGTGAAGTTGGAAGGAAGGAGACGAGGTACTGGCAGAATGGAAGGTGTGAGGACGAGTCGGGCGTCGTGCTTGGGTGGCTCAGTCCGAAGAGCACTAGCCCGCGAAAGCCAAAGGTCCCGAGTTCGAGTCTTGGTCCGACATACAGTTTTAATCCTCCAGGACGTTTCAAATCATTATGATTTTAGAAAAAATGGATGATGTGTGTCAACAGAAAGACCTTCACAAATTGAGCAAGTTAGTAATGAGTTGGTCCACCTCAGGTCCTTATGCAGGCGGTTATTCGGCTTGGCATTGATTGAAAGAGTTGTTGGATGTCCTCCTGAGGGATATAGCGCCAAATACTGTCCAACTAGCAAGTTACATCGTCGAAATCTCGAGATGATTGGAGGGAGGACCCTGCCCATATTGCTCCAACCGTACTCATTTGGGGGAGATCAGGACCCTTTGTTGGCCAAGGTAAGGTTTGACAAGTACGATGTCTAACGGTAGACCCTCTAACTGTGTTCAGAAGGGCATTATCTTGATCGAACATAAGCCCAGGATGGCTCGCCATGAAAGGCTACTAAATACACGTAGAATATTGTTGACGTACCGTCGTGCTTTGAGGGTACCACGGATGACAACCAGAGGCATCCTGCTACGAAAAGAAATGGCACCCGAAACCACCACTTCTGGCAGTTGGGCCGTAAGAGGGGCAACATTTAGGTTGGTGTCCCACCGCTTTCCGGGGTGTGTCTAGCGTCCAGGGTGTGTCCAGCGTATTCGACATAGTATCTCGTAGACTGGAGTAGAAGTGTCTTTAGTGATGAGTCCTGCTTCGAAGTGAGCCCCAAAGTCCAGCAGAGACGAGTCTGGAGACGCTCCGGACAATGGTAGGATACCAATCCTACTGTGGTCCGCCATTCGGCGAGACAACCAGGAGTGACGGTATGGGGTGCCATTTCTTTTCGTAGCACGACCCCTTTCGTTATCATTTGAGGTACCCTTACAGTACAGCACTATGTCGACGATATTCTTCTCGCCGTTTCGCTGCCCCTCATGGCAAAGACATCCTCGGCTTACATTTCCGCAAGATAATAACCGCCCGCTCACAGCGAGTGTTTCTACTGCTCGCTTTCGTCCTTGCCAAACCCTACCTTGGTCAGCAAGATCGCCGGATCCCTCTGAACTGAGACCATTTGGAGCATTACGGGCAGGGCCGTCCAACCATTTCGGGATTTCGATGATGTAAATTGCAAGTTGGACAGAATTTGTCACTGTATCTCTCAGGAGTACATTCAACAAATCTGTCAATCAATGCAGAGTCGAAAAACTGCTTCCATAAGGGCAGGAGGAGGACCAACGCATTATTGACTTGCTCAATTTTTGAAATACTTTCTCTTGAATAAATCATCTAGATTTTCTGAAATTGTAATCATTTGTTTATCTGTACATGTACATCACGTCTACCGATTTTAATCCCATTCGAATAATTCCTTCCTCGTGTGTCGTGCTTTTTTGTCTTAGACTTTATTTTTCTACATTTGCGAGTTATATACAGCTAATTTCGTTTCTCACGTCTCAACTTCCATCGTTTACGGTTTCCAAGGCCATCTCTTGAAGATTATGTGAATCCATTGTTTACTTAAATTTTGTCATTCATCATCTTGGCGGTCATTCTCGTTTCGCTTTTCTTCTCTGGGACGCATTACCAATCTTTTTAGACCATCTGTTATCATTCCTTCATTCAAAATCGCCAGAGTGTGGTAATTTCTTCTTCTCAGAGCTTCAGTTCGAAAAAGTCGTATATTCCAGTATGTTCCCTTCCAATTCCATCATTTTTCTGGTTTCTTTGTTTCTTGTGTGCTCTAATCGTGAGTCAAACACTTCGTCACAGTAATCCATTTCCACGCGAAGAAATTGGTATTGTTCGCTCTCTCTTACGTTTCAAAATTCTGTCTCATGAATGCATGTGCTTTCTACAGATGTTTTTGATATGATTTTCATAGTTTTGTTTGTGATATTATTACTCCAAAGGATTTAGTGTAATTGTTGAATAACATGTTTCATTCTCCCACTCTAATTTTTAATATGTTCGGCAATCGTTACATTCAGAAGTATAGCTACATTTTTATATGTAAAAGAAGAACAACATAAAATACTAAGTTTCACAGAATCTAAATCATGCGGTTTGCCACCACAAATTAACCTACATTGTTTTCTTTGTATTTATTTTTGAATCCCATCCGTCATATTCTTCAAACAGCTTCCTTACTATCTTCGACAATTATCTCTTGGTCGTCAACGAATAGGGGAGACGATAGGTTATCAGATACCAAAACGCTATCGAAGCCCATTTTTTCCCTGATAACCCTATAACCACTTGCACTGAGTTGCTCGATCCACAATATAAGGCTTTAACTACATTGATACAGAATATTAAGACGCCATTATTCCTCATTCTCAGTCATAACTTATTTAATTGCCCTGTGTCAAAAAGTTTTCTAGGTTTATTAGTGTTAAGCCAACGATCTTTCCACAGTGTCAACACCAGTTCCCATCAGATCACCGAAGTTAAGCGCTGTCGGGCTGGCCTAGCACTTGCATGGGTGACCATCCGGTCTGCCGAGCGCTGTTGGCAAGCGGGCTGCACTCAGCCCCTGTGAGGCAAAACTGAGGAGCTACTTGACTGAGAAGTAGCGGCTCCGGTCTCGGAAACTGACATACGGCCGGGAGAGAGGTGTGCTGACCACATGTCCCTCCATATCCGCATCCAGTGACGCCAACAGGCTGAGGATGACACGGCGGTCGCTCAGTATCCTTATGGTCGTTTGAGGCCTATTCGGACAGAGTTTAGTTTTTCAGATAGAAGTATTAGGTTGAAATTCATGGCACATGTTAATGTCTACAGTTCGTTGGCGATGCATCAAATTGAAACATGTTAGTCAATGCAGTCGAAAGACATGGCCATTTATATCACATATTTTGATATTCGAGAACACACTCATCGAAATGACCTGGAATCAAGAAACTTTGCAAGAAGCACACTACAGCCAAAGGAAAAAAACCCGGAAATTGTAAATTTGTACTTTTGTCACACTAAAAGTATTTTCTTTGTTAGCAGACTGTCTGCCTGTCCATCTGTCTGTTAAGACCCCTTTTCTTCAGGAACTGGTAGATGTATGAAATTTATGTTACATGCTAAGGTCTGTGGTCCCTTGGCGGTGTAATAAACTTTGGCTCCTAAGTGAGTGCAATCAAAAGAAATGACCATTTATGTCATACATTTTGATTCTCGCAAACTCATTCCCGTTAACATACTCCTAGAATAATAAAATTTAGCAAGAAGCGAGATTTCACAACAAAATCGTCAGAAAAAAGTCTGAAAATTTTTAATTTGTAATTACATCATACAAAAAATTGTTATTGTCATTTGTCATCAGATTGTCTGTCTGTCGGTCCGTTAAGCCCCTTTTTTCTCAGGAATGAGTAGACGTGTGAAGTTGAAATTCATGTCACATGTTAAGGTTCATAGTTCGTTGGCGGAGTAAAAATTTTAATCTCTTAAGTCAGTGAAATCAAAAGGTATGGCCATTTGTGTCACACAATGTGATACTGTCAAAATCACTCGTTAAAATCTGTAGGGTACTTCATTTTGATGTAGAAGTATGAAATTTGGCAAGAAGAAAGATTTAAGAGCACAGGTAAAGGAAAAAAAAATCAGAACATTTTGATTTATAATTGTTTTATGCGAAAAAATATATCTTTTGTCATGTTTTACTCGACTTGAAATTTAAAATTAAGACACACTGAAAAGTTTTGGAATCCGTGCGACTGATGTCTTTGCTAGTATCAGTGTTGAGCACAGGCAAATATCGCAAAGACGATTCCACTAATGGACTAACTATCTGTATACATAGATAAATTAATACGAAACCCTCAGCTAATGAGTCCTACTTTCGCCTGCTCAATTCTTTACTTATTTGTGGTCATCCTGAGTTCATGATATGCTTGGAAACTGACATGTTTTAAAAACTATTTTGAATATTAAAACATATAGTAAACGAAATGTGCGTAAGGCATTTGTGCCGGGAGTCTCCTTTCGGGATGATCGGACACCTGATCAAATTTTTTGTTTGACTCCATTTCGGATACGTGGACGTAATTGAGAATCTAATGAATGAGGATACACACATACACCCCATACTGAGCGGAGAAAAACCCAGACACGGCCGGGAATCGAACCCGGGGCCCAGTGATTGAGCGTCAGCAATGCTGACCAAATGAAGTGAGTGATCAGATGTTTCTACTTAAGGTGGAGGAAGTCATCCTTTATAAAAACTTAGCTCACTGGCCTAGATCTTAATACTATAGCTAGATGACGTTCTTAGAGGATTTACAGATGGTATCTGCCTCCTCAAAATAGTGGCAAACATTCCTAGTGATAGCAGACTGTACTCCAATAGTAGGAGTCAAGAAATAATTTTCTGCGAGAGCTTACTTGCATTCTCGGACACAGGTCTCTTTACCGTAGTTTGACTTACTTTAACGTGAGGCTTACGCCACGTGCAAGTCAGCGTCGAAGGAAACATGGCGGAAAGTCTAAATTGCGAGTGTGTTAGCTCTACAAATATAAATGTAAATTGAGAGAAAAATTTACAAAATACGTAAAAATCAGCGAATACTGCAATCGTAAATGTATTGTGCGTAGTATTATTACTCAAGTGTCCGGAAAGACGGTGTATAAATAGTGAACTACCGCTATGCATATGAAGTCAAATGAAATGGCTCACGAGACGAGTGTGATGTGCGCAATATACTACCATAAGGAAATACAGCTATTGAAAGTGCAGATATGCCATGAAAAAAAAATGTGTAGCTGATACTGAACATTAAATGAGTGCATCATAAGTATGCAACCAGCGATTCATGCTTTAAAGAGTGATCTAACGAGACTTCGAAATGAAAATACTGAACTGTTAGGTTATCTGAAACCGAGAGCATCAGTCAGAACAAAATCTTCAAAAACCGTAAACTGTGAGAAAGAAAAGCAGAATGAAGGGATCAGAAGGAAAACTACTACAGCGAAGAAATCAAGTGCTTGTGTTATGAAGTGCTCTGATAATTCCAACAGCGTTCATACAAATGATAACTGTAAAAAAAGCGATCGGCCAGTCTCCCAAAAACTGATACACAGTGAAGACAAGAGTCAGAACGTATTAATTCTTTCTAACAGTCATGGTCATCACTGTGAAAAAATTATGATCAGTTTTCAAAATCAAAAACACTACATCTTTTCTCTTATAAAACGTTACGGTCAGTTAAAAGACGTGGTTTGTAACACAGACGGGAAGACCAAGGATTACACGAGAAATGACAGTGTCATCATTGTAGTTGGGACAAACGACATCCTACAGAAATTCGAGGATTTCAAATTCGCCCTAACAGATTCTCTTCAAAAGACGGTCAACACAAAAGTAATGTTTTGCACTATTCCGTACAGAGACGGTGTTCCTAAACTGAACAACAGAATCTATACTGCAAACGAATCCTCAATGAGCACTGCGAAAAATTACGAACATGTAATGGTAATGGACGTCAATAAATTCCTCAGCAGAAGCGATTATACAAAGCATGGACTTCACTTGTGAATGGAAGGCAAAGAGAAATTATGTAGACATTTACAGCTAGCAGTAGGTGTCAATCTGCAAATACCAGCTCTAACGTACATACAATGTGAAGACCTTTCAGCAAATATTACAGTGAAAACACAAGAAAAATCAACAGCAATAACGGACTTATCCACCTCGATAGTGATGAAAGATTAACGAAGAGCCACAAGAAAGAACTCTACCACACCTTCATCACTCAAAGAAGACACAGCAAAACAAAACTACTACACTAAATCAGGCTCTGATATTAGCAAAAACATCCATCGCAAAAACAGCAACTCAACCAAGTTTCACACCCGAAGATATTCAAGATGCAACAAGAAGAACTGTGGACTGGAAACCAGAAGCAGAACCTAGAGGAGACCCACTACAGAACGACCAGTCTCAAGAGTACCACCAAGGACATCTAATTTTACATGTACCTGTGAACTCCAAAAATCCACTACTACTGCCCCAGCAACAGGAGGAAGTTCAGCAATTCCACTGAGAAGAAATGTGAGGCGACCATGTCATCTGCAAGATTTTTTATTCCCAAAAGTCCTCAAGACCAAATTAGGATAAATAGTGCACCTATCAACAACACCTCCTGTAGCACTCCTTGCAGAAAAAACAGAAACCAAATCAACATCAACCACACAAGAAAAATTACCAAAGAGACAGAGAACTGCCCCTTTTCACCACCAGGATATTTTCTTATGACCAATGGAGAAAACAAACTCATACTTCAAGATGAGAAGGAAGATTTCCCACATAATTTAAATTCAGGAATAAAGGTAAGTGGTCAACCAAGTACAATCAGAACAGATCTAAAATCTCACCAGGTCACTCTTCTTCATCAGAATATACAGTCACTTAGGAATAAAGAGAGCTGGAAATGTGGCTATCGAGTGAAATCAGATGAGTTAATACACTTTGCTTAACTGAACACTGACAGAAAGAAAATGAGTCAAGGGCAGTGAAAATAACAGATTATGTGTTAGCAGCACAAACTTGTAGAAATCAGTTTGCACATGGAGGGAACTTCATATACATAAAGAAAGATATCAAATTCAATAACTTAGACAATGTTGAATCCTTAAACACTGAGAAATAATTTGAAATATGACGCATAGAAAATCCAGAATTCAAGTTAATTGTACTATGTTTATATAGATCTCCAGATAATCACTTAAAAAAATTCAACACTCAGCTTGGTACTTTACTAAATAAAGTAGTAAAAAATCGAAAAATAGTTCTTATATGTGGAGACCTAAATGTAGACTTTAGTAAGTGAAGAAATTCGAAATCTGAGTTGATGAACATACACTCCAGGAAATGGAAAAAAGAACACATTGACACCGGTGTGTCAGACCCACCATACTTGCTCCGGACTCTGCGAGAGGGTTGTACAAGCAATGATCACACGCACGGCACACCGGACACACCAGGAACCGCGGTGTTGGCCGTCGAATGGCGCTAGCTGCGCAGCATTTGTGCACCGCCGCCGTCAGTGTCAGCCAGTTTGCCGTGGCATACGGAGCTCCATCGCAGTCTTTAACACTGGTAGCATGCCGTGACAGCGTGGACGTGAACCGTATGTGCAGTTGACGGACTTTGAGTAAGGGCATATAGTGGGCATGCGGGAGGCCGGGTGGACGTACCGCCGAATTGCTCAACACGTGGGGCGTCAGGTCTCCACAGTACATCGATGTTGTCGCCAATGGTCGGCGGAAGGTGCACGTGCCCGTCGACCTGGGACCGGACCGCAACGACGCACGGATGCACGCCAAGACCGTAGGATCCTACGCAGTGCCGTAGGGGACCGCACCGCCACTTCCCAGCAAATTAGGGACACTGTTGCTCCTGGGGTATCGGCGAGGACCATTCGCAACCGTCTCCATGAAGCTGGGCTACGGTCCCACACACCGTTAGGCCGTCTTCCGCTCACGCCCCAACATCGTGCAGCCCGCCTCCAGTGGTGTCGCGACAGGCGTGAATGGAGGGACGAATGGAGACGTGTCGTCTTCAGCGATGAGAGTCGCTTCTGCCTTGGTGCCAATGATGGCCGTATGCGTGTTTGGCGCCGTGCAGGTGAGCGCCACAATCAGGACTGCATACGACCGAGGCACACAGGGCCAACACCCGGTATCATGGTGTGGGGAGCGATCTCCTACACTGGCCGTACACCTCTGGTGATCGTCGAGAGGACACTGAATAGTGCATGGTACATCCAAACCGTCATCGAACCCATCGTTCTACCATTCCTAGAGCGGCAAGGGAACTTGCTGTTCCAACAGGACAATGCACGTCCACATGTATCCCGTGCCACCCAACGTGCTCTAGAAGGTGTAAGTCAACTACCCTGGCCAACAAGATCTCGGGATTTGTCCCCCATTGAGCATGTTTGGGACTGGATGAAGCGTCGTCTCACGCGGTCTGCACGTCCAGCACGAACGCTGGTCCAACTAAGGCGCCAGGTGGAAATGGCATGGCAAGCCGTTCCACAGGAGTACATCCAGCATCTCTACGATCGTCTCCATGGGAGAATAGCAGCCTGCATTGCTGTGAAAGGTGGATATACACTGTACTAGTGCCGACATTGTGCATGCTCTGTTGCCTGTGTCTATGTGCCTGTGGTTCTGTCAGTGTGATCATGTGATGCATCTAACCCCAGGAATGTGTCAATAAAGTTTACCCTTCCTGGGACAATGAATTCACGGTGTTCTTATTTCAATTTCCAGGAGCGTATTAACAGCCAAAAATTTGGAGATAACAATCCACTCCCTATATGTGAAACGACTAATTCTAGTACTACTACAGATCAAATAATAATTAGCTCCAAAACAAAATATAAATCAGTTTTAATTAAAGCTAGCAGACCATCATGCACAGGCTACAAGCCTTAGTGTTAACACTAATCCATCCTATAATTACATGAGGAAGACTACACACATGGGCAAAACTGTCAGTAATGCTGCAGTACAAACATTCCAAAATTATCTCCAACAAGAATCATGGGAGCTAGTGTACAGCACAGAAAATATTTCTGATAAGTATCAGAGATTCATGAATATATTTAAATATTATTTTGATCTTGCTTTTTCATTGAAAGCCAAAACAACCGAAACCACTAAATGCAACAAGTGGGTTATTAGTGGTATAAGAAAATCTGGTGCTAGAAAACGGTACATACACAATATTGCAAAAAATTACAACACAAGTTTGGAATCCGATTGTTATTTCAAAAAATATGACTCTATCTTAAATAAAATAATAGAGGAGGCAAAGAAATGAGACAACAACAAATAAATAGGAAATGCTTCAAACTGAACTAAAGAAATCTGGCAAGTTGTAAAGAAAGAAACCCAATCTGATAAGAATAGCGTCAATAATATTATATTAAAGGCTGGCTTGGGAAAAATTAATAACCCAGTGGAAGTAGGTAATATATTTAATAACTGTTTTATAAATGTAACAGAGAAACTACTGCAACAGGCCTCCAATAGAAAACAGGATATAGAAACAGGGAAAAGAAGTCTCAAGCAAACCAACGTTTCTGTACCCAACAAATGTAGAAAAAGTACAGGTTACAATAAAAAGTCTCAAAATTAAACACATTGCAGGCATAGTTGATATACCTGATTGCATTATTAAGAAATGTGGAGACTTGATTATTGAGCCCTTAACTCACCTATGCAACCTACCTTTTGCTACAGGAACTTTTCCTCTGTGCTTGAAAATAGCAAAAGTAAATCCATTGTACAAGAAAGGAAACAAAGATGATATTTCCAACTACTTCTGTCTGTTATCTCAAAAATATTAGAAAGGTACTTTCATAAGAGACTAACAGACTTCTTGGAGGATAATGACGTTTTGTCAGAATCTTACAATGGATTTAGAGCAAGCCATTCAACCGAATCAGCATTTCACTCCTTTCTATTACAGGCGCTGATAGCAATAGACAACAAAAAACTTACCATGGGCATATTTTTAGATTTTTCAAAGGCATTTGACAGCATAATCATGACAATCTGCTACAGAAGCTAGAAAACTTGGCATTAGAGGAACAGCTAACAACTGGCTTAGCTCTTAAGAACAGGGAACAATATGTGTAAATAGATTAGCAAAAGGGATAATGTCACTAGGAAATATAATTCCAAGCAACTGACAGTTAAGTATGGTGTGCCACAAGGATCAGTAATGGGTCCTTTTCTGTTCTTACCCTATGAAAAAGTCCTAAATATAAACAATGAAAGCAGTAAAATATTTCAATTTACTGATGATATGAACATTCTAATTACGGGAAACTCAGAAGAATCTCTTGTAAAAGACATAAGAGAAGCCACTGACAGCCTAACATGTTACTTGTATAACAATGACTTAATAATAAAAACTGGAATAACTGTAACTATTGATATGCACACAGCACAGACAAAAAATCTGACATCACCGAATCTAGAGCTATATGGACAATTACCAAAACAGCCTGTATCAAATTTCTTGGACTTCATCTACAAGACAACTTGAAATTAAAGCACATATTGAACAAATGAACAAAAAATTAAATATTTCTTGTTTTGTGTTGCATACATTAAAAAATTGTACCAGCTACAACACTCTTCAGACTGTATATACTGCAGTCATTCAGTCTCACCTCTGGTATGGGATTATGTTCTGGGGAAATTGTATATTATCTCTCTGTATATACCATAACAACATTTATTAAAGTATTCATCATTTATTGGTATATTAATGTTGTTATTATGTACAAAGATAACTTAAATGTAAAATTGTTGGTATTTACATAAAAATCCAAATATCTAAATATCTCCTGCACATTGTGCAGCTGTAGATTAAAATGGGTCCATAAATCAAATCAATCAATAGTGTTGCAACGAAAGTGAACTAGGACTGTATCCACAGCTGCCACACTTGAATAAATGTTCTGGATTTTCTAGAGTGCATCATTTGAGAATCTAAATGTATCGCAATGGATAGTTTTGGATAAAGGTTGATTTTAATTTAACGATGAAAAGACATTGAAAATATTTTGTTGTTATTGTGTGTCATCCTTGTAAATCTACATGATGACTAGTGTTACTGAACTCTGATTCGTTCGATGACACATGGGAACTTTTTATCACAGTCCCACTTAGGGGTCAGGAAATGTGAAGTTTACAGATGATTTTCAATTATCTATCAACACATCTACCTTGACATAAGTTTCAAGAGTGTTTTGAAATAGATAACTGAGTTAAACTTTCTGGAACACTTTTCATCCATTAGGATCAAGGTGTGAAAAACTTATGTAGCATGCTTATATGATTAATAAGATAATACAAAAACTGCCTTTGAGGTGATTGCTTTCCAAACAGCAATATGGAAAGGATTTGTGGATACTTCCTCATAGTTACCAGAACAGCAATAAGAAAGGCAGTTAATGATATTTTGTAGCTGTTTTCAGATAATCATAGACATTCCTGTTTCAAAATACCGCTTGTGTGGAAGTGAAATTTATCTCAATCTGAATTAATCATAAACCAAGTAAACTCCTGAGATTCAGTGCCAAATTTAATGTATTCAACAGATTTGCAGATGCTATCATTTGTTTAGGACCTAACAGTGACTCTGACGCTGGAGGAATTGACATAATGTTTATCATTGAAAGGAATTTAATGTGATAAACTCCTGACTTAAGTACACTCTATGGTTGCAAATGAAGTGAACAGACAAATAAAGTGATAAGGCATTAAAAAGTAATTATGTAAATTGGAACTTTACATTCATATACTTTCCAATGACTCTGAGATGGCAAAATTACTAAATGAGGGTGAGATACTTAATAATATTGCTTCTGACTCTATGAATTGTTTTGCTACATGACTATGAAGATGGCAGTGAATATACGTCTGCAACAAGAGCCTAAGAATCCCAAAGATCTGAGGAAGCACAGACGAACATTAGACAATGAAACCTATCTTGAATTTGAACTACAATACTCTCGCCTGCCCTACTATGCTATAAGTGACACCCAGTGTCAGCAGAGCATAGACACTGTAGCTCCCTGGTCTCCGTTAGTAGCTGTGATTGGGCTGTTGAAGTCACGAACATTGGATGCCAGCTGATTCCGCCAATTAAAAGTACAGCTGCAAGTTTTGCCACCATGTCCTGTCGAAGAATTGTCCACATATTATATTTTCTAAGCAACCAAAAAGCAGTTTGTTCTTTCTTTCTCCCAACAAAACATATTTGGCAATGCTCTCAAAAGTTACTGCAGCTCTGCAATGGCGTAATTGCTTCTTTGATAAAATATCCCTCCCCCCTCCCAATATATGCTGAACTGAATTTCTTAGACCTGAATTTCTTTATCCCTTTAGTAAGCCATGGCTTATTATATGGTTTCTTACAATTATATTTCACTGTTTTCTTAGGGAAACTGTTTTCAAATATACTCGCAAAGCTATCATGAAATAGGTTAAATTTTTATTAGCATCATGTTCCGTGTACATCTCATCCCAGTCTAACTGTTGCGAGCTTTCCCGAAAATTTTGAATTGTTAAATTGTTAACTGAATGCACTATTTTGGAGGACTGTTCTGCATTACTGTATGCAGCTATATCATGTACTGTAACTAACCGTGCACCATGATCAACAGGCGATTCTTAACAGGAAAAGTGTTTATTTGATTGTATTTATCGTGCCCTATGAAAACACTACCTTTCAGTTTGCTGCTTTCCTGTACCACCCATTCAGGAAAATCATTAACTGATGTCAATTTGAAAGAACCAAGTAATACTTCAAGGTCAAGCTTTGTATCGGACTCTTTCAGAAAATCTACACTGAAATCCACACAAACAATAATTTGCTTTCCTCTGTCTGGGAGATAGCACAACAAAGAATCCAAGTTTTTCAAAATATTTGAAAATTTCCCAGTTGGGACCTATACACGGCTAGAATTATAAAAGTGCCATTATTTAGTTTAAGCTCACATGCTTCTATATGTTGCTCTACGCAAAACTTTTTGATTTTCCAATTTTTCACACTATGGCGGATTTTAACATATATGGCAACTCCTCCTTTCTCCATAGTGTCTCTACCTACATGTGCTGAAAGCTTATATCCACCTACATTTATCATTTACATACCTGTGACTATATGATGTTCAGACACACACAGAACAACTATTCCCCCCTCAGTTTTTAATTCTTCTAGACGGACAAGAAGCTCATCTACTTTGTTTTTTAATCCCCTGATATTCTGATGCAATATATTAACATTATTTTCCACTGTGCTTTTATGCGAAACTTGTGACAGCCTAACATTATTTTTCACTGTACTTTTGTGAGAATTTTGTGATATTTTCACATGTCTAGTACCTGACTGTCTAAACTTCTCATTAAGCTTAATTTCAATCAATGTAGGATGACTGGACACTGATATAACTGCGAGGGTGTTTTGATTTTTCTTTTGTCTTGCTTCCGTTATTACACGCCTCTCTAATGCCGTTACCTTTCCTAAAGCCAAACTGATCGCCTTCGAACAGCTCGTAAATTTTCTTTTCTATAGTGTACGTATGTCATATGTATTACGAAAGGCCATTTTGAAGCATGTGTTTAAAGAAAGGTGCTACAAAAGGTATGTTGAGAGAAACTGAGAGTATTAAGACTAATTTAAGTCAAGACTTCACCACGAAAACCTATATCAGTGTCGAGACTTGTATGTCTGTGTGACCTGTCAAGTACCTCACCAGAAATGCAGCTGTTAATAGTGACTTCTTGGTATAGATGCCTCGTCACACTGTCAGTTTATCAGGTAATGATACGTATATCGAAATTATAGCCAAGTGCAGCTTAACCTCTAAGTTAGGTCAGTAGTGCAACGTGTATTCAACAAATCATACAGTGATTTTAGATGCGCAAATATTTAAGTTGGACAGTCCATTGTGCACTGCACCAAGCGTACGAATTTCGAACTTTGTCGATTGTCAAGCGGGAGGTACAGAGAAGAAGCAGGGTACATACTGGTTGGCTGTTTCAGTTTAATGGCTAATAAAAACGGGTCTGTGATTGACTGTTTCATTTTAATGGCTCGTAAAATACTGGGATGAGATCAGGGAGATTTAAATGTGTGTGTGTTGGCTTAGTTACCCTCTGATTGGCTTATTTAGGGATAGAGAGAACAATATGGCAGAGCTGGAATGACTTAAGAAAAAAATATGATTGGATGGCCAAGAACAAAGATGTTGTCTCTGGGGTATATACTGACTGGTGTTTTGTTTTTGATGACTGGTAAAATACTGGACGGTTAGTTGGAGATTCAAATTGTGTGTTGGCTTGAAAGCTATCTGATAGCGCAAGAGGTGTGGCTTAAGAAGAAATTGAAAAAATAATAAGCTATGATAGGGTGACAATTATTGAACTATATGAAATAAAATCGACATAATTTCTGAACGGTTATCCTTAGGGCGTTCGAACTGCACGGTTGGCCACAGGGAATGATGGCAGTTAGTATGCGCATGCAAGGTTTGTTTTGGCTACGAAGCCCATTTTAATTTGGATAATTTAGTCAGTATGCAAAAGTGGTGCATTTGGGGGAATGAGACTAGGCATTTCGCTATCGAGAAGAATCTTCACCCTCAGCAGGTGAAAGTGTGGAGTGCAATGTCCAATCGGTGCGATATTCCTTGATCACACAGTGACACCCAACGGTACATGAAGGTTTTGGATGATGATTTCGACATGATTTGGTTCATGCAAGACGTAGCTCGGCCCCATTGAAGCAGGAGAGTGTTCGATGGCCTGGAGGAGCACTTTGGGACCGCATTCTGGCTCTGGGATACCCTGAGGCCACTGGCATGGGCCTTGATTGGCCGCCATATTCTCAGGATCTGAACACGTGCGACTCCTTTTTGTCGGGCTATATTAAAGACAAGGTGTGCAGCAATAACCAGAAAACGATTGCTGAGTTTAAAACAGCCATTCAGGAGGTCATCGACAGCATCGATGTTCCGACACTTCAGCGGGTCATGCAGAATTTCGATATTTGTCTGCGTCGCATCATCGCCAATGATGGCAAGGATATCGTACACGTCATGACCTAAATCCGAATGTCTGTAGTGACGTTTACATGTTGAATAAAGTGTGTGAAGGTCGTAGTTTGTAGCCAATTTACCTTTTTTCCCTATATAGTACAATAGTTGTCATCCTGTAAATATGTGTTTCACGTATGTGTTTACAGGACGCACTCATTGTCAATAATAAAATGCACTTCAGCGTAAAAATTATTTATTTCTAATAAGGAAAGCACAGCCTAGTTTCAGGACATATGTCCCATCATCAGGTGCATGTTAAAATGTAAGTCGACAAGGATGCATAACTAGAACTAGCGGATTTGATTAATGACAAATATCTGTTTGCACGCTTAAGAGCTTTCCGACTGGTCTATTTATAAGAAAGGTGAGCGGCTGAGGAGTGGGGAGGGGCATGATGACGTCATAGAAAGGGGCATAGCTTAGTAAGAAGGGTGTGGCTCCCACCTGCCACAACACGAGGAACAGCCGGTGTGCATATGTGATCCAGAAAGTAGGTTACTCTCCCACTCACTTGGGTGTATGGAGTTAAGTAACTCTTGAATAGACAGCATATTGTGCACATAAGCAGCAAAGATAAAACTTAATTGAATACATTAAACACATGTATTAATAAATTCACCAGATGGGCAAGAACTGCGTTTGGCAACATTCACTGAAGAGCAAAGACACTTGTACACTCGCCTAGTATCGTGTAGGGCCCCGCGAGAGCGCAGAAGTGTCGCAACACGACGTGGCATGGACTCGACGTATGTTTGAAATAGTGCTGGAGGGAACTGACACAACGAATCCTGCACCGCTGTCCCTAAATCCGTAAGAGTACGAAGGATTGGAGATCTCTTCCAAACACCGCGTCGCAAGACATCCCAGTTATGCTCAATAATGTTCATGTCCGGGGACTGGTGGGCAGGGTAAGTGTTTAAACTCAGAAAAGTTCCTGGATCCACTCTGCAGCAATTCCGGACATGTGGGGTGTCGCATTATCCCGCTGGAATTGCCCAAGACCGTCGGAATGCACAGTGGGCATGAATGGATGCAAGTTATCAGACAGGATTCTTACGTATGTGTCACCTCTCAGAGTCATATCTAGACGTCTCAGAAGTCCCATATCACTCCAGCTGCACACTCCCCACACCATTACAGAGCCTCCACCAGCTTCAACAGACCTAACATGCGGGGTCCACGAATTCACGAGGTTTTCTGCATACCCATACACGTCCATCCGCTCGATAAAATTTGAAACGAGACCCGTCTGACCAGGCAACATGTTTCCAGTCATCAGCAGTCAAATGTCGGAGCTGACGGGCCCAGGCGAGGCGTGAAACTTTATGTGGTGCAGTCATCAAGGGTATACGATTGGGACTTCAGCTCTGAAAGACCTTATCGATCATGTTTCGTTGAATTGTTCGCACGGTGATACTTGTTGATGGCCCAGCAGTGAAATCTGTAGCAATATGCGAAAAGGTTGCACTTCTGTCACTTTGAACGGTTCCCGTCATTCGTCGTTGGTTCCGTCCTTCAAGGATCTTTTCCCCGTCGCAGCGATGTCGGAGATTTGATGTTTTACCGTATTCCTGATTGAACCGTGGTACAAATTGCTGTTTTGAAGAGCGCGCCGCAGCGCGTAGTGTGAAGCAGTTGCCCTCCGTTTCTGGCGGTGGCACCGCTATGCCAATAGTAGCTTTGGTGTTTCCCTCTGGTGGGAAAGGGAAATGACTCCCTGTTCACGTGCATTTAAGGGGCGCTATGAGCTCGCCAGTGTGCAGTCTGGGTCACGCATTTGTTACGCACTTAGTGTCTGTCTGTCGTTCGGAGTGCTAGTATGTCTGTCGTTCGGATCAACCTTTGAGTTCGGCAAAATGAGAGTATTTCTACTCCGCCAGTAAGAGAACTCAGCGAGTGGTGGCCCGGTCGGGGCCTGGTTCCTGCATCTGAGTCTGCCCGTTAGGCCGCCAGTTTTTGTGTGTGTGTGAAATCGTATGGGACTTAACTGCTAAGGTCATCAGTCCCTAAACTTACACACTACTTAAAATAAATTATCCTAAGGACAAACAAACACACCCATGCCCGAGGGAGGACTCGAACCTCCGCCGGGACCTTAGGACGCCAGTCTGCTGGACTTTGCTCATGCAATGGCCATTGGCGGTTGGATCGATCGGTTGGTCGGTCGCGCAGTGAGACACAAGATGACTTGCCCGTCTTGAGCGTTGGCGCAAGTGAGATCGCCACGTGAGTCCAGTGGGCAGCGGCGTGTAGGGAGGGGTAGTGGCTTCGCGGTCGACACGAGAGCAACAGGAGTCAAACGACGACATCGGTCTGGCCGGTGCGAACTGCGACGCCGTGAGACGGGTGATCGGCGCGCCTTCCTGCGTTCGTTGAAGCGGCTGGCAGCGGACGGTTCGGGAGAGACATTTGGGGGTGTTGCGCCAGGTCTTCTCCAGAAATCGCAGTTTATTAGAAGTTAAGTGATTGGTGATATGTTGTTTCATTTACTTGCTAAATTCTACATGTTTTTTTGGTGAAGTCGCCATCCGCTTTGTTTTACGGTCGTCCCACCATTCTTCTCCGTTTGCTCACCCGCGGGAAGGTGGTTATTTATGAATTGGGTGGTTCGTTTTTCCCTTGAGGAATAGAGGCGGGTTAGAGCAACCTGCGGTTCGGGTTGTTCGGTAGTCTCCCTATCAATCTGCCGTACGTTAGTAGCTGCCTCTGTCATGCTTGTCGGATTCAGTGTGTTAACGAATTTATTGCTTGGAGTGTAACGGCCTAATACCTGAAATATGTTTTGATCTTTGGAAACTTTGATATTATTGCCTATGATCTTGAGAGGCGGTATCTGTGTACTGTAGAGCAGATTAACTTATTTGGCCAACGTTGAATAATTTTATATAAGATTGCATTTCATGGGCTTTTATTTTAGTATATAAAGATGCCACCGTTCCACTTTAAGACTTTTCTCAGAAGTTAAAATCAAGTTGCACCTTCGCTGGCAAAGTTAATATTTTAATTTTAGTGTTTTGTACCATTTCCATCGTTCCTACGGGGCGCATAGTTTGCGTGCTTGTGTGAATTATTAAAACTTTTAGTTTAAAGTAATCTGGAGTGTTGCAGATTTGCACCAGTGTAGTCTTTCAGAGGTTGTTGTGAGCGGTCGTAACTACGGCCGTGTCAAAAGGGAGCGGCAAGGTTCTCAGCCCGAAAGCTCAATCAGTCAAAAATTTGTTTCTTTCTGCTTCTGAATAAATTGTAACTTGATATTTAGAGGGTGCTTTCTGATTATAATCTTAAATCTGTTTCTTTTTATAAAAAAATGCTTTAGGCACATTAAAGTGAATATATTACTATTTGTTAAAAAGGAATTTGCTTATGATTTGATCAGTTACTCCCTGGCAACTACTTCCACGCGCACATAGTGTGATTGAATGTGTTAATGTTCTTGATGAATCGCTAGTAAGTAGAATAAATTCTAAAGAAAATTCTTTGAAAATAAGTCACTGTTCATTGATATTCACAGTATATTCGCTAAATTGTCGTACGGGAATATGCACACTTCATCGCTACCTCGGACGACTATAAAACCACGTTGAAACTCATACGAGGTGCATTCAAGTTCTAAGGCCTCCGATTTTTTTCTCATTAAATCGATGAAACTGGCGTTACTTCTCGACGTAATCGCCCTGCAGACGTACACATTTTTCACAACGCTGACGCCATGATTCCATGGCAGCGGCGAAGGCTTCTTTAGGCGTTTGTTTTGACCGCTGGAAAATCGCTGAGGCAATAGCAGCACGGCTGGTGAATGTGCGGCCACGGAGATTGTCTTTCATTGTCGGAAAAAGCCAAAAGTCAGTAGGAGACAGGTCAGGAGAGTAGGGAGCATGAGGAATCACTTCAAAGTTGTTATCACCAAGAAACTGTTGCGTAACGTTAGCTCGATGTGCGAGTGCGTTGTCTTGGTGAAACACCACACGCGCAGCCCCTCCCGGACGTTTTTGTTGCACTGCAGGAAGGAATTTGTTCTTCAAAACATTTTCGTAGGGTGCACCTGTTACCGTAGTGCCCTTTGAAGCGCAATGGGTAAGGATTACGCCCTCGCTGTCCCAGAACATGGACACCATCATTTTTTCAGCACTGGCGGTTACCCGAAATTTTTTTAAGTGGTGGTGAATCTGTGTGCTTCCATTGAGCTGAACTGGCGCTTTGTTTCTGGATTGAAAAATGGCATCCACGTCTCATCCATTGTCACAACTGACGAAAAGAAAGTCCCATTCATGCTGTCGTTGCGCGTCAACATTGCTTGGCAACATGCCACACGGGCAGCCATGTGGTCGTCCGTCAGCATTCGTGGCACCCACCTGGATGACACTTTTCGCATTTTCAGGTCGTCACGCAGGATTGTGTGCACAGAACCCACAGAAATGCCAACTCTGGAGGCGATCTATTCAACAGTCATTCGGCGATCCTCCAAAACAATTCTCTCCACTTTCTCGATCATGTCGTCAGATGTGAGAGCCCGAGGTTGTTTCGGTTTGTTGTCACACGATGTTCAGCCTTCATTAAGCTGTCGCACCCACGAACGCACTTTCGATACATTCGTAACTCCATCACCACATGTCTCCTTCAACTGTCGATGAATTTCAATTGGTTTCACACCACGCAAATTCAGAAAACGAATGATTGGACGCTGTTCAAGTAAGGAAAACGTCGCCATTTTAAGTATTTAAAACAGTTCTCATTCTCGCCGCTGGCGGTAAAATTCCATCTGCCGTACGGTGCTGCCGTCTCTGGGACGTATTGACAATGCGCATGTTTCTATCTCTTTCCAGTCCGGAGAAAAAAAATCGGAGGCCTTAGAACTTGAATGCACCTCGTATCTCGATAACCTGCCATTGTCGCAACAGTAGCCTATCTAGCAACTGTGCCCGACTCTTGATGTCTTATACAGGCGTTGTCGACCCCAGCGCCCTATTCTGCCTGTTTACGTATCGCTGTATTTGAATACGCATGCCTATACCTGCTTCTTTGGCGCTTCAGTGTATATAACACACTCAGACAGCAAGAAGAAGAATAGAGCGTCGTGTTAGTGGGACCGCAGGCGGAGGCTGCAGCGGCGTAGTTCGTCGGTGGAGACGCGCGCCTGCCGGCAGGTAGCGTGTGTAGGAGGCGCGGGCGGCTGGGGCAGATCCCGGGGTAAAGACCCGGCAGGCCGGTGTGGAGTGGTGGCAGGTCCCGGGGCTCATTAGCGGTCGTGGCCGCGGGGAGCGCAGCCGAGCAGCGAGCGCCGACCGGCGGCGGCGGCGACTGCCGGCTGGGGTTGGGCAGCGGGCGCAACCACCCAGGCCGGAGCGGGCTCTAATGAGGCCCTCATCAGCGCACCGCTGCCCTGGCGCGGTGGCTCCGCCGTGGCCGCCACACCCGACCGCAGCGGTAGCAGCGCCAGCGGCCGGCAGGGGAGCTCCACTCTCGCTACTTGTCTGCCGTCACAGCTTCCGTCAAACAGCGCCGTTACTCACTTGTTAACCCGGATACGCACATAAGTGAACCAAACGACATATTCAGTTTGAAAAGACAGCGACTGACACACCTACTATCATTTGATTTTATTTTATTTAAATGTCAAGTTCCGTAGGACCAAATTGAGGATCAAATCTCCAAAGTCATGGAACGTGTCAGTACATGAACACAAAAAGTAATAACAGATAAAAATAAATGTTCATGAACCTAAAGAAAATCAGTCCATAAGTTTAAGCAAACGCTATCACCAATACAATGAGAATCATCTTAATTTTTCAAGGAACTCCTCGACGGAATAGGAGGATTGACCCATGAGGAAACTCTTCAGTTTCGATTTGAAAGCGCGTCGATTACTGCTAAGATTTTTGAATTCGAGTGGCAGCTTATTGAAAATGGACGCAGCAGTATACTGCACACCTTTTTGCACAAGAGTTAAGGAAGTCCGACCCAAAAAGGAGGTTTGATTTCTGTCGAGTATTAACAGAGTGAAAGCTGCTTATTGTTGGAAATAAACTAATATTGGTAACAAGAAGCAACAATAAGGAATATACATATTGAGAGGCCAATGTCAAAATGCCCAGACTCGTGAAAAGAGGTCGACAAGAGGTTCGTGAACTCACACCACTTGTTGCCCCAACCGCCCGTTTCTGAGCCATCTAAACTGGTATTCAGACACCTGTTCAAAAATGGTTCAAATGGCTCTGGGCACTATGCGACTTAACCTCTGAGGTCATCAGTCGCCTAGAACTTAGAACTACTTAAACCTAACCTAACCTAAGAACATCACACACACATCCATGCTCGAGGCAGGATTCGAACCTGCGACCGTAGCGGTAGCTGAGTGCCGCCGGCAAGGTAGTTCAGCGTGTTCGGTCAGAGGGTTAGCTGCCCTCTGTAATAAAAAAAAAACCGAGTTAATAGAGCAACAACGAATATAAATGGGTGTCTCGCGACGTCCGCACCGAGCAAATACAACGAACGAAAACGAAGAAAATGAGATTAAAAAAAAGAAAAAGGTCAGCGCTACAGAATGTCAATCTTAAGGGCCTGGGTTCGATTCCCGGCTGGGTCGGTGATTTTCTCTGCTCGGGGACTGGGTGTTGTGTTGTCCTAATCATCATCATTTCATCCCCATCGACTCGCAAGCCGCCCAAGTGGCGTCAAATCGAAAGACTTGCACCCGGCGGTCTACCCGACGGGATGCCCTAGTCACACGACTTTCATTCATCTTTCGCCTTTATGACGGCTTCTCCTCTGCAGTCAGTGTAAAGGCAATAGTGAAAGTGAATTCGAAGACTGAAGTCCTACACTGCAAGGCTTTCCTCATGGTGAGCTAAACGACTTGATTCGAGATTTAAATTAATCTAAGAAATCAGTTGAGCTTCTTGCGCAAGGCAGAAAGAGAAGCACTGCCTGCAGCATGGCGTATCAATAACATCCTATCGAACTAGAGAGAGCGACATTCTTCCATATTTTAACGAGACAAATGATATTGTATATTGTAGTGATATTTATGGGTTTTAAATTTAACGCGTCTTCCAGTATGCCAACCAAAACACTGGCGACTTTTCCCAGTGAAAATGGAATAGGATGTATATGAAGATGGAATGGGAGATATGATACTGCGTGAAGAATTTGACGGAGCACTGAAAGACCTGAGTCGAAACAAGGCCCCGTGAATAGACTACATTCCATCGAAACTACTGACAGCCTTGGGAGAGCCAGTCCTGACAAAACTCTACCACCTGGTGAGACAGGCGAAATACCCTCAGACTTCAAGAAGAATGTAATAATTCCAATCCCAAAGAAAGCAGGTGTTGACACATACGAAAATTACAGAACTATCAGTTTAATAAGTCACGGCTGCCAAACACTAACGTGAATTCTTTACAGACGAAAGGAAAAACTAATAGAAACCAACCTCGGTGAAGATCAGTTTGGATTCCGTAGAAATGTTGGAACACGTGAGGCAATACTGACCCTACGACTTATCTTAGAAAATAGATTAAGGAAAGGCAAACCTACGTTTCTAGCAATTGTAGTCTTTGAGAAAGCTTTTGAAAATGTTGATTGGAATACCCTCTTTCATATTCTGAAGGTGGCAGGGGTAAAATACAGGGAGAGAAGGGCTATTTACACTGTGTACAGAAACCGGATGGCAGTTAAAAGAGTCGAGGGGCATGAAAGGGAAGCAGTGATTGGGAAGGGAGTGAGACAGAGTTGTAGCCTATCCCCGATGTTATTCAATCTGTATATTGAGCAAGCAGTGAAGGAAACAAAAGAAAAATTTGGAGTAGGTACTAAAAACCATAGAGAAGAAATAAAAACTTTGAGGTTCGCCGATGACATTGTAATTCTGTCAGAGACAGCAGAGGACTTGGAAGAGCAGTTGAACGGAATGGATAGCGTCTTGAAAGAAGGATATAAGATGAACATCAACAAAAGCAAAACGAGAATAATCGAATGTAGTTAAATTACGTCGGGTGATGCTGAGGAAATTAGATTAGGAAAAGAGACACTTAAAGTAGTAAATGAGTTTTGCTATTTGGGGAGCAAAATAACTGATGATGGTCGAAGTAGAGAGGATATAAAATACAGTCTGGGAATGGCAAGGAAAGCGTTTCTGAAGAGGAGAAATTTGTTAACATCGAGTATAGATTTAAGTGTCAGGAAGTTGTTTCTGAAAGATTTGTATGGAGTGTAGGCATGAATGGGAGTGAAACATGGACGATAAATAGTTTGAACAAGAACAGAATAGAAGCTTTCGAAATGTGGTGCTACAGAAGAATGCTGAAGATTAGATGGGTAGATCACATAACGAATGAGGAGGTATTGAATAGGATTGGGGAGAAGAGAAGTTTGTGGCACAACTTGACGAGAAGAAGGGATCGGTTGGTAGGACATGTTCTGAGGCATCAAAGAATCAGCAATTTAGTAATGGAGGGCCGCGTGGAGGGTAAAAATCGTAGAGGGAGACCAAGAGATGAATAGACTAAGCAGATTCAGAAGGATGTAGGTTGCAGTAGGTACTGGGAGATGAAGAATCTTGCACTGGATAGAGTGGCATGGAGAGCTGCATCAAACCATTCTCAGGACTGAAGACCACAACAGCAACATACTGCATAATGGAAATAAATTAGCTTGGATCCCGATAGCTCACTCAGCTACTCTTATTGATGTATATAAAAATGTTAAACTTGTTTTAGAGACAATTTCATTTCATCATGGAAGTTAGAAGAGCCGGTGGAGCAATTTATTACACAGGTTTATTCCTCCTGACTACGATTATGACTAAACCGAATGCTGGAGTGTGATATAACATGGGTTGCACACTGTTCTTAATGTATCGGTGCCAGTGATTAGTCACTTGAGAGCCTTTGTGCCACACAGATTGTATTAAATCGGGCGAGGAGCGGGCCAACGTCCACCTGACGTTTGTTACGTGTCGTAAGCACCATATACCACGACCTTTATATTTCACTAAGATGTTTGGCTCTCAAAGATAGTCCTGCTCTCCAGCTTTCGATGCTACTCACTGCAAGCAATCTTGGGAAGCAACAAATCAACGAAGAAATATTATAAGGTAAAAAGAGCATTGCAGCAAATAAGAACACAGACCTACCGTGATAAATAAAACATAATTCAGAGGCGCATTATCCTCCAATAAAACACATGTTACAACAGCAAAGGCCAGTCTCTGTGACCGAGCGGTTCTAGGAGCTTCAATCCGGAACCGCGCGGCTGCTACGGTCGCAGCTTCGAACCTTGCCTCGGGCATGGATGTGTGTGATGTCCTTAGGTTAATTAGGTTTAAGTAGTTCTAAGTTCTAGGGGACTGATGACCTCAGATGTTAAGTCCCTTAGTGCTCAGGGCCATTTGAACCATACAACTGCGAGGGATTGCCATTACAGTAATGTTTGGCTCCTGTGCTTAATCCGAGAGCACATAAATGACAGAGTATCAGGCTAATGTCTTCCGCTACGCGCCTTATGAGGACACATCTCTCATTTATGTTCATGAATTATCTTCACATTGAATCAGACTCTGTCCATGAGAAGCCTCTTCTAGAACAATCTGTCTTCTCTTTACGTACATAGTATTTAGATACCAGTTTCACTCAGAGAGTTAAACAATTAATTTTACAAATGCCACGCAGGACTTCTAATGATGCAACTACAACAAACACACGCTCGTCTCAACATTACCACAATATACATTGAGTTTAGATTCGTTTAACTGCACTCGACTGTACGGCCATCTTGCCTACAGTAAAACCTTGAAGACTTATCGGAAGTTCACACCAGCGCCCAGCCATGCAAGAAATCACTTATCCATAACGATGAGACTGCATCTGGATTGCGATACGCGGTTCTACCATTGTTCTTAAGTTCATCACAGTTCCAGTGACACTTGCGTATCACACAATCAGAATCCCTGCCTTGCGTACGCTTTTACTGGGATATTAAATTGCGGAATAATCCGTCGCTACTCAACTGCTTTTCCGGACATTAGGAGCAGTGCCTGGAAAGCCGTTGGTAATGTAAAAGTACTTACTGACCGAATGAATTTAGCATTTCATCGGAGAGGTCAGATATGGGTCTGTCCGTGCCCATGAGTTATCACGTCATTACTCACTTTATAAACTAACGAAAGTAAATTGCATGTAAGAGAGGAGGTAGTTTTCTTAATCTCTGTCCTCAGTTACGTGTTTTAGATTACATATAAAATATATTTTTCTTAACGTGAAGGGTTAAGGACAAGTGGGACTATTTTCTCTCGGCACTGATATCTCGCAATATCGCCATTGAAGTTCTACAGCATTCACAATCGCACGCGCTTTCTGACACTGGAGCGGTATTACTAAGCTGAAATTGTTCTAGAAGGTACTAGAAACCTATCATTTTCGCGTGCAAGTGGCATTCCCATCTACATTCGGCCACATCAGCCTGTGCGCCTTCCCACTCGAGATGACGCAGAGCCTTCTATACCTATCGTTCGAGATATGCCTGCCCACTGCCTTCTGCATACTCTCATTTGATTACCAACGAAAATATATTAATTCATGTCGGCTTATGGGTGGCGTGAATTACTTTGGTTGAAATTTCAGTTAAGCCCTTACTTTATTATTATTATTATTATTATTATTATTAAAATTATTTTTGAAGGCTTTAAATAAAATTGCAAAATAGAGAGGGTATATTTGTACATTACCACATATCGTAGTTGTTACCTTACAATCAACATCAGTGGTCAGTGTGTGTAAATTTATAAATGGTGAATGTTTTATTGGGTTAGCAAAATTTATACACTAAGTATTCACGTTTTCTTTGTCTGTGGGACAGTCATGCGAGAAATGAATTCTGGAGCAAGAAAGACTGGCCACTAAGCATGAAAGTGAGTGTAGAAAAAGATAACATCGTTCATGAACGTTGGTTAGCTGGCAAAAATCATTCTGCCACCACCACATATTAAACTTGGGCTTATAAAACAGTTTGTTAAAGCTTTAGATAGGACTGGCGATTGTTCAAATATATTTTTCAGTCATTTCCTGGTCTCAATATAGAAACGTTAAAAGCAGGAATTTTTGATGGACCACAAATCCATAGTCTTATAGACAACGATAGTTTCACAAACCTCATGGCTCAAGTTGAATTGGTATCAGCTGTAAAAATATTTTTGGCGATTCACAAAGCTGAAAAATATTCAGAAATAGTAGACAAAATGCTTCCAAATTTCCAAAAACTAGGAGCTAATATGAGTGTCAAATCGCAGTTTTTGCACACCCACTTAGATAAATTTCCTGACAATTTGGACGATTACAGTTAAGAAGAAGGGGAACGGTTCCACCATGACATCAAGATTATGGAGAAAAGATATCAAGGCCGTTGCGATTGCCATATGATCGCAAGCTGCTGCTGGAACTTGTAGAGAGACTGTCTGGACCAAAAACGCCGAAGAAAAGCGCATACAACACGTTTTTCTTAATTATTATTGACATGTTTTTGTTTTTATGATTAACTTTATTATTCTTTGTATCATTTATAGCATTTTTTTTGAAATCATATGATAATTTTAAAACAAAGATTTTACAAATATTCTCCTCTTTTTTATAATTCCGTCGTTGCGTTTCTTGACAATGATTCTCACATTTGCAGCAGAAAAGGTCGGGCTGATTAACACAAGGCTTCTGTGAAGACTAATACTTCCTCTAACAGAAATGCCAGAACAGGACAGTTTCATGAAGTAACTGATACATTATCATTTTTGCAGAAAAATTTTAAATATTGAGTAACGCAAGAAGCTTACCTGCACAAAATAATAATGAGTGAATGGCAAACAACAAAAGCTCACCAGTCAAATGGCTAACAGTCACGGCTCTCTCTGTGAGAAGCAGATATAGTTAACATAGTTTGCCAAATGCGCCTGGGATACCATCTGTCGAATTCCTGTCATAGTTACCAAGACAAAGGCACTAGGCCGCACTGAGTCACAGGCATTATCGAGTACAGTTACCTTACTTCGAAAAAGACACGTTAAGGAGAGTAGATCAGTAAAAAACGTGTATTTTTTACAGAAAGGTTCATCATGTGAACCAGAGTCTATTCAAACAAGATAATTTACAAGCTAAGTACTTCATCATCATATGTATCTAAATAGACTCCGCAAACTTATACTGCTGAATTTTTTTTGTTTTTTCGCCTGTGTTTTTCGCCTTCATACGACCAGACTCACAGGCACTTCCACTGTGAAATCTGTCAATAACATACCAAGGGTATTAGTTGTACATAACAAAATAACATGACACAGGGGATGAGGGAAAATGAGTATTATTCTCAGTTAAAGAGATTCACATTGATGCATGCGACTTAACATATCGTAGCTACGAGAAGGAAAGGTGAGGAAGAAAGTATCTCACACAAAAGAGAGATATTGTCTACAACGATAACATTTTCTAAACTGATTACTTCAGATTTTACGCGTGATGACTGCATGTCTAGAATGCAACTGTTTCTTCTTCATCACAAATAACACGTTTATAGTCAGACTATTACATTTGCTCAAAATTAAAATATTTTTATTAAAATAAGGAAAACAGGAAGTGCATTACTAATACGTCGTTGTACAATCTTTTTTTGGCTGGAGCAAGGAAATGATCGTATTTATTTGACGAAATCAGACCAAAAGTTTTTCACTAATTCCAAATGTCCAAAAATAATTGATCTTTACTACCTTAAATATACCAAAAGTTCAAGTATGTATTTATCTGTGGGCAGGAACAAAATCTTGCATATTTGTTTCATGAGACCCAAGCATTCTTCAAACCTATAGATTAAAGATAATACTATCCTTAATTATGCTGAGTTGTCAGTTGGCTTAATATTTTATATATTTTCATGCGTCACATGAGTTACACAACTATCACATGTGGTAGTTGTACACTAAACTTAGTTCCTTTAATTATTTAACGTGTAACACCAAAACACAAGTGGATTGGTTACGGATTTAGTCTTTTCTTTAAAAGTTTGGATTAAAAATTGATTAGTCATGACATCCAACTGAATTGTAAATGGGATTTTCAGATGGATAGGGCCGGTGACGTGTGCGTTCCAGACGACGGAGCAAGTGTGTAAGATTACAGACGCGAAAGTGTCATGTCCCAGGACCCACCATCGGAAGCCAGGGCCATAGATGCAGATCTTTTCGGAAGTAATGGACAAGATACCTCGAGGCCGTTCAGAACAAGATTCCAGGAGAGTATGACGACGTCCATATTCGGTGGATTACATGAAAAAGTAGGCAGAAGCGTTTTAGAATAGCTGATCTTACGAGATACCAGCGTGTGCGACAAAAAAGGTTGTTTTCTCCTTATCTGATAATGGTTGTTTTCTACTTGCATCAGCGTTTATTTGTAAGGAATTTTCGCGAATATATATTTGATGTCGCAAAGGCATAACTTCATTCCTTTTCTTATTCACATACCAGATGATGTCCTAATAACTGTTTTTTTAAGATACTACTCAGTTACTACTGTCGATAAGGAATACATATGTTAACAAGATTTCATAGAAGCGAGAAGAAAGGGCTTAATCTAATAGATTTGTGCAATTCAAAATTACGCGATTTTCAAGATTAGTCAGAAGCATCTGTGTAACATATCAAGCACCATATTATTTACTATCATTAATATGTATATATTGGAAATTTGTGGGAAGTTCCTGTGTGACCAAACTGCTGAGGTCATCAGTCCCTAGGCTTACACACTACTTAATCTAACTTAAACTAACTTACGCTAAGGACAACACACACACACACACACACACACACACACACACACACACACACAAACTCATGCCCGAGGAGGTCTCGGACTTCCGACGGGGGGAGCCGCGCGAAGCGTTGCAAGACGCTATAGACCGCACGGCGTAATTATCTTGTCGCCTACTATATACAGTGTTGAAGGATTAATTAGGATTAATTACCCGGCTGGTTGCGGTTTTCACAAGATCCAGTACGGATAAAACAAAACGTTCTCAAATCTAAACGTCAGTTGACTTCTACAGAACATACCTTCCAGTGTATTTCGCCCTCACTTAAAAAAAAAAACTTTTTCTTTATAATGTTTGAAACGATCTAGATCTCATTTGGCCGGGTGTGTACCACTTTCCTTTTGTATGTGACATGTCTTACTTGTGGTAGACATTAGAACAGGCGAGCAGATGTGCAAGGAATTAAGCAAATCAGCCATCACCAATTGCTATACTATCACGAAATGAAATACAACGAGATCAGTAATATGGTGTAATGTCAGAAATCCTATTAAACTGGTGCGGAAATTGCAGGCAGCCTCCGAGAATTCAGCGGCCAAACGGTCACTGACCCGGTGTTCTGCACAGTGCAGACGCTTCAGCAAAGAACATCCCACTGTAGCAGCGGCCTTTCTCTGGTGCGTCTTGCGCCACCCCCTGCCCCATCCTCCCCCCTCGCATGGACATTTTTCAAGTGATCATAGTTATCGTTCACTGGATTAAAGACGAGACCACACTTCAAGACAGGTCCGCGCGCAAGTGAACACTGGTCTATAATGTCAGAAACCATCATTGTACTACAGTTAAGTATTTGTAAAGTTTCTATTGATAAATTATTACCAATTGTTGCGGATCTGTGTTGTCATTGTAACACCGAAAATGCAGGATGCATGGCACCTGCTACCGATATATAATTTTTTTTAATTGTATGTAAATATTGATAATTTAAATGCTTTGTTTTAATAAGTAAGGACATTACTTCACTGTTTGTGTACATTTAGGAAGAAGTCTGTTGACGTTTTATTATATTTATCTGTGTTTACTGTGAAACTTATAAGCTCTGGGAAAAAGCCAAAGAAATTGTTATTTGCATTGACTAGCAACGATAATAGCAGCGCTTGTGCGTTATAAAATCTTTGGGTAGGGAGTTGTTGCGCAGAGCGCGCGGAGAGATCGAGAGACCGGTTCCAGCGCTTGTGGTGTGCGGAAGTTTGGTGTTAACACTCTCGCAGTAGAGATTACCACTTCGGCGGCATCATGTACGTGTGTCGGTAAGATGACTAGTAGCGGGAGGAAGGACAGTGGACGGTCGGAAGAGGCTGTATTAATTACGATTACCCGTTCCTGTAATTAGCCGTGGCCCCTCACGATGCTACCATTCTCACAGCAGCAGTTCCAGCAACACAGATTCGCCGTCCGCTCCGAGTTTCGTCGCACGCACAGCGCTGAAGTAAGACTGTTCATTGGTAGAAAGTATTAATGGCTAACCCAGCAGCACAACTGAATGTGATTTGGTTAATGAACTTTATTTGAATAATAATCAGTTAAATTCAGGGCGATTGTGTCCTCATTGCCCCCAGACATTGTTACGAAGCAGGGTCCTTGTTCCCTTTTTTCCTTATATGATAACCGAAGTTATGAGATTCTCTCACTGGAAAAAATCCAAATCTAAAGAAAATGCACGAATTAAGAGTGCGGAAGTTTTATTTATTTTACATATAGCTTGCAGCACATGGCTGTTTGGTTTGGTACCTATTATAGTATTCTGTTCAAGTCAGTAAAAAAACGCACAGTTGTTCAGACATAACATGAAATCCAATTTAAAAATTAAGTAACTGCAAAGTAAAGAGTGACTGCCTTTCTCTAAATTTCTTTGATGACGTTATGTTGAGGTTTCTAAAAGTCATTGTTCACGTAACGAAGTTCAATACTGACATACAGTTTAAGTGCATATTTTCAAATCATTACGCGATTGCCTTTTTCCAGAATTTAATAATAAATGTTCTTCTTTCCCATCATCTTGTACAAGATTTTGGATGTAAATCGCCGACCGTAATTATTTCCTTTTCGTTCATTAGTGTAAGTTTTGGATTCATGATCAGTGGTATCCCTTTTTCGTCCAGTGTTGTTCGTGAGTGAATGCATATAATAACTTTAATATTTCCAAATTGTAGCCCTGTTTGGTTTAATTACCTTTTTATTTTAGTAGGCTTTTCTGTCAGGAAGATCGGTTGTACACTTTCCCCCTACTTATTGGTATTACTTCTTCGGGAAAGATGGACTTATCCAATTAGAAAAATTCCATTAGGTACACACGCGATCCACGGTCATATTTTATATCGCAAGCAGAATAGGCCGATTAGTAAGGGGGAGGTTACACTATCATTTCGTTGTAACCGCTGCCTAACCCTATTAAGCCCTGTGAAGAGACCGTATACTTGCTGTGTGCAAGCACGCTGCCTCATGACAGCAACTAATTTCAGTGGTAGGAAGTTCTCTTCTTGCCATTTTATTCTATTTGACACCTAGTACATTTGGTGCGTACAGCAGATACACGTCCATGTTCATACATTTTCTTGTTTACTTTTATAATTTACACCCCTGTTAGACTTCGCTGTCTCAGACTTCAGTTTGAGAAAGAACTCTGCTCAAATCATTGGTCGTGGGGATTTAGGAGAAGAACATGAGCCAGAGATTGCTGACAGGCATTGGCTGCATATGACAACTCTCAGAGTCCAACAAAATCGCTGAGTGACGTGGTGCAGTGGTTAAAGTAATGGAGCCAAGTTGGAAATGACTGGGATTCAATACCCCGATCGGCCATCCAGAACTAACTGCTCTGCGGTTTCCCTAAATCGCTTCAGGTATGTGGCGGCACGCTTCCATTGTAAAGGACACAGCAGTCTGCTTCCTCATTCGATCCTAATTCAACTCTGTGCTCTATCTCAAACCCATGTTGAGGCAACATTGATTCCTAATTTTCCTTCCAGTATAGACAAACTGCTGCCTGACACGCCACCATTCGGTGTTGACACAAGAGGTCTTTTGTACAGGAACTTGTTTATTGTACCAACATCAGAAACCAAAGCATTATAACAGTTTTCTAGTGCAGTTGATGAAATATTTTCATGCCAGTTTTACAATATTGTCGCACAGCCCTAAATAAGCGACAAAAAAGCGAAGTGACATAAAGAAAATAAAATAGAACGGGAGATATTTTATTAACTATAAATTTATTCTGAGAAAATGCTAGACTAATTGAATGTTCTAACAGTAAAGTATGCATGGCTGTTGTATTCTAAATGGGCAATATTAATAACACTGGTGCATCTGGCACTGCTTTTCAACAGCTGAATATGTGTAGAAATTGGATATGTCTTCTAATCTTCTCCTCTCCACCCCTCTCTCCCTTTGCCCGTCTCCTTCTTCTCCAGACTCTCCCAATCCATCAGTTCTTCACCCACTCTCTGTCTATCTCCTCCTCCTCCTCCTCTCCTCTTCCTCCATCTCCTCCCCCAGTTTTATCTGTCGGTCTTCTCCCAACCCATCTCTGTGTACACCCCCTCCCCCTCCCTTTTACTGTCCATCTCGTCTTCCCTTTCTCTCTGACCTTGCCTCTTGTGTGTTATTGCAAATTCAAATTCAGTGGTATTATTCTAATCACAAGCTGATAACCCATTAATACAAATTTCCTATTAACCTTGAAAACCGACTGCAGCCAGCAGGCTGCCAAGGAAACTGATACACCGGGTACATTCCATCAGAATTTCTAAAATCATTGTGAGAAGTGGCAACAAAACGACTATTCACGTTGGTGTGTAGAATATGTGAGTCTGGCGACATACCATCTGACTTTCGGAAAAGCATCATCCACACAATTCCGAAGACGGCAAGAACTGACAAGTACGATAATTATCGCACAATCAGCTTAACAGCTCATGCATCGAAGCTGCTTACAAGAATAATATACAGAAGAATGGAAAAGAAAATTGAGAATGCGCTAGGTGACGATCAGTTTGGCTTTAGGGAAAGTAAAGGCACGAGAGAGGCAATTCTGACGTTACGACTAATAATGGAAGCAAGACTGAAGAAAAATCAAGACACGTTCATAGGATTTGTCGACCTGGAAAAAACGTTCGACAATATAAATTGGTGCAAGCTGTTCAAGATTCTAAAAAAAGTAGGGGTAAGCTATAGGGAGAGACGGGTCATATACAATATGTACAACAACCAAGAGGGAATAATAAGAGTGGACGATCGAGAACGAAGTGCTCGTATAAAGAAGAGAGTAAGACAAGGCTGTAGCCTTTCGGCCCTACTCTTCAATCTGTACATCGAGGAAGCAATGATGGAAATAAAAGAAAGGTACAGGAGTGCAATTAAAATAAAAGGTGAAAGGATATCAATGATACGATTCGCTGATGACATTGCAATCCTGAGTGAAAGTGAAGAAGAATTAAATGATCTGCTGAACGGAATGAACAGTCTAATGAGTACACAGTATGGTTTGAGAGTAAATCGGAGAAAGACGAAGGTAATGAGAAGTAGTAGAAATGAGAACAGCGTGAAACTTAACATCAGGATTGATGGTCACGAAGTCAATGAAGTTAAGGAATTCTGCTACCTACGCAGTAAAATAACCAATGACGGACGGAGCAAGGAGGACATCAAAACCAGACTCGCTATGGCAAAAAAGGCATTTCTGGCCAAGAGAAGTCTACTAATTTCAAATACCGGCCTTAATTTGAGGAAGAAATTTCTGAGGATGTAGGTCTGGAGTACAGCATTGTATGGTAGTGAAACATGGACTGTGGGAAAACCGGAACAGAAGAGAATCGAAGCATTTGAGATGTGGTGCTATAGACGAATGTTGAAAATTAGGTGGACTGATAAGGTAAGGAATGAGGAGGTTCTACGCAGAATCGGAGAGGAAAGGAATATGTGGAAAACACTGATAAGGAGAAGGGACAGGATGATAGGACACCTGCTAAGACATGAGGCAATGACTTCCATGGTACTAGAGGGAACTGTAGAGGGCAGAAACTGTAGAGGAAGACAGAGATTGCAATACGTCAAGCAAATAATTGAGGACGTAGGTTGCAAATGCTACTCTGAGATGAAGAGGTTAGCACAGGAAAGGAATTCGTGGCGGGCCGCATCAAACCAGTCAGTAGACTGATGACCAAAAAAAAAGCCATCTTAAGACAGTAAGGAGATCTGCCCTAGCGGCTACTCCACTACTCTGTTGCTGAATATAGTAGTCAAGTGTAATAGAAATTCGGTATTGCCCGGAATAAAACCTGCAGGCTAATCAGAGGCTGTTTGAAAATAACACCTACACAGAAAATGTTTTCCTCACCATGGCGAAGTGATACAGTAACAAAAATGTAGAATCAGGATAAGAAAATAATCTTGGTTGTGATGTTGAATTTATTGTTTATATATTCATCAATGACGCGCGTGTCGCACAATGCACTGCACTTCAGATTGCCCAATAAATATTGATAAGCAAGTTATTGATACGGATGATGAAATATCCGCAAGAATAAATTGCCCTCGTTATGTGCAAGAAAAATAGCCGAGGCGAATATATGCTCCCAGTCATGTACTTAAAAGCATAACATCAGATGGCCATGCCGGGACCAGTAACGTGGTCTGGTGAATGCAAGAGAGGATCAGGCCGGTACAATCTAAATGTGTGTCATCTGTGTACGTGGTCGCGGGATGTAGAATGACGCTTCCACCTTCTTTACCACTTGATGATGTATGTGGTCGCACAATGTAGAACGGCGCCTCCAGCGTGTTTACCATCTGACAGATTCGACAGGCTTGAGCATGCCTTGCATTCACTGGACCACATTACGAGTCCTGGAAAACTTTTAATACATGACTTTAAGGTTTTGCTCGAGACGAGGTGTAGCAGCAACATTACACAAGAAAACTCGAGAAGTATTAAACTGTAGAAAAACTTAAGAAAACCTCCAATTTTTGTCATTTGTTTAAGTACTGACGTAATTCCAGAACATCACATTGCTCGCCTTTGTTTTGGGAAAGTTTACATTTGTCGGCTGGAAATTTATGTCACACACTGAGGTATCCAGTCTCTTCGTTCTGTACATAATAGAAGCTTCTAAGTTAATGCAGGCGACAAGTAAGTCGTATTACTGGTCAATTTTAGCTATCAAAAATTCAATTATTGACCGGTTTAGGTGCATTGAAGTTGACCTAGGACCTTATAATTTGGAACTAGACGAGGTGTAGCAGCCACATTACACAAGCAAACGTGAGAAGTGTTAATTTGTAGTAAAAACTTAATAAAACCACCAGTTTTTATCATTTGTTTTTGTGCTGACGTAATGCCGAAACATCACATTGCTCTCCTTTCCCTCGAGAAAGTTTACATTTATCGGCTGGAAATTTATGTCACGTACTGAGGAATCAAGACTCTTCGCTCTGTAGAAAATAGTAGCGTGTAAGTTAATGCAACCGACAAGTAAGCCGTATTACAGATTAAGTTTTAGCTATCGAAAATTCAATTATTGACCGGTTTAGGTGCATTGAAGTTGACCTAGGACCTTATAATTGGGAACGAGATGAGGTGTAGCAGCCACATTACACAAGAAAACGCGAAAAGTATTAATTTGTTGTAAAAACTTAAGGAAACCTCCCATTTTTGTCATTTGTTTTCGTACTGACGTAATGTCAGAACATCACATTTCTCGCCTTTCTCTCGGGAAAGAGAGGATCAGGCCGGCCGGAGTGGCCGAGCGGTTCTAGGCGCTTCAGGTTGGAACCGCGCGACCGCTACGGTCGCACGTTCGAATTCTGCCTCGGACATGGATGTGTGTCATGTCCTTAGGCTAGTTACGTTTAAGTAGTTCTAAGTTCTAGGGGACTGATGACCTCAGATGTTAAGTCCCATAGTGCTCAGAGCCATTTTTTGAGATGTTAAGTCCCATAGTGCTCAGAGCCATTTTTTGAGAGGATCAGACCTGTACAGTCTAAATATGTGTCATCTGTGTACATGGTCGCGGGATGTAGAATGACGCTTCCACCTTCTTTACCATTTGATGATGTATGTGGTCGCACAATGTAGAACGGCGCTTCCAGCGTGTTTACCATCTGACAGATTGTACAGACCTCTTTTATGTCACGTACTGAGGTATCCAGTCCCTTCGTTCTGTACAAAATAGAAGCTTCTAAGCGTGTACTTGCCTCGACTAATTTCCTTGCACACCATGAGGAGAACTTATTTTTACTGATGTTTCATCATCGATATCCATAACTTGCTTATCAACGTTTATCGATGCCTTAAGTTAGGCTAAAAGCTCGTTATAGGTGAATAAATAAACAGTAATTTTAACATCGTAACTAAGACTGCTTTCTTCTCCTAACACACACAGAAATTTTATTCATTTGCATGCATAGCAGCGCCCCATATCAGACGTGAATTAGTCACTTATATAGTGCGGCAAAAGATTTACAGCATCTCAGTCCATCCCCTTCATGAACACTCACTGTATAGGAAATTATTTATTTCGTTTTTCCACTCGTCTATGACAGTAAACGAAACAACTTTTATTAGTGTAAAAATTTGAGGATATTCAAACAATAATGGCAGTAATTTTGCTAACTTTGCAGAATACAGCCCGTTAATTCCTTTGCCGCGTTCTTGATGAGGCACTTTGCAGCATTACAACGGCTCTCGGATACAGCTAAAAATATTTCCGGCCTGTCTGAGCGCGCTTAGCGCCGTTTCCTGCAGAGTGTAGCTGTTCCCTTTATAGATCCACCGCGGGCTCCCGCGTCAGAGCGGTCTATTTCGGGAGCTGTTAAAAGCTACAGCACGCGTTTGAATCGGAGGACAAATTAAATAGGCGGCGCCAGCTGCGGATTCATGCAAATGAGCCCAGATTTCGATATTGCATGGGGCCGCAGCGCCGATTGGATTGGTCCCACTCAGCCCTGGGGCTGCGCCGGTTTGCGTAGAGTAATCGCGCCACCACCTATCGCCATTGTCCGCTGATAGCTTCCATCTGCCGCTACTCACAATGAGTTTTCACGTGCGGCGAGAGGCATTTAGCGGTTTTCCTTGGCAGTGTTGCTAAGTTTCGTGATTAATTAACGGTCTTGATCGAGTAAAGTATTTGCCTTTGTGACCGGTTTCGACATTTTATACCCAATATCAGTGCTAATCAGTAATATACACTCCTGGAAATGGAAAAAAGAACACATTGACACCGGTGTGTCAGACCCACCATACTTGCTCCGGACACTGCGAGAGGGCTGTACAAGCAATGATCACACGCACGGCACAGCGGACACACCAGGAACCGCGGTGATGGCCGTCGAATGGCGCTAGCTGCGCAGCATTTGTGCACCGCCGCCGGCAGTGTCAGCCAGTTTGCCGTGGCATACGGAGCTCCATCGCAGTCTTTAACACTGGTAGCATGCCGCGACAGCGTGGACGTGAACCGTATGTGCAGTTGACGGACTTTGAGCGAGGGCGTATAGTGGGCATGCGGGAGGCCGGGTGGACGTACCGCCGAATTGCTCAACACGTGGGGCGTGAGGTCTCCACAGTACATCGATGTTGTCGCCAGTGGTCGGCGGAAGGTGCACGTGCCCGTCGACCTGGGACCGGACCGCAGCGACGCACGGATGCACGCCAAGACCGTAGGATCCTACGCAGTGCCGTAGGGGACCGCACCGCCACTTCCCAGCAAATTAGGGACACTGTTGCTCCTGGGGTATCGGCGAGGACCATTCGCAACCATCTCCATGAAGCTGGGCTACGGTCCCGCACACCGTTAGGCCGTCTTCCGCTCACGCCCCAACATCGTGCAGCCCGCCTCCAGTGGTGTCGCGACAGGCGTGAATGGAGGGACGAATGGAGACGTGTCGTCTTCAGCGATGAGAGTCGCTTCTGCCTTGGTGCCAATGATGGTCGTATGCGTGTTTGGCGCCGTGCAGGTGAGCGCCACAGTCAGGACTGCATACGACCGAGGCACACGGGGCCAACACCCGGCATCATGGTGTGGGGAGCGATCTCCTACACTGGCCGTACACCTCTGGTGATCGTCGCGGGGACACTGAATAGTGCACGGTACATCCAAACCATCCCTAGACCGGCAAGGGAACTTGCTGTTCCAACAGGACAATGCACGTCCGCATGTATCCCGTGCCACCCAACGTGCTCTAGAAGGTGTAAGTCAACTACCCTGGCCAGCAAGACCTCCGGATCTGTTCCCCATTGAGCATGTTTGGGACTGGATGAAGCGTCGTCTCACGCGGTCTGCACGTCCAGCACGAACGCTGGTCCAACTGAGGCGCCAGGTGGAAATGGCATGGCAAGCCGTTCCACAGGACTACATCCAGCATCTCTACGATCGTCTCCATGGGAGAATAGCAGCCTGCATTGCTGCGAAAGGTGGATATACACTGTACTAGTGCCGACATTGTGCATGCTCTGTTGCCTGTGTCTATGTGCCTGTGGTTCTGTCAGTGTGATCATGTGATGTGTCTGACCCCAGGAATATGTCAATAAAGTTTCCCCTTCCTGGGACAATGAATTCACGGTGTTCTTATTTCAATTTCCAGGAGTGTATTCACATCATTTACAACTTTCGGGCAAGTAGGCCGTGCTCTATGTATTAAACTTTCTTCTAACATTTCTCCGACTGTGGCAGACATCTTCAGAGGTAAAATGGCTAACTGCAACCAGAACTAGAGGTAGCGCCGGTTATACAGGCAGTGTAGAGGGCACCGCAGTCTGTAACGTGACGTCGGCTGCGAGATTATCGCTGGCATTCTTGATTGAACGTAATCGATCGTCATTCTTACGTTGCAATGTTGACATCCAAACTTTGTCTTATTTAACACCTTACTTTTTTCTGTTAAAATTATTATGGTATCTGTAGATCTCAGTAGACTCTCTATACATACGTGGATGATAATGCGATGTTTTCGATACGACACTCGCATCAGCGATGTGGTAAGGACGTCCCGCTACGACAGACTTATCCATATCTCCTAGGCGGTAATTCCTCTTGTGTTCAACGAGACGGGTATTAACACTCCTTTTTGTGGGGCCAATATAAACCAGTCCACAACTACAAGACAAAAGGATGTCGTATATCTTTTTCTGATCTTAAACACCCTTTCATCTTCCTGGTGCGTCTTGCTGAACACTTTCCCAATGCGATCTGTAATCGTATTGATGAACAGAAGGAAAACTTCCCCTTTGAACGGCCATCGTTCCTCATCGGTCTTGATTCTCTCCCTAGAGCGATGTGCCTCATCTACCTCCTTGTCAGAATAACCATTCTTCTTGAATGTCGACCGTGGATGTTGAAGCTCACCTTTTAAGTAAGTCGGTTCACAAAATTTTGCGCCTTGTGTACCAACGTTGCTGGGTGCTGGTCAGAATCTTTATGTAGGTAACGGTCAGTATGTGTGGCTTTCTGTATATTATTTAACAGAATAGAGGAAGGTGCTCAATTAGAAAAAATTTCGATGGCAACATTGCAGCGTAAGATTGATGATAGATTACTTGCTATAGAGAATGTTGGCAGTAGCAGCAATAATCTCGCAGCCGATGTCACGTGATAGACTGTGATGCCCTCTACACAGGCTATACAGGGTGTCCCAGCTATCTTGTCCACCCAAAATATCTCTGGAACAATAGCAGGTATTGGAAAACGACTTTCACCGGTATCAATGTAGGGCTGGGGCCCATGAATGTACATATTTGGAAACATTCTAAAACGAAAGCATATGTGCTTTTAACACAAACTTATGTATTTTTAAATAGACCTCCTATATTTTTTCTTCGGCAATCCATAGCATGACTAAGCACATACACAATGGCGTTGATTGCATCGTAATATTCCCATTACATCCCGAGGTATTGAGACGCGAAGTTGACGCTTGAAACGTCCTGAGGCTCTGGCGTGAACCCCATGCTGCCCGTAGTCGCGATGTGATTGACATGCGTAATCACACTTCCATACTTATCAAGAAGTCAGAAACGAATAATACGGCCTGCTGCCATCCTGCATTAACATCGTACATTCCAGCAGGTATTTATCCCATAGGCTAGGGGTGATGCGGTTCTGTAACATATCTGTGTACCCCAACGTTAGTTACAAAGTTAACTTCGCTTATCGTTAATCCGTTACTAAAAAGGTAATGCCGTTAACGTTAAAACTTTACTTTACTGTAGATCTAGCGCAAGTGAAAATCATTCACTCGTAATAGTAAAATTCATGTTGATGGTTTTAGTGAAACGAGCAAGTGGACTAAAAGTTGTACTGTTGTTTAGGTAAAAATGTTTTGAATTGGGAAGTTCAGGTAGGACATAGAAGATGAATGTAATCATGTTTAACCAGTTAGTTTTATTATCACATAATTATGAATTTTATGTTTATCTAATGCGTTAAATGGCAAATTGTTGCAAACAAATGTTTCTTAACATCACTGGGTAAAATGGCCCTGTGTAGAAACTTCCACTATGATACCAGCACCACATACTAAATATAGCGTTCACATCTCATGCTCAAAGTGATGCCCATTGGCTTGCATACATAGGGTCACTCTGCGGATGAAGGATGCCCTACTTTGTGCTACTGTTTCCTCTTTGATGGCTGTACAAGCATCAATAATGCGTTGCTTCATGTTCTCTGGTGTTGTTCGTTCATGTTGGTAAACAGCATCCTTCACTGCTCCCCAAAGAAAATAATCCAGTGGTGTAAGGTGCGGAGATCGGGCAGGCCACCTAACTGGGCCACCTCGTCCAATCCACCTACCAGGGAACTTACGGTTCAGAAGTCGTCGTGCTCGTAAGGCGTTATGTGCAGGGCATCTGTCATGCTGATACCACATGACCAATCTCCGGTTTAGAGATACGGTGTCCAAGACAACAGGAAGATTGAGTCGTATAAATCTGGAGTATTGTCTGCCATTTTGGATGCCATTTATAAAGAAAGGTGCGATAATGGCATCTCCAATAATCCCACACCAAACATTAACTTTCCACGGACGTTGATGCTCTACCTGACGAAGCCATTTTAGATTGTCTGCGGACCAATAATGCATATTCCTCATATTGATAATTCCTTTGTTGGAGAATGATGCCTCGTCGGTAAAGAGAAAACCTGCAAAAAAAATTTGGGTTAGTCAGAAGTTTTTGCTGAGCCCACCGAAAAAATGTTACCCTACTGCGGAAGACATTTCCATGAAGATCCTGGTGTAAATGAACATGGTAAGGAAATTTATGACGTTTAAGAATACGCTGTGCACTTGATTTCGACACACCAACTTCAAGTTCAATTTGACGTGTGCTGATTTGAGGATTCACAGCTATGGTAGCGAGCACAACAACTTCAGCACGTTCATCTGTGCGTGTTCTAGGACGATGTAGAGGTCTCGGATTTAAGCTTCCCGTTTCACGTAAACGAGATGTGAGACGACTAAACATTCGGCGCGAAGGCGATGGCTTGTCAGGGAATCGTCTTCTGTACAGTCGTTCTGCCTGAACAGCATTTCGTCCACCTACAACAGTGTACAGTACAGGTATGTAGAGTAGGGTAGAAAACAGACAAATTAACGTAATAATCATAATGTTCGCTAACAGTACTATCAACAAACAAGCAATCTCATAACGTATTTCCCGTCAACGCACATTCTCCATAGATCAGCAGCATTTCTACCATATCTTCATGTGTGTACATTATACTGTACAGTTTAAGTTCCACAGCACAACGTTTATTCATAATGTGTACTACCTCCGTGCCGTCACTAGATTACTCTGATGCACGACTACACTGGCAAGCGGTGTACTGCACGCCAAAGCAACAACAAATGGGATGTTCGGAGGGTGGTGGAGTACAGGAGTTTGCAAGGGTCGCAAATCATAAACAAGACGAAGTGGTAACTGTGGCAGTAGTGGGAACTACGTTGGACACTTGACTAGGTAGAGCCAGGCCCTGCGTGACAGGCACAATGGGTCATACAACGCATTAGATAAACCTTATTTTGGGTTTGCAGGATAAATAAGACAACCTGATGGGTGTACACCGACCGGTACAGGTTCATATTGTGTACGTAGATACGTAAAACGTGCAAAAGGGAAACCATTATGTGCTTATGAGAGTTGATGGCAGCAGACCGCATTATTCGTTTAGGACCTTTTCATAAGTATGGAGGTGTGATTACACATGTCAAGCACATCGCGATTACGGGCAGCATGGGGTTCACGCCCGAGCCTCAGGACGTGCGCTAGCAGCGCATGTTGGGTGTTTCAAGCGTCGACTTCGCGTCTCAATATCTCGGGATGTAATGGGAACATTACGATGCAATCAACGCCATTGTGTATGTACTTTGTCATGCTATGGATTGCTGAAGAAAAAATATAGAAGGTCCATTTAAAAAAAACATATTTGTGTTAAAAAACACATATGCTTTCGTTTTAGAATGTTTCCAAATATGTACATTCATGGGCCCCAGCCCTACATTGATACCGGTGAAAGCCGTTTCCCAATAGCTGTTACTGTTCCAGAGGTATTTTGGGTGAACAAGGTAGCTGGGACACCCTGTATAATCAGCACGACTTAGAGTTCTAGTTGCAGTTAGCCATTTTATTTCAGAAGAAGTCTGCCGCAGACGGAAAGGAAACGTTATGAGAAAGTTTAATGCATCGGCCACGGCCTAATAGCGCGGAAGTTTGAAGTGTGTGAGGACCAGCAGTGAATGCTTATATTGTGTGATCATTAATACATTATTTTTTATTTTACCTGATTCTTCCGTCGCTTTGAAACATATATTGTAAAAGGTGTTTTATTTCCCTTTTCTTCTTTTTTCATCATGGTCTAGGTAACAGGCCTCTCTTTTTTATCTTCCTATGCACCTTCTATCTAAAGGTCTGAAATTTCAAGCTTGGTCTGGTAGTATTAAATCTGGTATTATTTATACACGTTTTATACAGCTTTCTCGATTACACTTGATCTTCTCATTTGTAGCATACATCCCAAGATCTGCTTTATGTCTTCGTTTCTTAGACTGTCTAATCTTGTACAGCCCTTAACTCCACTTAGAAATTTCATTTCTGCCGCTTGGATGCTACTTTCTTGATTTTTAGTGATTGTCCAACTTCCACTTCCAAATAACAATGTGGGTGTGGCCAATGTCTTATAAAACGTGATTTTAGTGTCTTATCATTTTATTTCTCAATGTTCTGCCGATTGTTCCGTGTATCTTTTGATATTTCTGCAGTTTGTTGTCAAAGTCGAGTTCATTCTGGTAGCTTACAATATTTTCCAGGTGTCTGAAGGGTGAGGAGACTAACGTTTAACACTCCGTCGACAACGAGGTCAATGGAGACGGAGTACAAGGTCGGATTAACGAAGGATGGGAAAGGGAAGCGGCCGCTCCCTTTCGAAGGAACAATCCCGTTATTGGCCTTAAGTGATTTAGGAAAATCACGGAAAACCTAAATCTGGATTGCGGGGCGCGGGTTTGAACCGTCGTCCTCTCGAATGTGAGTCCAGTTAACTAACTACCTCAGGTAACTAAAGCGACTAACTTATTCAGTGGTTTTGTTTCCTTTTAAGAATTTACTCCTCAGCTGTTTTTTCGAATAACAGATTTTCAGCAATAATTTGTAGGCGTTTATTTATTATCTTGGCGTTAATCTTATACGCTGTGTCCGATAATGGTATATGGCGATAATTACTGCATTCATCCCGTTTACCTTTTTTAAACTTGGAAATGATATATGCAGCTGTCCATGTTTTAGGGATTTGGCATCTTTGCCAGCACATATTGTATAAATGAAGAAGTCTGAGCTTTAGAAATAATACCTCGCATTTAAGTAATGCCTTTTGGTTATTCAAGGCCTTGTTTTTTTCTTGGATTTTTATGATACTGCCGTCATATGGTTTATCCATTGCAGGGAGGAGGGGGGTCCTCTTGTAATTTTTGGTTTTCATTACACAAACGCTGTTTATAATGTGCAGACGATTTATAGTCTGGTATTATATTTAGATTTTTTGTCTCTTTTTCAGTTTCATTTAAACGCCTTATCATCTTGTAGGCTATCGAGTGTCTTCCATGGATATCGTATTTAATTCTGTCACAGAATTCTTTTTCTTTTTGTTATTCTCATGAAGAAACCATCAATCTGTCACAACTTGTGCATATAACACGAAAGATTATAAAACGAATATTAAACATAACTCACAGACAGTGGATATAAGAAATACCACATAAACCCTGTAGTGACGTTCAGTTTTTTAACAAAACGAAAGATACATATGTGGAGACTTCCTCTTATTGTTAACTTATTTCTGGCGCTGTCTTCAAACCTGTAGCAGGTACGTGTTGTGCAAGTAAGTTTGTAAAATATCTGATTTTCCGAATAATAATAATTATCATGCTAGCAGTTACTGGTGTATGTATTTAGTGCAGAGACTCTTTATCACTACCATAATAATTTTATTTGATGCCTGTTATTTTTTAGATGAATGTCTCAGGAACTGTGCACACGTTGTTCGAAAGTAGAACGACCGATTACTGATCGCGTCGTGTCGTTTAAATATTTCTAAGAAGTCCCATCTAATACCCCTTACCACACTTTACGTGGAAGTCAGAATAGTACTTTCATGGTCAGCAGGCTTTCAAACTGTGGTGATTTACAATAGTCACCAGAGCCTGATACATCAAAAGAGCATAATATGCTATAGCGTAAAATTGTAATGAAGGTAATTAAGTACAACGAACAACGTGTTATCCCATTTGTGGCGTGTCTTGCCCGAGACAAACCTTTACTCAAACAGTGCATAATTTTAGCAAGATATGAATATTTATTTCAGTTTTTATCTGCGACGATGGAAAGAAACGTTACAGCTTCTTGGTAGATAATAGTAAATGAAGAGCAGCATGTTGTATATGGTCTACAGTATTACTTAATTTAGTCAGCGAGCTTATAGCTTATAAACTATCACGAGACTTTAACTGACTGTCTACGTCAAATAAGTTACGATATTCGTAAACATTAGATTTAGTCAACCAGCTTATAGCTTATAAACTATCACGAGACTTTAACTGACTGTCTACGTCAAATAAGTTACGATGTTCGTAAACATTAGATTTAGTCAACCAGCTTATAGCTTATAAACTATCACGAGACTTTAACTGACTGTCTACGTCAAATAAGTTACAATGTTCGTAAACATTAGAAAAGACTTTACTCATATACAGAGAGACATGAACACAAATATTGAAACTTCCCCTTTGAACAATTATACAGGACTGAGCTTAAACTGACACACATTATTTTTAGCATAACGCAATCTGACTTTCAAAAATCCCTACAAAAGAATGGCCCTGACTAACATTAACCTATACCTTTCACAAATCACTTACTTCACCAAAAATCTTCGTTATTCGAACTACTGCAATACAGCGAGCGCCACCACTGCCAGCCAAATAAAAGATTCAAACTACGGAAGGCACTAACTACTGATAGGCATAGTTAGCAAATGAAAGATTTTAATAGACAACAAACAATGTATTTACCTCAGTAGTGTTCAAAAGTCATAATGTATATAGCAGTTCATGACATCCAGTCTTTCAAATTTCAAAACTCCGCCATCTCTCTCCCCACATCCACCACCGCTGGCGGCTCACCTCCAACTGTACAACGCTACGCGCTGTTCACATCCAGCTGCCGCTGCCCAACACTACAATGGCAGACAAGAATGCAAACTAGCCACAGACTGCACAGAGCACAGCCAGTGATTTTCATACAGAGCGCTACGTGTTGTTACCATTAAAAAAAAACTTAACAGCCTACTTACATAGCCCCAATGCTCCGAACAAAAAATTTTACAAATTGTTTTGGGCAATGGCCAATACAGATTTGAATTTTTTTTTCATAATTACAATAACAAAGAAATCAAATGCACACACTTATCGACACGATGTTGGTCAAAAGCTAAAATTTTCTCACAGCCCATAAAGACAGTCCTGATCGTTCATCACAGTAAAATTGCAGTGTTTTTTTTTTCTCAAAGTTTGAGCAGTAAAAGAAAATGTACACGGAAGTAGTGGATTTCCATGCAGTCTTGAAGTAGTAGTGTTGTCCTTCCAGTGGAAAGACAATGCTGACTCTTGACATGCAGACAGGTAATGGGTCACAACAGAGCAAACCCACAGCAGAGTCATTCGAAGTTTTGAAGAATATTGGTAGGTAGGTCATCACAGAGCAGACCCACTGTAGTCTTGGTAGAGAGTATGGTATTGGTGGGCCACCAGACGTGCAGACCCACTGCAGTCCTTGTAGGAATAATGATATTGGTGGGCCATCAAAGATGTAGACCCACTTCAGTCCTTGTAGAGATGGCCAGCAGCCATCTGTTACGACTGTGCAGGTGCACAATCACCATCGAAGAGTCTTGCGGAGAATATAGCAAGTCCATAAACCACCACTTGTGCACTCACAAAGTTTTTGGAATTGTCCTTAGAACCAGCAATGCTGTTAATCAGTCCCTTGCTGAATTATTAACACACTTGCAATCACTAACAGTCGCAATTTGTCACATATTGTGCGTATACTATGACCAACAGAAATGTGAGTTTCTTTCTTGTCGTTTAAGTGGTGGAGAATTTCTCCCTGAATCATAACTGCGTGCTGCACCGTTGCGTCTGAAGTTATTCTGTCTCCCTTGATAATAATTGTTTTTGTTCCCATATTGTCTATTTCTATGGTTATCTCTGTGATAGCCATTACCGCGGGGAGGCAACCTTTCCCTGTGATTATTACTACTCTGTCAACGGGTTGTCATACGGGTGGTGTCTGTTTTGGTCACGATTTACGTTGTACGAATAGCCTTGTCGTGTATTATTTCTGTCATCGCGAAATTGTGTCAGGTGTGACCTATAATTGTTGTGCTCCTGTTTTCGCGTTCCCTGATTGTCAGTGTCAATTTCCATTTCTTGTAACAGTCCCTGAAAAGCTTCAATGTCGACTTTGCAACGTCCTGCTAAAATAATATGTCGTAAATGTTCACGCAATTTGATTAAGCAAATGCGGATGAGTTCTGAGGGGCTGTATGGGTTTGAAAGATACTGATTCTTATTCAACATGTCTTCAAAATATTTCATAAGACTGGAAAATTCAGATTGTTCGAAATGTTTCATTATGATGCTATGTTTTACTCGGTCTTGTGTAGCTTGAGACCAATACGCTGAGAGTAAGGCATGATAAAATTCTCCTTCTCTGTGACAATCGTGAATGACCGATCGCATTCTTACAGCTGGTTCATTCTCTAAGTAGCCACACATAAATTCTAATCTGTGCTCTAATGACCAGTTGGGAGAAAAACAATGAGAGAATTGATGGAGCCACGCTTGTGGATGAATGTCGTTGCCAGAATTCTTAAATGTTTTGAATTTACGTGTAGTAATGAACAGCTTATAGTCAAAATCATCGTGTCGGCGAGTCGCACATCGCTCATTGTTACTTCGTTTCGGCGGTTCCATCTCAAAATCGAATGCGCCTTGCCAATTTCTTTCATAATTTCCAAAGTGTCCTGTGTTATTATTTTGTGGTTGTTCCGTATTTCTATGTCCCTCTTCCAGTACTGGATCGCGAGTGTCCTCTGAAATATGTAATTCTTGTATTACTTGTGCCAACTGATCTTATACTTCCCGGATTTCTCTTTTGTACTGTGTATTAATTTGATTTTGTTTTTGTTTGAATTTTCTAATTTGTTTATACTCTTCAGTGTCCGTGAAGGATACAGGTCTTGTGTCATTCAGATCATCATCTACCTTTGTAGATAAGTTAGTGAACTGATCTGAAAGTTCGGCTACTTTATGCGATAGTGAAATTATTTCCTCTGTGTGTTTTTCTGAACCAAGTTTCAGAGTGTCCATTTGTGTTGAAATCGTATCTACTGTGTTCTTTAAGTTTTCCTGAGTTTTTGCAAGTTGCGTAACCGAATCGGTAGATGCAACTGAGTCAATTTTAGCTTGCAAGGTGTCGTGATTTTCATGAACAATAGTTTGCAGTTCTTTTATGGCTGCTTAGTGATTCTGTAATGCATTTTCATGACGCGAAAAAATAGGTTGGAAATGCTCACAAATTTATGTTTTTACGTCATTAAAGACTTTTTGACATTTCGATTCAATGTTATGTAACTCAGTAGTTAAATCTTCACGTGCTTGTTCAAGCGTGGTGTCTAACCTTTGAAGATTTTGTTCCAGTGTGTCTAACTTTTGAAGATTTTGTTCCATTGTGTCTAACGTTTGCTGTGTTTGTCTCTGATGTTGTTCCATTGTGTCTAACTTTTGAAGATTTTTTCCCATTTGTTTCTGGTTTTGTTCAAGCGTTGTGTCTAACTTTTGTAACCTTTGTCCCATTTGTTGCATTAACTGTAATAACAGTGCACTAGTGTCTGAAACATGTTCGTCAGTGCTATTCGGCAGTGTATTTGAACTGGTAATATTCGCATTTTAAAAAGCAGAAAATGTGTCTTGATTTGTTTGAGGAAATGGTGAGAACCAAAACCTGAATCTGCAGTATTTGCAAGATTGTGTCCTGTCATTTCGGAATCCTGAGGCAAGCTGTTGCCGACCGATCGATCGATAATGCTTCCCTGTTCACTAATTGTTTCACTGGCTACACCATTATTTGTAGCCCGCTCTATTTCCCTATGCACAATTACCAAATTACTACCTTGAACATTAGTTAATTCATTACATGGTGGCGCTAACACACTGCTTTCGTCTTCACAGTCTTTTCTCAGTTTACTTTGGAGCCTAGTATTACGTTTTTCACACGCCATTATTGTCACAATATTTCACACGACAACACAGAAAAACACAATTTGAAGAGCAAAAATAAGAGAACACATTAACATAGCACTGAAAATAATATCTAGTTACTTGCAAGCGCAGCTGCGAAATACTTGGTGCAAATTTACATGCGTGCCACACCTGTTTCACTGTACAACAATGAAAGACTACAACTACAATGGAGATTCCCTCCACAATTACGCGCTAGCAATAAACAAAATCTACACTAATTACACAAACTACAAGAAAAAATCAGAAGATTCCAGTGAGGTATCCTTGGCTAAGGGTCGACATGTGAAACGTCCCCTTTGAACAATTATACAGGACTGAGCTTAAACTGACACACATTATTTTTAGCATAACGCAATCTGACTTTCAAAAATCCCTACAAAAGAATGGCCCCGACTAACATTAACCTATACCTTTCACAAATTACTTACTTCACCAAAAATCTTCGTTATTCGAACTACTGCAATACAGCGAGCGCCACTACTGCCAGCTAAATAAAAGATTCAAACTACGGAAGGCACTAACTACTGATAGGCATACTTAGCAAATGAAAGATTTTAATAGAGAACAAACAATGTATTTACCTCAATAGTGTTCAAAAGTCATAATATGTACAGCAGTTCATAACATCCAGTCTTACAAATTTCAAAACTCCGCCATCTCTCTCCCCACATCCACCACCGCTGGCGGCTCACCTCCAACTGCGCAACGCTACGCGCTGTTCACATCCAGCTGCCGCTGCCCAACACTACAATGGCAGACAAGAATGCAAACTAGCCACAGACTGCACACAGCACAGCCAGTGATTTTCATACAGAGCGCTAAGTGGTGTTACCATTAACAAAACCTAAACAGCCTACTTACAATATCATCTTTGGCAGTGCCATAGTAATGCATTAAGACGTTAACTATTGAACAGTAAATAAATAAAAAGGGAGGAAAACAGGAACAAATTAACACTGAATTTGTAAAAAAAAAAAAAACCAGTGTCTATATAATAAATTAAATTAATACAATCCCAATCAAATAAAATAAGTACTTGGCAAGAGTGCTAAAGACTAGTTTGAAGAAGTATTACGTGTGGAAAGTGATACAGAAAACAGAGTGAAAAACAGACGTGCCAGTTGTAACCAAAGAATATATGGAGTACATAGGGAATCACAATAAAACAAATAAATACCGCAAAAATGGAGGAATATAAAGGAGTAGACAGTGTGAGATGGAATGGAATATTGTGGGGATTAAGTGAACTTTAGAAGGGGGCAAGTGCAGTGTTGTCGTTGGCCAGTTAATATTAAATCAGGGCTGTGGGACTGACGTTTGTTGATTTCCAGGGCTTCCTACAGATTAAGATTTTGGCGTTTGTTTGCTAAGTTGCTGAGCAGCTCAGTAAACGTGGAGTCATAGTTCTGCAAGTTCCAGCTCCGTTCATGTTCAGTCAGCCTATATGCTACGTCTCTGCCTGATTAACCAATATAAAATTTATCGCAGTCGGGACAAGTAATTTTGTGTACCACACTGATGGCTAGTAATTGACATTGAAAATACACTCGGCTAGTTGTTCCATGCGGAGCGGGAAAATTATAGTTGCAAGACTTCAATGCTTTTGCTATACTCTCTGATATCTGTCTGAGGTATGGGAGTATACACCACTCCCTGCCGATGTTTGGAGGAGCAGCAGAGGGAGTATAAAAGATGGATATAATTTTCAAATTTTGCTTCCTATGTGGTCAGTCAGAATAGTGTTGTAGCCATTGGTTGAGACAATAAATTTTAATACGTCTAACTCGGGTTTCAACTGTCCTTTGGACATGGGCACAGATATGAGACGGTACATCGCTGAGTAGAAGCTGCATATTTGTGTGTTATTGCATTTTATGAGCAAGGAAGTGTTACTGTTCTGCAGCTGCAGGTTTTCTACAGATTTTGAGAAAAAAATGTGATTAGTGTACTGATTCAATGTCTACAACTAGGAAGTTCAGGGATTTGTTTCCAATCTCCAATCTGAACTGTATATTTTTATGTGGACTCTTTCAGTTATGATGGAATGTGATTAGCTGGGTTGTAGTGGCAGTTCATATATACAGCACATCATCTACATATATGAACCAGCATTTAATATTTGCACTCGGAGCTTCTTTATTAAGAAAAATTGTTGTGATTTGTCTATGAACATTTCAGACTGTAAATTAATCCTGTAGAGCGTACGAGGGTTGCCCAGAAAGTAATGCACCCCATTTTTTTCTCAGCCAGAAGCAATGGTATGAATGCGAAACGTCACGTAGGTATCATTTGATGTCTACTGTGTGAGCGCGCCAAGCTTCTGTCACATCCGATAGATAGCGTAGCAGCAGGACAGTTTTAAAATTGAGTCTGTAGGTGAAGTAAGTCACAAGCAACGTGCCGTCATTGAATTTCTCACTGCAGAGAAAGAATCTGTATGGAGTCTTCACAAAAGCTTGTGCAAAATCTATGGGGCATCTGCTGTCGACAGAAGTACAGTTAATCGCTGGGCACTGAGGGTGAGGTCATCAGAAGGCGGTTCGGCGAAGCTCCACGATTTGCAGCGGTCGGGGAGACCATCCACGGCTGTCACACCTGACATGCTGCAGCGAGCTGATGTTGCCATTCGCGAAGACAGACGTGTTACGAATCGGCAGTCGGAGATGTTATCTGTCAATCCGCAAAGGAAGTGTGATGCAATTATCCGTACTCTTAGGCATTCAAAAGTGTGTGCAAGATAGGTCCCGTGTTGTCTAAATATGGATCACAAATCGCACAGAAAAAATATTTGTCTTGATTTTCAGAATGGTTCAAATGGCTCTGAGCACTATGGGACTTAATATCTGTGGTTATCAGTACCCTAGACCTTAGAACTACTTAAACCTAACCAACCTAAGGACATCACACACATCCATGCCCGAGGCAGGATTCGAACCTGCGGACCGTAGCGGTCGCGCGGTTCCGGACTGCGCGCCTAGAACCGCGAAACCACCGCGGCCGGCGCACCTCCCAAATATTGTCCAGGGAACCATCAAATTTCCAAAGTTTCGTTATGTTGGGGAGATGCCTCAGTGCTGACAGCCATGGGAATCTTGTTGTCCATGGTTGCCTCACAGCCAGGCAGTGTATCGGACAGGCCCTCTAGAACCATGTGGTGGCCGTTGTATCCGTTGGTGGCCCTGAATTCCTTCTACTGCCAGGGCTTATGTGGTGGACGTTAGCAACAATATCTTTCGAAGCGTGGATATTGAAGTATCTGAATGGCTGGCGGGGAGTCCGGACCTAAATCTCATCGTGCTTGTGTGAGACATGCTAGACAGACGTGTTCGTCTTATTCCACCACAGACTCTCCAAAAACTCTCACAGGCTCTCGTTGAAGAATGGGAACGGATAATATAGGGTGACCTCCGTAGAGTTATGTTATGTAAACCCTCGCCAACAGTTTCATGAAAGCCTCGTCGGTACTGTTGTGGAGACAAAGTTGCCACCGATGCACAGTAGGCCGAGTTTGTGGGTTCGTGAAATGGCGTCTGGTTGCAGTACACTGCTAAGACAATTTCTTCCTGCCACTACTACGCAGCTATGCCCCAGGGTCAGGTGACAGGATATGAGAGCGAAGATTCTACAATACTCTAACAATTTAGTACTAGAGTCACAAAAATGAGTCAAAAAGGTTATCTGTGTGACTTGTTGTATAATGAAGTCTGCAACACTATATTTAACATAACACATAAAAATCCCTCAATGGTTCGAATGGCTCTAAGCACTATGATACTTAACATCTGAGGTCATTAGTCCCCTAGACTTAGAAACTACTTAAACCTAACTACCCTAAGAACATCACACACATCCAAGCCCGAGGCAGGATTCAAACCTGCGACCGTAGCAGCAGCTCGGTTCCGGACTGAAGTGCGGCAGGCCCTCAATGGCTAAGTGTAAATAATTGTAGATAAACTTCACAGTACACAGCATATGCAATTTACAAGCACTGTCAGTTCAGTTATAAGAGTTCACTAAACGACGTTCCGTGTATAGACGTTCCGTGTCTGGACGATGATCTCAACCAAGTGGGCGAGAGCTGCTCTTGTGTCTTCAGAATAGGTTTCTGTCCCTTGTCGTCCGGTCACTGGCAGATTGTACTCGACCAGAAACTGGTCGGCGCGAAATCGATATATTCACCCTCAGAGCCGCCTGTGGTGCTGGTGGAACTCGCGCAAGTGGCGAATCTCCATGGCTCAGGTACCACGTTGCATCTTTGCGCCTGTGGTGTTTCTGCCCTGGCTGTGTGTTGTTCGGATCATGCTACGTCGATGTAAGGTGGTGATAAACGCTCACGGAGGGCATATGCGTTATTAGAGGTTTCAAAGCCCAATGAACAGCACCCGAGATGACGGGATAAAAGATTGTTTCCGTTTTGTTTTCAACACCTGTCGGACAATTCAGTTCTTTTCATGTAAAGCTTAGTTTACACGACGACATTGGGTTGCGACACTCGTTGTATGCAATGAGTTACACGAAAGTGGTTTTATGTATGACTGTAGACACGGCGACACCAGTATATACTTCAGTTTCGTCGTTTTGTGGGTCCCTGAATCGTGTCTGAAATGAAAGTTTTGGCAGCTGCACGTCGCACGAGTTGTGAGGGAGTTAAAGCTTGTTGCGTGGAATCGCTTCATAAGAAAAAAAACAAGAAACGTGTTTCGATTCGTGACTGGATGAAGAAAAGACGTCAGCTCGGTTGCTCAGCATCTTTGCTGAAATAATTTATAACTGAGGATCCAAGAAGTAGTTTTAATTATCTTAGAATGTCACCAGAACTATTCAAGTTTCTTCTAAATGGAGTTAATTATGCGATAAGGAATAAAGGTACTGTAATGCATGAACACTGACGCCAGAATTGAAATTACATATCATACTGCGTGCATTACAATCGACAACACTCGGCATGCTATAAGATACGGTTTTAGTTGGTGATGGCGCTATTTCATTAACACGATAACTATTGCTGTTAATGTTAATAATTATTGAACATTAGCAACAATATTTATTCGAAGCAGGCCCCATTAAGAAGAGTATGGTTTGTAAACTAACCCCTTGAAGAATCTATTCCCTTGCAGAATCTGTGCAATGGCAATATTTCAAAATTCTAACATATGTGAACGGGGAGCACTGCAGCGACGTTTTAGATAGATGAATATCGAATAAAGAATGCAACTTCTTGAATTTGTATAGCCTTCCCTCCTGTCAACAATATTCCTTAACAAAGAGTTGGCCAACTTGAACGATGGTGTTTTAGTCTTGTAGATGAGAGCATATCCACAGCTAGGATTACACTGTCTTGTATTTTTCTCAGTTCTACATCTACATCTACATCTACATCCGTACTCCGCAAGCCACCTGACGGTGTGTGGCGGAGGGTACCCTGAGTACCTCTATCGGTTCTCCCTTCTATTCCAGTCTCGTATTGTACGTGGAAAGAAGGATTGTCGGTATGCTTCTGTGTGGGCTCTAATCTCTCTGATTTTATCCTCATGGTCTCTTCGCGAGATATACGTAGGAGGGAGCAATATACTGCTTGACTCTTCGGTGAAGGTATGTTCTCGAAACTTTAACAAAAGCCCGTACCGAGCTACTGAGCGTCTCTCCTCAGAGTCTTCCACTGGAGTTTATCTATCATCTCCGTAACGCTTTCGCAATTACTAAATGATCCTGTAACGAAGCGCGCTGCTCTCCGTTGGATCTTCTCTATCTCTTCTATCAACCCTACCTGGTGCGGATCCCACACTGCTGAGCAGTATTCAAGCATTGGGCGAACAAGCGTACTGTAACCTACTTCCTTTGTTGTCGGATTGCATTTCCTTAGGATTCTTCCAATGAATCTCAGTCTGGCATCTGCTTTACCGACGATCAACTTCATATGATCATTCCATTTTAAATCACTCCTAATGCGTACTCCCAGATAATTTATGGAATTAACTGCTTCCAGTTGCTGACCTGCTATTTTGTAGCTAAATGATAAGGGACCTATCTTTCTATGTATTCGCATCACATTACACTTCGCTACATTGAGATTCAATTGCCATTCCGTGCACCATGCGTCAATTCGCTGCAGATCCTCCTGCATTTCAGTACAATTTTCCATTGTTGCAACCTTTCGATACACCACAGCATCATCTGCAAAAAGCCTCAGTGAACTTCCGATGTCATCCACCAGGTCATTTATGTATATTGTGAATAGCAACGGTCCTATGACACTCCCCTGCGGCACACCTGAAATCACTCTTACTTCGGAAGACTTCTCTCCATTGAGAATGACGTGCTGCGTTCTGTTATCTAGGAACTCCTCAATCCAATCACACAATTGATCTGATAGTCCGTATGCTCTTACTTTGTTCATTAAACGACTGTGGGGAACTGTGTCAAACGCCTTGCGGAAGTCAAGAAACACGGCATCTACCTGTGAACCCGTGTCTAAGGCCCTCTGAGTCTCGTGGACGAATAGCGCGAGCTGGGTTTCACACGATCGTCTTTTTCGAAACCCATGCTGATTCCTACAGAGTAGATTTCTAGTCTCCAGAAAAGACATTATACTCGAACATAATACGTGTTCCAAAATTCTACAACTGATCGACGTTAGAGATATAGGTCTATAGTTCTGCACATCTGTTCGACGTCCCTTCTTGAGAACGGGGATGACCTGTGCCCTTTTCCAATCCTTTGGAACGCTTCGCTCTTCTAGAGACCTACGGTACACCGCTGCAAGAAGGGGGGCAAGTTCCTTCGCGTACTCTGTGTAAAATCGAACTGGTATCCCATCAGGACCAGCGGCCTTTCCTCTTTTGAGCGATTTTAATTGTTTCTCTATCCCTCTGTCGTCTACTTCGATATCTACCATTTTGTCAACTGTGCGACAATCTAGAGAAGGAAGCACAGTGCAGTCTTCCTCTGTGAAACAGCTTTGGAAGAAGACATTTAGTAATTCGGCCTTTAGTCTGTCATCCTCTGTTTCAGTACCATTTTGGTCACAGAGTGTCTGGACATTTTGTTTTGATCCACCTACCGCTTTGACATAGGTCCAAAATTTCTTAGTTCAGTTGTGTATATCCTCCTAACTCAATAAATTTTGCCCTGCAGCTCAGATATAGTCAAACCATCTATGTTATGATAGCACATGACGGTCTCAACGGCAGCAATATGTTTCTTTTTTTGTGATCAGCATCACTGAAATCCCACAAACAGCTATGCAAAGCATAGATTTCCAAAAAGCGAACAGTATTCTCCGTTTCGCACATCACATTTCAGTTTGTCTACACACTACCAGCACACATAACCTCAAAACTCATGCAACTAGTGTCGCCAAATTTGGAAAACGCCGAAAGTGTTTAGTTTCACCAACCAGTTGCGCAAACGCGCGAGCGCATGCGCAGTGGCTGTTAGCGCAGTTGCTTGCAACCTAGTGTCATCGTGTAAACTAGGCATAAACGACAGAGGATGTAATGATGCTTTATTGTGTACTTAAATTGTGAAAGATAAAAATGTAATTTGGTAACATGCCGAGTCCTCTATTAGTGTTCAATGGCTTACGACTGACGCCCAAAGTCATGTTGCCTTAATTCTTTTGAGCAGTGTGTAATTTAATTTCTGCTGAAACGAAACCTTTGTACTAGTTGTTTCTGAAGTTTGGCTGAATCAAGAGGAAGAAAAAAAACATGCATTGTGATATGTTTGGTATTATGGTGCAAACTACCAAAACGTAATCAGAGAAACACGTTGAGCTTATCAATCACATTCCCACTGTATTAGAAATTGAAAACCTTACTTGAGACGAAATTGCCGAAGACAAAATTTCTTATAATTGCCCAACGTTCGAGCAGGATAAAACATTATCTTTACCTCGAATATCTGGACATACTCTTTTATAACTGCCAGCTTTTCCTGTATGTAAGAAAGAAAAGCATAATGAAAGCTACGTCGTCTTTTCAATTTCGATATCAGATGTCTTTCAGGGGATACACAAATTTCTCCACAAGGTATATGATGAGTAAATTCAAGCTACGTGTTCAACGCCAACCACGTGTTGTTCGTTAATTGCGAACTGATCACTGTTTTTGCGCAGAGATGCGACTCTGGAGTTAATGGACTGCGTTAATTTGAGCAGTCACGTTTCATCGGGCGGCGAATGAACCACGTAGAGCGGTAGAGCGGAACCGTTACGCCCATATTTTGATTTTTTTGCACAACATGTAAACGAGTAATCTTATAATTGCATTAAATACGAAAAAATGTACTGAACGCTTCTGTTAGCGTTTAGCTCTTCACGTTTATCGTATGGATCAAGCATCAGACATCGTGGCTCTAAATCTGCAGACCGGAGAGGCTAATAGTCTCAAGATGTCTTCGTGAAGGTGAGGTGTATGTAAGAACGGTGGCGGCAGATTAACTGGGGCGACTGTTAACCAGGTAAAGAATGACAAGGTAGGCTACAGGGAAGAACTTTTCAACAAATCGTCTTCCACGTAGCGTGATGTAAATTGGGAGACAACGTAATGATGTGTGCACTGTGTTTCAGACAATATCGAGAAACTTTGGATACTACAGTGGGTGACTGGAGAAACAAATAAAGCAAGTATATGGTGGCGCAGAAGTTGTACATAGGTTGTAGTGTCCCATTTTTTAATTTTCTTTTTAAACTTTTTTAGTTAATTTAATTTTTTCTGTTTTAAGACGGTGAAGTCATTTGAGATGTACACTATGTAGAGACTGAGTACTAAACATCCCTACGAAAGAGACAGAACTTTATTTTGAAAAATCAAAGATCCTTCATCCTCACCCAGAGAGCATACCCTCGGCACTTCAGTGTGCGTAGCTGTTGTCACTACACTACAATTCTCCGGCTGAAAGCCAACTTTCGGCTACATTATTCTGTCTGCGACCGTCCAAGACCCTGAAATATCATCCCGAACATATGCCGCTAAATTTGGGATTGTGTAAGTATGCTCTGTATGCTCTGTATGAAAATCACTGGCTGTACTGTGTGCAGTCTGTGGTTGGTTTGAAGTGTTGTCTGCCATTGTAGTGTTGGGCTGTCGGCTGTTGACAGCACGTAGCGTTGCGCAGTTGGAGGTGAGCCGCCAGCAGTGGTTGATGTGGGGAGAGAGACGGCGGAGTTTTGAAATTTGTAAGACTGGATGTCATGAACTGCTATATACATTATGACTTTTGAACACTATTGAGGTAAATACATTGTTTGTTCTCTATCAAAATCTTTCATTTGCTATCTATGCCTATCAGTAGTTAGTGCCTTCAGTAGTTTGAATCTTTTATTTAGCTGGCAGTAGTGGCGCTCGCTGTATTGCAGTAGTTCGAAGATTTTTGTGAGGTAAGTGATTTGTGAAAGGTATAGGTTAATGTTAGTCAGGGCCATTCTTTTGTAGGGATTATTGAAAGTCAGATTGCGTTGCGCTAAAAAATATTGTGTGTCAGTTTAAGCACAGTCTTGTATAATTGTTCTAAGGGGACGTTTCATATGTCGATCCTTAGCCGAGGATACGTCACTGGAATCTTCTGATTTTGCTTGTAGTTTGTGTAATTTGTGTAGCCATTGTTTATTGCTAGCGCGTAATCATAGAGAGAATTTCCTTCGTAGTTGTAGTTTTTCATTCTTGTACAGTAAAACAGTTGATGCATGCATGTAGATTTGCACCAAGTATTTCGCAGCTGCGCTTGCAATTAACGAGATATTATTTTCAATGTTATGTTAATGTGTTTTCTTGTTTTGCTCTTCAAATTGTGTTTTTCTGTGTTGTCGTGTGAAATATTGTGACAATAATGGCGTGTGAAAAACGTAACACTAGGCTCCAAAGTAAACTGAGAAATAGTAGTGACGACGAGCGTAGCTTAACAGCAACACTCTGTAATGAATTAACACACATTCAAAGTAGTAATTTGGTAATTGTGCATAGGGAAATGGAGCGGGTGTCAAATAATGGTGTAGACAGTGAAACAGGTAGCGAACAGGGAAGCGTTATCTATCGATCGGTCGGCAACAGCTCGCCTCAGGAGTCGGGAATGACAGAACACAGTGTTGCAAATACTGTAAACTCAGGTTTTGGGTTCTCACCGTTTTCTCAAATGACTCAAGACACATTTTCCGCTTGTCAAAATGTGAATGTTGCCGGTGCAAATTCACTGCCGAAAAGCACTGAGGAACATGTTTCAGATACCAGTGCATTGTTATTACAATTAATGCAACAAATGGGACAAAAGCTTCAAAAGTTAGACACAATGGAACAAAATCAGAGACAAACACAGCAAAAGCTTCAAAAGTTAGACACAATGGAACACAATCTTCAAAAGTTAGACACAATGGAACAACGCCAGAGACAAACACAGCAACAGTTAGACACAATGGAACAACACCAGAGACAAACACAGCAACAGTTAGACACAATGGAACAAAATCAGAGACAAACTCAGCAAAAGTTTCAAAAGTTAGACACCACACATGAACAAACACGTGAAGATTTAACTACTGAGTTACGTAACATTGAATCGAAATGTCAAAAAGTCTGTAATGACGTAAAAAAAAAACAAATTTGTGAGCATTTTCAACCAATTTTTTCGCGGCATGAAAATGCATTACAGAATCACTAAGCAGCCATAAAAGAACTGCAAACCTTGTTCATGAAAATCATGAGACCTTGTGGGCTAAAATTGACCCAGTTGCATCTACCGATTCGGTTACGCTACATTCAAAAACTCAGGAAAACTTAAAGAACACAGTAGATACGATTTAAACACAAATGGACACTCTGAAACTTGGTTGAGAAAAACACACCGAGGAAATAAGTACACTATTGGAGAAAGTAGCCGAACTTTCGGATCAGTTCACTAACTTATCAACAAAGGTAGATGATGATCTGAATGACACAAGACCTGTAGCCATCACTGACACAGAAGAGTATGAAGAAATTAAGAAATTCAAACAAAATCAGAATCGATTTAATACGCAATACAAAAGAGAAATCCGGGAAGTACAATATCAGTTGGCACAAGTAATACAAGAATTACATATTTCAGAGGACACTCGCACTCCAACACAGGAAGAGGGGCTTAGAAATACGGAAAGCCACAAAATAATAACACAGGGAATTTCGGAAATTATGAAATAAATTGGCAAGGTGCACCGAATTTTGAGACGGAACCGTCGACACGACGTAACAATGACCGATATGCTACTCGCCGACACGATGATTTTGACTATAAGCTGTTCATTACTACACGTAAATTCAAAACATTTAAGAATTCTGGCAACGACATTCATCCACAAGCGTGGCTCCATCAATTCTCTCAATGTTTTCCTCCCAACTGGTCACTAGAGCACAGATTAGAATTTATGTGTGGCTACTTAGAGAATGAACCAGGTGTAAGAATGCGATCGGTCATTCACGATTGTCACAGAGAAGGAGAATTTTATCATGCCTTCCTCTCAGCATATTGGGCTCAAGCTACACAAGACCGAGTAAAACATAGCATCATAATGATGAAACATTTCGAACAATCTGAATTTTCCAGTCTTGTGAAATATTCTGAGGACATGTTGCACAAGAATCAGTACCTGTCAAACCCACACAGCCCCTCAGAACTCATCCGCATTTGCTTAATTAAACTACCTGAACATTTACGACATATTATTTTAACAGGACGTTGCAAAGTCGACATTGAAGCTTTTCAGGGACTGTTACAAGAACTGGAAATTGACACTGACAATCGCGGAACGCGAAAACAGGAGCACAACAAATGCAGGTCACATTCGTCGCAATTCCGCGATGAAAGAAACAATAACTGGATACGACAAGGCTATTCTCATAACACAAATCGTGACCAAAACAGACACCACCCGTATGAGAATCGTTGGCACAATAATAGTTACACAGAAAGATCGCATTTCCATAGTAATGAATGTGACAGAGACAACCATAGAAAGAGACAATATGGGAGCCAAAACAATTACTATCAAGGGAGACAGAATGACTTCAGACTCAACGGTCCACCACGCTGTAAAAATTCCAGCGAAATTCTCCACCATATGACCGACATATGAGCTTCAAACAGGGCAGGGCCTTCTTGTCAAGGTGAAGTTAGCTCTCCTAATCCCAATAACGATGCGCGCCAACAAAGAGACAGACAATGACTCGCACCGAAGGCAGCCACGTGCGCCGGCTGGCTCAGAGAAAAATAACATAGATGCTAACCTTGAGAAAAATTTGAGCATTCTTTACCGATGTACTATATACCACATGATAATCCCGTTGAAGTTGAAACTCTGCTGACTACAAGAGGTACAGGATTGCACCACATTTCACATGTAAAACTGTTTGTTGAGAGATAATCTGTTTTTTTAACTTAGTCTTTGCAATAAAATTTTTCACTTCACGCTACTAGTACAATTTGTCACACTGAGAAACTGTTAACATGTAACAATGTTTTGAGGTTAACTATCCAGTCTAGAACCTAGGGAACATATTTAGACAGTATTTACGAGTGCATTGTTATAGTGAACAGACGACACAGTGTTATTGTGTGTGTACATTCTTGCTTGTTAGTTGCACGATTACGTAACGACTACAAGGCTTACATACTTAGAACGTATACAGGTACTGCTAATGAGATTTTAATGCATACACACTGGATTTAAAGTACTTTCTGTGAGATACCAGATGACACAGTGGTTAGTTTATGTGACAGCTACACGATATTATCTCGACGCTACTAATGAGTGACAATTTACAATGTTGCTTTTGCGGTGTTTCTGTTTTATATCTGCACAGTTTTTCTGAATTATTCTGGAAAGTAAAACATGTTTTAGTAGTAACTTTTGGGGTATAGCTACAGTGAGACAGCCTTTTCTGTAGCACAACAATACGTTACAGCACAGTACTTTCTTCATCACGGCAATAAGCGTAATAACTAAGATCTATACGCAAAGTATTTCACTTTTGTTTATCATGAGGTAAGTACATTGACTTTTGCAGAACTTAGCTTACAGAGGACGATAACTACGACACTTCCACAGAGATTATCTTACAACAAGACACACAGTTTAGCGGTACAGTGAACGTATTTGAGTGATTAATTTTGTACTTAAAACAATTATTTTTAAAGATACTTGAAGTACAATGATACAAAGGTTTTCCGTGATACATTTCATTTTGTGGCTGTAATCTGTAACTCCTGAGGGTATTATTCATTAATGCTCAGGGGGGCACACGCCTACTTTATGTACAATGTTTTTGGCAAGCACAAGGAGCCCTAGCTAATATGGTATTTGCTTATACAACTTTACACATCGGTACCATTTTCCTCTAACATAGAATTACACAGCTATCTGATTATTTAACAGAGAAACAAACATTTTTTTTACTGCGTCAGTGACAGATGTTTACGCAGTTACACAGTTGGATAACTTCACACTTATGAAATTGTATTTCGTCTGTACTTTGTGAACTGTTCATATTTTTTCGGAACCATTGTGATAGTATGAGAGCTCTGTATGTGGTATGGGATCATTATTTGTAAAGTACGTTTGAGGCAGATGACACTATTGAAATGAGCAGAGAATTTTTTTATTTATTTTAAAATATTCAGAAAGCTAGGAATACTTTGAGATGTGATTGATCTGTTATGATGTTATTTTTATGACGACGATGTACATTATGCTGTTGAGGTATGATTATGATCAAAAAGCTGATGCTATATGAGGAATTTGAGTATGCTACGTATTTATTATGATGAAATATTGAAGACGTGTCTAGGAATATGTGTATGTGTAATAAAGTAAGGAATAATGATTAGTGGTTAGGAACTCTGGTTTGTGAAAAAGGATGTTGGAAACCAAGAATCGTACTTTAAGAGTTATGAAATGTGTGTAAATGTGTGAATGTATCATAATGCCGGCGAAATTTTTTTGGACACTGTTATATTTACAGTATTTTGTTTCTACACATTTGTAACGCAAATTCTCGGCCTGTGAAATTTTTGTATGAGACTGTCACTGTAGCGGAAACTGCTTGACGTACTGCGTTTTGGGGGCCCAGCTGAGAGATAGTCATCTGACAAAAGAAAGCCATTAGGTGGAGAAAAAAAGAGGCCATTATCCTCGCTATTGACATTCCTTTGTAGAAAGCATCGCAAATACGACATGCTCAAACTTGAAAACATATGATTATACTGTTGATCTCTTAATCTATGATATTTACTAAAATGCCTAATGAAATGATGAGAAACATTTTACATCTATTGTCTTTCTAGTTGAGATAATTTTTTTGCCTTTGGAGACACCATTTGCCTAGTGAATGACGCTTCATATGTTGCTTTATATATATTTGCTCATTTTGTTTAATATCTAATTTTTTGCTGCAATGCAGCATTGGTTAAAATAAAATTTACTTCATGTGCTAATATAACTATTTTCTGTCTACAGACCCAGTAAATAATAATTTTATGATGTACTTTCATAGAAAAGAGAGCACAAATAGACATTTCCCAGCACAGGAATTGCAAAAATAATTTTTTTACGATTTAGTAACTTATCTGCTAGAGTAAGTTCTCGTGATGCATCACTCTAGTGTTAGGATGTGACATAGGTATTAAACGTGGCCATTTTTAGGGTACTATTTTTTCTGCTTCAGCTTTGTCATATTTAGGTATAAGGTATTGCATTTGCTGCTGCTGTTTGCTAGGCATAGTGCTATTAAATTTCACTTTGTATTACTCTGTTAAGCCAGTTTTACAACTGATTTATTTTTCTTGTTTGCTGCACAGTGCCTTATATTAGGTGTAATATTGCAATTCCTTTCCTAATTAATACACTCCTGGAAACTGAAATAAGAACACCGTGAATTCATTGCCCCAGGAAGGGGAAACTTTATTGACACATTCCTGGGGTCAGATACATCACATGATCACACTGACAGAACCACAGGCACATAGACACAGGCAACAGAGCATGCACAATGTCGGCACTAGTACAGTGTATATCCACCTTTCGCAGCAATGCAGGCTGCTATTCTCCCATGGAGACGATCGTAGAGATGCTGGATGTAGTCCTATGAAACGGCTTGCCATGCCATTTCCACCTGGCGCCTCAGTTGGACCAGCGTTCGTGCTGGACGTGCAGACCGCGTGAGACGACGCTTCATCCAGTCCCAAACATGCTCAATGGGGGACAGATCCGGAGATCTTGCTCGCCAGAGTAGTTGACTTACACCTTCTAGAGCACGTTGGGTGGCACGGGATACATGCGGAAGTGCATTGTCATGTTGGAACAGCAAGTTCCCTTGCCGGTCTAGGAATGGTAGAACGATGGGTTCGATGACGGTTTGGATGTACCGTGCACTATTCAGTGTCCCCTCGACGATCACCAGAGGTGTACGGCCAGTGTAGGAGATCACTCCCCACACCATGATGCCGGTTGTTGGCCCTGTGTGCCTCGGTCGTATGCAGTCCTGATTGTGGCGCTCACCTGCACGGCGCCAAACACGCATACGACTATCATTGGCACCAAGGCAGAAGCGACTCTCATCGCTGAAGAGGACACGTCTCCATTCGTCCCTCCATTCGCGCCTGTCGCGACACCACTGGAGGCGGGCTGCACGATGTTGGGGCGTGAGCGGAAGACGGCCTAACGGTGTGCGGGACCGTAGCCCAGCTTCATGGAGACGGTTGCGAATGGTCCTCGCCGATACCCCAGGAGCAACAGTGTCCCTAATTTGCTGGGAAGTGGCGGTGCGGTCCCCTACGGCACTGCGTAGGATCCTACGGTCTTGGCGTGCATCCGTGCGTCGCTGCGGTCCGGTCCCAGGTCGACGGGCACGTGCACCTTCCGCCGACCACTGGCGACAACATCGATGTACTGTGGAGACCTCACGCCCCACGTGTTGAGCAATTCGGCGGTACGTCCACCCGGCCTCCCGCATGCCCACTATACGCCCTCGCTCAAAGTCCGTCAACTGCACATACGGTTCACGTCCACGCTGTCGCGGCATGCTACCAGTGTTAAAGACTGCGATGGAGCTCCGTATGCCACGGCAAACTGGCTGACACTGACGGCGGCTGTGCACAAATGCTGCGCAGCTAGCGCCATTCGACGGCCAACACCGCGGTTCCTGGTGTTTCCGCTGTGCCGTGCGTGTGATCATTGCTTGTACAGCCCTTTCGCAGTGTCCGGAGCAAGTATGATGGGTCTGACACACCGGTGTCAATGTGTTCTTTTTTCCATTTCCAGGAGTGTATATACTAAGAGCCAAAGAAACTGGTACTCCAGCGTAATATCGCGTAGGGCCCCAGCGATCACGATCACGCAGAGGTGCTGAAACACGACGTGGCATGGACTCGACTGATGTCTTAGGCAGTGCTGCAGGGAACACCACGAATTCTGCAGGGCTGTCCATAAAACCGTAAGAGTAGGAGGGGATGGAGATCTCTTCTGAACAACAAGTTGCAAGGCATCTCAGATATGCTTAATAATGTTCACGTCTTCGGAGTTTACTGGCCATCAGAAGTATTTATACTCAGAAGAGTGTTCCTGGAGCCATTCTGTGGAAATTCTGGACGTGTGGGATGTTGCACTGTACTGCTGCAGTTGCCCGAGGCCGCCGGAATGCACAATGGACATGAATGGATGCAGATCAGACAGGGTGCTTATGAACGTGTCACCCTCCATAGTCCTATCTAGACGTATCAGGGGTCACATATCACTCCCACTGCACACGTCCCACATCATTATAGAGCCACCATCAACTTCGACAGTCTCCTGCTGACACGCAGTGTCAGATTCATGAGATTGTCTCCATATCCTCACAAGACCATCCGCTCGATACCATTTGAAACGAGACTCGTCCCTCCAGGCAACATGTTTCCAGTCATCGACAGTGCAATGTCGATGGTGACGGGCCGAGGAGAGGCTTAAAGCTTTGTGTCGCGCAGTCATCAAGAGTACACGAGTGTACCTTCGGCCCCGGAAGCCCATTTCGATGACGTTTCCTTGAATGGTTCGCACGCTGACACTTGTTGATGGCCCAGCATTGAAATCTGCACGAAATTGGGGAATGGTTGCACTTCTGTCACGTTGAACGATTCTCCGCAGTAGCCGTTGCTCCCGTCCTTGAAGAATCTTTTTACGGCCGCAGCGATGTCGGAGATGCATTCGGTTTTAACAGAAAAGCTGTACATTGTTGATTAAAAAATATAGTTACGTTCTTCCGAACATTTATTAGAATATGTGTAAAAATTTGTAGTATATCGATCTGGAATTTAAGAGACTTTTGCTACTGGCGTTTTCCAATATACTAAAAAATGTATACGCTGTTTCGGTCAAAATGTTTATTAGAGTAACAAGAAAAAATCTGAAGGAAATTGGTCAGGTGGTTATAGAGATTTTTTGGTATCAGCTTTGGACGCCCTGTGTTTATACACTAATATAGATATAGATTTAGATACATATGTTTATAATTTATATATATATTAAAAATATGTAACCTACGTCTGTCCGAATGTCTCTCCAGTCGTCGTTGGTCCCGGTCTTGCAGGATCTTTTTCCGCCCTCAGCGATGTCGGAGATTTGGTGTTTTTACCGAATTCCTGATATTCACAGTACACTCGTGAAATGGTGGTAAGGAAAATTTCCCACTTCATCGCTACCTCGGAGATGCTGTGTTGCATCGCTCGTGCGTCGACTATAACACCACGTCCAAACTCACGTTGATAACCTGCCATTGTAGCTGCATAAGCGATCTAACAATGGCGCCAGACACTTGTTGTGTTATGTACGTGTTACCTACCTGATTACATATCTGTATTTGAATACGCATGCCTATAACAATTTCTTTGGGGCTTCAGTGTACTTGTATGATGGTCAGTAACAGACTGAAGAGCTTGTAAGCATGGATTGTGCTGAGAAATTATTGTTGAGCAAAAAATCGATAAGTTGCGCTGTTTCCTAGTTAACTAGCTTTGATATTACCCAGTCAGGTTGTTGGGCGTGCAAATTCATGCAACCTGGCAGAGGCGGTTTCGCCAAACGTGATCTTCGATTGGTCTTCTATACAGATGTTGGAGATGGGACGATAGTAAGGAATGAACCGGAGCAAAGTACGCGAAAGAACTTGCCCCCCGTCTAACAGCCGTGTACCGCAAGTCTCTAGAGGAACGGAAGGTTCCAAATGATTGGAAAAGAGCTCAGGTAGACCCAGTTTTCAAGAAGGGTCGTCGAGCAGATGCGCAAAACTATAGACCTATATCTATGACGTCGATCTGTTGTAGAATTTTAGAACATGTTTTTTGCTCGAGTATCATGTCGTTTTTGGAAACCCAGAATCTACTCTGTAGGAATCAACATGGATTCCGGAAGCAGCGATCGTGTGAGATTTAGCTCGCTTTATTTGTTCATGAGACCCAGAAAATATTAGATACAGGCTCCCAGGTAGATGCTATTTTCCTTGACTTCCGGAAGGCTTTCGATACAGCTCCGCACTGTCGCCTGATAAACAAAGTAAGAGCCTACGGAATATCAGACCAGCTGTGTGGCTGGATTGAAGAGTTTTTAGCAAACAGAACACAGCATGTTGTTATCAATGGAGAGACGTGTACAGACGTTAAAGTAACCTCTGGCGTGCCACAGGGGAGTGTTATGGGACCATTGCTTTTCACAATATATGTATAAATGACCTAGTAGATAGTGTCGGAAGTTCCATGCTGCTTTTCGCGGATGATGCTGTAGTATACAGAGAAGTTGCAGCATTAGAAAACTGTAGCGAAATGCAGGAAGATCTGCAGCGGATAGGCACTTGGTGCAGGGAGTGGCAACTGATCCTTGACATAGACAAATGTAATGTACTGCGAATACATAGAAAAAAGGATCCCTTATTGTATGATAGCGGAACAAACACTGGTAGCAGTTACTTCTGCTAAATATCTGGGAGTATGCGTACGGAACGATTTGAAGTGGAACGATCACATAAAATTAATTGTTGGTAACGCGGGTACCAGGTTGAGATTCATTGGGAGAGTCCTTAGAAAATGTAGTCCATCAACAAATTAGGTGGCTTACAAAACACTCGTTCGACCTATACTTGAGTATTGCTCATCAGTGTGGGATCCGTACCAGATTGGGTTGACGGAGGAGATAGAGAAGATCCAAAGAAGAGCGGCGCGTTTCGTCACAGGGTTATTTGGTAACCGTGATAGCGTTACAGAGATGTTTAGCAAACGCAAGTGGCAGACTCTGCAAGAGAGGCGCTCTGCATCGCGGTGTAGCTTGCTCGCCAGGTTTCGAGAGGGTGCGTTTCTGTATGAGGTATCGAATATATTGCTTCCCCCTACTTATACCTCCAGAGGAGATCACGAATGTAAAATTAGAAAGATCAGAGGGCGCACGGAGGCTTTCAGACAGTCGTTCTTCCCGCGAACCATACGCGACTGGAACAGGAAAGGGAGGTAATGACAGTGGCACGTAATGTGCCCTCCGCCACACACCGTTGGGTGGCTTGCGGAGTATAAATGTAGATGTAGATGTAGATGAAAAGGCTGAGCAGTCTCGTGCGCTGCCATCTACCCTACGAAAACTGAACCGAGTGAGGTGGCGCAGAGGTTAGCACACTGGACTCGCATTTGGGAGGACGACGGTTCAATCCCGTCTGCAGCCATCATGATTTAGGTTTTCCGTGATTTCCCTAAATCGTTTCAGGCAAATGCCGGGATGGCTCCTTTGAAAGGGCACGGCGGATTTCCTTCCCAATCCTTCCCTAACCCGAGCTTTCGCTCCGTCTCTAATGATCTCGTTGTCGACGGGACGTTAATCACGAACCAGCACCACCACGAAAACTGACTCTAATTGTATACGGCAGGCCACTTAAATTTGTGCACGCAACGGCCTGAGTGGTTAGTGCTAATTAACTCGAAAACCACGCAACGTGCCGAATTTTTTTCTTGACAGTTATTTGCCAGCACAACCTACTCTGCAACACACTTGCAAGCTTCCCAGTCTGTTTCCGACCACCCATTATAACTGACAGTTATCTGTTGTTTCTTGTTCTACTTATTGACTTTTGATTAAGAGCACTAAGAACTTCGCGAAAGTCGGTACTGTTCTCACTGAGAGTACGAAGTGTTCGGCGTCACAGTAAGTTGTAACTATCTGAACGCGGGTGAAGATATTGCAGTTAATGGAGGAGATCTCGTTAAAACGGGTTAAACGGGTTCCTCCGTGTTGCGCAGCGTAAATGGATTCTTAACTGGGGACGCGGCTCAGTGGGGCAGCCTCGCGCCTTGTTCGCCCGTAATGGAAAACCGAGGGCTGGAGCGGGCTGGCGACACCGTTTGACGTTATTAATGTTGCCGTAAATTCCGTGTCGCAGGGAGGCCGGCGTGGGGAGAAGTCGCAGTCGCCGCGCGGGCTTTTTAGGGCGTAATGGCGAAAAGAAATAACTTCTCTCCGAATATTACGTCTTTAATGCACTCAGGAATGAATTGTGCTTGGCGCTAAATAAGACGCAGTCGGGCGAAAATATTACGGAAAATATCGCGCAAATGCTTTCAGAATTACATTAAATTATTTTTAGATGAATTTATTAAATTTCTGAGAGGAGCAGGGGGTTGGAAAAGCGGATTATACATTTATTTTTTTCCCCTTTATTCCTCAAACTTTATTCTTAGGTCTCGAAAGGCCTTTGTTCCTTGATCCACTAAAACAGACGACTAACTTTTCTTTACAGGGTTGGATAATTTAAAGTCAATATAACTCTTTTCTTACTGTTTCTCTGCATGTTTGTTGTGCTCTACGTCTTACGTCACAATCCCTTTAGGTTTGGTACCGCAGTTTAGAAGCTGCTAGGTCAAGCTGCTTAACTGGAAAGGTTTTCTTCTTTCATAAGCACTCCCGCCTTTTCATCGCAATGAACCTGTTGTGCTTGATGCGTAAGTGCTGAGTGTAACTGGTTGTAATGGGAATTTGTAGTCCGTAATAGTCCGTTTATATTCTTGGTTTGACTGGGAGCAGACGAATCAAGCTGATGACACAATTACAGCTTCACAGTACTGTAATTAAACCTAGTGGAGTAACTTCAACACTTGAAAGCGTAAACAGTTGAACCGTGAATTGAATTTCAAAGAATATTCTTAAAAATTTATTTTATTTACTAGCGATTCATCAAGAACATTAACACATTTAATCACACTTTGTGAGCGTGGAAGTAGTTGTCAGGGAATAACTTATGAAATCAAAATGAAATTGCTTTTAACAAATGGGAATTTTGTTCCTAAAAGCCTTTTTTTTAATAAACAGATTTAGAATTATAAGCAGTAAGCACTCTTTAAGTATCAAGTTACAATTTATTCAGAGGCAGAAAGAAAATTTTTTTTGAGTGTATGAGCTTTCGGGCTGAGAACCTTGCCGCTCCCTTTTGGCACGGCCGTAGTCACGACCGCTCACAACTATCTCTGAAAGACTACACAGGTGCAAAACAGCAAAACACCAGCTTACCTTAAAGTAAAAGTTTTAACAATTCACACAAGCATACAAACTATGCACCCCGCAGGAGGGATGGAAATGGTACAAAACACTAAAAGTAAAAGATTAACTTGCCACCGAAGGTGCAACTTGATTTTAACTTCTAAGAAAAGTCTTACGGTGCAAGGGTGGCAACTTTATATACTAAAATGACCATTTAAATAAAAGCCCATGAAATGCAATCTTACAAAAAATTATACAAGGTTGGCCAAACATGCTCAAGATGAAAGGCAAGATAAAAACATATTTCAGGAATTAGGCCGTTACACTACAAGCAATAAATCCGTTAACACACAAAATCCGACGAACATGACAGAGGCAGCTGCAAACGACAGACAGGCACTAACAGCCTAACAAATGCGGACGAGAGACAGACGAGCAAGCTGGGGGGGGGGGGGGGGGGGGGGGGAGAGACTGACCAAGAAAATAAGTAAAATTTACCAAGAGTAAATCACACAACGTATCACCAATCACTTAACTTCTAATAAACTGCGATTTGTCGAGGTGAACTGGTGCAGCACCCCCAAATCGCTCTCACGAACCGTCCGCTGCCAGCCGCTTCAACGGACGCAGGAAGGCGCTCCGATCTTCCGTCTTTCCTGGTCGGCAACAAACGACCAACTGCCCGCTGCTCCGTCCGCGACTGGCGCTCCGTCGCGACTGCACTGCTGGTGCGTCTCCCACTCACTTCCAGACACACGACGGCGGAAATACTGGCTCGGACCCAACCATGCAGAGGAAACACGTCCACTGGCAAAACGACATCCTTCAGCAGGAAAGGACCGAGCTAAGCTCCATAAGATGGCAACTGAAGGGGCTCAGAAGCGCTCGGAGAACCAGTTACACCACGGCGTCGCAGCTCGCACCGGCCAGAATGATGTCGTGGGTTGACTCCTGTTGCTCTCGTGTCGACCGCAAAGCCACTACCCCTCGCTATGCTGCGAGGCCCACTGGACTTACGTGGCGACCTCACATGCTCCGACGCTCAAGACGGACAAGGCATCTTGTGTCTCAGTGCGCGACCGACCAACCGATCGACCCAACCGGCCTTAAAGGTTGATCCGAACGACAGACATACTGGCACTCCAGACGAAAGACAGATACCAACTGCCGCACAAACGCGGACGGGAGACAGGCCAGCAACTGGTGACGAGTGACTGACTCAGGCTCACTCCGACTGACCAACTGAGACTTACCCACTGGCGAGCTCATAGCGCCCGTTAAATGCACGTGAACAGGCTACCTTACCCCTTTCCCACCACAGGGAGACACCAAAGCTGCGATTGCCACAGCGCCGGCCACCGCCAACGGAGGGCGACTGCTTCACACTAGGCGCCGTGGTGCGCTCTTCAAAACAGCAAATTTTACCACGGCTCAACAGTATTTTCTTGGTAACTGATTCTCTGAAAATGGGATGTGACTGAGGTTGGGTAAAACACAGCACAAGCAAACTACAGCAAGCCAAGTCCCCTCCCCCCCACATCATTAGGAATAATGAATGAGGGTAAGTCATAAATGAGACAGAATATTCTAAACTAGAAGAAAAATGCTGCTATCGGAGCACAAAAACGCCAGTATCCTCATGTTTAATTAAAGGATTCTGGTAAGTGGGTTACCAGCTGCCTCATTCTACCTTCCTCAGTGTCTTTTAAAATTTTCCCAAAAATTTTGGCAATCGAACATATTCGCCCCCCCTAAACTGTAAGTCGTTCACATCGCATAGTCCTTCGCTGTCAATCGCACATACCCATCCACTCCCACTTGTCCATTCTCACTCACTCATCCAGCCTAACTCATTGTCATTGTGTCTTTGTGTGTCTCTCTATCACTGTCTCCTGTGTCACAGCCACAGTCTCCTTCGTTCTGTCCTTCTACTACTCTCTCCTCTCACTGTTCTTGTCTCCCTCTTGCTCTCGTTTACTGCTACCATTTCATTCTATCCTTCACACTGCTACTGTGTCTTCCCACTGTTACTATCTCTCTCTCTTCCTCGTTGTCATTGTCATAGACTCAGTTCTTCATTATCACTGTCTCTTACCCACATCTACATTCTCCTCTTCTTTATTCCTCTCCTACTGACACTATCTCCACTCATTTCCTAGCACTCTTCAGTCGCTGTCAACTATATTCCACTGGCACTGTGCCCCTCTCTTTCTCTCACACTGCCGTTGCCTCGTTCGAACATTCTATACCAGAGCCACTGTCACTATCTCCCAGTTTTTTCTGCTTTTCTGCCTCTTTCCAAAAATTTTTGGGGAAATTTTTAAAGGCATGGTATCCCTCTTCTTAATCAGAGTCTTTTAAAACAGGAACATGTTAGCTTTTTTGTGCTCTGGTAGAAGCATTTTTCCTCTGATTCCCTTCTTTCCTCTGCTACAGCAGGACATGTCACTCATATAAAAATAACTTTATGGGTCAGATTAATTTGGATTGTTATGAGAACTTGAAATAACGTAAAACTGATTTCATACCACAGACCGGATTTTAGGTGCACAAAGATTTTGCATGTGCTTCGATACTATAACATGGGGCTCTCAGAATCCTTCTGAGGATAACAGAGATACTTTACAGTATAGGTCTCCGTGCCGTGCTGCACCACTTAAATAACTATGTTCTTGTGTCAAACCGGATATTACGTGCGTATTTTAGGAATAGAAGTAACTTTGAACACTTGTATCGCAGAAACGGATAAAGGTATTAAGAAAAGTTTCAAGGTGATTCTGTATCGGGATCATAGGAAAATATTATAAAAATTGACTGTGCATAACCTTCTCGGAATACGTGGCTATCGACAGGGGATGTCAAATTGACTCCATATGTTACGATTTTCAGAAGGCTTTCGACACCGTTCCTCACAAGCGTCGTCTAACCAAACTGTGTGCTATGGAATATCTTCTCATTTGTGCGACTGGATTCGTGATTTCCTGTCAGAAAGGTCACAGTTCGTAAAAGACGGGAAGTCATCGAGTAAAACAGAAGTAATACCTGGCATTCCCCAAGGAAGTGTTATAGGACCTCTATTGTTCCTGATCTATATTAACGACATAGGAGACAATTTGAGTAGCCCTCGTAGATTATTTGCAGATGCTGCTGTCATTTACCGTCTTGTAAAGTCATCAGATGACCAAAACGAATTGCAAAATGATTTAGATAAGGTATCTATGTGGTGCGAAAAGTGGCAATTGACCCTGAATAAGGAAAAGTGTGAAGTTATTCACATGAGTACTAAAAGAAATCCGCTGAATTTCGATTACGCGATAAAACACACAAATCTGAAGGCTGTAAATTCAACTAAATACTTAGGGATTACAATTACAAATAACTTAGGTTGGAACGATCACGTAGATAATGTTGTGGATAGAGAAAACCAAAGACTGCGATTCATTGGCAGAACACTTAAAACGTGCAACCTATCTACTAAAGAACTGCTTACACTACACTTGTCCTACCTATTCTGGAATATTGCTGTGCGGTGTGGGATCCGTATCAGGTGGGACTGACGGACGAACTGAAAAAGTTCAAAGAACGGCGGCTCATTTTGTATTATCGCGAAGTAGGGAGGATAGTGCCATAGACATGATACGTGAGTTGGAGTGGCAATCATTAAAACAAAGGCGTTATTCGTTACGAGGGGAACTTCTCATGAAATTTCAATAACCAGTTTTCTACACGATTGCGAAAACATTCTGTTGGCTCTCACCTGCATAGGGAGAAATGATCATCAAGATAAAACAAGAGAAATCAGGGCTCACACCGAAAAATTTAAGTGATCGTTTTTACCGCGCGCCGTTAGAGTGGAACAGTAGAGAGACAGCTTGAAGGTGGTTAAAAAAAATCTTATGGGACTTAACTGCTAAGGTCATCAGTCCCTAGGCTTACACACTACTGAACCAAAATCATCCTAAGGACAAACACACACACCCATGCCCGAGGGAGGACTTGAACCTCCGCCGGGACCAGCCTCACAGGCCATGACTGGAGCGCCTTAGACCGTTTTTTTTTTTTAAATCTCATTTTGGTCGCTTTTGTTCGTTGCATCTGCTCGGGGCGCGGACGTCGTAAGACATCCATTTATGTTCGTTGTTGATCGATTGACTCAGTTTTTTTTATTACATACGGCACGTAACCCTCTGATCGAACACGCTGAGCTACCGTGCCGGCTATCGCTCGGCTAATCCGAAGGTGGTTCATCGAACCCTCTGCCAGGCACTTAGCAGAGTAACCACGTAGATGTAGATGTAGATTTAGAAATCCAGTAGAAGCAGTTTGTGGCCGAGGAAACATAGCAGTGTTAAGTATGACGAACCTATGATTGGCTCTAAAGGGAAACATTTATGAGAACTATTTAATCCTGTAGTAATTCAGGGAATAAAGCCACAGTAATTTTAAACTGCCATCCTTCATAAATTTTCATCGTGATCCCAATAATACTTGAATATTTTTCATATCTATGATAGTTTGGGGTCTACTGTCCATCCCAAGGGAACCGGGCAGGAGATATTCTCTGCTCAGGGCTGGGGGTCGTGTTGTCCTCATCATCAATCCATCCCCATCTCCGACGCGCAAGTCGCCCAATGAGCGTCAAATGCAATAAGTACTTGTCCTCACAGGCAACAATGCCGGGCGGTCATTTCCATTTTTAGGGTCTACTGTTAGAGTGAAATTAACAAGTTTTGTAGCAAAGACTTGAATGCTAAAATCTGAACGCTTTGGTCGATCTTAACGATCGATATTTCATACATGAGAGCATCATTTCAGAATTTTCATTTAAGCATCAGATCATCATTCCCTCCACGTAAAACACATAGAACGATGACAGCATGACACATAATTGAATCATTAGGTAATAGAATATTTGTTGTAAAGTTTAGTGCATAATAGTTACTCTTTTTCTTTATTTATTTATCAGAAAGCACATTGGTGCAAGGTTACTGGCCGTGGGATTCAAAGCTAAGAAGGAAATTGTATTGGTTTTATGTAAAAGAATTTAATTTTGTTATGTAATGGATATTATTGTTACTTTATTTAGAACGCGAAAGTGGTCAAGCATTGATCATTTAAATACTTTAAAATATAAAATAAAGTAGAATAAGCTGTAGCCAATCAGATGGACAGTTTCAGGAAAGGGAACTGCCCTAGTCAGTAGAGCGAGGATGTTCGGCGTGCGGGAAACGCGGCCGGGGACGGGCAGATGGATGGTGCGGGTGCAGACGTGAAAGTGGACAGTTCGGCTGGAGACATCAAAGGGACAGTTCGGACGCAGACGCTAAAGCGGACGGTCGGTAGGAACAACGGCTTAGAAAATTTCGCGGTGTGTGGCATCGCGATGAGCAGCTGCGCGCCTGGTGTGAACTCTAAATTTTCGCGTAGATAACTTGTACACTCCTGGAAATTTAAATAAAAACACCGTGAATTCATTGTCCCAGGAAGGGGAAACTTTATTGACACATTCCTGGAGTCAGATACATCACATGATCACACTGACAGAACCACAGGCACATAGACACAGGCAACAGAGCATGCACAATGTCGGCACTAGTACAGTGTATATCCACCTTTCGCAGCAATGCAGGCTGCTATCCTCCCATGGAGACGATCGTAGAGATGCTGGATGTAGTCCTGTGGAACGGCTTGCCATGCCATTTCCACCTGGCGCCTCAGTTGGACCAGCGTTCGTGCTGGACGTGCAGACCGCGTGAGACGACGCTTCATCCAGTCCCAAACATGCTCAATGGGGGACAGATCCGGAGATGTTGCTGGCCAGGGTAGTTGACTTACACCTTCTAGAGCACGTTGGGTAGCACGGGATACATGCGGACGTGCATTGTCCTGTTGGAACAGCAAGTTCCCTTGCCGGTCTAGGAATGGTAGAACGATGGGTTCGATGACGGTTTGGATGTACCGTGCACTATTCAGTGTCCCCTCGACGATCACCAGAGGTGTACGACCAGTGTAGGAGATCGCTCCCACACCATGATGCCGGTTGTTGGCCCTCTGTGCCTCGGTCGTATGCTGTCCTGATTGTGGCGCTCACCTGCACGACGCCAAACACGCATACGACCATCATTGGCACCAAGGCAGAAGCGACTCTCATCGCTGAAGACGACACGTCTCCATTCGTCCCTCCATTCACGCCTGTCGCGACACCACTGGAGGCGGGCTGCACGATGTTGGGGCGTGAGCGGAAGACGGCCTAACGGTGTGCGGGACCGTAGCCCAGCTTCATGGAGACGGTTGCGAATGGTCCTCGCCGATACCCCAGGAGCAACAGTGTCCCTAATTTGCTGGGAAGTGGCGGTGCGGTCCCTACGGCACTGCGTAGGATCCTACGGTCTTGGCGTCCATCCGTGCGTCGCTGCGGTCCGGTCCCAGGTCGACGGGCACGTGCACCTTCCGCCGACCACTGGCGACAACATCGATGTACTGTGGAGACCTCACGCCCCACGTGTTGAGCAATTCGGCGGTACGTCCACCCGGCCTCCCGCATGCCCACTATATGCCCTCGCTCAAAGTCCGTCAACTGCACATACGGTTCACGTCCACGCTGTCGCGGCACGCTACCAGTGTTAAAGACTGCGATGGAGCTCCGTATGTACGGCAAACTGGCTGACACTGACGGCGGCGGTAGACAAATGCTGCGCAGCTAGCGCCATTCGACGGCCAACACCGCGGTTCCTGGTGTGTCCGCTGTGCCGTGCGTGTGATCATTGCTTGTACAGCCCTCTCGCAGTGTCCGGAGCAAGTATGGTGGGTCTGACACACCGGTGTCAATGTGTTCTTTTTTCCATTTGCAGGAGTGTGTGTACTATGAATGGAGATCCATATTTGTAATAATTTCATGATCTTACATATTTTGGAATATTATTTTGTGTCGTTTATGGTTTCAGTGTGGTATCTGCGTTGGAACTATCTAACTGTGTCTTAGATTTAACATGTGTATTCGAATGAATGTCAACTGATTAAACACGATTCCTGGTGTGGACAAAGTAACACCGTCATGTAAGATGGGATGTTTATACATGGTAGTGTCAACTGACCTGCACAGTAGAGGTAATATCGCTAAACGGCACACCTTTGGGCTAACCACATGATTTTTATTTTTATCATCAAGTAAAAAACTTTATTTCAATGTTTCTACATTTCAGTCTGTCTCTGGAAACCCAGAGTGAATTGCACAAGCGAGCGGATGCAGCAACGATTCACAGAATTCTTCCAGATCAGGTTTCAGTAGAGATGTTTCAGACAAATTTCTAGTATGTGTGGTATGCATCAACTAAATCCCGAAAAATAAATCTTTTTAAATTGAACCAAATATGTTTTCCTGCGAATTTTCGGAAGGAAAAATGTAGTTGCGCTAAGACTGCATTCGTTAGATGTTCTTCGTGCTGTGAGTATATTTGCTTCGTTTATTTATACGACAAATACCATGCAACTTGTTATTCGAAGGAAACTGAGGACTTGTGTCACAAGTGAGTGAAAGACTCATTGCAAATCGACCAGGATTAAATTTTTAATCCTTTACTAATCCAAGAAGTTCCACAAAGTGATTATCATACAATTTTTACTATTCCCTATTGCTTTACTTGCGTTGTATTGACCTTCAGGTGACTATCAATTTTGAAACAGAAAAATGCAAATATGAAAAACCTGCAAAGGCATCTGGAAATCGAAGACAGGTTCGCCTCTTTGTAGTCAGATGCCTTTGGCGCTATACCAGCGGCACTTTCGATTAACAGTGCTTACTTCCTTTCGCGATTTCTAGGAAAATATGCTTTTGCAGACCCTGTGCATGTCATTGAATAATGCCCAACTTTCAATTATCTATCGATTGCACCAATTCTGAGTTAATTACACATCATGAACTTTAGGAGTAGATCTCTAAAACAAGATATTTTTCATCCAAAGTACCTTAGGCTTTCATTTTAGGTTGTACACAATCTACCTGCCTAGTACGAGCTGAATGAGTAGCCAGTGCTACCCATGCAAAGCTGGGGTAAGTCGCTGGTCTTCTATATATGTATTTCAAAGAGAGTGTATGTGTGTACGTCCCATGGATCGGTTTTCAATCACATTTGGCACAGAAACAGCAAGTCTCACAGATATCAGCGCTGTGGGGTTTATAACTAACTAGCTACAATAGGGGTGGAAATTTGGACAAAAACATGGTTTTTCCAGTCTCTGGTGTATAGACCGCACTGTGTGACAGCCATGTTATGTGCGGACAGTATCAGACTGCCAAATCCACCTGCTTTGCAGCACAGTCTAGATGTTGGGGGCAAGAAACAGTTGTCTGGGCTCTGACATTTAGGCTACCCACATGACACATGTGTTGTGTTGGAGTAGTACTGCCTGAGTTATAGACTTGCTTTGCATCGTGGCCTGCATGTCAGCGACAAACAAATGATTTTAAAGCCCTTGATGTGTATCCTGCATTGCATGACTGGCATGTTGTGGGAGTAGTATTGGCCTGCTTTATTGAACATTGTTGCAGGAGCTATAAGTGCTGATGAGCATGGCTTGGGATAGTTTGAGGTGGTGAGAGGAGGGGATGGATGCAGTGAGGGTGAGGTGGAAATGGACAGAGAGAGGGGAGGAGAGGGAGATGCATGACAAAAATGGAAGTAGTAGAGGGGTAGTGGGCTGGTGGTAAATAAGACGGGGAAGTAGAAATGGAAAGAGAGAGTGGGACAGGGATATGGCCAGAGGGAGGAGGGATGAAGATAGAGGGAGGGGTGGAGGAAATGGGGAAAGGGAGGGGGAGGTGGAGGTGAAGAGACATAGTATGAGGAGGAGGATGAGATAGAGGTGGGAGGATGAGGTAACAGACAGAATGAGGAAGAGGTGGACACATAGAGGGGGGAGGAAGAGGAGGTGTGTTCAGTATATGTGTAGAATGTACACTTGTGTGAAACTGAAGGGAAAAGGTTAGTTCTGCCTATAAAAAAACATTATGAGACAGGTTTCTCCTTCAAAAAATTGCGTGTGTAGAATGTACACTTGTGTGAAACTGAAGGGAAAAGGTTAGTTCTGCCTATAAAAAAAAAATTATGAGACAGGTTTCTCCTTCAAAAAATTGCGTTTGAATGTAAGTTTGTTTGTGAGAAGGTGGTGTTACACATTGCAAAATGTCTACCAGCGCTCTCATAATTTTTCACGACACTGCTGCATTCATTGATCGAAACTACACAACTATGGAATCAATGTGTTCAGCAGGGCCATAACACCATGCCAGGTCTCAATGCCCCCACATGAATAGGTTCCAAGAGGACAGACATTTTGTTTGCCCTGCTGTACAGGGACGTAAAGTGACATCATGTACATTCAGTCAGAAATGGAAGTTGTTTACTTCAAGATAAATAACCACACATGCAGTGCGACGAGGTCTGGACCTACACAGATGGTCAGTATTGCTACAGCTTCCCTTCGAATAAGAGCAGAGAGGTGGGTCGACACTGGTGTGCCAAGAACGGTACACCTAGTAGTTGCAGCACTCTGCTTTTGCAGACGAAGTCTGGTTTTACTTACAGCACCATGTGTGAAGGCTCCAGGCAAATAACACTTTTAGAGGTTGCAGTTGTTTCAAAGAAAATGCCGTTTTTGCATGCTGTGCATTGAAATTTTTATTTTTATTTATGAATCCAGAAGCGTTTCGCCTTTTTTACAAGGCATCTTCAGTGGGTGTCCTGAAATATTAGATGAATTATCCATTTTTACACATAGTTTATGGTTTCACATCTAGGTTATAGATTTAAATACAGTTCCTTAAGTTTTTTTTTTATGAAATGGAAAGGTAGGTATAGGTAACTTCTAATTCATTGCATCTAACCAAACTGCTTTTTCTCATCTGGCAACCAGGTGGACATCTTAAAGATCACTTTCAGCTCACTGTTTACCTTACTCATCACTGTAACTGCCATTTTTCAATGCAGAGTGTAAGATGGCAAGAACTATGCCCCTAACATGAAGTCATTAAAGATCACCTAACTCACGTTCAGTGAACAGTAGGGCTGAACAAAAAATGACTGACAAAGCACAATGCATCTTGTAGAGTTTGTAGTATGGACATATTGGAATAATTAATGTCGAGCGATGGTTTTAAAGTAATTCACACGACATGAAAACTTTGTGGAAACGAGTCGATTTACTGGACTCTAGTTTACCCCAGAGAAGCATTTAGAGTCGACCATGGCCGGCTGGGGAATGGCGAAGGGAAGTGACAATAGGCAGCTTAGGACGGCTCAAGCTCTGAGAAAGTGGTAACGTGGCACGGCCTCCAGCCGCCTTAAGATGAGTGGCAGTGAGTGGGTGGTTGACCCCGACTCCATGCTGGTGTACTGGGAAACAGACAGAGAACTTGTATGCCTGTTGATAAATGTCCGTCATCCTGTTTTCTGTGAAACATGCGAGAAAGCCGCGCAAAGCTACAGCGGAGTGGTCAACAGAGGTCAAAATATGCGTGTTCGTGACTATAGCAACTTCACGCTGAATTCACGGTCCACAGAGCCTGAAGTAAATCAGGTGAAGAGCGACAGCATAAAATATGCCGGCCTCCGATGGGAACGCAGGACCATGGAATTAGAAGTACTCTCCTGGGAGTCAGAATCCGGAAAACTTGGTGTTTGTGCAGATGCTAACCTTGATGGGTGGCCTGGGAGGAGCTATATAACAGAAGTTGAGAGGAAGGGAAATTTTGTGGGAATTTGTTCACTCCCGAGATCAGGCATTGGTCGGCGCTGGGAAGTAACACATAATTAATGTGACTTGCGCTGCAATTGGCGTAAGCGATTTTGCTGGAGAGGAAACCGAGGTGAAGAGCGGACTGTGAGAAGTCTCCGTAGTGGTCTTCTGTTCCCAGCTTGCCTAGAGTGCAGACGTGGCGTTCTTTACTCAGCTTGCCTGAGAAAGAGTGAGCATCTCTGCAGTTTAGGACTTAGCAAATGGTATGATTGAGCTTGGAGACAGAAAGTTTTGGTTCAGCTATGTACTGAGCAAGATAGCTAGGAGTGAATAGACGAGCGCAGCCTTGCAGCACCATGAGGTCGGCTGACGTCCACACAACGACTCCGCTCTGCCACGCTGTATTCGGTGATATTGCGCCCGCTCCGGCCACTGATTAATTTGTTGGATCATGTCGGCAAAGTTTCCAAGAGGGTCTCATGGGCCGTGTATTGTAGAATTCTTCTCGCACTTCGCATTACGCCTGGGTCAGTCGATAGGAATTACTTTTGAGTTATCGCGCTTTACCCCTTGCAAACGCAATTTATTACCACTGCCTGATAGGAGAGTATTGTAATGTGATGACTGAAGGTCGGGAGTTAAAATAAATTTGTGCTAATCGACTGCATCTGTTTTCAATCAAGTAGTTGAAATCCCAAGTCACTTTCTTAATTAATTTTATGTTCAACATTTGCATCTGGTGTTCAATAGCTGAATATAACATCAATGTGCACCCATTTTAAATTAAAAGTGATCAATTCTGAAAAAATTAATGTCAACACTGCCACCGCAGTTCAATCAGGAGTCTCAGGGCCATATTACTTTTTTGCGTTATCCGATATTGCGGCAGTTTTGCACTCTCTGTTGATATGTTAGTCAATTAGTTGGAGTGAACACACGCCAAAACTAGCTAAGTGACAGGTGGGGTGTTACAAGAGTTTCATTTGATTTTCTACGTGTTACCAAAATTCTCAGTTTTCTGCATTGAACTGTTTTGTGAATCTGTGTGAAAGAGATTTCTTAAAAATATAGCAATAAAAATAAAATAAATAGTAATTTTAAATAAAATAAATAGTAAAAATAAATAATAAAAATAATAGTAAATAGTAAAAATAAATACTAAATTTTATTTTATTAAAAAACTTTTATAAATATTTCTTAAGAACTAACACAATATTCGCCTTACCTCTGTTGTTGGTAACAGATTACGTAAGTGGAGAGAAAGTGATGGTGTGGAATATGTATCCTTACCAATAATGACATCACTTGCTGATCAATAAAGAATAATGTAAAACTAATTATAATCATTTTAATTTTCCACTTGTTCTTGGTTCCTGATGAAGTACAGTCTTCTCATAGCAAAGGTATTTGTAAATTTTAGTGTTACATACAGCGTTCTTTCATCGTTACATTCCTCCCAGTTCAAAAAGTACGTCGGCCAAAAGTATATATGGCGTGCAATGGGTAGATGGTGCAGATATTTTTACGTGTGGTACCTTAATGTGAACACACGTAAGTGTGTTAGTTGATTTTTTTCTGCATTGAACAGTCTTTACACAGATTCGTCGCAAACTTCACGAACTGCGTGTTTACTGCGTGGTCATAACTGCACCACTACGTGAACTATGCCTATCAGGCTAGAGTAACTGTTTTGTTTCCACGTGTCCACACTTTGAACACCTGACTTGCTGACTGAGGGAAAATAACCATTAATGACTTGCTTTTGCCACATGCACTTGGAGGTACTAACCAACATGAAAACATAGGACTTGTAGTAGCTATAATTAATAGTCTGAAAATGACGTAAATACTGATGTAATGTTTTTAAGTACACTGTCCTCATCACCAACTGAAATACCTGAACTTATGCCCTTTACGCCCTATATGCAATGTGAGAAATGTTATGGCATCTCTGCAGCGACAATCAGAAGAGACCACAGCTCAATGTAAATATTAAATACGGCAGAAAACGAATCTACAGCCTTATCCATTACTTCAGAGATTATTTTTATGCCAATAACATTCAAAAGAATTGACTTCCTTGTCAGCCATGTGCCTTCAGATACGGCAGGCGAGAACATTATCAGTTATTTCCCTTGTAACACATATCCCACACTATACTTGACCAGATTGTTTTCGTCATTGTGAAACGTGCTCAGCACCTGGCATTGTCGTAGAGTCTTGAGGAATTGGGGGGGGGGGGGGGGGGAGAGCCACTGGACACACAACAGGAGCACCTCTTGGCTCACGAACTCTAAGACAGCTGAAGCAGCACGCAATGACTTACCGGTAGGTACAGTGCGTCACCTAGGCTCAGGTCAACTCCCTGGCGACAAAGGTTCAGGCTACTGTTGCTGCCAGGGGTGCCAATTCCATCTTCTAAATCTCAAGCGCTGAACAGCTGTAAATCATCTACAAATTTTATCACAAATTCTTCCTACTATATACCCATAATTAGCAAAATTTCGTTATTATCTATCATTCCCAGTGCCACAGTTTGAATGGTTAGCAATGTACACGGTGGTGCAAATAAAAGTGGTCCGGGCGAGTGGATGCTGTTGCTGTTGTTGTCTTCAGTCCTGAGACTGGTTTGATGCAGCTCTCCATGCTACTATATCCTGTGCAAGCTTCTTCATCTCTCAGTACTTACTGCAACCTACATCCTTCTGAATCTGCTTAGTGTATTCATCTCTTGGTCTCCCTCTACGATTTTTACCCTCCACGCTGTCCTCCAATGCTAAATTTATGATTCCTTGATGCCTCAGAACATGTCCTACCAACCGGTCTCTTCTTCTTGTCAAGTTGTGCCACAAACTCCTCTTCTCCCCAATTCTATTCAATACCTCTTCATTAGTTATGTTATCTACCCATCTAATCTTCAGCATTCTTCTATAGCACCACATTTCGAAAGCTTCTATTGTCTTCTTGTCTAAACTATTTAACGTCCACGTTTCACTTCCATACATGGCTACACTCCATACAAATACTTTAAGAAATGACTTCCTGACACTTAAATCTGTACTCGATGTTAACAAATTTCTCTTCTCTTTCTTTCCTTGCCATTGCCAGTCTACATTTTATATCCTCTCTACTTCGACTATCATCAGTTATTTTGCTCCCCAAATAGAAGAACTCCTTTACGACTTTAAGTGTCTCATTTCCTAATCTAATTCCCTCAGCATCACCCGACTTAATTTGACTACATTCCATTATCCTCGTTTTGCTTTTGTTGATGTTCATTTTATATCCTCCTTTCAAGACACTGTGCATTCCGTTCAACTGCTCGTCCAAGCCCTTTGCTGTCTCTGACAGAATTACAATGTCATCGGCGAACCTCAAAGTTTTTATTTCTTCTCCATGGACTTTAATACCGACTCCGAATTTTTCTTTTGTTTCCTTTACTGCTTGGTCAATATTCATGTTGAATAACATCGGGGAGAGGCTACAACCCTGTCTCACTCCCTTCCCAACCGTTGCTTCCCTTTCATGCCCCTCGATTCTTATAACTGCCATCTGGTTTCTATACAAATTGTAAATAGCCTTTCGCTCCCTGTATTTTACCCCTGCCCCCTTTAAAATTTGAAGGAGAGTATTCCAGTCAACATTGTCAAAGGCTTTCTCTAAGTCTACAAATGCTAGAAATGTAGGTTTGCCTTTCCTTAATCTATTTTCTAAGATAAGTTGTAGGGTGAGTATTGCCTCACGTGCTCCAATATTTCTGCGGAATCCAAACTGATCTTAGCCGAGGTCGGCTTCTATTAGTTTTTCCATTCGCCTGTAAGGAATTCGCGTTAGTATTTTGCAGCTGTGACTTATGCTACATGACAGTGTGAGTGTGTAACACCGAAAATACAGATAAAATGCCTTCTGCATCGTCCAAAATTTTCGCTGCTTGATATCGGTTCATAACGTGTACTGTACTTCTGATTCTAAAACTGAAAGCTTTATTACAGAAACTATAGTATGTAAATGATGTAATGTTGTCTTTATTTTTGACTGTATATAATTCATTGTAATTATAATGAAAATATTCTAAACTTAGTCTAAATGTATCGATAGCAACGACGAAATGGCAGTGGCTGAGCCGCTGTTTATCTTTGCATATGGACAGCCTCTGTCGCGCTGCGAGCAGAGAGGAAGCAGATCAGCTTGAGTCATGATAGAGTGCGGAAGTGTTTGTTGGTTGCTCCCGCAGACGTCGTGTGCAGTTGTGCTCTCACCAGTGTAGACGCACCTACTTCGTTAACCCGCAAGTATTGGAGAGCACGGTAGGAGTGGACAGGCGCAGGAAGCTGCATTTCCAACTACTGCCTGTCCCATAATTATCCATGGCTCTGGAGACGGCTCGGGGCTCTCACCGAACAGCAGTAGCAGCAACAACGGCAGCTCAGCATTGTTGTCGGCTAAATACTTCACCGTCTGCACAGCTAAAACATCTTAAGACTTAACTGACAGATATGTTACTGTAGAGGCTTTACTCAGTATGACTAACTTGTACACTAACCGGCAATAGTTAAAACTTGTAGGGCATCGGTGTTGTCATTGTCCTCAGACATTATTATCAAGCAGGGTTCTTCTCCTTTCCATGCAACTACCAAATGTCGTAAATATATGAAAATTGATTAACTATTTACCTCCAGTTTTGTCTGTTTCCTAATGACCAGTTTCAGTCTAAATTTTCTGACTCAGTATCTGTTCATTCTTGTATTGCATAACAGAAGCTTAATTAATTTTCAATCTGAGTATTAACTTCATTTCACTGCCAAAACTAATAAATGAAGATAAATCACAAATTAAGAGTGTGCAGTTCCATTTATTCAGTATTTAGCTTAACGAGTGACTTCTGGTACCTTGGTATGTATTTTATTGTTGTTATTTTAAAAGTAAAATCAGTTGCTCATTTGCTTGAAGTAAATTTAATTCAGTCTTTCAATAATCAAAAGCAAATTGCTTCCCCTTGATTAAATTTTGCATTAAGTTTCACTGAGGTTACTGAAAGTATTTTTTTTACGTAACATAGTTTTAGTTACATTTATTTAACAAGTAACTTCATTTAACTTTACTGTCAAAATTTAGGATTTCAGAATAACTGCAAACTCAGTGCTTTCTGATTCATTTATATTCACGTGAACTGTTGTGTTGTGGAAAAGCGTGACAACTTTCTGTTGCCACGTCAGTGATTATTTACTTGAATTTCTTTGCCATTACCTTCCTTAAGAATGCTGAAAATTCATTGCCCTAGCGACCGTTTAATTATCTCCTTCTTAGCTAATCACTGTTTTCTTGTATTATCAATAATTTTTATAGTAAATATTACCTAGTAATCTTTTACCCCCTGTGTGGCTCGTGAGCGACTGCAGTATAATCCACCCAGTTCAAAATTATCGTCAGTATTTAGACAAGATTTAGAACAGACCGTTCCTTCAGAAGGGTCTGTTGTATACTTCCCTCCAACGAACTGGTGTTATTATCCTTCGGTAACGATAGCCTTGCTCAGTGTAAAAATTTCATTAGGAATATGCGATCACGGTCAGTTATATCGCAGTTCAGTAGGCCGGTTAGGAAGGGAGAGGTTCCAAGTGGAGCAGAGCCAAGGGTGCAATGATACAGTAGAGGAGCAGCTGTTCGTTGTGGAAAGTTACGTGACAACAAAGTCGTGGAAACGGTGTGGTCAGTTTGCGAGCTAACATCCCAAAGATGTTCGGGCTTAAATGCGGTTCCTCTTCGTCGAAATGCCTTGGCTCAAACTCGTCTAGGGGTTGAACCGCAGGTGTCGCATCACACTTGTGACCCTTTGGTTAAATTGTCTGGCTGATGGTAAGTTTGAGAAATACAAATTTAATATAACATATAATAACAGTAATAATAATATCGGGAACTAAATTAACGACTCATGAACGATGTAGGCCACACAGTTGCGATTTGGTTAGAATAATGTTTATTCAGAAAGCAAATTAATAGCGAAAGTGGTCGTATTTAGAATTACTATTACATTCGAGCGCATATCCATTTGACACAGTCGGATCATTCACAGTCTCATCGTGCGTTAAAAGTCCAACGCTCCAACTCGGTAATTACACGAAACGTTAGAGTTCACACCAGGCTCGCGGCTGTTCACCGCTCAGAGACTAAGTCCCACGATACCACACAACGCGAAATTTTCTAAGGCGTTTCACTTCCTATCTGCCTAAGACCGACCGTCCACTTTCGCGTCTGCGTCCGAACTGTACTCTTTGGTGTCTCCAGCCGAACTGTCCTCTTTGGTGTCTAGACCAGAACTGCTCTCTTTCCGTCTCCGATCACGTTTCCCACACCCCGAACGTCTTCGCTCAACTGACTAGCGCAGTTCTCTTTCCTGAAGCCGTCGATCTGATTGGCTACAGCTTATTCTACATTACTTTACATTTTAACATATTTACATAATCAAAGTTCGACCACTTTCACGTTTTAAATAAAGTAACAAAAATATCCATCATAATAAATGTTAAATTCTTTTACATAAAACCAATACAGTTTCCTTCTTTGAATGTCACGGCCAGTAACCTTGCACCAATGTGCTTTCAGATAAATAAATAAAGAGCAAAAGTAACTACTAAGCACTAAATTTTACAACAAATATTCCATTACATAATAGTTCAATAAGGTGTCATGCTGTCATCGTTCAATGTATTTTGTGTGGAGGAAATGATGATCTGATGCTTAATTGAAAATACTGATAATTTAAATTTACTATATCCTTTAAGCAAGTGAAGTTACGGAGGTGATATTTACAACATTCGTCATTTTAATGATGTGCTTCTATATGAAATGTAGGTCGTTAAGATCGAATAAAGTGTTCAGATTTTAGCATTGAGGTCTTTGTTACAAATCTTGTTAGTTTCAATTCAACAGTAAATCCTAAACTAATACAGATATGATCAGTTTAGTACTGCATTTCCTTTCCTCTGCTGTGTTTCCTTATACCCTGGAACCCTGTTCACTGGGTCAATATTTTTTGCACCACCCTGTTGAAGTAGATAATCTTCCATAATGCCAGTTTTCACGATTTTTGTGCTCCTTCTCAAGATTTATCTGCTTATAAAAATTGCTCACAAAATACACCAAAACGTGGTTCATTACATCAAATGTCACTTGCCATGAACTCTAACCCTGTATAGGACTATTTAGCCTGTGCGACTCTGTGCCAGTGGTGGCTGCGTTTCTCGTTCCGTCTGCCACTTTTATAAATGAGGCAATTGCGTGCAGCGTAAGTAGCTACGGAGCTCTACAACAAGAAATGAATGACCAAATAATGAGAGATAACAGCGTCTGTTACGGCACCTGCGGGAAATAAATTCCTACACATCACAGAAAAAGGTCGATTTACGTAACAACGTTGTGATACCATTTCTGAGGTTGGGGCTACATTATGTCTTAGCGTTGCGTGTAAAACGTACTAAGTAAAACTTGGAGACAAGTAGAGCGTGAAGAGACATTCCAATGTAATGCCTGTCCTGCTGTTAACTAGGACACAGAATATTAGTAATGGAGATGAGAATGTCATATGCTTCAAAATGTTTATTATGGTTGATATTAAAGAAAATACTTCGTTGCTATCAAGGAAACTATAAATGCATTCTGGCTGTCAAGTAAACTTCAGTGTTATCTAGGCAGAGTAAATATATTATTGCGATTGATCTCGCTATGAAGCAGTTTCTAGATCATATCTGTTCTTTAAATTATGCTTGGTAAGCGTAGATAGTGTACAGAGAACAGAGGAACTGTTTCTGTCTTGCGTTTAGGGTCGACTGGAGAGGAAGTGAGATGTGTTTGCAGAGACTGTGTAAGTTTCCATTTTGCATGGCTGCTGGAGGGCATTAGTTTCACCTTTTGAGGAGAGAAAAGGAAAGAAAACGGGTTTGGTCTTTAGTGTCATTCTTTCCCTTCCTAAAAGACGTGGAGCTGTCGTAGTTATCGGTAGGAGCTCTACAGTAGGTTCTCGTGTATAGGAAACAATGAATGCTAAACAGGTTTCGGAGAACACTAAAAGTCGTATTTATACAGATAACTCATGATGCAGACATTACTCTCTCCCTCTCTCTCTCTCTCTCTCTCTCTCTGTCTCTCTCTCTCTCTCTCTCTCTCTCTCTCTCTCTCTCTCTGTCTCTCTCCCCTCCCTCCCTCCCTCTCTCTCTCTCTCTCACACACACACACGCACACACACACACACACACAACACACCTATTCTGGCGATATTCCAATTCACCCTTGAGCTGGTCAACATATCGTGAGGCATGGATGTTACTATGACGTCAATTTTTCTGCTCAGTAATGCTGAGACCTCGGACATTGGTGTCTAGTAACCCTGGTCCTTGACATAACCCAAATGAAGGAATCCAGCGGTCTTATGTCCGGAGACGGCTGACGCCAGTTTATGGGACCACCACGCCCTTCCATCTTCGTTGAAATGTGTCCAAGTAGGCACAAGCATCTAATCCCCTATTAGGTGGCGCACAGTCCTAGCGGCTGAATCTGTGACACAACAAATAACTGCAACATATCAAGATAGGAATTGGCTGTGATGCAACATATCAAGATAGATACTGGCTATGATTGTCTTCTCACTGAAGGAGAAAAGTCCTATGATTTCATTGTGCATAAAGATCACAACACACATTCTTCTCAGGACTGTCTCTGATGGTCTCACAGTGTGGGGATTCTCGGATCCCCACATCCTAAAATTGGTTCGGTTGGCAACACAGTTCAAATGAAATGTGGTCTCATCTGAGAAAAGGACACATTTCAGATAGTCATCATCTTTCTCAGTCTCAGCCAGCTCGTCAACAGCAAACACTGTAATCTGCTGGTTGGAGGGACTACATATTCTTGACTTGGTACAGACGGAAAAAGAGTTGTTTATGTAGGATGCGATGCAGTGATATCTTCAGAAACTGCAACTTACGTGATGCCCTGCGGACTGAGTTCTTAGGGCTTCTCACGAAGGCGTCTCTCACTGCCTGAATTATTGCGCACTAGATCCAGGCGTGCCTGTCCTAGGGAGATTAGAGGCGCTTCCTCTTTCCTTAAACGTCGCATACCAAGTCATGATGCTTTTACATTCGGGTGGCTGTCTATGATGTGCGGTATGGAATTTTCTCCAGAGTATTTGCGGTGACTGTCTCGTGATATCAAAGAACACATTCAGCTTTCTCCTGGTATGAGTACACGTCGTTTGCAAATGGTGTCCGATTCCGCTGTTTTTACATCACTGGGCCCTGTGTAACACAATAGATTTAATGCTGTACTGATTTATTTTGCCTTTTGTTTGATGTTTAATGTCATAACGTTGAGTTTCTGTAAATGCTTTGATTGCATTCATAGCACAATAGTGTTCGTTTCTTTCCTTAGTCAAAACTTTGCTGTCGAGGTTTGATTTTATGCAATATAATGTATCTATCATTTAAATCCTTTGTCTCATTTGGAGGGAACAAAACTTAATGTATATAATTTCAATTTTGCTTAAATAATTTTTTTGTAGGAATGTCAATATGTGCAAAGGTTCTGTTTTATTTAATATGTTTGGTTGCTGTTACGTAAACTGCTGACCTTCACTTAGGGTTCTTAGTTATTTTGTATGTAAATGGTGTTGTGGTTCCCCTCGGGAACGGAAGCATGTACCGCGCGCAAAATGTGGTGGGCATGGATAGAAACGTGGAACCAAGAGTCAGTCGGGGACGAGCTACTAAACAGTCAACTGCTCCGGTAAAAGTTGTGAATTCTGCTGGTCCCTAGATAGGCTTTTTCGTGTCGCTTTCCAATGCCTCTGTTGGATGGATAAAAAGCGGGAACTATTCTGGAGTTGGTACGTATCATCGCCATTAAGAAATGACAGAGTTCAGCATTTCCGCCTGCAAATTCACCCACCGACATGCACTCGCCACCATGTTGCGCAATCACTAAAAAGGAACCAAGCAATTGTAAATATGTAAAGCGAAGGATCAGCTCATTGGATGTTTTAGAGTGCTCAAATATAAGGTAACTTATAATTGAAATGCCTTGATTTTTTACTTATTACCTCTCAGGTTCCTCTCCATTTGCACAATGATTACGGAGTGTCCTTGTTGTTGAAAAAATGAAAGCCTCAAAGCCAAACAGTTAATTAAATAATGTTGTTTTATATTTGGTAAGAAGGGAGTATTCATATTTACTGTGGATTTTTTAAAATTGTGGGAGGTAGTAAATGTAGCTTTGTGAAAGCCTCCCAGTGATTGAAACAGTCGAATTTGAAGTTTTGTGGACTTTCAAAATTACTTAATTAATCATTGACTTGAAAGTAGAAGACTGTAGTAATAAACACAATTTGCTGTTACTTTTAAAAATTAAAAGTTCTTAAAACTGAGGCTTATAAAGTTTTGCCTAGTTAATGATCATAGTGCTGCCTGCTGTACAATTTAAAAGATGAGTCAGTTTCTTACAAATTTGTCAATATTGTGTCTCGCTGCAGAAAAAATCGTGAACTACTTTCGTGGAAAGCTATATACTCATGTTTACTAAGTGCTTGTCTCTCTTGTATATTGGAAGTGCATATTAATAGTATAACAGGATCCAGAATTTGTCTATTGCGCTAATGCTAGGTAACAAGTAACAGAAAGACTACTATCTATGAAAACAGTAACTTCTTTATTCAAAGAACAGTGAGAAATAATTTTTTAGTGAACTCCATTTAATAAATAGAAAGATGTTTAGTAGTTAAAGACTTAATCTATGCACAATAACTAATTATGCTGTGAACCATATTCATATTTCATGTCAGATAGGAATATGTTTGAAAAGTAATATTGAACCTATTTCCAATTTACGATTCTACGGTGAATATTAATAGTAACTTTATTGAGACCATTCAGTTTGACTAAGTCCTCAAGGTAATAGTGTGTTTCGTTATCTGTTGTATTTATGCAAATAGTTTGTTCTGCTCTGTTAGCTCCAACCTTAACGTGAACATATGCAGGTGCCAGAGTTCATTGCACTCTCGTGTGCCAAAGTATAGGCTGTGTTTCCCCATTGAAGTTACTTAGTTTCAGTTTCTTGAACAAGAAGGTTACTCATTCTAATGCCTAATTAGGCTGGCGACGGTTTGTAAGTAGGCTATTTAGGTTTTTTTATTGGTAACGCCGCCGCCACGTAGCGCTCTGTATGAAAATCACTGGCTGTGCTGTGTGCAGTCTGTGGCGGGTTTGCCATTGTAGTGTTGGGCAGCGGCAGCTGGATGTGAACAGTGCGTAGCGTTGCGCAGTTCCACTGCTGGCGGCTCACCTCCAACTGCGCAACGCTACGCACTGTTCACATCCAGCTGCCGCTGCCCAACACTACAATGGCAGACAACAATGCAAACCCGCCACAGCCTGCACACGGTACAGCCAATGATTTTCATACAGAGCGCTACGTGGCGGCGGCGTTACCAATAAAAAAACCTAAACAGCCTACTTACAGGTTGTTATTATCATTTGGACACTGTGGATAGGTAAATTATTGTTTGTTACTGTTTTAATATTTACGTAATCCTAACTTTCACTTCCGATAACCCACCTCCGTTAGGTATATCACGGTCAACACAACTAAATTCCTTTCAGAGGGTAACACTGCTCTGCTTCGTTATACAGCAATTACTTTAATAATAAATAATTTCATTTATACGAACTGCCTCCAGCTTTGAGGTTATGGTATAAACAGTGGCAGGCGGTAGTGTTATACCTGTAACAAACAAAGAAATAGCAAGTATGTATGTATACAAAAACTTGAATACGTCACGTGAAGTTCAAGGTAAAATGTATTTGTCTATGTGTCATATTTTATGCCTTATGAATGTTTGGAATCAGAGATTTCGTTGTGGAAGCGTAATAGGACTGCTATGTTGTCAGTACATACTGATGGCGGTGGTATCGCGTCCGGGGAGTATAGGAGGGCAGTGCATTGGCGGAGCTGTCATGTGATTCACGTGGAAAGGTGTCCGACCTGATTATGGCCGGAACAGACGCATGGGACATTCCATTTCGGATATCGTTGGAGAATTCAATATTTCGACATCCACTGTGTCAAAAGTGTTCCGAGAATACCAAATTTCATGGCATTGCGTCTCACCATTGAGAACGCAGTGGCGGACGACCTTCGCTTAACGACGGAGAAGAGTGGCGTTTGCGTAAAGTTGTCAGTGCTAACAGACAAGAAACACTACTTGAAATAACCGCAGAAATTAATGTGGAACTGCGAGAACGTATTCGTTAGGACAGTGCGGCGAAATACGGCATTAATGGGGTATGGCAGCAGACGACCGACACGAGTGCCATTGCGAACAGCTCAATATCGCCTGTAGCGCCTCTCCTGGTCTCGTGACTATATCGATTGAATCCTAGACGACGGTAAAACAGTAGCCTGGTCAGATGAGACGCGAGTTCAGTTGGTAAGAGCTGATGGTAGTGTATGTGTGTGGCACACACTCTACGAAGCCATGGACACGAGTTGTCAGCAACGTACTATCCAACCAGGTGGTAGCTCCATGATGGTTTGGATAGTGTTTACATGGAATAGCCTTAGTGCACTGGTCTGTCTGAACTGACTATTGACTGGAAATCCTTATGTTCGGCTACTTGTTCCCAAACAACGATGGAATTTTTATATATGACAGTTCACCATGTCACTGGACCACAATTGTAAGCGACTGGATTGAAGAATATTATAAGGAATTCGAGCGAATGATCTAACCACCCAGATCGGCCGAAATGAATCCCATCGAACATTTATGCGACATAATCGAGAGGTCAGTTCGTGCACAAAATCCTCTACTGGCCACACACTCGCAATTATGGACGGCTACAGAATCAGCATGGCTCAATACTTTTGCAGGGGACTTCCAAAAACATTTTGAGTCCGTACCATGTATGGCTCCTGCACTACAGCGCCCAAAAGGAGGTCCGGCACGACGTCATGAACTATCTTTTGTCACGTAAGTGTACAGGGTAGCAAATAAAAGTCTCACGTAATCCAACAGGAGGTAGTACTGGTCAAAACTAGAAAAAAAGTTCCTAACACCAACACCAACACCTGTTGAGGTATGGACCAATCTGACGTCTTATACCGATGTGTTACGCAGAAGTAGACGCTAGAGGCAGTGCTGCATCTTGTATCATTTTTTTTCGCAGTGAATCACGCACTCTTTTAAATACACCTGGCTCCATTCGGATTGTGCCGAATGCAATGGCCACATGTCTGTATATGTATGATGGGCTGGGTATAAACCAGTGCCCATAAAAGTACTCATAGCCAGAGCTCCAAGGGATTCAGCTGCGGTGAACCGGGAAGCTACGCTACTGGAACTCATCGATCAGCCCATCACCCATTTAACGGTTCTGTGTGATTCTCACGATCCGCAAAAAATACAGTGGTGCCTCGTCGTGCATAAACCAAAGTTACTGGCTTTTTGCAAAGGCAAAGTTCTCAAATAGTAAATAAATTCAATGCGCAGAGATCGATAATACGCAACACATACCCCTCGAGACTACGCATACGTTACAAAAACGTGTGATCAGTGCAAGCTAAACAATCTGAATCGAACCAATCGTATTTGAAAGAGAGCGTGATTCACAGCGAAGAAGGGCCGAAGAACGTGTCCGGATGCATGGTAACATAGTGGAGCGTTGCGTATCCTGTCCGCTTCTATGTAACAGATAGATGGATCTGAGAGGGCAGATTGAGTCCTAGCTTAACAGGTATTAGTTTGCGGATGTATGTTTATAGGAAATTTTCTTCTAGTATTGATCAATAATACCTCCGGTATGAATATGTGACACTTTTTGTAAACATCCATTGTATGTTGTGATCATTAGCAGTCCTGTTAGGCTTTCATAACGAACACATGTTGCTTTTTGTAGCTGCTGAACTTTTACCATCCAGTTTAATGCCTGCATCATGAATGATCTGCATAAATACAATTTCTACTGTTCTCCGAAACCTAATTATCATGCATTGTTTTATAAGTGCTAAATACAACGGTAATTCTCGTACCAATAACTAACACAGTTCGATGGGTTTTAGAATGGTACAAATGGAACACTAAAGACCAAAGCGGTTTTCTTTCCATTTTTTATCAAAAAGGGCAGCTAGGACTCTCCAACATCCATTCAGAATGGAATCTTTCACAGTCGTTGAGCACGTACGTCACTTCCTTTCCAGTCCGCACTGAAAGACAAGGCAGAGGCAACGCTCCTGCGTTCTCTGTGCTTTAGACTCACGGTGTGCGGCTTCGACCGAACTGCAACCTCAGCACACGCACGTGTCGTGGATGGCCTAAGCTTCAGGCGTCGCCCATTTCCTACGCAGGCGTAACAACAATAATAACAACGTGGCTTGTTATCGCCGGGAACTTAGCCGCAGGCTGATTTGCCAAAACTAGAGTGCGAACAGTAGGCATGGTGTCGCAGTGAGCGCTGAAAAACGTGACGCAGCTAGTGTCAGCGTTGGCTGCAAAATGACAACTCTTGCTAAGTTTATAGAAATGTGGTATAGAGCTCAAAACAGAGAAACAGAACAAAATTTTGATATTAAGCTTATCAATGTTTTCATTTTGCTACTCCTAATTACTTTCATATTTCTTCAGTTTACTGTCAGTTTTTATTCTGTACTCATTAGACTGTTGATCCCAATCGACATGTCCTGTAATTCTTCTTCACTTTCACTGAGAATAGCAGTGTCATGACATAATCTTATCATTGATATTCTTTCATTCTTCAACCGTTTGTTTTACTGCCGTTATTGCTTGTTCGATGCGTGTACTAAACTCTAGGAGCGAAAGACTACATCTCTGTCTTACTCCCTTTTTAAACCGAGGACTTCGTTTCTGATATTCCAGTCTTATTGCTACTTCTTGGATCTTCTAAGTTGTGTATATTACCCGCCTTTCCCTACAGCTTACTCCTATTTCTCTCAGAATTTCGAATTTCTTGCACCATTTTGCTTCTCGTATGCTTGGCCATAGGAAATCGCCGCTTCTTTCTTTGCCCCAGAGGTCCCATACCACGGCGCCGTTCAAAACGTTGGAACAGCGGGATTTCTATGTTCCTACATATCTCACGACCAAATCTGAATCTTTTTAACGGTTGCTACCATCTTCAGCAACTCCTCCCAAAACGACGACAGCCGATACCTGTTTGCATATTTCGGTGCCTCTGTACGTCGGGAATTATTATTATAAGGTTTCATTTCTCTCTGAAACATCTTTAATGCTTTAACTCGCTGTTGTATTTTTAGGTACTTCGAAATCAAATTCATATGCAAATTACGAATATACCAACGGTTTTTCATCATAAAAGAGTCCCTTATATATCTCCTAATTTGATATTTATTACTTTTACTTGACTCACTCATTGTTTCTGGCTTTCTGAGTTGTCCAGGTGCACCTCACTATATGTGACAGTCTTGGGAGAGTTCGTGATATATTTAGTCCAGGTTTTTAGATTTCCATCAATATTTAGAGTGTTCTTTTTCTCAGTATGTAAGTCCGAACCCAATGTTATGTTGTTAGTCTTGTAAGTACACTCTTTGTAATTAGTGATAAATATTCTTCCTTTTGGAAAATATAGTGATTCTTGCAGTTAACACAAGTGATATTGTAAATGGCAAAACTGGTTAACGTATCTAAAGTCGTTAAGTCACGTCGGAAACGAAATTGGTAAATTTCTGTGGCTCACAATATAATTTTTATATTTTTTCTTTCGAAATATACGTCAAATTTTATCGCAAGTATTTCCATTTTATTTCATAATAGTGTTATCTTCTCATTACTAACATTGTTAGAGGCTTGGTTTAAAATTTCAGTTTGTCACTTAATCATCCTACTATGGATCAAGGCTGTTATCGTCCACTACTCAAATTTTGAATTCGTCTGCGACAAATGCAATACTTTGTGTATACAGGATATAAAGGCGCTTATTTATGGCGTTCATGATGATTCGATTTGGTGTTGATGACGGCATCCGGAGAAATTGGTGTCCGCTATACACAGAAAATACGTTTGTCATAAATTTCTGAGTTTACAAGGTCGTAGAAATTTATCATTCTTTCTACTTCAGACACATTGCCAGAAAATTAAAATACAACATACTCAGTGATTGTACCTAGTGGCACCAGGGTGTGATATGTGCATGCTGAGGGGTTGCAGCCTTAGCGGTTCATATGTCATGGTCTTCAGCAATCAGATGTGGCTCTGGTAGGCTGTCTGTCCACCTCTGTTTTGCTTCTGAAAGGCAGTAACTGTGCTGAGTTTGGAGGTGTACAGTGTTTCTAACATTCATTGTTGGGTACTACCATGCCTCACCGACGAATACGTAGTCTCGTGGAACAATCTCAGCCATCTGGACGGAGTCGCCTTGTAGTCCTATGGGAAGCTGTGTGAATGTACCGACCGATTGCTGTACGTGTTGGATGCACTGTATCGCTGGTGTGTTGCCCTTTCAGCAGTAGTCTGTGGAACATTGCGATACCTATAGACCAGGTTCTGGACGTCCTCGTAGTACGAACGCACCCAAGACGACGCACTGCATGAACAGTGGTGGCCGACCGAACGTCATCCAGGCACGTGCTGCACAAGCTGTGTCACCCGGAACCACTGGGAATTGCCTGCAGCAGGACTAGGATCACGTATGGCCAGGCTATCACTGACTGGACGACACCAGCAAGCACGGCCACCCTGCTGTCGTGGGGGAGTCGACTGGAGAATGTGTAAGTAGGCTGTTTATTTTTTTTTTATTGGTAACGCCGCCGCCACGTAGCGCTCTGTATGTAAATCACTGGCTGTGCAGTGTGCAGTCTGTGGCTGGTTGGCATTGTTGTAATACTCGGCATTGTAGTGTTGGGCAGCGGCAGCTGGATGCTAACAGCGCGTAGCGTTGTGCAGTTGGAGGTGAGCCGCCAGCAGTGGTGGACGTGGGGAGAGAGATGGCGGAGTTTTGAAATTTGTAAGAATTGGTGTCATGAACTGCTATATATATTATGACTAGTGAGGTAAATACATTGTTTGTTCTCTATTAAAATCTTTCATTTGCTAACTATGCCTATCAGTAGTTAGTGCCTTCAGTAGTTTGAATCTTTTATTTAGCTGGCAGTAGTGGCGCTCGCTGTATTGCAGTAGCTTGAGTAACGAAGATTTTTGTGAGGTAAGTGATTTGTGAAACGTATAGGTTAATGTTAGTCAGGGCCTTTCTCTTGTAGGGATTATTGAAAGTCAGATTGCGTTGCGCCAAAAACTATTGTGTGTTAGTTTAAGCACAGTCGTGTAATAATTTTACAAAGGGTACGTTTCAAATGGAATGGTGCTGTGTTGCATGTGTGCGGGGGAAGGACGTGTACAGCGTGGACCTGGTGAGTCTTCTATCTACATCTAAATGCACACTTCTGAAGGCACCGTATGACTGGTGGTAGAGGGTACCCTATAACTCTAATAATTTCCTTTCCTTTTCCATTCACAAGCAGAGCGAGGCAAGAAGATTACCTATATGCCTCGGTACAAGCTCTAATCTCTCTAACCTTATCATACCACGGCAGACTTCTGCTTACCCGCTCTGCCAGATATTTATGTAGAAAATAGCAGCAGTCCAGTTACACTTCCCTGGGGCACTCCTGGCGACACCCCTGTTTCGACGTCGAGGACAACATGCGGGATTCATTTACTTAAGAAATCATTGAGCCACTCTCATATCTGGAAACCTATTCCTTATTCTCGAACCTTCTTTAACATTCGGCGGTGTAGCACCGAGTCAAATGTTTTACAGAAATCTAAGAATATGGAATCGGCCTGTTGCCTTTCATCGACAGTTCGATGTGAGAAAATTAGTAAGTGGACTTTCACACCAGCGATGCTTTCCACAACGATACCAATTTGTGGACAGAAGCTTTTCCGCCTCAAGGAAATTTACTATATTCGATCTGAGAATGTGTCCATGGATTCTGCAGCCTATTCCGGAGCGTATTGGTCCACGACACACAAGTACCAACACAGGATTCTGGTGTGTTTGTGTGTGTGTGTGGGGGGGGGGGGGGAGGGGGACCATCAGTTAAGACAAGCTGCCACGTGTGGTGTTCCTGCAGGCTAAAGTAATCAGTGCCCGCTACACTGCACAGTTTGTCATCCCCGTGCTGCTCCCCATTTTTTCGACAGAAAACGTCTACTTTTTCAGCAGGACAGTGCACGTCCACAAACAGGTATTGGGAAGCAACGTGGTGTACGATTGCCCTGGCGAGCAAGATCACCAGATCTGTCGTCAACTGAACACACATGGGAAATTATGAACAGGGAACTTACTCATTCTCCAGCGCCAGCAGGAACCACTATCGAATCACAACTATAGATGCAAAGTGTTTGGGACAGTCTGTCGCAAAATCCCACTCGAAACCTTTTTGATCCTTTGAATGCCAGAAGACACGCCTCTGTTGCCACCAGAGGAGAGCGAGTGGGAGGTAGGGGTGCTCACTGTACTGATGCGACTGTTTGGGCAGCCCTTCCTGTGACATTTCATTGGATCGGAATTTGTTACCATGTACTACCAAAATCATGAACTACATGTAACATTACATGTCAATTAGGTTATCTTTTTCTTGAGGGTACTGCATTTTTTACGGCATTGTATATTTAGGCGTACTGTACTCATTCCCTGTGTTATCTGGTTCACTCCACATCTGTTACCTTGATAAAGAATAAGTCAATCATCGATTTATCGTTTCTAATATACTGTTACGTTCTTTGTCTTGATGATTTTCAAAAATTTTTGTCTCTCAGCATTAATGTTTCTGCTATCATTGTACTATCAGATTATAGCCCTTCAATAAACTATCGTTCTGATAGCTACACTTATTGCTGAAAGTGAAAACATCGTATGCTGCCAATGAAAATTCAACCAGTTAATGACAATTTTTTTTCCAGGGAGCCAGTCATAGATCTCGCTGCAATGAACGTAAACCTATTTGTTTGTCATTCGGAGGAGCAACTTCTGGGGCGGAAATGGACTTCAAATCTTTGTTTACCTGTCTGGATATACATTCTCCCCGATTTCACTTAGCTATTTGAAGTGAATAACGTGATGCTTTCTTTTAAGAGCCCAGGGTGAGTTCATTCTTCCGTTTCGGTCCAACTGAATTAATTATTTGTCTCTGAGGACTTAAACGTCAACACAACGTAAGTTCAGTTCTGCTTCTGCTATCCAGTCCAATGCTACTATTATCTAAATCTTCGGTTTGCGTTATACGCAACCGTCGTAGATGTTTACGTGAATGAACCAAGTTCCTTTGTAAACCGTGTTTGATTTTCAGTATTATTAGTACAGTTTCCGTGAGGAACCCATTTTCTTTTTCACTCAATAGACGACTCGTTTCTCTAACACTACCATGAAGCATATGAACACTTTCCGAATTTATTGTGAGTAAAAAAAGGAAATGAGCCTATGGAATTGTTGGCTGGGAGGCCCCATATGGATTGTGAGTGGAATGAAGCGTGCACACGAAAATCATGTCTCAGGAAAGACGCTGCTCGTGGTCGGCCGCCGTCTTGAAAGTTAAACGTGGCTTTGATATTTGTGACGATGCGAAAGGACATGAAGAATCATACAGTGAATATAATTCCTGCTTTCTATTATGTAGGCAAATTTTGACACCTGTTAGTTGGAGTTGCTGTGTAATGCCTTTAATTCCAATGCAAATAACGTGGTGCTGGGACACCAAGCAGCAGTTATATGAAACGTCAACTATGAAACTGTGTAGCTGCGGCACATTGTGTAAGATGTTGTCCTCCGAATGTGAACCAAAAGAGGTCTACTGTGATTGCAGGGAGATCTACGACTAGCTCACTGGAAAAAAATTGTTGAATTCTCATTAGCAGCATACAATGTTTTCTCTTATTTGCCTGAAAAAGATTGCAAACAAATTTAATCGTCGGTTAAGCATCAAGATTTTTCTCTACTGTGGACGACCAAGTTAGTTTATATTTCGTAAGCTCAGTAACAACAAATGTAATCTCACAGACATTGTAGGATCTTAAAAATTCTGCAAGAATCAGGAATGCACCTATAAACTCTTCATACTTACCGATGTATCTGTAATGGGTGGCTTCCGTGCTATTCCCAAATTATTCGGCATTGGTTTTAGTTAAAATATACTTGCGGAGATCTGCTTCTGCAATTTTGTTCTCTATATTTCCACTGTAATAGTACCTTAGCTATTTCTCTTAAATTTCTGTATTGTTGTCCGAAAGTACTTCCACGAAACTATTCTACGGAAACATGCCGTTGGCATCTATGTATTGTTGCCAGAGGCCAGATAAAATCCGTATTTAATTTAATGTTTAAACGACTAACTGTATTAGCACTATGCAGACCACTCAATTTTCAGGCGATGTCAATAAACTTAGTTGTTAAACTTGGATAGCTGCGACAGTTAGCTGACTAGAGACACACGTCCATCACCTTTCCCCCATTGCTACTGATAACGAAATTGATTTTCGGCAAAACACTTCCTACCTACCAATTCAGGTGGAGGACCGCTTCGGAACAACTGTTTGCTAGAGGCGCCCACTGTGGCAAACAGTTCTGCTAAACATTGAAAATTAGTTTGCGTTTAGTGGAAGAGAGCTTCCAGCGCCAACAGGGAATATTTGCGTAACAGCTCATTACACACTAACTTCGCCGCAAGGAGAATGTAGGGTGATTGAGATGTTTACAATAGTAAACTTGAGAATATCACAGGAAATGGACATCACTGAAACAGCTACAATCTCGAATCTACAAAACGGCCGGCATCTGTTGATTAGAGTAGTCTTTCCTGACAAGTCAGACTGAACTTCTAGCTAAGAAGTTGGCAGTAACATTGTGTTTACGTAACTATAAACAGCAGTCAAACCACTGTTCACACAAGTGAAGCACTTTCACACTCTAAACGCGTGGTGAATATTAAATGCTGATATTATTATCGTCTGATGCTACTCATCACACACTGCTCCATCACTGGCATTTACTTGCAATGCACTACAGCTGCATTAACATCTCGTCTAAATAAACCATTGGTCAATTGAATTTGAATACTTCATTTTTCGAAATATGCATCTACATGTATAAGGATACTTCGCAATCGACCATATGGTGCGTGGCGGAGGGTACCCGGTACGACTACCACTCATTTCCTTACCTGTTGCACTCGCAAACACAGCGAGGGAAAGACGATTGTCTGTATGCCTCGATATGATCCTCAATTTCTCGCATCTTATCTTCGTGGTCCTTAAGCGCATTGTTTGTTGATGGCAGTAGAATCATTCGGGTGTCAACTTCAAATGCCGGTTCTCCAAGTTTTCTCAATAGTGTTCCTCGAAAAGACCGTCGCCTTCCCTCTTGGGTTACCCATTCGCGTTCCCGAAGCACCTTTGTAACTCTGACGTGTTGTTTGAACCTACGGTTAACAAATGCAGCAGCCTGCCTTTGAATTGCTTCAATGTCCTCCTTCAGTTCGACCTGGCACAAATCCCAAACATTCGAGCAGTATTCAATAATGGGTCACACCAGCAGCTGTATGGGGTCTCGTTTACAGGTGAACCACTCTTTCCTAAAATTCTCTAAATAAACCAAAGTCGACCATTCGCCTTCCCTATCACAGTCCTACATGGCAATTTAATTTATTTAATTTTTTTTTCTTAATGTGGGGCCACAGTCATAATGTAGTTGTTGTTGCGGTCTTCAGTCGTGAGACTGGTTTGATGCAGCTCTCCACGCTACTCTATCCTGTATAAACTTCTTCATCTCTCAGTACTTACTGCAACCTATATCCTTCTGAATCTGCTTAGTGTATTCATCTCTTGGCCTCCCTCTACGATTTTTACCCTCCACGCTGCCCTCCAATGCTAAATTTGTGATCCCTTGATGCCTCAAAACATGTCCTACCAACCGATCCCTTCTTCTGGTCAAGTTGTGCCACAAAATCCTCTTCTCCTCAATCCTATTCAGTACTTCCTCATTAGTTATGTGATCTACCCATCTAATCTTCAGCATTCTTCTGTAGCACCCCATTTCGAGAGCTTCTATTCTCTTCTTGTCCAAACTATTTATCGTCCATTTTTCACTTCCATACATGGTTACATTCCGTACAAATACTTTAAGAAATGACTTCCTGACACTTAAATCTATACTCGATGTTAACAAATCCAACTAGAAATACATTTGCTCATTCTTCCTTTCACGCAGAAGGGAAGGGGGTTGACAGTATCTTATCATATACAGTATATAAAAGAAAGCAGATGTAGGTTCCGTATCAGACTGTGCGACATGAATTACATAGAAACTGTGTTTTAAAGTGTAGTAGTGTGACAGATCGTTCTTGTTTATGTGTACAAGTAACACGTTCCAGTGCTCAGTCTCATCGCAGATAGAGTCAGAAACAACACAGTAAATTTAGAAGAGGAACTTATGCCGTAAATGGCAACAGATTTAAGAAATTAACATGAAAGGAATCCAACAGAGATCTTTCACAGTGTTGTTTATTCATAAGAACAAGGAGTTACTTAAGATAGACCAGGTGTTGTGGTACAAGCTCTTCTGTAGTAGCCCACGTTAGCCTCGCTGCTGGTGCAGTACACGTCTCGCTACGTACATTACTGTGGTCGCTAGGTACTGACTAACTCTGATCTAGGGGCTGAGCTAACAATGACAGCGACTCCCACTGGGCTGCGACTGACTCGACTCGTTGACTCACTGGATGACTGACTGGGCACTCTAGTTTGCGGCGGTGACGGCCGAGAGGACGTTGTCGGCACGTTCCTTGCGAATCTGTCTTTGGCCTCTATCGATCTTCTTGCAACGTCTTTGCCACCCAGTGCGATGGCGACACCTTAAAAAATGCTTCAAATGGCTCTGAGCACTATGGGACTTAGCTTCTGAGGCCATCGGTCCCCTAGAACGTAGAACTACTTAAACCTAACTAACCTAAGGACATCACACACATCCATGCCCGAGGCAGGATTCGAACCTGCGACCGTAGCGGTCGCGCGGTTGAAGACTGTAGCGCCCAGAACCGCTCGACCACACCGGCTGGCGGCGACAGCTTACATCAGCACAATGTCATACGAAAAAATCTATATAAATTTTCAAAGACTTTCAGTCATTTTAGAAGCACCCTGTATTTGGTTCACTGGGCCACAGTACCGAACTGTTTCCAGCAACGTCTGGAGTTGGCTCTCCTTTGGATCATATTTCCTCTATCGAACCCTAAATTTTTCTTCCGTATTTATGCCAGCCGAGGTTCCTCCTTGTTTGTACGTGTGTACGTGAGTGTGTGAAACTGACTGGAGACAAAATGTTCCGTATCGTGACCGCAAGGCGTTCTCTCTGTAAATGAAAGTGATGCTTGGTGGTACAGTGGGTGCTGTCCACGCCGTTCCCATACCTACGCTACGCTGTTAGACACTTCTCATTAAAGAGCAACAGCTCTATAGGCGACAGCGGTCGAGTCGGCGCTGGCTCTAATTAGCGAGCTGCAGCGCCACGTCACGACACGGTTTTACGGCCCCAGAGTGAGAGTCCCCTCCTGTCTCCTCCCCCTCCCACGACGCTCGGCTTTACGGCACACAGGATCGGCAGAACAGAGCCCTCCTCCGATTCGCCGGGGCGGTCCGGGCCAGCGCGCCGCCGCACCTCACTTTCCCTCAGATCGCTCGCGCCATAAATTTCCGGCTAAGAGGCATTTATGTTTCAGGTTTATGGCTGCTTCCTTATCGAAGGGCCGCCGCTTTTTGCCCTAATAAAATCGCCAGCCGGCTAATTCCTGCCGCCGCCACCTTCCCCTCCCCCTCCCAGACCTACACGTCGTCCATCCACCGCCGCGCTAGAAACCTGCCCGCCAATCGCCGCCGATCTCCCCAGGGGTTTCGGAGCCCGTACACTGGAGTGGCAGCCAATGTATTTTTATGGCCCGATTGCGCGATTTCTGCATGTTGCGACGGGAGATACGCAGAGCAGTACGGAGAGCCATAAAGACGAAGCTTCCCGGCGAGCTAGCTGAAGCCGCCAATCCTAGAGACACATTTCTACGTCTATATTAATTCAACTAGAACCCGTCACCGGCACTTGATAGGGTTATAAATCTGTCGCAATATAAAATTTCGGCTTGATTGCTGCACTTTCAGTCGAGGCAGTACAAGGATACAGAGTTATATACACACATAAAAGAAGTTTTGCTTCACACCGGTTCCCAGAACTCATGGAGGTAGACGTGGACTGTGGATATTGTATCACAGACGCAGTCCCTTTGATTGTTCATAGACGTCACTAAACCCTCCCAAAGATGTAAACAACCATGCATGAGCACCGCCTACTACACGGAGGGGGTCCGACAGCCAATCAGTTCCAGTCATTCCACCAGGAAGGAGGTATATGGCTCGTGTTGTCTGTAGTTCCACAGACAGTCAGTACCGAGGTTGGATGCGAGTCCGCATTGTTACTTTGTGCCTGGAAGGGCTCTCAACAGGGGTAGTGTCGAGGCGTCTCGGAGTGACCCAAAGCGATGTTGTTCGGATATGGAGGAAATACAGAGAGACAGGAACCGTCAATGACATGCCTCGCTCAGGCCGCCCAAGAGTTACTACTGCTGTGTATGACCACTACCTACGGATTATGGGCCGGCCGCTGTGGCCGAGCGATTCTAGGCGTTTCAGTATGGAACCGCGTTACCGCTACGTTCGCAGGTTCGAATCCTGCCTCGGGCATAGATGTGTGTGATGTCCTTAGGTTAGTTAGGTTTAAGTAATTCTAAGTTCTAGGGGACTGATGACTTCAGATGTTCAATCCTATAGTGCTGAGAGTCATTTGAGCTATATGGATTATGGCTCAGAGGAACCTTGACAACGACGCCCCCATGTTGAATAATGTTTTTCGTGCAGCCACAGGACGTCGTCTTACGACTAAAACTGTGCGCAATAGGCTGCATGATGCGCAACTTCACTCCAGACATCCATGGCAAGGTCCAACTTTTCAACCACGACACCATGTAGCGCGGTACAGATGGGCCGAACAACATGCCGAATGGACCGCTCAGAATTGGCATCACGTTCTCTTCACCAATGAGTGTCGCTAATGCCTTCAACCAGACAATCGTCGGAGACGTGTTTGGAGGCAACCCGGTCAGGATGAACGCCTCACACTGTCCAGCGAGTGCAGCAAGATGGAGGTTCCTTGCTGTTTTGGGGTGCCATTACGTGTGACCGACGTACGCCGCTGGCGGTCCTGGAATGCGACGTAACGGCTGTACGATACGTGAATGCCATCCTCCGACCGATACTGCAACCATGTCGGCAGCATATTGGCGAAATATTCTTTTTGATGGACGACAATTCGCGCCCCCATCGTGCACAACTTGTGAAAGACTTCCTTCAGCTCGACTAGAGGGGGCAGCATGTTCACCATACACGAAACCCATCGAACGTGCCTAGGATAGACTGAAAAGGGCTTTTTATGGACGACGTGAGCCACCAACCACTCTGAGGGATCTACGCCGAATCGCCGTTGAGGAATTTGTGGATAGTATGGCACGACGGATACAGGCATACATTAGTGCAAGAGGTTGTACTACTGGGTATTAGAGGTACCGGTGTGTACAGCAGTCTGGACCACCACCACTGAAGGTCTCAATGTATGGTGGTACAACATGCAATGTGTGGTTTTCATGGGCAATAAAAAGTGCGGGAATGATTTTTATGTTGATCTCTGTTCCAGTTTTCTGTACAGGTTACGGAACTCTCGGAACCGATGTGTTGCTAACTTTTTTTTTATGTGTGTGTATTCTAATGTGTGGTGTCTGTTTTCTCACACATTTCCGAAACAACAGACATCACGCATCCATATGCAATGAAGCGCCAAAGAAACTGGTATAGGCATGCATATTCAAATACAGAGTTACGTAAAGAGGCAGAAAACGACGCTGCGGTCGGCAATGCCTGTGTAAGACAACAAGTGTCCGACTCAGTTGTTATATCGGTTACTGCTGCTACGGTGACAGGTTATGAAGATTTAAGTGATTTTGAACGTGGTGTTACAGTCGACCCACGAGCGATGGGATGCAGCATCTCCGAGGTAGCGTTAAATTGAGGATTTTCCAGTACGCCCACTTCACGAGTGTACCGTGAACATCAGGACTCTGGTAAAACATCAAATCTCCGATAATGCTGCGGCCGGAGAAACATGCTGCAAGAACGGGACCAACGACGACTGAGCACTATGGGACTCAATTGCTGTGGTCACCAGTCCCCCAGATCTTAGAACTACTTTAACCTAGCTAACCTAAGGACATCACACACATCCATGCCCGAGGCAGGATTCGAACCTGCGACCGTAGCAGTCGAACGGTTCCGGACTGCGCGCCTAGAACCGCGAGACCACCGTGACCGGCGACGACTGAAGAGAATCGTTCAGAGTGTGAGAAGTGTAAACTTTCCGCAAATTGCTGCAGATTTCAATGCTGAGCCATCAACAAGTGTTAGCGTGCGAACCATTCATCGAAACATCGTCTATATGGGCTTTTGGAGTCGAAGGCCCACTCGTGTACTCTTGATGACTGCATTACACAAAGCCTTACGCCTCGCCTGGGGAGGCGCTTCAGACCGGAAAAGCGTTGCTGCTACGGTCGCAGGGTCGAATCCTGCCTCGGGCTGGGATGTGTCTGATGTCCTCAGGTTAGTTAGGTTTAAGTAGTTCTAAGTTCTAGGGGACTGATGACCTGAGATGATAAGTCCCATAGTGCTTAGAGCTTCTTGAACCATTTCAACCTCGCCTTGGTCCATCAAAATCGATATGGGACTGTTGCCTGGCCAGACGATTCCGGTTTCAATTTGTATCGACCCGATGGACATGTACGAGTATGGACAACGTCATCAATCCACGGACGCTGTATGTCAGCAGGGGACTGTTCAAGGTGGTGGAGGCTCTGTAATGGTGTGAAGTGCTTGAAGTTTCAGTGATATTGGACCCCTGATCCGTCTAGACACGACTCTGATAGGTGACACGTATGTAAGCATAAATTCATGTCCACTGTATATTCCGACGGACTTGTGCAGCCGGCCGGTGTGGCCGTCGGTTCTAGGCACTTCAGTCCGGAACCGCTCTCCTGCTACAGTCGCAGGTTCGTATCCTGCCTTGGGCATGGATGTGTGTGATGTCCTTAGGTTAGTTAGATTTGAGTAGTTCTAAGTCTAGGGAACTGATGACATCAGAAGTTAGGTCCCATAGTGCTTAGAGCCATTTGAATCATTTGGACTTGGGCAGTTCCAGCTCGACAGTACGACAACCCACAAGTCCAGGATTGCTACAGAGTGGCTCCAGGAACACTCTTCTTAGTTTAAACACTTCCGCTGACCGCGAAACTCCTCAGACATGAACATTATTGAGCATGTCTGGTATACCTTTCAACTTTCTGTTCAGAAAAGATCGGCACCCTCTCGTTCTCTTAGGGTATTATGGGCATCCCTTCAGTATTCATGGTGTCAGTTCCCTCGAGCACTACTTCAGACATTAGTCGAGTCCATGCCAAGTGTTGTTATGGAACTTCTTCGTGCTCGCAGGGGTCGTACACGGTATTAGGCAGTTGTACCAATTTATTTAGCACTTCATTGTAATTTGATTGGCCTAGCTGGGCAATGGATCCTACTTCTTCAGTGCAGATGCACAGATACGTCCGACCTCCTGTGGGAATCTCATAGTAGCGAACTTGGAGTGAATGGACAGGGACTGCAGACGGGTGACGCTCGATGGGAATGCGAATCGGACCTGAGGCGTGCCGAATAGTCCTCACGGTTGCGATAACGCCGTGCCCCGTATGGCGCAGTGGTTACCACACCTGCCTACTAAGCAGGAGATCCCAGGTTTGAATCCCGGTCAGGTACACATTTTCACTTCCTGCCACAGATTCCATGTAATGACCCGATGTAGCTGACAGCAGTGATCCAGTCCCTTTCCTGTCCTGTCTTTCGCTCTCCACCTTCAATTTACATGTAAAGAATACAGGGGTTGGTCAAAAATATGGAGACACCACAAACACAAAACATTACCGTGATTAATGTGGTGCAGGAAAGCTCTTGGCATTCGAAATAGTTTCCGGTCGTCTACGAATACAAGTGATGTATGGTTTTTATGGGATCGATGATGGAAGTGGATATAAATCACATACTCTTCTCTCCGAAAGAGGCCATGAACGTTCAGTAATATTGAGACCTGGTGTCAACTCATTTACGCGTTAAAAAAAAATCCGTCCTGCACGCTGCAAACTGTGTGAGCAGGGGCCGTGTCGTCTTTGAATACAGCATCACCACTGGGGAACAAACATTGTACCATGGGATGGACCTGGTCAACCAAAATGTCTACATAATCGTTGGCAGTAATGCGACCTTGCAGAGTGACCGTGGGACGCATGGTGCCGGGCGGGATTAGCCGTGCGGTCTCAGGCGCTGCAGTCATGTACTGTGCGGCTGGTCCCGGCGGAAGTTCGAGTCCTCCCTCGGGCATGGGTGTGTGTCTTTGTCCTTAGGATAATTTAGGTTAAGTAGTGTGTAAGCTTAAGGACTGATGACCTTAGCAGTTAAGTCCCATAACATATCACACTCATTTGAACATTTGGGGCCCATGGTAAACGTCAATATGTCCGCCAAAATCCTCACCGAATCTCCGTCCTATTCCACTCTTTGGACGTAAACTCGGCGTGAAGCTGGAGATAGTCTGAAGAAGACTTTTCTACTTTATTCCATTGCTCCATAGTCCATCTTTTGTCGCTTCTGCGCCACGTTTTCCAGCTACGGGCATTTGCATCACTGATGAGAGGTTTCGCATTTCCAGCTCGCCTTGCAGTTCCCTGCTAATGGAGCTCACTTTCTGTTTTGGTGCTGACAGGGTTCCGGAGTACGATATTCAGTTGTGTAATGACTTTTGCAGCTGTCGTCGTCTCATTTTTCGTCTCAGTCCTCTTCCATAACCGTCTTCACGATCAGGCAGACATTTTCCTCCACGTTCCGACTTGGTGGACGATGTTTCTCTGCCTTCCGTGTATGCGGCATAAATCTTCGGTACTGTGCCTATTGAAACAGAAAACACTCCTTCTACATTGACTACGGAGCAGCCTGCATACGACCACCATCTATTTGCCCACGTTCAACTGACTTAGCTGCGACATAATGCATTCACAACTTCACACAACATTATTGCGACCACGATTGACACTCGCAATTTATTGAGGGCACTGCACAGTTGCCTTTCGTGGTCGAGTACAACTGCACGACTTGCAGACTTGACTAAGATCTGCATTTATGTTCAAGCATACATTTCTCCCAAGGTTTCCGTTTTCTTGCCCAACTCCTGTTGATGTGATTAAATGTAAGGCAGTGCCTGCAACAACGAGAAAAGACCCGTTAGTATCAGACCACAATATTTAACTGGCGGATGGACATCAACTTCAGCACTAGGATGTGCGTTTATTGTCCTCAAAGCTGAAATACCCTCTGCACCCAATATTGTTCAATTTTTGCAGACGAAGCAATAGCGATTCGAGACACTCTCAAACATGGTAGGCTCGCGGAAGTAGAACATCTCTTGACAGTATCACACTCAAAAATCATATTCCAATAGAAAACGCAAAATGGAACAGTAAAATGGTTATTGAAATACTGGAAATCATACGAGAATAATTGCTAAACAGACGAAGAGTTATGAGAATCTCCTTCCTGTGGGTCCCAGCGCATGTTGGATTGGTCTACAATAATAAAGTCGACCTGTCTGCGAAGGAGGTCGCTATTTCTGGGCCTCTAATGAACGTCAGTATCTACAATTCTCCGATTATGGATGTGGCAACTGACAGAGGAAGAATGGGCGGAAGACTTGCGGCTTTATGTTTGTCATAAATATCTGGCCTACGCTTCTACCCAACCAGTTATTGGAAGCACCCCTAATATCCAAAATTTCAAGATAGCAAGGAACTGATGACTACTGTGGTAGTATACCGAACATGGTTCAACTCATTCTCATTTACATCTCGTAGGCATCAAGAATAATTCCTTTGCCCGACTGTCAGAAAAGGAGGAGATGTCAACCACTTACTGTTTACCTGCAGTTTCTTCGAAACACACCAAAATATTTTACTACGAAACCTTGTGAAACTGGAGGTGCCTCTTCCAACAAATGCCAACGTTTTATTGTGTGATAAAGAGCCTCAAATATACAAAACAGGTTTTTGTTTGCTACGACATAGTGACGTGCGTGTATGTAATTTGGCGAGAGAATACAAAAGTGCACTGAAGTTGTTAATGGAGATCTCGAAAATTTATTGACAACACTTGAAAATTGATTGTTCAGCGTCGAGATTGAATTGTGACCTACTGTAAATTTATTATGAAGTGTTGGAAATGTATTATGAGCTGTTGTAAATTATTAACCCGACAAACCTATTACTATCACATTAACATAAGAAAATAAAACAGTTCCGTACTGATAAAAACAATTTCAAGAATTTATCTGGCGAATAGTTCGAGATTATGCACAGGTCTGTATGAATCTTCTTATTTCTCTTCCACCTGAAGGAATATTAATAATTACATCTGAGACCCAGAAAAAGAGCCCTGAACTAACAGTACTGTCACAGAATCGCTTAATATAAAGGGTGTAAATTTTACGTTGACAAACAGGATAACTCTAAACAAATAGTTGGGTCAACATTTGTAAAAACTCTAATTCCTCTCTCTCAAACCCCATCCTATGGGGAGCGAGGGAGAGTTTTAGTGTTATCGAAACAAGATTTACGAAGTAAATGTTTTTTTTATTTATCCGTGACCCTTCTCCACGCAAAATGAGAACATGGATTTTCTTGAATTACAGTGCCAACTACCAAGAATGAAAACAAATGTTTAACACCAAATGTACCTAGTTTTTTTGTAGAATCAGATTCAGCAATAAAAAATGGGGGCACCCATCTGAAATTTTATAGTTGTCTCCCGCCCCACCCCCAGGGGGCTGGGGTGGAGGGCTAATTTTAGCACCAGCAGATGTCCCCCTCGAAAATAATCAACTTTGGATTCTACACATTTTTTCGTGTGAAGCTTGTTTTTCGAGTTATTCTGGTTTGTCAACTTAAAATTTACACCCTGTAGAAGGAAGAGGATGGTAGAATCGTTTTACAACAGTCAATAACTTACACTAAGGTGACAGAAGTCAGCCGGCCGCTGTGGTCGAGTAGTTCTAGGCCCTTCAGTCCGGAACCACGCCGCTGCTACGGTCGCATGTTTGAATCCTGCCTCGGGCATGGATGTGTGTGATGTCCTTAGGTTAGTTAGGTTTAAGTAGTTCTAAGTCTAGGGGACTGATGACCTCAGATATTAAGTCCCATAGTGCTTAGAGCCATTTGAACCATTTGATTTTTTGATAAAAGTCAGGGGATACATCCTAACATCACGTCGGATCTTCTTTCTCCCGGCGCAGTGTAGAAATTCGACGTGGCATGCACTCAACAAGTCGTTGGAAGCCACTGTAGAAATGTCATGCTGCCTCTGTAGCCGTTCATAATTGCGAAAGTGTTGCCGGTGCAGAATTTTGTGCACCAACTGATTTCTCGAATATTTCCCATAAATGGTATTCATATCGGGTGATCTGGGTGACCAAATAATTCGTTCCAACTGTCCAGAACGTTCTTCAAATCAGTCACGAACAATTGTGGCGCAATGACAGGGCACATTGCCATTCACAAAAATTCATCGTTGTTTGGGGATGTGAAGTCCATGAATAGCTGCAAATGGACGCCAAGTAGCCGAACATAGCCGAGGAACCAATCCATCCATGTGAACACAGCGCATATCATTATGGAGTCACCACCAGCATGAACAGTGCCTTGTTGACATCTTGGATCCGTGGCGTTGCGGGATCTGTGTCACACGCAAACCCAGTCATCAGATATTACCAACTGAAACCTGGATTCATCTGACGAGGCCACGGATATTCAGTCGTCTAGAACCCAATCGATATGGTCACGAGTTCAGGAGAGGCGCTGCAGGCGATGTCGTGCTGTTAGCATAGGCACACTTGTCGGCCGTCTGCTGCCATAGCCCATTAACGTCAAATATCGCCGCACTGTCTTAACACACACGTAAGTCGTACGTTCCACATTGATTTATGTGTTTATTTCTCTCAGTGTCACTTGTCTGTTAGCAAATGGCAAAATAGTTCAAATGGTTCTGAGCACTATGGGACTTAACTTCTGAGGTCATCATTCCCCTAGAACTTAAAACTACTTAAACCTAACTAACCTAAAGATAGCACACACATTCATGCCCGAGGCAGGATTCAAACATGCGACCGTAGCGGTCGCGCGGTTCCAGACTGTAGCGCCTCGGACGTTTAATGGATGTCTGAAATTTGTTACTCTCGGCACGCTCTTGACACTGTGGGGGATTTCGGAATATTGAATTTCATAACGATTTACGAAATGGAATGTCCCATGCGTCCAGCTCCAACTATCATTAAATGTTCAAAGCCTGCGACCATAATCACGTCGGAATTCCCAGTCACCCGAGTACAAATGACAGCTACGCCAATGAACTGCCGTTTATAGCTTGTGTAGGCGATATTGCCCCCATGCATATATGTGCATATGGCTGCCGCATGACGTATGTCGTCCCTATGTACATGCTACTAGAGGATACTGTGAAGGGCAGATAAGGTAAGGGGTGATGGAGACTGGAATAAATTCAATGACATACAGTTAGGTAGAGATTTGCACAGTAAGTGACGGCGTGTCGAACTGCAACAAAACCAAACAAAAGACCGATGAAACGAAAGAGTGTCACTACTGTGGCTTTGAATGTTAACAAATTTGTCGATCACAGCCACTACGACGATTTTGAAGTGAAATCTTGTGATCAATGGTTTTGAGATTTTGAATATAATGTGTTTGTGGTCCTGCAAATAATTTTGGTTGTTGTTATTGGGATGTTCAGTTCGAAGATTAGTTTTATGCAGCTTCCCACGGTACACTATTCTGTGCAAGCCTCTTTGTCTGTGAATAACTACTGCAGCTGATATCCATCTCAATCCACCCTTATATTCACACCTTGGTTTTCCTCCACAATGGTTAACTTCCCTCCACTACTAAATGGCCTCATGATGTATCCTATCTGTTAACGGCTTTTAATCAAGGTTTGCGTTAAATTCCATTTGGACCAATGTCTCTTTGGTAATTCCATCACCTACCCATCAAACATTCAGCGTTTTCCTGCAGTATCGCAGTTCAAAATCTTCTACTCTCTCCTTACCTGAATTGCTTATCGTCCATGATTCACTGCAGTACAAGGTTACGCATCAAATAAATAACTTAAGAAAAGACTTCCTAATACTTAAATTCATATTCTATGTTAACAAATTTCTCTTTTTCAGATATGTTTTTCGAGATATAGCCAGTCTGCACTAAAATCCTCTCTACTTCTTCCATAATTAGTTATTTTGATGCCCAAATAGGAAAACTGATCCACTACTTCTAGTGTCTTATTTGCTATTTTAATTACTTCAGCATCATGTGACTTAGTTCCATCCCCCTTGTTTTACTTTTGTCGATGTTTATGTTACATGCTTTTGTCAGTGTATTATGAAAGATGTCAGGCTTTTGCCAGTCAGGTTTCATATTTAGTTGATAATTTCTGTTCATGTAGGCGATTTTATTAATTCGTCAATCATCGGACTGCAATTGCAGCAATGAAAATGATGGATCAGCAACTGGAGAGTAATTTCTTCTGTCTATATTTTGTGCTAACTGATGGTGGTAGAATCTGCATTTACTGGCATGTGAGTATGTGGATGGAGGCTAGTCGGGTGTGCCTGCTGTCAAAGGGAAACAGAAATCTGGCTGGCAGACACTCTGTGGAGAGACTCGAGCAGGCTGTCTGAGGAGCTGGCTTGGCGATTTTTCGGCTCCAGGCCGAGGTGTCTTAACAGGGAAGCTTTTAGGAAGCTTGGTAGCTGAACTCGCTGGAGAAAAGAGCATGGAGATGGATGCAAACAGCCGTGTAGTCTCGGGCCCATTGCATTGAACACGATAAGCCATGGCCTGGATTAGAGGCTGAAAGCTGGAATGAATGCAAGAGAGTCATTGGTGTAGAGCTTGCGACGACACGGTCTACAAAGCAGGCGGTCTTAATTTTGGTAGTGGGAGACGATGTTTCGGCATGATTGGATTTGGGAAGAGATGAGCACTTCTGGCGGGAAGCTGAGTCGGAGGGAAATGTCCTCACTGGTTGGAATAAAACGCCTAGTATTGTTATTGGTACGTGAACAAAGAGGGCCTGAAATATCGCCTAGAAGTAGAAGACACAAATTTTTCAGGGTAGTAGTCAAATGGGCGGCGTAAGGAGACGCTTTTGAGAAGTTGGAGATGCGGTAGCGAGTATCGGAAATAGCATGCTTGAGACGAGTGAAGTGCTTCCGTGCAGTACTCGAGGTCGTGCATCTTTGGTGGATAATTACTGTAATTGAAGAAAGCCATTCTGACATTGCTCTCACACACCTTACATCTTCCAGCCATCCATTCTATTGAACTGCCGTTTCAACCAAATTCTTTGCTGTCTCTCTCACAATACTTTCAAAGTCATATGCAAATTTAAAAGGTTGCACTTCTTCTTCCTGGACTTTAATATTCTCTTAGAATGAAAGCTTTCACGGCAGGTGTTGTTACCACTTAACACTTCGTGGCTGAGATGCCGTGATCCATACATAAAACTCGCCCCTGACGTTTCGCCTTCGACTGCGGAAGCCATCATCCGAGGATAAGCGGCGAAATGCAACGAGAGCGCGAGTGAGAGCCTCATATATAAGCAATTCAGAGGGAGCCGCTGTCAATCACGTGACGTCGTCTGTGCTATAATCTCACATATTGCCAACTTTCTCAATTGAAATTAATCGAGTCCAGCTGTTGCTGCAATGTTGACATCCATATCTTATCCAGCTTAATGCCTTCATCGTTTCTATTAAAATTATTGCAGTGTTTGGCAATTTCAATAGCTTCTCTGTTCACTCGCGCACAATAATGCGACGTCTTTGCTATGACGCTCGTCTCACTAAACTTTATTTCACGATCACCTTCCTGAAACACATGATCCGCTACAGCCAATTTATCAATGTGTCCGAGGCGACAGTTCCTTTTATGTTCACCCAGACGGGCGTCGACGCGTCTTTTTGCTGTACCTATATAGACCTTTCCGCAACTGCACCGAATTTTATAGACACGTGGTGTAGCTAGAGGATGTGTTTTATCTTTTGCGGATCTTCTTTTATTTTCGTGTTGGGTCTGAAAACAGTTTCCACATTGTAGTTGCTTAAAATTTTGCCAATGCGATCAGTGACCTTACTGATAAATGGTGAGAACACTTTCCCCTTGGGTTGGTGTCGATCCTCGACCGTCCTGGTTGTCAGTCTAGGGCGTAGTGCACGATCTGTCTCTGTTGCAATACTCATTCTTCTTGATTAAAAGATTAATAGACAGGGCGCACAAAATATGTGAACCAGCACACTTAGATGGTGAGATTGAACACCATAGAGCGACCTTCAAGAAGAATGGGTATTCCAACAGAGAGACAGATCGTGCGCTACGCCCTAGACTGACAACCAGGTTGGACGAGGATCGACACCAACCCAAGGGGAAAGTGTTCTTACCATTTATCAGTAAGGTCACTGATCGTATTGGAAAAAGTTTAAGCAAGTACGATGTGGAAACTGTTTACAGACCCAACACGAAAATAAAAGCATGTTTAACATCCGCAAAAGGTAAACGACATATTCTAGCTACACCAGGTGTCTATAAAATTCCGTACAGTTGTGGAAAGTTCTATATAGGCACAACAAAAAGAAGCGTCAACACCTGTCTGGGTGAACATAAAAGGAACTGTCGCCTCGGACACATTGATAAATTGGCTGTAGCGGATCATGTGTTTCAGGAAGGTGATCATGAAATAAAGTTTAGTGAGACGAGCGTCATAGCAAAGACGTCGCATTATTGTGCGCGAGTGTACAGAGAGGCTATTGAAATTGCCAAACACTGCAATAATTTTAATAGAAACGATGAAGGCATTAAGCTGGATAAGATATGGATGTCAACATTGCAGCAACAGCGGGACAATCGATTAATTTCAATTGAGAAAGTTGGCAATATGTGAGATTATAGCACAGCCGACGTCACGTGATTGACTGCGGTGCCACCTGGATGGCTTATATATACGGCGCTCTCGTTGCAGTTGCTGTTTGTCCTCGGAGGATGCCTTCCGCATTCGAAGGCGAAACGTCAGGGGAGAGTTTTATGTATGGACTACTGCATCTCAGCCCGGAAGTGTTAAGTTGTTTAAAATTCTCTCTTAATTCCTCCTTGGTTTCCTTTACTGCTTGCTCAAAGTGCAGACTGAATGAAATCGTGTCTCACTTCCTTCTGAACCACTGCTTCCATTTCATGTAATTCTACCGTTATAACTGCAGCCTGGTATCTGTAAAAGTTGTAAATAGCCTTTGTCTCCAGGTGTAAATAACTAATTACAGAAGCTCTTTAACAATAACAATATACCGAGCGAGGTGGCGCAGTGGTTAGCACACTGGACTCGCATTCGGGAGGACGACGGTTCGATCCCGTCTCCGGCCATCCTGATTTAGGTTTTCCGTGATTTCCCTAAATCGTTTCAGGCAAATGCCGGGATGGTCCCTTTGAAAGGGCACGGCCGATTTCCTTCCCAATCCTTCCCTAACCCGAGCTTGCGCTCCGTCTCTAATGACTTCGTTGTCGACGGGACGTTAAACACTAACCACAACAACAACAACAACTCTTTAACAATAAGGATGCTCATCGTAGCAATGAAAACATTAGCAGAGTGGTTTACGAATTTGCGTAAAGGCGAAAAATACGCTGACGATACCTCACCTAATGGTAAAGCTTCCCAAACCAGGCATGCTCTGGGAGGTGAATTAATTACGGATCTTCGTCATCCTGTTACCTCGTCATCCTATAGTTTTCCTTCGACGCTATAGTTACCGAAAAACGTTGCTAGAGTACTTGACTGCCGATCTAAAAGTTTAAGGTCTGAACCCAGCGACAGTAGCATACAGAATAGTCGTCCTTCTTCTTGCAATGTAACTTTCGAATGAAATGCGGAGCAGCAGACAGAGATTAGGTGCACCTTAATATTCTCGGACTGGGGCACTACCACAAAATGCGAATGGGTCAGTACTGATGAACGGCGTGGGGAAACAACGGAAACAACTGTATTAAAGCCACACCCGACATTAGGTGCACTGTAACTTTCTCGTGTTATTCTCTTTATTTAAAAGATATTACAGAGTCAACTGTTTGGATCCCCACTGAGGGACTCTTTGCACGAAGATGCAAGGAGAAGTATGTATTAAAGTTCTACAAATCGGAGCCTCGAGTGCTGAAGATTGAGATGCGTGGGAAAGTACAGAAATCTAAGAGAGTTTAAGTTTGGCTGAGGCGGGATTTAAAAGGGTTGAGAAAATGATGTGGGAAGAAGCGAAGATTTCTAGTCGTACCATTCGCGGGAGTGTAGCTGTGACGGCGAGTTGTGAACTGTGCGTGTATAGCTTAGGAAGAGCACTACCCGCAAAAGGCAAGGTTCAAGGTTTGTTTCCCAGTCCAGCGTACAGTTTCAATCTGCCAGGTAGTTTCACATTTTTTGCTCATGGCGTTTCTGAAAGAAATTAAAAAATTGGAAATTTGTGGTAAGGACTATGGGACCAAACTGCTGAGGTCCTCGGTCCCCAGGCTTACACACTACTTACTCTAACACCTTAACACTTACGCTAAGGACAACACACACACACCCATGCCCGAGGGAGGACGTGAACCTCTGACGGGGGGAGGGGAAGGGGGGGGGTGGGTGCCGCGTGAGCCGTGACAAGGCGCCCTAGACCACACGTCTACCCCGCGTGGCCTGAAAGAAAGGATTTTGGAAAACGAAAGAAGTGAGAGGGCTTTAGAAAGACTTCCAGAGGTAAAAGAAATAAGCTTTATGGAACATATCGAATATAAATCAGTAAATCTGGGTATGGCAAGCAGTAACTTCAGACCTAGATATAAAGAACATATAAGAAGTTGAAAATATGAAAATAGACATTCTACCTTATCCGAACACCGGATAAAACATGAACATGAACCATCCAACATGCAATGCGAGATGATAGTTATCAGAGTGAATAATCACAACAAAAACTCGTGAAATTGCAAGAAAACTCTCACATACAAACAACCATTGCAATAAAAAAGAAGGTAGTCAACGACCAAATCCATATAAGCAATAACTCTCTGATCATGCTAGCCACCAAAGCAACAAAAACCGAACTGTAACCACGATAAATAATTAATAAATCTATAAATCTCCTTCCCCCTTCTCTCTCTCTCTCTCTCTCTCTCTCTCTCTCTCTCTCTCTCTCCACGCACATAAACAAATATTTATATATAAAAAATCCACATTTACATACAGCAAAATACACACACACACACACACACACACAAATATCCATACAAAAAAATAATCCTCTCAAGAGTTACACATTTACACACAGGAAATACACACACAACAAATGAAAAACATTAAACCACAACACTACACACAGGAAATACACACACAACAAATGACAAACATCAAACCACAACACAACACAACACAACACAAACAAAAGGCAGGTAATCATAGCTGGCAACACTACACACCGAAAACACACATAGAGTGATCACAATATGGAAGGTGCAAGTGATGTATGTTGTGTGACAAATGTGGGTGAAAGAACGCCAGAAATCGGCCACCTGGAGAATGGAAACCAACGAATACATCCCAAGGACCACACAAATGAGTGTACAGCGCTGTAAATCGTAACATCTAACGATAAGTTTACATTAAGCAATTTGTGCTACAAAACTTGAATCTAATCTAAAAAACAAGAGAAAAATACAGCAAAATGTAATTTAGCAGCATATTGTATCGCTACACCTACATCAACGTGATTACTCTGCTATTCACAATAAAGTGCCTGGCAGAGGGTTCAATGAACCACCTTCAAGCTGTCTCTCTACCGTTCCACTCTCGAACGTCACGCGGGAGAAACGAGCATCAAATTTTTCTGTGCGAGCCCTGATTTCTCTTATTTTATCGTGATGATCATTTCTCCCTATGTAGGTGAGTGGCAACAGAATGTTTTCGCAATCCGAGGAGAAAACTGGTGATTGAAATTTCACGAGAAGATCCAGTCGCAACGAAAAACGCCTTTGTGTTGATGACTGGCACTCCATGTATCATGTCTGTGACACTGTCTCCCCTATTTCGGGATAATACAAAACGAGCTGCTCTTCTTTGTACTTTTTCGATGTCATCCGTCAGTGCCATCTGATGCGAATCCCACACCGCACAGCAATACTTCAGAACAGGGCGGACAAGCGTGGTGTAAGCAGTCTCTTTAGTAGACATGTTGCGCCTTCTAAGTGTTCTGCCAGTGAATCGCAGTCTTTGGCTTGCTCTATGCACAATATTATCTATGTGATCGTTCCAATTTAGGTTATTTGTAATTGTAATCCCTAAAAATTTAGTTGAATTTACGGCCCTCAGATTTGTGTGACTTATCGCGTAATCGAAATTTAGCTGATTTCGTTTAGTGTTCACGTGAATAACTTCACACTTTTCCTTATTCAGTCAATTGCCACTTTTCGCACCATACAGATATCTTATCTAAATCATTTTGCAAGTCGTTTTGAACATCTAATGACTTTACAAGACGGTAAATGACAGCATCATCTGCAAACAATCTAAGACGGCTACTCAGATTGCCTCCTATGTTGTTAATATAGGTCAGGAACAACAGAGGGCCTATAACACTTCCTTGGGGAACGCCGGATATTACTTCTGTTTTACTCGATGACTTTCCGTCTATTGCTACGCTACGAACTGTGACCTTTTTGACAGGAAATCTCGAATCTAGTTGCACAACTGAGGCGATACTCCGTAAGCACGCACTTTGGTTATATGGAATCAGTTTGACATGCCCTGTCGACAACACGTATTACTTCATGAGTATAAAGAGCTAGTTGTGTTTCACAAGAACTATATTTTCTGAAACCGTGCTAACTATGTGTCAATAAACCGTTTTCTTCGAGGTACGTCGTAATGATCGAATACAGCATATGTTCTAAAACCCTACTGCAAATCGACATTAGTGATATAGGCCTGTAATTCAGCGGATTACTCCTACTTCCCTTTTTGGGTATTGGTGTGACTTCAGCAATTTTCCAGTCTTTAGGTACGGATCTTTCTGTGAGCGAGAGGTTCTATATAATTGCTAAATATGGAACTATTTTATCAGCATTATTTGAGAGGAACCTGACTGGTATACAATCTGGACCGGAGGTCTTGCCTTTATTAAGTGATTTAAGTTGCTTCGTTATTCCGAGGATATCTACTTCTATGTTTCTCATCTTGGCAGTTGTTCTTGATTGGAATTCAGGAATATTTACTTCGTCCTTTTTGGTGAAGGAGTTTCGGAAAACTTTGTTTAATAACTCTGTTTTAGTGGCACTGTCATCAGTGACTTCACCGTTGCCATCGCGCAGTGAAGGTATTGTTGCGTCTTGCCGCTGGTGTGCTTCATTTATGACTAGAATCTCTTTGAGTTTTGTGCCAAATTTCGTCACATATGTTCTACCACATAATGTATAAAAGGAAACATGTATTACAGGCCACTTATGATGCTTCCCAAATGAAAGAAGCGAAACGCGTGTGGCAGTAAACAAACTGCCTTCAATTGGTTGTATAGACGGTACATACCTCCACGAATATCGAAGTTGTTTAGGATTATGACTAACATATTAGTTTACGAAGTTTCACGGCTGCGTTCACCATATGAGTTGTAGCGCTGGGAGCTACTGCAGCTTTCAGCAGTCTATTACGGTAACGTGCCTAGCATATTGAAATCGTGGGCTCTCGAATCACGCTGCCCGCGTGCGTACAAACAGGGCGCCCTCTAGTGCCCGCAGGCGGCTAACATATTTGCTTCCGATAAAGCACTGAGAGAGAGCGTCACGTGTCAGATTAGCGTCACGCGACGGCTCTTGGTGCCGAGCGGAGGGTAACAGCCAGCCAGGCCACTGCAGGCGGAGGGGGGTCGACGGGGGGCAAATGGGGGGTCACCTCCCCAGAGGCTCCCGAAACGTTGCTCCGGGTCACGCCAGGCCATGTGCCGCAGCTTACAAAGATCGTGAGGGTTCTCCGCAGCGAATCACTTCCTATCTAACTACGCTACTGGTCACTAAAATTGATACACCAAGAAGAAATGCAGATGATAAACGGGTATTCATTGGACAAATATATTATACTAGAACTGACATGTGATTACTTTTTCTCGTAGTTTGGGTGTATAGATCCTGAGACATCAGTACACAGAACAACCACCTCTGGCCGTAATGACGGCCTTGATACGACTGTGCATTGCGTCAAACAGACCTTGGATGCCGTGTATAGGTACAACTGCCCATGCAGCTTCAACACGATACCACAGTTCATCAAGAGTAGTGACTAGCGCATTGTGACGAGCCAGTTGCTCGGCCACCATTAACCAGACTTTTTCAGTTGGTGAGAGTTCTGAAAATGTGCTGGCCAGGGCAGCAGTCGAACGTTTTCTGTATCCAGAAAGGCCCGTACAGGACCTACAACATGTAGTCGTGCATTATCCTGCTGAAATGTAGGGTTTCGCAGGGATCGGATGAAGGGTAGAGCCACGGGTCGTAACACATCTGAAATGTCACGTCCACTGTTCAACGTGCCGTCAATGTGAACAAGAGGTGACCGAGACGTGCAACCAATGGCACGCCATACCATCGCGCCGGATGATACGCCAGTCTGGCGGTGACGAATGCACGCTTCCAATGTGCGTTCACCGCGATGCCGCCAAACGCGGATGCGACCATGATGATGCTGAACATAATCTGGATGCATCCGAAAAAATGATGTTTTGCCATTCGTGCACCCAGGTCCGTCGTTGAGTACACTATCGCAGGTGCTGCTGCCTGTGATGCAGCGTCAAGGGTAACCGCAGCCATGGCCTCCGAGCTGATCGTCCATGCTGCAGCAAACATCGTCGAACTGTTCGTGCAGATGGTTGTTGTCTTGCAAACGTCCTCATCTGTTGACTCAGGGATCGAGAGGTGGCTGCAAGACCCGTTACAGCAATGCCTGTCATCTCGACTGCTAGTGATACGTCGCTATTGGGATACAGCACGGCGTTCCGTATTACCCTCCTGAACCCACCGATTCCATATTCTGCTAACAGCAAAGTCGCGATACGATAAACCGCAATCGTGATAGGCTACAATCCGACCTTTATCAAAGTCGGAAACGTGATGGTACGCATTTCTCCTCCTCACACGAGGCATCACAACAACGTTTCACCAGGCAACTCCGGTCAACTGCTGTTTGTGTATGAGAAATCGGTTGGAAACTTTCCTCATGTCAGCACGTTATAGGTGTGGCCACCGGCGTCAACCTTGTGTGAATGCTCTGAAAAGCTAATCATTTGCATATCACAGCATCTTCTTCCTGTCAGTTAAATTTCGCGTCTGTAGCACGTCATCTTCGTGGTGTAGGAATACGTATTAATGGCCAGTAGTGTACTATGTGCTAATAGAGCACTGGACATGAGACACTATAAAATATAGGAGGAGAGAGTAAAACGGAGCAATCATTGCTGCTAAGTTTCTCCAAGATATTCGAGTGATCAATTTAACATCATCAGGTTAGGAAGATGCCTTAGGAAGCGCTACAGTTTCCCTAAGTTCTCCCAAAGCAAGAAAACAACCACATCACAAAGGGGGTATGGGACGACGGGACCTGATAAGTACACTGAAGGAAAAAATATCGCCATCCCAAGAAGAAGTTGTGCGACACAAACGAATGTTTCTACATCTGAAAGATGAAGTCTATTAAAAGTTTGAATCAGTCTCATAAGCGTGCACTAGTAGCGCCACTATGAAGATGCAACTCAGGTTTGATTCAAATACATCCTGAAACGGTAGTGAGCGTTAGTTGCTTTCGGGACCGGGAGTAGTAAGTTGATGTTAGTCAAGAATGCCTTTAAGGCGTCAACGGCGCCATTATCAACACCTCACTGACTTTGAACGAGATCGTGTAATAGGGCTACGAGAAGCGGGATATTAATCCTGTTCAAATTGCTCTAAGCACTATGGATCTCAACATCTGAGGTCATCAGTCCCCTATAACTTAGAACTACTTAAACCTAACTAACCTAAGGACGTCACACACACCCATGCCCGAGGTAGGATTCTAACTTGCAACCGTAGCAGTCGCCGCGGTTCCAGACTGAAGCGCCTAGAACAGCTCGGTCACACCGGGCGGCTCTTAATCCTGTAATATTGCAGGAAGACTTGACAGGAACGTAGCCTCTGTATATCATTGCTGGCAGCATCAGTCACGAGAATGTACAGACGCAAGAAGACCTGGCTCCGGACGGCAACGTGGCACTACCGAGAGGGAGACCATCATGTTCTGCATATGGCTGTAGAGCATCGTACTGCATCTGCATCAGTAACTTGACCAGCGATTGGCCCCACAGTGACACAACGAGCTGTTACAAATCGGTTACTTCAAGGACAGCTCCGAACCAGAGGCGCTGATCCTACACCACCACCACCATCTGCGTTTTCAATGGTGTTGAGCGAGAGCTCACTGGATTGTACAGTGGAGGTCTGTTGTGTTTTCTGGCTGGTTCTGCCTCGGAGCCAGTGTTGGTTAGAAGGAGGCCAATTCTACCAACCTGTCTGTGTGCTGGACACTCTGCACCTACAACGGCAGTTATGGTCTGGGGTGCGAGCACTCTCATGGCTATGCCACCCACCCTGATTGGAAATTTGTACGTCAGTCTGGTGATTCGATCTTTTTTTCTGCCATTCACAAACAGAATTCCAAGAAGTTTTTTCCAACAAGATAACGCTCCTTCACATACCGACTGTTGTAACCCAACATGCTGTAGATACTGTCGATATGTTGCCTTGGCCTGGTCCGTCACCACATCTCTCTCCAGGGGAGCACATACGGGACATCGGACGACAGCTCCAGCGTCATCCACAGCCAGCATCGGATGTCCCTGGTTTGACCGACCAAGTGCAACAGGCATGGAACTCCATTCCACAAACTAACATCCGAGAACGACGAGACAGGAAAATAATAAAGAACATGCAGTAACAGAAAATCACAATTTAGAAGCTCATGAGTCAAATGCACAACCACACGACGTGCAACATACGCACCTATATTCTGTCCTAGTGTTTACTCTATTTGTCATGCCGAATTTGCTGTGATACTATACTTTCCAGGAAACAATTTCAGTCAGTTTTGCTTTCTTATAGCAACTCGCAAGCTAGACTGCTCGTAAGGATAATACTTTATCGACACGTACCTCCACAAAGAAGCGTAGAGCTTTGAGGAAACTAATTTTAACTTTATATAAAGTGAAAAATTGGGTTTTGGAAGTGTCTGTTGGGTCACTGGTTTTTAATTAAATTTTTGGAATTGGCATCGAAGGTCTAAAAATTTACCTATCGTGTCTTAGAGTGTTCACTTTCAAGCAAATCTATTCTGTCGAATTTTATAGAAAGTCCTTTCGTTCAAACCGGATGCAGGATGCACATTTTCTTAATTACGATATATTATTGGAGCAGTAGGTGTACGATTTTTTAATAAGCACCAATAACACAAAAGGGGTTTATCCTGATAGAAATATTTCAATAGAACTACCGGTTCACACAAATATGCAACTATTGCAGCCAATTAATCAAGGTATTGCACAGAAATCTAGTTCATATTTTTATATTTCAAATAAAAATGAAAATTGTTTCAGTGTTGTCTGGAAGACTCGTTAATTGTGTTAAACTTAACTGCATACTCCCAGTCAAAACTATATATAGAACGGCATCCAATTTTTGAAATAATATCGTTGCTTAAATCCTGAGTACGTGTATTCAGAATTCCTGCCATAGTGAGAGCGAAATGGTCACGTCCCATAAGTGGTCCCGGAATTCCATTGTGTTTGGTAGCAGAGGGCAGGTTACAAAAGAAATTATGCGCTGTTCCGTAGAATTTTGTTACATTCTATTTACACAGATACCTGCGCAAATGAAATAAATTTTGAACAGATCTCCGAATTCCATAGTTTATTTAGATTTCAAAATCAGCGGTCTCCACCAAAGGTCAAAGCGACCACACTTCATATGATGCTTATGCGGCGCCCATAAATCACAGTACAGAGAGTGAAATTCAAGTCGATACTTGTTCTGCTACATGCTCTTCCAATTTGTCAATGTCTGCGCAAGCTTTTATCATGTTGCTCGAATAGCTCTCAACGATTGTAGTCATCTGAGACTGTTACCTGATCTGTCCTGCGATGAAGAGGTGTGGATTATAAATAGATGGTGTGCATTGTGCATTACTCTTAATGTGCCTTGTGCGCCAGTGTATACAAAACGATAACCGACATCTCTATTCACGATTTCATGTCTGTATCGGCGCTAGATGAGTCTGTAAAATACTCAAGCTATTCTCCAAGTCAGTTTGCCTATTCTTATTTGTGTCAGAAATATGATTATTTCATAAGTGTGTCTTTAAAAGATTTCGGAGTGCAGTTTTGTTCACAAGCTATCGGTGATTTGAGATGATCAATTTTTAGGTGTACACTAGTACACTAGCTTAGTTTCATGTCCTGAAACTTAGACAAAAGGAAGTATGCAGCACATCCGGGTTGGGTTGTTTTGGGAAGACCAGACAGCGAGGTCGGCCGTGCCCTTTCAAAGGAACCATCCCGGCATTTGCCTGCAGCGTTTTAGGGAAATCACGGAGAACCTAATCAGGATGGCCGCACGCGGGATTGAACCGTCGTCGTCCCGAATGCGAGTCCAGTAGCACATCCGGATCTTTTATGTATGCTTGCAGTGACAACATGCTTATTTAATTAAATTTCAACTTATAGACAGGACTACAGAATTTTTATTTACAAAAGAATCATCTAATTTTACAGTGGGTTATCTTTTACAAGCATGCGTGTATAACCTTGAGGTACTGTTTAGAATTATGTATGGGGTCGAAGTTTCCATGTGCGTGTCTCACAAATATTTGATATGTGTTGCACTGGACTTAGACAGAGATCCAAACGAAAGTCAAACTAGTCCGACGCTTTTGTGAGCATGTTAGAGTTATTGTATTCACTGCTGTTTTTGTGTGGTGACATTGGGAAGGGAGTCGCATAGGAGAGTGTTTTACACATTCTGACAAAAAAAAGCTCGTATGGCATGATGCGAGGCAGCCTTTGTGGTCAGTGGTGCAATGCGAGGGCAGTATGCCACTTACGGTCGACCCATCGCTAAGACGGTCCATCTCTATATACAAGGTGATTTTTTTCCACCTTGTACAAACTCTAGGGATTCATCGATGAGAAGAATGGAACAAAAAGTTACAATGAACTGAAGTCTGGGAATGGATGGTTTCCACGCTAGAGCCCATATATTCTGGCTTGCTACAGAGACTGCAGTCTAATACGCTCTGCACCATGCAGACACAGTAACAGTATGTGTTGAAACAGGTTTCCATATGCTTCAACGCATGTGTGTAGGTGCCCCAGCGCAAGTTATGTCCCACAAATTCGCATCAGACAGACTGCATCTGAACAGTGTCAAAGGCAACATGGATACGTTGCTCCAGGTCTCCACATCTGGAATGGACCTTGCATACTCGATACTTTTGAGATGGCCCCATAACCAGAAATCGCATGGATTGAGAACTGGTGAACGAGTAGGCCATGCAACTGGACCCCTGCGTCCTATCCATCGACCAGTGAAGACATGATTGAGATGCATCGGGACGTTAACAGCGAAGTGGGCTCTAGCACCATGAAGTAGCAGCCACATAATCCTTCGAATCGCCAATGGCACTTCTTTGAGGAGGGGAGAGAAAGTTACCTGCAAGAAAAGCCAATAGTTCCGGCCTGATTTGGAAGGAACACTGGTCCCAAAATATGGTTGCCAATAATCCTGGCCTACACATTCCAGCTACACCGATGCTCATGATTTTCTGTCACCATACCACTATCCCACAGAAGACTGTTATGAAAGTTGAAGGTACCACTCCATGTAGAGGTGACCTCATCTGTGAATAGTCACACAAATCCTGGAATCGTGGTTGCGTGGTGAAGAAAGCAGTGATAAAACTGCTCCTGATGTGGAACGTCTGTCGCTCTAATAATAAGGGTAGTAACAATTGTCATGGAGAATGTTCCACATGGTCGTCTGACTTGCCCTACACTGAGGGGCCTAATGCTTGGTACTGACATGGTTGTCACCTTCCACAGCGTTTAATGTTTCTCCAAGTTTGGTGTCTAAACATTTTGGGAATGTCCTTCATAATTTCCTGCTTCCTGAAGTGACCCTGTCTCAAACAAATGGCAAAACACTGTTGCAAATATGCTGTGGTGGTTGTCGATACAGATAGGTCTCCTGATACAACCTTGCTGCCTGCCGCCCATTGACATTTGTCCTTCCATAAGTAAACAGTATGTCGGCAAGCTATCGATTCGAATATTGAGCCAATGTGTACAATGCTGTATCACATCCACTACAGGGTGAGTTCGCAAGAGAAGTGAATCGGACACAACATTGTTGTTGTGGTCTTCAGTCCTGAGACTGATTTGATGCAGCTCTCCATGCTACTCTATTCTGTGCAAGCTTCTTCATCTCCCAATACGTACTGCAGCCTACATCCTTCTGAATCAGTTTAGTGCATTCATCTCTTGGTCTCCCTCTACGATTTTTACCCTCCACGCTGCCCTCCAATACTAAATTGGTGATTCCTTGACGCCTCAGAACATGTCCTACCAACCGATCCGTTCTTCTAGTCAAGTTGTGCCACAAACTCCTCTGCTCCCCAATCCTATTCAATACTTCCTCATTACTTACGTGATCTATCCATCTAATCTTCAGCATTTTTCTGTAGCACCACATTTCAAAGGTTTCGATTATCTTCTTGTCCAAACTATTTATCGTCCATGTTTCACTTCCGTACATGGCTACACTCCATACAAATACTTTCAGAAACGACTTCCTGACATTTAAATCTATACTCGATGTTAACAAATTTCTCTTCTTTAGAAACGTTTTCCTTGCCATTGCCAGTCTACATTTTATATCCTCTCTACTTCGACCATCATCAGTTAATTTGCTCCCCAAATAGCAAAATTCCTTTACTACTTTAAGTGTCTCATTTCCTAATCTAATTCCCTCAGCATCACCCGACTTAATTCGACTACATTCCATTATCCTCGTTTTGCTTTTGTTGATGTTCGTCTCATATCCTCCCATCAAGACACTGTCCATTCCGTTCAACTGCTCTTCCAAGTCCTTTGCTGTCTCTGACAGAATTACGACGTCATCGGCGAACCTCAAAGTTTTTATTTCTTGTCTATGGCTTTTAATACCAACTCCGAATTTTTATTTTGCTTCCTTTACCGCTTGTTCAATATACAGATTGAATAACATCGGGGAGAGGCTACAACCCTGTGTCACTCCGTTCCCAACCACTGTTTTCCTTTCATGTCCCTCGACTCTTATAACTGCCATCTGGTTTCTGTACAAGTTGTGAATAGCCTTTCGCTGCCTGTATTTTACCCCTGCCACCTTCAGAATTTGAAAGAAATTATTCCAGTCATTATTGTCAAAAGCTTTCTCCAAGTCTACAAATGCTAGAAACGTAGGTTTGCTTTTTCTTAACCTAGCTTCTAAGATAAGTCGTAGGGTCAGTATTGCCTCACGTGTTCCAACATTTCTACGGATTAGTATTTTGCAGCCGTGATTTATTAAACTGATAGTTCGGTAATTTCCACATCTGTCAACACCTGCTTTCTCTCTGATTGGAATTATTATATTCTTCTTGAAGTCTGAGGGTATTTCGCCGGTCTCATACATTTTGCTCACCAGATGGTAGAGTTTTGTCAGGACTGGCTCTCCCAAAGCTGTCAGTAGTTCTAATGGAATGTTGTCTACTCCTAGGGCCTTGTTTCGACTTAGATCTTTCAGTGCTCTATCAAATTCTTCACACAGTATCAGATCGCCCATTTCATCTTCATCTACATCCTCTTCCATTTCCATAATATTGTCCTCAAGAACTTCGCCCTTGTATAGTCCCTCTATATACTCCTTCGACCTTTCTGCTTTCCCTTCTTTGCTTTGAACTGGGTTTCCATCTGAGCTCTTGATATTCATACAAGTGGTTCTCTTTTCTCCAAGGTCTCTTTAATTTTCCTGTAGTCAGTTTCTATCTTACCCCTTATGAGGCAAGCCTCTACATCCTTACATTTGTCCTCTAGCCATGCCTGCTTAGCCATTTTGCACTTCCTGTCGATCTCATTTTTGAGACGCTTGTATTCCTTTTTGCCTGAATTTTTATATTTTCTCCTTTCATCAATAAAATTCAATATATCTTCTGTTACCCAAGGATTTCTATTAGCCCTCGTCTTTTAACCTACTTGAGCCTCTGCTGCCTTCACTATTTCATCCTTCAAAGCTACCCATTGTTCTTCTACCGTATTTCTTTCCCCATTCCTGTCAATTGTTCCCTTATGCTCTCCCTGAAACTCTGTACAACCTCTGGTTCTTTCAGTTTATTCAGGTCCCATTTCCTTAAATTCCCACCTTTTTGCAGTTTCTTCACTTTTAATCTACAGTTCATAACTAATATATTGTGGTCAGAGTCCACATCTGCCCCTGGAAATGTCTTACAATTTAAAACCTGCTTCCTAAATCTCTGTCTTACCATTATATAATCTATCTGATATCTTCTAGTATCTCCAGGGTTCTTCCATGTATATAACATTATCAATTGCTGTAGCAGGGGAGGGCATGACATATGAGGAACAGTACCTTCCTCTACGAGGAAACCATGCATACGGTAACTATGGCTGAATCGTAGAGCGAATATTAGACCGCAGTCTTTATAACAGAGTATGACAGAATAAATGGTCTCTAGCATGGAAACCATGTATTGTTGAACGTAAATTCTGTATCTTATCATCGATCAACCTCTGGAGTTTGTACACAGTCGAAAAAAATCATCCAGTATATAAAAATCTGAGTTATGTGCATATGTCTAGGATCACCTTACAGACCTCTTAATCGATTCCAACGTTATTTTCTATAGACAGAACAGTCCTCTTGGCTCCAATAGGAGCAGAGATATGGCAAAATGTGTTTTCCAGGCCCTTGAGTATAAGCTGCCCTGTATGACAGATTATGTGGGAATAGTATTGGCCCACCTTACCACCTTACTTTGCAGTGAAGCCTATACATCAGTGGCGAGAAATAGTTTAACAGCTTCCAACGTTTATGCTGCCCTGCACGACAGGTGCTTTATGTGGGAGTAATATCAGCCTGCTGTGTCGACCTCCTGTGCATGGGTTACATGGGTGGATGGAAATGGCTGAGCAAAGAGATATGGGAGGAAATGGAAAATGAGAGAGGGTAGGATGAGGTGAACAAAGAAAAGGTGAAGAAATGGACAGACAGGGGTTTGGGGGATGTATAGAGAGACGGAGGAACAGATGGGCAGCAAGTGAAGGGAGGATCTGATGGGGGTGGGGTGGGGGGAGGAGAGAGAAAGAGAGAGCACTTGCATATTTTGCAAGGGCTGCACCTGCAGATGGGCATGGCTGAACAGAGGGAGGATGGAGGGAGCAGATGGATAATGAGAGAGGGGAGAATGATCTGGACAGAGGAATGGGAGGAGATGGACAGAGAGAGGGGACAGAAAAATATACAGGTAGATGGATGAGATGGAGATGGCCAAAGAAGGGGAGGAGAAAATATACAATGAAAGGGGTGAGGTAGTGGTCAGGTGAAAAAGGAAGAGGGGCAGGAGGATCTGGAGAGAGGGAGAAGGAAAGAAGATACGGTGGGAGAGAGGTGTAGGAGACTAACAAGGAGAAGGGGGGAGGAGGTAGAGAAACAGAGTGTGAATTATAAGACGGACATGTAGGATTGGATGAAGTAAGCAGAGAGGTGGGAGGGAGGAAGAGGTGGAGAGGGAGAAGGGAAAAATGTCTACAGTATATGTGTCGAACATGTATGAGAGTACACCTGGAAGGAAAAGGGTAGTGGATAATAAATGCTCTTACAAGCAGGTGTCACTGCCGTGATACGCCACCCTGTAGATAAATATAATTTTCGACATGTTCTCGTAATTGTGGATGAAGCCTTATATCCATTGGGAATGAACAAGCGAGCTAGCTGCAGCAGTGACACCCTGGTGTCGAGGTAAACTTTTAGTTTTGATGCGTAAGTTAAAACTCAGCCTATATTTCTGCGTTCATTCATGTATAGGGCACACTCTTCTGAAGTTGGGAGAATTTTCTTGGAACACATTGTACAACAGAATATACGAACACCGATATGAACTCTGTTTCTAAAGAAATAGACTACGCTTGTCTTTTTCTACATCTACATACGTACTTCACAGGCGACCGTAAGGTGCGTTGCGGAGGGTACTTGTACCACTAAGAGTCATTTCCTTTCCTGTTCCACTCGCAGAGAATGAGGAGAAAAAGAGTGTCTACAATGCGTGAATAAACCGTCTAGATTGGTTAATAAAATTTCCTTTTTTTACTAAGAGATTTTGGCTACTGCTATCACCGATATCTGCAGTTAATATGAAAAGAACATACAAAGAAACAGGCATCTATTGTACAACAAGAAGCTATCAAAAGATAATAAGTTAAAATCTCGAAAATTTTTAAAGATACACTTACCAAATAGCTGAAAACTTTTAGAAGTGTGTTCTGTGTAAGGACTAAAACCAATGCTTAATTTGGATGTAAAGTAACAGCTTGGTTAAAAAAAAATTATAAGGATCTAAGTTTTAATCGGAAGGTGGCACTAATATATATATATATATATATATATATATATATATATATATATATATATATATATATATATATATATATATATATATATTCCATAGTTGTCAAAGAAGATATTCAGGTCGCCCCAGTTAACCCATGTGGAGTTCTACAAACTAACAAGTATTCATTAAATCTGCTACACAGTAGTATCCATATAACAGAACCAATAGTAAGTATACTTTGGCATAAAAGTAATGTTAATAACATGAATACAACGTATTTATGTTCCAGAAGGTATTGATATGTGTATGTTCCTCTAAGAGACGATTGAATATTGCATAAATATTATAAAAGTAGACTTGCTGTTATAATTATGCACATATGATAAATAAAGAACTGCGTCTTGTGAACTAAAACATAGTCAAGGAATAGATTAAAATCTTTATCCTTATAAAATATAACATAAATAATAAAACAACTCAGTTTTTGAATTAAAATGTTTTGGAAGGCAGCTCCATCTTGCAGAGTAGCAGCAACTTGCTGCTATAGGTAGGTCGTTCTGCACGCAGCAGCTGTAGCTCCACGGTCCCAGCTGATACAAGGAAAGATGTGGTCGTGTCATCAACAGGAGAGCACGTCATAGTCGGCTCACGTCACACTGTTAATTCTCGAAAAAAATTCGAAAAACAAGCAGTGACAGACCGGCTCTGTTCGTGCACAATTGTTTGTGGTGCTCTGTTTTTTTGTGGATAGATATTTGCAGTTCTCTAACATGCTTAGGTTGAGCCCCTTTGGGACCCTGTGCAATAATTTTTATGTACGTCGTCAGTGAGCTATGATTTTCATCCTGGGAGTGTTCTTTAAACGACATGAATTATCTTTAGGCTGTCCTATGTAAAATCATTGCAGCTTATTTTATACACTTCTGACTCGCTATACTTGTCGCATCTCTTTCGAACTTCCTGGCGTAACCTATTTCCCAAGTTTGAAATCTTCTAGTGAGATTAGCTTTTTTAGATTCACAACGGTCACGGGCTCATAGGGGAAACTCAAACTTATTTCCTCTGTTATCTTCGTGTTCCTTACGCGATAAATACGTTGGCAGCAGTAGAACAGTTATGCATTCAGCTTCAAATGATGGTTCTCTACGTTTTCTCAATAGTGTTGTCTGAAAAGAATTTGGTTTTTCCTCCAGCGATTCCCATTTGAGTTCAAGTAGCATATCCACAGTACCTGCATCCAGGTTGAACCTACCACTAAGAAAGCTACCATAACGCCTTTGAATTACTTACATTTTTTTCCTTTAATCCGACCTGGAAGGGGTCCCAAATACTCAAAAAATAATCATCAGTGGATTGCGCTAGTGTTCTGTACGCTGCCTCCTTTACAGATGAACCTACTTTCATAAAATTCTCCCAATTAACCAAAGTTGACCATTCGCCTTCCATGCTACCATCCTTGCGTGCTGTTTCGATTTTATATCGCCCTGCAACATTATGCCTCGATAATCGGCGTGACTGTGTCAAGCATGACACTACTAACACTGTATTCGAACATTATGGAACTGCTTTTCTACTGATCTGCATTTGACTTACATTTATCTAGATTTAGATAAAGCTCGTTACCATGACAATAAACATGTATTAGGATGATATGTGGTCGAGAGGATGAACCTAACGAATCTATGTCGCACAAGTGTTGACCATGAACAGCAGCAACACAAAGATAAGGAAAATGAGAGATCGCTGGTAATCGTAGAGATTATTCTTTATTCCCGTCACTCGCTAATAACGTGGGTAACCAGCGTAACAGAGAGTGTTGCAATTTCTCTTCCTCTAAAAGTTATTTTTTCAATGCACTGAGTCTATCTTCCTTAGTTAGTTGATATCAACCTATGAATTCAAGCGGGATTAAAAGGGCTGACAACCCAGGTAAGAATTGGAGCTTAACATAATTCAATTTTGTCATATGATGACATGATGGAGACGGTGGCTGTTGTTTGAAGACAAATGTGGGTGGTGATAGGACAGTTGCTCATAATAATGGATATAAACCCACAATAATAGAAAAACTCCACAACAAAATGTAGACAAAAACCACAGATCCACTTCACAGCAGTCACTTCAAGGCAAATCAGTGTTCCACTGAAGCCAAACCTAAATATGCTACTCTCCCATGCGTAGGCCCACTTTCATACCAAATAGCATACTTATTTAAAAATAAGAAAAATATCAAAATCAGCTTTTCCACAAATAATAAATTACAACAAAATGTAATCCATGATGTAAATACCTCCAGGAGTCCCTACCGTAAATCAGGAATATACAAACTCAGATGTGATACATGCCCAAAATTCTACATTGGACAGACAGGCAGAAGTTTTGAAATTAGATACAAAGAACATATTGATGCTCTAAGACTTGGTAACTTGAACAAATCAGCATTTGCAGCCCATATTGCTGAAGAAAACCATTCAGTGGGAAAGACTGAGGACAACTTAAAAATTTTGCATCTAGCAGAAAAAGGAGCCACTATGAATATATTAGAAGAATTAGAAATACACACACACAAAAACAGCATCCCAGACTATATCCTTAACGAACAAACAGAGTTAGCTAACACCCATTTCCTGAAAAATTTCCAAAAATTACTTTCCAGCGCCCAAAGCAAATAACATTAGTACGCCTATCTGCAGATCAAGTAGCAAATTTATATGTTACTATAATTCTCATGATGCTAAATGTAATTAAATAATATACTATTTTTACCTAAACGGTTCTAAATATATATAAAAAACTTTATATAATTAACTTAGCAATATCAACTCAAAAATTCGATGTCTCTGTACTAATGTAAAAGGCTTTATAGTTATTTAAATGAATATATGATCCTTTCCAAACATAGAACATCATCGTCAAATGTTACGATATATCATAGCATCTGTTATACTCATATGTTTGTAAGCTCTTTGAATATATCAAAACATGTGGTGCGTGGTAGAAATCATTTCAGTGACAAAAATAAAGTGTTCAGTGAGAACTATTTACTTGCGCAACAACAAGGATGCAGTGGGAATGCATTTACATCTGTTGGACGAATGTTATGAAAACAAAAACTCGAAACCGACGTTTCACGTAAGTCACAAGCAACGAATATCCGTAACGCAACCATCTGTGTGTGGCGTGTTTATAATTATGTATTATCCATATTTTAGGACAATTAATCTGTAAAAAACACACCACATGTCATAAAGAAAGCATGTAAACCGTCTGAAGATGAATCACAACGATTCGAAACCGATAACGGTATCCTTTGAATAAAGGAACTGAAAGTAAATTTGTGGCTGGTTGGTGTCCTAAGACCATCAACATTTGTCTTTAAATATAATTGCCTACGCAATTAACCAGGGAACGTATTTGTACAGCGGGCATATTAAACGTTACGATGCAGTTCGCGTCCGATTGACTCCTTTCATTCTATACAGTCACACAATTGCTCCTTGTTACACGCCGAAATATTCTTTAAAATGAGAGATGGAAACAAAAATACACCGTGAATTATGTGCTGTGTGGGTCTAGTACTCTCATATACAACGCTTGCTGTAAAAAAGGCAGCTAGAGAGCGCTCAGTTTTAAAGCACTTTCCAAACAACCTCAGAATTTTTTCACGGAACTGATATTCAGAGTATTCTTCTTATCTGTTTCACCTGAAACACATTTCGGTATGTTTAAGACAAAGATAGCGTGTTAGCATCTAGGCTAATAACGGTTCACAAAATAAATAACATGATATTATTGGTAAGCATCAGACGCCGAGTCTAAAGCTCTTGTTTTCAATTCTCAACCGATCCTAGCAATTACTTATCGCTTCTTCCAGTTTTGTCAAGGATTCATTTATCTGAAACATAGCAAATCACCATTGTTTGGAACTTCAGTTTACTTTTAGGTCTCCGTATAACTGGATGGGTGAAACATTTCCATAACCGCGTGAAGGCAAGGAAATACCAACACCACTAGAACCATACATATTGGAGCACTGCTGTATTCGTACCAGCCATCGTGTTGAGGACAGATTACCCCTTTATCTAAATCTAATTTGGTTATATAGTGTAGAACATGAAGTGCTATTTTCTATACGAGTTGCCGGCCAGTGTGGCCGAGTGGTTCTAGGCACTTCAATCCGGCACCGTGCAACTGCTACGGTCGTAGGTTCGAATTCTGCCTCGGGCATGGATGTGTGTGATGTCCTTAGGTTAGTTAGGTTTAAGTAGTTCTAAGTTCTAGGGGACTGATGACCTTAGAAGTTAAGTCCCACAGTGCTCAGAGCCATTTGAACCATTTGATATTTAAGTTTAAATGTATTATTAAAGTTAGGCTAGTGACAATAGCGTATTTTGACAGTTGCTTATAATTAACGTGAAACTAGAATTAGAACAAAAAGAACAGGTTCTAACTACACCACACACAATTACGATATATTCCAACACTTCATGGTCGTTATCATCAGTTTCATTAAGCACACTTTGTGGCTTGATGTTTAGATAAAACTGCCGATAAAAGTCCGATTACAACGTTCTACTACTACGTGGATGATGTAGACTCTAAATTATGTTGCCAACTTTAGACAATTGAACAGGACGGAGCAACAAAATTATGCTTTGTGCTTTGAGCCCGTATCGAAAAAACGAGTATCCGAGAAATCGGTGAGACAGATTTTGGTAAATGTTGATATATATACAGTATAGGCGTACAAATATACGCAAAGCTGTTTCACCTCAAAAACAACACACGTCGGGAGCACGAATTCATGCTTCAATCTCAAAGTCCGTGACGGTGTACTTTAGGGCCTTATGGTTCTCAGTGGCTCGTTTGTTTCTTGTTATCTGTCTTTTGAGTGATTTAGCGCGAGCCGCTACTATTTACTTTCTTCATGCCAACCTCTTCCTCTCAAAGTAGTACATCCTCAGTTATTTGCTGGATATATTCCAGTCTTTGTCTTGTTCTACAGTTTTTACCCTCTACAGCTCCCTGTAGTACCATGGAATTTATTCCCTGCTGTCTTAACAGGTGTCCTATCATCCTGCTCCTTCTTCTTGTCAGTGTTTTCCATATATTTCTTTTCTTGCCGAGTTTGTGGAGAACCTCCTCAGTCCGTGTAAGTCAATGTTCAGCAACCTTGTCTAATACCGCATCAGAAACGCTTCTGTTCCGGTTTCCCCCCAGTTCGTAATTCACTTCCATACAATGCTGTGATCCAGACGCTCAGTCTCAGAAATTTCTTTCTGAAGTTAACGTCTGTCTTTCATCACTGCGACACGTAATTTCAATTAATTGTTATGAATAGCTCTTTGATGTAATTCAGCTACCTCGCTCGGAGAAGGAGATCGAAGTGCATCGGTTGAGAACTACTTTCACACACGAGACGATATTTTCATTAATATAAATTAATCAAAACATCGAGTAGTACAACCTACGTAAAATATGATTTCACATTCATATTACTCGTATCAAACACTACCGTTCGATATGATTGACCAAGATATTCCACTTAATTTTTATTTTGATTATGCATCGGTGTACAAAATTTACGACGATCTAGATAAAGGAACATAATGTATTAACTACTCGGCACCTGTACGGCAAAAATCCACGCGTATCAAACACCACCGTTCGATTTGCTTGACCAAGATATTCACTTAATTTCTATTTTGATAACGCGTCGGTGCACAAAATTTACGACGGTCTAGATAAAGTAACATAACGTATTAAAAACTCGGCACCTGTATGAAAAAAAAAGGTTCAGATGGCTCTGAGCACTATGAGACTTAACTTCTGAGGTCATCAGTCTCCTAGAAGTTAGAACTACTTAAACCTAACTAACCTAAGGACATCAGACACATCCATGCCCGAAGCAGGATTTGAACCTGCGACCGTAGCAGCCGCGCGGTTCCAGACTATAGCGCCTAGAACCGCTCGGTCATAACGGCTGGCTGTATGACAAAAATCCACCCACACAAAACAAGTGAACATAGCTCTGGATGAGACAGAATGCATTATAACAGGCTGCCTCCGCCCAACTTCCACAAACCAGCTCTACCAACTTGCGGGGAAATTTCCATCCAGACACCAGAAGGAGAACGGCTGCAGAAACCGAGAAACAAAAACAAGAAACAGATCGCAGACATCCAATGTTTGCACACTACCCACAACCTAAATGACTTAAATCAAGGAAGAGTTTTGTACAAACAACTGATCCAACCCCTTTACCACCTAAAGCACGACGAGAAGAACTGTGGTGAAACTCGGAACCAGGAAGACCAGGAAATAGCTGTAGGGAAGAACCTACAGCCGTCTTCGAACTTCCGCATGATCTGCAAAACCTTGGATAGATTAAGATCGGGTGTATCAACCTGAAGAAATGGGTCTGTACCAGTAGAAACGAGCTCTACGAATGTGGAGAACTGCAACAGCCACAACCCCTACAAGTCTTGAGGAAATTGGACGAACCTTGCACGTTACAGTACCAACTAACAGCAAATAACAAGGCCGTACAGATTAAACGCATTGGGCTTATCATGGGATATAAAGATTGTAATCCCAGACAGAATCATATCACCTCTTCTGTGTTTTTGGATTTTACTTTATTTAATCTTCACTTCTCTCACTACCATATACTGTATTGCTTTATGTTTTATGTTTTGTCTTTACTGTAATCTTAAAGATTTTGTAAAAGTAATGTCTTGAATACGACAAATAAATAGATAAGTAAATGAAACTGCTCGATGTGAACGATTGAAAGAGCGGGGACGTGTTGGCAGAGGTCTCCAGCAGTGCACGGAAAACTAGATGTCACGTTGCGTGAGGTACGCGTGACTTCAGTGCCAAATGGGGCTGTCACCATGACACGAAGCAGTCGAAGGAACCGGAAAAGACACTGTGTATCAATCAACGACCACTTACGGCGCACTATGGTGGTGTTCTTCATTACAATATGGGCTGGATACAACATCTGGATGACTTCATATGGGGAAGAATCACCGGGAAAGTGGAAGAAGGGCAAAGTGTGACGGGCGTAGCCCGGAGGTTCCGTATTCCCTGTAACATTGTTCCACACGCATGGTCACCGTTCCCCGGGCACTGTAGTCCGAAGGAGAGGGGGTGTTCAACCACGGCTAACTACAGCGACAGCCGCCCGCTACATTACGTAACACACCAGAAGGGACCAACAATAAACAGGGAATGCAATTGAAACCACATTTAACAAGACTACAACGCACGATATCTAAAAAATGGTTCAAATGGCTCTGAGCACTATGAGACTTAACTTCTGAGGTCATCAGTCCCCTAGAACTTAGAACTACTCGCTACCGTATCTCCAACTTCTCAAAAGCGTCTCCTTACTCCGCCCATTTGGCTATTACCCTGCGGATATTTCCCTCTTACTCAGCTTCCCTCCCAAAGTGCTCATCTCATAAATGGTTCAAATGGCTCTAAGCACTATGGGACATAGCATCTGAGGTCATCAGTCCCCTAGACTCACAACTACTTAAAGCCAACTAACCTAAGGACATCATACACACCCATGCCCAAGGCAGGATTCGAACCTGCGACCGTAGCGGTCGCGCGGTTCCAGGCTGTAGCTCCTAGAATCGCTCGGCCACGCACGAGATCTCTCGCCCCACAGTGGCATGGCGAAGGCGAGAGAGGGGTCTCTCTGTGCGACCACCAGTACGTCGTTCCGTTGATCCCCGCACATCGGCGGTACCTTCGCCTCGGTTTCAAGATCATAGGGACTGGACCGTCGAGGAGTGGGATCGTGTGCTCTTGTCGTATGAGAGCAGATACTGTGACTAGTGGTCTTGGAGGTACTCTCGTATGGCGAGACTTGGGAACGCGTAATAGACTCAGAGGTATTGTCGAGCATGATCGTTTTGGTACTCCAACTGTTATAGTGTGGGGAGGAATAATGTTGCATGGGCATTCATACTGACTGGTCCATGTTATTGTGAGACTGTACTCGTTACACATGTGCTTCTTTTCAGAGGTACATTCGATCTTGACTTCATTTTTATAGGTGACAATACGCCATCGCATCAACAACGCTAGTGGAGAAGCTCTAGGAACGAGAGGATATTCCGCGAATAGACTGGCCTGCCCGTTGGGCCAACTTTAATCCCATTGAGCATGTCTGGGATGCTTTGGGAAGACTTACTGCAGCACGTCCACGTTCAACGACAACCGTCCAACCACCCACTAGTTGTCAATCGCGCTGGTGGAGGATTGCAACCCCTACCTTAAGAACTTACCAAAGTTGTCGTCAGGTTAGGAGTACGTTGCGGATCATGGACTGCTGTCCGCGGTGATTACCCTATTAAGTAATGTTCGGGGGACTATCACAAAACGCACTGCTTCAGTGTGCCTTCAGAATTGCCTTTGAATACAACTGTCATTTCTGTTCGTATCACTACGTTACTCCTTCACTTATCTTCTATACACACATTGAAGCGCCAAAGAAACTGGTATAGGCATCGGTATTGAAATACAGAGATACGTAAACAGGCAGAAGGCGGCGCTGCGGTCACCAACGCCTATACTGGGTGGTCCATCGATAGTGACCGGGCCAAATATATATCACGAAATAAGCGTCAAACGAAAAAACTACAAAGAACAAAACTTGTCTAGCCATCAACAATTCTCAGCGTGCTAACCATTCGACGAAACATAATCGATACCCGTTTCCGGAGCTGAAGGCCCACTCGTGTAGCTTTGATGACTGCACGACACAAAGCTTTACTGCTCGCCTGGGCCTGTCAACACCGACATCGGACTGTTGATGACTGAGAACATGCTGCCTGGTGGGGCGAGTCTCACTGTTGATGACTGAGAACATGCTGCCTGGTCGGACGAGTCTCGTTTCAAATTGTATTGAGCGGATCGACGAGTACGGGTATGCAGACAACCTCATGAATCCATCAGTAGGGGACTGTTCAAGGTGGTGGAGGCTCTGTAATAGTGTGGGGCGTGTGCAGTTGGAGTGATATGGGACCCCTGATACGTCTAGATATGACTGACAGGTGGTACGTACCTAAGCATCCCGTCTAATCACCTGTGCTCATTCATGTTCGTTGTAGATTCCGACGGACTTGGCCAATTACAGCACGACACTGCGACACCTCACACGCCCAGGATTGCTACAAAGTGACTACACGAACACTCTTACGAGTTTAAACACTTCCGTTGACAACCAAACTACCCAGACGTGAACATTATTCAGCGTGTCTGGGAAGTCTTGCAACGTGGTGTTCAGAAGAGATCTCCACCCGATCGTACTCTTACGGATTTATGGACAGCCCTGCAGGATTCATGGTGTCAGTTCTCTCCAGAACTACTTCAGACATTAGTCGAGTCCATGTCACGTCCTGTTGCAGTACTTCTGCGTGCTTTGGGGCCCTACGCGATATTAAGCAGGTGTACCAGTTTCTTTGGCTGTTCACTGTACTATATTGTAACAGCTCTTTCTCTGTATGGTCCAAGTTTTATCGAGTTGTGTTACTTGACAGCGACATATCGTGTGAAATTTACTTCCGTCCTTAAGTTGCGAACAAAAGTGTATTATGGACGTTTATATACTACTAACACTACTATCGTGATGTCATCTTTGTTCAATCATTGTCCTAGAATCCCAGTTGGTATGAGTATAAAAACAGCGTTTTGTGAGGGACTACTTTTGCTGCTATTAGTAGCTGAATTACATAACACACTGCTCTTAAACATTAAGTAAGTAGCTTGCACGGCGCGCAAGAACTACAAGTGTGAAATAGTCCTGGAGTCAGGAATTGAATGCTGGGATACGTTGTGTGCGAGGCATGTTACTCGAGTAGCAGTCACGTGTCTCTGTGGCAGATTTTGTATCAAACTTTGAATTGGAAGCGCTAGAGGTGGCTATATTTTGTTTTGAAGTAGTGAATGAAATGTATCAGATGTGAAAAGTATGTCATTTGTTGTTCATATAACGTGACGTATCTCCGATATGAACTCGACGACAACGATTGTATTAAATAGCGAAATTATAAGCAGTCTGTCCAGGAAAGCCGTCAGTCTGACGAGCTACGTATTTTTATGCAGGAGACTCGTAAGAACATGTTGAAGAACAGTTAACCCACCAATAAACTTTAATCTCAAAAGCCATCTGGACACAGTATGATTGCAGTCTCTAAGATAAGGAGGTTAAAATATACTCCTCAACTATAACAAACTTTCTGACTCCAGTGGGATGAACCAGTATACAGTACCTCCGCACTTATTTCGTTTGGTGGAGACTATAAAGCCTAGGCCTATGCTACAATCATTCTTTCGAATAGTTACTGACGAATGCGATTGAATTAATTACAGCAAGATGTGATCATGGAGAGAACTGAGGAAACCCATGAATTGCTCCAAACGACCTTCAGTTGTAAGACTGACCATCAGGGGGCGTGTTGTGTACATAGTCCCGTGTAGTCAGCGAGTACACAACTTTCCCAATAGAGCGCGACCCGCTAAGCCCAACAGCGCAGGCGCAGCGCTCGTCTGTCTCCGCACTACGAGATGGCGCTGTCTTAGAGACGGACCAAATTCTGCTTCCGCCGATCCGCGTATTAATATGTAAAGCAGCCAATGAGATTGCTGCTATTGTAGAACCTTTTCTCCCCGAGGGTCACACTCGCGCAGTGATACCTGAAAGCTCAAGGTATTATAACGAGTGTACAGACCTCCGATTAGTCAGTATGCATTAGTCTGCATTTGACTGTAGTCAGGTTTCAATCTGCACCTAATAAGATTACCATATTCTTGTACATAGCCATGAAGATAAATGAATAGACACTTTGTCAAGTATCAGAGATATGTGAGAATAAGAGTAACGTACCAAGACCAAAGGAACTTCAGATTGTCAATTCCAACCAGAATCAAGTTAAGTAATTTCCATGCTTTTTATTATTTTAATAAATGTGTGTGAAAATTAATCAAGTTCTGTTTAAAGTTGGTCACCGTCAATCTGCTACTCTAAGCATGCAAGTCGCATTTCTATCGTCTGACCTAACGGCAGAAGATAAACACGCCACGATAAGACCTCGAGACACATTGCTGACACTTGCCTACTTCGTTAGAGCGACAAGTCAAATAATCTGATGTGTGTACCGAAGGTCTTACAGTACGCACACGACAGGGAGTTCAGCCAACTGAGCCAACTCACTGACATTAAACTTCGAACAGACTCACTATATGCAATTCAGAACCTTTAAGAGGTTTCCACCCAGCATATGAATAAAGTACGAAGATGAGCACATAGAAGAGGTTGACAGTCTTAAATTGCTGGGATTACAACTTGATAATAAATTCAGTTGGGAGGAGCACACCACAGAACTGCAGAAACGCCTTAACAAATCTGTATTTGCAATTCGAGTGTTAGCAGACATAGGCGACATAAAAGTGAAAAAGCTTGCATACATTTCCTACTACTCCCTCCATAATGTCATATGGTATAATATTTTGGGGTAACTCTTCAAGTCAATCAAAAGTTTTCAGAGTCCAGAAGCGTGTAATACGTATTACTTGTGGGGTAAACTCACGGACGTCTTGTAGAAACCTCTTCAAAGAACTGGGTATACTAACTACTTTCTCTCAGTATATTTACTCCTTAATGAAATTTGTCCTAAATAATACATCTCTTTTTCCAACAATCAGCTCAGTCCATACATACAATACCAGGAACAAAAATGATCTGCACAAAGACTTAAAAGCACTTACTTTAGTTCAAAAAGGGGTCCACTACTCAGGAACAGTCATCTTCAATAATCTGCCAGCAAACATAAAAAATTTAGTTACAAATAAAGATCAGTTTAAAAGGAGCCTGAAAGACTTACTAGTGGCCAACTCCTTCTACTCCATTGACGAATTTTTTTAATAGAAACAAACGTGTTGTATATATTCATACTATTAGTACTGTTATTTTAGCTTAAAAAAAGTGACATTTTCCACATCCACGACGATCTCCTGAACACAGATCTATGGAACGAAAAACTAATATAATCTAATCTATTAAGGTGCTGTATTAATGTTGTAATGAGGAATAGGATTCTCTATACCAAAAATGGAGATTATGACGGTGCATCCATGAAGGATTCCATGTGAGGTGGGCCAATCCCCTCGCCTGCGCATTCTCACTCTAGATCTTTAGAGTTTTATTTGTGGTAGCGATTGCAAACCCAAATACTGGTGTACGAACCCGGTCTGTGGCACATTGCGAAAATATTTGTAATATTCCGGTTGTACGTTAGCACGTCATGGATTCAGTGGGATGACCAGTTGTTGCTTCTGCCAGTGCTAACTGTAGATATGTCAAACAGTTCATGCAACCGATCCATGTGGTACGTCGGTACGTTCTTTTCCGGTGTATTTCCCATGATTAATGATTTCTAACGCGGAAATAAATTTTTTCTTGATCGTTGTCGATATAACATTTCGTCTTACAGGAGTGCAAGGAAACTTACGCCACCTGTTTTCAGTACACCTTGTTTATGAAACAGCCGCGCGGGATTAGCCGAGCGGTCTAGGGCGCTGGAGTCATGGACTGTGCGGCTAATACCGGCGGAGGTTCGAGTCCTCCCTCGGGCGTGTGTGTGTGTGTGTGTGTGTGTGTGTGTGTCCGTAGGATAATTTAGGTTAAGTAGTGTGTAAGCTTAGGGACTGATGACCTTAAGTCTCATAAGATTTCACACACATTTGAAGATTTTTTGCTTATGAAACAGGACGGTACCTAGACCCTTGGATGGAAGCATTTTAAGTCTCGTCTAAAATCTGGTAAGCCCCAGGCAAGGCTGAATAGCTGCCATATAGGTGTGGTAGGTCTACTTCAACTTTATCTGTCTCTCAGTCAACTCCTTTGTTCAATAGAGAGATTGAAACAATTGACTTCCGGGAGGCCAAAAATTATTTTAGATCTAACTTTATGGTCCGTTATACGGTTTCCCGTACGTAGACCATGTGATGTATAATGTAAAATGACTACTTAATAAGTGGCTGCTCATTAGTTTATCCTGGCCATTTCCTCTGGATTCGCAGACCAGAACACTTCACAATATACAACGATCAGCTCTATGCAATCCTAGTGGCTTTGCCGCACTTGAGGCAACATCAAGAAAGGAATTTTCTCGTCTACTCTGATTCAGTCTTTGCGCTCCAGGCAGATAGACACATGTGACCAGCAGTAAAAAAGATTCATTATAATACACAACTCCTCTCTCATGTTCCAAACACCGGGGGGGGGGGGGGGGGGTCTGTAGCACTTTTCTGGAATACTAAAGCATGATAGGATAGAGGAAAACGAGCTAGCAAACATAGCAGCTAAAAAATTGTGAAGGAGGTAAATTATCGGGCAATGTTTGACCCTCTACGAGATGTTAAGTCGTTTCTGAGTTGGAAATTCTCGTGGTAAAGAAAGAAAAGTGCCTGGATGTCACAGGTGGGATGAACTGGTGCTAACTCGCTTCTGTACAGAGAATTATGCTCTGACATTTGGCTTTTTACTTAGAAAAAGGATCAACTCGTTTGCACTGTACTTTCTCTGTATGTCACATTTTAATGGTATACAGTGATGAGTCGGTGCCTAGGCGCTTGTAACGCTCACTTTCCTACTTATCGTCAATGGGATATTGTACCGAGTAACTGAATCTGTGCCGTTCTGCCGGATAAATGGTAAAGTGGACGCAGCCAGAGCACTTTGTTGTTGCTAGTTAGGCTACCATTTATGGTTCCCCATTTTGTAAGACAGTTCTTAAGACTCCAGTTGATGGAAATGGAGAGCACGTTACTGGACGGACTATTCACCGAGAAAGAAATCGTTGCTCACTTGAAACTAGTGTATGCAAGTGGAAATTTGTTTATGGGGTCGACTGACAACTACAAGACGCTACACCAATAGTTGGCCCTCTTCAGGTCTTCGTGTGTTTTGTTACAATTGCCTGTGAACAGTCTGACGGAGGATCTGATGTTGCAATTACGTGGTATTCCAATCTGAATTACGCGGAATTTAAAACTTTTTGTAGCTTAGGGAGAATACTTTCAGCTAAATTTTCACTGTAAATAACTGAAAACGTCATTTGATTAGTAATAGCACGTGCTGTGTGCGAGATATGCGAACTGAGAGAAAAATGGGAAATCAGAAAAGTGATATACGCATTATTGTTTCTTCGACGTTTTTTGTGGGGTCTGCGATACATTGTTGCCCAGTTCCTGCGGGACACGTAAAGCGTTCTGGAGCCATCCTGCTCCAAGACACCTCATCTGCTGTCTGAACTCGCAGAGGCAGGTCCAAGGAGCGCACATCTCGCACTATATCGTCCTGGATGTGCTCAACAGGACTGGTCTACGGTGAACTAGGAGCCGCATCGGGGCGTGGTCACCTCCATGGAATGAAATTGAAACCCTTCAGACACAACCTGAAAACGAGGGGGTTACATTTTCTTGCTGGATACGCAGGCGAACAAAATGACGTCCATGATCGCCAGGAGATGACAGCTAACTTACCAGGTGCCCCATTGCACTTTAATACCTTCAGCATCCGCCAGAATAGTCCTGTTGCCACGTCGATGCATCACATGTAGTTTTGGATGCTGTCCCATCCTGCCATTCACGTACACATCGAATGCTCAACCTAATCAACATTTTTCTATGCTTAGAGCTTCCAACAGAGGTTTCCTTGTGACCATGCTGATATTTTGTGCCGTATAATTAGCAGTACTTTGTGAAGGCTGCGATACATTACGCCACAGTTTTCTCGACGCACTGTTCCTGTCTGTCCTTCCTGGCCTGTGAGGGCAGATACAACACCAGTTCTCAATACTCAGGAGAGTCAGCACTACCAGCACAGCCATGCACAGAAACTCAAGTCATCTGATCCTGCCCTAACAATACATGCTGCACAGACCGAAAAAAACTTAATTAAAAATAACAGATAAACAAATAGCAGTAAATAATGGATATTACACTAACATTGTAGACAAATTGAATCAAAAAATAAAACAAAATAAAGTGGACATCTAGCACACAAAAACGAGCATTTCATCATCAACAGACTGAACACAAATACAGAGAACACTTTAACAAGTAAGGCCCACAACAACAATAAAATGGTACCTCTCACAAAAACAACAAATAAGCCCACAGGATACGCAACATACACAAAAAAACAAAAAATAAAAAATAGGTTACACAACAAATAACTCAACACAGAGAATGCAAGGGACAATCTGTACAAACACAACATATCTGGGATTTACCAACTTACATGCCGGGGCTGCAAATCACACTACATGGCGCAGACAAGCAGAATCTTTAATGCTAAATACACAGAACACTGAAGAGCATTGAAGAGTGACAGCTGTCATTTTATATTTGCCGAACATCTTACAGACATGAAACGCTGCCCAATAGACATGAATACCGATCTACAAATTCTCAACTGCAGCAACGCCCCCCCCCCCCAAGAAAAAAGAAACTAATGGAAGGAAACTACAAAATATAAATAGCCAAGCCATAGTCGAAGGAAAACAATAAACGAATACACATATCTTTGCAACAAACAGACCTCTGTTCTATAAGTACTGTCGGGCAACACCAATCCATAAAACCACACACACACACACACACACACACACACACACACACACACACACAGAGAGAGAGAGAGAGAGAGAGAGAGAGAGAGAGAGAGAGAGAGAGAGAGACGCGCGTGGAAATACACCCCCACAAAGATTCAAAACTCCCGCTAAAAACTCATTTGGCTGTTCAGCTATCCGCCATATTGTTTCGTAGTTTGTAAAAAGTGACAGTGAAACTTATCGCAAAAATTAACACACACTCAATCTTCCACACAGAATTAATTAACAACATTCCCAGTCGTAAAATTTGAGGGTAAATAAATTTTCTACATTAAGTTATACTTGACTGCAGATGACGAACTGTGAAAGGAACAAATCTAAATCAGCTTGATAGGTTCACGGGAATTACGCCGGATAATATTGTAGAAACCGCACAATATTTCAGCGAGACAACTGCCCGCCATCTTGTTGCGGAGTTTATCAAATTCACGTACTGTTGTCTCGCTGAAATATTGTGCGGTTTCTACAACATTATCCGGCGTAATTCCCGTGAACCTATCAAGCAGATGCAGCGCCGGGAAAGCCTCAAACAGCACAAATCTAAATCAAATCATAAAAAAAACCAAGCAAAATCACATCTGGTAACAAGGTAAATACTACATGTAAAGCGCAAATACTTTCTTAAAAATTCGTCTTTGTGTGTGTCAAAGCGGTAAAGAGCATTTTTCCTGTTTAAATGAAAGAAAATGAAAACCCACTGGTGATGCTGAAACTTCGGTGAAATATGACTATGTTAGAGAAGAGAAGAAAATATGTTTTTCTCAAAGCAAAAATATATTGGAGTAATTTTATAGGACTGTTTATGTACTCTGAACTGTTAATTCTTTAATGTTCATTTCCATAAAGGATTTTCGTATCATTTCCTATGACATTATCAGTATTCCGTGAAAATATTATTGCAATAATATGCTTCACGCAAACTTTTAATTACGATCACTGAAAATTCTGAGTCTTTTCTTGGAAGAATTACTCTCTAAACGTGGGTAATGTATGCTCTGTGTTCCTGTAAGGTGATGGTGAGCTCAACTTGAGTGGGTCGACATTTCCCAGAGGCCGGCCGGTGTGGCCAAGCGGTTCTAGGTGCTACAGTCTGGAACTGCGCGACCACTACGGTTGCAGGTTCGAATCCTGCCTCGGGCATGGATGTGTGTGATGGCCTTAGGTTAGTTACGTTTAAGTAGTTCTGAGTTCTAGGAGACTGATGACCTCAGAAGTTAAGTCCCAAAGTTCTCAGAGCCATTTGAACCTTTTCCGCGGGTTATTCCATTTCCAAGTGATTCAAGCAAATGATTTCATTTCAATTATTGCTTATTACTTTTATATTCGTTGTTTTTGGCACCTACTGTTACCATACTATCTTACTGTGATTCAACCACATTCGTCCATTCTGCTCAGCACTCCGTAAAAAGAAAACAAGTCCTATTTTCTCATTCACGAGTCACTCCTATCTCAAGCCCTCAGTATTCTTTCTAAAATTTAAGTATTTCAATATCGCTACCTCACCTTCATGTCCAACCCTTCTGACGTCTGAAGCTGCTCTCCACGTTTTTGTCCACCTGTCTTTCTTATCTGTTTGTTAGTTATCCAACGCTATCGGGGCGCTCCCTCGCTTCACCTTATCTCGCTGCTTTAACATCTAGGCTTCGCACCTTCTGTCGACTACACCTGTCCCCGTATGTAGTTCCAATGACTACACCATTCTTTTAAACCGTTCTCTTTTCTTTAAGTTCCTTTCTCTTAATAAACTCCTATATACAATGAAGCTGAGTTTAGAGTGAATTTGTTTACCTCCACTACATATAGTTAACGAAATAAAAGGTGACATCAAGGTTTCCGAAGGTGTGGCAACCTGCAGTGCGCTGTTACGTGACCGGTGTTCGAATCAAAGAGGGATGCAGTCTTTCTGCCCTACCGATCAACCTGTACATCGGAAAATGTGTGAGGAAAGTAATAGAAAGAAAATAATAAAAATTTTAGGAGTGGGAATGAAATCCATGGTGATAGATTATCAATGACAAGATCCTCGGTGACGTTGATACCCTCAGTGAAAGTGAGGAAGGATGGCAGGCCTGTTAAGTGTAACGAAAAGTCTAATCAATATAATATATGGATTGGGAGTAAGGAAAAAAAGAGGAAAGTAATGAGGAATAAAAGAGATGAGACGGCGACCACGGACAAACTGAAGGATTTCTGCCATCTCTGAAGCAAAATTACAAGTGATGGACGGAGCAACATCATTAAAAGCAGATTAGCACAAGCAAAAAGGTCATTCTTGATCAGATGAAGATTACTAGTATCAAACGTCGGCTTTGATTTCTTGGATAAATATCTGATAATGTACATTTAGACCGCGACATTGTATATAGGTGAAATGTGGAGTGCGAGAAAAATGTAACAGGAGAAAATCGAAGTGTTTGAAATGCGTTGTTATTGAAAGATGCTGAAGATCAGGTGTACTGATCAGATAAGAAATGAGGAGGCTCTCCGCAGACTCAGCGAAGAAGGTCGGAAAGTGTGGAAAACTTTAAAGAGAAGGGACAGTATGATAGGGCATGTATCCAGGCGTGCAGCATTAACTTCCATAGTGCTTTAAAGAGCTGCAGGAGGTGAGAACTGTTAGGGAAAACAATGACTGGGATACATCCAGCAGTAACTGAGGACATAGGGACATAGGGCGCAGTTGCTACTCTGAGGCAAAGAGTTTGGCACAGGAGAATAAGTCGTTCAGAAAACTAGGAAAAAAACTCGGAACTTGTGCTCTAACTAGACCCTTCGAGACTCAGAGAACTACTTTAATCAATAGAGACTCATATTTCAGGTGACCGGAAGACATTCACTGCGGAACTGAAGCAAGGATTACAGTCTGTAGCTGTCTTAATGTCATCTATCTACATCCCATTAGGTCATCGAAATATTTTATATCAATGCACGCAATGATGCAGAGTAAAAATTTCAATCTGAAAACATTCCTCAGGCTGGACTCTTCCATGTCTCTGTCCTTTCTTCCAGGAGTGTTAGTCTTGCAAGTTTCGCAGAAGAGCTTCTGTGAAGTTTGAATAATACCGGATGAGATACAGGCGGATGCAAAGTTTTGAGGAGGAGATGTGAGATGTGCTTGTGTAGCTCAGTCGGTAGACCACTTGTCCGAGAAAGGCAATGGTCCTGAGTTCGAGTCTCAGTTCGGCACACAGCTTTAAGCTGTCAGGCAGTTTTATTTTCATATTTTTCTTAAACCCGGCAAAAACTTCCCCTGTGAATCAGTCCGTCTATTCGTCCGGCTTATATTTTCATTTTATTATTATACTTCCCTCATCCCTTTGGTTTTTCTGTATCTCGTAGTGGTGCATTGAAAATAATATTGACTGCAAGTTCCTTTTAGAAAATTGTATTTGCTTTACCAAAAGAACCACACCCAGTTTTAATCCTGTGTTTATTTTATTCCTGTTACTGCCCATGAGATGATATCTCATAAACAGTTTCCATAACTTCTTTGCTAATTTGTGCTATTTTCTTTTCAATGTATTTGTTATTCATAATTACAGTTATTGTGACCCGTTCTCGTGTCTGCTGCCAGACATCCTCTTCTTATGTTACAAGTGTGTGTAAGCGTGTGAGGTGACTCGGAGAAACAAGCAGAACCCTGCAGTTTTGGACGTGAAGCTGTCCAGTGCCTCCGCTGTTTGTAAGAGAAGGATCACGAAAACCACGAATGGAAAAACTCACCAACCACTTCTCACGGCAAGTGACAGCGCCTTCACAGGAGCTGCTCCAGCCTTAAATCCCTTCTCACCTAAAAAAAAAACCTGAAACCACGGTTCCCATCCCATCAGCCGACAGCCCAGTGCGCCCCGACAAATCCTTCCGCCTCCCTCCTACACCGGCAGACACTGTCCGGTTCGATGCAGTAGTCCTGCAGAACATCTCCAAGTTTTCACCTCCTCACACATCACAACAAATTTCCCTAGCTGTCCCAAATGATCCTCCATCTCATTGCAAAAGTCATTTATTCCTACATCCAGACACACTTCATCTTAAACATAACATTCTTCTTAATTTCACTCACCCACTACCGCACCTAGTCTCCTACCTTCAAAGACGTAGTAGCACTGAACTATTGATCAATTGTGATCCTCAACAATCCTATCACCATAACTTTCTCTCATCCATCTAGTCAAAATAATGCTCCAAAACCTATCCTTTATTCAGCTACATTCCCACGCAGAGTTTGACACCAATGCCCCATCCCTTTGATGCTTTTTTTATATTCATCCACATCTTTCTACACAAAAGGTATCCATAATACTGTCTCTATCAATATTCCCATCCCACAGTCAACAAGAACCCTCACATCATCGTCTCCATGCGTCATAAAGCTATGCTTATCAGCAGTATACACTGAAGACGAAGAAGAAAGATACACACCACGTAGGCATAATCCGAATGGTACAGAAATCGGTAGACGTGAGGTACATGTACACACAAGCAAGTGATTATAATTTTAGAGCAATTCAAATGGTTCAAATGGCTCTGAGCACTATGGGACTTAACATCTAAGGTCATCAGTCGCCTAGAACTTACAGCTACTTAAACCTAACTAACCTAGGGACATCACACACATCCATGCCCGAGGCAGAATTCTAACCTGCGACCGTAGCGCCTAGAACCACTCGGCCACAACGGTCGGCTCAGAATAATTGGAAGACTTATTAAACAGAAGGAGCATCACAAATTTGGAAAGTGAATAAAGCGCTGGTGCATCTCTGGCCCTTATGCAAGCAGTTATTCTGGTTGGCATTGTCTTAGCATTGTCTTGTTGGATGTCTTAGCGTGGAAATCGTTCTACATTCCTGTCCAATTGGGGCGTTAGCTCGTCAAAATGCAAGCTGGCTGGAGGACCGTGCCTATAATGCTCCAAAAGTGTTCAGTTCGGGGGGATCCGGGGACCTCGCTGGCAAGATCGGGTTTTGTAAGCAGGAACGTAAGCCTTACAAACCTGCCATGTGTAGGCCGGCATTATCTTGCTGAAACGTAAGCTCAGGATGGCTTGCCATGAAGGGCAAGAAAAATGGTCGTGGAATATCGCCGATGTACCGCTGTGCTGTAAGGGTAGCAACCAAAGGTATGTGCTATGAAATGAAAAGGCACTCCAGACCATCCTGTCTTTCGGGTCATAGGCGGATGCCAGTCAAGTTGATATACAACCGATGTCTGCGGTGGCTCCAAAAAAGTCTTCGGCCCAGAATGTCACTGACTGGAGTAGAGCTGTCTTCAGTGATAAGTCCCGCTTCGAAATGAGCTCCGATAAAAGGCGTTTCCAGAGACGGCCCGATAGCGGCCAACCTTACTGTCGCCCTACATACGTTACGACAACCAGGAGTGATAATGTGAGGTACCATTTTGCTCATAATGGGACCCCTTTGGTTTTGATCCTCGACGTCCTTACAGCACAGTGGTACGTCGACAATATTCTACGCCCCGTTTTGTGGCCCTACATGGCAAGCCATCCTAGTGTTACGTTCTAGCAAGAAAATGCCCTCCCGGACAAGGTGAGAGTTTCTGTTGCTTGCTTCGTGCTTACTCTACATTGGCCAGCTAGGTCGCCGGGTCTCTCGCCAACTGAGAATGTCTGGAGTATTATTTCCTCACCTCGTGGCCTAGTGGCTAGCGTTGCTGCCTCTGGATCACAGGGTTCCAGGTTCGATTCCTGGTCGGGTTGAGGATTTTTCTCTGCCCGGTGACTGGATGTTTGTGTTGCCGTCATCATTTAATCATCATTATCATCATCATCAACATTTGTGACTGACTAGGTTAGCGTAAAAATTGGGGCTTTATATGGGCGCTGATCACCGGGCAGTTGAGCGCCTCACAAACCAAACATCATCATCATCATCATCATCATCTGGAGTATTATGGGCAGGGCCCTCCAACCAGTTCGGATTTTGTCGACCTAAGGCGGGAACTGGAAAGAATTTTGCACGATATCTCTCAGAAGTACATCCAACATGTCTTTCAATCAATAAAAATGCCGAATAACTGCTTGCATAAGTGCCAGAGATGCACCAACGTGCCAGCCTTTGTGGCTGAGCGGTTCTAGGCGTTTCAGTCAGGAACCATGATCGCAGGTTCGAATTCTGCCTCGGGCATGGATGTGTGTGATCTCCTTAGGTTAGTTAGGTTTAAGTAGTTCTAAGTTCTAGAGGACTGATGATCTCAGATGTTAAGTGCCATAGTGCTCAGAGCCATTCGAACCATTTGTTTGTGATGTCCTAAGGTTTGTTAGGTTTAAGTAGTTCTTTTTTTTTTCACCAACGCGTTATTGACTTGCCCAGTTTGTGCAGCTCTTATTTATTTCTTCCGAAACTGTAAGCATTTATTTTTATGTACATATATTTGAAATCTACTGATTTTGCCAGCATTCCGATACGCCCTTCACGGCGATCATCATTTTTTGTGTCTTAGAGTATATTACGAGGGTCGTTCAATAAGTAATGCCTCACATTTCTTTAAAAAGTCATTAATATACATAGTCAAAAGTCCTTGTTGGTGCTTCACATCTGATGTTAGTTCTGTGCGACGGTGACTTTTTGGACCGTCCTGGATGATGGCGGAGCAGTAGTACATCGTGAATATAGCGTCTATGTACTACACACGTTACAAAAAGCGTGCTGTTGTTGAATTCTTGTGTGCAGAAAACGAAACCGAGGTGAAAATCCGCAAACGTTTGTGTGCAGTGTGTGGTGATGTGCAGTTAATAGGAGTACACTTGCTTCATGAGCAGTCATGCTCGGAACGTCCTATTACAGCCATTGCTCCAGACATGCTAAATCCTGCGGATACCATTATTCGTGCCGACTGGGGCATCACCACTCGACAGTTGGCTCTACAGTTGTCTGTCAGCATGGGAAGTGCGTCTGCAGTGACCGAGACACTCGGATATTCAAAGAGGTGCTCACGATGGATTCCACGAATGTTCACAGCGGACCACAGGATACAAAGAAAGGCCATTCCATCTGAAATGTTGGAGATAAAAGATTCTCTACGGGGAACACGCTTAGAAGATGACGAGATTGTCAGTCATGCAGTGAAAACGTGGCTACGCCTACAGAACAAGTGATTTTACCATCAAGGAATACATGCTTTTCCACAGCGTTGGCATACGGCTATAAAACGTGATGGAGACTACGTAGAAGAATGGGACATGGACAAGACAAGTTGATGTATTCTGACTCTTAACAATAAATACACTACTGGCCATTAAAATAGTTATATTACGAAGATGACGTGCTACAGATGCGAAATTTAACCTACAGGAAGAAGATGCTGTGATATGCAAATGATTAGCTTTTCAGAGCATTCACACAAGGTTGGCGCCGGTGGCGACACCTACAACGTCCTGACATGAGGAAAGTTTTCAACCGATTTCTCATACACAAACAGCAGTTGACCGGCGTTACCTGGTGAAACGTTGTTGTGATGACTCGTGTAAGGAGGATAAATTCGTACCAACACGTTTCCGACTTTGATAAAGGTCGGATTGTAGCTTATCGCGATTGCGGTTTATCGTAACGCAACACTGCTGCTCGCGTTGGTCCAGATCCAGTGACTGTTAGCAGAATATGGAATCGGTGGGTTCAGGAGGGTAATACGGAACGCCATGATGGGTCCAAACGGGCTGGAATCGCTAGCAGTCGAGATGACAGGCATCTTATCCGTATGGCTGTAACGGATCGTGCAGCCACGTCTCGATCCCTGAGCCAACAGATGGGGACGTTTGCAAGACATCAACAATCTGCACGAACAGTTCGATGACGTTTCCAGCAGCATGGACTATCAGCTCGGAGACCATGGCTGCGGTTACCCTTGACGCTGCATCACAGACAGGAGCGCCTGCGATGGTGTACTCAATGTCGAATCTGGGTGCACGAATTGCAAAACGCCATTTTTTTCGAATGAATCCAGGTTCTGATTACAGCATCATGATGGTCGTATCCGTGTTTGGCGACATCGGGGTGTACGCACATTGGAAGCGTGTATTCGTCATCGCCATAATGGCGTATCACCCGGTGTGATGGCTAAAAATGGCTCAAAGGGCTCTGAGCACTGTGGGACTTAACATCTGAGCTCATCAGTCCCCTAGAACGTAGAACGACTTAAGCCTAACTAACCTAAGGACATCACACACATCACATCCAGGATTCGAACCTGCGACCGTAGCGGTCACGCGGTTTGGGGTGCCATTGTTTACACGTCACGGTCACCTCTCGTTCGCATTGATGGCACTTTGAACAGTGGACGTTACATTTCAGATGTGTTACGACCCTTGGCTCTACCGTTCATTCGATCCCTGTGACACCCTACATTTCAGCAGAATAATGAACGACCGCATGTTGCAGGTCCTGTAGGGGCCTTTCTGGATACAGAAAATGTTCGACTGCTGCCCTGACCAGCACATTCTCCAGATCTCTCACCAACTGAAAACGTCTGGTCAATGGTGGCCGAGCAACTGGCTTGTCACAATACGCCAGTCACTACTCTTGATGAAATGTGGTGTCGTGTTGAGGCTGCTTGGGCAGCTGTACCTGTACACGCCATCCAAGCTCCGTTTGACTCAATGCCCAGGCGTATCAAGGCCGTTATTACGGCCAGAGGTGGTTGTTCTGGGTACTGATTTCTCAGTATCTATGCAACGAAATGCGTGAAAATGTAATCACATGTCAGTTCTGGTATAATGTATCCAGTGAGTACCCTTTTATCATCTGCATTTCTTCTCGGTGTAGCAATTTTAATGGCCAGTTGTATATGGCCTGAGAAAAAAAATGTGGGGCATTACTTATTGAACGGTCCTTGTACAAAATTTTTCAGCACTAGTTTTATGAGTTTAAAGAGGAAAAATATGCATTCTGATAGTCTGTAAAATCTGTGACTGAAAAGCGGAATGTTGAATCGGTGCCAGTCTTGCGCGCCCCTGTGTGAAGTGCGAGGATATGAAATAACAATAAAAAGGTACCTATTTTTTAGCTCGTTGAAGCTATTTTGTCACCAGTTTCGCTTGATAGGCGTGACTTAGTTAGCTGTGTTCTGAAATCTGAAAAGAGGAAAGAATAAAGGGAAAAATGGCGCTCAGCCGCCACCCGGCCTCGAAGGGCTGGCGGGGCGTGTTTCTGCCGCGCGGCGCCGGCGACACCGACAAAAAGGGCGTCCGGCGCTGCCCTGTCATGGCGGCCACGCCCTTGCGCTGTTCCTGCCAGCCCCTCTTTAGTTTCCTATAAACCAGATAAAAGGCGGGGCCCGGCGCACTCTGATTTTATTTTCGTGGGCGCGCGCCAAAGTGTGCCACTTGGCGGCCTGGGCTTAACTTCTGCGACGGGCGCCGGAGCTGAAAATCCACGCCTGCAGCGCACTCGTCAGTAACGCAGAGGGAATTATTACACTTCTCGTTCTCATAATGCAAAAAAATTAGAACGCAGTCGTATGGCACAAGTGGAGTGAAACTTTGCTTCGCTGAACACAATGTGCGGCCTGAAAAGTTAGCAACTGCTCAGTTTCTGGATCCCTTTGCAAGAGAACAGCTCGTGCCGGCCATTGAATTTGTTTAACCGATTACGACAGCTGATTAGAGAAATATTCTCTCTGGATTTCTGACTGAAATGAAGCACTTTGAATTCACCCGTGACGTTACAGAATTTTAAACATTGCTGACAATAACACACAAATTTCACACAGAAAATGTCAATGCTGTTGATGAGCGTCGTGAGAGAGAGCATAAATTTTACACTGCTGCTCTCGATAAGCTACTGGTGCACATTTCATACATCCGTTGTAGATACAAGTGCCTAAACATTATGCTACTTGGTTAACACCGTGTTGGTCCTCCTTTGGATTGCAACATAAATAAATGTAGAGTATTGCGCATAAATAGGAAAAGAGCTCCATTACTATGCAACTACAATGTTGACGACAAATTGCTGGAAAGAGTATCTACCGTAAAATACCTAAGAGCAACTATCCAGAGCGACCTTAAGTGGAGTGACCACATAAAGCAAATAGTAAGAGAAACAGATGACAGGCTGAAGGAAATGTAATTCAGCTACGAAGGGAGTGGCTTGCGACGCGATTTTTCGACCGATTCTTGAGTTCTTTTTACGTGTGTGCGATCCTTAGCAGGTAGGAATGATGGAAGAGATAGAGGAGAACCAACGAGGAGCGGCTCGTTTCGCCACTGGATCGTGTAGCTAGCGCGAGACCGTTACAGAGATGCTCAACAAACTACATTGGCAGACGTAGCAATGGAGGCGTGGTTCATCACAGAGAGGTTTACTACTGGAATTTAGAGACAGGACTTCCAGGGTAGAGTAGGACTATTACTTCCTCTCAAAACACATCTAGCGAAATGATCATGCTGAGAAAATTAGAGAAATTAAAGCTAATATAGGGCTTGTCGATAATAATTCTTCCCGCTCTCCACTCAGGAGTGGAACAAGGAATCAGTAGTAGCTGAAGTACCGTGCATCATACACCGTTAGGCTCCTTCTAGGGTATGATGTAGACGTAGATGCTATACAACAGGTATTCTGTGTGTCATGGAATCAGGGCCGGTGGTTTGTTGGAGTAGAGGTGGTGCCCAATAGCGTCCACCGGGTCCAGATCAGTCGAATTTGGTGGCTAAGGCATCAACGTGTTCTGCTCAAACCACTGTAGCACGGTTCTGGCCTTGTGACACGGACTATTATCATGCTGTAAGAAGCCATGGAGTTTCGGCAGTAATGCTTACGTGGTCAACAGTTGTTTTCTAACCGCAGGTGAAAGTCCCTCATAGCGTAATAATGGCCTGACCGGTGTGCATCCGCGATGCGATGGATGTTTCGACAGCCGTTCGCCCACATGACATGACCATCGACCTGGGGTAAGAAGATGCGTGGTTTATCCGACGAGGCGATACGTTTTCGTTAACACAAGGTCCAATCCAAATGATCCCGTGTTCACTAGAATGGACGATGTTTAACAATATGAGCTGATCGGCAGCTCAAAAACGGTTGTGCATGTAAGACAATTGTACTTCGTCGTCAGTTCTAACACAGAATGCCATCCTCCTTTACAGAGCGGGCAAGCATCGCAGCTCAAAGTTTTATTCTTGTCCCCAGACGAAATGCCACAACAATCTACCGTCTGCCGAAATCACTTATGCTAGTGGATGTCGCCATTTTCGACCCTATCATCGCTAGAATGATTATCCGTTCACCTCTGCTCCACTTATAGGTTTACACTTTTCTTATTGCGTCACATGTCCGCAACGGCACCAGGCGCCATGCATTGTAGCTTTGGACAGTAGTCATTATTTTGTGGTACGTTACTGTAAATCACTCAGATATCTAGACGAACTCCGTGCCGCACTGCTTGCGTCCTTTTATGTAAAATTGGAGGACATCCTTTCAGCCTGAGCATTCTGTGGTATAATTAATTCCGATGTGTCACTTTGTACCATTGTGTTTACGAATCAGTCATTGGAGACAGCGATCGTCCACTTGTATTCCCACCTAGCAGAGATTCGGAAGCTGAATCACTCAAACGATCGCAGCTCGGTGCCATAGAAGTCGAGACACGGATGTGTTAAGATGGCCACTCCGCACATAACCCTGTGTGGGCAGAGGTCGCCAGCACAGAGCGGACCAAAAGCAGTCGACACACGAAGCGTATAGGTACATGTCATAGCAATATTGTGTTGCAAAATTTCTCATGATATCGAACTTATATAAAATTTGGACTATCATCTTTAATCAAAAATACCTGCCAACATAAGTAATTTGGACCTTCTTCTGCGCTATCCGTACTAGCCTAGTTGTGGTCTGTTACGATTCCGTTATCTTCCTCGGTCTGCGAGGATCTCGTTCCCATTTTGATTTCGAGTTCTTTATCTGACGTGATAGTGTCTCCTGTTCTTTTTAGATGTTGATTACTTTTCTTTTTGTTTTCATCTCATTTATCTTTCAGATTCGAAACTTTCGACTTCTTTTAAGAACCTTAATTTTGTATTTTATCTATCTATTATTGCTTCATCGTTGTAAGATATTTCCTTGTATTTGTTTCTTTTGTTTTCATACAGTATCCATGATCTACTTCCATATAATATGGTTGGCAATGCGACTGTTTTATGAAATTTCAGTTGCGTGTCTTTATGCGTATTACGCTTTACTCTTCTATTAATTATTCGGCAGATACTTCCAAATCTATCATCTTAATCTGCTTATCCTCTTCCTATTCATACGATATTTTACATCCAAGATCGTTAAAGTATTTTCGTGTTCCATTGTTTTTTCATTAACTACTACTTAGTTCTCACTGAATATTTTCAACACATTGACACTGACTTAGATTTACTATAAGGTTTTATTTACTCTGTGATTTCCTTTTCGCAAACCATAATCTTCTGAAAAAATCAGTATAAGATGGTCAGCATAAAGGAGCGATTTTAGTTTTGATGAATTATTTATTTGTACAAGTGTTTATCCTACCTAACAATTTGAAAGCGGAACAGGTCACACCAAAGCACAAGAAATCATCCATTGAATGACAGTTCCATATCATGGACATATACCTGTAGTAAGTATTATTTGAAATACCTCGAAGAATTGGATGTATTGACGCATGACTAGCAAGGTTTCATAAACTATCGTTTATATGAAACACAAATGGTTCTTATAATCTCAAACGTGCGACTGGATTCATGATTTCCTGTCATCTAGTCATCTAGTGACACTGAAGCGACATCTGCGGTTCCTTGAGGAAGTATCAGAGATGCTCTGCTGTTCTTAACCTACTTATAAACGATTTAGGAGACAATTTGAGTAGCACTCTTAGATTGTTTACAAATCATACTGTCGTTAACTGCCAAGTAAAGGCATCAAAGGATCCACACAAATTTTAAAATGATTCAGGCAAGAAAACTTAGAGATGCAATAGAGTGCCTACATTATACTTGACCGTGATCTTCTGAACTACTGCTGCCCGATGTTGGATCGTTACCAGATAAGTTTGAGGTCATTGAAAAACTGCAATGTAGGACAGTTCGTTTCCCATTATCGCGAAATAAGGGACAGAGTGTCATGGACATGATTATTGGGATTCCAGCCATTAAAACGAAGGTCTTTTCACGAAATTTTAATCACCACCTTTCTCCTCTGTATGCGAATATATGTTACTGACATCCATCTACAGATGGGGAGGAGACTATATCATAATAAAATAAAATAAATCAGAGCTCGCAGGGAATATTTAATTACACATTTATTTTTGTGACTCAAGGGATCAACACTTATAATGAGACATTCACTCGAAGCAGTGAACAAGAAGACGGTGGAGGTGACTCGGCGCCTTTTACCAGTCCGCCGGCGATCCTGTGTTTATTTATCGGCGGCCGACACGTAGCGAGACGGTCGCTGTCGGCTTTGTTTGTGTTGCGGTACAGCCGACATCCCAGGGTACAGTACTGATCGTACCTGCTACTCGAGAGTCGAACTGGAAAGGAATAGTGTGAAAGTGGTTCAGTGCTTAAGTGTGAATTTCAGAATAACCGTGTGTACTAGATACATGTATATAACACTCCGGACAGCCCAAAACATATACTTTTTTATGCTAGGCGCACTGCGCTGACGCCTAAAGCGAGGTACTCCATATCAGCTGCCTCATTAGTCAATAGAAATCGTGAGAGAGCAGGATGGGGCGCTCCGCGGAACTCAAGGACTTCGAACGTGGTCAGGTGATTGGGTGTCACTTGAGTTATACGTCTGTACGAAAGATTTACACACTCTAAAAATCCCTAGGTCTACTGTTTCCGATGTGTTAGTGAAGTGGAAACGTGAAGGGACACGCACTGCACAAAAGCGTACAGGCCGACCTCGTCTGTTGACCGTCAGAGACCGCCGACATTTGAAGAGGGTTGTAATGTGTAATAGGCAGACATCTATCCAGACCATCACACAGGAATTCCAAAATGCATCAGGACCGCCGGCCGGAGTGGCCGTGCAGTTCTAGGCGCTTCAGTCTGGAACCGCGCCGCCTCTACGGTAGCAGGTTCGAATCCTGCCTCGGGCACGGATGTGTGTGATGTCCTTAGGTTAGTTATGTTTAATTAGTTCTAAGTTCTAGGCGACTGATGACCCCAGACGTTAAGTCGCATAGTGCTCAGAGCCAGCCATCAGGACCAATTGCAAGTACTATGACAGGCGGGAGGTGAGAAAACTTGAATTTCATGGTCGAGCGGATGCTAGTAAGCCACACATCACGCCGGTAAATACCAAACGACGCCTCACTTGGTGCAAGGATCGTAAACATTGGAAGACTGACAGTGGGAAAACTTTGTGTGGAGTGACAAATCGTAGTACACAATGTGGAGATCTGGTGGCGGTGGGGGTATGACGAATGCCCGGTGAACGTCATCTGCCAGCGTGTGTAGTGCCAACAGTAAAATTCGGAGGCGGTGGTGTTATGGTGTGGTCGTGTTTCTCATGGAGGGGGCTTGCAACCCTTGTTGAATCACTATCGCAGCACAGGCCTACATTGATGTTTTAAGTAGCTTCTTGATTCCCATTGTTGAACAGCAATTCGGGGATGACGACTGCATCTTTCAACACGATCAAGCACTTGTTCATACTACATGGCCTGTGGCGGAGTGGTTACACTACAATAACATCCCTGTAATGGACTGACCTGCACAGAGTCCTGACCTGGATCCTATAGAACACTTTTGGGATGTTTTGGAACGCCGACTTCGTGCCTTGCCGACTGACATCGATACCTCTTCTCAGTGCAGCACTCAGTGAAGAATAGGCTGTCATTCCCCAAGAAACCTCCCAGCACCGGAATGAACGTATGCCTGCGAGAGTAGAAGCTATCATCAAGGCTAAGCGTGGGCCAACACCAAATTGAATTCCAGCATTGCCGATGAAGGGCGTCACGAACTTGTAAGTCATTTTCAGCCAGGTGTCCGGATACTTTTGATCACATAGTGTATGTTCCGTGAAGATGATGATGTCTTTCAGAAATATATTGTGCCTTACCCCACTGTTAGAATTGCCCTCAGATAGTTGGTTTGGGATCTTAAATTGGCTGCACCACTACCTAATTGAATATCTGCGTGACCGAGTCGTTTTACTGGTTGTCTGAATCGTTCACCACATAATTAACAGCAGTTGTCAGAAGCGTTTCAGACAACTTGATATCAAAAATCTGTGGAGACGTTTTACATATCTGAGTTGCCAGTAGCTGGGCTTGAAGTATTGAACTCCCATGCAAATAATAACTAAAAATTACGTTTAAAGGTAAGTCGCTAAATCTTCTCACTGTCACACACTGGATGAGTGTATTTTGAGTAGTTGGCGCTCCATTTTATGAAAAACTAGTTTTTCATGTGCCTAAATGTGTATGATGTCATATCTCCTGAATTACGTGTCATACAATGATTCAGTTTTGCAAGTACATGCGGTGGTGTATGCTATACTGTCTGAAAAATATGTTAGAAGTAAAGAAGTAATAAATGAAAACGGCGTACCTGATCCGAAGGTTTACTGGATTAACAGAGGAAGTAAACGATAAACGCCTTAGAAACGCATTAGAGATATTGGAGGCTCTGAAAAAGGTGATATCATTAAAAACAGGTTTATGCTGATTCGGTGGAGTTGGCTATGCGTGATGAGCTGCTTGGAGGTGATACATAGATGAAGATGATGCTGGTGTCGCTTCTCGCTTGATGACCAGCTCCAGAAGATGGGCAGGTGCACAGGTGTAAAAAGATCATGGTGAGAGCAGAAGGATGCAACATAGCAAACTGACATTGGCGCTATGTAGAAGGAAGAATGGATATTGCATACGCTTTCTTAAAGTTGTGGTAACGGCAGAGATCTATAGTATCAAATGTTGAGGCGTGAGGATGTGTGCTGTGGATTTGGATGCACTTCACAAGACTGAGTGAGAAGGGATTGGGCACGGGTACCTAGTCGTGAAAATAGAGCGTGGTAATGAGTTTGGGAGTAAATGGCAGTGGCATTTAAATGGAACACAGAACGGGCGGCAAGTATCATTTGATGAATTTGTGGACGCTCATATGCGTGGGTATTTTGAAGGACGTAATGAAAAGGATGATGTCTTCAGCAGTGGGAGCAGGATGGAAGTTGACGTTTGGGTGAAGTGGTTTGTCGATAGGATGGACTGGGATGATAAATTAAGCTTTGGTTGGAGGAGGTCTTGATTTACGTTTATGTCGAAAGACAGTGTTGGGTGCACTTACAAAACGCTAGGTTCCTGCCTATTTCTGGAGAAGTGTAATCAGTTGCCGTTAGTGCGCCGTCCTCATTCGGTAAATAGTGAAAGCCGGTACAGGATGAGAATTGGCAGAGAAACAAAATATTATTGTTGTTGTGCCGCCTCGTTGGTTACCTGGTAGTTGTTCATGTTCCTAAAAATGGTGCAAATGGCTCTGAGCACCATGGGACTTAACATCTGAGGTCATCAGTCCCCTAGAACTTAGAACTACTTAAACCTAACTAGCCTAAGGACACCATACACATCCATGCCCGAGGCAGGATTCGAACCTGCGACCGTAGCAGTCGCCCTGTTCCGGACTGAAGCGCCTAGAACCACCCGGCCACAGCGGCCGGCTGTTCATCTTCCTCGCTCGCCATGGCCGGGTGTTTTCTTCCTTGACAGAAGATAGTGACGAAGCCGAAGGCCTGTAGCGGCATCTGTATTGAAACTGCACTTAGCTTTCCTGGACTTAATATTAAACAGTGTGCGTCCCCAATTTACAGCGCTGTGATGGCATCGCGCCCTGTAAAGTACGCCGGCTGGGATGGCCGAGCGCTTCTAGGCGCTACAGACTGGAACCGCGCGACCATTGCGGTCGCAGGTTCGAATCCTGCCTCGGGCATGTATGTGTGTGATGTCCTTAGGTTAGTTAGGTGTAAGTAGTTCTAAGTTATAGGGGACTGATGACCTCAGAAGTTAAGTCCCATAGTGCTCAGAGCCATTTGAACTATTTTGTAATGTACGCCTAGTGAAATTCGCTCCCAGAAAAGATCGAGGAAAAGTCCATTAATTCTACGGTGTGAAATCCTCAACTTGCCCGGCAGATACATGAAGACCTGAGTACTCTTAAGTGGTGTGGTGATAAAGAAGACTAGAGGTGCTCGAACAAAAACTGCAGTGTCAAAATATTTACAATCAGAATTGATCATAATTTATTTTCCACCGGACGCAATCACAAGATTTTTACTTATGAACGGATTTTCGGAACCTATAGTAGAAAACGTAGAAATCAAGTTACAGGCACGGAAATTAAAAACCTTTCCTCCTTTCCTACCAAAAGCACACTTTAGAAAAAGTTAAACAATGAAAAGAACAAGTGATAGCAAATGATCAGATCAGAGAAAAAGAGCTCATTCTGAGAAAATGAAGGACTTTGAGGAGGATGAAGGAAATGAGAAACAAATAGTTGTTTTGATATTGCCCTTAGCTGCTGTGTAACAAACTTAAAAAGTGTGGTCCATAACCTTTTAAAGTTGCCTAATTGTTCTCTTTTTATTATGCTGACAGAAGGTCGCTGAAACGAAAGTATGCTATTACTTATTAACCATCTCTCTTTCCCCTTACTGCCTGCCGTTGGGGCCGTGTGGATCTAGGCGCTTCTGTTGTAAGTAGGCTGTTTAGGTTTTTTTATTGGTAACGCCGCCGCCACGTAGCGCTCTGTATAAAAATCACTGGCTATGCCGTGTGCAGTCTGTGGCTGGTTTGCATTGTTGTCTGCCATTGTAGTGTTGGGCAGCGGCAGCTGGATGCTAACAGCGCGTAGTGTTGCGCAGTTGGAGGTGAGCCGCCAGCAGTAGTGGACGTGGGGAGAGAGATGGCGGAGTTTTGTAATTTGTAAGACTGGATGTCATGAACTACCATATATATTATGACTATTAAGGTAAATACATTGTTTGTTCTCTATTAAAATCTTTCATTTGCTAACTATACCTATCAGTAGTTAGTGCCTTCCATAGTTTGAATCTTTTATTTAGCTGGCAGTAGTGGCGCTCGCTGTACTGCAGTAGCTTGAGTAACGAAGATTTTTGTGAGGCAAGTGATTTGTGAAACGTATAGGTTAATGCTAGTCAGGGCCATTCTTTTGTAGGGATTTTTGGAAGTCAGATTGCATTGCACTAAAAATATTGTGTGTCAGTTTAAGCACAGTCGTGTATAATTTTTCTAAGGGGACGTTTCATATGGCGACCCTTCCAGGATGCGAACCTGGAATCTAAGGGGACGTTTCACTGTCCGGAACCGCGCTACTGCTACAGTCGTATGTTCGATTCCTGCCTCGGGCATGTATGCGTGTGATGTCCTTAGGTTAGTTACGTTTAAATAATTGTAAGTCAAGGGGACTGATGAACTCAGATGTTAAGTCCCATAGTGCTTAGAGCCATTTGAACCATTTCTTTCCTCTTGCTTTCGTTCCGCACTTAAGATTCCTTGCCAGTTGCTTTAGTGATTACGGCGAAACAACCGAATTCATCCCTAACAAACAATAATATACTGTTGCGCAACAGAGTAACGACATACTAAAAGGTGCCGGAAAGTGACTTTGTAGGTGGGGAGGGGGGCAGGAGGGTGTACGGGGGGAGGGGGGGGCGAGCGCATTTAGGATTCCGATATGACGTATATAATTTTATTCCGGAGTGATTCAACTCTGAAATGGTCCTCTATTTTCAAAGTGTCGTATAGCAAAAGCGAAGGTAATGCTCCTGTCTCTTTGCATACATGGTGAGATACTTCCATAATTTACAATGGTGGTCTTTTATGTCTCAAGATAAGTTTAGCAGTTCAATATGCAGTTTTAAGATTACTATCAGAACATTATGGCAACCACGAGTGATCTAGCGTGCCGTAGTTATAACTTTGAAAGATGTTCTCATTTAGGCAGGAACTGAGGTAATCGTTAGTGATTAAAGAGAAATACCACTCTTTTGGATTCCTCACAGATACACATGGGAAACATGACACTCTGTAAATCACTGTTCACAACTGTGAAACACCGGTGACAGGGAAGAGAAACAGCAGGGCCTAACGCGGAACTGAGAGCCAATGAAGCTCTTACTAAATCCAGAAATCGCCTGTGAAATGTGAAAACAACGCAAATTTAGGTGAACTAAACGCGAGTGAAAGCGATAAATCACAAAACTAGCACACATTCTGATACCTTTCTCAAAGACCAGGCAGAAATACTCTGACGATGACGTCCACTAACTTAGCCAGTTGAGGCAGAAGTGTTACGAAAACACAACTACTAGCAAAAATAGTGGGTAGGGGAGAGTGGTACGGGGAGCGGGGGGGGGGGGGGGGGGGGGGGGGAGAGAGGGGGGGAGAGAAGAGATTCGTAGAGTGTCACCAACGCAAATCCTTCACTCCTGTACTGATTTTCTAATCTTCGTTGGAGCTATTCTTACCTGTCGTATCTACCCCCACGCTAGCCAGAGGACAGACCCTCTGTTTAAAAATGTAGAGTAGAGTGGTGGGGAGGGGGGGGGAGTAGGATCATTGGGTTTGAACTGACCAACCACTCCCTCGCTTCAGGCTTCACTTTCTTTATCGTTCTCATTGCCTGTTCCCTTCAATGTCATGTTTAAAACGACTTATCGGAGAATGGTTCCTCCATTTAAAGAAGTGTAAGGGGGAGGCGTTCGTTGATTTTGAAACTTCTAATCAAATTTCTTGCTGCTTGCATGGCATGGCGCGTTCCCTTTCCTGCCTCCATACTACATTAATTTTCTCACGGTCGGCTCAGAGCCATGTGAACCATTTGAATTTTCTCACAATCATTCAACGACAGTCGCTCATGGAACAGGATAAATGAAGTTAAAATAGCATCCGTATGGACAAATCGAACACCTATCGTGGTGCACATTCTCTACAGAATCTTAAGTATAGCATTCCCAAGGAAATGTAGCCTGGAAGACTGGGTAACGGCACAACAAACACGACGGGCAAGGCAGAAGTTACGTCACGTCATATGAAACGAGCTGACGGATACTTTTCGAAGTGTATCAGCGTATGGTTCTTATAAGGTACGTAAGATGCGAGCACTACTTACTGAAGGAACACATTATGAGCGTACACAGGGCGTCCACAGGAAGAATGGTCACTATTCAGGCATACGACAGGAACGATCATTCGAAGCAAAAATGAGTACTGAACACATGTTGTAATATGCATACCTAGAGCCATGAGCATTTCTTCATCTTTGGTACAGTGATTCATATCTTTTATATTGCAAGCTCTTTGCTTTCCACATTTTGGGAGGAGGTGGTACGGAACAAACCAACAAGAATTTGTGTAGTAAACATGTGCTCTAGTTTTGGTCCATACTACCACCTGTAAAAATGTGGAAAGTAAGGAGCCTGCAGTAGAAGAGCCTCGTTTCGCAGAATAGAAGATGAAGTCTTCATAGCTCTTAAGGCCTGCGTCTTAGAGCCGATGTTTGCTACAATTTTTGCTTCGAATGATCGTTCGTGTCATACCCCAGAATACTGACCATTCTTCTGGGACACTCTGTGTAGGTGACTGAAACTGCACATAGTTCCCTTCACTCTTAGTCTCCTCTAATGCAACTTTAAAAACGGAAAACAATTTCCTTTGTAATTACACTGCCGTGAGAAAATCGTGGCACCAGAAGAAGTTGTGCATCTTAAACAAAAGCTGATATCCCTGTTTCTACATCTGAAAGAGCATGTCTATTCAAATTTCGCAGCAGTCGCATAAGAGTGGTGCTAGCAGTGACACTACGCGGATGGAAATCAGGTTTGTTTTACACACAAGCTGTAAGGATCCTGAGTGTTAGTTACCTTTGAGACTGGCCGTGGTGAGCTGATGTTAGTCAAGAATACCTTTAAGGCAATGAAGACAACTTACCAAGTCTGAACGAGGTCATGTACTAGTGTTATGAGAAACTGGATGTTACTTCTGCGATATTGCAGAAGGATTTGGTAGGAATATAGCTACTGTACATTATTGCTGGTAGTAGTGGTCACGAGAATGTATGGTAGCAAGATGACCGGGCTGTGGACAGCCATGTGGCTCTACCGAAGGGGAAGTCCACCATGTTAGTACTGTATCTGCAGCAGGAATTAAACAGCAAAAATGATTCAAATGGCTCTAAGCACTATGGGACTTAACATCTGGGGTCATCAGTCCCCTAGACTTAGAACTACTTACACCTAACTAACCTAAGGACATCACATACATCCATGCCCGAGGCAGGATTCGAACCTGCCACAGTAGCAGCCGCGTGGTTCCGGACTAAAGCGGCTAGAACTGCTCGGCCACAGCGGCCGGCTAAATTGAACAGCAGTTGCCACCACAGAGACACGAGTAACTCTTATAAACTGGCTACTTTCAGGACAGCTCTGAGCTTGGTGACGCCTGTATATAAGAAGGGTAGAAGGACGGATCCTCAAAATTACAGACCAATATCCTTAACATCGGTTTGTTGCAGGATTCTCGAACATATTCTCAGTTCGAATATAACGAATTTCCTTGAGACAGAGAAGTTGCTGTCCATGCATCAGCACGGCTTTAGAAAGCATCACTCCTGCGAAACGGAACTCGCCCTTTTTTCACATGATGTCTTGCGAACCATGGATGAAGGGCATCAGACGGATGCCATATTCCTTGACTTCCGGAAAGCGTTTGACTCGGTGCCCCACTGCAGACTCCTGACTAAGATACGAACATATGGGATTGGTTCCCAAATATGTGAGTGGCTCGAAGACTTCTTAAGTAATAGAACTCAGTACGTTGTCCTTGATGGTGAGTGTTCATCGGAGGTGAGGGTATCATCTGGAGTGCCCCAGGGAAGTGTGGTAGTTCCGCTGTTGTTTTCTATCTACATAAATGATCTTTTGGGTAGGGTGGGTAGCAATGTGCAGCTGTTTTCTGATGGTGCTGTGGTGTACGGGAAGATGTCGTAGCTGAGTGACTGTAGGATGATACAAGATGACTTGGACAGGATTTGTGATCGGTGTAAAGAATGGTAGCTAACTCTAAATATAGATAAATGTAAATTAATGCAGATGAATAGGAAAAAGAATCCTGTAATGTTTGAATACTAGTAGTATAGTAGTGTAGCGCTTGACACAGTCACGTCGATTAAATATTTGGGCGTAACATTGCAGGGCGATGTGAAGTGGGACAAGCACGTAATGGCAGTTGTGGGGAAGGCCGATAGTCGTCTTCGGTTCATTGGTAGAATTTTGGGAAGATGTGGTTCATCTGGAAAGGAGGCCGCTTAAAAAACACTAATACGACCTATTCTTGAGTACTGCTCGAGCGTTTGGGATACCTATCAGGTCGGATCGAGGGACGACATAGAAGCAATTCAGAGGCGGGCTTCGGTGGTATCAGGCGATATTTCATTGGAGCGGAGGATGGTGGTCTGTTGTGTTTTCTCATGAATACTGGTTCTGCCTCTGTACCAGTTATGGTAATGCGTTGGTTAGAAGGGGACCAGTTGAGGGCCTCCAACCCACCTGTCTGCGTGCTACACACACTGGACCTGCACCTGGATTTATGATCTGGAGTGCCATTTAGTGTGGCAGCAGGAGTACTCTCGGGGTTATCCCACACACTCTGATTGCGAACTGATATTTAAGTCTGGTGATTCGATCTGTTGTGTTGCCATCCATGAACAGCATTTTGTGGGTGTTTTCCAGGAGGGTAATGCTCGTCTGCGTACGGCTGTCAGTCAACATATTCTACAGAGTGTCCACATGTTGCCTTGGCCTGCTCGATCAGCACATCTGCCTCTAATAGAGCACGTATGGGACATTATCGGACGACAGCTCCAGCGTCATCAAGAACCAGCATTAACTGCCCTGTATTGACCGACCAAGTGCAGCAGGCATGGAACTCCCTCTCGGAAACTGACATCCACCACCTGTATAACAAAATATACGCTCGTTTGCATGCTTGCATTTAACATTCTGGTGGTTACACTAGTTATTAAGATACCAGCATTTCCCATTTTCAATGACGTATCTCGAGCTTACATTAACATAAGAACTTCCAAAGTAAATCACTTAAATAAGTTACTCAGCCAAATGTATTCCCGACATTTCATTACTCTACATTACTTATTTCTTCTGTCAGCGTATAATTCTGCATATCATTTTAGTATTACTCCCAAGTGAACATTATAAAATTATGTAGTAAGTAAAAGGAGAGAGTGGGCTTTATAAAATCATTTACATAATAACAATGAGAAAAATTTTGAAGCTGACAGTACATAATATGGTTTTTTACATTAGGACTGAGTGCACCAAAAGATGGAAAAGCAGCCTTTAATCATTATGCTGGCTAGTACCATTCTATTATGCATATGTAACAGGGCATACAGTTGAACGTTATAACAACCACTGATGAGGGTTTTGCACCGGCAGCAGGATGCTTACGTCACATAGCGGCGTCGTGGCTTCTCGGACAATGTAGCAAAGCACCTCACTGGTCCGCTGTCGAACAGAGAAGCCGTGTGTCTTTTATTGGCACGTCCATTCCACCCCCCTTACTTGTGTACCTCGAGACTGCAGCTACGCAAGGCCTCCGGGTGCGCCTTATTCAGGAGAATCACCTATACGTGGAGCTCAAAACGAAGACGCACTGTGTGGGGGTGGGTGGGGGTGTGGTGAGGAGGAGTGGGTGCCGAGATGGGAGACTTCGCAGCCCGCAGCGGGCCGCGCTTTACTGCCACATAAAGGCGCAGGCGGCGGAGGCGGCAGAGGCGGCGGAGGCGGCTAGAAGGTCCCCGCTCCAGCCCTTCCGCACCTTCGCCCTCCTGCAGGATAATAAAGCACATCCGGAGAAAGTTTATCCCGGCTTAGAGAGCAAAAATCTGTCCGAAGTTGCAATAACTTAATGTTCCCTCTTTTCGGCCCATTTATAACGGCGCCGGACATAAATTCGTGCGAATCGGCAGTATACGTCCGGCGCGGCGCATAAAGCGGTAATGGATGAGGCTTAGGAAATAAACCGGCACTCGCCCGCTGCGCCGGCAGTGCGTCATCGCCGCTCTGAGCCGAGGCGCGGTTCTCCCTCCGCGCCGACGCCCGCACCGCCGGACGCGAACCCTTTATCTCACCATGGGATCGGCGCCGGGGACGGCCATCGCATTATGGAGCTGCCACCTGGCAGTTCACACAGAGTGCTGCGCCATTCGTACATCACTGCTCCAACAGCCAGAGTTTCTGACCTCCTTGTTCGCCTGGTTCCTTTTCAAATTGAGTCGCTGTGGCAGAAAGCTTCTCGACCCACTAGTATTTTACCACAGTTTCACAGAGGTGACGAAAGCCATTGGAGTGCATTATGCACAACTATGGATGGCGACAGTATCGGGTACACAAGGTATAAATGGGCAGTGCAACGGTTAAGCTGTCGTTTGTACTCAGGTGATTCATGTGGAAATGTTTCCAACACGATTATGGACGCACAATGGAAATTAACAGGCTTTGAACACATAGCTAGACGCATGGGTCATTCCGTTTTGGAAATTGTTAGGCAATGCAATATTACGGGATCCACAGAGTCACGAGTGTGTTGATAATACCAGATTTCAGGCATTACCTCTCACCAAGGACAAAGCAGTGGTCGATGGCCGTCAGTTAACGACCGAGAGCAGCGGCTTTTGCATAGACTTGCCAGCGGTAACTGACAAGCAACACTGCTTAAAATAATCTCATAAATCAGCGTGAGACGTACGACGAACGTATCCGTTAGCAGAGTTCGCGGAATCTCGCATTAATGGGATATGGCAGCAAACGACCGACGTTAGTGCCTTTCTTGCTAACAGCACGACATCACCTGCCGCGCCTCCCTCTGAGTTCGTGACCATATCGGCTGCATCCTAGACGACTGTAAAACCGTGTCCTGGTCAGATGAGTGCCGATTTTAATTGGTAAGACCTGATGGAAGGTTTCTAGTGTGGCGTATACCCCACGAAGCCGTGGACCCAGGTTGTCAAAAAGGCATTGGCAAGCTGGCGGTGGCTCTGTAATGTTGTGGGCTGTTTTCATGGAATGGGCTGGATTCTCTGGTCCACCGCTACTGTAGCATGTTCGAATCCTGCCTTGGGCATGGATGTGTGTGATGCCCTTAGGTTAGTTAGGTTTAAGTAGTTCTAAGTTCTAGGTGACTTATGATCCCAGAAGTTAAGTTCCATAGTGCTCAGAGCCATTTGAACTGAAACCGGTCATGTGACGAATAACTAATCTTTTTTTTTTTTTTTTTGTAACTGGTAGCGGAAATTTTTCTATACCCTATAAAGGAACAGTTACAGAGTTCAGTAGTATCCACTATGGATAAAATTCACTCTTGCCACCTCATTGAACGTTCCTGGCGAAAAATAAGAATCGACAGGGGATGGACAAAATGTGAAGACACAGTGAGAAATGCCTGCTTGAGCATAAATGCAGATGCTGGCCCGGTCTTCAGGTTGCGCCGTTGTATTTGGCCGTGAATGCAAGGTGTACAGTGCACTAATTGTTTGAAGGTGTCGGCCGAGTCGTGATCAGAGTAGTATTATATATAGGTGTGAGTACATTATGTCGGAGCCAAGTGACTTCGAACGTGGGCAGATTGTTGGCGGTCGTATGGTGGGTGCTTCGGGTACCAACGTGGCCGGGGTGTTTGGTGTCTCAACAGGCATTACCTTATCGAAGATTTATACGTCATGCAGGGAAAGCGGAAAAACATCATTCACTAAGTCACAACGCAGACAAAAGTGTGTGCTGAGTTATCGTGACGGACGGTCATTGAAGTGGACTATGAAGAAAAATAAGAGGACGACAGCTGTAGAAATCACTGTAGAACTGAATGTCTCACTCGCGAACGCTGGCAGCACAAAAAAATTAGAAAAAAAAGAAAACGAAAAACAAAACAAAAAAACACCAATGAAGTTCCTAAAGCAAGCAGTAGCATGGCGAGCTGGAATTCGAAACCCACTCATCTGTGATGTAAATGCCATTAACGAGCCAGTAACGAGATAACTTGCTGCCGAGGCCACAAAGACTGTACTATGGAGCAGTGGAAGAAACTCATTTGGTCGGATGAGTCTTGTCACACTGTTTCTAACTTCTGGCCAAATCTGGGTGACAAGAGTTGGAACGAGCCTGTTTTCTCATTTTATTTTAAGTCCTGGAAATTTCAAATTATTTTATATATCTTACAAGTATCACAATAGCGGCAAGGATTCTGCAAGTTATTTATATCTCGAAGGGACTCTTTAATGATAATTAACATATTCAAAGGACGTAAGGAATGGGCATAGCATATTTGTGGTTGGGCCGCAAGAAAATCTCGTGAGACGAAACAAAAGACGACACTTGCAATGAGTTCGGCACAAAACTAGTTGATGTGACGCAACAAACACAATTGGCCCAAAACTACTTGATGTGACGCAACAAACACACTTGCTTTGATTACTTATTTTCACAGTTATATTATTTCAGCACGCATGAGATAGAGCTACATCTGCTAGCAATGGAGAAGCATTCATGAATCTTTCTTCTGCTCATGAGTTAAAGAGAAGCGGCTAGTTCAGTTAACCGAATGAAACAAAGTGAAACCTACACCTGCATAATTTCCTTTAGGCTTGACAAACTCGGCTCGCACTAGCGTTCTACACTGAAGAGCCAAAGAAACTGGTAAACCCGCCTAATATCGTGTAGGGCTCCAGCGAGCACGCAGAAGCGCCACAGGACGACGTAGTATGGGATCGACTGATGTCCGAAGTAGTGCTGGAGGGAATTGATACCATGAATCCTGCAGGGCTGTCCAGAAATCCGTAACAGTATGAGGAGATGGAGACCTCTTCTGAACAGCACGTTGCAAGGCAACCTAGATATGCTCAATAATGTTTTTGTCTGGCGAGTTTGGTGGCCAGCGGAAATGCTTAAACTCAGAAGAGTGTTCCTGGAGCCACTGTGTAGCAATTCTGGACGTGTGGGATGTCGCTCTGTCCTGCTGCAATTGCCAAAGTCCGTCGGAATGCACAATGGAGATGAATGGATGCAGGTGATCAGACAAGACGCTTACGCACGTGCCTCACATCAGAGTCGTATCTAGTGGTATCAGGGATCCCATATCACTCAAACTACACACGACTCACAATATTACAGAGCTCCCACGAGGTTAAACAGTTCCCTGTTGACATGCAGTGTCCATGCCTTCATGAGGTTGTCTCCATATTCGTACACGTCCATCCGCTCGATACCATTCGAAACGAGACTCGTCCGATCAGGCAACATGTTTCCAGTCATCAACAGTCCAGTGTCTAGGTTCACGGGGCTCAGGTGAGGCGTAAAGCTTTGTTTCGTGCAGTTATCAAGGGTACAAGAGTAGTCCATCGGCCCCGAAAACCCATATCGATGATGTTTCGTTGAATAGTTCTCACGCTGACTGACATTTGTTGATGGTTCAGTATTGAAATCTGCAGCAATTTGCGGAGGGGTTGCACTTGTGTCACCTTAAACGATTCTCTTCAATCTTCGTTGGTCCCCTTCTTGTAAGATTTTTTTCCGGCTGCAGCAATGTCGGAGATTTGGTGTTTTGCTGTATTCCTGATATTCACGGTCCACTCGTGAAATGATCGTACGGGAAAATCTCCATAAAATGGTTCAAATGGCTCCGAGCACTATGGGACGTAACTTCTGAGGTCATCAGTCCCCTAGAACTTAGAACTACTTAAACCTAAATAACCTAGGGACATCACACACATCCATGCCCGAAGCAGGATTCGAACCTGCGACCGTAGCTAGAACAGTTAGGTTTAAGTAGTTATAAGTTCTAGGGGACAGATGACCATAGATGTTAAGTCCCATAGGGCTCAGAGCCATTTGCACCATTTTTTTAGAGCAGTTCGGCCACACCTGCTAGTGAAAATCTCGACTTCATCGCTACTTCGGAGATGTGTTCCATCGCTGGCGCGCCGAGTATAACACCACTTTCAAACTCACATAAATCTTGATAATATGCCATTGTAGCAACAATAAGTCATCTAACAACTGCGGCAGACACTTGATTGTCTTAAAAAAATAAAAAAAAGTTGCCTACCGCAGCGCCGTATTCTGGCTGTTTACATATCTCTGTATTTGAAAACGCATGCCTATGCCAGTTTCTTTGGCGGTTCAGTGTATTTGAGGTAGTGGAAATCAGTATAAGGCCGTGGATATCTGTAGGAAAATTAATGTTGTCGATAGGAATAGTTGTATATGCAATAGTATGAGACGCAATGTACCGACAAAAGCAGTCACATGCTGTCGCATTTTGTATTAGTAGTGTAGTATATAACAAGACATCAACGATTCAGCCGGCAGAGGATGGAACTTAGTATAAAGTGTTGTTCGTGTGTTTGCATATGCCTTTACTGCAGCTAAGAGGAAGACACCATTAGTGAGAGAGCGTGTTGTGTACAAAAGAGTGCTATTGTGACAATGCCACCAGAAACAAAAATTAGTGAATACAAGGAAACAGGACTTTATGATCGTCAAATCACAAAGAAGTTGAACTGTTCAAGAACAGTGATTGATAATTTCTTTAGATTGGATACACGATATGGCCAGAAGGGAAAATATGGACTAAAAAGAAAGTTATTTGAGGCATCGAAGCGGTTCCTTTTTCGCAGACAAAGGGCCTCGAACCGTTATTCATCTCAACATGTTGCTGGTATACGGTTGTTATTAACTGCCAGGCGTGTACGAAAAATTATATCAAATGACAAACATCCTGCTTTCAATGAAGACTGGAGAAAGCCGCTATAAAACACAAACATAACAGGTTCTAACCTGAAAAACATGTGTCATGGACTTTAGAATGGGATGAGTATCTTCAGTGACGAGAAGAAGTTTAACATAGATGGGCATGATCTGAGAACGGAGCAGCAGCTAAGGAATGAGCAGAAATTTTCGAGATGAAAGTACAGGGTGTTTCAAAAAGAGTATACGTATTACAAAGTATTAATTTGTCCGAACTATCGATCGCTGCGCCTCGGCTCGGCTATTGGAGAAACGAATACATAGTCTAGTTTATATTAATAGCCGCTAGCTGTCAGTTGTCTTCCATTTTGCTTGGTTACCGTCATATGTTTAAAATGGCTACTCCGCAGCAGAAATCATTTTGTGTTCTCGAGTTTGCGAAGTGCAATTCGGTTATCACAGTTCAAAGACGTTTCAGGTTGAGGTACCAAGATGATCCTCTTAATGGGTGGAACATTTTCAAATGGTGTCGACAGTTTCTAGATACAGGATGTGTATGTAAAGGAAAGAGTCCTGGCCGCCATCGTGTTCTTGAAGAAAATGTTTACGGAAACACGGTTAAAGGTCACCAGCATCTTGCTATGTAACAAAACTGGTTGTTTCCCCGGCTGCACGAAGACAACTTCATTTTTCAAAAAGACGGGGCATCTCTTCACTGGAGTCGCCAAGTGGGTGAATATCTGAATGAAACTCTACCGAACCTTTGGATTGGTTGTCAAGGAGCTGGCGACTTAGCATATCTGAGCTGGGCTCCACGGCCACCGGATTTAGCACCCTCTGACTTCTTCCTGTCGGGTTTCGTTAAAGACAGCGTCTATGTACCACCAACCGGATCCGTACTGCCGTAACATCAGTGACGAAGGACATGCTTTTCCGAGTATGGGAGGAATTTGAGTATCGATGTGATATTGCTCTTATCGCTGATGGAGGACATATTGAACATCTGTAGTCTGAACTTGAGAGGTTTGTAAATATGTGTGAAGTTTCATATTCGTTTGACTTAAAGTTTAATAAATACGTGCATTCGAAATACGTATATTCTTTTTGAAACACAGTGTATTATGATTTGGGCATTGTTCTGCGCTAAACGTAAGTTACACATTGCTTTATCGAATACTACAATGGACTCTAACATGTGGACTGAGATGCTAGAGACGGAACTGATTAGAATGTAAGAGGACATAGGGGACGAAAGTCTATTGTTTCAAGAAGATAATTCATCTGTTCACGTTTCTGCTACAATCAGAAGTGGCTTGAAATAAAGACAGCGATATCTTGCGGTGGCCTCCACGTAGCCTAGATATGAATCCTGTCGAGAAATCGTTGGTAAGTACTTGCAAGGCGTGCTTAAGCAAAGGAAGGCAACATGAGGCCACATGTGGGCTGAAAAGTACGACACGGAAGTGTGGGGAACGATTTCGCTGCAAGAACTACAGACCCTAAGAAATTCAGTGCCGAAGTTAGTTTTTGAGGTAATTAGAAGAACGGGGATTGGACAAACTACAACAATGCAGTAACACAGCAGGATAATAAGTGCTTTTTTACTGATTTCCACCCAGAAAATACGAACTCTTGTATTTTGCTGCTCTTGTTATGAAAGAAGCTATGTAATTTCGTCATGATTGTTTATGTCTTGTATGTATGCTTTCATAATACAGTGTGCTATAGACATTGACCTATTAATTACGTAGGAAGACTGCCTTTGTACTGATTTACACTTCTGTAGTGGGGCCAGGCTTATCAAATTTAGAGCACGCCGTCGTAGAGTGAAGGCAGCTTCAGGATGTGATTGACCCTGCTCCCAGAGACCCGGAGTTTGCGACGTTCAGGATGGGACGGCAGTAATGACGTCTCAGTGCCAGCGCCCCTCTTGTGTCACTCCGAGTTTCGCTCTAGAGTGACTTTCATACTTCCTGATTTCACTTATACACTCCTAAGAAAAAGGCGTCAGTATCCTTGCAAACAGCGGGCCGCGAGTGAGACGAAAGAAACGGTAAGTCACCGTCCCCTGTCACAGGAGGTTTACTGAGGGCCCAATCACATTTTACCGTACGTCACTGGAAAAGTTTGTTGTTTGCCGAACTGTGGTGGCGTCGGTCTGTCGCGACAATAAATACTGTGTGATCGTAGCAATGCGACCACCAGCCTGCTGATCACCGCACAGCTGTTGGGTGTGGATGCGTGGCTGCAGTCTGGTGACATTCTGAGGAAAAATAGTTTTGGCCAGAGAACAAGGGTCTCGTTCCTGCTCTTCCTATTAGAGCATGACTAAAGTTGCGTTTTGGTACAGGACATAAAAGACGTAATAAATTGTACAATTACCGGTAGTATTGGTAGCACTTGTACGGAAAGAAACATTAATGAATATATGAGGGAGAAACCGGGAGTCGACGACCTCTCTTTGTTTTTCTTTTGTTTGTTTCGCACATAATTAGAATTGCACATAGTTCAGTGTTACTCGATTGTTTATTTTATTCCCTTACGAAATGTAAATTACATTTTATAAATAATAAAAATTAGTTGATCGCGCAACTTCTGCGCTTCATGTAACCAAAGGAATTTCTTTTGATGCAAGTAAAATTTACATAAACATAAAAGATCTATATAATTATTGTTGTTTCGCACTCAGTAGAACATTCTTCATAGTGATCAAAGGCAAGCGTTTTCTGTTATTATCGACAAGTGTAAAAGTTGTTTATAAAAAACAGAAACTGTTTTATATAAGCTAGACGAAGTACGGAAGTAGTGCTTGCAATGTGTCTATTCTACATTTTTTTAAATTTACCCTTTTTTGGGGGGCAACTGCGTTTTCAAGCCCTTTGTGATGAATCTGTATTGTTATTGATTTTTACTTCAACGTCCCTATGTTAAACATAAACTACTTTCGAATAAAACCTGAATTAAACATCAGAAATTTCAATTTTGCTGTAAGTACGTTTGCTTTTAAGTAACAGGCAGGTGGATAACCACTTAGAGAAAAACTTTTCAGTAGGTCAAGTAGCCCTTTATATATTACCACTCAGTTCCTAGATAGTTCGCCACTTCGATTTTTAGTAGAGTTAGTAAGACACTGACTGCATACGCAAACAAACGATCGAAACGAGCTAACGCCCGATAGATATGCAGCACACTTAGCGTACAGGTAAAGCGGTTACGATCTTAGCTACTAAGAAAACTACCGCAGTCAATGATTATTTATGGCAGTCTACGGCAACCTACCGTAGTTTGACAGTTCTACGGGCATGAGCGAGCAAGCACGTTGCGACGGCTGTATTACGAAAACAGCTTCTCTGTAAGAGACTCGTTCCCAGGCAGACAGAACGTCCGTCGCCATCGTGACAGAGACTCACCACACAAGCTGTGAAAGCCGCTGCATTTCTAAAGGGTCGACGCCTCCGGCCTTGCAGGCGTAACCAACATACTCTGAATAGGCGACAGAAGGGAACCGCGAATGTTTTCCACTGGGTTGAAAGAAAGGAACGTATTTCCACGTTCCCGTATGAAAATGTATCAATAGAGCGAGTAACTATTTACTGAAATATAAAATTATAATAATTATATGGTATAAATTCAGCTAGGATTGTACGTCTTTCTTGCAACGTCCTTAATACTCTCATTTTGAATGCTGAGGTAAAATCTATTATACTGAGATGCGCTATCTGTGACAGCAGTTGTACAGCGTCATGAAAATTTTACACATTGAAACGTCTATGCATTTATTATCGTTACAGTCAATAATTGCAGACTGACATTTGTTATGTAAACCTTACCTGAAGTCAGAAGTAAAACGCAAAACATAAACGCACCAGCGTCACACTTAGAACCTGTCCAAACAGTAAAGATATGCGTACATTGACACATGACTTCCACATATTCATAGTTACAGCAATACTTACCTACAATCCCTGCCTCCTATTCTGACAACATCTGATATATTCAGAAACTGTTTACTTTGTAAACGACCACAGTTTACCAACGATTGCTTAACAGGGGTGTGCCCGCAGCTCGTGGTCGTGCGGTAGCGTTCTCGCTTCCCGCGCCTGGGTTCCCGGGTTCGATTCCCGGCGGGGTCAGGGATTTTCTCTGCCTCGTGAAGGCTGGGTGTTGTGTGACGTCCTTAGGTTAGTTAGGTATAAGTAGTTTTAAGTCCTAAGGGACTGATGATCATAGATGTTAAGTCCCATAGTGCTCAAAGCCATATGAACCATTTTTAACAGGGGTGTATGTTAACAACACAGCAAATGAGACCTTGTAAACTGTTCAAATGGCTCTGAGCACTATGGGACTTAACATCCATGGTCATCAGTCCCCTAGAACGTAGAACTACTTAAACCTAACTAACCTAAGGACGTCACACAACACCCAGTCATCACGAGGCAGAGAAAATCCCTGACCCCAAGTGTAAACTTTTATTGATCGAGCTTGTAATATTGTTTTATGTCGTATCTGATGACTATTCGCACCCTTTCTCTACTTGAGCAGCGTAAGAGGGCATAAAATTAAAGATTGAAGATGGCAAGGGTTCGGTGATGACTTGGGCAACCACTTCGTGGTATTACATGGGACTCATGGTTACTCTAAAAAGGTCGTGTTACTCCCAAGAAGCGTGTGACCATTTTTGAATATCAGGTGAATCGCATGGTACAATGTTTGTTCCTCAGTGTTAATGCCGTGTTCCAAGACGTCAAGGCCCTGTTCACACAGCTAGCACTGATAGGAATTGGTTTTGTGAGCACGACGAAAAGTTGTCGCATGTCCCCTGGCTACCACAGTCAATAGACTTCAGTGTTCTTGAGACTTCGTAGTCTACTTTGGAGAGAAGCCTGCGTGATCGTTACGCACTTCCATCACCGTTACCTGATGTCACGACTATTTGGAACGAAGAATGCTATACGTTCTCCTTGAAAACCATGCGGAACATGTATTCATCCATACCGAGAAGGCTGGAAACTGTTCTAAATGCCAAAGGTATTTCTTCACCGAATTTTTTATATTGACTCATCAGTCTTCTAACTACTTTTATGCGGCTCGCAGCGAATTCCTCTCCTGTGCCAATCTCTTTATCTATGAGTAGCACTTGCGACCTACGTTGTCAATTATTTGCTGGATGTATTGTAATCTCTATCTTCATCTATAGTTTTTGCCCTCTATAGCTTCCTCTAGTACCATAGAAGTTATTCGCTGATGTCTTAATTGATGTCCAACTATCCTGTCCCTTCTTCTTGTCAGTGTTTTCCATATAGTCTTTCCTTGCCGATTCAGTGGAAACCTTCTCATTTCGTACCTTATCAGTCCATCTATTGTCCGCCCCCGGTAGCTGAGTGGACAGCGCAACAGAAAGTCAATCCTAAGGGCCCGGGTTCGATTCCCAGCTGGGTCGGAGGTTTTCTTCGCTCACGGTCTGGATGTTGTGTTGTACTAATCATCATCATGATGTATAATAAGATAATAGAAATTGTTCAGGTAGTGAAGGGAGACGAAAATGTAATAGTCATAGAGGACTGGAATTCGATAGTAGGAAAAGGGAGAGAAGGCAACATAGTAGGTGAATATGGATTGGGGGTAAGGAATGAAAGAGGAAGCCGCCTGATAGAATTTTGCACAGAACATAACTTAATCATAGCTAACACTTGGTTCAAGAATCATAAAATAAGGTTGTATACATGGAAGAAGCCTGGAGATACTGACAGGTTTCAGATAGATTATTTAATGGTAAGACAGAGATTTGGGAACCAGGTTTTAAACTGTAAGACATTTCCATGGGCAGATGTGGACTCTGACCACCATCTATTTGTTATTAACTGTAGATTAAAACTGAAGAAACTGCAAAAAGGTGGGAATTTGAGTAGATGGGACCAGGATAAACTTACTCAACCAGAGGTTGTACAGAGTTTCAGGGAAAGCATAAGGGAAAAATTAACAAGAATGGGGGAAAGAAATACAGTAGTAGAAGAATGGGTAGCTTTGAGGGATGAAGAGTGAAGGCAGCAGAAGATCACGTAGGTAAAAAGACGAGGGCTAGTAGAAATTCTTGAGTGACACAAGAAATACTAAATTAAATTTATGAAAGGAGAAAATATAAAAATGCCGTAAATGAAGCAGGCAAAAAGGAATACAAACGTCTCAAAAATGAGATCAACAGGAAGTGCAAAATAGCTAAGCAGGGGTGGCTAGAGGACAAATGTAAGCATGTAGAGACTTATCTCACTAGGGGTAAGATAGATGCTGTCTACAGGAAAATTAAGTAGACCTTTGACGGAAAGAGATCCACTTGTATGAATATCAAGAGCTCAGATGAATCCCAGTTCTAAGCAAAGAAGGGAAAGCAGAAAGGTGGAAGGAGTATATAGAAGGTCTATATGAGGGTGAGGTACTTGAGGCCAATGTTATGGAAATGGAAGAGGAAGAAGATGAAATGGGAGATATGATACTGCGTGAAGAGTTTGACAGAGCACTGAAAGACCTAAGTCGAAACAATGCCCTGGGAGTAAACAACATTCCATTAGAACTACTGACAGCCTTGGACGAGCCAGTCCTTCTGGAGAGCAAAATGTATGAGACAGTCGAAATACCCTCACACTTCAAGAAGAATATGATAATTCCAATCCCAAAGAAAGCAAGGGTTGACAGATGTGGAAATTACCGAACTATTAGTTTAATAAGTCACGGCTACAAAATACTAACACGAATTCTTTACAGACGAATGGAAAAACTGGTAGAAGTCGACCTCGGGGAGGATCAGTTTGGATTCCGTAGAAATATTGGAACACGTGAGGCAATACTGACCCTACGACTTATCCTACAAAATAGATTAAGGCAAAGGCAAGCCTACGTTTCTAGCATTTGTAGACTTAGAGAAATCCTTTGACAATGTTGACTAGAATACTCTCTTTCAGATTTTGAAGGTGGCAAGGGTGAAATACAGGGAGCCAGAGGCTATCTACAATTTGTACAGAAACCTGATGGCAGTTATAAGAGTCGAGGACCATGAAAGGGAAGCAGTTGTGGGGAAGGGAGAGAGACAGGGTTGTAGTCTCTCCCCGATGTTATTCAATTTGTATATTGAGGAAACAAAATAAACATTCGGAGTAGGTATTAAACTCCATGGAGAAGAAATAAAAACTTTGAGGTTTGCCGATGACATTGTAATCCAGTCTGAGACAACAAAGGACTTGGAAGAGCAGTTGAACGGAGTTGACAGTGTCTTGAAAGGAGGATATAAGATGAACATCAACAAAAGCTAAACGAGGATAATGGAATGTAGTCAAATTAAATCCGGCGATGCTGAGGATATTAGATCAGGAAATGAGACACGTAAAGTAGTAAACCGCGAAATCCGTGACATGGCGCCTCAAGCCGCGTGACCACTTCGCGCAGCCTTTATGTCTTCTTCGTTCCTTCAAAAAATGGTTCAAATGGCTCTATGCTCTATGGGACTTAACGTCTATGGTCTTCAGTCCCCTACACTTAAAACTACTTAAACCTAACTAACCTAAGGATATCACATACAGCCATGCCCGAGGCAGGATTCGAAACTGCGACCAGATCAGCAGCGTGGTTCCGGAGCAAAGCGCCTAGAACCCCTCGGCCACAACTGCCCGCCCTTGCTCTGTCCATCACGGGTTATTTTGCTCCTGAAGTAGCAGAATTCCTTAACTTCATCTACTTTGTGATCACCAGTTCGGATATTTAGCTTCTCGCTCCTCTCATTTCTGCTACTTCTCATTACTTTCGTCTTTCTTCGCTTTAAGCAGATCCTATAATTCACCGGGTTAATTGAGCCGTGCGATACTCTTCGGTGTCTTGGGTGTCCTTTGCTCCTTTGTGTGGCCCTCTTTGGCCGAGCGCTCATCTGTGGCGTCTCGGTAGTTGGAAGGTGGGCTCCAAGCAGTAAGGACTCGGAGGAAGGACGGCAGCATGAATGTAGTGGCCACGGGGGGTTGTGCTGTTGGAGAAACCATGAGCCTGTTGGGGTAGAGGCGTGTTTTGGACAGCCAGTGGAATTGTTTGCAAGGAACACAACGCTGACAGAGCAGCAACCGCTGTTTGTACCTGCCGGGCTGTCTCGGGAAATCGGGGAATGAGCTTACGAGCGACAACCGGAAGGCTTTCTACCAGAATAGATCTAAGACTGTACCACTCTATATTCTATTATTCTAGAGTGAGTTTGAGAGTCTGAATTACTATTATGCTTGTTGAACTGAAGTGGCAGCGCAGGCCATAACGGCACTCTTATTGTGGGTATTTTTAAGATGATTGAAACGTAGAAATGTTTCCCCGTTTAATGTCTGAACATATTGGTTAAGCTTTCTGGCAGCTTGTTGCACCGTGGGTTCGCGGTTTTCAGTAATCTATGGCCTAACACGTGAGGCAATACTGACCCTACGACTTATCTTAGAAAATAGATTAGGGAAAGGCAAACCCACGTTTCTAGCATTTGTAGACTTTTAGAAAGCTTATGACAGTGTTGACTGGAATACTCTCTTTCAAATTCTGAAGGTGGCAGAGCTAAAATACAGGGGACGAAAGGCTATTTACAATTTGTACAGAAACCAGATGGCAGTTATAAGAGTCGAGGGACATGAAAGGGAACCAGTGGTTCGGAAGGGAGTGAGACAGGGATGTAGCCTATCTCTGATGTTATTCAATCTGTATATAGAGCAAGCAGTAAAGGAAACAAAAGAAAAATTTGGAGTAGGAATTAAAATCCATGGAGAAGAAATAAAAACTTCAAGGTTCGCCGATGACATTGTAATCCTTTCAGAGACAGCAAAGGACCTGGAAGAGCAGCTGAACGGACTGGACAGTGCCTTCAACGGAAGATATAAGATGAACATCAATACAAACAAAACGAGGATAATGGAATGTAGTCGAATTAAATCGGGTGATGCTGAGGGAATTAGATTAAGAAATGAGACGCTTAAAGCAACAAAAGGATTTTGCTATTTGGGGAGGAAAATAGCTGATGATGGTCGAAGTAGAGAGGATATAAAATGTAGACTGGCAATGGCAAGGAAAGAGTTTCTGAAGAAGAGGAATTTGTTAACATTGAGTATAGCTTTAAGTGTCAGGAAGTCGTTTCTGAAAGTAGTTGTATGGAGTGTAGCCATGTATGGAAGTGAAACATGGATAATAAATAGTTTGGACAAGAAGAGAATAGAAGCTTTCGAAATGTGGTGCTACAGAAGAATGCTGAAGATTAGATGGTTATATCACATAACTAATGAGGAGGTATTGAATAGAATTGGGAACAAGAGAAAATTGTGGCACAATTTGAATAGAAAAAGGGATTGGTTGGTAGGACATATTCTGAGGCATCAAGGGATCACCGATTTAGTATTGGAGGCAGCGTGCAGGGTAAAAGTCTTAGAGGGAGACCAAGAGATGAATACACTAAACATATTCAGAAGGACGTAGGTTGCAGTAGGTACTGGGAAGACAAGAAGCTTGCACACGATAGACTAGCAAGGAGAGCTGCATCAAACCACTCTCTGGACAGAAGACCACCACCACAACAACAACAACAACGACCTAAGTACGAGCGTGGTGTTTAGTTGGTCTTTTAGTGGTCTACAGTTTACTCTTACCTAACGGCCATTAATAGCACGGCGAAAAAATGTAGTTGCTGACTAGTAGTGACAGCCAACGACCTTGCCACAGGTTCAATGTTTGACCAACGAAGTTACACTGTCGGGCGTGGCTGACGCTCGGGTTGGTGACCATCAGGGTGTACCGAGTGCTGCTGACAAGCGGGCGCACTGATCCTTTGTGGGCCCAATTGAGGAGCTGCTTGAGTGAGAAGCAGATGCCCTGGTCACGAAAACTGACAACGTCGGGTAGTGCAATGTGTTGGCTACATGTCCATCCATATCCTCATCCAGTGCCACCTAGTCCGCAGCTCGTGGTCGTGCGGTAGCGTTATCGCTTCCCACGCCCGTGTTCCCGGGTTCGATTCCCGGCGGGGTCAGGGATTTTCTCTGGCTCGTGATGAATGGGTGTTGTGTGATGTCCTTAGGTTTGTTAGGTTTAAGTAGTTCTAAGTTCTAGGGGACTGATGACCATAGATGTTAAGTCCCATAGTGCTCAGAGGCTGAGTGACGCCCATCAGCTGAGGATGGAACGGCTGTCGGTCGGTACCTTTGGGTCTTCCGAGGCCTGTTTGGACGTAGTTTAGCTGTAACAGTTCCCCGAAAATTTGCCGATACTGTAATTTTAATTTTTGTCCTAGCTGATTAAATATTTCGGCCAGTTATTTATTAGGCCCGTCACTGTCTGACGAGTTATGAAGTGGTATCTTGAATTATTTTTATTAACACTTAAGTCAAATTTACCGTGGCTACTGACAAATGTTAAAAGACCTTTTGTAGAAATAGGCTTTGTCAGTTGAACGTCGCTATTTTACCTACACGCCAGCCCTCGGCCTAGTCCCTGTCCTTCCCACAGCCTGGCCTGCCCTGGGCCTCCTCCTAACGATGTATTACTTTGTGTGTTAATCAGCCTGTAACTGTGTAATCTAACTTTTGTTTTCGTTTTTCGTAGATTTTAATACTGCTCGGTCTGATCTGGCCAGTTGTAAACTTGCCTTGCCTAACAGACACGGCCCTTGTTTCATGGAAATTGGTGTCGGCATCCCAACTGATGGCAACTTCACTGTGGCTTCATTCTGAACCTTTGACAAATAAGAAATTTCCTTAAACATTATATTAATGCTGTATCCCATTTGATGTTGTTAACTTTAATGATGGATATTTTTAGAAAGCTACTTCATTCACTTGTTTCTTAAGAGTTCAACTTTTCAGTTGTCTGGGCAACTAGCAACTGATGTAAATCAAAGCCGTTAAGAGTCTGAATTTTGTTTGCTTTTATATTCGTTAAATTCATTAAAATTTGTTCAATTCTTTTAGAATTTCAAGTGAAATCTTCGACCATCTATGAGAAATAATCGGAACAATTGTACTAAGATTTTCTTGGAATAATTTGAGACTGTCACTGAGCTGTGGTCTGTAAGCGCTGATGCCGTTGTTCTTATTTGGCATTTTGTCACCATCGAGTGGCTTCTTATTGCTCCCTCAGTTACTATCTGGACGAGTAGCTCACTTGCCTCCATCAGTGGCAGCAGGAGCGTTTATCGATACTAGTACTGCCGTACCTTCTTTGGTGTGGCCGCTATATTTCCGTGTCGTGGTGTGTGTGAGGCAGTTGGTCGGTTGCGACGGAGCAGCGAGGAAGTCTCCGTGGCGTGAGGTCTGGCCGGAGCTAGTGGCGGCATGCATATGTGGTTGGAGGTGTGTGGCTCTAGCTGCGGAGCTGCGAAGTTCGTCGCCCTCCGAGCCTGCATACTAGAGTTGAGTAATCAATGAACCTGTTATGAGACCTCAACTGCTGTGACATCTCTTAATTGATTATTGGTTGTTGCTTCCTGCACTGTTCCCTCAAGCCGCAACGTGATGGTGTGCTAGAATAGGCAAAATTTTGCAGCTGTCTTCCTGTATGGTGTTTAACTTTTGAAATGATTGTAATTTATTAGTGAAGTGCACCAGCAGTATCTTCTGCCTGGTGGCCATCTACATTCCGATTGTCTGCCCTGGTCGGTAGCATAGTTTTCCGGCGGTGTGTTTTCCTTACCATGTTGATGCTGTCCGGCACGGCCTGTAGTTCGACAGCTTGATGTTGTTCTCCCTTTTTCTTTGAGTGGTTATTGTACCTTGACTGTGTTTGGACTCCAATAATTAACTCATAGTCCTGTTGCGTTCGTCGTCCTTGCTGATATTTTTGGTTGTTGTCTCATTGGTCGGGTGGAAGGGAATTGATTAGGTTGTTGGTCGGTTCTTCAGCTGTCCCTAGGTCGTGCTGCCACCCGATTATTTAGTGTTATGCTTGGCTACCTGTCTCACTTAAACTGTTGTTAGAGTTTCCTCCCCGGGCCGACCCTTGGAACACTTCTGAGCATCACTGTTCTGCTGTTTGTGATTGTGATTTTCTTTTGTCGCAAGTACTGTGTATAAATTGTGTTTGTTCTATGTTCAGTATATGGCCTTCAGCCGTTTTTTATTCATAATTCTTGTCTGCTCTGTAGCTGGCCATGTGGCCGAGCTGTTCTAGGCGCTACGGTCTGGAACTGCGGGACGGCTACGGTCGCAGGTTCGAATCCTGCTCCGGGCATGGATGTGTGTGATGTCCTTAGGTTAGTTAGGTTGAAGTAGTTCTACGTTTTAGGGGACTGATGACCTCAGAAGTTAAGTTCCATAGTGCTCAGTCATTTGAATCATTTTTTTTTTTTTTTGGATTGGTACTATTTCGTTTCTTGAATATTGGTGTGACTTGTACGAATTTTCATTCTTTAGGTAAGGATCTTTCGTCGAGCTAGTGATTGTATACAACTTTATTCCAGCCATTTGAACCATTTCTGCCCTGTATTTAGGCCTTCAGCTGCACTTATTTAAAAATATGTGGCTTTCAGCCCATAATGTGTAAATTCCTGTCTGTAAGGTTTGTCTTTAATTATCTTGACATGTTAAAATGGCCTTCAGCCGTACTGTGTAAATGCTTATTTTAAGGTTTGTCTTTAATTATTTTGAATAATTGTTTGGGACTTTAGCAGTCAAGGTATTTCAAGTTTTCTTAAGATGGTTTTCTGTTGTACTGTTTAAATGCTTGTCTTTAAAGGTTCCTTTGTATTATGCTGAAATGTTATTGGGCTTTCAGGGGAGGAATTAATTTAAATTTTCTTTAATATGGCTTTTAGCCAAAATTTCTAAATGCTTGCCTTTTAAGAATTTCCTTTGCTGATTGGAAGTATTATTTGCGCCTTTAAATATATTAATTTTATTTAAGCCCTGCAGCTGTTTCGCTAAATTCTTGTGGCTTAAAATGATTTATTTAAGGATATTTTAATTTTACTTAAGAAAGGCCTTTGGCCGTTTCTCTAAATCCTTGTGTTTAAAAGGAATTGATTAAACTTTATTATTGAGAAGTTACTTGGGCCCTTAGCCGTGAACTGATCCTTGTTGTTTTAAAGATAAAACTGTGCAATGGTTTTCGAGGAATAAAGTTGTGCGTTCTTGTGTAATCAACAGCAACTGAGCTTGGCTCCTTTCCAGTACTTGATTCGCTCTGTCCTGCGAAACCAGATTTCAGTCACCTCCCTGATTCACTAAGTTGCAGTGGTTTAATGCCCTGTTCCAATTTCTGCAGATTTTATTAAGTACTTTGTTGTTTCATTCGAAGTGTGAATGATGCTGTTGCTGTTACCTCCTTGTGTCTGTCGTTCCACCCCACAGCCGAGTGTGCTGAACACTAATGCGGTTTGCTAAAGAATAATGCAATGTGCTCTTAGCAGTGCATTGCGTTCTTGGCGGTTCAATATTTTTGTTGACCCCTGTATGTGTCATGTCGATGTCCCTTGTCTTGTCCTTCCGTTGGTTTCAACAGTGCTTGCGTCCTCTCCCATTAGCGGGCGAAGACGGTCGTAGCAAGTGGTTGGCACACCAGTCCTCGGAAGGCAGCAGCTGCTGGGATTGCAGCGGCGTCTGCCTGGGTAGGCCGCCACGTGTCGCGTGCTGCCTACCCTGCCCCTGCCGCCGCCTCAACGGCGCCCCCTGCCTCCGGCCGCTCCCTTGCCGCCACTTCCGGGGCTACCAACTGCTGGGGCCGCCAGCCTGTTTCGCAGCTGCCACTTGCGGCTTGCTGCGTGACCTGCGTGCCGCAGCGCCCCGTAATGCGTGAAAGGGGTGGGGACGGCGGCACTGGGGCGAGGTTACGCCCTGCGCCGCGACGCCGGCTTCGCTGTGCAGGGCCCCTCTTTATGGCGACGCTCGTTTTGTATCATTTTGGCCTGGGATCAGCAATGTGCCTCCCAGAGGTGTTAGCCGGCGTCGAAAGGCGAGCTGAGAAGGAAGATGTCCCCGCCACCATCGAGTTGCTACGCTAGCATACTGCCACTGCCTGATAAGTTAATATTGCCAATGACAGTGTCACTAAAGTGGAGTTACTAAACACGGGCATCTGAAATTCCTTCACCAGAGAAGATGAAGTAAATATTCCAGAAATCTAATCAAGAATTCATGGGAGCATAACTTAGAAGTAGATATTCTCTAGCGAAGCCGCTTAAGGGGGGACGACAGAGTGACGGTCGAAAAGCTCGAAATTTTTTATATTACGGAATTCGAATACATTGAAGAATTATTCCCCAAAATATTCACGCGAACACCGAATCTTAACGATTCTATGAACGTTTGAAACTGAGTGTGCACAACACAAACCGACATTGACACAAGTCGTTATCGATGCCATCGCCCCTATTTATTCCAATTTGAATGAACCTGATTTGCTGCAGCGTTGTTTTGGCAGTTTCACTCAAAATTTGAGCGAAACTTCAATAGTCTCCTTTGAAAATACCTTCCAAAAATAACATCCAGCCGAAGCGAAACTGTCAACACTGCTTCAAATTTGGCCGTATGTCTATTCAATGTAGGCCATACTGCATTAATGCGAGCGGCAAATATCCTTCAGATCAAAATTCTGTGAAGATAGAGATGCAAGCGGTAGGCCTTTTAGGACAAAAGTGATGGCATATCAGGTCAAATTAGCAGAAAGTGGCCATCCATTAGCCACGGCGGCAGTTGTTATGGACCAGGCGTCGATGATATCCCTTAAGTTTCAAGCTTTCTTTATATAATAATTACTTCTCAAACTTTTAACTTCTTTTTTTTTTTTTTTTTTGGCAAATCCCTATGATGAACTAGAATTACATCTGAAGGGATCATGATGATACGTTAATTTCATGTTTCCACAGCAACAAGCAACAACCGTCGATTAACCTCCTTTCAGAGCTGCCTCGGGAAAATCTCAATTACACAGTGAAGACAGTAATATTTTTCAATAAAAATTTCATCGCATGCTTTATTCGTTGCAACAAACTCCATTTGTCCATTAAATTCCCATACAGTGAAAAAAAATCCTGAATTTGTGCAGAATTTTCGTCCGTCTCGCTGTCGTTCTCCCTTTTAAACCAACAAATGCAAGTCTTCCGGTCCAGACTGTATACCAGTCAGATTCCTTTCACAGACTGCTGCTGGAATACAAGATGTATACAATCACTAGCTCGACGAAAGATCCATACCTAAAGAATGAAAATTCGTACAAGTCACACCAATATTCAAGAAACGAAATAGCAGTAATCCAAAAATTGTTCAAATGACTGAGCACTATGGGATTTAACTTCTAAGGTCATCAGTCATCTAGAACGTAGAACTACTTAAACCTAACAAACCTAAGGACATCACACACATCCATGCCCGAGGCAGGACTCGAACCTACGACGGTAGCGCCTAGAACCGCTCGGCCACCCCGGCCGGCAGCAGTAATCCATTTAGGAACAGACCCACATTACAGACGTCGATTTTCAGTAGGGTTTTCGATCATATATCACGCTCGAGCATTATGAATAACCTAGAACAAAAGGGACTATAGATACATAGCCAACATGGATTCAGAAAACATCGTTGTTGTGAAACACAACCGGCTCTTTAATCACGAAAATTTTAGGAGACATCGGATTGAGTCCACATTTGTAGGTCTGTGGAACACTTTTCTCACCATTCCTCACAAGCGATTTCTAATCAAAGTGCGTGCCTATGAAGCAGCGTCTCAGTTGTGTGACGGGATTTTTCATTTTCTGATAGAAAGATCTCAGTTCCTAGTAAGTAAAGGAAAGTCAACGAATAAAATAGAAGCGATATGTGTCGTTCCCTAACGAAGTGTTATGGATCCTCTGCTGTTGTTAACCTATATAAACGATTTAAGAGACAATATGAGCAACTCTCAGATTGTTTGAACGTGATTCCGTCGTTAACCGTCTAGTAAAGTCGTCACAACATTGAAACCAATTTAAAGATTATTTAGACAATATATAACTGGCACTTTTCGCATCATATATATATATATATATATATATAATGCGAAAAGTGCCAGTTGACTCTAAATAATGAAAAGTATTAGGTCTCCCGATCAGTAGTATAAATAATCCGTTAAATTACGGTTACCCGATATATCACAGAAGTCTGAAGGCTGTCAGTTCAACTAAATATGTAGGAAAATCAATCACGAATAACTGCAACTGGAATAGTCGCAAAGGTAATGTTCTGGGGAAGGCAAACGAAAGACTGCGTTTTATTGACAGAACATTTAGAAAACGTAACAGGTATACAAAAGAGACTGCCTACACTATGCTTGCTCGTCCTCCTCTGGAGGACTGCTTAGCTATATGGGATCGTTACCTCATAGAATTGACCGAGGAAATCGAAAAAGTACAAAAAAGGGAAGCTCGTTTTATATTACCGCCAAGCAGGAGAGAGAGAGTGTGTCATGAATATGACAATCTCTCTAGGCTGGCAATAATTAAAAGAAAGGAGTTTTTCTTTGTAACTGTATGTTCTTACGACGTTTCAATCACCACTTGTCTTTTGTGAATGTGAAATTTGTTGTTTATTCCAATCTGCACAGGGAAGAAAGGGCGCCGCAATAAAATAAGGAGAATGATAGCTCGCGAGGAAAGGTTTAAGTATCTTGTTTCCTGGTGCCCTTATAGAGTGGAGCGGTAAGGAAATAATTTGAAGATGGTTCGATGAACCCTCTTTCAGGCACTTAAGTGTGAATTGCAGGAATAGTCGTGTAGATGTAGATGATGCACTATGCAACACTTACGCGAGATAAAGAGCACGCTTTATGAAACGAATGTCGGTGAGGTAGGGAACAAGTTAGAAAGCTTACATACGAGGTATTTCACGTTCAGCAGCCGAAACGCTCTTAACACCCGTCCTCCTAGCTACCGTGCCCCCACTCTAGAGCCATCCTCACACGGGAGATCTTTTCCATCGTGGTGGGTGCTTACGTAAGCCGTCAGCCTTGGAACATCAACGTTGAGCGTGCCGAGTTCAACGCGCTGTTGAACACTCAGAAACGATGCGTCTTGTCCGTACGGTACGTGTGTCTCAACGTGGTACACGCGATCTCAGCGTGCTCCAGCGGCAGTTGTCGGCTTTATCTGGTTCACAAATCACACTGTCAACGAATTGGACTGGCGTAGAATTCCTACGTTCTGTTAAAACGCACATTTACTCCTTTGTCCTCTGTAAGCTAGTAATGTTGTTATTTCTGTAGCATACATAAACAAAAACTTCAATATCCATAGCATGGTACAAGGCAAAAAGACAGTACCATGTCTAGTCGATAAGGACATCGGCTTAAAAAAATTCCGTTAGGAATCATGCGATGCAAATTTACGATTACTCTGCTATTCAGTAAAACCGTAACTTCATTCTTGCTAAATCACCGTTCCCATTGAGGAGCAGACTGTTTACAACACGTGAAATACAAAACTTGGAACAAGGAAGTGCAAAATATCTGACTGCAAGTAGTGCAAGCTGTGTTGTAGAGAAAACCAGTCTAATAAGCACACTGTTGAGCGCACTTATATTCATATAACACCGAATATTATAGAATATTTTTCTATTAAACTAACAAGAAACTATCAGAACATAGTAGAAAGCGCGAAGGTGAACCCAAAAGAAAAAATTGGGATACAGTGGGACACGAACCAACAAACACATGTTATATTACTACTCTGCGTCTCTGCTCATTACGCTGCACCCACTATAAATGATTTATGTTTTTCTGTTTCCATCCTTCTGACTGGAGGTTTGTGGGTCTTCGGGTGTTCACTTATGAAGTAACATGAAACGTGCAGCCGTCTTTTAAATGTTATTTATTATATAGCGACAATATTCTATGTAATTCAGTTCATAGATGTTGGCCACTGGTGGGATCGTGTATACGATTGGAGTTTATCCCCTTAGCATCAGCTAAGGCCTGGAGATGGTGTACTGAGTCACTGAAACTGGTTGCTATGTATAAGTAACATCGAAACGGTGGCTGCATCTATTTCATTTTATTACATAAATGACCTTACGACCATGATTTGCATCTTATTACATCCTTAAAGCAATAATCGTAGGTATGTTGTTAACTGATATTTAATTATAACAATTTTACCTAGAACAATGCGTTTTTGATGGAGCCTCAATATTCTGTTACCTTGAAGTGGCATACTTTCATGATATGCCAACTAGAATAATTCTTCAATCCCCAAAATGACGCTTCCTGTCATTTCATTACAACAAATCATAAAATTAAGGACGGGTTCCCTAAAGATCCTAAATTTTCTGGTTCTTAGAAACAACACATATAGATACGGGCTTCAACTGTAAGGTAAAACAGGGTGCCACGACTGTACTGAAAAGAGATTGCGTCATTTGATGTCAGTGGTGTTCTTCTATCTCACTGGTTTACCTTCAGACTCGAATATATGGTATGTAAGATATTTCACAAAGTGTTATTTCCACGATGTGACGTCAGAAACTCGGCACGCTCAACACTCAACTTTCGAATGCGCGGTCCGTGTGCCGACGACTTCAGAAGCGAGCTGGTGCATCACACAGAACGTGTTCCTCATCGTGATTTGGAGCCGTAGCGCTCTCCATCGGAAGTATTCGGCTGTATCCGCCTCGCAAATAACATAGAGGAACGTAAAATTGCTACGTTTGCCCTATTAGAATACACACATCCTTCCTTGACCAAAATATAGCCATGTTGTTATGTTTTTAGTATACATGAACAAAACCTTCATGTCTCGTGAACAAGATGCAAGACAAAAAAGGAAACTTCCACATCCAGTCGGTAATGACATCGACTTTTAAAACTTCCCTTAAAAACAGTGCGAACCAATTTTGCAATAGCCTACAATATAAGATAAAGACCATTTCATCATTCTCATATTTTTTTAAAACTCTATGGTCATTCTGTCTGGTCTCTGCTTCTGTTCAGAAGCAGAATTTTTAGAACATGTCCGATACAAGACACTTCAAACAAGCAAGTGATCAGCTCGTGTGGCTTGTGTGTGAAGGATTCTGGTTCGGTTTCTTGCTGAGTGGACTGGGATGGGATAGACGCTGTCCCTTGAGGTCAATTAAGGCGTTACTTGATTGGGGAATAGAGGCGCCAACCTCAAGAAAACCGACAACGACAGAGAGGGCGGTGTGTTGACCACACGCCCTTCCAAATGACGCCATTGGCAGAGGATGACACGGCGTTCAATCCACTCCTTAATATTGAAAATGCGGACGTTTGCTTGCTTTTTATAAAATCTCCTACTTCAACTAGTGTAAACCCTTGTAATTAAAACAAATTAAAAAAAAAATCAGCACGCACGAGACAGCATACGCTACCTTCTGTATTATGTTCCAAAACGCCACACATAAAAAGTGGTATTCTTCATGGGTTCATTTCCCGGTAAGGTAGGAGCAAGTGATTTCGATAGCTCTTGGGCTACCGTCCATTTGTATACCCAACAGAGCGATCGTCTTAGTGTCACTCAGTATCCTACAGTAAAGGGTCAAAGTATAAATACGAGTATTACAAACTTCGTTCCGATCAAGCAAATCTGTTGGTATTTTTGGAATTTGACGTGGTCTACCGTGGGCCTTAAGGAGCTTATAGAGAGCTTAATTCATGGGCCATTTCTCATAAAAACTGAAAAAAATTTTTTTGCAATTTTTCGTACCAAAACCTAACCATGGATTCCAAGAAGGCAGCGCACATAAACGGCTGAAGTTTTGCGATATTTTCGTAAGACCCCCGAACCCGAACAGCTCCGTAAATTTTGTTGAAGTCTTTATTCGTTTCTGAGCTATACACGTTCAAAGTTATTAGATCTTTGCCGATTCCTTGTGAACAACAATCTAAACGTTTCGTTTTACCATTTTGTGTACCGAAACCAAACATCGGAATTCAGGATGGCTGGAATTTTTATCATATAATCATAAGATCCAGATGACGAACAAGCTTTTAAATTTTCTTGATTTCTAACCCGTTTACGATGTACAGAACCTCAAAGTTACCCTACCTGCGCATGTAAAATACTCGCGAAGAAACCGATATGAGTCTAAACCTACCTAATGAAGTAAAATACGCTGAAAAGTGTCTGCGTTATCATTAGAAAGGTTCGGGCAACCTCCCGTTGTACATAGAGCTAATACGCCACTTTTCAGTGACAGTCTTTTAAACAGGAGCATTTTTCCACTAGTCATTTACTTACCCAAATATTGCACTTACATTTTCTGTACTTCATCTGTGTGCTTGTGTGTGTTTGTGTGTTTGTGTTTGTACGTACGTACATGCATGTGAGTACATGTGTTTTTGTGGACACAATCATACTCGGTATTTATAAGATAAAATATGTATCCCGTAATCTATGAAATTTTTTGTGTGAGTAAATAAATAAATACTAAATTTCGATCGAATGCTGCCGTGATGCAGAAAGCGGTGTTACAGTTCGTTGGACCACGTTCCACGACTTGGTCACAAAATCAGACTCACTCCCGAGAGAGAGTGCTTCCGAATATTACAGAACTTATGTCTACGTAATTAATAAGAAAGTCCGAGATTTTCTCAGAAGTCGGTAAGGACAAAAAATACTTTTTTATGAAGATAGCAAGACGCGAACATGTGACGTCATTTATCAATGACTCTATGTACTGCATTACAGTGAAGTATCATCTGTGGTGTTGGTGGTGGTTAGTGTTTAACGTCCCGTCGACAACGAGGTCATTAGAGACGGAGCGCAAGCTCGGGTTAGGGAAGGAAACCGGCCGTGCCCTTTCAGAGGAACCATTCCGGCATTTGCCTCAAACGATTTAGGGAAATCGCGGAAAACCTAAATCAGGATGGCTGGAGACGGGATTGAACCGTCGTCCTCCCGAATGCGAGTCCAGTGTGCTAACCACTGTGCCACCTCGCTCGGTAAGTATCATCTGTGTCTATGTGTTTCACACGACCTTATCCTGAAGGCTTTAACTGCCAATATGTCATTCACTCAATTTAACTATAACTTATCGTACCGCAAACAGACACTTGTGATAAATTTTCAATGTGCCTTCCCCTGTGAAACGGCATATTTTCGTAATGCGCAAGTTATGACACGAAAACAACCAAATTCGAAAATTCTTTAACTACAAATTCGACGCTTCTCGGTATTTTAGTACAGGAAATCGTACGAATCTTGATGCGTTTGCATGAGATCCTCAACGAATTAGAGCTTTGATACAGCGTATGTTCATATGTTGTAATTTAAATTTGAAACTCACCAAATAAGGGCTTCAGCAGCAAATGATGTAATCCAATACGCCATTGCCATGTTCTCGCTGTGACATAGAAAGCGATCTCACTTCACATTGGCTACGTTCCTCGTCACAAAGCTAAAATCTGACTCTTCTTATTCCGTCTTTCTCACTTCAGAATGCGATGTAACGTGAAATTCCACGTTGTGACGTTACAAAACTAGACTTCCTCGTCGTCAACGAACGGGACCAAACTTCTGAGGTCATCGGTCCCTAGGCTTGCACACTACTTAATCTACCTTCAACTAACTTACGCCAAGGACAACACACACACACACACACACACACACACCAATGCTCGAGGGAAGACTCGAAACTCCGACGGGGGCGCCACGCGAACCGCGGCAAGGCACTGCAGACGGTGTGGTTACCCCGCACGGCGTCCAAGAATGCTTTCACGTACCGTGCGAGGGCGCGTTCAGTAATGCTCGTCAGAACCTACGCACTCTTTGAGAGTGCAGCACTTGACAGTATTTGCGTGACGTATTGCTCCGTTGATTTACTCAGATTATTGTTTGGCAGATTAGTATTAGTCGTCAGCACTGATACACTACTAAATTAGTCTAAGTAAGGATCACCAGCCTCGCTTTGGCTAAGCGGTGTAACTACCTTAAAAGAGTCTCAGGTCCGACCGATAGATCGAAATACGAACACTTATGAAGTGTCGATTGAGCACTGAGTATACACCTGAGGCTCTACCGAGTCTACCCTTTGAGATCTACAATGATAGATAACTCGCCACTAGGTCATTCGAATTAAAAGAAAACAAAGTCCCACAACGGAAAACGGTTTGTCCAATTGAAGTACCAGGGATGGCCCAATTAAGAGTGAAATATATGTAACAGGATCGATCAGACTATCAAAACAAACTAAGGACCACTATAGTAATCTAAGAAACATCAGAAATATTTTATCCACTGAATCGAGAAAACACATGATCATCAAGGGAAAAAGGGATTGCAAACGTGTATACCAGCCTGGTACAGGGGGTTGAATACATATAGAAAATATACAAAACTGTGTTAGCAAGTATTACCAATTATTGCAAAAAAAAATAAATTAGAAAGCTAAAGGAAAGTCGCGGTAAAGCGTGAAGAAACACGAAACAGGATTACCCTTGAATAAGCGCGTAGTGGATGCAGATAGACTGTGAAATTTAGATCAGCGAAGCACAATCTTGAAGCTATGTAAATGACTTCACATTCACCTCGCATCAGTGAATACAACCACTCTAGTTATATAAGAACACGTAGGATGGCTCCAGCAAGAGTTGAGAATTCTAAGTTCGTCCGCAGCGTCTGAGCTCTTCTTTAGGTTGAAGATACCTTGCTCTGCAGCTCTAGTGTTCACTATGACGCTCTTGGAGCAAGGGCTCGCTACAACACTCCAGAAAAAACTGGTTTCTTACTCTCCTTTACTGAACTTGGCTGGTTCTGCCAGCGTTGATATCTCGCCAGCCTGTTGCAACGGACGTAGTGAATTCCGATCAATGCTAACAAAGCTAACAAAGTCTCTGCTCTTATGGATCCTGCTGTGGTTAATGAATGAAGCACATATGTCCTTTAGAGCTGGATAGAAGGCAGGAAATATTCCCTTCTCAGTGGCATATTTCCAGTTACATCCAATGAGAAGGCATGCATGTCCACACAGGCTATGAGACAATCAGGCTTACTAAACTTTGAACAAAATTTCAGCGAGCCTCCTCTGGGCCTAAAAACTGGGACCCATGCTAAGAGCATCTTGTTTTCTCCTCTCCTTCAAATCTTATCTTTGCTAAAAGGTGCTCTTTGCACTTTGCATGCAATAAAACTTCGTAAGAAGCTGGGCTGCCCTTGCTTGTCGCTTCCATTATGTTCAGAGAGCTTTTCACACGTTTACCTGGCCTAGACTTTGCTTTCAGCAGAAACACACACTGAAGATCCAGAGAAACTGATACACCCGCCTAATATCGTGTAGGGTCCCCGCGAGAACGCAGAAGTGCCACAACACGACGTGGAATGGACTTGACTAATATCTGAAGTAGTGCTGGAGGTAACTGACACCGTGAATCCTGCAGGGCTGTCCATGAATCCGTAAGAGTATGATGGGGTGGATATCTCTTCTGAATAGCGCGTTACGAGGCATCCCAATTATGCTCAACAATGTTCATGTGTTGGAAGGTTTGGTGGCCAGCAGAAGTGTTTAAACTTAGAAGAGTGTTCCTGGACCCACTCTGTAGTAATTCTGGACGTGTGGGTGTTGCGTTGTCCTACTGGAGTTGCTAACGTCTGTCGAACTGCACAATGGAACTGAATGGATGCAGGTGGTCAGACAGGACGTGTCACATATCAGAGATGTATCTAGACGTATCAGGGATTCCATGCCTAACTCCAACTGCACGCGCCCTACACCGTTACAGAGCCTCCACCAGATTGAACAGTTCCCTGTCATGTACAGTCTATGGGTTCTTGAGGTTGTTCCCATCCCCGTACATGTTTATCCGCTCGATACAATTTGAAACGGGACTCGTCCGACCAGGTAATATGTTTCCAGTCATCAACAGTCCAAAGTCGACGCCGACGGGCACAGGCGAGGCGTAAAGCTTTGTGTCGTGCAGTCATCAAGGGTACACGAGTGGGCCTTCGACTCCAAAAGCCCATATCGATGATGTTTCGTCGAATGGCTCGCACGTTGACACTTATTGATGGCCCGGCATTGAAATCTGCAGCAATTTGCAGGGTTACACTTCTGTCGCTCTCATCGATTCTCTTCAGTCGTCGTTCATCCCGTTCTTTTGCAGGATCTTTTTCCATCCGCAGCGATGTTGGAGATTTGATGTCTTACCGGATCCCTGGTATTCAGGGCACACTCGTGAAATGTTCGTACGGGAAAGTCCCCACTTCATCCTTGCCTAGGAGATGCCGCGTTCCATCGATCGTCCGCCGACTATATCACATTCAAACTCACTTAAATCTTGACAACCCACCAGTAAACAATTTAACAACTGCGCCAGACAATTATTGTCTGATTTAGGCGTTTTTGACCGCAGCGCCGTCTTCTGTCTGTTTACATATATCTGTATTTGAATACACATGCCTATACCAGTTCTTTGACCCTTCAGTGTAAAATGATAGACTGTTAGACCATTATGAAGTCATATTTGTTAAGAGAGTCGAAAGCCCATCTGGACTATACAGAAGATAAATGTAATAATACACAGTTATATGGCGGCTCACTCTTTCAACTATGGGAAGTTTATGCACGGTTTTCCTGTATTCTGAAAATGGAAGCAAAAATCTCGTTGGTCACTGTGACAATGGCTGGCCGTCTTCCCCTCGAGGCTGAATTTTACAGGAAGGAGAGAGTTAAGGGGAGACTGAATTCTGCTTCAATACTTGCCTCGAGGGAACTCATCTGCATCTCTCCTGATGTTGGTGGCAGCTTTTCTCTACCGCCATCTCTGCCATTTTACATCCGGTGCTGATTTGTGCGTTGTGGAGCACGATTGATGAGTTCTAAGTAAGTTTCGCATTTCGCAATTAGCGCTGTCCGTTATATGAGCAGCTTACAATTTGCAAGATTGCTCAATTAACTGTCTCATTTAGTCAGTCTTGCACTCGCTTATTTTGTACTCCCGAACTGAGCAGATTACGAAAGCTGTCATGCTTCGCAAGCAGTCTTTAAGTTGCGTTTGTCGTGTCCTCCAATGTGTTAGCGCTACATTCAGATGCTATGAAGCTCCTAGTGAGTCACTTTTTTCCGTTAATGTTCGGAGAAGTGATGTTAGCACGTTGGTAACTGCTTAACAGTCATTTTCATTGGTGGGTGTAGAAAATTGATCACAAAAAATCAACATTGTGCAGGTAACTCTTACTTTGCAATTATGTAGGTGATACTCTTGAAACTAAACTAGGCGACTGTTCAGTAATAAATATAGTCTGATGCAATACGGGTACCGCTGCTTCGGCGATTGCTGTAAATTTGTTTAAATTAATCTGTAGCGAGCATTGCACTTGCTCGCATAGCATTCCGATGTTGAAATCATATATGTGGTAGGCGGACTACATCCACAACGGCCGAGGCCCAACACGATTTAGACGTCACATCTTATTATGACGCTGGCAGTTTAGCACCAGAATGGCGATTAATTTCACCATGCGAATTTCTTCGTCACTCTTTCCTTTCGCCAGCCAGCTGAAAACTACAGACTGCAACACGTAACAAGAATTCTGTTTCTGCCGATCCGCGTATTAATATGTATATGCAGATCACACTTGCGCATTGATACCTGAACGCTCGAGGTATTATACCGGGTGTACAGACCTCCGATTAGTCAGTCTGCATTTGTACCAGTCTATAGTCAAGTTTCAGTCTGCGCCTAATAACATTATCATATTCCTTTACATAGCCATGAAGAGAAATGTATAGACACTTTGTAAAGTATCAGAATATGTGAGAATAAGATTAACATACCAAGACCAAAGGAACTTCAGATTGTCAATTGTAAACAGCATCCAGAATCAAGTTATGTAATATCTATGTTTTTTATTATTTTAATAAATGTGTGTAAAAATTAATCAAGTTCTGTTTAAAGTTGGTCACCGACAATCTGCTACTCTAAGCGTGCAAGTGGCATTTTTATCGTCTGACCTAACGCCAGAAGATAAACACGCCACAATAAGACCACGAGACACATTGCTGACACTCGCCTACTTCGTTAGAGCGACAAGTCAAATAATCTAATGGTGTGTGTACCGAAGGTCTTACAGTACGCACACCACAGTACATCATCTTCAAAAATCACCTCGATCAAAAAATCAGAGTACTATATAAAGCCAAAAAGGAAAAGGACACACACAGAGAAACAATAATTTACAAGTTTCAGCAGGAAAAAAGGTACACCCACACAGAAAAAAGAGTTTATTCGGAAAGTAAGGAACAACCCAATTATTGAAGTTAGGAATTGTATATATTTCTTGTGGCATTGTAGCTCAAGGCGTCAAATTACCCAAACCATATTTGAGAATGAGAGAGCACTTAGCGACTAACAACAAATTTTCTGCGTAATTTGAAAGGATTTCGAAACTTCTGTCACCTTCACAGAATAAAGAAAGGAAAGGGTTTAGAGCTTACTATTGGAGTGGCGCATAATTTCGTAGCATTTTTCGTAGCGTTTAATAAAAACAACAGATTCATATAACAGAGACTAAATTCATCAATAATATATTCTCCTTCACTGGTTACAGCTCTGCAAACACCGAGGTAACTTTTCGACAGAGCAACTGTAGAAATCACGTGGTTTTGAGGAGAAGATCTCGTCGAGCCATGTTCGGAGCGCATTTCCGTCAGGAAAGGAAGTGCCCTGAAGGCTGTTCGATAGAGAACGGAAGAGATGTAAATCAGAGGGTGCAAGATCAGGTGAATACGGTAGGTGAGGAACCTTTGTAAAACTTCCTGGCAGATTAAAACTGTGTGCCCGACCGAGACTCGAACTCTGGACCTTTGCCTTTCGCGGGCAAGTGCTCTACCAACTGAGCTACCGAAGCACGACTCACGGCCGGTACTCACAGCTTTACTTCTGCCAGTATCCGTCTCCTACCTTCCAAACTTTACAGAAGCTCTTCTGCGAAACATGCAGAACTAGCACTCCTGAAAGAAAGGATACTGTGGAGACATGGCTTAGCCACAGCCTGGGGGATGTTTCCAGAATGAGATAGGAGACGGATACTGGCAGAAGTAAAGCTGTGAGTACCGGGCGTGAGTCGTACTTCGGTAGCTCAGGTGGTAGAGCACTTGCCCGCGAAAGGCAAAGGTCCCGAGTTCGAGTCTCGGTCGGGCACACAGTTTTAATCTGCCAGGAAGTTTCATATCAGCGCACACTCCGCTGCAGAGTGGAAATCTCATTCTGAAACCTTTGTAAAGTTTTTTTTGTCAGTCTAGCACAATATGGGTGGACGTTATTGTGGAGTAGCATCACTTCACGCAGTCTTCCTGGGTGTTGTTCCTGGACTGCGTCTGCAAGACGTCTCAGTTGTTGGCAACAAATCTGAACAGTTATGGTAACAACTGGGGGAACCATTTCGTAGTACGCCACACCGTCGCTCTTCCACTACAAGCATAACATCAAATGGCTCTGAGCACTATGGGACTTAACATGTGAGCTCATCAGACCCCTAGACTTAGAACTAATTAAATCTAAATAACCAAATGACATCACACACACCCATGCCCGAGGCAGGATGTGCGACCATAGCAGCCGCGTGGTTCCTGACTGAAGCGCCTAGAACCGCTCGACCACAGCGGATTGCCATAACATCATCTTTCGCGGGTGCGCAGGTCTTTGTACAGGGGATTGCTGCTTTCTTTGGGCTCAGCCATTCCTTTCTTTACCTTATGTTAGAGCAGACACACTACTTCTCCTCACTGTTACGATACAGGATAGGAATGACCGGTGACGTTCACGAGCCAGTTGATGACTAGCAAACGCAGATTCGCCCATGGCCGACCGCCGATTCCTGTGATTTTGGCTCAGAGCATGTGGTATCCATACACCCGATTTCTGAACCTTTCCCACTGCATACAAATGTCGCACGATGTTGGAATAATTACATTTCATCACATTCGTCTTTTCTTGAGTACACCTACGTCCATGATTGTGGATTAATGTGTTTAAACGATCTTCATCAAACTCCGAATGTCTTCCTGATCGTGGATAGCTACTAATGTCAAGATATCCCTGTTGAAATGAGAAAACCATTTATTGCCGTGTTCTGTCTAATGGCATTATCTCCATACAGTGAGCAAATGATCCGGCTGCCTCCGCTCCTATCAGCCCCTTACTGAACTCAAACAGAACAATATGTCAGAAATGTTCAGAGTTCTCCACTTCGCATCCGCAGCTCCACTCACTATCTACAAATGACAAAATAACAATAGGTCAACTCAAACAGCAACAGCGAATTACAAATAAAAAATGACAGTTGATAAATAAACCCATAGCAACTGGAATACCGACATGCAAAATAAAAGCGCTACGAACTTACGCACGAACCTAATACACTGTCGTTATTCATGGAGTAAAACTTAAACATCAGGCGTGACGTTTCAGTCTATTCATTCTTTACTACTAACTCTGTTCGCAGCACATTTCGCAAACAATATCCACATATATCACTGAATACTTGCAAAACTGTATCATTGCAGAATACATAGGTCAGGAGGTACGACGTTGTAAACATTGAGATGCGTGAAAAACTCGTTTGTAAAGCAATCAGATGTTTGAAGCTGTTTGATACATAAAGTAGGATTCCTTAAACACTCGGGGGTGGGCGTCGCTTCTATTAGACGTCGAAAAATTTGCCTCGATAGTTAAGCGACACCTGCAGCTATCTACAAATTCCACGTACTAGCATGCCATACGCTCCCTCCCTGACTACTTCAAGGCTCGCCTGGATATTGCCAAATAACCAAGCCGAATTCCCACGTAGATCTTTCCGCACTGGCAGAAAACCTTCATTAGTAACTCAGGATCACCCACTCCCTACCTTATTATCGCAACACTTGACGTATCACCTCACCCCACACAGATCTACGATTCACTTTCCCCACTTCCGAAGAGCACCAATCGATACCAGAACTCTATTTCGAAACTACACCTCCGTTCAAAGGACCCGGGACGCACCCCCTTCGCCCCAAAGGATCTACCGGCCGAGTTATCATTCCGCGACCTTCAAAACGATACTACGTTAACATTCAGGGCGCACCAAAAGTCACAGAAGCAAAGTGCTGGAAGATTCATTGGTCAATCCCAGTCACGTTAATCACACTTCCAATCACTGGTTTCTGGTGGAGTTTACCGAAGTTATTTCTACCAGGCCTTGTCACTCCATTGCTATCACGGGGAAAATCACTTGCGCTTAAGCCGGAACGGTGTCACAGACCATCCAGTTAGAAGGTTTGTGGAGAAAAGAAATTTAAGTGTTTGAGTAAGAGAACGCATCAATTTGTAACACCTTCCCGGACCTCCAAGTGGCGACATGCTCGCGTCGGCGACGGTACCTGTTCCTAAAAGATTTGGGTAGATACTAATAAGTAGTCGTCATGTGGCTGAAGATCCAAATGGCTCTGAGCACTATGAGACTTAACTTCTCAGGTCATCAGTCCCCTAGAACTTAGAACTACTTAAACCCAACTATACCTAAGGACATCACACACATCCATGCCCGAGGCAGGATTCGAACCTGCGACCGTAGCGGTCGCGCGGGTCCAGACTGTAGCGCCTAGAACCATTCGGCCACTCCGGCCGGCCTGAAGATCCATTTTCTCCTTATTTTCTTCCTAAGATGCTGTGTAATCTGCCTTGAGCAAACATGTTCCTCTTGTTTTAACACCCAAAAATGTTTCGGAGAAGTTCTCCAACTTTAGTGGGTTCAGTTATTATAGATAATACGCAATCTGTTGTGAGTTTATGGTATTTACGTTGATGAAAGTAGTAACGAAAACATATTAGAGGAAAAACATATACGTTAGTACTGCATACTGACGTTCAAGTGGCTGTCTGACATTCACAGTACAGCTATTATTTTGCTCCAGTTTGACATCTGAAACTAATAACGAATTTTGAATACTGCGTTACGCAGTTTGCCTAAAAATTAACTGTATAATGAAATTGCCGCTTTTTTTCTGTTTTTCTAAAGTTATATTATATTAGTACTATAATTACATTAAAGTGTGTTGTCAAAAAAGATCGGTTGTTTCGTTCTTTATCATTCTTTAGGTTAAAATACTAATTTTCGAAAATTTGTATGATGATTATGAACAGATGGTGAGTTGGGGTGGGAGGTCTATTTTATACATAGCCTTCCCTTGCCTCCCCCCCCCCCCCCCCACCACCACCGTTGTCACTTGTCCATAATCATCGTACCTCCAACACATTTGCTTAAACTACTATTTTTAGGCTAAAAAATGCTAGTTACGGAATAAAACAACGAATCTTTGTCGACAGCACGACGTAATATAGTGACAGTACTACTACAATATAACATTATTTAAAAGCAATAGTTACATTTTAAACTTAACAATTACGTGATAAAGTATTGAAAAATCGTAATCAGTTACATATGAAACGTCCCCTTAGAAAAATTAATGAATTACTGTGCTGGTAAACCCCTTACGTTATTTGATTTTCAGACAACTAAGCAGAACTGAATGTACTCAGACATTTCGCTCTTTACTTGCTCTGATCAACACTAAACAGGCAAACAATATTTTTAGCGCAACGCAGTCAGACTTTCAATAATCCATACAAATGAGTGGCCCTGACTAACAATATCCTATACCTTTCATGAATCACGTACCTCACAAAAATCTTTGTTACTCGAACGAGTGCAATACAGCGAGTTCCAATACTGCCAGCTAAATAAAAGATTCAAACTACTGAAGGCACTAACTACTGATAGGCGTAGTTAGCAAATGAAAATTTTTTATTGAGAACAAACAATGTATTTACCTTAATAGTGTTCAAAAGTCATAATATATATATATATATATATATATATATATATATATATATATATATATATATATATACACTCCCCACTTCCACCACTGCTGGTGGCTCACCTCCAACTGCGCAACGCTACGCGCTGTTCACATCCAACTGCCCAACACTAGAATATTTCAACAATGCAAACCAGCCACAGACTGCACACAGCACAGACAGTGATTTTCATACAGAGAGCTACGTAGCGTTACCAACATAAAAACCTAAACAGCCTACTACCACATATGCCAAACTGCAGCAAAATACTATCTGTCCTACGAATTTCAGAGATGAACATGGACATCAATAAGTAATACGAATTTATATATTTTACCTGTCAATACTTTTCCGTTGATAGTTTTATCAACGTAAACACTATAATCTCAAAAACGGTAAAGTACTATGACGCAAAAATATCTTTATATGTTATTTGACAGAGAATAAATCAACCCACTGAAGATAAAGAAACTTCTTTGAAACATCGTTGGGTATTAAAACAAAAAGAATTGTTTGCTCAAGGCTGAATCATATTTCCATATTACATAATAAGCGATTAATCAGATGGCGATCAGGACCCCACGTGATGAAGAACCCACTGTTGTAGCCATAATTTCCCGATTAATGTTATCTAAAGCGGCAACAATTAAAAACTACTGGAGTTCAAACAGACGTTCTTAATGTTCGAGGAGTTATAGGAAGACAGTTAAGAACCGCCTTCCTGACGTTTGAATGTGATCCAGAATAAGAAAAATCTATCGACAAAAAGACGTGGCCATCTTATATGTGTCAGATGCGAGGTTTTGCCCCCCTACCCTCCCACGTAGTTGGCAGCATCTTTGTTTCGAAGTGATGAGCGTACAGGAATGTAGCGCCAGCTAAGTCACAAAAAGTCTGCGAACCCCACGTCCTGCGCGCATTCAGTAGTATGTTTGAGATGAACCAATAGCTCGCGCTTCGTCACTGTTGTGGACGCATCTTGCTGCAGCCATTTACCGCTCTGCTGTCACTAGCAGTTATGCTGTTCATCACCTCGAACAGCTTGTGCATGCACGCCATTTCGTTCCACCGGCGAGGGCCAAGTATCTTGTGCTACAACTAGAAACCAGCGCGCCAGCCATATGGTGAGATTCATTTCAGTATTCTCTCTCTGACTTGATAGTTGTTGTGTGCACCTAGCTATGATTTCAGTACAAATTCTCTAATTCGCTTGTCATTGCATAACGTCAGTGAAGGCTAAATGTCGTTTTTTGCTCAATTGTACACTACCGGTCGAAAGTTTTCGACCACCTACCACGACTATGGATTTCTTGTTAAAACAGAGATTTCGTTTTGAATATTCAATCATATTCCCGTTTTGATATCAGAAGAAACGGAAGAAAACCAACCACCTTTGTTGTGTATTTGGCTGTTGTTCAAATGGTTTAAATGGCTCTAAGCACTATGGGACTTAACATCTGAGGGCAACAGTCCCCTAGACTTCGAACTAAGTAAACCTAACTAACCTAAGGACTACACACACATCCATGCCCGAGGCAGGATTCGAACCTGTGACAGTAACGGCAGCGCGGTTCCGGACTGAAAAGTCTAGAACCGCTCGGCTACAACGGCCGGCTTGCCTGTTGTTAGCATAGAGGATCCCTGATGAGTATCCAGGACAACACTGATGTGTGTTAAGCTGAGACAATTCCATTCGAATAGGAATCCTTCCTGCTCCTGTTTGTGTAGCAATCAGTTCGCAATAGTTTTCGCACAGTGTGTGCCTCTAGCAGTGTGTTTGTGTACCTGATCCGGTCCATACCATATACCTCCTAATGGACGAAAGCAAGAGACTGTAACTTGAAAATGTCTTAAAATTCTAGCTCTGTGTCGGTAAGGCTGTTCTAGTAACACAATAGAACAAAAGCTGCCGTAGCCTAACCTACGATGGTATATGCATTGCGGCGGATAAAGCAAACTGGTGCCAATGCAAGCATTTCGAGATCTGGAAGACACCGAGTAACATCACACAGGGAGATCAGTACACATGTGTACAGAGTAAACGTCAGAGAACTCGTATTTCGCCAGAAATTCGCGAGGATGTAAGTGATATGCGAAGAGCACCAACCTCTGTCTCAATAGTGCAACGCTGTCTTCGTGAACATGTTTTAAAGGAACTTAATTTTTTTTTAAGTTTTTCAGCTCCAAACATGACTGTATTCAATACACTGGCAGTATGAATTGAAAAATGCCTTCAGTCTTAGATTTTCGTGTTTTATTAAATACGCGATACATTTTGGACTCTGTGGGTCAATTATGAGATGTATCTTGCTTAACAAATTTTTCTATTGAATGTGGTGAAACGCATATTACAACAAAACAGTCTTAGGAATGAGGTAGATACAATAAACAATAGTCATAAACAATAGCTACACAGCCAAAACAAATGACAATTTACACAGACAAATACACAAAAGTAAGACAACAAATCGCCACACTGTGAAAGAAGAGAAAATATTTGCCAGTATTCCATATATGGGCCCTACATCACAAAGAAAAGACGCAAATTTTTTCAATAAACAAATGTAACAGTTGCATCCTGTACTAAAAAGTTAGGAAACTTACGCGTCTATAACATAAAATGAAATACACAAAACTCCAACAGTGTAGTGTACAAAGTATCATGCCCCAATTGTTCTGCCCACTATGTAGGAAAACAGGCAGAAACTAGAAACTTCAAAACCCGTTTTCATGAAAACGTAAATGATTTGAGGCTGAATCACCTCGAAAAATCAGTTACTTCACAACGTATGTTGGAAAAGAAACGTGTCATCAACAGTCTAGGAAACAATTTGGTAGTACTACGTAATGAAGCCAATGGTATGACCCTAAATCTATTAGAACAACTGGATACCTCTATAAAATCAAATACCAATATCTTTGTTAAATGAACAAACAGACTTCGCAAGCTACAGTTATTTCAGTAATTATAACAACCTATTATAAAGTTTTTCCGTACATATGTCAGTTTTTTCATTATTAGATTTCATGCAATACGAATAAATTCATCTTTGATCACACCATGTACTACATGTGTGAAGTGTTTACAAATATGTGCATGCAAATGTGCCTCGTGAGTAAAGTGATATGTGTTAATAGACTGGAGAAAAGAATGTATAATGGTGCTAAAAGTTATAAGCGCTTTTCTTGGATTCTGTGGTGAGTTTACACTGTTAATTTTTCCACTATTTCGCATCTATGTTCCGCGTTTGAGTTACGAAACTTGTAACCTAACATCAGACCTTTTCATGATGAAATACGCACTTCACCTCATTCAAGAGAAAAAAACACCCGATGATGGACCCACAGGGTTAGAAATGCACTGTGTATTTAATAAAGCACGAAAATTTGTGACTGAAGACATTTTTTAAATTCACACTTCCAGTGTATGGTTTAAAGGGGTGCATAGCGGGCTAGAAACCTTTGTTACGCAAAGACAAGAAGGTGAAAAATTGTAATGAGTACAGTAATATAAAAACTGGACCGCGTAGCGATGGTCCAAGGTGTTATTCACGGACGAATCTAAGTCTGAAATATCTGGAAATCATCGTTGAATGTTCTTTCGTCGACTTCGTAGAGAACGTATGAAGATTCACTTTGTGACGTCAACGGTGAAGGATAGTGATACGTGAGTCATGGTGTGGGTATGTTTTGCGAATGATGAAGTGGGTGAGCTATTGAAAATTAATGGTACACAGGATAATGATCAAGAATGCAATTCCATCTGGAAAGAGACTGATTGTTCGTCTGTTTGATATGCAGCAGGACAGTGAATCGAAGCATGCTTCTAAATTGTGGAGAGGGTTTGGTAGTGGAAAAGAGAAATGTGGAGAGCTGAACATTGTGATTTGGCGAAGTCAGTCACTTCAGTTACTCCCACTAAACTCTTATGGGGTGAACCTGACAGTGAGGTCACCAAAGTGAGATTATCTAATGTAGTTTTTAGGAAATTACTTGAAAAGTATTAGAGGCAGCTTCATAGGAATTTTCATTTTTCTGAGTCTAACATTTAGAGCCTTCAATGTTTCGTAAAAACGTCAATTTTGAGCAAAATATTGCTCCGGTCAAGTTGAGATTTACAACAGTTGATTGTGTCAAACATTTCTTGATCATATGAAGAGGGCAGTGTGATTCCGACCGTTGTTAGTCGAGCTGCGGTCATGTATCAAATAGTTTTATTCTCTGACTTCGATTTATGTTTCTGATGGAATAGAATGACCATGAGAGCAGATGTCTTTTAGATTTTATTTCTGCGACAGTGATTGTATGTCAGCTGGTCTGCCTCATGTATCGTTATATCCAAATGATTTATACATGTTAAGCTACATTCAGGTATGTGGTACTGTACTAATAGTGATGTATACAGTGTAACTCATGTAAGCCCTCCCTCAACCCTGTCATGCTATATCTTCACAGATCCGATGATGGCACCTTTAGTGTGTTGAAACCGGTCATCTAGTAAACAGTGTTTAAGCGATGTTGGCTTTTGTATTATTTTCTCAACGGAGTGATCGCCCCCCACAACACCCTATGTGTTCACTGTAAAATGACTGTTTAAGAACGTATTTTGACTTTCAGAACATAATAGATATAGTTTGTATAAAAAATTGCAAAGTTGGTGATTCAAGCTTAATTATGAAGTAAAACGTCATGATTTCCTGAAGTAACGTATTGCCAATAATCGAATTAATGAAAGTCTTAAAACTTGGTGTAGCTTTATTATTTACCGGATGTAATCAAGTGATATAACTAGAACTTCCTATCATCAATATAAATAATACTTAATCTATTACAAATGAGAAACTTTTTGTCCCAAATTTAGTTTTTAGTAAATTACTTGAAAGCTATTGGAGGTAGCTTAATGGAGTCACATAGTTACAGTTCTTATATCAAACTGAAGGTTTATACGAATTTTCATCTTCCCGAGTCTAATGTTTAGCAGCTTCAATTTTCCGTAAAAACGCCAATTTTGAACAAAATATTGCCCCGATCAAGTTGAGACTTGTAACAACTGGTTGTGACATACCTTTACACATTCTGAACAATTTTCAGCTTTCGGGCTTTATTATTTAGCGCGACTTAATTTTTCTTAAAACAGTGTATTTAACGAAACATATTCATCTAATCATTCTGAGATGTAGCAGTTTGAACATTAACGTAGTGCAGCATGTACTGACAAAGTTTGGAAAGTTACTTTAATTTTTAACTGGGGTGAGTCCCGGCACACTCACTCGCCTCTGTGTCTCTCAAATGATACTTCTGTTTTAATTTTCTTTATGTTCTTCTTACAACATCTTTCAAAGACGCTATCCATTGCGTTCACCTGCTCTTACAAGTCCTTTACCGTCTCTGACAGAAATACTGTGCCATCGCCAGACCTCAGTTTTTATTTCCTCTCCCTGAACTTTGATCCTGTTTCCAAATTTCTCCTTCGTTTCCTGCTCATGCAGAGCATATGTTATCAAAGTAATTCAGATACACTTAGAAGTTTATTCTGTCATTAAACACCAAGCATCACAAAAAGTTCTGCGCCACCTTGGTTCCGAGAGTTCCGGAACGTGTACAGTAAATTGGAATAGAGATCAACATAAACATCATTCCGCCCTTTTCATTGCTCGCGAAAACGACACATTGCATGTTGTACCCGTACAGCGAAACTTTCAGAGGTGGTGGTCCAGACTGCTGTACACACCGGTACCTCTAATGCCCATTAGCACGTTTTCGTGCATTGATGCATACCTGTATTCGTCGTGGCATACTATCCACAAGTTCATCAAGGCACTGTTGGTCCATATTGTACCACTCCTTCAAGGGCGATTTGGCGCAGATCCCTCAGAGTTGCTGCAGGGTCATGTCATCCATAAACAGCCTTTTAAAGCTACTCCAGGCATAGTCGATAGGATACATGTCTGGAGAACATGCTGGTCACTCTTGTCGAGCGATGTCGTTACCCTGAAAGAAGTCACTCACAAGGTGTGCACGATGGGGGTGCGAACTGTCGTTCATGAAGACGAATGTCTCGCCAATATGCTACCGATATCGTTGCACTATCAGTCGGAGGATGGCATTCATGTATCACACAGCCATTATAGCTCCTTACATGACCACCACCAGCGGCGTTCGTCGGCCCCACATAATGGCACCCCACCGGGGAACATCCATCTTGCCGCACTCGCTGGACGGAGTGTCTAAGGCGTTTAGCCTGCCTGACCGGGTTGTCTCCAAACACTCCTCCGACGATTGTCTGGTTGAAGGCATATGCGTCACTCAACGGTGAAGAGAACGTAATGCCAATTCTGAGCAGTCGATTCGGTATGTTGTTGGGCCTATCTGTACCGCGCTGCATGGTGTCGTGGTTGCAAAGACTGGACATCGCCATGAACGTCGGGAGTGATTTTGCGCATCCTGCGCACGGTTTGAGTCGTAACACAATGCCCTGTGGTTGCACGAAAAACATTATTCAACATGCTGGCGTTGCTGTCAGGGTTCTTCCGAACCATAATGCGTAGGTAGCGGTCATCCAATGCAGTAGTAGCCCTTGGGCGGCCTGAGCGATGCATGTAATCGGCAGTTCCTGTCTCTCTCTATCTCCTCGATGTCGGAACAACAATGCTTTGGTTCACTCCGAGACGCCTGGACGCTTACCTTGTTGAGAGCCTTTCCTGGCACAAAGTAACAATGCGGACGCGATCGAACCGCGGTATTATCTGTTGAACTACAACAGACAACACGAGCCGTGTACCTCCTTTCTGGTGGACTGATTGGAACTCATCGGCCGTCGGACCCCCTCCGTTTAATAGACGCTGCTCATGCGTGGTTGTTTACGTCTTTGGGCGGGTTTAGTGAAATCTCTCAACAGTCAAAGGTGCTGTGCTTGTGATACAATATCCACAGTCAACATCTGTCTTCAGGAGTTCTGGGAACCGGGGTGATGCAAAAGTTTTTTTGATGTGTGTATAGAAATATCGCGGTATATTTACAAATGTCTGTGTTATGGTGATCTATATGGACTGAGAGAGGCTTTAAAAATCTCAAATTACTGAAATCTACAGTTACAAACATTTTTCTGTTGATCCGTAATATCCTGTAATTCATCTCTGTCTGTAGACTTTTCATAGCATCTTACACAAAAAATGAGTTACGTGTGTCCACAATGTGTACCTGATGAATCTTAACATATGTCACTAGGACACTAAGCTAACAAAATCGTTACTGCACAACGGCATGGAGGCATCACAATAAAATATATTAATGTTCAGAAGCATCTTCAACATTCGAAAAGATAATGCTTTCACGTGCAAAGCTCATAAGAACTAACAGAAGTAATCATTAACGCAATGCAATATACTTACTGGAGGCGAATTAAGTTTAATATTAACAGTAGCAATTACTGCACGTACAAAGACTGAATGCGGCAGATATGCACTCGAAACACGCCGTAATTTATTACTGAAATAACGAGTTGTTCCTGGTAGAGTGATAAATAAGACATTCATTGGTACAGTACGTTCGCGGTGTTTTATTCAGCTAGCATGATTGTTACATCGTATTTCAATTATACTTCTGTATCGATTGCTGAGGACGTATTACAGATGAAGGTGCATGGTGCTGTGTGTGTGTGTGTGTGTGTGTGTGTGTGTGTGAGGATGGGTGTGTGCGTATGGGTGTGCGTGAATTCATGTAAAACAGCCTACTGTATGAAAAGCATTGTCCTATGACAATTGTGGGATGTCATTGGTTTGGTTGAAATACAGAATGGAGGGCTTCATAAGCGTGTTCACGATATGAAATAAGTGACGAGGATGTGATGACAGGATGTAGCTGCTTAAATTGCTTTTCATCATTGCCCTCGTCGAGGAAAATGGAAAAAAAGGGGCACCCAGAGGCGCACACATACACGACTCACACACACTTACATACGTGTGCGAGTACACACACACACACACACACACACACACACACACACACACACACACACACACCACATGTTATGGAGGGGGCAGGGGGTCGTGGAAAATACCGAACTCGATTAAAGCGCGGATGGGGCTACACTAGAAACTCATTAACACGATAATGCGATATGCCGGCAGAGTTGCGCCCGCATAAAGCAGCATTCTGCGCGACCGCCGACTGGAACAGACTAAACAAGAAACATTCACGCCGAGCGCCAAAACGACCCGCGACCGTGGAAAGGCCGAAATGGTGTCCGCAGGCGCTGGTGCGTACACCACTAAACCGCGCCGAGTGCGTCTTGGAGTACCAGCTGCGTAGACCATTTGTTAGTGGGTCCCTAGAATCAGTTCACGCTTCGGAATCTATCTCAGCTGGGGGAGCGCCCAGAGGCAGACAGTTTTGTTCGCCGATGTTCACTGCGTAGCGAAGAACAGTCGCATGTTTACAGAGTCTGGCGCGGAGAGAACAGATCTACGTCACATACGTTCACCGCAGGTACGATAGAAACTTTAGAACCGTTCCTCTGATTTTAGTTATCATCATCATCATCATCATCATCATCATCATTGAAGGCTGATTATGCCTTTCAGAGTTCAGTCTGGAGCATAGCCTCCCTTATGAAATTCCTTCATGATCCCCTATTCAGTGCTAACATTGGTGCCTCTTCTGATGTTAAACCTATTACTTCAAAATCGTTCTTAACCGAATCCAGGTACCTTCTCCTTGGTCTGCCTCGACTCCTCCTACCCTCTACTGCTGAACCCATGAGTCTCTTGGGTAACCTTGCTTCTCCCATGCGTGTAACATGACTCCACCATCTAAGCCTGTTCGCTCTGACTGCTACATCTATAGAGTTCATTCCCAGTTTTTCTTCGATTTCCTCATTGTGGACACCCTCCTTTCATTGTTCCCAGCTACTAGTACCTGCAATTATCCTAGCTACTTTCATATCCGTAACCTCAACCTTGTTGATAAGGTAACTTGAATCCACCCAGCTTTCGCTCCCATACAAGAAAGTTGGTCGAAAGATTGAACGGTGCACAGATAACTTAGTCTTGGTACTGACTTCCTTCTTGCAGAAGAGAGTAGATCGTAGCTGAGCGCTCACTGCATTAGCTTTGCTACACCTCGCTTCCAGTTCTTTCACTCTGTTGCCATACTGTGAGAATATGGATCCTAAGTACTTGAAACTGTCCACCTGTTCTAACTTTGTTCCTCCTATTTGGCACTCAATCCGTTTATATTTCTTTCCCACTGACATTACTTTCGTTTTAGAGATGCTAATCTTCATACCACAGTCCTTACATTTTGGTCTAGCTCTGAAATAGTACTTTGCAAACTTTCACTCGAATCTACCATCACAACTAAGTCATCCGCATATGCAAGACTGCTTATTTTGTGTTCACATATCTTAATCTCACCCAGCCAGTCTATTGTTTTCAACATATGATCCATAAATAATATGAACAACAGTGGAGACAGGTTGCAGCCTTGTCGTACCCCTGAAACTACTTTGAACCATGAACTCAATTTACCGTCATCTCTAACTGCTGCCTGACTATCCATGTGAAGACCTTTGATTGCTTGCAGAAGTTTGCTTCCTATTCCACAATCTCGTAGAACAGACAATAACTTCCTCCTAGGAACCCGGTCATATGCCTTTTCTATATCTATAAAGCATAGATACAGTACCCTATTCCACCCATAACACTTCTCCATTATTTGCCGTAAGCTAAAGATCTGGTCCTGACAATCTCTAAGCGACCTAAACCTACACTGATTTTCATCCAATTGGTCCTCAACTAATACTCGAACTTTCCTTTCAACAATACCTGAGAAGATTTTACAACGCCGATTAAAGAGATACCTCTGTAGTTGTTACAATCTTTTCTGTTTCCATGTTTAAAGATTGGTGTGATTACTGCTTTTGTCCAGTTTGATGGAACCTGTCCCGACTCCCAGGCCATTTCAGTTATCCTGTGTAGCCATTTAAGACCTGATATTCCACTGTATTTGATGAGTTCCGACTTAATTTCATCCACCCCAGCTGCTTTATTGCACTGCAATCAATTGACCATTTTCTTCACTTCCTCCAATGTGATCCTTTATCCACCATCATTCCTATCGCATTCTACCTCGAAATCTGAAACATTACTGATTGCATTTTCACCTACATTGAGTAACTCTTCAAAATATTCCCTCCATCTGCCCAAGGCATCCACTTAAGGAAAAATTGAAAACTAACCGTAACTCCCAAGGAAGCCCTAAGACAATCTAATTCATGCACGTATGATGTGGCTGTACGACACACTCGTGTGACTGATTATGTGTTGCTAATCAGTGTAGGACCTACATCAGATTGGATTTATAGAGACTGTGTACTTCTGCATCTATCTACACGACTAGTGTGGCGGTTACGCCACTATGGGTTTAGGTTGTCACTAGCCGTCTAGGACGACCGTGCTTCCTCTCGGCCGTGAGGCGACCAGTCGTGGGTTCGAGGCGCGACGAGGCAGCGATCGGCGGTCGCAAAGGAGCGCTGGAGCTGCATTGAGGACGAGGAACTGGCGTAACGGAATGTTGGACACGAATATGACCCGCCGACTTGACGTGTAGATTGCTTCTCGATGATGCAGTCCCACTGAGCTACTATGTTTGGCCAGCGTTACCACCCGGACTGTTTTCTGTTCAGTAGTTTGCAGCGCGCCGTTTGTGGATAACCGATTTGTTTCTTGTGGGGCTTGAATTATGAACCCCAAGTCAGACTGGTTTTGACTGTACTTATTAACGAACAAGTATAAATTTCTGGGTGCCTTGTTGAATGCGCAGATCGAGTGTGGATACTGATACTAACTAGTATTGAGAAACTGGCTTCGTGCCCTTGCATTATTTACAGATGCGCTTGTGTTTATGCGATGTCCGTCACTGGTGTCTAATACTGCCCAGTTACAGGTGCGACATGCGATGTTGTTGTTGTTGTTTGCTGTTTTTTCTTGATCGAACGGGCTGGTACGATCCGTATTCGAGGACTGGATGGAAAGGATCCAAACCTGAAGGTATTGGTTCCTTATGTACTATGTTGGTTCAGTTTAACGTCAAGATATGATGATTAGAGGTTCCAGGTATCATGTCTTATCTGACATGATAAAGCCTTGTACTGGAGACGAGAAGCGTAGTGGTTGATAATTTATTTTGCATCTTATGTTTGTTCTGAGTCGTCTAGCCTGATATTCTTACTTTGTATTTTTTTGGAAGAGGGGGGAATTATTGATAAAACGGCCGATGCAGTTCCAATCAATATTTTGCGTAAACCGAATTAAATGTTACTAAGCTTATTAAGGGAATCCGTCCTGATTTCATGTATAAGATGAGTCATTGTTGTCCTTGGTGGCTTGTGCACATGGTAGCTTACTTGTGTGGGGATTTTAGCATATGTCACTGAACTCACAAGGGGATGACCTCGTACACGGCCAACCAATTCGGCTCAAATTTTGCAGGTCGCTTGTGTACAACCTAAAACGAAGAATCCTAAGATATTTTGGGTTAACACCCCTGAAATTTTGAGAAAATCATCCCTAAAGGTTTCGACGAGCAATCGAGTCAAAATTGGAGGGATCGATGGATAATTGTAAATAGAGCATTTTTCATCATCAGGTATGGGGACCCCAACGCAAACTTTTCCGGAAATCGAGGAAAGAAATTTTTACAACTGCCGCTTCTGTACCGACATGCTAAACGATTTTCGCCGACAGAGGCGATAGCGCAAAGGCCAAGGTAACTGGCTAGGAATCGGAAAAATCCGGGTTCGAATCTCGAAGAAACCTAGCGGATGTTATTCTTTTTGTCTGTATTTTTCCATATCTCAATTGATAGGGATAGGAGGGTTAATAAGGCAAGTAAATCAATAAGGAATGATAATAATAATAAGGTAGGCAAACTAATTTCTCAAACGTTGTGAGTTAGTAAAGTACTTAACATGTAAGCCTTGTCACAAGAAAACAACTCCGAGTAAGAGTGCAGCGAATTGCTCACGAGGGATCACAGATAGCCAGTCACGCGACGCTTTTTTACAATGAGGCACGGGACGGAATGCACGCGGGGAGAGTTATATCGTCCCGGTTATCTCTTCGTCATATCATAGTTGTGAACCTGGAAGAGTGAAGGTGTCAGCACGAGCCTTATACAAGTCAATCGGAAAGAGTTGTTTTCCGTCATTAGGCTGCCGCGAACCTCGTGGGCACATGTAGTGAGTTTTCCATCGTTAATGCGCCGAATGAAATACGTTTTGTGAATAAATACAGCAGGCCAGTGTGGCCGAGCGGTTCTAGGAGCTTTAGTCTGAAACCGCGCGTTCGCTACGGTTTCAGGTTCGAATCCTGCCTCGGGCATGGATGTGTGTGATGTCCTTAGGTTAGTTAGGTTTAAGTAGTTCTAATTCTAGGGGACTGATGACCTCAGATGTTAAGTCCCATAGTGCTCAGAGCCATTTGAACCATTTGAATAAATACAGTGTTCTTCCTTCAGTAGCATATAACATATGACGAGCACTGTATGTAGTTTCTAGTAATTATCTCGTCTGTTTACGATGTAGTAACTAGTTACTGTTTGTTGTGTCATATATTTCAGGTGCATAATCTGAATAATGGAGGATGTACACCCTTCGACTAGCGCTGTACTATATAGTTGGGAGCCTGTCACAGACGATGGCAAACGGGAAGTTACCGACGCTGTGTTTTGGTTTGTAAAAGTGTTGCAAGACAGATGCATTATCAAAGCACTACCGGAAGCAGGCAGTTCTGTTTCTCGGCGTTCCAGATTGCTAGGAGCGGCTATCGTCGAGCGGTTTTTGGAGCTGACGAACGAAATAACTTTTGTTGATACTGAAGCACTATACCATGAAGACGAAGAAGAAGGTGATTCAGTGGAAGATATCCCTAGTGAATCGCAAAATGGTCATAACACTTTGGAAATCTCCACGTCACTGGGAATATGTGCTAGATCTGTTCCCGATGAGTATTACAAACCGGTTACTAAACGATTGAACTACGGCGATATACCTCTTGAAGTAAAAGTAAAGGCAGTGGCGCTGGCCAGGAATCATACAAATTGGAACTTACAAACACTGAGAAAGAATGGAGTAACAACAGCTCTGAAAAGGAAGAAGAACTTGAAATTGTGGGAAAGTGATATAGTTAAAGGAGGGACAAGATACGACAAATACCAGGCAATAAAAAAGTGAACATACGTCAGATTTGTCGAATCTCGTTGTCGTAACGAGAACGTAATAACGAGAAGAATCGTGATCACGCGATCAACACCGATCAAACAGGATGCGAGTATTGGGTGAACATTCAACGCACGTTATCGCATAAGGGAGAAAAACGAACCCTTGTCGCAGTTGGTAGTAAAAACAAACTAACACATTCCTACACGGCGCAATATGCCATCACAGCCTCTGGAAAAGTGCTGCCTAAGGTTTTCCTGTGCTTACAAGAAGCGAATGTTACATTAGGTCCGCGGGTTATAGAAGAGGTCAATCGTTTAACCGACTCGTTGAAAAACGTTTACATTAACAGCTCAAAATCCGGGAACCTGACGAATGCGATTTACAGAACATTTCTTGAGAATGTTTTACAACCATACGTTTCTGATACCGAGTTTTGTTTAATATTGGATTCCTGGAGTAGACAAATTAATACTACAATATATGACACATTGTCTATAGATAGCGAGGGTCAGCCGACGTGCACAGTAAAAGTAATACCACCAAACTGCACTCCTGTATACCAACAGTGTGATGTTTATTTCTATCGCCAGGTTAAAAACTTTATTTTCAGGCTTCAGGATTGCTGTGTGCTTCTGGAAACCCAGCGGGAATTGCACAACCGCACGGATGTAATAACTATTCACAGCATAATTCATAACCAACTTTTAGCACCGATTTTTCAGGCAATGATATCGTACGCGTGGTACGCGTCAAAATTAATTACCCAAAAAACGTATATTTAAATGTAAACCAAGTTTGTTTTCCGCCGACTCTTCGGAGGGAACAGTGTAGTTGTCGAAAGATTGCATTCATTAGACGTTCTTGGTGCAGTGAGTATGTTTGTTTGGAATGTTTATATCACAAGTACCATCCATCTAGTTGTTCGAAGAAAAGTGAGGACACGTAACAGTGACTGGATGAGCCATTGTAAAGTGACCTGGAGTATCATTTTAGTTGTTACTATCCCAAGAGGTTTGAGAAATTTATTTGCCTACCTTATTATTATCGTTCCTTATTGATTTACTTACCTTATTAACCCTCCTATCCCTATTAATTGAGAAATGGAAAAACACGAAAAGAAAAACATCCGGTAGGTTTCTTCGAGATTCGAAACCGGGATCTCCGATTCCCAGCCAGTTACCTTTGCCGTTGCGCTGTCGGTGCTGTCGACGTAAAGGCGTTTACCATGTGGGTACAGAAGCGGCAGTTGTTAAGGTTTCTTACCTCGATTTCCGGAAAAGTATGCGTTTTCAGACCCCATACCTGATGATGAAACATGCTCTATTTACAACTATCTATAGATCCCGCCAATTTTGAGTCGATTGCTCGTCATAACCTTTAGGGGTTATTTTCTCACAAAAGCGGGGGTGTTGAACCAAAATATCTTAGATTCCTTCATTGTAGGTTGTACACAAGGGACCTGCCAAATCTGAGCCGAACCGGTTGGCCGTGTCTGAGGCCTTCCCCTAGTGAGCCGAATGCCCCACTCGAGTTCCAGTAGCGCGATTCATAGAAGAGAATGTTTTTGATTGAAACTTCATGAGGAGATTCTGCTCCAACGAAAAATGTCCTTGTTTTAATGATTGACACTCCACCTATTTTGTCCGTGGCGCTCTCTCCCCTGTTTCACGGTAGAACAAAACGAGCTGCCCTTTCTTGAATTTTTTCGATGTCCTCCGTCGATCGCACCTGATTCGGATCCCACACTACACAGCAACACTCCAGAATAGGACGTTCATGCCTACTTACGCAGTCTCTATAGTAAAACTGTTGCATTTTCACAGTGTTCTGCCAATAAATCGTTGTCTTTGTTTTGCTTTATCCACAACATTAAATTATGCTATCGTTACAACTGAAGTTATTCGTAGTGCTACACTGCCTAAAGTTTCAAGACACCCCACTGCAATGCGTGATTGACCACTACATTCCACGACAGACGGACGCACCCGTACAAAAGTAGGCGTTGCCAGCTGAGGATCAGTAAGAGCAAAATGGGTCTGTCAAGTGCGATCAGTGACTCAGAACGTCAATTAGTCACTGGATGTCACCTGAGTAACAGATCCGACCCGTCAACCTTTCTAAAGCGACGCAGTTTGACTGCTGGTGATGTGACTGTGAAGTGGAAACTGTCAGACGAGGAGTGTGGTCTTCTAGAATGAGAGCAGACTCTGTCTGACTACTTATTCCGGACGTACCTTCATATGGCGAGTGGTGGGAACACGTAACGCGAGCAGGAATTTTATCGGATGTGAACATTTTGCTGATAGAGGTGTTAGGTGTGGGAAGGCATTATGTTGCATGGGCGTGTTGACACTCAAATTTCTGAACACGGTACATTTACCGGTCAGTGTTTTCAGATGTGCATTCGTCAATGACTTCTGAAGCATCTAGCTAGCAGAATAGAAATATGGAAAAAACAAGTCCGAAAACAATTTATTACACTCACCAAAACGAAATAATAATACAATATCCAAAATAAAAACTGATTCGATCTAAACTTCGGATCGACAAAAATACAAAATCACAAATAATAATAAAAAAACCGACTCTTCACGGGGAGCGAACACAAATATTTCCACAACTTCAAGAGATTAATCGACAATACCAAGAGATCGGCCAACTAGAAGAGGCGTCTGGCCATGGCTGCCGGGTGGCAACTCTGTATCCTTCCGAGTGGTGCGTCGAACTGCCTTTTACCGGCAGTGCGCTGCCTTATTAAGCCCAGTGGCGGATGTATCTGCCGGAACTATTTGCGATCACGTGCCTGGTGCAGCAGTTTAGTTCCTAGGCTAGGTGCGGCCTCTGGTGAAGCTGCTCTGCAGGCTCCACGAACAGGTAGCGGTCCCTGGTGGTGACCTGGTGGTGTGTTGTGTTGTCGCCGCCGGTAAGTCTTTGTTTTGAAACACAGATGACGTAGGTTTTCCTGGTGCATATACACCCTGTGATTCAGGCATCCCATGATGGCTAGACGTAAAGTGGGATGCGGATGCAGTAGGCCCTATGATGTCCGAAGTGTGCGGTCACAGAAACTTCATTTTTATGGATGACAATGTGCGAGCGCATCGAACACAACAGGTGAAGGAGCTCTTGTAATGAGGGGATATTCGGTGGAGGGACTGGTCTGCTCGTTCCCCCTACTTAATTCCCATCGAGAACGTCTGACGTGCATTGGGGAGATGTATTTCAGCACGTTCATACACACGAAAGAGCGTCCAGCAGTTCTGTCCTGGTGGAGTAATGGAACTCCCTACCACAACGACTCTTTATCATATATGTAGCTAGCATGGGAGCTCGTTGCAGAGCGTGTATTGCCGTCTGTATTGATAAACTCTTTATTACGAACCGTATCTCGCTTTTTGTAATGTTGAGGGGACCATAATAAAACTCGATGACTGCAGTATAATCACTATCTTTGAATAAAAGTCTAACTCATGTTCGTCTCATTTAGTTTCTCTTTCTTTTACCTTCCATACTGAATTGTAGCAGTTCTTTCTGCGTACGGTCCAAGTTTCATTGGATGTTCAATAAGTAATGCAATACATTATTTCTGAAAGCATGTTGGTCTTATTTAGGGTTGCAGTACACCGCATTATTCTTCACTGTTTTGGTTACAAAACCCTATTTTTCAACATGACCTCCGTTCGATGTGACGGCCTTATGCCAAGTTACAGGAAGAGCCTGTATGCGTGCACGGCACCACTCTATTGGTCGGCGTAGGAGCCAACGCCTTGCTGCATCAATAACCTTCCCATCATCCACGTACTGCTCCTCGCAGAGCGCATTGTTAACTGGGCCAAACAGATGGAAGTCGGAAGGTGCGAGATTCGGGCCTGTGTGGCCTATGGGTAAGAACAATCCAGTGAAGTTTTGTGATTTCCTCTTGGGTGCATTGTCATGCACAAAAAGAAGTTCGTTTCCATCTTTGTGGCGCCGAACAAGCTGAAATCGTTTCTTTAGTTTCCTCAGGGTAACGCAACACAAATTCCCAGTTGAGCGTTTCACTATGAGGGAGACAACAGGATAACCCCTTCACAATCCCAGAAGACCATCGCGTACTATGGCGCCACTCCATGGAATGACGTTTTGTTTCCGGTACCAAGTGATGAACCCATGTTACATCGCCTCTGAGGATGTCCGACAGAAGAATTGTCACGATCAGCCTCGTAGCGTACAAGCAGTCGCTCAGAGATGGCCCTTCGTTGCTATTTATGATGTTCTGTTAGTCCGCAAGGAACTCAGGGTGCACACCCACCTTTGAGTACCTCAAATGGTGGACAAGTGTACGTCAGCACTACCAACAGAGACGTTCACTTTTGCAGCGACATGTTCCAGTGAGATCATTCGATCACCTCAATGAGACTGTCCGCACGTTCCAGCAGTATATGAGTCACAGCTGTGTGCTGCCAGCAGGCATGTGCGATGTCGGGAATGTTTGCCCGACCATGTTTCGATGACGACGGTTCACAGTGCTGTTGTTCGCTGCCAGGTCTCCATAGAAATTCTGCAAGCATCTACGAATATCTGCGATGCTGTAGTTTACCTTCAAAAGAAACTCAATGACATATCTATGCTTGGAACGCACCTCCATCACGGATGCCATTTAAAAGGCGACGCGTAGTACCGCTACACATTGAAAAAATGTTCAGATGTGTGAGAAATCTTATGGGACTTAACTGCTAAGGTCATCAGTCCCAAAGCTTACACACTACTTAACCTAAATTATCCTAAGGACAAACGCAGACACCCATGCCCGAGGGAGGACTCGAACCTCCGCCGGGGCCAGCCGCACAGTCCATGACTGCAGCACCTTAGACCGCTCGGCTAGCTACAGATTGAAATTTCATGAATCTCTAGAGGCTGAAACAGGAATATTCCACGATGGGCGACAACAAATTCTGTATTTTTTCATCCGAAACTGGCTGAGAAGAAAATGTTTTTCATTACTTATTGAGCGGCCCTCGGTCGCATCATGGGAAAGTTACTTTTGTCCTTATTTTTTTGCAAAGCAGTGTATACGCATAGATGTAGGGAGAGAGCAGCCTTACAGTAAAATACAGTTAATTCCTATTTTCGTTCCAAGACATAGAGGAAGAATTTCTGAAAAATATCTACGTGAGAGTTACCGTTGTTAATAAACAGTAAACTATTTGTATTTCCAGACTGCGTAGTGAGACAATTTTCGGCCTCGCGGCAGTGGTAATACCGGTTCCCGTCAGATCACCGAAGTGAAGCACTGTCGGGCTGGGCTAACACTTGAATGGGTGACCACCCGGTCTGCCGAGCGCTGTTGGCAGACAGCCCTTGTGAGGCGAACTGAGGAGCTACTTGAATGAGAAGTAGCGGCTCCGGTCTCGGAAACTGACATACGGCCGAGAGAGCGGTGTGCTGACCACACGCCCCTCCATATCAGCATCCAGTGACGCCTGTGGGCTGAGGATGACACGGCGGCCAGTCAGTACCTTTGGGCCTTCATGGCCTGTGCGGGAGGAGATTGAGATAGAGAGACAGGAGAGTGAGAGAGAGAGAGAGAGAGAGAGAGAGAGAGAGAGAGAGAGAGAGAGAGAGAGGGGGGGGGGCAGAAAGAGTGAGACAATTTTAATGACACAAACCGTCAGGACTCAGTTACAAGACTTTTAAAAGTGCATTAGGGATCCACTACGAGGAGAGATCTAATTGTGTGACTAGAGATTCTGCCAACAGACATTTATACGAGGTAGCAACCATCATGATAAATCCTTGTTTAAGATTCATTATGCATGAAAGATAACTCGTTGCTTTATTGTAAATATTGTGACTTATGGATGCTAAAGTGAAAAAGAATTACAGTGTAGGAAGAACATCTTCTGTATGAGTTGCTTTTCATTCAATTAGCAGGCTGTCAAATGAAAGGATTAAAGAGGTTGATCTGAATGATGTTTCTGCGACAGTAAAGATAAAGTTTATGACTTGTTAAAAACTGTGTGCCAGATCATTGCCTTTGTCGGACAATGCTCCTGTCGCCTAGTCTGTCTTCAGAACTCCTACTCTGTCAGTCACTCTCTCCTACTTTTCAGACTCCTTAGAAGCCGTCGGGCCTATCTTTCTCGACTGGCACTGCTTAGTCACTGCTTATACCTTGTTTTCGGAAAAGATAATCCAGTCTGTATCGGAGTGTGCGCTGTTGTGAAGCACGTTGGTGTCCTGTGCCTGACAAAACAGTGAAGCAGCTGGAAGACACAGGCGGATGTCAGTATATCTTCGTACATGTACACGCCGTCCGCCGGTAAGTAAATGATTATAGTCTAGATCACACATAGAAGGTCATTATAGTGTGTTAGCGTTTTTCGTGTTTAGTGTTATTACCGGGCCTGGCAAGGTATATAAGGGGTATGAGGTTGTCAGATGTTGAGTGATCACTGTGAAGGAGACAGAGATGCCGCATAACCCCATGAGACACAGTTATCAGCACCTGATACAGTTTGAAAAGGATTTCCTTGTGGGTCTCCACGTGGCGAGCTGGTCAAATCGTGTAGTACCCACATCTGTGGAGGATTCAGCTGTGACACTGAACGCGTGTTGTACTGCATGGGAACGTGTGAGCAGACAAACCCGTCAAGTTTCCGGTCGACAGTGTCTGACCAACACAACTGACCACCTCTGCATTGTGAACAATGTAGGCGCATCTCTCTGTTCCGCCTTCGACACCGCCAACCCGCAACGCATCGACAGCTCCACTCCTACGTTCAGGCTGGTTTTCGCTATATGCGGCTCAACCTCTAGAGGGCCTCCCGGTAAACAGCCAATAGGCGTACTTAGAAGACAGCAAGAAGGGTCGCTCCAGACGTGCACCTCTTGCGGCATCTGCCACAACTTCGGTAGCCAATAGGAAAACCGTAACCTTCTGCCATGCGAGTATTCGTGCCCGCTCGGAGCCGGTTGGAGCCAGTTCTTCTCTAGCGACTGACGTGCTATCACCGTTTGGACACCGGCTCGTATCGGAGGTCACCTTTGCCACCTGGACGGACCCACGACCTCTGCTGCTTCGACTCTTGGTACTCTGCTCCGTGCACAACTCGAGATGGTCGTGACACAGAAATTTGAATACGAACTTCCTTTTGAAGATAGACTTTTCATTGGTTAGGAGAACGTAATGTATGCTCTCAAGAATTTATTTTTCTTGTTTGTGACGAATTTTCCCTGTACATTACTAACAAGGGAAGCTCCTCTTCGCACCCGTCTTAGATGTAGTGGTGAGATGCCCAGTGCTTAACCCGTCAAAAACTGAACACAGATCAAGCATGAAAATAGGAAGAAAGTGTAATGGACAGTGAAAAAAAAAAGAAAAATAGAGACAGTGAACGGTCCAATCTCAAGATGTGCCAACGTCGAATGACTTTCAACAAGCGAGGCGTCGTGGTTTTGTAGTCATCGTGTTGGACTGTGAAGGGGGACATCAATTTTCAGATCTCCCATGTGCCCCATATTTTCTTCTTCACAAAATTATGTACTGTCTGGCCTGGGATTGAAGTGTCTTTTCACTGTATTCCTGTCTGTGTCGTGGTGTAACGTCCGCCTGCAACAGCTAGATGCAAGGATGGGACTTCCCGATGTACGTGGGTTGTCCAGAAAGTAAGTTCCGATCCGTCGCGAAATGGACACCACAGAAAAAACCCGATGAAGCTTTACACAGACGTGTTGGGTAGTGTCTCTAGTACGACCATCGATCGCATCGAGACACTATTTTCAACTGTGGGCGCACTGTGAACGAGTAAAGGTGCCTAGAACAACGATGTCTCCCCCAAGTAGGAGGGCCTGCTGAGAGGCTGCGCCTTAATGAATGCAGCTCACGTAACACAACTGCCACTCACTTCCTTCTTCATGGCAATTTTCAGCCGCACACTGTAGGGGCAATGAAGACCCTCCTGCAGCCTTTTCGATGGGAAGTGTTCTATCACCCACAACAAAGCCCTAATTGGCTCGTCTTGAGTTCTGTTCACATGAAACTCTGGATACGAAGACAACACTTGGGCGCAGGCTACGCGCTATAGACCAGCGCAGAGAATTGTCGGAAAGCACAGGCGGCTACCTTCTATGACGATGGTGTTGGAAATTTGGTACAACGCTCCGACAAATGTCTACGTCGGAGCGCCGACTATGTAGAGAAGTATCTGGAAAGTGTAGCTAACTCTTAAAAATAAAATGTTTCTGTTTTTCACTGCGGTTTCCATTTAGCTACCGATCGGAACTTACTTTCTGGGCAACCCTCGTACATACCTCCTGTTTGTTCTACCCAAGTGCCACATGTTTCGACTAATGCGTTCCGTTTTAGAAGTTTTCACTCTTCAATCCCTTTGTAGTTCACGACCTTTTGTTTGTTGTTTTCATTTCTGTGACAAGTCTGTTCCCACTATTCATCATATTTACTTGAGACAGAAATATAGTCTTACTGCATGACTCATATTATATAACCAATGTATAGCATGGCAGTTGCTAAGACTACAGGAGGAGAACACATATGTCAGTGAGAGGATCGAAAGCTTATAATTTTGTCAAAACAAAAAGAAAGTGTACATATGGGGCACGAGGTAGATTTGAACGTGGATCTTCCCCTAACCTGAAGGGGTGCAATGGGGAGTTTCCCTTGTAAGAAGAACTTCCGGAGAACGTTTATTTTCTTTTGTTGTTCGAAGTGTATTTGATCAAATAAACAAAGTTTAATTACATCTACTTCCAATTGAAGACTACTTCAGTTCACCCTGTAGCCTCTTTTCCGAGAACAAGTAATGGACTCCCTGCCACATTCTGTGGCGTCCCGTTCCAATGGCAGCAGTCGCACTAGGCAGTTACCGTGCCATGCGTAGACTGCCGTTCACACCATAACACAAGCGGCTGAGTTTGGAATGCTACCCTGACCGAGAAGTACAGACTGCTCAAGGCTGGCGTCGCCCTGTGTTCAGCGGCAGTGGTGAAACGCGGTTCTGGGCCGCCCCTCAAGGCCACCGTCGGCAAACATGGCGACGCCCACTGGAGAGGATTGGCCTTACTGCAGCTGCTGGGATGATTCGCCATCACTGAAGATGTCCTTGGCGTAACGCAGCGTGATGGAGCAAAGAAGAGTCTGGCAGCTCCTCTGCAGCTCTCGGCGCAATTAACTCCGCAGCATCTGTCTTAGTTCCGTCGTGGCTCTTTCGAGCCCTCACACAGGCTTCCGTCGAGTGCTCGGTAAAACGCACTCTCCCACTATGTTTAACTTCACTTCAGTAATTTGACTGGATCTCCTACCGTAAATACGAAGGTAGTTTGATAAAGTTATTTCCTGGGCCTTCTTTCTCATCCTCCCCTCCAGCTCTAAGAAGAGCGCTTGTAAGGTCTACAAATTCTTCACAATTTCTACCGTCTTTCCGCCGCTCGTGTAAAAAGGACGTCCTCACTCTCGCAGCGAAAGTATCTCCTCGCAAGAACTCCGCTTCTTAGCCCGAGTAACCAGCTACGGGATTACTCCGCCTACGCGTCTGGAAGCTTCGCGATGCCCATATAATTCTTCCTAGAGAGAAAGTGCTGTAAAGTCGGCAACGATGTCTCTCAGTTATTTTGCGCATACGCTCTCCTCTGGTGCATAACTAAAGCTCACATTAGCTCATGACATAAATTAAATACCCACAAAACAATCAATAAAGGTTTCCTACCACAACGTCTTTTCTGACTCTGAATTTGAATAATTCGAGCTCAAACTGGGTCATGAAATCAGCCACATACAAAAAACTATTGAACAATTCACACCAAGGAGGGATGGGGTGGAATGGAGCATGCGTTCTATCTCGGTGTCAACTTTGCAGTAGGGTTTTGGAACATATACTGTGTTGGAACATTACGAATTACCTCGAAGAAAACCATTAACAATGCTGGCCATTATAACCTAGACCACGAAGATGACGTGCAACACACGCTAAATTTAACCGACAGGAAGAAGGTGCTGTGATATGCCAATGATTAGCTTTTCAGAGTATTCAAACAACGTTGGCGCCAGTGGCGACGCTTACAACGTGCTGACATGAGGAAAGTTTCCAACCGTTTTCTCATACACAAACAGCAGTTGACCAGCGTTGCTTGGTGAAAAGTTGTTGTGATGCCTCGTGTAAGGAGGTCGCATTGTAGCCTACCGCGATTTCGGTTTATCGTATGGCGACATTGCTGCTCGCGTTGGTCGAGATCCATTGACTGTCAGTAGAATATGGAATCGGTGGGTTCAGGAGGGTAATACGGAACGCCGTGCTGGATCCCAACGGCCTCGTATCACTAGCAGTCGAGATGACAGGCATCTTACCCGCATGGCTGTAACGGATCGTGCAGCCACGTCTCGATCCCTGAGTCAACACACTGGGGCGTTTTCAAGACAACAACCATCTACACGAACAGTTAGACGACGTTTGCAGCAGCATGGACTATGAGCTCGGAGACCATGACTGCCGTTACCCTTGACGCAGCCTCACAGACAGGAGCGCCTGCGATGGTGTACTCAACGACGAACCAGGGTGCACGAATGGCAAAACGTCATTTCCTCGGATGACTCCATGTTCTGTTTACAGCATCATGATGGTCGCATCCGTGTTTGGCGACATCGTGGTGAACGCACATTGAAAGCGTGTATTCGTCATCGCCATACTGACGTATCAACTGGCGTGATGGTATGGGGTGCCATTGGCTACACGTCTCGGTCACCTCTTGTTCACATTGATGGCACTTTGGACAGTGAACGTTACATTTCAGATGTGATACGACCCGTGGCCCTAACCTTCATTCGATCCCTGCAAAACCTTACATTTCCAGTACGGGCCTTTCTTGATACAGAAAATTTTCGCATGATGCCCTGCCCAGCACATTCTCCAGATCTCTCAGCAACTGAAAACGTGTGGTGAATGGCGGCCGAGCAACTGGCTCGTCACAATACGCCAGTCACTACTCTGGACGAACTGTGGTATCGTGTTGAAGCTGCATGGGCAGCTGTACCTGTACATCCAAGTTCTGTTTGACTCAATGCCCAGACGTATCACGCCCGTTTTATTATGGCCAGAGGTGGTTGTTCTGGGTACTGATTTCTCAGAATCTATGCACCCAAATTGCGTGAAAATGTAATCACATATCAGTTCTAGTATAATATATTTGTCCAATGAATACCCGTTTATCATCTGCATTTCTTTTTGGTGTAGCAATTTTAATGGTCAGTAGTGTACAAACATGCAGTCAGCATGGTTTCAGAATATTTCGTTCTTGCAAAACACAACTAGCTCTGTATTCGCAAGAAGTAGTGAGTGCTATCTACAGGGTATCTGAAATTGATTCCGTATTTCTCGATTTGCAGAAGGCTTTTGACACCGTTCCTCGCTGTGTACCTGTGTGACTGGGTTCGTGACTTTCTGTCGTAGTAACTGAAGGTAAGTCATTGAGCAAAACAAAAGTGACAGCTGGCGTTCCACAATGAAGTTTTTAGGCCGTCTGCTCTTCCCAATCTATCGAACGATTTGGGAGACGATTTGAGCGGCGCTCTTCGATTGCTTGTAGATGATTCTGTCATTTAGCGTCGTGGTAAAGTTATCACATCACGACCAGTTGAAAAATGATGTGATTAAGACGTCTGTAAAGTGCGAAAAGTGGCAGTTCGCCCTAAAATACCAAAACGTGGGAGATCATTCACATGAATACGAACGGGAATCCAATAAATTTCGGTTACACCATAAATCACAGGAATATAAAGGCTAGCAATTCCGCTAATTACCTACGAATTACGCTAAAAAAAACTTAAACTGGAACGATCACGTAAGTAATGTTACGGGAAAGGCGCACCAGAGGCTACGTTTTAATGACAGAACGCTTTGAAGTTAGAAGAGGTCTAGTTAAGAGACTGCCCACAGTATGCTTATCCGGTCTCTTCTAGAGTATTGCTGCGTGGTACGGAATCCGTAACATACAAGATTGACGCGGAAGATCGAAAGAGTGCAAAGAAGGGCAGCTCGTTTTGCATCATCGTTAAGCAGAGGAGAGAGTGTCACGGAAATGTGAAATGTCGATGCATTAATAATCGGCGTAACAGTCAGAATGTTGAATGCAGTAATGGAAAAGTGCATGCATTGTGTTAGAAACCTCCAGGATGTCCGTTTTTGGGATAGAGTTCCATGCCTGTTGCACTTGGTCAATACGGGAAGGTAAGCGGTGGTTATGGATGACGCTGGAGTTATAGTCCGATGATGCCCCAAATGTACTCGATTGGAGACAGATCTGATGATCGAGCAGGCCAAGGCAACATGTCGACACTCTGTAGAGCACGTTGGGTTACAACAATTGTATGTCTTCGAGCGTTATCCCGTTGGAAAACACTCGCTAGAATTCCCTCCATCGTCCCCACCCATTACATTTCCTGTTGATTTTACGTCAGGGTGCTGATGACCGTGATGTCGAGCGCCCCATCAACCCAACTCACCACCACCATCATCATCATCAATTCTGTTCATCAATGGCAGCATAGCCAGATTGGCCTACAGTTTTGTAGTCATGGTGCATGAGACAACCAGGACAGTGTTCCTACTGTCATAAGAAATCGCACCCTAGATCACAGCTTCATGTGTAAGTCCAGAGTGTCTAGGAAGCAGGCAGGTTGTTTGAGGTTCTCAGGTGGCCTCCTTCTAACCAAAACACGGCCGTCACTGGCAGCGTAGCAGAACCAGCTTTCATCACAAAACGCAAAAGACCTCCATCCTGCCCTTCAACGAGCTCTCACTTGACACCACTGAAACCGCAAACGGCGGTGGTTTGGGGTCAGCAGAATGTTCGATACAGGGCGTCTGGTTCGGAGCTGTCTGTGGTGGAACCGATTTGTAACAGTTCGTTGTCACTGCGGTCCCAACTGCTGCTCAAGTCATTTTTCTGATATTGTAGTTACTTGTCTGTCTGTAAATGTACGTTTCAGCTACCGATTGCCGCCCGATTCGTATAATTCCTTTGTGATTCGTAGGTTTCTTGTCGTAAAGTGTATTTTGCTAACGCTAACCTGCATAGGAAGGAATGGTCATCATAATAAAATAAGGAACTCAGAGGTCGCACGGAAAAATTTCAATGTTAATTTTTCCCGCACAGTGTTCTATAAACTCTCTGCCAGGGTAAATAGCAAAGTAGTGATGTAGGTTTAAAGGGAGACGTTAGATATGCTGTTGCAGTTTTATTGTACAACAGTGTATTGGGCCTTTCACATATTGTATCACAAGTCACACGTTCGCTTCATCAAACTTATGAGATTTAGGTGTTGCATGGGAACAGTAAGGAGAACGCAGTGTTATGTTGGTAGTGATGTGGCCAATTAATACAATTAGACATCTAGAAAAAGGTAAGCTGTTAATAATTTTACTTTCACCATGTGCACTTACTAATTGAGTTAGGCATGCTGTAGGTTCTTCTGTGGTTCTGAGTTATATACAAGGAGAGAAAAGTTCTCGATTGTAACAAATAGTCTTCAATGCTCTTGCATAAGTCTAGTGTTTAGCAGCGTAGTGCTATGACGGTGTGAGTCCTTGGTGCAGTCATGAGTCGTATGTCGATTAGTCTGTCGATACACTTAATCTCTGGCGAACGCTGGCCAGTCAGAGTCCTACGCGGTTAGGTGCTCTTCTGGTGGAGCGTATGATTGTCTTCACCACTTGCCCCGGAGAGCGAGCGATGGAAGAGCGATGCTCGCCCAGTGGCATTCTGCCGGAGGTGTAAATGTACCGTTTATGGCGTAGCTGTGAGCGGCGCGTGGACCATCAGATGTGTTCGGTGAAGACGCCGTCGATACCGCAAGTGGGACCACCAAGTAGAAAAATACTAGCTGTGAAAGGTAACTTCAATATCTTTTTTGCTGCTTGGGAATGGAAACTGGAGTTTACAATCGGACGAGGTCAGACAAGCTGAGAGGGCGAAAGTGAAGTTGATGGTTATCGACGGCTTGACCACAAAAGGGCCGAATATATATGTGTAGAGCTGGCAGTTCAGAGGATCGCTGATTGGGTGCAGAATTAAATGGCTGTCGCGCCTGCAGCTGTTGTCCGAATCAAGCATAGTCGAACAGCCTAGTAATCTCAGCAGCAGTTCTTCGAGGTTGAGGACTCTTCTGGGAACGATAGGTTCCTGTCAGTCCTTATACCCTAACCTATGACGCTGATGTTTTTCTTATGCAGTGTGAATTTTTCCTCCGTGTACAAACTCTAGGAATTGATCGATGACAGGATACGGAACAAAAAGGTCTAATAAACCTATGTCCGGAAATGCTAGAGACCATTTATCCAGTCATACATTGTTACAGAGATTGCGGTCTAAAATGCGCTGTACGATGCAGCCATAGTTATTATGTGTTTCGAAAATGGTTTCCAGGGCCTCTACTCATGCGTCTACGCGCCATAGCGTGTTCTGCCTCACATTTTCACATCGGCCAGGCTGCATCCGAACAATGTCAAAAGCAGCACATGAATACGCTGCTCCCGTCTTTCTTAATCTGGATCGGCTCTGTATACTCGATACTCGAGATGGCCCCATAGCCAGAAATCACACAGGTTGATGCCCAGTAAATGAGTAGGCCATGGAACCCGAGCCCCTCGTCCGATCCATCGACCAGGGAAGACCCGATTGAGATGCATCTGGACTTTAGCGGAGAAGTGGGCTGGACCACCATCATGTACCATCCACATAGCCCTTCGAATCATCAATGGCACTTCTTCCAGCAGGGAAGGCGTAGCCACCCTCACGAAACGCCGATAGTTCCGGCAAGTTAGGCAATATGAAAGGAAGACTGGTCCCAAAATACGATCGCCAGTTATTCCGGCTCGCTGATGCTAATGATTCGCTGTCACCATACTTTGGGGATTCTGCATACTATCCCATAGATGACTGTAACGAAATTTGAAGATACCACTCGTAAATATGAGTAGGATGGATGACACAGATCCCGGAATAGTGGCTACCTGGTGAAAAGACCAGTGACAAAACTTCTCCCCGTGTCGAAAGTTTGTTGCTAGTAAACCCTGCACACGCTGTAGGTGATGAGGGTAGTAACAAATGTCATGGAGAATGCTCCACATGGTCATCTGGCTTACCCTGTACTGGCGGGTAAACTGTCTGGTACTGACACGGTACATGTTACTGTGACTGCATGGTACAGCGCTTATTAGACCGCAGTCTCTGTAACAAAGTATGATGCAATGTACGGTCTCTAGCATGGAAAGCACGCACTTCCTGATCTAAGTTCAAACGACATTTTTGTTCTGTATCCTGTCACGAATCAATCCGTAGAGTTCGTACACGGTGGAAAAAATCACCATGTATTTCCAGTCGTTTATGCGACTGACGATTTCGTTTCTCTGTACCACAGTCTGACGACTTAGTTGTCAATGTCTGGTGCTCACATATATTGAACTCAGTTGTACAGCACACGCTGAGTGCTGCCTGGTTTCTCACTCAGTACTTACTCAATAGTAGTGGCATACATTGGAAGGTAGTGAGCAGTACTTATCCCTCTAGTTGATGGGTAACGACAATGGAAACTGCCAAATGAATGTTAAACCAATATCGCCTGCACTGCTGCATGAAGTAGACCCCAGTTCCGACATCAAGCTACAGACTATGAATATGGAAATTTCGGTATGCCTCACCTGAAGATCAGTCTGAAAAGATTCGATAACTAATTCACGGAAATAAATATTTCATAAGTAACTGTGTAACGGCCCGTATTTTAAAGTCAAATGAGTAGAGGTTTCTATTCAGACTTTCTACGCTGTTACAATTAAGCAATAAATTTTAAATTAGTGTTTTAATTTGTTACTTATGCAGTCTCCCAAATAGATTTCTTGAATAAATTGTTTAACTATAAAGTGTCATACATGCAATTAGCACCGCGTTATCACAGTATCAAAGTAGTCATCTAGTGAAACAGTCGTAGCGAGTTTAAACCGTGACCTATAGACCGCTCGTAAGGTGACAGTAAGGCTATCGATAACAGAAGACACAATATCACACTGGACTATGGCCATTAATATTTCATACCAAATTCTGCCTGCCCTTCCTTTAGGATCAACACAATTTTGTGCCAGTGCAGTACACTCTGGCTGAGACAGAAGCTGGTACATGCCGTTGCACAATCCATTCGAAAGTTTTAAGTATCTTTTTTAGAAACTAAAGGCTGAAAAATTAAAGTTGTTTTAAATATGAATGTTGTCTTTCTGAATGAAATTTTAAAAAGTACAAACACTTAATTCACTACCAATATACACTACTGGCCATTAAAATTACTACACCACGAAGATGACGTGCTACAGACGCGATATTTGACCGACAGGAAGAAGATGCTGTGATATGCAAATGATTAGCTTTCCAGACCATTCACACAAGGCTGGCGCCGGTGGCGACACCTACAACCTGCTGACATAAGAAAAGTTTCCAACAGATTTCTCATACACAAATAGCAGTTTACCGTCGTTGCGTGGTGAAACGTTGTTGTGATGCCTCGTGTAAGGAGGAGAAATGCGTACCATCACGTTTCCGACTTTGATAATGGTCGGATTGTAGCCTATCACGATTGCGGTTTATCGTATCACGACATTGCTACTCGCATTGGTTGAGATGCAATGACTGTTAGCAGAATATGGAATCGGTGGGTTCAGGAGGGTAATACGGAACGCCGTGCTGGATGCCAACGGCCTCGTATCACTAGCAATCGAGATGACAGGCATCTTATCCGCGTGCCTGTAACGGATCGTGCAGCCACGTCTCGATCCCTGAGTCAACAGATGGGGACGTTTTCAAGACAACAACCATCTACATGAACAGTTCGACGGAGTTTGCAGCAGCATGGACTCTCAGCTCGGAGACCATGGCTGCGGTTACCCCTGATGCTGCATCACAGACAGGAACGACGAACCTGGGTGCACGAATGGCAAAACGTCTTTTTTCGGATGAATCAAGGTACTGTTTACAGCATCATCATGGTCGCATCCGTGTTTGGCGACATCACGGTGAACGCACATTGGAAGCGTGTATTCGTCATCGCCATACTGGGTATCACCCGACGTGATGGTATGGGGTGGCACTGGTTACACGTCTCGGTCACCTTTTGTTAAGACTGACGACACTTTGAACAGTGGACATTACATTTCAGATGTGTGACGACCCCTGGCTCTACCCTTCATTCGATCCCTGCGAAACCCTACATTTCAGCAGCATACTGCACGACCGCATGTTGCAGGTCCTGTTCGGGCCTTTCTGGATACAGAAACAGCAGTTTACCGGCGTTGCCTGGTGAAACGTTGTTGTGATGCCTCGTGTAAGGACGAGGAATGCGTACCATCACGTTTCCGACTTCGATAAAGATCGGATTGTGCCCTGGCCAGCACATTCTCCAGATGTCTCACCAATTGAAAACGTCTGGTCAATGGTGGGCGAGCAACTAGCTCGTCACAATATGCCAGTCACTACTCCTGATAAACTGTGATATCGTGTTGAAGCTGCATGGGCAGCTGTACCTGTTCACGCCATCCAAGCTCTGATTCAATGCCCAGGCGTATCAAGGCCGTTATTACTGCCAGAGGTGGTTGTTCTGGGTACTGATTTCTCAGGATCTTTGCACCCAAATTGCGTGAAAATGTAATGATATGTCAGTTCTAGTATAATATATTTGTCCAATGAATACCCGTTTACCATCTGCATTTATTCTTGTTGTAGCAATTTTAATGTCCAGTAGTGTAGAACGCATATCTGTACGTCACTGGATTTAAATGAGTTGCTACAAAAATGCGTCGTTGAAGGTCCTAACTGCTTTAATAAGTGAAAAAAGAACAACAGAAGTTAGTAACTTTAAAAATGTACATTTAAGTTCATAGCTTTCAAGCACCACTGGTAACTGAGGATTTCTCTGTGTCGTTAGTGAAACAAATTCTCAATGGACTTCGCGTTCACATACAAAAAGATACACATTAGAACTAGCATAACAGAGACTTTTACAGTGAGTTATACAAGTGAACTATGTTACGTTATATGAACTAAAATACCTGATGTTCACTACGTCAAACAAATAAAATTAAATTAATATTAGCTCTTGCCTGTTCTCGTAGATGATGGTGAGATTCATGATCAATCAGTAAGTGGTCAGAGAAGTTGCGTCATTTTGTGCAGCTCGCAAACCGTTCTCACATTGTTCTTCCTTGCATATCTCTTTCTTGTAATTACGTATCCAACAGCTGTGCTTATTACAGAGGATAGACACAGTGCTAATAATCATTACGTTGAGTAGAATGCAGCCTCATTTTGTCTTCTCTAAGATTTCTTCTTGCCTCTCACGCAGAGCAGAACAGCGACGTCTTTCCAGGAATACAAATGTTTTCGAACTGTTACGTACTGAGATTTTTTGCGCAAGCGCGAATCTGCAGCGTGCCTCTACTTCACTCGTGGTTCCGCAACGTATTGCGTCCCAGAACATCCAAAGATTTGAAGATTAACAGCTTAATAAGGGTGAGATAATATAATTAAAATTAATATTACAATTTCTTTGACTTAACTAATATAAATTTCTAGTGATCCAATTTTCAGCAGCAAAATAACAATGCAATAAAATTACAGTAGTCATATACCATTGACCAATATCTACATATAGTAAGCAAAATTAGAAAAACAAAACGATATTTGACCAAAGAAATACAGAGCTGTGTTATCTGTGTGTAATGGGTGACAATTATTGAACTATATGAAATAGAATCGCCAACTTCAGAGTGGTTTGCTTTAAGACGTTAAAACTGCAGGGAAGCTCACTTTCATTTTGATGTGTAGGTAAATTAGCAAAATTGGCGCAATTAGTGGACAGAGAATACGTATTTTGCGATCGAGAAGTCTCTTCACCCTCATCAGGTGACTGTGGTATGAAAAGTCCAGTCACGGAGTAATCGGTGAGATGTTCCTTGATGGCACGGTGGTTACCGAACAGTTTTGGAAAATGATTTCACGCCCATTATCCAAAGTGACCCTGATTTCAACAAGATGTGGTTCATGGAAGGCAGAACTCGACCCTATCGAAGCAGGAGAGTGTTTGACGTCCTGGAGGAGCACTCTGGGAACCGCATTCTGGCTCTGGAGTACCCAGAGGCCACTGGCAAAGGCCTCAGTTTGACGCCATATCCTCCAGGTGTGAACACATGCGACTCCTTTTAGTGAGGCTATATTAAAGACAAGGTATACAGCAATAGCCGCAAAACCATTGCTGAGCTGAAAACAGCCATTCAGGACGTCATAGACAGCATCGGTGTTCCCACACTTCAGCGGGTAATGCAGAATTGGGCTATTCGCCGGCATCACATCATCATCAATGATGGGAGGGGGAACATGTCATAAATCCGATTATCTGTGGTCACGTTTACCTGTTGAATAAAGTGTGTGCGCGCAGCAGTTTGTAACTACAATACGTTTCTTTTTCATATAGTCCATTAATTCTCGCCATTAATTCAGCCCCTTAAGTTGGCTGCGTAGTTAAATTACAACTGGGCGCAGCTGACTCTATGAAGATTTATATTTGATGGCCGATTAGAAATGTCCGCCGATGAGGCAAAACATTTTCACAAACGCCCGCCGCGAAAAGGAGTGCCGCCTGTTACTGCCACGGGTGTGTGACACGGTATGCAACAATATAAGTGGGGTATCATTCTAGCGACGATTCGTGCCGTGAACGGGGAAACCAGCTGACATACGGGTACTCTGACACAGGACAGACTGTTATGGCCCAGCGCATAGAAACTAGCAGCTAGGAATTGGCGAAGATGGTAGCCTGTTTGCGTGCTTCTGTCGTGAGCATCTGTGTGCAAGTGGTTGAAAGATGGTGAAACCACTCATCACAGAATGTGGAGGTTGGGAGCTTGTCCTCTCTGTAAAGTAGGATGGGTGCCGATCTGTGATGGATCTGATGACAGGGTACAGGGTTGCTGCAGGCACAAGTGTTTCGGAAAATACCCGTCAGTTTACATCGTTGAAGATGGGGCCTCTAGAGCAGACGAACCTTAAGTTTCCCCATGCTGACCCAACGACATTGTGAAATACGATTGCAGCTGACAAAGGATTATTGGGATTCAGCCTTATATCGAAGGACACGTGACGGCTGGCGAATGAATCAGGTCTCTTATTGTACCAAGTCGATGGTCGTATGTGGATACAACGTCACCCAGGCGAATCGCTACTTGGAACATGCGCCGCATTATGGGCGCAGGCTGGTGGTGTCAGTATTATGATGTGGGGGCCATCCATCTGGGCGCCGACAAGTCCTGTGGTAGTAATCAAAGGCACCATGGCAGATATGAAGTACGTGAATATTTATTTGCAGAAAACCTTTTAGACAAGACAACCACAGCTGTGAGTAATAATCTTGGCGATTGGGAAGCCGCTGCAGCTGTATTTAATATTTTTACGAGTGCTATTCAAAACGTAAGTAAACTGTGACCACGTAAAAGTGCCTAGAAAGTAGTGTCTCCCTCCAAGTATGGCTGCCTCTCGAGAGATTTCGCCTGATTTCATGCAACCCCACATAACGTGTAAGGTGGCAGATTAAATGAAGGTCAATTTCGCACCTTATATGTGAGTTTTTATACATCATAATGGGAAGGTGAATATGACACCTAACTTACTTCGGTATAAATGAGCAGATTTGCCTATAAGTACGTAATGCAAAAGGATGACACTCAATCGACGGTATTAACACACCGATCCTATATACTGCATGTCAATGAGAAAGAGGTGAAACAAGCAGCTAGAGGAAACGTTTTGTTTGAAAGCAGGCATGAACAGGCGTGAAGGGCGCACCACGGGCAGTTCAACGTTTAAAGTCACATTTTTAGGATGGGAGTGGATTTATAGCAAAAACGTAGATATAAGTTCAGAATATAAATAAAGAATTACAAAAGATATAAATTAGTATAAGCAGTTGTATAGATTGTGGCGTGCAACGTCTGAAACATTAGAGTAATTATTCAGTTCAGTTGTCTTGATGAGAAGACGACACCTTTTTCGATCTGGAAGCTGTCCTGATCGGACGCATATCTGCTATCACTGCAGATAATTACTTGGCACACTGCCATTGTTATATATATTGAGACGCACTCTCATTAGGCATACTCATAGTTCACACAGAAACAGAATTAATGTAAGTGTATACGTTATTTAATTTAGTGTAACATTTTGTGAAAACAGTGATATTATTTAATCTTGTGTTTCATTTACGTTGCAAGCTATTCTTCCATTTAAACGGCGCCTTGGTGAGGCTAAAGGTTGCGTGTTACACATTATATCAAAGGTCCAGTACGAACCAAAGCTCGGGACTAATTCAATGTACAAAGTCCGATAAAGAATCACACACAGTCGAACTTACAATGAACAGACTTCACGCAAAAAGCCATTGTCAAGCACGCAAAGTCTGTATAAACTGATTACTACGATTATTAATAATAATTATTATTTATCGGTTGTCTGTTATTCACAAACTAGACAGGAAAAGCCAGAGCGAGAAAAATCAAAAACGGAAAGCTCTTAGGGGGTGTCCCACTGCGTTAGTCAACCAACGGATGCCTGGTGACTCATGCAGGAGAGCAAGTAGTGGGCCACTGGAGTGGGATGGAAAGAAGCTTTATAAAACAGCATTTTGGAATTTACAAATGGATACAAAGAAACTGATGATGCAGTTGATCACGTGAACAGTGCATGGTACCCTCAGGCTGGACGCATGTACGTTTTAGGCGTCTGGAGGGGGCACAAAATGTCCGATTGGCGGAAACGAACTAGGAAGGAGTAAAGTGCCGAGATTTAGAAGCAGTTTAATGGTAGGGACTTTGAAATTAGCAGAGAGAGTTTACACTAAATAAGAGGAACACTCGTATTTGTTGCAAAACGTCATGACGTGGAGCACAAAAGGACCCTGTTGGGGGACGGTTTTGCTACGAGAAAGACAAGACCGAAATTTCCAGGAGGACTCTCCTCTGAACTGGCGTCAGGTGCAGAATGGGGCACATAACGCTCTGTACGACGCACAGGAGAAATTTGTGTGAACACTGCGTTCACTGCGGCTGACATTCAGCTAGATATTAGCTGTAGGGTCGTTGAGCTCCAACTGTGGAGAAACGTACCAGCCACTTAGTTAATTGATCTTGCGAGAATTGAGAGGGCACTGTAATATGCACACTGCTTCAGCCATGTGCATGCATATCGCAATATTCCAAGACGAGGGATGAGTGCATGTTTTCTGGCCTCACAAGATACACAGGACAGATTCTGTTGAAAAAAATCAGCAACGGTTTCGATTAGCTTTCATAGGAATTTCAGAGGACGAGAGTAGCTATGCAGATGACAACCCATCGCAGCTAAGGTATATACCACGAGCAGAGGCGTACACTTGTTTGTTCAGCAGCTTGCGTCCGCTGTAAACTCGAGCAATCTTGGGGAATCTTTCGCTCAGATTGTCACAAAACTAACCATCCTCCGTAGACTTCATTGTCGTCCTAAATAGTACCGAACTTAGGACCGGAATCGGATGATTTATCGTAGTATTGGCTAACTTAATGATGTAGTATTAAGAATAGTATTGTAAAGAAACTTCTAGTTAAAAATTGATATTGTTGTCTGTTGATACACTTTTCGGGATGTGAGGTCGTGGTCCAAGAACTTTTCTGCTCCTTACGTTTCGTCCAGGACTGCGCTGGACTTTCTCAGAGGCGCTGCTCTGCTGAGTCTTGCCGTCTGACTGGTCGGGTGTCTGAGAGCGACTTATATATTGTGAGAAAGGGGGGCGTGGTTCAGGAGACACGTGATGAGCAGTGATAATCCATAGGAAAGTTAAGGTTGACTATCGATTACCACCTTGTAAAAGATAAAACTTGTTAGCATTTTTGTAGAGTCACTGTCCATATATCGCTAAGTTTCATAGCCTCCTCTTTCCTATTAAAATTATCGTGATGTTTATAAATTTCAATAGCTTCTCTATATAACCGTGGATAGTAATTCAACGTTGTAGATAAAAATTCGGTATCCGAAAACTTCACTTGCCTGGTTGAAGAGCATGTTCCGCTACAGCTGATTTTTCTGTTTTTCCTAGTCGACAAAGATTTTTATGCTCTTTCAGTTGCGTATTTACGCTTCTTTTGGTAGTACCAATATAAACTTTACCACAGGTACATGGAATTTTATACACACCACATGTCGACAGGGGGAGCGTTTATCCTTCACAGATCATAGTACTTGACTTATTTTCTTTGTTGGTTTAAAGACCGGTTTTATGTCATGTTTTCGTAAAATCTTACCGATCCGATCTGTTACTTTTTTAATAAAAGGGAGACCTACTGTATTTTTCAGTCGCTGTGGTTCATTCTTATCTTTTGGTCTTCTGTTCCTTGGACGCAAAATTCTATTTATCTCTTTTCTTGAGTAGCCGTATTTTTCAAAAGCCTGTTTCAGATGTTTCACTTCAGCATCCAAATGTTCAGGTGTACATATCCGTTCCGCTCGATCGATAAGACTTTTTATGACACCCCTTTTTTGTTGTGGATGATGATTAGAAGTTTTGTGTAAATATCTGTCCGTATGTGTTGCCTTCCGAAAAACTTTATATTCCAAGCTTCCATCGGGCCGTCTCATTACTAAGACATACAAGAAAGATATTCTGTTATCCTTTTCTATATCCATGGTAAACTGTATTTTTGGGCGAATTTTATTTAGATAATCAAAGAAATCGTCCAAGGCCTTTCTGCCATGAGACCAAACCACAAATGTGTCATCTACGTATCGATACCAACGAGATGGTTTATTATTAGCTTTGTCTAGGGCTGATTGTTAAAATTTCTCCATGTAAAGATTGGCAATCGCAGGGCCTAATGTATTACCCATTGCTACTCCATCAAGTTGTTCATAAAATTCATTATCCCACTGGAACTGACTTGATGTTAGACAATGTCTGAAAAGAACAGTCAAATCTTCTGGAAAAATATCCGCTATTTATTGAAAAAACTGGCTCATATATAAAAGACTCGCGTCATTTCATTGAAAAACTAGAGGGACTAACTCTGGCCCCTGAAGATATTCTTGTAAGTTTTGACAATGTGTCCTTATTCACAATGATTCCTGTTAACGAAGTTATGATCTATGAGGACGCTCCTGGACTTGGCTCTCTCTGACTTTCATCTTTGCTCAGAGGAGCCGCTAGATACGAGGACAACGTTTTGGCACGGACAACGATCTGCAATCTAGCATAAAAAAATTGTCGGAAAGTGCAAGAGGCTTCCATCAATGAGGAGGGCAGTGGAAAGTTGGTACAACGCTACGACAGTTGTCTAAGGACGAGTGGCGAATATGTAGGGACGTAGCTGGAAGGTGTTGCTAACTGCTGCAAATAAAACAGTTTTGATTTTCAATGTGGTTTCCATTTTGCGGCAAATCGTTCCTTATTTTCCGAATAGCCCTGGCATTGTCAGACCACTTCTAGTATCGTGGCAGTGAAACCACGTCCTCAGGTGACATGTAAATAAATCGTAAGAGCTAAACAGCCTTGAACATGAATCCCAACATACGTTGTCAGACCATATCCTCAGGTGACATGTAACCAAGTCCTAAGAGTTAAGTATTTCAGAACAACGGCCTCAACATTCGTTGTCGAACCAAAAGGCTTATTAGTTTGGTCTGACAAAGAATGTTGGGCCAGGAGTTAGTCACATGTCACCAGAGGATATGGTTTTCAATGCCACGAAAGCAGTTATGATCTGATGATCAAAAGATTAAAAATACCTGAAGCGACTTCTTAATCCCAAAGATATCTGATCACTAATGCTAATCATTGGCGTCCCTTCATGCTTGTGTCTTTCCGATAGTGATGGAATCTTTCATCAGGATAACTGTCAGTGTCATAAGCCCAAAATTGTGATGACTGGGTGTTGTGTGCTGTCCTTAGGTTAGTTAGATTTAAGTAGTTCTAAGTTCTAGGGGACTGATGAGCATAGATGTTAAGTCCCACAGTGCTCAGAGCCAGAAACCAAAATCGTGCTACTTTGGTTCGAGGAGCATGATAGTGAACTCAATGTGAAGTTTTGGGCACCAAATTCTCCTCATCTGAACGCGATGGAACACATCTGGAACGCTTTCGAACTTCAGTTCCTCACCTGCAGACCACCGGACCCTGATTTGTGGCAATTTTGTGACTTGTATTTTTTTTCTTGTTAGGTACACACAATCACGTCCGGGCATCCATTTTTTGAAATTTGGCATACAAATAGCAAACTTTACAAGTATTTATTTTAGTGTTTATAGCCTCCTAGCTCCCCTAGAGCGGAGGTAGGACCAAAAACGTGTTATCTCAGCCCCCGCCACCTGAGTTGCCATGCACAACAGGTGTGGAATGGGGGAATAGTATTGGCCTACCTGAGAGACCTATTTTACATCGCAGCCTGGATGTCACGGGCCTAAATGTCCGGCCGCATCATGTAGGCTGCTCTGGACGACAGGTGTGTTGTGTTGAAGTAGTGTATACAACGTGGGCGGAAAAGGTTTGAAAAGCTTGGAAGACTGTTCCAACGTGGGTTGTGCTCAGAAACAACTGATTATAAAACTAAATTTGATTATCAATTATTTCTCAAACCTTACCCTGTCACACCCTTACAAATTTTTTGGCTATTTCTGTATTTGACTTTGATTCTCTCTCTCTTTCTCTCTGTCTGTCTCTGTCTCTCTCTCTCTCTCTCTCTCTCTCTCTCTCTCTCTCTCTCTCTTTCTCTCTCTCTCTCACACACACATATATATTTCTGGCGCCGGGTACCTCTGTAAACATGCCATGGACTTGTTCAACCCATTCCGAAGAGACTCAATGCTGTATAACATTCAAATGGTGCACCACCAGAGTACTGAGCAGGCAGTCCTATTATGTTTGCTCAGCAGTGTTTTTTCTGGAAGATGCTACATACGTGAAATTTAACCGACAGGAAGAAGATGCTGTGGTATGCAAATAATTAGCTTTTCAGAGCATTCAAACAAGGTTGGAGTCGGTGGTGACACCTACAACGTGCTACATAAGGAAAGTTTCCAACCGATTTCTCATACACAACAGCAGTTGACCGGCGTTACCTGGTGAAACGTTGTTGTGATACCTAGTGTAAGGAGGGGAAATGCGTACCATCATGTTTCCGCCTTTGATAAAGGTCGGATTGTAGCGTATCGCGATTGCGATTTATCGGATAGTGACATTGCTGCTCGCGATGGTCGATACCCAATGACTATTAGCAGAATATGGAATCGGTGGGTTCAGGAGGTTAATACGGAACGCAGTGCTGGATTCCAACGGCCTCGTATCACTAGCAGTCGAGATGACAGGCATCTTATCCGTATGGCTTTAACGGATCGAGCAGCCACGTCTCGATCCCTGAGTCAACAGATGGGGACGTTTGCACGACAACAACCATCTGCTCGAACAGTTCGACGACGTTTGCAGCAGCATGGACTATCAGCTCGGAGACCATGGCTGCGGTTACCCTTGACACTGCATCACAGACAGGAGCGCCTGCGCTGGTGTACTCAACGACAAACCTGGGTGCACGAATGGCAAAACGTCATTTTTTTGGATGAATCCAGGTTCTGTTTAGAGCATCATGGTGGTCGCATTCGTGTTTGGCGACATCGCAGTGAACGCACATTGGAAGCGTGTATTCGTCATCGCCATACTGGCTTATTAGCCGGCTTGACGGTATGGGGTGCCATTGGTTACACGTCTCGGTCACCTCTTGTTCGCATTGACGGCACTTTGAACAGTGGACGTTACATTCCAGATGTGTTACGACCCGTGGCTACTCCCTTCACTCGATCCCAACGAAACCTTACATTTCAGCAGGATAATGCACGACCGCATGTTGCAGGTCCTGTACGGGATACAGAAAATGTTCGACTCCTGCCCTGGCCAGCATATTCTCCAGATATCTCACCAACTGAAAACGTCTAGTCACTGGTGGCGGAGCAAGCGGCTCGTCACAATACGCCAGACACTACTCTTGATGAATTGTGGTATCGTATTGAAGCTGTATGGACAGTTGTACCTGTAAACGCTATTCAAGCTCTGTTTGACTCGATTCCCAGGCGTATCAAGGCCGTTATTACGTGTTTGTCCGGGGTACTGATTTCTCAGGATCTATGCACCAAAATTTCCTGACAATGTAATCAAATGTCAATTCTAGTATAATATATTTGTCCAATGAATACCCGTTTATCATCTGCATTTCTTCTTGGTGTAGTAATTTTTATGGCCACTGGTGTATTTATATGCTGCAGGATGCACATGGCACACTTGTTTGTAATGTAAACGAATAATCACAGTAGCCGCCTTTGTAACTTGGTCACTTCAAGTTGTAAAGAACTTAATACTTGCCGGAAACGTTATCAGTATTTCACTCGAGGAGTAATTTGTCCTCAGGGTTACAGGTTGGCTCCATGACTTGATCACTGCACATTTTCCTCTCTTACCTCGAACCGCTCCTAACGAGTGTCCTGATGACTGGCTTATGAATTAATTGAACCGAACGCTTCAGAGTTAATGACGATTCGGCAGCGGCCGTGACGTTAAACATCAAACGCGGCGCACCACCGAGCGGGTAAGTACGTTCGGCGCTGGTAGTTGCGCCAACGGCCGCGTGAGAGCGCGGAAGTGTCACTAGGCGGAGCGCTGCCGACGCCCAATCGATACGGCGGAGGGCGGCTGGCGGCGGCGACTGCGGCAGGAGCGGCGGGGGCGGCAGAGGGCGGCACGCGACCAAAGAGCGGCTGTCTGCTCAGGCTGAGGGCGCGGGCAGGCAGGCCCCTGTGTCTGTGTGCCGGAGCCGGCAGGCGGCTGGCGGGCGCTATGTGCGGCCACACTGACCAGCCGCTGCTCACCTTACGGTGTGCGGCGGAGGGTACTTGGCGTTCCACTTGTTACCCGTTCTAGTCACGAATGGTGCGGTTGTAAAACGGCCCGTGCAGACCTTTTCGGTCTTTTCCCGAGATATTCAGAGGACGAAGAAACACAGAGGAAGCAGGGATGAGGAAAACCACCCGTTGAAAGCCGATACCAGTTTGGAGTTCTAAATAATCGCTACTTTCCGGTATTTACATGGTCTCAGTTATAACATGTTTTTTTATTTTTTACCGATAACAAGGCAAAAAACCGGTTTATCATTTTTCCTTAGCACTGTGCTAAAATTTTCGTCTTTTAAACATGATTTTTTAAAAACGATTGTTTATTCCTAAAATGTCCTTAACTTTGAAATTCTGCGTTATTACAGGAAATGCAAAACCTGTCAGTACTATTTTAATAACAAGGCCGATAGTTAAAAACGACCAGAAAACATATTAGAATCGGTACAGTCCTCCAGCGACAGTAATGTACCTGTTGTGGTGTGGTCTAATAGACGATGCTTGTAGCCCCTGGAAACGGACAACTATACACGAAAAGTAAAGTTGTCCAGCGTCGTTTATTACCCTTTGATTATTAGTAAAGCCCAAATAACAGTATGATAATCGATTATAACATGATTTATGAGCAGAGTTTTAAAAAATAGGAAATTACTATTGATATTTTGTATCCTCATTACTTTTCGAGAAAAGCAGGAAAAAGTGGACTGACTAGGTTTTCTTTTATTTATTTATTTTATTTGATTATTTGATGCTATATATCTTGAAACGTGAAATGCAAAAGATTGAGGGAGTCTTAGAACTTTTCCATCTTTGTACTGCTTACGTTAATTACTTAAAATAATAGCAACAATAATCGTAAATCTCTTGTTTCGGAAACCAGTTTCTTTGTACTGTGTTAACAGTCAGGTTAGACTGGAGACAAAAGAAACTCGATATGATTGAAAACTGGTTGTTTCAGCGATAGCTACCATCCCTTGGGGACCATTGGGCAAGGTGACCACTCTAAGGGAAACTGAATTTCTACAAACCGTGATCATTAATAAAGGCTTGCTGGCCGGCCGCTGTGACCGAGAGGTCCTAGGAGCTTCAGTCCTGAACCGCCCTGCTGCTAAGGCCGCAGGTTCGAATCCTGCCTCGAGCATGGATGTGTGTGATGTCCTTAGGTTAGTTCGGTTTAAGTAATTCTAAGTGTAGGGGACTGATGACCTCAGATGTTAAGTCGCATAGTGCTGAGAGCCGTTTGATTTGCAATGCTTGCCGCTTACATATTTTGAATGCATTTATTATCTCACAAAGAATATTTACAAGTAAAGATGATATATGATGAATATTACCAACGGTATATTCGTGTTTCTGAAGCCTTACATAGTGACAACGTTTCCGAACCTAACCGGGTAAAAAGGCCACTGCGTACATGCATACTAAGAAAGTTGATAGCAATTCTCTTTTTACTGAAGTAACACTACCGGTTTGGCGTTTTGCTTTAACTGTAAACACTTTGCTGTTCATCAGGTGAACTGCCATAGGTTTCATCCACATTATAAATATGACGAGCGGCATGAAATTAGTTTTTTGGGAGGTTTGATGACATCATAAAACTAGTCTATGTTGAAGTTGTTAAAAGACTGTCCTATAGCCACTGAGGTAGACTTTCTCGGACTAATGTTAGATTGCTGTCTTCCGCTACCATCTCCGACTGTTTGTTAAAACGATGCGGTATTTTGTTTCACTCTGCTGGCTTGAATGCTAATGTCCATAGATCCCGGTAAAATCATGAAATTACTTTTCCGTTTGAGAAACACAATCAAGGATTTGTTGCTCTCGCCTTTTACTGAAAACACTACGTACATTTCGCACATTCATTTCCCTACTTACTGCATCTCTATTTCTTTCTTAGAACTTTTCTTTTCAGTGTATTACGTGAAAGATGAAATCGGTTTGCTGCTGAAGAAGAAGGCATCCTATCATTCTTTATCGCCTCAATCGCATTTTCTATCGCAACAGGGTCCCACGTTTGTTGCTGTGATTTCTGGACATACGGTCTAAGACAGATAAAAGCGAAGGAATTGTCCGGACTGGACGGAAGCGTAGATGTACATGTACAGACAAACAAATGACTGCAATTTCAGAAAAAGTGGATGATCTATTCAAGAGAAAGAGCTTCACAAACTAAGCTAGTCAATAACGCGTTGGTTCACCTCTGACCCGTATGCCAGCAGTTATTCAGTTTGGCGTTGATTGACAGAGGTACTGGATGTCCTCCTGAGGGCTATCGTGCCAAATTCTTTCCAACTGGTGCGCTACATCGTCAAAATCCCGCGCTGGTTGGAGGGCCACTCCCATAATGCTCCGAAAGTTCTCAATTGAGTTCGGATCCGGCGACCTAGCTGGCCAACGAAGGGTTTGGCACACAAGCAGTAGAAACCTTCGCCGTAATTGGGCTGGCAGTATCTTGCTTTAATATAAGTCCAGGATGGCTTGTCATCAAGGGGAACAAAATAGTGGGTAGAATACCATCGACGTACGGTTGTGCTGTAAGGGTACCACGGATGCCTGCTATGAAATGGAATGACACCCCCGACCATCACTCAAGGTTGTCCGACAGTATGGCTGGCAACAGTCAGATTGTTATTCCATCGCTGTCCGAGGAGAGTCCAGACACTTATCGCTGGTCATCGCTCATTTCGATGCGGAGGTCACACTGAAGACAATTCTACTCCACCAAATGAGATTCCATACCAAATGTGCTCGACACTCCTGCAGACCGTCTTGTTGGTTTACAAAGGTCAATGGTAGTCGGCGCAGGAGCCATCATGAGCTCAGCTATCTTTTTGTGAACCAGCTACTAATGATCCTCGTGGTTACTGTAGAACCAGTTGCACGTCGGATCGACGATAATGATGGTCTCGGGACTCTGAGTGCCTCTCTGACGTTTGTTCGGTCCTCACGTTCTGTCGTCACTGAAGGTCGATCGCTTCCTTCTTGACGCTGCGTTGGGCCATGGTTCACCCATTGCTGCCAACGTCGTGGAATAGTGGAATTTCTAGAGTTCGGACGTTATGAATTACATCGAAGAGAACGGTCTATTGACACACAGTCCACACGGATTTGGAAAGCATCGTTCTTGTTAAACACAACGAGCTCTTTACTCAGACAAAGTAGTGAGTGCCATTGATAAGGGATTTCAAATGGATTCCGTATTTCTATATTTCCAGATGGCTCTTGACACACTATCACAAAAGCGGCTCCTACTGAAATTGCGTGCGTACGGAATATCGTCTCAGTTATGTGACTGGATTCGTGATTTCCTGCCAGAAAGGTCACGGGACGTAATCGAGTAAAACGTAAATCATTTCTGGCGTTCCACAAGCTAGTGTTATGCTCCTTCTGCTGTTCCTTATGTACACAAAAGATTTAGGAGACAGTCTGAGCAGCCGTCTTAGGTTGCTTGCAGGTGACGCTGTCGTTTATTGACTAGTAAAGTCATCGGAAGATAAAAAGCAAAACGATTTAGAAAAGATATTTGTATGGTGTGAAAATTGGCAATTGACCCTAAAAAATTAAAGATCTAAAGTCATCCACATGAGTGCTAAAACGAATCCGTTACACATTGGATACACCATATGTCACCCAAATCTAATGACCGTACTTTCAGCTAAATACCTAGGAACTACTATCACGAACAATTTAAATTCGAAAGAACACGTAGAGCGGGCTGCTGTGGTCTAGCGGTTCTAGGCGCTTCAGTCTGGAACCACGCGGCTGCTACGGTCGCAGGTTCGAATCCTGCCTCGGGCATGGAAATGTGTGATATCCTTAGGTTAGTTAGGTTTAAGTAGTTCTACGTCTAGGGGACTGATGATCTTAGATGTTGTCCCATAGTGCTCAGATCCATTTGAACCATTTTGAGAACACGTAGATAATTTTCTGAGGAAGGGAAACCAAAGACTGCCTCTTATTGGCAGAACACTTAGAAAGTGTAACATCTACTAAAGAGATTTCCTACACTACACTTCTCCGTCCTCCTCTGGAGTACTGCTGCGCGGTTTGGGATCCTTACCAGACAGAATTAACGGAGAACATCGAGGAAGTTCATAGAAGGGCAGCACTTTTTGTATGAGGCGTGTTTTTTTTAAAGTAAGTACCGTTTTGAAATTAAAAGAGATGTGCTAAGATATCGCAATAATTTTATTTTTACATGAAAGCCTGTACCTTAATCTACTTTTTTTACATAATTTCCGTCAATATTGAGGCACTTGTCATAACGCTGTACCAGTTTTTGAATACCCTCCTCATAGAAGTCTGCCGCCTGACTTGTTAACCACTTCATCACCACTATTCTGCTTGGTAATTCTCTTGAAGGCGCTGACAGCCCAGGTGTTTCTTCAAGATGAAACATGGATGGCCTACGTCACACCAGAATCAAATCAACAGTCCATGGAATGGCGGCATTCAGATTCACACAGAAAAGTGAAGTTTAAGCAAACAATTTCTGCCTGGAAAATCATGTGCACAGTTTTTGGGGACAGAAAAGCAGTATTGCTTGTGGAATTTCTGCCTCGTAATGAGACAATCAATGCAGCAGCTTACTGTAATACATTGCAGAATCTGCACCGTTCAATTCACGTTGGTCAAGGGCATCGTTTTGCTGCAAGACAAGGCCAGTCCGCCTGTGGCGAATCAGACCAAAGATCTCATCACACCTTTTCGATGGAAAACTCTACATCTTCCTTCGTACAACCCCGATCTTGCGCCCAGTGACTACCATCTGTTCTTGCACTTGAAGAAACACCTGGGTGGTCAGCGTCTCCAGTGGTGATGCAGTGGTTAACAAGTCAGGCGGCAGACTTCTATGAGGAGGGTATTCAAAACTGGTACAAAGTTCCGACAAGTGCCTCAATATTGACGGAAATTATGTAGAAAAGTAGATTAAGGTACAGGCTTTTATGTAAAAATAAAAATATTGAGATATCTTAGCACGTCTTTTTTAATTTCAAAACGGTACTTACTTAAATAACACGCTTCGTGTAACCCCGAAATGGGGGACTGTGTTTCACGGACATGATACAAGATTTTTTTTTTGGGCGGGGGCATAATTAAAACGAAGGCCTTTATCGTTGCGGTGGAATGTTCTGTCACCAACTTTCTCCTCCGAATGCGCAGATATTTTTTTGTCGCCGCCGTACATAGGGGGAAACGGTCATCATAGTAAAATAAGGAAAATGAGAGCTCGCACGGGAAGATACAGATGTTCTTTTATTCCATGCACTGTTCGAGATTGGAATAACAGAGAATTATTGTGAATATAGTTCGATAAACCGTTTCCCAGCCACTTAAGGGTGATTTGCAGAGTATCCATGTAGATGTAGATGCAGACTTCTACTCAAATGTTGAGTGATTCGCCGGTCACTCCAACCGCTGGTCTCTCTCAAACGCTGACGTCTGTATAATTTGTTCGCACGTCTGTCGGCGAATCATAGCTATTGTCCAACTGAGTACACTGTATGAAGTTCACGAAAAGATTATGACCTGGCATCGACTTATGCTCTGATTACTATTCATGCCAGCTGCGAAGTGAAATTGCGCTGTAGCTTCACACATTCATCCTTCGGGCGCCAATGTCTACAGTTTTGCATTTTACCTCGATACATGTATCAATATCAAACTGTGACCAATTAGTATAACTTCCTCGCGGTGCATCGTTTCTTTTTATGTGTAAAGAGTGTATTTCCTATTGATCTTGATGCCCTAGTATATAAAAGGATACCAATCTGCTGCAGCAGAGAGTTGTCAGTCGGTTTTTTTTTTTATAATAGGCCTGATATAACAGAACAGAGATGGTTTTAAGTAACATTAGTTAATTTATTCAAAATCGCCACAAGAGGGCCAGAGTGATAAGAGATATCTTTGTATGTATAAGGATTTAAAAGTCAGTCTGTAGTATTATCTCTGATACATGTAAGTAACTAACTCTTATCGGGGAAAACAGATTCCAAATGAATTGCCAGTTTTCCAGTCGCGTGCTGTGGAAAATTTTCCCAGTCGGACGCCACTTAGGCATTAACTTTCACAGATCAAACTATTCGACAGAAAGAAACAACAACGAACTATATCTGTCAGCAGAAATATGTTGTTTAAACATTGGTATTGTGAAAAAATATAATTATGCGTTTAAGTGAGGCAACAAGATTGATATAAATGACTTATCTTACATCAGACGACTGACAATCAGAACAATTTTTATTAAAAAGTAACGGAAGAAGCGTTCTCAGTAAAATTCACTGAAAACTATGGTGGCGTATATTAGAACTACTTTGAACACTTCTCAGCAAGCAGGAGTTCTGTTCAGGGCAAAAAATATGCAGCGGCTACTTCATCCGCCCTAGTTGCTTCTACCCACCTCCTTCTAATGATTGACTCTTTTTAGTAACGTACGATCTTGGTATTCCAACAGTAAACTGCTTCCAGAAGCGCGACGCCTCTCCTGTAGCATCTGGCACTGGACTTGCGTGACCACCTTCAACACACTTTAGCGCCTACTGAACGAACCTGTGGCGAAATACGCTGTTCTTCTGCACCTACGTATACCTGACTACTCTGCAGTTCACACGTAAGTGCCTGGCAGAGGGTTCATCCAGCCACTCTGAAACTATTTCTCTACCGTTGTACTCTCGAACAGGGCACAGGCAAAACGAAAACTTAAAATTTTCAGTGCGAGCTTGAATTTATCCTGTTTTATTACAACGGTCATTTCTCCATGTGTAGGTGGGAGTCAACAAAATATTTTCGCATCCGGCGGAGAAAGTTCGTATTTGAAATTTCATGAAAAGACCTCGCCGCAACGAAAAACCCCTACTTTGTATTGCGACAATACAAAACGAGCTGCCCTTCTTTGCTCTTGTTCGATGTCATCCGCGAATCCCATCCTATAAGGATCCCATACCGCATAGCAACTCTCCATAAGACGACGGACAAGCGTAGTGTAGGTGGTCTTTTTAATAGATCTGTTGCGACTTCCAAGCGTTTTGTCAATAAAACGAAATCTCTACTTCTCCTTCTCCGCAACATTTTCTGCGTGATGGTTCCAGAAAATAGAGGTTCATTGCAAATTTAAACGTTGCCAAAGCCTCGCAGACAAGCAAAAATCAAACGAAGCCAAAATTAGTATAAGGAGAGCCATGCGTGAAGCGTTAACAGCTTCTGAAGTAAAATTCTCTCTAGCGACTTGACAGGAAATCGTAAGATGTTTTGGTGCTACGTTTAATTAATAAACAGATCAAAGGATCTTCCCAGACCCTTGAAAGACATTTATGTACCTTGCACTTCTTTCACTTATTTACGATTTACGATAATGTAGCCGGCCGAAGTGGCCGAGCGGTTCTAGGCGCTTCAGTATGGAACGGCGCGACCGCTACGGGCGCAGGTTCGAATTCTGCCTCGGGCATGCATGTGTGTGATGTACTGAGGTTAGGTAGGTTTAAGTAGTTCTAAGTTCTTGGGGACTGACGACCTCAGAAATTATGTCCCTTAGTGCTCAGAGCCATTTGAATCATTTTTGAACGTTATTGTGGTCATATTGTTATCATTACTAATACGGCAATAGCATGCCTGCTATTCTGCTGATTTTTTCAGTATGACAGCGTAATGAAACTGGAGAGAGGATTGGAGCAAGATAATTTTACTTTGTTTCCATATTCAGCAGTCTCCATCAGCTAGCCATGTTGCCTTTCCTTTTCCCGCGCTGACCTTTTAGGCCGGAAGCATGGGCCGGTAGTTTGAACGACTTGTAGAAGCCAAAGTAGTCGTTCTTCTCATTCTTCTAAGTAGTAGTACCAACCTAAAATTCAGTTCCTTCTGCTCTTTTGTCTCTGTAAAGAGGCCTTCCTGACGACTCCCTGACTAAATTCTATCCAATCCCGAATCCTTCCGCCAAGTCAGAAATGTCTGCTTGAACGGCAGCTAGTTCGGCGGCAGATCCGTACCCCCTGATTGGCCGGCGAAAAATGCGCCAATTCCCACACCCACAAGGCACGGCTCCGCTGGAGCAACGGCCGGTAGGCGGTTAGCAGTCGTGTGTAGACGGTGGGGAGATACAGAAGAAGACGGTTGCAAGCTGGTAAGCATGCGTGCTCTTGCTAGTTTCAGAAGTGGATTACATGTTATAGTGTTAGGTGATCTTTAATTTCGGGAGGATTTGCGCCTCATTGCTTTTATTTCGTCCTCATTTTGCTATTTTGTTTTTGGAGCTTGGACGGTTGCAGTATGCAAAACATACGTGGGACTCTCAGTCACCACGTTCGGTATAATTCAGCCACCCTCGTAACTACTTCTCCTTCAGCGAATGTCTTCCCTTCTCCAATACTCCGTGATACTAGTGAACATTTCATAACGGCCTTTGTATGTTAGGCTTTCCCTTCTTTGTCGCCCACGTCTGAACACGTGGTGAGTAGTTGTGCACACGATATCTAAACTGAACCAGAAGTAGCATGGCCACGTTTCTTGTTATTCATATTCGTAAATCAAGATGTTGCAGAACGAGTTTTATGAACTTTATTAGTTTACAGACGGGAGGCAGCTTTAACAACGTGCATCCACAAGTAGTCACAGTTTGCCTTTTCAATATATTTACGTATTGGCTATTGGATCCTATCTCTTACCTTTCACTAATTACTGGAGTAAATTCTTTTCTGAACGGTCAGCAGCCATCTTTCCTTGTCCCTTTCGAACGCTAGTATTGTGGGTGACTGCTGAATTTAGGACGTATCCCCCTACGCCCCCCAGTCTTGTATTAACGTCCATAGGTAACAAGATATGTATACTCAATAATTATCCTTTGTTTGTACAAGCGTAATTGCGATTTATAATAATTTGTGGTGCTTTTAGTCCGAATTTCAATGAAAAGGGTTAATCCCATTTATAGAGATATCAAGGAAAAGCTAGCATTGCAAGGCCCCCTACTGAAAATTCTTCTCTTAAGATGATAAAATCAATTGTAAACCCAAAGATTAGTTTTTGTTTGTTTTTGGTGGATATTTTTTATGTAGTCAGATAGACGATCCTTGGACAAGGCCCTAATCCTTTCTGATGCACCGACGACTCTTGTATGTGGTGATCTGTATGAAATTCAACCCAGTGTAGATAAGAGATAGTCACACTGGTAGGGCAGTTGTGAGCAAAATCCACGTTATGTGGTGAAAAGGTAGGCCCTGCTATTCGTAATCCCTTTTAATGAGCAAGGCACCTCTGTTACACCCTTTGTGACAGTAATGGCAATGAAAGGGAGGACGGCACAGAAAAGAGTAAAATAACGAGTGTCACTCTCGAAAACAGTTTCAGAGTGGAATATCGCATTGTAGTGCTACCATAAATCAGTCCACCAACTACAAACTGGCTGATATATAAATAAGTAAGTATGACATAGAAAAGCGACAGAGATCGCCAAACAGAGGGAAGATCACTAGACCTGACGGGATACCAACACTATTCTACATAAAGTATGTCAAAAACTTGCCCCTCTTCCAGCAGCATTACACTGTAGGTCTTTAGAGGAGCGAAGTATTCTTAACGATTGGAAAACAAGCGCATGTCATTCTCGTTTTCAGAAAGTTTCATCGAACAGACTCAAAAAGGTTCACCACTACATCTCTGACGTCAGTCAGTTGTAGAGTTTTTTAAGACGTTTTATGATGACATTTCGAGAGACCGAAAAATCTCCTCTGTATAAACCAACATGTGTTCCGAAAACAACGGTAGCGTGAAACCCAGCTCGCTCATATGGTGGAAGCTGAAGAAATGAATTAAAATTTTTGCAATGACGTGGACTTCAACCCAGGTCTCCTTTCTTAATAAGTAGGTAAGTTAGCCATTACGTAGTTGCACGGACTATCCTATTCTAATGCGCTCTTTAACAAAAAATTCAATTCACATCTTCAGCTAATTTTCCACTTCTTAGTTTGTCACTGATGATGCGAATTTAAGTTCTTGTTAGGGAGGACATTGGACTAGGAAGCAACTATGTTAATTATAATGCTGTGGTGGTCATATAGCTAGCACACCTACCTAGTAAATAACAATGGGTTCAAGGCCAGGCTATGGTACATATTTTAATTCATTTTTTCAGCTTTCATCATTATCCTAGATTAATATGACACTCAAATGTCTCGAAGAAAATGTTATTATACCAGCTCGCATAGTTTGACCATGAGAACCAGCAGATAGGTGCCGCGTTCCTTGACTTCCGGAAGGCGTTGGAGACAGTTCGACACTGCACCCTAACGATCAAAATACGAGCATATCGAATATGAGCCCAGCCATGTGATTGGAGAAAAGAATTTGTAACAAACAGGACGTCATTCTCAATGGAGAGAAGTATTCACGTCTAAAGTAACTTCGGCCATACTCAAAGGAAGTATTATAGATCCATTAATTTTCACAATACATGTAAGTGACGTAGTAAACAACATCGGAAGTTCCGTTAGGCCTTTCGCGGGTGATGCACTTCTATACAGGAAAATTGCAACGCTGGAAAATTGTAGCGAAAAGCAGGAAGACCTGCAGAGGATCAGCGTACGGTGCAGGAAATGGCAACTGGATGTCAACATAAACAAATAAAATGCACTGCGTATACGCAAACGGAAAGACCCATTATTGCGTGATTACATGCGGCTGCAGAAAAATCACTGGAAGCTGTTAATTCCAGTATGCAGTATGCGTACGGAGCTGTTTAAAGAGGAGCGACCATATAAAACTAAACGCAGGAAAGGCAGATTCATTGGGAATATCCTCTGGAAATGTACTCCATCAACAAAGGAGGTGTCTCACGCTCGATCAATACTTGGATACTGCTCGGCAGTATGATATCCAAACCGGATAGGATCGATAAAGGAACTAGAGCAAATCCAGAGAAGAGTAGCACGCCTCATTACAGGTTCGTTTCATAAGCACGAAAGCGTCACGGGAGACGATCAGCCAGCTCCACTGTCAGACGCTGCTAGAGGGACATTCTGCATCGCGGTGTCGTCTACTGTTAAAGTTCCGAGACGGTGCGTTCCTGGAAGAGTAAACCAATATAATGCTTCCTCCTACGCATATCTCGTGAAAAGTCCATGAATATAAAATTGGAGAGAGTCCAGCCCACACAGAAGCCTACTGGCATTCGTTCTTCTCACGAAATGTTAGCGACTGGAACAGGACTGATGTGGAAGTGACAGTGTACCCTCCGCCACCACCGCAAGGTAGGCTCTAGATGTGAATTTCAAATACTACTTCAATTGATAATAAAATGAAGTAGAAATTTCGGTGTATGTGGTTGTTCTGGTTAGTATGTACTGTACATATTAGGAAAAGCTCTTTTGGCTCTACTTTCCTTGCAACTATCTCGTGGAAAAGAACGAAAAAATAAATCCTATTGTTACATTGAGATAGGCGTATTCAAATTATTCGTGAAAGCCTTACAAGAATGGGAAGAATATTTCATCTCTGCGAGAAGACTCATTGAAATTGTAAAAAGGCGTAATTGCAGGATTAGATATTTGGGAATGATATTACATTCCATCTCTAAATAAAAAAATGACTGAGAGAAAGGGAGGCTTGTGTACCACTCAAGTTCGTTGTTACTAAGCTTTTACTCAAGAAAACGACCCACATAACATTTCCGCTGAAGGCAGCATGCCAGTACAGTTCTAGAAATTAGGCGCATTGATGCGAGATTTTGAACAGTCAGTTTGATTTTTGTCCTGAAAATCTGAGTGACGTCAGTGAGGAACGAACTGAGAGCTTTCATCAAGAGATCCGAGTGGTGGAAAGATGGTATCAGAGCCTCTGGAATACCAAGATGAGGGAGATTAAGGTTGGTCACACTTCCGGGACGGACAACAGCCAATACATCGAACTAGAAAAGTTGAAGTGCCATGGAACGTGGCTCTGTGGAAATTAATCAGTCATGGGGATAAAATTCTATAAAATTCTCGCAAGTACACGTCTGTACCTAAACCTGGTCTGAACTTCTACATAGTGCTGAAAGACAGACACTAAATATGCTGACAGCCAACGAAGATCTAATCGTTTGAAATGTGGATTTGCTGTAGAATGCTGAAAATATCGTGGGCAGCAAGGATAACAAACACAGAAGTATTGCAACGAATAATGCGAACAGCGTGAAAAGGAGAAAAGCTGCGCACTTAGGACATATTTAACAGAACACCACGACCATATTTTCCAGTTGATAATAGAAGGCAACTTGAAAGATAAAAGAAGAAAAGGTAAAAGAAGCATGTCTTGTTTAGATAATACAAAGAATGGACATCATTACCAAGTGCAATTGAAAGAGAAGATCACTGCATGTTAGATGCTACAATGTGAAGAATAAAAGCAAATAGAAGTCAATCGACACATCCTTCTTGTGGAAGACTGCTGACTATGCAGGATGTTTCAGAAGCGATGGGCAATAATTCAAACATGAAAAGTGCAAGCCAAAAGTATCTAAAAAGCTCCAGTAAATATGGGTCCGCAGATCAACCGTTGCCGAGGTATCGCATTAATTCTAGTTGTATACCAAATCCCCTGGATAAATTGGTATTTACGGTGGTACTGTATCTTTAACATGAGCACTGTTGCTCTAAAGCTTTTCATAACTATTTACTCTATGTAATGTAAAAATTTTTTTACTTCTAATGAAGGCTGCCTTCGAGCAACTGAAACCTAGGTAAAGTTGAAAATTTTTTACCTGTGCAACCGAAGAGCTGTATTTTCAAGTAATATTATAAATTTCGTCTACTGTTGCTGCATTATCGGCCATGTTCAGAATTGTAAATAGAAAAAGGTTATTTTTCGCTGGATGGCGTAATGATATATGTGTATCTCACCTCGGGGTACATGGCTCGAAGCTAAGAATTGCTATCGAACGCAGAGTGTTTCTTCGGGTCGAAATGGAACTATTAACTGAGGAAGTGTAGGTGAGTATTTAGACGAAAGTCAGTTTTGCTACCTCGCTAGTGTACGGACGTAATGTGTACGCCGAAGCACGGCGAAAGCGGACAGGCGCCACACCTAGAATGTCACGCCCTCACCTGCTCGAATTTGTCTGTAATGCAACCGCAACACAATTACCCCGCAATCAGTTACTCGGTGCTCGCTGTCGGATTTAATGTGACGGAGTAATAGGAGGAACTATTAACTAATTAATTAATTAAGTAATCAATCAATCAGTCTCTGTAGGCGCCTATCAAGATGGCGGCGCCCTCGGCGCACGCAGACACACACACACACACACACACACACACACACACACACACACGTGGGGGGTCGCTCCCGCCGTGCCCTAGTGCTACGCTGTGCGGCGCCGCGGTGTGTTGTGGTGGGCCATCATCCAGTAATGCGTCCCGGGCGACCGAGCAACATTGCGAGTATCCAGTCCTCCGCCCCCGCATCGCGCCCGGTGAATGCCTAATGCGCCGAACAATTACAGCTAACCCGATGCTCTCCCAAACAGGCCGAGAGGAACACCGCCAAATGAGACGACCGTCATTTGGCGCAATCGGAGAGCCGCTCTGGCTACGTCTGTTTGGCCGGTACGCACACTCGGCTGCCGGCTCCAGACCACCCACACTGCTTCTGGAGGTCCCCTGCCACCATCCCCAGTAGGTAATAAGAGTCTGTAACGTTCCCCATTACTAAGTGATTAATGCGAATTGACTGCGCGTGATTGCTTCAGCCTAACAGCGACATGACATTGCCACCCTTCGTCAGTGTGAAGAAGAATTACACGATCTGTCTGCTGCATGGATTGAACAATACAATGAGTACAGAATAAATCGAAGAAAGACGAAAGGGATGAGAAGTTGTAGAAATGAGTACAGCCAGAAACTTAACATACGATTGGTGATCACAAAGCACATGAAGTTAAGGAATTCTGCCACCTCGGTAGCAAAACAACCCAGTACGCACAGAGCAAGGAGGACACAAAAATCAGACGACTAAAACTGGAAAATATGGCATTCTTTGCCAAAAGAAGTTCACTTGTATCAAACATAGGCCTTAATTTGAGGCACAAACTTCTGAGAATGTACGTTTAGAACACAGCATTGTACGATAGAGAAACATGGTTGGTTGGTTGTTTGGGAGAAGAGACCAAACAGCGAGGTTATCGGTCTCATAGGATTAGGGAAGGAAGGAACCATCCCCGCATTTGCCTGGAGCGATTTAGGGAAATCACAGAAAACCTAAATCGGCATGGTCGGACGCGGAATTGTACCGTCGTCCTTCCGAATGCGAGTTCAGTGGAGAAACAGGAACTGTCGGAAAATCGGAAAAGAAGAGAATCGAAACATTTGGGATGTAGTGCTGTAGAAGAATGAAAAAAATTAGGTGGACTGATAAGGTATGCAATGTGAGGAGGTTCTTCGCGGAAATCGGCGAGGAAAGGACTGTGCGGATAACAATGGACGTTAGGATAGAATATCTGTTAAGCCATTAGGGAATAACTTCCATGGTACGAGAGAGATGTAGAGGACAAAAACTGTAGAGGAATGCATCCATCAAGTAGTTGAGGACGTAGGTCGCAAGTGCTACTCTGAGATGAAGAGTTGGCACAGGAGAAGAGTTCGTGGCGGGCCGCATCAAACCAGTCAGAAGACTGATAATTGAAAATAAAGAAGAAAAATAACAAGTAATAGTGTTCCTGGATCTGGAAATAGGAATCGACAGTGTACGAAGTACTAGAGGAAACATAATGTTCCTGATTAATTAATTAAAAAAGTTCAGATACTGTATGGAAGTTGTGAAAGCAGTGTACAAGTAGCAGGTGGAAGATCAAAATGGGTTAAGACAAAGAGGGATGTTCAACAAGGCAGTTCGCATTCACTGTTACTCTTCATTACGCTTATGTGAATAATAATGTAATCTTCATTACGCTTATGGGCATAATCATGTAAGACATCAAAGAAGTAGAAAATGAAGATCTCAGTATTTCTGCTTTTGCCGATAACGTCGCCCTTTAGGGAGCAATGGAAATAGAAGTTTAGAGTAGACTGGACTACCGGAATTAAAAAAAAAATTCAAGAATTCAAATAGACTGTAAGACCAAGACAAGGAGAGTAGAACACTAACACCTTGTAACATCATACTGGAAGCAGAAAAGACTGAATGTGTGAAAAGCTTGACTTGACCCGGCAGTGTCATATCAAGTGATAGAAGTACCAGCCTAGAAGTTTTAAACAGGGTAACAGAAGGATCCGGCGACTCCCACCAAGTACGAAACCTAATGTGGGACAAAGGAGTCCGCTTAATAGCTAAAGAGGCTACGTATAAAACTTGTCTCCAGCTAGTCATTACGTGTGGTCTGGAGACCTGTGTCATAAATAAGAGAGAAGAAAACCATATACAAGCCTGTGGAATAAAATCCTTAGGTCAGCTCTGCAAAAAGGCAGTAGAGATAGAGACAGGGACGAATACGTAAAGATCTCAAGAGCAGAGGCGTAACGTGGGATGCAGTGGAGAGAGAAAAACAATGCCATGACAGAAATCAGTCGAGGCATATCGTTTACACAGTTCCTGCTCGGCTCGCTGGATGGAAATCACGATGATGAAGATGATGAATAGTAACAAGAAAATTGTAAGGGGATCGTTTCCGAAGAAAATTACCAGTTAGGGGCGAGACGTGTACAACGCTCATCCATAAGAATAGCTTAGTACACTTCCTATGCTATCTTTTTACTTAAGTTTTGATAAATATACGCAAAGCAGCGCAGTTACATGCAGTGAACTACGAAACGAAAGGGTCACCACGAAATTTCAATATTCCTCAACAAAATTGAAATTGAATAATTTAGATGTAATTAACCGTTTACCAACCCAGTTGGACAATATCTGTTCAGTACCTCGACGTTAATTAGAGCATCAGTGATTATATACCTGGTTAACTAAGTGTAAGAGTAGGATAGACGTAGGGGACTGTGGCTGCGTCACAGGAGACAATGACAGAGTGACACAAAGAGATAATGACTATGAGTTGGCCTGAATAAGTGAGTAAGAAAGGGCAGCTGGAAATGGGGAAGAGGGGAGGGGGGGGGGGGGGTGGAGCGACTTATGGCAATGAATTAGTGGGTGTATGAGTGAATTGCCGTTAGGGGAGCCTGTGGAAGTTTGAGGTATGTTGCATCTTAAAAAATAGCACGAATATGTTCACATGCCAAAATTTTTCGGAAAATTTTTAAAGTGCTAAGGAGGGTAGTGTGGTATCACATATCGATACCACCCCACTGAGGGTTACAGTTGGCAACAGAATTGCTAGTTTCCATCTGACATAGGTAGCTGTCGGGTGGGATCTGGTAGACCCAATGGTGAGTTCCCACTGAGCCACGCCCTTCAGCGCCTCTGGTCTATGAACGGCCTCTGCCGCCCCAGTACAGGACAGCAGGTGGCAGCTGCTTGCTCACTCACACTCGGGGCGTCTTCACTACGACACCATCGTTTGTACTTAGTACAGTGGGCCTCTTCCTTCTTAACGTTGTCATGGCTGGACTCTATTTCTTGTTGCAATATTTATAATGAGTCTTCATACACTTGGGGAAATACAAGCTGAGTAAATCTACTGTTTGTTGTATTAACTTGGTTGCTAGTCATTTCTGCTGCTGTGCAACATTCCTATGGCAACAGTTTCTGTGCCACTCTGTGGCCCAAATCTCTTTATCCTTTTATACGAAGTCTTACACAACATGTAGAACGAGGCAATTCGTACCGTTTCTAGTGGTGGTGTAATAGTTTACATACCTGTGCAGTAAGCAAAGAGACCCAGGTTCAAGTCACGGCCACAGCACAAATTTTAATTCATTCCTTCAGAGACTCAAGGAAAATTTAATTATATCAGATCTATAAATCACGTACACCTAACAATACCACCACTTGCAAAATAGGTTAGAAATCAGATTAATAATGTTGCTCACGCAGCTTATGTTCGCTTTATCGGGCAACATAAAAGTTATTGACTGTGGATGGTATCGTCAGACTGAAAATAATGAGGTCGCTGTAAAAAAGTCATTAATTTTGGCACTTATCTTGAATGGATTCCCACGTAGATTCCGCTGAAGTTATTATGGCTCATCTTGTTCATTCTAGGGTGATTCCACTTTGACTGCTAAAAGGTACAGATCTGTATTTTAGCAATATTCGAAGACATAACAAATGCGTTTTTCAAAACTTCTTAATAATCAAACCATCCCAGATCAGAACAATGGTATGGTAGAAATAATTTTATACTCGGTGTTCACGATCCACATTTTTATTAAACTTCTTGTAAACACACATAGACTTCTTCTTAATTGTCACATAATCAAGAAAACAGTTTTGTATCAATATTCATATATTTAATTTCCACTTTAACCAAACACAAGACTTGACTGTTATTTTACAAAGGGAAATAACAACTTAAGTTCTGCAAAGTGAAACAAAGAGTGCTCTGTGCGCATTCGCGCCAAAACGGTTACAAGTAAGTCAAAGATTATGACCGTATCACAGAGATGAATACACACAAGAACTATATCACTGTAATATAACGATACATCGGAGTACCTATACATTAGTAAAACCAAATGTGAATATTGTCATAAAAATATGTCTGTTACTTCACAGAAAAGTAGTACGATATAACTGGTATCGAGAACTGGGATTGGAGTGCTGTCATGGTCATGTAAATACAGAACCATTACAACCTGAGGTACAGGCTTGACTTTCCCATTAAGTCCAACACTATGGTGCTATTCCAATACTGGAGAGCCTCAGCAATGGTGACAATGTAAGAAGGGGAATATAAGCTAAATACGTGAAGGGTATTAGTAGTCAATGCAGATATGCATTTTTGTGCTCTAACAAGGGAACCTCCCCATCGCACTCCCCTCAGATTTAGTTATAAGTTGGTACAGTGGATAGGCCTTGAAAAACTGAACACAGATCAATCGACAAAACAGGAAGAAGTTGTGTGGAACCATGAAAAAAATAAACAAAATATACAAACTGAGTAGTCCATAACATAGGCAACATGAAGGAGAACGTGAGCTCAGGAGCGTCGTGGTCCCGTGGTCAGCGTGAGCAGCTGCGGAACAAGAGATCCTTGGTTCAAGTCTCCCCTCGAGTGAAAAGCTTAATTTGTTTATTTTCATACAATTATTATCTGTCCGTCAGTCCGTGCGATGCGAGGTAACTGCGCCGTAGTATGGGGACGCTACACCTAAACAAACATCGAAACAAAACATATGTTTTGACAGAGCACAGGGAAAATTGTGTGGCTGTGAAACTGTTGCATTTATTTGTTGCAGTTTATGTGACAAACTCTTATGTTTTCATCACTTTTTTGGGAGTGATTATCACATCCCCAAGGAAACCTAAATCGGGCAAAGTGGAAGAATCTTTTTATCCATTTGCCAAGTGTACAAGTTAGGTGGGTCGACAACATATTCCTTTCATGTGACGCACATGCTGTCACCAGTGTCATATAGAATATATCAGACGTATTTTCCTGTGGAGGGATCGGTTGACCTATGACCTTGGGATCAAATGTTTTCGGTTCCCATTGGAGAGGCATGTCCTTTCGTCTACTAATCGCACGGTTTTGCGCTGCGGTCGCAAAACACAGACATTAAACTTATTACAGTGAACAGAGACGTCAATGAACGAACGGACAGATCATAGCTTTGGGAAAGTAAACTTTTCATTCGCGGAAAGACTTGAACCAAGGACCTCTAGTTCCGCAGCTGCTCACGCTAACCACGGGACCACGGAGCTCCTGAGTTCACAGTATCCTTGATGTTGCATATCTTGCCCATGGACTATTCAGTTTGTATATTTTGCTTATTTTTTCAAAGTTCCACACAACTTCTTCCTGTTTTCTCGATTGATCAGTGTTCAGTTTTTCAAGGCCTATCCACTGTGCCAACTTAAAACTACACTCCTGGAAATGGAAAAAAGAACACATTGACACAGGTGTGTCAGACCCACCATACTTGCTCCGGACACTGCGAGAGGGCTGTACAAGCAATGATCACACGCACGGCACAGCGGACACACCAGGAACTGCGGTGTTGGCCGTTGAATGGCGCTAGCTGCGCAGCATTTGTGCACCGCCGCCGTCAGTGTCAGCCAGTTTGCCGTGGCATACGGAGCTCCATCGCAGTCTTTAACACTGGTAGCATTCCGCGACAGCGTGCACGTGAACCGTATGTGCAGTTGACGGACTTTGAGCGAGGGCGTATAGTGGGCATGCGGGAGGCCGGGTCTACGTACCGCCGAATTGCTCAACACGTGGGGCGTGAGGTCTCCACAGTACATCGATGTTGTCGCCAGTGGTCGGCGGAAGGTGCACGTGCCCGTCGATCTGGGACCGGACCGCAGCGACGCACGGATGCACGCCAAGACCGTAGGATCCTACACACTGCCGTAGGGGACCGCACCGCCACTTCCCAGCAAATTAGGGACACTGTTGCTCCTGGGGTATCGGCGAGGACCATTCGGAACCGTCTCCATGAAGCTGGGCTACGGTCCCGCACACCGTTAGGCCTTCTTCCGCTCACGCCCCAACATCGTGCAGCCCGCCTCCAGTTGTTTCACGACAGGCGTGAATGGAGGGACGAATGGAGACGTGTCGTCTTCAGCGATGAGAGTCGCTTCTGCCTTGGTGCCAATGATGGTCGTATGCGTGTTTGGCGCCGTGCAGGTGAGCGCCACAATCAGGACTGCATACGACCGAGGCACACAGGGCCAACACCCGGCATCATGGTGTGGGGAGCGATCTCCTACACTGGCAGTACACCTCTGGTGATCGTCGAGGGGACACTGAATAGTGCACGGTACATCCAAACCGTCATCGAACCCATCGTTCTACCATTCCTAGACCGGCAAGGGAACTTGCTGTTCCAACAGGACAATGCACATCCGCATGTATCCCGTGCCACCCAACGTGCTCTAGAAGGTGTAAGTCAAGTACCCTGGCCAGCAAGATCTCCGGATCTGTCCCCCAATTGAGCATGTTTGGGACTGGATGAAGCGTCGTTTCACGCGGTCTGCACGTCCAGCACGAACGCTGGTTCAACTGAGGCGCCAGGTGGAAATGGCATGGCAAGCCGTTTCATAGGACTACATCCAACATCTCTACGATCGTCTCCATGGGAGAATAGCAGCGTGCATTGCTGCGAAAGGTGGATATACACTGTACTAGTGCCGACATTGTGCATGCTCTGTTGCCTGTGTCTATGTGCCTGTGGTTCTGTCAGTGTGATCATGTGATGTATCTGACCCCAGGAATGTGTCCATAAAGTTTCCCCTTCCTGGGACAATGAATTCACGGTGTTCTTATTTCAATTTCCAGGAGTGTAAATCTGCGGGGGGTGCCATGGGGAGGTTCCCTTGTAAGAGGACTTTTCCTGCAGTTTCGTAGTTCCAGCCGTGCGATGCCTGACAGGCGGGGGTCGCTGTGCCTCGGCGGTGCTGTGCTGTCGCTGCTGAAGTGAGCCACGCCGCGTAGCGCCTAGACTACTGAGCGGCGCGGCCACTCTGCTGCTGCTACTGCCGCTGCCTCTGCCGGTGACGCCGCTGCTGCCGTATCGATTGCGGTATTTACGCTCGCGGCCGCCGCAGGCCGGCGGCGCGGCCTGGCCCTACCCTGCCCTGCTCTGCCCTGCCTGCTCGCCCGGCCGTTCAACCCTGGGGCCTACGGGTGGGGGTGGGGGTGGGGACGGAGGTGGGGTAGTGTTGTGGGGTGGGTGGAGAGGCACGGCCCGCGGTTCACGGCCACTGTGCCCTCTTTAAAGACCGCACCGAGGGCCACTAATAGATCGCAACGGGACCCGCGCTTCCACAGTACCGATACCAGTTGACTCCTCTCTCTACTCCGGTAACAAGTTTTCTCCCACCACCCTGAAAGGTGTCCACCCTGTTGCTGCTGAGGTCTCCTGTCCGAAGATTTGATGCTGCACTCTGCCCTGTGCCGGTCTCTTCACCTCCGAATAACTACTGCAATTTGCAGTGAGATAGCGACAGTCATGGGAAAGCGACGTGCACGTATACAGATGGCAGTTTCGACATAGGATTATACAGCCAACCGGTTGCACGTAACTAGTAGATACATTGACCTCTGTTTCGACACCATTAGGGGCGCCTTCGTCAGGCTGAAAATTCGATAAATCGTAATATTACATTGCAAAAAACCAGAAGCAGTCTAAAAAGTTGTTCCCAGCTGGTCACACGTGGCAAACGATAGAATGTTTTATTTCGCTTTTGATTTGAGCATAGGTGCTCAACATATTGACCACTGATTTTTGACAATGTAATTTTACAATTTATTAAAATTTCATTCTGATTAAGACACCCCTGGTAGGTGCCGAAATCTATGTCGACACTGGCATACGGTTGCTGTATAACAGCCATGCACAAAATTATTGTCGTGTGAACAAGGTATGAAAGGGTAGTTGCAATTTGTCACTTCATCAATCTGTCGGCGTCAGTCAAACGACTGCGTGCGCCGTGTCTCGGATGACCTCAGAGAGGGGCAGGTACCTTCCTGTATCTCTTAGATTCCACGGAAGTAATTGTTTGCGTGCCGCCCGCAATGTTGACTAAACCGCGTGGCAAGGTGCGATATTATTCACCTTTTTTAAGGGTAGAAATTGACTTTTGTTGATTAGAAGTAAGAGAAACGGGACATTTTACAGAAATAAAGTTAAGTCTACTTTAATTACTGTGAAAAAGTTTTAGGTCGACTGTATTTAAACTTTGCTCACTAGAATTTTTTAGAATGGGACTGACGATAGAACATGACCTCGAACTGCCTCTTTACGACTTCTTGTAATTACTATTATTTACAACACAGTCTTGAAACTTGGTACAGGTGAATTAATTCATGAAATATGTGTTACAAATACGAATGTTTCCTAATCTGTTATGAATAAGGCTGTTTTCGTTCCAAATTTGGTTTTTAGGAAATATCTTGGAAATTAATGGAGATTGCTTGTTGGTGTCACCTATTTAATGTCTTTATATGTAACTGAGGTTACATACGAATTTTTATCTTTCGGGGTCTAATACCTAGCGCCCTTAATTTTTCTTAAAAACGCCGATTCTGACCAAAATTTTCTTCTGAGCAACTTGAGACGCATAACTTTTGACTGTAACATACATTTCCATATCCTGAACAATTCTTACCTTTGTTGTCTTATTATTCAGCGTCACTTATTTTTTTCGTAAGATCGTATATTTTGTCTAACATATTCATGTGATTACTATGAGACCTTACGATGTTAACGTTAATATACTGAAGCATACACTGACCAAGTATGGAAAAGTTATTTTCATTTTTAATTTCACTCTTAGATTCCACGGAAGTAATTGTTTGCGTGCCGCCCGCAATGTTGACTAAACCGCGTGGCAAGGTGCGATATTATTCACGCAGTCCTTTGTATGTTGAGGACAGGAACGCTATGATGATGTTGCACTGGTTGCGGTGAACTGGGGTAAGACCCTACACACTCGATCGCCTCTGTACCTCTTCCAGCGCTTGTTTCACCTCAGTGTGGCGTGTATTTACATGAAATTGAGTAGGTCTTCTGGTCAACTGGACCGATCATTGCTTATTTAACAAGGCCGATGGCCGAACAGCCACATATTTTGAGAACGGTACCAAAATTTATGTAGACAACCGGTTTCTGCATCTCACTACTGCCATTTTCAGGCCCCTATGCACGCCATCTATAGACAATCAGATATATCGATACTTTTGTAGGTGGAGCCATAAATATGTGGATTCCGTGAATTTGTTTTAGGAGTTTTTACATCGAAGATTTGACCACAGTTGAATTATGGTCAAGTCTTCGGAACAGAACCTCCTAAAACAAATTCACGGTATCCTGATACTGATGGCTCCATTTATACAAATATCGATACATCTCATTGTCTCAAGTAATAGATGGTTCAAATGGCTCTGAGCACTAATGAATTTAGCATCTGAGGTCATCAGTCCCCTAGGACTTAGAACTACTTAAACCTAACTAACCTAAGGACATCACACATACCCATGCCCGAGGCAGGATTCGAACCTGCGACCGTAGCAGTCGCGCGGTTCCGGACTGAAGCGCCTAGAATCGCTCGGCCACCGCGGCCGGTTCAAGTAATAGAACCCAGTATGTTGACGGCGAATGTTCATTGGAGACAGGGGTAACATTAGTAGCGTCTTAGGGAAGTGTGATAGGACAGTTGATATTTTCTACACATAAACGATCTGGCAGACAAGCTGGGAAGTAATATGCTGTTGTTCGCTGATGATGTTGTGGTGTACAGGAAGGTGTCGAAGATAAGTGATTGTAGGTTGATACAAGATTACCTAGAAAAATTACTAGTTGGTCGGATGATGGCAGCTGGCTCCTAATGTAGAAAAATTTAAGTTAATGCGGATGAGTAGGAAAAACAAACTCGTCAAGTTCCGATACGATATTAGTATTGTCCTGCTTGTCACAGTCACATCGTTTAAATATCTGGGTGCAACGTTGCGAAGCGATATGAAATGGAACGAGGATGAGAGGACTGTGGTAGGGAAGGCGAATGGTCGACTTCGGTTTATTGGGAGAATCTTGCGAACGTGTAGTTCATCTGTAAAGGAGACCGCATATAGGACGCTAGTGCGACCTATTCTTGAGTGCTGCTGGAGTATTTGGGATCCGGACCAGGTCGGATTAAATGAAGACATCAAAGCAATTCAGGAGCGAGCTGCTAGATTTGTTACCATACCAGTAGGTTCGATCAGCATGCAAGTGTTACGGATATGACTCGGGGCCTCAAGTGGGAATACTTGGATGGAAGGAGACATTTATTTTGAAGAACAGTACTGCGAAATTTTAGAGAACCAGCATTTGAAGCTGACTGCAGAACGATCCTACTGACTCCAACATACATTTTGCCTAGTGACCACGAAGATAATACTCGAGAAATTAGAGCTGATAAGGAGGCATACAGACAGTCGTTTTTCACTCGTTCTGCATGCGAGTGGAACAGGGTACCCTCCGTCACGCACTGTACGGTGGCTTGCGGAGTATGTCTGTAGATGCAGGTATACAGAGTTCGTTTCCGTTTGTTCTCTTTAGCAAAAGTCTCTGACCAAAGGTTTTTATATTGATTTTAATACAAGACAGATTTTTACGTAGTTATGAAGCTACGTGGGAGGCAATGTACATACGTATTTCATAGCTACTGTATATACAGGGTGGTCCATTGACCTGTGGCAGCGCCATCTAGCAAGCCAATCATAGAGCCATCTGGTTTCCCCCTTCAAGTTTTTTCGTTTTAATGCTTTTTTGTGAGATATTTGGCGCGGTTACTATCAATGGGCCACCCTGTATATGTATTGACATACTATAAATTAAAAAAATACAAAAATAGGGCTACGACAAGCTGGATGTTCCTTCCACTTGGTAAGAATGTAACCACTGAACATGGTTGCTGGAAGCGGCGGTCACAGGACTGTACGGTAACACGAAGACCGGGCTCCAGACGGCCCCTACCGAGAGGACAGGCCGGGCTGTTCGACGTTTGGATGAGGCCCATCGTCTGCTTCAGCGAAGCCCTCAGAGCCATTGGCTGACAGCCTAGGACTGCCGGGAGCTAATGCGGCAAAAACGTCACCTTTCTTTCAACGAACCCCATTTAAGTACCCGAATAGTCCTGTTAGCGCTTTTATATGGACTGCAGCAACACTACGATGCTAGCAGCATGTCTGTGAACATGTTCTATGTCTCTCGTTACATGTGTTCAATAAGGACTCCAAATACTGGAACAATGGTCTAAAATTTGTCTCACAAGTGCCTTGTAAATGGTTTCATTAACGGATGGACTGCATTTTTCCAGCATCTTTCCCACAAATATCTTCCATTTGCTCCCCTTAAAACTGAATTTACATGCTGTTCCCATGTCAGATCACTTTTTAATAACACTCGTAAATACTTAAAGAATGTGACAAGCTAAATATGTTCCCCACCAGCCTTGTCTATTGGGTTCTTTTTCTTTGTTAGAAGCGTTATACTACATTTCTTCCACATGAGGGGGGGGGGGGGGGGGGTACCTTTAATGACTTCAAGTCGGAGTTTTGCCAAAGTGTAAGGTGACATATTTGTGGTTTACTTATTCTAGGATTGGAGACAACTGTGTAACTTGAAATGACATGTTTAATGTCGCAATATTAGCACAAAAAGACATGCTTTTACACAGTTTTCAATGTGACAACAAAAACAGTTGTCAGGAAAACGCATCTCGTCAACATCAAAAAGTGAACTAATCCTAAACACAACAATATTAAATATTTACTCTCAGAAGTTTAAATTATCCTAAACACGACAATATTAAAGTTCAACTTGAAATTTCTTTACAAAATTGTTCCTACACTTATGTTATGATGTTGGTCAGTACTACGAAAATCGGCCGATTCCAGTTCAAAGTTCGGTACTACACTCCTGGAAATTGAAATAAAAACACCGTGAATTCATTGACCCAGGAAGGGGAAACTTTATTCACACATTCCTGGGGTCAGATACATCACATGATCACACTGACAGAACCACAGGCACATAGACACAGGCAACAGAGCATGCACAATGTCGGCACTAGTACAGTGTATATCCACCTTTCGCAGCAATGCAGGCTGCTATTCTCCCATGGAGACGATCGTAGGGATGCTGGATGTAGTCCTGTGGAACGGCTTGCCATGCCATTTCCACCTGGCGCCTCAGTTGGACCAGCGTTCGTGCTGGACGTGCAGACCGCGTGAGACGACGCTTCATCCAGTCCCAAACATGCTCAATGGGGGACAGATCCGGAGATCTTGCTGGCCAGAGTACTTGACTTACACCTTCTAGAGCACGTTGGGTGGCACGGGATACATGCGGACGTGCATTGTCCTGTTGGAACAGCAAGTTCCCTTGCCGGTCTAGGAATGGTAGAACGATGGGTTCGATGACGGTTTGGATGTACCGTGCACTATTCAGTGTCCCCTCGACGATCACCAGAGGTGTACGGCCAGTGTAGGAGATCGCTCCCCACACCATGATGCCGGGTGTTGGCCCTGTGTGCCTCTGTCGTATGCAGTCCTGATTGTGGCGCTCACGTGCACGGCGCCAAACACGCATACGACCATCATTGGCACCAAGGCAGAAGCGACTCTCATCGCTGAAGACGACACGTCTCCATTCGTCACTCCATTCACGCCTGTCGCGACACCACTGGAGGCGGGCTGCACGATGTTGGGGAATGAGCGGAAGACGGCCTAACGGTGTGCGGGACCGTAGCCCAGCTTCATGGAGACGGTTGCGAATGGTCCTCGCCGATACCCCAGGAGCAACAGTGTCCCTAATTTGCTGGGAAGTGGCGGTGCGGTCCCCTACGGCACTGCGTAGGATCCTACGGTCTTGGCGTGCATCCGTGCGTCGCTGCGGTCCGGTCCCAGGTCGACGGACACGTGCACCTTCCGCCGACCACTGGCGACAACATCGATGTACCGTGGAGACCTCATGCCCCACGTGTTGAGCAATTCGGCGGTACGTCCACCCGGCCTCCCGCATGCCCACTATACGCCCTCGCTCAAAGTCCGTCAACTGTACATACGGTTCACGTCCACGCTGTCGCGGCATGCTACCAGTGTTAAAGACTGCGATGGAGCTCCGTATGCCACGGCAAACTGGCTGACACTGACGGCGGCGGTGCACAAATGCTGCGCAGCTAGCGCCATTCGACGGCCAACACCGCGGTTCCTGGTGTGTCCGCTGTGCCGTGCGTGTGATCATTGCTTGTACAGCCCTCTCGCAGTGTCCGGAGCAAGTATGGTGGGTCTGACACACCGGCGTGAATGTGTTCTTTTTTCCATTTCCAGGAATGTATTTTTAGGATGACAATCAAGCCTAAGGTGGATGTTTAGTTACGTGACCAATCGAGCAAACGATTACCCAAGGTCGCTCGAGTTTACAGTGGACGCCAGCTGGTGAACCAACAAGTTTATGCATCTGAACGCATTATTTACCTTAAGTTGTGATGAGGTGTCGTCTGCTACGCCGCTCTCTTCCGCTGAAATTCCTATAAAACTAATTAAACTTTGCTGAATTTTCTAGCAGAAACTTTCCCTATGTTTCTCGTTATGCGAGAGAACATAAACTGATCCCTACTCTTAGATTGTGGCGATATACAACCGCTTGGTTGGAGCATCTGTATATTACAATGTCCTGTCAGCTTTTGCAAGAACTATTTGCTAATTGGCTGGTTCGTTTCTCCATGGCTGGAGCTAAACGATGCTACAGCTAATTTCCAGCTGGATATCAGCCACTGTGAACGCCGTGTTCACACAGATTACTCCTCTGCGTTGTACAGAGTGTAATGCACTCCGTTCTGCACATGACGGCAGTTCAGAGAAGAGTCCCCCGAAATTTCTGTCTTGTCTTACTCAATGACGAATTGTCTCCCCACCTGGGTTCTTTCGTTCTTCACGTCACGGCTTCTTTCGATCAATACGAGTGTTCCCCTTAAATTGTGGAAACTCCCTCTACCAACCGCAAGGTCTCTACCATTAAACTGCGTAGTAACTTTGGCTCTTTCCTCCTTCCTAGCGCGTTTCCACCAATCGGACGTTTTGCGCCCGTTCCAGTCACCTAAATGAGTATATTGACTCTCTCAAATGTGTATCACTCGCTGGACATATGATCGAAAATGCGTCACTGATCTTGTTTTGTATCCATTTGGAATGCCGAAGAGCAGTTATATAAAAGCTTACTTTCCTGTCCTCCCTCACATGGGCCGTTATACTCGCTCTCCCCATCTGAGTCACCTGATCGGTCGTTGACTTTCCGCTTGCGACACCCCTTTAAGTGGATTTCTGATACCCCCTGTAGCACGGCCTTGCCTCTGCGTCATCCCTCTGAATTCCAAACTAAAACGCCTCTCGCTGCTTGTTTCACCTTCCGCTCAAACATGCATTATAGGAACGCTGTGTTAATTACTGTCAATTGAATATCACCCCTTTTAGCATTACATACTGCTAGGCAGATTTGCTCATTACCGCCGAATTAAGTAAGGTGCCATATTCACCTTCCCATTGCGATGTATGTAAGGTGCGAATCTGACCTTCATTTATGCTGCCACCTTACGAAAGTTCTTCTAAAATTTTACGATTGTTCGACGACAACCCCTCGGTACATGACAGCGTCGTCACTGAAAATAATCTTACCTTTCTGCTCATCGTATATGATAAATTGTGAAATGTGGCAGGCTATTTTGCATAACTTTTTCCGTTGATCTGATGATGTGTCAGTATTTGGATGGTGATAACGAAATGGAACCCAATAGCCAAGTTTTATTAATGTTTATTGGGTCACAGTGACTATTCATACTGAACTGTTTCGAGCTTCATTTCTCTTCGTTTAATGCAGTGCTGGGTTATCATGTTTTCTGGATGAGCTCTCTGTGTGTGGGAAGGTACAGCACGCACAATTTGGGACAGGCGGGGCAGTGAATTTAGCGAGAAAAGCGGCCTCTTTGCCGTCAGTGAAGACTGGAGCCTCAGGTGTTTGTTTTGACAGAAGTCAAGACGCCATGGCGAGGCAAGCAGGGTAGCAGAGCACTGTGAATTTTATAACTGGGGCCTGGACAGTGGCTGAACTGAGGATGGGAGGCGTTCCAGCAGCGCTTTCTCATGTTTCGCAAGAACGGTGTCTTACTGTTTTCAAAAGAAACAGTGTTTTCCACAAATAATGGCCTAGGTTCATGAGCAGCTTTTTGATTTCACAGATCTGATGCAAGGTTGGTATCTGGTAGCAAAACTGTGTCTTTGGTAAATTTGTTAGTGACGTCACAGAGACAAAGCCGAAACTGCAGTACTTTACATGTAGAAAGGCAGTGTGTAATGTGAATGACTTTTTATAGTGATGTGGTGTCTTGGCTGGATTTTGTATGCTTGAAGGATCACCGCTATTTGGTGGCTATGTGTGTATTTTCCAGTGTTGGGGGGTATGTATGGTTTGGTGGAAAGAAATATTCTAATGCAAGATTCTGTAAAATTATTAAAGGTGGTGTACAGATGTTTTTTTGTTTTTTTGTTTGGGGTTTAAGAGCGCTCAACTACTGAGGTCATTAGCTCCCAGTCTCAATTGTAAGAGCACATAGAATCTAGTAAAACTCAAGGGGGGGGGGGGGGGGAACTCCAGAAAGTTCTTACAAAATGCAGATAAAATAAGAGTTAGATGTCTTTGGACAAGCCAGTCAAAGTAATAAAACGAAGAACACGAGCAGCTGCTCGAGCGTCATCAGCTAAAATATCCTGTAAAGTAGATGGCAGAGACAGGACAACACGAGATTGACTAAAACGGGGACACGACAATAAAACATGACCACAAGGGCACTGCGGGGCTGGGTCACCGGAGAGCATTTTACTGAGAGCCTCGATTTCCCCGAAGATGTCCTCGATGTGCTGGACAAAGAACATGGGCTTGGAGGTGGCGAACGTCCCCCCATCGGTCCGAGAACAGACTAAATAGCGGGGGAAGTACTTCGCCCCAAGCCGGTGGGCCTGTCCTTCCTCCCAGGGAGTGGCCAAGGGGGAAAGGGCAGAGGGCAGGAGAACCAGAACCAGAGACAGTACCTTTCTTTTTAAAAGCTGCAGATCGACCTGATACATGTTGACGTTTCATCTGCGAAACGTCCGCCCCGATACAACCCACTCCAACCAGGGGCTCTCCCCACGGGCGCCACCCAGCCTCAGCAAGGGCCACCTGGCAGGATGACCGTTGCCGGGAGTCCTGATGCCCCAAGGAGACGGGCATCTACTCCTTGGCCGACGTGGGGAGGGTGCAGCTCAGGTATCGGCAGTACGATCTCTGTGTTGTCAGGGGGCTACAACCTAGAAGGTACATGATGACCCCACCACAACGGGCTGGCTACCGTGCTGGATTTCGGGTGCCATGGAAAGTCCATCATGATCATAGGTGCAGATGGGGACGGACTATGGACGTAACTTGTGCAACCCATCAGGCGTTTAGGCCCAATTTGAGGAATAGTGGGTGCGATTACAACGCCGTTACAATGCTGAGTGCCAAGGTCTTAGTGCACTGAGGACCAGTGATACACCAAGTAAGGCGTCCTTCCCCAAAAGGCTCGTACTTCTGTAGAATTTTGAAAAATGGAGGTCAAACCCCAAGGGGGACCATCACATGGAAGGCCGAAACGGCTGAAACTCCTTTTAGTCGCCTCTTACGACAGGCACAAATACCTCGGGCCTATTCTTACCCCAGACGTGCAGGGGGAGGTGTACAGATGTGTAAGAGAGTAGGTGGAAATGGGTGGCCAGAGGTGCGAGCATCCTTAGATTTCGTTCGGTGACGTGGAGTTGTGTGCATCTTGAGCATGTCACCCACTTACTTCGGCCACGAACAATGGCGGTAAGAGGGATCCAAAGTTTTAGCGACGACGCCACCACCCTCGGCCTCCACCACAAAACCATCTGCACAATGGTGGCGTTCCTCGGGGTGAATAGTTACGTTGAGCATAATTGGCAGCACCAGCGTGACAGGGCATTTTCCTGCTCTGAACTATCGGAAATAGGCACGATAAACTGCCTCAGGTACAGCATTGCTGTGACGAATGTGTGGGGTTTTAATTACTATCTGGTTAGCAGCCACTGATTTTCGTTTGGGTTAACAAGACTTGAGAATACCATTACCGTGACTGAGGTATTTTATTATTAGCTCATTCCTGCTGCAAATCAACATACGCTTTTGTCTGCTAAGAACTTGTAAACCATTTCACAGTCCATTCATGATCTTTGTGAATCATTATCTTTTTGACGAATATACTGTTGTGTTACTCCATGGATTGTTTCTATTAAAGTACTACCATTCAAACACTGATGTGACAAAGGTCGTGGGATACTTCCTAAGGCAGGCCGGTGTGACCGTGCGGTTCTAGGCGCTTCAGTCCGGAACCGCGTGACTGTTACAGTTGCAGATTCGAATCCTGCCTCGGGCATGGGTGTGTGTGATGTCCTTAGGTTAGTTAGGTTTAAGTAGCTCTAAGTTCTAGGGGACTGGTGACCTCAGATGTTAAGTCCCATAGTGCTCATAGACATTTGAACCATACCTCCTACTATTGTGTGGACCTCATTTTGCTTGGCGTAGTGCAGCATCTAGGCGGGGCATGAACCGAACAAATTGTTCTAAGACCCCTGCAGAAATACTGAACCATGGTGCTTATACAGCCGCCCAGAACTGCGAAAGCGCAGGATATAGTGCACGAACTGACCTCTCGATTATGTGCCACGCATGTTGGATGGGAGGGCCGAATCTTTCACTCAAACACTACAGAATGTTCTTCAAACCAATCTCCAAAAATTGTCGCCCGATGACATGGCGCATTGGCATCCATAAAAATTACATCGTTGTTTGGGAACAGATCTGATAATTGTCTACAAGTTCATAGTATGAAGGCTTTCACGACCGGATCACATATCTTCTGGTAAACCTTCCGGGATGTAAGGTCGTGGTCCATGAATCTCTTCAGCTCCTAATGTTTCGTCCAGAGCTGCGCTGGACATCTTCAGAGGCTCACCGTAGGAGAAACCCCCCTCTGAAGATGTCCAGCGCAGCTCTGGACGAAACGTTTCATGGACCACGACCTTACATCCCGGAAGGTTTACCAGAAGATATGTCTACAAGTTGCTCAACATAACATTTCCAGTCACTGATCGGGTACAGCTGGACCGTAGGACCCAGTCCATTCCTCGTAAACACACGTGCATCACCAGCTCGCACAGTGCCTCGTTGACAATTTGGGTTCGATGGCTTCGTGGGGTCTACGCCACACTCGAACCCTACATTCAGCTTTTAACAACTGAAATCGGGACTCACCTGACCAGGCCACGGTTTTCCAGTATTCTGGAGGACAACCGACATGGCTGTGAGCCTAGGAGAGGGGCTGCAGGCGATAGCGTGCTATTAGGCAAAGGCACTCGCTTGGGTCGGCTGCTTCCATAGCCATTGACGCGAAATTTCGCCGTACTGCCCCAACGGGTACGGTTGTGGTACATCCCACTTCGATTTCTGCGGTTATTTCGTGCAGTGTTCTTTGACTGTTAGTAGTGGTATATCAACGCAAACGCCGCTGCTCTCGGTCGTTAAGCGAAGGCCATCAGCCAACACCTTCTCCTTGGTGACAGGTAATGCCCGAAATTTGGAATTCTCGGCATACCGTTGGAAATGTGAATCTCTATATATTGAATTCTCCAATGATTTCCGAAGTGGAATGACAAATTCGTCTATCTCCAATTTTCATTCCACGTTCAAATTTTGTTCAATTCCCGTCGTGTTAACTCAGCCACGCGTGGTTCGCGCTCATGCCATCTCTCATTTTACATCCTGTTTTTTTTTCTCTTTTTTTCGTGTTGCCACCTCATTATGTTAGTTTCAATTTCTGTTGTCACTGAGTTGCTGCTTTGTCTGCCCATCAGTGGCAGCTTCAGCGCCTATCGACATAGCCCTCAAGTGTTATCTTTGCTGCACTGCTATTACTTCCCGGTTGTCGTCTGTCATGGAGTGAGGTGTGACGTGCCAGAAGGGCAGTTCGGACCTTTCAGTTGTGGAACTGGAATGCGGCACTAGTTTAGTCGGGTTGGAGCAGCAGTGAAGCATGGATATCCATGGCTTGCCCGACTTTTGCCACAAGGCATCACTGGAGCCAGGGACGGTCTTTGTGGATCGTCGGTCGGTCGTCCTGCTGGACGACGTGAATTGGCTCGCCGATCGCTTATGGATTGGCTATGTGTATGTATCGACTCCCAATTTGTCTTTATGATTGCACAGCCACTGCTGAGTGTCTTTCAAGGCTTTGTGCAAGTGTTTGTCAAACTACGTGTGTTCAAATGGCTCTGAGCACTATGGAACTTTACTTCTGAGGTCATCAGTCCCCTAGAACTTAGAACTACTTAAACCTAACTAGCCTAAGGAGATCACACACATCCATGCCCGAGGCAGGATTCGAACCTGCAACCGTAGCGGTCACGCGGTTCCAGACTGAAGCGCCTAGAACCGCACGGCCACACCGGCCGGCAAACTACTTGTGTAGTTGGTGTCATTTCCACTGACAGCTCGTTTTAAATGTTGTCGGCGTACTGGCAGTGAGTCTGTCGGTTGGAGCAGATCAGCAAGCAAGTCTCCACGCGGAGTCGGCCGGGCATGCTGGCTGTCTCTACACAGTGTCGGAGCGTGTGGGGGCTGTTCCGAATGCTACGAGGTTCGTGGCTTGCCGACCCAGGACATGAAAGTTGGGTGGTGATTTAATTACCAAAGCCACGTCTGTTCACATTGTCCCCTTGGTTGGTGGTTCGCGTTGGGGTATTCCTGGGAGCAACAGCTATTTTTCGAGTTGGTGAAGATTTAGCCGCCGTGTGTTGGAACTAATTATATTTGTCGGTTTGAAATTCAAGTGCACCAGCGGAATTTCCTGCCTTGTGTCCGTTAGTGTTCTGGTTACCTGCCCTGGTCGCTGACGTAAATTCAGGCCGTGTCCTTTACTCACTTGTTGTTGCTGTCCAACATGGTGTTTAGTTTTTGACAGCTTAATGTATTTTTAGTTGTGGGCAGCTATGTCTGTAACGTTTTGGTTTTGGAATTCTCGTATACTGGTCTGTGGTTAGCAAGTCTTCTCGCTGGTGGGTCCCTGGCTGTCTCTTGGTTGTGTTGCCAGCGGATCGTGTATAGTTGGGCCGACTTCTTGTCTCACCTAAGCGAACGTTAAGGTTTCAAGGGCACACCGAGCCCCCTGGAAACTTCTGAGCGCGTTTGCCTATATTGCCTTCTTATTAGCGCTTAATTGTGTATTTTTAGTGGCTCATAGCCGATGGTTGGAATTTGTATGCTTGTAATTGTGTTTTTTTAAAAACAAAGGCCTTCAGCCGTTTTTAAAAGTAAGTATTTCTAAATTGCGCAAGTCTTACGCTGTCTGAAGATAAAGCTTGGGCCTTACGCCCGTTGAAAATTTATTGTAGTGTATTGTTTTTGAAAGCATCTACCTTCAGCCACTTTAAGTTTTAAGTATCTTACTTACCAAGTCTTACATGACTTGGGCTTAAATCTATCTAAGGTTAAAAGCTTTTGGCTTTCTGTCTTGGAAAAGTGGTTGCAGTTTTTTTTTTTCAAACAGAGGCCTTCAGCCGTTTTGAAGTAAGGTTTCTTCTTGGTCATAAAGCTTGGGCCTTCTGCCTGTTGAAAAGTTATTGTAGTTACGTTGTTTTAAATTTATGGCCCTTCAGCTGCTTTTAAAAACTTAATCTGACTAGTCAAGTATTACATCGCGGGGGCTTTAATACCATTTTAGGTTAAAGACTACAGCCTTGTGCCTAAAAAAGAAAAAAAAATTATAGCAGTTGTAATTAATTCATTGGCCTTCAGCCGTTTTAGAATTAAAGACGTTTTCAGTCGATAGTCAAGCTTACAAGTTGCGCTGTAATGCTTGGACAACTAAATAAAGAGGTATGTTTGGAGTGTAACTGATAGCCGCTCATTCTGGCCTCCTTCCACAATTCCTACTACTTGTCCTGTCCTGCGGGTTTAGCAGGGCGCTTCACTACCACGATCATGTCGGGACCCTTTCACATGGATGATCTAAGTGCAAATGACAGCTGAGCCAATGCACAGCCCTTTTCTACCGTGTGCACAAGGTGCTACCGCGATCTGCATACGTGCATATCGCTATGCCACGACTTCCGTCACCTCAGTGTGTTAAATAGTTTATCTGTGCAAATATCGATATTAGCATATATAGCTATGGCCTTAAATAATCCGCATTGGCCCTTTAAGTAATGCGCACCAACTCTTAGTTTAGTTTTTAAAGTTGTTAATTATTTATAGGGATCGGAATAGTATAACGCACGTAGAGAGTTTCACAATCGTTTCTGTAGACTGAGAACGTTAGAGATACTGCTACGTCCTCTCGGAGCAAAGCTGATGTTGCTTTCCTTGCTGTGGAACATTCAGTAGCGAGTATAATGTATTAGGCTGTAACGGTCAAACGTTCATCAACATAATCAGCTATCGATAAAGATACTACTCATCGTTTTATCTTGCAATTTGTGGTACAATGTTGAACGCCTCCCGGAAATCTGGGAAGAAGGAATCAAACTACATCTGTTGTTTGCAACATGTGTGTATGTATAAACTAGGCTGTGTTCCACACTAGTTGATTTTTCGGAATCCATGTTAATTCTGTGTGGAAAGCTAGTTTTACTCTATAAATGTCATAATTTATTAGAATATGCTTTACTATCCTACAAAAATCGGTGGTCAGCAATGTTGGTCTAATCTTTTACCTTTTTTGCAAATAGGACTAACCTGCCCTCACACAGTCTCGCAGTAATTCATTTCTACACGTGGGAACTTGTGTCAACAAACTGCCCCTCCCATCTCTGTCCAAATAAGAGCCTATTTTCTTTCTCTTTCCCTAAATGCCACGTTTTTTAAACATTTTATTTGCCTTTCAAATTGGAGAGTTTCATCTGGTTCTCCATTACAGTTACAGGTATGGCTCTAACGGTCATTCTGTCACTTAGTTTGTATGACATCCAGGAAACATTCTACTAGAAAAATTCTAAAAACTGAAATGTACATTTTAGACAGCATTTAGACAGGAGAAGTAACAGAACCAGAAAATGACTTTCACAGAGAAAGACAAAATATCAAGAACATTATATGACAAACATTTTACGTAAGGATCAAAAAATTACACCCACTTTGTTGATACATTATAGGGAATCACACATATGCTCCCAGGTTGATGAACGAAGTTTTCTGCGGCTTGTTCGTACAGTAGTAATCGAGACAAGGCGAACTCTCACTGTAAAGATATTTGTACAATAACATTAATAACAATGAATACCAGTTACACAGAAAGATAGTGGTGGTGGTGGTAAGTTCGTATGGGGCCAAACTGCTGAGGTCACCGGTCATCAGGCCTACACACTACTTAATCTAACTTGAAGTAACTTACGCTTAGAACAACACACACACCCAGGCCCGAGGGAGGACTCGACCCTCCGACGGGGGCAGCCGCGTTGCACTGTGGCAAGGCGCCTCAGTACAGGGAAGTAGCCTTCGGCCTTACGCTTTACTCAGTGGATCGAAGAAGCAACTACTGAAAGAAAACAAAAATTCCAGAGTTGAATTAAAATTCAAGGTGAAACGGTGTGAAAGCAAGATCCGCTGATAACACTGTTAACCTCAGTGGAAGCGAAGAAGAGGTAAATGACCTGTTGAACGGCATGAAAAGTCTAACGGCTATAGAATATGGACCGAAAGTAAACCGAAGAAAGAAATAATGACAATTAACAGCGATAAGCTTAACACAACACTCAGTGCAACAAAAGGGACGAAGAAAGGAATTCTGCTACGTTGACAGCAAAATAGCAAGTGACAGACGGGCAAAGCTAGGACTCCATAAAAAGCGGACTACCACAACCAAAGAGAGCATTCATGACCGATGAATTCTACTAGCGTCATGCATAGGCCTTAATCTGGGGAAGAAGTTGTAGCGAAACGTGGACTGCGGGAAAATAGGAAAAGAGTAGAATCGAACCGTTTGAGAAGCGGTGCTCCAGAGGAATGTTCAAAATTGAAAACGCCGACAAGAAGAGGGGACCGAATGATATGACATGTGTTGAGATATATGAGAATAGCTTCCATGGTGATAGGTAAGCAATAGAGGCTAAAATTGTACAGGAAGACAGATATTTGAATACATTCAGAAAATAATTGAGGACGTAGGTTGCGACTATTACTCTGAGATGAAGAGGTTGACACGGGAGAGGGATTTGTGGCGGGTCGCACCAAACCAGTCAGAAGACCTATGAAAAAAAAGTCATTCCTTGTTTCCACGGCACTGAAAGTCACGATTGGTCGCTTTTTTTTTTTTTTTTAAGACATGTGTTGAAAGTACTGTATGCTATGCAGTTTTATTCCAGGAGGTTGAAATTGAGGTTGTGAAGGACGACACTTCTAGTAAAACGTCGAGATATGTGAACAGAATTAACAAGCAGTGATAATAGAGTTTATTAATGACCAAAGTAAATTTTTATATCTGTGGTTTTTGACAAAGATCGTACGGTAAATTCTCAACACTTCTAAGATCTCAAAGAATAGGAAATTTTTCGACCAAACATTTATAAATGATAGCGTATGTTTTTTCTACAGTATATCAAACAATATTTATAATGTGATACATAGCACCGTTTTAGTTTAGCATTTGTGTCTGGTTACCATTCTGAGTATCAAACAAGCCACAAAGACTATTTTCCTCATTTTTAACACAAGTGATTTTTTAAGTTGAAAAAATTTCATGAAAAATCTTATTCATATATTTACATTCTCATGTATGCAGTGTCAGCTTGCTCTTTGTTCAAGTAGCGTCAAACCTAAAAGACATCTTCCTTTCAGATATTTTATCTCTCTTTTGGGAGAACACCCGTAAGAAAAAAAGTTCTCAGCCACCTTTTTCACTGTTTCACGAAAATCAAGCAGACAATAAAATGAAGATTAAGACGACGCAAATGCACAGTAACTAAAAATGAGTGAGCGGTGCAAGAATGCGTTAACCTTAGATATTAGCAGGCGATACGACTCCGCTGATTTGCGCGTGCACATACTACAGCATTCCCAGGAGTTTTTGTGCAATCAAAGCGTCTTTGGCGTCACAGAACGACTCTCGACGTGGCTGGCAGCTGATTTATACGCTGGCATCAGAAAGCCGACAGTGTAACTTAGGCATTACTGTGAGTGGGTGGCTTGGTCAAAGCACCCTCGCTCGTGAGGTCTCGTGTTACCGATTTCACATCGACTATCGTTACTAACTGTGCTTGCAGAAAAACACCGATTACGTACAGACTCTAGTTTCCTAATGGCAGGATTACGTGCTGCATCCAACTGGAAATCACGGTCCACGTCTACGAGGCCTTCCGAGAGTCTTATTTTTATCGTTTCCTTAACGATTCTTTGATTAAACATCATAAAGCATTTATATAAGATTTCACTATCTTGACGTCTAAAAAATTCATTTCAGACTAATATTAAGACGATGTATTTGACAACGACGCGACACACACGCACGCACACGCACACGCACACGCACACACACACACAAACACACACCAGTTTCTGAACACTATTCATACATTAGTAGCAACCAGGAAGAACAGTTGTACTTACCAAGTGAATGTTGTACGTGAAGGATTAATGAAGTTTGTAAATGATAAGGAAAGAACTTGTAGTGACGACGGTGTTTTCGTAAATGAATTGAGCATAGTGTTCGTCTGGAGTCTTCTCCTGTGTTAAACTGAAAAGAAAATTTATGTTGCAGGTTTTAGTTTTCTGTCATCCTTGTCACTCGCAAATGACACACAGTGTATTCTAAGCTAATGTATAACACTGAAATAACAAACGCCAGTTGGAACGAAAACAAATGCAATAATAATAATAACGATAGTAATATTCTATGAGATTTCGAGATTGCAGCCGGATCATGTTAAAAAAAATGGTTCAAATGGCTCTGAGCACTATGGGACTCAACCGTCGTGTTCATCAGTCCCCTAGAACTTAGAACTACTTAAACCTAACTAACCTAAGGACATCACACACATCCATGCCCGAGGCAGGATTCGAACCTGCGACCGTAGCAGTCGCACGGTTCCGGACTGCGCGTCTAGAACCGCGAGACCACCGCGGCCGGCCGGATCATGTTAGTCCTTGCCACAATATTTTGGTTGGTAACCGTCCAGCTATCTTCAGGTGAGTGTCCGCCACAGAGACTGCTGTTTTTTTTCGTTTATTGTGTTTTAATTTCCCTATACGGGGCGGGCACAGTAGGACATTTAAAACTATAAAAAGGAGAAACATGGGCGAACAGAGATACAAACAAGGGGGAACATAATAGAAGAAAGTGTACAAATAAGGGGGTGACTGCAAAATGGGGGCAAAAAGAAAAAAACAAACGAAAAAGTACTTTAAACAAAAAAACCACACACTATGAGAATTAAAAGACACAAGTCCAAGTATGGCAAGAGTGTAACAAGCAGAACCATTAAAACAGCCACATGATGGGCGGCGCAGCATGGAAAAACTACAGACAACAAAACTATATAAAAGTCAATCGCACGATTAAAAACCACACCATTGGACGACACTGTAGATCTGCGCCGAAATAAACACTGATGCAGGAGTCTTGATGATGAATGGAAAACTGGGAGGATCTGCCAGGGGAAGGGATACAGGGGAGAAGGAAAGAGCAGGGAGGGGTTATGCTAGAAGGGGGTGGAAAAGGGGGATGGGTTGGGAGGGGGGTGTGCATCGAAGGAGGCCAGGGAGGGAAGGATGAGAGACGAAAACCGCCGAGTTGGGAGGGTAGAAACTTGGGGGGGGGGGGTATGGGATAGGAAAGGGGGCCCTGGGGATAGTGGGGGGGGGGGGGGGGTACGAGGTTGGGCTACAGTTGGTAAGAAAGGTTGATGTCATGGCGAAGTTCATCATCCAGGAGGAAATAGCCTTGATGAAGGATATGGAGAGTGTGGAGGTGGAAAGAGTGTGGGATACAGCAATAAGGCGTGGCAATGGGTGGGAGTTGGAGAGGAAGAAGGACACCAGAGGGTGGGGGAATCAAGTCTGTGGATAATGTAACGGATGCAGATATATTGGAGGAAAAGGAGGAGGTGACGGAAGGGGATGAGTTCGTACAGGATCTGTGTGGGGGATGGGAGGCGGATACAGAAGGTAAGGGAGAGTGCATGGTGTTCAAGGATTTGAATGTCATTATAAAAGTGGGAGAGGGGGGGCTAACATCCAGGCAATGCTGGCATAACGGAGGATAGGACGTATTAGGGATTTGTAGGTGTGGAGGATGGTGGAAGGATGCAAATCTCCATATCTGGCTGGACAGGGGTTTCAGAAGGCAGAAGCGGTACAGGCTTTCTGCTGGATGGTCAGGAGATGAGGGGTCCAGGTGAGATGAAGGTCGTGGGTGAGGCCAAGGTATCTCAGGGTAGGGGTGAGCTGGATGAGACGACCATAAACGGTGATATAGAAGTCATGGAGACAGAAGGAGCAGGTGGTGCAGCATATGATGATTGCCTGCGTTTTGGAGGCGTTTATGTGAAGGAACCACAGGTTGCACCAAGCGGTGAACAGGGCAAGGTGGGTTTGGAGGGTGCATTTGGACCGTTGATGGATAGGACAGAAACCCAGCAAGGCGGTGTCATGAGCATATTGGAGGAGATGTACTGGTGAGGATGGCTTGGGCACATCGGCAATGTACAGGAGACAGAGGAGAGGGGAAGAGACTGCTAGTTCACAGTGTCGGCTTTATAGCAAAAATTGGCGCGGAAACGAATATGCATTGATGGCCGTCACAGGAGCTTCCCCTATCGAAATCCACGCCCTCGGCAAATACCGTTCTATCTGTAGCGTGCAGCTGCATGAGCTCAGGTGAAACTACATGTCGGCCCTCTGTCGGAATGCGTGCTCGCGTCGCTAAAAACAGACGTCAGATGTCGCCCAACGTGTCATCTGATGTTTACTTTTTAGCGATGTGAGCGTGCATTCCGATAGAGGGGGACATACTGTTTCACATGTGCTCAAGTGCCTGCGCGCCGCAGGTAGAACGGTATTTGCATAGGGCTCCGGATTTCGATAGTGGACGCTGCTATGACGGCTGCCAATGCTCGTGAATTTCCGTCGCTAATTTTTGCTGTAAAGCCGATATCGTGAATTAGCAGTATACGGGTGCGGACACTCATCGGAAGGTAGCTGGACGGTTACCAACCGAAATATTGTGGAAAGAAGTCAACATGGCCTGGCTGCAATCCCGAAACCTCCTAGAATATTCAGTCGCTGGGAAAACGTCAAGAATCACAGCACAATATAAATATTAATAATGATGATGAAAATTCTGGCCAGGGTTTTGCTGGAGTGTAGTTGGCTGGGGAGTGAGAGAGTTTGAGCTTAAAGTAACTATCTTCTATAATTCTTAACTCAAATGGACAACAACAATAACAGAATTTATTCCATAGATTACTTAAATAAAATAATCTTTCTTTGCCTGGATAACTACACAAGTGGTCTTCAGTTAAAACGAGATTTTTTTAGAGCCTGTACTTAACTATATAACCAAGTCGACCAATCAACTATTTGTGATACCTACAAACTGCTACTATCAACCTGTACAAGAACCACAGTCATGTTGTGTATAAAATTCCACAGTTCAAATATTACATTACCTTACACCAGGGCTCTATTGAGCTGTTCTACAATATTTCTCATCGTGTAGTCGTGCTCATATGCAACGACGCAAACGTCAGCCAACTTCATCTACCTTACAGCACTGCAAACTAATCACCCCCCGATTCTCAGTGCTTGTCACTGACAGACATGGCTCACAAAAGCACACGCCACTTTACGCTCTGCACCATCAAGCCGTAATCAACTTCTCCACTGTCCCTGTCCCTTCTCACTGGCCGTGAGCCACCATCATTTTCTGCACACCGTCAAGAAGACACCCAGCCACACCGGTCCGTTTTGCTCCCAGGGCCTTGACAATCTCACGACTGAAGACTACGTTGACGCCTTCACCAGCCACGCTATGAAGAGAAGCACAGCCGTCAGAGCATTTACGGTCGGTGCCAAACCCATTACTCGTCCACAGTGGACCCATACGCTGACACAAGCTGAAGACGTTGCTTCCACCCCACCCCACTGACCATTTCCGCCACCAGACTCTGGCTGCTGCAACTCCTTCGGCCAGCCGCGCCAGAGTAAAGAAGTGCCGCTGGCGCCCCATGCCAGGCACCGTCACCACGCCAAAACTTGTTTTCCAGTGTCCCCAGCGGCCTTCAGCTGCGCTCCAAGACGATTTTGCCCCGGTGGTCTAAACTGTAGACTCCCCTTGTGTCCGAATACCGCTGCCCCAGCAATGCTGGGAATTGTGCTGCTGCTGGTCACACGCCACTAAACGTCCCCTCTGGTTCGATCAGCGCCTCACCTGTGCAGGTGCGACTGGCTCGCTGCTAACGAAGAGAAGTATGCCAAGAAGTTTCAGTTTCCCGGCACGCAATGGTAATTGTTAAAACTAAAAATATTTGAATACTCCCTCTAATCAACATAGCAAAGCCCTGTGTAACACGATCATTTACAAAACCAAGTTGGGTATTAAGATCGTTACAGAATCCATCGAAGGCTATGGTAATATAGTCCGATGTAGCATTGTAAGCAATATTTGTTCTAAATTTTCTCGTTATAAGACAACAGAAGGGCGATCTGTTTTAATTTTCAAAACCATTCAAAAGCTAAGATAGCACAAAATATTTTTTTATTTCTAGGCAACCGGTTTCAACAGTCTTAGCCGTCATTTTCAGGCCTTAAACATTTTTTTGAACTAAATCATGTTCGTTTTACGCTGAAACTCATGCACAAAATGTAAAGCAGATAAAACTCAGCACATCATGATGCCATGGTGTATTTGTTGGCACAGTGGCAGAGCGTTGCGTGCTCTGATGAAACACGATACCTTCTTTATCATGCCGATGTGAGGCCGCGAATCCGTTGTCTTTCACGGAATTAGTTCCTTGACATCTGAGCTGCAGGACGGAGACAAGATGGCGACGGCTCCATCATGCTCTTGGAAACATTCACGTGGGCATCGATGGGTCCAGTGGAGCTCGTGTGAGGCACCGTGACGCCCAAGAAGTATCGTACACTCGTTGCAGACCACGTACATCCCTTCATGACGATCATGTTTCCCGACGGCACTGGCATTTTTGAGCAAGATAATGTGCCATGTCACAAGGCCAGGAGTGTGATGGAGTCGTTCGAGAAACACAGTGGCGAGTTTTAGTTGATCTTCCCCCCAACTCGCCAGATCTGAACCCCATCGAACCCTTCTGGTATGTGATTGAGCGTGGCGTCATAGCTCGTAGTACTCCCTAGTCGGAATTCACGAGAATTAGGTGACTTGTGTGTGCAGATGTAGTGCCGTCTCCCTCCAGTGACCTAAGAAGGCCTCACTACTTCCATGCTACGACAAGTCACCGCTTTTATTAGTGCCAAAGATGGACATACAGGCTATTATGCAGGTGATCATAATGTTCTGTTCAGTGTATATGACATCAACTGTGTATTGTTTCATCATTCACTAAGTACGCTCTTTTTTTTATTAACTACCACGAAGTCTATTATTGATCTAGAACCAATATCGCACCGTGTACTTGCCAATATGTACTTTCGTATACTATGTGTTAGTTACTTTCAAGTAATTATATGTGCAAAATTCTCGTATCTTCTCGCCATTAGTGTTAATTCTGGCTTCTCCGAAATTTCCTGCAGTATCTTTGATACGAATGTTCCTACATAAAGCACTCCAGGCGTCACATAGATATAGTAAATCTGTATTATTAATCTTTTTGATAACAGATTGAAATTTCTCGTAGTAGCTCACCATCTCTTCTTTCCTATCTTCTTCTCGACAATAAATCTCTTACTATCATTATAAGTCCTCTCGGTATTTTAAATCGAATTGGCATATGTCTCTCGTTGTGAAAGATAAATGCTGTTTCTTTATTTTTTGTTTTTGTTTTGCATTTGTGGTCCACCATTAAGGCAATTCCTCCTTGAAGTCTAATATTTTGTTCCACTCCGCTGTATAATAATGTAATCCCTTTTCTGTTTCGCTTAATATTGCTAAATTTATCTGTTGTGATTTATTCTGCAGCTGTCTCTGACAATCCAGATTTGCTAAATGGAGTATGTCATATAGACCAGATTGTTTGATTTTATCCTTGCCTTCTCACTTGAGTGAAGTTTTAAATGTAGATATGACCCAGACACACAGAGCCCCGCTTGCAAGGTTTGGGAGATGGGGCCTCCTACCCTTAGACGGTTGCCTTTGTTAGGCTTACTTTAGTCTTCTTCCCGCGCTATTTTATGGAGTTTCCTTCTCCTTCTATATGTAAAACCCCCATGGAAATGGTTGCTGCGAGCGGCTGCCCCCGTCGGAGGTTCGAGTCCTCCCTCGGGCATGGGTGTGTGTGTCGTCCTTAGCGTAACTTAGTTTAAGTTATTAGTTTAAGTTAGATTAAGTAGTGTGTAAGCTTAGAGACCGATGACCTTAGCAGTCTGGTCCCATAAGACCTTACCAAAATGGTTGCTGCAGCCGCCCCTTAAGCCGCTGTGGTGATCGCGTGGTCCCACCTCTCTTTGCACATGGTTACTTTCTTAACGTGTAACCCTAGGAAAGGGATTTTTTCCCAATAGAGCTGTGAAGCAGAAACAGAAGCTGAAGAGCAAAGTGAAAAACATTCTCAGGCATCTTAAACTGATACCGTCGAGGCTGAAAAAACAAGATTTGGCCGAGGGATGTCTGTAGAAAAGGAAACAGATGAAGTCTTAGATAAATAAGTATCAGCGCTCTATCATTTGAGACATACAGAGGCGAGCGTGTGTGGTGGGACTTAACCCAGTTCACTGCTAGTAGCGCCACATCACCATAAACGTCTGCGGGTAGCACGCAAGGAGTGCAGCATAATTAAGAATGAAACTAAAAGTTAAAGTTGCTTTTTCAGAAATTGTCAACATATGCATTAGTGTAATAATGTTTAAAATGTCAAGTCTCAGATTGATTAGGTCAATATTTTTATCTAAATACATCGTATTAAGAAAAATATGTGGCACTAAATAATAAAGAAGTTGGTCATAATGTGCAGATGTATGTCAAAAATATCTGTTAAGTCTCAACGTGATAAAAGCAATATGCTGGTCAGAATCCACTATTTTAAGAAAAACTGAAGGCAGTAAATTTTAGACTTAGAAGTGTGAAATTTAGTACGACACTTCAGTTCAACATAAAAATAATAACTACTTGACACCATTAAGTTACCCCTAATAGTTTTCGAGTAATTTACTGAAAACTAATTTCGAAGAAAACTTCCTACTTTGTAGTAGATTAAATATCTTTTACATTAATGCTACAAAGTTTCGGTTACAGCACGTGATGAAACCTATTAAATAATACAGCTACAACAAGTTTTAGGACCTTGATGTTAATAACAACCAATACAAGGTCTCTTAAAATGGTAGTTCAGAGGTCATGTTCTGCTGCCAGTTCGGTTTCTTGTAGAAGGCAAAGTTTTAATGCAGGCGAGCTAAAACTTTTTCTGTGATTTTAACCAACTTTCCTACAAGCATGCAAAAATTACCATGATCTAAATTGATTCATAACATTGTTATTCAAAATTGTGTGTCCGAGAAAGCGGCGGTTCAGAGAATGTTACTGTGTGCATAGAGCGCTTGACAGCAGGTGTTCCCTTGGCCATCCGCTGCTCCACATATATATATACAACCCGAGAGGCAAGACTAGGTTTCACTTCACACCCAGTCTCTGTTAGATCCACATCTGTCAAACGCCGAAGTGCGCGCTGCATCGGATGGCATCAGCGACAGGCTGTTGCAAAACACTTATTTTCAGTAATAAAAGACAGTGAACTCGCGAGGACTCTACACCATCCTGGATCGCTTAGATTTCACAAAAGGACCGGTTAGTGTGCCGGCCGTAATCCTAACAAATCCGCGTGGCAAGTGGTGACAATTGTTTTCCACTTTCGTGGCGAGCATTTATTTTGATTATCAGGCGATAAATAATTTAGTAGGAACTTACCATAGAGTTCGCCTTTGGACTGCTCATAGTGCTGTTTAGGATAGAGAGATTTACTGTCAGTATGAAAATAATGAGTATTACAATTTTGTCCATGTGAAACTCTACCAAATATATGTATCTATTAGAAGTCAAAATCTCCATTTATGGTCGTAGTACTGATCCCGCTGAGAAAACAGAGAATGGAAACATTTCTTTCAGTGAGCTGGAAAGAATGTGGATTTGCAGACTGCGAACTATGGTCATTATGTCCTTCGTTGCTTTTCTGGCTGACCACAGAAATAGGTGCCAGGCTCTCGTAAAAGTCGGCGAACAATAATTACAACAAGTCCAGTTTCCTTTAATGACTAATGAATATCATTATGACGTTCAACACGCCACCCTACAGTACGCAGTGTCAGACATAACTGAGAGCCCCTGTGGTTGCTGTCCTCATTGCTCCAAGAAGCGAGCCCCTAGGGGGACCACTCTTTGTCTAGTCCCGCACCTGCTGAGCAAGCTGTCATGAGTGACCTCGACAGGTGCATAGCTTCCACCATCACAGCTCCGTGGATCACTGAAGCACACAAAGCTTCTTACCAACGATAATGTGGTCGTCCATAAGGTGGTGCCTGTGACCATCAGTTATACACTCCTGGAAATTGAAATAAGAACACCGTGAATTCATTGTCCCAGGAAGGGGAAACTTTATTGACACATTCCTGGGGTCAGATACATCACATGATCACACTGACAGAACCACAGGCACATAGACACAGGCAACAGGGCATGCACAATGTCGGCACTAGTACAGTGTATATCCACCTTTCGCAGCAATACAGGCTGCTATTCTCCCATGGAGACGATCGTAGATGTGCTGGATGTAGTCCTGTGGAACGGCTTGCCATGCCATTTCCACCTGGCGCCTCAGTTAGACCAACGTTCGTGCTGGACGTGCAGACCGCGTGAGACGACGCTTCATCCAGTCCCGAACATGCTCAATGGGGGACAGATTCGGAGATCTTGCTGGCCTGGGTAGTTGATTTACACCTTCTAGAGCACGTTGGGTGGCACGGGATACATGCGGACGTGCATTGTCCTGTTGGAACAGCAAGTTCCCTTGCCGGTCTAGAAATGGTAGAACGATGGGTTCGATGACGGTTTGGATGTACCGTGCACTATTCAGTGTCCCCTCGACGATCACCAGAGGTGTACGACCAGTGTAGGAGATCGCTCCCCACACCATGATGCCGGGTGTTGGCCCTGTGTGGCTCGGTCGTATGCAGTCCTCATTGTGGCGCTCACCTGCACGGCGCCAAACACGCATACGACCATCATTGGCACCAAGGCAGAAGCGACTCTCATCGCTGAAGACGACACGTCTCCATTCGTCCCTCCATTCACGCCTGTCACGACACCACTGGAGGCGGGCTGCACGATGTTGGGGCGTGAGCGGAAGACGGCCTAACGGTGTGCGGGACCGTAGCCCAGCTTCATGGAGACGGTTGCGAATGGTCCTCGCCGATACCCCAGGAGCAACAGTGTCCCTAATTTGCTGTGAAGTGGCGGTGCGGTCCCCTACGGCACTGCGTAGGATCCTACGGTCTTGGCGTGCATCCGTGCGTCGCTGCTGTCCGGTCCCAGGTCGATGGGCACGTGCACCTTCCGCCGACCACTGGCGACAACATCGATGTACTGTGGAGACCTCACGCTCCACGTGTTGAGCAATTCGGCGGTACGTCCACCCGGCCTCCCACATGCCCACTATACGCCCTCGCTCAAAGTCCGTCAACTGCACCTACGGTTCACGTCCACGCTGTCGCGGCATGCTACCAGTGTTAAAGACTGCGATGGAGCTCCGTATGCCACGGCAAACTGGCTGACAGTGACGGCGGCGGTGCACAAATGCTGCGCAGCTAGCGCCATTCGACGGCCAACACCGCGGTTCGTGGTGTGTCCGCTGTGCCGTGCGTGTGATCATTGCTTGTACAGCCCGCTCGCAGTGTCCGGAGCAAATATGCTGGGTCTGACACACCGGTGTCAATGTGTTCTTTTTTCCATTTCCAGGAGTGTATATTCGGGGCACTTCAGTTCGAGTCGTCTGATTTTGTAAGACTATACATTATACATGACTGGAGACTCAAACTTGAGATAAATTTTAGCTTAAAAATCGGACTACAAAGTTTTTATTTTCAAAAAGAGCCGTCGGATTATATAAGGGTATATTTTTGGCACATGAACATAACATCTTGGAGTACTTTTGATATTGCTTTCAAGATAAAAAATTCCAGTTACTTCATTCACAGCTCCCTCCTGATGCATGATAAACGCCCAGGCGATAATCAAAGTACACTACTGGCCATTAAAATTGCTACACCATAAAGCTGACGTGCTACAGACGCGAAATTTAACCGACAAGAAGAAGATGCTGTGTTATGCAAATGATTAGCTTTTCAGAGCATTCACACAAGGTTGGAGCCGGTGGCGACACCTACAACGTGCCGACACGAGGAAAAGTTTCCAACCGATTTCTCATACACAGACAGCAGTTGACCATCGTTGCCTGGTGAAACGTTGTTGTGATGCTCCGTGTAAGTAGGGGAAATGCGTACCATCACGTTTCCGACTTTGATAAAGGTCGGATTGTAGCCTATCGCGATTGCAGTTTATCGACATTGCTGCCCGCCTTAGTCATTATGCAATAACTGCCAGCAGAAAATGGAATCGGTGGGTTCAGGAGGGTAATACGGAACGTGGTGCTGGATCCCAAAGGCCCCGTATCACTAGCAGTCGAGATGACAGGTATCTTATCCGCATGTCTGTAACGGATCTTGCACCCACTTAGCTATCGCTGAGTCAACAGATGGGGACGTTTGCAAGACGACAACCATCTGCACGAACAATTTGACGACGTTTGCAGCAGCATGGACTATCAGCTCGGAGACCATGGCTGTGGTTACCCTTCACGCTGCATCACAGACAGAAGCGTCTGCGATGGCGTACTCAACGACGAACCTGGGTGCACGAATGGCAAAACGTCATTTTTTCGGATGAATCCAGGTTCTATTTAGAGCATAATGATGGTCGCGTCGGTGAACGCACATTGGAAGCATGTATTCATCATCGCCATACTGGTATGGGGTGCTTTGGTTACACGTCTCGGTCACCTCTTGTTCGCATTGACGGCACTTTGAAAAGTGGACGTTACATTTCATATGTGTTTCGACCCGTGGCTCTACCCTCCATTCGATCCCCGCGAAACCCTGCATTTCATCAGGATAAAGCACGACCGCATGTTGGAGGTCCTGTACAGGTCATTCTGGATACAGAAAATGTTCGACTGCTGCCCTGGCCAGCACATTCTCCAGATCTCTCACCAACTGAAAACGTCTGGGCAATGGTAGCCGAGCAACTGGCTCGTCGCAATACACCAGTCACTACTCTTGATGAATTGTGGTATCGTGTTGAAGCTGCATGGCCAGCTGTACCTGTACACGTCATCCAATCTCTGTTTGACTGAATGCCCAGGCGTATCAAGGCCGTTATTACGGACAGAGGAGGTTGTTCTGGGTACTGATCTCTCAGGATCTATGCATCCAAACTGCGTGTAAATGTAATTACATGTCACTTCTGGTATTACACATTTATCCAATGAATACCCGTTTATCATCTGCATTTCTTCTTGGTGTAGCAATTTTAATGGCCAGTAGTGTATTCTCATACTTTTGAGAGCATGGCTGGAGTTGCTGCAATCACTGTTTTGCTGTGTGCCGTCGCATATTACCCACCATTGTTGAACGGAAAACAACATAAAAGTAATTATTCAAAAACCTCACAAAACAGTCATATCATACGACCCTGGATGTCAAAGGTGACACGTTCTCATAATTAGGGACAAAACCAGATTTACAGCATAGCTAGGTACGTTATTTCTGTGTAAAAAAAAAAAAAAAGAGCAGTAAATCTTTCATCAGGAAAGCACACAAAACAACTGAAGCATGAAGCTTTGGAGGGTTTCTGTTGCTCTCGACTGTGGCACTTGACTGTTGCCTTCTCCATGTTTGTAGGTCGTTCCGGTTCACTCTACTACTTAATTCTACACCGTAGAGTAATCGCGAAAGAAACTTATTTTCCATCTCGACGCCAAATATTAATTCACAAAACTGTACACATTGTGATTTATTAGCATGAAGCATTTCTCACTACGGAATCCTGTGCCGTCTTAAGCACAAAAGAAACCAATCAGACACACGAGGAACGGCTATGTCTCAGATGGTACCACAGGTAGACTCTGTAACTCTTGTATTAAAATGTGTACCCAATATTCGTAATAGGGTGCAGTATGTCACGAGACCTACGGTATGAGCAGAAGGATGCCGAGGCGTTTCGCTAACGTGTCACGGGGTCATGCATCCGGAAACAGCGTTCTCGCTCGCTATTTGTGAAGCAGAGCCCCACCATACACAGTAGCTACGAAATCTCCTTTGTGTGATTTCGTAAGGCTCTCGAGCCAGAAGTTCCTTGGTATCGGCAGGAACTCCGATTTCATTGCTGGCAGGTCAGTCTAGTGGAGGCAGCCACAGCGTCCGGTTGACGGCTGTTGTGGAATAGTATTGACTCCTTATTAAAGAGGATATCGGGGCGCCGGACAAATAAAACGATCGCGATTCTGATGGCGACAGCCAGCTGTTGAGGAGAATCACATTATGAAACGTATAGTGATACGACACGAGTGTGAGGCCAAAGTTACCATTCAGAATGTGTTTTGACTGAAATATTGTCAAGGATTTGCGTTTTAGGCATTGTTGGATTACTGTACCAGCAAATGATACGTGTGAATGTAATCAAAAAGTGCGGAAATAATTTTGTTTGAACACGGTGCAGTAGCAAGGGTTACAGACTGTAATAAAACATGGCATCTCGTAAAACATATTATATCCGCTTTATTTCAGATTAGCCCCTGATTTTTATACAATTCTTACCTTACAGCTTTACAACATCTCAACGAGGGCACGACCTGGTGCCATCATCTGCTACAATACGGACGTCTTTAGAAGATAACAGCTGGAGTTCTCTGGAGAAACATTTGGAGATGTAAAAGGCTTGCACTTCTACAATCACAACCTTCTCATGTATGGTCTGTCTGTTGCCACCAGAAGCTGGTGTGCTTGTCTTGTTAACTCAAGGGAAGAGTTCTAACTTCTGTACTCTACTTGCGAAACACTGTTGAATGTGTTCTACGAATTGAAGGGGCACACAGGGGCGACAGTTGACTTATGGATTTTCCCTTACATACACAACCACTGTCTGTAAACTGCTGGTGCATAGAACGCCTTGCGCTGTAGGGGCTGAAATGCCGTACTCTCGAGAAAATAACGCCGTATGCTCGTAACTGAATTGTACCTGTCGACGGGGAGAACGCAAAATGCCTTTCGTTGCTCTGCTGTGATTATCTCGACTCTCCACACTTCGGATTAAGATCGATCGGGAGGGCGAGTGAGGGAGTGAGCTAGTTCAACCAGAGAAACCCCTACCGACCATCACTTCAACTGAAAACTTATAACTATCGGCGAGGTAAACGTTTAGTAAGTTTAAAATTCATCCGTAGTTCATATCTTCGTTCAAATAGAATTATAGACATTTTTCTGTTTTCCGTCATTCAGTTGCTTCAAAATTCGTGGAGGTATGTTCCGTCTATGTGACTAATTGAATGTAGATTTTTTACTGCCAAACGCGTTTCTCTTCTTTTGTATGTGAAGCATCTTCAGTGGCGATTTACAGCGTTGTTAGCTCATGTGTGTGGCCCGGAGATGTGTTCATTAGTCTCCATGTTCCAATTGGCCGATGTCCGGCGTTCTTCTACCTACATTTATTTCAACACATCGCATACATAAAAAAAATTGTTCAAATGGCTCTAAGCACTATGGGACTTAATGCCTGAGGTCATCAGTTCCCTAGACTTAGAATTACTTAAACCTAACTAACCTATGGGCATCACACACATCAATACCCGAGGCAGGTTTCGAATCTGCGACCGCAGCAGCCCCGTGGTTCTGGACTGAAGCGCCTAGAACCGCTCGGCCACCACGACCGGCCGCATACATCACTTGCACTTTGCTTTCACACGACTACATTTACAGAACCACGCATATTTGCTAACAGCACTTGAAATCGCCACTGAAGAAGCTTCACAAATGAAAAAAGCGAAACGGGTAAGGCAATTAAAAAAGTGCATTCAATTAATTCCAAAGACTGAACATACGTCCACGAGAATTATTTTATTGTGAAGCCATACATGTTTCGGAACACTTTTTTTAATGGCGTTCGAAATCTCTTCGGAAGACGAGTTCATTGGTGTACCCAGTGAGATCAAAGAATGAGCTGTAGTGGCATGAAGTTGCTATGGCATTTAAATCGTATGATGAGCTTTGCTTGCAAATGCGTGCTTTACTATATAAATGCACTGAGTTCATTAGATAGCTAATAGATGGCTTTTACATGTATTCTAAAACGAAACAATGACCGTGTGAGTCACATGGTAGCTGTTGGTAAACAACCAACATGGCAAAGAGAGTAGTTCGTGGTGATGATGAGGTCTGTTTAAAGAAGCTTGTTGATAGTGCTTTGAACAGTGATAATAAAGTAAGTGATTTCCCCTTCAGTGACTCAAACGCTGAAGAACCGCAAGCACTAGCTCAAAGGGGATGTAGTGCTGAAAGCAATGACGAAGATGACGATAGTAATGATTGTGCACCGGCCCTTTCGATACGTGCGAATACTGCGATGCAGACTAAGTAAAGTGAAGGGAGGTGAAGAAAGAGTTAAAATGATGCTGTTATTTTCCCCTTCGATGTTTACAGTGTTGTTTGGGAAGATTTGGTGAACAAATAGAAATAACAGCCAATATCTGAACTGCAACTGGAATATATAGGGCCATTGCTCGGACCGATTTATGAGGAGACAGATGCTTATGCGAGAAAGCTATTGAACAATAAACAGAAAATCTAACAGGTGACAGTAAGTGGTTTCAGACTACACCGGATGAGACTGGGGTGTAGGTCGTAGACGGTCAAGACGGCCTGATAGCTCTCTTTCCAGTCATGCAATGCACAGTGAAGGAGTACGAAAATGTGTTTTTTTAAATATTTTTGATACTCATATTTCCAACTCAGTATGTATCACAAGATCCGACTTCATGACCAGGACACAGTAACTGCTAGAGAGTGAACTCTATTCGTGGGTGACAATGAGCAGAAGACCACTGCTAATGAGAGTTGAGACACAAGGACTCACTTCCCACTGCACATACCCCCAACGGAGAAGAAAACATGTCCCCAAAAGGTGTCTTGTGTGCTACTGAAGAGGACAAGGAAGTGAAAGGGTATGGCACTTTAAGAAGTGTGCTGTTCCTCTACATTTAGTAGACAGTTTTTAGGTCTGCCACAAGCAAGTATCATACTAGCTGATACGTGAAACAGTCGTACTTGCTGCTCTGTGTTAAATTTTATTTCACAGCAACCGGTACGGTATTTAACTATGATCTCATTTGGTTTCGTAAAAGTATCCGAGAAATCAGCTAAAGCTGGCCAGGCGGTCAGACTTAGGTATTAGAGTGTAAACAACGCTACGTGAGACTCATGCCATGCTTCATCGCTGTATCAAACATGTTGGCTGTTTACTTCCTTCGAGGACAGTTGTTCACTTAAACAAGTGCATGTTTACCAATCTGAAATAGTTTTCGTAAGCCTCATCTGAATCTCACTATAGACAAGTGTAATGTGCTGCGAGTACATAGAAACAAAGATGATTTATCATTTAGCTACAATATGGCAGGTCAGAAACTGAAAGCAGTTAATTCCATAAATTATCTGGGAGTAGGCATTAGGAGTGATTTAAATTGGAATGACCATATAAAATAAATGTCGGTAAAGCAGATGCCAGACTGAGATTCATTGGAAGAATCCTAAGGAACTGCAGTCCGAAAACAAAGGATGTACGTTACAGTACACTTGTTCGACCACTGCTTGAATACTGCTCACCGGTGTGGGATCCGTAACAGATAGGGTTGATAGAAGAGATAGAGAAGATCCAACGGAGAGCAGCTTGCTTCGTTACAGGATCATTTAGCAATCGCGAAAGTGTTACGGAGATGATAGATAAACTCCAGTCGAAGACCCTGCAAGAGAGACGCTCAGTAGATCGGTACGGGCTTTTGTTGAAGTTTCGAGAACATATCTTCAGCGAGGAATGAAGCAGTATATTGCTCCCACCTACGTATATCTCGCGAAGAGGCCATGAGGATAAAATCAGATTAGAACCCACACAGAGGCATACCGACAATCTTTCTATCTACGAACAATACGAGACTGGAATAGAAGGGAGAACCGATGGAGGTACTCAAGGTACCGTCCGCCACATACCGTCAGGTGGCTTGCGGAGTATGGATGTAGATGTAGATGTAGATACGCTACTAATTATCATATGCTTCCGTAGATGACGCTCTGTTTATGTCGTAGGACCGAGGACCAAGAGGAACTACGTTTTATCCCAGTAGCGAAGGCCTGACATGTTGCTCCATATAACGACTGAGCCTGGCATTAGAGGCCAACTTGGCGGAGTTTACACCGCTATACCAAACTGCGGCCGACTGCCTTCTCAAGTTGAGCACATTTCTCCGATACTCTTACGAAAAGTTTCAGAAGTCAACATTAATGAGCGTTTCGTACTCGTCTTTTCAAGAGCTTTCGAATTCCGTTTAAAAAGTATGTCGTTACATTAAAGCAAAATGTTCTTGCTTCAGTTTCTCGGTTGATACTTGTCAAGAGTAAGGAAGAAGGAAGACTGGATTTAAAGTCCAGTCGACATAGAGATCATTAGAGACGGACCGGAAGCTCAGATTGTGGCAAGGATGGGGAAGGAAATCGGCCGTGCCATTTCAAACGATCCATCCCGGCATTTGCCAGGAGCGATTTAGGTAAATCACGGAAAACCTAAATCTGGAGGGTCGGGTGCGGGTATGAACCGTCGTTCGACGCGAATCCAGTGTGCTAACCACTGCAGCACCTGGGTATTATCTGTTATGATGTAATCAAGGGTAATGAATATCAGCAACCCATCGCCATTCATGGATCACTGTATTTATACAAGAACGTCCTGTTTCACCGTCAAGAGCTGCTAACAGAATTACTTTATTCGGCAACCAGTTTCGGTTCACAGATGATCACCAGAGTCATAAAAACATTTACATCATACTAGGCGATAAAATCAGTAATGTCAAATAATATCCATGAATTCGTTGGTTTTGTCAAACAGTAAAGGATCATGTCAATCATAAAAAATGTGCAAAATGTTTCATTCATTCCTATTATATTAAAAATCAGCTTTGAATTAACGAACGGACGCATTCTATATACAACACACACTCCTGGAAATTGAAATAAGAACACCGTGAATTCATTGTCCCAGGAAGGGGAAACTTTATTGACACATTCCTGGGGTCAGATACATCACATGATCACACTGACAGAACAACAGGCACATAGACACAGGCAACAGAGCTTGCACAATGTCGGCACTAGTACAATGTATATCCACCTTTCGCAGCAATGCAGGCTGCTGTTCTCCCATGGAGACGATCGTAGAGATGCTGGATGTAGTCCTGTGGAACGGCTTGCCATGCCATTTCCACCTGGCGCCTCAATTGGACCAACGTTCGTGCTAGACGTGCAGACCGCGTGAGACGACGCTTCATCCAGTCCCAAACATGGTCAATGGGGGACAGATCCGGAGATCCTGCTGGCCAGGGTAGTTGACTTACACCTTCTAGAGCACGTTGGGTGGCACGGGATACATGCGGACGTGCATTGTCCTGTTGGAACAGCAAGTTCCCTTGGCGGTCTAGGAATGGTAGAACGATGGGTTCGACGACGGTTTGGATGTACCGTGCACTATTCAGTGTCCCCTCGACGATCACCAGAGGTGTACGGCCAGTGTAGGAGATCGCTCCCCACACCATGATGCCGGGTGTTGGCCCTGTGTGGCTCGGTCGTATGCAGTCCTGATTGTGGCGCTCACCTGCACGGCGCCAAACACGCATACGACCATCATTGGCACCAAGGCAGAAGCGACTCTCATCGCTGAAGACGACACGTCTCCATTCGTCCCTCCATTCACGCCTGTCGCGACACCACTGCAGGCGGGCTGCGCGATGTTGGGGCGTGAGCGGAAGACGGCCTAACGGTGTGCGGGACCGTAGCCCAGCTTCATGGAGACGGTTGCGAATGGTCCTCGCCGATACCCCAGGAGCAACAACAGTGTCCCTAATTTGCTGTGAAGTGGCGGTGCGGTCCCCTACGGTACTGCGTAGGATCCTACGGTCTTGGCGTGCATCCGTGCGTCGCTGCGGTCCGGTCCCAGGTCGACGGGCACGTGCACCTTCCGCCGACCACTGGCGACAACATCGATGTACTGTGCAGACCTCACGCCCCACGTGTTGAGCAATTCGGCGGTTCGTCCACCCTGCCCCCCCGCATGCCCACTATACGCCCTCGCTCAAAGTCCGTCAACTGCACATACGGTTCACGTCCACGCTGTCGCGGCATGCTACCAGTGTTAAAGACTGCGATGGAGTTCCGTATGCCACAGCAAACTGGCTGACACTGACGGCGGCGGTGCAAAAATGCTGCGCAGCTAGTGCCATTCGACGGCCAACACCGCGGTTCCTGGTGTGTCCGCTGTGCCATGCGTGTGATCATTGCTTGTACAGCCCTCTCGCAGTGTCCGGAGCAAGTATGGTGGGTCTGACACATCGGTGTCAATGTGTTCTTTTTTCCATTTCCAGGAGTGTACATTGACACCATTGATTTTGTCTCCTAGTATGACAATGAAAATGTTTTTATGAATCTGATAAGGGTCTGTCGACAGAAAGTGGTTGTACAATAACGAAATCTTTATCAGAATTTCCTGGCGTTAAATCAGTTCCTCAAATATTTATTAGATGTTAAGCTGTAGGACACCGCCTTCTTAAATTTTTTATAAAATAAATATTTTGTTAAATTATTTCCTACCCATGCGCCATTCATCTGGTATGGGTTGAAGGATTTTAATATTAATTTCGTAAAGTTATGTACAATAATTGTTACGCTACATTTTTAATATACACAAAAATACTGGTGTCAAATGAATTTAAATATCTTCCTTGCCAGTTGCGCAAATGATTACACTGCTTGTTTACAATTGAAGTATCGGTGTTCATCTGCCTCGTTATTGCTGAGGAGAGATGAAGTAATGTGTCGTGTGGAGTCGGTCGTAAGAGAAAGACATCTAGTTTAGGCGTAGGAAGTTTTATTTCTGTGGAAGTCCATTTACCATTGTGAAACGCTTTGCCCGTTTGCTACAAAACTGAGAAGACAAACATTTGTTGTAAGACTCACTACTCACAAGTAAGAGTTACCTTCGTAATCGAAATCAAACAACCCAGGTAATTGTTCGCACGGAAAACTCGAGAGAACAGTCGTAGCCCGAAGAACGCAACGAAGCCAGTGTAAAACTAGCTACGTAACAGATTTATAATTTATCATTGTGGGCAAGAGTACTTTAAATTTTTTCGCAAAACGACAATTGTTTGTAAAGTTCTAGGTCATTGGAAATATAATCTACACTGAAAGCTCATGTCTAGCATTACGTGGCTTACGAGCATTTGCCAAAATCCTCGTTCCGGTATTTTGAACCGTTTACGAAATAAAAGGTTTGTTAAGTCTTACGGGACCCACCCGGTATAAAATCGCGAGTGTCAGACCCAGTAACTAAAGCAGAAGTAGGAAGATGTGTGAAAGAAATCCCAAATGGAAAATCTCTCAGACCAGGAAACATACCAGTATAATTATAATAAAATAGTAATCAATCAGTTGTATGCAAGAAATTTACTTCCTTAACAGGTTTCGGGCGCTTATTGTCCTTTTTTAGAAGACTGTACAGGAAAATTCACCACAAATAAGTAGAAGCCAGATAAGAATATTAAAATTAGGGACGAAAAGTAAAAAAAAAAAATATTTTAAAAATTAAGAGATAAAAAAATGTGACATTCTTATGCGTATCGCATTAATTGCGAGAGTCAGTAACAAAGTACATACAGCACGATGGCATGGTCCTAAAAAATATATGCAGGAGCAATAAGTAATACAATACAGCTCTAATTAGTACAACAAGAGTTCATAGATATCTACATGTAGTACACAATGTGTGCATAAATCTAGTACAAAGAAACGAAACAAAAAGAGCAGACATCATTCTAAAACATGAGCCGATCAGTCAATGGCATGCATATCTTATTGTCCTTTTTCAGAAGACTGTACAGGAAAATTCACCACAAATAAGTAGAAGTCAGATAAGAATATTAAAATTAGGGACGAAAAGTTAAAAAATATTTTAAAAATTAAGAGTAGGGGTGAAAGTACGATAGAATAATAAAACAAAGTAGCTATAGTTGTCATAAGGCATCAACAAAATTGTAGGTGGAAAAAAGCCAAGTAGTAAATAATATAAAAAACCTAATGGTAAATCAAATATGTTAATATCGACAGCAAGTGGCGCCATTGGCTGATTGGCTCATGTTGTGTCATGATGCCTGCACTTTTTGTTTCGCTTCTTTGTACTAGTTTTATACAGACACTGTGAACTACATGTAGGAACCTAAGAGAACTTACTGTATTAATGAATTCAGTGTTGTATAACTTATTGCTCCTGCATATATTTTTTAAGACCACGGGCTTGTGCTGTGCTCACTTCGTTTGTCGACACTCCTAAATAATGCGATAGGCATAAGTATGGAACATATTATGTTTTAATTTTTAAAATATTTTTTTAAAATTTTTGTTTCATAATTTTAATATTCTTATCCGACTTCTCCTCATTAGCGGTGTGTTATCCAGTACAGCCTTGTGCAGAAGGACCATAAGTGCCCGAAACCGGTAAAGAAATTAAATTTCTTGCATGAAACAGGTTGCTTATTATTTAATTATACACTACAGTTGCTGAAAATGGATAAAATACCAGTATAATTAATAAAGTATGGGCCTAGTGTTTTGTGGCAGTGTTTGCGTAAAATGTTCAACGCATGCATGTTGGAGGGAGCATAAGCGCCCAAGGAATAGAATTTCGCTTATATGAGTCCAGTTTGTAAGAAAGGTAGTAAGAAGGTACGTGAAAAACGCCGTGCAGTCAGTGTTACAAACTCTATTGCTGGTTTGTAAGGCCTGGTACCAAAGCACAGGATCGAGTGGGTCTTGATGGACGTTGAAGAGCCTAAATGGATTTCGGAAGGGAAGGTCGTGTAATAACAACTAAAGGCAAGGAGACTGGGAAGGAATGTGAGTAGCCATTTAGTGTTCATAGATCTCGAGAAGGCGCGTGACACATTTACGCTGAAGAAACTGAAATTCTTAAGGGGAGTGGGCTTGAAAAGATATATGTTAGAAGTATATCCAACCTATAAGGTTTACAGGATTTGTAATCAAAGTAAGGGATAAAATTTCGTCACTCGCTTTGACAATAACAAAAGGATCGAAGAAGGGATGCTTATTGTCTTCTACATTGTTTAAAATGTACACCCAGAAACCCTCTCACTTGTGGAGTAGAAAATGTGCAAGTACAAGGATTCAGCTACAAAATATCGGTATACAGGGTGTTACAAAAAGGTACGGCCAAACTTTCAGGAAACATTCCTCACACACAAAGAAAGAAAATATGTTATGTGGACATGTGTCCGGAAACGCTTACTTTCCATGATAGAGCTCATTTTAATACTTCTCTTCAAATAACTTTAATCATGGAATGGAAACACACAGCAACAGAACGTACCAGCGTGACTTCAAACACTTTGTTACAGGAAATGTTCAAAATGTCCTCCGTTAGCGAGGATACGTGCATCAACCCTCCGTCGCGTGGAATCCCTGATGCGCTGATGCAGCCCTGGAGAATGGCGTATTGTATCACAGCCGTTCACAATACGAGCGCGAAGAGTCTCTACATTTGGTAGCGGGGTTGCGTAGACAAGAACTTTCAAATGCCCCCATAAATGAAAGTCAAGAGGGTTGAGGTCAGGAGAGCGTGGAGGCAACGGAATTGGTCCGCCTCTACCAATCCATCGGTCACCGAATCTGTTGTTGAGAAGCGTACGAACACTTCGACTGAAATGTGCAGGAGCTCCATCGTGCACGAACCACATGTTGTGTCGTACTTGTAAAGGCACATGTTATAGCAGCACAGGTAGAGTATCCCGTATGAAATCATGATAACGTGCTCCGTTGAGCGTAGTTGGAAGAACAAACTAAAATGAGCTCTAACATGGAAATTAAGCGTTTCCGGACACATGTCCATGTAACATCTTTTCTTTATTTGTGTGTGAGGAATATTTCCTGAAAGTTTGGCCATACCTTTTTGTAACACCCTGTATATGCTCCTTGTACTTCGTAGATGGTTAAATAGTGGTGGCTAGTGAAGGGGATGACATCTGCTTTCCAGTAAGAACGTATTAGAAGGATATGATAAGTGGGGATTGGAAGTACATTTTGAAATGACTATACCTATGCCGTGGAGAAAATTTAGGATCCGTAAATAGCAGATGGGCAGCACATCAAGACACGTAAAATATTTAAATATTTGGGTGCCACTGAAATACGCCAGTGATGGACTAGCACGTCTGGTATTTCATCGATTCATTTGCTCTCAATCTGAGTCATGTTTCAGTTGATTAATAAATAATTGACGTTGAATATGGGTAATAGCAGTGATTGCAACGATTAAGCGACATCTAATATTTTATCTATCCTCTGGGACAGTTCGCATGTTGCGTGTTTTTGTAGTTGTCCATTTAGGTGGGTCACGATGAACTGAGGAAAGAATAGAGACGCAGGGCAGTGACTTGAAACCCCATTAGGGAAGTGCTCCCTCAGAAGTGTAGACCAGCTTTCAATAGAGGAAGCGTGAGGGATTCTGGGTAGGGGTATCCCATCCGGACGCCACAGGAAGGCAGCCGCGGCCACGTATTGTCAAGCTGGGCGCCTCGGTGTGGAGTGCGCAAGTTTTTCCACTGGCCGTGCCCTGCGCGGTCTGGGATCAGAACCTTTAACTGCAAGAATCGAATGATGAGCTGTGACAAGAACCTGGGACTGTACAAAATATTGACGTTTTACAAGCCGAGACACCCGGTCAAAGTACTTTTTTAAGCAATGTTCCTTTCTACGTCTGGCTGCTTCCCAGAAGGCAGTGGAGTGGGCGGCCGATCACAGATACCGACCTCTGTTGTCGTGCGGAAGGGAAGCCCAGTATTTCTTTTAAACATTTTTTCCTTCTCTCTGTAAGGGCGGTGTGCCGTCATATCGGCACCGCTCCACGAGGGGTGAACAGACTTACGTGTGGAATACAGCGGATAGCGAGTTCACTGGGTGGTCTCAAAAAGCAGTCCCTGAAAATTCCAAAGGTGGGAGATCAGCATATTGGCTGTAGTAAAAGCTTAACTGAAAAGTGGGAGATACGCACAGAATTGTTTAAGGATGGTGTAAGGGGAAACTTTGGGCTCTTAATGGCTAAAAGACTTTAGGGGAAGAACTAGGCCCTAAAGGATATAAAATGCCTCATTCATTGGTTTAATACGTACACATAATTTAGGAAACGATCTTCGTTACAAATTACATAAAATTTGTCATAAAATTTAAGATAAGCTACGAAATACACTGTAACGAACAGAGCTAATACCCTGCACGAATCATGGACCTCGCCGCACTTGGTGTGGCTTTCGCGCCTCGGCGATACAGAGAGCCTTACCGTAGGTGCAAACACGATGAACGGTATGTGTTGAGACTCCAGACAAAGGTGTGGTTCCTGAAGAGAGGCAGCAGCCTAGTTGCGGGACAAAAAGTCTGGATGATTGACCGATCTGGCCTAGTAACATCAACCAAAACGGCCTTGTTCTGCTGCTACTGTGAACGGCTGAAAGCAAGGGGAAATTTCAGCCGTCATTTTTCCCAAGGGCAAGCAGTTCTACAGTACGGTTAAATGATGGTAGTGTCCTCTTGGGTAAAAGTATTCTGGAGGTAAAATAGTCCCCAATTCGTATCTCCAGGTGGGACTACTTAGAAGGATGTCGTCATCAGGAGAAACAAAACTGGCATTCTACAGATCGGAGCGTAGAATTTTAGATACCTTAATGAGGTAAGTAGGTTGGAAAATTTAAAAAGGGAAATGGTTGAGTTTTTTGTGTCCTCGACGCCACTGTTGAGTCTTGTACCATAGGAATCAAGGGAGAGGATGTTGTTTGGCGGCCGATATTCTCTTTCTCCAACACAACTGCACACATGTATTAACAGCATTCTTTATTTAAATGAGGAGGAAGCTACTACTGTTATCATCGTCCACGTGTTGTGGTACAAGCTCTTCAATATTAGTCCACGTTAGCCTCACTGCTGGTGAAGTACAAGTCTCGCTATGGGACGAGTGATGGACTCCAAACTGTAGTGCGAGTTGGTTGGTGCGCCATTGATTGAGCAGCTGAGTTATTGACTCAGACTGAGAGAGTCCGTTCAGTGGCGGCGATCTGAATTCTTGCTGTCGAGAGGGCGTTGGCGGCATGTTGCTTGCGAGTCTCCCTTTGGCCTCTCTCCTGATAGACGCGCTTGATCCAGCGCCTACTATCGATCTTCTTGCGACATCTTTGCCACCCAGTGTGCTGGTGACAGCACACAGTAGAAGTTACACACTGTGGGAATTAGTGAAATTCGGTGGCAGGACTTCTGGTCAGGTGAATGCGGGGTTATAAACGCAAAATCAAATAGGGGTAATTCATGAAGGGGTTTCGTAACGAAAATGAGAATAGGAAAGGGAATGTCGGTAAGCTATTTTGAACAGCATAATGAATAGATTATCGTAGCGTAGATAGACACAAAGCCCATTCCTGCCACAGTAGTGGAAGTTTACATGCCAACCAACTCCGCAGACGATGAAGAGATTGAAGAAATATATGATGAGATAAAAACAATTTTTCAGACAGTTAGGGGAGACGAAAATTTGTTAGTGGTGGGGGACTGGAATTCGACAATAGGAAAACGAAGTGAAGGAAAAATTGTAGGTTAATATGGGATGGGGGAAAGGAATGAGAGAGGAAGCCAACTAGTAGAATTTTGTACAGAGCATGATTTAATTATTGCCGACACTTTGTTTAAGAATCATAAAAGGAAGCTGTATACGTGGAAGAGACCTAGAGACACCGGAAGGTTCCAGTTTAGTTATATAATGATTAGGAAAAGATTTATAAACCAGATTTTAAAATGTAAGGCATTTACAGGGACACAGTTTATTGTTTATGAACTATTGGTTAAAACTGAAGAAACTGGAAAATGGTAGGAAATTAAGATGGGACCTGGATAAGTCGAAAGAACCAAAGGTCGTTGAGAGTTTCAGACGATGCATTAGGCAATAGTTTACTAGAACAGAATACAGTAGAAGACGAATGGGTAGCTGTAAGAAACGGAATCGTGAAGGCGACAGGGAATCAAATAAGTAAAAAGACAAGGCATAGTAGAACTCCTTGGGTAACAGATATTAAATTTAATTGATAAAAGGAGAAACTTTGACAACGCAGGAAATGAAGCAGACGAAGGTGAATACAAACGTTTAAAAATGATATTAATAGGAAGTGCAAAACGGTTAATCAGAAATGGCTGGAGGGCAAATGTAAGGATTCAGAAGGATATTTCACTAGGGGGAACGTAGATACCGCTCTCTGGGGAAAAGAGAGGTGGCGGTATCAATATCAAGAGCTGAGAGCAAAAACAAGTCCTAAGCAAAGAAGGAAAGCTGAAACGTGGAAGGAGTGTGAAGAGGGTCTATACAAGCGAGATGAACCTGAAGGCAATATTATAGAAAGGGAGCGGACGTAAATCAAGACGGGGTGGGTAGACGACATTCCGTCAGAACCACTGATAGCCTTGGGACAGCTAGCTATGACAGAACTCTTCCATCTGGTGAGCAAGATGTACGAGGCAGGTGAAATACCCCCAGACTTCAAGAAGAATGTATTCTTCCGATTCCAAAGAAAGCAATTGCTGATAGGCATGAAAATTACCTAACTGTCAGTATAATAAGTCGTGGTTTCAAAATACTAATACGAATTCCTTAGAAAAGAATGGAGAAACTAGTAAGAGCCACTTCGGGAAAGACCAGTTTGGATTCTGGAGATATGTAGGAGCACACAGGGCAGTACTGACCCTACTATTTATCTTAGAAAATATATTAAGGAAAGATATACCTATCTTTATAGCATCTGTAGACCAAGAGAATGCTTTTGACAATGTTGACTGTAATAGCCTCTTTGCAATTTTGAAGATAGCAGGGATAAAATAAAGGGAGCGAAAGGCTGTTTGCAACCTGTACAAAACCAGACGGTAGTGATAAGAGTCGAGCAGTGGTTGAGAAAAGTATGTGTCAGGGTTGTAGCCTATCCCCGATGCCATTGAATGTATACATTGAACAAACAGTAAAGGAAACCAAGGAAAATTTGGAGTAGGAATTAAAGTTCAGGGAGAAGAAATCAAAACTTTAAAGTTTCCCAGTGACATTTTAATCCTGTCAGGGACAGCAAAGGACTTAGAAGAACTGTTGTACGGAATGGACAGTGACTTCAAGGGAAAATATAAGCTCCGCAGCTCGTGGTCATGCGGTAGCGTTCTCGCTTCCCACGCCCGGGTTCATGGATTCGGTTCCCGGCGGGGTCAGGAATTTTCTCTGCCTCGTGATGACTGGGTGTTGTGTGATGTCCTTAGGTTAGTTAGGTTTAAGTAGTTCTAAGTTCTAGAGGACTAATGACAATAGATGTTGTCCCATAGTGCTCAGAGCCAATTTTTGAAAATATAAGATGAACGTCAACAGAAGAAGACCTAGAATAATGGAATGTACTCAAATTAAATCAGGTGATGCTAAGAGAATTAGGTTAGGAAACGAAACACGGAAAATAGTAGATGAGTTTTGCTGTTTGGGCAGCAAAATACATGATGACGGCCGAAGTAGAGAGGGATAAAGCGTAGACTGGCAATGGCAAGAACATAATTTATGAAAAAAAATTGTTAACATCGAATGTAGATTTAAGTGCCAGGAAGTCTTCTCTGAAAGTACTTGTCAGCAGTCTATCCTCGTATGAAAGTGATACATGGACGATAAACAGTGTCGACCAGAAGAGACAGGCTTTTGATGCTGTTTGATAGGTGACCAAAGACTTTTGTGGCAGCATAATTTACCCCTTTCTGTGCCAAAGTCAGATTTAACCCTGCATAGTGAAGATCATTATTTCTCCTGGTGTTATAGCTATGCACACTGCTATTACTTTTGAGCTGGGTAGGATTATTAACAACAAATTTCATAAATGAATATATATACTGTGAGGTTACTGTGAGGATCCCTAGATCCTTAAATAGATGTCTGCAGGATGACCGTGGGTGGGCTCCAGCAATTATTCTGATTACATGTTTTTGAGCAATGAATACTTTTCTACTCAACGATGAATTACGCCAGAATATGATGCCATACGAAAGCAGTGAATGAAAGTAGGCATAGTAAGCTAATTTACTGAGATTCCTGTCACCAAAATTTGCAATAACCCTAATAGCATACGTAGCTGAACTCAGACGTTTCAGCAGACCATCAATGTGTTGCTTCCAGTTTAACCTCTCATCAATGGCCACACCTAAAAATTTTCAAAATTCTACCTTAGCTACAGACTTCTGTTCAAATTCCATATTTATTACTAGAGATGTGCCAATTACTGTACGGAACTGTATATACTGTGTTTTATCAAAATTTAAAGAGAGTCCGTTTGCTGAGAACCACTTAATAATTTTGTGAAACACATTTACAATTACATCACTTAGTTCTTGGTTTTTGGATGTTATTACTATACTTGTATCATCAGCAAAAAGAACTAACTTTGCATCTTCATCAATGTGGAATGGTAAGTCATTAATGTATATCAAGAACAGTAAAGGACCTAAGACGAACCCTGTGGGACACCGTACTTGATAGCCCCCAGTTTGAGGAATCAGCTGTTGTTTTAAGATTACATGAATCACTTATTTCAACTTTCTGCATTCTTCCAGTTAAGTATGAAGTAAACCATTTGTGCACTGCCCCCCTCAAACCATAATGATTTAGTTTATCTAAAAGAATTCCATGATTTACACAATCAAAGGCCTTTGAGAGATCACAAAAAATACCAATGGGTGATGTCCGGTTATTCAGAGCATTTAATATTTGATCAGTGAAAGCTTATATAGAATTTTCTGTTGAAAAGCCTTTCTTAAATCCAAACTGACATTTTGTTAGTTCGTTATTTTTACAAATATGGGAGGCTACTCTTGAATACATTACTTTCTCAAAAATTTTTGATTGAGCTGTCAGAAGAGAGACTGGGCGATAGTTGTTGACATCCGTCGTATCCCCCTTTTTTATGCAATGCTTTTACAATGGCATATTTCACACCCTGGTCCAAAGAGCTATTACATACGTGGCTGAGAATCCTACTTATCTGTGGAGAACAAGCTTTAAGTATCTTGCTGGAAATGCCATCAATTCCGTAAGAGCTTTTACTTTTCAATGAGTTTATTATTTTACTGATTTCAGAGGGAGAGGTTCGTGGAAATACAGTTGTTTCAGACTGCACAGGTATGGCCTCTTCTATTAGAAGCCTAGCCTCTTCTAGTGAAGATCTAGATCCTACTTTCTCCACAACATTTAAAAAAATGATTATTGAAAATATTTCCAATTTCAGATTGTTTGTTAGTACACTTGTCATTCAGTTTTATGGCACTAAAGTCTTCCTGTGCTCTTGGTTTCCCTGTTTCCGTTTCAATAATTCCAAATGGCTTTATTATCAGAGTTACTGATCTCAGACATGATACACATGCTTCTGGACTTTTTAATAACTTTTCTTAGTACCGCACAATAGTTTTTATAATAGTGAACAATTTTGGGGGCAGTACTCCCTCTTGCTGTTAGCTACTGTTCTCTTTTACAGTTGCAAGATATTCTTATTCCTTTAGGTAGCCAAGGTTTTTTATATGTTTTCTTGGAATTATGTTTAACTATTTTCTTGGGAAAACAATTTTCAAATACCCTTAAAATGTATCGTGAAATAAATTATATTTCAAGTTTGCATCAGGTTCCTTATACACTTCATCCCAGTCTAGCTGATTTAGGCTTTCCCTAAAGTTTGCAATATTTATATTGTTACTTGAATGCACTGCTTGGAGATTATGATTTGAGCATGGAGCTATGTCATGTACTGTAACTAACTGTGCACCATGATCTAAAAGACCATTCTCAACAGAATAAGCATTTATGTCCTTAAATTTATCTTGGTCTATAAAAAAAGTTATCTATCAGTGTCCTGCTGTTCTTTGTTATCCGAGTAGGAAAATTAATGACGGAGCTCAAATTGAAAGAACTGAGTAATACTACAAGGTCACTCTTCCTATTACACTCTTTCAGGGAATCAACATTGAAATCCCCATAAATGATAATTTGCTTCCCCCTGTCTGACAGATAGCACAACAAAGCACCCAAGTTTTCTAGAAATAGCTGGAAATTCCCTGAGGGGGACCTATACACTGTTACAATTATGATAGTGCCATCATTTAGTCTTAATTCAGTGGCACGTGCTTCCATATGTTGCTCAACACAAAAAATTTTAGTTTCTAAATTTTTTACACTGTGGAAGCTTCTGACGTATATGGCAACTCCGCCTCTCATTATATTATCTCTACTTACATGTGCAGCTAATTTGTACCCATTGATGCTAACCTTTTGCATATCAGTGAGAATGTGATGCTCAGACAGGCATAGTACATCTATTACATTCTCAGTTTCTATATCTTCTAAACAAAGTAGAAGCTCATCAATTTTATTCTTCACTCCCCCAATATTTTGATGAAATATACAAACATTATTTTTCACTTTACTTTTGTGAGTATCTTGAACTTTTTTAACATCTTTAGTACTTGCCTGGCTGAGTTTCCCACTGGACACTGATGAATACAGTAAGCAGATTCAGAAGCATGTAGGTTGCAATAGTTATTCAGGGAGGAAGAGGCATGTATGTACAGGATAGTTTAACATGGAGAGGTGTAGCAGGCTAGTCTTCGGACTGAAGACCACAACAACAAACAACAACAAGAAGTTACTTTAAAAAAATTACAAACATTTTAATATAAATAATTAACAATTTTAACAGGAGCAATAACTTAGAACTGATGTATTACCAATATGCAAACGCCTCTAGATAACATGAACACACAGTAGCGAATAATATGCCCCTAGATAACCCAATAATGCACAGTACAAATCGTAAAACTTACTTGCAAATAAAAACGGATTGCGCCGTCTGTTAACAAAGCCATTAAAATAGAAACTTACGGTTTGATTTAATTAAATAATACCTTACATTACAGTTTCATATCAACAAGTAATTAAGTCAGATTGTCTTACCTTTATCAACAAAAGCAAAACGAAGATAATGGAATGTAGTCAAATTAAGTTGGGTGATGCTGAGGGAATTAAAGTAGTAAAGAAGTTTTGCTATTTGGGGAGCAAAATAAGTGATGATGGTCGAAGTAGAGAGGATATAAAATGTAGGCTGGCAATGGCAAGGAAAGCGTTTCTGAAGAAGAGAAGTTTGTTAACATCGAGTATAGATTTAAGTGTCAGGAAGTCATTTCTGAAAGTATTTGTATGGAGTGCAGCCATGTATGTAAGTGAAACATGGACGACAAATAGTTTGGACAAGAAGAGAATAGAAGCTTTCGAAATGTGGAGCTACAGAAGAATGCTGAAGATTAGATGGGTAGATCACATAACTAATGAGGAAGTATTGAATCGGATTGGGGAGAAGAGAAGTTTGTGGCACAACGTGACCAGAAGAAGGGATCAGTTGGTGGGACATGTTCTGAGGCATCAAGGGATCACCAATTTCGTATTGGAGGGCACCGTGGAGGGTAAAAATCGTAGAGGGAGACCAAGAGATGACTACATTAAGCAGATTCAGAAGGATGTAGGTTGCAGTAGGTACTGGGAGATGAAGAAGCTTGCACAGGATAGAGTAGCATGGAGAGCTGCATCAAACCAGTCTCAGGACTGAAGACCACAACAACAACGTCTTACCTTAGAGAAAATAGCCAGATAAGGTTTCAAGCAAATATTAATTTGCTAAAAATGAACTTAGCTTTGATAGAACGGCAGTAAGAATGTCTGAGTGCCCATTTAAACAGATTAATCGTCAAAGATCTCAGGAAACCTGAAACGTCCCCTTAGAAAAATTATACAAGACTGGTCTATGTGAAACGTCCTCTTTGAACAATTATACACGACTGTGCTTAAACTGACACACAATAGTTTTTAGCGCAACGCAATCTGACTTTCAAAAATCCCTACGAAAGAATGGCCCTGACTAACATTAACCTACACGTTTCACAAATCACTTACCTCACAAAAATCTTCGTTACTCAAGCTACTGCAATACAGCGAGCGCCACTACTGCCAGCTAAATAAAAGATTCAAACTACTGAAGGCACTAACTACTGATAGGCATAGTTAGCAAATGAAAGATTTTAATACAGAACAAACAATGTATTTACCTTAATAGTCATAATATATATATCAGTTCGTGACACCAATTCTTACAAATTTCAAAACTCCGCCATCTCTCTCCCCACGTCCACCACTGCTGGCGGCTCACCTCCTACTGCGCAACGCTACGCGCTGTTAGCATCCAGCTGCCGCTGCCCAACACTACAATGGCGAGTATTACAACAATGCCAACCAGCCACAGACTGCACACGGCACAGCCAGTGATTTTTATACACAGCGCTACGTGGCGGCGGCGTTACCAATAAAAAAAACCTAAACAGCTTACTTACAAACCGTGCAAGCACTAGTAATGGAGTTCCTAGGAATGCGATACGTTCAAAACGGGATAACTTAAATTGTCCACAACGCAGGTGAGCGGAACTGTGGCTGGCGCCAACGCTTTTCCCGCCATTGCCAGTCAACATTTTATATCCTCCCTATTTCGACAATCATAATTTATTTTGCTTCTCAAATAGCAAAACTCATGCACTACCTTAAGTGTCTAATTTCTTAATGTAATTCTCGTAGTATCACCTGATTTAGTTCGACTACATTCCATTATCCTCGTTTTGCTTTTGTTGATGTTTATGCTATATCCTCCTTTCAAGATACTGTTCATTCCGTTCAGCTGCTCTTCCGTCCTTTGCTGACTATGATAGAATTAAAGTGTCGTTGGTGAATCTCAAAGTTTTTATTTATTCTCCCTGGACTTTATATCCTTCTTCAAATTTTTCTTTTGTTTCCTTTGCCACTTGCTCAATACACAGATTGAATAACATCGGGGATAGGCGACAATACTGTCTCATTCACTCCCCTTCCATGTCCCTCCACTTTTATAACTGCCATCTGGTTTCTGTACAAATTGTAAATACCCTTTCACTCCCTGTATTTTACCCCTGCCACATTAAGGTGTGGACCACTATAAGGACACGACCAAGTAACCCTTCGCAAGTATATTTTCTAATGTCAGCCACTCCAAGAGGGCAGAATGATCTCCTTTAATAGTAAATAACAATCTAAAGGCTTCAGCACGGCCCACAAACACCAAGCACTTTTTAAAAAAGTTGTTTGAAACTTATAGCCTTAAAGGAAAATTAGAACTAAAATGGTGAATTTTTATCTCACAGTGTATTTGGTGAAGACGTAGAAACACTTCTACAAGTGGCTCAGCACTTCATGATCGAGTCAACTCTGTGGAGAAACGTTAAAACAGCAGTATACAATATATGCCGAAACAGAGTGGTTAGCCATTGTATTACAATAAGCACATATACAGCCACTGCAGCAAAACACAACGTAGAATTATTTTAATTTAAGGCTGATATTTAAGGGAAAGAGTATACCATGATTATTCAACCATTGAACATGCATTAACGAATAAGGCGACATTAGTCGGGTTACATAATTCAGTGCCTACACGACAGCCCAAATATCAAAATTCATTCCACTAACATAAGCAGGCACCTGTTGGATTACACGACATTAATTCGTGACGCGTGCTTCAGGCAAACAGGAGAATTTTATTTGAAGTGTCTGAACACCAAGCTGAGTTAGCAAAATGCTATGAGGGGAAAAATGTGTCAGGTGTAAAAATGATATAAGAGCCAGGGCTGCTTAGAATAGTGATCTTCTTTCAAGAACACTTGAGATCAATTACAGGCCAATAAAATAATTCAATAAGGTAATAACAATTCGTACACATGGCATATGTAATAAAACTGATTATGATGAGCTAAATGCACTATTCGATCTTGGATCGTATGAAGTGAACGATACCGCATGGAAGACATAAAAAGAAAAATCCACTACTACATAGCTATGTGAAAATGTTTAAATGCAACGTTTATAAATACGTAAAGTAATTACAATGATGATTACAGACCTCTGATAAAAGACGGGCAGTTAATAGTGTTGTAATTGTGAAATGTATGTTGAAAAAAACTGTTTTGCTTAAATAGATCAATATATGATAATAATTTATTTGCTACGTGTTATTAGAGGTGAATTTTTGTTCTTTTTGGCTTTTGGGCATGAGTTTGAAGAGCGAGGATGGACAACGAGTTAAGTGTGATTTATTGATATGTACTGTGAAGTGAAATGGCTGAAAATATATGTACAGTATACTTCTGCACAACGACCACCATCTTTCACAGTATTACTGAAACAGCAACCCGACCATCCTCTAGACGATTATGGAAAGATAAACCACAGAAATCTAATGCATAACTAGCTATCAACGCACAAAAAGTATGATGAATATTTTTCATTATTGACAGAACTGGTTATTTAAATTCGACCGTCTCTGTCATTCGCTACGGTGTGTCACTATCTCATCGTGGCAAGTGTCGTGAAAATACGACAATGTGCCCAAATTATTAACCCACTCCTAACATTGATGAATTAACGTTGAGCAACAAGAGGGTAGGGACGGTCAGACATATCAGAGCAACAGTTTCGGTACACAACTCGAAAGTTCCACAGAAACAAAACTCAACAGGCCTTAATTTCAACTCGCTCTCTTAACCAAGGGAAATCCAATGCAGTCTATCTCCATGGAGACGAGAATAGCCGCGAATCGAACACAGTGGAGAAATACCCGTCCGTCATTGTGATCACGCCCCGACAGACCTCCCTCGTAAACAACTCCACGCTCCTTGAAAATACCAAACGATGAATTCAAGGTCCCTTCAGGCTGTGATATTCAGAGCCTTTCTTCCCTATTGCCACCGACAGTCCGGACGCCGCAAGAAAACTTGTTTTTGATTCTGCTCCAAAGCCCGTACTGCCACTGTAAGTAGGCTGTTTAGGTTTTTTATATTGGTAACGCCACGTAGCGCTCTGTATGAAAATCACTGGCTGCGCTGTGGGCAGTCTGTGGCTGGGTGGCATTGTTGTAATATTCGCTATTGTAGTGTTGGGCTGTTGGCTGTTAACAGCGCGTAGCGTTGCGCAGTTGGAGGTGAGCCGCCAGCAATGGTGGATGTGGGGAGAGAGATGGCGGAGTTTTGAAATTTGTAAGAATGGATATCATGACTATTAAGGTAAATACATTGTTTGTTCTCTATTAAAATCTTTCATTCGCTAACTATGCCTAACAGTAGTTAGTGCCTTCAGTAGTTTGAATCTTTTATTTAGCTGGCAATAGTGGCGCTCACTGTATTGCAGTAGTTCGAGTAACGAAGATCTTTGTGAGGTAAGTGATATGTGAAACGTATAGGTTAAGGTTAGTCAGGGCCATTCTTTTGTAGGGTGCGCTAGAAATATTCTGTGTCAGTTTAAGCACAGTCATGTATAATTGTTCGAAGGGCACGTTTCACCACGACCAACGACAAACAAATCACCGATTCGCCACGGCTCCCCGTTGTTTCGAAGCAGTGCGTTCAAAGATGACAGGCGACTACCAAATTCGATATCACTCGATAAGACGCCCCAGCTCAATATGCATAGGCAGACAGTCGACTGTCTAATTTTATTAATTTTGTTTGTTTGAGGAGTTAGTTTCTTAAGAATAATACATTGAAGCGCCAAAGAACTGGTATAGGCATGCATATTACGATACAGAGATATGTATACAGGCAGAATACAGTGCTGCGGTCGGCAACACCTGTATAAGACGACAAGTGTCTAGCGCACTTGATAGATCTGTTACTGCTGCTACAATGGCAAGTTATCAAGATTTTAGTGAGTCTGAGCTTGGTGTTATAGTCGGCGCTCGAGTGATGGGATACAGCATCTCCGAAGTAGGGATGAAATGGGGATTTTCCCGTACGACCATTTCACGAGTGTACCGTGAAGATCAGGAATCTGGTGAAACATCACATCTCTGACATCGCTGCTGCCCGAAAAAGATCCTGCAAGAACGAGAACAACGACGACTAAAGAGGATCGTTCAACGTGACAGAAGTGCAGCCCCAAATTGCTGCAGATTTCAATGCTGGGCCATCAACAAATCTCAGGGTGGGCTTTCGGAGCCGACCGCCCACTCTTGTACCCTTGATGACTGAACGACACAAGGCTTTACGCCTTGCCTGGGTCCATCAGCACTGACAATGGACTACTGACGACTGGAAACATGTTGCCTGGTCGAACGAAACCCTTTTCAAATTGTATCGAGCGGATGGACGTGTACGGGTGTGCAGACAATCACATGAATGCATGAACTCTGCAAGCAAGTCATAAGAGGACATTTCAAAGGCCGGCCGGGGTGGCCGTGCGGTTCTAGGCTCTACAGTCTGGAATCGCGTGACCGCTATGGTCACAGGTTCAAATCCTGCCTCTGTCATGGAGATGTGTGATGTCCTTAGTTTAGTTAGATTTAAGTAGTTCTAAGTTCTAGGGGACTGATGACCTTAGAAGTAAAGTCCCATAGTGCTCAGAGCCATTTGAACCATTTTTGACAGTTCAAACAGGTGGAGGCTCTGTAGTGGTGTATGGCGTCTGCAGCTGAAGTGATATTGGACCGCTGATACGTATAGATACGACTGTGAAACGTACGTAAGCATCCTGTCTGATCACCCACGTCCATTCATGTCCACTGCGCTTTCCGACGTACTTGGGCACTTCCAGCAGGAAAATGCAACAATCCACTCGTCCAGAATTGCTACAGAGTGGCTCCAGGAACACTCGTCTGAGTTTGAACACTTCCGCTGGCCACCAAACTCCCCAGATATGAACATTTTTGAGCATATCTGGGATTCCTTGCAACGTGCTGTTCAGAAGAGATCTCCACCCACTCGCATTCTTACGGATTTATAGACAACCCCGCAGGATTCATGGTGCCAGTTCCCCCCAGCTCTACTTCAGTCATTTGTCGATTCCATTCGATCTTGCGTTGCGTCATTTTGGGTGGTCGTGGGGGCTCTATACGATATTAGGCAGGTGTACCAGTTTCTTTGGCTTTTCAGTGTATAACTGGACCAGGGTCTAGCGGAAATTTTCAATGGGGAAGGAAAATTACGCAGATTTTGCAGATAGCGGAGAGAGAGAAAGAGAAAGGGAGAGAGAGAGAGAGAGAGAGAGAGAGAGAGAGAGAGAGAGAGAAAGAAAGAGGAGTTCCTTTTTGGGCACTTTAGTTTATGGTACATTCGAGTTTAGGGCACAACTGAGTTTGGACTTTTAGCGTGGATGGAAGGCACATTCTGTCGTGAGAACGGAAGACAGACTATTCCGAGTGATGTTACAACAGCTATAAACTGATTTGTTGCTGTGGTCAGCCGAACAAATCACTTGCAGCTTTCCACTTTCATGTAAGAAAAGTATGGTGAGATGTTGCACCATGGGCGAGCAAAGCGAGGGAGTTATTAACTGTTCCTACGCTCTATGTTTTGGGTTGATCAGGACCTGCGAATTCTGCAATCTTCTTAAGCTAATCTATGATCGGGCTAGTGATGTTGTTTGCATGTTGTAGCCATACGCCCTTTTGGTAACGTAAGAGCAATCACTGGATGCTCATTGCGGTTTCGTCTTTTCATAAGTGATTTGTGAGATGGTAGCTTTTCTATTCACCTGTCCCACACGAACTTTGCCAAGTCATTCACTGTTAGAGTTGATTTGCTTAATGTCTGTAAATGTTTGCTTACATGTTCTCTGTGTTTTATCGATTTCAATGACATTCCGTCATTTTTTCATGTTGATGTATCTGTTCACTGCGAATATTACGTGCTGACGAAAAATCCGTACATGGATATGTATGTGTGTTTTCCACATAACCTCCTAAACCACTGGAGCGATTTCAACCAAACTTGGTACAAATATACTTTGTTTTCAGGCAACCGTTGCTGTGAGGGTAAGAACCACCTACTTTACATAATTAAGGAGATATGTCATAAGGAATGAGATGCGTGAAAAATTCCAGCATCATGCATGATGATTTAATACACTCCTGGAAATGGAAAAAAGAACACATTGAGACCGGTGTGTCAGACCCACCATACTTGCTCCGGACACTGCGAGAGGGCTGTACAAGCAATGATCATACCCACGGCACAGCGGACACTCCAGGAACCGCGGTGTTGGCCGTCGAATGGCGCTAGCTGCGCAGCATTTGTGCACCGCCGCCGTCAGTGTCAGCCAGTTTGCCGTGGCATACGGAGCTCCATCGCAGTCTTTAACACTGGTAGCATGCCGCGACAGCGTGGACGTGAACCGTATGTGCAGTTGACGGACTTTGAGCGAGGGCGTATAGTGGGCATGCGGGAGGCCGGGTGGACGTACCGCCGAATTGCTCAACACGTGGGGCGTGAGGTCTCCACAGTACATCGATGTTGTCGCCAGTGGTCGGCGGAAGGTGCACGTGCCCGTCGACCTGGGACCGGACCGCAGCGACGCACGGATGCACGCCAAGACCGTAGGATCCTACGCAGTGCCGTAGGGGACCACACCGCCACTTCCCAGCAAATTAGGGACACTGTTGCTCCTGGGGTATCGGCGAGGACCATTCGCAACCGTCTCCATGAAGCTGGGCTACGGTCCCGCACACCGTTAGGCCGTCTTCCGCTCACGCCCCAACATCGTGCAGCCCGCCTGCAGTGGTGTCGCGACAGGCGTGAATGGAGGGACGAATGGAGACGTGTCGTCTTCAGCGATGAGAGTCGCTTCTGCCTTGGTGCCAATGATGGTCGTATGCGTGTTTGGCGCCGTGCAGGTGAGCGCCACAATCAGGACTGCATACGACCGAGGCACACAGGGCCAACACCCGGCATCATGGTGTGGGGAGCGATCTCCTACACTGGCCGTACACCTCTGGTGATCGTCGAGGGGACACTGAATAGTGCACGGTACATCCAAACCGTCATCGAACCCATCGTTCTACCATTCCTAGACCGGCAAGGGAACTTGCTGTTCCAACAGGACAATGCACGTCCGCATGTATCCCGTGCCACCCAACGTGCTCTAGAAGGTGTAAGTCAAGTACCCTGGCCAGCAAGATCTCCGGATCTGTCCCCCATTGAGCATGTTTGGGACTGCATGAAGCGTCGTCTCACGCGGTCTGCACGTCTAGCACGAACGCTGGTCCAACTGAGGCGCCAGGTGGAAATGGCATGGCAAGCCGTTCCACATGACTACATCCAGCATCTCTACGATCGTCTCCATGGGAGAACAGCAGCCTGCATTGCTGCGAATGGTGGATATACACTGTACTAGTGCCGACATTGTGCATGCTCTGTTGCCTGTGTCTATGTGCCTGTGGTTCTGTCAGTGTGATCATGTGATGTATCTGACCGCAGGAATGTGTCAATAAAGTTTCCCCTTCCTGGGACAATGAATTCACGGTGTTCTTATTTCAATTTCCAGGAGTGTATATTACTTCTGTGCTGCTAACTGTGTACGCAATAAATTTCGCAGACAGTGTCCACCTATGCAGCTCAGTGAAACTACACAATTACATAATTGTACGACAAATAGTTCAAGACACATGACATCGTAAACACTCAGATGAATGAAAAATTGCCGCATCATGCATGAAGTCTTAATACATTTATTCTTTACTGCGAAGACACTCGTGCACTTGAGTCAAATTGAGGAAGTCCCTGGCACCCGGAAGAGATTTTGACAGCTTTGAGCTGCTAAGCACAAACTGCTGTAGGCGAAAGCAGTAGCCGTCTATAGAGCTATGAACAGACGTTGCCATAGAGACGTTTACAAAATCGACTTAGAGACACGCGAAGCAGCTGCGCCGAGCATTCAGAAACTGTGTGGGGTCATGTTTCTTAATTTTGGATACAGTGCTTACATGAGTACATTTGGACATTATACCTATTTAATGATTATAAAGAATCCGCCTCGACTGCAGACAGAAACCGGATGTTGACCTAGGTTTCGGCGCGGATAACCACGCCTTCTCCGGAACACACTAAAACTACAAACTGCCTAAAGTGGCATGGTCCAACATTAATAAAAAACGCCCAAAAGTCCAAAAGACTCGCATCAAATGTAAAATAAACGGTACTTGTCACCATGTCAATAGCTGTACTTAGCTCAAACGTCAGAAGCGTGCTTCATCACCCCAGCCAACTTTAGAGCTTACAGCTGTTGACATGGTACACACGTACCGTTTATTTTACATTTTATGCAAGTCTTTTGCACTTTTGGGCGTTATGTATTAACGTTGGACCATGCCTCTTTAGGCAGTTTGTAGTTTTAGTGTGTTCTGAAGAAGGAGTGGTTATCCGCGCCGAAACCTAGGTCAACATCCGATTTCTATTTGCAAGCGAGGCGCATTCTTTATAATCATTAAATTATTCACGATTGCTCATGCGCTGCGATGTTAAAAGTTTTTATACGCATCTCTTTGTACGACTGTTTCATAATTTCAAAGGTGTTTTACGAATACACAGGAAGCAATTTTTTCCGATGCCTCATCATAAACGCGGGTCACATTCTGTTTTCTTCTCTAATAAAAATTTATCAACATGAATACCCACGGAAATGCGTAGTTTGTTAACCAGTATTGTAATAAGTTAAGGTTAGTTAGGACTCATCTTTCATTTAGTTACTTTGATGATTCCCTTTTACTATTATGTGATCACCAAATCCCAAGACTCATTTGTTTCGTTGCGCAACAGTGTTCATTACTGCAACTGAGTCTAAGGAGAGCGATCTGACTCTTGGGTAGTCCAACCAAATCGGATCATTGTGACAGCTGAACGGTTTGTCCAGATATCAGTTGGCGGCTTGCAGAAGACGGAAGACTGAAAAAGTAATTGGGAAATGCAGCAAGGGGTATTCCAATGGGAAATCACCAATACAGAAAAAAAATCCTACGATATTCTAAGATAAGTAGGAAAGTGCTCTGTAGAAGTACTGTAGACCCCGCAAGGATCGACTTATGCGAGTGGTTGGAGCTTACTGTAAAAAACAGGCCAGATGCGAGGGCCAGACGCTGAGGGCTCCTTATAAACTTAGTCATTTATGAAGACTGTTCATCCATTCCAGGAATCGATGATCTCGACTATTTTTGTCTGTTATCGACACTGATACTGGCGAGATATCGGTCCAATAGGCTGCAAGATTTTGTAGAATGTGACATAAGCTCATGCAGGAAGCAGGCAACCATTATTATATTAATCATTAGTTCTCCATTAAGGTGAGTGGGTAGCAATGGTAAAAGTTCAATATCAGGCAGGAAACGACTTTATCGCTTACATGAGGCATTTATCGCATCCTCAGATATATAGTAGCGGTTATTGTACGTATACATGGCGTTTCAAGTTGTATGTTCGTTCCACTAGTCTGTAACAGACTAGCCTGCGAATGTTCGTTCCACTTAATACTTTATGACTGATTACTTCTGAAACGCTTCATATGAATGATAAAGTCATTCCTTGCCTGATGTTTGACTTCTGCCATTGCGACACAGCCAGCCTGAATGCATAACAACTGACTGTTTTAATTTCAAATTTTACGTCAGATAACAAATGCCAAAATGATTATTTTTTGTGTGCTACAATTGTTGTTGTTGTTGTTATTGTCTTCAGTCCTGAGACTGGTTTGATGCAGCTCTCCATGCTACTCTATCCTGCGCAAGCTGCTTCATCTCCCAGTACCTACTGCAACCTACATCCTTCTGAATCTGCTTAGTGTACTCATCTCTCGGTCTCCCTCTACGATTTTTACCCTCCACGCTGCCCTCCAATGCTAAATTTGTGATCCCTTGATGCCTCAAAACATGTCCTACCAACCGATCCCTTCTTCTAGTCAAGTTGTGCCACAAACTTCTCTTCTCCCCAATCCTATTCAATACCTCATCATTAGTTACATGATCTATCCACCTTATCTTCAGTATTCTTCTGTAGCACCACATTTCGAAAGCTTCTATTCTCTTCTTGTCCAAACTAGTTATCGTCCATGTTTCACTTCCATACATGGCTACACTCCAAACAAATACTTTCAGAAACGACTTCCTGATACATAAATCTATATTCGATGTTAACAAATTTCTCTTCTTCAGAAACGCTTTCCTTGCCATTGCCAGTCTACATTTTATATCCTCTCTACTTCGACCATCATCAGTTATTTTACTTCCTAAATAGCAAAACTCCTTTACTACTTTAAGTGTCTGATTTCCTAATCTAATTCCTTCAGCATCACCCGATTTAATTTGACTACATTCCATTATCCTCGTTTTGCTTTTGTTAATGTACATCTTATATCCTCCTTTCAAGACACTGTCCATTCCGTTCAACTGCTCTTCCAAGTCCTTTGCCGTCTCTGACAGAATTACAATGTCATCGGCGAACCTCAAAGTTTTTACTTCGTCTCCATGAATTTTAATACCTACTCCAAATTTTTCTTTTGTTTCCTTTACTGCCTGCTCAATATACAGATTGAATAACATCGGGGAGAGGCTACAACCCTGTCTCACTCCTTTCCCAACCACTGCTTCCCTTTCATGCCCCTCGACTCTTATTACTGCCATCTGGTTTCTGTACAAATTATAAATAGCCTTTCGCTCCCTGTATTTTACCCCTGCCACCTTTAGAATTTGAAAAAGAGTATTCCAGTCAACATTGTCAAAAGCTTTCTCTAAGTCTACAAATGCTAGAAACGTAGGTTTGCCTTTTCTTAATCTTTCTTCTAAGATAAGTCGTAAGGTCAGTATTGCCTCACGTGTTCCAACATTTCGACGGAATCCAAACTGATCCTCCCCGAGGTCTGCATCTACCAGTTTTTCCATTCGTCTGTAAAGAATTCGCGTTAGTATTTTGCAGCCATGGCTTATTAAACTGATAGTTCGGTAATTTTCACATCTGTCAGCACCTGCTTTCTTTGGGATTGGAATTATTATATTCTTCTTGAAGTCTGAGGGTATTTCGCCTGTCTCATACATCTTGCTCACCAGCTGGTAGAGTCTTGTCATGACTGGCTCTCCCAAGGCCGTCAGTAGTTCTAATGGAATGTTGTCTACTCCGGGGGCCTTGTTTCGACTCAGGTCTTTCAGTGCTCTTCACGCAGTATCGTATCTCCCATTTCGTCTTCATCTACATCCTCTTCTATTTCCATAATATTGTCCTCAAGTACATCGCCCTTGTATAAGCCTTCTATATACTCCTTCCACCTTTCTTCCTTCCCTTCTTTGCTTAGAACTGGGCTGCCATCTGAGCTCTTGATATTCATACACGTGGTTCTCTTCTCTCCAAAGGTCTCTTTAATTTTCCTGTAGGCAGTATCTATCTTACCCCTAGTGAGATAAGCTTCTACATCCTTACATTTGTCCTCTAGCCATCCCTGTTTAGCCATTTTGCACTTCCTGTCGATCTCATTTTTGAGACGTTTGTATTCCTTTTTGCCTGCTTCATTTACTGCATTTTTATATTTTCTCCTTTCATCAATTAAATTCAATATTTCTTCTGTTACCCAAGGATTTCTAGCAGCCCTCGTCTTTGTACCTACTTTATCCTCTGCTGCCTTCACTACTACATCCCTCAGAGCTACCCATTCTTCTTCTACTGTATTTCTTTCCCCTATTCCTGTCAATTGTTCCCTTATGCTCTCTCTGAAACTCTGTACAACCTCTGGTTCTTTCAGTTTATCCAGGTCCCATCTCCTTAATTTCCCACATTTTTGCAGTTTCTTCAGTTTTAATCTACAGGTCATAACCAATAGATTGTGGTCAGAGTCCACATCTGCCCCTGGAAATGTCTTACAACTTAAAACCTGGTTCCTAAATCTCTGTCTTACCATTATATAATCTATCTGATACCTTTTAGTATCTCCAGGGTTCTTCCACGTATACAACCTTCTTTCATGATTCTTAAACCAAGTGTTAGCTATGATTAAGTTGTGCTCTGTGCAAAATTCTACTAGGCGGCTTCCTCTTTCATTTCTTAGCCCCAATCCATATTCACCTACTATGTTTCCTTCTCTCCCTTTTCCTACACTCGAATTCCAGTCACCCATTACTATTAAATTTTCGTCTCCCTTCACTATTTGAATAATTTCTTTTATTTCATCGTACATTTCTTCAATTTCTTCATCATCTGCAGAGCTAGTTGGCATATAAACTTGTACTACTGTAGTAGGTGTGGGCTTCGTATCTATCTTGGCCACAATAATGCGTTCACTATGCTGTTTGTAGTAGCTTACCCGCATTCCTATTTTCCTATTCATTATTAAACCTACTCCTGCATTACCCCTATTTGATTTTGTGTTTATAACCCTGTAGTCACCTGACCAGAAGTCTTGTTCCTCCTGCCACCGAACTTCACTAATTCCCACTATATCTAACTTTAACCTATACATTTCCCTTTTTAAATTTTCTAACCTACCTGCCCGATTAAGGGATCTGACATTCCACGCTCCGATCCGTAGAACGCCAGTTTTCTTTCTCCTGATAACGACATCCTCCTGAGTAGTCCCCGCCCGGAGATCCGAATGGGGGACTATTTTACCTCCGGAATATTTTACCCAAGAGGATGCCATCATCATTTAATCATACAGTAAAGCTGCATGTCCTCGGGAAAAATTACGGCTGTAGTTTCCCCTTGCTTTCAGCCGTTCGCAGTACCAGCACAGCAAGGCCGTTTTGGTTAATGTTGCAAGGCCAGATCAGTCAATCATCCAGACTGTTGCCCTGCAACTACTGAAAAGGCTGCTGCCCCTCTTCAGGAACCACACGTTTGTCTGGCCTCTCAACAGATACCCCTCCGTTGTGGTTGTACCTACGGTACGGCCATCTGTATCGCTGAGGCACGCAAGCCTCCCCACCAACGGCAAGGTCCATGGTTCATGGGGGGAGGGTGCTACAATTACAGATTAACAATTCCCTGATTTGTCCTTTACTTCTAGTGTCAAACCTTGTGTCTCGTCAAATTTCATGACTCTAGATCAAGGGGAAATACCCTATGGGTTTTGATGAGTGTGTGTGGGAGTATAGAGTCATGTAACATACACTGGTGACCAAAATGGAAGTAAGAAACGGAAATTTTGCAAGGTTGCGTTTATTTTGCCACACAGCTGTATAAACAGTTGATCATAAACCAGAAACAATCTAAAGACTACTCAACGTAATCAACTGCGACATGCATTACGGTAGACAAAATTATTCTTTGTTTTCTTCCAACTTATCTAATTTGCTCACACATTCTAACAAGTGGTTGATGTGCTCTGTATGGGGTGTGACTACCTCTGGCACCAATACAGGCCTTACAAAGACGAGACACGCTGTGAATGATATCGACAATCGAGTATTATCGTCCATCAAGTCGAAGTCTGGGAACACAGCACCTCGCAACAATTTCGCATGACATCCCAAGATCTCGTGCTGATTCATCCGTACAATTTCATGAAGAGGTATTTGAGTGGTCAACATAATCCCTGCCAAAACTACTAGTGATCGTCCTCGCTATCGGTCTTTTTCCACAATGTTTGGGTCCCGAAATAGTGTTCCGTGTTCCCTCAAGATGCGAATCCGTCAAGAACCACTCTCCAGATCAAAGCGAGACTCGTCTGTGAAAAGGTGACGTATTGATAGCCGTACTCTAGACATTCCCATCTGTGAAGGCACGGCAGAGGTAAACAGACAGCAGGTCTCCAACAATAAAGACCACTCTGCTGAAGCCGTCTGCATATTGTTTGCCTTGATACAACACGTCCGGAGGATGCTGCGAGGCCAGTTGCCAGTTGCAGTGTAGTACTAAGGCGGTACCGTACTACTAACGCGGTACCGTCCTGCCCTTGTGGGCAAATAACGCTCCACTCTTTCTGATGTCACACGTGTCCGGTCCTCTTCTGATCTCCAGCATACAGTTTCGGTCTCTACAAACTGTCGCCACATCCGAGAAACAACAGGGCGCTTCACATTAAGCCATCGGGCCACATCACCCTGCAAATACTACCCCGCTTGATAGGTGCCCTAATGTCACTGTTCCTTATCGTAATGCCATCTTCTGTGAGAAACATGTCGTAACGACATCTGTTGACAGTTTGTATGATTTAAGCGTGAATTAGACACAAGACGGGGAAATAGCAGTTGTTTTAATTTTGGCCATCAGTGTACATGGCCGACTCTTTTGACTGCATTTACTTAGAAGCTTCAGTTTTTCAAACCGTCAATTGGGACCACAGACATAGGGACATGACAAATATTTAAATATCAACTTGATACATCTGCCCGTTGTGATAGTCCTGGCTGTGGCCTCCAGTATTTTATCTTGCTAGAAACTCGCCTTGATGCAGCTCGATACACGTGAAGTAGCATATGGTACAAAAGTGTAGTGAAGTACAAAAAAAAAATGGCTCTGAGCACTATGGGACTCGACTGCTGTGGTCATTAGTCCCCTAGAACTTAGAACTACTTAAACTTAACCTAAGGACATCACACACATCCATGCCCGAGGCAGGATTCGAACCTGCGACCGTAGCAGTCGCAGGGTTTCGGACTGCGCGCCTTTTTTTTTTTTTTTTTTAATTGAAGTGTTTAGACGCGAACCACCGCCCCAACAAAAACTCATTAGTGGACATTTTATTTTCTCCACCTGTCTAGTCTAAAAACAAAAACAAAGATAGTGCCACCGCCACTTTCATCCTACAGTTAACTAGGACGGCCGTTCGCCACCACTTTAGATTTGGCCAACGAAACGAAAATTAAATATGCCTCTGAACTTTTAATATAAAAAAATAATAAAAGGAGAAAGGAAAGGGTATAATACGTTATTATATTTGATTTGTTGTTCATTTTGTTCTTAGTTTGTTCTTGTGTATTTATTTGGATTCTAAAGGCAGGTCTCCTACCCACTTTTTTTTTTTTTAAATATTTATATAGGTATCAATGTGCGAACAGTCATAGTTAATCAAACCTGGAAAACTAAAATAGAATGAAGACACCATCGAAGATATTAAACGTAAATAACATGAAAAGAAAGCTACCACGCCGTAGTTAGGCTTCCCACTGACTGCGCCCACTGGTAAGGATTGTTCAATATATGCTCGTTTGCAGTTTGTTCTGACCTCATCTGCCATTGCCTGGAACATTCCAGCTGCACGGGGGGCTGTGAAAGGCGCTCCATAGGTAGTTTGCGAAGCATTGTCGATATCTGATATGCCCGGAAATAGCATGATGTCTTTCTTGCAAATAGAGCCAGAAGTCAAGGAAATTCTTGTGTCCGTCACGACAGAGGTAATGGACCGCATGTCCACGTATCCAGGTGACGGAGTTGGTTCGAGTCTTGGGGTAAAATGTCTCATCCGGAAACAATAACGTGCGTGCAGATATATGCTCCGGCCTAACTCGCAAGACATAAGCCAGCATCTGCCGCACAAGGTGCCAAACCGGTTCCGCCTCTCCGCAGCTGAGGCGGTGCTCGTCAGAATCTACTGTGTTACAACCCACACAATTAGGAGATTCTGCCATGTGGATATTGTAGAGACGTTGTAGCGTCACCAGCTTCCCATTAACGACTACGTACCATTGGGAATCAACGTCGGAATCAAGCATGGCATCGTGTACAGTCTTCCACACCACGCTCCACCGTACGTCAGGATATTTTAGTTCGACCACATTTAGGGGGCGGCGTTGCATCATGTCGTGATAAATACGTCGAGTCGTGGCCATTTGTGGTGTCGTGAGCGCTACACTGCAATAACTTTGTTCTAAATAGAAACGTCCTATATAAAAGAGGGGCGCTGGGATGTCCTGTAGTGGCACCGGCGCTCTTAGTGAAGCAGGTCGTAGCGCCGTCAGAAGCAGACTCGTGAGGCTCGTAGGACAACGGCGCAGCATACATAAATTTGAGCTAACATAGAGGGCAATGGCCCTATCATGGACGTTGACTAGGCCGAGACCACCTTTTTCCTTGGGGAGAGTAAGAGATACGTATCTGATCTTCAGAAACATACCAGCGGTGACGAAGTATCCCAGCGCTGCCATAATGCTATGAGCCAAGGGTTTCGGAATGGGTAGCGTTTGGGCGACATGCGGTATGCGGGATGCAAGGTATACATTGGCATAATACGCCCGCTGAACGATGTTAAGGGATCGCAAGCGCTGATTTGCAATTACGACCCTAATTTGGTGAAGAAGGCGACGATAATTGAGCGTCGTCGCGCGTCGCATGTCGTTCATGAAATCTATGCCCAAGCAGCGGACAGTATCACTGAAGCGTAAGGGGGCAATGTGTTCCTACGGTAGCCCAATCCCGACGCTCAAGGCGACAGATTTGTCAACGTTGATTTGGCTACCAGAAGCTGTACCGTAGGTTGCAATCCAGTCCAACGTCGCGGCCATATCGTCAGCTCCTCGTATGACGATCATCAAATCATCCGCATATGCGGTGCAGCGATAGATGGAGCCACCGAACTGTATCCCAGTGAGCCTGTCTCGGAGACCACACAACAAGGGTTCTAAGGCCAATGCAAATAACAATGTTGATAATGGACATCCCTGTCGTACTGATCGGCGGATCGGCATGCGTGCCGTCAGTCTTCCATTAACAAGAACTCGAGAAGTAGCCCCATGCAGAAGGCGTGTCAACACTCTGATATAGGGGTCGGGATATTCCATGCGCCGTAGAACAGCAGTGAGGAAAGTCTGGCCCACACGGTCAAAAGCCTGGCTAAAGTCGATAGACGCCAGGGCTGCCGGTAAACGTCTCACCCGTGCAAGGGAGATGAGATCTCTGTAACGACATAACGCAGTTCTGATGTTGTTGGGTCCCCCCAAGGACATCTGATCGCTGGACAGGACGTGCAATAGTGTGCTCCGAAGACGTCCTGATAGCAGCCTCGAAAAGATCTTGAAGTCGCTGTTCAATAAAGTTAAGGGGCGATAATCGCGGACATTATTCCGTCCCTTCGGCTTATGGATGGGGATAATCAGTCCTTCCAAGAACGGTGCAGGCAACGGTATACCCGGGGACATCAATTCCTGACAAATTTCAACCCAACACGGTACCAAACGTTGTTTAAATGCTCGATAGAACTCTAATGGTAATCCATCGATTCCTGGTGATTTATGGGGAGCACCTTTACCAATGGCGTCGAGCACTTCCTCTTCTGTCACTTCTCCCAGTAAAGTCGGTACCATGTCTGGTGGAACTGTACCGTGGACATGTGCTGACACGGAGTCTACCGTCGCCATATCAGAGAGCACTGATGAATAAAGTTGAGCGTAATGCCCATAGAAGGCTTCTGCTATATCTGCTTGTTCTGCCACGTGTCGTCCGTCGTCCGTTATCATGTCGGTTACCAGTGCCCTACGGCGTCTCCTGCGTTCTAGGAGCACGTGGTGCATAGATGGCCTTTCTGATTGTATCATGTCTGGAGCACGCGACCGTATAACAGCGCCTTGTAAATGATGGCGTGCTAAGGAGATGAGTTGCGCTTTCGCGCGATTGACTATGATCTGCCGGTCAGGTGAGGGCTCCGTAGCAAGACATTCCCGTAGGACGGTGTAATAAAAGTTTTCCGTGCTCCTCCTCCATGCCGCCGCTTCTCGGCCGTAGGCCATGAAGGTGCGCCTAAGAGCAGGCTTCGCACATTCAATCCACCAACTGAGGGTCGATCGGTAACGACCACGACGCTGTAAGGAGGCGTTCCACGACTCTTCGATAGCACGTTTACATGCCGGCTCGTCCAGATGGGCGACGTTCAGTTTCCAGGGGGGCCTACTGCGCCACACACGTGCAGCTGGGAGGGCAATGGTGCAAATATAGGCTGTGTGGTCGGTGAATGCAGTGGGCCAGAGCTCTGCTCCTCTCGTCGCCGTCGAAAGGGTGCTTGTGACGTAAATCCTGTCTAACCGACTTGATGAATGACTTGTATAGTGGGTGTATTCAGGAGCTGGGCCATGGATATGTCGCCACGTGTCAATCAGGTGGAGGTCACGCACTAGCATTTCCAATTCCGCACACGGGACGTGATGTGGCTGCTGATCAGACGGAGATAATGTACAGTTAAAATCTCCTCCGATCACCATATCGTCTATGCGGCCCATAAATAGACGCGTGATATCTTCCGAAAAGAAGCGGGCCCGATCTCTCCGTCTCCCTGATCCTGAAGGGGCATAGACATTGATGAGTCGTACACCATTGACAGTTACAGCCATGGCTCTTGCACTCGGTAAGTACAGTACGTCCGTAGCCTCCAAACCGTCCCGTAGCAGAACAACCACACCACTATCGGTAGAAGAGGCGTGGGAGATGTGGGCGGTATATCCGTAGAAGTCAGGGAAACTAGCGACACATACTTCCTGTAAGAGGGCCACGTCGACGTCCGCCGCATCAAGCATGCGTTGTAGCATTGTCAGTTTGTGTGGTGCCCTTATCGCGTTGATATTGATTGTGGCTAGGGGAAAGGTGTGCTGCCTAGCCTCTTCACCTAGGGTAGACCCCATGGAAATCAAAGCTAACCGCAAAAGATGCCGGACCTACCAAATCCGTTACAAATTATGCGTCTTTTACGATAGGAGTGGCATCTCCAATGCCACCCCCTCCGCTGTCACCCGTGCCCTCTTTATGAAGTTCCTCAACATCGTCCGACCACAGTGGCTGCAACACGATGCTGTGTAGCTGATCAGCACCTAAATCTCCCGCATGTACGTCGTCTTTGTTAGAGGTAGACGGAGCGCCATCCATCGACGCGACCTGCCGAATCCGTGGTGCAAGAAGTAACTTAGCACTCGTGGTATGGGCAAGTGAACCGTCTACACCACTTAGATTCTCAGCAGGCGCAGCATCCATGCCGTCTGAGGAGATGTCACCTTCTTGACCGGCCGTGTGTAGGAGGCAATCGTCTGAAGGGGTCCGCCGACGTCGCTTCCGTCGTCGAGGCGAACGTTGCTTTCGAACGTGGACATCTGTATCCGAATGTGGGAGGCAATCCAGCGTCGTATCACCTTCCGCTAGGAAAGCCGCGGTCGGGACAATGTTCGCGTCCACGTCCATCGCGTTCTGGATGTTACGTTGCGTCTGGAGTCCGTGGGACTGCTGCTGCTGTTGTTGCTGTGGAGGGGGCGACATATGGTTTGGCATCGGGGGTCCTTCCTCTTCCTCCCTTGGTGCTTCTGGCGTCGATGGGTGTGTCTGATCGCCAGTTTCGTCCTCAACTATGGTGCGCATCGTCGTCTGAGCGTACGTGAGGGGCAGGATTGTCGTCCCCGTCGGGGAAACGGAGTCTCCCACTGGTATCTGCGTAATTCGACGTTGTAAACAGCTCGATCGAACATGGCCTTCCTGCCCACATCCGGAACAGGTACGCGGCTGACCGTCGTACATGATGATTGCTCGACAGCCACCGATGTTCAAATAGGACGGCACATGTTTCTTGAGCTCAAGTTTAATTTGGCGCACACCATTGTAGACCTTATACGTCGAAAAAGTTTGCCACTTTTCTGCAACGTGGTTGATAACATTGCCGTACGGTCGGAAGGCGGCCTTACAACTTCCTCTGGGACCTCGAAGGGGAGCTCAAAAACCCTTACAGTCCTTAGGCCCATGCCTGCATGATCCACCGTCACTGCACCGATATGTCCGTCAGAATGTTTGAATCTGAGAGAGTTCGAGTATTTGGACACTACTGTCGCGCAGACCTCTGCACTGGTCATTTTAACATAAACCACGCTCGCCGTTATAGAAAAATGTATTCCGACGACAGTCGCCGGATCTAAACGTAGATCGTCGCGTATGAACTGTTCTATTTCATAGGCTCGAGGACGCGCGTGATCTGGTTGGAAGGTAATTTTGGTCGTATCGTGGCGCCATGTGTGTGCCATAGTCGCACCGAACTTGGAACTAATACAACTCGCGCCGCGAGAAGGTAAACACAAGCAAGCGCTCACGGTCGCGCACGGCGGGGCGCAGCGGACGTCCTCGCCCCACCGCAGCCGAAAGCAGACTGCCTAGAACCGCGAGACCACCGCGGCAGGCAGTGAGGCACAAGCAGCAGATGGTACAGTATGTACTATTCCCGTAGGAGAGGCTACTAACTGTTCTGAACTTCCTTTTGATTGGTCGGTACATTCGGGTGTTAGGCGCCAAAACGCATAATTTCTCTTATTAATTATTTATATACTTTTCATTGTATTTAACTCAGTTTTCAGTATAACAATCTCTCATAGTTATCCTAAGTGTCTACCGTTATTGTTTATTAAATTTCACTAGTTTTGAGAAACATAGTGCTTCGGACACATTCGGGTCGCTTTGGCGTGCGTGGGAGACGAAGTTCTTCGGCTGCGCTAGTCACTCGGATTCGTGTGTACTTCATAGCCGGACGTGTATCTCCGTTTCGGACGGACATGTCGTACTCTACATCGTAAGTTGTCAGAAACGTTACCATACTATTAATAAAGCTATGTAGAATGTAGTAGAAGACAGTATAAAAAGTGATACTTTAAGATATAAACAAACGGGGTACTTTAATGAGAGTTGTCGCCTACCATCATTGTCAGTACTACAGGTCTTGCCCTCTGGAAATAAAGAGACTAACCTGGGCAAGTGGCATCCCGCAAAGAAAAAAGCACAAACTCACGTTCAAGTTCGAGATGACAACGTAGTAGCCACCGCCGAAGAAGATCCCACGACCGACGAGCTGTCTTCTGCACTCGGGCACAACTTTAGAAGACGACAGGCTGGTGGAAGGAACGGTTAGTGATCCTTATTCAAACTCTACACATCTCTCCAGCTTCCAGCTCTGACTTTCAACGTGACAATGTATAATTTTATACTGTTCCTGAGAAAAAGGGTTCTTAACAGACAGACCGACGGACGGACAAGAAATTGTCCCTATGAGGATTCCGATTTTACCGATTGTGGTACGGAACCCTAAAAGTAAAAACAAAAAATGGTTCAAATGGCTTTGAGCACTATGCTACTTAACTTCTGAGGTCATCAGTCGCCTAGAACTTAGAACTAATTAAACCTAACTAATCTAAGGACATCACTCACATCGATGCCCGAGGCAGGATTCGAACTTGCGACCGTAGCGGTCCCTCGGTTCCGGACTGTAGCACCTAGAACCGCACTGCCACTCCGGCTGGCAAGTAAAAACAAACTGAGAATTGTAGGAATGGACTGTCTCAGAAGTTCGTGTAAAATGTCTATATACCACACAAGAAATACGGCTGTTAAAGGAGTAACCCAGACTGAAGAAAGCATTAAAAATACAACGTCAGCACGCCTGCTATGGAAATGTAATGAAAATGACACATGACAGATAGCCAAAGGAGTCCTTGATCTACCATCCTCAGGGATGGAGTAAAGATGGCCATGAGAAAAAGGGAAATACACTGACGGAAAAAATCACTACACGAAGAAGCAGCTGTGCGACATGAAAGAAACTTGGTAGTAGTGTTCCTACATCTGAAACTTGATGTCTATTCAAATTTTACGCCAGTCTTAAATAAGAGTGGTGCTAATAGCGCCACTATGAGTTAGCAAACCAGGTTTTCTTTAAATACGAGTTGTAATGATCGGGAGCCTTAGTTACTTTTGAGATTGGACGTAGTGAGTTAATGTTAGTCAAGAGTGTCGTTAAGGTGACAAGCACCCCGTTATCAACACCTCACTGAGTTTGAACGAGGACGTGTAATAGTGTTACGAGTAGCAGGACATTCCTTTTGCGATGTGGTAGGAAAGTTTGGCAGGAACGTAGCCACTGTACCTGTTGGCTGTCAGCGGTGGTCGCGAGAATGAACCGGGCTCCAGTCGGCCGTGCGGAACTACCGCGTAGGTCACCTCGTTCGCCTTGGGCCTCGGGCATCGCACTGGATCTGCAGCAGCAATCTGAGCAGCAGTTGTCACCACAGCGACACAATGAACTGTTACAAATCGGTTGCTTCAAGGAGAGCTCCGATCTAGAAGCTTTGATGCGTACACGAGACTCAGAGGGCCATAGATACGGGTTCCCAGGTAGGTGCCATGTTTATTGACTTCCGCAAGTCGTTTGATACAGTTCCTCACAGTCGTTTATTGAACAAAATAAGAGCATATGGACTATCAGACGAAATGTGTGATTCGATTGAAGAGTTCCTAGATAACAGAACGCAGCATGTCATTCTCAACGGAGAGAAGTCTTCCGAAGTAAGAGTGATTTCAGGTGTGCCGCAGGGAGTCCCGTAGGACCGTTGCTATTCATAATATACATAAATGACCTTGTGGATGATATCGGAAGTTCACTGCAGCTTTTTGCGGATGATACTGTGGTATATCGAGAGGTTGTAACAATGGAAAATTGTACTGAAATGCAGGAGGATCTGCAACGATTTGACGCATGGTGCAGGGAATGGCAATTGAATCTCAATGTAGACAAGTGTAATGTGCTGCGAATACATAGAAAGAAATATCCCTTATCATTTAGCTACAATATAGCAGGTCAGCTACTGGAAGCAGTTAATTCCATAAATTATCTGGGAGTAGGCATTAAGAGTGATGTAAAATTAAATAACCACATAAAATTAATCGTCGGTAAAGTAAATGCCAGACTGAGATTCATTGGAAGAATCCTAAGGAAATGGAATCCGAAAACAAGGGAAGTAGGTTACAGTACACTTGTTCGTCCACTGCTTGAATACTGCACACCGGTGTGGGATCCGTACCAGATAGGGTTGATAGAAGAGAGAGAGAAGATCCAACGGAGAGCAGCGCGCCTCGATACAGGATCATTTAGTAATCGCGAAAGCGTTACGGAGATGGTAGATAAACTCCATTGGGAGACTCTGCAAGAGAGACGCTCATTAGCTCGGTACGGGCTTTTATTGAAGTTTCGAGAACATACCTTCACTGAGGAGTCAAGCAGTATATTGCTCCCTCCTACGTATATCTCGCGAAGAGACCATGAACATAAAATGAGAGAGATTAGAGCCCACGCAGAGGCATACCGACAATCTTTCCTTCCACGAACAATACGAGAATGGAATGGAAGGGAGAACCGATAGAGGTACTCAACGTACCCTCCGCCACACACCGTCAGGTGGCTTACGGAGTATGGATGTAGATGTAGAATGTCCAGGGCTATATGCGACTTCAGTGGTGTCAAGCGAGAGCTCATTGGAGATCGGGGGGGGGGGGGGGGGGAGGCGGAAGTCTATTGTGCTTGCTGAGAAAAAAACTGGTTCTCCCTTAGTGCCAGTGATAGCCGTTTGCTGGTTAGAAGCAGGCAGCTGAGAGCCTGCAACCAACCTGTCTGCGTGCTATACGCACTGGACCTACAACCTGGAATTGTGGTGCCGGGTGCGATTTCGAAAGACAGCAGGAGCACTTTCATGGTTAACCTACGCACCCTAACTGCAAATTCGTACATCAATCTGGTGATTCGAACTGTTGTGTTACCATTCGTGAACAGCATTCCAGGGTTTTTCTCCAACAGTGTAATGCTCGCCCATATAACGCTGTTGTAAATGAACATGCTCTACAGGATGTCGACCTGTTATTTTGGCCTGCTCGATCACCAGATCTGTGTCCAGTCGAGCACATATCGGAGGACAGCGTCATGTACCAGCATTAACTGTCCCTGAAATGCAGACCTAGTGCAACAGGCACAAACTGACATCCAGCACCTGCACAACTCAATGCACGCACGTTTGCATGCTTACATTCAACTTTCCGGCAGTTACGCCAGTTATTAATGTACGAGCATTTCACATTTGCAGTGGCTTACCACGCTCTTACATTAAGCTGTGATCTGGAAAGGTTATTCACTTAAATGTGTTATCTAGTGAAATGTACTCTCGAAATTTCAGTACTGTACATTAATCGTTTTTTGTGTTGAGATTCTTTTTTCCTCTAGAAGATGACAAGGAAGTATGGGAAGAAGGCACCGTTGGCGACAGATACACTACTGGCCATTAAAATTGCTACACAAAGAAGAAATGCACATTATAAACGGGTATTCATTAGACAATTATTTTATACTGGAACTGACATGTGATTACATTTTCACGCAATTTGGGTGCATAGATCCTGAGAAATCAGTACCTAGAACAACCACCTCTGGCCGTAATAACGGCCTTGATGCGCCTGGGAATTGAGTCAAACAGAGCTCGGATGGCGTGTACAGGTACAGCTGCCCATGCAGCTTGAACGTGATACCACAGTTCATCACGAGTAGTGACTGGCGTTTTGTGACGAGCCAGTTGCTCGGCCACCATTGACCAGACGTTTTCAGTTGGTGGGAGGTCTGGAGAATGAGCTGGACAGGGCAGCAGTCGAACATGTTCTGTATCCAGAAAGGCCCGTACAGCACCTGCAACATGCGGTGGTGCATTACCCTGTTGAAATGTAGGGTTTCGCAGGGATCGAATGAAGGGTAGAGCCACGGGTCGTAACACATCTGAAATGTAACGTCCACTGTTCAAAGCGCCATCATTGCGAACAAGAAGTGACCGAGACATGTAACCAATGGCACCCCATACCATCACGCCGGCTGATACGCCATTATGGCGATGACGAATACACGCTTCCAATGTGCGCTCACCGCGATGTTGCCAAACACGGATGCGACCATCATGATGCTCTAAACAGAACCTGGATTCATAAAAAATATGACGTTTTGCCAGTCGTGCACTCAGGTTCGTCCTTGAGTACACCATCGTAGGCACTCCTGTCTGTGATGCAGCGCCAAGGGTAACCGCAGCCATGGTATCCGAGTTGATAGTCCATGCTGCTGCAAACTTTCATGCAGATGGTTGTTGTCTTGCAAACGTCCCCATCTGTTACTCAGGGATCGAGACGTAGCTGCACGATCCGTTACAACCATAAGATGCCTGTCATCTCGACTGCTAGTGACACGACGCCGTTGGTATCTAGCACGGCGTTCCGTATTACCCTCTTGAACCCACCGATTCCATACTCCGCTAACAGTCACTGGATCTCGAGCAACGCGAGCAGCAATGTCGCGATACGATAAACCGCAATAGCGATGGGATACAATCCGACCTTTATCAAAGTTGGAAACGTGATGGTACGCATTTCTCCTCCTTACACGAGGAATCACAACAACGTTTCACGCTGGTTAACTGCTGCTCGTGTATGAGAAATCGGTTGGAAACTTTCCTCATGTCAGCACGTTGTAGGTGTGGCCACCGACGCCAACCTTGTGTGAATGCTCTGTAAAGCCAATCATTTGCATATCACGGCATCTTCTTCCTGTCGGTTAAATTTCGCGTCTGTAGCATGTCACCTTCGTGGTGTAGCAATTTTAATGGCCAGTAGTGTATGTCACGACAGCTGCAGAAACACCACAGCCATTGAGAGAGAGAGGGTGGCACAGTAAAAGTGAGAGAAAATGCAGCGAAGAATATAGGCTGTGAGTTAATCTGTGTGTGATCGTGCCGACATGCGCGCTCCCGTGCAAGTCCGTATATGTGTGTGTGTGTGTGTGTGTGTGTGTGTGTGTGTGTGTATGAAAGAGAGAGAGAGAGAGAGAGAGAGAGAGAGAGAGAGAGAGAGATAGAGAAAGATGCACTGTTCAAACAACCTGCTCCCCAGTTACAAGGCAGCGAAATCGATGCTTCACGGCACGCATGCACACAATTACAGCGGCCGCTAATCAGTCTGGGTGATAATAATCTGCCTATAAATCCAGCCTTGCGCTGTGTAGGCGCTCCTACCACACCCCTACTCTCCCCCTCCTCCCCCCTCCCCCTCAGCAGTGGCCACCTGCGGCAGCCGCCGCCGCAACCTCGGCCCGAATTAAGCGAGCAGCCCTGTTGTGCTCTGTTCGGATCGCATCGCCTCGGCGTACAGTGAGTGGAGCCAAGCCGTGTAACAGGCGCGCGCCGCCCGTCAGGGCTCGCGTGACCGCCCCTACTTTGCTGCTCTGCCGTTCTCCTTGCGCTGGCCGTTATTAACGGCTCCCCCCCCCCCCCACCTCTCTCTCTATCTTTCTCTCTCTCTCTCTCTCCCTCCCAACCATTCACTCTCTTCGGTTTGCCCTGCGCCACGCCGCGATGCAGCGCCGCTGCACTCCGTTTCGTTTCGTTTAGGCTGGACGGCCGCTATAAATACTGATAACGGGGCCTGCCCTGGTTGGCGCAGCTCGCTATCAGCTGGCCGCCTGCGAGAAGAGCAAAGGCCAACGCGGCCAGCCGAGGGAACACAACACTGCTGCGCTCCTGCACGGTGGTCGCCGTTGCGGCTGTGCATGTGTACCTGTGTGTGTGTGTGTGTGTGTGTGTGTGTGTGTGCCTGTGTTTTACCGGACGAGAAACGAGCTTGAACTTTAATGGACCGGGCCGTCGGAGTCAGATACACTTTCCTGGTAAAATTAACGGCCGATATTGCGGGCTCCTATTTGTCCTGTAAACGCAGGAGTTTACTCTTCATTCGTGAAACTTTGCGGGAAGGGATTCGAGAAACAGGAATGTTGAGACCTGATAGTCAAGGGAAGGCAGTATTCGGTTACGATTCTGGACGGGGCCGTAATCAGTTACTACTGGTTGCCTTTTGCAGTTACACACAATGTATTGTAAACTAGTAATTCTAGATTCAATAATAAATAAAATACCACAGGTTGTTAATGAAGGAATAAACAAGTATGTAAATAATAGTGTTTTTAGTGAGCTACAATTTAACGAGACACCATTAAATACAAATACAACAGATAATGTTTTGCCGGCCAGTGTGGCCGCGCTATTCTAGGCGCTACAGTCTGGAATAGTTATCAGGAACATATAACATATGCAAATAAAATAAATGAAGTAATGAATATGAGAAATATTGATATATTTTTATCATGAAACTAACACTTCCATGTGCATCAGACTTATATTAAGAAATAATAAAAGAACGTAGAATTGCAAACCACAAATAGGTAAAGGGAAAATCATACTCTCCTCCCTAATCACTTATGCTTTCAATTTCACACCCTTTGCATACGATTGTTTTTGTAGAATGAGTGGAACACACATACTTTGAACACCTGCAACACACTATAGACGCTTTTGTCATCTTGTCTTTTTCGTTTTTAAAGTTTTCACTCTTCAAACAGATGTGACATCTTCCTCTTGAACGAAATTCAACAGATTGGTTGCAGTAATTCTGGGCAGCGTTTTCCCTAGAACACTTTCCATTGCAGAGATGATAGGCTTTTGTATAACCATGATATTCTTTGCTCTCTCTTCCACAGCTGGTCTAACAAGCTGTTGACCTAATTCTAGCACATACAGCCTTCTTACATTATGCTTCTTCTTATTCCAGTTTGGGTTGTTTATCATGAAAACTGTTCCAGCATTGAGACAGTCCATATCTATCAAGGTGAAAAAGAGAGATAATGGTCACCTCGTCACTCGTCTTGCTGAGTGATGTCGCGTCATCTGATCAATGCTGTCCATGCCCACTTTGGTTCATTGTAGTAGAGGTTGATGTTTGTCTTTTTTTTTCTCTGTCGACTCATCCATCTTGTTATCATTGTGTTGTGTGGAATGAAGTGGGAGATTCATAGTAGGCTTCCGTTTGGAGATGTATGAAATGAAGGTAACTGGTCTATTGCCTGTTTTCGGATCTGCGAATAAGAACTTGAGGGATAAATTTCTAGACCCTGCCTCTTCTTTAACTGTTCTGGTATGTGTTTTTTGTTACTCTTCAATATTCCCACCAAAGTTAACTTGTCATCGTTGTAAAGCTGCTGTGCTAGGTCTATGGATGTATAATAACGATCTGTTGTTACATTTCTTCCACTTCCTGCCAGTAGATTCACTAGGCGTCTATGCTGTTCCTCGGCATATCTTTCATCCTTCCCTGCATAGACCTCCATTATTAGAACATATCGGTTGTGTTCATCTGATAACATCCTAATCAATATGCCATACGTCCCAGGGTTTTATTTCATAAAGACCTTAAAGGGACATCTTCCTCGAAATAGCGAGAGCATTTCCTCGATCGTTAGATCTGCTCTTGGTATTTCACAAACATTTCGTCAACTTTGTCGAAAACTTCATGAAGGGGATAAAACTTATCCTGCTTTCGTCTTTCGGTTCTTGTTTCCTTAACATCAAATCTAATCAGGGACAGTTCTCCACATCGAATGCGGCTCATTATAGCTATGTGGATGATCTTTCCCAGTACTTTCCCCCATCAGTCCTCAAGAGGCAGTCTAGTGCCATTATTTGTGCCCATGAGTATCAAAATACCAATGAAGGAGTTCATTTCTTCTATGGTTGTCTAAGTTTAAAGTTCTTATTACGAGCTTCTTGATTTGTATAATCCACGATAATATTCATTATTTCGGTAGTTATAAGTTTTTTTAACGATTTTGAAACACTAGAGGTCAAGCGTTTATGAGTCAAACCTTCATCAAAATTCACTATATTTTGTACTGACCTCCGTACATGCCTATGAGGCGCAGTAATATATTCCCTACTGCTTTTTGCTGTAACAATGATGCTGGAAGCAGCTGCATGCTGTTCATCAGGGGATGAACTCCGTGAACTTGACTCATTTTCAATTGCTGTGTCACTATCGTATGTCATAACTGTATCATCTTCTTCTGGATCACTTTCATCACCTTCACGTGCTTCATTTACTATAGCTGACACCTCTTCATCTATGAGAAACCTCTGACACTGACAAGTGATTTTCTTGGAACTGCGACCAATGTACAACTGATCGAACAACAAAGGAGATTTATTTCAAAACAACAGTGGCAGCCGGCAGCAGTGGCCGAGCGGTTCTAGGCCCTTCAGTCCGGAACTGCGCGAACTGCTACGGTCGCAAGTTCGAATCCTGTCTTGGCCATGGATGTGGGTAATGTCCTTAGTTAGGTTTAAGTAGTTCTAAGTTCTAGGGGACTGATGACACCGATGTTAAGTCCCATAGTGCTCAGAGCCATTTCAACAATGGCAACACAATACAGCGGTACCAACAGTCAGAAACTACATTTATTTCTGCCATATTGAGAAATACTTTAAGGAGAAAAGATGTCTTACAGATGTGTAAGGGAGGGCAAAAACTGCCCGCCCTTAAATTAAATATAGTAGGCAGATTTGAATAATTCACACAAATTATAAAACCTTGACAACACATACTCTAGATAGTTTTCTACAACTACCTAAATTCTTGCTTCTTCCCTCGAGCAAATATTTATATTACACAAATAAAACAAGTATTGCGGGCAATTTTTGCTTCCCCCCCCCCCCCCACCCCTTAGTGGTGAATAGGGTTAAATGAATTTGTCAGTACTAGGTGCGTCTGTAGCTATTACTCGACACGCAGGAGTGCTCATCTACTCAGCTGGAACTCCATCTACTGTTCTGAACTATTGCAGATAACTTTGGTCAGCCCTGCTCTGCTAGTAACTTCGGCTGTTTGTTTCTGGCAATACCACCTTCTCTCCACTTTTACTAGAACCTGCCTGTCGTATCTCTCATCCACGGCTGTCTGCTGTAACTTCCGTGACTCTCCCTTTGCAGCGTTTGCATGAGAGTTTTAATCAATTTTTCCTTCGCTCCCGCCAGTCCCTGACATGGCGTATTGTTGAAGAATGCTCGCCATCTCGCTGGATCTGATTATGTTTGCCTGTTGTCGCGGTCTAGTGCTTCCACTGGATGTTGCTGTAAGAGCGTGCAGGATACCGAGAATGCTACACAAAAAAACTGAAGGCATGAGCGTTAAAACAGGCTAATCCATAGTATTTAGAAATAGAGGCTGGAAAAATACGTCAAACTATTTTATTATTTTTTTTATCGGAAATTCGTACAGTATGGACCAGTTATTGTTTCTGATCTGTCATATCCTTTATATTGGATCGTAACATGAAAAATAATAATCAATAAAGAAGAAAAATAATACGTGAAGGTTTGTTTTGTTCATTACCAAACATCCTCAACCACACATTACGTTGAACTGCCGTAAAAAGTACTGTAAAAGAGAAAATTGGTGATAATATATTTCGTATGCCTCAAGTAGAACAAGCCAGTGGCCACTATCATAGTCTGATGTTGTAAAACAATGCATCCGTTGAACCATGACGATAGCAGAATTATAGGTTTTTGAATATTTTGAGTCCGTTTTCGGATTTTCCTAGGCAGTACTAGGTAGTTTAACATGGAAGTTCAGTTTAGCTTTTAGTTCTTTCTTTCTCTGATTGTTTCCCTCACATGAAATTTGCACCTTAACGTAAGAAAGTTGACAGGTGCCACTAAGTAGTTTTGCGAAGCCAATAGTGAAAAACAGGTAAGATATTTCACAATACTTGCCAAGGCTAAGAGGTTCCTTGTTGCTGTCTTTGCACTTACCTTGATAAAAACTGCACATCTTGCTAACGTTTAGATCTGCACACGGATACGACACGTAGGGATTCTGTTTCCTGGAGTAGTTAGTTGACTGCGTAGGAAAATTATTTACTCATACATGAACCCATGCAAATTCAGAGTCCTTCTATCTGCATTTATTTGCTCGAGTGTTACGTCTCCTCCACTAACCCACCTTAAAAAAGTATTTAGATTTTAATGTCATGTTATACATAAATCCATTTTTAAATGAACACAGCGCTGTTTGACTATTGCTGTTTATTTCGGTCTTTTACGCCATTTTCAAGTGACTGAGTTTATGTCATTAATACATGAGCTTGATATCCTGCATTATGTTTTGATGACATAAACTCAATTACTTGAAAATGGCATAAAAGACCGAAAGCTGGGTGTTAATTAAATAAACAACAGTGCAATCAAATGGCCGTGTTGTTGTTGTTGTTGTCTTCAGTCCTGAGACTGGTTTGATGCAGCTCTCCATGCTACTCTATCCTGTGCAAGCTGCTTCATCTCCCAGTACCTACTGCAACCTACATCCTTCTGAATCTGCTTAGTGTACTCATCTCTCGGTCTCCCTCTACGATTTTTACCCTCCACGCTGCCCTCCAATGCTAAATTTGTGATCCCTTGATGCCTCAAAACATGTCCTACCAACCGATCCCTTCTTCTAGTCAAGTTGTGCCACAAACTTCTCTTCTCCCCAATCCTATTCAATACCTCCTCATTAGTTACGTGATCTATCCACCTTATCTTCAGTATTCTTCTGTAGCACCACATTTCGAAAGCTTCTATTCTCTTGTTGTCCAAACTAGTTATCGTCCATGTTTCACTTCCATACATGGCTACACTCCAAACAAATACTTTCAGAAACGACTTCCTGATACGTAAATCTATATTCGATGTTAACAAATTTCTCTTCTTCAGAAACGCTTTCCTTGCCATTGCCAGTCTACATTTTATATCCTCTCTACTTCGACCATCATCAGTTATTTTACTTCCTAAATAGCAAAACTCCTTTACTACTTTAAGTGTCTGATTTCCTAATCTAATTCCCTCAGCATCACCCGATTTAATTTGACTACATTCCATTATCCTCGTTTTGCTTTTGTTAATGTTCATCTTATATCCTCCTTTCAAGACACTGTCCATTCCGTTCAACTGCTCTTCCAAGTCCTTTGCCGTCTCTGACAGAATTACAATGTCATCGGCGAACCTCAAGGTTTTTACTTCGTCTCCATGAATTTTAATACCTACTCCAAATTTTTCTTTTGTTTCCTTTACTGCTTGCTCAATATACAGATTGAATAACATCGGGGAGAGGCTACAACCCTGTCTCACTCCTTTCCCAACCACTGCTTCCCTTTCATGCCCCTCGACTCTTATTACTGCCATCTGGTTTCTGTACAAATTATAAATAGCCTTTCGCTCCCTGTATTTTACCCCTGCCACCTTTAGAATTTGAAAAAGAGTATTCCAGTCAACATTGTCAAAAGCTTTCTCTAAGTCTACAAATGCTAGAAACGTAGGTTTGCCTTTTCTTAATCTTTCTTCTAAGATAAGTCGTAAGGTCAGTATTGCCTCACGTGTTCCAACATTTCGACGGAATCCAAACTGATCCTCCCCAAGGTCGGCATCTACCAGTTTTTCCATTCGTCTGTAAAAAATTCGCGTTAGTATTTTGCAGCCGTGGCTTATTAAACTGATAGTTCGGTAATTTTCACATCTGTCAGCACCTGCTTTCTTTGGGATTGGAATTATTATATTCTTCTTGAAGTCTGAGGGTATTTCGCCTGTCTCATACATCTTGCTCACCAGCTGGTAGAGTTTTGTCATGACTGGCTCTCCCAAGGCCGTAAGTAGTTCTAATGGAATGTTGTCTACTCCGGAGGCCTTGTTTCGACTCAGGTCTTTCAGTGCTCTGTCAAACTCTTCACGCAGTATCGTATCTCCCATTTCGTCTTCATCTACATCCTCTTCTATTTCCATAATATTGTCCTCAAGTACATCGCCCTTGTATAAACCTTCTATATACCCCTTCCACCTTTCTGCCTTCCCTTCTTTGCTTAGAACTGGGCTGCCATCTGAGCTCTAGATATTCATACACGTGGTTCTCTTCTCTCCAAAGGTCTCTTTAATTTTCCTGTAGGCAGTATCTATCTTACCCCTAGAGAGATAAGCTTCTACATCCTTACATTTGTCCTCTAGCCATCCCTGTTTAGCCATTTTGCACTTCCTGTCGATCTCATTTTTGAGACGTTTGTATTCCTTTTTGCCTGCTTCATTTACTGCATTTTTATATTTTCTCCTTTCATCAATTAAATTCAATATTTCTTCTGTTACCCAAGGATTTCTAGCAGCCCTCGTCTTTGTACCTACTTTATCCTCTGCTGCCTTCACTACTACATCCCTCAGAGCTACCCATTCTTCTTCTACTGTATTTCTTTCCCCTATTCCTGTCAATTGTTCCCTTATGCTCTCTCTGAAACTCTGTACAACCTCTGGTTCTTTCAGTTTATCCAGGTCCCATCTCCTTAATTTCCCACATTTTTGCAGTTTCTTCAGTTTTAATCTACAGGTCATAACCAATAGATTGTGGTCAGAGTCCACATCTGCCCCTGGAAATGTCTTACAACTTAAAACCTGGTTCCTAAATCTCTGTCTTACCATTATATAATCTCTCTGATACCTTTTAGTATCTCCAGGATTCTTCCACGTATACAACCTTCTTTCATGATTCTTAATGGCCGTGTGTTCACTTAAAAATTATTGTATGACTGTTGCTCAGAAACATCAAAAACTGTTTACATTAAAATTTCATTGTGAATGTAAGTCTAGTGTTTTGCCACCTGATGAAGCATGGAAGTTTATTCACCCGGGGTTGGCGTCCATTGCTTATACCAGAGATCGTTAGATAAACTTTATTAGAAATCTGAACGTCTGCTTCATCTACAGTAACCTTACAGACATCGGTTGTCTGCCGCCCACCCCTCTCAGGATCGTCAGTATACCTCAGCTTCACAGAATTCATGTTCACACATCGAAATATATTAGAATTTTGAAGATCATTATTACTTAGATTTCGGAAATCACAAAACAACTACTCCCTTATACCTACAGGTAGAATATGGAAGCATTTTCTCTCATATGCTCAAACTGAACTTCGTTATTTTGCTGTTTTCACTACACCTTATAATTATTGTACTCTAACCACTGCTCCGCTTCTTGATCTCAACGTCTTTGCACCAATTCTCTGAATTATGCTTCCTCTTTCGATAATTTCCACGGATTTTTCACACGTTCGTCAACGTTTCCCATTTTTACATTCCCAATGTTCACTATTTGTATCCTGTACTGAATGTGCCAACTGAACAGTTCAAACACGCTAAAAAAAGTTCATAAAATGATATAATATTGCCGGCTGCGGTGGTCTAGCGGTTCTAGGCGCTCAGTCCGGAACCGCGCGACTGCTACGGTCGCAGGTTCGAATCCTGTCTCGGGCATGGATGTACGTGATGTCCTTAGGTTAGTTAGGTTTAAGTAGTTCTCAGTTCTAGGGGACTGATGACCACAGATGTTAAGTCCCATAGTGCTCAGAGCCATTTGAACCATTTGATATAATATTACATATTTGACAAGGATTATATTTTGTGTCTACACATTTATTAATTGCAATATAATCTACCTCGCCGCAAACCTTTTCCAATTACAGTTAATTACCTATAGTCTAGAATGAGATTTTCACTGTGCAGCGGAGTGTGCGGTGATATGAAACTTCCTGGAAGATTAAAACTGTGTGCCGGACCGGGACTCGAACTCGGGACCATTGCCTTTCGCGGGCAAGTGCTCTACCATTTGAGCTACCCAAGCATAACTCAGGCCACTCGTCTTCTGCCTTCCAAACTTTACAGAGATACTGGCAAAAGTAAAGCTGTGACGACGGGGCGTGAGTTATGCTTGGGTAGCTCAGTTGGCAGAGCACTTGCCCGCGAAAGGCAAAGGTCTCGGTCCAGCACACAGTTTTAATCTGCCAGCAAGTTTCGTATCTATAGTCTGTTTATGATATAGCGCAGTATTGTCTGCCCTGCTATACACCTACTCAGCTTCTTTCCACTGGAGAGAAAGCGGAATGTATCAGAAGGTTAGTCCGTTTTTCAAATCATATCTAGCGAAATGAAAGAATTCTCCGCGTTTTATTACATCCTAATGTGATATTTAGTCGTGAGACCAATGTCAATTTTAATAGATCCTGCACCCAGCAAGCGATGGCAGCACTTATTTCTAAGTTTTTAAATTTGAGCGTTAGCTCCTTCACTGTGCATGTCTTCAATTTGAGAAAGGAAACCTGGGGTCGGAGAAGCCAACTTAAGGAGATACGGAAGGAAACTTGTCAACCACTTTGTCTAGCATTACTGTTTTCCACCTTATTTTCAACTAATATCCGCACAGGTTTACAAGTACTGTACTGTTTAATTATATGCACCTTCTTTATTTCCTGGATACGAGGAGGGCCGGCCTGATTACCACGAAGTCATGATACATGCTTTGCTTACTTTACTTGTCTGTAAAGTGGCTCTGTTGTATGGTATTTATATTGTCCCATGACAGATCTTGCTATGGATCAACGAGAGAGCCTTTCTTTTATCAGTGCTATTCAGAAACGAAAAGTATAATACTATGGAGCAGACAGGTGTAGTATTTCATGGTCGCTGGATTTGAAGGGGAGGTACTATTCCATGACCTAGGTCATCTAATCTGAATCCACTTGATTCTTTCCTGTGGGGAAATCTAAAGTCACTTGTGTATGAGACCCCAGTGAATACGTAGAAGGAATTAGCTGCCAGAACTGAGCTTCCAATGATGTGGTCCGAAATACACCAGTGATACTTGCCAGGGTGCGTCAGGATCTTATTCACTGATGTCATGCTTGCATTGAGGCTGATGGCGTCAGTTTGAGCACATTTTGTTAGATACAGTACAAATGGTACGTTCATTGTGTCAATGATGGCATTTGCAGTAAATAAAAAACTACACAGTAATGTAATTTTATTCCTATTATCTCCTCAAGCTGGCTTCTCTGAGCCCAGGTTCTCTACCTCAAATTCTTCAGTGAAGCATCCTCTATGTCCTGTTACATTTTTGCACGCTCTTAGGGAAACACCGTATACTGGCTGCCTGAATTGTGACTTTTCCCTTGTTGTGCTTGTAAAGCTTTCACCTATTATAAACTCTTAAGATTTGCTTCTCATTTCTGCGGATACTGACAGTAGGTTAGAAGGCATTTTATCTAGGTGAAGTAAACGCGAAGACTATCGAACGGTTTGACGACCACTGTTATAAAAGCTTAGCCAGTGTGTCGAATTGCACGGAACATCATCCTCTGCTTTGTTTCAAGAAAGTTATTTTATGTATAGTAGCGTTACACATGGAAAATATATAATTTTGGCCAATCGAAATGCTGTTATCTACAGGCCAAATGCATATCTGCAGGAGACTCGCCCCTTCAGATGAGATGAAAAGTTGGTTGGTTGGTTTGAGGGAATTGACCAAACAATGAGGTCGATCGGTCCCATCGATTTAGGGAAGGATGGGGAAGAAAGTCCTCGGTGTCCTGTCAAAGGAAGCGATTTAGGGTAACCATGGATACCTAAATCAGGATGGCCAGAAGTGGGTTTAAACCGTCGTCCTCCATAATGCGAGTCCAGTGTGCTAACCAATGCGCAAACCTCACTCGGTCACATAAGATGCCTTGAACTGGCTCGTAAGAAGGCCGCTATAGGCTTTTCGCCTGAAGCGCCGCTCTTCTATCGAAGTCGACCTTGTCTTGTATAGAAAAGGTACAGCGGAAGGTGTAAGGAGACTAGAAGGATAAGAAGAGGAGGATGCAAATGCGCGATGAACCAAGCGTCGTTAAGCTTCGTTACACGCTTAGAGTATCCCAGATCTTTCGAAAGAAAATAATGAACTTGGTACACAGGCTACTATCTAGTACGGGCCAAGAGGGCATTCCTCGCCACAGTATATGTAATATGCTTACTTGAAGATAATTCTGAGAATGTACGTCTCGAGCATATAATTGCGTGCAAGTAAAGCATGATGGACGGTAAGATGCTGTGCAGATGTCTGTCGTAGATCTATATCAGCACCTAACGCGGTCCACCGGTGATCTCCAAAAAATATAGTGGAAGTTTTTGAGTAGCATGAAGAACAATAAATTTAATTTAATCATTTGTCATGAATTTTTTGCTGCAATAGAAGATAGAAATAAAACAGCCAGGCTTCTTTGCACTCGCTGGACAAAATTATCTGCTCATAAATGTTCTCTCGTGTTAAACTGAAACAACTGCAATAGGGCATGCTTATATTGCCCCTATGCACTGTTAATGCCGAGGGAAATACCGGCAAGGTAGGAATGCACCTATGTGAAATATGAAGTGTAATTAAAATACCTCATAACCAATGGAGCGATGGCTTCAAAGAGTGCTTTAGCCTTTTGGCAGAAAGTGCTCGTTTCGCTTATAAATGTAAAAAAAAAGTGCGCAATTCTTTGACAACAGGAAAGCTTTGTCTGCACGCATCATCCACTTCATGTTCATCAGAATTAATATTTTCTTTAAATTTACTAACGCCGCTCACGTCATATAACAAATGTGATAATTTTGCTTATTTTCCATCGGCTGTAATATTTACATTTCATTTAATATTGTTTTGGTTTTTCGGTTTGCTTTAATTCTGTTCTTCACTGTCACGATTATCAGATCATATCGGATTTTTTACAGGTCCCAGTTTCAGGCCTACTCTTCAACGTGATATTTAATATTTTGTTCGTGAATACCGAGTACACCAATCAAGGTCTGTCTTTACTGTGCACATCGTATCGTTTAAAGGTAGTGTAGTGCTGTGCTACATGTACCGAATTATGCACTACCGGAAAAAGAATAACTACACATGGAAAGACGACGTCGATCTTGATTCGATGACTGCATATGCCATTTGGGGCATGGCAGATGTACTTATAGTAGCTTCAGCATTGTATACCAACAGATAGCGTAGTCGCATATCTACCAGAGCGTCATAGGGAATTCTCACAGCCAGAAGGCTCAGATGGCTCTGAGCACTATGGGACTTAACTGCTGAGGTCATCAGTCCCCTAGAACTTAGAACTACTTCAACGTACCAAACCTAAGGATATCACACACATTCATGTCCATGGCAGGATTCGAACCTGCGACCGCAGCGGTCTCGCGGTTCCAGACTGTAGCGCCTAGAACCGCTCGGGCACTCCGACAGTCAGAAGGGCCAGTATGGTGCAAACTTGTGAAGTAAACAGCCAATAGTGCCCCAGAGATGCACTCGTGCTTTCCTACAGCCAACTGAGCGAGTTTGAAAGATGTCAAATTGTGGCCTTCCGAGAGCAGGATGAACCTTGGGCAGAATTGCCACACAAGCTGGAACCACTGCATAAGTTTCTGAGCGAAGGTAGTATCAGTGATCACGTGAACGTTCTCACACCCCTAGATGAGGTTCTGGATGTCCACTCGGCACAGACGCCCGCCAGGATTGTGGTATTGTAAGGGCAGCAATGCCACATCGTACAGCTACCACAGCAAAGATAACAGGTCTGTGAGGTCAGATACGTCAACAAGAACTGTAGCGAACCAGTTATTAGTAGTGGGGCTAAGGGTATGTACACCTGTAGCTCGTCTTCCACTCACGTCACAGTATCGTCGTGCGCGGCTCGATTGAAGCCATTACAGGATCATTTGGAAGATGGAATGGGGCGCTGTGGTCTTCAGAAATGAAAGCAGATTCTGCCTGTAGGCAATTGATAGTAGTTTGGGGGTACTGCGTTGACCTGGTGAGCACCGTCTCGTAAAGTGTATTCGCCCAAGGCGCACTGGCCAGACTCCATATATCGAGCAAAGGTGGCGCCGTGGTTAACACACTGGACTCGCATTCAGGAGGACGATGGTTCAATCCCTCGTCCGCCCATCCTGAGGTAGCTTTTCGTGATTTCCGTAAATCGCTCCAGGCAAAAGCCCAGATGGTGCCTCTGAAAGGGCACCGCCGACATCCTTCCCCGTCCTTCAATAATCCAATGAGACCGATGACCTCACTGTCTGGTATCCCTCCCGAAACAACCTAACCCAACCCCAGGCCTTATGGGCTGTGGTGCAATAAGATACAACTATCGTTCATGTTTGGTGTTTCTGGCAGGTATGCTATCCAGCACTCGATAAGTAGAGAATGTAGTTGGACCCATTCCTTTGCCATTCTTGCAACAGGAAGGTAATTTGTTTGAAAATCCTGGCAGGGTCGCCATATGACACGTCCCCTTATGAAAATTAATGAATTACTGTGCTGATAAACCTCTTACATTATTTGATTTTGAAGCAGCTGAGCAGAACTGAATGTACTCAGACATTTCACTCTTTACCTATTCTGATCATCACTAATCTGACACACAATTATTTTTAGCACAACGCAGTGTGACTTTCAATAATCCCTACAAGAGAATGGCCCTGACTAACACTAACCTATACCTTTCACAAATCACTTACCTCACAAAAATCTTCGTTACTCGAACTACTGCAATACAGCGAGCGCCACTACTGCCAGCTAAATAAAAGATTCAAACTACTGGAGGCACTAACTACTGATAGGCATAGTTAGCAAATGAAAGATTTTGATACAGAACAAACAATGTATTTACCTTAATAGTGTTCAAAAGTCATAATATACACTTTTTCAAGGCCTATCCACTGTGCCAACTTAAAACTACACTCCTGGAAATGGAAAAAAGACCACATTGACACCGGTGTGTCAGACCCACCATACTTGCTCCGGACACTGCGAGAGGGCTGTACAAGCAATGTTCACACGCACGGCACAGCGGACACACCAGGAACCGTGGTGTTGGCCGTCGAATGGCGCTAGCTGTGCAGCATTTGTGCACCGCCACCGTCAGTGTCAGCCAGTTTGCCGTGGCATACGGAGCTCCATCGCAGTCTTTAACACTGGTAGCATGTCACGACAGCGTGGACGTGAACCGTATGTGCAGTTGACGGACTTTGAGCGAAGGCGTATAGTGGGCATGCGGGAGGCCGGGTGGACGTACCGCCGAATTGCTCAACACGTGGGGCGTGAGGTGTCCACAGTACATCGATGTTGTCGCCAGTGGTCGGCGGAAGGTGCACGTGCCCGTCGACCTGGGACCGGACCGCAGCGACGCACGGATGCACGCCAAGACTGTAGGATCCTACGCAGTGCCGTAGGGGACCGCACCGCCACTTCCCAGCAAATTAGGGACACTGTTGCTCCTGGGGTATCGGCGAGGACCATTCGCAACCGTCTCCATGAAGCTGGGCTACGGTCCCGCACACCGTTAGGCCGTCTTCCGCTGACGCCCCAACATCGTGCAGGCCGCCTCCAGTGGTGTCGCGACAGGAGTGAATGGAGGGACGAATGGAGACGTGTCGTCTTCAGCGATGAGAGTCGCTTCTGCCTTGGTGCCAATGATGGTCGTATGCGTGTTTGGCGCCGTGCAGGTGAGCGCCACAATCAGGACTGCATACGACTGAGGCACACAGGGCCAACACCCGGCATCATGGTGTGGGGGGCGACCTCCTACACTGGCCGTACACCTCTGGTGATCGTCGAGGGGACACTGAATAGTGCACGGTACATCCAAGCCGTCATCGAACCCATCGTTCTACCATTCCTAGACCGGCAAGGGAACTTGCTGTTACAACACGACAATGCACGTCCGCTTGTATCCCGTGCCACCCAATGTGCTCTAGAAGGTGTAAGTCAACTACCCTGGCCAGCAAGATCTCCGGATCTGTCCCCCATTGAGCATGTTTGGGACTGGATGAAGCGTCGTCTCACGCGGTCTGCACGTCCAGCATGAACGCTGGTCCAACTGAGGCGCCAGGTGGAATGGCAAGGCAAGCCGTTCCACAGGACTACATCCAGCACATCTACGATCGTCTCCATGGGAGAATAGCAGCCTGCATTGCTGCGAATGGTGGATATACACTGTACTAGTGGCGACATTGTGCATGCTCTGTTGCCTGCGTGTATGTGCCCTCGTTCTGTCAGTGTGATCATGTGATGTATCTGACCCCAGGAATGTGTCAATAAAGTTTCCCCTTCCTGGGACAATGAATTCACGGTGTTCTTATTTCAATTTCCAGGAGTGTATATAGCAGTTCATGAAATCCAGTCTGACTGTCTCTGACGGACACACATCCAGATCATCCGCTCTCAAAACTCCACCATATCTCTCCCCACATCCACCATTGCTAGCGGCTCACCTCCAACTGCGCAACTCTACGCACTATTAACAGCCAACTGCCCAACACTACAATAGCGACTATTTCAACAGTGCTCGCCAGCCACAGACTGCATACAGCACAGCCAGTGATTTTCATACAGAGCGCTAGGTGAGGTGCTGCAGTCATGGACTGTGCCGCTGATCCCGGCGGATGTTCGAGTCCTCCCTCGGGCATGGGTGTGTGTGTTTGTGCTTAGGATAATTTAGTTTCAGTAGTGTGTAAGCTTAGGGACTGATGACCTTAGCAGTTAAGTCCCATAAGATTTCACACACATTTGATTTTTTTTTTTTTTTTTTTTTTTTTTTTGCTAGGTGAGGTTACCAACATAAAAACGTAAACAGCCTACTTACATGTTGATCCAACAGAATAATTCTCGCCCACACACTGACCGTGAAACCGGACTTGAGGTATACGATAGGACGAGAAGTGACTCATAAGACTCGTCAGCCAACAACTCTTACAGAACTACGTCAACAGGTCGAGCAGTCGTGGAGTAACCAGGACGGTATTCGCCATCTGTACGATCGGCTGGATACCACAGTCAGCATCTCCCTTGCTGCCCAGGAGGTTACACCACCAACTAATGTGAGTGTTTCCCCATGGTTCGATACCTGGTATCTCAGAACCGCTCATGCTATTGATCTATAAATGTAATCACTTCATGTGTCTACATGCATTGTTTCAAAAATGAATCTTGAGCGAACTGGAAGCCTGTGTACTATTTTTTCCGACAGTGTATAAGGGGCAGTCAAACGAATACGAAGTAGATAGCAAAATGTAAGTAAAATTTTTATTATTTCAGAAGTAATCACCAAAAACGCACGTCCTGGGGAAGTTCTAAGTTGTGCTGATAGTTCAAATTGGGCTGTCTGTTGCCCGAATAATCTCTGTAACTGCTCTGAAGTAAGTGCCAGGAAGTGCTTCCTTCATCTTAGAAATGAAGTAGAAGTCACTAGCGCTTACGTTGTGGTGGTATGGTAGGTAGTTTAGCAGTTTCCACCATTATCGAGCAAACGAATCAGTGACAGCCGACACTGTATGCGACCGCGCATGATCCTGACATACCATGGGCGGATTCTGTAGGAAGTGGCACACTTCTTTGTCAAAGGTAGTCGCACTGTGTTTCAAAAACGGACAATAATACAGCGTACTAAACGTCTGCCTTTGGGGAACGGTACACACTGAGACAACACCACTGCAGTCCTACACGAGAACCATCATTAAGTTCACATTCCTGCTGTTCTGACAAATTACTTTCGATCGCCGTACTGACCCGCAATGACGTCATTCGAAAATTAGCGCCTCAGGTGTGCCTAGTGCAGTTTATCCCATGTCTCATCCTGCGTAATTACAGAGGATTAGTTAGCTGTCATTACCGACGTAGTTTTATCCATTCCACAGTTCTATATCTGGACTTCAAAAACCAAGCACGCCGTTTTCACATTCTCTCTCACGCTTTACTCCTACAGAAAAAACTAACACAATCTTTTTCTAGGAATTTTGATGTAATTAATTTTTGTACTGGAGTACCTTTGGGCTGAAGGCCATAGTTTTCCCGTTACTCAAGAAAAACGAGCTATTCAAAGAGAACGTACAAAAATGACCTCCAAACATATTTACACCTCCACATTCATCCCTCACCAGCCAGGAATTCTAATGCGACATTTTTTTGATCCCTATTGTCTAGACTATTAAGCCACTCTCATAATCGACTATTTCGTTAACATTATTAATTTGAATGTCGCGTGAAGGGTAACAACGAAAGAAAAAGACTTCTGTAAAAGTTTCTCTAAAACTAATTACATTAGCAATTGGACCCACACTTAACCGTCACAACCACAGTAGTTTTGTAGTCAGAGGGCCTGACGAATTCAACGACATAATTGTTTATGTTATGCTATTTAAATTCATAAAACTGTTAGGTAAAATTTAAATAAAGGTCAGTGCTCCACTAAGCCTGTGGTGTAATAAGGCCAGTCAATGAAAACCAAAAAAAAGGCCGCGCATCGGAAATACGCTGCGCAGTCGCAGTTTTCATTCAGGAGGAGGGAGGGAGTACCATGAACAGCATACTAGAAATCATGACCACTGAGGACTGAGTGTGGGAGTGGAAGTGCATTTAAAGGTCACTTTTGTACGCCTTTCTCTAATAACTCGAAAACTGCGGCCTCTAGCGAAAACATATCAGGTATAAAATTTAACTACATTAAATTTCCTACAAAAAGGTCCTATTCATTTTCTCTGTAGGATTAAAAGTTTGCGCATAGTGGACGGGAGAATAGAAAATCTCACTAGTAATTTTTGAAGGCCAGACATACAATTGCAGGTTCTACAAGACATCAGTAGAGGCAACTGTGTATCATATCAAATCCTCTCCTTCGAGGTCACAGCGTTCCAAATGGGCACGAGCAGTGCCATATCGTAACCATTACTACATTTTCGTCAAATCAGGATCCCGTTTTTCTTATTCCCTGGCGTCCATTCAGAAGGTGAAGTCGTAAGTGCTAATCATGTTTCTGTTTCTCGTGCCAGTTCACAAATCATTTGACGTCGATCAGCCTCCAATAATGAGTAAGAGCAGACCCTTTTCGCTGATACAGGAAAGACAGTAGTTGGTCAATGTATATTCTACACCACTTTTGATATCAAATTGATATGCACATTAATTAAATTATGAGAGCTGATTGATCTATGACCTTAACCTATTGTCCTCCTAATTGGATTATGACGCTAAGGGTTCATTTAATGCCCCCTGGGGATAATCCTTTCTTGCAAGAAAGCCCCCCCCCCCACCTTACCCCTTTCCCCCATCTCGTGCACCTGTTTAGAAAATTCCATTCATCCTCGCTCCCTCGACGATGCAAGCACACTTTTTGGCCTGAGTTATTCCAATACCTCCCTCTCACACTATCAATTTGATTGGCCAGTTAACTAAATCAGTAAATTAATTAACTCCTGTCACTCTGTCAAAACCCCAGAAGCCTTCTTCCACCTGGAAATTGATACAAAAAGACTCAGTCTGTGCTAGAGAGAAAGTATCTCAAAACAGGAAATTCAAATCAATGTCAGTTACGTAGTAAAGGATATACTGTTTATTTATAAAATTCAGTTTTCGTTGGTTGGATCTCTCTTTTATTTTGTGGGAGAAGCTCATCATTCTCAGCTGTTTTGGAAGATTTACGTCTTGTAAAATACATTAAAAGATGTAATTGAATAGCTCACTGTTTTTCCCTATCACACAAGGAATACCATCACCAGAGGCGATGTGGTGGGAGCTGCACCAACCAGGACATTGTGCTCCCATGTGCCACACGACCCATGTGTTACCATGCATGCAGGTCAGGAGGGAGGTGTGCACACAGTGCCAGCTCATTTGGCACGCATATAGGAAGTCGCGCTAATCCCTGATCTTTTATACTGATAACTAATAAATTCCTGCTGAAATAAGTGCTAGCTCTCTCCCTCCCTCTCTCTCTCTCTCTCTCTTCTCTCTCGCTCTCTCTCCCTGTCTCCCTCCCTTGTCTCAAGTGGTTCTTTCCTGATTGTGTGAACCAACACATGCAAACACACACAGACCAAGATGTCTTCACCCCTCCTCCCTACCATCCCCCTCACTTGCCCCTCTTGCCACACATGCATACCTGGTCTTGGAAGCCGGTACATCCCTTTGTTCTCACACTTCCATTGCTATGAAAACCTGTAGCATGAAACAAAGACACTCGAGGAGAAGTGGGTAGCGTCTGTCATGTGCCACAATAGCCCTATCTTTGTCCTGAACAAAGTGGTGGATACCTGGTAAACCCCCAGCTGTGGATGGGCCGTCCGCCGCCAAAGGGACGCGCCCCGTCTCAGACGCGCGCGGAGAGACCTGCACCCATACTGGCCTTGCCACCAGCTGCACGCCCATGCCCCGGCATCTAAAAGACCGCCCCAAAGTATTCTCGGAGGCAGGAGAGATACTATCACCAAGCAAACATACGTCAGATGGAATGTTCTCACGCAACACACACATCCGCTTCTGTCGCTGCTCTGCCAGCAAACTGGCAAGTTCACTATTCAGCTACCTAGAGGGCGCCGCAAAGGCACCTCCAGGACTTGTCCCCACGGCTGCTGGCAGTAATCAACTAGCCAGCTAGCTAGATTTTTTTTTTGTACCTACCGCTCACGACAGCCTTAAGCCGGAAATGTCAAGTCGTTCTGACCACTTTCTACCTCCACCACGCACCCCGTACGCCAGACGGTGTCGTCCTAGGAAACCAGCCACATGTTTATCTTTGTAATTACAATAAACTATTACGATTGCATCCCCAATGTGGTGACTTTTGACTGTGAGCGAAGTGTCGGAAATACCCCCTCCTGACCGCTGTGTCTCTGGGACCGTTTTCACATTCAAGTACCACTATCTATGTCCTCCTTATGACTGGACATAATTTTCCATGTAAAATCTTTCATCTTCCTTACGGCTACCGATGTGCTGAAATCGCAATTTTTCATCTCAAATCCGCACCTCCTTTACGACTGGACATAATCATCCTCTTTGCACATCTTGGAACACTGACTACAGTAACTTTACATTCCAACACATACCTTATAAGCCTGTTGATCACACTGAATATATCACGCATCCCCTACGACTTAGTATAATACTTCGCCAATAACTGAATGCTGGTGACACTAAAAAATATTGAGCGAAAATTCGACATCGATCGACACGTTCCATTTGTTTATCTTGCGAGTGGTATCTGTGTGTCTTAGGGAGAGAGGCATAATCGCCTTATAAGTTACCAGCTATTAAAACACGATTGAAAAAACCATGTTATTATCACCCTGCATAAAAAGCGGTCTTGGTTCTGCAGGAACACACAAGTATCGCAAGTGATATATGTGTTAAAAACTGTACATGCTCTATAGATGGAGCAATGGTGTTGTTCTGAATGAAGTTGTCCTTCACACAAATACAGCAACCCTGAATACATGCCATGATCGCGGGGTGTGTATTAACAGTCCGAAAGTGAAGGTGTATGCCGCGAGTGGTGTAAGCTCATGATCAGATCACCCTTGTCACCGAATTTACAAAGTGATTCGGCTAAGGTACATGGTATTAAGCCGATATTTACAACTCCCCTCATGCCACTGTTAGATATTTCCCACATTAAAAACAGTATTTGTAACATGTTCAATCTCGATCCTGTGTAGTCAGTGTAACAGAGGGTTTGCGATTTATGCACATGGTTATAGGCAACGCAGGATGATGCTTGACTGAGAATGATCACATACAGTAGACGGTATGCTATGTGAGGAATCACTTTAAAAAATGCAACGCTAGATTGAAATCGCAAGAAATGTGCAGAAATCTATGAACAATACACTGGTTTCTCATATCTATAGAGGTATGATTTCTGGTAAATATTTTGTTTGTGATTTGAAATCAAGTGTCTTCAGTCACCCACACATTTGCGTTGGATCCTATGGCTATGTTTTAATGATTACAGCCGCTGATCAGTCATATTCGTGGCACTCTCATAGCTCGAAACGAGTCATCTTTTTCGAACCTATCTGCTACGGACCCGATACAGCAAAATGTGGTTTTGAACAGTCTCTCTACATCTTGTAACTGTTCATCAGTCTCTGCGCCACCCTCCCTGCAGTTTTGTCTATGTGATCATTCCAGTCTGAGAGCGCTGTATCTAATACCTTCTGCATCCCCTGGAGAAACAGGTTGAGTTGAGCCAGTGAAACAGGACAATGTTATCACCACTCAGTGGAAACGGGAACATGTTGTCGTAGCTCTGCCAACCCTGTACAGTGTGTAACGCCAGCACCAAACGAAGCTTTCGCCTGCAATACAAGGTAGTAGAAAAAAGTACGAGCAGTCACAGTGATGTTTCTTATAGGGAAAATTACGAAGACTTCACATTATATGGGAACTGGAAGAAGGATGAGTATTTTGCTACTGCACTGCGGTGTGTTTCCAAACTACATACAGGTACTGCAGTCCAAAGGAGGTCTGTGTCACTCAGGATGCACTCAAATCTGTCACCCAAACATTCTCTCCCTCCTCGTTATCTTGCACCATCCAACAGCAAAAAACCACAAACTATAAAAACTTTGCTAACATCACGTGCTAGAGAACTTGATAAGGTAGTACCACTTCCCTGCCTTCCGACGTGTCGAAGACAAGTACCGTATGTGTGCTGACATCGAGCACATGTGGTGATCCTATTAAATATACAGGTATTGTTCCACTGCTTCGATAACACACAGGATGATTGAAATAAAAGACAAAAATGTGGAGAACATGGCAACATATGGAAACTGGAAGTGTTTGCGGCACTGTGAACCATACCCAAAGAACTGTCCAAAGGTGGTGACCTCTACATTTAACATCTTCTTTCACACTGAAGGGGTAGGAGATGTCTAGGTGTTCCATTTCGAAGAGACCAATAGCACTGATTCCTCATATTGCACTCACGTACGTGATCACTGTTTCAGTGCTGGCAATCTCTGACTGTTCGCCGTCCCGGTGGCCGTGCGGTTCTGGCGCTGCAGTCCGGAACCACGGGGCTGCTACGGTCGCAGGTTCGAATCCTGCCTCGGGCATGGGTGTGTGTGATGTCCTTAGGTTAGTTAGGTTTAAGTAGTTCTAAGTTCTAGGGAACTTATGATCTAAGATGATGAGTCCCATAGTGCTCAGAGCCATTTGAACCAATCCCTGAGTGTCTCTGTCTCAAATAGTCAATAGTATTAAGCAACACAGTTGAGAGTGCCATCAATTTTATAAATTTTAGCGGTTTTTCCGTAATGTAAATGCCTTATATGACATGGCAGTACGCTTCCCGATTTCTGTATTATCGCTAAAACACCCCTCCATTACTTTGCGAGTCCCATATAGTAGATTGCGTATACAGACAGATGGTTGCACAATAGGTTCATTCAAGGGGAATTCTCGGACACAAAAAGTATACAAGACAGCGTCCTACACTGAAGCAATTAGGTTATCTACATATTTCTAGCATTTCGATCTTAGTGTCTCTGCAGTCGTACCTACTGGATAAGAACTCCTTTAGAAGAATCTACACCATAGAAGTGGTTGAACTAGCGTTCTGTTAGCCATTTATTTTTATTATACTTTCTTACAACGTTTCCATTCGCCTTCCGTAGCACTAGTTCAACGTGTCGTTTCATTTTATATCGTTCCCCCTAAGTATATAGGTAACACCAATGTGGCCAAAAAGAAGGCGTTTTCTTGACTTTTTTTACGCAGAACTAAAGGTGATTAAAAATAATACCTGGTACAGTTACTGAGTACATATTTAAGTATATCACAAAACAGTTATGTGGGAAAATATTACAAAATGGCTACAGTGCAGCAGTTCTTCCGAGTAGTGCTCAATTTGAGGCGATCTGCGGGTGCCCCTGTAACTGGTACCAATTTGAATCTGGAAAACAGAAAAAGAATCTATTTAATGCCCGTGAATGTAACTAGTGAAATATTGATTTTTGTTTAACTGGCGAGTATTTGAATAAAGTCTTTCAATTTTCATCAAAAAAGATAGTCGTTTGTTAATAACTATTGATTAAATTAACTAAAGGAAAATCCCCTACTTGGTCCACTTTCAACTGTTATTTGAACTCCATGGTTAAATTGTTAAATTTTCTAATAAGAAGATTGGCAATCGTTGGAGGTATGCTGCGTTTCGAGACCATTGATATGCTATCCCATGATTAGCATGTTGCACTGTTTCCGTTTCGATCGATATCTTATCTACTGGTTTATCATAGAACGATGGAAATATCTGTCGCGACAGTACCGCGCCGAGGACTTCGTTCTTACATTGTGATTTCTGCATTGCACGTTTGAGACGTAACAGAGAAAACGGCAAGAAAACTTATAATCCTGTAGCTCAATCCATAATTCACGTTAAAATTCTGGTCACTATCTTTCAGTTTCTTAGCAGAGGCACTGACTCCTTCCAACTGCTCTCAGCCTCATATCTATTCTTTGGCTGCTATGATGACATACAGCTTCGATGTCGCTTTTACTACACTTACTTGAAAGACAAAACTGTATACTATATGTTAAAAAGTCAATTCGGCACACAAAAATCAAGATTCGTAGGTAAAAAAGTGTCTTTTTCGTACACGTAGTAATGCTTGCCGACGCCAAGCTAACGTATTATTGTTGTGAAATGTTTCTAACTATTCCAAGACACTACAGTGGTTATGGAGTTGGCGCAGATAGGCCGTTTCGGGTCATCCGGGAGGCTGGAGGAGGATTTTCTAATTCCATAGAACAATTCTTTTGTTTCAAAGAGCTTTTGCCTCTCATTTCCGATGGTTCAGAGCATAATTTAAGCCAGTAAAAAATGTTTTTTGATTATATTACAGTGGCGTCACCCCCTAAGAGATTCTTTCTGCTCGAAATGTTCAGGACTAAAGCGATGTTCTAGAAATCTCTCTCTTCACTGAGGACATTAAGTTACATTTTTGCGATTCACAAAATCAAGTGTAAAGTTTGTTCATGTCTCCTTCCATTTTTTACAACACTTTTCTACTGGCAACAGCATCGTCAGGGAACAATGCAAATTTGAGATTATTAGTGGTCGTGCGATACTTCCGTTGCGCACATATGAAGTTTCTGTTGAATATTCGTCGCCAAGGATAACGAAACACGGCCGAGCTTGAAACTGCGCGGGTGGCCATAAAACGGGCCACTGTAACCTTTTTTATAACATACTTTACTCGCGGCGCTCCCACACACACATGCTCTGGAAAGATCGTCGTTTATGTCGATCTTTGTGTATTTTAACGGCCGCGATGGTATCTAGTCTGCTGGTTGGGCAGTCAATTTGCCCAGCCGATACCTTCCCTCGGCTTTCAGCAAACTTTTACTACACCGTAAAATATTATGGAGGTTATAAGCACACCCAAGGGTACAGTGGATAGCTTCTTTTCATTCCATCTCCGGAATCCAGTAAAACTGCATAGGTTCAGAAAATCCACCCGAATCTATGCTGCCGATATGTGAGCTGTTTAAATATATTTTTACACATCACCTCAACAGATGCAAATCAAAAAATATAAATTGCAATCTACGTAACGACCAGTTACGATGAAAGTCGAACTCTGTTGTAAATATATGCGCCGGCCTGAGAACCTATAATAAGATAACGCACCCGTTTGTGGCTGTACAGTGCTTCGATTTGTATGACGTGAGGTGACGTAACTATCACGCAAATGCATTAAGAAATTCTGAAACCAATCCACAAAACAACTTGCTTCTGTCACAAAACAGGCTTCTATATGGAATTTCTGCTATCAGCTATGAGACCAAGACTACGGGCAAACTTCGCAGATAATCAACGTGAATTTTGTATTACATGGTTGTTGTGTTGCATTAATTGACATAATCTGTACATAAATTGTGATTGAAGATAGTAACAGATAAACGCCTCTCTCAAAGAAGGTTGTACTTCTCATTTTAGGCAATGATGAAGTTTCACTAATATATAGTGGCACATAACACTAGACATACGCCTTTCCATAGCAATAGATATCTTTCTTCCGTTTACAAGTTGAGCTGTTTGTTGCTGTATAGTTTACCATTCTGGAAGAACGTTGTATATCAATGAAAATGACGGATGTGACTGATGTAAATTTCACTCCAAAGACTATTGTAGTGATAAATAAAAGCACTGAAAGGAAAACAGATACATCAAATTGTAAGTAGAATGTGAAAAAAGTAGGAGGAAAAGTGAAAAACCTTACATGTCTACAGCTGGTAAGGGTGTGACTGAAAAATGTACATCAAAGATTGTATGTATACAATCGCTTTTTTGTAAATAAGAATGAGCTGTTTGGTCTGATTATCCTGTTGGGAATAGCAACAATGGGACGAAGTTACTTTTGTACAACTACTTCGTTTTCACAGGATATTTTACAATAGTAAAGCAAAAGTTTATGGTTTTAAGGCATAGCTTTCTACCCTGAGATAGTACTTTTACATTAATCGAGAAAAAAAGAAGAGTACTGTCACGACTGTCTACCAATGAAAATAAGTAACATATGAAGCTCTGTATAAGTAAGCCATTTATTATGAAGGAAATAAGGCAGAATGACTTTGTTGCTGTCAGTGCTCTTAAAAAAGTTATCAAATGTGACCCAGTCCTGAAAATTATTAGAGTTACAAGGTTGAAAAACAGTGCAGATGACCTAAATGCAGTGCATGTGCGATTATTCTTAATGTCATTCAACCTTGAGTACGTCATTCTCTTGCTGAAAACAAGAAAAGGAATTCAACGTCAAGGTAATATACCTATACCAATTATAAGAATTCGTTTGTTGAATAAACTGCTTCTTCCTCTATCGGCATAAAAAAAGGACTTGTTGGATGCTCAAGCACCTTAATGTACAATACAGCGAATTTTATGTGAACTTACCTTCTGACCGAACAGTTCAATTAATTTCCGTCTATTTAAATTTTTCTTTGTTCTTGTTTCTTGTTCTATATAGAACTATCTTTTATAGTTTGCACTGTTTGTGTATGGCACATACCGCATTCTGTTAATATTTGCCATTATTTTTCCTTTTGTAACAGAAATTTTATGTTTTTTGAAATAAAACGTTATTTTACAATATTCTTTTACATGATATGTAATGTTCTTGCATGGAAGCTATGTAGACATTAAGACAACTTTATAAATATTGTAAAAAATCATATATGCATCCTGCTGTTCTATAACAGCTATTATATCACTTGATCATATATAATGAAACGCATGAGTAAATAGTACCACAAAAAGCAACAAATATTTTTCTTTCCTGAAAAATTTCGAAATTCTGATACCCGATCTTTTTTGAGGGAGGTGTTCAAATGGGTGTAAAAAGTTAGTTAATTAGTTCGTTATATATTCCATGGATCATTTGGCACGCTAGATCGTAATAATGTGGAAGGAGTTCCTTTACTTTCATATCGTAAAATAATTTGTACATATGGCTATATTCCGAACATTTCTATTACAAAAAGGAAAAAGATATACAGATGTGAGTTGGTACTTCCTACCCATCAGATTTTACACATTACATTAATATATACTCTTCTACATATTAGAAGGAACTGCCAAGAAGAAACTATTTCAGTTGGTTTTAAAATTTTACTTTCTTGTCTGTCATACATTTTACATCACTGGACAAGTGATCACAAATTTTTGTAGCAGCATTCTGTACCCCTTCATCCTAAAGACAACGTTAATGTGGAGTAATGAACATCATTTTTCCATCAGTTATTGTAGTTGTATACATCATAGTTCCTTTTGAACTGTTGTGGCCTACTTAGGATAAACTCCATGAGGGAATAAATATACTGTGAAGCAGTATTCAGATGCCTACAGGATGATCGTGTGACGGTAGTACATATTATTCTTACACAACGTTTTTGCACAATGAAGACTATCTTAATAATGAGTTACCCCAGAACATCATTCCACATTGCATTATTGAACGAAATATGAAAAATATTTCAGCTTACCAATTTGTCTCTCACCAAGGTTTGCAATGATTCTAAGTGCAAAAGCGACTGCACTAAGTTGATTTAGGAATTCCAAAATGTGCCTTTTTCCAATTTAAATTCTCATCAATATAGACAAGAAAGAATTTGAAGTTTCAACCCCCTTTATTATTTTCTCACCAAGTGACACATTTATCATTTTTGAGCACCTCTAGATGTGCAGAACTGAATATGTTGTCTTTTTAAATCTGAGGGTGAACCCATTCGCAGGAAAGCAGCCCACGGTACTTTTATGAACTTTGTTCACCATTTCATTTATTTGTGTATGTATGCTTGGATTGATTACAATACTAGTATCATCTGCATAAAGAATTAATTCTGCTTGTTGTATATTAGACGGAAAATAGTTTACATGCATGAAGAGCAATAGTGGACATAAGCTTGAGCCTTCGGGACTATGCCGGAATGCATCACCTCCTCAAGAATAACAGCGTATCTCAGGCAAGGAATAAATTTCTTAACCAACGAGAACACAGAAATTCTCATCCATGAGAAAGATATTTGCGATAACCATTCACTTGTTGCCACTTAAAAAATATACAAGCAGCTGCAAAGATTCTACCACTGGTTTTAGCTTTTCCCTGTTAGTCGTTAGAATGATGCAAGGTATCTGCAAATGCAGAGTGTAATAAATAAAGAGATGCTGTCATAACTTAATTACTCGTTGTGGTGTAGATGTTCCTGAAACGGCTGCCAGGAAAAACTGAACAATGTTCTCCGATTCTCAACAACACCACTACAAGTACCTAAAGTGGGTATGTGCGAAAATTATGGAGACTTTGCGCCAGTGGAAAGGATGCCGACATCCTCTCTTCAATAATGTACTGGAATTAAATGTGCACTGTGTTAGTGGAATTAAACTTGCACTTTGGCTCCTTTATCTATAAAATAATTAAACCAAATGGATAAACTTGTGGAGTTATTCAAATGATAACCGAAAAACTCTAAGGTACGAGGGTTAGACCTTTAACAGTGGCAACGCTGCCGCAGCGACGCACCAGGACGGAATCAAATACAGTCTAAACATTCATGGTGGTGTCTGTTTGTTCTATATCGTGTCTCCCTACCACTTTCGCGCAACGACGCTCTGAGCATGTTTTTTAGGGAATTGACTAGTTTGAACCTGGGACCTGTTGCTGGTAGGGAGACGCCAGACCACACATGACATGTAGAATTCAGAAGAGTTCAGTGAGACTAGCGATGATATAACCAAATACTAAATGATCTCAGCGTCAGCTCCACTGCACTCCCTTTAAAAGAATCTTAATACTAACTAAATTTAGTGGAAGGGGTTCAAGGCTTTCCTATTTTTAGTTAGCAGGTAAAATAACGTTGAAAAAGCAGTTAAGTTTACCATTGGAAGTTTTATTCTACTCATAAAACATTGTTTATAAATTGCGCTATTGATAAAAGGAAGTGTTTTAATACAGGATGCTAAAAACCACCTGCGTTCAACAAAAATGTGAACGAATATTCCCTGAATGGGTTTCCAAGTTCTACAATCGATCGAAGGATGACCTATGCCATATCACATCTATAATCTAGGTTTAATTTAAGTTTCATAAAAGAGAAAACTCTCAAAATGGTCTACAGTGACCCTCAATTATCTTTAATTACTTATCTAACTTGTCGTAAATTACAGTGGCTGATGTGGCTTCTCAATAACTATATAAAAGAAAAATCATCGCATTTCAGATCTGTTCTTCAAGTGGCAAATGTGAACACCATGAGTTTTAATTAACGATCGACACTAGTATTACGCAAAAAGGGGGTGTAACAGATGAGACTTCTGCAGTTCTGAGTGAAGACTTATGCACTCAAAAATGCGGCATCGCGTGCGTTCATTACCTTGTCGGTGTTTAGGCAGCGTCAGAGCAGCGGTGGGCAGCACAGCTCCACTCACCTCGCCATCTCGGAAGCAACTCCTCTCCTTACTACCGTACTACAATTTACCGAAGTTGGTTTAAAAAAAAACTATCTGGCTGTGTTTTCATCTCACCAACCAGGGTCACAATGTTAACCTTAAGCTCCGCCTACAAAAATTCTGTCTATCCAATGAGAACCGTTATACTTTTCGTGGCGGGGCAATGTTTTTAAAGTTTGCAACGTAACAGAGACGCGAAAAAGTCTCACGCTAAAACCTGCAGCTGGTGTGGTCCTTTTAGCGTTATCGTAAGATCTATAGTGTTCTTCTGGAGGGCTCTATCTTTTAACATGTGCTGGGGAGTGGTCCTAATGTAACAGACACGCGAAAAGGCTCACGCTAAAACTTGCGGGTGGTAGTGGCCCTTTTTGTGTTATCGTAAGATCTATACTGTTTTTCTGGAGGGCTCTAGCTTTTAACATGGGCTAGGGGGGGGGGGGGTGGTCCTTGACGTAACAGAGACGCGAAAAAGTCTCATGGTGAAACGTGCGGGTGGTGAGGCCCTAATGGTTAGCTGGCGACGTGGATGTCCAGTCCGTCCCTTATTGTAGGGCCTTCTAGGTTAACACGGTTCTGCTCTCGGCTTCTCGTTTCTCCCGTCGAAACTGCGTCGGTCTCACGATGGGAAGGTTTGACATGCATTTATCCATTCTTATGTTAGTCTGCGGTATTCTATTTGCTCACTCGTTACTCGTATTACTTTGGATAATTTAATGTCACGATTTATTCGGAGCTATGTGACATAGCTGGATTTGCTTATCATGTCAGGGTTTTCATGGAAGGTGTTGGATTTGCCTGACACCTTACAACACGTCTGTCTTACCTCAAGGCAAAAGGATTCTCCCCTCCCAAAGTAGAGGATATCGCTGCATTAACTCATGAGAAACAGGTGATGTTTGATTTATTTCAATTAAAATAAAAATAAATACGGAATATGCTGACATAGTTTTCTTCCTTACACTTTTGTCTGCCTGTAACTGTTGCGTCAGGTGGAAGCACCCCTTGCAACTGGAACAATGGTCATCGGAAGAAATTCCCGAAGCTCTACTATTTGATCTGTAACAAAATAATTTTGTATGAGTGTAAATTAAGGAAGGTAGTCACAGTTCCTTTCACTCTCGTTTGACGCCATCTTTTGATGCACCAGCGATGGAGGTCAAAATGGTTCAAGTGGTGCTGAGCACTATGGGACTTAACATCTGAGGTCATCAGTCCCCTAGGACTTAGAACTACTTAAACATAATTAACCTAAGAACATCACACACATCCATGCCCGAGGCAGGATTCGAAACTGCGATCCTAGCGTTCGCGCGGTTCCGGACTGAAGCGACTAGAACCTCTCGACCTCAGCGATTGGCGATGGAGGTCAGAAACGCGACACCCAGCGTTGAAATCCAGCTGTTTCCTTTCGGGTTCCTGAGGAATCGACACTGAAAGGCCTCAGATGGTGGCATAAAGGGCGTCAATGAAACGACCACTTTCCTAGGGCGTTGATTCCCGTACATTTATCGATAGCAATCGAAAGTTTTGTGTTGGACAGGCAACTGCGTGACGCTCTTGGCAACACTATACCCTACTGACACCCCTGGACGTTTGAACCCCTCTCTAATGACACAGCGGAGGGCGGGGGGGCTGTATCAACATTGGACGTGATCGCACTCCTATGAAGTGCAGTGCAACGGCAATTTTTGTTCTCGTGTACAGTTTGGAACCACTAAAGACCGTTCAAATCATTTGATGAAATCTGAACGTAATCTGGATCATCAAAGGGCGTATATGCTTTTTCAGGCCTTCTGTTCCACCCCTGGTATATTTTGGTAATGTGTGTGTGTGTGTGTGTGTGTGGGGGGGGGGGGGGGGGATACATCAGAGAATACAGAGGCAAAGTGGACGCTCTAAGAGCACCTAGTTCAGCAATACTGTCGATGACATCTCCTCACATTTATTGAGAATTTTAACAATGTGCCTCTATAAAGAAAACTTGCAAAGTAATTGTAGACGTCTGCTGGCAGGCATCAACTCGACCTGCCATTAAACCAGTTGCCTTCCTACAGGAATCTAAGACTACTTTGTATGCTTTCTCTGTAAAGGCATATTTTCAATATTCTTAATGAAAGTGGACGTGTGCCACCGAGGATATTGGCGAACTTGGAGACCTAGAGTGGCCCTGTGCCATTTTATTCATGCGTCAGTGTTGCACCCCTATGTGATCGCGCCATATGAGAGCATGAAACAAGGGGTCTCAAAGAGCACAAGCGACCTTTCCTGCTTAAGATCACGTTAAAATGTCGTCAAATGATTTCGAACGGTCCCATGTGATTCCAACCCGTACATGAGAGCAAAAATTGTAGTTGCGCAACACTCCAAAGGCATGGGATAACGTTCAATAGGGATGCAGCTCCACAATGTCCTTAGAGAGGGTTTGAAACGTTCGGGGGTGTCTGTACCGTCGAAGGTTGTCAAGAATATCACCCTATTGCTCATACCACCGACAGGTGTAGTTTTTGACCACGAAATGTGCGGAAACCAACGCCCCAAGGAAAGGGGTCGTTTCATTGACGTCCATTATGCCACCCCCTGAGGCGTTTCCGTGTCGTTCTGAGTAGTGGTGTGCCTAACATCGTTCCCTCACCCAACCCAAAGAAAACTACGTGATTTCAACGCTGAGTGCCCCCGTTCAGACTACTGGGCTTCGGTTTGGTACCAATGCGACACCATCAACACACCACAGATAAACGTGTGAGATGTGGCCTTTTTTTCGAACGTGTAGACACCTTGCTGTCTGAAGCGTTCGAGGATGACGTTACAAAGCGTCCCGCTTTCGCGCCGTTACAGAGGAAGTCTTTAGGCACATTTGGACCAAATTTCAAACTTATGAGTCACAGTAGAAAACAATTACGGCGTTTCGAAGAAATGATCATTTAATTCTGTTACCCAGTGTATTTTTTATCGTCATACCTAGAATAATTGAAAATATTAAGTTATCACAAAATGGTGACGTGTTGAAACAAATGTCATCTTCTTCGCCCACAATATCGAGACAAAAGCGTACATCGAAAATAGACTTTAGAAGTACTCTGATTGAGAATCAGGTTACAATGCCAGCATCAAATTCCGATGAAAATCGTATGTATAGTTCTCAAGTTATGGGAGGAAAGACGATTGGATTTGACGTCCAGTCGACACCGAAGTCATTAGAGGAGCACAAGCTCTGATTGTGTTAAGAATGGCAAAGAAAATCGGCCGAATCTTTTGAAAGAAACCCTCCCGGAAGATGGTGGTATGTTAAATTACACGCCGTGTTGTACTAACTCTGTCTTCTAGACGAATAACTCCTTGACACCTTTACTGCATGATGCAGGAAAGCTGGTAGTGGCTCCATATGGTCTGGGGAGCATTCATGTGGGCAACCATGGCTCCAGTGGAGCTTGTGTAAAACGCCATGACGGCTAAGGAGTATCATACTCTGCTTGTAAACTACATACACCCCTTCATAATGATCATGCTTTCCGACAGGAGTGGCTTTTTTCAGCAAGATAATGCGCCATGTCACAAGGCCGTGGATGCGATTTAGAGAAATCATTGAAAACGTAAATCTGGATGACCGGGTTTGAACCGTCATCCTTCCGAATGCGAGTCCAGTGTGCTAAGCACTGCTCGACCTCGTTCGGTTTCCCACTAATTTGAAAATTGCGGTAGTGAGAAAAACGAATTTAAGGATTTGGGTTCCATTTTTATGTAGTTAAGTTAAACACGTCTCTAATTAGCTATCCCTGGACCATACAGAAATAACTCCAGATCCAAAAGGAGGTCCTCCTCCACCTTCTTTGTTTCCATGGTAGTCCTGCAGTCCTCTTTGGCAGCTTCTGTAATCCGCTGCTATGTTCGCTCTATACACTTTTCGTCCGCTTTTGTGCATAAGTTGTAACGGCCTGGTCCGACCTGAAGTTCGAGAGCATTGATTGTTTCAATAATACCTGTTAGTGCGTCGTTAAAATTACACGTCGACTATTATGTTCCGATATGAATGGTTTTCGGAGACACTTCTTTAGAAATCGTCTTGTAATTCGACAACGAAATTTCTGACGAACTTGAGAGGAATACTGCAACAAAGTAGACATCCCAGAGGACATTTCTCTTCTTCATTCTATCAGGCCGGCCGGTGTGGCCGAGCGATTCTAGGCGCTACAGTCTGGAACCTAGCGACCGATACGGTCGCAGGTTCGAATCCTGCCCCGGGCATGGATGTGTATGATGTCCTTAGGTTAGTTAGGTTTAAGTAGTTCTAAGTTCTAGGGGACTGATGACCTCAGCAGTTAAGTCCCGTAGTGCTCAGAGCCATTTGAACCATTCATTCTATCAGATTTCTATGCCATGCGACGTCCCTTGTATCCAAGTTTCCTTCCCCTTCCACCTTGCCAGTCGTCTTCTTGGATGGCTCTGTGTCACGTGGCACGCCTCACTCCATCGTTCCAACGTTTCCGCCGTCTTCCCCTTTTTCTGTGTCGTGAAGATCTCCGTGACATAATTTAAAAGGCAAAGTTTCCTCTGTTATTCTTCTAAGGTGTCCATACCACATTATCCAATTACTTCCTCTCCAATGCTCTTGGTAACTGTTCTCATAGCACTTCATGTCTTGTTTCTTGTTGTTACTTCACAACTTCGTCTCCAGATCTCGACTTCTATTGCGTTCAGTTTCTGTTCATTGATCATGGACACTTCGTACAGGCCTGTATCACACAGAGCAATGCTCTTACTGTAGCTTTGTACATCCGTTTTCCCAAATTTTTTGACGTAGTTTTTTCCCAGATAATGTAGTGTAACTGCTTAACCTCCACCGTTCCCTTCCCATTCTGCGCTTTATTTCCTAGTAGTCCACTTTTATTACAATTATGGTACCTTAATATTTATATGATTACTAAACTTTACTATAGATCCATCAGCCATAATAATATCCTTCCCATACAATCTCTGTGACGTTAATTTCCTTGCTGCCCTGCTTTTATTCTTGTTTAAGCGTTCTTAACATGTAGGACACCTCCTCTACTTTCTCAGCGAATATGACATGATTACCGACGAAATTTAGGAAAGACAGGATGTCATCATCTAATTCCCTTGTTTTGGCACTTCTTTTTCCAATTTGTCAGTGCTTCAGTCTCAGTTCTTTGCTAACCTTAAGTTTCTATTCCAGTAACTTCCCAAACTTAAGAGGAAAATTATTATCTGAATACAGCTTTCCAACGGCTTGTACGTAAGATTTATGAATGTTCTTGTTGCGCACTGCTTCCCACATCCTAGAAAGTAGTACACTGTTGTAGGCCTTCTGCAGGTCTATGAAAACCACGTGTATCTCCAAATTATGTGCAATTATCTTGTCAGTCACATGTCTAGTGCTGCATATATTATCAGTACAAGACCTTCCTGCCCGGAAGCCACTCTTTTCATCTATTTCCTCAACTTCTCTCAAAATTCTAGCTTTAAGGACTTATCATATAGCCTCAATGGAAAACGGAGAACTCCGATGGCTCTATATTTCTCGCAGTCATCCTTGCCTCCATTTATAAACGTATTTGTGACGAACCCGTCCTTAAAATCAACAGGAACTTCCTCTCCACTACGACGGAGATTAAATAGTTTACCGATATGCTCAAATAACACCGTTGATCCGACCTTCTACAACTCCATATGTACTGATCAGCCAGAACATTATGACTACCTAAGAAATAGTATGTCTAGTATTGGCACGGATAACAGCGGCGACGCGTCGTGGCATCGTAGCACTGAGGGCTTGGTAGGTCACTGGGAGGGAGGGGGGGGGGGGAGAGAGGAAAATGGGACCACATCTTCACGCACAAGTCACCTAATTCCTGTAAATTCCGGAGAGGGAGGCGATGAGTTCTGACGCTATGTTCAATTGCATCCCAGAAGTGTTCAGATGGGCTCATATATAGCGAGTAGTGGGGCCAACACATCAAACAGAACTGGCCTTTGTGCTTCTCGAACCACTCTATCACACTCTCGGCCTTGTGACATAGTGCATTAGCTTGCTGGAAAAAGCCATTCCTGTCGGAAAGCATGATCATCATGAAGGGGTGTATGTGGTTTACAAGCAGAGTATGATACTCCTTAGCCGTCATGGCGTCTTACACAAGCACCACTGGAGACATGGATACCCACATGAATGCTCCCCAGACCATATGGAGCCACTACCAGCTTTCCTCCATCATGTAGTAAATATGTCAAGGAGTTATTCCCCTAGAAGACAGAGTTACTACAGCACGGCGTGTAATTTCACATATCAAACACCGCTGCTGTACGTTTGTCTATTTCCTTTCAACATACATTTTCCGTTGTTGACGATTATGTTATAGTACTGATGTGAGCATAGTATAATTTGTGAACCGTACACCTCCGAAAAACTATAGTGTCCATGTATCACAAAGACTATGTTTTTCTTTGGTGTAGAAGGAAGTAGTTTTATCATTTTGAAGTTTGTCATTGTAGTGAGTGGAACAGAAAATTTTCTGGGTGGATGTACATCAGATGTTGTAGATATACGTCCTGCATTAGAGTATTAGGAGCGTTGCACTCCACGTGACTAATATTTTGGAAAGCAAGTGGGTTTAACACTCCAGCATGTTAAGTGCAGGACCATGTAGCTTTAGGAGTGGTGTGTTTATATTGTACGATAGTTTCTCTCTTAGCAATACCTTCTTGGTACTGACCCCACACACTTGAACAATAGAAGTGACAGCACAGTGGATTTACGTAAAATGCTTCAAACTCTACTCGTCTGCAGCTCCATCACTCATAAAAACCACATGTTTCTTCTTAACTGTCTGTTACATCAGACCAACACGTTTATATCTACTGTACACCGACAAGGGCTGGTAACCTACTCGACATGCTCGCCTCTGGACAGCTCCTGTGCACTTGGATGGGAGCCATGAATAGAACTGCAGCGGAACAACCTTCGATGAACAGCAGTTGCAGACTCAGCTCGCTCTGTTCCTTCACAGGAAGTGTAGTTTAGCAGGTATAGTACCCTCCTACTTCTGGTCGGTTGCAAATTAAGTTGGCGACAGTGATGCAGGGGAGTTGGTCAAAGACAATGCGGGCACATCTTCGAATCTCGAACTTTATACCATCAATGTGAGAATGTTCTTTGACTCCCATCCACATAGCGGGAGACTGACAGTCGTAATCATAAATTCCGCACTATGATCAAAATGCTAGGAATATGTAGATAAACTAATTGCTTCTGTGTAGGACTCTGTCTGGTATACATTTTGTGTATATGTCTGAGAATTACCCATGAATGGACCTACTGTGCAACCATCTGTCTGTATACGCAGTCTGCTATATGGAACTCGCAGAGTAATGGAGGGGTGGTTTAGCGATAATACAGAAATCGGGAAGCATGCTGACTTGTCATATAAGACATTTAAATTACGGAAAAACCGGTAAAATTTATAAAATTGATGGCACTCTCAACTGTGGTGCTTACTAGTGTCGACTGTTTGAGATAGAGCCAGTCTGGGATTGCCATCACTGAAACAGTGGTCACGTAGATGGTTGCAATATGAGGAATCAGTACTCTTAGTCTCTTCGAAATGGAACACCTAGACATCTCCTACCTCATCAGCGTGGAAGAATAGGTTAAATGTAGAGGTCACCACCTTTGGATAAAAACAGAAATACTCTGGGAGCTTGAATGGGAATCTTTGGAATATTGCCAAAGTTGTTTTCACGAACCACTGTTTGGTAAATTTATGGAACCTGTATTCGAGGAGGACGTGATAATTCAGCTGCCACCATTGTGTACCTCTTTCATGAGAATAAGACAGATAAGAGCGCGTTCATAAGCGTACACATCAGCTAATCAAAGTATCTGGGTTGGCCTGTGTAATGCGGAACTGACCACAAGGGGCGGACCCGCTAGTATTAAAGGAGGCGAAGAGTGTTGTGTTGACAGTAGAGGAGCAGTAACTACAGAATGGATTAGTCAGGAAGGCTCAGTGACTTAGAACATGGGCTAATCACTACGTGTCACCAGAGTTACAAACCCATCAGAGACATTCAAACCTTCAAAGGTGCCCAGGTCGAATTTTTTTTGTCAGACGCTGTGGCCGAGTGGCTCTAGGCACTTCAGTCTGGAACCGCGCGACCGCTACGTTTGCAGATTCGAATCCTGCCTCAGGCATGGATGTGTGTGATGTCCTTATGTTAGTTAGGTGTAAGTAGTTCCAAGTCTAGGGGACTGTTGAAGTCAGGTGTTAAGTCCCATTGCGCTTAGAGCCGTATGAACCATTTTTCGAATTTTGGTGATGTGATTGCGAAGTGAAAACGCGAACCGCAGCTAAACTAATATCAAGCTGCTCTGAAGTACTGAGCGACAGGAACCATCGAACATTGCGGAGAAAGAATGGTAAAAAAAAATCCCATGAAATCAGTGGGAGGAACCACTCGAAGGTTCCAAAGTGCTGTCGACATTCTGCTAGAACAGTGACTGTCCATAGAGACCTGAAAGGAAGGGGTTACAATGGTAATGAAACTCCCTGTAAGTCACAGAATATTATGACAATGCTAAGACACTCATGGTGTAAAGAGAGACGCCTCAGGACTGTGTATGGCTCGAAACGAAAGATTTCTGTTTGCTGTATGCCTGGAGAACGTTACTTGCCATCACGTGCTGTGCTAACGGTGAAGTCTGTAAGATGTGAAGTTAAGGTATAGGATTGATTGTCATGCATAGGGTGTGATCTCCTTGTTGTGCTTAAGAAAACACCAAATGCACATTTTATAGCACTGTGTGCTGCGTACAGAGTAGGAACTACTCGGATGCGGTGATTTTATCAGCACCCTTATCATAAACCAGTAACTGTGAGGGAATGCGTTGTGGACAATAACATTCCTGAAATGGACTGGCTTCACCAGTGTCCCAACCTGATCGCGTTTGGTGTAAGAACGTCTGTCGATTTCCCGCCAGACCTTAGCGCCCAATATCACTGTCTTCTCTGTTTCCGGTTCTTGAGGAAGAATGGGCTGTTATTCCTACACAGACACATAATGCAACCTTGTGTGCCACTGGATGGGCAGAATCAGGTGGAATAATACTATGCAAACGCCTGACAATCGTGTACCACCAAGAACAGCGAGTTAAGCTGTGTCTGCTAGGAAGTTTTGAGTGCAGCCCAATACTTGGTAACAATATGAACTAAGTAGCCAAAACCCATCGGAAGGCAACGGATGCGATGATGGTAGCTTGTGAGGCAATGGCCTGTTTCCTATTTGAATACTGATTTGCATGCGAGACTGTCTAGCTTCAGTTACTTTTCGAGTCATTCTTATTTGCCGACTTTCCACGTGTATTGCATATCGGTGACGTGATTGGCTAGGGGTATAACCTGTAGCAAGGTCAGTAACCCATAACTCTCTACCTGATCTAACATTTCATTCTTGTGGTAGGTTTTCTTTCCATTAAACACATCTGCTCTTGACCAGGGGAATTACTTTTCGCTGGGGCGGAAACAGGAGAAACTTTCGCATGTTCTGGAAGAGCTGCCGCTCACTCAAGGTGCTGGGTCTCACGCTAGTGGGCCACGTGGACAGTCGGACGAGCCTTTGCAGGGATTACTCTCCTGGCTAAGCTTCCGCAAACACTGATTGGCAGAATGGAAGAATGGCGTCCTCACAGCGGCAGGGTGTGAGGACATTACCTTGTTAATAAACTTCCAGTGGAGTCCTCAGCTAGAAGGAAGGAAGACTGAGTTTAACATGCCGTCGACATTGAGATCATTAGAGACGGAGCCCAAGCTCAGAATATGTCAACGATGGGGAAGGACATCAGCCGTGCCCTGTCGAAGGAGCCATTCCGGCATTTGCCTGGAGCGATTTACGAGAAAACCTAAACCAAGATGGGTGGATGCGGATTTGAACCGTTATCCTCTCGAAAGCGAGTCCAGTGTGCTAACCACTGCGCTACCTCGCTTGGTTTTCCAAACTTTGCCATTCTCACATGAATGGTTTGCGAAGCTCAATAAAATTTCCAGACTTTACGCCAAATACGTCTGGTCCTGGGATCGGGGTGAAACTCGTCTCCATTTTTCATATAGATGAATCTCATTGGCGGACACACTTAACTTTGTGCTGGGGGCTAGGAAACGCACTTATAAATCCCTGATTGTAAGAGAACTTAAGCCCTTTCTGGATTTGCTAGAACAGATTGTGCGGAGTGCCTCTCCAATATCTTGCCACCATAACTAAGAGAGGCGCTTGTACTACGATTCGTTTTCATGTTCGTATTCTAACTGAACTTGCACTTGGTGATTCTACTCTGCACTCCCCATTCGTACGTGTTTTTCTTGATTTCGCTTCCCTGCAGAAACTTTAAAAATTTCCCTCTGAACTTACACGCGTCGGACCGAGTAATCAGGATGATCACAAGATCACAGGTCCCCCCAGCTCAGTATAAGTGAGACAGAGATTCGCACACGCCGCCATATAAAGGGTGATTCAAAAAGAATACCACAACTTTAAAAATGTGTATTTAATGAAAGAAACATAATATAACCTTCTGTTATACATCATTACAAAGAGTATTTAAAAAGGTTTTTTTCACTCATAAACAAGTTCAGAGATGTTTAATATGGCCCCCTCCAGACACTCGAGCAATATCAACCCGATACTCCAACTCGTTCCACACTCTCTGTAGCATATCAGGAGTAACAGTTTGGATAGCTGCTGTTATTTCTCGTTTCAAATCATCAATGGTGGCTGGGAGAGGTGGGAGAAACACCATATCCTTAACATACCCCCATAAGAAAAAATCGCAGGGGGTAAGATCAGGGCTTCTTGGAGGCCAGTGATGAAGTGCTCTGTCATGGGCTGCCTGGCGGCCGATCCATCGCCTCGGGTAGTTGACGTTCAGGTAGTTACAGACAGATAAGTGCCAATGTGGTGGCGCTCCATCCTGCTGAAATATGAATTGTTGTGCTTCTTGTGACGGTTGACTTTGCCGTTAGTGTGGAAAGTTGCTTCATCACTAAACACAATCTTTGAAACGAAAGATTCATCCGTTTCCATTTGAGCAAGGATAAAATCACAGAAATCGATTCTTTTAATCTGCAGACAGTGCTTGAACCAATTTCAGACGATAAGGCTTCATAACTAACATTTTTCGTAGGACTCTCCATACAGCTGATTGTGGAATTTGCAGCTCTCTGCTAGCTCTGCGAGTCGATTTTCCTGGGCTGCGAACAAATGCTTGCTGGATGCGTGCTACATTTTCATCACTCGTTCTCGGCCGTCCAGAACTTTTCCCTTTGCACAAACACCCATTCTCTGTAAACTGTTTATACCAACGTTTAATACACCACCTATCAGGAGGCTTAACACCATACTTCGTTCGAAATGTACGCTGAAAAACTGTCGTCGATTCACTTCTGCCGTACTCAATAACACAAAAAGCTTTCTGTTGAGCGGTCGCCATCTTAGCATCAATTGACTCTGACGCCTAGTCAACAGCGCCTCAAGCGAACAAATGTACAACTAAATGAAACTTTATAGCTCCCTTAATTCGCCGACAGATAGTGCTTAGCTGTGCCTTTTGTCGCTGCAGAGTTTTAAATTCCTAAAGTTGTATTCTTTTTGAATCACCCTGTGTTAATAGTCGAAAGGCGTGATCGCTGGGCTATACCGGTCGTTGAGCTCCGTATGGAGATGTCAGCTGATGAAGTCAACACTTTGCATTCTGGCAGAAATAGGTCCTCGGCCCCCTACAATCAATTCAGCGACAGATATTCGGCAAGTTGTTCACATGACGTACTCCTGTCACTGGGATCTGTAGCTGTAGCTGGAGAATTGAGACTATGTCAAAAAGTCCAGACCTTAACTGAGCCTGGATTGGACGATATGGCTTTGCGGAAACGACGTGTTGTCAGTTCACCAAACACCTGTGGCCCTCCTGTGCGGTTGTTACAGTGTATGGATGTATTTCCTCTGTGATATTGTTGATACACCCTAGATTTTCTTGACCTTCGAATTCTGAGTTCTACATTTACATCTAAATCTACATGATTACTCGGCAATTCATATTTAAGTGACCTGCAGAGGGATCATCGAAACACTTTCAAACTAAAAAATCGAAAACTGAATTTTTTTCTCTGCGAGCTCTGATTTCTATCAGTTTCGCATTCGGAGGTCAAAGTTGGAGACAGAAGTTTCGTGAAAAGATCTCGTCGCAGTGAAAAGTGCCGTTATTTTAATGATTTCCACCCCAAGTCGATTGTCATATCTGTGACACACTGTCCAATATTTCGCTATAATATAAAACAAGCTTCCCTTATTTGTACTTTTCTACTGCTTTCTGTTAATCCTATCTGGTACGGATCCCATATCGCAAAGTAGTACTCTAGCAGAAGACGTACAACAATAGTGTCGTCAGTCTCTGTGATAGATCTATTGCAGCTTCTAACTGTTCTGTCAATACAACGTAGTCTTTGGTTCGCTTTCCCCACAACATTATCTAACAGATCGTTCCATTTTAAGTTATTTGTAATTGTAATCCATAAGTATTTAGCTGAACTGACAACTTTTAGACTTATGTGACTTATCGTGTAACCGAAATTTAACGGACTTCTCTTTGCACTCATGTACACGACAACACACATTCCAATATTTACAGACCACTGGCACTTTTTGCAACAAACAGATATCTTGTTTAAATCATTTTGAAAATCATTTTAACCTTCTGATCACCCTACTAGATGGTAAATGAGTGCATCGTCTGCTAACAATCCAAGAGCGTTGCCCAAACCATCTTCTGAAACGTGTATACAGATTTAGGAACAGCGGAGGGCCTATAACACTTCCTTCTTGTTTTACACGACGTCTTTCCACCAACTACTACGAACTGTGACCTTTATGACAGGAACTCAAGAATCCAGTCGCACAAGTGACACGATACTACGTAGCCACGCAATTTCATTAGAAGCCGCTTGTGAGGAACGGCATCAAAAGCCTTCTGGGAATGTAGACGGCCCCTGTCGATTGCATTACTTTGTGAGAATAGTTGTGTTTCATAGGAACGATGTTTTCTGATTATTTTGTGCTGTACGGGAATAGATCGTTTCATTCATGGTAACTCATTATGTTCGAATACGTTATACGTTCCAAAATCACACTCCATATGAAGGTCAGTGGAGTGGACTTGTAATACGACGCATTAATCTTTTTTTCTTTTCTCGAGTACTGATGTAATATCGGATATGCTGTGAAACAAGCATCTTGCACCAATTACCATCCAATGTTCAAAGACGTTGACCTCGTGAGGTGCTGCCACGTTGACTAAATATTTCTCTGTAACAGACTGCTCGAGTATAGTGCCAATGCTGGCGCAATATGCTCCACCAAACTGCAACATTCGAGTGTCATGCAAGGCACATAACCTTTCCACTTAGTTTTGGCCATACAGAAATACTTTGTTCAGCATGTGGCACTTCGGAACTGTATCGAATGCGTCCAGGAAGTCAAGAAACATGGCATCAAAATGACCACTGTTATCCACGGCCATCTGGACCTAAGGCATGAACAGAACGAGGTATATTTCAAGACTATCCAGGATCAGGTATCTAGTACCTGAGTTTCCTGCGTGATAACACGTGGTTTATTCTCGTCAAGACCAGTCAAATCTTACATCGGCGAACGCACTACGACACTGTGAATCTGTTGTTTTTCATGTTGTTGTTGTGGTCTTCAGTCCGAAGACAGATGTGGTGCAGCTCTCCATGCTAGTCCATCCTGTGCAAACCTCTTCATCCTTGAATAACTACTGCAACCTACAGCCACCTGAATCTGCTCGCTCTACATATCCCTTTGTCTCCCTGTACAATTTTTGTCCTCTACACTTACTTGGGTTACCAAACTGATGACTTCTTTCATGTTTCAGGGTGTGTACTGTCAACTGATACCTTTTCTCTCTTAGCCATGTTGCACCATAAATTTCTATTTCGCTCAATTATATTCAGTACTTTGTCGTCGATATGCCGGCGACAGCATGCGTACCTAATATGTTTCGAAATCCCGAGCCTAAAGACAGGATTTTCCGAGGATCGTACCTCGAGTTCTGTTGGTTATAAAAAGGTGGGTTCAAGCGTTTTGTGTATCACTTGGGCTAGGAACCATTTGTATATCCAACAGAAGGGTCGTCTTAGCGTCAATATTCTACAGTACAGGGAAAAATTATGAATACCACGCACTCTCCTCATGGTTAGGCAAATGGAGTAAACAGGTCTTTTTTTTGCATTATATGTAGTCTACGGTGGGCTTGATAGGTTTTATGTAGGCACCATTAGTTCATTGGCAGTACCTTGGAAGTCCCCACTAAAAGGGTTTTAGCTGTATTTTCGCCGTCAGCAGCGGACAAAAACCAAGCCGAGGGTTCCAAGTTGGCTAAGGACAGTAAATTTTCACGATATCTACATCTACATCTACATCTACATCTACATCTACATCTACATGACTACTCTGCAATTCACATTTAAGTGCTTGGCAGAGGGTTCATCGAACCACAATCATACTATCTCTCTATCATTCCACTCCCTGACAGCGCGCGGGAAAAACGAACACCTAACCTTTCTGTTCGAGCTCTGATTTCTACCTATGTAGGTTGGGCTCAACAAAATATTTTCGCATTCGGAAGAGAAAGTTGGTGACTGAAATTTCGTAAAAAGATCTCGCCGCGACGAAAAACGTCTTTGCTTACAGCAAAGCTTCCATTCCAATTCGCGTATCATATCTGCCACACTCTCTCCCCTATTACGTGATAACACAAAACGAGGTGCCATTTTTTGCACCCTTTCGATGTCCTCCGTCAATCCCACCTGGTAAGGATCCCACACTGCGCGGCAATATTCTAACAGAGGACGAACGAGTGTAGTGTAAGCTGTCTCTTTAGTGGACTTGTTGCATCTTCTAAGTGTCCTGCCAATGAAACGCAACCTTTGGCTCGCCTTCCCCACAATGTTATCTATGTGGTCTTTCCAACTGAAGTTGTACGTAATTTTAACACCCAGGTACTTAGTTGAATTGACAGCCTTGAGAATTGTACCATTTATTGAGTAATCGAATTCCAACGGATTTCTTTTGGAACTCATGTGGATCACCTCACACTTTTCGCTATTTAGCGTCAAATGCCTGCCACCTGCCACACCATACAGCAATCTTTTCTAAATCGCTTTGCAACTGATACTGGTCTTCGGATGAACTTACTAGGCGGTAAATTACAGCATCATCTTCGAACAATCTAAGAGAACTGCTCAGATTGTCACCCAGGTCATTTATATAGATCAGGAACAGTAGAGGTCCCAGGACGCTTCCCTGGGGAACACCTGATATCACTTCAGTTTTACTCGATGATTTGCCGTCTATTACTACGAACTGCGACCTTCCCGACAGGAAATCACGAATCCAGTCGCAAAACTGAGACGATACCCCATAGGCCCGCAGCTTGATTACAAATCGCTTGTGAGGAACGGCGTCAAAAGCTTTCCGGAAATCTAGAAATACGGAATCAACTTGAGACCCCCTGTCGATAGCGGCCATTACTTCATGCGAATAACGAGCTAGCTGCGTTGCACAAGAGCGATGTTTTCTGAAACCATGCTGATTACGTATCAATAGATCGTTTCCTTCGAGGTGATTCATAATGTTTGAATACAGTATATGCTCCAAAACCCTATTGCAAACCGACGTCAATGATATAGGTCTGTAGTTAGATGGATTACTCCTACTACCCTTCTTAAACACTAGTGCGACCTGCGCAATTTTCCAATCTGTAGGTACAGACCTAACGGTGAGCGAGCGGTTGTATATGAGTGCTATGCTAAGTAGGGAGCTAGTGTATCGGCGTAATCTGAAAGGAACCTAATCGGTATACAATCTGGACCTGAAGACTTGCCCGTATCAAGCGATTTGAGTTGCTTCGGCTTCTAAAAAACTCATGCTAGCAGCTGTTCGTGTTTCAAATTCTGGAATATTCCATTCGTCTTCCTTGGTGAAGGAATTTCGGAAAACTGCGCTCAATAACTCCGCTTTAGCGGCACAGTCGTCGGTAAAAGTACCATCGGCACTGCGCAGCGAAGGTATTGACTGCGTTTTGCCGGTTGTGTACTTTACATACGACCAGACTTTCTTCGGATTTTCTACCAAATTTCGAGACAATGTTTCGTTGTGGAACCTATTAAAATCATCTCGCATTGAAGTCCGTGCCAAATTTCGCGCGTCTGTAAATTTTAGCCAACCTTCGGGATTTCGCGTTCTTCTGAACTTTCCGTTGCCTCTGCAAGAGCGTTCGGACCTGTTTTGTGTACCACGGGGGATCCGTTCCATCTCTTACCAATTTCTGAGGTATGAATCTCTCAATTTCTGTTGCTACTATATCTTTGAATTTGAGCCACATCTCGTCCACATTTGCATAGTCAGTTCGGAAGGAATGGAGATTGTCTCTTAGGAAGGCTTCTAGTGACACTTTATCCGTTTTTTTAAATAAAATTATTTTGCGTTGTGGATTTGGAAGAAACGGTATTGAGCCAGCTACAACGACCTGGTGATCATTAATCCTTGTATCAGTCATGATGCTCTCTATCAGCTCTGGATTCTTTGTGGCTAAGAGGTCAAGTATGTTTTCGCAACCATTTACAATTCGCGTGGGTTCGTGGACTAACTGCTCGAAATAATTTTCGGAGAAAGCTTTTAGGACAATCTCGGAAGATGTTTTCTGCCTACCACCGGTTATGAACAAGTATTTCTGCCAACATATCGAGCGAAGGTTGAAGTCCCCACCAACTATAACCGAATGAGTGGGGTATTTATTTGTTACGAGACTCAAATTTTCTCTGAACTGTTCCGCAACTATATCATCGGAGTCTGGGGGTCGGTAGAAGGAGCCAATTATTAACTTAGTTCGGTTGTTAAGTATAACCTCCACCCATACCAATTCGCACGGCGTATCTACTTCTACTTCACTACAAGATAAACCACTACTGACAGACACAAACACTCCACCACTAATTCTGCCTTATCTATCTTTCCTGAACACCGTCTGAGACTTCGTAAAAATTTCTGCAGAACTTACTTTTGGCTTTAGCCAGCTTTCTGTACCTATAACGATTTCAGCTTCTGTGCTTTCTATTAGCGCTTGAAGCTCAGGGACTTTCCCAGCACAACTACAACAATTTACAACTACAATTCCGACTGTTCCTTGATCCAATCACGTCCTGTATTTACCATTCACCCTTTGAGATTGCAGTCCACCCCGAGGCCTTCTAACCTAAAAACCCACCCAGTCCACGCCACACAGCCTCCGCTACACGTGTAGCTGCCAGCTGAGTGTAGTGAACTCCTGATCTATTCAGCGGAACCCGAAACCTTACCACCCTATGGCGCAAGTCAAGGAATCTGCAGCCAACACGGTCGCAAAACAGTCTGAGCCTCTGATTGACCTTCCACCCGGCTCTGCACCAAAGGTCCGCAGTCGGTTCTGTCGACGATGCTGCAGATGGTGAGCTCTGCCTTCATCTCGTAAGCAAGACTGGCAGCCTTCACCAAATCAGATAGCCGCTGGAATGCAGAGAGAATTTCCTCAGATCCAAAGCGACACACGTCATTAGTGCCGACATGTGCCACCACCTGCAGCTGGCTGCACCCTGTGCTCTTCATGGCATCTGGAAGGACCCTTTCCACATCAGGAATGACTCCTCCCCTCCTTAACCGCCATATCCCTAAAGGGCCCCATTACACGCCTAACATTGGAGCTCCCAACTACCAATAAGCCCACCCTCTGCGACTGCCCGGACCTTGAAGGCTGAGAATGATCCTCTGAAACAGGGCAGGCAGCTGCAGCTATCTCAGTGCCTGAAACATGTTTGTCAGACGCACTGGGGACGCTTTCTGATCAGCCTCCGGGGACGTCTTTCGCTGCCTGCCACGCCTTTAACGACCTCCCAATCAACCACAGGCGAGGGCTGAGGCCCACTGCGGGCAGCAACCGGGGCAACCACAGCGCCAGACCGGTCTAGGGACAGACGGGACGAGGTTGACATCCCCATGATACCCAAGTCCGGCTCCCCACAATGGTGCCCATTGGCAACAGCCTCCAGCTGCGCGACCGAAGTCAGCGCCGTTTGCAGCTGTGAGCGAAGGGCTGCCAACTCAGCCCTCATCCGAACACAGCAATCGCAGTCCCTGTCCATTCTAATCGATGTTGAACAACAGTTACTGAAACACGAGTCTGTGCCTAGATTACGCAAGGGAAACACTCAAAGAATGTATTAACTAACCTGTACAAATGCCTAACTACTGCGCTACAATCTGCCTGAATTTACGATTACAGTAACTAAAACTCGAAATTACACCTCCTATACGAAACTCACACGCAATTTAAGTAAGAATCTACGAAGTAAACACTAAAGTGCGATGCTACAACTCTCAAATACTATAATACTCCCGAAATTTATGAATTAAACAATGCAAGTACCAAAAACACGCAAAGAAATTAAGAATTAAACTATGTAACAAATAAGTAAGCTAGGGGTATACGATTTGCTGCTGCAGCTGCTTATCCAACGGCGGTAGGGAGCACATATTCCTAAGATTCCGATGTCGAAAAATCTTGAAAATTTTTGTCGAATCTATGTCCTTTTCTAAGATACAGAGTTTCAAAGTTACCTTACTTCTACATGCAAGATCCTGTATGTGGCGAAATGAAAATAATACCCACAGCAAATTGCTCAAATTCTAACAGTATGTTCTCTAGGAATTTATATAGAAAGCAGTCTCCCCGTTTTCGAACATTTTTATCCGTTATCAAGAAACACCCCAAAAGTTTTCTGCGTACCAAAACCCAGTCGCGGATTCCGAGACGGCTACGCACAGCAAACAGCTGTAATTTTTACTATGTCGGTCACGATCTCAAACAACCTTGAACATTTTCTTCATATTTTTATCCGTTCCGAGGTATAGAGCTGCAGAATTACCTTACTCACGTACGCAAAATACACGTGCAAAATCCGGCGTGGGGCGAAAACGTAGTTTATAAGGTGATATAGCAGGGAAAAGTATGATGCAAAGTGTCTCCGTTATCATCTGGGAACTACTTGTTATAGTGCTGAAGGATATGCAAAAACATTTTTTGCACATAAAATCCGATCTGAGGGGTAAAATTATTTTTGCCCTACTTAAGTTTCACACAAGTAAATTTGTAAATTTTAGTGACCAGTCCGTTTCTTTTCATATGAGTTAGACTCCTGTTGCAGCAGAGAAAATCAGGGAACCAGCGGAAAGATGCTCCTATCGGAGCACAAAAAATGGAATATGTTCCTGTTTCTTTAACTGACTGACTGGCAAATTAGTTACCAGTCACCGCATTCTACCTGCCTCAGTACCTTTAAAATTTTTCCCACAAATTTTGTTATTTGGCATATTCGGGCTTTTTTGTGCTGATATAGAAGAAGACAGTGGCAGTGCCAAAGAAGCGGAAAAGTGATAGATACTGGAAGATAGTAGACAGTGGAGTAATGGAGACAATGACAATATGAGACAAAGTGAGGGACACAGTGGCAGTTAAATATAGTTGACAGTGACAGAACAGTGCTAGAAAAGCGTGAAGAAGACAGTTCCACGGGGAGGCGTGAGGGGGGAGGGGTAAGAGAAATAAAGAGTAAGAGGAAGTGGAAGTGAGTGAGAGCCAGTGGAAACGAGAGACAGAGTATATGAAATGGACAACGAGTAAGAGAGAGATAGTGACAGTGAGAAGAGACAGCAACATTTGGAAGGAAGGACTGAGATAGTAGCATTAAGAGAGAGTAAGAGGAAGATAGTGACAGGAAGATGAGAGTGTAGTAGTAGGACAAATCGGAGACTGTGGCTGTGACATGGGAGACAATGTCAGAGAGAGGTAAAGAGATAATGACAGTGAGTTGGGCTGAATGAGTGAGTGAGAAAGGCCAGCTGGGGGTGCATGGGTACGATAGACAAGTGGGTATGAGTGCGTTATAATTAGGGGAGCTTGTGGGAGTTAGAGGTGAGTTTCAAGTATATAAAAAAGGCGAATATACTGGCAAGCCAAAATTTTTGGGAACATTTTTGAAGATGCTGAGGAAGCTAGACTGAGGCAGCTGTTACCCCAGTTCGTAGTATGAGTCTGTTAAATTAACAGAAACTTATTCGGATTCTTTTTTGCTCTGATAAGAGCATTTCTCCACTGGCTATTCATTCAGTCTATCCATCTAATCTTCAGCATTGTTCTGTAACAGCACACTTCCAAAACATCTAGTCTCTTTTTGTCTTAACTAATTATCGCCAACGTTTCACTTTCATACAAGACCACACTCCATATAGAGATATTCAGAAAAAGTTTACTGACGCTTACATTCAAATTTGGTGTTAACAAATTCTCTGTTTCACAAATGTTTTTCTTGCTACAGCTGGTCCGTATTACATACTCTCTATTACGGCCATCGTTAGTTATTTTACCACCGATTAGCAAAAATCATCTGCTACTGCTAATGTCTAGTTTCCTAATTTAATTCCCTCAGTAGCGCCCGATTTAATTCGACTGCAGCCTGCCGGAGTGGCCGAGCTGTTTTATGCCCTACAGTCTGGAACCGAGCGACCTCTACGGTCGCACTTCCGAATCCTGCCTCGGGCATCGATGTGTGTGATGTCCTTAGGTTAGTTAGGTTTAAGTAGTTCTAAGTTCTAGGGGACTGATGACCTCAGAAGTTAAGTCCCATAGTGCTCAGAGCCAATTCGAGAGCATTCCATTAGCAATGTTTTTCTTTTGTTGATATCGATCTTTGATCTCCTTTCAAGACTATCCATTCAATTCAACTGCTGTTCCAAGTCCTTTGCCCTCTGTGACATAACTACAATGTCATTGGCAAACCTCAAAGTTTATATTTCTGTTCCCTGGAGTTTGATCCATTCTCCAAATCTCTCCTCAGTTTCCTTCACTGTTCGCTCAATGTAAAGACTGAATAACATTGCAGAAATGCTACAACCCTGAAGCCGAGAAGGTATCTCTTGAGGAGTCGTTTGTTAGGAACACCGCTAGAGCTCCGCGCGTGTTCGAGTCGGATAAATCAGAATTATCGGCTGAGGCACGATCCTACGAAGTAACAACTATGCGATGGCAGGCGTGCCTCACTCGCCGTGCTTGCTGACGCGATTAAACGCAAGTTCGCGTGCGGTGCGTGGCGCGGAAGGGGAACATGGGCCGCGGCGCGCTGGTGGCGTCAGCAGTAACTCTGCTGGGCGGAGTTACGCCCGTCCGAGGAATGCTGTCTCTGGCGCGCTCCGCGTAATGGGGGTGCGTGCTGACTGGCGCGTAGCGGCGGCTCTGCTTTGAAAAAACCGGGGAGTCACCGTCAGCGGCAACATGAGGGAGGCGACCTGTGGGAAGACGAGAGGTTGACGTTTGTGCAGGTGACGTCAGAAACGCCTGAAAGGAGCTGTAAGTACTGTCAACCTTATAAGAGGGTTTGTAGCCAACAACTGCTGCATATGACGCCATGGAAATGGCTTTTCCTTCATTAACCGTCACATCCCACAGGAAATACTAGCCACACTGGACGAAAAATCAGTTATCCGCAACAGGCATAATGGTTTGTGCCAGCGATGGGCGTGCAATAAATAATCCAACAAGATACTTTTTTTCTGTTTTTTAAGTACGTTGGTTTCCTTCAGGATTCCAGTATACCATACTGCTCCCTACTCTTTTGGCTACCAGACAGTGTTTTTCAACATAATCTCCGTTCTGTGCGACGGCCCTACTGGTCTTATTAGATTGGCAGTATGATCACGTGGTAGCACTCTACAGGTCGAAGTCGGAGCCACGTCTTGCTGCATCAATAGCCTCCCAATTATGCATGTACTGCATCTGTTGGGCCGCGGGTAAATATTGAGACCTTCCCGTCTCCTCTATATCTCTTTTATTACGCAACCTTCCCTTCTACAATAACCAAAGAAACCTTCCCTTAGGATTTCTGTCTCTTCCTTAATAATAACAAATGAAATCTTCCCTTTGAAATTAATTCTCTTTCTCAATAATAATAAGTGCAATCTTCGCATAAAAATTTAAATGCTGCTTATTAAAAGTGATTTGCTGATTATTTCGACGAAACATAGAATGTGTCGCCGTCGTGGCCCTCAGTCGTTACCTGCAATAACCAAATACTGTTCCTTACATTTTTTACTGTTACTGGATCGCCATCTGACTGCTTCATCGAACTGCAACATGAGTATACTTACTCTGTTTCAGTATAGTCTATTAGCTGCTGGTAAACTGTCATAGTAAATGGCTGTATTTATTACGAAAGCAGATATTATTCCTTAATAGCAAAGCTGACGTCATTCTTTAATTAATTTGAATGAAGTTACTAATTCATAGTTAAACCTTTCCTTGACAACAATAACATTCTGGAAAGTTTGATGTTGATGGTTTCTGGGATGGATTATAATCAGTAATGCAATCTTGCTGGCAAAAATTAATTATATTCTGAAAATGATTCTTCAAATGCTTACTGTTGGTAATGAAATGATTTTAGAAACATTCAAATGCGACCTACGTTTTACAAGGATCTTACAACTAGCATCGCGCAAACATACCTTAAGTAATCTTGAGTTTGTAAAAAATAAATAAATAAATAAACTAGTTCCTCTTATGATAATAGTTAGCTGATGTCTCTGTACGTCCGTTTATAATTTCACGTAAATCATAGCTGGTCGCTAGCAGTCACACCGTTCCTCTCAACCTCACGCTTCAGACCTGCTACCAACTGGTTTCACATCTCGCTTACTACTAACTTCAAAAATGGTTCAAATGGCTCTGAGCACTATGGGACTCAACTGCTGTGGTCATTAGTCCCCTAGAACTTAGAACTACTTAAACCTAACTAACCTAAGGACATCACACACATCCATGCCCGAGGCAGGATTCGAACCTGCGACCGTAGCAGTCGGACGGTTCCGGACTGCGCGCCTAGAACCGCGAGACCACCGCGGCCGGCACTACTAACTTCCTACGAACGCTAAAGTGCGGTCTCTGCCGCCAACAATGTTTTCTGGTGCAGACAATTCTTGCTACCATTACAAAATGTATCGGTGCGCGGTCTTCCCCGCTCTTTCCTTAAAATGTATCCATAGGCGGTCTCTCCCGCCCTTTTTAAAATTATATCAATGTGTAGTCTCTCCCGCCAACAATACTTCGGTTGTAGACATTCCCTGATACCACAATTATTTCCAAAATGACAAATATTAATTATTCCTACTTAATCCTATTAATAAAATATAAACATCTTTCATAAATTGTGGTTTGGCAATGGACAATAGAAATATAGGCGTCTTACAATATCAAAATTGTCGATATTCCTTATGTCGCTATGAAAAGTCTGTTAAAGGGTCTGTGTGTGCTTTACACTTATCTGCGCCGTTTACAAGATCCTGAAAGCAAGGGAGAACATATTGCCCATAATTTCCAGTTTGCAAATCCAAATTAGCCTTTGTGCTCGCTGAAAGAGGATGTTCCTTCTTGCTATTTACTGAGCGGGATCAGGTGTTATGACTGTAAATAAAAGTTTTGACTTTACGATGGTTCAAATGGCTCTAAGCACTATGGGACTGCCGGCCGTAGTGGGAGAGCGTTTCTAGGCGCAACAGTCTGGCACCGAGCGACCGCTGCCTTGGTCATGGATGTGTGTGATGTCCTTAGGTTAGTTAGGTTTAAGTAGTTCTAAGTTCTAGGGAACTGATGACCACAGATGTTAAGTCCCATAGTGCTCAGAGCCATTTGAACCACTTTTTGAACCATTTAAACCACTATGGGACTTAACATCTGAGGTCATCAGTCCCCTAGACTTAGAAATACTTAAATCTAACAAACCCTAAGGACATCACACACATCCATGCCCAAGGCAGGATTAGAACCTGCGACCGTAGCAGCAGCGCGATTCCGGACTGAAGCACCTAGAACCGCTCGGCCACAACGGCCAGATTGACTTAACGGATTCATGTATTCTGTAAGAGTTCACACGCATGAAATATAAGTCTTCGTATCTTATCTAATATATAAATTCCAAGAAGCAAATGGTGCATCTCCCTGACTTCTAATAACCGAAAGTTTAATTGTTCACCTTAAAAGTGGAAAATGATCTCGCCACGTGGTTTTGCCAACATTACGGGTGGCACATAAACAGTTACTTCCGTCAAATGTAGGCGATCCAGGACGATGTACAGTCCTCTCCAACCCACTCCCAACTTTTACAGTAAACGCATTCAAGTGTGCCCAGCTCTGACATCATCTATAGAAATACACCGTTTGTTGCAATATTCTTGGGACAACAGTACATTTTCAGGCGGACAAACTTTCGGAATTACAGTAGTTACAATTTTCAACAACAGATGGCGCTGCAAGTGATGTGAAAGATATAGAAGACAACGAAGTCTGTGGGTGCGCCATTCTGTACGTCGTCTTTCTGCTGTAAGCGTGTGCTGTTCACAACGTGTAAGTGTGCTGTGGACAACATGGTTTATTCCTTAGAACAGAGGATTTTTCTGGTGTTGGAATTCCACCGACTAGAACACAGTGTTGTTGCAACAAGACGAAGTTTTCAACGGAGGTTTAATGTAACCAAAGGACCGAAAAGCGATACAATAAAGGATCTGTTTGAAAAATTTCAACGGACTGGGAAAGTGACGGATGAACGTGCTGGAAAGGTAGGGCGACCGCGTACGGCAACCACAGACGGCAACGCGCAGCTAGTGCAGCAGGTGACCCAACAGCGGCCTCGGGTTTCCGTTCGCCGTGTTGCAGCCGCTGTCCAAATGACGCCAACGTCCACGTATCGTCTCATGCGCCAGAGTTTACACCTCTATCCATACAAAATTCAAACGCGGCAACCCCTCAGCGCCGCTACCATTGCTGCACGAGAGACATTCGCTAACGATATAGTGCACAAGGATTGATGACAGCGATATGCATGTGGGCAGCATTTGGTTTACTGACGAAGCTTATTTTTACCTGGACGGTTTCGTCAATAAACAGAACTGGCGCATATGGGGAACCGAAAAGCCCCATGTTGCAGTCCCATCGTCCCTGCATCCTCAAAAAGTACTGGTCTGGGCCGCCATTTCTTCCAAAGGAGTCATTGGCTCATTTTTCAGATCCGAAACGATTACTGCATCACGCTATCTGGACATTCTTCGTGAATTTTTGGCGGTACAAACTGCCTTAGACGACACTGCGAACACCACGTGGTTTATGTAAGATGGTGCCCGGCCACATCGTACGGCCGAAGTCTTTAATTTCCTGAATGAATATTTCGATGATCGTGTGATTGCTTTAGGCTATCCGAAACATACAGGAGGCGGCGAGGATTGGCCTCCCTATTCGCCAGACATGAACCCCTGTGACTTCTTTCTGTGGGGACACTTGAAAGACCAGGTGTACCGCCAAAATCCAGAAACAATTGAACAGCTGAAGCAGTACATCTCATCTGCATGTGAAGCCATTCCGCCAGACACGTTGTCAAAGGTTTCGGGTTATTTCATTCAGAGACAACGCCATATTATTGCTACGCATGGTGGATATGTGGAAAATATCGTACTATAGAGTTTCCCAGACCGCAGTGCCATCTGTTGTTGACAATTGTAACTACTGTAATTTCGAAAGTTTGTCTGCCTGAAAATGTACTGTTGTCCCAAGCATATTGCAACAGACGGTATATTTCTATCGCTGCTCGTTTAGTTTGTATTTCCGTTTCAAATATACTGGTCATTTTTGAAACACCCTATATATATAGGTGGATCAAAACAAAATGTCCAGACACTGTGTGACCAAAATGGTACTGAAACAGAGGATGACAGACTAAAGGCCGAAATACTAAATGTCTTCTTCCAAAGCTGTTTCACAGAGGAAGACTGCACTGTACTTCCTTCTCTAGATTGTCGCACAGTTGACAAAATGGTAGATATCGAAATAGATGACAGAGGGATAGAGAAACAATTAAAATCGCTCAAAAGAGGAAAGGCTGCTGGTCCTGATGGGATACCAGTTCGATTTTACACAGAGTACGCGAAGGAACTTGCCCCCCTTCTTGCAGCGGTGTACCGTAGGTCTCTAGAAGAGCGAAGCGTTCCAAAGGATTGGAAAAGGGCACAGGTCATCCCCGTTTTCAAGAAGGGACGTCGAACAGATGTGCAGAACTATAGACCTATATCTCTAACGTCGATCAGTTGTAGAATTTTGGAACACGTATTATGTTCGAGTATAAAGTCTTTTCTGGAGACTAGAAATCTACTCAGGAGGAATCAGCATGGGTTTCGAAAAAGACGGTCGTGTGAAACCCAGCTCGCTCTGTTTGTCCAGGAGACTCAGAGTGCCTTCGACACGGGTTCACAGGTAGATGCCGTGTTTCTTGACTTCCGCAAGGCTTTTGACACAGTTCCCCACAGTCGTTTAATGAACAAAGTAAGAGCATACGGACTATCAGATCAATTGTGTGATTGGATTGAGGAGTTCCTAGATAACAAAACGCAGCATGTCATTCTCAATCGAGAGAAGTCTTCCGAAGTAAGAGTGATTTCAGGTGTGCAGCAGGGGAGTGTCATAGGACCGTTGCTATTCACAATATACATAAATGACCTGGTGGATGACATCGGAAGTTCACTGAGGCTTTTTGCAGATGATGCTGTGGTGTATCGAGAGGTTGCAACAATGGAAAATTGTACTGAAATGTAGGAGGATCTGCAGCGAATTGACGCATGGTGCACGGAATGGCAATTGAATCTCAATGTAGACAAGTGTAATGTGATGCGAATACATAGAAAGATAGGTCCCCTATCATTTAGCTACAAAATAGCAGGTCAGCAACTGGAAGCAGTTAATTCCTTAAATTATCTGGGAGTACGCATTAGGAGTGATTTAAAATGGAATGATCATATAAAGTTGATCGTCGGTAAAGCAGATGCCAGCCTGAGATTCAATTGAAGAATCCTAAGGAAGTGCAATCCGACAACAAAGGAAGTAGGTTACAGTACGCTTGTTCGCCCACTGCTGGAATACTGCTCAGCAGTGTGGGATCCGCACCAGATAGGGTTGATAGAAGAGATAGAGAAGATCCAAGGGAGAGCAGCGCGCTTCGTTACAGGATCATTTAGTAATCGCGAAAGCGTTACGGAGATGATAGATAAACTCCAGTGGAAGACTCTGCAGGAGAGACGCTCAGTAGCTCTGTACGGGCTTTTGTTAAAGTTTCGAGAACATACCTTCACCGAAGAGTCAAGCAGTATATTGCTCCCTCCTACGTATATCACGCGAAGAGACCATGAGGATAAAATCAGAGAGATTAGAGCCCACACAGAAGCAAACCGACAATCCTTCTTTCCACGTACAACACGAGACTGGAATAGAAGGGAGAACCGATACAGGTACTCAGGGTACCCTCCGCCACACACCGTCAGGTGGCTTGCGGAGTATATATATATATATATATATATATATATATATATATGGGCGGAAGTGAACATCCGAAGGGAACATTTGCTATTAACCGCTGTGGGCACAGGTAGCAGCATCTAAATTCCCCCTTTTCTTGGACATATGTTAAGTAATAAATCTATTGTTTAACAACTTACAATATTCTAAATTTTTATAGAAATAGAATTACGTTTGATTTAGTTTCTGAAAAGGTTTTAGCTCGATTGCGTTTAAACTTTGAACTTTGGACTTTTTAGAATGGGGCAGTAGATCACGACCTCTGAATTGCCTCTTTAAGATTCCTTATAACCATAGTTATTTACAATACAGTCTTTAAATTTGGTACTGCTGTATTATTGCATGAATCTAACCGAGTGCTGTAATTAGAACTTCGTATTACAATTACAAGTCTGTCATGAAAAAGGACGTTTCCATTCGAAAATTTCATTTTTAGTAAATAACTGGAAAAGCAATGGAGGTAGCTTATTGGTGTCACATATATAGGCTATTTACATGTAACTGAGGGATATACGAATTTTCTAATATTTTGTGCCTTCAATTTTTCGTAAAACCGCTGATTTTGGCCAAAATATTGCTCTGATCAAGTTGAGATTTGTAACTTTCACATGTGACATACTCGTACATTGGCATATTCGGACCAAATTTTAGGTTCCTAATTCTATTATTTAGCGGCAATTATTATTTTCTAAATATAATATATTTTGCCTAACATACTCATTTAATCATTCTGAGACCTTACAATGTTAGCATTAATATACTGAGGTGTAGACTGACGACGTTTGGAAAAGTTACGTTAACTTTTAATTTCACTCTTAGATTACGGTGCAATTCTTTGTAGATTGAGCACAAGTGAGTTTTGATGACGTGGAGCTGGTAGCAGTGGCTGGGATAAGCACACGTACACTCGCTCGCCTCCGTACCTCTTACAATTATATAGCAATTTTTGCGCCTCACTTCCTGCACAGCGTCTCCTTCATTGTGTCAAACACATGGAAGTCGGAAGGTGTGAGATCCGGGCTGTTGAGTGGGTGAGGAAGAAGTGCTTTCATCGCCAGTGTAAATATGTTCGACAAAAAAGTTTCACTATCAGCCTCGTAACGCGCAATCAGACACACACAGATGGACCTTCGTTGCTCTTCATATTGGTTTCGAAGAACCCAGTAGGAACACACCTTTGAGTACCCTAGCAGGTGGATGAGTGTGTCAGCACCACGAACAGAGACGTCTAGCTGAGAAGCGAGGTGTCTGATTGTCATCTGGCGATCACCTCTAATGAGAGTATCCGCACGTTCAAACATTTGAGGAGTCACAGCTGTGTGTGGCCGGCCGGCGAGCGGGAGATCGGTCAGACTTACGAGACCCTATTGCGATGATGACAGACACCTCACCCAACGACTCACCGTGTTGTTACTCACTACCAGGTCTCCGTAGACATTCTGCAAATGCCTATGAATATCTGCGATGCTGTAGTTTCCCACCAAAAGAAAATAACAGTGCTGTGCTTGGAATGGACATCTGTTAGTGACGCTATTTTGAATGCTAGGTATAGAGCCGTCATCTATCAGAAATTCATGAAACTATAGAGACTAAAGTTGTGGTTCAAAATGGTTCAAATGGCTCTGAACACTATGGAACTTAACACCTGAGGTCATCAGTCCCCTAGAACTTAGAGCTGCTTAAACCTAACTGACCTAGGGACATCACACACATACATGCCCGAGGCAGGATTCGAACCTGCGACCGTAGCGGTCGCGCGGTTCCAGACCTAAGTGCCTAGAACCACTCGGCCACTCCGGCTGGTCTAAAGTTGTGGTATTCCACGAAGTCCCACAGCAGATTCCACGTTTTTTAGCTGAAACTGACCAAGAAAATATGTTTTGCATTACTTACTGAATGCTCCTCGTATGATCATAATCTACATGTCATGTCTTGGCGGCCCTTGCATTACGCTGAAGTTGGCATGAAAATTTGCACCAAAGATTAATTACAAAAGCCTCAGAAATAATTGTTGGCTCAAGTGCTTCAAGTTCCTTAATCGGCCTAATGATAAAGTTTTATCACCACCTGACTACGGACATCACCTTACAAACACATCGATGCCAGTGTTTGTTTATCCTAATGTCAGTAAACCTCAGATTCTTTAAGGAATCGTAGTCATGTGTAAAACACCTTCAGACGATTGATTAATTTACAAATCAGTTAACGTGTTAAAAATGTGACGTTAGGCATGTAAGCAAGGAACATTTTAAGAACTTTAGAAATTACTGGTATGTCTGAAGTTTGTTGTAAAAGCTAAGTGCTTTCACTACGGAACACTGAGTAGTTTCCTTTCCATTTTAAGCAAAAGCTGGTTTTCCGCGCGTCTCTGTGTTTATGACGTCATATCTGCTCAGCTACGTATCGCAAGATACAATTTCGCAGCTGCGCTGACTGACAGATATGGATGCCGTCTGGAAAATGTGTTGCGATTAGCGTTAGCAGTAAAGAAGTGATAAATTAAAACGTCTTGCCTGATGCTTACGTTTTACTATAAGAACTGCGAAGAGAAAGAATCGTAATTTGTGTGTGTGTGTATGGGGTGGAAGGGGGCAGCAAGGAAAAAATATGAAACTGATTAAGGTTTAAAATTATGTAGAAATTTTGCTGCAAGTCACGAAATGCTCTAATTGTCAAATACTGGGTGCATATAGCAGGGTAATTTGCCATTAGTGAGCTTTGTAGCCTCAAGAAATATGCACAGTTTCTAGCTGTAACACGCGTGCTACTATGTTAAGCCTTTAAGATTAAATTATAATTACGAGAGCCACATTTTTAAATTCGCTAATAACTATACGAAATACTGAAAAGCACATCTTTGTTGCCCCTGGAGGCTGTTAGGCCGGCGTCGCGCGGGCCATGGCATCCAACGTGCAAGACGCTGACGTTATCTGTACCGTGCTGGTGAACGCCCAGGAGCGACCCAGCTTGTGCATACGGTACGTGTGCCCCAACGTGATATACTCGACTGCAACGCACTCCAGCGGCATTTTTACCACTTTGCGCAATATGGTCTAGGGGTGGGCTCTTAGCGGTACAGTCAAACTGAATCATTTTGAAAAAAGTTGAGAAGCAAATCTAAATGGAATGAAACAACGATAATCACGTAAGTGAGACATTTACAATGAACTGAAAAATATTAAAGATCAAAAGAAAGTGCAAGTTTTCATATACAGGGTGAACATTAATAAAAACGAAAAACTGCAGGAACGGATCCTGACTGGAAGTGGGGGAAAAAAGGTCCTATGAACATGTGTCCGGAAATACATCGTTGCAAGGAAGGTGGCGTTCACGAATGACAGCTCCTCTGATGATGTGCTGTGTGTTCCTCGTGTGTCACATGCTGAGAACAGAATGGCCCGGCATTCATGTCGACAACAAGCCGAGATGGTGTTTGCATATGGCCAAACAGATGGAAACGGTCGAGAGACAGACCTCGATCCTCCAAATCGGTCGTACGCACAGTCCGCCACCTTCCTGTACGTTGGCCTGTCTGAAAGGAGCCATTGTCACACATAAGTCCAAAAAGGGCTCGAAATGTGTGGTTTTATGGGTGTCTGTGAGGATCCTTGTTTTGGTACAGCCAGGCTGCCTCTCGATCGTTTCTGCCTGCGTCGCCGTACACAAACACCATCTTGTCTTGAGAATGACATTTTCACTCTGCATCGGAGTGTGCGCTGATATGAAACTTTCTGGAAGATTAAAACTGTATGCCGGACCCAGACTCGAACTCAGGAACTTTGCCTTTCTCAGGCAAGTGCTCTACCAACTGAGAACTGAGCTACCCAAGCACGACTCACGCTCCGTCCTCACAGCTACTGCACAGGTACTGGCAGAAGTAAAGCTGTGAGGACGGGGCTTTACTTCTGCCAGTACCTGTGCAGTAGCTGTGAGGACGGAGCGTGAGTCGTGCTTGGGTAGCTCAGTTCTCAGTTGGTAGAGCACTTGCCTGAGAAAGGCAAAGTTCCTGAGTTCGTGTCTGGGTCCGGCATACAGTTTTAATCTGCCAGGAAATTTCACCATCTTGTTTTGTTTACGACACGAATACTGGATCATTCTGTTGCTTACAGTACGCTGCCTCATTCACACAGCCTTCTAGCCTCAAGGAACACAAAACACATGGACAAAGAGACTTTCATTCCTCAGCACCAACTACCGTGGCAACGATGCAGTTCAGGGCAAATCGTAATAGGACAGTTTTTTCCTCTATTCACTGCCAGGAATCCGTTCGTGAATTTCGTTGGTTTCGTTAATGTTCAACCTGGATAAGAGAAATTATATAAGAGACACGACTCCCTTTGCCCGTAACGAATCCCTCGCCTGTGTTAACCTTCTCATCTCCTTTGAATAGTAGTTGAAACTTACGCCTTCATCTATTTGCTGTATGTACCCCATCTTGGTTCAAATGGTTCAAATGGCTCTGAGAACTATGCGACTTAACTTCTGAGATCATCAGTCGCCTAGAACTTAGAACTAACTAAACCTAACTAACCTAAGGACATCACACACATCCATGCCCGAGGCAGGATTCGAACCTGCGACCGTAGCGGTCGCTCGGCTCCAGACTGTAGCGCCTAGAACCGCACGGACACTCCGGCCGGCGTATCCCATCTCTATCCATGTCTAGTACAATGGAATCTATTCCCTGATGTTTTAAAAAATATACTATCAATCTGTCCCTTCTTATTGTCACTGGTTTTCAAATATTCCTTTCCTCACCGACGCTAAGTAGAACCTCCAATTACGTTATTAACCCACCCACTTTTCTACATCCTTTTGTAGGAACACATCCCAAATACTTCTATTCTCTTCTACGTCTACATCTACGTGATTATTCTATTCACAATTAAGTGCCTGGCAGATGGTTTAATGAACCACCTTCAAGCTGTCTCGTTCAACGTGACAGAAGTGCAACCCCTTCGAAAATTTCTGCAGATTTCAATGCTGCGACATCAACAAGTGTCAGCGTGCGAAGCATTCAACGAAAAATCATAGATATGCGCTTTAGGAGCGGAAGGCCGACTCGTGTACCCTTTATGACTGCACGACACGAAGCTTTAAGCCTCTCCTGGGTCCGTCAATACCGACATTAGACTGTTGATGACTGGAAACATGTTGCCTGGTCGGACGAGTCTCGTTTCAAATTGTAGCGAGCGGTTGGACGTGTACGGGTATGGAGACAACCTCATGAATCCATGGAACCTGCACGTCAGCAGGGGACTGTTCGAGGTTGTGGAGGCTGTGTAATGGTGTGGGGCGTGTGCAGTTGATATAGGACCCCCATACGTCTAGAAACGACTCTGACAGGCGACACACTCGTAAGCATCCTGTCTGATCACCTGCATCCATTCATGTCCATTGTTCATATTGACGGACCTCAGTAATTCCAGCTGGACAATGCGATTCCCCACACGTCCACAATGTGCTACAGAGTGGTTCCTAGAACATTCTTCTGAGTTCAAACACTTCCGCTATCCTTGCAACGTGCTGTTTAGAAGACATCTTCACCCCTTCACTCTCTTACGGATTTTTGAACGTTCCCGCAGGATTCGTTGCGTCAATTCCAAACTTCAGACATTATTCTAGTCCGTGCCACGTCATGTTGTGCCACTATTGTGTGCTCGCGGGATCCTACACGATATTAGGCAGGTGTACCCGTTTCTTTGACTCTTCAGTGTATGTTACCAGCCTTTTCTTACAGATTAACCCCATTTTTCTAAGGATTTCGAACATCTTGTGCCATTTGACATTGTCGAAAGCTTTTTCCAGGTCGACAGATCCTATGACAGTGTCTTAATTTTTCTTCAGTTTTACTTCCATTATTAACAGCACAGTCAGAATTGCATATCTGGTTCCTTCACCTTTACCAAAGCAACATTGATCATCATCTAACAGATCGTAGGATTTATTTTCCGTTCTTCTGTGTATTATTCTCGTCAAGAATTTGGATGAATGACTGTTGAGCTGTTTGTACGATAATTCTCGCACTTGACGGCTCTTGAAATCTTGGGAACTGTGCAGACGGTGTTTTCACGAAAGTCTGATGGTATATCCCGAATCTCATACTTTCCATACACCAATGGTTTTGTTGCCACTTCCCAAATGATTTTAGAAATTCCGATGAAATGTTATCTATCACTTCTGTCCTATTAGATTTTGAATCTTCCAGAGCTCTTCTAAATTCTGATCCGAACACTGGATCACTTACCTCTTCACTATCGACTCCTGTTTCTTCTATCACGCCATCAGGTAAGCCTTCCTCACAAGCGACTTCTAATCAAGCTGCGGAGCTATGGGGTATCGTCTCAGTTGTGCGACTGGATTAGTGATTTACTGTCAGGAAGGTCGCAGTTCGTAGCAATAGACGGCAAATCATCGAGTAAAACTGAAGTGATATCAGGTGTTCCCCAGGGAAGCGTCCTGGGACCTCTACTGTTCCTGATCTATATAAATGACCTGGGTGACAATCTGAGCAGTTCTCTTAGACTGTTCGCAGATGATGCTGTAATTTACCGTCTAGTAAGGTCATCCGAAGACCAGTATCAGTTGCAAAGCGATTTAGAAAAGATTGCTGTATGGTGTGTCAGGTGGCAGTTGACTCTAAATAACGAAAAGTGTGAGATGATCCACATGAGTTCCAAAAGAAATCCGTTGGAATTCGATTACTCGATAAATAGTAGAATTCTCAAGGCTGTCAATTCAACTAAGTACCTGGGTGTTAAAATTACGAACAACTTCAGTTGGAAGGACCACATAGATAATATTGTGGTGAAGGCGAGCCAAAGGTTGCGTTTCATTGGCAGGACACTTAGCAGATGCAACAAGTCCACTAAAGAGACAGCTTAAACTACACTCGTTCGTCCTGTGTTAGAATATTGCTGCGCGGTGTGGGATCCTTACCAGGTGGGATTGACGGAGGACATCGAAAGGGTGCAAAAAAGGGCAGCTCGTTTTGTATTATCGTGTTATAGGGGAGAGAGTGTGGCAGATATGATACACGAGTTGGGATGGAAGTCATTACAGCATAGACGTTTTTCGTCGTGGCGAGACCTTTTTACGAAATTTCAGTCACCAACTTTCTCTTCCGAATGCGAAAATATTTTGTTGAGCCCAACCTACATAGGTAGGAATGATCATCAAAATAAAATAAGAGAAATCAGAGTTCGAACAGAAAGGTTTAGGTGTTCGTTTTTCCCGCTCGCTGTTCGGGAGTGGAATAGTAGAGAGATAGTATGACTGTGGTTCGATGAACCCTCTGCCAAGCACTTAAATGTGAATTGCAGAGTAGTCATGTAGATGTAGTGATGTAGATGTAGAAAGAGGTCCTCAATGTACCCTTTCCACATACCCTCTTTCCTCTACAAATAACAGTGGAATTCCTATTGCACTCTTCATGTTACCGCCCTTGCTTGTAATATCACCGAAGGCTGTTTTGACTTTTCTGTATACTGAGTCAGTCCTTCCCATAGCCAGTTGTTTATAGATATATTCACATTTTTCGTGTTGTCATTTCGCTTTAGCTTCCCAGTACTTCCTATATATTTGATTACTAACTAATTTGTATTTCTGTATTCCTGAATTACTGTGGAAGTTTTTGCAATTCTTTCTCTTGTCGGTGAACTGAAGTATTTCTTCTGTAGCCCATGGTTTTTTCACAGTCAGTTTCCTTCTACCTACATTTTTCTCTCCAAGTTTTGTGACTGACCGTTTAAGAGATGTCTATTTCTCTTCGTCTGTCCTGCCTACTGAGCTACTCACTGTTTAAGTATCTGTATCCTCGTTCCTCTTTATTCCTTAATACTTCCGTAGCCCACTTCTTCACTCATTCATTCTTCCTGGCTAGTCTCTTAAACTTTAGCCTACTCTTCATCACTAATAAATTGTGATCTTTGTCTTTATCTGTGCTTAGGTATTCTTATAGGCCAATATATGATTTCGGAATCTCTGTCTAATTATGATGTAACCAAACCGAAATCATCCTGTATCTCCCGGCTTTTCTGAAGTAGACCTTCTCCTCTTGTGATTCTTGAACAGAGTATTCATTATTACCGGTTTCACTTTATTGTAGGGATCAATTACCCTTCCTGCTCCCTCATTTCTACTACCAAGACCATATTCTCCCTTAATACTTTGTTGTACTCTTCATACAACGTCTTTCCAATCCCTCGTGACTATTAGATTTTGATCTTCCTTTACGTACTCAATTATCCGCTAAATATCATCATACACTCTCTCTATTTCTTCATCTTCTGCTTGTGACGTCGGCACGTAAATAGAAACTATTGTCGTCGGTGCTGGTTTGCTGTCAATTCTGTTGAGATCAACGGTGTCACTGAACTGTTCACATTAACTCACTCTCCGTCCTGGCTTCCTATTCATACTGTATCCTATTCCCATTATACCATTAACTGCTGCTTCTGATTTTACCACATTTTCGCTTGACCAGCCATCTTTATTTTCTTTCCGTTTGACTTCACTGACACTCACTATAGCATTTCCCTTTTCAGATTTTCTGCTTCCTATCGACTACAAATTTTGGCATTCACGTCCAGACTCGTAGAACATTATCCTTTTATTCTTTCTTTGCTTATTCAGTCTTCTTGTCAAGGGCATATCCTCCCTTGTAGTCCCCTTCTGGTGGTCCGAATTGGAGTGAGGATTAGTCTGGAATCTTTTGCCAATGGAGAGATCACTATGACACTTTTCAATTAGAGCCCATTTGTCCTGAAGGTACACATTATGTGTCTTTAATGCAGTAGTTTCCATTGCTTTCTACATTAGCATGCCGTTGATCATTACGTATTCTTCCGCCTTTAGGGGTAGTTTCCCAGCCCAAGGACAAGAGAGTTTCCTAAAACTCTGTCCGCTCATCCGTCCTCTTTGACAAGGCCGTTGGCAGTACGCGGGTGACATGTCGCAAGTCTTCGGCCACCAATGCTGATGAATTTTAGCAGTGTCGGGGTTTTAATCCAGGACAGACGTCATTTTTATTGATAATGAAGGATGCTATCCCTAGACCATGGCTGTATTAAGGAGACTAAAATTTGATGGCTAAAAGGAGCTAGGAAAAAAGCGTGGAATAGCAAAAAGGGGGACGGGAAAATATAGTGAACGGAGGAAGACGGAGCCCTGAGGAGGTGGAACAGCTGGGGTGGATTTAAATTTGTAGAATGGGTAAATGTTTGGAAAGGGTTAAAGTTCCTTTGGGAGAGTATAGTGAGTTGGTGGGATGTGTTGGTAGAGGTGCGGCAGCATACTAGGTTGGAAGTAATGAGGAAACTATAAGATTATTGGTATGAAGTTTGCAGATGTTGTAGGTTGTTCGGAGGTGAGAATTTGATGAGGTGGTAAGGAATTCATGTGAGTGAAGGTAGTCAGATGCAGAAGGTTGGGCAGAGTACATGGCGTTCAAGGGGACGTAGAAACTTATGTACCTTAGAGCAGGTGGAATTCAAAATGGTTCAAATGGCTCCAAGCACTTTGAAACTTAGCATCTGAGGTCCCCTAGACTTACAACTAAACCTAAGGACATCACACACAACCATGCCCGTGGTAGGACTCGAACCTGCGATCGTAGCAACAGCGCGGTTCCGGACTGAAACGCCTAGAACCGTTCGGCCACAGCGACTGAATAGAGCAGGTGCATACCTATGCAGCCATTGCATAGCAAAGGTTGGGTCAGATCAACGTTACGTAGGTGTGGAGGACAGTGGGGCGGTGCAATCCCCAAGTTTGGCCAGTTAGTAGTTTTAGTCTACTGTGGGCTTTGTTGGATGGTTATTAGATTAGGTTTCCACATTAGATGCCAGTCAATGGTTAGTCAAAGATACTTGAGTGTGTTAATTAACTGTATAGAACGCTCGCAAATGGTGAGGTACAAGTCATGGACATGGAAGATGCGAGTGTTGCGTCCTATAATTATTGCATGGGTTTCGGAGTGATTGATCGTCATTCATAGTTCAGGTGATATGCATCATAAACACTAAGATGCCTGAAAAGCTTCCGGACTGTGTTTTACGTTTAACTTTATTACTTTTCTGCTACAAACTCTGTTTACAACAGATTTTGCAGACGGTATCCACATACGCCACTGAATGTCCCTAAAAAGTATTTATGTGTCTCATAGATCAGGTGACATCACATTCTTGAACACTGAGCTGTGTGAGACACTACAGCATCATTCATGACGTTTATGATTATTACACCTTTGCTATGACTCTGTTCGCAACATATGACGCAGAAAGGTATCCATGTATGCCGCTGTATGTACATATACAAATATGTGATTGTACAACACTTAGTTCAATAGATATAACATCATAAACACTGAGATGCGTGATAAAATTCTGCAAACTGCATGGAGTTTTAATACATTTATTCATTACTACTAGGACACTCCAACAGTAGAGACATTTTAAGGAAATCCCTGACACCTAGCAGAGGTTTTGTCAACTGCGACTCGCGAAAAGCTGTATGCGAGAACAGTAGCCCTCTATGGAGCTATGAAGAGGCATTGCCATACAGACGTTTGCAAAATCGCGTTGTAAACATGCAAAGCAGCTGCGCCCAGAGTACATAAACTGTCCGGGATACTATTGTTAAACGTTTGTACATTATGCTTATTTCTCTGACTGTTTCGTAATTTAGAGGGTATTTTAACGAATACATGGAAACGATTTTTTTCGGATATTACACGACCCAGGCCCTTAACTTTTTGTCTTCGTTTCTATTAGAAAATTAACAGCATGAATATCCGAGCAATGCCGGATTTATCAGTTAGTCCGTAGATAAAAATTTCAATATCCATGAATATACTATAAGGATAACATGAGAGTTTCATGTCTAGGCAGTAAGAATATCAGCCTATAAAATTTCCAAGACAAATAGCGCGATACGATTTTACAATAGTATTCCACATAAAACAAAAATAATTTCATCATGCTCACTTTCAAGTAAAACCGTAAGTTCCTCTACCTTGATCACTGTTTCTATACAGTAGCAGAATCTTGAAAACACTTGAAATAGAAGACTCGGGGCAAGAAAGTGCAAAGTAACAAAAAGTCGTGGATCAAACTCAGTCCTGAGAGAGAGCATACTTATATTTAAATAGTGCCGAAGGCTCCAGAAAATTTTTCTGTTTCTACTGAAACAATGACAAAGTTCAATAACCTATTACAAAATGTGAAGGTGAGTAAATATACGCACTAAGCGTACCACTTCGTAATTCTGTGTTTATATTCCGTACAACACGCTGAACGTCCTTAACATACGACCATATCTTGTGTGTTACCATCTTCTGAATGCATTAATAGCAGCTGTGTTAGTAAGTGACATTTTATTATTACGAACTATATCAAGAACAACACGTCTTTCTATGGATCTTTAATGTGCCGATGTTTTGAAATGGCATACTTTATTAACACGCAAGTTGTAACACAAAATTCTTTTATCTGTAATATGAGTTTTTCAGTCATTTTATTTCAAGGAATCCCATCAATAAGGACGCGTTTTCGAGAGATAGTCAGGGGGTTGCTGCCCTGAAACGGCGTATATTCTTAGCACGTAAGTTATAGTATAAAGCCCCTCCAAATATGGGGTTCAACTGAAATCCAATATGGCGACCCCAACTCTGTATTTAATAAGGGAGCCCGCATCTCGTGGTCGTGCGGTAGCGTTCTCGCTTCCCACGCCCGGGTTCCCGGGTTCCATTCCCGGCGGCGTCAGGGATTTTCTGTGCTCGTGATGGCTGGGTGTTGTGTGATGTCCTTAGGTTAGTTAGGTTTAAGTAGTTCTATATTCTAGGGGACTAATGACCATAGATGTTAAGTCCCATAGTGCTCAGAGCCATTTGAACCATTTGAAGAAGGGAGATGACCTGCATTCTGCCAAAAGTGAGGTTCGATATTTTTTGTATATTACATAAATGTGGTAAATGATAGGATTACCAGTAGAATTGTCAGTATTGATGGGGAAAGAAACATAAATGAATGTGTAAGGGAGAGACTGGAGCAGAAGACTTTTCTTCTTTGTTTGTTTGTTTTGCATGTAATTAGAACCGCACATCATTTCGTGTCATTTACTGCGCATTCTATAGGGTTAGAGAATATAAACTGCTTTTCGTAATTAATAAATTGTAAATAAATATAAATAATTAAATAATAGTTGATCATATAACTTCTGCGCTTTTATTTAACCAAAGCAATTACTTGTGAATCAAGTATGGTTTACATGCACAAAGATAAAAGATATATAGGATTATTGTCGTTATTTTGTACTTAATAGAATGTTCTTGATCATGATCAAAGGGAAATGTTTTCTGTAATTATTGGTAAATGCGGAAATTGTTTAGGAACAACAGAAACATATTGTACATAAGTTCGACGAAATACTGAAGCAGTGATTGATATATTTTTGTTTTTGCAGGTTTTTTATTACTCCACATTTTTGTCGAGGAAACCGTATTTTGTAGCGTTATATGATAAGTCTCTATTGTTATTTTTTGTTTTTACTACAGCATCCCTATGTTTCACGTTACAAATTAACATTTTTCGATAAAAACCTGGATTAAAGTGACAGTTTCAATTCTGTCGTAAATACTGCTTGCTTTTATATAACATGAAAAGGACAACTAACGTTCCATAGGTTACCCGGCCCTTTATATATCGTCACTCTGTTTCCAAACGGTTCACCACATCAAGTTTTAGGAGAATATAGGCAGACACTAATCACACGTGCAAAGCATGCGATCATAATGCGGTAACGCCCGATAGGTAAGCAACACGTCTAACGTACAGGTGACGCGGGTGTGAACTGCTCTGTCCATGCATTAGTACGGCTTTAGAAAGCATCGCTCCTGCGAAACGCAAGTCGCCCTTTTTTCACATGATATCTTGCGAACGATGGATGAAGGGTATCAGACAGATGCCATATTCCTTGACTTCCGAAATGCGTTTGACTCGGTGCCCCACTGCAGACTCCTAACGAAGGTACGAGCATATGGGATTAGTTCCCAAATATGTGAGTGGCTCGAAAACTTCTTAAGTAATAGAACCCAGTGCGTTGTCGAGGAGTGTTCATCGTAGGTGAGGGTATCATCTGGAGTGCCCCAGGGAAGTGTGGTAGGTCCACTGTTTTTTTCTATCTACATAAATGATCTTTTGGACAGGGTGGATAGCAATGGGTATCTGTTTTCTGATGATGCTGTGGTGTACGGCAAGGTGTCGTCGTTGACTGACTGTCGGAGGATACAAGATGACTTGGATATGATTTGTGATTGGTGTAAAGAATTGCAGCTAACTCTAAATATAGATAAATGTAAATTAATGCAGATGAATAGGAAAGAGAAACCCGTAATGTTTGAATACTCCATTAGTAGTGTAGCGCTTGACACACTCACGTCGATTAAATATTTGGGCGTAACATTGCAGAGCAATAGGAAGTGGGACAAGCATGTAATGGCAGTTGTGGAGAAGGCGGATAGTCGTCTTCGGTTCATCAGTAAAGAAGACCGCTTATAAAACACTAATACGACCTATCCTTGAGTACTGGTTGAGCGTTTGGGATTCCTATCAGGTAGGATTGAGGGAGGACATAGAAACAATTCAGAGGCAGGTTGCTAGATTTGTTACTGGTAGGTTTGATCATCATGCGAGTGTGACGGAAATGTTTCAGGAACTCGGGTTGGAGTCCCTAGAGGAAAGGAGGCGTTCTGTTCGTGAATCGCTACTGAGGAAATTTAGAGAACCAGCATCTGAGGCCGACTGTAGTACAATTTTACTGCCGCAAACTTATATTTCGCGAAAATACCACAAAGGTAGATAAGAGAGATTAGGGCTCGTACAGAGGCATATAGGCAGTCATTTTTCCTCGTTCTGTTTGAGAGTGGAACAGGAAGAGAAGATGCTAGTTGTGGTACGAGGTACCTTCCGCCACGCACCTAATGGTGGATTGCGGAGTATGTATATAGATGTAGATGTAGAAGATACGAAGAAAACTACCGTAGTCCACGCTTACTTACGATGGTCTATAGTGGCCAACAGTAGTTGTGCAACTCTACCTGCATATGATGTAGGTCGCTTTATTCCATCTCATTGGTCTGCGTTCAAATACGCAGCGTGTTTTTCCACGGTATAATGTCAGAAACTCAGCAAGCTCTAAGTTGACGTTCGAGTGCTCGGTCGGTGTGACGATGGTTTTAGACAGGCAGCCTGCAACTGTCAGAACGAACCGTGAAACATAAACTGAATAAACCGCTCAGTATTATAAGTGTTGCGGGTTGATATTTGTAATTATAGACACTCCGGAAATACTGATTATCCTTGAATTAATGTTTTATATTCCATGATGTACGTTCCTTGGAGAGAAAGAAATAAATATTGTGTTGGAACCACGGTGTTGTGTGTCCGTAATATTTTTGTGCCAAAACCCGAGAAGAAATTGCGATTTCCTGCGTGATTTCAACAATTAACGGTTACCTCCACCCTGTAGGAAACAAGAGACGACGTCGGACCGAATCAAAAGCTAAGTCCATTCTAATACAATATGATCGCTTGAACTGCATGCACTATACACCACCATTCCTCTACCACGTACTTCTCAGACAGCTCGGTACAACCCATTCTTGGATAATGGTCTTATTCGTCTCGGTGGACGGCTGCAGTTCGCAGAATTACCCAGAGATCAACGCCACCCGATTCTTCTTGAAGGACATCATCATTTCACACGTTTACTAATCCAGCAGTGTCACATTCGTTTGCATCACCTTGGAGTAAACACAGTGTTATCTGAACTGAGAACAGAAGTCTGGATCCGTAGAGCTCGACAGGCAATTAAAACATGTTTTACACCGTTGCCTATCTTGTAAGTTTGTGAAAGCTCATGCTGTTCAACAAACTGAGGCTCCATTACCAGCTGCACGAGTCTCACCACTGAAACCATTTATAGTAACAGGTATTGACTTTGCTGGTCCATTATATATCAGACAAGGACATATTACTCTATTGCTCTATTCACATGAGCAACAACACGAGCCATGCACCTGGAACTATGCTCAGATATGTCAACTGACAGATTTCTTCGAGCCCTACAAAGGTTTGTTGGAAGACGAGGAGTGCCCAGCACAGTTTACACTGACAATGCTACTACCTTCCATGCCACGCACTTAGAGATGAAGGAGCTCTGGCAGGATCCCATGGCAAGCAAGACGCACAAGTACCTCGCCCAGCAAGCCATCACTTGGAAATTGATCGCCCCACACGCGCCTTGGTGGGGAGCATTCTGGGAACGGATGGTGGGATCTGTCAAACGCTGCCGGAGAAAAGTTTTAGGACAGTCACAGTTGGACGAAGAAGGTCTCAACACAATACTTGTGAGCATAGAAGCAGCACTAAACTCTAGACCAATTACGCAAGGGGGAGAGGAATCTGAGCCACTAACGCCCGCACATTTCCTTGTAGGTGATCGACTCACAACACTACCTACTGGTCCAGAATCACCAGTTAGAGGGGACTTGTCCAAGGAATTTAAACGGCTGCAGAAGATTAAATTAATGTTGTATTGGAATCACGGTATTGTGTGTCCGTAATAATAAGAGACGGTGTGGAAACGTTAAAAACGGGTGACTGCGCCGGCGTCGTACTCATGGTGCCTTCTCACGCGTTGGCGTGCTCTACGTCAGTGCGGACCGGACTGTTGTCTTTGGCAGCGCTGCGCGGCCCATTACGAGGTCTGCTGGCGGGGTGCTACGACACGCACAGTGATGGGCCAACCCTACCCCCCCCCCCCCCCCCCCCCCCGCGTCGATGTGGAGCGGCCGTTATTGGCGGCGACCCGCGCTCTGCGGAGACCGCAACAGGGCAATAAACGCCGGCCGATGGCTTTCGTTACACAGTCGTTCCGCGCTGCGGGGCTTAATTGCTTCCGCGCGTCTATTCCACGGGGCGAGCGCTCATCACCAGCTGTTCTCGACGGCCGTGTCCGTTGGCCACGGCTGCAGGTGTGTGCCGTTCGCAACCAACAGGAAGGTCGCCGGCAGGATTCTCCGCTTACATTTCGCGACAGCAGCCCCCTCTAATTCACTCACTGCGAAGCTCCACGCGGCCAGTTCACAGCGGCGTTGGGAGTTGTTACGCAACAGATTGGATTGCATCCTACACACTGTGCTAGGTGGCTTCCAGCCCGACAGTTTCTACCACACATTTGTCCATGTTGCCAGAGCCGGTTCGAGAACACTTTTCCACACAAGCGGCAAACTGCCTCCTCCCCCGTCCCCATACCAGCTCTCACAGATATTAGTCACCTTTGCTTGAGCTCTTCGTAAGACCTTTAATAACACGAGGGTCACTCCTAAAGAAATGCACACTATTTTTTAAAAAATCCATCTTTTACTCTTCATGTTTGAAAGTCTTACAGTGTGTAGATACATCGTATAGGAACAATATTTTCATTTCTCCACATAATTTCCATCCCTCTCAACTGTCTTACGCCATCTTGTAACAGCGCTTGTATACCCGCACGGTATAATTCTGGACCAACCTGTTGGAACCACTGTTTGGCAGCGTGCACAAGGGAGTCATCATTTTCAAATCTTGTTCCACGAAGAGAGTCTTTCAGTTTCCCAAAGAGATGACAGTCACGTGGAGCCAGGTCAGGACAGGACTGTAAGGCGGGTGTTTCAGTGTTGACCATCCGAGTTTTGTGATCGCTTCCATGGTTTTTTGACTGAAATGTGGCCGTGCATTGTCGTGCAACAGAAAAAAAATCCTGGTTTTGTCGATGTTGTCGAACACGACTCAGTAGAGATTGAAGTTTCTTCAGTGTCGTCACATATGCATCAGAATATATGGTGGTTCCACTTGGCATAATATCCACAAGCAACAGTCCTTCGGAATCGAAAAACATCGTAGCCATAACTTTTCCAGCAGAAGGTGTGGTTTTGAATTTTTTTTCTCGGGTGTATTTGCATGATGCCATTCCATTGATTGCCTCTTCGTATCTGGTGAAAAATGATGTAACCATGTTTCATCACCTTCCACAGTTCTTCCAAGAAATTCATCTCCACCATTCTCGTACTATTCCAAATGTTCGCTGCATACAATTTTTCTTGTATCTTTGTGAGCGACTGTCGAAATCCTGGGAACCCACCTGGTACAAACCTTTTTTTAACGCCAACACTTCCAGTGTTCTGCAAACACTTCCTTTCCCCTATCCCAACGTAGCCTGACAATTCGTTCACTGTGATGCGTCTGTCACCAGTCACCAATTCGTTAAGTCTCCGCACATTCTCTGGAGTGTTTGTAGTTCGAGGCCTGCCGCTGCGAGGACAATCCTCAATATTGCCGTGCCTGTTTTCATCACGTAGCCTACTTGCCCACGGGCTAACTGTACTGCGATCGACAGCAACATCTCCATATACCTTTTTCAACCTCTTGTGGATGTTTCCCAGTATCTCGTTTTCACAGCACAGGAATTCTATGACAGCACGTCGCTTCTGGCGAACGTCAAGTGTAGCAGCCATCTTGAAGACATGCTGTGACGCCGCCACTCACGGGAACAGGTTGAACTGAGTTTGAAAACAAATGGGAAGGATATATCTACACATTGTAAAACTTTCACACATGCAGAATGAAAATTCTATTTTTACAAAAATAGTGTGCATTTCTTTTGGGGTGACCATCGTAGGTTACTCATAGTGCAAATGTGTTGTTTTCTTTCTTTTAAAATAAGTACTACTTACACATTCCACTGTAACAGAAATAAATTTCTGAATCTTTTCTGAGTGCTCAGTATTAATAGAAACAAAAATTCATTTCTGTTTAAGGTAATTGATGAGATCTTAAGGTTTAAAGAAAACAAAAACATCTATATCTATTGTATCGTTCTAACGTAAATACAAGTATGCCATCTATTAAGATGAGTGGTACGAATGAAAGTATAAAGCTTTTGTTTATTCCTTTAGTTTGATAACGTAATTTTAAGTCTATGATTTACGAATTATTTCTCTTCGCATCGGAAAAAGCGGGACACAAATACAAAAATGTATCATCTAATCTGATCCTGGCATGTCAAACATAGCCGAAAGTTGTGTGTTGTTTATAAATAAAACATACCAGTAAGTAGCTAAATTTTGTACCATTTTACATGAAAATACTTGCTGGAAGTAAACAAACACTCATCATTTGCATGCACGCAACTGTAAAGGAAAACACGGATTTGTATGTGATACAAAACAGAAATATTCTTTTAGTAAGTCATGTATAACTCCTACAGTCTTTGAGTATATGTGTAACAGCTAATTGTACAGTCTCGTCAAGATTTACGACACGATCTGGAGGTCTTTGAAAGAATTCATAACCCGCCAAAGATGTAAATAATAATTATTTATATAAAAATAAGTTTTTAATATGACGCACTTTTAAATTGAACTACACAATAAGAAATAATTTCTCCTAGTCCAATACAGATTCGAAACTCCATTCACATAGTTCTAAAAATTTTTACTTGTCAGTTTTTATTAGCTATGAAAATACTTATAACGAAAAACGTGGGGAGCAACCAGTACACAATGGGATTCACAAATAGTTCAGCTACTAGCTACTGTCAACTGCAGGTGACCCACGTTTTTCCTTATAAATCCGACAAGTATTGTTGTGGCTATTAAAAATTCAAAAGCACAAACTTTCATTATTATCTGTGTGGATTTAGGAGTGTGTATGGGGCTAAGGAGAAATGAATTTTTTAGTTTTCAGTTCGAATTCATATCGTGTTAAATTAAAACTCTATTTTTACTTAATTAGAAATTTTCTGTTGTTTAGTCTTATATGTGTGAAGTTCACAATGGATTTCAAACATCTTAATGAGATCATATTTTTATTTAAATCATTATTTATATGCGTACTACCTTTTTACGTACAATTTGACCTATCTACGTTATTTGACACACATTGCACACATCTCCCCTCCCCCACTCTCTGCCCATCTCCTGCTTCCTATCCCTCTGTTCAGCTATGCCTGACTGCTTATGTACTACCTGGAATGCATTTAGCCAGTTCTGCGAGGCAGCCGAGATGTCAGGCAATACCAACCTTTTTTTACCCTCACCTACACAGGAACTGAACAGACTGACAAGAAAGCGAGTTAATATTGTGTTGCCATCCAGTTCTGAGCTGTGTTTAAAATTTAAGTTCTCTAGCTAATCGGAGAGTTAATTACAAAACATTGACTGCAAATTTGTACCAAGCAGACAGACAGAGACAGACAAGAGAGCGACCTAATATTTGGTATTGCCCAAAATATTTTAGCACAAATAAGGTGCAACTAAGCAGAAATTTAAATTATCTTGTGTGTCCTAGTTGTCCAAACCAGCAGGGATCTTCATCTGTCAAGTGTGTACATCCACTGATTTATATGCTTTGGAATGACATTATAAGCATGCCACCATTGCATCTCTGTCTGACCCGTCATCAAGTTTACGATCCTAAGAACCTGTCCTTGGAATACAGCTACATGTTTTAAGTCACCCCCCATTTTCTTTGTTCAAAATGGTTCAAATGGCTCTGAGCACTATGCGACTTAACTTCTGAGGTCATCAGTCTCCTAGAACTTAGAACTAATCGAACCTAACTAACCTAAGGACATCACACACATCCATGCCCGAGGCAGGATTCGAACCTGCGATCGTAGCGGTCGCTCGGTTCCAGACCGTAGCGGCTAGAACCGCACGGCCACTCCGGCTGGCCTTTTCTTTGGAAGCATGTCTATGGTGCCGTGTCTCACACTATCGAATATAGTATAAACCATGTAGTAATGTGTTTAATGTCTCTGCTTAGAGGACTGGTTGGTGCAGAACGCTAGTTGACTTACGGGTCCATATCCTACCCGCGTCTGTGTTGTCCTTGTCCTCGTCCTGGCTTTGACGTCCGCATAGACGCTGTAGTACCGCACGAATACAGCTGCGGAGGAAGGCGCAGAAGTGCTCTCATCGATTCCGAACTCCTAGTCAGAGCCTCTGGGATGGCCGATAAGCTAGGTGTATTGGCAGTGACGGAGCGACACGATACTGTGAATTCCGCTTGGCGCGACGCTGTGATCTTAGCTACACACACACACACACACACACACACAGAGAGAGAGAGAGAGAGAGAGAGAGAGAGAGAGAGAGAGAGAGAGAGAGAGAGACAGGCAGAGAACATACAGGGCGGCTGTAGTACATTGTTCAGCGCTTCTATGAGTTATGCAGTTTTTGCAATTTGAATAGTTTGTATTTTGGCGTTATCGCGGACGAGAGCACTAGCCGTTCCAGGTGCTCCGCCGTTCTAAACAGACAGTGTACAAAACTGTCGAGAACATCGAGTTTGCTACAACATCTGGAGACAAGAAGAATCGCATACTACTCAAGTCTGTCGCTGTTCAGGCCTTGCTGGACGGACCATCTGTTTTCTGTGGATGCTGACTTAATTTTAGTTTAGATATTAATGATTCATTTGGTCATGGTAACGGATGGTTTACTGTAGCCATTGTCCGTGGAGGTTCTGGCGTACCAAATGTTGGTGGACTCGAAAGTTTCGTTGACAGAGACATTATTGCATTTCGTACCTATCATATGGCCGAACTTGCTAATAAAGACTTTGATAAATCTGCTTATATGTCCACTTCTGCTTTGTCATTATATACTCGTAACAGGAAGAAAATATCTTTAAATGAGTCTGTATTCATTTGGGTAAAATGTTAAGGTGTATGTGAATATGTAAAGTTTGTTGGTGATTGTACTGTATATTTTCATAAATAAATTGTTTATATGCAAACTGATCTGTAGCCTAGCTGAGAACCGGACAAGGGTACATCTAGAACCGGGGGATCAAGGATGCAGCAGCATGTTACGCCTACAAAGGCGGCCAACGCAACCCGCCGAACACGTTCTGCATCTGGCCACCACATTTTGTGAAGTCATTCCGCAGTCATTCTGACTGTGAGATAACTGATGTATGATTTTGTAAGCTATACATTTGGTGAATTTATGTTCAGAATCGTATCTGTCATGTGCTCAAGGTGTAAATGCACACACACAATGGGAAAAAGTTTCCTAGTTTCCTTTACTTTACGTCAATGGTCACAAAACGTTTTTGTCAACAGATTTCCGGTTTCGGTCTATAATGTCCATCTTCAGATCTGTTTTATAAAAACAATGTCGTAATGTACTGCAGCCATAGTGACATTGTCAAATGTTAACTTCAAAGTCAGCACCAGCATCGTCAAATTTAAATAAATAACAGCATATGCATGAGTCATGTTGTCAGCCGCACTGCTGTTAAAAGAATGGTACTTTGTTTTGGATAGTAGCGCCACTGACAACAGGACTCGTGCATTTGTTGTTATATATATATATATATATATATATATATATATATATATATATATATATATATATATATATATATATATATATACACTCCTGGAAATGGAAAAAAGAACACATTGACACCGGTGTGTCAGACCCACCATACTTGCTCCGGACACTGCGAGAGGGCTGTACAAGCAATGATCACACGCACGGCACAGCGGACACACCAGGAACCGCGGTGTTGGCCGTCGAATGGCGCTAGCTGCGCAGCATTTGTGCACCGCAGCCGTCAGTGTCAGCCAGTTTGCCGTGGCATACGGAGCTCCATCGCAGTCTTTAACACTGGTAGCATGTCGCGACAGCGTGGACGTGAACCGAATGTGCAGTTGACGGACTTTGAGCGAGGGCGTATAGTGGGCATGCGGGAGGCCGAGTGGACGTACCGCCGAATTGCTCAACACGTGGGGCGTGAGGTCTCCATAGTACATCGATGTTGTCGCCAGTGGTCGGCGGAAGGTGCACGTGCCCGTCGACCTGGGACCGGACCGCAGCGACGCACGGATGCACGCCAAGACCGTAGGATCCTACGCAGTGCCGTAGGGGACCGCACCGCCACTTTCCAGCAATTTAGGGACACTGTTGCTCCTTGGGTATCGGCGAGGACCATTCGAAACCGTCTCCATGAAGTTGGGCTACGGTCCCGCACACCGTTAGGGCGTCTTCCGCTCACGCCCCAACATCGTGCAGCCCGCCTCCAGTGGTGTCGCGACAGGCGTGAATGGAGGGACGAATGGAGACGTGTCGTCTTCAGCGATGAGAGTCGCTTCTGCCTTGGTGCCAATGATGGTCGTACGCGTGTTTGGCGCCGTGCAGAAGAGCGTCACAATCAGGACTGCATACGACCGAGGCACACAGGACCAACACCCGGCATCATGGTGTGGGGAGCGATCTCCTACACTGGCCGTACACCTTTGGTGATCGTCGAAGGGACACTGAATAGTGCACGGTACATCCAAACCGTCATCGAACCCATCGCTCTACCATTCCTAGACCGGCAAGGGAACTTGCTGTTCCAACAGGACAATGCACGTCCGCATGTATCCCGTGCCACCCAACGTGCTCTAGAAGGTGTAAATCAACTACCCAGGCCAGCAAGATCTCCGGATCTGTCCCCCATTGAGCATGTTCGGGACTGGATGAAGCGTCGTCTCACGCGGTCTGCATGTCCAGCACGAACGCTGGGCCAACTGAGGCGCCAGGTGGAAATGGTGTGGCAAGCCGTTCCACAGGACTACATCCAGCATGTCTACGATCGTCTCCATGGGAGAATAGCAGCCTGCATTGCTGCGAAAGGTGGATATACACTGTACTAGTGCCGACATTGTGCATGCTCTGTTGCCTGTGTCTATGTGCCTGTGGTTCTGTCAGTGTGATCATGTGATGTATCTGAGCCCATGAATGTGTCAATAAAGTTTCCCCTTCCTGGGACAATGAATTCACGGTGTTCTTATTTCAATTTCCAGGAGTATATATATATATATATATATATATATATATATATATATATATATATATATATATATATGACGATGCTGGTGCTCATTTTGTATTTAACATTTGACGATGGCTGCAGTACTTTACGACATTGTTTTTCTAAAGCAGATCTGAAGATGGTCATTATAGACCGAAACCGGTAATCAGTTGACAAGTTTTGTGACCATAGACGTAAAGTAAAGGAAATTTGTTCTATATACGGGTCACTGTTTTATTCGCGACAATATTGCGTCTCGTGGAAAAGAAATTGGCCAAATGGTAGTAGGACTCGCACTATGGGAGTTTAGTGCAAACTTCATTATGAGTACACCCATCTTGAGAATCGAGATCCTCAACAGTTTTTGCCTGTTTTCGATACAGATACTGGTAAAATGTCGTCCCGTGAATTCCATGACGTATCAAAAACTCTACAGAAATTCTTCTGATTAGCCAGGACACACAAAAATACGAGATCAGGGTGTTAAAAAAAAAGTGTCGAATACTTTGATAGGTGGTAGTACGCATCAGAACAAGAAAAATAAGTCCAATTAACATGGACCGGAAACGCATACTTTCCGAGATAAACACGTGTTTATAGGATGGGCTGCTCACGCTTGGTTGCGGGTATTAACGTAGGCGTTGCATTGGCGCTCAGTGAAATGTGTCGGCAGGGAGTTATGACGTCTTACTCACAGCACTCTACCTATCATTAGATAGTCTGCAGTCAGTTGCATGGATCGAGTCGTGTTGTAGGCCTCATTAGTTTTTGTCGTATTTGTGGGTCTATTTGTAGATAAACGATAAATGGCTCTGAGCACTATGGGACTTAACATCTGAGGTCATCAGTCCCATAGAACTTAGAACTACTTAAACCTATCTAACCTAAGGACATCACACACATCCATGCCCGAGGCAGAAGTCTAAAGTGCGACCGTAGCTGTCTCCCGTTTCCAGACTGAAGCGCCTAGAAACGGTCGGCAACATCGGCCGGCTGAGTGCTGTCAGCTCTGGATAGGTAACATAGTGTTCTACCTTCTTCCAAAAGCGGATTCACTTACGTGTTTACTGATCATGCGCTGTAGTACACATTTTCTCTCTTTCACCACTTGTTAGCTATGGAAGCCTACTACTCGATAAGTGAAACGGTGGATATGATATTCTGTAATTGTTTAGCAAAAGTATTTAGCCTGCAAGCCCATGACCTCTAGGCCGAAAAATCCAAAGCGCAGAGTGACCTCTGATAGGCTGTTCGGCTGACTTTTCCAGCACCTGAGGGACACAGCTGCCCTTGAGTCTCGGAAGAGACAGTGGAATGCCCCGCACAGTCCGCACCCCTGACATGGAGAAGCCCCTGGGACCAGTGTGAGACGATTAACAGCAATCGGGAAGGTACTTCATGAACAACTGCTGTGCCCTTATCTACCCTAAGGTCACAGGTTTATCATGGCAGGCGGCAGTTCTGTCAATGGCTGTTGCAGAAGAGTGTCGCAGCTGCACTGTTCACATCCACGTTTTATTTCCCGATGAGGCAGAGTTCACAACAGATGGTGCTGTGAATTTCCATAACTAGCGTGAACTGGCAGACTTAAATACCCAAGCAATTCATGAAAGAAGGCATCGATTCTCAATGAACGTATGGGCAGATGTACTTGCCTGTAGATTAATAGGCCCATACATGCTACCAAAAAGGGTAACTGGGACGTTCTATCTGGAATTTCTCAGTAATGTGTCGCCTATCTTGCTGTAGGCCGTGCCACTGCAGCAACGAATACAAATATGGGTCCTGCATGATAGGGCATCAGCACACTTTCGTCATAATGTTTGCGAAGTCCGGGGGAGGGGGAACAGTTTGGCCTGCTCCTTAGCCAGACCTCAATTCCCTAGACTTTCAGTTATGGGAACACTCGAAGGAATTGAAACTTCCTGGCAGATTAAAACTGTGTGCCGGACCGAGACTCGAACTCGTGACCTTTGCCATTCGCGGGCAAGTGCTCTACCATCAGAGCTACCCAAGCACAACTCACAGCCCTACTTCCGCCAATACCTCGTCTCCTACTTTGCTCTATGAAATTTTAAGGTGAACAAGGCTACCGTTTTCTAAGAAAAAAATATCAGTTAATAGGAGGAAAGTGTACAACAGACCCTCCTGGAGGAAGAATCTTTTATAAACCTAATATAGATATTGATGATAATTCTGAAATGGGTGCAATACAGTGCAATCGCTCACGAACTACCTTGCTGGAAAACGGTACCACATATTATTTAATACAAAAAATACTGATTAGCTGAAAAGGTGATAAACGGTCTCCAGCCCTCTAGGGTAATGAATCTCCAGAATCTTAAAAAAGGTAATGGCGAAGAAATTTAAGCAAATAATCACTGACGTGGCAAGAGAAGGTTGTCGCGCTTTTCCATGACAACAGTTCACGAGGAAATAAATGAATCACAAAACACTGAGATGCTAAATTTTGAAAGAAACGTTAAATGAAGTTACTGGTTAAATAAATGTAACTAAAAACTTGTTATGTAAAAAAATAGCTTTCAATAACATCAGAATAACGTAACGCAAAACTGGGAAAAGGTAACCAATTACTTTTAATTACTTAACGATCGAATTGAATTTACTTTAAGCAAAAGAGCAACTTATTTCACTTTTAATATAACGATAACACAATACATACCAAGACAGAAGAAGTCACTCGTTAAGATAAATACAGAATAAATGAAATTGTGCATTCTTAGTTTGTACTGTATCTTTAGTTATTAGTTTTACCAGTGAAATTCTACGTTACTTTAAGTGCATGAAGTTGATACTCAGAACTGCAAATTAGTTAAGCCTCTGTTAGGCAATACAATAATTAACAGTCACTGAGGCAGGAAATTTAACCTGAAACTGGTCATTAGCAAACAAACAAAACTGGCAATAAATAGTTAATCAATTTTCATATTATTATGTCACTCGGTGATTGCATGGAAAGGAGAGGGACCCAGCTTGGTAAAAATGTCTGAGGACAGTGAGAACACAGGTGGAATACAAGTTTTAACTATTGCAGGTCGTTATTAAAGTTAGTCATACTTTGTGAAAGAAACGTCAGTGGTAATGTATCTACAATACTATATGCGTCAGTTTTCGGTCTTGCGATGTTGTAGCTGTACGGATGACGAAGGATGTAGCCGACGACAATGCTGAGCTGCTGCTGTTGCTGCTGCTGCTGATTGATAACATCGAGTTGACTCCAGAGTCACGGATAATTATGGGACAGGCAACAGTCAGAACTGCAGCTTTCTCGGCCTGTCCACTCCTACCGTGCTGTCAATACTCGCGGGTTAACGAACACCGCGTCGGCGGGAGCGCCCATCAGATCCTTCTGCATTCTTTCATCACCCAAGCTACTCTGCTTTGGTCTCTGCTCCAGCGCGACTGAGACTCTCCATACGCAAAGATAAACAACGCCACAGCTATTGACATTTCGTCATTGCTATCGATACATTAAAATAAAATTCCCTTGGCTATTATCCAGAAATTTACAATATTACCACATAACTACAAAACATATACTATCGGAAGTACATACACTATTACTTCCATTACGTATTAAAAAACTTTCTGTAACAAAGCCTATAAATTCATAATTTGAAGTACAATACAAGTTATCAACGGATATAAACACTGAAAAATTTTGGATTGTGCAGAAGGTAATTTATCTGCATTTTCGAAGTTACAATAGAGATCAGAGCTACTATATTGAGTTGAGCTGGTAAATACAGCATCTGTAACGAAGCATACAATGTTGGCTTGATTCCTGCCTTTATGTGGCATAATCAGCCCAGCTGAAAAGCTCTGTCAGGTGGGTCAATGTGGAGTTAGATCAACTGCTTTGGGTTACTCCTTTTTCAGACATGAGTTTGGTTCCTGTAGACACTATTGTGCTACTTCACGAGGTATGGCCTGTATCTCAGCAGCAAAGGGAAGGGTAAATTGGAATGGATAGTAGCAAATTTTTTAAGGACAGGCATTGAAACTCATGCGAGTACCATTTTTAGGATAAGGTCAGTGTCCAATAATTCAACACTGAATGAAATTAAGCTTAATGAGAGTCTCTAGCAGGCTGGTACTAGAGATGTTACAATATCAGAAGATTTTCATAACAGCGCTGTGAAAAATAATGTTTGTGTATTGAATCGGAATATGAGGGAATTACGACACAAAGTATGTGAGCTTCTTGATTGTTTACCATGTTTACAAACTGAGGGGGGGGGGGGGGGGGGAAAGATGTGCAATGCCTGTCTCAACATCATAGCGTGAAAAATTTAGAAACTAAAAAGCTTTGTGTAGAGCAACATATTGAAACATGTGATTGTGAGGTTAAACAAAATATTGGTACTGTTATAATTATAGCTGTGTATAGGTCCTCATTGGGAAATCTTCAATTGTTTCTGAGAAACTGGGATTCTTTTTTTGCTATCTGTCAGAAAGAGGGAAGCAAATTATTGTTTGTGGGGATTCCAATGTAGATTTTTTGAAAGAGTCTGATTGAAAGAATGACCTTGAAGTGTTACTTGAGTCCTTCAACTTCACATTAGTTTTTCCTACTTATGTGATACAGGAAAGCAGTACATTGATAGGTAATGTTTTTGTAGACCAAGGTAAATTTGATCAAATAAAATCTTTTCTCGCTAAGAATTGTCTCTCTGATTGTGACACACAGCTGTTTGCAGTGTATGATATAGTTTCATAACCTAACGCAAAACAGCCTTACAGAATAGTGCATTCATTAAAAGATTTAACGATTACAAATTTTAGGCACAACTTGACACAGTTAGTCTGGGATGAGGTGTACAGAGAATATAATACTAATTTAAAATTTAGCCTATTTCGCGATACTTTTGTGAGAATATATGAAAACAGTTTCAACCAGAAAACATTGAAACATAATTGTAAGAAACCATCTATAAAAACCATGACTTACTACAAGTATAAAAATATCTTGTAAACATAAGAGGGAAATCACACTTATAGTTAGAAGGAGTAATGATCCAAAAAGAGTCACATTAGAAAAACTACTGCACTGCATTAAGAAAAGTTATTAAGAAGTCCAGAAATATGGACTTTATGTGTGAGATAAGAACCTCTGACAACGAAAGTAAAACATTTTGGAATATGGTTGAAATGGGAAAAGGGCAACTGAGAGCAAGGAAGGATGTATTTCTATCAAACTTAACGAAAAAATGTTAAAAATCCAAAGTAGAAGAATTTTTGATATTCCGTTTTTATGTGTTGTAGAGAAAATAGGATATAGGCGTTCAAGACCATATATGGAACAGGAAATACCTATACAATCTGATAAAATTGAAATTAAACCAACTTTTCATTCTGAAATTCGGGAAATAATAAATTTACTCCAATGTTAAAGCTTGCACGGAAATGAGTACACTTCCATCAGAGTACTAAGAGCCTGTTCCCAATAGATAAGAAGGATTCTCAGCCACATATATAGTATCCCACTGAAACAGATCATTTTTCCAGATAGATTGAAATACCCTACTGTTAAACTACTGCATAAAATGGGGTTTAGCTATAGTGCTAACAAACACAGCTCAGTCTCACTTCTGACAGCTTTATCCAAAATTCTTGAAAAAGTAAGCGGACCTTTTTGGCCAAGTGGTTCTAGGCGCTACAGTGTGGAACCGCGCGACTGCTACGGTCGCAGGTTCGAATCCTGCCTCGGGCATGGATGTGTGTGATGTCCTTAGGTTACATAGGTTTAAGTAGTTCTAAGTTCTAGGGGACTGATGACCTCATAAGTTAAGTCCCATAGTGCTCAGAGCCATTTGAACTATTTCTTGAAAAAGCAATTTATTCAAGAGTAGCTTCACATATTTGTAAAAGTGAAGTACTAACGAAACGTCAGTTTGGTGTTGAGAAAAGCTTTTCCTTAGAAAATGATATATATGCTTTCACTGATAAAATGTTAAATGCTCTGAATAATCGAACATCTCCCATTGGGATGATTTGCGATTTCTCAAAGTCTTTTGACTGTGTGGATCATGGGATTCTTCTCAATAAGCTTAAGTATTATGGTGTGAGTGAGACAGTCCACAAATGGTTTAATTCATATTTAAATGGAAGAATGTACAAGCTTGAAATTAACAGTCCACACACTCTGCAAAAATCCCCCAGTGTAACTGGGAAAATATGAAGAATGATTTCGCACAGAATTCAGTCTTAGGTCCCTTATTGTTCTTAATGTACATTAATGACTTCCCACTCTATTTTCATGAAGATGCAAAGCTAGGTTTCTTGCTAGTGAAATACTTACAGTAATCACACCGAAAAGAAACAAGAAATAGCTGAGGAAATAGTGAATAATGTCTTTCAGAAAATTATTAACTGGTTCTCTGAAAATGGATTCATTAAATTTCGAGAAAACATGCTACATACAGTTCTGTGTAGTAAATGACAAACACCATTCATAAATATAGATTCTGAATATAAGTCTGTTGCTAAGAATATTAAAAATTTCTGGATGTGTGTATTGATGAGAAATTGAACTGGAAGAAACGTATTGATGATCTGCTGAAACATTTGAGTTCATCTTCTTAGGCAAATCTGATTATTGCACGTTTTGGTGATAAACGTAACAGTAAATCAGCCTATTATGCATATTTTTGTTTACTGATTTCATATGGCATCATATTTTGGGGTAATTCATCACTAAGAGAAAATGTAAACATTGCACAAAAGTGTGTAATCAGAATAATAGCTGGAGCCCACCCGAGATCACCTTGCAGACATTTACTTAAGAAACTATGGATATTCACAGTATTTTTATCATATTTATATTCACTTATGAAATGCCAGTTCAAAACTAATAGCAATGTGCATAGCTGCAACATTAGAAGAAAGGATGAACTTCACTATTCTGGGTTAAATCTTACTCTGAAAAATAAAGTGGTGAATTATGCTGTACAATGGTCATTTACCAAATAATATTAAAAATCTGACAGAGGGCTAACCAACATTTATAAACTAATTAAAAGAATTTCTGTGCGACAAATCGTTTTACTTGTTAGATGAATTTTTAGGTATGAAGTATATATATGTAAAACAGTTACAACTTCATACATATTTATATACAGGGTGATTCACGAAGATATGCAAATACTTTAGCATGTTATTCTACAAGTAAAACGAGACAAAAAAGTTCACATAAACATAGGTCTGCAAATATTTAGTTACGGAATTACTGCTAACAAAAGAGTTTGCCTGAAATTTAACAACTTCGCTAATATAAAATCATCACAAAACTGTATGAGGTGAAAGTAATGCACGATTTCTGTTTATTTTGTTATTATTCGTCTGGTGAATCTAATAAAACATGTCCCAAACGAGTATCTGCCGTAGTTTTCCAGAACTTCCAGAGAAGCAAAGAAGTAATTTCGTAAAATTTTTAATTTATTAACTACTTGGTCCAATTTGTTCTTTAAATTCCAGACCATTGGCCAAAATTTTCAACAGAAGTTGTAGAGATTTTAGTTTTGGAAAAATTATGATAATAACGTTAAATGAAACTGTGGGGAACGTGTCAGATAATCTCTGGTTATTAATTTTTTATTAGCACACGTGAATTCATGTTAAAAGAAACAAAGCTCAATGTTAAGGTAGCTGTACAGAGTACATTCAATTTCACAATAAATTTACAATAAATATTCAAAAATGTCTCCACCGAGCTGCACTTGAATGAACAGATTTTTTTTTCTTTTTGCTCGTTTCAGTTTCACAGGATTGTTCTTAATTTGGTCTGTTGCATTCATAATGCGAGAGTGTAATGCCTCACGTGTATTAACGTTGTCTGTATAAAACTATGTCTTTCATCCATCCCCATGAACAAAAATCCATTGGTGTTAAATCGGGCGATCCGGGTGGTCACAGACGTGTACCAGTACGACCAATCCATTTATGTGGAACATGTAACGGCGTTGATGAAATGTGGAGGCGCGCCGTATTGTTGAAAATACATTTGCAGTCACGTTGCAAGTAGAACATCTTCGAGCAAGCGGGGCATTTCTTCTTGAAGGAACTGTAAGTACGTCCCGCCAGTTACACTTTCTGGGAAAATGAATGGTCCAATGAAGTGTGTGTTGATTATACCACACCACACATTTATGCTAAATCGCTGCGTAGCACTGCTTCAGACCATACGTCCTCGTTACCTAGACTGTTTATACCATCTCCAGTAAACTAGACCTCAACAGTAAATAAAATGTATCTGTGAAACTGTCCATTAGTATTAACCAGTTGCACAACTCCAAGCGAAGAGCAGGATCTCCCGGATGAAAATGATGCACAGATCAACGTACTTCAGTGTACGCCACACCTTAGATTGCGAAATGCCTAATCGTTAAGAGATACGTCGTGTACTGGTACCCGGTGTACGTACAATATCATCCATAATATCCTCATCATCGTCATCACTTAATGAGTGGTCGTACTGATTGTGAACGCTAAGTGGAGAACCAGTCTCCCGCAACATTAGAAGTACTACACTAATGGTTCGTGTAATCGGAATCCTCCGGCTGGATAATGTACGCGATATTCGTTAACTGCAGCCGTAGCATTACCATCACATTTGCCATAAATGAACACCATATCGGCGTATTCCTCTGTCGTACATTTGAAAGGTATCGCTATTTCATAAATACTCAACAAACTACAACAGTTGCTATGTGGTTTCACTTAAATACGCTGTTGTTATTATGTTCTTTCACTGAGCAATACAGAAAACTAACTCGTTTGAAGGTTAGGAAACGGCTGAGACAACTCACTAACGGTTGCCCACAATGACATAAATGTTCTCTATCTTCATCTACATTTATACTAGGCAAGCCACCCAACGGTGTGTGGCGGAGGGCACTTTACGTGCCACTGTCACTACCTCCCTTTCCTGTTCCACTAGTTGTACTAATGGATCGCGGGTAGAACGACTGCCGGAAAGCCTCCGTGCGCGCTCGAATCTCTCCCATTTTACATTCATGATGTCCTCGGGAGGTATAAGTAAGGGGAAGCAATATATTCGATACCTCATCCAGAAACGTACCCTCTCGGAAACCTGGGCAGCAAGCTACACCGTGATGCAGAGCGCCTCTCTTGAAGAGTCTGCGACTTGAGTTTGCTAAACATCTCCGTAACGCTATCACGCTTACCAAATAACCCTGTGACTAAACGCGCCGCTCTTCTTTGGATCTTCTCTACCTCCTCTGTCAACCAGACCTGGTACGGATCCCACACTGATGAGAAATACTCAAGTATAGGCCGAATGAGTGTTTTGTAAGCCACCTCCTTTGTTGATGGACTGCACTTTCTTAGGACTCTCCCAATGAATCTCAAACTGGCACCCGCCTTACCAACAATTAATTTTATATGACCATTCCACTTCAAATCGTACCGTACGCATACTCCCAGATATTTTACAGAAGTAACTGCTACCAGTGTTTGTTCCGATATCACATAATCATATAATAAAGAATCCTTCTTTCTATGTATTCTCAATACGTTATATTTGTATATGTTAAGGGTTAGTTGCCACTCCCTGCATCAAGTGCCTATCCGCTGCAGATCTTCCTGCATTTCGCTGCAATTTTCTAATGCTGCAACTTCTCTGTATACTACAGCATCACCCGCGAAAATCCGAATGGAACTTCCGACACTATCTACTAGGTCATTTATATATATTGTGAAAAGTAATGGTCCCATAACACTCCCCTGTGGTACGCCAGAGGTTACTTTAACGTTTGTAGACGTCTCTCCATTGAGAACAACATGCTGTGTTCTGTTTGCTAAAAACTCTTCAATCCAGCCACACAGCAGGTCTGGTATTCCGTAGGCTCTTACTTTATGATGCGACAGTGCGGGACTGTATCGAACGCCTTCCGGAAGTCAAGGAAAACGGCATCTACCTGGGAGCCTGTATCTAATATTTTCTGGGTCTCATGAACAAATAAAGCGAGTTGAGTCTCACACGATTGCTGTTTCCGGAATCCATGTTGACTCTGTGTAGAATCGAATTGGTATCCCGTCAGGTCCAGTGGACTTTCCTCTGTTGAGTGATTTCAGTTGCTTTTCTATTCCTTGGACACTTATTTCGATGTCAGCCATTTTTTCGTTCGTGTAAGGATTTAGGGAAGGAACTGCAGTGTGGTCTTCCTCTGTGAAACAGCTTTGGGAAAAGGTGTTTAGTATCATCCTAGAGTGCCTGGATATACTGTTTCGATCCACTTAGTGATTTAACGTAAGACCAGAATTTCCTAGGATTTTCTGTCAAGTCAGTACATAGAATTTTGGTTTCGAAATCACTGAACGCTTCACACATAGCCCTCCTTACGCCAACTTTGACATCGTTTAGCTTCTGCTTGTCTGAGAGGTTTTGGCTGCATTTAAACTTGCAGTGAAGCTCTCTTCGCTTTCGCAGTAGTTTCCTACCTTTGTTGTTAAACCACGGTGGGTTTTTCCCGTCCCTGACAGTTTTACTCGGCACGTATCTGTCTAAAACGCATTTTACGATTGCCTTGAACTTTTTCCGTGAACGCTCAACATTGTCAGTGTCGGAACAGAAATTTTCATTTTGATCTGTTAGGTAGTCTGAAACTGCCTCCTATTACTCTTGCTAAACAGATAAACCTTCCTCCCTTCTTTATATTCCTATTTACTTACATATTCAGGGATGCTGCAACGGCCTTATGATCACTGATTCCCTGTTCTGCGCTTACAGAGTCGAAAAGTTCTGGTCTGTTTGCTCCAGTAGGTCCAAGATGTTATCTCCACGAGTCGGTTCTCTGTTTAATTGTTCGAGGTAATTTTCGGATACTGCACTCAGTATAATGTCACTCGATGATCTGTCCATACCACCCGTCCTAAACGTCTGAGTGTCCCAGTTTATATCTGGTAAATTGAAATCTCCACCTAAGACTGTACTAATGTTTCTACATTCTTAATGGATAGTAAAGAAATTTACTTCTATAGTAATCTTTGCTTCTCCGAGTGTTCTGGAAAACTACTGCAGATACACGTCTGGGACTGTTTTATTAGATTCACCAGACGAATAACAACAAAATAAACGGAAATCGTGCTTTACTTTAACCTCATATAGTTTTGCGATGGCTTCATATTAGCTAAGTTGATAAATTTCAGGCAAAATATTTTAGTAGCCGTAACTCCGTGACTAAACATTTGCATACCTATGTTTATATGAAAATTTTTCGTTAGTTTTACCTGTAGAATAATATATTAAAATATTTGCATGTCTGCGTGTGTATATAGAGCGGAGGAAAATTGTGTCACGAAATTTTAACCCTGGGTAACTGATGCCAGTAGGAACCAAATTTATTAATGTTGTGTAGGCCGACAACGCACCATTTTTAAACTACGGATCTTGGCGCCACGCGCTCTGATTGGCCGCGGCATTGCCCTGTTGAGGACAGGACTATTTGACATCCATGCGTATCAAGCTGGGGCAGTGACGGGGAGAGGGACGTTTGTATGTTTGAAAGACAACCATAGCTCTGCCGGTCAACCGATGAACGGCGACAGACGGCAACAGAGCAATCCCAAGGCCGATCGGAGCGCGTGGCGCCAAGTTTCTGTAGTTTAAAAATGGTGCGTTGTCGCCCACAAAACATTAGTAGTTTTGGTTCCTGCTAACATCAGCTATTCAGGGTTAACACTGCGTGACGATTTTCCTCCACTTTGTATATATACAGGCGAATACACAATGAATTACCTATTTTTACAAGCTTCAAACAGAAACGACTTATTTTCGATTACCTGTGTAGTTACTAGTATATTTTTGTAGTTTCTTCCGTGTTTCAATGCTTACTAGGAACAATCTTTAATTTTAACAACAATGTAGCATAGAGTACCGCCATTGCTATCGTCCTTTGTATCGACCCTCGTATCGTACAGGCTTTTCTTTGTTTTTGTTAGAACAGCTCAGTGTCGGTTAGACTGTCTGTGACAGAGGCACTCAAGTCCGCTAATAAGGCGAGTACACAGTTTCGTTTATTGCATATTTTTTAAGATTTTCAAACAGGATCTACTGCAGTAATGGATAGGAACTGTGAATGTTGTGTACAAATGCGAGCTCAGTTGGCGATCCTTCGCTCACAGCTCCAGGCTGCTTTGGCTTCTGTCAGACACCTTGGGGCTGCTGCTAAAGGGTGTCGCTGTGGGTGATCAAACGTGGGGATGCAAGGTACGTCTAGCACGTGTCCTCCGATCGGTCCACTGCTGTGGCCGCCCTAGATACTGCCTGCACTAAGGTTGACCCCTAACCTGTGGTCGAGTGGGAGATCATTCCGAAGTCTGGTAGGCAGCGAAAGTCTTTCTGTGGGGCCTATCGTAGGGCCTCCCCGATTCGTTTGACAAACAGGTTTCGGGCGTTATCTGAGGCTGATGCAGTAATCCACCCTGTTCAAATCAAATGGCTCTGAGCACTATGGGACTTAACTTCTGAGGTCAGCAGTTCCCTAGAACTTCGAACTACTTAAACCTAACTAACCTAAGGACATCAGACACATCCATGCCCGAGGCAGCATTCGAACCTGCGACCGTAGCGGTCGCGCAGTTCCAGACTGTAGCGCCTAGAACTGCTCGGCCACCCGGGCCAGCCCCTGTTCCAGAGGATGCTTCTCAGTGGGCAAGGTATGGGCGTTCACAGAGGGTGGGTTTTCTGGTGGTTGGGAGGGCCAACGTTGAGCGCCTAATGGGGCCCCTTAGGAACATGGCTGCAAAGGAGGGGAAGGAATTCAGTGTGCACCCCGTCTGTAAACTGGGGGAGTCATTCCGTAGGTGGAAAGGGTGCTTCTGGATGCCATGAAGAGCCAGGGTGCAGACAACTGTAGGTGTTAGCCCGTATCGGTACCAATGAAGTGTGTCGCTTTGGATCGGAGGAGATTCTCTCTGGTTTTGGGCGGCTAGCGGAAATGGTAAAGGCTGAAAATCTTGCTTGCAAGATTAAGGTGGAGCCCACCATCCGCAGCATCGTCGACAGAACCGACTGTGGTCTTTTGGTGCAGAGCCGAGTTGAGGGTCTGAATCAGAGGGCAGGCGGTTCTGTGACTGTGTAGGCAGCATATTCCTTGACTTGCGCCAACGGGTGGTGGGTTTCCTGACTCTGTTAAGAGATCAGCAGTGCATTACACACAGGAAGTAGCTACACGGCAAGTTTTGGTTATGTGGAAGGGACTGGTTTTTTTTAAGTTACAGGGTCTCAGAAAACCACAGAAATGGCGTCTGTCTAAAAAGGGGAAGGTAAAACACTGTAAGGTAGTTATAGAAACGATCGGTACTGAAGTTGTAAATTGTCATAGCTGCGTTGCGAGAGAACCAGAGCTCCAAGCCCTACCAGAAAGCACTGAAACTCAAATAGTTATAGGTACGGAAAGCTGGTTAAGGCCCGAAATATGTTCAGTCAAAATTTTTCCAAACGACCTAGGGTGGATTAAATATAGTTGGTGGTGGAGTATTTATTGCTGTCAGAAGTAGTTTACCTTGTGAAAATAAATTGGATAGTTCCTGCGAAATAGTATTTGCACAGGCTATACTTGACAATCTTACTAAATTATTAATTGGATCGTTTCACCGACCCACCGACTAAGAAGATATAGTTCCTGAACAGTTCAAAGAAAACTTGAGTCTCATTCCAAATAGGTACCCCACTCGCTGACGACTTCAATCTACCCTCTATATGCTGGAAAAATTATACGTTTAAAGCCGGCGGCAGGCATAAAACGTCATCCGAAATTGTACTGAATGCTTTCTCAGGAAATTATTTTGAACAAATAGTTCATGAGCCCACTCGAAGCTTAAATGATTGTGGAAGCATACTTGACCTCTTAGCAACAAATAATCCTGGACAGATAGGGAGTATTATTACGAATACAGGGATAAGCTTCCACAAGGCAGTTGCTGCTAGGCTGAATACCGTAACACCCACAACCATCAAAATGAGACGCAAAGTACATCTATTTAAAAAATCTGATAAAAATTCTCTTAACGCTTTTTTAAGGCGTAAACGTAGAAAAGATGCGGAATGATTTCAGAGAAAGTATCGACGGCAATAAATTCAAATAAATATTTAGGGATTACAATTACAAATAACCTAAATTGGATAATATTGTAGTTAGAGCAAACCAAAGACTGCGATTCATTGGCAGAACATTTAAAAGGTGCAACAAGTTAACTAAAGAGACTGCTTACACCACGCTTGTCCGCCCTATTCTGGAGTATTGCTGTGTGGTGCGGGATCAGCATCAGGTGCGACTGATGGATGACGTCGAAAAAGTTCAAAGAAGGGCAGCTCGTTTTGTATTATTGCGAAATAGGGGAGATAGTGCCACAGATATGATACGTGAATTGGAGTGGCAACCATTAAAACAAAGATGTTTTTCGTTACGGCGGGATTTTCTCTTGGAATTTCAATCACCAGTTTTCTCCTCTGATTGCGAAAACATTCTGCTAGCACGTACCTACATTGGGGAGAAATGATCATCATGATAAAATAAGAGAAATCAGGGCTCACACAGAAAAATTTATGGGCTCGTTCTTCCTGCGCGCTGTTCGAGAGTGGATCGGTAGAGAGACAGCTTGAAGGTGGTTCATTGAACCCTCTGCCAAACAATTGTAAATAGCAGAGTAATTACGTAGATGTAGATGTAGAAGAGAATAGAAGCATTTGGGATTTGTTGCTGGAAAAGGATATAGAAAGTTAGGTGGGTTGATAACGTAATTAGAGGTTCTACTTAGCATTGGCGAGGAAGAGTATTTGAAAACCAGTGACAACAAGAAGAGACAGATTGATATTAGATTTGTTAAGACATTAGGGAATAGCTTCCATTGTACTAGACGGGGAGAGACATGGGATACATACAGAAAATAGTTGAAGACGTAGGTATATATGTAGTGCAAAGTTGTTATGTTAAACTGACGTGTTCTGCATCATAACAAAATGTTGTACTAATGTAATGCCAAAAGATTGTCTTTTTTGCGATATAGTTACAATTTAACAGTTTTCAAATTTTTTACTTGTACTGTGAAACCGTGCTTCTTGCCAAATTTCATGCTTCTTTATTAATGGAAAGTACTCTATGCGTTCCGTTGAATGAACTGTCAAGTATCAAAATATCTGACGTAAACGGATGAATGTTTTGACTTAGAAGCTTAAATTTTTTCCACAACAAAGGGACCATAGACGTTAGTAAGAAACATAAATTCGAATATGATACGCAGACGTGTTCAAGAGAAAAATGGGTTGAAACAGAGCAACAGGTAAACCGAGAGACAGGAAAAAAATTACAAAAATTTGTTTTCGTGTTGTGTGACTACAAATTGAGAATTTTCGGGTTTTTTTCTTCGCACAAACTGTGAAACATTGCTCCTTGCTGAATTTCATGATTGAAGGTCAACCGGAAGTACCCTATATCCTTTTCCCTTATTTGATCTCAAGTCATCCAGAGCTCTTTTAAATTCTGAGTCTAATGTTGGATTTCCTGTGTCTTGCATATCGACTTCAATTACTTCTCCTGTTAAGTCGTCAGACAAGTCTTCCCTCTCATAGAGGCTTTCAGAGTACTCTTTCCACCTATCCATTCTCTCCTCTACGTTTGGAATTCCCACTGTGGTCTTAAAGGTTACCACCCTTGCCATTAATTTCGCCAAAGCCTGTTTTGAATTTTCTGTAAGCTGAGTCAGTTCTACCGACAATCATTTCTTTTTCCATTTCTTCACGTTTTTCATTCAGCCATTTCGCCTTAGCTTCCCCGCTCATCCTACTTATTTCGCTGTTAAGTGACTTATGATTCTTTATTCCTGAATTTCCCTTAACATTTTTGTACTTCCCTTGTTCGACGATCCATTCAAGTGTTTCTTCTGTCATGGAAAGGTTCTTTGCAGTTCCATCCCCTGTACCTGTGTTAGTCATTCCAACATCTGTTATTCCATCCTTTATATATGTTAAGTCCTGTCCAACTGAGCCAACTGTTCTGGTATTCCTTGTCACAGTATCGGGATGCTTAGCGAACTTCATACAGGTCTCACCATTCCTCAGTATTTCAGTATCCACTTTCTTCTACACCGATTCTTCTGGATGATAAAAAAAATTAAGTCTACTTTTTCTTATTACTATTTTGTGATCTGTCTATACGTGCTCCTGGATCCGCCTTACACCCCATTTCCTGATTTCGACATCTCTGTCTGTTCATGATATATTTCAGCTGAACTCATCCTGTGCCTCTGGGCGTTTTCGAAGTATACCTCCTCTTCTGGTGATTCTTGAAGCGAGTATTCGCTGTTACCATCTGAAATTTATTGCCGATTTCTATCATTCTTTCTCTTCTCTCATGCCTACTGCCCTGTCCGTATTCTCCCGTAATCCTTTCTTCTATTATTTTCCTTACAACCGTGTACCAGGCCTCGATGATTATAAGATTTTTCATCTCCCTTACATACTGAATTAACCTTTCAGTATCCTCTGTAGTTACTCTATCTTTTTATCTTGTGCTTGCGACGTCGGAATGTATATCTGAAATATTGTTGTCGCACTGTTTTGCTGTCAAATCTGATACATAAAATGCAGTGTGGCTAGGGCCGACCATCGGGTATACTGCTCGCCTGGTGCAAGTTATTCGAGCTGACGCCACTTCGTTGACTTGCGAGTCGATGGGGATGAAATGATGATGATAAGGACAACAGAACACTTAGTCCCTGAGCGCAGAGGGTCTCTGACCCACCGGGAATCGAACCCGGGCCGTTAGGTATGACATTCCGGCGCGCTGACCACTCAGCTACCAGGGGCGGACGTCATATCTGATGAGAAGAACCCTCTCACTGAAACATTCACAGTACCTATCTCACTGCCCCACTTTCCTATTTATAACGATTTCTACTCCCGTTATAGCGTTTTATGCTGCTGTTGATATTACCCTGTATTCGCCCTGTCGGTAATCATTTCTTTCCAATTCACTAAACTGTTCCTCACTGTATGTAGATTTAGCCTTATCATTCCCATCTTAAGATTTTCTACTTTTCGTACCACGTTCAGACTCAAGACATCCATCCCTCCATTGTCTGTTCCATCTTTTTATAATGGTCGCGGCCTTCTTGGTAGCCCCTCCTGGATACCAGAATTGGGGATTAATCCGTGACCTTTTGACAATGGAGTTATGATCATGACATATTTTCAGTTACAGACCACATATCCTGTGCATACACATTATGCGTCTTTAATGCTGTGGTTTCCATTCCATTCTACATTCTTATGCCGCTGATCATTGCTCATTCTTCCGCCGATAAGGACAGTTTCCTACCGCAAGGGCAAGAGAGCGTCCTGGACCTCTGTCTGCTCCTCCACCATCTTTGACAAGGCCGTCCGTAGAACGAGGATGACTTCTTATGTCGGAAGTCGTTGGCCGTCTTTGCTGATGATTTTAATCAAAGTTTCAGCATTGTCCAGGACATATTGATTACTAGTCAAAGACGCTGCCTCTGCACTACTGGTGTAGTATCTTTACGGGTCCTATTGATATCGTGGATTGCATCAAAAAAAATTTTATTATGTGACGTAGCAAACTAAATTTTGATGATAGTTAACAGGTTACTCTTGTATAAAAAAAAAGAAGAAGAAAAGAAAAGATAAGGAAAATCAGGTACGAGGTACGTTCTAATGGGTGTAACGTCGTTTGAAGCAGGCGTGATCTGGAAACATTTCGTATTTCGTAGAATATTTGCCAATTAATTATTTTGCTGTTGTCTACCGAACTGAGAATGCTTCATGTTGAACCGAAACCTGTCATTTAAGAAATTAATGAATTCAAGACGGATAATAAATACGTCTGAGAACCGGTGACTGCTGATTTCTTCCCCAAGGACATTGCACCACTTTATGCAAATATTTCAGAAATTCCTAAAGGATGTTACCTATCCCGTTTCGTTATTTGACCTCAAGTCTTTCAAAGCTCTGTTACATTCTAACAATGGATCAAATATGTTTTCCATATCGGCTCCCATTTCTTTTCCTGTAACATCAACAGCCATTTCCTACTCTTCTTAAAGACCCTCACCAGAGCTGATAGAGAGCATCATGACTAATACAGGGATTAGTGAGCACAAGGTCATTGTAGCTAGGCTTAATACCATTTCTTACAAATCCATCAGAAACAAACGCAAAATAATTTTATTTAAAAAAGCGGATAAAGTGCCACTAGAAGCCTTCCTAAAACACAATTTCCATTCCTTCCGAACTGACTATGTGAATGTAGACGAGATGTGGCTCAAATTCAAAGATATAGTAGCAACAGCAATTGAGATATTCATACCTCATAAAATGGTAAGAGATGGAACGGATCCCCCGTGGTACACAAAACGGGTCCGAAAGCTCTTGCAGAGGCAACGGAAAAAGCATGCGAAGTTCAGAAGAACGCGAAATCCCGAAGATGGGCTAAAATTTACAGACGCGCGAAATTTGGCACGTACTTCGATGCGAGATGCCTTCAATAGGTTCCACAACGACACATTGTCTCGAAATTTGGTAGAAAATCCGAAGAAATTCTGGTCGTATGTAAAGTACACAAGCGACAAGACGCAGTGCAGCGCAGTGCCGATGGTACTGTTATCGACGACTGTGCCGCTAAAGCGGAGTTATTGAACGCAGTTTTCCGAAATTCCTTCACCAGGGAAGACGAATGGAATATTCCAGAATTTGAAACACGAACATCTGCTAGCATGAGTCTCTTAGAAGTAGATACCTTAGTGGTTGCGAAGCAACTCAAATCGCTTGATACGGGCAAGTCTTCAGGTCCAGATTGTATACCGATTAGGTTCCTTCCAGATTACGCTGATACTATAGCTCCCTACTTAGCACTCATATACAACCGCTCGCTCACCGATAGATCTGTACCTACAGATTGGAAAATTGCGCAGGTCGCACCAGTGTTCAAGAAGGGTAATAGGAGTAATCCCTTTAACTACAGACCTATATCATTGACGTCGGTTTGCAGTAGGGTTTTGGAGCATATACTGTATTCAAACATTATGAATCACCTCGAAGGGAACGATCTATTGACACGTAATCAGCATGGCTTCAGAAAACATCGCTCTTGTGCAACGCAGCTAGCTCTTTATTCGCACGAAGTAATGGCCGCTATCGACAGGGGATCTCAAGTTGATTCCGTATTTCTAGATTTCCGGAAAGCTTTTGACACCGTTCCTCACAAGCGACTTCTAATCAAGCTGCGGAGCTATGGGGTATCGTCTCAGTTGTGCGACTGGATTCGTGATTTCCTGTCAGGAAGGTCGCAGTTCGTAGTAATAGACGGCAAATCATCGAGTAAAACTGAAGTGATATCAGGTGTTCCCCAGGGAAGCGTCCTGGGACCTCTACTGTTCCTGATCTATATAAATGACCTGGGTGACAATCTGAGCAGTTCTCTTAGACTGTTCGCAGATGATGCTGTAATTTACCGTCTAGTAAGGTCATCCGAAGACCAGTATCAGTTGCAAAGCGATTTAGAAAAGATTGCTGTATGGTGTATCAGGTGGCAGTTGACGCTAAGTAACGAAAAGTGTGAGGTGATCCACATGAGTTCCAAAAGAAATCCGTTGGAATTCGATTACTCGATAAATAGTACAATTCTCAAGGCTGTCAATTCAACTAAGTACCTGGGTGTTAAAATTACGAACAACTTCAGTTGGAAGGACCACATAGATAGTATTGTCGGGAAGGCGAGCCAAAGGTTGCGTTTCATTGGCAGGACACTTAGAAGATGCAACAAGTCCACTAAAGAGACAGCTTACACTACACTCGTTCGTCCTCTGTTAGAATATTGCTGCGCGGTGTGGGATCCTTACCAGGTGGGATTGACGGAGGACATCGAAAGGGTGCAAAAAAGGGCAGCTCGTTTTGTATTATCACGTTATAGGGGAGAGAGTGTGGCAGATATGATACACGAGTTGGGATGGAAGTCATTACAGCATAGACGTTTTTCTTCGCGGCGAGACCTTTTTACGAAATTTCAGTCACCAACTTTCTCTTCCGAATGCGAAAATATTTTGTTGAGCCCAACCTACATAGGTAGGAATGATCATCAAAATAAAATAAGAGAAATCAGAGCTCGAACAGAAAGGTTTAGGTGTTCGTTTTTCCCGCTCGCTGTTCGGGAGTGGAATAATAGAGAGAGAGTATGATTGTGGTTCGATGAACCCTCTGCCAAGAACTTAAATGTGAATTGTAGAGTAGTCATGTGGATGTAGCTGTAGATGTACTCTTTCCACCTATTTGTTCCCTCCTCTGCGTTTAATGGTGTCATTCCTTTTGCTTTCTTATTATTAAATCCCTTGCTTTTAACCCTAGATTACTAAACGCTCGCGAAATTTATATTGCAGAAGGGTATAGAGTATAACTTTTTGTACTTTATTTTGTATATAAGATGTCATTCGAGGTCTAATAATTGGAATTAACTAATGCATAACTTACATTTTATGACTTGCTTTGAATGAAATGTGGACTAATAATGTTTACGATTGTTTCCTAACAATTTAACATTTCCCTCCTTTAGTGTTCTAGGGTTAATTTCACTGAAGGTTGTTTTGACTTCCTGCATGTTACAGCTGTCCTCCTGACGATGATTCCTTTCCCGACTTCTTCACAGTTTTTACTGAAAGCATTTCGCTTTGGCTTTCCTGTACTTCCACTGGGACCAGTATTCTATTTTTAATACAGTGTTCTGCATGTCGGACGTCACGTTTAAGGATGATGTTGACATTCTGCCCGATACACAGTCCAAGTAATGGTGGTGCAGCGCCGCTGCCAGTCTGGTTTGTCGTGTTAAGTGGCACTTCTGCCCGTTAAATATTCAGTGGACGTAATTCTTGTTCCTGGACTAGCTCCCACGGATCACCACAGAGCAGTTTAGAGGCGCACTCGCTCAAAGTTGGCGCGCGAGAACTGGCCCCGGCCTGCGTTTAATCCGTACACAATAGCGTAATTCGCCGGCTTAAAAGAGTGTGTGAGAGTGAAGCGGGCTGGATGCACTGGGTGGCGGCGCGCGAGGGAGACTGCGACCCGCCCCCACGCCCGCCCCCGCCGCCCCCGCCGGTTCAGCGTTATTGCCGCGCACAAACAGCCCTCTTTGCCCCTGGCGGCGCACAATATAAAATCTCCATATCATGCATACTCGAGCGCCACGCCCCGCGACCGCAATTGTTTGCCCAAAGCGGGCTGTTTGCTCCCGCGCCTGCCGTAGCGGCCCCGGCAGTCCACGGCCAACTCCCGGCTCTTCTTGTTTGGCGTGGCTTAACATCGACTGGTACCGCGGCAGTGCTACGTCTCGTGTTTACTCTGCTTCTATTATCACGCTTCCGCCGCCAGATCATACCGTCTTCATCACCGTGACTTTCTGGCGCTTGTTCCTTCGTTACCTTAAGAACACAGGCCTGGACAGGCTCTGAAGTTCAAATCTTTATGTAAGTGAATTACAGAAATTGCTTCTCCGCATATCGTACTTCTTCTGGCAGTCTTCTAGCCTTTAGGACGTTTCTGAACAAAACACGCAGGCGTACGTCTGCCCTCACGTCGAGTGGACCGAACGAGGTGGCGCAGTGGTTAGCACACTGGACTCGCATTAGGGAGGACGACGGTTCAATCCCGTGTCCGGCCATCCTGATTTAGGTTTTCCGTGATTTCCCTAAATCGCTCCAGGCAAATGCTGGGATGGTTCCTCTGAAAGGGCACGGCCGACGTCCTTCCCCGTCCTTCCCTAATCCGATGAGACCGATGACCTCGCTGTTTGATCTCTTCCTCCAAGCAACCCAACCCCAACCCAACTCCATGCAACAACTCATGTCGAGTGTACACATGAAGGTATTCACTTTCACATACACTAGACGTCACATCTTTGAAGTGTACAATGGCGAGCTGAAACGTTGTGACCACCTGCTCAATAACTCATTTGTCCATCTTTGGAACGAAATGATTCTGCTTACCGGGGATCCAATAGTTTGTTGGTAGGTTAGTGTAGGTGTGTGACATTAGATGTCTATGCACAGGCCATGTAATTTGCGTAAGTAACGGGCCGCTGATTTGCATGCGCGGTGATAGCTCCCTCTAGCGGCCCAGATGGTTTCCCTAAGACTTACATCAGGTGAATTTGGTCGCCGAGACATCAACGTGAGTTCACTATAACGCTCCTTAGATAGGTGTAGTACGGTGCTGGTTCCGAAACAGGGACAACTGTACTGCCGAGAGATGGCATCAATTATGAAGGGTGGTTCGCAGCTGTCAGCGTGTCTTTGGTTACTGCTACAGGTCCCATGCAAGCGCTGGAGAATGTCTCCCATAGCATAATACTGCTCCTGCCAGCCTGCATCCGTAGCACACTGCACGTTTGGAGTCATCTCGATGATGGGGTTTGTGGAGACGAACAGCTACGTAGTGTAGCAAAAATGTGATTCACGCGAAGAGCCGAACTAGAAACTTAAACAACACAAAGTAGGATAGATAGTGTTTATTTATTTTATTTTATTTACACGTCAAGTACCGGAGGACCAAATTGAGGAGCAAATCTCCAAGGTAATGGAACGTGTCAGTTCACGAAATTACAACATAAAAATAATAACCGATAAAAATAAATGTTCATGAACCTGAAAAAGTCAGTCCATAAGTTTAAGTAAACGCTATCAGCAATGCACTAAGAATCATCTTAATTTTTCAAGGAACTCCTCGACAGAATAGAAGGAGTGATCCATTAGGAAAATCTTCAGTTTCGATTTAAAAGCGCGTCGATTACTGCTAAGATTTTTGAATTGGAGTGGCAGCTTATTTTGAAAATGGATGCAACAGTATACTGCGCACCTTTTTGCACAATAGTTAAGGAAGTCCGATCCAAATGCAGGTTTGATTTCTGCCGAGTATTAATCGAGTGAAAACTGCTTATTCTTGGGAATAAACTAATATTGGTAACAAGAAATGACAATAAGGAATATACATATTGAGAGGCCAATGTCAAAATACCCAGACTCGTGAACATAGGTCGACAAGAGGTTCGTGAACTCACACCACTTATTGCCCGAACCACCCATTTCTGAGCCAATAATATCCTTGTGGAATGGGAAGAGTTACCCCAAAATATAATACCATACGACATAAGCGACTGAAAATAAGCAAAGTAGACTAATTTTCGTGTCTAAGAATCACTCACTTCTGATACTGTTCGAATAGTAAAAATGGCAGTGTTAAGTCTTTGAACAAGATTCTGAACGTGGGCTTTCCATGACAGCTTATTATCTATCTGAACACCTAGAAACTTGAACTGTTCAGTTTCACTAATCGTATGCCCGATCTGTAAGATTAAAACGTCAGGTTTTGTTGAATTGTATGTTAGAAAATGTAAAAGCTGAGTCTTATTCTGATTTAACGTTAGTTTATTTTCTACAAGCCATGAACTGAGGTCATGTACTGCACTACTTGAAACCGAGTCAATGTTGCACACAACATCCTTTACTACCAAGCTAGTGTCATCAGCAAACAGAAATATTTTAGAGTTACCCATAATACTAGGGGGCATATCATTTATATAAATAAGGAACAGGAGCGGCCCCAACACTGATCCCTGGGGCACCCGCGACTTGATAGTACCCCACTCAGATCCCACATCACAGCCGGTATCAACATTGTGAATAATGACCTTTTGCTGCCTGTTGCTAAAGTAAGAAGTGAACCAATTGTGAGCTACTCCCCTTATTCCGTAATGGTCCAACTTCTGCAGCAATATTGTGAGATCAACACAGTCAAATGCCTTTGTTAAATCAAAAAATACGCCAAGCGTTCGAAACTTTTTGTTGAGAAAAGAGAACATAGCATTTTCAGTTGTTAAACGACTTCTGAAGCCGAACTGCACATCTGATTGCAAATCGAATGATATGAAATGATCAATTATCCTTCCATACACAGCCATTTCAATAACTTTTGCAAACACTGATGGCATAGAAATAGGTCTAAAACTATCCCTTTCTCCCTTTTTACAAAGCGGTTTACTACTGAGTAGTTTAATCGCTCAGTGTGTAAGAGAACATGCTTCGTAGTGCGGCGGGGTGGGTTATGTACAGTTTTTCGTTCGTCGTACTGCTCAACACTGAATGTCCACCTACCTCAGTACAGCGTCCACTCTCTGTCCCTTTTCTCTGCAAGCGTAGATTCTTACTAGACGACGAAAAAGTAGCGTTGAAGAAAGACGTCGCCTAATATCTATCCTGCAAAGTCCGCGTAAACTCTAGTAGTATTTCAGGTCCTGCGATCTCCCTTTCATCGGGATTTCGTGTGGTAATATGATGCAATTGATTGACATGAACGTCCTACAACTTACAGACTAGTAAAGTTTATTGCTGAATAACGAGAATTTATGTACTGCCAAGTCCGCATTTAGTGAAAAACTATTCTATCATTCTTAATGCTCAGTCAAACAACAATCTTCACACACCCAGCAGCCAGAATTATACACAAGTCTGACCCAATTGAAGACGCGACCACACAGTCACAGATTCACTACTACAAATGAGGTTCACATTCGGTCCTTTTCAGTGGCTTTCTTTAAAAGAAACTTCTCGCCAACTACTCCATAACTGAATACAGAATACGCCACATGGAATTTTCATAAAGGCTGAAAGTTCAAACACGACTAAATTTCCAACAAAACACTCCTGAAACTCCAAACTTTCATTAAACTGTTCGTAACTATACCAGCGTTAGTCACAAAACGTATTAAACGCGAGGAACCCAATATTCCTTCCTTTTACACATAATGAGAATCATCACATTTAACATGTCCTTCCGCTTCCGAAGCTGGCGAGCGACTCCCCAGATATTGCCTCACTCACAGCATTTCCAAGTAGGTGTGCTTGGGAACTACTTAATTCTGATTGGTTGCTCAGTCTGACGGACCAATCAGAATGATCGTTTGAGACCATTCTCGCAGAAAAACTCGCCTAAGCCAATCACTGTTCAGAAAGTAATTTACGTCATCTCAAAATGCAAATACTAACAGAATGTTTAATATAACAAAACGAAAATAAAATTAATCTGTAAAATAATTTAGAAAATGATTGCACTTTAAACTCATATTCTGGCTGCCTTCTTACAAAAGCAGTGACACCTAGGAATACGTCATAAAAAAAAAGTTCAAATGTGAGAGAAACCTTATGGGACTTAACTGCTAAGGTCATCAGTCACTAAGCTTACACACTACTTAACCTAAATTATCCTAAGGACAAACACACACACTCATGCCCGAGGGAGGACTCGAACCTCCGCCGGGACCAGCAGCACAGTCCATGACTGCAACACCTGAGCCCGTTCGGCTAATCCCGCGCGGCAAATACGTCATCAGCAATGTGGGTAAAACACATCTTTCTCACATTACAATTACATAATGTTGTACATAATATAATATTGGAATTTTTAACATATGTCCCACATACTCACTCTCACTCATTCCCACATATTTACAGAACATAATCATAAACATATATTAACTTTTCCTGAATTTTAATCTACGAGATGAAAAGTAATTAAAGTTCTGATAATAAAAATCCAAATAAATTGATTGGCTACCTTGAGAACTCTGTTAATGATTCCAAATAATTATAAAGGTCAAACTGTTATTGTTCCTAACTGAATTTTTCACTCTGAGTGTCGGTTTGGGGGTTCTAGGTAATTTTCTGAATCTCCAAAACTATTATATGTGCATCTTTGAAATTTTTAGGAGATCTTCTTATGAATAACAAAAAATTATATACCAAGTTTGAACATAATCCGTTAATAGTTAGTATGTTTTATTTAGATTCGTAAGGGGTATGAATATACAGTCGTTCTAAGCGACACAGGAGCCCGTTCTCACGCTGGCTAGTAGCGACAGATGTGCTTATGAGTCATGGCTAAGACACAAGTTACAGACTCCTGTACGTTCACCGGGGCTCCACGCCTATGTATCTTACTGCAATAATGTTATCCCGTAATAACTTGCGGCATCACAGTAGGTAGTCGACACATCGAGCCGCTGTTGTAATGCTGTTCTGTTAATTTAGTATGCTGGGTTATTTTTCTTTTTGGAATAATGTAAATATATAATGTTTATAGGTTAATACATGCAAGTATGTTTGAGTGATAAGTTGATGTTTCGGTACGTTTCCTTCCGATTTGTTACCTAGTAACGGTACTGCGTCACGCCTAATTCAGTTCCTCAAGAAAAGTGGATGAGATAAACATCTGAACTGAAGCCATTGTAGAAGAGAAACGGTAAGTTTCCGTACTGCATTACTATTCAAAATATTATGTACTCTCTCCCCTCTACGTGTCCTAGAAGTTTGTATAGAGAATTTCCCCTTGGACTGTATAAATGATTGATGTTTGAGACTTGACAAGGTATCTGGACCCATGTAGTGTCATTTCATCACATCTTTGTCTGCGACGTATCGCTCCAGAATTAAATTCAAAATAATTCCTAGCCCGTGCTTCTGACTATTGTTTCGGATGTTTCCCTTGGTTTGAGCAAAACGATACCATTGCCTGGAGAAATTCTATAAAAAGTGTAGCCCTTGAACAAAGCGTAAGAACGAAAGAGGAAGAAGAAACGCGGGTTAACCTAAAAACACCGATTACTCACAGTTGTAAATAAATTTGAAACTGCAGATAGAAAAGGAAGAAAGAAATTTATCCAATGATGTGTATGGAAAAATAAATGTAATTAAGTGTTATCCATGTGTCATGATAGTCCAAAGAACCCATATTCTAGAAAGTCCTTGTGAATTAACTATGTTTCTGATGTTAAGGAAGAATGCTTTTACTTTTTTTCTGGAATTGAAAACTTACAGAAATATTTTCCTGTAGAGGTACTGAAACGTCCCCTTGGAAAAATTATCAATGACTTTGCTTAAAGTGACACACAATACTTTTAGCGCAATGCAATCTGACTTTCAGCAATTCCTACAAAAGAATCGCCCTGACTAACAATAACCTATAACTTTCATAGATTCTTACAAAAATCTTCGTTACTCGAACTACTGCAATACAGCGAGCGCCAATACTGCCAGCTAAATAAAAGTTTCTAACTACTGAAGGCACTAACTACTGATATGCATAGTTAGCAAATGAAAGATTTTGTTAGAGAACAAACAATGTGTTTACCCGCTACGCGCTGTTAACCTCCAGCTGCCCAACACAACAATAGCAAACAACAATGCAAACCAGCCACAGATTGCACACAGCACATCCAGTGATTTTCATACACAGCGCTACGTGGCGTTACCAATAAAAAAACCTAAACAGCCTACTTACAGTATGTACTGTTTCACAATATATTTACTAAACGTAATTGTGTGTTCTTTCATTTCATCTCCTTACTTGTGAAATAATTAAGAGAAGAACAATATGGGAATCTGGTATGAAGATTCTTTTGACCAAATGATTTTTGGTTGTCGTACTAGCGCGCAGGCAGCCATTGGTTTATATTTCGAAACATGAAGTATTTACGGGCTTCTCCCGTCAAGATGAGTGTATGAAATAGTTTCAATTAGTTTTGTGTAGTATTTGAACGTCACTCTCTTAAAGCCATGGTGATTACAATTGAAGTTACGTCAGAATAAATTTCAAATCTTAGGTTGTCAGTAATGATATCTTCGCTCAGTAACACTGAAATAACGTAGATGTACGTGTCAAAAAGGTGAAATTAATTTACGTTGAAATCCTTAGAAGTATTTCACCGTTAAAGTCAGGTCACAACAGGATATTATCATTGTGAAAGTTGCTGCAATGCAGCAATGTAGAAGGCTGTATCGTCTCTCTCTGTAGCATTGTTTTGTGCTGGCCTAAATTGTTCTTGGCAAGCTACGTATGTGGTATAGCTCGATCAGGATACGGTGGCTGATTCGCAATGACACGTTTCCATCCAAAGCACTGGGAGAGTTCATTCGTTTGTTCAGAGAGGGAGGCCGTCAAGAGTCTTCCACTTTACGGCTGGTCGACGATGACAGAATCGAAGTGCAGGCCCTGCAGTCTATCTCAAACAATTTTCCAGCAACTATTCGTTAAAAAAATTCATTTTTGCTTTACTTATAACTTTATATGCCAGGTTCGTGATGACGTACCCATAATTTTGTTAATGGTCATAGTTATTGTGGTATTTACATGTAAGTAAGACACTGCGTGAAACTTGGAAAAGTGTGCATTGGAAAAAGAGAGGTTGCGTTCATTGCATACGGCACAATATGTTTTTGCATATAAAACTTAACTAACATATTGAATTTTTGTTTAGACTCGGGTAGAGGTATTTATCTATCACCAGTCTCGACAAAATTGATCTGATATTGCGCAGTCATTTGCGATCGCACCGCGCCAGCGACAAATCCAGAGTGAAATATCCACAACATTCCTTATATTTCATGAACAGTTTTAGACATCGAAATGAAATTTTGGCAAACGATATCACGCAAAGAGGAAAGTATTTTGCCATATCGTTATTATGTAAAACTTCATTATCTACTGTTTTATTCTAATAATTACAAATTTTTCGGGGAAATGATCTAATTTTTAAAGGCTATCGATACGTGGTGAAACGAGAGATCCTATTGGTTTTGGAACAACATATGTGACGACATTACGCTTTTTTTGTAGCAATGATATGCTTTTTCATAAGCTGCTAACTTTATTTTTCCACAGTTCCTCACTTAATAAACTTAATAAATTACTCTTTCAGAATTCTCTTGCAGTTGCCTGCATAACATGTTTGTGAGGTGACTCTGTGTAAACTGCGCTATGATTTGCGAAAAGACGCAAATTTTTACATGGTAATGAGAAAAATGTGTAGAATTCACTGAAAATTCGCCACTCATGAAGCTGCTGTGAAAGTTACAAATGGTTCACAAGCCAGGCGAAAATAAATCACTGCATTTTCGATGGAATTCTTTTTAGATACTAAAGAAAGTAGAGGTTACCATGCAAGAATGGGCTTGGAGGAGCCCCCTTAATATTTACAAAAAATGTGAGCGTAGGCTTCAGTTCGAAACGCCACTTCTCCTCTAGCGCTTGCCATCTTCCCTATAGTGCTTTGTGCGACCCCCCACTATTGCCGCTCTCCCCACGCTTCCCCAGTCGGCTGCTCATCTAGCGGCCACGACATTTTGCGAGCACTATGTATACTGAGAGCATTTTTGTACTGGGAAACGAACTTTCAGAAAGAACTAATTTAATCTTGTTTTGACTTTGTGCCGTATTTAATTGTTTCCAGCATGTAAAACTAGCTGTTCATGTGAAATGCCATATGGAATATTATCGACGCCTTAAAGGAGAGGGGGACGACATAAAATGTTGGGAAAATGCTCCCAAATGGGATACCACTCCCCCAATTCCGTTCAAATTCAGGGATGAGGAATGAAAAATAGTAAAAGGATAAACCATCCACTCTACCTTAGTCCTTTCATATTTGGGAATAAGGAATGAAAATTAGTAAGAGTAAACCATCCGCCCTGCCTTTTGTGATAGGGAATGAAAAGTAACAAAAAACAATGCACGATATTACACTCGACCACATACTACAAATGGTTCAAATGGCTCTGAGCAGTATGGGACGTAAAACTTCTGAGTTTATCAGTCCCCTAGAACATAGATCTACTTTAACGTAACTAACCTAAGGACATCACACACATCAATGACCGAGGCAGGATTCGAACCTGCGATCGTGGCGGCTGCGCGGTTCCAGATTGTAGCGCCTATAGCCGCTCGGCCACTCTGGCCGGCCGCCCTCATACTACACATATGCTATCTGGGCCACCTGTTGGTTGACATTAACAAAGGGCATGTACACCCTTAGTCTTTTTGATGGCGTGAGTTCTGTTCAGGTTACTTGCAGTGACCTTTCAGAATGTTTGTGGAGGTAGATCAGTCTATTCCTACACAAGTACCAAAAGTAGAGAAGGTAGTGATGTTGGACTCTGGGGTCTGAAGCGAAGCTGTCGTTGTGACTCATCCTACCTGTGTTCCATTAGGTTCAGGTCGGGACCCTGGACAGGCCAGTCCCACCCCCTTCCCCTCCCCACCTCCCCTCATCCCCCCCCCCCACGGGGGCTCTTGCTTGGTTCTGAGAGATTAGTTTTAGAAGGGTTATCATTGTCAGGTCTGATCTGGTTTCACTAAGATCCATCGTATGATCTATATATTCTCCATGCTAATTTGGACGGTTTAAAAAATGATAGGGGGCGGTTTTTATGTTAACTTGGTCTAGCATTACTTCTAGTACCATTTTAGATATTTTGTTTTTAAATTTTTTGTATTTTTTATATTTTTATTGTTTTAATAATTTTTGCTATTATGGACTAGGACTTCCTTGGGGTTGTGGACGGAACTGGTAGTTCAGTTTCTTTAGCTTTAAGTAATTTTAATTCTTACTTCTTGTAATTGTAATGATTAATATTTCCTGTCTCCTGCACTGGATTGTTAACTAACACTGAGATCCATTGTGTTACTGCGATTCCATGGTACAGTCTGCGTGTCCTTTTAATTTGGTTTATACTTTTCTACCGCTAGATGTCGTGGTCTCCAACTAGCAATGGGGATGGAGCGTGCTTGGGTTCACAGTATTTTGCATGTGGCTAGCACTGCAAGGTGTAGTTCTATTTGACGTGTGCCAGTATATTTTAGTATGTTGACGTTCGGATCAGATGCCCATCTGCCATTTCATCCAAGGTTTGTCCGAGACACATTTTTACGCGAACTTGTACTTTGGAATTTGTCGCACATGAAGTATTAGTTTTGTATTACGTTGTTTAGTGCTTTTAGTTGTGTGGTTTTATTTTATATGCAGACGTTACCTGAAGGTATACCTCCAGGGTATGAAACCGGTCGTCATACAGTGAAAACAGAATAAACAGCTATTGTGGACTTGGGCTTTCAATCAGTTTTAATATAGACTATTTTACCATCTCCGAGTTTAAGTTGTGTGACTGTCCTTCACATTATGTACAAGGTTTCAACTGTGGCTGCCCGATGTATAAAGTTATCTGCATTTCAGGTAAGTTGTTGTCCACAAACTATTGACTCACAGATATTGCTTTATGACATGGTGCATTGTCATTCTCGTACGATCATCGCCTCATAACGGCTCCTCTGCGGTCGCAGCATACAGTGCTTTAAGATGTTATCATATTTTGCCATACTAAGAGGACAATATTGTAACCACGAAAAACACGACAATACCCTACTTCACTGTCTGCACTACGCATGTCGGTAGAAAATGTTCTCCAGGCAATCACCAAAACCAAACCCTTCCATCGGATTGCCACAGAGGGTAGCGTGGATCACCAATCGAAACCACTTGTTTCCAGTCATCAAATGTTCAGTGGTGTCGTTCTTCACGCCACCTCAAGCGTCTATTAGCAGTGACTACAGAAATGTGTGACTTAAGGCCATTATACTCCGTTCTTTTAACTTCTCGCGCAAAGTCATTCCGCTAGTTGGACCACTGGTAACACAATTAAACCGACCAGGGATATATTCCGCTGGTCTCAAGAGATTTCTTACAGGAACCCTCCCTATCCGTCACAGTGTAAGTAGGCTGTTAAGGTTTTTTTATTGGTAACGCCACATAGCGCTCTGTATGAAAAATCACTGGCTGTGCTGTGTGCAGTCAGTGGCTGGTTGGCATTGTTGTAATACTCGCCATTGTAGCGCTGGGCAGCTGGACGTTAGCGGCGCGTAGCGCTGGGCAGTTGGAGGTGAGCCGCCAACAGTGGTGGACGTGGGGAGAGAGATGGCGGAGTTTTGAAATTTGTAAGAATTGGTGTCACGAACTGATGTATATATATATTATGACTATTAACGTAAATACATTGTTTGTTCTCTATTAAAATCTTTCATTTGCTAACTATGCCTATCAGTAGTCAGTGCCTTCAGTAGTTTGAATCTTTTATTTAGCTGGCAGTAGTGGCGCTCGCTGTATTGCAGTAGCTTGAGTAACGAAGATTTGTGTGAGGTAAGTGATTTGCGAAACGTATAGGTTAATGTTAGTCAGGGCCATTCTTTCGTAGGGATTTTTGGAAGTCAGATTGCGTTGCGCTAAAAATATTGTGTGTCAGCTTAAGCACAGTCGTGTATAATTTTTCCAAGGGGACGTTTCAACAGCAAGAAGTCTGTTTGGCCTCGTTTTAGCTGTGGTTGTTCCTTCCCGTTTCGACTTCACAATAACATCGCCAAGAGTCCACTTTCGCATCTGTACTAAGTTTCAAATGTCTTTGACGCACTTTTTAATCAGGTGAAATCAGTTGACTTTAGTCCAATTAAAATTACTTGAAGGCTGACGTCTGTCAATTGCAGCGGCAGTGTTGCCACATTCGCTGCAGGTGACACTCAAACACGGCGGGCGACTTCACAAATGCTGTTAATGTGTAAGATTCAAATGGTTCAAATGGCTCTGAACACTATGGGACTTAACTTCTAAGGTCATCAGTCCCCTAGAACTTAGAACTATTTAAACCTAACTAACCTAAGGATATCACACACATCCATGCTCGAGGCAGGATTCGAACCTGCGACCGTAGCAGTCGTGCAGTTCCAGATTGAAGCGCCTATAACCGCTCGGTCGGCGTTAATGTGTAAGGCGTAGCAATGTTGGAAGCGGCCGCTACGAGGTGTGACGGAAATCGGAGACTAGTGACTGAACTGCGGCAAACGACGGGTTTTGTAGCCTTGAATATACACTCATGTTCTAAATTAACCACAATCTCGTGATGGCAGTGTATTCGAGAAAACATCGATCAGCAATCTGCGGAAGAAGTAAAATCACGATCGCTTTATTCAAAAAATGGTTCATATGGCTCTGCACACTATGGGACTTAACATCTGTGGTCATCAGTCCCCTAGAACTTAGAACTACTTAAGCCAAACTAACCTAAGGACATCACACAACACCCAGTCATCACGAGGCAGAGAAAATACATGACCCCGCCGGGAATTGAACCCGGGTCGACCGCTTTGTTCACGGTGTTTAAGGTTAACGTGTACGAGCAAACCCAAAAAAGGTGAAATTAATTGTGTGTTTGTCTGCATAGCCATCTGCTGCAACAAAATTTCACTGTTAGCGGTAAAATCGAACAGTAATTCTCGCTGTCGTTGGTTACCTGGCACTATCCTCACACTGGCTACACGGGACGCCGTGTTACCAACCAACGAGCAGTGCTGGTTCTCACTTGGCTGCGGATTACAGGCGACACAGGCAGTTCCGAAGGAAAAAAAAATGTGACAGGAAGAAAAATAAGAGGAAATAAAAAAAGTCGATACGATGGTGAAAATGACGTGACGAAATCTTAGGAGTTAAAAAATTACATTTAAAACTATTAACTGAATAAATTACAATCACAGTCTTCTGATTAGATTTAGAAAAATGCAAAAAATAATTCGCAGCATTCGAACGTCGAAATTTTTAGCTCCTAGTGGAAGTGAAATAACTAATTGTTGCGGCAGTTTGGCAAAGGCGGAACAGTTCGGAGGTGACGTGAGCGCTGTGATTGGAGGAAACCAGCTACAGCGCGTGAAGTGTCAACTGTCAAGAAATTTCAATAGGACTCTGATTCATGTTCGAAGCTACCGATCTCTCCTGACCGACCTTTCCTGCTGTTGTTGCCCCTCTAGACTCCCTGCTGCCTTTGATACTGGCGGATCCACGTCTCATGACATCTAGTGGTCCATTCCGTATTACGTAGTGAGCCGTGGCGGCTTCCGTAAGGGCGCGCGCTTCACCGTACTGGTGCGCGCCATCGACTCTGGCCCTCGTCGTATCATCTTCGCTGGGTCATGTGATCCCTCTGGAGGCATGTAATGGTGAGTGGTGTGTCGGACACGGACGGCTGTGCCTGAGTACTTGGCGTCTTGGCAATTGCGGCAAATTAAAATCGTTGACAGTTGGGCTGTGGCGCCCGCGTTTAACTGCAGCGTTGACCGTTGCTACCGGCGAGTTTAGTGGAACTGCTCTCGTCACGTGCCACCTGTTTACGACGTGCACCAGTCAGCTATGGTGTGCTAAATACGCCAAAATTTGTTTTGGACAACTTGTAGAAGCAGCGAGCAGTAGGGCAGTAATATCCGGTGCTTACGTGGAGTACTGAAGCTATTAGCCTGCTTGCCATTTGTTTGAAATTATCTATAAAGACTGTTTATTAAGTGCTTTACTTAAAGGCTGCCAATTCTGCTCGGTGTGAGCTGGCCAGGAATCCAATTTCTTATGTTTTTCATGACCCCTTTGGGGCTGTGCGGATGGCTGGATGTTGTGTGATGTACTTAGGTTAGTTAGGTTTAAGTAGTTCTAAGTTCTAGGGGACTGATGACCATAGATGTTAAGTCCCATAGTGCTCCGAGCCATTTGAACCATTTTTTGGGGCTGTGTGTCTCAATCTGGAGGTTTCTGTATGCGGCAAGCAATGTTTTGCATTGTTGTCTTGTACTTGAAATCATGGTTTATCATTAGTGACTATTTGAAACTACTGATTGTAATTTATTTTTCTTGTAGTCTTCGTGGCCCTCCCTGGGACGAGTTATTGGATTTGACATGTAACTAAAGTTGTGTCCGGTCAGTTTAAAGCTTTGTATTTGCACTCTCCGGGTTGTAGGTGTACAGTTTGAAAGCTCTGCATCAAAACAAATGTTCAGTTCCTGGTGCTGTTAAATGTGAAAAAAAAAAACAAGTGGCAATTATAAGAAGAGCAACGGCACCAAAAATTGAACATAAATGTGATATGTAGAAATCGTCCAAGCAACCTGCCACTGAATATGTCTTGCAGAGAATAAAGGAATAAAGGCGAAACGCATATGGCACGAAAATTGTTTTCTCTCACTTGCAGTCAGACGGTTCAAAAAGCAAAAATTATCAATATATAGTAATACTACACGCAGCTGAGGAAGACAGGACTACAAAAGTTGAAGATGTCAGATCCCTTAATCGGGAAGATAAGTTAGAAAGTTTAAAAAGGAATAGATTAAAGTTCAACATAGTGGGAATTAGTGAAGTTTGGTGGCAGGAGAAACAAGACTTATGGTCAGGTGAATACAGGGCTATAAATACAAAACCAAATAGGATTAATGTTGGAATAGGAGCGCGGGCAAGCTACTACGAACAGCATAGTGAAAGCATTATTGTAGTCAGGATAGACACGAAGCCCACGCCTGCCTCAGTAGTTCAAGTATATATGCCAACTAGCTCCGCAGATGACGAAGAGACTGAAGAAATGTATGATGAGATAAAACAAATTATTCAGACAGTGAAGGGAGACAAAAATTTAATCGTCATTGGGGACTGGAATTCGATAGTACGAAGAGGAAGAGAGGGAAAAGTAGTAGTTGAGTATGAACTGGGTATAAGGAATGAAAGAGGAAGCCACCTGGTAGCATTCTGCACAGAGCATAATTTAATCATAGCTAACACTTGGTTTATGAAGGTTGTATACGGGGAAGAGACCTGGAGACACAGGAAGGTTTCAGATGGATTATATAATGCAAGACAGTGATTTAGGAACGGGGTTTTAAATCGTAGGCCAGTTCCAGGCACAGATGTGGACTCTGAGCACAATCTATTGGTTATGAATTCTAGATTAAAACAGAAGAAACTGCACACAGGCAGGAATTCAATGAGATGGGACCGGGTTAAACTGCATGAACCAGAGGTTGTAGAGAGTTTGGGAGAGAGCATTAGGGAACGAATGACTAGAACGGAGGAAAGAAATACGGTAGAAGAAGAATGGGTAGCTGAGAGATCAAATAGTGAAGGCAGCAGAGGATCAAGTAGGTAAAAAATACGAGGGCTAATAGAAATCCTTGGATAACAGAAGAGATACTGAATTTAACTGATGAAAGGAGAAAATACAAAAATGCAATAAATGAAGCAGGGGAAAACGGAATAGAAACGTCTCAGAAAAGAGATCGAAAGGAAGTACAATATGGGTAATCAGGGTTGGCTAGAGGACAAATGCTGATGCAAAATTTTGCCAGGCGGCTTCCACTTTTATTCCTTTTCCCTAGTTCATACTTTTCTTCTCTTCCTTTTGATACTATCGAATTCCAGGACCACATGACTAGTGGTAAGACGGATACTGCCTACAGGAAAAATAAAGCAATGTATGGAGAAAAGAGTACAAGAGTGCCGCTTGCATGAATATAAAGAACTCGGATGCAAAACAATTTCTAAGCAAAGAAGGGAAGTCAGAAAGGTGGAGGAAGTATATAGAGGGTCTATACAGGACGATGTGCTTGAGGTCAATGTTATGGAGGTGAAAGAGGACGTAGATGAAGATGAAATGGGAGATATGAAAATGCGTAAGAAGTTTGACAGAGCACTGACCTAAGTCGAAACAAGGCCCCGAGAGTAGACAACATTCCATTAGAACTACTGATAGCCTGGGGAGAGCCAGCAACGACAAAAGTCTACCACCTGTTGAGCAAGATGTGTGAGACAGGTGAAATACACTCAGACTTCAAGAAGAATGTAATAATTCCAGTCCCAAAGAAGAAGGTGTTGACAGGTGTGAAAATTACCGAACTATCAGGTTAATAAGTCACGGCTGCAAAATACTAAAACGAATTCTTTACAGACGAACGGAAAAACTGGTAGAAGCCGACCTCGGAGAAGATCAGTGGCGATTCCGTAGAAATGCTGGAACACATGAGGCAATAATGACCCTACATCTTAGAACACAAGTAAAGGAAAGGCAAATCTACGTCTTTAGTATTTGTAGACTTAGAGAAAACTTCTGAAAATGTTGACTTGAATACTCTCTTTTAAATTCTGAAGGTGGCAGGGGTCTAATACATGGAGCGTAAGGCTATTTACAGTTTGTACAAAAACTAGATGACAGTTATAAGAGTCGAGGGCATGAAAGGGAAGCAGTGGTTGAGAAGGGAGTAGCCTATTCCCTACTTTGTTCAATCTATATATTGAACAAGAAGTAAAGGAAGCCTAAGAAATATTTGAAGTAGGAATTAAAATCCATGGAGAATAAGTAAAAACTTTGCCTGTAAGGGCGGTTGAATGGAATGGACAGTGTCTTGAAAGGAGGATATAGGATGAACATCAATGAAAGAAAACCGTGAATAATGGAATGTAGTCGAGTTAAGTCAGATGATGCTGAGTGAATTAGGTTAGGAAATGAGACACTTAAGATAGTGGATAAGTTTTTCTATTTGGGGAGCAAAATAACTGATGATGGTGGAAGTACAGAGGACGTAAAATGTATATTGGTTAATGCAAGGAAAACGTTTCTGAAGGAGGGTATAGATTTAAGTGTTATGAAACGTCCCCTTTGAAAAATTATACACGACTGTGCTTAAACTGACACACAATAGTTTTTAGCGCAACGCAATCTGACTTTCAATAATCCCTACAAGAGAATGGCCCTGACTAACATTAACCTATACGTTTCACAAATCACTTACCTCACAAAAATCTTGGTTACTCGAACTACTGCAATACAGCGAGCGCCACTACTGCCAGCTAAATAAAAGATTCAAACTACTGAAGGCACTAACTACTGATAGGCATAGTTAGCAAATGAAAGATTTTAATACAGAACAAACAATGTATTTACCTTAATAGTCATAATATATATATGAGTTCATGACACCAATTCTTACAAATTTCAAAACTCCGCCATCTCTCTCCCCACGTCCACCACTGCTGGCGGCTCACCTCCAACTGCACAACGCTACGCGCTGTTAGCATCTAGCTGCCGCTGCCGAACACGACAATGGCAGACAACAATGCAAACCAGCCACAGACTGCACGTGGCACAGCCAATGATTTTTATACAGAGCGCTACGTGGCGGCGGCATTACCAATAAAAAAACCTAAACAGCCTACATACATAGCCCCCATGCTCCCCACAAAAAAATTTACAAATTGTTTTGGGCAGTGGCCAATACAGATTTGAAAATTTTTTTCATAATTACAATGACAAAGAAATGAAATGCACACACTTATCGATAAAATGTTGGTCAAAAGCTAAAATTTTCTCACAGTCCATAAAGGCAGTTCTGATCGTTCATAAAAGTAAAATTGCAGTGTTTTTCTCAAAGTCTGAGTAGTATAAGAAAATGCACACAGAAGTAGTGGATTTCCATGCAGTCTTGAAGAAGTAGTGTTGTCCTTCCAACGGAACGACAGTGCTGACTCTTGAAATGCAGACAGGTAATGGGCCACAACAGAGCAAACCCACAGCAGAGTCAGTGGAAGTTTTGAAGAATATTGGTAGGTAGGTCAACATACAGTAGACTCATTGTAGTCCTGGTAGAGATTGCGGTATTTGTGGGCCATCAGAGGTGCAGACCCACTGCAGTCCTTGTGAGATAGCCAGTAGCCATCTGTTTGTGCAGGCGCACAATCACCATTGAAGAGTCTTGCGGATAATATAGCAAGTCCATAATCCACCACTTGTCCACTCACAAAGTTTTTGGAATTGTCCTTATAACCAGCAGTGCTGTTAACCAGACCCTTGCTGAATTATCAATACACTTGCAAACACTATCAGTCCCTACTTCTCACATTTTGTCCATATACTATGACCAACAGAAAGTTACTTAATTTGATGAACTGGTGTCAATTACAATTTTATAACATAAGAATACAATAACAAAGGTACAAAATATATCATTAAAGTACATAATATTACAGATAACATTTGCAGTAATACAGGCTTTACAAAAGAATCGAAATAGCAAATACATCAGTGTTACAAAAATTACGACGTAAGTACATACACAAAAGATCAGAATAACTTTTGAAACTCAACTTCACACATGAGCATTAGAACAAAACAGAATAAATATTGTGTAAACATCTTTACAAAGTAAATAACATGTTATTAATGCAAATTATATTTGAGGATAACAGTATTCCTCATCATAGTGAATGTAGCTTAGTATTAGAAAAATTCTGCAACATAATTCTTATCAGATAAACATATAAAGACAGGAAGAACATAAATACACAAGGGTACACAAACACATAGTGGGATAACACAAGGAAAGGGCAGGGTTTGTTTTACTGCAGTATATTGCAAACAAAACTTTCTTTACTTCTCGGAGATCTCCCTTCGTTCTTCATTATTTCCAAAAAGTCCTATCTATACCTGCTTTCTGTATTTTTCTCATATAACCTCTCAGTGCATTTCTTAAAATCCATCGCAACTCATTCTCTTATATAGGCTCCCCCCTCTTAAGCTAACTTAAATCTACTGAGCTCAGATGCTTAACAAAGGGACGAGGCAATGCAGCAGCACAAAACAATTAATACAAACAGGAATGAAAAAAAGGTGCAGGTAAGGAAAGCAAGCAGCAATAAATGTAATAACTTATATCTAAACATGACAAACCCACAAGCAGAAAAAATAGTACACTGAAGACAACAACGGAGATAAGGGAAATGTATATTCACTTCTTAATGTCTATGTAATCAAAATGGTGCACCACTACTTATTCAATGAAATAAATTACCAAGTAGTTGAGAAGAAAATTATGAATGCAGTTCCTGTGAAGGGCAATGTCTTTTTGGGCTCCCTCATTTTTTTGGAAGTATATCACGAAGTTATTCTTTACTGGGTCTGTAGGCATAAAATATTTATATTAGTACATCTATAAAATTTTACTTTAACCAATGCTGCAGGGCAGCTAGAAACTAGATATTCAACAAAATAGGCAAAGCAAGCGTGAAACGTCATTCAGAATACTGGCAAGTGATCTTTCAAGGAACACTAATTCTGGTCGTATGTAAAAGCTGTTAGTGGCACCACAATTAGTGTTCAGTCCATAATGAATGAGAAAGGAACTTAAATTGAAGGGATCAAAGCAAAAGCTGAAACGTCATTCGCTAGCCATAAGGCATTTCATAATGCAGTATACAATCTTCCAACCAGCAAGACAATAGACGTGAAATGTTTCTCATCATTTCATTTCAGTAAATATCATAAATTAAGAGCTCCACAGTGTAATCATATGTTTTCAAGTTTGGGCTTGACGTATTTGCGATGCTTTCTACAAAGGAATGAATGTCAATAGCGAGGATCATGGCCTCCTTTTTTTTTACCTGTGTCTCTGAAAGGCAAACACTAATGGCTTTCTTTTTGTCAGGTGGTTGTCGCGCAGCTGGGTGCCCACGACGCATTACGTGCAGGTGGTCACTTAACTGTCTTATCGAAATATTTACGACACCAGTTTCCGCTACAGTGGCAGTCTCATATAAAAAATATTTCATAGGTCAAAAATTTGCGTTATACATCTGTAGAAACAAAATCCTATTGATATAACAGTGTCCAAAAAATTTTCGTCGGCATTGTAATACATTCACGCATTTACATACATTTCATAACTCTTAAAGTACGATTCTCGGTTTCCGACATCCTTTTTCACAAACCAGAGTCCCTAACCACTACTCTTTATTCCTTACCTTATTCGTCGACACTTCTTCAATATTTCGTCATAACAGATACATAGCATAATCAAAAAACTCATATAGCATTAGCTTATTGACCATAAACATACCACAACAGCATAATACACATAGTTATCGTAATAATAACATAGTAACACCTCAGTCAAATCTCAAAATCGTCGTAGCTTCCTCCAATAATTTCAAAACCAAAAAAAAATTCTCTGCTCATGTCAAAAGTGTCATCTGCCTCAAACGTACTTTAAAAATTATGATCCCATACCAAATACATCATTCAAAGATTTCATAGTATCACAATGGTTCTGAAAAAATATGAACAGTTCACAAAGTACAGGCCAAATACAATTTCATAAGTATGAAGTTATCCAACGGTGCAATTACGTAAACATCTGTCACTGATGTAGTGAAATAAATGTTTGTCTCTCTCAGTTAAATGATCAGATAGCTGTGTAATTTATGTGTTAGAGAAATATGGTACCGATGTGTAAAGTTGTATAAGCAAATACCATATTAGCTAGGGCTCCTTGTGCTTGCCAAACACATGGTACACAAAGTAGACATGTACCCCCCTGAGGATTAATGTAATTATACCCTCAGGTGTTACAGATTACAGCAATGGAGTGAAATGTATCACGAAAAACTTTCTTTGTAATTCACCAATCTTGAAAAATAAATGGTTTAAGTACCAAATTAATTACTCAAATGCGTGCCATGTAGTACTAAATGTGAGTTTTGCTGTAAGATAATTCTGTGGAACTGTCGAACCTCCTCTGTAAGCAAAGTTCTGCAGAAGTCAATGTACTTACCTCATGATAAATAAAAGTGAAACGCTTTGTGTATAGACATCGTAGTTATTACGTACCTCACCGTGATCAAGAAAGTACTATAATGTAACGTATTGTTGTGCTACAGAAAAGGCTGTCTTATTATAGCTATGCCACAAAGTTACTACTAAAACCTGTTTTACTTTTCCAGGAGAATTCAGAAAAACTGTGCAGATATAAAACATATACACCGCAAAAGCAACAATGTAAATCGTGTCACATATTAGTAGGGTCGTGATATAATCGTGTAGCTATTAGAGAAACCAAATGCTAAGTCATCTTTAATCTCACCGAATGTACTTCAAATAAAGAATGTATTTTCAAGTAAACCAAAATGTTGCATTAAAATCTCATTAGCAGTACTGGTAAATGCAACTAACAAGCAAGAATGTACACACACAATAACACTGTGACGTCTGTTCACTATAACAATGCACTCGTACATACTGTCTAAATAAGTTCTCTAAGCTCTAGACTGGATAGTTAACTTCAAAACATTGTTGCATGTTAACAATTTTTTAGTCTGACAAAGCATACTATTAATGTAAAGTGAAAAGTTATATGGCAAAGGCAAAGTTAAAAAGCAGATTATCTTTCAGTAAACGGTTTTACATGTGAAATGTAGTGCAATCCTTTACTCTTCCTGGTGCTCAGAATTAACTCGAACGCAATTATCATGCGGTATACGTCGGTAAGGAATACTGGAATTTTTCTCAATGTTAGCGTCTATGTTATTTTTCTCTGAGCCAGTCGGCGCACGTGGCTGCCTGCTGTGTGTATCATTGTCTGTTTCTTTGTTGGCGCGCGTCGTTATTGGGATTTGGAGACCTAACTTTTGCAAATTCACCTTGACGAGAAGGCCCTGTCCTGTTTGAAGCTCGCCAGTTCTGATGCAATTCAGGTCCGTCGTTTTGTCGATAGTTTACATAGTTTCTTGTTCGTCGGTCATGTGGTGGAGAATTTCTCCCTGAATCGTAACTGCGCGCTGGGCCGTTGCGTCTAAAGTTATTCTGTCTCCCTTGATAATAATTGTTTTTGTTCCCATATTGTCTGTTTCTATGGTTATCTATGCCTTATTCATTACTACGGAAATGCGATCTTTCTCTGTAGCTATTACTACTCTGCCAACGGTTGTCATACGATTGGTGTCTGTTTTGGTCACGATTTACGTTGTACGAATAGCCTTGTCGTGTATTATTTCTGCCATCGCGGAATTGTGACAGGTGTGACCTGTAATTGTTGCGCTCCTGTTTTCGCGATTGTCAGTATCAATTTCCAGTTCTTGTAACAGTCCCTGAAAGGCTTCAATGTCGTCTTTGCATCGTCCTGCTAAAATAATCTATCGTAAATGTTCAGGCAATTTGATTAAGCAAATGCGGATGAGTTCTGAAGGGCTGTATGGGTTTGAAAGATACTGATTCTTATGTAACATGTCTTCAAAATATTTGACAAGACTGAAAAATTCAGATTGTTCGAAATGTTTCATCATTATGATGCTATGTTTTACTCGGTCTTGTGTAGCTTGAGACCAATATGCTGAGAGGAAGGCATGATAAAATTCTCCTTCACTATGCCAATCGTGAATGACCGATCGTATTCTTACAGCTGGTTCATTCTCCAAGTACCCACACATAAATTCTAATCTGTGCTCTAATGACCAGTTGGGAGGAAAACAATGAGAAAATTGATGGAGCCACGCTTGTGGATGAATGTCGTTGCCAGAATTCTTAAATGTTTTGAATTTACGTGCAGTAATGAACAGCTTATAGTCAAAATCATCGTGTCGGCGGGTAGCATATCGTTCATTGTTACATCGTGTCGGCAGTTCCATCTCAAAATTCGGTGCACCTTGCCAATTTCTTTCACAATTTCCGAAATGCCCTGTGTTAGTATTTTGTGGCTTTTCCGTATTTCTAAGTCCCTCTTCGCGTGTTGGAGCGCGAGTGTCCTCTGAAATATGTAATTATTGTATTACTTGTGACAACTCATCTTGTACTTCCCGGATTTCTCTTTTCTGTTCCGTATTAATTTGATTCTGATTTTGTTTGAATTTCGTAATTTGTTCGCACTCTTCTGTATCATTCAGATCATCATCTACCTTTGTAGATAAGTTTTCCTGAGTTCTTGCAAGTTGCGTAACCGAATCGGTGGATGCAACTGAGTCCATTTTAGCTTGCAAGGTGTCGTGATTTTCACGAACAATAGTTTGCAGTTCTTTTATGGCTGCTTCATGATTCTGTAATGCATTTTCATGCCGCGAAAAAATAGGTTGAAAATGCTCACAAATTTGTGTTTTTATGTCATTACAGATTTTTTGGCATTTCGATTCAATGTTATGTAACTCAGTAGTTAAATCGTCACGTGTTTGTTCAAGTGTGCTGTCTAACTTCCGAAGATTTTGTTCCCTTGTGTCTAACTGTTGCTGTGTTTGTCTCTGGAGTTGTTCCATTGTGTCTAACTTTTGAAGATTTTGTCCCATTTGTTTCTGATTTTGTTCAAGCGTTGTGTCTAACTTTTGTACCCTTTGTCCCATTTGTTGCATTAACTGTAATAACAGTGCACTGGTGTCTGAAACATGTTCCTTAGTGCTTTTCGGCAGTGCATTTGAACCGGCAATATTCGCATTTTGAAAAGCGGAAAATGTGTCTTGATTTATTTGAGAAAACGGTGAGGACGCAAAATCTGAATCTACAGTATTTGGAAGATTGTGTCCGGTCATTTCGGAATCCTGAGGCGAGCTGTTGCCTACCGATCGATCGATAATGCTTCCTTGTTCACTAATTGTTTCACTGCCCACACCATTATTGGCAGCCCGCTCCATTTCCCTATGCGCTATTACCAAATTACTACTTTGGACGTTAGTGAATTCATTCCATGGTGACGCTAACACACAGCTTTCGTCTTCACTGTCCTTTCTCAGTTTACTTTGGAGTCTAGTGTTACGTTTTTCACACGCCATTATTGTCACAATTTTTCACACGACAACACAGAAAAACACAATTTGAAGAACAAAAATAAGAGAACACATTAACATAGCACTGAAAATAATATCTAGTTAATTGCAAGCGCAGCTGCGAAATACTTCGTGCAAAACGACATGCATGCCACAACTATTTTACTGTACAAGAATGAAAGACTGCAGCTACAAAGGAAATTCTCTCTATGATTACGCGCTAGCAATAAACAAAAGCTACACTAATTGCACAATCTACAAGGAAAAAATCAGAATATTCCAGTGAGGTATCCTGGCAGGGTCGCCATTTGAAACATCCTCTTTGAAAAATTATACACGACTGTGCTTAAACCGACACACAATAGTTTTTAGCGCAACGCAATCTGACTTTCAATAATCCCTACAAGAGAATGGCCCTGACTAACATTAACCTATACGTTTCACAAATCACTTACCTCACAAAAATCTTGGTTACTCGAACTACTACAATTCAGCGAGCACCACTACTACCAGCTAAATAAAAGATTCAAACTACTGAAGGCACTAACTACTGATAGGCATAGTTAGCAAATGAAAGATTTTAATACAGAACAAACAATGTATTTACCTTAATAGTCATAATATATATATATATCAGTTCATGACACCAATTCTTACAAATTTCAAAACTCCGCCATCTCTCTCCCCACGTCCACCACTGCTGGCGGCTCACCTCCAACTGCGCAACGCTACGCGCTGTTAGCATCCAGCTGCCGCTGCCGAACACTACAATGGTAGACAACAATGCAAACCAGCCACATACTGCACACGGCACAGCCAGTGATTTTTATACAGAGCGCTACGTGGCGGCGGCGTTACCAATAAAAAAACCTAAACAGCCTACTTACAGTGTCATGAAGTCTTTACTGAAAGTTTTTGTATGGAGTGTAGTCATGTATGGAAGTGAAACATGGACGATAAACAGTTTAGACAAAAAGAGAATAGAAGCTTTCGAAATGCGGTTCTGCAGAAGAATGCTGAAGATTAGTTGGGTAGATCACGTAAGCAATGAGGAGGTACTGAACAGAACTGGGGAGAAGAGTATTTTATGACTAGAAGAAATAATCGGTCGGTAGAGCCGGCCAGTGTGGCCGAGCGGTTCTAAGCGCTACAGTCTGGAACCGCGCGACCCCTATGGTCGCAGGTTCGAATCCAGCCTCTAGGATGGGTGTATGTGATGTCCTTAGGTTAGTTAGGTTTCAGTAGTTCTGAGTTCTGGGGACTGATGCCCTCAGAAGTTAAGTCCCATAGTGCTCAGAGCCATTTGAACCATTAATCGGTTGGTAGGACATCAAGGGCATCAAGGGATCACCGATTTAGTATTGGAGGGCAGCGTGAAGGATAAAAATAGTGGAGGGAGACGAAGTCTGAATACACTAAGTAGACCAGAAGGATGTTGGTTGCAGAAGGTACTTGGAGATAAGGAAGGTTGTACAGGGTAGAGTAGCATGTAGAGCTGCTTGAAACCAGTGTCTCGACTGAAGACCACAACAACAAAAAGGCCGTTTTGTGCATGTGATGCAAGTGTTTGAGCATAGAGTCACTTGATTTCTTAAAAAAAGGGTTTAATTGTCATTATCATTTTAATTTGTTTTAGAGCTCGGTATTTTATTTAAGTACTTAACGTGACTAATGTGGAACAGGTTGAGGCCAGTCAGTGAAATACTACTGTTACTTTGGTTTTACATATGGGTAGCCGTTGGCACCCCTGTCGTATCTAGTCTATATAAGAGCAGAATAACCAGTGGTGATATATATATTTATTTATTTATTTATTTATGCATTTATTTTACCTGGCAAGATTAGGGCCTTCAGGCCCTCTCTTACACCTAACCAGGCATACTCAGATTGAACGAGTTACAGTTTCTACTTAACATTAAGGACATATAGCCTATTATGCAGTATTGATGTTAAAGAAAAAAATAGATATTATAACAGTAGTACAATGATAATTATAACAATAAAAAATAATTATAACACTCAATAATAATAATAATAATAATAATAGTAATAATAATAATAATAATAATAATAATAGTAATAATAATAATAATAATAATGACTATGTATATGAAAGTAAACATACTTTTCTTTTCTGAATGTCAGTCACATTGTTAGTTGGGAATTTTCTCGTTATGTTCTTGCAGCTTGTGAGTTATTCTCATCGAGCACAGACATAAGACGATAGAATGGGGTGAAAGAGATATATAAGAGGTAGATAGGTTAGAGGAAGAGAAATACGCATTTTACTGTTATTTGTTTAATGTTTGTTGAACTTATATTCAAGTCCTGTTGTGTGATTAGCCTACAGTTCTCATCTAGTTGTGGGGACAGAGTGACAACGCAGGTTTATTAAATTAGCTAACCGCTCATAGTTGGGCCACGATTGTGCACAAATAACATTTTTGGGGTACTGTTTGTAATTTGTTGTATAATGCAAATGTCCTTATATACGGCAAATTTAATTTAAAAATCTTAACTATTTGTCGGTATTTCTCAAGAATCTTGGTAACTGTCAGTTTACTCATGATTGAATTGTTACTAAATAAAAATATTTGTTTCAGAATGATAAATGACGCATCAAACTGGGCCACCCTTCTTCAAGTTTCCCTTAAAGTAATCTTGATCCTTGTTCTAGGTCTCACATAGTAAAGTCCGGATACTTTTGACAGAGTTGCGTACAGTACTGGTCGACAAACGCGACGTTTTCGAGGGGAGCCTGAACGATCCATCTCCTTCATGTTAATTTTAGCAAATAGAAGGAACATTTGTTCTAAAACCATTAAACATATTGCTCTGAAATTTGCACTACATGTTCAGTGAATATTTCTCTACAGAGTTATGATGCCATATTAAGAAATATTTATTGGTTTTTGATTAACAATTTTTTTAAACAGATGCTTATTTTTTCTCCTAAATTTTGCACTTTTTCTTCTATAACTCTTGAATTATGCAATATTTTTTTACAGTGTGTTATAAAAATGAAGGAAAAGATGTAAACAATGTTGTGTATAAATTTCATATATATACTGTTAGCAGTTTGTTTAGAAAATGTTCCTCAAAGACGAAAATTTTTAAGTTTTGGGAAACGGCTTCCAAAGTTTTTTAATACATTCGTGCCCCATATGATAGAGCATCAGCGTCCTCTTCATTTTCCAGTGTTAGTTTCCTTTTCACTGGTCTTTTCTTCCCTATTGCTGCATTTTGTAGGCTTTTGTCTCTTCTTCCTGCACCTCCTAGTCATCCTTCATTAATTAGGGGCATTGTGAAAATGGTGTTGTGTCCTGGTTGGAAACCTAAGCATTTCGGCATATCACATTTGATAGTGTTTCCTTCATTGTATGTTGCAACTGCATCATACACTCCAAAATGCAATGTTTTTATCTGTACACACACTCTTTTACGAAACCTAAGACAAATTAAATTATTTACCCTCTCATTTGGATTTTGTTTCTTCCTATGTAAACACTTTTCAAATGAACTTGGCTGTGAGAAATATCTGAATATGGGCTTAATTACCTCAATTACAGCATTTGCAAACTGTTTTTATGGGCATATTTCTTTCCTGATTGGTACTACCCATGAGTCAAAACCCGTGGTGCACAGTGCATGTTGTTGGTGCTCATCTGTTGATGCAGAATGCAAAAATAATGCCCATACTGCTCTCCTCATATGCTCAATGCTACAGGTTCGAGCAAAACTCTTAAAATACTTAAAATTGAACAGCTAAACAATACAAAGCAAACTCCACAACTCAACACACACGGTGAAACGTCCTCTTCGAAAAATTAATGAATTACTGTGCTCGTTAACCCCTTACGTTATTTGAACGTACTCAGACATTTCGCTCTTTACTTATTCTGATTAACACTAACTGAAACACAATATCTTAGCGCAACGCAATCTGGCTTTCAAAAATCACTACAAAAGAATGCCCCTGACTAACATTAACCTAAACTTTTCACAAATCACTTACCTCACAAAAATCTTCGTTACTCAAACTACTGCAATACAGCAAGCGCTAATACTGCCAGCTAAATAAAAGATTCAAACTACTGAAGGCACTAACTACTGATAGGCATAGTTAGCAAATGAAATATTTTGATAGAAAGCAAACAATGTATTTACCTTAATAGTGTTCAAAAGTCATAATATATATAGCAGTTCATGACATCCAGTCTTACAAATTTACTATCTCTGATGGACACACGTCCAGATCATCCCCTCTCAAAACACCGCCATCTCTCTCTCCACATCCACCACTGCTGGCGGCTCACCTTCAACTGCGCAACGCTACGCGCTGTTAACAGTCAACTGCTCAACACTACAATGGCGAATATTACTCCAACAATGGAAACCAACCACAGCCTTCACACAGCACAGTCAGTGATTTTCATACAGAGCGCTACGTGGCGTTACCAATATAAAAACCTAAACAGCCTACTTACAACGGTATAGCGTTTATCTCTGTGACAAGTGACTGTTCGTATGGGTAAACGCTACTCCATTAGCAGGTGAGAAACGCCGTCTGATCACATTAGTCATACAAAGTTGGAAAACAAAACACTGTCTAATTCCGGAAAGATACCCTGCTTGCAGTCAGCGAGCGGCGCCGTCAGAGGTGACACACCAAGTCGCTACAACCGTTTACGCGGCGCAAGTTTGCAGCAACAAAGAAGACACTTAGAATTCACTTAGAGGGGTGAAACTTGAATTGTGTTATCCAGAAAACTCCAAATAATTTTATTATGAAAAAAAGAAAAAACGTTAATTTTGTCGTTTCCATGGTTCCGGATCCCCTTAAAGAGAACGCTGGCAGGTTACTGCCGCGCTGGAGCAGCTCGCCCTACGTCGTATTGTTTGCAGCGCCTCTTAATTGGCGGCGCGTGCACTAGAGGCGTAGCTGAGCGCACAGTGGCGGAGAGGCACCGGTGACCCTCCCGCCCCGCGGCCGCGGCACTCAGCTGCCCCCCCCCCCCCCCTGCTCACCTCTGCGGCTGCTTTGCCCGCTCTCCCGCAGCTGCGGCCGCCCTCTACAGGGGCTCTGTCCGCCTGCCGGCCTCGGCGCGGCGGTGGCAGGGTAGAGTGGCGGCGTGGCCGGTTTGATGTCGGCGGACCATCACCAGAGCACCTCACTCACTACAGGAGGACCCTCCCAGCCGCAGGCCGTCCTGCCCGCAGCCGCTTTGAAGCTCTCGATCGCTCCGACGTGCACCGACAGCTGCCGCCTTTGTTATTTGCGAAGCACTCTCGCGTATGTGCCGCGTTTTCGTCTCAAATAGAAGCTAAAAATAGGTTTGAAAGCTGCACGAGCAACAAGCAACGGCCCACCTGCGTTCGGCTGGTGTTCGGATGACGTCCCTTGCTCGCAGTGTGCTGCGTGCGATCTTTGTTGCCTTGACTGCCGAATTTACGAAAGCGCTATTAAGGGTTCGATCGCAGCTACATGTTTGTGACAAGTAATAATACTCTCAGGTCACAAAAATCGTAGGACAGAGATATAGAAATATGCAGATGACGGTAGTACCGCGTACAAAAGTTGTAAATGGGCATTGCACTGGCGAAGCTCTCATTTGTACTCACAAGGGAAACTCCCCATCGCACCCCCCTCAGATTTAGTTATAAGTTGCCACAGTGGATAGACCTTGAAAAACTGAACACAGATCAATCGAGAAAACTGGAAGAAGTTGTGTGAAACTAGGAAAAAAATAAGCAAAATATACAAACTGAGTAGTCCATGCGAAAGATAGGCAACATAAAGGAGAGTGTGAGTTCAAGAGCGCCGTGGTCCCGTGGTTAGCGTGAGCAGCTGCCGAACGAGAGATCCTTGGTTCAAGTCTCCCCTCGAGTGAAAAGTTATGATCTGTCTGTTCGTTCATTGACGTCTCTGTTCACTGTAATAAGTTTAGTGTATGCGTTTTGCGACCGCACGGCAAAACCGTGCGATTAGTAGACGAAAGGACGTGCCTCTCCAATGGGAACCAAAAACATTTGATCTCAAGGTCATAGGTCAACCGATTCCTTCACAAGGAAATACGTCTGACATATTCTATACGACACTGGTGACGGCATGTGCGTCACATGACAGAAATATGTTGTCGACCCACCTAACTTGTAGACTTGGCGAATGGGTACAAAGATTCTTCTACCTTGCCCGATTTAGGTTTCCTTGTGGATGTGATAATCACTCCCAAAAAGTGATTAAAACATAAGAGTTTGTCACATCAACTGCAACAAATGAATGCAACAGTTTCACAGTCACACAGTTTCCCCTGTGTTCTGTCAAAAAATATGTTTTTAACGTTTTCAAATTTTTCCGTGTGTAGACCGTCAAATCCTTCATATGTCCAAGCAAATCTGAACATGTCCTATAATTTTGGAGATCGAAGTTGATTATGTGTGAGTGCCTGAACTTTGATAATTGACACACGATCACGTAAACAATACTGCTCTGTGTACCTGTGCAGATTCGCAAAATAATTGTCTGAAAATAAAGAGAGTAAATTTTTCACTCGAATTAAGACTTGAAGCCTGGCCCTCTCGTTCCGCAGCTGCTCACGCTTACCACGGGACCACGGCGCTCCTGAGCTCAAACTATGCTTGTAGTTGCGTATCTTGCACATGTAGTACTGAGTTTGTATATTTTGCTTATTTTTTCACAGTTCCACACAACTTCTTCCTGTTTTCTCGAGTGATTTGTGGTCAGTTATTCAAGGCTTATCCACTGTGCCAGCCTATAACTAAATCTGAGGGGGGTGCGATGGGGAGGTTCCCTTGTCAGCTGATTCATGTGAAAAAGTTCCCGGTGTGGTTATAGCAGCACGACGGGAATTAAGAGACTTTGAACGCAGGATGGTAGGTTCGAGTTAGAGGCATGGGACATGAAATTTCGAAACTCTTCAGTGAATTCAACATCCCGACATCCACAGTGTCAAGAGTTACGGCAGGAAAAAGGAATAAAAGTGAGATAGTGTTAATACTTTCATCCTTCTTTACCTCCTCTGCATTAATGCAGATGACGTGTCACTGAGCACATTTGTACTGTGCATGCAGTACACGTGAGATGCTTAGTTGTTTCCACTGCCCTGTGTGGAATACATAAGTTCTTGTACACTTCACTAACCTGCTGTCTTCGTGATGATGATGTCCCCAGCGCACAAAACAGCACGCAGGTCGTGGATTCTTTTTCTTGAAGCTGAAATTAACTTCGCAAGGAACTGCTGCTACGAATAAACTATAGCTCATTTGGGATGCCACTCGCGTTTTTATTGATATAGACTGGAGAAACTATTCTTGATCACAACGTATTGTACATATCTTTCCACAGTCATTATATATGGCCAAAATAACATGAAATACATCCTGCCACAGACAACATGTCTATCTACTGGAACCGTTAGAACTGGAGAATAAAATTACATGAATCAAATACTACTATTACAGACAATATGTCTGTACCTAGCGACGGTCGGAACTGTGGTAAATAAAATTGCATGAAAGAAATACTGCTACAACAGACAACATCTGTCTACTGGAACGGTCAGAACTGGAGGGACCGACTGCCCGAGACACTCCACGCGGCAAGCCAGCAAGGCGTGACCCGAACGCCACCTAAGTGCATCGGCATTAATATCATCAGTCTTTTGTTTTAGCAATACTTCAATTTTAATAATTTTGAAATGACTGATTGATAGCTGGCTGTTGAGAGATTTTAAAGAATGAAGTAATTTGGATGACAGGTTTAATTAATAATAGCAACTAAAGTTGAACGTTTTGGCGCCCTACCGCTGAACACAGCAGCCAATCACAGAGCAGCAGGACCATGCAGGCGGTCTTTCTCACGGGAATGCTACCGAATCTAACATCTGTCACCGGTACCTCATTTCAGATTGCGTCACCTCTATGCTTCTTGCATCTCCACTGCCCTGGGAATAGCTTCCTAGAGCCTAATATGATGGCTGAATAAGCCAGAAGTATTACAGAGTATGCCGAGAAAACCACATTACCTCTCACCACCGACAATGCAGTACCTGAGCGCCTTCACTTATCGACCAGGAGCAGCGGCGTTTGCGCAGAGTCTTCAGTGCTAATAACAAGCAGCACTGCCTGAAATAGCTGTAGAAATTAATGTGGGACCTACGACGAACGTATCCGTTAGGATAGTATGGTGAAATTTGGCATTAATGAGCTACGGCAGCAGACGACCAAAGCAAATGCCTTTGCTAACAGCACGATGACATCGCCCGCAGCGCCTCTCCTCGGCCATATCGGTTGGACCCTAGACGATTGACAAACTGTGGCCTGGCCAGATGAGTCCCGATTTCAGTTGGTAAGTGCTCATGGTAGGACTCGAGTGTGGCGCAGATCCCAAGAAGTCATGGACCCAATTTCTCAACAAGGCACTGTGCAAGCTGGAGGTGGCTTCATAGTGGTATGGGGTGTGTTTGCATGTAATGGACTGAGTATTCTGGTCCAACTCGACCTATCGTTGACTATAAATGATTAATGACCGGCTTCTTGGAGACTATTTGCAGCCGTCCATGGGCTTCATTCCCAAACAAAAGTGGAGTTTTATGGGTGACAATGCGCCATGCCACAGTTGTTCACGATTGGTTTGAAGAACATTGTGGACAAATCGAGCGAATGATTCGACTACCCAGCTCTTTCGACATGAATGCCATCGAGTATTTATAGCACACAATCGGGAAATCAGTTCTTGCACCAAACGCTGAATCGGCAGCACTTTCGCAATTTTGGGCGGCTATAGAGGGAGCATGACTCAGTGTTTCTGCAGGGGTCTTCCAACCATGTGTTGAGTCTATGCCGCGCTAAAGGAGGTCCGACACGATATTAGGAGGTGTCCTATTACTTTCCTCACCTTAGAGTAAATGAGGGCAGCACAACTGCGTTCAACTGGCTTTCGGGTCACGTGACGTCCCTCGCTCGCTGTGTGGTGATATCTTTGTTACATTGACCACCGAAATTAAGAAAGTTTACTAAGGTATAGATCACAGCTAAATATTTGTTACAAGTAATAATATAAACATCACCGCTATTCGTTTCACTTGAAGCAATTTACGTATTCCCTCGAAACTCGAGACATATTCCATTCGCGGCAATTTAAGCCCCGTTCTTAGGTCGCTGCCTAACGATGTATTTTAGCATGTATGTTTGTATTGAACTGGGGACCTAGAAACAACGGAGAGGCTTCGTTCCCACCGTAGCACTCGATGGTACACAACCCCACAACAGGCTACAGCAGTCCACTCACCAAAAATGTTCAAATGTGTGTGAAATCTTATAAGACATAACTGCTAAGGTCATCAGTCCCTAAGCTTACATACTACTTAACCTAAATTATCCGAAGGACAAACACACACATACCCATGCCCAAGAGAGAAATCGAGCCTCCGCCAGGACCAGCCGCACAGCCCATGACTGCAGCCCCTCAGACCTCTCGGCTAATCCCGCGTGGTCGCTGTCCACTCACGACATTTTTATACAGAGCACTACGTGGCGTTACCAATAAGAAAACCTAAACAGCCTACTTACATAGCCCCCATGCTTCCCACAAAAAAATTTACAAATTGTTTTGCACACTGGCCAATACATATTTGTTAGAATTTTTTGACAATTACAATAACAAAGAAATCAAACGCACACACTTATTGATACAATGTTAGTCAAAATCTGAAATTATCTCAATGTCCATAAAGAAAGTCCTGATCGTTCAACACAGTAAAATTGCTGTGTTTTTCTCAAGGTCTGAGCAGCAAAAGAAAATGCACACGGAAGTAGTGGATTTCCACACAGCCTTGAAGAAGGAGTGTTGTCCTTCCAACGGAAAGACAGTGGTGACTCTTGACATCCAGACAGGTAATGGTCCACAATAGAGAGAACCCACCACAGAGTCAGTCGAAGTTTTGAAGAATATTGGTAGGTAGGTCGTCACAGAGCAGACCCACAGTAGTCCTGGTAGAGATTACGGTATTGCACCAAAGGTGCAGACCCTCTGTAATCCTTGTAGAAATAATGGTATTGGTGGGCCATCAAAGATGCAGCCCCACTGTAATCGTTGTAGAGATGGCTAGCAGCCATCCGTTGTGACTGTGCAGGTGGACAATCACCATTGAAGAGACTTGCGGAGAATATAGCAAGTCCATAAACCTCCACTTGTGCACTCACAAAGTTTTTTTCTAATTGTCCTTAGAACCAGCAATGCTGTTAACCAGTACCTTGCTGAATTATTAACACACATCCAAACACTAACAGTCCCTACTGCTCACATACTTTGCATATATTATGACCAACAGAAACGGGTGCAGTGAAATAGTACTTAATTTGAAGAACAGGTGTCTATACAATTCTAAATTTACAACATAAGAATACAACTACAGAGATACAGAAAACATCATGAAAACATAATAATACAGATAACATTTGTAATAATACCGGCTTTCCAAAAGAACAGAAATAGATATATACATCAGTGTTACAGGAATTATGACATAAGTAAATGTATAAAATAATGAGAATAGTTTTCGAAACATTAATTTCACACATGAGCATTAAAACAAAGCAGAACAAATAATGTCTAAACATCTTTGCAAAGTAAATAACACATTATTAGAAAAATTCTACAACATACCTCTTATCAGATAAACACATAAAGACAGGAAGGACACAAATACACAAGGGTACACAAACACATAGAGGGATAACACAAAAGGAAAGGACAGGGTTTGTTTTACTGCAGTGTTTTGCATGGAGATCTTCCTTCGTTCATCATTATTCCCAAAAAGTCCTATCTAAGCCTGTTTTCTGTATTCTGTTCACATCCTCTTTCAAAAATAGTTTACTCAACTGTACACTACTTTTCTGGCCAAACCATTTTCTTATAGCATAGCTTCTCAATGCATTTCTTCCAATTCATCACAGTTAGATTCTTATATAGTCTACCCCCTCTTACGCTAACTTAAATCTACTGAGGTCAGATATACATACCAAGGGACAAGGCAATGTAGCAGCACATAACAAATTAACACAAAAAGCAATGACAAAAAATGCAAATTGGCAAAGCTGGTAGCAATAAATATAAATTAGCAAAGCAAATGCAACATTATAACTAATATGAGCCAATGTGCAGCAACAAGAAAAATAAATCAGTAGTAGAACTGGCTTAACAGAGTAATACAAAGCGAAATTCAGTAGCACTATTCCTGGCAAACAGCAGCAGCAAATGCAATAACTTATATCTAAACATGACAAAGCTCAAGCAGAAAAAATATTACACTAAAGATGGCCATATCTAATACCTATGTCACATCTTAACACTAGAGTGATGCACCACTATTACTTACTCTAGCAGACAAGTTACCAAATCGTAAAAAAATTATTTATGCGCTTCCTATGAAGGTAAATGTCTATTTATGTTCCCTCGTCTTCTTGGAAGTAGATCACAAATTATTATTATTTACTGGACCTATAGGCATAAAATATCTATATAAGTACATCTTTTAAATTTTATTTTAACTATTGCTGCGCCATATGGCATTTCATAAGGCAGTAAAAAAATCTCTCAACTAGCAAGACAATAGCAGTGAAATGTTTCTCATCGTTTCATTAGTCATTTCAGCAAATATCATAAATTAAGAGCTCCACAGTGTAATCATATGTTTTCAAGTTTGAGCGTGTCGTACTTGCGATGCTTTCTACAAAGAAATGTCAATAGCGAGGTTAATGGCCTCGCCTATTTTTTATTTTGTTTTTTACCCAATGGCTCATTCTCCAGGCAACTGGCACAGCTGCGTGCCACAACTCATTACGTCAAGGTGACTTAGCTTTCTTACCAAAATACGACAGCAGTTTGCGCTGCAGTGACAGTCTCATATCAAAATTTCAGAGGTCGAGAATTTGCGTTACAAATTAATAGAACAAACTCCTATAAATATAACAGTGTCCAAAAGAATTTCGCCAGCATTGTGATACATTCACGCATTTACATACATTTCATAACTCTTAAAGAACGATTCTTGGTTTCCAACATTTTTTTTCACAAACCAGAGTCCTTAACCACTACTCATTATTCCTTACCTTCTTACACATATACATAGTCGTCGACACTTCTTCAATATTTCATCATAGTAAATACGTAACATAATCAAATTCCTCATATAGCATCAGCTTATTGATCATAAACATACCTCAATAGCATAATACACATCGTCATCGTAATATCATAAAACCTCAGCCAAATCTCAAAAACGTCGTTGCTTTCTCCAATAATTTCAAAACCTTCAATAAAATCATCTGCCTCAAACGTACTTTAAAAATCATCATCCCATACCAGATACATCATTCAAAGCTCTCATAGTATCACAATGGTTCCGAAAAAAATATGAACAGTTCAAACAGTACAGACAAAATACAGATTCACAAGTGTAAAGTTATCCAACTGTGTAATTGCGTAAACATGTAACTTAAGTAGTAAAAAAATGTTTGTTTCTCTGTTAAATAATCAGATAGCTGTGTAATTCTATGTTAGAGAAATATGGTACCGATGTGTCAAAGTTGTGTAACCAAATACCCTATTAGCTAGGGCTCCTTGTGCTTGCCAAACACATGGTACACAAAGTAGGCGTGTACCCCCTGAGGATTAATGTAATTATATCCTCAGGTGTTACAGATTACAGCAATGGAATGAAATGTATCACGGAAAACTGTCTTTGTAATTCAAAAATCTTCAAAAATAAATGTTTTAAGTACAAAATCAATCACTCAAATACGTGAACTGTAGCGCTAAACTGTACGTCTTGTTGTAAAATAATCTCTGTCACTACTTAAAGGTAAAAATGTGCTAAGTGTAGTAATTATCGTCGTCTGTAAGCAAAGTTCTGTGGAAGTGAATGTACTTACCTCGTAATAAACAAAAGTGAAATGCTATGCGTATAGATATCGTAGTTATTACGTACAGTACCATGATCAACAAAGTACTATACTGTAGTGTATTGTTGTGCTACGAAAAAGGCTGTCTCATTGTAGCTACACCACAAAACTTACTACTAAAGCATGTTTTACTTTCCAGAATAATACATAAAAACTGTGCAGATATAAAACAGATACAACGCAAAAGCAACAATGTAAATTGTGTCACACATTAAACAATGTAAATTGTGTCACATATTAGTAGCGTCATGGTATAATCGCGTAGCTGTCAAAGAAACCAAATACTAAGTCATCTTTAATCTCACAGAAAGTGCTTCAAATAAAGAATGTCTTTTCAACTAAAGAAAAAATCTCATTAGCAGTATATCTTCTAAGTATGTGAGCCTTATGGTCGTTACGTAATCGTGCAACTAACAAGGAAGAATGTACAAATAAAAACACTGTGACGTCTGTTCACTATAACAATGCATTCGTAATTACTTGTCTAATTTCCCTAGGTTCTTGACTGTATAGTTAACTTTAAAACATAGTTGCATGTTAACAGTTTGTCAGTGTGACAAATTGTAGTAGTAGCGTGAAGTAAAAAATTTTATGGCAAAGACTAAGTTAATAAGCAGACGGTCTTACATGTGAAATGTGGTGCAACACTTTACTCTTCCTAGTACGCAGAGTTTCAACTTCAACAGAATTATCATGTGGTATATGGTACATCGGTAAAGAATACTCAAATTTGTTTCAAGTATACCGTCTATGTTATTTTTCTCTGAGCCAGGCGGCGCACGTAGCTGCCTGCGGTGCGAGTCATTGTCTGCTATCTCTTTGTTGGCGTGCGTCGTTATTGGGATTAGGAGACCCAACTTCTACAAATTCACCTTGCCGAGAGGGCCCAGCCCTGATTGAAGCCCACCAGTTCTGATGAAATTCAGGTATGTCGTTATGATTATATTGTCTGTCGTCATGTCGGTGGTTCCTATAGTTTCTTTCTTGTCGGTAAAGTGGTGGAGAATTTCTCCCTGAATCGTAACTCCGCGCTGAACTGTTGCGTCTGAAATTATTCTGTCTCCCTTGATAATAATAGTTCTGGTTACCATGTTGTCTGTTTCTATGGTTATCTCTGTGATAGTTATTACTATGGAAATGCGATCTTTCTCTGTAATTATTTTTACTCTGCCAACGGTTGTCATATGGGTGGTGTCTGTTTTGGTCACGATTTGTGTTGTGAGAATGGCGATTTCGTGTCCAGTTACTATTTCTTTCATCGCGGAATTGCGACGGATGTGATGTGTAATTGTGTTCCTGTTTTCGCGTCCCGCGATTGTCAGTGTCAATTTTTAATTCTTGTAAGACTCCCTGAAAAGCTTCAATGTCGTCTTTGCAACGTCCTGCCAAAATGATATGTCCTAAATGTTCAGGCAATTTGTTTAAGCAAATATGGATGAGTTCTGAGGGGCTGTATGGGTTTGAAAGATACTGATTCTTATGTAACACGTCTTAGAAATATTTGACAAGCCTGGAAAATTCAGATTGTTCGGAATGTTTCATCATTATGATGCTAAGTTTTACTCGCTCTTGTGTAGCTTGAGGACAATATGCTGAGAGGAAGGCATGATAAAATTCTCCTTTACTGTGACAATCGTGAATGACCAATCGCATTCTTTCACCTGGTTCATTCTCTAAGTAGCCACACATAAATTCTAATCTGTGCTATAATGACCAGTTGGGAGGAAAACAATGAGAAAATTGATGGAGCCACGCTTGTGGATGAATGTCGTTGCCAGAATTCTTAAATGTTTAGAATTTACGTGTCGTAATGAACAGCTTATAGTCAAAATCATCGTGTCGGTGAGTAGCATATCGGTCATTGTTACGTCGTGTCGTCGGTTCCATCTCAAAATTCGGTGCACCTTACCAATTTCTTTCATAATTTCCGAAATGCCCTGTGTCATTATTTTGTGCCTTTTCCGTATTTCTAAGTCCCTCTTCGCGTGTTGGAGCGCGAGTGTCCTCTGAAATATGTAATTATTGTATTACTTGTGCCAACTCATCTTGTACTTCCCGGATTTCTCTTTGGTGTCGCGTATTAATTTGATTCTGATTTTGTTTCAATTTCTTAATTTGTTCATACTCTTTTGTGTCAGTGATGGCTACAGGTCTTGTATCATTCAGATCATCATGTACCTTTGCAAATAATTTAGTGAACTGATCCGAAAGTACGGCTACTTTCTCCGATTGTGTACTTATTTCTTCAGTGTGTTTTTCTGAGCCACATTTCAGAGTGTCCATTTGTGTTGAAATCGTATCTACTGTGTCCTTTAAGTTTTCCTGAGTTTTTGCAAGTTGCGTAACCGAATCGGTACATGCAACTGAGTCAATTTAACCTGCAAGGTCTCATGATTTTCATGAGCAATAGTTTGCAGTTCTTTTATGGCTGATTCGTGATTCTGTAATGTATTTTGATGCCGCAAAAAATAGGTTGGAAATGCTCACAAATTTGTGTTTTTACGTCATTACAGACTTTTTGACATTTCGATTCGATTTTATGTAACTCAATAGTTAAATCTTCACGTGTTTGTTCAAATGTATGTTCCAATGAGTCTAACTTTTGAAGCTTTTGGTCCATTGTATCTAACTTTTCAAGTTTTTGCTGTGTTTGTCTCTGATTTTGTTCCATTTCTTGCATTAATTGCAATAACAATGTATTAGTGTCTGGAATCTGTTCCTCTATGCTTTTCGGCAGTGCATTTGCACCGGCAATATTACATTGTGACAAGCAGAAAGTGTGTCTTGACTGATTTGAAAAAACGCAGAGGACGCAATACCTGAATCTACAGTATTTGCAAGATTGTATCGTGTCATTTCGGATGCCTGAGGCGATATGTTGCCAACCGATCGATCGATAATGCTTCCCTGTTCACTAATTTTATCAATGTCTACACCATTATTTGCAGCCCGCTCCATTCCCCTATGCACAATTACCAAATTACTACTTTGCACATTAGTTAATTTATTACATGGTGGTGCTGAAACACAGCTACGCTCGTCATCACTATTATTTCTCAGTTTACTTTGGAGCATAGGGTTACGTTTTTCACACGCCATTATTGTCACAATATTTCACACGACAACACAGAAAAGCACAATTTGAAGAGCAAAATAAGAAAACACATTAACATAGCACTGAAAATAATATCTAGTTAATTGCAAGCGCAGCTGCGAAATATTTGGTGCAAATCTACATGCATGCCAAAACTGTTTTACTGTACAACAATGAAAAACTACCACTACAAACTACAACTATCAGTACAATTATGCACTAGCAATAAACAAAGGTTGCACTAATTACACAAACTACAAGAAAAAATCTGAAAATTCCAGTGAGGTATCATGGAAGGGTCGCCATATGAAACGCCCCTTAGAAAAATTATACATGACTGTGCTTAAACTGACACACAATATTTTTTTAGCGCAAACCAATCTGACTTTCAAACGTTAACCTACACCTTTCACAGGTCACTTGCCTCGCAAAACACTACTGCCAGCTAAATAAAAGATTCAAACTACTGATAGGCATAGTTAACAAATGAAAGATTTTGATAGACAACAAACAATATATTTACCTTAATAGCATTCAAAAGTCATTATATATATATATATATATATATATATATATATATATATATATATATCAGTTTATGACATCCATTCTTACAAATGTACTGTTTCTGATGGACACATGTCCAGATCATCCGCTCTCAAAACTCCGCCATTTCTCTCCCCACATCCACCACTGCTGGCGGAACTGCGCAATGCTACGCACTGTTAACAGCCAACTGCCCAACACTACAATGGCCAACAACAATGCGAACCAGCCAGAGACTGCACACAGCACAGCCAGTGATTTTCATACAGAGCGCTACGTGGCATTACCAATAAGAAAACCTAAACAGCCTACTTACAGACTGCACGGCTATCTGGGAGGGCATTGTCTTGTAAGATGGCAAGAACTATGCGCCTTACATGAAGTCATTAAAGATCACCTAACTCACGTTGATCGAACAATAGGGCTGAGCAAAAATGACTGACAAGGCACAATGCATCTTCTAGAGGGTAGAGTATGGATGTATTGGAATAATTAGTGTCGGGTGATGGTTTTAAAGTAATTCACACAACATGAAAACTTTGTGGAAACACATCGATTTACTGGAGGCTAGTTTATCCTAGAGAAGTTTTCAGCCTTGAACATGGCTGGCTGGGGAGTGGTGAAGGGAAGTGACAATAGGCAGTTTAGGGTGGCTCAGGCTCTGAGAAAGCAGTAACGGGGTGCAGCCTCCAGCTGCCTTAAGATGAGTGAGTGGGTGGTTGACCCCATGCAGGTGTACCAACAAGCAGACAGAGAACTTGTACCCTGTTGATAAATGACCGTCATCCAATTTTCAGTGAAACATGCGAGAAAGCCACGCAAAGTTATGGGGGAGCAGTCAACAGAGGCCAAAATATGCATGTTTTTGACCATAGCAACTTCATGCTGAATTCACAGTCCACAGAGCCTGAAGTAAATCAAGTGAAGAGCGACAGAATTAAATACGCTGGCCTCCGATGGGAACGTAGGACCATGGAATTTGAAGTACTCTCCTGGGAGTCGGAATTCCGGAAAAATTGGTATTTTGTGCAGATGCTAACCTTGATGGGTGGCCTGGGAGGAGCTAAATAGCAGAAGTTGAGAGTAAGGCAAATTTTGTGGAAATTTGTTCACTTCCCAGAGCAGTTGATCTGTTAGTCAATTAGCTGGGGTGAACACATGCCAAAATCAGATAAGTGACGGGTGGGGTATTACAGCCTAACCATACCCTCGGAGAAATCGTCATATTAGGAAATAAGGAACAGTTAATTGTGACAATAGGCGATTAAAATGTCATTGCTGATTGTTTCACTTGCAGAAATTTCACTTTTTGTTTTGTAATCTGACTGAAGTCACAAAATCTTACTTGTAAATAATAACGAATAATGAAAAACACGCTTCAAGAAAAACAAGACGATAATGGGGTATATTCGAATTGATATGAAATGATGCTGAGGAACACTTAAAGCAGTAGATAGGTTTGCTATTTGGGCAGCAAAATAGCTGATGGTGGTGGAAGTAGAGAGGATATAAAATATAGACTGGCAATGGCAAGAAAAGCATTTCTGAAGAAGAGAAATTAGTTATCATCACATTTAGATTCAGGTGTTAGGAAGTCTTTCCTACAAGTATTAGTCTGGAGCGTAGCCACATATGGAAGTGAAACAGTATGATAAACAGTTTAGATAAGAAGAGAATGATTTTTGATTTTTGGTGCTATAGAAGAATGCTGTAGATTAGATAGGTAGAACATGTGACTAACGAGGAGATACTGAATAGAATTGGGGAGACAAGAAAGTTGTGGCACAACTTGAGTAAAATAATGGGTAGGTTGATAGGACACATTCTGAGACACCATGGGATTAACGTGTTCGTAGTAGTGTGTGCGTAAATATTGTAGAGGGAGATCAAGAGGTGAATACAATAAGCAGATTCAAAGGGATGTAGACTGCAGTAGTTATTAGGAGATGAAGAGGCTTGCACAAAATAGAATAGCATGGCGAGCTGCATCAAACGAATCGTCGGTTTTGACTGAAAACCACAGCAACTTCTCGTCCAGAAATAAGAATGGGCCAGAATGTGTTACATACGCGGAGATAAAAAACAATACAAAAAAAAAACTGCATACTCCGAGACGCCAACGTACTTCTATCGACTCACCAACTGCACGTCTCTAACCACAATGATCACATGAAACTCTGAGTATTATTGTCATTTATCTTACGGTCTCCTGAAGGCATATACAGCCATCTCTCATTAAATGACATTTAATTATAACAAATCATACCAAGAGTGATGTGTCTATGATAAATCTCCACTGATTCACTATCCTGAAACGGCATGCTGTCATAAAACGCTAGACGAAAAGAACAAAATACGACAAATTTAATATGGCGTCTCAAAAGTAACGAGTATAGGACGTCGGGAGATCGTTTTCCGATTTCAGCTGAGTGCCAGACGCACGCCATTGTACGTTCTCAATTTAGGCACTTGTGTAAAGTGCAGGGGTCAGAGAGCTTTATCCATATTGTGTCAGAAAAGTTGCATTACTGTGCATGTACAGCACTGAACATTTTTCGAGCCCCTGGAGCTCTCGACACTGCTTGAATGCGTGTTCTATCTGTTTTGTTGCTCGGTCACCTGTAGCGCAAGTTGTCAACAGCAAGTTTACTGTTTGAGCCAGGCTGAATTCCATCGTTCAAAAACTAAAATTCCATTTTTTGTATTGCAATTTACGCACTAAGAAAATGGCGTGCTTAGGTACACCGACGCCTGTGAAGTCTACCAAAAGGACGTCGTCGTTTGTGTGACTTTAAACAGCTAAAATCGGGAAATACGATGCTGGTGTCTCAACGTACTACGTCCAGTCTATTTCAGTTCCGAATCAAGCTACTTTCTTGTCTTCTGTATGGCGAGTCTTTCTCTTGCACTTATAGAATAGGCATAAAATGCCTCCTAGAAAGCACTAAGATCAAGTAGACTGTTTTAGCAGAGCGTAGAGTAGTGTATCGTTATTTCTCTTTTAGTTGTCCGAATCATTTTCAGAGGAGCAATGCAAAACATAATATACACAGTAAGCATAGTATGATATGAGAGATGTGATGGATGACAGTGACGTAGTGTGATTTAAATTCGTGTATACTGCCCAACGAAAAATGTGAAGCACCCAGAAGACACGACAGTCTAGCTTTGTGATCGTATACACCATCGGCGTGTAGGTAAGCAATTAGAGTACCAGTTCTCTACGACAGGTAAAACGGCCACCACAGTTAACTGGTGATGTCCGTATTCAGTGTTGCTACCTGGACTAGTAGGGTATATATAAGGTGCGTGAACAGCGTGAGGTGTCCACTGGTCACTGTGAAGATGCTGCATAGTAATGCGAGAAAGCTTTATCAGCCTCTGACGGAATTTGAAAGGGGCTTCATTGTGAGACTCCAATCGGCCGTCTAGTCGAATCGTACAATACCCGGCTTCAGATGTGACAGTGGCCCGATGTTGGACTGCATCGTAATATAAGGGCAGGCGTAGTCGTCGTCAAGGTTCCAATCACCACGCTGACACAACAAGGAAGGGGCGCCGTACAGTGCACCAAAAACACTGAAACTGCTTCACACGTGCGCCTGCCATCCGGGAGCTGGTAACGGACTACCAGTAACATTTTTCGTCATCCCGAACCAGTGGTATGAGACGGGCGGTAGACGCACTAGGAGATGAGCATCCCATGTGTAGGATGGCGTTAGTGGCTTGACCGGGAAGCATGGATTACTGATGGATGGGGTCGCACTGTCTCAGGTAAACTTGGAGTTTACCTGAGAGCCCGAGGCCCACCGACCGTTGGCTGGAGTGAGGAGGCACGCGTCTGTGGTTTGAGCTAAGTGCAGCTATTGACATGGTACACATGTACCGTGTATTTTATATTTTATATTTTATGAGAGTCTTTCGCCCTTTTGGGCGTTCTGTATTGATGTTGGACCGTGCCTCTTTTGGCAGTTAGTAGTTTTAGTGTGTTCCGAAGAAGGCGAGGTTATCTGCGCCGAAACGTAGGTCAACATCCGGTTTCTATTTGCAATCGAGGTGGATTCTTTATAACTATTAAAAATGTTATTCGTTTTTTCCAACTTAACGGATTTGTACACATATTCAGACAACTGCTTAATGTGGTCAGTACGGGGTGTGACCATCTCTGGCAGCAACAAAGACCAGACAACGACGGGGTATGCTGTGTATGACGTCATCAATCTCATGTTGAGGCAATAACACCCATTCTTCCTGCAGCGACGCTCTTAAGTCTTGGAGAGTGGCTGGTGGATGCTGACGAGATGCAACCCGCCCCCCTAGTGCACCACAGACGTGCTCCATGGGATTCAAATCGAGAGAGCGAGCAGGCGACGCCATGCGCACAATATCTTCTTTTTCCAAGAAAACCAGCCACCCATGCTCTTTGAGGTCGAGCATTATCGTCCATCAGTACGAAGTCTGGGTCCACAGCAACTGCAACAACTGCGCACGAGTTCCCAAGACGACATCACAATGCCTGACAACAGCTAAACTTTGCCGATTCAACCGTACAATTTCGTAAAGAGGTGTTCGAGTAGTCAACATAATGCTCGCCCACACTATTAGGGATAGTCCTCAATATCAACCTCTTGAGAGGTGGCATGCCTTTAGATGCACACGGTGACTTGCCCCCTCTCATATTTACACTCCTGGAAATTGAAATAAGAACACCGTGAATTCATTGTCCCAGGAAAGGGAAACTTTATTGACACATTCCTGTGGTCAGATACATCACATGATCACACTGACAGAACCACAGGCACATAGACACAGGCAACAGAGCATGCACAATGTCGGAACCAGTACAGTGTATATCCACCTTTCGCAGCAATGCAGGCTGCTATTCTCCCATGGAGACGATCGTAGAGATGCTGGATGTAGTCCTGTGGAACGGCTTGCCATGCCATTTCCACCTGGCGCCTCAGTTGGACCAGCGTTCGTGCTGGACGTGCAGACCGCGTGAGACGACGCTTCATCCAGTCCCAAACATGCTCAATGGGGGACAGATCCGGAGATCTTGCTGGCCAGGGTAGTTGACTAACACCTTCTAGAGCACGTTGGGTGGCACGCGATATATGCGGACGTGCATTGTCCTGTTGGAACAGCAAGTTCCCTTGCCGGTCTAGGAATGGTAGAAGGATGGGTTCGATGACGGTTTGGATGTACCGTGCACTATTCAGTGTCCCCTCGACGATCACCAGAGGTGTACAGCCAGTGCAGGAGATCGCTCCCCACACCATGATGCCGGGTGTTGGCCCTGTGTGCCTCGGTTGTATGCAGTCCTGATTGTGGCGCTCACCTGCACGGCGCCAAACACGCATAAGACCATCATTGGCACCAAGGCAGAAGCGACTCTCATCGCTGAAGACGACACGTCTCCATTCGTCCCTCCATTCACGCATGTCGCGACACCACTGGAGACGGGCTGCACGATGTTGGGGCGTGAGCGGAAGACGGCCTAACGGTGTGCGGGACCGTAGCCCAGCTTCATGGAGACGGTTGCGAATGGTCCTCGCCGATACCCCAGGAGCAACAGTGTCCCTAATTTGCTGGGAAGTTTCGGTGCGGTCCCCTACGGCACTGCGTAGGATCCTACTGTCTTGACGTACATCTGTGCGTCGCTGCGGTCCGGTCCCAGGTCGACGGGCACGTGCATCTTCCGCCGACCATCTGGCAACAACATCGATGTACTGTGGAGATCTCACGCCCCACGTGTTGAGCAATTCGGCGGTACGTCCACCCGGCCTCCCGCATGCCCACTATACACCCTCACTCAAAGTCCGTCAACTGCACATACGGTTCACGTCCACTCTGTCGCGGCATGCTACCAGTGTTAAAGACTGCGATGGAGCTCCGTATGCCACGGCAAACTGGCTGACACTGACGGCGGCGGTGCACAAATGCTGCGCAGCTAGCGCCATTCGACGGCCAACACCGCGGTTCCTGGTGTGTCCGCTGTGCCGTGCGTGTGATCATTGCTTGTACAGCCGTCTCGCAGTGTCCGGAGCAAGTATGGTGGGTCTGACACACCGGTGTCAATGTGTTGTTTTTTCCATTTCCAGGAGTGTATATCTTACTCTGAGTATTTAGATTTGGGGAAGTATGGCCGAGTATTGTCATTACAAGACTAGTATTGAGAACTCAGAAGATATGAATATTTTCCTCTCTAATTGCCTGTGGTGAAAAGTTGCTATTGCTTCACACGCAGACTTCCCACACAACGTCTCTCGTCACCCGGGTGGTCCGGTGACAGGCGGCTTCTGCTGAACTTCAAAGGGTTATGCCGACGGGTGTGAGGGAGTCGAGTGGATGTTTTCCAGACGCCGACATTGTCATAAGAGTGGGCCTGAAGGAGTGGCTGAGGCTAGAGATTCCGTTACTTCTCAGAAACTTAGTGAAAACACTTTCTGACGGGCTACCAGCGAGGCATGGGAATGACTTGTGTTCCCAGGCAGTCTTGGCGGACAAATTCCCGCGTTTTATGCAAAATTGTAACTGTGATATTGGCTTGCTCAGGGGAGAGCTCCGTGACGTAGCAAAATCGGCGCAGAAATCGGTGCCAAGTATCTCGATTGGTGGAATAGTAGTGCTTCGGCAATAGAGTGGAATTTTCCGTCGGTTTTTGAGTTGCTGATTGGCACGTTTAACCACGGCCACTGTCGTAGCGGCGGGAATGTTCTGTGATCGGCTTGTAAGGGTGCTCTTGAGGAGGGTCGGCTCTCGCCTTTCGGTCGGAGTAGATTACAAGACTGAGCTCTCGCTGCTCTGGACAGTTTGCCTCTCATTCGCTGTCTAATATACTTTCATTTAATTGTAGCTATTTGACGAAGTTGCTGAACTTTCGACTTTAATGTAGCTTTCTGAGTACAGTTGGAAATTGAGCGTTCTGCGTACAAGCGGCCTATGTTGTCCGTCTTAAGCACTTTTGGCTAAAGTTGACTGTATCGGAGTTAGTGTGCGACTGCGCTTGTTAAAATCAATCACTGTATCGTCAGTGATTATATAGCGAGCCTACTTCGCATTTGTGTTGCTAGGAAGTCTTTAGTCTGGAACAACCAGACCAGGATAATTTGTTTCGGGCCATACTCGCGACATTATCATCACCACGATGGGACGTCGAAGGAACCAGCCATCGCCTCCAGTATGCCAGATCGTGACCTTGCAGTTAAGAAGACAGCTTGGTAATGTATGTCTGCGTCACCGGCAGATTAGGTAATTTAGCTATGTGACAATCAGAGCTCAGCAGAGCGAGCATGTTCCCGTCTTTTCTAACGTTGTTCTGTCTTGGGTGTTCATTGTCTGAGTTCTCACTACAGTTTTTTTTTTTTTTGTCATCAGTCTACTGACTGGTCTGATGCGGCCCGCCACGAATTCCTTTCCAGTGCTAACTTCTTCATCTCAGAGCAGCACTTGCAACCTACGTCCTCAATTATTTGCTTGACATATTCCAATCTCTGTCTTCCTCTACAGTTTTTGCCCTCTACAGCTCCCTCTAGTACCATGGAAGTCATTCCCTCATGTCTTAGCAGATGTCCTATCATCCTGTCCCTTCTCCTTATCAGTGTTTTCCACATATTCCTTTCCTCTCCGATTCTGCGAAGAACCTCCTCATTCCTTACCTTATCAGTCCACCTAATTTTCAACATTCGTCTATAGCACCACATCTCAAATGCTTCGATTCTCTTCTGTTCCGGTTTTCCCGAAGTCCATGTTTCACTGCCATGCAATGCTGTACTCCAGACGTACATCCTCAGAAATTTCTTCCTCAAATTAAAGCCGGTATTTGATATTAGTAGAATTCTCTTGGCCAGAAATGCCTTTTTTGCCATAGCGAGTCTGTTTTTGATGTCCTCCTTGCTCTGTCCGTCATTGGTTATTTTACTGCCTAGGTAGCAGAATTCCTTAACTTCATTGACTTCGTGACCATCAATCCTGATGTTATGTTTCTCGCTGTTCTCATTTCTACTACTTCTCATTACCTTCGTCTTTCTCCGATTTACTCTCAAACCATACTGTGTACTCATTAGACTGTTCATTCCGTTCAGCAGATCATTTAATTCTTCTTCACTTTCACTCAGGATAGCAATGTCATCAGCGAATCGTATCATTGATATCCTTTCACCTTGTATTTTAATTCCACTCCTGAACCTTTCTTTTATTTCCATCATTGCTTCCTCGATGTACAGATTTAAGAGTAGGGGCGAAAGGCTACAGCCTTGTCTTACCCCTTCTTAATACGAGCACTTCGTTCTTGATCATCCACTCTTATTATTCCCCCTTGGTTGTTGTACATATTGTATATGACCCGTCTCTCCCTATAGCTTACCCCTACCTTTTTCAGAATCTTGAACAGCTTGCACCATTTTATATTGTCGAACGCTTTTTCCATGTCGACAAACCTATGAACGTGTCTTGATTTTTCTTTAGCCTTGCTTCCATTATTAGCCGTAACGTCAGAATTGCCTCTCTCGTGCCTTTACTTTTCCTAAAGCCAAACTGATCGTCACCTAGCGCATTCTCAAGTTTCTTTTCCATTCTTCTCTATATTATTCTTGTAAGCAGCTTCGATGCATGAGCTGTTGAGCTGATTGTGTGATAATTCTCGCACTTGACAGCTCTTGCCGTCTTCGGAATTGTGTGGATGATGCTTTTCCGAAAGTCAGATGGTATGTCGCCAGACTCATATATTTTACACACCAACGTGAATAGTCGTTTTGTTGCCACTTCCTCCAATTATTTTAGAAATTCTGATGGAATGTTATCTATCCCTTCTGCCTTATTTGACCGTAAGTCCTCCAAAGCTGTTTTAAATTCCGATTCTAATACTGGATCCCCTATCTCTTCTAAATCGACTCCTGTTTCTTCTTCTATCACATCAGACAAATCTTCACCCTCATAGAGGCTTTCAATGTATTCTTTCCACCTATCTGCTCTCTCCTCTGCATTTAACAGAGGAATTCCCGTTGCACTCTTAATGTTACCACCGTTGCTTTTAATGTCACCAAAGGTTGTTTTGTCTTTCCTGTATGCTGAGTCTGTCCTTCCGACAATCATATATTTTTCGATGTCTTCACATTTTTCCTGCAGCCATTTCGTCTTAGCTTCCCTGCACTTCCTATTTATTTCATTCCTCAGCGACTTGTATTCCTGTATTTCTGATTTTCCCAGAACATGTTTGTACTTCCTCCTTTCATCAATCAAGTGAAGTATGTCTTCTGTTACCCATGGTTTCTTCGCAGCTACCTTCTTTGTACCTATGTTTTCCTTCCCAACTTCTGTGATGGCCCTTTTTAGAGACGTCCATTCCTCTTCAACTGTGTTGCCTACTGGGCTATTCCTTATTGCTGTATCTATAGTGTTAGAGAACTTCAAACGTATCTCGTCATTCCTTAGAACTTCCGTATTCCACTTCTTAGCGTATTGATTCTCCTGAATAATGTCTTGAACTTCAGCCTACTCTTCATCACTACTATATTGTGATCTGAGTCTATATCTGCTCCTGGGTACGCCTTACAATCCAGTATCTGATTTCGGAATCTCTGTCTGACCATGATGCAATGTAATTGAAATCTTCCCGTATCTCCCGGCCTTTTCCAAGTATACCTCCTCCTCTTATGATTCTTGAACACGGTATTCGCTATTACTAGCTGAAACTTGTTACAGAACTCAATTAGTCTTTCTCCTCTTTCATTCATTGTCCCAAGCCCATATTCTCCTGTAACCTTTTCTTCTACTCCTTCCCCTACAACTGCATTCCAGTCGCCCATGACTATTAGATTTTCGTCCCCCTTTACATACTGCATTACCCTTTCAATATCCTCATACACTTTGTCTATCTGTTCATCTTCAGCTTGCGACGTCGGCATGTATACCTGAACTATCGTTGTCGGTGTTGGTCTGCTGTTGATTCTGATTACAACAACCCGGTCACTGAACTGTTCACAGTAACACACCCTCTGCCCTACCTTCCTATTCATAACGAATCCTATACCTGTTATACCATTTTCTGCTGCTGTTGATATTACCCGATACTCATCTGACCAGAAATCCACTTCACTTCACTGACCCCTACAATATCTAGATTGAGCCTTTGCATTTCCCTTTTCAGATTTTCTAGTTTCGCTACAGTAGCATCAATTAATGTTGGGGTGGTTGGGTGTTTCTCTTAAGATTTGAGTTGCAAGGAATTGGCTCCACATACCACATGGTCATAAATGTCGGCCGGCCTGTGTGGCAGAGCGTTTCTAGGCGCTTCAGTGTGGAACCGCGCGTCAGCTACGGTCGCAGGTTCGAATCCTGCCTCTGGCATTGATGTGTGTGATGTCCTTAGGTTCTCAGAGCCATTTGAACTATAAATGTCACAATCTAGTTTATGTACAAATTCATCTTCACAGCATTTATATGAGTATCCTATTTGAGGTACTGTAAATGTTTCATGTGTTTTGTTTATTTTTTGAGTTTGGTCATAATAAACCAAATTGTTATTTTGGACAGACCTTCCATTCTGTTGATCGGTAGAGCAACCCTTTCATTTCTCACTAGATTAATGAAACTTTCCTTTATCAAATTAATTTCTATTATATTAAATTATTGCAGGTGCCAAACACTTTTGTACTCCACTTGCAGGGTCGATTACAGTCAGTTCGCGTTTCTTCTTAATCCATGTGCAACAGCAAAAGTCGGAGTTAGAAAACGGGGGGGAGCTTAAAGCATTATTTCCATATGAAGATTCAAGAAGAATTTAGTGTTAAAAACACTATTAGCCCAGGCACCTCGGACTCTTTCCACATTGTTTGGGTACCGAAATCGTTTTCGATGTTACCTCCGGATGTTAATCAGCCGAGAATCACTCTCCAGACAAAATCGGGACTGATCTGTGAAGATACGTCAGAGGTACACATACAGCAGGTCTCCGACACCAAGGGCCACTCATACAAAGCCTTCTGTATGCCGTTTACATCAATACAACAGGTCCAGTGGATACTGCGAGGTCAGTTGCCAGTTGCTGCGCAGTACTAAAGCTGTACTGGATGACTTTTCGTCCGTTACTACGAACTATGACCTCTCTGACAGGAAATCACGTATCCAGTCACGTAACTGAGACGATATTCCATAAGCACGCAGTTGACTACAACCAGTTTGTGTGGTACAGTGTGAAAAGCCTTCTGGAAATCTAGAAACCAGGAACCTATCAGAAACAAGTTCCTATTCATGTGTAGTCTAGGAGCGTGCCTGCGGGGATTAACTGAGTTGGCAAATTAGAAGCAGCTAGAGGGCCATTATCAGAGAGTAAGGTTCGAAACCACCGTTTCCTTCGCTTGAAAAGCTATTCAGGTTAACTTCAAACGAATAGAAATTAACGTTCAGTTTTAGCAAGTTTTTATGACGAATCCTCGTCACACAGGCCCTGAGGATAACGCACCACAGAGGCCTTCGTTGCCGTCACAATGTCTGCAGATAAACTCTTCTTGCCATTGCCCCTGTGATTACTCTCGTTATCAAAGGCTATAATGAAGTCATATATCATGCAACCTTTGTTTCAGCGTTCATTACTCAAAACGCCATTTTTACACATGTTTCCGTTGGTAATTTTGAGTCAACCTCTGCTTACTATCGTGCCGACAAATTAATAATACAACTCATCAGGTAACGGAGCTAGTAATAAATACACTGTTGTCCAAAATTAGAGCAACAAAACGAAATTTTGCAAGGTTGCGTTTATTTTGCCACAAAACAGAGTAATAAGGTGATAGTAAAGTATAAACAATATAGAGAATACAGAACATAAACTTCAACGTGCATAACGGTACACAAAAATATTCTTCGTTTTTTCCAACTTAACGGATTTACACAGACATTCCGACAACTGGTGAATGTGCTCGGTATGGGGTGTGACCACATGTGGCAGCAATACAGGCCTGACAAACGACGGGCCATGCTGTGAATGATGTCGTCAGTCTCATGTTCAGGCAACAGCGCCCATTCTCCTGCAGAGCTGCTCGCAAGTCTTTGAGAGTGGTTGACGGATGCTGACGAGATGCAAGCCGTCTCCCTAGAGAACCCAAACGTTCTTTACCGGATTCAAATCGAGAGAACTAGCAGATCACGCCATGCGTGCAATATCTTTCGTTTCGAGGAAAACAGCAACCACACGAACTCTATGAGGTCGAGCACTACCATCAAGCGATACGAAGTCTGGGCCCACAGCGCCTCGCAACAACCGCACAGTTGGTCCCAATATCGCGTCACAATACCTTGCCGGTTAGCTGTACACTTTCATGAAGTGATGTTCGAACAGTCAACATAGCCCATGCCACACCATTTGGGGTCATCCCCGACATCGGTCTCTTCCCACAATGGTTGCGTCCCGAAATCGTATTCCACGTTTCCTCCAGATGCGAATTCGTCGAGAGTCACTGTCCAGACCAAATCGTGACTCATCTGTAAAAATAACATTGGCCCACTCTTCGACCAACCGGGCAGCATGTTGACGGGTCCAGTCTAGACCTTCCCTTCTGTGAAGATACGTCAGAGGTACGCATACAGCAGGTCTCCGACACTAAGGGCCACTCTGACAAAGCCTTCTGTATGCCGTTTACATCAATACAACTGGTCCAGTGGATACTGCCAGGTCAGATGCCAGTTGCTGCGCAGTACTAAAGCTGTACCGTCGTGTCGTTACAGCCAAATAAATGTGCTCTCTTTCTCATGTCACACATGTTCGGCCATGTCCAGATCTTCCGGATACAGTTTTGCCACATCCGAGAAACAATAGAACGATTCACATGAAGCCATCGAGCCACTTCATTTTGCGACTGTTCTGATTCCATTCTTCCTAGGGTCCTCCACCGCAGATAGTCAGGTAGCAGTCTTCTCTGTGCCATACTGCAACGTCTGTGACTGTATACGCAGAAATTGTAGAGGTTGGACTACCAGGAAAATACTGCTCCATTTGACAGAAGCTCGAAGTCACCGTTGGCGTGCTTTTCCGTTGACCAGAATGCCTTCTTCCGTGCAGAGCATCATTGAACCGATATCTGTTGACAGTTCGTATAATTACCTCGCGCATTAGTTACAGGACGGGGAAACAGCGGGCTGTTGCTTTAATTTTGGACACCAGTGTATATATTGTTTACTATGACTGGCAGATCATCTGGATTTTGAGCACAAGGTCAGGTACTTCAGTCTATAAATTGCCATATACAGGTGTGCCAACACCTTGCACGTAAAAGAGCTCACTGCTCTGAGGAAATGAGGTTCATTCGTAAAAAAGTGCGAATCTATCACGATGTTTTGATAAATGTGTCTAAAGTTGCCAGATAAGTTGAAACGTTATTGAGTTGGCCGTTGTGGTCGAGCGGTCGCAGGTTCGAATCCTGCCTCGGGCAAGGATGTGTGTCATGTCCTTAGGTTAGTTAGGTTTACGTAGTTCTAAGTCTAGGAGACTGATGACCTCAGATGTTAAGTCCCATAGTGCTCAAAACTATTTGAACCATTTGAAAAGCTAGTGACCGTCTTTTAAGTCCCTCACTGTGCCCAGGACATATTAGCCTTTTATTGGTTGGTTGATTTCGGGGAAAGGGACCAAACAGCGAGGTAATCAGTTTCATTGGGTTAGGGAAGGATGGGGAGGGAAGTCGACCGTGCCCCTTTCAAAGGCACCTTCATAGCATTTGTCTGGAGCGATTTAGGGAAATCACCGAAAACCTAAATCAGGATGGCCGGACGCGGGTTTGAACCGTCGTCCCCCCGAATGCAAGTCCCGTGTGCCAACCACGGTGCCACTTCGCTCGGTCACCTTTTGTGTTGTGTGATAGAAACATTTTTTATTCAGGTTCCCAACTTTTACTCTACCATAATTTTGGCATTAGACCGTTACAGCTTTGCAACCAATGTAGCTTTCTGTTGAGTCGGGAGACGACTGACGCGGTACAGGTTTTTTTATTATCTTTCGAACCATGCTGTTTATATTTTGGCAATGAATATAGCTTTCACAAAACAACACGATGACTATTTTGTTGATGCCCACCTACGTAGGGAGAAATGATAATCATGATAAAATAAGAGCAATCAGAGCTCTAACGGCAAGATTTAGGTGTTCCTTTTTCCCATGCGCCGTTCGCGAGTGGAATGGTAGAGAAGTAGTGTGAAAATGGTTCAATGAACCCTCTGCCAGGCACTTAACTGTGAATTGCAGAGTAACCATGTAGATGTAGATGAAGAAAATAATACAGGATAGATTGTACAAGATCCCACCACTCCAAAAACGAGGACACAGGTAGTAGTTTACACTAAGAATCACTCGCCGCTGCTGGAATACTGATTTATAATTGCAGTAATTGACTTACTGTAGGGAAGCATCTCCGTATGAAAATGGAATCGTTGCCTTTACTGTCCGCTTTAGGCTATTCATTTCTTATTGCTAATCTAGGCTAATTTAATCTGAGTCCTTGTATGGTTCTATCGCTGCGCTTGATGTATTTCATTTATGTATGATCTACTGATGTCATAGTACCACTTCTACACTGTAACTATTACACGTTTAACGTGCCTATTTAGGGCCTACTGTGGTACGGCTATGGCTAGTTATAGTCTACAGATGTGGTTTTCAGAGTAACCATGTAGATGTAGATATAGAAATTACAACACTTCTACCAATGGAGGATCCGTACCCAAAGAGTGGAAAGCTGCACGGGTTCCACCAGTATTAAAGAAAGGCAATATCGTGAACGTCGATATGCAGCAGGATTTTGGAATATATATTGTGTTCGAGCATTATGAATTACCTCGAAGAGAACGGTCTATTGACACATAGTCAACAGAGATGGTGCGACTGCTAATGTCGCAGGTTTGAATCCTGCCTCGGGCATGGATGTGTGTGATGTCCTTAGGTTAGTTAGGTTTAAGTAGTTCTAAGTTCTAGGGGACTGATGACCACAGCAGTTGAGTCCCATAGTGCTCAGAGCCATTTGAACTATCAACAGAGATGTAGGAAACACCGTTCTCGTGAAACAAAACTAGCTCCTTAGTCACACGAATTGTTGAGCGCTCTTGACAAGGGATTTCAAATTGATTCCGTTTTTAGAGATTTTCAGAAGGCTTTTAACACTGTACCACGCAAGCGGTTAGCGGCGAAATTGCGTGCTTATGGAAAATCGTGTGCATGATGCGACTGGACTCGTGATTTCCGGTCAGAGACGTCGCAGTTCTTAGTAACTGACGAAAAGTGATCGAGTGAAAGAGAAGCAGTGTTATAGGCGTTCCTCGAAGCAGTGTTATAGGTCCTCTGTTGTTCCTCATCTGTATGAACGATTTAGAAGACAATCTGAGCAGCCGTATTAGCTTGTTTGCAGATGATGCTGTCTTTTATTGTCTATATATACATCTACATCTACATTTATACACCGCAAGCCACCCAACGGTGTGTGGCGGAGGGCACTTTACGTGCCACTGTCATTAGCACCCTTTTCTGTTTCAGTCGCGTATGATTCGCGGGAAGATCGACTGTCTAAAAGACTCCGTGGGCGCTCGAACTCTCTAATTTTACATTATTGACCACCTCGGGAGGTATAAGTAGAGGGAAAGAAAATATTCGATACCTCATCCAGAAATGCACCCACTCGAAACCTGGTGAGCAAGCTACACCGCGATGCAGAGCTCCTCTCTTGCAGAGTCTGCCACTTGAGTTTGCTAAACATCTCCGTAACGCTATCAGGGTTATCAGGGTTACCAAATAACTCTGTGACGAAACGCGCCGTTCTTCTTTGGATGTTCTCTATCTCCTCCGTCACCCCGATCTGGTACGGATCCCACACTGATGAGCAATACTCAAGTATAGGTCGAACGTGTGTTTTGTAAGCGACCTCCTTTGTTGATGGACTACATTTTCTAAGGACTCTCCCAATGAATCTCAACCTGGTACCCGCCTTACCAACAATTAATTTTATATGATCATTACACTTCAAATCGTTCCGCACGCATACTCCCAGATATTTTACATAATTAACTGCTACCAGTGTTTGTTCCGCTATCATATAATCATACAATAAAGGATCCTTCTTTCTATGTATTCGCAATACATTACATTTGTCTATGTTAAGGGTCAGTTGCCACTCCCTGCACCAAGTGCCTATCCGCCGCAGATCTTCTTGCATTTCGCTGCAATTTTCTAATACTGCAGCTTCTCTGTATACTACAGCATCATCCGCGAAAAGTCGCATGGAACTACCGACACTATCTACTGACTTTACTGTGTAGTAAAGTCATTAGAAGATCAATTGCAGAACGATTCAGGTAAGGTACTTGTATGGTTCGAAAATTGGCAACTGGCCATAAATAATGAAAAGTGTGCGATCATCCATATGAGTGCTAATAGGAATCCGTTAAACTTCGGTTACACGATAAATCTGTCAAATCTAAAGGCCGCAAATTCATCTAAATACCTAGAAATTACAATTACGAACGACTTAAATTGGAAATAACCCATAGAAAATGTTGTAGGGAAGTCGAACCAAAGACTGCGTTTTATTGGGAGAACGCTTAGAAGATGCAACAGATCTACTAAAGCAATTGCCTACACCACATTTGTCCGTCTTCTTTTGGGGTAATGTTGCGCGTTGTGGGATCCTAACAGATATGATTAACGGAGTGCATCGAGAAACTTCAAAGAACGGCAGCACGTTTGGTGTTACCGAGAAACAGGGGAGAGTGTGCCATGGAAATGATAAAGGATTTGGGATGGACGTCATGAAAAGAAAGGCGTTTCTCCAATATTGAGGATGTTCAGCTCAGTTGTCAAGCGTGTGATTGTTACTACAGTATGTTTCGGGACAACATTATCTCATTTTCAAGTGCTGACAACAAGGAAACAGATAAAACAATCCTTGTTATACTGACAGACATTTAAGGATAACAGACGTCCTGAGTTATAACTTACCTAAAATTTTTTTGTGGCATTTGACCTCGTCACAACTTAAAAAAACCAGCTGGACACATGCATTGTCAACTCAAACCGTAAGAGATAAAACACTACAAGCCGGTGCATCCACAGTCCCTTAGGTACCGTTGGAAACTGAAAGCAGCTGCCAACACCTACCAACGATGATGTTTACATAAAACCTAATGCTCAGCAACGACGATATTACCGTCTGTCATAACGGCTTTGAGCAATGACTGTCTCGTCCTACCCCATTCTAACTTTAAGCTACCTCCATGCTGCATGGGAATGAGCGTACGGCACTGAGGGCTGGGAGTCCCCCATTCGGGAAAGTTCGGCCGCCGATGGCAAGCACTTACTGCATTCGACTCCACATTGGGCGACTTGGGCCTCGGAGATGGGGATGAGATGAAGTTGATGACAACACCCAGTCATTGAGCAGAGAAGATCTCCTGCTTCACCCGGGAGTCGAACCCTGACCCCTTGGCGTGGCATTGCGCCGCGCTTACCACTCAGCTAACGGGGGCGGACTCTACACTGCAATCTGAACGGAAAATGGCATGCGGAAATCCTACGTCACTTGGTAAGACATGTGGCGGCTCCGTCGCTGCAGGGGTTAGTGAGCTGGAGCCGGTGGTACTTGGCTTCGTTGTCCCCCTCTCTCGGTGGGAAGGGGTTCACGTGGCTCGAAGTTGCGATGAGGCATACTGACTTCGGGCATTGGGAAGTTGCGTGTGTGCAACGGCTTTCATAGTGTACAGCTCGCTCTAATCTGCCGGAACTAATTAATTTGCTGTGTAGTAATCTACACTCCTGGAAATGGAAAAAAGAACACATTGACACCGGTGTGTCAGACTCACCATACTTGCTCCGGACACTGTGAGAGGGCTGTACAAGCAATGATCACACACACGGCACAGCGGACACACCAGGAACCGCGGTGTTGGCCGTCGAATGGCGCTAGCTGCGCAGCATTTGTGCACCGCCGCCGTCAGTGTCAGCCAGTTTGCCGTGGCATACGGAGCTCCATTGCAGTCTTTAACACTGGTAGCATGCCACGACAGCGTGGACGTGAACCGTATGTGCAGTTGACAGACTTTGAGCGAGGGCGTATAGTGGGCATGCGGGAGGCCGGGTGGACGGACCGCAGAAATGCTCAACACGTGGGGCGTGAGGTCTCCACAGTACATCGATGTTATCGCCAGTGGTCGGCGGAAGGTGCACGTGCCCGTCGACCTGAGACCGGACCGCAGCGACGCACGGATGCACGCCAAGACCGTAGGATCCTACGCAGTGCCGTAGGGTATCGCACCGCCACTTCCCAGCAAATTGTTGACACTGTTGCTCCTGGGGTATCGGCGAGGACCATTCGCAACCGTCTCCATGAAGCTGGGCTACGGTCCCGCACATCGTTAGGCCGTCTTCCGCTCACGCCCCAACATCGTGCAGCCCGCCTCCAGTGGTGTCGCGACAGGCGTGAATGGAGGGACGAATGGAGACATGTCGTCTTCAGCGATGAGAGTCGCTTCTGCCTTGGTGCCAATGATAGTCGTATGCGTGTTTGGCGCCGTGCAGGTGAGCGCCACAATCAGGACTGCATACGACCGAGGCACACAGGGCCAACACACGGCATCATGGTGTGGGGAGCGATCTCCTACACTGGCCGTACACCTCTGGTGATCGTCGAAGGGACACTGAATAGTGCACGGTACATCCAAACCGTCATCGAACCCATCGTTCTACCATTCCTAGACCGGCAAGGGAACTTGCTGTTCCAACAGGACAATGCACGTCCGCATGTATCCCGTGCCACCCAACGTGCTCTAGAAGGTGTAAGTCAACTACCCTGGCCAGCAAGATCTCCGGATCTGTCCCCCATTGAGCATGTTTGTGACAGGATGAAGCGTCGTCTCACGTGGTCTGCACGTCCAGCACGAACGCTGGTCCAACTGAGGCGCCAGGTGGAAATGGCATGGGAAGCCGTTCCACAGGACTACATCCAGCATCTCTACGATCGTCTCCATGGGAGAATAGCAGCCTGCATTACTGCGAAAGGTGGATATACACTGTACTAGTTCCGACATTGTGCATGCTCTGTTGCCTGTGTCTATGTGCCTGTGGTTCTGTCAGTGTGATCGAGTGATGTATCTGACCCCAGGAATGTGTCAATAAAGTTTCCCCTTCCTGGGACAATGAATTCACGGTGTTCTTATTTCAATTTCCAGGAGTGTAGGTGCGCTCGGTAGCTTATTCGTGCGCTCTTTTGTTGCTTATTCCTCTAGTGTGAATTTCGGCTCCGAGAAACCCACTTCTTGTCTGAAAGGGTGTATCGAAGTTTTACAAGTGAGCGTGATTGTTCCGGTCGGGTAAGGATCTCACCGCCCCGGCTGTCTCGTTCCCGATGACTTTATAAATCAGAGAAGAGCCGAGCTGCGTACCAAATTTTTGGCCGTTTAGGTTTCTTAGTCCATTCTCGGCAGTACTTATGCAATTATTTTTTTTTAAATTTTACTACTTTTTGTGATACCGCTGTAATTGCGGCAATGTTGAGCTTGTAGCGGTGCCCGGACTTGGACGCTTTCTCTGTTCAGGCGTCACGGAAAGTGGCACGCCACCTTATGGGACTCTTGGACCGTAGTGCCTTCGCAGCTGTGCTTCTACACGCCACCCCAGCCTGCACCATCTTCGCCGAGGACGTCGCCGATCACATAGTTATCTTATTGTAATCTGTTAACTGTTTCATATAACTGCCGTTTTCCTAATTCTAGGGCAAGCTCGTCGAAACTGTGCCCCTGGGGCGCTAGCGCCCGCGATAGCCCGCGACCAACGCCCCGGGCGAATTCATATGTTGTCGCAGTGGCCGATCCGTGTCGCTTAGCTGGCCGTGCAGACCGCCCGCCGAGCCTCACCATGCAGCTGAAAGCAAATATTGCAGTAGATAAAAATTTATTTTGCGATCACACATCGTTGTCCTTTTCAGCGGAACTGGGGGAAAACGCATCTAAACCAATCTTTCTTCTTAGCTTTTTATTTGAGTTTCAATGAATGAAACAATTAATTGTTTGATAAAAGTGTTTTAAAAACAGGATTGTACAAAATTAATAGTATGTTCTTTTTTGGCGTGGTACGAGAAGGAAACAGGTGGGTAAAGTTTGCTCGCAAGTTACAAATGATCGCTGAGAATTGGGAAAGCAGGGAAACCGTTTGCTGCTGGGTATCTCGTCAAGGATTGCCTGGTCGCCTCGACGGCTTGTATTTGTCCACCTGACCTCACGGAAAAATTTAAAAAATTAGCTCTTTCACCTCAAACTCTTGCTCACAGAGTCGAAGATATGGAGCAGCAATTAATGGAGAGAGCGTCAAACTTCATTTTACTTTCTATCGCTCTTGACGAGTCCGCGGACGCTGTGGACATATCTCAGCTCGTCATATTCATTCGAGGTGTCGACGACAATCTGTGGGTCACCGAAGAATTTCTCGACCCTATACCATTAAAAGACACAACCACGGGTTTGGATATTTTTCTAGCCGTGGAAAACGTGTTAGAGTCAACGGGTTTAAAATGGGAACGCCAGACCAGTGTAAGAAGGGATGGAGCCCTTGCGCTACGAGGGATACCCACTGGATTTCTGAGTTACGTGTGGTCAAAAGTGGCTGAAGTTGGCTGTTCCTTATTTGCGACAGTCCATTGTCTGATACACCAGGAGGCACTTTGTGCGGAGATTGTCAACATAAAAAATGTTGTGGACACAGTTAATTATCTTCGCTCGTATGGACTCACACATCGCCAATTTAAAGAATTTCTGGCTGATGTCGAAGCGGAATACCCGCACATCCCCTACCACACCGAAGTAAGACGGCTGAGCAGAGGAAAGGTGCTTCATCGGTTTTTCTCCTAGAGGCGCGAAATAAATACATTTTTGGAAATGAAAGGACGTCCAGAAGAATTACTTTGTGATCCTAAGTGGGTGACGAATTTGGCTTGACCTTACTGGTCATTTAAATACTTTGAACATTTCACTCCAACACGAAAATCACCATGTCGTTGCTTTAGTGCTGACGATTCAAGCATTTCCAAGAAAAAAAAACCAACTTATTTTGTGGGAAAAACAATTGCGCGAGAAGAATTGTGGACACTTTCCTGCACTAGACAGCTTTAAAGAAGATGTGGATTTTTCAGATTGTGTTGCAATCATTTGCGAATTAAAAGAACAGTTTGAAAACAGATTTTTGAATATAAGTGAGCTTCAGTCGGCCTTATATATATTTGTTTGCCCGTTTTCCCTTCGGCAGAGGACATCTCACAAGTGCTTCAACTAGAGCTGATTGACCTGCAGTGCCATATCCGCCTGAAGGACCGCTTTCTCATGTGTAAAACTTTGGATGACTTTTACAGCTGTCTTCCACGAGAGAAATATCCTCTTTTTCACAAGCACGCGGCCTACGTTCTCTCAATGTTTGGTTCCACGTATATCTGTGAGCGCTTTTCCTCTCTTTTAAAGATTTCTGAAACTAAGAACCGTTCATTACTTTGCGATAAAAGTTTGAGTAATTCTTTGAGGTTATCAGTCTCAGGGAATATTGTACCAAACATTGACAAAACCATTTCCTCGAAAAATAAAAAAAATAAAAAGTGTAAAATGTTATTTAACAATGTTGACTGCAAAAATTAAAAAGCTTTATAACCTTAATTCTATTATTTAATAAGTTTACAAGCTTGGTCGGTTAAAATTATTAAGTATAACACAGCAAACCAAGGATCCGATTTCTAAACTCTGAAAAGGGATACAAAGAGATGTAGCCCAAGTATAACAAAGAAATATTTACTTGTAACTGCTAACAGTAAGAATGTGTCTCTATATCCCTTACATAAAGTTATTTCTAAAATATAATATTTATGACTCTAGTTCATTTAAGAAACTGACATATTTTTCAGAAGACGCCTATTACACACATGACGAGTGTGCATGTGCAGTACTAAGAGAATGAACCTGTGGGTCAGAAAACAGCTAAGATGTTCTTCGATTCTTGTTTTGGATATTGTTGTCCGAGGCTTTGCGTAGTAATTCTGCCACACGAACGCTAGTTGTTACCTAAGCGGTAAATGGTTTGCTTTTTTTTGGCGCTCATCGGTCTCTTTTACAGAGGTGCGCTTCCTCTGTTATTTTTTTACGTTGGATCTGACTGCGGGACAGTCCACCGCAGAGCAGTGGTGTGCGGTCTCACTCGCTCCTCAGCTGTCTCTCTCGCTCTCTCTCTTTCTCTCTCTCTCTCTCTCTCTCTCGCTCCTATGGCGACACTAGCGACACACGGTCGCGGACGGGGCGCTGAACTACACTGCCTGGCGCCCGCGGAGCGCGGGCGCAATTCTTGGATGAATCTGGTCTAGGGGTTCAAAAAGGGCTCTGAGCACTGTGGGACTTAACAGATGAGGTATTAAGTCCCCTAGAACTTAGAACTACTTAAACCTAACGAACCTAAGCACATCACATACATCCATGCCCGAGGCAGGATTCGAAACTGCGACCGTAGCGGTCGCGCGCTTCCATACAGAAGCGCCTAGAATCGCTCCGCCACTCTGGCCGGCCATTCTAGTGGCCTTAGCAGCCAGTTATTCTATGCTAGTTCGGTATCCGTTGTTTTAACAGTGTAATATGTTTTTTAAACTTGGTAAAGTTGTTGTAATTACTATGGAAAGCTACTCCTGTTGTAAACTGCTCGTTCTTTAGGTTTAGTGGTTTATTTAATGTGGCAGACCTCCCTTCTTTTCTTTCAATACCCGAGGCTGTAACAAAACTGGCCTTAGAAACCTCGTGCTAGGTTTCGCTACATTTTGAATGTATTTCCTAGGCATGGTGGCTAGATGTCAGGTCATCGCCCGCTTGGGGTCTATTTCGTTTGTTTGGTGTTACTAGTCAACCCTGTAAGAGGAAAAACATATAATCTGCGTTGCGTGCCTTAAACCTCGTGCTTAAGGGATATACTGAACGTTTTCAGTTATTTTATTTATTTTTTAAAGAAAAGATTACACCGCCAGATATTAAATTTGTTTCTTCAGTCACTGGATTCTAAGGTTAACTACGGTGGCGGAATTTCGTTCTCACTGTAGACATAGAGGCAGCGTCTAGTCATGTCATTTCATATTCGTTATTTTCTTTTTTTGATTCTAAAATTCAGGCCGTTGCATCTTAGTTTCATGGTTGTTTACTTGTTGAATCTGCCTAGTGGAGCAAGTCTACAACCTTCTTGTCAAAAGTAATGGAAAATTGTATTTAATTTATTTGTACCTTTTTTCAGCCTTTGCCCATTGCTAAAATATATGCAGTCAGTGGTTTAAATGACCGTTAGATTGGGTCGTGATTTGACATTAAATACACTCCAGGAAATGGAAAAAAGAACACATTGACACCGGTGTGTCAGACCCACCATACTTGCTCCAGACACTGCGAGACGGCTGTACAAGCAATGATCACACGCACGGCACAGCGGACACACCAGGAACCGCGGTGTTGGCCGTCGAATGGCGCTAGCTGCGCAGCATTTGTGCACCTCCGCCGTCAGTGTCAGCCAGTTTGCCGTGGCATACGGAGCTCCATCGCAATCTTTAACACAGGTAGCATGCCGCGACAGCGTGGACGTGAACCGTATGTGCAGTTGACGGACTTTGAGCGAGGGCGTATAGGGGGCATGCGGGAGGCCGGGTAGACGTACCGCCGAATTGCTCAACACGTGGGGCGTGAGGTCTCCACAGTACATCGATGTTGTCGCCAGTGGTCGGCTGAAGGTGCACGTGCCCGTTGACCTGGGACCGGACCGCAACGACGTACGGATGCACGCCAAGACCGTAGGATCCTAAGCAAGGCCGTAGGGGACCGCACCGCCACTTCCCAGCAAATTAGGGACACTGTTCCTCCTGGGGTGTCGGTGAGGACCATTCGCAACCGTATCCATGAAGCTGGGCTACGGTCCCGCATACCGTTAGGCCGTCTTCCGCTCACGCCCCAACATCGTGCAGCCCGCCTCCAGTGGTGTCGCGACAGGCGTGAATGGAGGGACGAATGGAGTCGTGTCGTCTTCAGCGATGAGAGTCGCTTCTGCCTTGGTGCCAATGATGGTCGTATGCGTGTTTGGCGCTGTGCAGGTGAGCGCCACAATCAGGACTGCATACGACCGAGGCACACACGGCCAACACCCAGAATCATGGTGTGGGGAGCGATCTCCTACACTGGCCGTACACCTCTGGTGATCGTCGAGGGGACACTGAATAGTGCACGGTACATCCAAACCGTCATCGAACCCATCGTTCTACCGTTCCTAGACCGGCAAGGGAACTTGCTGTTCCAACAGGACAATGCACGTCCGCATGTATCCCGTGCCACCCAACGTGCTCTAGAAGGTGTAAGTCAACTACCCTGGCCAGCAAGATCTCCGGATCTGTCCCCCATTGAGCATGTTTGTGACAGGATGAAGCGTCGTCTCACGCGGTCTGCACGTCCAGCACGAACGCTGGTCCAACTGAGGCGCCAGGTGGAAATGGCATGGCAAGCCGTTCCACAGGACTACATCCAGCATCTCTACGATCGTCTCCATGGGAGAATAGCAGCCTGCATTGCTGCGAAAGGTGGATATACACTGTACTAGTTCCGACATTGTGCATGCTCTGTTGCCTGTGTCTATGTGCCTGTGGTTCTGTCAGTGTGATCGAGTGATGTATCTGACCCCAGGAATGTGTTAATAAAGTTTCCCCTTCCTGGGACAATGAATTCACGGTGTTCTTATTTCAATTTCCAGAAGTGTATTTTCAGTGTCTGAGCGTGTCTATAAGAAGTTACAATTTGATAAACGGACCTGTTTCATTTTAGAACTGTTATTGGTAACCAAACTGTTGTTCCCTTGTCAATTGCCGTATAAAGTCAATGAATGTTTGTGTGTGTGTGAATGCCGGACATTTGCCACGCCAGACATTTGCCACACTTGCCCCTTCGCCAGGTAGCGATCCCTCAGGTAAGGGACGCCCTTCGCCGCACTACCTCTGTCCGCTTTCAAACCGACGTTTCCACATCGTACTCGATATAACCAGTACGTAAGGGACCTTCTTCTTCGACATCCTGGCCAAATACAGAGCTTCTTTTCCGAAATCGAAATACTTATAAGTTTTGGGAAACGAAAGCAATACTGACGATTATGTCAGTATGTAATTAGTTCTGCCAAGTATAAATATAGATTCTCCTGTCTGTACGGTAGCTTCCTTTCACGCTTACTGATTGCGATAGAAACAGTCCGCCGTTGTGGGAGCAACAAGAAAGGAACGATGAAACGAGAATGCGAATGCACGCTAATCATTTCTTTTTCATCACTGCATTTGTGCCTACTTTAATTACTACAACTGCATACCCAAAACACAATAGGGAAAGAATAAATTGGTTTGTGAATGTTTGAAAAGAAGATCGACATTCTCCATATTAATTTACTCTCTAAAAACATTAGTTAATAAAGTGTAGCGGGACAATGTTCAAAACATAACTGAAAACACGTTCACTAAATAGGGATAAGAACATCTATGATTGACATGTCATCCTAAGTCGACTTACAATTTTAAAACATTAGAAATAAGGAAATGAAGTAATACAGAATGCTACGCTTGTAACGTACGTGGTTGTTCTACATTGTTTAGCTCTGGTATTTACAGGGTCAGAGAGAAAGCATCTTTGGTTCTGGAGGGAAAAAGCAGTAATTGTAATTATCTGCACTATAACAGAAACATGAAGGAAATCTTAAGGAAAAATAATGTAAGCTCACAATCGTCTTTGAAGTAGATAGTTCCTATGGCTTGGTATGGGGAGAAGTTATAATCGACAACCGGAATAAATTAACAACTAGCTCCTTTTCCGAGCCCCGTCTCAGATGAAACAGTTGCTGAACAGTTCAAAGAAAAGAAAACTTGAGCCTCATCACAAATAGGTACCCTACTCATACAATTATACCTTCTACATTTTCATACCCTATTGAAAATAGAAAACAACTTCCGTAATTGTTCTAAATGCTTTTTTAAAATTATTTTTAACAATTATTTCACGAATCCATTCAAATTGTAAATGGGTACGAAAACAAATTTGACCTCTTAGCCAGAAATAATCCTGAGCATCACGACGGATACAGGGATTAGTGAACACTCTGTCGTAGCGAGGCTCACTTCCGTAACAAAGAAATTCACCAAAACTAAACGCGAAATATATCTATTTATAAAAGCAGCTAAAAATTCAGGTGATGCCTTTCTAAGAGATAGTCTCCAGTCCTTCCAAACTATGTAAATGAAGACCATATGTGGCTTAAGTTCAAAGAAATAGTATCAGCAGCACTCGAGGTATTCATACCAAATAAATTAATAAGAGACGGAACTGACCACCCATGGTACACAAAACACGAAAGCTGTTGCAGGAGCACCGCAAAAGGCACGTATAATTTAGACGAACGCAAAATCTCCAAGATTGGTGAAGCTTCACTGAGGCTCGAAATTTGGTGCAGATTACAATGCGAGACGTATTTAATAGTTTCCACAACGAAACTCGCTCTTAAAATATGGCGGAGAATCCAAAGAGATACTGGTCCCATGTTAAGTAAACCAGATCAATAAGTACCTTTACTGCGATGGTATTGTTACTGATAACAGAAGAGTTCGAACAAATTAGGAAAGTGGTAGGGAGACACGATATAGAACAAACAGACACTACCATTAATGTTTGGAACCTTGCAAGTTAAAATGACTCAGTTGCATCTACCGATTCGGTTACGCAACTTGCAAAAACTCAGGAAAACTTAAAGGACACAGTAGATACGATTTCAAAACAAATGGACACGCTGAAATGTGGCTCATAAAAACACACTGAGGAAATAAATACACAATCGGAGAAAGTAGCCGTACTTTCGGATCAGTTCACTAACTTATCTGCAAAGGTAGATGATGATCTGAATGACACAAGACCTGTAGCCATCACTGACACAAAAGAGTATGAACAAATTAAGAAATTCAAACAAAATCAGAATCAAATTAATACGCAACACCAAAGAGAAATTCGGGAAGTACAAGATCAGCTGACACAGGTAGTACAAGAATTACGTATTTCAGAGAACACTCGCACTCTAATATGGGAAGAGGGACATAAAAATACGGAACTGCCACAAAATAATAACACAGGGCACTTTGGAGATTATGAAAGAAATTGGCAAAGTACATAGAATTTTGAGATGGAACCGCCGAAACGACGTAACAATGACCGACATGCGACCCGCCGACACCATGATTTTGACTATAAGCTGTTCATTACTACATGTAAATTCAAAACATTTAAGAATTCTGGCAACGAAATTCATCCACAAGCGTGGCTTCATCAATTCTCTCATTGTTTTCCTCCCATCAGGTCATTAGAGCACAGATTAGAATTTATGTGTGGCTACTTACAGAACGAACCAGCTGTAAGAATGCGATCGGTCATTCACGATTGCCACAGTGAAGGAGAATTTTACCATGCCTTCCTCTCAGCATATTGGTCACAAGCCACACAAGACCGAGTAAAACATGGCATCATAATGATGAAAAATTTGGAACAATCTGAATTTTCAAGTCTTGTGAAATATTTTGAAGACATGTTACATAAGAATCAATATCTTTCAAACCCATACAGCCCGTCAGAACTCATCCGCATTTGCTTAATCAAATTGCCTGAACATTTACGGCATATTATTTTGGCAGGCCGTTGCAAAGACGACATTGAAGCTTTTCAGGGACTCTTACAAGAATTAGAAATTGACACTGACAATCGCGGAACGCGAAAACAGGAACACAACAATTACAGGTCACATCCGTCGCAATTCCGCGATGAAAGAAATAATAACTGGACACGACAAGGCTATTCTCACAACACAAATCGTGACCAAAACAGACACCACCAGTATGACAACCGTTGGCAGAGTAGTAATAATTACAGGGAAAGATCGCCTCTCCGCGGTAGTGACTATCATTGAGACAATCAGAGAAACAGACAATATGGGAACCAAGATAATTATTATCAAGAGAGACAGAATAGCTTTAGACGCAACGGTCCAGCGCGCAGTTGCGATTCAGGGAGAAACTCACCACCACGTGACCGACAAGAAAAAAACTATGGAAATTACCGACAAAACGACAGACCTGAATTCCATCAGAACTGGCGATATTCAAACAGGTCAGGGCCTTCTCGTCATGGTGAATTTGTAGCAGTTAGGTCTCCTAATCCCAATAACGGCGCGCGCCAACAAAGAGACAGACAATGACTCGCACCGCAGGCAGCCGCGTGCGCCGGCTGGCTCACAGAAAAAAAACATAGACGCTAACCTTGAGAAAAATTTTAGCATTCTTTACCGACATATACCGCATGATAATTGCATTCAAGTTCAAACTCTGAATACTATAAAGGGTAAAAGATTACACCACATTTCACATGCAAAACCGTTTATTGAAAGATAATCTGCTTTTTAACTTTGTCTTTGCCATAAAGCTGTTCACTTCACGTTACTAGTATGCTTTGTCAGACTTAGAATCTGTTAACGTGCAGCAATGTTTGAAGTTAAATATCCAATCAAGAACCAAGAGAACTTATTTAGACAGTATTTACGAGTGCACTGTTATAGTGAACAGGCCACACAGTGTTGTTATTTGTACATTCTTGCTTGTTAGTTGCACGATTACGTAATGACTGTAAGGCTCACATACTTAGAACATTTACCAGTGTTGCTAATGAGATTTTAATGCAACATTTTGGTTTACTTGTAAATACATTCTGTATTTAAAGTACTTTCTGTGAGATACCAGATGACACAGTCGTTAGTTTATGTGACAGCTACACGATTTTATCACGACGCTACTAATGAGTGACAATTTACAACGTTGCTTTTGCAGTTTATCTGTTTTATATCTGCACAGTTTTTCTGAATTCTTCTGGAAAGGAAAACATGTTTTAGTCGTAACTTTGTGGTATAGCTACAGTGAGACAGCCTTTTCTGTAGCACAACAATACGTTACAGTACAGTACTTACTTCATCACGGCAATAAGCGTAGTATCATTTCACTTTTGCTTATCATGAAGTAAGTACATTGACTTCCGCAGAACTTAGCTTTCGGAGGACGATATCTACGACACTTCCACAGAGATTATCTTACAACAAGACGCACAGTTTATCGCTACAGTACACGTGTTTGAGTGATTAATTTTGTACTTAAACATTTATTTTTAAAGATATTTGAAATACAATGATACAAAGGTTTTCCGTGATACATTTCATTCCATTGCTGTAACCTGTAACATCTGAGGATATAATTACATTAATCCTCATGGGGGTACACGCTTACTTTGTGTAACATGTGTTTGGCAAACACAAGGAGCCCTAGCTAATATAGTATTTGCTTATACAACTTTACACATCGGTACCATATTTATCTAACACATAAATTACACAGCTATCTGATCATTAAACTGAGAGACAAACATTTTTTTTTTTACTACATCAGTGACACATGTTTACATAATTACACTGTTGGATAACTTCACACTTACGAAATTGTATTTTGTCTGTACTTTGTGAACTGTTCATATTTTTTCAGAACCATTGTGATACTATGAGAGCTTTGAATGACATATTTAGTATGGGATCATGATTTTTAAAGTATGTTTGAGGTAGATGACACTTTTGACATGAGCAGAGTATTTTTTTTAGGTTTTGAAATTATTGGAGGAAGCTACGACGATTTTGAGAATTTGACTGAGGTGTTATGATGTTATTATTACGATGACTATGTGTATCATGCTGTTGCGGTATGTTTATGATCAATAAGCTGATGCTGTATGAGTTATTTGATTATGCTACGTATCTGTTATGATGAAATATTGATGAAATGTCGACGAATAACGTCAGGAATAAAGAGTAGTGGTTAGGGACTCTGGTTTGTGAAAAAGGTTGTTGGAAACCAAGAATCGTACTTTAAGAGCTATGAAATGTATGTAAATGCGTGTATGTATTATAATGCCGACGAAAATTTTTTGGACACTGTTATATCAATAGGATTTTGTTTCTACATATTTGTAACTCAAATTCTTGACGTGTAGATTTTTTTTTTATATGAGACTGTCACTGTAGGGGAAACTGCTGTCGTAAATTTTTCAGTAAGAAAGGTAAGTGGCCACCTGCACGTAATGCGTCGTGGGCACCCAGCTGTGCGACAGTCGCCTGGGAAAAAAGCCATTAGTGTGTGCCTTTCAGAGGCACAGGTAAAAAAAAAAAAAGGGGGCCATTATCCTCGCTATTGAGATTTCTTTGTAGAAAGCGTCGCAAATAAGACACGCTCAAACTTGAAAAAATATGATTACACTTTGGAGTTCTTAATTTATGATATCTACTGAAATGAAATGATGAGAAACATTCCATGTCTATTGTCTTGCTAGCTGGAAGATTGTTTACTGCATTATGAAATGACTTATGGCTAGCGAATGACGTTTCACGCCTTGCTTCGCCTATTTGGTTTAATATCTAGTTTCTAGCTGCACTGCAGCATTGGTTACAATAAAATTTAATGGATGTACTAGTATAGATTTTTTATGCCTACAGATCCAGTAAATAATAACTTTATGATGTACTTAAAAAAACGAAGGAGCACAAAAAACTTCCCTTCACAGGAACTGCATACATAATGTTCTTTTCAAGTATTTGGTAATTTTTATGGTTGAATAAGTTGTGGAGCACCACTTTAATTATATAGATATTAAGATGTGAATCGACATCTCCCTTTTCTGCATTGTTGTCTTTACTGTAATACCTTTTCTGCTTGAGCTTTGTCATGTTTAGTTATAAGCTGTAGCATTTGCTTCTGCTGTGTGCCAGGCATAGTGCAACTGAATTTCACTTTGTATTACTCTGTTAAGCCAGTTTTATTACGGATTTTTTTTTGTTTGCTGTGCATTGCCTTATATTAGTTTTAATATTGCTGCTTCTTTGACAACTTCTGTTTTATGTAATTGTTGTTTGTATTAATTATTTTGTGCTGCTGCATTGCCTGGTCCCTTAGTTTAGCATCTGAGCTCAGTAGCTTTAAGTTAGCTTAAGAGGGGGTAGACTATATAAGAAACCAACTATGATGAATTGGAAGAAAAGCATTGAGAAGCTATAAGAAAATGGTTTGGCCAAAAAAGTAGTGTACAGCGAAGGAAGACTATTTTTGAAAGAGGATGAGAACAGAATACAGAAAGCATGCTTGGAGAGGATTTTTTTTGGCTGGAGCAAATGTTGAACTAAGAGGGGCTATCTATGGAATGAAGTTTTGGGTTGGACTCCAGTACCAAATGTTACCCTGAAAACAAACCCTGTCCTTTCCTTTTGTGTTATCCCACAATGTGTTTGTGTACCCTTGTGTATTTGTTTTCTTGATGTCTCTGTGTACTGTTTCATAGAATTTTTTCTCTTCTAATACTAAGCTACATTCACTATGATGAGGAATACTGTTATCCTCAAATATAATTTGCATTATTAACATGTAATTTACTTTGTAAAGATGTTTACACATTATTTATTCTGTTTTATTCTAATGCTCATGTGTGAAGTTGATGTTTAAAAGTTATTCTGATCTTTATGTATGTACTTATGTCGCAATTTGTGTAACACTGATGTTTTTGTTATTTCGATTCTTTTGTAAAGCCCCTATTACTACAAATATTATCTGTATTGTTATGTTCTTTTATAATGTATTTTGTACCTTTGTTATTGTATTCTTATGTTATGAAATTTATAATTGTATAGACACCAGATCTTCAAATTAAGTATCATTTCACTTCACACATTTCTGTTGGTCATAGTATATGGACAATATGTGAGAAGTAGGGACTGTTAGTGTTTGCACATGTGTTAATAATTCAGCAAGTGACTGGTTAAAAGCATTGCTGGTTCTAAGGACAATTCCAAAAACTTTGTGCGTGCACAAGTGGTGGTTTATGGACTTGCTATATTGTCCACAAGACTCTTCGATGGTGATAGTGCACCAATATAGTCGCAACAGTTGGCTGCTAGCCATCTCTACAAGGACTACAGTGGGTCTACACCTTTGATGACTCACCAATACCATTACTTCTACAAGGACTGCAGTGGGTCTGCATCTCTGGTGGCCCACCAATACCGTAATCTCTACCAGGGCTACAATGAGTCTACTCTGGGACGACCTACCTACCAATATTCTTTAAAACTTCGAGTGACTCTGCTGTGGGTTTGCTCTGTTGTGGCCCATTACCTGTCTGCATGTCAAGAGTCAGCACTGTCTTTCCGTTGGAAGGACAACATTACTTCAAGACTGCATGGAAATCCACTATTTCCGTGTGCATTCTCTTTTACTGCTCAGACTTTGAGAAAAACACTGCTATTTTACTGTGATGAATGATCAGGACTGTCTTTATGGACTGTGAGAAAATTTTAGCTGCTGACCAACATTGTATCAATAAGTGTGTGCATTTGATATCTTTGTTATAGTAATTATGAAAATTTTTATCAAATTATTATTGGCCACTGCCCAAAACAATTTGTAAAAATTCTTTGTGAGGAGCATGAGGGCTATGTAAGTAGGCTGTTTAGGTTTTCTTATTGGTAACGCCACATAGCGCTCTATATGAAAAATCACTGGCTGTGCTGTGCGCAGTCTGTGGCTAGTTTGCATTGTTGTCTGCCATTGTAGTGTCGGGCAGCGGCAGCTGGATGCTAACAGCGCGTAGCGTTGGGAAGTTGGAGGTGAGCCGCCAGCGGTGGTGGACGTGGGGAGAGACATGGCGGAGTTTTGAAATTTGTAAGAATTGGTGTCATGAACTGATATATTATGACTATAACGGTAAATACATTGTTTGTTTTCTATTAAAATCTTTCATTTGCTAACTGTGCCTATCAGTAGTTAGTGACTTCCGTAGTTTGAATCTTTTAGTTAGCAGGCAGTAGTGGCGCTTGCTGTATTGCAGTAGTTCGAGTAACGAAGATTTTTGTGAGGTAAGTGATTTGTGAAACATATAGGTTAATGTTAGTCAGGGCCATTCTCTTGTAGGGATTATCGAAAGTCAGATTGCGTTGCGCTAAATATATTGTGTGTCAGTTTAAGCACAGTCATGTACAATTTTTCAAAGGGCACGTTTCACAGTGCCACTGAAGTGGAGTTATTAAATGCATTTTCCGAAATTCCTTCACGAAAGAAGATGAAGTAAATATTCCAGATTTCGAAATGAGAACAAGTGCAAACATAATTTAGAAGTAGATATCCCTGGTGTTGCAAAGCAGCTGAAATTACACTGTCAGTAACAGAGGAAATGATCATTTTTCAAAAAGTCTCTAATATATAAGAAAAGTAGGTCTAATACATTTGTTTCTGTTGTTCTTTAGTAACAATTTTCAGTATTAAGCTCCTTGCCTTTACTGACCTGTTTAAAGATAATCAACAATTTACTAAGAAATTTTAATTTTTATTGGGCTACATCTAAATGTACTTAAGTAGATTTACATCTACTATAAATGTTTGCAGCTAAAGTTAAATAAAAAATATTTGAGGTGCTAAAGTTGTCAACCTTAGGATCAGGTCAGTTTTGGGATGTCAATTTTAGGTGCAATTCGAAGGTTCAGTTCCCATTTTCTTTTACAAAAGCGTATACTATCAGTTTAACAAACCATGATATTTTAGGTGATAGTTGCGATTCTGAAGCCTCAGAAAATTATTTTAGAACTCACAATTATTTAATAGTATGGCCATAATATTGGAAGGTAGAAAACGTTATCTTAACGTGATAACAATAGGGATACTTGAGGCTTGAAACACTTTTTACTTTGACATTAAAGGCTGATTCGCATCACACTTTGGACGGGCTTTGGACCGTGAAGATGATATATGACCATCTACCATTCTGGCGCGTGTAAAATCAGCCTAAATACGCTGAATTAATGTACACTCTATTTACAATTACAACTTAATATTAGTTCCGATATTGCTGCTTCAATGTTTTAATAATTTTATCACTTTAATCTGCGAGGACTCAGTGGTCTTCATAGCTTTTAATAAATTATTTTTAACCTATTTTAGTCCAGTTTCCGAATATGTTCAATGGCTTTCAAGCAAGGCCTAATGTTGCCACTCTCTTCATAATTCTTTACGATTCTCTGTATCCTGTCATCCAGCTTCAAATACTTCTTCTTCTTCTTACCTTCAAGATTCATTTCCAATTTCATGTACATGCAGTTCGTGAGCTCTGCTTCCTTTTTCAAGCACTCCACCAAATAGTTGATTCTAGGATGAGGGTTTCCAATAATACTATTTATTTTGTTGTGCCACCCTTCAATAGCATTCGTCGTTCGGTGCGTTTTTCCGTAACAGTCCCACATTTCTTTTGCGACATCCTCATTCTCTAGCCAGTTATCCACAAAGTAGTCAAAAAATCGAGAGAACCTTCCGTTATCAGGGGCTTCTGCATGAATCTCAATCCATCTATTGCTTACGTCCTCCGGTTTTGGAACTGCCAGCCCTCCACACTTGCTGATGTGAAGTCTTAAATCCTATTTCTAGCTGTACTCCTCAGTTAGACCGAGAACTCAAATTCTGATCCATAAACTCTTCTTTATATGGAAATAGAATCCATTTATTTCAGTTGTAGGAAAACTTGACGAATGGCCGATATCGCAGCTGCCTCAAAGTCCACCTTTACTTGTTTAGGACACCCCTAAGAGACTGCCTGTTGTATCAGACGAAACAGACAAACATACGTGTTTTTCTTCTTATTAGGGAGCAGTGAAAATACAGTAGGAATAATGTTTATTTCTTTAATCGGGCCTCCTAAGTCTACGTGTATGGTGTAGATCTGTGCAAACTGCTTGGGAAATTTCTTTTCCTTTGTTTCCACTAAAAATCATTATTCTCACCTCTAATCTATCGTTTTACAGAAGAAAACTACTGCCATCTCCCATTTTTAATAGATCTTCATGAAGATCAATTTCATAAGAGTTCTTAGGCTCTTGTTGGTTCCTCCTGTCTTGACTCCATCGACGATGCATGGTTCTCTTCATAGATTCTGAATTAGGCATCACTGTAACAAAGTCATAAACTTTGTTATGTAGATTTCCCATTTCATGCCCGTATATCTCCGGTAACTCTGAGGTTTCTTCTCGAGACCTTCTCTTCACTCTTTCCACTTGCTTTCTCACTTTCAGAGCTGCTTCGTCAGGTGGTCCACACAGATGTTCTAATACGCTCAACACTTCTCCGTTCCTCAAAAGCAGCTTTCCCTTGCAATGATCCCCTTTTCGGCGTAAGCTCATCCATGTAACAACACCTTCTTTAGATTCCCTCTGTTTAAGATACGTGTAACCTTTCTAATTAGCAGGAGGCCTGCCCTTGTTCGTTGCAATAACTTCCATACTGATGGTCACGTTAGGAACTTCGAAAGCAAACTGGGCGGCGGTTGAGGAGGAGGAGAAGGAGGAGGAGGAGGTGGGGGGGGGGGGGGGGGGGGCAAGAGACCAGGCCCTTCGGAGCAGGTAAAACCGTGGCAAATGTCCGGCATGGCAACTGTCCGGACAACGTGTGTGTGTGTGTGTGTGTGTGTGTGTGTGTGTGTGTGTTTAATGGTAATACTGGTTATCAAATGATGAGTATTTAAAACCAGTCAGTCCTCTCGCTTATTTGATTTTGGTTAAGATGCACTCTGCAAGGTCGTATTTCACGACCCGTTTTTTCTTGTTTCATACCCAGTAACAACCAAACCACTGCACTCCGCATGCTATCACGACAGCAGTATTGAACGGCTACATTTGAGGCACCAGTTGCAAAGCAGAGGCGTCGAACAAGTGCCACTATACGAAAACCTTTTCGGTTTAGGCAACTGGGTCTCTGCGTGATGCCAGGAAACAACAATTCTTCACTCACGATTCTTTTAACGAATGATCTACAAAGACTGTTATATTAACAGGCAAGGCAGGAATAATTTTCATCGTTGGAAGAAGACGCTTTCGCAATCGTTGCCAGCTCCGACGTCAGTTTTGTTACGTAACGTTGGCTACACTGCGGCATCTGCGTGCCGCGTGATTGATGAGATAGCTCGGGTGAGCGGAAGCTCTTCCTGTTGGTGGCCGTTGTGTCGTCTAAGACGAGCAAGTGACTGGCGAAGGTAGAAGAGAGAATTTTGTGAGACCTTAACTTTTCCCGGCGAATCGAATGTTCAAGTAACTTACGGGTTTGCTGCCGGGTGACATCGTCGAACACAGCCGATATTCTCAAGGCACAAATGCAAGGAAGAAAAAATGTGCAAGCAAATTTAATACCTCGGTTCACAGAGGAGAAACAAGGAAGACACCACACACAGAACAAGTGTCAACACAACCAAAGATAACGAGCATCAGAAATATCGATAGTTACTATAAATAAACAGGTGAGGTAGCACTAATTCTGTCCCTCTGTTTTTTGTTGGGAGACAGAGCCGGATTCCAAGCAGCATTTAAACAAAATCCACCAGCTCTGTTTATAAGGTTGCTTGATAGTCAGATTTCAACAGCTTCCTTAACAACACTATCCCAATAGCTGGACGTGCAAGCCAGAATCTCCGTGTTGTTGTGTTCCATAGGATGACAGGTGTCAAGGCAATGTGCTGCAATAGCGGATTTGCTCGGCTGTTGTAAGCGTGTGTGACACTTATGTTCAATACACCGGTCTTCCACAGTCCTGATTGTCTGACCAATATATGACATGCCATATCTGCAAGGAATACGATAGACCCCAGCCTTACGCAAACCAAGATCATCTTTTACGGACGCCAACAGGGCCTTAATCTTAGAAGGTGGTCGAAAAACACATTTCACATCATATTTCCGAAAAATACGGCCAATCCTGTTGGAAATGCTTCCTGCGTATGGCAAAAAGGCCGTAGACTTAGGTGGCACTTCGTTGCTATCGTCACTCACCCGTTGCACAGAATTCTGATGGCGCAACGCACGTTTGATCTGCCTCTCACTGTACCCATTTTGACGAAAGGTGACTTCGAGATGTGCTAGCTCAGCTGCCAAACTTTCCGGGTCTGAGATAACGTGGGCCCTGTGAACCAAGGTGCGAAGTACTCCTTCACGCTGAGCTGGATGGTGACAACTATCAGCTCGCAGATACAAGTCAGTGTGGGTGAGCTTCCTTTAAACAGAATGTCCCAACGTGCCATCAGTCTTCCTGTTGCCCAACACATCAAGGAAGGGAAGGCATCCATTCTTTTCCACCTCCATAGCGAACTGAATATTCGGGTGGATTGAATTCAGATGTTCCAAAAACCGGTTTAAATTCTCACTACCATGAGGCCACACAACAAAAGTATCGTCTACATATCTGAAAAAAACACGCAGGTTTCAAGGTCGCTGACTCCAATGCAGTCGTTATAAACGTAGTCACTGCCCCGCTGACAAACAAAAATTATGCGAAATGAAAGCAGCTGTCATAAGGTCAGTGAGAGATTCTTTTAAAGAATTTGAAAGCAATATTTTATCTGCAGATTCTAAAAAAAAAAAAATTGGTCGTACGTAAAATCTATGAACGCAAGAAATAATTGAATACCTTCGCTTGCTGACAGTACGGGTAAAGTAACAGACGGCCGAAATTCTAAATCTAGCTTTCAAAAACTTGTTTACGACAGAGAACTGCAGCACCATTCCCCCATTTCAGTTATCGAAGAAACTCAAAGATGGCTGACATAGTGTTTCGTGTATCTGGTATTGTAAAGCAGTTAAGGTCCTTAGACGCCAGGAAGGCATCTGGTCCAGACGATATCCCCGTAAGATTATATTTTGACTATGCTACAAATATAGCACCATTCTTATCCATCATCCATCAGAGATCATTGGAACAGTGGAAAGTTCCACGGGACTGGAAGAAGGCCCAGGTCAGAGTAATCTATAAAAAGATTAGAAAATCGGATGCAGAAAATTACCGGCCAATTTCACTGAGGTAGATTTGTTGTAGAATCATGGAACACATTTTGTGTTCAGACATAATGACGCGCTAAACGGAAAGGGCTGCTCACTAAATTCCGAGATCCGATCTTCGCCGAGGGTGTAGAGCATATATTATTACCATCAACTTTAAAATAGGGCAGTGATTGCCATTCAAAGATAAGCGAAATTAGAGCTCGTACTGAGGCGTTCAGACAGTCGCTTTCCCTCGCACTATCCGAGAGTGGGACAAAGGGTAGGAAATATGATTTCGGTGCGAATTGCCCTCCGCCACACACCGCTTGGTGGCTAGTGTCGTATGTATGTAGATGTAGTCTGGTGGTGCTACTGAGATCCTCCATGGAATTAAGTGTGAGCCCTCCTGAACCCAGCGATTCAGTTTTCGCTTAAGAGCCATGGGAATCTAGCCAAAGCAAGCAATATGACCAATATCTTCGTGTAACAATAAAGGGCAATGTCGACAGGACATGACCCCAACATCGCCGAATTCCGACCCATTCTGTTCACGTTTCTCATTCTCCAAGAGGCACAGAACGATCTTCTCGCAAATAAACAATATTCAAATCTTTCTTTACCTACTGAATGTGGATCTTATAATTCATAGCTTCTTTCTGATTAAACTTTGTCTTTCATGCACCGTCTGATATTTGTCTCGTAAAATGTCTAGAAACAGCAAAAAAAAAAAAAAAAATCAAAATATGTCTTATTAATTATTTTAGATAGGAATGAAAACATATTCAGTGTGAAGCATTCATTTCCGCTGCTCAGTTTTGGTAGCCTTTTCCGCAGTCTCTCTCTCATTGTGAGTTCGTGGTCACATTTATTTATCGACGTTGCAGCCAAGTGGTCTGGAGATGAGATATCAGGCATTCCTCTCGCTGGTGCTCGGTGGAGGCTTAATTCGCTATAAAGGGAGGCCCCCTTCGATGCTCTTGTTTGAGCCTGGAAACACTCCGCTCTGCGCCTACAACCTCTCAGTAAATCTGCTTTTCCAAGCGTGAGACGATTCTCATTCTACCATTTGCGGCTCTCCGTCGTCTTCGTTTGCAAAGAACCCTCAGGAATCTGTCTTACTTTGATATTTAAACCTGAATATATTTTACTCGTCTCTTCCTTGTTACAGCGTTTTATAACGTTGAAATGAAAAGCACATTGCTAAATAACAAATACTAAATCGTGAGAGCCTCTAAGACCCTTTCTTCTAAATTTTTGAAATGCGGAGAGTATAAAATAATTAAGTCATTTATTAAAGCTTACGACAAAAGTGAAACGTCCCACACATTGCAGCTTTGCCTTAGGAGAAAAACCGACAACGTATCTGTGTCAGAACAGTCGGATTCATACATGCTCTGTATTTCAAGACGACGTTTAATAGACCACAGAGTGCTTAATTAATAGCACATATCTGTCTGTCAACGTATGTCGTGAAGTATTTCATACCTTCTCTCTGAAGTGTTTCGCACACACAGGATATCTAGGAACTCGCGCCATTGACAACAAACCGTTAAGCGGAAAAATCTCATGATAGCTCACTCTTTGTTGTTTATGGAAAACTGCAGAGATCTGGCTTTAAAATGTAAGCCAATGTGAAAAATGTCATTTAACAATTCAGTTGAATATACACTATGTGATCAAAAGTATCCGGACACCTGGATGAAAATGACTTACAAGTTCGTGGTGCCCTCCATCGATAATGCTGGAATTCAGCATTGTTTTGGTCTACCCTTAGCCTTGATGACAGCTTCCACTCTCGCAGGCATACGTTCAGACAGGTGCTGGAAGGTTTCTTGGGGAATGGCAGGCCATTCTTCACGGAGTGCTGCACTGAGGAGAGCTATCGATGTCGGTCGGTGAGGCCTCGCATGAAGTCGGCCTTCCAAAACTTCCCAAAGGTATTCTATATGATTCAGATCAGGACTCTGTACAGGCTAGTCCATTACAGGGATGTGTGACTTATGAGCAGCTGCTCGACCATGAAATACAAGTTTCCTCACCTCCCGCCTATCATAGTACTTGCAGTGGATCCTGATGCAGTTTGGAATTCTTCTGTGATGGCCTGGAGATATGTCTCCCTATTACACATTACGACCCTCTTCAATTGTCGGCGGTCTCTGTCAGTCAACTTACGAGGTCGGCCTGTACGCTTTTGTGCTGTACGTGTCCCTTCACGTATCCACTTCACTATAAAATCGGAAATAATGGAACTAGGGATGTTTAGGAGTGTGGAAATCTCGCGTACAGATATATTACACAAGTGACACCCATATTAACGGGTCCTTGAGTTCTGCAGAGCGCCTCGTTCTGCTCTCTCACGATGTCTAATGGCTACTGAGGTCGCTAATATGGAGTACCTGGTAGTAAGTGGCAGCACAATGCACCGAATATGAAAAACGTATGTTTTTGGAGGTGTCCGGATACTTTTGATCACATTGTGTACATTCGGATGAAAGAGGCAAGTTTACTGTTAACAGTCATTGTTTGTTTATCTCCTCGATGCGTTTCAAATATTTAAACCTCCATCATCAGGTGGATTTACATTTGTTAGGATGACATATGTGTGTGTTGTATTACGATTGTTGGAGGGACTTGTGACCCTGTCGGCAGTGGTCACAGGCTCCTTCCACAGTCGTAACACATTATAAGTATACATGTGTGTGTGCATGTCTTCTCCTACAGTTTTTACGCTCTATAGCTCCCTCAAGTATCGTATAAGCTATTTCTTGATGTTGTAACACGTGTTCTAAAGTCCTGTCCATTCTTCTTACCAGTATTCGGCGCATGTCTATCCTCACCGATTCTGCGGAGGACCTCCTCATTTCCTATCAGTCCACCTAAATTACGAAATCGTTCTATAACAGTACATCGAACTTGCTTCCAAGTCAGCAGATTACCTTCACTTTTACCAGTACGTGGCCTCCAATAGTGAAATTTATCGCTAATCCCATTTCTGCTAATCCTCTTTACTTTACTATTTCTGCGGTTTACTCGCTAACCATACCTTGTACTCATTACCCTGTTCATTACATTCAACTTGTCCTGTAATTCTTCTTTATCTTCTTTAGATTATCTGAGTATAACAATGTCATCAGTTTATCTTATCATTGTTATCTTTTCAACCTGAACTTTAATCCCACTCTTGAACAATTTTTTATTTCCGTCATTGTTTCTTCGATATATAGATTGAACAGTCTTGCACCATTTTAATATGAGCTCTTCGTTCGTGTGCTTTCATTCTTGTTGTTCTCTCTTGGTTCTTTTACATTTTGTGTATTATCCATCTTTTCCTATAGCTTACGCCTATTTTTCTAGAACAGCTTTCATCGTTTTAGATTGTCTAACGCTTTTGCTAGATCGTCAGATCCACTGAACGTGTCTTGGTTTTTATTATGTTCTGCTTTCATTATCAAGTGCAACGGCAGTATTATCTCTGTGGTGGTTTCGTAATGCCTCTCCTAAAGCCAAAATGATCTTAGTCTAACAGATCCTCAATTTTGTTTTCCATTCGTATTATTCTTTTCAGCAGCCTCGATGCGTCGGACAACAAGCTAATTGTCAGAGAGTTGTCGCAATTACCTGCCGTCACTGCCTTCTAGATTGTCCGGATGATATTTTCCCGAATGTCTGATGATATGTCTCCAGACTAACACATGCTACTGACTACCTCGAATAGCTGTTTGGTAGCCTTAGCCGAGCGGTGTAAGGCGCTGCAGTCATGGACTGTGCGACTGGTCCCGGCGAAGGTTCAGTCCTCCCTCGGGCACGGGTGTGTGTGTTTGTACTTAGGATAATTTAGGTTAAGTAGTGTGTAAGGTTAGGGACTGATAACCTTAGCATTTAAGTCCCATAAGGTTTCACACACACACACACATTTGGTAGCCACTTCCCCCAATGAGATTAAAATTTCCGTTGAAATGTTATCCATGTCTTCCGCCTTATTTGATCGCAACCAGCGAGAGACAAGTATTTAATCTTTCTTTATCTTATATAGGTCTCATGGTGCCTACAGCACCTAGTTAAAGTGTCTCAACACGTCACCTACCCGCTAGCGTCATGTGCTCTGGAGGCCGTACGTATCAGCCAGGGGAGAGTGTCTTGACGTCAGAAGAACTCCGGTCCCAGTGAGGCAGAGCTCTTCCTTCTGGATTACTTAAAACCGCGGGTTTCGAAGAAAACGGTCCACTGAATACAAGGTTTCACTTTTTGTAGCCACCACAGCTGTGATCGTCTCCACATTTTGGGTCAGGTTGTTCAGTTACGTTAAGTTTCCAAACACTGACTTCTGCCCGGGCACATCTTTGGCGTATTCACACACGAAGGCTCCCTTACCGCGGAAAACACCGTCTTTATTCAAGTAAGATGCTGCAATTACGAACAGCAAAATTTATTATGTGCATTGGGTACCATTACTGTCCACCTGATGTCGCTCATACGCCTTCGCAACACATGAAATCACGAATGAAATTAACGTCAGAAATACGTATTTCATGTAGGACTATCACTGCAACCCCCAGACTGCTTCATCCTTAATTAACATGTTTCCGATGCAGCGACAATAGTATGCCAAACCCGGAGAATGTCGCTTCACACGGACTGCTATAATTCAATGAGGTTTCCACGGTACGCTTTGAGGGATTCCATGCTTCCGTTCCTTAAATCTGTTTTTGAGATATATATTTTAGGATGAAAATGATACGGAAATACAAGAACAAGGGTACTGTTGGACAGTGGCATGTTAAACATAGCGCATTAGTACAACAGATTAAAAAAAAAAGTTGCCATATCCTACAGTTGCTAAACTTTGTAACCTACCAGGGAAGATCATGTGTTGCAGATCACAGACGTTTCAAACTACAACCAACTCTCCACAAAGGCACGGAGGAGCAGTTAGTACGCCATCTTTCGCTGTGAGATTCGAAAAAGGATGGCCGTCAGTCAGAACGACGAAAAGGAACGAATACCGCTCTCATATTACTCCAACATTAACAGCTACATGACTATTCCTCAATTTTCATTTGAGTACCTGGCAGATGTTTCATCGATCCACCTTCAAGCTATTTCTCTCCGTTCCACTCTCCAACAGCGCGCGGGGAAAACGAACATTTAAATAATCCGAGCGAGCTCTGATTTATTATATTGAGATGATCATTTCTCCCTGTATTGGTGGGAGCCACGAAAATATTTTCACACTCTGAGTTTGGTGGCTGACACTTTGGCAATCATTAAAACTAAAGCACTATCTCCCCTATTTCGAGACAAAACTGCCATTCTTGAAACTTTTCCGACGTCCTCCGTCAGTACTTATCTGATGCGGATCCCATACCGCAAAGCAATACTCAAACATTAGAAGGCCAAGCATAGTATAGACACTCTCTTTACTAGACCTGTTGCACTTTGTAAGTCTTCTTCCAATAAATCGTAGTCTGTGGTTTGCTTTCCTCATAACGTTATCGTGTATCATTGTTCAAATTAAAGTTTTTCGTAGTTGTAATCCCTAAGCATCTGTTTGAGTCTACAGCCTTTAGATTTGTGTGATTTATCGAGGAACCGTAATTTGGCAGATTCCTTTTAGTACTCATGTGGACGACTGCACACTTTTCATTATTTAGAGTCAATTCCAATTTTTGGATGGTATAGACGCCTTGTCTAAATCTTTTTGCAATTGGTTTTGATCATCTGATGACTTTAAATGATGGTAAATGACACTATAACCTGTAAACCTGTAAACAGTCTAAGAGGGAGGCTCAGATTGTCTCTTAAATCGTTTATGTAGATTAGGAACAGAGAGGGCCTGTAACACTTCCTTGGGGAACGCCGGATATATCTTCCGTTTTACTCGATGACTTTCCGTCAATTACTACGAACTGTGACCTTCTGACAGGGAAACACGAATCCAGTCGAACAACTGAGGCGATATTGCGAAGGCACGGAATTTTGTTCGAACTCGCTTGTCAGGAACGGTGTCAAAAGCTTCTGGAAATCTAAAAATATGGAACCAATTTGACATCCTCTGTCGATAGCACTCATTACTGCGGATGAATAAAGAGCTAGTTGTGTTTCGTAAGAACAGTATTTTCTGAATCCGTGCTGATTATGTGTCAACAGGCCCTTACCTTTGAGGTAATTCGTATTTTTGAACACACTACATGTACCAAACTCCTACTGCAAATCGACTTCAGTGACTTGGATATGTAAACCATCAGATAACTTCTGTTTCCTTTCCTCGATACTGGTGTGACCTATGCAACTTTCCACTCTTAGGGTTCAGATGTTTCGTCGAGCGAGCGGTTGGTTGTATATGGTTGTTAAGTATGGGGCTGTTGTACCAGCATCCTCTGAAAGAAACCTAATTTGTATACTATCTACATCGGAAGAATTGTCGTTACGAAGTGATTGAAGATGCTTCTCTATACTGAGAATATATACTCATAGGTCATTTTGGCAACTGTTCTTGATTCGCATTCTGCAATATTCACTTCGTCCCTTTGATGGAGGAATTTCGAGAAACTGTGTTTAGGAACTCCGCTTTAGTGCCGCTATCATCCGCAATGTTAACATTGGTATCAAGGAATGAAGCTATGGAGTGTACCTTGCCTCTGGTTTACTTCACATATGATCGGATCTCCTAGCTGTTTAATCCAGAGCTCACTAAATTTCGCGTTTCATAAAACAGCGCTGATCTTGAATATTTTGTGTTCTTTTAAAGTTGGTATGTTTTTTTCGTTGCTTAAGTAACAGTGTTGCGCCTTGTTTTGAGTGCCATTGGGGATCACTACCATCTCTTATTAATTTACAACTTCTGTGTATACTGTTTATCCGAGTTTAAGCTAGATCTGATCTGTCCTTACATAGTTGGAAGGAGCGAAGACTGTCTCCAAGAAAGGCGTAGAACGAATTTTATCCACTTCCTTAAATAAATACATTTTCATTTTAGGTACATTTGAATGTAATGGTGGTCTGTCTCTCTCCAACGAAATTATTGTCGTGATCTTATCTATTCGCTCAGGATTATTTTTTGCTAAGAGGTTAATTATGTTTTCGACACCATTTACACTTCGAGTGGGGTCATGAACTAACTGCTGAAAACAATTTTCGATGGAAGCATATACCACAATGTCTAACGATTTCGCTATGAAATTTCGCTGCAAGACAAACTACTTCCAACAGCAACAAACAGGCGCCGACAGTTGTATTTAATCTATCCTCTATGACCTACATTAGGCCGTTTCAATAAATTTCGGCTAAACTTATCTCTGGCTTTAATCAGTTTTCGGTACCTATAATGGTTTGAGCGTTAGTGCTTTGTATTAGCGCTCGGAGCTGTGGTTCTTTCCCAACTAAGACTGTTGCTAAATTAACCGTCGTCCTGTTTTCGTTCTGCACCCTTTGATACTGAAGCCCTTTCTGTCCATTCCCGAAAACCTCTACGTGAGGAGAAGAGTCTTGACAACTAAAGTGGGAAATATGGTATGGAGGCTTTTTTATGTGTATGAGTTACGCGAACTTTGGATATTATGTTTTCTCAAACGCCAAAAAAAAATTGTTTGAAGTGTAAAAATGACTGGAAAAATGAAACTTTCTCGCGTGATGACTGAAGAATTTCATTTTCAGTGAAGAAAGCACTGATGCTCAAATGGTTACAAGCATTGAAAGCTGGCTCATGCTGGAGGTGGTTGCAATGTCCCCGTTCGGTTCAATTTATTTTATCCTACTTCAGATGTAATAATTGCTTTATTAACCATGTGTGGCAGTCCCATTCGTAAATTACAGGAGAGAGTCGCAAGCAGTAGCTTCCCAGCTGAGTGATGGCTGATCACTCTCTTTTGTCTGTGAGAGTTTGCAATCTAACAGAGGAATTAGTTTAAACGATAGAATTTGTTGCCGGCCAGAGTGGCCGTGCGGTTATAGGCGCTACAGTCTGGAGCAGAGTGACCACTATGGTCGCAGGTTCGAATCCTGCCTCGGGCATGGATGTGTGTGATGTCCTTAGGTTAGTTAGGTTTACGTAGTTCTAATTTCTAGGCGACTGATGACCTCAGAAGTTAGGCCGCATAGTGCTCAGAGCCATTTGAACCATTAGAATATGTTAACAGCAAATGATAGTCGAGGAAATTTAGTAATTTTAACATTAAATTTCTTCGAGGAGACGCTCGTACAGGATAATAGTTCACAATGGAGCACTGAATTTCGCAAGAGTACCGAATATTAATGTGCCTATATTCACATATATGTAATAACTTTAAATAGCACAGCAATATTTATAAAATATTTTATAATAAACTTTTAATGAGTAACCTGATAAGCACTGAAGATACTGTGGTGGTAAAATATTTGAAGATAATATTACGGAAATATTTCAGACTAAGTATGAAAAACTTGGTCTTTTAGCAATATGTGATCAGAAATTACATAATGGGTCTCAGTTACTATCTGTACCTGACCATAATTAACACGCTCAGTTTTTGTCACACGCCACTGGTTTCTATATGCGAGGTGCACAAGCCACTGCGGTTTCCTGAAGAGAAGAAGTATCAGTTTATCTTATGGTGCATTGTTGCTAACGGTAACAGCGGCACACACCATTCATTATGAAATTTGGCTGGTTTATAATTTATATATGAGATCGTGTAAGCCAGTGAGTGATTTTATATTCAAATAAATTTCAGCTTTTATCACTGCTTCAGCGGTGCCAACTGTTATTTTTCAAAGTTATGAGGTATAAGGACGAACAGTTTGCATCATCGAAATTTGGTAATTTAGTTAATAAAGATATTGTTTAGTGCTGGATGATATCTGTATCGTTACGAAGTTCAGCCGAACTTTTTTGCGATGTACCTAACGGTCTTCAGAAAGGATAGGCTAAATACAGTTGGCGGTGGAGTGTTTGTTGCTGTTAAAAGTAGTTTATCTTGTGGGTGGGTGGAGGTCATTTTTGTCAACCGGAATAAAATTAATTATGCTGACCTTCCGACTCAGTTGCTGAAAGGTTCAAAGAAAACTTGAGTCTAATTTCAAACACGTACCCGACTCATACAGTTATAGAAGTTGTTCACTTTAGTTTACACTCGATATGTTTGCAAAAATATATGTTCAGATCATGAGGTACGCACAGAATATCATCCGAAACTGCGCTAAACGCATATTCTGAAAATTATTTCGAACTGTTAGTTTATGTGCCCACTCGAATAGTAAACGGTTATGATAACACACTATACCGCTTAGCAACAAATAATCCTAACGAGTATTTACAAGGATACAGGGATTAGTGTACACAGGGTTGTGGTAGCGAGAGTGAATACTGTAACTGCCAAGTACACCAAAAAATAAACAAAAAAATAAATTTTCAAAAACGCAGGTAAATATTCGCTTGACGCCTTCCTGTGAGACAATCTCCACCTCTTCCAAATTAGCAATGTAAGTGTAGACTAGATGTGGCTTAAATTCAGAGAAATAGTACCGGCAGCAGTTGAAAGACTTAGAGGCAAATAACAAACGACGGAGCTGATCCCCAATCGTACACAAAACAGGTCAGTTCACTGTTGCAGAAACAACGAAAAAAGCATGCTAAAGTTAAACAAACGCAGAGCCCCAAGAGTGACGATCTTTTACAGAAGCTCGAAATTTAGAGTGAGCTTTAATGCGAGCTGCTTATAGTAGCTTCAACAACGAAAGCTTGTCTCTAAACCTGGTGGAAAATTCAATGAAATTCTTGTCGTATGCAAAGTGTGCTAGAGGCAAGGCAATCAATGCCTTCTCTGCGCGGTAGGAACGGAAATACTGAGTTATTAAAAACAGCCTTTCGGAATTCCTTCACCAAAGAAGACGAAGTAAATATCCCAGAATTCTAATCACCAACAGTGCATGGGGGCTTAATTAAATAGAATGCTAATAATTTTAATTTTTGGTCGCTGTTTGTCCGATTACGCAGTCTCGTAACAGGTTGGCCCTGAATAATATTAGTACGCAATCTGACTGCATAGAATTACAACAAAGAATGAAAGGAACTTTGTGTTAACACAATTAATTAATTAAGTCCCCAGCAACTATAAACGTACACTTCTGCCACGGTTCTACCTCAATAAGACAAGATATTTTAAACATGATTTACACTGAAGTAATTAAAAAAAACTAGAAATACTATAATGGCATATACAAACCAGAATTACTCTCTAACACAAGAACACGAACCAGATGCTTTGTTGACTGAACCTGTGACCAAGAGGCATTGTTATTTAGGACGCCTAAATTAAAAAATTTTCTTTACCTTCATATATATTGACGAAAAATACGCTTTGATCATTACAACATCCCCAATCGAATAACATATGGTGTCTTGCCCAACAGAACAACTAGTATCGACGTCTCAACAAGCACAGATCACGCCTACCTCAGAACTACTACTGCACTCACCAACTTCTCAGCGGCAACTGCCAGCGGAGGCGGCTGAATAATACTCTTTGGCGCAATCTCTGGCGCTGTGACTCAGTGTAGCCACCTTTCAACAGCTACCAACACGAGTAACTTAGATGTAAATATCCTCGGAGTAGTGAAGCCACTTAAATCACTTGATAAAATCAAGTCTTCCGGTCCAGACTGTATGCCAATTGGGTTCCTTTCAGACAATACTGTTGAAACAACCCCATATATAACTATCATACAAAACCGCTCACTCGACAAAAGATCCGTACCCATAGACTGGAAAGTTGCACAGGTCACACCAGTAGTCGAGAAAGACAACAGGAGAAATCCACTGAATTATAGGGCCATATCATTAATGAAAATATGCAGTAGGACTTTGGAACATACATTGTGTTCGAATAAATATGAATTACCTCGAAGAGAACAATCTATCGACGCATAGACAACACCGATTTAGGAAAAAATTTTCTCGTGAAACACAACTAGCTCTTTTCTCACACAAAGTGTTGATTGATATTGACAAGGAAGTTTAAATTGTTTCCACATATCTAGATTTCCAAAAGACGTACATCAAACTGCGTGATTGTGGAATATCGTCTCAGTTATGCGACTGGTTTAGTGGTTTACTATCAGAGAGGTCACAGTTTGTAGTAACCAACATAAAGACATCGAAGAAAACAAATATGATTTCTGACGTTATCCAAGGTAGTGTTACAGGCCCCTTTGCTGTTCCTTATCTGTATAAATGGATTAGGAGACAATTTAAGAAAATGTGCTAGGTTGTTTGCAGACGATGCTTTCGCTTATCGTCTAGTAAAATCAGCAGAAGATCAAAACAAGTTGCAAAGCTATTAGATAAGATATCTGTATGGTGGAAAAATCGGCAATTGACCCTAAGTAACGAAAACTGAGATCAGGCACATGAGTGCTAGAAGAAATACATTAAACTTTAGTTACAAGATAAATCATTTAAATTTAAAGGTCGTAAATTCAACTAAATGCCTCGAAATTACATTTATTGGAAAACTTGGAAAGAGCACACAGAAAATGATGTGCGGAAAGCCAACTAAAGACTGCATTTTATTCGAAAAAACCATTAGAAGATGCAACACATCGACTAAAGAGACTGCCTACGGTCCTCTTGTCCGTCCTCTTTTGGAGCACTGCTGCGTGGTGTGGGATCCTTATCAGATAGGATTAACGGAGTACTTCGATTCAAAGAAGGGCAGCACGTTTTGTACTGTCGAGAAATAAGAATAAGGGAGTAAGTGTTTTTGGAATGATACCGGATTTGGGGTAGACACAGTACAACTAAGGCATTTCTCGTTGTGGCAGGATCTTTCAATCACTCCGAGAGGTTCTAGGTGCTTCAGTCCGGAACCGCGCGGCTGCTACGTTCACAGGTTGGAATCCTGCCTCGGGCATGGTTGCTTGTGATGTCCTTTGGTTAGTTATGTTTAAGTAGTTCTAAGTTCTAAGGCACTGATGACCTCAGATGTTAAGTCCAATAGTGCTTAGATCCATTTGAACCATTTTTTCAATGACTGACTTCCTCCTCCAAATGTGGAAATACTATTTTGACACAAACCTACATAGGGAGGAACGATCATCATAATAAAATCAGAGCTCTCACGGAAAAATAAAGGTGTTAGCTTTTTCCTCGCTGTTCGAGAGTGGAATAATAGATAATTATTATGAAGGTGGCTCGACGAATCTTCTGCCAGGCACTTAAATGTAATTTGCAGAGTATTCATGTATATGTAGATGTAGAATTGCAATTACGACTAGCAATAGTTATGTATAATTCGTCTGCAGAAGCGTATCATTACTGTCCATTTCATATGTCCCGTTCAACCACGCAACACATAAAATCACCAATAAAATTAAAGTCAGAATTAATTATTACATGTAGGATTATCATTGCTAATCTTAAACGCTGATTAGTGTTTAATTAACCTACTTCTGATATTTTCGACGAGTGGAGAGTTTGTCGTCACAACGGCTTCAATGATGTTTCGACAATGAGCATGTAGACTCGTATCCCAATCTTCCTTACCTTGCAGCTATTTTGATAAGTATTTTCTGTTTTAGGATGAAATGGCTCAGAAACAGAAATATAGGTGTGTTCGTGGATAGTGCCACATGACACATACTGCAGCAATAATATGGATTAAAGGAAGTAAGATAACAGTTTTTTATACCTGCGGAACTCTCCAATCTAGGCTGCCTCCGTACTGCAGCGGTGCGTAACCGCCTGCCACGCAAGGAGCCTGGGTTCGATTCCTGGCAGGGGACTGTCTGTTGTGTGTCCTTCATTATCATTTTCATCATCATTGACACGCAAGTCGCAGAAGTGGCGTCAACTAAAAAGACTTCTAACACGGCGGCAGAATCCCGAATGGGATATCCCTGCCAATAAATGACATACGATCATTTCATTTTTTTTTCAGTCTACCAAGAAATACTCTGTGTTCTTCGCTGATCATAGCAATTTCACGTAACAAACAGGCCTCTGAAGGCACAACTATTAACATGGACGTCGAGTACCTGTTAGTCCGCCATGTTTTTGGTTGCACTCCATTTCGCCGCAAACAAGAACCATCAAATACAACGACGAACAACAATGAATTCTGCTCTCTTGTTACGTGCGGAGAAGAATCTTGACAACTGTAGTGCGAAATGTTGTTTTTCTTCTACGGAAATACGTCTCGTGACATTTCGGTAGTAAGAGTTCCAAAATGCCAAAAACTGTTTTCATGTGAAGAAAATGACGCTTTCTCATGTGATGACTCAATTTCAGTGATCTCTTACCTTTGAAATAAATGTCGAAACAACCATTTCTTATTCAGCGAGGGTCTGACTCTCGAACATTATTTCGACTAAATAAAATTTCAGAAGGCAATAATTATAATACCTTTAGTGAAATTTCTTTAACTTAAACTGCTATGTTATTTTTTCCCACTTGAAGTTCAAACTAAACAGAAGTGTCTCATTGCGAATTTTAAATATTTGAAAAACGAAGGACAGCTGTTTGCTGTTTATCGAGTCGGGATTTGCTTGAATACGTTGGAAGACTAAGTGGGGAGCTTATGAACAGTGTAGGTACCTCAGTATTTGTTCATTCATGTATCTAGTATAAAAATTTCCACGGGCAGACAATAGAGAAGACAGAAATTTTCACCGCGTGGGAAATCTTCGAAGTCTTACGGTGGAGACAGACGGAATGCGAACCCGTTTTTCAGGCTCCTCTACACACACCATAACCGTGCATAGAATTCGCAGACATAAGCTTCAGTTTCTCGTTCGGTAATCTGGGTTAAGATTTTCTGTGTTTATCTTCATTTGTGTGAGGTTAATGCTAGAAAGGTTTCCTTAAATCTGCTACCAGTTTCCCCCAATGACTCCAATTTGAACTCTGTCTACATTGCTGGAACTTAAGGCTATAGTCTTCAGTTGTTCTTCTATCATTTCATGCTGACGTCATACTTATGAACCACAACGAGGATTGTAGCTCATCTCTTTGTCTTCGGTCCACGTTCTACACACACACACACACACACACACACACACACACACACACACACACACAATAGTAGTAGTATTACGCCTCGCATGAGCAGTAAATCGACGATAACATAAACCAGCCGCGCGACGCCGTTCGTTTGCTTACGTTCAAACACCGTAACATGTCCGTAGGGCTGCCCTTTGTCGTCGGTGACGCATAGCGATCTCGCATGCAACGTTTACCACTGCCATACGATACGCAACGTTAACGCTCCTATGACAAGCTCTGTATTTGCGCCTATCACGAACGTTCACGAAGCCGGTAAATACGTTCGGGCGTTATCGCCCAGTAATTCTGGCCTATGGTTTGCATTTTGGTACTCGTTTGACTGTGTCCTGTAATGTTGTCAGCTTGATGTATTCGAGAAACCGAGAAGCATTCAGGTAAAATTTAATTAAGCATCTGGCGTATTTAGTGGAGCGGGGATGATGTACCTGCTCAAAATAGAAGTGCCTTGACAATATCCAGACAGAAGAGACTTTAATAGCGGGATGATTCTAAAAAGGAATTAGACAAAAAGCTCATTAGCTCAAGCAAGCAACCTCCTAAATTAACAGTCACTGCATGCTTACAAAATGGCTTTACTTGAGCACGAAATTGTTGATGTTTTGGTTTTTTCCTTTATGCTAATTTAAATCGTGTTAGATCGTGAAGGATGAGAGGTGTGGTGTGGAATAGGGTTGGGGTTGTGCAAGGAAGTGTGAGCTGTCAGCAGCCATGTGTACGCTAACTTAATTTACAGTTTGTTACTAGTAAGGGCAAAAGTATAAAAGCACTTATTCGTAATGGTCAAATATGCTACCTTCCAGCGAAAGCGTCATCAGTATGCAAGAGTAAATTTTAAGTATGATGAAATATAGTTAACGTGAATTGTGTTTAAAAAAAAGCATATACGTACTTTTGATGTCACTGAAATGGCGAAGATTATTACTGTGAACATGATGTACGTACTCTGCGAAAGATGGAAAAAGGAGGCGGGAGGACTTAAGTGACTGTGTACTGGTTTAAGGTGCGGTGTAGCAGTGGAGTCCATAGGTTTGTCGATGACACAGAAGTTCCGTCAGAGATTGAAAAGGACTTCGAAGAGCAACGGAATGGAATGGATAGTATCTTGAAAAGAGGTTGTAAGGCGAACATCAACAAAAGTAAAACAAAGCAATGAAATGTAACAGATTTAAATCACACGATGCAGAGGGTTTTCTTCGTAGATTAGCAAATGAGACAGTAAAAACAGTAGATACATTTGCTATGTGAGTTTTGGAAATCAAAGTAATTGTTGATGATCGAAACAGAGGTGATTACAAAGTGCAGACTGCGAACAGTAAGAAAATCATTTCTGGAAGAGAAGAATATTTTATTACATTATCTACAACAAATTTAAATGTTGCAAAGTCTTTGGTAAAGGTTATTTTCTGGTGTGTAGCCTAGTACGGAAGTGAAAGCTGGACGGGACCATGTCAGAGAACAGGAGAATAGAAGCTTTTGGAATGTGGTGCTACAGAAAAATGGTGAAGATAAGATACGTAAGCCGAATAAGTAATGACGAGATACTGAGTCAAATTAGATAAAACAGAAATTTATCGCACAAGCTGATAAAGGAAAACGATCGGTTCATAGAAGACAGTCTGAGGCATCACCGTGTAGTCAACCTAGTAATGGAGGGAGTGTCTGGGGCAAAAATGATTGAGGGAGACCTGGGCCTGAATGCAGTAAGCAGACTCAAATGTATGTAGGTTGCAGTAACTATTCAGAGATGAAAAGGCATGCACAGGACATGCCCGAAAGAACAGATATCATCTTCATATAGTTAAAGCTAACCGCCCATTGACCTCCTTCTTCTGTGCTGGATGCACGCGTATTGCCCGGACTCTTACGGGACTCAGTAAGATCATCTGCAGCGAGTAATGAGTGAAATGGACAGGGACACTACGCTTGTAGTGTGTGGATATTATGTTGGGAATGTGGATCTCACGGGGAGAGTGCAAGGGATAAATAGCTGCAGTCGCACTACCCTCCGTGCCCTCGGTGGCTCAGATGAATAGAGCGGCTGCCGTGTAAGCAGGAGATCCAGAGTTCGAGTCCCGATCGGGACACACATTTTCAACTGTCCCCGTTGATGTGTATCAATGCCTGTCGACAGATTAGGGTCTTGATTCAATTATCATTTCAGCATTAGACCAGTCTTGGGACTGAAGACAGCAACAATAGCATGATGAGGCGTTTCTCAGGGAAACAATAGAACATGTGGTAAGAGGATACGAGCTGACGTAATGCTCTCCGAAAGGGCAACGGGTGACGAGAGAAAAACAAAAACAAAAACAAAAAATTTAAGAGGTCTGATATGAGAGACGACACTGTGAGGAGTGGGTAACACTCTACAGGAATACAGGAAGGGTTAATGTCAGAGTAGCTTTCGTGGCCTGGTAGTTGGAGTCTCCACATTGCTCCGGGAGTGTGTGTGTTTTCTGGGGTCAGAGGGTTGTTCTCACAAGAGCAATAGATTCAAAATTATCGAGAAAATAATGATACAATTGATAAGGGAGATAGGTTGCTAAGTAGTGTCGCGCTCGTCATGTGTCAACCATCAACACTGTTCTAAAGCGTCAGTGGCACGTGTGGGGATAAGAGGAGGAGGGTAGGTAGGTACACAGAAGGATAATGCATGTTGCATACAAGGAGATCATTGGCAGTCAACAGGTGGCTGGCATCCTGGTTCGATGGGAAAAGTTATTCAAATAACAGTTGACAATTCTCTTCGGCCTTTTCTAAATGTAATCACACAACGTGCGAGGCTCGAGGCTGTTGGCCTGCGAATACACACTGCCCTCATCAGGGCCTCGGTCCTTACACACTTAAAAAAAAAGAAGACATGAAAGAATTTCCGAATGGGACAGAAATCCGTAGCTCTGATGTACATGAACGGATAAATAAATGATTACAGTTACGGAAAAAGTTGATGATTTATTCTATAGGAAGAACGTCACAAATTGAGGAACTCAATAATGTGTTGGTCCACCTCTCGCCCTTATGCAAGCAGTTTTTCGACGTGGCATTTAGTAATAGAGTTGCTGATGTCCTTCTGAAATGTACCGTGCCAAATTCTGTAGATTAAAGCGTTAGATCCTGAAACTCCCAAAATGGTTGAAGGGCTCTGTTCCTAGTGGAGACATTCTAGATATTCGGCAACTTTGCTGGCCAAAGTAGGGTTTGGTAAGTATGAAGAAAAGCAATAGAACTATTGCCATTTGTGGGCGGGCATTATCTTGCTGGTATGTAAGCGTAGGATGGCTTGTCATCAGCGGCAAGAAAACGGGGCGTAGAATATCGTCGACGTACTGTTGCGCTATACGGGTGCTGCAGATGACGTTCATAGTAGCCCTGTAACGAAAAGGACTAGCACCTCAGTCCATCCATTCTGATTGTCGAGCCATGTAGCAGGCGACAGCCAGGTTGGTATGCGACGCTGCCTGGGGCGTCTGCAGACACTTCTTCACCTTTAATCTGAATAACTCGAGTAGGACTGCCTTCAGTGACGAGTTCTGCTTCTACATCAATTCCAGCGCCAAGTGGAGAAATGTCTGGAGACGTCCTGGACAGCGGAGGAGTGTCTACCTGATTGTCGCCCGCCATGCTGCCCGATAACCAGCAGTGATGTTCTGAGGTGCCATGGTCTGGGGTAAGCCATGCTGGACTGAAATTTCAGCAGGATAATGCCCAGCCTCTCAGGGCGAGAGTTTCTACACTCCTGGAAACTGGAATAAGAACACCGTGAATTCATTGTCACAGGAAGGGGAAACTTTATTGACACATTCCTGGGGTCAGATACATCACATGATCACACTGACAGAACCACAGGCATATAGACACAGGCAACAGAGCATGCACAATGTCGGCACTAGTACAGTGTATATCCACCTTTCGCAGCAATGCAGGCTGCTATTCTTACCATGGAGACGATCGTAGAGATTCTGGATGTAGTCCTGTGGAACGGCTTGCCATGCCATTTCCACCTGGCGCCTCAGTTGGACCAGCGTTCGTGCTGGACGTGCAGACCGCGTGAGACGACGCTTCATCCAGTCCCAAACATGCTCAATGGGGGACAGATCCGGAGATCTTGCTGGCCAGGGTAGTTGACTTACACCTTCTAGAGCACGTTGGGTGGCACGGGATACATGCGGACGTGCATTGTCCTGTTGGAACAGCAAGTTCCCTTGCCGGTCTAGGAATGGTAGAACGATGGGTTCGATGACGGTTTGGATGTACCGTGCACTATTCAGTGTCCCCTCGACGATAACCAAAGGTGTACGGCCAGTGTAAGAGATCGCTCCCCACACCATGATGCCGGGTGTTGGCCCTGTGTGCCTCGGTCGTATGCAGTCCTGATTGTGGCGCTCACCTGCACGGCGCCAAACACGAATACGACCATCATTGGCACCAAGGCAGAAGCGACTCTCATCGCTGAAGACGACACGTCTTCATTCGTCGCTCCATTCACGCCTGTCGCGATACCACTGGAGGCGGGCTGCACGATGTTGGGGCGTGAGCAGAAGACGGCCTAACGGTGTGCGGGACCGTAGACCAGGTTCATGGAGATGGTTGCGAATGGTCCTCGCCGATACCCCAGGAGCAACAGTGTCCCTAATTTGCTGGCAAGTGGCGGTGCGGTCCCCTACGGCACTGCGTAGGATCCTACGGTCTTGGCGTGCATCCGTGCGTCGCTGCGGTCCAGTCCCAGGTCGACGGGCACGTGCACCTTCCGCCGACCACTGGCGACAACATCGATGTACTGTGGAGACCTCACGCCCCACGTGTTGAGCAATTCGGCGGTACGTCCAGCCGGCCTCCCGCATGTCCACTATACGCCCTCGCTCAAAGTCCGTCAACTGCACATACGGTTCACGTCCACGCTGTCGCGGCATGCTACCAGTGTTAAAGACTGCGATGGAGCTCCGTATGCCACGGCAAACTGGCTGACACTGACGGCGGCGGTGCACAAATGCTGCGTAGCTAGCGCCATTCGACGGCCAACACCGCGGCTCCTGGTGTGTCCGCTGTGCCGTGCTTGTGATCATTGCTTGTACAGCCCTCTCGCAGTGTCCGGAGCAAGTATGGTGGGTCTGACACACCGGTGTCAATGTGTTCTTTTTTCCATTTCCAGGAGTGTATCACTTTACTTCGCGCATTCGCAAAAGTTACTGAAGCCAGCAAGGTCGCTGGGTCTCTCCCCAGTTGAGAATGTTCTGTGCGTTATGGTCAGGGCCCTCCAACCATCTCGGGATTTTGAGGATCTAACTAGGCAGTTGGACAGAATTTGGCGCAATATCCCTCAGGAGGACAGTCAGTGCCAAGCCTACAACCTACATGTATGTGGACCAACATGTTACCGAGGTGCTCAATTTGTGAAGCTCTTTCGAACAACTCATCCAACTTTTTGTTTTTTGAAATTGAAAACATATGTTTCTCTGTACATACACATCACACCTACCGATTCAAGTGCCATTCGGATATTTCCCTGGCGGTACATCCTTCAATCTACCATAAAAAGCACCTCCCAAAATCCAGTTACTGTACGCACTTCTACTAAAACTGTACGTCTTGGTATATCATACAACTGACACTTATCGTCGCTTCACCTAAGACGTTGCGGTATGCTAGTTCAGAGATAGATCTTGCAAATTGTCTCCTGACTGTCCAGAACGTATTATACAGTGATTGAAAACTACATCAAACTTATGAATACCACAGTGTTCTGTCATCAGGACTGAAATTTCACCAGTTTTAATGCGGTGATCTTGGTTTTTTCTTAGAGCAGCTAGGCTCTCATTTTGTTTTTTGCATTCCATTACGATCCGTAACTATGAATCACTCGAATTAGCTATTCTCATTTACTGCCTATGTCCGAAAAGACTTACATGGCTAAAAATAGCAATTCTGGTTTCTTATCCTATGCTGTGGCTACACTTATTGTTCCAATTTCTTTTTTCTCAAACGGATTTTAAATCACCAGAATCAAACTTACGTCTCACTATTAATACTATATTGACACTTATAAAAACTATGATAGTGACCTTAAATAGTGCTATTCAATCGTTTTGAGTGGGCTCTTTGTTATGATCCCTTTAGAGGTTCTGAAGCTATTAATTTTTAAAGAACGTATGTGCATCTTCGTCTTTCATCGTCTCTACCTAATGTATTATTTCACGTAATCAGTGGGCCTTTCAAAGCGCTCCCGCGTCGCGTTATTTTTTCTTTCGTACAGTGACATCATCAGTTACGTGGCTTTATTAGTACTAGTGCCGGCCTCGATAGCTGAGTGATCGCCGGCACTGTAGCTCAGCGTGTTCGGACAGAGAGCTGTTTAGCCTCTGCAATAATAATAAAAAAATATATAAAAAAATAAGTAAATAAAAAAAAACTGAGTGGAAGGATCAACAAAACGAACTTTAACGGATGTCATGTGACATCCGCAACGACAAAATACAATGATCAACAACGAACAAAATTTAAAGGAAAAAAAAGTGGTCAGCGTAACGGATTGCCGTCCTCCGGGCCCGGGTTCGATTCCCGGCTGGGTCGGAGATGGGTCCAGGTTGCCCAATGTGGCGTCGAGTGTAACAGGAGCTGCACAAAGGTGGCCGGACCTGCCCCGCAAGAGGCCTCCCAGCCAATGACGCCGAACACTCATTTCCATTAGTGCTGGTTAGATATTGCGTCAGCTGTGAATAATTCACAGCCTCTCGTATCACACCTCACACTAGAACGGCACTCATCTGAGAAATAAGCCGACCAGCGTCCACACGCGTGCCAGACACCACTGTCTGTGAAAACATGTGAGCATTAGCTGCCGCTGCTATTTTAAAGCAATGAGTTTCAATTACAGATCTTATCTTGAGCTTCCATATTCTCTCAAATTTTCGCAATGTCTCTTCTTTCTTCAGATAACATCACACATATTCTGTAACTGTTTCGACCTTGGAATCTTTCTCGTTTCAACACACTGTGAGGTAACAGAGACACATGCATATTCGTTTCAATTTAAGTTAATTTATCGTCATTTTTATCACAGGTACGCAGATTAATGTTAATCAGTTTCTAAATGCGGTCTGGTTTTTCAAGTCATGAACTCATGTCTGCTGTACTTATAAAATACCTTGCGTGTGCAAATTACCGTTTCTCATCGGTTCCAAGCAGGCGTTCCTAGTCGAAGTAGCAATGCCACATTCACCTTCACCAACTCGTCGTCTCCCTAATGCTGTCACAGTTCCATGTAGAACTATGAAGTACAGAGAGCCACATTATGTCAATATACAGCAGACTGATGAGCCAGAACGTTACGACTAACGATCTACTATCGGTATATACACGTCAGGGCGATAGCGGCGTCACTGGCGAGCAATGACTGCTAGTCAGACATACGCACGGTGCGTGTAGTGTCATTGAGCGTACTGTCCATATGTAGGTGTTCCCCAGGGAAGCGTCCTGGGACCTCTGCTGTTCCTGATCTATATAAATGACCTGGGTGACAATCTGAGCAGTTCTCTTAGATTGTTCGCAGATGATGCTGTAATTTACCGTCTAGTAAGGTCATCCGAAGACCAGTATCAGTTGCAAAGCGATTTGGAAAAGATTGCTGTATGGTGTGTCAGGTGGCAGTTGACGCTAAATAACGAAAAGTGTAAGATGATCCACATGAGTTCCAAAAGAAATCCGTTGGAATTCGATTACTCGATAAATAGTACAATTCTCAAGGCTGTCAGTTCAACTAAGTACCTGGGTGTTAAAATTACGAAGAACTTCAGTTGGAAGGACCACATGGATAATATTGTCGGGAAGGCGAGCCAAAGGTTGCGTTTCATTGGCAGGACACTTAGAAGATGCAACAAGTCCACTAAAGAGACAGCTTACACTACACTCGTTCGTCGTCTGTTAGAATATTGCTGCGCGCTGTGGGATCCTTACCAGGTGGGATTGACGGAAGACATCGAAAGGGTGCAAAAAAAGGGCAGCTCGTTTTGTATTATCACGTTATAGGGGAGAGAGTGTGGCAGATATGATACACGAGTTGGGATGGAAGTCATTACAGCATAGACGTTTTTCGGAGCGGCGAGACCTTTTTACGAAATTTCAGTCACCAACTTTCTTTTCCGAATGCGAAAATATTTTGTTGAGCCCAACCTACATAGGTAGGAATGATCATCAAAATAAAATAAGAGAAATCAGAGCTCGAACAGAAAGGTTTAGGTGTTCGTTTTTCCCGCTCGCTGTTCGGGAGTGGAATAGTAGAGAGATAGTATGATTGTGGTTCGATGAACCCTCTGCCAAGCACTTAAATGTGAACTGCAGAGTAGTCATGTAGATGCAGATGTAGATGTAGAACGGGGAAGACGCGCGATCTATCTGAGTTCGACCGAGGGCAGGTTGTGGTGGCCCGGAGGCGCGGCACGATCATTTCGAAAACGGTACGACTTGTTGAGCGTTTGGGGCGTGCTGTGGTGAGTGTCTCCAACACGTGGTGAAACCATAGTGAAACCGCGTCCAGACGTGGTGGGGTTGGGCAACCATACCTCATTACAGATGTCGGACGTCGTAGGCTGGGCAGACTGGTAAAACAGGACAGGCGGAGAGCTGTGGCGGAATTAACATCAGACTTTAATGCTGAGCAGAGTACAGATGAGTCTGAACAAACGGTGCACCGAGCATCTCTAACGATGTGCCTCCACAGCCGACGACCCATGCATGTGCCAAACCCCACGACATCGGGAACTGCGACTGAAATGGCCACGTGACCATCGACACTGGACTTTAGCGCAGTGGCAGAGCGTTGCATGGTCTGATGAATCATGGTACCTTCTACATCATGCCAATGGGAGGGAGCGAATCCGTCGTCTTCCAGGGGAACAGCACCTCAACACCTGTACTGCACGACGGAGATTAGCTGGCGACCGCTCCATTATGCTTTGGGGAACCTTCACGTGGGCATCTGTGTGTCTAGTGGAATCTGTGCAAGGCACCATGACGGTCAAGTGGTATCGTACACTGGTTGCAGACCACTTACACCCTTTCATTTTAACCCTACCACTACTATTGTAATTTAGTATGCTTTTACCTAAATAACGGAAAACCGTTTCTATGTTGACGCGTATAATCCACTTACTAAATTTAGTTATGGTTCCATATGAAGTACACTATGGGATGATAGTCCTGTTAATAGGAAAAGCTAATCAATATAATTACCCTTTTTACAGGGTTTGACCATGTGTTTTGTCTAATGGACAAGTAAATGAGACTATTCAATTCTTTTCCTAAGATCTTATACAGCGGTTAGAAAGAAAAGCAGTATGAATAGTGTTATATTGAAGCTAGGACAACTCCGTTCCAAGTTCATTTAGTGGTTTAAAATATGCAGGCAATGAAACAGTAAACTATCAGAAGTATGAATATTGCCTACTTTTTTGATACTGTTTAAATTGCTTCTTCAAATAGATATTACTGCACGTAAGCAATGTTGGACTACACCCTGATACATTACGTTTTTGAAAGAGGAAAAGCCCAGTAGAAAACTTCATGGAAGCTAAAAACATTTTTGCCAGGGGTGTCTTTCAGAAAATCACTTTCCATAATCAACAAACTTAAATACTAAGATACCTAGATACTAAAGCACACACTTTTTATACTGAACATTGCGCTTTAAGAAAACCTCTTTCTCAGTGGAATTTTCTTTCAAAAGCTATTACTCTTTGAACTAACTCTGTATAGTCATTTAACAAATTCTAATGTCTTGGATTCACTCTGATTGTATTTTACGTAAGCAAAATTTACCTATAGCAATAGTTAAGAAAACTCTCTCATTATTTACATGAAAACAGTTTAAGTGGTGCCTCTTTACATTAACTTGGCACTTCATAAGTCTGTAAAACAGGATACTTGGATTAATCAAACACCAGGACGGAACCCTATATAGTTGTATGATTAGGATGAAAAGACAGGGTGAACCATTTTTTTTTTGGTTCAAGAATGTTTATTAAAACACAGTTTAAATTAATGGTTTACGCTGTCAAAAGTAAAATTAAAAAAAAAAATCTTATCTGGTGTTTGTAAGCTTGGGTGTGGCGAACAATTATGACGGCTACAGTACCAACAGTACGGCGTGCAAGTATCTTGCTGTATGGGCTCAATTTCTCTTCTTGGCGTCGTTCAATTTTACATACAGTAGCCCCAAAACTAGCAGCTATGCCGTAAGCCGTTTTAGTCTCCATTCGAGGCAATTTTATGCAAATTTGCAAGCAAAGCTTCTGCTGCTCCACAAGGGTGTTGCCTCAATCACTGCTGCCTACAGACTGTGTGACTTACTTCCCGCGCTTGCTCTGGGTAGTACACGAATTCACCATTTCCACCTTTTCCACTCCCCAGAGCCACTTTCGTTTCAAACAAAAGCACACTGGCTTATACATAACACCGATTTCTTACATTGTTCCTAAGCGTGACCATTTGTTACAACTGTCAAATTTACATCACCATGAATACACACAAATATTTTTAAATACTAATGTCATCAGAAAATTAATGTAATGTACATAGTATTTTACATACATTACTCACATCCATGCAAAAAAACTTTAATCTCCAGTATAGTAGACTTTTCTTTACAGATACACAAAATATAGTACCGATATGCGAAAATTTTAAAGCAAAAATTTATAAAAATTTAGATGAACCGTAAACAAATAGTATTAAATCATGACGACCATGTTTCCAGACGGCAGTGACATTTTTCAATAAGATTAGGTGCCGTGACACAAGGACAGGAGTGTGATGGAGTGGTTCGTGACACAGTGGCGAGTTCCAGTTGATGTACTTTGCCACCAACTCGCCAGATCTAAACCCGGATCGTACAAGTCTTGGATGTGATTGGGCGTGGCGACAGAGCTCATCACCTACCTGTGAGAAATTTTGGTGAAATAAGTAACTTGTGTGTGCAGATGTGGTGCCAACTCTTTCCATCAACCTACCAAGGTCTCACTGCTTCCATACCACGACACGTTGCCGCTGTTATCCGTGCCAAAGGTGGACATACCGACTATCAAGTAGCTGGTCATAATGTTCTGGCTGGTCAGCGTGTCAGTAGGAGCAAGCGGACAATGGAAACTAACAAGGTCCAAATCAAATGGCTCTGAGCACTATGGGACTTAATTGCTGAGGTCATCAGTCCCCTAGAACTTAGGACTACTTAAACCTAACTAACCTAAGGACATCACACAACACCCAGCGATCACGAGCCAGAGAAAATCCCTGACCCCTCCGGGAATCGAACCCGGGAACCCGGGGGTGGGAAGCGAGAACGCTACCGCACGACTACGAGATGCGGGCTACTAACAAGGATGAAATAATACTGAATTCATGAAAAACCGTGCATTGCTGTAAAGAAAATGACATTTACATCTAAGAAAAGAAATTTCGTTTTTTCCACGTTTAGTTATACTGAACTGAGCATACGAGTATCTTTCCCGTAGCTATTAGCAACCTACATTACTGTAAATAACGCTGAACAAGAAACATATAACATAGAAAGGTAAGAAGAAGCGGTGAAAGAAATGGTTTGAGAAGGGATACTGTTGAGGTTGTTGGCGGGAGGGAGGCGCGTTCTGCAACGGCATGGGTAGACATTCTCTGAACGGAATAACTAAACGTTAACTGGATCTAAAACATAGTTAAGACTGAATTGAGATACTGCACATGTGATAAATCGTAAACGGAAATTAAAAGTATTCAGTGGTTTGAGAAAGATTCTGTTTTACTATGATCTCCGTAAATAATAAAGAAAAATAGTGAAATGAGAAACCGAACGTGACAAAGATATTGTCTTCAGTGGAGAGAAGGGGCCGCTTCTAGGAATATTATTGTAAAACCCTATTTTGTTTCTAGTAAAATAATGAAATACGGGAAGCACTCTTCTATGATTATTTTTAAATAAATAATTCTTTCTCCTAGGCCATTTAATTTATGGTAACTTGACAATGGATTGAATAAACTACTTTTATTAGGCAAGTCTTAAACAAAATTTAATTCACAGCTTGAGTGTAACGTGATATCACACGTCACTGCAAACAAAAGACGTACCTGACGGAGATTTCTCATTTATTAAATACAGTATTTAAGTATTTGATATGGTCAGCTCTCTCACAGGTAACACGAAATGAAGTTATATTTACAAACTGTTAATGTTGTACAACAGCTTCGCCGGACGGGGCCGCCGAGCGGTTCTAGGCGCTACAGCCTGGAACCGCGCGACGGCTACGGTCGCAGGTTCGAATCCTGCCTCGGGCATGGATGTGTGTGATGTCCTTAGGTTAGTTAGGTTTAAGTAGTTCTAAGTTCTAGGGGACTGATGACCTCAAATGTTAAGTCCCATACTGCTCAGAGCCATTTGAACTATTATAACAGCTTCAAAAGCTAACCATACATTTATCTCTACATCTAGCCACAATAACTTCGTACTCAGACACAGCACCGAAGTTAAACGTGTGATTGTCTCCCTGCTGGGCACACTCTGGTGGCGCTTGTACTTACACAACTGGCCATTAAAAAGGTACACCAAGAAGAAATGCAGATGATAAACGCGTATTCATTGGACAAATATATTACACTAGAACTGACATGTGATTACATTTTCATGCAATTTGGGTGCATAGATCCTGAGAAATAAGTACCCAGAACAACCACCTCTGGCCGTAATAACGGCCTTGATACGCCTGGGCATTGAGACGAACAGAACTGGGATGGCGTGTGCACGTACAGATGCCCACGCAGCTTCAACACGATACTACATTTCATCAAGAGTAGTGACTGGCGTATGGTGACGAGCCAGTTGCTCGGCCACCATTGACCAGAGGTTTTCAATTGGTGAGAGATTTGGAGAATGAGCTAGCCAGGGCAGCAGTGGAACATTTTCTGTATCCAGAAAAGCCCGTAAAGGACCTGAAACCTGCGGTCGTGCACTATTCTGCTGAAATGTAGGGTTTCACAGGGATCGAAAGAAGGGTTGAGCCACGGGTCGTAACACATCTGAAACGTAACGCCCACTGTTCAAAGTGCCGTCAGTGCGAACAAGAGGTGACCGAGACGTGTAACCAATGGCACCCCATACCATCGCGCCGGGTGATAGGCCAGTATGGCGATGACAAATACAAGCTTCCAATGTGCGTTCACCGCGATGTCGCCAAACACGGATGCGACCATCATGATGCTGTAAACAGAACCTGGATTCATCTGAAAAAAATGACGTTTTGCCACTCGTGCACCCAGGTTCGTCGTGGAGTACACCATCGCAGGTGCTCCAGTCTGTGATGCAGCGTCAAGGGTAACCGCAGCCATGGTCTCCGAGCTGATAGCCCATGCTGCTGCAAACGTCGTCGAACTGTTCGTGCAGATGGTTGTTGTCTTGCAAACATCCCCATCTGTTGACTCAGGGATAGAGACGTGGCTGCACGATCCGTTACAGCCATGCGGATAAGATGCATGTCATCTCGACTGCTACTGATACGAGGCCGTTGGGATCCAGCACGGCGTCCTGTATTACCCTCCTGAACCCACCGATTCCATATTCTGCTAGCAGTCATTGGATTTCGACTAACGCGATCAGTAATGTCGCGATACGATAAACTTCAATCGCGATAGGCTACAATACGACCTTTATCAAAGTCGGAAACGTGATGGTATGCTTTTCTCCTCCTTACACGAGGCATCACAACAACGTTTCACCAGGCAACGCCGGTCAATTGCTGTTTGTATATGAGAAATCGGTTGGACACTTTCCTCATGTCAGCACGTTGTAGGTGTCGCCACGGGCGCCAACCTTGTGTGAATGCTCTGAAAGGTAATCATTAGCATATCACAGCATCTTCTTCCTGTCGGTTAAATTTCACGTCTGTAGCACGTCATCTTCGTGGTGTAGGAATTTCAATGGCCAGTAGTGTATTCTGACACACTGTACTCTCCAGTGGTTGATGTGATACCTCCCTGTGTCCCTGTGTCTCCCACTCCACTCGGTGTGTGGGGCAACTGTTTTAAAGGAGCCACGTTTGTCAACATTCTGGTGCTAATGCCGAAAGTGTTTACTGGCCAGTTGTATTCTAGTCAGTCGTAGCCGGAGGTTTATGCTGAGGGAGCACGGTCGGCGTTCAGAGTCAACATCTGGTGCTCTTTTGACGTCGTGATGGGCACAGCACCAAAACAACTGCTATTTTGTTACTTTTACATTTAGTTCATAACAGAAAAGGCAGTGCACGGACGAAGGCATGCTATGGTAAATCATTTCCTTTTCTAATACTCTGACTGCTGGCGAGTACATATCTGTCTTGTTTTCATCGTAGTTTTCCTTACCTCTGTAGATTTCCACGATAGAGTTGGTACTTCTAGTCAGTCAAGGGACGTGCACTCGTTTTTATGAAATTCAAAAATTCAGTTCTGTAGCGTGTTTATTAACACGTTGTTATCTAGCTGCAGCGAGCACATATTGTCTTTGAGTCACTATTACTTACCATTCCATTCATAACTTTCCTAAGAAAATTGTCTGCCTACATTTAACAGAAAATTCCATACGATCAATGAGCTTTTCCAAAGCGTAAGTTATATAACTTTTTTTTAAATCAATTGTCTTGCTGCCCATCCGTTTCTTTACTTAAACTGTACAAACGTGCGAAAAATACGATATTTTTATTGTAACTGTCATTTTCATTACATTGATGCAAAGTTTTTGATCAAATGAATATAATTTCGTTCGTGGTGGTTTGTACTGCCTGCGTGATCCTAGTGGTGTAGTGACAGAAAGTAGATCTCTGTACTCTACAGTTTCACTTTGCTAGGAAGGCGACTAATTGGACGGATGAGTGAGACATTGCTACATCGATTGGGAATGCCTGCTTGCAATCGTCTCAACTCTTTGCCGCTTTGTGACGCAGCGCAGCTGAAGCCCAGGGAGAGAGTTCTGCAGGTGGATCACGTATGCTCGGGCATTTGACGTGGCAGCAGACGCCGCGGCCTTTGGTGCGAAGAAATCGCAATTTGCCGGGGCACGTACTGGGGGTGCGTGGAGCCTGTCCGACTAATGAGAGGCCCGGACGCGGCGTGCCAGAGGAGCAGATGGGGGTGAGGGGTGAGGTTAGGGGCGGCTCCGGGGGTGGCTCATGAATAATTTCCGGCGGGCAGCGCCCGGACCGCGCCGCACACACACCACGCACGTCGTGTCATGCGTGCAAAATTCACGCACCGGCCGTCAGCTGCCGGGCTCTGGCGGGAAACCAAGCCGAGCTGCTACACTACCTCTCCATCACTACATCGCCCCTTACCTCATCACTCTTTCTGTTGGTTTCCTGCTGTCCTCATATTTTCATGTCTTGTGCTAACGTGTACATATCTACATCCACTTGCTGCGTTATGCTTGAAATAGTGATGTAACTTCCAGAAAACCGTAAGAAGATGAGTCTGAAAGTGCAGCTCTTCATTGAGGTCCTGTGCGCGCTGTCATTACCGTGTGGTAGCAAAACTTAGTGCATATGCTAATCGGTTAAAAGCAGAACAGACGTACACAAGTTAGCTCAAATTTTGGCCACCAACTGGAAATTTCGGTTTATGAATACATGAACACGTATAGAAATATTTCCATATCTAATGCATTAAAACGGGATATGAGCAGAAAGGTGAAACAAGTGCGAGAGGTACTGATTTTAGTATTAATCGACTTACACAATTTGTACAGTATGAGCACCGTAAACGTCGATGGGGTGCTGCGTTCGGAAAGTGAATTGATCAAGGGTTGCTAGCAGCCACGTATTCCACCGAGCGAGGTGGCGCAGTGGCTAGTACACTGGACTCGCATTCGGGAGGACAACGGTTCAATCCCGCGTCCGGCCATCCTGATTTAGGTTTCCCGTGAGTTCCCTAAATCGCTCTGGCAAATGCCGGGATAGTTCTTTAGAAAGGGCACGGCCGACTTCCTTCCCTAATTCGATGAGACCGATGACCTCGCTGTCTGGTCTCCTCCCCGAAACAACCCAACCCAAGCAACGTATTCCTGTATTCTGGTGTTCAGAGCAGGTAGAGAACTAAAGCGTCTGTGGTAAACGCGAGCCAAGAGTTACATGGATTCAGTTTAGCTTGTCCTTCAGGCCTTGCACTGGGAAAAATTCCATAGATAACATGTGGTGTAAGTTCGAGAACCTCTTGTCGATCCCTATTCAATAGTCTGGGAATTCTGACATTGCCCTCACGGTACATATTTTCTTTAATGTCGTTTGCTGTTAGCAATATTAGCCTATTCCCAAGAGTTAGCAGTTTTCACTCAGTTAATACTAGGCAGAAATCAAATCTACATGTGGAATGCACTTCCTTGACTCTTGTGCAGAGAGGAGTACAGTATTCTGCTGCATCCATTTTCAATAAGCTACCAAAAGAACTCCAAAATCTAAGCAGCAGCCAAAACTCTTTTAAGTCTAAACTGAAGAGTTTCCTCAGGGCTCACTCCTTCTATTCTGTCGAGGATCTCCTGGAAGAGCTAAAAAATTAAGCAAATTCCAGTGTTACATTGTTGATTTTCTTTATTTAAACTTAAGATTTATAGCCTGAATATGTTTTTTATATTTCATTTTATCTGTTTCTACTATCGTGTTATAATTCCATGTATTGACTCGTTCCATGACCACGGAGACTTCTCTGCAATTTGGTCCCACGGAACAATAAATAAATAAATAAAATAAAAAGTTCGTGGAAGGTTGCATTAAGAAGAGATTCTTTCACTGGGCGAGCGACATCAGGTGTTTCCATGTCGTACATGAAAACATTGGTTTCCACACAGTTGTTCCCTTCCAAAGGTAGGAATCAAATGCTGTACAAGGAGGTCCCGATAACATGCATACATCACGGTACATATGACAGATCGTCTGGGTATGTTCTCTTCAAAGAAGGCGGACCGAAAATAAAGGTATTTGTGAATTGACACCGCACAGTCACATACGGAGAGTGCAGTGGATCTTTGCGCATAACATACGGTTAACAGTACTCCAAATTCGGGAGTTCTGCGTATTCAAAACAGCCTGTAGTGTAAAACATGCCTCGTCGCTCCGTAGAATATTGCCCGGCCACATGTCATCAGTTTGAATCTTTGCCTGAAACCAAAGGGCAAATACATAAACGTTGCTGCGGATCACGAGGTTCCAGTTGCTCTATAGTCTGTATCTTATTCAGGTACCAGTGTACAATAGCCCGCAAAACGTTCCGTACTGCTGACCATGGGATGGACAATTCTCGTGACACTGCAGTAGCTCTAACACTAGCACTATCCAGGACACGTGCTGCAAGCTCAGTTACAGCAACAGCATCTTCGTTACAAGCAACAGTTGTATAGCACATGCTGGATGCTGGCAAAGTTTCGCTCTCAGAGTGTAAATGCATACAATTTGTTTAAGAGTGTGTGAAGTGATGTACCAACTGGTCATCAAGATGGAAGCACGGAGATGAACACTGACAGAAAAAAGCCGCCTGCACTAACACAGGAAGCACAAAAATAAAATTTTGCATCCATATCGACAGATAAGCGCCGGCCGCGGTGGTCTCGCGGTTCTAGGCGCGCAGTCCGGAACCGTGCGATTGCTACGGTCGCAGGTTCGAATCCTGCCTCGGGCATGGATGTGTGTGATGTCCTCAGGTTAGTTAGGTTTAAGTAGTTCTAAGTTCTAGGGGACTAATGACCACAGCAGTTGAGTCCCATAGTGCTCAGAGCCATTTGAACCATTTCACAGATAAACAAAACTCATGACGATACATTATAGCATGTCCGATCTTCTTGTCACGGAGCCAGCACCCAGCATTATGCTTGAAATAGTGATGTAACTCCCAGAAAACCATAAGAAGATGAATATGACAAGGTTCGAAAACCGGTTCATGGAAGAATAAATAGCTATTCAAAAAAGTGACTGGTTGCAGTTCTAGTTACACTCAATTAACAGTCACAGCTTCTAAAATATCTATAATAGATAAGCTTAAGCGTCAGTCTTCTGACTGGTTTGAGGCGGCGCGCCACTTTAAGATAAGCATAATGCAAAATTTTAAACATGGTTGAAGCAGCAACTGTTTTAAATCTTCACGCTAAATGATAACAGCCAAACAGTTTCAGAATAGAAACTTATTGAAATCATTGACCACGGTTTCGGTATATCTAAATTTACCTTCATCAGAAACAAAAATACACGTGAACAGGAAAACACCTTCATTAGAAAAAAACTTAGCACATAACTGAGATATTAGATGTTCAGCAAACGTGGAACTGTACACGTTTTCCCCATTTTTACCCAGCATGTGTTCTTTATGTCTTACTTTAATGCGTCTACCTGTCTGTCCAGCGTAATAGACAAGTAATTTTGTAAACTCCGGATTTAATGCCTTTAATTTGATCGATATTCTCGCGCAGACAACAAGCGCCCTCTCTCGGTGAAATTGTCTGCCCTAGTGCTTCCATACCCTCTTCACGCTAGTTCACAGGCTAAGTACTGACAATATCCCGTGTTCGCGTCGACCTTCTCTTCATAATTATGCTGTACAGATGGAGGTGATATTTTAATTTTAACTGCTGACGACGCCTTTGGCACGATTGTTTTATGCATCTCCACTGCAGGATGTGATTCTAGTACGGGCCTAAATGTTTTTGTGCTTGTAATACATTGGTATTTTTCATGGTTACTCAAAGCTATAAGTGTGTTTTTTTCCTCTATCTCAGTTATGTGCGAAATTTTTTGCTAATGAAGGTGTCTTCCTGTTCAGGTGTGTTGTTGCTTCTGATGAAGGTACACAGGGTGTTGCAAAAAGTTACTGCCTAACTTTCAGGAAACAGTCCACACACATAAATAAAGGAAAAGATGTTATGTGGACATGTGTCCGGAAACGCTTAATTTCCATGTTAGAGCTCATTTTAGTTTCGTCAGTATGCACTGTACTTCCTCGATTTACCGCCGGTTGGCCCAAATGAAGGAAGGTAATGTTGCAACTGTGCAATCATGTCATCAACACAGATTTTCTGTGAACTTTTGGGCAGGCATTGTTGGTGATGTCTTGATTGGGTCCCATGTTCTTCCACCTACGCTCAATGGAGCACGTTATCATGATTTCATACGGGATACTCTACCTGTGCTGCTAGAACATGTGCCTTTACAAGTACGACACAACATATGGTTCATGCACGATGGAAGTGTTCGTACGCTTCTCAACAACAGATTCAGTGACCGATGGATTGGTATAGGCGGACCAATCCCATGGCCTCCATGCTCTCCTGACCTCAACCCTCTTAACTTTCATTTATGGGTGCATTTGAAAGCTCTTGTCTACGCAACCCCGGTAACAAATGTTGAGACTCTTCGTGCTCGTATTGTGGACGGCTGTGATACAATACACCATTGTCCAGGGCTGCATCGGCGCATCAGGGATTCCATGCGACTGAGGGTGGATGCATGTATCCTCGCTAACGGAGGACATTTTGAACATTTCCTGTAACAAAGTGTTTGAAGTCACGCTGGTACATTCTGTTGCTGTGTGTTTCCATTCCATGATTAATGTAATTTGAAGAGAAGCAATAAAATGAGCTCTAAGATGGAAAGTAAGCGTTTCCGCACACATGTCCACATCACATATTTTCTTTCTTTGTGTGTGAGGAATGTTTCCTGAAAGTTTGCCCGTACCTTTTTGTAACACCCTGCATATAGATATACCGAAACTGTGATCAAGGATTTCAATACATCTTTATTCTGCAACTGTTTGGCTGTTATCATTTACCATGAATAGGCATAATGCTTATTTTCCCCTGGGTAGCATACCAGGTGTTTAAGTGTGGTCGCATGAATGCAAAATGGTTAGTATATACTGATATGCGTTGTGCACTTAGTGGTGCTGTTACGACCATGCAGAAAACATCAGATCATATAGAGTTTATCGGGAGACTGTTCAACGCAGGGCAAAAAAGACAGTACACTGTTGTTATATCCATTACACCCTGTGTAACTTAGGAAAATGGAGAATAAGCAGGACACTTTCCTAACACTTCTGGGCCCAGAAAAGTCTTTGACAGGTTAAGCTTAGCTAATATTTTCACAAATTGAGAGAAAAGTATAGAAACAGATGTATAATCTACTGAACTTGAATAGTGAAGTTCAATGATAAGTAAGATTAGATCCTGTGAAGATAGGCAAACGAAACTACATTATCTACCCCAGGACGTGGATCCTGTTAAGAAGGGTGTAAGAGAGCATCACAGCATTTCAGCAAGTGTATTCAATTCGTACAGCACAAGAAAAATTAAAACTGGTCTTGAAAATATTTCATGCACCTTATCACTTAAAGTAACACTGGTAAATATTTACACCACTGGTCAACTACTGGAATTATCATGTATAATCGTTTTCCTCCTAATTCATTGGCACGAATATTTAGCTCATGAAACCTCACAGTAGATCTACAAGTACATAATAAATCGAGCAAAATACTGAAAATGAAGTCACGTGTTACACCGGAAGAAGCTTTTTTCATTTAAAAGGGTTAAGAAAGGCAACCCAACTTACATCGTAATGAACGCTGAACATGACTCACGTCAGGAACGCCCTTCAACATCAAAAGCTGATGAAAATATCGGAAAAGTAGGTAATCTAATTCTATCTGACCCTCGGATGAGTATTCGACCGATTGCTGAAACTGCACGAATTGACAAATAATGCGTAAGGAGACTTCTAAATAACTAATTTAACATGAGAAAAGTGTGTGCAAGACAAGTGCAGAAAATTCTCACAATCGAACAGAAAAGAAGTCCGTGAAAATATTTATACTCATACTTTAACTACTACTGGAAGTGGTCCTAATCTCATGAAAAGACTGATAATATATGGTGAATCTTGGTTATTAGCTTATGATCCAGAAACTAAGCCCCAATCCACGCACTGGAAGCGTCCAATTCCACAAAGAGCGTAAAAAGCTCAAATAAGTAAATAAAGATTCAAAGCGATAGTGATTTTTTTTTCGATATTAATGGAGTTACGTACCTTGACTGGGTTCCTGAAGGTTAAACTAGTAAGTAAAATTACAAGCTTAAAGTTCTTGCTCACATAGCAAGAAAATAATAGAATAGCGACCTTAATTTTGGAAGAACAAGTCGTGTGTTCTGCGTCAAGACAATGCACCGGTTAACGCCGTATTGTCTGTTAAGAGGTTTCTAGCAATGTGCAGCAAGTTAGTGTTAGACCATCCATCTTATTCGCCTGACCATGTGACTTTTATCTGTTTCCCAAGGTCAAATCTGCATCAAAACGAAGACGATTTCAGTCCATTGAAGCAGTGAAAGAAAAAGCGACACGCGTCATCAAGGAGCTCAAAAAGGAGATTTCCATAACTGTTGATGAACTCAGAATGAGATTTTCACTGCAGCGGATTGTGCGCTGATATGAAACATACTCGCAGATCACAACTGTGAGCCAGACCGAGACTCGAACTCAGGACCTTTGCCTGTCGTGGGCAAGTGCTCTATCACTTGAGAGCACTTCCCCGCGAAAGGCACACGTCCCGAGTTCGAGTCTCGGTCCGGCACACAGATTTAATCTGCCAGGAACTTTCACTGTTGATGAACTCTTCTCGCGTGATCATCGGAGTGGTGGCGTCATCTTGTCGCAACGTTTCGATGGGTCTCGTACCCCTCGTCGTCAAGCGAGGTGTAGGGAGGTTGTTGCTCACACGTTCATCTCAAGCCCTGAGATTACCTGTCACGTAGGGTGTTGTCTATAGACATTTCCTTCGGAAGAAATCGGTTTTATTTGAGTTCGCATGCACAGCATACTCCTACTTTTTGTTAATGGTCCGACTTTTTATACTAATGTTTTTATTGCGGCTCACTGTTTATAGGAGGATTGCTTTTGGTCTCCTGTATGTGTGTGAGAGTTCTGGGTAGTTCGCTAGACCTTTTATCAGTTCGTTTTAAGATTTACTTGCAGTGTCGTAGAAGGCGACACAAGTTACCGAAACCTTACTTTCAGCGTTTACATACCCGCCACCTCATGTGTGTCGGTCGTGGGAAAGCGCGTAAGGCCGTGTAGTGCCGGTCTTAGGGCCCTGTTATGGACCCTGTGCTGCCTCACCACATGGGTTTTGGCTCCATAGCCCCAGACAGGACAGGGATATTCTAGTAGGGGCCTTACAAGCGTGCAGCAGAGCCCCCCCCCCCTCCCCTTTGTTACTGCTACCTACTGTTCACATTTAGGAGGGGATATAATTCATTTAATCTGGCGCTAGCTTTTCTCCTGAGGCCATTGATGTGAGCCCTTCAGGTTAGGCATTAATCTATGTAGCTCGTAAGTATTTTCCTGTCCCTCTCCATGGTATGTCCCACCTGTGGAGTCTGAGTTGGATATTCTCTCGTCCCCTATGAAAGGGGGAATGTTTTCCTTTTCTTTGATTGAGCACCAGTGTCTGAGTCTTTTCACTGTTCATTGTGATGCGCAATTTCTTGGCCTAAGTTTCGGTTTTGTTTATCAGGTTTTGAACTCTGTTGCTGCTGGTGGCAAAAAATGCTGTTTAATGAGCATGCTGCACTGTTTGAGTCTGTGGGCTAGTCGGTGCGCCGGCAGTGTACAGCTTGTACAGTACTGGGTCTGGTACTGACCCCTGTGGTACTCCTACCCGTATGTTACGCTTTGATGACTTTGCACTGTTAACTTTAACGCAGAAGGTGCGCTTTGCTAGGTAGCCCTTCAGCAGTTTAACGACCTGGCCAGGGATTATTAATGTGAGTAATTTTAAACCGGTGAGCCACAAACTGTCAAAAGCGTTTGCTACACCTAGCAGCACTAGGCCACAATAGTCTTTCCGGTTAAAGGCTTCTGTGGAGACTTCGATCACTCTTATAGGCTGTTGTGGGGCTCAGTGTTTGTTGCGAAATCGGAACTGGAATTTGGGAAGCATTTCTTCTCCGCGTTTGTACTGCACTATGTGGGCCAATATGAGGCTCTCATACAGCTTACTTAGTGTTGGGAGTGGACGTATGGGTCGGTGGTTCTGTTTGAAGGCAAGGTTTTTGTCCAGGAATAGCGATCACGACCACTTCCGCATGTTTCCACTCCTTCTGGAATTTTTGTGTTCGCGTGCTCTCATTGAACGTTTCTGTAAGTTTTTCTATCGATGGCTGGGGCAGGTGTTTAAGAAGTTAATTGGCAAGAAGTTCGGGGCCTGGGGCTGTCTTTGCTGAGATGGCAGGCATGTCGTCAGCGACGTCATCTTCCACTGCAAGAAACGCAGCTAGCTGTTGTCTGGCCGTTCTTTCGTCTTCTTGGTCCTGTGCCTCTGGTGGGGTGAATTACTTCTCGAATACTTCGGATACGTCGGCGAGCGCGTTGGCTTTGAGCGCTGAACACTAGTCTTCTCTCGCTATGCAGTGGCGGCGTATTTGCGCGTCTTTTAGTGAAATGCTTGGTGGCTTGCCATACGCTCTTATCCTGCAGTTTGAGAGTTGCGAGGCGGTTTGAGCATTGCTGGTTTCTGTGCTCAATGAGCGACACACTTAGCTCTTTTTGTAACCTGTTGAGCAAACTCCTTCGGATTTCACCTCAGTTTCCATTCCTCCGCTATTCTGTTTCTGTGCCGAATCTGCGCGAGCAGCTGGGGTGTCAACCGCTCTGTGTAGCGTCCTGCTTGCAGGATCGCTTCGGTCAAATTTCTGAGCGTTTGTTCTACGTCTTCCGGCGCGAGCGGGGTATTTGGGATTTCTGCTGTAACATTTTCTTTCAACTGTTCCCAACTGGTTCGTTTGTGTGCTATTGGGTGCTTGGTGGGCAGTCGCCAATCAACTACGTCAGTTTCAAGGATAACGGTATTGCAATCGGACATTTTATTCAGTGAATTCGCAGTCACAATCCTGCGAGAGCTTTTGTAACAGCTATGTCTAGAACGTCCGCGTTATTGCCGTTCCTGGGAAAGTGTGTGGGTTCCTCTGGATCCCACACATGTAAGTGATGGGTGCACACGATACGACTCAGTTTTCGGCCAGCTGGAGTTCCAGTCTGGATAGTTTGTGTTGAGGTCAACCTTCCCTCCCCCCCTCCTACTAACTACCAGCTTGGCTCTAACTTGCTCTAATTTGACGCTGTTCTGTTCCTCTAAGCTGTGGGTATTTGGTTGACGATATGCCGACACCACAGTTAGCGGATCTGTGGCTGTCGTTACCTCGATAGCACGACTGCGTCATTTCTGGTAGGTACACTTGATGGTCGGGAATCTGCCTTTTGACGTAGATAGCTACTCTGCCCCCTGCAGTTGGTCGGCTTCGTGGGGGCATCACCGGTCACCCCGCTCGTCATCCGTTTCCGGAGGCGCGTGATTGGCCCGCCTGCGCAGAGGACAGCGGTCAAGGTACTATATAGAGATGTGCAGCACAGCATCCCGACACACCCTTGGGGCTACCTAGACCGCAGTCTCACCTGGAAGCAGCACATCCGTGATGTGAAAGGTAGAGCAATGGGACGCCTCCGCGCCCTGTATCCGCTGCTAAACCTGCAGTCGTCATTGCCACCGCAACACGGAATCGCGCTTTACCTAACATTGCTTCGCCCACTGTTAGAGTATGCGGCCGTGGTCTGGGGGAAAGCCGCAGATGCTCACATTCTGACTCTGCAGCGGATACAGAACCGCGCCCTGAGGACTGCTATGCATCTTCCGAGGCGCTTCTCGACGCACCAACTCCACGAGGACACCGGGATCCTGCCTATCCGAGACAGGTTCCGCGCCATCGCCAGGAGTTCTACAAGAAGATGAGACGCTCCAGCAACCGGCTCATCCGTGGGCTGGGCCAACAGCCTAATCACAGGCCAACCACGCGTTGGCCTGACTGCTTGGGGATTAAGTTTTAGTAATTCCTCTTTCTCTTTTTCAGGTTACACCAGACAGGGCCAATCAACAAGAGTGGTAATATTTCTTTCTCTCTCTTACAGGAACCGCAGGAATGACAAATTTTTGTCTAAACTGCACCACCACGAGCCAAAGACAGGCGCGTCATTCCAGCGTCATCCCGACACATTCGGTGAGTGGCAGTCGGGATTGAGCATCGCCTCCGTCAATCTGTATCACGAAGCCACAGGCCCCCGCTTGTACGGTAGAACGAACCGGAGTGTTTTCGGTTGCGTTTTTATCAAAGCCCAGACGATCACTCACGTCGAGCTGAATTGGCACCACCATCTGGATCAGCAACGGGTTGGAAATTGACGCTGTGTTTTGCTAGCTGTTGGTTGGCGCTGTATCGTGCGCGCCTTCTTGTTGTTGTGGGTCGCTTTTCCAGCCTTTTCGAGCGTCTATTGCTACCTCAGTTACTCCACCTGCCCCTCCGAAGCGTCGAGCATTTCCCAAGTCAGGTTCTGGTCGCTGATCAGTCACTCGCGCATGGTAGGCAGTCAAGGCCGGCGTTGTTGCTGGATAAGAATAATGGTAACAACTAAGGCAACAGCCGACACTCCTTTGGAGAGAGTCGTTCCCCAGGCGGGGTGTTCCTTAATCACATTTATCCAGACAACCAAGAGCGACACCAGAGAATCTTCAGCTCCACAATAACCCACACTTTTCGTTAGCACACTACCATCAGCCACAAGACTGACCCTTCCGACCAAAGCATTATCCCCCCCCCCCCCCCCCCCGCTGCCCAATTACCCCCCAGAGCGGATAGCCAGAAACAACCCCCACCCCCACAACAAGAAAAGAAAAATCGTTCCTAAAGAAACAGGTACACCCAGACAGCAGTCTCTAGATAGTGAAAGGACCTCGCTAAAGCGAAACCGTAGCGCTATGGAAGCAAACAGCCCGCAGGAGATTGGAAAAAGTAAATCGGAAGACTCACTGGCGGTCTCTCTCGCAGCCGAAAGAGGAGCACAGGAAAGTGTCTCCCTAGAGATCCCGATGGTCGATGCAACAGTTGCAGAGATAAGAAAAAGCAAATCGGAAGACTCACTGGCGGTCTCTCCCGCAGCCGAAAGAGGAGCACAGGAAAGTGTCTCCCTAGAGATCCCGATGGTTGATGCAACAGTTGCAGAGAACCAGGCAACATTCCGAGCGACGAGCCGTGCTTCGAACAAGCCAGAAGCACGGTTTGCCCCTCCTCACTTCAGGAGCATCTAGCACCGGCGATCGTAAACAAAAATCGATTTGACCCGACAGACCCGCAAGCAAGCACCCCAGTACGACCTCCGACCAAAGTAGGAGCAAAAAAGTACAAAATATCCCCGATAACAGTAGACTGCCCGGAATACTACAAGGTCCTCGAAGAACTGCTGAAAAACTCACTCGAGAACAGTGAATTCAGCACAAAATCGGGAGGCGGAGACAAAATCAAAGTTTTTGTAAAGACCTCAGAGGACTACAAGAAGGTAAGGGATGTCTTACAAGAGCAAAACATGCCTTACTGAACCCTCAGGTTAGTAGACGAGAAGCCAACCAAGGCAGTGATTAGAGGCAACCCGCGAAAAATGTCCCGGAAGGACGTCAGGGTAGAGACCGTAGCCCAGACACGCCACAGTACGGGAGCAGTCGACGGTCGTCAAAGTACTGGCCTTTGAGCCCCACCCAACAAGCCGGCACCAGTCCGGCCGGTCCTCGCACCGTCGATAGGCACCACTCCACAAATCCAGAAGGACCTACACCCAGTAGCCAGCCACGGGTCGCAGAAGGCATAAATAGCCGACCACTGAACAAGGAGCAAACTTGCTACACTGCCGCCAGTGGTCAGCAGACATGCAGTAGCAAGACTCCCGCAAGGCAGGACAATATTGCGCTGCTAGCCAGTTCCATGAAACACCTCGTGGGGGCAGTCACAACGAAACTCTCCATGATGCAGCAGCTAACATCGCAATTCGCCGAGATATCAGCCACAATGGCAAAAATGAAATACAGAACAGACCCACACCGTGGATAGGCGACTACACATCCAAGGATTAATCATCTGCGTCTTCAACGCTGAAGGTATCTATAAGAACGTTGCAATGCAAGCAATTCCTGAAAGACGAAGATATAAACGTGAGTTGATGTCGGAGACCCACCTCAAACTGCGGTTGAAAGCTTCGGCACCAAACTACGTAAGCACGCTGAAGGACAGGCAGACACACGGAGGCGGGGTTAAAATCTACGTAAAACGAAGCGTCCCCCACCACCAGTTAATCCCCCCTGTCACAGGGTCAATAGAAGTGGTAGCTATAGAAATCCAAAATGCCACTGGCCCCCTCACGCTAGTGGCAGTCTACAAACAAGTTAGTGTAGTCGTCCACGAACCCGACATAGCGGCACTAACTCAGCTACGAGACAAACTACTAATTGGAGCAGTCCTCAATGCAAACCACTCTGATTGGAACTCAAGGCGAGCCAACAGAGCAGGCCGCCAGTTAGAGAGACTTGCGCCCACCCATCAGTTCAATGTGTGGGCTCCCGAAGAACCCACACTTTTCCCTCGGAAAGGAAAACGCCCCGACATTATGGACATAGCTGTAACGGAGAGGATAACGGACTTTCTGACCTCGAGTTCGCTGAACAAAATGTTATCCGACCACTATCCCGTGCTTTTCGAAATAGTCATCGGCGTGTAGCTGCTAGTCCAGAACGGTCCACCCACGTTCAAATGAACGAACTGACGGAAGACATCCCCCACAACCCGTCATCAAACACGGACAACACAGAAAAGGCACTTGAACACCTGACTCGAACGATCCTGCAAGCAGCGGAAGCGGCCACTTCCACGTCCCTCGAAAGTGCACCCCAAGGTAGGCAACTCCAACCTCACCTGCTTGGGCAAATACGACACAAAAACAGGATCATGAGAGAGTGGAAAATGAGTCGAAATCCAGGTACTAGGAGACTACTTAATAGATTGCAACGAGAACTGAGAGCAGTGTTTGATGAACACAGAAACGAAGAATGGTCTGCTCGTCTGTCCGCCCTTTAAGATGGAAGACAACAACTCGTGGCAGGCGACTAAACAATCCACCAAAAGACGCGCAAAAACACCGCCCTTGCACGGCGAGCACAGCCTCACATTTAATGCTGCTGACAAGGCAAACACACTCGCAGACGTCTTTGAAAGACAATCTCAACCGGCAGAGGCACAGGATAGGGCCCACGAAGCCATCGTCAGAAGACGGCTCAGAGTCTTCCTTGCAGCAGAGGACGACGAAAACGATGCATTACCACCCTTCTCAGTGGAAGACGTAGTAGGCGCCATAAAAAACATCACCCACAATAAAAGCGCCCGGCCACGACATACTCTGAAACGAAATACTAAAGAACTCGCCCGTTGCAATCGAGCTCCCAGCGGGCACCTTTAACGAGATCACGCGATTGCGCGAATTTCCAAAAGCCTGGAAACATGCGGAAGTATTCGCGATCGAAAAACCTGCTAAGGACCCCTCCCTCTTATCACAGAATTGTAGACCAATTAGTCTTCTCCCTACCCTGAGCGTTTTATATGAACGCCTTCTGTTGGCCCCCATTCAGCAACACCTCAGAAGGGAACAAATAATACCAAAACAGCAGTTTGCTTTCAGAGAAACCACTCTGCAACAGAACAGCTGATGAGGGTAGTAGAGGCCGCTACTCTAGAATATATCTACAAAAGCTACTGTGGAATGGTTATGCTAGATGTAGCAAAAATCTTTGATACGGTCTGGCACACAGGATTACTCTATAAGCTCTGCACCCAAGGCTTCGTTGGGCCTTGGTTACGCTACTGAGAAGCTACCTCAAAGGAAGAACCTTTGTACTAAAAATTGGTCAAAAATTCTCCACCAAAAGGGACGTACGCGTGGGAGTACCACAGGGATCTGTATTAGGGTCCACCCTATACAACTGCTACATCGCAGACACCCCCTAAGCCCAGCATATCGAAAACGTACAGTTTGCGGACGACACCGCCTTCCTCTCACTAAGTGGGAATCGGAACGTCGCCACTGCGCGCCTTCAGCCGTTCTGAACAAAACTGAAGCATGAGCCAAAAAGTGGCGGATCACCCTAAACGCTGGTAAGACCAAGACAATAATGTTCACTAGGAAGCTAGGGAAAGACGCCCCAGGAATCAACCTCCGCCTGTACTGACCTTCCAAGGCAGCAACGTACCGTGGAGGAACTCGGCTCAGTACCTAGGCGTCACTTTGGATAAACGACTTACATGGGAAACGCACATAGCCAACTTAAGAAACAAGGCAATTACCAGACTTCAGGTCCTGTACCCATTTCTGAAGCCTAGTACCGGCCTTTCCGGCGACCTGGGGATCAGGGTTTATTAGAAATTAGTAAGGCCAATACGAGAATATGCGTGCTCAGTGTGGGGCTACGCAGCAAAATTCCTCATCAAAAGCTCCAAACTCTGAAGAACAGAGCCATTAAAAGAGATATACATGTCGACACTAGGTTCCCCACCAAAGATCTCCACGAAATAACGGATCTAAAAAGGCTACGAGAGAGTTTCAAAGAACTTTCCCAAGCATTCTACAGGCAGGCACACCGCTCACCAAACGAGCTTGTCGTTGGCCCAGGACAATATGTCCCCTTACAGTTCAGGTGCAAGAGGCCCAAAATACTAGTATTGGACGACATTTAAAAACACACAAAACCAAAGAAAATACTAAACCCAATAAAAAACCCCACAAAAACAATTTAAAAATAAAAATAACAAACAAATTAAAAATAAATTAAAAAACAAATAAATTCAGAAAACCGGCACAGAGTCCCAAAGGATATATAAATTGTGTTCATTACACACACACAGGGCATATCCCAAATAGGCCAATAATAGAAAAACAAAAACCCATACTAGGCAGTATCAATGGACAATACCCTCTGCAGTAAACCGGCACTCATGTCAGAGGCCACAAATTAATGAAAGCTACAGCAGCATCCCGACACCTCGCTTGAGGATGATGGGTACGAAACTCATCGAAAAGTTGCGAGGAGACGACGCCACCACTGCGCTGCTCACTCGAGAAGAGTTCATCACAGGAATACGCCGAGAAAGTCTGCAATCGCACATCCACCACTCTTTCCATCTACGGAGGATTCACATGGAGCGTTGTAGGAATAGAGGAGGGGAGTATATTGAGAGTGACAGTAACTATGTATGTATGTTTTATAGCAAATAGTCCCGTTATTCTACGGCCACACCCTGCAGGTATGGTTAAAGACAAGAACTTAAATAATAAGACAAAGTTTATTGAGCAGGCACTGTTTCCTAGCGATTTATGGGGAACTAATACAGACCAGTAGGTGAAACATTATTTACACAAGTGTTGTAATTTATCAGTCTAGTTCTTGCTGAACTCAAGTTTAACACTTTCTTCTACCGACCCCTTCAACTCCTGGTATGCAGCCATTACGTCTATATATTTATACAGGGTGAGTCACCTAACATTACCGCTGGATATATTTCGTAAACCACATCAAATACTGACGAATGGATTCCACTGACCGAACGTGAGGAGAGGGGCTAGTGTAATTGGTTAATACAAACCATAAAAAATGCACGGAAGTATGTTTTTCAACACAAACCTATGTTTTTTTACATGCAATCCCGTTAGTTTTGCTAGCACATCTGAACATATAAACAAATACGTAATCAGTGCCGTTTGTTGCATTGTAAAATGTTAATTACATCCGGAGATATCCTAAAGTTGACGCTTGAGAACCACTCCTCCGCTGTTCGATCGTGGATATCGGAGAACACCGAATTACGTAGGGATCCAAAGGGAACGGTGATGGACCTTAGGTACAGAAAAGACTGGAACAGCACATTAGGTCCACATGCTAACACCTTTTTATTGGTCTTTTTCACTGACGCACATGTACATTACCATGAGGGGTGAGGTACACGTACACACGTGGTTTCCGTTTTCAATTACGGAGTGGAATAGAGTGTGTCCCGACATGTCAGGCCAATTGATGTTCAATGTGGTGGCCATATTTGCTGCACATAATTGCAATCTCTGGCGTAATGAATGTCGTATACGCCGCAGTAAATCTGGTGTAATGTCACCGCAGGCTGCCACAATACGTTGTTTCATTTCCTCTGTGGTTGTAGGCACATCATGGTACACATTCTCCTTTAACGTACCCCACAGAAAGAAGTCGAGAGGTGTAAGATCAGGAGAACGGGCTGACCAATTTATGCGTCCTCCACGTCCTATGTAACGCCCGTCGAACATCCTGTCAAGGGCCAGCCTAGTGTTAATTGTGGAATGTGCAGGTGCACCATCATGCTCATACCACATACGTCGACCAGTTTCCTGTGGGACATTTTCGAGCAACGTTGGCAGATCATTCTGTAGAAACGCGATGTATGTTGCAGCTGTTTGGGCCCCTGCAATGAAGTGAGGACCAATGAGGTGGTCGCCAATGATTCCGCACCATACATTTACAGTCCACGGTCGCTGTCGCTTTATCTGTCTGAGCCAGCGAGGATTGTCCACGGACCAGTAATGCATGTTCCGTAGATTCACTGCCCCGTGGTTTGTGAAACCCGCTTCATCGGTAAACAAGTGGAACTGCAACGCATTCTCTGTTAACGCCCATTGACAGAATTGCACTCGATGATTAAAGTCATCACCATGTAATTGCTGATGTAGCGACACATGAAACGGGTGAAAGCGGTGACGATGCAGTATGCGCATGACACTACTTTGACTCAGTCCACCGGCTCTCGCAATGTCCCGTGTACTCATGCGTGGGTTCATGGCAACAGCTGCTAACACACCAACTGCACCCGCATCTCCTGTGACGGGCCTGTTACGGACCCGTTTGCGTGCTACGACCATACCTGTTGCATACAGTTGCCGGTACATGTTTTGCAACGTGCGGCACGTTGGATGCTCTCTGTCCGGGTACCGTTCGGCATACATCCTGCAGGCTTCAGCTGCTTTTCGTCGACACTCGCCATAGACGAGTATCATCTCCGCCTTTTCAGAGTTCGAATACACCATGGTCACAGTTCCAACAACACTAACTATCACATAGGTCTGGTAACACTGTGTACTACAATTGGTCTGCGTGCGGAGAGGAATGCAGAGTAACAATAGCAGCAAGCACTACATGCGGACACTACGACAGCTAGACCAAACCACAACAGTGCACTACAGACACACTCGTAAACACGGTCGTCATCGTAAACATGTCCCTGCAGATGCTGCTCGCCGACAATGGCCCGTGTTTGTTACAACACGCAACTGATCGTCGGAGGTTTCAAGCGTCAAATTTAGGTTACAATATCTCTGGATGTAATTAACATTTTACAATGCAACAAACGGCACTGATTACGTATTTGTTTATATGTTCAGATGTGCTAACAAAACTAACGTGGTTCCATTTAAAAAAACGTAGGTTTGTGTTAAAAAACATACTTCCGTCCATTTTTGTATGGTTTGTATTAAACAGTTACACTAGCTCTTCTCCTCACGTTCGGTCTGTGGAATCGGTTCGTCAGTATTTGATGTGGTTTACGAAATGTATCCAGCGGTAACGTTAGGTGACTCACCCTGTATATACTCCACAAGCGGTTATACAGTGCGTAGTAAACGGTATTTCGTACACAGTATTATCTATTCTGTATCCTATTCCGTCCGCACACTGGGCGACAGAGAAATGACACTGTATATGCCTCTGTACGCACTCTGATGGACTTCCTGTCCTTACCCCTACCTGAAGTATGCGATAGTAACTGTAAAATTACCTGTTCTCTAAATTTATCCAAAAATGCTTCGCTTCTTTCCACAGTGTTACCCGTTTTCGCTCACCGACTACCCTGTATCACTTTCACAAGGGGTGCAACGACCCGTTACGACCCTTAAACCAGCGCGTCTATGAATTGATTCGGTGTTTCCTATAGCGCATTCTTGGCGAAGACTCTATATGTCGAACTAGTGGCCCAAGAACTGGCCGCACTAGAATCTTTTATGCGATTTCCTGCATTCACTATCCCTGCCTGCAACTCGCTCCCACGATAGCCGCCGCCTCCGGCTACAAGAGGCGGAACGGGGCCGTGTCACGTGGCCGCAACCTCTTCTACGGATATGAGGCCAACCGCACTGCCGGTAATCACTTGTTGCGTGCTCTATGAAGTGCTCAGTATCGCTACTACACGTCCAACAACCCTGCTTATTTTTATGGGCGCTCGGGTTTTCGGGGTGTTGGTTTATATTCAGTGCCCAGGTTAACACTAGCCTTGCTACGTTTATGATGTACGCTTTCGGTTAGGTAGTGGACAGAAGCCTTGCAGTGATGCTAATTAACCTTCCCTATTACACATTAGACGTGTTCGTTCAGTTACATATCGCATCTTAAAAAAACACGTAAATGCCTGACGATCACAGTCCCAGATAACTACCACTAATCTTGTAATTGTAAACTGTGAATTTTTTTTCTTTGCTAGATCTATTACTTTCAATTTATCTATAAATCGTTGCACTAGCTACAAATTTACATACAACGATAGAAGATATTCCTGTAAGCAAAAAAATCGTCAGCCAACAACCTGATGGTGTTGCTAATAATCGCATGTAATAAAGCGTTAGTATAGAGGGTGGTCCACTGATAGTGACCGTGCCAAATATCTCACAAAATAAGTGTCAAATGAAAAAACTACATAGAACGAAACTTGTCTACCTTGAAAGGGGAACCGGATGGCGCTATGGTTGGCCCGCTAGATGGAGCTACCATAGGTCGAACGGATATCAACTGCGTTTTTAAAATAGGAACCCCCATTTTTATTACATATTCGTGTAGTACGTAAATAAATATGAATGTTTTAGTTGGACCACTTTTTCCGCTTTGTGATGGATGCCGCTGTAATAGTCACAAACATATGACTCACAATTTTAGACGAACAGTTGATAACAGTTAGGTTTTTTAAATTAAAATACAGAACGTAGGTACGTTTGAACATTTTATTTGGTTGTTCCAATGTGATACATGTACCTTTGTGAACTTATTATATCTGAGAACGCATGCTGTTATAGCGTGATTACCTGTAAATACCACATTAATGCAATGAATGCTCAAAATGATGTCCGTCAACCTCAATGCAGTTGGCAATACGTGTAACGACATTCCTCTAACAGCGAGTAGTTGGCCTTCCGTAATGTTCGTACATTGATTGGCAATGCCCGGACGCATTTGTCAGGCGTTGTTGGTGGATCAAGATAGCAAATATCCTTCAACATTCCCCACAGAAAGAAATCCGGGGTCGTCAGATCCGGTGAAAGTGTGGGCCATGGTATGGTGCTTCGACGACCAATCCACCTGTCATGAAATATGCTATTCAATACCGCTTCAACCGCACGCGAGCTATGTGCCGGACATTCATCATGTTGGAAGTACATCGCCATTCTGTCATGCAGTGAAACATCTTGTAGTAACATCGGTAGAACATTACGTAGGAAATCATCATATATTGCACCAATTAAATTGCCATCGACAAAATGGAGGCCAATTATCCTTCCTCCCATAATGCCGCACCATACATTAACCCGCCAAGGTCGCTGATGTTCGACTTGTCGCAGCCATCGTGGATTTTCCGTTGCCCAGTAGTGCATATTATGCCGGTTTACGTTACCGCTGTTGGCGAATGACGCTTCGTCGCTAAATAGAACGCGTGAAAAAAATCGTTCAAATGTTCAAATCTGTGTGAAATCTTATGGGACTTAACTGCTAAGGTCATCAGTCCCTAAGCTTACACACTACTGCCGACCGCGGTGGTCTCGCGGTTCTAGGCGCTCAGTCCGGAATCGCGCAACTGCTACGGTCGCAGGTTCGAATCCTGCCTCGGGCATGGATGTGTGTGATGTCCTTAGGTTAGTTAGGTTTAAGTAGTTCTAAGTTCTACGGGACTGATGACCACAGATGTTAAGTCCCATAGTGCTCAGAGCCATTTGAACCATTTTGAACACACTACTTAACCTAATTTATCCTAAGGACAAACACACCCACCCATGCCCGAGGGAGGACTCGAACATCCACCGGGATCAGCCGCACAGTCCATGGCTGCAGCGCCTTAGACCGGCTGGCTAAACTGTACACAACGTTCACAGTCGTCGCCATGCAATTCCTGGTGCATAGAAATTCTCGCACAATTTGTCTGCTACTGATGTGCGGATTACTGGATACAGCTATTAAAACACCTACTTGGGCATCATCGTTTGTTGCAGGTGGTGGTTGACGTTTCACATGTGGCTGAACACTTCCTGTTTCCTTAAATAACGTAACTAGCCGGCGAACGGTCCGGACACTTGGATGATGTCGTCCAGGATACCGAGCAGCATACATAGCACACGCCCGTTGGGCATTTTGATCACAATAGCCATACATCAACACGATATCCACCTTTTCCGTAATTGGTAAACAGTCCATTTTCACAAGGGGAGTGTATCACGAAGCAAATACCGTCCGCACTGGCGGAATCCTACGTGATACCACGTACTTGTACTTTTGTGACTGTTACAGCACCATCTACCACAAAGCGAAAAAAGTGGACCAACGAAAACATTCATATTTATTTACCTATTACACGAATATGTAATAAACTATGGGTGTTCCTATTTAAAAAATACGCAGTTGATATCCGTTTGACCTATGGCAGCGGCATCTAGCGGGCCAACCATAGGGCCATCTGGTTTCCCCCTTCAAGGTTGACGAGTTTCGTTATTTTTAGTTTTTTCGTTTGATACTTATTTCGTGAGGTATTTGGCCGGGTTACTATCAATGGACCACTCTGTATATTGAGACCATTAGTGGACTTTCTACACTTCCGTCTGGTAGATCCGACGTTGCTTTCGTCTGTGTTGAACTTCACCCACCCTGTTTAGTTTGCTAGGTTCTGTCAGTGAAAAATTCATTGAGGCAGAAGAATGTCTGTGAACATAATCTGTATGATGGTATATTGGTAATTATTCGGTGTTGTAGGACAGTGCCTTTTGGACGTCTTACAAAGACGGAATATGCCTATTCACCTCAGTGTACAGTTCACAACATGTCATGTACGGATGAAGGAATCATTGTTTTCCCACACTCAGTTTTCAGTAATAGCAGAAGAATATACTGGATTTGCCACGCAGGCGTAATTTTATTAACGATGGCCGCAGTGAACGTGGATAAGTTCAGATCTGTAGGGCTGAACACTGAAACTTTATGGTTCTTTAAGTTTAAACGGCTGTAGGTTACTATTTGCTACTGTACACAACGCCATCACAGAGAGAACACCTTAGGTATACAACGAGTTATATTTGTTAATTGTAGGTCGCGTTTTACCATAGTTAAGGGATCATGAGATATAAGTTAAGTATGAATATTATATATTGTTATTTTTATTTTTAATGGACAAATCCCATATAAAATTTTCACAGAGACAAGATCTCAATAGAAATTACACAAAAGTGATACTAGCAGTGTGTGTGTGTGTGGGAGGGGGGGGGGGGGATGAGGGGGTACTAAATTTTGTGGAAGAAAGTATGAAAAGAAAACACACTAAGTTTTTCTCACCTGGGCGTCTTGCAAATTCATAGTTCATGAGACAATTATAATAAGATACAGTACACAAGTTGTGTTGGATAACAACTAAGTTGCCAGGGGTTCAGAATATGGACTGCGCTGCTGCATTTGTGACATTTACATCCCCCCAAAATCCTCCTAGGTTCCGCCAATCAGCACAAAAACCTGGCTGGGAACCGGATAGCCTATAAACTTCATTCTACACCCTCGAATCGAAACTTACGAAAAAGTCATCATGGTAGGAACCATTAAACGCTGTTGCCAGTCCGACTGACAGTAACATCACTTATTTCATGAAAAAAACGGGGCAAAGCAGTAGATTAGTCTTCCGGTTGCGTAAATTGTGAAGGCAATTGATGCTACACGGGAGGTAAGCAACATGTTTCATATTTGACGTTGACCTCTCCTCAGAGACCATGAACTGTACGGCACAAGACCTTCGCCATATGTCTCCCAGGACGAGGTCCATTGTGGAAGACACTGACTTCCTGGCATGGACCTTAGTATTGGTTTCTTCAGACGTCCTCCAGATGTCAGATCGTGTGATCTCACCTTTAAAACGACTGATTAGCCCTACCCTCGAATGACCACACAGCTGATGTACGAATCCGCTGACTACTCTCCCCATGAAAAAAAAAAAAAAAAATTGTATTTTGTAGTTCGCTGGGTATTCTTCTGCTATAACGTGAATCTTGGATCATGAGCAACGTTTACTACAGGGTGTTCGGAATGTGCGGCTATCATTTAAAAACAAATAATAAGTTATTATACATAATCAAGGACTGTTATAAAACCTTTAGCAGCGCCCAGTTTTTGTCTTTTGTCCTTACTTGCGGATATGGCTAGGAGTGTATCAAAATGGCGATAGAATGGGAGAAGCCACAATTTGACACCAAGTATTCAGAATCCGAATCTGCAACAGCAGTGCCGCATGTGTTTTTGACACCTGTAGAGGAGGGAACCACTAGAAAAAACAAATGTAATGATGTAGTGCAAAGATTTTAAACAGACAGGCAGTGTCAAAGACTTTCTTCAAACCGGATTGCACCCAGTGCGTCTCAAGCATATGTTGACAGAGTGCAAGCTGTATTTCATCACATCCCCCAGAAGTCAGTTCGACGATCGAGCGACTTGGTGGAGTGGTTAGTACACTGGATTCGCATTTGGGAGGACGACGGTTCAAACCCGCGTCCGGCCATCCTGATTTGGGTTTCCCGTGATTTCCCTAAATCGCTTCTGGCAAATGCTGGGATGGTTTGTTTGAAAGGACACGGCTGACTTCCTTACCCATCCTTCCCTACTCCGATGGGACTGACAACCTCGCTGTTTTGTTTCCTTCCCAAATCAGCGAACCAACCAAACAAACAATTACGCGTGTTATAGGAAGCAAGATCAACTGTTCATAAAGTGATGCATAAGCGGTTAGTCTATTCTGCGTACAAACTGTAAATGGTCCAAGCATTGCAGCAAAACGACTGTGCTCTGCGGTATGCAGTCGCATGATCCGGATTGACCTCAACAGGTACTGATAAAGATTACCTGAAGAAAATGGCTGTTTTCAGATGAAGCAACTTTCCACATTTCACGACCTGTGTGAATCGCCACAACATTAAGATTTCGGGCTCTGAAAACTAGACAACGGACGCGAATACATTCCGTGATACTCCGAAGGTTAACGTTTTGTGTGGCCTGATGCACGATAGGATGTCAGGCAATTTTTCTTCCCAGAGAAAGCCGTAACGGGAAATGGTTAACAGTACGTGCTCCTACAGTTCCTGCTAGTTAAGATGAACAGCTAAGGTAGCCTAAGGAATATCACATGTACCGCAGTGTTTTCAACATTTACATGTTTTTAAACAAGTTTGTTATTATTTGACATCTATACAAATTGAGTGCAGTAATGTGATTATTGTAAATAAATTTGACCCGCATTACAAGTTACCATATGTACCTCTAGCATTGTACATGTACATATTTTGTGACAAGTTTTTATTGCCATTTAAATGAAAATGTGTTTTTTAAGATTTTGTGTCTTATTCGATATCCACGAGGATCATTTCGCTTGGGATCTGTAGAAGATACATTAGTATATCTCCTTTTCTTTGTACATATTTAATGTGTATCCCAGTTTCCCGATATTTTATACATCCTCGAAGGATTTCCTCTCTTTAGATGTATTGGAACGGAAACACATAGAATCTAACCTTATGTACCACATCTGGAAGAGCTGCAGCCTTCCATCACCTTCCAGCATATTGCACCCCTACACTGGAGTCTGAACGTGAGGGGTGTACGGAATGACACATTTCCAGTGAGGTGGATGAGTCACAAGGATCCCATTGCATAGCCCCTTTGCTTCCTCGTTGTTTCGCCATTAGACGTCTGTACGTGCGGTAACATCAAGGACGGCGAGGAAAAAAAAAAAAAAAACCTGTCATGCAGGAATAAATGCGGCAACCGGAACTGTCTTGACGGTGCACTGGTGATCCGTACGTGGGTGGAACTGGAATATCATCTTGATATTCTGCAAGTGATGAGAGGGCACACATTCAAATTCTGACATGACAAAAAAAAACTTTTACATTTGCTGAACGTTTCACAGTTCTTTCTCTAACAATTTACAACTAATGTTTTGTTGAAATGATAGCGAAACTTAATGGGCGTCCTATATAACAAACACCGTCTACATCACCTTTCTAATTTCATAGGACTACTGGTTCCCACCATTTTTAATTAATCCTCAGATCCCTTAATTTACAATTGCCGGGAAACGCAGGTCACCACTATGACCTGTGCGTCACGGTAATTCGTAATTAATGGTTCTGAAGAGGACTTTAAGAAAGCTGAAAACCGGTTATCCTATGAAGCGAAAAACGTGACCCACACAATGTTTGTGTTTCTGTACGTTGAAAGTGGTCATGGTGTCCTGTGGATATTAATCTTCAATTACGAAATATGATAAACTGTTTCTCATTCTGTCTTAAGGTGTTATAGCGCAGTTTCAGCGCGGAGCACGTGGCAATCGACCGAGCCCGTTCTGGCCACACTCGGCACAGATTGGGTGGTTTTAACGAACGATGGTTTTAACGAACGACATGAAACCCATGTCGTCCGGCAGAGCTTCAACTTGCCCTGTGAAGCCAGTCGAACCGAGCGGTCTCGCTTGGTGCCTTATCCCGACTTGAAAGCTCTAATTTGGTGTACTTTGTCTTTTAGACACCTCTGACACATCATTGCCGTTACTGAATTTCTAGCGTCGCGCCTGGTTCAAGTCACAATTCTCCTGTAATTTCTGTCAGTGCTGCTCCTCTTCCTAGGGACTGGTTACTGGTTTCAACTGCTTAATTGTGACTTAAGACCCCTACTCGGCATAGCCACCTTCCGTCAGTAAATCACTGTTTTTAGAAATTCATCTGAATCATCTACCTTAAAGTCATTCCCCAGTGCCTGCCCGCTTGTCCCTCCTCGGAACATAGATGTTTCGTTGCGTTCATAGCGTCGTCCTTTGTACAAAGGAGACTGTCTAACGGTGGCTGCCATATTTGTGAAAATTAACAAATTCGACAAAAAAGGAAGTCAAAAAAGTAACATTTCATTTTCTCGGACACTAAGCCCTTTAACTGGTCTGCGACCATGTTTGGCTCAAATAATTTACTCTTGTGTTAGTCACCGACATTCTTTTATTTGTACTCCTGACGCGTTTCGCTATCAGATCTGCGGTAAAAGAATTGACATAAGAATTGAATCTGTTTTCATCCACTCTTGTCTCATTTCTGGCACGACACATACTGTATAACAAAACGCCTGGGGGACTAAGACAAGAGGAAATTATTTAACTTAAGAATCATGTGATCCAACTTTGTCTATCACTCGTTAGGCAAACTGTTGAACCGATTGAGTAATAACGTACCCGATAAAGAATATTCACACTTAAATTTAATTAGATACTCTAGAATTCGAGCGATAACATCACATTAAAATCTCCTGTCCTTTCTGTGTCATCTTATAAAGTACTGGATATTTCTGTCGGGGTTTTGGCACATTAAATTTCGACCTTAATTACAAACATTTGATGTGGCATTTTAGCGAAGCTCGTGAGTGTTTAAATACTGAGGACGCTGTGGACGAGAGGAAACGCTCCTTCCCTCCCCTCCCCCCCCCCACCCCCCAAACCATCTAATTTGCTGCAGTTATTTTCAGTGTTATTGCGCGATTCATTCCCTAATATCAGTGTCATTAACTAAATGACCCTTGCATTATTTTATTTTTATTTGTTATGTATTATGTATACAGTCAAGGGATCACAAATTTAGCATTTAGTATTGGGAGATGAATAAGCTTGCACAGAATAAAGTAGCACGGAATAAAGCTGCATAAAACCAGTCTCAGGACTGAAGACCACAACAACAACAACATGTATTATGAGCAGGTCGGGCTCTTGCATAGTGGGGCATGAGTGAGAGGTTCCTCGTTTCCAATCACTCTCTTTGTTTTTACTCGTTCATACAGCGCCAGAAATGTTAAAATGTGAGTCAATTACTACGCGACCAAACTGCTGAGGTCATCGGTCCCTAGACTTACACACTACTTAAACTAACTCACTCTAAGAGCAACACGCACACACACACACACACACACACACACACACACACACACACACACACACACCCGGGAAGAGGACTGGAACCTCCAGCAGGAGTTGCCGCGCAATCCATATCACTGCACCTCAAACCGCGCGGCCACTTCGAGCGCCTCGTACAGCGTCCATTGTTGTCATGATAATTAAAATACAGTCTTGATCACAAATTTCTTTTAGTCTGAGTGCCCGTTGCCTATCCTTAAGGACCATCTTCAGACTCCAGAACGGCAGGTGAATTTCCATGGAGCAGGCTGCGCCGATCCATGACGCTGAAATGACTGCTCAGTTCCTTAAGGATTGAAACCGGTCACCCCGACTTAAAGACTTTTCGATCAAGACTGTTTCTTAATTATCATATTAAAATAAGATCGATGATAATGTTTTCAAAAATTTTACATTGGTTTCATGCTTTGGTAAAATTTGACCTATGGGCCGTAAGTCGTGATCGCCATCTGTCACTGAATCGTGTAAACTTTAATCTGTATTTAGCCCACTTTGACTGTATGTGTGTCCTATTTTGAGAGATGGAGACTGGGTACCATTTCCGCATTTGCGTAAACGAACTTAGAAAATCGCCTGAAACCACAACCAATTTTTACGACGTGCCAGACCAGTGATCGTTGATCTTAATCAAGCTTTCGATTCGGGTGTGACTGACCTTTCTGTCTCGATTTTAGCATGCTGTGCATTACGCTGTACGAACAGGTTAAGAAAGGATCGACAATACAACAATTTTCCTTGTATCAAAGGAAAAGTTTCAGAAAACCAGATCGAACCAAATATTTGACCAACTTTATTGTACAGCGTGTCATAATCCAAGTTCCAGTTTCAAAACGCTATAGAAAGAAAACAACTACTAGAAATGACGTCGAATTTGAGCAAGGTATTAATGACGCAGGGAAGTGCCATAAAAACAAAAATTTACCAATAGAGGGTGCCGTAAGCGTCTTAACGTCAATTGGGTCAGCTGCAAATGACAGATGAATCGCGATAGATAGTTTTAGTTGCACATTACACCGTCCGTACTGTTCAATGTGCATCGCTGCATAAGTTCGGCAGTCAACAGTTGTGGCACTGTTAGACCGATAAGTCCATTCACCACAACAAGGATGGGAAAATCGGGTTTCAATTGTCCTCAGGCCAAAAACCGCATAACAAGCAAAGTGACATCGGTTTGTTATAGTTGTGACGTTGTCGCAAGACATGCGGAATGTGTCGTCCACCGTTTTTTGTCACAAGATGAGATCGAGGAACAGCGTGTTCAACAACAGATCAGAGGGTTTGGGGATCCTGTTCAGGATGCGTTTCGCAGTGGATGCTGCCAGAACAGCTACGTCCGTAATTAGAGCACTGAAGACAACATCTTTCACATAACCCCACTGCCAGAGGTCATACAGCCAAGCTGCAATGAAATTGCAGTTTTTCATTCTAGATTTCCGAAATGCCTCTGCAGCAGCCATTTCATTGACTGTGCAATGTACGGAGGAGCGAAATTACGCATAAAATCGATCCTACCCTAAAATCCACGCAGTTGAAGAGTTGGAATGAATTTAGTGCGCAAAAGACTCACATACAGTTTACCAGTGACGGCACGGGTAACAGGATTAGCAGGATACATCTCCTAAAAAAAAAAAGTCCTGCGCTACGATTAACGATGCCATCAACTCGCACCTTTGCAGAGGGAAATGGTACTCGTTGATGTGCCTGCGGTTTTTACGTTGGCCATATTCTATTCTGCATTTCTGTGTATTGATATGTCCTTGGAGATGGAAACTGGCTGCGTATGTCCACAGAATGTTCCATGTCCACTCATTGTCCGCTACCAAAAGAGCAAGAAATTCCATAGTAACCGTTTCTCTTGCTCGAAGGTCAGCAGAAAGTAACTCCTGAACAAGTGGAACAAGGGTGATTTTGTATGGATATGAGAAGTCTCTGGCTTTATCATTAATGTATGTTCAAAATGTTCAAATGTGTGTGAAATCTTATGGGACTTAATTGCTAAGGTCATCAGTCTCTATGCTTACACACTAATTAACCTAAATTACCCTAAGTACATACACACACCCATGCCCGAGGGAGGACTCGAACCTACGCCGGGATCAGCCACACAGCCCATGACTGCAGCGCCCAAGACCGCTCGGCTCCTACCGCGCGACAAATGTATGTCCAAGTAGGGCTAAGTGTTATTATCATTACATATAGGAAAGTATTATTTTCTCAACAATCTTCAGATCATGAGAACACTCTTAAAGAATTTACTCTTGGCACTTTTGTTGTCTATGTCTGTGGTCACTTTCAAAACTCAAATTAATCATCAAATTGGCTAATTTATTTTGATGGCATTTTCAACTGCTGCTGTATCCATGTATCACCACAATAAATTAACGATAGTGTATGGCTGGAAGACAATGAATGAGAACATTGGCGTATTTAAGTTTTGAAAAACAATAAGAAGTTTTTTCATCCTTGTTAATGTTCAAATGTGTGTGAATTCGTAAGGGACTAAACTGCTGAGTTCATCGTGTACTGATTATCAAAATGCGGGAAGCTTAGCTATCAGAGTCCTGAAATCTCGGCAGGTTTCAGTGTGAGGTGCACCTGTTGGCTGATCTGGCCAACCAATTTGACTCGCAGGCATGACGACACGTGCTGGAATTGACAAACGTCAGACGTCCGACTCATGGCGAATAAGTGCACCATCGTGACACACGATATGTCCCAGATGATATGCAGTTCCACTATCGGTACATTTGGGAACTGCCACTGGCTCTTAGTCCACGGCAAGTTCCATACCACAAGTCTCACCCAGGGGAGAACCAGAAGACCAAGAAGACAAAGAATCACAACCATTTTCCACCAAGTCTCGTACAGGAGCCGAATGAGCAGAAAAACCCACCTCCACGTTTTACAAATCAACTGAACTTAAAAAATGGCTCAAATGGCACTCTAAGCCCTATGCGACTCAACAGCTGAGGTCATCAGTCCCCTAGACTTAGAACTACGTAAACCTAACTAACCTAAGGACATCACACACATCCATGCCCGTGACAGGATCCCCACCTGCGACCGTAGCAACAGCACGGTTGCAGACTGAAGAGCCCAGAACCGCTCGGCCACAGCGGCCGGCCTTTGAACAATCTTCCACTCACTGAATCTCCCATTTTGACTGTTCTGTTGGCCTGGTAGCCAGTCCAGACACAGCACCGGGGCTCCCATGCTGTGGTAACAAGCCTCTGCTTTGCACATCCTGAGAGGAGCCAGTCAGCGACTAAAAACCTCTCTTGTTTGAAAAAAAAATATTTGAGACTAGGGAGGCGTCATTCTCACGGTAACCATGGCCATGTTTCGGCGAAAACTTCTTCCCAGACAGTCGTGACTGTGAAATGTATGTTTTTTTTTCAACTTGCTAAAAGAACCTGGAGACTTCCTGGTGTCTGTGGAGCTACAGTCTTGCCTCTACTAAACACGTGCTCCAGCCGCTCTAGTCCTATCACCCCAACTTCTAACATGAGAATGCTTGTAGTTTTATGACAGTCCCGCTGTTTGCACGGAAGCTCAGATTACAGCAGTATCTCTTAAATGGCTTCATCCACCCACTTCCCACCTACTGACCGCATTCGCGATGGTCTGTCAGCTGACCCATGTAAAATGTTTTGGGAACGGGAACCCTCGTGCTCCAACCGTAATTGGGTAGAGCGGAGTGCCACAGCCCGGGATCCCTCTTGAAACACCCCCTTTATGTGTTTTATTGGGTTTTGTGTGATTTACCGAAGCCGCTAAACAGTTAAGTATTATGATTATATCAGCGTGTGCTTAATGGATGAAAGGGCATCGGTTTTACTGCTGTGGTTTCCGGGGTATTTCAACAGAGTGCGGCTGTTCTGAGACGAAATAGTTCCTGATTGGAATTTTTTCTATTATTAAAGACCACAAAGGTTGCGATATACAAACTGACATGTATTTCCTATTACCACACAAATTCTGAGGCAGTTGCTACCTTCGCCTTATACGTTTAGTTAAGGTTATATCTTTTACTGGTTGCTGATTTTAAGTACTTCGTGACATTCAATTATGATGATTAACATTCACAACAGCCGTCACTGCACTCCATGGTTGTTGCTGGCCGACGCGGTTGACGCGAAACACGTAATTCGGCACCTGTCACTTCTGGTTTTGTATCATCCGCGAATCGGTACTGATGAGGGTCAACCCCACGACGATAACGGGACGCGCTAATTTGTCACACTCCTGCGAATTTACAAATTTACTCCTCACTCGGCACATCCGCCATTGACACCGTACTCAGCCCGACCGCCATTTTTATTTTGTTTTTTTGCGTGTCTTCCCAGTACTGCTTCCACTCGACACTAATCTCACTGCCTCCTGCTGCGTTCGACCATCGACTCCTGTCTGCTATCGACCTTGGCGTCGGATACTAATATCTATGTTCGTGGGATCACAGATCCCTTACACTTTGCAGGTACAATTCACAGGAAGCTGCTTCCCCAAATCGCTCACACAGCCAGGTCGCTGGACACAACAATTATGGCACACAATCCATCTTTCTCCCTGTTCTCCATCACCTCCACTATGGCCCCGTTGGGTACAACTCCTCTACAGGCTACACAGCAGTTATAAGAACATTCTGCTCCAAATTTCCTCATGTGAAAAAGTCATAAGCCACACATACCAAATGTAGTGTTGTGGAACGCCGAAATCATGACCTAAAATGTGAATATAAATGTGACCGACAGAGAATGGATTGCCACCTTTCCTGGATAGCTATGCAGAAAGTCTCGAAGGCTTTCATACACAAAAGTTCGGGCAATTCCTTGTGCTATGAGTGTTTGCATACCACTGCATGACCCCTCCCGCAACGCTATGACCAAACCTTTGTCAAATGCCGGATGAACTGCTTTCCTTACTCTGCCACATTGCACTTAAAATGAACTTGTATTTTCGAATTTTATAATCATTTTCTCCAAAAACAAACTTCGTATAATGCCTTTTTTTCATACCCTTGAGTGTCCGGAACTTCTACTGAAGTACTGGCAGACCGTCAGCGTTCTTGTTAAAAGAGCTTTACCAGAAAAGCGCGATCCTTCACGGACATAGTGATGTTGGGCGTCTCGGACGCAAACCGAGGAACAAATGTGTGGTGCGCGCCTGTTGGTGTTGGTATTCTGACACTTGCAGAGCCACTTATTGGTTCAAGTTTTCGATAATTTTTCTTTGCTCCACGACGTTTCCCCCTGCGTCAATAACACGCTGTTCAGATTTGTAGCCGTTCTGATCAGTGGTTTCCTTTCTACAGCTTGTTGAAATTGGAACTTTAAAATGGCTCTGAGCACTTGCGACTTAACATCTAAGCTCATCAGTCCCCTAGACCTTAGAACTACTTGAACCTAACTAACCTAAGGACATCACACACATCCACGCCCGAGGCAGGATTCGAACCTGCGACCGTAGCGGTTGCGCGGTTCCAGTCTGAAGCGCCCAGAACGGCTCGGCCACACCAGCAGGCGAAATTGGAACTTTAATCATGGACAACCTGCGCAACTGAAATGAAAATTCCTTGTCCAAGAATCTGTAGGTCTAGGATCGGCCCATAAGTACAAAGGGTATACAATATGTAACATTGAAAATGCAGATAAAATACGTTCTGCACTGTTCACAATTTTTCGCCGGTTAATATCAGTTGATAACTTGTAGTGTACTACTGATTCTGAATCTGTAAGCTTTATTACAGAAACTACATTTAATACGTACTGGATTTAATAGTGTATTTACTTCTGACTGTATATAATTGATTGTAAATACAATGGAAATATTGTAAATTGCTGGGTAACAGCCATCGGATCTTTATTTAAATATATCGATAGCAACTACGAAACGGCGGTAGCTGTGCCGTTGTTTATCTTTGCGTATGGATAATCTGTGTCGCATTGGGAGCAGAGAGGAGGCAGAGCAGCTCGAGTCCTAAAAGAGTGCGGAAGTGTTTGTTGGGCGCTCACGCAGACAAGGGTGCAGCTATGCTCGTGCCAGTGTAGACGCAGCTGATTCGTTAACCAGCGAGTATTGAGAGCACGGTAGAACTGGACTGGCGGAGGAAGCTGAAATTCCGACTATTGCCTGTCCCGTAACTCTCCGCGGCTCTGGAGGAAACTCGGGGTTCTCATAGAACAAAAGCAGCAGCTCTTCACTACACAGTGAAAAATTTTTCTGGAAACCGTCCCACCTACCCCTTCGCATATGGCTAATCTAATCCTCCGCAATATCCTTGCTTCCGCTGCATCAGAACTGTTAAATCTGGAACACAAGAGAAAGGTGCTGCAGAAAATGAATGTATTAAGGTGGTCGTGAGAAGTGCCTGGATGACTCAATCGGTAAGAGAATTACTCGCGAAAGGTAATTCGGCTGAATCGGACGAAGAAGACAGTGCACAGTGGTCAGACTTCGATTTGCCGAGGGCCAATAATAAATTTGAAGGATCCCCGGGTCCAAAAATATTTCCCAAAGATACACAGAGCGTAGAGGATATCGTAGAATAATATAATTGTAACTATCTAATTGAATATATTAGCAACGAGACCAACAAGTACTATAGTCAGAATTGCAATAGAAGCAAACTGGGTTTTAAAAAATGCCAAATTTGTCGACGTTACTGGACCCGAAATTAGAAAATGGTTTGGGCTTGCTATCGTTATGGGAACTGTAAAAATGCATGGATCGATGATTTTGGTCAACGAATCCGTTGATAGTCGCACCAATATTTCGCAAAACGTTATTAGACAAGCGATTCATACAAATATCATTTTTATGTTTTTCCGACAGAAAAAACATCAGTAATCAAAGTAATGATAACGTAGCGTGGACGGTTAAATTTTAAAGTACACAATCCGTCGAAAATAACAAAATACGGCATACTCATGCGGACACTGTGTGATTCGAGTACGGGATACATTTCCTCATTCAAGATATATTCCGGCGCTGGACAGCTTTTAGCAAATACACTCCTGGAAATTGAAATAAGAACACCGTGAATTCATTGTCCCAGGAAGGGGAAACTTTATTGACACATTCCTGGGGTCAGATTCATCACATGATCACACTGACAGAACCACAGGCACATAGACGCAAGCAACAGAGCATGCACAATGTCGGCACTAGTACAGTGTATATCCTCCTTTCGCAGCAATGCAGGCTGCTATTCTCCCATGGAGACGATCGTAGAGATGCTGGATGTAGTCCTGTGGAACGGCTTGCCATGCCATTTCCACCTGGCGCCTCAGTTGGACCAGCGTTCGTGCTGGACGTGCAGACCGCGTGAGACGACGCTTCATCCAGTCCCAAACATGCTCAATGGGGGACAGAACCGGAGATCTTGCTGGCCAGGGTAGTTGACTTACACCTTCTAGAGCACGTTGGGTGGCACGGGATACATGCGGACGTGCATTGTCCTGTTGGAACAGCAAGTTCCCTTGCCGGTCTAGGAATGGTAGAACGATGGGTTCGATGACGGTTTGGATGCACCGTGCACTATTAAGCGTCCCCTCGACGATCACCAGAGGTGTACGGCCAGTGTAGGAGATCGCTCCCCACACCATGATGCCGGGTGTTGGCCCTGTGTGCCTCGGTCGTATGCAGTCCACATTGTGGCGCTCACCTGCACGGCGCCAAACACGCATACGACCATCATTGGCACCAAGGCAGAAGCGACTCTCATCGCTGAAGACGACACGTCTCCATTCGTCCCTCCATTCACGCCTGTCGCGACACCACTGGAGGCGGGCTGCACGATGTTGGGGCGTGAGTTGAAGATGGCCTAACTGTGTGCGGGACCGTAGCCCAGCTTCATGGAGACGGTTGCGATTGGTCCTCGCCGATACCCCAGGAGCAACAATGTCCCTAATTTGCTAGGAAGTGGCGGTGCGGTCCCCTACGGCACTGTGTAGGATCCTACGGTCTTGGCGTGCATCCGTGCGTCGCTGCGGTCCGGTCCCAGGTCGACGGGCACGTGCACCTTCTGCCGACCACTGGCGACAACATCGATGTACTGTGGAGACCGGACGCCCCACGTGTTGAGCAATTCGGCGGTACGTCCACCCGGCCTCCCGCATGCCCACTATACGCCCTCGCTCAAAGTCCGTCAACTGCACATACGGTTCACGTCCATGCTGTCGCGGTATGCTACCAGTGTTAAAGACTTCGATGGAGCTCCATATGCCACGGCAAACTGGCTGACACTGACGGCGGCGGTGCACAAATGCTGCGCAGCTAGCGCCATTCGACGGCCAACACCGCGGTTCCTGGTGTGTCCGCTGTGCCGTGCGTGTGATCATTGCTTGTACAGCCCTCTCGCAGTGTCCAGAGCAAGTATGGCGGGTCTGACACACCGGTGTCAATGTGTTCTTTTTTCCATTTCCAGGAGTGTACGTTGATGGAACTATCGAGACCTTGTAATGGAAAGTGCCATCACCTGTCATGGATGATTTTCTTAAGAGTGTAGAACTTGTAGAAAAGTTACCCGAAAAGAAAATTTGAGTTTGTGGAACGATACAGCAAAATAGAGGATTTCGGGAAAACTAAAGCGCGTGAAAGTCAATGCGTTGAAGCGTGTCATCAACCGAAAGGTGACAGGCGGCCGGCGACTAGCCAAGTAACCCGAATTAGTGCTGCCGGTGCCAAGCGAATAAATTTGTACGAGACGTGCGGACGGCACAGTGTTAAGATTCTAGAGATTCATTGTGGCCGGGCGACCGATTAATTATTGCCTTTCTAGCTTATCAGTGTTTTCTTTGTATAATCACTAGTTCTTGTAGTAAAAATTACGTGGTACTCTTTTTCCATTCCTCTATGGTTCGTGAGCGATTGCACTATACTCCATTCACATCAAAATTATCATCAGTATTTAGCTTACGTTTATAACAGATCCTTCCTTTAGAAGGGTCTGTTGTACACTTTCCTCCAGCTAACCGGTGTTGTTTTCATTCGGTAACGATAGCCTTACTCAGCGTAAAATTTCATTAGGCATATACGATCACGGTCAGTTATATCGCAATCCAATAGGCCGATTAGGTAGGAGGAGGTTGACACGTACAGCGGTATTGTCTGTGGTTCTCCCGTTATCTGTCTTTATTACTGAGACACTAGATGAAGGCTGAGTCAGGTAATCCGTCTATAGTGAACAAGGGAGCCACTACACAACGCAGCAGATGGCATTACGGTCGTATAATTGTCCGAGCAGCTGCGTTCCGGCTTTCATTTGGGGAACCTCCATTCAAATAAAGCCCGGGCCACTTATTTCAGAAACGCGCCGGCGACGGCCGTACCAAACGGTTACTGTAATTATAATCGGAGGAGATTTCGGTGCCTCCGAAGCTCTCCCTCCGCCCTCGTGCTTTGCTGTACCTCTCAGCTCGCACGACTTCTGAAAATTGCTTCCCAGCGGTCTCGCCGGCGAGCAGCCCGGCGCTCGCTATTAACATTTCGGCGCGGAACTTTTTATTGCGTGATTTATGCTCGCAATAACGCACACGCGCTCTCCCGCACGCACGCACAGCCGTTTTTATTTGCAGTTTCTTCCGCGCATGCGCCAAAAAAAGGCCCGGGGCTTTGCACGCCGTACCGCGCCGCCCGTTCGCAAAAAGCAATGTGTAATTTTTTGCCCCCTCCTTTTCACAGCTGAAGTAAGCCGGCCGTTATAATTAATGTCGTGGAAATTAGTTTCTTTCTAGTCCAGTTGTTGGACGAAAAATAGCTGTTATTTTTAATTTTCCGGTGCGTTCTCTAAATTAGCGCTGCCGGAGGCACGGACGACCTTGTTCGCCGGGGGGGCGGAGAAGCTAATTTTATTGTTTCACTGCTGCGGCAAGTGGCTACTGGGCTTTTTACGGGACATCTTGGGAGTATCCGGTTAAGTGACGCTTGAAAGGGTACCTCCCACGTATTTGGAATTCAGACAAAAGCAGCTTTTGCTTTGCCGTTAAAAAATATGGGAGACTTTTAATTTTAGAGCTTCTGCTGCAATTTGAAAATTTGTAAATAGAACGACTGCTTTTATTTCCTTATTTGTTTCTGTAGTCATTCCATGTATTGTTTACGACATACACACTGAATCGCCAAAGGAACTGGTGCAGAAATGCGTATTCAAATACAGGGATAGGTAAGCAGGCAGATTTCGGCGCTACGATCGGGAACTCCCATATAAGACAACAATTGTCTGGCGCAGTTGTTAGATCGGTTACTGCTGCTACAATCGCAGATTATCAGAATTTAAGTGAGTCTGAACGTCGACCTATAGTCGGTGCACGAGCGATGGGACACAGCATCTCCGAGGTAGCGATGAATTGGGGATTTTCCTGTACGATCATTTCACAAGTGTAACGTGAATATCGGGAATCTAGTAAAAAATCAAATCTCCGATATCGCTGCCGCCGGAAAAAGATCCTGCAATAAGGGAACCAACGATGACTGAAGAGAATCGTTCAATGTGACAGAAGTGCAGCCTTCCCGCAAACTGCTGCATATTTCAATGCTTGGCCCCCAACAAGTGTCAGGGTGCGAACCAGTCAACGAAATATGATCGATATAGGCTTTCGGAGCCGAAGGCCCACTCGTGTGCTTTTGATGACTCCACGACACAAGGCGTAGCACCTCGCCTGGGCCCATCGGCAACGACATTGGAGTGTTCATGACTGGAAACATTTTGTCTCGTTGGTCGAATCTCGTTTCAGTTTGTATCCAGCGGATGGAGACCACCTCATGAATCCGTGGACCCTGAATTTCAGCAGGGGACTGTTCAAGCTAGTGGAGGCTCTGTAATGGTGTGGGAAGTGTGTAGTTGCAGTGATATGGGACCCCTGATATGTCTAGATACGACTCTGACAGGTGACACGTACTTAAGTATCCTGTCTGATCACCTGCATCCATTCATATCCATTGTGCAGTCCGATGGACTTGGGCTATTCTAAAAGGACAATGCGACACCCCATACGTCCAAATTGCTATAGAGTGGATCTAGGGACACGATTCTGATTTTAAACACTTCCGGTGGCCACCAACATCTCAGACATGAGCGTTATTGAGCATGTCTGGGATGCCTTGCAACATGGTGTTCAGAAAAGATCTCTGACCCGTCGTACTCTTACGGTTTTATGCACAGCCCTGCAGGGTTCATGGTGTCAGTTTCCTACAGCACTACTTCAGACATTATTCGAGTCCATGCCACGTAGTGTTGCAGAACTTCTGCGTGCTCGCGGGTACCTACACGATAATAGGCCGGTGTAGCAATTTCTTTCGTTCTTCAGTGTAACTTAATACGTAATACCCTAACCGACTTTTATTAAGAAACGTACGAGTGTATGAGGTATCAAACAAAATTTGTGACTGAACTGAGGAGTTATTGGTAGGGAGGACGCAGCATGTTATTATGAATGCAAAGTCACGACAGAAATCGAGGACGCTTCAACCGTTATCCGGGGAAGTCCGATGGGCCCTTGCTTTCAATGTTATATTTTATGACCTGGCAAACAATATTAACAGGAGTCTCAGATTTTTGTAGAGGAAGCAGTTGTCTATAACAGAATACTATCTGAAAAAGAAAAGTTGCAGTCGTATCCATGCGATCTTGATAAGATTTCGAAGTGGTGCAAAGATTGGCAACTTGCTTTAAATGTACATAAATGGAAAACAGTGCTGTACAATATCAATGAGTCTTGGCTTGCATCAGTCAACTTATACAAATACAAGGTTGGAACACTTCTAGCCATCTGAAACGGAACGATTACATAGGCGCAGGGATCGGTAAATCAGGTGTTATACACTGAAGAGCCAAAGAAACTGGTAAACCTGCCTAATATCCTGTAGGGCCCCCGCGAGCTCGCAGAACTGCCGCAACACGACGTGGCATGGACTCGACTAATGTCTGAAGTAGTGCTGGAGGGAACTGACACCATGAATCCTCCAGGGCTGTCCAGAAATCCCGAAGAGAACGAGGTTGTGGAGATCTCTTCTGAACAACAAGTTGGAAGGGATCCCAGATACGCTCAATAACGTTCATGTCTGTGGAGTTTGGTGGTCAGCGAAAGGATGTCGCATTGTCCTCCTGGAATTGCCAACTCCGTCGGAGTGCACAATGGATATGAATGGATGCAGGTGATCAGACAGGATGCTTTCGTACGTGTCACCTGTCAGAGACGTATGTAGACGTATTAGGGGGTCCCACATCGCTCCAACTGCACACGCCCTACACCGTTACAGAACCTCCACCAGCTTGAACCAGTCCCCTGCAGACATGCAGTGTCTACGGATCCATGACATTGTCTCTTACACGTACACGTCCACTCGCTCGATACAATTTGAAAATGGGACTCGTTCGACCAGGTAACATTTTTCCAGTCATAAACAGTCCAATGTTTGTGTTGACGGGCCCAGACGAGGCGTAAGGCTTTGTGTCGTGCAGTCGTCAAGGGTAGACGAATGAGCCTTCGGCTCCGAAAGCGCATATCGACGATATTTCGTTGAATAGCTCGCAGGCTGGCACTTGGCCCAGCACTGATATCTGCATCTACATCTACATCTACATGATTACTCTGCTAGTCACAGTAAAGTGCCTGGCAGAGGGTTCAATGAACCATCTCCAAGCCGTCTCTCTACAGTTCCACTCTCGAATGGCGCTGGCTCCTAGCACTATGGGACTTAACTTCTGAGGTCATCAGTCGTCTAGAACTTAGAACTAATTAAACCTAACTAACCTAAGGATATCACACACACCCATGCTCGAGCCAGGATTCTAACCTGTAGCGCCTAGAAGCGCACGGCCACTCATGCCGGCAGCGCGGGAAAAACGAGTGCTTAAATTTTTCTGTGTGAGCCCTGATTTTTCTTATTTTATCGGCATGATCATTACTCCCTATGTAGGTGGGTGCCAACAGAGTGTTTTCGCAAGCGGAGGAGAAAACTGGTGACTGAAATATCATGAGAAGATCCCATCGCAACGAAAAACGCCTTTGTTTTAATGACTGCCGCTCCAATTCACGTATCATGTCTGTGACACTATCTCCCCCATTTTATGATATTACAAAACAAGCTGCCATTCTTTCTACTTTTTCCATGTCAGCCGTCAGACCCATCTGGTGCGGATCCCACACCGCACAGCAATACTCCAGAATAGGGCGGACAAGCGTGGTGTAAGCAGTCTCTATAGTAGACCTGTAGCACCTTCTAAGTGTTCTGCCAATGAATCGAAGTCTTTGGTTTGCTCTACCTACAATATTATCTATGTGATCGCTCCAGTTTAGGTTATTTGTAATTGTAATCCCTAAGTATTTAGTTAAATTTACAGCCTTCAGATTTGTATGACTTATCGCGTAATCGAAATTTAGCTAATTTCTTTTAGTACTAATGTGAATAATTTCACACTTTTCCTTATTCAGGGTCAATTGCCACTTTTCGCAACGTACAGATATCTGATCTAAATCATTTTGCAAGCCGTTTTGATCATCTGATGTCTTTACAAGACGGTAAATGACAGCATCATGTGCAAATAATCTACGACGGCTACTCATATTATCTCGTACGTCGTTAATATAGATCACGAACAATAGAAGGCCTATAACATTTCCTTGGGGAAATCTGCAGCAATTTGCGGAAGGCTTACACTTCTGTGACGTTGACCGATTCTGTTCAATCGTCGTCGGTCCCGTTCTTGCAGCATCTTTTTCTGCTGTAGCGATGTCGGAGATTTGTTGTTTTACCAGAACACTCGAGAAATGGTCGTAAGGGATATCTCCACTTCATCGCTACCTCGGAGACATTGTGTCGTATCGCTCGTGCGCCGACAGGAACACCACCTTCAAACCCACTTAAATCTTGGTAGCCTGCCATTGTAGCAGCAGTTACCGATTTAAGAACTACGCCAGACATTTGTTGTGTTATACAGGCGTTGCCGACCGCAGCGCCGTATTCTGCCTGTTTACATATCTCTGTATTTGGATACGCATGTCTATTCCAGTTTCTTTAGCGCTTCAGTGTATTTACTTTCGCTGACAGGATGCATGGAAAAAGAAGTCAATCTACATAGACCGCATAGAAAATATTCGTGTGCCCCATCCTAGATTACTGTTTGCAGTTGTTCAAATGGTTCAAATGGCTCTGAGAACTATGGGACTGAAAATTTGAGGTCATCAGTCCCCTAGAACTTAGGACTACTTAAACCTAACTAACCTAAGGACATCACACACATCCAACCCCTAGGCAGGATTCGAACCTGCGACCGTAGCGGACGCGCGGCTCCACACTGAAGCGCCTAGAACCGCTCGGCTACTCCGGCTGGCTTTTGCAGTTGTCACAGTAGCAAACAGGATTACATGGGTTGGACAAAAACATTGAAATGCTGGGAGAACATGAACGCAGGTGGTAGCCAAGCCTGCAGGCTGCGCTAGGGTGTTCGGCCACGAAATAGTGTTGTAGGTAAGTACATCACTATAGTTCTCAATTTGTGATGGATTATTTATGACGAATTTCACTGAAGAAAATATGTATTAGCGACCAAGGCAACCGGCTGGGGAGCATACAACCTGTATTCCATGCTGCAGTTCTTTTACCTGTCTTGTCTTTCGTATCGCAGTTGATAAGGATGGTTAATAGACTCATCTATGAGAAACAATGACAAAGCAGACGAATAAGTACCTCAAAGGATTAGGATGAACGAAGAAATAAAACTTTTTACTTGTTACATGAAAATAACTCTGAGTAAAACTGCTGCGAATGACCACAAACAGCCGAGGGCGATATGCTTGTTTAGAGTGGGGCACGGTACGGGGCTTTAGTTCGAGGTTTCAGAACTGCAATGTGCCCCTGGAAGACCAGCGGGAACTGGACCACCACGGGTGCAACAGCGATTCATAGCATAATTTATGATCAACATTCAGCACCGATTTCTCGGGCGGTGTTATCGTATGACTGATGTAAATTAAATTCCCGGAAAAGGATTATTTTTAAATGCAAGCCAAGTCCGTTTTCCGCCAAATCTTCGGTAGGAACGATGTAGTAGCGTGAAGACGGCACTCATTAGATATTCCTGGCCTCCTGAGCGTATATTTTGCTTCGAATGGTTATATGTCACGTACCATCCATTTAGTTGTTCGAAGGCAAGTATGGATGTGTTAGGGACCTAGTGAAAGAGCAAGCGTAAGGCATTCAGAATTAAAATTTTAATTCTTTCCTAATCCAACTCATTTCAAAAATGTATTTACCTGCCTTGTTATTATTACTTATTGATTACCTTATAAACCCTTCTACTCCTACTGTTTTCGATACGGAAAATGCTCTTGGGAATCGAACACAGCTTATGATAACCATTCCCGGTGGGGTCAGGGATTTTCTCTGCCTCGTGAGGACTGCGTGTTGTGTGATGTCCTTAGGTTAGGTAGGTTTAAGTAGTTCTAAGTTCTAGTGGACTAATGACCATAGTTGTTAAGTCCCATAGTGCTCAGAGCCATTTCCACCATTTTTATGATAACCATGCTTAGTTTTCAATTATCTATCGATTCCGCCAATTTTGAGTCGACTACGCGTCATGGGGTATATGTGTTGTTTTTTCAGAAACGGATGGAGGGAGGGAGGAGACGACTCAGAATATCCTAGAATCTTTCGGTTTAGGTTCTACACAACCTACCTGCAAAATATGAGCTGAATCAATTGACCGTGTCTGAGGACTTCCCCTTGCTCTTGACAGTGGTTTACACAGTATGTATGTGTATATGGATGTAGAGGTAGGTGTATGTGAGACTTCAGGGACATGCTAGAGTGCATAAATCGTGCTGAATATCTAGCTTATGAAAAGTTTTCATGCGATTTCTCACGCTCGTCTAGGCAAGTATACGTCTAGTTCCCTATTTTGTCAGAAACAAAACGCATAATGAGTTGAAATACGAAAGCATGCGGAACAAAATTTACAAGATTAGCTTGCAAATTGAGTACACAGGCCTTCACCCGATTCTCAACGAAAGAATGATGAGAAGCGTATCTAGTCACAGAAATGAAATAATTTTCGTACATCGGTCATCTACTTCAAATGCAGATTGGGACAGCATGTGATAAGTATATGTGAAGTAATGCATAACACCGTCAGCTCTGTCTGTCATTCATTTTATTGCGACCGGTTTCGGTAGTCACTCGACCATTAACAGGCCCTTCCATAGCAAATGGTGGACATTTGCCTGAAGTGAAAACATCGACCTCAGCACCATTTCCCATACAGGGTTACCATTATTGAACTATATGAAAAAAAAGTAAATTAGTTACAAACTACGGCGTGCACACACTGTATTCAACAAGTAAACGTCACTGCAAGTATTCGAATTTACGTTATGCCATGTTCCATATGCTTGCCATCATTGGCGATGATGTGACGCAGACGAATAGTGAAATACTGCTTGACCTTCTGAAGTGTCGGAACAGCGATGCTGTCGATGACCTCATGAATGGCTGTTTTCAGCTCATCAATGGATTTGGGGCTATTGCTGTACACCTTGTCTTTAATATAACACCACAAAATGGAGTCGTATGTGTTTACATCCGGAGAATATGGAAGCCAATCGAGGCCCATGCGCTCCACAAAGTGCTCCTCCAGGACATCGAACACTCCCCTTCTTCAATGGGGTCGAACTCCGTCTTTGAAGGACCACCTCCAAATCAGGGACACTTCCGATAATGTTGACTAAACCATCTTACAAAACCTCAACGCACCATTCGGTAGTCACCGTGCCATGAAGGAAAATCGCTCCGATTATTTCGTGACTAGACATTTCACATTACACAGTCACCCGTCGAGGGTGAAGACACTTCTCGATCGCGAAATGCGGATTCTCAGTCCCCCAAATGCGCTAATTTTGTTTATTGACGAACCCATCCAAGTGAAAGTGAGCTTCATCGCTAAACCAAAGGATACAGCACATACTGATTCGTATGATGCCCCGCGGCCAAACGTGCAGTTTGAACGTCGTGACGCAAACCTTTGAGAAGTTATGATGATTTTATTTCATATAGTCACCCCGTATGTTGTGCATCTAGTCCTGCCCATCAACCAATGGATCAATATCATTGCTGGTATGAGCCTCTTCACTACCACTGTATCTCTGCTGAAAAGAGGTCTGACAGTTGACATGGAGCCATATCAGATAATGGACAGAAGCTGCCTCTTGTTTCAACCACAAATAAAGCTGTTCGGACATAAAAAAGAAATAAAAGAAGATAAATAGTACTCTTTTCCGTCGTGGAGAACAGATGAATGTCTTTAACAGCGATATCATGAATACTGGCTATAACAAACGAAAGAACACAATCACCAAATCATAATATTATTCGAATAGATTTGTAAAGCTGCATAAATCTTGTTAAAATTTTTTATGAATATCTAATGTTTGATGACATGCAATGTCGGGTTAGACTTCCCTTTGCTTGTATGTCGCTTACAGAGCCGCTCCTAGGATTATTGTCTAGCGTGAAGACTTCAAATATGCATTATAATCGCGGTGGCTCGGCTGGTCTTGTATGTTTCATTGGTAGAGTGTCGAGCTTCCGCCAAAACATGTAAATAAGAACTGCAACATGATACAGACACCGGAATATCTGTATGCTAAGAAAGAAAAAATTATAAGTCAAATGTTAGGTCTTCTAAAAACACCAAAAATTTAGAAATTAAGAAGTAATCATGAAGGTCATCAACACAGAAAATCAAAATCTGGAACGACACAGTAGTGGAAGAAGTGAAAGAATTATGCTATCTAGCAAGCAGTATGGCATGTGCAAGGAAGACACCAGAAGCAGATTGGTAAAGGTGAAGACAGTTTTCGTGAATAAAAGACCTCTAATGATCTCAGATGTTTATTTGGAAATATGGAAAAAATTCTTTAAATGCTCTTTGGGGAACAGCACTGTATGGAAGGGAAATATGAACAATTGGGGATCTGGAGCCTAAAAAACTGAAAGTATTAGTAATGTGGCGCTGAAGGAGAGTATTAAATAGTATGTGGACAGTGTAACCCGAGTCTCACTCGGCTGTCTGACTTTCAGTTCCCCGATAACCGTGTATTGCAAAAGTTCTGTAACCTCGCGAACCAACTGGCCATTAAAATTGCTACACCACGAAGATGACGTGCTACAGACGCGAAATTTAACCGACAGGTAGAAGATGCTGTGAAATGTAAATGATTAGCTTTTCAGAGCATTCACACAAGGTTGGCGCCGGTGACGACACCTACAACGTGCTGACATGAGGAGAGTTTCCAACCGATTTCTAATACACAAACAACAGTTGACCGGGGTTGCCTGCTGAAACGTTGTCGTGATGCCTCGTGTAAGGAGGAGAAATACGTACCACATCACGTTGCCGACTTTGATAAAGGTCGGGTTGTAGCCTATCGCGATTGCAGTTTATCGTATCGCGACATTGCTGCTCGCGTTGGTCGAGATCCAATGACTGTTAGCAGAATATGGAATCAGTGGGTTCAGGAGGGTAATACGGAACGCCGTGCTGGATCGTAACGGCCTCGTATCACTAGCAGTCGAGATGACAGGCATCTTATCCACATGGCTATTACGGATCATGCAGCCACGTCTCGATCCCTGAGTCAACAGATGGGGACGTTTGCAAGACAACAACCATCTGCACGAACAGTTCGACGACGTTTGCAGCAGCATGGCTGCCGCTACCCTTGACGCTGCATCACAGACAGGAGCGCCTGCGATGTTGTACTCAACGACGAACCTGGTTGCACGAATGGCAAAACGTCATTTTTTCGGATGAATCCAGGTTCTGTTTACAGCATCATTATCGTCGCATCCGTGTTTGGCGACATCGCGGTGAACGCACATTGGAAGCGTGTATTCGTCATAGCCATACTGACGTATCACACGGCGTGATAGTATTGGGTGCCATTGGTTACACGTCTCGGTCACCTCTTGTTCGCATTGACGGCACTTTGAACAGTAGACGTTACATTTCAGATGTGTTACGACCCGTGACTGTACCCTTCATTCGATCCCTGCGAAACCCTACATTTCAGCACGATCGCATGTTGCAGGTTCTGTATGAGTCTTTCTGGACACAGAAAATGTTCGACTGCTGCCCTTGACAGCACATTCTCCAGATTTCTCACCAACTGTAAACGTCTGGTCAATGGTGGCCGGGCAACTGGCTCGTCACAATACGCCAGTCACTACACTTGATGAACTGTGGTATCGTGTTGAAGCTGCTTGGGCAGCTGTACCTGTACACGCCATCCAGGCTCTGTTTGACTCAATGCCCAAGCGTACCAAGGCCGTTATTACGGCCAGAGGTAGTTGTTCTGGGTACTGATTTCTCAGGGTCTATGCACCCAAACTGCGTGGAAATGAAATCACATATCAGTTCTAGTATAATATATCTGTCCAATGAATACCCACCCGTTTATCATCTGCATTTCTTCTTGGTGTAGCAAGTTTAATGGGCAATAGCTTATTAAGCGTTGTCACTCGAATGGCGAACCCCATATTAGCTATCCATGTCAAGTTATTAAACGACGGATATCTATAAAATTAATTTTTTGCCAAAAACAACTGTAATGTGCGGTACTATAATCGAATGATTTCTTGGATTTGTATACGACATGAAATTTTAATTAAATCATTTTAGCATCGAAATTCCTTCCACGAACTCGAGAGCGATCTTGACCTTAGAGAAGCCGGATATCAGTCAGGATTCTCAGTTTGTGATAGCGCACCCTTGCGCCACCTGAAATGTTCGCAAAGAAATAGCCTTTATTGCTAGCAGTGGTTACCGGCTATTCTGGTGCTCTAATGTTCTGTAATATTCTGACGGAGTAGCTTGAACAGCTGTGCAGCAATAATTAAATAAAAGAAATAAACAAAAGAATGGATAAATGCCATTATGGGCGTGCTAAGCTGACTAGTATGATTCACATTTCACTTAACTTCGATCAGTTCAGGTTTCGATAGACAGGTTAATAACATTAATCGTGAAATTATCGGATATATTTACCATGAACTAGATATGAGCAAGCTGAAAATGAATTACACACATATGCACACAATTTTATTGTAACATTCACACTTAAGTTGCAGTGAATAATGACGTGCGATATTGAACGAAATCATTTGCTTCATTGGGTCATTGATATGCTTAAAACAGATAAAATACGATTCGTACTAAGAATCATAGATAAGAAAAGAAGTCTACGCGAATTCCTCATCAGAAAGAAAGTTTGGGTGGATATTTCTTACAGTATCGAGGAAAATTTCGCTTCTACATGACGTACAAAATCCGGAAGCCATAATACGGTGAGTAGTGGAGGGTACCTTTCACTATTCCTTGTCATCCTGTTTCCTGTTATATTCGTAAACACAGCGAGGAAAAAACTATTGTCACATGCTTCAGTAGGAGTCCTGATTTATCTTATGTTGTCTTCGAGGTCCTAACGTGACATGTACGAGGCGGCATTGGGATCGTTATGAAATCTGTCGCAGATGCGGTTCTCTAAATTTTCTCAGCGGTGATTCGCAAAAAGAACGTTGCCTTCCCTTCTGAGATTCCCATTTGAGTTCAGGGGAGATTTCTGCAATACTCGCTTGTCGATCAGAGAACCTATCATTAAGAAATTTAATAACATGCCTGCGAACTGCTTAGGTGTCTTCCCTTAATCTGATCTGGTGGGAATCCCAAACACTTGAGTAGTACTCAAGAATTGGTCGCAGAAGTACTCTGTACATGGTCTCCTTAATACACCACCGGAAAAAACTTAGTATACCTGGAAAGACGGAGACGATTTTGAACCGATGACAACAGACGCCACTTGGGGGATAGGAGATGTACTGATAGTGGTTCAACGTCATCCACCAACAGACAGCGTAGTGTTGAATTGGTTCAAATGGCTCTGAGCACTATGGGACTTAACTTCTGAGGTCATCAGTCCCCTAGAACTTAGAACTACTTGAACCTAACTAACCTTAGGACATCAAACACATCCACGCCCGAGTCAGGATTCGAAGCTGCGACCGGAGCGGTCACGTGGTTTCAGACTGAAGCGTCTAGAACAATTCGGCCAAAAACCTGCCGGCTAGCATAGTGTCATAGCTACCAGAGCATCATCTTTGTCTATCTTTTAATAGAGAATGATTATAGCTGCAAGACTCAGTGTGCTGGAAACTTGCGAAGCAAGCCGGCAACCATGCCACGGAGATGCTTTCGTGCTTCCTACAGCCAACTGAGCGAGTTTGAAAGGCGTCAGATTTTGACCTTCTGAGTGGCGGGATGGTCCCTTTGGAGAATTGCCACAGACGTAGGACATGCTGCGTCAGTTTTGCAAGATGTATTCACGTGAACATTGTCACACCTGTAGAAGAGGTTCTGGATGTCCACTCATCACAGACGCCAGCCAGGACCGTCATACTGTAAGGGCGCAGTAGCAGATAGTAGAGCTACCACAGCACAGGTAGGAGGGCTTTCGGGCGCAGACGTGTTAACGTGAACTGTTGTGAACCAGTTATTAGCAGTGGGACTGCGAGAACGCTCACACCCAGCCCATCTTTCGCTCATGCCACAGTATCGACGTCCACGGCTCCTCTGGTGCCGTCAGAGGATCACTTGAAAGATGGAATGGCGCGTCGTGGTCCTCAGTGATCAAAGCAGATTCTGCCTATACACAAGTGGTGGCACTTTATTTTTATGTCGTAGGCCTGGTGAGAGGTGTTTCGTATAGGGCATTCGCCCAAGACACACTGGTCGCAACCGCGGCCTTATGGTCTGGTTGCGATAAGCTACAACTTTCGTTCGGCTTTGGTGTTTCTGCAGAGGACACTAACCATCGTTCGGTACGTGCAGAATTATGTGTTAGACCTGTTCTTTTATCGTTATTACAACAGTAAGGGGATGAGTTGTTGTAACAGGATAATGCTCGCATTTACCCTGTTCGTGAAACTCAACATACTGTACAAGACGTGCAGCACCATCCCTGGCCAGCACGATCTCTGGACTTGTCTTAGTCGAGCCCCCGGAGTAGACAACATTCCATTGGAACTTCTGACGGCCTTGGGAGAGCCAGTCCTGACAACACTCTACCCGCTGGTGCGCAAGATGTATGAGACAGGCGAAATACCCTCAGACTTCAAGAAGAATATAATAATTCCAATCCCAAAGAAAGCAGGTGCTGACAGATGTCAAAATTACCGAACTATCAGTTTAATAAGTCACAGCAGCAAAATACTAACGCGAATTCTTTACAGACGAATGGAAAAACTGGTAGAAGCGGACCTCGGGGAGGATCAGTTTGGATTCCTTAGAAATGTTGGAACACGTGAGGCAATACTGATCCTAGGACTTATCTTAGAAGAAAGATTAAGAAAAGGCAAACCTACGTTTCCAGCATTTGTAGACTTAGAGAAAGCTTTTGACAATGTTGACTGGAATAGTCTCTTTCAAATTCTGAAGGTGGCAGGGGTAAAATACAGGGAGCGAAAGGCTATTTACAATTTGTACAGAAACCAGATGGCAGTTATAAGAGTCGAGGGACATGAAAGGGAAGCAGTGTTGGTAAAGGAGTGAGACAGGGTTGTAGCCTCTCCCCGATGTTATTCAATCTGTATATTGAGCAAGAAGTAAAGGAAACAAAAGAAAAATTTGGAGTAGGTATTAAAATTCATGGAGAAGAAGTAAAAACTTTGAGGTTCGCCGATGACATTGTAATTCTGTCAGAGACGGCAAAGAACTTGGAAGAGCAGTTGAACGGAATGGACAGTGTCTTGAAAAGAGGATATAAGACAACAAAAGCAATACGAGGATAATGGAATGTAGTCAAATTAAATCGGGTGATGCTGAGGGAATTAGATTAGGAAATGAGACACTTAAAGTAGTAAAGGAGTTTTGCTATTTAGGAAGTAAAATAACTGATGATGGTCGAAGTAGAGAGGATATAAAATGTAGACTGGCAATGGCAAGGAAAGCGTTTCTGAAGAAGAGAAATATGTTAACATCGAAAATAGATTTATGTATCAGGAAGTCGTTTCTGAAAGTATTTGTTTGGAGTGTAGCCATGTATGGAAGTGAAACATGGACGATAAATAATTTGGACAAGAAGAGAATAGAAGCTTTCGAAATGTGGTGCTACAGAAGAATGCTGAAGATTAGATGGGTAGATCACGTAACTAATGAGGAGGTATTGAATAGGATTGGGGAGAAGAGACGTTTGTGGCACAACTTAACTCGAAGAAGGGGTCGGTTGATAGGACATGTTTTGAGGCATCAAGGGATTACAAATTTAGCATTGGAGGCAGCGTGGAGGGTAAAAATCGTAGAGGGAGACCAAGAGATGAATACACTAAGCAGGTTCAGAAGGATGTAGGTTGTAGTAGATACTGGGAGATGAAGCGGCTTGCACAGGATAGAGTAGCATGGAGAGCTGCATCAAACCTGTCTCAGGACTGAAGACAACAACAACAACAACGACGTAAAAATTTCGTGTAATCCATATGCACTGCTGCAACAATAAATCTTGAGTGAATTGAGAACATCTAAAATGGTGTACTAATTTCTTTTTCCGAGAGTGTAGATGAGCGGCACTTTCTTAGAATTACCACAGTAAAACGATGTCAATCACTCGTCTTTCCCAGAATGGACATTAAACGCTCGTCCCATTTCGAATTGTTTTGTAGCTGTAAGCCTAAATTTTCAATTGACATGACTGTATGAAGTGTCATACAATTACTAATGTACCCTATAAATTATAGGATTGCTTTCCTATTCATCTGTATCAATTTACATTTTTCCGTACTTAGAGCAATAGAAATACTGTCCAAGTAACGCTATGTTCTCAGAGACTCACTTAGAGACGACACTGTCCCGTACACTACAGACTGGTACTGAAAGCAGCATCGATGGGCAGAAACAGTGACGATAAGATGTATATTTATTTTAGTTAAGTTACTTTCACAATTCTCTTTTCATTGATCTTTCCGCCCACCTCGAAAGCTGAGTGGCCAGCGTGAGAGAATGTTATGAAAAGGGACCCGGGTTCAATTTCCGGATGAGTCGGAGATTTTCTCCGCTGAGGGACTAGGTGTTGTCTTTATCATCATTTCATCCTCATCGACACGCAGGTCGCCGAAGTGGCGTGATCTAAAAATATTTGCACCGGGTGACCTGCTTACCCGATGGGAGGTCCTAATCACACGACATTTAATTTTTTTCGTTGATACTTCCAGGTAATGATACCCTAAAAACTTTTATCCATGTACTGAAAGAATGATATGTGTCTCTCTATTAGGTATCGCTACAGGTTAGTCCCAAGTCGTAAATGCCACACTAGTCCATATAAATATACATGACGAAGAAGATTTAAAACTTCCTAAAGCGTTGCAAAATTGAATGAAGAGTGGCTGCTTCCAGTAAGCTTCTTGTTTCATTCAAAAAACAGTAAATGCAGATAAAACCAGAACATGCAGAAATAGAGAGGCGTTCAGGAAGTAAAGCAAGACATCTTTTTTCTGAAAGCAGGATGGTTTGATTCAGGTTTCCAATACACCGTATTATTCCCAACTCTTTTGGCTTCAAAACCCCATTTTTCAACGTAATCTCCGTTCAATGCAACGACCTTACGCCACCTTACTGGGACGGTCTGTACACCCTCATGGTACCAATATACTCATAGACTCTACTGGTGGAGGTTATAGCTAAAATCTTGCTCCATCATACACCATCCCACCACGCACGTACTGCTTCCCGTGGAATACATTTTTCATTGCGCCAGATGGATTGAAGTCAGAGGGTGCGACTTCGCGGCTTTAATGGGGGACGTTGATGAAATTGACCCAAAATTTATTTGTTAGTACAACTCATGGACAATAAGTTCCCAAAGTTTCAATGTTGAAATCGCAACCGAAGTGCCTGAAAATTAATTAAAAGTGTGACGCTGCCTCCCTGCCACGCCCACGTTTTGAAGCCGCACTTCAATACCAGATCAGTGAACAACGATTCTGTTTACTACTTTCAACGAAATTGTGTTCATCTCAAAACCCAAAATCCAAATGAGTGTCTAAATACACACATAAGGAAACGATGCCCTACATACATATTTGCATCTGCTATAGTTGTCAGAATTGTAACTTATAAAGCAGTTATTGTACTTAATGATAGATTTACAGCGCGTCTCTGCAGCTGGAAAGTCAGTTTGATGACCTGGTAAAGGAAAGAAGACAGACAACAAGAAAAAAGAAGTGAAGCCTTGAAGGGAAATACGACCCAGAATACAAATGTGATGCCTTCTGAAGAGGTGACATAAGGAAAAATGTTAGGTTCAACTTTATATTGCGTTTCCTGAAAAGTGTGTTTTTTTAAAGTTTATGTACCTTTTCCTCAGATTCTATGAATGCTAGAATTATGAAGTTTTGTACACATATTTCTGTAAACCTAATAAACGTTGCCTCAAGACCAATTTTGAAATACAGTTTGCAAGCTGAGATATGGGGCAAAGTGCTTGGAATATTGCATGAATTTAAAATTGTACTTGTGGAATTAACTACAAAATTATGAAAATTCCCCTACATGACCTATTCCAAAAACCTCGTGAGAGAAGCTTACAACATATAAAGAGATGAAACCGAGAAATTTTTGTAGAAATCTCTTGAATACTTTCTGAGAAAAAGGAACATACATTATTACTTTTAAATCAAATGTCATTAAAAAAAGTTTAATATGTATAATCAAAGGATTTTATATGTTAATGTGCTGCTTTCATGTAAAGCGTGGTACAAAATTTCATGCCATATCTCCAAAACTGTGGATTTGGTGCATTTTTGAAATAGTGAGTGTTTTTCATCAACGTCCCCCTTTAAGGTGAATGAGAAAGAAAAGTGTAATTTGATTCTGTGAGCTCCCCTCGGCTGTGTAGACTTCACGGCGAAACAGATATACGTTTGCTTTTTTGTAGTAACGAACCCGCTGAAGTCATTTCTTTAGTTACCCGACGGTAATATAATACACTTCAGAGGATGATAGTCGCACCGTGATGGAGGATATTACAACGAATAACCCCATGAGTGTCCCAGAAGGCTGTCGCTCTGACTTTATCGGTTGAGGCTCGGGTTTGAACGTCTTCTTTGGAGGGAAGGTAGTGTTTCTGATTGAAGGTGATGAACCCATGTTTCATCGCCTGTGATGACGTTCGACAGAGAATTGTTACGCTTAGCCTCGTAATGAGCAGGAAATTCCCCATGGATAGTCCTTCGTTGTTCTTTATGGTCTTCTATAACGTGACGAGGAACACAACAGGTAACACCTTTGAGTGGACGTTTATATGGATATAGTGTCTGTTTTATCGGACATGTACGAAAGAACAGACACCGTATCCATATAAGAAAATAGTTCTGGCAATACCGGCCATGACCTTCTCCTTCTGTGCGGATGCACACATATTACCAGAACTCTTACTGGACTTGCTAATAATGTCTTCCACGAGTAATGAGTGTGTTCCATCGATCCCGGCAAGTGAGTGTGTCCGCACGTTCCGACATTTTAGGTGTCACAGCTTTGTCCGCCTGGTAAAAGGGAGATTGGACAGGTTTGCGCGACATTGTTGTGATGATGAGAGACGCCTCGCCCACCGACTCACCCGTGCTTTTGTCCACTGTCAGCTATCTGTAGACATTCTGCAAGCGGTCGTGAATATCTGTGATGCTCTGGTACTCCGCCAAAATAATCTTAATGGTGTGCACCACTGTTGCGAACGCTACATTGAAGGCTATGTATGGCACCGACGACTATCGGAAATTCACGAAAATATAGTGGCTGAACCGGGAATATTCCGATATGTCGCACAACAATTGCTGCATTTTTTCAGCCGAAATTGCCCGGGAAAAAATTGTGTTGGATTACTTACTCAGAGCCCACGTAGGTTATAAATGAAAAGATTTGCACAATTTAGGTAGCCACAATACCAGTCGAAAAACTGGTACGTGAAGTAAACCGTATGCCCGTGCCTTTGGTCTTTATATAACTGGACCGAGCTCTTGTGGTAGTAGTTTCTGATATCACGAATGAGGGGCTTGCCTCGTCTGCTATCACGCAGCGCACTCACGTTCGCACACTGACACGTCGAGCGACCGATACTCGCGAAACTGCGTCCGGAGCAGCGGCAGGTGCTGTGGCCGTGGTGTTTGGCGTGCGGTGAGCGGTGTGGCGGCCAGATAACAGGTAATCCAGCGGGGCGCGGCGTTCGCCACGGTCAGTCGGGCGCGCAGTTTTTACGCTGCTCCGGCCGGCCGGCTAACACCCTGTATCCAGGACTGAGGTGTAATTTAATCTCCGGGATTATGTTTACAGCCGGGCCGGGGCGAGGTGAAGCGAGGGCGGATGAAGTTGGCTGGCCGGCGAGCCGCCCTGTCGGCCGTATCGCTCACCGCAGAGATCCCAGCCGGGCCCGCCGTGTCCGGCGCCGCCCCAGTCAGCTTTCCTGTCTGTGGGAGGTAGCGACCGCTCCCCACTGGAACCGACAAGCTTGTCGCGATATTTCTGGCTCCTCCGTCGCGACAGACATTTCTTCTGGGGTGCAGACACGTTACAGCTTTTGTCTTGCACTATATTTAACCTTCTCTGCCGATCTCCATCTTATTACTGAAAACCATATTATTGAATGTCTTATTACTGAATGTGTCACTGATGAAAGTCTCACTAGTAAAATTATTACTATTTGAACTACTATCACTGAATGTCTTATTACTGAAGATCTTGATGCTAGTAGTCTCATTAATGGCAGCCTAATTGATGGGGGATTCACTGAACAAGGACTCGTTGGTGGGGGGACATGTTGATGGGGAACTCGTTGATGGGGGCTCATTGATAAAGGACTTATTGAGGGCAGACATACTAAATTGAGGGCAGTCTCACTGAGGGCACTTGCATTGAGGGCAGCCTCATTGTGTATGGTCTCACTGAGGATGCTCTCATTAAGGGTGGTCTGATTGCTTGTGGTCTCAGTGGGGCATCTTGTTGAGGGTGGGCGCAGTGAAGGTAGTCTCACTGAGGGTTATGTGAGGGGTGTCTCACTGAAGGGTGTCTCACTGAAGATTGTGTCGCTGAAGGTTGTCTCATTGTTGGTGGTCTCATTGTGGGTGGTCTCATTCTGGATGGTCTCACTGATGGGGGTCTTTTTGAGGGAAATCTCATTGAGGGCAATCCCTCTGAGGGTTATCTCATTTATGAAAGTCTTTTAGAGGGCAGTTTTGTTGAGGCAGCATTGTTGAGGGTGGTATTGTTGATGGGAGTCACATTGAGAGGGTTTTATGGAGGGTAATATCATTGAGGGGATTCTCACTGGGGGCAGTCTTTTTTTTTGGGGGGGGGGGTGGTCTTATTGAGGGTGATCCCATTGAGGGCAGCATCATTGAGGTTGGTCTCATTGAGGGTGCTCTGTTCAGGGTGGTCTTGTTGAAGATTGTCTTGTAGAGAGTACTCTTGTTGATGGCAGTTATGTTGAGGGTGATCTCATTCAAGGTGCTCTCATTCTGGGTGCTCTGAATGAAAGTGCTCTTATTGAGAGTGGTCTCATTGAGGGCAGTGCTACTGAGGGTGGTCTCATTGAGGAAACTGCTGTTTATTGACTATCATACAAAGATAGAGAGTGTACATAGGATTTCTCAACAAGGAGAACGTAAAATGTTAGTCTGGATTGTTGTTTATCAGCACACGTAGAAGTAACTTTAGACAAGCTCTCCGGAAATATATTGGGACCTTTCCTCTCCAGGTTATATATTAACGACCTGGCAGGCAGTAATAACAGCAGTGAATGATGTTTTTTGCAAGTGATGCAGTTTGTAATTCATTTATTTATTGTATGGCTTCCACAGAGGTAATAAGTTTCTTACATTCAAATATAAAACTTTTGTATACTAAGAATTCAACAGTGGCAAAGCACGACATGTATTATAAACGAAATTTAAAATAATTGAATTGTTAATGGTGATTACAATAGATAAAGTTTATTAAAATCTAGTTTTTACGTAATACTTCAGTGTTCAGGGCGTGCCTGCTGCTATCGTGATGTCCAGTGAGTTCAGAAATTCAATTGTTTCCGTTTTTACTTGTAGCACATTGTGCCACATTCCAAGTTTCATGATTTCCAAGGCAACCCGCTTCCTAGAGGTGGCTGAGATATCTGTAGGTCGTCTAGTTGTGGCTCTAAAAGGATATCCGTTATTATCTCCATTGCTTTTTCAAGACATAGGTGGGTGTAACATGGTTCTAGATTAAACCTACCTTAGGTAAGGTATTATTGATTAGCAGATCTTTTGAGACCAATGTTTCTGTGGAAAAGGCAGGGGTTTGAGCGGTCCATATATTACCCTCAATGTGTCGCTAACGTGTGCATGTACCTATTTAACATGACAACTTCTCCTGTAGTGAAGGGCTGTCTGACAAAACCTGCCCAAATATTTTCAGATAAACATAAGATTAGAAAATTCTGCAGACTGACAGCTTGATTTAAATGATTACAAATGTAAAATAATTCGACAAAACTTCATAAATTCATGTGAACTTTATGATTTCATAATTAATGAGTCGCAATTGATATTTGTAACTTCACATACTTGTGTGGAACGAATTGTAGGACCACGGTTTGGAATGGTCATATAAGGTCAGTCGTATTGCAGACCAGATAATGGGTTTCATTTCATTGTTAGGACTTGGGGAGAATGCAATCAGTATAGAAAGAAAACGTCTGTGAAACTAGACTATTGATCAAGTCTGTGGAACCCATTACAAACAGCTATAACTTGGCATGCTGAAATTCCACAAAGAAGGGCAGTACGTGTGGTGACAGGTTTTTCTTTCATCCATGGTAGAGTGTCATGAACTGGCAGTTGCCAAGTACCTATGAAAGCTTGCTTACGAGAGACATTCAATAATTAATGTAACACATTTTTTATAAAAGCTGGTTGATTTTATTCGGGATTCCAACACACCATATTAATCAGCACTCGTTTGGCTACAAAATCGTGTTTTTCAATATAATCACCATTCAGTGCAACGGCCTTATGCCACCTTAACGGAGAACCTATATTCCCGCATGGTACCACTCTACTGGTCGAAGTTGGGTACGGCTACACGTAGCCTTTAAAATGACGTCTGTACCAGAGATGCGTTCCAAGCAGAGAGCTGTCATTGACTTTTACTTTGGCGAAAAACCAGCGCCTGCAATATAGTCAAAGGCACTTGCACACTGTCTACGGAGAAATGGCGGTGAACAAAAGCACGGTGAGCCTTGGCTGAGGCACCTGCCATCATCACAACAATCTGTCTGGTCTCCCACTTCCGGCAGGCTGCACACAGCTGTGAAATTCAGTAAACGGCTTCAGCGTGTTCGTCGAAACAAAAATATGTAAGAACTTCTACCTTTCCATGACAACACGAGTTTTCAAACATGTCTGCACACGCGAGAGGGGCTCACAAAACTTCACTGGAATGTTCTCCCTAATCCACCCGTCAGCCTGATCTCGCATCTTCCGACTTCAATCTATATGGCTCCGTGGGAAGGCTGTACTCCGTGGGAACAGTACCTGAATGATGAGGAGCTCCTTACGAACCTTCTAGGACCAGTTTTAAACGATTGAATCAAGGATACAGTAGTGGAAATCGTTATAAAGACATTTCGGAAACGAACGTCGTCGATTGGAATAGTTACGTGCTGTATGTGCGCCGTAGTAAGAGATCATGTGTACCAACAAAAGCAGTCTAATGGTGTCAAATTTGATATTAGTAGTGCAGTATATAACAAGACGTCAATGATTCAGGTATAAAGGCAGTCGGCTCTGTGCGGTGTTAGTGTTTGTGTGTGTGTGTGTGTGTGTGTGTGTGTGTGTGTGCAAGCGCGCGTGCATGTAGATGCCTTTACTGCAGATAGGAAACAGACACCACTAGTCAAAGTGCGTATTGTGCATATAAACCACGATTGTGACAATGCCACGCCGAAAACAGTTATCATATGAAGAAAAAACAAAACTCGGTGTGTATAAGGAACTAGAACTCTCTATTCATAAAAACGCTAAGAAGCTGAACTGTTCAAGAACAATGATTTATAACTTTGGTACATTAGGTGCACGATATGGGCGGAAAGGAAAATATGGGCAAAGTAGAAAATTTTCTGTGGTTTAAAAACGCGTTCCTTTGCGCTAAACAAGGACCACACACCGTTATTCTTCTCCGTGTGTTTCTGATATACAGTTTCCAGTAACTTCTAGACGTGTACGAGATATTCTTTCTCGTGACATATATCTTGCATTCAAAACTGCAGAAACCTGCTCTAATACACTAACACAAACAGGCCAGATTTGAGTTTGCTGAAAAACGTGTGTTACGGACTTTAGAATGGATTAAAGTGTTCTTCAGTGATGAGAAGATTTTTAATTTAAACGGGACGGATGGATTTCAATATTATTCCTATGGTCTGAAATCAGAGCAGCAGGTAAGAAAGAGCAGAAATTTGGTGGTGGAAGTGTTATATACAGGCATTCTTCTGCGCTAAAGGTAAATCACGCATTGCTTGTCTGAGAACTCGAGTGAACTCTGACATGTGCAAAGAGATGCTAGAGACAGAACTGATTAGAATGTATGAAGACCTAGGGGACGGATGTTAGATGTTTCAACAAGATAAATGATGCCATGCATGTTTCTGCTATAAGCAAAAAGTGGTTTGCAGTAAAAGATATCGATGTCTCTCCCTGGTCAGCACGCAGCCCGGATTTTAACCTCGTGGAAAACCTTTGGGGAATACTTGCAAGGTGTGTTTATTCCATTGAAAGGCAGTATGAGGTCGCCTCATCATTGGCTGAAGGCCGGCTTGCACTTGCCTTCCAATATTGAAAGCACAGCAAAGCAGCAAGTGGCGGTTGCCTCATCATGGGCGGTCGTCCATATGGGAGGTTTGTCAGCCTCCAGTCTATGAAGCGATCTCTCGTTGACGTCGAAATTTGCACTCAGGAGCCAGGCCCCATGTGCACCTGAAGTAGTCGCTGGCATGTAGGGGGTGGCTTTCAGCCCCTTTTTTGGAGACAGGAGGCAGCAGAATCGGTGTCTGCAACAGGAACAAGATGAGCAGCAGAGACGCGTACCCACTCGAAACTGGATGACAGACACCTTACAGGTCAGGCAAGTCAAGCCTCCAGCAGGCCTGTAGGGTGATGGCGGCCTCCGTGGCACATTACCGTTGCCTCAAAACTTGGCAGTGTGGCTGGCAGCAGCAGCGTTCTTCTGGCCAGATTTATGGTTCCATAGACGATCTAAAACATCTAGGTTTGCCAAGAACCGAGCTCCATAGCCTCTCTTCACACTGGATATCTGCAACTGGCACAAGGGCCGAGACTACGCACTGGCAATCAGCAATCAGTACTCAGCAGCCAGGTATCAGGCATTTGTTAATAAGAGTGGGGGTATTCATATTGACGCTTCATATGCGCTCTGCGGCGGTGGGGATGGCTATGACATGACATCACATTTAAGTGCCTGGCTGACGGTTCATCGAACCACATTCACAATTCTCTATTATTCCAATGTCGTGTAACGCACGGAAAGAATGAACACCTATATCTTTCTGTACGAGCTCTGATTTCTCTTATTTTATCGTGGTGATCGTTTCTCCCTATGTAGGTCAGTGTCAACAAATATGTTCGCAATCGGTGGAGAAAGTTGGTGATGGAATTTCGTGAGAAGATACCGTCGCAACGAGAAACGTCTTTCTTTTAATGATGTCCAGCCCAAATCCTGTATCATTTCAGTGACACTCTCTCCCATATTTCGCGATAATACACAACGTGCTCCCCTTCTTTGAACTTTTTAGATGTCAGACCTATCTGGTAAGGATCCGACACCACGCAACAGTATTCTAAAAGAGGACGGACAAGTGGAGTGTAGACAGTCTCCTTAGTATATCTGTTACATTTTCTAAGTGTCCTGCCAATAAAATGGAGGTTAGCCTTCCCACAACATTTTCTACGTGTTCCTTCCAATTTAAGTTGTTCGTAATTGTAATTCCTCGGTATTTAGTTGAATTTTCGGCCATTATATTTGACTGATTTATCGTCGATTTTCCTTTACTTTTAGCTCTCGTAGGACTTCAGAATTTCGCAACTTCACTCTTTTCTGTAGATGCACACCTAATTACTTAAAGGTGCGTTATTCCTAGCCTTCCTCAGGAAACTCTGCATTGTCACAAGTATGAGGTATCCCTCGGCTTCCATGATGTCATTATGCTTCACTCGCAGACTTGTGTGCTCGGTTGTTGCTCTGTGTTGCGACAGCTTCCGTGCTTGCGCAACTTAATCAGCCCTTCCGGCAAGCTGGCAGTCTGTTGGTCATTGACACGGGCGGATCTTCTTCCGCGAGCTGCCAGGATAGAACATGGGCGAATTTTTGTGTGCACGAGGAATACTTTCCTGAGATGCCAGAAAACTACTTTTCAGAAAATTATTATTTTTTTCTAAATTTTTATTTTGCTCGCCATTGAAATTGCAACAAACGTCATATGGGATCGAACTATACTCAACGTTTTGATATGCAAATGACTAACATTTCAGTACAACCACACGTAGTAGGTGGTAGCAACGCCACCTACATTCTGTGTATAAGGAAATATTATGCTGCTGGCTTCTGATATAGAATTCGCATTTGTGTTTTAGTTGTTTGTGAGGAGGACGTGTTGAATCTTGTGTAAGAAGGGGAAATGTCTACAGCACGTGGTGGAACAGGACTGTGGCAGGATCCTGTCCTATCATGACTACGGTTTATCATCACTGATGCCGCTGCTCAGATTGCCTGGTATCCCACCATCATCATGTAAGTGTCAATCGACGATTTCTGGCAGGATATACTCGATGCCATGTATAATTTCTAGCATCTCCCACTACAAGACGCTGAGAAGATGGATATTCGGTTCACATGGCTGCATAGGTTTGTACCGCCACGTTATTTGTTCGAGTCAGGAAATGGGCTAATTCCCAGAAGGCAGTAGCCGTGTTAACAGTGCGAAAGTGTCAGAACAGACTGTTTAACATTGCGACCACTGCTTTGGCTTCGTTTGGTGCGTTAACAGAGAGAGTCGTTTTGATTGTGGTACTCCCAAAGAAAACACTGTAAACAGGAATGGCACCATATACACTCCTGGAAATTGAAATAAGAACACCGTGAATTCATTGTCCCAGGAAGGGGAAACTTTATTGACACATTCCTGGGGTCAGATACATCACATGATCACACTGACAGAACCACAGGCACATAGACACAGGCAACAGAGCATGCACAATGTCGGCACTAGTACAGTGTATATCCACCTTTCGCAGCAATGCAGCCTGCTATTCTCCCATGGAGACGATCGTAGAGATGCTGGATGTAGTCCAGTGGAACGGCTTGCCATGCCATTTCCACCAGGCGCCTCAGTTGGACCAGCGTTCGTGCTGGACGTGCAGACCGCGTGAGACGACGCTTCATCCTGTCCCAAACATGCTCAATGGGGGACAGATCCGGAGATCTTGCTGGCCAGGGTAGTTGACTTACACCTTCTAGAGCACGTTGGGTGAAACGGGATACATGTGGACGTGCATTGTCCTGTTGGAACAGCAAGTTCCCTTGCCAGTCTAGGAATGGTAGAACGATGGGTTCGATGACGGTTTGGACGTACCGTGCACTATTCAGTGTCCCCTCGACAATCACGTGTACGGCCAGTGTAGGAGATCGCTCCCCACACCATGATGCCGGGTGTTGGCCCTGTGTGCCTCGGTCGTATGCAGTCCACATTGTGGCGCTCACCTGCACGGCGCCAAACACGCATACGACCATCATTGGCACCAAGGCAGAAGCGACTCTCATCGCTGAAGACGACACGTCTCCATTCGTCCCTCCATTCACGCCTGTCGCGACACCACTGGAGGCGGGCTGCACGATGTTGGGGCGTGAGCGATAGACGGCCTAACTGTGTGCGGGACCGTAGCCCAGCTTCATGGAGACGGTTGCGAATGGTCCTCGCCGATACCCCAGGAGCAACAGTGTCCCTAATTTGCTGGGAAGTGGCGGTGCGGTCCCCTACGGCACTGCGTAGGATCCTATGGTCTTGGCGTGCATCCGTGCGTCTCTGCGGTCCGGTCCCAGGTCGACGGGCACGTGCACCTTCCGCCGACCACTGGCGACAACATCGATGTACTGTGGAGACCTCACGCCCCACGTGTTGAGCAATTCGGCGGTACATCGACCCGGCCTCCCGCATGCCCACTATACGCCCTCGCCCAAAGTCCGTCAACTGCACATACGGTTCACGTCCACGCTGTCGCGGCATGCTACCAGTGTTAAAGACTGCGATGGAGCTCCGTATGCCACGGCAAACTGGCTGACACTGACGGCGGCGGTGCACAAATGCTGCGCAGCTAGCGCCATTCGACGGCCAACACCGCGGTTCCTGGTGTGTCCGCTGTGCCGTGCGTGTGATCATTGCTTGTACAGCCCTCTCGCAGTGTCCGGAGCAAGTATGGTGGGTCTGACACACCGGTGTCAATGTGTTCTTTTTTCCATTTCCAGGAGTGTAGTTATTTCGGTCTGGTATCTATGCTGTGTGCTGCATCACAGTCACATATCGTTGTGTGGAGGTTTTGAAGTGATCAGACTATGCCAGATGACATTAATCATTCTTGTACAGGCTCAAGACATGAAATGGTTGCGTAGGCTCCCATTCGGTGTACACCAGAATCATCTCTGAATCACGTATCAAGTAATTTTGAGAGCAGAAATTACATTTCTGGCCTGATAAGTCAGATGACTTTGACCTGTATCCGCGGCCTCTATAACGATAAAATACTATTCGGGATTCGCCACAGTTTCGCCGGTGACCTTTGCGTAAGCTTCAATTGCGCGGTTGCCCTGTCTATCACCGTCTGAGCCATGTGGGTCGTTTGGGGAGTGGGGGCCATGGAGCAGCAAGGCACTGGCCATCACTTTGACTCCTGAGGCGAGATGCAAGAGTAAACACTGCTCGGGAGGCCAGGTTGGTGAATGCTGCTGGATGGAGCAACTTTGGAAATCTTGCAAGATATGGTGGAAGTTCTTCTACATGGCCATGTCAACGGGAGTCCAGAGGCAACCGCCACATACTAATGGGACACCTTAAGAAGAGTTTTCATTAATCATGTGCAGAAGGAAGCCTCTCAGCTCGCATAATGGCAAATTAATCTTTGTGTTTCCCTTATGTTGTTATCAGTCCCAGTGGCAGCTTTAGTGTGGCTTTTAAATTTTCACTGTTCCGCATAAAATGAAAGTACTGAGCATTACATTGCGACAATTGGTGACAACAAAACTTGGCCATTGCGCCTAGCAATCTTAGTTTCAGTACCTTATTCCTCTATCTTTATTTTCTCACATTGGGCCAACCGAAGGAACGCTTGAGCTTATTGTATTATGCTACGTTGTTTGTTGTAATAAATGTTTTTACGAATAACCCACTTAATAAACCATCTTTCCAACTTTGTTACAGTTACCTTTCAACAAGAAATCGCAAGACCGCATGTTGCCCGTAACATCCTGACGTATTACGATACGGATGGTGTTAGACTATTGCAAATCTCTAACGCACTGAACATTTCTGGAGACTGTCTCGCCACCACTGGGCAACATTTACAGTTGGTGAACTCTGAGGTATACTTGAAGCAAAATGATATGACGGACCTCGGTCTGTCATCCCAGACGTGTTTGATGCATTTTTGCCACTCTAATTAGTTAATTGCGTACCATATTCATCTACCAATTAAATCATATATTGTTCCTGCTACATTTGTTAAAACACAATGAGTAGAGTTTCATTATTTGCAACCCTCCTGATGTTCGAGTTTTAATGGTGAGCAGTGTATCTTTTATAATTTCGTAGGCTTTCACGAACAGCGAAAATCAGTATGCAGTTCTTGTGCCAAATACGTTCGTACATAATTTTGCGAGCAGGTAACTGTCTACAACATAGAAAAAATTTAATGAAAATTATTGTTTCTTGTTTATGGGTATTTTAGATCCCCCATTAGGGAGCAGGCAGTTGCAGTCATTTTGCCGCCATTCATCCTCTGAATATGACGCCGACACATAAATGAAAACAATTGTCTGTAACTTGGTGAGTTTTTGCTGATGTCTGCAGTCTTGAATCTTACGAAAATGATGGTGCTGTTGGCTCCTGCTAACGTTTTGTACTCAAGGGATATGAATGATGATGAGATTGGAGACGGAGCGGTATGAGATGTGATGCTGGATCTGTGTTGGGAAGCATCAAGAAAGAGGAGGTAGTTGGTAGGATGTGAGTTAGGATTGCAGGAGGGTGGGGTGCATAGGTCAACATACGAACCATAACTGACGCATTGGTTTGCTAATATTTTCGTACAGCAGGGCAGTCATTTGTCAGATGTCATCTAGTGTAGGAAGGACTGTGGTTTGCGGTACTATTATCATGTTACTATTTGATCAAGTTACGCAGGTTTTACATAACATAAGTCCTACTTTAAGCCTCTTTCCAATTCCAGTGAAAAGAAGAGTCATGATCGTCACAAGACTATGTGCTCAATGCTGAGCGTCGTGACCCTATGAACCAAGCGTCTCCATACCAGAAGGCTAGCAGTAAAGCTTGCTGAAGAGGAAGGATGGAGATCTTCTTGACCAGAAATTCCATCTGTTAGCTGCATCTCCTCCTCCTCCCCCCACCTGCCCTCGTGCCACCATCTTCCCATCCATGGTTATTTTTTATTTTATTTTAACTATCTCATAATGTGGCCAAAGAAGTGAAGAACTGGAGAATTTATTGGTTGACACGAGAAGAAAGGCCCTAGAGGTATTGAGCTGCTCAATAATAGATACAATTGTTCTTCCTTCGGCCCATTTTATGCGCAGATTCCTACGACTGGATGTACTGAGTGTACATTGTATATTATACTTAATGTTCGCTTTTGTGTGATCAATACTTTCCAAGTGATGAGTTACATTCCCTACGAAATTATAGAGTGGAAATATATAAAACACCTCAGGAAGTTGATACGTTTGTTTTCAAGATTAGCAATTATACGAAGAGCAAAAGTAGCTGAACTTAAATGTTTGAGAAGTTCAGTAATACGGTTCTTCCAGTTCAAGTTTCGGTCAGTATATACCTCAAAAAAGTTGGAGCATTCTATCCTACTTACTGACTCCTGTTAATGTGCTACATCAGTTCTTTGCATGACTCTACTTGTTGTACAGAACTGAAAGTAGTGCGTTGTTTCAAAATTTAGGGTAAGTACATTTTCAGATAACCACTATGGAACTGCCTTTGTGATTTTATTCCAGTCATTAAAATTTTCTACCTTTCAGGCATTGTTTGAGTTATTCAGCACAACATTTTCCATTATTTTTCCAGTTGAGACGCATTTAGCCCATCCATCAGCGTCCTTAATCGCATGTTCCACATAGGTAATGTACAGTAGGATTGCATGTCACAAACCTGTCTGACATCTTTTGATTCAGTGAAGAAATCTGACGTGCCAGCACTTGTCTTCACAGTAGCGAGATGATTATTATACAGACTTCCGATCAATGCTAACAAATGTGGTCACACACCGAACTCTGCAAGTACACACTGCAACTGTTCTCACAAAACATTCAAAGGCTTTTCTGTGGTCAAGGAAGCAGATGGAAACAGGAAGTCAGAACTCTCGCGATTTCTCAATTACGTGTCGTATGTTTAAGTGCTGTTCATGAGTTCCTTTTCTGTCAACGAAACCTGTTTGTTCTGTGGATATTTGGGTCTGGATGTGCGGCTTCGAAAGATAGTTCAACATATAGAACAAAATTTTATTTGTTGGGATATGAGTGCAATAGTTCGGTAGCGGGTGCAATTCTTGATTGTCACTTTGATGTTTAGGGGGATGAAGACAGACTTCCACCAGTCTTCTGGCTCCTTTCCAGTTTTGCATACTTTTCCTACAATGAGTGTAGGACATCAATACCTGCGTGCCCTAAATAGTTTCATGAAAATTAAAAATAAAAGGACTGTTGGAAGTGACTGCATAATCACTTTTTCATCAGCCTAGAAATATAAATATATCCTTTATTCGAATACATTTGTTATTGTTGAATTATTTAAAAGAAGTGCCTAAACTTTATGTGTAACAAGCGTTACACTGCGAAAAGATGTATATTCCTCTTTCGTGGTTTTGAACGTGTTCACGTTTCCTGCAACGTACACAAAAGATACATTGTTTTAAGATTGGACACGGGTACCAAAATCCCACGTGTACATGTGCTAGATGGCTTGTGAAAATCCTGCTAACGAGACAGGCTGTTACTGCTGGATTTACTTTCCTTGTTTTTTAGATCAACAGGTGTGTTTTGTTGTTTTCGGTGCTGTCGGATTATAGTTACGTATCCATCGCCCAACGCAGTGTGGCTTTGACGCGTTTGTTTCCACCTAGTAGCAAGAAAAGCTCTCGTTTTGCCCGAGAGTTTACGTAATGAGGAGGCAAAGAGTAGCTATATATCAGCTAGATATTGAACTTCGACATTTTCATGTTTAAATCAGAACATTCTAGTTCGAAAGTACTTCAGTGTTTGCTGGATTACAGCACAGAGTCAGTGAATGAGTGTTGGAGAGGTTTTTAATGTTTTAATTGTTTTCTTTATTTCTTTTTGTTTTAAGTGTGCGCAACCCAAGCATTTCACTGAGTTTAACCAAATTCATTTATATTTCCAGAATAAAGTCAGAATCACAAGAAGCCTATCCTTAACCTGTCACTAAGAGGCGATAGCAATAGGAACTTCTTCCAAGCTTTTGCGTAAGTGTTTGTGAGAATGTGGTCTAATTAGTATTTTTTATTTCCTTGTATATTTTTATGTATTTCCTCGACAATCTAGTACAATTATTTTTAATGGTTCTTTTTTCGGGAGTTGTTTGAAGAAAACTAATCATTTGGCTCCTCGAATGTATCCTTATGTATAATATTCTCACTGGTATATTGGTTTTCAATTTGGCGATTATGTTGGAGTTGAGATGACATTAAACACAAACAGTGTATGAACAATAATGTGAAACTTTGAAATCTTATTAACAAAATAAGAATATATGATTTACATAATTTGCAACACTTTACTCGTTTTGCTGCTTCCGAATCCTCCTTGTGCAAAGTACGATCAACATTGTATAGTGCTCTGGGAATTCAGCGAAATTTGCCTTGCTTAGTAATTACAGCTGGCGAATGGCCTAGAGAAGTCTTCCACGAAATCTTGAGGCTGTGATATGCAGTGTGATTTACTGTTGTTTTTCGGCCGGTGTTTCAAACAGAACAGGGATCTCACTGTGTGAGCTAAGTAAAGTGATGAGGCAGTATAGAAAACAGGGGTTGTTGACAATTTAATTTTAGAATCGTTCTCTTGAATTTATAGGAAAATGAGAGTATTTGTTCTAGGAAGTAACCGAATAATTCATAGCCCACCTGTTAATAAGGCAGTAGTCATCAGCTGTTAGGTTGCTACACGTGAAATGGTAACTTTACAGCCTTCCACGGATTAGAAACTTACCTACTACTCGCTTTCATAAATGCTAAGTTTTCGTTAGAAGACGCATTCTAGCGGTCTCTACTGGACTTAACTAGTCTTTACGATTATTGAAGGACATACAAACACTAATATGTATGAACACTGTAAAATAATGTAAAAAAGAAAACAAAGATAGACGATGGTCGCACAGTAAAAGTACCCACTGATTCCTAGTTCTTGCTAATTCTAAGATGACATTAATGGTTAATACTTCCCTGATTTTTCTCTCATTTCTTTTTCACCGCCACTAATCTGTAAGCTTTAAACTTTTGAAGGGAACCCTATATTTGTCAGGTGTTCTAATATTTGTCCCACTGTCTTTTAGGTTAGGTGACAGGATATATTTGAGGTTAACATTGCACTGTGCAATTAAAGCCAATTTCTTTTAACAATATAGTTAATACAATAATAATAATAATAATAATAATAATAGTGGACACAGTTGTAGTAACAAATGTAGTTATCACAATATTGCAAATTCAGATGAAATAATAATAATTACATTTCTTCTTGATTCTGATCCCTTCTTAGGTGGAACGTGCTTTTGGATGACACACAGGTTACTACATAAATTGTTCCACAAACGTATGGCTGTTGTTGGAAGGTATAAAGGTAAAGATATGATACTGCCACACTGGTTTTGCCAAGACGCAAAGCGTGTCAGATTTTTTTTAGGCAGATATGAACTAATGATAAGTATTTTACAGTAGAAATAGTGAGTATTCCAGAGATATTCCAGAGGCTAAGAACCGACGTACAACAGAAAGGGTATCCAACTCATTGGTACTTATCTGGTCGCACCCACTTTATCTGAAGGTGAGAAGAAAGAAAATGGCTAGTCAGCCCCATACTACATACATATTTTATGCACGCAAAGATGGTTGGTTTGAATTAGTTACAGTTTTCACTGCTTGTAGTGTATTGAACTTTGTCACAACAATAAAGGTCCAGAAATAATAGTCATAGGACTAATTCTCGTTCTGTTTTAGTCGAAAATCTGTCCAATGATTTTCGAATTGCTCAAGGACGGCAGTTATTCTGCAATCTATAACAGTTCGTACAAGAAGTTCGCCCAGAAGTTCGTCCAGATATAAATCGTTCTTTTTTGTCTTAATAAAGAATATGATGAATTCTTGAAAAGCAGGGCCCGAAAAGAGCGGATAACCTACTTCATAACCTCGACACAGCCAGACAGATTAGGCGAACAGAGACTGTTGAGTCGTTCAGTTTTCCAACAATACGTAGAAGAGCATGTTTATTACTAAGGAAGATGGGTAGAAACAAAATTAAAATAAGAAACAACACTCACATCACCTAATAGGATTGCATCACGTTCACTGTCCACATCAAAAGCACTAATGGATAAAACCCATACAAGATATATCAGACTCAGACTTACGCTGCTCAAAAAGAACACTTATGAACAGTCTGACTTCTCAAGAACTTTCTCTGTATCTAAAATTTCTGCTGCTCTTAAAACTCTAAAACGATGGAAATGTTGGAATTCACACATAATTTCTTCTGCATATTCGGAACTACGCAAAAAGATGGCTGGCCGATGTATTCTCTGACACTGTGATATCTGGTTCAGTGCCACAAGAAATGAAGCATTAAAAAATTATAGCAGTACTCAATCCCGGCAAGGCATAAGACCAGCCTAAGAGCTATCGCCCAATCTCCCTACTGAGCACTATTTATAAGTTCCTTGAAAGAATTCTATACAATCAGATTAGTCCAGTAATCATCCAGAACCTTTCTCTATTGGGCAAGCTGGATTCCTATCAGGACGGAGCTGTGCGGATCAAGTCTTATCTTTAACAACATTTATTGAAGCACGATGCCAAACGAAGCAGAAAACATCAGTTGCTTTCATTGATCTGAGTGCAGCACATGACACAGTTTGGACGCATGGACTGTTTTATAAATCATTACAACTGGTCCCATGCAAACGGACCTCAAAACTAATTGACAACGTGTTAGCTGGAGCCGGCCGGAGTGGCCGAGACTTTCTAGGCGCTACATTCTGGAACCGCGCGCTCCGGTCGCACAGACGCGCTCTGGCCGTCGTGGCGGAAGGAGCTCTCAGCCGGTGATGGCCGGTGGATCGGTAGCTATTGGGGCTTAAGCCTCGCTGACCGCTCTGCTCTACAGAGAGTGTTCTTCCGAAGCGCGACAGTAGCGCCCGGTGGATCGGCGGAGGGTTGAGCTTGCTCCCTTTCGTCGAGAAACCGCGTAGTTGCGGAAAGCAGAATTGTCGTGAAGAGTCCTAGACTCACAGCAACCCCGTAACGTTTGTTACAAACTCCACAGCGAGGCTATCTCGTTCTTTGTAGGGTTAATCAGTGCCAGGGGCCCGTTCACGTCGGATCACCCCGCGTACTGTAGGCCGATTCTCTTCTTCCGCACCTCCTTTAGGTGCCGCGCCACTGCACTAACGGCGCACGCTAGGCCGTAGGGCACTCCCCCCACTTCCGTAGGGTAAAACAGTTAGGGCTTTTTCTTCTCAGAAAGAGCAAAATTGTCGTTCCCCTTTCTCGTCCCTCCCAGAACACCAAGATGGCAGATTCCGCCGGTGTTTCTCCCGCCATAACCCGCAGCAAAGCTGCAGCGAAAGAGGCGCTCGGGTCGACTGACCCCGTCGACGCCAGCGTCCCGCTTGCCGCCGTGGGGGAGGTATTGGCCGACAAGGATCGGCAGATCGCGCAGCAAGCGCAGGAACTGCTGGACCAACGTCGGCTGATAACCGACCTTTGCGGCGCAAACGACACACCGAAGCGCACCACGCTTCACATCACGCTTCACTCGCCTGCTACTGGTGACTCCTGCACGACCGTCCCGCTGTCGCTGCTGACTCCAGTGGCGGAATCAGCGGCGGCGGTCGAGGACACAGAACAACACTACACCGGGCCCTGGCAGGTGGAGGGCCCATCACACAAACGCAGAAACACAAGAGGTACATGCGAGCAACCAAACTCGCTAGGCAGCCGAAAGGCGTTGCTGCCTACACCGAAACAAACACTTCCGGCTAGGAACACAGACACTATAACCAACACGAACCGACCTGCGGTCAGTAATAACTCAAATACACAAACCGCAGCTACGCCCGCACAACAAAAGACTGGTTTTCCCCCAGTCGTAATACAGAACTATGGGGACCTTAGCGTCCTCAACACCACATTCGAAGCGAGGCACACACCTTGCACGCTCCACACTAAATACTCTGGGGATAGGGCCTCACTGTACGTGGCTACTAACACAGAGTACAAAGATCTCCTGTTCTTCCTCAAAGAACAGGGGATCGAGCACTACACGTACAGAACGGCTGAAGAGCGGACACAGCTGTACGTGGTCAAGGGAGTGGACCCCAGCACACCAAACAAAACAGTTCAAGCGGCGCTCAACTTCCTTGGTTACGACTGCCGAAGTGCTAACCGGATGACGGGCTTCCGCACACACACCCGCCTACCACACTACCTGGTCGAGATGGCCGATACGGCTGCCTCCCGCGGCCTTCTGCAGATAAAAAGCCTTCTGCGGATGGACGTAAGGGTAGAATTATATGAACCACCACTCGTCCCCCAACAATGCAACAACTGCCAGCGATTCGGTCATTCGGCCCTTCGCTGTCGCCTGGCACCCCGTTGCCGCGGATGCGCTGGCAAACACGCATCCAAAGCTTGTACACAAGCACAACGAAACGCACGCCGTTGCGCCAACTGTGGTCAAGGCCATGCGGCCAACTACAGGGGCTGCGACGTATACAGAGAGGCGCAGAGGCGTAAAATACAACAATCCAGAGGACTCAGCGCCATACCACGTCCAAGGCCCGCACCAAACCCTGTCAGGAACGGTGTAACGTTCGCCATGGCTACGAGCCCTGGAGGAGCGGTGCGGGCGGCGGAACCTCCGCGCCCATCACACGCACAAAACACAACCGCTGCGACAACAATACAACCGTCTCAGCCAACAAAAAACACATCGACCACACCGGTTCCAACACCACCTCCCCAAAACAACACGACCCCACTCCCTGAGGCCACGGCATGCGAAACCACGCAGACCGCACAGGAAGACGCACCCACACAAGGACCCCCAGAACCGAAAACCCAGAGAAGGCGTAGGCGACCTCAAGGGAACAGGAACGGGTACACAAGATCGCCACAACAAACCACTCGACAACAACAGAACACGGAAACGCAGACACACAGTCAGCAAGCCAGTGACACCAGCACACACACTACTCCGCCCATCACCACACCTGTAACACAGGCACCACAGACTGCAGCACACAGCAGCAACACAAGCGCCAGCCCACACACAACGCCAACACCCGCACCAGCGGCCGCTAACACCACAAACAAGCCACAGGCCGACACGCACAACACAAACACAACACAAGGGGGAATAATGGAAACACTATTCCCCCAGCATACGACCAGAGAGATCCTTCTCAGGATCCTCTCGGCCGTCACCACACTGATCTCACAGGTCTTGGATGCCCCACCCGGGCAGTACTGGACTGCCATACAAACAGCTCTCACCACACTGTTCACATCCCTACATGGATAATACGCCACACCCGGCCCCCTTCGCAAACAACCAGACACTATCACAGATCCTGTTCTGGAATGCAGACGGGATCAACAACAAAAGGGCGGAACTTGCCGCGTTCATGGAGCGTAAGGGCATCCTTATCGCACTACTGAGCGAAACTAAACTCAAACCGCACAACCACCTAAACTTTACCAGCTACTGCGTCTATCGTACCGACCGACCGGACGGCTCTGGTTTCGGTGGAACGGCCATCATTATACACAAAGACATCGAACACACAAACATAGTGCTCCCTGAACTTGAAAAATTAGAGGCAACCGCCGTCAGGGTCAAGTTCAACGGAGCCTATACCACACTGGTGTCAGTATACAACAGTCCTAAGAACATAGTGACACGCGACATCAGCACTATACTCAACATATCACCGCGCGTAATAGCCGCTGGAGATCTTAACGCGAAACACCCAGACTGGAATTCACGTATACGAAACTCCAACGGCAAAAAACTATATGAACACGCGCTAGGACGAAACTACATTACACTAGCGCCGACCGAACCGACGCACATTCCCTACCGGAGGGGACACAGGCCAGACGTGTTAGACATGGCCCTCATCAAGGGCATAACAACGACACTCAACGTTGCTGTTGAAAACGATCTGCCCTCAAATCACCAACCTGTTATGCTGTACATTGAAGAAACACTGCAGCACATCGACCAACGCAGGATGCTCGACTACAAGCGCGCGAATTGGACATTGTTCAAGGAAACGCTCGACAGTCACATCCCACCTACCCACGCAATTAATGAGACAGCCCAAATAGATGATGCTGTTGAAACCCTTACTAACGCCGTCCAAGACGCAATAGCCGGCACCATACCAATCCGCGCACCACAACATTACAGTGCTGCCCTGCCCCAGGAGATCCTGGGCCTTATCTCAATGAGGAACCGCCTCAGGAGGTATTGGCAGCGTACCAGGCGCCAGCACTTCAAACGGCACATTAACAGGCTCCAGGGAATAATCCGGGAAAAAAATACAAACATTTAAAACACAACAGTGGGACCAAAAACTCGCAGGGCTAGACACCACGCGACCTGGCGTGTGGCAGATGGCCCGACACTTCACCAGGGAGAAACACTACACACCCACACTACAAGGGCCCGACGGACCGGCATATTCTGCGGAAGAAAAAGCTGAACTGATGGCCCTCACACTTGCAGCGTCATTCACACCGAACATGGATCCGTCAGATCCAGTGTTCACACTTGCAACAGACCAGGAGGTCACTCGCATCCTGGCCCAACCAGCGCGCAACAACATCCGCCAGGCTAGCACAGCTGAAGTGAAATGGGCCATCATGCATACCACTGCTAGGAAGGCCCCTGGTCACGATGGCATTCAAAACCGTGTCCTCCAGGAGTTCACGGATAAAGCAATAGACTATCTCACGCACATCACGAATGCCATACTCAAACACCAACACTTCCCCGCCTTTTGGAAGACGGCCAAGGTCCTGATGTTCAGGAAGCCGGGGAAAGACCACTCCCTCCCACAAAATTACCGACCCATCAGCCTGCTGAGCGCGCTCAGCAAGATTGTTGAGAAGGTAATACTAAAACGACTCACTAGGCACTGCATCACAAATGACACCCTGAGGCCGGAGCAATTCGGCTTCAGGAATCACCACTCGACAACACAACAACTCCTCCGCGTCGTCGAATACATCACACACGGATACAACATGAACAAAGCAACTGGTGCGGTGTTCCTGGACATCGAGAAGGCTTTCGATCGTCTATGGCACAACGGCCTCATACGCAAACTAAACGACGCAGGGTTTCCCGACGGGCTCGTACGTCTCATACACTCATATCTCACGGACAGGAGTTTCAACACTGACGTGCAGGGCAAACAATCAACACGACACGGTATACAGGCAGGGGTACCCCAAGGAAGCATCCTAGGGCCCTTACTGTTTAACCTCTACATTAACGACCTCCCAGATACACATAACACGACGATGGCAATCTACGCGGATGACACTGCCATCCTAGCGCAAGATTGGAAGCCGTCTAACATTAACTCACGACTACAGACCGCACTCAGAACGGCAGAGCCCTGGTTGGTGAAGTGGCGTGTTAGAGTAAACGTCGACAAGTGCGAAGCCGTTCTGTTCACCAGAAGACCGAAACAACTGCGCAAACATCAACACTGCAATCAAATAACACTACACGCACGCCCAATACGTTTCCGAGAGAAGGTCAAATACCTCGGTGTCTGGCTGGACCGGAAACTACTCTGGGGGGACCACATCCAACACGTGACCAACAAAGCAAACGCGAGGCTCAAACAACTCTACCCTATGCTTAACAGGCGTAGCACACTGAATAGGAGGGTGTCCAGGTCCATGTACACCACACTTATCAGACCTCTGATGACGTATGCTGCTCCCGTCTGGGGATACGCTGCGCCCACACGTGTGCGCCGTCTGCAGCTCATACAGAACAAAGTACTCAGAATCATAAGCAACGCTCCGCGCTACACGCGCACCGCGGACCTTCACCGGGAATATCGGCTAGATACTATCTTGCAGGTATTCCAAAAACTCTCCACACGACTATACAGAAACACGAGACAGTCGCGTAACCCGTTTATTCTTTCTCTGGGTAACTACGACCACAACCATAGATGGAAACATAATAGACCAAAAACACTATTAGCACGAAACTAAACATCTATGGTCCATAGCACGCTAACATGACAGTACTGGCGAGCCCCTGCAACTCAGCTACTACTGGCAACCCCAGATGATTAACCCGCCGAAATACCGGCAACTGCAGGGAAACCGTACTGCACACAGCACGCAAACCAGCCACACACACCCCCCACACTGTGAGCTGATCTACGACCGATCGCCCACTAATATATGATGACAATGTCATGTTTCAGGGACGCAGCAGCAGCAGATCCTGGAACGAACGCCAGCAACGACAACGGTAACGATGCACGATACCTCGCACTAACATTACCACACCTTGCATGCGCTGTCGCAGCTAGTAATCCGCTACTGCCCTTACTACCCGTCCTACTATCGCAGAGGTTTTTTTCCCTTGGCGCTTGCCTTGGCACTTTTTTCCCTCTGCCCTTAAAAACCGCTACCCTTCAATCGCTTTCGACCACTTCTATCTCCTGATGGACCATGTAAATGAGTAATCTTACCCAGACGCATGGATAACATCACAGCCTGCATCCTGTGACTCTTGATTCTAAAAACTAACATGTTATACGGAGGTGACAGTAGAACTTTTGGTTTGGTCACCACGTTGGTGCGGGCGTGGAGGGGCCCCATCCTATCTCTCCGGTCGCAGGTTCGAATCCTGCCTTTGGCATGGATGTGTGTGATGTCCTTAGGTTAGTTAGGTTTAAGTAGTTCTAACTTCTAGGGCACTGATAAACCTGAGAAGTTAAGTCCCATAGTGCTCAGAGCCATTTTTTTGTTAGCTGGAAGGATATTCACAGAAACTGCAGGAAAAGACATTAGCTGTCCAAATGTATTGAATACTGGCTTACCATAGGGATCCGTCCTTGCTCCTCTATTGTTTCATTTATATACAGGATGGTCCATTCATAGTGACCAGGCCAATTATCTCACGAAATAAGCATCAAACGAAAAAAACTAGAAAGAAAGAAACTCGTCTAGCTTGAAGGGGGAAACCAGATGGAGCTATGGTTGGCTCGCTAGATGGCACTGCCATAGGTCAAACGGATATCAACTGCGTTTTCTATATGGGAACACCCATTTTTTATTACATATTCGTGTAGTACGAAAAGAAATATGATATATGGCGCTGTAACAGTCACAAACGTATAAGTACGTGGTATCACGTAACATTCTGCCAATGCGGACCGTATTTGCTTCGTGATGCTTTACCCGTGTTAAAATGGACCGTTTACCAATTGCGGAAAAGGTCGATATCGTGTTGATGTATGGCTGTTGTGATCAAAATGCCTAACGGGCGTGTGCTATGTATGCTGCTTGGTATCCTGGACGACATCATCCAACTGTACGGACCATTCGCCCGATAGTTACGTTATTTAAGGAAACAGGAAGTGTTCAGGCACATGTGAAACGTCAACCACGACCTGCAACAAATGATGATGCCCAAATAGGTATTTTTTAACTGCTGTCACGGCTAATCCGCACATCAAATTGCGCGAGAATCGGGAATCTCAAAAACGTCGGTGTTGAGAATGCTACGTCAACATCGATTGCACCCGTACCATATTTATATGCACCAGTAATTGCTTAGCGACGACTTTGAACGTCGTGTACAGTTCTGCCACTGGGCACAAAAGAAATTACGGGACGATGAAAGATTTTTTGCACGCGTTCTATTTAGCCACGCAGCGTCATTCACCAATAGCGGTAACGTAAACCGGCACAATATGCACGATGGCTGAGACAAGTGGAACATCAGCGACCTTGGTGGGTTAATGTATGGTGCGGCATTATGAGAGGAAGGAGAATTGGCCCCCATTTTATCGATGGCAATCTAAATGGTGCAATGTATGCTGATTTCCTACGTAATGTTCTACCGATGTTACTACAAGATGTTTCACTTCATGACAGAATGGCGATGTACTTCCAACATGATGGATGTCCGGCACATAGCTCGCGTGCGGTTGAAGCTGTATTGAATAGCAAATTTCATGACAGTTGGATTGGTCGTCGAAGCACTATACCATGATCCGCGCTTTCACCGAATCTGACGTCCCCGGATTTCTTTCTGTGGGGATATTTGCTATCGTGATCCACCGACAACCCCTGACAACATGCGTCACGGCATTGTCAATGCATGTGCGAACATTACGGAAGGCGATCTATTCGCTGTTGAGAGGAATGTCGTTACACGTATTGCCAAATGCATTGACGTTGGCGGACATCATTTTGAGCATTTATTGCATTAATGTGGTATTCACAGGTAATCACGCTGTAACAGCGTGCGTTCTCAGAAATGATAAGTTCACATTGGAACAACCGAAATAAAATGTTCAAACGTACCTACGTTCTGTATTTTAATTTAAAAATCCTGCCTGTTACCAACTTTTCGTCTAAAATTGTGAGCCATATGTTTGTGACTATTACAGCGCTATCTATCACAAACGAAAAATGTGGTCCAAATAAAACATTCATATTTCTTTACGTACTACACGAATATGTAATAAAAAATTGGGTGTCCCTATTTAAAAAACCAAGTTGATATAAGTTTGACCTATGGCAACGCCATCCAGCGGCCAACCATAGCGCCATCTGCTTTCGCCCTTCAAGGTAGACAAGTTTCGTTCTTTGTAGTTTTTTCGTTTGACGCTTATTTCGTGAGATATTTAGCCCAGTCACGATCAATGGACCACCCTGTATATCTGATATTCCTGCAAACAGCCCCGAAAGTTTGGCCATGCAGAGACTGGGCAATAAACTGGGCAATAACAACCCGACACCAAATCCTCGAAATAACTGAAGAAATCCTAACTTCTGAAACAGACACCTGAAGGCACTTTTTCCGTAAATGGAGACTACAACCAGACTCAAATAAAATAGAAGTTTCATGTTTTCATCTGGCCTATAGATTGGCACACAGAGCCCTCAGTTACTATTTTGAAGGAGACAAACTTAATAATAATACCTTGGGATAAGAATTCCTTGGGATGACGCTAGATAGACACCATCTATTAAGGAGCACTTGAAACGAACATCTGTCAAGTTCAAAACCAGAAACAACGTTCTCTATAAACTTTGTGGCTCTCGTTGGGAATCATCAGCAGATACTATCCGGGTATCGTCACTCGGATTGGTATAATCTGCACCACAGTACTGGGCGCCTCTCTGGTTTGATAGTCCACACGTAAAAAAGTCAGATGTACAACTAAACGAGGCTATTCGTATTGTTAGTGGGTCAGTAAGATCTGGTCCCACATACTGGGTACCTATCTTGTGCCTCATACCACTTCCTCATATCAGACAGAATAGCGAGCTACCGGCTAAATATCAGAAGATTGCTGATAAAATCGACCTACCGATAATGAACGACGTATTCTCTACGGAGCAATAAAAGACTAAGACCAATCCTTTCCACTCTCATCACAGGCAGAACTCTCATGTAAATTGAATTCAATACCATCTCTGAATGGAAAAGTTGCTGGCAATAAAACCCTTCTCGACAGTGCCTGAAACTGCCTTGCATCCAGAATAAACGTCTGTATTCGACCAGCCTTGGGCAATTTGGACTATCTTGAACCACATACGAACTGCCCACGGAGGATGTGCAGACACTCTCTACAAGTGGGGCAAATCTTCGTCACCATCATGTTACAGTGGTTTAGTACGACAGGCAGTTGCTCATCTTCTATCGGCATGTCCCAAACGTACATATACGGGTTCTTTCGAAGATTTCCTCACAGCGATGAGTGATATTGTAAAACACATAAAAGACTTTGATTTTCAAATATAACTATTGTCATTTATGTTACTTTATGCTGGAGAACTAAGCTTAAATGTTGACATGAAGTAGTTTTTTATTTTATTTATTTTATTTACACGTCTAGTTCCATTGGACTATTCTGAGGAGCAATCCTTCAAGGTCTTGGAACGTGTCACTACATGAAATTACAACATAAAAGTAATAAAAGATAAAATAAATGGTTTATGAATCAAAAAAAGTCAAATCACAAGTTTAAGTAAACGCAATCAACAATATAACATTGGAATCAGCTTACTTTTCAAGGAACTCCTCTACGGAATAGAAGGAGTGACCCATGAGGAAACTCATCAGTTTCGGTTTGAAAGAGCGTAGGTTACTGCTAAGATTTAGGAATTCTTGTGGCTGCTTATCGAAAATGGATACAGCAGTATACTGCACATTTTCTGCAGAAGAGTTCAGGAAATACACCTCGCGGAGTGGCTGTACTGTAAGAGGCGCCATGTCACGGATTGAGTGGTACCTCCCGCCGGAGGTTCGAGTCCTCCCTCGGGCGCGCGCGCGCGCGCGCGCGTATGTGTGTGTGTGTGCGTGTGTTGTTAAAACGACGAGTTTCGTTGAATTGTGCTATAGCAACTATGAAAACTGAGTCTTACTGTGCTTTAGCGTTAGTTTATTTTCTATTTGTTATGAACTTATTTCATGAAGTGCACTATTGGAAACACAACTAATATTGCACACAAAATCCTTCACTACCAAGCTAGTGTCACCAGCAAATAGAAATATATTAAAATGACCTGAAATCCTAGATGCCAAATCATTTATATAAGTAAGGAACAGCAGAGGCTCCAACACTGATTCCTGGGATACCCCACTGTTTGACCACGCCCCACTCAGACCCCACATCACTGCCATTCTCAACACTGTGAATAATGACCTTTTGCTGTCTGTTATGAAAGTAAGAGGTGAGCTAGTCTCCGTATTCCATAATAGTCCAACTTCTGGAGCAAAGTTTTCTGGTCAGCACAGTAAAACGCCTTTGTTAAATCAAAAAACTGTGCCTAGCTTTCGAAAACTTTTGTTTAATCCATCCACTAGCTCACAGAGAATATAGCATTTTCAGCTGACAAATCACTTCTAAAGCCAAACTGTCCATTTGTTAGCAAATTACATGATATGAAATGCTCCATTATCTATCCTTACATACACATCCTTTTCAATAACTTTAGCAAACACTGATGGCATAGTAATAGGTCTAAAATTGTGTACATTATCCATTTCCCCCTTTTTATAAAGCGGCTTTACACTGAGTACTTTAATTGTTCAGGAAACTGAACATCCTTAAAGGAAAGATGACAAATGTATCTAAGTACAAGTCTAACACGTGCAGCACATTACTTTCATATTTTGCTACGCACTCTATCATGTCCATTACAGTCCTTAGCCTTCAGTGATTTAATTATTGACTCAATTTCCCCCTTATCTGTATCACAGAGGAGTATTTTGGACATCAGTCTCGGAAAAGAATTTTCGAAGAGAGTTGTACGATTCCTTGTAGATACTAAGTTTTTATTTAATACACCAGCTCAGAAAATGATAATTAAATACTGTAAATGTATCTGACTTACCAGTAACAGGAATATTTTTACTACAAACTGACTTGACATCGTCGACCTCATGCTGTTGACCAGACACTTTCTTCACAACTGACCATTTGGTTTCAATTTTATCCTTTGAATTAGTTATACTGTTTGTGTACCACATACTTTTAGCCTTCCTAACAACATTTTAAGGGCCTTACACTACAGTTTGTAATAGACTGCTGTAGCTTGATTGAAACTAATTCTAATATTTTGATATAATTCGCGCTTTGTTCTACATGATTCCTTATTCCACTAGTCGGCCGCCCAGGCTTCCTTTTACTGCTAGTACCCTGTTTGGTACGTTGTAATGGAAATCAACTCTCAAAGAGCGTGAGAAATGTTCTAAGGGAAGCATTACATTTGTCATATATGTTACCGGCACTATAAACATTCTGCCACTCGTGTTCCACAATGCCGACCTTTGTGGCCGAGCGGTTCTAGGAGCTACGATCTGGAACCGCGCGACCGCTACGGTCGCAGGTTCGAATCCTGCCTCGATCATGGATGTGTGTGATGTCCTTAGGTTCGTTAGGTTTAAGTAATTCTAAGTTCTAGGGGACTGGTGACCTGAGAAGTTGAGTCCCATAGTGCTCAGAGCCATTTGAACTATTTGTTCATTAATCATTTTTTAAAAACTCTGTAGCCGCTGGATTAGTTTTCCTACATAGTTTGTAATTATATGTAACATCCGTTTGAGTACAAAAGCCTTTCAGTGTTAAAATTTGTGCGTCATGGTCTGAAAGGCCATTCACCCTTTTACTAACCAAATGCCCAATTAGTAATGAAGAATGAATAAAAATATTTATAGAATGAAATTTTCACTCTACAGCGGAGTGTGCGCTGATATGAAACTTCCTGGCAGATTGAAACTGTGTGCCGGACCGAGACTCGAACTCGAGACCTTTGCCTTTCGCGGGCAAAGGCAAAGGTCCAGAGTTCGAGTCTCGGTCCGGCACACAGTTTTAATCCCCCAGGAAGTTTAATAAAAATATTGTCTATGGCTGTGCTACAGTTCCTCTGCATCCTGGCTGGAAAAAAAGGAAAGACTTTATCAGATCATATGAGTGTAGGAGATCTATCAATTTCCTTCTCCTTCCAAAATCATACACAAAATTAATATTGAAGTCACCAAATGTAACTAATTTTTGGTACTTCCTGTAAAGTGAACCAAGAACCCTCTGTTGCTTGAGCAGAAATTCTCTGAAGTCGGAGGTAGGGGACCTATGAACAACAACAATTGTAAGTTTAGTTTCACTAAATTCAACTGTCCCTGCAAAACATTAAAATAGTGGTTCAGTGCAGTGTGGTGATACGTCTACGGTTTCAAATGGAATATTATTTTTACGTATGTGGCCACTCCCCCACTGCGCAAGGAACTCCTCGAAGAACAGCCAGCTAATCTGTATCCAGGTAAAGAATTGTCAAATTATTTAAGTGGTGCTTCGATTTTAAAGTCAAGTCCAGATCTATAAGCAGTTCATTAACTTTATCTCTAATACCTCTTATATTTCGATGAAATATGCTAACTCCTTCTTATTTTGATATGTGACTTTCTCTGAAGATGACTTCTTTGTTGAGAGGACTTCCTTTAAGCATGTTCGCCGGGATACCTATCAGCTGACTTCAGTCTAAAAAAAGGCGCAGCTCTAACACCAAATAGTACAGGAATTTATTCATTAGTGATCCCACCACCACCCACTACACTTTCACCTGAAAGCTTTGCCAACCTCCCGTTCCCATACCTATTGAGATGCAGGCCATGCCTAGTGAAACCCGATCTATTGATAGGCTCAACTGGCACCACTGCTAATCTTTGTAAACATATTGCAAAAAGCGTACAGGCTGACACAGAATGCCGACAGTTGAAGAGGGTCGTAATATATAATAGGCTGACATCTATACTGACCATCATACAGGAATTCTAAACTGCATCAGGATCCACTGCAAGTACTGTGATGGGAAAACGTGGATTTTGGGGTCGAGTGGCTTCTCATAACCCACACATCACGCTGGTAAATGCCAAACGACGCCTCGCGTGGTGTAAGAAGCGTAAACATTGGACGATTGAACAGTGGAGAAACGTTGTGTGGAGTGACGAACCACGGTAGACAACGGGGCGATCCGATGGCAGGGCGTGAGTATGTCGAATGCCCGATTTATGTCATCTGCCAACATGTGTAGTGCCAACAGTAAAATTCGGATGCTGTGGTGTTTGGTGTGTTCGTGTTTTATAGGGAGGGGGAGAGGGGAGAGGCTTGCAACCCTCGTTATTTTGTGTGACACTATCACAGAACAGGTCTACAGTGATGTTTTAAGCACTTTCTTGCTTCCCACTGTTGATAATCGGTTCGAGGTTGGCGATTGCATATTTCGACACTATCGAGCACCCGCTCATAATGCACGGCCTGTATCGGAGTGGTTACACTACAATAACATCCATGTCATGTAGTAGCCGGCACAAGGTCCTGACCTGAATCACGTAGGACACTTTTGGTCTGCTTTGGAACGCCGATTTCGTGCCAGACCTCACAGACCGACATGGATACCTCTCCTCAGTGCAGCACTCCGCGAAGAATGGGCTACCATTCCCTAAGAAACCGTCCAGCACCTGATTGAACGTATGCCTGCGAGAGTGGAAGCTGTCATCAAGGCTAGGGGTGGGCCAACACCATATTGAATTACAGCATTACCGATGGAGGGCGCCACGAACTTGTAAGTCATTTTCAGGCAGGCGTCGGGATACTTTTGATTACACAGTGCATAATGAGCGATACTGCCTTGCAGGCACACGGATATTTCTGAAACGACACCGGAAAAAACTGTTTGTTGGATTCAGAAACATTGTTCTTTCTTTGATCATCTTCGATGCGATCCCCACATTCCTGTGAAAGCAGGTACACTAACAGATGCAAAATTATATATTGTATTTTTAATGAATAGTGCCTCGAAGCGATTTCTCAGTTAATTCTTCCAAAGCGGGAGCATTTTGAATATTGTGTGGAGTACCTGTACGTGGGACTATTTTTGCGGGGCGGGTGCATGCTTTTCTTTCATCTACAAAAACTTGGTTGTAAAGTGTCTGATGAGTCTGTCCTCTCGACGAAACAATAATGTAAAGAAATTTTTCTTGTCCCACGTGCGGAAGAATGACAGGTTGGAATCTCTCTTCGTGCAGTATTTTTGTGAACTTCCTCGATTTCCTGCAGGTGTCACTTAAATTTTTAATTTGTGACCTAAGTCGTTAGCTCTTTTCTTAATAATTCCACCAAATTTCTCCGATGGTGCCTGTATATATTAAGAAAAAGAAAGGAAATATCTTTTCCGACGCAGTTATGGTATAATGTTCTGTGGAAGAATGACTAACCTTTTCAAATTATTTTGCAGCGCAGGAACAACGTCGATTTTCTCGGAAACTTGGGGAACTCAGATCATGCCCCTTCACAACATTACCAAGACTCATAAAAATCCGTGATTCACAGTTCTGATGGTTTCCTTGTAAGAATTAGTCCTGCAGCGCAATGCAGCGTGCGGTCATTTACGTAGGTTTTGTTGACGTGAATTTCCTTGCAGCACTCATATTAATAAATGATTTCTGTGTTCAGTATATTTTAAAACATTTAGTGGAAAATAAAAACTCCCAGGCATGTTTCAAAAGTGCGTTGCCACACATTCATAGGGCACACGAACCGTGGTGTTAAAACCAAACTTAGTGGTGATGAAAACTCTGCCTTTTCCTGATGTGGCAAACGATCGTATCGTAAACATTTATTCGCCTAGAACAGAGATATATTGGAGTTGCTTTTCTCGGCTGTGTAGCTTAGGTTCGTTGCACATACTTATGCACATATCAAGACGTAATTCGACTCGGAGTAAATCTTTGAATGCTGGTGGGCAAGAGATTTTCAGCTCTCGTATCTGGCTGTCGAGGTGAGTAGAGGAGATGTTGCAAGGTTCTTGGTAACAAATATCCTGGATTAAACTCAAACCTCTTCGCAGTGTCTCGTTCCATCTCTCTTTCGTCATGAACACCACCAACACAACACTGAAAGTTGAATTTCGCTGACGACACCTTAATTCAATATACAAGCTTAACAGATATCTTTTGTTTAAAAAATATCTCAGTGTACGTGTTGAATGAAAAGGTTTAAACTTACCTATGGTTTCTTTAACCTGACCAGACACAGTTACAGTGGAGCAGGAACAACATACTCCAAAAAAATATTAGCAATTTCTGTCCATACTTCTGATTCAGTCGCATACATATGACAAATCAGACTGCGAACTATTATAATTGCCAACACAAATAACAATAAAATAATGATTGTGTTAATAATCTTAATAACGATAATTATGGAGAGTATTAATAATACAGATGCTACTTACTCATTTGCTTAGCACATCTGAAGCTGTGTTTAGTATCACCAGAAGCACAAGCTATACTGAAAGAGAAGACTGAAAATGACACTGACCATAGCTGTTAAGAAACAACACACATTCAATAGAAGACTCTGTGACAAGCCAAAGGAAAAAGTGGTGAAACTGACTAGAGTGAGCTGCAGACAGATTTAGGGAGGAGGTATTCTGATGGAAGATGGATCATTAGCTACATCATGAAATTTGAAAATATTTAATTACTCTAATGTTACGCGGACGATCATTCCAAAGTTAGGTTCGTGTGTGAATTTAGTGCCACATTCCACCGTGCAATATTGTTTTATTCTGTGTCACTATTTTGTAGTTATTATTCTGTGAGTGCAGGACCTATGTGCTGGGGACAAAAGCTTTGCGTTTCTCAAGATGGTACATTTCACTACCTTTGTAGTTTAAGGCTCTTTTTGTCGTCACCAGGCAGCCAGTGAAACTCATTAGGAGGGGGGTGCCGCTGCAGGGAGATGAGCAGTCTTTCACAGAACTGAGGATACTGCCTACATCGTGTTACTGTGGACGTGCAGTGGAACCAATGTGTCATGCCATTACCGCCATCTGTGACTCTGACATTTTTGTCTCTACCCCACAGAGACTGAGGCAGTGTGTCTCCATTAGGTAAGCATGAGAAAAACGGTTGCTTTCGCTACAAAATTTTGTCTATCAAATCGAGCTCAATCACCTCACTAACGCGCTTGCCCTGAATGGCCCCACCACTCGAGAAGATACTGCTCCAGTCTGGTACCAAGTTCGTGTCTGATAATGTACCTTTTGCACGCCATAAGTGGGAAGATATTACAGTGTCGTCTGTTTATTCGTGAAATAAACTATATTATCGTCTGTAACATTGGCGGCATCATGGAGTCCTCCACCCCATGCAGAGTGTTTTGAAAGTAGAGTCTGGGGGAACTAAACTTGGATTCCGGGCATGCGCATCTGGGCGGTCATCGATTGGCATTCATATCTGAGAGCCGTCATTGAGAGGGAAACGTCTCTGGTCGCCCACTGTTGCTGACTAGTGCACACCAGCTGATTTGGATAAATGTAAGTACAGCAATTTTGTAGCTAAATTCCAATCAGTTTGTTGCTTACTTACTTCGTCACAACTTACACTGCTTAATTTGGTTACACACCTTCCGGTCACATTAATGAGACCAGTGCCTAAGTTCGACGTCAGGTTCAGTAACCACTCACAGACGACAGGTGACAGTATTAGCAGTGGAGCATACATAAAAACTATCGGTGAGAGATGGAAAACGTAATGTGAAAAATGAGTGATTTATCTGATGTACAAAAGAACATGATCATTGGCTTTTGGGCCAAGGGTAGAAACATTACTGAAATGACTAAGTTTGTAGATCGGACATGTGTCGCCATGGTTAAAGTATACAGTGCTTTGCAAAGTGGCTCTAGCCAAGACGAGTGCCGATTCAACTGTGGTGCACCATGGGTCTTAGATGATAGGGGTGATCGACGGCTGTGGAGACATGTAAGCGTGAATAGACATTCAAATTTTGGGCCACTGCCCGTGATGATGGACCAAGGGGCTACCAACAATGTCTTCTTAAAAACCTTTCACATACGTCTCTTTATGTGGGCTTCCACAGTAGGCCCCTGGCCCAAGCACCCACTGTAACACCTACAACGCCTCTCGGTGTTAATAAACCAAAGTAGCTCCCATGCCCTCGAAATATAAATTTATAAAATGTCCCAAACCCCTCCACAAGTAGTAATGCACGAAATAGAAATAAGAGACAAATAGGGGGAAATCTATAGTAGAAAATAATAGAAAAAGAAAAGAATTTTAATCATAAATTATGGAAGCATGGGAGGGGGCAAAAATATAGACATGGTTAAATTATTAGTTATTCTTATATACGAGAAAGTCAATATTATAGTCACAAAACGTAGGTCTTGAACACCAAAGATAGTGTTTACTAAAGTATAAATAGACATACAATGCCTTTATGATACTCCAGTCTCTATCCTCTAGGCTGCTCGAAGTCAATTAGTACGTACAGCTTTAGGAAGCAACAATAGGAGCTTTATTAAACCAGAGCGCAAGAATAAATGGCGACGAGATTGTTTTTTGGGAAGCATTAATTTCAGATCAGAATTAGAACTTTTGTCATATTGGAGGAACCGGGAGGTGATCAATAATCCCTCTGACTTTAACGTCACTTCGTGTGAAGATTTAAATATTTTACCGAATTAACGACTTTTGGACAGATTCTGACTTTGTATTGTGATAGTGGAAAAGCTTTACTTCACGCGACTAGTAATCAAAGTTCGTGACAGTTTATGGATATTAAACGGGAACAATCTTTTTATCGAAAGTGACAGAACATTGTTTAGTATCTCTGATATTAACGGGATTTCAGATTAGATATTTATTCAAAGAACCCCTTTCAATGCGATCGTGTGAATGAATTGATTTATTAATAATTATTGTGAGATAACATAACGTGTTAATTTGAAATTGACTATTTGTCTTGAACTTTACTTCGATTTAGGTTCATAAATAATTAGTTACTTGATTTTTACCAAGAATAAACTGCTGACTAGTAACTGAAACAAGTGAACGAGAATCTATTGAAAACACTAGTATTAATTAAGTTATGGTTTTTTCCTTCAGAACTGGGAAGACAATACGTGTAGTGACTCACTGGGGTTAATTGAAGAACTAGCCGGGATAAAACAAAACCCCTCAGAACCAGTCAATGTATAGATATATTAACATTCCTACTTTCATGCAAGATACGGAAGTCGGGATAGAAAAAAAGGGTCGTTACACCACACTGACTGCTGTTCATGGGCGATGGAGGCCAACATTTTCACCCCTACACTGCAACTGTCCATTCACTGAAAGGCAACAGGTGGCCTTTTCAGGTAAACCACGTTTTATGCTCCATCTAACAGATGGCCGTTGAGGTGTATGGCCATGCGACAATCGTTGAATGGTCCAGGCAGGAAGACAGAACGTTATGGTCTGAAGAATGTTTTCGTGGCATTACATTGGTGATCTCGTCATTCTGGAAGGCACGATGAATGAACACAAGTACGTATCTATTTCTGGGACCATTTCTACCCCCACCTAAAGTTTGCTTTATCCTTAGGGCGATGGCCTCTACCAGTAGGACAATGCAACATGTCACAGAGCTCGTACTGTACATGCATTCTTTGAAGGACACAGAGATGACGTTACCGTACTTCCCTTACCTCTAAACGCCCTGGAGTTAAGCCCTATCGAGACTATTTTGGCTATTCACGACATGGGAGCCTAGCACAGCTGATGATGGCACTGTAGTCGGCATGCCTCCACATCCTCTTGGCATCTTTCAGAACTTCATTTACTTTATTCCTGCACGTCACGCTTTTGTCGGTGGGTCACATTAATGTGACTGGGCTGTGTAATTTGAGGCATATTGTTGTTCTGTTAACTCGGATTTCGTATTTCGTCAGCTGAGAAGATGAGTAGAAAGAAGGTGGTAGAAGCGCAACTCTTCCCCAAATTGCTGCAGATTTCAATGCTGGGCCATCAACAAGTGTCAGCGTGTGAACCTTTCAACGGAATATCATCGATATGGGCTTTCGCAGCTGAATAAGTGCACGTCACAAAGCTTTACGCTTCGCACGGGCCCGTCGACACCGACAATGGACTGTTGATGACTGGAAGCTTGTTGCCTGATCGGACGAGTCTCGTTTCAAATTGTATGGAGTGGATGGACATGCACGGGTATGGAGACAACCTCACGAATCCATGGACTGTGAATGTCAGCAGGATACTGTGCAAGCTGGTGGAGGCTCTCTAATGGTTTAGGACGTGTGCAGCTGGTGTGATATGGGACCTCTGATACGTCTAGATACAACTCAGACAGGTGGCACGTGCGTAAGCATCCAGTCTGATAAGCTGCATCCATTCATGCCGATTGTGCGTTCCGACGGTCTTGGGAAATTCCATTAGGACAATGCGATACCCCACACGTCCAGAATTGCTACAGAGTAGCTCCAGGAGCACTCTTCCGAGTTTAAACACTTTCGCTGGCCAACAAACTCCCCAGACATGAACATTATTGGGCATATCTGGGATGCCTTCCAGAGTGTGTTCAGAAGAGATTTCCATCCCCAACCCGCCTGTATTCTTACGGATTTATGGACAGCCTCACAATATTCATGGTGTCAGTTCCCTCCCGCACCACTTCAGAAATTGTTCGTGTCCATGCCGCGTCGTGTTGCGGCACTTCTCCGTGCTCGCTGGGACCCTACACGATATTTGGCAGGTGTAACAATTTGTTCGGCTCTTCAGAGTACAAAAGGGAGTAAGCAACAAAAAAGCCGTCAAGGTATCTGATATGCATGATGCTAATAACAATATGAAGATGTTTTCTACCTGCAACGTGTCAAATAAAGTCGTTGTTTCATCAGCTGGTGGCTTCTTATTTAGCGTCCAATAAAGCAACTGTGATGTACTTCAGTTGAAAACTAACACTAGATATTCCTTTCGTTCTTGTTGATTGATGATCGTTTTCTACGTTATTACTTTTCATTGTTTAAACTGTTCAGGAATTCGTGAAAACATACCGCGTAACCGTACTTGGTTATCATGTAACAATAAAGTACAGTCCGTTCATGTGTCAAGAAAACTAGTCGAGACGCGCTACGCGATCGATTGTTTGTGGTACTGTGCCGATTGGTACGTGCGGTGAGAGATGTTTCAGAACGTTCGGTGACACAGCAGCACCATCACCCCACCTGTGCCTTTGCGCGGCCTGTCGCGGAAGTGGTGCGCCTCCGAGCTAAACAAGGTTACTACCGCGGCGGAGCAACAGCAGGTGCCGGGCGCCAGGCGCTGGTTCGGCTTCACTGCGAAGCACTCCGTGCAGCAGCGGCAGAGGCGGGTTTTAATGCCATTAGCTGCGCCGTCGCCGGCGACACGCGTCGGGGGAACCCCCGAACCGCTGTCCTCCTCGCTGCCGCCCTGCTCTCTGCTCTCTTGATAGTTTTACGTCGTCTCCCCGTCACTGCGGCGCCTACTCTCCCCCGGCCTGTACACCAGCGCAAACACAGTTTCTTCTCAGGCGACCATTCTCATCGCTGTCACGAAAAAAAAAAAGTAGGATGGGGGTGGATGGGGGGGAAAAGAGATCCTACAAGGGACGAAAGCTCCGCCGTTGCCACCGCTGCCGCCGCTGCGTTTTCATTTAGATAAAATCTCTGGACAAACTTTGACGCAACTTGTATTCAAATACGCCTTCTTTGATGTCTCTTTCTCCATTTTCCAGAAAAGTACATTACACCCTTCTTCACTCTGCAGTGTTGGTGGGCGGAACGGGGAAAAGAGCTCACGAGGTGGTGCCATCGCCCAGCCGCCCTCTCTCTCTCTCTCTCTCTCTCTCTCTCTCTCTTGTACCTGCACTTTTCCCTCTCTACTTCCACCCCTCCCTCGCACAGTTCTACTTCGCCAGTTTCCTTCAATCTACGTGCAAGAAAACTCGATTTGTCGGCAGTGGGGAGGAAAGGTACGGGGCGTGCCTCCTCATGCTGGACTTCAGCCTTCCTCCTTATCACAGTTCTTTTCATTTCTTCTCTGACTATGTCATTTGAATAGCGACGAGGTATGAGCGCTGTAGCTGGGAGGTTTTTCCTCGCCCCATGTACTGCCGCTTTCGTAGGGTTGTTTGCACTAAACGTTGTTGTTGATAAAAGAGGTTCATTATGGTCTTTCGTGCGTATAGAGCCGAACGCCCAGCTATTAGAAGTGCAAGACACATCGATCAGTGAACGTATTCAGTTCTTGCATTTTGTATAGTAGTGCTGCAACGGAATAATGATGCAGGCTGCACCAAATGAAATGCCACACTTTCCCAGAGTGACTCAAAGTACACTAAAGGAGAAGTACCTCATACAGTTGTGAAGTGTGTCCCTCATCGTCTCTGAGATACAAAACTACTTAAATTCATTTCTGTTAGATTACTGACTGCAGTATCTATGTTCTTCAAGCAAGAATAAACTTCTAAATGATTACATACAGCTGCAGGCTTGATTGTAAGTTTATAGTTTCTATTGTGTTGAGGTAGAAATGCAGATTACATTTATTTTAGTATACATTATAGGTTAGCACCACTTAGCCACGTACTTCTGTTGTGACTGAGATCCTCCACATCCCATCCCATCTGTGAGACACCAACTCAACCATAGTCTACATCTGTTGACTGTCCTAGTGCCATTTTCTGACGTACATGTCCTTCAGACTTTACACCACTTATAGCGATCGAAGATACAGTAGTATGTGGCATTACAAGCAGTAGATCTTATACTTAAATTGATCAAAGAACGGAAGGCTTGAAGGACCGCAGAAAGGAGAGTTGGGAGTTTGAATAGGTACCTGACGCATCATCGAGCAGAAGCCGCTCTGATATCCACACAGTGGAATGGGCTCAAAGTGAACCACAGCGTGGCTATATTCACTGAGCCTGGCTGTACTCATTATTTTAAAAATCGTATTTATCTGATGTTTCATGGATTTATTACGTCGTGTTATGCTTTCTAGGCTGTACTTTGCTTTTAATGATTTGAAAGACATTAATTTTTCAGTAATGATAAAAATGATTATGAACAACCTCTCGATTTATGCAACTGAATCTATCGTTGATGGAATAATCTATACTGTACTGACGTTTCTGACGATAAATATATCGTGGACAGTATCTGTGTTTGTTAGTACCACATGAGTTCCGACTATGCTACTGTCACACATGTTCTAACGTGCGGCTATTCCGTTCTGTGGTCGCTTGTGCAAAACCGGACTGTTGGAATGTGTCATGAAACTGTCTGCCTACTTAGTGTCCACTTGTTCTACGCAGATCGTAGCTGTATTTCAGACCATCTGGATGCGATGATGCAACGAATGTAAGATCTGGTTTACTAACTAGACCTTTTGCTCTCAGACAGTTCGTATTCTCAGATAGTACTCGATGAATTTATTACACGAGGGGAAAATTTTCGCTCTTCATTCTTGCGAGTGCTTTCTGTAATTGTGTGACAGTGTTGCTAGAGCAGACGTCGCAAGTGTTTAAACACAGCTGACTGAGAGTATCTGTGGGAGCTGAGGGATCACTCCCAGCGAGCTCTTTCTGTCGTAGTTCTGTGCGTGGAGGAAGAGGTTGCGACGGAACAGCGTTGGACTACAACTGCTCTTTTAATACTTGTAGTGGCAAAGAAAAAACTACACGACCGTGTTTCGTGTTGGATAAGAGAGCGGATTAGGTGGCTGAATGATTTTGAAGCACCGTTGATTCTATGGAAACTGGTGGAAAATCCACAACAGTATATAAATTCCATGAGAATGACAGCGGTGGAGATGGAAGAAATACTCTTTGTAATTGGATCGAAAACTGCCAGTGTGCACCCTATTTGCGTAAATTCATTAGTGTAAAAGACAAGCTGTTTGTGACATTACTATTTCTACCACAAGCTACGTTTATTCTCTTTAATATTTGAAGAAGTAACAAGTACCATGAAATAAACATTACATGAATTTAATATTGTTACCTATTGAAGTTCAAAATCCAAATAGGGCCGATACTTGATAAGTGAACCATTTTCGGACATAAAATTTATTTGATAGTTTTTAAGCGTATTAAGGTGTTACTCTTAAATTTATGAAGGTTTCATCTTCAACGCCCAAGTTAATAATATAATCAATGAACATCATGTCATATAAAATAATAGATACAGCTGCATTACTTAAAGTTTAATCTTCCGAGTCTGAAAACGATTATTTTCACACACAAGTCCACACGTATCTCTAAAACTACACTGCCTCATTCCTTGAATTGTTTATAGTGTGGTGAATTTCTTCTGTAGAGGTGTTAAGAACTGGAGTCATTTCAGCGAGCAAACTTTGCTTCTTATCTCCGTTCTTGTAGTGCAGTGATTGTACACTCCCTAACGCTGCTCTTCCCTCATAGAAACTAATGAAATGCACTACATGGTCCAGGATGCACATTCTGACAGCTTTCTTCATCACTTTGTTTGCTGACCCGTCACTGAAATTCACTCACAGTATCTATCCATCACGGCAGTAGTCTAAATTATCTCGCCAATGTCGGTAAACGTTTAGAGAGCAACTCATTGCATTGTTGATGTGGCGTAGTTGGGTAGCGTTCTAGTTTGTCTTTCATAGTTTTATATTAAAGTGGGATCGAGTATCTTCAGTGATATTTTCTTCTATTTTCGTTTGTTAATTCTATATAACATGTTTCTGATGTTCTTGTATGTTATTTACTGGATGGTAATGTTTAACTCCAGGATTTTAGAAATAGGCTAACTGCTCGTGCTCTTCGTTTAGGAAGTAAAAAGAGGGATTTCTTCACGCAGAAAAAGGCCACAGCTATATGTTACTCCTCAAAACACGCAGTTTAGTGTGTACTTTTATTTTAATGTGTGCCTGAGTACGGCAAAATACGTTACTAAGATTTGGTGATGTACAAACTGTGAAATAAGGCACAGATCTGGGACACAATATGGCCGCTCAACACTCTCTGAGTACTCGCAAGTCTCCCGACAAAGTCAGTATAGTTTTTATTGTCTGAGAGCAGTGTTGAGTCTGCTGTTGAGAGATGGAGCTTTTCGACAACACGAGAGATCTTAACTCGTAGATCGCAACTATCCGAGGTCTTGGCCCACTCACAACGCTGTTTACACGACACGTATTGCTCACAAACGCTGTCAGGGGGAAAACTCTCACGTGTATACCTAGCTTAAATGTTTTTCAACCTGAATTATGTCAAGAGAGTTAAAACGACAAAATTAAAAAATTTTCAAGCCTTTTAAATTCCTTTATTGAGGCACTCGAGTTACTTACCGACACACTATATCCGAGTACTGCTTCAGCCACGTGAAGAATTAACAAGTAAAATGTTTGGGTGCATGTTAAAAAACTCATTCATTGGAAGTAATACATTAAATATCGTGATGCAGAGCAAAATAGGTAAAGGTAATTGAAGTACAGCATTCTAGTCCTAGAAAGGCCAATTGACTCCGACTGACCGCCATGTCATCCTCTTCCAGTGGCATCATCATATGCAGTGTGGAGGTGCGTGTGCTCAGCTAAGGCCCACGATAAAAGACAAACCGCAATGCTTATGTCGCAGCACGTGACACTACAGATCTTAAGAGTGCCAGCAGACACCTCAAGTAGGGAGCAAATAACTATTTCAGACGAATTCAGTAATTTTTACTGTGTGTTTAAATGCCTATAACCTTATTGACATAACAATTTCCTGCGAGCCGTGCATGGAGTCGCGCATTCATGAAGTATTCCCGACATGGATAAGAGTGTGACTTCACAAGTTCGTTGTGGGCCCCGTATTTCTCGTGGCTTCCAGTCAGCACACACCTTTCCCGGTCGTTGTCGGGTTTCTTGACTTTGGAGCCGTTGCTAATCCATCGACTAACTCATAACGTGACCTCAGCAGGCTGAGGGCACCCAGTACCACACCTCGAAAATATCCCTGGCAGTACCGGGAATTGAATCCAGGTGCCCCGCGCGGCAGTCAGCAACATTCACTGCTTAGCTACGGAGGCTGACAGGACAAACGACGGTGACTGTTCATTAGTTCGTTGTTGAAAGAAGCTGATCAGTGTAATTCGTATTTTTTTCCGAAAATGTATTTCTGTGGCATGTTTATCTCAGATAACACTGTGCTTGTAACAGTTTTCTTTTTGTGCTTCTGAATCGGATTACGTTGTAGAGTGATCTGTAACTGGTGTGCAACAGCTCCACAAAGCTTTACAGGTTTCTTTCACCGACACGCCATGTCTGTGAAAGGTATTCTCGTATGGTATACATAAAAAAATTTCATATATGAAATTCGTCACTCGGATCATATTAGCCTCTTCTTTTGTGACCCAACTTACCGTCAAGTGCTTTGCTTGCTGTTTTCATTTCGGATGAGGTTAAATGCTCCGGCAGTGAACAACCTACAGCTAGTTTAGAGAGTCACCCTAATTAAATGGAAAAAGTTTCGTTTGGAAAAGTATTCCCGCAATCTACTGCAAAGCCAAGCCGCAGAATCCACGAGCAAACAGTGACAGTATTCGAATGTCAATCCCCCCCTCTCGTTCCTTTTGTCGCAACTTCGTCAAAGGGTTCACGGTGGCCGTACAGCGCCCCCAAACATGAGAACCCCGGAGGCTGATGTTCGGCGTTTGACGGAGCACCCTTTGTGCGTATTAGGACTGCGATTCCCCGTTGCCAAACTGCGAGCTGCTTTTCAGAGATAAAACGCCACTTGAGGTATGGACTGCGAGGTCGTCCGTTAGCGGGTACGGGGTATGGACGGGAGCTCCAGGGACGCCTGTGGAATTTATTCGCACGGTATGAGCGTCAAATGTAGTAGATGTTTGAACAACACTGAGCAAGCTCTTCTGGAAAGAGGTGAGCGCACAAAGTCAATTTTCTACAGTCATAGCGCTGTCTGGCGTGTTTTTTCATTATATTCAACTGTGCCACACACGAACTCGGTATACAGATTGCAGATCTGTAATTTGTAATCCAAGAATATTATTTTACGCACCAGGGGGTGCAGGTTGAGGCTGACCTGTTGCATAGTCGAACTGTAGTGAGGACGCAGAATTTAGGTCGGATGGAGGGTCATCGACAAATCTAAAAGCAACTACAGGTGTGCTCTAAGGAAGGGAGTTGGGACCATTTCCATTTCTGTTGCGTTTTGATGGACTTAAAGGTAATCTTAAGAGAAATTTTATAATTTTTGCAGATGATGTATTTATTTATAATTAAGTATTGCCCAAAAAGAGCTGCACATATATTCGATCACATCTTCATGGGACTTCAAAGTGGTGCAAATACTTGCTATTCACTTCAGGTGTTCAGAATTGTAAAGTTGTACACTTCACAAAATGTAAAACATAGTCATATTGAAAGAGTCCTGTTGCCACCTTTCATTAGTCCGGGAGCCCACTTTTACTAGCATTTCTCTTTATTTTACTTGTTTCTCTTTTTTCATAACTCTCAAAGTGGTGTATTGAATGAATGTGGTTGATTGTCACGTTGCTAGATGGTGGAGTAGTCTGCTGCAGAAAGTCTATGATAGTCATAGAAATTCAGCAGCAGCTGAAAAGAATAGTCAACTCTCGTAGTGGACAAGTAGGCAAAGAGGTTTGAGCTACTTATGACAAATCTACCTGCGTTACGTTGATGGCGGAAATGGCATCTTTGGGTTTTCCGGGCCAGGCGGAGCGTGGAAGAGGCTGGAGGAAAAAAAACGAGGCAGTCTGCCACCGGTACGGGAAGCGTCCAAAGCTGTGCTCCAGTCGAAGACGGGTGAGTTAGACTGACCGCGTGGCGCGTTGTTACTTGGCGAGAGGAGAGCAGTTAGCTTTTGGTCTCACTTTTCAAGTCAGAAAGATCGCTTTGCCTTGTCGCAGTAATGAATGCAAACTTTGGCAGATTTTTCGTTTAGTAAATTTCTAAAGCAAACTTACATCCGCCGGAAGAGCGCCACACAAAGGTGTCAATAAGAAATAAGCAATCGTTTCTGTATGAATGCCTGTTTGTTTTTAGCTGTGCCTGTATTAGCTTTTATTTTTCTAAATATTAATAGCTTTGCCTTCCTTACTCTATGTATCTTTCGTCCGTGGGGATCCAACCACGTGGTTGAACATTAGAGTTTGTTGGGCTACCGTCATCACTAACTGTCCGATCTCATGTCTGTTTTAAAGAATGTTAACTGTTCATGGTTGCGTGATGTGATATTTTTGCAACGATACCTAGAAATTCCGTCTCCACAAACCACGTGGGCACGCGGGTGTACTGCGAAACGTGTACCGTTTCACAAGTTATTGCGATCGGTTATCAGACAACAGCAGTTGTATGAATGATTCACACCAATGATTTTAGATGTAGATTATAACAGTGAATTGATCGATGCTTTTCTTTAATGTTTTATGAATTTATGTTTTCAGGAATTGTGTACATGCCTCACATCCATATCTTAGGAATAAATGATTTTATCCAAAATTTTCGCTTGTATTCCGAGGTTAAGTTTTTGCGCCTAAGCCACGCACCTCGTAGCTTTCCCGTTAGCACATCCAACGCATTTCCTTACGCACAGATCCAGCGACTAGTTTCCACTTTCATTTTAAAACAAATGCTTTAGATCAAGTCTTATTTTCATGTGTGTAGCTGGGAGCTGATCTTATGCACAGCGTTTATGCATTTTCTATTTTATTTTAAATGTTTGATTCTCCTGAACAGTGCACGGGAAATACTATTAATTACATCGCATCCCCCATGAGCGATATCACAACGTATGCATTTTTATGAGTTTTTGGTCTGTGATCAAATTAATTTATTTTCCGACTCGGCCAAACCTTTGATTAGTGTATGGTTAGAGACGGTGGCGACCCTAAACTTAACGTAATAACCCGTAGAAACAGGTTAGTTACAATATGTGTTGGGTGTTTCACTAATCATGCTACAAACTTCTATAGGTTGTAATAGGGACATACTACATCAAGTTTTACCTAGGAATCCAGGTACGGAAACGTCATCCAACGATGCTAAGACCATGAAAGTTATATGCGCCGACGCATATGAATGTATGTGTATACAGAGTGATCACATGATAATGTTAGGAACTATCTGGTGTGATGGAGAAGGATAAAAGTATGAAATCGATGTAAGGGTTCCTGTACAGGAAACGAAATAGTGGAAAGTTGTATGCGAAAACCGTTCTGATATTGCTAACAGTGGAATACATGTACCGGTATTATTGTTGCTAAAACTGTAGGGTAGGCAGTTTTCAGAGGTGGTAGGGTGGACCAAAACAAGGAAAGAAAGTCCAGTAAACATAGGCTCTAAAATGTGTACCTTAACAGATATGAGCACTTGTTCAATAGATGAAATTTCTTCCGCTGTGGCGAAGATGAACAAGTGCTGAGAGGTATCAGAAATGTTTTCACGTATAACCTTCGACTCCTTCTTTCCTGCTACAGGGACCCGTACTACAGTTAGACCCATTTATCCTTCTCCATCGTCCTAGAAAGTTTGGAAATTTATCACGGAAATAACCTCCATGCAAGATGTTTCCGTAAGAACGTGGAAAAATTTAACAAGACATAGAGGATACAGGGACCCGTACCAAAGTTTGACCCATTTATCCTTCTCCAACGTCCTAGAAAGTTTGGAAATTAATCACGGAAATAACCTCCATGCAAGATGTTTCCGTAAGAACGTGCAAAAATTTAACAAGACATAGAGGATGCTCCACTGAACAATTTGAGGTAGGGAACCTGGGGTCGGAGAAGCCAACTTTAGGAGATAAAAGGAATAAAATCACATTGCTACGTACTTTTTTATTTACATATGTTAGAGTTAATTGCAAATACCATTACTGACACAATGACCGTACCGTTTGTACTGTATCTTACAAAATGTGCTGAAACTGACGGCCATCAACCACAACGCAAGCATTACATCGGCGAACAAGATTCTGACACACCCTGACAAATACCCCCAGAGTGTTTCGAATCACATCACAGGTAGCTACAGTTCTGGCAACTAATTCCATCTCCGTATCCTCTGGGATCTCATACACAAGTGACTTTAGATAGCACCATAGGAAAAATTCGAGGGGATTCGGGTCAGGTGCTCTCGCGGGCCATGGAATAGGACTTACCCTTCCAATCCACTGACCAGGAAATACACCACTGAGGTAGTTGCTGACATCCAAACTGAAGTGAGGCAATGCACCATCATTTTGTATCCACATCCTTTCACGAACACCCAAGGGAAGACCACCTTAAGGACAAGTAAAAGAAACAAAACCTGCATCATGACTTCGTAGGTACCAGGCTCGTCCTCCTTGCTTCCTTACAAAAACTAAATGCTGTACATGTAAACAACCAGCACAGTACGTGTAAACTTTTATGCTTGTTGACTGTAAGCTGTAAAACGATAATGTTAGGTGAAGCGATAGAGTAGTCTACTTCTATATCTTCTTAAGATGGGTTCTCCTAACCCTATTTCAAACTGTAAACGAAGGATTCCGCGGCCGTTGTCACAGTCAACAGTCGACAATGTGGTCAGAAACGAAGAGGAATTTTATTGACCTACTTCAAACGGTTTACTGTAGCATTCTCTATACCCTATTTCAGTTTTGTTCTCTGTTACGGAAACACACTGTACTTACAGATTTTCAGGCAGCGGCACGTATAATTTTTGACGCTATGTAGCGTCGTTAGTTGCCGGCCGCGGTGGCCGAGCGGTTATAGGTGCTTCAATCCGGGACCGCGCGACTGCTAAGTTATAGGGAACTGGTGATCTCAGATGTTAAGTCCCATAGTGCTCAGGGCCATTAGAACCATTTTTTTCCGTCGTTGGTTGATGTTTCCGGAAGTACGTTCCTAGGTAAAACCTAATCTACTAAATCTACTCTACAACCTCTAGAAGTGTGTGTAACACGAACTGTGAAACACTCTGTATGTAGGGTGAAACAGGACTCCACAGGCAAACTTTCAGAGGTTGGCCAGGGATTCCATCAGAGGTATGAGGGACTAGCTGTCTCCGGTGGTTCGTTAAGGGGTAACGATCTAATTATGGTTTATTAACTCTGTTACCACAATTACCAGCGTCTCAGAGAAAATATCTTCACAACAGTTTAAAAGCCTGCAATGTGTAATCGTTGAACAGTACAGCAAAAGGCACTCGGCTTGTTTTGTCGTAGGCGACCACTTACAGCTGACGTAGATATTTTCGTAGCGGGGACAGCTCATTTTTTGCGTAGCTGCGCCGCTGTACATTCAGTGAAACCGCACACGCGATGCAAGTCGGCCGAACCTTCATGGGTAACCCTACCGACAGTTCTGTTCCGTGCCACTGCCAACGCACAAGTAACACTGCCAGAAAACAAAACCCTAGACAGAACTGAGCAGTACTGTATTCAGAGTCAACAAGTTACAGGCGGTATTACCGTTGCCAACAGCAGCTACCCTGAGTGAATGAAAACGGGACGCAGTGCGCATACCTCACCATTATCACTGTTGTGGGCTGCTTTCAGTGCAATCCAGACACAAATCTGACTGCGGTAAGAAACCAGACGAAATGTAATAGCTCTGGAACGAACCGCCGTAAACCACAGGTCCGTAATAGCAAAATAATAAAAAGGATTCCATGAAATACCTCTAGAAGTTTGACGGTGGATCACAGCTAGCCATATTCGTCGTAATCGAGCGGCCAGAAATCCTTATACAGGGTGAGTCACCTAACGTTACCGCTGGATTATTTCGTAAACCACATCAAATACTGACGAACCGATTCCACAGACCGAACGTGAGGAGAGGGGCTAGTGTAACTGTTTAATACAAACCATACAAAAATGCACGGAAGTATGTTTTTAACACAAACCTAGTTTTGTTTGCACATCTGAACATATAAACAAATACGTAATCAGTGCCGTTTGTTGCATTGTAAAATGTTAATTACATCTGGAGATATTGTAACCTAAAGTTGACGCTTGAAACCTCCGACGTTCAGTTGCGTGTTGTAACAAACACGGGCCACGGTCGGCGAGCAGCATCTGCAGGGACATGTTTACGATGACGACCGTGTTTACGAGTGTGGCTGTAGTGCACTGTTGTGGTTTGGTCTTGCTGTCGCAGTCTCCGCATGTAGCTCTTGCTGCTATTGTTATTCTGCATTCGTCTCCGCACGCAGACCAACTGTAATACACCGTGTTACCAGACGTCTGTGATAGTGTAGTGTTGTAGGAACTGTGACCATGGTGTATTCGAACTCTGAGAAGGCGGAGATGATACTCATCTATGGCGAGTGTCGACGAAATGTAGCTGAAGCCTGCAGGGTGTATGCAGAACGGTACCCAAACATAGAACATCCAACGTGCGGCACATTGCAAAACATTTACCGCCAACTGTATGCAACAGGTAGCACGCAAACGGGTCCGTAAAGGGCCCGTCACAGGAGAAGCGGGTGCAGTTGGTGAGTTAGCTGCTGTTGCCATGAACCCATACATGAGTACACGGGACATTGCGAGAGCCGGTGGACTGAGTCAAAGTAGTGTCATGCGCATACTGCACCGTCACCGCTTTCACCTGTTTCATGTGTCGCTACATCAGCAATTACATGGTGATGACTTTAATCATCGAGTGCAATTCTGTCAATGGGCATTAACAGAGAATGCGTTGCAGTTCTACCTGTTTACCGATGAAGCGGGTTTCACAAATCACGGGGCACTGAATCTACGGAACATGCATTACTGGTCCGTGGACAGTCCTCGCTGGCGCAGACAGGTAGAGCGACAGCGACCGTGGACTGTAAATTTATGGTGCGGAATCATTGGCGACCACCTCATTGGTCCTCACTTCATTAAAGGGGCCCAAACAGCTGCAACATACATCGCGTTTCTACAGAATGATCTGCCAACGTTGCTCGAAAATGTCCCGCAGGAAAATGGTCGACGTATGTGGTATCAGCATGATGGTGCACCTGCACATTCCGCAATTAACACTAGGCTGACCCTTGACAGGATGTTCGACGGGCGTTTCATAGGACGTGGAGGACGCATAAATTGGCCAGCCCGTTCTCCTGATCTTACACCTCTAGACTTCTTTCTTTGGGGTACGTTAAAGGAGAATGTGTACCTTGATGTGCCTACAACCACAGAGGAAATGAAACAACGTATTGTGGCAGCCTGCGGTGACATTACACCAGATGTACTGCGGCGTGTACGACATTCATTACGCCAGAGATTGCAATTATGTACAGCAAATGTGGCCACCACATTGAACATCTATTGGCCTGACATGTCGGGACACACTCTATTCCACTCCGTAATTGAAAACGGAAACCATATGTGCACGTGTATCTCACCCCACATGGTAATGTACATGTGTGTCAGTGAAAAAGACCAATAAAAATGTGTTAGCATGTGGACGTAATATGCTGTTCCAGTCTCTTCTGTACCTAAGGTTCATCACCGTTCCCTTTGGATCCCTACGTAATTCGGTGCTCTCTTATACACACGATCTAACAGCTGAGAAGTGATATTCAAGTGTCAACTTTAGGTTACGATATCTCCGGATGTAATTAACATTTTACAATGCAACAAACGGCACTGATTACGTATTTCTTTATATGTTCAGATGTGCTAACAAAACTAACGGGGTTCCACTAAAAAAAAGTAGGTTTGTGTTAAAAAACATACTTCCGTCCATTTTTTTATGGTTTGTATTAACCAATTACACTAGCCCCTCTCCTCAAGTTCGGTCTGTGCAATAGATTCGTTAGTATTTGATGTGGTTTACGAAATATGTTCAGCGGTAATGTTAGGTGACTCACCCCGTATATGCAAAGTCGTCCAATTTCAGTCTTCAGATCGCTCTTTACTTTCAGATAACCGGTTCACAGCCAGCTTCCGATCTTCAGATCATGTGCTACAGGTAAACAGTAACTTGTCGATACGGAAGTGTACTTCTACTGTCACGACACTATATGTTATAGGAGTGAACTTAAAGTCCAGCCTCGATAAGTTACTCCTTAACTGCAACAAATGATCTGAAGATGGGCAGCTGGCCCCATACCAGTTATTTGAAAATAAGGATTGATATGCGAATTGGAATTAGTGTAAGGTGTCAGGCAAATCCAACACCTTCCATGAAAACCCTGACATGATAAGCAAATCCAGTAGTATGTCACATAGCTCCGAATAAATCGTGACATTAAATTAACCAAAGTAATACGTGTAACGAGTGAGCAAATGGAATACCACAGACTAACACAAGAATGCCTAAATGCATGTCGTACCTTTCCACCATGAGGCAGACGCAGTTCCGAGGGGAGAAACGAGGACAGAAGCCGAGAGCAGAACCTTGTTAAGCTAGAAGGCCCTACGATAAGGGACGGAGTGGACACCCACGTCGCTAGCCTACCTCTAAGACTACCACCCGCACGTTTTAGCGTGAGACTTTTTCGCGTCCCTGTTACGTCAAGGACCACCCCTAGCCCATGTTAAAAGCTAGAGCCCTCCAGAAACACAGTATAGATCTTACGATGACACAAAAAGGGCCACTACCACCCGCAAGTTTTAGCGTGAGACTTTTTCGCGTCTCAGGTACGTCAAGGACCACCCCCAGCCCATGTTAAAAGATAGAGCCCTCCAGAAGAACAGTATAGATCTTACGATAACGCTAAAAGGACCACACCAGCTGCAGGTTTTAGCGTGATACTTTTTAGCGTCTCTGTTACGTTGCAAACTTTAAAAACATTGCCCCATCACGAAAAGTATAACGTTTCTCATTGGATAGACAGAATTTTTGTAGGTGGAGCTTAAGGTTAACATTGACACCCTGATTGGTCAGATGAGAACATAGCCAGATAGTTTTTTTAAACTAACTTCGGTAAATTGTAGTAAGGAGAAGTTAGAGGAGAGTTAGTTCCGAGACGGCGAGCTGGATGGCTGGTGCGCCGGCCGCTGTCTCCCTGACGCTGCCTAAACACCGACAAGGTAATGAACGCACGCGATGCCGCATTTTTGAGCGCATAAGGTTTCACTCAGAACTACAGAAGACTCATCTGTTACACCCCCTTTTTTTGCGTAATACTAGTGTGGATCGTTAATTAAAATTCATGGTGTTCACATTTGCCACTTGAAGAAAAGATCTGAAACGCGATGATTTTTCTTTTATATAGTTATTGAGAAGCCACATCAGCCACTGTAATTTACGACAAGTTAGATAAGTAATGAAAGATAATTGAGGGTCACTGTAGACCATTTTTATAGTTTTCTCTTTTGTGAAACTTAAATTTAACCTAGATTATAGATGTGATACGGTATAGGTCATCCTTCGATCGATTGTAGAACTTGGAAACCCATTCAGGGAATATTCGTTCACATTTTTGTTGAACACAGTTGGTTCTTACCATCCTGTATTAAAACATTTCCTTTTATCAATAGTGCAATTTATAAACGATGTTTTGTGAGTAGAATAAAATTTCCAGTGGCAAACTTAACTGCTTTTTCGACGTTATTTTACCAGCTAACTAAAAATAGGAAAGCCTTGAACCCTTTCCTTTAAATTTAGTTAGCATTAAGATTCTTCTACAGAGAGTGCAGTGGAGCTGACGCTGAGATCATTTAGTATTTGGTTATATCATCGCTAGTCTCAATGAACTCTTCTGAATTCTACATGTCATGTGTGGTCTGACGTCTCCTTACCAGCAACAGGTCCAAGTTTCAAACTAGTTAATTCCCTAAAAAGCACGCTCAGAGCGCCGTTGCGCGAAAGTGGTAGGGAGACACGATATAGAACAAACAGACACCACCATGAATGTTTAGATTAGTTTTGTCGATGGACTTTTGGTTGATGCTTTACAGAGGGTGTCCCTTATCTCTGGCGTTCCGGCAGATAACTGCAATTTCATTTTTTCAATGCGTATCTAGAGTGAACGCAAAGAAATGTTACTCATCATGTCTTTCATGCGACACGCAACACCGAAGGAAAGCGTTAGTTTGTATCCCGTTAAAAACAAATAGCTAATTACAATTTTTAAAGTGAAATTTTACATACGAACCTAAATTAGTCTAATACGGTATACGATTTACTGATATGTGTTAACAGTGACACTAACACACGAGAAATAACCAGTACCACAGCAACGACAGTGCTGCCCTGGCCGGAGATAACTGCTCCTATCATGCAGCACGGCTGTTCAGTAGGTGGTGGAGTAACGGTACCGTTCCATTCCTGGGCTTGCCATAAGGATTCAGGCCAGGTTTCTGGTGTATCGTCTGCAGCTCGTGGTCTAGTGGCTAACGTTACTGCCTTTTGATCCCGGGGTCCTGGCTTCGATTCCCCACTGGGTTGGGGATTTTCTCTGCTTGGGGACTGGGTGTTTGTGTTGTCCTCATCATTTCCTCGTCATCATCATTCGTGACAGTGGTTGGATTGGACTGTGTAAAAATCGGACTGTGTGAAAATTGGGACTTTGTACGGGCGCAGATGACCACGCAGCTGAGCGCCCCACAAACCAAACATCATCTGGTGTCCGTGATCTGCTTCGAGAGAGTTCGGGCTAGTTCCTAGAAGTAAATACGTACTGTGTGTATGAACAAGGGCAGAGGCCAGAGGAATGCACAGAACACTTACGAAACGGGTAGTCATAAAATTTCATTTACCTCGAAAAATTACATGAGCATGACCATGAAACTGGTATTGGTGCTTCTCTACATATTCTTCTTTCTGTGTGACTCTTTTTCCGATGGATGACTTGGCGAAGACCTTAGTTGTAAGAATCTGCATATACACCACTTCACTTCGTCATCATGCTATAAATGCCTATTTATCTGATTAAGTAGAAACAACATACTTCATACGTCACATTTTGAATTTCAGAACCTCTTCTTGACTCAGTATGCTATTTATACATTCATCAACCAAATAGTAAGTCTTTAATAATAAAATATTGCCAGCTGGAATTTTCTTGTGTTTTTCCAAGGCGTTTGAGTGTGTAAATCATGCTACAGTCTTCGCAAAACTCTAGTTTTATTGGACTGATGGCTTTCCACACAACTGGTTTGAATCATAATTAAGAAATATAATACAAATAGTCATATTGCAAAATTAAAAGCCCCACAGGGCTCAAATTTGGGTCCACTCCTACTCCTTACAGATGTGAATCCCCTTCCACTTAATTTCCTACAAGGGGAACTAACACTTTCTGCAGATCATAACAGCCTTATAACAAATACCACAGGAGAGAAAGCAACAGAAGGGTCAGTTAATAACGTTTTTCATAGAATTTGTAACTTGTTCTCTGAAACTCAACTCTCCATAACTTTGAGAAAACAGACTGTATTTATTTCTGTACATCAAATAGTCATACCAACAGCTGCTGTAGCACACTAAAAGGAGACAGTAATCAGGGTAGAATGCTCCAAATCTTTGGGTGTGCAGTTGAACTCGAAAAAACATATTAAAGTGCTTTTCAAACAATTGTGAAGTTCAGCTACTTTCGCTGTTCGTATAATCACTAACCTTGGGAAGAAACGAATCAATCCCCTAATATATTTTGCTTACCTCCACTCAATTCTGCCCTATGGAATAATTTTCTAGTGTAACTCGTATCCTAGAAAGAAGATACTCTGCACAAAAGTGAACGGTAAGAATAGTATTTGGTATTTACCCACGTTCGTCGAGTGTTAGATTCATTGAAAAAGATGCTAGCCATAGGCTGTAAAATGAAAACCGCTGAAGGGATCGTAATGCGATTACCTTACTGAAGAGTGTTTGGTCCCAGTTTGACCACTTAAGCATAAGATGGCCAGTAGAAGGACGTGGGAACACACCCACGTGACGACAGAGCGAGACGTGCACGGGTCGGCCATCCTATGTGACCAGACATGTTGGAAACGGAGAAATGTAGCCTTCAAAAGAAGAAAACCGGAAGAAGTCCGGGGAACGGGCCGGCTTCAATGACTTAGTGGTTCTAGGCACTGGAGTCTGAAACCGCGCGACCGCTACGGTCGCTGGTTCGAATCCTGCCTCGGACGTGGATGTGTGTGATGTCCTTAGGTTAGTTAGGTTTAAGTAGTTCTAAGTTCTAAGGGACTGATGACCTCAGATGTTAAGTCCCATAGTGCTCAGAGCCATTTGAGCGGAGAACGGAAATTCATTAAAGAACGGCAAAAGTGTACGAAGAGCATTGCATATCCTCTACGATGGTCAAGGCGCGGCACAAGAGATTCAAGGAGTGACGGATGTTGTTGGACGATAAGCCACGATCTGGAAAGCCACACCGCATTACTCACCAGGTGAATTCCCACATTTTTGTACACCTACGAGTACCGCTGAAATCATTGCCCCAGTGGTGAAATTGATGCTGGAACTCAGGAAAGGGGCAGCTATTGACAGAGCTTGCGACCCAGTTTAAACAGAACACATATATTATAAACATATAAACATAAAATTTTCAAATTTAACCAGTAAAAGAAATACTGATACACTTATTCCATAATCACAGCTGGATGTAAACTCTGAATATACAGTCAACGTTCATAGTTAGAAAACCATGAAAGATGGCAGTTACAATTGTCTACGATCCCACATGTGTCATGGCGTCACATCGTCTAAGCAAATTTCTGCAACAGATAGGTTTACATGAGCACACAAAGCTTAGGATGATTACGAGTCACATTCATGAAAATGCTGTGTGCTTAAGCACATAACTCACAATCACACTATACTCGGATGTCCACGTGACGACATGCATTTCGACTGAAAATGATCCCTTAAATGAAGCAAAATATTTTTTTATGATCCACAGCTGAGGTTTACCTTAGCACAGTCTCATAAACTTACATTCAGAGATGTTGTTGTTGTTGTTGTCTTCAGTCCTGAGACTGGTTTGATGCAGCTCTCCATGCTACTCTATCCTGTGCAAGATTCTTCATCTCCCAGTACCTACTGCAACCTACATCCTTCTGGATCTGCTTAGTGTATTCATCTCTTGGTCTCCCTCTACGATTTTTACCCTGCACGCTGCCCTCCAATACTAAATTGGTGATCCCTTGATGCCTCAGAACTTGTCCTACCAACCGATCCCTTCTTCTGGTCAAGTTGTGCCACAAACTTCTCTTCTCCCCAATCCTATTCAATACTTCCTCATTAGTTATGTGATCTACCCATCTAATCTTCAGCATTCTTCTGTAGCACCACATTTCGAAAGCTTCTATTCTCTTCTTGTCCAAACTATTTATCGTCCATGTTTCACTTCCATACATGGCTACACTCCATACAAATACTTTCAGAAATGACTTCCTGACACTTAAATCTATACTCGATGTTAACAAATTTCTCTTCTTCAGAAACGCTTTCCTTTCCATTGCCAGTCTACATTTTATATCCTCTCTACTTCGACCATCATCAGTTATTTTGCTCCCCAAATAGCAAAACTCCTTTACCAGTTTAAGAGTCTCATTTCCTAATCTAATTCCCTCAGCATCACCCGACTTAATTCGACTACATTCCATTAACATTCAGAGATAGAAACTAGAAAATAGTGGACAGCTTAGAATTGACTAATGCAATTAGGTCTTGCATAAGAGGCAAGTTTGTAGCAGCACACTGATTTCCACTCCTCACAGTGGTCGATGTTTATATACATATATAGCAACGTGAACGTCGTAAAATAGACAACATCTTTAGTAATACAGAAGTTCGAGAAGGATTAAATTAAGTGTATCAAGGCAATACCTTCAGTAATTGTCTTCTCGAACCTCATTGCTGATAGAGTGGCTTATTTAGCTAAATGTCACCACATTCCATTCCATTGGTTCCATCATGGCATGACATTTTAATACATACCAAAACCATAGTAAAACACTTGGTCTGAAACGGAGTAAAAACCAGCACATTAAGGAGAGTCCAATGCTACAGCTTTACTGGACTTTGACACTTCCGGGAAACACACTTTTGCAACACCTCAGAGGTCACTCTTCACAAAAGCTTCTGGTTTACGCTTACTGCACAAGCTGTAAAATAGTTTTACTACGGAGCACCACCGGAGTACAGACACTTCCACAGAATATCCACAGAACAATCTTCTGCCAGGAAACCTGTTAAAATCAGATCTGACGCAAGGCACACCCTGACGCGATAGTCACAACGTGTCCTCCGATTCCGGTTCGCAGATCTCACCTCTCTTTCCCAGCTTCGCGCTCGTTAGATAAACACCTCGTTCGTCAACGAAGCACGATGACTCGCAGGAGAAAGTAGTGCCAACCCCAAATGTCGAGCCAACCACGCCGCAGTTGAGAGTCGGAATTCGCAACGGATGTCCACTGCTCTGCGTCCACTTCCCGAACAGCGCTTTTCTTCTGCTGTCAGGAACCGCATTACACTTCTTTTCTCTTTCTGTGTAGCTTTCACTTCTTGCTTTCAGTACTAGTGAGTGCAGCGAAGGGTCGATGCGTGCAGGTGCTCGCCTTATCGTCACGCATATGTGCGGCCGTGTCCCTCTAACGGTGAGTTAGGGACCCAGGCTCTCTTAAAGTGACCACGGCTTCTTCGCCTTATCGTCACGCATATGTGCGCCCGTGTCCCTCTAACGGTGAGTTAGGGACCCAGGCGCTCTTAAAGTGACCACGGCTTCTTCGCCTTATCGTCACGCATATGTGCGCCCGTGTCCCTCTAACGGTGAGTTAGGGACCTAGGCGCTCTTAAAGTGACCACGGCTTCTTCACCTTATCGTCACGCATATGTGCGCCCGTGTCCCTCTAACGGTGAGTTAGGGACGTAGGCGCTCTTAAGGTGACCACGGCTTCTTCGCCTTATCGTCACGCATATGTGCGCCCGTGTCCCTCTAACGGGACGTTAGGCGCTCTTAAAGTGACCACGGCTTCTTCTGTAGGCAGTGTCGCTACGATCCCTTGAGCGGTTTTCGTTTGACAGCCCTCTGCTGAGTTTATTCTGAATGAACCTAACAGGCACCTCTTACAGGAGTTAAGCATTTTAAGGAGTAGGAGATTAGTGTTTAACGTCCCGTAGACAACGAGGTCGTTAGAGACGGGGCACAAGCTCGGATTAGGGAAGGATGAGGAAGGAAACCGGCCGTGCCCTTTGTAAGGAACCATCCCGGCATTTGCCTCAAACGATTTAGGGAAGTCACGGAAAACCTAAATCAGAAATTCCAGAGATGTATTTTAACCGACGTTCTCCCGAATGCGAATCTAGTGTGCTAACCACTGCGCCACTTCGCTCGATGTTAGGCATTTTAACTTTCCATCACAAGATATACCAGAGCGTTCGGACACTCCCGTTACAAACTTCTTGGAGTTGTGGAGGGGACTGAGTATATAATATTTGGAATTGGGGTCCATTTCCGGAAACGTACCGTTTCCGTATTACAACCATTTCAAAACATGTTGGTAAGGCGACGACTTTTACAAGTAATTAATAAGGCGTGACCCAGTACATCACTTGCTTTATAATTTCATTCATTATCAGCCATAGAAATAGCTCCTGTACTCATTGACGGGTTCTCTTGAGCCTGATGCAGTTGGTTAGTTGGTTGATTTGGGGCAGGGGACCAGACTATGAGGTCATCAGTCCCATCGAATTAGGGAAGGATGGGAAAGATCGTCGGGCCATGCCCTATCAAAGGGACCATCGCGGTATTTGACTGAAGCGATTTAGGTAAATCATGGAAAACCTAAATCAGGATGGCAAGACCGCGTTTCAACCGTCATCCTCCAGAACGCACGTCCAGAGTGCCAACCATAGTGCCACCTCACTTGGTCGTGGCGCAGTACGGCCTCTTCCAATTCACGTGTGCGGCGTCTCCTTGGAGAATCACAGTCCCGCCTGCTGACGGTGTAGGTACCACTTCTCGAAGGCGCTGCGTAATTGTGGCGAAAAGGCTATGAGACTGAGTTGGTCGCTGTGGAAAACGATCTTGATAAAGGCGTCGATCAGCACTTCCATTACTGTGAGATTCGCCATTCAGAAGGATCGTGTCGGTGTGTTCTGCAAACCTGTACCCAACCATGTTGCTCTAATACCCACTGACTCGTGGATGCGGCTCGAATCAGATCAGAAGATAGGATGGACGTCAAATGACATCAGCCTATCCGATGTAAGCGCCCCCACCATGACTACCCTGTTGCTTACCTACCTAGCAAACATGTTTTCAAATGGCTGTAGCACGGAAACGGTGCGTTTTCGGACATGGGCTTCTGTTCGAAATGTTGTCTACTCACTCCATGTACAACTCCTAGAAGTCTGTAACGGGAATTTTCGAACATGCTGTATATTCGCTAATGAAATTCTTCCCGTTACGGTCGCAGGTTCGAATCCTGCCTCGGGCATGGATGTGTGTGATGTCCGTAGGTTAGTTAGGTTTAAGTAGTTCTAAGTTCTAGGGTCTTATGACCACAGCAGTTGAGTCCCATAGTGCTCAGAGCCATTTGAATCATGAAATTCTTCACCAATAATCCATCAGAATTTCAGTAGAGGAGAAAAGGACCTTTATTATTTGTTATTAATTCTCCAAGTGGGCCAATGAGGAGTTCAAGAAACAGCAACAAAAATTTTTGATCGTTTGCCCAATGACGTGAAAAGTCTGACAGTTAGCAAAGATAATTTTGAAACTAACCTGAAATAATTTCTCCTGGACAACTCGTTCTATTTTGTGGACGATTTTTTTCTAAAAAATGATTGCCTGTAAAAAGAAAAAAATGAGAACCCAGTTGGATGAGTGGAAGTAGTAAACAATACACTGCTTGATAACTGATAAAGAACAACTGATACTTTCTAAGGAACAACTGCCATTAGCAATGAAACAATGAACAATTGCTACGGAGCACCCGACCAATGATACTAAAAGGAAATGTAGAGGGCGGGACGTGTTAACTGCAGCGAAGCGTGTGTACGAAAGCCATGTATACATTCGACAGTTCATGCAGTACGGTGTTTGACGAGGGTTGTTCTTGAACCGCATAGTGTTACATTCCGCGTGGGACGGCAAAATATCTGCAAGACAGCATTCGAGTGCTTGCGGTCGTGAACGAGCATCTGGACTGCTCGGAGCCTGTCCAAGAATAACTACCGTGACCACGGTAATGGGCGTGTCCAAAAATATCATCTTGCCACTCAAAAAATCCATTGGATGTGCAAATGCTATGCGATAGCATGCCGGTAGTCGTAGATGAACTACCACACCGCAACTGGATAGATACATAGCACTAGTGGCGAAAGCGAACAGACATCTCACTCCTAGGCCGATGTCTGCAGACGTTGCAACTGCTACTACTACACGTGTCTCTGCCAAAACCGTTTTGCAGCGATTAAATCAAGCTGGTTCGTAAGCTCGGGAGATTCTTAAATGCATCCCATTTAAACCAAGACATCATCAACAAAGAGTTGGTTGGTATAGAGCACAAGTGCCTGGAGTCAGTAAGAGTGGTCCAGAGAGATGTTCTCCACCGAATCCTGCTTCACTGTGGCAAGTCATCTGGACACTAGTAAATGCGGAGAGAGGGGGGGAACACGCTACTTACCACAGAATGTTCGTCAACGTCATCGGTATGGCATAGGCGTTATGGTGTGGGCAGGCAGTGTGCACAATGGCTGAACACCGCTGCTTATGTTTGCGCGAGGTACCGTTGCAGCACAGCGGAAATGCAGGATGGTTATTCTGGGTCATGTCTATCTGTTTAGGAGTGCGTTAGGTCCCGCCGTTTTGTTTATGGACGACAGTGCTCGCCCACACAGGAGCACTAAGGTGTCAGACACACTGGAAAGTGAAGATACTGAACGTATGGCAAGGTCTCCAGTCACCCTGGGATGATCTTGGCAGCCGTGTTTCTCAACGAACACCCCGTACCCGAACCGTACAAGAACTGGAAACAGCTCTGAGAGAGGTGTGGGATAGTATCCTCCAAGGACTTCGCAAGAGTTTGCTAACCAGCTTGAATAGTATGTGTAAATCATGAATCAGTGCCCGAGGAGAGTACATTTCTTCCTGAGATTACGATGTCGACCTTTATGTTGGGTGTCTGACCTGTGTGAAACATTAGTTTATGTGTATTATCGTGCATTACCGTGTGGTGAAATCCGTACAATTGTTCGTTTAAATATACCAAAACACATCTCTATTACATATGTACTGTGCTTTATATCATCTACCATTTCCTGTGGTTATTCATATGCAACACTGTCTTTGTTCCTAAGCAACTGTCAATCGGTGTATGTTCATTAACGTTAACGCTAATCGTGTATCAATGTGCTGTAAACTGACCATCATTTCGATAAAAGATCCGTGCAAGTGATCTGTGGCATGTGTGTCTAACTAACTACCGATGGAAGGGGACGAAGTCATTGGGGCCAAAGGAGTAGAATTCGGGAGGTGAGGCAAAACTCGCTAGTCCAGAGTAGCAGCGCGTTTAACTGGTACCTTGCTGCGGAGCAGAGACACTCCCTTGGACAGCCTCCCGGGACCCTTCATCTTGATGACCTCCAGTAACCTAGTAACAAGCTTTCGGTACTATTTTTCGATCATGGTCTGCTGCTTACTAGGGCAATCGGTAGGTGCCACACCGTGGCAGCCCCTAAGCGACAGCCAACATCACTTTCGCTCTTTTCGGTGGTGGTGAATTCACGTGTTTTCGTTGTTTGTTTTGCTCCTTTTATTCGGGGTCGTAGCGATGTTCCCACCACTCGCCATTTGTTTATTGTGAATAGACAACTAGGTAAGTCTTCTGGATTGACGTGATACATTTGCGAGAGTTCCGCGTTGCCTCGGATAAGCAGGCTCTCTCAATTGATATGAGCAGTTGCGAAACTCAGCGCTCGGTGGTCCGTGTTTGCTGTTTCAAGATTTCTGCCATATACAGAGAAAGCGGAAATCATCATCAGCTCGGTCACAACGTGGACGAAAGTGTGTGCTGAGTGACCGTGACAGAAGGTCATTGAAGAGGATTATGCCGAAACATAAGAGGACGAGAGCTGCAAAGATCACTGCAGACTGAATGTCGCATTCGCGAACCCTGCCAGCACCAAATCAGCACTAAGAAAGCTCGATAAGCAGAAAGTTGCATGGTGAGTTGAATTCCAAAACCACTTATCAGTGATACAAACGCCTGTAACAGGAAAACGAGGCTGCGAAGCCGTAAAACCTGGACTATCGAGCGATGGAAAAATTTGATCGGATCGGACTCTCTTCACACTGTTTCGAACTTCTGGCCGAGATTGCCTGCCAAGAATGAGACATGGTGGCGGTTCGGTGAGGATTTGGCAGTCATATCGTGAATTGGTGGACAGGATGGACAGCAATCTGCGGTTGTTTGCTGATGGTGCTGTTCTGTACAGTAAGGTGTCGAAGTTGAGTGACTGGAGAAAGATACAGGACGAAATAGACAAATTTTCCTGTTTGTGTGATGAATTGCAGTCATCTCTCAATGTGGAAAAACATAAATTAATGCTGATGAGCAGGAAGAACGAACCTGTGATATTCGGATACAGTACTACTAGCGTCCTCCTTGATACAGTCAAGTCGTTTAAATATCTCAGCGTAGTGTTGTTACACGATATGAAGTGGAACGAGCACGTGAGAGCTGTGGTAGGGAAGGTAAATGGTCGACTTCAGTTTGTTGGGAGAATTTTAGGAAAGAGTCATTCACCTGTAAAGAAGACCGCATGTAGGACGCTGGCGTGACTTATTCTTGACTAATGCTCGAGTGTTTTGGATCCGCACCAGGTTGGACTGAAGGAAGACATCGAAGCAGTTCTTACGCGGGCTGATAGATTTGTTCCGGTAGGTTCCAACAACTCGTAAGTGTTACGGATATGCTTCGCGAATTCAAATGTGAATCCCTGGAGAGACGGCTACGTTCTTTCGAGGAACGCTATTGAGACAATTTAGAGAACCGGCATTTGAAGCTGAATACCGAACGATTTTACTGCCGTCAACATATAGTGCGTTGAAGGACCACGAAAATGAGATTCGAGAAACTAAGGCTCATACGGAGGGATGTAGACAGTTGTTCCCCCTCGCACTATTTGTGAGTGGAACAGAAGGAAAATGACTAGTAGAGGTACGGTGTACCATCCGCCACATACCGCACAGTGTTTTGAGGAGTATCTATGTAGACGTAATTGCAAATGTGTTCCAGGGACGCCATGTTTGCTCTGAAAGATCATATTACTGCCAAAGACTATGTGCAGATTTTAGCTGATCAGGTTCATTCAGTGGCACGATGTTTGTTCGCCAATGGTGATTCTGTGTTCAATGACGACAGGGCCTCTATTCACACAGCCCTGATCACCCAGGACTGGTTTCGTGAGCATGAGGAGGAATTGTAGCATCTACCATGCCCACTATAGTCGCTGAGCATATTTATTATTCAGACTTTGTGTTCTACTTTGGAGAGAGGGGTACGTGATTGCTATCGACGTCCATCATGCCTACCTCAAGTTGCCACTATTTCGTGCTAAAAATGGCATATTGTACTCTGAAAACCATATAGAACCCGTATTCTCGTCATTCCCAATGGAGAGAAGTCTTCCGAAGTAAGAGTGATTTCAGGTGTGCCGCAGGGGAATGTCGTAGGACCGTTGCTATTCACAATGTACATAAATGACCTGGTGGATGACATCGGAAGTTCACTGAGGCTTTTTGCAGATGATGCAGTGGTGTATCTAGAGGTTGCAACTATGAAATATTGTACTGAAATGCAGGAGGATCTGCAGCGAATTGACGCATGGTGCAGGGAATGGCAATTGAATCTCAATGTAGACAAGTGTAATGTGCTGCGAATACATAGAAAGATAGATTCCGTATCATTTAGCTACAAAATAGCAGGTGAGCAACTGGAAGCAGTTAATTCCATAAATTATCTGGGAGTACGCATTAGGAGTGATTTAAAATGGAATGATCATATAAAATTGATTGTCGGTAAAGAAGATGCCAGACTGAGATTCATTGGAAGAATCCTAAGGAAATGCAATCCGACAACAAAGGAAGTAGGTTACAGTACGCTTGTTCGCCCACTGCTTGAATACTGCTCAACAGTGTGGAATCCGTACCAGGTAGGGTTGATAGAAGAGATAGAGAAGATCCAACGGAGAGCAGCGCCCTTCGTTACAGGATCATTTAGTAATGGCGAAAGCGTTACGGAGATGATAGATAAACTCCAGTGGAAGACTCTGCAGGAGAGACGCTCAGTAGCTCGGTACGGGCTTTTGTTAAAGTTTCGAGAACATACCTTCACCGAAGAGTCAAGCAGTATATCTCGCGAAGAAACCATGAGGATAAAATCAGAGAGATTAGAGCCCACAGAGAAGCATACCGACAATCCTTCTTTCCACGAACAATACGAGACTGGAATAGAAGGGAGAACCGATAGAGGTACTGAGGGTACGCTCCGCCACAGACCGTCAGGTGGCTTGCGTAGTATGGATGTAGATGTAGATGTATTCTCAGACGACTGGAACTATTTTCGAATACGAACGGGTTTCTTACACCGTATTAGGTACGGTAATTTGTTTTTTGGTGTTTCAATATTTATATCCAGCCCCTGTAATTGTGATAGACTATTACCAGACCATAATTATTTGTTTGTATAGTTTTTAGGGGAATAATATGCCATTTTACTACGAAATAGTGACAACTTGAGGTAGCGATGATCGACGTGGATAGCAATGACGTTTCCTTCTCTCCAAAGTAGAACGCAAAGACTGAAATTTGTGGAAACTCTAGACTGGCACACAATTTTGATCTGTGAAGAAGACTGATTAACTATGTGGTTGATTCACATCTATGTTTCATTTCATTGTGACGCGTTTAGAATTTACAGTAGAAGCAACATAGAAAACTAATAATAAAAAGGAAATGCCGTGTGGCTAGGGCCTACCGCTGGGTAGACCGTTCGCCTGGTGCAAGTCTTTCAGGTGAACGCCACTTTTCGGCGACTTGCGTGCCGGTGGGAATGAAATGATGATGATAAGGACAACACAACACCCAGTCCCTGAGCGGAGAAAATCTCCGACCATTCGGGACTCGAACGCTAGCCGTTAGGTTTGACATTCCGTCCCACTGACCACTTATCTGCCAGGGACGGACAACGAGTTATTACAGAACTAGATTCGACATTGCCTAGTTCTCTAAATACAGTATGTGATCAAATGTATCCGGATACCCCCAAAAACGTACGATTTTCATTTTAGGTGCATCATGTTGCCACCTACTGCCAGGTACTCCATATCAGCGACCTCAGTGGTCATTAGATATGGTGAGAGAGCAGAACGGGGCGCTCTGCGGAACTCAGGAACTTCGAAAGTGGTCAGGTGATTGGGTGTCACTTATATCATGCGTGTGTAAGCAAGATTTCACACTCCTATACATCCGTAGGTCCACTGTTTGCTATGTGATAGTGAAGTGGAAACGTGAAGCGGCACGTACAGCACAAACGTGTACAGGCCGACCTCGTCTGTTGACTGACAGAGACCGCCAACAGTTGAAGAGGGTCGTAATGTGTAATAGGCAGACATCTATCCAGACCATCACACAGGAATTCCAAACTGCGTCAGGATCCATCGAAAGTGCTGCGATAGTTAGACAGGAGGTGAGACAACTTGGATTTCATGATCGAGCTACTGCTCGTAAGCCACTCATCATGCCGGTAAATGCCAAACGACGCCTCGGTTGGTGTTAGGAGCGTAAACATTGGACGATTGAACAGTGGAAAAACTTCGTCTGGGTTGCACTTACTTGTTGTTTTACGTGGCATTATCGCAGCCTACAATGATGTTTTAACACCTTCTTTCTTCTCACTGTTGAAGAGCAATTTGGGGATGGCGATTGCAGCTTTCAACATGATCGAGCACCTGTTCATAATACACGGCCTGTGGCAGAGTGGTTACACAACAATAACATCCCTGTGACGGACTGGCCTGCACAGAGTTCTGACGTGAATCCTTTGGAAAGCCGACTTCGTGCTAGGCCTCAACGACCGACATCGATACCTCTCTTCAGTGCATCACTCCGTGAAGAATGAGTTGCCATTCCTCAAGAAACCTTCCAGCACCTGATTGAACGTATACATGCGAGAATGGAAGCTTTCATCACGGCTAAGGGTGTGCCAACAACTATATTGAATCCAACATTACCGATGGAGGGCTTGTAAGTTATTTTCAGCCAGGTCTCCGAATACTTTTGATCATATAGTATATGCAATTGTCGAAGCGATTAATAGCTAACAGAGTGAACTAAGCAAATTGTTTTCCTTATGGGGATTGTCAACTGCTAGTTTCATATACTCCCAGCAGTGCCTTGATGACATTAATCGGTTCCTAAAATTTCATTCACGTAGCAATATGATGCAAATTAAGAAGTGCCCATCATTTTTAAGACCTGAGATGGTTGTGACAACGTTACTTTACGTTGACAGTAAAGGATCCACTTTATTTATCAGACATATAACATCTTACTTTACACGGACAAAAAATAATGATTATTATAGGCATGTATGTATTTGTGTGTAGTGAGAAAAACAAAAGTTTTTACCTAAAGTCTTTGTTCATAGAAGCGGTAGAGCTAGTCATACTAATAACATAACGTCTACTCGTCAGGACGAAGTAATTCACAATTTTAGACGAGAGTTTTTAATCCCCCTAGTAGCTGGATGCGGATTATTCGAGAGTTTTTTTCGTATTACTACCTGTGGTTTCTCGCTGCGAAAAACTTCCTGCGGTGCACTTACGTGATTAATCCCCAGGTGCCTTGGAACACAGGTATTGCAGTATTCCTGTAGGAAGGCACCACATAATACCGGATTCAGAACGATTCGTTATGGCATGAGTTCTCTTTTTTTTCCTTATTCTTCTCCCTTCGGAACGTGGGTTTTGTGCATTTTCCGGCGATTAAAGGTCAGAGAAGAGAGGAAAGGGCTTGCTCCCACCACATACGTTAAAACCTCCAACTATTTATACCGTCTGTCGTGTTACAAGGTTGTAGTTTGTTTTATTACTTTCTGTTGCCGTTGGCCGAGAGGTTTCGTAGAAGCTTTCTACTGATGACTTACTATGTATACACTGTAGGTACTGTGGCAATTTAGTTAGTGCATAACCTCTTCTACACAGGTAAGATAGAAAATAAATAAGGACACAGAACTTAGCGCAAAATGATTTGGAGCGATTACACGATTAAAAATGTTGAAATGTATTTTATATTACTGGAAATGAATGGAAAAAATATAAGGAACGCTTTTAATTCAATGAAACATGCAGATATATGTGTTACTCATTAATCAAAGGACATGCAAATTTCTTTCTAGATGCTGTTCCCTTGAGGGTCAACATTTTAGGGATACCCACCGCTTTCCATGAATTTTATACGGCAGTATAATGTTCTACATATATTTAGTCTGGCAAACCCATAAGAATGCTAGTAGTTGTTGTTCTCTGCTGCAACATCCCATACCGTACATATATTGACGTAAAAAACGCAACACCTTCAAGGACAAGGTCGTCTTATTGACAGCTGGTGCGACAGCTAATTCACCACTACATAAGTATATGATGACAAAGAACGACAAAGTGAAACACAAATGCAAAATAAGGTGCGCCCAAACAGTCACACCAATACACAGTGTAACCACCTTTGGTGGTAACGAAGGCATGTATTCTCTCATGCAGAGAGTCGAAAGATGGCGAATAGTATACTGTGATAGACAGTCTGAAGCATCTTGTACCTTTCTTTGCAATTCGGCAACGGTTCTTGCTGGTTCTAGAGAAAGGATAAGTCCCCTCTTCATCATGTTCCCACACTTCTACTGCTCATTTGGCGAGAAATCTGGTGATCATTCTGGTCTCGGCAGTTGTTGTACACTAAGAAGAGCACTTTGCTTTTGAGCAGCCATATGAGCACGTGCATTGTCGTACTGAAATAGCTTATCATCTTCCTATCGAAGAAATGACACTAGTGCGGGAATAACAAGCTATGCAATGTAGTGGGTACTCGTTACACTACCCTGCGGAAACACGAAATGTGACAGCGAGTTGTAACTGAAGGCCCCAGCAATATGCAGCAATATGAAGCCCGGGGTGGGCTTTTGTGTAGTGGGCGAACGTGCTCCAGAACAAGCCTTTCCTGTCCTACTTTGCACAAGTATCGTCCATCACTCGCATGCAGACAGAACCCACTCAGACGACTGAAGACGAATCAAATGGTTCAAATGACTCTGAGCACTATGGGACTTAACATCTAAGGTCATCAGTCCTGTAGAACTTAGAAGCACTTAAATCTTACTAACCTAAGGACATCACACACATCAATGCCAGAGGCAGGATTCGAACCTGTGACCGTAGCAGTGGCGCGGTTCCGGACTGAAGCGCCTAGAACCGCTCGGCCACAACGGCCGGCGACTGAAGACGAAAGAGTACCATTCCACTCTACAATTTACGCTTTCATGACAACAGGGTAGCCGTGCTAGGTGGCGTCGCGACGTCAGTGGTAGCCTCGTCAGAGGCATAAGGGATGTTAGTCCTGCTGTAAGCAGGCGCTTCCCAATGTTCGCTGATGAAACATCAGATGCAACATGTGCAAAGACTTCTTCCCTTTGATGACGTTCGAGTGACCACTGCTGCTGTCGCAATGCGTCGATATTATGCATCTGAACTATTCCGACGCTCAGAGCCTGATCTCCGGGTGTGGGGATGTTTCACGGATCACTGCCGAAAGAAGCGACAAACCAATTACACGTTGTGTCCAACGTGTGCAGTAACTCCTCGATACATCCATTCAGCTTCCCGCAGGCCCGTAACGCGACCCTTCTTTCATGGCTGAAGTTGTTCAACAGGAGTTCGTACTTGTCTCTGGGGCATGGATGTACCCTAGAATGAATGTTGCAAACACTGTTCACCACTGAACTCTCGACCGTTACTGCCTGCAGAGTCAAAATAAAGGGCGAAGAGACAGACCTCAAGAGCGCCGTCTGACCAGCAGTGACCGTGCGAAATGTCAGACTGACACTACAATCTCTCAGTATGCACATACACAGCCTAGGTACATTAATGTGATCATCGCCCATAGTCGATGTCAGTGTGCGATAACCACTAACAGAGGGCAGGTGGCTTCAAAAATGGCTCTGAGCGCTATGGGACTTAACGTCTGAGGTCTTCAGACTCCTAGAACTTAGAACTACTTAAACCTAAGTAACCTAAAGACATCACACACACTCATGCCCGAGGCAGGATTCGAACCTGCGACCGTAGCGGTCGCCGGTTCCACACTCTAGCGCCTACAACCGCTCGGCCAACATGGCAGGTGGGATCACTAGGGTGCATAATGCATGTCAGGGGGAAGAGGAAAGCAGTCCAGTGAGTGGCGTAATGCGGAAACGGAGCGATGTTTTTTTTATGTCCATATTGTGCCTGGAGTACTGGTCAATTACAGCCATTTACCATTGCCACAAAATGAAACACTTACAGCCGTCCTCATGGTGTCATTTATTATGTAGCTACTAGTTTCGGTGCTTCAGTGCACCATTTTCAGGCATTAGTTGATGCTGAAGGGATTATCAAGATCCTTATAAACGATGCATCAGTGGCCAACAACTAGTTTACACAGACTGAAACTGTGATGTTATCTCTCCAACCATCAACTGTCCACACTAAGTAATACCTTAAGTACGGCTGCAAGGTGTTTCATTTTCTTACAGTGAGACGATTTCTCTGACGTCCAAGAGCCTGGACCACTGGGTTTTGGGCCAAGGGTGGAGGCATATGCGAAACGGCTAAGTTTGTAAATTCTTCGAGTGCTGTGTTGGTGAAAGTATACTCGTAGTACAGTGGATGGCAGAACGACGCTACACAAACTGGTGCTGAGACAACTGTGGTATACCACTGACCATAGCTGACAGGAGTGAATGGCGGCTGTGGAGATGAGTATGTGTGAATGGACACCCGGCTGTTGAGCATCTGACTGTGTAAATGAATCAAGGGGCCACCAATAGTGCCTTCTCAAGGACCATTGAGAGAACATTGCAGCAGTCGCCTGATTCGTGCTGACTACTGTTCATCGGCGACGAAGGCTCGAATATGCACGCCAGGGTCGCTATTGGAATTCCTCAGGGTGGCCTTCTAAGATGAACAACGTTTTGTTCTCCACTGAATAGTCTACTACAATCTTCGGAATGGTCCAGACCGGAGGGCATTCCCTGGGTGATCAAGTCATTCAGGGGGGCACAATGAGTCAACACAATACGCATACGCATACGCGGCATGATGGCATCTACCAACAGGACAGTGCAACTTTTCACATAATTTGATACTTGCATGCAGGATTCAAAGAGCACAATGGTAGTTTGCTGTACTTCCGTGCCCACCAAAGGTCACGAATTTAAACCCTCTCGAGAATCTGTGGGACCACCTCGATCGGCCTCTCAACCGAGAATCCTAGCACAGTTGATCGCAGCACTGGATTAGCTTCACATCCCTGTCGATACCGTCCAGAAACTTACCGACTCTCTTCCTATAGGTCTCACAGCAGTCCGGGCTGCGAAAGATGGTTATTCAGGTTTTTCACAGGTGATCACGTTAATGTGACTGGACAGTGTAAAATATCTAGGTGCCACAAACACGGCTCTTGAGGGTCTTGCATTTTTGCCATGCTGTGCATTATTTTGCTACTAGGGTTCAAAGTAGTGGACGTTTGAGCATTTGTGGGTAATAGCCTATCACACAATAAGCCGTGGTTTAGGGGTGAATCAAATATTAACAAGACTCTTATCTGTACATGTACAGGGCTGACATGGTGATAGCTCCCGCTCCTATTGGTGGTGGGCGGTGATTCGAGGACTGGGAGATTAGGCGAATGGAGTCGCTCTCGTCCATCATTAGCCGTTATTACGAAATCCTCAGAAAACAGACTTAAGAACTCAAGGAAGACATAATTTCAAGATCTGGAGGGTTTGTTTGGTACAAGCAGTTCCTGGTTGGTCATGGGCACGTTGAGAATGAGGGCCGTGGTCGCCTACGTCAGACCAGCATGTCAGAGAACATACGCCGTGTTCAGCATCTTCTTGAGGGTGACAAGGAAGGTCTCTGGAACGGCAGAAGAGGTCGAGATAAGCTAGGGCAGCACTTTTGCCCATATCACATACGGGTTAGGGTTTGCGGAAGTGTGCACTACGTGGAGCCGGCCTGGGTGGCCGAGCGGTTCTAGGCGCTACAGTCTGGAACCGCGCTACCGCTACGGTCGCAGGTTCGAATCCTTCCTCGGGCATGGATGTGTGTGATGTCATTAGGTTTGTTACGTTTAAGTAGTTCTAAGTTCTAGGGGACTGATGACCTCAGAAGTTAAGTCGCATAGTGCTCAGAGCCATTTGCACCACGTGGAAGCCTAGCCTTCTGACATCTCGTCAACAATTGAACCGTTTTCAGGTCTGTCAGCTCCTCTTTGCTAAGTTTCTGGATTAAGGGAGTCCCGTTTCTGACTCACATTACCGCCTGTGATAAAACGTGAGTTTATAGTTACACACCTGAATCAAAAGAACCAAACGGGGAGTGGGGTAGGTAGGGGGAATGAGGACCGGTGAAGGGTAATTAACGGCTGTCAGTTGGCAGGGTCATGAGAAATGTTTTCTTCGACAGCCTTGTCTTAATGATTATCGATTTTTCGCATGGACGTCGCGCAATAAATGCTGCGTATTACTGCAGGGTTTCGAGCTAGTTTAGACAGCTACATCACCGCGAACGACGTGACTTATTGATGAGAGACTAGACTGTTCTGCAAGGCAACGCGAGTCACTATGTAGCAGCCGTGACCAAACAAATGGTGGAGTAACTCTGCTGGAAAACACTTGAGCCCTCTCTTTGTATCCCTTGCCTCCTTGCGACTTTCATATCTTGGGAGGCCATAGGTTCAGCGATGAACAGGGATTGAAAACCGTGCGTGAAGTTGGCTGCGGACATGGCCGGCTTCGTTCTATGAGAACAGGATATCAAAATTACCTGTTGCTCAAAAATACACTGCCTCGGTAAAAATGTACGACATCTGGAACACACAGCTGGGAGTCGAGTGTCGATGTCACTTCTTACTCCTACACACCATGGGCCGGTACGTAAATGATTACAGTTACAATTTTCTGTAACGGCTAGAGCAGCTATAAGAATCCATTAGTTTTGTTCTGGTTGAGTGACTACCAGACCTGGTATCGTGTATATCGGCCATTAACGGCTTCATATGTTGGGTAATGACTGTAAAGGCCACGGATATACCGTGTACTCGCGTGAGACAGCGTTATCAGCACCTGATTTCGAAAGCAGACACATCGTGGATGTGTATTTGGCCTGCTGACAGAATGTGAGAATATTCAGATTTGTAGTGCATTCGGGTGTGACACTGTCCCGATTTCGGACAACAAGGGTACGTGACGCCAAACAGACTTCTCGTCACGGTTCTGGTCGACCACACCCGAAGAAGGGATTGCCGTGTGGTGCACCAAGGCCATCGTAAACCCTCCACATCAGCATCTAATGTCCGATAACAAGTAATGGACTCCTTGCAAAATTGTGTGTCATCCCGCATTGCTGGTCGGAGAGTCCGCCTGCGTAACTGAGCGATAACATGTTTGCTCAGTATGCAGCGGGTCCAAGCGCGATTCCCCGCTGGGTTGGAGATTTTCCCCGCCTGTGGACTGGGTGTTGTGTTGTCCTCATCATGATCACTGACACGTAAGTTGCTCAGTGTGTCGTCGACCGAAGTAAGAGTTGCAACCCGGCGGCCGAACTTCGCCGGTTGGGGCCTACCGGCCAACAATGCCACACGATCGCTGCACTTTTACTGGTCTGAGACTAGCAGCTGCCAGACGTGGAAGTTTCTCTGCCATGCTCTGGCTGCCGCTAATACCACAAAACAAACAGCTGCGTTTGAAGTGGTTTTATGACTGGTAAGCATGGAGTACTGACGAGTGGCTGCGCATTGTGTTCAGCCATGAATCGCGATTTTGCGCTACTCTGGATGAGCGTCAACTATAATCACCAAAAAAAAAAAAAAATGCGTTACCTCGGTTCAGAGAGTTCCGGAACTTGTACAGAAAATTGGAAAAGAGATCAAAATAAACATCATATCCGCCCTTTTTATTGTTCATGAAAACCACACATTGCATGTTGTACCACCATTCAGTGAGACCTTAAGAGGTGGTGGCCCAGATTGCTGTACACACTGGTACCTCTAATACCCAGTTATACGTCCTCTTGCGTTGATGCATGCCTGTATTCGTCGTGGCATACTATCCTCAAGCTCATCAAGGCACTGTTTGTCCAGATTGTCCAACTGCTCAACGACGATTCGGCGTAGTTCCCTCAGAGTGGTTGGTGTGTCATGTCGTCCTTTTCAATCCAACCCAGGCATGTTAGATAGGGTTCATTCAGGAGAAGATACTGGCCACTCTAGTCGAGTGATCTCCTTATCCCGAAGGAAGTCATTCACAAGAAGTGCACGATGGGGGCGCGAATTGTCGTCCTTGAAGACAATATGCTGCCGATATGGTTACACTATCTGTCGGAGGATGGCATTCACGTATCGTACAGCCGTCACAGTGTCTTCCATTACCACCAGCGGTGTATGTCGGCTCCACCGGATGCCACCCCAAAACAGCAGGGAACCTCCACCTTGCTGCACTAGCTGGAGAGTGTGTCTAAGGCTTCCCCGCCTGACCTGTTTGCCTCCAAACACGTCTCCGACGGTTGTTGGTTGAAGGCATATGGGACACTCACTGGTGAAGAGAAAGTGATGCCAATCCTGAGCGGTAGATTCGGCATGTTTTTGAGCCCATCCGTACCACGCTGATGGTGTCGTGGTTTCCGGGCCTCGCCATGGACGTCGGGCATGAAGCTGCGCATCATGCAGCCTACTGCACACACTTTAAGTCGTAACACGACGTCCTGTGGCTGCGCGAAAATCATTATTCAACATTGTGGCATTGCTGTCAGGGTTCCTCCGAGCTATAATCCGTAGGTAGCGGTCATCCGCTGCAGTAGTAGCCCTTGGACGGCCTAAGTGAGGCATGTCATCGACAGTTCCTGTCCCTCTGTATTTCCTCCATGTCCGAACAACATCGCTTTGGTTCATTCAGAGGCGTTTGGACACTGGCCTTTTTAAGAGCCCTTCATGGCACTCAGTAACAATGCGCACGCTATCGAACCGCAGTATTGACCGTCTAGACCTGGTGGAACTTCAGACAACACGAGCCGTGTACCTCCATCCTGGTGGAATGACTGGAACTGATCTGCTGCCGGACCCTCTCCGTCTAATAGGCGCTGATCATCCATGGTTGTTTCCATCTTTGGGCAAGTTTAGTGACATCTCTGAACAGTCTAAGTGACTGTGTCTGTGATACAACATCCACTGTCATCGTCTACCGTCAGGAGTTCTGGAAACCCGGGGTGGTGCAAAACCTTTTCTGATGTGTGTAATATGGCGGATGCCTAGGATGCGTCCTGCTCTACCAGCGTTTCGGAGAGGCACGGCAGTATTACTCTCGAAGTCGTGATGGGCGGAGACATCGGGTGTGATTTCAGGTCACAGCTGGCAGTGACTGAGGGAACTTTGACGGCACAACAGTAATTGACGGACATCCTGAGATCCCAATGGTTACCCCTCAGGCGGCGGTGTCATGTGTCGTTTTTCAATCTGACAACGCTCGCCCACACATTGCGCGTGTCTGTATGAACAGTCTGCGTGGTGTTGTGGTACTGTGGCCAGTAGGATCCCGATATCTGTCCCTGACAGAACGTGTGTAGGAACCCGATCGGACAACTCTGTCCCAGTGCCATTACCCAGGACGGGTTAGAAAAGCCGTGGGCCAGCTTTCCTCAGGAGAGGACACAAAAGCCCTATGATACCCTCCCCAAACGAATCAGTCCATTCATCCAAACGAAGTTCTGTCTAAATTTCTCTCGACATTGTGAACACTTAAGTAACATCATATACGCTCTCAGCCTGTGAAGTTCCAGTTCGTTTCCTCCTCGTCTTTTGGATGCTAGGCAGCATTTCGAAAACAGGCGGCTTTGTAGGAAAATGACCTGAACAAGCACTTATAATTGTGGAATAACAAAAGTCTCATTTATATTTGATCCACCATCGTAAATTAGTGACTATACTGCTCATTATATTTCTCGCAGACAGTCGATATTGTGAACGCTTGCTTGTGGGGTGGTGCTCCACTCGCCAATATTTTATTCTAATGCTGTTGATGGAATAAATTGTCACCCCCCAGTATTTAGTCGACAAGAGGAGGAGACGGGTGGTGGGAAGTTCCTGATCATTATGCTTCCATCCAACGTCCTGGGCTACATTCCAAACCTACCGTCAGTGTGTCCTGGAGTCACTGTTGATGGTGACCCATCCCTCAGATCCATTCCTCAGATCAGGCCTTTGAGCTTGGCGCTTGGTGGTACTCGAGGGTAATCTGTTATGTAGAGGCACCAGTTTTCAACCTTTCACTTCTGTCTCATTGTCATCTTCAACACAGACGTGAAATGAAACTGTACACGCACTCGTAAGACTCATCTGAACTGGATAGATCTGCTTACATGCGACTTTTGCGCTTCGCGCATGACTGTGCGCAAAGAAAGGAAACTTTCACAGTTTGGCGGCTGCGGCTAACTCTCGGGTTTTTCCCAACATGCAGTGTCATATGATTTCACTAAGGTCCAATGACTGGTTTGCGATTTTCAGAGGAAGTTTCCTCAGAAGGCATCTGCTGCTAAAAATTGGGACACGATGATATTTTCACTTCTACAATAGAAATTTTACAATGCTACAGCTAGTAAATAAATAAGAAGTTTGTAAATGACTAAAACAGATATGAGAACTCTTATTCAAAGAACAAAGCACTACGAAAACAAAGAAACGAAATACACTATAGAGAAGAGCATTGTATGGGAGATATTATTTTAATTAAAATTTTATCAGGGTACATAAAAAGTATGTATGCTAAGAGCGTTATCTGTAATGAAATCACTTTCATTTCGCTGAGAAACGGAAGGAAGCAAATTAGAAGGATATTTTAGTAAAGATTAAAAATAACATAATGCAAATAGCATGTGCGTCTGTGGAAACGATCAGAGAAACGTTTCTTGCGGTTCTAGCGCAGTCCGGAACCGTGGGACTCCTACGGTCGCAGGTTCGAATCCTGCCTCGGACATGGTTGTGTGTGATGTCCTTAGGTTAGTTAGGTTTAAGTAGTTCTAAATTCTAGGGGACTGATGACCACAGCAGTTGAGTCCCATAGTGCTCAGAGCCATGTGAACCATTTTTTCGAGAAACGTACTTAGCTTACTAAAGAGGCTCAAGATTTAGTGTACGAAAAACACATTGTGCTCATATGCAAGTCTTGTGGATGTTAAGACTTGTGCACATTAGACAAGGATAGATGTGCTTGCCCTAATGGACATGGAACCGGGTAAAAAATGAAAAAAATCTTTAATCGTGATTACATTCAAATGGATATGAAACTTGTCACCAAATGCTAAATGTTCAGTACACGTATGTACATATGATAATTGTGAGGCTATTGTAGCCATGCGTCATCAAATAAAAAAATAAAAAAAACCTTTTTACAGCATTTACGCAATGATCGCATTACTGCACATAATTTGTACAGATGTCGGATTGTCTGCGATATTCACATTAGGTGTTGTTATTAATAATATATACGCATCAGTCGGGTCTGCTAAGAACTAATACGCAATGAAAAAGTGGAAAACCGATGTTTACATTCCATGAAAGAGAGTCTAATCAGTAATCTACTCACTCAAATTCATTTTAGGTTTCTCAAGTTTAATTCTCTAAAGGAAATGTGTAACGATAAATGGTGTTCTCTTGTTTTTGACTAGTCTACAAGAAGAAATATGGTAACAAATTGCGATGTGATGAAACAGGGTAAGGGGAAGTAGACGAGGGTAAAAGAGTAAAATGCCCAAAAGTGTAAATGAAAATCGGGTACTACTATTATCATTAGCTGTGATACGTTTACAGACATAATCTCCAGTTCGTACTGCCTTAACAGGAGCACTTAGGGGACATAAATCTAATAGTGGGAGAGGCTTGGTTGCTTTACTGTCTCATACCTTCGGACACTGTACAAGGATTCCGTATTTGATTACCTTACCATCTGTGCGGTTTAATCAGAGGAGAAGAACTCGGTAATACTAGAGACTGAATCCTTCAGGTTAAATATAAGATTGTGGCGATTTGTTATAGTGCCAAAGGTAGGGAAGAGGGAACAAGTACGAAACAGTAAAGTAAATGGCTTACTGTACGTAGCGACAATGAGAACTGGAACAAAATTCATATTTTTTCGTGGAGCGAAGTAAATCGAGTTAATTTATCTGAAACACTTTTTTACTGGATTCACACCAGCTTTTGCTATCGATTCAGCGACAGTTTTCGTAAATTAGTAACGTTTAATCCGTTATTAAAACCATCCAAATCGCTTTATTAGATCATTTTATGTTTAGCCGTGGAAGTAGCAGATAAGCAGAAAAAAATGGTTCAAATGGCTCTGAGCACTATGGGACTTAACTTCTGAGGTCATCATTCCCCTAGAACTTAGAACTAGTTAAACCTACTAACCTAAGGAGATTACACATATCCATTCCCGAGGCAGGATTCGAACCTGCGACCGCGACTGCAGCGCCTAGAACCACTCGGCCAATCTGGCCGGCAGATAAGCAGACAGAATATCCATGTATAGGGTCATAGATAAATACACTCCTGGAAATTGAAATAAGAACACCATGAATTCATTGTCCCAGGAAGGGGAAACTTTATTGACACATTCCTGGGGTCAGATACATCACATGATCACACTGACAGAACCACAGGAACATAGACACAGGCAACAGAGCATGCACAATGTCGGCACTAGTACAGTGTATATCCACCTTTCGCAGCAATGCAGGCTGCTATTCTCCCATGGAGACGATCGTAGAGATGCTGGATGTAGTCCTGTGGAACGGCTTGCCATGCCATTTCCACCTGGCGCCTCAGTTGGCCCAGCGTTCGTGCTGGACGTGCAGACCGCGTGAGACGACGCTTCATCCAGTCCCAAAAATGCTCAATGGGGGACAGATCCGGAGATCTTGCTGGCCAGGGTAGTTGACTTACACCTTCTAGAGCACGTTGGGTGGCACGGGATACATGCGGACGTGCATTGTCCTGTTGGAACAGCAAGTTCCCTTGCCGGTATAGGAATGGTAGAACGATGGGTTCGATGACGGTTTGGATGTACCGTGCACTATTCAGTGTCCCTCGACGATCACCAGAGGTGTACGTCCAGTGTAGGAGATCGCTCCCCACACCATGATGCCGGGTGTTGGCCCTGTGTGCCTCGGTCGTGTGGCGCTCACCTGCACGGCGCCAAACACGCATACGACCATCATTGGCACCAAGGCAGAAGCGACTCTCATCGCTGAAGACGACACGTCTCCATTCGTCCCTCCATTCACGCCTGTCGCGACACCACTGGAGGCGGGCTGCACGATGTTGGGGCGTGAGCGGAAGACGGCCTAACGGTGTGCGGGACCGTAGCCCAGCTTCATGGAGACGGTTGCGAATGGTCCTCGCCGATACCCCAGGAGCAACAGTGTCCCTAATTTGCTGGGAAGTGGCGGTGCGGTCCCCTACGGCACTGCGTAGGATCCTACGGTCTTGGCGTGCATCCGTGCGTCGCTGCGGTCCGGTCCCAGGTCGACGGGCACGTGTACTTTCCGCCGACTACTGGCGACAACATCGATGTACTGTGGAGACCTCACGCCCCACGTGTTGAGCAATTCGGCGGTACGTCCACCCGGCCTCCCGCATGCCCACTATACGCCCTCGCTCAAAGTCCGTCAACTGCACATACGGTTCACGTCCACGCTGTCGCGGCATGCTACCAGTGTTAAAGACTGCGATGGAGTTCCGTATGCCCCGGCAAACTGGCTGACACTGACGGCGGCGGTGCACAAATGCTGCGCAGCTAGCGCCATTCGACGGCCAACACCGCGGTTCCTTGTGTGTCCGCTGTGCCGTGCGTGTGATCATTGCTTGTACAGCCCTCTCGCAGTGTCCGGAGCAAGTATGGTGGGTCTGACACACCGGTGTCAATGTGTTCTTTTTTCCATTTCCAGGAGTGTAATTAATTCCTGCTGTTTTTGAGAACGAGAAGGACATCGTATGACAAGATCAAATCTACCTGTTCACTTATTCATCGAGGGAAGAATGAAAGAGAAATTGTTTTACCTTCCTAACATCTGTTTTCATTGTAGTATTGTTCGTCCTTATTTTTACAAGTAATATTCTAGAATCACTTACTTATGATGAATACGACTCAGAAACAAAGCTGGCCTTATACCACGCGTCAGATGCGCTCTAGCAACGACGTTATCGGGATACAACAAGGGTGAGCTCTGCTTGAATGCTTAATTCGCTGTATTCCACATTATCGTTAAGCAGTTGTACAAGTTTTATGACCTCTAATTTCTCTTGAGATATAAAACACCAGCTTTACAAACTAAAACTGTCTAATGTGCAATCGTGTCGTCATAGCCACACATACGTGTTGCTTCCCTTACTACCCCAAAAAACTTGTTTAATCTGAAATATCAGCGAAATCCTTTCATGTGCCTACCTGTGCCTGATAACAGAGCGTATTAACCGTATACGTGTTACAAATCGATACTTAAAACTGTAACAAACATTTCTTGACCACGTAAATAGCTAGCTCATTTTTGCAGCTATGATTGATTCAAATAACGTCATTTATTTTAAAAATCAGAAAACTTATTCCTAAAGGACGGGAAATATTGAGACAAAATTTATACTTTTTTAATTTATTTACAATTTTTCAAATATGAATAATGCAAGAATAAAAAAGAGTACAGAATTTAAATATCTAAATGAAATAATACATCCAAGCGCTTTGAACAAAGAAGCTAACTTAACAAGGATGTGGCAAATGGAAGTGGCTTTTAAACTAGCAAAAACCTGTATAACAAGAAATCTATTTCAAAAAATACAGAACTCCAGCACTACAATACTCTCATTAAACTAAAACGCCTTTATGCTTCACAATGCATTTCGTTAAATACAGTTAAACAGGTAAGTGAAGTAAAAAAGAAGGTAACAAAAATATTCAGGAAAGTTCAGGACCAAAATATCAGATTGGTATGTGGAAATTAAGAAGCGTTACAGATTATAACAAAAATAGAACAAATTTCAGACACAATGAGGAAGTGAAAAGATGTGTTCTATGGACATATAAAAAGTTTAGATGAAAAGAGGGTAATAACAAGAATTTTTAACTTTTGACAGAAACCCAAAGACACCAGTGAGATGGATGAAAGAAGTCAAAACAGACCTGAGAGAACTGGAAGAAACTGGATGAAGAAAGCAGAAAAAAGAAAGGTCAGAGTAAAAGTAAAAAAAAAATTAAAGGTCTCCTATGTAAAAACAAAGAAAAAGACAGGCTAGATATGGAGAAAAGGAAGATGAGAAAAACATAGAACAGGAATGAAAAACTACTGGAATGAAAGAAAGGAGAAAAGACAGAAGATGTAACTAGTTTCAGGTGATCCCTAATAAGCCAAAACAATAAAAAAGCTGTTAAATTATATAAAGATTTCCTGTTCTTCACTACCGTTAAAATGAAACCGCAATAAATTAACCTCTTAAAGATTGAAATGTACATGAAATTATTAAGAACTTTATTTAAATTTGGGATTCAAGTTTGAATGGTTGCTTTGTTGAATTGGAGGAAGTGACCAAACAGCGACGTCATCGATCCCATACGATTAGGGAAGGATGGGGAAGGAAGTCGATCGTGCCCTTTGAAAGGAACTATCCCAGCATTTGCCTAGAGTGATTTATAGAAATCACATGGCCGGAAGCGGATCTGACTCGTCGTCCTCCCGAATGCGGGTCTAGTTTGAATGTATTCTGTGTGTATGTGTTTTACTGTTCCAATTAGGGTGACAAAGTGGGCATAAAAGGGATGACTCAAACCGTGTTGTCCAGACTTGACAACTCGTGGAAAGGTGAACAGGCTAGCTGCCTGTGGAATCCCACAACTAGGGCTGAAATGCTGTTGGCTTAGCATGGTTCAAAGGCCCAATCTGACGCACTAGTGAAATGAAATACCTCATGCCATGTCTGAATGCTCAACCGCCTTGGTCAGCTACGTGACGAAACGCGGCGCCCTAACCAAACTGTGGAGGGCAACCACTCATCGCTCAGGCCCTAACAGTATCTTGTCTTTGACTGGTGCCGACTCCCAGACACACTCCACACCAGTAAATGCTCCCATGTTTGCGAATCAGCTGTGCCTACATCTAGCTTCATCGTCCACTATCTGGGAACTGAGCTGGAACCCTCAAGAGATGGCCACCTTCAGCGTGACTTCATCCGGCTTCTGGGCAGTTCCAGGAAGCGTGTATGTGATACACGTTATAGAGATTAAGAATAAACAAAGAAAAGACGAATGTAGTGAACAGTAGGTAGGACGACAGTGACTTCCTTAAATAAGACAGCAGCAGAAGATCTGACAGAATATTTCTATCTAGACAGAAAACTACTCTGGAAAGCTGTATCAACTAAGCCACTAGAAAAAAATTATCAGTTCTCTTTAATGAAACAGCACTACTACGAAGTAGATTGCAATGGGAAGTCTGTAGCAAGTGGTACATTATAAGGATATTTGCAAAGTTTCTTTAACGAAATTGCTCTCATGAGGTCAAATAGTGATGCGGATTAGAGGAAAAAGTTAATGAATGTGTTCGTCCGAAGACCAGCATTCTTTGGGAATTGAGTGTGTGGAAACCAAAAGAAGAAGGTAATGGAAGCATCTGAAATCTGGTTCTATCGAAAAATGTTGGAAGAGTAGAGGCAGAGAAGCTCTGAGATTAAGATCTCTAAATTAGATTGGGAAAGTAGTTTATGGAAAGGGGTAGTTTAGGTGGACAGCTGCTCAAGGAATAGTTAGCTTGGCATCGGAAGGGGCAGTAGAGGGCACAGCAACACCTGAATATTCCAAACAGATCATAAGAGTACATCCTGTTGTTTTAGCCGGCCGGTGTGGCCGTGCGGTTCTAGGCGCTTCAGTCTGGAACCACGTGGCCTCTACGGTCGCAGGTTCGAATCCTGCCTCGGGAATGGATGTGTGTGATGTCCTTAGGTTAGTTAGGTTTAAGTAGTTCTAAGTTCTAGGGGACTAATGACCACAGATGTTAAGTCCCATAGTGCTCAGAGCCATTTGAACCATATTGAACCTATTGTTTTAGACACGGTAAGATTCTGTGACACAAGCATAACTAGTTTCAGCCTGCTGATGTCGGTCACGGGGTGCATTTAACGAACAAACCATTCATTTTATGCGTTTTTTGATATTATAATGAACTGTAAACGCCTGGGACAAGGCAGTGGCTCATTCTTGTAATGGTGCAACTTGAACTTATCTGCTATCGGACCATTACGTCACACTGACCATCTAGGAGCCGAAGCACGAAGTTCGGCTTTTTAGTGGCAAGTGGTGGAAATGACACCTAGGGCGATTACTCCGCAAAATCCCGCACTAGTGCATATAAACACTGGCTTTCCAGAAAAACATCGAATCAGCGATTCATGGAGTCAGCTTCCGCCACGAGACCGCCATCACACAACCATCATCCTGAGAGAACCACTTGCCTGTGCCTGTGCTTAGTAGCAGCACAGATGGACTGAGCGTCGAACTGAAGCCCTCCCAGTCACCGAGCCACTGACACCTATTGATGCCAGACACTGCCAGACCTCGCACTCCTGGGCATGCCCGACCGTGGTGGACAGATTCTGCGGTCACTTTGCTATCAGCATAGCCAGACCAGGGAGCTGCGTCAGAACCTGACACAAAGCAGACGTCGCCGCCCTCGAATACACACACAGTGAGGTCAATCAGCTCCCAAATTGCGCTGACGTGGCCTGCACAGGCGCATTCACAACTGTGTGTTGGGCACCATTGTCTATACGTTCGATGCCCAGCACCATATTCCAGCCAGATGTGGGCACAGGTCTATCGTATAAACTATTGGGAAGTCAATATAGGCATCAACTGCCTTCAAGCTCCCTTGACTCATTGTGCTAAACTACCTCTACCACCCATACACCTACAGAATGTTTTTTTTTTTTCACCAAATGACGAGTAGTACCTGAAGATGGGCGTTATGGACCGAAACGGACTACGTTTTGTTTAGTATTACATCTGAAGCAATTCCAGAAGTAGTATATACCCACACACTCTTTTGATAGACCTTGTGGTCTGTTATTGGGATCCATGGAGAAACTTGTCCAGCTAGAAGATTCCACAGCCGTCGAGCAATACGAGTATGAAGGATTTGGTGCAAAATATTTGTGTCTGAAAGAGAGACTTGTTACCAGATGATGCACTGTAAAAAGTCTGCCAAATACATCACATTTATACTCTGCAGATTTCTCTAAAACTTTAATGTGCAAGGAGACCTGTTTGAGATCTGTGTAACTCTAGAGATAAGTTTTATTCAGCCAACTCCCTACGATCTGGAATTATGGCACAGTTATACTCAAACATCATGGACGTATCCTACTAGTGGACATTCCGGCTGTAAAAAAAAAAAAAAAAAAAAAATCATGTACAAGAGAAGCACAATGTGAACACTTGTTAACGCCCTTGAAGGGAAACAGGTCCACGAAAAGTCTCACACGTATTTGCAGTATTTCGCCTCTACACCTCTGGGATTTAATTGTATTTCTCCCAGCACCAAGCACTGTATGCCTGGACCAGTTGTGATCTGTCATAGAAAGTGACTGTTTCTGGAATACAAGATGGTTCCCAGTATTGACAATCTGCTTATAGTTGCTTTGGATGGATACTCCTGGACATTTTTTGCTTGTTGCTATGTCTAGTAGTTTCGCCAGTTATATAATCGAACAGTTCTGGGTGTTTGTCACCTTTGTGCAGTGTACGTTACGCATGTTCTTCACTGAGGATAGGGTACCAATTGCTCTTGCAGTACTCGTCATCTGCAAGTCTTCCAGATTTTTGCCGATAAAATTTTACTATGCACAACAGGTTCGTCAGCCAGAAAGGCTTACAGAGCTCCCGCCATTATACAGTAGATCACTATACACTTTGCTGAATGATTTAATTTAGAATGTTTACATCTGACAGGTAGTACCCAGTCGTGTCCCCACACCCTCTAACGTACGACAAATTCACCGGCTACTTAATTTTAACAAAATTACCTTACAAAAACACGGTGGTCGAGCTTCTTTCCCATGACAAAACAATGTTAAAACAACAATTACTTTTTTTTATTCTGTGATGTCCTTCCCACTAATCTCGCATATGGCACCTAAAGGATGCTGAGTTTTCAGAGTGCTATACAAAAATTCAAGTAAAATCACATTAATAGTTTTTATTTCAAATAAGAAAAATGACAGTACTTAACTTGTATTTACAAAACGTGGTCACAAGCGATGGGCACACAAGCAAATAAGTGTCCTTTGCTATATACAATGTTCATGCAAACAATTGATATGGATCACACGTCACTGTTATCAAAGCACTCTCTGCTAGACCGTGCTAATACTGTCCGAATACTGAGTCGATACTGAGCCGATACTGAGCGGCCGAGGCTGCCAGGAGCGGCGCTTAAATTCTCCTTTTGTAGAAGCCGCTCCTGTCGTGGTGGGGTCAAAATCAGCACACCATTAGAGGACGTCGTTTCACCGCCTACTCTTCTCTTGCGTTCTTCATTCTTTCTGGCGCTTGTAATTACGCCAGAACAGATTCGCCATATATATTCACAATCTCGTACTGCTAACCACATACACTATGTGATCAAAAGTGTCCGGAAACCTGGCTAAAAATGACTTACAAGTTCTTGGCACCCTCCATCGGTAATGCTCGAATTCAATATGGTGTTGGCCCACCCTTACCCATGATGAAAGCTTCCACTCTCGCAGGTACACGTTCAATCAGGTGCTGGAAGGTTTCTTGGGGAATGGCAGCCCATTCTTCACGGGGTGCTGCACTGAGGAGAAGTATCGATGTAGGTCGGTGATGCCTGGAACTAAGTCGGCGTTCCAAATATCCCAAAGGTGTTCTATAGGATTCAGGTCAGGACTCTGTGCAGGTCAGTTCATTGCAGGGATATGGAGCACCTGGCAGTAGGTGGCAGGTCAATGCAGTTTCTAGAAAAATTGTAAGTTCTTTCGCGTATCCGGATACTTTTGATCACTGTCCCATTTATCTTGACCACCTTAAATAACCGTCTGTCCAGATGCAAATTACAAAATGTTTCAAGCAAATTTTCTTTAGCCGCCATGTGACATCAATCAGCATGATTGCCTTCGTTGTAGCTTTGTTTTTTACAAAGATATGAACAGCGGTATGGCTTTTTAAAATGGAACTTCATATTTTTTATTCGGTGATTAATTTCCTCTTCTAAAGATGCATTCAAAAATGTATCACAGTGTGTCATTCACTGAAATACAACGTTATTAATTACATATCATAACTGTGACTTTGACCTGGGATTACAAACTAGTCCTCTTGCTGGAGTTGTCAGAATACAAATGAAAATCAAGTAAAAACATAACAAAAAATTGACTTTGCTTCTCCTGAACCATCACCCAGGAGTAGAACATTCAAAGGTGCTCAAAGTGGTGACCCTGGACGTCTACACACTGGTGCACTCGTTGAATGGAAGAATTATCTATTGCTTCCAGTGTTGCCTGCTGAAGAGAATTACAAGCAAGAACTTACTCCAGCTGCACAATGCAAAAACAAAATTTGAAATAATTGCTGAGGCACCAGGGAAAATGTGCCTGACAGCTCTTAGGAGAGACATCACATATATTGTTAGGGGTTACGGATATGCCATAACATATACCCACTTCAGTGTGTTAGTTTTTGTTTTGCTCTGTGTCTGATAGTTTTTCTTGCAAACAGGTCACATAATTTGCCACATGATGTTTTATGCACGGTCGAATTTGCACCACAAAGTGTAATATGCTTGTCAGTGTAGAGTGCACATTTTGCATCTACACATCTACACGTCACTAACTGACCTGCTGTCCATGCGTAGATCTACAGTAAGGACTTGTGTCTTGTATAGTTAGTGACACTAACCTAAAAGCATTCTACTAGTACAGCTGTACCCATAACGCCTTCTCTCTTATACATACAGGGTGTCCCAAAACTAATGACCCGATTTTAAATATAACTATTTATTAGGAAGAAGGACTTAACACCAGTAACTTGCATACTAAATTACGCAGAAAAGCACAGAAGTTTATAAAAATCTATGATAAATGTTCAATATGTCCTCCATTGGCTGCACAGACGACATCTAGACGATAGCCAAATTCTTCTCAAACTAAGCATAAGGTGTCTTCTGTCACTGAAGCTACAGCAGATAATATTCTGGTTTTTAGTTCATCAATGTCACTAGGTAAGAGAGTAACGTAAACACATTGTTTAACTTATTCCCACAGGAAGAAATCACATGGTGTTAAATCAGGGGACCTAGGATGGCAAGAGTGTAAAGCCTGGTGTCATGGTCCTGTACGACCTATCCAACGATGAGCACGTTGGCATTGATGAAACTGCCCATGCTGTTGCACCAGTGTGGTAGTGCTCCATCTTGTTGACAGATGAAAGTGTCAGAGTCAAGTTGTGGGAATAACAAGTTGCGTAGCATTGCAAGACATGATTGTGCTGTTACAGTTTCTTCCTCAAAACAGTAGGGTCCATAAACCTGGCTTTGTGAAATAGCACAAAAAAAATTCGCTTTTGGTGAATCACTTTCGTGTTCAATTGTTTCATGAGGATTTTCGAGCACCCATAGACACACATTATGACAGTGAACCTTACCGCTAATATGAAAAGTTGCCTCATCGCTGAGTATCAACCATGACATCTTCCATGTCCTCCAGAATAATGTTGCTGAAGGCCACTCGCTTCACTCTGTCAGTATCTCGAAGAGCTTGTACCAGTTGTAATCGGTATGGTTTGAGGGCTAAACGACGCCATAACACACGCCACATTGACATGCGCGGTAACGCGAGTTCTCGGCTAGCACGACACATAGACTTGCGGTGGCTCTGCCCAAACGCCGTCGGATTTGTTCCACTGTGTGTTCAGGAACGCGTGGCCAGCCATGACTTTTTCCTTTGCAGAGGCACCCTGTTTCTTCAAACTGTTTATACCACTGCCGAATGTTCTTTGGTGATGGTGATTTAGCACGAAATCGAATATGAAACGCCCCCTGAACTGCGATCACTGATAAGAGTACGAGTAAATTCAATAACAGAATACGCCCTCTGTTGCGCGGACGCCATAATGCGCAAGACTGGCTGCACGCTCGAGGTCAGCGCTCGAGGCGACATCTAGCGGATTTTTTCTGAAACTCTAGACCATGCCGATTACATCTAGCGCTGTTTCAGTTACCTAGTGACATATGTCTCAATATTATTACAAATTAAAATCGGGTCATTCTTTTTGGGGCACCCTGTATATTAAAGATGATGCTTACCGTCATGAAGTTAAGAGGTGAGGGGTTGAGAGCTAGGAGTGAGAAGTGGTAGCACCAGATCAAGAAAATATATAAGAAAAAAATTTAGAATTTCTTTGTTTAAAGCCAGTACTGACGAAAACATTGAAAAGAGCTCATGTTTATTGCCATGAGCCTCGACAAAAAATACTAGCAATTAATCACGTGCCTCACAGACGATTAAAGAATTTGTAAACTTGATAATTTTACGCAGTAATTCGTATGGTAACCGCAACGTACAAAACACTATTCTCGATAAAACTGGAAATGAATAAAAGCTGTACTACGCTAAAGAATATTAAAAAGAAACTACTGCAGATTACACAAACGATATCTAAAAACAGAGTAATCCTCAAAGCTCGGAATATACATTAATAAGAAAATGATAGTATTAAATGAAAGGACCGTTAACATTTAAATACCATGAAACAGGTAGTAATTGATGCTGATAGAAAGCACAGCCAGCCGGACATATACAAAACACTTCCTTCACGCTGTAGCTGTGAGTTTCAGTCCCTTTCAGCACTCAGGCAGGTCATCGAAAATCACGAGACTACAACCACAGGCACAACTCTCTACCACGACACTGAAATCAAGTAACACACAAGCTACCCGAATGAATTATTTCAGTCTGGAAACATTCCCCATGTCTCCGCAATTTTCTTTCTTCCAGGAGTGTTATTCTTGGAAGGTACGCAGGAGAGCTTCTCTGAAGTTGTGGCGGGAAGAGGCGAGGTACTGACGCAAGTAAAGCTGTGAGGGTCTGTCCGGCACACAGTTTTAATCTGACAGCAAATTTCAACATACGAGGGTCACTCCAAAGGAAATGCACACTGTTTTTCAAAAATGCAGTTTTCATTCTGCTTGTGTGAAAGTTTTACAGTGTGTAGATACATCCTTCCCAGTTGTTTTCAAACTTAGTTCAACCTGTTCCCGTGAGGGGCACCGTCACAGCATGTTTCAAGATGGCTGCTACACTTGACGTTCGTCAGAAGCAACGTGCTGTCATAAATTCCTGTGCTGTCAAAACGAGACCATGGGAAACATCCAAAAGAGTTTGAAAAAGGTGTATAGAGATGCTGCTATCGATCACAGTACAGTTAGTCGGTGGAAAAACAGAAAACAATATTGAGGATTGTCCTCGCAGCGGCAGGTCTCGTACTGTACACACTCCAGACAATGTGCAGAGAGTTAACGGACTGGTAACTGTTGACAGACGCATCACAGTGAACAAATTGTCACGGTACGTTGGGACAATACTTTCAATACTAAAAGTGTTGGCGTTAAAAAGGTTTGTGCCACGTGGGTTCCCAGGACGTTGACATTTGCTCACAAAGAAACAAGAAAAACGGTTGCAGCGAACTTTTGGAACACTACGAGAATGGTGGAGACAAATTTCTTTGAAGAATTGTGACAGGGGATGAAACATGGCCCCATCATTTTTCACCAGAGACGAGGAGGCAATCAATGGAGTGGCATCATGCAAATTCACCCAAGAAGAATAAATTCAAAACCACACCTTCTGCTGGGAAAGTTATGGCTTCGGTGTTTTTAGATTCCGAAGGACTGCTGCTTGTGGACATCATGCCAAGTGGAACCACCATAAATTCTGATGCATATGTGACGACACTGAAGAGACTTCAAGCTCGACTGAGTCGTGTTCGACCACATTGGCAAAAGCAGGATGTTTTGCTGTTGCACGACAATGCACGGCCACATGTCAGTCAAAAACCATGGAAGCGATCACAAAACTCAGATGGACAACATTGAAACACCCGCCTTACAGTGCTGACATGGCTCCATGTGACTATCATCTCTTTGGGAAACTGAAAGAGTCTCTTCGTGGAAGATGATGACTCCTTTGTGCACACTGCCAAACAGTGGCTCCAACAGGTTGGTCCAGAATTTTAGCGTTGGAGTATATAGGCGCTGGTTTAAAGATGGCGTAAGGCAGTTGAGAGGGATGGAAATTATGTGGAGAAATGAAAATATTGTTCCTAAAGGATGTATCTACACACTGCAAAACGTTCAAACATGTAGAATAAAAGACAGCTTTTTTTTTAATAGTGTGCATTTCTTTTGGAGTGACCCTCGTAAAAGTTAGTTAAAATTCGTCTCGTAGATAAGCCACTGGCTGCTGCACACAGACATTTGAAGGCGTGTGTTCTACAGGGTTACTCACCAGACTGGTTGTCTCTGATGGTCCTCTGGCCGCGCAGTAGTGAAGTTGTCAAGAGCCAGTTCCTCATGTGTATCTGACTTCGGTCTGCAACCAGCTCTACCTCTCGGAGTGCAGAACGTCACCTCCAAATGCGGTACAGCGGGTGCGTTTGTTCCAATGGTGTGGTGGGAATAGCGTGGCGCACAACAGCGAGCTGCAGTACGGAGACTCCAAGGCACATCCACAGCGAGCCTCTGCCGACAGTGCTCTCAAAACAGACGCGACAAATTGCTTGCTCTAGCGGGACACCATAGCACGTGTTGCTAGGCGACGAAGTCAAACGATACGATGGGAGGAAGACCTCTACCGATGGCAGCCGTCACACGGCTCACATAGACTATACCAGTTATTTGGGTATGTGCAGCTTACACAACGTTATTTAATCTTATTTTATGTAGATCCTTTTTTATGTAGACTAGATGGATAGATTTTAGTTTCCCATTCCACTCGTCGGTTTTGAGCGATAACGTTATACGTAAGGCACAGTTGCTATATAGAAGCAATCTTTGAAAGTAACTGGTCATATTCGTAAACAAACGAATAAGGCATGCTATAAAACTACAATCACATATCACCCAGTTATTTACATAGTCATGAATTATATCGAAACGAACTGAAGATAATGAAAGTGAATAAGAACAAAAATAAAAAAATAAATTATTATGTCCGATAAGAGTTATACTGATAGTTTATGTTAGTAGAAATGCACAGAGAATCTTTAAATTGCATTACAGTAAAGCTCATGGTGATGTCATACTATTGTAAAATAACGTTAATTTTACTATTAATGACTGAATCCAAGTGCAGGAAACTTTAGCTTTTGGGAGAGAAGAAACTGAACTATAACAGAAAAACGGGAAATTGAAATTAATGACAACAAATACGAATAGGAGCATCAAATGTAGAGAAAACCGACACCCAACATTCTATAAGAAAAGCCAGATCACAAGTAACGAAAATCCACAATAAAGAACGATAACTACAATTAACCTATATAAGTATATGACATTTACGATTTCAACCGTTCCATGATTCATATGTAATTTTTTTTTGGCAGGAGCTGTATGCACTGAAGCGTAATAGCATTTCCACATTTCTATCTGATCTCTAAACAACTGACGTGAAATAACAAAAATTGAAATCGGTAACTAGACTTGACCTTTAGGTAAATTGATTTAAATGACCTCTGTGTTCTCTTTGCTTTTCTTACTCGCATAAATTTATTTCAGACACCTATACTTCTCTTTCTGTGTTCTTATTTACTGTTGTTCAGTTATTTTCAGTATAATTTGTGGCTAAATAATTAATCACATGAACTGTGAATGCAATTTTATAGTTTGATACGTTAATTTACGAATATCATCAGTTGTTTTCAAAGATTGCCCTTATGTAGCGTCTATGACTTAGATATGACGTCTCTGCTTAAAGTCGACGAGTGGAATCGGACACTAGAATTGACCAGACTACGTTACACTAATCGACAGAAAGTATACTTGTTGGACCACAAATAAGAAAATAAATGAACGATCCAAATTTTCATATCAAACCCACAAATATCGAATTAGCTGCTGGTCCTCTTTCAGAGAAACTGTAAAGGCATATTTAGGCCACAGAAGAGATGATAGCTATGTTTCCATTACGAGTGATATGTTCGAAAGCTGCAAGACTATGAGGTGTAGAATGATTTTTTAAATTTGCTTTTTACATTCCTGCAGTGAGTTCTTTCCGGAAAATTTGGGAGCCGTTAGCGATGAGCAGGGTGAACGCTTTCACCGAGACATCCGTACGATGGGACGTCGTTATGGAGGTCACTGGAACCCTTCGATGATGTGCGACCACTGCCACTGCCGTGTTAGGGAGAGTGACGAAACGGCATACACATTTTTCGAATATCAGAGGAGGTTAAGTTTGCAAATATCTTGTGAACTCAAGTAGGCCTATTGGCGTCAAGCACATGTAAACATATTAAATAGTGTTGTGTTCTAAAGTTCTGAGTATGTATTCCTATTTGCTTCAATTCTCACAATGTTCGCAGGTACTATTTTTAATACAGCTATATATTTATGAAATATGAGGTGACAGAGAAAAACTGATTCTTCCAGTCAAATCAGCAACAAAAAATAAGTAAATCCACATTTACAAACCAGTTGCCCAAAAAAGTTTAATTTTTTTATTAGAGTTATCTGGCTTTTATTCAAATATAAGTACATACATGAACGATTATAAATTTTTTATTATTCGTGGCACGTGATGACAATGGCTTGTCGTAGTACGATTTAAATGCGTTGTAGGACTTCACACGGTGAAGTTCATGGCGTAAGCGATCTTAATTTTCAATATACTTTATACAAATCCAAAAAGTTTTTGCTATCAGCTTTCGATGTATCTCTGTCGATATTTTTAGATAGGTAGTCTTTCTACACTCGAAATAAAATAGTTGTCTTAATATGTTGTTTAGGGGACAACAGTGCTATCAAAATCTACTCAATGAACAGTCATACTGCATCTTTCCCCACAGACATATCTTCCTTTCCGCATTCTTAAAATATTTGCTACATTAATATATAGAGAAGTAGATAATTCTCAAAATAAAAATTATTCCCTAATTTTTAGTGAATGAAACCATGTAGCGTAAACTAGTTTTTTCGTTTTTAAATGTCCCATAAAATAAATCACACCTACTGAAAATGTAGCTGACTTAAGACTCTTCCTTAAGCAGTAACATTACTGTGTCGGCCTAAACACCGTTACCTTGATTTTTTTTTGATGAAGGGAAGGTGATAAAGAAACAGTACTATTGGTCGTTACTGAGCATATATTGAAGTATATTACAAAAATACTTGTCTGAAAATGTTACAAAATGGCGACACTACAGCAGTTCTGTCGAGGTAGATTGAATCTGAGGTGATCTGGTACAAATTTGAATCTGGAAAAAAAATGTAATATATGTGAGTGAAGCCAGTCAACCACATAGGCGATTTTAGAAATATTGATTTTTGTCCTGATAGCGAGTGTTTGAATAAAGTCGTTCAATTTTATCAAGACGAGGTTAGTGATCTGTTAGTAAATATTGTGTGAAGTAACTCATCAAAAATCTCCTACGTCCTTCGCAATAATATTTCAACATTGTGGTTACATTTTCATATAAAGCGATCGGAGATAGTCGGAGTTATGCTGAGTGCCATTTTCAAAGATCACATCCCGAGAAAACGCGTTTGCAGTTTTGAAATGTGTTATAGGCGTGAAAAAACGAACATATTCTACTTTTAGAAAACACCATTAATGTGCTATCCCAGGGCCGGCATGTAGTACTGGTGACTTTCCAATCGGAATCATAGCCACTTGCTTAATTGGTCGTGGCAGTTCCATGAACGCACGAAACTTCACAGTTACACTTAGCTCTACCCCAAGTAGGCGCACTAGCAAGACGATTCGACAGTTCATTTCATATGAATTCCGTATAAACTTGTTACTTGGTATATCAACTTCTGGCCTGTTTTGACAACCAATGATTATTGTGAAGTATAAGTCTCGAGTGAACGGCTGAAAGCAAGGAGAAACTACGGCCGTAATTTTTCCCGAGGGCATGCAGCTTTACTGTATGATTAAATGATGATGGCGTCCTCTTGGGTAAAATATTCCGGAGGTAAAATAGTCCCCCATTCGGATCTCCGGGCGGGGACTACTCAAGAGGATGTCGTTATCAGGAGAAAGAAAACTGGCATTCTACGGATCGGAGCGTGGAATGTCAGATCCCTTAATCAGGCAGGTAGGTTAGAAAATTTAAAAAGGGAAATGGATAGGTTAAAGTTAGATATAGTGGGAATTAGTGAAGTTCGGTGGCAGGAGGAACAAGACTTTTGGTCAGGTGACTACAGGGTTATAAACACAAAATCAAATAGGGGTAATGCAGGAGTAGGTATAATAATGAATAGGAAAATAGGAATGCGGGTAAGCTACAACAAACAGCATAGTGAACGCATTATTGTGGCCAAGTGGCCGAGATAGATACGAAGCCCACACCTACAACAGTAGTACAAGTTTATATGCCAACTACCTCAGCTGATGACAAAGATATTGATGAAATGTATGATGAAATCAAAGAAATTATTCAGATAGTGAAGGGACCCGAAAATTTAATAGTCATGGGTGACTGGAATTCGATAGTAGGAAAAGGGAGAGAAGGAAACATAGTAGGTGAATATGGAGTGGGGCAAAGAAATGAAAGAGGAAGCCGCCTGGTAGAATTTTGCACAGAGCACAATTTAATCATAGGTAACACTTGGTTCAAGAATCATAAAAGAAGGCTATATACATGGAAGAAGCCTGGAGATGCTGACAGGTTTCAGATAGATTATATAATGGTAAGACAGAGATTTAGGAACCAGGTTTTAAATTGTTGGACATTTCCAGGCGCAGATGTGGACTCTGACCACAATCTATTGGTTATGACCTGTAGATTAAAGACTGAAGAAACTGCAAAAAGGTGGAAACTTAAGGAGGTGGGACCTGGATAAACTGAAAGAACCAGAGGTTGTACAGAGTTTCAGGGAGAGCATAAGGGAGCAATTGACAGGAATGGGGGAAAGAAATACAGTAGAAGAAGAATGGGTAGCTTTGAGGGATGAAGTAGTGAAGGCAGCAGAGGATAAAGTAGGTAAAAAGACGAGGGCTAGTAGAAATCCTTGGGTAACAGAAGAAATATTGAATTTAATTGATGAAAGGAGAAAATATAAAAATGTAGTGAATGAAGCAAGCAAAGAGGAATACAGACGTCTCAAAAATGAGATCGACAGGAAGTGCAAAATGGCTAAGCAGGGATGGCTAGAGGACAAATGTAAGAATGTACAGGCTTATCTCACTAGGGGTAAGATAGATACTGCCTACAGGAAAATTAAAGAGACCTATGGAGGTAAGAGAACCACTTGTATGAACATCAAGAGCTCAGATGGATACCCAGTTCTAAGCAAAGAAGGGAAAGCAGAAAGGTGGAAGGAGTATATAGAGGATCTATACCAGGGTGATGTACTTGAGGACAATATTATGGAAATGGAAAAGGATGTAGATGAAGATGAAATGGGAGATACGATACTGCGTCAAGAGTTTGACAGAGCACTGAAAGACCTGAGTCGAAACAAGGCCCCCGGAGTAGACAACATTCCATTGGAACTACTGAACTACTGTCGGCCTTGGGAGAGCCAGTCCTGACAAAACGCTACCATCTGGTGAGCAAGATGTATGAGACAGGTGAAACACCCTCAGACTTTAAGAAGAATATAATAATTCCTATCTCAAAGAGAGCAGGTGTTGACAGATGTGAAAATTACCGAAATATCAGTTTAATAAGTCACAGCTGCAAAATACTAACGCGAATTATTTACAGACGAATGGAAAAACTAGTAGAATCCGACCTCGGGGAAGATCATTTTGTATTCCGTAGGAATGTTGGAACACGTGAGGCAATACTGACTCTAGGACTTATCTTAGAAGCGAGATTAAGGAAGGGCAAACCTACGTTTCTAGCATTTGTAGACTTAGAGAAAGCTTATGACAATGTTGACTGGAATACTCTCTTTGAAATTCTGAAGGTGGCAGGGGTAAAATACAGGGAGCGAAAGGTTATTTACAATTTGTACAGAAATCAGATGGCAGTTATAAGAGTCGAGGGACATGAAACGCAAGCAGTGGTTGGGAAGGGAGTGAGACAGGGTTGTAGCCTCTCCCCAATGTTATTCAATCTGTATATTGAACAAGCAGTGAAGGAAACAAAAGAAAAGTTCGGAGTAGGTATTAAAATCCATGGAGAAGAAATAAAAACTTTGAGGTATGCCGATGACATTTTAATTATGTCAGAGACAGCAATGGACTTGGAAGAGCAGCTGAATGGAATGGACAGTGCCTTGAGAGGAGTATATGAGATGAACATCAACAAAAGCAAATGAGGATAATGGATTGTAGTCGAATTAAGTCGGGTGATGCTGAGGGAATTAGGTTAGGAAATGAGACACTTAAGGTAGTAAAGGAGTTTTGCTATTTGGGGAGCTAAATAACTGATGATGGTCGAACTAGAGAGGATATAAAATGTAGACTGGCAATGGCAAGGAAAGCGTTTCTGAAGAAGAGAAATTTGTTAACATCGAGTATAGATTTAAGTGTCATGAAGACATTTCTGAAAGTATTTGTATGGAGTGTCGCCATGTATGGTAGTGAAACATGGATGATAAATAGTTTGGACAAGAAGAGAATAGAAGCTTTCGAAATGTGGTGCTACAGAAGAATGCTGAAGATTAGATGGGTAGATCACATAACTAATGTGGAAGTATTGAATAGGATTGCGGAGAAGAGAAGTTTGTGGCACAACTTGACCAGAAGAAGGGATCGGTTGGTAGGACATGTTCTGAGGCATCAAGGGATCACCAATGTAGTATTGGAGGGCAGCGTGGAGGGTAAAAATCGTAGAGGGAGATCAAGAGATGACTACACTACGCAGATTCAGAAGGATGTAGGTTACAGTGGGTACTGGGAGATGAAGAGGCTTGCACAGTATAGAGTAGCATGGAGAGCTGCATCAAACCAGTCTCAGGACTGAAGACCACAACAACAACAAACCTCGAGTAGTTCGTAATTCGCATAAAAATCCTGGCCACTGTCTTTCAGTTTCTTAGTACAAGCACTGACTCCCTCCGAACTGCTCTCAGCCTCATATCTATTCTTTGGACACTATGATGACATACTGTTTCTACGTCGCGTTGGATACGATGACTTCGTACCTCTTCTGCCCGAGTACGCTTTCCTAGCACACATTCTATACTAAAAGATCACAAATAAACTATTAAAAGCCAACACTGCACACAAAAATCCAGATTTTAAGTGAAAGAGTTGTCCTTCACATACACGCATTGCTGACGCCCAGGCTAACTTATTATTGTTCTGAAATGCATCTAGCTATACCCAGACAGTGCATGGGGTATAGAGGGGACGCCACGTAGGCCTTTGTGGGTCATCCGAGGCGCTAGAAGAGGATCTCGGAATTCCACGAAACAGTTTTCTCGGGGGTTAGACGTTTTACCTCATATTTTACAAGCTTTAAAGCATCTTTTAAGCCAATAAACATTATGTTTTGAAAATTCTTCAGTGGTGCTAGTTCTGTGAAGTGGGTTATCCAGTTACGTTGTAATCTATCAGTGGTCCGAAAACGTGACAATTTGTTGTTTTTTTGTATATCATTCTTTAAGTGCGCTACTTTAGTTTCTTTGGGACAGCTTTGAGATGCAAACCCCTCCCCATGAATCATGGACCTCGCCGTCGGTGGGTGGCTTGCGTGCCTCAAGGATACAGATAGCCGTACCGTAGGTGCAACCACAACGGAGGAGTATCTGTTGAGAGGCCAGACAAACGTGTGATTCCTGAAGAGGAGCAGCAGACTTTTCATTAGTTGTAGAGGCAATAGTCTTGATGGCTGACTGATCTGGCTTTGTAACATCAACAAAACGGCTTGGCCGTGTTGGTACTGTGAACGGCTGAAAACAAGGTGAAACTACAACCGTAATTTTTCCAGTGAACGCATAATGTGTTGTGGGGCGATCACTCTGTTTTAGAAGTAGTTCAAAAGCCAAGCTCGCTTAAACGCTGTTTGCTGGATGACCAGTTTCATCACACTAAAGGTGCCATCATCGTATATGAATGTAGCTTAAAATGTATAAATCGTTCGGATATAACGATTCATGGGGCAGACCAGCTGATAAAGGTCACTGTCGTAGAAATAAAATTAAAAAACAACTGCTCTCTTGGTCATTCTATTCCATCAGATATATAAAACCGAAGTCACTAGATAAAACTATCTGACACATGACCGCAGCTCGACTAACACGAATTTAGAATGGAAAAACTAATAGAAGCAGACCTCAGGGAAGATCGGTTTGGATTCAAAAGTAGTTTAGGAACATGTGACGCGAGGCAATATTGACCTTACGACCTATCTTAGAAGATAGGATAACGAAAGACAAACCTACGTGCATGGCACTTGTAGACCTAGAGAAAGCTTTTGACAATGACAACTGGAATACACTCTTTGAAAGTTTGAAAGCAGCAGAGATAAAATACAGTGGCGAAAGGCTGTTTACAACTTATACAGAAAAGAGACGGCAGTTGTAAGAATCCAGGGGTGTGAACGGGAAGCAGTGGTTGAGAAGGGAGTGAGACAGGTTTCCAGCCTATCCGCAATGTTATTCAATGTGTGCTCTGAACGAGCAGCAAAGGAACCAAAGATAAATTTGGTATAGGAACTGAACTCCAGGGAGAAGATATAAAAACTTTGAGGTTTGCCAATGACATTATAATTCTGTCATAGACAGCAAAGGACTTGGAAGAGCAGTGTCTTGAAAGGATGATATAAGATGAACATAACAAAAGCGAAACAAGTATAACGGGATGTTATCGAACTAAATAAGGTGATACTAAAGGAATCAGATTAGGTAACGAGACACTTAAAAAAGTAGATGAGTTCTGCTACTTGGTCAGCAAAATAAATGATGATGGCCGAAGTAAAGAGAATATAAAATATAGATTGCCAATTGCAAGAAAATAATTTCTGAAGAAGAGAAATCGTATATATATATATATATATATATATATATATATATATAAGTGTTTGGAAGTCTTTTCTGAAGGTATTTGTTTGTAGTGTAGCAGTGTATTAAAGTGAAATATGGACGATAAACAGTTTAGACAAAAAGAGAATAGAAGCTTCAGAAATGTGATGCTGCAGACGAATGTTGAAGATTACATGGTACCCACTGGGACTGGAGGGAAAAGAAATCTGTGTCACAGCTTGAGCAAAAGAAGGGATCTCTCGATAGGACATATTCTGAGAGATTAATGGATCACCAAAATAGAACTGGAGGGTAGAATGGGGACTAAAAATCGTAAGGGGGGACCAAGAGATGAAAGATGGAAATTGCAGTAGTTATTCAGACATGAAGAGGCTTACAGAGGATAGAGGAGTTTATAGAGCTGCAGTAAACCAGTCTTCGAACTGAAGACCTCAACAACAACATGGGGCACACTGAACTGTGCTTAGTCTTGTTAAAAATTCGCGATAATGGAATCACTTCCTCATGTTCTCAAAACTTTCGTTAACTGGCGTTTCAGTAAGTGATATTGTACTACTTTTTACTCCATGCTGGTATGTCCTGAAAAAGGAACATTATTTTCATTTGCTTATATTTCAAGTGGAAGATTATTTACTTACACAGGGTGAATCATAACTCCTAGACGAACTTTGATATGGACCAATTCAAGAAGAAAATTTATAGTAAATATAGGCTTCCTTAAGAGCTATGAACACTTTTTCATCTTCGCTACTATGAAACACATCTCGTTTGCAGAATAAGTGTTCATAGTTCTTAAGCTATGCATGTTTATCCGTTATTTTTATCTTACTTTGGTCCATCCTACCTCCTCCCAGAAATAGAAATGGTAGAGCTTGCAGAAGAAGTAACATGCTTCATAGTGTCAGAGATAAGCAAGTGCTCATACCTCCTAAATTGTGCATTGCGGAGCCCATGTTTACTAGACATTCTGTTCTTGTTTTGGTCCATACTAACACCTCTCAAAGTTTGGCGGTGGATTTATGGTTCACCTTCGATATACTCAAAGTAGAGCCCTCTGGTACACCACCTCTGATTGTATCAAATGGTCGACATGTAGCTATGTGGTAAATTTTGATTTCTTTTACGCAATTAACATCACAGACCTTTAGAATATGCTACTCCAGCGCTTGTGAGGCTAATTGAGGATCTTCTTGATCGAGAAGTAGCGGCATTGGTCGCAAAAACTGATAACAGCTGGGTGAGCCGTGTGCTGACCACACGCCCCTCCATTTCCGCATCCAGTGACGCTTAAGTGCTGAGGATGACATGGCGACCGGTAGATACCATCGGTGCCGTTGGGCCTTCAAGGCCTGTTAGGACTTTTTTTATTTCTTTTTTAATTTTTTTATTTGTAAATGAGATCTGCAGAATACATCTAATTTACTGACAATATTTCTTACATGAGGATTGTTATTAATCGTCATTTTCAAGATTAACTACTGTGTACCAGAAAAATACTCATCTGGACTCCAAACAATCGGCAGTTACTATGCATTGTAACCCCATAGCACAGTACACGTTGCTACAAAGCTAAAAATGTTATTTTCCAGCACATGCTTTCTCTTAAAGTATAGTCAAACAAAACAGTAATTAAACGTAATTAAGAAACACTATATTACCTGCAAATGGCTGCAATTAAACATTATTCGTTTTAGTGTACTATCATCAATTTCGGGGTTCTTGTCTCATCTCGAAGCCGGAAGTTGTGTGACAAAATAAAGGGTATTTAACTGTAATTAGATCAAATTCCATTTTTCTAATTTATAGTATGAGTGCTTTCCCCGATGGAACGGTTAAATATAGTGATCCGTTTATCATAAACGGCTTGCGAAATGGACAGTATCTCTGAAGGAACTGTCTACACTAAATTACCTGCTTCACTCTCACTTCTGCTGTTAGACGACAGCGGCAAGGTGCGGTCTTCGGCGAGGCGAAGATGGACGACATGTTTTTAAGTAGGTCCAAAAAGTACTCGTAGCGCTAGATGGACGCGATGAAGGTATTAACTGGATATCTGTGAGACTGCACACCGTTACTCCCCAGGTAAAGAGGCTGGCCGGGGCGGGTTGACGTCGCTGGTCGCTAGAGACTCGTTTCCCCGTGTACCTCTCGTTCGGCGCAAATTATTGCACCCCGTCGGTTCTCTTAATATTTCACGCCGCTACCGCACCCCAATTCCCTCCTCTCCCTTTCCTCGTAAAACACTTGCCGAAGATGAATCGACGGAATCGTTGGTCAGACTGCAAAGTGGGTGGAGGTTTCCAAAATACAAGAGGTCAGACGCTTTCGATACAGGGCATTATATCAGATGCAGCGGTATCGTTTAAATGCAAAATAGACTTTCGAAATTGGAAATCTAATTTTGGTTTACGACCGCCAGGGGCTCTGCCAAAAAAAAAAAAGAATGCAATGAGCCCCCTTTTCCTTTCTGGTGGCCCTGTTTCCGAAGCCGATCAAACAGATGTCGCGGTGGTGGTAAAACGCCCTCCACTTTCTCCCGGTGGAGCGGACAGAAATCGAGAGGGGTATTAGGTGTGTGCAGGATATTGGATTCTGAAATTTAATGAACCCAACTCTTGCATCTGGTTCTTCCCTTCCTTTTTTTCCCTGCTCCCTACGCTCTTTCTGCGTCCAGTCTTCACGTTCGTTTCCGGTCCTCTGCAGGAGGCGACCACATGTATGTGTGTGTATGTGCGTGTGCTCGCACATACGTTTGTGGTGCGGCGGTATGGGAGGGTGGGCGGTTGGGGTCGGACACACACGCACCGGAGAAGTACCACACATCATATTTATAGTCAATATAGAGCCCGCGGCGACCCCCGGCCGTGATATACGGCTGTGTTTAACACCTTCATATTACGCCACCACCGTCCACCCTCCCCCGACACCGCCGTGCGTCGCGGGACACGTGCTCGCGCGGGCTTGACCAGCACTGTCGCCTCACAGCGACCGTATTCTCTATTGCGCGGCATCGCAGGGGTGGAATTACGACGTCGTTCTGAGCGTCTCAAGTGGGGGTGAGTCAACGTCAGAATATACTTCATATCCACCACAGTGGTTCCCGTTAAGTGCACGTAGATCAAATGCGGGAAGACCATAACAGCGCCCCTCAAGAAGATATCTTTCGGAATGGATGGTACAGCTGCAATATCGAAGAACTGTTCTCATCGTGTGGTTGATTCATTCGACAGCCACCACCGTCTCCATACGTAATTTAGTACTAATCATTTGAATATACACATTACTTGACTTCCCCAAAAGCGTTTCCGTCGATACCATACCAATAATTATCGACGAACCTCCGTCCAAAACTTTCTTTTGAGACTGGCCCGCAGCTTGCATTAGGCCTGCGAACGCCATATTAAGAATTTTTGCGCACTAATTTTATTAGCTCGTTAATTACATACGAGTCATGTTTCGGAAGTTGGCGTGTTTCAAATAATCCAGCAATTTACAAAACACAGTTCCTTCGCACAAATTTGTAAAAAAAATATGCAAATTTCATGGCTTACATCCATTTTGGTAGATATTTACGTTTGTTACGTGTCACAATATAGTGTCTTCGAGTGACTAGAGATTATTCTCCGTTTCTCTGCTGTTGAAGCTTGTCAGAACTTTATCTATTATCTGCAGTGTATTTGCACTTATGTTAGTGTGATGGCAATGAAAACTCTACATCGTGTACCTAAAGGAAACATGACGAATATTTTGGAAGAACTCTAAATTTATATCCACACAGAAGCATTTCCAGACAGAATTCTTAATGGAAAAAAAAACGGAACTTACGCACAAGAAATATTCAGGATATTCCTTTGCCTTCCTGAAAAAGAAAACATAATTTTCAGTGTCTAACGATGCCAAGATATAAAAAAAATGGTGAAACTCTCAACAAAAATTGTACCTTTGCACAGTACACGAAGATATAGAATAATAAGATCTTTGTATATTGTTACTATCACTGAAATTCCACGAATATGAATTGTAAATTTACCGAAGTTGAGTGAGCTGTCAAACGAACATAAGTTCAAATAAAAAAGTGCTAATAATATAGTATATAGTTCTGACAAACAGCAAAGACAGCTTAGAAACTGAGAAACAATGTGAAGAGACACGCCAAGACCCTATATTTTGATGCATAAAAACATAAATATCTGTCAGACTAGATGTAAATCGACTGTATACTTCTATAAACTTATATGAAAAACGGTGTAATGCAGGGGTACTTGGAGGTTAAAAATAGCCGAAAGACGCGTCGTATGTACATTAAGACATAATAAAATCCTTGTGCACCAGGATACAGGAAAATAATTAATGTCATTCAACAGAAGTACGATCACTTTGATCATCAAATAAAGTTTGTGACTGGATTGAAAATTTCTTTGTAGGAAGAAGGCTGACTGTTATATTAAACGGAAAATTATTACCAAAATTAAGAGTTCAGGCGTGGTCCAGGAAAGTGTGTTGGATTCTTTTTATTTCATATTATGCATTGAGAACCTTGCAGACAATATTAACAGTAAACTCAGTCTTTTTACGGATGGTGCAGTTATCCATGATGAAAAACTATTTGAAAAATGTTGTGCAAATATCTTTTCCTATTTTGAAAAGGTTTCAAACCGGTATAAATCTTTCCAACACATTTTAAATACTCAGAAATGTAAAATTTCCCACTTAATAAAACTAAAAAAAGTAAAACATCAATGAATCACATTTGGAACTATCCCGCTAGTACAAATACCTACTTATGGGTTATGGTGGTGTGGTCCAGAGTTAGTCTCTTTCATCAGTAAACAAAACTCCTAGGCTCCGCTTTTCAACACAGACAGCTCTGAAATACTGAATTAACATCATCAACAATAGCGGCCGAAGTCTTCCGGCCTGAGAAGTCACCCTCGTTCTGCCAACGACCTTACCAAAGAGGACGGAGAAACAAGCAGACGCCCGGCGTACTCTCTTGCCACTGGGATGGAATACCTTCCTTCAAGGGCGGAAGACTCAGCAATGATCAACAGCATGAGGGTGCAGGAGGCAATGGAAATCACTGAATTAAAGACACATAATGTTTATCCACAGGAAACGTGGCCTGTAATTGGAAAAGTGCCACGATGATCTCTCCATTGTTAAATGGTTCCCGACTAGCTCCCCATTCGGATCCCCTGGAAGGGACTGCCTGGGAGAGCTGACCACGAGAAAAAGATTGAATAACCAAACGGAGGGTAACGTTCTATAGGTCGGGGCGTACAACGTCAGGATGGCTGAATGTGGTAGGGAAACTAAAAATAATTTGAAAAGAGAAACAGATAAACGTGGTCTAGATAGATTCAGTAAAATTAATTGAAACTAAGTTAACGATATATGGTCAGACGAATATAGAGCAAGATAAACAGCAGCAGAGAATAGGATTTGTAGTTAATAAGGAGGAAAAAGCAGAGAGTGGGTTACTTTCAGTTGTTCAGTGAGTGGTTTCCTTTTATCAACAGAAGTCCACATGTCGGCGTCACGGGTAGATGATGAAGAGGCAGAGTTGGTATGTGAAGATATTGAACAGGTAACTCATTATGTAAAGGGACATCAAAATCTAATAATTGTTGGGAACTGGAGCGTGGTACTAAGGAAAAAGATAGAACGGAGTGTTGCAGGGAAATGGGCTTTGCAGTTGGAATGAGAGAGGAGAAAGACTGAGCTCTGCAATAAATTTCTGACATAAATGACGAATAGACTGCTTAAGAATGAAAATAGCAAGAGGTATATTTGCAAAAGCCCAGACACTTCAGCAGCACATATAGACTACGATTAAATCTTATTAATGACGAGGCGTAGACTGATATCAGGAGAATCGTCTGGAAGAATCCATGTGCGAAGAAGTTTGATAATGCAGTACTGAAGTGCGTTTGAAGTTCTCTACGGCAGTAGATATTGCAATAATGAACACCACAATAAGCAGTTCAGTTGAAGAAGAATAGACGTCTCTAGAAAGGATCTGGTGTCGGGCTGGGCAGAAGCTGAATGCCCATCGTGCCCATCGGAACAAATGGACCTCGATGGTTGATAGAGGGCAGCGTCGTCGCAGCGCTGCACTCGCCTAGTGAGTGCGCCACCGTCTTGCCACGTGAACACACTGGCCAATAACGTCCTTCGCGGCCGGCGTAAATACTGCCGCACTTAGATCGCTCAGCACCGAAGACCACCTCCTTAACCTCGTCCACCTTCTCTACCTCCAGCTTAACTCCCGTCGCTCAGCCATTTTTCTTTCCTCGACCTCCAAAATGCCTATGACTGGGTATGGTGTGCCAATCTCCTCTTTAAACTCCAAACCTATGCCCTGCCTATCAGTTTTGTCTGTGTGATCACTTTCTTCCTCTCACGCCGTCGTTCTTATGTCACCCTCCATAACACCAACTCCTGTATCTTTTATCCATGTGCTGGCGCCCCCAGGGCTCCGTCCTCTCCCCTTTCCTCTATCTCCTGTACATTGCCGATATGCCCAAGTCACCCCCTCCTGTCTACCTTCTCCAACATGCTGATGACACTGCCTTCCTATCTCTCTATCCTACCCTTCCACGATCCCAATGCACCTTACAAACCCACACTGACCAGTTCACCACTTGGTGTAACCAGTGGTTCCTTCGTCTCAAACCCTCCAAAACCCAGGCAAACATCATAGACCGAATGATCTGCTCCTTCTGTCTTCACAATTTCTATCTCACCAATTATGGTCATCCCATCCAGCTTACCCACACCCTGAGATAGCTTGGCCTCACCCTCAACCGTTACCTCACCTGGACCCCTCACCTCCTGACCATCCAGCAGAAAGCCCATTCTCGCCTTGGCCTCCTGAAACTCCTGTCTGGCTGGACATTGGGATTGCATCCTTCCACTATCATCCACACCTACAAATCCCTCATCTCTCCTATCCTCTGTTATAACAGCTTTGCCTGGATCTTCACACCCCCTCCCCACTTTTGCAAGGTGCTCCAAATACTCAAACACCATGTACTCTGCCTTGCCTTCCGTATTTGCCTTCCTTCTTTCACATGACTCCTGTTAGATCTCATCCTCTTCCCCCACCTCCTCCTTTCCTCCAACATCTCCACATCCTTTACACTGTCTGCAGGCTTGATCCACCCACCCCCTGGTTTCCTCCTTCCTCCCCCACCCCTACCCATTTCTGCACCTCTATTGTTATATCCCTCCCTCTCTCTACCTCCACATTCTCCTTCATTGGGACAATTTCCAGTACCTCCCAATCCTGATGTTGAACTTCAGTGTGACATTTACCCTTCCTTCCAACTGTACCCTGGCCTTGTTCGTCCCCTTCCCCAGGACCCCCCCCCCATTTTTTCCTCTCCCCTCCTTCTCCAGAGTGGATTTTCCTCCTTCCCTATCTCAGTCCCTGCAGCCCCTTCTCGGTTGTTTTCCTCTCCCGTCCCCTCCCTCCTCAGCCCTCCTTCAGCGCACCCCCACCTCATCCCCCTTTCTCTCCCCTCCTCCTCTCCTCCTTCTCCCCTTTTCCTCGACATGCTGTCCATCACATGGCTGTTTTAATCGTTCTGTGACTTTTTATGCTCCAGCTGTGCATTGCCTGGTGCCTTTTAATCTAGTGTGTGTTTTTGTATAACATACTTTTTTTCGATTTTTATCTCCAAGTTACAGTCACCACTTTGTATGATTTCTTTTCTTATGTTCCGCCATTTTTGTTTCTATATTTCGCTATATTACCTTCTTTATATTGTTTTAAATGTCTTCAGATGGATCAAATGGCTCTAAGCACTATGGCACTTAACATCTGAGGTCATCAGTCCCCTATATATTAAGAACTACGTAAACCTTACCACCCTAAGGATTACAGACATCCATGCCAGAGGCAGGATTCGAACCTGCGAATGTATTAAATGTCTTCCTGTCTTTGTCTGTGTCTCGGCTGATGAGCAGCGCTTATACCGCTGCCAGCCTGCCACTTATGGGGAATGGAAATGAAAATAAATAGGAAAAAAAGGCCACTCAGTCAGTCACGTACTTCATCTGATAGCATTCGCCTTCTATTTCCGCCGCACTAATGACAACACATCGACGACTTAGCTTTGCTAATAGTTTTCTTCTTCGGCCTCGATTTGGATTGCGGCTCGTACTTGACGTGTTCACAGCATTGTGTCGACAGTCCATTGCACTTCGCTGTTGCATAGGTGGCCACTGACGTGTCGGGTACACTGCTCGGTCAACGCTGTTTCTCGACTCCGATATTGATTTAAGTCCCGTCCACTGGCTATTTTTACTCCTTGAGTCGTCATCATTCTTCTCCTGTTTCTTTTCTGATGTGTGCACAGTTGTCTGGCTGCTCGCTGAAACAGGAAAGGACAGTTAGAGAAGATGGGTAGGGATAGGTACAGTGAAGGTAACTGGAGATTCAGGAATACAAGAATATAAGTCTCTTAGGAATGAAATAAGTAGGAAGTGCTAGGAAGCCACGGCGAATTATCTGTAGGAGAAATTTGAAGCAGTCGAAAATGATATGGAAGTCGGTAGTACCGATGTAGCACCTAGGAAAGTCGAAACAATTTTTGGTGAAATTAAAAATTAAGGCACCAACATAAGGAATGCAATGAGAAGCCCGCTATTAAACTCAGAGAAGAATGTGGATAAGTGGAATGAGTACATTGAAGGTCCCTACGGGGAGGAGTAACTGTCTATTGACGTGACAGCAGAAATGGGAGTCGATATGGAAGACATATGAAATCCAGTATGAAATTAAGAGTTTAACAGAGCTTTGGAAGACTGAGAAGCAGACTATGTGGAAGGGGAAGGTAACATTGCCTAGGAATTTCTGTAATCACTGGGAAATCGACAATCAGAAGACTATTCAAGTTAGTGTATACAATCAGTTTAAGTGGAAAACAATTAGAGGAAACACTGAAAGGAATGAACACTCTACTGAGCACACAATACAGATTGAGATTTAATGGATGAAATATGAGATAGATGACAAACAGCAGAAATGAGATTAGCAAGAAACTTACCGTCAAAATTTGAGACCACAAAGTACGTGAAATGAAAGGACTGCTATCTCTGAAGCGTACTTTCACACAATGGAATAGGCAAGGAATACATAAAAGGCAAAGAAGGGATTGCTGGACAAAAGAAGCCCAATATTATAAAAATTTTAATTAGAGTTAACGCTAACAGGTTGCACCACGGTGAGTCATGCAATTCCGTGCTTTGCAGACTGTGTACGTAGAAGTGCTGGGGTTGGAGAAGAATATGAACAAAAAGACAACATAATAACGCGCCTAATACGGTGTGGGAGACCCGGTGGCATTCGAAGCAGCCTCTAAACGGATATGTACAGGTCCAATATAGATTTCAAAAGAATCTTATACAGCTATGATGACTATGGTGGCTGGACGAGATGCGACAATTCATTCTTCTGTTTAAAAAAGCAGTGCTGGATGATGCGAGATGTGTAAACAGCAGCTCTTCCGTGTTGGAACACGGTATCACCATTTCGGAACAAACATTGTACCATTGGATGGATATTATCAGCCAGAATGATCACATAACCCTTGACGGTAACCATGGGGCGGTGGAATACTACAATATGGCTGCCAAATCATCATCGAACTCCTTCCATGCTGGACTTTTGGGAGGTAAATTATGCCAGAAGATGAAAGCACTGTGAAACAAGACTCATCCTACCAGATAAATTTCTTCCGTTGCTCTACAGAAACAGTTTTATGGCTTCGGCGGCAGGTTTCTCTGTAAGGAGCATTTGCGTCACTGATGAGTTGCTCTGGTATACCGGCTTTTCCTGCTTATGGAGATGCCTTCTTTGGTGCTGACGGAGTTCGCGAGTGCGACATGTGCTGACGGAGTTGGCGGTTCTCGTCCTCTTACTTTTCTTGACTATCGTCTTCAGTGACCGTCTCTTAGCATTATTCAACTCACGTGTTCGTTCGGGTTGTGGCTTAGCTGATCATACAGTTCCGCTTTCCCTCAATGCGGTATGAATCACCGTTACGGTGATGCTTGAACCAACAAACGCTTCGGCAAACTTGGTTACGCTTGTACCCACTATACGAACACCAACAATTTTTCCACATTCGACTTCGCTTAGGTCCTACGCAACGCACTCACGACTACACAGAACATTATTCCCCTGACCACGAGTGACATTTGCAGTGTACTGAGGATTGCATAGGTGCCGTTAGTGGTTGAATACAGCAGCGAAATCTGCATTACTGGCCATTTTTTCGTATTTCTAACCGATCGATGTATAATATACCTATGGCTACGGATAAGTTACGTTTTACTGTGTAGCCATACATGAGCAGTGCCATTATTAATAGAACTTTTTAAGTGTTTGGCACGGTAATTGTGAAAGATTCAGACAATTACAAAGCCAACGTTTGGACCGCCTTCGCAGCGGTCCTCCTGAGGAATGTTACGTTTCAGAATTCTAGGGACGGCCTTCCCTATACAGGGTAAGCCACTAACTATTGCCATCAATAATAACTCCGAAAATATGATACCAACTCAAAAGTTTGTGGGACAAAAGTTGCATGCAACAACGAGGGCCATAATATGATATTGAGTTTCTGTAGCTAGGTGGCATCGCTTCAGAGACATGACGGTCAACTTTGTTTTTTTGAATGGGATGCTATAGTTTGGTACTTATTTTCAAATAGCAGCTATCGAGACGAATCCAGTGATGTGTGACAGTAAGGTCTTTGAAGGTCAACGAAGGTCACAAAGGTGGCATCAACGTCCATTTACAGAAGGCGTTCGAATTGATGTCCATTTGTATCAGTGCAGTGCTGCAATCTTCTTATCATGGATTGAATGGTATTCCTGATCACATCGGCACTTACCAAAGCACCTGCTCTGACAGTTCCCTCTCGCTATCTTCAGGTAGTTGGAACGTCTTTATATACAAAGTATTCTACGAATCCCGACAAGAAAAAGTCCAGAAGCGCTAAGTCTGGCGAACGAGCCAACCACGACACATCTCCTCCGCGTTGTATGCAATTGGGGACTGTCTCTGCAACTCATTTCTAGCCATCAGTGAAAAATGAGCCGGACACCCATCGCGTTGTTACCACACTCTGTACCTTGTTCCTAAAGGTATCTGTTCCAATAACAGACCTAATGTTTCTTGCAGGAATGTAGTGTACTTCCTACCATTAAGGTTTTCTTCTATGAAATAGGGGGCTATAATTATGTCATCCAGTATCCCACACCATACATTCACCGACCACAGTTTTTGGTGTGCAACTTGTCGCAGCCAACATGGATTTTCTGCTACCCAATAATGCATGTTATGCAAATTAACATTTCCATGCTTCGTGAATGTGGCCTCGTCAGTAGATAAAATCAAATTAATATATGTGTCATCCTTTTGAATCTGAGGTTGAGCCCATCGACAGAATTCAACACGACGCATACAAACCGTACCAGTTAATTCTTGGTAGAGACTGATATGGTAAGGATGATATTTATGGCGATGCGGAACACGAACAACACTACTCTGACTCATGCCAGATTCCCTTGCGATTTGACGCCAACTGACACGAGGATCTCGAACCACAGTGGCAAGAGTACCATTTTCCGTTTCCCCGTTAGTAACTTTACTTTGCCGCAAATGTTTCCGTTGCGTTAAAGATACTGTTGTTCTCAGTTTATCATGCACGTACTTAAATGTACGACGTGTAGGGTGAGTTCGTCGAGGATATCTTTCAGCCTATGTCTCTCGCTTTCACTGAATTTCGTTGGTATTCTCCGTAAATTAGAAGCATACGGAGTTGTTCTTCTAAGGAATACATCATTCACATTCGCTTAATTCGATGATACTAGTCTTACCTTTCCTATTAGTTTTGTATTGCGAAACCGTCGAATGGTGTTTACATGTCAATGGCACGTTAGATGGCTACGCCATATTCTGCGAATATTTACTATTTGCACGATAATCTAGAGAGAACTGTCAGAGCATGTGCTTCTATAAGTGTCACAGTGATAACGAATACCACTCAATTCATGATAAAAAGTTTGCATCACCACATTGATACCAATGGTCATCACTTCGAACACCTTCTGTGAATGGACGTTCATGTGACCTTTTTGACGTTCGTTGGCCTTGAAGGACCTTACTGTTACACATCATTGGATTCGTCTCGATAGCCGCTATCAGAAAGTAAGTAGCAAACTGTAGTATCCGAATTAAAAAAGAAAAGAAACAAAGTTAACCTTCATATCTCTGACGCGACCCCACCTAGCAACAAAAAGCAATGTCATATTATGACAACATTTGTCCCACACGCTTTTAAGCGACTATCATACTTTCCGAGTTATTAAAGGTGGCAATAGTTAGTAACTCTCCCTGTATAACGGATGTCAAGTAAGACGTTTTACTCTTAAACGGTTGAAGATATCGAAACGAGGTTTGTAGTAAATGTTAGCATGGGGTGTAGCACTTAATTATGTTCCATGTTTAAATCTCTTAATTCTTTTATTAGCTGACGTGCAGAAGCAAATACAGAATTTTTTGTAATAGAGCGATAGACTTTTTTAACTGCGCCCGAAACTTTGTGGAAAGATGAGTACGGTGATGTTAATATTGCCTTTGAAGCTTTTCTTAAAAGTATCCGAGAAGTGTGTTAAAACTGGAAGGTAAGATGGCAAGAAATGCTCTTTCAATGTAAATACCAAGTGAGACACGCCTGCAGTTCCCCGTCGTTTTGTGCAACAAGAACATGGGTTTATGCTACTAAGACGGAACATGTTTGGTCCTAATTGATAAGACTTAGATAAAGAGTCAGCTAAATTTCTTGGAACAATATGCTAACTTGGGGCTCATGAAAACTCTCCTCAAATGCGTGTACAGGAAGATGTCTAATAAGTGAACAGATTTTGGTGAAACAAGTAAACAATAAAAAAGGGCGATTTAACAGCGAAGCTGTTTTGTATGATCCCACTTGGCGCTGTTTACAGTGCAACAGTCGTTTATGGTCGCCTTGACTTTCAAATTTAGCACGTTTCTCGAGTTTTTAAGCGAAAATCTTCAACAACAACGTCAACAATCGTTACGTCACTCTAGTCGTCTTCTGTAGAGATTTCAGATGCCGTTGCAATGAGTACATCTTTAATCTTAAAAACGCTGTCACTGTTTGAATATCTTGGTTACTACTATAAAATGGTTCTAATGGCTCTGAGCCCTATGGGACTTAACATCTGTGGTCATCAGTCCCCTAGAACTTAGAATTATTTAAACCTAACTAACCTAAGGACATCACACAGATCCATGCCCGAGGCAGGATTCGAACCTGCGACCGTAGAAGACGCGCGTTTCCGGACTGAGCGCCTAGAACCGCGAGACCACCGCGGCCGACTACTACTATAATTTAGATATCTTGTTCACGAAATGAAATAGTTGTTACGTCTCATTCTGTGTTTGTCGTCTTACTTCGGTTGTTAAGTGACAACCGACATTTCACTTTCCCTCTTTTCCGTGTCAGTACGTGATGCCGGTGAGACTATATGGTGCAATGAAAACGACTTTGCCGCACGTAGTGGCTGCGCGGCGTCGGGCGCCATGTCACGGATTGCACGGTCCCTCTCTACGGAGGTTCGAATCCTCCCTCGGGCATGGATGTGAGTGTTGTCCTCAGCAGTTTGGTCCCTTAGGAATTCACACATAATTCGAAAAGGACTTCACAACTTTTGAAAGCTTGTATTGATTTATTCACTTAACTTAGCGACATGATTTTGGTGTCATTTTATAGCTAAGTGTATGAAATATTTTTCCATGTACTTAAACAGGTTAAAAGTGATTTTAATTCATTATGTGGCACGCCGGCGTTTGTGACCGAACGGTTCTAGGCGCTACAGTCTGGAACCGTGCGACCGCTACGGTCGCAGGTTCGAATCCTACCTCGGGCATGGATGTGTGTGATGTCCTTAGGTTAGTTAGGTTTAAGTAGTTGTAAGTTCTAGGGGACTGATGACCTTAGGAGTTAAGTCCCATAGTGCTCAGAGCCATTTGAACCATTTTTATGTGGCACACACCGGATCAGAATTCGATATCCTGCCGAATTCACTGCATCGTGCAAGTCGTGAATTCTTCAGCTGCGAGGTAGCCCTACCCCTGATCTCCAGTAGGGTAGCCGGTAAGGTGGAGCAAACACGGTAACCCTGATGAATCAACAAAACAACGAATTCAATAGGCAACACGTCAAGTGAACGTGGGGGCCATGCAATTGGCACACCTCGGCACAATCAATTACGTTGAAAACGGACGTTTAGGAAATCCCGGACGTCTCACCAAACAGTCAAAACTTCATCTCTTTTACTTCATGATGGCATCAAGACAACGTCTGTAAGTCATACTAATAAGTTCGTGGGAATTTTGGAGTTGTACAGTCCTTTTCGAAACACTCTGTATTTTACACAAGAAAATTTTGTTCGCCTGCGCCAAACTACTTTTAATATTGAATATTTTAAATTATCGGACGAGTTGATTAGAACGAGCGAGATGGCACAGTGGTTTAAACACTAGTGTAATGATTTTTAGGATCGAGGTTCAAATTCCTGTCTGATCATCCTGATGCAGATTCGCCATAAATTCCCTACATTACTCGAGACCACTCCGGAGATGGTTCCTCGAACGCTGGTAGGGAGAATCTCCAACATCAATATCCGTATTTCCGGTTTTGGAGCTGAGCTGGTGTCCTCATCTTTCCCAAAATATTTCCGTATCTGTCGTAACTGTTTTTCTCAGGTATACGCTCAGATGTCAGATGTTCGTTGTCGTTTAGAGTCACTACAGTTCATGTACCAACTACTCACCATTGTTAACTATGACTTGGTTCTTGTTTCGGTCAGCGACTCTACGGTTCGTTTGATGCATGTCTATATTCCTGTCGCTTGCCAGCTACCCGTGTATGATTCAGGATAATTGTTAATCAAAATATCCACGGGTGTACTGCCGGTCTATAGTGTCCAACAGGCACAATATTTCGGCGATCAAACATGTCGCCATCATCAGGTGAACTGACGGACTGAGCTCCTGTGAACGTGCCAGCACGGAGATCCGTACGCTATGGCTGCTCAGGGGGAACTGGGTTCGGTCGCGGCGGCGGCCGATTTAAATACAGATCAGTGTGTGAAGCCTGATACAGTGATCTGTATTTGCACGCAGACAGCTGCCACTACCCTTCACAGAGGAATGGGGTACTTAAAACTCTAGTACATAGGGCGCGCACTCTCTCTGACACAGAGAGTCTACCCCAGGAATTGGAGCATCTGAGAACTGTGTTTCGAAAGAATGGGTACTCAGAGTGGCAGATCCAACGTGCTCTCCGCCCAACCACTGCTGCACAACCTGTTGAGATGGATGAAGTCACGAGGGAGGAGGTAGGCACTGCATTTATTCCATACACAGGCGCACTCTCGGGGAAAATCGCCCGCATTCTGAAGAAACAGCGGGGCGGAACTGTGTTTTGTCCTCCGAATAAAACTCGTGCACTGGTGGGGAGCGCCAAAGATGACCTCGGTTTGAGGAAGGCCGGCGTGTACCAGATTCCGTGTCAATGTGGCAAGTCGTATATTGGTCAGACGATGCGTACCGTCGAGGATCGATGCCGTGAACACCAGAGGCAGACTCGACTGATGTATCCGAGCAAGTCGGCGGTCGCTGAACATTGTTTGTCGGAAAATCACGCTATGGAGTATGACCGCAGGAGGATTCTGGAACAGACGTCCAGATACTGGGACAGCGTTGTTAGAGAGGCCATCGAAATTCGCACCAATGACGGCCTCATAAACCGTGACTGTGGCTATAATCTTAGCAAGGCTTGGGAACCAGCGATTAGGTTAATCAAGAGTAAATCGAGCAAACGCATAGTTGTGACGACCACAGCGGACAGAGCCATCACACCGACGTCATCTCAGACGCCGTCGCAATCCTTTCCACCGCGCTACCGTGGCGCAGGGCGCGGACGGCGGAGGGAGCGCGCCGCGGGCGGAGGGTGTTTAAATCGGCCGCCGCCGCGACCGAACCCAGTTCATCCTGAGCAGCCATAGCGTACGGATCTCCATGCCGGCACATTCACAGGAGCTCAGTCCGTCAGTTCACCTGATGATGGCGACATGTTTGATCGCCGAAATATTGTGCCCGTTAGACACTATAGACCGGCAGTACACCCGTGGATATTTTGATTATCAAATACACCGGGAGAAACTCAAGAATCACAGGATAATTGTTGTGTCCAATATCACCAACGATCTACCAAAAACATACAATGTGTTTTAAAGTCTTGGCATCAGACTTCTGCAGATGACAGATCACATCACAGGTAAGGACTTTCGTTAGACACAAAATGTTTGCTGGCGCTTCCGCGTTACAGCAGGCGCCATATTGTATTGGTTGTGCTCCTGAGAGGCGCCAGATCGTAGGCATTCTGAGGCATTCGTTTGCAGTGTATGTTGCCTCTATACTGCCATCTGTTCATCGTAAAAGGGGATAGGCCGAGCTTTTAAAGTACCTTTCTCCGCATTCTTCGAGTTTTTCTTGTTAAAAATCAGTTTACTGAGGTGCGTGCTGTTGCACGTGCAGAGCTCCTAGTTAGCAGACCATGCTATTCTAGTGAAATCTCATCTTCCTATGGCTGGCGGATACTAACAAGATTGTAGCCTCGCTGAGGAGATTCATTGTACATTATTGTCTCTAGGAAAACTTTCCCCTATGAGGTTTGAAGCAAAGTCAAACACTGAGGTGACTAAAATTATGAGGCACAAATTTCGAGTCGTATCTCCTTACTTCAATCCAGCACAGCAGCTCGACGTGGCATGGACTCGAAAAGTCGTTGGAGGTCCCCTGCAGGAATACCGAGCAATGCGCCTTTATAACAATCCATATTTGCGAAAATGTTGTCGGTGCAGGATTTTGTGCACTAAATGACCTCTCGATTATGTCCATTGGTGTTCTAAGGATTAATGTCCGACGATTTTAGTGGCCAAATCATTCACTTGAGTTCTCCTGAAAGTTCTCCATACCAATCGCGAACAATTGTGGCCCGATGACATGGTGCATTGTCATCCATAAAAATTCCATCGTTATTTGAGAACATCACTTCCATGAATGGCTGAAAATGGTCTAAAAGTAGGACACCATAACCATTTCCATGAGCTAGAGGACCAAATCCTTTCTATGTAAACACAGCCCACACCATTATGAAGCCACCACCAGCTTGCACACTGTCTTCTTGAGAACTTGGGTCCGTGGCTTCATGGGGTCTGCGTCACATTCGAACCCTACCGTTAGCTCTTACCAACTGAAATCAGACAAGGCCACGGATTTACAGTTGTGTTGGGTCCATCCGACATGGTCACACACCCAGGAGAGGCATTGCAGGCGACGCCTTGCTGTTAGCAAAGGAACTCATCTCGGAAGTATGCTGCCATAGCCCATAAACGCCAAATTTCGTCGCACTATCCTAACGGGTACGTTCGTCGTACGTCCCACATTGATTTCTGCGGTTATTTCACACAGTTTTGCTTGTCCGTTAGTACCGACAACTATCCGCCTCAACTCTGAGTTGATAAGTGAAAGGCGTAGGCCACTGCTTGTCCCTGGTGAGGGAACTCCTTAAATTAGATATTCCCGGTGCAGTCTTGACACTGTAGATGCCGGAATATTGAATTGCCTAACGATTTTCGAAACGGAATGTCTTGTGCGTCTGGCTCCAACTATCTTTCCGCGTTCAGAGTCTGTTAATTCTCGTCGTGCGTTCATAATCACGTCGGTTCCCTGTTAATATGAATCACCTGAGTACGAAATACAGTTCCACCAAATGCACTGCCCGTTTTATACGTTGTATACGCGGTACTGGTGCCGTCTGTATATGTGCACATAGCTATCCAATGACTTTTGTCAACTCAGTGTAAGCCTATCACTGCAATTGTGTCCTTTCACATCCCCTTGTCTGTAGGTTAGATGTGCCCAATCAAGTTACCTTATCGAATCAAAATGTTTTTTATTAGGCATTTTCTTCGTCGACCGACTCGTTGCAGCATCTCTTCACTCGTTACTCGATCAATCTACGTTATCAACTGCCAGCTGTAACACCACATTTCGTAGGCTTACAATCGTTTTATTTATGTCCTCATACACAATTCTCATCTAAGTTAAACTGTCCTCCAAACACAGCTTTCCATTAACCTTCATAGCTCTCAAGACCTACTTATTGAAAGTTAGCAGTTCCTTCCTTTCGTAAACAGCCCTTATGCGTTCTAGAACAGCAGGTACCAAGTATTTCTTGCATCTTTCTTTTCTATCTATTCATCTTCTAAGACAGCCAAAGTCAATCTTTTCAAGAGTCTCTCGTTCAAGTTTAACATCTATTCATCAATTATGTCTATCTGTTGCACGCACAATTAAAGCAGGTTTCTTTTAGTCTGTGTTAATATTAAATCTATAAGCCAGCATGTTTTTTCCTGTTGTTAAGGACCTTCTTCAGTTCTGGTTTTCTATCGACGACTACTATTATGTCACCAGCGAACCGTAACCTGCTGTGTTTCTGTCGGTGCCAAACGACTCTCCCATGACGAAAATCCTTCACTTCCTTCAGTTGCTCTCCAAGATACTGAGTAACTATCGGTGGTGATACTGAGCAACCCAGCATCATTGAATTACATCACTCTTGAATCTAGCAAACACGCACTGACATTGCGCAGTTATCAAGAGATGACACGGGGAAAAGCAATGTTGTTATTGCTTACAAAACCAGCTTACGTAAACTACCAATAGCTTCTATAGAATAAGTTCTTCATTGTATGCTGTAGTACTGTAAAAAGAAAAATCTGTTAAATGTTACGTAAAAACCAGAGGAAGTTCAGCATTAAATCTATTTAAAGATATGTCAAAATTATCTTAGAGATATGTCAAAATTAAAGTATATAAATTCTAATGGACTGGAAGAAGAGTGCCGGCCAGGGTTTCCGAGCGGTTCTAGGCGCAACAGTCTGGAACCGCCCGACCGCAACGGTCGCAGGTTCGAATCCTGCCTCGGGCTTGGATGTTTGTGATGTCCTTAGGTTGGTTAGGTTTAAGTAGTCCTAAGTTCTAGGGGACTGATAACCTCAGAGGTTAAGTCCCAAAGTGCTCAGAGCCACTTGAACCATTTTTGGAAGAAGAGAATTGTTATTATTATTATCATAATTATTCAAATGGTTCAAATGGCTCTGAGCACTATGGGACTTAACTGCTGAGGTCATCAGTCCCCTAGAACTTAGGACTACGTAAACCTATCTAACCCAAGGACATCACACACATCCACTCCCGAGGCAAGATTCGAACCGGCGACCGTAGCGGCCGCGTGGTTCCAGACTGTAGCGCCTAGAACCGCTTGGCCACTCCGGCCGGCTATAACAATAATTATTATTATTTGCAGGTCATTCTGCATGACCACCCCTCCCAAACACAATGCTTTACATTTTACCGTGAGGTCTGTACCACAAATGGTCTGCTTCTAGAGCACTTTCAAATCTGAATGCAGTGTTCTGGACAGATTAAACGTCAAAAATAGGCTTCCCATTTACACATTAATTTCCACCGGTGAAAGGACTGACGGGATTATTTTGTCGCAATATTTCGACCCTAATGAATACCGTGTTGTTACGAACTAAACGTGAACTCATTATGCGTCGAATTTGGGACCTGACGCTTATTGCGTAAACAGTAATACAGTATTTCATTATTGCTAGTTACTGATTCTGATAGTAAAAAAGGAAGAAAAAAGAAAAAAAACTGTAACTGAAAACCCAGTGGGGCATTCAGCGATTGCAGATGCGACATTAACGAAGCGTGACGCGTGCGTCACGGCGCGGCAATGTGGCGATGCGCCGCCGCTACGGACTATGAACACGACAGTAAACACAATCTGATGACGTGTTGTAACGAGTGCGCTCGCCACAGTGCACGGGCTAATCCAGGCGAGAGTGCCGAAAAAGCGGTCCGCTATTGACTCTGCCCACAGGACGGCGAACAGTAGCTGTTGAGGCAGCTGTAATTGGGTTTGAAATTTAACACATTTTCCGAATACTAGGCGGTTCGCGGCCTAATGCGGACATTTATTGGACGTAATTATTCATATGGACTCTCAGTGGTCTCTATTTGTTCCAACATCAGCAGTCCCGGGTGCCTGCGCTGCTCTGCTGCCACCATTGATTCCTGGTGCTTGTCCAAAGGCTTGTCTTCCTGTAGATTCAGTTCCATTTCACGTCTATTTTTCGTTGAAAAGGCATTCTTCTCATTCAAGGACCACGTATATCCACAACAATCTGAAAGAAAGAGGAGATAAGACTGTAATAAAAATGGACTTTGAGCAATTTGAGGAAATAACCAAATTTTACTATCCTGGTAGAAATGAGAAGGAAAACAACAGTCATCTCAAGGAATTGAAGAGAAGAACAGAACTGGGGAAGAGCGCCTTCCAAAACCTTTCGTCTTTGAGAAAAAAAATTGAAATTTATTCAAAGTAAATGTCTCCTTCATTAACATTTTATCGGTGAAAAATCCTGCAGAATAAAGTATTTGACTGTTTTCTATAAATCGTCTTACATGATTATGTAATTTTATACTCCTAACATGCTTTATCCCCCCTTGAATTTCAGTATTCGTTTATAAAGACGGAAATAAAATTCAAATAATTTGAAAGACCGCTTAAAAGCTCCATTCGAGTCAAGTGATGCCTGTGACGTCACCGACTATTTCACCGATCCTACTATCTTCATTTACGTCGCACTCCGGAAGCCACCTAATGGTGTGTGTCGGAGGGTACTGATCCTCCCGACTCTGTTCCACTCCAGAATAATGGGTGAGAAGAATGATTGTCGGTAAGTCTCTGTACTGGCTCTGATTTCTCGAATTTTCTCCTCGTAGTCAACAGGTGAAATGTATGTGGGGGAAAGTAATCTTTTGTCCAACTCCTCCTGTCCCGAAATTTCAATAGTAAATCTCTCCGTGGCGCACAACGCTTCTCTTGTAACGTCTGCCGTGGAGTTTGTTTAGCATCTCCGTAACGCTCTCTCGCCAGCTAAACGATCGCGTGACAAAACGCGCCACTCTTCGTTGGATCTTCTCTGTCGCCTCTATCTGTCGTAACTGGTAGGGATCCCAGATAGATGAACAATACTCAAGAATCGGGTGAACAAGCGCCTTATAGGCCACGTCTTTCGTGGATGAGTTACATTTTCTTAATACTCTTCCGATGAATCTGAGTCTGGTGTCTGCTTTTATCACCGTCATTATATGGTCATTCCACTTAAAGTCACTCTGAATAGTTACGCCTATATCTATTACGGCAGACGCTGTCTGCAGCTGTTTGCCATGAATAGTGTAACTGTACTGTAGTGGATTTCTTTTCCTATGTGTGCGCAATATGTTCCATTTATTTACGTTCAAGGTGAAGTGCGAGAGTCTGCACCATTCGTCAATTATCTGCAGGTCCTTCTGCAAATTATTACTATTTTCTGGCGCTGATGTTTTGGTACAGATAACTGCATCATCTGCGAATAGCGTTAAAGAGCATCCGACGCTTTCTACTAGATCATTTATATATCTGGGAACAGCAACGGCCCTATCACACTGCCCAGTGATAATCCGGATATTACCTTTACGTCTGTCGATTTAGTTCCATTAAAAGTGACATGTTGAGTTCTATCTGCAAGAAAGTCTTGAATCCAATCACAGGTCTGCTCCGATACTGCGTAAGCTCGTATTTTTTTCCTTAAACGGCAACGCAGGACTGTGTCAAATGCCTTACTGAAATCAAGGAACTCGGCATCAACCTGAGTGCTGCGGATCTCATGGCTGAACAAATGGTTCAAATGGCTCTGAGCACTATGGGACTTAACATCTGGGGTCATGAGTCCTCTGGAACTTAGAACTACTTAAACCTAACTAAACTAAGCACATCACACACATCAATGCCCGAGGCAGGATTCGAACCTGCGACCGTAGCGGTCGCGCGGTTCCAGACTGAAACGCCTAGAACCGCTCGCTCACAGCGGCCGGCCATGGCGGAACAGAGCTAGCTGAGTTTCGCTGGGTCTCTGTTTGCTGAACACATGTTGATTCTTATAGAGGAGATGTTCGTATTCCAAGAACGTCATAATTCTGTTTTTGTCACAATGCTAATCCACAGTCATGGCTTGTTTTGCAATTTAAGTTTCGGAAAATGGGTCACAAATGGTGTGTAGCACCTCACTGTACAAATACATCAACAAAAACTCCTGAAAATATGTTTTTGAGTGTTCTAAAAAAAATTGTTCAAATTTCTCTGAGCACTATGGGACTTACCATCTGTGGTCATCAGTCCCCTAGAAATTAAAACTACTTAAACCTAACGACATCACACACTTCCATGCCCGAGGCAGGATTCGAACCTGCGACCGTAGTGGTCGCTCGGCTCCAGACTGTAGCGCCTATAACCGCACGGCCACTCCGGCCGGCAACATATTCTATCGTTTAAACTAATTCGTCTGTTAGACTGCAAACTCTCACAGACAAAAGAGAGTGATCAGCCATCACTCAACTGGGAAGCTACTGCTTGCGACTCTCTCCTGTAATTTACGAGTGGGACTGCCACACATGGTTAATAAAGCAATTATTACATCTGAAGTAGGATAAAATAAATTAAACCGAACGGGGACATTGCAACATACCTCCAGCTTGAACCAGATTTCAGTGCTTGTAACCATTTGAGCATCAGTGCTTTCTTCACTGAAAATGAAATGCTTCAGTCATCACGTGAGAAAGTTTCCTTTTCTCATCATTTTTACACTTCAAACAATTTTTTTTGGCGTTTGAGAAAACATAATATCCAAAGTTCGCGTAACTCATACACATAAAAAAGCCTCCATACCATATTTCCCACTTTAGTTGTGAAGACTCTTCACCTCACGTAGAGGTTTTCGGGAATGGACAGAAAGGGCTTCTGTATCAAAGGGTGCAGAACGAAAGCAGGACGACGGTAAGTTTAGCAACAGTCGTAGTTGGGAAAGAACCACAGCTCCTAGCGCTAATACAAAGCACTAACGCTCAAACCATTAAAGGTACCGAAAACTGATTGAAGCCAGAGATAAGTTTAGCAAGGACCTAGTGTAGGTCATAAAGGATAGATTAAATACAACTGTCGGCGCCTGTTTGTTGCTGTTGGAAGTAGTTTGTCTTGCAGCGAAATTTCATAGCGAAATCGTCAGAAATTGTGGCATATGCTTCCTTCGAAAATTGTTTTCAGCAGTTAGTTCATGCCCCCAGTCGAAGTGTAGATGGTGTCGAAAACTTCATTAACCTCTTAGCAAAAGCGCCTGAACCGCTAGACCACCGCGGCCGGCATGAGTGTTCTAAGAATGGGAAGATGCGTACCAGTAAATTCCCACCATTTCGACACACAAGTTCACTAACTAAATTCTAAGCGTGTAGCACTGTAAAGTTAAAATTAACTTATATTCGAGATATGCTCTCCCACTGTTACTACCAAAGGTAGTGTCATTCAATGAAATTAAACTCGTAGTAACTACACTTCAGTTAGTCTGTAACTCAGTTGTCAGTGCGACAAACCGTCGAATTTTATAAGCCGATATGCATAGATCGCTGATTCTAATGTAACCCCAAATAACATTTTAACTTACTTGTAAAACGAGTCGACAGTTGTATCATTTGAAAACGAAATAACAATTACAAAACTCCACCACACCAATCAAAAACAGAATGTTATTGTGTTTTACTTACTGTTTACATGTACGTACATTTTCGACTGCTATTCACACAATTCACGTCGAAAAGATGGTTTCTAGCTAATGAGGCCACACACTTTTTACTTTATTAGAAACTAGTTCTTACTTTAGTACTGTCTAGCTAGGATCCTTGTAATTTAAACTTTTGCTATTTCATCACCTTACATAAAAATGAAGTAGGTCTGCATCAGACGCTAATGTTAGTTTACACTCACAAACATATAGCCCTTACGTTTATGTCACTCGCATGTCACACATGCCTTATATCTCTCCGTATAACCTCATACACCTCGTTGTACCGTGGGCATACGGTGATGTCTTCACTGCTAGCAATGCTCTCCAAAAAAGTGAGTTGTTTTTTAGCAAAGTAAATGCATATATCCTCTGTTGTCGGCTTCTCAGAATAGAAATAATGTGAAGTTATATATCTCACGGTCGAAACAACTGCTACTATCAGTTCTTTCTGACACTATTTTCGTATTTCGTGTAAAACTTTAAAAAAATGTGACCTTTCCAAGATTCTAAAATTTGATCTCTCCCTCTACAGTCATATCCGCTGTCCGTTGCGGCCAGGAATGTCTGACAGATGCACTCTCTCTGCTGAGTGTTTTCTAGATAGGAAATCAGCTTTAGGTTTTACGAAGAATAATTTTTTGCGCTTTGGGCAGTAGCTCATGACTGATAGTCGATAATTACTCATAATATAATGACCCATTTGCAAAAGTTCTACAGTTCCTTAGTTTTGCGAGTGTCTAATGATGTTACAGGAGCAGGGAAAAGAGTTTCCGTCGTTGTACATATCACCACTCCAAATGGGTGGCGCATAAACGATCAACTTTCGGAAGACTTCCACTATCAGCGTTCAGAAAATTCCTTTCGGTTGTACCTGAAAAGTTGTAACTGCGTTTTCTATCACTAAGTATTTAAACTGTTTAGAGTGAATGCACGCAATAACCTCGCAACTTCGGCTAACGCTCCTATAACGCAAGTACGGCTTCGTCTTACTCCTAGCGTGTGACATCACCAGAGCATCAGCCAGCAACAGAGGTATTTCGATCACGTGACCAGATCTTGATATTTAATGATTTTTAGGCTTTAATGACATAAAGTAACAGATATTTTGTGAGAATATTAACTGTAAATGCTATTTAAATGTTATAATCAGTCAGAATAACAACAATCCGGACCATATATTTAACATAGGAAAATAGCCTATTACAGTCTTATTCTGCTTTCGAAAATATAACCTTTGTCTCAGAAGCCTCAGCTTCCTGTCTTCAGCTGTCTTCTTTGTCTCCATATATGATACGAATCCGAAAGCAATATTACAGAAATGGAAAAGGACGTAGAAGACTTTGAAAGGCCACTCCAAGATCGAAGTCGAAAAAAGGCTCGGGGAGTAGACTATATTGTCGGAATTGCTGCCAGCCCAGGGAGAGCCAGCCATGACCAAAGTATTAAATTTCGTGTGCAAGGTGTAAGAGACAGACGAAACACCATCAGCCTTCAGGAAGAAGATAGTAATTTGAATTTCAAGGAAAGCAGATGCTAATAGGTGTGAACGTTCCCTATCTATCACTTTAATAAGTCATGGTTGCAAAATACTAATACGAATACTTTACAGAAGAATCGGAAAACTGATATAAGCCGATTTCGGGGAACATCAGTTTGGATTTCGGAGATATTCGGAACACGCGAGACAGTACTGAACCTGCGTTTTCTCTTAGCAATTAGGTTAACGAAAGGCAGACCTACGATTATTGTATTTGTAGACTTAGAGGAACTTTTAGTGAATGTTGGCTGCAATACTCTCTTTGAAATTCTGAAAGTACTAGGGGTACAATACAGGGAGCGTGAGGCTGTTTACAACTTGGGCAGAAACCAGATGACAGTTATAAAACTCGAGCGGCATGAAAGGGAAGCAGTAACTGAGGAGGGAGTCAGAGTTGTAGCGTATATCTGATGTTATTCAATATTACACTGAGCAAGCAGTAAAGCATACAATAAAAAATTTGGAGTAGGAATGAAGACTTCCGGGAGAAAAAAGAAAAACTTTGAGGTTTTCTGATGAGACTGTAATTCTGTAGTAGTTGGAAGAGAATTTAAAGTAATGGACAGTGTCTTGAAATGAAGGTATAAGACTAACATCGACAAAAGCAAAATAAGGACAATGGAATGCAGTCTAAATAAATCAGGTGATGCTAAGGGAAGTAGATTAGAACACGAGACACTTAAAGTAGTAGATGTGTTTTGATATTTGGGCAGTAAAGTAGCTGATGATGGCCGAGGTAGAGAGGATGGAAAATATGGAATGGCAATGGCAAGAAAAGAGTTACTGAAGAAGAGAAATTTATCAACATCGAATGTAGATTTAAGTTTTACAAAGTCTTTTCTGTAGGTATTTGTCAGGAGTGTAGCCTTGTAGCCTTGTACTGAAGTGAAAATGAACGGTAACAGTGGAGACAGGAAGAGAACGGAAACTTTTGAAATGTGGTACTACGGAATAATGCTGAAGATTAGATCTGCAGACCCTGTAATCAGTAAGTAGGTCCTGAACAGAAATTGGGAGAAAGCAAATGTCTTATATAACTTAACTAAAATAATGTACTGGTTGATAGGACACATACTATGACATGAAAGGATCACCAGTTTAGTATTGGAAGGAAGTGTGTAGGGTAAAAGTGGTAGGCGGAGACCAAGAGGTGAATATAGTGGTCTGTTGCAGAAGGATGCAAGTTGCAGTAGCTGCTTGGAGACGAAGAGGCCTGCACAGGATACTGTAGCATGGAGAGCAGTCTTCGTACTGAAGACTGCATTATGACATCTCATCTAACTGATCATATTTTTTGGAGGAAAGCTTTCTCCTGCTTTGCTAAAGTCCAGGTTTCACAACTTATGTCTGGACACTCGACACAAAAGTTTTTACAAACCTTTTCTTGTGGAAGCTGATGTGCAGTTCAATAGAAGGTCCTTATGTTGGGAGGCGCTCTTTGCCAGTTCAATTTTTCCTTTTATTTACTTGAGACAATTTTTATTTTTCTCTTCATTGCTACAGAGACTTCGGTTACTTCCTCGAGTTGTCACCGCCTGTTTTTACCTAGGTCTTATCTCCTATTTTTTTCTTGTCTATGACTTTAACTTTAGTCTCCTTGTAATTTGTTTTTAGTGTTGTAATCACTTGATATAATAGTTTCTCTATTTTATTGAGTTATTTCTCTGATCTGCCATTATTGCAGTCTCCTCAGGAAATCTGTAGTTGAGCATGGAGACCGTTGATTCTCTTTCCAGTCGTCTTCACTTTCGTTGTTGTAATTGCCCCTCAATGAACATATTCAATAAGTAACGCCGTGGAGGAAAACCCTGTCTTACCTCCCTTCTGGTCTTTGCTTTTTTATTGCTTCCAGTAATATCAGTTCCAGTACTTCAGCTACTTTTCAGTCTTAGATAGCGCATTGCTTTAAATAGTGACTTCAGAAATCAACCATATCAAATGCTTTTTATAGTCCGTAAATGGTATACATGTTTCCTTCCCAAATTTAACATAGTCGTTGTTGCTTTTTTAGCTGATTTCCCTAATCTGAAGCCAAATTGGTTTTGGCTATTTTCCAATAAATTTTTCTTTTCAGGCCTCTCACAAAACAGTAGAGCAATATTTTTGGTGCATGTGGCAGAAGGGCTAGATTGTTACAATTTGTACAGCCTTTAGCATTCACTGTCTTAGACAACGCAATATTTTTACTTTTTGTGAAGTTCGGTGGTAAGACATCCCCTTCATAAACGTTTAGATACCAAGTTACTTATTTGCTTTTTATGTTGTCACCGCTGGTTTGTGGGAACTCCACAGGGAAGTCATCTGTAATCTTTGTTTTATTTTATTTTAGCCTACTTGGTGCAAGGAAGAACTGTTTCCTTGTCGTCAGTGACAATTTATTACTTTCCTGAATTAATTTCCAGCACCACCGTATAGGCCTTCAATGTACTCTTTCCGTCTGCCACTTATATCTTCTATGTCAAACATGAGCATGTCATTTTTGTTGGTCACTGTGTTACTGTTAATTCGACATTTGTGTTGCAACTGTTTAATTCTAAAGTAAGCTTCATCCTGTATCACACATTTAAAACCGTTTATTTCTTTGCTGATTTTCGCTAGTCACTTTTCTCTTTGTAAAAAGTACTTTGTTGTTGTCTTGTTTATGACTGCGGTACGTTTTCAGATCCTTTTTCTTTTAGTCTGTTTCTTTTGTCAACTGGTCACAATATTTCTTGGCTCATCGAAGGTTTCCTGTCTTATAACTTCCTTTTGCCAAACATGACTATGTCTACATTTGTTCTATGACTTGATAATATCCCAACCGCCTTATTTCCTGTCTGATTCCATTGCCGCGTAGTGGAATTCTTGCACAACTTTTGCATGTTTCAAGTCATACGTTGCCAAATTTTTGTTCGATATTTCAATTTGTGTTTCTTTAATCTGATATTGCACATTGCAGACAAAAGTTAAAACACTAGCGTGTTTGTAACTCATCCCTAACAACCGAACCTTTACTGCTGTCACAGGAAAAGCCACATATAACACTAACGTGCCGTGAAACACCCTAGTGTTAACCTCTTAGGGATTTGGAAGATTTGATCGCGCGTGTGTCTAATGGACAAAGGTTTTGGACTATGATTTTGAATTTGGTGAAATTGACAGAAAAAGAAAACGGACTTCAACCTTGGGAGTTAGTGAAAGTGGTAAAATCATAAGTGAATGAAAAAATGAACGGTCACCAGCCCAATTAGGAACATTAATTTGGAAATATATGTTTAAGAAAACTGAATATTAGTTATTAAAGTTACTTTCGTTAATATTGCCCTTTGAATAGCATACAGGATACAAACTGACACAGTGCACTCTGAACTGTGTGTAGCAGCAGTTACCAATAACGCACACACCAGTTAATTATAGGAAGCAAATATGCATCTAGCTCATACTAATGACAGCTACTCTCAAGATCATTACTTAATCAGATACTGAAATGTTACTGCATGAAGTGCAGAACTAAATTTGGACATGAGGGGCTTTTATCTTAAGTAACAATGAAAAGAAACTAATAAATTTGAATAATACCATAAGCAAACTCCTCCACATATGGCAGTTTTCCTTAGCAACAGTAATATTTCAATTTTCTTTTCTTGCAGGTGGAGAATATTATGAGGACCCATAAACTAGTATAGTCTCACTAGTCAAACTCTATGATTATTTCAGTAAAAAAGTCTAATTCAAACAAAGATAATTCTTCACCTCACTTGAGGTAGTTCATAACTTACTTTGCAAGAGCCAGCCGAAGTGGCCGAGCGGTTCTAGGCGCGTCAGTCCGGAACAGCGCGACTGCTACGGTTGCAGGTTCGAATCCTGCCTCGGGCATGGATGTATGTGATGTTCTTAGATTAGTTAGATTTAAGTAGTTCTACCTTCTAGGGGCTGGTGACCTTAGATATTAAGTCCCGTAGTGTTCAGAGCCATTTGTACCATTTGAGCCACTTTGCAAGACAATAACATTCAACACTGCACGTAACTAACTTCGAAAAAGGAACCATTCACGATAGAAATCAAAACCATAATATTTTTAAAAGAGCTTAAATTATTTGCATTTTATCACCTGTGAAGCTAGTATTCCAGACGACAATATTTACACAATATTGCTCTGTAATCCTACAAAACTATACTTTGTAATAAACTAAGGATACTTTTGCAGAATCCTCTCCAACGTCATTTTGGTGGTTTTAACTTTAACCTTTACTACTCCTTTTATATTAGACAAAAATCACTTTTAAACACTTGAATGCAAGAATTGTTCATTTAAATCAGGATATTCGGTTTTAGTAGCACTTATGTGAGGACCCTGCATAGGTTCGTGACTAGGATAGAAAATATAGTTCCGGACACCGATTTATAATGTTGTGATTATTATTATTAAAACCACACACAAATTAACTGGTCCATGCCCGTATACATTACTGAATGTATGAAATTAGTGAATCAGTGGCGAAGATTGCTGGCAGAACGACATGGCGTCTAACTGTACACACGGCTCTTGATGTTCGAATGTTTTATAAAAACTCTTTTTGGCGTCGGACTTTCAACATGTTAGAGCTATTATTTTCTGCCAGGAATACCACATAGTAGCCAGATCCACATCCAAGGCAAATCCTTTATAAAGTAGCTTCCAATTACCTCTCTTAGCAACATTGATATGTACCGTGCTACGGCTAGCCACATACTGCGTAACGTTCACAAAAAGGAGCCGCTCAGTTCGACATCCAAAACCACCTTTTACATCGCGCCATTCCACTTCCGTTGCGGGGGAACTTCCCTACAGCTTTCACATGCTACAAAATCAAGTGCCCTAAGCATGAACCAGCTTTCAACAAATATTTTATTTTAATGAACATACATTATATTAATTTCTCATTTTAACATATCATTTTGCTTCTTTCATATATTCATTACAAAACTGTAGATTTCTTGTCACATATCAAGGAGTTTAAATAAATCAGAATGCACATTCCATAACTGCAGATAATAGTTACATAATCTAAACCTACTTCTAATCGGTACAATTATTACAAAGTGTGTGGTAACTACCTTCAGGGTGAAGAAATAATGTCGCACTTGGAGGCCGTCATTCAAATCCTCATCTAGATTCAAGACAAAGTTTATCTGGGAAAATGAGATAGGGAGAATTTTGAAAGAACGTGTATGAAAACCAGGAGCTGGCGACACTGTCTCAATGTTCAGCGCACCGGAATGTACCGAGGAACGTTGACCAGCCCGCATTATCTTAACAGACGTCGTATCTCACTGAGTCGACTGCTTGGTCATCAAACCCCAATACATCCTGCCCTTTGATCCGTATCCTCGTTTGTTTCCTCTTTTACTTTTTAGACGTCCATTCCCTACTAGCTCTCGTCGTTTATAAGCAGGAAATAATTTTGTCATATGACAATAATCTGTTACATGACAATGAGATCCATTAAACTGCATGTATGATTCTACTAACTGCACACTGCGTAACTGTGACTGGTCCTGCCAAGATCATGCAGGACGGCGCCCTGTTGGAGTACACAACAATGGAAACGTCGATATGCTTTTGGTGCTGGGTGCACCGGTTAAGCAAACGGCTGCTGCCACCCGTCCATGAGCTGCACGGTACCCACAAAGGTGCAATCCACGGTAAGAATGTTTTTCGTCACCTGGAGCAATGCCTTCGGGGAATCGGTAATCTTCGTCCACAAATGATGGGCAGTGGTCGTCCAGGGACTAGACAGACTCCACAGACAGAGGACGTGATTTTTGAAATATTTCACCAATCACCTCGGCAGAGTACCAGTGATTTTGAAGGGTATTTCCAGATCGCTCAAAGACTTATTGTTGATGTGTTGGACGGTGATGGACTGCATCCATACATTAACATCTTACATATTAACTCAGCATCAGCGGTCAGAAGACCACATTCGACGAGTATAGTTTTATAAATGGCTTTTGTAGCAAGTGGAAGACAATGAAAATTTTATAAACTGCATGGATGGACTGACGAATCTAGCCTCACTCGTGAAGGTATTTTCAACCGCCAGAACAGTTATTATTGGTCGGAACACAACCCACATGTTGTGGCTTTCAGGCACGCTTTGGCATAAAAGTGTGGGCTATACTCTTGAGAGGAGTGGATTTGGGCCCTTACCTACTTTCGCACACGTTGGATGCGTCCCTGTGTCGTATGTTTAATTGCAATACTTTGCCGACGCATTAGAAAACTTCTCACTTGGCGTTTTCCCACAGCTATGGTTTAGCATGATGGGGCAACATCACACAACGGAATGAATATGCGTAAACATGTAAATAAAGCATTTCCAGGAAAATGGTTTTGCCTTAGAGGTCCAACGTTCTAGCCCCCACATTCCGCGGACCTTAATGTACTTGATTTTTAGTTGTGGGGACGCTTAAAGGAACAAGTTTATAGTACTCCACACATGGATGTACATGACCTAATAGCTCGCGAGCATGCCGCTTCGGCAATGATGATTGCAGGTGTGTTGTTTAGGGTGCATCCAACGGGTGGTGAAGTGTTTGTAAATGAAAAGTGGAACATCTTCTCTACAGTGAACGTTGCTGTTACTTGTAAATAACTGCTCTGTAAGGTAAACCTCGATGTCAAACGTACAGCTGGAATCATTGTGCGTAGCATAAAGTGCAGTCTACTGTAACCTACCTATTGTGTTTCTTGTACCTCAATGGATACACACGATGTTACTGTACCCATTATTATTTTCTATTGGATTTATTTGTGTCATGGGTGAAACAATGTGTTCTTTATGTCTCTAAGAAGTTTATGTTATATCTTAATGTTTAAATAAAGGTGACAATAACAGAAACAAATACGCAAGATACGTCATTGTGGATGTACAAACTTGATATAATCTGTTGCTTTGACTGGAAAAAAGGTTTGGTGTGAATGGGACTCGAACATAGGTGAATCTGCATATACATTCCCCACGGCACTGCCTCGTCACACTGATGAGTTTTTTTCTTTTTTCTTTCATCTCAAATTGATCAGAGGTGAAATCAAGCTAACGAATGAAAATAGGTAGTAGTACGTAAAATATGTGTTGAAGCTAAAGCTCTTACATAACTGTAGTAGAAACAAGAAGACAGTAGTTTTAAACGTAGAGAAAAGGAAGGAGAAAGACAAAAAACTGTTAACTACTTGAGGGTCAACCTTGCGAACCTTGCATTTCGAGTTTAGCGTGCTACACTTCTTTTTTGTTTCGCGAAGAGGCAAAGTGGGGACCGTCCTGGATTTGACCTCAGGACCTCCTTCATCCAAAGCAGTCATCGTACCCCCTTTCCTCTTTTTGTTTTCATGTGTGCCGGACCGCTACTCCAACCGCGGATCTCCTGCTTACTTTTTGTTGTTGAAGAAAATTGGGCGGAACAGTGTAGAGAAGTGGGCACCTAATCACCAATGTGTGAACTGAATATGTCGTCTATTTCTATCTTTTTAATTGATCAAAAATAGTGATAAAAGTCATTTATATAAATATTTAAAAAACTGAAAGCATTTGACGAGAGTGCAACCTACGACTTTCTACTCGTAAAGGCCTTACCCCAACCATTTTTTGTCTATTTTGCCAAAAGCAAGATAATACAAATGAAACATTCAACAAAATACCAGAATGAGATTTTCACTCTGCAGCGGAGTGTGCGCTGATATGAAACTTCCTGGCAGAGTAAAACTGTGTGCCCGACTGAGACTCGAACTCGGGACCTTTGCCTTTCGCGGGCAAGTGCTCTACCAACTGAGCTACCGAAGCACGACTCACGCCCGGTACCCACAGCTTTACTTCTGCCAGTACCTCGTCTCCTACCTTCCAAACTTTACAGAAGCTCTCCTGCGAACCATGCAGAACTAGCACTCCTGAAAGAAAGGATATTGCGGAGACATGGCTTAGCCACAGCCTGGGGGATGTTTCCAGAATGAGAGTGAAAATCTCATTCTGGAAACATAGCCATTTGCATGCAACCCATCATTGTAAGAAGGCAAAGTTAAGTATTACCTATTTAATTTACGGAATAAACTTCATTAATAAGATCGGCATATGCGCGGACTGTAAACCATTTTCGCAGTAACCACCAACAACCCAATCGAACAGCTATAGACCGCTTCAGCACTTCAAATGGCTCTGAGCACTATGGGACTTAACATCTATGATCATCAGTCCCCTAGGACTTAGAACTACTTAAACCTAAGTAACCTAAGGACATCACACTCATCCATACCCGAGGCAGGATTTGAACCTCCGACTGTAGCAGTCGCGCGATTCCGGACTGAGCGCCTAGAACCGCTAGACCACCGCGGCCGGCTCGCAGGTTCGAATCCTGCCTCGGGCATGGATGTGTGTGATGTCTTAGGTTAGTTAGGTTTAAATAGTTCTAAGTTCTAGGGGACTGATGACCACAGATGTTAACTCCCATAGTGCTCAGAGCCATTTGAACAATTTGTCAGCAAGAAACAACGACAAACGGCTATTTATCGGCAGCACTGCGATTTTATGATCAAAATTGAGGAGCGTTATCGGCTGGAACTGATCCACGGACAGATGTCCCGTAGTTTTGGGAGTTAAGACAATTCTTTCCATCTTAAAGTAAGAAGGGATGTGTCCTCCTTGCACCATGTCATTCATCATAGATGTTATCGTCTCTTCTATCACAGGTCAAAATATAAACTTCTTTCGGAAGACCATCGAAACCAGGCGTTCTGCGGGAAGGAGCACGAACTACAATGTCAGTAACTGAGAGCTCCGGCAGTGTGTTGAGTTCATGCTACGTCTTCGTGGCCACGCTGGGCGCCCATACAGCGTTCCCAAAGCCTAGTTTTTTTTAAACCGCATTCCTATTAAACCTATCTTTTCTCACATGAGATCCTGCGAACCGACAGGCGGATTCCATATTTCTAGATTTGCGGAAAGCATTTGCCACAGTGCCACACTGCCGACTATTAACGAAGGTACGAGCATACGGAATAGGTCCCTGGTATGTGAGTAGCTCGAAGACTTCTTAAGTAATAGAACCCAGTACGTTGTCATCAACGGGGAGTATTTATCACAGACATGGATATCGTCAGAAGTGCCCACGGGAAGTCTGATAGGACCCCTGTCATTTTATATGTACATAAATGTTCTGGCGGACAGTGTAAGTTACATTCTGCTGCTATTTTCTGATGATACTGTGATTTATGGTAAGGTGTCGTCATTGAGTGACCTTCCTAGTTGGTGTGATGAGTGGCAGCTATCCCTAAATGCAGAAAAATATAAATTATGCAGGTGAGTAAAAAAAAAAATCGAGTTCAGCGTTAGTAGTGTTCTGCTAGACACAGACAGGTCGATGAAATACCATATGTAGGCGTAATGTTGCAAAGCAATAAGAAATGGAACTAGCATCTTAGGACTCCAGTCCCGAAGACGAATGTCGACTGCGGTTTACTGGGAGGATTTTAGGGAAGTGTGGTTCATTTGTAGAGGAGACCACATATAGGACAGTAGTGTGAGCTACTGTTGAATACTCTTCGAGTTTTTGGGATCCACAACAGGTCGGTTTAAATGAAGACTTCAAAGCAATTAATTGGCAGGCCGCTAGATTTGTTGCCGATAGGTGCGAGCAACAAGCATGTATTACGGAGATGCTTCGGGAACTCAAATAGTAATACATGGAGGCAAGGTGACATTCTTTTCAAGGAGCACTACTGAGAAAATATAGAGAACTGGCTTTTGAGCTGACTGCAGAACAATTCTACTGCAGCCAACGTACATTTCTAGTAAGGACAATGAAGATAAGACTTGAGATATTAAGGCTCATACAGAGGCTCATAGACAACAGTTTTTCCCTCGCTCTATTTGCGAGTGGAGCAGAAAACGAAATGACTGATATTGGTTCTACCCTTCTCCACGCTGCATATTATCACATTAGTATGTACGAGGTTATCTCGGAAAGTAAAGATACACATTACGCCAGAGGAACACAAGAGATTTGGCGAGCAAGTTGGTAACACTGGTGTTAACCTTGGACCGTAAGCTTTCTCCTCGCGGTCGTTCGGCAGTTGAACGTTGCTTCTGGTTGGAGTAGGTCGTGTTTAGAATAGCTGCGCCGATTCAGTATCCCGCCAAATGCGAAGTGAGCCCCGTCATACGTTTTCTTCATGCACAAGGTCAGCGACCAGCTGATATTCACAAAGAAATTATTTCTGTTTATGGGAACATCATGAATAGACAAAATGTTACGAAATGGTATCGTCATTTCTCTGAAGGCAGTACCGATGTTCATGACGGACAATGAACAGGTCGGCCACCTGTGATCTCTGGTGCCCTTCTTCGGAGAACGGAGGAAGCAATTCGTGCGAATAGACGTCTCACATTGAAAGAATTGCTTCAGATCATACCGATCGTGTCAATGACAACTCTTTATGACGTTGTGACTGTCACGTTAGGGTACAGGAAATTGTGTGCGCGCTGGGTTCCAAAACTGTTAACGGAAGAACACAAAAAGAAAAGGCTGGTCTTTGCACTCGACTTCCTCACACGTTATGCTGAAGCAGGTGATGAGTTCTTTGATCACATTGTGACAGGTGACGAGACTTGGGTTTATCACCATACACCTGAATCCAAGCAACAATCAATGCAATAGAGCCATTCGAATTCACGAAAAAGACAACAAATGTAAAACGTCGATTTCAGCGAAGAAAATCATGGCTTCTGTTTTTTGGGATAGACAAGGCATTCTTCAGTTGGAATTTATGCCTCCTGTAACGAAAATTAATGCTGCTGCATATTTCCAGACTCTGAAACGTCTTCAAAGTGCAATTCAAAACAAACGTAGGGGAATTTTGTCAAGTGGAATCCGCTTGCTTCATAACAACGCTCGGGCTCACACAGCGCTCGTAACCAAAGCACTACTCAAACAATTCAAATGGGACATATTGGATCATCCGTCATACAGCCGAGACCTTGCGCCCACCGACTTCCATGTCTTTCGTTACCTGAAGTCACATCTTGGTGGAAAATCATTCCACGACGAAGAAGAGATCAAAGATGAAGTTGAAATATGGTTCCGACAACGGGCGGCAACCTTCTATGACTGTGGGATACAAAAGCTTGTGCACCGACTTAACAAATGTTTGGAAAACGGGGATGAGTATGTCGAAAAATAACAAATAATCCAATTAATAAGATGTAACTGACGTTTTCTAAATAAATGTTCTATTTAAGGATGTGAGCCATGGTGCCTTTACTTTTACAAATGCCCTCATATACAGATGCAGAATCGTCAGTTTGGTGGTGAGTGTGGGGAGGTAAAAACTGCGTTTAGTAACCTGGCTCAAATGGATGTGGATTGCAACAGCTAACCAGAGATGAAGAGGCTTATACAGGATAGAGTAGTCTTCGGGCTGAAGACCAGAACAGCACCTTGAAGAACAGGGAAAGGATCCTTAGCAGTATAGCTTATGGCTAGATAAACAAACATAATAGATTCTATGCTCTTCGCCATCATGCCGCTTTATTCGGTTCGCTGTCTGCCCTCAAGGTTCGCGGTAGATGAAGCGAGCGTGCTGCCCGCTTCGCGGGTGGCCTGCCCTGCAGGGGCGCTGTCCGGCCGCCAGGACATAAATCCGCCGGCGCCTCGGGGAACCCCCGCGTGGCTCCCGTGATAAAGACAACCGGCGCATTTCTTACCGCCGCCCGCATCCCGGCTGCCGACGAAACAATCAGTCGTCGCCCGCCCACTTGCTGGTCGCCGCCGCAATCCGACCCTCCCGCCGGTACCCTACCACAGTGGGCCTGACACGCACCATTGTTCGAGGTCATTAGTAACTCCGCCGTAGCACAAGCAAGAAAGGAGGTCTCCCAGTCCAAATACCACTCTCTTTGTAGAGTATCAATTCATCGCCTGCTGTCAAGCCGTCGGCACACGGACCGTGCAATCGGACCTATGCTTTTCAAAAGTTATACGAAGTGTTTCAAAAATACTTTTGCAAACTCTAGGGACAGGTTCATACATCAAAACAAGAAAAAAGTCTAGTAAACATAGGATGTAAAATACGTAATGAAGAATACTGAAGAGTACTGAACATTTCTTCATATTACCTACTGTGAAACGCAACTCTTGTATTGAAAAAGTGCTCATCGTTCTTCAGGCATACGTTTTAGAGTCCACGTTTACTAGAGATTTCTTTCCTGTTCTACCTACCCCCAAAGCTTGTAAAAGTCTTTTTAAAACACCATGCATTTTTCTGAATTCCAATGACGTGGATGCATTGATGCAAGATTATTTTTTAATAAATGTGAAAACATTTCATATATTTTACTATTTCTAAGACTAATACTCAGTTTTGCCCTTAAGACATTGTTTGAAATTGAATGTTAAATGATTATTAATTTTCTACTTGTTCTCTTCTTTTTCCCTTTCCAAAATATCTTCATTCTTTTTTCTTGTTATGCCGTTATTTTCCGTGTTTTCTTTCTTTCTCTCTTTCACTTCATATTTGATGTTCATACTTTGCTTTTTAATTCATCTCCTTCACTTGCAGTTCCTCTATTGGTTTCTGCTTATTTTCAGATCTCCTTCTATTTCTTCAAGCCAGTTGGTTTATTTTGATTCAGCTGCTTAATACCCCAAAAATTCTCATTGTGAGTCCAGAGGGTAGAGGGGGAGGGTTGACGGGGTGATGACGAGAACGCGAGACAGTAACAAACAGTGACAACTACCAGAATCGAAACGTGGATACGCCATACTTCAAGACTGAGCGAGACATTGGATTCGCATTCTGAATCATGGCTGTGTTCAAATCCCCGCCCATTAATCCATGCTTAGGTTTTCTGTGGTTTACCCAAACGGTGTGACATTTGTTTTAAAAGGTACATAGTCGATTCCCTTTCCCATCCATACCCAACCCGAGTTTATGATTTGTCTCTAATGACTCCGTCTTCTACGGTACGTTATACCTACATCAACTTTTCTCTCTTGTTGCCACTCATACACTACTCTCAGGTCAATAAAATGTTAACTATTTCTTTGAAATCATACCACATCTTGTCTGTTCTAACATAGTCAGCTCAGAAAAAGTGAAAAGGCTTCATGAGAATTTTTGTTTGCTTCTTTTAGAGCCATGAATTTTATATTTGTATTTGGTGCATTTGGATGTTACTTTATTCAGTATAGTTGTAAGTAGGCTGTTTAGGTTTTTTTATTGCTAACTTCGCCGCCACGTAGCGCTCTGTATGAAAATCACTGGCTGTACCGTGTGCAGTCTGTGGCTGGTTTGCATTGTTGTCTGCCATTGCAGTGTAGGACAGCGGCAGCTGGATGCTAACAGCGCGTAGCGTTGCGCAGTTGGAGGTGAGCCACCAGCAGTGGCGGACGTGGGGAGAGAGATGGCGGACTTTTGAAATTTGTAAGACTGGATGTCATGAACTACTATATACACTCCTGGAAATGGAAAAAAGAACACATTGACACCGGTGTGTCAGACCCACCATACTTGCTCCAGACACTGCGAGAGGGCAGTACAAGCAATGATCACACGCACGGCACAGCGGACACACCAGAAACCGCGGTGTTGGCCGTCGAATGGCGCTAGCTGCGCAGCATTTGTGCACCGCCGCCGTCAGAGTCAGCCAGTTTGCCGTGGCATACGGAGCTCCATCGCAGTCTTTAACACTGGTAGCATGCCGCGACAGCGTGGACGTGAACCGTATGTGCAGTTGACGGACTTTGAGCGAGGGCGTATAGTGGGCATGCGGGAGGCCGGGTGGACGTACCGCCCAATTGCTCAACACGTGGGGCGTGAGGTCTCCACAGTACATCGATGTTGTCGCCAGTGGTCGGCGGAAGGTGCACGTGCCCGTCGACCTGGGACCGGACCGCAGCGACGCACGGATGCACGCCAAGACCGTAGGATCCTACGCAGTGCCGTAGGGGACCGCACCGCCACTTCCCAGCAAATTAGGGACACTGTTGCTCCTGGGGTATCGGCGAGGACCATTCGCAACCGTCTCCATGAAGCTGGACTACGGTCCCGCACACGGTTAGGCCGTCTTCCGCTCACGCCCCAACATCGTGCAGCCCGCCTCCAGTGGTGTCGCGACAGGCGTGAATGGAGGGACGAATGGAGACGTGTCGTCTTCAGCGATGAGAGTCGCTTCTGCCTTGGTGCCAATGATGGTCGTATGCGTGTTTGGCGCCGTGCAGGTGAGCGCCACAATCAGGACTGCATATGACCGAGGCACACAGGGCCAACACCCGGCATCATGGTGTGGGGAGCGATCTCCTACACTGGCCGTACACCTCTGGTGATCGTAGAGGGGACACTGAATAGTGCACGGTACATCCAAACCGTCATCGGACCCATCGTTCTACCATTCCTAGACCGGCAAGGGAACTTGCTGTTCCAACAGGACAATGCACGTCCGCATGTATCCCGTGCCACCCAACGTGCTGTAGAAGGTGTAAGTCAACAACACTGGCCAGCAAGATCTCCGGATCTGTCCCCCATTGAGCATGTTTGGGACTGGATGAAGCGTCGTCTCACGCGGTCTGCACGTCCAGCACGAACGCTGGTCCAACTGAGGCGCCAGGTGGAAATGGCATGGCAAGCCGTTCCACAGGACCACATCCAGCATCTCTACGATCGTCTCCATGGGAGAATAGCAGCCTGCATTGCTGCGAAAGGTGGATATACACTGTACTAGTGCGGACATTGTGCATGCTCTGTTGGCTGAGTCTATGTGCCTGTGGTTCTGTCAGTGTGATCATGTGATGTATCTGACCACAGGAATGTGTCAATAAAGTTTCCCCTTCCTGGGACAATGAATTCACGGTGTTCTTATTTCAATTTCCAGGAGTGTATATTATGACTATTAAGGTAAATACATTGTTTGTTCTCTATTAAAATCTTTCATTTGCTAACTATGCCTATCAGTAGTTAGTGCCTTCAGTAGTTTGAATCCTTTATTTAGTTGGCAGTAGTGGCACTCACTGTATTGCAGTAGTTCGAGTAACGAAGATTTTTGGTGAGGTAAGTGATTTGTGAAAGGTATAGGTTAATGTTAGTCAGGGCCATTCTTTTGTAGGGATTTTTTAAAGTCAGAATCAGTTGCGCTAAAAATATTGTGTGTCAGTTTAAGCACAGTCATGTATAATTGTTCAAAGAGGACGTCTCATAGCTACAACAGCGTTGTGATCACTAATCACTACATTTGTCATGATGCTCCCTGTTTGCTCAGGATTATTTATTTTTAAGGGATTAAATATGTTTCCACCACCATTTACACTTCGAATGGGCTCTTGAACTAATTGTTCAAAATAATTTTCCGAGGTTGCATTCAACACAATTTCCGATGACGTTTCATGTCTAACGCCGGCTTTAACTTGCATTTTAGCCAACACATCGAGGGTAGATTGAAGTCACCACCAATTGTGATTGTTAGAGTGGGGCACCTCTTTGAAATACGACTCATGTTTGCTTTGAACTGTTCAGCAACTGTATCATTTGAGTCAGGGGTCGGTAAAAAAATACGGAATTATTAAATTATTCCTGCTGTCACATACAAGTTCTACCGATACTTATTCACGGAAACTATTTACTTTAATTTCACTAGAATGTCAACTTCTTCTGACAGCAATAAACATTCTACCACGAGCAGTATTTAATCTATCCCTTCTGAACTCGGTTAAATCCTTTGTAAAAATTTCACCTGAATTTATTACCGACTTTAGCCAGGTTTCTGTACCTATGACAATTTGAGCTCAGTGCTTTCTATTGGCGCTTGGAGTTCTGGTTCTTTCTCAGATAGTTACAATTTACCTCTACAATCCCGATTGTTGCTGGGTCTACTTTCCTCTTAGACTGACGCCCTTTCTGTAGTTTCCTGAGACCTTCTAACCTAAAAAACCGCATACTCCCTTCCACAGAGCCCCGCTGTCCATGTAAAGGATTCCTGTGTGTAATGGACCCCTGACCTACTTTAGCGTAACCTGGAAACCCATCAACCGACGACACAAATCGAGCAATCCGCAGCCTACACCGTTGTAGAACCGCCTGAGCCTATGCTTCAGACACTATACTCGGCTCTGTACCAAAGGGCTACATTTCGTCCTGTCGAGGATGCTACAGACGGTGCGTTCAGCCTTCGTCTCACAAGGAAGACTGGCAGACTTTACCACTTCTGCTGCCACCCAAAACAAGAGAGAATCTCATCCAGTGCAAAGCGACACACATTATTGTGCTGTTCGTGGAATCCTGGAGCAGCCTTTCAACATCTGGAATTACTCCTCCTTGACAGTCATATGCCTAAGTAGCCCCATTACGAACCCCAAATTGGAGCTCCGTACTAGTAGCAAATTCACCCTTTGTGAATGCCCAGACTTTAGGGGTCGCAGCAAGGTGATTGGCTGCATCTGGGTCAGGTACTTCGTCAGCCACAGATATAGCCCGAGTACTGTTCATGAGATGAACAAGGGAGGATCTCCAATCGACTCCTCAGGAAGTATTTCTCCGCCTGCCACACCTTGGAACTACCTCTCTACTCGAGCACAGGTGAAGGGTCATCTTCAGCGCGGGATACAAACGTGGAAACCACAGTAGTTGCCTGATTAGGGGACACATGGGTCGTGCAGGACGTCCCTCTCATTTCCATGTTCACCCCCTCCATTCCCCCCACTGTGATGCCTATTGACAGCAGCTTCAGCCTGTGTGACCAAAGCCAACACCACCTGCAGCTTTGAGCAGGATCACCAACACAGCTCACAAGTAAACACAGCAATCGCAGTTTCTATCCATACTGAAGAAGGTGCAAATGTTCTGTAGTCAGTAAATAAGCGCCGAACTGTGCCTGAAAAATACACAGATGCGCATGAAATTAGAGAGTTTAAACTATGGGGCAAAGAGGAATTTTATAATAAGTCGCTTCTTATGGGAAGGTCAGTCAAACTCACAGATGGAAACGGTGATGTCTGTTGTGCTGCTGCAGTAACGGAAGCGCTCAACTGAGGGATGTAACTTACTTAATTACGTAAATAAATCTCGTTAAGTCAAAGCGAGCAAGCCAAGCGCCAGCAAATCACATATTAGTAATCGGACTATAGGAGCTGGAATGCGAGACTGGATAATCTTCGTTTGGAGACCTTTTGATCAGACGAATGAGATATGAAGGCTCAATAACGAATAACTTGAAAACTATTTGAATAAGTTTCTCTTGGCGGGACATCCACAATTGTTACTGATCATCAACGAAACACCCGCTGTTTGTCTCTAACAAGAAAAGCGTAACACAGTTTCAGCATGTATGTCTCATCTTCAGATTTAGAATGATAGTCATCAAAGGATGCATAACGCAGCTTAAAATGAGCAAAATTAAGTTAAAATAGCCCACCCCTATCAATCTTCATGTGGTTCCATGTGCGGCACGTCCCCTAAGCCCAGACCGTCGTACTCCTCTGCGAAAGGCTATTTCTGCAGAGCTAGGATTGAATAGGATATCATGTGATATGCCATGTACCAGAGATGCACTATTTTAACAGATTCTAACCTGAGTTAGGCATCCTTTGTGGACTCACAAGTAAGTATGCACCTGAAGATGGGATACATATCCTGAAACTGGGTTGCACTTTCCTTTTTAGTAATGAATAATTTTTTTACAACTACAGCGGATTTTTTTCATTGATGATATTTTGGTTTAGCTGCGTCTACTGGAATTAGTGAGCATGTATACGTTGTAGAACACTGTTATTAACACTTAATGTAATTTTGCATATAGAATAGAAATCTCGTGAAATTAACACTTTAGATAAAACTTCCTGTTACATTGTGTGCATTTCAAAAATAGAAGGGTAAAGAGCAATGTGATACTTTCCTGATTTCATGGATATTATGAAGTGTTCAAACCGACAGTATTTAGCTAGTCAGGATACAAGTCACAATACTGGAAAAGCCAAGACTGGAAACGTTCCCTATATTCGACATTCAGATGTCTGCAATCCCAACGTACGCTAACGCATAAGCGGAAATTACCTTCTTCGATTCCAAATTGCAGCAGCTGCATTCCGAACTCAAGCTCCCACACCAGCACGGTCCAAGACAACACATCCGATTCTTCCAACTTTACGGGGCATATGTGGATACTGTCTGTGAAATATATTGCGAACAGAGGCAGTAACAGAGAAATAATAAATTTAAACGTAACGTATGATGCGCCATTTTTAACGTATCTCAGTATTTATGACCTCATCTCTCCTGAACAATGTGCCTTACATTAATATAATTTTGTATATACTTTCAACGAATGTACATGAAATATGACAGTATTCAATGTATGAATACCGTCTGCCAAATGCTTCTGGAATACCATTATTAGTAAAGAAGTACACTACTGGCCATTAAAATCGCTACACCATGAAGATGACATGCTACAGACGCGAAATTTAACCGACAAGAAGAAGTTGCTGTGATATGAAAATGATTAGAGCATTCACACATGATTGGTGCCGGTGGCGACACCTACAACGAGCTGACATGAGGAAAGGTTCCAACCGATTTCTCATACACAAACACCAGCTGACCGGCATTGCCTGCTGAAACGTAGTTGTGATGCCTCGTGTAAGGATTGTAGCCTATCGCGATTGCGGTTTATCGTATAGCAACATTGCTGCTCGCGTTGGTCGAGATTCAATGACTGGTAGCAGAATATGGAATCGGTGGGTTCAGGAGGATAGTACGGAACGCCGTGCTGGATTCCAACGGCCTCGTATCACTAGCAGTCGAGATGACAGACATCTTATCCGCATGGCTGTAACGGATCGTGCCGCCACGTCTCGATCCCTGAGTCGACAGTTGGGGACGTTTGCAAGACAACAACCACCTGCACGAACAATTCGTCGACGTTTGCAGCAGCATGGACTCTGTCAGGTCGGAGACCATGGCTGCGGTTACCCTTGACGTTGAATCACAGACAGGAGCACCTGCGATGATGTACTTAACGACGAAACTGGGTGCACGAATGGCTAAACGTCATTTTTTCGGATGAATCCAAGTTCTGTTTACAGCATCATGATGGTCGCATCCGTGTTTGGCGACATCGCTGTGATAGCTCATTGGAAGCGTGTATTCGCCATCGCCATACTGGCGTATCACCCGGCGTGATGATATGGGGTGCCATTGGTTACACGTCTCGGTCACCTCTTGTTCCCATTGACGCCACTTTGAAGAGTGGACGTAACATTTCAGATGTCTTACGACCCGTGGCTGTACCTTTCATTAGATCCCTGTGAAACCCTACATTTCCGCAATGTAATGCATGACAGCATGTCGCAGGTACTATACGGGTCTTTCTGGATACAGAAAATGTTCGACTGCTGCCCTGGACAGCACATTCTCCAGGTCTTTCACCAACTGAAAACGTCTGGTCAATGGTGGCCGTGCAAGTAGCTGGTCACAATACGCCAGTCACTAATCTTGATGGACTGTGGTATCGTGTTGAAGCTGCATGGGCAGCTGTACCTGTACAGGCCATCCAAGCTATGTTTGTCTCAATGCTCAGGCGTATCAAGGCCGTTATTACGGCCAGAGTTGGTTGTTGTGGGCACTGATTTCTCAGGATCTATGCATCCAAATTGCGTGAAAATGTAATCACATGTCAATTCTAGTATAATGTAGAGGGAGACCGAGAGATGAGTACACTAAGCAGATTCAGAAGGATGTAGGTTGCAGTAGGTACTGGGAGATGAAGCAGCTTGCGCAGGATAGAGTAGCATGGAGAGCTGCATCAAACCAGTCTCAGGACTGAAGACAACAACAACATATTTGTCCAATGAATACCCGTTCATCATCTGTATTTCTTGTTGGTGTAGCAATTTTCATGGCCATTAGTGTAATAAATTTAAACGTCATGGCTTGTGCGACAGTTTTACTTCATGAACATCAAAAAACGTAATAAACGCTATCCTTTTTTTTCCTTTTATCATTGTGTGAAGGTTTTCAGCGGCAAAAGTTTAGTATGGGTTTGAAATTACGAGTAAAGTCAGCTGTCAGTAAGTGAATTTCACTTTCTGACGATTGCTATGCTTGTGGTTCTGACCTCAGCAGCAGTTGTATCTAGGCAACACAGGATAATTGTGCCGAGTTTGCTTGAGATCATTTCACTGATTTAGGCGAAAATATGGGACGTAAATACATATATACAGCCACTTCCACAAGAAAGTGTACGCCGTCATCTGTATGAAATAAAAGAGACTATTATAAATATTTGTTTACATGAAAATACATGTTATTACTAATTGCACAATATCCTATTTTAATCCAAACACCGCCATTATTGATTACAACTTGGCACCTTAGCCCTCTCTCCGGCAAATCATTTACGTTTCCAACATCTAAATATTGTTTGACCCACTTCGCAAAGAATGTCTTTGACTTTCTAAGAAATTTAGCAGCGTCTCCATTTCAAAGTTTTGGTCCGTTTGGATGATTTTCAAGGAAAACTGCCTAGTGACGCTTCTGATATTTTGCACTCATTTTAAACTGCAACCGACAAAACAAAACATTAAACTTTCAGAGTGTTTATCTGTACACAATAAAAAAGATCATTGATTACAGATTCGACACAACTATCAGATGTGTCACCACGGACGTTACATTTAAAATTGTGGCGTACACGTTCTTATGGTACTGACTGAAGATACATCCATTTTCATAATACACACATCAAAAAAGGTTTAGCATCACCTTTTCCGAGAGTTCCCGAGCTGTACAGGAAATTGGAATGGAGATCATAAACATAAACATGATTTCCGTCCTTTTTATTGCTCGTGAAAACCACACATTGCATGTTGTACCACCACACTGCGCGACCTTCAGAGTTGGTGGTCCAGATCGCTGTACACACTGATACCTCTAATACCCAGTAGCACGTCCTCATGCACTTATGCATGCCTGTGTTCGTCGTGGCATACTCTCCACAAGTCATCAAGGTACTGTTGGTACAGATTGTCCCACCACTTAACGGCGATTCGCCGTAGAACCCTGAAAGTGGTTGGTGGGTCACGTCGCCCATAAACAGCCCTTTTCAATCCATCCCAGGCACGTTCGATAGGGTTCATCTATGGAGAACATGCTAGTCGAGCAATGACGTTATCTTGAAGGAAGTCATTCACAAAATGTGCACGATGGGGGCACGAATTGTCGTCCATGAAGACGAATGCCTCGCCAATGTGCTGCCGATATGGTTGCACTGTCCATCGGAGGATGGCATTCAAGTATCGTACAGCCGTTACGGCGCCTTCCATGACCGCCAGCGGCGTACGTCAGGCAAACGTAATGCCACCCCAAAACAGCGGGAACCTCCACCTTGCTGCTCTCGCTGGACTGTGTGTCTAAAGCGTTCAGCCTGACAGGGTTGTCTCCAAATACGTCTCCGACTATTGTCTAGTTTAAGGCATACGCGGTGATGAGAACGTGATGCCAATCCTGAGCGGTGCATTCGAGCGGTCCATTCGGCATGTTCCTGGTGGAATGAATGGGACTGATCGGCTGTCGGACGCCCTCCATGTAATACTTGCTGCTCATGCATGGTTGTTAACATCTTTCTGCGGGTTTAGTGACATCACTGAACAATGAAAGGGACTGTGTCTGTGATACAGTATCCACAGTCAACGTGTGTCTTCAGGAGTTCTGGGAACCGGGGTAATGCAAAACTTTTTTTGATGTGTTTATGCATGGGTGAAATGTTACGCAGCTAGTTGCTTGCGTTGGCCTGAATCCCGAGATTGGCATGTCAGTTGAAAATGAACGGTTTCGGGAGGATCGTACTCAAAACCATGTAGGATCAGAGCGGCCTCAGGTGACTAGTGCCCGAGAGGTCAACCATACTGTTCATTCGGCCATGTAAAATAATGCAACTGCGCCACATGGGTTTTTGTGCAGCAAGACTAATATCTGCACAGACATCGCGACGATTCCTGGTACACAACCGACTGTCAGTACAGGTATGATTTCCTTCTCTACACTACACTGTACCACCGCTTCCCCGCCATTTCCTTGAGCACGGCACGGTGCCGTAATAAATTAATCTTGTAAACCTAGACTGGAGGCAGCGCGTCGCCTCGGTCTGACGTAATTGGCAGGCGGGCGTGATCGATAGCGGGCCAGAGAGAGACGGGAGACTTTTTTTGGCGGCTCGTGTGCTAGAGTTCCTCGCGAGACACCCGAGACCGCCTGCGGAGACATTCATCTCCTTCTCCTTCGAGGCAGAGTGCGGGAGAGGGAGAGAGAGGGAGGGAGCAGGCAATCGCCCCGGGTTGCTCCTCATGTCCTCTTCAGCCTGCGAGTGGGCGTACAGTGTCCGATTGTGTCCACCTCTGCAGAGTAACCCCTGAAGACCTCCTGGGTCTTGTAACGCACTGCGTGAAATTGGGAAAGTACCCGACAGGAATAACCTGGGGAGGAATGGATTTAGTAAACTTTGTAAGAGTACTGCTCGTCTTAGTTAGGGAAGTGAACTCTACCTTCCTCTACTGGTTGTCTTTGACCTGCAGCACGGCTACTAGGAGTTATATGTATTGTTTGAGGGAGCAACTTGGAATCTTTCGAGACAAGGGCACTAGTACGCCCGTGAGGCACGTGGCCGCATTAAGGATAATAAAGTGAATACAACGCAGTTAGTCGATAACGGACAGACGAAATGATTTCATAAGTCATTGATGCAGAACATATCATTTGCTGAATTTTCATGTAACTGGAAGAACTATACCTAGTAATGGACGTTCTGTATGAAACGTAGAATTATAATGGCGACAGTGTGCGACTATGAGCTGGGGATCATAGAGACTGATACTAACAAGGGAACCCCATCGCACCCCCGTCAGATGAAGTTATAAGCTCGCACAGCGGATAGTCCTTGAAAAACTGAACACAGATCGATCGAGAAAACCGGAAGAAGTTGTGTGGAACTGTGAAATAATAGGCAAAATAAACAAACTGAGTAGTCCATGGGCAAGATATACAACATCAAGGATAGTCTGAGATGAAGAACGCCGTGGTCCCGTGGTTAATGTGAGCAGCTGCGGAACAAGAGGTCATTGGTTCTAGTCTTTCCTCGAGTGGAAATTTACTTTCTTTATTTTTGCAAAGTTATGATCTGTCCGTTCGTTCATTGACGTCTCTGTTCACTGTAATAAGTTTAGTGTCTGCGTTTTCCGACCTCACCGGTAAACCGTGCGATTAGTAGACGAAAGGACGCGCCTCTCCAATGGGAACCGAAAACATTTGATCTCAAGGACATAGGTCAACCGATTCCTCCCCAGGAAAACACGTCTGATATATTCTATACGACACTGGTGATGGCGTGTGCGTCACATGATAGGAATATGTTGTCGACCCACCTAACCTGTACACTTGGCGAATGGGTAAAAAGATTCTTCTACCTTGCCCGATTTAGGTTTCTGTTGTGGATGTGATAATCACTCCCAAAAAAGTGATGAAAACATAAGAGTTTGGCACATATAGTGAAAACAAAGAATTAAACTCCTTGCACGACGGAAGACTTAAACCCAGGACCTCTCGTTCAGCAGTTGCTCACGCTAACCACGGGACCACGGCTCTCCTGACCTCAGGGTGTCGCATCAACTATTCAGGTCGTATATTTTGATTATTTTTTCATAATTCCACACAACTTCTTCCTGTTTTCTCTATTGATCTGTGTTCAGTTTTTGAAGGCCTATCCGCTGTGCCAACTTATAACTAAATCTGATGGGGGTCCGATGGGGAGGTTTCCTTGTAAGAAGTAAACTCCAAAAGTGTTGGAAAACATAATTAGAACTGTTATTATTTACTCTGAAACTATGAAAGTAGCAAGGCTAAAATAGAGGAGCAAAAGAAACCAGACGGCAGTTAAAAGAGCCGAGGAACATTAAAGGAAATCGGTGGTTAAGAAGGGAGTGAGACAGAGTTGTAGCCCATCCCCAATATTATTTATTATCTACAAGCAGCAAAGCAAATCAATGAAAAATTTGGAGCAGGAATTGGAGTACGGGGAAAAGAAGTAAAAACTTGGAGGTTTTCTGATGACACTGAAATTCTGTCAGAGACAAAATGGCTCTAAGCACTATGGGACTTAACATCTGAGGTCAGCAGTCCCCTAGACTTAGAACTACTTAAACCTAACTAAACTAAGGACATCACACATATCCATGCTCGAGGCAGAATTCGAAATTGCGACCGTAGCAGCAGCGCGGTTCCGGACTGAAGCGCTTAGAACCGCTCGGCCACAGCTGTCAGAGACAACAAAGGACTTGGAAGATCAACTGAACGGAATATACAATGTCTTGAAATAATGATATGAGATGAACATCAACAAGAGCAAAACAAGGATAATAGAACGTAGTCGAATTAATTCAGATGATGCTGAGGGAATTAGATTAGGAAATGATGCCCTTAGAGCAATAGGTTATTGCTATATGGGAAGCAAAATCACTAATGGTGACCGAAGGAGAAAGTATATAAAATGGAGACGGGCAATGGCAAATGGCTCTGAGCACTATGGGGCTTAACAGCTGAGGTCATCAGTCCTCTAGAACTTAGAACTACTTGAACCTAACTAACCTAAGGACATCACACATATCCATGCCCGAGGCAGGATTCAAACCTGCGACCGTAGCGGTCGCACGGATCCAGACTGTAGCGCCTAGAACCGCTCGGCCACACCGACCAGTGGCAATGGCAACAAAAGCGTTTGTAAAGAAGCGAAATTTTTTAACATCGAATACAGATTTAAGTGTCAGGAAGACTTGTTGGAGGGTATTGTTCTGGAGTGTAGCCACGTATGAAAGGGAAACGGTTTAAACGAAAAGAGAACTGAAGCTTTCGAATTGTCGTGCTTTAGAAGAATGCTGAAGATTAGATACCCGATCATGTAGCTAACGTGGAGGAACTGAATAGAATTTGGGAAACAAGAAATTGGGTTATAACTTGACTAAAATAAGGGATCGGTTGACAGGAGATATTCTGAGACATCAAGCGATAACCAGTTTGGTATCGGAGGGTAATGTGGCGGGTCAAAATCGTAGAGGGAGACCAAGAGATGAATACAGTAAGCAGTTTCAGAAGGATGAAAGTTGCAGTAGCTATTCGGAGATGAAGAGGCTTGGACAGATTAAGTAGCATGGTGAGATGCACCAAATCAGTCTTTGGACCGAAGAGCACAGCAACTACGACATTTTCCAAGTCATTGGAAGTACGTACACAAACAGTGCTCTTATTGCTTGATTTACGTCTCCCGTAGTCTTCCTAAATTACTTGGGGTAAATGTCAGCATGGTTCCTGGTATAAGGTTACGTCCAATTATCTGTCCCATCCTCATCAAATTAGACTTCCATACATGAATTACATTATTTTTCTTGTTCTTAAATTGTAGTACCAAGACATGTACGATGTCCTTGTAAAAGTGATCTGCAGATTAAAACTACTACTACTATTGCTGCTATTACTACTGCTACAACTACTAATACACTGTCGTGACTATAAACGAATACCACCAGTGGATGTAATCCTTCTACAAATTGTGTTTATTGGTGACCCACAATCTCGGAGATTTCCTTTAAATACTTCATATTCGCCATTGATTGTACATTTATGACAGTATCCACGACTACAATTGTGTCCATTCCGACATTTTCATATCTTTGACCTGCTATTGTGTTTTGAAACACGTAACCACATGAAAACGACCGCAAGGTCAAAAATGCGAAGGTGAATATTCCAATAAATGTACAGACAATGACGAATATGAAGTAATTTTTAAAGCAAATTTAAGAACCGTATAGCTGAAAATTAGTTGCGTAGTGATAACACTTTCGCATGGATTTCAAAACACACACCGTCAGTTGGTACGCAAATGATTACGGCTGCGCTGATTTCTGATGGCTAGAATGGCTCATGTTCTTTACCATTGTTTCTACGTGACCATGTTACCACGTGTCACAGGTCATAGACAGCGTGTGCCATTTATTTTATCTAAATAACTACTTGTACAAAAGAAAAGTAATGTATGAAGCATTTGTTGTTTGGCTACCTGGAGATGTATGGTTGTATTACTTGTCGCTTTGTACGTCTATTTTAAATAATGGACTGTATTTTTTATTGAGTAATCTACTACGTCTATTCAAGTTCTTTTCAAAAGTGGGTCACGGTGTACCAGTCACGTCAACCTGACGACATTAAAAACGTAACACAAAATTCACCAGTTCGCAGTGCAGATACCCGGCGTAACTCGTGAATTTCGTCGCCATAGATGGGACTGTAAGTCCTAAAGTTCCTTAGTTCCTCTTCACGTCGGCTTTAAATGAGATTATAGGAAATTAGCTTTAAATACCCCGTCAGTCCAATAAGTTCCCAGACTGTGTTAATGAAAAAAAAAAGTTAAGATTATGCAGCACGGGATAGCCGAGCGGTCTGAAGCATTTTGTCACGGTCTGCGCGGCTTCCCCCGTCGGAGATTTGAATCTTCCCTCGGAGCTGGCCGGGGTAGCCGAGCGGTTCTAGGCCCTCCAGTCTGCAACTGAGCCACCGCTACGGTCGCAGGCTCGAATCCTGCCTCGGACATGGATGTGTGTGATGTCCTTAGGTTTGTTAGGTTTAAGAAGTTCTAAGTTCTAGCGGACTGATGACCTCAGATGTTAAGTTCCTTAGTGCTCAGAGCCATTTGAACTATTTGAACCTCCCTCGGGCATGGGCGTGTGTCGTCCTGAGATTAAGTTAGTTTAAGTTAGATCAAATAGTGTGTAAGCTTAGGGACCGATAACCTCAGCAGTTGGGTCCCATTAGACCTTACCACAAATTTCCAATTTTCTCCGTTAATATGATGCTTTTAATGCTTCATGTGTTCTACATGGTGTGTTCCACTTAAGTACAACGCACAAAATGTACAAACAACGATGTGAAGCTATCAGAAAAGTCCTTTGGGATGTTCAGATTGCACTTCACATTGGTGGGCAAGAGGGGAGAGACTAAACTGCGACGTCATTGGTCTCATCGGATTAGGGAAGGGCGGGGAAGAAACTCGGCCGTACCCTCTCAAAGGAACCATCCCGGCATTTGCCTGGAGAGATTTAGAGAAATCAAGGAAAACCTAAATCAGGATGGCAGGACGCGGTATTGAAACGTCGTCCTCCCGAATATAGTCCAGTGTGCTAACCACTACGCAACCTCGCTCAGTTTCGTATTGGTAATGTGAAGTCATGTCAGACTTGATTTTTTTCCCCAGAAAAGAACTGCCCGCATTTTGTATTTCTGCATTTTGTAGCCGGCCGAGCGGTTGTAGGCACTTTAGTCCGGAACCGCGCTGCTGTTACGGTCGCAGGTTGGAGACCTGCCTTGAACAGGAATGTGTGTGATGTCCTTAGGTTAGTTAGTTCTAAGCAGTTCTAAGTTGTAGGGGACTGTTGACCTTAGAAGATAAGTCCCGAAGTGCTCAGAACCATTTTTTAAACTGTTAACACTAGTTCATTCTCCACCGTACTTTCGTATTTATAATGAATATTATCCATGTTGTAATTGTTTCTGCTGCCATTGATTCTACCATATATTCAACTGATCAGGAATCCTTTTCTTCATTTCATTTCATATCATTGACCCCGAACACAGAGTGACAATTATTGAACTATATGAAGAAATGTAAATAAGTTGCAAACTACGGCGTGCACACACTTTATTCAGCGTGTAAACGTCGCTACACATATTCGGATCTATGTTAGGACATGTTCGATAAGTCTGCCATCCTTGGCGATGATGTGGCGCAGACGAATGGCGAAATTCTGTACGACCCACTGTAGTATAGGAACATAGACGCTGTCGATGCCCAAGTGTATGGCTGTTTTAGTTCAGAAATGGTTTTGGGGTTATTGCTGTACACCTTATGTTTAATATAGCCCCACAAAAGCAGTTGCATGTGTTAAGATCCGGAGAACATGGCAGTCAAAAGGGGCCCATGCCTGTGGCGTCTGGGTATCCAAGAACCAAAATGAGGTCCCCAAAGCGTTCCTCCAAGTCATCCTGCTTCGATGGGGTCGCGCCCCGCCTTGCATTGACCACATCTTGTCGAAATCAGAGTCACTTTGGATAATGAAGATGAAATCATATTCCAAACCTTCACGTAACGGTTTGTAGTTAACCGTGCCATCTAGGACTATGACTTCGATTATTCTGTTACTGGAACTGCACATCACATTGTCACCTGTTGAGGGTGAAGAGATTTCTTGGTAGTGAAAAGTGCATTCTCAGTCTCACAGATGCGCCAGTTTTGCTTATTGGTGAACCCATCCTAATGAAAGTGAACTTCGTCGCTATGCCAAACCATGCATGCCCATACTAATTCACATATTGCCCCGCGGGCAACTTCCTGACGGAAACCGTTAAGAAGTTACAACGATTTTATTTGATATAGTTGAATAATTGTCATCCTGTATATTCAAACTGGGGCGGTGCATTGCCCATTTTAGACGTTATAGATTTCTTCCCACATTCAGACTTACGAGATTCGTCACCTTGTCTCGTAGAATGTTACCCTTTCGTTGGTTACTCATTATTTATCCAATAGTTACCTCCCTTTTGTCAGTCCCGTGCCGGACTTCGGAGTGTGGGAATATGCCGGAATCTTATGCCATGGGACAGATCATCTACAGGTCACGTTTTCCGTGGATGCACCGTGAGTTTCTATAGTGTAGTGTTTTGCATTGCCTTCTGCGTCATTATTTATTCTTCCAACTTTTAAGGACAGTTTCACAACCTAAGGGCAATAAGTGCCCTAAGCTTAAGGTTGCTCTTTTACCCTCTTTGACAAGATGGTTGATAGATCGAGGATGACTCTTTAGACTGGAAATCTTAGGCCACTTTTTCTGATGATTTCTGTTCAGAATTTAGTGGGATGGAATCCGGGTTCCAGGAAGTTTTGATTAGTGGTTAAGGACACTCCCCTAGCCCACGAATGCAAACGAATAAGTTGTTAAGGGAAAGTTTTAGGTAAGATTGAAAAGATTGTATTATGCGTTATTATCTACGACACTTCGATCAGCTACCAGAATTCGGGGCAGAATCGATCACCGACTTAGTAAATAGAAGTGGTGAAGGATCGCAAAGAAAAGCAAAATTACGAAAGCATCGTTATCAACTGATTTATAAAAGACGCAAATATCACTGAAGAAACCTTTACTGCATTACTGAAAAATTCAAGAATGAATATTTCGGTGAAAGAGGTGTAGGGCTGGTTATCACCTCTGTGGTTTAACCTCTATGTTTGAGAAAAAAGAGAAACAGATCAGCAATAAAAGAGAGAATTGAGGGGTACCAGATCTGAACCAGGCAGAGCTCTTTTGCAGAGTCGAAGAAGGACTGTTGAGTGGACTGAAATGCTTACTTCAATTGCTTGAAATTGTTATATTGGTTAACGGTAAAGAAAATCACCATGGCAGCTATGACAAGTAGCGAAAACGGTGACATGATCATCGCCGAAACTGGAATCATGCAACAGCACATATGTTGAGATTGCTCAAAGTATGAAAGTTATCAAAAGTGGACCGCGACAGTGGTTGTCATTTTCTGCTGGTGCGCAATATTGACGTGAAACTGAGAAATTATTTACTGGAACTGTTCGTCTGGAGTACATCATTGTACGCACTTGAAATGTGGAAACTGGCAAACGTGAAGATAAAGGAAGTGGAAGAATTTGAGTTGTATAGCTGTTGAATAAATTAGGTGGAATGATGAAACACGGAAATAGGAGCTACTGAAAGGAGTGGGTAGGTACGTATAAAGGATTTGTGAAAAACCGTTACCGAGAGAAGGGATAGGTAAGTGACACCAGATTCAGACTTAAAGAAAGAGAAAAGGGACAAAAAATTGAAGCTGTATAGTTCTTTGTTTCTTGTTTCTTGGTTTCCTTTCTTTTTTTTCGCCATCACACTTCTGACTGGTTTGATGTGGCCCGTCACGAATTCCTCTTCTGTGCCAACCTCTTCATGTCTGAATAGCACTTGCAACCTATGTCCTCGATTATCTGCTGGTTGTGTTCCAATCTCTGTCTTCCTCTATAGTTTTTGACCTCTACAGCTGCCTCTAGGTCCATGGAAGTCATTCCCTGCTGTCTTAACAGGTGTCCCATCATCCTGACCTTCTCCTTGTCAGTGTTTTCCAGATATTCCTTTCCTCTCCGATTCTGCGCAGCACCTTCTCCTTCCTTACCTTATTCCTTACCGTACGTAATTTTAAACGTTTTTAACGTTCGTCTGGACTGATGGAAAACCGAAAATGAAGAGGAAGCATTTGAGATGACAGCGTCACATCGGAATGCTTCCTCTTCTTTTTCGGTTTTCCAACAGTCCATGTGTTACTGCCATACAATGCTCTGCTCCAAACGTACATTATCATAACTTTTTTTCTCACATTAAGGCCTATGTTTCATACTAGTAGACTTCTCTTGGCCAGGAATTTCCTTTCTGGCAGTGCTGGTCTGCATTTGATGTCCTCCTTGCTCCGTCCGTCATTGGTTATTTTGTAGTAGAATTCCTTAACGTCATCTACTTCGTAACCATCAGTCCTAATCTCTACTCTTTAGACTTAATTCCATTCAGAGGATCATGCAATTCTTCTACACCTAAGGTGTGTAAACAGAAAATATGCAACACAAAAGGATTCATGAAATTTCAAGGTACCAGAAACATAATATAGATCACAGATGATAATGGAAAGAGACTCTCAGGAACGGTAGCTGTATCAGATATGTAGAGGTGGAAAGCCGATGTAGGATGCAAACAGCACTAGGGTGTCATTTAATTTGAAGGATACAGAACCTTTCAGTCTTTCGTGGCCTCTTGTTAATGTACTGCCTTTTGCCTGTTGCCTCAGTCGAACATCCTAAGACAAACTTCTCCAGGCCGTATATCAGTTTCGTTGATGGTGACGAAATAAACAGATTTAAAACGTAAAAAAAAAACTTCATGGCAGCAATTCAGTCCCTTGCCGTCTAAATAGCCTATTCCTCAAAACCGATATGGCGAAATAATTATGTATTTACCCTTCTGAACATTAAAATTACTACACAAAGAAGAAATGCAGATGATAAACGGGTATTCATTGTACAAATATATTATAGTAGAACTAACGTGTGATTACATTTTCCCGCAATTTGGGTGCATAGATCCTGAGAAATCAGTACCCAGAACAACCACCTCTGGCCGTAATAACAGCCTTGATACGCCTGTGCATTGAGTCAAACTGAGCTTGGATGGCGTGTACAGGTGCAGCTGCCCATGCAGCTTCAACACGATACCACAGTTCATCAAGAGCAGTGACTGGCGTATTGTGACGAGCCAGTTTCTCAGCACCATTGACCAGAGCTTTTCAATTGGTGAGAGATCTGGAGAATGTGCTGGCCAGGGCAGCAGTCGAACATTTTATCTATCCAGACAGGCCCGTACAGGACTTGCAACATGCGGTCGTGCATTATCCTGCTGAAATGTAGGGTTTCGGAGAGATCGAAAGAAGGGTAGAGCCATAGGTCGTCACACCTCTGAAATATAACGCCCAATGTTCCAAATGCCGTCAATGTCAAAAAGAGGTGACCGAGACGTGTAACCAATGGCACCCGAAACCATCACGCCGGGCGATACGCCAGTATGGCGATGACGAATACACGCTTCGAATATGCGTTCACCGTGATGTCACCAAACACGGATGCGACCATCATGAAGCTGTAAACACAACCTGGATTCATCCGAAAAAATGACGATTCGCTATTCGTGCACCCAGTTTCGTCGTTGAGTACATCATCGCAGGCGCTCCTGTCTGTGATTGAGCATCAAGGGTAACCGCAGCCATGGTCTCCGAGCTGATAGTCCATGCTGCTCCAAACGTCGTCGAACTGTTCGTGCAGATGGTTGTTGCCTTGCAAACGTCCCCATTTGTTGACTCAGGGATCGAGACGTGGCTGCACGTTCCGTTACAGATATGCGGATAAGGTGCCTGTCATCTCGACTGCTAGTGATACGAGGCCGTTGGGATCCAGCACGGCGTTCCGTATTACCCTCCTGCACCCACCGAGTCCATGTTCTGCTAACAGTCATTTCATCTCGACCAACGCGAGCAGCAATGTCGCGGTACGATAAACCGCAATCACGATAGGCTACAATACGACCTTCATAAAAGTCGGAAGCGTGATGGCACGCATTTCTCCTCCTTACCCGTGGCATCACAAGAATGTTTCACCACGCAACGCCGGTCAACTGCTATTTGTGTATCAGAAATCGGTTGGAAACTTTCCTCATGGCAGCACGTTGTAAGTGTCACCATCGGAGCGAAACTTGTGTGAATGCTCTGAAAAGCTAATCTTTTGCATATCACAGCACCTTCTTCCTGTCGGTTAAATTTCGCGTCTGTAGCACGTCATCTTCGTGGTGTAGCAATTTTAATGGCGAGTAGTGTATAAGTTTGAAATCGAACTAAGCGAACTTTCCAGCCAGTACATTTAGCCATTATTTTAAGTAAGGTGTGAATATTTTTCATCTTTATGAGCATTCCGGTTTGTGGTCTGCGCTGCTTTGAAACAGGACTTAACTGCTGTGTAGACACTGCGGACTATCTTAACCAGTTCTTTGGAGGAGGGCAGGTCTGCAGATGGAGCAATGTAGCAGATAGACTTTTTTGGGGATGGGGACGCCAGGAATGAATTAGCCGCATTCGCGATGCCTTTCTGCCTCGCTAATTAGAAACGAGACTGCGGAATATATTTAACGCGCTGCTAATTGTCGAGGACCGGCTGGCACGGCTTCCCGCGGCCACGGCAGCGCCGTGTGACGACGCCTGGGGACGCCTGCTCTGCGACGCCCGCCGACGCCGATGGCGACGACGCCGGCGACGCTTGTTCCTTGTTTATTATTTATGGCCGTAATTAGTTTCCTTTCCGTTTATTAGCGGTGCCGCCGCCGCTGTCGCCGCCCGCGCAGGCAGAAAGGAAATGAGGGGCGGCGGCGTGTGGAGCGGCGCGCGACAATGCCGTGTTTGTAGGTAAGTTGGTTTATGAAACGTAATTACGGCGGCGCGCCGCCCCTCCCCTACCCCCAACCCCGCTGAGGCAGCGGCCCTCCCTGCGACGCTCCCGTCCGACTCGCCGGAAAGCGCAGGGGCGGCAGCGCGTGCGCCTGGCAGGCAGAACGGCCGCCAAAGTGGCGGAAAGGGACAGCCAGAGCGCGTGACATCGTGTACAGCTGCTAACGGCCGGACACCATCTCAGGAGTCCGGAATACTGTATACAGGGTGGTCCATTAAAAGTGACCGGGCCAGATATCTCACGAAATAAGCATTAAACGAAAAAAATACGAAGAACGAAACTTGTCTAGCTCGAAGGGGGAAACCAGATGGCGCTATGGTTGGCCCGCTAGATGGTGCTGCCATAGGTCAAACGGATATCAACTGCAATTTTTAAAATAGGAACCCCCTTTTTTTTTAAGCCGACCGGTTCTAGGTGCTTAAGTCGGAACCGCGCGACCGCTACGGTCGCAGGTTCGAATCCAGCATCGGGCATGTCTGTGTCTGATGTCCTTAGGTGTAAGTAGTTTCTAAGTTCTAGGGGACTGATGACCTCACATGTTAAGTCCCATAGTGCTCAGAGCCGTTTGAACCATTTTATTACATATTCGTGTAGTACGTAAAGAAATGTGAATGTTTTAGTTGGACCACTTTTTTCGCTTTGTGACAGATGGCGCTGTAACAGTCACAAACGTATAAGTACGTGGTATCACGTAACATTCTGCCAATGCGGACGGTATTTGCTTCGTGATGCATTACCCGTGTTAAAATGGACCGTTTACCAATTGCGGAAAAGGTCGATATCGTGTTGATGTATGGCTATTGTGATCTAAATGCCCAACGGGCGTTTGCTATGTATGCTGCTCGGTTTCCTGGACGACGTCATCCAAGTGTACGGACCGTTCGCCGGATAGTTATGTTATTTTAGGGTACAGGATGTGTTGAGCCACATGTGAAACGTTAACCACGACGTGCAACACATAATTATGCCCAAGTAGTTGTCTAAGCTGTTGTCGCGGCTAATCCGCACATCAGTAGTAGACAAATTGTGCGAGAATCGGGAATCTCAAAAACGTCGGTGTTGAGAATGCTACATCAACATCGATTGCACCCGTACTATATTTCTATGCACCAGGAATTGCATGGTGACGACTTTGAGCGTCGTGTACTGTTCTGTCACTGGGCACAAGAGAAATTACGAGACGATGATAAATGTTTTGGACGCGTTCTATTTGGAGACGAAGCGCCATTCACCAGCATGATCGATGCCCGGCACATAGCTCGCGTGCGGTTGAAGCAGTATTGAATAGCATATTTCATGACAGGTGCATTGGTCATCGAATCACCATACCGTGGCCCACACGTTCGCCGGGTCTGACGCCCTCGGATTGCTTTATGTGGGGAAAGTTGAAGGATATTTGCTATCGTGATCCACCGACGCCTGACAACATGCGCCAGTGCATTGTCAATGCATGTGTGAACATTACAGAAGGCGAACTACTCGCTGTTGAGAGGAATGTCGTTACATGTATTGACAAAAGCATTGAGGTGACGGATATCATTATAAATATTTATTGCATTAGTGTTGTATTTACAGGTAATCACGCTCTAACAGCATCGTTCTGCATTTTAATTTAAAAGAACCTACCTCTTACCAACTGTTCGTCTAAAATTGTTAGCCATATATTTGTGACTATTACAGCGCCGTCTATCACAAAGCGATAAAAGGGGTCCAAAAAAATGGCTCTGACCACTATGCGATTTAACTTCTGAGGTCACCAGTCGCCTAGAACTTAGAACTAATTAAACCTAACTAACACCACACACATCCATGCCCGAGGCAGGATTCGAACCAGCGACCGTAGCGGTCGCTCGGCTCCAGACTGTAGCGCCTAGAACCGCACGGCCACACCGGTCGGCAAATGGGTCCAACTAAAACATTCATATTTCTTGACGTACTACGCGAATATGTAATAAAAAATGGGGGTTACTATTTTAAAAAACGCAGTTGATATCCCTTTGACCTATTCTAGCGCCATCTACTGGGCCAACCATAGCGCCACCTGGTTTCCCCCTTCATGCTAGACGAGTTTCGTTCTTTGTAGTTTTTTCGTTTGACGCTTATTTCGTGAGATATTTGATGCGGTAACGATCAATGGACCACCCTGTATATGGATGGTGATAACCCCTTTAGTATCAAGTAACGTCTGAAGATGGTGCATTGAAGCGCCGAAACTGCTAGCTACACAGTAAATGACATCATAAGAACGGCTGTTATGTGTTCCATTTTCAGAATGACTCAGCTAAGCTACTAGTCTCAAGTATTTCAAGAGCCCTCTCGGATGTCGTAATTCAGTATTTATGCTGTCCAACTTTATGGAAGGCACGAACTTAGTCGTCTGATGAGTTGAAATTCGTAATAAATAAGCCTCTGGGTGCAAGAATGATTTTCAGTTTCGTCATTGAATTGTCGTACCGAGACTACCAGCTCTGTCTTTAGATGTGTGTTGCATAGGCAGCGTGATTCAGCCGCCCCTACCTGTGCGTTTTATGCAACCTTATATATCTTCAAAAACCACGCGTGAGACTTTCATTTTCTCTCTCTCGCTACTGGACAACTATTAGTCCTACAGAGAAAATGAACAATGTTTGTTGGAAATTTCTGTACTGTGATATGTTTTCTCTGGAGGCCACGGTTTTCGAGTTATTAAAGAAAATCTTGTTTGAAGTTCACTTTTGAAAGCTTTTCTTGAATAATGTGAGCACAGTGGCCTCCAGCGAATATATATCCATGTACAAAATTTAACTACATTGAGTTTCCTATAAAACCGCCCCATTGAGTTTTTTTCTGTAGCACTAACAGTTTATACATAGCGGCGAGAGAATGTGAAAAAAACCGCGCGTGGCTTTTGAATCCGTTGCAGCTTGCGTAAAACGCACTGGTAGGGGCAGCTGAATCACTGTATACAAATTTAATCGATGCTAGGTATAATTTCTCTGGGATCACAAACTGCTGTCACCACTGATCAACAATATGTGCAACACTCGTTTGACTGCAACATTACACTAAACTGACAGATTAGCTGCATATAATTTTGATGATCAGCTTTACAGAAAATTGTGTTATAACTCTCAATGATTATGAAATCAGGAGACAGAAAAATATTTTGGGTGAGCACTAAGCATACCCAAATATTACAATGACCGATGCGATGAACAGTACCTTCTTCAAATTCACACTGAAGCGCCAGAAAAACTGGTATAGGAATGCGTATTCAAATACACAGATATGTAAACAGTCAGGGAACGACGATGCTGTCGGCTTTCCTATATAAGGCATGTGTCTGTCGCAGTTATTAGATCGGTTACCGAAGTTACAATCGCAGGTTATCAAGATTCAGCTGAGTTTAAATGTGGTGTTATACTCGCCGCACGAGCGATGGGTCACAGCATCCCCGAGGTAGCGATGAAATGGGGATTTTACCTTACGACCATTTCATGAGTGTATCGTGAATATCAGCAATCCGTAAGACATCAAATGTCCGACATCGCTGCAGCCGGAAAAAGATCCTTCAAGAACGGGACCAACGACAACTGAAGAGAATCGTTGAACGTGACAGAAGGGCAACCATTCCACAAATTGCTGCAGATTTCAACAGTGGGTCGGCAAAAAGTGTCTGCTTGCGAACCTTTCAACGAAACATCATCGATGTGGGCTTTCGGAGCCGAATGAGTGCACGTCACAAAGCGTTACGCCTCTCCTGGGCCCGTCGACACCGACATTGGACTGTTCATGACTGGAAACATGTTGCCTGGTCGGACGAGTCTCGTTTCAAACTGCATCGAGCGGATGGACGTGTACCGGATATAGAGACAACCTCATGAATCCATGGACCCTGCCGGCCGCGGTGGTCTCGCGGTTCTAGGCGCGCAGTCCGGAACCGCGCGAATGCTACGGTCGCAGGTTCGAATCCTGCCTCGGGCATGGATGTGTGTGATGTCCTTAGTTAGGTCTAAGTAGTTCTAAGTTCTAGGGGACTGATAACCACAGCAGTTGAGTCCCATAGTGCTCAGAGCCATTTGAACCATTTGAACCATGGACCCTGCATGTCATCAGTAGATTGATCAAACTGGTCGAGGCTCTGTAATGGTATGGGTCTTGTGCAGTTGGATTCATATGGGACCCCTGATACATCTAGATACGACTCTGGCGGGAGACACGTACGTAACCACCTGTATGATCACCTGCATCCATCCATGTCTATTGTGCATTACGACAGACTTGGGCAATTCCAGCAGGGCAGTGCAACCCCCCAGATGTCCTGAAGTGCTACAGAGCGGCTCCAGGAACGCTCTTCTGAGTTGACAGATTTCCGCTGCCCACCAAGCTCGCCAGACATGAGCATTATTGATCGTATGTGGGATGCTGTCAACGTGCTGTTCAGAAGATATCGCCAACCCCCGTACTAGTACGGACTTATGGACAGCCCTGCGCATTCATGGTGTCAATTGCTTCCAGCACTACTTCAAACATTAGTCGAGTCCGTAGTACGTCGTGTTGCGGCAATTCTGCATGCTCACGGGGGCCCTACACAACATTAAGCAGGTGCACCATTTTCTTTGGCTCTTCAGTGTAATTGAATTTAACTTGATTTGAGCTACTACTATTGTTGTAACGTACTGTTGCTCGCTGTGTACCATCATGGTAGACCTTGGTGCACGTTGCAGCATCGGTGGATCAGCCAGGGAGCGTCCCTACAGTGGCCTGCAACAGACCTTCCCCATTACATTTCTTTTTCTAGGGCTACACAATATTCAAATTGTATTCTTGCCCAGTGGAGGAATTAGCTACAGCAATTCTTGGAGCAGCCATCCACATGCAGAACGCTCCCCACATTTCCCGCCGAATACACATCACTCTGATATGTCATTACAGGCTCTGCACTTAAGTTAATGGTGCTCAGTGTCAACATTTATTGTAGCACTGATCTAAATAATAAAGGAATGAAACACGTTTAACATTGTTGTATTGCTTATTACAACCAGTGACCTATTGGGTACTCAGCACTCACTCAACATGTCTGTTGACAGTTGATGGTTGGACTGACGACATATTGAGTGAGTGCTGAGTATCCAGTAGGTCACTGGTCGTAATTAGCAATACAACAACAGTTGATGGCTGGACAGACAGCATCACAGTTACAGACAGTCAACGTAAATCAGTTATGTTGGCCACTGATGAATCGTGTATATGGATCGTGGCAGCCGTAACTGGTAGCTACACAATAAAAGACGTCATAACGACGGCTGTAGGTGTTCCATTTTCTTACAAATATGTTCATTGTCAATTCCATCATCATACCTCTCAGTGTGTGTACACAACTTTTGAACACCCTGCGTACTGTGTGTCAGTCCAAAGAGTCGATAAGGGCATTCTTTTTGGTGTTTCGGCAGGTATTTGCAATTTCTGTTTGCAATGTGTCGCTGGAGTCATCACACACAAGTACTGCTCACCATATCGTCTACGAGACACTCACTATCGACGGAAAATGTTGTTTGGCTTCCCATTGTAAGGTGGCGGGTTGGTTAACAAAATAATAAATACTCTTTAACCTCTGGAGGAAATTGGAATTGTTGCAAATATTGTTCGCCGTATTTTACAAGAGCCTGGCAAACATTTCTGTGGTCAACCACAAAGCAATGGAGAATATACGGACCATACCTGTAGTTCGCTCTCTGCAAGTCCACATTCTTGTCCAGCCCACTGACTGAAATGTTTCTATTCTCTTTCCGCTCAGCGGGATGAGTACTGTGATTATAAATGAAAGTTTTGAGTGCTAAGTCATACTTATATTTGGTAAAGCTACTCACGCACATCATTGTAATAGTCATTATCTTCATACTGACAGTAAATGATTCGCCCTAAACACACGGCAGCAGTCTCTAAACGACCGCTTTCTCGGACACACAGTATTTTATAACAACGTCATGAATCAATTTAGAAGCATCGTAATTTTTGTATGAATGTTGGTAAATTGGTCAAAATCACAGAAAAAGCTATAGCTCCCCTGCGCTCAAGCTTTGACTTCTAGAATTTTTAAAACGGAACTGACAGTAGAACGTGACCTCTGAACAACAACTTTAACAGACCTTGTATTGGCTGTTATTAACATCAAGGTCCTAAAACTTCTTATAGCTGTATTATTAATAGGTTTCATCACGTGCTGTAACCAAAATTTTCCATCATTAATATAACAGATAATTAATCTACTACAAATAAGGAATTTTTTGTTCCAAATTTGGTTTTCATTAAATTACTCGAAAACTATTAGAGGTATATTAATGGGTTTTAAGTAGTTCTTATTTTTATGTTGAACTGAAGCGTCATACAAATCTTCACATTTCAAAGTTTGATATCTAACGCCTTCAGTTTTTATTAAAAACGTGTATTCTGACCAAAGTATGGCTTTAATCACCTTGAGACTTGAATCAGTTAATTTTGTCACACATCTGCGAATTATGACCAATTACTGGCATCCTAATTTTATTATTTAATGTAACTACTTTGTTTCTTAAAATGATGTATTTAGGTAAAATATTGACTTAAACAATCTGAGACTTCACAGTTTAAACATTATTACAATGAAGTATATGTTGCCAAAGTTTGAAAAATCAACTTTAACTTCTAATTTCATTTTTAATTATGGTGCAATACTGGTGTGCTATGTACAGAGGCGCTATGGTGACGTGGGTTGTTGTTTGGGGGAGGAGACCAGACAGCGAGGTCATCGGATTAGAGAAGGAAGTCGGCCGTGACCTTTCAAAGGAACCATCCCGGCATTTGCCTGGAGCGATTTAGGGAAATAACGGAAAACGTGACGTGGCGCTACTAGTAGTGAACTGGGGTAAGTCCCGGCACACTCGCTCACCTCTGTATCTCTCAAACGATACAGCACTTGTTTCGCTGCACCATTACAAACATAATGATGCATATGTAAGTGAAGTTTTACTTGCCCATTCGACAGAGACATCCCACGATTGTCTAGTGTCATATTTGTTTTAGCGATATGTATTAGCAGGAACAGTTAAACACGAAGAATAACCAGTACTCCATCAGTGACATCACTGCCCTGGGACCCGCCGTCTAGTATCGCTATGCAGCAGCTCTGCTCTATCGCTGTTGGAGTACCTGGTTTTCTTCGCGTTATATTGTCCCTATTAATACATATCACTGAAATAAATATTACACAACACTAATATGGGACCGCTATATCGAATGGGCATATAAAATGCCGCTTTACAAATCATTATGTTTATAACATGAAACAGACCGACGCTGTCCGTCAGCTCTGGGCGTCGCATGAGAGACATGATGAGTAGAACTTCTTTGGAATGACTCCAGTTACACACTACAAAAACGAAATTGCAAATATCTGCCGAAACACAGGGCCAAATTGGCATGACGACTCTTAGGGCCGTCACCCTGCATACAGAAGTCGCATTTGAAGATGAGCTTGGTGGTCCCGAAACCAGTAATACAACAAGGAAATTGCAAAACAATCCTTGCAGCCCGAGGCTAACTTATTTACAATTCCAGTATAGCAATCCTGTTTTCACCGACATGCATTGCGAGAAACTCCTCACTAAACGAATTACAGTCTATTTTTATAGCAATATTAATTACAGCGGTATTGGTAGCAATTTACCTTTTTCAATTGAAACCAGAGTAATTTCTGCTTCCAATACCGTACTTCTAAAAGAGCTGAATTCAGCGACGTTTCACTCTTCAAAATTCAATTACAAGTGTCGCAGTAACCGCAGTATTTAAAATTTTGGAGTTATTATTTTCGTTGTGTAGGATGTAATCGAATGCAGCTATACAGATTTAGCCCATATGTCCACAATAGAGGAAAAAAGTTTCCCTGCTGTGGTTTCTCAGTGGTGGATAATTTGCACACATGCAGATAAACACTTTTCTGGCGGGACGGCCTATAACAAAAGATTAGCTCAGCAGCCGCTATTCCGCTCACATACACTGTATGGCCAGAACAGATTTTTTTTGTTCTTCTTTAATCAAATATTTATGTTGTTCTCAGATTGCGACACTTAGCTTTTCACGCTAATTAAAGCCATATAAGCATGGTGTTTTCCGAATATACTTCTGACCAAAAAGCTGTTCTGGTAGATGGTGTCCAAATTTTTCGTTCGGCATGCCTTTTGCGTTGTTGTGGAGATTTTTCCATGAAAACTTCCATCCCGTGAAATACATTTCCTTATATGTAACTGATAAATGAATTTCCAGTTTGCATTAATTGAGCTCTAAATTTTTTTTAATATAAATAAATGCCCGCATCTTGTGGTCGTGCGGTAGCGTTCTCGCTTCCCACGCCCGGGTTCCAGGGTTCGATTCCCGGCGGGGTCAGGGATTTTCTCTGCCTCTGATGGCTGGGTGTTGTGTGATGTCCTTAGGTTGGTTAGGTTTAAGTAGTTCTAAGTTCTAGGGGACTGATGACCATAGCTGCTCAGAGCATTTCTTTTTATAAATAAATATTTTCTGAAAGAGGTTAATACATTTTTATTTGTTTCTAACAGAGAAGCTAAATACAAATTTTCGTATATATAGCTTTGATAGTACTTTCGTAATGAAATAACGTCGTAAAACTTTTCGCACCCTCTTTCACATCATTAGAAGGCTCAGTTACCACAGGCACTGAAACACAAATTTTCTTATCTTCCAACCAAGAAGTCAGACACCAATTGTTATAAGTGTAGCGTAAAGATGCCTTAGTGGTTTCTCTAATAATGATTTATTTAAGACAACGTTCAGCCACTATTTTAACCCCTTAGTGTTTGAATTTCCGAAATGCTGAAACACATTTTTTTAAATATATATTTCTGTCTAAGAAATGAAATACCAGTTTCCTTATGTCTAGTTACAAAAATGCCCTTGAGTGTGTCAAAATACAATAATTATCTACGGTACAGTTGGATGCACGACACTCGATGTCCTAACCCAGTACCAGGAAGATGTAGGCCCTCAATGTCCTAATCAAATCCAAAGATATCTAAATAACTTGGATCTCTCCTGGCAGCCTACGTTTTGTCATTATAACTGAATGAAATACTGCAGACACTTTTGATACTCCAATTCCTACCCAATTAGCGACTGCTAAGTCAGCAGGTAGTCTTCAGAGTGCTGTAGTGAAAGGAGCGCACACCCTGAACTGTCTAACAGTTGGTACGTAACTGTCTAAGTGTCTGCAGGGCGTCGTATTTTTGTGCCCGGCTGCTGACAGATTGCCATGTCCGCCAATACGAGGCAGGACCAATACTGTCGGTGGCTGGCAGAGTTCCCTATTGACTGTTGTCCACACTATCGCGTGACATATACAGCATGCTCGAGGAAGTGCCACCGAAGAAAGAAGAGGTCTGGGTTTGTGAACGCCACCTGGAGGCTACTGCACGGTACAGAGAGAGACGTCAACCGAGTGGCTCTGCTGTGTGGTGGCGGCCTCTTGTGGTATCTGTTGTTTACCTCATGCTTGGTACACAACAGTTCTGAACCGACAGCTGCCTTGTGTGAAGTTCATGTTGTTATATGGAACTACTGCACCAGGCTGTGCTCTAGCTTGTTGCTCTTGAGAGAGACTATTTACAAAATCGGAATAGTGGAGAGAACTGCGTTTCACAACTGATACAAAACCATACTTGGCCGCATCTGATTACATTGACACATTAAATGGAGCCAAGGGGCGTGGCATATAACGACGATTCTCAGATAACTGTGGTAAAGGGTCTGTTCTTCTCTTCGAACTACCTAAGTAATATAACATTTTAACTACTGTATGGAATGTTGGACGTCACATGGCGCCAGGTCAGCGTGACTATCGCGCCAATAGGCAGCCTCCAACAATAGGCAGTTCAATGAAGGGGAAAAAATAGCGTGTGTCAACACCGAGCGGTTACCATGCACTGTGATGGTATTCTCCACTATAACATGGTCCAGAGACAGCATATGGATGGCTTCACACGCAGAAGAATAACTAGGAACTGGAAGAAGGATAAAGTATGACGAGTGTAGCCCAAGGGTTTGGTGCGTACAGTAAACCTACATCTACATCTACATATACTGAGCAAGCCACCATAAGGTGCATGACGGATGGCTTTCTGTATTACTACGTTATTTCCTTTGCTTATACACTCACAAATAAAGCGAGGGAAGAACGACTGTCTGTATGGCTCTGTCTGTCTTTCTTTCGCTTACGCCATAGTCCCGCAGCGATCGCTGGGTCGGCGTGGTTAGAACGGATTTGGCAAGGTCAGTGTTAGGGGTGGCCGGATGCCCTGCCTGCCGCCACCCCTTAAACCCAGGGATGGAATCAGTGCACTCCAGCATCTGCATATATTGTAAACCGTGAAATAGTGCGAACGTGTTTCAAATTTCTGCAACGTGTGTAACTGAGGCGGAACGTGGGGAGCAGCCCGGTATTCACCTAGCGAGATGTGGAAAACCGCCTAAAAATCACATCTAGGCTGGCCGGCACATCGGCCCTCGTCGTTAATCCGCCGGGGGGAGTGGATTCGGGGCCGGCGCTCCTACCCGAGTCCAGGGAGCACCGCGTTAGCGCGCTCGGCCGCCCTGGCGGCTTCTATATGGCTCTGTATGAGCCCGAATTTCTCGTATCTTATCTCCATGGTCCTTACACGCAATCTATGTTGGAGGCAGTAGAATCGGTCTGCAGCCAACTTCTAATGACAGTTCACTGTATTTTTTTCTCTGTAGTGTTCCTCGAAAAGGACGTCGCCTCCCCTCCAGTTCCTGAAGCATTTCTGCAAACCTACATGTTGTACGGACATACCATTTACAAATCGTGAATGACGACGTCGTTGGGTCATTATGGGAAGTCTAGAGGCTATCTGATTCGGAGCCCCCATGCTCAGATATGGGTACTGAATCGTGTGCTCTGAAACATTTGTGGCTGTACTGCCAGAGCACTCTGCCGTCAGACCTCTCACAAATCGCCGAGTATCCCACTTTGGAGAGCAGGTAGGCACCCAGTGTCTACGTTCTGTGACGAGGTGTGAACGTCCAGCATACTGTCGCCTACACTTATGTTCATAATCCTTCATCAATTTTCCATAGATGTTCATGACAATAGGACGCTTACAGCCGATCTATTTATCCACTCCCACTCTCTCTGTTAATTTCATCCATCTCATACTCCCCTTCGCTCTGTCCATTACACACCCCTTCCTCTACCTCAATCTTCTCTGGCCCTCTTCTCTGTTCATCTCTTCTTCCTCTTTTCTCTGCCCATCTAGCCCTGACTTCACATTTATCCATCTCCTGCTCCCTCCTTTCTCTGTCCACCTCCTCTACCCTCTCTCTGGCTCTCTGTCTCTCACCATCTGACAGTCCGCTCTCTATCTCCGTCTCCTCTCTTTGCCCATTACCTGCTCCCCCCTCTTTGTCTATCTCCTCTTCGTCCTATCTGTGGCCAACTCCTATTTGCCCCTCTCTGTCTGTCCATCTCCTCCTTCTCACTTCTCTCTCCAGTAGCACTTTATCATACCCACTCCAATTGGAGGCTGGTGGTTCTTACCCCAGTAATATTTACTTTCAGATAGTAAGTAAGCAAGTAAGCAACTTTGATTGCAGTCTGTCGAGTAGTTTACGAGGCGCTATGCACCTGCTCATTCATCTGCGTCTGCACAAGTCAGATTTAGTTAAGATATATTAAACATATTTCACACATATTTGTACACACATTTCACCTGCATCTCTAGCGAATTCCAGCAAGCAGTTTTGTTTTCACGCAGCCCAGTGTTGACGACATCATAATTCATGAACTATGCAAACATAGTTAGTAGTAAAAAAAAGAAATAAATAAATAAAAATATCAGGCACTATGGGGTAATTTTTCACACATATCAGTGTTTATGATGTCATCTCTTCTCAACTATGTATCGTATGATCATTTAATTTTGTGGGCAGAATCAGTGGTATATCTGAATATTGCCTGCAAAATGTGTTGCGAATATTGTTAACAGTAAAGCAGTAATAAATTAAAACTTCAGCATAACACAACAGCTGCACTACAAAAACATCGAAAATGTAGCAAGTGAAAACTATTTTCCTTTCGTAATTTTGTCGGCGCGGGGTGAAGTAGCTGGAGGAAGCCTGTCAGTAGGAAAAAGTTTCATAGAGGGTTGGAATCATGTGTAACGTTTACTGCAAGTTGCTAAGTGCTCTCTTTCTCAAATACTAGGTGAATGTAGTCTGGCTGTTTTGCGTACGGAATGTTGTGCTCATTTTTCACCCTGCCCATCTTTTGAGGTGTACATGATTCCAAATTTGGTTAAAATCGATTCAGCGGTTAAGGAGGAGATGTGGAACGTACATACATAGATATATTTTTATAATATTTATGGTTTCCATTTTGAAATACTAGCGTTCAATTTGTGTGTGTTAAAGTATTTTCTGAAATTACAAAAGTTACTTAGGAAAAGAAAGTCTTTTCACAATTGTGAAAAACTCTTTCAAGGTAGAACATAGTCATCTGCCTACGAACAAAAATTCTGGTCAGTTATGTTCCAGTCGAATAAATCTCTGTCAGTACTGTTTTTAATAGTCTTTGAGTTACATTATTACTCAACTTCAGAAATCGAAACCTAATTCAGAGGAAGTATTTTCAGAAATGTTACAAGTTGACCAGATTTTGAAGTAGAAGCTTTTGTTTACTAAGTCCGCAGCTCGTGGTCGTGCGGTAGCGTTCTCGCTTCCCGCTCCCGGATTCACGGGTTCGATTCCCGACGGGGTCAGGGATTTTCTCTGCCTCGTGATGACTGGGTGTTGTGTGATGTCCTTAGGTTAGTTAGGTTTAAGTAGTTCTAAGTTCTAGCGGACTGATGACCATAGATGTTAAGTCCCGTAGTGCTCAGAGCCATTTGAACCATTTTTTTTGTTGCTGACTAACACAAATTTCCAGTTTCAAGAAACGGAAAATTGTTAAGAAATTAAAGAAACTCAGTTCATTAGCAAATGTCACGAATTCAATGGTAGAAGACCTTATTCCATCTCAAGGTACAAGATAGTACACGCTCGTCCACACGTTATGTAACTTGTCTTGAAAATATACTAAATTATACTCACCATAACACTCAGTAACTGAAGAATTAACGAAGTCCTTCACTTACCTATAGTATGTTGTGCAGTACTTAAATATGTAGAACTCTAATGTTTCCCTACATTGCACGAAACACAATCTCATGTCTCACAAGAAGAAAAACAGTAAAAAAATGCAGCAAACTGTTAAGGGGACATTCTATGTCCTATACCACCAATGTTATATTATTGAATTTTGTGACCCATTATCTTGGAAACTTTTTAAGACATCAACTTACAATTTTCCATAATTACTTAATGCACCTTTCTAGATACACTCAACTAGAATTATTACTAAAATTATGTTGTGGGGCATGTTATCTTTTTTTTCAAACACTCAATGTTTGACAGAATTTTGTAAATGGACAAAAAAACAAAACAAATCAGTATATTTTAATTATTCTAGTTCCATATTTGTTGAATTTCACACCTGGCACGCTGTGAAAATTTAATGTCTCTACCATCACAACTTTTTCAGAAAATGGGTCATTTATTGCAAAAAAATGTAGTTCAGAGATATTGAGGTTTGAAACATTTTTTATTACAAATTCTCATACAGACTTACATTTCTGCGTCTTTTATTCACTAGAATTGCCTTGGTCCATAGTCTGTGTCTTCTTCAGTGTCACAACAGCCCAATGCTTGCCTCCTCCTTTTCTTTCTTGCTTCTTCTGTCATTTGCTGAGCAGCTAACTCTGCTTCATGTACAAGAAGCTCATCCAGTTCACGCAGTCCTTCAGCTGTGTTCTGTCCAAGTCTTACCCCTAACTTCTCCTGAACCTTAAGTATTTCATAGTTCACGCAATTAAAAGTCATTACAGCATCAGGCACTGCTAACGTAGGAGTCATAAGGTCAACAAATACGTTTTTATTCACTCGACACCACACAACATTACTGAAGGATTCTTCCACATTCTGTGTCTTCCCATATAAACACGTCTTTAGTAGCTCAGGATTTGCGAAATTTCTGTAAATAGGTTTGATTGCCTCCATTAATGCCAAAGGAAGAGAACGTTTATGTGTAAATTCATGCAGCGTGCCAGAAAATTCAACTTGCTGGTATTTATACCAAGTGTTTGGTGGAGGTGGACACAAAGCATGACATGGCGTTTCACCGGGTGATATTTGATGAAAGAAAGTGCTCCATACAGCTCTTTTCATCTTCTCTAAATTGTCACAGTTATCTCTAATTGCCTCACCATAATATTCATGTGATTCATCAATTACTTTGTACGTTTGTCTTCCAGCACATTTTATTGTCTTGTCATCGGACAGTTTTGGGCTAATCAGCTTAGGTTTTAGGTTTATTCGTAATGACAACTTCGGAGACGTAGCAGTAGCCAAAAAAACAAAGCAATTCACAACCATTTAGACTGTGCACTTCCCAAGATACGACTGCTCCATTGTGAAAGTATATGCGTAGCCGCGAAATTTGACAGTCACACGTCAACATTCAAAATATTATTTGAAGGTCTCACAGTTTTAATGTATTATATACGAAAATTTTCAGGAAAGTCCAAAGTACACTATGGAGTAGAAAACAGAAAATCGATCTCTATATTGAAACAGCGATCAGGAAATGTGTTTTCAGGTACTCTGTTCTCACAGTAGAACACTTTACCTTATCTTTAAATAAAATAAATGTATCTGATAGAAAACGGCACAGAAGTGTCAGTGTCTCGCAATCTGATTGTTGTACATCCAATCTGGTAACGTTCAAAACCTTCACACTTTTCTCAACTAAATGATGGGAATTAGAGCTCTGATACGAGAGGTAGCAAATTAATTACGTCGGTCACATTTAGGAGTAAATAATGCGACGGTTAAATTTTTATCACTCATATTCAGATTTTACTGAGCGCATCGACAAATACCTGCCACAGTAATATATTTGACGCTAATAATTAACTCGACAGCTTCGCGGATAAATTTGTTCGGTCGACTATCAGTACGAAAAATTCACGACCTCGTAGTGTTTCGCGATCTCTGACATTTTTCTATCGCCCGAGTGAGAAATTCCGTGCGCTTTCATTCAAAATATGGTCTGCGTGATATTCTCTGAGTTTACTCTCACAACAGCACCTTCATGTACTGTTCTCCTGGGAAAACGGTGACGTATACGTAACAGAGACTGCAAGAAACTTGCCGCCACCTAAAACGTTTCGTTAGTTTCGTTGGGAAGGTGTGTTTTCTTTTTTACTCTGGCTTTCCTCCACGCTCACAAACATTGTAACTAAAATGACTTAGAGTCTCTCCAATATCGGAAACATCGGTGATGATTATCTGTCTGATTAAAAAAGTCAAGGAGCCCCAACGGGAGAATGAAACGAAATGAAACTTCATGGGTTGAGAGGGCACGTGAGGTTATTTCCGTGATTCCAAAATTTATTAAAATTTGTAAAGTGCTTAGCAATATGAGATTCTTATCATTATGACGTTACACCTTCTCCGACGTGGATGGAAGAGCTGATACGGTTAACAAGGGGGTCATAATGCCGTGGTACCTTCTCCTGATGGAAGCTGGCACACTGCTGTTGTATATCTGGTCCTTTATATCCCCAATACCGGCATTCAGACGAAGTTAACATTCGAACTGGTCCCACCCATGTTCTATAGGGGACAGGCCTAGGGATCCAACTGGCCATAGGAGTACCAGAATATCACATCGACAGTTCATAGAGACACGAACCCTTTATGGATGTGCTTTGACCTGCTGAAAACTGACAACATGTTACTGTCCCTCGAAAGACTGGAACATACCCGTTACTCTTTCGCTATTAATATTTACTTTAGGTATTGATACTACCTATTGTCTCATTATTAACTGAATACGAAACTGAATTTTAATTAAATACAAGTCCACGTTTTTGCAATATGCTATGGACTTAGTGAAGCCACTGTGCTTCTTACCTTGAGCACACAATGGCTCTCCATTTGAAAGTTTCACTGAGTGCAATGTTATCTGAAGTCAACAATAGAATATAAATAATTTTAACCTAATGATTAAGCCATAACATTTATTTCTCTTTTATTTATTTACCCTGATCTGATTACAGCCATCACGTCCTCCCTTACATCGGAAAAGGGTTTCATACATACAGTACATTTGTTGCATCATAATTACCTAAGAAATAACTTGTTTAATAAACACAGTCGTTGTTAATTTTTAATTTTTAGATTCGCCGGTTTCCAGATTCTGTGAAGGGGAATAAAACATAGTGTTTTAGTGACAATCGAACTGAAGCATTTCTTATTAATTTTCACATAATGTAGATCTGATGATGATGTGTTAGAGGATCGAACCTAGTCATCTAAAAATTAAAAATATTAACGATTTAAATGAGACCACGACTGTGTTCATTAAATGAGACATAATATTAAGATATCGTAGTCTTTCATGGAACAATGTTGTTACGCTTTTTCACTCTGCACTTGCCCGCGAAAGGCAAAGGTCCCGAGTTCGAGTCTCGGTCGGGCACACAGTTTTAATCTGCCAGGAAGTTTCATATCAGCGCACACTTCGCTGCAGAGTGAAAATCTCATTCTGGAAACATCCCCCAGGCTGTGGCTAAGCCATGTCTCCACAGCATCCTTCCTTTCAGGAGTGCTAGTTCTGCATGTTTCGCAGAAGAGCTTCTGTAAAGTTTGGAAGGTAGGAGACGGATACTGGCAGAAGTAAAGCTGTGAGTACGGGTCGTGAGTCGTGCTTCGGTAGCTCAGTTGGTAGAGCACTTGCCCGCGAAAGGCAAAGGTCCCGAGTTCGAGTCTCGGTCGGGCACACAGTTTTAATCTGCCAGGAAGTTTCATATCAGCGCACACTTCGCTGCAGAGTGAAAATCTCATTCTGGAAACATCCCACAGGCTGTGGCTAAGCCATGTCTCCACAGTATCCTTCCTTTCAGGAGTGCTAGTTCTGCATGTTTCGCAGAAGAGCTTCTGTAAAGTTTGGAAGGTAGGAGACGGATACTGGCAGAGGTAAAGCTGTGGGTACGGGTCATGAGTCGTGCTTCGGTAGCTCAGTTGGTAGAGCACTTGCCCGCGAAAGGTGAAGGTCCCGAGTTCGAGTCTCGGTCGGGCACACAGTTTTAATCTGCCAGGAAGTTTCATATCAGCGCACACTCCGCTGCAGAGTGAAAATCTCATTCTGGAAACATCCCCCAGGCTGTGGCTAAGCCATGTCTCCACAGTATCCTTTCTTTCAGGAGTGCTAGTTCTGCATGTTTCGCAGAAGAGCTTCTCTAAAGTTTGGAAGGTAGGAGACGGATACTGGCAGAAGTAAAGCTGTGAGTACGGGTCGTCAGTCGTGCTTCGGTAGCTCAGTTGGTAGAGCACTTGCCCGTGAAAGGCAAAGGTCCCGAGTTCGAGTCTCGGTCGGGCACACAGTTTTAATCTGCCAGGAAGTTTCATATCAGCGCACACTTCGCTGCAGAGTGAAAATCTCATTCTGGAAACATCCCCCAGGCTGTGGCTAAGCCATGTCTCCACAGCATCCTTCCTTTCAGGAGTGCTAGTTCTGCATGTTTCGCAGAAGAGCTTCTGTAAAGTTTGGAAGGTAGGAGACGGATACTGGCAGAAGTAAAGCTGTGAGTACGGGTCGTGAGTCGTGCTTCGGTAGCTCAGTTGGTAGAGCACTTGCCCGCGAAAGGCAAAGGTCCCGAGTACGAGTCTCGGTCGGGCACACAGTTTTAATCTGCCAGGAAGTTTCATATCAGCGCACACTTCGCTGCAGAGTGAAAATCTCATTCTGGAAACATCCCACAGGCTGTGGCTAAGCCATGTCTCCACAGTATCCTTCCTTTCAGGAGTGCTAGTTCTGCATGTTTCGCAGAAGAGCTTCTGTAAAGTTTGGAAGGTAGGAGACGGATACTGGCAGAGGTAAAGCTGTGAGTACGGGTCATGAGTCGTGCTTCGGTAGCTCAGTTGGTAGAGCACTTGCATGTGAAAGGCGAAGGTCCCGAGTTCGAGTCTCGGTCGGGCACACAGTTTTAATCTGCCAGGAAGTTTCATATCAGCGCACACTCCGCTGCAGAGTGAAAATCTCATTCTGGAAACATCCCCCAGGCTGTGGCTAAGCCATGTCTCCACAGTATCCTTTCTTTCAGGAGTGCTAGTTCTGCATGTTTCGCAGAAGAGCTTCTCTAAAGTTTGGAAGGTAGGAGACGGATACTGGCAGAAGTAAAGCTGTGAGTACGGGTCGTGAGTCGTGCTTCGGTAGCTCAGTTGGTAGAGCACTTGCCCGTGAAAGGCAAAGGTCCCGAGATCGAGTCTCGGTCGGGCACACAGTTTTAATCTGCCAGGAAGTTTCATATCAGCGCACACTCCGCTGCAGAGTGAAAATCTCATTCTGGAAACATCCCCCAGGCTGTGGCTAAGCCATGTCTCCACAGTATCCTTTCTTTCAGGAGTGCTAGTTCTGCATGTTTCGCAGAAGAGCTTCTGTAAAGTTTGGAAGGTAGGAGACGGATACTGGCAGAAGTAAAGCTGTGAGTACGGGTCGTGAGTCGTGCTTCGGTAGCTCAGTTGGTAGAGCACTTGCCCGCGAAAGGCAAAGGTCCCGAGTTCGAGTCTCGGTCGGGCACACAGTTTTAATCTGCCAGGAAGTTTCATATCAGCGCACACTTCGCTGCAGAGTGAAAATCTCATTCTGGAAACATCCCCCAGGCTGTGGCTAAGCCATGTCTCCACAGTATCCTTCCTTTCAGGAGTGCTAGTTCTGCATGTTTCGCAGAAGAGCTTCTGTAAAGTTTGGAAGGTAGGAGACGGATACTGGCAGAAGTGAAGCTGTGAGTACGGGTCGTGAGTCGTGCTTCGGTAGCTCAGTTGGTAGAGCACTTGCATGTGAAAGGCAAAGGTCCCGAGTTCGAGTCTCGGTCGGGCACACAGTTTTAATCTGCCAGGAAGTTTCATATCAGCGCACACTTCGCTGCAGAGTGAAAATCTCATTCTGGAAACATCCCCCAGGCTGTGGCTAAGCCATGTCTCCACAGTATCCTTTCTTTCAGGAGTGCTAGTTCTGCATGTTTCGCAGAAGAGCTTCTGTAAAGTTTGGAAGGTAGGAGACGGATACTGGCAGAAGTAAAGCTGTGAGTACGGGTCGTGAGTCGTGCTTCGGTAGCTCAGTTGGTAGAGCACTTGCCCGTGAAAGGCAAAGGTCCCGAGTTCGAGTCTCGGTCGGGCACACAGTTTTAATCTGCCAGGAAGTTTCATATCAGCGCACACTCCGCTGCAGAGTGAAAATCTCATTCTGGAAACATCCCCCAGGCTGTGGCTAAGCCATGTCTCCACAGTATCCTTTCTTTCAGGAGTGCTAGTTCTGCATGTTTCGCAGAAGAGCTTCTCTAAAGTTTGGAAGGTAGGAGACGGATACTGGCAGAAGTAAAGCTGTGAGTACGGGTCGTGAGTCGTGCTTCGGTAGCTCAGTTGGTAGAGCACTTGCCCGCGAAAGGCAAAGGTCCCGAGTTCGAGTCTCGGTCGGGCACACAGTTTTAATCTGCCAGGAAGTTTCATATCAGCGCACACTTCGCTGCAGAGTGAAAATCTCATTCTGGAAACATCCCCCAGGCTGTGGCTAAGCCATGTCTCCACAGTATCCTTCCTTTCAGGAGTGCTAGTTCTGCATGTTTCGCAGAAGAGCTTCTGTAAAGTTTGGAAGGTAGGAGACGGATACTGGCAGAAGTGAAGCTGTGAGTACGGGTCGTGAGTCGTGCTTCGGTAGCTCAGTTGGTAGAGCACTTGCCCGCGAAAGGCTAAGGTCCCGAGTTCGAGTCTCGGTCGGGCACACAGTTTTAATCTGCCAGGAAGTTTCATATCAGCGCACACTTCGCTGCAGAGTGAAAATCTCATTCTGGAAACATCCCCCAGGCTGTGGCTAAGCCATGTCTCCACAGTATCCTTTCTTTCAGGAGTGCTAGTTCTGCATGTTTCGCAGAAGAGCTTCTCTAAAGTTTGGAAGGTAGGAGACGGATACTGGCAGAAGTAAAGCTGTGAGTACGGGTCGTGAGTCGTGCTTCGGTAGCTCAGTTGGTAGAGCACTTGCCCGCGAAAGGCAAAGGTCCCGAGTTCGAGTCTCGTTCGGGCACACAGTTTTAATCTGCCAGGAAGTTTCATATCAGCGCACACTTCGCTGCAGAGTGAAAATCTCATTCTGGAAACATCCCCCAGGCTGTGGCTAAGCCATGTCTCCACAGTATCCTTTCTTTCAGGAGTGCTAGTTCTGCATGTTTCGCAGAAGAGCTTCTGTAAAGTTTGGAAGGTAGGAGACGGATACTGGCAGAAGTGAAGCTGTGAGTACGGGTCGTGAGTTGTGTTTCGGTAGCTCAGTTGGTAGAGCACTTGCCCGCGAAAGGCAAAGGTCCCGAGTTCGAGTCTCGGTCAGGCACACAGTTTTAATCTGCCAGGAAGTTTCATATCAGCGCACACTTCGCTGCAGAGTGAAAATCTCATTCTGGAAACATCCCCCAGGCTGTGGCTAAGCCATGTCTCCACAGTATCCTTCCTTTCTGGAGTGCTAGTTCTGCATGTTTCGCAGAAGAGCTTCTGTAAGGTTTGGAAGGTAGGAGACGGATACTGGCAGAGGTAAAGCTGTGAGTACGGGTCATGAGTCGTGCTTCGGTAGCTCAGTTGGTAGAGCACTTGCCCGCGAAAGGCGAAGGTCCCGAGTTCGAGTCTCGGTCGGGCACACAGTTTTAATCTGCCAGGAAGTTTCATATCAGCGCACACTCCGCTGCAGAGTGAAAATCTCATTCTGGAAACATCCCCCAGGCTGTGGCTAAGCCATGTCTCCACAGTATCCTTTCTTTCAGGAGTGCTAGTTCTGCATGTTTCGCAGAAGAGCTTCTCTAAAGTTTGGAAGGTAGGAGACGGATACTGGCAGAAGTAAAGCTGTGAGTACGGGTCGTGAGTCGTGCTTCGGTAGCTCAGTTGGTAGAGCACTTGCCCGTGAAAGGCAAAGGTCCCGAGTTCGAGTCTCGGTCGGGCACACAGTTTTAATCTGCCAGGAAGTTTCATATCAGCGCACACTCCGCTGCAGAGTGAAAACTCATTCTGGAAACATCCCCCAGGCTGTGGCTAAGCCATGTCTCCACAGTATCCTTTCTTTCAGGAGTGCTAGTTCTGCATGTTTCGCAGAAGAGCTTCTCTAAAGTTTGGAAGGTAGGAGACGGATACTGGCAGAAGTAAAGCTGTGAGTACGGGTCGTGAGTCGTGCTTCGGTAGCTCAGTTGGTAGAGCACTTGCCCGCGAAAGGCAAAGGTCCCGAGTTCGAGTCTCGGTCGGGCACACAGTTTTAATCTGCCAGGAAGTTTCATATCAGCGCACACTTCGCTGCAGAGTGAAAATCTCATTCTGGAAACATCCCCCAGGCTGTGGCTAAGCCATGTCTCCACAGTATCCTTTCTTTCAGGAGTGCTAGTTCTGCATGTTTCGCAGAAGAGCTTCTCTAAAGTTTGGAAGGTAGGAGACGGATACTGGCAGAAGTAAAGCTGTGAGTACGGGTCGTGAGTCGTGCTTCGGTAGCTCAGTTGGTAGAGCACTTGCATGTGAAAGGCAAAGGTCCCGAGTTCGAGTCTCGGTCGGGCACACAGTTTTAATCTGCCAGGAAGTTTCATATCAGCGCACACTCCGCTGCAGAGTGAAAATCTCATTCTGGAAACATCCCCCAGGCTGTGGCTAAGCCATGTCTCCACAGTATCCTTCCTTTCAGGAGTGCTAGTTCTGCATGTTTCGCAGAAGAGCTTCTGTAAAGTTTGGAAGGTAGGAGACGGATACTGGCAGAAGTGAAGCTGTGAGTACGGGTCGTGAGTCGTGCTTCGGTAGCTCAGTTGGCAGAGCACTTGCCCGCGAAAGGCAAAGGTCCCGAGTTCGAGTCTCGGTCGGGCACACAGTTTTAATCTGCCAGGAAGTTTCATATCAGCGCACACTTCGCTGCAGAGTGAAAATCTCATTCTGGAAACATCCCCCAGGCTGTGGCTAAGCCATGTCTCCACAGTATCCTTTCTTTCAGGAGTGCTAGTTCTGCATGTTTCGCAGAAGAGCTTCTGTAAAGTTTGGAAGGTAGGAGACGGATACTGGCAGAAGTAAAGCTGTGAGTACGGGTCGTGAGTCGTGCTTCGGTAGCTCAGTTGGTAGAGCACTTGCCCGTGAAAGGCAAAGGTCCCGAGTTCGAGTCTCGGTCGGGCACACAGTTTTAATCTGCCAGGAAGTTTCATATCAGCGCACACTCCGCTGCAGAGTGAAAATCTCATTCTGGAAACATCCCCCAGGCTGTGGCTAAGCCATGTCTCCACAGTATCCTTTCTTTCAGGAGTGCTAGTTCTGCATGTTTCGCAGAAGAGCTTCTCTAAAGTTTGGAAGGTAGGAGACGGATACTGGCAGAAGTAAAGCTGTGAGTACGGGTCGTGAGTCGTGCTTCGGTAGCTCAGTTGGTAGAGCACTTGCCCGCGAAAGGCCAAGGTCCCGAGTTCGAGTCTCGGTCGGGCACACAGTTTTAATCTGCCAGGAAGTTTCATATCAGCGCACACTCCGCTGCAGAGTGAAAATCTCATTCTGGAAACATCCCCCAGGCTGTGGCTAAGCCATGTCTCCACAGTATCCTTTCTTTCAGGAGTGCTAGTTCTGCATGTTTCGCAGAAGAGCTTCTCTAAAGTTTGGAAGGTAGGAGACGGATACTGGCAGAAGTAAAGCTGTGAGTACGGGTCGTGAGTCGTGCTTCGGTAGCTCAGTTGGTAGAGCACTTGCCCGTGAAAGGCAAAGGTCCCGAGTTCGAGTCTCGGTCGGGCACACAGTTTTAATCTGCCAGGAAGTTTCATATCAGCGCACACTCCGCTGCAGAGTGAAAACTCATTCTGGAAACATCCCCCAGGCTGTGGCTAAGCCATGTCTCCACAGTATCCTTTCTTTCAGGAGTGCTAGTTCTGCATGTTTCGCAGAAGAGCTTCTCTAAAGTTTGGAAGGTAGGAGACGGATACTGGCAGAAGTAAAGCTGTGAGTACGGGTCGTGAGTCGTGCTTCGGTAGCTCAGTTGGTAGAGCACTTGCCCGCGAAAGGCAAAGGTCCCGAGTTCGAGTCTCGGTCGGGCACACAGTTTTAATCTGCCAGGAAGTTTCATATCAGCGCACACTTCGCTGCAGAGTGAAAATCTCATTCTGGAAACATCCCCCAGGCTGTGGCTAAGCCATGTCTCCACAGTATCCTTTCTTTCAGGAGTGCTAGTTCTGCATGTTTCGCAGAAGAGCTTCTCTAAAGTTTGGAAGGTAGGAGACGGATACTGGCAGAAGTAAAGCTGTGAGTACGGGTCGTGAGTCGTGCTTCGGTAGCTCAGTTGGTAGAGCACTTGCATGTGAAAGGCAAAGGTCCCGAGTTCGAGTCTCGGTCGGGCACACAGTTTTAATCTGCCAGGAAGTTTCATATCAGCGCACACTCCGCTGCAGAGTGAAAATCTCATTCTGGAAACATCCCCCAGGCTGTGGCTAAGCCATGTCTCCACAGTATCCTTCCTTTCAGGAGTGCTAGTTCTGCATGTTTCGCAGAAGAGCTTCTGTAAAGTTTGGAAGGTAGGAGACGGATACTGGCAGAAGTGAAGCTGTGAGTACGGGTCGTGAGTCGTGCTTCGGTAGCTCAGTTGGCAGAGCACTTGCCCGCGAAAGGCAAAGGTCCCGAGTTCGAGTCTCGGTCGGGCACACAGTTTTAATCTGCCAGGAAGTTTCATATCAGCGCACACTTCGCTGCAGAGTGAAAATCTCATTCTGGAAACATCCCCCAGGCTGTGGCTAAGCCATGTCTCCACAGTATCCTTTCTTTCAGGAGTGCTAGTTCTGCATGTTTCGCAGAAGAGCTTCTGTAAAGTTTGGAAGGTAGGAGACGGATACTGGCAGAAGTAAAGCTGTGAGTACGGGTCGTGAGTCGTGCTTCGGTAGCTCAGTTGGTAGAGCACTTGCCCGTGAAAGGCAAAGGTCCCGAGTTCGAGTCTCGGTCGGGCACACAGTTTTAATCTGCCAGGAAGTTTCATATCAGCGCACACTCCGCTGCAGAGTGAAAATCTCATTCTGGAAACATCCCCCAGGCTGTGGCTAAGCCATGTCTCCACAGTATCCTTTCTTTCAGGAGTGCTAGTTCTGCATGTTTCGCAGAAGAGCTTCTCTAAAGTTTGGAAGGTAGGAGACGGATACTGGCAGAAGTAAAGCTGTGAGTACGGGTCGTGAGTCGTGCTTCGGTAGCTCAGTTGGTAGAGCACTTGCCCGCGAAAGGCCAAGGTCCCGAGTTCGAGTCTCGGTCGGGCACACAGTTTTAATCTGCCAGGAAGTTTCATATCAGCGCACACTTCGCTGCAGAGTGAAAATCTCATTCTGGAAACATCCCCCAGGCTGTGGCTAAGCCATGTCTCCACAGTATCCTTCCTTTCAGGAGTGCTAGTTCTGCATGTTTCGCAGAAGAGCTTCTGTAAAGTTTGGAAGGTAGGAGACGGATACTGGCAGAAGTGAAGCTGTGAGTACGGGTCGTGAGTCGTGCTTCGGTAGCTCAGTTGGTAGAGCACTTGCCCGCGAAAGGCAAAGGTCCCGAGTTCGAGTCTCGGTCGGGCACACGGTTTTAATCTGCCAGGAAGTTTCATATCAGCGCACACTTCGCTGCAGAGTGAAAATCTCATTCTGGAAACATCCCCCAGGCTGTGGCTAAGCCATGTCTCCACAGTATCCTTTCTTTCAGGAGTGCTAGTTCTGCATGTTTCGCAGAAGAGCTTCTCTAAAGTTTGGAAGGTAGGAGACGGATACTGGCAGAAGTAAAGCTGTGAGTACGGGTCGTGAGTCGTGCTTCGGTAGCTCAGTTGGTAGAGCACTTGCCCGCGAAAGGCAAAGGTCCCGAGTTCGAGTCTCGGTCGGGCACACAGTTTTAATCTGCCAGGAAGTTTCATATCAGCGCACACTTCGCTGCAGAGTGAAAATCCCATTCTGGAAACATCCCCCAGGCTGTGGCTAAGCCATGTCTCCACAGTATCCTTTCTTTCAGGAGTGCTAGTTCTGCATGTTTCGCAGAAGAGCTTCTGTAAAGTTTGGAAGGTAGGAGACGGATACTGGCAGAAGTGAAGCTGTGAGTACGGGTCGTGAGTTGTGTTTCGGTAGCTCAGTTGGTAGAGCACTTGCCCGCGAAAGGCAAAGGTCCCGAGTTCGAGTCTCGGTCGGGCACACAGTTTTAATCTGCCAGGAAGTTTCATATCAGCGCACACTTCGCTGCAGAGTGAAAATCTCATTCTGGAAACATCCCCCAGGCTGTGGCTAAGCCATGTCTCCACAGTATCCTTCCTTTCTGGAGTGCTAGTTCTGCATGTTTCGCAGAAGAGCTTCTGTAAAGTTTGGAAGGTAGGAGACGGATACTGGCACAGGTAAAGCTGTGAGTACGGGTCATGAGTCGTGCTTCGGTAGCTCAGTTGGTAGAGCACTTGCCCGCAAAAGGCGAAGGTCCCGAGTTCGAGTCTCGGTCGGGCACACAGTTTTAATCTGCCAGGAAGTTTCATATCAGCGCACACTCCGCTGCAGAGTGAAAATCTCATTCTGGAAACATCCCCCAGGCTGTGGCTAAGCCATGTCTCCACAGTATCCTTTCTTTCAGGAGTGCTAGTTCTGCATGTTTCGCAGAAGAGCTTCTCTAAAGTTTGGAAGGTAGGAGACGGATACTGGCAGAAGTAAAGCTGTGAGTACGGGTCGTGAGTCGTGCTTCGGTAGCTCAGTTGGTAGAGCACTTGCCCGTGAAAGGCAAAGGTCCCGAGTTCGAGTCTCGGTCGGGCACACAGTTTTAATCTGCCAGGAAGTTTCATATCAGCGCACACTCCGCTGCAGAGTGAAAACTCATTCTGGAAACATCCCCCAGGCTGTGGCTAAGCCATGTCTCCACAGTATCCTTTCTTTCAGGAGTGCTAGTTCTGCATGTTTCGCAGAAGAGCTTCTCTAAAGTTTGGAAGGTAGGAGACGGATACTGGCAGAAGTAAAGCTGTGAGTACGGGTCGTGAGTCGTGCTTCGGTAGCTCAGTTGGTAGAGCACTTGCCCGCGAAAGGCAAAGGTCCCGAGTTCGAGTCTCGGTCGGGCACACAGTTTTAATCTGCCAGGAAGTTTCATATCAGCGCACACTTCGCTGCAGAGTGAAAATCTCATTCTGGAAACATCCCCCAGGCTGTGGTTAAGCCATGTCTCCACAGTATCCTTCCTTTCAGGAGTGCTAGTTCTGCATGTTTCGCAGAAGAGCTTCTGTAAAGTTTGGAAGGTAGGAGACGGATACTGGCAGAAGTGAAGCTGTGAGTACGGGTCGTGAGTCGTGCTTCGGTAGCTCAGTTGGTAGAGCACTTGCCCGCGAAAGGCAAAGGTCCCGAGTTCGAGTCTCGGTCGGGCACACAGTTTTAATCTGCCAGGAAGTTTCATATCAGCGCACACTCTGCTGCAGAGTGAAAATCTCATTCTGGAAACATCCCCCAGGCTGTGGCTAAGCCATGTCTCCACAGTATCCTTTCTTTCAGGAGTGCTAGTTCTGCATGTTTCGCAGAAGAGCTTCTCTAAAGTTTGGAAGGTAGGGGACGGATACTGGCAGAAGTAAAGCTGTGAGTACGGGTCGTGAGTCGTGCTTCGGTAGCTCAGTTGGTAGAGCACTTGCATGTGAAAGGCAAAGGTCCCGAGTTCGAGTCTCGGTCGGGCACACAGTTTTAATCTGCCAGGAAGTTTCATATCAGCGCACACTCCGCTGCAGAGTGAAAATCTCATTCTGGAAACATCCCCCAGGCTGTGGCTAAGCCATGTCTCCACAGTATCCTTCCTTTCAGGAGTGCTAGTTCTGCATGTTTCGCAGAAGAGCTTCTGTAAAGTTTGGAAGGTAGGAGACGGATACTGGCAGAAGTAAAGCTGTGAGTACGGGTCGTGAGTCGTGCTTCGGTAGCTGAGTTGGTAGAGCACTTGCCCGTGAAAGGCAAAGGTCCCGAGTTCGAGTCTCGGTCGGGCACACAGTTTTAATCTGCCAGGAAGTTTCATATCAGCGCACACTCCGCTGCAGAGTGAAAATCTCATTCTGGAAACATTCCCCAGGCTGTGGCTAAGCCATGTCTCCACAGTATCCTTTCTTTCAGGAGTGCTAGTTCTGCATGTTTCGCAGAAGAGCTTCTGTAAAGTTTGGAAGGTAGGAGACGGATACTGGCAGAAGTAGAGCTCTGAGTACGGGTCGTGAGTCGTGCTTCGGTAGCTCAGTTGGTAGAGCACTTGCCCGCGAAAGGCAAAGGTCCCGAGTTCGAGTCTCGGTCGGGCACACAGTTTTAATCTGCCAGGAAGTTTCATATCAGCGAACACTCCGCTGCAGAGTGTAAATCTCATTCTGGAAACATCCCCCAGGCTGTGGCTAAGCCATGTCTCCACAGTATCCTTTCTTTCAGGAGTGCTAGTTCTGCATGTTTCGCAGAAGAGCTTCTCTAAAGTTTGGAAGGTAGGAGACGGATACTGGCAGAAGTAAAGCTGTGAGTACGGGTCATGAGTCGTGCTTCGGTATCTCAGTTGACAGTCGTGTTCCTTCACTCGGCCAGTGCACATCGCTCGGTGACGGGCGGTAGCGCTTGCCAGTGTTTACGTCGCGAGCAGTGCTGGGGTGGAGAGCTGAGCAGCGTGTGCGAGCGCTGTTAACGTTTGTTTCTGTATAACTGTTGTAAGTAAGATGTCGACAATTAACAGAGCGAACAGCGTTCAGTGTGTTTTCGATCGCGCTGCCTTGCGACCGACGGCGTTTGAAATTTATGAGTGGATCTTTGAGGATTTGAAATTGCCTGAAGACATAGTCGACACATTCCAGTTGGACTTTGTGCAGTACTCGTTATTTATCAAATTTATTTCGAGTGACACTTACGAGAAATTCGCTGAGGAGCATGTTGGTGTGAGACCATTCCGTCATAATGATGGCAGTATTAGTAATGTCCAAATCGTGCCTTCGGGATACGGAGTAAGAACCGTCAGGGTATTTAATGTGCCACCTGAGTGCCCTAATGATCTGATTGCACGTTCTCTGTCACTGTACGGCGCTGTTTTGTCAGTTACAAATGAAAAATGGTCGAGTGCCTATCGCTACCAAGTTAATAGCGGGGTGCGCAGTGTACGTGTAGACTTGAAAAAGGATATACCTTCGTTTGTTGCCATTGGCGGCTGTCGTGCACAAGTAACTTACATTGGTCAACCCCCTACCTGTTCGATCTGCCATTGAACTGAACATCTGCGGATGAACTGTACACGTAGACGTCCATTTCAACTTCCACGGGAACGTCCTGCAGACGGTAGTGAAAAGCTAGTACCACTATTGAGTGAGGTGGTCGCGGGGGCTGTACCACCATCCCGGCAGCCGGAACATGTCAGCGAGGCGGAGGTGCCAGTTCAGGTGGAATGCAGTGCCAAAGACATTCGCGGTAGGACGGACGTCGATTCGGCACCGTGGCAGTTACCGCTGGATACCAACGATGCGCCAGCCACCTCTGAAACTAAGCAGTGTGAGATACAGGAGCGGGTGCAGATCAGTTTGCCTGAACCACCCCTATCGGTAGAGACTGTTGCAGACACGAAGAAAGGCCGCCGAAGGAGAAGCAAAGGGAATAGTAGCAAAGAGGAAAAGTCGAATGATTTAGGACCCGTACACATGTCAGAAAGTGGCAGCGAGACTGAACCTCAATCTTCTTGCTCCGTGCGCTGCGAGGACACCGCGAGGCAAGAACGCATTCGTGAACAAACCAAACACCTGAAGGCACTACTGAGCGCTGAAAGGGATCAGAGCACCGTAACGGCCAAGAGGAAGAGCGAGCAGAGCAGCGAGCAGCTGCAGCAGCGCTCCCGCAGGAACTCGCTGACGTCAGTCGCAGCCCCGCGTTGTGGCCAGGCGGATGCGACCACGTTGACGGACTCAGCCGGCGGTGGCGGGCAGGGCGGCGCGCGCACCGCGCAGCACCCCGACAGCAATGAACCGTGGTGGCAGCAGAACGTGGAGATGCAGCAGTAGCTGCTCTCGCGCATGACCATCGCGCTGCGACGTTCCCCTCCCTGGCCCGTTATTGGTTTTGACATTTCGTTTCGTACTCCAAACGTTACCAACGAGTTTGGTTCAAAGCCGGAGAGAAGGACGATGCGAAACTCACAGCTCATTGTCCTCTGAACCATCATGGGTGACAGCCAAACCTACAACATTACCACACTTAACGTCAATAGAATTCAAAAAGCGGTGAAACTGCGTTCGCTCGATGATTTCTTGTATGGTACCAGCGTTGACATTGCCCTCCTACAGGAGGTAGTCACAGCCTTAGAAGTGCCCGGTTACGTTCTTATTGATAACATCAATCTTCAGGATGCTGTAGGCACTGCCATCCTTCTGCGCGACGGTATACCCTTTACGGATGTGCAGCGGCTGCCCAGTGGTCGTGGCATTTCTCTTCGAGTGGATGGTGTGCAGATTGTTAACGTGTACGCCCCCTCAGGTAGCACTCATAAGAGAGATCGTTAAAAATTTTATAAAACCCAGGTTCCCATTCTTCTTAGCGGTTATCGTGAACATCTCATCCTTGGTGGTGACTTCAATTGTGTGCTCAACGACAGAGACCAAACTCCTAACACGAACAGATGTATCGAACTTGAACATTTAATTCATGGCATGCGTCTTCACGATACATGGGAACAACTGCACGGTGAACGGGTAGCGTACACCTTCGTAACCAGTCATTCTGCCAGTCGGCTGGATAGGATCTATGTGTCCGATGCCCTCCAGCGACACACTGTGAACTGTGACATAGCTCCTGTCAATATCTCCGACCATTGTGCATATCAGTGTTACCTCAACCTACACCGCCAGCCAATTTACCGCGGGAAGGGCTACTGGAAATTGAATGTCAGCCTTCTGCAGGATGCCCAACTTGAAGAGGAGGTGAACTTAACGTGGCAACAGCTCCAGCGGCACCGACGTCGTTACGCTAGCGTTCTACAGTGGTGGATTCAGTGTGCTAAGCCTAAATTACGCCTGACCGTCATGAGCTACGCCCGACAAAAAAGCTTTTGGCAGAAACAGACTATTGAATTTTATTATCGCTGTTTGAGAGAACTGTACAGTCGCACTAACAATCCTTCTCGAGACATCGACGTAAAGATCAAACGATATAAAGCGAAAATCACGGCGATACAACGCCAACGAATGCATGGCATCATCGTGCGAGCCCACCCTAAGGACGTTGCCGCCGAAGAACGGGCCTCTCTGTATCACATCCTGAGAACGACGAAACGGTGTAAAGCCATGTTGATTGAAGCCGTCGTTGATGACGCTGAGAATGCCATCACGAAGCAACGTGACATCATCTCGCACGTCTACGACTATTATAGTCAACTTTACAAGAAGCAACTCGTTGATGAACACTCGTGCGAGGATTTTCTTAGGACCTTGAGCTGTCGCTTGTCACAACAGGATAATGCAAAGTTGGAATCTGTTTTCACACAGGACGAAATCCGACTGGCGGTTCACAGTGCAAAGAAAGGGAAATCACCAGGACCTGATGGTCTCAGCGCTGAGTTTTACCAGCGATACTGGAACGTCCTCGGTCCGACACTCCTCGAGATAGCGAATGAACTCTGGCGCCTGGAAGTCATACCCAAAGCATTTACGGAAGGTATCATCCTGCCCTTACCGAACAAAATCATCACCAGATCGATTAAGCTAAGGATGCAAACCGTTATGTACAAGGTTTTAGGCAGTTACCAGTACAGTGCAGTGCAAGGTCGAAGTGCAATCTCAGCTGCCTGCGATTTGAGGGACATCATCTGTTCATATGCTGAAACTAAAGGACAGGGCGCTCTGATCTTTCTAGATTTTGAGAAGGCTTATGACCGTGTACGTCATAATTTCCTCTTTCAAAGCATGAAGAAACTAGGATTTGGACCTCAACTCATAGAATTAATTCGCAAACTTACTACAATCGCCTCTTCACGGATTCTCATTCATGGCCATTTTACAAAAGAAGTTTCCATCGAGCAGTCCATCCGCCAAGGATGTCCTCTCTCAATGATTTTGTACGCCATTGCAGTAGAGCCGCTCCTGAACAACTTAGTGCATAGCGGGATCGGGCTTAGCGTCGAGTCTGTCACTATCCCATGCATTGCGTATGCTGACGATATATGCGTAACTGTGTCATCATCGCAACAACTTCTGTCAGCAGCAACTCTTCTACAAACATTCACGTTTCTTTCAGGAGCAACACTCAATAGAACTAAAACCACAGTTTTGCAGATCGGTGGCGGTATCGGAGACATATCCCATGTTACCTGGTGCAAGGTAAAGGATTCTCACACAACCCTCGGTGTTACTTTTGAAGCCAAACCAGACAAATTCCTGACGAAGAACTGGTCACACATGCTTCATAAATTACGTGCTGCTTTGATACTTCACTCCGACCGTGACTTGAACATACTACAGAAAGTTAAGACCATCGAGATCGCCATTACGAGCAAGATGAATTATTTGGCGCAAATTCTTCCAATCTCCGACCACCTAGCCAAGAGTATACAACAAGCGTTATGTTGGTTTATTTTTAGGGGGCATATTTTCAAAGTTCAATTCGATACCTTAACCTTACCTTCGTCCAAAGGTGGCCTTAACCTCATTAAAGTACACAAAAAATGTGTCACCCTGCTCCTAAATCGCATCAGGAAGGAGTTTCGTACCCGGAGGACCAGTCTCATCAGAAACCTCATTCAGCGGTGGAAACCTCATAGCTTGGACCCAACCGTTAATATCGCGGGCATTCCACTTTCTTACCGACATGTGCGACTATACTACATGGAAATGAGGTACATTCGACACAGCATCGTCGATACCGGAAGCCTGACGAACAGGAAGCTTTATGACCTTCTCATGACAACAAACCACAGGAATCGTCTCGAAGAAAAATATCCACATACTCATTGGAGTATAATATGGCGGAATGTGCACAACGACATGTTATCATCACGCGTCATAGCAGACTGGTATATCACAGTCAACGATAAAGTAGCAACGAATGAAAAGCTACATAAAATAGGCCTTCAACCAACGCCCAACTGTGACGCATGCGGAAGAGTCGATACGCTCCTTCATAGGTTCACTTGCGGACATGCAGAAGAAATTACAACATTTCTTCGTCAACGATTGTCAGTGATAGACCGTACGACGCCCAGTGGTGTAGAACTTTTAGAGATCACTCAGCCACAAAAACTGAGGTATCCGCGAGCAAAAAACAACGCTACAACGTGGATCATGGGCCACACAGCATCGTTTATTATGCAGAATAGGCATGCTACTTTTCTAGACTATTATTCTTACATAGAAATTGAACACTTTAAAATAAGATAACATTGTGACTATAGGAGGATATTTGGAAATATGCTGAAAATCATAATTAACGGTTAAATGCTTCAAATACAATATTTGGATAGTAGAGGTTGCCAGTTGCCTGTATGTATGAATCCTATTTGCTTCCTGGGACTTTATTTCTTGCCGAAATTTTACGATACTATTCAGATGCTCACCAATGCAAAAGGCATTTTTTTTCCTTCCCATTTTCCTCTCAACATTTTCCTCTCTCGCAGAGCAGCGGAGCAACTTTCCTTTCGACAATGATGTGATAGTCTTTTGTGCACCTCAAGAAGACATTTCCTTTCTTTTCTTATATTGCGTAACGGCAGCCTACAACTCATAAATACTATTTTCATTCTATTTTCATTACGAATCGAAGCACATGTTTATTTTTCCCCGCCTAAAAAAAAAAAGTTGGTAGAGCACTTGCCCGCGAAAGGCAAAGGTCCCGAGTTCGAGTCTCGGTCGGGCACACAGTTTTAATCTGCCAGGAAGTTTCATATCAGCGCACACTCCACTGCAGAGTGAAAATCTCATTCTGGAAACATCCCCCAGGCTGTGGCTAAGCCATGTCTCCACAGTATCCTTTCTTTCAGGAGTGCTAGTTCTACATGTTTCGCAGAAGAGCTTCTGTAAAGTTTGGAAGGTAGGAGACGGATACTGGCAGAAGTAAAGCTGTGAGTACGGGTCGTGAGTCGTGCTTCGGTAGCTCAGTTGGTAGAGCACTTGCCTGCGAAAGGCAAAGGTCCCGAGTTCGAGTCTAGGTCGGGCACACAGTTTTAACCTGCCAGGAAGTTTCATATCAGCGCACACTCCGCTGCAGAGTGAAAATCTCATTCTGGAAACATCCCCCAGGCTGTGACTAAGCCATGTCTCCACAGTATCCTTTTTTTCAGGAGTGCTAGTTCTGCATGTTTCGCAGAAGAGCTTCTGTAAAGTTTGGAAGGTAGGAGACGGATACTGGCAGAAGTAAAGCTGTGAGTACGGATCGTGAGTCGTGCTTCGGTAGCTCAGTTGGTAGAGCACTTGCCCGCGAAAGGCAAAGGTCCCGAGTTCGAGTCTCGGTCGGGCACACAGTTTTAATCTGCCAGGAAGTTTCATATCAGCGCACACTCCGCTGCAGAGTGAAAACTCATTCTGGAAACATCCCCCAGGCTGTGGCTAAGCCATGTCTCCGCAGTATCCTTTCTTTCAGGAGTGCTAGTTCTGCATGTTTCGCAGAAGAGCTTCTGTAAAGTTTGGAAGGTAGGAGACGGATACTGGCAGAAGTAAAGCTGTGAGTACGGGTCGTGAGTCGTGCTTCGGTAGCTCAGTTGGTAGAGCACTTGCCCGCGAAAGGCAAAGGTCTCGAGTTCGAGTCTCGGTCGGGCACACAGTTTTAATCTGCCAGGAAGTTTCATATCAGCGCACACTCCGCTGCAGAGTGAAAATCTCATTCTGGAAACATCCCCCAGGCTGTGGCTAAGCCATGTCTCTACAGTATCCTTTCTTTCAGGAGTGCTAGTTTTGCATGTTTCGCAGAAGAGCTTCTGTAAAGTTTGGAAGGTAGGAGACGGATACTGGTAGAAGTAAAGCTGTGAGTACTGGTCATGAGTCGTGCTTCGGTAGCTCAGTTGGTAGAGTACTTGCCCACGAAAGGCAAAGGTCCCGAGTTCGAGTCTCGGTCGGGCACACAGTTTTAATCTGCCAGGAAGTTTCATATCAGCGCACACTCCGCTGCAGAGTGAAAATCTCATTCTGGAATATATAAATGTTTGTAAAAGTTTCTTTTTGGGGGAAAGGCAACAGCTTTTTTATATTTTTGTAGCGCATGGAAAGATGCTAATGCTTTTCATCTATTATTATTCCTAGACTCTTTGCTGATGGAGAGAAGTTGCTCTTTATCCCGTTTAGAGTTGAACTTGGTAGGGATTCCCGACATTTCGACTTAAATGAACCTAGAGCGCCCAACCAGTACCTCTTGGGTATGGATGGGTTCAGCTTCAACTAGTGCACACAGGTCGATATTGAGATTCTTGGTTTTGTACTTAGATACAACTGGAGGTCATCAGAGTACATGTGGTATTTGCAATAGGACAAAACTGATAATACCTGGGGCTCGCCTGATACTATTTGCCCCCACCGTGACCTTACGGAGCCGAACATGACCCACCGCTGGCGAGACGCTAGGTGTGATCGAAACCATTGCATTGCACTGGCCGACGGCTATGTATTCCAAGATCTTGAATACCGCAGGAGAAATGAAAATAGGTCAGTAATCAGAGGGTGATGTGACAGTGTCCTTTTTAGATAATGGCTTAACTCGTTTCTGGGTCGTGTACGCCCGTTTTGGTGTGCGGTTGGTCCCGACTTTACGGACGACATCACCCTCGCGCAGGGGATCGCTGAGGTGTCGTACACGCTGGAGTGTTGAAATACTGAACATAAGAAAAGGAGTGCGTATTCTCCGGACCTAAACGTAATAGAGCATGTCTGGGATACTCTTGGCAGACGTATTTCTCAGCGGATACTCCTACCGCGAATCGTATAAGAACTGAAAACCGTGTTGGTAGCCGGGGTGAATAACAGTGTAAAATGTGTTCGAGTGTCAGAGGAGGGAATATTCCTTACTGACAGTACAAAATCGACCTTTATGTTGGGAGTTTGACCAGTGTCGAACATCAGCGTTATTAATGTCTATTATACTGCTTCGTGCTGAAATCTGTACCGTTTTTATATAAATATAACACGGCACACCTGTTACCTATGTACCGTTTCATGTCGTCCATAACTGTCTGAAATTTTTCATGTCCAACAATGTCTGTTTCTCAGCAGTTATGAAGCAAATTATTCTTGAGATGGAGCTACGTAAGGAAAGAATGTGTGGAAGATGGCCAATTGTAATGTGAGCGTTTGAAAGTAACCATGTACATCCGATGCTTATTTGATCACAAATGGTATCTGTGGTGTCACCGCCAGACACCACACTTGCTAGGTGGTAGCCTTTAAATCGGCCGCGGTCCGTTAGTATACGTCGGACCCGCGTATCGCCACTATCATTGATTGCAGACAGAGCGCCGCTACACGGCAGGTCTAGAGAGACTTGCTAACACCCGCCCCAGTTGTACAACCGACTTTGCTAGCGATGGTTCACTGACAAAATATGTTCTCATTTTCCGAGACGATAGTTTAGCATAGCCTTCAGCTACGTCATTTGCTACGACCTAGCAAGGCGCTATTATTAGTTACTATTGATATTGTGAATCATGTACCGTCAAGATCGACGTTCATCATTAATGGATTAAAGTTAAGTATTCCACCAGTTACGTCCGTTTTCTCAATTCTAATTTCCTTGTCATGTTCCAGACCTCACGCCAGCCTGTGTGAGCTAAAACACGTGCCTTCCGGCCTCCTCTAGTAACACGGTGTTTGCTCTCCTGCCAACCACAACAATATCTTTGTGGATATTCTGTTGATTGTCGAGATCTAGAACACCAAATTCGTCAGAGAGAAACACTAACAGTAGTCTACCAGATAAATGCAGCAAAACAGCGTTTTTATTTCTTGTTTTTTTTTCGTACTTCATACCTTCATTAGTAGCAGTGCTGAGATATACTCTCCATTCTTGAGCCTATACTTAGCGTCTTTCATTAGTAGTTGCGCCATGGGCTGCGATGTTTACTATGTAGATGTGACCGCTGGTCACTGGTTAAGCGATGGAGGATACGACCTACCACCCACGTCCAGAAACCTTTGTTGGATATCGGACAGTAGTTTCCGTCAGGTTGTAGCAGTGACGCAAGTGAGATGAACCGTCATGCTTGCGTGATTTCTGCCCAGACGCCAACGCGGAGACGGGCCTGTTCTCATTGGCTTCACCACTGTGCTCCAATCGCCGTACGGGGAGCAAGCTTGTCGAGTCCGTGAGCAGCGGGCGTCATGTTAATTAAACCTGAATCAAAACAAGCAAGGCCGAGCGTGCAGGCTAATCCGGCGAGACCGCGCCTGCGATAAGGCTATTCGTAATTCAGACTGCCGCCGCGTTATTACGCCGATAACCTCCGCCGCCTGGCGAGCCCATTCGCCACTAACGCGAGGGCTCTCCGGCAGGCCGGGTAATTCATTAGGTGACCCCCCAACCCCTTCCCAGGTACAAGTGGCTGGCGGCCGGTTATCGGCGACCGACTCAGTCGAACAGCCGGGCCAGGTCCCCGTCCGCTGCGCCACGCGATAAATCCCCGTCTCGACACGCCACCCCTGCCGAGTCACACGCCACCTGTTTCGTTTCAGGCCACAGCCGAACCAGATGCATTCCGCTCTGTTGTCCTGAACCGTTTTTCTCCCTTTCGCCATCCTGTCAATGCTATACGAGGAATGCTTCAGGGGCGTTGGGAAAGTAGGAGCAATTGTAGATCCCACCTCCCCTCCCAACTTATGTGACACGGGGATTCTTTGCACATAAACTTGTATGAAACACCCTTGTGCTCTACAGTTTAGCGGTGCTACCCATTTTAAGGGCAAATTCTGTGAGAAGGTCCGGTGGAATACTGCGTTAACTGCAGGTAGCTGGTGAGTGTGGTGTATGGCCATTTGGGCTGACAAAGGCGATGTGGTGCGTCGTCATACACGCTAAGACAACAGCGATGTTGATTTATTGCGAGACAGGGTAGTCTGTAACACCATAGCTCTAATAATCTACTGATTTATTTTGCCTTTTGCTTTATTTAATGTTACATCGTTGACCTTTTGTAAATGTGTTTGATTGAATAGGTAACACTAAATTGCATACTCCTTTCTTTGTAAAACCTTTGATGTCATGATTTGATTCTATGAAATGTAGTGTATCTGTCATTTAAATTCTTTGCCCCAATTGGAGGGTGACAAAACTTACTCTGTACATTTAGAATTTGGGTGAATAATTTTTTTGTAGAAATACCAATATGTGCAAATGTTCTGTTTCATTTTAAATGTTTGTTTGCTGTTATGTAAACTGCTGACATTCACTTAGGGTTCTTAGATCGTTTGTATCTTAGAGGTATAGTGGTTCCCCTCGGGAACGGAACTGTGCAGCGCTCGCAAATTGTGGTTGGCTAGGTAGAAAAGGTGGAAACAAGAGTCAGTTGGGGACGACTTACCAAACTATGTACTGCCCATGTAAAAGTTGTATATTGTGCTGGTTCCGAGAGAGGCTTTTCCTGCCACTTTCCAATGCCTCGGATGGATGGATAAAGAGTTGGAAATATTTTGGAATTCATGTCTACCATCGCCACCAAGAAATGACAGGCTCCGGCAATTCTACCCGCTATTCCACCTACCAACATGCAGTTGCCACCACATTGCGCAATCACTGTAATGGAGCACTATAGTAATGCACAGCGAAGGATCAGCTCATTGGATGTTTTAGTGTGCACTAATATAAGGTAACTTATGACTGAATTCATGTACCTACCTTGATTTTTTCCCTATCACAACAGTTCTAAGGTTCCTATCTATTTGAACTATGATTACCGAAGGTACTAGTTTGTAAAATAAATGAAAGCCTCAGAGCCAAATAGTTAATTGAATAACGTTGTTTGATCTTTGGTAAGAAGGGAATATTCAGATTTACTGTCGATTTAGTGAAACTGTGGAAGGTAGTAAATGTAGCTTTGTGAAAGCCTCCCATTGATGGAAACAGTCCAATTTAAAGTTTTGTAGAGTTTCAAAGTCACCTATTTAATCATTTACTTGAAAGTCGAAGACTGTGTTAATAAAGACAATTTGCTGTTTCTTTTAAAGATTAAAAGTTCTTAAAACTGAGGCTTATAAAGTTTTGCTTAGTTAATGATCATAGTGCTGCCTGTAGTAAATTTTAAAAGGTGAGTCAGTTTCTTGAAAATTTGTCAACATTGTGTCTCACTGTAGTAAAAGTGGAAAACTGCAATACTGGAAAGTTATATACTCATGACTGCCAAGTACTTGTTACTTTTGGGCAATGCAAGTGCATATTAACAGTGTAATAAGATCCACAGGTTACTCTTTTAACACTATTTATGAAAACAATAATTTCTTTATTCTAAAGACAGTGAGAAGTTACCTGTTAGTGAATTCCATTTAACTTTCATTCTAAATAGAATAGTATTTAGCTAAGAGAGACTTACCCTGTGACCAGTTCATAATTTTGCAGTGAACTACATTTATAATTTTATGTCAACTAGGAAAGTGTTTGAAAATTAATACTTAACCTATCTCCAATTTATGATTCTGCAGTGAATATTAATAGTAATGTTATAAAGCTTGTTCGGTTTGAATAAGCCCTGAATGTAATAGTGTGTTCCGTTATCTGTTAGATTTATGCAAATAGTCTGTCCTGCTCTGTCAGCTTCCAGTCTTAACCGTGAACATATGCAGGTGTCAGAGTTGATTGCACTCGCGTGTGGCAAAATATAGGTTGCGTTTGTCCGTTAAAGTTACTCATACCTACTTTCTTAAACAAGAACGTTAATCTTTCTCTTGCATAATTAGGCTGGCGACCGTTTTCCTTATTCTTTAAAGAGTGTAGCTAGGTAAAACATTATTTGTTACTGTCTCAATATTTACGTAATTCTGACTTTCACTTCCGATAAGCCACCTCCGTTAGGTACAACGCGGTCAATATAACAAAATTCCTCTCAGAGGGTAACACTGCTCTGTTGCTTTATACCATAATTATTCTAATAAAACAGTTCTGTCTTACAAACTGCCTCCAGCTTCGAGGTTACTGGTATCGCAATAGCGGATGGTCGTGTTATACATGGCTTTTCCGTGACAGGACTATTTATTCTTTTGGGGCATAGAACGTAATAAGCCAGGCATGGTATTTGATTATATAAGCTACGTAAATCCAGTTGCAGTGTTACAAGTCTTGCTCGGTGTAACGTGCCAGCACAGTGATAAAGTCTGACGCAGGCAAGTGGGTTATGGTGGTGTGGCCGAGTACCTGGTCTGAAGTGGAACTGCTGTCTGGAATGAATAGCTGGCGATTCTGTATCAGAGCCACTCGCAGCCAATCAGTCTACCAGGATGAAGGGACTAAGCCAGATGAAACGACACTAAGCCTCCAGCAGCAGTCACGGTTTTGAGTCTGAGTTGCAGAACCAGCTTTTCCACACTAATCCCACGCACTGGACGTGGTTCCACAGTGCAGCTGGCCTTCGTGGGTCGCTCCAACAGCCGCCGGAGTCTTGAGCAGAGACAGTGAGTCGCACACCTGCGCACAACAGCCGCCTCCCAACAAGCAGTGGACGCAGGGGTTGGCTGCACACTTCAGGCGTCTGTATGCAGTCATTCAACACGTAGTTGCGTACCTCTGCATAACTGCTATATGTCTCCACACGTCGCTGACGACAGTGCTCTGGATACACAACAGGGGTGCGTGCCAAGCACCTTTAGCAGACGTCACCAAAGCAAGGTACGAGCGTTCCAGCCAGCTGGTCGATCACTAGTAGCCATCTGGCGGACCACCAGCCCTCCTTCCCACGGGGAGGGAATGTGGTTGGCTGGCCGGAGTGGCCGAGCGGTTCTAGGCGCTAAGGCCTGGAACCGCGCTACCGCTACGGTCGCAGGTTCGAATCCTGCCTCGGGCATGGATGTGTGTGATGTCCTTAGGTTAGTTATGTTTAAGTAGTTCTAAGTTCTAGGAGACAGATGATCTCAGGAGTTTAAGTCCCATAGTGCTCAGAGCCATCAGAACCATTTGAATGTGTTTACCTCCCCACGTCGAGTCCATGTTGATATGCAAATTGAAAATAACTTATTGATTTTAATAGACGCTGCCCTCTGGCCTGCCAGTCAACCTCAACCTTCACTCGTCTGACATCTTGACGACATATCCGTCCCTCCATCCCCAGAGTCTATAACAGAATGAAAAGGAAGAGGACTCCAAAATAATACCGATGTTGCTTGGCTTGCTTAGCTCCTTCTGTGAAGCACAGGAACCAGTGAATAGTGGCACGGTGCCACAGTCATGTCAGAAATCCGTCTGGTCCTCTGGGTAGAGCCCTCCCACGTGAGCGTGTGTCCAGAGACATGTAAGGTACATCCTGTCAAACGGTTTTGGATGTAGGGGAAGGAGGCTCATTGGACGATAAGGATCACACATCCCTGCATTCTTTGGGGCGTTGCAACGATTTCAGCATGCATCCAGACTGTCTGGAATTCTCTTGAGCTAATTACTTGGATGAAGTTTGCTGCGACGTTTAGGTGTCTTTGTAGGATGTTGGTAATTCGGGAACAGTGGGGTTTACTTGTTTCTTGACTTATTGCGGTCTTATGGGATCTAAGGTTCTTTTGGTTCACTTATAACTACTGGTAGACACTCGTCGACGTGTTCGACGTCCTCAGCATCCACTGAGTCGGTGATTAGCGTAAAATTACTGACAAAGACGTCAGCCTTGGTGTTTACGTTCGCATTAGGTTCACAGACGGTGCAGTTGTCCACTGGAAGCGGCGGAACTTCGTGTGGCGTTTTAGTGAACAGTAATGTCGCCTTCCACACGGTCTCACCTTCAAGGGACAGGTTCGTAAATTGTTTCTGTCAATAACTGCATTCTATGTTCTTCTACTGCAGTTATAATGAGCAGTAGAAATTTGCAGTGTGGCAATTGACACAACCAGTGGTTGAGTCATTCTTACGGTTCCTTCTCTTACTTGTTCTTCGAACTCTGGACTGAATGGTGGGAGAAATAATGAGGACATTAGTGAAAGGGGAACCAAGTGTGCAACACCATGGAGGACTCGTGGACTCATTGGCAGCTTAGGTACAGAAGAAGAAGAAGATGAGCAGGATACACGCATGCGAGATGCAGTTCCATAGAATCAGGATAGGGCTAACTAGAGCGAACAGAGTAAGGTGTGAGACGAGATTAAGACGATACTGACATATTTAAAAGATGAGATTTTGCTAGGTACAAAGTTAGGCTCATGAAATAACAATAGGAGGCAACAGACGAAGAGGGAGACCCCGAGAAACATGTTTTTGAATGTCCATTCTTTGGTCTGGAGATCAGGGGGACTACGGCCGTTCATTTATTGTGTGGCTACCAGTTTCGGCCCTTCAGCGCACCATCTTCATGCCTCGGTTGATGCTGAAAGGGTTACTGCGATTCATATGTACGGTGTATCAGTAGCCAACAATTTGTTTACGCAGTCTGCCTGTAACTGTGATACTGTCTCTCCAAAAATCAACTGTCACATGTCTGTTGTCCGTTGACAGTGACAGGGACGGCTGTGAGTCTTTCATTTTCTTACAACTGAGAGACGTGGGTCGTTGGAGGAAGGAATGTTGTGAAGAAGAGAAGACGCTATTCGCAGGCAGCCCGTGCTTCCCTGTCAGGCACCACTCCATACGCAGCGGTTTTTGTCGCGGCGTTAACCGCAGCCTACACATGGAATGGTAATTCTCTAGTGGGGCTGTCGCTAGTCCCGAACCAACGGTGTGGGTTGACATAAAATGTTGCGTGAACTCCATTACTTGTTCTCGGATAATAGGCACAGATGTGGAGGGATTCCAGTGTGCTTCATGCACAATTCGTGACTCTCTCTTGCGATGATCAGATGTGGTTCTTGAGGACGCATATACCTGCATTGACATTCCCATGCAGACCAACATCGGGTCACTGTCATATCCCAGTGCCCCAAAAATCTGGATATTGCAGCGTTCGACCAGCTACCGAAACGGAGACCCCAAGTGGGGTCGCTTTCAAACACTGTCAGGTGCTGATAGCGCTGTCTCACACGACAACGTGGCGTGTCACAGTCCTTCACAGTGACTGCTCAACAAGTGACCCTGTTAACGCTCCTTATATTCCCTGTTAAGCCTGGAAACAACACGAAACAGGCACACCACAAACAGGTTCAGGTGACCGTTCCACATGTCACATAAAACTGAAACTCTTAATCATTGACATACCCACCGATTGCATCCAGCTGTACGTTGTTACATAGAGATCGAATCATGCTTTATTTGTCACGTAGTGTATTTAATTCTTTCCAGTGGGTGCGTTCTTTGCTACTTGGTCGCCCTTCTCAGTGACATCACAAACCTGGTCCCGTGGTGCATACATATGAGACTTCTGTATAGTTTTCCCGTAGAGCCGATACAGAAACAGGTATATTCCCTTTATCCTCCCCAACTGATGTTAGAGTTTGTAACGCGGAGAGCAAACTCGTTAATCATCCTGTGTAGGCTTTCACGGTCGGCGTCTTCATCATTAAACACTTCCGGGCTGAAATGCTGAGGTCGATCTGCAGAATTTCTTCTGCCTGACGTTTCGTTCTCAACTACGGAGAACATCTTCCGAGGTGAGTCGACGACTGGCTGCTAGGAGCTGGGGCCGCCGCTTATATGGAGATCATAGAGGGTGCCATCGCACGTCATGTGGCGTCGATGTGTAGCTATCTCTGGCTATCGTCTGTTCTCTCGATTGCAGGCAATCGATTGTCACCTGATTGATGCAACGTCGACAGCTAAATTTTGTCCAATTTTAATCCTTCTTCTTTAGGATTAAAATTGCATTGATGTTTGTGGATTTCAACTGCCTCTCTATACATACGTGTATAATAATGCGACGTCCTCGCTAGCACGCTTGCTCACCGAATTTTATTTCGTGATTTTCATCCTTAAAAACATGTTCCGCTACTGCCGATTTGTCGATATGTTCCAGGCGACAGTTTCTTTTGTGCTCCGTCAAACGTGTATTGATGCTTATTTTTGTAGTTTCTACACTCCTGGAAATTGAAATAAGAACACCGTGAATTCATTGTCCCAGGAAGGGGAAATTTTATTGACACATTCCTGAGGTCAGATACATCACATGATCACACTGACAGAACCACAGGCACATAGACACAGGCAACAGAGCATGCACAATGTCAGCACTAGTACAGTGTATATCCACCTTTGGCAGCAATGCAGGCTGCTATTCTCCCATGGAGACGATCTTAGAGATGCTGGATGTAGTCCTGTGGAACGGCTTGCCATGCCATTTCCACCTGGCGCCTCAGTAGGACCAGCGTTCGTGCTGGATTTGCAAACTGCGTGAGACGACGCTTCATCAAGTCCCAAACATGCTCAATGGGGGACAGATCCGGAGATCTTGGTGGCCAGGGTAGTTGACTTACACCTTCTAGAGCACGTTGGGTGGCACGGGATACATGCGGACGTGCATTGTCCTGTTGGAACAGCAAGTTTCCTTGCCGGTCTAGGAATGGTAGAACGATGGGTTCGATGACGGTTTGGATGTACCATGCACTATTCAGTGTCCCCTCAACGATCACCAGAGGTATACGGCCAGTGTAGGAGATCGCTCCCCACACCATGATGCCGGGTGTTGGCCCTGTGTGCCTCGGTCGTATGCATTCCTGATGGTGGCGCTCACCTGCACGGCGCCAAACACGCATACGACCATCATTGGCACCAAGGCAGAAGCGACTCTCATCGCTGAAGACGACACGTCTCCATTCGTCCCTCCATTCACGCCTATCGCGACACCACTGGAGGCGGGCTGCACGATGTTGGGGCGTGAGCGGAAGACGGCCTAACGGTGTGCGGGACCGTAGCCAGCTTCATGGAGACGGTTGCGAATGGTCCTCGCCGATACCCCAGGAGCAACAGTGTCCCTAATTTGCTGGGAAGTGGCGGTGCATTCCCCTACGGCACTGCGTAGGATCCTACGGTCTTGGCGTGCATCCATGCGTCGCTACGGTCCGGTCCCAAGTCGACGGGCACGTGCACCTTCCGCCGACCACTGGCGACAACATCGATTTACTGTGGAGACCTCACGCCCCACGTGTTGAGCAATTCGGCGGTGCGTCCACCCGGCCTCCCGCATGCCCACTATACGCCCACGCTCAAAGTCCGTCAACTGCACATACGGTTCACGTCCACTCTGTCGCGGCATGCTACCAGTGTTAAAGACTGCGATGGAGCTCCGTATGCCACGGCAAACTGGCTGACACTGACGGCGGCGGTGCACAAATGCTGCGCAGCTAGCGCCATTCGACGGCCAACACCGCGCTTCCTGGTGTGTCCGCTGTGCCGTGCGTGTGATCATTGCTTGTACAGCCCTCTCGCAGTGTCCGGAGCAAGTATGGTGCTTCTGTCACACCGGTGTCAATGTGTTCTTTTTTCCATTTCCATGAGTGTATGTAAACACTGCCACAACTACACGGAATTTTATATACCCCTGGGGTGACTAGGGGTGACGAGCATCTTTTGTTGATCTTAGGCATTCACTAATTTTCTTAGTAGGTCTGAAAATAGTCTCCACCTGAAACTTGGCTAGTACTTTCCCAATGCGATCGGTGATCTTATGGATGAAAGGAAGAAATACTTTGAAACGTCGCCTTAGAAAAATTATAGAAGACTAGTTATTATTTTCAGTGCTATGTTAATGTGTTTTCTTATTTTGCTCTTCAAATTGTGCTTTTCTGTGTTGTTGTGTGAAATATAATGACTATAATGGCGTGTGAAAAACTTAATACTAGGCTCCAAAGTAAACTGAGAAATGACAGTGAAGACGAAAGCAGTGTGTTAGCGCCACCACGTAATGAATTAACTAATGTTCAAAGGAGTAATTTGGTAATTGTACATAGGGAAATGGAGCGGGCTGCAAATAATGGTGTAGACAGTGAAACAATTAGTGAACAGGGTAGCATTATCGATCGATCGGTCGGCAACAGCTCGCCTCAGGATTCCGAAATGACAGGACACATTCTTGCAAATACTGTAGATTCAGGTTTTGTGTCCTCACCGTTTTCTCAAATAAGTCAAGACACATTTTCTGTTTTTCAAACTGCGAATATTGCCGGTTCAAATGCATTGCCGAATAGCACTAAGGAACATGTTTCAGACACCAGTGCACTGTTATTAAAATTAATGCAACAAATGGGACAAAAGCTTCAAAAGTTAGACACAATGGAACAAAATCAGAGACAAACACAGCAAAAGCTTCAAAAGTTAGACACAATGGAACAAAATCAGAGACAAACACAGCAAAAGCTTCAAAAGTTAGACACAATGGAACAAAATCAGAGACAAACACAGCAACAGTAGGACACAATGGAACATAATCTTCAAAAGTTAGACACAATGGAACAAAATCAGAGACAAACACAGCAACAGTTGGACACAATGGAACATAATCTTCAAAAGTTATACACAATGGAACAAAATCTTCGGAAGTTAGACACCACACTTGAACAAACACGTGAAGATTTAACTACTGAGTTACATAACATTGAATCGAAATGTCAAAAAATCTGTAATGACGTAAAAACACAAATTTGTGAGTATTTTCAACCTATTTTTTTGCGGCATGAAAACGCATTACAGAATCACGAAGCAGCCATAAAAGAATTGCAAACTGTTGTTCGTGAAAATCACGACACCTTGCAAGCTAAAATGGACTCAGTTGCATCCACCGATTCGGTTACGCAACTTGCAAGAACTCAGGAAACCTTAAAGGACACAGTAAATTCGATTTCAACACAAATGGACACTCTGAAACTTGGTTCAGAAAAACACACTGAGGAAATGTGTTCACTATCGGAGAAAGTAGCTGAACTTTCGGATCAGTTCACTAATTTATCTATGAAGGTAGATGATAATCTGAATGACACAAAACCGGTAGTCTTTAATGACACAGAAGAGTGCGATCAAATTAGGAAATTCAAACAAAGTCTGAATCAAATTAGTACGCAACACCAAAGAGAAATCCGGAAGTACAAGATCAGCTGACACAAGTAATACAACAATTACGTATTTCAGAGGACACTCGCGCTCCAATAAGGGAAGAGGGACATAGAAATACGGAACAGCCACAAAATAATAACACAGGGCACTTCGGAAATTATGAAACAAATTGGCAAGGTACACCGAATTTTGAGATGGAACCGCCGAAACGACGTAACAATGACCGACATGCGACTCGCCGACATGATGATTTTGACTATAAGCTGTTCATTACTACACGTAAATTCAAAACATTTAAGAATTCTGGCAACGACATTCATCCATAAGCGTGGCTTCATCAGTTCTCTCATTGTTTTCCTCCCAACTGGTCATTAGAACACAGATTAGAATTTATGTATGGCTACTTGGAGAATGAACCAGCTGTAAGAATGCGATCGGTCATTCACGATTGTCACAGTGAAGGAGAATTTTATCATGCTTTCCTCTCAGCATATTGGTCTCAAGCTACACTAGACCGAGTAAAACATAGCATAATGATGATGAAACACTTTGAACAATCTGAATTTTCCAGTCTTGTCAAATATTTTGAAGACATGTTGCATAAGAACCAATATCTTTCAAACCCATATAGCCCTTCAGAACTCATCCGCATTTGCATAATGAAATTGCCTGAACATTTAAAGAATATTATTTTGGAAGGGCGTTGCAAAGACAACATTGAAGCTTTTCAGGGACTCCTACAAGAATTAGAAATTGACACAGACAGTCACGGGCTGCGAAAACAGGAAAACAATCACTACAGTTCACATCCGTCACAATTCCATGACAACAGAAACAATAACTGGACACGAAAGTCTATTCTTACAACGCAAATCGTGACCAAAACAGACACCACCCATATGACAGCCACTGGCGGAGTAATAATAGTTACAGAGAAAGATCGCATTTCCGTAGTAATGACTATCACAGAGACAATCAGAGAAACAGACAATATGGAAACCAAAATAATTATTATCAAGGGAGACAGAATAACTTAAGACGCAACGGTCCAGCGCGCAGTTACGATTCAGGGAGAAATTCTCCACCACGTGACCGACAAGAAAGAAACTATGGAATCTGCCGACATGACGACACACGATATGATCGTAACGACAGACCTGAATTGCAGCAGAACTGGCTGGATTCAAACAGAGCAGGGCCCTCTCGGCAAGGTGTATTTGTAGAAGTTAAGTCTCCTAATCCCAATAACGACGTGCGCCAACAAAGACACAATAGGCAATGACTCATACCGCTGGCAGCCACAAAACGTACGCATGAAACTGACGACTCAGCTGCCGTAGCTAGTAATTACGTAAAAATAGAAGACATTAGGGACATCTTACTCCAGGAACACGACGTAAAACATAACAACATTGCATATCCTGTGATTCACATTACTGTAAATGACGTAAAATTTACGGCAGTACTTGACTCAGGCAGTCCCATTTCAGTAATTAGTGAAACAGCATTTAGCAAATGCAACAAATCGAACGATTGCCCCACGCTTCCGTTACGCAAGATTAAATTACAAGGTGCAGTCATTGGAAAAAGTGTAGATGTACGTCAACAAACCAACTTAGAATTCCTTTGTCAAAGCCACTGCTTCCCTATGAACTTTCTTATTGTTCCATTATTGTCGACGGAAATTATACTGGGAGAATACTTTTTGAATGAATACAAAGCGATCTTAAACTTTCACGATGCTGAAATAAGTTTAGAGAAAGAAGGTAAGTCAATAGCATTGAAATTTGAAGATAGGCTCTCAAACCATGACGAGGAAATTAATCGGCTTTACCTTCTGTTAGACAACAGTTCGGAATTTTCTACGGAACTAGACACTAATAATCACTCTGCAAGTACTGACAGAGATGATATCCACGGCATATTTGAAACTAATGAGTTAATTCAAAATAAAATTCAAACAATTGAGAATTGTAATGACACTGATAGGCAGGACTTTTTGAGATTTTACAAGCACATTCCACAGTTTTTACACACAATACAGGAACAATCAAGGGATTTCAGTACCAATGTCGTGTTCGTGAGCATACTAAATTTTGTGTTAGACCATACGTAATTCCAGCACATTATAGGGACCGTGTTAGAACAGAAATACAATCTATGCTTGACGAGGGCATTATTGAGCCTGCAGTAAGCTCATACAACAATCCATTACATGTTGTTGAGAAGAAAAATGGATCGATCAGGCTTGTCTTAGATTCGAGACAAATCAATACTATCATTATTCCTGAAACAGACAGGCCGCAAACGTTGGAAGAACTACTTCAAAATTTTAATGGTGTAAAAGTGTTGTCTTCCATTGATCTCAGATCCAGCTTTTATCAGACCGAACTTCACCCAGAATGTAAAAAATACACAGCTTTCCTTTGTTTCGGTGTTTGTTATCAGTTTCGGAAACTTCCTTTTGGTTTGAACGTTTCTTCGGCAGCATTCATTCGCGGGCTAAATTCCATATTACCTGAGTTCTTAAAACGTCACATCACCTTATATGTGGACGATATTCTGATAGCAGAAGCCTCATGGGAACAACATAATCGCATCCTCAACAGCATGTTACATAATTTTGCAAAATCTGGAATTACAGTTAACTTGGAAAAGTCTGAATTCGGTAGGACAAAGGTGAAGTTTTTGGGACATATTATTTCTTCTGAAGGCATTCAGCCGGATCCTGAAAAGTTAGAAGCAATCAGAGCCATTCCCGTTCCATCCACAAAAAAACAAGTCCGCAGTTTTCTAGGCCTCGTAAAATTTACCGTCGTTTTCTGAATATGCAACTTCTAGTTACACCAAAACTTTGTCCTATCACTGGAAAAAATACTATTTAGAACTGGGACGAACAAGTACAGTTGGAATTCAGTTCTTTGAAAGAATCGCTACTTAACGCGCCAATACTAGCTCATCCAGATCTCTCACAAGATTTTTGCCTTAGCACGGATTCTTCTAAAGTCGGTCTTGGTGCCCATTTGTTTCAAGAAACCACAGAAAATGACATTACTATTCAGAAAACCATTGCTTTTGCTAGCCGAGTGCTAACAAAATCTGAAAAAAGTTATTCCGTTACTGAATTAGAAGCTTTAGCTATCGTTTGGGCATTTAACAAATTCCGTTTCTTTCTTTATGGTAAGCACGTAAAAGTATACAGTGACCATCGTTCATTACAATTTCTTATGTCTTCAAAATTAAATCATGACAGGTTAAAACGTTGGGCATTGTTTCTGCAAGAATTCCACTTCACAATAGCCTACATTCCCGGCAATGAGAACATTGTTGCGGACGCACTGTCACGCGCACAGGCTGGGTTCGAGAAAAGTAACACAGAAAGCAACCTCGATAAAAATTCCAGTATTCCTTACCGACTTATACCACATGATAATTGCGTTCAAGTTGAAACTCTGCGTACTAGGAAGAGTAAATGTTTACACCACATTTCACATGTAAAACCGTTTATTGAAAGATAATCTGCTTTTTAACATTGTCTTTGCCATAAAACATTTCACTTCACATTTCTAGTATGCTTTGTCACACTGAGAAACTGTTAACATGCAACAATGTTTTGACGTTAACTATCCAGTCTAGAACCTAGGGAACATTTTTAAAGAGAAATTACGAATGCATTGTTATAGTGCACAGACGTCACAATGTTATTGTGTGTGTACATTCTTGCTTGTTAGTTGCACGATTACTTAACGACTATAAGGCTTACATACTTAGAACATTTACCAGTACTGCTAATGAGATTTTAATGCAACATTTTGGTTTACTTGAAAATACATTCTTTATTTGAAGTACATTCGGTGAGATTAAAGATGACTTAGCATTTGGTTTCTCTGATAGCTACACGATTATATCACGACGCTACTAATTTGTGACACGATTTACATTGTTGCTTTTGCGGTGTATCTGTTTTAAATCTGCACAGTTTTTATGTATTATTCTGGAAAGTAAAACATGTTTTAGTAGTGACTTTGTGGTATAGCTACAATGAGACAGCCTTTTCTGTAGCACAACAATACGTTACAGTACAGTACTTACTTCATCACGGCAATAAGCGTAGTAACTACGATATCTATACGCAAAGCATTTCACTTTTGTTTATCATGAGGTCAGTACATTGACTTCTGCAGAACTTAGCTTTCGGAGGACGATAACTACGACACTTCCACAGAGATTATCTTACAACAAGACGCACAGTCTAGTGCTACAGTACGCGTATTTGAGTGACTAATTTTGTACTTAAAACACTATTTTTAAAGATATTTGAAGTTCAATGATACAAAGGTTTTCCGTGATACATTTAATTCCATTGCTGTAATCTGTAACACCTGAGAATATAATTACATTTATCCTCAGTGGGGTACACGTTTACTTTGTGTACCATATGTTTGGCAAGCACAAGGAGCCCTAGCTAATGTAGTATTTGCTTATACAATTTTACACATCGGTACCATATTTCTCTAACACAGAGTTACACAGCTATCTGATTATTTGACAGAGAAACAAACATATTTTTACTACGTCAGTGACACATGTTTACGCAATTACGCAGGTGGATAACTTCACACTTATGAAATTGTATTTTGTCTGTACTTTGTGAACTGTTCATATTTTTTCGGAACCATTGTGATATTATGAGAGCTTTGAATGATGTAGTTGGTATGGGATCATGATTTTTAAAGTACATTTGAGGTAGATGTCACTTTTGCCATGAGCAGAGATTTTTTTTAGGTTTTGAAATTAGTGGAGGAAGCTACGACGATTTTAAGATTTGACTGAGGTGTTATGATGTTATTATTACGACGACGAAGTGAATTATGCAGGTGAGGTATGTTTAAGCTGATGCTATATGAGTTATTTGGTTATGCTACGTATCTGTTATGATGAAATATGTCGACGAATAAGGTAAGGAATAATGGGTAGTGGTTAGGGACTCTGGTTTCTGAAAAAGGATGTTGGAAACCGAGAACCGTACTTTAAGAGTTATGAAATGTATCACTATGCTGGCGAAAATTTTTTGGACACTATTCTATTTGAAGGATTTTGTTTCTACATATTTGTAACGCAAATTCTTGACCTGTGAATTTTTTTTATATGAGACTGCCACTGTAGCGGAAACTGGTGTCGTAAATATTTCGGAAGACAGTTAAGTGACCACCTGGACGTAATGCGTCGTGGGCACCCAGCTGGACGACAGCCACCTGGAAACAAGCCATTAGTGTGTGCCTCTCAGAGGAACAGGTAGAAAAAAAAAGGGGGCCATTATGCTCGCTATTGACATTTCTTTGTAGAAAGCATCGCAAATACGACACGCTCAAACTTGAAAATATATTATTACACTTTGGAGTTCTTCATTTATGATATTTACTGAAATGAAATGATGAGAAACATTCCATGTCTATTGTCTTGCTACTTGGAAGATTGTTTACTGCATTATGAAAAGCCATATGGCTAGCGAACGACGTTTCACGCCTTGCTTCGCCTATTTTGTTTAATATCTAGTTTCTAGCTGCCCTGCAGCATTGGTTAAAGTAAAATTTTATAGATGCACTAATATAAATATTTCATGCCTACAGACCCAGTAAAGAATAACTTCGTGATATACATCCAAAAAAATGAGGGAGCACAAAAAGAAATTGCCCTTCACAGGAACTGCATACATAATTTTCTTTTCAAGTACTTGGTAATTTATTTCATTGAATAAGTAGTGGTGCACCATTTTAATTACATAGACATTAAGATGTGAATATACATTTCCCTTATCTGCGTTGTTGTCTTCAGTGTACTATTTTTTCTGCTTGTGGGTTTGTTATGTTTAGATATAAGTTATTACATTTATTGCTGCTTGCTTTGCTTACCTGCACCTTTTTTTTTCATTGCTGTTTGTATTAATTGTTTTGATCTGCTGCATTGCCTCGTCCCTTAGTTAAGCATCTGAGCTCAGTAGATTTAAGTTAGCTTAAGAGGGGGTAGCCTATATAAGAGAATGAGTTGCGATGGATTTAAAGAAATGCCCTGAGACGTTATATGAGAAAAGTACAGAAAGCAGGTATCGGTAGGATTTTTTCGGAAATAATGATGAGGTAAGATACTGGAAAATAAATGATGAAGTAAGAAATATGTTAACATATAAATACAGAAAGCATGCTTGGATAGGATTTTTTTGGTGGAAACAAATGTTGAAATAAGACGAAAGATCTAAGGAATGAAGTTTTGGGTTGGAATGCAGTACCAAATGTTACACTGAAAACAAATCCTGCCCTTTCCTCTTGTGTTAACCCACTATGTGTTTGTGTATCCTTGGGTATTTGTGTTCTTCCTGTGCTTATGTGTTTATCTGATGAGAGTTACGTAGTAGAATTTTTATGATAGTGTGTTATTTACTTTGTAAAGATGTTTAGACATTATTTATCTGTTCTATTTTATTGCTCATGTGTGAAGTTGATGTTTCAAAAGTTATTCTGATCTTTTATGTATGTACTTATGTCGTAATTTTTGTAACACTGATTTATTTGCTATTTCGATTCTTTTGTAAAGCCTGTACTACTGCAAATGTTATCTGTATTGTTATGTTCTTTAAAGACGTATTTTGTACCTTTGTTATTGCATTCTTATGTTATAAAATTGTAATTGACACCAGTTCATCAAATTAAGTAACTTGTAAATTACATTTCACTGCACACGTTTCTGTTGGTCATAGTATATGGACAATATGTGAGAAGTAGGGACTGATAGTGTTTGCACATGTGTTAATAACTCAGTAAGGGACTGGATAACAGCATTGCTGGTTGTAAGGACATTTCACAAACAATTTCTCTGAGTGCACAAGTGGTGGTTATGGACTTGTTATATTATCCGCAAGACTCTTCAATGGTGATTGTGCACCTGCACAGTCAAACAGATGGCTGCTGGCCATCTGTACAAGGACTGCAGTGGGTCTACACCTTTGATGACCCACCAATACCATTATTTCTACAAGGACTGCAATGGGTCTGCACCTCTGGTGGCCCACCAATAGTAATCTCTACCAGGACTACAGTGGGTCTGCTCTGTGATGACCTACCTACCGATAGTCTTCAACGTCGACTGACTCTGCTGTGGCCCATTACCTGTCTGCATGTCAAGAGTCAGCACTGTCTTTCCGTTGGAAGGACAACACTACTTCTTCAAGACTGCATGGAAATCCACTACTTCCGTGTGCATTTTCTTTTATTGCTCAGTCTTTGAGAAAAACACTACTATTTTACTGTGATGAATGATCAGGACTGTCTGTATGGACTGTGAGAAAATTTTAGCTTTTGACCAACATTGTATCAATAAGTGTGTGCATTTGATATCTTTGTTATAGTAATTATGAAAATTTTTATCAAATCATTATTGGCCACTACCCAAAAAAATTGTAAAAATTTTTTGTGGGGAGCGTGGGGGCTATGTAAGTAGGCTGTTTAGGTTTTCTTATTGGTAACGCCACATAGCGCTCTGTATGAAAAATCACTGGCTGTGCTGTGCGCAGTCTGTGGCTAGTTTGAATTGTTGTCTGCCATTGTAGTGTTGGGCAGCGGCAGCTGGATGCTAACAGCGCGTAGCGTTGCGCTGTTGGAGGTGAGCCGCCAGCAGTGGTGGACGTGGGTAGAGACATGGCGGAGTTTCGAAATCTGTAAGAATTGGTGTCATGAAGTGATATATATATATATATATTATGACTATGAAGGTAAATACATTGTTTGTTCTCTATTAAAAGCTTTCATTTGCTAACTGTGCCTATCAGTAGTTAGTGACTTCCGTAGTTTGAATCTTTTGGTTAGCTGGCAGTAGTGGCGCTCGCTGTATTGCAGTAGTTCGAGTAACGAAGATTTTTGTGAGGTAAGTGATTTGTGAAACATATAGGTTAATGTTAGTCAGGGCCATTCTCTTGTAGGTATTATTGAAAGTCAGACTGCGTTGCGCTAAAAAATATTGTGTTTCAGTTTAAGCACAGTCTTGTATAATGTTTCTAAGGGGACGTTTCAACTTTTCCAGCTGATGGTTGTTGCTGTCTCTTATTTTTAGGCATTTTTCTACTTGGGTGAAGTGCTCGGTTAATCTCGTTTTTCGTGTAACCATTTTTCGCAAAAGCCATTCGTAAATGATTTAGTTCGTCTTGTGAGTAGCCTGGTTCACAAATATTATTGGCCCTATCCACTAGTGTTTTTATGACCCCCCTCTATTGCCTAGGGAGGTGGTTTGAGTTCTTGTTAATATTGCAATAACGTCAGCTTGCGTTGTTATACTGAATCTCAGCACACTTTCAATAAGTTAAAAGAGTTCCACCGCCTGAACTGATGCATCTTTCGATAAATGGAATAGTCCACTCTCCTAATTTTTAGTATCTACATAGGGAAAGCCACAGGAATCAGCATATCTGGACCCATCCGCATACATACGCATGGTCTCTGCGACCGGATGACAAGAATAATACGCACTTTGAGTTACTGAAAGTGCTCCAAAAGTACACATGTTGTAGGCAATACTGAACTGGCTGTTTAAAAAGGAGGAACCAGTGCTCGGAAGTGAACGTGTCAGATGGGGCGAGGCCGCAAAAGAGCAACATGTATGAGGCATATTTTCGTAAACAGCTTACGTTTCCAAAGAAACAACAGCCTGGCATCCGGCGGCGCTACGTATGAAAACAATGTACAAAAATATGTGGTGTCCACGGTGGGCCGGCAGGGGTAGCCGAGCGGTTCTAGGCGCTACAGTCTGGATAACACGCGACCGCTGCGGTCGCAGGTTCGAATCCTGCCTCGGGCATGGATGTGTGTGATGTCCTTAGGTTGGTTAGGTTTTAGTAGTTCTAAGTTCTAGGGGACTGATGACCTCAGAAGTTAAGTCCCATAGTGCTCAGAGACATTTTTTTGTCCACGGTGGAGGGAATCAATGTTTTCAATTCATTCTGGCTTTTCGACGATGGAGGCCAACTTATTACAGCGATTTCCAGAAATGAATTTAATGTATAATGCAGCAGGATGTAGTTCCCAGATATCTGAAAGCTGTATGAATGTAGAACGACTATTTTTCTGCCTTTCTTAATAGCAGACTTCCTAATAGCAATTTGTTGCCAGGGATACAAAATTTACAATAAATTTAGTCATTTAAGCCTCAGAGGTGACGACGATTCTCAACACATAATTGTTTGCTTAGTATAATTTTTGCAGATTCTGTTGAGAGATTTGACAAAAGGTTCACTATTGAAAACCCAGCAACATTTCCTGTGAAACGCAAAACACGCAGAATATTTTGTGTAGAGTACTCGAGTAGCTTTGCTCCACAATGAAAAAGATTTCTGCATGCAGTGTAGTCAAATAATTTTCAATCTATTCTTTTTACGGTGTTTTCAACAATAATATTCACACGCCAAGGTCATTTCCTAGCACCACCAACACTTTTGTAACAACTAGTGGGCTGCAATTTTACTAGATAACAGGTCTATATTTGCTCCCATCCTATTTGAATTATGCACGTAATTTTATGTTCATTAGAGATGTTTCGCCACTGTTGTTGGAATCTGTACCTATGCCCCGTGAGAGCACGTTTGTTCATCATGACGTTGGACCATCCCACTTTCGTACGGATAGCTGAAGAAGACAAACGTTAATCACTATATTTTAAGAGAAGGTCCTTCCCCATGACGACCTCGTTTACCGGATCTCACATGCGTCAATTTTTTCTTTTGAGCTTTGAGAGCAGTTGTTGGTTTACGAAACCCCACAACAAACAGAAGAGAAATTCTCTGGCAGGAACCTATATGCCGGTCGAACTGTATAGCAGAGATTTTTGACAGAATGCAATATAATTTTGGTATTGTCGTCACCGATGCTATGAAACCGAAGGTCTTCACTTTGAACGGATAGCCACGACAAGAATATTTGAGAAATTAGAGGCACGACAGAGGCTTACCGACAATCATTCTTCCCACGCGCAACTCGCGAATGGATCAGGGCAGCGGGGATCAGTTTGTGATACCACAAGCAATCTCTGCCACACACCTCTAGGTGGCTTGCCGAGTATGATGTAGATGACATGAGCTTAAGTTGTCGCTACAAGGTGTAAGTTCTTTATACTAATAAAAAAATCATTTAGTATCATTAGTTGCTTATCTAATAGTGCTCCGTTTAGAACCCTTTAAAGATAAAGCGAACGTCAACCCCAAAATTAATGGCTGTATGACACGATATACGTTTTTACCTTCCACCGAATTTTGAACTGGATCACCTAAAGAATATAGAGCGTGTCCTTTCCCATGAGGATTTAGTTAAACACTTTCTAACCCCTCCACCTAAAAAATGCAACGCAAAAAAATGCAAGTATTATAAGACAGTATCGTATGACTCATTACCAGTGCAGAATGTAAGTTTCTACTCCAAATATTAAAAACAAAAACAAAACAAAAAACAACGGAGTTTTGGTTCGCGGAAGGTAAAGAGACATGAAATGCCATTCAGTGTCTTAGCGTGATGGGGCGAAGAATGTTAGAAGTTAACTAGGACAGATAATCTCTTTTGTTGATGGTGGAAAAGGCATTTTACACAGATCACTGGAGTACACTTATAATGCTGATGTAGACTACGACAGGATCTCCCACGCGTTGCCGACAATGATATTTCTTTGGTGAGTAAGAAGACTTGGCAGCCAAAATCGCTTATTGTAATTTTTTTTTAATTTCCTCAGCATGTGCATATCGCTATCCCATAGCTTTTTTCTGCTAAGTGTAATAATACAAGGAAAACAGATAAAGATAATTACGGATTCAGATGATCAGTAACGTGGGCAGAATCAGAGGAGGACTTATTTATATACGTAATCGTTCTTTTGGGCTTGTCCGACAAAACAGACACCAGATATATAACTAAGGCGATGACGGCCACTGATCCCTTCAGTGCAGAACCACACCGGGGTAGAATTCTTACGGCAATCGAAGAGACGCTGCGGCTAATGAGGCTAATGGTTGCTTGGTTGATTTGTAGGACGAGACCAAACAGCGGAGTCATCGGTACAAACTGATTATGTCAATGATGGGGAAGGAAGGCAGCGGTGCCCTTTGAAAGGAACCTTCCCGGAATCTGCCTGAAGCGATGTAGGAAATCGCGGAAAACCTAAATTAGGAAGGCCGGATTTGGGTTTGAACCGTCGTCCTCCCGAATGCGAGTCCAGTGTGCTAACCACTGCACCACCTCGTTCGGTAAATAAGGCTAACGAGCAGGAGCACACTTCAGCAGTCTGTGGTATAAGTTGAGGGTTTGGGTCTCATGGACCGCCGTGCTACGGTACTCTGGGCAACTGCAGTAACCATTCTGTCCAGATGGGTTAGTGGTCAGCGCAACTGCGAAGTAAGCAGGAGATCTGGCTTCGAATCCAGGTCCGCCACAAATATCTGCCATAAATATCTGCCACTTGCTCCATTGATACAAATTAAATCCGACTGGCAGGTAATGTCTTCTAGTTTCATTGAGTCTTGGAACACCTTATGGTGCAGAGGTCTGTAAAAAAGGGAAAAAGAGTGTATAATGAGGAGATACCTACCAGTAGGAATTGTAATGAGAATTAGGAAACGTCAGGGTTGACTCAAAATATTACTGCGGGGAAAGCTCTCAGAACAAATAATCTTTTAAGTACTTGGGATGCTTGGATACTGGGTAAGAAAGATATTTAGAAGAAACAAGAAGTGGAATGTCTGTGGGTAAAAGAGGTTCTGAAAAGACGAAAAGTCAGAACTGAGAAAGAGATTCCCTAATGTTTCATTTGGAATGTACTGTTATATGACAGTGAATCACGAGGAGTCAAAGTGAGAAAAAATTCTTGCGTTGCTTTAAAACGCAGTTGTGGAGAAAAATTCCGAAAGTGAAATGGACTGACAAAGTGAGGAATGGAATATTTCAAGAAACAGAATACTGAACGAGGAAATGATCCAGTCCGACATGTCGAAACGTACCTTGAATTCGTTTTACACCGAAAGAAATGTATCGTGTAAACTTTTGCTGCTGAGGCCCATGGCAAGTATTTAAAAAAAAATTAAAGTTACTCAGTTTTGTTGGACCAAGAACCGCTTATGAATCGGCAAACGAGCACATGGATCCATGACAAGAGAACGTAGCGCCGCGTAGCACAAAAATCCAGGTTGCATATACGCGAATTACGTTCATAAAAACCATACGAAAAATGTCACAAATTTTTTGGATAACTTTCTTTTCACATCGACAGCTAAACTGCTCCAGATAAAAGTCTCACAAGACTGACTAGTAGAGGAAAAAAAAAAGGCTGTGTTTGATGTTGCATTACAAACGACTTCTATCAATCGAGAATTTAATCTGTTCAAATCAAATATTTCTTAGACGTACATAATTTTATAACGATTCCTGTAGCACAAATTTATGACTATTTTTTAATAACATATATTTTATTAACAGTGTAAAGTTCCTTGTTTATTTCTATAGCCCTCTACTGAGCGACGAAAACAAACAGTTTTCTTACACTACGCATAAATGGAAACAGAAAAATTACTACATTGAAGCATTTCACAGTAATTACCACCTTTTTCGTATTGTGACGGAATAAAATATGGTCCCAGTCGGTGTTCTGCATGTTGTCCTACGTACAAGACAGAACTGACTCAACTCACCTGAAGTGGCATTGCAGACTCATAGTGCATAAATGTCTGAAGTTTAAGAATACTGTTCTGCTGATATACCTGAAATGGAAAAGGGCCATCGGAAATCACGTCGTCCGCCGTTTCCTGAAAAATAGTTCCTATTGTCGAAACAAATATTATCGACAGGTTGAATCACGTTAGGAGTTCGGGGGAAATCTGAATTTCATCAACAGTCACTTCATCGTCGTCATAGACAGGGCTGTCGTTATGTCCTGACAAAGTGTCCAACAACAGCAATAGATTCTTTTCTGCAACTTGCAGGAGGGTATTACGAATGCAATGCTGAAAATTATTGTTTCCCGTTTTTCCAGCACTGCAATTATTATATACAGATGTGGTACAGACTTAATCATTTTCTGAACTGATTGTGATCTTTTTTCGTACCGAAATGATAATGTGTTGCTTGCACTCAGTTCTTTCGCGATACCTGTCTTATCGGCTTTATAAATAGCAGATGCGGGGATAACAGCAAGTTTCGTCATCATGTCAGCCATGAATTATTTTTCAATAATACTGGTTGTTAACGGCACCTCCTCTACATGTTTACTTGAAGTAAGCTTCGTAATTTTGCGACTTCATGATATCTATGATTTCCTTGACCTGCTTAACAAGATCGAATAAACCTGGAAATCAGCAACGTTCAGCCCACTTGCTATTCGGAAGGCCCAGTTTCGCACATTTCCTTCGGTAACGATGCAGTGTCCCTGACGAGCAGTTCTAAATCTTTCGAGAAGTTTTTTTCACACCTCTCTGAATTTCATTTAGGTTCTTTTTTGTGTAAGTCTGTCTTCCACTTTTACAATGCACTTTCAGATTTTATGAAACGAAACTAGCTTTGCACGCTCCTTACTGTAAGTGTTTTCTTTGTCGCTGGAAGCTATGAATGCACAAGTTTCCTCTGGCATAGGAAAGCATTCTTGTTCCATAATATTATTGGCACAACAATCATCGTTTGTACCACTATTCACGGAATTATCAGAGTTGTTTCCTATTTCTTCTAATACTTCCACAGTTTTTTCTAACGAAATATTGACAACATTCGAATTAAAGCCCAAGAAATTAACAAACAAATAAAACATACTTAGGTCTTGAGGAGAAGCAGGTGGTTACGCTTGCATACCATACTCTTTACATTTCATCTATACAAGCCTGAGAACGTTAACTCTATTCCACATTGCTATGAAACCCTGGAACCTATAGATTGACAGGTGCTATTAGCAGGCATATATGAAGAAAACAATGAATATTAATTCGTATTATTTGCAGTGTCTGTGTTTAACGGTATAATAGACATGTCTGAAGGAACAGACGCTGCTGCCATCTAAAGCTGTGTGAAATGCAAGAAATGTGTTTACCATGTGAATACGATGAGACAGCAACTGTGGAATTGATTGGTGAAATATTAAAATTTGTGCTACACCAGCACTCGAAACGGGTTTCCCGTTTTCGCGATTGGTTGCCTTAACCACTTCGGCTGTCCGAGCCAACCTCCATATGTCACCACGTGTCCACGCCCTGCACCCGTTGTATTGCTGTGATTTCCGCACGGGAAGACTTACTCATAATTGTTACGGGCTCTGCTTGGGCATGTAAATACGATTTGCCGTGTCTGTGTGTTTAACGATCTACTATCCAATGTCCTTCAGACATGCGTGCGTGTCTCAAGGAACGGACACTGCTGGGATCTACAGCAGTAGGAAGTACACGAAACGTATTCACAGTTGCGAACACAATGAGAGTCCAACTGTACAATTTACTATGGGAGTGCAGGATGTGGACACACGGTAACATATTGAGATTTCTGTCGGAAGCTTACCCAGATAGTCAAAATAGTTAAGGCATCCCCTCACGTAAAGTGGGAAAGACGGGCAGGAATCACAGTCTGGCAGAAATTTTCATTTGCTTCCACTACATTGTTTAGCTATGGTGATACGCATTCACAGTTTGTGAATACGTTTCATGATTTAATACCGCTATTAGTCGCCAGCAGTTCCTGTTCCTTCGGACGTGCATGCATATATATATTTTCATATTTCCGCTATAAATAGTACAGTTGGAACCTCACCGTTTTCGAAATTGCGAATCTATATTTCTTCTAATATTAATGCACTTTTGTCTACATTGTTAAGCCGGTAATTGTTATGAACAACAAATAACTTCCAAATTCTAGCGAATAGTAACTGTCTCATAGAAATTATCAACGGAAACTGAAATTCGCTTTACAAATTACGTTCATGCTGTGTCGTGTTATCTACATATCGATGAGCCGTCAACCAAGCATATATTCCTACCTTGTTGCCCATGTGTAACTGTGCAGTCTGCTACAGCTTCGATGGGGATGTACATTCCTGGAGCCACCTGGTAATTTACAAATTTGGATATTTTCAAGATCAAAAGAAATACTTAGATTCTCAGAAGCTAAAATTGTAACACTGTTCCTTTAGGTGTATCCTTCATGCATACAATATTTCAACGAGTTTTGACATGTCGTATTGATGCATTCTCTTATAACAGAATTGGAAATGATAAGAATGAAAAATAGTATTTTGGCTACATAGAAATAACCTTCAACGAAGGGAAGTGAAGTGGTAGAGTGAAATAAAAATACATGGAATGCTGAATGACATTTAAAATACGCGAAGTTAACAGTAAATTAAGTAATGAACTCAGGGTAGGGGAAGGTGAAGAGTGGGTAATCGATATCTGTTTTAAAACACAGACACCAAAGAAGAACACACTTTTCACTACTGACACAGGTGGATGAAGTCATAAGGGCAGAAAATTGCAAGGCCCCTTTACGGACTGAACACCAGACGTTTGATATGAACCCATTTTACCAGTCAATGGTAACAAGGTTCTTTGGCAACATGTTTAATTTTGACGTTTAGAGGATTTTTCTGTTGCTTACATCGACACTGACAGTTCCATCAAACTTTAAAGTTCACAAATTACGTATTACAATTACCAAGTTCCTCAGTAGTACAATTTATACTTTTTACTACAATAAATAAAACTTACACAGAATAATTATGTTAATAGTCTCCGCACCAGTTCAAAATATTATTTAAGTAATATAGATGGTACACCTTCTTTTGCGACTGTAATAAGTCTTATGTAGACCATACGTGTTTCATTTTCTTTTAAAGTACCTTCGGTGCCTATATTATGCACTAGGTAGAAATATATATAGACAATATGGAAACATAAACATATCCTGTCTCAGAGAAGCTGAATGTTCCAAAAATCGGGCAGCTTTGTGAGGAAGAAAGTTAAGAACGAAATAAACAGCAGAAAATATGACCACTGAAGTTGCTATGAAATAAACCGGAATGTGTACGGTCTTCATAAAACTATTGTTACAGTCGCAGAAGAAGGTGTATAAACTATAAACTACGTTACTCGTATAACTGCGACTGCGGAAAGAAGGAGCCTCCCCCCCATAAAAAACACCTTAAAACTATTTAGTCACATTTCATTTGACCTTCGGTAGCGTCTAAAGAAACAGTTTGTTATTAGTACACCATATGACTATTAACTGCATCGATTTTCGCTGAATAAGTAAGCAAACACAATTAAACACACATTAGTTTTCATATACGTCTGTACGAAGACATCAATAAAATATTTCCCGTACAGTAAACGATTTTCTGTCGATGATATGTTTGACATACTTTCATTTGTCGATTCTTACACCACAAATAAATGATATCTTAAGAAACTGACGAGACCTACAACTTTCCATGAGAGTGGCTCATAAAACTTTACCACTCTGGACACTATCAGGAGCTACACCGCATGCGTGAAAATTACCAGCCACTGCTAGTTTACTTAATTTCATATCTAGCATGCACCGTTCTAAATCTCAGACTTCCGCACTTATTAACGAAATTTTGCGTGTTACGTGAACTGAAGCAGTAACAACGCAGGTTATGAAGAAAGAAGGGTTAAATTTTAACGCCTCACCGACAGCAACGTTGTGAAAGACAAAGAATAGCTAGAGTGGGGGAATGTGAAGAAGCAGGCCTTGAACTGCAGAAAGAATTATCATAGCATTCACCCAAGTAATTTTAAGAGAGTACAGATGAAATAAGCTGATCAGTCCGTACTCACATTTGACTTCAGGCAGTTCCATCATTAGCCGAGCGAAACGCTACATTAATGTAAAAAGACTCAGAAATGTCACTAATTTTGATTTTATTCAAAGCGTGCGAAAATTAACAAGTTATGCTGCAAATTTAATTTTACTAAGTTAAATTTAACCCAGGAACTTATGTTCAGCTTCCATATTGTACGCTCCCTGTTAAATCTTACCTTGATAACTGTGCAAGACCAAACAAATCTACATGTACATCTACATGGTTACTCCACAAATCACACTATTATTCCAATTTCGAAGAGAGCGTGGAAAAAACGAACACCTAGATATTCCCGTGAGAGCTCTGATTTCCCGTATTTTATAATGATGACACTTCCCCTCTGTGTAGATTGGTGTCAACAAAATACTTTCGCTTTCCGAGGTGAAAGTTGGTGATTGAAATTTCGTGAGAAAATTTTGCCGCAACGAAAAACGCCTTTGTTTTAATGATGTCCACCCAAAATCCTGTAACATTTCAGTGACACTGTCTCTCCGATTTCGTGATAATACAAAACGTGCCACTCTTCTTTGATCTTTCTCGGTGTATTCCGTCAATCCTATGTGGTAACGATCCCAGACCGCGCAGCAGTACTCTAAAAGAAGACGTAGAAGCATAGTGTAGGCAGTCTCTTTAGTAGGTCTGTTACCTTTTCTAAATGTTACGACAAGAAAACGTACTGTTTGGTTCGCCTTCCCCACATCATTTCCTATGCGTTCTTTGCAGTTTACGTTGTTCGTAATTGAAATTCCTAAGTATTTAGTCGAATTTACGATGTTTGGATATGACTTATTTATTGCGTAATCGAAGTTTAACGATTTTGCGTCAATTGCCAATTTTCGCGTCACACGTATCTTTTGTAAATCATTTTGGAATTTGTTTTGATTTCCTCATGACTGTACTAGACGATAAGCGACAGCTTCCTCTGCAAACAACATAAGACGGCTGTTGAGATTGTCTCCCAAATCGTTCACTGATAACGGACTGCATAGGCTCTATAGTCCTACCTTTGGGAACGCCAGAAATAACTTCTGTTTTACTAGTCGACTTTCCGTCAACTACTACGAACTGTGACCTCTTTGATAGGAAATCAAGAATGACGTCACATAAGTGAGACGAAAGTGCATAAGCACGCAATTTCACTACAAGACGTATGTGTGACACAGTGTCAAAAGCCTACTACCGCTCAAGGAATACGCAGTCAATTCTAAATCCCTTATAAACAGCACTCAACACTGTATGTGAGTAAAGAGCTAGTCGTGTTTTACAAGAACGATGTTTCATAAATCCGTGTTGACTGTGGGTCAATAGACCGTTCTCTTCGAGGTTAATCACAGAGTGTGAACACAATATACTTTTACGTCCCAAAATCCTACTGCATATGGACCTGTAATTTAGCACACTACTCCTGCTGCCTTTGTTCAGTACTGGTGTGACCTGGGCAGCTTTCCAGTCTTTCGGTACGGATCTTTCGTCGAGGAAACTTATATATGGCTACTAAGTAAGGAGCTGTTGCATCAGCATAATCTGAAAGTAACGTAACTGGTATACAGCCTGGACCACGAGAATTGATTTTATTAAGTAATTTAAGCTGCTTCACTATTTCGATCTTGTCTCCTGATCTTGATTCGAATTTTTGAATATTTACTTCGTCTTCTTTGATGAAGGAACTTCGGACGGCTGTGTTTAGTAATTCTGCTTTTGCAATACTGTTCTCGATAGTATATCCATTGCTGTCGCCCTGAGAAGGCGTTGACTGTGTCTTGCCGCTAGCATACTTCACATACGACCAGATCGTCTTTAAATTTTCTACCAGGTTTCAGGACAAAGTTTCGTCTTGGAAACTATTAAAAGCATCTCGGATTGAAGTCCGCGCTATATTTCGAGCTTCTGTGAAAGACCGGCTGTCTTGGAGATTTTGCATTCGTTTAAACTTGGCATGCTTTTTTTTATTAATTATGCAACAGTTTTCTGACCCGTTTTGTTTACCAAGTGGAATCAGCTCCGTCGATTTAATTTATTTGGTATAAATTTCTCAAAGTCAGCACTTTTTCTTTGAATTCGAGCCACATCTGGTCTACACTTACATTGTAAGCTGTTCCGTATTATGTAAGACACTGTGATTTGCCTAGAATGAGGTATTCACTCTGCAGCAGAGTGTACACTGATATGAAACTTCCCGGCAGATTAGTACCGTGCGTCAGAGAGAAACTCCCACTCGGGACATCTACCTTATGCGGGCAAATACTACCCAAGTATGACTCATGACACGCTTTGCAGCTTTACTTCCAGCAGTACTTTGTCTCGTAAGGCAAAGATCTCTAGTCCGAGTCTTGGTCTGGCACACAATTTTAATTTTCCAGTAAGTTGCACTTATGTGCACCAGATTTGCATCTAAAGACCCACAATCAATAAGAAAATACGTGGTTCTGTGATGTGTACCTCCCAGATAACTGATTTAGCTTGCCTGATACTTCAGTGTCTTACACTAGGGCCAGATAATATGACTGCTGACACCATTCAATTAACATGGAAGGAAAAAGGGTGTGAAAAATTTGCGAATAAACATTAATTACGAAAACTGTATGAGATATCATAAACAACTGTAATCTACAACTGTACGAGGGCTATACATGTGCTGGTACACAGGGGACAATTTTCACCACATGTAAACAAACTGGCCAGTTGACCTAGCTCCTCTTTTGTAAACAAAGCACTCGGCCCATGTTTTGCTTATTTAGAATGTAAGTAATAGGTAATAATAGTCATGATAATTGCAACTGATAGTCCATAACTGTCATTATAATTACTTTTATACTCAAGTTTGCGACTGAGTAGTGCGCTTGTGTTCATGCTTACCCCAGTGCCTGAATGCTTTTAGCATATACTGATAACTGTTATTACAAACATGGAAAGCTTACTGGTGAATGTAATTCTGTTGGGAAATATGGTTTCATTGAGTCCCTCCATACCATCCAAGTGTTTGCAAAGAAAGACTCCAGTCTTCATCAAAATCTGAAGCTTTGCATAATAAGTGTTGACTGGTGGCCAGTGCTACATTAACCATATAAATCACGGCAGGTTTGTCGGTAATGTCGCTAAGGTGCTGGCTGCATGGTCTGGAACTGCAACCACTAAGACATTTAGAAGTCGTTGGTAAAAATAATATATATATTGTACTTAACTGTTTGTACAGGATTCTTCTTGGCTGCATATATATAATTATAAACAGATAGCAATTGATGCCTGACTTAGGCCATACGTTACTAAACGCCTTGCTAGAGGTTTCTTCCTATCAGCTGAAGGCTGTGCTACTTGACTACTTGACGTCCCGAGCAAGAGTGGCCGAGAGTTCGCTAGAAACTTGATAGAATCCGCGGAGCGGCGCTAACGGTGCTGATCGCGACTCCAACGCAGTTGATAATTGCAACGCCTAACAAGTGTGGCATCGATCGTTACTACCACAAGAATATGGAGATCTTGTGGGGAGTGTGTCCTTCTGTTGTATTGTCTCTGCAAGTTTCTTAAACAGCACTCACATAAATCAGATTGAGCCCAAGAGCCATAGGGTAAAGTGTGGCATCATCGTCTTGGAGAACGAAGTATAGCTCTAAATGGTCTTGGGTAGGACACTAACTTGATCGTTGTGCAAGCTGAAATCATAAACTGCTCAGTGATGAAATGGGCATAATACTCACACACAGTTTGGACAAATATGGATATATGTCATGGGATGGGAATGTTGATGCACAAATGCGACCAATATGCCACTCAAGTCGTTTGAGCTCAATGAGCATCATTCTTCCAGGATTATACTCGGAATATGATCGGAGACGACTTATTCTCCTTTAGTATTTGAGCATACAGCTTGCTATTTCATTGCATTCCGTTCTGATGCCTTTTTAAGGCATATACCGCATTTGTGCAGAGAGTAAATGAAACTTGTTCTTGACCCGTACAGAGTGGTATGTGTCAGCCTTGGGGAATAACAGTGAATCTAGGTGTTTCACACACTGACTGGTTACTTTGGAAAAGTAGAGGGGCCGGATAATTTTATGCCATACTTCTTTCTCTTCCTGCACAGTGTGCTCTTCTGGCTCGCTTCTATCTTTCTTCGAGATAAAAACATGAACTAAATAAGATGGATCCTGCCCCCCAATAAGGTATGTCTAGAATTGTAGCAGGGAATGAGATGTAGTTAAAGTTAAGAAGTCTGCGAAAGTTGTGCATTCCATGTCCTTATTAGTACAATGTCTTTTGCGAGACAGTATTCATGATGCAAAGAAGAATTCGTCAGTGAGACTTTGAACATTGATACATGTCTTTCGAAGCCAATTGTGGGTCTCTTGAGAATTTAAGGATCTGCCTTTGCAGTGAAGGTATACATGTGTTAAGGGAAAAATCAGAGTCTATGTATTCCACAATAGAACTATCTATGTGTGCATATGAAATCAACTCCCTAAATGCACCTGCAATCACTGAGTAGCATAATACTGTTATGCAACTGACCTGGTCCAGTCCCAATTCTATGAGATGCGTGAAGGAGCTGTGGCTTGGTGATTTTAATTAAAGACACCAGGAAAGGTGATGGGGAGAAATGCCATGACGACCCCATGGACTGTGTTGTCGACTGAGACTACACCGATGATGGGGCTGTAGATGGAGTCATAGGTGCAGAATTCATCCACGACGCCATCACACATGGGGACTGCAGCCCTGAGGGGCCTGGATGTGGTGGTGGCACCATAGATAGTCCCACATAACGGCCTGCAGCATCTATGAAGATCAAGGACATGGTGGTGGTGACACCAGATGCATCACCAATCGATTGGGGAATGGTGCTATTTCTGACTTAAGTCTGCCTCCAGATGGCTTGCTTAAGTATTCTGCAAGAAAGAAACAACAATGGTAAGTATCATTTATCTGCTTTCTGGAACAAGAAAATAAAATATGTGGAAATGTAAACAATAATGATTCTTTGTACTTCTTGGTACATTTGTCTGTTTTGAACATAGTACTCATCATTATTGTCTATTTGTGGGCATCATCTTATCAGCATGTCCATATCATCATCATTATTATTATCTATATTATCTAGTGCACCTAGAAACAAAGGAAAATATCATAAGCATTGCATGTGAGTATGGCACACTAATGGAGGAGAATGCAGTCGTAGATGGACACAATCTTGATCCCTGCTGCTGTACTCTCAATCCATTCCCCTATAGCCTCACTGTTATCGATAGCACCTAGAAGGAAAAAGAACATCCCATAATCAATGCATGGAAGTGTCATTTATAGCAAAATAAGAATGAATTACTATTATGTACGGATGCATTCATTTATTATTCATGTCTGTCCATGTGAGGCAATGGATGAATATGGCGTCATGGCCAGGGACAGATGATTTTTGTAACAACATCTGGAAAGAAGAAGAACTCAGCAACATTGCATGCAGAGATAGTAGTAATAATAATTGTTGGCTAATTATTTTCACCATATACATATCTGTTCATTGACAAGCTGGGTGAAATCCTGGGAAATCAGAGCCCAAAACTGTATTAAGAGTTCCACATACAATCTGCACAAACTATTTCTATAAAAAGAAAGAAAACAGCTAGTATCATTTCAGTATCATGCATTAGAAAACGTCAAACTCTGACAGAATAAGGATCGCGTTAGCACCTACCGTTTGTGGATCTAGAAGACCGCCTACACCCTATACATGAGCTTGCTGGGTGACCATGCCATGACCTAGGAGTACACAGGTGTAGGAGGACTGAACTCAACCTCCAATACATAACTGAAAAATCTACAAAGAAAAAAATATGTTGGACAATCATAGTAGTATCCACACACACAAGCAAAAATATATGTAAATATGAATACACTGTTCAGTTTTTCAAACCATGGCACGCTGCTGCTTTCACTAAACGTCTTACACGTTAATCTCTTGATGCTATACAGAATGTCGTGCAACAGCTGGTACCAGGACTGAAATAATGTTTTTTTTTTTTTAAAAATATTTATACATGGACGAAATGGACCCCCCCCAAGACATTTTAACAGTGATGGAACAAGATTAGTCTTCCACAATCAGAACGCCCAACAATTGTAGCCAGTATGGTATTTTTAATGACTTACCCTTTATTTTCATCTCAGCATCAACATCATTGGAGGACCATTTAATTGCTGCGATGTCCTTGTGACGAAGATGCTTCTTTCACTCAGGCACTCAGGCATGGTCATGACTACAGGTCTACATTAGCAGGCAAGGTATTGTACAGAGAAAGAAGACACATATTGCTCTTACCCTTTTATTCATTTAAAAAACATATCCAAGGATGAATCTACATACTTAAATACCCTCACAGTTCAGTGCCTGCATCAGGCGTGGTTGGTTAATACGTACTCCAACGTATCGATCCACAATATGCATCATACAGTTAAATGATGATTTCTTCCGATGTATTAGATTTTTGGTGTGCCAGTCTATCAAATTAGTACAAATTTTCTCGTAGAGTTTGTATACATATGGCTGCAATGTTAGCGGCCTGTCTAGAGCACTCTGAATTCCATAACTGACGTACATTAACACTTCGAGGGTCATCCGTATGTGCAAATCTATTTACCCCAGTGCCAGCCCATTCTGTCTGTCTCCTTCATTCAATACCGACTATGCCCCTTTCGTACAACTCAAGAATAATATTAAATATGTTTTTCTTAGACGGGGATAAAGTCCATTATTTTCTCTTCAAATACATATCGCTTATGGTGCCCTGCCTTGTAACTTTTCATCATCACCATCAAAACTAAAGAAGCTGTTTCCGGGTAGGAAAAAATTGTTTTAATGCATTATAGACTGTTTATGTATACAAAAATGTATGTATTTATATACAGAGATGATGACCGTCTTGCACGTTTTGTCCCGCTTCCGCTTGACGTCTGCGAACGCTTCAGAGGCTCTGAGGGGCCTGCAACAGGTACTGGCATCGTGCTTTCAGTGCCCGTACTCGATTGTAATGTAATATGTATATGGTGAACGAATATGAATGACATTTAGCGTAAGTGCGAAGAAATAATAAAAGAATGTATCACAATAGATTATCACATCTCAAAACATACGCAGGAAGTATATGCAGAAGTATAAAAAATTACAGCAATTTTCTTATCTAATTTTGATTCAGCATATGTTGTATCTTCATCCGTGTCATCGACATCAAAAATATCACTGAGATTATCTTCCTATTTTTCAAGGAAAGAGTCACTCAGTTGACTGCTGCCACTTGACATGTTACGTCAAATAAGAATACGCTCTCAGTGGTGTCTCACCGTCGGGTGCCGCATATGCTTTCTTCTCAGAGCCAAAAGTTTTGTGGTGCGTCCAAGTGTGAGAAACGTGTACTTCAAGCGTTTCTATCTCTTCTGAGAACTGCCGGACCAGTAATATCACGCGCAGGTGCTAGGAGTAGAATGAGGGGCGCCAACCGTAATGTTATGTGCACGGCAGTTCTCGCTAGAAGCAACCAACGTAACATTACGCCCACGGCATTCTTCACACAGCTGGGCTTGGCACGATAAATGTTCCATGGACGAGTGGTCTCCTTTTTGCTGTAAACTCTGGCCATGCCTGGAAAGTTCCGTAACGCAACCTTATAGTAGCGTAGTATCACTGTTGAGCCTGACCAACTCCATTGAACAAGTTCATCAGAGTTAAACACAGGCGCATCTATTCATCTAGGGATATTATGGTTTTGGTATCACTACGTTATTTCAGAAAGCCATCAGGGGGTAAAACTTGCAATCTCAGATTATCCAAGCACAAACACATTTGCTGTCACTTTTTTAAACTGTAGGTGGAGTTATATAATATAATTCTGATATTCGGTGTCTTCCCCTCGCCTGTGGGGCAGGAAGAAATGTGTTAGATACACATATATCATCACATTCTCTTCTTTATTCCAGCACCACAAATACAGGGTGTTTCAAAAACAATTACGAATGAGTATATTTATTAAACTTTGAGACATACAAATATGAAGGTTTACACACATATTAACGAAACTCTGAAGGTCAGATTACACATGTTTAATATGTCCTCCATCAGCGACACGGACAAAATCACATCGATACTGAAATTCGTCCCATACTCGGGCAAGCATGACCTCCGTCACTGATGCTATGGCAGTACGGATACCGTTCTTCAACTCTTTCAGGTTCTGTGGCAGTGGTGGTATATAAACGTTGCTTTAACAAAACCCCACAGGAAAAAGTCAGAGAGCGTCAAATCCGGTGACCGTGGAGCCCAGATGAGACATGCTAAGTTGCCAGCTCCTTGACGATCAATTCAAAGGTTCGGTAGAGTTTCATTCAGATATTCACGCAGTTGGTGACTCCAGTAAGGAGGGGGGGGGGGGGGGTATAGTTGAAAAATGAAGTAGTCTTGTTGCGGCCTTGGAAACAACCAGTCTTGTAACATAACGAGATACTGCTGATCTTTAACCGTGTTTCCATCAAAGAAGAAAGCGCCGTAAACAGATGATTGGGATATCACATATAACACATTGACTTCGGGCGAATATAGTACATGTTCATTGACTGCTTGTGGGTTCGGTAAGACCCCAAACTCCAACATATCGTTTTTTTTTTTTACCTGACCGCTAACATGGAAAGTCGCTTTATCACTGAACACGATGCGTTGTGCGAAAATGTTATCATTGTCAATAGCATCAAGCAATTGCGTTTGTCATCAAGACGCAGAGCTTATAAAAGAGGTAACTTGTACGAATTCATAACCATCCGACGTCTCAAAACACGTTGTTGTACGCAGTTGTAACTCCCGAATGGTACGACGAGTTGATTTTGAAGGTCTACGTTGGAAAGCACTTTGATGGACAGCAGTTTTAATTCGTGCAACGTTTTCTTCTGTAACACAAGGGCGGCCAGGAATCTTTCCTTTACATACACATCCTGTATCTAGAAACTGTCTATACCATCTGCGAATGTTCCACCAGTTCAGAGGATCAGTTTGGTACGTCAGCCTGAAACGTGTTTGCTCAGTTAATCAAGGCACTGCACTCCCCTAACTCGATAGGACAAAATGATTTCTGCTGCCGAGTTACCAAGCAAAACAGAAGATAACTGACATCTAGCGGCTATTAATATAAACTAGACTTTGTATTCTTTTCCAATACCGAGCCGAGGCAAAGTGATCTATAGTTTGGACAAGAAAAATAAATGGAAATGAGCATTTAGCGTCATTGGCCGGGAGGCCCCTTGCGGGGCAGGTTCGGCCGCCTTGGTGCAGGTCTTATTACATTCGACGCCACATTGGGCGACCTGCGCGCCGGATGGGGATGAAATGATGATGAAGACAACACAACATCCAGTCCCTGAGAAGAGAAAACCTCTGATCCAGCCGGGAATCGAAACAGGGCCTGTAGGACGGCAATCCGTCACGCTAACCACTATTTTTGTTCGTTATGGTTCGTTGTATTTTGTCGTAGAGGACGTCACATGACATTCGTTGAAGTTTGTTGTTGATCTGTTCACTCAGTTTTTTTTTTTATTATTATTATTACATAGGCCAGCCAGCTCTCTGACCAAACACGCTGAGCTACCGTGCCAGTATCACTCAGCTATCGGAGCGGACAGTTTGGAGAAAATAATACTTTGTAAAACGTATATTCTTTTTGAAACATCCTGTACTTACTTGCCACTTGCCTTGAGGATGAAGTGAGCTGCGACACGCGGTTTGAAATCTTCATTCTTAAAGAGTGTTTACTCGACTGATATTACGCTATTTTAAACCGCTGTTGATATATAGCATTCGTAGCAGTATTCAATATATTGAAAAACGGGACAACTGTATCTGTATCATCTTTGATTTCAGGTATATAAGATGAAGCCTGCAGAGAGCTTCACAGTTTGCCACATGACACAATGAATAAGGTCGTGATACTACATGCTGAATGCGTAAAAAATGGAGTATTGATATTAGGCTTTACTTTACACCCAGGCGAAAACAATACATTGCACGTTCTCAGCAATGAAGCATCTTCAAACACTCTGAAGTGAACGTTCAGACGTTACTAACGGAGAAGGACGATTTCAGGACATTGTTTTCTGCGAATCTGCTAAATCTAACAGTTCTAAATACTCTGGAACAAATTATACCGACATCTGTGATGATGCTGCAACTCCGAAGACTTTTGACTCTACAAGACAGATAGCATTGGCGTATATGATATATTCAAGTGGCTTGAATCTAAAAATGTGTGTACGGTGATTCGTAATGTAAAAAACTTACTGACGAGTACAATAATTTGATATAATCTGAGTGCAATATATTAACATCTTTTTCTTAAAGAACTGATGCCTGCTTAGTGTAATATTACACAAAGATTACACAAGCTATCACTAATGTTCAGACTGATGAGTTTACTTGCAGCTATGATTATTGTGATAAGCGTTTTCAGTTGGATGGATATTGTGAGGTGGATGGCCCACCGCATACTAAACTGCGCTGTAGAGGTTGTAAAAAAGGAACTAATAAAATAAATGGATTTAATAAGTTTCCTTTCATTTACGTCTATGGTCACAAACTTTTTGTTAACAGGTTACCGGTTTCGGTCTTTAATGACCATCATCAGATCTGTTTCATAAAAACAAAGTCCTAATGTACTGACTTTGTTTTTATGAAACAGATCTGATGATGGTCATTAAAGACCGAAACCGGTAATCTGTTAACAAAAAGTTTGTGACCATAGACGTAAATTAAAGGAAACTTATGACATATATGGGTCACTGTTACTTCACGACAATGTCGCAGCTTGTGGATTTAATGCGTCTTTTTATTTTATCCTGTAAAATGTGCGACTGATTTAGCTCAGCCAGTTGGTAACGAGGGGAGCTACAGCAGACGAGGTGGCTGTGTGTTTACTCAAGCATGTGCGGAAGAGGAGGGGGTGATTCACTACGGCCAGCAGTGTCCCCGCCTGTGTCGGCCACCTCTGCTCACTGTAGTAGCCGCCTGATGCTGTACCCTGGTCACCCATCCTTCCACGGCCGTGCATTGTGCAAGCCTGTGGAAGATGCATAACAAAGTGCATAGGTAACCTATCCCAGTGTTATTTAATATAATATTATAGTGTCAAAGGTAACCTCGGCGTTCAGTGCCTGTAGCCTCCTCCTATAGTGTAAAAGTAACAAGAGCGGATTTCTTGGTGTAATGTGATGTTGGTTAAACATTTTTTACTCATCACTGCAGAGCATGCACTGTGATGTTAGCTGCTGCATCCCATAGTCGTGTGCGGGAATGTTATTTAGTATGATATCAGAGTAATAAAAGCGTATTTTTTCGTACACAATGGTGTTGAGTTCCGTAATTACTCTAGTATTCTTTTAAAAAATTTGGTATATAGCATTCGAGTGCTGTGTTTGGAGCTGTTGCTCTAGTCAGTTACAGACTAAGACTGACGGTCTCAGGATCATTGAGGCACTAAGAGGGAAGGCACAGTGGTGTGAGAAAGACAAAAAGGAACACACTGCCACAATGGTAGTGGGGAGACGCCATTTTTGGGTCAAAAATTACCATCTTTATTATGACAGATTTCAATTTATTCTAATGCATTCAGTCGCCATGGTAAACACTAATACAAATGTGCTATTGAGCAACCATCTTGTCTATAAATTACGGTAATTGTAATGACAGTTATGGACCATTGATTAAAATGATCGTGACAGTTATCACCAATTAATTATGTCTTAAATAAACAGAGCATGGGGAGCTAGGACAGCTGGCCTGTTTGTTTACATAAGGAGAACAATGCCCCCTTTGTTACAGAACATACACAGTCCGTTGCTTACATCTGTTTGTATCGATGAATCATAACTGTTTCATTAATTCATACTGAAGACAGACGGCCTTGAAGTATAACACTGGTTGAGGTGTTGTACTGTCAAAATCCATTAAATTCTTTGACATTTACAGTCAACGCTAACTATCACAGAACGTTGAAGCAGTTTCCGCGCAGTCAACCATTACATGTGAACGAGTGTGATAACGAAGTAAAATTTCTCTTCAACTCTGTGAAACTCTGCCCTTTAAAATTTCTTAAGGCCACAGCCGTGCCACAGTAGTCAGTTTCGAAACGTTAAAGTTTAGAAATCAGCTAGAATCTACCGCCAAATTAACAGTAAATAGTTTGAAGTCCACACTATAACATCGGAACAGTAACCCGAAAAATGTCAATCGAGAAGACTGTACTGAAGTATTACTACATGTCGTTTGCAGCGCACTGAGTCGCCGATCATATGATAAGTCTAAAGAACCTATTATGATACAAATTGAATTAATGGCATCCAAAGAAAAAAAACTGCCAGAAAAAGCGGACTGCCAAATCACTGTGCCGGCCCTTAAATACCCATTATGGTAGAGCCAGTATTCCCAGTCTCAATAATTTTCATTCTAAAATCTAAATACACACATAATTGAAACTGTATTTAAATATACAGCTAACTGATGAAGAAAATATCATTTGTGGCGCTTCATAGTGCTATCTAGATCCAGTATTGCAGTTACTAGCATTAAATGTATCATATTTAATAACTTTTTTAAAATAACCTTTTGCCATTTAACTGTTAGCTGTTCAATTATTTTACATAGTCGTGATTCTGGCTTTGAATCCATTCTTAAGAGCATGTTGAAATGTTAAAATATGTCTGACATATCCGTGACATGTCCCAGAGAGGTCACACATTGAGACGTAGCATAATAAAATAAAACATGTCAAATATTTTGTAACTTTTAACAACCGTAATGAAAAACATTTTCATATAAACCCTGTAATGTATTTAAAGGACAAAGTATATATACTGTAGTGCGTGGACGTTGTACCGAAGAAGTTAGACTGAACTCTGACACACTTGCTAATTTTCTGAAACAAAATATGATGGTATCCAGATTTTGATTTGGTATGATCCGCCTGCTTAGTTGGATGGTTAAGGGCTTGTCTCCCATGCAACGAGTCTGGGTTTGATTCCCGGCCGGGTTGGGGATTTTCTCCGCTCGTAGACTGGGTGTTTCGTTGTCTTAATCATCATTTTGTTCCCATCACCGACACGCAAGTCGCCCAATGTCGCGTCGACTGAAACAAGACTTCCACTTGGCACCCGAACTGCCCCAGATAGGACCTCATGGCCAACAATACCATTTGCTCATTTTTTCCTTTGCTATGACTTACTTCTGCTGTTGACTCAAGAGCTAGCGTTGTTTTTTAATCTTTACCTAATAATAATTCATAGTTAGGTAAATAAGTGTCTGCAAATCATTTTCAGAATCCTTTAGTAGGTCCCATTAGTTTGTACGTCAGTGTCTTTATGTTTCAGAGGAGTAGGTATCAGGATTGAGCACTCACTGATGTGTGCATGACGACTGAATGCTATATCGAGTTGTGCTGTCTTAATGTTGTGATTCTTCAATTTCTCCAGGCGTATTTCATAACGAAATAAATCTCGGGTGAACAACCTGGTGTAAGTGCACAGAGGACACAATATTTCGGCAATCGATCTTGTTGCCATCATTACCTGATGATGGCAACTAGGTCGATTGCCGAAATATTGTTTCCTTTGTACACTTACACAAGGCTGTTTACCCGAGATTTGTCTTAATGTTGTTTGCATACAAAGTCGAACCTGCAATTCTTTTCTTGGAGTCAGAATTCATAGTTTAACAACATTTATTACTTGGAAATTAACACAGGTTTAACACGGTCATAAAAAATGTCAGACAATGAGATTATACAATAGTCTCGATGGCACTGTATTGGGAAGATGCAAAAACATAGAATGATGTATGTATGTGATGTATTTATTATGATAATTGCATCGTGCGATCGAACTTGTGATGTACTTTTCCTTAGACAACCCATTCTTAAACGCACTACATTCGCGTTTGTCGCATATGAACACTGTTTTTCAGATTTTATTCTACCCGTAAGGAAAAGTTACATTACAGCAAATTTTAATATTTTGACACTCACTTAAGAATGGCTCCGAAGCTGAAACCATGACTGTGTAGAATAAATGAACAATTAACATCAAAGGTGGGCATTTCTTTCTAAAAATTCTTTAGACCTTTCGTCCCACACGAACCAAAGACCATATTTAATAACCACGTAATGAATGTCTTAAAAATAAAACTATATGGAAAAATTGATGCATCGGTTTATGTACACTCATGTAAAACTGTCCTTAAGCACCGTATTTACTGACCACTCATAATTTAGGTTTGTCGCATCAGTTTCCAAACAATTATTTCATCTAGGTCGATTTTTAATTCAATGAAATCACGACTGAATACGCATTGCAGCTACGTATCTGGGATATGGGAAGATAGGGATATTATGGTATTACACAGTTTCGTCACCATAATATATGTATATTTTGTTGTTCAGACGTAATTGTGAGATTTACTGACATCAAAATTCTTGTTATTGTGGAACTATTTGACTTATAACTAATTTTGTTCATTGCCTATAGATGTATGATTTGACTTTCATTATGTGTGCAGCCTGTTAATGTAACTATTCACCATTTGTTCACCTTACTTCACTCTTGGTGTATAAGCGACGTTAAAGCACTAACTGCTGTTGCAACCTGAGATAACAAAAGAGAGGCACTGAGCCAGTCAGCTGAGAGCAGGCAATATTAAGTAGTGGACTCGCGGGCGTAATGTATTAGCGACGTTTTGCCACAAATCGCTATAGAGGAACGATCAGAATATCTATAAATGAAGCGTTCAACTCTCTAGAGTGTTGTGAAGAAGGGCAAAATCGGTTCAGATTTTGTGCCCTGCACTTTTAATCCCGAGCAACAACAACTACCAGTGAACGCCTCTCGCGTCTTTATTGAAATCCAAAACACGAACAGTTATTCCTCAAAAAAAATCATAAAGGGTGACGAGGCTTGGTGTTATCAATAAGAACATACTACAAAATGACAAAGTTGGCAGATTCGCTAGAAGAGTCAACGCTTAGACGACATACCCGATACTTATGCCACTGTGGGGCGCTAGTTGAACAGCATCCCAAAAGAAAGACTTTTTCACAACTTAACATAGTTATACGAGGGGTGTTCAATAAGTAAATTCAACACATTTTGTTCTAGGACAGTTCCGATTGGAAATACGAGGAATTGTTTGGGGACTTGATGGAATAATTCCGCTCAGCCCCTGTAGTTTGACGATGTTTCGGCAGGTGCTGGGGTTGTATATAGCCTTCAAAATGCAATCTGTAACAGAGGTGTGTTCCATGCAGAGAGGTGAGATAGAGCTTCTCGTGGCGGAGAACCAGAGCATCACAGATATTCATGAAAGCTTGCAGGCTGTTTACGGAAACCAGGCAGTGAACAAAAGTACGGCGAGTCGTTGGGCGAGGTGGGTGTCATTGTCGCAACAAGGTCGCTCAAACCTGTGCGATCTCAGCTCTTGCCGGTCAGCAGCAGACAGCTGTGACTCCTGCAATTTTGGAACATGCGGACACTCTCATTCGAGATGATAGATGAATCTCAATCAGACACCTTGGTTCTGAACTGGATGCCTTTGTTGATAGTGCTGACACACTCGGCGGTCTCTCAAAGGTGTGTGACCGCAGGGTTACTCGCTGCCTGATAGAAGAACATAAAGACAACGAAGGACCATATGTGCGGAAATATTGCGTTTTTTTTATTTTTTATTTTTTTGTCCTCAGTCTACAGACTGGTTTGATGCGGCCCGCCACTAATTCCTTTCCTGTGCTAACCTCTTCATCTTTGCTTGACGTACTCCAATCTCTGTCTTCCTCCATAGTTTTTGCCCTCTACAGCTCCCTCTAGTACCATGGAAGTCATTCCCTCAGTCTTAGCAGATGTCCTATCATCCTGTCCCTTCTCCTTATCAGTGTTTTCCACATATTCCTTTCCTCTCTGATTCTGAGTAGAACCTCCTCATTCCTTACCTTATCAGTTCCCCTAATTTTCAACATTCGTCTATAGCACCACATCTCAAATGCTTCGATTCTCTTCTGGTCCGGTTTTCCCACAGTTCATGTTTCACTACCATGCAATACTGTACTCCAGACGTACATCCTCAGACATTTATTCCTCAAATTAAGGCCGGTATTTGATATTAGTAGACTTCTCTTGGCCAGAAATGCCTTTTTTGCCATAGCGAGTCTGCTTTTGATGTCTTCCTTGCTATGTCCGTCATTGGTTATTTTACTGCCTAGGTAGCAGAAGTCCTTGACTTCATTGACTTCGTTACCATCAATCCTGATGTTAAGTTTCTCGCTGTTCTCATTTCTACTACTTTTCATTGCCTTCGTCTTTCTCCGATTTACCCTCAAACCATACTGTGTACTCATTAGACTGTTCATTCCGTTCCACTTTCACTCAGGATAGCAATGTCATCAGCGAATCGTATTGTATTTTAATTCCACTCCTGAAGCTTTCTTTTATTTCCATCATTGCTTCCTCGATGTACAGATTGAAGAGTAGGAGCGAAAGGCTATAGCCTTGTCTTACACCCTTCTTAATACGAGCACTTCGTTCTTGATCGTCCACTCTTATTATTCCCTCTTGGTTGTTGTACATCTTGTATATGACCCGTCTCTCCCTATAGCTTACCCCTACTTTTTTCAGAATCTCGAACAGCTTGCAACATTTTATATTGTCGAACGTTTTTTCCAGGTCGACAAATCATATGAACGTTTCTTGATTTTTCTTTAGCCTTGCTTCCATTATTAGCTTTAACATCAGAATTGCCTCTCTCGTGACTTTACTTTTCCTAAATCCAAACTGATCGTCATCTAGCGCATTCTCAATTTTCCATTCTTCTGTATATTATTCTTGTAAGCAGCTTCGATATAAGAGCTGTTAAGCTGATTGTGCGATAATTATCGCTCTTGTCAGCTCTTGCCGTCTTCGGAATTGTGTGGATGATGTTTTTCCGAAAGTCTGATGGTATGTCGCCAGACCCATATATTCTACACACCAACGTGAATAGTCGTTTTGTTGCCACTTCCCCTAATGATTTTTGCGCGTTACGAGGCTGATTGTAGACAATTCTTATCGAACATCGCCACAAGTCAAGAAACATGGGTTCGTCACCTTGAACAGGAAAAAATGTGGCAGTCCGTATAGTGACGTCACACCACCTCTCCTGCGAAGGAAATGTTGAAAGCCACATCCACAGCCGGCGAAGTCGCGGGAACGGTCTTCTGGGACCTGAAGGGGTCATTCTGTCTGATGTCTTCCCTCATGGAGCAACTATCAGCTCTGAAGTATACTGTGGCCCCGTCATGAAACGGAAGAAACGACATCATTGTGTTCGTCGCCACAAAAAAGCAAACGAACGTCTTCTCCATGGCAACATAGGTCCTTACGAAAGTCTGCGCACCCAAGAATATCTCACAAGAGTTCATTGAACTATCTTTTCAAATCCACGCTACAGGCCGAATCTAGCACCTTCCGGCTTCCATCCCACAGGCCTAATGAATGATGCTCTCCATGGGAAGCAGTACCTGGGTGATGAGGAGGTTACTGACGCAGCCAGACGTTGGCCCCGACGTCGGCAATGTGGGCATCCTGGTCCTTTCAATGAGGTGGCGTAAGGCCGTCCTGCTGAACCTAGTTAATGTTGAAAAATAAGCTATTGTAGTCAAAACAGTGGTGAATAACAGGGTATACTGGAATAAAACGAATCAACTTGAACGTCCCTAGTACAAACGTTCTGTGTGTGCACTGCTGTGACGGGAAGGGGATTGGGGGAGAGAGGAGGTGGTCGTGGAATGAAGCGTTAAAACCACCACTTTTCTTTGTACTGACAGGGCAGTACACTGATCAGACTGCATGTTGTCTCCGTTGTTTATCGACTTCTTCTTTCCGCAGTTGTAGATATACGAGGGTCACTCCAAAAGAAATGCACACAATTTTTGGAAAAATACAGCTTTCACTCTGCATGTGTGAAAGTTCTACAGTGTATAGATACATCCTTCTCGCTTGCTTTAAACTTTAGTTCAACCTGCTCTCGTGAGTGGCGCCTTGACAGAATGTCTTCAAGATGGCTGCCACACTTGACGTTCGTCAGAAGCAACGTGCTGTCATAGAATTCCTGCGCTGTGAGAACGAGACAGTGGGAAACATCCACAAAAGGTTGAAAAAGGTGTATGGAGATGATGCTGTCGATCGCAGTACAGTTAGTCGGTGAACAAGCAGGTTACATGACGAAAGCGCACACGGAAATATTGAGGATTGTCCTCGCAGCGGCAGGCCTCAAACTGCTCACACTCCAGACAATGTGCAGAGAGTTAACGAACTGGTGACTGCTGACAGACGCATAACAGTGAACGAATTGTCACGCTACGTTGGAATAGGTGAAGGAAGTGTTTGCACAAACTGAAAGTGTTGGCGTTAAAAAAGGTTTGTGCCAAGTGGGTTCCCAGGATGTCGACAGTGGCTCACAAAGAAACAAGTTAAACGGTGTGCAGCCAACTTTTGGAACAGTACGAGAATGGTGAAGATGAATTTCTTGGGAGAACTGTGACAGATGATGAAACATAGCTCCATCATTTTTCACCACATATGAAGAGGCAGTCAATGGAGTGGTATCATGGAAATTCACCCAAGAGAAAAAAATCGAAACCACACCTTCTGCTGGAAAAGTTATGACTACGGTTTTTTCTATTCCGAAGGACTCTTGCTTGTGGACATCATGCCAAGTGGAACCAACTTAAATTCTGATGCACATGCGACGACACTGAAAAAAACTTCAAACTCGACTGAGTAGTGTTCGACCACATCGGCAAAAGCAGGAGGTTTTGCTCTTGCACAGCAATGCACGGTCACATATCAGTCAAAAAACCATGGAAGCGATCACAAAGCTCGGATGGACAACACTGAAACACTCGCCTTGCAGTGCTGACCTGGCTCCGTGAGACTATAATCTCTTTGGGAAACTGAAAGCCTCTCTTAGTGGAAAAAGGTTTGAAGATGCAAGCTGCCAAACAGTGGCTCCAACGGGTTGGTCCAGAATTTTACTGTGCTGGTATACAGGCGCTGGTTCCAATATAGCGTAAGGCAGTTGAGAGGGATGGAGAAATGAAAATATTGTTCCTAAAAGATGTATCTACAGTGTAAGACTATCAAACATGTAGAATAAAAGACGGATTAAAAAAAAAAAATAGTGTGCATTTCTTTTGGAGTGACCCTACCCTCGCATAAGTCGTATAACTTTTAAAAGACGGTATTTATCGTATAAAAGTCTGCAGTTATAAGAAATGAAGTACATGAAACAGACGCATCGGTTGAGAAGGGAGCGAGAGAAACTATACCGAATCATCGATGATATTCAGTCTGTACATTGAGCAAGCAGTAGAGGAGACCAAGAAAAAATTTGGAGAGGGAATTCAGGGTGAAGAAATAATAACATCGGTGTTTCCCCTCTTAGCTGCCTGCCCTAAGCAGCGACAACAGACATGCAACGGGAAGAAGGTGTTAACAGTCACTCGCTCAGGAGTGTTATTGCCCAATATCTTACCAACGATACGAGGAAATAATGTAGGTAGTAGATCACCGTTTCGACCAGTCACAAACGCCGTTAAATCATTGCATCACCACCACCCTCTGTTTAATTTGCCATTAGCACTTCATCACTCTGATAGCCTGCTCTAAGCGGTCTTTTTCGGTTTAGCTTACGACGCACGTTACACTGTTGGGGCTCGCATTAGTAGTCGTAACGCAGCTGAAACTACAAAGTATTAACCTGTCGGCAGTGTACGTTCTTCGTGCTGTTTTTGTGCGATAAATTATTATATTAACCGACCTCGTATGGAAAATGCAGACAGCGCCGCCGCGGGCCGCTAGCGCGCCCCGGCGGACAGCGATTTGCCTAAACGTTTAGACAAACACCATCTCCCCGTACATCAAAATTAATTCCGATAAGCAGATTAGCGAGCGATTCGTTGCAGGCGCGCCCGTGTCGCTGCTCGGGGATTACCGGGTGCTGGCGCCACGGCGGCTGGCGCCAGCTTTTACTGCCCGCTTCGGCTTGCGCGCCGGCACAGCAAACCCGGCCCGTGTCTCAATTTCCCTAAACAATTCATCCCACGCCGGCTCGGCGTCGCTACGGCGCCGCTCACCTGGAGCCGAGATAAGGCGGTTCCTGCCGCAAGCTCTCAGCCTAATTGGGTCGGCGGCGGCAAATACCCTGAGTGAACAGGTGGTGGTTATGTAAAACTCTGAAGTACCTGCCGGCGGCGAAGCGTGACGGAACGGCGGAGGCTAGAGTGAGAGGTAGGGAGTCAGTCACGGTGGGAGAGATGGAGCAGTGAGGGAGGAAGAGGGGGGAGGGAGGGAGAAGTAGAACTGTCAACTAGTAGCTCCAACTATCCATGTCGTCGGCAATTTGCGTCGGTCCTACGTTCTTTTGACGCAGATTAATCAGATACTGCTAAGCTGTGGAATGAATTTTTCTTTCCGGAGCTGCCCGTGTGCTGATACGAAATGTGTTGGTTGACTGAAACTGATTGGGACTCGCATCTGTGAAGTTTCAAAGGTACTAGACTCAGTACTGGTCGAACTGTGAGGGCGGATCGTAAGTCGTGCTTTTTTAGCTCAGTCGGAAGAGCTCCTGTCGGGGAAAGTTAAAGATCCCACAGTCGAGTAACGGTCCCAGACACATTTTTAACGCCATCTTTTCAAAATCTGACACGTTCAGAGACGTAGCTGTAGTACCATTATAAACTTTATAATTTAAGCTGTAGCCAGCCACAACTACGGTTTAAAAAAATGTATATACAAGAGGCCCACAGTAAGTAAGCAACATTTCTTTTAATGAAAGCAGGTTGGTTTTACGATAATTATGGAATCTGAGGAAACGAATTAAAATGTGTGCTATGGCCGGGACCTGACCCAGGTCTCCTTACTTACTAGACAGGAATAGTCGCCATTACAGCACTGCAGCACCATGTCTAACATTGCTGCACGGACTACCCAAGACCAATGCCCTCTCCAACACAAACTTCGTACCGTCAGCTTATTTTCTCCTTCTTAAATTGTCTCCATTGCCGAAGCTCTGTGGCATTGGTATAGCACCCCAGCATTGGACGTAATGCCTGTACCTCAGGTGTAGATCTAAAGATATTAAAAGTAAATTTTACTCGAGACATTTGAGTTTCATCGTTGTCTATCTTAGTGATGGAATCTAAATCATTGTCGTAGATAAGGATGAGACACAGATATCTCGAAGAAAATTTAACTGTAAGATGTACAGGTTGGTGTGATTCAGGACTCCGATATACAATGTCATTCCCCACTCTTATGGCTACAAAACAGTGTTTTTCAATATCATCTCCTGTCTCCAATAACCTAAATTGGAACGATCACATGGATAATATTTTGGGTAGAGCAAACCAAAGACTGCGATTCATTGGCAGAACACTTAGAAGGTGCAACAGGTCTACCAAAGAGACTGCGTACACTACGCTTGTCCGCCCTATTCTTGAGTACTGCTGTGCAGTGTGGGATCCGCATCAGGTGTTTTGTATTATCGCGAAACAGGGGAGATAGTGTCACAGACGTGATACGCGAATTTCAGTGGCAATCATTAAAACAAAGGCGGTTTTCGTTGCGACGGGATCTTCTCATGAAATTTCAATCACCAGTTTTCTCCTCCGATTGCGAAAACATTCTGTTGGCGCCAATCTAAATAATGAGAAATGATCATCACGATAAAATAAGAGAAATCAGGGCTCACACGAAAAAAATTATATTGCTCGTTTTTCCCGCGTGCCGTTCGAGAGTGGAACGGTAGAGACACAGCATGAAAGTGGTTCATTGTACCTTCTGCCAGGCACTTTATTGTGAATAGCAGAGTCATCACGTAGATGTATATGTAGAATTGAACTGCCGTATGCCATTTTTTGGCAAGGCCTCTGTACCGCCAGACATCAAACTGAATAACCCCTTCAGAGTCACAGAAGACCGTCCCATGACTTTACCTGCTTACGGCGTGGTTTTGAACTTTTCTTCGGAGGGGAGGTGGTGTGGCGCCATTACATGGATGGCGCTTTTCCTGTTCGGTGTGATGAACCCATGTTTCATCACCTGTGTCGATGTTCGATAAAAAAATTTTCACTATCAGCCTCGTAATAGGTAAGCATGTCCTCACAGATGGTCCTTCATTGCTCTGCATGGTCTTCTGTTACGCGGCCAGGAAACCAGTGGACCACATCTTTAAGTGCCCCAGGTGGTGGACAACTGTGTCAGCACTACCAAATGAGATATCCAGTTGAGCAGCGAGGTGTCCGATCGTGATCTGTTCATCACCCCGAATGAGAGTGTCGGCACGTTGCAACCTTGCAAGAGTTACAGCAGAGTACAGCCGGATGGCATGCTGTAGGTCGGACAGGTCAGCGCTTCCTGGTTGTGGTGCAACAGATGCCTCGCCCAACGACTCACCGTGCATCTGTTCACTGCCAGGTCTCCGTAGCGTTTCTGGAAGCTCCTCTGAACATCTACGACGCTCTGATTTCCCGCCAAAAGTAACTCAGTGATACCTGTGTGCCTGGAACGCACCTCCGATACGGAAGCCATTTTGAATGCTACGTATAGCACCGCCACCAATCGGAATTATATGGGCTGAAGAGGGTATTTTCACGATTCCGAAGTTTTGCAACCGAAAGTGACCGAGAAAAGAAAAGTGTTGTATTATTTATACCAGTTTTATGTAATTTACATATGCAACGTCTCTAGATCAAATGGCCTTCTCGAATGATGGCTAGTAAAGCTACAGGCAGACACAATAGAACTGTCAGCGGTGTCCACAGGTTTTTTGGATGGGTCCCTGACGTCAGTGACACTGCACCTTATGTCTCCCGACTTCTTCCGGAACAGCACGGTAACCTACGAGGGTTATTCGGGAAGTGAGGAACGATCGGTCGCGAAATGGAAAATACAGTCAAAATCTGATGAAGCTTTGGGCAGGGTGTGTTGGACACTATGTCTAGTAGGCCAGTCGATCACATCATGTCGCTCTTTTCAGTTCTGAGCTCACAGTGAGAACATAATGATGGCTGAAAATTAGCGTCTCCACCAAGTATGAGGGCCTGGTGAAAGATTTCGCCTGAAGCCATGCAATCCAAATAACCTAACTGTCATGCTGTTCGTTCTACACGACAGTTCTCGGACGCACTCTGCGTGGGAAAGTTTGTACAACGCTACGACAGATGTCTATGTCTGAGCGGCCACTGTGTAGAGAAGTAGCTGGAAGGTGTAGCTATCCGTTGAAGATAAAACAGTTTTGATTATCATCGTGGTTTCCATTTCGCGAGCTATTGTTCCTTTTTTCCGAATAGCCCTCGTATATAAAATCATAATGCAAAAGCCCATTTGATCTGTGTAATTAATCGAGGAGGAGCTTAGTGTCCAACGACCCATCGACAACGGGGTCGTTAGAGGTGGGGCACAAGCTTGGTTTTTGGAAGGATGCGGGAAGGAATTCAGCCGCACCCTTTTAAAGGAAACATCCCAGCATTTACCTGAAGCGATTTAGGGCAATCAACGAAAACTGAGATCAGGACGGCTGGACGCGGGTTTGAACCGACGTCCTCAGTAATGCGAGTCTAATATTAATAAATCGACACCAAGAAATCTGATATATAACAGTACTAGTGGCTGTCGGTAGCTGACTAATGTAATTTACTCTTCATTTACTCTGTTATTCGAATTTGTATGCCATATACGTAAATGTTGAAAGCAGATTGGGACGAAGCAACAGCGCCGTGGAACCAGGTAGACCGTGACCCCTGGAGCGAATCTTGGAGGGAGCGTTCGTAGGTGCACAGCTCAGTGACTCGCCCACCGGACTGCCCTTTGTCTTGCTGGACACCCGAAGCACCACAGGCTAACACAGATAAGACGTCGTGTGGTACAAGGACCCCAGCCGTGAGGATTTTCACAACCCACAAGTGGTGTGAGAAGGAGCATCAGTTTTAGCGAAGTCCAAGGAGTCACAATAATGCAAAAAGCATAGCCGTATGCAGTAGGTGCTATCACGAAAATGGATTGAAGACCTACAGTTATGGGACGCCCTGTAGGTGTGACACGTCACTGAACGTTAGCTTCACAGAAAACAAATGTTTACGCAGCATAAGAACTGCAGAATAGCCCACGGGAGGGAAGCAGCGTTTTCAAGGGAAAAATTTTACCGGACGGGACTCAAATGATCCGTATCTTGGCCAGTCCAAATAAAGATGCAAAACATGGTAATACGAGTTTCCTTTTAGCGTACACTTGGTACAAATTTTCTTCATCTCAAGACTGTTTCGCAAGACTTCCTCTAGTGACAACTTCGGAGAGAGTTGACAACCAGCGTCCATCACCAGAACGGATCTGGGGAAGGACGGGGAGACTTCGGGCTGCTCTACACGCGGCTGTTGGCGAGCGTCTTTGGTGTGCCTCCACCTACAATTTACTAGGGTGAGATCGAGCTGCAACTGCAAGACTATGCGAAGGGAAATTAAATCCACTTTACAGAAATTCGTAACTTCAAACTCCGCGCTTAGAGTGGCATTCATAGTCAATGATCAGCTTGCCTTCAATTCCCACCACATGTTCAACGCATACCATTCTTTGGTACTAGCTTTCTTTTCTCACTAGCGTCACGACAATCACGCCACAACTTCGCGAATGTAATGTTTCACTTACGCAATTATTAGAATATTTCCCCAACCCCATTTAACAGGTGTGCGAAGGTTGTACAGTAACAATATCAGCATTACTTGTCCAGTGTTTTCTTTGAAAGGAATAAACCGAATTACTTGTGGTTTTTGTGTCACTTAAAACACATTTAATTCCCAGCTCATTATTTTTGATAGTATTTAATTAACGTATGTCAGATACAGGGTCGGCCGATGTGGCCGAGCGGTTCTAGGCGCTACAGCCTGGAACTGCATGACCGCTACGGTCGCAGGTTCGAATCCTGCCTCGGGCATGGATGTATGTGATGTCCTTATGTTAGTTAAGTGTAAGTAGTTCAAAGTTATAGTGTACTGATGACCTTAGAGGTTAAGTCCCATAGTGCTCAGAGCCATTTAAATCATTTTTTGAGGTACAGGACGTTGTTGTCACACCTCTAACTGGAATTCACACAGACGTAATGTAGCACCTATAACACAAACTTGACTACCTATGTACTCTCTCATATACCGTTTGTTCATCTTAAGCTAATCACATATCATGCTGAAGTTATTGTCCCCACAAAAACAGAATATGTGTCCACCATTTAAAGTTACTTCCCATACTATTTTACCTATTTCACTTGACAATACCAGAAGGCGTAACTATACAACTGAGCCTCGCAAAATACTGGTTAATGCAAATGGCAGACTGTCACAACGTCAGCAATGATTTCTGCAGGCAAAAGATAAAATTCGACATTGCGGCCGGCAACCCAAAACCTGTGATGACGGCACACTTTCCGCTGTTTTTGAAGGAACGCTGAATACTACATAAAATTGCTAAGATGTCATACAAGACGCATCAAAAGGACTATCGGGAATTTTTATTGTTTGGAGAGAATTTTATTTATTAATCTGTATCAATGTTAAACGCTTCAACATAGACCCCATTTGACATTATACGCTTATTCTAGTTGTTCTTCCATTCCCCGAAACACTTGTGCAACCCGATCTTCGGGATAGCTTTCACCTCCCCAAGTGACGCATTTTGCTTTCATTTGTGTCTGTAAAACGACGTCCTTTGAGGCTTTCTCTATTGCTGAGAACGAACGAAAGTCACAGAGTGGCATTTCTGACTAATACGGAGTTTGGTGGTCTAAAATTCACGAATAAGAAACGAAGTGTGAGTAAGTGAATTTCGGTGATACAAAAGCAGTAAACTGTTTAGCCAAAATAAAGACGTATTTCCCGGACTGTTCCACGCAAGCGGCTTTGAACTCATACGACTCGTTACTAATCGTTCTATCTTGCGGCAAGTACTCACCTGCACTATGCCGTTTGAAAACTAAGAACACAGTAAACGTAAGTTTCGCATATGGCTAAAATTTGTCATTTTTCGGTCTTGACGATCCAGAATGCATCCACTGGGTCAGTTGAGCAGTACTATTGTCGTCGTAGCCTATGGCTCGTTTCAATAGTTCTGCATCGTTGTTAACTTCGTCTACACACTGCTGAGCAAATTGCACTCGCCGCTGTTCTTGTTCAAAATACAACAGTTTTAGATAGTGTCAGATGTTTCACACTTGAAACAGCAGAAAAAAAATTCGCGCGATGAGCCACATGTCGCACCAACTTCATGAGCGACTTCTCTGAGTGTCATGCCGTTCTCTTTCATAATTATTTCCTTCGCTTTCTTCCACAGTTTCTTTGGTTGACGTGCTAAGGCGTCCAGGGTGCTCGTCTGACTCTTCACAGCCTTCGCAGAAACAATAACACGACTTGTACTGACGTTCTACCACACTTCATTCTGTTCTTACAGCAAAGTGTAATAAAAATTCTCTGATCAATTTGATACAAAGCAAATAATCATCGATACTAGCTAACCACGGGCCATCATTTTAAGGGCTGAAAAAAAACTAAATAAGCTGTTTCGATAACACCGTACACATAATTTTACCAACACAACGAAAAAATTGCACTAACACAGCGCGGAAAATTACAAAATCCCCGTTTCTTTATGAACACGTGCCGTACACTCTGTCCACAGCTTTCCTTCAACATTGGAGAAATGTAGTCTTCCAGAACAAATTCTTTGATAAACGTTACGGGGTAAAGCAAGGATCAGAGAGAGATATTTGTCAACACTCTTGGTGAGCTCGATCACCAATCCTATTCACCAGTGAGCACATGCTGACCAAGGTGGGATGGCTTCTGGTTTATTCCGAGTTACGGACAACCTCCATTCTACGAGCAAGCAGTTTGCGTCAATTTCCTGCACGACGTCCATCATCTGCATGATGGTGTCTACCCACGATTTTAGGACCGGAAGTAGAAAGAGGTATATTTTTAACGGACGTCGTTGTCTCTTCATAATTAAATATTCCTGAGCTCATGAACGCGTATAGTCTATCATATGTATAATATGTGAATAAAGTTTCATTCATGTAAAACCGTTATTCAGAGCATATCCCACGAGTTTATAAAACAAAGGAAAAATGACCATCTGGGAAGATAAATTAGACGGCGCATAGTATATAAAAAAAGTGCTCTGTGCAGTCATAGAAGTACACGGTGATTTACGCAGTGCTGTGAAATATGTAACTGATCTCAACAATAGCTCGAAAATCGAGGCTGATTGTGACAATTTTTTGTCGAAGTTCGTCACAGTCGATAAAACGTGAGTTCCTCACTTTGAACCGGAAGCAAAACGTCAATCCATGGAGCGGTGCTATTATACCTCTACTCCGAAGAGAAAGGTCAAAGCCGCACCCTCAGCCAATGTAGTAATGACGATAATATTTTGGAAATCTCAAGGGATGTTGTGTTTGATGTCCTCCCCCACGGTGCAATGATCAACTGTGAAGTGTGTTGGGCTTGCCTCAGGAAATTGAAGAAACGACTTCAGCTTGTTGGTTACCATAAAAATGCAGTCGAAATTCTCCTTCACCACGACAACGCAAGGCCACACACCAGTCTATGCATCAGAGAGGAGCTATCAAAACTTCATTGGACTCTTCTTTCTCATTCACCCAACAGCCCGGATTTCGCAACTTCGATCTTCCGTTTGTTTGGACCAAGGAAGGATGCACTCCGCGGGAGGCAGTAAGTGGATGATGGAGAAGTTATTGATGCAGCAAGATGTTGGCTCCGACGTCGATCAGAAAAGTGGTACCGAGAGATTATACAGGCCCTGCCAGTAACGTGGCGTAAGCCCGTCGCATTGAACGGAGATTATGTTGAAAAACTGGATTCTGTAGCAAAGAGACTGGGGAATAATGTGGTGTACGGGAATCCTGGATAACACCAGCCTGCTTTCAGAAAGAAAATGTCTCGCATTGCTTATTGAACGCCCATCGTCTATTACAGCAATGTCTGAAGTTGTTACATCGGAATAGCTTGAAAGGAACGTAGCTGCTATTAAATCTGGACCACAAGACTGTCCTTTATTAAATGAATTCACCTACATCGACATGGAAATCCCGAAAATCACAATTAAGTGCCTGGCAGAGAGTTCATCGAACCACCTTCACAATAATTCTCTATTATTCTACTCTCGTACAGCGCGCGGAAGGAAGGAAACACTGTATCTTTCAGTGAGAGCTCTGACTTTCCTAATTTTATTACGTTGAATTTAGTGAGAAGACTCTGCCGCAACGAAAAACGCCTTTGATTTAATAATGTCCACCCTAAATGCTGTTTCATTTCAGTGAAACTCTTTTCCGTTTTTCGCGATAATATAAAACGTGCTGCTCTTTTCTGAACTTTTTCGATGCACTCTGTAGGTCGTATCTCGTAAGGACACCATACCGCGCAGCAGTATTCTAAAAGAGGACGAACAAGCGTAGTGTAGGCAGTCTTCTTAGTAGATATGTTACATTTTCTAAGTGTCATGCCAATAGAGCGCAGTCTTCATCACAACATTTTCTGTGTATTCCTTCCAATTCAAGCTGTTGGTCACTGTAATTACTAGGTATTTAGTTGAATTTACGGCCTTTAGATTTGACTGATTCATCGTGTAACCGAAGTTTAGCGCATTCCGTTTAGCACTGATGTGGAAGACCTCACCCATTTCTTTATGTACGGTCTATTGCCAATTTTCGCACCATACAGATATCTTTTCTAAATCGTTTTGAAATTAGTTTTGATATTCTGATGACTTTACTAGTCGATAAACGACAGCATCATCTGCAAACAACCTAAGACGGCGGCTCAGATTGTCTACCCAATTGTTTATGTAGATAAGTAACAGCAAAGCTTCCTTGAGGAACACCAGAAATCACTTCTGTTTTACTCGATCACTTTCCGTCAATTGCTACCTCTCTGACAGGAAATCACGAATCAGTCACATAACTGAGACGATATTCCATAATGACGGCAATTTCACTGAAAGCCTCTTGTGTGGTACAGTGTGAAAAGCCTTCTGGAAATCCGAATATACGGAACCAATCTGAAATCCCTTGTCAATAGCACTGAACACTGCATTCGAGTATAAAGCCTAAGAGGGGGGGGGGGGGGGGGGGTGGGCGTTCGGCGAGCCCACAGGTATTAAATAAGTTTACTGACGAAAAATTACAACTTTCAAAATGGCTTATGTATTTTAACTAAGGCATTGGTTTATAAATGTTTTTAATTGTTGTGTTTCACAAGATCGAGGTTTTCTAAGTCTATGTTGACTGTGTGTCTGTAGACCCTTTCCTTCGATTCAATTCATAATGTGCTAACACAATATATGTTCCAAAATTCTGCTGGATATCGAAGTTACTGATATGGGCCTGTAATTAAGTGGATTACTCCTACTACATTTATTGAATATTGGTGTGACCTGTGCAACGTTCCACCCTTCGAGTACCGATCTTTCGTCGAGCGGACTGTTGTATGTGATTACATGTATGGAGCTATTATATTAGCATACTCTGAAAGGAACCTAACTGCTGCACAGTCTGGACCGGGGGACTGGCTTTTGTTAACCCCAGGACGGCCAAGCCTTTTATTCTAACTTGGGTGCCTAAGAGGGAGGCGGGGGGGGGGGGGGGGGGGTCGGCGAGCCCACAGGTATTAAATAAGTTTACTGACGAAAAATTACAACTTTCAAAATGGATTATGTATTTCAACTAAGGCATTGGTTTATAAATGTTGTTAATTGTTATAAATATTGGATTGAGTGAATAAAAAATTTACATATTACCATACAAAGTACAGTGTGTTCATATACAATATACTACTCTGAGTCCTCAACTTCAAGGCGAGAGACACACTTCACAATTTTTTCTGAATGTGTGTTACACACATGTTTATGACACTGTCCACAATACTGTTTCGGTTTACTTAGATTGTTGTACTTCTGCTTCTTTGTTTTAGCTTTTCTTACACAAATACGGCACCGACATTTCTCTGAAGGAGGCTGACGGGCTTCTGTTGTCACTTCTTTGATTTTATTTTGTAGAATCGTCTCCATTGATTGAACAGTTTTGTTAGATAACCCTCTTGCATTTGCACTTCTTCCTTCTACCTGCAATTTCACTAGTTCCATCCCAGCTTGCAGAAGATAAAGTTTCCGTTTGTTGTGTTTCTTTTCATTCCATCTTGGATGTTGCTGGATGAATATGGTGGTTGCATTGATAGCAAAAATTTCGATGAGAGAGTAAAATACAGTTTGAGGCTATCTCTTTGTCACCCTCTTGCAGGTGTGCATACGCGCCATTTGATCAATGGTATCAATTCCACCTTTAGTGGAATTATAATGTGCATTTACCTCGGTTTTATTCTTCTCTCCACCAACAGTGCCTTTATCTTGGTGCATTGTTGACAACATCAGTAAGTTTTTACTTGGTTTAATTTTTGCTATGTAGGACACCAAAGTTACTGGAGGCCTACCTGTTGATGGGTCTGTGAACATGAATATTGATGTATATAGCTCTCGATTTGACGTGTTCTTCATTATGTCTGGAATATGCTTCCTGTTTGACTGGAGAGTTCCTACTGTAGTAACTTTGTAGTCTTGGTATAACTCTTCCGCCAAATCCTTCGATGTGTAGTATCGGTCTGTGGTAATATTTCCACCCGTATTTTTCACAGGTGCTATCAGAAGTTTGACGACAGCTGCTAAATCCCGTTCTTATTTCGACAAATTCTGAACATTACCTCCATACGGTTCCATGTTCAAGACGTATCTGTCAACTGCATCGGACATCATGCGTATAAGGATGCCATACTTGCCAGGTTTATCCTTCATAAATACTTTGAAGGGGCAGCGCCTTCTAATCAAGCTGAGCATCTCATCAATGGTGAGGTGGACCCCTGGTTTATACAGTAGTGGAAACCTATCACTGATTTTTTTGAAAACATCACGGATGCTGTGAACTTGTCTGCTTCCCTTCTTAGCTGGCGGGTACTTTTGTCATCAAACCTTATGATTGCAATAAGTTCCTTGAAACGTTCTCTTGTCATAATACCCTTGCAAACAGGCCGACCCATTAGGTTTGACCAGAGATCGTGTACACTGACAGAATTGTCCTTATTTGCTCCCATAAGTATCAGGATTCCTACAAGGCATACAATTCTTTCTCATTAGTCAAAGTAACATTTCGCCTAACTCCTGCCTGCTATCTTACCATATTAGCAACAGACCTCCGAGGAATTCTAGGCTGTGTGGTTACGTACCTGAGATCTCTTTCTAAAGACAAGTCACGTATTCTTTTAGTCATTTCTAAGTCTGAGTGTGAACAGTAGGGAATTGCACTAGCTCACTTCAAGTTTACAAGATAAATAACAGCTGACTGACATCAACAATCACTTCCTCTGAAAGTAAACCGATTGTTGTGAATATCAAGAATACCAACCAGCAAGAAACTAACTTGCATTGTTGTAGAGATGAGAAATACGAAATCCTACTAAAGGAAATTAAATTATAGCATGGAAGCCTAAGGGGCGGGGGAGGGGGGGAGGGTTGTCGGACCCATAATAAGTTTATTTATTTTTTTCTTTCAAAACAGGAATTTTCTATAAAATATATTGACACTAACGTTTCATAAAATAGCCAACAAACAATAACTCAAAGGAAATATGTAGTATGAAAGTCAGTTGGGCAAACCCAGGGGACATAAGAAAATTGTGGGTTCAAAGAACCCCCTCTTAGGCGTCCTAGGGTTAAATGATTTAAGTTGCTTCACTACTCCGAAGATATCTACTTCTACGTTACTCAGGTTGTCAGCTGTTCTGACATTACTTCGGTACACTTAGGATGGTTGCTTCTAAGCTACTCACTCGACGCAACTCCAGGTCTCGAGGCAGTACGGATTGTTGATGAAAACGCAGCACGTCGTCGCAGTTATTCCCGCTCCCCATCGCCCAGGACATCCTCGATTCTTCCACTTCTTCCTTTCCGGCCGCAGTCTCAATCAGCGGAGCGTTCCGCTCTGGGGAGTGCGTGGGCGGGTTGAGTGGCGCTGCATTCGCCGCGGATCGCTACAAGGAGCGCAGCGCGGCGCGGCGCGCAGGTTACGTAAATTACAGCTCTTGATTGTGGCTGGTAATTGGTTCGGCGCTCGCTCTCAAAGGGAGCACTATCACAGGCGCGCCGCCAACACAGCGCGACCTGCTATTGTGGCTGACGCAATAGGGGGCCAGTCGCCGGTCGAAAGGACACAACACTCCCGGGATGGGGCGTTTACGTCGCTAAGGAGCTCCACAGTCGCTTCCCTGAAGCGGCGACAATAATGGCTTTGCATTTATTTTAACGTAACGAAATGTGTGTACTTAGGTACAGTACTTAGTTACAGTACCTGGTGGTTACAATTAAATTGCATCTACTCACAGATGTCCAGTGTGGTCTGTAATTATCCTATGGCAGCGAAGTTCTGTAGATATTGTAATGAGATAATGCTGAACCAATTTACGCTGGAAAGAAATTACGAGGGTTGTCCAGAAAGTAAGTCGCGAAATGGAAACCACTGGGAAAATCCGGTAAAGCTTTTCACAGATGTGTTCGGCAGTGAGTCAACAGTCAGCTCGTAAAGATGCATAGGGAATAGCGTCTCCCGCCAAGAAGGCCTGGTTAAAGATTTCGCCTGTGTCCTGCAGCCCACATAACACTACTGTCGAGCAGTTCCTTCTTTGTGCCAATTCTCTGCTGCACACTGCAGGGATAATGAAGACGCTCCTGCACCGTTCCCGATGAGAAGTGTTCGATCACCCACAATACAGTCCGTAATTGGGTCACCCTGAGTCTCATCTCTGCTCACAAGAACCGTTGTCTATGAAGACTAAAGTTTTCCATAGACAACGGGCTGCAGACCAGTGCAGATAACTGGCCGAAAGCGCAGGCGGCTGCTTTCTATGACGAGAATTTTGGTAAGTTGATACAACACTACGACAAAACTCGAAGTTGGAGCGGCGACGATGTAGAGATGTAGGTGGAAGATGTATCTAACTGTTGCAAATAAAACGTTTCTGTTTTTCACTGTGGTTTCCATTTCGCGACCCAGCGGAACTTACTTTCTGGACAACCCTTGTAGCTCCAATTCTGGCCATGAGGGGAAAATCTGACTCTTTGAATTCAAGAAACTCGATGAGAAACGTTCCCATATGTAATGCATTAGGAACGGAACGCGGGCAAAAATGGTTAAACCGTTGATAAAGGGAAAAAGTTGATTTTACTGTTAACGGCTGCTTACACAATTTGTTCAGTATGAGCTCCGGAAACGTCTGCGACGGCCTGCATACGTAAAACGACGTGATCAACAGTTGCTAGCAGCAGTTGTGATTTTTTACTAACAAATTTACAATCATAAGTCTATTCTTTAGTGGCCGAGCGGTTCTAGGTGCTTCAGTCTGTAATCGCGTGACCGCTACGGTCGCAGGTTCGAATCCCGCCTCGGGCGTGGATGTGTGTGATGTCCTTAGGTTAGTTAGGTTTAAGTAGTTCTAAGTTCTAGGGGACTGATGACCTCAGATGTTAAGTCCTATAGTGCTCAGAGCAATTTTGTATTCTTTAAGTTAAGCTAAAATTGATGTAGTCCACGTGTCAAATTCTCAGTCAGTATTTCCTGTATATAATAGCAGGTATAAGTATCTAAGGTATCACACAGAGTATACCAAACTACCAGCAATAAGCCAAACAAATAACTACAGAATATCATCTAATGTCCTGACCTGCAACACACCAAGTTATATATCAATACACGCAAACACATGCAAACACAAGCAAACACAACAAACACACGTAAACACAAACCATTTCAGATGAGAATAGCTCAAGGGCCTACCGAGACCTTCGCACCTGAAATAAGTAGGAATAGGCTATTATCAACCAACAAGATACTTAAACTATATTACACCTCCAAATATAGCATATCATTTCACTCAGCATTTTGCGACTTATTTTTACCACCCTTATTGTCGTCCTTTTCTTTTTCGACATTTGTGTTATATCAATTTTATTGTCCTCAAATAGGCAGAATCAATTAAATAAATAAATAAGGCAGTTGGGATGCAATGTGAACAATGTGCTCCTGTATACTGGGACCGAATGTGTCCCTGATAAACGAGTTCTTTTAGATATATCCAAAGCCAAATCCCACATGGATTCTGATCAAGTGAGCCTCCAGACAATGCGTCTGGAAAATCTCCGGAATGCTGCGTTAAACAGATTTTTCACTCAGCGGTTGCCATGAGGTATTAGCCCAGCTTGCATGAAATCAGTGATTCCTACACATCTGCGCTATTCCAAAGATGGAATGACAAGCTGTACAAGGAAGCCCCGATAACGTCCGGACGCCGCGGTGAACCTCCAGCCTCTCTGAATGTATGGCCTTCAAAGAAGGATTGATGAGAATAAAGGTGCTTGTGAATCCAAACCACAGAGTCACATACGGCGAGTATGGCTCTTCGTGCACAATACGCGATTAAACACTATCCCAAATGTTGCGTTCAGTGCACCCTCTAAGATAAAATGTGTCGGCCTGGGTGGCCGAGCTGTTCTAGGCGATACGTTCGCAGGTTCGAATCCTGCCTCGGGCATGGATGTGTGTGACGTCCTTAGGTTAGTTAGGTTTAAGTAGTTCTAATTTCTAGGGGACCGGTGACCTTAGAAGTTAAGTCCCATAGTGCTCAGAGCCATTTGAACCATTTGATAAAGAGTCTCGTCATGCCACAAAATATTACCCGGCTACATATCATTAAATTTGATCAGTGCGATAAACCGAGAAGCAAATTCGCAACATTGCTACGAATCATGAGGCTTTAGTTGCTGCACCGCTTGGATCTCGTGCGGATACCAGTATAAAATAGACTACAAAACGTTCCATACTGTTGACCGTGGGATGGACAATTCTCGGGACACTGCACGAGCACTAACAATACCTGGATCATGAGCTGCATGGTCTGTTACAACAACAGCAACCTCGTCAACAGCTTCCGCCAGGGTAGGGCGCCTTCCTCTTCCAGGTGCCTCACAAATCTTACCCGTGTTTTCCAATTTCATTACTATCTTCTTTAGACCATTTAATGACATCAGGTCTCTCCTCGGACCTTTCAGTCGGCTATACTCTCTCGTTGCAGGACTGTAACTGGTGCCGTTCACATAAAACACTTTCACTAACAGCATACGGTCTGTCTTCTCGGTAGCCATAGTGTTCACTCACGCTGTTATTGTCACATGAGAGCATGGATGTCTTATGATCACACGGTGTGAAGCAGCAGATTTGCACATGGTGGCCCAATCTGAAAATAAGTTTTCTTTCGTCATAAATCGGTTCCCCAGTAGCTCATTTGCATGTGTACATAAATTCTCTACCATACGATAATTACAGTCCACACTGGACCTCCGTGAATAGTTGCACTTTAATGATAATCACATTGTATCTTCAATATTGAATTTCAGTGCAATGATATTATTGCACATTCAGGCTGGATCGCAATAAGTTCAACAGCGCTATTCAAGCATGATAACCCAAGAACCACGGATGAAGGCCAACAGACAGATTTCATATTGCTAGATTTCCAGAAAGCGTTTGACCAAGTACCACGCAATAGGCTGCTCGAAAATGTCCGAAAATGCGTAATAAACTCAAAGAACATCATGTGGAGAGGGAAGTCTGCTTGTGCTCTTGTGCGCTCTGCACGAACTCGAGGCAGCGGACTTCCACAGCGGCAGGGAGTGTACACAAACGCAGAGCAAAAATGTCGGCATCGCAGTTATTTTTCAACTGCTAACGCGATTCTGACACCACGCTAAGCGCTAGAAATACACTATCTGATCAAAAGCATGCGGGTGGATCCGCCAGTGTGAGACGATGTGCGGAGTAGAGAAGCAATTAGAGCAGAATCGATGGGTTACGAGATGTCAGTGACTTCGAATATTGAGCATACATTGGATGTCAAGCAAGTAACAAGTCCACCACGGACGTTTCAGCTGTTGGCCGACCGCTTCTAGGCACTTCAGTCCGCAACCGCGCTGCTGCTGTGGTCGCAGGTTCGAATCCTGCCTTGGGTTTGGATGTGTGTAATGTCCTTAGGTTAGTTAGGGTTAAGTAGTTCTAAGTCTAGGGGACTGATGACCTCAGATGTTAAGTCCCACAGTGCTCAGAGCCACTTGAACAATTTGTTTTATTTCAACTGTTCTATAGCCGCCCAAGTCGACTGTTGCTAATGTGACTGTAAAATCTAATACAAGCAGACAACCACATGGGAACCAAGGCAAGGTAGACTTACTTCATGTACCACCTGACAAGGACCGTCAAGCATTGCGCAGAGTGGCTGTGAAAAAATCGTATGAAATCAGTGAACAAATTCACTTACGAGTTTCGGCCAGCAGTCCAGTTAGCACGACGACAGCGCCTAGGGAGTTAAAAAGAATGTGCTGCAGCCGCACAGTGATTGAGGAGCTGCTCATGTGCCACGTTTGTCTATAGACAATGCCAAGCGACGCTTGACGCGATGTGAAGAGCGAAGAAGGTGACTGGAAATGAGTGATTTGGAGCGACGAATCACGCTGTAGCTTCTCAAAATTCGGTGAAAGGGGCTTCGATCTGTAAAATTCCTGGACAACGTTCGTAACGTAGCAAACTATTACGAGTGGTCACCTTGCACTGAAAGCATAGCTTGACTCGGAGCCGGGAGGAGAGGAGATGTTCGGTTCTAACGCTCGCACAGCTGATGTTGGCTACTGAGCCATGTTAGCGGTGTACTTGAACGCTAAGACTAAAACTTTGCACATACTCTGTATGAATCTGAGGAAGTACTATTAAATATTAATCGATTTTTCCCATACTTAGTATACCAAGTTCTATGGATATCACAACCATACTGTTACAATTTCAAATGACTAACTTCTATACTCAATAAAGATTTTATTAAAACACAATAACTACCGTGACGACATTTTCACACTGAGCTAGGCACTACAAGGTATTCGTCTATGGCATCAATTGGAACTACAGCTGAGAGGATAATCTAATTTTGTGAAGTTTTCTTCAGCTTCACTCTTGACATTATTGAAAGTACAGTGGGAAATTATTATTTCACTGTGTTTTGGTTGTGTGTGTTTTGGAGAGACTCAGATAGTGAATGGAGAAAGTACGTTGAGTTATAATGTGATATTTTATTAACACTGTGTAATTGTAAGCTTGAGAAAGTTGTTGTGTAATAGGGGAATTTGTGATTTATTTCCGAGTGAGATTGGTTTTGTAGAAGGGAGCCAGAAGGGCCGTGGAGTATTACATTTATTAGTAATTTATTTTGTGGAAGGCTATCGTATTTTGTTTTCAATAAATTGTATTTAGTTTCAGAATTACGAAATTTCTGGTCTAAATTACTGAATGGCTGACATTAGAAATACTGCGCGTAAAGAAGTGCTCGAGATGATTCGATTGGCTGCTTAACATAATACCCAATACGATTTTAATGTTTCCCGTGCGTTTGTGTAGGGCTTTATGCCTCCGATCTATGAGTCAATACAGGTTCTCGGAAGCCGTCTTCTGGTAAACACTTACGTAAAACCGCGTTAATCAGATTTGTACTAAAATGAATAAATACGCGCTTGTTATCGGCCCTAGTGTAGATGACGAAAAGCGTCTAATGTATTGAACATTTGATGGAAGATTGAGCTTTGTAAGTGGTTTAGTTTAGGAGATTTTGCGTGTGAACATTTCAAGTCGTACATAAGCTCCTAGTGGTGTGTTCCGTGCAATTTACGAGACATTATGGCGAGCACTTCTTCACAAGAAACCTATTTAATTCCCAAGTGAGGGGCTTATTTCAATAGTGCTACAAGTCCATTACCTCCACTTTTCTGCCTATAATACTTTTGCAATTAATGATACAAACAAACAGAAAGAAAGGTTCATATCTAGCAAGAAGCCATATGCTTGGATTGTTCTGGTATCTCAACTGCAGATTTTTCAGCACTCATTTAACATTAGGACTCCGTATCTCACAATGAACAAAAATGGACTTGTACCACTATTGAAATAAGCCCTTCATGTAGTCGTGGATCAGTGTCTGTTTACTTGTAGCCGACAAGGATTTCATAGCCATATTCTATGTTTTTAAAAACAATGAAAGGATCTCTGAGGAAATTTTTGACGTATTTCGAACGAGTCACGCAAAAATCCCAAACGCCCCATAGTTTAATCAACATTCAGATGCTGCCCGTTTGCTGGAGTTATGTGACCTTTGCGTGGTAGGTATTTAGTCGAAATTTTGGCAACGCTGCTTTTGTCGTCTAAACCAATATGTACCATCGCAGAGTGGATGGGCAGGCAAACTGAATCCTATCCAGGTAGGTGGACTGATTGTTAAAAGGACAGTGAGAGAGTAATCCCTCCCGTCGCACTTTACCTGCCATCACATGTAGTGCCATTTGTCTAGAATGTAGGTGGTGGTGTTAGGGTATGAGGGTGTTTTTCGTTGTTAGGTAACTCTCTACTTATTGCTCTTAAGAAAGCGATAAATGCGGAAAATATGAACACATTTTATTGCATTGTGTGTTGTGTGTAGTGGAAGAACATGTGCGACGAGATGACTGTATCAGCATGAAAATGCAGCCTATCATAAAGCAAAATCCGTCAGGCAATGGTTTGCGCAAACCATAATCGCCGAAATGGACTGGCCTTCACCAAGTCCCGACCTCAGTCCAGAGAAGCACCACTGGGATGACTTGGGACTTCAGCTTCTCTCCACACTCCAGCATGCAACACCAATACCTTCTCTGGTTTCGGCTCTTGAGGTAGAATGGACTGCAGTTCCTCCACAGACATTCGGACACCTCACTAGAAGTGTTCCCAGCAGTGGTCAGGCTGTCAAGGTGGGGAAGGATTGGACACACCCCATGTTATCCTCCGCTCAAAGGTGTTTCGATACTTTATGCACTGCCAAGTCTATCGTCCTTGCAAAAACAAAGCGTGAAATTAATCTTCTAAAAGAATGGCGTGATCTCCATAATTTGGCCAGTAGGACATCAGCGGTACAGAGCAAAAAATCGTTCATACAACCAAGGCAAACTTTCAGAAAGACCCTTAGGAAGGTTGTTCAACTGTAGCGTCGTAATGGCACGACTTCCATTTATGTCGTCAAAGCGTTGACCCTTGGTGTTAATTTCTGCTTTTTCTCGTTTTGTAATAGGTTGATATTGGTAACACCAATCTCATAACTCCTGTTAATATTTTGCTTCTTTAGGGCCACAAGCAGAACACGTGTCAGAACGACATGATTATCTACATCTACAACCATACTCCTCAAGCCACCTGACGGTGTGTGGCGGAGGGTACTTTAAGTACCTCTATCGGTTCTCCCTTCTATTCCGGTCTCGTATTGTTCGTGTGGACTCTAATCTCTCGGATTTTATGAAAAAATGTTCAAATGTGTGTGAAATCTTAGGGGCCTTAACTTCTAAGGTGATCAGTCCCTAAGGTTACACACTACTTAACCTAAATTATCCTAAGGACAAACACACACACCCTTGCCCCAGGGAGGACTCGAACCTTAGCCGGGACCAGCCTCACACTCCATGACTGCAGCGCCAAAACCGCACGGCTAATCCCGCGCGGCCTGATTTTATCCTCATGGTCTCTTCGCGCGATATACGTAGGAGGAAGCAATACACTGCTTGACTCCTCGGTGAAGGTATGTTCTCGAAACTTCAAGAAAAGCCCGTACCAGACTACTGAGCGTCTCTCCTGCAGAGTTTTCCACTGAAGTTTATCTATCATCTCCGTAACGCTTTAGCGATTACTAAATGATCCTGTAACGAAGCACGCTGCTCTCCGTTGGATCTTCTCTATCTCTTTCTATGAACCCTATCTGGTACGGATCCCACACCGATGAGCAGTATTCAAGTAGTGGGCGAACAAGTGTACTGTAACCTACTTCCTTTGTTTTCGGATTGCATTTCCTTAGGATTCTTCCAATGAATCTCAGTCTGGCATCTGCTTTACCGACAATTAATCTTATATGGTCATTCTATTTTCAGTCACTCCCAATGCCTACTTCCAGATAATTTATGGAATTAACTGCTTCCAGTTGCTGACCTGCTATATTGTAGCTAAATGATAAACGATCTTTCTTTCTCTTTATTCGCAGCACATTACAGTTGTCTACATCGAGACTCAATTGCCATTCCCTGCACCATACGTCAATTCGTTGCAGATCCCCCTGCATTTAGTATAATTTTCCATTGTTACAACCTCTCGATATACTACAGCATCATCCACAAAAAGCCTCAGTGAACTTCCGACGTCATCCACAAGGTCATTTATTTATATTGTGAATAGCAACGATCCTATGACACTCCCACGCAGCACACATGAAATCACTCTTACTTCGGAAGACTTCTCTCCATTGAGAATGACATGCTGCGTTCTGTTATCTAGGAACTCTTCAATCCAATCACACGATTGGTCTGATAGTCCATATGCTCTTACTTCGTTCATTAAACGGCTGTGGGGAACTGTATCAAACGCCACGCGGAAGTCAAGGAACACGGCATCTACCTGTAAGTCTCGTGGACGAATAGCGCGAGCTGGGTTTCAGTCGACTGTCTTTTTCGAAACCCATGTTGATTCCTACAGAGTAGATTTCTAGTCTCCAGAAAAGTCATTGTAGTCGAACATAACACGTGTTCCAAAATTCTATTATCAGTGTAGATGCAACAAATAGCTGCTTATAATCAGTAATATTTATTCACCACGGTCTGTTTCAGCTTTATCGCCATTTTTAAGTACGTCTAGAGTGATGTGACGTTCATATTACGTCGTTAGTATTATAACCGTCACTGTTTTAATAAGGTGATAAATGGTGTCAATATGTTTCAAATAAAATGTCAATTACGATGTGACAATAGTCTGACAGTTCCACTCTAACGACGTAATAGTGGAACTGACAGTTCACTAACTGTCGTGAATAAAAATTATTTATTAATAGCAGATATTTGCTACATCTGCTGTAATAGCCTGTTAATTTTCTGCAGGAATGAAACTGTCCTTGTTTTCCATTTAAATCAAATCGCGTCCACGCGACGTATTTGTTTGTGAATCAAGGTAAGCACGACAAACTGTGCACACGCTTTACTCTTTATGAAAATTTCTGGAGAATGTATTCAACACTTGATTTCTAGACGTTACTGCATTGTAATTTCAGACATAACAACACGGCCTCATGTCAACTACTTAACACTGCCTCTTCAAAACTTACTTGTCTAATGGTCATCTGTTGTGTACAGTTGTTATTTCAAGCCCTCTTCGTAGCTACTGAGCTGACGTGGATTATACTCCACGCATAAAATCAGTCTTGGAACTTTCTAGACGGATCATGTCCAGTCTGTTGTGGTTACAATCTGTATTAATTCTGCTGGCACGCTACATACGCTGACAATTGAATAGCAAGGCACGTAAGGAACCAAGTTAATGAAGCCTAAGCAGATACAAAGTATAACAACTGGGCTAGTGCATAACTTTGTAGCATTTTATCAAGTCAAGTCAAGTCAAAGTTTAAGAAATACCACAGACACACATAACAGAGGGTTTGGTACCATGTTCGGAGCGCATTTTCAACCGGAAAGGAAGTGTCTTGAAGGCTGCTCGATAAAGAGTGGAAAAAGTGAAAATCTGATGGCGCAAGATCAGATGAATACTGTGCGTGCGGAATGTCTTCCTAACTGAAAACCTGTATAGTGTTTTTGTCGGTTAACAGAGTGCAGTAGGGTGTTATCGTGGAGTAACTTCACTTCACGCAGTCTCACTGGTCGTTAAGAATAAATGTCGGCAGCGATGGTTACACCTCGGGGAAGTAATTCGTATCATACCCCACCGTCCCTTTTCCGCCAGATGCATAATATTATCTTTTGCGGATGCGCGCAAGACCTTGTCGGGGAGTTGCTGCTCTGTTAGGGCCCAATTACTCCTTTATTTTCCTTATGTTAGCACAAGACACCGCTTCTCGTCACCAGTAAGGATACAGGATAGGAATGATCGTTGTTGTCCACGAGCCAATTAATGACGAGCAAGCACAGATGCACATATGCCCGCCCGCTGATTTTTGTGGTTTTGGCTTAGAGCATAAGCTCTATTAGCCCCATAGCATGCGAATGTCGTACGATTGTGGAATGATCAAACTTCATCACGTTTCCTAGTTCTAGATATCGCTGACATTGATCATTGATGGTTAAAGCGTTTAAACGATCTTCATCAAACCCCGAAGGTCTTCCTGAATGTGCAGAGTCACTGATGTCAAAGCGAGAAAACCATTTCCTTGGCATGCTGTGTCCGATGTCATTACCCCCCATACAAGGCGCAGATGTTTCTAACTGCCTCATCTGCTGTCCCCCCTCTATTGAACTTAAGCACAAGGATGTCTAGGAAATGCTTCTATTTCTCCATTTGGCAATCCATTTTCTAGCTTCCACATCTCTACTCACTTCCTCCAAAAAACAAAATGAGAATATATAAACTCAAATAGCAAAAGTGAATTACAAATAAAAAATAGTAAACGCTAAGTAAACCCATAGCACTCGGAATACCAGCAAAACAGAAAGGCTGCGAACTTGTCCACCAGTCTAATACCTGAGGTTTAGTATTGCTTTTCAACGAGCATTCATTCAGTAACAGCGGTGGTAACGTGTAGCTTTCAGTGAGGATCCCACCAGACTGGTAGTTTGCGAGGAGAACGAACGGTTTCCCAGTGCATCCGTCATCACCATAATGTCCCAGCACCTGGCGTGACGATCTGAAGTGCTGCCTCTCATCCAGCTGGGGAACTCCTCATGCGCCTCTGTCCCTCAATGTTTCGCCGCCCTTTTCGTTCCCTCGAACAAGTGCCTTAGTTGGGGGTCCGCACACAGCAGCAGCCGCCGAGCTGAAATACCTGGCACTCCCGTTGGCTCCCCTTGGGCTGCGTGCCTAACTAATTACAGGCAGTAAATTGGCTTTGGCAAGCGAGGCAGCGCGAGGGGAAAGTTGGCCGCCTCCCTCACAGCGAACGCACGCGGCGCCGCGGTTTAAATTCCTCCCAGCTACGGGCAGAGTGTGAGGAGCAACGGCCAGTGTGGTGTGTACCTGTTCTCCAAGCTGCGAGACTGGGCTTAAAGTCAGGCCTGTGTGTAGTGTCGCTAGAGATGCTTTCAGGCACATCTCGTTCATTCCTTTACTCTCTACGGTCTTCAAATTTACTGATTCACCCACGTGCTTCGATAGCGACTTATCTTAGACTGAATACAGGAAATCATACGTTTTTACCACTCCTGTACTTATAGATAGCTTTTATCAACTTTTCTTGGAATATTCTCTCTGAAATTTTGATGCTGTCAGGATAAAATGCAAGGAGTGAACAACTTGTGGCAATCGAAACCAGACTGCAAATATTAGAGTCGAAAAACACGACAGGGAAACCTCAGTTGAAAAGCGAGTGAGACAGATTTTTGAGTACATGTGAGCTAACTGTGAAGGAGAAATTCAAAGGAGGAGAGGAACTAAAATCTTTGAAGGTTTGTTTTCTCACGGATGGCAAAGGGTTCGTAAGACCAGCTGAACGGAATCGATAGTGTCCTGAATAGAGGGTGTAAGGTGACCACGAACAATAGTAAAACGAGGGTAATGGGGCAGAATATGATAATCTAATAATCATAGTTGACTGCAACGCGGTAATAGGTGAAGGATTAGAAGAACGATTTACAGTAGAATATGGAGTTAGTAATAGAAATGAGAGAGATGAAAGATTAATTCTGTTCTGCTTAAAATTTCATCTAGGAATAGCGAAGAAGCTAAAGTACGCTACAGTTTGGGAGACTCGTACAGAAGAATCAATGTGGAAAGAAGTGGGATACTGAAATTCAGAGCAGTGATGAAACTTATTGGAAATGGTCTGAATCTACAGAGCCAACGGTAATGAATACCACAGCAGGCAGTTCAATTGAAGAGAACTGATAATCTCTCAAACGCGAAACGACAGGCGCTGAACAGGCAACATAGGTGTAAGGAAGGCAACTGTGAAAAATCCTAGGATAACAGAAAATATTCTTCAGTTGATGGACGAAGGTGTAAGTACTAAAATCTCCAAGGAAATTCAGGAACATAAAACTATAAGTCCCTTAGTAAAGCGAAAAAATCAAATTCGCCAGTACTGAGGGATCTAAATAAGTAAATGACATTAAAAGTAACTGACTAGGGTTTCCTATTTGGGTTGCCAAATAGCTAACTATGACTGAATAAGAAAGGGTATAAAATTAAGACTGAAAATAGCAAGTGAAGAGTTGCTGTAACAAGGAGTTTTACTAACATCAAATATAAATTTAAGCGCGAGGAAGTATTTTCTGAAAATGCTATTCTGTCGTGTAAATCTGTACGAAAGCCAAACACAAACGACAAGCAGAAAATAATTTTATGAAATGTAGTGCTATAGAATAACGCTGAAGATTATGTGATTAGTTCGGATTATTAATGAAGGCAGTGAACATAAATTGAGAGAAAAAAAAATGTCACTTGACTTTTAAGGAAATGACCACCGAAGAACACATTCTGTGGCATCAGGGCAACGTTAATTTGGTAACGCAGGAAAATGTGTGGGGAAAATGGTGAAGATAGGGTTGGCTGTAGTAAATATTTATGTTTAGTTATGCAGAGAAGATGGAGCTAGCGCCAGGATATACTAGTGTGGAGAGCTGATTCAGACGGCCGCGGTGGTCTAGCGGTTCTAGGCGCTCAGTCCGGCACCGCGTGACTGCTACGGTCGCAGGTTCGAATTCTGCCTCGGGCATGGATGTGTGTGATGTCCTTAGGTTAGTTAGGTTTAAGTAGTTCTAAGTTCTAGGGGACTGATGACCATAGATGTTAAGTCCCATAGTGCTCAGAGCCATCTGAACAATTTTTAAGAGCTGAATCAGACTAGTTTTCGAAATGAAGATCACAATAAGCAATATGTTCTCAGTACTGCATTTATTACTGTTAACTGTTTTTACTGCTTGTTACAGTACGTTGTCAAACCTACCCTTACTGGACCGTTGTCTAACCGCAAACTTTGGGGAAACGAGAATGCAAGAAACAGAGTAGCGCTGCAGAAGGATATAAGAAATCAGGTGACCAAGTGAAATGCGAAATGACGTGAGCTGGACGCAATAGAAGAGGACATACATCTTCGGAAATTCCTTATTAGAAAGATGATCATGTTACTGGAAATCTGTTTAAGCGTTCAGAAGTAACTAGGAGAGGTGAACAACAAGCAATGTTCATCACATGGAGGACAGATTATCAGTGAAGTTTGGAAAAAAAGGATTTGTAAGTGAAATTTCATCATCACGAATTGGTTTTGAAGTAGAGCAGTCAAACTGATGCAAGGTCCTGCATCACTTAAAGGTGAAATAATTAATGATTTAGATTTTAAAATCTCTCCACACAGTAAGAACAACGTGTAACAACTGTTGCTTCCGATCCACAACAGAGTTAGTATACAAGAACATACTTTAGCTGTCAACAAAAAAAAAGAAAGTAATAAAAGCATTTCAAGATATTTTTTTAAAATGCTTGCGCTGTAGAAGGGATTAGTCAGAAACAAAGATTGTGAATAATCGAATGTAACGCCAGAGGATGTTGTAAAGCGTTTCAAGGTAGCATCAGGAAAGTATCGGTCACATGAAGTCAGTTGTCCCCAACCTGGGGTTATTACCCCTTGAGGAGTAAAATACACTCCTGGAAATAGAAAAAAGAACACATTGACACCGGTGTGTCAGACCCACTATACTTGCTCCGGACACTGCGAGAGGGCTGTACAAGCAATGATCACACGCACGGCACAGCGGACACACCACGAACGGCGGTGTTGGCCGTCGAATGGCGCTAGCTGCGCAGCATTTGTGCACCGCCGCCGTCAGTGTCAGCCAGTTTGCCGTGGCATACGGAGCTCCATCGCAGTCTTTAACACTGGTAGCATGCCGCGACAGCGTGGACGTGAACCGTATGTGCAGTTGACGGACTTTGAGCGAGGGCGTATAGTGGGCATGCGGGAGGCCGGGTGGACGTACCGCCGAATTGCTCAACACGTGGGGCGTGAGGTCTCCACAGTACATCGATGTTGTCGCCAGTGCTCGGCGGAAGGTGCACGTGCCCGTCGACCTGGGACCGGACCGCAGCGACGCACGGATGCACGCCAAGACCGTAGGATCCTACGCAGAGCCGTAGGGGACCGCACCGCCACTTCCCAGCAAATTAGGGACACTGTTGCTCCTGGGGTATCGGCGAGGACCATTCGAAACCGTCTCCATGAAGCTGGGCTACGGTCCCGCACACCGTTAGGCCATCTTCCGCTCACGCCCCAACATCGTGCAGGCCGCCTCTAGTGGTGTCGCGACAGGCGTGAATGAAGGGACGAATGGAGACGTGTCGTCTTCAGCGATGAGAGTTGCTTCTGCCTTGGTGCCAATGATGGTCGTATGCGTGTTTGGCGCCGTGCAGGTCAGTGCCACAATCAGGACTGCATACGATCGAGGCACACAGGGCCAACACCCGGCATCATGGTGTGGGGAGCGATCTCCTACACTGGCCGTACACCTCTGGTGATCGTCGAGGGGACACTGAATAGTGCTCGGTACATCCAAACCGTCATCGAACCCATCGTTCTACCATTTCTAGACCGGCAAGGGAACTTGCTGTTCCAACAGGACAATGCACGTCCGCATGTATCCCGTGCCACCCAACGTGCTCTAGAAGGTGTAAGTCAACTACCCTGGCCAGCAAGATCTCCGGATGTGTCCCCCATTGAGCATGTTTGGGACTGGATGAAGCGTCGTCTCACGCGGTCTGCACGTCCAGCACGAACGCTGGTCCAACTGAGACGCCAGGTGGAAATGGCATGGCAAGCCGTTCCACAGGACTACATCCAGCATCTCTACGATCGTCTCCATGGGAGAATAGCAGCCTGCATTGCTGCGAAAGGTGGATATACACTGTACTAGTGCCGACATTGTGATGCTCTGTTGCCTGTGTCTATGTGCCTGTAGTTCTGTCAGTGTGATCATGTGATGTATCTGACCCCAGGAATGTGTCAATAAAGTTTCCCCTTCCTGGGACAATGAATTCACGGTGTTCTTATTTCAATTTCCAGGAGTGTATTATTTTATGTGGGGTGAAAACAAAAAGATTCAATGGTGTTTCGGTCACGAAACCAAATTACTCGTAATCACACACTGTTGTGGGGGTTACTGCTTATGAAATGTATGTAAGAACATCATCTTTCTCTCATAAACCTCCCACTACACAGAAACTTTGTATCTTGTAGCCTGCACCCATGACAATAAAACTAAAACATATACGTCACAAACGCTTATATATCTCATGAAATTTCCTTCTCCGAGTTGAACTTCTTGCAATAGATCAGAAACTGCTTCGTTATTAACTTCACAACAACAAGGGAACTATTTTACAGCACAACAGCGACTATATAAAGGCTCTTACACTGCTGTAGGGTGTAAACTGTATTATTACTATTATTATTAATAGTAGTATTATTATAATTAATGGCAGTGGCCAGACACAAAGCATTGGCTTCAACTGACCAGCCAAGTTAAGATTAAGACAGTGACTTTATTAAGCTGAACTTCTAATAAACTACTCATTTAAAATGATAAAAATTAAGACTTAAATAACTACGGATGCCTTGACAATTAAAAAAGAAGGGCACAAAGAAAACCCTAATAAAAGATAAAAATTCGACTGGAATACATAAAATATTTCAAACACTACTACTATGACTGGTAAAGAAACACCCTGACAAACAATAAATGGTGGAAGTCATTATAAACAGCCACGTCTTAATATTAAGATACAGGAGTGCTAGACTTCCACGAGCAAGTGCGAGCGCAGTGCAGCAGAGCCACCTACTTACGGGCTGTGTAGAACAACAGGAAGGTTATGGCGCCTTAACAAACCACTTCACAGTGCGCCAAGTTCCACAGTGCGGAGACCACCCGTTACAAGTACCTTTCTACACGTAGCAGCAACTATGTAACGTGATGCTAAGACCCTACAACGCGACCGTACCTATATCAGTAGCTACTGTGAATAAATAACTTATATTAAATAAAAAACCAGAGCAGTGCACCACTACTAAAGCAACGAGAAACTGGTACACTACTTCTGTGCAAGGCACCAATTAAATCCCGCCTAAGAAGACGGTACAGCGATACTGTAACTAAATCTTTACACCAGTCAACGAAACGAACGCATCACGCTGGCAACGAAAATGCACCTTTCGCAAAACACATTTGATTTTTTGGAAACCTTAGAGCTTCGAACAACTTGGTTCAGAAGCACAACTTCATTCCAGACTACAAGGTCCGCTGCCTCATCGTCGACCCAAAACCAAACGAAATACGCTCTGCAAAATGTATCTCAAGACCGATGCAGAAACGGCTACAAACAAGAAGTCAAAAGCGTAAAGCCGTTTTAGCTTACAGTTGTTCGCAAAGCCGTAATGCTCGGCACCGACGCCCACCAACGTGAACAGTGACAGTGGATAGCAAGCGGCCAAGTAGACACTGAACAACATTTTGGTCACTCTTACTCCTTAATAGAAATACGTCGTAGCGACAGAAAGCAGACTCCTTATTGTTGATATGTGCCGTCAGGTGTTCATATTCTTGTACTAAAGGTGTACAGTTGCGAACTTGTAACTCAGCAATTAAAACGCCCCTAGCCACTTCCACAAGACTGGTGTCACGGTGTGGAACACCCTAGCAAACATTCGGAGCAGATATCACGACTCAACGATGAGATACACAGAACTGGAACTTATTTCTGGTCGACCGACAAGGATATCACAAGGAGCGGCAACTAAATCACATAACACGTGAAATCTTTTACAAACTCAGGGCCACCATATTACATCCACTTCCAACCAAGTACAGTAGAGCGGCACTCCGGCACTGCAAAGCCTCTAGGCAATGCTGTTACTGCGGGACCCGCCGGTCACACACCGAAAAGGGAAACTCCATATCGCAGCCCACTCAGACTTAATGATAAGAGAGCCTGAAGACAGATCAAACATGTAAACAGGAAGAAGGTGCGAGGAGAAGCAAAATAGGAACAGTGAACGGTCCAAGTACAAAAAGTTCAAAGTACAACGGCGTGCAAGAGCCACGGTGTCGATGTAAAATGGTTAATGTCCTAAGCGGGAGAGCCATATTCAAAGCTCCCTCGTGCCAATTAAATTTTTTTCTTTCCCTGTTCATTGTACTCAAATTGGTGTCTGTGTCGTGGTGTAACGTCCTTTTGTAACAGCAAGGTGTAAGGAAGGGACCTTGTAAGTAGGCCATCGGTTAGCCCTAACGTGTATGGCCCGTGCTGTACAATAGTTGCCTCGGTGCCGGTCTTTGATTGAGCCGTATTTCCATACACGCTATACTTCGACATGAGGCGTGGACGCCATGGAAATCAAAGAAATGTGCGACGCCAGTGCTAAGAGCGCACTTAAACGAACACAAAGACGAATTCGACGTGCACAAAGCACAAAACCTCCCACAAAAATCTAACTTCGAATACTCGTAGCACTGTGATGGAATAGAAGTAAGCCACGTCCTATCAGTACAGCGTCGCAAGCAGAACGTCTACCATCAAGCCAGTTACGAGTTTAGGCTACGCTCTCTACAAACTCAAGCCGCTGCTGCTCTCTCGAGCAACGGACGCGTTTCCGTACGTGGCAGTGGTATCGCTTTCACATCTTATCTTTAATTCATTTGTAATAATGTCTTTAATTATACACAGAGTCATCTTCGTTGAGCAGTATATCTATTAGTTAAACATTCAAATGGTTCAAATGGCTCTAAGCACTATGGGACTTAATATCTGAGTTCATCAGTCCCCTAGACTTGTTGTTGTTGTTGTTGTTGTGGTCGTCAGTACTGAGACTGGTTTGATGCAGCTCTCCAGGCTACTCTATCCTGTACAAGCTTATTCACCTCCCAGTAGTGGCCAAGCGGTTCTAGGCGCTACAGTCTGACACCGCGCGACCGCTACGGTCGCAGGTTCGAATCCTCAGATCTTAAGTCCCATAGAGCTCAGAGGCATTTGAACCATCTCCCAGTATTTATTGCAACCTACATCCTTCTGAATCAGCTTAGAGTATTGGTCTCTTGGTCTCCCTCTACGTTTTTTACCCTCCACGTGCCCTCCAATGCTAAATTTGTGATTCCTTGATGCCTCAGAACCTGTCCTACCAACCGGTCCCTTCTTCTTGTTAAGTTGTGCCACAAACTCCCCTTCTCCCCAATTCTGTTCAATACCTCCTCATTAGTTATGTGATCTACCTATCTAATCTTCAGCATTCTTCTGTAGCACAACATTTCGAAAGCTTCTATTCTCTTCTTGTCCAAAGTATTTATCGCCCATGATCCATTTCCATACAAATACTTGCAGAAATGACTTCCTGACACCTAAATCTATACTCGATGTTAACAAATTTTTCTTCTTCAGGAACGCTTTCCTTGCCATTGCCAGTCTACATTTCATATCCCCTCTACTTCGACCATCATCAGTTACTTTACTCCCCAAATAGCAAAACTCATTTACTACTTTAAGTGTCTCATTTCCTAATCTAATTCCCTCAGCATCCCCCGACTTATTTCGATTACATTTCATTATCCTCGTTTTGCTTTTGTCGATGTTCATCTTATATCCTACTTTCAAGACACTGTCCATTCCGTTAAACTGCTCATCCAAGTCCTTTGCTGTCTCTGACAGAATTACTATGTCATCGGCGAAGATCAACATTTTTACTTCTTCTCCATGGATTTTAATATCTACTCCGAATTTTTCTTTTGTTTCCTTTACTGCTTGCTCAATATACAGATTGAATAACATCGGGGAGAGGCTACAACTCTCTCTCACTCCCTTCCCAAGCACAGCTTCCCTTTTGTGCCCCTCGACTATTATAACTGCAATCTGGTTTCTGTAAAAATTGTAAATAGCCTTTCGCTCCCTATATTTTACCCCTTCCACCTTCAGAATTTGAAATAGAGTATTCCAGTCAACATTTTCATAAGATTTGTCTAAGTCTACAAGTGCTATAAACGTAGGATTTCCTTTCCTTAATCTATTTTCTAAGATAAGTCGTAGGGTCAGTATTGCCTCACGTGTTGAAACATTTCTACGGAATCCAAACTGATCTTCCCCGAGGTCGGCTTCTACCAGTTTTTCCATTCGTCTGTAAGGAATTCGCGTTAGTACTTTGCAGCCGTGACTTATTAAACTGATAGTTCGGTAATTTTCACATCTGTCATCACCTGCTTTCTTTGGAATTGGAATTATTATATTCTTCTTGAAGTCTGATGGAATTTCACCTGTCTCATACATCTTGCTCACCAGCTGGTAGAGTTTTGTCAAGACTTGCTTTCCCAATGCCTCCAGTTATGTTGTCTACTCACGGGGCCTTGTTTCGACTCAGGCCTTTCAGTGCTCTGTCAAACTCTTCACACAGTATCGTATCTCCGATTTCATCTTCATCTACATCCTGTCAGCATCATGTTGATACTTCTTCATTTTCAGAAACACGTCCAAAGTCATAGTTAATGTGCAACTTATTTCCTCTCTACTTTAGGCTATCATCAGTTATGTTTCCTATCTGCATTTTATTTCCTATCTACTTATGCTGTCATCAGTTATTTTGCTGTCCAAATGGCAGAACTCATTTACTACTTTTAGTGTCTTATTTCCTAAACTAAATCCTGATGCATCTGTATACTGAGCAAGCAGTAAAGGAAACAGAAGAAAAATTTTGTGTAAGAATTAAAGTCGAGAGGGAAAAAATAAAAAGTTTGAGGCTTCCGATGACATCGCAATTCTGTTACAGATGGCAAATGTCTTGGAAGAGCTGTTTAATGGAATGGCCAGAGTCCTGAAAGGAAGATATAAGATGGACACCAACAAAAGGAAAGTGAAGATAATGGAATGCAGTCGAAATAAATCAGGTGGTGCTGAGGAAATTAGATTAGGAAATGAGACACATAAAGCAGTAGATGAGTTTCACTGTTTGGGCAGCAAAATAACAGATGATGGTCGAGTTAGAGTGTACATAAAACGTAGACTCGCAATAACAAGAGAAATATTTCCGAAGAAGAGATGTTTGTTAACGTCAAATGTAGATCTAAGTGATATGAAGTCTTTTCTGAGGTTATTAGCCTGGAGTGTAGCCATATTTAGGAGTGAAACATGGACGATAAATAGCTTAGACAAGAAGAGGACAGAGGCTTTTGAAATCTGGTGTTACAAAAGAGTGCCGAAGATGAGATGAGTAGATCACGTAGCTAATAAGGATGTACTGAGTAGAACTGGGGATAAATTTGGGGCAAAACATGACTAGAAAATGGGCCCGATTTGTAAGATACATTCTGAGACATCAAGGGATCACCAATTTAGTACTGGAGGGAAGCGTGGAGGGTAAAAATTGCGGAGATCAAGAGATGAGTACAGTAAGCAATTCAGAAGGATGTAGCTTGCAGTAGCTACTCGGAGGTGAAGAGGCTTGCACAGGATAGAGTGAGATGGAGAGCTGCGTCAAACTAGTCTTCGGACTGAAGAACATTACAACAGCCGATTTAGTTCAACTGCATTCCGTTACCCTTGTTTGGTTTTCTTCCTGTTTCGAGTTTAGGCTACGCTCTCTACAAACTCAAGCCGCTGCTGCTCTCTCGAGCAACGGACGCGTTTCCGTACGTGGCAGTGGTATCGCTTTCACATCTTAACTTTAATTCATTTGTAATAATGTCTTTAATTATACACAGAGTCATCTTCGTTGAGCAGTATATCTATTAGTTAAACATTCAAATGGTTCAAATGGCTCTAAGCACTATGGGACTTAATATCTGAGTTCATCAGTCCCCTAGACTTGTTGTTGTTGTTGTTGTTGTGGTCGTCAGTACTGAGACTGGTTTGATGCAGCTCTCCAGGCTACTCTATCCTGTACAAGCTTATTCACCTCCCAGTAGTGGCCAAGCGGTTCTAGGCGCTACAGTCTGACACCGCGCGACCGCTACGGTCGCAGGTTCGAATCCTCAGATCTTAAGTCCCATAGAGCTCAGAGGCATTTGAACCATCTCCCAGTATTTATTGCAACCTACATCCTTCTGAATCAGCTTAGAGTATTGGTCTCTTGGTCTCCCTCTACGTTTTTTACCCTCCACGTGCCCTCCAATGCTAAATTTGTGATTCCTTGATGCCTCAGAACCTGTCCTACCAACCGGTCCCTTCTTCTTGTTAAGTTGTGCCACAAACTCCCCTTCTCCCCAATTCTGTTCAATACCTCCTCATTAGTTATGTGATCTACCTATCTAATCTTCAGCATTCTTCTGTAGCACAACATTTCGAAAGCTTCTATTCTCTTCTTGTCCAAAGTATTTATCGCCCATGATCCATTTCCATACAAATACTTGCAGAAATGACTTCCTGACACCTAAATCTATACTCGATGTTAACAAATTTTTCTTCTTCAGGAACGCTTTCCTTGCCATTGCCAGTCTACATTTCATATCCCCTCTACTTCGACCATCATCAGTTACTTTACTCCCCAAATAGCAAAACTCATTTACTACTTTAAGTGTCTCATTTCCTAATCTAATTCCCTCAGCATCCCCCGACTTATTTCGATTACATTTCATTATCCTCGTTTTGCTTTTGTCGATGTTCATCTTATATCCTACTTTCAAGACACTGTCCATTCCGTTAAACTGCTCATCCAAGTCCTTTGCTGTCTCTGACAGAATTACTATGTCATCGGCGAAGATCAACATTTTTACTTCTTCTCCATGGATTTTAATATCTACTCCGAATTTTTCTTTTGTTTCCTTTACTGCTTGCTCAATATACAGATTGAATAACATCGGGGAGAGGCTACAACTCTCTCTCACTCCCTTCCCAAGCACAGCTTCCCTTTTGTGCCCCTCGACTATTATAACTGCAATCTGGTTTCTGTAAAAATTGTAAATAGCCTTTCGCTCCCTATATTTTACCCCTTCCACCTTCAGAATTTGAAATAGAGTATTCCAGTCAACATTTTCATAAGATTTGTCTAAGTCTACAAGTGCTATAAACGTAGGATTTCCTTTCCTTAATCTATTTTCTAAGATAAGTCGTAGGGTCAGTATTGCCTCACGTGTTGAAACATTTCTACGGAATCCAAACTGATCTTCCCCGAGGTCGGCTTCTACCAGTTTTTCCATTCGTCTGTAAGGAATTCGCGTTAGTACTTTGCAGCCGTGACTTATTAAACTGATAGTTCGGTAATTTTCACATCTGTCATCACCTGCTTTCTTTGGAATTGGAATTATTATATTCTTCTTGAAGTCTGATGGAATTTCACCTGTCTCATACATCTTGCTCACCAGCTGGTAGAGTTTTGTCAAGACTTGCTTTCCCAATGCCTCCAGTTATGTTGTCTACTCACGGGGCCTTGTTTCGACTCAGGCCTTTCAGTGCTCTGTCAAACTCTTCACACAGTATCGTATCTCCGATTTCATCTTCATCTACATCCTGTCAGCATCATGTTGATACTTCTTCATTTTCAGAAACACGTCCAAAGTCATAGTTAATGTGCAACTTATTTCCTCTCTACTTTAGGCTATCATCAGTTATGTTTCCTATCTGCATTTTATTTCCTATCTACTTATGCTGTCATCAGTTATTTTGCTGTCCAAATGGCAGAACTCATTTACTACTTTTAGTGTCTTATTTCCTAAACTAAATCCTGATGCATCTGTATACTGAGCAAGCAGTAAAGGAAACAGAAGAAAAATTTTGTGTAAGAATTAAAGTCGAGAGGGAAAAAATAAAAAGTTTGAGGCTTCCGATGACATCGCAATTCTGTTACAGATGGCAAATGTCTTGGAAGAGCTGTTTAATGGAATGGCCAGAGTCCTGAAAGGAAGATATAAGATGGACACCAACAAAAGGAAAGTGAAGATAATGGAATGCAGTCGAAATAAATCAGGTGGTGCTGAGGAAATTAGATTAGGAAATGAGACACATAAAGCAGTAGATGAGTTTCACTGTTTGGGCAGCAAAATAACAGATGATGGTCGAGTTAGAGTGTACATAAAACGTAGACTCGCAATAACAAGAGAAATATTTCCGAAGAAGAGATGTTTGTTAACGTCAAATGTAGATCTAAGTGATATGAAGTCTTTTCTGAGGTTATTAGCCTGGAGTGTAGCCATATTTAGGAGTGAAACATGGACGATAAATAGCTTAGACAAGAAGAGGACAGAGGCTTTTGAAATCTGGTGTTACAAAAGAGTGCCGAAGATGAGATGAGTAGATCACGTAGCTAATAAGGATGTACTGAGTAGAACTGGGGATAAATTTGGGGCAAAACATGACTAGAAAATGGGCCCGATTTGTAAGATACATTCTGAGACATCAAGGGATCACCAATTTAGTACTGGAGGGAAGCGTGGAGGGTAAAAATTGCGGAGATCAAGAGATGAGTACAGTAAGCAATTCAGAAGGATGTAGCTTGCAGTAGCTACTCGGAGGTGAAGAGGCTTGCACAGGATAGAGTGAGATGGAGAGCTGCGTCAAACTAGTCTTCGGACTGAAGAACATTACAACAGCCGATTTAGTTCAACTGCATTCCGTTACCCTTGTTTGGTTTTCTTCCTGTTCATTGATAACCCGTTTCAGAATCATTAGGGAGCAATACGCGGGATCATGTGGGTATCTTCGCTTGTGGAACGTCTTTGTGTTTCTTTATTTAGATACAGTTTCTAAGGCGTCTCGGTGGGTGAAGCTCCGGCATTACTTCAAGCAGGATTAAAGGGTGTGCGCAGCTCAAACTTGAGCCAGGTTATCAGCACCAACCAACAAGAAGTCGCTGTCTCTAGTTTCGTTCGTTGCTACTCTTGTTGTGCTAGGGGGCACTCCCGTACGCTTTGCATCCACGCCCGTTTTTCTACTTAGTTTGCTTGTGTCGTCGAGACTCTCTTCTGTGTGCGTGTTCATCATTGCTTGTGTGTCATCGTTTCCCTTTCGCCGTCCGTCGTATTCAGTTGCCTCCCCATCGCTGCAGCCCTCTCCGCCGCCCCCGCCTCCACCGCAACAGCAGTAGCAGCCACCTCTCCACCCCCTTCGTCACCGTCCCAGCAACCGTCGCTGTCGCTTGTCACCGCCGCCACTGCCACAGTCCCCTCGCCATAGCCACCTCAATCTTCATGGCTGCTCCAATCCTCATCTGCTGTCATCACGTCACACGGGACGCCGCAGTCGCCATCCCTCGCAATCCCAGTGACCCAGTGCTACCGGCAGTTATCGTCGCTCTTTTGTCCCCTGCTTCCTTTGTTCCACAATGGATACTCCAGCACCTGCGTTATTTACACCAGCTCTGAGCATTATCACTATTTTCTGTGGTCGACCATCCTGCGTTCCCATGTTCACCATCCCCTTCCAGCAGCAGTGTCCCCAACTCCAGTCGCTTTCTTTGCCTACCCTGTCCTTCCCACAACCTCTTCCACATCTTCTACCACATTCTTTACCTATTCCCCACTTTCTTTGCCTATCTACCATTTCCAACTTTTCCCGCACCAGTCACCTTCCCTGCAGCTCCTGCCAAAATAACAACTCACCATGCTACTGCTACAGTGCCTGAAATCACGTTACCACCAACCTGTAACGGAAACTACTCGAGCCTACTGCAAAAACCTGCACCAAGCGACATCCTGCTTCCTACTTTTCCCCACCCTCACCCCACCTAACAATCACCAAAAACCCCACGACCACAGACTGTAATCCTAGCACAGGAATCAAAACACCACAAACAAATCCTGATCCTACTGAACATATGGTCACTGTTCCTGCACTTTCTACCCCAGCTCTTTCCACTTTCGTTCTCTCCATTCCTGACCCCAAATTCGTAAATACCAAATCTCTCAGTCTAGAAATGCAGAAATAAACCCTTCACTTTGCCATCACTCAAATCATCCCCTGCATAAAGTCTCATCAAAACCCATGAATCCGAACTTCCACTCTGACCTCCTCCACAACATCCCACGTCTTACCTTTGGCCCTCAGGCCTCCCTCACTACTTCCACATCCAAACCACCCAGCCTCCTAGCTACCCGTCCGCCAACCCCACCTTCACTGCCATGATGAAAATTGTCACTTAAATGGTGGCAGGGAAACTGCTTTCCCAAACTGAATTCCAATCCTGTTCCATACATCCATAAAGCCCATTGCATCTAAAATGACTCAGGCCTCATCTAAAATGGCTCAAATGGCTCTAAGCACTACAGGACTTAACATCAGAGGTCATCAGTCCCCTAGACTTAGAACTACTTAAAACCAAATAACCGAAGGACTACACACACATCCCTGCCCAAGGCTGGATTAGAATCTGCAACCATAGCAGTAGCGTGGTTCCAGACTGAAGTGCCTTGAACCGCTCGGGCACAGCGGCCTTCCTCTGGTCCCACCTACCTCATGCGAGTCTTCACAGTCTGTCCCCCACCCCTCCCCATGGGTTACCTCCTCACAGACAGAGTCCTGCTTCACAACTGGCAGCATAACGTGTAACCTTCCAAATCCCACCCCTCTTCCAGTCCTACCATGCCAAAAATTCCTTGTTTATAACGACCACTGATTGTAAGACTCCCCACATCTGCCCTCACTTAAAGACTCCCACTCTCTCAAACGCTGTTTCAGCCTTGCCTCCTATCTGTAATGGCTTCAGTAATGCCCTCCCTACCCACTCCATGAAGTGTGAGTTTAAACCTCCACTCATCAAAGCAGAATTAACAGTACCCATCCATCCTATTGATCACCGTATCCATGCAAATAATTTACTCTGCATGGTTCCCACTGCCAAAGACATCAGCAGGCTCCCACCCACCACTGCCCTCCTAAATATCCATCTCTTCCAACAACTGCATGCCCTATAAAATGTTTCTCTGGCTGCTCTCCTTGTTTTCTACCTCAACACCCAGGCCCCCAACTCATGAAATCAAGTCCACTTCATTTTCATACCCCTCCAAACCCTCATTTAAACCTCTCCATCCTCTACCCACGCAACACACTCCATAAACTCCCATCATGGTGTGACAGCTATACATTATCATACATTACAACATCCACTACCTACCCACAAACAAGCCCCTTCTCATGCATACCCCGTCCCCACACAATTCCAATACATTCATCCTTAATGAAGTATTCCTCAAACTATATCACGACATCCGAGTTCCTCACTATACTTTTCGCCATACAGATAATCCCTTTCCTTGGGCTGAGGGGGTAGTTGCAACTGGCCAACGCAAAAACTTTCCTCCTCTGCCACAAACCTTTCTCAGCACTCCCACTGAACACTTTATCCTTAGCCTCTTCTTCGAAACCGTAACTGTTACCTGTGCTAGTGTCTACATCCAGCCTAATAATCCCATCCCGACCTCCTCCACCCCAAAAGCCTCAACCACGTCTACTGTACCTTTTCCACCTATGTTATTTTCACTTACCTCAGCATCCATTATAGTTCCCCTGCAGAACTTTAGCTGTACCATCAGTTTACTGACTCTCTCTAAGGTGACATTGTCCCTGTTGTACAGCACAACCATTCTGAAAGCAACACCACTTGTCATTCCTGAATCTCACCACCTTCTCACTGCATAAGTCCCTGATCTATTTATAAATGACCACCTACATGTTCTCGCCATCATCTCCTTTTCAACCTCATCCCAATGCACACCATCCCACTCTCCATCCAAAAGTTATCCATGACAACTCTCATATCCTCTGGTACGACTACTGGGCATCTGTAGATACCAAGACTCGAAGCCACTCCCTGACCTTCCAGCAACCTGATGATGTCTTCAGTGGCACAGCCTTCCTACAGCAAACTGTGTCAGACGTAACATCCACCCATACCTCTAACAGAGTCATATATCCTCATTGCCCTCTCTCCCCCCTCAGGTCCTACACCTTCTCAGAGAATCCTGCCACGTTCTTATGGGCTCATGACTGGCATACCGTCATTCACCATCAGCAAATACAGAGACACATCAGGAACTTACTAAACGCTAAAACACGCCAGGACTGGTACCAAGCCTTCACGATAAACACTCCTTATTAACTGTTAAAAGTTCTGGAAAGCATTCCATCGACTCCCTGATAGTAACCATACCAAACTACCTCATCCTCTACAACAACCACCAATTACCTGGCAACCAGAGCAAAGCTAACCAGTTTGCATCCTATGTCTACAACATCTTCTTCATCCCTGATGAGCCTCCTTTTGATTACTTCCTCTTCCCTATCATCTATGAACTTACCAATACTGAATGCCTTAACCCAAGCTACCAGCTTCCAGTATTTGGACAACACACTATAAAAAGAATTAAATACACCAATAATCGCACACATAATAAAACAGATACTTCACAGCGAATCCAACACATCACCTGGTCATGACTACATCATCTATTGGCACCTTAAAGAATACCCCCTATCCTTTCTTGTACCCTTGCACCCATTTACACCACTATCCACTCCCGAGCTGTGGAAAACCTCCAGAATCCTACTTTTCGTTAAATCACTGCAGCCCCTTACTAATACCTCTTCCTACCAACATATGTGCTTCACCTCAAATGTTCAAAAAGGTCTTCGGTTCCATACTCCCTCGACATCTTCATCAACACTTGAACCAACACCAACTACTTCACATTAACCACTGTGGCTTCTGTCTCACCTTCTCTTCAGCTGACCAGCCGCTGAATCTCACCCAACCCATGACCCACCTGCTTCACACGTAAATCCGCCATTTTTTAACACTTTGGAAGATTACTATCAACAGCCATCAGTGATGTATAAAATGAACGTTTGAGCACAACCTGGTCTTATTTTAAACCCAAAAATCGACCGGTTTCAGTCACATACCATCTTCACAGACTAGGGTTAAAACAGTTTAAGCCACATCGCATTTGTCATTACTTAAATAATGGCCATGTCTCATTTGTAGACCTTGTCATGAATTCCAATATACGATACTAGGAATTTTAGAAGCAAACATACTAATAACAAGCGCAAACGCAAAGCTGTACTGGTGGTTCTCTTAAGAGATTCTGTGTACTCTACATTTGTTTCAGCTCCCCCTGTTAGTCTCAGTTTTTCAACAATCGATAATTCCTTATCAGACCAACCTCCCAATTCCGTAAGTCTTCCACAAAGGTCTGCACACCCTCAGTTGCCTTTCCCGAAAAAGCAGCAATTAGGCAACTTGAGGCTGACAAATCTACACACCATTGCGACAATCGCCGTTCTACCGACCCATGGAGTTCTGTATTATCCGTTGTTAATTGTACTACCTTTTCGAACAATATGCGCACCTCTTCTGTTTCTGACGCACCTAGTGTTTCTGATTCTGTCAAAGCTTTGTCCTCAACAACACTTATTTTGGGAACTAACACTCACAAGATCAGAAAGCTGAATACATTAATTCTTACATATAATCATGAGCCATGTCGGCTGTCAGCACTTTCTAGCCATATGCTCCTAACGAGTACATGTATTGGTTTTACTGGTACTGATTCTGTACATCGTGTTGAATGGCCCCCAAACTACACTGTACACATCTAACAGGCACTAACCAATCTTGATTTCCATTATTTCTAAAAACAGATAAACCATTGGTTCTCTATTTGCAATAAAATCTATTTGACAAAATGCACACCATAAAATTTTTTCTCCATAGTCAAAATACAATCAAAATTTTTTGGACTCAGCATTACGTAGGCTGTAGGTTTTGATGTTGCTCTAAGGCGGTGACGTCATTGATCTGACACTAGTGTTAGATGACCCATGGATTGCAACTGTGGAGGCTGGAATGTGATGTCAGGACGACAGTATATTTGCTTAATTAACTTCTTTATTCTAGCCCTCAGTAGTAGTACATCTACATCTACATCTACATGACTACTCTGCAATTCACATTTAAGTGCTTGGCAGAGGGTTCATCGAACCACAATCATACTATCTCTCTACTATTCCACTCCCGAACAGCGAGCGGGAAAAACGAACACCTAAACCTTTCTGTTCGAGCTCTGATTTCTCTTATTTTATTTTGATGATCATTCGTACCTATGTAGGTTGGGCTCAACAAAATATTTTCGCATTCGGAAGAGAAAGTTGGTGACTGAAATTTCGTAAAAAGGTCTCGCCGCGACGAAAAACGTCTATGCTGTAATGACTTCCATCCCAACTCGTGTATCATATCTGCCACACTCTCTCGCCTATAACGTGATAATACAAAACGAGCTGCCCTTTTTTGCACCCTTTCGATGTCCTCCGTCAATCCCACCTGGTAAGGATCCCACACCGCGCAGCAATATTCTAACAGAGGACGAACGAGTGTAGCGTAAGCTGTCTCTTTAGTGGACTTGTTGCATCTTCTAAGTGTCCTGCCAATGAAACGCAACCTTTGGCTCGCCTTCCCGACAATATTATCTATGTGGTCCTTCCAACTGAAGTTGTTCGTAATTTTAACACCCAGGTACTTAGTTGAATTGACAGCCTTGAGAATTGTACTATTTATCGAGTAATCGAATTCCAACGGATTTCTTTTGGAAATCATGTGGATCATCTCACACTTTTCGTTATTTAGCGTCAACTGCCACCTGACACACCATACAGCAATCTTTTCTAAATCGCTTTGCAACTGATACTGGTTTTCGGATGACCTTACTAGACGGTAAATTACAGCATCGTCTGCGAACAATCTAAGAGAACTGCTCAGATTGTCACCCAGGTCATTTATATAGATCAGGAACAGCAGAGGTCCCAGAACGCTTCCCTGGGGAACACCTGATATCACTTCAGTTTTACTCGATGATTTGCTGTCTATTACTACGAACTGCGACCTTCCTGACAGAAATCACGAATCCAGTCGCACAACTGAGACGATACCCCATAGCTCCGCAGCTTGATTAGAAGTCGCTTGTGAGGAACGGTGTCAAAAGCTTTCTGGAAATCTAGAAATACGGAATCAACTTGAGATCCCCTGTAGTACACCAGGAACAGCTTCGTGGAGGATTCCAGTTGCTTTTCATGCGAAACAACAGATGCCTGGCAATGGTGATAGCGCAAAGAGTGGGCCTGGGCATGGCATCACTTGAATGCTGCTGTCAGCTATATCTTCAGCTTCGAACATGGTCAGAGTGCAGCCGTGCAGCTGCAAATGCCACATGAGCGGCCGTGACCTCCCTCCAGTGAGTGGGTGGCTCTCTGGCCCCGCAACGGCTGGTTTTGTGCCTCTGGGCAGCCTGCCATGTACCGTGGTCGAACAGCAGACCCCATACTGCATTCAGGGATGTCGTACTGGGTGTCGCGGTCTCATGGTGTAAGCTGTGATACTGAGAAGAGCATATTTTAGTACACGAATGGCTTATACCCTTCAGACTGTGCCCGTTTAGGGCTTAAGATATATACTCTAAACATTTCTGTGGTGGCAAGTGAGAAAAGGGTTCCATCTTTCCGCCAGTATATTGCAATGCTGGTTGTTGCTATACGTCACCCAGCTGGCTCTGCTTTGCATAGCCTCTCGGCTGTGTTTTGCTTCCCAAAGCATTACATTGTTACCTGCCTGCAGCTGGCTCTGTTGCAACTCACTTCCACTATGGTATACTTTTGACCGAATACGTTCTATATGCTACACCTGTATTTCTTCCGGCACACCACACCAACAAAACTTTTACAACAGATTTATCTTGACGTCTCATCACTTAAATAAATAGAAATTCGTATAAAAATTGTATAATTTTGAGAAAATTGTGTAAGACAAAAATTGCAGATATTTTGTAGTGTAGATAATAAATATAGACTCAACTACGGGGATAAATATTAGAAAGCCATTTCATTTTTCACCTTCAAAAAACTTTTCAATCAATGTAAATATCTCCACTATACCTTTCTTGTTTTTTGTCTCATTTCGTTTTTTATTGTCTGTTGGCTCAAGAGGAGGTCACCAGTATTTCAGAAAGCTCTCCCCCAGCCCATATGGGGCATGGGGGATGAAATAAAAATAAAGAAAAAACTATCAAACTTGACGTCTGTCTGATGGAGCTGAATCTCTGGGTTTTTAGTCTCACTGAATCAGAGTCTCAGTTTGCTAACAGTGGATGTCTACTTGCTGTGTTTGAATGGCGGTTGTTCATTGTGAGGAGTGTGCCTGCGCTTACTGGAGATTCGTCACTTACATCTGCCTCTGCAGTAGTGGGTCGTATTCTGGACTTGGTGCATGTGATCACATACACTTCCTTAATCCTCCTGGGCCTCACACAGGGTTAATGGCTAGCATCACCTCTTCTGTGAGGTAAGGTGGCCGCCGTACTTCGTGAAAACCCTCATGCTTTGCTATTTGTTACAGAATTCCGTTTCATAATCGTGTCGTTAGCTGACATGGCTTGTATCGTTGGCAATTGTTTTGTCCTAAGCCCTTAATATGGGTCAACAACCCGGTCTTAAGGACGTATCCGAGTTAAACGTTCATTTGATTGTGAGATGGCATCGATTTTACTTTGTCTTTGGTTTTCACTAGACTGCTGGTGCATGTTTTCTAGGATCAAGTGTCGTTAATTTTTTTACTGTCTGATAATCTTCATATAAAAAAATTGTCTGTAGTGCGCTACTGGTAAGTGTATTTTCTAGGTTTAGGTGTGACTGAAAATATTTCACTGTCTGTTAACCACGATTAAGAAAGCTTCGCCTTTAACTGCACTACTGTTGTGTGTACTTCCTAGCTTTAGATATATTTAACATTTTTCATCCTCAGTTATTTGTGATATAGACAGATCTGCCTCTACCGTCACTATTGCTTCGTGTATGCAAAGGTTCAGATATCTTTAACATTTTTCATTCTTAGTTAAGATTAAAAGCACCGAGTGATATTTGCTATTTATGTATTACCTACATTTAATGCCACTCATGTGCATATGTTTTGGAGACTCTTAAAGAAGTTGCATTTTCTGCTATCTTCAAGCTTTTTCTCATGTTTAAATTGTGTTAACATTTTTATCATTGATTTACAACTATCCAAAACAGTTTTTAGTCTCGATGATTTTCTAACGTTTATAGGTTTCAAAGGTTTAGCTTTGTTTTGACCACAAAGAGGAATTCTGTGTACTATTATAGAAACAGTATTTGAGCTTTCCTGTGAACGTAATTTCACTTAATTTTTTTCATTTTTTATTTACCAAGCTTGATCTGATTAGGGCTAACAGGCCCCCCTCACACGTAAGGCTAGGATTTCACACATACATTATCTGTTAAATCATAGTTGCTCAGAAATAACAATTTTGATATTACAAGTGTATTAAAACGACCTAACTGTTTGAAGTAACATTGTGTGACCAGTACGCTGACAACAAAGTAACAGAGTTAATACTGTAATTACTTAATTAGCCTTGGTTTCCAGGCTTCATAGGAAACGCTTGTGGTTAGGTGGTTGAAGATACCTGCTACTGTGGGCAATAGTGGACCAATAATAAGCTTCATTATTAGCACTGTGATGTAATTGTGTCCAGTAGATTTTGATCTGATATGCATGATGTCTTTTTTGATGGTGTTTTCAAGTAACATCCTTTATATTGCATTTTTCGTCGCTACAATCTTTTAGTCTCATGAAGTAATCAATAAGTTTCTGTTTCGTTTCTGCTTCAATTGTCGTTGTATGTAATGTGAAGTAACGCCTAAGTTCATTTGCTGGGACAATGTGATGAGCTGAAGCCTTTACTTTGCCTTTGCCGAGATCACACAGGTTCGTAACTCTTTAAGTTAAGTTAGCCTCTGTGACAGATAAGTATTGCTCATATATTAGAAGAATTATTTTGTCTATGCTTGGCCCCTTCTCAGTCCCAGATTCCAGCTCCCTACCATTCCAAGTAACCATTCCATTTAAGTGGTCTTCCAAAACCTTGGCCCTTTCTGCCACACTCACGATACCATCAACGAGCCTCACAGTTTTTATTTCTTCTCCTTGAACCTTAGTTCGCCCTCCAAATTTCTGCTGGATTTTCCTTACTGTTCGCTTAGTTTAGAGACTGAATAATATCTCGGACTGGGTAGAAGCTTGTCGTACTCTCTTCTCAGCTACTGACTGCCTTTCACGTACCACGACTGTTTGTCGTTAGATTTGAATAGATTAGTTTTTCGTTCCATAGATCCGTACATGTGGAACATGTCAAATGATCTTTTTTTTTTTTTTTAAACCTGAGATAACAATACTTATAGTATGAATATATAAAATACATCCTTTGTTTCTATTAAAAATTCGTCAATGTATAGAAGGAGTTGGCCACTAGTAAGTCTTTCAGGCTCCTTTTAAACTGATCTTTATTTGTAAGTAAATTTGTTATGTTTGCTGGCAAATTATTTAAGATGAGTGTTCCTGAGTAGTAGACCCCTTTTGAATTAAAGTAAGTGCTTTTCAGTCCTTGTGCAGATCATTTTTGTTCCTGGTATTGTATGTATGAACTGAGCTGTTTGTTGGAAAAAGAGGTATATTATTTAGGACAAATTTCATTAAGGAGTGAATACACTGAGAGGCAGTAGTTAGTATACCCAGTTTTTTGAAGAGGTTTCTACAGGACACCCGTGAATTTATTCCACAAATGATATGTATTACACGCTTTTGGACTCTGAAAACTTTTGTTTGACTTGAAGAGCTACCCCAAAATATTATATCATATGGCATTATGGAATGAAAGATGGCAAAGTATGCAAGGTTTTTCATGTCTGCTAACACTCGAATTGCAAATACAGATTTGTTAAGGCATTTCTGCAGTTCTGTGAAGTGCTCCTCCCAACTGAATTTATTGTCAAGTTGTAATCCCAGGAATTTAAGACTGTCAACCCCTTCTACCTGCTCTTCTTCATACTTTATGTGTATGCTCGGTGGAAACCTCTTACAGGTTCTGAATTGCATATAGTGAGTCTTCGAAGTTTAATGTCAGTGAGTTGGCTTTAAATAATTTATTAATATCCATGAAAATATCATTAGCAGATCTTTCCAGAACTAGACTCGACATGCTATTTATTGCAATACTTGTGTCATCTGCAAACAAAACGAACTCTACTTCTGGCAGTGTAACTGATGAGAGATCATTAATGTACACAAGAAAAAGCAATGACCCTAAGATGGATCTTCGTGGGACACCACATGTAATTTCTTCTCATTCTGATGATGACTGATGACTTAATTGACTAGTCCCTTGCACTGACACCCTTTGTTTCCCGTTAGCAAGGTATGACTTCAATCATTTTGCAACACTGCCCTTGACACCATAGAATTCTAATTTATTTAAAAGGTTGTTGTGGTTCACACAATCGAATGCCTTTGACAAATCACAGAAAATACCTGCTGCTTATAACTTGTTATTTAATAAATTAAGTACATTTTCACTGTACGTGTAAATAGCCTTCTCGATATCAGAACCATTCAGAAATCCAAACTGGATAATATGTTATTTGGGGTCAGATGGTTGAGAAGCTGCCTGTACATTACTTTTTTTAAAATTTTTGAGAATTCTGGCAAAAGTGAAATCGTTCTATAGTTTGATGGTATCTCTTTATCCCCTCTCTTGAACAGAGACTTAACTTCTGCAAATTTTAGCCAGTCAGGAAATGTCCCAGTTATAATTGACTGGTTACATAAGTAACCATACTCACAAGAACATGCCTTAATTAACTTTGTTGACATTTCATTATAACCACTAAAGTGCTTTGTTTTTAAAGATTTTACTATGGAAGTTATTTCTTTTGGTGAAGTGAGTGACATATTCATATACCTTAAGCTATTTATAAAGGCTAGTTTCAGATATTCAAGGGCATTATTTACTGATTCTGACAGTCCCATTCTATCAGTAATATAAATTACTTGTTAAATAGATTTGCCACACTATGCCCACCAGTTACTAATGTGTCCTCTACCCTTTGTGCTATTTGCTCCTGTTCCTGTCTGGTTATACCTGTCTCCTCTTTCACTATATCTCATATTGTTTTTATTTTGTTCCCTGACATTGCTACCTCCTTGTCATAGTGAATTTGTTCAACTGTTTGAATTACATTTTGAATATTTTACAGTATTCCTTCTCTTTAGCTAAATCATCAGCATTGGAGCTATTCTTGGTCGACAGATATATTGTCCTTTTTGTCTTACAAGAAATCTTTATTCGTTGTTTAATCCATGGTTTTATTATAGACTTCTGTTTAATTTGAGTAACTTTTAGAGGAAAACAGTTTTCAAACATGGTACTGACATTGTTCATGAATGTGTTATATTTTTCATTCATGTCATGAGCACCATAAACATTTTTGCAGTTCATATCTGTGAGCAGTTTTTTAAAACACTCAATTTTTGGTTGACTGACTACTCTCCTGTACTCAGATTTAGCAGTCTTGATAATCTGCTTCGAATTTACATCTAAAACAAGGAGCTGCATATCATGATCTGATAGGCCATTTATAACAGGTTTTTTAATATGGTTTTGTTCACTTGATTTGTCTATAAAAATGTTATCAATGGCTGTCCTTGACGATTTAGTGATCCTAGTTGGACAGTTTACAGTGTGAGTTAGATTGAAAGACAACATTACTAACTGCAGTGAAAGTTTACTGAAAGATTGCTTAGAAAATCAGTATTAAAGTCACCAGCAATCAAAATTTCTTTGTTTCTTCCTGTTAAATAACCCAAAACAGCTTCTAGGTGATTTATGAATAGATTATAATTTCGTGCAGGTGCTCGGTAAATAGTTACTATTATATAGGATGTGTTGTGGAACTCTACTTCTGTTGCACATGCTTCTAGATGCTGCTCTAAACAGAATTTATTAATGTAAATGTTCTTGAATTTATGGCAGTTTTTAATAAATGTGGCAACCCCTCCTCCGACCATATCTACTCTGCAGAAGTAGGAAGCTAGCTTAAATCCTGAAATGTCTAACATATCTATACCAGGGGTTCAGAGAGGCAGATTATGTCAATTTGGTTAGATTAATTCATTTCATCGATACATATGAGTAGTTCATCAACTTTATTTCTGAGTCCTGGAAATGTTCTAGTGTAATAAAGATAACTGATGCTGAATACTAATTGGATTATAACTGCTTTGGCGAAGATGAATTGGCTGTTTCTGATTACTTTCTGTTAAACATTGTTCAAATGGAGGCTGTATGCTAAAATCTGACTCCTGTTCATCTGTTTCCTCTGACTGAGTGTGTCTGCCATTCTCTCTTAAAACTCGTTTTCTTGCCCCCTACCCTATCCTAAAAGAGGCATCCCTCTGACACCTGCGACCACTGGTATTTTGCCGCTTGTGACAGTGTACCCCCTTAAGTTTTCTTCAATCTACCCAGACAGTTTCCCCTTCCCTTTCCTATTGAGGTAAAGGCCATGCCTAGTGTAGTCCAATATATCGATAGCATCCACAGGAATCAATCCAATGTGGGACCCTATATCCGTCCTAAGCACCACTCCAACTCCAAGCTCACCCTCCCTTCGGAAGACTTTAAATGAGGGCGATCATGGCGTCTGAACACAATCACAAATCCCACTTTCGTATGCTTCGTTGCTGATGCTATCTTCACCAGGTCACTCTCTATGGGATATTCAGAGTCTCTGTGAATGTTATTTCCCTGACCACCCACTATAACCACGTCATCCTTCTTGGTGAAATCCTTGCATTAAAGAACCTACATTTTCTGTTACCTGACCCAGATCTGCACTAGGCTTGAAAAAGTTTGTGACCTGGTAATCTGGACCTAGATTTTCCTGAAGTAGTTGGCCAACACCTCTACTATGGTAACTACTTAACAACAGAACTTTCTTTCTCTTCACAAATTTCCCTATCTTCTTCAAGTCTTTGAAAGCTTGTTGTGCCCTTTCTACAGCTTCAGCTATATGAGACTCATCCGATTCTGACTGAGGCAACAGGTCAAATTTATTTTCAAGATTTATCACAAAGCTGTCTGATGCTCTCCTTTGCCTGTTCCCCCTATGACCTATTGCCACTTCCCACCTCTGTTCACCCTTCTCCCTCTTTAACCTATCCAGGTCCTCCCTTGCCTTGTCTAGGTCAGCTTGAAGAGCTGCAATTTTCCCTTCCTGTTCCAGTATTTTCCTATCTCTACTGCAGATCCTACAATATCACGCCACTACATTCGCTCCAATGAAAGAAACTACAGCACCCATCACACCATACCCCAGAACTAACGATCCTACGGCATGTCACACACTTCTCACTCATGGTAAAAACAGAAATCGTATAAACTGATATAAGTACTGACTAAAACGTAAACAAAGGAGCCTAGAAACTATTCAGGCAGATATAAATTAATTGAAAGACTACTGAAAAAAACTGGTGATTACATATAAGTTTAATTCAGTACTTACTTACGATTCACGCGCGTGAAATTAGGCCTAAGATTTGTGCTAAAGGCGCAGGAAGAAAAATACGCTTCTTAGCCCGTTTAATCTTATTTTATACTTCACTAACACTTCCAATAATTTAACAACACTTATATTATATTTATAACACCTGTGCACGTTTAAAAACAGCTTAATAACAAACGCTTTTTTAAGTATTTAGTGCATCAAATACTGGAAGAGTCCGCGTCGGCGCAGTGTTGGAGTCTGATTACCGTACAAGATCTAAATCAAATTCCGCTATTTGTACTATTTTCTAAAACTTCTGAATTTCAGAGAGTGCACTCGAATTTTGTCTGAAGCTTTCTCTAAATCTTCAAACACTAGAAACGACGATTTGCCTTTCTTTTACCTATCTTCTAAAGGAAATCATAGTAGTATTGCCTCGGTTCCTATATTTCTCCGTAACGCAAACTTATGTATCCCAAGATCGGCTTCTGACCGGTCTTGCTAATAATTTTAAAATACAAAACTAAAACTAAAATTTTAATCACGGTGGGGTAGTCCCACCACGCAGAACCTTTCTGGGTACATTGTGATCGAAAATATACTGTAAAATACTTTTGAATTCGTACTTTCATGTAGAAATACATGCTACGTCCCTTTGCATATGGTATTCATTGAGACGTCATAATGAAACAAATTACTGTTTGGTAAACGACCTAAGTATCGACACTTACTAAGACTGTCTTCATCAGAATGAAATTTTGATAAACCGTAAAAATAACATTGCGAAACAGCAATGGTCCGAGTTAAGGGCAGCAATGCTCAAGTCAAAAATAAAATAAAACTTGTAACACCATTATCGATTATTAGTAATTGTTACAGTGTAAATTTATTGTGAAGTGTTTATTCTGTATGAGTTAAGATCTTTGAATTGTTGGAGGGAAATTGAAATTTATGATGTACACTTTGTAAATACTTAACGCTGTGTTTAAATAATGGAATTTTATAAAATATGTCTGTTTGTAGAAACAAAATTGTATGTAGAAAACTGGTTGTATTCTGAAATAAAAAAACATAGGGAACCCCCTACGCTACAGAAGGTTCTCGACGCGCGAGATAAGGTGGGAGTGGCAGTCAATCTGGGTGCCAAGAGAGGGAGTTAGTCAGGCAGTCAGTGGCCAGCAGTTGTGCAGTCAACACTGCAGGTGCCAAGCGAGGCATTCAGAATCCGAATTTATGATGGAATGGCCTCACATGTGGTTCCGACTGTAACATGGTGCTATCGCATTTGGAATTGCTCTAAAAATGACTAATAACGAATTAAATAGAGCATAAATCAACCAGAAGTGAAACCAGATAGCCGCCGCGTGCTTGAACCACTATTGCGCCATGCTTCACCAATCTTAGAGATCAGATATGTATACAAGTGTCATCCAGTAAACTTGTGCGTGCTCTCGCAAGAATAATTCAAGTGTCGCAAAATTCGTGTTTGAACATTGAAACTGTTCTCTTCATGATACCAAGCAGGGCCCTTTCCGAAATGTGTTTAAGACCGGGTATCCTGTTTATGAAAGAACACTAACTTGTTTATATTTAAATGTGCCTAAGTTTCAGCTTTAAAGCATATAAAAGTTGCTAGTTAAATCATTTATTTCACAGATAAAAACTGAGGCACATTATTTCGAACTTATTAAAAAGCTTTATTTTGCTTTTATTTGCTGCTACTCTGATTCTCCCGAAGTTTAGTGCTGAAGAGTATGAATGTTGATAGTTAAAATCACTTGCTTCTCAAGTAATGAAAAAAGGAACATACTGCTAAACCTATTTGAAACTGTACTTTACCTTGAACGTATTTATTAAGTTAATTAAGAGTACTGCCAGCGTATATTACTATAAAGCATTGGAAGATAAATAATGTCAAGTAGGGATGGAATTCAGTACTAATGTGATGAAAAGTGTTTGTGAAATGCGTGCATAAGTTGCTTATAAAGGAAGGGACAGTTTAAGGGGCCCCCATTTGAAACATTGCTAGTAGGAGAAAGTTAATTTGAGTATGCTTCTTGCTAATGAAATCTGGAACATTTCCAAAGTAGAGTGAACACGAAGTGTCTTAGTACAGTGTTAAATTACTGCATTTGTGATGTGTATGTGTTAGCCAAACTTGAAATCTTGTCCACTGTCTCTTAATATCGTGAGGCCTTTGAGAACATTTTGTGCTGAATTAATTAATGGTTGAGGTAGTAATTATAGTTAACAGGAGTAAAGTCTGTTTTACAGTTCTGTGATGGCTAACCTATGCTATTAATAGCTACTGCTATCTACTGTGCTTTTCTGCTGGTAGATGTGTGTGTCATGGAACTTTACTAAGACAGCATTTATGAAAGTCGCTTTTGCTACAGTATATTTAAATCGACTGAAAATAATGCTTTCACATTATTATGCCTAATTAGGCTGTCGACCGTTTATTGTTCCATTTAAGGGAACTTTACTGCTTTCTTTTCTCACAAAATTAAAGTCTTTCTGCTTTCTACTAATTGCCATAGTACGAAATTGAGGTTCGATACCCTCTGTCCATTAGGTTAACACACGGTCAATTTCAAAATTCTTCCCAGAGGGTAAGGCTGCTCAGTAGGTTTATGTAATTTTTGGTATTTAACATTCTGCGGTTGCGTTATACTTGGCTTCCCTGTGACAGGACTAGGATTAGTGTTAGAATCTTTCCAGTCTCTGCCACGAGCGCCTCGTTAGGAACAACATCTGATGTGATACGTATGATGGCTTTATAACGGTGCTGTAAGTAACATTCTTTGGCAACGGCCTTGCCGCAGTGGATACACCGGTTCCCGTGAGATCACCGAAGTTAATCGCTGTCGGGCGTGGTCGGCACTTGGATGTGTGACCATCCGGGCCGCCATGTGCTGTTGCCATTTTTCGGGGTGCACTCAGCCTCGTGATGCCAATTGAGGAGCTACTCGACCGAATAGTAGCGGCTCCGGTCAAAGAAAACCATCAGAACGACTGGGAGAGCGGTGTGCTGAGCTCACGCCCATCCTATCCGCATCCTCATCTCAAAATGACACGGCGGTCGGCTGGTCCCGATGGGCCACTTGTGGCCTGAAGACGGAGTGCTTTATCTGAAAACTACCTTGAGCAGTTAAACAGAGAACCGACTCGTGGCGATAACATATTAGACCTTCTGGTGACAAACAGACCGGAACTATTTGTATCAGTTAATGCAGAACAGGGAATCAGCGATCATAAAGCGGTTACTGCATCGATCATTTCAGCCGTAAATAGAAATATTAAAAAAGGTAGGAAGATTTTTCTGTTTAGCAAAAGTCACAAAAAGCAAATTTCAGAGTACTTGATGGCTCAACACAAAAGTTTTGTCTCAAGTACAGATAGTGTTGAGGATCAGGGGACATAATTCAAAACCATCGTACAATATGCGTTAGATGAGTATGTCCCAAGCAAGATCGTAAGAGATGGAAAAGAGCCACCGTGGTACACCAACCGAGTTAGAAAACTGCTGCGGAAGCAATGGGAACTTCACAGCAAACATAAACATAGCCAAAGACTTGCAGACAAACAAAAATTACGTGAAGCGAAATGTAGTGTGAGGAGGGCTATGCGAGAGGCGTTCAATGAATTCGAAAGTAAAGTTCTATGTACTGACTTGGCAGAAAATCCTAAGAAATTTTGGTCCTATGTCAAAGCGGTAGGTGGATCAAAACAAAATGTCCAGACACTCTGTGACCAAAATGTTACTGAAACAGAGGGTGACAGACTAAAGGCCGAAATACTAAATGTCTTCTTCCAAAGCTGTTTCACAGAGGAAGACTGCACTGTAGTTCCCTAAGTAGATTGTCGCACAGATGACAAAATGGTTGATATCGAAATAGACGACAGAGGCATAGAGAAACAATTAAAATCGCTCAAAAGAGGAAAGGCCGCTGGACCTGATGGGATACCAGTTCGATTTAACACAGAGTACGAGAAGGAACTTGCCCCCCTTCTTGTAGCGGTGTACCGTAGGTCTCTAGAAGAGCGAAGCGTTCCAAAGGATTGGAAAAGGGCACAGGTCATCCCCGTTTTCAAGAAGGGAAGTCGAACAGATGTGCAGAACTATAGACCTATATCTCTAACGTCGATCAGTTGTAGAATTTTGGAACACGTATTATGTTCGAGTATAATGACTTTTCGGAAGACTAGAAATCTACTCTGTAGGAATCAGCATGGGTTTCGAAAAAGACGGTCGTGTGAAACCCAGCTCGAGCTATTCGTCCACGAGACTCAGAGGGCCATAGACACGGGTTCACAGGTAGATGCCGTGTTTCTTGACTTCCGCAAGGCGTTTGACGCAGTTCCCCACAGTTGTTTAATGAACAAAGTAAGAGCATCGGACTATAAGACCAATTGTGTGATTGGATTGAAGAGTTCCTAGATAACAGAACGCAGCATGTCATTCTCAATGGAGAGAAGTCTTCCAAAGTAAGACTGATGTCAGGTGTGCCGCAGGTGAGTGTCATAGGACCGTTGCTATTCACAATATACATAAATGACCTGGTGGATGACATCGGAGTTTCACTGAGGCTTTTTGCAGATGATGCTGTGGTGTATCGATAGGTTGCAACAATGAAAAATTGTACTGAAATGCAGGAGTATCTGCAGCAAATTGACGCATGGTGCAGGGAATGGCAATTGAATCTCAATGTAGACAAATGTAGTGTGCTGCGAATACATAGAAAGATAGATCCCTTATCATTTAGCTACAAAATAGCAGGCCAGCAACTGGAAGCAGTTAATTCCATAAATTATCTGGGAGTACGCATTAGGAGTGATTTAAAATGGAATGATCATATAAAGTTGACCGTCGGTAAAGCAGATGCCAGACTGAGATTCATTGAAAGAATTCTAAGGAAATGAATCCGAAAACAAAGGAAGTAGGTTACAGTACGCTTGTTCGCCCACTGCTTGAATACTGCTGATCTGTGTGGGATCCGTACCAGATAGGGTTGATTCAAGAGATAGAGAAGATCCACCGGAGAGCAGCGCGCTTCGTTACAGGATCATTTAGTAATCGCGATAGAGTTACGGAGATGATAGATAAACTGCAGTGGAAGACTCTTCAGGAGAGACGCTCAGTAGCTCGGTACGGGCTTTTGTTAAAGTTTCGAGAACATACCTTCACCGAAGAGTCAAGCAGTATATTGCTCCCTCCTACGTACATCTCGCGAAGAGATCATTAGGATAAAATCAGAGAGATTAAAGCCCACACAGAAGCATACCGACAATCCTTCTTTCCACGAACAATACGAGACTGGAATTGAGGTACTCAGGGTACACTCCGCCACACACCGTCAGGTGGCTTGCGAAGTATGGATGTAGATGTAGATGTAGAGTGCTTGTTCTTCTGTAAGTAACATCCTTTACATTGAATTTTTCATTGCAGCAGTCGTTTAGCATTATCAGAAAATAAATAAATAAATAAATGTCGTCTGACTATGGCCTCCCGCAGTTTAGACCGTTCGCCTGGTGCAAGTCTTTCGATTTGACGCCACTTCGGCGACTTTCGCGTCGATGAAATGATGATGATTAGGAAAACACAACACCCAGTCCCTGAGCGGACAAAATCTCCGACCCAGCCGGGACTCGAACCATGGCCCTTAGGACTGACGACAGTCTGTCGCGCTGACCTTTATTTTTTTTTCTTTTTCTTTTTCTTCGATGTATCTGCTCAGGCGGACGTCGCAAGACACACATTTTTAGTTCGTCGTTGATCCATCAACTCAGTTTTTTTTATTACAGAGGTCAGCTAACCCTCGGACCGAACACGCTGAGTTACCGTGCCGGCACCTCTTAGCTAGCGGGGAGGGACATCCTTGTAGGATGTTGTTCCTAACTAGGAACACGTGGCAAAGGCTGGAAAGTTTTACATTATTTTTGTCTTGAGCATGGCTGTTCTAAATTCTGACCATACTTTTTTCGGTTTTATGGTTTATCAAAATTTCATCTTGACGAAGACGTCCTTAGTAGGGGTCGAAACCTAGGTCAATGCACAAAACGGTAGTTTCCAATCGGTTGGCTGTATAATCCTATGGTGAAACTAGTATACGGTTTCTGAGTAACAGCCACGTTTTAAACTGTAATTACAGATTGTGTTAGAGGCTAGGAAGTCAGAGAGTTCTGGTTATTTAATTTTTTTTCCCTCAGTGCCGGCCATTCAGGTGATTTAGCACGCTAGTTTCGGGCAGCCGACGAGGATCTGCGCCGCCGCTGGCGCGCCTATTTCGCCGAGCAGGCACTTGTGGCGCGGATCCAGCGGCCGTCTGACCCAGTTGCAGATATCGAGCGCGAGCAGTCCCCACTCCCTCCCTTCCCCTCCCCTTCCTCCTCTCCCTTTTGCCTCGCTCTCTCCCAGTAGCCCTTAATCTGGCGGACGTTAAGCGCCCTCCAGCTGTTGGTGTGCATGTGTGGCGGCGACTGCCGACTGGCGCCTACCGGACGCAGTCGAGTCCCCGGGACCAGACACGCCGGCGAAGCCCAGATAACACGCCGCCCACTATTGCATCCAGCCCCGTCTCCGGATTAATTGCCCCGGCAGCTATCGCGGCTTAGGTGATCCACAGCGCCTATAAGCCGCTGCGGACAGCTGCAATGCATGACCCGCTCCGGTTCACAGCCGCTTGGGGCCATTCCAGATAATGTAGGCCACAGTAAGTATGCGACGTGTGACTGATGTCTTAGGCATTAACATCAAGACCAAGTAGAGAGTATAAATAATGGATCCCAGGAAGAACTTCCAATATGTACCGTTGTAGCATCTCTGACTATAGCATATTCCTGCAGATTACATCTCACTAGGGGAGAGCGGATAGGCGGAATAGGTACATTTTATGGCTTGTATCAGGGGGATGCTTTGTCTGATGTGACAGAAAAAAAAACAAGAGTTTGTATAGAAATACAGAGGGCCCACTAATCAGAATTTAAAACGGCTTTAGAAGACTTCAGATCAAATGAGGCAGAAGGGATAGATAACATTCCATCAGAATTACTAAAATCATTAGGGGACGAGGCAACAAAACGACTATTTACGTTCGTGAGCAAAATCTATGAACATGGCGAGATACTCTCTGAGTTTCGGAAAAATATCATCCATAGAACTGTGAAAACTGCAAGAGCTGCCAAGTGCGAGAATTATCGCACAATCAGATTGTTGTTGTTGTCTTCAGTCCTGAGACTGGTTTGATGCAGCTCTCCATGCTACTCTATCCTGTGTAAGCTGCTTCATCTCCCAGTACCTACTGCAACCTACATCCTTCTTAATCTGCTTAGTGTACTCATCTCTCGGTCTCCCTCTACCATTTTTGCCCTCCACGCTGCCCTCCAGTGCTAAATTTGTGATCCCTTGATGCCTCAAAACATGTCCTACCAACCGATCCCTTCTTCTAGTCAAGTAGTGCCACAAACTTCTCTTCTCCCCAATCCTATTCAATGCCTCCTCATTAGTTACGTGATCTATCCATCTTATCTTCAGTATTCTTCTGTAGCACCACCTTTCGAAAGCTTCTATTCTCTTCTTGTCCAAACTAGTTATCGTCCATGTTTCACTTCCATACATGGCTACACTCCAAACAAATACTTTCAGAAACGACTTCCTGATACATAAAGCTGTATTCGATGTTAACAAATTTCTCTTCTTCAGAAACGCTTTCCTTGCTATTGCCAGTCTACATTTTATATCCTCTCTACTTCGACCATCATCAGTTATTTTACTTCCTAAATAGCAAAACTCCTTTACTACTTTAAGTGTCTCATTTCCTAATCTAATTCCCTCAGCATCACCCAATTTAATTTGACTACATTCCATTATCCTCGTTTTGCTTTTGTTGATGTTCATCTTATATCCTCCTTTCAAGACACTGTCCATTCTGTTCAACTGCTCTTCCAAGTCCTTTGCCGTCTCTGACAGAATTACAATGTCATCGGCGAACCTCAAAATTTTTACTTCGTCTCCATGAATTTTAATACCTACTCCAATTTTTTCTTTTGTTTCCTTTACTGCTTGCTCAATATACAGATTGAATAACATCGGGGAGAGGCTACAACCCTGTCTCACTCCTTTCCCAACCACTGCTTCCCTTTCATGCCCTCGACTCTTATGACTGCAATCTGGTTTCTGTACAAATTGTAAATAGCCTTTCGCTCCCTGTATTTTACCCCTGCCACCTTTAGAATTTGAAAAACAGTATTCCAGTCAACATTGTCAAAAGCTTTCTCTAAGTCTACAAATGCTAGAAACATAGGTTTGCCTTTTCTTAATCTTTCTTCTAAGATAAGTCGTAGGTCAGTATTGCCTCACGTGTTCTAACATTTCGAAGGAATCCAAACTGATCCTCCCCGAGGTCCGCATCTACCAGTTATCCCTTCGTCTGTAAAGAATTGACGTTAGTATTTTGCAGCTGTGACTTATTAAACTGATAGTTCGGTAATTTTCACATCTGTCAGCACCTGCTTTCTTTGGGATTGGAATTATTATATCCATCTTGAAGTCTGAGGATATTTCGCCTGTCTCATACATCTTGCTCAACAGCTGGTAGAGTTTTGTCGTGACTGGCTCTCCCAAGGCCGTCAGTAGTTCTAATAGAATGTTGTCTACTCCGGGGGCCTTGTTTCGACTCAGGTCTTTCAGTGCTCTGTCAAACTCTTCACGCAGTATCGTATCTCCCATTTCGTCTTCATCTACATCCTCTTCCATTTCCATAATATTGTCCTCAAGTACGTCGCCCTTGTATAAACCTTCTGTACACTCCTTCCACCTTTCTGCCTTCCCTTCTTTGCTTAGAACTGGGTTGCCATCGGAGCTCTTGATATTCGTACACGTGGTTCTCTTCTCTCCAAAGGTCTCTTTAATTTTCCTGTGGGCAGTATCTATCTTACCCCTAGTGAGATAAGCTTCTACATCCTTACATTTGTCCTCTAGCCATCCCTGTTTAGCCATTTTGCACTTCCTGGCGATCTCATTTTTGAGACGTTTGTATTCCTTTTTGCCTGCTTCATTTACTGCATTTTTATATTTTCTCCTTTCATCAATTAAATTCAATTTTTCTTCTGTTACCCAAGAATTCCAGCAGCCCTCGTCTTTTTACCTACTTTATACTCTGCTGCTTTCACTACTTCATCCCTCAGTGCTACCCATTCTTCTTCTACTGTATTTCTTTCCCCTATTCCTGTCAATTGTTCCCTTATGCTCTCCCTGAAACTCTGTACAACCTCTGGTTCTTTCAGTTTATCCAGGTCCCATCTCCATAATTTACCACATTTTTGCAGTTTCTTCAGTTTTAATCTACAGGTCATAACCAATAGATTGTGGTCAGATTCCACATCTGCCCCTGGAAATGTCTTACAACTTAAAACCTGGTTCCTAAATCTGTGTCTTACCATTATATAATCTATCTGATACCTTTTAGTATCTTCACGGTTCTTCCACGTATACAACCTTCTTTCATGATTCTTAAACCAAGTGTTAGCTATGATTAAGCTGTGCTCTATGCAGAATTCTACTAGGCGGCTTCCTCTTTCATTTCTTAGCCCCAATCCATATTCACCTACTTTTTTCTTCTCTCCCTTTTCCTACACTCGAATTACAGTCACCCATTACTATTAAATTTTCGTCTCCCTTCACTATCTGAATAATTTCTTTTATTTCAACGTACATTTCTTCATTTTCTTCGTCATTTGCAGAGCTAGTTGGCATATAAATTTGTACTGCTGTAGTAGGTGTGGGCATCGTATCTATCTTGGCCACAATAATGCGTTCACTATGCTGTTTGTAGTAGCTTACCCGCATTCCTATTTTCCTATTCATTATTAAACCTACTCCTGCATTACCCCTATTTGATTTTGTGTTTATAACCCTGTAGTCACCTGACCAGAAGTCTTGTTCCTCCTGCCACCGAACTTCACTAATTCCCACTATATCTAACTTTAACCTATCCATTTCCCTTTTTAAGTTTTCTAACCTACCTGCCCAATTAAAGGATCTGACATTCCACGCTCCGATCCGTCGAACGCCAGTTTTCTTTCTCCTGATAACGACATCCTCCTGAGTAGTCCCCGCCCGGAGATCCGAATGGGTGACTATTTTACCTCCGGAATATTTTACCCAAGAGGATGCCATCATCATTTAATCATACAGTAAAGCTGCATGTCCTCTGGAAAAATTACGGCTGTAGTTTCCCCTTGCTTTCAGCCGTTCGCAGTACCAGCATAGCAAGGCCATTTTGGTTAATGTTGAAAGGCCTGATCAGTCAATCATCCAGACTGTTGCCCCTGCAACTACTGAAAAGGCTGCTGCCCCTCTTCAGGAACCACACGTTTGTCTGGCCTCTCAACAGATACCCCTCCGTTGTGGTTGCACCTACGGTACGGCCATCTGTATCGGTGAGGCACGCAAGCCTCCCCACCAACGGCAAGGTCCATGGTTCATGGGGGGGGGGGGGGGGGCAATCAGATTAGCAGCTCATAAATGCAAGTTGCTGAAGAGACGAATATAAAGAAAAGTGTAAAAGAAAATTGAAGATGTGTTAGATAACTATCCGTTTGGCTTTGAGAATGTGGTAGATGAATATCAGTTTGGCTCTGAGGATGTGTTAGATGCCAGTCAGTTTGTCTTTAGGAAAGGTGAAGGCACTTCTGACGTTGTGGTTGATAATGGTAGAAAGAATAAAGAGAAATCAAGACACGTTCACTAGATTTGTTGACAAGCTCGGATTAAAAATTGTACTAGACAGGGATGTAGTCTTTCGCCGCTACTGTTCAATCTATATATCGTAGGTGCAATGAGTGAAATAAAAAAAAACGTTCCGGAGTCGAATTAAAATTGGACGTGATAGGATATCATTGATACCGTCCGCTGATGACATTGCTATCCTTAGTGACAGTGAAGAAGAACTGCATGATCTGCTAAATAGAATGAACGGTCTAATGAGTACAGAATATGGTAAATCGAAGAAAGACGAAAGTAATAAGAAGTAGTAGAAATGAGAACAACAAGAAACTTACATCAGGATTGATAGTCGCTAAGTAGATGAAGTTAAGGAATTCTGCTACTTTGGAAGCAAAATAATGGTGGACGAAGTATGGACACCAGAATAAAAAAATTAAAAATGATCAAATGTGTGTGAAATCTTATGGGCCATCAATCTCTAATCTTTCACACTACTTAAGCAAAATTATCTTAAAGAAAAACACACACAGCCATGCCCGAGGGAGGACTCGAACCTCCGACGAGACCAGCCGCACAGTCCATAACTGCAGCGCCATAGACCGATCGGCTAATTCCGCGCGGCCATCAAAATCAAACGAGCACTTGCAAAAAGGGCATTCCTGGCCAAGAGAAGTCTACTGGTATCAAACACAGGCCTTGATTTGAAGAAGAAATTTCTGAGAATGTACGTTTGGAGCACAGCATCGTATGGTAGTGAAATATGGAGTGTAGGAAAATCGGAACAGAAGCGATTCGAAGCATTTTAGACGCGAAACTACAGGCGAAAGGTTGAAACTTAGGTGGACTGGTAAGTTTGGCTGGTTGTTTGATTTGGGGGAGAGGGCCAGATAGCGAGATTATCGGTCCAATCGGGGTAGGGAAGGATGAGGAAGGTAGACGGCCTTGCCCTTTCAAAGGAGCCGTCCCGGCATTTGCCTGAAGCGATTTAGGGAAATCACAGAAAACCTACATCAGTATGGCCGGACGCGGATTCGAACCGTCGTCCACCAGAATTCGAGTCCAGTGTGATACTCAACAAATGCGCCACCTCGCTGGGTGACTGATAAGTTAAGGAATGAGGAGGTTCTGTGCAGAATCGGAGAGGAATGGAATATGCGGAAAATACTGACAAGGAGAGGGAGCTGTAGAGGACAAAAACGGCAGAGGAAGGCGGAGATTGGAATAATCCAAGAAATAATTGACGACGTAGGTAACAAGTGCTACTCTGAGGTGAGGAGGCTACTCCTTATAGCCGATTTCATCAGTACTTCACGGTTTATACAGGCTGGACCAGCAATGAAAGTGACAGAAGAGCCAGCTTCAGGTGGCAAAGCCTTTAGAAGCAACAGCATTCTTTATGCTGGTCTATACGAGGCATTTAAGTGAGATTAGTTTCTGGCCAACAGCTGACGTTGCAGAAAGATTGTAGAACGACTATTCGGTGGTCGTGTGGTTGAGTCCTGGTGCTGAAGCCTTTTTCTATTTCGAATTTTTACGCTACTTACACTGAAAATAAACTGGAATAATGCTAAATATGTTGCATGAAGTGATGAAAAAGTAAATTTTGGATTGCAAACAAATTTTCATGAAGGGATTGTAATGGGTACGTGAGAATTTCATGCATAAAATTAAGGCATTTTATTGTTTTACACTTGATTATTTACACGCACTGGGGTGACATTGATCGTAAAAGCAGAGGAAGCAGTAATTTTCGCGGCATCTTGCATACGTTACAAACGTTGGAAATGGAAAAAAGAACACATTGACACCGGTGTGTCAGACCCACCATACTTGCTCCGGACACTGCGAGAGGGCTGTACAAGCAATGATCACACGCACTGCACAGCGGACACACCAGGAACCGCGGTGTTGGCCGTCGAATGGCGCTAGCTGCGCAGCATTTGTGCACCGCCGCCGTCAGTGTCAGCCAGTTTGCCGTGGCATACGGAGCTCAATCGCAGTCTTTAACACTGGTAGCATGCCGCGAGAGCGTGGACGTGAACCGTATGTGCAGTTGACGGACTTTGAGCGAGGGCGTATAGTGGGCATGCGGGAGGCCGGGTGGACGTACCGCCGAATTGCTCAACACGTGGGGCGTGAGGTCTCCACAGTACATCGATGTTGTCGCCAGTGGTCGGCGGAAGGTGCACGTGCCCGTCGACCTGGGACCGGACCGCAGCGACGCACGGATGCACGCCAAGACCGTAGGATCCTACGCAGTGCCGTAGGGGACCGCACCGCCACTTCCCAGCAAATTAGGGACACTGTTGCTCCTGGGGTATCGGCGAGGACCATTCGCAACCGTCTCCATGAAGCTGGGCTACGGTCCCACACACCGTTAGGCCGTCTTCCGCTCACGCCCCAACATCGTGCAGCCCGCCTCCAGCGGCGTCGCGACAGGCGTGAATGGAGGGACGAATGGAGACGTGTCGTCTTCAGCGATGAGAGTCGCTTCTGCCTTGGTGCTAATGATGGTCGTATGCGTGTTTGGCGCCATGCAGGTGAGCGCCACAATCAGGACTGCATACGACCGAGGCACACAGGGCCTACACCCGGCATCATGGTGTGGGGAGCGATCTCCTACACTGGCCATACACCTCTGGTGATCGTCGAGGGGACACTGAATAGTGCACGGTATATCCAAACCGTCATCGAACCCATCGTTCTACCATTCCTAGACCGGCAAGGGAACTTGCTGTTCCAACAGGACAATGCACGTCCGCATGTATCCCGTGCCACCAAAAGTGCTCTAGAAGGTGTAAGTCAACTACCCTGGCCAGCAAGATCTCCGGATCTGTCCCCCATTGAGCATGTTTGGGACTGGATGAAGCGTCGTCTCACGTGGTCTGCACGTCCAGCACGAACGCTGGTCCAACTGAGGCGCCAGGTGGAAATGGCATGGCAAACCGTTCCACAGGACTACATCCAGCATCTCTACGATCGTCTCCATGAGAGAATAGCAGCCTGCATTGCTGCGAAAGGTGGATATACACTGTCCTAGTGCCGACATTGTGCATGCTCTGTTGCCTGTGTCTATGTGCCTGTGGTTCTGTCAGTGTGATCATGTGATGTATCTGACTCCAGGAATGTGTCAATAAAGTTTCCACTTCCTGGGAGAATGAATTCACGGTGTTCTTATTTCAGTTTCCAGGAGTGTATTTTTTACATCTGTTTAGTCTGGTCTTCCTCACTCTTCTTTCCTCGTATTGCCTCATCTACAATATTTACAAGGAATGGCATACTCCTTCCACTGTTTTCTTAATGTTCTTTCAACACAATTTCTTTGAAATACTTCCTGGATGGTGACTATATCCGACTATTTTATCTTCAATAGATATCTTCAAGACAACACCACGCAGCCTTAAACGTCAGATACAGCTATCAACGAGTTTTTGAATAATATGTTATTTCTTTTATTCTCAAAAGTTACTTTCGCTTTTCTAATTTCTTTGTACCTTCTCTGCTTCTTCGATTTTCAATAATCTGTCTACCTAAATACTTGCTTCGTACTTGTTTTATCTCATTTACTCCAATCTCAGTATTTACTTATTGTGATTCACTGTGATACAGCAGCGTTTCTGATATTTTTCTATTAAAATTCACTTGTATTTACTTCTTGGAAGTCACGCGCAGTGGCGACGTGGTCTGATGCGCCATGCACGGATTGCGCAGCCTCCCCTGCCGGAGGTTTGAGTCCTCCCTCGGGCATGGGTGTGTGTGTTGTTCTTAGCATAATTTAGTTTAAGTAGTGTGTAAGACTAGGGACCGATGACTTCAGCAGTTTGGTCCTTCAGAATTCTCTCTCTCTCTCTCTTTCTCTCTCTCTCTCTCTCTCTCACACACACACACCCACACACACACACATACACACTTCTTGGAACTGAATCCAGGTCTTCCATGGTTCTTGCGAGGTTCTTTACGTCAATCGCTAAGCTAAGCATCTGTATTATTGTTTCATTTATTTTGCAACCCACGCAACATTCTTTGCACAGTATTTATATGTTCACATTCCAATGTCCTTCAGAAATTCACTGTACGATCGCTGTATAAAAACAAACGTTGTAACCATTATTGACGTTTCCATGCCTCGACCGGCTTAAATGACTATCAGATATTTGTCTTTCCGTGTGCAGGAATCACTAAATGAGCCAGCGGAAGGGTTGTGGACTCCATGACATACGGAAGCTTGCGTCGGTCCTGGAGACGTGATCGGACAGCCAAAGCAGTCAAGGCGATCCCTTGCAATAAGCGGGAAATCCTGGTTCAAGTCCCAGCATAGCGCGAACAGCTGCCGCCAGTCCGGAGTTGAAAAATGTGGATCAATCTAGAAATATATAGACCTGAGTATATCTGACATTATCAGAATATCATAAAGGGATCGTAAGCAGATAATGAAAATTAAAATTATAAAAAAATCAAAAACTTTCTTTAAAACTCCTTAACACTTTTTTCAAAATTTGCTATATATCGTCTCTTACCTCAAGATTTAAAATAATAACGTTATGGACTATGCAATGGTGTTGCACACTGCGGGTGCATTATAATACTACATGTCATCTGAAGATGGAAGTTAAACTACCGAAACTGGTCATCGCTTTGCAAAATAAATTTTTGTTAAATGGGATTGAGATAATAAAGAGAAAATTTTGGAAAAAGCTTTAAAGAATTTCATAGGATATTTTAATTGTTTATTATTTTATATTTGATTAAATGTTTACTTTCCTGTCGTATTATCCGACGATATTCTTGTCTGCCCTGTAGCTGCACCATACAATCAACTAGACACAATAAATCTGCAGTCCATTGGACCACCAAATAGAGGTGAGAACGCTGTTTCCTGATCTCTGTGTGACTAACTCATAGAGTGAACAGGAACTTTTTTTATATGCCACAGAAGACTAATCATGAATGTGGCTGATATCACCGCTTCTGCCTCCCAACGAAAGTGGAGTTACAACGTCAACAGTGGTGATAGCTGTCTCACCAAGCAACACAAACGTTGTATGGTGAGGCACAAAAACTTAGCTTACCACTTAACACACTAATGGACAAAACATCTGAACTGTCTTCTCAAGCCCAGGGTGTCAAACAGACAAGCAACTAATGTCAGGTGCAGATCGTGACAAAAATGATTTGACATGCTGCTGTCTCACATCTAGAATGCATGAATTAATAAAAGTGAAAGTTTGGGGTCTATTCTAGAAAGACGACACAGCTATTCCCTTTTTTCCTATATATAATTTATCAACTATTGATTTCGGGGGTCAAGTGATAATCAGCAATGATGTTCAATTATTTTTGATACTCAATAACAAAATATTTAAGCCTTGGACATATTGAAATGACAATTATTGAAATTGTTATCTCTTCACATGAAAATTTCTTATCACAGGAAAGAACGAATATTAAAAATCCTCATCAGCTCCTTTGAATCTATGTAGTTGTAGCTGGTCAATGCAATGAATTGCTGAAGAATAAATTTACATTTTGAACCAATGAAAATCTCTCATGTACTCAATGTGAGGGTAGTTTAGTGTCCTATCTTTTGATATTCAATGGTCAAAGCGTATGCAAGTTGGAGTGAGCAAAATCTAGACTCGTCATTTACTGTGGTCTAATGTGCAATGGTACTTTCCCAAGCGGCATCTGCAATGGCGCTGTCTCCATACTGGATTTCCTATTCTAGCCTTGACTAAATTCACTCAGTCCCAACTTTCCTGCGTACTGTAGAAGTTAATCTTTAACTAGGCAAAATAATGACTATTGCTCACTCGCTATGGGCTGAAGCAATGTGCACAATTTCTTTGCCCACAAAAATACCCATAGGAATAATTAACTACTGCTTTGCTATCTGTCTCGTCGATACATGAAGTTTATCGTCCTCACTTCTCAAACAGCCAAGCTCTCAACGCCCTCACTTATTTCCACACACTTGTGCAGTCCGCCGCAAGAAGATAGACAGATATTTTAGGTCACAAAATGCTTTAATTCAACGCCCGTGGCCCGTGTTTGTTACAACACGCAACTGAACGTCGGAGGTTTCAAGCGTCAACTTTAGGTTACAATACCTCCGGATGTAATTAACATTTTACAATGCAACAAACGGTACTGATTACGTATTTGTTTATATGTTCAGATGTGTAACAAAATAAACGGGATTACATTTAAAAAACGTAGGTTTATGTTAACAAACATACTGCCGTGCATTTTTTTATGGTTTGTATTAACCAATTACACTAGCCCCTCTCCTCACGTTCGGTCTGTGGAATCGATTCGCCAGTATTTGATGTGGTTTACGAAATATATCTTGCGATAATGTTAGGTGACTCACCCTGTATATGTGGCTGGGTTGTTTCCAGAACATTAACTCTCAGAATGTTTGCTTACAGACTTTTATGAAGTTTGAACAAATACATTCTGTGGAAGTGAGCAGCCAATATGTACCTTACAGTGTGATACATAAGGGCGAGTTTCCAGTGATGAGGTCTCCAGGCAATTTATTGGTTGTGGAACTTTTATTGTCGATTCCGTTCCTTTCTAGTGCATTCGCTAGAGGGCGTATATAGTAACAATAAGTTCTTAGGAATCTTATCGAAAGTCACTTTTACCGGAGATAAACGCATCAATAGTTCCTCACACCTAACTGGTTTTACAAGTTAGGTATGGGAAACTACTGTTATGTAGTTAGTAAAAATATTGTTAGAAGTCTCTTAGCAACATTTTTAATGAGCATTTACTATGAATTACTATTATCAACACTTCAGAATCAATTGATCACTCTCACTCTCCACTGATATTCACACTTGCACTTGTTGCAACTAGTGCCTTGGAACTTATTCATTCTTCAGTCTTAATATTTCTGCTTCTGAATGTAAACTAGCTTCATATACAGTGAATTGTCCGTATTTATAACGGTACTCATCGCAGGTTCTCTGTATAAGGAAACAGTATAATATTCGCGACTTTTCTCGAACAAATGCCATACTGAATAACATATCGAGATCACTAGAAAGGCCCCGAGTTTTCTCGTAGATGTGTGTTAGTTATCTTTGTGCCAGACAGAAACGTATGAAATACAATGACACGGACGCGCGTGATGCATAGGAAAGTACAACTACTGGATAACTCGATTCAGTCGAGCCCACTGACGAAAGAAACGAACGAACAGCGTGCGGGCTGAGTGGTGGGGGCGGCGCGGGTGACAATTCGGGATGGCCCCGCAAGGTGCCCCCCCCCCCCTCCCCGTGTATCCACTACTGGTGCAACGAGATGCAAGCAGCGTCTCTAGCTGCGTGTCCAGCGAGGGTGGAGGAAGCTGTGTTAGGCTGTGTTATAAGCGTACTCCGCACTACAGCACTAGCCTTGGCATTCTACCTGAAACTACATCAACGAAAATTAATTTCAGTCCTCCTACATCTAGATCTACATAGATAAACCGCAAGCCAACGTATGGTGCGTGGCGGAGGGAACAAAGAACCGAATGCCTGCCTACCCATGCTGCACTGTCGAAACTTGGCGAGAAGCCCCGTGACTACCGGACAAGTTCTTTCAGTGTACTGCTTGCAGATGGGCTGAAAAGTAAAGGCGGATTTGTGCAAGAAAAACTCACTCAGTGTTGTACTGGATGAAAGACCTTTCTAGCAGACTTTCAAATTTTAATCAGTAAAGGTGTTGGAGCATTAAATTACTCCTACATATGAATGAACTGAGACATTTAGTCAGCTTCTATACTAGCCGTGAACTGTTATATGAATCTAGCACAGGCACCCATGGTTGACTTTGTATTTATTTACAACTGTGCATCTACGCCGTTACCACACAGTGCCTGCCTTGTTCTTCATGTTTATGATGTCAAAACTATGCATTGTACAATGACATAATTTTAGAGGATCATTCAGCGGCAAACGCGGATAGCGTCCGCATGATATGCTGTGAATGGAGTTATTCGCAACAAAGCAATACATTTTAATGCGATGACGCAGTTTTCATACATCTCACAGTTTATGGAGTGATACCTGCTTAATTATATGTTGTAGAGCAATATAATATTGCAGGTATATACAGCAGCATATGTAGACGCTGTCCGCAAAATTTATTGCGAAAGAAGTTAGTATCAGGAAAGTAATAAATTTAAAAGTCATGCATCATGTATTTTTTTCATTGATGTCATTCTTAATGATGTCACATCTACTGAACTACGTGTATAACAACGAGATGCAGTGGTATATTTGCATACTGTCTGTGAAATGTGCCGAGCATACAGTTAGTAATAAAGAATTAATACTTTAATTTATAAATTATAACACTCTGCCTCTTGCGGTACTTTTTACTTCGCAAACACCGGAAAAGCAGCATGCGATGAACATTTTTCTTTTGGTTATTTTGTAGCGGTTGTCGGCGAGATAAAAGATAAAATAAAAACTTTAGTAAAGATTTGAAATTATGGACGTCGCTAAGTGGTTCTCATTCTCAAATACTGGATGAATAAAGTGTAGGAATTCGCGTGTAGAGGGATAGCTTCTTTTCGGTTGCCCCCTCTCCCTCCCCTTTCATAGATAGGCAGTTCTTGCCCCCATAGTGACTGTCATCTGACATTAAGGTATACATATACCAAGTGTGGTTGATGTCGGTCTACTGGTTTGAGAGGAGATATGGAACACACACACACAATATGTATGGATTATTACTCCTCTTCTTTTATGTCTAGGCACTGTCTAAAATATAAATCATCTTTTTACTAACAAATACACTAAGTACCTTTTATTTTCGATTTATATTTAGTCACTGTATCGCTTTGACCGCTTACACTTCACTGTTTTCTTTTTTTTTTTATTCACTCACTGTACTACCTTTACGTATCTTCCATTTGGCAATATAAGAAATTGACGTTCGAACCAACGACGAGTCTTACTTTACACCGTATATTCCTGGAAATATATAGTCCCACCAACGGCGGATTTCAGAACATACCAAAACGAGAGTAGTGCACAATGTTCCAGAACATTCCACAACGGTCCAGAGTCTTCTGGAATATTCCACAACAATCTGCGATGTTTCAGAATGTTCCCGAACATTCCAGAATCTTCACGAATCTTCCAGACTATTCCCGAGCATTCCAGAACATACCAGATCATTGTGGAACATTTCGGAACTTTCTGGAATGTTGTGTAATGCTCTCGAATACTCTTCTGGAATGTGATCAAATACTCCCCCATGTTCTGCAATCTTCTAGAAATTTGTACTGGGTAACTACCCAGCCCTTATGTCTTCTAAAGCACGTCGTTAAGGTATGAACTGGAACTTGCATTTTGGGTCGGAGAGTTGAGAGATATCACACCATGTAACTACCATGATTATACCGGGACCCATTTCTGAGTTTTAGCGACAAGCAGACTGTGTACTTACTTTCATAATATATAGTGATTAAATCACAGTTTTCAGACTTCATTATAGATTAAAATCGTGTACCGGAAAGCGACACGAAATTGGAACGTAGTCTTTCACGGGCAATACTCCTACAGACTGAGCTCTCAGGTATTGATTCCCGTGTCATCGTCACATCTTCAGTTTCGCCAGTACCTCCCGACCACACTACAAACGCCGCAGAAGTTCTGCTGCATTCCTCGCGGAACTGGCAACTATGAAAGAAAGGATACTGCGGGGAAATAACTTGGCCGTAGACTGGGCGATACTTTTGTGAACGAATCTTTCACTCAGTAGCGGAGTGTGAATTGTACCAAGTGAAAAGCTCTACACATTAAGTACTGGCAAATCTAATGTTGCGGCCTAAACCATTTTAACTTTATACGTGTAGATGGTCCAGGATTGAAACCGATCGATATTTGGATATAAAATAAAAGCAAATGATAGTCAAACATGCGTTTTATACGTTGCTTGACGGCTGTTAATAGATATCTTCCAAAAATGTTTACTTTTTTTTGCTTTCAGGTACTATTATTTTCTAAACTAATAAGGTTAGGAATATCAGATCTGTTCAACTTCTACTGAGGATGGTGATATGCTATTACAAGTAAACTGAGAACCAACAACAAAACAGAAACTGTTTTATAATAGTTAATGTATTTAAAAAAAGAAATTTCATTAGTTAAAGAATATTTTTTTTTTCTTCATGTGCGTTAGAGGTACTTTGTTCATTTTACATGTAAATGTAGGCGTACATGTTATATACACTCAGCAAAAATTTCACTGTTTTAATACTTACAGTTCTTTTGAACAGTGTCCTATTCAAGTGGGTAAACAGCACTGTCAGATTAGTGATAAAAATTGCCTTTCGTCTCCTTTAACCATTTGATGCCAACACCTTTGACTGACTCGGGCATTGGCTCTGCCGGTGCACGAATTAAACTCAGGTGCCGTCTCGAATGATTTAAAGCTGTATGTCGAGCCGGAAGTCGAATTCCTAAGCTTGCACCAACAACGTACATCTTGCACTTAGTACGGCTAACAACGATACACATCACATGAGGAAAGCTCGAGTTGGCGGTAAGGGCGTTCTGGATTCGAGTCCCGGTTCGGCAGGCAGTTTTACTCTGCCAGCAAGTTTCCAAAGGGCGTACACTCGTTAGCATAGCGAAAGATTCGTTCTGGCCGCATCAGAGTTGGAAAAGGTGATTTAATTAATTTCTATGTTAAACTTTACGATATACACTTCCATTCTTGCGTACGAAGTATAACACATGAGCTGCAATGACAGCTGTTTGCAGCGGGAAACCGGATGCGCCGTTTATGGGTGTGACTCGCGCCGCTGTCCCCCTGCGGTGCCCCCACGGTGACCTGGGGGCAGAGTTAGCGTCGCGTCTCCCCCGGGAGCCAAGTGACGGCGAATCAGGAGGACAAACAGCAGGTCGCTAATGCAATCAGGGAGAAAGGCAAGCTGCGATCCGGGCGGGTCCGGCCCCCAGTCTGACTATAATCCAATCAGTAGCCGGCGCTCCGGGGACGACCGATGCCGATCCAGTGTGGCGCCGCCGGCGTAGGCCCGCGCTCGGGCGCCCCAGCCCACTGCACGGGAGGGGGGGGGGGGGGGGGGGGGGGGGTCGGCCAGGGGACAAAGACAACGCAACGCGGCAGATGGCGGGCCGTTTGTGCAGCTTCCGGATTACCCAAAGCGGAAATATTGAGGCAGCAACTCGTGTTATACACACAAACGCATGCTTGCGTGCTGTCTCTCTCTCTCTCTCTCTTCTACCCTCCCTCTCTCTCTATCTATCTATCTCTTCATCCCTCCCTCCCTCCCTCTCTCTCTCTCTCTCTCTCTCTCTCTCTCTCTCTCTCTCTCTCTCACACACACACACACACACACACACACACACACACACAAGGAGACGCGTATTGAGGTGGTAATCATAGCGCTTACGACGGTCTTCACAAGAAATACTCAAAAAGTGACAAAAATGTTGTTTATTCATTCACACATCATTTACGAAATATCAGACATGGCACCTCAACTGATACGAGGAACCAATTTATAATTTTTTTTTAAACATTAATTAAGTCATGCATACAGTGATAATACATTTTCGGAAAATACTTTTACACTATTCAAAAAAACGGTTCAAATGACTCTGAGCACTATGGGAGTTAACATCTGTGGTCATCAGTCCCCTAGAACTTAGAACTAATTAAACCTAACTAACCTAAGGACACCACACACATCAATGCCCGAGGCAGGATTCGAACCTGTGACCGTTGCAGTCGCGCGGTTCCGGACTGAGCGCCTTAACCGCGAGACCACCGCGACCGGCTTTTACAGTCTTCATTTGCACCACATCACACATACCACTGTACAGACACACACACACACACACACACATATACTCCATGTGATCAAAAGTACCCGGATACCCCCAAAAACATACGTTTTGCATATTAGGTGCATTGGGTGGCCACCTACGGCCAGGCACTCCATATCAGCGACCTCAGTGGTCATTAGACATCCTCAGAGAGCAGAATGGGGCGCTCTGCGGAACTCACGGACTTTGTAGCTGGTCAGGTGATTGGGTGTCACTTGCGTCATACGTCTGTACACGAGATTTCCACACTCCTAAACATCCCTAGTTCCACTGTTTCCGATGTGATAGTGAAGTGTAAACATGAAGGAAGGGACACGTACAGCACAAAAGTGTGTAGGCCGACCTCGTCTGTTGACTGATAGAGACCGCCGATAGTTGAAGAGGGTTGTAATGTGTAGTAGACAGACATCTATCCAGACCATCACGCAGAAATTCCGAAATGCATCAGGATCCACTGCAAGTGCCATGACAGTTAGGTGGGAGCTGAGAAAACTTGGATTTCATGGTCGAGCGGCTGCTAAAACGCCACACATCACGACGGTAAATGCGAAACGACGCCTCGCGTGGTGTAAGGAGCGTAAACATTGGACGACTGAACAGTAGATAAACGTTTTGTGGAGTGACGAATCACGGTACACAATGTGGCAATCCGATAGCAGGGTGTGGGTATGGCGAATGCCCAGTGAGCGTCATCTGCCAGCGTGTGTAGTGCCAACACTAAAATTCGGAGACTGTGGTGTAATGGTGTGGTCATGTTTTTCATGGAGGGGGCTTGCACCCTTTGTTCTTTTGCGTGGCACTATCACAGCACAAGCCTACCTCGATGTTTTAAGCAGTTTCTTGCTTTCCACTCTTGAAGAGCAATTCGGGAATGGCATTTGCAACTTTCAAGACGATCGGACACCTGTTCTTAATGGACGCCCTGAGCGGAATGGTTTCACGACATTAACATCCCTGTAACGGATTGGCCTGCACATAGTGCTAACCTGAATCCTATAGAACACCATTGGGATAGTTTGGGACGCCGACTTCGTGCCAGGCTTCACCGACCGACATCGCTACCTCTCCTCAGTGCAACACTCAGTGAAAAATGGTCTGACATTCCCCCAAGAAACATTCCAGCACCTCAGTGAACGTATGCCTGCGAGAATGGAATCTGTCATCAAGGCTGAGGGTGGGCCAACACCATAACGAATTCCAGCATTACCGATTGAGGGCGCCACGAACTTCTTAATCATTTCCCGCCAGGTGTCCGGATATATATATATATATATATATGTGTGTGTGTATGTGTGTGTGTGTGTGTGTGTCCGTACACAGTTGGTGGACATGGTATTTTATAGTAGGAATCATTACACCGTGACAGTGTGTAGCAGAATGATAGCTGTTTATTATAAAATAATCTCAATTTCTTCATATTCGCAGCCCTGTATTACCTAAAAGAATCGTTATTTTTGTCGTACAAATTACCAGAGTGTGCTAAAATAGTAAAACCTCCTAATTTTTTTATGTGAAAACTCTGACATCCTTAACGGAGTCACACTCTCACCTCTACCTACACCGCATCAGCACTATCAATGGCCGGCCGCGGTGGTCTAACGGTTCTAGGCGCTCAGTCCGGAACCGAGCGACTGCTACGGTCGCAGGTTCGAATTCTGCTTCGGGCATGGATGTGTGTGATGTCCTTAGGTTAGTTAGGTTTAAGTAGTTCTAAGTTCTAGGGGACAGATGACCATAGATGTTAAGTCACATAGTGCTCAGAGACATTTGAACCATTTGAACCACTATCAATGTGAAGTTCTTGAATGCGTCGTTCAGGTTTGGAAGCAGATGATAATCCGATGGAGCGACGTCGGGACTCTATGGAAGATGGTCAATGACAGTGAACCCAAGGCGTGTTGTTGCAGATGTGGCAGCGGTCGTTTCTGGTGTCGCATTGTCATGCTGAAGGAGGGGAGCTCCATGTGTGGACGAATTCTCCGAATTCGAAACTCTATTACAGCGTGCTTTTCTTCAAGCGCTGACTAAGTTAAGTTACACACTGCCACGCCGGCCGCAGTGGCCGTGTGGTTCTAGGCGCTGCAGTCTGGAACCGAGCGACCGCTACGGTCGCAGATTCGAATCCTGCCTCGGACATGGATGTGTGTGATGTCCTTAGGTTTGTTAGGTTTAATTAGTTCTACGTTCTAGGCGACTGATGACCTCCGAAGTTAAGGCGCATAGTGCTCTGAGCCATTTGAGCCAACACTGCGATGTAGCATGTGGGAGGCCTCTGGTGGCAGATGACTACAAATATATGGACCTGAAGAATAAAGATGTAGAATGACAATAACGTTTCTTTTATTTAGGAAGCCTTAAGAGTTTCCACCTAAAGAATTCTGAGGCATTACTCTTCAGCACGGCCTCACATTTACATGTGTGACTTAATGACTTCAGTTTGTTTATCCTTGATAAGTTCTGGTTTAGTCTGGCAGTTTTTCGATGATCATAGATGCTGCTGTTTGTGAGTTGATTGCCGATGGTCTTCTTGGTATGTATAACAGTTTGGTGTATGTACTCACATGGTGTGTTACCATTTTTGGAAAGATCCTTATAGAGAACTCAATTACTATTTTCATTTATTATCCTAATAACTTTTTTTGTTTGCTTGAAGCCTGTGTCCATATTTTATGTATGAGTACGTTTAACAGCTGAAGTTCGCGTGCATATATGAATTGTATGTAAATACAAGGAATTGTCTATTACACACTGAGGGCATGCTCTATGGGCATAGCATGCTGAAAACATCTCATTTGCTAGTGTAGTGATCTGTTCATTCAACTTTGGACTACAGGCAATATTATTTCATAAAAATTTATGTCTTATATAAAATCTGTGAATCTTTCATATACATTTAACTTTATAGAATTATATTCCACGTTTGAGCAGAAATTCTTGCTCTTGTTCTTTTATGTTCAGTGTAAGTTTAATGCAACTCAACATCAAGAACCACTTGGTATTCTACATAAAGGAAACGTAGAGTCGTTCTGTTTTGAGAGAAGAGATTATACTCAAAGTGAAACGATATCATTCATAAGATTTGCTAATGACATTATTATCCTCATTGAAATTCAAGGAGAATTACAGCGTCTCTTGCATGGAATGAACACTCTAATGAGTATAGAGTACGGACTTGTGTTAACAGAAGAAAGACGACAATAGTGAGAAATAGCAGAATTGAAACAGCGAGAAACTTCACATCAGAATCAGGAATCACGAAATAGACGAAGTTAAGGAACAAAGAGGACATAAATGTATGCTAGCACTAGAGAAAAGAGATTCCTGGCCAAGGGTAATCTACTAGTGTCAAACATAGGTCTTAATCTGGAGAAGAAATATCTGAGAATGCACCTTTAAAGCCCAGTCTATATGGTTGTGAAACATAGACTGTGGCAAAACCAGAACAGAAGAGAATCGAACCATCTGAGATTTCGTGCTACAGACGTATCTTGAGAATTAGGTCGACTGGTAAGGTAAGGAATATGGATGTCCTCCGCAGAAATGGCGAGGAAAGGAGTATATGGAAACGTCTGTGAAGAAGGACTGGATGACAGGACATATGTTAAGAAATCAGGGAATGACTCCCATGGGTAAAAACTGTAGAGGAAGAGGGAGATCGTAGTACATACAACGAGGAATTGGGGACTTAGGTTGTGACTGCTTCTGTGAGCTGAAAAGGCTGGCACAAGAGAGAAATTCGTGGCGGGCAGCGTCTAACCAGTCACAAGATTGACTGCAAGCTGACAGCCAGCCACACACTGAAGGGATACAATGCCAAGAAGCAAAAAAAGAAAAAGAGCGAAACGTATGTACGTGTCAGAAAATTTTTAGATGTAGGCGTTTTCTAAGGCTCAGCCCAATTGATGTGATATTTTTGGCATTTTCTCATAATGTAACTGCGGTATGCATGTCACGATGATATCAGTGCCGTTCTGGATGTACATTCTATGCTATTTTGGGATGTTTTGCAGCATATCACGTGATAATGACCACACGACCTAACTGCAACAGTGCACCTAACTTTTACTGTCAAAGGCAAATATGCTGTCGGTTGAAAAATAAATAAGTCATTTACAAAATAAATAACTAAAGCGATATAGCATACAGCGACTCCGGCAAACATGTTATAAAACAAATTCATACTTTAGTATATTAATCAGCGGCATATAGAGCTAATAGTTATATATTTTCAAAAAGTTAATATCCCGTTCAGTGTCCATGAGGTATAATATCTGCACTCTCAAATACGGGAAATCCGTTAGTGCACAAGATGTTGGCAGTTCTGCTTCTACAGTAGATGTGTCTCTGAGTCACGTATCTCCCTGGGCACCTGCAAAGGTCTGACTGGTCATTTCTGATTCCTTGCCTCTACTATTGAATTCCTTGTCAGTTACTTTCGTTGCTATTACAGCCGCCCAAGCTAAAACTCAAACACTTCTATCAAAATGTTCTTTCTGACAATAACCCTGAGTAACTTTAGTTTTCTAATTTCTTTCCCAGAAGCTGCAAACTACCGAAAACTTCGAACTATTGTTAGCTTGCTGTCTTTTCAAGACCTTTCTTACCTCGCCAACACATATATCGAAGCAGTTTCTTGGACGGAGCTTCCGTTTCTTGGCGGTTGACGTTCTCTGCGTGAAGTGCTGAATATAAAACAATGATTCGAGACGAGTGCTGATGCAGTAAAAACCCTATTGAAAAGACAATAGATGGACGTTTCCATTCATTCCACTGTCCCAACTTTGCTGCTGTGTCTCCTGTTATTTCTGCAAGGTGAAGTATCCGTGGCTTTTAAAAGCACATTTGCAGTATGGGCGTGGATATATTGCAAAAACGTAGATATAAGTGCAGAGTATAAAGAAAGAATTACTTAAGATATTAATGATGATAAGTGGTTGTATCGATTGTGGAGTGCAACCACTGAAACGTTAGAATAATTACGCAGTTCAGTTGTCTTAGCGACAAGACGCTGTCCTCATCGGACGCATAACTGCGATCACTGCACGTAATTTTTGACACACCGCCATGATTCTATTTTATTGAGAATCTATCTCAGTAGGCGTACTCATAGTTGCACACATCAACAGAAATAATGTGTCAATGTAATTTAATTTAGTATAATATTTTGTGAATACAGTGATATTGTCGGTGTTTCATTTATGTTGCAAGCTATTTTACCAATTAAATGGCGTTTTGGCAAGACTCCGTGTTACAAATGGTCCAGCACGAACCAAAACTTTGGAATTATTCAATCTACGAAGTTCGATATAAAAATATTTCAGAAAAATCACTCATGGTCAAACTTAGAACAGACGAACCTTACTCAAAAAGCAATTATAAAGCGCCCAAAGTTTGTATTAACATAATCTGATCACTTACTATTATCATTACCTATTATTATTTGTCTGTCCTCTGATATTCTCAAACCATACACGAAAAGCCACGATAAATTTTGGAAATTTGTATTTTCAGCATCTTCGTGACAGATTTAAATTACTGTCAGAATGGAATATCTGCACATTTCATTCTGACGCCTTTATGAACAACAATATCCCTACTTAACATTTTAGTAAAAAGCAGTCCAGATAGCATTTGTTTCTTATTTTTTTAATTGTCGAAACCAGCTTCGGTCTCTGCTGGTTCGGTCTTGGTCTGCACATACCAAGGCCCTGAATAATGTAGCAGTTATAATAGATAATATGAGAAATTTTTTCCGTCTTAAAATCTAATAATAAAAGCGACATTAATTATAATACGCAAGGGCTATTTGGAAGGTAACGTTCGATCGGCCGTGAAATGGAAACCACATTAAAATTCAAAAATGTGTTATTTGCAACCAAGTGCTACATCTTCCAAGTACATCTCTACGCAGTCGCTGCCCAGAGTTAGACCTCTGTCATAGCGTTGCACCGAATTTCCAGAGCACTCGTCATACAAGACAGTCGCCGGTGCTAATCGCCACTTCTCTACGCTGGTCTGCAGTTAGTTGTCTGTGGCAAAATTCTGTCTTCGTAGCCAGCGGTTCATGAGAGCAGAGATGAACACTAGAGGGAGACAAGTCTAAGGAGCATGGCGCACAATCAAACAGTTCCCATCGAAAACGATTCAACGGTGTTCTCCTGACTTCTGCAGTGGGCGGCAGAGAAATCTCACGAAGAAAAATGCATTATGTGGGGCTGCATAAAATCACATGAAACCTCGCATATTTGGCGGAGACATTACACCGTCTGTTCAAAAAATTACGGAGCATCATCGACAACAGTTTTCTACAAAGCAACACAATAGTTTGAGTCAGAATGCACCACGTGCTCTAGTACGGCCATTTGCAAGCAGCAGACGCTGTTAGTATGTTAAATAATTATCGCACAGCCTTGTGTATTGGTTAAATCTCTCTCCAGAAAAGTGCATGCGTAGAATGGTAATGAAAATCTCACTGAGATGTGTTTATGGTATTAATGCAGAGGAGATGATAGTATAATTGCCTCCCACCCCCGTCTTCTGTGTTTCTTCTTGCTGTAGTTAAATTGTGCTCTGTTTCATTCTCACGTATTCTTGCTTAAATATTTCGAATCAGGCACCAGTTTTGTGTAATTAGCATAGCTCACATTTTACTTATTGTGCATGGTCTCCTTAGAAATTCTCTCTTCCTCAACTGATACACCGCTTGCATCGCCTCTTCCAATTCGGCAAGCAATATTGGTACACCTTTAGCTGGACAGTGCGAAGCGCCGTTTCCGAATTTTCTTTTGCCTCCTCTGTCATTGCGAATCTTCGTCCTTCCATAACCATTGATCCACGTCTTATCACCAGTTATGATTCTGTTAATGAGCATCTCATTCTTATTTGCGTGATCCAAAAGCCTTCAAGATTGCGAGGCGAAGGTCTTTCTGGTCTTGACTCATGGGCCTTGGGACGAAGTCGGCGCAACACGATGCTTTCCAGTATGTTGTGTCAGGATTTCATGACATGATCCAAGTGTAATGTTACATTTTCTGTAGTCTCTCGGACGTCAGAATTTTACTGGAATCCACAATTTCTGTGAAGTTCCTGACAGGAACGTCGTCGGTAGAAGTCAAAGGGCGTCTTGTACGAGGGTCATCTTTAACTTCGGTCCGGCCATTTTTAAACCGTGTGAACCATTCGTGACACCGAATACGGGTTTAGAACTCATCACGGTAGGCTTCCTGCATCGTTTGGTGAGTCTCTGTAAAGGTTTTCTTGAGTTTCAGGCAAAATTTAATGCTCCTCTTGCCGGCCGCGGTGGTCTCGCGGTTCTAGGCGCTCAGTCCGGAACCGGGCGACTGCTGCGGTCGCAGGTTCGAATCCTGCCTCGGGCGTGGATGTGTGTGATGTCCTTAGGTTAGTTAGGTTTAATTAGTTCTAGGCGACTGATGACCAAAGACGTTAAGTCGCATAGTGCTCAGAGCGATTTGCTCCTCTTATTCTGCCATTTCGAAATTCGCAAACTGTGTGACAGGACTTTCTATGCAGTACTGCACTGGGAAAGAACTAACAGACATACAACAATGAAAGTTCCGGCAGTTCGCCTTAAACTCAGCACAGGGGTGTGCAGGGATACCAACCGCATTTCGCTCCAACACACCATTAGCGCGAAATTTCTATGTTCCTGAATTTTTTGAACAGACCTCGTATTTGCTAGCCATCTTAATGCACTCCCTGTGTGCTCAGAACAGAAAAGATCAACACTGAGCGATCGACAGGCACACTAGAAACAGTGGCCAACGCGTCTGCGCAGACCTTCATCGGGATTTCACTGTTGTTTCCATTCCGCAACCTATCGGACCTTACTTTCCAAATAGTCTTCGTAAAACAAAATTATGTGCTACGGAGATGACGTGAAGAACCACCGCATACAGCCGCTATATTATACCGGCTGGTACTGGTTACAAAATGATGGCCAGATAGCAAAGACTAGCCCCTATAAAAGGGAAACTCCACGCACCGTTCTATTTATTTTGATCGTTTTTATTACAGATCACGTGAAAAACGGTGGGTGAAGCTTTCCTTTTATGGCTCCTAGCCTCTGTTAGCTAGACAGCACTTGGTGAGAAGTACCAGTCGGCACTACACAGCTGCTCCGTGTGCCAGTTACTCACGACATCCAGATAACACATCATAACTTCTAATGCTCTTATGTTACTTTCTAATGTGGATACGTTTTGTCGCACATGACCCACAGTAAACGTTATATATTCCTAAGGACTGAATTATAGACCAACACCGATTAACCAAAATTGAAAATAATACGTTTTTTCGATGCAGACTGCTTTTCGTCGAGTAAAAAGATTATCTCATTCTATTCATCATTTCTGCTTTGCTCCACACTGCACTCCTGTTTGGAATAGCCTCTCAGTTAAATTCGAGTGCTGTGTCAGCCTTCACTCCTATGTGTAAATCTACCTGAGAGATAGCATCGTTCTCTTTCCTAAACTCCACACTCTATAGTTTTGAACTGGTTAAATACGGCGTTTGTGACAGATGTGATTTCCTCTGCGATAGGTCCGCCATCATGAGTTGTTGTGACGACCACAATGTGATTCATACACTGGTAACACACACTGTGTTTCATGTATCAGCTGAGTTTATGATGAGAGAGACACCACTGTTGTTTAGTAGTGTCTAAACTGAAACGTCCGCTTAGAAAAATTAATGAATTACTGTGCTGATTAACTTCTTACATTATTTGATTTCCAAACAGCTGAACAGAGCTGAACGTACTCAGACATTTCGCTCTTTACCTATTCCGATCAACAATAAACAGACAGCGAATATTTTTAGCGCAACGCAATCTGACTTTCAATAATCCCTACAAGAGAATGGCCCTGCCTAACATTAACCTGTACGTTTCACAAATCACTTTCCTCACAAAAATCTTCGTTACTCGAACTACTGCAATACAGCGAGCACCACTACTGCCAGCTAAATCAAACTACTGAAGGCACTAACTACTGATAGGCATAGTTAGCAAGTGAAAGATTTTGATAGAGAACAAACGATGTATTTACCTTAATAGTGTTCAAAGGTCATAATATATAGCAGTTCATGACATCCAGTCTTACATATTTACTGTCTCTGATGGACACACGTCCAGATCATACGCTCTCAAAACTCCGCCATCTCTCTCCCCACACCCACCACTACTGGCGGCTCACCTCAAACTGCGCAACGCTAGGCGCTCTTAACAGTTAAAAGTACGAAAATTTCATTATGAAGCCAGATAAATAGCACTCCATGTCGTGCATGAAGCAACTTGATTAATTCAAGATTGGAAATCGGAGTGAGGGGATAAGATCGACATCTAAGAATTTATCTTTGACGTAGATTATTTATTGTAACTAAATATTTGGTTGCACATCCTAACTACACAAAACTGGTGCCTGACTCGAAATATTTAAGTAAGAATTACGTGAGAATGAAACAGAACACAATTTAACTACAGCAAGAAGAAACACAGAAGACGGGGTGGGAGGCAATTATACTATCATCTCATTTGCATTAACACCATAAAAACATCTCAGTGAGATTTTCATTACCATTCTACGCATGCACTTTTCTGGAGAGAGATTTAACCAATACACAAGGCAGTGCGATAATTATTTAACATACTAACTGTGTCTGCTGCTTGCAAATGGCCGTACTAGTGCACGTGGTGCATCCTGACTCAAAGTATTGTGGTGCTTTGTAGAAAGCGTATGAAAGAACAGATATTCTTGCAGAAATTGTAGCTCATTAAATAAGCAAACTGTTAAAATAAAGCCTTTAGCGGTGCCGTGGTGGACCAGAAGGGTCATTAATTACCAAACACGTGGCACAAAATCGACACCCAAAGACAAAGGCAACTGCTACATAAAAAATAAGATTAAAAATCATTAAAAAAGTAACTCGCTTCACACGCTTCAGTTAGGCTGAAGTTCTTAAGTACTTGACCAGTTAATCATAACGAAGTCCTAACTCAACCTGATTCCTTGATTCCTATAACCTGAATCTCCCCCCCCCCCCCCCCCCACTAAGAGTTACGATCCGTACTCACCAAGCGTTCACCGAACAGTGCCGCTTCCTCTCACGAGATTACCCAGCACCCCGTGCAACGGAAGCTACCAGAGAGGTAGCCCTCCTTCACTAACCTCACACACAAAAACAGCCCTCGACACAGCCTTCAACTAACATGGATAAACCTCTCTGTTCAGGTATTGGAAACTTAAGTTGGTCATCCTGTGCTCTCCTTCGAACGAGAAGCAACATCGTCTGCTCCCAGCAGACGATGACCAACTCAGCGTTTACCACAAAACAAAACCGATACCCCACATTAAAAGACACATAAAATATTAAATAGGCCTTATTTGAGTGCTCAGTCTTTCTGGAAGAGTTCATGAACTGAGCTAAAATCAGGTAGTAAAATGAAAAATTTTACCGAATTCGACAAGCGTCTTATGAAACGACTTCACAGAGACGTTTCAAGTTTTATAATCCTCAGATCTCATGCAGTATAAATTACGCTGTAGCCTACTATTCCTCATAAACCACGATATTTCAAGTCTCCACTGATTAATGTCAAGAGAGGCAGGCTTGCATTTACCTGCTTTTCCTCTTCTTTGGTATGCAGTTCTTCTTTGGTAAGTTAATTCTTAGGCTGTCTCATCCAGGAGCCATATTTGTTTGTTTTTAAATGTCAACTGATTTGAACGAGTCTAAAAAGTTCGGAGAGTATTTCGTAGTAATGTTATCGGATATCTGGAACCTCCTTTTGAGAAAGTGGTCTTGCACGGTGGACGGATTAGAGGAGAAGTTCTTGGTCATCAGGCTGTATTCCTCACAGTATTTCAGTATCAAACCAAGACACCATTATCAGGTGACCAGACGTACTGAGATGTTATAGTGTTGTGTGCGTTGACTTCCCTTTACAGTTGCCACGTTGATGTTAAAATTTTTGAGAAACATTTCTCTGTTTATTTTCTGTAGGGCCACGCGTGCCAAGGCTTCTAGCTAATGGACTGAGTCAGTATGTTTTACAGAACGTAAGAAATTTGTAAAGAAGGAGTTAAAGAAAACACGAGAAAACATAGTACCGGTATACGAATAAAGAGCACATAACAAAGAAAAGATCTTTAACTGTTTAACTACTGTGCGAAACTGCAGTACGGAATAGAAAAATGTGCCCCAAGGAAATCTTGCAACTTGAATTTAAATACTTTGGTTTTTGCCCTTCATTTTTTCTAAAGCCTTCACTTCAGATTTTTAGTACATTGATTTGCTCAGTTCTGTTGGAACCCTATTAAAAATAAAACTTGTTAAATAGTGCCCGCTTTTCTGTAACATGATTAAGGTATTATTATTTAAGTGTATATTGTTTTTTAGGTTCAGTGTTCACTGATGGAATGTTGCTGTTGCTTCTGAATCAGTCAATATTGCCACAACTAACCCTCATAGTCCAGTATGCTTGTAGGAATGGCAGATTTTCTAAACCGAGCCACTTTAACAACGGCCTCACATCTTATATCAGATTGACGTGTGAAGTAAACGTTCTAAGAGAACTACTGAGCTGACTTGAGCGTGAATTTTGATTACATGACCTGAGAAGATCCAGTTTTACGAGGGTAAGTCAATTACTATCCGCAATTTAGTTATATTTCTGTTTATTTTGGTAGTACTGTCGTTTTACGTTGATGACGCATGCTTTGTTTTTTGTTATATCTTTGTAATTTGCAAGCTGCTAGGCTAGTTTCGTTATCGTTGCCGTACCGTTAATCATGCCTGCTCCACTGTCTATTTGCTCCAAAGAAGAGAAACGTTCAGTGATCGGTTTTTTGCGGTCGGAAGGCATATCAGGGGCCGGAATTCATCGAAGACTTTCAGTACAGAACGGGAACAGTTTTTTGCCGCAACGGATTGAAAAATTCCTAAATGGTCGCACAAGTATTAAGCACGATGAAGGAGCCAGACGACCGTTTACCGCCACAAATGAAGAAACCATTGAGCGTTCACGTGAAATGATTCTTTTAGACAGACGATTAACTATTGACGAAGTGGCACATTGTCTGTAAATTAGTCACGGTTCTGCGTACGAAATCATCCAAAACAGATTTCGGTTTCATAAAGTTTGTGCAAGATGGGTCCCACAACAACTCACACAGTTGCATAAACAAACGCGCTTGGACATCTGCAAAAAACCTTTGGATCGCTATGGTAACGAAGGGGACAACTTCTTAGATAGGATCATTACAGGTGACGCAACATGGATCCATCATCACGAGCCGGAGACTAAACGGCAAAGTACGGAATGGAAACATCCAAATTCGCCGTGCAAGAAAAAGTTCAAGATTCAACCGTCCGCAGGAAAACTGACGCACAAGGTCCAATACTGCAACATTGTGGGGTAAGGGGCATAACAATAAACAGTATACGTTGCAGTGAGATTCTTAATGCCAGGTTAAGGCCTGCAATTCGAAGCAAACGCCGAGGATTACTGTCAGAAGGTGTTGTGTTGTTGCACGACAATACCCGTCCGCATACTGCTGTCCATATTGCTAAAACGCTCCGTAAACTCAAATTTGAAGTGCTGGATCATTCTCCATGTAGTCCCGAACTTGACCCTTCTATCACTCAAACAGGCATTAAGAGGCCGTCGATTTGCCTCGGACTAAGCAGTGCAACAAGCGGTGCATTCCTGGCTTGCACCCCAACCGAGAATCTTCTTCTATGAGGGCATCAGGAAGTTTGTACAACGATGGACCAAGTGCGTTGAAACGCAAGTAGACTATGTCGAAAAATGATGTTCTTGTACGTTTCCTATTTGATTACTATAAAATTTTATAAATACTTTGGCGATAATAATTGACTTACCCTCGTGCTTCCAAAGGTGAGTAAAGCACCCCATCAGAGTTTGGTAACGACCTCCAAATTATGATAAAACCCTAAAACACTCATAAATAATGTCAATATTTAAGTAAATGTCTAAACTTTTCTTCCGTTGTTAATGGAAAGCCAAGCATATTAACATTTAGTTATGAGTATGCGATAATACGACGTCTCACTAAATGTAAACACTGCTTACGTGGCTAACAGCTGTCAAATTGGAATTTCCCACAGTTAGCGTCCCTCCCACCAATAGCGACCGTGCAGCATCGCTACGATTGGTCGTAGCTCGGAATGTAACTTCGGACGCTCAAGTTATGTGTGACGCCAGATACGAGAACAAAATACTTATAAATACACCTGACAAAACACTACATACGTTCATAAAACCAAATCCCTCCTAAAGATACGTGAAAACACGTGTAATAACTGCTACAATTAAATAAAGGTGAAAGTGATACCGAATAGCAGCGACTTGTATTAATGGTGGAGCAACAACGACAAAATAGCAAACACACATCATAGAAACTACATCACTTTAAAGAGAGCAAACATTAAGCAAAGTTCGTTACAAAAGAAAAATAAATTGTAATTGAAATCATTTGAGATGCTTTGAATGTCGACAGGGAAGAGCACTTTGCATTTCCTCTTACCTTAGTAGTTGACCAGTAGTGACGTCAGCATCAGCTTGTTGACGCTGGCGCCTAATTGAAGTTACTTCATCAGTTTTGAAATTACAATGGATACATCTCTTTCGTCAGTGTATGATCCTTCAGGCGACAATACTATTTTCCGTTGCATTCATTTTACCATAAGTCAGTCGGACGCACTCATTACTATATAAATATAAGTTCGTATGTATGTTGTGGGTGTTGGAGAAAACAATTCCTTTATTCCCACATACATTTAGCAATAACTGAACACTACACACATGAATGAATTGTTTAGACATGAAAAGCACGGAATAACTAACTAAAGCTATGTCAAAGAATAACTATATCCCCGCACGTAAATTAACACGTCACGGAATGTTTATGAAGCACTGTACACTTGTAGGGATCGATTGTCGGAAATAGGTCACTACATAACTCCCCCCTTTAATGCTAACGATACCGCAGATTAAATTTCACACGCCGTCCAGCTCTTGTAACTACTTCTTTCTTGAAACCAGGCGGTGCGTCACGTTTGTGATTGATTGTGTCAGGGAGTGGTGTAGTAGTCCTCGACGTCGGTCTTGGTGTTACAGTGACTGGTGTTCGCTGAGCATTGTGGTGTTCATGGGGTACAGGAACACATCTTGTAGCTTATGCTGTCTTCTCTGGTTTGTGTTCAGTGGTAGCTGTGGTGTCCGTTGCGTCCAGAAATGCAGGCTTCATACGGTCCACTGCAACTGTGGTGGGTGTACCGTTAATCATTATGCGGAAAGTATTGGTATCCCTACTGACTACCAGATATGGTGCGTCATATGGTGGCTGCAGTGGTTACGCACAGGATCATTGCGTAAAAATACATGCGTGCACTTGTCTAGCTCCGCAGAAACGAACGAGTGTCTTCCAAGCTGGTTTCTGGGCATTGTAGGTCTCAATTGGAGTATATGCTCTCTTAATCTTGTGGAGAATTCTGAGGCTGTGATTGTATCATCTGCCAAGCTGTGCAGAAATTCTCCAGGTAGGCGTAACGTTTGTCCATACACCAGTTCTGCTACTGTTGCTTTCAGATCACTTTTGAATGACGTTCGTAGACCCAAAAGTACGATAGGCAGTGTCTCTGTCCAATTCGGTGTTGCGTGACATCTCAGTGCTGCCTTTAACTGTCGATGAAGACGCTCAACCATGCCATTTGATGCGGGATGGTATGCCTTGGTGCGTATGCGTTTCGTACCTAATAACGTAGCCAATGCTTTGAAAATGTAGGCTTCAAATTGTCGTCCTTGATCAGTTGTAATTCTCAGTGGAACTCCAAACCGAGCAATCCAACCACGAAAAAACGTTTGAGCTATAGTTTCTGCAGTGATGTCCTTAATTGGAAATGCCGCCGGCCGCGGTGGTCTCGTGGTTCTAGGCGCGCAGTCCGGAACCGTGCGACTGCTACGGTCGCAGGTTCGAATCCTGCCTCGGGCATGGATGTGTGTGATGTCCGTAGGTTAGTTAGGTTTAAGTAGTTCTAAGTTCTAGGGGCTGATGACCACAGATGTTAAGTCCCATAGTGCTCAGAGCCATTCTTTTGGAAATGCCTCAGGCCACCTAGTAAATCTGTCAAACACCGTGAGGCAATAACTGTAGCCTTCCGATATCGAGAGTGGGCCAATGATGTCAACATGCACATGGTCAAAACGCTGATTTGTTGGAAGAAATGTGCCTAATGGTACCCTGGCGTGCTTTGTTTGACCAATTTGTGTGTGGTTCTTACTCCTCGGTGTGACAGATTGTGCATTGATGCAACTGCCTATGTTCTGAATTGGTGTGGCACAAATGGATGTATCTTTCGTCTTGCTACGTCACAGTACAACTCAATGCTTGCTCCAGGAACTGTCACGAGCTGTAGCTTCAATCCTTTCTCTTGTTGCAAAAGATCATGCAACTCACTATCACATTGTTGCGCATTCGCGAGGGCGTCGTAATCAATGGCCTTTGTCACTGCTTCCACCCGTGCGATGTCATCTGCTACAGTGGACACTGTTTCTACGCGAGAAAGTGCATCAGCTGGAACATTTAGCTTCCCTTTCACATACACAATTCTGGTCGTGAACTGGCTCATATAATCTAAGTGTCTCAGCTGCCTGGGCGATGCCTTCTCTGGCTTTACCTTAAAGGCATAGGTAAGCGGTTTGTGATCTGTGTAAATCGTGAACTGTCGCCCTTCCAATGCGTGTCTGAATTTTTTTACTGCCACATAAGCTGCGTACAGCTCACGGTCATATGTTGCCCAACGTTGCTGAGATGGTGACAGCTTATGACTATAAAATTCAATGGGCTGCCATAACTGATCATTTTGTTGCTGAAGTACGGCACCAATGGCAGCGGACGAAGCATCAACCATGAGAGCGAGTGGAGCATGCGCGACCGGGTGTGCTAATTGCGCAGCCTCTGCTATAGCTTTTTTTATAGCGTGAAACGCGGTGTCCGCCTCGATAGTCCAATGCACACTGTGGTTAGGTTTAGGTGCGCCTTTAAGTAGTTCATTCAATGGTGCAGTTATCAGTGCATGATTGCGAATGAAGCGTTGGTAGAAATTCACTACTCCAATGAATCGTCGTAATTCTCTGACTATGACAGGCCAGGGGTATTTGTTTATGGCCTCTACTTTACTATGTGGCGGTCGAATACCCTATGCATTCACCAAATATCCTAGAAAGTGGACCTCTTTCTCACCAAAAACACACTTTGCAGGATTAATTACTAGTCCATGTGTGCGTAGGTGGTCAAACACTTGTGCCAAATGCTGCAAGTGCTCCTCTTCCGATGCAGACATCAGCAATAAATCATCTATATACACATAGCAAAAATCTAAATCTCTTGTAACCTCATCCATAAAACGTTGGAATATCTGGGCGGCATTACGTAGTCGAAATTTCGGGTGAAGTCAAATAGACCGAATGGTGTTGTCACCGCTGTTTTAGGAATGTCTTGTGCAGCTATAGGGATCTGACAGTAAGCTCGAACTAGATCAGTGGTAGAAAATATAGTCTTACCGTGAACATTTGCAGAAAAGTCTTCTATATGTGGGACTGGGTACCGGTCTGGAATGGTCCTTGCATTGAGCTGGGGCGCCATCCATTCTTCTTTTCAGGCACGATGTGAATTGGGAATGCCCAACTGCTACTAGAAACTCTACAGATACCTTGTGACAGCATGCTGCGAAATTCCTGCTTTACCACTTTTAGCTTTTCGGCCGTTAAACGTCTAGGCCGAGCGTGAGTTGGCGGCCCTGGCGTGGTCAAAATGTGGTGGACGGTTGTATGCTTGACTGTTGGGAGTGTAGGCGATTGCTGTGTGATCTCGGGGTATCCTTTCAGTAATCGTATATATGGTGTGTCGCCTGTGGCTGTGCGTACCTATAGTGGTGTGATACAACGGACTTTTCCTGTTGTATGCAGACTAGTAGTCAAATCTATTAGTCGCTGACGTCGCTGATGTGGCAGTAAGTCGTAGAAGGACCAAAAATCTGCTCTGATAATAGGCTGTGGTATATCTGGCACTGTAAATTGCCATTCAAACACACGCCGTAGCCCAAAGTTAAGGAATAATGTTACTCGACCATATGTTCTAATTTTGGAGTCATTGGCGGCGTATAGATAACAGTCGTCGCAGCTCCGGCGTGATAGGCGGTTTGCTGGATATACGGACACTTCTGCGCCTGTATCGACGAGAAACTGTAGTTTTGTTTCGTGGTCTGTCACAAGAAGTCGGCGAGTGCTTGCACTGGAAGTTATGGCTGCTACTGTGTCTGCCTCATGTTTCCACTTGCAAGGTTGCGTAAACTTTCGTGCATCATTACCAAATGTCTTGTGGTACCAGCATAAGTTCTGTAGTGATGGTGATCGATTGCGACTTCGTGACCGTAAGCGGTGTGGCCATTGGCGCTTGTGCGTTGTTTGTAATGCAGCTACCTGTGCGGTCAACTCTGCCAGTTGTGACTGTAGGGAAACTAGCGGCACTGTGGGCGAATTTTCTTGTTGTGGCGTTACTGTTGAGACACTTGATGTGGGATACATTTCAATTATCTTGTCGGCCGTTTGTGCCAGTGCTTTTAAATCGCCTGCACATACCGTGAGAATTTTTTGAGAATCTGACGGCAACCGAGACAGCCATATATTTCGTAGCACATCATCAGTTACAGTGTTACTTGCCAGTGTGTGCAAACGTCGTAAGAGTTGTGATGGAGTGCGATCTCCGAGTTCTTCAGTGCGCAGTAGCTTCTCTAGCCGTTGTGCCTCTGATTGTGACAAACGCGTTATTAATGCGTTTTTAATGGATGCATAACGATCGGTATCCGGTGGTGCGGCTAGGATATCTTGTATTTCTGCTGCTAGATCTTCTGTAAGTGCTGCAACCACATGGCTGTACTTAGTTTCGTCCGCCGATATTTGTGCGAGGACGAACTGGCTTTCTAACTGGGCAAACCACAATAGAGGATTATGTAACCAGAATGGTGGAGGTTTTACTGTCACCCTGTTAATTGCACTGCTGGCTTCAGGTTGAACTGAGCCTGGCGAATCGGTCATTATCGTGCTGAAACGAGCGTGACGCGGCTGGCGGGGAAGTTACAAACGTGAACGCTGCGGAACTTCGTTAAACGCTGAAGCCGACGCGGACGTTACGTAGTTCGTAGGGTGTCACCAAATGTGGGTGTTGGAGAAAACAATTCCTTTATTCCCACATACATTTAGCAATAACTGAACACTACACACATGAATGAATTGTGTAGACATGAACAGCACGGAATAACTAACTAAAGCTAAGTCAAAGAATAGCTATATCACTGCACGTAAAATAACACTTCACGGAATGTTTATGAAGCACTGTACACTGGTAGGCATCGATTGTCAGAAATAGGTCACTGCAATGTGATTACAACGTTCCTTTACACAACCGTTTCTGTTTTTAACGATCCGTAAACAGTTTCAAAATAGCATTGGTAATTTCAAAGAATTACTGCCTATTGAATGCGTGAGCCCCGAACGATATGTATAGAACGTATATCAGATGTCTCGCTGCTTAGCAGCAATGACTGATAGGGTTGAAGTTTCTTCCGCAAATTTTTTGACGTACAGAAATGTAATTCCTTGTTTGTGTAACGTTGAAAGTTGTGTGTAGTTTTTTTTTTATTTGAGCTACTTCCACACAAGAACAAGGGAAATTGTGTAGACTGCGGTGTAGTGAAGTGTGTCATACTTCGCAAGAAAGAGTCCGCCGTTGCAATTCCTTTACAATTTCAGTGTTCCAAATGTGGGAACAGAACTAATCGAGAAAAAAAAATACATGGTTTCACTGTTCTAAGGTATAAATCGAGAAGAACATGATTTTGGTTTCTTGCTAGATTGGGGGCTATAGGCAGCAAGCAACTGTCTCTGAAGCTCAGTTGTGAACTAACACAGTATGTGCCTACTTCGGCTTCTACAGAGAAGTGTGTTTTGTGACTGCTGCCAACGAACGTTCCCACCGGGTGGAGCAAAGAAGGTTGTAGAAGCAGACGAGTCCCATATAGTAACGAAAAAAAAAACAAAGAGGACGACCGTTAAAAAACGAAGCGGAACATATTTGGGTATTTTGCGGTATTGAACGAGAATCCCGCAAGCGCTTCGTAATAACAGCTTGTTCAAGAGCAAAGCAAACTTTAGTCAGTCTCATAAAGCACTTCATAATTCCAAGTACGAAAGTCATTACGGACAGGCCCAAATCGTACAACACCTTAAAGACCAAAGGATGTTATCGCGTATTCATGAATGTTTCTGTGGGATTTGTGTCGTCGGTCGATCCGTTTGTCCACAGCCAGAACGTAGAGCGGGTGTGGGAAATCAATCAAATCTTCTATTAAGAGAGAGGAGTGTCGAGCAGACAAGAGACCAACTCCATTGGCACAATTTGAGGTTTTGTGGAAAAGCTGACGCATATAATACTCTGCTGATATTTCTTCTTAACAGGGCAAGAGTGTATCCGGATTACAGGAAAAAAAAGACTGCTTCCGGAGGCTGATAAGAAAATTGGAATAGTCCACGACGACAACATCGCTGACGAGTAAATTACATGAAGTAACTTCTTTTATCTGTAACTGCTTGTAAGTTAAAAAACGTTCTTTTGTCGTTGTAAACACAGTTTATATTACGCGCGCCAACAACCTCGTGATCCATTTAGAATCACACGTTCGATATATATCGTTCGAGCTCTCGCATTCAATTGGCAGTCATTCTTGGAAATTCAAAAGTTTAAATGTCTCTACGACGACAGTTAAAGTTTTAACGCCCGCGGTATCTCATTAAGTTGTACACTAGATGACGAATTCAAAATACATTAGTTCATGCAATTCAGTTACGTATAAATCAGTTAGGTTCTAATTGCAACAACCACAGTCCACTCAAGCGAGAATTGTCACTGCTGTTTATACTACTCAATGATGGTCACAGTATTCACAGTCTAACATTTTGCTTCATAACGTCAACGTCGAAATTTAGTTTATATTGTGACCGAAAAATAATAACGCAGGCAGTAACATAAACTCTCATACTCAAAACAGTGCACACTTACTGACAGTCCTTGTTTGACTGTCGCTATTGATATTGCTCCCGCATCGCACTTCATACAGTGGTACTACGTATTACGTTTAGTTTTGCACAGCGCATTTCCCGAAAGCAGCACAAAGGACAGACATACGTGTGAACGGTAATATCGATGACCAGCGAGAGCGACTTTGTGGACTCTCTGACTGTTTAGTGAGCGCTGTGCCTTTGTCACGTCCGGTTGTTCTGTGTATACTCACGTCAATAAACCGTTATTACTCTATATACGGGTATTGTATTGCATATTCTACACCCATCCGTATCTGAGTTCCTCTCCATACGCTGAAATTTTGCATGCTCAATTTATAGGAGATTCATGCAGTAATATCAATAAAAAAAATAGAAACAGTTACTTTTCATACTACAGAACAAAAGAAAAAAAAAGTTAAAAACTCTGAAAGATATACGTACGGAGCAAAGAAGAATAAGAAAGAAGAAGACGACGAAAAAAATTACTCCTAGTAATTAGCAGTATATTCATAGACCACGCTGTTCTGAACAAAAAATGTTCTTAAAAAATGCACAAAATTGTCCCAAAATATACAAGATAGTGAAAATAAGCGAAGTAAGCAAGCTGTCCTGTTCAGGGTCAGAGACTGAACATAATTCATTTCGTGAAGGTATATTAGCATTCAACTCTTGAACATGATACTCCTAAGAAAGCGTTCCACCTATCCTCAGTGTGAATATTTTAAGTAGGGGGACATCACTAACTGTTCGACTAGTTTCAGAAAGTAAAAATCGTTTTTTCTTTCATGAGAGTTCCGTTTCAAAGACTGTATCATTTGGGTATTGCTAATGTTACACAAAATATTTTCTCTGAAAGCAACTTGCTGATATTGCTGACTGTCCTATTTGGTACATTACTTAAGCTATGTTCAACATCTTTCACAATAACAGCCGTGTCATCCACAACAAAAATTCTCATGTTCAGTGGTTGACTTTTATAAAGAGGGCAATGAATCCAGAAGGAAACCCAGTGGCACCCCTTACTTTACATGCCCTAGTAGGCTCACACATCTTTCCTGTTTCTTCACACTGGAAGAGAACCTTCTGCTTTCTACTTCCCAATTATGAAATGAACCTCGTGAAGGTTTTCCGCTATTCCCACGAAGTTCCATTTTATACAAAAGTACTGTGTTTTTCATACAAGCAGCTGGTTTTGTTACATCAAATAAAATACCTGCTGCACCACAATTACCTTTTAGTGCCTCATACACAAAAGACAGACCAGGATTTTCTGTAGATATTCTCTTCATGTACCCAGAGTGAGAATCTGACTGCGAAATTTGTGTGTTGAGGTGTGCCTCTACTCTTCTGTACATCGTTTTCTCAAAAACATTTGAAAACACTGGTACCAAAAAAATTACCGATAGTTGTCTGTGTTATTTCTTATACCCTTTTTATACAGTGTTTTCACTGAAGAGTATTAAAGTCTGTCATAAAATTGACCATACCCAGAAAACACGTAGCACAAGTGTCGGAGAACTGGCCTAAGTGTATTGATCTCCATAATCCTACCTAACATTTCATCATACCAACGGAATCGTTTGCCTACAACAACACAATAGCTGACTCAGTTCCATTTTTGCCTGTTTCCTGTAGCTGTATGTCATGAAGTTGTCTTAGGAACACCACTTTGAAGAGGCCTACATACATATCTGTATAAATAAAATTTTGATTTAACGTAGTGACTATTGAAAGAAACTAATTATTACATATTTGTTGAGTAGGTAGCAGAATTTCTTCACTTTGTCTGCTTCGTGATCATCAATACTGATGTTAAGTTTCTTGCTATTCTCATTTCTGCTACTTCTTATTAGTTTCGTCCTTCTTCGAATTACTTTCAGTCCGTATTCTGTACTCATTAGATTGTTCTTTCCATTGAGCGTACCACGTAATTCTCTTTCTGTTTCACTCAGGATAGGCATGTCATCAGCGAATATTGTCATAGATATCCTTTCACCTTGAATTTTAATTCCACTCTTGAACTTTTCGTTTATTTCCATCACTGCTTCTTCGATATACAGACTGAACAGTAGGGCGGAAAGACTACATTCTTGTCTTTTAATCCAAGCGCTTCTTTCTTGGTCGTCCACGTTTACTGTTCCCCGTTGGCTCTGATACCTAATGTATATTATCCGTCTCTCCCTATGGCTCACCCTATTTTTTCAGAATTTCGAAGATCTTAAACCATTTTATACTGTCTAACGCTTTTTCCAGGTCGACAAATCCTATGAACGTGTCTTGATTTTTTTAGTCTTCCTTCCATTATCAACCGCTGCGTCATCAATTCCTCTCTGGTGCCTTTACGCTTTATCAAGCCGAACGGATCGTCATCTAGCACATCCTGAATTTTCTTTTCCATTCTTCTGTGTATTATTCTTATGAGCAACCTGGATGCATGAACTGTTAAGCTCAAAGGGCGACAGTTCTCGCACTTGTCAACTCTTACAGTCTTACGAATTCTGTGGAAAATATTTTTCCGAAAGTCAGATGGTAGTCCACCAGACTTACACATTCTACACACGAACGTGAGCAGTAGGTTTGATGCCTCTTCCCCCAACGATTTTAGAAATTCTGGTGGTATGTTACCTATCTCTTCTGCCTTATTTGATCTTAAGTCCTCCAAAGTGCTCTTAAATTCTGATTCTATCACTGGATCCCCCATCTCTTCTAAATCGACTCCTGTTTCTTCTTCTACCAAATCAGACAAATCTTCCCTTTCATAAGGGCTTTCAATATATTCTTTCCACCTATTCCTGTTGCACTCTTAATATTATCACCCTTGCTTTATCACCAAAGCTTGTTTCTACTGTCGTGTATGCTGACAATCATTTCTTTTTCGTTTTCCTTACATTTTTCGTGCAGCCATTTGGTCTTAGCTGCCCTGCACTTCCTACTTATTTCATTCCTCAACCACTTGTACTTCTGTACTCCCTAAATTCCCTATTTCGTACTTCCTTCTTTCATCGATCTGCTGAAGTATTTCTTCCGTTACTCATGGTTTCTTCGCATTTACCTTCTTTGGACCTACGTTTTCCTTTCCGACTTCTACGATTGCCCTTTTTAGAGATGTCCATTCCTCTTCAACTGTACTGCCTACTGAGCTATTCCTTATTGCTGTATCTATAGCCTTAGAGAACTCCAAGCGCATGTCGTCATTCATTAGTACTTCGTATACCACTTCATTGCGCATTCATTCCTGCTGACTAAATTCGTAAACCTGAGCCTACTCTTCATCACTACAATCACTACTACATAGTCATCTGAGTCTATATCTGCTCCTGGGTACGCCTTACAATCTGGTAACTGATTTCGCAATCTCTGTCTGGCGATAATGTAAACTAACTGAAAACTTCCTCTATCTCCAACTGTACCATCTCCTCTTATGATTGTTCGACAGAGTACTCGCAGTTACTAGCTGAAACTCATTACAGGGCTCAATTAATATTTCTCCTCTATCATTCCTTGTAACAAGCCCATATTTTCCTGTAATCTTTTCATCTAATTCTTCCCCTAAATCTGCATTCCAGTCCCCGATGACTATTAGATTTTCATCTCCCTTGATGTACTGTGTTACCCTGCCAGTATCCTCATATATTTCCACCATCTCTTCATCTTCATTTTGCGACGTCGTCATGTTGTTGTTGTTGTGGTCTTAAGTCCTGAGACTGGTTTGAGGCAGCTCTCCATGCGACTCTATCCTGTGCAAGCTTCTTCATCTCCCAGTACCTACTGCAACCTACATCTTTCTGAATCTGCTTGGTGTATTCATCTCTTGGTCTCCCTCTACAATTTTTACGCTCCACCCTGCCCTCCAATACTAAATTGGTGATCCCTTGGTGCCTCAGAACATGTCCTACCAACCGATCCCTTCTTCTAGTCAAGTTGTTCCACAAACTTCTCTTCTCCCCAATCCTATTCAACACCTCTTCATTAGTTATGTGATCTACCCATCTAATCTTCAGCATTCTTCTGTAGCACCACATTTCGAAAGCTTCTATTCTATTCTTGTCTAAACTATTTATCGGCGATGTTTCACTTCCATACATGCCTACACTCCATACAAATACTTTCAGAAACGGCTTCCTTACACTTAAATCTACTGTCGATGTTAACAAATTTCTCTTTTTCAGAAACGCTTTCCTTCCCATTGCCAGTCTACATTTTATATCCTCTCTACTTCGACCATCATCAGTTATTTTGCTCCCCAAATAGCGTAACTCCTTTACTACTTTAAGTGTCTTATTTCCTAATCTAATTCCCTCAGCATCACCTGACTTAATTCGACTACATTCCATTATCCTCGTTTGGTTTTGTTGATGTTCATCTGATATCCTCCCTTCAAGACACCACCCATTCCGTTCAACTGCTCTTCCTAGTCCTTTGCTGTCTCTAACAGAATTACAATGTCATCAGCGAACCTCAATTTTTTTATTTCTTCTCCATGGATTTTAATACCTAGTCCGAGTTTGTCATTTGTTTCCTTCACTGCTTGCTCAATATACCTGAATTGTCGTTGTCGGTATAGGTTTGCTGTCGATTATGACAAGAACAATCCTATCACTGAACTGTTCACACCAACACACTCTTTGCACTACCTTTCTATTCATAACGAATCCTACTCAAGTTTTACCGTTTTCTGCTGCTGTTGATATTACCCTATACTCATTTGACCAGAAATACACTCCTGGAAATTTAAATAAGAACACCGTGAATTCATTGTCCCAGGAAGGGGAAACTTTATAGACACATTCCTGAGGTCAGATACATCACATGATCACACTGACAGAACCACAGGTACATAGACACAGGCAACAGAGTATGCACAATGTCGGCACTAGTACAGTGTATATACACCTTCCGCAGCAATGCAGGCTGCTATTCTCCCATGGAGACGATCGTAGAGATGCTGGATGTAGTCCTGTGGAACGGCTTGCCATGCCATTTCCACCTGGCGCCTCAGTTGGACCAGCGTTCGTGCTGGACGTGTAGACCACGTGAGACGACGCTTCATCCAGTCCCAAACATGCTCAATGGGGGACACATCCGGAGATCTTGCTGGCCAGGGTAGTTGACTTACACCTTCTAGACCACGTTGGGTGGCACGGGATACATGCGGACGTGCATTGTCCTGTTGGAACCGCAAGTTCCCTTGCCGGTCTAGGAATGGTAGAACGATGGGTTCGATGACGGTTTGGATGTACCGTGCACTATTCAGTGTCCCCTCGACGATCACCAGAGGTGTACGGCCAGTGTAGGAGATCGCTCCCCACACCATGATGCCGGGTGTTGGCCCTGTGTGCCTCGGTCGTATGCAGTCCTGATGGTGGCGCTCACCTGCACGGCGCCAAACACGCATACGACCATCATTGGCACCAAGGCAGAAGCGACTCTCATCGCTGAAGACTACACGTCTCCGTTCGTCCCTCCATTCACGCCTGTCGCGACACCACTGGAGGCGGGCTGCACGATGTTGGGGCGTGAGCGGAAGACGGCCTAACGGTGTGCCGGACCGTAGCCCAGCTTCATGGAGACGGTTGCGAATGGTCCTCGCCGATACCCCAGGAGCAACAGTGTCCCTAATTTGCTGGGAAGTGGCGGTGCGGTCCCCTACGGCACTGCGTGGGATCCTACGGTCTTGGCGTGCATGCGTGCGTCGCTGCGGTCCGGTCCCAGGTCGACGGGCACGTGCACCTTCCGCCGACCACTGGCGACAACATCGATGTACTGTGGAGACCTCACGCCCCACGTGTTGAGCAATTCGGCGGTACGTCCACCCGGCCTCCCGCATGCCCACTATACGCCCTCGCTCAAAGTCCGTCAACTGCACATACGGTTCACGTCCACGCTGTCGCGGCATGCTACCAGTGTTAAAGACTGCGATGGAGCTCCGTATGCCACGGCAAACTGGCTGACACTGACGGCGGCGGTGCACAAATGCTGCGCAGCTAGCGCCATTCGACGGCCAACACCGCGGTTCCTGGTGTGTCCGCTGTGCCGTGCGTGTGATCATTGCTTGTACAGCGCTCTCGCAGTTTCCGGAGCAAGTATGGTGGGTCTGACACACCGGTGTCAATGTGTTATTTTTTCCATTTCCAGGAGTGTATATACAACTCCTCAACACATTAGTTTTGGGAACACACAGAATAAAATATTCTCCTAAAGGAAATGTTCAAAATGTCCATTACCAAGGACACGTGCATCAACTTGCCATCACATTCACTCGATGATGGGGTGATGTTTCCCTGGAGAACTGCCTACTGTTTCACAGCATTCCACCACAATACGCACAGAAGACTGTATACGTCTTGTACCGGGCTTCCGCGCATAAGAGCTCTCAAACGCCCGTACAAACAAAAATCCATTAGGTTCAGATACGGAGAGCTTGGATGGTTGTGAAAATTTGGAATCTGATGACGTTGGAACGAAGGTTCATGCGTTACCAGCACAGCTGTACAGAGGTGGAGACGGACACGCCGTTGAATGAACCGTTCACAGAAGTGTACCCGTTCAGGAAAATCAGCTGCTGATAGTGTCTGCACACACTGTACATGATACGAATACAGCAGGTTCTCACGTAGCACTCTACAGTCAGTAGTTTGCTCAACATAACTTGTTCCAGCTAATTGACTCTTGTCGCCAACTGCACGAAAACTTTCCTCCTCCAGTTGAGGTATCGTAGTCATTCTAGAACTCCTCAGTTGCAAGTAGTAGTCTTAAACGTCCCAAGCACTCTAAGACGAAGATCAGTTACTTCAAAAGTCCTCCTGTCAGGGTGCCATATTTCTGAAAATCTGTTCTGAAGCAAACGTTGGGCGCCACGGTCATTACTGTACAGCAAATTGGCATCTGCCAAATCCGCATTTGAGTACGCTTCCACCGCACTGTACCGGAAATCAAGCCCGTGATGAGCACTAAGCAGTTGATGCTACGTGCATGCACCGTCCGTGATGAACAATCAACAATTGATGCTACGTGCTTGATGCTGGTAAAGCGATGAGGAGTCGCATGTTAACACAAGCAATTAAGTGACTCACATCTCAACATAATCTTCGTTCCATTGGAAGGACAAACACTGGCGGCGAGCATACGGAATCACAACTTAATGAATATTCTAACCCAGTGTATGGTTCAAATGGCTTTGAGCACTATGCGACCCAACTTCTGAGGTCATCAGTCGCCTAGAACTTAGAACTAATTAAACCTAACTAACCTAAGGACATCACACACATCCTACCCGAGGTATGATTCGAACCTGCGACCGTAGCGGTCACTCGGCTCCAGACTGTAGCGCCTAGAATCGCACGGCCACTCCGGCCGGTAACCCAGTGTAACATAGAGGGTATTTTGAACATTTCATGTGCGAAAACGTTTCACATAATGCTGGTACGTTATGTTTCTATGACTTTCCCATGATTAATATAATAATTACGAACAGTCGGAAATGAACTCTAACATCACAATAAAGAGTTTCTGGACTGATGTCCATATAACACATTTTATTCCTCCACGTCTGAGGAATGCTTCCTGAAAATTTGGCCATATCTTTTCGTTACACCCTGCATGTCTCGTAAGCTAACTCTTCCGTTAGTGAACTACATTCACTGAAACCTCTTTTAATGCATCTGAGTGTAGCATTTTCTTTCCCCACGGCGAGTTTTATGGTCAACTCCAGTTTAGTTCGCTTCAGTCAGCTAATTCCAGATATTTCACATTTCTTAGTGGTTTATTGTCAGAAGTGTAATCGGACATTAAATCGTCTTTCTGTCTGTTTATACTCAAAACGTTCAATTTATTTGTGTTTGAGGATGACTACCAGTCTTGTCCTCAAGCATCGATCTTCTGCTGGTCATCCTGAAATTCACAGCAGTTGTCTGTCGCTGTAGGAGGCCTTTTCATGATCCACAGTAGAGGGCACTGCATATTTGATGTCGAATGTGTAACAGAACCGAAGGAATCAGCAGACGTTCTTCAAACCAGTGCAAAAGAACTTCTGATGTTCTAGACCGATTTAAACAATAACGCCAACAGCTCAATATCATTATTCACTGACGATACTTTCGTCGGCAGGGGACAATCGTCACTGGACGATTGTGAGGAAATGCATTGGAACTTGGATAAACTTTACACTTGGCGTAAGGAATGTTAGCAAGAATATAGCGAAGAGAAGAAACTTGGTAATTGTCGAGTACACTATTAGTGGAGAATATGTGCAATATTTAGGTGTAATACGAGGATATGCTGCGAAATGGAACAGCAACATATAGCCGGTAGCAGAGTGTAAAGATACCGCGATTGATAACCTTACCAGAGGACTACCTAGGAGTAGGTGCTATCTGGTAAGCCTTAGCTTCTAAAACTTTCTGCAGTCTCCCGCCTTTCCATTAGACAGGGCACTGGAGTGTTGCGACGAAAATGCGAGTAAGCAGTGAGCATGCGGCGAGATAGTGGAAAAGACTCGGTGTGGAGTGAGCATCTAATGAAAGAGTTGCGAGCCAGATATACACGAAGTTAAACTATAAACTGTTTAGTAGCGCACTGAGGAAAATATTTAGTTTTGATAGGAATGTTCAGTAGCCTGTGGCCTTTCTGGGATGCATTAACTCTAAAATTTCTCAGTATTATCAAAGGAATGAGCATGATACTGTTAGGCTGGTTTTTCATTGTTTGAGTAGGAATAAATCAAGGTAAATGACGACATGTTATACTCCAAAAGAACCTGACCATATCTTATGGTTAATTTCCTCGTAAATAATTGCAGTTACTCTAAGTGCACTTAAGTTTCAGTTTAATTCCCTGTGCAGTCGTGGCTGAAGGAAGAAATTTCTGGAAATTGTTGTAAGGACTATGGGACCAAACTGCTGAGGTCATTGGTCCCTAGGCATACACACTAATTAAATTAACTTAAACTAACTTACTCTAAGGACAACACACAGACCCATGCCCCAAGCAGGACTCGAACCTCCGACAGCGGGTGCCGCAGGAGCTGTGACAAAACGCCTAGACCGCACGGCTACCCTGCACGGCGCCGAAGGAAGACTCTCATTCTATAGCCCGATAGTCAATCATTATGATCACGAAGAGATTTCTTAAAATTACGCGTGGGAGAGCTGAAAAATGCCCATCGTGACACGACGTAATTTTCTAACTTAAAAATCACTGAACGGAACTGTACTGGATTACGCAAGGCAACAATAGGATTCGCACCACGCACGTGAATAGCATGGGTTACTGACACGTGGAGGAGAAGTGTTGTATGTGTGAGACGGTGAAGACCGTTAGCAAGTAGAGAAGACGACGGTTGCACTGGTACAAGACATCACATTACAACACATCAGTGGCAGAGACCTACGCTCTTAAGCAGAGATATGAGTCAGTGTCACAAAAAGCTTTACTGGCGTAGTTGAATGCAAGTGGCGTTGCTGGTTGTAGGCATTGTTGAGTAAAAGTATTTTTTGTGGGTATGTTATGGATAACCTAACGTGCTACGTCACAAATTGCGGCTCAATGTAACGCGGCTAAAGTAGTAAAAGTTGTGCAGGAACATGCAGAAACAGGTAACTATCAGAATGTTAAGTTATACATACTGGGAGCACATATGAAAAAGATATACGGCGATTCAGGAATCGCAGAAGTCGGCCACTGTGGCCGAGCGGCTCTAGCCGCTTCAGTCAGGAACCTCGCGACTGCTACGGTCACAGGTTCGAATCCTGCCTCGGGCATGGATGTGTGTGATGTCCTTAGGTCAGTTAGGTTTAAGTAGTTCTAAGTTCTAGAGGACTGATGACATCAGATGTTAAGTGCCATAGTGTTCAAGGCCGTTTGAACCACTTGAATTGCAGAAATACCAGCATTTACTACAACAGAACTCTATTTTTTGAACGAGACAGGGGCGTGGAAGACAGCAGTACACGAATTTCGCGTCCACAGCAAGAATATTTACAAAATAAAGGAAATATGACAGAACAAAAACTTAGTCAATTACTAGAGGAGAAGATGGTTTGGTTATATGGACGCTCCTGGAAAAAGTAATTGGTAAAATAGATGGAAATGCAATTTAAATGGAGAAAAAGGTAGATGAAACCACTAGGCACTTTGATAAAAGCTACGAATTACGCAGGGTGAAGCATTTGAGACGCTTTGCGCCGAAATTTATAGCCACCTCAGAGCACTGTTAATCGATGTACGAGGCTCGGAAAAAACCGCAGCACACAAGGTAACCGAAACAGGTAAAAGACTTGAGGTGGGGTCAACAACAAGAGGAACTACGATTGCTGAAACCGTATCCACTAACAGCAATAAGTTGTATATGTGTGAAGAGGAAATTCCACAGAATGGGACAGCGAAATATAGAAGTCACGATTGTAATAGAAGTAACAACGGCCCGAAATACCGAACTTATGAATAAAGGTGTGAATGACCAGCACATGAGTAGCGCAGCAACAGTAGACACAACGAATCTACGTGTTGTCCAAGAGATATTGCTACAAACTTCAAGGGACTGTAATGGGTATCTTGAGGAACAAATGGCGTTGGGAACTCTTATCCACAAACCCCATCCAACAACGCTACCGAGTGTCGAATTTAAAGGCTCCAGCGCCTGCTACTAGGCACCTCCTCAGCAGCAAACGTGACTTTGTACACTGAGAGACCGTAGGCGGAACGTCTCGCAATGTTGTTTGTTATTCTATGATCCCTAATGCTTGTCACGATAACCAGTAGAAAACATGGAGCTAACTGCTGCATAGACAGGCCTTATCTCCTATGGAAACTACGATCTGTTGCCTGGGTTTGGACATAGGTTTCCCTCCACAGTTTATTTTTCTCCTGGAGCCCTCTGAAATCTCCAGTATTTATACTGGAGAGATGCAGATGTCTCTGAGACTGTCATTCACAGAGGCAACAGAGCATCACATTCATGGTAGACAGGAGTTGTCTAAGCAGCAGCTTGCTCCATCTTCCCCCACTGGCGATTGTGGCAATAATAAGCGATTATTAAATAACAGACAACATTGCGAGACTGTCAGCGTACTAAGTCACGTTTTCTGCCGTTGGGGGGGGGGGGGGGGCTGATAACAGGCTCTGGCACCTAGAAATTCGACGCTCTGCAGCGTCGTTGCACAGCGCTTCCAGATGAGGGTCATCATGCCCGATTGGTTCCTCAAGACACCCTCTACAGTCCCTCGAAATTTGGCGCAACATTTGGTGGACACCCTGTATTTTTGTGTTTTGAACAGTACAGGGGCGAAATCATAATGCAACCAGAAATATTCTCAGGCATTCAAAGCGGTGGAAGGAGCTATAGTTTTAGACCTTATATATGTGAGTCTTTTCAATTTTCTAGATTGTACTGCAATCTTTGTGTTTGACAGGAACGTAAATGAGTATTCGTGTTTTTTATTGTTATGGGTATTTTCAGTGTTTCTTTACAACGAACTCCAACAGTAACAAAAACTCTAAGTTGATTACACATTAATACTGTATATTATCATCAGTTTCCACCTCTGTCCATCCACCCCTCCCTGTATTAGCCATTTTCAATGCACAGAATGGTTATAATCGAACTTCTTCTACCTGAGAGGGCCCCCATAAGAAATAAGTGATCGTATAACACTGGAACTCCGTGGAAGCAGGAACAGAAATAACGAATAAACCATTCTTAGAGAAACATTTTAATTTCCAAATTAGAGGGTAACATTAGTTAAATATTTACCAGGTCACAAATTCTGATGATGCAGCGCTTCACTCTGCGTCAGTTATCACAACAATGACATCTGGGAAATATTCACCCGAGGTTATTAGATTTAAGTATTACGTAACTAATGCAATGGTTATATGTACTATGTGCATTTATGTTAGTTACGAATGTCTGTATTTGTCTGTTTCTTACGTTTCTTGAAGGGCACACCAGCTAAATAGCAGCCGAATGGATCTTCAGCCTTGCACAAAATGTTGACGTCCCAGATGGAGTCGTAATAGAATCGACAGAAGAGCGGAAGAGGGATATGCTGGAAGGTTTCCTTAGATGCTATGACCTACATTAATGAAACAATGTGAATCTCCATCAGAATATCACACGAAATGACGTAAGTTCACTTCTGAGCCGGCCGCAGTGGCCGAGCTGTTCTAGGCGCTACAGTCTGGAGCTGCGCGACTGCTACGGTCGCAGGTTCGAATCCTGCCTCGGGCATGGCTGTGTGTGTTGTCCTTAGGTTAGTTAGGTTTAAGTAGTTGTAAGTTCTAGGGGACTGATGCCCTTAGAAGTTGAGCCCCATAGTGCTCAGAGCCATTTGAGCCATTTTTCATTCTGAGATGACCACGCTTGCTGGCACGTTTATATTAAATTACGTGGCAGAAATGTGTATCTTGTTTACTGAATACTGCATACTGTAGCGAAACAGTTTGTAACATCGGAAAAGAAGTTAAAAAGACTGGTGTGCTTAACATTTTGGAAGATATTGAAACAAGTTTTTTTTTGCCAAGTATGTCTTTAAAAAACCACGCACAGAAGAGATTTTGAGTAAATGAAAATTTAAAGTCTATTACGAAGCCAAAAGAAAGAAAATAGTTAACCTCTGATAAAGAAATATTATGAAAGATTAAAATTGACTGGGAATATCGAAATATTTTGAAAGCGTATGCATCTGAAGGAGTATAAGATCAGTAAAGAGTGGTTAAGTTCCCACAATGAGATTTTCAGTCTGCAGCGGAGTGTGCGCTGACATGAAACTTCCTGGCAGATTAAAACTGTGTGCCCGACCGAGACTCGATTCGGGACCTTTGCCTTTCGCGGGCAAGTGCTCTACCAACTGAGCTACCGAAGCACGAATCACGGCCGGTACTCACAGCTTTACTTCTGCCAGTACCTCGTCTCCTATCTGCAAGGTTCGCAGGAAAGCTTCTGTAAAGTTTGGAAGGTAGGAGACAAGATACTGGCAGAAGTAAAGCTCTGAGTACCGGGCGTCGGTCGTGCATCGGTAGCTCAGATGGTAGAGCACTTGCCCGTGAAAGGCGAAGGTCACGAGTTCGAGTCTCGGTCGGGCACACAGTTTTGATCTGCCAGGAAGTTTCATTGGTTAAGTTGTTTATTCATAAAGTAACCAAGGAAATAAAACAAAAGGAAATAATAATTTAATATGTTTCACTATTAATAACAGACTCGTCAGAGGTAATTGCACTCGCCGAGCTTAGTGTTAATACTAATTCTTTTTCGGCATAGTAACAGCAATTACAAGGTCTTTGAATCACGTTAAGTAATTACATTTTGAAGAAGATTTTTTAAAGCACAGCTAGTATTTAACAGTATTGAAAATTCGACTACTGGAGCAGTAAAGAGGATACAAAATGTAGACCGCCAAAGGCAACAAAAGCGTTTCTGAAGAAAATAAATTTTTAACATCGGTGAAATAGTGAAGGAAATAGAGAGTCATACTGGGAAAAAGACGTGGCTAATAGAAATCGAAAGATTTCACAGAAGATATTGAATTTAATTGATGAAAGAGAAAAATACAAACGCACTGGTTCCGATATGGACTTCAGTATTTGGAGTGCAGACAGGTATGGGACTGAAACATGGACTATAAACAGTTTAGACAAGAAGAGAATATAAGATTTTGAATTGCGGTGATACAGAAAAATGCTAAACAAAACTTTGGTAGATCGCGAAAATAATGAAGTAGCACTTAATCTAAATCTGTGGCATGACATGACTAAACGAAGGGATCAGTTTGTATCCACATTCTGAGTCACCAAGGCATCAGTTACCACTTTCGTAGTGCAAATAAGTGTGTGTGTTTGTGGGAGAGGGTGTTAATGTCGTAGAGGGAGACCGAGAGATGAATACAGGAAACATATTTAGAAATATGTAGGTTGCTCTAGTTATTTAGAGATGAAGAGGCTTGCACACGATAGAGTAGCATGGAGAGCTGCATCAAACCAGTCTTATGAATGAAGACCACAACAACATCTCAGATGTGTGACCCGACAACTGTATTTAGTGCTGAAGGTAAGAGATCACTATTCACAAAATTTAAATTTCTAGACATAAATGTTTTTTCTGACAAAGAGTAGAAATGTCGAAAAGGCAGGTACAACTGTGTTAGAACTCATGTAACCCAGAAATGTGGCGCAAAAATACGGTTTAGCTATGTTCTGCACTGCATCAATTAAACCCTTTTAGCGTCCAACGTTATTATACAAATGTACATTCCACAACTTTTAGTTGCTGTTTTCCGCTGCTTAAAATGCGCGCACGAAATATAAAAGAGCATTATCGCGGTTAGGCCATTACAGACCCGTTCATAACATCGCTCATAGCTATTTAGGCAAATGCGTAGAGAGAAATGTTTCACGGAACAACCGTAAAATCTCGTTTAGTTTAATCCATAATTTGTCGTGCGCAGTGGAAAATGAAACTGAACTATTGCCGCGGTTAAAAATGTGATTTTATTCACGTGTAGCTATTTTACAACTACTTTCCAGATTCTCTGTTCAATATGAATAGAACAGGCACGAGAAGTCTACTAATATCAAATACCGGCCTTAATTTGAGGAAGAAATTTCTGAGGATGTACGTCTGGAGTACAGCATTGTATGGTAGTGAAACATGGACTGTGGGAAAACCGGAACAGAAGAGATTGGAGGCATTTGAGATGTGGTACTATAGACGAACGTTGAAAATTTGGTGGACTGATAAGGTAAGGAATGAGGAGGTTCTACGCAGAACCGGAGAGGAAAGGAATATGTGGAAAACACTGATAAGGAGAAGGGACAGGATGATAGGACATCTGCTAAGACATGAGGGAATGACTTCCGTGGTACTAGAGGGAGCTGTAGAGGGCAAAAACTGTTGAGGAAGACAGAGATTGGAATACGTCAAGCAAATAACTGAGGACGTAGGTTGTAAGTGCTACTCTGAGATGAAGAGGTTAGCACAGGAAAGGAATTCGTGGTGAGCCGCATCAAACCAGTCAGTAGACTGGTGAAAAAAAAAAAAAAAAAAAAAAAAAAAAAAGAACAGCCGCGGTGGACGAGGGTTTCTAGGCTAGGCGCTTCCGTCCGGAACCGCGTGACTGCTACGGTCGCAGTTTCGAATTCTGCCTCGGGCACGGAAGCGTCCTGGGACTTCTGCTGTTCCTGATCTATATGAATGACCTGGGTGACAATCTGAGCAGTTCTCTTAGATTGTTCGCAGATGATGCTGTAATTTACCGTCTAGTTAGGTCATCCGAAGACCAGTATCAGTTGCAAAGCGATTTAGAAAAGATTGCTGTATGGTGTGTCAGGTGGCAGTTGACGCTAAATAACGACAAGTGTGAGATGATCCACATGAGTTCCAAAAGAAATCCGTTGGAATTAGATTACTCGATAAATAGTACAATTCTCAAGGCTGTCAATTCAACTAAGTACCTGGGTGTTAAAATTACGAACAACTTCAATTGGAAGGACCACATTGATAATATTGTCGGGAAGGCGAGCCAAAGGTTGCGTTTCATTGGCAGGACACTTAGAAGATGCAACAAGTCCACTAAAGAGACAGCTTACACTACACTCGTTCGTCCTCTGTTAGAATATTGCTGCGCGGTGTGGGATCCTTACCAGGTGGGATTGACGGAGGACATCGAAAGGGTGCAAAAAAGGGCAGCTCGTTTTGTATTATCTCGTTATAGGCGAAAGAGTGTGGCAGATATGAAACACGAGTTGGGATGGAAGTCACTACAGCAAAGACGTTTTTCGTCGCGGCGAGACCTTTTTACGATATTTCAGTCACCAACTTTCTCTTCCGAATGCGAAAATATTTTGTTGAGCCCAACCTACATAGGTAGGAATGATCATCAAAACAAAATAAGAGAAATCAGAGCTCGAACAGAAAGGTTTAGGTGTTCGTTTTTCCCGCTCGCTGTTTGGGAGTGGAATAGTAGAGAGATAGTATGATTGTGGTTCGATGAACCCTCTGCCAAGCACTTAAATGTGAATTGCAGAGTAGTCTTGTAGATGTAGATGTGTGATGTCCTTAGGTTAGTTAGGCTTTAATAGTTCTAATTTCTAGGGGACTGATGACCTCATATGCTAAGTGCCATAGTGCTCAGAACCATTTGTTAGGTCAGATTGAAAATACACGGTGTTCCTTAGGAAATCCTCTTTAAACTGACGTCCAAGAATATTTTCTAGTAAGAAATTCAGGAAAACTATTTCCCAACTTGTATCGATTCCCTTGTTTTGAAAATACGCTTAACGCGTCCATTGACGCGGGGTAGTGGAACAACAAGACTTGGCATGGACTCAAGAAATCGTTGGAAGTCGGCTACAGAAACATTGAGCCATGCTGCCTTTATACCCTTCTATTGCTTCGAAAGTGGTGCCGGTGGAGAATTTGTGCACGAACTGACATGACGACTACGTCCCATAAAATTCCGATGGGATTCATCCCGAGGCGACTTGGATTGCCAAAACATTCCGTCGAATTGTCCAGAATGTTCTTTAAACCAATCGTGAATAACTATGTCCCGGTGTCGTGGCTTATTGTAATCCACAAAAGTTCCATCGCTCTTTGGGAACATGAAGGTCATGAATGATTGAAAATGGTTTCCGCTAGCCGAATATGCAGAGGACTCAGTCCATTCCACGTAAACACAGCTCACACCATTATGGAGCCACCACCAGCCTCCACAGTGCCTTGCTAACAACTTGTGTCCATGGCTTCTTGGGGTCTGCGCCACATTCAAACCCTAAAATCGGCTCTTACCAACTGAAATCGGGACTCATCTGATCAGGCCACGGTTTTGCAGTTCTCTAGGGCCGAACCGACACGGTCAGGAGCCCAGGACAGACGCTGCAGGACATGTCGTGCTGTTAGCAAAGACACACTCGTCCGCAGTCTGCCGCCACAGCCCGTTAACTCAAATTTCGCCACGTCGTCATAACAGATTCCACATTTTTTTAAAGTAAGTTCCGTTTTGATATTAAAAAAGACGTACTAAGGTACCTGAATAATTTTCTTTTTACGTGAAAGCCTGTACCTTAATCTTCTTTTCTACATACTTGTCATAACGTTGCACCAGTTTTTGAATACCCTCCTCATAGAAGTCTGCCGCCTGTCTTGTTAACCACTGCATCACCACTGTTTTGACTACGTCATCGTCTTGAAGCCGATGACCGCCCAGGTGTATCTTCAAGTGCAGGAACAGATGGTAGTGACTGGGCGCAAGTTCAGGGCTGTACGGAGGATGATCTAGAGTTTCCCATCGAAAAGATGTGATGAGATCTTTGGTCTCATTTGCCATATGTGGACGGGCATTGTCTTGCAACAAAACGATGGCCTTGCTCAACTTGCCATGACTTTTGTTCTGAATTGAAGGGCGCAGATTGTGTAATGTCTCACAGTAAGCTGCTGCATTGATTGTCTTATTACAAGGCACAAATTCCACAAGCAATGCACCTTTTCTGTTCCAAGAAACAGTGCACATGATTTTCTGGGCAGAAATTGTTTGCTTAAACTTCACTTTTCTGGGTGAATCTGAATGCCACCATTCCCATTCTGGTGTAACGTAGGCCATCCATGTTTCATCGCCTGTAACAATGTGGCTTAAGAAATCATCACCATCGTTGTGGTACCGCTCAAGGAAAGTCAATGCATTGTCTAAACATTTGGTTTTGTGCACATCCGTCAACATTTTCGGTACCCAACATCCGCACAATTTTCGGTAATTCAAGTGCTCGGTCACAGTGCCATACGAAACATTAGGAAAGTCATCGCGCAAGGAGGAAATCGTAAGGCGTCTATTTTCTCTCACCTTATTATCTACCTCCTGCATCAAACTTTCATTACCGACAGAAGGACGCCAACTCTGTTGTTCATGATGCACATTTGTGCGGTCATCTTTAAATGCTCTCACCCACTTTCTTACCATTCCATCACTCATAATGTATTCTCTGTTAACAACACAGATCTTACGATGGATATCGATCGCTTTTAGGCCTTTAGCTCTATGAAATCTTATAACAGCCTGTACTTCACAGTCGGTGGGACTCATGTTTATCGGAGGCATCTTAAACATTCAGTACACAACGTAAACAAGGAATAATCAGATTGTAATGGCGTCAGTGCCTAGACAACTGATGTAGGTACATAGTGCGCATGCGCAGATCGCCAACCGCAGCGCTGCGGCCGCGCTGTAGCAAAACGGTACGTACTTAAAAGACACGCCTCGTACATTTCCGCGGTTATTTCACGTTGTGGTGCCCGTCTGTTATTAGTGACAACTCTACGCAAACGCCGCTGCTCTCGGTTGTTAAATGAAAGCAGTAAGGCACAGTGTTGTACGTCGTGAGAAGTAACGCCTGAAATGTGGTATTGTCGGCAGACTCATCACATCTTGGATCCTGAGATACTGAATTCCCTAATGGTTTCCAAAACGGAATGAGCCATGCATCTAGTTCTAACTAACTTTCCGCGTCAGAGTCTGCTGATTCCCATCGTGCGGCCATAACAACGTCGAAAACTTTTTCACATGACTCGTCTGAGTATAAATGACAGTTCCACCAATGGACTGCCCTTTTATACCATGTTTACCCGACAGCACCGACATCTGTATATGTCCATATCGACATCGCATGACTTTTGTATCTTCAGTGTAGATTTGCGGTTAATAACTAGAGATTTATATTCTCATATCTGAGAGAGTCTGTTCACTGTAAAATCAAAGGGCAGACCTGGAGGAACTACAAGTCTACTACGTAACTTATCACTAAGCACACGCAGATATGTCGGATGATGGCTACCCGAGTTGGTGGGGATGACTTATACTGTTATTATCATCATATGTAGTGGAGAGAGATGCATCATTGGCAATTTATACTGATAATGCGTTGATGGACTAGTAACTGACTATAGCTGGCTGGATCCAAACATGAACCGTCTGAGCATGGTGGAGATACAGTTGATGAACTTCACATACAATAACGGGCAGACTTTTCAAATGTAACAGATCTGATAACTACTGCTTTTCGTTTCACTTATCGAACAAGCAGTGCTTTTTTGGTTCAAAATGGCTCTGAGCACTATGGGACTCAACTGCTGTGGTCATCAGTCCCCTAGAACTTAGAACTAATTAAACCTAACTAACCTAAGGACATCACAGACATCCATGCCCGAGGCAGGATTCGAACCTGCGACCGTAGCGCTCACGTGGTTCCTGACTGCGCGCCTAGAACCGCGAGACCACCGCAGCCGGCAGTGCTTTTTTATCTGTGTGCATCTTTTACCTTCCAGGAGGCACCGTGTTGTAATTCGTGGCAACTAATGTGTCACTGAGACCCTAGAGATTTCCCTTTAAATGACCGCATAGTACTCTAGAGCCTACTATTAAACGTTAAATAACTCACTGATAATCCTTCAAGACATTTACAGAGAATATTTTCGTTTCTCGGAACTCAATGTCCCTTGTAAACAGATGAAATTACATATGCATTCTTGTAACAAGTGTAAGTAATGAGTGATATGGAAATGTTATTCATGGTAGGGTCCCTTGGAAAGCTAGAACGACACGCAGAAGGAATCGACGGAGTTCCAGGAGAGCTGATCAATGCCCCCACTCGCGCTGACTTACAACAGCGCCTAATCATCTCGCAAGGTTTGTCCAGACTCCTACTGGTTGCTTAAAGGAGGCAACGTTGTGCTGTAACCATCCCTAGGTGAGGTCACTACTCCCTGACCGTTTTTGGCCAATATATCGAGAGGTGGTTGGTTGGAATAGTGGTGGCACCGGTATAACGTCATTCACCAGCAAGTGAAGAGCAGGTATGTAGAGCACCTGACGTCTTACTGGTGTTGATGGCCAGATTGTATGTCAAACTACACAATTAAATCCCAGGTCAAGTCTCAGTGTTTAATGTAGTGAAGATCAATGGTAACGATGTTGATTACGATGGTCAGCAGCCAGGTCGTGGTGACGTTTCAAAGGCATAGGACAACTGCCATGTTTCAGCGTCTGTCACTTTTTTCCCCAGTCATCCGTAAAAACATAAACCTCTACGCTGAAGAGACAATCGTCGTACCCATACACCCTAGGAAACTTGTTATTTCGACGAATATGCGAAGGAAGGAATTGGAGTATTACAGACCAACAAGGGTCCCCCTTTTCAGCTCTGCAAGTCTGTAAGTGATGCTGAGATTAACTGCTCACGTTTTCGTTAAAATCAGATACTTAGTATATTCAATCGATCCATCGCATATAATCGTAAGGTATGATCTGCATGACCTCTCACTTGTATTTGAATGTTAGCATCTCAAATAAAGTTACACGAATGCAAGTCAAGGAAGTCAATGGTGCTGTTCGTTGGTCGTTTGTCTATGGTTAAAGAAAAACTACAACGGCTTCCACAAGTTGCTAAGTGGATGCTGTAATTAAATTTTTGTCTGCAGCTATTCCATAAGGGTTCTGCGTCTTATTTATGAGCCTGCAATATTAGCTGAGGTGAAGGATAGAGAACCGGGTCGATACTTATAACTGGCCCTACAAACGCGCCCCAAAGCCTGTAACGCCTGTGGCATACAAATCTCTATACGCCAAAGATTCAACTGAGTGCATTTCATATTAGGATGAGAGGGCAGAAGAAAATTTTAACTCACGAGTGGACGAGTCTGTTAAATCTTTTAAAGTTCATTGCAGTGTGGTTTGCTAATACTTTGAAGTCCACCAATCAGCCATCCACAGATATCGGCAATATTATTTTAATTCTTCCGGCGAATTTCATTTTTCTATCGTAAGTCGTAGAATGGATTAAACGAATGATTTTTATATTGTGTGTCTGTCTTTGTGGGCGCGTGTGTCTGTACGTGTGTATGTGTGTCTATCTGTGTGTGTGCGTGTGTGTGTGTGTGTGTGTGTGTGTGTGTGTGTGTGTGTGCCCACGCGCGCGCGTGTGTGTGTGTGGGTGGGGGACAGGCGAGTGCCTTCCTTTAGGGTGTTTCTATATTTTCTTTGTTGTTCAAGCTTTATTATAGTGCTTCTGTAATCCATATTTGCCTCACAACATTTTAGTAAGGACGCAACAGACTTCCCTCGCATGTGCCCAAGGAAATACATTATCATCACCGTTATCATCGCTTTTGAAAGGAATTTTTCTTGAAAAATGTGATTTCATAACTGAACATAATGAAGTACGGGAATTTCTGCCTTGTGGCAGCTTGCACTATTCGCTTAGGAAAAGGGAGAAAACGGTTTCTGGGGTGTACTCGCACACGAAAGCCCCGCGACACTGCAGATTCAATGCGAAAAGATCACTGTTTGTTTTTCCATTCTCCAGAAATGGTTGAATTTAATTCTTTTTGAGATCCACGATATTAAATCACACAACCGTATACATCTACGATATTCCCTCTAGCATATGTCCACTGAGTAAAAGTAAGTTGCTGATGGCATATCTGTTCGAAGTTTATTCATAACATCGTTGTCTTACTTGTGCTTTTCTATAAGAAAATGCAAAGACGGAGCTGGCGTATATTGTGATTATGAAAGTTTCCGTTACAGTAAAGTTACTACGTCCTCAACTACCGATATTTCTGGATTGGAGCCAGTTGCTGCTTGCTTGTGAACACGAGATTTCAGTTGGGCACAAGCCAGCTGCCATCAGGTGAACCGCTAAAGATTCACTTGCACTTCACATGTCACAACATTTATTAGCATTTTAGGAGTCATGATAGTAATAGTAAGTACCCCACACGACCCAGTGACACAAGCAACACTAAGGATGGTAATAATTTGAGGTTTACGTACTGTATCTTAATCTACTCGTAAGATTACTCAACATACCATGCAAACAAAAGACGGTGAATATTCGACTTTCCTAGTGCTTCTGATGGAATAGTCCAATTACATCTGTTTTCGTATTCCCTCGTAATGTATTCAAACAGGAGTGTAATGAATAGTAAACAACTGCCAAACAATGTCCAAGCCTCCAGTAACATTGCATTCTATGGGAGTGAAGCATTTTGAGAACTGATGTGGATGCAGTGGAAGCGGGTTAGTGGTCTAAGAACTAGAGGATCTACATCTACAACCTGCTGACATTATTTTCACAATTTTTGAGAAGACGGTGTATTCTACAATAGTACCTCACCTGAGTAATAATAATGTTCTCAGCAAATAATAACTCGGAATTTAGAAGTGTTGTTCTACTGATAATACTATTCACATGTTCACTCACAAAATTTTACTAGCATTAAACAATAAAATTACCTAGGCTTACCTTCAAGTGCGAACATTTTGTTTTAGGCTTTACCCTGACTGTTATTGCCATTAAATGAAACAACTAGTTTACTGTTACCAGTCACTGTTTATTTATCTCCACGACACGTTTCAAAGGTTTAAACCTCCATCATTTGGTGGATTTACATTTGTTAGTATGATATTTGTATGTGTGTTGTGTTACGATTTTTTTAAATATCTTCTGCTCTTCTGCGACCTATATAAGACATTTGACTGTAAACCACAATATTTTCCTAGATAAATTGAAGTTTTATGGGAGTGATGGTACAGCCAACTAGTACATGTCGTCTATACATCTGACCAAAAGAATGCGGGAAGTAGTACTTAGCAATTCAAACAATGTAATCTTGGGACATTATTCTCACTGGGAAGAATTAACATATGGGGCTCGCCTCGGCTCGGTCTTATGTCCAGTATTGTGCCTGGTATACGTAAACGATCTTCTGTCTGATATAAAACAAGCAGAATCAGATCTTACTGAAGTTGGCACTAGTATTACAGCCAGTCCAAGCAAACATACAGAAATAGAAGAAACAGTAAACGATGTTCTTAAAAATATCATTGACCGTTTCTCTGGGAATCGTCTTACCCTCAATTTTAAAAAGATACAAGACATTCCGTTCCATGTACCTAGGGGTCCCTCCAGCAGTGCTAAGTGTAACACATGACGAGGAAACAATAAACAAGGTGAATACTTCAAAAGACTTGGGTGTTCATAATGATGAGAATTTAAACTGAAAAAAAAAACTTATTGGAGCTCCTAACAAACAGAATCATTGCAAGTCTTGGGGAGAGACAAATCAGTAAGTTGACACATTTTGCATATTTTATTTCAATAATATCATGTGGAATAATGTTCTGATGTAACTGGAGGAAAGTCTTCGTTGATCAAAAAAAGTGCTGTGAGAGTGATATGTGGTGCTCATCTACGATCGTGTTGTAGACTTCTTAAATAGTTGGGCATTCTGACTACTGTTTTACAGTATATTTATTTTCTTATGGTGTTTGTTGTAAGCAATCGATTCACTGTAGTTCTAAAGGATCAGTGATGCATATTATAGCGGTATCGGAAAGAAAAATGATATTCATTGCTCCACTTTAACATTTTCTTTAGCACTAAAAAGCGTGCATAATGTTGCAACAAAAATATTTGGTGACTAGCTCGAGGATAAAAAAGGTCTGATAGGAAAGTAAAATTTGAAAACAAACTGAAAAATTTTCTCTTTGACAACTCCTGTTTAGCAAAAGAATTCCTACTCCTGCAACGTGCTTAAACAAATAAAAATAGCTTTGTAAATGTTTAGCATGCAGCCATATTCAAAAAGTAAGTTGCGATGTGCATGTAAAACAACACGTTCCACATCATTACGAAAAATCGTGGAAATGATTCATGGAACATATAGCTAAATAACTAATAACGTTTCTGAAGAATTAAAACTAGTATGAAAGGAAACTTTTGATTTCAAATATTCCATTTCTTTAAATTTAGAATAATTAGTTAACCGTTATTCTGCTTGTGTATTCGTTTGCGACAGATTTGAGATCTGTTATGAGATTATGGTACTTTTGCCGTTCGTGGAAAATGCTTTCACTGTTACCAAACTCTGTTGACTGAAACCGCTACTCTTTGGGTGAATAAGGGTGAATACGGACAACTACTTTTGCTGGTGTATTTTTTGCTATTCTATCGCAGATGGTAATTAATGTTGAAGGTGATTGTACTGAGTACGATATGTGCAGAGCTGTTACCGCATTGCGCCAAGGGAGGAGCATACCTCATGATGCAGAATTATTTGACCTTCTTTGTTCATGTCCTTATCGTCGTCTACAAAGTGGTAATGATGATCACACGAAGAAGAAGAGTGGACAAACTATGTTTACCGTCGAACAAGGAAAGCTGTATAGAACGGATGCTTAGCTTGTCTGCTTGTGGCTCCTGATTGGATCCTGACTTGGGATCTACGCTACCTGAATGCAATCAGGTGCTGGATTGGGATCTGAATTTCCCGGTGACAGTGTCGAGCGAGCGGAAAGTGAAGCGTTCTCTACACTGCCCGAGACCAAAAGGCGCGCGCCGTGGACAAAGAGACCTGGAGCAGAGCTGGACGAAACGGCGACCTCACAAAGCCGGCGTACGCGTGACTGGGGCACTGGTTTTGCCTGGTAGTCGGCGTCCACGCTTTCGCGAATGTGATGAAACTTGAGCACGAAGTAGCAGTACTGCTCAGATCTATTTTGTAGAGGTAACAAATTTGGAAAACAAATAACTTAGGAGAGAATTTAAATGAAAGAACTTAATTACCAAATCTCTATACTGTATAAATCTAATATTTGCATCGATAATAAACCACAAATGAAAAAAACTACATATGCTCAAAAGTATTTCGTTAACACAAACAGACGAAAAAGAAAATGAGTTCTTGACCCATGGTGTTCTTCGCTTAATACTTCGTTGCACAGCCATTTACATCTGCTACTGCAGCATACCTGGATGCCATAGAATCCACGAGTTTGGCCAATCGCGCCTGAGGAATCCTCTTCCATTGCTCACAGAATTCTTTGTAGGAAGCCTCTCTGTTGGTGCAGTTTTCTTGACGAACGCTCCTACCCAGCTCGCCCAGAATATGTTCCGTGGGGGTTTAAATCTGGACTTCAGCTTGACTATTCGAATACGTATGGCCATAAGTGTGCTTCGGATCGTTTTCATACTGGAATTGCCAATTACGAGGCGTATTTCGTCTTCTGTGAGGTATCATATGGTCTGTTGATGTTTTACTACTGTTCACAGTCTCCATTACCTCACGAATTTCGACGAGAGGACAGCCCCACAGCATGGTGCCGCCTCCTCCTCTTCGGTCCTTCATCGTGGATACTTAGTACTTTCTATCATTCCTCTTGTTTTTCAGGTGTCGAACGTACTGTATCCCATCTGAAGAAAAGATCAGTATTGCTTTTATCACTCCCTAGAATTTGTGACCGGTCTTACGTAATCCACGACGCGTACTACTTGGGAAACGGCAGCCTGGTCTTCCTATTTTCCTCAATTACCGCATGTTTTCGAGAAGGTCGCCTGCCATTCAGATCTAGAGCAAATAAGTGACGTTTAACTGTCGAAACATGGACAACATAGACCCTTACCTCGTATTCTACCTGTAGGTCACACGTATCGACTGAGCTCACTTTTTTCGGATCAGCCATCGATTGGCTTCTACTGACCCTGTCTTGTTTTTGGACGGTTTATTTGTGCAGACCACTTCATGCGTTACGTAATCCACGACGCGTACTGCTTGGGAAACGGCAGCATGGTCTTCCTATTTTCCTCAATTACCGTATGTTTTCGAGAAGGTCGCCTGCCATTCAGATCTAGAGGAAATAAGTGACGTTTAACTGTCGAAACATGGACAACATGGACCCTTACCCCGTATTCTACCTGTAGGTCACACGTATCGACTGAGCTCACTTTTTCGGATCAGCCATCGATACGATTCTACTGATCCTGTCTTGTTTTTGGACGGTTTATTTGTGCAGACCACTTCATGCGTTGTTCTATATCGTCTGATGTAATATCTTGAGTCCAAGTACCTTCATCATTATTCATCTGCGAGAGAATAGCAAAAACTACTTCAGCTAAATTTGTTCCCTGTATTCAGTCTCAATTATATCTTGCTATTCACACAGTAAAAGGCGTTTTTAGTCAAAAGAAGTTGGCAACGCTGAAACCATTTTCCATGAGCAGGGAAAGTACCATAATCTCAATTCAGATCTCTGAATTAAAATCTGTGCAAACGAATTCAGAATTAGTGTATCTGTCAATAATTGTACTAAACTTAAAGAAAAAAAGTATTGGAAATTCACAACACGACACTGGGCTGCCACTCTGTTAGGTGGTTTTCTGATATACAAATACACACGATAATCTGGAGGTGGCAGCACATTATTATATGCAGTTAATTTCTACTGGGGAATCGATAATCTAAAATTGTCCATATTTTGCCGCTGTCCCGATTATCATAACAGCATACGAAGAAAGTACAAAAAAATTCATCGTACACCTGATCAAGCGGTATCAGCGGAATCAGACAGAGGAAGCGCTGCAGTATAATTAATGTGTGAAGAGCATGAACTGGAAGACCAAATGTAGGATAGACCAAAGTGATTTGAATCAGCAAATCAGAAAGATCAGTCAGAATATTATTGGAATGACAGGTCTTGCTCTAAGTAAAATCTCGTAGGTGCAACGGAAGTCGGTGAAAAATATCCACAGGTATGGAAAAAGTTTGAGGAAGTGAAAGGTTGTACGGCATCAAAAAGTTTTCCGACAGACCTCTGAAAGGGTTTCGGCAAATGTTTACAAAGGGGTGAAGGAAACCACTGTACATGATTGTTGACAGCGGTGTTAATGAGAACATATGGTCGCAAGAAGATTGATTTCCGGAAAACCACGTAGCACCACCGAGAGGGAAGACCATAGTGTTCCATGTATGGGTCTGGCACATCATAGAAATCTGAGGAGTATTTCGCACCGCAGTGACACAACGAACTGTTCCAAATCGGTTACTTCGAGGAAACCCAGACACCCTGTAACGTGCATTGCATGCCCCCAAATCACCGGCATTTGCCTATTACACAAAGTGTTTTATGTTTTTAAATATTTTAGCGATGACAAACCATTCATAATGTGCTATTTTTATCCACTTAACATCTCTTACGTTAATTCCGCGTAAAGTGAACTTGTTTTACAACAAAAGGTTCTAAGGTATGTAAATGTACAGGGCCATTTCCAGTTTTTATAATACCAATCTAGAAATTTTATATCAAAAGTTACGTCTTAACTTATGAGACATATTCCGTGTATATGCACTTTCTTACAGACCTGAAGATGATAGCATAGTCTGTTGGAACCGGCTGTCTTAAATATAAAAATAATATTGTATGCGATCTTTGCTGATGAATGGTTTCTAACAATTATACTGATCGCCCTTCAGTTCGCTCAAAAGGAGAAAATTGAATTTGCGGCTTCAGTGGTGTCAAGCGATACCTTACTGGAGAGAAAGCTGGAGATCTGATGTGTTTTCTGCTAAAAGCTGGTTTTGCCTCGGTGCTGGTGATGACCGTATTTTGGTTAGAAGGAGTCCAGTTGCGAGCCTTCAGCCAACCTGCCTGCGTGCTGGTCACACTGGACCTGCACCTGGAGTTATCGTGTGGGGTGCATTTTGAACGACGGCAGGAGCTCTCCCGTCGCTATCCCAAGCACCCTGACACTAGAATAGTACGTCAGTTTGGTGATAAGACGTGTCGTCCTTCCATTCATGAGCAGCTTTCCAGGGGGTGTTTTCCAACAGGATAACATTCCTCCGCATACCGCTGTTGTACTCCAGCCTGCTCTACAGAGTGTCGACATGAGTCATTCGGCAACTCGATCACCCGATCTGTCTCCAATCGATCTCATATGGGACGTTATCCGAGAACAACGCGAGCTTCATCACAAAGAGCACGAACCTTCCCTATACTAACCTAGAAAATGCAGCAAGTATGGAGCTCCAACCCACAAACTGACATCCGGCACCTGTACAATAGAATGCATGCATGACAGCATGCTTGCTTTCAACATTCTGGTAGTTACAACGACTGTTCAAAAATGGTTCAAAAGGCTCTAAGCACTATCGGTCTTAACATCTGAGGTCATCAGTCCCCTACACTTAGAACTACTTAAGCCTAACTAACCTAAGGACATCACACAAGTCCATGTCCGAGGCAGGATACGAACCTGCGACTGTAACAGCAGCGCGGTTCCGGACTGAAGCGCCTAGAACCACTCAGTCACAGCGGCCGGCCAAAGATTGTTAATGTACCAGTATTTCGCATATTCTGTGGCTTATCTCGCACTTCCATTAACTTCTGATCACTTAAATATGTTACCTAGACACATTATTTGTTACTGTTGCGATTTTTTCTGGCAGTGTATAATAAGCAAGCATGTTACCTCTTGTTAAGTTTCGCTTCCTCCTTTTAATAAGATAGGTATTTGCACACAGCACTTTCAATGCCCTTAAACCACTTACACTTTTGTCTAAGGAAGTGTCACTGTCCTCTCATCTTACAGCGAATTTTATTTCCCTATTGTGGAAAGCATTCGTCCTTTGTTTGTTTTCATAGTGGCACGCGTTCTCGGGCGCTGCAGTCATGGCCTGTGCGGTTGGTCGCGGCGGAGGTCCGAGGCCTCCCTCGGGAATGGTGTGTGTTTTTGTCCTTAGGATAATTTAGGTTAAGTAGTGTGTAAGCTTAGGGACTGAAGACCTTAGCAGTTAAGTCCCATAAGGTTTTACATACATTTGAACATTTTTTTGTTTTCATAGTGGTGGAGGAATATGATTTCGTTCTGTGATTGTTTATATCTTCTGACTAGGATGGGTAAGAGTGAGAAGAGAGAGGGAGAGAGAAAGGGAGCGAGAGAGAGAGAGAGAGAGAGAGAGAGAGAGAGAGCGGACAAATGTGTGTGTGTGTGTGTGTGTGTGTGTGTGTGTGTGTGTGTGTGTGTGAGAGAGAGAGAGAGAGAGAGAGAGAGAGATGTATTTCCTGTGAAGTACTTTCTTTTCTTCTGTAAAGTATATATTTAATTTTTTGAATTAGGGATAGTTCTCTCTCTCTCTCTCTCTCTCTCTCTCTCTGTGTGTGTGTGTTTGTGTGTGTGAAGGGGGCTAAGATGTCCTGGCTACTGTGTGTGTAAGTTACTGCTTCACTGCAGTACAGTGGTGGATGAACTATGGTGTGGATGTTGCCTAGTTTGTGACATTACTTTGTGGTGTCTATGGTGGTTGTTGTTCCACAACAATATGTTTATTAGTTTTAAAAGCGGCTGGTTTCTGATGTTTGGCTGGTCATTTGTTATGTGTTTCTTCTCTATTATTGCTTTTTGAGTTTGACCAGTACAGTGATACTTCCCAGCAGAAGCGTAAATGTGTTAAGTGCAGTGAAAGTGCTGTGTGCAAATACTCAGCGCATACACATAGCATACGAAGAAGACAGAAACAAACATAAAAAATTGGAATAAATAAATGTACCGAAAATAATACAAACTGTTTGTAGTAATTAGTAAATCATGCGAGCTGTTAATGACCATAAGAAACAAAATTGCAAGAGAAGAAACTATATTGTTACACTGACCACTCCACTAAAAATGCTTTAAAATAAATCAAAACCAGTCTGTGCTTAATAAGAATTTTATCACGGCTGCTAAAGACGGTAATTAACCTATACAAGTTGTATATGTGCAGTTGTGGAAAAAAGAGGCTGAAGAAAAGAAGACAACATGTACATTTTATTCGTGTTTACATTGTGTTTATAATTGCTTTAATCGCTGGAGGCAGTTGGCACTGTCAGAAGTACTGCCGACGTTTATCATTACTTTGCTTCTGACTTTTCTGTGTCACTTGGACGCTACCTGGTTTTTATATTGTGATTCATTTGGACTCTTACGCTGGTGGCCATTTGTTGTTTGCTCTTCAGTGTACCTTTATTTTTTTGTCTGAATTTTAAATTTAGATTTAATCGTTTGTGATTGTCGAAATAGTATTTAAAAGCAAAAATACTTTTGTTTTCCCTCAGGCAGCCTCTTCATGTTTGTGGGCTTTGACATTGTAAGGAATATAAAATGTTGAAAGTTAGTCCCGTGGAGGGCATTGTTTTCAGAAGGTTTTTGATGAAGAGCTGCTTTCTAAGTTTCTTCTGTATATTATTCTTGTTTGAAACTTGGATGCATGAGCTGTTAAGCTGATTAAGCGATAATTCTCGCACTTGTCAGCTCTTTCCGTCTTCGGAATTGTGTGGATGATGCTTTCCCGAGAGTCAGAAGGTATGTCGCCAGAGTCATACATTCTACACACCTATTTTAACAGTAGTTTTATTGCCACTTCCCCCAATGAGTTTTGAAATTCTGATTAAATGTTATCTATCCTTTATCACTTATTTGACCGTAAGTCCTCCAAAGCTCTTTTAAATTCTGATTAGTATACTGGATACCCTATCTTTTCTAAATGGACTCCTGTTTCTTCTTCTATCACATCAGACAAATCTTCCCCCTCATAGAGGCTTTCAGTGCATTCTTTGCACCTATCCTCTGTCTCCTCTGCATTCAACATTGGAATTCCCGTTGCACTCTTAATGTTACAATCCTTGCTTTTAATGTCAGCGAAGGTTGTTTTGACTTTCCTGTATGCTGAGTCTGTACTTCCGACAATCATTTCTCTTTCTATGTCTTCACATTTTTCCTGCAGCCAATAGCATCGTAGCTTCCCTGCACTTCCTATTTATTTAATTCCTCAGCGACTTGTATTTCGGTGTTCCTGAGTTTCCCAGAACATTTTTGTACTTATTCCTTTCATCAATCAACTGAAATATTCCATCTGTTATCCATGGTTTCTTTGCAGTTACCTTCTTTGTACCTATGTTTTCTTTCCTAACTTCTGTGATGGCCCTTTTTTAGTGATGTCCATTCCTCTTCAGCTACACTGTCTACTGAGCTATTCCTTAATGCTGTATCTCTAGCCTTAGGGAGCTGCAAGCGTATCTCGTCATTCCTTAGTACATCGGTATCCTACTTCAGCTACATGTTGGTAAAACGAATATGGGCTATTTTTTTGAGTCGTCAGTTTTATGGCTGCTTTGATGTGACCCGCCACATACTCCTCTCCTCTGTCATCCTCTTCATTCTAGTGTAACATTTGAAACCTACGTCCGCAATTATTTGCAGGGTGTATTCCAATCTCTGTCTTCCTCTACAGGTTTTGCGCTCTACAGCTCCCTCAAATGCCATGGAAGTCATTCCCTGACGTCTTAACAGATGTACAATTATCCCGTCCCTTCTTCTTGACAGTTTTTTTTCCCACATCTTCCTTTCCTCTACGATTCTTCACAGAACCTCCTCATTTCTTGTCTTATCAGTCCAACTAATTTTCAACATTTGTCTCTAGCATCGTATCTCAAGTGCTTCTTATTGTAGTACTGGATCCTGTTTCTTTTATAAATCTACTCCTGTCTGTTCTTCGATAACATCAGACAAATATTGACCCTCATAGAGTCCTTCAATGTATTCTTTCCACCTATTCGCTGTCTCCGCGGCATCTAACAGTAAGATTACCGTTGCACTCTTAACGTTACCATCTCTTTTTCCAGTTTCACCGAAGACTGTTTTGAATTTTATATATGCTAATTCAGCTCTTCCGACAACATTTCTATTTTATATTTCTTAACGTTTCTCATGCATCTACTTCGTCTTCGCTTGCCAGCACTTCCTACTTATTTTCTTCCTCAGCGACGTGTATTTCTGTATTGCTAAATACCCTTCAATATTTTCGTACCTCCTTCTTTCATCCATCAACTGAAGCATTTCTTCTGTTACCCATTGTTTCTTCGCTGTTACTTTCTTTGTACCTATGTTTCTCTTTCCAAATTCTAAGATTGCCCTTTCGAGAGACGTCCATTGCTCTTTAGCTACACTGCCTTCTGAGCTATCCCTTATTTCAGTATTTATAGCATTAGAGAACTTCAGGCGTACCTCATTGTTCCTTAGTACTTCCGTATCCCAGTTCTTTACTTAATGTTTCTTCCTAACTAATCTCTTAAACTTCACCCTAATCTTCATCACAACTACATTGTGATCTGACTCTGCATCTGCTCCTGGGTACGCCTTAGAATCCAGTACCTGATTTCGGAATCTCTGAATGACCATAATGTAAACTAACTAAAACTTCCTCTATCTCCTAGCCTTTTCCAAATGTACCACCTCCTCTTATGATTCTTCAAAAGAATATTCGCTATTACTAGCTGAAATCTATTACAGAACTCAGTTAGCCTTTCTCCTCTGACATTTCTAGTACCAACCCCATTTTAAAGGATGTTTTGATTGATAATAATTGACGCTAGCCCAAAACGACGGCTGCAAACTTAATAGGTGTGAGTAATAGGACTGAGTAGCCATTTGAGGATAACCATTCTTTTATGTTACTGTAATGTTCCGTCTTGAAAGATCTTTACTTCCATGAACAATGAAAGGCGATTCACCTGAAGTGGTCATTTGAATTTGTCAGTTAATAACACAGACAACGAAATAAGAAGATGTCTTACACAAGTCACTCAATACTATAGATATAAGAAATAGAACATATCACATTTAAATGTCATTGATCCACATTGTAAGTGAGTAATTGGTACGTATTATAACACACGAAAACAGACAAAGATCAAGACGTTCAACTATATTAACTAGCGCTATTACCACCGGGCATTCTCATGCTGATTCTACATTTTCTTATGAATACACTGTATAAGTTGAACACTTGTACGAGTGAATTTCTTCAAATTTAGTATCATATGTGTAAAGAACTTTTATGTTCTTCGAGCAAAAAAAAAAAAAAAGTGTGTTATTCAGATATATGAGTAATAGTAGTTCTCCTGGGATCCTGAAAGGCACTGATTAAGGAGGTAATACAGTCGAACAAACAAAAAGCAGTTTTCCACATGATACAATACCATACAATTCAGATATGCAGTGTTTCTGTGTTTCCGTAAAGCATTTAACTCAAAACTTCACAAACGCTTATTAACGAAACTTCACTTACGTGAGGCATAAGTTCTCTTGCTAGGGAGGACGCAGAATGTTATCTTGGATGGGCAGACATCGGTATAAGTAATTTCAGACGTATTCCAGGAAGTGCGTTTTGACCATGACGCTTCTGTTGTAATTTAGTGACCTAACAGGAAATATTAATTGTAGCTCCCGACTTTTCACAGATGATATAGTTATTTATAACGATGTAATATCCGACAAAAGCAGCCCCATCAGTCAGATCTTTATAAGATTTCAAAGTGGTGTAGCGATGGACAATGTGGTTTAAATTCTTTAAGAATGTAAAATTCTGGACATCAGAACAATGAACACAAAATAGTAGCATCTTATGACGAAAAATTCAATGAGTCTCAACTAGAAGCAAAAATAAGCGAGGCGAAACAATTTGTAGCGATATGAAATGGAATGTTCACATAGGTGTGATACGTGAAGCTGATACCGGAGCTGGAATCGTTGACACGATTCTAGAGAATATATACTATCAATCTACAAAGGTCATTTCTTACAAAACATTCGTGCTACCTGTCCTAGGATACTGGGTGTCGATTTTATCGGGAAGGTACGCCTGGTGCAGTAGTGGGGTCGGAGGAAGTTTTATTTCGAGTTTGCCGGGGAAAAGCCTTGCAAGTTCTGTAAACATTGTGTAAATTGCCGGATTAACGGTTAGAGACACGTAACGAACACAGTGGAACCCGTTTGCGTTTATGACCTGGAGCATTTGTTGCCGGAAAAGAGACAGCAGATTGTGGAATTGTGTACCGAGTTCAATGATGTGCTAACCGATCGGTTGGGTGAGATTAAAGAAGCCGAGTATATGATCAAAGTAACCGTCAACGTTCCCGTACGGTGTCCCCTTTATAGGTTATCCCGACCTCGTATGAAAGCGTTAAGGGAAACTAATCGGGAAGTGTTGCAGGGCGGAGCACTTCGTACTCTTCATGTATATTTGTGTGCCCAAACAGCAGGGGGGAGTACGTCCGGTGGCGGATTAGAGGATGCTTAATAAAAAACTTGTGCTACAGACTATAACTTCCCCTGATTTGCATTCGTGTTTTTCCTGGTTCCACAAGGTAAGGTTTTCACTACCTTTGACTTGAAACAAAATTATTATCAAGTGCCTCTAGTGGAAGAATCTAAACAGGTGACATCCTTTGCGACCGACTTGTCACTCTATGAGTACAACAGGGTTCCGTTTGGGATATCGACAGGTGCAGCTGTGTTGTCCGGTATCCTCGACAGAGTTTTTTTCGGATCTTAAGTATGAGTGTCTGTATCATTATTTGGATGATTCGGTGATTTTTTAGTGAGAGTTTTGAAGAGCATGTTCTGCATGTTAGCGAGGTACTCCAGAGGTTGCGAAAAGCCTGATGTACAGTCAAACCATCTAACGGTAAGTTCTCGCAGCCTGAAATATCCTTTCTGGGACATATTGTCTCCCAGAAAGGAGTGCCAGCTGACCAAAATCGTACTGAGGCCATTTATTCGTTCGCACCCCCTAAAAGTGTGAATAGGAATGATAATTTCTTTCGAAAATTCATTCCCCTATTTTGCCCAGTTAGCTGCCCCCTTAAACGAGCTTCGGAAGAAAAGTAGAAAAATTTTAGTGAGGACCTTCGCAGCAGGCATCATTCGAGGCTTTAAAGAAAGCGTTGGCCACCGCCCCTTTGTTAGCGATGGGCAACTTCAATAAGGATGCCTCCATGTCGGGAGTTGCTGCACTTCTGTTGCAAGTAGAAGAGTGGGTAAGACTCCCAATAGATTACGCTTCACGTTGTCTTTCTCCGTTAGAAGCAAAGTATTCCGAGTACGAACTTAGTCCGCAGCTCGTGGTCGTGTGGTAGCGTTCTCGCTTCCCGCGCCCGGGCTCCCGGGTTCGATTCCCGGCGGGATCAGGGATTTTCTCTGCCTCGTGATGACTGGGTGTTGTGTGATGCTTTTAGGTTAGTTAGGTTTAAGCAGTTCTAAGTTCTAGGGGACTGATGACCATAGGTGTTAAGTCCAATAGTGCTCAGAGCTATTTGATCCATTTTGGTGTACGAACTTAGGGCCTTAGCAGTCCTGTTTTCGCTCGAAAAATTTAAATTATATCTGAAACACCAACCATTTCTGTTGTAATCGGACAATCAAGCGCTTAGTTGGATGCTTGCAAGACGGAGACGAACAGGCAGAATAGAGAGGTGGGCGTTACGAAGTTCGGCGTTCAAGTTCATGGTTAAGCATATTAGGCGCTCGGAGAATGTTGTGGCTGACAGCTTAAGCCGAATGTTCCATCCTGAGTTCGACGGGCAGCAGGATGAAGATGGAGGTTTCGGAGGGGCCAACGGTCGGGATAACTGCAACTGTGTGGTTCTAAGTGATGGGGTTCTGTCGCTAGAGTTCAATGAGCACAGTTGTGCCATTTTAAGCGGATTGCCATTGCTGTTAAAAGATGTCGCTCTGCAGCAGGAAGAAGACCACGTACTTCACAAGCTTAAACAGAGAATACAGCGCTAGGAGGTTGTTAGACCCTATTGCCTATTAGGGGAACATTTTGTGTTGTGTGACGCGTGGGAAGGGTGAACCCAAGGTAGTGCTACCTCAAACTTGGAACCTTATGGTCTTCAAATAATATCATGTAACACCAGTAGGTGGACACTTGGGGATTTTTAAGACTTGCATGAAAATTAAGCAGCATTTTACTTGGAAAGCCATGGTGCAGCAGATTAAGCAAATTGTATCAGTGTGTAAAACTTGTGGGCTTAGCAAGCTAGTGGGGAACGCCAAACAGGTTTTCTTAGCTTCGGGAAAATCGAGGGAGCCCATTGAGAGGTTGTATATTGATTACGTAGGACCCCTTCCGCGCTCGAAAGATGGAAACCGTCATATCTTTGTTCGCGTGGATGCATTCACTCGTTTTTGCTAGCTGATGCCTACCCGCAATGTAACATCGCAAGCCTCCATACGATGCTTACAGAGTGGGTTTGTTGTGTTTGGACCATGTCGTGTGTTAGTTTCTGACAATGCAACGACCTTTAAGTCCCCTGCATTCCGTAACTTTTGTTTCGAACTGGGAGTAGCCCCTACTACCACCACACCATATTATCCGTACTTGTCTATGGTAGAACGGGTGAACCGGAACTCGAGGGCAGGACTGATCGCATTCCACCATAATCATCAGGCCCGCTAGTATAGTTCCTTGTCATGGTTAGGGTATGACTTCAATACTGCTACCCATGAGGCCCATCAGGCCACCCCAGCGACGTTAATGTTTGCTTTTAAACCTAGTTCGCCCCTGGAAAATTTGTGGTCACTTAGTGATTTGTTGCCAGAAAGGGTGGACGGTGCACAAAACTGTGCCTACTGGAAGCGTGCGAGGAAGAATTTGTCGAAGAGTCACGAGAAATAATGCTGGTAGATGACCGATTACACTGAGGCAGGCGACCAGAATTTTTGTGCAGTAAGTCGGGCTGCGGATAAAATTATGGTGAAGCTATTGTCCCGGTTCGTGGAATTTTTCGTTTCCACATATCGCAGGTTAAGCCGTGCGGTAAGGGGGTGAAACCAAATAATTTTGTTACGCTTCTCTGCTGGAAATTATGAATCTTGAATATGTGAATTACTTAGGGTCTTTAGTGTCTTAAAACATATGAGATACGCAACATTATGTCTTTTAGTGGACTGAGTGATCTATGCTTTTCTGCGTAAGGCGAATTTAAACACAAATATCATTGATCCTCGATCAAATATACCCGCAGCTATTCTCTGTAATCCTTGTCTCCCATGTGAATAATTTATTTGGGTCATTTGGTGATGATGCACTTCGCCTCCTCAGACTACTGCGAATATGTGTCACCAACCAGGCCAGTGAGGGTAATGCATGGTCCAAGTTTTAGAGGCGGCAGGGGTAAAATACAGGGAGCGAAAGGCTATTTACAATTTGTACAGAAACCAGATGGCAGTTATAAGAGTCGAGGGACATGAAAGGGAAGCAGTGGTGGGGAAGGGAGTGAGACAGGGCTGTAGTCTATCCCCGATGTTATTCAATCTGTATATTGAGCAAGCAGTGAAGGAAACAAAAGAAAAATTCGGAGTAGGTATTAAAGTCCATGGAGAAGAAATAAAAACTTTGAGGTTCGCCGATGACATTGTAATTCTGTCAGAGACAGTAAAGTACTTGGAAGAGCAGTTGAACGGAATGGATAGTGTCTTGAAAGGAGGATATAAGATGACCATCAACAAAAGCAAAACGAGGATAATGGAATGTAGTCGAATTAAGTCGGTTGATGCTGAGGGAATTAGATTAGGAAGTGAGACACTTAAAGTAGTAAAGGAGTTTTGCTATTTGGGGAGCAAAATAACTGATGATGGTCGAAGTAGAGAGGATATAAAATGTAGACTGGCAATGGCAAGGAAAGCGTTTCTGAAGAAGAGAAATTTGTTAACATCGAGTTTAGATTTAAGTGTCAGGAAGTCATTTCTGAAAGTATTTGTATGGAGAGTAGCCATGTATGGAAGTGAATCATGGACGATAAATAGTTTGGACAAGAAGAGAATAGAAGCTTTCGAAATGTGGTGCTACAGAAGAATGCTGAAGATTAGATGGGTAGATCACATAATTAATGAGGAAGTATTGAATAGGATTGGGGAGAAGAGAAGTTTGTGGCACAACTTGACCAGAAGAAGGGATCAGTTGATAGGACATGTTCTGAGGCATCAAGGGATCACCAATTTAGTATTGGAAGGCAGCGTGGAGGGTAAAAATCGTAGAGGGAGACCAAGAGATGACTACACTAAGCAGATTCAGAAGGATGTAGGTTGCAGTAGGTACTGGGAGATGAAGAAGCTTGCACAGGATAGAGTAGCATGGAGAGCTGCATCAAACGAGTTTCAGGACTGAAGACCACAAAAACAACAACAACAGTTTCAGAGGTGCCAAACTCCGGTGGACTTGGTATTATCGGAGGAGGATGTGTCGATGGTATCATCGCCCCATGTCCGTCGCCTTTGAATGCCACGCGCCGATACTATAAGAGTGGCGCGATCAGTGCCGTTCAGGTGTTTCCCTCTGCCGGCTGCCATGAGGAGTGGCCGGAGACAGGAACTGGGAGAACAGTGGCAACCAGAGAGCGAGGCTGAAGAGCGGAGCCCCGGACTGCCTCAACCAACTACACGACTTGTTCCTGACAGAAGATGCCTTTGGTCGCTATCAGTGACACCGTGGATAGTACCGATCACTAACCTTTTCGAGTTTAGTGAGCTGTGGTGACTGGAACGGTCGTCGCCCAGGAGTCGGAATACTAGGCGTGTTCTATGTGGCTCAGCTGTGGCATATATTATTTAACTAAGAGAACTCTGCGGGAGTGGTAGTTCGAAAACCTGTCATGCTATTCATATGTACTGCACTCAGATGGTTATTTTCGTGTCCTGTCCAGAGACAAATTATGGTAGTTGTATTTTCTTTTGTAACAGTTTGCATTGAGTACAGACAGACGAATGAGGAACTGCAGTAATTTTGATAGGATGAGTGCATGTGTTATATTCACTTCTGGTTGTAAAGTTTTTCTTGGTCAAGATAACACATTAAATTAAAATAAAGTTTCATTGTAAAGTTTTCACATTGTTTTAAATCAATGATTTCGTTTCGTTTTTAAAAGTTTAGATGGTTATTGCAATAAAATTACGCTTAGAACTGTTGTATTACGCCTGCCTCATCACCACAAGCCCTTCCACTTAATGCTCTATAACAAAACTAACAAGTTATTTTCATTATTAAAAATATTAGTAAATAGCAATAATCAATTCATTCTATGACATACAAAAAAGTTACAGTGCAGTTGTATCTAAAGGTGTGCTTTAACGACACGCGATTAACAAAAGTAGTTCGAAACTCCGTAATTTACTCCTGTTGTGTCGCATAAGTTTGAATTTCAACTGCCGGCCAGTGTGGCCGAGCGGTTGTAGGCGCTTCAGTCTGGAACCGCGCGACCGCTACGGTCGCAGGTTCGAATCCTGCCGCGGGCATGAATATGTGTGATGTTCTTAGGTTAGTAACGTTTAAGTAGTTCTAATTTCTAGGGGACTGCTGACCTCAGATATTAAATCTCATAGTGCTCAGAGCCATTTGAACCATTTTTTTAAATTTCAACTCAAAAACAAACTTTGCATTGGTGGAAATGTGGGGCTGCCTGTCACGTCACTTTCGTGCTTGACAACAGTTCAAACGGCAAGGTGTCAACACATGGAAAAAAAAGCCAGGGATCAGAAGTTCATGTGAGATGTGTTAATGAAATCACATTGGCACCAAGTACTACCACAGCACAGTCCAACGCCGTCATGGACATGAAACACAGTGGTAAGATCCCTTAACCACATTTCACCACTTCTTTTGTTGCTCGTGCAGTGGAGGTTAGAACGGCGGCACTCAGCTTTGAAAGCGCAGGATTTTCTTACGGGTGATCGAGGAAAAGATTTCAGATTCACTGCCGCTCAGAATTGAGGCGGAAACCCTCGCGGGATAGTACGAATATAACGGGCGTCAGCCAAATCATCCCTCTCCTTCGGACGTTGATTCGCGCACATTTCGCGCTTGAAAACTACAGTTATCAGTGCAATAAGTAACAGGATGACCTTCTTAACAACCTTTGACGCTTCTTGCCCCACCGAAAGATTCCACCTTTACCTAAGAACATTGTGGGTCTGCACCCCTAATAGATGTGATCCCACAGCTTTCGAATATAGCGCGACCGCGTTTTTAACTCTGGTGTACAGGTTGGAACCAATAGGTACCACTAAAAGCATTCGACGAGATTTTGAAACACGTATTATGTTCGAGTATAATGACTTTTCTGGAGACTAGAAATCTACTCTGTAGCAATCAGCATGGGTTTCGAAAAAGACGGTCGTCTGAAACCCAGCTCTCGCTATTCGTCCACGAGACGCAGAGGGCCATAGACACGGGTTCACAGGTAGTGTTTCTTGACTTCCGCAAGGCGTTTGTCACAGTTCCCCACAGTCGTTTAATGAACAAAGTAAGAGCATATGGACTATTAGACCAATTGTGTGATTGGATTGAAGAGTTCCTAGATAACAGAACGCAGCATGTCATTCTCAATGGAGAGAAGTCTTCCGAAGTAAGAGTGATTTCAGGTGTCCCGCAGGGGAGTGTCATAGGACCGTTGCTATTCACAATATACATAAATGACCTGGTGGATGACATCGGAAGTTCACTGAGGCTTTTTGCAGATGATGCTGTGGTGTATCGAGAGGTTGCAACAATGAAAAATTGTACTGAAATGCAGGCGGATTTGCAGCGAATTGACGCATGGTGCACGGAATGGCAATTGAATCTCAATGTAGCGAAGTGTAATGTGATGCGAATACATAGAAAGATAGGTCCCTTATCATTTAGCTACAAAATAGCAGGTCAGCAACTGGAAGCAGTTAATTCCATAAATTATCTGGGAGTACGCATTAGGAGTGATTTAAAATGGAATGATCATATAAAGTTGATCGTCGGTAAAGCAGATGCCAGACTGAGATTCATTGGAAGAATCCTAAGGAAATGCAATCAGAAAACAAAGAAAGTAGGTTACAGTACGCTTGTTCGCCCACTGCTTGAATACTGCTCAACAGTGTGGGATCCGTACCAGATAGGGTTGATAGAAGAGATAGAGAAGATTCAACGTAGAGCAGCGCGCTTCGTTACAGGATCATTTAGTAATCGCGAAAGCGTTACAGAGATGATAGATAAACTCCAGCGGAAGACTCTGCAGGAGAGACACTCAGTAGGTCGGTCCGGGCTTTTGTTAAAGTTTCGAGACCATACCTTCACCGAAGAGTCAAGGAGTATATTGCTCTCTCCTACGTATATCTCGTGAAGAGACCATGATGATAAAATCAGAGAGATTAGAGTCCACACAGAAGCATACCGACAATCCTTCTTTCCACGAACAATACTAGACTGTAATAGAAGGGAGAACTGGTAGAGGTACTCAGGGTACCCTCCGCCACACACCGTCAGGTGTCTTGTGGAGTATGGATGTAGATGTAGATCTGGAGCAGCAACCACTGCTTATGATTTTGCACTCGTCCTGTTTCATGCCGTACTGTTGCATGATCATGGAGGCGCGCAATGTTGACACATGCGTGAATACAAGGGGAGAGGATGCTCCTAAGCCCCCTGCCCCTTTTCAGCAATGCCCTCTGTGGCACCTGCCCACACATATCCAGAATTTTAAAAATGCGCCATTACAGAGGAAAGCTGTGAAGTAGCTCAAGGCACCTGCAGGCGGGCAACCATATGACACCCCTCCACTGTTAGTTGTCCGCTTGTAGGCATCCAGCACTACTTCATAAGTTTTCTGTGCACAGACACATTTTTAAGATTCTCTGTAAATGCAGGCAGATGGCAGTGGCCTCCCAGGGGGTCCACAACTCTTTTGTGTATACGTGCGTAGCGAGCACGGGACCCCGAGCTAATGTGGCCTTCCTCCCTTTCCGGGCTGCATACCTTCCTTTTCCGCATCCCTCCCCTCACCTCTGGTTCTTCCCTTCCCTTTCTCCCCCTCTGGGAGTATGCTTTGTGCCTATGTGCCTACGTCCGGAGGCGGACGCTCGAAAATGTAACACATTCTTCACCTTCTCTGCTTGCATGTCTTAATCCTTCCTTTGTCCTTCTCTTTTCCTTACCTCTTCTCTTTACCCTCTTCTCTGCTGCGGCGTTTGAGACCTCTCTTCTCTCCTTTCCCTTTCTTTGTTTTTCCCTTTCTCTTTCTTCCTCCTGTGCATGCCTGAACGCCGACCCACGCATTTTCATGCGTAGCTGGTGACAGGGTAACGCGTAATTCCCCACCCTGGGTAGACATGTAGGACACGTACGTACCCCCTGGTAATGGTCAGGCCCAGGGAGGGCTGATTACCCGAGCTAATACCTTCCGAAAGTGCCGATTGGTCCCTCCATCCGTTTCTTGGGAGGTGTGACCTAAGGTGTGAACAACCACCTAAGGCGGGATTGCCCTCAGAGGGGGCCCCCACAAGGGAGGAGCGCGCCATCGGAGACGCTGGTAATCATGGGGGGATTCTTCTGCAATGGTTTCCTCATCTTCCACTTTGTCTGCTCACACGCCTAAGTTCACTCAGTCTCAGCCACAGACAGTCCTTCCATCGTTGCCACAGTTCCTTGTTGTTTCCCAGTCTGACGAAGGTCACGACATCTCCATGATCAACCCTTTCATTATTCAGAGAGGTGTCAATGCAATTGCAGGTCCTGTAAAGTCTTGTTCCCGATCACGAAATGGCACCTTGTTGTTAGAAACAGTCAGTGCCCTCCAGACCCAAAAATTTCTGCGTAATTCACTGCTCCACACCTTCCCTGTCCAGGTGGAAGCGCATTGCACTTTAAATTCCTCACACGGAGTCGTTTATACACGCTCGCTCGACGGATTTTCTGACGAGGAAATTCTACACTACCTGTCTGAGCAGGGCGTAACGGACGTTCATAGAGTTATAAAAAGGGTTGACACGAACATCGTTCCAACCCGTACTGTCTTCCTGACATTTGACAGAGTTCAACTCCCATCGAAAATAAAAGCGGGCTATGGGATAATTTCCGTTCGCCCCTACGTCTCGAACCCTACGCGTTGCTACCGGTGCCAGCGGTTCAATCATACCAGCCAGTCCTGTTCTAACCCGGCCAAATGCGTTACGTGTGTCAAGGATGCCCATGAGGGTGCTTGTCCATCTCCATCCCCTCGTTGCATCAACTGTATGGGTGACCACGCTGCCTCCTCTCGAGATTGCCCCATTTTTAAAGACGAAAAGCTCATTCAGGAAATCAGAGTGAAGGAAAAGGTGTCGACCTTTGCTGCTCGAAAATTATTTGCCAGTCGAAAGCCCACTGTGCCTCAGACAGGAAAATACAGCACTGTCCTTGCCGGCCAACAAAGGAGGCGGCCACGCAGACTTGTGATCTCACCTTTAGTGAGACTGTCGTCAGATCGGCCAGCGCAAAGATCGCCTGTTCAACCTTCCCACTTTCGCCTGCTCAATCTATGGCTCACCCTTCATCGGGTTCTGCTAAATCTCGATCCCAAAAGTCAGACACCCGGTCTTCCAAAAAAGAGCATACTCGTGAAGATTTTTTACATACCCCAACTTCACAACCATCGGTTCCTCCTTCATCTAAACATCATTATTCCCAGAAAGCTATACGCCACGGCGTGTCTCATCTACAGCACCATCTGGTGGTAACCGCCCTGGGCCGTCTTCTGTGTCGCCGAGGTGCACTGCTGGCGGCCGATCAACCGGCCGATCGCTGGTGGCAGGAGCTGCTCCTGAACAACCTATGGATCAGGATCTTCTGTCTTCGGCTGAGTGCCATACCACGCTGTCGGTCGCAAGCTCTGAGCAGTCGTTGAGTTGACGGCAACCTTGGTCACATTCTTCCATTTTCTATCCACCCAATGTCCGTTATCCATTGGAATATCTACGGCATTCGAGCCAATCGGGATGAATTGACGATCCCCTTACGATCCTACTCGCCGGTCATCTTCTGTCTTCAGGAAACAAAGCTGCGTCCCCACGACCGCTTTGTCCTCTCCCGTTTTCAGTCAGTCCGATTTGATCTTCCCTCTGTTGAAGGCACTCCAGCACATGGAGGATTCATGATTCTTCTCCATAATACTCTCCATTATCACCCAATCCCCTTAAACGCTTCCTTTCAAGCAGTCCCTGTCCGTCTTTCCCTTTCTGGATACACCTTCTCTCTTTGTACTGTATACATTCCATCATCCACATCAATGGCACGAGCTGATCTTCTTCATCTTTTCGGTCAGCTTCCACCCCCCTATTTGCTCGTTGAGGACTTCAATGCCCACCACCCACTTTCGGAATCTCCACATTCTTCTCTGTGTGGCTCACTATTGCTAGACGTCTTCCACCAAGCGGATCTTGTTTGCCTCAGACTTTTTTGTCTGTCTCCACTACAAATTTCTCTCATTTGGACCTTTCTGTCAGTACTGTTCCGCTAGCTCGACGCTTCGATTGGTTCGCCCTTGCTGATACACACTCGAGTGACCACTTTCCATGTGTCCTTCGATTGCAGCCACAACTGCCATATATGCGCCCGAGACGCTGGAAGTTTGCCCAAGCCAATTGGACACTTTTTTCGTCTCTAGCGACATTCGATGACCGTCACTTTCCTAGCGTCGACGATGAGGTCACTCATATTACAGACGTTATTCTTACAGCTGCGGAACGTTCAATACCTCGCACCTCCGAGTTGCCCCGGCACCCCCCAGTTCCTTGGTGGAACGAGGCATGCCGTGACGCAATACGTGAGCGGCGACGTGCTCTTCGAGTTTTCAGACACCATCCTACATTGGTCAACCGTATCCGCTATAAGCAGTTCCGTGCGCGGTGTCATCGCGTCATCCGCGATAGCAAGAAGGCAAGCTGGGACTTCTTTACTTGCCCATTTAACACCTTCACTCCCTCCTCGGAAGTTTGGAGTCGGATTCGACGGTTATCAGGCGCGCCTAGTTTCTCCCCAGTCTCTGGGCTCACAGTCGCGCATGATACGTTAGTGGTCCCCGTCGCAATTTCTAACTCATTGGGTCAACACTTTGCTGAGATTTCGAGCTCTTCAAACTACCCGCCAGCGTTTCTCCCGAAGAAACGTGCAGCGGAAGTGCGACCTCTTGCTTTCTCCTCCCAAAATCGCGAAAGCTACAATACTGTTTTCTCCATGCGGGAACTCCAACATGCACTCTCTTCTTCTCGCTCCTCCGCCCCAGGACTGGATGGTATCCACATCCAAATGTTGCTGCGTTTATCATACCATAGTCTGCGTTACCTCCTTCGCCTTTATAATCTAACTTGGACCGACAGTACTTCTCCCAGACGATGGCGGGAAGCTATCGTCGTTCCTGTTCCGAAACCTGGAAATGACAAACATCTCCCCTCTAGCTATCGCCCCATTTCTCTCACGAGTAGTGTATGTAAGATTTTGGAGCGTATGGTGAATTGCCGTTTAGCTTGGTGGCTGGAGTCCCGCAGTCTTTTAGCACCTTCCCAATGCGGTTTCCGAAAGCATCGTTCTGCAGTTGACCACCTTGTTGCTCTCTCCACTTATATCATGAACAATTTTCTCCAGAAACGCCAAACAGTAGCAATATTTTTTGATCTGAAGAGAGCATACGATACCTGTTGGAGGACAGGCATCCTCAGCACACCGTTCTCTTGGGGCTTTCGTGGTCGGTTGCCCCTTTTTCTTCGCGAATTTATGGCAGAGCGCACATTTAAAGTGCGGGTGAACACTACTCTCTCCCATACTTTCTCCCAAGAAAACGGGGTACCCCAGGGCTCCGTGCTAAGTGTTGTTCTGTTTGCTATTGCCATAAATCCAATTATGTATTGTCTTCTTCCTGATGTCTCGGGCTCCCTCTTTGTGTAAGATTTTGCGATCTGCTATAGCTCTCAACGGACCAGCCTTCTTGAACGACGTCTTCAAGGCTGTCTCGATCGCCTACACTCTTGGAGCATCGAAACAGGCTTCCGCTTTTCTCCCATTAAGACCGTTTGTGTTAATTTTTGGCATCGTACGGAGTTTCTTCCACCTTCCTTACATCTAGGACCTGTCAACCTTCCGTTTTCGGACGTCGCTAAATTCTTGGGTCTTATTTTTGACAGAAAACTGTGCTGCTCCTCCCACGTTTCCTATCTTTCAGCTCGCTGTCTGCGATCCCTCAACACCCTCCGTGTCCTGAATGGTACCTCCTGGGGAGTGGACCGAGTGGTCCTTCTCCGCCTCTATCGCGCCTATGGAAGCATAGTTTACTCCTCTGCTCAGCCGTCTATTCTTCGGTGTCTCGACTCTATCCTACATCGTGGATTACGTTTAGTGTCTGGAGCTTTTTACACCAGCCCTGTGGAAATCCTTTATGCTGAGGCTGCAGGTAACCGGTCCAATCGGCGAGCTGTCCAAAGTCGTTATGCTAGCCATTTGTCTTCCATGCCTGCTAATCCGGCCCATGACACTTTTTTCGACGCCTCCTTGGATTTAGGGTATGCAGGCCGCCCTTCCTCCCTACTACCACCGGGAGTCCGCTTCCGTCCACTGCTCCATTCTCTTTCCTTCCGCTTTCCTGAAACTTTCTTGACAACTTGGGGCACAGAACCGCCTTAGCTCTGTCCCCGGACCTGCCTGCTCCGTGATCTTTGTCAGTTTCCCAAGGATGGTACCCCTTCATTTGTTTATCGTCGGGCATTTCCTGCTCTATGCGCACAAATGAATGAAGCCTACATTTGCTCGTATTTACACTGACGGCTCAAAAACATCGTTTGGTGTAGGGAGTGCCTATATTGTTGGCGACACCTCAAATCGATTCCGGCTTCCCGACCAGTGTTCGGTTTATACTGCGGAGCTTTACGCTGTTCTCCAGGCTGTCCAATACATCCGTCGCCATCAGCGGATACAGTATGTTATCTGTTCAGATTCTCTCAGCTCTCTCCTCAGTCTCCAAGCTCTCTACCCTGTCCACTTCTGGTCCATCGGATTCAGGACTGCCTCCACTTGCTCCACTTGGGGGGCGTCTCGGTGACGTTCCTCTGGGTCCCAGGACACGTTCGTATCTGTGGAAATGAGGGGGCCGATATAGCCGCCAAGGCTGCAGTCTCTCTTCTTCGGCCAGCTATTTGCACGATTCCCCATCGTCGTGATGTTCCTTTTGGCATGCACATTGGTCAACACTTCCCTATAATAAATTGCGGGACGTGAAAGCTCCTCCCTGTGCTTGGACCTCTTCCTCCCGAACGCGTCGTCGAGAGGAGGTAATTTTAAGTAGACTCCGGATAGGGCACTGTCTGTTGAGCCATCGACATCTTTTAAGCCTCGATCCTCCTTCACGCTGTCCCCACTGCTCTCAGCTGTGGACGGTAAGACACCTTTTACAAGAGTGCCCCTATTTTACTCCGTTACGCGCCCGTCTGCAGCTGTCGCCTGAAATATCATCCATTTTAGCAGGTGACACGCGCTGAGCCGATCGCGTTCTCGAGTTTATTAGTGCCAGTGAGATGACGTCAGTCATTTGATGCTCTTTTTGGGGACAACCAACCCCTTCCTGTAGCAGTTTTTTGAGCTTTCCATCTGCTTTTAGTTTCTCCAATTTTTTTTAGTTCCGTTCCCATTGCGGCACTTTTTTCGTATGTGTCGGCATCTCGACTTTTGGAGCGACTTCGAGCCCAAGAGTGACGTCGTAGCCGGCCGACGTGGCCGTGCGGTTCTAGGAGCTGCAGTCTGGAACTGCGAGACCGTTACGGTCGCAGGTTCAAATCCTGCCTCGGGCATGGATGTGTGTGATGTCCTTAGGTTACTTAGGTTTAACAAGTTCTAAGTTCTAGGGGACTAATGACCTCAGAAGTCGAGTCCCATAGTGCTCAGAGCCATTTGTGACGTCGTAGTGCGTTACGCTTTTGTACAGTTACAGAGGAAGTTTGTAGTCACCTTTGAGCCAAATTTAAATCTTATACATCGCAGTAGGAGTAACTTATGGGGTTTTGCAAACAAATTGACCGTCTAGTTGTGTTCCGCAGTGTAGTTACGCTTCAGCGGCCAATGTACGAACAAATCTTTCAAAGTTAGTTATTATTGGAAGACTTTCATTTAAATGTTGAGTTTTTTGTTAAGAGACAGCAATTTGATTCAGTAACTTAGTAGCTTTAAGTAAGCATACAGAGCAGGGATAAAAGTAGCGAAACGCCAATGGTTGCTGCATTGTGGGATCTACCAAACATTTAATTCTGGACATGAGTTTCTCCCTGATGCAGACCGATCCTTAAATAATAGTACTCTAATCTGTACGCAGGGGATTCCTAGAACGCTAATTAATTAAATTTTGACCTTACAGTGGATATTAGGTTGGTATTTTGACAAAAATCAATATACAGAGTATAAAACACACCACAATTGCTAAATTAAGTGACTAAAGAAGGATAATAACTTTAAAATGAGAGAAGTTTCACTATAACAAACGGATTTATTTGTCTAAAAACACGTGAAAAACAGTGTTTTGTCTCAATCAAAATAAAATAAAATTATTTCAGCTCATGAACCACATTCATGGGCACTGAAGTATTTAGTGTGCAGTGGCTATATCAAAAGGGCTTCTTCTAGAATACTCTACAGTATGCCATCTCTTTTAGTATGGTTGGTAACACTGTGTGTTTGATTTTACTTCTTGAGACAGTGATCGTGGATTGGAAAAGTTATCAGCTGCAGTACATGCTGCTGTCATTAAAGGGTAAATACGCTACGGTGAGAGTAACTAGGAAAACTTCCAAATTCCGTACACGCCAGAGCTGCGCGTATAATTAACACAGTCCTTTGCCGTCGAGAGCAAAATATGCGGTTCAAAATCTGCTTTAAGGACCGCATGTGCTCGATCACGGACACCGGAGTCTGTCGCCGCCACGGACTATCAACCTCGGCTTCTCCCACTGACTCCCCCCTCTACCTCTTTCCACGTGGACTGCGCCAAAAACGGATGCCAATGAATAGGATACTCAGTTACATTTATACTCCATTCACATTAAGAAAACATTCCTGGTTCCTCCCCCTCCAGCAGGTGGGCAGAAGTAGCTCTCCCAATAGAAGTAATGGCCACCAAAAAGTTAGAGATACCTCATTATGTCTTCTGATGTCACCCTCTGATTTCCAAACAAAATGCTCGCTTGTTGCACGTTCACGTAATCATTTGGCGTGAGAACCAAAAAGAAAACAGAAAAATGTGCTGTCTACGTGGCACTCATCCCGCAAATGCCGAGAGAGTCTGTAAACAGTTATCTTTCGGCATAAAACGTTTTAGAAGACCCCCATCTAGCGTTGGGCGCGACCCCTTTGACTTTTTACAGACACCGGCCAGCTGTCGGACAATGCAGTCAGCTGGCTTTCACAGCCGCCACCGGGCCCCGTTCGGTCAATCTATTGATTCTCTCTCTTTTTGTGAGATCTACTTTGTACTTTGAGTGAAAAGGTTTCCCCGATCCCACCTGCTGTGTGAATGACCAGTCTTCCTGTAAATATTTGCCCAATCGTTGCCCACCGAAAACACCTCACAGCAATGTGCTTCCCTCTGCATGCAGCGGTTGTGAAACAGATCAAGGAAATAACAGCCAAATAAATTAAGGCTTCGTAACCCATTAATTAACCAGAATAACTAAATGCTGATCCTCTAAGTGCACTCTCAGTCTTAGATCAAACATACTTCACCACAATGCTGATCATAATTTTGAAAGGTTTTCAATCCACATGGACCAGCCGCCTTCCAAAGTCTTTCGTAGGTCTTTTGTCGAGTTGTCTTTGGTATGGTATCGTCTGGTGGGTTACAAGCCTACTTTCAGTAATTGGTTCGTTGCATTAATGTGAACTTTATCGCTGTTTCTTTCTAAGGAACTGTGGAACAGGTGGTTTGATGCATTACGATACTTCGATTTAACTGAGTGACTTACCTTAAAGATTCTGGTGGTGGTTCATCTTTAATTATTGCACTACGTTTTGCATTACTAAGGAAGTAGATATTCTTTGCTACTTTAAATTATTATTCAATTAATTTGTCACCTTGAAATGAAGCAATCATTCACATTTAATTCTGCGCTCGCTGTAAACAAACTTATAGTCAAAAGTCGAAAAAACTTTTTATTTCCTGTTCTTTAACATTTTATCGATATTAATAAAGACCTTTAGGGTTATTTAGTAGTTTAGTTTGGGCTTAAAATGGAATGTATTCTATTAACCCCCTTTGATTGAGTAGTAAATATCCCACAGCAAGTCATTTATCCAGTCGCTACTGAGTTGTGTCTAATAGTGCCAAAGATTCAAATACTTTGCAAACACAGAAATGTGAATTGCATAGAAGTCACGTAGATGTAGATGCTTGAAGACAGATGTCAGTTAAGCATGAAGTATACACTCAGGGATTCAAGTAAGGTCTCGACCTATAAGCATTCTTCCCGCGCTCTGTACGCTAAAGGAACCAGAAGCATCCCTGAAAGTTGGTATTTTCGAATGTATCCTCTGCCATGGACTTCACAGTGGACTGTAGAGTAGAGAAATCAAGCGGAACTGTAGTACAATGGGGTGAACAGAAAAAAAATTTGCAAATCTATTCTGTGCCATCATGTTGGAAGAAGAATGGGAATAGCACTGAGCTATTTATTCATTTCGGTTGGTAGTGAACCATTCTGACGAGGAAATTAGATGTTTCGAAGTTGACAATACTGTCAAGTAGTATTTTGTTCGTTCTATGACAAACATCAGATGTGGAGCGGAATTTGCATACTTTGAACCATATGTGCCGGCTGCTGTGGCCAAGCGGTTTTAGGCGCTTCAGTCCGAAACCACGCGGCTGCTACGGTCGCAGGCTCGACTCCTGCCTTGGGCGTGGATGTGTGTGATGTCCTTAGGTTAGTTAGGTTTAAGTAGTTCTAAGTCTAGGGGACTGATGACATGAGATGTTAGTGCTTAGGGCCATTTAAACTTTATTTGTGAGTACTAATCATCTAATTTATGGTGTTGTAATTAAAGTACATAGTAAGCACGTTTGCAATCTCTCTCACTAATTGGAAGTTCAGTTTTGAAATAATCTTTAATCTGTCTTGTGTTCAGACTAACTGAAAATGTACAGTTGAGTTTAGGGAATCAAGGTCGACAGTACACATTGTCAACAGCAGTGTTTTTTCAGAAGAAGACCAAGAATTTGACAAAAGGGAAGAGCCACATGGTAGTGTTCGTAAATCTGAAGATTGTGATTAAAGAAGATGGGAAATATACAGTTAGACTGTACGCATGTAATATTTCTTATTTAGAAGACAAAGGTTATGTTGACCTTTTTCTGAAGAAAACGACACCAACTGAGCACAATTATTTTAACAGATGACATGTCATTCTACAGTCAAGGAAATGTTGTTCTAAACAAGTTGTGAGTTCTGGGGTATGGGTTGTAGAATCAAAGATACCATTTTTATACATAATGTGAGTAACTTTATGTGTTAACAAACAAACCAAGTACATCAATTTAATTCTACGATAAAGTCATTGAGGTATAATAAGTTTTAACTGAAAAACAGATTTTGTTGTGTTGAAGATATTAAACTATTGCATCTAATAAGTACCTCCATTTCCAGAGATGAAAATGTTAATGTCAGAATTGGGAATAAAACAAGGATATTATTTCAGTGTAAATTCGATGTTAGACTGTTTAACTAACGTAAAATATGTGACACATTAACTAATGAACTACAAATAAATTATACCTGTTGGACATAGAAAAAAATAATCGCAAAGAAAACTTAGGTGACATATTGCAAAGATACAATTAAAAAAATAATCTTGTCCATTCCGTTGGACATCTCTACTAAACATTTCGTAGCCCATGAGCTTTAAATATCTATCCTCGTTTGTAGTACAACACCACCTAAAGAACAACAAGTATTAAGCAATTTCGAGAAGAACAGGAATGACAGTAATGTTATAGCAATCCAATCATACAAAGGAAATGCTGGTGCCTTAACGAACGAATGTTATTATGTTAACAAAGTTCAAGATTTCCTAAATGCTACAAACTTCTGGTGATACAGAAAGAACTTACACGATCCTAATAGTGATAAAATTAAATTGTTATCAAACTTTTCGAAAGTATAATATTAGACCCCATAAAAACTCCATGAACTTCGTAAACATAAACTCCATAAGCGTAATATCCCAATCCATCCTGTGGTGTCTCAATTCTCAAATTTGTGTTACAAGTTAACCAGAGAGTTAAATGACCTGATCAAAATCGAAAGCAATTTGAAAGCTAGTCATGGTATTTAATTCAGGTGACTTAATGAACAAGTTAAAAGACATGCAGGTCCGCCCCTAATGCCAAGCTGGTTTCTTTCGATGTTAGCAACTTACTCACTACTCCAGTGCAGGAATGCCTAAACATTCTCACAGACTATTAGATAAATCAGGAGTTTATACAGTTTTCACAGGTTACAGACGACAGATGACTACAGAAACTTGTCTAGCAGAAAATGATTCCCATCTAAATGATTGAATATACAAACAATTGGATGGTCTAACTATGGGTTCCACTCTCAGTCCATTCCTAGCTGAAATCTTCATGAATGATGTTGAAACACAGTTTTTAGAAAATAATACACTCTCTTCCATGTTGGATACTGGCTTAGGTATGTTGATGGTGTGTTATGCTTATGGACAGGAACTGTCAGACAACTACAAAAATTTCTCAAGCAGCTGAATTCTAAGCACAACAGTATAAAATTCACAATGGAGTTTGGGGGTAACTGCATAAATTATTTACATCTAACGATAAACATCAGTGACTGTATTCAAGATTTACGTGTAACCTGCTACCACAGGTATGGTAACACCGGCCAGATCTCAACACCCAGTGACTCAAACAAGTTATCCTTCATTGAATGATATATCATCTAATATCCCTCCCCATGTGTCCAGAAGACTTCCAAAAGTAATTAAATGCAATCAAACAAATATCATTGACAATGACTATCTGCATACCTTAGTGCACCCCCATAATGCACATAAAGCAGAAACACCAAGTGTACTCTCTTCTTCACACTGGCCTTGACCCCACCACCTCAAAAGCCCAATAAAAGGTGTACGATTACATACTTAGGAAAAGTCTCACTTTATATAGTAAGAAAACTTGAATCCAGAAATGTAAAAACATCATTTAAGTGCAAAACACTGTTGCAAACTTTTTGCCCAATGGTAAAGATAGTGCAGCTCTGGAAAAGATTGGAATATGTAAAATCATTTGCAATTGTGGAAAATTCTATATAGGTATAGTTTGGCAGGGCAATATATACCTGCTTGGAGGAACACCACAGAAGTTGGAAACTTTGGAAAAGAGACTACTTCTGAAGACCACCTGCTTAATAAAGACCACAGTCACAAGGAGGAGTGTTAAGTATTACATCACATTCATAAAGGAAGGAAGATGAACTCTCTGAAATAATGGCAGTTAATAAACATGTGTCCATCAACCAAAGCTCATTACTGAATGACCACATACAGTTCCTTTACTCCCTACATCGCTCCCCCCCCCCCCCCCACATGAACCATGGACCTTGCCATTCGTGGGGAGGCTTGCATGCCCCAGTGATACAGATGGCCATACCAGGCCACACAAACGTATGGTTCCTGAAGAGGGAAAGCAGCCTTTTCAGTAGTTGCAAGGGCAACAGCCTGGATAATTGACTGATCTGACCTTGTTACACTAACGAAAACGGCCTTGCTGTTCTGGTATTGCGAACGGCTGAAAGCAAGGGGAAACTACAGCCATAATTTTTCCCGAAGGCATGCAGCTTTACTGTATGGTTAAATGGTGATGGCATCCTCTCGGGTAAAATATTCCGGAGGTAAAATAGTCCCCCATTCGGATCTCTGGGCAGGGACTACTCAAGAGGAGGTCATTATCAGGAGAAGGAAAACTGGCGTTTTACAGACCGGAGCGTGGAATGTCAGATCCCTTAATTGGGCAGGTAGCTTAGAAAATTTAAAACGGGAAATGGATAGGTTAAAGTTAGATATAGGGGAATTAGTGAAGTTCGGTGGCAGGAGGAACAAGACTTTTGGTCAGGTGAATACAGGGTTATAAATACGAAAACAAATAGGGGTAATGCAGGAGTAGGTTCAATAATGAATAGGAGTGCGGGTAAGCTACTACAAACAGCATAGTGAACGCATTATTGTGGCCAACATAGACACGAAACCCACGCCTACTACAGAAGTACAAGTTTTTATGTCAACTAGCTCTTCAGATGATGAAGAAATTGATGAAATGTATGATGAGATAAAAGAAATTATGCAGTTAGTGAAGGGAGACGAAAATTTAATAGTCATGGGTGACTGGAATTCGAGAGTAGGAAAAGGGAGAGAGGGGAACATAGTAGGTGAATGTGGATTGGGGGTAAGAAATGAAAGAGGAAACCGTCTAATAGAATTTTGCACAGAGCATGACTTAATCATAGCTAACACTTTGTTCAAGAATCATGAAAGAAGGTTGTATACATGGAAAGAATCCTGGAGATACTAGAAGGTATCGGATTATATAATGGTAAGACAGAGATTTAGGAACCAGGATTTAAATTGTAAGACATTTCCATGGGGAGATGTGGACTCTGACCACAATCTATTGGTTATGAACTGTAGATTAAAACTGAAGAAACTGCAAAATGGTGGGAAATGAAGGACATGGGACCTGGATAAACTGACTAAACCAGAGGTTGTACAGAGTTTCAGGGAGAGCATAAGGGAACAATTGACAGGAATGGGGGAAAGAAATATAGTAGAAGAAGATTGGGTAGCTCTGAGGGAGGAAGTAGTGAAGGGAGCAAAGGATCAAGTAGGTAAAAAGAAGAGGGAGAGTAGTAATCCTTGGGTAACAGAATAAATGTTGAATTTAATTAATGAAAGGAGAAAATATAAAAACGCAGTAAATGAAGCAGTTAAAAAGGTATACAAACGCCTCAAAAATGAAATCGACAGGAAGTGCAAAATGGCTAAGCAGGGATGGTTAGAGGACAAAAGTAAGGATGTAGAGCCTTATCTCACTAGGGGTAAGATAGATACTGCCTACAGGAAAATTAAAGAGACCTTTGGAGCTCAGATGGCAACCCAGTTCTAAGCAAAGAAGGGAAAGCAGAAAGGTGGAAGGAGTATATAGAGGGTCTATACAAGGGTGATGTACTTGAGGACAATATTATGGAAATGGAAGAGGATGTAGATGAAGATGAAATGGGAAATACGATACTGCATTAAGAGTTTGATAGAGAACTGAAAGGCCTGAGTCGAAACAAGGCCCCGGAGTAGACAAGATTCCATTAGAACTAATGACGGCGTTGGGAGAGGCAGTCCTGAAAAAACTCTACCAGCTGGTGAGCAAGATGTATGAGACAGGCGAAATACCCTCAGACTTCAAGACGACTATAATAATTCCAATCCCAAAGAAAGCAGGTGTTGACAGATGTGAAAATTACCGAACTATCAGTTTAATAAGTCACAGAATCAAAATACTAAAGTGGATTCTTTACAGCCGAATTTAAAAACTGGTAGAAACCTACCTCAGGGAAGATCAGTTTGGCTTCCGTAGAAATGTTGGAACACGTGAGGCAATACTGACGTCAAAACCTATCTTAGAAGAAAGATTAAGGAAAGTCAAACCTACGTTTCTATCATTTGTAGACTTAGAGAAAGCTTTTGACAATGTTGACTGGAATACATTCTTTCAAATTCTGAAGGTGGTAGGGGTAAAATACAGGGAGCGAAAGGCAATTTACAATTTGTACAGAAACCAGATGACAGTTATAAGAGTCGAGGGGCATGAAAGGGAAGCAATGGTTGGGAAGGGAGTGAGACAGGTTTGTAGCCTCTCCCCGATGTTATTCGTTCTATATATTGAGCAAGCAGTAAAGGAAACAAAAGAAAAATTCGGGGTAGGTATTAAAATGCATGGAGAAGGAATAAAAACTTTGAGGTTCGCCGATGACATTGTAATTCTATCAGAGACAGCAAAGGACTTAGAAGAGCAATTGAATGGGATGGACATTGTCTTGAAAGAAGGATATAAGATGAACATCAACGAAAGCAAAACGAGGATAATGGAATGTGGTCGAATTAAGTCAGGTGATGCTGAGGGAATTAGATTAGGAAATGAGACACTTAAAGTAGTAGACGAGGTCTGCTATTTGGAAAGCAAAATAACTGCTGATGGTCGAAGTAGAGAGGATATAAAATGTAGACTGGCAATGTCAAGGAAAGTGTTTGTAAAGAAGGGAAATTTGTTAACATCGAGTATAGATTTAAGTGTCAGGAAGTCGTTTCTGAAAGTATTTATATGGAGTGTAGCCATGTATGAAAGTGAAACATGGACGATAAATAGTTTGGACAAGAAGAGAATGGTAGCTTTCGCGATGTGGTGCTACAGAAGAATGCTGAAGATGAGATGGGTAGATCACATAACTAACGACGCGGTATTGGATAGAATTGGGGAGAAGGGGAGTCTGTGGCACAAATTGACTAGAAGAAGGGACCGGTTGGTATAACATGTTCTGAGGCATCAAGGGATCACAAATGTAGCATTGGAGGGCAGCGTGGAGGGTAAAAATCGTAGAGGGAAACCAAGAGATGAATACACTAAGCAGGTTCAGATGGATGTAGGTTGCAGTAAGTACTGGGAGATGAAGAAGCTTGCACAGGATAGAGTAGCATGGAGAGCTGCATCAAACCAGTCTCAGGACTGAAGACCACAACAACAACAACAACAACAACTCCCTACTTCGAAGTGCAGATACTCATCAGAACAGCATCCAGGTCACGTTGTAAATTATCCCTCTTACTCGCAAACACCATTTCCCTTTATTTAAATTACTGTAATTCCTCTTGTTCTATTAAAAAATTTAATGTATATAATCACAGCTGCTTCATTCACCTACTGAATATCACTATTATCACTTATCGGTTTGTAATTTAGTACCTATCAATGAGGAGATTATTTTTCTCAGCGACATGTTTAGCAAGTATCACCAAAGTTTATTGTTCAAATATTTTCTTCTATGTACAACTGTTGTTATTTGACTATAGATCATTAGTTAATGTGCAGTATATTTTATCTTAGTTAAATTACATTTCTTTGCGTCTACGCTGAAGTAATCCCTCTCGTTTTATTCTTAATTCTAGCATTAACATTTTCCCTTCTAGAAACAGAGATATTCTGTGGATGCACTAGGTTAAACCATTGAGGCCGAGCGGTACAAGGCGCTGCAGTCGTGGACTGCGCGACTGGTCCTTTCGGAGGTTCAAGACCTCCCTAGGGCATGGGTGTGTGTGTTTGTCATTGGATAATTTAGGTTAAGTAGTGTGTAAGCTTACGGACTGATGACCTTAGCAGTTCAGTCCCATAACATTTCACACATATTTGAACATTTTTGAAACCATTGATCTAACAAAATTTCACTGCACGACATACCTATCTCTGTACGTTATGATGACGTAACAGCCGAAAACCGGTTCGTGTGGCCGACAATAAATATCGTGGAATATTATACCAGTGTTGCGTGTGTTTCATTCATATCAGGTAAGTTTTGTTTCTTACTCTCATAGACTCCTCAGAGGTTTTGGAATATCCGTATTTACCCCAAAAGACCAATAAATAGAAACAATACCTGTATAATTTTGATTTTTATATGCTTCTTAATAATCAATCTGCGGATAAAAACTGCTAGTATTCACCCCATTTTACGGTATTAAGTCTGTTTACGTGTGCTCATAGTGCAAAATAATTTGGTTTACTGTCTCCTCGAAACATTTCTCACTTAACAGTGAAGAACGCATCGAAATGAGTCTCGCTGTCGCTGCTCGAAAGCGCCGTTTAGGAGTCTCGCCAGATTCGCACGTACCTCGCTGCGATTCACCCTGAGCTGCAAAGTGCGACTAGCGGCAGGCTTCAGCCGATTGTAGCGCTTGCAGTTTCAATCCACGTCCAATTAGCACCCGGATGGCGAAATAATTAACTCGATTCTGGCCTCGTTAAACATCGCTTCCTGCCGCGGACGGGACGGCTGACGAATGGTCCCTCCCCCCTTTCCTCCCTCCCCGCTCCACCTAACAGACAGCCAGCAGAGCGGCAGACTGCTAGCTCAGCATGTCAACGCCGTCTCGGAATCGTCACACTAATACACCGCGCTCACACAGGAGGTATACCGTCCTCGTAATTATATACCTCGCTCTCTCTCTCTCTCTCTCTCTCTCTCTCTCTCTCTCTGTGTGTGTGTGTGTGTGTGTGTGTGTGGCGAAATATTCAAGACCGCTGACTTCAGAGCTGATTCGTTGATTCGTGTTCTCCTTGCCCTGAATGCTGCATACTGTTACCATTTGACCTTTTACATTCTTCAAATTGCCCATCACGATAAAAACAATGCTTGCAAAATGGTTTTTAGTTTCTACATATCATGATCCCTCTTTTCATTAATGTATCGAATGTTGTACTACCTGATGAAACAGTACATTACTGATGTCCATCGACCAAAATAGATCGTTTTCTCTTTACAATCCAAGCAAGCACCGATGTCAAGTTGCATAAGTGGGTCTATGATATTCCGGTGCTAAATTTCTGGTGCAAATGAGTTACTGTGCACAAGAAATATGAATCAACAGTCCTATCACAGAGATCGTTTGCATCTTTTTTGCTATGTCTTTTGTATTTTTTCCACCCTCAGCAACATTTACAGCATTTTATACTTCCTCCGCACTTTCAGCTCTTCAAACGCACACGAGTTTCTTCATAAAGGAATCAGAATTTTTACTTTTGGAAAAATAGTAACAGAGAGCGATATTTTTCATTAAGTTGGGCCGTGGTACAGAAGAGTTATTCTCAAAATCAACGTTATCTGATGGAAATTTAATGTTTCTAATAATCAACGATATTTCATTGTCAGTCTTTCATGCTTCCTCTACAGTTTCCTTTGTAGAGTAGTGTATGAACCGTGACGAAATGTCACATTTGGTTCTCTGGATTTCCTCTTTATCTGTTAAGCGTTCCTTCTGAAATTTCGGCTTCGCACTGTTTCCTTACCCTAGCCTGAGGACGCTGTGGCGTTGCTGCAGCCGGCTGCCTGCCGTGTTTGCGGGGAGCGTCGATCGGGAGGAACTCTTAACTGCGGACGTCTGGGAGCGTACAGGAGGCCACGCCGTTTTGTTGATGATTTGGCGTGACTCGTGTCAGCTGTGATACATCGTTAAAACAGTGATAGCAGCCAATGTTACTGTCTTGGTCGCAGATGGATCAAGGGAGATTAGCCCTGGTTGTCCATTGAAACTCCTATCCTACGGATGTCATCGGACTTAAAGTAAGACGTTTTGACGATTATTTTGCGTTACTTGCAAGCAACTGGGCATTCCGGCGTGTACAATAATTCGGCGAAGGTTATTTGTTTTGTCGCTGTGTAAATGACTGAACAAGGAGCACTTTATTTAATGTTCACCTTATGCTCGTGTACTGCGTGTACTGTTTGCGATTGTAAACTTGACTCTTACCTTTGTCTGTTGATTTTGAGCGCATCGACAAATACTGGATCCTAGCAGTGACTTTCAATTAATTAGCTGGATTCTTTCATTTCCTCGTCACGACGCGTGTTAAATACCAAAGTAGAATCGTAGACCTTAACTTGATACCGCATTTGCGTGGCTTCAATAACAGAGCCTAAACTGTTAACTAATTAAGGGTATTTAAGTATGTTGTTTTAAAATGTTATTTGAAATGTGTCAGTGGTTTACGTTGCGTTGGTTGATTCTGGGGCGTGAACGAATGTGTTGGCACGTCTGCCTTGTAGGGGAATCCTGCTAGTTTTGATTATCCTCTGACCAGAGCCCTTGCTCGATGCTTGTCTTTAAATACGCCGATAACCTGGTTAGCGTATGTTGTGGCTATTTTAAATTCATCACTGCTCAATAGCCCAACACAGTTTGTCGACCGTCCGAAACCGTGTATGTATTATTTATTCCTTTACTCTAGTCAATCTATAAGCATGCTATTCTTAATTTGTTACTCTAGGCAGCGATTAAGTTGCCATTTTTGGGGTGTTTAGATGGAGCGCCTTTGAGTATAGATTTGTCAATTTCCAAATTATTGTTCCTCCACCAGTTTTTAATTGTGCTGATGCCCGTATAGAATCTAAATTTTTATTGTTACTGTTGAGCTGTACTTAATGTCATATTGTAAAGAAAGGAACTTATTGGAGGTTAACTGTCGCGGTAAGGTGTTGTTGATTGTGCACTCTCCTGTTATTCATTTTAATGTTCTAGTCACTTGCTAGTTATTTTCTCTTTACATGGAGTGTGTCTGCCTTGATGTTATGAGTGACTGTTTCATAACTAGTTCTGTGACGCACCTACATCCATATTTATCTTTATGGGAGAACTTAAAGGGTGTTCGCCTGTTGAATTTTAACTAAAGTGCAGAAAACTGAATCAGGTGCTTATTACTGTTCTAGTGCTACTATCTTTTACTGTAACACGCGACATTTTCTTAGTCTGTTATCAAGTGTTACAATAAATACAAATTGCAGTGAAGTGATGCGCTATTTCAGTTGTTCCCGTGATTTTCTATCTCCGCATTGGTTAATCTAAACTCATAATATTTAATTGTTTAAATATTGGAGGGAGGTGCGTGTGTCCCAGTGTAAACTGGCCACTTCAGTATCTATTTCCTTGATTGTATCCTACTAACACCATATAAACAGCTGTTTTGATTAACACCTCACGCTGTTGAGTTTAGAACAATTTTCAGATAATCATACAACTCTACTGGGTTTCTTCAGCCTCATTCGTCTCCCTGTTCGGGACTTGTAAGCCTAAATCCTAACCTGCTGTCCCCTTTTCATACTCCTCGCCTGTGCTAACTCATTTCTCTTGCCAGACCCATATGAAGTGTACTCTAGAATATTATTACACGTATAACGGTTTATTTTCATTGTAGAAGTACCTCTTTGCACATCAGCTCTTGATCCAAAAGAAGGAAGAATGCTTCGATCACTCTGCAGAAATGTTTTGACAGCTGACGTGTGATGAACGTAAAAACGTAATTTGGTAATGCAAAGTAGTACCGTTACATCGTCGTTACTAACAATCCATATGTAAGGGACAATTGATGAAACGTCAATAAAAGTTGTAACAGAATAAGAAAACAATAAACAAAATAACAAATTACGTTCTTCAATGTTATTTGTGCGATTAGATTTAGAAAGGTACGAAAGGTTCTGGCAAGGCAGACTACTTAAATGTGTCAGCTCTAACTAACAATGGACAGACAGGCGTGTACAGTCTTCAGACTGATGACCACAACGACTGTAACAACGATAACATCATCCACTATCGTGAAAGTACCTGTGTGACGTGTTGTGCTGCTCTGAGTATTTAATATTTTCATTCTTGTCTGTATCTAAGATACCGATATCCGAACTAACATCTAGAAGAAATCACGGCATCGTTAAATAGTTGACGGTATCCAATGTGACGGATCTATTACAAGGACCATTATTTATAACGCCTCAAAAGTTTTCTTTTTAACTTCGTTACTAACGACATGTGAATGTAAGAAACAAATTGGACACACATGTGTTCAGATAACAAGCGTCGAATCCTGAGTATATGACCATTTACCACCGTGCGATGTTCTACAATTACCATTGAGAATAAAATGGCTATTATTGCCAAATGAATACGTCCCTGTACCTATACCCGCAACTTCAGTGGATATACCGTATACACCTCATAGATGGCGTTATTCTGTCGATAAGTTGAAGTCATTAGCTTCTTTTGTATCCGCAGATGTTTTGCTACTGTGAGCCTCTGAGTAACGTCAGACATTTTATGAAAGGGTCGTTTGTCACTTTCATGTCAAAGACCAATGGCCTCGCCGCAGTACTAAAATCGGTTCCACTCAGAAAAACGAAGGTAGGCGCTGTCGGGCTGGGCTAGCACTTGGATGGGTGATCATCCGGTCTGCCGAGGGTTCTTGGCAAGCGGGGTGCACTCAGCCCTTGTGAGGCAAACTGAGGAGCTACTTGATTGAGAAGTAGCAGTTACGGTCTCGTAAACTTAGTGGTACCCATGGTCAGTCGTGTTCCGGCACTCGGCCAGTGCACATCGCGCGGTGACGGGCGGTAGCGCGGGCCAGTGTTTATGTCGCGAGCAGTGCTGAGGTGGAGAGATGAGCAGCGTGTGCGAGCGCTGTTAACGTTTGTTTCTGTATAACTGTTGTAAGTAAGTTGTCGACAATTAACAGAGCGAACAGCGTTCAGTGTGTTTTCGATCGCGCTGCCTTGCGACCGACGGCGTTTGAAATTCATGAGTGGATCTATGATGATTTGAAATTGCCTAAAGATATAGTCGGCACGTTCCAGTTGCACTTTGTGCTGTAATCGTTATTTATCAAATTTATTTCGAGTGACACTTATGAGAAATTCGTTGAGGAGCATGTTGGTGTGAGACCATTCCGTCATAATGATGGCAGTATTAGTAATGTCCAAATTGTGCCTTCGGGATACGGAGTAAGAACCGTCAGGGTATTTAATGTGCCACCTGAGTGCCCTAATGATCTGATTGCACGTTCTCTGTCACTGTACGGCGCTGTTTTGTCAGTTACAAATGAAAAATGGTCGAGTGCCTATCGCTACCAAGTTAACAGCGGGGTGCGAAGTGTACGTGTAGACTTGAAAAAGCATATACCTTCGTCTGTTGCCATTGGCGGCTGTCGTGCACAGGTAACTTACATTGGTCAACCCCCTACCTGTTCGATCTGCCATTCAACTGAACGTCTGCGGATGAACTGTACACGTCGACGTCCATTTCAACTTCCACGGGAACGTCCTGCAGACGGTAGTGAAAAGCTTGTTCCACTATTGAGTGAGGTGGTCGCGGGGACTGTACCACCACCCCGGCAGCCGGAACATGTCAGCGAGGCGGAGGTGCCAGTTCAGGTGGAATGCAGTGCCAAAGACATTCGCGGTAGGACGGACGTCGATTCGGCACCGTCATCCTCACCGGGGCAGTTACCGCTGGATACCAACGATGCGCCAGCCACCTCTGAAGCCGTGTGAGATACAGGAGCGGGTGCAGATCAGTTTGCCTGAACCACCCCTACCGGTACAGACTGTAGCAGACACGAAGAAAGGCCGTCGAAGGAGAAGCAAAGGGAATAGTAGCAAAGAGGAAAAGTCGAATGATTTGAGACCCGAACACATGTCAGAAAGTGGCAGCGAGACTGAACCTCAATCTTCTTGCTCCCTGCGCTGCGAGGACACCGCGAGGCAAGAACGCATTCGTGAACAAACCAAATACCTGAAGGCACTACTGAGCGCTGAAAGGGATCAGAGCACCGTAACGGCTAAGAGGAAGAGCGAGCAGAGCAGCGAGCAGCTGCAGCAGCGCTCTCGCAGGAACTCGCTGATGTCAGTCGCAGCCCCGCGTGGTGGCCAGGCGGATGCGACCACGGTGACAGACTCAGCCGGCGGTGGCGGGCAGGGCGACACGCGCACCGCGCAGCACCCCGACAGCAATGAGCCGTGGTGGCAGCAGGACGAGGAGATGCAGCAGTAGCTGCTCTCGCGCATTACCATCGCGCTGCGACCTTCCCCTCCCTGACCCGTTATTGGTTTTGACATTTCGTTTCGTACTCCAAACGTTACCAACGAGTTTGGTTCAAAGCCGGAGAGAAGGACGATGCGAAACTCAGAGCTCGTTGTCCTCTGAACCATCATGGGTTACAGCCAAACCTACAACATTACCACACTTAACGTCAATAGAATTCAAAGTGCGGTGAAACTCCGTTCGCTAATTGATTTCTTGTATGGTACCAGCGTTGACACTGCCCTCCTACAGGAGGTAGTCACAGCCTTAGAAGTGCCCGGTTACGTTCTTATTGATAACATCAATCTTCAGGATGCTGTAGGCACTGCCATCCTTTTGCGCGACGGTATACCATTTACGGACGTGTAACGGCTGCCCAGTGGTCGTGGCATTTCTCTTCGAGTGAATGGTGTGCAGATTGTTAACGTGTACGCCCCCTCAGGTAGCACTCATAAGAGAGATCGTTCAAAATTTTATAAAACCGAGGTTCCCATTCTTCTTAGCGCTTATCGCGAACATCTCATCCTTGGTTTGGTGGTGACTTCAATTGTGTGCTCAACGACAGAGACCAAACTCCTAACACGAACAGATGTATCGAACTTGAACATTTAATTCATGGCATGCGTCTTCACGATACATGGGAACAACTGCAAGGTGAACGGGTAGCGTACACCTTCGTGACCAATCATTCTGCCAATCGGCTGGATAGGATCTATATGTCCGATGCCCTCCAGCGACACACTGTGAACTGAGACATAGCTCCTGTTAACATCTCCGACAATTGTGCATATCAGTGTTACCTCAACCTACAAAGCCAGCCAATTTACCGCGGGAAGGGCTACTGGAAATTGAATGTCAGCCTTCTGCAGGATGCCCAACTTGAAGAAGAGGTGAACTTAACGTGGCAACAGCTCCAGCGGCACCGACATCGTTACACTAGCGCTCTACAGTAGTGGATTCAGTGTGCTAAGCCTAAATTACGCCTGACCCTCATGAGCTACGCCCGACAAAAAAGCTTTTGGCAGAAACAGACTACTGAATTTTATTATCGCTGTTTGAGAGAACTGTACAGTCGCACTAACAATCCTTCTCGCGACATCGACGTATAGATCAAACGATACAAAGCGAAAATCACGGCGATACAACGCCAACGAATGCATGGCATCATCGTGCGAGCCCACCCCAAGGACGTTGCCGCCGAAGAACGGGCCTCTCTGTACCACATCCTGAGAACGACGAAACGGTGTAAAGCCATGTTGATTGAAGCCGTCGTTGATGACGCTGAGAATGCCATCACGAAGCAACGTGACATCATCTCGCACGTCTACGACTATTATAGTCAACTTTACAAGAAGCAACTCGTTGATGAACACTCGTGCGAGGATTTTCTTAGGACCTTGAGCTGTCGCTTGTCACAACAGGATATGGCAAGGCTGGAATCTGTTTTCAGAGAGGACGAAATCCGACTGGCGGTCCACAGTGCAAAGAAAGGAAAATCACCAGGACCTGATGGTCTCAGCGCTGAGTTTTACCAGCGATACTGGAACGTCCTCGGTCCAACACTCCTCGAGATAGCGAATGAACTCTGGCACCTGGAAGTCATACCCAAGGCATTTACGGAAGGTATCATCCCTTACCGAAAAAAGGGAACAGTAGGAAGGTCGAAAACATGCGACCTATCACACTCCTTAATGCCGACTTCAAAATCATCACCAGATCGATTAAGCTAAGGATGCAAACCGTTATGTACAAGGTTTTAGGCAGTTACCAGTACAGTGCAGTGCAAGGTCGAAGTGCAATCTCAGCTGCCTGCGATTTGAGGGACATCATCTGTTCATATGCTGAAACTAAAGGACAGGGCGCTCTGATCTTTCTAGATTTTGAGAAGGCTTATGACCGTGTACGTCATGATTTCCTCTTTCAAAGTATGAAGAAACTAGGATTTAGACCTCATCTCATAGAATTAATTCGCAAATTACTACAAACGCCTCTTCACGGATTCTCATTAATGGCCATTTTACAAAAGAAGTTTCCATCGAGCAATCCATCCGCCAAGGATGTCCTCTGTCAATGATTTTGTACGCCATTGCAGTAGAGCCGCTCCCGAACAACTTACTGCATAATGGGATCGGGCTTAGCGTCGAGTCTGTCACTATCCCATGCATTGCGTATGCTGACGATATATGCTTAACTGTGTCATCATCGCAACAACTTCTGTCAGCAGCAACTCTTCTACAAACATTCACGTTTCATTCAGGAGCAATACTCAATAGAACTAAAACCACAGTTTTGCAAATCGGTGGCGGTATCGGAGACATATCCCATGTTACCTGGTGCGAGGTAAAGGATTCTCACACAACCCTCGGTGTTACTTTTGAAGCCAAACCAGACAAATTCCTGACGAAGAACTGGTCACACATGCTTAATAAATTACGTGCTGCTTTGATGCTTCACTCCGACCGTGACTTGAACATACTACAGAAAGTTAAGACCATCTAGATCGCCATTACGAGCAAGATGCATTATTTGGCGCCAATTCTTCCAATCTCCGACCACCTAGCCAAGAGTATACAACAAGCGTTATGTTGGTTTATTTTTAGGGGGCATATTTTCAAAGTTCAATTCGATACCTTAGCCTTACCTTCGTCCAAAGGTGGCCTTAACCTCATTAAAGTACACAAAAAATGTGTCACCCTGCTCCTAAATCGCATCAGGAAGGAGTTTCGTACCCGGAGGACTAGTCTCATCAGAAACCTCATTCAAAGGTGGAAACCTCATAGTTTGGACCCACCCGTTAATATCGCCGGCATTCCATTTTCTTACCGACATGTGCGACTGTACTACATGGAAATGAGCCACATTCGACACAACATCGTCGATACCGGAAGCCTGACGAACAGGAAGCTTTATGACCTTCTCATGGCAACAAACCACAGGAATCGTCTCGAAGAAAAACATCCACATACACATTGGAGTATAGTATGGCGGAATGTGCACAGTCAACGATAAAGTAGCAACGAATGAAAAGCTACATAAAATAGGCCTTCATCCAACGCCCAACTGTGACGCATGCGGAAGAGTCGATACGCTCCTTCATAGGTTCACGTGCGGACATGCAGAAGAAATTACAACATTTCTTCGTCAACGATTGTCAGTGATAGACCGTACGACGCCCAGTGGTGTAGAGCTTTTAGAGATCACTCAGCCACAAAAACTGAAGTATCCACAAGCAAAAAACAACGCTACAACGTGGATCGTGGGCCACACAGCATCGTTTATTATGCAGAATAGGCATGCTACTTTCCTAGACTATTATTCTTACATTGAAATTGAGCACTTTAAAATAAGCCAACATTGTGACTACAGGAGGATATTTGGAAATATGCTGAAAATCATGATTAACGGTTAAATGCTTCAAATACAAAATTTAGATAGTAGAGGTTGCCAGTTGCCTGTATGTATGAATCCTATTTGCTTCCTGGGACTTTAGTTCTTGCCGGAATTTTAAGATACTATTCAGATGCTCACCAATGCGGAAGGCATTTTTTTTTTCCTTTCCCATTTTCCTCTCAACATTTTCCTTCTCTCGCAGAGCAGCGGTGCAACTTTCCTTTCGACAATGATGTGATAGTCTTTTGTGCACCTCAAGAAGACATTTCCTTTCTTTTCTTATATTGCGCAACGGCAGCCTAGAACTCATATATACTATGTTCATTCTATTCCCATTACAAATCGGAGCACATGTTTATTTTCCCTTCCTAAAAAACAAAAAAAATTTTTTTTTAATTGAAGAAAAAGGGGGTAGCGTCAAAAAAAGTGGTCTAGGGGTAGCGTCTTTGATTCATAATCAAAAACGTTTACGGTCCCGGGTTCGATCGCCGCCACTGCCTAAATTTTGATAAATAATCAGCATTGGCGGCCGAAGACTTCCGGCATAAGAAGTCAGCCTCATTCTGCCAACGGCCTTGTCAAAGAGGGCGGAGGAGCGGATAGAGGTTCAGGGCACTCTCTAGTCCTAGGGGTGAAAAATTGCCCCTAAAGGCGGAAGAATCAGCAATGATCAACGACATGAGGATGAAGAAGGCAATGGAAACCACTGAATTAAAGACACGTAAGGTGTACCCACAGGACATGTGGCCTGTAGTTGAAGAAGTGATATGATTCCGGAATAGTCCCCCATTCGGATCTCCGGGAGGGGACTGCCAAGGGGGAGGTTGCCATGAGAAAAAGATTGAATAATCAACGAAAGGATAATGTTCTACGAGTCGGGGCGTGGAATGTCAGAAGCTTGAACGTGGTAGGGAAACTAGAAAATCTGAAAAGGGAAATGCAAAGGCTCAATCTAGATATAGTAGGGGTCAGTGAAGTGAAGTGGAAGGAAGACAAGGATTTCTGGTCCGATGAGTATCGGGTAATATCAACAGCAGCAGAAAATGGTATAACAGGTGTAGGATTCGTTATCAATAGGAAGATAGGGCAGAGGGTCTGTTACTGTGAACAGTGCAGTGACCGTGTTGTTGTAATCAGAATCGACAGCAGACCAACACCGACAACGATAGTTCATGTATACATGCCGACGTCGCAAGCTGAAGACGAACAGATAGAGAAAGTGTAAGAGGATATTGAAAGGGTAATGCAGTATGTAAAGGGGGACGAAAATCTAATAGTCATTGGCGACTGGAACGCAGTTGTAGGGGAAGGAGTAGAAGAAAAGGTTATAGGAGAATATGTGCTTGGGACAAGGAATGAAAGAGGAGAAAGACTAATTGAGTTCTGTAACAAGTTTCAGCTAGTAAAAGCGAATACCCTGTTCAAGAATCACAAGAGGAGGAGGTATATTTGGAAAAGGCCGGGAGATACGGGAAGATTTCAATTAGATTACATCATGGTCAGACAGAGATTCCGAAATCAGATACTGGATTGTAAGGCGCAGATATAGACTCAGATCACAATATAGTAGTGATGAAGAGTAGGCTGAAGTTCAAGACATTAGTCAGGAAGAATCAATACGCTAATAAGTGGGATACGGAAGTTCTAAGGAATGACGAGATACGTTTGAAGTTGTCTAACGCTATAGATAAAACAATAAGGAATAGCGCAGGAGGCAACAACGTTGAAGAGAAATTGACGTCTCTAAAAAGGGCGATCACCGAAGTTGGGAAGGAAAACATAGGTACAAAGAAGGTAGCTGCGAAGAAACCATGGGTAACAGAAGAAATACTTCAGCTGATTCATGAAAGGAGGAAGTACAAACATGTTTCAGGATAATCAGGAATATAGAAATACAAGTCGCTGAGGAAAGAAATAAATAGGAAGTGCAGGGAAGCTAAGACGAAATGGCTGCAGGAAAAATGTGAAGACATCGAAAAAAGATATGATTGTCGGAAGGACAGACTCAGCATACAGGAATGTCAAAACAACCTTTGGTGGCATTAAAAGCAACGGTGGTAACATTAAGAGTGAAACGGGAATTCCACTGTTAAATGCAGATGAGAGAGCAGATAGGTGGAAAGAATACATTGAAAGCCTCTATTAGGGTTAAGATTTGTCTGATGTGATAGCAGAAGAAACAGGAGTCGATTTAGAAGAGATAGGGGATCCAGTATTAGAATCGGAATTTAAAAGAGCTTTGGAGGACTTACGGTCAAATAAGGCAGAAGGGATAGATAACATTCCATCAGAATTTCTAAAATCATTAGGGGAAGTGGCAACAAAACGACTATTCACGTTGGTTCAAATGGCTCTGAGCACTGTGGGACTCAACTGTCATCAGTCCCCTAGAACTTAGAACTACTTAAACCTAACTAAACTAAGGACATCACACACATCCATGCCCGAGGCAGGATACAAACCTTCGACCGTAGCAGTCTCACAGTTCCGGACTGTGCGCCTAGAACCGCGAGACCACCGCGGCTGGCTCACGTTGGTGTGTAGAATATATGAGTCTGGCGACATACCATCTGACTTTCGGAAAAGCATCGTCCACACAATTCCGAAGACGGCAAGAGCTGACAAGTGCGAGAATTATCGCACAATCAGTTTCACAGCTCATGCATCGAAGCTGCTTAGAAGAATAATATACAGAAGAATGGAAAAGAAAATTGAGAATGCGCTAGGTGACGATCAGTTTGGCTTTAGGAAAAGTAAAGGCACGAGAGAGGCAATTATGACGTTACGGCTAATAATGGAAGCAAGGCTAAAGAAAAATCAAGACACGTTCATAGGAATTGTCGACCTGGTAAAAGCGTTCGAAAAAAAAAAAAAAAAAAAAAATGGTGCAAGCTGTTCAAGATTCTGAAAAAAGTAGGGGTAAGCTATAGGGAGAGACGGGTCATATGCAATATGTACAACAACCAAGAGGGAATAATAAGAGTGGTCGATCAAGAACGAAGTGCTCGTATTAAGAAGGGAGTAAGACAAGGCTGTAGCCTTTCGACCCTACTCTTCAATCTGTACATCGAGGAAGCAATGATGGAAATAAAAGAAAGGTTCAGGAGTGGAATTAAAATACAAGGTGAAAGGATATCAATGATATGATTCACTGATGACATTGCTATCCTGAGTGAAAGTGAAGAAGAATTAAATGATCTGCTGAACGGAATGAACTGCGAGTACACAGTATGGTTTAAGAGTAAATCGGAGAAAGACGAAGGTAATGAGAAGTAGTAGAAATGAGAACAGCGAGAAAATTAACATCAGGATTGATGGTCACGAAGTCAGTGAAGTTAAGGAATGCTGCTACCTAGGCATTAAAATAACCAAGGAGGACATCAAAAGCGACTCGCTATGGCAAAAAAAGGCATTTCTGGCCGAGAGAAGTGTACTAATATCAAATACCGGCCTTAATTTGAGGAAGAAATTTCTGAGGATGTACGTCTGGAGTACAGCATTGTATGGTAGTGAAACATGGACTGTGGGAAAACCGGAACAGAAGAGAATCGAAGCATTTGAGATGTGGTGCTTTAGACGAATGTTGAAAATTAGTTGGACTGATAAGGTAAGGAATGAGGAGGTTCTACGCAGAATCGGAGAGAAAAGGAATATGTGGAAAACACTGACAAGGAGAAGGGACAGGATGATAGGACATCTGCTAAGACATGAGGGAATGACTTCCATGGTACTAGAGGGAGCTGTAGAGGACAAAAACTGTTGAGGAAGACAGAGATTGGAATACGTCAAGCAAATAATCGAGGACGTAGGTTGCAAGTGCTACGCTGAGATGAAGAGGTTAGCACAGGAAAGGAATTCGTGGCGGGCCGCATCAAACCAGTCAGTAGACTGATGAAAAAAAAAAAAAAAAAAAAACTTACATACTGCCGCGAGAGCGTTGTGCTGACCACATGCCCCTCATATCCGCATCCAGTGATGAAGCCTAAGAGATGAGGATGACACGGTGGTCCTTATTGGCCTTTTTATGGTGGAGTTTAGTTCTTAGAGTTTAGAATAGATGTCAAAAGTCTTTATAACCACCTTCTGCGGCGCAGTCTGCTGCGAGACATGCAGGAAGAGAGTCAATGAGTTTCTGGCAAATGCCGACAGGAATGTGGTGCCATGACAGCTGCACTGCCGTGCCAGCTGAGCTAGTTTTCCCAGTTGCAGATCCATCGTGTGAACACTCAATGGAATCGGTTTTAAATCCGGGGAGTTTGGTGATCTGGGAACTATGGTAACCTCATCTTGGTGCTTTTGGAATCACGTGCATACCCTGCGAGATGCGTGACACGTTCCATTGTCCTGCTGGTAGGTTTCTTTGTACCGAGGGAAACATAACTGCATGTGGCTCCCAGCGATAGCTGCATACTTGCGTTGAACCAGTGTGCCTTGCAGATAGCGCCACGAAAAACATTCTCCAGATCACAACACACACACCTCCTGCCTGGATCCTTCCTATTATAGTTGCAGGGTGTTTGCTTGGAGACATTAAGTCACACACGCCAGCGGCGCATAAAACGTGATTCATTTGAAAAGGTCACTTTGACTGGTACTGGAATGCAAATTTCAGCCTTCGTTGTCGATGAATGCCAGTTAGCATGAGTGTACGAACTTGGCGTCCTCTGTGGAGGCCCATACGCACCAACTTTGGCTGAACTGTCGTTGAGGAGACACTGTTGGTAGCTCCTTGGTTCATCTGGGCGTTCAGTTGCTTGGTGTTTGTAAGTCTAGTGTCCAATACATGTCTCCACAACCGTCGTTCACCCCTGTGATCTATGGCTCATGATGCACCACAGTTATCCCGGTGTCGGTTTTTGATAGAGCCATTTCGGCATGCATAGTGTAGTTTAACCATGGTGGCATGTGAACAGTTTACAAACTTAGTTGTTTCAGAAATGCTTCCACCTCTGGTCCGAAAGCCAGTGTTCATGCACCAATTGGACGTCGGATAAATCTCTTCGTTTCCACATTACGACCGTGACTGCACGGTTTCCTCCTCTCCCCACACCCATCCCCCCCCCCCCCCCGACTCGTTTTACATACTGTCTGCTGGTAATGATTGGTTATTGCACGCTGATGCTTAATATCGACGGTGGCCACATTAGTTTGAGTGGACCGTATAATAACAACACACGAGTCACACCCATAGACACACACACACACACACACACACACACACACACACACACACACACACACACACACACAACACGCACACACACACAACCAACACACACACAAACACACACAAACTCGCTCGTATGCTCATATTAACTAAAATAGATCACGAAGTAACAACCATGTTGTCACCATAAAATTGTTACAAACGGAAACATGGATCCTGTCTGAGGGATACATATATCCCATCAGATGCTACTGACGCTGTCTCTCACACTGAATAACATTTAAGCTAACGTACCTTCGTAAAAAATGCTCTGTGACTTCAGTGCTCTAGAGTCAATCATGCGGTGCAGCGTTAAGATTACGTGTCCTTTGTTTCAGTGTATGTCTTACATAATTTTTAATTGTGCTGGAAGCTAACATGAGGAATGAGTGCGTCGTCATAAGCCGGCCGTGGTGTCCGAGCGGTCGCTATAGTCTGGAACCGCGAGGCCGATACGGTCGCAGGTTCGAATCCTGCCTCGGGTCTGCATGTGTGTGCTGTCTTCAGTTAGTTAGGTGTGAGTAGTTCTAAGTTCTAGGGACTGAGAACCTCAGAAGTTAAGTCCCATAGTGCTCAGAGCCATTTGAACCATTTTTTTTGTCATAAAAATGGGAGTCCCTCAGAAAGCTCTGTTTTCTGTATGTACGGAGATCAAGTTTATAATATCTTTATTGAACCAGATTGGTACGACGTAAAGGTTGGAAAAAATAAAAGAAAAACAGTTAACATTAAAACAGCAAAATAAAAACTGAATATACACTGCTTAGCAAGAAAAATTATTACAACGCACTTAATACCTGGAAAGGCCACCTTTGACATGAAAAGAGCGGCAACGCATTGTACCATGGAAGGAAGGAGGTCTAGCCAGGAAGCTGGCACCACTTCTGCAAACACAAATCACCTAATCCCAATAAGTTCTACTGCGGGTGGCAATGGGCTCTGACGCCACGTTAAATCGCACCCGAAAGGAGTTCGATCAGTATCAGATCTGGTGAGTTGTGGGCCAGAACATCAACTGGAAGTCGTCACCGTGTTCCTCGAACCACCCCATCACACTCCTAGCCTTGTGAAATAGCGCACTACCTTGCTGAGAAATGCCACTGCCATGATCGACATGGGAAACATGATCGACATGAAGGGGTGTACATGGTCTGGAACCACAGTACAAACTCCTTGGTAATCATGATACCTTGCGCGAGCTTCACTGGACCCATGGATACCAACGTGAATCATCCCTGGAGTGTAATGGAGCGGCCCCCAGCTTGTCTCCGTCATGCAATGCACGTGTCAAGGAGCTGTTCTTCTGGAAGACAGATGCGCGCTACCCCATTGGCAAGATGAAGTAGTTACATCAGACTATGCAATGTTCTGCCACTCCGCCAACATCCAGAGCTGATTGTCACGTGACCATTTTGATCATAGTTCCCGATGTCGTGGTATTAACCCTGGCACATGCATGGCTGTAGACGGCCATAGTTAGAAGTATTTGGTGCACTGTGTCTTCAGACACGCTGACGCTCTGCCCAGCATTAAAGTCTGATGTTAGTTCCACTAGTGTTTCCTGCCTGTCCTGTTTTACGAAACCTGCCCAGCCCGCCATGTCCGATATAACGAGGGGTGGGCGCCCGACCTCATGACCCCTGGACATGGTTCCACCTTTGGTTTTTCACGTGTTGAAGACACTGACCACTGCACACCTTAAACACCTGACAAGTCGCGCAGTTTCCAAAATGCTCGTGCCGAGCCTCTGGGACATCATAGTCTGTCCTTGATCAAACTAAGATAGATCACACTCCTTCCCCATTCTACACATTGATTCTACATGCATTGTGTGTGTGTCTGACTAACAGTCGTGCCGCTGATTTCGTTTGGACGGGTTTGTATGTGTGTAATAAGTCGGTCGTCATAATGTTCTGGCTGATCAGTGTACACTGCCTAACAAAGAATGTGAAGCACGCAATAGACATCGTTGGATGCCAGTGGAGCTTCGTACATGTACAAACCATCTGCAGATATTTCAATAGTTTAAGTGTCGCAGTTCTCAGAGACAGATAGAATGACCACCAGAGAGCGTTAATGTTGATAGGCCTCATAAGTATATAAGGGTGTTAACAGAGTCAGAAGTAGTGTGATCACTGTGAAGGGCATGGAGATGTGGAGTACTCGTCTGACACAGCGTTATCAGCAGTTCGAAATGGGCCTTATTGTGGGTCTTCATTTGTCTGGATGTTTGAATTGTTCAGTATCCAGATCTGTGGGGCACTCGAACGTGATAACTGTATAGTGTTGGACTGTATAGGTAGTGAGTGGAGAGATACTGATCTTCAATATTCCGATCGACCACGGCTGACCACCAAAGGAGGGATCACATTGTACACCAAGCACATCGAAACCCCTTCACATCTGTATAATGGATTCCTTGCAACATTGGTCTGTGACCACAACAACAGGGCTAGGAAATGACGGAGCCGTGCATAGGCTGCCGTCAGCACGACAATACTAGAATTAGTTTTTGGAGGGGTGTCTTGACAAGGAGGCATGGACTGCTAATGAATGGCATTGCAATTCAGCGATGAATCACGTTTCTGCACTACCTGTAATGATCATCGTCGGCAAGTATGGCAATTGCCTGGCGAGAGATCAAATTCTAATAATGTTTTGGAGAGGCACAAAAGTGGTTATGTTCTCATGTAATGGGGGACTATCGGCTACTGCTGCAGTTCACATCTGGATGTCGATGAGGGACCTCTGACGGGACAGTGGAACAGTATGGACGTGTGATACCTCTTACGCAACATTATTGTTGTGCCATTTTTTCAAGAGGGCAATGCTCTTCCCCACATGTCACGTAACTCTATGAACAGTTGGCGTGTTGTTAAAGTACTCCGTTCGTAGCAAGATCCCCAGATCTGCACCCGATATAACATGTGTGATACCAGTTCGGACATATGTCACAGTGTCAGTACCGAGGATCACAAGGAGCAGTTGCAACAGCTGTTAGTCACCGTGGCTCAGAAGAAAACACAACATCTCTGTGACACTGTTCTGAAACGAATCAGCGCTTACATCCAGTCCAGAGGGTGTACATTGTCACGCTCATAAGTGAGCCGATGCTGGAACGTTGTTTGTAAATCTGTTTCGATTTTGGAACAACTGAAGTAACATCACAGATCCATTCGATCCATCAAGTTTAATTAAGTTTGTCCGTCTTCTTCTGGACCCTTTACCTTTCTATCAGGAAGACGATACACATAAAGATAACATTTCGTTTGGAGAATATGATACTAGAATGATATTTTGTTGTTGTGACTTACTTAGACCTAATAACGTGATGTCTTACGTTTTCCTGCGATAAGAGTTTAATAATGCTATTCGGGGTATGGATGCATCCATCTTGTTGTTCCCACGTTTTGCACAATATTCGATCCTCCATCGGTCGTCAAATTATTGTGAAAAAGATAATTACAACTCGTTTGTCTGCCCAGAAGCACACTATTAATGCACCCATGTCTGAAGACTGAAGAACGTATTGAAGCAATGAACAACAGAATGAACAGAGTGAATCAATTTGGAAAGGAATGGTATGCAGAAGTACTGAGGAAACTGAGTTGCTTTAAGTGTCTCTAAAACTGTGTACATTACGATACTGATGTCACACTAAGTATCTCAGTGGAAGGGAATGGACATCTATAAAAAGAACGTCACAGAAATTTGACAAGCAAAACAATTACGAAGAAAACAACTTCAAAGAAATATGTATAATAATGACAGAGTTCATGGTTTAAATGGCTCTAAGCACTATGGGACTTAACTTCTGAGGTCATCAGTCCCCTAGATTTAGGACTACTTAAATCTAACTAACCTAAGGACATCACACACATCCATGCGCGAGGCAGGATTCGAACTTGCGACCGTAGCTGTAGCGCGGTTCCAGACTAAAGTACCTAGAACCGCACGGCCACAGCGGCCGGCTGGCAGAGTATATCGACCGCGACTATACGAGCGGCAAACTGACCTTACCATAATTGACATGTCATGTCTAATTGAAAGTACTACTCAGCTATGAATGTGCACTATAGTTTAAATGTGTGATACTTCGAATGGATAGATAGTAATGGACTACTTTAGAGTAAACTCAAACAATAGAGAAACTATTAAAAATATGGTTATTTCAAGATTCCCTTTCGGTAATATTGCGTAATTTAATGCAAGAAATATAACCATCACCGCGTTTTTAAGCGATAACATATGTGTTCTACGAATGTTAGTCTACTACCCATCGCCGATCGTGGTGGCCAAGCGGTTCTAGGCGCTGCAGTCTGGAACCGCTCGTACGCTACGGTCGCAGGTTCGAATCCTGCCTCGGGTATGGATGTGTGTGTATTTCTTAGGTTTATTATTTTTAAGTAGTTCTAAGTTCTAGGGGACTTATGAAGTTAAGTCCCTTAGTGCTCAGAGCCATTTGAACAATTTTCCACTACCCATCCACCAGTCTGAAACCTAGATATTAATAAACTGTAATAGCATATTTGAGTAAAACTTTTACTTTACATCAATTTGTAGGTCTTCTAAAAAACCTTTCCTGTTGAGTTATCTAATATTCCATGCTCTGACATATAATACACCAGGTTTCTTAAATACATCATCATCCTCAACGTGTAACGTATCATTTTCTGGCTGCACCTCTGTGCTCTTCCTGTGGCTACGATATATACCAGGGCCTAGTTTTGGACCTGGGGACGGAGGCTTATTCCAGCATGCAGATGATGTGACGATCTTTGCCTTATCTTCCTAAATCTGTTGAAATTGAAGACATTTAGACTGACTTAAACACCTCCTGAGTTTTTTGCGTTTTCCAACACCCTCTACAGAGAAATATCTGAAAGAGACATGAGGATAGCAAAATACTGAGGTGTTAATGAGAGAAGTAAATGGTTATCGGAGAAATTAACACAACAAACAGAAGAATTACTTAACCTGAATTGCAAGTGTACAAAGACTCATATGATGCAGCAAGTATCACGAGTCCAGTTCATACAGTAGCATCTAGGATGACGCTCACTGTACTAATCTTGAACTGTTGTGTTGTAGTGAAGTGTCTCAAAGTGCAAGTGGGATGTGTGGCTGCCGCTGGCCACCCTATATATCGTGACGGCAGAGGGCGCTTGTACGCCAGAGCCGCTGGAGGTGTGGCTCGGTGGCATGCACCATTGGATCCACCTGATCCTGCACACCTGTTATCAGCGTCAGGCAGGAACATGCAATTTCGTTACCAACTTTGCGATGACAGTTGGGTGGCATCAGTGACACCACAGTAAATATCTGTACTGACTTAGAAAATCTCTGACAGAGCTATTTACATAAAAAGGGGTGTGGCTTGGGTGGGGAAGGAATATGGCTTGGGAAGTCAGCGGGGATTAGAGGGGCGGGGCATGATGTCATGCATCTGCCCTGTCCCAGACTATAGGCAACCCAGTGATCAATGGTGCAGAGAGTACTTTTCTCTTCTACTATAATTCTTTCATTTTCTTCATAACTGTGTCGTTCGCAGTTTTGATATTAACCAGGTCGTTGCTGTCATTCCTACTACTGTATGAGCTCCAAATTTAGGATCAGCTTATAAACGTTTGATACAGTGTCACAATTGATATAATTCCTATTTCGTGTGATGACCAGCAGCTTGCTCTATATGTATCAATATGTAAGTTAGTGAAGATGGGTAGGAGAAGAAAACAGTCCTGGATCGTTCAAATGTAGTGTTGGTGGTGTGCAGCTTAACACAGTCATATCGATTTAGGTGTACAGTTTCAGAGCGATTGAGATGGAACGAGCACTTGTATTCTAAGTCAGAACTTGTAGTAGGGAAGGCAAATGGTCGACTTCAGTTCATTGTGAGTATTCTACGGAAGTGTAGCTCGCCCGTAAAAGACACTGCATATAGTACACTAGTGTGACCCATTCTTCAGTACTATTCAGGTATTTGGGATCCTCGCCAAGACAGATTAAATGAAGGCGTCGAAGCAATTAAGAGGCGTACTGCCTGGTTTGTAAGCGGCAGGTTCGATCGAAAAGCGAGTGTTACGGAAATCCTCCGTGATCCCAAATGGGAATACCTCAAGGGAAGAAATTCTTCCGCGAGCCACTGTTTCTGAATTTTAGATTACAGGTGCCAGGTGGTGCCAGTAAACTGACGGCGTTCCGAGTGCTCCATTACGGACTGAATACATAGCAGGACCCTGAAACATCATAGATACGTTCAATAACCGTTGCGCTAGTAGAGTGTGGTGAAAAAATACTAGTTCCTCTTCATGCCATCAAGTGAAAATATGGCTGTTCAAGCAGTAAGAAACTGAAATTTTTGACGACAGTAGCTGTTCCTCACTTGGCGACATACACTCCTGGAAATTGAAATAAGAACACCGTGAATTCATTGTCCCAGGAAGGGGAAACTTTATTGACACATTCCTGGGGTCAGATACATCACATGATCACACTGACAGAACCACAGGCACATAGACACAGGCAACAGAGCATGCACAATGTCGGCACTAGTACAGTGTATATCTGCCTTTCGCAGCATTGCAGGCTGCTATTCTCTCATGGAGACGATCGTAGAGACGCTGGATGTAGTCGTGTGGAACGGCTTGCCATGCCATTTCCACCTGGCGCCTCAGTTGGACCAGCGTTCGTGCTGGACGTGCAGACCGCGTGAGACGACGCTTCATCCAGTCCCAAACATGCTCAATGGGGGACAGATCCGGAGATCTTGCTGGCCAGGGTAGTTGACTTAGACATTCTAGAGCACGTTGGGTGGCACGGGATACATGTGGACATGCATTGTCCTGTTGGAACAGATAGTTCCCTTGCCGGTCTAGGAATGGTAGAACGATGGGTTCGATGACGGTTTGGATGTACCGTGCACTATTCAGTGTCCCCTCGACGATCACCAGAGGTGTACGTCCAGTGTAGGAGATCGCTCCCCACACCATGGTGCCGGGTGTTGGCCCTGTGTGCCTCGGTCGTATGCAGTCCTGATTGTGGCGCTCACCTGCACGGTGCCAAACACGCATACGACCATCATTGGCACCAAGGCAGAAGCGACTCTCATCGCTGAAGACGACACGTCTCCATTCGTCCCTCCATTCACGCCTGTCGCGACACCACTGGAGGCGGGCTGCACGATGTTGGGGCGTGAGCGGAAGACGGCCTAACGGTGTGCGGGACCGTAGCCCAGCTTCATGGAGACGGTTGCGAATGGTCCTCGCCGATACCCCGGGAGCAACAGTGTCCCTAATTTGCTGGGAAGTGGCGGTGGGTCCCCTACGGCACTGCGTAGCATCCTACGGTTTTGGCGTACATCCGTGAGTCGCTGCGGTCCGGTCCCAGGTCGACGGGCACGTGCACCTTCCGCCGACCACTGGCGACAACATCGATGTACTGTGGAGACCTCACGCCCCACGTGTTGAGCAATTCGGCGGTACGTCCACCCGGCCTCCCGCATGCCCACTATACGCCCTCGCTCAAAGTCCGTCAACTGCACATACGGTTCACGTCCACGCTGTCGCGGCATGCTACCAGTGTTAAAGACTGCGATGGAACTCCGTATGCCACGGAAAACTGGCTGACACTGACGGCGGTGGTGCACAAATGCTGCGCAGCTAGCGCCATTCGACGGCCAACACCGCGGCTCCTGGTGTGTTCGCTGTGCCGTGCGTGTGATCATTGCTTGTACAGCCCTCTCGCAGTGTCCGGAGCAAGTATGGTGGGTCTGACACACCGGTGTCAATGTGTTCATTTTTCCATTTCCAGGAGTGTATGTTGGTTTCCAAGTGACTGTTGGCGTACAGGTTTAAGAAGGTTAAAAATTACCATGCTAAACGCAATGACTTTGAGAAGCAACACCGTGCACTGCTGGTAAAGTAGCTTTATCAACGCGGCAGCAATAAGAGCACTGCATTCCGGGAATATTGCAAAATGGTTCAAATGGCTCTGAGCACTGTGGAACTTAACATCTGAGGTCATCAGTCCCCTATAATTTAGAACTACTTAAACGTAACTAACCTAAGAACAATCACACACATCTATGGCCGAGGCACGATTCAAATCTGCGACCGTAGCGGTCGCGCGGTTCCAGGCTGAAACGCCTAGAACCGCTTGGCCACGCTGACCGGCAGGAATGTCGCACAAGAGACAGCTGGAAGAAGCCCCATATCAATTAATGGGCTACAGACGATGATCCAAAACTTTGAAGCATCAGGTAAATAAAGTCGTGCGGCAGGGAGAGGGAGGTGGCCCGTTTCCACTGCAGTTAATCGATCTGCTGTAGCTACAGCCGACAGAGCAGCACATCCCTCACATTCTGCAGCCAGTGCTCGAGCTGTGCCACAGGAAATGTCTCTCCCCTAGTCAATAGTCCATATGATTTCCCGACGATTTTACACTGGGATCACTATGTGATGCAGAATGTGCACCAGATGAAGCCTCAACATTGGCACGCACGGAAGTAGATGACATGTGGCCAAGGAATATTCCTTGGACAGATGAAGCACATTTTCACTGCATGGTGACGTGAATCCACAGAACTGTCGCTTAAGTGATTTTACTCCGGAAAGTGTTGTGCAAGAACATCCACTGCTCACAGCGTATTTGACTGTGTGGAGCGGTTTTGGAAGCTTCTTCATTCTCAATACATTTTCCTTGAAAGAGACTACACCTCAAAGGTCTCTTAGGTGTGTAGTGACATGTTGACGTTATAAGAACTTCCATGAGCAACACATGATGCCAGATTTGCACGAAAGCAACGACGTCTACAACACTATTTTCGTGTAAGATGTGACGACACCACAAATGGTTCAAATGGCTCTGTGCACTTTGGGACTCAACTGCTGTGGTTATCAGTCCCCTAGAACTTAGAACTACTTAAACCTAACTAACCTAAGGACATAACACACATCCATGCCCGAGGCAGGATTCGAACCTGCGACCGTAGCAGTCGCACGGTTCCGGACTGCGCGCCCAGAACCGCGATACCACCGCGGCCAGCGACGACACCACATGTCACATTGTAATTGCACACGTGCATGCCCTTTATGTGTTTATGCTAATTATTTCGCACATTTGTAGGATCGGGAATGCTCAGTAGTATCCAGGATACATGTACATCTGACAATTATGCGTCATAAAGGAGCATTAACGATAACATCATAGGAGGCAGTGTTGTGCAACCTTAGTAGGGACAAGATCAGACTATCCGGGAGTAGGATCTTTACAATTGGAGACAGTGTTCCGAGACGAATTTCCGTCACAATGTCCTGAAACGTGACGTAAGATCCGCCTGGCAACAGCGATATAAATGACCATTGGCTGAGAGTTTTGATATATATATATATATATATATATATATATACACTCCTGGAAATTGAAATAAGAACACCGTGAATTCATTGTCCCAGGAAGGGGAAACTTTATTGACACATTCCTGGGGTCAGATACATCACATGATCACACTGATAGAACCACAGGCACATAGACACAGGCAACAGAGCATGCACAATGTCGGCACTAGTACAGTGTATATCCACCTTTCGCAGCAATGCAGGCTGCTATTCTCCCATGGAGACGATCGTAGAGATGCTGGATGTAGTCCGGTGGAACGGCTTGCCATGCCATTTCCACCTGGCGCCTCAGTTGGACCAGCGTTCGTGCTGGACGTGCAGACCGCTAGAGACGACGCTTCATCCAGTCCCAAACATGCTCAATGGCGGACAGATCCGGAGATCTTGATGGCCAGGGTAGTTGACTTACACCTTCTAGAGCACGTTGGGTGGCACGGGATACATGCGGACGTGCATTCTCCTATTGGAACAGCAAGTTCCCTTGCCGGTCTAGGAATGTTAGAACGATGGGTTCGATGACGGTTTGGATGTACCGTGCACTATTCAGTGTCCCCTCGACGATCACTAGAGGTGTACGGCCAGCGTAGGAGATCGCTCCCCACACCATGATGCCAGGTGTTGGCCCTGTGTGCCTCGGTCGTATGCAGTCCTGATTGTGGCGCTCACCTGCACGGCGCCAAACACGCATACGACCATCATTGGCACCAAGGCAGAAGCGACTCTCATCGCTGAAGACGACACGTCTCCATTCGTCCCTCCATTCACGCCTGTCGCGACACCACTGGAGGCGGGCTGCACGATGTTGGGGCGTGAGCGGAAGACGGCCTAACGGCGTGCGGGACCGTAGCCCAGCTTCATGGAGACGGTTGCGAATGGTTCTCGCCGATACCCCAGGAGCGACAGTGTCCTTAATTTGTTGGGAAGTGGCGGTGCGGTCCCTTACGGCACTGTGTAGGATCCTACGGTCTTGGCGTGCATCCGTGCGTCGCTGCGGTCCGGTCCCAGGTCGACGGGCACGTGCACCTTCCGCCGACCACTGGCGAGAACATCGATGTACTGTGGAGACCTCACGCCCCACGTGTTGAGCAATTCGGCGGTACGTCCACCCGGCCTCCCGCATGCCCACTATACGCCCTCGCTCAAAGTCCGTCAACTGCACATACGGTTCACGTCCACGCTGACGCGGCATGCTACCAGTGTTAAAGACTGCGATGGAGCTCCGTATGCCATGACAAACTGGCTGACACTGACGGCGGCGGTGCACAAATGCTGCGCAGCTAGCGCCATTCGACGGCCAACACCGCGGTTCCTGGTGTGTCCGCTGTGCCGTGCGTGTGATCATTGCTTGTACAGCCCTCTCGCAGTGTCCGGAGCAAGTATGGTGGGTCTGACACACCGGTGTCAATGTGTTCTTTTTTTCCATTTCCAGGAGTGTATATATATATATATGCGTAGGAGACGAGTGGAGTGCCGCTATTGGCTGAGCGAGAAAGGTGTGGTCTCTCTTGTGGGTTGGGAAGACAGGTCGAGTTAGTAGCGAGGCGCCACTAAAAGACGCACGGTCGAGTAACCGGAGACGGCTTCAAAAGAACGGTCGCGAGTACATATAGCAGTGATAAACAAAATATAAAGTTAAAGTGATGGTATTAATTATCAGTGAACGCCACGTGTAATGGGCAGCATCTATAACGAGTATTGAAAGTGATAAATGTGTTGTAAAGGGTTGAGTATAACGGCGTCGCCAAGAGCCGCTATATTGGAACGTGTGTGACGTGTGTTTCAAAGGATTTTTCATTAAAACGGGTATATTACAAAACGGTGTTAACATTTAACAACTGGCATCCCTACACACCCGACTTCAGCAGGATCACAAACAAACATTGAACCTGGCGCGTGAGAGTTAATACTGTGCGACGAGGGACATCCGAAGCAGCGAGACACCAGGTTAGCAATACAGAAACCAGAGAAGGAAGGCAGGGTCGCTTCCTTCTCGCTACTACGCCACAGAGAGCGTTGTAACATGCCACATGAAAAATTTGCTTTGAGGAAGTTCGATGGCGACTGCATCATCTCTAGGCAATTTCAAGATTTGTGGCCTTCCAGACCTTCGACCTACATGTACTTTTGATTGTGCGATATCTGAAAGACCGTGTCTGTGAGGGATATATCCGACATCTTCCTGATCTGAAGGACAGGATATGCCGACATATCGCTGTGATTACACGGGATATGCTGAGAGCTAGTCGACCATGCCGTGTTATGGGTGAGGTATGTTCCTTAGTCGACAAACCATGGTGAACACACGTCGTTAGTCGTAACCATACCATAACAAACTTGACGGAGCCACCTTTAGCATGTGTTTGATTTTCCTGCACCCACATCACATTCTGACTACATACGATTATTTTCGCACCTGGTGACAAAACGTGGATCTATAATTTTTACAGCATACTCCCCGAGAACACATATTAATGAACATACCTGCGATGTTTCAGCGGCTCTCGGAACACCGTCAATTTATTTGAACGGGAATACTCAGACACTCCCATTCCCCAAAAAATTAAACTTTTCAGGAGACACAAACAACTTTCCAGGTCTCAACATAACGCTCAAATTCCGGTTTCTTCTCATTCTCCTTCCAGCCAACGACTTTTCCACAGTGCTAACACAGATTCCTGTCATATCACCGAAGTTAAGCGCTGTCAGGCTTGGCTAGTGCTTGGATGGTGACCATCTGGTGTTCAGGGCACTGTTAGAAAGCAGGGTGCACTCAGCTCTTGTGAGGCTAATTGCGGAGCTACTTGATTGAGAAGTAATGGCTGCAGTCACAAAAACTGCCAATGGCTGGCAGAATTGTGTGCTGACCACATGCTGCATATCTGCATCCAATGATGTTGGGGATGAGCTGGTGGACGGTCACTATCCTTGGGTCTTCCAATACATGTTGAGATGGAGGAGTTCTCATTTTTCATTAAAATGATGTACTGTGCTCTCCCGGTTCGAGATGACCCGTCCATAACACTTGGCACACACAGAGATATCTGACAGAACTAAACTGAAGTGAAGCTAGGCCCTGCAAGGCATGGAGATCCCAGATGAATTCAGGATTAGATATCAGCATAACAGCGGTCGTACATGCTCCAAGATATTTCACTGGAAGGTGTAGTCGTACTCTACAACACATGAACTACTGTTAACTGTGCTAAACCTTTTTATTACAGAATCACCATACACATTGGGTTGAAGTGTGTAATTGGCGTCTGAGCCGTGCTGCGGCTCACATTGGTGCTGATGATAGGTTTCGGTTCTCTGTTGGAGGCAAAACCGTATCGTTTAGTTGATACCGTTTACGGTTGTTTGCCTTCTTCTCGTGTTGACTGGCACCACTTGGTTTTGCAAGCATTGCCTGTCAGCAGCAGCGGCGGTTATCTATATGTAGTAACTGTGGCCGTATCTTTGGGGTGACATCGTGGTTCTTCCGGGTCGTGTCAGTGTGCAGGTCGGTTAGGGACTCAGGAGGAGCCAGGTCCTAGCAGTGCGATAACATGCCGGGACTGTTGGCGGCGCGCATGGACTGCCAGATCGGAATCCGGTGTCACGAGGGTGCACAGCACCGTCGTAAACCGGATTCTGCAGGTTTTAAGATGAGTGCATTTGGATTCAAGTAGAGAAACCTCCACCATCGTGAGATATTGCGAGTCTCCAGGACTTGGTTTCGTGTTGCCTCTCGTAGTGTTGCCGAGGTGAAGACCAACGAGTGGAGTGCTTGGGGAAGGCGGATCTGATTAGCTTTCCTGGACTTCTAATTATTATTTATTGCGTTCGGTTTGTTACTATTTGTTAAGTTCAACCAGTGGTATTTTTCCTCTCTTGTGGCCGCTAACGCCCCAGTTACCTACCCTGGGGGTTAGTGTATGCAACGCAGTGTACGTTTCCTCGTCTTGGCGCTGCTGTATGGCGAGGGGTGTAGTTTTGACAGCTTAATTGATTGTATGTTGGTTGGCGACTCTTTCACTCTGGTGGTAGTGCTTTCTTTCTCATTGTGCGCGTTCTAAGCACAATATTCTGCAGGCAGAGTCCAGGCCTCCGGTTTCGGCTTTGGCGTACTTTTACATCTTTGCATTTGGTTTGTCGGACGTCAGGTATCCTCAGCAAGATTATCAATAGTCATTCATTAGACTGCCACTGGTCTGAGTTACCATACTGTGAAGTGAATGCAACTCTTGGCTGCCTATCCCATCTCTCTCGAAAGTGTTTTGTTGCCGGACCTACACAAAGGTCGATTCCTGGTCCACCGTCTGTGACTGGCCCTTGTGTTTTATTATTGCATTTGCTGTTTTATTGAATGTTACTAAATTTTTTATATAATAGCCATTATTGGCGTTACACTAGGTTAAACGGTTGTGGTACCAAGTTTACCATCATTTTGTCTCACCTGTTTGGTGATCTGTTGGTTGTCCTTTTACATTAACCTTTGTCGTTGCATTTGCCGGTTTATTGTATGTTTTTTAAATTTTTATATAATTGTCATTCTTGACGTTACAGCAGGTTTAAATGGTTGTGCTACCTAGATTACCATCATTTTGTCTCACCCGTTTGGTAATCAGTTACCTGTCTTTTTAAATTAACCTCGCTATTGCATAGCTGATTTACTGTATTTTTTGTTAAATTTTCTTATAATTGCCATTCCTGGCATTAAAGTCTTTAAACTGTGGTTACTTGCCTTAAAATTCTAATTGGGATTACATGGGTTTGTTTTTAAAATATTATTTGCTGTGTCTGTATTTTATGCTCATGTGGTTAATTGTAACGGCCTGAAAGCACTATTACTTACACAGTTGTTTAGCCCTTCATTAATAACGTGTGATATCTTTATTTATTGCTGACTCTGGAATTACCGTTACAAAATAAATGTGTGTAATTGCAAAAAGGGAACAAACAGTAAGGCCTCGTCCACAATCGTAACCGAATCCTGCCTTCCTTGACTACCAGGTTTCAGCGACGTAGGAAGATCCTTATAATGAATTCACAAACCATACCAAATTAATTGTGATAAAAAATGAACACATAACAACCTTTCGAATGCGTTCATACATTAGACAAGTACCGCTAGGGTAACTTACAGTACAATGATCACAAAAGGATTTACCGTCCAAAATATTACACTTACAACACTTCAGTTTGCCCTCTTGTCCATAACTATTTTAGCTGGCCAATAACGTATATTTACCGATAAGTTTCTCGGCTTTTAAGGCCTATGAACACACATACGATATGTGGCTAGCATGGAAACGAAGGAATGAGAAGAAAATACTTAACACAACTCCAATATCCAATAGAAATGGAGTGCACACAGAAGCTAGTGACTCCCTTACATAGCTCCTGAACAAATGCAATATATACCGTGCTTTGTCAGCGGCTGCTGTGGTCGGCAGTGGCGTATGATGACGTGGGCTCCTCGACGCTGTGCGGACTTGTAAACCTCAATGCCATTCTGGCCTTGACTCTATCAGCAGTCGGAAACCACTCTGACTTTTGGTGAGGTGAAAAATTGTTTTTCCCTTGCTAAATTACTGGCTATGTCCACTCGCTCTGGCTTAGCGACGTGTACACCTCTGCCCCTTTAAATTGTTCCGCAGAACATAACTAAGTCGGGTCGAAATCCGTGATCTCTACTCAGGAGATATTACGAGATTTTTGAACTCTGTGAACGCAAGTTTCCAATAAAAAGATCTTCTCCGCCGACAGAACAGGAAGTGTTTCGTCTACACATGGCCCTGGTCTGAAGAGACGTCTCCGTTCTACCCACGGCCCCAGTCTGTATATCTTTTTTGGCTCCCCCCACTGTACCTTGTGTTCATCTCCTACCACAAGTTGTAGCGGCCAATGCTGATTGCGGTACAACGTGCGTCTTTTCCTTCTATTTTCCTTCTGGCCTATAGCATTCATGTTTGGCTCCTACACTCTCAAACCGAGCCCAAACACGCTGTCGACATGCAACCTCGTGTCCTCCACGTCTTCATTATGTGATATGCGAGTATTTGTTAAAAATAGCGGTGCTTTCTACTGTGGCATGTTTTTTTGTTTTGAAAAAAAAAGGGAACATGACCAGTTTTTACGTGCTTTTCAAAGATCCCCCATTGTGATTCTGAAAGCATTCCTTTCCAAGAAGCTTTCCCAGGCATCAGGTATGGTCTTTCTACCTGCGTTCTGTCCAGTCGTTTCTGCCCCACTATTAACTTTATTTGGTTGACTCAACATTTTTCATAAATGCAAATTCCGTGTATTGGTCCCCTAGCAGTGGCCACGAGGACCTCTGCTATCTTAAGATGTTTCTTTCCATTCCACGCTGGTGTGAGTTAGAGAATCTCGTTTAGTGGGTTATTGTTAGCTAATGAAGCCTGCCTCCCTCTTGCGAGTGGACGCTTTTTATGGCCTCTCTCGAAATGAGCTCCATGTTCTCTTGACGGCTGGGAACTCCCTGCGTCATCTTCAGTTCAAAGTGATTGCGATACTACGTGACTATGAACATTCAAAGTAGGGAATTCTTGTTAGTATAGAGTCCATGTCGGTCATGTATGAATGATTACTCCCTGTACTCTAAAAATTAGTATCACTTTGCTTCACGTAGGCCACTTATGGAATTAAATTACTTAGCTTGATGAGCAGATATTTAAAATAGTATGTTAAGGGGCAAATTATGCCGCCACCTTACAATGAATGTAGAAGGAAGAATGCCAATGGACTGGAAACAATCGTAATAAGTTTTCTTGACTTTAAGTTAAATTTATTGAAAGAACAGGTGAGATTTCTCAATATTTTGTATTAAATAAACTTGAATCTTTACTTAATTCTTCGTTTATTGCTAATAAGGACAAAAAATAAAACAAATTATGGCTACTTTCCATTCTAAGAACTGTACTCCAAACATGGTTCATTCTTTGAAACACATTGGCCAATTGTCTGCGTCAGTGTGGAAGTTCTGTATGATTTCTTCTTTTGGTAGGAATGGTAGAAACCACCTTAGGTCCTGCATTTTCTTGTCATTTATAGGCACATTTCGATTATTCTCTCTGTTTAAACCAGTGCTGACCACATAAAAGTTTGAGAGAGCACATGTCTTTTGTGTATGTGGATGCTTCTCTTCGGTTTAGGTGATAGAATGGACGCATAACAACGCAGGAAATGCCGTAACATATGCGTATATCGTGATCGGCCTACATAGGGTGTTTCCGTAAGAGCGTACAAAAATTTAACAGGCCATAAAGGATGCTCCACTAAACAATTTGAGGTAGGGAATCTTGGGGTCGGAGAAGCCAGCTTAAGAAGATAATAGGAATAAAATCACATTAATATGTACATTTTCATTTACATTAGTTAACTGCAAATACCATGACTGACACAGTGAAAGTATCATTTGTACTCTATCTTACGAAATGTCTTGAAACTGATAACCATCAGCACCCACGCAAGCATGACATTGGCGAACAAGATTCTGCCGCACAATGACAAATATCGCAGGTGTGTTTCGAATCACATTACAGGCAACTACAATGTTTCAACTAATTACAAATCTCTATCCACTGGGGTCTCATACATAAGTGACTTTAGATATTCTCATAGGAAGTTACGAAGGAGATGTATGTCAAATGACCTTGCAGGCTATGGAATAGCCAGCGATCAGGAAATACAGGATTTAGATGGTGTCGAACAAGCACACTGAAGTGAGACTGTGCACCATGATGTTATATCCGCATCCTCTCACGAACAGCCAACGCCGGCCACGGTGGTCTCGCGGTTCTAGGTGCTCAGTCCGGAACCACGCGACTGCTACGGTCGCAGGTTCGAATCCTGCCTCGGTCATGGATGTGTGTGCTGTCCTTAGGTTAGTTAGGTTTAATTAGTTCTAAGTTCTAGGCGACTGATGACCACAGATGTTAAGTCGCATAGTGCTCAGAGCCATTTGAACCATTTTAACAGCCAACGGTACGTTCTGCAACAACTCTGATGGAACTCTTTGCAGTAGCCTCATATACAGGTGACCATTCCGACGGCCAGGCACGGGATATGGCTGTCTTTCTTGTTTTTCTGCAGTAAATACAGAATGTACACGTAAATAAGCAGCACAGTACGTGTTAATTTGGACACATGTTATCTGTAAATCAACTGGAAAACCGTAATGCTAGACAACGCGGTAGACAAGTTCCATATCTCCTCGTGTTAGGTTCACAGACCTGAGGTTCCCTACCTCAAATTGTTCAGTGGAGCATCCTCTATGGGCTGTTAGTTTTTTTACACGCTCTTACGGAAACACCCGGCATGTTCAAAGTACAAAATCACAACTAACTCAATTTTGTCAGCAATTGGGCATGTGGAGTTCCTCAATTTTCGCTTTCAGTTATAACCACCTGATATGTGCGGTAAATTGCTAAATGATACTGTGTAAGGACGACAAAGAAACAATTATAGAAATCAGGGCTCATACATACGAGCACACAGACATCGTTTGTACCTCACTACATTCGCGAGTGGAACAGGAAAGGTAATGACAACACACACTGGTATGACGTACCCCTCCGCCAGGCACCGTATGGCGGCTTACGGAGTATGTGTGTGCATATCGAACTGATAGTTCAAAAACAGAATACCGAAAAATCAATGGTGTTGACGCGGCTGTGCGGCAACCGTGTAAGCTCGCCTATACGTGTAACAGAGACGGCTTTTCGGCCGCGCCGCTCTGACCCGGCGGTGAGCCCCCGGTATTCCTTGCAACGCCTCCGGCCCGCTAAATCTTTTATTTCGACATCAAATATTGACTGGGATCTGCGTGGCGCAGGTGGGCGTCCGGCAGGGATTAGCCGGCAGCCGCTTCGGCCGGGGGCAGCAAGTGCGCGCACTTTGGCGCTCCGTTATCGGCCCGTTCCGTTCCGCCGGCCAGCCCCTGGTTTTATTTTCTGCTGCCGTTCCCCGGTGCGCTGAGAGCCGCGCACCTCGCTCCACTGTGCACAGTACAGCCCGGCACAGCGCGGCGCATAAGCAGCTCGCTCGCTGGCTGGCTGGCTGGCTGGCTTCGCTGGGATTTCTGCGCTGCCCGGCGCGGCGCGGCGGTCAAAAAACCTGGCCGTCCGGCTGCTCTTTCCGCGCTGTTAGGCCCCTCCCCCCCCCCCCCCCCCCCACTGCCTCCTCATTCAGTTTGGTATTTTAATAATGCCGCGCTCGAGCGCTTGCGCCCCGCCGCCATTCTTTCGCGTTCCTTTTTTCTTTTTTTTTCACGTACCACTGCACAGTGTCCGCTGTAATTGCTGCTAAATCTGTTTGTCGATACGGCGACCCGGCATCCGTGACTGCAGGTCATAACTGCTGCGGGTAACCGCCAAATCGTGCTTCTCCAGCTGTTGTAGCCCTGGAGCACAGGAACAGATCGTGCAGAGAGGAATACAGTATCGTTTATACAAAAGGCTCGAATTAAAATTATACCTTCCCAGCCCCCTCTCCCTTTCTACCACTTTTTGACCATCACCAAATCGCCATTCACTCCTATTGTCCTGCAAGCAGCACTAACAAAATATCCCAGTGTGTCTTGTAAACAGGCAGTTTTCCTTTACCACCGACGGACTAAACCAAACTCTGAAAGAGGAAGAGCCTTCACTTGTTTAGGGTGGCCTGAAAGTAGTCAGGAGGTCATTGACTTTTTTTTTTTTTTTTACCACTGTCACACGTTCCAAACTCAGCGTACATGTTAACGCAACTGATATCGGCAGAAGCCATAGTGTAGGACGCGGCATAACTGATGCAACTAAACTCAGGCCCATAGTAATTACATTTATGCCATACCAGAAAAAGATTGCGAGTGTTTACTCAAGAAAGGCTACTCTCAAAGACATGAAATACTGTCAGGCTAGGTCTAACACGCGACACAGTTACCATCTCCTACTTTCAGAAACTGCGGCAGACTCTCGATCAAATCAGTGATCTAAGAGCTGTAGAATAAGTCTCTTTTATTTCCGTCTACGATCAAAAACTTTTTCTCCTCAGAATACCAGGTGTGGCTAGCGATGACGACACCACCCGCAAGCTATAGCGTGAGAGTTTTTCGCGTCTTTGTTACGTCAAGGAACACCCGCCAGCCCATGTTAAAAGCTACAGCCCTCCAGAAAAGCAGTATAGATCTTACGATAACACAAAAAGGGCAGCACCACCCGCAAGTTTTAGCGTGAGACTTTTTCGCGTCTGTTACATGAGGACCACGCCCCAGCCCATGTTGAAAGATATAGATCTTACGATAACGCTAAAAGGACCACCCCAGCTGCAGGTTTTAGCGTCTGTTACGTTGCAAACTTTAAAAACATTGCCCACCACGAAAAGTATAACGTTTCTCATTGGATGGACAGAATTTTTGTAGGCGAAGCTTAAGGTTAACATTGAGACCCTGATTGGTCAGATGAAAACACAGCCAGATAGTTTTTTTAAACCAACTTCGGTAAATTTTAGTAAGGAGAAGTTAGGAGAGAGTTAGTTCCGATATGGCGAGGTGAGCGGAGCTGTGCTGCCCGCTGCCGCCCTGACGCTGCCTAGACACCGACAACGTAATGAACGCACGCGATGCCGCATTTTTGAGCGCATAAGGCTTCCCTCAGAACTGCAGAAGTCTCATCTGTTACACCCTCTTCTTGCGTAATACTAGTGTCGATCGTCAATTGAAGCTGATGGTGTTCACATTTGCCACTTGAAATAAAATTCTGAAACGCGATGATTTTTCTGTTGTATAGTTATTGAGAAGCCACATCAGCCACTGTAATTTACGACAAGTTAGATAAGTAATTAAAGATAATTGAGGGTCACTGTAGACCATTTTGATAGTTTTCTCTTTTGTGAAACTTAATTTAAACCTAGATTATAGATGTGATATGGCATAGGTCATCCTTCGATCCTTTGTAGAACTTGGAAACCCATTCAGGGAATATTCGTTCACATTTTTGTTGAACGCAGTTGGTTTTTACCATCCTGTATTAAAACATTTCCTTTTATCAATATTGCAATGTATAAACAATGTTTTGTGAGTAGAATAAAATTTCCAATGGTAAACTTAACTGCTTTTTCGACGTTATTTTACCAGCTAACTAAAAATAGGAAAGCATTGAACCCCTTTGCAGGGAGTGCAGTGGAGTTGAGGCTGAGATCATTAAGTATTTGGTTATATCGTCGCTAGTCTCATTGAACTCTTCTGAATTCTACATGTCATGTGTGGTCTGGCGTCTCTTACCAGCAACAGGTCCCAGGTTCAAACTTGTCAATTCCCTAAAGAACACGCTCAGAGCGTTGTTGCGCAAAAGTGGTAGGAAGACACGATATAGAGCAAACAGACACCACCATGAATGTTAGAAGTCCTGTGTCTAATTCACGATATAATCACACTAACTGTCTGCCAGATGTCCGTCAGATCGCATTCTGGACCGAAGACGGCATGCCGGTAAACAGACAACAATGCCAACGATGACGTCCCACATTCACAATCGCTGTGTAGACAGTCACAGACGGTGCAGTATGACACAGAGAAGATGCCTAGCAGACTCTCTGCGGTGGAGGGCCACGGAAAGGAAGGAATCAGAAATCTGATCTGGTCCCATGTCGTAGTGTGAATCGTTCTGTGGTTTGTCGGCTGTGATGACAGTTTAAAGAGATCTAAACTGTATGCTGAAGACCAGGTTAGGCTAGATCACTTGTGACTTCAGAACAGAGTACCGTTGTCTGTAAAGCCATGACGGTACCGCTTTAGTACCGAACGGCGACTGTCCACTGGAAGCGTTGTATTGAGACATTGGGAGACTAGTCACATGACTCGCACCAATGGGAAGCACATGAAGCTGGAGGAGCTGCACCCACACACTCACGTGGTGAAAGAGGCAAGCGGTGTGCAAAAAAACTTCGGCAGACGGGCCTTCATCGTCGTAGACCTTCTGCATGTCTACCTCTAACGCGTCTTCACAGAAAGGAACGTTTATAGAGTAATCAACATGCCACATAGACGGTGGAACAGTGAGCCAATGTTGTTTTCTCAAATAAGTCCGGATTTAGTATGGAAGGATGTATTCACATATGGGGGGAACGTGGAACATAATATCGGAACCCCAACATTGTGGAACGAACGGTGTGGGCAAGGATTGCGGTTACCACTCGAACTCATTGCATGGGTGAACTGGCAAGCTTTAACCTCTGTCAAATATCGTGGCGAGATCTCGGGATCTCATTTGCGGTTGTTGTGAGGTGCTGTAGGCCCAGACTTCGTATTGATGGACGATAATGCTCGACCTCATAGAACGCGTGTGGCTCACATTTCCTTGGAAACGGAAGATATTGCGCAGATGGCGGGACCTAAGTGCTCTCTCGATTCGAATTCCATAGAGGGAGTCAGGGATGCTCTGGGGAGACAGGTTGCATCACGTCAGCATCCACCAACCATTCTCCAAGACTTGCGAGTAGCTGTACATGAAGAATGGGCGTTATTATCTCAACATAAGATTGATGACATCATTTACAGCATGCCCCGTCGTTATCAGGCCTGTACTGAGCCAGAGGTTGTCACACCCCATACTGAGCACATTAACCAATTGTCGAAATGTGTGTGCAAATCTGTTGGACAAAACGAAGGTCTTTTTGTCTACCGTTGTGCATGTTGCAGTTTTTTACGTTCTGTATTCTTTACATTGATTCTACTTTACTATGATCTATTTACACCGTTTTGTTCAAAAATTTCCGTTTCCTGCCTTAATTTAGGACACCAGCATACATAAATGGTTGAATTACTACTCCTTCCGCTCGTGAGGAGCTTGCGCTTGTATTAACGAAACTATTAAACTACCGATGGACTTACTTAATGACTCTCTACTACAATGGCAATACCCTCCTGTTGGTAGGCAGCCAATGCAGTGATTATCAAAAAATAGGAGGACAAGGACTCAACAGACCCAACACATATAGACTGATCTGTCTACTGAATGTATGAGGTAAGGCAGTAAATATAGATTTACACGTAACATAGACTACGCAGAACAGATACGTGATGGCAGTATAACTGATATATCTGGAGCGTTCGAAACCTTTGGTGGCGTGCTCTATTCGCAAATGCAAATCCCAAGAGCTTTATGTAACACCTTTCTCGACCAGCGCACCGAGTGAGGAGGCGCAGCGCTTAACACATGGGAGTGACATTCGGGGTGCAACCGGGTTCGAACCCGCGTCCGGCCATGCTGTTTATTTCGCGAAATTTCTTCAGGTAAATTTTGGAATGATTCCTGTGAAAGAGCACGGCCGACTTCCTTCCCCATCATTCCCTAGTCTGACGGGACCGGTGACGTCGCTCTATCAACTACAGTATCATCCAACCTCGACTGCTACAAAGACAGAGCTGTAGAACGGCGAGCGGGCCGCCGAGGAGTTATTGAGCAAATCACCAAAGGGTGGTCCATATGTGGAACCATCTTCTGGAGCATTGCTACTGAGCCGCTGATAGATAAAGTAGACAGAAATGACAGAATAATGGGCGCAGCAGCGTACAGTGATGATTTGCTCATAGAGGTACAGGGAAATTCAGGAAAACACAACTAAAAACTATTCAGCTTCTCGTAGAAATCAATGAATCGTGTAACACCAACAATTACAGCTAAGAAAACAGTGCACTTACTACTGAAAGCGAACTTAAAATAAAGACCAGCATCAAGCTAAATAATACAACCTTGCAACGCAAAAGAGTGACAAGATATCTTGTTTCAGACATTGATGGCAAACTGAAATTCACTGAACATATCAACGGCGGCGGTGGTCTAGCGGTTCAGACGCTCAGTCCGGAACCGCGCGACTGCTACGGTCGCACGTTCGAATCCTGCCTTGGGCATGGATGTGTGTGATGTCCTTAGGTTAGCTAGGTTTAAGTAGTCCTAAGTTCTAGTGGACTGATGACTGTGGTGTCACCGCCAGACACGTTACTTGCTAGGTGGTAGCCTTTAAATCGGCCGCGGTCCGGTAGTATACGTCGGACCCGCGTGTCGCCACTATCAGTGACTGCAGACAGAGCGCCGCCACACGGCAGGTCTAGAGAGACTTCCTAGCACTCGCCCCAGTTGTACAGCCGATTTTCCTAGCGATGGTTCACTGACTTCTACGCTCTCATTTGCCGAGAAGATAGTTAGCATAGCCTTCAGCTACGTTCTTTGCTACGACCTAGCAAGGCGCCAGTATCCATACTATTGATATTGTGAATCATGTACCATAAAGAGCGACGTTCTCCGTTAATGGATTAATGTTAAGTATTCCATCAGCTACGTCCATTTTTCTCAATTCTAATTCCCTTGTCATGTTCCAGACCTCACGCCAGCCTGCGTGAGCTAAAACGCGTGCATTTCGGCCTCCTTTAACCATACGGTTGGCTCTCCTGCGAACCACAACATTTGGCGACGAGAGTCAAGGTGTTCTTAACTAAATTCCTCTGATTTACTTGTGTAACGGCTTCGCCACAATCCCCAGATATACTGTCCGAATTTTATCGCTTACAGAATCAGCAGACGCAGGCCTTCCTGGATGCCCTTGGGCAGCTCGTCCAGGGTTAACGTGCGATGCAAAACGATGCGGCAGCAGCCGCTTCACCGCTAACGCAGCCACAACACGCTGTTGCACCCACCCGCTGCCGCCAGGCTCTCAGCCACGTGTACCGCGCCGGCAAGCAAATGCAGTGATGAAATCATGACCGCGGTGTGCTACTAAACATTCGCGTGCGAATTGCCCTTCACGCCAAGCTATTTTCTTTTATTGTAATAAAAAAGGACATGTTCAGTGTGTTTTCCAGAAAAAACTTCGATCGGTAGCTCAAACCCGTTCCAGGCCCTTTGCTTCACGCCGGAATTGGAATCGAACCAAGGACATTCAGCCTCGCGAAACTTCGCCCATGGAAATTCATGTAGTTCATTCCACACCGACCAGTGCCACTCTCTCTAACAGTGACTGTGTTCGTCCCAAAAATAGTGTGCGTCGACATCGCCGGAACGCCCGTCAAATCGCAAGTGATTATGTACCAGTGTCAGTTCACGTTGCACGAGACAGTCGCTCTTGTCATCAGCAGGACAATAAACTTTTTGGTAGACTTGGAAATTAACGGCAAAGTGATACCATTCCAGCTCGATACCGGAGCTGCAGTTTTACTAATCAATCAAGACACTTACGAACTGCTGGGCACACCTCCGTTGCGTGCCGCAAATGTTCCGTTAACAAGCTATTCAGGGCAACGTATCCCTGTGTTAGGACAGTGCAGCCTTCTTGCAACATACAAAGGACAAACAAAACTTGTCATTTTACGTCCTTCGTTCTTCTTCTGCAGTGAACTTGTTTGGTTTCGATTTATTTCAGTTTTTTAACTTGTCTATAGTAAATAAAGTCCTATCAGTGAACCAGACTGTGCCTTCAGACAGTGTTTCTCGTCTATGTGAATAATTTGCAGACATTTTTGCACCGGGCCTCGGTTGTGCTAAGAACTATAAACCACATTTGGAACTGAAAGTAAACGCACAACCGAAATTTTTCAGAGCGCGCAATGTTCCCCACGCATTGCGTGATGAGGTTGCAAAAACATTACACGATTTGGAATCACAAGGTTTAATTGAACGTGTGCAGGCTTCTCTCTGGGCATCACCCTTAGTAATTTTGCCAAAACCTTCCGGAAAGTTGAGATTTTGTGTGGACTTCAAGGCAACAGTGAATCCACAACTAGTGGTTGCAAGTTTCCTTTACCCAGCCCGGAAGATCTTTTCGACAAACTGTGCTCGGGTAAATATTTTTCGAAGTCGGACCTAGCAGATGCGTACTTGCAGATACCGGTGTACGAAGAATCCCAGCGCGTTTTGGTGGTTAACACGCATCTTGGGTTGTATCAATTCAAACGACTGCCTTTCGGGTGTGCATCCGCCCCTGCATAGTTTCAGCAATATCTACAAACTGTTTGTGCGTCGGTCCCTACTGCAGGAAATCATCTGGACGATATTGTGATCTCCGGAAAGACGGAAGAAGAACATTTGGCCAATCTCAGAACATTATTTCAGATCTTGCGACAAAATGGTCTTCGCTTGCGAAAGTACAAATGTGTGTTTTTTGCTCGGGACTTGCCATACCTGGGACATGTAATCAATGCCCAATGCATACATCCCAGTCCCACGCACCTTCGCGCCATACAAGACTTGCCGTCGCCACGGAATCTGAAGCAACTACAGAGTGTGCTGGGAAAAATTACGTATTACAATAGATATGTGCCGCATGCCTCTTCAGTTTCAGCTCCGCTTCATCGCTTACGCCGTAAGGGAGTTCCGTTCGTCTGGACGATGGAATGCGAACGCGCCTTTCGCCAGTTGAAATCGGCGTTGCTTTCCAATACTTGCCTTCCGCCATTCGATCCCCAGAAACCCCTCTTGTTGATGGTGGATGCATCGGATTTCGGGATCGGTGCTGTGCTTGCGCACAAAGATGGATCGCACGATCGCCCTATTGCCTTTTCGTCCAAATTGCTCTCGTCCGCGCAAAGAAATTATTCACAGATCGAGAAAGAAGCATTGGCTCTCGTATTTGGTGTTACAAAGTTTCATGATTTCTTGTATGGTCGTCACTTTACCATCATCACAGACCACAAATCTTTGACATCGCTTTTTCATCCGACCAAGCCTGTACCTCTACGTAAAGCGCAGAAATTCATTCGCTGGTCTATTTTCCTCTCGCAGTACAGCTACGCCACCGCCGCCGCCGCCGCCGACTGTTCTCCCGCCCGCGACGGCCAGAGTGGACGCGCCGCTGCAACCGCCGGGCGTCTCCCTGGGTCACGCGCCGCAGATCGCTTCCCGTGACCAGTTGTCCTCCGCATGTTGGCGTGCACCCTGGAGCAGGTTTTCAGGCGTTTCCTAGCTCCGCGCGGTCCGAATGGCAGGGTGCGGGTGGCACAGCCTCGCCTGTTGTTAGGCTCCCCACCTCGTCGCATACGTCAACATGCGGTCCTCCCCACGGTGGGCGGAAGCCTTATGCCACAATAGTAGGCCGATTTGCGGGGGGGGGGGGGGGGGGGGGGATGTTGTGGTGTCATGGTGTCACCGCCAGACACCACACTTGCTAGGTGGTAGCCTTTCCTAGCGATGGTTCACTGACTTCTACGCTCTCATTTGCCGAGACGATAGTTAGCATAGCCTTCAGCTACGTTCTTTGCTACGACCTAGCAAGGCGCCAGTATCCGTACTATTGATATTGTGAATCATGTACCATAAAGAGCGACGTTCTCCGTTAATGGATTAATGTTAAGTATTCCATCAGCTACGTCCATTTTTCTCAATTCTAATTCCCTTGTCATGTTCCAGACCTCACGCCAGCCTGCGTGAGCTAAAACGCGCGCATTTCGGCCTCCTTTAACCATACGGTTGGCTCTTCTGCAAACCACAACAACGACCACAGATAATAAGTCCCATAGTGCTCAGAGCCGTTTGAACCATTTTGAACTGAACATATCACTCACAATCTACAAAGCAATGAAAATAATGCATAGATTTCATGACTAAATACAACAAAATATCGAACGTCCATAAAGACAGAATCTATATATCGTATTGCGCTATTAGAATCTATAGTACGCATTGCAGCGAGCGCTTGGGTGCATCGGCTTGCAACGCATAAAATCATTGTCAGGCGTGGCCAAAGAGGTGTTCTCCTCAGGACGGCAGGTGTCTCTGGCACATTCTGTACATGTACAATTTCTTACTGTGAAAGTTCGACCTGTTTTAGTAACTACACTCCTGGAAATGGAAAAAAGAACACATTGACACCGGTGTGTCAGACCCACCATACTTGCTCCGGACACTGCGAGAGGGCTGTACAAGCAATGATCACACGCACGGCACAGCGAACACACCAGGAGCCACGGTGTTGGCTGTCGAATGGCGCTAGCTGCGCAGCATTTGTGCACCGCCGCCGTCAGTGTCAGCCAGTTTTCCGTGGCATACGGAGTTCCATAGCAGTCTTTAACACTGGTAGCATGCCGCGACAGCGTGGACGTGAACCGTATGTGCAGTTGACGGACTTTGCGCGAGGGCGTATAGTGGGCATGCGGGAGGCCGGGTGGACGTACCGCCGAATTGCTCAACACTTGGGGCGTGAGGTCTCCACAGTACATCGATGTTGTCGCCAGTGTTCGGCGGAAGGTGCACGTGCCCGTCGACCTGGGACCGGACCGTAGCGACGCACGGATGCACGCCAAGACCGTAGGATCCTATGCAGTGCCGCAGGGGACCGCACCACCACTTCCCAGCAAATTAGGGACACTGTTGCTCCTGGGGTATCGGCGAGGACCATTCGCAACCGTCTCCATGAAGCTGGGCTACGGTCCCGCACACCGTTAGGCCGTCTTCCACTCACGCCTCAACATCGTGCAGCCCGCCTCCAGTGGTGTCGCGACAGGCGTGAATGGAGGGGCGAATGGAGACGTGTCGTTTTCAGCGATGAGAGTCGCTTCTGCCTTGGTGCCAATGATGGTCGTATGCGTGTTTGGCGCCCTGCAGGTGAGCGCCACAATCAGGACTGCATACGACCGAGGCACACAGGGCCAACAACCGGCATCATGGTGTGGGGAGCGATCTCCTACACTGGCCGTACGCCTCTGGTGATCGTCGAGGGGACACTGAATAGTGCACGGTACATCCAAACCGTCATCGAACCCATCGTTCTACCATTCCTAGACCGGCAAGGAAACTTGCTGTTACAACAGGACAATGCACGTCCGCATGTATCCCGTGCCACCCAACGTGCTCTAGAAGGTGTAAGTCAACTACCCTGGCCAGCAAGATCTCCGGATCTGTCCCCCATTGAGCATGTTTGGGACTGGATGAAGCGTCGTCTCACCCGGTCTGCACGTCCAGCACGAACGCTGGTCCAACTGAGGCGCCAGGTGGAAATGGCATGGCAAGCCGTTCCACAGGTCTACATCCAGCATCTCTACGATCGTCTCCATGGGAGAATAGCAGCCTGCATTGCTGCGAAAGGTGGATATACACTGTACTAGTGCCGACATTGTGCATGCTCTGTTGCCTGTGTCTACGTGCCTGTGGTTCTGTCAGTGTGATCATGTGATGTATCTGACCCCAGGAATGTGTCGACTGCACCAGGATACCGGTGAGGCTGTGGCGCCTACAACGCACGGCAGCGATGGGACGCTGGGAGACGGGTCACAATACCCGGCCCCACAGCTGGAGGATCTGCGCCCACACATTATCGCGCTGTCAATCGGGAAGTGTGCATGGAGTAGCAGAAGAATAATGAGCCGATGGGAGAGGGTGACAGAAACAGCGTTTCCACATTACGGTGGTATTAGCCACTATAAGGTGACCTATCAACGATAAAAACCATGCACGTAGCGTAACAGATACACTGAAACGCCAAAGAAACAGGCATAGGCATGCGTATTCAAGTACAGAGATATGCAAACAGGCGAATACCGCGGGGCGGTCGGCAACGCCATTATAAGACACAACGTGTCTGGCGCAGTTGTTAGATCGGTTACTGCAGGTGCAATGGCAGCTTATCAAGATTGAAGTGAGGTTAAACGTAGTGCTACAGTCGGCGCATGACCGATGGGACACAGAATCTCGGAGGTGGCGATGAAGTGCAGTTTTTGCCTTGCGACCATATCACGAGTGTACCGTAAATATAAGGAACCTGGTAAAACATTGCATTTGAAACATTGCTGCGGCTGGAAAAATAAACAGCACGAACAGGGCTAACGACGACTGAAGAGAATCGATCAACATGACAGAAGTGCAACGCTCCCGCAGATTGCTGCAGACTTCAATGCTGGGCCATCAGTAAGTGTCAGCGTGCGAACCATTTAACGAAACATCGATATCGGCCTTAGAAGCCGAAGGACCACTCGTTTAAACTTCATGGCTGCTCAGCACAAAGCTTTACGCCTCGCCTGGGCGCGTCAACATAGTCATTGGACTGTTGATGCCTGGAAACTTATTGCCTGGTCGGACGAGTCTCGTTTCAGGTTGTATCGAGCGGATGAACGTGTACGGGTTTGGAGACAACCTCATGAATCTGTGGACCCTGCCTGTCAGCAGGGGACTGTTCAAGCTTGTGGAGGCTCTGCAGTTTTGAGGGCCGTTTGCAGGTGCAGTGATATGGGCCTCTGATACGTCTAGATACGATTCTGACAAGTGACACGTACGTAAGCATTCTGTCTGATGACCTTCATTTATTCATGTCTATTGCGCATTCCCATTGACTTGGGCTATTTCAGCTGGACAATGCAAAGCCCATACGTCCAGAAATGCTGCAGAGTGGCTCCAGGAACGTTCTTCTGAGTTTCAATACTTCCGTTCGCCACCAGACTCCCCATACGTGAACATTATTGAGCATATCTGGAATGCCTTGCAACCTTCTCTTCAGAAGGGATGTCCACCTCTCTACTCATTTCTGGACACCCTTGCACGATCCATGGTGTCAGTTCCCTCCTCCACTACTTCAGACATTAGTCGAGTCCATGCGACATCTTGTTGCAGCACTTCTACGTGCTGATGGAGGCCCTACACTATGTTACGAACGCCTACCAGTTTCTTTAGCTCTTCTGTGTAGGATCATTTAACATTAACAGCTTAGGGACGCTTCTGAAGATCAACGTGCTCAGTGACATGTTAAGGTCCGTAGACGTATTATAACGCTGTTACAGGAAGTTCCATGCTGTCCGCCACGGATTTTTTACAGGTATGGTATTTACTCTTCCCCGTAAGACGAGAGGGGCGTTGACACAGCGGTACTACAGAAGGAAGGAATAGAAGTAGACAACGTGGAATATTTGCCATCGGTCTGCTGTACGGCCATTACCATAGACTCCGTGTAGCTGATCGACATTTATGTGATATGAAGCTCTGATAAGAGAAGGAAACATGCAGAGTTTTGTTCCGGGGACGATTCGGTGATTGAATAATTGGCGGAGGTTTTAATTGTATGATGTCCTGGAAGAACCAACATCCTAACTACGCTACCAGCCAACAACTTCGGGAGCATGTCAACGGGACGGAAACAGTCGATAGATCGGGCTCGAAGCCTCCCAACAAACCCTTATACGTGTTTTTAACGAGCCACTCTACGAGTTGTTTGGATCGTATCCGTGTTTCAAGGCAGTGAGCGGCGTGGCTTATAAGGCGCTCCTTCGGCCGATTCTTGAGTACTGTTCATCTGTCTCAGATCTCCACCCAGATGCAACTGATGCAAGAGAAAGACGAAATCCAACAGAGAGCGTCGCTTTTGGTCACGGGATCGTTTAACAGGGGCGAGAGTGTTACGGAGATGTTCAGCAAACTCCACTGTCAGACATTACAAGAGAGGCTCTATGCATCACGGAGAGATTCACTATTGAAATTTCGAGAGAGCGCTTTCTGGGAAACGTCGGACAATATAATACTTCTCCCCACACTCGTCTCGCCCAATGAGTACGCGGAGAAAATTCGAGAAATTACAGCCAATATGGAGGATTACTGACAACCGCTCTTCCCACGCGCTATTCGCTAGTGCAACAGGGTTGGAGGACTCAGTAAATGGTACAAAAAGTGCCCTCCACCACACACCATAAGGTGACTGAGTGTGATGTAGATGTAGATGTGTACAGTCAACGTAGAAATTTGAGCGACGGCATTTGCAGATCATGTGGCATATATTTGTACTGTTACTCTCATCAAACAACAGGTTTAGAAAAGGAGAAGTAAGTCGAAGATGAACGTCTCTCACATGCGTAATGCGAATTGCCGCCGCACGGTGAAGGACAAGTAACACAGCTGCCTCCGCCGAAGAAATGCTTATGGCTGTGTCATGCTGTGGTGGATGGTGTGCGTGAAACGACCTTTAAGGAGGACGTTAATAGATTATGTAAATCAGGCTTCTCGATGCCAGCACACGACCTCTTGACTTTTACTTTACGGCCCTCCTGGAAACGTTTGTTCAACAGCCTTCACCGCAACGTCTGGCAGCCGCTCACTGAATCAAGGCGAAGCTCATGCAGCTTGCGGCGCTAAGGATGGGGGGTACAGCAGTACTCGCGAAGTCGCAGAACTGCCTGCCCTATAAACTACCCTCGATGCATTATGTGGTACAGGAAAGACAATGAAGATGCAAGACGTTAATAAGATCGATATTGGCGAAGGCCGTTGTTTTACAGCACGACGATACATGGAACCGGCGTTCATGGATCATTTTTGCACATTCTGTGGGACTGACGAGGAGTGCCAGAATGACCTGGAGACCGTCCTGAAAGGAACCTACCGACGTAACATAAGGGAACAGAGACGCAAATGGCTCAAATGGCTCAGAGCACTATGAGACTTAACTTCTAAGGTCATCAGTCCCCTAGAACTTACAACTACTTAAACCTAACTAACCTAAGGACGTCATACACATCCATGCCCGACGCAGGATTCGAACCTGCGACTGTAGTGGTCGCGCGGTTCCAGACTGAAGCGCCTAGAACCGCTCGGCCACTTCGGCCGGCTAGAGCCGCAGATGTCTTAACTGAAATTGAGTGAGGAACGGAAGGTAGCGCTTACACGAGGAGTCTCCAACAAGTCCAGACGTGTTCCCGCTGGTGTTTTACCGTGCCTCTGTGACCATTACGACACCAACGTGGTTATGCACATTTAATGAGCTACTGATGCAGCAACTCCCGATTCCCGTTGAATTCCCAGAAGGACTCCTGATCGTCATACCCAAGTCGAGTAGCAGCAAACAAACATGTGATTATCAAAAATGTTCAAATGTGTGTGAAATCTTACGGGACTTAACTGCTAAGGTCATCAGTCCCTAAGCTTACACACTACTTAACCTAAATTATCCTAAGGACAAACACACACACCCATGCCCGAGGGAGGACTTGAACCTCCACCGGGATCAGCCACACAGTCCCACGTGATTATCGCCCACTGACCCTCTTTAATAGTAACAATAAGATTTTTGGGCGCATACTGGCCACTCGTATGAAAACGTGATAAGCACAACGTATACATGCAGATCAGAAGTGTCTTGGCGACACAAGTAATATCAAAACAGCTTTTAGATACTATAGTGGCGTCGCGGGGCCTGCCTCAGGCATGTACAAACGGTGCAGTCGTACAGGGCCCCGCGCTTCTAAGTGCCCCACGCAAAACATTAGAAGGTAATTGGAGAACTGTCACCCGTAATTTTGTTATTACAGATAAACTGAAAAAATACAGTGTTTCTGAGACTACTCTTAATGTAATGCAATTCAGGTTTATACCATTTGTGTCACGACTATGGCCACTGGAGTTCGTCTCAGAAAATTATGCCTGCATTGGAGTCAAGGTAACCAGGGGCTATGATGCTCATGCGCTACTGTCAATGCGTGACTACTGCTCTCGGGTAAATTAAGAGGTACGCGATTAATTGTTTCTCAGCGTTCTCCGTGTCCTTTGTACTCGCTATTGTGGCTAACAATGAAGCATTACATTCTTCCGTCAGCAGTTGTTCCCCACAGAACGATCTGTTCATTGTGGTCAGTTTAAACGTTCGGAGCTTTTCCTGTTCACATCGTTTCACGTATTGTGTGCGCACTCTGTGTGAAGATACAATGTTTTCTCCTGTCGTGTGAAGCTGAAAGTGCCAACACGGAAATATCTCGTAAAAGGGACAGATTTCGAAAATACGGTCCAGGTGCTCAAAAGATCAAGAAAAAGCTACAACAGGAACAATTCTTGAACTCACAAACAAGCGCTTTCGAAAAATTTATTCGACCAGCTACTCCAGATACTGAGAGCAAAGGGTGCTTAAAGGACGATGGCCTCTCATCGTGTCATGCTTTAGATACAAGTGAACATGAAGCATTGGAATACCGACCACCAGCTATCCCACATTCAGGTAGGCCAATAGTAAAAACGGTGAAGTAATCATAAATTCGGACCCAGGCACTTGGGTTAATATGATAACATCCTCCGTGTTAAATGAAATGGTACAGAAAGGACCTACGAAAATTATTAATTTTTAGTATCCCTTAAAAGACAAGAGAAGAAAATTTCCAACTCACTCTTACGTAAGAATTTTACCAAATGGATAGAAAAGGGATCGTAAATGACTTGTGTGTTAGAAATCTACCGACAATGTATTTCGATTTTGTTGTAAATTTTTCGGATCTCCTTAAAACAAGCTGCCAAGTGACAGACTGCGACTGCGTTCATTTAGGAATCCGGCTTCAAGACCATGAACAGTAATTTCACCACATAAACTGCACAAAAAGGATAGAATGTGAGACACGTTTGACCAAAAAAATGATATTGATCTATTGACCTTGAACTACTGGAAAAATAACAAGGAACATTGGCGTCAGATTTTGAAAGAATCTATACTCGTCATCAGGTATCTAGATCAAAATAATATGGCCTTAAGGGGAACCAGGGACAAGCTCCGTCAAGAAAATAATCTTAATTTTCTTGGTTTGGTCGAAATGATAGAAGAATTTGACCCTGTTTTGAAGGAACATTTAAGACGGGTAATAACTCAAGAGATTCATGGCCATTATCTTGGAAAAAGCATTAAAAATTAATTCATAAATTTTTCTTGCCAACGAAGTGAAAAACAGCATTGTTAATTTTGTTAAGGACAGTAAATATTTTTATCACGCATGATTGCACTCCCTATACAAGCGAGAATGAGCAAATGACACTGACTATTAGGTCCGTAAATTTATCAGGAGACTTAGTGACTGTAGAAGAACATTTCCTCGACTTTCTGTATGTCACTTCAACAAGAGGAGAAAATTTGACTGAAACACTTTGGCCGAAACTAGATCAACTAGGACTCAATATTCATGTTCGCAGAAGCCAAAGTTACGACAATGGCGCAAATATGAAAGGTGTCTGAAGTGGTATTCAAGCCAGAATCCTGAAGTGTAATCCAAGAGTATTTTATATGCCATGTGTCAGCCACAGTCTTAATCTTGTGTTATCAGATGTGGAAAAATCTACAGCAAATGTATTCATATTTTTTATGAAATTCAAAGAATATACATTGTTTTCAGTGCATTTACTCAGACATGGGTAATCTTATTGAAAATATTATTGAGCATGGTACCAACTTCAAAAGTGAAGAAGCTTTCAGATACTCGATGGGAAAGTAGTGTGGAAAATGTCAAAGCTATAAGGTAACAGACAACAGAAGTCAGAGATGCCCTTCCTGAGGTGATCAACATCACTGTTGAATCTAAAATAAAGAACGAAGCATTCTCGCTTGCTGTGAACGACTTATAAGGCTTAGAGTTTGCTGTAGAGGTAGTCACATGGTCTGACCTTCTCTTTGCCATTGATGTAGCAAGCAAGGCACTTCAAGCAGAAAACATGGACATGAAAGTAGCAACCAAATGCCTCAGAATTGTGGTGAGGTCTTTAGAGAATTTCCGTGAAGAAAGTTTTGTTAACGCATAGGTAACAGCGTAACAGATAGCTGAATGTTTACAGTTTAAATCAAAATTTCGAAACAAGAGAAGTGGCAAAAAGGCGAAACAATTTAATTATGAAGGTGACGACACGGTTTGCAGACATCAACCTTCAGAGGAGAAATACAAAATCGATTTTTCTTCCTTATTGTTGACACAGTGTTAAAAAGTTTGAGGGAAAGGTTTGACCATCTGGCTAAGTATTCTGAAGTATACGGATTTTTGCTATTCCCGAGAAATTTAAGATAAATATAGGACGACTAACTGAAAATGCTATGAAAAAACCTTGAGAAAGAGATAAGTGTAAAAATAAATGATGAATGTTCGAAAGACATTGTTGCATCACACATTTTGACAGAAAGGTTTCCATGCTAGAGACGATTTATTCAATCATACTTTGTTACAGAGATTGCTGTCTAATAACCGCTGTACCATGCAGCCACAGTTACAGCATGTGCTGAAAAAGGTTTACGTGTGCCTCAACGCTTTTGTGTATGCGCCATAGCATGTACTGCCTCACACATTCACATCGCCAGGCTGAATCCGAATAATGTCAAGGGCAGCATGAATACGCCGCTCCAGTGTCTCAAAATCTGGAATGGGCTATGCGTACATGGTACTTTTGAGATGGCCTCAAAACCAGAAATCGCATGGGTTGAGATCCTGTGAACGAGCAAGCCAGTCAACTGAACCCCGTCATCCGATCAATCGACCAGGGAAGACACGATTGAGGTATTAACGGCGACGTGGACTGGATGACCATCATGTGGCAGCCACAGACCCATTACAATCATCAACGGCACTTCTTTCAGCAGGGGAAACGAAGTCACCCGCAAGAGACTTTGATACTTCCGGCTGTTAGGCCACGTGAAAGGAAGACTGGTTCCAAAGTACGGTCGCCAGTTATACAGGCCTAAACATTCCAGCTGCACCGATTCTCATGATTCGCTGTCACCAGATGACTGTTATGGAAGCTGAAGATACCAATCTGAGTGAAGGTGGCCTCGTCTGTGAATACGATGGATGATACAAATCCCGGAATCGTGTTTGCCCGCTAAAGAAGCCTATGACAAAACTGGTGCGATGTGAAAAGTTTTCGCTAGTAAGTCCTGCACACGCTGTAAGTGAATGGTCCACTCGGTCGTGTTGTTTACCCTGTAGTGGCGGGCCAACTGCCTTGTACTGACACGGCGGTCGCCTTTCACAGTGTTAATCACATTTTCCTCAACGATTGGTACGGATACTTTCTTCATGATTTCCTGCTTCCTGAAACGACCATTTCTCACACAAACGATGAAACACTGTTTGCAGTCACTGAATTCTGTGGTTGTTTTAGGCGGGGTAGGTCTCCTGATACAAACTTGCTGCCCACCGCCCGTTGTCATTTGCCATTCCGAAAGTAAACACCTTTTCGGCCAGCTCTCGACTCAAATACGGAACCATTGTGTACAACGCTGTATCACATCCACTAGAAGGTAAGTCAACAAGAGAAGTAAATGGGACCCAACATTACCAGTTACTACGGCAGGAGAGGGCGCTAGGACATTACGTATGAGGGACAGTACCACCCTCTAGGAGGAAACCGTACATACTGTAACTGTGGCTGCATGGCACAGCGTGTATTGGAACGCAATATCTGTAACAAAGTATGACTGAATAAATGGTCTCTAGCCTGGAAACCATGCATTTCGGGACATTCTTTGCTCCGTATTCTCTCATCGATCAGTCACTGGAGTTTGTACACAGTGAAAAAAATCGTCCCGTGTAGAGCACAGTCAAGTGATGGAGACACTTAAGTGTATATACTGAACAACACTTGTGACCGTTATTTAATTTTAAATTTAATTAAAAGGGAAGGATTCCAATAGATAAGTTAGTTTTTATTATTAACATTTTAGTAATTTCCATACCTATTAAGATTCCTTCTCCGATTAAGAGTTTTCATCACACAACAGTAGGTCTGCTGTAGAAACATTATTTTGACACGTTGGTAGTATGTCAGTGACAGAACTTAGAATTTTTTTGAATGTATAATATGTGTTGGAGGAGGGCCATGGATATGATGATGCGGAAGAGGCTCGTACAGAAGTTTGGCTCATGGCACTGCAACGTCACATCCGAAGGGCACAGGTCGCTGTAGATATCGACCACGCCTTTAATCGGGTCGGATCTTCACGGCAGTGATCAACAGCATAGGTTTCCCGCCATTAGTGACCACTGCAGTGATGCGGCTGTTGCGTGGTGTCTGATCAGCAATGGTAATCAACGAAGGGAGAAAATAATATTTTAATATCTTACGATTTGTCAGGTATGGTTGCTTCTTGTCGGTCCTGCTGTACGCGATCGCCTTAGAACATCACCTCGCAGGCCTTCGCCATCGGCTTAGTGGGATGTCCCTACGATATTCATCACTCAAATATAGAGCATACGCAGATGATACTGTGCTCGTCCAGAGTGAAGGTTGCCGGAGGTGGTCTCCCTTGTTGTTATTTTCGTACTGCATGATCGGACGGCAGCATAATTCCTTCCATGACAACTGTAAAGGTTACCAGGACTTGTTATATTTTTGTGAATAATGTTTCTCCCTTCTTCCTGTACCAAGCAGGGTCGATGGCGGTGGGGTGGGCACTGCGAAAAAAATCGATTGACGTCCCTAGAAAGGCGAAGGTCCTGAGTTCGAGTCTTGGTCCGGAACATAGTTTTCATCTGCCACGAAACATCAAATATTGAATTCTTCGTGAAGAGTAGCGATCTCAGCCGGATGACTCTGCCCACATTGTGGCCGAGTTTACACCATATTTTCGATATATGCGAGGTTGCTAAGCTGATTATGTGGGTATTTTTTTGATGACGTCATTATGGTTTCCCCATATTAGGTAATGTATTAAAAAAGATCTGAATCTAGTCATCATTCACCGAAACTGACAATGTAAGTACCAAACGTTTTGTCACTTAAGATGGAAAAAAGTTAAATCTCGTGGTTTTGGTTACGATGGTGTGAGGTTCGCGGAATAATTTTGCTACCCCATATGTTTCAGAAATGAAACAAAATGGGAAAAAATGTTTTGGGCCAGGGTTCTACCTATGTCAGGGCCTTATGCAGTAGGCAGGGATGCACAATCTCTACAAGTAAATAAATGCTGTTAAACACAAAGGTACCTTTTTTTAAATGCCATGTATATATTTTTAATACCGAAATAAAATCTAGAGGTGCAATCAGAGACGACTGATTTTCAGTGCTCTAAACCTTATACCTTCTGTTATCCTTAGGCTTTAAATAGTGGTAAGGTGCCACAGTTTCTGCTGCGATGTTCTAACGTCGTAATGTGCGTTGCCTGCCCTGTCATGAAGCCCGCTGCAGGCAAGCCTTGCTTTGAGCATGAAGTCAGAAACTGTGGCTCCGTTGCCATCCTTTAAAGTCTACGTATATCAGAATGTATGAGGTGTAAAACAATGAAAATAAGTCTTCCGTCACTAATTGTACCCCTGATTCTCATTTCTGTAAAAAAGTATCACATGTCCCATTCTGTTAATATGAGAGAGAATTTTCACTGTGCAGTCTAGTGTTCGTCGATTTGAAAATTACGGCTTTGCAACGAAGTAAAAGTGAGTGCTGGATCGGGATGCGGCCCTGGAACCTCTGGCTTTCGCAGGTACACGTGCTCTATCGACTGAGCTATAGCCAAGTACTACTCACAAGACTTATCCAAGTACTACTCAAGTTAGGTATCCCCCTACCCCACCTCGCACCTTTACTTCCGACAGTGCCTCACCTCCTAACTTCAGTTTTGTACATCATTCGTGTTATTATTTTACAATCCTTACCTTTGGAATATTTCGAAAACATAATTAACGATGTTGGGTCTAGGTCCTTTTACATATAAACAGTTAGTACAGCAACTAAATAGTGGCTGGCTTCATCAGACAAACAGTAAAGACAGTCCTTAAAAAAGCAGTACGTGCGTCTATGTTTCCACATATTGCGATCGGTGATAACACCTTCCAGCAGGTTAACTGGTCGTGTTGAGTTTCTCATGTTAGTCACATTGTGGTTTAATGCTCTCGATGGCACTCGCCAGTGACGCATTGCTGGAGAACGCGGTCGGCTGTAGTTGGCTACAGCTCCCAGCCGCAGACCGCCGACTGTTCACAGGTGAGCTAGCGACCGATAGCCGGTCACGTCCGATCTCGGGTGATCAAGAGGCGGATATTGCCTCTTATCGAGCTTCCTGTTGTACTTTGCGGTGAGGTATTCAAGCTGAACAGCGCTCTGACGCCTCGTCCCTGTGGACACGCATAGAAAATCATACGTCCATACATGCCTTCTCTATTGGTAACACAACTGCGTCGAATGCACTGTAAGGCTCCGAATTCCATCATCATTACCGTCATCCTCATTATCATCATCAGCTAATCGGTAGTCATTGGTTGCCAAAGGGTTCCTCCAGACTTCGTGATGAGTTGCGCTCTTGAACTGTACATTTCCAAATCACTCTAGAGCATATCCTATGGTCATTTACAGTGATGAACCAAAAGATTATGACAGCAATATTTTGCGAGAGTTAATGCCGCCTGATAGCGTTGTGGGAGTGTGACGCGGTGAGGGAAGAATGTAAGCGGAACTCGGTCGAGTGGTGAATCGGAGTGGCCGAGCAGTTCTAGACGCTTCAGTCTGGAACTCCGCGACCGCTACGGTCGCAGGTTCGCCTCCTGCCTCGGGCGTGGATGTGTGTGATGTCCTTAGGTTAGGTAGGTTTAAGTAGTTCTATGTTCTAGGGGACTGATGACCTCAGCAGTTAAGTCCCATAGTGCTCAGAGCCAGTTGAATCATTTGGTGAATCATTCTATCGACTATATCTGATGGAAACTGAGACATCCAGTGACAGAAGCGACAGGCACAAAGGACATATTTCTATGGCCCGGGATCTGGGAGCGGGCGTCTCCGAAACAGCGAAAAATGTCGGCAGTTCGTGTGATACTGTAGTGAAGCACGTGACAAGGTGATGGAACGTGAAGTTCTGAGGTATACCCACTTTATGAAGCAGGATAGGTGTCAATTTGTGGCAGATCTTACGACAAACTGTAACTCTGATGCAAGGACAAGTGCTTCAAAGCGAAACGTTCAGCGTACATGGTTCAATGCGGGGCTCTGCTACAGCCGACTCCTGAGTGTTCCCATGTTGAACCAACGATCTCGTCAACTGCAGCTTTAATGGGCACTGGATCATCGTGGTAGGGCCGTAGAACATTGGCAATGTGTCACCCGGGCGTATTAATCGCAGTTACCTGGTGGAAGGTCGTCTCCGGAAACGCCGTCATCCAGGAGAACGGCTTCTTTGAACATGCAAAGCGCCACGGACGCAGGCCCGTGGGGCCATTAATATGCTATTCGGGTTCCATGAGACCTGTCCTAGTAATCAGAAGCACCATGGCAGCTGTGGACTAAGTGACCATTATGGCGCACTGCTCGTGTCCCTGTTAGCTTGATATCTTCCGTGAAGGCAACGGCACGTTCTAGCAAGAAAACCGCCGTGTCACAAGAACATAATCATTGTGCAGTGGGTTTAGGAGCATCGTAATGAGTTCGCGCCGATGTTTTGGCTCTAAAATTCCCCTGATCTGACCCCCAGGGGCACATCTGGCTCGGTATGAGGCGCCAGCTCCATGCGAACAAATCACATGTGTGGATGGCTGGTACCACATGTCTCAGAAAATCGGTGAAAGATCTGTCGAATCTACGCAACGCAGAGTCGCAGTTTCATTGCTTTCCAAAAGTGATCATCACTATTATTAGCAGCTCGTCGTACTGTTTATCTCATAAGGGTATCGTTTTGTTGTTTTGATATCTGATACGTGTATGGTTTCGTTATTGTTTTGATTTTGGTATCTCATAACTGTATGTTGTTGTTGTTATTGTCCTTACGACGTTCATTTCGACTTTGGATCACCTCACGCTAGGTTACCTGTGCAAGTCCTGTCATCTCTGCTTCAATGCATCCTACATACATTTCAAACTGCACACTACTGCCAAGCCTCCGTAACCTCCTCCAGTTTCCATCCTACTATACACCCTCCGTTAGCAAATTGACAATTTCTCGGTGCTTCAGCATGTGTCCTATCGACCGATACCTTCCTTCAGTCAACTTGTGCCATAAATTTCTTTGTTTCCACATTTCGATTCCGTATGTCCTCAATAATTATCCGACATATACATTTAGTCGTAAGTACTATCCTGCTGCCCCACATTTCAAAAGCTTCTTCTTGTCGGACCCCTTTATCCTCCACGTTTCATGTCAATATAAGGCTACCCTCCGAACATCTCCAGACCTTCTTTTAAGTCAGCGACTCAGTCTTTTCTCATCTCGCGTAAGTTTGCAACGAGGTACTGTCCATTCGACTGGGTACCTACACACGATTTCTGCCCCATCCATTTCATTTACGTTACTGTTACAGTTACATCTTGTTCCCTCTGTTCTGAGTCTTTTCTCAGTTTTACTGTGAGTCGTAATCAGTCCCGTCTCGTAACTCTCCAACGCTATCTGAGCGAACCTCGAGTTTTGAATGGATTTTGTACGAAGCAATGAAACAAAAAAAGAAAACATGCCCAATATAGAAAAAACAAAATTTCCAAAATCGGCTATGTTTTACTGAAACTCGAAACTTAGTTCGGAATTCAGTGCGAGATGCTTTTAATAGCTTCCACAATGAGAAGCTGTCTCCAAATGTGATAGGAATTCCAAATATATATTGGTCGCTTGTAAAGTACACCAGCGGCAAGACAATCAATTCCTTCACTGCATGATACAAATCGTAATATCACCGATGATAGCCCCACTGAAGCGGAAACTCCTTCACCAAAGAAGATGAAGTAATTATTCTGGAACTTTAATCAAGGAGTTGTAACATCAGTAACTTAGAAGTACGTAGATAGCCTTTGTGCAGCGAAGCTTAATAAAGGCAAGCTTTCTGGTCCAGAAACCACTTAGGTTGTTTTCAAAGTATACCAATGCAGTAACCCCATACTTAGCACTCGTTTACAGCCGCTCGCTCAATGAAAGATCCGTACCAAAACACTGGAAAGTAGCACAGTACACACTAATACTCAAGAAAGAAAATGGGAGTAATCCAATGAATTTCAGATCCATATCACTAACGTCGATTTGCAGTAGCATTTTAGAACATATTATGGTTTCTAATTACGTCGGAAGTAACAGTGTATTGACACACAGTTAACACGAAATCAGAAAATAACGTTGTTGTGAAACAAAACTATTTATTCAACACGGGATCTAAAACTGATACCATATTTCTATATTTCCACAAGGCTTCTGTCACCGCTCTGCACAGAAGAGATCTAATGAAATGCGTGAGTACGGAGTATCGCCCCAGTTGTACGACTGGGTTCGTAACCGAAGAAAAATCATTGAGTAAAAGAAAGGTGATAACAGACATTCCCCAAGGAAGTGTTATACGCCCTCTCTTATTCTTCTTCTTTTGCTTGCGCCCATGTCCCGCAGTTTTCGCAAGGTTGACTTTGTTACAATCGGATTTGGCAGGCTAATTTGAAGGGATGGATGGATGCCCTTCCTGCCGCCACCCCATACCCTCCGAAACGGAATCAGTGTATCCCAGCAGTCTGCGTCTAGTGTAAATCATGAAATACTGCGAACCTGTTTCTGATGTCTGCGCGTCGTGTAACTGAGGCGGGACATGGGGACAGCCTGGTATTCACTTAGTGGGATGTGGAAAACTGCCTAAAATCCACAACCAGGCTAGCCAGTACACCGGTCTTAGTCGTTAATCTGCCGGGTGAGTTCTATCCGGAGCCGGCCCGCCTACGTGAGTCTAGGAAGCAATGCATTAGTGCTCACGGCTAACCTGTTGGGTCTGGCCCTCTCCTATTCCTAATCTACATTAATGATTTAGGAGACAATGTCAGCAACCCTCTTAGATTATTTACAGGCGATGCTGTCAATTATCGTTTAGTAGTCATCAGAATATCCAAACTAACTGCATAAAGACTTAGAGAATATATTTGAATGGTGCGAAAATGGCAATTGTTTCTCAGTATGGAAAGTGTGAAGTCACACACGAGCACAGAAAGAATTCCGTTGAATTTCGATTACAGCACAAACCACACAAAAATAAAGGCTGCAAATTCGAATAAATACCTAAGTATTACAATAACGAATAACTTAAGCTGGAACAGCGACACATACTGTTGTGGGTAAAGCCGACCAAAGACTGCGATTTATTGGCAGAACACGTCAAATATTCTCACACTACACACGTCCGTCCTCAGCTAGAGTACTGCTGTGCAGTATGTAACTCTTACCAGATAAGTATGACAGAGGACAATGAAAAAGTTGAAAGAAGGGAAGCTCATTTCGTATTATCTTGAAATAGGCGAGAGCACGGATTTGATAAGTGAATTGGGATGTCAATCATTAAAGCAAAGGTGCTGTTCCTGATGGCGAGATCATTTCACGAAATTTCAATCACCATCTATCTCCTCTGAATGTGAAAATATTTTACTGTAGGCAACATACAGAAAATGATGATCGTAACCAAAAAGGAGAAATGAGGTCTTGTAAAGGAAGATTTAAGTGTTCATCTTTTCCACAAGCTGTTAGAGAGTCGAATGGTAGTAGAAACAGTATATAAGGGGCTGGAAGAACCATCTGCCAAACAATGAAGTGTGAATCGCAGAGTAGTATATTCCTTTTAACCCTAGTAATGCCGTGGGGTCTACAATGACCCCAGGCCGTAATTTTCTGTAAAATATACCTTATTTCCTACTCCTAAAAATATGAAAAATTCAGACTTTTCCTGAATTAAGTAATGGGTTTGTAATATATTAATATAACTTTTTGAAAATATTTAGTTTTGCAGAAAATCAAGAGAGAACTATTGAATACCATTGATGTTAAATGCGACCCCATTTCTCTCTTGCGGTATTATTACCCAATAATGCTGTATTGAATCCGTAACTGTAGCTTTATTTCCTTTGTTTTATTCTTGTAAATATTGTTGTAACGTCTGATTGTTGCCAATACTTTATAAGCCGACAGTTATTTGTTCCATACATGTGCATTTAGTGAAAAATGTTTCGTCACCTTACTGAAGAAGTAGTGCTTGAAATATTACTGCACGATAATCCTCTATCTGGAGAATCAAATAGTGATATCAGCGACATAGTTTCTGATGTCTTATGCAGCGTTGGAGAAATTGAAGTCTTAGAAGAGAATATTCCTCAATCAGACGGAAGTTCAGAAGAAGATTTGGACAGCACAGATGTCCAGTCTGAACAGGAAGTAGCACATATTTCTGACTGTTATATATAAGTACACAATGTATTTTTGTAAATGTGCGTTAGGATGAAGAGCCAAGATATACCCTTTGTATTTTATATTTTTTTTATATTGTGTAGGTCTAGAAACAAAGAATTGAGGCAGAAACACGAGTTGAGAAGAGCTTGTGGAAGAGAAGAGAGATGGAACATAATGCGAGTGAAGCCAGGTCCAATAAAATTCGCAGTGAAAAATGTAGACTCCATAGAATCATCTTTCCAAATGTTTCTTATGAGAAACATTGTTGATGTGGACTAACAAAGAGGGTAGTCTTGTTTACGGTAGTAAATGGAAACCAGTAGATGACATTGAACTGAAGTGCTTTATCGGTGTCTTGATCCTAGCAGGTGCTTAGAAGGCCCATGATGAAGCACTTACAAATCTGTGAAACAATGTGGATGTTGGACCCATTTTTAGTGAAGCAATGGCTAGAAATCGCTTTACGCAAATTTCAAGGTGCATCCGATTTGGTGACGCAGATGTCAGATGTCACAACCGTGCTCCTGACAAGCTGGCTCCCATTATTTGAAATGTGGGTACAAACATTGCAAGAAGCATATGTTCCTCACAGCAACATGACAATTGATGAACAACTTGTGGCATTGTGTCCATTTAGGCAATACATTCCTTCAAAACCAGGAAAATATGGGTTGAAATCATGGGCTGTATCTGATAGCGTAATCTCCAAGTTTACACTGGTAGACAAGTCAATGAATCACGTGAAGTTGGTCAAAGCAAGAGAGTTGCTTTAAATATGGTGAAAGGCTTAGAAAACGGTGGCAGAAATGTAACAACTGACAATTTTTTCCCTAGCCTTAGCTTAGGAACACTCTTAGGAACAATTAGACAAAATAAGTGAACTACCACAAGCTTTCACACAGACCAAAGGTCGAGATAAATATTCATCTATTTTTGGAGTCCAAGAACATGCTTCAATTGTTTCATATTGTCTGAAAAAGGGAAAAGTTGTAACTTTGCTCAGTACAATGCATTCAAGGAAGGAAGTGCAAGATCATGAAGAAAGCAAGCCAGTTCAGTTTCTAGATTATAACAAAACACAATCAGGAGTAGACAGCATGGACAAGCTGGATAGAATGTAGACTACAATGAGGATAAGCAGAAGGTGGCCAATGGCATTATTTTACAACATGATTGATATCAGTGTACTGAATGCATTTATCATGTGGCTACATCTTACACCAGACTGGGCAGAAAGGACCAACTACAAGAGACGGCATTTCTCATAGAATTAGGTATGCAGCCAGACAAAAGAATTTCCCCAGTACTTCCATCAACAGTACAGACAAAAAAAGAGGAAGGTGTCCATTTTGTAAAAGGTCTGAGGATAGAAAATTCATCGATAAATGTACAAAATGTGGATGTTCTGTGTGTAAAACCCACACTGCAATTTATTGCTGCAGGTAGAATCCGCCATAAATGTCGATTCGAAAGTTAATCCAAAATTTTTGTAGTTTCATGAGAATCGTTTGTAAATTTTATGGAAATATATAAATAAAAAAATATGCATTTCAATTTAATGTAATGTCACTGAAATCATGTTTCCGATTCTGGAAAACATAAGGAAGGTGATTTGAATCTACCATTATTAAAACTATCCTTAATAAAAAATAAATTTCGTTGGGGTCACTAAAGACCCCAATGGTACTCAGTGTAACAAAAAATACTCGGTATTAGAAGGGTTAATAATGTGTGTTTGGAATATTGTGATCAGTTGTCTTTATTTCTGATGTCCATGCATATAACATGTTTTCTACTTCGGAGTAACACAACCCTGTCGCCAGACTCAAGGATGGAATACAGCAAGTAAATCAAATGGCGTAACTAAGAAGCTCTATTGTGCAAACCAACTTTAGAAGTACGTAAGTAAAGAAGACTTGTCTTTGCTCCACTTCAAGGTCGACTGATTAGAATAATTGTATGGACCTCTGAGAACATTCACGGATCCATGGGGCCGGGGGGGGGGGGGGGGGGGGAGGGAGAAAGATTACTTTTTCACGGATGGTGAATGTCTCTCCCTCACTCCTCCTAACCCACCGAAAGATTACTTGCCATTTCGCAGTTTTAATTTACTACAGATAGCTACAATTTTATTAGTAAATATAATGAAACATACGAAATGGTTTAACGTAAAAATAGTTTAGTTACAATATACTTTATCACATGTTAACGTTTTTCTTTCCTTTCTCAGACGTTATGTCTGGTTAAAAATGGAAAGTGACGTGGACCTTGATCAAGCGTGACTTCCTTTTAAGTGTACAGTATATGTTACACTGCATTTAGGAACTTTCAGGTAATTGAACATGTATCAATAATGACAGATTTCTGTAGCTGTATATATATGTTTGGATGTAGCTGTATTGCGGTGGTTCTGGTAGCTATTGTGTGGTATGACTCCTGTAGTTGATAGTATATTTGATATAATGTCGACTTTATCCTGATGCCACATGTCCTTGACTTCCTCAGCCTGCTGGATGTATTTTTCAATTTTTTCTCCTGGTTTCTTCTGTGTATTTGTTGTATTAGGTATGGATATTTAGATTAGTTGTATTAATTTCTTCTTTTTATTGGTGAGTATTAAGTCAGATTTGTTATTGTCGTGTTGTTTTATCTGTTATAATGGTTCTGTTCCAGTAGAATTTGTATTCATCATTCTCCAGTACATTTTGTGGTGCATACATGTATGTGGGAACATGTTGTTTTATTAGTTTATGATGTATGGCAAGTTGTTGATGTATTATGTTTGATACATTGTCATGTCTCCTGCTGTATTCTGTACTTCCTAGTATTGTACATTCGCTTGTGATGTGATCTACTGTTTCTATTTGTTGTTTGCAAAGTCTGCATTTATCTGTTGTGGTGTTGGGATCTTTAATAGTATGCCTGTTGTAATATCTGGTGTTTATTGTTTGATCCTGTATTTCAATCATGAATCCTTCCATGTCACTGTATATACTGCCTTTTCTTAGCCATGTGTTGAGTGCGTCTTGATCGATGTGTGGCTGTGTTATATGATATGGGTGCTTGCCATGTAGTGTTTTCTTTTTCCAATTTACTTTCTTTGTATCTGTTGATGTTATGTGATATAATGGGTTGTAGAAGTGGTTATGAAATTGCAATGGTCTAGCCGATGTATTTATTTGAGCGATTGCTTTGTGTATTTTGCTAGTTTCTGCTCGTTCTATGAAGAATTTTCTTATATTGTCTACCTGTCCGCAATGTAGGTTTTTTATGTCGATAAATCCCCTTCCTCCTTCCTTTCTGCTTCTTCTAGTTCTGTGTTACTCCATTTCACTACCCCAAATGAATAGGTCAATATTGGTATACCTTAAGTTTTTATAGCTTTGTCTTGTTTCTTGCTGTCAATTCTGTTTTCAGTATTTTTGTTAGTCTTTGTCTATACTTTACTTTTAGTTTTTCTTTAATATTTCTATTATCTATTCATATTTCTTGCCTGTATCATATATATTTATAGGTATGTTTTTTCCATCGCTTCTATGCAGTCGCTGTGGTTATCCAATAAGTAATCTTCTTGTTTCGTGTGTTTTCCCTTGACTATGCTATTTTTCTTACATTTGTCTGTCCTGAAAGCCATATTTATATCATTTCTGATTACTTTTGTTATCGTTAGTAATTGGCTGAGTTGTTGATTTGTTGCTGCCTTTAGTTTTAGGTCATCCATGTATAACAAGTGTGTGATTTTGTGTTGGTATTTTCCAGTAATATTATACTAATAATTTCTATTATTTAGCATGTTGGATAGTGGGTTCAGAGCAAGGCAGAACCAGAAAAGACTTAATGAGTCTCCATGGTGTATTCCATGCTTAATCTGTATTGCCTGTGACGTTATATTATTTGAATTTGTTTGGATATGAAGTGTGGTTTTCCAATTTTTCATTACTATGGTTAGGAACTGTATCAGTTTAGGATCTGCTCTGTATATTTCCATTATCTGTAGTAACCATAAGTGGGGTACGCTATCAAAAGCTTTTTGGTAATCAATGACTGCGTAATGTAGCGACCTTTGTTTAGTTTTAGCTAGATATGTCACTTCTGCATCTATTATCTCTTGCTCTTTACATCCTCGTGCTCCTTTGCAGCAGCCTTTTTGTTATTCATTTATAATTTATTCTGTGTTGTATGTGTCATTAATTTCTGTGTAATGACTGAAGTTAATATTTTGTATATTTTTGGTAGGCATGTTATGGGGCGATATTTTGCTGTGTTTGCTGTGTCTGCTTGATATTTAGGTTTCAGATAAGTTATTCCTTGTGTAAGTGTATCAGGGACTGTGTATTGGTCTGCAATGTAACTGTTAAATAATTTAGTTAGATGTGAATGTGTTGGGTGACCTTCTTTAGGCAGAAATTTGTTATTTTATCTTTTCCAGGGGCTTTCCAATTGTGTGTAGTATTGATTGCTTTGGTGACTTCATGTTGCAAAATTATCACTTCAGGCAATTGTGGTATCATCTTGTATGTGTCTATTTCTGCTTGTATCCACCGTGCATGTCTGTTATGTTATGCCGGGTTTGACCATATGTTGCTCCAGAAGTGTTCCATGTCTGTTATATTTGGGGGACTGTCTATTTTAATGTGTGTGTTATCTACTGTCTGATAAAATTTCTTTTGGTTTGTGTTGAATGTTTGGTTTTGTTTCCTACTATTTTCACGTTTTTTGTATCTTCTAAGTCGTTTGGCCAATGCTTGTAATTTCTGCTTCTTTTCATCTAATTGCTCTATCGCTTGTTTACATAACCTTTTTCGTTTTTTGTCTGATATTTTATTTCTTATAAATTGTGTTAGATGTCCGATGGATTTTCTCTGTATTTCTATTCTGATCTGTAGCCTGTGTTGCCATGCTGGTTTTGTGGGTTTCTTCTGTGTGTTGGTTGGTTCTGATCTCTGCCTAGTGTGTATATTTAATGTAGTGAGTGCTCCTATATAAACCAGTAGTTGTAACTCTTCCATAGTTGTATTTTCATTTATTTTGTTGTTTGATTGTGTTGATAGTTGTTATTGTTGTTTCGGCTTATGGGTTATTTGGGGGTCTGTGCAAGAACTGTCTAATATCTGTATTTGTACTTTGTGTTCTATATATGTCAACTGAAATTTTTCTTCTATATATAACATGTGTGTCTCTTCGTGTTCTATTTGTACTTGTCCTGTTGGCTGTCTTAAGATTTCGTTTTCCTCTGTTTAATTGATGCGTGTTCTTTATTTGTTTGCTCTGGGATGTTTGAGTCCGTTACTGTATTTTCTTCCTCTACTGATTGCGCATTATTTTGTTCCAGTATTTGTTGTACATGTTGTTAGATGTTTTCTAATTATGACTGGGGTATTCTGTTATTTTTGATTATTACACAGATCTGATCAGCTAGTCGTCGTTCTGTTAAAAATTTTAATTCTGGGTATCTGGTAATGTTGCGTATACTTATGATCTGTATCCAGTTGTGTCGGTTCCTAACTTTGTTGCTTGGTAATAACAGTACATGAGATGTAGGTTAACTTCATCTGCCCATCTCATCCTCTGTCTTTGTTTTCCTTCTAGAGCTGTAGCAGGAAGCATATCCTGCAAAACACCTCTATTTGGATTTAAATCATTTTCCGTGTGGCTAGCAGTATCGTTACCATTGTGGATGGGCATGGTGTTCAAGTATCGTCCCCAACAATGACAGCTCTTGTCCAAGGCTTCATTAGTTCTGTCCTGAACCAACTAATCACACTAAAACGGGGGTTAGCCCTATTAGTGGTTTGTTCTTTTCGTCGCCTTTTACGACTGGCAGAACATACCGTAGGCCTAATCTTTTCCTGGGCCTCAACGGGTTAGTTATTATTATTTGTTTAATTTTGTGCCTAGTACACCACTTTGGCTTAACATTCAAAAATAGCTTATCAGAGAAATAGAGTAGTAGAAAAGCATATGTTTGAAAATTTGCGATGTGACAAATTAAATGAACATTTTCAAGCACATCTCATTCTGTTCTCTTTTAAAAGAATTTTCGACCTTAGTAAACGAACCTATGAAGCTGAGCGCACAACCACTTTTCAGCTTCACAGCATCCATCCAACCAATCAGCCACTTACCTCCTGGCCTCAAAGCCAATGAAACTTGCCTGTAAGGTGTAATTGGTCGGGAGAGACATTCAGTGGTTTTTCGGTAGTCTCCTGAAACTGTCGACTTGCATATCAACGAAGATGAGATCAAATGACGTGGAAACACAGACATCCAGTCCAGGATTGGAGAAAATCTCGGAGCAGGCCAGGAATCAAATCCGGTACCCTGCGATCTACAAGGAGCTTTGCTGGTCGCTAGACCACGAGTACTCGGCATCTGTTATGACCACATTCATCTTCGCATACTGAAAACCCCATACTGCAATATGTGACATTTACAACTTTTTCTCGCAGTTTTGTACCTATTGGATTGTCCAGATTTAATTTTCTGTAATTTAAATTTTATGCTTTCTGTACAAGCCTAATAAAACTTGTGGTCTATAATCTATAATTAGGAATTCATATCTTTTTGCTAACGTAATCTGTGCCTTCTTTACTCCTTCTTATGATATGATACCTACTGTTCCTTAAAACACTTGTTCTTTAATTTTTACACTCATTACGTACTAAACATTCTGAGAACGGTAATTTAACATGCTTGTCTCTAATAGTATCAACTATTACTCTTATGTTCTCCCAGGGGAAAATCTGTAGTTGTAATTCCACACAGTTTAGTATTAACAATAAGGACTCAATGTAACATCTGCATTCAAATGTGTTTCTCGTATAGTGACGTCTGCTTGCATTACAATTCTGTTCATTATCAGTCCCTTTCCCAATAAATTGCTCCACACTAATTCACTATCTGTTTTACTTGTTTCGTGTATAGCACATGTGATGACTCCATTTGAAACTGTCTGCCAATGTCATGAGCAAATTTTTCTTGTGCTTGTAACAGCTGTTAGAAATGTTTTTGTTTCTTGCTAGTCTGGTGTCACCAGACATTGGTCCAGTAACATGAATACTGTTTCATAATAAACACAAAATAGGCGAACAAAGACAGTTTATTTGTATTATGTCTTCATGCTCGTCGTCAAGTATGGGGTGCCTAGGAATCCTTCGTACTCGGTTCGCTAAACAAACATTTAGACAAATTGTATTAATGTGTTCTATTACAAAAAGAAAGGAGACAATACTTAACTTTTGCAACTATACAGATGTGTCACAAGCAAAGGGTCACTTACAGAATAATCAAGCTTCTTTAGTATTAAAAAATTCTAAATCTATGCTACATAGTACAAACAAAATAACTCGTGCTCACGCTGCTACACAAGTGCCTAATCCTGAAGCCGCTATTCAACTGGACCGCGTAGGTGTCAGCGCTTTTGTCCTCTCCACATAGGGGCCCGCTACTGTCGCGTTGTCATCCTGGAGAGGGGTCGGTCAATGTGCGATTGGCTGATTCCTTGCACAACCATCTCTTCTCTAACAGGACTGGCATGTCGGAGATTGACTTTACTCCGTAATAGCTAGCTTACCAAATTTAAGTGTGAAACTATGCCACGAAAAAGTGAAGGAACATTACATTAATATGATACTGATTAGACATACGATGCAATAAATAACAGTAATTGTGTCTTTTTTTGTGGTTGCATGTAAGGTCTAAAGAAATATTTTATTTTTGGTGGGGCGTAATTAAGGAGAAGTTTCATAATTTTTACTGTTCGAATTATCATTTCAGTAAACAGTGTAGGAAGAATAGGCACAGAGAGACCTTATCCACCAGAACGTTTGTGAATTAACGATTAGCATTCCACTGTATAAGAGTCGTAAATTTTAGAACAAATTGCTGTGTTGTTTTACCAAGAAGATAGACAGCCAACAGAAACAAAAGTCCAAGGAGTTTCTAACACTCTTGATTACAGTTCACGTCCGATACTGTGCCAGGACTAAAATGTCCACAGTTGGTAAACTTCCTGACAGTGGGCATTTAACTTTCTTTAGTGGATAACAATCGTGCTACCTTTTTTGATTAAATGCTTCCTATTGATAATAAATGATGAGGCCCAGAATACTTATTTACTCATTTAATTAGTTAATTCTAGAATTGAACAACCAAGTACAACGGGTAATACAATGGGCTGGCAAGCCACCAAACGAGGTAGTATTTGCACCACTGCCTGACACAATAAATAACCACATCGATTTATAATTTAGATATTGATTGATTAATATTATTTCAGGGGATAAATCTCTTCAGGATTGTATTATTAGATAAGGTCAGGTGATTGAAAATACCAGTGTGAAGACTGATGTAGATTTTCTTAAGTTATACAATTTATTGTGGCACTTGTCCCAAATTCAGGGGAGAACAAAGTAGTTATATGGCATGTGCTGAGGGCCCTCTGTATGTAAAAATAAGTGATTTCGTACGTTATTATGAAATGAACTGGGAAAAAATTGTGTTGCTTCCGGGATTTAATTGGTAACCACATGTAAGTTCCATTTTGGTGCCAACCATACACTGGCTAATTTCTAATGTTTCTAGGAATGACCCACACAACGTGACCACTGGAACGCTGAATAGCTTTGGCGGGAACAATCATTGCCTAATTTCAGCATGAAATTGGGAAAGAGGGGGTGAAGCAGACAAAAACATACTAGATAATATACAAATAAATAATCAGTGTATCCTAGTAAATCCTTCACACGGTTACCTGTTTAGTCTACTTGAAATTCTACGAGATCAGTCTGCAGCGACCACGCAGCCAGTTCCTCGTCAGTGATTGGAAGTCAATGTCAGAGATACATACTCTCCATATGGGATAGATCTTGGATTAACAGCAAAATTTCACAAGTAAGACACACAAAAAAACTTGTTCTGAAATTGGACAAGAACCTCCTCTGTTGTGCCATCAACATGTGAATGATTGGAAGTCAGTGACACCATTACTCATTATGTTGCATCCTTGTTGCATTAACAGCAACACTTCACACTCATCACACGCAGATCGTGTCATCAACCTCTTAACTAACTTAGGAAGCATATAATTCTTTCTCTGTAAATTAACATTCACGGTGGATCGTGTATACAATGACCAGCAGAGAAAGACAAATAAAATTAAATGATTTTACACACACGAATGTTTAGTTAATTCACACTCTTCACTGGGTTGTAATGCTAACTTGAAACCAACACATGAAGATGCCTATTCTTTGTTTTCATAATTGATAGAGAACCTTAATTACCTTGAAACGAAATAAGCGAGTGGAACAACCAGTCCTACCTCAATACAAAAGTCGAAATTTAAGGTCATTATAAATCCTTTCAGATCTCTGTAGGCAAACTCAAAACAGGTAGGCTCAAACTATGTATGTTGCCCAATGTTTCACAAATACTTATTTTATTTACTAGGTAACAAGATGAAAGTTCACATTCGAAATTAGGAAAATCTGAATGCGTTATCACAGACTTGCTACAAACTCACACACTATCTGACCAAAAGTAACAAAACACCTGTTAGTGGACATTAATATAGTGTGTCTATCTTTCGGCTTTATTACTGCTCCATTTTAATCAAGTGTCTGAATTTCTGTCAAGAAATTGCTACCCATTCTCCATCTACATCTACATCTACATGACTACTCTGCAATTCACATTTAAGTGCTTGGCAGAGGGTTCATCGAACCACAATCATACTATCTCTCTACTATTCCACTCCCGAACAGCGAGCGGGAAAAACGAACACCTAAACCTTTCTGTTCGAGCTCTGATTTCTCTTATTTTATTTTGATGATCATTCCTACCTATGTAGGTTGGGCTCAACAAAATATTTTCGCATTCGCAAGAGAAAGTTGGTGACTGAAATTTCGTGAAAAGGTCTCGCCGCGACGAAAAACGTCTATGCTGTAATGACTTCCATCCCAACTCGTGTATCATATCTGCCACACTCTCTCCCCTATAACGCGATAATACAAAACGAGCTGCCCTTCTTTGCACCCTCTCGATGTCCTCAGTCAATCCCACCTGGTAAGGATCCCACACCGCGCAGCAATATTCTAACAGAGGACGAACGAGTGTAGTGTAAGCTGTCTCTTTAGTGGACTTGTTGCATCTTCTAAGTGTCCTGCCAATGAAACGCAACCTTTGGCTCGCCTTCCCGACAATATTATCTATGTGGTCCTTCCAACTGAAGTTGTTTGTAATTTTAACACCCAGGTACTTAGTTGAATTGACAGCCTTGAGAATTGTACTATTTATCAAGTATTCGAATTCCAACGGATTTCTTTTGGAACTCATGTGGATCATCTCACACTTTTCGTTATTTAGCGTCAACTGCCACCTGACACACCATACAGCAATCTTTTCTAAATCGCTTTGCAGCTGATACTGGTCTTCGGATGACCTTACTAGACGGTAAATTACAGCATCATCTGCGAACAACCTAAGAGAACTGCTCAGATTGTCACCCAGGTCATTTATATAGATCAGGAACAGTAGAGATCCCAGGACGCTTCCCTGGGGAACACCTGATATCACTTCAGTTTTACTCGATGATTTGCCGTCTATTACTACGAACTGCGACCTTCCTGACAGGAAATCACGAATCCAGTCGCACAACTGAGACGATACCCCATAGCTCCGCAGCTTGATTAGAAGTCGCTTGTGAGGAACGGTGTCAAAAGCTTTCCGGAAATCTAGAAATACGGAATCAACTTGAGATCCCCTGTCGATAGCGGCCATTACTTCGTGCGAATAAAGAGCTAGCTGCGTTGCACAAGAGCGATGTTTTCTGAAGCCATGCTGATTACGTGTCAATAGATCGTTCCCTTCGAGGTGATTCATAATGTTTGAATACAGTATATGCTCCAAAACCCTACTGCAAACCGACGTCAATGATATAGGTCTGTAGTTAAATGGATTACTCCTACTACCCTTCTTGAACACTGGTGCGACCTGCGCAATTTTCCAATCTGTAGGTACAGATCTATCGGTGAGCGAGCGGTTGTATATGAGTGCTAAGTAGGGAGCTATAGTATCAGCGTAATCTGAAAGGAACCTAATCGGTATACAATCTGGACCTGAAGACTTACCCGTATCAAGCGATTTGAGTTGCTTCGCAACCCCTAAGGTATCTACTTCTAAGAAACTCATGCTAGCAGATGTTCGTGTTTCAAATTCTGGAATATTCCATTCGTCTTCCCTGGTGAAGGAATTTCGGAAAACTGCGTTCAATAACTCCGCTTTAGCGGCGCAGTCGTCGATAACAGTACCATCGGCACTGCGCAGCGAAGGTATTGACTGCGTCTTGCCGCTTGTGTACTTTACATACGACCAGAATTTCTTCGGATTTTCTACCAAATTTCGAGACAATGTTTCGTTGTGGAACCTATTAAAGGCATCTCGCATCGAAGTACGTGCCAAATTTCGCGCGTCTGTAAATTTTAGCCCATCTTCAGGATTTCGCGTTCTTCTGTACTTCGCATGCTTTTTCCGTTGCCTCTGCAACAGCGTTCGGACCTTTTTTGTGTACCACGGGGGATCCGTTCCATCTCTTACTAATTTATGAGGTATGAATATCTCAATTGCTGTTGCTACTATATCTTTGAATTTGAGCTACATCTCGTCTACATTCGCATTGTCAGTTCGGAAGGAATGGAAATTGTCTTTTAGGAAGGCTTCTAGTGGCCCTTTATCCGCTTTTTTAAATAAAATTGTTTTGCGTTTGTTTCTGATGGATTTGGAAGAAATGGTATTGAGCCTAGCTACAATGACCTTGTGATCACTAATCCCTGTATCAGTCATGATGCTCTCTATCAGCTCTGGATTGTTTGTGGCCAAGAGGTTAAGTGTGTTTTCGCAACCATTTACAATTCGCGTGGGTTCGTGGACTAACTGCTCTAAATAATTTTCGGAGAATGCATTCAGGACAATCTCGGAAGACGTTTTGTGCCTACCACCGGTTTTGAACAAGTATTTTTGCCAACATACCGAGGGTAGGTTGAAGTCCCCACCAACTATAACCGTATGAGTGGGGTATTTATTTGTTACGAGACTCAAGAGTCGAAAGCAGAGAAACTATGGGTATGGAACGAAGTCGACTTTCTAACTCTTCCCAAAGGTGTTCCATGGGCTTCAGCTCGGGGCTCTGGCATACCAAGACATTTCAAGAATGTTCTTCTGCACAAATCATTGCTTCACTGATGCTGCTTTATGACAGAGTGCGTTGTCGGACTGAAGAAACAATAAACGTATCCGAATTGCTCGTACACTACACACAGTACACAACGCTGAAAATGGATTGATACCCTTCCAGATTTAGTGTTTTGTTAAACATCTTCAACATAGTTACGACACAGAATAGTAAGGGATTGAAAATTAGAAAATTTTATTAAAACTCATTCAGCTTCCTACAAGCAAAACGTTGTCACACCAGAGGCAGAGACAGAACCAGGAAATAAGCGGTATGTCGCAAGTGGGTCACGCCTCAGCACATTACAACAGTGCACCGTGGGAGGGAGGATGAGCTCAGCAGAAAACAGCAATGGATGGAAACCAACTGAAGCGTGGCAAGCCTATTCGCTAGCTCGTAAGAGATGTCGAAGGAAACTGTTCCTGTGTCATAAAAACCAATATCAGTGAAGCAGCAACGTAGTTAGGATCCTGTTAATCCCATGTAGCTCAAAAGGAAGGACACATTAGCTCCATTTAAATACTCGATCTCTTCAGCTGTCAAGGAGCTCAGCACTGGGATCTATGGCGTTCACTGTAATAGCACTCGATTCCATGATTAGTATACTGTTACGAATCTATGTGCTAGATACTCCAGGATACTCTATGAACCAGACAAAGATGTAACTGAGAGGATGGTCATGTCTCATGAACCTCGTACTGTTAGACGCGTACCATTCGTGGCGAAGAAGGTGACTTCCGACAACACCACATCACGGAGTGCTGGCAGCACCGAACTTCAGCGCGGAAACTGGCAGCAGGGTCCGGTGAGGCCCACGTTGCTGTTCAACACTTAGGCGCCTCTGGTTGCTTAAAGCCACCTGGCCCGTAGGATGGAGATCGATCGACCACGCGACTCCCGACAATACCACATAGTGGATGGATCATCGACGGTCGAGTGTCAGCACAGAATTCGGAGTGAAACAGAGCACACTCCAGCACAAGAGGCCATTAGTGCTGGACCATAGCCACACCGGTAGCACGCCGTGGCGCGGCTTCACTCACTCTTCGCCTGGGCCTGCAGACGAGCTTAGTCGACAGCCGTCAGCGCGAATCCAACACTCAGTTGAATGATACACCGACTACAAGACCAGTGTGGAAAAATACGACTGTAGACATGGTTAATTAATAATTGAACTTCGACAATATTTTACTACCATCAGAGACGCTTCACAGGCTCCCCACTGGTATCCCAACTACATGCAGAAGTGTCACCTCTATACCACGAAATATACTCCCAAACCATAACACCACATCTTCCGTACTTCTCTGTTGCAAATACATATATTTTCCAGGCATTTTCTCCAGGCATTAGCCAAACCAGAAACCTTCCATTGGATTGCCACAAGTAACGGCATGATTCACCAACCCCATATCACTGTCCAATGGCGTCGCTGTTCACTTCACCTCAAGCGCCACTTATCGCTGACTACAGAAATACGAGGACTATGGGAATCTTCTCAATCACTGCAACCCATTCTTCTTAACTGTCTGCGCACAAACTTTGTGTTAACTGGGCTGCAGGTAGTACACCGTAACTCACAAGTGATTTCTCCACTGATTTTCTTCGATTTTTAGACCCAAACTTCCCTATGTTTAACGGTACCTTCTGTCAGTAGATGTCTTTCTTCACTTTTCTACTTCACTTTTATGTTACTGAACCGTAAATTTAGGTTTTCAAAACTTTCTCTTAAAGAATTTACTTAGTTAGCGATTCATCAAGAACATTAACACACTATGTGAGCGTGGAAGTAGTTCTCAAAGAGTAATTGATGGAAACAAATTAAATTTCAACCAATGGAAATTTTATTCATAAAAGCCTTTTCAAAAACAGATTTAAAATTTATGAGCAGAAAAGCACCCTCGAAATATCAATTTACAATTTAATAAATGCGAATTTCATTCCTAAAAGCTTTTTCAAAACATATTTAAAATTATAAGCAGAAAAGCACCGTCGAAATATCAAGTTACAATTATTAGGAGGCAGATTTTTTTTTCTTTTTTTTTCAGTAGGAGCTTTCGGGCTGAGAAGCTTACTCTCCCTTTCAACACGGCCGTAGTCATGACCACTCACAACGATCTCTGAAAAACTACGCTGGTGCAAATCTGCAACACACCAGATTACTTTAAACTAAACATTTTAACAACTCACACAAATACATTAACAATGCACCCGCAACAGGGATGGAAATGGTATAAACACAACACTAAGAACTTATTTTCCACCAAAAGTGCATTTTTAAAGGGTCTTACGGTGAAAGGGTGGCAAATTTATAAAAATGACTATTTAAATAAAATCCATGAAATTCAGACTTACATAAAATGTACAACATGCTCTACATAACACATTTACCGCCTCACAAGATGATAGGCAAGACAAAAACATATTTCAGGAATTCGGTCCTTAGCTTAATTCTATAAGTTCGTTAACACCGAATCCGACAAACATGACAGAGACAGCAATTAACGTATGGCAGACCGACAGACAGTCAGACAGACCGACACTAACTGCCTAACAAATGCGAACGACAGACAGACGAGCAAGCTGGGGACGAGAGACTGACCAAGAAACAAGTCGAATTATACAAGTAAATGACACAACGTATCTCCAGTCACTTAACTTCTAATAAACAGCGATTTCTGGCGAAGACCTGGCGCTGCACCCCCGAAACGCTCTCCCGAACCGTCCGCTGCCAGCCGCTTCAACAGACGCAGGAAGGCGCGCCGATCTCCCGTCTCACGGCGTCACAGCTCGCGCCGGCCAGCCCGATGTCGTGGGTTGACTCCTGTTGCTCTCTTGTCGGCCGCGAAACCATTACGCCTCGCTATACGGCGCGGTCACTAGACTCAAGTGGCGAACTCACATGCGCCGACGCTCCAGGCGCAGAAATCATCTAGTGTGCTAGTGCGCGACCGACCAACCGATCGATCCAACCGCCAATGCCCCTTTCCTGAGCCAACTCGAGCAGATTGGCGGCCTAACACATACCAGCACTCCGGACGACAGACACTAACCGCCTCACCAATGCCAACGAGAGACGGACCCAGAGTAACTTCGCTGACCAACTAACCAGACTCGGTGACTCAGACTAACCAACTGTCGAGTTTTTTTTATTGATTTTCGTTTCCCCCGAAGGGGGTGAGCTGGCAGCAGCTTAGTATGCTGCTCTACAGCCTGCAGACTTTTTTTTAAAAAGACGGGAGAAGAAAATAAACAAGAAAAACAGGTGTTAAAACGTTGACTTAAAGTGTAAAATGGTGGAAAAATGCGGAAAGTTAAAACAGAAAGCAGAAGGGGTTGGCAATGTTAATAAAATACACAGGAGTCAGACAAGTAACATAGTAGACACACAATTAAAAAAAAACATGGCGACAGCCTGGTTTCTGTTCGCAAGAGATAAAAAATCACACCCAGCGACGGTATGATGGCCGTTCGCAACACTTCCCAAAAGACACACACGTAACACTCACTGTAAAATCACTCACTGTAAAACACTGCACGAAAATGGGGACACAAAGTTGACACTCCCGAGGCAAAGGCAGATGGGGGGGGGGGGGGGGCGGGGACCTGGAAGAAGGGGAAAACAAGGAGGGAGGAGAGGAAAAAAAGCGAAAAGGGGGGGGGGAACCAAGGAGGGAGAGGACTCATAAGGGGGGAGAAGGACAGGGCAGACGTGAGAGGGGATGAGAAGAGGCAGAGGAGGGAAATGCAAGTGGACTCGAGGGAGAGAAGGGGGCAGAGAGAGGGGAGGTGGGGAAAAAAAGAGGACGGAAGGGGGGGGGGAGACGGAGCTGGGAAAAGGGCAGAGGAAAGGAGGGGGAGTGAGGATCAGAGTTGATAAGAGGGATAAATGGAGGGACAGAGAGCATCATCCAGGAGGGGGAGTTGATGGAAGCCTCCTTGGGAAAGGAAATGAAGGGTGTAGAGATGGAGGGTAGGGGGGACAAAACAGTGAAGACGTGGCAGGGGGGGGGGGGGGGGGGAATCTGACGAGCTCATAGAGCCCCTTAAATACACGTGAACAGGCAACCTTTCACCTTTTCCAACAGAGTGAGGCACTAAAACTGCGATTGCCACAGCGGCGCCACCGCCAGAAACGGAGGGCGACTGCTTCACACTACGCGCTGCGGAGCGCTCTTTAAAACAGCAAATTTTACTACGGCTCAATCACCAACTGTTTTCAGAGGGGCTGAAATGTCCATGATGGATATGGAACTCAGGTGTTATCTGATGCCCACTTCCGAGGTAACTGAGCTGTGCTGCTGTTGCTGTTTCTCTGGTGACACCTCTTGTTCTATGTGTTGGTGAAATACGCAGTACTTTTTTTTTTAATTTGTGCTAAGTTCCTATGGGACCAAACTGCTGGGGTCGTCGGTTGCTAGACTTACACATTACTTAAACTTACATTAAGGACAACACAAACATCAATGTCCGAGGGAGGACTCTAACCTCAGACAGGGGAGAGCCACGCGAACCGTGACAAGGCGCCTCAGACCGCTCGGCTCCGCATTATATAAGGGTGACTGGATACTTATGATTGAACTGAATGATAACCAAAGCTTTCAAGCATTCCTTTGACGGATACACTATGTTACTGTAGAAATGCGTTGGTGCGAGGCAGTTCGTCTTCCTGCACTCACAAGCGACAGCGTGGGAGAGACGGATCAGCGGCCGGTGGCAGTCTGGCCCTCGGAGGATGGGCGCCAGAGACCGCAACACCGGATGGCTCTAAGACTGGAGCCGTGTCCGCCGGCAACTTGCAACCACAAAGCCAGCGCCCCTTCTGGCACTCTAGGCGGGGCGATAGAGTGCCGTCTAGTTCTGTTCCTCCAGGTTTCATGTCAGCTCGTCTGTTCTCCCGGGGGCCGGAGGAAGCGTCTGGATGAGCCCTAGTCAAATGCGGCACACTCAAAACAATCTCAATTAATGAAGCCAGGCAAGCCGAAGTGGCCATGCGGTTCTAGGCGCTGCAGTCTGGAACCGCGAGACCGCTAGGGTCGCAGGTTCGAATCCTGCCTCAGGCATGGATGTGTGTAATTTCCTTAGGTTGGTTAGGTTTCACTAGTTCTAAGTTCTAGGGGACTAATGACCTCAGAAGTTGAGTCCCATAGTGCACAGACCCATTTGAAGCTAGGAAGAGGTATTCTCTGACGTGCAGGAACTAGCAACAAGGGTGTTGACTATTTTCTCACGGATTTTAGCCGCACCCGTAGTGTAGAACGCTAACAGATGGTAGAAAAGTATAGTTGTGTGATGTTCGATTCTCAGACAGTCGGTTCGAATCTAGATGACTACGGAATAACGTACAACCACCATTATTTCCGTCAGAAAGGCTCGTGAACTGTTGGCATGAATTTTTAAATGAACACAGCACCATTTGACTGTCTTGTTGTATATTTAATGACGACACAGCTTTCAGCTTTTTATGCCATTTTCAGGTGGTTGAATTTATGTCATTAACATATATTGCAGGACATCAAGCTCAAAATTGGCCATAAATTAAGATATATTGTCGCTCCCCAGGAAAGATGGGGATAAAAAGATAATTTACTATTAGTATCCGTGTGGGTTAGTCGTTCGAGTCATCCCTAGGGCATGGGTGTGTGTGTATGTTGTGCTTCGCGTAAGTTAGTTTAAGTAGAGTGTAAGCCAAGAGACCGACGAGCTCAGCAGTTATGTCTCTTAGGAACTTTCCAATAATTTCCAAAATTACTGATACTGACAGCATGTGACTTTTTTTACTAAAAATGACGTGCTGCCACCAATATCACATAATCGTTTTACAAGATGATTATTTTCCATTTGGCATTTCGTGAGGAGCCAATATTTTTTCTTCATTCATGGCCAATTTTGAGCTTGATATCCTGCAATATATATTAATGACATAAACTTAAGTCACTTAAAAATGGCATAAAAGACCGAAACCTGGGTTGTAATTAAATAAACAACGAGACAATCAAATGGCTAGGTGTTCATTTAAAAAATCATTGTATAACTGTTGCTCAGCAACATCAAAACCGTTGGCATGAAGTTACAGACGACTGGACTCGGCTCAATAAGCTGGGTAAAATTCTAATCCTCACAGACAGAAATATTTGACCGTTCTTAACGTCAGATTTACAACTAACTTAGGGAATTCCGCAGTGACAGCGATACTAGGCCGCTACAGCTCACCATTGTAAGCTCGCCGGAGAGAATATCACTCATCCCTACAGGAATCATTATATGCGTCTTTGAATGCCACGTAATTACGCTCCTGGACTTTACAACCATCTGGACTCATTTAGGAAGTGTGTCCAGAAGCTTTTACGGTTCCTTCGCATCCAGGTTAAGCCACTAGCTGAAGATTTGATCGCCCAGCTCCAACAAATTGCAGAAATGCTGATGTCGGCGTTATACCCGCTGTTGCACCGTGTTCCACAGATTTTCTAAGGTGTTGGAGTCAGGTGATTTTACAGGCCAAGCGATTTTGATTCAGAAGCAGTGAAACGTGTCTCCAGTCCCTGTTAGATTTCTTTTCCGACCACAATTATGACGTCTTCATTTCTTTGCCGCGTGTGTTATACCACCGTTTGTACATACATTGAACAGTCCGCGGCGAAACACCAACAAATCCAGAAACTTCATGGGCGCGACGAAACGCTGTAGTCACTTTCTGCCACTCTGTCACGTCCTTACATTTACCCATTTTTAAGCTTGAAACATAAATGTTTCTCTGATCGCCACTGCATTATGCTCACGTACAGGCAGCGCACATACTGTTGAGCTCCATGTGTAAAGGTTTAAGATTCGTCTGTGCTTGGGAACTGTGATAACTCTATTTTTTCCAGTGAAATTACATACGTGCATGTCCTCAAGGCTGTTCGCAGGCGATGCTGTTGCCACTACCTGATCAAAAGTACCGAAACAACTACGTTAAAGTGAGTTTTGTCCACCTTTCGCCTTTATGGTGAGGGACACATTCAGTGAGGTGTATGAATGCCTCTAAGGAAATGTCAACCCACTCCTCCCCAAGAGCCGAAACCAAAAGCGGCAGGTTCTTTTATTTTTTTATTTTGTGATGTGAAGCAATGTGGACCGTCTAATTCATGTCAAAGGTGTTCGATTGGGTTGAGGTCAGGACTCTGGGCACCCCTGGCCACTTCAGAAACGTTTTTCTCCACAAACCACTGCCTGACAGATATCGCTTTATGACAAAGTGAATTGTCATGTTGGAACAATCATTGTCTCCGAGTTGTTCCTCTACGCAGTACAAAACTGTGTGAGATGTGGTCATCGCTTTCCACATTAACGTTTTCTTAAGCGCAACAAGGGTAGGAGATCCTAAACGCGGGATACGTCCACATGCCATAGCAACATCTCTGTCTTACTTCACGTTTGACACTACACAGGATTTGCAAGTAATGTTCTAGCATTCGCCAAACTCATACCCTTTCATCACACTGTCACGGGATATAGCGCAATTTCATTGCAATTCTTTCATTTTCGATCATCCACCGTCCAGTTGCCTCACTCTTTACACCTCAAGCGTCGCTTTAGCATGGACTTTAGAAACTTCCTGCCAGATTAAAACAGTGTGCCGAACCGAGACTCGATCTCGGGATTTCTGCCTTCCGTTCGCAATTGCTCTACCATCTGAGCTACCCAAGCACGACTCACGCCCCGTCCTCATAGCTTTACTTCTTATAGTATCTCGCCTCCTACCTTCCAAACTTTACAGAAGCTCTCCTGCGAACCTTGCAGAACCAGCACTCCTGAAAGAAAGGATATTGCGGAGACATGGCTTAGCCACAGCCTTAGAGTCTCGGTTCGGCACACAGTTTTAATCTGCTGGAAAGTTTCTCAGCGCACACTCCTCTGCAGAATGAAAATCTCATTCTGGAAGCATCCCCCAGGCTGTGGCTAAGCCATGTCTTCGCAATATCCTTCCTTTCAGGAGTGCCAGTTCTGCAAGATTCGCAGGAGAGCTTCTGTAAAGTTTGGAAGGTAGGAGAACAGATACTGGCAGTAGTAAGGCTGTGAGGACGGGCCGTGAGTCGAGCTTGGGTAGCTAAAATGGAAGAGCATTTGCCCGCTAAAGACGGAGGTTCCAAGTTCGAGTCTCGGTCCGACACACAGTTTTAATCTGTCAGAATGTTTAATATTTTACTTGTAGGGGCACGTACTGATAACCAGAAATTAGAATGAAGGAAAAAAAAAACATTAGCTATAGTTGGTAGGTTGACGTAGATACTGTTAATGGGGCAAAATACTTAAGCAACGTATCACACAGTAATATGCCACCATAACAACGATTAAAGGAAACACTCATAATCATTCGTGAAACTACACTACTAATCCCGCATTAAATCACATTAATATTAATACAAATGATCCTGTACAGTTAATAAATCTGTTAATTCACTGCAATGGTTGAAAAAGATGTCTGTAAAACAATTTTGTGTTTTAGTGCCAAACTTCAACTAACAAGCGACGTAACTTTATGATGATGGAATGTAAAACATTCAGTAAAGGAAGTAAGTTCTGTGTACCGTATTTAACTCTCTAGCTTCAAAAAATGAACCATAAGAGTTAGTGAGAAACTGTACTTCACAAAACAATGTGCAATTTAGCTGGATTGTTCTAATGAACGTCGTGACTCTGTGGCAGAGAGACAAATTTCAGTTTGTCAAAATGTTAAGATGTGTGTGAATGTCTAAGGGACCAAGCTGCTGATGTCATCGGTCCCTAGACTTACACCATACTTAACCTAACTTAATCTAACGTATGCTAAGAACAACACAAACACACCCATGCCCGAGGGTGGACTCGAGCCTCCTGCAGAAGGAGCAGCGCAATCTGTGACATGGCGCCTCTAATCGCGTGGCCACTCAGCGTGGCTTCAGTTAGTCCTTCAATCGCAGTGTTATGTTAAATAAATCACAATGGCAAACCTTTTCTTGTTACATCTCAACACATTGCCATTTAAGTACTATCCCACATGCTTTCATTCGAGAGTTACTGGTGTACACCGCTACTCGTTCCATTTAGCAATAATACGCTCTTTGGTCTAGCAACAGCAGTTGTCTTTGACATATTCACAAAACTTTTTATAAATATTTTCTTAATTCACATTACACATTCAAATTTTTGTTATAGAATTTCGCTTTTTACAGAAGTACTCTGTCAAGTAGCAAGAAACAGAATTATGCGTTTATGGAGTCCAAAATACAACAACCACTACACAACTAGTTCTCTTCGGCCCTAACAGATGGCATTACTTGTTACATTTACTCAATTTTTGTGCACAAATCTAACTACCTTGGTCTAAAATACAAAATAAAATTAACAAATAAACGAACGAAAATTATGGTGTGCCTTTATGTTTCGAAAATGTGTGTTTTAAATGTACATTAATGTCAGTAAATAACAGCCCCGTAACAGGCCGAAGGACTGGACGCGTGTGATCGAAGGGCTTGGATATGGGTATAGAAACTGTTCGTGCAGGGTCGCCCAGGCCAGAGCATGGCTATCAGTCGTAGATGTTGAAATCCTACTTACGCTGTCACCAGTATCTGCCTCCAGTGTTCACTACAGTCCCTGCTTCCCCGCTATAGGAGTACAAATTATGCAATGTCTGCCACGATCCGTCGTTGTTGGAACTACGGTGCCAGAGTCTGCTGTTCGCTCTAAAACACAGCTGTATAATTGTGCAGATCGCCCCTGGCGTTCTGGATGTTTCTCGGCATTAAGTGCGTCGGCTCGACTGTTAATTCCATTTGCCAGATCATAAGCAGATGATGTCAGTTGTTTCCCGTGCGGAATAATGGGCTTCCGTTATGTTGGTAAGTGCAAAGATAATACTAGACTGTATATGCATTTCACAAACTTACCAAAACAGAAACTCATTCCATTAGAATCAATGTATGAGCTGCACTTACCCTGTCCTGTGAATTCAGTCTACAGTTGCAACACAAACACGTTTACAGCATGCTATGTCCATGGACATGAATGTTTTCTCATGTGTTTACAGCATTCCGTAGGTGCTTCATAAGAGCAAAGAGACTGCAGTAGAAGTGTTTCACATAGCGAGGATGAACAAGTGTTCAGAGCTCTTAAGATATACAGTTTAGAGGCTATGTTTACTGTTTATTTTTGTCTTCTTTTCGCTGAATCTACCGCTTCTTAAAATATGGAATACTTTCTCGTAATACCGTGTACACAGCTTATGTGATATACAAACTCTAATGGTAACACACTAAGGACGTCTGGTAAGATGAGAGAGGAGGCCAGGTGAAATAAATACAAAAATAAATAAATGTGATCTATATTTCCACGCTAACAGCTGTTATTTAAGAAATGTTATTTACCAATAGCGTAACGAAAAGAATACATCATTTTGCGCATCACCAATGATCAAGTAATGAATAAAATTATTTACTTGGCTTCACAGGTACTAAAATAGCAGTTCTCTAAGAAGAATTTCCTTAGAGAGAGCAATATTTTGTGTTTTCAGGAATGGATCTCACCACTGTAACAACAGAAGATGGTGTTTCTGATCGATACAGCCTTTCATGAAATCTGTGAAAGTATAGTCTTATACTGGAAGTTCTGACCTATGTACGTGGTAGTTGTCTTTAACACACGGCTTGCACGGCTGTTTCTGGACTTATTTATTGGTCCCATAAGGTTATGTGGTTCAAAATGGTTCAAATGGCTCTGAGCACTATGGGACTTACCATTTATGGTCATCAGTCCCCTAGAACTTAGAACTACTTACACCGAACTAATCTAAGGACATCACACAACACCCAGTCATCACGAGGCAGCGAAAATCCCTGACCCCGCCGGGAATCGAACCCGGGAGAGTTATGTGAACTTAGTTGACAAATGGTAATGTTCCCCGCCTTTGCAATCCTCAACAAAATGAGTAAAAGACGTAAAAGAGCTCGAAAATCTCTTACAAGAGATTTGTTATGAGGAATATGTTAGCAGAATCCTATGATCTCGAAAACCTTCTACCATTTCAAAAATCACTTAAGTATCTAACAGACATTTATAAAGAATAATATTAAATGTTTGGCAAGAGATTATTCATTACAAAATTACGTATAAAATTAGTGAATGCAGAGCTTATTAAGGAACACAAGATCTGATACATAACAAAGGTCATTTACCCCTCAATAAATGCATTGTCGTGGAAGGATCTCACGTACGTTACCTTTAAGATTAAATGCTATAGTTCGGTACAATAAGCCTGAGAATGACAAGGACCTACCGGAAACATGAGGCGTTTGAATGTTCCTGTACGTTAAAATGATCATAAGTATTTGTAAGCCGTAGAATAATTAATAATTGTTAAACAACCCGATTTTGGCGTTATTCTTATTAGCATCTTGTATCCCTAAGACGTGTAAATGTAAAACACATTTAATGCATCAGAACAGAGTCACTGAATCTTGATTTTATGGAGAAAATTACACCTTTAGTAGCAGTAAAGTAAAGGATGAGGGAAGTTCATACGAGCGTCTCGTAATATTCCCCATTCTGCCTATACCACACATAATCAGAGGGCTCACTGACCGTAGAAACACTTCTTTTGTCCCAGTAAAATCGTTAACAGACAGAAGAATGTGGACAGTCACAGCACTCCCTGCTGAAAGTGAGTGAATGGCACTTTTAAAGGACTCGTCCAGCGAGAAGTATTTTACGAAGGCAAATACCCGTTACCCGAATTCCTATACACATCTCTTTGCTCGGATGTGGCAATGTTCTTTGTGCTTTGTTCGTGCACCGCGACTATTTACATAGTGCAAAACGAATATATATATATATATATATGTGTGTGTGTGTGTGTGTGTGTGTGTGTGTGTGTGTGTATATTTCATCCTCTGTTCGTTTTAAAATCGGGGAATGGTACGTGTGTCTACAGCATACCTACCACAAAGGAATTCAGAGAAAAACAAATAACATAAATGTGAATTCTCATTCAGATTTCTTAGAATTTGGGAATAACCTCTCTGATACCGAGTACTTCCACCACATTGACACAGCTCTCCACTTGGAAAAAAGAATGTTATCCTCATCGTTTAAAACGAGGGAAGAATAGTGATATTGTGGATGGCAAATATTTCCTTAACTGCATTTGTGTATAGAGCTGAGTCAAATAACCCTTTGTAGAAAATATGTAAAGACCTAAAAATTAGGGTTGCTTAGTGAAGAATAATTGCGTTGTTGTTTCTTAATAGATTTTACACTGTGAAGTGCACAGCAAAACTAAAATAGTGCCGATATAAATTTAAGTTGGTAGAACTAGATTCTAAAGTCTTTGACAGACATTTATCAATAGCGAAGCTCACTTGTCTCAAGAGTATAACAGTAATAGGTGGACGGTTCCACTCCATAATGAATTGTTATGAGGGTTCTTGAAACGAATCTTCATCAAATAACAGTGTACGTTGAAAACTGCAAAATGTCTGGTAGTTCGCATTACACGTTAAATTACGTTTTCCATGACAAGGTGGTTAATTCAACTAACAGTTTGAAAGTGTGAGCTTTTACATAACTACCTCTAGTAAAGCAAAAACACACAAAATTACGTTTTGACTCATGCTTCCATTATCTTTTACGCTGGCATTAGCGTACCGCCAGAATCTGTTCATGAACATCACTTTTCAGTGAGTATTTAATAAATGCGAGTTGACGTATAAAACAACTCTTTTAAGTTAGATTTTAGACCTGAAAGTTATTTGTAATATAAACCTGCCCTCTTCCACAGCAATGACTGTCAACAGCCATAACCATTGCACCTGCATACTCAAAATTCACTGATTATAGCGGCTAACATTCTCATTACATACGGCTATTTGTGCTGTTTACCTGCGATGTGGTTGTGCAAAAGTGGAAACTAGGGAGTATGAAGTGTACCTTTACATTCAATTAAAATGGCTTTTAGCATTCACAAGCCACAGTAGTTGCATAAAACTCGGCATTCTGCTTTAGAGCTGTGCCACAGAGAACCGTGAAAAAGAGTGAATTATAGTACTTTACTGATATCCTTAGGACACCCGGTAGTGACAAAACTGTTCCACCTGCTGTGCAAGATTTATTGTAATAATTTCAATTACAAAGGAAGCAGTTGCTGACAGGTGTGAATATTTCCAAACTATGGGTTTAACAAGTTATGGTTCGAAGATACTGAAACAAATTATATACGGCAGAATGGAAAAACTTCTGGAACCGGATCACGGGAAAGATCTGTTTGTATTCTGAAGAAATGTAGGAAAACTCGAGTCGACTGTGTGACTTACCTTAGAACATGGATTCAATGAAGGCAAAACTACGTTTATAGCATTTTTGGGCTTACCTAAGGCTTTTGAAAATGTTGAATACATTGTACGGAATTGTGAAGTTAGCTGGTGTAAAATATAGGGAACGAAAGTTTACATACAACTTGTACAGGAACCAGACGACAGTTACAAGAGTCAAAGGACACGATAGACAAGCACAGAATTGTAGCCTACGTTATTCAGTGTCTACAGTGAGCAAAAAGGAAAGAAAAAGAAACCAGGAAAATTTCCGTAAAAGAATTAAAGATCAGGAATAATAAACATAATCTTTGAGGTTAGTCGGTAACATTGTAATTGTGTCAGAGACAACAAAAGAGTTGGAAGAGTCGTCGAATACAATGAGCAGCGTTTAGGAGGTTACAAGATAAACATTAACAAATACAAAACAAGGGTAAATCAGAAAATGCTGAGTGATTATGAAATGAGACACTAAAATTACTAGATGAGTTTTGCTATTTGTACAGCAAAACAACTGACGATCGTTGTAGCAGAGAGCATATACACTGAAGCGCCAAAGAAACTGGTATGGGTATGCATATTCAAACACAGTGGTACGTAAACCGGCAGAGTACGGCGCTGCGGTCGACAACCTCTATGTAACACAACAATTGTCTGGCGCAGTTATTAGATCAGTTACTGGTCCTGCAGTGGCAGGTTATCTAGATTTAAGTGAGTTTGAACGTGGTGCTATAGTCGGCACATTAGCGATGGGAAATAGCATCTCCGAGGTAGCGATGAAGTGGATATTTTCCCTGTATAATCATTCTACGAGTGCAACGTGAATATCAGGAATCCTTTAATACATCAAATCTCCGACACCGTTTCGTGCAAGAACGACTGAAGAGAATCTTTCAACGAGACAGAAGAGCAACCCTTCTACAAGTTGCTGCAGATTTAAATGGTGGGCCACCAACTAGTGTCAGCGTATGAACCATTCAACGGAACATCACCGATATGGGCTTTCGGAGCCAAAGGTCCACTCGTATGCCCTTGATGACTGCACGATACAGAGCTTTACGCCTCGACTGGACCCGTCAACACCGACATTGGACTGTTGTTCTGGAAACAGTCCCATTTCAAATTGCAGCGAGCGAATGGGCGTGAACAGATATGGAGACAACGTCATGAATGCATGGGCCCTGCGTTTCAACAGGGGACTGTTCAAACTCTCTGTAATTGGAGGGGCGTGTGGAGCTGGAATGATATGGGACCCCAGACACGTCTAGATAAGACTCTGACAGGTGGCATATACTTAAGCATCCTGAATGATCACATTCATCCATTCATGTCCATTGTGCATTCCGACGGACTTTGGCAATTCCAGAAGGACAACGCGAAGCTCCACACTTCCAGAATTGCCACATAGTGGCTCCAGTAGCACTCTTCTGAGATTTAACCAGTACTCTAGGCACCAATCTCTCCACACGTGAACTGGGGTGCCTGGCACCGTGCTGTTCTCCCGCCCCTCGTGCCCTTACGGATTTGTGGACAGCCCTTTAGGATTCATGGTGTCAGTTCCCTCCGTCATTACTTCAGACACTCGTCGAGTCCATGCCCCGCCATGTTGCGGCACCTCTGCCTTCTCACGAGGGCCCTACCCGATATTAGGCAGGTGTACCAGTTTCTTTGTCTCCTCAGTGTAAAATGTAGACTAGCAAATGACAAAAAATGTGTTTTTGAAGAACGTCAGTTTAATTGCTAGAAATTCTATTCTGAACGTATTCGCCTTGAATGCAGCCTCTTACGGAAGTGAAACGTGGCCGATAAGCAGTTCAGACTAGAAGAGAATAGAAAATTTCGAAATGTGGCACAAAAAATGAAGCTAAAAACTAGATGAGCAGATTGCGTAACTGATGAGGAATTACTGAACAGAAATTGTGAGAAACGAAATTTGTGGCACAACTTAACTGAAGGGACCAGTTGATATAATACATTCTGAGACATGAAGGACTAGTCAATTTAGTACTGGAAGGAAGTTTTTCGAATAAAAAAATTGTAGAAGGACATCACGAGACGAATACGGCAAGCAGATTTAAATGGGTGTAGGTTGCAGCAGTTATTTGGGATGAAGAGCCTCGCACGTGACGAAGTAGCGCGGAGAGCTGCATCAAACCAGTCCTCGGACTAATGACCAACACAACAACTGAGATGTTTATTTTGCTATACATTTTTGCTAGGTACTATGTTTTGCAACAGAATGTTCCCAGGACGTAACAGACAAATCAAAATAAGCTGCGGTGTGACTACCGACGATAACCCTTTGCGTGTAGGATATTGTTTGCTATGTCCACACAATAAAATTAATCCACAACGTGTAGCGGAAGCAGGTCTTCCACGCAAAGTGATACCGCCGTGAGCGACATCTAAAGAGTTCTACCTTTAATGTAGCCCGTTCCATGCGCTGAAATATCTTGAGGACCCTTGAAGAAGGAGACTGCTGTTAGTAAGAGGCAAGTAGCTGCTACCATCACCCACGAGAAGACCTCGTTAGCATTTTTCGGATCGTTTGCTCCGTTATATCGAAAAGTCATTATCATGAACTTCACTTTGCGTTAAGAGCTCCGGTATCTGAGATCCTATCAATTCTTGCGAGCAACAGCAGTTGTGGAAGCACTTAGGCACGAAAGCACACTGCAGTTCTTTTGTCGGAGAGGAACGGAGAGATCGTTCGATAGTAAGCAAACACCTAAACGTGTATTTCTTTTGCTACGTGATTGATGGTGGTTGCGATGCATTTTCCTTAAGCTCTACAGCACAAAAGTAGAACTGTCATGACAAGAGCTGAATTTTAGTCTCGACGTAAGCTCGCCAGCGAGAAGTATGTGGTTGCTGAAATGTACAAAGATGTAAGGCGTTCACTTTGTGTAGAATACAAGTGTTGTCGAAACCCGTCTAGATTAAATCGTTGAAGAAAAGCGTCAGTGAACCATATTTTTCTCGATAGGTCTTGAAGAAAAACATATTTTGCTGGAGCGTTTTCACAATGAAAGTAGTTTCTTCAGCTTTCACTTCGTGTAGGATTATGGTATTAGAGTGTAGTATTTTACAAATTTTTGAAGAGTTTATCGCCTGCAAACGCTCCTAATAGTCCTTTGAAAACATATAACTTACTATGGTGTACCAATAAAGTGATTTCGTCATTCGTATTAAAAACTGAGATACTTGTTTAATGACTACAGACTTAGCGGTGTCTTCCATCTTCTATTTAACCATGATAGTAAAGAGCAATGTCTTAAAACAGAAGACCAACAGCTGAGAAAGATAAGTCAGAAAAGTCGTCAGCAGTGAAAACGAAGTTTTACTCGATCATTCACTACTATTCAATTGTTAACTCATCATTATGTGTTCCAGAACCTATACTTTCCCTCGTGAGACAATGTAAAAACAAAAAATCAGAAAAATTATACAAATCTTCAGTATTTTACAGTATAATCTGTTTATTTTCCTGCAGGAATTCAGTTCACTTACTAGAAATTTCTACAGACGTCCATGATGTGTTTCGGAATGACTAGTAGTGATTCATTAGTCGTCCGACGATAGACAGTGGGCTGAGGCGCATTTGTGGCCTTACCAGCATTATGTAATGTCCGTCATGAAATTGTGTGCTTACCTGGGAGTTATCTGGCTCGCAGGGACATCTGTGCCTCCTCTTAGTCGACCTCGACTGCCATACCACATATTAACATGGTGCTCGTCTGCTAAAATGGATCATCAATATTATCTAAAAAAAATTCCCTTGTTTGTGCCGACCAGAGACCGCGTGACAGTTAATATTACTTGACATTTGCTCTTTTATTTTTTGCCTAATATTTTTTCGTCTCTTCACCACCATTCGCCCTGTTCCTTAGATATCTTCATGAACCTGATTACTTCTGTCGTTGAACCCTTCTAAATTTAACTCTTTGCTTCCAAAAAATCTCTCTTCACCACTTCTTTTGCTTTTACAAGGTTTTTAACTTCTCGGATCTAAGTTCTTACTAGGTTCTTTTCGAAGATACACTTTAACATTTTTTTTGTCAGACTGTTAGCATTCGTACTGTTCAATGTTCAAAAACGTCAGAGTTCTGTTCTGTTTCTTATAAATAGATTTATTTCGTTATAGTCCCTCAATTTCGAGGCTTTTGTGCTTATTGTACTTCGAATTTCATCGTGATTCTTCTCTTTAACATTTTTAGGGTGTCTAATTTATAATTCTGCACGAGTCATTCTACATCTACATCTACACGGATACTCTGCAAATCACATTTAAGTGCCTAGCAGGGGTTTATCAAACACTTTCACAACTCTCTATTATTCCAATCTCGTGTAGCGCGCGGAAAGAACGAACGTCTATATCTTTCCCTCGAGGTCTGAGTTCCATTATTTTATCACGGTGATCGTTCCTCCCTATGTAGGTCGGCATCAACAAAATATTTTAGTATTCTGAGGACAAAGTAGGTGATAGGGATTTCGTGAGAAGATTACTCTGCAACGAAAAACGCTTTTGTTTTAATGATGGCCATTCCAAAACCCGTATAATTTCAGTGGCACTCTCTCACATATTTCGTGACAATACAAAACGTGCTGCCCTTCTTTGAACTTTTTCAATAAACTCTGTCAGTCCTATCTGGTAAGGATCCCACACCGCACAGCAGTATTCTAAAAGAGGACGGACAAGCGTACTGTACGCAGTCTCCGTAGTAGATCTGCCACAGTTTCTAAGTTCCCTGCCAATAAAACGCAGTTTTCGGTTTACCTCTCCCCACAACATTTTCTATGTGTTCCTTCCAATTTAAGTTGTTCATAATTGTAATTCCAGGTATTTAGTTGAATTTACGACCTTTTTATTTGAGTGATTTATCGTGTAACTGAAGTTTAATCGATTCCTTTTAGCACTCATGTGGATGACCTCACACTTCTCGTTATTTATGGTCAATTCCCAATACTCACACCATACAGATATCTTTTCTAAATCGTTTTGCAATTTGTTTTGATGACTTTACTAGTCGCTAGATGACAGCGTCATCTGCGAACAACCTAAGACGTCTGCTCAGATTGTCTCCCAAATCGTTTATATGGATAAGAGACAGCAAAGCGCTGTAACACTTCCTTGGAGAACGCCAGAAATCACTTCTGTTTTGCTCGGTGACATTCCGTCAATTCCTACGAACTGTGGCCTCTCTGATAGGAAATCACGACTCTAGTCACATAACTGAGACGATATTCCATAAGCATGCAATTTCACTAATAGCCACTTGTGCGCTACAGTGTCGACAGCCTTACGGAAATCCAGAAATACGGAATCAATTTGAAGTCCATCGTCAACAGGATTCACACTTCATTCGAGTAAAGAGCTAGTTGTGTTTTACAAGAACGATGTCTTTTGAATCCGTGTGGACTGTGTGTCAATAGACCGTTTACTTCCAGGTAATTCGTAATGTCCGAACACAATATATGTTTCAAAATCCTGCTGCATATCGACGTTAAAGATATGGGCCTGTAAATTAATGGATAACTCCTACTACCTTTCTTGAATATTGGTGTGACCTGTGCAACTTTCCAGACATTGGGTACAGATCTTTCGAATAGACGTTTAGGTTCCTCTAACGCCTTGTAATGCATTATTTTGTAATTCAGTATGCTCTTTCCATTTGGTGAGTGCATTCATTTATGGTATATTTTTCTAACACATTTTCTTGAGTAATCACTCCCAGATATTTTAACTTTTTGACCTTTTCTATTTAAGAAACCTCTGTCCGTAGAGAGTTCGGTGCTCTTTTTACGTTTGTAAATTTTCTAGTTTCCTCTTCAGTGACTCGTAAACATGCTCTTCTATCTGTCTTTCAGAAGAGACTGGTTTGTATATGGAGTCTGATTTATTTATTTTGGAACTCCGCTCGAACAGGCTGCTTAAAAAATGCGCCCATGACAGTTTCGCCATTACTTTTAAGCATACTCTTGTACCAAGGCGGCGACAATACAGCATTTGTCCCGGGTCCTGCTCTTGGCCACAGACACACACATACTTTCCGAGATAGAATACATTTAATGTATATTGTTACTCAATTTCTATGTTACTCATTTCATTGTCATTGTTTATAACGTACTACAATATTATAGAGAAAATCAAAACGAACAATTTGATAAGGGTCACTGGGGTTCATAATGTCAGGAACCTATCTCAAATTTGCCCACAAAGAGTACCTAAACTGCATATCGCTCGAGATTTTCAATGTTATCTCACTTTTTTAACGCAAACTACACTGAAGAGTCGGAAGAATGCATGGGGTACCCATTAACGTAGTGTCGGGCCTCGGTCTGCCCGGTGCAGTTCAGCAATTCGACATGACATAGAGTCAACATGTCGCCTGAAGAATCCTGCAGAGAAACTAAGCCATGCCGCCTCTATGCGTGTCTATGATTGCGGAAGCGTTGTTGGTGCAGAATTTTGTGAATGAACTGATCTCTCGATTATATCCCATAAATGTTCGACTGGGTTAATTTCTTGCGATCTGTGAGACCAAAACATTCGCTTGACTTGTCGAAACTGTTCTTCAGACCAGTCGTGAAGAATTGTGGCCCAGTGACATTATTTTATCAGTTTAAAAATTCGACCAAAATAATTATCAGTCTAAAAATCAGACCAAAATTATCAGTGTCTGTCACAGAAGAACAACGATGTGCGAGCAGACTTCATTTCCCGATGCAAGCTAGACATCAAGCGAAAATCACCGTTAGTACAAATCAACATTTTTGTAGTGCAACGACAAAGCAAAAATACCCACAAGAATTGTATAGCAACTATGGACACAATGGCCACACAAATGAAGTTCTGTGTTTGTATTCAAATTGAAATGTGCTGTCAATCAGAGAATTTATATCACTGTGTAAGTGATCGTAACTTGTTTTTGCGGTTGTGTGTACATCATTTCGTTATAAAGACGAGCTTAATATGAAATTACTGTACCTTTTGAACTCTCATGTTTCATGTACAACAGGTGTCATGATGGAACAAAAAATGGCTCTGAGCACTATGGGACTCAACTGCTGTGGTCATCAGTCCCCTAGACCTTAGAACTACTTAAACCTAACTAACCTAAGGACATCACACACATCCATGCCCGAGGCAGGATTTGAACCTGCGACCGTAGCAGTCTCACGGTTCCGGACTGCGTGCCTAGAACCGCGAGACCACCGCAGCCGGCATGATGGAACAAATACAGAGTGAGATGGGTGTGTAAAAAATGGTATTTGGTGAGCACCACATGTTAGACTTACAGCACCTTTTCGAACAATCAAGATTTTCTATCTTAAAAATAAATTACCTGAGACCTTTATGCCATATAACTATAAATAGGCAAAATTTGTCAACTTTCTGATTTTTCTCTCCTCAAGATTTACAATGATTCTAAGTGTCAAGGTGACTGAAATAAGTTGTTTTTCAAGTTCCAAAATGTGTTTATTTCCCATTTAACTTCACATCAATATGGACATCTAAAAATTTCGAAGTTTTCACCCTATTTATTATTTCTCATCATGTATTCCTCTCATCATCATCGGTGTAGCACCTCTAGATGTGCAGCACTGACAGATTGTATCTTCCTAATTCTGTGTATCATGTATTAGAAAAAGTCCGTTTGGATGTATGAGAAATAAAACTGGGCATAAGACTGATCCTTGTGGAACTACATAAATGATCTCTCCCACATCAGAAGAATCTTCATTGCTTACATTGGTTCCATTATAAAGAACAATTTTCTGCATTCTGTTGGTTAGGTACATATTTACTCATTGGTTAACTACACCATCAATTCCATGAAACCTCTATTTATCTATCAGAATATTGTTATTCACACATTCAAATGCCCATATTATCTGCAAATTCTGCTCCATCAACCGCTTTGTTTCATCACTAATTTTCTGTTCTGGTAAGCTGTCACGCCAATACCGATAAACCACACCAAGTCCATACACATTTCATTTCCTCTCCCAGAGAAACTTGAGCTGCCTCTCTCTCTCAGATAATGAGTTTTTCCTCGATATTTATCCATCCTGACAACGCCGGCTCGTTACTCCATGGCATTCACAGCTGCCCCAGCTCGCTACATTTTCCCTGTCCCTTTCGTCTTTGTACCATGGACGACCCACACTTCATCATCTTCAAGACGCCTGTTTCCTATCATCTACCCAAATATCTACCCTAGATTCCCAAAGTTACAACGCGCTGAACTCTTTTGTCTCATACCCACATCCTTCAAGTCTTGCGATTATCGGTGTGTGGCAGCATTGTCTGTGAAAAGTCGCGCAAAGCTTCTGATGTTATCGACTGTTTACTTGCACTCCATGTAAAGTCGTATAGGTGTCACATCAGGCCCAGTCGAATTTTTTCATTGAGAAATTTTAGTTGATTTGTTATTCCTTGCCCACTTATCTCGATACAATTTACTTTGTTCTACGTGTGACGAATGAAATAAGGGAATACAATATAATTCTCCTCAGCAAAGCAATTTCGGATCGCGGAGATTAGTATTGCAACCTTCTCTCTGTCATATACATTTTCGGTCCATTACAATCACTAAGCGGCAGGATAGCTGGCTTCGATTCGCTAACTGTCTTATCGTAAGACAAATGTTTCTTACGATAATTTTTTTAGAGAGAAATATGCTTTCGAATTCATCAAAAACGTCATTCATTGTTTTCCTTAATCCCAATTTTGATTCGTTCAGTTTTTCTCTGTCTACATTTTGTGTACATTTACATAAATGTGTGTGTAGCGAAACACTAAATAGTTTCGAGTCAAGTGTAGGGTTGTTCGGAGGTATTGATATAGAATGGTAGCAAATCAGAAATTACATACAACTTGCGACGGTTATACTATACAAGCTAAGCCTGTCCTCATCACAAATGAGAAGAACATTTCTCTCATCAGTAACAGAAGTAAATAATACCAAGTAACTGTAATAAATAGAATTGCACGAAATAGCGGTAAATACTAGATGTTATTGATATTGATTTCGCATACATTCTCTACAAAAAATTTCGAACGAAGGCCTATGTACCTTGTACCATAACAAATAATGTAAAGATCTAATTATTTTTCAAGTTAACGAAGAAAATATTAGGTGGATTACAGTTTTGGAGAAATTAAGGGCCTTAGAAGACAGATGGAAGAAAAGCAAACCCACACATACAGCATTTGTAGATGTAGAGCTTCGACTATTTTTATTGTAATGAACTCTCAGAAATACTGACGGATAAAATAAATCAGTGAGATGTTATTTATAACTTACATGAAAAGCAAATTGTGGTTATAACAGTCGCAAAGGAGGTAGTAATTGACAAATGTATTTTAGTATACCAGTGATTTCATTTAATCTGTACAAGAGCAAGGAGTAAACAAATGACATATCTGCGAGTTGAGGGAGAAAAAATTAACAACCTCGCGATTTGTTGGTTACAATTTGAACTTATTACGACTGCAAAGGAACAATAATCAGTAGATAATCGTTAGAAGACGAACATCAAATAAAGTAAAATAAGGGTTACTAAGTGGATTCGAATTAACTTAGGGGCATGAGAGATGAATTTGATTAGGTAACGAGAGACTAAAAGAGGTTGATGTTGCTTGTTATTCAGGCAGCAAAGTAAATGGTGATGATCGACATAAAGGTATTATAAAATTCAGACTCGGTGTAGCAAGAAAAGTGTTTCCCAAAAGAGAAAGTTGTAAACATCTAAAAGAACAGAAAATGTAAGAAAGTCTCTCAGAAGATATTTGTCTGGCCCACGGATGATAAACAGTTCAGAGAAGAAGAGAATGAAGCTTTTGGGAATGTGGCGAAGAATTCTGAAAATTCTATGTGTTGATCGAGTAAGTAATAAAGAAATACTACAGCAATTTGAGGAGAAAATAGATTTATGGCACAACATGATTAAATGCACTCTTAGAAATTCTGAAGGTAGCAGGGATATGACACATTATCAGGAAACTAGAAACTGTCATGCAGAGAAATGAGGGGCATAATAAATGGAAAAGAAGATGACAGCTTCAGTACAGGAGGCAAGTTAAAATGGATCTTGATTTTAATAACTATGCAGGTATGAAGACATTTTCTTAGTCTTTGAGAGCAGCTTCAAATTAATCTTAGGGCTGAAGAATTCAATAAGGACCTAATTATACAATTAATATAAACTGATGAGCCAAAAAATTATGACTAAACTGAAAACAATCGGTGACGTTGCAAGCACGTCACTATGTAAGGAATGAAAGCTATGAGCTGAGAAAAGACGAACAGGGAATCGTATACAGACGAAACGGGCTGCAAGGGGAGACGTCCACCGATATAAGTGACATTGACAGAGAATAGACAACTATAGCCGGCGCCTGGGAACTATCATCTCGGAAACCGCCAAACCTGATCGGTTGTGTGTGTAGTGGGAGTCTGTGAAAAGTGGCTGGAGGACAGCGAAACGACGAGTAGGGAATAAGGTGTTGGACGACCGTGAATCATCAGAAAACATGGAATCAAGATGCTTGTCTCCTCTGCAAAGCTGGCTAGGCAGTGATCTGTGGTACATGTGGCGACAGATATTCCTATATTTCTGAATCTGAAGATATCATGCCGCAGCAGGTAGTGTGCCTTGAATTTCAAATTCGTAGGACGTCTTTCTCCCTGCCCTGGCGAGGCAGCAGCATAGCGACAGGGCTGCTCCTGCGCAAGTGATTGGTCTGAGGGCGCGCCCGGCGGCCGTTGTGCTACAGCTAGCGACGTTCCGGACTGATCTGAGAGGGCGCCAGACGGAATGATGTCAGTGACCTACTCTGCTGTCGGCGTGAACACGCCTCCCGAAATCGAGTACCATGATGTCGGGGCAGCAGCCGGGAAGCCTGGGTCGTGGCTGGCGGCGACTGAGAGGTGCGACCGAGCAGGGATGGCGGCCGAGGCTGCTGAAGCAACCAACGCTTGGAGGTACGGACAGTGGAGCAGAAGAAGTGGTCTGCAGCTGACGATTTATAGTGGGTTGTCAGGACAGTACTGGGTTGTTGGCCCGTCTCGTCTCAATCGAAGTAGCTGTCCGAAGCTTTCGGAGAGATCACACTTTGATCTATGGGGTTAATGGATGACGGAGTCAACGGGTGGAGAGCCTAGAAGGCAAGTGAACCCAAGAGCCAAGTTTGGTCAGTGCAAGGCGTGGCCACTGCACCGACACAAGCTACCATTGGGGAAGTTGGCCTCAGTTCCTGGATGAAAGAACGGTGATTGTAGGGGAGATGCAGGCAGGGTCCTCACATTTAGTGACCGACATCTGACAGCGGTATTTTGGTCGGTTGAGTGATACAGCGTAGCATCCAGTAAAAAGATTCCATCCGAACAGGCATCCATAGGCGCAGTGGTATCGACGACTGCCGTGCCATCCTCATCCAATGGGCGTCACTGTATAAGGATATAGAGGGGCTTTTGATCAACACATTGCTCTGCCACTCGTTGTCAGTTTACGTAAACGGGGCGCTATTTCTCAGCGAAGTATCTTCTCAATTGGGATCACGATCTAGCGTGAATTTGTGTTACCACTGCGGCAAGGGAGTTAGCGCATCGAAGAGAACAGGTTGTAAATTGAGTATAACGAATTATCGATAGCATTCCACACAGGCGGTATTTACTTGCGGTACACTGTGTTGTGCTTCCTTTTGCGTTTGCACACTGGTCACTCAGATGGGTTCGCAAGCAAAGGCCATTGTGGTCTCTTTAATTTTACACTGTGAGCAAGACTTATTTTGTACGTGTGTAATTGTGCGGAAAATTATGTTGTTGCTATCATGCTATGAGTTTGATGTCACAATGTGCAGAAAATTGTAATTGTAAAATTTAGGTAGGTGGTATCCTAAACAGTACATAGTAGCGTTCTTTTGGTGAATAGCTGGTGACAGACGTGCTCATATATCTAGATTAATTTGGGGTGTTGACGCAAATAATCTGTAATTTAGCCAGAGCGTTGCCTTGTGATTATTAGTTTATTCGAAACAGTAATTTTGGAAGCTATTTCTGTTTGCCATGTATTGTGAACAACTGTTGTTGTTAGCCCAGTTTTCCTCATGGGGTGAGGTCTAATTTAAATCTTGTTACACTGTGCTGAAAGAATTTATGTTCGTATGGTTTCATTGCAAGCCCTTGCTTCAAGAACTGTAATTGGGAAGCATACTGCGTGAACTTGTATTCCTTATTGTCAGTTGCCAACATGGATATTTTTCGTTTAACTAGCAATCCCAGCTTCGAGCTGTAAATACGTCTTAATCTCATTGTTATCGCAACCACTCTCACTGACCATATCCTCTTCCGCCCCTCTTTGTCCAGCTCCTCCTCCTCCTTCTATCTCTCTTCACCTACTGCTTTCTATATCCATTCCCTCCTTCTATCTATCTCCTCTTCTTCTCTCTTTCTGACCGGCAGCTTTGTTTACTATTATTCCCAACGAATCCTTGATCGGGAATTCGCTTAAAATGAATGTGTAAATTGTATATGGGATATGACAGACCTCCCTCGCTGCTGCATCTTTCAATGACAAATGGTTAAAGTGGCTCTGAGCACTATGGGACTTAACATCGGAGGTCATCAGTCCCCTAGAAATTAGAACTAATTATACTTAACTAACCGAAGGACATCACACAAATCCCTACCCGTGGTAGTATTAAAACCTGAGAGGTCGCGTGGTTCCAGACTAAAGCGCCTAGAACCACTCGGCCACAGCGCCCGGCCTTCAGTGACTTTTGATTAATAGTTTTCGTCTGACAACTAGTGGATTTACAAAGCTTCAAACGCTTCGGATCCCGTAGTAGTATCCCAATCATAAACCGATAAGCTATAAATACAACTTTCCTGTTTCTGTTGAAAACGACTTCGAGGGAGAAAAAAAAAAAATAAAAACATAACATAGATGTGTACAGAATTTTGTGTTGAAATTATGTTTAAGAAGAAAGAATGTGTGTGGAAGAATCAATTTGGCTAATGTTTAAATCCCCTACTAATGTAGCTAAAACTGACTGCAGGAAAGAAAATGAGACCGCACATTTTCACAGCACAGCATAGCAAGACGCTTTTTTTCCCCCTCAAAGTCCATTTTAACAGAAAACACATGTAAGTTGTTTAGAAAAAATATAGAGCCTACATTCGTCTGAATATTTATTGGAGTACCGTGTAAAAATTTGAAGTAAGTCGGTGAAGAACTTTTCAATATTTTTGCCAACAGCGCTAAACAACGAATTGTCTCTATGCAGTAATACAACAATAATTTTTTGTAAAATAAATTCAGCCCACACGTGCACAGTTCCCAGAACGAAACCCAGTGCACCCAAATCCTACAGTACGGTAGTGAACTACCTGGAGGGGAAGAGGGTGAATCACTCCAGCGACGGCGACCAATTTGGTGATAGGCAGGCTGAGAGGTGGTAGGGGGGCGGCCACAGAGCAGCAAGTGGCAGCGCTGGCTGGCAGAGGCCCGTTGATTAATTCCGCAGAAGCAGCGGCGCAGCGCAAGCAGCTCGGCTGAGGTGCGCTGCGCGACGGCTCACTCGCAGCGCCGTTGCATTCCCGCCGCATTCCCGTCCGCAGCCTCGCTCAACGGAGCAGAGCGGCGCGGTGCCCCTGCGGCGGTTCGCAACCCGCGACGCACTGCGCCTGGGCCGACAAGTAATCTGCCACTGCCGGCTCGCCTGATACAGCCGAGCCACTCGCAATTTCCTCTAACAGCGGATGGCAATAAAGTACGATGCTCATAGCGAAACTAATGCCTCCCATTTATTTTCACTGGAACTAGAACAGACACAGAAGACACAGCTCTATGCTGGCATGTTCCCCTTAGTGATCACCATTCATTATACACTTTTGGCTACAACGACGGCCTGTGTGCCGCGCTCGCGTAAATGCGAACCAGCTGAGGATGGTCACTGTGCTACAGCTTTGACGGCACCGTCTGAATTTGGAAAATATTGGTCACGCAGTGCACCTTTTATTAGACCGAAAACGATTGAAGCTGCTGTATCGAGACTGCATTACGAATGGCTATTTCGTCTGTATTAGAAGAAAGCATTATGCTGTCATCGCGACACTAAAGTAATCCATATATTCTACATGACTTCGTTCAAAAGTAGCCGGGCACACATTAGAGGAAATTGATAGGGCGCGTTTAAGAATACGCGGTACGCGGCGATATGTATTGACAAAATTTTCTCGAGCTTCCAGTCACTTCAAGGTGTTTAATATCGACTAGCCTTCGGCCAAATACTCTTTGGCCATTGTCTAGTTGTGGCTGTTTTTCAGTTGTCGCTGCCGTCCTTGTATAGACGCACTGCCTTCTTTAACGCGACTGGTGCTCGCTCCATAGCCACAAAGAGTAATGTTTTCCTTGTGCGGCTGCCGCTCGTGCTTCAGCCTTCCGATGGCCTCATCACAGGCCGTGCTTAGATGCAGGCTGATAACATTTTTAAGGGCGTTGTTACAAAATTTTATCTTGATCCCTTCTTTTATGACGCCACCACAGAAACTATCGCCGCGTGGGATTATCCGGGCGGTCTAAAGATGCTGCAATCATGGACTGCACGGCTGGTCCCGGCGAAGGTTCGAGCCCTCCCTCGGGCATGGGTGTGTGTGTTTGTCCTTAGGATAATTTCGGTTAAGTAGTGCGTAAGCTTAGGGACTGATGACCTTAGCAGTTAAGTCTCATAAGATTTTACATACATTTGAACAGAAACTATTAGTCTATGTAATAACAGATGTCTCGTCGCAAGCAAACTATATCTGTCTGCATTTTCGGGGTACTGAATGTTAAAACATCTCTCGTGTTCCACACAGCCCTGTTCAATAGTATTCACAGTCTATCTCACTTACAACTGTCCACACCCGTCCGCTACTTCATTTACTCTGGCGTTCTGAGGCCTACATCATCCTTCAAAGGTTTCAAAAGCTGTCAAATTTTTCCTGGAGCTCAGAAGAGTGAATCGATTTCTTTAGCAGCCGGCTAATCTTTCATGTAAGTTAGCCACAGAGCCACAAAAATGCGAGCTCCTTTGTGTCCTCCTCAGGGTCCATCTGTCTACGTGTTTTCGGAAATATATCTTGCGAAATCTGATGGTTGTTGCAGCGGTATTTCTTGAATACTTACTGTAAGTGGCATGGTCCCTTTGTCAGTTATCAGCATCTGAGGCAACTTTCGTTCGATGCACCAAGGTTCTCAGAACACAACGGGTGGTCATAGCTGTTAGCGTGCACGTATCGGCCGAGTGTAGTTGAGGCACTCTCTTGCCTTACGGTGGATGACAAAGTCAAAGAACGCCAAGGCACCAAGTGTCTCTACCTTCACAGTGAACTTGATGATGTCAGAGATGCCGTTGACATGGTCCAGGAATTCTCCCAACTTTTCACGTCCATGCAACCAGACAACGACAATGTCATCGATATATCAGTAACAGCAGTCTTTACAGGAATCGTGTCCATGACCGTGTACTCCAAGTACTCCATAAACTGATTGGCTGTGGCTATGTAAGGTTCAAATGGCTGTGAGCACTATGGGACTTAACATCTGTGGTCATCAGTCCCCTAGAACTTAGAACTACTTAAACCTAACTAACCTGAGGACATCACACACTCCATGTCCGAGGCAGGATTCGAACCTGCGACCGTAGCAGTCCCGCGGTTCCGGACTGAGCGCCTGAAACGCTAGACCACCGCGGCCGGCCGCTATGTAAGGACCACACAGCTCGTTATGAATTGCTTCCTGCATTCTCCAGATTCACTTACAGAGGAATGCTTTAATGTGGCATGTCGATATAAGCCCTGTAATTCTTCTCACAGGAAGAATACACCGAAAGTAATTCACTGCTAAGGCGCACTGCAAGCATTTTTAAGTGTATTTTTGTCATTGTGGGAACCCCTTCTAGCAGCAATTTTACTGCCCTTCCCGCCTAGCGCGCAGATCGACGAATAAGAAGAGTAACCGTGACAATACAACGTAGCAGCACATATCGCAAAGTCCAAAGTGAACACTCGCGAATTTAAAGCGTTTAAACCACACCAAAAATGTCTCAAACTATGAACTTTTTGAATAACTAGCAGTTCATATCGAAAGGTAAGTTGATGCAGATTTAATTGTTACGCAAGTGATTAACAGAGGAAAGAAAATCCTCGCAGTGTATTGTGTTACATCAGAGGCGACTTCTATCAGTCCCAATTCCTGTAGCACAGTTCTCATCATAGTTTTCGAATTACGTATATTTCATTAACAGTGAAACAATTCCCTGTTTATTCACTGTAGTCGTCACAAAAGTGGGAAGTGTGTATTCGCTTACAGAAACAAACATTTTCCTTACATCAGGTACACATGATAAAAGAAAAATTAATGCATTCAGGCACTTCACAGACGTTAGTAGTTTTATGTAGACAGAACTGGAATGGAGTGAGAAAGGGCCGTGGCCATTGTTTTGCATATTGTACTGCGTAACAGGCATAAATGATCAAATTCGTAAAATTTGGAGATGTAAATTTACGGTTCAGAAATGACTGCAGTTTAACAAAACTGTTCCGCTGATAAAAATTACAAACAGAAGAATATGGGAAATCAGAGCTCGTACGGAAAGATGTAGGTGTTTGTTCTTTCAGTGCGCTATACTAGGTGGAATGATAGAGAATTGTGAAGGTGGTTCAATGAACCCTCCGTCAGGCACTTAAAAGTGATTTTCAGAGTATCCATGTAGATGTAGAAGTTAGACTGTCGGACAGTTCTCCCAAAAACGGTATACATTCTATTATCGAGTGACTGAATCAAACTAGTAGATGTACGTTAAAATCGAATAATTCGAATTCGATTATTATATTCACAACCTTTTCGTGGTACTCCTAATGAAAGAGATGTTGTTATTTCCAGGCCACGTGTCCAATAAAATTTTCTGCATATCGCAAGACTACATTTCAAATGTAACATAGAAAATAATTTTCTCTCATTTTTCCAGATCTTGCTACATCGGTTAAACTATTTTTGGCACCCCTTTTTTCAGTTTTTGGTCCTAATTTGCCTTGATGTCCCTGAAGACAGATATAAAGGTATGGCATTGTTCTATACGAATTTTTCGTAGCATTCGTCGACTGCACAAGGGACTTCTTGTTGGCTCAAAATGTTGAAGTGCGATGTATATGCAGTTCTGGCACAAAACCTAATTGTCTTTATACACAACATTTTGGGGGTTAACAAGAACCTTAGTCTCCATATCAGCCGCGCACTTCTCTGTAATATACCACTACATGTTTACTTGAGATAAAATTCATACTTTTGCAATTTCCTATGCTTGTAATTTCCTAAATTTAGTCAGGTCGAACAACCTCGAAATCAGTAATGATCATGTCACTTATAATTCAGGTCGCCCAGTCTCGTAGTTTCATTTTGGTACATATTTCCTACTTTGTGTAAATACTTCTTCTACATATATAATTCATGTTCAGATCTTCTGAAATGACACTGCCTTTGCACACTGCTCAAGTTTAAGCTCGTTCTTCCTCCTTTGTTTAAACGAAAGATTTACAGCCTTTTCTATGTCACTAAAATTATTGCTGTGTATGTTTTCTGTGGGCTTGTAAGCTACTCAGATTTTGTTATGGGCTTTCATTAGCACAGAAATCATCATTTGAACCAATGTTCATGGAACTGTCTGAGCTATTTTCTGTTTGTTTCATTGTATCCACAGTTTCTGAGGAACTTGGTACGATCACCCATGCCAGACTAGACAGTTGCTGAAATTCCAGCTAAATCTACTCTGCCCCAGGGAAGTATATGGGCAGAAACAAAATGGATCTTTAGCTAAGTATGGCATTACTTTCACTTTTCCAGCCGCATTTGACTAAATTTTCTTTTTTTCGACCCTACCACTATTAGCTTTTGAGATCAAAAGGTGTCTCATTTCCATTTTTTAATTTACCAGGTATTCTAGGATGCCTAAGATGGCAGCCCCCACTACCTAGCTAGCCTACCTAACAGGGGAAGTAAATTATTTACTTTTCACTGCTAAGAAGTATTTGAATGATTACATAAATGTGAAAATGCCGTAAAGTATCACTTCTGTCGCGGAAAAGTAAAATGCGAAGCTATGTCTTTATCAAAATGTACATCATAATCCTAGGTACATTCATTACAATAAGGAAACTAAGATAAATATGGTTTAAAATGTTAAATGTTTGTGTATTTGCAAAACCTGTTACAATTCTTGTTAACTGCAGACAAAAATTAGATAGCCTACCGGATGGCTACACTTAAGCTGCTAAGAGATTATTTACCCCTGAGGACAGCTGTGCATCTGAGACCCATACTTATACATATCATCAAGAAGTTTCGAATTCGCTAACAGATGCGCTGGGAACGTCGTACTTCTACATCTACATCTACATGACTACTCTGCAATTCACATTTAAGTGCTTGGCAGAGGTTTCATCGAACCACAATCATACTATCTCTCTACTATTCCACTTCCGAACAGCGAGCGGGAAAAACGAACACCTAAACCTTTCTGTTCGAGCTCTGATTTCTCTTATTTTATTTTGATGATCATTCCTACCTATGTACGTTGGGCTCAACAAAATATTTTCGCATTCGGAAGAGAAAGTTGGTGACTGAAATTTCGTAAAAAGCTCTCGCCGCGACGAAAAACGTCTATGCTGTAATGACTTCCATCCCAACTCGTGTATCATATCTGCCACACTCTCTCGCCTATAACGTGATAATACAAAACGAGCTGCCCTTTTTTGCACCCTTTCGATGTCCTCCGTCAATCCCACCTGGTAAGGATCCCACACCGCGCAGCAATATTCTAACAGAGGACGAACGAGTGTAGTGTAAGCTGTCTCTTTAGTGGACTTGTTGCATCTTCAAAGTGTCCTGCCAATGAAACGCAACGTTTGGCTCGCCTTCCCGACAATATTATCTATGTGGTCCTTGCAACTGAAGTTGTTCGTAATTTTAACACCCAGGTACTTAGTTGAATTGACAGCCTTGAGAATTGTACTATTTATCGAGTAATCGAATTCCAACGGATTTCTTTTGGAACTCATGTGGATCATCTCACACTTTTCGTTATTTAGCGTCAACTGCCACCTGACACACCATACAGCAATCTTTTCTAAATCGCTTTGCAGCTGATACTGGTCTTCGGATGACCTTACTAGACGGTAAATTACAGCATCATCTGCGAACAGTCTAAGAGAACTGCTCAGATTGTCACCCAGGTCATTTATATAGATCAGGAACAGTAGAGGTCCCAGGACGCTTCCCTGGGGAACACCTGATATCACTTCAGTTTTACTCGATGATTTGCCGTCTATTACTACGAACTGCGACCTTCCTGACAGGAAATCACGAATCCAGTCGCACAACTGAGACGATACCCCATAGCTCCGCAGCTTGATTAGAAGTCGCTTGTGAGGAACGGTGTCAAAAGCTTTCCGGAAATCTAGAAATACGGAATCAACTTGAGATCCCCTGTCGATAGCGGCCATTACTTCGTGCGAATATAGAGCTAGCTGCGTTGCACAAGAGCGATGTTTTCTGAAGCCATGCTGATTACGTGTCAATAGATCGTTCCCTTCGAGGGGATTCATAATGTTTGAATACAGTATATGCTCCAAAACCCTACTGCAAACCGACGTCAATGATATAGGTCTGTAGTTAAATGGATTACTCCTACTACCCTTCTTGAACACTGGTGCGACCTGCGCAATTTTCCAATCTGTAGGTACAGATCTATCGGTGAGCGAGCGGTTGTATATGAGTGCTAAGTAGGGAGCTACAGTATCAGCGTAATCTGAAAGGAACCTAATCGGTATACAATCTGGACCTGAAGACTTGCCCGTATCAAGCGATTTGAGTTGCTTCGCAACCCCTAAGGTATCTACTTCTAAGAAACTCATGCTAGCAGACGTTCGTGTTTCAAATTCTGGAATATTCCATTCGTCTTCCCTGGTGAAGGAATTTCGGAAAAGTGCGTTCAATAACTCCGCTTTAGCGGCACAGTCGTCGATAACAGTACTATCGGCACTGCGCAGCGAAGGTATTGACTGCGTCTTGCCGCTTGTGTACTTTACATACGACCAGAATTTCTTCGGATTTTCTACCAAATTTCGAGACAATGTTTCGTTGTGGAACCTATTAAAGGCATCTCGCATCGAAGTAGGTGCCAAATTTCGCGCGTCTGTAAATTTTAGCCCATCTTCAGGATTTTGCGTTCTTCTGAACTTCGCATGCTTTTTCCGTTGCCTCTGCAACAGCGTTCGGACCTTTTTTGTGTACCACGGGGGATCCGTTCCATCTCTTACCAATTTATAAGGTATGAATATCTCAATTGCTGTTGCTACTATATCTTTGAATTTGAGCCACATCTCGTCTACATTCGCATAGTCAGTTCGGAAGGAATGGAAATTGTCTTTTAGGAAGGCTTCTAGTGGCACTTTATCCGCTTTTTTAAATAAAATTATTTTGCGTTTGTTTCTGATGGATTTGGAAGAAATGGTATTGAGCCTAGCTACAATGACCTTGTGATCACTAATCCCTGTATCAGTCATGATGCTCTCTATCAGCTCTGGATTGTTTGTGGTCAAGAGGTCAAGTGTGTTTTCGCAACCATTACAACTTCAAATGAAACTGCAGTCAACATGAGATCGAACAGGTACCTGACTATCTGTCAGAATAGTTCGATCTGGTAGCGAGGTAAGACGTATTGAGAAACCTATGTGTGTAAGTTCATCACAATGGACTGAAGATGTCAGACAAATGCTTCCTAGAATCTAGTAGTCTGACTGCAAAGTATCGCACCTTAAAGTTAGGTTGTGTAACAATTTATGTCTGTTAAAACACAGAAAGTGTATGAGCTAGAATTTGTAGTTAGCGTGTTCAAAGTAGGTTGCTATAAAACGAATGGTTAGTCTAATAAATCCTACGTTTAAGTCAAAATTAATCATATTACTAAAGGTCCAGTGTCAACCAGTAGTGCAATTGGAATGATATCTACTGACGTTGGACATTACGAGGTACAGACGTCAGTTGCTGGTAGAAAGCGACTGAATATTTATTGATTTCATTAGATATAATATATTTTCCACCCTTTACGCCACTGAGTGGGTATGTACCAAGAACTGTTGACGACAACCTCTTTGACGTATTCTGTGGTGTACCTACACATGAGGAACTTTGCAGATCACCCCAAATAATTACACTTTATTACACTGTAGCTGAGAAATCAGTTTAATAAGCCACAGTTGCAAAAAACTAACACTTCTTCTTTAGAGGCGAATGGAAAAACTAGTAGAAGGCGACCTCGGGGAAGATAAGTTTGGATTCCATAGAAACACTGGAACACGTGGGGCAATACTGACCTTACGACTTATCTTAGAAGAAAGAGTAAGGAAAAGCAAACCTACGTTTCTAGCATTTGTAGACTTAGAGAAATCTTTTGACAATGTTGACTAGAAGACTATCTTTCAAATTCTAAAGGTGGCAGGGATAAAATACAGGGAGCGAAAGGCTATTTACAATCTGTACAGAAACCAGATGGCAGTTATAAGAGTCGAGGGACATGAAAGGGGAGCAGTGGTTGGGAAGGGAGTAAGAGAGGGTTGCAGCCTCTCCCCGATGTTATTCAAGCTGTATATTGAGCAAGCAGTAAAGGAAACAAAATAAAAATTCGGAGTAGGTATTAAAATCCATGGAGAAGAAATAAAAACTTTGAGGTTCGCCGATGACATTGTAATTCTGTCAGAGACAGCAAAGGACTTGGAAGAGCAGTTGAATGGAATGGACAATGTCTTGAAAGGAGGATATAAGATGAACATCAACAAAAGCAAAACGAGGATAATGGAATGTAGTCGAATTAGGTAGGGTGATGCTCAGGGAAATAGATTAGGAAATGAGACATTTAAAGTAGTAAAGGAGTTTTGCTATTTGGGGAGCAAAATAACTGATGATGGTCGAAGTAGAGAGGATATAAAATGTAGACTGGCAATGGCAAGGAAAGCGCTTCTGAAGAAGAGAAATTTGTTAACATCGAGTTTAGATTTAAGTGTCAAGAAGTCATTTCTGAAAGTATTTGTATGGAGTGTAGCCATGTATGGAAGTGAAACATGGACGATAAATAGTTTGGACAAGAAGAGAATAGAAGCTTTCGAAATGTGGTGCTACAGAAGAATGCTGAAGATTAGATGGGTAAATCACATAACGAATGAAGAAGTATTGAATAGGGTTGGGGAGAAGAGACGTTTGTTGCACAACTTGACCAGAAGAAGGGATAAGTTGGTAGGACATGTTCTGCGGCATCAAGGGATCACCAATTTAGCATTGGAGGGCACTGTGGAGGGTAAAAATCGTAGAGGGAGACCAAGAGATGAATACACTAAGCAGATTCAGAAGGATGTAGGTTGCAGTAGTTACTGGGAGATGAAGAAGCTTGCACAGGATAGAGTAGCATGGAGAGCTGCATCAAACCAGTCTCAGGACTGAAGACCACAACAACAACAACAATTTCTGCTTGTCGTTTGTGTTCGGCTTTCGTACAGATTTACACGACAGAATAGCATTTTCAGAAAATACTTCCTCACGCCTAAATTTATATTTGATGTTAGTAAGCCCGCATCTCGTGGTCGTGTGGTAGCGTTCTCGCTTCCCACGCCCGGGTTCCATAGTGCTCAGAGCCACTTGATGTTAGTAAAACTCCTTGTTACAGCAACTCTGTACTTGCTATTTTCAGTCTTCATTTTATACCCTTTCTTATTCAGTCATCGTTAGCTATTTGGCAACCCAAATAGGAAACCCTAGTCAGTTACTTTTAATGTCATTTACTTATTTAGATCCCTCAGTACTGGCGAATTTGATTTTTTCGCTGTACTAAGGGACTTATATTTTTATGTTCCTGAATTTCCTAGGAGATTTTAGTACTTGCCTCTTCGTCCGTCAACTGACAAATATTATCAGAGTAAGTTCGTGTTGGTTGCGTTAGTATCGTGTAACTATCAGGTCAACTGATTACCTTCGGTACCAGAATTATCTGATGATGGAACATGACGACAAGCTCCGGCACAAAGATCAAGCACGATACAGCAGAAAGGACTGCCAGCATGCTGACTAGGACGTCACTACGAAAGGAGCAGCCTCTGCACAAAGAGAATAAAAGCGACGCGCCACCTACCCTTCGCTGCAATAGAAGAGCCACACTAGGAGAGAGCACTAGAATAGCCGCAGTGATATTAACAATAGCAGTGACTTATGAACTTGTGTGATTAGTTCGCGTCGAAATTGTATATATCATAGAACACTGATTACGAGTGTTGGAACTTTAATAGTGGCAACTATTTATTTACAGCTCGTACAAAACAGATACGTGGTTCAACGTTTTACTGTCAAAGTAGCCTCCAGCATTTTGTATAAAACGTTGCCAGCGATATGGAAGTCGTTGGATACTCTTAGCAATACAAGTTGTATTGACAGTTCGAGCGGCGCGGTCAATTGCCCGACGAAATTGTAGCAATTCTGAAGCGAATGCTGTGAAGTGTTTCCTTCAGGTTAGAAATCGAGTTGAGCTCACGGTGGCTTGCGTTAGGAATGCAGTAGGTGGTATAGCACCTAGCAACCCCGTCAATCAGACAAATCACTAAAAACTTGCCCTGTACATACTTGAGCGTTGTCCTGCAAAATGATGGTCAGATGCTGCAGGGAGCGTTACTTCAGTCTCTAAGCTGGTCATTGGTTCCGTTCCAAAAATGTACATCATAGACAGAAGTGATGACACTTTCTGCAGGACCTGACCATCATTTTGCAGGAAAATGCTGAAGCACATAAGCGCAAGCTGTTACTGATTTGTTTGACTGATGGGGCTGCTAAGTGCTACACCACCTGCTGCACTCCCCTGACTTAAGCCATCATGAGTTCAGCTCGATTTCTAAACTGAAGAAAACTATTCACAGCACTCGTTTCAGAACTGCTATAAATTCGTCGGGCAACAGATCGCGCCCCGAACTATCAACACTGCTAGCGACATTAAGAGTATCCTATTACTTCAATATCGCTAGCTACGGGTTATACACAATGCTGGTGACTACTTTGAAAGTCAGTAAAACTTTGAAACACGTATCTGGTTTGTACGAGCTGTATTTGCACGTCGTCATGGAATTTTCTGTTATGTTTTGCTGGCGCCTTAAGTTTCTCTTTTCTTTTCTTCGTAGGGGAGTTTACTTGCTTTAGCAGTCTCTTTTGCTGATCAGTGTTTTCAGGTGGACTTTGCAGAAATTTTCTTTGCCTTTGTACTTAGTTTTCTTGGTCCTTGTCTGTTTCTTGCATTTGTTTCTTCCAACATGCCCACCCAACCTATGCCACCCCGTGCTCAGGCGCCACAGCCACCAGTGTTAGATGTAACATAGCTAATGCAGATGTTTCAGTTTCAGATGTAGCAAATCTCTACCCTGCTCAACACGTTGCAGCAGCTACTGGCCAACGCTGCGCGCCCGACGGAACAGGCACCAACTACACTGACACCACCTTTTCGCCAGATTCATGAACAAGACGAGGAATGACATACTCACCCACAACGTACCAGGTACTGTGAAACTTCCTGTTATCTACAGTATTAAGTGCAGTATTCCGACTAACTCAGATGTTTCTAACATCACTCCGACCGAACTTTCTTATGAAGAGGCGGTAGATTAACTAGCTAAATATTATGGCCAACATGTGAATGTGGTAGCAGCTAGGTATCAGTTGCTTCATTGTAAAATGCAATTGGAACAAACATAAAAACGAGTGGGTAACAGATTTGCATCGCATAACGAGGAGATGCAAATTCAGATATGCTCGTGGTGCTTTATATTCAGATGTTAAGTTGCGTGACGCGATCGTGTACAATGCCCATAATGTCAAACTCAGAGAACAGATTTTGAAACAGACCGATCCGTCTTTTTAGCAGGCAATGCAAACCGTAGATCAGTACGATTGAGGTGCACTGTCAGCCGATAAATTTGAGCAGCTAGCAATCTGTCAGGTTGAGCCCATTGTTTGCGATCGACCCATCCAGCGGCACCAGTAAACAACGCTTCACGCTGCGTAGGCAGTTTGCTAAACGGGTGGCTTCAAGGCGAACAGAATTAAGTATTGCCCTCGGTGTTATTCATGACACAAACGCCAAAACTTCCCCTGCCGACAAGCTCAGCGTTACGTATGTGGCAGGAAAGGCAATATACAATCCGTATGTTTGAAACGGAACAACCGTAAGTAGTCGGCCCTCTCACAAAATTCTAGTCACAAGGCCCATGTCATTAATGCAGTATATTCAAGTCCTGCAACACGCATTAGCAAACCTAGTAAGCTTGCAGTTTCTTCAGTGAATCGCCAGTCCAACAGACTTTCTGTTCATATACTTCGTTGTGAGTAACGTGCAAAATTTCAGTTTCACGCGGGTGCCTCTGTAACATTGCTAAATCGTCACACATATGAACTGTTAGGCTCACCATGCCTGTCTAAAACTAGCTAGCAACTGACGACTTATAATCGACAAGACATTCCCGTTCTCGGAAAGTGTACTTTGTCTGCCATGTATCGCTCGCATACGTGAACAGTGACTTTTAAGGTGCTGCAATCACGCGATTGTGAGAACATATTTGGTCTTGATTTTTTTGGATTTAAGATTCGGTGTCTGCATTCCATGCAAAAGACAGTGTAATAGCTTGTTAAAAGAATTCCCGGAATACGTTTCCGAAGGTTTAGGCAAGATTAACAATTTTGCTGCACATATTAGTCTGAAATACAATGCTTAACCAAAATTTTGCAGTGCCAGAGCTGTTCCCATTGCATTACGGGACAAAGTCGCTGCTGAACGTGAAGAATAGCTAGATATAGGAGCTATAGCTCCCATACAAACTAGTCAGTGAGCAAGTCCACTGGTTTTGTTCCACAAATCTTCAAGTGATGTTCGCGCCTGTGTTGATTTTAACTCTACAGTCAACCCACAAACCGTGATTGATGCTTATCCACTGCCACGCCCAGATGATCTCACGGACAGATTAGGCGCTGGTCGCTACTTTTCAAGAATTGATTTGCGCAACGCGTTCCTTCAAATGCCGCTCGATGAAGATTCTCGAAGTGTGTGACGTAAATACTCATTTTGGTTTGTTTAAATACTTGCGTTTGCCTTTTGGCAGTGCTTCCGCACCCGCCGTTTTCCAAAGGTATTTGGAACAGCTGACTGCGCAAGTACCAAACGGTTCAAACTATTTGGATGGTTTTGTCGTAACAAGTCGTACATCTGAAGAACATATTGCAAATTTGCGTGCTTTGTTTGGTGTGTTATCTGATGCAGGACTAAAATGTAGACTGGACAACAATGATTTCTTAAAACCTGAGCTGCAGTGCCTTCCTCATGTCATAAACAGACAGGATGTATATCCTCTTCAGTCACACCTGTTAGCCATACGAGATTTGCTAATTCCTTGCAATGTCACAGAACTGCAGCCAGTCTTAGGGAAAATGAACTATTATATTCGATTCATACCGAATGCTGCGCATTTAGCGGCTCCATTGCGTCACTTGCGTTGAAAGAAAGTCCTCTTTGTTTGGACAGATGAGTCCCAAATAGCTATTCAAAAACTTAAAGGTGCTTCAATGCTTAGTTCACTTTGCTCCTGACAAACCAGTAGTATTGCAAGTTGAGGCTTCCCCTTACTGAATCGGTGGAGTGCTTTCGCACAGACTTGGTGATAAATACAGGCCTATCACTTTCGCATCAAAAGTATTGTCCAAAGCTCAGTGTAACTATTCACAAATTGAGAAAGAAGCGTTTGCTATTGTGTATTGTGTCACCAAATGCCACGACTATTTCAAAGGCAGAAATTTCTACGTAGTAACGGATCACAAGCTTTGGCATTCCTTGTTTCATCCGACTTAACCGGTTCATGTAGGAACTGCCCAAAAATTCCTAAGATGGGCTATGTTGTTGTCTCACTACCAGTACGACATAGTGTATCGTCCGACGGCTCGACATGGCAATGCGGACGCACCTTCACGTCTTCCGGTCCGCCCTGATACAGACTCTGACGCTTCTGCTGCAACTTGTCACAATGATTTGCTTCAATCTTCCTCTGAACTATAGGAATATTGCACAGGCCACGGAAACTGATACAGATTGAACATTTTACCAACATACATTCGCACACCTTGACTTCATTCTTTGCATAGCATAAAGAAGTTTGTTGTGTGCCGATACTTTGCACGTCGACATAGCCTCGCTGTACAGATAGGTATGATTCTTGTTGAAAATAAAAGTGGACAGTCACTTGTGTTGATCCCTAAAGCTTTGCTGGGGCTTTGATCTTACCAAACAGTTAGCACGTCGACACTGTACTCGGCTGGGTATGGACTCCCAAATAGAACAGATTACGTCAAAGTATCATATTTGGGCGGAGAAAAACTCGCACAGGCAAAAAAATTATCTGCTTGGATTAAGTAGCAGGCACCATGGCAACGTGTGCACATAGACTCTGCCGGACCTTTATGGAACACTCGTTGGTTGGTTGTGGATGACTCGCATAGCAAGTTTCCTTTTGCTTTGCCAATGAACTCGACCACGTCACGTAGCACAGTTCAGGTCTTGTCCTCTGTTTTTAGCCTGGAAGGTTTACCTGAACTAATAGTGTCAGACAAAGTTCACGTCAAATAAATTTGAAACATTCTGTGAACGCAAAGGCATACAGCATCAGACTAGTGCACCGTTCCTTCCACAGTCAAACTGCGAAGTGGAACGTGGTCGTGCGGTAGCGTTATCGCTTCCCCCGCTCGGGTTCCCGGGTTCGACTCCTGCCTGGGTCAGGGATTTTCTTTGCCTCGTGATGACTGGGTGTTGTGTGATGTCGTTAGGTTAGTTAGGTTTAAGTAGTATTAAGTCCTAGGGGACTGATGACCATAGATCTTAAGTCCCTTAGTGCTCAGAGCCATTTGAACCATTTTGAAGCGGAACGTTTTGTCAGAATCTTCAAGCAGCAGGTTGCCAAACTTCACTCCGCACACACCAGCGATCAAGTACTGCAACCGTTTCTCTCCTCCTATCGTTCGGATCCACAAGATGGACCATGGCTTCGCGGCCGCAACCATCGGACACTGCTCCACCTGCTCCACTCTCCTCAGTATCTGGGGCCGAAGGAAGGCTGCAAGTATCGCTTCGTGCTGCATGATGCTGCTTTTTACAGGGCATTTAGCCGCAGCAGAAGGTGGGCGTGAGGCGAGATCGTCTGTCGACTTGGCACTTGCATGTACCTTATTTTAAGTATAGATGACTTGCAGCGCCAACATCAAAATCAACTTCGCCTTTGTCGTGTGCACGATGATCCCTGAGTGTCTGTTCCAGGTTCAAGGATCACGACGACAGCGCGGCCACAGCAGCCGCGGGTTGACACATAGAGCCTCCGCCTCCTCAGCCTCGTCTCGTCCTGCCGATGGAAATGTACGCGCCCACACCGCAGCAGTCGCCGCCTTCTTCATCTGGTTCCTGGCATGTGGAGGTGGACGCGTACCCTTCTGGTAGTTTTCCATGAGACGTTTCTGTCAGAGCGAAGGCCAGATGGCGGGATACGACCACAAGCTGGACGCTCCCTGCAGCTACAGCCTCCGCTCCAGCACTGCGCCCAGACTCCTGCCTCCCCCGCGGTTGTCGCGCTCCCTACACAACGACGGTCCGATGCTATGGGGGGGGGGGGGGGGCAGGAACGTTACGGCTTACGACAAGCTTCGGCACGAAGATAAAGAACGATACAGCAGACGATGTCAGCCAAATGCACTCTGACTAGGACATCACCGTGACAGGAGCCGCCTCTACACGAAGAGAATAAAAGCGACGCGCCACGTAGCCTCGACCTCACCAGAAGAACCGCACTAGAAGAGCAACGCTAGAAGAGAGGACTAGAAGAGCCGCAGTGATATTAACGATAGCAGTGACCTATGAACGTGAGTGATTAGCTTGTGTGGAAATTGTGTATATCAAAGGACACTGATTATTATCATGTCGCCAATTACTTGCGACCTATCATGTAGAAACGAAAGTAGAGTACTGCCAATTTAATTATTATAATAAACTTCATTAATATGATTTTCTTGTATGTTGTGTAGCTATCCGTGAAAACAGAATAAGAATGGGAAATCAAGAACGAAGAGCTATAAAGTGTCTAAAATAGAGTTGACTTCTCTTGCCCCTACAGTTCAAGCTATAAAACCGAGAAGCCTTTAGAGAAGTAAATGGAAGGTTCTGGAGCAGGATTAAATTTCAGGGTGAAACGATTTCAGAGATAAGATTCAATTATGACATTGCTGTACTCAGGGAAAGTAAAGAAGAGTTACGGGACCAGCTGACTGGAGTTAACGGTTTGATGAGTACACGCTATGGATTGAGAGTAAAGCATAGAAATAAGAAAGTAATGAGGTATAGCAGAACTGAGATTAGCGATAATCACCAAAACAGAGGTCCACGATGTATACGAAGGAATTTTGCAAACTTAGGATGGAAAGCACCCCTTAAAGACGGAGCAAATTACTAACCAAAATACGTCTTCTAGTACCTGGCATCGGTCTTAATTTGGGAAAATATTTCGCGAATATTGTATGGTAGTGAATCATAGATTGCATGGAAACAGGAAAAGAACAGAAGTGAATGATTTAAGATGCTGTTATACAAAAGACTATTGAAAATTAGATGGACCAACAGGAAATAAAAAGGCTCTCCTCGGAATCGGCGAAGAGGAAGGGAGAGGATCGTAGGACATGAGTTATGATATCAAATAATAACTTCAAGGGTACCAGAGGGAACTGTGGAGGACAAAAACAATAAAACAATTCAGGAGTTAGAACATATCCTACAAATAACTTAGGATATTGGTTTCAAGTGGTACCCTGAGATTAAGAGGTTGGCAGTGCAGAAGAATGAGTGGTGGCTGTATCAACCTGGTGAGAATCTCATGATGTGCACGCAACTAATTTCGAGCACATTAAATCGCAGGCAGTACTCGTATTACAAACTCTTAACACTGTCTGATGACGAGTTCCAGTCGAAACTAGTTGCGTGGAGAAAAACGATAGATTTCCTATAGTACAGAGTAAAAAAATGTGTTTTCAGAATGTGTGCGATTGGAAATTTTTTTTCATCATTCTTCTGACTGGTTTGCTGCGGTTCTCAACGAATTCCTCTCCTGTGCTAACCTCTTCATCTCAGAGTATCACTTGCAACCTCCTCCATTATTTCCTGGATGAAACCCATTCTCTGTCTTCCTCTACACTTTTTGCCATCTACAGCTCCCTTTAGTACCATGGAAGTCATTCCCTCATGTCTTAACAGATGTTCTATCATCTCCGTATTAGCGTTTTCCACATATTCCTTTCCTCACCTATTCTTCACAGAACCTTCTAATTCCTTACCTTATCAGTACACCTAACGTTCAACATTCGTCTGTAGGACCACATCTCAAATGCTTCTATTCTCTTCTGTTCATGTTTTCCCACCACTTAAGTTTCACTACTGTACTCAAGACGTACGTTATCAGAAATTTATTCCTCAAACTATGGCCGATATTTGATATTAGTAGACTTCTCTTGGCCAGGAATGCCCTTTTTGCCATTGATAGTTTGCTTTTGAAGTCCATCTTACTCCGTACGTCATTGGTTATTTTACTGCCTAGATAGCAGTATTCTCTAACTTCATATACTTCGTGACCATCAATCGTGGTGGTAAATTTCTAGCTGTTCTCATTTCTACTACTTCTCATTACCTTCGTCTTTCTTCGATTTAGGCTCAATCCATACTGTGTACTAATTAGACTGTTGATTACGATCAGCAACTCATGTACTTCTTTTTCACTTTCACTCAGGATAGAACGTCATCAGCGAATCGTATCGTTGATATCTTTTCACCCTGAATTTTAATTCCACTCCTGAACCTTTCTTTTATCTCCATGATTGCTTCCTCGATGTACAGATTGAACAGTAGGAGCGAAAGGCTATATCCTTGTCTTACACCCTTTTAATACGAGCACTTCGTTCTTGGTCGTCTTGTTGGCTCTGGTACATATTATATGTAACCCGTCGCTCCCTGTAGTTTAGCAGTCCTTTTACAGAATTTTTTCCAAGTCGACAAAACCTATGAACGTGTCTTGATTTTTCTTTAGTTGTGCTTCCATTATCAACTGCAACGTCAGAATTGCCTCTCTCGTGCCTTTATCTTTCCTAAAGCTAAACTGGTCGTCATCTAGCGCATCCTCAATTTTCTTGTCGCGTCTTCTGTATATTATTCTCGTAAGGAACTTCGATGCATGAGCAGTTAATACTGTCGTATACAGTGATATAATATCTAGATAGTTTCACAAGATGTCAAAGGGAGTATTCCTACCACTCAGCCTCCCAGAGATAAGAGCATACCGGCTACATGATGGCCCTCATACCGAAACGGTGGCATCAATGAATAATATAAAACGCTTGCAAACAGTTTAGTGACACATGTAAATTTCGTTGAATTCGCCTTTGTTCCTAAAGTAACAGCATTTCAGTCAGATGTTTATATTCCTTTATTATATATTTCAATTATAGGATTTTAGTTAAATATAATTGTTATAGTTCTAAAACTTCTGGCGGTAGAATGTTTCTCGTCTTGTAATTTGGCCAGGTAATTCGTTTCCATTTTCAAACATTACTAGCCTTACAACTATACCCTTTTTACACTTATTTTACATCACCATAATAATAATGATAATTCATATTAACCTCTCGAACAAACGTTTTACCCTCCGTAATTTCGGTGGCAAAATTTGGCAGCCGGCCGATATGACCGAGCGGTTCTAGGTGCTTCAGCTCGGAACCGCGCTGCTGCTACGGTAGCAGTTCGAATCCTGCCTCCGTCATGGATGTGTGTGATGTCCTTAGGTTAGTGAGGTTTAAGTACTTCTAAGTCTAGGGTACTGATGACCAAATATATTAAGTCCCATAGTGCTTAGAGCCATCACTTAGGTTTATTCTGATTCCACAGACGTTCTTCCTGTGCCTTTTTCGCTATGTATTCGTAGTCAGACTAAGTCTAAGTCTTATCAAGTCGGAGTTGCCACGGAACGACACTGCCGAATTTTGCCATCGAATTTACTGGGGACAAAAATTATTTGAAATGTGACCAAACAAGCTGAACTTTTCCCCGAGTTTTATTATTATTTTTATAGTTCCTATGCAGTAGTAGAAAAAAGTAAAAATTTTATGGTTCAGGAAGAGCTGTTTACGAGAAAGAAATAATTGTTCCAGAATGAATTTTCGCAATGCAAAAAAGTGTGCGCTGATTTGGAACATCGTGGCAGATTAAAACTGCGCGCTACAACACAACTCGAACGCAAGACTTTTACAAGCAGTGCTAGTTATGCAGAGAAAATTCTGTGAAGTTGGAAATGTACTGGCGGAAGTAAAGCGGCGAGGACGCGTCGTGAGCCGCGCTCGGGTAGCTCACCAGCTCACGAAGGCGAAGGTCTCGCGATCGAATCGTAGTGTGGCCCACAGATTAATCTCCTAGGATGCTTCAGGAAGCAGTTTGGTCGGGAAAAGAGGGTTTTTCTTAGTCATGGTTACAAAATGGAAATGCAGTCAATCTGAAATCCGGAAACTAAGAAGGAGACAACACTGCAATTGGATTTTTGTAATCTATTATATTTTTGGTTTGTGAAGTTCAGAAGTGAAATATGAATCTGTCTAGTCTGTTTGGTGCATCGCCCAAAAACTGTTGAGAAAATAGATTTTGAAGTTCTTGGATAATGTTTAATATCTGTTGCAGAGCAGTAAGTGGAAGGGCAGGGGGTGAGGAGTTAGGCGTAACACAACACTTCTAAGCATGATTTTATTGTAATGACCACCCAAACTTCTAAAAACATCAAATAACTGATTTAAAACCATATGTTAAAAAACTATTAGAATGAAGCTTTAATGCTTCATCTTGACCAGGAAAAGCTTTACAACCGGAAGTAAACATAACGCATGCACTCTCCTGTCAAAATTACCGCAGTTTCTCATTCATTTCCCCTTGCCCAATGCAAGCGGTTAAAAAAGAAAACACAACTATCAGAATTCGTCTCTGAACGGGACACGAAAATATCCATCTAAATAGAGTACATTTGAATAGCATGACCAGTTTCCTAACTCCACCTCCTGCAGAGTTCTCTGAGCCAACATAGACACACCCGGTGTTCAGAATCCTGGGCGACAACCGTTCTAATCACCACAGCTCACTATAACTCAAAAAGGTTAATGATCGGCACTATCCTCGGTGTCGCCGATACCGACCAAAGGCGCTTTCCCAAAAGTCCTGAATACAGACGTTGACTGTGGGTATTGTATCACAGCCACAGTCCCTTTCAGAGATGTCTCTAAACCCGGCCAAAGTTGTCAACAACCGTGCATGAGCAGCGCCTATTAGACGGGGAGGGTCCGACAGCCGGTTAGTTCCAGTCATTCTACGAGGAATGCTTACCATGCCTACACGGTCAATAACGCAGTTCGATCGTGTCCGCATTTTACTTTGTCCCAGGAAGTGCTCTCAACAAGGAAAGTGTCCAAGCGTCTCCGAGTGAATCAAAGCCATGTTGTTCGGACATGGAGAAGATACAGAGAAACAACAACTGTATGACATGCCTCGCTCATTCCGCCCAAGGGCTACTACTGTAGTGATCGCTACCTATGGATTATGGCTCGGAGGAATCTTGACAGCAACGCCACCATGTTGAATAATGCTTTTGTGCAGCCACAGGACCTCGTGTTACGACTTAAACTGTGCGCAATAGGCTGCATGATGCACAACTTCACTCCAGACGTCCAGGGCGGGGTCCATCTTTGCAACGACGACACCATGCAGAGCGGTAAAAAAGGGGCGAACAACATGCCGAATGCACCGCTCAGGATTGGCATCACGTTCTGTTCACCGATTAGTGTCGCATATGCCTCCAACCAGAGAATCGTCGAATACATGTTTTAGAGGCAAGCCGGTCGGGCTGAAAGACTTCGACACACTGTCCAGAGAGGGCAGCAAAAAATGGTTTAAATGGGTCTGAGCACTGTGGGACTTAAAATCTAAAGTCATCAGTTCCCTAGAACTTAGAACTACTTAAACCTAACTAACCTAAGGGCATCACACACATCCATGCTCGAGGCAGGATTGGAACCTGAGGCCGTAGCGGTCGCGCGGTTCCGGAACTGAAGCGCCTAGAACAGCTCGGCCACAGCGGCCGGCGAGTGCAGCAAGGTGGAGGTTCCCTGCTGTTTTGGGGTGGCATTGCGTGGGGATGAAGTACGCCGCTGCTGGTCATGGAAGGCGCCGTAGTGGCTCTACAATACGTGAATGCCATTCTCCGACCGATAGTGTAACCATATCGATAGCATAGTGGCGAGGAATTTGTCTTCGTGGAAGGCAATATTCGCCACCATCGTGCATATCTTGTGAATGGCTTCCTTCAGGATAACAACATCGCTCGACTAGTGGCCAGTATGTTCTAGAGACATGAACACTATCGAAAATGACTGGGATAGATAGAAAGGGGGTGTTTATGGACGACATGACCCACCAACCACTCTGAGGAATCTACACCGAATCGCCGTTGAGGAGCTGAACAATCTGGACCAATAGTGCTTTGATGAACTTGTGGGTAGTATGCCACGACGAATACAGGCATGCATTAATGCAAGAGGACGTGCTACTGGGTATTAGAGGTGCCGGTGTGTACAGCATTCTGGAATACCACCTCTTAATATCTCGGTGTATGGTGGTACAACATTCAATGTGTGATTTTCATGAAAAATAAAAAGTGCGAAAATGATGTTTATGTTGTTTTCTATTCCAATTTTTTTGTACAGGGTCCGGAACTCTCAGAGCCGAGATGATGATAAACTTATCTCGATGCGTGTGTAAGGTCGAGTTTCACACCAGGCATCAGGGCTGTTTGGTACAATCCTCGCTCGCTATAAAGTGTTCCTGGTTTCTAGTACCTGCACCAACAGCCAGAAGTCTACTATCAGTAATTGGATATTTCATACTCCGAGAAAATATTTTCAAGGTAGAGTACAGCATACTAACATTACCGTTTCAAGAAGGTGGCATCGGATTAATAGATACTCAAAATGCAAAGCACTGCTAGTGCCCTTAGAAGTTCGAAATTCAGCCCTCCCAGACTGACAACTATACTTCCGTAACCAGCTCACCAGAAACGAAGAACCACCCATCAGTACTTCCAAAATACGTTCAACGGTCACAACGTCCATAGTCGAGAACAACTACATAACACAGGAAAACATAATGTGGAATGCAAAGAACTGGTGCCATCGTATTAAGAAACGCTCAGATCCTAACGCATTGCAAACTAAATACTCTCATGTCAATTGGCCTGGCCTGGGGTCTGGAAGAACATTCACAGCAAACAGGTTACGTCAGATGTTAGGACAAAATAGTACAAAGTTGTCAATTAATCGATTCTAGTGTCCCGAATCTATAATCTATCCATCTTGAGGATTCATCGAATTGTAATAGGTGTAATGAAGAGGATACACTGACACACAGTTTTACATGTAACCACGTACGCGAAATCTGGGAATGGACTAAAAAAAAAAAAACGACTGTCTGTATGCCTTCGTACGAATAATAAGTACTCGTATGTTATCTTCGTGGTCCTTACGCGCCGTGTATGTTGGCGGAAGTAGAAACGTTCGGCAGTCAGCTTCAAATGCCGGTTCTCTAAATTTTCTCAATAGCGTTTCTCGAAAAGAACGTCACCTTCCCTCCACGGATTCCCATTTGAGTTCACGAAGCCTCTCCGTAACACTTACGTGTTGCTAGAACCTACCTGTAACAAATCTAGCAGCCCGCCTCCGATTTTCTTCGATGTCTTCCTTCAATCCGACCAGGTGGGGATCCCAAAAATTCGAGCAGTATTCAAGAATAGGTCGCACCACCGTCCTATATGCGGTCTCCTTTACAGGTGAACCGCTCGTTCCTAAAATTCTTCCAATAAACTGAAGTCCACCAATCACCTTACCAACCACAGCTCGTTTCTCAAGTGCTCGTTCCATCATATATCACTTTGCAACGTTACGCCCTGACATTTAAACGTACTGACTGTGTCACGGACGACACTAGTAATATTGTATCCGAACATTACAGGTTTGTTCTTCCTACATCTGCATTAACTTATATTTTTCGACGTTTAGTAGTAGCTACCATTCATCGCACAACCTAGGGGTTCTGTCTAAGTTGTCTTGTATCTCATTACAGTAGCTGATCTTCGACACCCTATCATACACCACTGCATCATCAGCAAACAGCCGAATATTGCTGCCCACCCTGTCAGCCAAAGCATATACTTATATAGTGAACCACAGCAGTCCTATCACATTTCCCTGGCTAACTCCTGACGATACCCTTGTCTCTGATGAACACTCGCCGTTGACGACAACATACTGGGTTCTATTATTTAAGGAGTCTTCGAGCCACTCACGTATCTGTGAACGTATCCCATATGCCCGTACCATCGTTAATCGCCTGCTTTGGGCACCGTGTCATATGCTTTCTGAAAATCTATGCAAATAGGTTGTGATACCAGACTAAAAGCGATACCCAGAGCAGAAAAACAGTATGGTAATCTGGCTACGTGATTAACGTTAGAAACACCGAGTTTAATGGAATTTAATTTTAAACGAGATCATTACAACATGAAATCCAGAAATGAGATTATCAAAACAATTTTGCGAACTACGTAAGACACGGTATTCCTGCATCTTAGACATTAAGACCAGTACATAGTCTGATGAAAACTCCTTTTTACTGTGTAATTAATATTAATAGTTTTGCTCGTTATGTTACTTGTATTTTAAATACACCTTAACATCTCGAAGTTGGATACAGTAGTCCAAAGAAAATGCGCTACAACGAAAGAGAAGAAACATCTTTTAGTTGTTTCTCTAATTTTCCTAACAAAGGAACCAGGATCTCAATTTCTGTAGATGACAAGCGATTGGATTTCGGCAAAATATCAGATTTCTTTGAATTTATAAATATTTTATTTTTAGAAGAAAGAGAGACATGGAGTATTTCAAAAGAAGGAAAAATTACTCGACGATTTGAGGATGAATGAACACACAACCATCAAATCAGACTTTACTGCATTACTACAATTCTTTTCTACTTCCATGAACTGGAAATTTTCCTTCTCATTTAATTGATGATTAAAAATAAATTTAATTTACATGAATTACAAAAAATAAGGATGTTGCAACATAAAAAGGAATATTTACGTTACTTAATTTCTTCTGTGTTCCAGCAACGTAGAAAGGTGCAAAGCAAGACCGAAAATACAAGGATAGTAAATGGAATGGCTATAATGGGGGAGGGGAGGGGGAAGCAGGTGTAACAAAATAAAAAGAAGATGCAAATTTTTAAACAGAGATTCATATTAGACTAGCATTTCCATGTAGTAGAAAACACATACGGATGGAAAAAATAAATCAGTAGCGCTCAAGACTGGTAATAACTTACTCGAGTCCAATTTCCGACAGTACTTTATCGTCTGTTTTCCACTTACTCTGACTACCTACATCAATTAAATACAAAATTCATCAGAGATATGCTTACTGACATATATCTAATAGTCATCGTCATGAAAAATTCGTATCATCTTATCTCTAATGACATTTTATTTTCATTTGAAATATAAATTCTTAATAATCGATCTTGATTGTGAATCAAGAGTGTTTAAACAAAAAAATTTACAAATTATGTTTTTCTCGTCTTCGTGTATCTTACACTTCGCCAAAACACTCATTAAGCACGCAACTTTCTTTGAAATTTTACCGGAGACGCACCCGTCAGAAAAAAAGTTTATTGTATTGTATTACTGGTGCCCGGAAAAATTCGAAGCCGATTTTCTCGAGAATTTTTGAGAGTAGCATCGAACGGCTTTGGAAGATAGATATTTGTGTTCTGAATTTCACGTATTGTAAACATAAGAAAGTACAATAAATTCGATTACCTTGTGGTCTACCTGTAACATGTGTAATAACGTTTTGCAAAACATTGACTGTAATGGTCTTACTTTAGGGACAGATACGAATTCAGTGAAATTTGGACCAATCCCACAGCTCACTGCAAACCCTGTAAATGGATCCCCTTCTGTCGTAGGCAGCACTGCAGAGAACGATCGCTTCGGCGAGGCGGCCAGAATGCGCGTCCCGCCCGCAGGCGGCAGACGTAACTGTGAAATATCTTGCGGCCGCAGCTGCCGCGGGCCGCGGAAGCGGTCGGCATGGCCGGCCCGCAATCCGGGCCGTTTATCTGCCGGCGATATCGGCGCCTAATAGAACATAACAATGCGACTATCTGGCGGCGCAGTAATGAATGGTCGGCAGAGGCGGCGCCGACGCCTGCGTCGCAACGCCCCTATCGGCGTCGCCATTGTTGCAGGCAGCGTCGCTGATTGATGGCCGCGCCTGCCGCCGCGCCGACTCTGCAACCCGCGTCGCACAATAGCGGTATGTCGCGTCTCCGCCGCGCTCGCTGCGTTTGTACTGTCGCGGAAAAACAGCGTTTAGCCGAGCCACTGTCAGCTCTGAAACAGCCGGGCTGTGTTTCCTCACAACGTGGTCGGGTGTCCAGATGGTCTGGCAATTCCATTTAGCCGATTTAAACGACTGGCGGAGAGGCCCACATCCACATCAAAGCCTACAATGCGTAAGCCACATTATTCTTTGTGGCGGAGGATATGTAACGGCGCTTCTGATTTTATTACATCTATCTTTAACGTTCTTACTAACAGAGAAACTTGGCCTACCCCATGTATTTACTTATACCTCTGCGTGCACGCCTGCACCATGAGGCGTCTGTCCTTGTTCTTAAAGTTTACGACGTCATTAATCCTGAACTATGAGTCGTACTATGATATAATTTTATATGTACATTCAGAGCCATATATGTATACTGTCTGCAATTGTGTTACACATAGAGTTTGGAGCAACGAAATAATAAATTTGAACGTCATGCACAAGGTGGCAGTTTTCCATAAATTTCATTCTTTATGACTTCATCTCTCTTCAACTAAGTGTCGTCGAATGATATAATATCGTAGGTACGTTCAGCGCTATATCTGTATACAGTCTGCAAATTCCTTTGCGAATGGAGCTAGTAGAAAAGAAGTAATGTGTTAATGTCATGCATGACGCGGCAGTTTTCACGCATCTAATTGTTTACAACGACATATCTCCTGCACTTTGAGTATTACAATATAGTTTTGTAGTTACATTCAGTGGTACATGTACAGTGCATTTGTGAAATGTGTTGCGAACACAGTCAGCAGTGAAAAACTGATAAATCATAACGTCATGCCTCATGCGGTACTTTTTTGCTGCATGAATAGCGGAAAAGTAGTACGCGATAAACAGTTTTCCTGTGATCATTTTGTAGGGGCTGTCAGCAAGGGAAAAGATCTTAAAGGTCTGAAATTATTTGTTGCATTTTCATCCCCACCTCTTACCTCCATAGCGATTGTCGCCCGACAGTATCGTATAAGTGTACCAGATTTGCTTGAAATCGATCCAGTGGTTTAGGAGGAGGTGCAGAACTTACACACACACACACACACACACACACACACACACACAGACACACACACACACACACACACACACACACACATACCTACATACATACAAACACACTTCCATTTTTTTAATATTCACGGATTATTATTCTTTTTCTTCTTCGGCGTTTCCCCCTAGGGGCTACGCGTTTTCGAAGTCCACAGCCTCTTTCGTTCCACTCATCTGGACCTAGAATTTGGTCTTCCACTGATTCCTATGTGTATTTTACCCATCTCAGCGCTTCTCTTCCTCTCCTTCTTCTAAGCGGCTCCTAGTTTACAATTTTCCTTGGTTGCCTTTGTTTGGGCGTTCTCTGTATGTGCCTGTACCATTCTCCAAAAGTACTGGCTGAGGAACATGTTGTCTACATTCGCCTCGTTGCCTCCTCATTTTGTATCCTATGTTGCCTGGTGAACAGTAGATTTCTCATATATGTTATTCCACCCATCCTATTTTTCTCCCGAAGTTTCCTTGTTTGTGCCACATCTAAGTTCCATATAGAAATACGTTCTGCACCACATTGTGAAATATTCTTATCTTAGTATCTTTCAGAATACTGTTATTCCACATTATTCCATGCAAAGCTGTAGTGCCCATTGCTATTCTGAAACTAATATCCTTGTCACGTGTACTGGAGTTATCTATTATTGTTCCCAAATATATTGTGTATTTAAAAGTATCATCCGATGTATAAAACATAACTATTATGTTGTTGGAGACATGGGCGTGAACAACGTACTATTGGAAAGAGCAAACTCTCGAGCTTTACATGTTTCCCGCTAGGTAGCAGCAGTGTGCACCCATTTCAGTTCTAGTAAAAGCTGTGTTGGGATAATAGAAAGCGTTTTGTGTTCTACGTTTTGCGCAGTGCGCGTCAGTAATAACTGTTTAGAGTGACTTTCGTACTAGGTATGGCGTGAATCCTTTTACAGCACAGAGCATTAGACGATGGCACGATCAATTCCGAGGAACAGATTGTATGTATGAATGCCAATCCGGATGGTCCAAGCGGAGGTTCGAGTCCTCCCTCGGGCATGAGTGTGTGTGTTTATCCTTAGGATAATTTAGGTTAAGTAGTGTGTAACTTTAGGGAATGATGGCATTAGCAGTTAAGTCCCATAAGATTTCACACACATTAATTAACAAAAAAAGGCCAATCGCCGGGCCGTTCCCGAGTGTCTGACACAGACGTCGAATGCATCCGCCATAGTTTCACAAGGGATCCGCAGAAATCTGTTCGCCGTGCAGCTCGACAGCTCAACATGTCCCCGATGTCTGTCTGCGTGTGTTGCGTCGACGTTAACACATGGAACTATACAAAATTTAGTTACTGCAAGTTCTCCGTGAAGCTGATAAACAACAATGTGTGTAATTCTGTAATTTCGTTCTTGGCAAGATGGAGGATAACAGTTTTCTTCCACGCTTAGTGCTTAGTGTCGAGGCAACACTACATTTAAGTGGAAAGGTGAACCGTCATAATGTGAGAGTATCGATTACGGAAGAACCACATGAGGTTGTACAGTATGAGTGGGACTCTAAAATTTAATGTATTTTGAGGAATGTTAAGGGAAAAGGTGTATGGTCCAGTTTTACAGGAAGCCCTTATCATGATATGCTTGAGAACATTCTTTTTCCGCTGTTGGAGACTGATTTCAATGACTACATGTACCAACAGGTTGGGGCGACGTCACAATGGCATGTAGAACTGCGGGAATTTTTAAATCAAAGGATTACTGAACGACTGATCAGTTGCACTGTGCCAAATGATTCAGCGTTACATTACTGACCCCAAGGTCACCGGATCTGGCTGTATGTGATTCTTCCTTACGGGGGCTCATATAAGATTGTGTTTATGTGTCTCCAACAGCAATGAATGAACTGAGATATCGCCTTACGACAACTGTGGAAGTTATACCTCTGCAGCGGAGTGTGCACTGATATGAAAATTCCTGGCAGATTGGTAGATCACTTGCCCGCGAAAAGCAAAGGTCCCGAGTTCGAGTCTCCGTCCGGCACACAGTTTTAATCTGCCAAGAAATTTCAATATAATTACATCTGCCCAAACTTAATTAGTTTATCACCCAAACTTTCGGATGGATGGATGGGTATGGTGGATATGGGCGCTCAATAGTGTAGCCTTTAGCGCCCGAACGGAAACAACAACGGACGAGTATCACTAAAATGTAGCAAGTACTAAAATAGGACTAAAATTAAAAGTGAAAGGCTACATAGGCAGTTTGCACGTCAACAGTTGCAAAGTGGAATGCAGCACATGAAAAGGATAACTGCAAGAGAACGTAAATGAAAGGGTTAAAATGAAACATATAGCACATGTTTGGATCTGGCCTATTACAAGTATAAAAAGGAGTGGTAAGCCACTCGGCAACACACTAAAAATTCCAACCCAAAATTTTTGGCTGAAGCCCAGAAACATCACAGAACCTTAAAACTTTCTTGACACTCGCCTCGTCATCGGCTAGAATCGAGGGCAGATCCCCACTAATATTAACTTCCGCCCTGACAGAACGATATAAATCACACTCAACTAAAATGTGGCGTACAGTGATTGGTACGCCACAGGCATCACACAGTGGGGGTTCCTCTCGCCGTAGTAAGAAGGCATGCGTAAGAGGACAGTGCCCTATGCGAAGACGTGTAAGGGTCACTTCGTCACGCCATGTGACCGGCAGGAGGAACACCACGGTTGGATGGCGTGTTTCACCAATCGCAGCTTATTTTCCCTCACCGCCAGCCATTCCTCCTCCCACAATTCCATACACTTCCGCCGCAGCACAGGAACAATACCTTGCAAAGGAATAGAACGTTGTGTCACCTCCGGTAATCTCCAGGCGTCCTTGGCAGCTCTATCAGCTTGTTCATTTTCCCGTATGCCCACATGCCCCGGCACCCAGCAAAAGGACACTTGCTTGCCCTGTCGTTGGAAGATGTACAGTTGGTCGTAAATCAGCTGTTCCAACTTCTCCGCTGGGTACAGGTTCTGCAGTGACTGTAATGCGCTCATTAAGTCAGAGCAAATTAGAAATTTTTGCCCTGAGTACACCGTATCTGCTACAATGCCTTCAGGATCGCGTGAAGTTCTGCGGAAAAAACAGTGTATTCCTGGGGAAGGCGAATCCTGATGACACGTTCCGGGAATACTACTGAGCAGCCAAGAAAATTCCCCTGTTGGGATCCATCAGTGTATACTACTGTAAAATCATGATGCCTATCTAAAATGTTAAAAAATAAAGATTTGAACGTAAAATCTGATGTACTGTCTTTCTTAAAATTTGCCAAACCTAAAATCAGTCTGGGCCTCTGGAGGAGCCAAGGTGGGTATCTGCTCCAACATGAAACATTAAAACCGGCCACACCCATCTCTAAAATGCAATCCTGTGCACGAATCCCATAGGGCCTTGTTGCTCGTTGACGGTTGCGAAAAAGCCTTTCCAGTGGAGGCTGAGCAACAGTGTGGTATGCAGGCGTGTATGGTGTGGATAATGATTGATAGGCCTGGCGCAACATTAGTAGACGCCGTCGGAGGTGAAGTGGCGGTTCACCTGCCTCTGCACACAGGCTCGATATAGGGCTTGTTCTGAACACCCCAGTGGCCAGCCGAATCCACTCATGGTGCACCACATCCAACAGCTTCAAATAAGTGGGTCTTGCAGACCCATACACCGTGCATCCATAATCAAGCCTGGACCGCACGAAGGCTCTGTAAAACCGGAGCAGTCAAGTCTTGTCTGCTCCCCATGTGAGGTGACTAAGACATTTTAAAATAGACAGCGCCTAAAGAGACCGTTTTTTTTCAGTTCCTTAATGTGTGGCAGCCACGTAAGCTTAGAATCAAAAGTGAGGCCCAGAAACTTCACCGTGTCTTTAAAATTCAGAACGGTGTCCCTCATCCTCAACTCAGGCAAGTCAAAAATGGAACGAGAACGGTTAAAAAGAACACACAACGACTTATAACTTGAAAACTTAAAACCACTCTTCTGTGCCCATTCATCCAAACGTCGCAGAGTGAGTTGCAAACTGACGAGTCGTCGTTGCAAGGCTTGAAGAAGAGCAAAATACAGAGAAATCGTCCACAAACAGGAAACACTGCACAGGACTTTTCACAACAGACGTAATGCTATTAATAGCAATAGCAAAGACCGTCACACTTAAAACACTACCTTGAGGGACACCGTTCTCTTGTTCAAAGCGACTAGACAGTACGTCTCCGACTCGGTACCGAAAATAACTTGGCGACAGGGAGGACCGAATAAAATTGGGAAGACATCCACGAAAACCCTATTCGTGGAGCTGCCTGATGATAAGATGCCTCCAAGTAGTGTCGTATGCCTTTTCAATGTCAAAAAATATTCCCAACAGGTGATGCTGACGCAGGAAAGCCTGTTGTATGGCCGCCTCCAGGAGGGTCATGTTATCAAAGGTGGAGCGATACCTCCTGAACCCACACTGAAAGCAACTAAGGAGCTGTCTGGATTCTAGCATACAGACAAGGCGGCGGTTGACCATCCGCTCCAAGGTCTTTCCCACGCAGCTAGTGAGGGCAACACTACGGTAACTACCCGGGCACGTGTGGCCTTTCCCAGGTTTTAAAAGAGGAATTAAAATTGATTCACGCCACGAGTCGGGGAAGTGACCGGACATCCAAACTAGATTAAAAAGTCGGAGGAGTATTTCTTTATTTCTTCCTGTGAGGTGCCGCAGCATGCTATAGTGGATTCTATCCTGACCAGGGGATGTACCACGAGCCCCACACAATGCAGAATCCAGTTCCCACATGGAAAACGGGCAGTTGTACTCTTCTGTATTGGGTGAGCGGAAGTCAAAACTGCTCCTCTCAGCAGCCACTCTGTGGGGCTAGAAAGCTGGATTCTGACTGGCGGTTGCAGTAATAGCTGCAAAATGAGCCGCCATAGACTGGGCAATATCTTTTGGGGTCGTTTGGAGAGTACCATTCCACATTATAGCAGCCATAGGGCACCTCCCACCTCTCCCAGAAATCCTCCTGATGGTCTCCCATACAATGGAACTTCTTGTAGAACGATTAATGGTGTTAAGAAACTGCTGCCACGACCTCTTATTGCTCTCTCGTATAATCCGACGACACTTTGCCCTCGCCACCCGAAAAGCTGCAAGGTTCTCTACAGTTGGCCGGCATTTGAACCTACGCAGAGCTGCCCGCCTAGCCCTGATTGCACAGCGGCATTCGTCGCTCCACCAAGGGAGAGGCTGCCGCTTCGGTTGTCCCGTGGACTGTGGGATGGACGCTTCACTGGCGCGGTGGATCACTTCAGTAATATGATCCACCCATTCCTGAACACTGACCCGATGTTCAAACTGGGCGAGCTGACTATACAGTGCCCAGTTGGCTCTACCGAGCACCCATCGAGGCGGTTTCCTTTCTGGTTCCACTGCATGTGGCAGATGAATCCGGATGGGGAAGTGATCGCTGCCGTGTAAGTCATCAACCACTTCTGATGCAGCAGTGTGGGCGATGGCTGGAGAGCAAAGCGATAGATCAATGGCAGAGAACGACCCAGTTACAATGCAAAAATGCGTGCTTTGACCTGTATTTAGCAAATGGGCACTGGTAGACAGAAGGAGACTCTCAATTGCTCTATCCCTGGGGTAAGTACTCACAGAGCCCCAAAGCATATTGTGTGCATTAAAATCACCACAGAGGATGAAGGGGTGGGGGTGCTGTGTAAGAAGATCATTGAGAGCCTCTTCGTCAAGCACATCATGTGGGGGCAGGTAAAGAGAACATACTGGTAGCATATGGCGCACATGTACTAATATTGCAACTGCCTGTAAATCCGTCGTGAGGGAGAGAGGCGAGGAGTGGTAGTCGGTGTTGACGAAGATACCTACTCCTCCTCGAGCTCTCTGTCCACTCAGGTCGTCCTTTTTGTGGAGGACATAACCACGTAGCTCAGAGGTGTATGTTTCACTGAAATTTGTCTCTTGCAGACATACACACGTAGGTCTATCCTGAATCAATAGACGTAGTTCGTCCACATGTGTCCTGAACCCTGGCAGGTTCTATTGTAGTATGGGAGCCATCACGGTGGTTCTATTTTCTGCCTCTCTTTCCGCCGAGGTGGGAAGACTGCAGCGGGTGGAGGCTCAGTCTTGGGGCGAGATGATTGCCCCATATTCTCAGACTCCATCAGCTCTGGGGAAGAGTCTGATGAAGCGTCTAGCGGGACCACATTAACATTATCCGAGGGTTTACCAGCCGATTTAGTCTGTTGGTGCTGTTTCACATGTGCTTTCCTTTGTTTATAGGGCTTTGCTGGAACCGGAGCTGAGGTGTTTATGACCATGCTGGGCTTTGGAACAGCCTCAGCAATCGGAGATGCCTGGAGCTCCTCAGTGTTAGCAACTGTACCTTTCTCTGCTGTTCTAGGAGGGGTTACAGGCTCTGATACAGTTGCTGCCTTGCAAGTGCACTGACATGTGCACGTGTTCGTGCCAACACTAACAACCTCCGTCTGTGTAGAAGCATCGACCTTCAGAGGTGGCTTCTGAACAATGGAAGCAAAGGACGTAACGAATGTGGGGGGCTGCATGGATTTAAAGATCTTTTTGGCTGCACTGTAGGGGATAGGCTTAGTTGTTTTTATTTCTTGTATTTTACGTTCCTCTAGGAAGATTCTACAGTCCCTACTCCAAACAGGGTAGCTTTCAGAACAGTTTATACATCTGACAGGCGACGAACAGTCGATTCCGTCATGGGCAGCCTTACTACAGTTGCCACACATCGCTTCTCCCTTACACCCTAGAGTTGTATGCCAAAAACGCTGGCACTTAAAACACCGCACTGGGTTTGCGACATAAGGCCGGACGTTTAGTCGAAGAAATCCTCCCTTGACGTGTTCTGGGAGTTTGGGGGTATTGAAATTAAGAATGAAGGAGTCTGATTTCACCAGGTTCCCATCCACCCTTTTCATGATGTTCTGAACGTCAATTCCCTCCTGAGCCCACTCACTCTTTAATTCTTCTACAGGGATATCAACGAGATCCCTACAGGTAACAACACCCTTACTGGAGTTCAGGGTGCTGTGACGTTCTGTATCGATAGTGTATTCCCCCAAGCTTTTAGCTGTTTGAAGGTTAACTGCTTGCTGAGCAGTTGATGTTTCAACAAGTAGTGTCCCATTCCGTAAACGCTTCACTGATTTTAAAGTTCCAGCTATTCCTTCTAGACCCTTTTGGATATGGAATGGCGAAACCTTTTCAAAGGAACCCTCTTTCCTATTTATAACTAAAAACACATTCTGGTTTTCAGTATGTGCTCTGTTACTCTGAACTGCTGTACGTTTGCTGACGCCGGAGTCAGGAGGACTGGCTAACCTAGCCCTCTTGTTGGATTGGGCGGTAGTGCCTACCATCCGTCCACCCATCCCACTGGCCAGCGAAAAATTAGAATGAGGAAAAGAGGAAAAATCCGTGGTATTCATGGTCGTCCCACGAGCAGCTAGGGAAACTTACGTACATCCAGACACAGCCCCGCATGCCTGGATAAGCCTTGTACAACTGAGGTGCGGCAGGTTCCCCAGAGGTTGCCCGCTAGCGACTGTTCCACCTCAACAGCCATGCATCTTATCCGCGCAAGGCACACCTTAAGATTGAAGGGTTTTTTATAGAGGTATGTACCGTCCTCGCGATCCAGGCAACCAAGCCAAGATCGCCGGTCCCTAAGACACACAACGTTCCACCGTTGCGCCACACGGTGGTCGCTGAAGCATGCCCAGAGCTTACGGTATCAGCAGACTGGCGGCGCACGCCAGTCCACAGCTTGAGGACTCCGGGTTCGCCAAGCCCGTACCCTGCAAACGAATGCTGAGCCCCCTGAGGGGCAAACTTTCGGAACAGATTATGACTTAAGTATTGCAACACCCCAAGATTTATTCATACACTTTTGTTAATCTGAAATTTCTGCATGCAATAACCCCCTTATTTGTGAAAAGCTTTACTAATTAAGAATAGCGTGGTTTTGAATAACTACTTTTTATCATTATATCCAATCTCTGTTAAACCAAACTCGACTGTAGATTTAACTGCCAGTTAGGAATGAACATTTTAACCTACGGGATTTTCAAACCGTAACTTAATAACTAAAACTGCTTAACATTCTAGGGCGAGTCTTCATAAGGCCAGCGCTTGCACCATTCCAGTCAGTCTGCGTTCAGTCTTAGCTTTGACTTCATGTAGGTCAGCATGTTTTGAGTCTCAGATTTGCTTTCACAAGTCTTAACATGGCACTGATTGCGTCATTCGATTACGTTTGTCATTCCTGTGGCACTACGTTTCTGTTACAGAAAAATATGCGATGTGTCTCGTATTTGTGTTTATTTACATCAGCCTCGGGAACCGTTATATTCCAATACAATGTAGCATAAGCAATATCACGTGAACTCGTGTGCTAGTTGTGGGCAGTATCTGTCAGAATGCGAGTAAATCTCTTTGATTATACATACAATTATTGTCACTGTACGTTGTGGGAAGATTATTAATAAAACGTGTACTTTTAATATACGTTGTAACTGCCTAGTTGGCTGTTAATGAACTGCTACTGCCACAATTAGTGAGGATTTGTAGCAGTCACTTGTGCAAAGACTAGCTGAAAAAGCACAGATCTGTTTCCTTTGCCTGTTACAGACATTTAAACTGTGTGAGACCTGAGCATAACCTATAGAAAATCAGTGTTTTGGATAAAAATAGGGGGGAATTTTTCGAGTAAAACCACAAAGCAACTGTTTCGAAACTTGATACATTCTCGAGCATTTCCTCTACCACATTCAATACCTGTCCCATATAAATATTAAACAAAATAGGCGACATTCCACAACCTTGTTTTACACCTTTGTCCTATACTTCGGCTATCCTTTTTTCCCACTTTAACCATCAATTTTGTTTTCTTGTATAACTTTCTATCGAGGTTAATCCATTTTCGTCACATTAACTCTTACCATCTCTTCCTATAATCCTACTGTAGCGGAACTGCCATACCTTCTATCGGTCCACATAGCCCTTCCGGGAGAGAGAGATGCGAGGGTCCAAAATCGAATCTCCATGGTGGATTAAAAGAAGAATCGGTATTCCGAACGGATACGAAGTGGCTTATAGGCTGTTTCCCACATAGCACCAGGTGAATATCGGGCAGGTATCCAAGTTACCACTCAGTTCCGGAAACTTCCGCTCAATTTCACGTGAAAAACACTGTAACGCAGACAGTTGGCGTGGATGTATTTCTTTCCAGGTGGTAACAGGGTGGCGACAGGGACGATCCCTTAATTTAACCATCTCTATATCGTTCATAACCTTGTTGGACCTGCGACGATGCTGGGAAAAGGCACAAGGAAAACAAAAAGAAGGAGCAGGAATTGTCACAAGCTTTCTCCACGTCCACAAATCTCATGTACACACCTTTTATTTCTACATGTTTACGATAAATGTCTGATATAGAAAACGTTATCATGATATGATGGTCCTTTCCTAAAATCTACATTTTTATTAAACTTTTAAGCGATCTTTTCTTCCTAAAAGTGTAGATCTCATCAGCTAATACTCGTGACCTTTCCAGAAGCGTGAAGTGCTACAGAAATATAATATGTGGACATGAATATGCCAGCAGTGCGACTCAGTGTATTGAAGAACATCCTTAATAAAAACTATTACCGGCACGAGAAGTATTCCAACATCTTTAATATCGAAATTGGAACTGTTAGGTACATCTACAACTACATCAATATGATTACTCTGTAACGTCTGCAGTATCAAATTTTGAATAGTTAGGTTCATCTACAATTACATTTATATGATTACTCTGTAATTCATAATCAAATCCTGGCAGAGGGTCATTCGAACCGCCAGTAAGCTACTAATCTACCGTTACACTCTCGAACTGTGTGCAAGAAAAACGAGCTCTGTTTTCTCTAAAGTTATTATAATGATAATTTCCCCGTATTTAGGTGGCCGTCAACTAAATATTTTTCGCTATTTGAGGAGAAATTTGATGACTGAAATTTCATGATAAGGTCGAACAGCAGCGAAAAACGTCTGTGTTTCAATTACTCCCACCCCAATTCGTGTACCACGTCCGTGTCACTCTCTCACTTATTTCGTGTCAATACAAAACGAGCTGCCTTCCTTTGAACTTTTTAGACGTCCACCGTCTTCCTATCTGAAGCAGATCACACACCGCACAGCAGTAGTCCAGAAGAGGGTGGACAAACTTTGTGTAAGCAGTCTCTTTCGTAGAACTATTGCATTTTCTAAGTGTTGTGCCAATAAAACGAAGTATTGCTTTCCTCACAAGATTGTTTATGTGATCGATTCAATTTGAGTTATTCGTAACTGTAATCCCTAAGTATTTTCAACCTTTACATTTGTGTGATTTATCGAGTATCTGAAATTTAGCGGAGAGTTTTCGTAATTTAGAAGCTACTTTACAGATATCTTGTCTAAATCGTTTTACAATTCTTTTGTTCATCATATGACTGTACATATCGGTAAATGACAGCATCATCTGCAAACAGTCTAAGACGGCTGCTCAGTTTGTCTCATAAATCGTTCATGTAGGTTAAGAAGAACAGAGGACCTGTAAACCTTCCTTCGGGGAACGCCAGGTATTACTTCTGTTTTACTCGATTACTTTCCATCAATTACTACAAACTGTGACATTTCTGACACGAAACTACGAATCCAGTCACACATCTGAGTGCATAGCCCATAGGCATTCAATTTAATCAGAAGTCGCTTGTAAGTAACGGTGTCAAAAGTCTTATCGAAATCGAAAACGATGGAATCAATTTGACGTCCTCTGTCAATTGCAATCATTACTTCGTGAGAATAAAGAGCTAGTTGTGTTCAACAAGTGCGTTATTTTTTGAATGCGTGGTGGTTATTTGTCAATAAATCGTTTTCTTCGAGATGATTCATAATGTTCGAGCACGGTATATGTTCCAAAATCCTGCTGCAAATCGTCGTTAGTGATACGGGCCTGTAACTCCTGTTCCCTGTCTTGGATATTGGAATGACTTGTGCAACTTTCCAGTCTTTGGATACGGTCTCTCTACGAGCGAGAAGTTGTATATGATTGCTAAGTACGGAGCTACTTTATCAGCATGTTCTGAAAGAAAGCTGACTGGTATACAACCTGGACTGCAAGCCTGACTTTTCTCTATTATTAGTTTTAAGCTGCTTCGCTACAATCATGATCTCTAAATCTAAGTCACACATGTTACCAGTTGTTCTTGATTCGAATTCTACTTACTTTGTCTTCCTTTGTGAAGGAATTTCGGAAAACCGTATGTAGTAACTCTGCTGTAGTGGCAGTTCATCAACAAGATCACCATTGATAGCGCGCAGTAAAGTTACTGATTGCATCTTGCCGCTGGTGTACTTTACATAAGACGAGACTCTCTTTGCGTTTCCTGCCTGACTTCGAGAGAGGATCTCGTTATAGAACTTATTAAAAGCATCTCGCGATGAAGTTCGAGCTTCTGTAAAACTTCACCAATATTGGGGGATTGGCGTTCAATTAAATTTGGCATACTTTTTTTCGTTGTTTCTGTAATAGTGTTCTGGCCTGTTTTCTTGGGTTTGGATGTTACGGCACTCAGTCTAGCTACAACAATCTTGCGGTCACTAATCCCTGTGTCAGTCATGATGCTCCCTATCCGGTCAGAATTATTTGTTGTTAAGACGTCAATTATGTTTTCGCAAACATTTACACTTCGAGTGGGTTCCCCCACTAATTGTTCAAAGTAATTTCCTGGGAAGGCATTCAGTACGATTTCGGACGACGTTGTATGTCTACCATCGACTTAGACAGGTATTTTTGACAACATAACGAGGGTAGATTGAAGTTATCACCAACTATAATTGTATGAGTGGGGTTCCTATTTCAAATTACACTCAAGTTTTCTATGAACTGTTCAGCTACTGTATCATATGGTTCCACGGGGGTGGAGGATCATTAAAAGGGACTAGCTCTTAATTTATTTCTTTTGTCAAGCATAACTTCCATTCGTACTAATTCACAGGAACTATCTACTTCAATTTCACTACAAGGTACACTACTGCTGAGAGAAATAAACAATCCACCTCCAATGGTTTTTCATCTGACTTTTCTGAAGCTGGTTAGGTCTTTTGGGAAAATTCCGGCTGAACATATTACCGGCTTTAGCCAGCTTTCCGTACATGTAAAAATTTGAGATTCAACGCTTTTTAATAGGGCTTCGAACTCTGGTTCTTTCCCAACAAAGGTACAATACCGGTTGTTTCTAGGTCTACCTTCCAGTTTTTGTCCTACAACCTTTTATACTGACGCCCTTTCTGTTGTTTCGCGAGACGCTGTAACCTAAAAAGTCGCCACGCCACCCAGTCCTCTACACACAGTTCCCATTAAATGCGTAGCCACTTCCTGTGTCTAAGACTCATGACATATTTAGCGGAACCCGGAGTCTCAACACTCTATGGTGCAAGTTGAGGAATCTGCACTCTACACAATCGTCTGGGTCTCTGAAAGACCCTCAACTTCGCTCTCTACCAAAGGACCCTAGGCAGTTCTGCCAACGATGCCACAGATGGCGAGGTCTGTCTTCATCTCGCAAGCGAGATACTAATCTCTTTACTACTTCACTTAGCTGCCCAACACTAAAGAGAATCTCTTTCGATTCAAAGTGACACACACCGTTAGCACCAAGATGAAATACCATCAGCAGTTTGCTGCACCCTATGCTCTTCATGGCATCCGGAAGCACCTGTTGCACATTTCGGTTGACGCCTCCCGGTATGTACAGAGAGTGCACACTGGATTCCTTCACCTCCTTCTCAGCGATATCCGTAAAAGTCATCACTATGGGCCTATAATTGGAGATCCAAAGTAATAATATTCCTACCCTCTGCAGGCGGAGAGGAATCCTTGGAACAGTTCGAGCAACTTCATCTGGCTCATGGACTTCGTCAGCCAGAAATAGCTCTCGAAATCTGCTCATCACCCGAACTGGAGAGGTTCCCTGATCCAAAAAAGTCTTTCACTGCCAGCCACACTTTGGAAGACCATCCACTCGACCACAGGGGGAGATGAAACTCAGTGCCGGCAGTACGCGGGGTGGCCACAGTAGTGGACGATCGGGAGACACGCGTGTCTTGCTGGACGTCCCTCGGATCGCCCCCTCTGACCCCAGAAGTAATGGCCATTGGCAATAGCCTCAAGATGTGACCAAACCAACGCTGCCTGAAACTGTGAGCGAAGGGTCACTAACTCGATAATCGGTGTCTAAGGTTTGATCAAACTACTGCACAGCCTACAATAATTATGGAAGCATCTAGTAGATAATGCTGTGGTCATAGTCAAAGCACCATTCACTGCAACTCGCTTCCTACCCTGGTTATTTACAGATAGTTTTATGTTGAGTGCTAGTATTCACAAATGGAGTAAGAACCAGTACAGTCTTACCTTTAGTACTCACTTCAGTAGAAACATTAAATTAATCGATCGTCTCTCGGCAAGGGACGTATGAATAATCATTTCATCTTCTCTGAAAAGTCACTGGCCAAAGTTGTTGTGACACTTTGCCAGTTTACTTTATTGAAAAATCACTATTATTAGAGCAACCACAGTTTCAACAATTTTGCAGTCAGAATTACTAAGTATTTGCGTAATAAATACGAGCAAATGTTAATATTCAACAGTTTCTACTTGCTGTACCAAGCCGTTAGTATTTAATTGAGCTTGAAACTAATACCACTGTGAACATTCTTCATATTCAACCCAATATATTGATTGTACTGTAAGTTACGTCTTTAACAGCTACCTTAATGGAAAAACAGTGAATCAAAAGTGATAAGAAATTTTTCTAACCATGCGTTGCGCAATGTGCAGCCTCTTTGTGTAAATGTTGCATCAACAATGGCCGTAATACTCAAATCCTTACAGCACATATAAAATACTTTCCAAGAAACAAGTTACTAAAGTAAACGATGGAAGGTTAAGCGAAACAACCAGTCCTTAATAATTTAATACTACATTAACGTACTGATGCTATATTGTTCAAAACAGTTCGACACAATATCAACTTTCACTGGTCTCTCCCCGTTACAGTTATAAATATATGAAAGTTCTCTTGCCGTTCTAACGATGCACATATATATGAGCAGTAACTGGTCAACACACTGCAGTACCTTCCAGTATCTTTGTATCTCTTACAATTTAAGTCTAGCTCTATCGTCCCATTAGCTGCGGTTTTTTTCCTTTTTTTAAAAAAAAGGAGAAGAAGAATGTCTTGACTTGTTGCTGCATCTGAAAACACTTGGACTCTTCACCCAACACTGTTCGGCGTCAGCCGCTGCACACAAGCACTTGTCATAAGAGGTTGGCTAGTATTCTCTTCACTAACGTCTGGTTAAGATATACTAAAAAATCTTCCCTAACGCAGCATGGAAGTAAAGATCATTTATTTACATTTCCATGTTCGTGATTTTCAGAAGTTTAACAAACCCTTGTATAAAGAAGGAAACATAGGTTTGACAATTAAGAGATGTTACATACAGGTATACAACACAAGTAAGTAATCAAAGATTTGACAATTAAGAGATGTTATACACAGGCATACAACACAAGTTATGTAGTCAGTTTACATCATGTGTTTATGCAGGTTATAACCTACATGAAACTATAAATACAAAAATATGAAGCGGAAGACAAATATTGTTTTCTTAGATTATGAGTTCTTTGAGTGCATCTGTCAGTACCCCTCAGCACACCATCCCCCCCCCCCCCTTTCACTCCCTATCCAGTTCAAGTCGCGAGTGGGACGAACAACTGTTGCTGACCCTCCAAACGTGCTGTAATCTTCGTTCTCTTGCCTTTATGACGATCTTTTCGAAAAATGCTACAATCAAGTAGCATTTTGGTTGACTACATTAAACCACGTCGTAATGTCCAACTACTTCCTCTACACTGTCTGCTGCAGAAGTTCTGGTTTCACCTCTGTGACACTTTCGAGCTTACAGATCGAACTTGTGACGAAACGCTCTGCTATTCTTTGTATCTTTCTACTTTTTCTGTCTATCATATGCGGTACGGATGCCATATTGATGAGCAATATTCAAGTATTCACCGAACGAGGATTTTGCAATCTTGTTTCTTCGGAGTGGAGTACACTTATCAAAGATTTTTCCAATGAATCTCTGTGGCGTCCGTCTTTCCTACGATTAATATTATGTGGTCATTCCCGTTTCAATTGCTGTACACGCATACTTTCGAGTGTTTAATAGATGAGACTGTCTCCGGTGACTGTTCATAATCCGTGGAATCACACAGGAGTGGGTTTTCACGCCTTTTTATGTGCAATAACTTAATTTATATGTCTGCACAATCAACTGCAGATTCTCTACCGCACTTCCTGCAATTCGCCGCAATTTTCTAGCATTGGTACTTCTCTGCATACAACAGCCGAATGGAGATGGAGCTTCTGACTTTAACTATTAGGTAATATATATATATATATATATATATATATATATATATATATATATATATCGTGAACGGTAATGCTCCTATAATGCCTTCATAGAAAACACCTAGAGTTACTTTGACGCTGAAGGATGCTCTCCGTTTAAGTATGATATGCTGTATTCTGTTCGCAAGGAATTCATAACTCTAATCACAAAGATGGTCTGATATTACCTATTCACATATTTTGTTCATTAGGGAGGACTGTATCGAATGGCTTCCGGAAGTGGAGAAACTCGGCGTCGACATGGGCACCGATATTTACTGCCTTTGTTTGTTTCGTCAAGAAACATCTATACGCCGCAGTCAGCTTTACAGTGTATGTTGGAGTTTATCTCCAGTACCAAAATCTTTCACCAACTTAAATGTTCCATTTCCGAATTGTGTGGGGGAAGAGTCTCTCATTTTCTCGTCTCAGTCATCAGGTGGGGCATACGTGGGACGAAGCACACTCCTTGGCAAATGGTAAGGAACGGAGACACTGTTGGACAGGAATAATAACAGGCAATGATGGACGCTATAAAACACAGTATACAAGTATAAGTAATTGATGTGGAGTGGTATATTTATAACTAAGAAATGGTGGAGATTTTACAACATGGCAAAGTAGGATAGCAGACATAAATGACGTTCACGTTTGACACAGGTCAAACTACCAACATAAAGGTCGATATCGGACTCTCAGTAAGGAATATCCCCTCCTCGGGATTGATGCAAGTTTTGTCTTTGTTATTCACGCTGGCCACCAAATTTTTTAGGAGCCCATGGGGGATGTTGTTTCACTCCTTACTCAAGGTAGATTTCTGTTCTTGCACGGTTCGGGGAGGGTGTGTTCGTCGATAACCCGTCTCCCAAGAGCATCCCAGGTGTTCTACAGTTCGGGTTCGGTGAGTACACTGGCTGTTCCATACGTTCAATATCTCCACTTTCTTGTGTGTCTGACATCTCAGAAGTCCTGTGTGGGCGGGTATTGTCGCCCATAAAAAGGCAGTCCGGACCCAAGGCAGATCTAAACGGACGCCGTGCTGTAACGGTATCAAGCTCAAAATTATGCAGCGGTATTCGGCCATTGTGCATAACGCCTGCTCACACCATAACATCTAGACTATACCGATGATGTTCATGAGCCTTCTGTGCTGTGTAACTTCTTCCCCCCCCCCCCCCCCCCCTCTCTCTCTCTCCACTAAGTGGTGGCAGTAATTACTCGCATTTGCCACAGAGAGGTGGAAGTAGACTTGAGCCAAAATGCTCCCTACACCAATAAACTATTTATCCACAGTGAGGTTGTTGAAGTGGCTTTCAAAGCATAGAAAGTAGGTTAGTTTAATCACCGTGAAATGGTTCTGCCAGAGAGACATGCAGGGGTAACGGCTGCATCGTCTGCAGCGATCTGCTTAAGAGTAAGATGTCTCTTCCTTTTCGCCACTAGGGCTACATATCTTTCCTGTTGCGCTATGGTGGTTCATCTACGACCACCGGCATGCTTTCGCACAGCATTTCACCTTCAGCTCAGCGGCCTGTTTTAATGGCGAGACGACGCTTTTTGACTCAGCCATAACTGTGCCACTGTAGTAGCACACCGACTCACTTCAAGCCGTGCAACTGCTCGTCTACGATCGTAAGCTCCCAAATGCTATCTTGCAGACTCGTCGCCGTCCCACACGGAATGTCGCACTAGTCTGTCCCACAACTACCTTCGCCAAGCGCCTTATTGCATGAAGTGTCGAATACATACAGAGCGTTTGTGTACAGGCTTCGCTATAGTTAACACGCCGCGCCCTCTACATTTCTTTTGCTGTCATTCGTCAGGTGTTACGTAACAATTGTCGGTTGTTCCGTAGTAATTGGCAGCTGTTCTCTAGCAGGTGTCAAGCAGTGCATTACGCTGCCCATAAGCGTCCGGCAGAAAGGAGTGAGGGAAGGGGCAAGAAGATGCAGTTGGGTAGAAACTTTTTAATTCGTGATAGATTCCTCACTCACATTTAGAAATAATTGTCTGCGTTTGTACTAAAAAAGCAGGTTTGGTATTTCCGGGCTTGACAGGAAATACTGTGGCCTTCGTGATAGCTAAAGGAAGGTAACACAGGTGCTGTAGTTCGCGATCTAAGCTGCAGGTTGTTGAGGGCAATCTGAAAGCAGATGCTACTTGGAGGTTCTAGAACCCGAGTCTGGACCTCCTCTCCGCAGCTATGTACGCGATATGTCAGCAGTACAGTGGACCACAAGTGACGAGGGACGTGCGAGCGTTGTTCGCAGAAAGGCCGGTACCATTGATACCCTGGGCAGGAATGATAGGTTCCTTATTAGGGTAGGTATGTCGCTAAATGAGAAATGCATAGGTTGAAATTAGATATGGTGCCAATTCGCGAAGTGCAATGTAAGGAAGAGCAAGACTTCCAGTCACTTCACTATCAAATCAAATGGATGTAATACAGAAGAAGGTCTAACAGTAAATAAGAAAATAACAGTGTAGATAAGCTACTATGAAGAGCACAATTAACACATTGTTGTAGACGTACATAGAGCGAACATCCACCACAGCGGTTAAGCGTATATGGCAACTAACTCCACGGATGACGATGATGTTGAAACACTGTATTGTGAGACAAAAGAAACTATTTAGATAGAAAAGACAGACGGAAATTTAATTGCGATACAGGACTGGAATTCGATAGTAGGGAACGCACGAGAAGGACAAATAGCAGGCAAACATAGGCAACGGAATGGAAGGGGAATCTGCCTCGTTGAATTTTGGAACGATCACAATTTAACTGGTGCTAAAACTTGATTTAAAAATGTTGTAAGAATGATTTACACTTCGAAGAATCCTACAGACACCAAAATTTTTCAGGCAAATTACATAATGGTAACACAGAGATTTCGAAATCAGATTTTAATATGTAAAATACTTCCAGAATCAGATTCGGATTCTATCATTTATTGGTTACTTCGAGATTAAAACTCAGGAAATGGCAAAAGGTGGGAAATTAACGCGACGACATCTGGATAAGTTGAAAGAACCAGAGGCTGTTGAGACTTTCAAAGAGAGCAGGCGTACGGAAGGTAACAGATGACGACTGGATAGCCTTGAGAGGTGAACCGGTGAAGGCACAACAGAAATCCTTGGCTGATGCGCTAGCGACTAAGTGTAATCGACGAAAGGAGTAAATTAAAAAGAAAATCGGAGAATGTATCAGGCGAAAGGGAAAACAGACGCGTAGAAAGTGAAATTAACAGGAAGTGCAAAACAGAAATGCAGAATACGTAAAGGATAAATTATATAGAAGCACATGCATGAGTATGGGAACATAGACGCAGTGTATAGAAGCATTAAAGAGACATTTGTAGAAAAGGGAAGTAGGTTCCAAATGGCTCTGAGCACTATGGGACTTAACATCTATGGTCATCAGTCCCCTAGAACTTAGAACTACTAAAACCTAGCTAATCTAAAGTCATCACACAAGACCCAGTCGTCACGAGGCAGAAAAAATCCCTAAACCCGCCTGGCATCGAACCCGGGAACCCGGTCAAGGGGAAGCGAGAACGATACCGGACGACCGCACGCTGCAGACGGGAAGTAGGTGTGTGGACATGAAGAGCTCAAATGAAAAGTCCATATTAGGCAGAAAAAGGTAGGCTGAAAGGAGGACGGAATACTTAGAGAGTCCATATAAGGGAAAAGCTTGAAGAGAATGTTATAGAAAGAAAAGAGGAAATGAATGAACATGATGTGGGAGACATGGTTCTGCCAGAAGAATTTGACAGAGCTCTGAAAGATCTAAGCTGAAAAGCCCACTTGAGTAGGCGACATTTCCTCAATATCACTAAGATTGTTGGGACGGCCATCCATGAAGAATCTGTTTTACTTTGTGTACATGCTATATAAGATTAGCAAAATACCCTCAAACATCAAGAAGAATGTAACGATTTCTACTCTTAATAAAGCAGCTACCGAACGATGAGTTTAACAAGTCTCTCTTACAATATGCTGACACGAATTATGTACAGATGAATGGGAAAAACGATGCAAGCTGACGTCGGAGAAATGTAGGAACATGTCCAGCAGTGCTGACCTTACGCCTTATCCTATAACACAGCCTGAAGAAAGGGAATCCTACCTTTATATCATTTGTAGATTTAAGGACAGATTTTGAAACGTAGACTGAGTGTACAATAAGAAATGCTGAAACGATGTGAGTAAAATACAGTGAACGAAAGGCTATTGACAACATAGAATCCAAACTGAGGTCCTAAGTGTCGAGGGGCATGAAACAAAGGCACCAATCGAGAACGGGGTGAGACGGGGCTGCATTCTTCCCCACCTGTCGTTCAGTGTGTTTTTTCAGTAAACAGTAAAGGAAAACAAGGAGATCTGGAAGTTACTTAGTAGATATTACTTATTTACTATAACTAGTAACTGCAATTCTAATAGTAACAGTCTACAGATACCTACTAAGAAACTTCCATTTATTTGTTAGAAATCTAGACCATTATTGTGCTGCCTGATAAGAACAAATTGTTTGTAATTTGTGGAGATTTCGATGATGCGTTCTTACAAGATACTGAAAGGAAAAATGAACTGCAATCATTATTTTGGTACTTCAATCTAATTTTAGTAGCTAATTTTCCAACTCACATGCACCGAAATACAGGAGGCTAATTGAAAACAATTTTATAGACTGCGATGAGGTTCTACATCTACATCTACATGGGTTCTCCGCAAATCACATTCAAGTGCCTGACAGGGGTTCATCGAACCACCTTCACAATTTTCTATTATTCCAATCTCGTACAGAGTGGGAAGAACGAACTCCTGTATCTTTCTGTACGAGCTCTGATTTTCCTTATTTTATCATGGTGATCGTTTCTCCCTATGAAGGTCGGCGTCAAAAAAATATTTTCGCATTCGCAAGAGAAAGTAGGTGTTTGGACTTTCGTGAGAAGATTCCTCCACAACGAAAAATGCGTTTGCTTTAACGATGTCCATCCCAAGTCGTGTATCATTGCAGTGACACTCTCTCCCCTATTTCGCGATAATACAAAACGTGCTACCCTCCTTTGAACTTTTTCTATGTACTCCGTCAGTCCCATTGGGTAAGAATCTCACATCTGCAGAGAAGTATTCTAAAAGATGACGGACAAGCGCAGTGTAGGCAGTCTCCTTAGATCTGTTAGATTTTCTAGGTGTCCTTCCAATGAAACGCAGTCTTTCGCTAGGCCTCCCCACCACATTTTCTACGTGTTCCTTCCAAATTAAGTAGTTCGTAATTGTAATTCCTAGGTATTTAGTTGAATTTACGGCCTTCAGATTTGACTCAGTCATCGTGTAGCTGAAGTTTAATGGAATCCTTTTACGCTCATGTGGGTGACCTCACACTTTTCGTTATTTAGGGACAACTGCCACTTTTCGCACCATTCAGATATCTTTTCTAAATCGTTTTGCAGTTTGTTTTGACCTTCTGATGACTTTATTAGTCGATAAACGACAGCGTCATGTGCAAACAACCTAAGACGGATGCTCAGATTGTCCCACAAATCGTGTATATAGATAAGGAAGAGCAATGAGACTATAACACTACCTTGGGGAACGCCAGAAATCACTTCTTTTTTATTCGATGACTTTCCGTCAGTTACTACGAACTGTAACCTCTCTGACAGAAAATCACGGATCCAGTCACATAACTGAGACGATATTCCATAGGCATGCAATTTCACTACAAGCCGCTTGTGTGGTAAAGAGTCAAAAGCTTCCCGGATTCAATTTTAAATCCCTTGTCGATATGACTCAACACCTCGTGCAAGTAAAGAGCTAGTTGTGTTTCACAAGAACGATGTTTTCTAAACCCACATTGACTGTGTGTCAATATACCGTTCACTTCGATGTAATTCATAATGTTCGAGCACAATATATGTTCCAAAATCCTGCATCATATTGAAGTTACTGATATGGACATCCAATTGAAACAATGTGTACCCAATGTTTACTGAATTATGTGATCATGATACACAGTTAATGGAAATAAACAATGTAGCAGATAAAAGTGAATGTAAAATTGAATACATTGCACAGTAAATTTGTGCCACAGTTTGAAAGTAGCTTACCTAAAACGCTGTCCAGAAAGATCATTAAAAATAAGTAAACCATGGACAAACAAAGGGCTTGAAATGGAAAGTAACGCGATGAGGGTAATTTATACAAAGGCCAGAAGAAGTTACAACAATATTTCGTTACTTGTGTTCTACAAAAAATATTTTACTACTTTAAGGAAAGTCTTTAAACCATTCAGAAATATGCACATACTGTTAGAAATAGATAATATACATACATAAAAAATAGTTTAGCGTCACACCGATTCCCAGAACTCCGGAAGATAGACGTTGAATGTGGATATTGTATTACAGACACAGTCACTTTGACTGTTCAGAGATGTCCCAATGATGTAAACAACCGTGCATGAGCAGCACGTATTAGACGGAGGGGATCCGACAGCTGATCAGTTCCAGTCGTTCCACCGGGAAGGTGGTACACGACTCATGTTGTCTGTAGTTCAACCATGCCTAGACGGTCAATACCGCGATTCGATCATGTCCGCTTTGTTACTTTGTGCTAGGATGGCTCTCAACAAGGGAAGTGTCCACGTGTGTCAGAGTGAACCAAAGCGATGCTGTTCGGACATGAAAGAGATACAAGGGAGAGGAACTGTAGATGACATGCCTCGCTCAGTCCGCCCAAGATCTACTACTGCAGTTGATGACCGGTACCTACGGTTTATGGCTCTGTGGAACCCTGAAAGCAACGCCACCATGTTGAATAATGTTTTTCGTGCTGCCACAGGACGTCGTGTTAAGACTCAAAATGTGCGCAATAGGCTGTGTGATGCGCAATTTCACTCCCGACGTTCATGGCGAGGCCCATCTTTGCAACCACGATACCATGCAGCGCGTTACAGATGGACCCAAACACACGTCGAATGGACCGCTCAGGATTTGGACCACCTAGGAATGTCGCATCAGCCTTCAACCAGACAATCGTCGGAGACTTGTTTGGAGGTAAACCGGCCAGGCTGAACGCCTTGGGCACTCTGTCCAGAGAATGCACCAAGGTCGATTTTCCCTGCTATTTTGGGGTGGCATTATGTGGGGATGACAAACGCCGCTGGTGGTCATGGAAGGCGCCGTAACGGCTGTATGATTCGTGAATGCCATTCTCGGACCGATAGTGCAACCATACCGGCAGCATATTGGCGAGGCCTTCGTCTTCATGGACGATAATTCGTGTCCCCAGCGTGCACATCTTGTGAATGACTTCCTTCAGGATAACGACATCGGTCGGCTAGAGTGGCCAGCATGTTCTCCAGACATGAAACCTATCTAAGATGCCTGGGATAGATTGGAAACAGCAGTTTATGGACGACGTAACCCACAAAGAAACGGAGGGATCTTCGCGGAATCGCCGTTGAGGAGTGGGACAATCTGGACCAACAGTGCCTTGGTGAACTTGTGGATAGTATACCACGACGAATACAGGCATGCATCAACGAAAGAAGACGTGCTACTGGGTATTAGAGGTACCGCCGTGTACAGCAATGTGCATCACAGCTTCTGAAGATCTCGCGGTATGTTACTACAATATACAATGTGTGATTTTCATGAGCAATAAAAAGGGCGGAAATGATGTTCAGGTTGATCTCTATTTCAATTTTCTGTACAGGTTCCGGGACTCTCGAAACCAAGATGATGAAAAACGTTTTTTGATGTGTATAGATAATAGCATTAGAACCATATGGGATATTGTCGAGTGGGAGTAGGACAGCCATTCCTTGTACAACATACCATAACAATCAAACTAAGTGACAATTTTGTGCTGATAAATCACAACTTGAGTGTACTTCTAACGATCTCTTTCTATAGGTAGCAGCAAAAATAGGCTTAATGGGTTCAGATAAAGAAGCAGGAGAATATAAAGAAAAGTCTGTCCACAATACTTCACGTGACTAGACGTAGCATCAGGATCCTTCACTGAAACGAACATAATTATAAGTTCGGGAAAACAACGGCTCATATGGTGTTGACAGAATTTCGAACAGAGTTTTGAAAAGCTGTTCTAACTTAATAATTGAAGACTTTAGTGATACATGTGTTCCATCCTTGGGACAGGGCAGAGATAGACAGGGCACAGACAGATTACAGTGTGAAATGCTTGACTCTCTTTATAAGAAATGTAATAAGAAAACGTAAATAATTATTATCCAATTTCCTTGCAAACACCTTGTTCCAAAACATTCGAAAAATTAATGTAATCCAAAGTTATAGGAATAACGTATGTAGGACATCACGGCTTGGATTCCACAAGAACTTGTATTTATGCATTTACTCACCAGATATCACATGCCTTAATTAATAAAATAAAGGCAAGTGGCTTTGTGATCTTCTAAGGCGTTTGATTTGAGTGTGTAAATCACGGTAATGTCTTAGAACAACTCAACTTTCGTGTAATTGGTGGCTCTTATACAAATGGTTTCAGTTATACTAGGGAAAAACTGCAAGAAACACACTGAATATTTCACATAATTTTGGAAGCAGAGAAAATTTTATTGACTGGTAAAAAATCTTAAACGGAGTTCCACACCAATTTTGGGTCCACCTCTATTCCTCATATATATATGAATGACCTCATGCTTAACTTTCTACAAGCAGAATCGGTACTTTTTGAAGATAATACAAGTATTGTTGTGAATCCCACAGAGAGCAACGATCACAAGAGATTGTGATAGCCACAATTTTGATCCTGCAGCCATTATGAATCAAGACGCAGAGGAATTAATGACCTTTAGCTGCTAGTGAGCACTGGGTAAGGCTGGTCCTTCAGTTCAGATGCACATAGCGCTCGAACTTTTACGGGAATCGACGAAACCAGCGAGGGACGAAGATTATGGGTAGGAACACTACATTAGTAATGTGACGACAAGTTAAGAATTTCGGTCTAACGGGAGGTGTGCTAGGATGGTCGGTGCATTTGCGCTGACCACTGCGTCTGGATAGCTTAGTGGTCAGAGCATCTGCCTACTAAGTAGAAAACACAAGTTCAAATTCTAGTCCAGTATATATATTCAACTTCTCCCATTGATACATATCAATACCTAATATCAGCTAAATGACATTAACTCCTTTGTGTATTGATTCATTATGGCTCGAGAGACAAAATGGTGTCTGTCATTTCACAAATGTCAGAAAGTGCAGACACCACATATATCAAATATAATTACACTAATAATTGATGTGGCACTTCAATAGAGGTCACTAAACAGGTTAGATTATTAAAGTGTAAATGAAGATGAAAATTTGAACTGGAAGAAGCGTACTACTGAGCTTCTCAAACAATTAAGTTCACCTGCTTTTACTTTTCGTATAATTATTAATCTAGGAAACAAACGACTCAACCTCTTGACATATTTTGCATTTTTTCACTCAGGTATGTCCTAAGGAACAAAATTATGGGGTACCTCAAGAGTTAATACTGACCCCACAAAAGCCATCAATAAAAATAGGCCTACTAAATGGTGTTCACCCAGAGACGTCATGTAGGTATCTCTTAAAGGAGTTAGGCATTTTAACTGCACCATCACAGTATATATACTCAGTAATAGAATTTGTCATGAATAATTCATTACTGTTTGAGGAAAACAGTCGTGGACAAAACGAGCGAGACCCCTCGCCTTTTTGTTATGCTGATCCGCACAGCTTTAAAGTCTGCTACACAGCATAACAAGCAAGGCGTCGAAGCACTACCAACATACTATGCACAGGCGTGAAATTGAAAAACTATCCCAACTTTGTCAGACTGTTTTCAATCATGTGAAAGACTACATTAATGTTGATTAGTGTGTTAAACACAACGTGTAAATATAAGATACAAATGATAGAAGATATGGTAATTAGTATGAAATGTACTAATAACTTCTTCTCTTTTATTTAGATCTGGTATCCTATAGAAGAAAATATTTTCATGTGTAGTAGCATGAGAGGAATATGTTATATTGTAAACTCATTTGTTGCACTTCATTTCGATAAAAGATCCATTCAAATCTTTTTGGAACATGCAACTAGCTAACTAACTAATCGGAGTTAAAGTTCCGGGAGAAGCAATAAACATGTTCTGTTTTGCCGATGAGACTGTAATTGTTCAGAGGCGACAAAAGCCTATGCAAGAGAAGTTGAACGGACTGGATAGTATCTTGAATGAGGTTATGAGATGAGTATCAACAGAACTGAAGCAACGAAGATGGACTGTAGTGGAAATAGAATAGGTGGTGCTAATGAAATTAGTTTTGGCAGTTAATTGTCTTATGTAGACAGGCAAAGCGATTGCTTACATAGAGAAGACATAAAATTCAGAATGCTACTAGCAACGACGAGGATTCTGAAAAACAGAAATGTGTTCAAGTCGAATACAAACGAAAGTGTTATGAATTCTTTTCTGGAATTATTTTTCTGGAGTGTAGCCTGATGTGGAAGTTAAAAGTGAAAGACAAACGGTTCAGACCGGAAGAGAATAGAAGTTTTTGAAATGTAATTTTCCAAGAGCATGAGCAAACATTTGTTTAACGTAAGAGTCAGATAATCGCATTTGTTTGGAACCAAATACAATGCAAAAGTGAGAGTAGTGAAGCCGTTGGAGCTTACGAAAAGTATTCTGCTAATCGGTGAAGTGTTGGCTTCGAAATGTTACGAAGCATAACACATGAGCCCAGTGAACTGTCATAAAGGTCAAAACGGTACGAAATGAATCTATATATTGTGAAAGTAAAGTGAGCTTGAAGTTAATGCCCACAACAGTTACAACAACTCCACTTTGACTGTAAGTTCAACATTGTTGCCACTCACACCAGCGTCACTAATTAACTTTATGAATGCAAACCACGTACGTAATTTCACGCACATGTGATAAATATAATGAAATTTTTATCTTGTCACTGGGTGTGAAGAACTTTTTGTTTTTAATTCTTAAATTTCTCATGGTGAGCCGGTAGAATTATGTTTGTTACTGGTCTCCTAAATTATATTTTATATGGAAGTCGGAAAGCCAGCACTATTCAAGAAAACAATTAATTAAACTGTAATATTTCAATCATGCTTCGCTCTAAAATGGTTACTTCGATTGTCATTTGGAATAATAGAAACTGGAACGACGTTGAGGCTGTATGGGATTCATATCAAGGTCGGTTTCAGTGACCTGGTTTCACACATTTTGCTGATAAGTGAAATTAAACTTCTGGTACCCGTATATTAACCTTTTATGCCTTCCAGGTTTTAATACGACAAGAGACTTCAGTACGATAACATCTTATAATGTTATTGGATAAAATATTTTAAATTAATACGTCGTACTTGTGTAATTTGTGTTTTGAATCTATACATTTGCTTTTCTGGTTTCCCGTATTTTACGATAAAACACTTTTTTGAAGACTTTTTGAATTCTGAGGGGATGTTTTTACATGGATTCCTGTTTTAAAATGGCTATTTTCAGACCTTTTGCTAATTAACATCTGATAAAAGCAATTCGACGGCTGATACTCATATAAAAAGTGAAGTTAAGACAGCAGCCTGCCTCGGAATTAGTGCACTAAAATATATAGTGGAAATACCGTGCAGATTTGTTCAAAACGGCGATGGTTTCAGTAGGCCAAAATTCTTGTTGAAGCGCTTTGTTAATTTAGCAACAGTTAACACATCAGAACTAAGCAGACACTCGCATTTCTTAGTTGGACAAAAATGAAAGTGTGTCGTTCAGTCGTTGAAATATTGTTTACGAAAATTAAATTATCAATCCTCACACATGCCCGAAAACGTACCGCCTAGTGTTCATAGCGGGGAAGCATCTGATATTTGTGACTTTATACTCTTGCTTAAACTATTTGACAGTTTCAAACCATCTGTTTTTGACTCCTACTACTAAAATCTCATAGAAGGATCTTCTGATTGGATGAAGGTAAAATTCAATGACATAAACAAGTGTAACACTATCTGACTTAAATATTTTTCCGTAATAACTTAACAGATTCATTTTAGTATATGGAGGAACTGGATTCTGATAATACATATTTAGGAGGATATGCCTTAAAAATACAGTCTCGGCAATTAACTTGTAGGTTCCGTCGTATTTCACTAACGCTTAAAAAGTCATTCCTTCAATAAAATGATCAAAAACCATCCTTTTACAAAAATAAATTTACAATTTCCTCACGACTGTTCAGTTATATTGTTGCAAGGTACTAATTAGGATCTTCATTAGCCCACTGATTGCTCTAAGATATATATGTCATTTGGGATTAGAGAAATGTGAAAATTACTTAAAATTAGGAATAGAGGTAGTTTTCGTCTTACTTCTATAAACAACATAATTTTATTTGCGTAAAAATTATCCCCACAGGAGCTATTTTATTTCTTGCCTCTATTTAGTGCACTAGTCAGTTGTGTAGTGACATACTTATTATACTAGCAATGTCGTGGAAGTAACTTAAGTTTAGTGAATTTTTTATATTATATGATGTACTTAGTATGGCTTCTTGCAGACTAACCAAATTAATGCAGTTAAATGTAGCATTTTTCGCCAACAAAAAATTAAAGATTACATTTCCCAGCCTTGGGAATTATTTCCATGAAAACAAATAATTGGACTGTGTCTAATCTAATATCCGTTGCCAATTACAAAATTTCTGAATAACTTACTATGAAGTTTGCGAACAAACATAAAATCATTTTCTCTCGTCACTAACAGTAATTTAAAAAGGACGTCGTTAAGACTGTTCTAATAATAAGAATCTCGGTTAATAACTTTCAAATAGTGAATTTGCAGGTAGATCTTTACTGGGTTACTTAAGAGCACTTACAATATGCTATTAGCAAGCGTAGACCCCTTTTTTTTTTTTTTTTACATTTTTGATGGCAGCGTCATGTGCGTGTTGATAGTAGCTAGTTGAGTTAGATCCAGCCACTTAACTTCAGTGACCGTGAGTAGTAGCCATTACCTACACACATGTTCAGAACCATTCAGTAACCTTCCAGCAGGCGTTGGTCTCACGCATTCTGCACAAGTAAGGTCGAGTACATCGAAATTCCTTTTCCTGTGCTGGATTTCGCGCTGATTGCGTCATTGCTTTCGATTTGACATCTCGGATTCTTCGCACATCAAACGAAATAACTATTGAAAACTTGTAGTGATCTTTATAAAATTCTCCTTACCCATGATACAAAAGATATCAGTTTACAAAAAATAGTGACCCTAAACACTTTCCAAAATATTGCTGGGTTCTTCAATAACTCTCTCAGAACCTGAAGTTATTCCTGTCTTTTCACTTGTGTAGTATCGTTTATGGTTCCTAAATAGGGCTCAGGGTCGTCCAATGTGCTTTATTGCTGACAAAGAATGTAGAACATTCCCGGTGGCCCTCTTGTGGCTACAGTGCCAATGGCGTAGAGAGAGGCACCTGGAACGTTGTGTACACACAGATGCACATACAAATGCACATCACACATGCATCATATGCACATACATAGCTTTCAATTTCGACTGGGGCAATAGTCATTATAGATCCAATAAAAACAGTTCCAAAAAAGGGTTGAGTGGACTTTTCCCTCGGTTCTAAAGCAAATGTCTGAACTATTAATCCCCTCACATTACTCCCAACAGAAGCACCCTCGTCACTCAATCTGCTAGCCTCGTAATTGGCTTATAAGAATAGCCACTCTATAATGTGTCATGTGTGAAACAGACGCTATACTTCTAGGAATAGAGATCAGCACTATACAAGACAAGACAAATTTATTTTTTTCTGTGCTCTTTCTGTGATCCTTGACTTAATCATGTTAGTGTAATATAAGGTTCCTCCTGTTTTAATCATACCTGAGGATGACAATACGCAAAAGTTATGTGTTGTCTGACGAGAATTTATTGACTGATAGCAAAGAAAGAAATTTTGTGTGATATAAATACCTATTTTGGTGTAAAAAATAATAAATGTTAGCTGTTTTTCTTCTGACTGCTGAGAAGCTAACACGAATAACTGTTAAACTTTGCACCATACATCATGGATAAGTTACTAGTGAATGTCATCATTTGGTGAACAAATGACTTTAATGTAACGTGAAAAAAGAGGATAGATTGACATGGAACATACTATTTTAACTGCAGCGACATGTTGTATAAACAAGAACAAACATTGGTTACAACAAACTTAAAATACGCTAAACACATCACGTTGTTTAGGTGTACCGAAAGTACACGCTGAGTACATAACTGTCGTATGTGTAATGTTAATGCTAGTGATGACACATCACCATGAAGCAAGAACTACCGAGAGGACTCACTAGTTTGCCCAAAGGGCGTCCTTAGCGTCAAAATGGTTCAAGAGGCTCTGAGCACTATGGAACGTAGCGTCAAATATCAAGTGTGCTATTTACAATAACGGAAATTTAAATACCAATTTAAAATATATACATATTCAGCTGTAGACAATTGACGTTAATGTGTCTAGCATGACATGTTTAATGATTACAAAACCAGCTTTATTTTCATTTTGAGAATATACAGTAACCTATGAGACAGATATACGACGAACTGTTGGTAAGTCTAAAACACGACAGTCTTATGAGAGTTATCCAGGCTTGTAAGGATATTTGAAAATTGGGTTGAAACAGAACCTAATCAGTGATCCTGGGAAATGTAGGAGAACATAAGCATAAAGTAATTAATTTCCTACAAAAAATCAGGGCCTTAGGCTTATAATCTTTTAGAAACAAATTTTTTTAACAAATGTAAGCCAAATCATATACTTTCAATTTACTTAAGGAACTAAAACACAGTACTGGCGATTACTTCGTGTTTGGTGACTTAGATGGTAACAACATGACTAAAAACATGTGCTGTAATACATAACAAATTGCGTATCACGAATAACATACAAATAGTAAATAAAAACTATTGGCAACTACGATTAACATTCATACCAGTGATGCTGGTGGAGAGCGTAATGTTAAAATACCACACGTTTCATTACATTGCATTTAGTGTCTGAGGTCACAGAAGACGTGGGATACCTCACAGTATGGTGTCGGACCTCCTTTTTCCAGGCAAAGTGCAGCAACTCGACGTGGCATGCACTAGACAAGTCGTTGGAAGTTCTGTGAATAAATAGTGAGCCGTACTGGTTCTATAGTCATCCATAACTGTTCTCGATTGTGTCTCATATATGTACCATGGGCGATCTGGATGGCAAAACTAGTAGCTCGAATTGTCCAGTATGTTCTTCAAACCAGTCGCGAACATATGTGACTGGGTGACATGACATCGTTGTCTGGGAATATGAAGTCCACGAATGGCTCTAAATGGTCTTTATGTACCCCAATATAACTATTTCCAGTCAATGATGGGTTCAGCAGAACCAGACGAATCAATACATTCCAGCCAACAACATCATGGAGCCACAACAGTGCCTTGTTGAGAACTTGTGTCCAGAGCGTAGTTGGGTCTGCATCACACTCGAATCCTACCATGAGCTCTTACCGAATGAACTCTGGACTCACCTGACCAGGACACGGTTGTCGAGTCCTCTAGGGTCCAAATGATCTGGTCATGACCCCAGGAAAGGCACTGCAGGCAACGTCGTGCCCTTACCAAGGCACTCGTGTCTTTCGGCTGCTGCCATAGCCCATTAACAGCAAATTTCGCAGCACTGTCTTAACGGATATGTTCGTCGTGTGTCTCAAATTGATTTCTGCTTCTCTCTTAGCACTGCTGCTATTGGTGGTTCAGTGAAGGCCATCGGCTACTGGATAGTTCGTGGTGAGGGGTTGTTGTTGTGGTCTTCAGTTCTGAGACTGGTTTGATGCTGCTCTCCATGCTACTCTATCCTGTGCAAGCTTCTTTAGCTCCCAGTACCTACTGCAACCTACATCCTTTTGAATCTGCTTAGTGTATTCATCTCTTGGTCTCCCTCTACGATTTTTACCCTCCACGCTGCCGTCCAATACTAAATTGGTGATCCTTGATGCCTCAGAACATGTCCTGCCAACCGATCCCTTCTTCTAGTCAAGTTGTGCCACGAACTTCTCTTCTCCCCAATCCTATTCAATACCTCCTCATTAGTTATGTAATCTACGCAACTTATTTTCAGCATTCTTCTGTAGCACCACATTTCGATAGCTTCTATTCTCTTTTTGTCCAAACTAATTACCGTTCATGTTTCACTTCCATACATGGCTACACTCCATACAAACACTTTCAGAAATGACTTCCTGACACTTAAATCTATACTCGATGTTAACAAATTTCTCTTCTTCAGAAACGCTTTCCCTGCCATTGCCCGTCTACCTTTTATATCTTCTCTACTTCGACCATCGTCAGTTACTTTGCAGCCAAATAGCAAAACTCCTTTACTACTTTAAGAGTCTCATTTCCTAATCTAATTCCCTCAGCATCAACCGACTTAATGCGACTACATTCCATTATCGTCGTTTTGATTTTGTTGATGTCCATCTTATATCCATTTTTAAAGACAATATCCATTCCGTTCAACCGCTGTTCCAAGTCCTTTGCTGTCTCTGACAGAATTACAATGTCATCGGCTAACCTTAAAGTTTTTATTTCTTCTCCATGGATTTTAATTCCTACTCCGAATTTTTCTTTTGTTTCCTTTATTGCTTGAATACAGATCGAATAACATCGGGAAGAGGCTACAATCCTGTCTCACTCCCTTCCCAACCACTGCTTCCCTTTCATGTCCCTCGACTCTTATAACTGCCATCTGGTTTCTGTACAATAGCCTTTCGCTCACTGTATTTTTCCCCTGCCACCTTCAGAATTTGAAAGAGAGTATTCCAGTCAACATTGTCAAAAGCTTTCTCTAAGTCTACAAATGCTAGAAACTTAGGTTTGCCTTTCCTTAATCCAGCTTCTAAGATACGTCGTATGGTCAGTATTGCCTCACGTGTTCCGATATTTCTACGAAATCCAAACTGATCTTCCCAGAGGTCGGCTTGTACTAGTTTTTCCATTCGTCTGTAAAGAATTCGCGTTAGTATTATGCAGCTGTGGCTGATGAAACTGATTGTTCGGTCATTTTCACATCTGTCAACACCTGCTTTCTTTGGGATTGGAATTATTATATTCTTCTTGAAGTCTGAAGCTATTTCGCCTGTCTCATACATCTTGCTCACCAGATGGTAGAGTTTTGTCAGAACTGGCTCTCCCAAGGCTGTCAGTAGTTCTCATATAATGTTGTCTATTCCCGGGGCGTTGTTTCGACTCAGGTCTTTCATTGCTCTGTCAAACATTTCACGCAGTATCATATCTCCCATTTCATCTTCATCTACATCCTTTTCCATTTCAATAATATTGTCCTCAAGTACATCACCCTTGTATAGACCCTGTATATTCTCCTTCCACCTTTCTGCTTTCCCTTCTTTGCTTAGAACTGGTTTTCCATCTAAACTCTTGCTATTCTTACAAGTGGTTCTCTAGCCTCCAAAGGTCTCTTTAATTTTCCTGTAGGCAGTATCTAGCTTACCCCTAGTGAGATAGGCCTCTACATCCTTACATTTGTCCTCTAGCCATCCCTGCTGAGCCATTTTGCACTTCCTGTCGATCTCATTTTCAAGACGTTTATATTCCTTTTTGCCTGTTTCATTTACTCCATTTTTATATTTTCTCCTTTCGTCAATTAGATTCAATATTTCTTCTGCTACGCCTGAAATTTTCAGCACACACTTGACAATGTTGATCTCTGAATATAAAATTCCTTAACGATTTCGGAAATGGAATGTCCAGTGCGTCCAGCTCCTACTACCATTCCACGTCCAAAGTCGGTGAATTCCCGTAGTGCGACCACAATAACGTCGGAAAACTTTCCTCATTAATCACCTGAATGCAAATAACAGTTCCACCAATGCATTGCCCTTTAGCACTTCGTGTAAGCGATACTCCCGCCATCTGTACATCGCTATTACATGGCTTTTGTCATCTCATAGTATGTTTCTTAGGACTATGACACTTTATAGTATAATACCTTATTAATGGAACTACATTACCAGATACGCAGCAACGCGGAAAGTACACTGAGCGCAAGTGTATCTAATAGAATAAAAATAGTAAGGATGAAAATAGGAAGCATGTGATTGACGTATCCAGTTCATCACTGAAAATATTAAAGAAGCTTTAGCAACTGAAGTGCAAGTTTTAATTCAATACTGTAGATCAATTACGTGACTGTCGCACTTGGATCTCTAACTGATCCAGGAAATTCAGTTTTCGTCCTTTGGATTCGACGTGGAAAATGTTCAAACTGTTAACAGGAGGCACACAAAGTCTCCTCTGCAGTAAATGGCAGCCGAATGCCGTGTTATTTTTTTTTTATGTATGCTCTCTGAACCGGGTAGCAAAATCGGTATCTGTCTATCCCTCGTAACAGGTCACTGCTGTTAAAATGTTTTTATTTCATGACAATGCATCCCTTTTCCAACGTATCTGACGATGGGTAAACAGGATACACGTTGTACTAATGTCATTAGTTCACCCATTCTTTTTGCGAAGTACTATTTAACTTAGGCGTTAAGGTCGTACGCATCCTACACGACTTCCTGTCGAAACTACAGTGAGTAATTGTGTTACATTTAGGAGCAGTATTTATATCTCATTTAGGTCAGTAAATGTGAAACAGTGAAGACTTTCAAATGGAAAGCGCGAGATCCGCATTGCTAGCTGCCACGTGTTGCTGCGACCCCATTCTCGCGAGAGATGAGCATCCCATAAACTCACATCCAGACATGACAGCGCAGATAATGGAGACGCCACAATTTCGCAAGCCAGGTAACAGACGTGCCCAGCGAGGAGAAAAGTTCTCACCGGACCGAGCGAATGCGTGTAGCAGAGCTGCTGCTTCTGCTCGGTGAGATTTGTAAAGGAATCTGGAACGTCGATCGTATACTAAGTACAAATTACCGCCGCTGTAGCGTGACAGGTACTACGAGCACAATGTCGTTGCCAGTCGTGCAGTAAGAACAGAAGCGCAGATCCAATATTGTTACGGCGTAAAATCAATCACCGGCTGGCCAGTCGGGAACGAGCAGAAAGAGCTGTGAAGCAGACGTCACCCAATAGCACGCTGACCGAACCCTCTCCAGTTCAACAACGAGACCGAAGCGGCCTTTATGCGAAGAGAACATAAGCTCCGCGCCCTACTAGTCGTGTCCCAGTTCTACAGCAGCGTCACCACTAGCAACTAGGACACAAGTATCAACAATCGTTACTTTCATAGTACGAAGGCTTTCACGACCGGATGACATATCTTCTGGTAAACCTTCCGGGATGTAAGGTCGTGGTCCATGAAACTCTACAGCTCCTAACGTTTCGTCCAGAGCTGCGCTGGACATCTTCAGAGGACGTCTGAAAGCGACGTATACATCGTAGAAAGTGGGCTTGGCCAGAGTTACACGTGATATGCAGAGATAAACTGGGTCAGAGATAAAACTTAACTATCGATCGTAATCTCGTCACAGATAAAACTGTCTAGCAATTCTGTAGTGCTACTGTCCAAATATCACTAAGTTTCATGGCCTCTTCTTTCCGATTGGAATTATCCCTATGTTTATATATTTCAATTGCTTCTCTACAAAGCCGTGGGTAATAGTTCGTCGTCGTAGATAAAATTTTTGTTTCGGAAAACTTCACTTGATGATTTCCTGACTGAAAAGCGTGTTCTGCTACAGCCGATTTGTCTGTTTTTTTTTTCTAATCGGCAAAGACTTCTGTGTTCTTTTAATCGTGTATTTACGCTTCTCTTTGTTGTTCCAATATCAACTTTGCCACATGTACACGGAATTTCATATACTCCACTGGCTGATAGAGGAGCGCGTTTATCTTTTACAGACCGGAGAACATGACAAATTTTCTTCGTTGGTGTAAAAATAGATCAAATATCATGTTTACTTAAAATCTTTCCAATATGAGCCGTTACTTTCTTTATAAACGGGAGAGAGACTGTATTCTTCCATCGTTTTTCGGGCTTGTCCTTATGCTTTCTGTTGTTTGGTTGCAGAATTACGCTTACTTCTTTCTTTCAGTAGCCATTTTTCTCAAAAGCGTGCCTCAGATGTTTTAATTCGGCGTCTAGATACTCCGGCGTGCAAATTCGTCTGGCTCTGTCAACGAGACTTTTAATCACACCTCTCTTTTGTTGTGGATGGTGGTTAGAGTTTTTATGTAAGTATCTGTCTGTGCGTGTTATTTTTCTAAAAATATGTTGTTTCAATCTTCTATCTGTCTGTCTCATAACCAAAACACCCAAAAACGGTATTTTGTTGTCATTTTCTCTCTCCATGGTAAACTGGATCTTGGATTTATATGTTTAAAGTAATCAAAAAATTCGTCTAAGGCTTCTCTACCACGTTGCCAGACCACAAATGTATTGTCCACATACCGATATCAACGAGATGTTTCCTTATCTGCTGTTTCGAAAGGACTGTTCGAATTTCTCCATGTAGAAATTAGCTACTGCAGGACCCAATGGGTCACACCCCTCTGAAGATGTCCAGCTCAGCTCTGGACGAAACGTTAGGAGCTGAAGATTTTCATGGACCAAGACCTTACATCCCGGAAGGTTTACCAGCAGATAAATCGTTACTTAGCTTCTACATTCTATGTAGCTCAAACTTGGAATTGTTATACTGAAGAGATTTCTTACTTTGTCTGTCGCCCTTTGCTTGCGACACATACTTTTGACACAAAGTTAAGTATTGTATTTTTTTTTCCTTTTGCAATAAAACTCATTAATACTATTTCTCTGAATATTTTCTAGCAACCCGAGAAAGCACGTTTGCTACACAGCCCACATTTTACGACTATGTAGGATTCAGCAAATACTGTTCATGGAATTTCACCCTATTTATTTTGATTTCCTCAGCACTTCTGCGAGAAAACAGAAAGCAAAAAAATCAGAGTTTGACGCACCGCCTAAGTCAAGGTCATGAATTTCAGAGAAGATCTCATGTTATTGTTGTTGTGGTCTCCAGTCTGCTTGGATGCAGCTCTCCATGCTACTCTACTCTGGGCAAACTTATTCATCTCCGAGTAACTACTGACACCTACGTCCTACTGAATCTGCTTAGTGTATTCATATCTTGGACTCTTTCTGTGGTTTTTACCCTCCACGATTCCCTCCAGTACTACATTGGTGATCCCTTGATGCCTCAGAATGTGTCCTACCAACCGATCCCTTCTTCTAGTGAAGTTGTGCCAGAAGTTCCTCTCCTTCCCAATTCTCTTCAGTACCTCCTCATGGGACACGTGATCTACCCATGTAAACTTCAGTCTTCTTCTCTAGCATCACATTTCGAATGATTTTATTCTCTTCATGTCTAAACTACACTCCTGGAAATGGAAAAAAGAACACATTGACACCGGTGTGTCAGACCCACCATACTTGCTCCGGACACTGCGAGAGGGCTGTACAAGCAATGATCACACGCACAGCACAGCGGACACACCAGGAACCGCGGTGTTGGCCGTCGAATGGTGCTAGCTGCGCAGCATTTGTGCACCGCCGCCGTCAGTGTCAGCCAGTTTGCCGTGGCATACGGAGCTCCATCGCAGTCTTTAACACTGGTAGCATGCCGCGACAGCGTGGACGTGAACCGTATGTGCAGTTGACGCACTTTGAGCGAGGGCGTATAGTGGGCATGCGGGAGGCCGGGTGGACGTACCGCCGAATTGCTCAACACGTGGGGCGTGAGGCCTCCACAGTACATCGATGTTGTCGCCAGTGGTCGGCGGAAGGTGCACGTGCCCGTCGACCTGGGACCGGACCGCAGCGACGCACGGATGCACGCCAAGACCGTAGGATCCTACGCAGTGCCGTAGGGGACCGCACCGCCACTTCCCAGCAAATTAGGGACACTGTTGGTCCTGGGGTATCGGCGAGGACCATTCGCAACCGTCTCCATGAAGCTGGGCTACGGTCCCGCACACCGTTAGGCCGTCTTTCGCTCACGCCCCAACATCGTGCAGCCCGCCTCCAGTGGTGTCGCGACAGGTGTGAATGGAGGGGCGAATGGAGACGTGTCGTCTTCAGCGATGAGAGTAGCTTCTGCCTTGGTGCCAATGATGGTCGTATGCGTGTTTGGCACCGTGCAGGTGAGCGCCACAATCAGGACTGCATACGACCGAGGCACACAGGGCCAACACCTGGCACCATGGTGTGGGGAGCGATCTCCTACACTGGCCGTACACCTCTGGTGATCGTCGAGGGGACACTGAATAGTGCACGGTACATCCAAACCGTCATCGAACCCATCGTTCTGCCATTCCTAGACCGGCAAGGGAACTTGCTGTTCAAACAGGACAATGCACGTCCGCATGTATCCCGTGCCATGGAGACGATCGTAGAGATGCTGGATGTAGTCCTGTGGAACGGCTTGCCATGCCATTTCCACCTGGCGCCTCAGTTGGACCAGCGTTCGTGCTGGACGTGCAGACCGCGTGAGACGACGCTTCATCCAGTCCCAAACATGCTCAATGCGGGACAGATCCGGAGATCTTGCTGGCCAGAGTAGTTGACTTACACCTTCTAGAGCACGTTGGGTGGCACGGGATACATGCGGACGTGCATTGTCCTGTTGGAACAGCAAGTTCCCTTGCCGGTCTAGGAATGGTAGAACGATGGGTTCGATGACAGTTTGGATGTACCGTGCACTATTCAGCGTCCCCTCGACGATCACTAGAGGTGTACGGCCAGTGTAGGAGATCGCTCCCCACACCATGATGCCGGTGTTGGCCCTGTGTGCCTCGGTCGTATGCAGTCCTGATTGTGGCGCTCACCTGCACGGCGCCAAACACGTATACGACCATCATTGGCACCAAGGCAGAAGCGACTCTCATTGCTGAAGACGACACGTCTCCATTCGCCCCTCCATTCACACCTGTCGCGACACCACTGGAGGCGGGCTGCACGATGTTGGGGCGTGAGCGGAAGACGGCCTAACGGTGTGCGGGACCGTAGCCCAGCTTCATGGAGACGGTTGCGAATGGTCCTCGCCGATACCCCAGGAGCAACAGTGTCCCTAATTTGCTGGGAAGTGGCGGTGCGGTCCCCTACGGCACTGCGTTGGATCTTGGCATGCATCCGTGCGTCGCTGCGGTCCGGTCCCAGGTCGACGGGCACGTGCACCTTCCACCGACCACTGGCGACAACATCGATGTACTGTGGAGACCTCACGCCCCACGTGTTGAGCAATTCGGCGGTACGTCCACCCGGCCTCCTGCATGCCCACTATACGCCCTCGCTCAAAGTCCGTCAACTGCACATACGGTTAACGTCTACGCTGTCGCGGTATGCTACCAGTGTTAAAGACTGCGATGGAGCTCCGTATGCCACAGCAAACTGGCTGACACTGACGGCGGCGGTGCACAAATGCTGCGCAGCTAGCGCCATTCGACGGCCAACACCGCGGTTCCTGGTGTGTCCGCTGTGCCGTGCGTGTGATCATTGCTTGTACAGCCCTCTCGCAGTGTCCGGAGCAAGTATGGTAGCTCTGACACACCGGTGTCAATGTGTTCTTTTTTCCATTTCCAGGAGTGTACTTCACCGCGGTGGTACATCCCCGTGCTTTCATCCTGACATTCCCATGCCAAGTTTAGGCCTTTGCAGATATCTATGACTTCTGTGGTCGTATCCGTAATAGCATTGGGTTCTTTGATTTTGTGGGACGAAGTTTTTTAGTCAAAAATGCCACCTATCGTGGATTACGGGTGGACTAATCGGCCCGATCGTAATCTAAAGTTTAAAGGAATCACATTTCATTAGTAATTGGAGCCGTTCAATCAATTTTTCGTCTGTATACATGATTAATGTTTGCGATGTTCATCTTGGTCTTTCCTGTGTTTTCCGCTGCCTTCCAAACCGCAAACGCTCCAACGTCACAGCCACATTGTATGAACGGTCTCCTCCCCGCACAACACACGGCTACATGATCTCATTGATTGTTGATGCAGCATCACGTTCCCTAAATTCTTCCCGTCTATAATCATTCATTGTTTACATTGCCCCCTCCCCCCTTACTGTTCAAAAAACATTCTGGCTAAACACCTTTCAGGTGCGTGAGAGTTTTTATACATGATTGTATAAATGATTCTATGTTTATGTTCGTTTGTGTGTGTTTTGCTTCCTTTCTGCAGAAGGCTTTGGCCGAAAGCTTATGCCAACATTCTTTTCGTAGTGGGTGCGTGTTGCTTGGCGTATGAGAAGCAATCTATCCGCTTCAGTGTTTAGTTATTCCCTCATGATGTTGTAAGTAATTCTCTGCACTTAATCGGGAACAATGATGTGCATGATAACAATACCAGAAGAACAAAAAGACATTCATAGCGCCACACTAAGGATGTCTGTGGCACAAACATGGGTTCAGACTTCTGCAGCCAAAAGTTTTTTGATCACTTACCCAGTGATATAAAATGGCTGACGGACAGCAAATTGAGATTTTAAACTAAACTGAAAATGTTTCCCTTTGAGAACTCATCGTATTCCGCAGAAGGCTATCCATTTCTGTAATGTGCAAATGGTAATGGGTGGAATTACTGATTAATATTTGTCTGTATCTAATTAAGAAGCAAAAAAACTAATAAATGATCAGCAAGGAGACATATTTACAAAAAAAAATAATGGCGCTAATATAAAATGACTCTTTCCACAGTATTACGTGTTAACGTGCAAATGATACAAAGAACATATCACTGTCTAACTAAGTTAGCATTGGTGTATCACAAAGCATGATACAGACAACTGGAAGACCATGACATGTTAGGATGAGTCCTGCTTTCAGTTGTGAAGAGCTGACAGTACACTTCACCTCAGTGTACGTTATGCTGGTTAGGTTATATTTACTAAAAGAAAACGACCTACTTGTTGAAGCAAAATATTAATTTTACTAAGTATAAGCGTTTGAGACCATCCCTTAATCACATTTATAGTATTGCGCAATGGTGGAACACGTTAAAAATCATTACATCGTCCTTTTTACTATGAAACTTGCTGGTATTTGTCACTTACAGAATGACGCATCACAGGCTAGAGTTCAAAGTTGAAAGACTGAAACTAATGCACTGACAATGAGAACCCTATTATGCATGAAGATATACTCCTATGCACTTTTGTTTCGTTGATATTTCAATAAACGTTCACTTTCTTGACATGCACAAAGAGCTGTAACATGCCTTCCTTCTTTCCTTTCTGTACACGTTTATTGGCTAGCAATGAACACGTAGATTTTTTTTGCAATGGTGAACAATAAAAATGTTGTGCATATGAGTTGCAAGCTGAAAATTTAACGAAGAAGAAGCAGGTTTAGGAGTTCCAGCTTCATCTGAAATCGATACGAACACAGTAAAAATGAAATTAAATAATTAGGAAAGCATATCCTTAACATCACTCACTTCTATTTTCGGTTTCTCGAAATATGTCAAGCTAGATTAACGAGGCCATATGTGTCTTAGAATCATTTAAGAACAAGGGAATGTTCAAAATCGCTTTCGTGACACTACGTTATTCGCGTAAGCATTCTAATTTTTAGTATTTAAAACAATTAATGCGTGCACACGACAGAAATAACAAACAAGAAGGAACCTAAACAGTAGTCTGCTAATGATGAAGTCTTCTCGGGTTATCAGCCCAGTCAATGCGCCGTTCTGCGGCAAAGTTTCGAGAAGTTTGCTGCTGCAGTCATCTTCAGATGAAGACTTCGTCTGAAGATGACAAGTAGGAAACTTGTGGAAACGTTGCCGCAGGACGACGCTGTGACCTGAGAAGATTTCATCATCGAGATTCGCCGATAAAGTGTAAGTTCGCAAATATTCTGCTAATGTTTTGGGTTAAAGATGGCGGCAAACCTCTCTGGCTTCAAAACACGTACAGCGTAAATCTATAGCGCCATCTCCTTTCTTCTTTTACCTCCATGGTGCTAACAGAGTCACAGACAAAGAAACGCAGACAATACCAATATATCATAGAAAATCCATCAGTGACATGTACACAGTGTGAAAACAGTACAGTGGGCAGTGTGGCCATTATTCTTGCACTAACTTTACACAGATGAGAATCCTCCGTACTTCTTCTGTGGCGTACCGTGGTTTAGATATTTTCATCCCAAATTATTGGAAAGCCATACATCCATATGCATGGTTTGCCTTTTGCTGTTTTAAATGTTATAAAGTCGACTCTCAGATATCTAGTCGATCCTGAACTACTGAAGAAACGTGTACATCGGAAAACAAAAAATACGAAAGATAGCGACAATCGCCTTATATGGATGCCTTGTCCAAACACAGTATATGCGTCCTCAAATGCTGTGAAGACACCTGCATGTGTGGCCTGTTTAGTTTTTAATACTGGAAATGTAGGTAGAATTTCTTCCGAGATTAGTCTTCCATTCAGGTGCAGTCACACTGAAGGTACTCACAAGCATCGCTCTAGCAGGATTTGGCAAAACCCAGGCAGCAGAAGAAAATCTGCAAATGTTAGCTAGGCAAAGGAGGCATGATGGGAAGACAAGAAAGAGAGTGGAAGGTATGGAAATGGACAGCATGAGTGAATAGCCTCATGGAAATATTCTCAAAACAATTAAATAAAAACTTTAAATGAGACGCTTTAGACTGATTTTTTTGACACATAATGTACCCTTTCTCAGAAACTATAAAAGCTGACATCCTGAAATTTGGGACAATTCTTAAAAATCATTTATTAAAGATTCCTGCTCAGCGTTTTTAATTTATATTACGTCTGCACAACATAAGAACTGGAAAATTAATTTGAAAGTAAGTACGTGGTCAAAGAAAAATCTCTTGCACACACTTTTTCCAGCCTATGGTGCAGATGTACGCTGTAAAGCTTCAGGTTTTGTGGTTTATTATTGTATGAGATTATTTTTATTTTATGAGGGTTTGAATTTTTAATTACCAGTGTTCACTGATTATTAAAAATTCTAACGCTTATAAAATGAACGTCCATGAACACCATCAGACGGAAACTGCACAGAGTATCATCACTACGTTCTACACAATAATGTCAGTTTTAACATTTTAACTGTAGTATTGTAGGAGATATAGATGTTTAATCGTCAGTTCCCATGTTTACCTACGTTTGCCGTTAAGTACCCATCGAGAAATATGCTTCAGTGTCTTTCAGTACCTTGCAGGTACTTAACGAAAATCGTAATGCACCACAATCTGCTGCTGTGAGAAACTTTTATTGCTGCCATCCTTTTAGAATGTCAGAAATGATAATAAGTTACAGGGCGTCCCTAAATTGCGTTTGTTAAACTTGCTTTCCAGATGATATTTTGTGAGAACCGAAAGTGGTTCAAAATGGCTCTGAGCACTATGGGACTCAACTGCTGTGGTCATTAGTCCCCTAGAACTTAGAACTACTTAAACCTAACTAACCTAGGGACATCACACACATCCATGCCCAAGGCAGGATTCGAACCTGCGACCGTAGCAGTCGCACGGTTCCGGACTGCGCGCCTAGAACCGCGAGACCACCGCGGCCGGCCGAAAGTGGTAACAAAAATAAAGTGGATGCTTGCAGTTAATGGCACTCAACGGAGAGATTCTCAGGACAAAATATCCAAAACGTCTTAAAACGAGGAAGAGTAAGTCTGAACCAATTACACTAATTCTTTCCCATCCTCAATGACAGTTACTACACAACCACACTGCCTCAAACATCGTAAGAAGCGTAACATTTGTTAGGTAGGTTTTCTAAAACTGGCAGCTAAAACACGTGGAATACAAGAGGAAAACTAAAATTGTGACAGAGAAAAAAAAAAAAACATCGGTGAGCCAGAAACGTTCACAACGTGTTAAAAACATATCGCAAAAGAAGTTGGACATCACAAAACTTAAGAGTCGTACAACGTTCGTTTGATCGTCAGTTAAAATAGAAGGCAAACGTTTTGCCAAATTAGCTTCTGCCCTTTGTGTGAATACAAAATACAGCCTTCTAAAATGTGGCGTATTGTGATCCGTACGCCACAAGCACCACCCACTGAAGCCATGCGCCGTAGGGCAGTATCCTATGCGAAGGCCAGTGACAAAGATCTCACCTCGTCTGTATGGCTCGAAGGAGGCACGCCAAGGCCAATGTGTGAACTTTACTAGACGGAACTTGATGGCTGTCACCTTTTCCCCCAGGTACGCAAGATTTTGTATTTACATAAAGAGGCAATAGCATGCAGGGGGTGGCTCACTGAACTAACTCAGGATCACTACACGCCTCCTTGGTTGCAACATCTCCCGTTTCCTTCTCCTTAATACCCTCGTGCACGGGTACTCAGCAGAAAGACACCGCTTTCCCCAGGCTCTGTGGGTGGAGGAGGCCTCTCTGGATTTTGTAGACTAATTAACCTGCGTGACAAAAGTGTTGCAGACGGTGAAGGGCACTGAAAGACTCAGGGCAGATGAGGAATTCACCATTCGTGACGTACCTCATCTGCGCCAGCGCCCTCAAGATAGGATATAATTCTGTAACGAACGCAGTGAATTCGCAGGTAACCGTATCTTCAGGGGCGACTGGGAAAAACAACAGAATAGCCAAAGGAGTCTCCCTGTCTAGACCAAAGTCGCTGTGTCCATTTAAGATGTTGTAACAAATATTAAAAACATGGGAAGGGGAGCAAAGACGTTGGATGGTAGCAATAGTAAGTCTGTCATAGCAGATGACAGGATATATTTTCAATAAATTTGGGAAAATCTTCGAAAATTAGCATTACTAGACAGGAAATTAAACCTCAGTCCTCATAAATATCTGCTCAGTTGAAGTGTTTCCTACCTGTTTAGTGCCTCATAAGTTTCCTGTGTGCTCATCAGTATTGTTTCTGTAACTATTTGATGTTCGGAGCAGTCATAAATAAATGTATATGACAGTTGAATTCGCTGTCATATTGTCCTCCTCTTCCTCCTATTCTTTTTCGCTTCTGCCTGCTGAGGACCACAGGGCTCGTATCCACTCTTGGGTAAAGATTTTCTTCTTTTGTCCTTCCAGTACTACATTTTCCGTCTGTGCGCCCGCTTTCTCTTCTCAGTCCACTTGGTCCATGTAACCATTTTACTGGTGAGAGACCCTGGGAAAACTCTCTGGATTGCTGGAGAGATAGTAGGTTTTGTGTTTGCTCCAGTGAGGCCTCCATGTGATCCAGATCGGACTTTAGGAATGCGATACACTTGTTCTTGGAGGCGTTCCGTCTCCGTGTCACTACGACGATACCGTTCGTGTGACTTTACAGATTCATGTGTGACCGCGATTCGTAAAAAGCCAGTCACCTTTTACTTGCACACGAAGTCGTGCTGGTGTTTGTAAAGCTCCTCTTTGTGCTGAACTCTACAGATGCATTCCTTCATTTCTAGTTTCCTGTGAAGTACCTTTCCTGAAAATTACGAGGCACTCCGGGGAATGCGGACGGAGGGTTTTGCTATCGAGTTGCAGTGTCGGAGTTGGCGAATCTTTGAGGGGCCTATGGACGAATAGATACCTATGCAGGAGTGGTACGCCCTTTCAAACTTGGTACACATGGTGTCTACGGACATGTTCTCACTCTGATGTGCAGAAATCTGTTCGGTACCTGACTGCAGATACTTTCCTTATGGTGGTGTCTTTCTGTGAAATTATATAGCGTGCTCCACTGATGTTAGACACGAGTTCAGCCTCTTCAAGGCGGTCTCGAGTACTGCACAGCAAACACTGTGTTAGTTGCAGGTAACCTCCACAGTGTCGTTCGCTAATAAGGTGAGTTCATCGACAAATGCTAGGTATGGTAAATTGAGATTATGTTTCTTGTGCCTAATCTTCAGTCTAGCTCCTGGTATTCGCATTGCTGTCGACACTCTGATAACGTTCTCAAGAATACATTTTCATAATTCTCAAGTACTTTATTTAAAGGGATTCGGAGGTGGTCAAATCCACAAAATTACGATTTTTTTTGCTACCGAAAATTAATTGGAACAATCCTCTTTAATGTAAACTTTGAATTATTTTTCTACTCGCCCTAGAAGTGGAGTTATTACCATTTTCCCCCACGCCTGCAGAGGGAATGGGTGGCCGCTGAATGCATCTAACACCCTCTCGTGACTTCCTGGCGAACTGCTTGGGATTTTCTCGGCCTGTTACGCATACAGCACCTTATGTTACGCATACAGCGAGTGTGCAAGGGTTGGCTACTTGGTTTTCTGTGACAAATGAAGCGCTAAGAGCGCGGAACATCGTCTCTTTGCTGTTTACCGTTTCGAATTAGTTCAGTGTTGCGCCTGTTCTTGGTAGTATTATACTTCTTGTGTAAAGCGTTGTTCTGGTCACGATGCCACGTTTTAGTAACCGTGTATATAAGAAGAGGAAGAACGTAGGGAAAAGAAAATTAACGCTAATACCAAGTTGCGATACTACAATTGCTGAAACAGTGCGTTCTTCTGATAAGCAACACATGGCCGGCCATAGCCCTGTGACATCTTCTAGCAAGAAGCTGACTGGTGGAAGTGACAGATTTCGTGAATATGTTAGTGACAGTGATGATATCAACGAAGTATTGAATATTGGATTATTATCTTCTGTGCTGAAAGAAAGTGTTCTGTGCAAAATGTGTTCAAGTGTAAGAGTGGGACTAGAGTTAACAAAGCTCTTTGGTTTAGCTTGTGAGATGAAGATAATCTGTGCATGTTGCAAGTGTCAAGTGACTTTCTACAATTCACATGCCAGTCTCTTTGGTGAAAATGGACGATCTAGAGTGTTTGATGTGAATGTTCGACTTGTGTAAGGTCTTTTATCCACTGGAAAAGGGTCTGCTGCTGGTAAACTGTTTTGTGGTATTATGAACTTTCCATCGCCTCCAAGCAAATTTGGGTACTACTGTGAACTGGTAGGATCCTCTGTTGAAGATGTGGCTTTGAAAACCATGAAGGAAGCAGTGGAGGAATCTGTAGAAATGAACGGTGGTTCTAAGGATTTGGTAGTGGCATTAGATGGTTCCTGCCAAAAGAGGGGTCATAAATCCTTGAATGGGGTTTTAACTACTACTTGTGGTGATATTGCAAATATGATAGATGTTGCAATATTATCAAAACATTGTAGGTGCAAAAATAAAATCAAAGGAGAGCACAGTGTAACCTGTGATGCAAATTTTAGTGGATCAAGTGGAGCAATGGAAGTGGATGGAGTGAAACAAATTTTTGAATGTTCAGTTCCCAGATACAACGTTAGGTACAAATTCTACCTTGGGAATGGTGACTCCAAAGGTTTCAAGGTTATAGAGAAACTGAAACCATATGGAAATAATTTGTAGTTGAAAAGTTGGAATGCATTGGACATGTGCAAAAGCATATGGGTGCACAGCTTCGAAGGCTCAAACAAACTTTGGGTTAAAGTAAGCTCAGTGATGGGAAGATAATAGGAGGGAGAGGCAGGCTTAATGATGAGGTGATTGAACGTCTACAGAGATACTATGGGTATGCTATAAGGCAAAATACTAGTAATGTTAGTGACATGCGAAAAGCAGTGTGGGCATTGTTCCTTCATACTGCCTCTTCCAATGAATACCCTCAACACAGCCTGTGCCCAAAAGATTCCTGGTGCAAACATAATGCAAAAAAGGACTATGATCACAAACATGGTTTGCCAGCAGCTGTGATAAATGCAATAAAACCAATTTTTCATGACTTGGCACAGCCAGAATTGTTACACAAATGTCTACGCGGAAAGACGCAGAATCCTAATCAGAACGTAAACAATTTGATTTGGAAAGTGATTCCTAAAAGGGTGTTTATAAGCATAAAAACACTGCATTTTGGAATTTATGATGAAATAGGAACCTACAACCAAGGGAACAGAGTGAAGCGTGAAGTTCTGAAGGCATTAGGATTTACAGCTGGGGTGAACACTGTACGAGCACTAAGAAATATTGACAGAGAAAGGATAAGAGGAGCAGAAAGAAGAGAAAGGCATATGAAGTATGATGGAACAACAGGCCAGAAAAGAAGACAGAAGAGGAAGCTTTTGGAAGATGAAGAAGAAGACCCTGATAATCCATCCTATAGTGCAGGAATGAATTGAGAAACATTGATAGCTTTCCCGCAAATTAGAATTTTTCGAATATAAGGAACATTTTCTCAAATTCCACTCAAGCTAGAGAGATGAAATTTTTATACAGCACTCCTAGTGGTCAAACGTACATTGTAACATAGTCATTTGGCAATATGTTCAGTAGTTTCGTTTCAGTTTAATTATAAAGCAATTATTTGTATAAAAAGTTTGGGTCATTAATAAAAAGAATAATTGGAAGGAAACTAGAAAAAGATACTAAAAAATCCCTCTGTCATAACTGCAATACTAAACCACTCTATATGCAAAAAAAATTCAAGTTTTTCTATTTGGTAGTTTATTCATAAATGTTCCTCAAACTTAGTGATTTTAACATGGGCAGCATAGGCACCTCCGGCTTCCCTTAATCAGCTTGCTTGTAGTGTGTTTTTATACTTGTTTGTATATAAACACAGCGTATATGACGAGTTCATGGCACAGTAGAGAAATATGCAGCTAAATTTTTAAAAAAACAAACATGGACGTGAAAACAGTGCAACAGTGCAACTGAGTGGAAAAACAGTCACCACGGCATACTTATAATAAAGACACATCGTATTTATTGATCTCTAGCAGTATAAACTTGTACATGAATTTATAAACACTTGACGACGGGCACAATGTGACTGGTAGCGAAAATTTTTCTACACCCTACAAATGAACTGTCACGGAGTTCAAAAGCTTTCACTATGGATAAAATTCAGATAAAGTACAAGTTTTTTTTTATCAGTCACACAGCCACAAATTTATTAAAGGACAATTCCATTATCCACCTTGACTCTTACATTAGGTTGGTGCATAAGTTCGTAGCGTCTTTCGATAAGTTTAATAAACACAACAATACGCATAAAAGAGGCTATAGTAATCAATAATATTACTCTGCTTCAGTTCCGGGACTGTAGAAATCACCTGGTTTTAAGACGAATAAGTCGTCCAGCCATTTCGGAGCACATTTTCATCCGGAAAGGAAGTTCCTTGAAGGTTTTGGTTGCGGAATGACTTCCCTGTGTAGAGTTTTTGTCAGTCTAGCAGAATACGGAGGGCGTTATCGTCGAGTAGCATCACTTCACACTGTCTTCTTGGTCGTTGTTCGTGTATTGCGTCTGCAAGAAGTCACAGTTGTTGACAGTGAATGTCAGCAGTGATAATTTCACTTCAGGGAAGCTCATCACACCGTCGGTGTTTAACCAGGCGCATAACATCTTTAGTGGCTGTGCGCGAGTCTTTGCACGGGGAGTTGCTGTTGTGTTTCGGCTCAACCACTGCTTCTTTTTTCCTTCTGTTACCATGAAGACAGCATTTCTCGTTACCAGTAACGGTACAGGGTATTAACGGTCGGCGTTGTTCACGAGCCAGCTGATGACGAACAAGCAGGGATTCATATATGGCCGCCCGCTGATTTTTGTAAATTTGGCTGAGCGCCTCCGGTTCCCATACAACCAATTTTTAAGTTTTCCACATTGCATTTAAATGTCGCACAATGGTAGAATGAACACAGTATATCACATTTGCCACTTCTCGAGTACACTGACGTTGATCGACGTGATTACTGCGTTTAACCAATCTTCATCAAATCCCGAATTTGGAGAGTCGATAATGTCAAAACGAGAAAAAGAATTTTCTTGGCTTGCTCTGTCAAAAGTGTTCAAATGTGTGTCAAATCATATGGTACTGAACTGTTATGGTCATCAGTCCCTAAGCTTACACACTACTTAACCTAAATTATCCTAAGGACAAACACACACACCCATGCCCGAGGGAGGGCTCGAACCTCCCCCGGGATCAGCCACACAGTCTATGACTGCAGGGCCTTAGACGTCTCGGCTAATTCAGCGTCGTGCTTGCTCTGTTCATTGGCATTATCACTATACACAGTGAAAATATTTCTGGCTGCCTACGCTGGTGTCACCCCTCTACTGAACTCAAGTAGAAAAATATGTCATAAATGTTCCGATTTCCCCACTTGGCACTGCATTTCCTAGCGTCCACTGTTCCACTCACTAAAATGAGAGAATGACAACATGTAAACTCAAATAGCAACATTGAATGACAAATAAAAAATGACAATCGATAAATAACTCCTTAGCAACCAGAATACCAAGATGCAACACAAAAACGCTAGCTGCGCGGGGTGGTCGCGCAGTTAGAGGCGCCATGTCACGAATCACGCGCCTCCTCGCTCCGGAAGTTCGAGTCCTCCCTCGTGCATGGGTGTGTGTGTTGTCCTTAGCGTAAGTTAGTTTAAGTAATGTGTAAGTCTGGCGACCGATGACCTCAGCAGTTTGGTTCCTTAAAAATTCACACACATTTGAACATTTGAAGGAAAACGCTGCGAATTTATGCACCAAGGTAATGTACTCACTTTTACTGACGTCACTATCAGTTTCACGATGAAATAAAAGAAATTATTCAGATAGTGAAGGGAGACGAAAATTTAATAGTAATGGGTGACTGGAATTCGAATGTAGGAAAAGGGAGAGAAGGAAACATAGTAGGTGAATATGGATTGGGGCTAAGAAATAATAGAGGAAGCCGCCTAATAGAGTTTTGCACAGGGCACAACTTAATCATAGCTAACACTTGGTTTAAGAATCATGAAAGAAGGTTGTATACGTGGAAGAACCCTGGAGATACTAAAAGGTATCAGATAGATTATATAATGGTAAGACAGAGATTTAGGAACCAGGTTTTAAGTTAACCAATCTATTGGTTATGACCTGTAGATTAAAACTGAAGAAACTGCAAAAATGTGGGAAATTAAGGAGATGGGACCTGGATAAACTGAAAGAACCAGAGGTTGTACAGAGATTCAGGGAGAGCATAAGGGAACAATTGACAGGAATAGGGGAAAAAAATACAGTAGAAGAAGAATGGGTAGCTCTGAGAGATGTAGTAGTGAAGGCAGCAGAGGATAAAGTAGGTACAAAGACGAGGGCTGCTAGAAATCCTTGGGTAACAGAAGAAATATTGAATTTAATTGATGAAAGGAGAAAATATAAAAATGCAGTAAATGAAGCAGGCAAAAAGGAATACAAACGTCTCAAAATGAGATCGACAGTAAGTGCAAAATGGCTAAACAGGGATGGCTAGAGGACAAATGTAAGGATGTAGAAGCTTATCTCACTAGGGGTAAGATAGATACTGCTTACAGGAAAATTAAAGAGACCTTTGGAGAGAAGAGAACCAGGTGTATGAATATCAAGAGCTCAGATGGCAGCCCAGTTCTAAACAAAGAAGGGAAGTCAGAAAGGTGGAAGGAGTATATAGAAGGTTTATACAAGGGCGATGTACTTGAGGACAATATTATGGAAATGGAAGAGGATGTAGATGAAGACGAAATGGGAGATACGATACTGCGTGAAGAGTTTGACAGAGCACTGAAAGACCTGAGTCGAAACAAGGCCCCCGGAGTAGACAACATTCCATTAGAACTACTGACGGCCTTGGGAGAGCCAGTCACGACAAAACTCTACCAGCTGTTGAGCAAGATGTATGAGACAGGCGAAATATCCTCAGACTTCAAGATGGATATAATAATTCCAATCCCAAAGAAAGCAGGTGCTGACAGATGTGAAAATTACCGAACTATCAGTTTAATAAGTCACAGCTGCAAAATACTAACGCCAATTCTTTACAGACGAAGGGATAACTGGTAGATGCGGACCTCGGGGAGGATCAGTTTGGATTCCGTCGAAATGTTAGAACACGTGAGGCAATACTGACCTACGACTTATCTTAGAAGAAAGATTAAGAAAAGGCAAACCTATGTTTCTAGCATTTGTAGACTTAGAGAAAGCTTTTGACAATGTTGACTGGAATACTGTTTTTCAAATTCTAAAGGTGGCAGGGGTAAAATACAGGGAGCGAAAGGCTATTTATAATTTGTACAGAAACCAGATGGCAGTCATAAGTGTCGAGGGGCATGAAAGGGAAGCAGTGGTTGGGAAAGGAGTGAGACAGGGTTGTAGCCTCTCCCCGATGTTACTCAATCTGTATATTGAGCAAGCAGTAAAGGAAAGTAAGAAAAAATTGGAGTAGGTATTAAAATTCATGGAGACGAAGTAAAAACTTTGAGGTTCGCCGATGACATTGTAATTCTGTCAGAGACGGCAAAGGACTTGGAAGAGCAGTTGAACGGAATGGACAGTGTCTTGAAAGTAGGATATAAGATGAACATTAACAAAAGCAAAACGAGGATAGTGGAATGTAGTCAAATTAAATCGGGTGATGCTGAGGGAATTATATTAGGAAATGAGACACTTAAAGTAGTAAAGGAGTTTTGCTATTTAGGAAGTAAAATAACTGATCATGGTCGAAGTAGAGAGGATATAAAATGTGGACTGGCAATGGCAAGGAAAGCGTTTCTGAAGAAGAGAAATTTGTTAACATCGAATATAGATTTATGTATCAGGAAGTCGTTTCTGAAAGTATTTGTTTGGAGTGTAGCCATGTATGGAAGTGAAACATGGACGATAACTAGTTTGGACAAGAAGAGAATAGAAGCTTTCGAAATGTGGTGCTACAGAAGAATACTGAAGATAAGGTGGATAGAGCACGTAACTAATGAGGAGGTATTGAATAGGATTGGGGAGAAGAGAAGTTTGTGACACAACTTGACTAGAAGAAGGGATCGGTTGGTAGGACATGTTTTGAGGCATCAAGGGATCACAAATTTAGCATTGGAGGGCAGCGTGGAGGGTAAAAATCGTAGAGGGAGACCGAGAGATGAGTACACTAAGCAGATTCAGAAGGATGTAGGTTGCTGTAGGTACTGGGAGATGAAGCAGCTTGCACAGGATAGAGTAGCATGGAGAGCTGCATCAAACCAGTCTCAGGACTGAAGACAACAACAACAACAACAACTATCAGTTTATTTATGCCATTACTCTTTTTCTAATTACTACTCCTATTTTCTCAATTTCACGCTGTCGCCGTGTGTGGGTGCACATCAATGTGTATCTGTCACTTTAAAACTAACAATTGTAGTAGACAAGAACATGATCAACGTTCCATACACGTCAACGATGTAAAGTAGTATTACTGACAAACTGCCGTCTGTATGCAAAAATAAAACACAAAAATTCGTTCATACATACGCCTCTTCAGCCCGCCCGACTAGCCGTGTGGTCTAACGCACTGCTTCCCGTGCGGGAAGGTGTGGCGGTCCCTGGCACGAATCCATCCGGCGGATTAGTGTCAGGTTCCGTTCTGCCGGAGACCCTGTGGATGGTTCTTAAGGCGGTTTTCCATCTGCCATGACGAATGCGGGCTGGTTGCCCTTATTCTGCCTCGGTCACACTATGTCGACGATTACTGCACGAACACTGTCTCCACGTACGCGTACACCATATTACTCTACCACGCAAACATTGGAGTTACACTCATCTGGAATGAGACGAGGATGTGGGAGGGGGGGGGGGGAAGCGGTGGTCCACTGGGTGACGAACCGCACAATAATCCTGGGTTCGTGTGGGGCGACGGTGGGGTTCAATGGTTCAATGGCTCTGAGTACTATGCGACTTAACATCTATGGTCATCAGTCCCCTAGAACTTAGAACTACTTAAACCTAACTAACCTAAGGACAGCACACACATCCATGCCCGAGGCAGGAGTCGAACCTGCGACCGTAACGGTCACGCGGTTCCAGACTGAAGCGCCTAGAACCGCACGGCCACATCGGCCGGCGGCGGTGGGGTGAGTGGACTGCTGTAGCCTTTTGTGGGGTTGTGCACCACCAAGTGCTACGGCGGGGACGAAGCCTCTCCGTCGTTTCTCGGTCCCCGGTTCAATACATACATACATACGGCTCTTCAGCAGTAACGTTATTTTATATCCTTGGCGTGTATGAAAGGTTGATAGTTAGATATATTACTTAATGGGGAACAATTTTTGTTGAAGGCAGAATGTTTACTGACGCTTACTCGTGATGCCAGGTGTCCTTTTGTATTGGTTTTGCTCCTGAGAGGCGGGTAGGTGCAGGCATTCTGCAGCGTGCCTATGTCTTGCGTGTTGTCTGTACTCCAGTCAGCTGTTTAGAGTGGAGGGGACTGGGTGGGGAAGATTAAAGGTCCTGTTTCGCTTCCATTACATCTTTCTCCACTTAGGGACACTCATTATTACGGTTTTACTGTTAAAAATTGCTTTATAAAATTAGTGGAGTAGATATCACAAAGCACATTTGGTTAGTAGATCTTTCTAGCTCGGTTGAAGCTCTCCGTACCAGGACTAGCGAATACTGAAGGACGTCCAGCGTCAATGGCAAGCGTCAGCGAACATTTTGTACCTACTTTTAGTTATTTTCTTCATCTTGTGTTTCGTTTTCTGTTAAGTGTTTCATTTTGTCCTAGTATGTGTCTGGGCTTTTAACGTAGCTGTTGTCTGTGTATCAGTTGCCTCAATACAGGTTGTGGTGATTTACCATGGCTCAGTCTATTTCAGTTAAGGATATGCGAACGTTATATAATTTTCTTCGAGTACTGTAGTTATGGACGTCTTGTCTCCTTTTGCACCTATTTTGTCTTCTTGTTCTATCCATCTTAACCATGACTGGTTTTATTTTTGCATTTCTGTTAACTATTTCGTTTGGGCTCCAAGGGTTCATTTTCATTCGTGTTCTTAGTGTTTTTTTCTGTTTCTGTTAGGTTTTATGTGAAGGTTTCGCTTACCATCGACACTCGAGCGCCATGTTCTAAGATCAGGAGGACAACGGCTTTGTAGGAGTCGCACGAGCGATGGGGCATGGCATCTCCGAGGCAGCGATGAGATGGCGATTTTCCTATACGATCATGTCACTAATGTACCCTGAATATCAGGAAACCGGTACAACAACAAATTTCCAACATCTCTGCTGCTGGAAAGAGATCCTGCAAGAACGAGACCAACGATGACTAAATAGAATTGTTCAACATGACAGAAGTGCAGCCCTTTCTGCAGATTTGACTGCACGGTCATCAACAAACGTCAGCGTGCGAACCATTCAACAAAACATCTTTGGTATGGGCTTTCGGGTCCGAAGAGACACTCGTGTGCCCTTCATGACTGGACGACACAAAGCTTTATGCCTCGCATGCGTCCGCCAATACCGACAATGAACTGTTGATGACTTTAACCATGTTGCCTGATCGAATGAGTCTCGATTCAAATAGTATTAAGTGGATGGACGCGTACAGGTATGGAGAGAACTTTATGAATCCGTGTACCCTGCATTCCTGCGGGGGACTGTACAAGCTAGTGGAGGCTCTGTAAAGGTGTGGGGCGTGTGCAATTGGAGTGATATGGGACCCCTGATACATCGAGATACGGCTCTGACAGGTGACACGTACGTAAAAACCCTGCCTTATCACCTGCATCCATTCATGTCCATTGTGCATTCCGACGGACTAAGGTAATACCAGCTGGACAATGTGAGACCCCCACACGTCCGGAATTGATAAAGAGCGGGTCCAGTAACACTCTCCCGAGTTTAAACATTTCCGCTTGTTACCATTCTCCCCAGACATGAACATTATTGGGCATATATGAGAAGCCTTGCAACCTGATGTTCAGAAGGGACCTTCACCTCCTCTTACTCTTACGGATTTATGGACAGCCCGGCAAGATTCTTGCTGTCAGTTCCCTCCAGCACTGTTTCAGACATCATTCGCCTCCATGCCACGTCCACGTCGTGTTCCGGCATATCTGCGGGCTTCAGAGGGGGGGGGGGGGGGTATAGAAATGAGAGTATGTGTACTTCCATAGTATCGATTTCAATATACTGATAGTAACACTCCAAAAGTGTCGAATACAATGAAAAATATTTTTGTCTGCATGCCAGTCTTCTGCAGTTGCTGTTATAGTCAGTTATTATTTGTTTTCGCTCTTGAGCTTATTACAGTTTAAAGATAATTACAGCAGACGCGTTTCGCTTTTATTCATAAAGCATCTTTCGTGGTTATTCTGCATTGTACGTTTTTGGTTGTTTTAGGTGTAAAACAGCGTTTTGTGTATACAATTAGTGTACCAATTACTTACGGTGTTTCTTTACATATTCTCCAAACCACTACTTCTTCCCTGCTTGTTATCAGCAGCTGACGTCGAAAGACTTCGATTCCGAGTTGGCAGTGTTTTTCAAAAAACGTTCAAATGTGTGTGAAATCGTATGGGACTTAACTGATAAGGTCATCAGTCCATAAGCTTACACACTACTTAACCTAAATTATCCTAAAGACAAACACACACACCCATGCCCGAGGGAGGACTCGAACTTCCGCCGGGACCAGTCGCAGAGTCCATGACTGCAGCGCCCTCGACCGCTCGGCTAATCCCGCACGGCGGTGTTTTTCATTCTGCTGTATTTCTTGCGATGCATTGTTTACGCTTCATTTTTGTAAACTGAACTGAAGTTGTGTGTGTTTCTTGCTCTGCACAGTAACAGTGTTCATGTCTGTTCGTTTGTTTTTCTTCGCGTTGTGTGTGTTTTTTGTGTGAGATCATTTATAAATAAAAGCGGAACACAACTGGTGTCATTAACTAAAGTTAAATTTCAGTAAGCTGAAGACGGAAAACCAATAATCACACAGAACAGAGTCGTATATAATTTTGAACATAATACCTTAATGAAAGATGACGAACGTGACATATGCAGGAAAACAAATAACTGAGACAGAAATTGTTTAAATCAGATGTTTCTAAGTGATTAGTGTGTTGAAATTCGTTGAAAACAAATTAAATTTAAGAAAATAAAAAATGACAGAACTGCAACTGAGAACACTCTGGCTGCAGATCCATTTTAACTGAGGAGAGGTGTGCTATTTTCGCCATCTTTTATTGCGATGGGGGTGGGAAGGGCGGGTAGTGGGGATCTGGTATCATAGGGCTTGGAGAGTGGGTGGTGATGTAAGTTGGCCAACCTCAAGATGGGTAGACTGGACGAAAAAGTGTCCCAACCGTCTTATTTCCCCTTTACACAGAGGTGTCTCTCTTGTGGTGAAATTTCCACATGCTCTACGCTGGCGCTGCAGGTCTGCTGTTTCCTCTCTCACTGCATCAGTAGACGATAAGATTTTCACGTACCTTTAAGCTGGGGCTATCGTATCCAAGAGCGTTCGTGAAGAGAGAGGAAGGCGCGGGGGCGGAAACCGATGTGCAGAGAGCAGCGATCAACCCGCTGCAGTGCAGGCAGGTAAAGCTACCGGCTGCCTTCATTGCAGTAATTAACCAAGTTGGCTACCCCGCGGCCTGCTGCTCGCTTCCAGCTCTCACCTTACCGTTTCTGGAGCCGCAGTTTACCCTCCTAGCCGCCTCACTGCAAGCTGTGCTTCCTTCAGTTCACAAGTTCCACCTGTTCGACAAATTATTAAATAACTTCTCTTACGCCACAGCTAACGCGTGGTTTACTGTTAAGAATTCCAATATCTCAGCAGAATGGAAAAAAACCACGGTAAAAGCCGACCTCGGTGAAGAACAGCTTGCTTTCAGGAAAAAAGTAGGAGCATGGAAGGCAGCACGACATTACGGATTTTCTTAGAATATACGTTTACAGCATTTGTAAATTTAGAGAAAACTGTAGAAAAAGGTGACTAGAAGATACTCCTAAACATTTGGAGGTAAGAACTATAAAATAAAGGGAGTGAAAGACTTTTTACAACTTGTTCAGCAACCACACTGATATTTTAAGAAATGGAGAACATGAAAGAGAAGCGGTAGGCGAGAAAGGGGTAATAAACGGTTTTAGCCTATTCCAAAGTTATTAAAACCACACACTGGGGTTTCTGTGAAAGAATCCCAGAAGAAATTGGGAAGAGGATTAAAGTTCAGGAAGAAGAAATTAAGACATTGAGGTCATCGATTTCATCGCAATTTTAACAGGCACTGCGAAGGAATATCAAATGAAGGAAATGGATAATGTGTTGAAAAAATTTAAAAAGATGAACGGTAACAATAGTGAATGAAAGGTAATGGAATATATTGGGTGAAATCAGAAGATCCTGAATGAATAAGGAAATGAGACACTTAATGTTGTAGGTGTCTTTTGCTACCTGGGCAGCAAACTAACCGATGAAGGGTGGAGGAGAGAGGACATAAAATGAAAACTGGTGATACAAAACATAATGAAACGAAGCAACTTTGTAAAGGTCAAATACGAATGTAAGTGTTTGAAAGATTTTACTGGAGGAATTCGTCTCGATTTTGGCATGTATGGAATTCACACGTGGATGACAAACAATACAGCAAAGTAGCGAAGGTTTTGAAATGTAATGCTACAGAAGAACACAGAAAATGGCTTGTATTGATCGATTAAATTCTAAGGAGCCTCTTTTTTGTCATCAGCACTCTGGCTGATTTGATGTGGTCCACCACATATTTCTCAACTATGTCATGTTCTTCATCTCGGAGTAGCAATTGCAAACTACGTCCTCAATTATTCCCTGATGCATTCCAGTCTCTCTTCTTCTACGGTTTTTCCCCTTACAGCTGCCTCTAGCGGCCAGGGAAGTTATTCCCTGCTATCTTAAGAGATGTCCTTCCATCCTGTCCCCGTCTTCCTGCAGGCTTCCCATACATTCCTATCGACCTCGATTCTGCGGAGAACCTCTTCATTCCTTAGGGTACCATTCCTCCCTACTTTCACCGTTTTTTTGTAACACCACATGTCAAATGCTTACATTCTCTCCTGTTCCGGTTTTCTCACACCGCAAGTTTCACTTCCAAACTTGCTGTAATTCAAAAGTACATTCTCAGAAATTTATTATTCATATTAAGACCTATGTCAGATAGAAATATACTTATCTTGCCCAGGTATGCCCTTTTTGCCAATGATAATCATCGTTTTACTTCCACCTTGCCCCATCCGTCAATGATTATTTTGCTGCCTAGGTAGCAGAATTCATTAACGTCATCTACTTAGTGATAAGCAGTTCTGGTGTGAAGTTTCTCACTGTTCTCATTTCTGCTGAACCTCAACACTTCCTTCTTTCTGTGATTTATTCTCGATCCATATTCTGTTCTCATTACACTGTTCATTCATTGCAGCAGATCGTCAAATCATTTTTCACTTTCACTAAGGACAGCACTGCAGTCTCCGAATCTTGTCATTGGTATCCTTTCATCTTGAATTTAATCACACTTTTGAACATTTCTTTTTCAGCATGTAGATCGAACAGTAGATGCGTAATAATACATACCTGTTTTACACCCTTTTTGACCCGAGCAGTTCGCTCTTGGTCACCGGTCATATTGTTCCTTCGTAGATCTGGAACATATTGTATATTGCCCATCTTTCCTTACACCTAACCACTATATTTCTTAGAATTTCAAACATCTTGCACCATTTTACATTGCCGAACGCTTTTTCTAGGAGGACAAATTCTATGAAATTGTACTGATTTTCTTTTAGTCTTGCTTCCATTATCAACCTTAAAGCCAGAACTGCCACTACGGCGCCTTTACCTTTTGTAAAGCCAAACTGATCGTCATCTAACACAGTCTCAATGTTCTTTTCCTCTCTTCGGCATGTTATTATTGCCAGTAAGTGCGACTATGCGACAAATCATGTACTTGTCATCTGGTGCAGTCTTCTGAATTGTGTGGATGATTTTTTAGAATGTCAGATGGTATGTCTCCAATTTGAAACATTCTACACACTGACGTGATAGTTGTTTTGTCGCCACTTCCTCCAATGATTTTAGAAGTAAAGCACTAAGGAGGTACTTAATCGAAATGGAGAAATTAGATCTATGACGCAGAGTGATTAAAATAAAGAACAAATTGCTAGGTCACATACTGGTACATCAGGGAGTGGTAATTAGGGCAGTGGAGGGAAGAGTGGAGATTTATAATATATATATAGAGACCGAAGCTTGGCCACATTAAGCAGGTTCAAATTGTTGTCGGTTGCAGTAGTCATTCACAGGAGAGATCAACGTGTAGGGGTCCATCAGAAGCAGTCTGACAACAACTATATTCCTGTGAGGATCAACAAATATATTGCTTCTTCCCAGGTAAATGCTGGAAAAAGACGAAGAAAGTAAAGTCAGAAAGATTCGATATGGCAACAACAGTCTTTCTTCCTGTAATCCATTTGCGACTGAAAGGGAGGAAACTTTTAGTATTCGCCTTCGTTGACACATTACTACTTCTGAACATACTCTCTTCATAAGCTGTCCCTTAAAAGACGTTGTAGATTAAATGGCGGACCATGTGGGATTGACTGCGAGACTGGATTCTAAGTGTCTGCATTCTATTTTCGCTGAGCGCTGGAAGATATGTTTGCTTTTTCCAGATCTTCTAAGGCTGGCATGTTGTTCCACAAAATTTTAACATCTATTAGTTGCAAGTTCTAAAACCATATATATTGAAAAGTGACAAAAACTTTGGCGAATGAGATTGTTTCTATTGCTTCGAAATGATTTGTCACACGTCTTCCTAAAACGAATACGAGATAGTAGTGCCCGTGTTATTAAGAGGTGTGAGGCGATGTTCCTTCGGAAATGCATCCCGTATGGCCAGGTTGTCCTCCTACCAAATAATTTTATAAATAATTAATGCTTGCATGCTTGTCCGAAGAAACATAGCATCTTATGCCTTAATAACACAGGTACTGCTATTTCGTATTTATTCGTCAGTACCAGGCCCTTGATTCTCAACAAATATGTATTTCTTGGACGGTAATACACGTGAGGTGCGAGTGCAGTTTGTGGCGTTTGAAAATTTGGATTTTGCTGTAATTTCTGCACGTGTGGCCGAAGCTGTTAAGGCGACTGCTCCATAAAGCGAGGATTCCAGGTTCTAGTCACGGTACGTTAGAAACTTTCATTATCGTCATTTCAATATACAGCCAATGGTAATTCATATTCGAAATTTCCAATAAATTTCTTGTAACTTTTAATAAGGGTTGCCACTAAATATTCACATCATATTTGGTGTCAAATAAGGAAATTACACATTTGGTTGCAGTTCTAGTATAGATTTTGCCTCATAAAGGTAGGGAAAATTTGTTATTAATGTTTATTTATAAACCGGGATTACTAACCACAGGATTAAGCACTGCTCTTACCACGGCTAATATCACAGAGAGTACTGAAAGTCACTTTGCAAAGGATCAAAAGTTGTCCGAGAGATTTTTCAAAGATTCTGCATTTCCTTGAATGGAAAATTGTAGCATACTCACACTAAGACACAGTACATATTTAGGTGAGAGACGAGCGAGGCTGCTTGATGAATCCTTCTGCAAAATTCTTCAGATGGCTGGAGAAAAGTTGCGGTTCGTTGATGACTGGTCATCTTCAACTTCTAGCAAAGTTAACGTTATTCTGATGCTCATTTCCGGAATGGCACTTTTATTATGGTAAAATGAAATAGCAAACCCGAAGTTTAGTTTGAATAAAACATCCCGTACCGCCGGCTTATATTAACATTAAAAATTCTATTAGTAATTAATACTGAAAAGACATCCGTATTACCGCCGTCGGATATATTCGCTTACCAACTTCAGGTTCCGCACATTCCAATTACACTTATACTGTGCACTGACAGGGACCGTATGTAGCTGATGGATCTCCCTAATGCTTGAACACAACGTAAATCTGCTTTAAATAAAATCAGCATCTACGACACAGTTATCAAGCTGAATTATTCTTATATGGATGGAAGACTCATTTTAAACAGAGACAATGAATGAATCCAAAAGAGATAACCAAAAGTAAACCAACATTTTACAGAAGAGGGAGCATACAGAGTAAGAGAAAATTAAAAACAATTGCGAATGATACCAAAGAGTATAAAAAATTCGCTATGAAATTCTATGAGCATATTAAAAGAATGTAGCAAAACAGAGTAGAAAGGTTGTGGAACTCTACAAAACTCGTAGCTAAGGTAAAATTGACACAATAAAATGGATAGGTGCAGTATAGGAAGACCAGAAGGAAGCAGTAATTACACAGTTTGATGTAGCAGACAGGAAAAATTTTAATACGGAAGCTTCACCACTATGCAGTTGGGCAGGCAAAGACGGCAAGAAGTCGGGGACACCAGAGTCAGACAAGCGGAACATTGCCCATTCTAGGAGAGTCAAAATAAATATCGGACAGAAGGAAAGCTGAAATAAAACTGAAAATGTATCTAGTAGTACATCGAAAGGCTCAGCTGGACCCACATGAGAATAATAACAATAATAATAATAATAAAATGAGGACCTGTCAAATAGTGTAAACGCCACAAAAGGAGATTGTTATACAAAATACTCTGTACCATAATCTTAAGGTATCTTGCGAAATGGATATTATGCAGTGTAAGACATCGCCTTTAGAAGTGTGAGACGATAACGTCGATAGTAAGGGAGAGTGCTGTACTATGGACCACTTTTCTCCCTTTCGTCTCTATCCAGCCCAGTAACAGAAGTCTAGTATATTTTCTGATGCTATTTTTAAAAGTTTGCACTCTCTTTTTTATGTGCGGCAGTGCTTTTGTGAATTACGTAAATTACTCCGGAAGACTAAGGCTTTTCCAAATACGAAAACATGTTCATAGATACAAATGGTCACGCACCAAATTTTCGACTTAAATTTAAAAGCGTTGTAATCCAGGAAAACTTGTCAATAATGTATGTTACATTGTTACACTGCTACACAACAGTAATCATTATGTGAAATCAAATTCAGAAGTGTTACCAAAAACAAATATTTTGATATTGAAGCAGTTGGAAAACCAACACAAATTACCATTTTTAGGATAGAAAAATATGTTGAGATGTTAACTCAGTTAATTTAAATATCGTTTGTTCCATGGTAAAACACCTTCTTACGTTTGAAGGTACAAAATGGCGAAACACCGACCAAATAGGTCTGAATTCTTCACAAGTTATGCAACTAGCTCTAAAGATAAGTAGAATTTAGGCATAAAGATTTAACAGGAAATTACACGTAGCTTTAATATATTACAGAGTACGGTATATTTGCAAATGCTGCACAATACACACCCTCATCTCTCACAACAAGAGAAACTGTAGCAAATGTAAGAAACTACTTACGGTGTTCTCCTGTGTTCTTTCCTTGAAACAATTCCAAGAACTGTTTGATAGGACCGCTCTTACTTTGTATATACGTCAATGATCTGACGGACAGGGTAAGCAGTTATCCGCGGCTGTTTTCTTATGACACTGTGGTCTACGGAAGAGTGTCAGCGTTCAGTGACAGTATGTGCATACAAGATCATTTATACAATATTTGTAGTTTGTGAGATGAATGTCAGCTTGCTCGATAGGCAAGAATATGCAAGCAAAATCAGACATGTAGGAAAATCAGTTCTATAATGTTCGTATACAGCATGCTTGAAATAGTCACGTCTATTAGATATCTGTGCATAACGTCAGAAAAGTGGTATGAAATTTAACGAGCATGTAAGGCTGGTAATTTATTGGGAGACTGTTTGGAAAGTGTCGTTCATCTGTAAAGGAGACGGCATCTAGGACACTAGTGCGATCCAGTCTTGAGTAATGCTAGAGTGTTTGGGATCACCAGCAGGACGGATTGAAGGAATACTTCGAACCATTTCAGAGGCGAGCCTTTAGAACCGTTACCAGTGAGGTCGATCAACACACGAGTATTACGGAGATACTTCGTGAACTCAAATGGGAAGACGACGATCGCTTCGGGGAACACTATCCACAAAATTAGAGGGCCGTCTGAGTGGAGGACAATCCTGGTCCGCAGCTCGTGATGTAGCGGCTAGCTTTTCCACATGTGGGTCAGGGGGTCCTGGGTTCTATTCCCTGCCAGGTTGGGGATTTTCTCTGCCTGGAGACTGGGTGTTTGTGTTGTCCTCATCATTCCATCACCATTCGTGAAAGTGGCTAGATTCGACTACGTACAGACTGGAAGTTAGCATGGGCTGTGATGACCGCGCAGTAGTGTGCTCCACAAACCAAACTTCATCATTATCTAGAACGATCCTAATGCTCTCAACGTACATTCCGCGTTAAGGGTTATGAACTTAAGGTACAATTAATAAAATCTTCCGGACTATTAATCGGAGATGGAATGGATTTCATATTTAAACCCAACGTTACGCGCCATCTGTGGAGGACATTTTCAAGGGGGATCGTAGATTCTTTGAGTGTCCCATTCACACCCTGGCTCGCTACTCACTGCAGCAAAATTCCGATTACGCGTGTTTCCGCACATATTTTGAAAACCTAGGTGCAATTGGCCGTTGTCGGTTGCCATCGTCTACAATTGCTATCACCCCAAGATGGAAGACTCACACACTTTTACTTCAGCACTGGGATCGAGATGTCATTTAATTTCAAGCCATCCTATTTTCTGTTGAAATTCCTAAATTTCTGAGATGTTTCATAAATTTCTGTGGCCTCCCTGTATAGCCTTTCATGATTTCCGCTTGTGGCTGCCAGGACTTGAGTCCTGTCAAAGCGAATGTGGTGATCTCTTGTCTGCAAAGCATATTCAGCAGGAGCTGATCTACCATTCTCTCCTCTTCTGGAATGTCCTTTGTGTTCTTCTAGTCGTTTTCAACAGTTCTTTGTGTAGTGCCCAAGCACACCTCCGCAACTACAAGGAATCCCAGAAATTCATGCTTTATCTAGCGTTGGTGAGCGTTCTTATCTAATTTTAGCTCATCTTGTATCTTTCAGGTAGGTTTGCAGATTACCGCAATTTTTTGTTTTTTCAAGATTTTTCCTAAGCGATCAGTAACCTCCTTAATGAAAGGCAGGAAAACTTTTCATTTCACAGGCACTTAAACATCGCTAGTTTATGTGCGGTGGTCGTTTGCGCTCTGTATGGCTCAGCGGACGAAAAACCATTCTTGAGCAATGCATTGGTGATATGTTTTAATTCTATGTCAAACATCTCTGGTTTGCAGATGTTCCTTGTTCCATTTGCCAACGTTTCTATGACATGTCCCTTTTGTTCTGAGTGATAGTTCGAATGCTGGAGTAGGTAACGGTATGCGTACGTAGGTTATCGGTAAACAACGTGGCCCAAGGTACCATCTTCTCTCTTGAAAACTAGCACATCTGCCTCCTCCTCCATGTGTAACTGAATCTTCGGACTGATCCCGTTGGGCTGTTTGTGAAAACGACGTACTTCTTCTCTGCCTTGCCTCCTCAAAACAAACGTATCATTCACGTGCTGGAAGGAAATATTCGGTTTCCCGCTGGCGGTTTCCAGTAAATGAAACTAGGGGTCATACGGAGACCTACAGACGGTATTTCTCCCCCTCCCCCTTCTACGACTACGTGGATACTCTGCTAATCACACTTAAGTGCCTGGCAGGAGGTTCATCGAACCACCTTCACAATAATGCTCTATCATTCCAATGTCAAACATCGTCCGGAAGAAAAGAACAGCTATATGTTTCCGTGTGAGCTCTGATTTCCCTTATTTTATTATGATGATCGTTTCTCCCTATGTAGGTCAGCGTTAACGAAATGTTTTCGCATTGGGAAAAAAATGGAAATAAGCGTTTGGCGTCATTGACCTGGAGGCCTTTGCGGGGCAGGTCTAGCCGCCTTGGTAGAGGTTTTAATATACTCGACGACACATTGGGTGACATGCGCCTCGGATGGGGAGAAAAATCTCCGACCCAGCCGGGAATCGAAACCGGGTCCATAGGTCAACGCTCCGTTACGCTGACCACTTTTTTTTTTAATTTTCATTTTGGTCTACATTGTTCGTTGTATATGTTCGAGGCGGACGTCGCATGACATCCGTTCAGGTTGTTCGTTGAGCCGTTCACTCAGTTTTTTTTGTTGCAGAGGGTAGCTAAACCCTCCTACCGAACACTGAGCTACCGTGCCGGCTTTTAACACAACACCCAGTCCCTGAGCGGAGAAAATCCTCTACCCAGCCAGGAATCGAAACCGGGCCTTTAGGATTGACATTCTGTCGCGATGACCACTCAGCTACCGTGGGCGGACTGACCACTCAGCTATCGGTGCTAACGCGTTCTGAAAAGAAAGTTGATGGGAAGATACTGGTGCAACGAGAAACGCCATTGTTTCAGTGTTGCCCATCCTAAATCCAGTATCTCTCCCCTGTTTCGCGATAGTACAAAACGTGCTGCTCTTCTTTGAACCTTCTCGACGTACTCGCTGGTTAGGATCCGAGACTGCGCAGCAGTACTCCTACAGACGGCGGACAAGCGTAGTGTAGCCTTCCTCACAACATTTTCTATGTGTTCTTTCCAATTTAAATTGTTCGTAATTGTAATTGCTATGTATTTAGTTGAATTTAGTGCGTTTAGATAAGACTGATTTATCTTTTAATCGAAATTTTACGGATTCCTTTCAGCGCTCACGCGGATGACCTAACACTTTTCATTAATTAAGGTCAACTGCCAATTATTGTACCATACAGGCATCTTTTCTAAATCATTTTGCAATTTGTTTTGATCTTCTGATAACTTGGTTAGACGATAAAAGACAATATCATCTGCAAACAACATAAGGTGGCTACTCATATTGTCTCCTAAGTAATTTGTATAGATAAGGAACAGTGGAGAGCCTATAACACTACCTTGAGGAACGCCAGAAATCACCTCTGTTTTACTCGATGACTTTCCGTGAATTACTACGACGTGTGACGTTTCTGACAGGAAATAACGAATCCTGTCACACAACTGAGATGACATTCCGCAAGCACGCAATTCGACTACAAGTCGCTTGTGTAGCACAGTGTCAAAACCCTTCTGGAAATCTACAAGTATGGAATCAATTAGATATCCCTGTCGATAGTACTGAACACTTCGTGTGAGCCAACAGTGTTTCACAAGAACTCCCTTTGCGAATGGGAAAGGAAAGGAAATCGCTAGTACACTGATACAAAGTACCCTCGCGATGTATGACGTTGAAGTAGATGTACGCAGAGTGAAGTACTGACTATAAACCGTCCTGTGTTCAGAAGTACACTCTCCTACGCTTTGTTACTTTTTTCCCTTCACAATAGTTCTGTACCTCTCGATACAGCTTCAGTGGCTGTTAATGACGGACGCTTTTGAAACGCCCACCTACCACCCAGCCCCATCTGCCAGTGGACTGTTGGACTCGTCGGGGTGCCCTCTGCAGCCACGCTGGGCCACCCGCAGCGCTCGCTGAGGAGCGTCGCAGTGCGGCGTCGACGTCCGTGTCTCATTAGCCCTGGTAGCCCACCCGGTCCTCCCTCCCTCCCTCTCGTTACGATTCCGGCGAGCTGCGACCCGGAATCGGGTTTCGCCGCGCCCGCTATTAACAACGGCGCGATCCCGAATACATTCTGCAGACAATTAGCCCTTTTAATCCAATTACGCTCACCAACTGAGTGTAATGACCAAACGAACCCAAAAATAGCGTACGAACGTGAGCAAATTTCGTAGCGTAAAATTTCATTTACCGGGCAGTGCGTCAGTGTTGGGGAGTTAGCAGCGGAGGGGAGGGCAGAAGTTGTTACTCGCTGTTTTTGATATTGGTATACGCTGTGCTGGACAATCGGTGATGCTGCCGTGGATGCTGGGAACCATGCCATGGTGTGGTGAATGGAATGGCTGCCACTTCAGACCACCATAAGTAGAGTTCTTGTACCTTTTTTACCAACTTTCGGCTGAATTATCCCCTTTCAGCAGAATTTCCTACGGCTTTGCTCAGTTGCCCACCGTAAGACGTTTGTCGTATCATAGCACCCAAGCATTTTTCTCCTTTTCTATTACTCTTCCTCCCTCTCTCTCTCTGCTTTAATTTTATCACTAATTCGTCACCCGGCAATACCTATTCATCTCATAGTATTCTATTCGACAGGGAAAGGAGGGAATCAGAATTAACTGTTGCATGAAATCAGTGTTATTTCATTTGCTCTATTTTATTATAAATCAAGTTTATCAATGGTAAAGTAATTTTTTTATCCGTTGAACATTTTGGATAAAACATAAAACTTTATTATAAACATTATATTTAGTTTCCTCAACTCGAGGAAGACACAGACACTATGTGACCAAGGGTATACGGAAACCTGGCTGAAAATGACTTACAAGTTCGTGGCACCCTCCATCGGTAATGCTGGAATTTAATATGGTGTTGGCCCACCCTTAGCCGAGATGAAAGCTTCCACTCTCGCAGGCATACGATCAGTCAGGTGCTGGAAGGTTTCTTGGGAAATGGCAGCCCATTCTTCATGGAGTGCTGCATTGAGGAGCTGTATCGATGTCGATCGGTGAGGCGTCGCACGAAGTCTGCATTCAAAAACATCCCAAAGGTGTTCTATAGGATTCGGGTTAGCACTCTGTGCAAGCCAGTACTATCGTGTAACCACTCCACCACAGGCCATGCTTTATGAACAGGTGCTCGATCGTTTTGAAATACACAATCGCCATCCCCGAATTGCTCTTCAACAGTGGGAGGCCAAAATATGCTTAAAACGTCAGTGCTGGCCTGTGTTGTGTTAGTGACACGCAAAACAACTAGGGGTGCAAGCCCCCCTCCATGAAAAACACGACCACTTCATAACACCAACGCCTCCGTTCACCGCCATACCCACACCGTGCCATCGAATAGCCATGTTATATACTGTGACTCGTCACTCCACACAACGTTCAATCGTCCCATGTTTACGTTCCTTACACCAAGAGAGGCATTGTTTGGTATTTACCGTCGTGATGTGTGGCTTATGAGCAGCCGCTTGACCATGAAATCCAGGCTGAGCGGTTCTAGGCGCTACAGTCTGGAACCGCGCGACCGCTATGGTCGCTGGTTCGAATTCTGCCTCGGGCATGGATGTGTGTGATGTCCTTAGGCTAGTTAGGTTTAAGTAGTTCTAAGTTCTTTGGGGCTGATGACCACAGCAGTTAAGTCCCATAGTGCTCAGAGCCATTTGAACTATGTGAACCAAGTTTCCTCACTTCCAGCCTAACTGTCGTAGTACTTGCAGTGGATCCTGATGCAGTTTGGAATTCCTGTGTGATGGTCGGGATAGATGTCTGCCTATTATACATTACTATCCTCTTCAACTGTCGGCGGTTCTGTCATTCAACAGATGGTATCGACCTGCTCGCTTTTGTGTTGTACGTGTCCCTTCACGTTTCCATTTATCACAGTGGACCTATGGATGTTTAGGAGTGTGAAAAGTCGCGTACAGACGTGTGACACAAGTGACACCAAATTAACCGACCAGTTCGAAGTCCCTGAGTTCCGCGGAGTGCCCCATTCTGCTCTCTCACGATGTCTAATGGTTACTGACGTCGCAGATTTGGAGTACCTGGCAGAAGGTGGCAGCCCAATACATTTAATGTGAAAAACGTATCTTTTGGGGGAGGGAGGGGGCTGTCCGAATACCTTTCATCACGTAGTGTACATGTCTTTTTCTCAGCACTTCATATAGCCTTGCTCCTGTTGAGAAAACTAGTCACCATCATCAGTGTTTTGTCCAAAGGCAATTTTTCACATAGTAACGCCCCATGCTCCCCTGTGTTCTGGCATATTCATCAGGTCCGCACAATATCCACTTCCCTTCATCTCATCTGTTATCTTATGTCGCCTCGTTCCTCTCAATTTCCTTCCCGGAGCATCTTTTAGCAAGTCTCATCGAATGTCCCATTCAGTTCTCCTTCCTTTCTCTCCACCTCTCACCAACGCTTTCCAACACTCCTTCGTTACTCTTGCCATTCTGCTTATCCTCTCTATTCTCCTCTACATCAACATCTCAATGCTTCTAGTCTTTTCTCATCCTCTCTCCTCAGTGTCCATTTTTATGACTCCAGATGACTTTTACGTAGTTCACCACTGAAGATAAAAGTGATGATGAAGTCTTATATCAACATTCGTGAATCTATAAAAGTTTTTTACTTTATAATTGCTACGCTCCACGCATATAAGGAAACATTTAAATGAAGTAATTTTGATTTTACGCAATACGTACTACTCATATTTTCCTTTTCCGTAAAATATTTCTTCTCTCTCCCAACAATTGATTTCCTCTTTCTTTCTCAGTCTCCAATTCCTTTCATACTCAGTCTATTAGTTATAGTCCTGTCAGAGCGACCAATATATAATGTGCAACACAGGTAGCAGGAAGTTCTATAAATTCCATTGCGTTCTAAATGCGGAGTCATATCTTCACTGTTGAACTGATGGTTGGCGTCAATATTCATGGCGTAAAAAGCTGAAGTACATTTCTTGGATTTTATTTTCCTGACAAGAACCAGTGAGGGCATGGGGGCCCGTTTCATATAAGTGTGGTTTTTTGCTGTCTGCGGTGGATAAAAGAGGGCTGTTATCCTCTGTCTCTTCTATTTGCTGAGTACCGTACACTGTCAGTCAGTGAAGTTCTATAACAATTACTGCATTGTATTTATTTAATTATTCTCAATTCATTTTATAAACTTGGTTTGGTTTGGGATTATAATAGGCGGAGCACGATGGAGTGGAAGGCTGCATGTTTGTACGTTATGAGACGCTGGGAACTGGTTGGTATTACTGTGTCTGTTCAGGTTACTTCCCAGTTGTTGTTGTTGTGGTTCAGTCCAGAGACTGGTTTGATACACTTCTCCATGCTACTCTACCCTGAGCAAGCTTCTTCATCCCCGAGTAACAGCTGCAACCTACATCCTTCTGAACCTGCTTAGTGTATTCATCTCTTGGTCTCCCTCTACGATTTTTACCCCCCACACTGCCCTCCAATACCAAATTAGTGATCCTTTGAGGCCTCAGAACATGTCCTACCAATTGATTCCTTCTTCTATGCAAGTTGTGCCACAAATCCCTCTTCTCACCAATTCTATTCAGTACCTCTTCATTAGTTAGCCATCCACATTAAAGTCAGGGATAGGCTACAAACCTGTCTCACTCCTTCCCAACCACTGCTTCCCTTTTATGGCAGTCGAATCTTATAACTTCCATCTGGTTTCTGTAAAAATTGCAAATATCCTTTCGCTCTCTGTATTTCACTCCTGCTACCTTGAGAATTTGAAAGAGAGTATTCCAGTCAACACTGTCAGAAGGTTCCTCCAAGTCTACAAATTCGAGAAGTGTAGGTTTGCCTTTCCTTACTCTATCTTCTAAGATACGTCTTAAAGTCAGTTATGCCTCACATGTTCCAACAGTTCTGCGGAATCCAAACTAATCTTCACCAAGATCGGCTTTCACCAGTTTCCTCATTCGTCTGTAAAGAATTCATGTCAGTATTTTGCAGCCATGGCTTATTAAACTGATAGTTCTGTAAGTTTCACACCTGTCAATACCTGCTTTCTTTGAGATTGGAATTAATATATCCTTCTTGAAGTCTGAGGGTATTTCGCTTGTCTCATACATATTGCTCACCAGATGGTAGAGTTTTGTCAGGTCTGACTGTCCCAAGGCTATCAGTAGTTCTAATGGAATAATGTCTACTCCCGGGGCCTTTTTTCGAATTAGATCTTAAAATGCTCTGTCAAATTCTTCATGCAGTATCATATTTCCAATTTCGTCTTCACCTACTTCCTCTTCCATTTCCGTATTGCCCTCAATTACATGGCACCCTTCCCACCTTTCTGCTTTCCCTTGTTTGCTTAGAAGTGGTTTTCCATCTTAGCTCTTGATATTCGTACAAGTGGTTCTCTTTTCTCCAAAGGGCTCCTCAATTTTCCTGTAGGCAGTACCTACCGTACCCCAAGTGGTAAATGCCTCTACGTCCCTACATTTGTCCTCTAGCCATCCCTGCTTAGCCATCTTGCACTTCCTGTCGATATCATTTTTAAGACGTTTGTATTCCTTTTTGCCTGCTTCATGTACTGCATTTTTATACTTTCTCTTCAATAATTTAATTCAACATTTATTCTGTCACCCACGGATTTCTACAAGCTCTCGTCTTTTTACGTACTTGGTCCTCCACTGCCTTTACTTTTTCATCTCTCAGATCTACCCATTACTATTCCATTGTATTTATTTCCCCTGCTCTTGTCCTTCGTTCCCAAATGCTCTGTTTGAAACCCCCTACAACTTCTGGTTCTCTCAGTTTATCCTGGACCATCTCCTTAAATTTCCATCTTTTTGCATTTTCTTCAGTTTTAATCTACAGTTCAGATTGTGGTCGGAATCCACATCTGCCCGTGGAAATACCTTATAGTTAAAAACCTGGATCCTATGTCTGTCTTACCATTATATAATGAATCTGAAACCTTCCAGTTTCTCAAGGCCCCTCCCACGTAAGTAACGTTCTTTCATGATTCTTAAGCCAAGTGTTAGCTATGATTAAGTTATGCTCTGTGCAAAATTCTGCCAGATGGCTTCCTGTTTCATTCCGTATCCCCATTCCATATTCACCTACTACTTTTCCTTCTCATCATCTTCCTACTTTCCAGTCCCCCATAACTATTGAATTTTCGTCTCCTTTCACTATCTGAATAATTTCTTTTATCTCATCATACATTTCAAAAAAATGGTTCAAATAGCTCTCAGCAATATGGAACTTAACATTTGAGGTCATCGATCCCCTAGACTTAGAACTACTTAGACCTAACTAACCTAAGGGGACATTACACACATCCATGCCTGAGGCAGGAGTCGTACCTGCGAACGTAGCAGCCGCGTGGTTCCGGACTGAAGCACCTAGAACGACTCGACCACAGCGGCAGGCTCGTTATGTCTTTCTTCAGTCTCTTCGTCGTCTGGGGAGTTAGTCAGCATATAAACTTGTACTACTGTCGTAGGCGTTGGCTTCGCGTCTATTTTGTCTACAATAATCCGTTCTCTATGCTGTTTGTAGTAGCCTACATTAGCTCCTATTTTCTTTAATTCATTATTTAACCTACTCTTACATTGTTCCTCTTTGATTTAGTATCTATAACCCTGAATTCACCGGACCCGAAGTCTTGCTCCTCCTGCCACCGAACTTCACTAATTCCCACTATATCTAACTTCAACCTATCCATTTCCCTTTTTAAATTTTCTAACCTACCTGCTCGATTAAGGGACCTGACATTACACTCTCCGTTCCGTAGAACGTAATTTTTTTCTCTCCCGATAACGACGTCCTCCTGATTAGTCCCCGCACGCAGATCCGAATGGGGGGCTATTTTACCTTAGGAATATTTTACCCAAACGGACGCCATCATCCTATAACCAAACAGTAAAGCTACATGCCCTCTAGAAAAGTTACGGCTGTAGTTTCCCCTCAGTTTCAGCCGTTCGCAGTACCAGCACATCAAGGCAGTTTTGGTTAATGCTACAAGGCCAGATTAGTTAATCGTCCATTCTGTTGCCCCTGCAACTACTGAAAAGGCTGATGTACCTCTTCAGGAACCACACATTTGTCTCGCCTTTCAACAAATACCCATTCGTTGTAGTGGCACCTGCAGTACGGCTGTCTGTATCGGCGAGGCACGCAAGCTTCCCAACCAACGGCAAGGTGTTGCTATTAGTTACTGATGTCAACGCTTAGGTCTAGAAAGTTGATAGGCCCTCCTCCAAACTCTACTGTAAGCTTGATTTCACTGTGATGTGAAGTCAAACGTTGAAAGAATTTATTTAAGTGTCTGATGGAACCTGGTCAAAAACACAGTACATCATCCACACACCTATTCGAACGCTGTATTTTAGAGCATAGAGGCTCTATATCTAAAAATGTTTACTCAAAATTATCCATAAACGGTTCAGCCAATAAGAGACACAGGGCGGACTCATTGCAAACCCAACTGATTGACTTTAAAGACACCGTTGGAATCCGATATAATTCTGCTTTGAGCATGTTGCAGTTGGGATCCTGATATTTCACAATTAGAAGTTTAAGAAGCACCTTTCTTACTCCTGAAAGACATCCTTAGGAAGCTAACACTGCAGTGTTGGTAATACACTCCTGGAAATGGAAAAAAGAACACATTGACACCGGTGTGTCAGACCCACCATACTTGCTCCGGACACTGCGAGAGGGCTGTACAAGCAATGATCACACGCACGGCACAGCGGACACACCAGGAACCGCGGTGTTGGCCGTCGAATGGCGCTAGCTGCGCAGCATTTGTGCACCGCCGCCGTCAGTGTCAGCCAGTTTGCCGTGGCATACGGAGCTCCATCGCAGTCTTTAACACTGGTAGCATGCCGCGACAGCGTGGACGTCAACCGTATGTGCAGTTGACGGACTTTGAACGAGGGCGTATAATGGGCATGTGGGAGGCCGGGTGGACGTACCGCCGAATTGCTCAACACGTGGGGAGTGAGGTCTCCACAGTACATCGATGTTGTCGCCAGTGGTTTGCGGAAGGTGCACGTGCCCGTCGACCTGGGACCGGACCGCAGCGACGCACGGATGCACGCCAAGACCGTAGGATCCTACGCAGTGCCGTAGGGGACCGCACCGACACTTCCCAGCAAATTAGGGACACAGTTGCTCCTGGGGTATCGGCGAGGACCATTCGCAACCGTCTCCATGAAGCTGGGCTACGGTCCCGCACACCGTTAGGCCTTCTTCCGCTCACGCCCCAACATCGTGCAGCCCGCCTCCAGTGGTGTCGCGACAGGCGTGAATCGAGGGACAAATGGAGACGTGTCGTCTTCAGCGATGAGAGTCGCTTCTGCCTTGGTGCCAATGATGGTCGTATGCGTGTTTGGCGCCGTGCAGGTGAGCGCCACAATCAGGACTGCATACGACTGAGGCACACAGGGCCAACACCCGGCATCATGGTGTGGGGAGCGATCTCCTACACTGGCCGTACACCTCAGGTGATCGTCGAGGGGACACTGAATACTGCACGGTACATCCAAACCGTCATCGAACCCATCGTTCTACCATTCCTAGACCGGCAAGGGAACTTGCTGTTCCAACAGGACAGTGCTCGTCCGCATTTATCCCGTGCCACCCAACGTGCTCTAGAAGGTGTAAGTCAACTACCCTGGCCAGCAAGATCTCCGGATCTGTCCCCCATTGAGCATGTTTGGGACTGGATGAAGCGTCGTCTCACGCGGTCTGCACGTCCAGCACGAACGCTGGTCCAACTGAGGCGCCAGGTGGAAATGGCATGGCAAGCCGTTCCTCAGGACTACATCCAGCATCTCTACGATCGTCTCCATGGGAGAATAGCAGCCTGCATTGCTGCGAAAGGTGGATATACACTGTACTAGTGCCGACATAGTGCATGCTCTGTTGCCTGTGTCTATGTGCCTGTGGTTCTGTCAGTGTGATCATGTGATGTATCTGACGCCAGGAATGTGTAAATAAAGTTTCCCCTTCCTGGGACAATGAATTCACGGTGTTCTTATTTCAATTTCCAGGAGTGTACATAAGTTGAACCTAATAGTTACAGTAGTAATCGTAAAATTTTCAGTATTCTTGTTAATAACGTGTTAAGTAATTTTCTCATTACACATCGTTTCTCTAGAGTGACACACAGACCAAAAGTATGTGGACAGTTATTAGCGGACATTGCTATGAGTCTTTGTTCACCCTTCACCTTTATGCCCGTTTGAATTATGCTGAGTGTATTTTCAGTGGGGTGTCTAAATGACTGTCGAGGATTGCCAGCCCGTTCTTCCTCAAGATAAGTGATCATATTAGCGTCTTGGACATAATAACGGAAAACAACGCAACAACCAAAACCACCCCCTCACTCTAACGCCACCTCATCCGCAGTTCACTGTCGCCATACCTAAGATCTTCCATCGGATTGCCACGTGGTGTATCGTATTCACAACAAGGAATCACTCGTTTCCTGTCATTCACTGTCGAGTGGCGAGGCTCTTTAGAGCACCTCAAGTGTCGCTTAGCATTGCCTACGGAAATGTGTGGGTTATGAGGAGCTGGTGGATCATTGTAACCCGTTCATTTTAACTTCCTCTTCAGTCCCTGTGCTAGCTAGACTCCTGGTAGCACTTCAGAAATCATCAGTGATTCCGTCCGCTGACTTCACGAGATTTTTTACTACAACCTTCCGCAATGCCCGTCGGTCCCACTCTGTCAATACATGAGGTCTTATAGTCTTGTTTTAGCTGTGACTATATCCTTTGCCATCCCACTCCACAGTAACCTCGCCTACAGTAGAGGTGGACAGTCTTAGAAGGGCTGCACTGTCTCTGATGGATATGTTACTCATAAAAGAATATCGAAGATCTGTTACACACCGTTCAGTTTTGCTTTAGGAAAGCTAAAGGGACGACGGAGGCAGTTCTGATGTTGCAGTTGATAACTGAAGATAGAATACAGAAAAAGCAGGACACGTTCATAGCATTTGCAGAACTGGAAAAGTGTTCGACAATGTAAAACGGCGTAAGTAGGTGCAAGCTATAGAGAAACACGGGTAATATACATTGAAGCGGCAAATAAACTGGTACAGGCATACCAATTCAAGTAGAGAGATTTGTAAACAGGAGCCGGCCGGAGTGGCTGAGTGGTTCTAGGCTCTACAGTCTGGAGCTGCGCGACCACTATGGTCGCAGGTTCGAATCCTGCATCGAGCATGGATGTGTATGATGTCCTTAGGTTAGTTAGTTTTACGTAGTTCTAAGTTCTAGGGGACTGATGACCTCAGAAGTTAAGTCCCATAGTGCTCAGATCCATTTGAACCTTTTTTTTTTTTTTTTTTTTTTTTTTTTTTTTTTTTTTTTTTTTTAAACAGGAAGAATAGGGCGCTGCGTTCGGTAAGGCCTGCTTAAGACAGCAAGGGTATGGTGCAGTGGAAACATGTTGCCTGGTCGGTTGAGTCTACTTTCTAACTCTTTCGAGAGGATGGATGTGTACGAGTATGGATACTACCTCATAACTCCATGAAACCTGCATGTGAACAGGGGATTTTTCAAGCTGGTGGTGGCTCTGTAATGGTGTGGGACGTGTGCAGTTGGAGTGATATGGGACCTCTGATACGTCTAGATGCGACTCTGACAGCTGCCACATACACAATCATCCTGTATGATCACCGGCGTCCATTCATGTTCATTGTGCATGCCGACGGACTTGGGCAACTCCAGCAGGACAATGCGATGGCCCACACGTCCACAGTTGTTGCAGAGTGGCTCCAGGAGCATTCTTCTGGGTTTAAACACCCACTGGCCACCAAACTCACTAGACATGAAGATTATTGAGCATAACTGGGATGCTTTGCAACGTGCTGTTCAGACTCGAACTCCACCCCCCTCGTACTCTTACGGATTTATGGACAGCCCTGCGGAATTCAAAGTGTCCATTATGATTACCGAGCTGTTATGCCGTGGTCGGTTGATGAATTTTGTCTCAATTCCCTACGTTTCGCTTCCGTCTGCGGGAGACATCTTCAAGGGGGTCTGTAGCTCGATGGAAGGTCCAACATACCCACTGGTTCGCTACTGACTGCCGCTAAATTCCGTTTCCGCGCGCTCCCGCGCCGCGGCGTGACGTCGCGTGTTTTGAAAACGTCAGTGCAATTGGTCCTCTGTGGTTTCTCGTAAGGGAGGCTACGTCAAGATAACAGCTGAAACTTTAATCTTCAGTTGAAAGCAGCATTCTTCTGGGTCAGACTCAAGTTAGTTAATAGGAGATGTAAAACTGAAAGGAAGATAGAGGAAGATTTGGTTTTATACACTGATAACAAAAAGATACTGATCTTACATTGCAAATCTGGAGCACTGTTAGGCGTTTGATATGAGAGGAGAAATACTGAGGAAACCTTCACCAAAAACAGCGGAAGCAACATGATGTCCTTAATCACTTCGGTGTTTTCTAAGCTAATTGAGCAAGGAGCGACTGACGTAATCAGAATACCAGCGATACACACATCCTGGCGTGTTAGCTGGTAAGTGGCATGTTTCTGAAACAGCTTTTTCAGGAGAACAATTTAAAATTTGCGCTCACTGTTATTTCATAATTACATACTAATTGAGTAGCTTATGGCGCCGCAATATCTTGTAAATGTGAATTGGAAATTTGGAACTTTGAGGTACGTTCCTGTAGGACCAAACTGCTGAGGTCATGCGTCCCTAGGTTAACACACTATCTTTAATCTGTCTTTAACTTACGCTAAAGACAACACACACAACAATGCCCGAGGAAGGACTCGAGCTTCCGAGGGGGGGGGGGGGGGGGGGGGGAGCCGAACGAACCGTGGCAAAGCGCCTGAGACCAAGCGGCTACATCGCACGGCATGTATATATGAACTTTCAATTACAGTTATAAATCTCTTGCCACAACATTTAGGTGGAAACATCATCTACGGCGCCTTCAGTCTACATTACGGAACATTTTAGATCATATCGGCCTACCTGGACGATCATTGTATGATATCATATGGAGGTCCGGTATATTTTCTAATCTTTTGGGAGCGTGGAACTGCAGTAGTCACAGCCAGATTATTACAGTTTTTAACTCACAGACCGCGTATTTTTAGTCTTGAACAACACGAACCTAATAATATGAATTTTTCTGACAGGACAGAACTCGGAAGAACGAGTAATCAAGGTTATCAGAAGGTTGACCTGACTGTGATGAGAAATTGGGCATACACCACTTGATTGCTAAGCCGCTTAGCAGTTTCACCACTTTGAGCGAACTATTGAAATTGGATAATCGATTCTTGTCTGATACAATGCCTGTCTCGTAATGATAAGTCGTTCTACACTGAGATGAAGCTTTAGGGATATTCATACATACAGATGACGGGAGTATCGCATACACAAGCTATAAAAGGGCAGTGTACTGACGGTCCCGTCATTTGTACTCAGGTTGTTTGTGTGGAAAGGTTTCCGACGTGATTATGGCCGTCCGACAGGAATTACACTACTGGCCATTAAAATTGCTACACCAAGAAAAAATCCAGATGATAAACAAGTATTCATTGGACAAGCACATTATACTAGAACTGACATGTGATTACATTTTCACGCAATTTGGGTGCATAGATCCTGAGAAATCACTACCCAGAACAACCTCCTGGCGTATTATGACGAACCAGTTGTTCGGCCACTATTGGCCGGACGTTTTCAATTGGTGAGAGATCTGGAGAATGTGCTGGCCAGGGCAGCAATCGAACATTTTCTGTATCCAGAAAAACCCGTACAGGACCTGCAACAAGCGGTCGTGCATTATCCTGCAGAAATGTAAGGTTTCGCGGGGATCGAATGAAGGGTTGAGCCACGGGTCGTAACACATATGAATTGTAACGTCCACTGTTCAAAGTGCCGTCGGTACGAACAAAAGGCAACCGAGACGTGTCACCAATGGCACCCCATACCATCACGCCGGGTGATACCCCAGTATGGCGATGACGCATACACGCTTCCAATGTGCGTTCACCGCGATGTCGCCAAACATGGATGCGACCATCATGATGCTGTAGACACAACCAGGATTCATCCGAAAAAATTACGTTTTGACATTCGTGCACCCAGGATCGTCGTTGAGTACACCATCGCAGGCGCTCCTGTCTGTGATGCAGCGTCAAGGGTAACAGCAGCCATGGTCTCCGAGCTGATAGTCGATGCTGCTGCAAACGTCGTCGAACTGTTCGTGTAGATGGTTGTTGTCTTGCAAACGACCCCATCTCTTGACTCAGGGATCGAGACGTGGCTGCACGATCCGTTACAGTCATGCGGATAAGATGCCTGCCATCTCGACTGCTAGTGATACGAGGTCGTTTGTATCCAGTACGGTGTTTCGTTTTACCGTCCTGAACCCACCGATTCCATATTCCCCTAACAGTAATGGGATCTCGACCAACGCGAGCAGCAATGTCGCGATACGATAACCGGCAATCGCGATAGGCTGAAATCCGACCTTTATCAAAGTCGGAAACGTGATGGTACGCTTTTCTCCTCCTCAGACGAGGCATCACAACAACGTTTCACCAGCAACGCCGGTCAACTGCTGTTTGTGTATGAGAAATCGGTTGGAAACTTTCCTCATGTCAGCACGTTATAGGTCGATATCGCCTGCAGCATCACTGCTGGGCTCGTGACTGCATCGGTTGGATCATAGACGACTGGAAAACCGTGGCCTGGTCAGGTGAGACCGATTTCAGTGGGTAAGAGCTGATGATAGGGTGCAAATTCGACGCAGACCGAACGAAACCAAGTTCTTAACAAGTCACTGGGAAAAGGTGTGGTGTGTGGAATGGAGTGGGTCCTCTGGTCCATCTGAACACGCCATTTACCATAGATGGATATGTGCTTATGGTCGGCTACTTTAAGACCATCCACACTCATTCGAGTTTGGTTTGAAGAATATTGTGGACAATTCGTGCGAATGATGCGGCCACCTAGACCATCGACATGAATCACATCGAATATTAATGGGAAACAATTAAGAACGCTGATTGTACACAAAATCGTGCACCGGCAACACTTTCGCAATTATGGAGAACTATAGAGATTGCATAGCTCAATATTCTTGCAGGGGACTTCTAAGGATATTTGGAGTTAACACCACGTCTATTTGCTGCCGCACTACGCCGGGCAAAAGGCGTCCGACTGATTCGCTCCGATGAGCAACGACCCCACGTCTGTCAGTGCAGATGTACGTTTACGTTCGAACTCCCTTGGTAAGCGAGCATGGAGTACATGGTCGTGGAGTGTGGGCAGGTGGCATTAGGAAGGAGTAAGAGTAGCGTCCCGAGAAAGTGTGCTCATTTTCGATAAACACTTTGTGTCACTGGCTTAGTGCTTAATGCAAGTGCCTAACAACCAGGAGAGCCCGGTTTCACGTCCTGGTCTGCCGCAGATTTTCACTCATCCCAACTGATTCCGCACAAATTCTCGATGCAGGAAATATCTTTAGTTCTTTGCCTTTCGTGCCTTCCCCCTTCAATTTGCATAACAATAATTGGTGTCAGTCAGTTTTTCAGTTTTTGTGACGTACGCCGCCTGCCTGCAAAGCTGTCTCAATCTTACGCAAGTATTCGTGGATAGATAGAGCCATCTGGAGTTCTTACTATTTGCGTAATGGGAAACTTCACCACAGCAAGACAGAATCGGTTGGAGTAGTTACTGTTTTACGTTACGTGGAAATACATCGTGTAATTTAATACCTTTTACAGACGTTGAAGGCTTGTAGAATGGATCAACAATGCTCAGTTTGACATTGGAACTAATGTCCTGAAACGTACACGCAAGAACTCCAGCATTTCCGGCGCCAACGACGAGGTTATTACGTACCTCATTCATCCGTCACATGATGCCCCCTGCCTATCACAGCTATGTTTAGATGTCATTCTGTCGAGTCTGTGACCTGCCCAGAGAGATACACACCTGCTGTTGTGGTCTTTGTTAAGAAGCTCCTACTTTTTGTTGTGCTCGTAACACTGTACGGTAGTTATCATTCACTACAGTAGAGAATGCAGGTTGTACGTATTTTTTCAGTTTCAGTGTGTTGCTGTTGACGGAGCTCGAAGCAGTGGAGGGCTTCCCGTCAGCTGTGCGAGAAGCGTTTTCCACACCACCAGACACCTTCACTGCCCCTCTCTGTCAGGGTGCGCCAGCTGGCCTCGGAGACCTGTACGACCGACTATGGGCTCTAAGGCGGCGCTGCACAGCCTTGTTGAAGAGGTCGAACTCAATGCAGTGCAAAGAACCCGAAGATGAGTACCAGAAACGTAGGAGGTAGAATGAACGTGCATCACTAAATTGTCTTGTGTGTTCTGCATAAGCAGCAGCAGCGACATCCAAACCGCTCCCAGAAGGTATAGGCAATGCAGCCACAAGATGTAGCGTCACGTGCCCTTGCATGTGGCTCTTATGCAACTGTGTGGATTAGTGCGACTTCCCAAGGCGGGTTACTCTCAAAGATGAAGCCTAGCTCATCAGCAAAAGTGTTAATGACTACAACAGTAACTTGTGTACTGATGGAAACTATCGTGCCGCGCACCCTTCGAGGGTCTCACGAACGATGCTGTGAACATTTGGTGAGGATTCCTGGATTTCTATGTGACTGGGGCATATCTTCTTCCTCCACATCACACGAGTGCCGTGCACTTGCATGGGATTTGGGAGAATTTGCGCACAGTGGGTAAACGGTACGCTTTCTCACATGAGTTCCTATCTTTAACTTAATCACTACAAGTTCTCAGGGTTTGTAAAGGGAATTTAGTCATACATTGTATTGTTGGAAATATGTCAGTGAAGTATAGGCCACAGACTAATTCCTACATGTTGTGACAGTTTACTCTTCTCGTCGTATAGGGAAATACTAAACACATACGTGATTAGCTAACATGTATTGACCTTTTACAATATGGCTCCTACCAACGATCCACAGCAGCACACACTTGGGGCTTATCAAGATGGGATGTGGAAATACCATTCTGTGAGGATTAGATGCCCTGCAGAAGTCAGTGTAAGTACACTCCTGGAAATTGAAATAAGAACACCGTGAATTCATTGTCCCAGGAAAGGGAAACTTTATTGACACATTCCTGGGGTCAGATACATCACATGATCACACTGACAGAACCACAGGCACATAGACACAGGCAACAGAGCATGCACAATGTCGGCACTAGTACAGTGTATATCCACCTTTCGCAGCAATGCACGCTGCTATTCTCCCATGGAGACGATCGTAGAGATGCTGGATGTAGTCCTGTGGAACGGCTTGCCATGCCATTTCCACGTGGCGCCTCAGTTGGACCAGCGTTCGTGCTGGACGTGCAGACCGCGTGAGACAACGCTTCATCCAGTCCCAAACATGCTCAATGGGGGACAGATCCGGAGATCTTGCTGGCCAGGGTAGTTGACTTACACCTTCTAGAGCACGTTGGGTGGCACGGGATACATGCGGACGTGCATTGTCCTGTTGGAACAGCAAGTTCCCTTGCCGGTCTAGGAATGGTAGAACGATGGGTTCGATGACGGTTAGGATGTACCGTGCACTATTCAGTGTCCCCTCGACGATCACCAGAGGTGTACGGCCAGTGTAGGAGATCGCTCCCCACACCATGATGCCTGGTGTTGGCCCTGTGTGCCTCGGTCGTATGCAGTCCTGATTGTGGCGCTCACCTGCACGGCGTCAAACTCGCATACGACCATCATTGGCACCAAGGCAGAAGCGACTCTCATCGCTGAAGACGACACGTCTCCATTCGTCCCACCATTCACGCCTGTCGCGACACCACTGGAGGCGGGATGCACGATGTTGGGGCGTGAGCGGAAGACGGCCTAACGGTGTGCGGGACCGTAGCCCAGCTTCATGGAGACGGTTGCGAATGGTCCTCGCCGATACCCCAGGAGCAACAGTGTCCCTAATTTGCTGGGAAGTGGCGGTGCGGTCCCCTACGGCACTGCGTAGGATCCTACGGTCTTGGCGTGCATCCGTGCGTCGCTGCGGTCCGGTCCCAGGTCGACGGGCACGTGCACCTTCCGCCGACCACTGGCGACAACATCGAAGTACTGTGGAGACCTCACCCCCCACGTGTTGAGCAATTCGGTGGTACGTCCACCCGGCCTCCCGCATGCCCACTATATGCCCTCGCTCAAAGTCCGTCAACTACACATACGGTTCACGTCCACGCTGTCGCGGCATGCTACCAGTGTTAAAGACTGCGACGGAGCTCGGTATGCCACGGCAAACTGGCTGACACTGACGGCGGCGGTGCACAAATGCTGCGCAGCTAGCACCATTCGACGGCCAACACCGCGGTTCCTGGTGTGTCCGCTGTACCGTGCGTGTGATCATTGCTTGTACAGCCCTCTCGCAGTGCCCGGAGCAAGTGTGGTGGGTCTGACACACCGGTGTCAATGTGTTCTTTTTTCCATTTCCAGGAGTGTAATATGGACTCCTCAGTACTGCTGGTGAGTATGTACGTAAAGTCACGTCCTTTGTCTCCGCAACTGAAAATTCTGCCTCTTCGAGAAATAATGGTGGATTCCGAGTCTGCAATACATTCTTTGCTCTCTCGATTCAGCTACTGTAAAAGACTAAATCCTATCGAGAGATATCTTTATTCGTAGAAACCTACAACAAAATATTTTGTCAAATAACTTTAACATTGTTTTCCTAACTGTTAATCTTCTCAACGTCAACGGTCTTGCCTCACAGGTTCCCTTCAGATAACGGAAACTAAGCGCTGTCGGTTTTGGCTAGCACTGGGATGAGTGATGGTCCGTGTCTGCCGAGTGCCGTCCGCAAACGAGGTGTACTCATACCTTGTGAAGCCAATTGAGGAGCTACTTGACTGAGAGGACAACACGGCAAGTGCCATAGTCCGATATACCAGAAACGTCGCTCGATGTAGGATGGGTCAAAATAAACGAACACGTGCATTCACGTTTCCGTAGATGCGAGGCCGTTTCTGATAACAATGGTCAAAGTTTTCGAGGCATTTTCCAGACAGTTTATGTTCCTTTGCGGCAGAGTCTCGACAGACATAATGGTGGCGCAGTGGGCAGCGCCGAGGGTTTCTTTTCAGTTTTGCACCCCGTGTTCGGAACCCGATTATTAGATTTATTTTTGTTTTCACTTATGTACCCACGTCTGCAGGGGGCTACTATAAGAATATTTCCTAGTGTCTACACATATAATATTGTCCTTATTCGTCTGTTAACTGTATGTCAGATGAATGAATAAAAAAAAAGAGTAAATCGTTTGAAACTTTTTTAGTGAAATTCCTGTAGTGTTAATAATCAACTGCAAGCGCCAGTATTCAAAAATGTGATTTTTCATAGTTTGCCACGAAATTGTCGCCAACGGGTGAAATCTTCACCAATATTAAGACGATCCTCCCCGAATGAGATTCATACGAAGAAATGTCACTGCGTCAGACCAGCATTCACGCTAGGCTCTTGGTGTTTCAAATATCTGCGCTTCGAATGTTTCTACGATGCTTATTATCCAAGAGAATGCACCTAATGTTCCTGAAGAATCAACATAGGAATAAATTATAAAAACTGATAAAATAGCGAAGACATTGAACCCAAGGTCTCTGGTGAGCGAGTTGGTAGAGCGTAGATCATCCTACTAATGGTCCCGAGTTCGACAATCTTTCATTGCCGGCATGGTAGCTCAGCGTGTTCGGTCAAAAGATTAGCTGCCTTCTGCAATAAAAAAAAAAAAAACCTGAGTGAATGGATCGTCAATGAACTTTAACGCGTGTTATAGGACGTCCGCCCCAACAAATGCAACGAAGAGTATCGAACAACATGAAAAAAAAACGAGGTCTACCGGCAGCGTCTTTGCCCCCTAATCAGAATCTATTTGGTCCCGGGTTCCACCACACCGCTTAAATTTTGAATGAAACTCATCAGCGAGTGCCGTCTGAGGACTTACCGCACAAAATGTCACCCTCATTCAGCCAGTAGCCTTGTCAAAGAGGGTGGAGAAACAAACGTTTGGGGCACTTTCTTGCCCTTGGATTGGGGAACTACCCCTAATAGGCGGAAGAATCAGCAATGTTCAACGGCATCAGGCTGAAGAAAGCAATGGAAAGCATTGCATGAAACACCAACGTTATGTAGCTACGGGACATGTAGCGTGTAACTGAAAAATGTCATAATGATTCCTCCTTTGGCAAATGTTTTCGTACTCATCCCCCATTCGGATATTCTGGGGGGGGGGGGGGGGGGGGGACTGCCAAGGGGCAGGTGACGACCATGAGAAAAAGGTTGAATAACCAACGAAAGAATTACGTGCTACGATTCGTGGTGTGTAATGTTAGAAGTTTGAACGTGGTAGGAAAGATTTTCTAGCTTCCCTAGAAAATCTGAAAATATAAATGCTAAGGCTCAGTCTAGATACAATGGGTGTTACGAAATGAAAAGAAGGGAAGGATTTCTGGTCAGACAACTATAGGCTAATACCAACAGTAGGAGAAAATCATATAACTGAAGTAGATTCGTTATGGACAGATAGGCAGGGCAGAGAGGGTGTTACTGTGAACAGTTTTCATCAGGATCGACAGCAAACCAACACCGACAACTATAGTTAGGATGCAGATCTCGACGTCGCAAGCCGAAGATGAAGAGATAGAGAATGTATACGAGGATTCTGAACAAGTAATTCAGTACGTAAGGGGAGATAAAAATGTAATAGTCTTGGGGGATTGGAAAGAGGTCGCAGGGAATGAGAAGGAGAAGGAGTTAGGGGGGAATATTGCCCTTGTAATAGGAATGAGAGGGGAGAAAGACTCACTGAGCTCTGCAATAAATTTCAGCTTCTAATAACGAAAACTTTGTTCAAATATGACCTTAGGAGGAGGTACACTTGGAAAGCAGGAAGATGCGGGAAGATTTCAGCTAGATAAGGAGAAGGGTGAGGTTCAAGGGAGTAGTCAGGAAGAATCGATGCGCAAAGGAGTTGGATTCGGAAGCACTAAGTAATGAAGAAATGTGCTTGAAGTTCTCTGCGGCTATAGATGCTGTGATAATGAATAGTCCACTTGACACTTTAACGGTAGTTCAATAGGAATGGGCGCACATAGGTACAAAGAAGGTAAATACGAAGAAAATATGAGTAACAGAAGTAGTACTTCAGTTGACAGATGAAAGAAAGAAGCAGAAAAATTTTCAGGCACATTCAGGAATACAGAAATACAAATCACTTAGGTATGGAATAAGTAGCAAGTATAGGGAAGCTACGACAAAATGGCTGCATGAGAAATTTGAAAAAATCGAAAAAGAAATGGTTGTCGGAAGGACTGGCTCGGCATATAGAAAAGTCAGAGAAACCTTACGCGAAATTAAAAACAGTTGTGGTAATATTAGTGCAATGGGAATTTAATTGCTAAAGGCATGGGAGAGAACGGGTAGGTGAAACACTACATTGACAGCCTCTATGAGGGGGGAAGACTTGTCTGATGACGTGATAGAAGAAGAAAGAGAAGTCGATACAGAAAAGATGGGAGACCTATTATTAGAATCAGAATTTAATGAACTCAGGAAGTCTTAAGATTGAATAAGGCAGCGGAGATAAATAAAATTCTATCAGAATTTCTAAAACTGTTGGGAGAAGTGGCGAGAAAACGACTATTTTTAGAGTTATGAGACTGACTGTACACTATCAGACGTCGGAAAAACATCATCAACACAATTCCCAAGACTGTAAAAGGCTACAAGTGGAGAACTATTGCACAATCAACTTAACGGCTCATGTATGTAAGTTGTCGGCAAGGATAACACACAGAAGAATGGAAAAGAAAATTGAATATATATTAGGCGACGATTATTTTGTTTTGGCTTTAGGAAATGTAAAGGTTCACAGGATTTCTTCACCTGAGAAAAGCGTTCGACAAGGTCAGATGGTACAAGGTGTTCGAAATTCTGAGAAAAGTAGGGGTAGGAAGTAGGAAAAGACGGGTAATATACAATATGTATAAGAGCTACAACGGAACAAAAAGAGTGGAACACCAAGGACGAAGTGCTCAGGTTGAAATGGATGTGTCATTTCGAGTTTCAATTCCACTCTTCAGCATTTCGTTTATTTCCGCCATTGCTTCTTCGATATATAGACTGAACAATAGACAATAACAAAAAAGATGAAGCTTGAAAGTATAGAAAGAAAACTTCGAATGACAACATGAAGGACAGGTTTAAACAAATACAGGTGATGAGGTACAGGGAGACTAAAGAAATATCGCCATCACAGTGGAAATAGAAAGAGAAGATGGGGATATATAGGTTGTAGAGAAAGCTGTATTGGAAATGAACAATCACAAAGCTCGAAGAGTAGGTGAAATCACAGTGGAAATGATCAAAGCCACGGGACCTACAGGAACTCAGTGGCCGCATAAAACAATAAGTGTGGACTTGAGAAAACATTCCTGTTGATCTGAAAAGGGAACTTTTTTTTAGCTATCTTTAAGAGCGGTAACAATGCGCTCTGTGAAAATGACTGAGAAGTAGCACTACTGCGTCACTACGTGAAGATGTATGAAAATATAATTTCGCATAAAATCATGAATAATATAGAACCATGACTAAGAAATGAACAACGAGGTCTTCGATCAGGAAGATCAGCTATAAATACTACATTTACAGCCAGACAGCAGGTAGATAAGAAATGGAAGTTTGTGAACGACATCGAGATTCGTAGATTCAAAAGAACGCTTATGATACTGTTAGAACGAAAGAGATATGGCAAGGTCTGAATAGAAAGAAACTGTTAAAAGGAATACAACTGCGAATCTGAAACTCGTGCAAAAAATGCCTGATTTGCTACAGCAGATGGCAAAAAATGTTGTTTATAATGGCCAGAGAGGTTTGGCCAGGACGTGTGCTGTCACCAGTGCTGATTAATGTAGTCATGGGAAAGCACACCAAACGTTAACAGTAGATGATACTGAAAACATAGCGTATGCAGATGGGGTGAGGATTTGGTGAGAAAATCAGAAATTGAAAGATCAAGAGAAAGCCTGGAAGAGAGTAGTTGCGGAATTGGAAATAATCATAACAAAAAGGGAAGTAATTAAACTAGTAGGAAAAAAATGAACCAAATGAAACATATTAACTGAAATGAAAAAAAGTATAATTATTCCTTTCAAGTATCTAGGAAGTAAATTAACCAAGAAAGAAAACATCATGGATGAAATTTCGAAGAAAATTGAAAATTGTTCGAAATTTTATTGTTGTGTATCAGACATAATGAGAAATTGGTAAACACTTGCCAAACCAAAGAGCATGATGTAGAAGTTATACTTTCTGCCAGTTTTGACAAATGGATCACATTGCTGGACTCGGTCAGTGAAAGATCTGAGCAGATAAAAGCAACAGAGATGCTCTCTCTACAGGAATCATAAAACGAGAAGGGACAGAGTCAGGAACGAATAATATGAAACAAACAGCAAATCAAGCCCCTAGGCGAAACTATGGAGAGTAATTGACTTACATGACTGGGCAACATTAAGAGAATGGAACCAGAAAGACTTCCGAGAAGAGCCTTACAACGGACGGAATCTGGACGCAGACCAATAGGGAGACCACGAACAAACTGGAGAGACCAGGTGAAGGATGACGTTATCCAAAGACGACGCCAATGGGAGGAAATGCTAAACAATTATGGCAGAAAAGAGAAGCCTTGAAGGGGCTGTGTGAACGGCCTGCATAAGCAGAAATATTTAAGGAACAAGGAAAGAGATGTGATAAATAATTTGTGTGTGTGTGTGTGGGGGGGGGGGGGGGGGGGGGGGAGTGGGTGAGTGTGCAGTCAGTTGCAAATGTAACTATTGGGAATATCAGACTGTGAAGATCGCAAATCTTACAATAATTTCAATTGCTTCCTCATTAGCTGGAAAACTGTACTAACGCCTCAGAAAATTCGTGACACAGACCTGTATTAATCTTTCATTATTGTTGTTACCAGTTTCTGTTATGAGGTGTCTAAGCTATCTTCTCTGTAGCTGTATTAATTAAAAAATTCACGACTCTAGGACAAAATGCACAAACGTCATTAGGCTGAAGAGTGAGGACCTACAAAAAACGACTACTATTACTCACGTGTCGATACAAGTACTGACGTGGAAAATCTCATTTTAACTCTAAACTCTTAATAATTGTGCATTATCATCTAGGTAGTAAATTATCTAATACTTAATAAGCAATAACTCACTAAACAGCAACTGATAACTTATCATGATGAAGTGAGCGTGTGGACAAAAGGGATACCAAAGGTATTGACCAGAGAAACAAAATACCGCTTCAGTTGTAAATTTCTTTTATTGCCACGACCGGTTCGGGCTCTCGTAAACCCTTCCTCAGGTGTCGTAACTGTGCTGTGGCTCCCGAGCGCCACGATGTACGTGCACTAGGCGCAGTTTGCTACCTATGAGCGCCGAACAGATATTGATGTTGAAAAGCAACAATAATGAGAAGTGACATATGGAATTTCACATATTCAGATTTGCACTTATTCTTTGACAATGGAAATACAAAAATAAAACTTGGCTCTGAGCACTATGGGACTTAATATCTGAAGTCATCAGTCCCCTAGAACTTGGAACTACTTAAACCTAACTAACCTAATGACATCATACACATCCATGCCCGAGGAAAATTCGAACCAGCGACCGTAGCGGCTGTGCAGTTGTGACTGAAGCACCTAGAACCGCTCGGCCACACAGGCCTGCGCAAATACAAGAGCATTGTTTATTATTATAACGCTTCCATGTTAATCTTAAAACCTTTGAAACAAAGCAGTACCAAAAATAAAATCAACCAGATATCAAATTGAACAAACACCCTGGAACAAAGTCATAGTCATAACTACAACGATTCCAAGTTAAGTACAACACTATAAAAGAAACCTGGAACAAACCATTCTTTAATTCGGAGATCATAATTGAAGTGTAACATCATCTAGACGTGTCACGCTGGCATAAAACATACATGTGCCCTTTAGTTTAAAGATATTTATTCCAAAGCAGACAAAAATCTAATCACATTTCAGTCACTAACACATGTTAAATATGTCAAAAAAAAGTGTACAAACAACATTGAAGAAGCATGATAAAAAATCTAAGAATAACCTAAACGTTACCTATGATGTTCAAAGGATGGAGTAAAAACTGAGGAAAAATAATAAACTGCCTCACAGAAGCTACGTTAAAGAGCGAAAGGAAATTCTTTGTAAATGACACAACTACCAATAAATTACAAGAAGGTTTCACTTTCCTTCCAAACCTTGACCACTCTACAGAACAACCCATAGAATTACATGCAAAATGCTGTCAATGGGGTACAAGAAATTGAAAACCACAGGACAGATAACTCCTACAGAGAAAATCGATCTCTAATCTAAAAATCTCAGTGTCAAGGAAATCAAATATTATTAATCCTCTTAGGCGATAAATGAGGAAGTAATTGCTATAAAGACCAGAAGGCTAACCAAATAAGTCTATTAAAAATAATTATTATTTCTTAAAATAGTGTATAAGGCATGAAAAGACCGGCCATACACCCTGTATGGACCACACACTGAAATAAGTGAGTTATATATTTCGTACATCGTAATTGGCATCTCAGCATAAGCCAATCTCACAAAGAAAATTACCTCACTTTCAGACTATAGGGACATTACGATGGTGGCCGGCCGGAGTGGCCGTACGGTTCTAGGCGCTACAGTCTGGAGCCGAGCGACCGCTACGGTCGCAGGTTCGAATCTTGCCTCGGACATCGATGTGTGTGATGTCGTTGGGTTAGTTAGGTTTAATCAGTTCTAAGTTCTAGGCGACTGATGACCTCAGAAGTTAAGTCGCATAGTGCTCAGAGCCATTTGAACCATTATGATTTATTTCTGTAGATATTAACTATTCTTTGCTTTTGAATTGATTAGACCCCCATTGGCAGGATACTGTAAACAATTCCATGCACTGTTTCGTATGTTGTGACTTTCATTGGTAGGAATAAAAGCTACATCTTGGTTTTCGTTTTTACTCCCCTTGTTTCCTTATAACTGTTTTAATATACAAAAATTAAACAACATAGCGTACTGCTTATTCTGTAATAATGTCACACATATGATACATGTTTCCTCAGAGAATTTCATTTTGTCCTTAAATCTAGTTTTCTACAAGAAACTTTACTGTTATTTTTCAGTTTTTAGTTCAACATCTGAACATAACGCGTAGTTAGTATAATTTTTATGTTTATGTTGTGCTCCCGCAACGTTGTTTGTATATTATTTTTTAATGTAATTGACATTTCATGTTTGTGAATCAGGTGTCCTTAGATTTTTGTCAGTTTATTAAAAAAAACATTGAGCACAAGGGCATAAGAAATATTTTTCCAACATGATATAAAAAAGAAGACAATGAACTTAGCATACGTACATAAGTGACTGTTGCTTTGTAATGTGTCCAAGGTTGTTTGATCAGTTCAGTTTCCGGTTCCTATTCTATTTATTTTTAATCTGGACTTGTTTTGAGGTTTTTGCGATTAGCTTGGAACCATCAAAATAAAAAGTGCGATTTTCCATTACAATTGTCTAAGAAAATGTGAATTAATGTATGTTACACCTCTGCACTATTGACTTCCATGATCAATTACGTTTCGTACGTGTCTTGCCCATAAGCTCACTTCATCACGATCAGTTATCAACTGACGTTTAAGCTGATGTTCAAGCTCTAGAAGCGTGAGTTACTGTTGCCATTGGATATGTTGATTCTGCTTCACCTTCTTTGGCTCTAAGTCTGGAAAACTTTCTACCACGTGACTGCATATCGAATATTTAGGTAATACAATTTAAATTGTCTATGAGTCACATATCATTGTTCATTCTCAGTTAGAAAGTTTACTGCATTGCTGAAGATCCACAACTATGAAGATTTTGTAGTTAAAAAAATGATTTTTCATGACGGTATTTTTAACGAGGTGAATAATATTAGTCTTTTTTCGTGAGTTTTACACTGTGCTTACTCTTTAATCTAACGATGTTGGCACATATTTTTCCTGTACTAGTGTACTACCAAAACCGATCGTAAAAGTAAAAAAAAGATTAATACAGTTTTGTGTCAATCTATTTCTGAAACATATGAATGCTCGTTGATGTCCCCTGGCAAAAAATGTAGGACTTTGTTAATGCTTCAAAAAAATTTATAGTATGTTGAACTGTGACTTTAACTGAACGGATTAGATAACCACTTATGAACTATGGGACTTCACTCTGCGCACGTTTGCTATTATTAGTTGACTGAAGGACTCTGCATGCAGTTGAAGCACACATACGCAAAATTTTGCTATACGAATGTCATCATCCTCATTTTATTTGAAGCTAAATCAGTATACTGAGAGTTTGCAATACTCTCTTAGGATTTAAAGGTTGGCTACAGCGTGCATACACAAGCTCTGTAATCTAAGATATTGTTGTCGCGCTTCGCAGCGCACGCATTAATTAGTGGCAGTTTGGAAGCCAGGGTAGGTTGGCACCTGCTGTGGTGCACACGTGTGTTGGGCGAGGGGTCGTCGCCGAGCTGCCGTACTGCCGTGTCCGCTAACAGCGACACAGGATTTGGTAGTGAGTTGAATTTTTTTATAATTTGCAGCGCGCTTATTAATTTAAAGAAACAGGTTTGTGTATGTGCGTAGCAGCAGACGGTAATTTTGATAATGATGGGAGTTGAACTCTTAAGGGAAACCATTGTTAGGCGAATTGATTAAGTATTGATTTTTGTCATTGATTTCTTTTGTAGTGATCAGGGAATTGTTTTGCTATGTATTTCATTGAGAAGTATTTCAGTATGTCCCAGGAATTTGATTAATTTGTAATACTGCTTTAATGCCATTGGAGGCAAATTCACATACTCAGCGATTGTTCAAAGAGCTTCTAGCGTTTTGTTAATTGAATGAGAAAGAATCGCCTTCGGAATAGAGTTTTTGAAGAAAGTAATTACTTTTTGGGTTATCATTTATCGAGTTTAGATTTGACGAAACACTTTCTCTTGAATTATATGTAGTTGTAGTAAGCAGCAGCAGCCGGAGCAACAGCAGGAGCCACCATGCACAACATGCATTGCACTCAGCATAAATAATAGGTTTTTTAATGTTTTTGTTAAATAATGGAATGCAGCAGACCAAGCAGTGGCAGCAGAAAGACCAAGTAAGTTATTAGTTGTGCACAGGACCAATTAAAAAAATAATGAAGTTTAGGCGATCTCTGTAATAATAAAGTTAACAAGAGTACAAGCACGAGATTTTCAGTAGAAAACACGGGATAAGAAGATAGAGGTCGCGACTTTCAATACTTTTTGCAAGGTTTCTCGTCTGTTTGTTGTGTTTGATGAATAAATTATCAGTTCATGTAACTTAAATCAACTGTGTTACCTACACTTATTGATCCTAAAGGATTTCTCACCATTATTTACTGTTAGTCACATTCTTGTTCTTAATGCACAAAATTGACACACTTTTAATTTCGACTACAGGCTCGCTTGTAACTTATCCAAACATCTTCAGGCATGTAATAACTCCATTTTTATTGGCAGAGGTGCCCAGGTACAGTGAGGTGAGCGTCCCTGTATTGTGTCAAAGGGAGGTAGATGACCCGCTGTCCTATTGTCTTGTTCATTATCAGATCTAATTAGGCATTTGATTAGCATGAATCACTATCTTGTATGTGGAGTAACATCGGAATATCATCCACAGAATGATATGTTGTTATTCCATAGTTCGTAGTTCGATACACCCTGTACTTACACACCTCTGGACAGGAATGGGATCTCATTCGCATAAATCGGTGGACGCCAGTGTTCAGCTGGGCTCGCTTGTAACTTATCCAAACATCTTCAGGCATGTAATAACTCCATTTTTATTGGCAGAGGTGTCCAGGTACAGTGAGGTGAGCGTCCCTCTATTGTGTCAAAGGGAGGTAGATGACCCGCTGTCCTATTGTCTTGTTCATTATCAGATGTAATTAGGCATTTGATTAGCATGAATCACTAAATCACTATCGGGTATGCGGAGTAACATCGGAATATCATCCACAGAATGATATGTTGTTATTCCATAGTTCGTAGTTCGATACACCCTGTACTTACACACCTCTGGACAGGAATGGGATCTGATTCGTATAAATCGGTGGACGCCAGTGTTCGGCTGGGCGTTTGCACCTCACCCTGCACTACCGATGAAAGTATTCCTGCACTGACAACCGGTAAGCAGTATAGGTGCATGTCACCCCTGCCAGGCCACCGACGTAGGAGTGGTGCGACGTCAGCTGCCAGCAGCGGACCCCACAACAGTGCCGGTTCATGCAATATTCAAGACTGGTCCAGTAGTGGTTTCCACTTTTCCATTCAGCCGCTCAGCCACAGTACAGCTGCGACCAGCGCAGGGACGCCATGTGGCGCTTTTGACAGCTTCGCACCGTAGGGTTTTGAATGGCTGCTATATCTTGCAGCCATCTGCAGTCGAGAGATAGCGAATTTTTCAAAGGGATGGGGGAACAAACTGTTTCGTCGAAAAATAATAAAAAAAAGATCTATCGTCACTTAACACAAACCATGGCTCTGATTATTTTTAGAAAGAGTTTGATTCCCAAAGCAAAAAGAACTGACTGCTTTACAGCGGAGCAAATTTGTCCTAGAAATTGCTCGCATTTTATTTATGATCAATTACACTTCACAGCTAAACTGCACCTACTCCTTTATGGAAGTGGAAATTTTCATTGCCCGCGTCCATTCCAGTAATGTTATTGTGGTTTGCGATCGCGTCATAGCGTGATAAAGCTACCGGCGATTGTATGACAAGCAATGTGACCATCGTACAAACATTATGATAAAAATTTCGTAGATTGCTCGATAATGGACGAAGGTCCGAAACTAGTCGCCTTCTGAATAAAAACAAATTTCTGTGTAACTCTGATGGTTTTGTAATTTCAAAGCCTACTGCTGTCCAGCATGCTGGAAGTGAGTTAATAATAACAATATTAGTCAACGCTGTACGTTTAAGTGGAGGCAGAATTCACAGATTGAAAATTAACCATTATGAAATAATCATTTATTTATAGATACATTGATAATCACATCGCCATACTTGCTTTGAATAACGTACACTGTGTCTGTGATACTCACATGAGAGTACATTTAATTATATAAAAGTTCAGATCAGCCCGTTTTGTTATTATTAAACTGTACAGTGTATATTCGTGTATAGCGACGAAGCTACAACTGGCTGTAGGCCAACATCATAAATTTAGACAACATTGTCCGAGGAACGCAGCGATCTGGTACTACACTTTGGTCAAATCAATAGTCGAGATCGCAGTAACATTTGTCTATTAAGACAGGTTTAGGCTTATGTTATAAAGTCATCCTCAGATTCTTGGACCCTGCAAGGGTAGGAGCAGTGAAGTTAAAGACAGCACTGCTACGTATGGTGATAAAAGAAGGTAGAGAAATGCTGTAGCGGTTAGCCCTATGGCTGGTGCTGGTGGCTCCTCGGTTACCATGACAACAGACTCGCTTTCAGTTGGCACTTCTATGATTTCAAGGCGGCCATCTTGGCCTTTACGTTGTCTAGCCAAAGACGTCGTTTTGAATTCGTACCAGTGGATACTGCCTAGTAAACATACAACGACGTGTACATATTTTAATGGGTGTATCTTGTAACGTAATTTAACCTGCTATTATGTATTCATGTAATATCTGTACTTGATGTAATTACTACCCTCTACTTTATTTGGTTATCGACAAAATATTAATAAGAACGATGTGTTTGTCATTCACACCAGTATCTCTAGATGACACTGCTCCTTCTCTCGTTCTGTAAGATTGTTTATTTTAGTTTGATGTAAATGACTACTTGCCTGACAGTTTACTATGTTTTTACTTTTTATTTACTCGTAGTTGGGACACGAAAATTTACTTTGCAAATTTCTTGTACCAACGGCATTTCCGTTCTTGTGAAGCGTTTGCCAATGGCTGTTGCTGACGTAACCCATAGCTGATGCGGAAATTGCACACTATTCAACCCATGCCTCCACAGTCATCAATCACAGCGTACGATGGTGGTATCACGTGAAAAGCCGGGAAGCCGCTGCCAGCATCAGCAGTATTGGTAAATGCTACGGCATGTGTCTATCTTCTTTTAATACCATCTGTAGCAGCACTGTTGTAACTTTAATGGTCCTGCCCTTGCAGGACCGATAAAAATCTGAGGATGACGTTATAACATAAACCGAAACCGGTCATAATAAACAAATGTTATTGCGATCTCGACCGTTGTTTTAACCAGGGCCTACATGTATCAGATAATGTACACATATCAAGAAAATGTTTTGCATGACCACGGTTCGGACAGTTCCGGAGCCTGTACACAAAATTGGAATACAGATCGACATAAACATCATTTCCACCCTTTTTATTCTTCATGAAAACCACACGTTGCATGTTGTTCCATCTTACAGCGAGACACTAAGAGGTGGCTGTTCAGATTGCTGTACACACCGGCACCTCTAATACCCAGTAGTACGTCCTTTTGCACTGATGCATGCCTGTATTCGTTGTATCATACTATCCACAAGTTCATCAAGGCACTGTTGCTCAAGATTGTCCAACTCCTCAACGGCGATTCGGCGTAGATCCCTCTGAGTGCTTGTTGGGTAATGTCACCCATAAATAGCACTATTCAATGTATCCCAGGCATGTTCGATAGGATTCATGTCTGGAGAACATGCATGCCACTGTAGTAGGGCAATGTCGTTAACCTGGAGGAAGCCATTCACAAGATGTGCTTCATGGGTGCGCGATGTGTCGTCCATGAAGACGAATTCCCCGAAAAAATGCTGCCGATACTGTTACGCAGCGACGTACGTCGGTCCCACATAATGCCACCCTAAAGCAGCAGGAAACCTCCATCTTGCTGCACTAGCTTGACAATGTGTCTAGTGCGTTCAGCCTGAGCGGGTTGCCTCCAAAGAAGTCTCCGACGACTGTCTGGTTGCAGGCATATGCGACATTCATCGATGAAGAGAACGTGATGACAATCCTGAACGGTGCATTCGGCGTGTTGTTGAACCCATCCGTACCACGCTGCCTGGTGTCGTGGTTGCAAAGGTGGGCCTTGCTATGAACGTCGGGAGTTAACGTTGCGCATCATGCAGCCCATTGTGCAAAGTCTGAGTCCTAACACGACGTCCTGTGGCTGCACGAAAAGCGTTACTCAACATGGTGTCGTTCCTGTCATTGTTCCTCTGAGCCATAATCCATAGATAGCGGTCATCCACTGCAGTAGTAGCTCGTGGGCTCCCTGAGCGAGGCATGTCATCGACAGGTCCTGTCTCTCTGTATCTCCTACATGTCAAATCACTATCGCTTTAGTTCACTCCGAGACGCCTGGACACTTCCCTTATTGAGAGCCCTTCCTGCTACAAAGTAATAACGAGGACGCAATCGAAACGTGGTACTGACCGTCTAGGCATGGTTGAACTACAACACGAGCCGTTTAGCTCGTTCCTTGTGGAATGACTGGGACTGATCGGCTGTCGGACCCCCTCCGTCTAACAGGCGCTGCTCAAGCATGGTTGTTTACATCATTTGGGCGGGTTTACTGACATCTCTGAACAGTCAAAGGGAGTGTGTCTGCGATACAACATTCACAGTCAACGTTTATCTTCAGGAGTCCTGCGAACCGGGCTATTGGAAAAAAAATTTTGATGTGTCTGTATGTTGGGATTCGTGAAATTTTTCCAGCGAAATGGGTGTTCATTAAGGTTTCGGGACTGCAGCCGGATGACGTCGATATCTTGTCATAGTATTTCGGCTGACAACCTTTCAGCCGTCGTCAGGGGCTCATAGCTGATTTCATACCAAAAGCTTGCGCAATGGCGCATGCGCATGGGTTACCGCTGGATGGCCGGCGTCAATGTGAGGCGCACAGGCGTACGGGTTACTGTGATGTAGGCACGTCCTCAGGCGAATGGCGAGTCCGCGGAGATAAAATTCGTTGCTCAGATTAACAACGTTGACTGCCACGAAACGTTTCATCAGGCGCAAAGGTTTGAAGATTTGAAATATTAAAAAAAAACCGGGTCTCATGCCTTATCAAGTTGAAAGACGCCGTCATGATTAGTTAAATCTTCCGTCAAACGTATTTTCACACACTCCTTCATAACTGAATAATTATTGAGTGTCCCTTGGAGATACAATGCTCAGGCATGTCTAGATGTGGGTTTGTCGAAGGCTGGAGTCTACAAATTGCCATGGAAAATGCGACGGACTCTACATGTGGGTCAGACTACACGCACAACTCAGGAAAGTTGCGTGGAACATGATCTTCACTCTCACTTTCACAGCCTTGCACCCCTTCATAACTGAATCTCAGAAGGATCTCCCCATGGCCAAGATTCCCGTTGTAGAATAATTGTTGAGTGTCCCTTGGAGATACAATGCTCAGGCATGTCTATATATGGGTATGTCGAAGGCTGGAGTCTACATATTGCCATGGAAAATGCGGCGGACTCTACATGTGGGTCAGACTACACGCACAACTCAGGAAAGTTGCGTGGAACATGATCTTCACTCTCACTTTCACAGCGTTGCACCCCTTCATAACTGAATATCAGAAGGATCTCCCCATGGCCAAGATTCCCGTTGTAGAATAACTGTTGAGTGTCCCTTTGAGATACAATGCTCAGGCATGTCTAGATGTGGGTTTGTTGAAGGCTGGAGTCTACAAATTGCCATGGAAAATGCGGCGGACTCTACATGTGTGTCAGACTACACGCACAACTCAGGAAAGTTGCGTGGAACATGATCTTCACTCTCACTTTCACAGCGTTGCACCCCTTCATAACTGAATCTCAGAAGGATCTCCCCATGGCCAAGATTCCCGTTGTAGAATAATTGTTGAGTGTCCCTTGGAGATACAATGCTCAGGCATGTCTATATATGGGTATGTCGAAGGCTGGAGTCTACATATTGCCATGGAAAATGCGGCGGACTCTACATGTGGGTCAGACTACACGCACAACTCAGGAAAGTTGCGTGGAACATGATCTTCACTCTCACTTTCACAGCGTTGCACCCCTTCATAACTGAATCTCAGAAGGATCTCCCCATGGCCAAAATTCCCGTTGTAGAATAATTGTTGAGTGTCCCTTGGAGATACAATGCTCAGGCATGTCTATACATGGGTATGTCGAAGGCTGGAGTCTACATATTGCCATGGCAAATGCGGCGGACTCTACATGTGGGTCAGACTACACGCACAACTCAGGAAAGTTGCGTGGAACATGATCTTCACTCTCACTTTCACAGCGTTGCACCCCTTCATAACTGAATCGCAGAAGGATCTCCCCATGGCCAAGATTCCCGTTGTAGAATGATTGTTGAGTGTCCCTTGGAGATACAATGCTCAGGCACGTCTATATATGGGTATATCGAAGGCTGGTGTCTACATATTGCCATGGAAAATGCGGCGGACTCTATATGTGGGTCAGACTACACGCACAACTCAGGAAAGTTGCGTTGAACATGATCTTCACTCTCACTTTCACAGCGTTGCACCCCTTCATAACTGAATCTCAGAAGGATCTCCCCATGGCCAAGATTCCCGTTGTAGAATAATTGTTGAGTGTCCCTTGGAGATACAATGCTCAGGCATGTCTATATATGGGTATGTCGAAGGCTGGAGTCTACATATTGCCATGGAAAATGCGGCGGACTCTACATGTGTGTCAGACTACACGCACAACTGAGGAAAGTTGCGTGGAACATGATCTTCACTTTCACTTTCACAGCGTTGCACCCCTTCATAACTGAATCTCAGAAGGATCTCCCCATGGCCAAGATTCCCGTTGTAGAATAATTGTTGAGTGTTCCTTGGAGATACAATGCTCAGGCATGTCTATATATGGGTATGTCGAAGGCTGGAGTCTACATATTGCCATGGAAAATGCGGCGGACTCTACATCTGGGTCAGACTACACGCACAACTCAGGAAAGTTGCCTGGAACATGATCTTCACTCTCACTTTCACAGCGTTGCACCCCTTCATAACTGAATCTCAGAAGGATCTCCCCATGGCCAAGATTCCCGTTGTAGAATAATTGTTGAGTGTCCCTTGGAGATACAATGCTCAGGCATGTCTATATATGGGTATGTCAAAGGCTGGAGTCTACATATTGCCATGGAAAATGCGGCGGACTCTACATGTGTGTCAGACTACACGCACAACTCAGGAAAGTTGCGTGGAACATGATCTTCACTCTCACTTTCACAGCGTTGCACCCCTTCATAACTGAATCTCAGAAGGATCTCCCCATGGCCAAGATTCCCGTTGTAGAATAATTGTTGAGTGTCCCTTGGAGATACAATGCTCAGGCATGTCTATATATGGGTATGTCGAAGGCTGGAGTCTACATATTGCCATGGAAAATGCGGCGGACTCTACATGTGGGTCAGACTACACGCACAACTCAGGAAAGTTGCCTGGAACATGATCTTCACTCTCACTTTCACAGCGTTGCACCCCTTCATAACTGAATCTCAGAAGGATCTCCCCATGGCCAAAATTCCCGTTGTAGAATAATTGTTGAGTGTCCCTTGGAGATACAATGCTCAGGCATGTCCATATATGGGTATGTCGAAAGCTGGAGTCTACATATTGCCATGGAAAATGCGGCGGACTCTACATGTGTGTCAGACTACACGCACAACTCAGGAAAGTTGCGTGGAACATGATCTTCACTCTCACTTTCACAGCGTTGCACCCCTTCATAACTGAATCTCAGAAGGATCTCCCCATGGCCAAGATTCCCGTTGTAGAATAATTGTTGAGTGTCCCTTGGAGATACAATGCTCAGGCATGTCTATATATGGGTATGTCGAAGGCTGGAGTCTACATATTGCCATGGAAAATGCGGCGGACTCTACATGTGGGTCAGACTACACGCACAACTGAGGAAAGTTGCCTGGAACATGATCTTCACTCTCACTTTCACAGCGTTGCACCCCTTCATAACTGAATCTCAGAAGGATCTCCCCATGGCCAAGATTCCTGTTGTAGAATAATTGTTGAGTGTCCCTTGGAGATACAATGCTCAGGCATGTCTATACATGGGTATGTCGAAGGCTGGAGTCTACATATTGCCATGGCAAATGCGGCGGACTCTACATGTGGGTCAGACTACACGCACAACTCAGGAAAGTTGCGTGGAACATGATCTTCACTCTCACTTTCACAGCGTTGCACCCCTTCATAACTGAATCTCAGAAGGATCTCCCCATGGCCAAGATTCCCGTTGTAGAATAATTGTTGAGTGTCCCTTGGAGATACAATGCTCAGGCATGTCTATATATGGGTATGTCGAAGGCTGGAGTCTACATATGGCCATGGAAAATGCGGCGGACTCTACATGTGTGTCAGACTACACGCACAACTCAGGAAAGTTGCGTGGAACATGATCTTCACTCTCACTTGCACAGCGTTGCACCCCTTCATAACTGAATCTCAGAAGGATCTCCCCATGGCCAAGATTCCCGTTGTAGAATAATTGTTGAGTGTCCCTTGGAGATACAATGCTCAGGCATGTCTAAATATGGGTATGTCGAAGGATGGAGTCTACATATTGCCATGGAAAATGCGGCGAACTCTACATGTGGGTCAGACTACACGCACAACTCAGGAAAGTTGCGTGGAACATGATCTTCACTCTCACTTTCACAGCGTTGCACCCCTTCATAACTGAATCTCAGAAGGATCTCCCCATGGCCAAGATTCCCGTTGTAGAATAATTGTTGAGTGTCCCTTGGAGATACAATGCTCAGGCATTTCTAGATGTGGGTATGTCGAAGGCTGGAGTCTACATATTGCCATGGAAAATGCGGCGGACTCTACATGTGTGTCAGACTACACGCACAACTCAGGAAAGTTGCGTGGAACATGATCTTCACTCTCACTTTCACAGCGTTGCACCCCTTCATAACTGAATCTCAGAAGGATCTCCCCATGGCCAAGATTCCCGTTGTAGAATAATTGTTGAGTGTCCCTTGGAGATACAATGCTCAGGCATGTCTATATATGGGTATGTCGAAGGCTGGAGTCTACATATGGCCATGGAAAATGCGGCGGACTCTACATGTGTGTCAGACTACACGCACAACTCAGGAAAGTTGCGTGGAACATGATCTTCACTCTCACTTTCACAGCGTTGCACCCCTTCATAACTGAATCTCAGAAGGATCTCCCCATGGCCAAGATTCCCGTTGTAGAATAATTGTTGAGTGTCCCTTGGAGATACAATGCTCAGGCATGTCTAAATATGGGTATGTCGAAGGCTGGAGTCTACATATTGCCATGGAAAATGCGGCGAACTCTACATGTGGGTCAGACTACACGCACAACTCAGGAAAGTTGCGTGGAACATGATCTTCACTCTCACTTTCACAGCGTTGCACCCCTTCATAACTGAATCTCAGAAGGATCTCCCCATGGCCAAGATTCCCGTTGTAGAATAATTGTTGAGTGTCCCTTGGAGATACAAGGCTCAGGCATTTCTAGATGTGGGTATGTCAAAGGCTGGAGTCTACATATTGCCATGGAAAATGCGGCGGACTCTACATGTGTGTCAGACTACACGCACAACTCAAGAAAGTTGCGTGGAACATGATCTTTACTCTCACTTTCACAGCCTTGCACTCCTTCATAACTGAATCTCAGAAGGATCTCCCCATGGACAAGATTCCCGTTTTAGAATAACTGTTGAGTGTCCCTTGGAGATACAATGCTCAGGCATGTCTATATATGGGTATGTCGAAGGCTGGAGTCTACATATGGCCATGGAAAATGCGGCGGACTCTACATGTGTGTCAGACTACACGCACAACTCAGGAAAGTTGCGTGGAACATGATCTTCACTCTCACTTTCACAGCGTTGCACCCCTTCATAACTGAATCTCAGAAGGATCTCCCCATGGCCAAGATTCCCGTTGTAGAATAATTGTTGAGTGTCCCTTGGAGATACAATGCTCAGGCATGTCTAAATATGGGTATGTCGAAGGCTGGAGTCTACATATTGCCATGGAAAATGCGGCGGACTCTACATGTGGGTCAGACTACACGCACAACTCAGTAAAGTTGCGTGGAACATGATCTTCACTCTCACTTTCACATCCTTGCACCCCTTCATAACTGAATCTCAGAAGGATCTCCCCATGGCCAAGATTCCCGTTGTAGCATAATTGTTGAGTGTCCCTTGGAGATACAATGCTCAGGCATGTCTATATATGGGTATGTCGAAGGCTGGAGTCTACATATGGCCATGGAAAATGCGGCGGACTCTACATGTGTGTCAGACTACACGCACAACTGAGGAAAGTTGCGTGGAACATGATCTTCACTCTCACTTTCACAGCGTTGCACCCCTTCATAACTGAATCTCAGAAGGATCTCCCCATGGCCAAGATTCTCGTTGTAGAATAACTGTTGAGTGTCCCTTGGAGATACAATGCTCAGGCATTTCTAGATGTAGGTATGTCGAAGGCTGGAGTCTACATATTGCCATGGAAAATGCGGCGGACTCTACATGTGGGTCAGACTACACGCACAACTCAGGAAAGTTGCGTGGAACATGATTTTCACTCTCACTTTCACATCCTTGCACCCCTTCACAACTGAATATCAGAAGGATCTCCCCATGGCCAAGATTCCCGTTGTAGAATAATTGTTGAGTGTCCCTTGGAGATATAATGCTCAGGCATGTCTATATATGGGTATGTCGAAGGCTGGAGTGTACATATTGCCATGGAAAATGCGGCGGACTCTACATGTGGGTCAGACTACACGCACAACTCAGGAAAGTTGCGTGGAACATGATCTTCACTCTCACTTTCACATCCTTGCACCCCTTCATAACTGAATCTCAGAAGGATCTCCCCATGGCCAAGATTACCGTTGTAGCATAATTGTTGAGTGTCCTTTGGAGATACAATGCTCAGGCATGTCTATATATGGGTATGTCGAAGGCTGGAGTCTACATATTGCCATGGAAAATGCGGCGGACTCTACATGTGTGTCAGACTACATGCACAACTCAGGAAAGTTGCGTGGAACATGATCTTCACTCTCACTTTCAAAGCGTTGCACCCCTTCATTACTGAATCTCAGAAGGATCTCCCCATGACCAAGAATCTCGTTGTAGAATAACTGTTGAGTGTCCCTTATAGATACAATGCTCAGGCATGTCTATATATGGGTATGTCGAAGGCTGGAGTCTACATATTGCCATGGAAAATGCGGCGGACTCTACATGTGGGTCAGACTACATGCACAACTCAGGAAAGTTGCGTGGAACATGATCTTCACTCTCACTTTCACAGCGTTGCACCCCTTCATAACTGAATCTCAGAAGGATCTCCCCATGGCCAAGATTCCCGTTGTAGAATAATTGTTGAGTGTCCCTTGGAGATACAATGCTCAGGCATGTCTATATATGGGTATGTCGAAGGCTGGAGTCTACATATTGCCATGGAAAATGCGGCGGACTCTACATGTGTGTCAGACTTCACGCACAACTCAGGAAAGTTGCGTGGAACATGATCTTCACTCTCACTTTCACAGCGTTGCACCCCTTCATAACTGAATCTCAGAAGGATCTCCCCATGGCCAAGATTCCAGTTGTAGAATAATTGTTGAGTGTCCCTTGGAGATAGAATGCTCAGGCATGTCCATATATGGGTATGTCGAAGGCTGGAGTCTACATATGGCCATGGAAAATGCGGCGGACTCTACATGTGTGTCAGACTACACGCACAACTCAGGAAAGTTGCGTGGAACATGATCTTCACTCTCACTTTCACAGCGTTGCACCCCTTCATAACTGAATCTCAGAAGGATCTCCCCATGGCCAAGATTCTCGTTGTAGAATAACTGTTGAGTGTCCCTTGGAGATACAATGCTCAGGCATTTCTAGATGTAGGTATGTCGAAGGCTGGAGTCTACATATTGCCATGGAAAATGCGGCGGACTCTACATGTGTGTCAGACTACACGCTCAACTCAGGAAAGTTGCGTGGAACATGATCTTCACTCTCACTTTCACATCCTTGCACCCCTTCACAACTGAATCTCAGAAGGATCTCCCCATGGCCAAGATTCCCGTTGTAGAATAATTGTTGAGTGTCCCTTGGAGATATAATGCTCAGGCATGTCTATATATGGGTATGTCGAAGGCTGGAGTGTACATATTGCCATGGAAAATGCGGCGGACTCTACATGTGGGTCAGACTACACGCACAACTCAGGAAAGTTGCGTGGAACATGATCTTCACTCTCACTTTCACATCCTTGCACCCCTTCATAACTGAATCTCAGAAGGATCTCCCCATGGCCAAGATTACCGTTGTAGCATAATTGTTGAGTGTCCTTTGGAGATACAATGCTCAGGCATGTCTATATATGGGTATGTCGAAGGCTGGAGTCTACATATTGCCATGGAAAATGCGGCGGACTCTACATGTGGGTCAGACTACACGCACAACTCAGGAAAGTTGCTTGGAACATGATCTTCACTCTCACTTTCACAGCGTTGCACCCCTTCATAACTGAATCTCAGAAGGATCTCCCCATGGCCAAGATTCCCGTTGTAGAATAATTGTTGAGTGTCCCTTGGAGATACAATGCTCAGGCATGTCTATATATGGGTATGTCGAAGGCTGGAGTCTACATATTGCCATGGAAAATGCGGCGGACTCTACATGTGTGTCAGACTACACGCACAACTCAGGAAAGTTGCGTGGAACATGATCTTCACTCTCACTTTCACAGCGTTGCACCCCTTCATAACTGAATCTCAGAAGGATCTCCCCATGGCCAAGATTCCCGTTGTAGAATAATTGTTGAGTGTCCCTTGGAGATACAATGCTCAGGCATGTCTATATATGGGTATGTCGAATGCTGGAGTCTACATATTGCCATGGAAAATGCGGCGGACTCTACATGTGTGTCAGACTACACGCACAACTCAGGAAAGTTGCGTGGAACATGATCTTCACTCTCACTTTCACAGCGTTGCACCCTTTCATAACTGAATCTCAGAAGGATCTCCCCATGGCCAAGATTCTCGTTGTAGAATAACTGTTGAGTGTCCCTTGGAGATACAATGCTCAGGCATTTCTAGATGTGGGTATGTCGAAGGCTGGAGTCTACATATGGCCATGGAAAATGCGGCGGACTCTACATGTGTGTCAGACTACACGCACAACTCAGGAAAGTTGCGTGGAACATGATCTTCACTCTCACTTTTACAGCGTTGCACCCCTTCATAACTGAATCTCAGAAGGATCTCCCCATGGCCAAGATTCCTGTTGTAGCATAATTGTTGAGTGTCCCTTGGAGATACAATGCTCAGGCATGTCTATATATGGGTATGTCGAAGGCTGGAGTCTACATATTGCCATGGAAAATGCGGCGGACTCTACATGTGGGTCAGACTACACGCACAACTCAGGAAAGTTGCGTGGAACATGATCTTCACTCTCACTTTCACATCCTTGCACCCCTTCATAACTGAATCTCAGAAGGATCTCCCCATGGCCAAGATTCCCGTTGTAGCATAATTGTTGAGTGTCCCTTGGAGATACAATGCTCAGGCATGTTTATATATGGGTATTTCGAAGGCTGGAGTCTACATATTGCCATGGAAAATGCGGCGGACTCTACATGTGGGTCAGACTACACGCACAACTCAGGAAAGTTGCGTGGAACATGATCTTCACTCGCACTTTCACAGCCTTGCACCCCTTCAATACTGATTCTCAGAAGGATCTCCGCAAGGCCAAGATTCCCGTTGTAGAATAATTGTTGAGTGTCCCTTGGAGATACAATGCTCAGGCATTTCTAGATGTGTGTATGTCGAAGGCTGGAGTCTACAAATTGTTATGGCAAATGCGGTGGACTCTACATATGGGTCAGTCTACACGCGCAACACAGGTAAGGTGCATGAAACATTATCTCCACTCTCGCTTTCACAGCCCAGTATGACGCGGTAAGGAAACGGTGGTGCTAGTATTCCGTGAATGACATTACTTCGTAATCAACGGTAAGCCTCAGTTAACTAGAATTTCTGTTTGCGTGATGGATGGAAAACACCGCCTGGATGACACTTTTCATTAATAATGACCGGTATCTATCTGCCTAGCAGGTTATCTTCACTTTGTTAGTTGTGGTGGGAATGTAATATCATAGTACAAAGTATTGTGTTCGCCATCGTTATCAAGGCACAGTATATTAAAGTGGTTCTTCCGGGCACAACGTTAACTGTAATACCTGTTTTCAATTAGACTGTTATAGATATATCGACACATGTTCCCTAATATTTTGCAATATTTCGACAACGACGACATTCCATTCGGACTTGTTTGGTACTATTTTTCATTTTTCACTCGAAGACACCTCTACAACCAAAATCGCAATAGTGAAACTGAGAACTTCTTGTGTTTGTGATGGATAGTAGTGTGGCTTGTATGAACTTCCTACTTTGGTGTACTTCATATTGTAATTACTGTATAGCCTGTATCACACAGCAGATGTATAATTATTGAATTTTATACTTCTCTGTGAAATGCTTCAGCATGGTTCCCTAATTGTTTAATACTTCTAACACATATAATAAGTTGGCTCCCATGATTAATAATTGAACACGAGAAATATCTATCCGTGAAATACTCCATGACTTCCACATCAACAATCAAGATTTTAAACCCTTAACTTTACGTGTCCAATCTATATGCAGCTATAAGCGTAACTCCAGGATTACATGGAAAAATTACAAATGATCATCTTTTCCTAATACAAAACGCAATAATTCATCTTGACCGTAAAGTTGACCCTTAAATGAAGAATAGAGACGCCTCTCTGTTATGACTTAATAGCTTGGAGAAATCACATGTGTGCTTGAAATTAATTCAGCTGTTTGCCTAAATTCCTGCCGTTCGTAAGCAATGCATCCAACTGACCACGAAATTTCATGTTTCACGTAATGGTAATTCGAAGAATGAACAATGATGTCAAAGCAGCTTGCGCAGTATTACAATTAGCACTCACATTGATTGTACAAATTCTGATACGCATTACCGCATTCCAAGTGTACAAAGTCGCTAGTTCACTGGTTCAATCCCGCGTCCGGCCATTTTGATTTAGGTTTTCCGTGATTTCCCTAAATCGCTCCAGGCAAATGCCGGGATGGTTCCTTTGATAGGGCACGGCCGACTTCCTTCCTCTTCGTTCCCTAATCCGATAAGACCGATGACCTCGCTGTCTGGTATCCTCCACCCAAAACAACCCAGCCCAACCCAACCCCAAGTGTACGAGACACAGGGACACAAAATCGGTAATCAACTACCACCGGTCAACAGCCCAGCGCACACACACACACACACACACACACACACACACACACACACACACACACACAAGGCAGCACGACAGTGATGTCGCCTGCACCTAACAAAAAGTATGGTATCCAAGTAGGTGAATATTATAAATGTGTTTAGGCGTAGAACCAAAGAGAAAATTAAATTTGCAAACGGTTTCCCATCATACACCCATCTTTAAAAAATTAAATTAAAATCAAATAAATAATAAAATCTTACAATCACATATTGACAATAATTTCATTTAAAAAATAAAAAGTACGTAACTTGGGGATCAACGGAGACTGTCAGGCGTATATACCTAATACCTCTTGAGAGACCATGACGTAGGCTTTTTCCACTTTTAGGTTCGTGAAAAGGAAACTCGGAATGCGGGTTTTCTTTCCATTTAGAGTGAAAGCCTCCCATTCGTTAACAGAGACAAATTGTCTAGCAGAGTGCGAAGGAGAGAGTCAGCGGGAAGTGGAAAATAGTTGTGACCAAGAGAAATCATAAGAAGGAAGTTAAATGTCAGAAGTTGAAACGAACCCCTTTACTGGCTGGAGATAGCGAAGTGGGAGACAAGAAGGTATTTCCACCTCCTGAAAGACAGGTGGTTAAGCGCGATAAACGAAAGTACAGGCTTATGAGGCTCCAATCGCTATGGGACTTAACATGTGAGGTCATCAGTCCCGTAGACTTAGAACTACTTAAACCTAACTAACCTAAGGACATCACCCATATCAATGCCCGAGGCAGGATTCTAACCTCCGACCGTAGAAGACTGATCATGAAGGGTGGTATGGGGAAGTAAAAATTGTAGAGGGAGATCAAGTGTTGGCTACGACAAGCAGGGAAAACGACACTTCTTGCAGTAGTAAAGCACAGATGAAGAGGCTTTCGAGAGATACACTAAAGTAGAGAGCTGCATCAATCCAGTCTTCAGACTAAAGACCTTGTTGCTGTTGTGCTCTTCAGTTCGAAAACTGGTTTGATGCAGCTCTCTATGCTACTCTACCCTGTGCAAGCCTGTTCATCTCCGAGTAACTAATGCAACCTACATCCCTCTGAATCTGCTTAGTGTAATCATCTGTTCGTCTCCCTATACGATTTTTACCCCCAACGATTCCCTACAGTACTAAATTTTTGATCCCTTGATACCTGAGAATGTGTCCTACCAACCGATTTCTTCTTTCAATCATATTGTGCCACAAATTCCTCTTCTCCCCAACTATTATCAGTACTTCCTCATTAATTACGTGATCCATCTTATCTTCAGCGTTTTACTATAGGAAAACATTTCAAAAGCTTCTATTCTCTTCTGGTCTACACTGTTTATTTTCCATTTTTCACTTCCATAGACAGCTACACTCCACACACATACTTTCGGAAAGGACTTCCCAGCACTTTGATCTATACTCAACGTTACCAGATTTCTCTTCTTCATAAACGCATTTCCTGCCATGGCCAGTTTACATTTTATATCCCTCCCTACCTCGATTATCATCAGTTATTTTGTTTTCCAAATCGCAATACTCATCTACTGCTTTAAGTGTCTAATTTGCTAATCTAACTCCCTCAACATCACCTGATTTAATTCGTGTACATTCCATCATCCTTGTTTTGCTTTTGTTGATGTTCATTTTATATCCTCCTTTCAAGATGGTGTGCTTTCCGTTCAACTGCCCTTCCAAGTCCTTGGCTGTCTCTGACAGAATTACGATGTAAGACCTTAACAAAAGGATAATATATGCTTTCAAAAATTCGTTGTACAAATTAATTTGGAGCATGTGTATTTCATAAGCCAACCAAAAGCTGGTGTGGGAAATAGAACTGTTGAGTGTTTGTATGACTAAAGTGACAAAAGAAGCATATCGTAGTTCCAGAGGCACCGCGATCTCGGTATTCGCACGTGTCTTCATTTTTCAGGCGTCTTCGATCGGCAGAAGTTTGCTTGCGAGGATTCCGTGTGCGATGACTAACGAGGGGCGCCCACCCCTTCCGAGGGGGCCGCGTGATGGATGGCGGTCGCTCCCAACAACCCGTGTTCCCCTGTCCGCCGGAGCAGAGTGGGAGAGCGGGAAGCAGCCACCAGCGACCACTTGCCGTCTTCTCACAGGCCGTGAACTGCCGGCTGCTGGAGGGCTCGCGTCTGCACGCTCACATTGTTATCGCAGCGCTTCCTCATATGTACACACTAATTGTAAAGTTCACGAAATATTTAAAAAAATAACAGTATAAGTGAATGGCTAAACATGACGTGATAAGTGACACAGCGCTGGCAAGTAGGCACATCTAGAACTGCACCACCCTCTGATTTCGAAATTCATGGCACGGAAAACAAACAAAGATTGGCTCTAAGGCGAGTGTATACAGGTACACTACTGGCCTTTTAAATTGCTACATCACTAAGATGACGTGCTACACACGCATAATTTAACCGACAGGAAGAAGCTGCTGTGATATGCAAATTATTGGCTTTTCATAGCATTCACACTAGGTTGGCGCCTGTGGCGACACCTACAACGTGCTGACATGAGGAACATTTGCAACCGATTTCTCATACAAAACCAGCAGTTGACGGGCGTTTCCTGGTGAAACGTTGTTGTGATGCCTCGTGTAAGGAGCAGAAATGCGTACCATCACGTTTCCGACTTTGATAAATGTCGGATTGTAGCCTATCGCGATTGCGATTTATCGTATCGCGACAGTGCTGCTAGCGTTGGTCGAGATGCAATGACTGTTAGCAGAATATGGAATCGATGGGTTCAGGAGGGTAATACGGAACGCCGTGCTGGATCCCAACGACCTCGTATTACTAGCAGTCGAGATGACAGGAATCTTATCCGCATGGCTGTAACGGATCGTGCAGCCACGTCTCGATCCCTGAGTCAACATATGGGGACTTTTGCAAGACAACAACCATCTGCACGAAGAGTTCGATGACGTTTGCAGTAGCATGGACTTTCAGCTCGGAGGCCATGGCTGCGGTTACCCTTGACGCTGCATCACAGAGAGGAGCGCCTGCTATGGTTTACTCAACGACGAACCTGGGTGCACGATTGGCAAGACGTCATTTTTTCGGATGAATCCAGGTTCTGTTTACAGCATTACGATGGTCGCATCCGTGTTTGGCGACATCGCGGTTCGCATTGACGGCAGTTTGAACAGTGGACGTTATATTTCAGATGTGTTACGACCCGTGGCTCTACCATCTATGCAATCCCTGCGAAATCCTTCATTTCATTAGGATAATGCACGACCGCATGTTGCAGGTCCTGTACGCGCCTTTCTGGACACAGAAAATGTTCGACAGCTGTCTTGGCCAGCACATTCTCCAGACCTCTCACCAATTGAAAACGTCTGGTCAATGGTGGCCGAGAAACTGGCTCGTCACAATACGCTAGTCACTACTCTTGATGAACTGTGGTATCGTGTTAAAGCTGCATGGGCAGCTGTACATGTACACTCCATCCAAGCTCTGTTTGACTAAATGGCCAGGCGTATCAAGGCCGTTATTACGGCCAGAGGTGGTTGTTCTGGGTACTGGTTTCTCAGGATCTATGCAACCAAATTGCTTGAAAATGTAGTCACATGTCAGTTCTAGTATAATATATTTGTACAACGAATACTCGTTTATCAACTGCATTTCTTTTTGGTGTAGCAATTTTAATGGCCAGTTGTGTAGTTTCCGTAAGAGCGTACAAAAGTGTAACAGGACATAAAGAATGCTCCACTTAACAAGTTGAGTCAGAGAACCTAGGGCTGGAGAAACCAGCTTAAGGGGATACCGAAGTAAACTTGTGTAGCGCCTTGTCTAGCGTTACTGTGTTTCAGCTTCTTTGCAGCTAAGATGCGTTCAAATTTATACGTACTGTTGTAGTTTATTTACATGTTCAGTTTTTATTTCCTGGAAGTAAACAAACAGATATCTGGGCCATATTGTCTGCCTGGCCGTCTCAATGGTCACCTGTATTTGTGGCTCGTGCAAAGAGTTATACCTGCGTTGTTGGAGCACGAACTCTTGGCTGTTTGTGAGACAATGTGGATATAACATGACGGTGCACCACCTCTCTTCATTGTGGAAGTCCGCAACCATCTCAGTGCTGTATTTTCTGCTCACTGTATTGTAAGGGGAGCTCTTATTCCATGGCCTTCGAGGTCACCTGATCTGAATCCCCTTGATTATTTCCTATATATAAAGTAACTTGCGTTTGAGACTCCAGTGGATATGGAGATGGAATTATTCTGCCAGAATCGTAGCTCCCAGTAATGTGATTCGAAACACGCCAGGGATATCCGTCAGGGTGCGTAAGAAGCTTGTTCACTGAACGCGTGCATTAATTTTGATGGCAGTCATTTTCACTACTTTTGTAATATACCGGTCGCCTGGTGCAAGTCGTTCGATTTGACGCCACGTCGGCGACTTGCTTGTCGATGGGGAGGAAATGATGATGATGAGGACAACACAACACCCAGTCGCTGAGCCGGGAATCGAACCCGTGCCGTTCGGCATGGCATTCCGTCGCTCTGACCACTCAGCTACCAGGTGCGAACATAGTGTCAGTGATGATTGCAGTTAAGTAATGTAGATAAAAAAGTAGATAGTGATGTGATTTAGTTTCTATAATCTCCTTAAGCTGGCTTCCCCGATCCCAAGTTCCCTATCGGAGACTGCTCTATGGAGCATCCTCTGCGTCCTCTTGAATTTTGGCGCCCTCTCACGGAAACAACCTGTAGACCGATTAAGCCTTTCAATGTTTGAAGAACGCAATTTACAATAATAAACTTCGTGGCAGATTAAAACTGCGTGCCAGACCGAGACTCGAACTCGGGACCTTTGCCTTCCGCGGGCAAGTGCACGTGCCCGCGAAGTACAAAGGTCCCGAGTTCGACTCTCGGTCTGGCATACAGTTTTAAACTGTCAGGAAGTTTCATATCAGCGCACACTCCGCTGCAGAGTGAAATTGTCATTCAGGAAACATCCCTTAGACTACGGCTAAACCATATCTCCGCAATATCTTTTCTTTCAGGAGTGCTAGTTCTGCAAGGTTCGCAGGAGAGCTTCTGTAAAGTTTGGAAAGTAGGAGAGGAGACACTGGCAGAAGTTAAGCTGTGTGGACGCGGCGTGACTCGTGCTTGAGTAGCTCATGCGGTAGAGCACTTGCCCGCGAAAGGCAAAGTTCACAGGTTCGAGTCTCGGTCTGGCACACAGTTTTAATCTACCAGGAAGTTTCATATCAGCGCACACTCAGCTGCAGAGTGAAAATCTCATTCTGTACTAAGAAGTTCCATAAGAAAACTGTATTCTCTGGATAAATTACTACTTACCGTACAGAGGATACCTTGAGTTACAGGCAAGCACAATGAAAAGACTGCTATACATTAAGCTATCGGCCAAGCCTTCACCGGAAAAGGAAAATAGGCATACATTTACAGATGTAAGCACACCTCACGCACACATGATCGCTATGCAAAGGTGCTTAAAGTAACTATTACTGTTTGCAGCACAATTGTTGCAATGCCGAAGTAATCTTTGGTGTATCGCTTTTGTTATTTCTCTCAGTTCCGTTTCGCCTATGTACGATATGTTATCTTACCGCGATAAACACTTAGAAATCTTATATTTTGTTATGTTAGGAATATGTAGGTCTATCATAAAATTTTACAGCAGGTTACTTAACATAAACCTAGGGAAGAGTTTCTCGTAGCGAAACCGTATGGGCGATCATTTAGTACTTGACGCACGACGGAACCATTTAGCGACGTACTGAAGTGGAATTTTCTCGTCTTGGAAAACTCTGGCCGAGTTCTGGTTTAGAGTAGATGAAAGTTGTTGTAACCCTAAGGTTTCCATTGCTAAGTGTATACACTTAACATGGATAGCAAAAACGCCTCCACCGGCAGCGGTGGCCTCGCGGTTCTAGGCGCTCAGTCCGGAACCGTGCGACTGCTACGGTCGCAGGTTCGAATCCTGCCTCGGGCATGGATGTGTGTGATGTCCTTAGGTTAGTTAGGTTTAAGTAGTTCTAAGTTCTAGGGGACTGATGACCACAGCTGTTAAGTCCCATAGTGCTCCGAGCCATTTGAACCATTTGAAAAATGCCTCCCGGGTGTAGAAAATTCGCTAACGTCGTCATAATATACATTTTTGTAATGAAACGAAAATCGAAGCATAGTGTATCTCCTCCAGAACACAATGATGCAAGTCCCATGTTTATATAATGAGTATTTTGCATTCCGAGCGAGACGTGACAACTCTGCTCCGCGCATCCTCGTGCTCCTGGCAAACTGACGGGACAATGGGAATTTTGAGAAAACTGTGGTGTGCAACCAGCCATCCATTCTAATGAACTTTGGCGGTAAACAAGCTTTCTGCCACCGCGGACTTCAGGGCAGAATTCATAGTAACCTTCAGTTAAAACATACCCATCTGTAATCTGCTAAATTTGAAGTCCTTCGCGTCTTAATTTCCTGTGAGCCATCGCTTCCTTCTTAATGCCGCTGTCGTCTGTGCTGCCGTCCACATAACATCATCCAGGATCTGGGACTTCTTCATCCCTCGCCTCTTCTTTCCTTTCAAGTACTCTTATAAGAATATTTCTTCTAATTTTTTACAAGCCCTCCCCCCACCCCCCACCCTTCCTTCATTCTTAATTTATGTCCAATCCACTTTCATTTTGTGAAATAATTTATGTATGTTGTTGGGGTGATCTCAGAGCCAGAATTGTTTGATTTTAAGATGGTTATTCCAATTGCTAGTTTTGACAGAACTATGCCTTCATTTTCAGACTGGCATTTCGTTGTATGGATTAAGTGATCTAAGGAAGCTTCTCACGTCATCTAACTGGTGTGAAATTACACTGGGTGTTCCTCAGGGCTCCATCATGGGTCTTCTTTTGTTCTTGATATATGCGAAAGACCTCCCTTCTTATGTGAAACACGAAGTGATAATGGCACTGTTTACTGATGATACAAGCATCATTAATAATCCAGTAAAAGAAACTCCAATGGAAAATGATACAAATTATGTCTTTGGAAAAGTTATTGATTAGTTGTCTGCTAATTGACTTGCTCTGAACTTAAAAAAAACACAGTACATACAATTTTCTACTGCAAGGCATACAGTTTCTTCAATAAATATAACATATCAACAGAAGTCAGTAGCCAGGGTAGAGCATGTTAAGTTTTTGAGTGCTCACATAGATGAGAATCTTAATTGTAAAATTCATATTTTGGATCTCCTAAAGCAGCTAGGTTCAGAAATTTTGTAATCAAAATAGTTACTAATTTTGAAGATATAGAAATTAGGAAGCTAACATACATTGCATACTTTCACTCTCTGATGTCATACAGAATGATATTTTGGGACAACGCAACACTTACGCAAAAGTATTCACTGCTCAATAGAAAGTCGTTAGAATAATGTGTTGGGCTCATAGTTGCACAACTTGTAGGGATCTGTTTAAAATTTTAGGAATTCTTACAACAGCCTTACAATACATTTACTCAGTAAAAGTTTGTTCTCAACTACATAGACCAGTTTAAAAACAACAGCGACATTCATGATTATAATATCAGAAGAAACAAATATGTACACTGTTCTGTAATTAACATATCTTTGCACAGAAAGCGGTAAAATATGCTTCTGTAAAAGTTTTAGATAAGTTAACACATGAAATAAAATGTCTGACAGACAGCAGTAATAGTTTCAAGAATAAACTAAAATCATATCTCCTTGACAATCCCTTCTAAACCAGAGATGAGTTCTTGAATATGAATAAATAATTCTGTAAGCGTAATATGTGCATTTTGTGCCATTTAAGGGAATGGGGTATGTAATAAAAATTTTAAGCTTAAAAAAAGACCATTGAGCCATGTATGCATTTGTTGTGCACGTGAAACATTCTACTTCATAACGGGTTCCGTGAGATTGATCAATGGAACTCTTAAATAACTAACTGAGTATATGAAAAGGAAATGGGTAATCGATAATCTGCACAAAATAAACTATATAGGTGCATGACTACTACTTTGCGTGTAGTTTTAACTCTATTTGTGCTGTGAATACTGTATATTTACCTTTTATTTATTTGACAACTCATCTGTAAGCATTACTTTTTTATAAATGATAAACCATGTGGAGTTTTTTAATGTATTTGCACTTTGTTCTCAAAACGCCGATGACATATGTCTGTAAACATATACGCTCAAGTAAATAAAAGTTTTTGTAAAATTTTTGTGATCCCCGAAAGTGGTTGTATTTGTGCAGAGTGTCTATTTCCTTTACATACACTGTAATGCCCACGTGAAGATGACAGCGCGAATCTATCGAAAGTAGTAACAAGAATAAGGACTGCCTGCTTATCTAAGTGTTTATTTGCTTGCCCACCATTCAGACGGCAGGGGTCGATTCCAGACATGGGTTGCAGATTTTCTCCCCTCGTGGACTTGGTGTGGTGCTGACCTCATGATCACTTCATCATCACTGACGCGTAAGTCGTCCAATGTGGCGTCCCGTTTCATTACTTTTATTACACGCACCTACTCTTCCCAGTAGCTCTTCATTTTTCACTCTACCCATCTAAGTTCTTATCTCCTACTTCCGCATCTGCGCAATTCAAAAGCCTCCAGCCTTGTTCTGCCTTCGTTCCTCAGTTTTCACGTTCAGCGCCGTGCAGGAGGACATTCAATACAAAGCGTCTTATTAGCCTTTCCTAAATCTCTGTCAATCTTTCTGCAGAAAACTCTCCTTTTCTAATAAAATGTCTCTTAAGTCACCGCTATTCTGGTTCTAATCCCCCTGCTACTCTTGCAGTCGGTTTCCTTCAGGCTTTCGAGGTATTTGGAGCTTTGCACATGTTCTACGACATCTCAACACAAATGGAGCACTGTCTCCCCTGACTGGACGACGCCCACCATCGGCTGCCCGGCGCCCCTCCCCACTCCCCACTTCACCAGCCCTGGCCGCCCCTGCCTCTCGCCAGACACCCTCCTCCGCCTTTTCGCGGCGCTCACTTCTCCCGGTCCCCCTGCCCTCTGCGGGTCGCTACCGCCGCCCTTCCTCGATCCGCACCCCCCCCCCCCCCTTGCCCTCGCGCCTGTTTCCAATTAGAAAAGTTTCTGGCGCCTCCTTAATTACTTTGAGGAGGACCCCGGCTGGCGCCTGTGGGCTGGAGTGGAGATTCTCTCGCCCGGGGCGCCAAAGGCCCGCCGCCGGCGCCTCGCCTCTCCCACCGTCCGTCCCGCCAAGCCACCCGCCACACACCACGAGGGACGCGCGCTGGGCCAGTGGAAGCGCACGTGCAAACGGCCGCTCTCTCGCTGCTCCCTCAGCCCTTGCCGTGCCTCTTTCTGTCTCCTCGCTCTGTCTACCATGTCTACAAATGGCAAACGTTCCCGGTCCTGGGAATAGGCGCGACAATGTACACTGTCTGAAGCCCATGTGTGATGCAGAACTGACCACCAGATGGCACGAGAGACTGGCCCGTCAGTACAAAAGAGGCGGGGAATACTGTGCTCCCAGCAGTAAACAAGTTACAGCAGAACGGTCGCTCAGGAGACCTCAATGACGTCGAACGTGGAATAGTTACTGGATGTCACCTGAGAAACAGATCCATCCGGGACATTTCAACCCTTTCTAAAACTTCCCCGGTCGTCTGTTGGTGATTTGATTGTGAAGTGCAAACGCGAGGGAACAACTCAAGCTAAAGCAACACAGGTCACAGCCTTTATCTCTAGCACTTACGCAGCGACTAGAGTACTACTTCTACATGTGGGGAACATGGATCCCCAAAACCCATACTTTTTCTCCATCACCAACACAGAGCAGCATACAAGACAAAAACCCAGTACAACAATGAGGTGATATGGGCAATAAGAGACAAACACGAATGGGACCTAGTAAACAAAATCGGTGGTGATGGTTCAAATGGCTCTGAGCACTATGGGACTCAACTGCTGTTGTCATTAGTCCCCTAGAACTTAGAACTACTTAATCCTAACTAACCTAAGGACATCACACACATCCATGCCCGAGGCAGGACTCGAACCTGCGACCGTAGCAGTCGCACGGTTCCGGACTGCCCGCCTAGAACCGCGAGACCACCGAGGCCGGCCGCTGGTGATGTATCAAGCACATTACATGACAAATATAAAAGAGACACGGCCGTATAACAGAACACTGCAACACACACGAAGCACATAAGCAATTCGTAGAGCAACACAGCAAGTAGTACCGAAACACACACTCGCCCAAACAGTGAACTCTTTTACTAACACGCACCTCAGACAGCCTTACACAGCATCTACAATAATGAAAAAAGAAATGGCTCTGAGCACTATGGGACTTAACATCTGAGGTCATCAATCCCCTAGAACTTAGAACTAATTAAACCTAACTAACCTAAGGACATCACACACATCCATGCCAGGGGCAGGATTCGAACCTGCGACCGTTGCGGTCGCACGGTGCCAGACTGACGCGCCTAGAACCGCTCGGCCACACCGGCCGGCTACAATAATTGAACTGTATTAAAATAAGCAATGTAAAGGAATCAGCCCTGTTCTAGCTTAAGTATAAACTGTTGTGGTTGGCAGGAGAGCCAACACCGTATTGCTAAAGGAGGCCGAAATGCACGCGTTTTAGCTCACGCAGGCTGGCGTGAGGTCTGGACCATGACAAGGGAATTAGATTTGAGAAAAACGGACGTAGCTGGTGGAATACTTCACTTTAATCTATTAATAGAGAACGTCGCTCTTTATGGTACATGATTCACAATATCAATAGTACGGATACCGGCTCCTTGCTAGTTCGTAGCTAATAAGGTAGCTGAAGGCTATGCTAACTATCGTCTCGGCAAATGAGAGCGTAGAAGTCAGTGAACCATCGCTAGCAAAGTCGGCTGTACAACTGGGGCGAGAGCTAGGACGTCTCTCTAAACCTGCCGTGTGGCGCCGCTCGGTCTGCAATCACTGATAGTGGCGACACGCGGGACCGACGTATACTACCGGACCGTGGCCGATTTAAAAGCTACCACCTAGCAAGTGTGGTGTCTGGCGGTGACACCATATAAACAGCAGGTACATCCATCCTGCTCTTGTTATAACGCTGTTGGGATGTAACATTTGTAATTGAATACTTAGTATCTAAGTAACATTTTAAGTGAAATTAACGGAATATGATATACGAACTGAAAGTTAATTATTAACCCCAAGAAATAACATACTTTACACTCACACTCCACTGTGCTTTCGACAATGTCGTTATACTGTTTTTGTAAATAGTGTCTAGAAATATTAATCCTTAAATTAAACTGTAGCGAACCGGAACTGGAAGGTTTGAAGTTGTTCCGAGGCATTCAGACTAGGCTGGCTCTCCCTCTTTCTATCCGAGTCTTTCCTATCATCTATATTCATATCTTCTCAAAATACAAAGATTTTTGGTAGTTTTTCTCAATTTCTAATGTACTTCTATTTTATTATTACTTTGCTGTTTGCAATACGGAATATAGTTTGCAATCTGCATAAAAAGCTGTAAAATGAACGATCTGTTATAAAATGTGTGGCAAAAGGACTCTAAATGAGCAACAAATCAAATTCAGATAAAACAATAGCAGGCAGGCCATGGATACTGGCGAACTGAAAGGGTCATGCGTTTCGTATACTATTTTTCTATCTGTCTGATATACGCGCAAATGGGGAATATCTCCACTTCTATGAACAGTGGCTTGCAAGATTCTTGTTCGACCGATTCTTGAGTATAGATCATCGATATCGTACCCTTACCAGGTAGAACTAATAGAAGACGCAGAGAAGATACAACGAAGAGCAGTGCGTTTTGTCATGGGATCGTTTAGTCAGCGCGACAGCGTTAGAGGTATGCTCAACAAACGCCCGTGGCTGAGGTTTTGAGAGAGACGTTGTGCTTCGAGGAGAGGTTTACTAAAGAAACTTCAACAGACTACTTCCACATTACCTACTACCTTCCACACATCATCTCGAGGAATGATCACTGCGAGAAAATTAGAAAAATTAGAGTTAATACATAATCTTACCGACAATCATTCGTCTCATGTTGCATTCGCGAGTGGAACAGGTATGAAATGTCCCCTTAGAAAAATTTATGAAGTATTGTGCTGATAAACCTCTTACATTATTTGATTTTGAAACAGCTGAGCCGAACTGAACGTACTTAGACATTTTGCTCATTCTTATCAGCACTAAACTGACATACAATATTTTTAACGCAACGCTATCGGACCCCCAATAATCCCTACAAAAGAATGGCTTTGAATAACATTAACCTATACCTTTCACAAATCACTTACCTCAAAAAAATCTTCGTTACTCGAACTACTGCAATACAGCGAGCGCCACTACCACTACTGCCAGCTAAATAGAAGATTCTAACTACTGAAGGCACTAACTACTGATACGCATAGTTAGCAAATGAAAGATTTCTATAGAAACAAACAATGTATTTACCTTAATAGTGTTCAAAAGTCATTATATATATATATATATATATATATATATATATATATATATATATATATATATATATATATATATGGCGGCTCACCTCCAACTGCGCAACGCTACACACTGTTAACAGCCAACTGACCAACACTACAATAGCAAATTCCAACAATGCAAACCAGCCACAGACTTAACACAGCACAGCCACTGATTTTCATACAGACCGCTACGCGGCGTTACCAACATAAAAACCTAAACAGCCTACTTACACAGGGAACGGGACTGGCGGAGCTCAGTTCGTAGTACCAGAAGTATCCTCCAGTGAACAATGTTAAGTGGCTGGTGGACTGTTGATATAGATGTAGATGGAGATATACAAGGTCGCATTACTTTCCAGGATTACTTTCCGTTTTGGCTGATAACTCCCGTGCCCTGGCACAATGTTGTTCCCCAATGGTGGTGATGTGCTTGAAGACGTCAGAGAGCTCATTCACATAGGTCGAAATTCCCGGGAGTGCTTTTGTGAGCATGAGGAGGAAATTTCATATCTCCCCTGGCCACTACAGCCACCCGTTCTCAATGCTATTGAGCCTTTGTTGTGAACTTTGGAGACCACAGTGTGTCATCGCTATCCATCTCCATGATCGTTACCTGAACTTGCTACTGTTTTGTAGGAATAACGGTGTATGATTTCCCTGAAAACCTCACAAGACCCGCTAGTTTGTTCACGATACATGTTTGATCTTCCTACTCATCCACATTAACTTACATTTTTACCCATTTGGGACTAGCTGCCATTCATAACACCGATTGGAGATTTTGTCTGTCGTCTTGTACATAATGGCCTTTAAATTTGCTACACCACTAAGATGACGTGCTACAGACGCGAAATTTAACAGACAGAAAGAAATTGCTGTCACATGCAAATGATTAGCTTTTCATAGCATTCACAGAAAGTTGGCGTCGGTGGCGACACCTACAACGTATTGACATAAGGAAAGTTTCCAACCGATTTCTGATACACAAACAGCAGTTGACCGGCGTTGCCTGCCGAAACGTTGTTGTGATGCTTCGTGTAAGGACGAGAAATGCCTCCTATCACGTTTCCGACTTTGATAAAGGTCATATTGTAGCCTTCCGCGATTGCGGTTTATCGTTTCGCGACATTGCTGCTCGCGTTGGTCGAGATCCAATGACTGTTAGCAGAATATAGACTCGGTGGGATCACGAGGGATATTCGGAACACCGTGCTGGATCGCAACGGCCTCGTATCTCTAGCAGTCGAGATGACGGACATCTTATCCGCATGGCTGTAACGGATCGTGCAGGCACGTCTCGATCCCTGAGTCAACAGATAGGGACGTTTGCAATACAACAACCATCTGCACGAACAGTTCGACGACGTTTACAGCACCATGTACTACCAGATCGGATAGCATGGCTGCGGTTACCCTTGACGCTGCATCACAGACAGGAGCGCCTGCGATAGTGTGCTCAACGACGAACCTGGGTGCACGAATGACAAAACGTCGGTGTTTGGAGGCATCGCGGTAAACGCACATTGGAAGCTTGTACTCGTCATCGCCTTACTGGCGTATCAACTGCAGCGATGGCAAGGGGTGCCATTGGTTACACGTCTCGGTCACGTCTTATTCGCATTGACGGCGCTTTGAAAAGTGGACGTTATATTTCAGATCCATTACGACCAGTGGCTCTACCATTCATTCGATCCCTGAGAAACTCTACATTTCAGCAGGATAATGTACGACGGCATGTTGCAGGTCTTGTACGGTCCTTTTTGGATACAGAAAATGTTAGACTGCTGCCCTGGCCAGCAGATCTCTCACCAATTGGAAACGCCTGGTCAATGGTGGCCGAGCAACTACTCTTGATTAACTGTGGTATCTTGTTGAAGCTGCATGGGCAGCTGTACCTGTACACGCCATCCAAGCTCTGTTTGACTCAATGCCCAGGCGTATCAAGGCCGTTATTACGGTCAGGGATGGTTGTTCTGGGTACTGATTCCTCAGGATCTATGCACCCAAATTGAGTGAAAAAGTAATCACATGTCAATTCTAGCATAATATATTTGTCCACTGAATACCTGTTTACCATCTGCACTTTTTCTAGGTGTAGCAATTTTAATGGCCAGTAGTGTATCTTCCTACAGTCACTCAGCTTCGACACCTTACCGTACATCAAGGCATCATCATCATACCTCGATATTCCAGCATAAATACCGCGGTATCCAGGAGCGTTTACAGTTGGTTCCCAAACAGAATCAATGGGATACCTTGGCAAGAGTTAATTTACGGACTCATATTTAATGGAGCTTTTTAGATATTTTTGGCCCCTACTTTGCAGGTGTGAATTATTGACCGTTACTTCTGAGACACCCAGTATAAAACTGTGGTGACACTGACTGACACATCGTGTCTATTAGCGCAGTGGTTAGCACACTGGGCCGCGCGGGATTATCCGAGCGCTCTAAGGCAATGAAAAAAAAAGGTTCAAAAGGCTCTGAGCACTATGGGACTTGACATCTGAGGTCATCAGTCCCCTAGAACTACTTAAACCTAACTAATCTAAGGACATCACACACATCTATGTCCGAGGCAGGATTCGAACCTGCGACTGTAGCGATCGCTCGGTTCCAGACTGTGGTAAGTCGCTGCGGTCATGGACTGTGCGGCTGGTCCCGGCGGAGGTCCAAGTCCTTCCGAGGGCATGGGTGTGTATGTTTGTCCCTAGGATAATTTAGTTTAAGTAGTGTGTAAGCTTAGTGACTGGTGACCTTAGCAGTTAAGCCGCATAAGATTTCACACGCGTTTCAACATTTGATTAGCACACTGGACTCGTGTTCGGGAGGTTTTCCGTAAATTCCTTGAATCGCTTAAGGCAAGTGCCTGGATGGTTCCTTCGAAAGGGCACGGCCGATTTCCTTCTCCATCCTTTCCTAATCCGAACTCCTACTGTAATACCCTCGTTGGCGAGGTGACGTTAAGCAATAATCTGCTCCTCCTGCGACTGACAAATGGCTCGTTGCACAGGTGTCATTTATGATCATACACAAGAGCGCTACTGCAGCGTTGTCCAGCATCTGCGTTCATCTTCAAGCGTGCATTTCTAGCGGTGTGCCAAAATTTTTGCCCAGCCCCTGCAACAGTCGCGCTTTCTAGAAGCTGCCTCTCCGACGAGCAGGCGGCCAGCCATCCCCCTCGCTCGCTCTCTCAAGTCCTGAGAGGTGATAGCGCTCCTCTGACAGAGTACTAATTCGATTCCGGGACGCATCATGTCGCCCGCCCGGCGTCGCTCGATATCTTGAGGCGTCTGTCAGATGGAGTCTCCCCGTCCGTAAGCGGCAAGTCGCGTCGCCGAGTAACTAGATTTCACTTTGGTCGCCCGGCGTTAACTTGTGCGTGACAAGTCACCTCCCGCCCGCCGTTGCACATTCTGCAAATGAGCTGATCCGGCTTTGTGTCAGGCGCGAGATCCCAGCCGTGGCCCTTCGCATCTCAGAGGAGAGGCCTGTGCGAGACGCGTCAGCAGCAGCAGAGGCGCTCGTCTCGCTTCTCGGAATCCTGTTTCCCCGCGTATTACGGAACCAAAGCCGGCAGCCACACCGACATTACAGTTTCCGTTTGAAATGGATGCGTGTTGCATGAGTAGCGCACGCTGTAAGTCAGCTGTAAGTGCAGTCGCGTGCTTGTTTCACTGTTTCCTTTGCTGCTGATTAAGTATGAGGACGTAGCTGATCAAACAATATAAACAGGAGATTATTCCTTATTATTCGCACCCACTGGGTGTCTTAGCTTACCTGAATTTTATTCCTGTTTTAGTCGGCATCTGAGTAGGACTCATACAGCTGTAATCATACATGACATGCCCTCTGGTATTACAAGTGTTTCTAAAATATTTCAGTTTACTGATGACACTAGCTTGGTGATAAAGGATACTGTATGCAACGTTGCTGCTGTTTCAGATAGTATAGTTCGAGACGAAAGATCATGGCTTGTAGAAAATAAACTAACGATAAATCTCAGTAAGACTTAGTTTTTACATTTTCTAACACAGAATTGAACAAAACCAGAAGTTTTAACTTCACAGAATGATCGAATGATTAGTGAAACTGAGCAGTTCAAATTTATAGGTGTTAAGATAGGTAGCATGCTGTCGCGGAAAGCCCACGTTCTGGATCTTGTTCAAAACTTTATTGCTGCCATTTTACTATTCGAACGGTATCAAGTAAGTGATAGCTCGAGTCGAAAAGTAGTCTATTTGCTTTTTTTCATTGGCTTATGACGCGTGTTACTATATTCATTTTCAAAGCATACTTTTGGCTCAGAAACGGGCGGTTCGGGCAATAAGTATCTATCCGTGTTCACTAGCCTGGGTACTTTGACACTGGCCTCTGTAATTTCTTGTTAACAATATCAGCTTATTCCCAAGAATTAGCAGTTTTCATACTAGGCAGAAATCCAGTCTTCATTTCAATCGTGCTTCCTTGACTCTTGTGCAGAAAGGGGTACAGTATTCTGTTCTATCCATTTTTAGTAAGCTACCTCAAGAATTCAAACATCTTAGCAGAAATCCACACGCTTTCATATTGAAACTGAACAGTTCGCTCATGGCTCACTCCTTGTGTTCAGTTTTCTCTCTTCAATGGGCGATTTCCTTGAAAAATAAACCTGATTCATGTGGTATAGTGTTCACTGCGTTAACACAAACTTAGGATTGCCTTGTTTTTGGGTTGAGAAACATTTTATTTTATCTGTTATTACTTTTATGTTGTAATTTGATGTACTGACACGTTCCTGACCTTGGAAATTTGCTCCTCAATTTGAACCTGCCGAACTAGACGTGTAAAATAAAATAAAAAATGCTATGAAAACCTGAAAGTGAAATAGATAAAATAACCTTAAATATTAATAAATCGGTGGACATGAACAAACATGAAGGAAAAGACAGTATGTGTGAATTAGCGAGCCAGTAGTGATGTTGTTCGTTGCAACATGGGCGGAAACAGTGGTTTGAAGGTTTCACACCGGGAACGACTGACGGGAAACTGGAAGAAGAACGAAGTGTGGCGAGTGTTGCCTGGGTGTTTGGTATGGCACACACTGTTGTTTCACGTGTATGGGAGAGCGTTGCGAACCGCATGCACTGCAGGAAAGGAAGTGGCAGAACATGACAAGAAATTGCTCCAATAATAGTAGTATTGTACTGTGCCAGTATTCAACTAACAACATTCAGTTGAACTATTATCATTCTAACAAGGAGAGGAGCAGATGGTCGCTACAATGCGAAACACGCAACAAGAGGCCCACTTCAACCATCGAGTGCAATTGGAACCACATTTGACAGGACCGTAAGAAGCGCAATATCATGGTCAACAGTGGCAGGGCAACTGCATGGTGTGGTCTGTTTTCCCGACCGCCAATAAGTTACATCCTGTTGACACATGATCAGCGGCAGCATTGTTCGCGATGGTGCCAAAATCATAGTTACTATCGGTAAGGATTGAGGTCACGTGCTCTTCACGGCTCAGAGTCAATCTGAGTAGTGATTTTGGACGTTACACTCATATGGTGCGAGGTGGGAGTCCGTAACGCACCCAGGAATATGAACCTAGAACGATCGTTTTGGTAGTCCAGGTGTTAAGCTGTGGAAAGGCTTAATGTTGCATGGCCGAACTGACCTCACAATCTTTCAATACAGTAAACTGACCGGAAAGATTTATTGTGACATTGTACCCCTCTCCAAAATGTTCCTTTTCAGTGGCGCGTTCGTCCCTGACTTCATTTTATTTGTGGATGACAATGCGCGACCACACTATACATCGCAGTTGGAGGATCGCTTGGGACGAAAGGATATTTGGCGATATGTCTTTCCCAAGCGTTACACCCACTTGACCACGAGTAGGATGTATTGATAAGACGTAATGCAGCACAACCAAATGCACCACGGACCATCCGGTAGTAATCAACAGAGCTAGTGCAGGAATGGGAGTAACTGCTACAAGAACTCCCTACCAACTATGTGGCCAGCGTGGAAGCGCGTTATAGAGCATGCATTGTTGTCCGTGGTGGTCACACTCCCTATTAAAAACCATGTTCCGCCGTTTTTAATGCCCAGGGTGTCATCAAAATCGTGGTGACATCTGTGTCATTACTATTTCTGAATAAACATTTCATTTTTTATGTTCCTCACATTGTTTATTTATTTCTGTTCCCTTCTGTTCTATATCTCAGCAGTTATTTCTTTGTGTGATTGAAAATTCATTGAAACATGTTACTTGCCAATAACACGTCATGTGGAAGCTAATGTCGTCCTTAAGTTTTTCTCACCAATGTACGAGGTTTACACGTCAAGAGCAACCTACATATCTGATCATATACGAAAAGTACCTACAATCACAATAGAAGTTGACGTGATCTTCCCAAAAGTAGACACGTAAAGGAGATATATTCTCAAGTCATTCATGCAAAGCAGTGCCGTGACACATGCCGTAAAATACCAATCGATGGTGACCAGGCGTTGTAGGAGCTGGCTTGTAGCTTCATATCTGTTAATGTAAACAAGAAGGTGAGGTTGAGATCTTCGGCACAGTCACACTATCGGGATCCGATCAGACGAATACGATTTACTTGCGTCCTGTAACAGTGGTGGTTGAATGTGTGTCATTGCTTTCTGTAGCCAGAAGCTGCGAATCAGCAACGGATAATCTTGTTATATGGAGATCTGTTGCCATTCAGTGTTTCAGTTCTCCGTGATGGTTGATTTAATAACGTTTAAAAGATCTGTAGTCGGTAATTCCGTGTGTCTCGTCGCTCCGTCATAGAACGCTATTCTCGCTGTATCGGCTACTGTTTCACTGTCAGGTATTCCATAGTATGATTTTCCCAGCACATGGTAACTTCGTGATTCCTATCTGTGATCTGTAACATCATATTCATGATATGCTGTTGGATGGTTGGATTTTCCGCTGTACAGGTCTCCTAATACTTCCAATGCTGACCTGGAAGCGGAAGGGTTGACGAATCCAGAACCCAAGAATCTCGCTGCATACAGTAACCAAACGCTGTGCTGAAAAAATCGTGCTTATGGACCTTCAATATCATTCGAAAATGAGAACTGCTGTCCTATCCATCCTCATTCTTCGAACGGTCGGTGTAGATGAAACGTGCGTTGGTTTCGTTGGAGAGGTAATCCGTCGAAATGCAGTTATTCGAATAACTACAGTTAAAAAGCATGTCAAATGCAATTTGCAATTTATGGTTCCAATATAATGGTGTGCTAATTCTCTTCGGAGCAGAGTAATTGTTGTGCATACCCGCTGCGTTTGAGAAATGGGTGCCATCCACGTACGTGAGAACATGATTAGTTAACTCTTAGTGAGCCAGTGTCTGGACACATATCACAACCCCGTTGATGTATAGATGTCTTGTAATATCTCGTTTTCTGTAAAACGCGAACGCCTGGGTAAAAGTTTCCGTCTCAGAAATTCGCGACGTTGTGTTAGGCTTACGTTAAACTGATTCGCGTGGGTGGGGACCTTTTGTAGAGGATAGAATCGTGTTCGTCTTGTTGACGGCGAAATTGACAGCGTCGAGGATAAAATACGATGGCCGTATATAACCTCCTGCTACAGTTTCCGTCACAACTAGAGAGGACATTTTATGCGTTGCATCCTATTATTACAAGTAAAATTAAATTCTGACGCGAATTGTAACATCTTAAGGATTCAGGGACAGGAGCAGTGCTGAAGTTCGGGTGCAGCATTTGCTGGTTCCCCCACACAGACATATGCTGGCGTCACTTGTTGGAACAGATGTTAAGGCAGCGGAGCAAAGTGAAGTGCTTCTTGTGGAAAGATATGTTGGAGCTAGTAAAGGGACAGCGACAGAGTCTTGTACTTGGAAGGCCACAACAGAGCTCTTTGGTAGCGAGTGTTAAGCCAAATAGGAAACGGCTTGCGATAGAGATAGACTAAGGAGTAAATTTCGTAATAAATTTCCTTTTTCAATTCTTATTATCTAAATAGAAGACTTTTTTTTAAAATGTTGACGTGTTGTTAGGCCTGAAACAATCCAAGATAGTACGTAGGTCGTCGCAATTCTAATGCTAAAATTTAGGCTCGCTTTTGGTCTGGGACACATTACGCGTCGCTTATGATAAAATTATTATCACACTTTGACCAGTTGTGCCGTTGAGTAAATCAGTATTTGAAACAGAGGAGAGACCCTTAAGAATCGTGCTGCTTTACAAATGCTTTTAAGCAATACACGTTGTTGTAATGATGCTAACAAAGTATTGAGAATTTTGTACTAGTTGTTCATTTCAAGAGGACCGTAGATTTGTCTACCTAGAATAAACACTATCAATAGTTCAGGTATACCTGGTGATTTCGCAGACAGAAGATGAAGAGACGGATAAAGTATATTCGAATAATGAAAATGTAATTCAGTTTGTAAACGGAAATGGAAATGTAATAGTCATACTCAATTGGAATGCAAAAATGGCTCTGAGCACTATGGAATTTAACATCTGCGGTCATCAGTCCCCTAGAACTTAGAACTACTTAAACCTAACTAACCTAAGGACATCACACACATCCATGCTTGAGGCAGGATTCGAACCTGTGACCGTAGCAGTCGCGCGGTTCCGGACTGAGCGCCTAGAACCGCTAGACCACCGCGGCCGGCAATTGGAATGCTGTTGTAGGCGAAGGAGTAGAAGGAAAGGTTACTGGAGAGTGTGGGCCTGATACCAGGCACGAGAGAGAAGAAAGACTAATTTAGTTCTGTAATTGATTTCAGCTGGTAGTAGCTAATAGTCTGTTCAAGAATGACAAGAGTAGGAGGTGTACTTGGAAAAAGCTGTGGGATACAGGAAGATTCCAGTTATATTACATAATGGTAAGGCGTACACTGGAACACATATAGATTCGGATCACAATTTAATGGTGATGAAGAGTAGACTGAGGTTTAAGTGATCAGTCAGGACTAATGAATGAGGAAAGAAATGTGATACGGAAGTACTAAGGAATGACGAAATACTCTTGAAGTTCTCTGAGGGTACAGACACAGCGATACATCTCTGAAAAGAGCAATCACAGAAGTTGGGAAGAAAAACATTGGACAAGGAACGTAACTGCCACTAATCCATGGGTAACAGAAGAAGTACTTCAGTTGAATGACGAAAGGAGTAAGAACAAAAATGTTCGAACTAATTCAGAAATACTGTAATATAGTCATTTAAGAGTGGCGTAAATAGGAAGTGCAAGTAATGTAGGGTGAAATGGCTGCTTGAAGAATGTGAATAAATTGAAAAAGGGATGATTGTCGGAAGGACTGATTCAGCATACAGAAAAATCAAAACAGTCTTGGTTAAATTAGAACCAATGGCGGTAACATTAAGAGTGCGCTGGGAATTCCACTGTTAAATTCGGAGCAGAGACAAAATTTGCGAGAAGCGTACACTGGAGTCCTATATGACGCGGAGGGCTAGTCTGATGACGTGAAGGAAGAAGAAACAGGAGCTGTTAGGGATTAGGATCAGAATCTGATAGAACTTTGGACGACCTGAGATCAAATAAAGTAGAAGAGATAGAAAACATCCCATCTGGTTTGTAAAATCACTGAAGGAAATGACAACGGAACGATATTCTCGCTGGTGTGTAGAATGTATGAGATTGGCGATATACCATCAGACTTTCGGAGAAACATCATCCATACAACTCCAAAGATATCAAGGGCAGACATGCGTGAGAATTATCGCACAGTCAGCTTAAAAAGCGATGCATCCAAATTGCTGACAAGAGCAATAAACAGAAGAAACACCCACTTAACCCGCAGAACAGGACAAGTAGTTTAAATTGTAAAAATGGTCCAAAATAAGGGTCTGTCAGTTACACTCGAACATACAACTATATTATTTGATCAAACACTACAAGAGCAAAGATATTTTTTTTAAACACACAGCTTTGTCTTTATGACTTAATTACCGGCTGGAAGCCACTATAAGTTAAAAACTGCTGAACGCCAATAACTTAAAACGCAAGCATAATCAGAAATTTAAAAGGCAACCCTTATCACACAACAGTTCTGTAGTTCAGCTGAAGGCCCAAAGAACCAGACACTTCCTGAGCAAACAAATAAAATTCAAATCGGCTGAAGGCCTAACCCTTAGCAAAACAACTCAATCTCAAAAACGGCTGAATACCATCACTTAAAATTCAACAACATTACAGCCGTTAAATTGCCAAAGGTCTTACGTGAAACAGTTCTTTAAAACAGGGTGAAGGCATAAAGAATCTTACGTCTTAAGGGAAAAACAACCTTAATTTTTTTTTAATCGGCTAGAAGCCATACAAGTACAAACAACAACAGGGCAAAAAGCAGTCCACTCAAGGGTGCTCAGATATTCGAGGGTCAGCCTGGAATCCAAACACTAACTATCGCCTAGGTGAAACAGGCAGTCGGGCCTATCATTCACGATCCGACGACAACCCAACCGACAGACAGTCAACGGACCCAGCGACAGGATAACTTATCTTTCGTGTCCGGCATAGGTGAGCCAATGACCTCGTAGCAAAGGGAACAGCCCCACACACTCTAACACCGCTTAGAGACCGCCAGCGGCCCCGGACAAACTACGTCCCGCGGAGAATTCCTCGCTACTCCACGCCAACCGACCGACTGCCCAGGCCCGGAAACGGTGAAAGGACCAAATATACGTCCGCTGATGAGACGACTAACCGAACGACCAACTAACAGTCGTCTCGCTCCACTCTCCCTCCTTCGGACAGTTCATGTGTGTCGCCAGCGGTCGGCAACCACTGGTTGTGGGAGACTCACTGGCGCTCCGTCCCCTACTTCACTGCTGCACTATCGATGCGCGCTGCTGCTGCCGCTCACGGGCGTGTAAGGCAGGAAGTTAGTGATGGCAGTAAATGGAATAAGAAAACGAGGGGGCAGTAGCGTAATAGTAGGTGACAAACCATAAATGGGATAAACGCAAGCCGTGCTCGACTCTCGGAAAAGTAAATTGACGATCAGTTTGGTTTAGGAAAGGTAAAAGCTGCTGAGGGGCAGTTTTGACGGTGCGATTGCTTAAGAAACAAGACTGAAGAATAATCAAGATATGTTCATAGCATCTGTCGTCCCGGAAAAAGCGTTCGACAATCTCAAATGTTGCAAGATGTAGGAAGTTCTCACAATGATAGGCTAAGCTGCAGGGATTTGCTGGCAGTATACAATATGTATAAGAACCAAGAGGAAAAAATATGACTGGAAGATAAAGAACGAAGTGAGACTGGAATACATCCAGAAAATGAACTATTACCCGCCATATGTGTTGTCCAGCGAATCAAACAAGAAAGGGTGGCCTGACAGTGGTACACCATGCACCTACAGCCACGGGTCGCAAGGTGGCTGCCCACTGTACATCGGTTGCAGCTGTTTCTTGCAAGGAATTTATTTATTTTTTATTTTTATTTTTATTTCTTTTTGGCCATCAGTCTACTGACTGGTTTGATGCGGCCCGCCACGAATTCCTTCCCTGTGCTAACCTCTTCATCTCAGAGTAGCAATTGCAACCTACGTCCTCAATTATTTGCTTGATGTATTCCAATCTCAGTCTTCCTCTACAGTTTTTGCCCTCTACAGCTCCCTCTAGTACCATGGAAGTCATTCCCTCATGTCTTAGCAGATGTCCTATCATCCTGTCCCTTCTCCTTATCAGTGTTTTCCACATATTCCTTTCCTCTCCGATTCTGCGTAGAACCTCCTCAATCCTTACCTCATCAGTCCACCTAATTTTCAACACTCGTCTATAGCACCACATCTCAAATGCTTCGATTCTCATCTGTTCCGGTTTTCCCACAGTCCATGTTTCACTACCATACAATGCTGTACTCCAGACGTACATCCTCTGAAATTTCTTCCTCATATTAAGGCCGGTATTTGATATTAGTAGACTTCTCTTTGCCAGAAATGCCTTTTTTGCCATAGCGAGTCTGCTTTTGATGTCCTCCTTGCTCCTTCCGTCATTGGTTATTTTACTGCCTAGGTAGCAGAATTCCTTAACTTCATGGACTTCGTGACCGTCAATCCTGATGTTAAGTTTCTCGCTGTTCTCATTTCTACTACTTCTCATTACCTTCGTCTTTCTCCGATTTACTCTCAAACCATACTGTGTACTCATTAGACTGTTCATTCCGTTCAGCAGATCATTTAATTCTTCTTCACTTTCACTCAGAATAGCAATGTCATCAGCGAATCGTATCATTGATATCCTTTCACCTTGTATTTTAATTCCACTCCTGAACCTTTCTTTTATTTCCATCATTGCTTCCTCGATGTACAGATTGAAGAGTAGGGGCGAAAGGCTACAGCCTTGTCTTACACCCTTCTTAATACGAGCACTTCGTTCTTGATGGTCCACTCTTATTATTCCCTCTTGGTTGTTGTACATATTGTATATGACCCGTCTCTCCCTATAGTTTACCCCTACTTTTCTCAGAATCTCGAACAGCTTGCACCATTTTATATTGTTAAACACTTTTTCCAGGTCGACAAATCCTATGAACGTGTCTTGATTTTTCTTTAGCCTTGCTTCCATTATTAGCCAAACTGATCGTCACCTAGCGCATTCTCAATTTTCTTTTCCATTCTTCTGTATATTATTCTTGTTAGCAGCTTCGATGCATGAGCTGTTCAGCTGATTGTGCGATAATTCTCGCACTTGTCAGCTCTTGCCGTCTTCGGAATTGTGTGGATGATGCTTTTCCGAAAGTCAGATGGTATGTCACCAGACTCATATATTCTACACACCAACGTGAATAGTCGTTTTGTTGCCACTTCCCCTAATGATTTTAGAAATTCTGATGGAATGTTATCAATCCCTTCTGCTTTATTTAACTGTAAGTCCTCCAAAACTCTTTGAAATTCCGATTCTAATACTGGATCCCCAATCTCTTCTAAATCGACTCCTGTTTCTTCTTCTATCACATCAGACTAATCTTCACCCTCATAGACGCTTTCAATGTATTCTTTCCACCTATCTGCTCTGTCCTCTGCATTTAACAGTGGAATTCCCGTGGAACTCTTAATGTTACCACCGTTGCTTTTAATGTCACCAAAGGTTGTTTTGACTTTTCTGTATGCTGAGTCTGTCCTTCCGACAATCATATCTTTTTCGATGTCTTCACATTTTTCCTGCATCCATTTCGTCTTAGCTTCCCTGCACTTCCTATTTATTTCATTCCTCAGCAACTTGTATTTCTTTATTCCTGATTTTTCCGGAACATGTTTGCACTTCCTCCTTTCATCAATCAACTGAAGTGTTTCTTCTGTTAGCCATGGTTTCTTTGCAGTTACCTTCTTTGTACCTATGTTTTCCTTCCCAACTTATGTGATGGCCGTTTTTAGAGATGTCCATTCCTCTTCAACTGTGCTGCCTTCTACGCTGTTCCTTATTGCTGTATCTATAGCGTTAGAGAACTTCAAACGTATCTCGACATTCCTTAGAACTTCCGTATCCCACTTCTTTGCGTATTGATTCTTCCTGACTAATGTCTTGAACTTCAGCCTACTCTTCATCACTACTATATTGTGATCTGAGTCTATATCTGCTCCTGGGTACGCCTTACAATCCAGTATCTGATTTCGGAATCTCTGTCTGACCATGATGTAATCTAATTGAAATCTTCCCGTATCTCCCGGCCTTTTCCAAGTATACCTCCCCCTCTTGTGATTCTTGAACAGGGTATTCGCTATTACTAGCTGAAACTTGTTACAGAACTCAATTAGTCTTCCTCCTCTTTCATTTCTTGTCCCAAGCCCATATTCTCCTGTAACCTTTTCTTCTACTCCTTCCCCTACAACTGTATTCCAGTCGCCCATGACTATTAGATTTTCGTCCCCCTTTACATACTGTATTACTCTTTCAATATCCTCATACACTTTCTCTATCTGTTCATCTTCAGCTTGCGACATCGGCATGTATACCTGAACTATCGTTGTTGGTGTTGGTCTGCTGTCGATCCTGATTAGAACAACCTGGTCACTGAGCTGTTTACAGTAAAACACCCTCTGCCCTACCTTCCTATTCATAACGAATCCTACACCTGTTATACCATTTTCTGCTGCTGTTGATATTACCCGATACTCATCTGATCAGAAATCCTTGTCTTCCTTCCACTTATATTCACTGACCCCTACTATATCTAGATTGAGCCGTTGCATTTCCCTTTTCAGATTTTCTAGTTTCCCTACCACGTTCAAGCTTCTGACGTTCCACGGCCCGACTCATAGAACATTATCCTTTCGTTGACTACTCAATCTTTTTCTCATGGTAACCTCCCCCTTGGCAGTCCCCTCCCGGGGATCCGAATGGGGGACTATTACGGAATTTTTTGCCAATGGAGAGATCATCATGACACTTTTTCAACTACAGTGCACATGTCCTGTGGATACACGTTACGTGTCTTTAATGCAGTGGTTTCCATTGCCTTCTGCATCCTCATGTCGTTAATCATTGCTGATTCTTCCGCCTTTAGGGCTAATTTCCCACCCCTAGGACAAGAGAGTGCCCTGAACCTCTATCCGCTCCTCCGCCCTCTTTGACAAGGCCGTTGGCAGAATGAGGCTTACTTCTTATGCCGGCAGTCTTCGGCCGCCAATGCTGATTATTTATCAGAAAGTTTGCAGCGGCGGCGATCGAACCCGGGACCGAAGACGTTTTGATTATAAGTCAAAGACCCTACCCGTAGACCTCGGCTGCATCTCTTTAAAACCCAGAATACCATAATAACTACCAGCAACGGGAGGACAAACTTCAGGCAATAGTGTGCATGCTTTTCAAGACTGCACCACCCCTCAGAAAGGACAACATGCACTGATCATCCAGAATACTATCGATATAGACCCTTCCAGCTGATAGCAGCGTCACCTGGCGAGGAATGACTGGTGGTCAGACACAAGTACGATACATGTAGTATCAGTGAACGTGCTGTGCGTTTGTAGAATGGGGAAGGCGCGCTATCTACCTGAGTTTGACCAAGGGCAGATTGTGATGGCCGGTGACTCAGCACGAGCATTTCGGAAACTGCATGACTGGTCGAATGTTCGAGGAGTGCTGTGGTGAGTGGCTGCAACTGCTGGTGGACCCAAGGTGAAACCACGTCCAGATATCGTGGGGTTGGATGGCCAGTCCTCATAGAAGATGTCTTACAGCTTACGCTCGGCAGAGAAGCAAAGCAAGACGGGCAGCAACATGTGATGGAATTGACATCAGACTTTATTTCTGGGTAGAGTACAAGTGTGTCTGAATACACAGTGTACCGAAAACTTCTAAAGATGTGCTTCCGCAGCCGACGAATTATGCATATGCCAATGTTAACACCACAAAATCGGCAGCTGCAACTGAAATGTGCACTTGACCAACGGCGCTCGACGTTGACGCAGTGGCAGAACGTTGCAAGGTCTGATGAATCCCGATACCTTCCTAATCAAGCTGATGAAAGAGTGCGAATTATTCGTGTTCCAGGAGAACTGCTCCTTGAAACCTGTACTACTGGACGGAGACAAGATGGCGGCGGCTCTATTATTCTCTGGGGAATATTCACGTGGGAATCCACGGGTCCAGTGTAGCTCGTGCAAGGCGCCTTGACGGCCAAGGAGTATCGTAATCTGATTGCAGACTACGTACATTCCTTCATGACGATCATTTTTCCATAAGGCAGTGGCATTTTTCAAGAAGATAATGCGCCATGTCACAAAGCCAGGAGCGTGATGGAGTGGTTCGAGGATCACAGTGGCGATTTCCAGTTGATGTGCTGGCCCCAAAGCGTCAGATCTGAACCCTATCGTACACATCTCGGATATGGCGTCAGAGCTCATCGCCTCCCTTCCTGGAATTTGCGGGAATTTGGTGGCTTGTGTGTTCAGATCTGGTGCCAACTCCCTCCAGCGACCTGTCAAATTCTAATGAATTCTATACCACGACAGGTCGCCGTTCATATCCGTGCGAAAGATGGATATGCCATGCGTTTGATCGTTATAATATTCTGGCTGATCAGTGTAATCTACACTGTCCTTGATCTGCGACTGTGAAAAGACGTATGTACTCTTCACCAACACCAGAAGTATGTAAATAATCAACTCTATACCTGAAGATAGTGGCCTGAAGAAACGTATACTGGCAAAATAAACTAGCGACTGACGCAGAAATTGTTTTATTTCAATTTATCAAATCAGTCCTCAGAATGCTGTCTCTTACTGACGAGGTGTTCATGGAATAGTTAATTAAAGAAGATGTCTTCTTATTTGTTACAAAGCATTAGAGGAACGCAGAAAAAACACTCGTTCATCCTGGTTACTCATTTGCTAATGGTGATGGTAGGTGGGTCCGGCGCTAGCAAAGCGGTGGTAACTTTTGACGAGTGGCGAAGATTGATCACTCGTGAAAGCGTGCGAGACGCATTCCCTAAAGAGTCGAAGTGACGGAATGCGATCTTGGAAGATGTTCCAGACACCGTTTCACGGGCGTACATTAAGACGTACGGAAACGCTGACGGCCGCTTGCGTCCAGTTCCTTCAACGATTGTCGTTTCCGCCTTCCGACTGCCTCTGCTACTTGGCGCAACAATGCTCTTTCACGTTTAACTCTGACGCGGATCCGTAATTATATTTTTAAAAGACGTTTGGAAACATGGGTGTAGCATCTTTGACAATAATAAAAGAAATCATTTCTCAAGTATCTGACTACCATTTTTAAAGTATTCTCTAACAACTCCTAACAAATGTTCTACAGTGGTCCTGTACGCAACGGACAACTTACTTCGTCTTGCCGCTGTAGCTACGTGATCAGCAACGCAACATGCAGAGTGCAATGCATAATCATAATAATTGCAAGAACTACTGCCATATTTTTCTGTTCTAGGAACTGAATGATGAGGAGGAGTTTGGTAAACTAGTCGTAGACGGTGTAAAAAATGAAAGAGACAGGTAAAGGGTTTAATTTACAATATATTCGCAAAATAGATTATTTAAACACTGACAAGCTTTACACAGACCTTAATTGTTAGACAGTGTGTATATTCAATAAACACATCTCTGACCACAACAAATATTCGAATATTACGCGTAATCAACCAACAACTACGTGCAACAAAAAGGGCAAATTGCCAAAAATCCCAAATTAATACCAAAGTTTCCTCCGGCGCTATTAGCACAATCACGGCAGACTGCGACCTCTAATGTCGCACGGCTTCCATCCGCGGCAGGTTGCACCAGACCACCTCCGACTCCTCTTAACAATTGTTCGCCCGCTACCACTCTCGATAATAATATCTGAGACTAGAGTTTGTGTATGCACACCACAGCAGAATCATTGGTCAACTCTGTAAATGACTGCAAACGTCCAACTTTCAACTTGAGCAATCGATTTGACTTTCCGGTCTTTGCGGGTGCGCCCCTGTAAAAAGCGAATATTATTTGTTTCATTTGTATTGCACTGATTAAGCTCAAAAATTTGTCACAGGAAGTTGTCAGGAACAATACGAATTTTTCGGTGTATGAAGCGCTGACCGCTGCCGGCTGAACATTATGTGTACCCAGTTCAAGCACGCACAGGAAAAGGATTCTTTTGTGACGGAATTCCATTTAGCTTAAACTGCTCCTGTTTTAATATTAGCACTCCAAAACCCGGTTTGCTTATGACGTCCGTTTGTCCTCTTGCCCGGAATGTACTTAAAGCCGTAGGCAAACGGCGAGAATAAAAGTTTCACAGGGAAACGCGGTGCCCGTGTGTGTGTGTGTGTGTGTGTGTGTGTGTGTGTGTGTGTGTGTGCGTGAGAGGCTCTCGGAAAGCCAAGAAGTTAGCAGGAAATTAAAATGTTATATATGGTCTCAGAAACAACGTCATCCACTTTTTTTTATTATTTTTAGAAGCGCGTCTAGAGGAGCGAGAATATATCAAATGTAAAAACTCATTAGAAGTTTTTTCTCGCCAGACGCGGGCAGCTACGTGTGCCCTACCGCGGTCTTATCTGCGAGCTCGTTTTAATGAACTCTTGAAAAGGGCTGCGGCGGTCGGAATTCGCGGAAGGGTTGGCGCAGCCTGTGGCGGGTGTGCCCACGCCTCGCTTCCCTTCGCTCCAGAGGCGGCCTCCTTCCAGTGACCTCAGAGCATCACTCGTGCCGCTTCTCAAGCTCCTTCCTCAGCTGCGACACGAACGGGTACTCTGTGACGATATAGCAGCGCGCAGCCGTATGTACCATCCCTAGACTACTAGGCTGACCCTTTGATGCAAGTCCTACCGTTAGAAATCTTCCGAAATTTGGCACACAGATATGTCATTTTACAGCAATTTTCGAGTGAAAAACCTGTAACACTCGTGACTTCTTCGTGTATTGTGTGTGTGTGTGTGTGTGTGTGTGTGTGTGTGTGTGTGTGTGTGTGTGTGTGTCTGTGTGGGTGTGTGTACTTCTGCGGTTAATGGTGCATCGTACCTAGCGTACTGAAAACAGAAGTAGAGAAGGCGATTAAGGACATGAAGAGGAGAAATGCCATAAGAGATGACGACATAGCGCGTGAATTTGCTGAGAGAAATTTCATAAACAAAATTTTCGAAATTGGGGAATGGTCGAAGGACTTTCTGAATTTCACAATGGTTGCTCTTGAGAATAAACAGCAAGCCAAGAAATGTCGGATTTCAGAACAATCAGTTTAATCTCACACATGGCTCCCCCTGCTAGTCCTGCTGGTCTGGGGGCTAGAGTGGGCCCGAGGTACCCCTGCCTGTCGTAAGAGGCGACTAAAAGGAGTCTATAACTTTTCAGACCTATAAGTTCAGGTCCCATTTTATGGTTTGTCCTACTACTTTCCAAATTCCACAAAAGTGCAGGCTATACAGGGAAGGACACCTTACGTGGTGCAAGAGTTATCCATACTGGCCTTAGCTCCGATCTCCTGAACCTCTTGTCATGGCTTTGCATCTCCATCTGCAATTCAACTGCTGGGAGAGAACACCTTCTGGGGTATATCATCTTCTTCCGTTGTCTCCTGTCCTATTTCACCCCCATAACAATATTGGATTTCTCGGTGCCCAATATCATGCAAGGTAGCCAGTCCGCTGTGGTGTGGCCGTCATGTATCCATTTCGTGGTTGCACCCTGACAACACAGGGGTCGAACTGCTGATGCCTGAGCTGTAAATTCCCCAAGTATGCCAAGGAGAAGATGCCTGACTTCCTGGGGCATCAATATTCCCGGCAACGGCCATCATGCCATTTGGCCTTTGCTGTGGCTCAGTGGCGCCTGTGGGGAGAGCCCCTCATCAGATTGGGCGGCATCAGTGCGGATGACAGGCAATGAAGAGGACTGTCATTTCTTGCTGGTGATCGTACAGCGCCAGCAGTCTTTAAGAAGGGCAAGATCGAATACAATGCTGACAGATAAGACCGTAAATCGTTTCCATCCCTCACTACATCATGGGAAGAATGTAGGGCTGCAGAAAACAGAGAGCAGTATTTGCCTTGTTATTTAGACTGTAGCAGGATCGGACGGGGACTCCTTTTTACCTATGAAGCCTCAAATTTTTGTTGAACATCTTGAGGAGTTTGGGGAAGTGACAGCGCTGTCTAAGATGAGAAGCGGTGCAGTCTTGATTCAGACAGCATCCCCAGCCCTATATAGGGCGTTACTCTCTTGTGACTGGCTAGATGATATTCCTGTTTCCATAACTCCCCATAAAAGCCTTGACATGGTCCATGGGATTATTTTCCATTGGGACCTCCTCTTGAGGTCTCACGACGCGCTTAGCGCCATTCTAGAACTGCGGGGTGTCTGCGGCGTTTACAGGGGACCCAAAGACAACAGAGTTCCTACCAGTACCTTCATCTTGGCCTTTGAGGGTGATTCATTGCCTGAAAAGGTCAGGGTGATGGTTTACCGTTGTGACGTTAAACCATATGTCTCTCCTCCTATGAGGTGCTTAAAGTGCTGGAAATGTGGGCTCAAATCTTCCCACTGCAGTTCCAACGCCATATCATAAGAGTGCAGACGATCACTGCATCCAGATACTCCCTGTGCCCCTCCTCCCACTTGTATCAACTGCCCAGAGCAGCACTCCTGTCCTCGCCAGTCTGCATAGTAGCTGTCCGTTGTCGCCTAGCGGTTCTAGGCGCTTCAGTAAGGAACCGCGCTGCTGCTTCAATCGCAGGTTCGAATGCTCCCTGAGGCATACCTGTGTGTGATGTCCTTAGGTTAGTTACGTATAAGTTGTTCTAGGGCTAGGGGACTGGTGATCTCAGATGTTAAGTCCCATAGTGCATGGAGGCTTTTGAACCATTTGAACTGCACAGTACTCCAAAAGGAGCGGAAAATCATGGAGTACAAGACCCTGGACCAGTTCACTTATCCCCCTTAAACATCCCAACAACCACCACCACCACCAAAACCAGTGACTTATCATGAGGCTAAACGTAAATTTGAACGATTGCACCTCATTCGGTTGAAGTCCATATATGGTGCAGCTACATTACCATTGCCATCACAAGTACCAGTCGTACGACACTCTGTGCCACGAACAGTGGGCCCTCTGGGCTCCAGAATATATTGCTCCCTTGGTGGTAGGGAATAAGTCTCCTAAGTACCTAATTTGGGAGCAAAGTCCCCTCCCCCCAAATGAGGGGGGCAATGGTCCTGTCCCCCCAACCTTAGAAGCAACCGCCTCCTCCAGGTCCTCTCGTGTGGAAAAGGTGCCTTGGGACCCTCTCTCCCAAATTTTGCACTAATTCCACAGTGGAGCCAAAAGCTGCTAGACAATGGGCTTCACGGTCGTCCTCCATGCCTGGCGCTATTTCAGAGAAGTCCTCCCAGCAGGCCCCTAAAGGAAAGCGAGAGGGCAAATAAACAAAGAAGTCTGCTAAGAAAAAGGACCCTCTAGTGGCCCCAGCACCACCATTCCCTACCAGTTATGCAACTGCAGGTGAGTGGGAGATTTCAGCGCCCCCTGAGGACTTGGATTTTACTGATGCCTCATCCACAATAGGAATGGAAACAGATTTTTAGTTATTGGCAGCAGGAGACCCTGAGGAGTAACCTGCGTCCTTGCATGCTTCACACCTTCCAAGTCTCAAGATACCTTCATCGTCTAGTGGAATTGCTCCGGTGTTTTCCACCACCTGGCTGAGCTATGGCAACCGTTAAGCTTTACACCTGCTTTCTGCATATCCCTCCAGGAAACCTGGTTTCCAGCAATGCAGATCCTGCCCTTCTTGGCTATAGGTGATATTACAAAAACTGTAGCGACTGTAATATAGTGTCAGGTGGGGTTTGTGTCTATGCCCTGAGCTCAGTATGCAGTGAACCTGTGCCCCTTTAAAGATCTCTTGAAACTCTGGCTGTCACGATATGGGCAACGCTGGAAATAAGACTGCAATGTATATCTTCCTCCAGATGGTGCAGTACCCCTCAACCCATTGGCTACACTGTTTCAACTCTCTAAACCTTTTACCCACCTTTTGGGGGATTCTGACACCCAAAACCCTTGTGGGGTGGCACTGTGGTTACTGGGCGGAGATTTCGAAACTTTCCTGTCAAAACTCGACCTCTGCCTCTTAAATACAAAGGCAACTACACATTTCAGTGTGGCTCCTGCCACTTACTCGGCCATTGATTTATCCCTCTGCAGCCCAGGACTTCTCCCATCTGTCCACTGGAGAGCCAACGATGACTTGTATGATAGTGACCACTTTCCCATCTTCCTGTCACTTCTTCAGCGCCATTCCCTGGACGTCTACAAAGACGGGCTTTAAACATGGCAGACTGGGAAGCTATGAGCTCTGCCGTCACCGTTAAAACTCCTCCACATGGTACCAACAATGTGGTAGTTCAGCGGGTAACTAGAACGATCGTTTCTGTGGCGGAAAACAGGATCTTGTGTCCTTTAGGATGCTCCTAGTGAAGGTCGGTACCTTGGTGGTCGCTGGAAATCGCTGAGGCCATTAAAGAACGTCGACGAGATCTACAGCGACATAAGTAACACCCTTCCCTAGAGTACCTAATAGCTTATAAATGGTTCCGTACCCGCGTTCGAAAGCTTATAAGAAGATGGAAACAGGCGTGTTGGGAGAGGTGCATCTCGACCACTGGGTGTGATATGTCCCTTCCCAAGTCTTAACGAAGATCATACATGTTTCTCGGTGCCAGACCCCGGCAGGTGTTCCTGGTAATAACATCAATGGCATGTTATCTACCGACGCAAACGCAGTTGTACTATGCTCAAGCCTCCCTGTCAGAGAATTATCTCATAGCATTCCGCACTCTCAAACGGTAGATGGAAAGCAAAGCCCTCTCTTTCACTGAACGTCACAATGAACAGTGTAATGCTCGATTTACAGAGTGGGAGCTCCTCAGCGTCCTTGCATATTGCACCAACACAGCTCCTGGCTCAGAGCGGATCCACAGTCAGGAGTTCAAACATCTCTCGTCCGACTACAAGCGACATCTCGTCTTATTCAACCGGATCTGGTGAGATGGTATTATTCCATCGCAATGGCAGGAGAGCGCCATCGTTCCAGTGTTGAAACCAGGTAAAAACCTGTTTGATGTGGATAGCTATCGGCCCATAAGCCTCACCAACGTTCTTTTTAAACAGTTAGGACCAATGGTAAGTCAGCGGTTGTGGTGGATCATGGAGGCACGTGGCCCACTGGCTCCATGTCAGGGCTGTTTCCGCCAGGGTTGCTCTACCATTGATAAATCTAGTTACCCTTGAGTCTGATATCCGAACAGCCTTTTCCAGACGCCAACACACGTTTGCTGTCCTTTTTGACTTATGGAAAGCTTACGACATGACCTAACGACATCATATCCTTGCCACATTGAGTGGGGTCTCTGGGACCCACTCTCTATTTTTATCCAAAATTTCCTATCTCTCCGTACTTTTCGTGTCCAAGTTGGTGCCTCTCATGGTTCCCTCCATATCCAGGAGAATGGGCTCCCACAGGGCTCTGTATTGAGTGTATATTTTTAGTAGCCAATAACAATCTAGCCGCAGCTGTCGAGGCGTTGGTCGCACCTTCCCTGTATGGAGATGACGTCTCCATTTCGTACTGCTCCTCCAGTACTGACGCTGCCGAGCGGCGCCTACAGGAAGGCATCCACAAGGTGCAGTCATGGGCTATAGCCCACGGCTTCGAGTTTTCAGCCACGAAGTCATGTGGCAGGAGTTGTACCGTTCATCCGGAACCAGACCTTTACCTTAATAACGATCCACTCGCTGCAGTGTACACATATAAATTCTTAGGACTGGTTTTCGACGCCAGATTAACTTCGCTTCCTCATCTCTTCCGCTGAAGCGGGTACTGGAAGTACTTTAGTGTCCTCCACTGCCAGAGCAACACCAACTAGGATGCAAATCGCTCTACACTACTGCAGTTCTACAGAGCCCTTTTCAATGCCGCCTTCACTATGGGAGTCTGATTTATGGTTTGGCGGCGCCCTCAGCGTTGAGTTTACTCAACCCAGTGCACCATCGTGGCGTTCGACTGGCAACAGCAGCTGTTAGGACGAGTCCATTGACGAGCGTCATGGTGGAGTCTGGAGTCCCTTCATTGAAGGTCATGCGTACACAACTGCTCGCCAGTTATGTTTCACACGTTCATGGTTCTCCTGAGCGTCCTAATTACTGTCTCCTTATCCCATCCACGGCAGTTCATCTCTAGCACTGGAGGCCCAGGTCAGGGCTTAAGATGGCAATTCCAGTCCGATCTCTTCTGTCTGATGTGGAGTCACTGCCATTACCACCTATACTCCATTCACATACACCTCCATGTTGTACATCTAGGCCGACGCTTCGCGTGGACCTTTCACATGATCGTAAGGACTCAGTTAACCCAGCAGCTCTCAGCTGACACTTCCTCTCGATTCTTGAGATGTACTGGGACTATGAAGTGGTTTACACTGACGGTTCAGTGACTCATGGTCACATTGACTTCGCGTACGTTCATGGAGGACATATTGAACAGCACTCCTTGCCAGATGGCTGCAGTGTTTTCACGGTAGAGCTAACTGGCATTTCTCATGCTCTTGAGCGCATCTGCTCATGACCTGGCGAGTCATTTCTTCTCTGTACTGACTCCTTGAGCAGCCTACAAGCTATGAACTAGTGCTCCCACCCACCATCCTTTGGCAGCGACCATCCAGGAGTCCATACATGCCCTGGAACGGTAAAGTCGTTTTGTGGTTTTGTGTGGACCCCAGGCCACGTCGGAATCCCAGAAAATGAACTTTCTGACAGGCTGACGAAACAGGCTATATGGAAATCGCTTTTGGAGATCGACATCCCTGTAACTGACCTGCGATCATTATTAAGCCACAAGGTTTTTCAGCTTTGGGAGACGAAATGGCACAATCTCATTACGCGCAACAAACTGCGTGCTCTTCATGAGGCTACGAATGTGTGGAAGACCTCCATGTGGGCCTCTCGGAGGGACACTGTGCTTCTCTGCAGGCTCCGCATTGGCCTTATGTGGCTAAAACATAGCTACCTCCTCCGTCGTGAGGCTGTGGCTCACATATGACTGCCGTCCACATCCTGCTGGACTGCCCAGTTTTAGCCGCTATGCGGCGGCCTTTTAACTTTCCCAGCACCCTACCTTCCCTGTTGGACGACAATCCCTCTACAGCCGATTTCGTTATACGCTTTATTCGTGAGGGGTGTTTTTATGGTACCATCTATGTGGTGGGGGGAGGGGCATTTAGCCTTCTGAGGTTACTACCCTCCCTCCACGTAACGCTATAGCCCATTCTTTGTATTTGTTTGTCTTGGTGGTTGTCTTTTCCCTGAATGTGTTCATCTCGCCTTTCCTTCTCGGGGTGAACATTTTAATGTGTTGAAAAGTGGCTGGCTCCATTGTGATCAGGCAGCCCAGACCATATGCTCTGTTTTTCCTTGTGGCGTATGTGTCCCCGTTTTTTGTTCTTTTTGGACCTTGAGACTTGCTTGCGTCAGGAAAAAGGGACTGATGACCTTGTAATTTGGTCCCTTTTACCACAAATCTACCAACCAATCATACATAGCGAAGATTATTGCAACAATACTCAACAGAGGGCTGGAACACAAAACTGAAGAAGTGCTAGGAGAGGACCAGTTTGGATATAGGAAGGGAAAAGGAACCACAGGCACCATCGGCACAGTGAGGATATTGTTGGAGAGAGTTTTGGCAGCTAACGAAGAAGTTTGTGTTTCCTTTATAGTGTGGTAGAAAGTCTTTGAGAGAGACAACTGTATAAAATTCATGAACATCCTTAAGGAGACAGAAATAAATTGGAGGGACCAGAGACTAATGCTCAACTTGTACCTAGAACAATAGTAAAGGTGCGACTGGACTATGGAGAAATAAGCAGCTTGGCAATAGCAACAGGCGTCAGGCAAGGGTGTTGTGTATCACTGAGTCTCTTCAAACTGTATGAGGTATTGCTGGCGAGTGAAGTATGAACTGTGGATGAAGGTATTACATGCATTGATCAAAAATGATAGTGCACTGAGAATGTCTAGTTTCCAGGTGAAATCTAGATCTGCCAATAAAATTTCAAAAGGGCGACTGATAGCTCAAATCTATTATTTACTAGTCAATATAACAGTCGCTGCATGTAACAGCCTTCTGAATGGAAGGTAACCTAAGGAAAACAGTACCCAGAAAGTTTAGAAACGTGGTGCTGGAGGAGAATGGAGAAGATCAAATGGACTGATCGGGTGAAGAAAAAGATAAAATTAAGGGAAATGTAGTACAAGGAAAAAGAAGAATCCAACTTTTGAATGACATGAAGGATGGAAAAAGGACAGCAAACTGCAGGAAGACGCTGAAGACAGGGAACATTGGCATCAGAAATTCTCCGAACGGAGACACAGACGTGCCACAAGACGGAATACTACATATTAATAATAAAAATATCGCATAAGGCTACAAAACCATATTCACTACCATTTCTGTAGGCGTAAAATAAATTAGGAGATGTTCGGTGTGAACCACCTCAGTCTTTTAATTTTACACATATTTCAGGGCTTTAATGGAATGTCTTTTCACTGTAACAAAATTTATACTTTCGTGGGTTCGCTTGGAGAAACACCTTTAGTATGGTACTTTATTATTAACACAAAACTGATAACTGTCTTAACTGCGTAAATTTCGTTACTTTAGCAAAAGACTGCCGTGTAGCGACAACCACAAGAATGTCTTAATGTCGATACGACTCACTGCAAAATGAGTCATGTTAACTTGACTTAAGTATGTTTACTCAAGAATTAATTTATTTTCCCTTACGCCATTTAATATTGGAGTAATCTGAATAAGAATCTGCAGTCTTGCAAATGGCGGCCAACATCACAATTTACAGCTCGCGCTGTACTGCACGTTATTAGTATCTGAAAAAACGTAGAATTAAATTCACAAATATAAGGATGCTAGAGCTACTGAGATAAGTGGTTTTGGTTATAGTACTTCATATTTTACAAGATACATACGTGTGCATTCATTGCTTTCTCATATGAAGGTTCGACAAAAATAAAATAATTTTGAAAGTCCATTTCCATTGTTTCATTTCTCTCCAAACACAGATAATCCTGCAATGTCGATACTGCTTTTCGCCTACATGACAGTGAGATAATTAATACATTTGCGTATTCTTGTACACACAGAACAACAGTTGGTTTAAACATGTCATGCCAAACATAAGTAAAATTTCTCGTTCCCAGAGGACCAATGCACGCTGTATGTAAGGTATATTATATAATTGTGAGAAAAAGATTTTCGATTTATGATTTTATCAAACGATTAAATTAAAAACGAAAAGAATTGAGATCAATAATATCATCATCACGATTTATTATTATCAGTACGAAAAAGTACATTCCCCTTCAAAAAAAGATAGCAAAACCATTTAGATTCACAACTATCAAGAAATATTAACGTCAGTTACAAATAATATAAATTAACTGTAAGCAATCAAGTTTCTTGGACAACAGCAAGACAGAGGAAGCCTTGTTGTTGTTGTTGTTGTTGTTGTTGTTGTTGTGGTCTTCAGTCCTGAGACTGATTTGATTCAGGTCTCCATGCTACTCTATCCTTTGCCAGCTTTTTCATCTCCCACTACGTACTGCAGCCTACATCCTTCTAAATCTGCTTAGTGTATTCATCTCTTGGTCTCCCTCTACGATTTTTACCCTCCACGCTGCCCTCCAATACTAAATTGGTGGTCCCTTGATGTCTCAGAACATGTCCTACCAACCGATCACTTCTTCTAGTCAAGTTGTGCAACAGACTCCTCTTCTCCCCAATTCCATTCAGTACCTCCTCATTAGTTATGTGATCTATCCATCTAATCTTCAGCATTCTTTTGTAGCACCATATTTCAAAAGTTTCAGTTCTCTTGTTGTCCAAACTTATTATCGTCCATGTTTCATTCCGTACATGGCTACACTCCACACAAATACACTCCTGGAAATTGAAATAAGAATACCGTGAATTCATTGTCCCAGGAAGGGGAAACTTTATTGACACATTCCTGGGGTCAGATACATCACATGATCACACTGACAGAACCACAGGCACATAGACACAGGCAACAGAGCATGCACAATGTCGGCAGTAGTACAGTGTATATCCACCTTTCGCAGCAATGCAGGCTGCTATTCTCCCATGGAGACGATCGTAGAGATGCTGGATGTAGTCCTGTGGAACGGCTTGCCATGCCATTTCCACCTGGCGCCTCAGTTGGACCAGCGTTCGTGCTGGACGTGCAGACCGCATGAGACGACGCTTCATCCAGTCCCAAACATGCTCAATGGGGGACAGATCCGGAGATCTTGCTGGCCAGGGTGGTTGACTTACACCTTCTAGAGCACGTTGGGTGGGACGGGATACATGCGGACGTGCATTGTCCTGTTCGAACAGCAAGTTCCCTTGCCGGTCTAGGAATGGTAGAACGATGGGTTCGATGACGGTTTGGATGTACCGTGCACTATTCAGTGTCCCCTCGACGATCACCAGAGGTGTACGGCCAGTGTAGGAGATCGCTCCCCACACCATGATGCCGGGTGTTGGCCCTGGCCCTGTATGCCTCGGTCGTATGCAGTTCTGATTGTGGCGCTCACCTGCACGGCGCCAAACACGCATACGACCATCATTGGCACCAAGGCAGAAGCGACTCTCATCGCTGAAGACGACACGTCTCCATTCGTCCCCCCATTAACGCCTGTCGCGACACCACTGGAGGCGGGCTGCACGATGTTGGGGTGTGAGCGGAAGACGGCCTAACGGTGTGCGGGACCGTAGCCCAGCTTCATGGAGACGGTTGCGAATGGTGCTTGCCGATACCCCAGGAGCAACAGTGTCCCTAATTTGCTGGGAAGTGTCGGTGCGGTCCCCTACGGCACTGCGTAGGATCCTACGGTCTTGGCGGGCATCCGTGCGTCGCTGCGGTCCGGTCCCAGGTCGACGGGCACGTGCACCTTCCGCCGACCACTGGCGACAACATCGATGTACTGTGGAGACCTCACGCCCCACGTGTTGTGCAATTCGGCGGTACGTCCACCCGGCCTCCCGCATGCCTACTATACGCCCTCGCTCAAAGTCCGTCAACTGCACATACGGTTCACGTCCACGCTGTCGCGGCATGCTACCAGTGTTAAAGCTTGCGATGGAGCTCCGTATGCCACGGCAAACTGGCTGACTCTGACGGCGGCGGTGCACAAATGCTGCGCAGCTAGCGCCATTCGACGGCCAACACCGCGGTTCCTGGTGTGTCCGCTGTGCCGTGCGTGTGATCGTTGCTTGTACAGCCCTCTCGCAGTGTCAGGAGCAAGTGTGGTGGGTCTGACACACCGGTGTCAATGTGTCCTTTTTTCCATTTCCAGGAGTGTATCTTCAGAAACGAGCTCCTGACACTTCAATCCTTACTTGAAGTTAACAAATTTCTCTTCTTCAGAAACGCTTTCCTTGCCATTACCAGTCTACATTTTATATCGTCTCTACTTCGACCATCATCAGTTGTTTTGCTCCCCAAATAGCAAAACTCCTTTACTACTTTAAGTGTCTCATTCCCCAATCTAATTCCCTCAGCATCACCCGACTTAATTCGACTACATTCCATTATCCTCGTTTTGCTTTTGTTGATGTTCATCTTATATCCTCCTTTCAAGACACTGTCCATTCCACTGAACTGTTCTTCCAAGCTCTTTGCTGTCTCTCACAGAATTACAATGTCATCGACGAACCTTAAAGTTTTTATTTCTTCTCCATGGATTTTAATATCTACTCCGAATTTTTATTTTGTTGCTTTTACTGCTTGCTGAATATGCAGAGGAAGCCTTTAAGCAACATAATCGTGAGAAACGTAGTTGAACTGTCATAAAGACAGTTGATTCGTACTGTACTGTTTACTGACAGTGATTCTATACTATTCGTCATTAATGCTTACTGCACATGTGTGTAGATTTTACACATTTCTCAATATCTAGTAACTTTCAATACAGCTAAGAAAGCCACATTTCTTCGTCAACAATTTACTAAGTTTTTTAAAGAATTTTTGTTCAGAATAGACATCTATTAATCGTACCTGCTCACATGTCCAGATAATGGTGTAATTTTGAGCTTTAGAACGTTTGCTAGAAAGAAAGAGCATATAACTGTAAATATAATTTCACTGACTTATGATCTAGCTACTTGCAGACGTAAGAAAAGGCATGTAATAATATATGTGGACAAAAGTGAGAATTCTATTAGAGATAAATGGGAATGTTGAAAGACTACAATTTTGAAATTGAGCTAATAATTTTTATGCAACTGTGGTTGTTTTCTATGATTAATGATATCAGAGTGGCTGTGTATTATGTATGTTAATAATCATAGGAATAGTATATCCTCCTTAATCACGCACAAAAAAGAATGACCACAGTAACACAAAAATCGATACGTTGCGCTGTGTCCAGGTTAGTTACCACTGAAGTCAGGAATTGCGCGAGCAAATTCTAGCTCGCCAAACAAGTCCTTCGTTTGGTTTCCTAAAACCGATCAAAACAGAGATACAAAAATAGGACACGGTGTGGTAGTAACGATCGAACCCGAACCAAAGACTCGTGTACTATGATCTACGATAAAAGAACAACTAATTGCATCTGACGGCAGCTTGAGTTTGCACGCACCAGTGTGAGTGGAACTTGCTATTGTTGTTCTGATTTATACGATGTATTTCAGAAAGTATCATCTGATTTCACAATAATATTTTATACACGAAAGAAGATAGAAACTTGAGGTGAAGTTCAACTTACGCATAGAAATTAACAATTTACAATGGCTGTAGTTGGCGAGTATTGTGGTTGGCGGTGGCGTCTTTTCAGTGCCCATACTTTTCTCGCTTGCTCGTTCGTTACCTAATGTTTGTAAAGCCGATACAGCCAAAATCCAGGAAAAAAGTGCCTTAAGTTCGTTTCAGCAGATGCGATTAAGCTACAATCATGCTACGTGTTCTTACTAACAATGAGCTGTCTCAGCGACGTCGTAAGGACGTATGGATCTCGCATTACAACATTTGGTTTCGAGGCAGCCTGATATCGCGCCATGCGACATTTTCTCTGTTTTGATTTGCGAAATGCTCCGTCTACGTTCCTTCTCTTCCAAAAATTTTGCGTGACGTTCGACGTGTGGCCGAGCAGTTCTAGGCTCTTCAGTCTGCAACCGCGCGACCGCTACGGTCACAGGTTCGAATGCTGCCTCGGGCACGGATGTGTGTTATGTCCTTAGATTAGTTAAGTTTAAGTAGTTCTAAGTTCTAGGGGACTGATAACCTCAGAAGTTAAGTCCCATAGTGTTCAGAGCCATTTAAACCATTTTTTGACGTTTGACTCCGCGTAACAACTGCAGTGAATACAGTATTTCACAGAATTATGGATCGAGTAGCGTCTGTTCTCTGACTGCCGCGTGTCCAGTGGAAAGCAGTTTAACAAGTGCGAAAAGTAATTGGACATTCTGATCCTGAAAGCAATTGTAGAAAGTAACCCATAGTTGTAATATGTATATCAACAATCGGAATGTTAATTTAAAACTAAGAACTTCGTAATCCTATGGGTAAGTTGAAGTTGACTGACTTCATTCATATACAAATCCAGCGGAAAAATGCTGCTATCGGAGCACAGAAGAGTTGAACTTCCTCCTGATTAAAAGACTGACGGAAAAATGGGGTACCAGCTGCCACAATGTACCTTCTACATCACCTTCAAAAATGTTCCCAAAAAATTTTGGCATGTGAACATTTTCGCGCTCTTCTTGACATGCAACTCTCATTTCACTTCCATAAGCTCCCGTGAATGTAAGTCATTCACACCCACTAGTTCAACGTTATTAGTCACTCATACCTACCAATCCTAGTTTCCCATTCCCACTCACTCAGCCCATATCGTTGTTGTCATTTCTTTGTGTCTCTCTGTCATTATCTCCTGTGTAATAAGCACAGTCCCCTTTGCTCTGTCCTACAACTGCAGTAACTGTCACTGTCTCCTCTCTCTCTCTCTCTCTCTCTCTCTCTCTCTCTTTGCTAGTGCTCACGCATTCCTTCCCACTTCTGCTGTCTCTCCTCACTGTCAGTGTTTTTTCCTCGTTATCACTGTCAAAGAAAATCTCCCATTATCACCGGCTCTCACTCGTTTCCACTTTCTCCATCTCTGTATTCTTCCCCCACTAGCACTGTCTCCTTCACTTTTATCCAGTACTGTTCTCTTTCTGTCAATTATATTCCACTGGCACCGTGTCCTTCTCTTTCTCTCACATTCCCACATTCTTTCGCTCTTTATTTACCGCAGCCTACCACCTTCCGGTATTTACATCATTCCTGTATTTTACTCACAGCCTCTGTCTGCTTCTCCCTCAGCAAAAAAAGCGTGAATATATTCTCATGCTAAAATTTGTGGGAACGTTTTTAAAGCTACTGAGCAAGATAGAATGTGTCAGTTGGAACGCCACTTTACTGTCAGAGTCTTTTGAAGAGGAGAGTTTTTCCTTTGGTTTCCTTGTTTTCTCTGCCACAGCAGGGCATATCACTCATATGACAAGGAATTTATGCGACAGTAAAATTTTGATAGTTTACTAACCTAAAACTAATAGTACACGTCATACCGGATTTTACATGGACAAAAGTCTTAGTTGTGCTTCAGCATCGCAAAATATGGTCCCCAGAACCTTTGTGATGATACCGTAGATACTTTATAGCATGTTTCTGCGTGATACGTCACTTTACAAACGACGTTTTCGTTTCACACCAGATTTCACGTGTACGAATAGGGTAGCTTTGGACATTTGTATTTCGGAAATGGCCTGTACAGATTTAGCTTAAATTGTCTGTTCAAAGTAAAATAACTGTTACTGTTTGTGAATAGTTGCATTGCTCCTCAAGTATAATTTGGAGAGGTTCAAGTGGTGTCCCGCAGAACTGCAATGGCAATAAAAACGCTACCCGCCGTCTGCAGCGACGAAAGCGACTGGCTAAAGCTTGGTGCCGCCCCGCCACTGTCTTTTCAGAGTGGTAATGAGAATTGTGTAGCCCCCGAATCTCTTCCTCTCGGGTCGCAATGCAGCGCTTCTCTTGCTTCTTCATCCTGTTAAACGGCTAAACTGGGTCTCCCGCTGGCGGAAAAAACACAGCAGCTCGCTCTGTTTGCCGCTCCTCTGCACCTTGTTCGTCGAGTCTCTCTCCCTCTCTCCCCCTCCCTCTACTCTCTCTCTCGTCTCATTTATTCGGCGTCTGCTCCGCCCTGTAAGCGAGTGACGGATTGCCTTTAATATTGCCTCACTTGCCCGAGAGGGATATACGCTGGAGTAGGTGTTGTTAGAGCCTTTTCAAGCTTCACTGGAATGCAAATACAGGGATCAGTCAAAACAATTAAGGATTAGTTGGTCTGGTTTTTATTTATTTCTAGCGTACTTCGTCCTACAGCCGGTGGTGAAACATGGCTTCAGTGCCGGAAAGGATACAACTTTTAGCAAAACTGTTAATTTGCTAACTTCTTCGTTTTCGACATTAATTCAAAGACATGATCTGCCACGAATAAGTTTTTTACTACATGACTTTATTCAAACTGTAGTTTGTCGCATAGGATTAATTCCAAGTGCTTGTATGCAATGGATAAATTATTAGCGTTTTAGACAGTCACTAGCGAAACTATGAAAGGTAATAGAAATTGTGAAATGTTGAAAAGAAAAAATTACAGTTAATGACTGCGGTTGAATAATTCCTGTTGACAGTCGAAACCGATTGTTACTCTGTTCACCTGACGATCGTCGTATGGAATATGTAGGTCTTGTATTTTAAAGCAATTGTATTAATTCTTTAGTTGACCATTTGTTGTCTGATAAGTCAAATCGAAAGAGATAATCTTTTAGTTTAGTGACACGCATCGTTTATTATGAAAGCCCATAACGGTATCGGTCTGAGGAAAGAGTTTATCTTTACAGATGAATATAACATTACACCTCTCAGATGGACGGTGAAGCCATCCTAGAAAGCTGTGCGTCACTGTTAGTGACCCGTCGCAAGGTAGAAGGCCTAGATTGCGTGACAATATATTAAAAGACGGGGACACTACTGGTGGGTGTTCGACAACGAGAGTTGTGCATATGTGCCATATCGTTCTGAGAACGACTGCATATTCTGATATGTTAACGGCTCGTACTTTACGCATTGCAACTGGAAGTGAGAAAGGAAGATAAGACTTTAACGCCTTGTGAACACGAAGAACATTAGAGAGGTAGCACAAACTTGGACTGTGAAAGCATGGAGAAATAAATCACTGTTGCCCTTTTGAAAGGAATCATCGTGGTATCTGGCTGGAGCGTTTTAGGAAAATAACGGAAAACCTAAGCCCGAGTGGCGGGCAGTAATTGTAACCGGCATTCTCTCGAATGCGAGTCCGACGTTCTAATCACACCGCCAACTTGTTCGCTCAGCACAACTAGGCCTGCCGAAGCGGGATTTCTTTTGTTAACGAGATCTGGCATGTATAAGATTAAAACACAATAAATGACACATTTGTTACAACGGAGAGTGAGGGTAAGTGCTTAAAAAGGTTGTTGTTGTTGTTGTTGTGGTCTTCAGTCCTTAGACTGGTTTGATGCAGCTCTCCATGCTACTCTATTCTGTGCAAGCTTCCTCACCTCGCAGTACCTACTGCAACCTACATCCTTCTGAATCTGCTTAGTGTATTCATCTCTTCGTCTCCCTCTACGATTTTTACCCTCCGCGCTGGCCGGCCGCGGTGGTCTCGCGGTTCTAGGCGCGCAGTCCGGAACCGTGCGACTGCTACGGTCGCAGGTTTGAATCCTGCCTCGGGCATGGATGTGTGTGATGTCCTTAGTTTTAAGTAGTCCTTAGGTTTAAGTAGTCCTAAGTTCTAGGGGACTAATGACCACAGCAGTGGAGTCCCATAGTGCTCAGAGCCATTTGAACCATTCTGAACCCTCCACACTGCCCTCCAATACTAAATTGGTGATCCCTTGATGCCTCACAACATGTCCTACCAACCGATCCCTTCTTCTGGTCATGTTGTGCCACAAACATCTCTTCTATTCAATACTTCCTCATTAGTTATGTGATCTACCCATCTAATCTTCATCATTCTTCTGTAGCATCACATTTCGAAAGCTTCTAATCTCTTGTCCAAACTATTTATCGTCCATGTTTCACTTCCATACATGGCTACACTCCATACAAATACTTTCAGAAACGACTTCCTGACACTTAAATCTCTACTCGATGTTAACAAATTTCTCTTCTTCAGAAACGCTTTCCTTGCCATTGCCAGTCTACATTTTATATCCTCCCTACTTCGACCATCATCAGTTGTTTTGCTCCCCAAATAGCAAAAATCCTTTACTACTTTAAGTGTCTCATTTCCCAATCTAATTCCCTCAGCATCACTCGACTTAATTCGACTACATTCCATTATCCTCGTTTTGCTTTTGTTGATGTTCATCTTATATCCTCCTCACTGTCCATTCCGTTCAACTGCTCTTCCAAGCTTAACAAGGTATCACTCATGAATATTATATAGAATTTACTAATGCAGTCTTCCATGGTGCGTGTAGCATGCTGGAGAGAACGCAAGCAAATGTAAAGTTGCCGGCCCCTCAGAGGTTATGCAACTCTGTGGCACTGTCTTTCACAGCCTGTCCGTCATTACAGGACTGTGCAATTCCTGTTCGTTCACGAAGGTCAGTTTTTACATATTCTGACATACGAAATATGCACAGCAGCAGTCGGTGGTCATTTTCATTAAGCGTTATTACTAAGCAGCATCAGAGTCGTCATTATCTTTATCATCAGCATTATCTTTGCGCTTATGTCAGTTTTATTTCATAAAAGATTTGCCTTCTCAGCTGCTTGCACTAATGCATTACTTGGAATACTATGCTTGATGTTTAAATTTCACAGCTGGTGTTACGAGACCCAGACAGTCCATTATCATTGACATAAACAGACAAACTATTAACAACAACTTTTAAACTGTGATCGAAACCTCCTTATATACCGTCCACTTCGGGGACCTTAATTGGTCGTCCAAAACTGACAAAAATTGGAAGGTAAAAGTGAGATACGATAAACTCAGTGCTGTGAACTAAGGACATACTTGAAGCGAATAGGTGAAGAGCTTCTTGGAAACGAATACATCTTTCTACCAGGTTGTTAGTTTATGTGAATACTTTATTGTGTGCTACTAGCTACTTTCGAGCATGTGCTTACTTTCAAGTCCACAACTATATAGGACACATCATCATCATAAATAATATCCAAGAGAAAACAAATACCAAATGCAAAGTCACGCATAGCATGGTGGCCTGTGGTCGACAATATGTAACTGTGCACGGTATCTGATTCTTGATATATACTTTTAGGACGGTGATGTGTCCACAGCCATTGTTGTCTTGAGAGTGAGTACACCCTCGAAAAGCGGTAGTAGTTCTCGTTAACATACTCATTTAAACAAAGAAAAGGAAACGAAAAAGTTCTTTAAATGTATCGAGATTGTTGTACCTGTTCACAAGAAGAAAGAAGAGGCCAGAATGAATTACTGGAGGCAGAGTTATTCAGTTAGTTAGACCTTCCATAGACCGTATTCACGGTAAACGTGTCTGCCGAAGAAAAAAATAAACAAAAAGAAGCATAGCACACATAAATACGGAAAAAAAAATTGTATGGGTGCATGCTTCATAAGTAAAGGCTATTTCTGTGTATAAATAATTATTTCTGTTCAAGAATTTCTCTGCGATATTGAAAGACCTGTCAACGGAAAATATCTTTAACCTACATTTCAAAACGTTTCAACAGTCTGAGTAGAATGCATATTTTCTATGTACGTGCATCAAAGTTAAATACGTTAAATGGTAACGCACATTATTTTTGCTTCTAGTGCTGTAATTGTGAAAATTGCTGTTACTCTCAAATTCCTATGGATTGTTGCTAACAATTTTCATTACTGGTTAAATATGTTGTGAGGTTGTTGATAATAATCTCAGCTACTTATAGATATGTCTTAACCCAATTACCTTCCGTAATAAAGCTATAAACTTATGCTCATTCTGGTCATAATGACCCAGAAAGGTATGTGTCCACAGCCATTGAATGACTTGCTCATTTAAATTGTTAGAAATTATTATAATTTTGAATGTAAGGTCATTTGATACAGTATTACATGTCATCAATCTCAACAATGATGTAAGATCAGGCCGTTAGTGAGCTGTAGCACAACAGAGTTTTACTTGGCGTAGAAACTGTAAATCACAGGAAAAATTAGAATAGATTTTTACTTAGGATTCCACAATTGGAGCAGTGGTATCTGATGTGAACTTTATAATCATGATGGTTACAATTGGAACACTTCAATGCTGTGTTGTAAACACTACTTATGGACAGAATTTGTGTCTGGTACGTTTGCAGTTTTGGTCGCCACTGGTGGAGCTTGGTTTTCATGGACTTCTTTCTTGTGTTCTTCTAACAATGGCCGCTGACTGTTGATTTCCTGACAGCATTTTTATATGTTCAATGCAAGGAGTAACCAGGAATCTTTTCAATTCACATATAAATATTCCTCTTTTGTAAAAAATATTTTTTCCATCCTCGATTTATTCCTCTTCAAAGGACAAAAGCATTGTAGGTAGAAGTATCAATAACACTGAAAATAATCTTTGGCCAGCAATTCGTTTCCCTATTGCATATGTAGATGTCATTAAGCTGATTAAGTGCGTCAACTGACTTCTTATTTACGCTGAAGTCCAATATAATTTTTGATTTCTTGTCGTCTCTGTTGCTTATTTCCTCACTGTTGCGCATTACGCTCATTGGCACAACCTGTCTGTTATTCCTTCTTCCTTGGAATGTAAGAGACCCCTGTGGAATCCTTAGATAAAAAAAAAAAAACTTTGAAGTGTGAACATCTTCTTTGATCTTCCTCGCTTGATATATTATTAGACAGTTTAGGCTTACTTTTTCTCACTGTCCCTAGCATAGCACGATGTCCTTTAAGAATTTCTTGGCCTAATGCATATGATCTGAAGAAACTGTCATAGGAAGGGCTAATTTCAATAGTGGTACAAGGCCATTACCTCTACTTTTCTGCCTATAATGGTTGTGAAATTAATGATCCAAACAAACAAAAAGAAAGGTTCATCTCTACCAAGAAGCCATATGCTTGAATATTTCTGGTAGCTCAACTACAGATTTTTCAGCGCTCATTTATAGGACTCTGTATCTCAAAGTGAACATAAGCCCTTCATATGTGACATTTGCCCTTTTAGCTCATGTGTGACACCCATGACAACGCTCATACCTTGATATTTGTCAGGTGCTTGTCCAGGATATTTTACTTTATGTACCTGTGTTTTAAAAACGTAAGAACTACAAAAGTCACACAATTAAATATTTTTAGCCCATATTTTGAGGGTTTGCTCGACATATATTGCTTGAATAGAAAACTTTCTCGCAAAGCTATCAGTTGTTCATTCACGATTACATCTGTGCTAATATTATATACACTCCTGGAAATTGAAATAAGAACACCGTGAATTCATTGTCCCAGGAAGGGGAAACTTTATTGACACATTCCTGGGGTCAGATACATCACATGATCACACTGACAGAACCACAGGCACATAGACACAGGCAACAGAGCATGCACAATTTCGGCACTAGTACAGAGTATATCCACCTTTCGCAGCAATGCAGGCTGCTATTCTCCCATGGAGACGATCGTAGAGATGCTGGATGTAGTCCTCATTGTCCCAGGAAGGGGAAACTTTATTGACACATTCCTGGGGTCAGATACATCACATGATCACACTGACAGAACCACAGGCACATAGACACAGGCAACAGAGCATGCACAATGTCGGCAGTAGTACAGTGTATATCCACCTTTCGCAGCAATGCAGGCTGCTATTTTCCCATGGAGACCATCGTAGAAATGCTGTATGTAGTCCTGTGGAACAGCTTGCCATGCCATTTCCACCTGGTGCCTCAGTTGGGCCAGCGTTCGTGCTGGACGTGCAGACCGCATGAGACGACGCTTCATCCAGTCCCAAACCTGCTCAATGGGGGACAGATCCGGAGATCTTGCTGGCCAGGGTAGTTGACTTACACCTTCTAGAGCACGTTGGGTGGCACGGGATACATGCGGACATGCATTGTCCTGTTGGAACATCAAGTTCCCTTGCCGGTCTAGGAATGGTAGAACGATGGGTTCGATGACGGTTTGGATGTACCGTGCACTATTCAGTGTCCCCTCGACGATCACCAGAGGTGTATGGCCAGTGTAGGAGATCGCTCCCCACACCATGACGCCGGGTGTTGGCCCTGTGTGCCTCGGTCGTATGCAGTCCTGATTGTGGCGCTCACCTGCACAGCGCCAAACACGCATACGACCATCATTGGCACCAAGGCAGAAGCGACTCTCATCGCTGAAGACGACACGTCTCCATTCGTCCCTCCATTCACGCCTGTCGCGACACCACTGGAGGCGGGCTGCACAATGTTGGGGCGTGAGCAGAAGACGGCCTAACGGTGTGCGGGACCGTATCCGAGCTTCATGGAGACGGTTGCGAATGGTGCTCGCCGGTACCCCAGGAGCAACAGTGTCCCTAATTTGCTGGGAAGTGGCGGTGCGGTCCCCTACGGCACTGCGTAGGATCCTACGGTCTTCGCGTGCATCCGTGCGTCGCTATGGTCCGGTCCCAGGTCGACGGGCACGTGCACCTTCCACTGACCACTGGCGACAACATCGATGTACTGTGGAGACCTCACGCCCCACGTGTTGAGTGAGCAATTCGGCGGTACGTCCACCCGGCCTCCCGCATGCCCACTATACGCCCTCGCTCAAAGTCCGTCAACTGCCCATACGGTTCACGTCCACGCTGTCGCAGCATGCTACCAGTGTTAAAGACTGCGATAGAGCTCCGTATGCCGCGGCAAACTGGCTGACACTGACGGCGGCGGTGCACAAATGCTGCGCAGCTAGCGCCATTCGACGGCCAACACCGCGGTTCCTGGTGTGTCCGCTGTGCCGTGCGTGTGATCATTGCTTGTGCAGCCCTCTCGCAGTGTCCGGAGCAAGTATGGTGGGTCTGACACACCGGTGTCAATGTGTTCTTTTTTACATTTCCAGGAGTGTAGTTTTTGAAGTATGTCAACCTACTTATTCCACAGAACTCTAGTAGGTATCAACTTATCATTTACTCTTCGTGATCTTCGATCAGACTAGTCTTCGAAACGTAACATATGTGTGATCCCACAGGAGCGTTTCAGCAGCATGATGGTAGGTAAGATGGTGCTGCCTGTTACTGGATTACACAGATCCCTTGTTGATTTACCATATGATTTACACACATGAGCCAGTAATAACAGGCCAACGTAGGCTTCAAGTGTAACATCATGCAATGCTTCCCAGATACTCTCTTAAGCTCTTCGATCCTTAATATTAATCATTTCCACCACAATGTTCTGAGCATTATCGTTCATCATAACTTGTAGACATAATTTTATGTAAGGTACTCTGATGATAGCGTATCTTGTCGGTCTAGGAGTAAGTTTTATTGTATTTGCACTATATGGTCTTCCAGTTTGCGGAAAAAGTTGTGAGCTACAAGTGATTTCTTTGTCTTTAGACTTTTTACAGTTGAACAACTAGCACATTGTCACTTGGGGTACCAATATCTGAAATTTCTTCCGAATCAGATGAAGGATAAATGTTGTCATCACTGGTGTGGTTTTCTTCTTCGCTGTCAGATGCATTTACTAACGCTTTTTATTGCTCATCGGAAAGAACTCGTTATGTCATGATGGCCACACAGACATTATTAGTATAGGTCTTGAACTGCGTCTGAACACAACACCCGATAACATGTACCTGTTGGCGATAATGTGCATTAATAATTTGAACGCAATCAGCGACTTGCATTGTTGCATGACTTTCGTACATTAGAACATGAAGAATCAAATATTCACTTGGAAATAATAAACCCATTATACATATACTCAGGCATGTAGAAGTAGAACTGAACTATCATATTTCTACATTCTGTGAATTTTTAAGCTCCCCAGCTCATACTGACCCGAGGAACACAAGTGTAACAAATTAGGTTTTAGTAAATGGGAGAAAAGTAGATTTTTAGTATGAGCTCTTAGGTAGTTAGAGTGTTTAGAAAAACCAAGTCATCAAATTTGATGTAATGTAACATAAATATTAAAAAGTTATGAAAGAACAAATTCCTTTTGGATCATATAGACCCAAAGATAACAGCAGAGTTAAAGATATACGTGTCTCAAGCCCACATGTAACTGTAATTATTCCCTTTTGTGCAATGAGTAGAAGTTACAGATTATTATCGCATAGCCGGCCGCGGTGGTCTCACGGTTCTAGGAGCGCAGTCCGGAACTGCGCGACTGCTACAGTCGCAGGTTCGAATCCTGCCTCAGGCATGGATGTGTGTGATGTCCTTAGGTTGGTTAGGTTTAAGTAGTTCTAAGTTCTAGGGGACTGATGACCACAACTGTTAAGTCCCATAGTGCTCAGAGCCATTTGTACCATTTTTTTTAGTATCACATAACACACCAGGGAATGAAAAGGTACAATAATATTGACTTAAAAAGTTTTCATTGCGGAAGTTTGCTGGACCTAATCGATTTAGCTGCTGTGCTACATGCTTTTCTCGGTTTCAGTTTCCATCAATATGCACACCAAAGACAGTAGACTTAACTAGCTATTGTTTTTTTTATTTTTTTCGTATACCAGGTTAATAAGAAGTGGGATGTTTTTGATGGAACAAATATAGGTGAGCCACTTTTTTCTTTTGTTTAAGGCTAGTCTACTTGATCAAAGATAGTTAGTAGCTTTCACGAAAACATAATTTACTATTTTATCCATTGTTGCTTCCTTGCTCAGCTAATAACAGCGCTTTACTGTCAGTAAAGTGAACTAACTTTTCTTCTTGAATCAAACGAAGTGGTAGATCCTTATCACGCGGCAAGGAAAGCGGTGGGCCAGTCATCTATCTCATTGTAATTTTTCCACAAGCGGATGACTTGATGTCCTCCTCTGTATTACTGGAGCGGCCTAGGCTAACTTCCTGCCCCATGTTTCTTAAGAGCTACAACAGGCATGCACTGACGTAAATATTCCACAAAAGCTTAATTTATGTTGTACAGTATATGAGTGACACAATCCAATGCTTACGATAAGTCACAGAACATAAAAACCGGTGATACATTATTAGTTAAAGATTTTATTATATGCACAGTATAATTGCAAATAGCTGTGTCAATACAGTGGAATATTCAAAACGCAGAGCCAGCTAGCTCAGACGGCAAAGTACAGAGACCATTTCCTATCGAAAGAATCCTTCCCAGAATTAGTTTCAATAGATTTAAGCAAATAACGAAACCGATTTCTATATTGGTGGACAGACGATATTTCTGATCCTCCCCATTGCACCAACTCGCTTAGTCACTTGAAGATGACTCAGCGGCGCCTGATTCTACGACAGACTATGACGAAATCATTGTGTTATCCACGTACACTTTGGCTACTGGCGTACAAAGATGTCTTCGACACAATATGTCGTAAAAATCGGTCATTAGTTTGGTGTGCTAGTAGAAGACAGCGACGGACAGTTCCATTCTCTTCTCTTTTCCGCTTATCCAAGATTTTCACCAAATTAGTAGTTACGAGCTTTAGTCTGCGGACTTGTTAGATGTATATCTGTACGCCAATTTATCCTCACCAGTTATTTTAATTTCTGTGTCCCTGGGAAACTTACGTCCATTTGTGCATGCTTATTTTTATTTAATCCCTGGTCTCTCCCTACAATTTTTAATCTCCAGAATTCCCTTTATTACCAAAGTACTATTTCTTGATGCCTTTTTAAATTACGCTATCTTCTCATTTAATCAACTTATGCCATAAATTTCATTTCTCTCGTATTCCATTCAGTAACACTTCATTAGTTAGACGATCTACCTATCAATTCATGATCAGCATTCTGGAGCCTCAAGTTTCAGAATCCTCTGTTGTCCCCTCGTCTTTAACTTTTATCGTCCACGTTTGACTTTTATGTAAGGGTACTATGCGAAATACATTAAAAAAAGCTTAGCTATTGAACACTTAAATCAATTTTAGAAAGAAACTGTTTGAATCTCACATCATGGCTTCCCAGATGTTCATTCAGACACTGATGGTGAGCATTGTCTGGCCGAAACTGGTAACTGCATTTTCAGATGTTATTGTGATTGTTGTGACAACGAAATAAAAGACAGTCTTGGAATTTGTATTAGATGTGTGGAATACAGAATCTGAGGCGTATTTCGAGCCTCTCTACTTCCAGCTCACTTTAAGACACAGAGATTAGTGAGGGCTCAAGAATATCGCCAAACAGATGCACGAAGTGAGTGAAAATATTATTTATCCTAATACAAATGGCGACTTCCTTGTAAGGTCGGGATCCTTGATTTACTGTCTTGACAGCTTGTGGATCAAATAGATGATGAGGTTTGATTTATGGGAGGCTCGACTGCGTGGTCATCAGCGCCCGTAAAAAGTCTCAAAAGTTACAGAGTCCATTTTCTTTCACAATACAATATAGTGACTACCACAAATGATGATGGTGATAAAATGACGAGGGCAACATAAACACCCAGTCCTCGGGAAGAGAAAGCCCCAAACTAACCGGGAATTGACTCTGGGACCGCGTGATCCACAAGGAGCAACGCTAGCCACTATACCACGACCTGTGGAACGGATCAAATATAGCAGGTTCTGTGAGTCGGTAGACAATGTGCATATTACGTAAAGTCTCCTTTTGAAATTTACATATATTTTATTTTGTCAGTCGTTCTGTAATCAGAATTTGGTGGGAGATAACATACAAAAGATCATGTCCGACACGGAAGTACACCACGTACTTATTGTTCTTGACGTGTCTGCAATTAATATACACAAACATTTGTTTTAGTCCCCAATATCGAATGTTCCTAATTACGCCGTTATACCTACACTTTTGTAATCCAAAATGTCAATTTGTCGTTCCAGAAGAGTTACCATTTAATTGATCCTCATTCTTCGTCGACACTAGTTTCAACTTTTACTACAGTCTCTTATAGGTCTACTCTCACTACAAAGTCTAAAGCTTGTTCTTTCTGGTTAACATCAACTGCCCGACAGCTTTCGCTCTGTTGGTATCGAGAGCTGATCCAGGAAGTGACGGAGAAATCGACCTTTTGTGGGTCTGGAGAAAGTGCCCCTTAGTCGCATGGACGTGTGTTGTGAGGTGGTGGTAATTCGGATCGCACAGCGGACCCCTTACGAACCATCCTGTTTACAACGGCCTTTTATTGATTTTAATACGGAGACGGGATTTTAGCAGGCCGGAGACTTCACTCCCTCGATCCAGCTGACTGAAGACGTGGCATCCTCCGAAGCCAGCAACTTCTGGGCCAGGAGACAGCACCCATTAGCAGCAGTGTGTTCTGGCAAGAGCGAAGCCGAAGGAGACTAACGTTGCCATTTGCCACCGTCGGAGTGTGACAGGCGCAGCTCCTAGCAGCCTGGGTGCGCCGAGGTTGTAGCGTACCACATCGGCAAAGACGGTATTGAAAGCCTGGTAAACCGCAAAGTACCAATATATGTCATATGACCACACTAGATGTCAATCAGTAGTAATGAGGAACCACATGAACCAGTGAGCAGCAGCAGAGAGACTAAGAAGCCCCTATCTCGGGCTTCATAATGGTACCCATCAGGGAGATGGTCGCCAGCAGAAGATAGTCAGCCCAATGGTAAAAAGTAAATAAATAAATTCATTAAAAACTGTTCAAATGGCTCTGAGCATTATGGGACTTAACTTCTGAGGTCATCAGTCCCCTATAATTTAGAACTACTTCAACCTAATTAACCTAAGGACATCACACACATCCATTCCCGAGGCAGAATTCTAGCCTGCGCCCGTAACGGTCGTGCGGTTCCAGACTGTAGCGCCTAGAACCGCTCCGCCACCGCGGCTGGCCCCAATGGTAACCCAGAGGTGTAAAGGCGCCAAGTTACTTTCATACCATCCCGTGCTCAGGAGGGTGTCTACAGCAAATGGAGACTGTTCTTGTAAGCCGACTGGCCCGCATCTCGTGGTCGTGCGGTAGAGTTCTCGCTTCCCATGCCCGGGTTCCCGGGTTCGATTCCCGGCGGGGTCAGGGATTTTCTCTGCCTCGTGATGGCTGGGTGTTGTGTGGTGTCCTTAGGTTAGTTAGGTTTAAGTAGTTCTAAGTTCTAGGGGACTGATGACCTAAGATGTTAAGTCCCATAGTGCTCAGAGCCATTTGAACCATTTTGTAAGCCGACTGGCTGCTTCATCTGCCTTTGTAGTGGCCTTCAACTCGAAGTTAACAGTTGATGAAGAAGGTGATTCCCAGTATCACATACACAAACACTGATACAATCGTGTACAGAGAACGTCGCCCAGCATCTGAGATCATCTGAGAATATGGGAGTTTAGGCCAGATTTTTTATATTTTTTTTTTGGGGAGGGGGGGGGGATGTGCTTACGAGAGCCTGGATGGAAGTATTTCTTCAACAGCAGCACACCCACCCTAGTAGGGACGACAGGCTGATGTAACAGGGTGTCGCCAGTGGGTTTCGATGACTTAATTTGTTCTAATTTTCTTGTTTACTCAGTTTCAGCAGGAGCGTAACCAGATCCGTAGTGTTGGCATCCTTCACTTTCAGCGGCACTGGCTAGCTTCCTGACAATGTGCTCTTCCATTCTGAATACGCATTCTGGTGAAATGGTGTCTACACGTCAGGCTGACACTCTCTTCAGTGTGTATGACGTCGTTTTGCGTCATAGGTGCAGTTAATTGCACTTAACAGAGTCATGGCACTATTACGATTGCACCGTCATGAACATATCCATTCAGTTAATGAACCTAACAACCCTATTCTTAGTCTCTTGAACAAAGAGGTGATTGTCGCAAGACTATACGTATCTGTGAGCAGACCCTGTGGCAATCTTTCGTGGCAACTATTGTCAAGCATGATGCGACTACTAAATGCGTTTGCTAAACCATGAATTCCACTACGATACCTCATAAGTTGGTTGCTTCTGTTATACTTCCAGTGGATATCAGCATCTCTTCCCCTTCTCCAGCATAAGGGCTAGGATACACATGACACATTTTTGCTCTCGGACAGTTTGGTACCCTCAAATAGTAACTGCGGAATTGTTTACACTAGTGGTGAATATTCGCTGATAGTTACTGTCTCATAGGTCCTTGCGTGTGTGCTTTGTTTAAGTGTCACAGAGTCTTGCGAGAGCAGATGACGGATGGGTTTACATTCATCTAGGTGAGAATGTGTCTGTCAGACCTAAGAGAAAACTCTCAACGTAATTTAACTGTAGTAGTTCTGTGCATGAAGGAAAACGCTGTAGTGGAAGTTATTGAGTTGGACGTGCACTTTTAATAACTTTAATGGCAAATGAAAAACGTAGAACACCGTATTGGTATTGGGGAAGAGTACGTATTAGGCGGCTAAATGATTTTGGAGCATACAAGAATATCATTGTAGAACGCGCCATGGAAAATACACAACAGTATCGAAATTTTAGGAGAATTACAGGGATGGGTATGGAAGAAATACTGTTATAACTGGACACAGAGTTGCGAATTTAGATATTATTATGCGTAAATCCAGTAGTGTTAATGACGGATTGCTTGTGACACTAATATTTCGAGTATTATCTACTATTAAACCCTTTAATATCAATTATAGTGAAATAACACTACACCAATTTCTCCTTGGTACCCACAGTCATTCAAAAGTTTTAGTACGGATATCTGAAAAATGAAGCTTTTCTGGATATACAGATATTTGAATGATTTTACTGGTACTGACTTAGGAAACCACTAGTAAATTGCTGAAAGTCTGTTGTTCAACAACCAGTACCATAATATAATCAATAAACACTACGTCATGTAAAATTGTAAGTAAAACTGTATTACTGCAAGCAAAACGACTATTTTCCGAGTTCCGATACGATTAATTTCAAACATAACTTCACTTTCTTCCCAATGAAAATTAATTTTTTTTATATTACTGCATTGCCTGATTCTTTGAATTATGGATGTTCTGGTAAATTTCTTCTGTGGATGTGTTAAAAACTGCAGCCATTACAGACAGCAAACTTTGCTTCTTATCGCAGTTCCCCTGGTCCAGTAGTTGTGCAACCAATAACTCTCGCCTTACCTTGTACAAACTAGTTGAATGTACAACTTCGTCCTCAGTCAACTTCCTGGGAGCTCTCTTCATTACTTTTCTGCCGTCAGAACGATGACACTCACACAGCGTGTGTCCATCGCGACAGTAATCTCAACTGTCCTGATATCGCAGGTATACGTTTATACAAAACCTCACTGCAGTGTTGATGGCGAGTAATATTATCATTCATATTTTCATATTAACTGGGGGTAGAGTCAAACGACAACATATCTTTTTAATTTTCGTTGTTTAACTCCATACAGTATGTGTATGATGTTTCTATATGTTGTTTTCTATGCAGAATTATTTAACCCTAGAACTTTCGAATCAGGCTAACTGCTCATGCTGTTCGTTTAGGAGGTAAAACGGGCAATTTCTTCGCACAGAAACATGCCACGGCCACAAATTGTGGCTCAAAACACGCACTTTCGTGTGTACTTTTATTTAATACGTGCATGAGTGCGACAAACTGTACTACTGTGGTGTACAAACTGAGAAATATGGTATAGTACGGTATAGTTTTTTTTTTCTGAGCAGCTCACGAGACATGGAAGCTGCCGTCCACACGAGAGGTCTGAACTCGAAGAGCGCTACTAGCTGAGACCTTGCCCTACTCTCGGAAATGAAGGCGAGCAGACTCTCAGCGCTGTTTACACGACACGTAATACTCGCAGAAGTTCTCTTGCAGTGAAAAACTCTCCCGTGTATATCTGAGTTACCAAGGTCCATACTTGATTCCAGTTCGATTTTAGATGTGCAATGTAGGCGTTGATGCATAGGTATGGGATTCATATATAACACAGATAAAATTAGCAATGACGGCGTTTCGTTCAAGGCATATGGCTTAATCTAGGATCTAGTTTCTATTACATATATGGCATATCTGCATCGATGCTCGGTAAGACAATTTTCACTAACAGTGTTTTATAAAAGATTGTATGTAGGAATTTTGTTCCAAAAATATGACTTTAAACGTCCAGAATAAGCACCGAAGCTAGTATGCTGACAGTTTACACTTGGCGACAGTTCTGTATGGTGGGAAAACTTAACACTTAACTACTCTAGTGAAATGCCCATACACTAATACTCTGGTGGTGTCTCGGAGTACCCCAACAAGAAAAACGAAACTGTAATTTAAGGAAATTTTATTTTGAATTGCACTTTTATCACTGAATATTATAAACATTTTTATATATTTGAGATATGATTACAAACAATTTAGGCACACTGAAAATCTGTGGTTGGGGCAAATGTGTTTTGAGCATTTTTTCACAAACTATTTTGGTTTTCTTGTCCCCATTTCTCGCGCACATGTAGCATCTTGCTTTCCTCATGAGTTCTGGCTCTGAAGATGTTGAGGTAAGATAAGTACCAACAAGTTTTGAGCATTTTTCACAAACTATTTTGGTTTTCTTGTCCACTTTTCTTGCGCACATGTAGCATCTTGCTTTCCTCGTGGGTTCTGGCTCTGAAGATGTTGAGGTAAGATGGGTACCACCAAGTTTAACAACAAAGTCTCTCAGTTCACGAGACAGGGGCCGGACATCTCGACGTTGTATATGGGGCTTTACTAAATCCATTCCAAGCTTTTGTAGCAATTCTCTTCTTTTTAAATCATTTGTTTCATCAAGTTGTTTGGTGCACTGAAGCAAGACAGCAGCATTGACTCCTACTATGTTTAGATTGGCACAGAGTACAGACACTAGCCTACTTCGTGTTCGCCGTGATAACGAAGAGTTGGCGCACATTTGGTCCAGTGCGTCCGCTCCCCCTGTTGTGGCAGTGTAATCAGTGGTAATTTCATGTCTTTTCTGTTGAGTACTAATTTTCTGATCGTGATGCATAGATGAAAGCAACACAACAGCTCGACGTTTCCGAGAAACATAAGAACAAATGGTCTTTCCTTCGTTATGCCCAAAGAATGCAGATTCGACTGGGCGCTTTCTGTTTGGTTTGAATTCTTCTGGGACCTGCGGTTTATTTTGCTTTAGAGTGCCTAAGGCAGGCAACTTTTTGGCTTCTAGTTGATCACACAGTTCAAGTGACATGAACCAACTGTCTAATGTCACATGTCCATTGCTTCTCTCAATTGGTGTTATTAATTTCAACACATCCTGTGTTGGGACTGATAATGTACTTTTACGTGTCCCTTTTCCTGTGTAAACAAATACATTGCATAATTATAATGTTCGTGAGTCACAAAGGCACATAACTTTGAGGCCGTTTTTGGCTGGCTTCTTGGGCATATACATGCGGAATTTGCACCTACCACGAAAGGGTACTAACATTTCGTCGATTGTCACGTACGCTCCTGGAGTATAATACTTTGACATTTGTCTATAAAGAGTTCCCACACATCTCTAATAGCTGCAAGTCTGTCATCAGCCTTCCTATCATTTCTTGTAGCAGCACAATCTAATCACAAACAGGACAAAATGAATAAAAATTTCTGAACGCTCATAGTGGCTCGAAACACATCACGACCAGTTCCATCATTGGCAAAAAGTCCAACAACATTTTCGTGATTGGATTTTATTACTCCAGATAAATAAAGCAGACCCAGAAATGCTGTCGTTCTATTATATCTAGTGGCTTTATGAACGCTGGCTTAGGAGCTCAGCATTTGTTTGACACGTTATGTATCTTGACATTTGTATTGCTGAATATTAGTTGCAATAAATCTTCACTAATGAACGGTTCCCAAGCAGATAATAAGTCAGTTGAATCAATCGTTTTTGCTTCACGTTTACCACTTGGAAGATGACTAACAATATTGTGAGCACGGGTAAGAGTTGTAGGAGGAGATTCTTTTGACCACTTGTAGCACAGCTTTTTTCCCGAAAAATATTTGTCAGCGGAAGGTCTAATACACGCCTCTTCATCTGATTCTTTACAACTACTTTCTGATGTAGCTTCACAGGTGGAATCACTATCACTTAGTTTAAATTCATCCACTCATCTGCTGTGCTTTCCTCATCAGATTGCAAAAACGCAGGATCATTCAGTACTCTTTTTAACTCGTCATCTGTTAATGACTTCGATGATGCCATTCCGAAAAATAATGCATTCATATTCATATAACCTTAACAATCAATGTTATCATGGAAAGTGTGCTGTTTTCGAAGTACTCTAAGATTTCAGTCGCGTAAAACACTAATTTGGAGTAGGTATTAAAATCCATGGAGAGGAATAAAAACCTTAAGGTTCGTCGATAACATTGTAATTCAGTCAGACACAGCAAAGGACTGGGAAGAGCAGTTGAACGGAATGGACAGTGTCTTGAAAGAAGGATATAACATGAACATCAACAAAAGCAAATCGAGGATAATGGAATGTAGTCGAATTAAGTCGAGTGATGCTGAGGGAATTAGATTGGGAAATGAGACACTTAAAGTAGTAAAGGATTTTTGCTATTTGGGGAGCAAAACAACTGATGATGATCGAAGTAGGGAGGATATAAAATGTAGACTGGCAATTCCAAGGAAAGCGTTTCTAAGAGAAGGGAAATTTGTTAACTTCAAGTATAGTTTTGAGTGTCAATAACTAGTTTCTGAAGATATTTGTATGGAGTGTAAGCATGTATGGAAGTGAAACATGGACGATAAATAGTTTGGACAAGAAGAGAATAGAAGCTTTTGAAATGTGGTGCTACAGAAGAATGCTGAAGATTAGATGGGTAGGTCACATAATTAATGAGGAGGTACTGTATAGAATTGGAGAGAAGAGGGATTTGTGGCACACCTTGACTAGAAGAAGGAATCGGTTAGTAGGACATGTCCTGAGGCATCAAGGGATCACAAATTCAGCATTGGAGGGCAGCGTGGAGGGTAAAAATCGTAGAGGGAGACAAAGAGATGAATACACTAAGCAGATTCAGAAGGATGTAGGTTTCAGTACGTACTGGGAGATGAAGGTCCTCGCACAGGATACATTAGTATGGAGAGCTGCAACAAACCAGTCTCAGGACTGAAGACCACAACAACAACAAAACACTAATTGTGGTAGTCAAAAACAGCTTACGTTAATACTCTGGTGGGGTATTCTGAAACCTCTTTCTCTTTATCTCACACAATAATACAGGAAACACCGCATTCAACACTCCGTGTTAAAAGGCAGCACTTCACTGAGGATTACGAAGAACACAGGTGCCATCTGTTTTTCTGTTCACGTACTATGTATTGTATTCTATCGTCTGGGGTTCTCTGGGACCCCACTAGAGCAGTTAATGGTTAAGATCAAACTGGGTCTTTCCTCTCTACTCCCGACACGAAATGGAAGATATGCCTCGTACTGAACACAAACAAAAAGTTAAAACCAAACAGTTCAAAAACAAGGCAGGGTTGTTGTAAGTGTAGACTGGGCACTTCATGCAGCATGGTACACGTGTCGGGGCTGTCCTCGTTGGCGGCCCCGCCCATGTGGCACGCTGGTCCGTTTTGTAGTGGCCAGTTGTAGCTGGCAACTCGCAGCGTGATTCAGTTGCCACAGCTATCTACACTCGCTGTATGTGGCAGTACTAAAATCTTATCTACTTAAATGTTAGACCCATTAAATACCAAATGTTGGTATCGGTCGGAACTCATTACCAGTAACTGAATTCACTTGATGCAGCTACTCCCATCAATAACCTGGCAGAGAGTCCTCTTGGATTGCGCAATGAATATTGTTAAACTAAATTCAAATGCTATGCAGCACATCATCTTTTGTCAAAGCTGCTGTTTGAGTTCAAAAAAAGTCTTCAAAATACAGGGTGAGTCACTAACTATTGTCTTCTAGAATAGCTCCGAAGCCCGCATCTCGTGGTCGTGCGGTAGCGTTCTCGCTTCAAACGCCCGGATACCTGGGTTCGATTCCCGGCGGGGTAGGGGATTTTCTCTGCCTCGTGATGGTTGGGTGTTGTGTGATGTCCTTAGGTTAGTTAGGTTTAAGTAGTTCTAAGTTCTAGGGGACTGATGACCATAGATGTTAAGACCCATAGTGCTCAGAGCCATATAGCTCCGAAAATATGATAGTAGCTGAAAAGCTTGTGGACAAAAGTTGCATGGGAAAACGGGGGCCACAATATGACGTTGAGTTTTTGTTGCTGGGTGGGGTCACATCGAAGATGTGAAAGTCCACTTTGTTTTCTTAAATGTGGTCCTTACCTTATTTTCTGATAGCGGCTATCGAGACGAATCCAGTGACGTGTAACAGAAAGGTCTTTGAAGGTCAACGAAGGTCAAAAAGTTGGCATGAACGTAAATTTACAGAAGGTATTCGATGTGATGACCATTGGTATCAATGCAGTGCTGCAATCTTCTTATCATGGATTGACTGGAATTCCTTATCACATCGGCACTTGCCGTAGCACAAGATGTGACAATTCTCTCTTATATATCGTGCAAATAGTAAATATTCTCCGAATGCTGCGTAACCATCTAACGTGCCATTGACATGTAAACACCATTCGACGGTTTTGCAATACAACAGTAATAGGAACACTAAGACTAGTAACGTCGAATCAAGCGAATGTGAATTATGTCTTCCTTCGAAGAACAAGTCAATATGCTTCTTATATATGGAGAATTCCAACGAAATTCCGTGAGAGCTAGAGACATACACTGAAAGATGTCCTCAACGTACTCACCCTACATGTCATACATTTAAATATTTGTATGATAAATTGAGAACAACTGGATCTTTAACGCATCGGAAACATATCCAGCAAATGAAAGTTACTACCCACGGAACAGAAATTGGTACTCTTGCCACTGTGGCTCGAGATCCTTGTGTCAGTTGGCGTCAAATCGCAAGGTAATCTGGCATGAGCTAGAGTAGTGTTGTTCGTGTTCTGCATCACCATAAATATAATCCTTACCATATTAGTCGCGACTGGTACGGATTGTATGCGTCGGTCTGAATTCTGCCGTTGGACTCGCCAGATTCTGGGGGATGACGCATTTATTATTTTGATTTTATTTACTGACAAGGCTACATTCACGGGCCATGGAAATGCTAATTTTCATAACATGCACTATTGGGCAAGTCAAAATCCATGTTGGTTGCGACAAGTTGCACACCGAGTGTATGGTTTTGGATTCTGAAGGACAGCATTATAGGCCCCTATTTCATAGAAGGATGTAGGAAGTACAACACATTACTGCAAGAAACATTAGGTATGGTTTTGGAAGAAATAACTTTAGGAACAAGGAAAAGAGTGTAGTATCAACCCGATTGATGTCTTACACATTTTTCGCTGATGCCTAGAAATGAGCTGCAGAGACAATTCCCAAATCGTTGGATGAGACGGAGGGAGATGTGTCGTGGCCGGCTCGTTCGACAGACTTGACACCCCTTCATTTATTCTTGTGGTGATTCATAAAAGACATTATTTATAAAGACGTTCCAACTACATCTGAAGATATGCGAGAGACAATTGTCAGAGCATGCGCTACGATAAGTGCCGATGGGATAAGAAATACCACTTAATCCATGATAAGAAGATTGCAGCACTGCATTGATACCAATGTTCATTACTTCGAACACCTTCTGTAAATGGACGTTCCTGCCACGTTTGTGGCCTTCGTTAACCTTCAAAGACCTTACTGTTACGCATCATTGGATTTGTCTCGATAGCCACTATCAGAAAATAAGAACCTGAATATAGCATCCCATTTTTTAAGAAAACTAAGTACCATCATATCTCTCAATAAACCCCTTCTAGTAACAAAAAACCAACGTCATATGATAAGCCCCCGTTGTCCTATGCAACTTTTGTCTCACAAAGTTTTCATTCGGAGTTATTCTAGATAGCAATAGTTAGTGACTCACCCTGTATGTTACAGAAGGATGTGAATTACTTTTCGTAGTTCGATGGCTGGATGAAACGCCAGGTACTCTCCTAAGTGTAATCGGCCTCCGAAAACGAATACATAAACCACAAAAGAAACATCACTGTGTTCTTGAAAAAATCTTAAAATTGTCACAAATAATTTAAAGCAAGTATGAAGGCTTCAGAGCGGATGCAAAATCCTTACCTTAAACAGTCCAAAATTTATTCGTACAAAAGGTACCTTTCCTTAAAAACGCTCGGAACTAAAGTTTTGAAGAAATATGGCTTGAGGGTACACATTTCTAACAAATTTAACAGAGGGATTTCTAAATGTATTGATTAGATTAAAGAGAATAAATACTTTTGTAAAAAACGAACATAAAATTAAATAAACCATGTGTATACTTTTCACTTTTCTGCATACGTCAGGCTCTGACTTTTCAGATATTTGCAACATAAGAAATCCTTACGTTCCAATTGCTCAATACTCCTATGAGTATACCCAGTAATTTTGAACAAACAGTAGTATGTAAGAATTGAGAAAAAGTTGATTTTATTCTTAAATAAATGCCACTTATGGGAAACAGTTATTACAGTTGTGATGTTCCACGTGAAAGGTTGTCTGCTGCCTTTTCCATCTCATCTTGCAATTTTCTTTTTCCTGCTCATTAGTGCTGTCTTGCCGCGATTCAAAGTCTCTAACAGCTTTGTCGGGTGGACGAAGTGTTTCTTTATCTAAATATAACATTTACTTGTCTGTGAAACGAACAACACTTTGTAGCAGTCTTTTCTGAATTTCGCACATTTTGACCCCTGCCACTGCATCAAAGGCATCAGAATGCAGTTTACTAAGTGACAGAGACACTGTCTTCCCAGTTCGGGTCCAAATTTCGCTGTTGATGGTCTCGGTAAGTTTCTGAAAATGACCGTAAAGACAGTTCTTCAATAGTCTTAACAACCGACAAATCCTTGAAAGTTTCTTTAGAGACCTCCACTATGGCAAAAGGTATAGTTCGTCTGTGAATAAATTTCTCTCTGTTTTGCTGTACTCTGTTGTATTTGTACCACAAATCACTTCCGAGGCCACAGGCACGTCTGTTGAAGAGAGGGGAAACAAAACTGCCCATACAAACTTCCTCACATCTTCTACACAACTAACATTTTGCGTGATAGCCCTGCTATAACCGATTTCAGTTTTATCTATGACAGATTCTGCGAGTCAGCCCTTAGGACCTAATCCTCTGCCATCGTCGATGTCCTTCTCTTGTTTGCAGTTTTCAGTCGTCGCAGCCTCGTAATCCTTCGCCTTTGTTCATGAACTATAAATTACAGTTTCCTTATAGTTACATTTTCTCCGTATACCTTCTCCTCCTCAACTGCTTTGAAATGTTTAGAATCCCCATATCGTAAATAACATCTCTAGTGTTTTGTTCAAATGAATGAATAAACCAGAATGAAGGCAGTAATGTATACGTATTGTATATCGTTGCAAAAGGAAACTACACTTATAACAGAATATATACTGTAGATGTGAATTAAGATCAAAGAAAAATAAATTAGCAATTGAAAACTTGGAGGTTTAAAACTGCCCGGAGCCCCTTAAGTAGTCTTTCTTCAAAAACCTAAAAAAAATTTAAGCTTTCATACAAAGTCGACACAGTCACACGTACTATGGACTATGAGACATTGAGACATGTAACTAGTGTATACATGTTTCAAGAAACATGTGTTACCATTCAATCGACTGACGATTTTGAACAAAGGCCTTCCTGTGATTAACACAAGCCCACCTACTGCGCAGGACGACTGTGTTCCTCAGGAGCCAGACCAAAGATCTGACGATTTGCCTCCGTGTACTATTAGCTCTTTACCCAGTAACAGTGGCTACTTAGGGCCGAAAGATTCAGACTGGGAACTCCATGTCAGGTATCTTCTGTGTAAGCTAGCATCTGCCACAAATTTAGGCCAGGGCGAAAACGCAGCTGTGCCGAAGCCAAAGCTGTAATTTCTCCTGAACAACGAGACAACAAAGGGAACATATGATACACAGCGATGGCAGAAGCAAGGAAACTAATTTGCGGTGATCACTATTCCCCTTTCTACCGTTGCCTCTGGAAGATCATTCCAATAAACTGGCGTTATTGTTCGTAGTCATCTGGTAGAACGTAATATTTTAAACTCTTTGTGTAGACCATGTCCTACCTCATAACAAACATCCGTCGCCTGAAATGTGTTGTACAGTATCCCGAGATACATTATTCTGCAAACCATGCAGTTTTATTTACTTTTTAACTGTTTCTTTTTATCAACCCTATTAGTTAGTTTAATGACTCCGCTCTATTTCTGAATTTTGAGTGAATCGTAAATAAATATCGCTTATTTCTTGTATAAATGCGCTGTGGTGCAGCGGAAGAATCAAAAGCTTTGAACGAGAAACGCCCAAACTTGTTGCTAAATACATTTTTTAGTTTCTCTGACAGTCCTTCTTCTTTAAAGTATGTGTTCGTAGGGCTCCAAGCTGTATGGGACTTAACATCTGAGGTCATCAGTCCCGAAGACTTAGAACTACTTAAATCTAACTAACCTAAGGACATCAGCCACATCCATGCCCGAGGCAGGTTTCGAACCTGCGACCGTAGCAGCAGCGCGGTGCCGGACTGAAGCGCCTAGAACTGCTCGGCCACCGTGTTCGGCAAAGGAAGTGTTGTTAGGATATTTATCGTTATTTATCCTCTCTATTCTTAACTATATACGGTACACACACACTTTCGTCTTGTAATTATTACGTAAGAGTACATGTTCCTGAAAAATTGATCTGATCGTCCAGTTTATAATGAGACACGAGCAGTGTCGATGGGAAGGAACATTTGTAAAGAGTCAAATGCAGAGGGTATCATATGAATGAGTACACTTTCGGCAAAGAAAAACTTGCAGAAGGTATGCACACTCATATCTACATGTGTTTAGGCTTGCAACTAATGCATGAGAAGTACCAGTCGCTTCAGGTGTATCCCAGTGGAGTGTTACAGGAGCCTTACTGTTCATTTCGTGAGTGACGCAGTGGATAACGTCGGAAATCTAGAATATTGTAGAGAAATGAATGAAGTCCATCAGAGTCTGGATCACTGGTGCAGCAACTGGCAGTCGACACTTGGTGCAACAACTTGCAGATGGCCATCAATATTAACAAATGTAACGTTTAGCCCATTATACGCAGCAGATATGAAAGTGAAATTAAAAAGAAAAATTTTCAAATATCGATTTACCATAGGAAAATTACAGAGATGGTACTACCACAAAAGAAGAAGTCATTAATATCTGACAGGCAGAGAGGGTGCTTTTTGAGCACTGAGACAGGAGCGCTAGCGTAACAGAGGCGTCTGCTCCGTTTCTAGGTCCCCTGCGGACGACACAGGTCCCCTGCTGGCTCGTATTTCATTTGGTCGAAGCCTTGCGCTAGAAGTGTAATATGGAGCGAGGAGTGCGAGGCATCGGATGGCTGGGCACGAACACCTTTGTACGATACCGAGAAATTTCACGATTGCGAGTTTGTGGAACTGGTTGATATTAACTTTCACGTGAACTGCAGAATTTGAAAAACATCTTTCGTTTCTGTCTGAAGTGCTTTGTGGGATGCCCACCACATAATCAACCCGCGTGGCAAGTGGAGCAAAGATTTACTGCTTTCAGGGGAACAATAAGCAGAACCTTTAATTACGTATAGTTTCAGAACGTTACAGATTAAAGAACAGGAAATGGAATACTTGCGAGATTTAGGCTCTGAACTGCGCCAAGTACTGGTTACAGTAGAAAAATTGGTTTGCCTTATAAAATATATTGCGGTTGTGAAACAAGAGACTGTTTTGAACTTTCCTGATTGCGTAAAACTCGCCATTCCTTACGAAGTCCTTTCGAATTACTGGTATTTCTTTGTTCTTCAGTCCAGGCGAGCTGAAACGTGGACAGGCGGAGTGCATGCGTGAGTTTCAGGTTTGAAATTATTTTCTGGCTACTCTTCAAACTAACCTACAAGCGCAGTCACAGAGAAACGACAACATAAACTCTCCTCTCCACACAGTGCAACTGTTATGAGCTGCTCTTGATATATACATACACATGGTGATAGGGGCATAAGTGCAGATATTGTAACCATTAATAACTTAATATGTACCCATGAACCATGGACCTTGCCGTTGGTGGGGGGGAGGCTTGCGTGCCTCAGCGATACAGATGGCCGTACCGTAGGTGCAACCACAACGGAGGGGTATCTGTTGAGAGGCCAGACAAACGTGTGGTTCCTGAAGAGGGGCAGCAGCCTTTTCAGTAGTTGCAGGGGCAACAGTCTGGATGATTGACTGATCTTGCCTTGCAACATTAACCAAAACGGCCTTGCTGTGCTGGTACTGCGAACGGCTGAAAGCAAGGGGAAACTACAGCCGTAATTTTTCCCGAGGACATGCAGCTTTACTGTATGATTAAATGATGATGGCATCCTCTTGGGTAAAATATTCCGGAGGTAAAATAGTCCCCCATTCGGATCTCCGGGAGGGGACTACTCAGGAGGATGTCGTTATCAGGAGAAAGAAAACTGGCGTTCTACGGATCGGAGCGTGGAGTGTCAGATCCCTTAATCGGGCAGGTAGGTTAGAAAATTTAAAAAGGGAAATGGATAGGTTAAAGTTAGATATAGTGGGAATTAGTGAAGTTCGGTGGCAGGAGGAACAAGACTTCTGGTCAGGTGACTACAGGGTTATAAACACAAAATCAAATAGGGGTAATGCAGGAGTAGGTTTAATAATGAATAGGAAAATAGGAATGCGGGTAAGCTATTACAAACAGCATAGTGAACGCATTATTGTGGCCAAGATAGATACGAAGCCCACACCTACTACAGTAGTACAAGTTTATATGCCAACTAGCTCTGCAGATGATGAAGAAATTGAAGAAATGTACGATGAAATAAAAGAAATTGTTCAGATAGTGAAGGGAGACGAAAATTTAATAGTAATGGGTGACTGGAATTCGGCAGTAGGAAAAGGGAGAGAAGGAAACATAGTAGGTGAATATGGATTGGGGCTAAGAAATGAAAGAGGAAGCCGCCTAGTAGAATTTTGCACAGAGCACAACTTAATCATAGCTAACACTTGGTTCAAGAATCATGAAAGAAGGTTGTATACGTGGAAGAACCCTGGAGATACTAAAAGGTATCAAATAGATTATATAATGGTAAGACAGAGATTTAGGAACCAGGTTTCAAGTTGTAAGACATTTCCAGGGGCAGATGTGGACTCTGACCACAATCTATTGGTTATGACCTGTATATTAAAACTGAAGAAACTGCAAAAATGTGGGAAATTAAGGAGATGGGACCTGGATAAACTGAAAGAACCAGAAGTTGTACAGAGTTTCAGGGAGAGCATAAGGGGACAATTGACAGGAATAGGGGAAAGAAATACCGTAGAAGAAGAATGGGTAGCTCTGAGGGATGAAGTAGTGAAGGCAGCAGAGGATAAAGTAGGTAAAAAGACGAGGGCTGCTAGAAATCCTTGGGTAACAGAAGAAATATTGAATTTAATTGATGAAAGGAGAAAATATAAAAATGCAGTAAATGAAGCAGGCAAAAAGGAATACAGACGTCTCAAAAATGAGATCGACAGGAAGTGCAAAATGGCTAAGCAGGGATGGCTAGAGGACAAATGTAAGGATGTAGAAGCTTATCTCACTAGGGGTAAGATAGATACTGCCAACAGGAAAATTAGAGAGACCTTTGGAGAGAAGAGAACCACGTGTACGAATATCAAGAGCTCAGATGGCAACCCAGTTCTCAGCAAAGAAGGAAAGGCAGAAATGTGGAAGGAGTATATAGAAGGTTTATAGAAGGGTGATGTACTTGAGGACAATATTATGGAAATAGAAGAGGATGTAGATGAAGACAAAATGGGAGATACGATACTGCGTGAAGAGTTTGACAGAGCACTGAAAGACCTGAGTCGAAACAAGGCCCCCGGAGTAGACAACATTCCATTAGAACTACTGACGGCCTTGGGAGAGCCAGTCATGACAAAACTCTACCAGCTGGTGAGCAAGATGTATGAGACAGGCGAAATACCCTCAGACTTCAAGAAGAATATAATAATTCCAATCCCAAAGAAAGCAGGTGCTGACAGATGTGAAAATTACCGAACTATCAGTTTAATAAGTCACAGCTGCAAAATACTAACGCGAATTCTTTACAGACGAATGGAAAAATTGGTAGATGCGGACCTCGGGGAGGATCAGTTTGGATTCCGTCGAAATGTTGGAACACGTGAGGCAATACTGACCTTACGACTTATCTTAGAAGAAAGATTAAGAAAAGGCAAACCTACGTTTCTAGCATTTGTAGACTTAGAGAAAGCTTTTGACAATGTTGACTGGAATACTCTCTTTCAAATTCTAAAGGTGGCAGGGGTAAAATACAGGGAGCGAAAGGCTATTTACAATTTGTACAGAAACCAGATGGCAGTCATAAAAGTCGAGGGGCATGAAAGAGAAGCAGTGGTTGGGAAAGGAGTGAGACAGGGTTGTAGCCTCTCCCCGATGTTATTCAATCTGTATATTGAGCAAGCAGTAAAGGAAACAAAAGAAAAAATTGGAGTAGGTATTAAAATTCATGGAAAAGAAATAAAAACTTTGAGGTTCGCCGATGACATTGTAATTCTGTCAGAGACGGCAAAGGACTTGGAAGAGCAGTTGAACGGAATGGACAGTGTCTTGAAAGGAGGATATAAGATGAACATCGACAAAAGCAAAACGAGGATAATGGAATGAAGTCAAATTAAATCGGGTGATGCTTAGGGAATTAGATTAAGAAATGAGACACTTAAAGTAGTAAAGGAGTTTTGCTATTTAGGAAGTAAAATATCTGATGATAGTCGAAGTAGAGAAGATATAAAATGTAGACTGGCAATGGCAAGGAAAGCGTTTCTGAAGAAGAGAAATTTGTTAACATCGAATATAGATTTATGTATCAGGAAGTCGTTTCTGAAAGTATTTGTTTGGAGTGTAGCCATGTATGGAAGTGAAACATGGACGATAACTAGTTTGGACAAGAAGAGAATAGAAGCTTTCGAAATGTGGTGCTACAGAAGAATACTGAAGATAAGGTGGATAGATCACGTAACTAATGAGGAGGTATTGAATAGGATTGGGGAGAAGATAAGTTTGTGGCACAACTTGACTAGAAGAAGGGATCGGTTGGTAGGACATGTTTTGAGGCATCAAGGGATCACAAATTTAGCATTGGAGGGCAGCGTGGAGGGTAAAAATCGTAGAGGGAGACCGAGAGATGAGTACACTAAGCAGATTCAGAAGGATATAGGTTGCAGTAGGTACTGGGAGATGAAGCTTCTTGCACAGGATTGAGTAGCATGGAGAGCTGCATCAAACCAGTCTCAGGACTGAAGACAACAACAACAACAACATGTACCCACTTCAGTGCGTCAGTTGTTTTCCCTCCGTGACTGAAAGTCTTCCCACAAACACGGAAACACATAACATAAAATGCTACCTAACGTTTTCTGCCCATTCGTAATTGAACCACTGAGTGGACTACGTCTGTCAGTATAGACTGACAGTTCAGCGTGTATGGGTCCATACATCATCAGTTGACCTACCAACTTGTTTATACCACATGTATTTGGAGGTACTAAGAACATACTACTCCTAATAGCTATAATTATTAGACAGGAAATGAAGTAAAGGCTGATGTAATCTTGTTCAGTACACTGTCCTCAGCCACTATTAAAAAGGCCTGTTCTTATACCTCTAGCATGCTATGTATCAGAATATTAATAAAATTGACAAACTGCCCAACAGACTTACTGGAAGTGCAGCAAAAAGGCCTTGTGAACATGTAGTGTCCGGAAATGCATCGTTGCCACGGTAGATGGCAATGACGGACTACAGTTCCTCTGACCACGTGCCATGCGTTCCTTGTGTATTGCAGGCTGTGTTATTGACGCAGCATACTCTAACCAGCTTGCTCTGGTGAAGGCTGCTTTGTCAGTAAAGAGGAATTCCATAATTGTGATGGTCTGGTGCAGAAACCATCGAAAAAATCCATCCAGTATAGGGAAAACCGCAGCTGATAACTCTTGCACTCATTGCATGTGTAGCGGTAGTAGCGGCTGTCATGCAGGATACACATAATCCTACTTTGGCTGACACCATGTTGTCAGGACACTTGCGCGGAACTTGTACTAGGGTTCGTCTGCTGTAAGGATATCTGAGGAAATCGCAGGTAAAGAGGAATGGCTGCGCCATACGGACGTCTTTGGTGAGCGTCTTATGGGTATACCGAAGGAGAAGCTAGTTGGAGTTACCCGCTGTGAGCCGTGTTCTTATGCTGTGTGTTTCATGCTTCATAACACCAGTTTTGTCAACAGACCTTCTCATGTCGGTTAATTAAAAATTGTTTTGCTTCATGCTTATTCTGTGGGTAGCGCATCAGTATGTTCCTGCAAGTTCAGTTTTCCTGCCTTAATTGAAGCCATGTAGGCATTCTGATTCAAATAATGTTCATACACTTTTATATGAATTTTAAAAAGACAAGCTATGTACATTTTTGAGGGTTTCTGTTAATGCTAAAAATACTTCTTTTCGTTGGATTCGAGCCCGATTTGTATTTTAGGAGTATTATCTGCGCAGTTTTAAATATATTACTGACAGTTGAAGCCAGCGGCAGTTTCTTTCAGAAATTTATTTGTACGTCTATTATCGTTGCTCATTTGTTTTGTAGTATTCTTTAGCAGTGCCTTATTGCCTTCTCTGAGCTGATAACTAAATGTCCCAATGTCCATTCGAGTTAGTTTTTAGGTAGACAACATCTTCTAACGGAAACGTTCTTCTCTCTGTTTTAGTTAATACCGTGCTTGTTAATGTATGTCGAAACACAACTGCCGGAGTGAGGTGTAGTTTCACAGTTTGATGTCCTCAATTAAACTGTTCAGTTTCTAAGTCTGAAGTTGTTACTATTCATTTGTTTGCATTTAATGCTGGTCCTCAGAATTGCGAAAGCCACGAAATACATCAATATTTGCAGTACCTTTTCTAGAAATTGTATTTCCTGGTTAAAATGTTATTTTTACAATCTGATCAGTTGAAATGGAGCGGATCTCTTTAGAGTACTGCTTGAACACAGTTTGTGCTCTCGCTCACAAGGTGGAACAGCTAGGGACCGTTCAAAACCATTAGACAAAATTTTAAAGTGAAGTAGTATAGGGCACTTGTGCTTTTTCAGCCCACCGTTTTTCAACTCTCCTGAAACGTGATAACGGGCGAGAGTAACATTAAAATGTGCATAAATAAAACGCTAAAGGTTCGCTCCCACACCCACCCAATTCAGCTACAGCTTCGGTGCCGGCCACTTGAGTTTATTGAGCAAGTTACGAAGATACTAGTCGGGATATTCAACACACATTCAGACTCGCATCTATTCTATAATCAGTGAGAATACGGTTTGAATACCTTCAGGCGCTAGGGCAGCAGCCAGTCTGAGTTGGTGTCGATCTTTCGGGCAGGTACGAGCCCGAATATGATGTCACAGGGCGCCGCGTCTTTTCACCATTAGAGAAGAAGGTTATAGCCACTACTGAGCCAAATTTCAGACTTATGCGTCTCAGTGGGAGACAGTTACGACGAATCGGAAAAGTGATCCTTTAATTTTGTTGCGCAATGTAGATTTAAAAGCAATGAAAGATATCAGATTTTGTCACCGGTAAAGAGAAATAAGATTATTTTGCACACAATCACGGTGAAATGATGACACAGTGTGTTACGTACACTAGTGCTTTTGTCGTAATAACACCGTGAGATGTGAAGAAATGGCGGGACATTTCATTGTGCAGAACGGTCGGACGCTGTCGTATGGACTCGTATGACTCGAGCAGTGGACGGGTCACGTGACAGGTGGGCTGAGCCGGGATGTCAGGCTGACGGTCCACCACCCCAGCCGCTGCTGGCGCTTTCGTAGCTCGCCCGACGATCACTCGGCATTACGGGCGATTAGCGCAATCCCCTGTCCCATCAGGTCCGACTTCAGAGAGAAAGGAGGACTCTTTATGGGCTTTGTGGACCTGTGTGGTGACACGGTAGATCCGACAGAATATCGGCAGGACCGAAACCTCTGCTCTTGGGATCGGCGCCTTACGCTCTATTTTTCTCGTTTACACAGGGTTATTCAGACAGATGATATAACTTCGTACTTCAGCAACAATGGACGATGCTAGAAGGTTGTAATGAAATGCTGCAGGACGTGTAAAGTCTGCATGATTGGGGTAGGGACTGGTTCTTGCATCTGGACGTAAAGAAAACAAAGCAAATGACTGCGCGTGTCAGATGATATAACTTCGTACTTCAGCAACAATGGACGATGCTAGAAGATCGTAATGAAATGCTGGAAGACGTGTAAAGTCTGCGTGATTGGGGCAGGGACTGGTTCTTGCGTCTGGACGTAAAAAAAAAAACAAAGCAAATGACTGCGCGTGAATACGCGAAGAGACTCGGAACACGTCCTTCTATTCTTGAGCCCTCAGCCTTTTGACTGGTACGATACAGCCCGCCACGAATTCTTCTCCTTTCCAACCGCTTCATCTCAGACTAGTAGTTTCAACCTACGTCCTCAGCTATTTGTTGGAAGTATTTGTCTTCCCTTACAGTTTGTTACCCTCTAGAGCTCCCTCTAGTACGACGCACGTTATTCTCCGATGCCTTAACTCTCGTCCTATCATTGCGTCCCTCCTTCTTGTCACTGCTTTCCATATGTTCCTTTGCTCGCCTATTCTACGGGGAATTCACTACTAATCTTATTAGTCCACTTAATTTTCAACATTCCTCTGTAGCACCACATCTCAAATGCTTCGATTCTCTTCTGTTCCGGTTTTCTCACACTCCAAGTTGCACTACCATATAATGCCGTGCTGCAAACGTACATTCCTAGAAATTTATTCCTCAAATTAAGGCCTATGTCTGATATTAGTAAACATATGTCGCCTAGGAATGCCCTCTTTCCCGGTGATAATCTGCTTTTGATGTGCTCCTTGCTCAGTCCGTCATGGGTCATTTTGCTTCCATGGTTGCTGAATTCCTTCTTCTACTTCGTGATCACAAACTGCGATGTTAAGATTCTTGCTATAACCGTTTCTGATACCCCTCACTGCTTTTTCTTTTTCTCTGTATGTCCATCTTTTCAGAGGTGGGACTCGGCCACAAAATGTCAAGCGAAACAGCTTTCAGCTGTCTGATATCGAATCGAAATTTATTTCGTTTACCTACCAGTTTCAAGCCTTGTGTACAGACAAAAATAGTACCAGTACGAAATAAACAACAAGAAAGGGGGTGGTGCATGTCTTACATACACTGGTAATATGTAATAACATAACAATACTAACCAGTAAAGGAAGTCACATACAGTTACAGATAAATGAAGGATTAAATTAAGAGAACAGTTGCACACTGTATTAATTTCAGCCAGTGATCAAAGTATATACGACACACAATCGTAGAAAAAGGAACCTACTAAACGGAGGTCAATATTTCATGTTATGCATACATAATGCTAATGCAATGCCCGTGAAACAACTGGAGTCAAGAAGTATGTGTCGAGTACAAACTGAAAGTAAAGCATTTGATTACACACTGTGTTATACTAGTAAGATATGTACCATTTAGTGGTAGTCAACCTGATAACTATCTGTATTAACTTGTTCCATATACTACTACTACTACTAATAATAATAATAATAATAATAATAATAATAATAATAATAATAATAGGAGATTATAAAAATACATTGGTGTAATTTATTGATAACAAACTTATAAGATGCAACTTATTTAACAAAACATTGATAGTGAACCGAATGGTGTATCGAATGTAACATACTGTAACGAATTCCCAATAAGCAGCAAGTAGTGAAATATATGGAAAAGATAAAAATTACGAAAGATAGGTTGTAGGCAGGCGTGTGGCTAAGTGATACACCAAACCATCAACTGTCTAAAAAAGAAGGACTCATTACAATCAGAACAACCAAATCCGTTTACCTCTATATGTCATACAGCCCTTAAGAAAGGGAAGAGAAAGAAGAGTATGACCTACGACAGAAAGACCACCCGAACATATGAGTCAGGGTGTACAATTTTTGATATGTTCGAAGAGATTTCGATATTGCACCCGGCCGTTGTAAACTTCATTCCAAGATATTTCAACTGGACGCCTGCCGGTCATCATCTAAGACAGATGAATACGTTCACCCCACCTTACAGAGAGAGCTGATAGTATTGTCACGCATGCGTCAGAATCACGGTGACAGAATAGCTCGGCAACAGCGCCCTGGCTGGTGGAGCTGTAACGATCTTCGGCGTTGGCGCTCAACGCAGTTATCGAAGGATTCTGGCGTCTTCGTCTGGAGCAAATCTCAGAGACGATGGGTTTCCACACATTACCCAGCTGGTAGCTGGATGCGTATTATGACGGATTCTTTTATAATAGAGTCTCAAAAAGATGTCACTGTGGCCGAAATTAATGTTTTTTCATACTCCATTGAATGTCTATTGGAGATACCATATTCCGCACCCTAGACTAGCTGGGTTGCAGAAGGCGAGTCCAACATTTATCTTCTATGGTACGTTCTTCCACTGTGCATGTTGTTTGTTCTATAGGCCATGCAACACTGGCAATCTATTTTGTAAACTTCCATCTTCCGCAATAACAAATTACCCTTCCCTGATCCCAGCAGGTCCGAAATCTTAGACGGCGGGCGTAAAATCACTTTCACCTGAAAATTATTAAAGACTCTTGCTTTTTTGAAGGCAATATTTGAAACGAAAGAAACAAAAGCTAGGGACTTCGCTGGCAAGTACTCTTCTTTATGCACTTCCCGTTTCTTGGTATTAGCTGAGAATGCCCTCTTAATTTGCCGGATCGAGTATCCATTGTCTCTGAATACTGTCCTTAAATGTGCAAGCTCTTTAGGTAAACTATCAGCATCTGGCACTGTATGGGCCCTGTGGCAAGGGTTTTAGGTATGCGCATCGTTTGGGATGAGCGATGGCAACCTGAGGAGTGAAAGTACAAGTCAGTGTGAGTGAGAATGTCCCAAAGAGCCGTCACTCTTCCGTCTAACCAAAACATCCAGGAATGGGACACAACCATCTTTCTCTAATTCGACAGTATATCTAATGTTCTCGTGAATGGAGTTTGTTGTTGTTGTGATCTCCAGTCCAGAGACTGGTTTGATGCAGCTCTCCATGCTACTCTATCCTCTGCAAGCTTCTTCATCTCCCAGTAACTACTGCAACCTACATCCTTCTGAATCTGCTTAGTGTATTCATCTCTTACTCCCTCTGCGATTTTTACCCTCCACGCTGCACTGCAATACTAAGTTGGTGATCCCTTGATGCCACATAACGTGTCCTACCAACCGATCCCTTCTTCTAGCCAAGTTGTGCCATAAACGTCTCCCCAATTCTATTCAATACCTCCTCATTAGTTATATGATCTACCCATCTAATCTTCAGTATTCTTCTGTAGCACCACAGTTCTAAAGCTTCTATTCTCTTCATGTCTAAACTATTTATCGTCCACGTTTCAACTTCCATACATGGCTGCACTCCATACAAACACTTTCAGAAACCGCTGACACTTAAATCTGTACTCGACGTTAACAAATTTCTCTTCTTCAGAAACGCTTTCCTTGCCATTGCCAGTCTACGTTTTATATCCTCCCTACTTCGACCATCATCAGTTATTTTGCTCCCCAAATTGTAAAACTCATTTACTACTTTAAGCGTCTCATTTCCTAATCTAGTTCCCTCAGCATCATCCAATTTAATTCGATTACATTCCATTATCCTCCTTTTGTTTTTGTTGATGTTCATCTTATATCCTCCTTTCAAGATACTGTCCATTCCGTTCAGCTGCTCTTGCAGGTCCCTGCAATGTCATCGGCGAACCTCAATTATTTTTTTCTTCTTCATGTATTTTAATTCCTACTTCGAATATTTCTTTTGTTTCTTTTACTGCCTGCTCAATATACAGATTGAATAAGATCGGGGGTAGGCTACAAACTTATCTCACTCCCTTCCCAACCACCGCTTCCCTTCCCTCTCGACTCTTTTAACTGCCACTTGTTTTCTGTACAAATTGTAAATAGCCTTTCGCTCCCTGCATTTTCCCCCTGCCATCTTCGGAATTTGAAAGAGAGTACTCCAGTCAACATTGTCAAAAGCTTTCTCTAAGTCTACAAATGCTAGAAACGTAGGTTTGCCTTTCCTTAATCTATTTTCTAAGATGACGTAAAATCTCCATTAACTTATCTTCTCTGTGGGGTCTCACTACGAAAGTATCATCCATGTTTTTCCAAATAACTGTTAAATTAGAGACGGATGATTCAAGTGCTATTTCCCCAAAATCGTCCATAACAAAGTTCGCCTCTATGGGAGACAGGGGGCTGCTCATGGCCACGCCGTCAGTCTTTTCAAAATATTCTTACTTAAACACAAAGTAGGTTGAGGAAAGAACATGTCGAAACAAAACAGTGTTGTCCGACTGAAACTGTTTACCAATTAGGGCCAAGGAATAAGCAAGAGGTACCTTTGTAAAAAGACATACTACATCAAAACTCACTAGAAGGTCTGAACTACTTAGGTGGAGACTGTCCAGTCTGTTGATAAAATCGGCAGAGCTCCGTAGATAATGTGGGCATTTGCCAACCAATGGTCTCAGCAAGAAAGCAAGATATTTGGTTAATTCGTACCTTGATGTGGACAGCTGAAAACGTGTGCCCCGACGGGGACTCGAACCCGTGATCTCCTGCTTACATGACAGACGCTCAATCCATCTGAGCCACCGACGACACAGATGAATAGCGTGACAGCAGGGACCTCTCCTTTCCACGCTTCCCGTGACACTCACATTCCCAACTGTCCACAATTCTACATATGTGTTGTACCTTGTAGACATTTGCCGGTCCACTCATTACTCGCGCAAGCTTTGGGCAACCTGTGCGCATTCTCACAGACGAATACCAATGGCTGGGTAACCTTTAACTATCTATACGAAGACATTAACTTGTTCTCGAAAGAACAGTTACTGTTGATGACATCGAAGTATATCTGCAACACCTATCGGCAGCTGCGGTTTTCAGTTAGTCATCATTTATTCCAGGGAAAAGCTGCACAGTCATCAACAGTAACTGTTCTTTCGAGGACAAGTTACTGTCTTCGTATACATTTCTTCAGAGGTTATATTACTGCGTGTTGGAGGAGCTTTCAACAGAGAGCGGCCAGTTGCTCTTCTTATTTCTTCGGCAGCGTCCATAGGAAGGCGTTGTACAGATTCTTCATGTGTCCAGTTGAAACATCATGGAATGAAGTTTACGATGGCTGGCTCCAGTCCCGAATCTCTTGAATCATGTAATTCGACGAGAAAATTTTAAATTTCAGTGTGTAATACGTCAGTTAGCACCTTTGTGATTAGATGGTTAATTGAGAATGTGATTATCAAAGAATATGTCAGAACAATGTGTCGGGTACTAATAAGGTATTAGAGGTTCAAGTGTGCAATTTGAATAAACACTCATGTCAACTAATTACACCAGTAGTCGCGTGAAAACGAACACTCGCCATTAAATGTGAAAACAATACAAAGAAGGAAGAACCCACAACATTAACACCATAATGCCAGCCAATGTAGTATAGCAACCACTTGGTTACAAGCAGAAGAATGAAGGTAAACAAGTAATTAGGATAAGGCAACGTAGACCTACATCACCCAGGACTTGTTTAAAAACTAGGAAGCTGCAAAAAACTAACCACATATGTATTATTTGAAGAATAGTAACTACACAGCCTAGGTAAGTGACACTACAAATTAAGTAATGAATATGGGTAAAGAAAACCTTCCGTAAATGTTGGAGATCAGTAAAGACAGTATCGTGTGTAGTTACACAGTTGTGGAACGATATTGTTAGCGAGAAGTACGAAGGTCACAAACTACAATTATGTATTCCTCTTATAGTGGTGTCTCCTATGTACAGTGCACATGAAAGCTTTGCACCCAGAACTGAGTCATAACCAGGAAAATAAACTGATAAATTCTAACATATTAGGAAAACACAAATACAAAGTCGAATCCTGTTTTAATTAACCATGACCAAAATGATCAGAAATTTAAAACTTCCAGTCGGTCGTACATTAGTCTACACCCATACTTGGTAAACTAAGCCTTTGTTTTTCAAGTACATCAATCCTAAATGGAAAAAGAATGACCATTCTGAACAAGCCATCGACTGTGGTTGTGGTATTAAAACATCTTATGTAAAAGAATGCTGAACATACTGGCATTAACTAAACAAAAGGGAAAACCAGAGAGAGAAAGTATATCCACATCAGATTCACAACCTCATGTGTTACCAGGATTCCTGCGTTAAAAATCATTAACAATAAACCCTTGCAATAAGAAACTGTTAAAGCAAAAATGAGACCAATTTCATCTCCACATAGAGTGCTAAAGAACTCCAGATGAAAATAACTCAAGCAGCAGAGAAAACTTTAGGATTAGCCAATGGTGGAATGAGCTCAAAAATGGAGAAAATGGAGATGTTCGAAAAAAGAGGAAGACCTTGAACAATTCAGACAACAAAGAAAAGAAACTTCAAAAATCATCCGGAATATCAAAAGAAACTTTGAAAATTGTTAGCTTATTGAAATAGGAGAAAATGTCACCAAAAATAATTCTACAAATTTTTACTAAACCCTTAAACACATACTTAAGGGATATCAGGAACCAAGATAAAAATGGCAAAATAGGATTAAATAATAAAGAAAATTGTGAAATTTTAGAACATTTTTAGGAGAAGTTGTTAAACTGTCCAGTTCCAATAGATAAATTAGAATTTCCAGTGACACCTCAAAATCTAGAGGAAGATTTCCTGCCAACAGAGCTAGAAATTCATGAAGCCATCAAAACACTCAAATTAACAAAGCAAGTGGTGATGACTCCATTACAGAAGAATTATTGAAGTGGTCAGAACCGAAAATCATAAAGGATCTACAGCTGCTTTCTGAGAACATTTGGAGCACTGAAAAGATTCCAGATGAATGTAAAACAGCATTAATCCGACCACTACACAAAAAGGGAGACAAACAAAATGTCAGTAATGACAGAGGAGTGTTACTTCTGCCAGTGGCATACAAAATGTTAGAAAAATTCTCCTCAACACAGTGGTAGATACTTTAGACAAACAACTAGGAGAATATAAGGGTGGTTTTCGAAAGGGAAGATCCTGTGCAGAAAAACTTTTAACTTAAAGTCAATAATTCGCCATAGAATGTTAACCAGCAAACCAATACTACTGTCATTTATAGATTTCAATAAAGCATTTGACTGTATATACAGAGAAACGACAGATAAGGTCATTAGAGAATTTGGTGTTAAATCAAAACTAGCAAACATAATTCGCGATACACTAAATGGTACAGTATCTAAAGTCAAATTTATGGGAGAAGTATCTCAGCCTTTTGAAATAAAAACTGGTGTTAGACAAGGTTAGGGTTTATCACCTTTACTATTTAACTGTATTCTAGAAAAACTTGTAAGGATCTGGAATTCGGAGCTAAAAAATCACAAAATTGAACCAATAACTCTGGGAAGGAAAACAAGTGGAATTAAGGTAAACTGCTTCGCTTTTGCGGAGGATTTCGCAATACTTTCAGAAATCTGACAAAAGCTGTTACTCAAATAAACATTCTGGAAAAATTAGCAAACAGAACTGGTCTCAAAATTTCAGCTGAAAAACAAAATTCGTGACAGGTATAGAAAATGCACCAAAATACATAGAAACACAAATAGGGAAAAAGAGCGAGTAAATAAATTTAAGTATCTTGGAGAAACTATACAACAGAATGGACGAGAAAAATCTTCAATAGGTGTAAGAATTAACAGAATGGAAAAAACATATGGTTTGACCAAAAATATTTACAACAAGAAATGTATATCCAGAAAAACAAAACTAAAACACTACACCACAGTGGTACGACCAGAATGTTTATATGGATGAGAATGCCTAACGATGAACTATAAGATGGACAAACTAGAGGTACGGCAAAGAAGTATTATTAGAAAAATAATGGGTGCAATGAAAACTGCAGATGGTTGGAAAATAACAAGTAATGAGGAGATCTACAAAAATATAGAGAAAGAATCTGAAGTAATGGCTAAACGAAGATTAACCGTTTTTTGGACATCTCTACCTAATGGATGGAAACAGACTAACAAAACAAATACTCCTATATTTCTGGAAGAAGAAATCGACAATAGCGTGGATTACAGAAGTAAGAAAAGATCTTGAAAGAAACAACATCAAAGAATCAGAAATAGCAGAATGAAACCGTTTTAAAAACAAAATACTAAATTTGGAAGGCTTTCAAAGCAGAAGAAATAAAAAAATCGGGAACAACATGGACAGAAGAAAGGAAGAGAATTCATGGGGAGAAAATGAGGGAATAGTGGAAATATAGGAAACAACAACAGTGGAAGAGGAGGAACTGAAATTGTTAACGTGATCCTAGTTGGTCAAAACGATTGTAAAAAAAAACCTTACAATATGAAACTGTTAAAACAAAAATAAGACCCGTGTCATCTCCACATAGAGTGCTAAGGAAATCGAAATCGTGATGTTGTCTGAACGACAGTTGCAGGTTCATTAAAACCTGTGGAAATCCAGGTGATGACTAACCTCTGTGGAAAAAAGGGGGGGGGGGGGGAGCACACGACATGAGTGATAACGTTGTACTTGTGATCACAGTTGAGAACTAAAGGAGAGATACTACGTTATCAACTAGTGGAGATTACAGAGTCAGTAAGAGCAGTTCCATTGTATCATGTCAAATAACATCATGATACTCATATAATCTCTTGAAAATCTTCAAAAATTAACATGCCTAACGCTTTGAGCATCGTGTGGAAAAATGGGTCCCTCTGTTACATGTGCAGTAGTATATTCATAGATGTACCATACACTGTAAAGTCATATAAATCTACAATTTACAAGACCAATAAAACAAAAACAACATCGAAGTACATAACCTAAATTATTATAAAAAGAGTGCATAACTTCATATGTATCGAAGGTAGACAAATTATAGGTGTGGACGCTCAAAGGAGAAACTGACTATTGAAAACAGAGAAGTGCAGACATACTCGCACGCAGACTAAAACTACTAGGGACTCAACCCGTAATCTTGTGAAAAAAGATATGGAAACGAACATATCAGTAAAACGTAAGTAGTTCCAGTGCGCTTATCCAAATTAGCATGTTTGTTTCTTTGTCAGTAACCAGCCAGTTAGTTGTGGCGAAAAATAGAGGGATCCAGCAGAAGAGCGTTAGATCTAACAAGCCCACAACCTCAAGGAATCGTTAACGGTTGAGGACTTATCGTTAATAATCACAGATTAAATACTTTTGGTAAAGTTCAAACGAATTAGTACTACGGTACTGTATCAGTGGGAACACAGGAATAAGTGAGTAACAGAACATACGACTGTTGCAATGGGAATGTGTGCCCAAATACGTCAGCCGGAAACATTGATACATCCCTTATTAGATGGAATGGAATCCGAATGCTGTTACCTGAAGATCTACCATCCTTACTCATAATCGTACTCATCATACTTCTACCGAAAAATGAAGAAGTAAAATTGAAAAACATAATACTATATAGGTACGTATTATCAATAAAACTGTTCTCAGTCTACTTCTAATGAAGAAAGGAAGGAAGAATGGAAAGGAAAAATACAATCCAGATACTAAAAGGTGCTGATATTGTCAACAAGCCGGGTGATATTTGTTGAAAAGCTGATGTGGTTGTTATGTTGTGGTTGATATATAAAAAACCACGTGAAAAACAATATACGCACGAAAAATATCCTGACTGACATGTAGGAAGATTGCACCTCGGTTCTGATAAAAAGAGCGACCAGCATTCAAATAATAGTATCTCATATTTCTGTTCAAATGACATAAGACATAGGAAGTAATAAACGAAAGGAACCACACAAGAAAGAAAATAACGCATGTACCAGCCTGCCATAGCGATCACTTCAACCATCATCTGTCGACTGTTAGAAAAAAATTCAAACCAAACCAGTAAAAAAAAAAAACAGTAATTTCAAAAGACGTAGGTATATCCCAGTCAAAGAAATGAATCTAAGTGCACTTCGCTATCGATCTAGGGGCATGTATCAAAACTGTCGTAACCAAAAATGTGGCCAGAAATACTGCCACACTGAATGAAGAGGTGAGTACCGTACGCGCAAACAAAAGGAGAATATGAAATGTCCATAAGCTGATAACCACAATAAGACCACTACCATAGTAAAGTACGCCGAACACCCAAATAGATCGAAAGAGCCCTATACATCATACAAGGTAAAATATCATAAAAGATAGCCAGGGAATTACTAAGAAATACAGTACAATATTGGATATATATGTAACGGTTAACAATAAAATATGTGTATACAAATCTAAATGTATAAGAAATTACGAAAACACTCAAAAACCAATTGTTCTTGGATTGTGCATGTTCGTTCATTAAGTTCGTAAGCTCCTTGTGTAAGTGCATATAGATCTTCTAAGAGGTTCTTTCTATTCAGGCTATATTTTTTATTCCCATGGTCTTAGTAGTGAGTTTAACTGTTACACAGAATATCTTAACAATTTAGACAATGGGCTGTTGTTATTAATTCCTATTTTAACGTCTACTTTGCGAAAAATATGTGGCACATTAATAAAGAAAGGACCCATATAAATCGGTAAAAACTTTTAACTTACTTCTGTGTCGTTCAAGGAAGATCTCATTTATAAGATCAGAGGTCTTTTGAAGAATTTTTGAATGTATAAGGGAGATCAGTTCTAGTTGAATCCTGTTACCAAATGCTATGTCTTTTAGTATACGTATTTCATTGGTTTTCTCAGCAGCCGTAAAGGAATTCTTGTTACTCTACTGACAAAATTACAGAAGCAGGAAGTTTTATACCTATTGAAGTGGGCAGAGTAAAACGGGATACTAGCGTCTGTCGTCGCTGGTTTTCTATAGATAGAGGACCAATACGTCCCATTAATGTTCGTCAATGTAATATTACGAAAATCAATTTTCCTGTTTTTATGGCCTATTTGCATGCTGAGCTTTTCTTAGTAGAAAACTAATTATAAGTAATGAAATAAATAATTTTAGCCATAGATATAGTCCATGGGTGTATAAATAGTGTATGTTGCCGCTGGAACCATTTGAAAGTTTTTGATCGTCATATATTGGCGAAAGAGGAAGAGTCAACTATTGCTTTATAGGTCTTGTCCAGATCGGACGTATGTGGCACACGGCCATTAATACTGCATTGTTTCATTATTTTCTTCACGAGTTAAAACTAAACGGCACACGTAATTTTATAACGTAAATGCACTTTTAATTGTGTTTTTTATTTAAGAATACATTGTAATTACTAACCTATGTATGTTTCATTTTGTGTCTTTAGGCATTGTAAGATGGTTGAGTGACTTGGCGGATCCGTCGTCTTCGGGTGCTGTTTGATAACCAAGTCCGATTTTAGAGAAATCACAGAGAGAAGAAACGGTTAAAAATACATTAACGGAACTGTAACGGAAATGCCACGCTCAAGCCTCGGGAGTTTGTATTTTTTTTAAATTCATTAGTATAATTCATTTTATGGCCTCGATCTAGTTACGAATGAGCCAAAAAATTTAATTAAATTGGCTAATTCGTGTCGGGACGCAATGCTGTATGTACTATATTGCCTTTATTTCGTTACAGGTTTATAGCAAACGACAAACGGGGTACGAGACCGGAATACATTGAAGTAAGACTAATTAATGGAATGCACGTCTACTCCTGATATTACGCTGCAACCGCGGATGCAAGGTAAAGCACCGCATCTTTATATCAGCAATCTTGCCCAAGCGCATTGTATTATAGGAACTTGCTTGGTAGATCTATCACAAGTTTCCGTTTCCGTAGCAGTGATTATTCTTACAGTGCAAGAATAGAGTTTTATCTGTTCACAATATGGCCGACTTTAGTTCTGGGCGACGTAACATGGCGTGCAGCCACTCGTATTTAAAATTCCACCATTACTTTCTACAGGCGTACAGCGAGATTAATGTCTTATGTTTATTCTGATTGCACATACCAGTTTCAATTTTTACAGTGTCGTACATTAAGTGAGGTATGGTACTGACCAGAAAACAATTAGCAAAGATGGAGAACGAGAGACTGCAAACACAGACGCAGTCCGACTCTGAAATGCCATGAAATAATGAAAGTGACGTTACGCTTGACTCGAATGCTAACTAGCGACATATTACTGACTATTCTGGTGACGTAAATTTAGATAATAGACCGTGTACCAGTAATATGCCTTAATGTAAATCCGAACCCATTTTGGTATCTGACGTCATTTCTAACTACGTGGCGGGGACGGAAGTGTTGCACGTTACTATTATTGCCAATATGTTCCATGCTATAATGAAGCAAATGACACAACATAAACAGAACACTGACGCCACTTTGAAAACATCTCATAACGAGATGAAAACATGACATTAGGAAATTAAATCAGATTTTGCTACACTTAAAAAGTCAAACGACACTTTTTATAGCGGTGTTGAGGTTATAAATAATAGACTGACTGGATAAGTCTCCTACCTCAGCGCGAAATTTTCAGAGCTTTCAAAGAAAACACAAATAAAGATGTGATAGATATCCAAGCACAAGTAAACAATCTCGGCAAAACATGCGAGTCGGTAATTACTCAGAATAAATCTTATCCGGCAGTGCATGATGATATAAAAACGCGTATTGCCGATGTCTAAAACAAGGTTGACACAATTACAAACAGATTTCTGTTAAAGTAACAATGACAACAATATTTTGACGAGTGCTTACAAGAAAAATTGCCTGCTGTTGTCCACGACACTGTAACGGAATACAAAAAACACATAATCAGACAAGCAGTACAATCTGTCGCTGCGTAATCGAAACACTTTGACAATTACGAACAACCAGTGTGCAATGACATTGATATCAACCAAAACACACAGTTTGGCAATGAATACAAGTACATTTATGGCACATAAAAACCGCACACTACGCACTCACAAAAACAGTGCACAACTCGACATGACACACTCCATTGCAGTGGTGATAATTATCAAAAGCAATTTCCTAGCCATTCGCCAGTTGAAAGTTACAGTAACCATTCTGAAACTAAACATTACTATAATGCCAAGTAAGTGGAGAGCCTCATAAAACACGGACAATTTAAGCCATTTATATGTGAAAAAAGAACCGTACATCCTGTCATCTATCTTAAAGCCTTCAGAAATGCATTTCCTCGTACGTGGCGTGACGGTAAGAGGATATCTTATGTTGTCGGTTATATCCAAGACGATGCAGCTGTATAGGCGTATAAAGAAGTCGACAGATGCGTCACCGACGAATTATTTGAGAGAGCCTTTCTATCAAAATTTTGGTCACAGTATGTACAGCAACGCCTTCGTAGGCACTTTGTAGTACCTGAACCATTCAATCCTAAGCACGACAATTTGCACCAGTATTTCTAGAAATATTTATATATGGGACGTTTCCTTGACGATCCGGTTTCGCGACATTCTCCGTGCATTGGAGCCAAGACTATCGTTTAATATCGAAGAAAAACTTCTGCACATCCCAGACAATAACGCAGACTATTTTCTCACAGTGTTCGATTCTGCTGATATGCTTTATGAGGACCCGCTTTCCGTACGGCAAAACAATCGCTACAATGTTCACACCTGCGCTATGCAAAATACGCAGGGTAGCCAATCCAATTCAGGGGCTCTGGCAGCCGTCGGACATACAAGCCAACAGAATAAACCGCTTCAAATGGCAAATGTATACATCAAACAGATCCTATATGCTCAAACAACAATTACAACACTTCTTATTCTACTGGCGGTAATCCAATAGCAGACAGCGCAACAGCAACAACAACAACTACTACTACAACGGTAATAATAACTATCAGAAAGGTAACGAAAATTTTTAGTGAAACAAAAGTAACTATCAATACTCACCAAACCAGCAACCGCGCTGGAGTAACAACAACTACGCTGCCCAGTGTCAATACACTGCGACACGGCCGCAGCAAAACAATAATACGGGTTTGGTATTGTCGCCGCCGCTTATGCAGACTCAGAACTGGAATGCTTCTTCGAACCAGCAGGTGAGTTAAAACATGAAAACGCAACGACTGCCACAGTTCGGAGACAGGAATGAACAATACCCAAATGAAGATGTTGTTGAAGTAACTAGTGATACTCCACCTTCGTCTTTGCTTGCAGCTGATACAAATGTGACGACGTCAGACTAAAAACAGTCACTACTGTGACCCAGGTAATGTCTGTGGGAGAATTGGGGGGGCGACTTCAATTTAAATTTATTATTTGACACACCCACTTTGCAACGGCACAATTATCATGATCCTGGCAGTTGTACACAGCAACCATTATTATTCATAAGGTATAATCATAAGGAAAACTTGTTTGATGAACTATTACAAGAGAATACACAATGTTGTTCATCATCCAGTGAAATTGTTTTGGCCTCAACTGCAGGGTTTGCGGGTGGTATTCCCACTAATATCATTCTGAACACAGGAGCGGCTGTTAGTGTCTTGTCCTTTTTTTTTTTTTTTTTTGCAAGAAAATGTGTGAGTTTTAACCCTAACCAGAGTATCCTGTCCAGAACTGTAAAATGTTAACGGCCGTAGCCAATAAGTCTTCTAAGGTTAAGAAACAGGTATTTGTGACAGCCAAGGTAGGTAATGGAATCGTACAATAGCCATTCCTCGTCATCCAGAACCTGGTCACTAATAGTATCTTAGGTTTAGATATGTTGCGCAAGAAGGACAGCACTATTGACTTGTCCTAACGTACTTAGAGATAAGGGCTGTGAAATTTCAATTGATCTGAAAACCAGGACTCTGAAGCACGCTAAATATTTTACAGGGTAGAAGATTCAGTTAATACAAAACACTGATGATGTTGACACACAGACACATACACCCGATGCCCAGTTTGAGGACTTGAAAACTTTAATTACTAACAAGTTATCAGAAACCACAGCTGTCACACATGATGGATGTAATGAACTTTAAGATGTTTTGTCCAAGTATATACAAATATTTAGCAAACGACCAGGTGTGATAAACTCACATGTGTATTAAATAGAAGTTAAGCCTCACCAGATTTTCTTCCACAAAACCTATAATGTGCCACTATCCCAACGACCTGCTGTGTGGCACGAGCTGAAGCAAATGATAGAGTGGAAAATTATTGAACCTTCCAAATCACCTTCCTGCAGCCCTTTACTTGTTGTAAGAAACCCAACGGGAATATCAGAGTTGTTTTACCAGTTCGCACGTAACCTGAGAGTTTAGTGGAGCAGCCGGCTGCAGTGACAGAGCGGTTCCAGGCGCTTCAGTCTAGCACCACGAGACTGCTACGGTCGCCGGTTAGAATCCTGCCTCGGACATGGATGTGTGTGACGTCCTTAGGTTAGTTAGGTATAAGTAGTTCTAAGTTCTAGCGGACTGATGACCTCACATGTTAAGTCCCACAGTGCTCAGAGCCATTTTAGAAGAGCAACTCCAGAAACTTTTAGATTGTAAGTATTTTTCTACGATAAATCTGACCAGTTCGTTCTGACAAGTTCCGACCACGTCAGATTCTGGAAAGTATACTGCATTTATATTCGGGGGATGGGGGGGGGGGGGGGGCGAACCTATCAGCTTTGTGTTCTTTGTGAACGTCAGTTCAGGTGTGTTTATCACCGCTTTGGATACTGTACTTGGTGATGAATTGGATGAATCAGTTACTCACTGCGTTGATGACTTACTCCTAGCTAGTAACACTTGGTCTAAACACATAGACACTTTGCAAAGATATTACATAAATTCGCACAATTTGGTTGCAGTGAAATTAAGTATCCTTGACATATTACTAATGCTCAAGGTATACGACTTGACCGAAGTAGGTTAGACACAGTCAGGAATTTTCCTAGTCCATGGACTAGAAAACAATTAAAATCATTCTTTGGACTTTACTCTTTCTTTCGAGGATTATTACCACGCCAACTACAAAACAACAAACATCTATGGAAACTACCCAAAATGAATCCGATATGGATATGGTCTGACCAGTGTCAGAAAGACTTTCATAGTATTAAGCAAGCTTTGGTTAACGCAAATATTTTGGATCACCCTGATTTTAATATAGATTTCTGTATGACAAGCGATGCCTCATCCTGTCGATTAGACTGTTTTTTTTTTTTTTTTATTTCAGGTTGTAAAGAATGGAGAACAAGAACATGTGAAAATTATTAGTTTTGCGAGCCGTACACTTAGTGAATGTGGACGCACATACTCTACCACAGAACTTTAAACACTCTCTATAGTGTGGGCCTTTAAGTACTCAATTATTATTTGTATGATAAGCACACTAAAATTTATAGTGACCACTAAGCTCTCACATTTCTGTTAACTTCTAAGCTGGTACATCTCAGATTGTCACATTGGACATTGTCTTAGGAAAACTATTCTTTTGAAATTGAATATATTAAGGGTAAAGACAACATCATTGCCGACGCATTGCCTCGTCTGGCTCAAGGCTTAAATGAGTGCAACTCTGACCTGGAGAATGTGATTGATTACCGAATATTTCTCATGCAGGGTAAGCTAATCACCAGTAGTATATCGACTTATGTGGAATTACGTCAACGTTTCAGAAATCTGATCCTCACTTGTGTAAGGTAAGAGTTTTTCTCAGGAATCAACCTGACCATTATCTGTCCAACCGGTATTTGATACGTAATAATGGGTTATGTTATCGCGGTCATCCTGAAGCCACTACTTGGTGTGTTTGTATTCCTAAGGATTCTGAACGCCATCTAATTTAGCACACACATTTTTGGGGTCATTTTGGTACCACGAAGTGCCTACCAAAGCTTTGTACCTAATGATACTCAAGCAAAATGAGATGTAAGATCCACAGTATACTTAAAACATGTGCGATCTGTCAAAAATCTAACCTGCTGAACTTGTCTGCGAAGCCTGATTTGCATTCTATTCTATCCGGGAAACCTCTAGACATTTTATGTTCTGACATAAGTGGTCCACATCCCACAAGCAGTGGTTGTGTGAAATATATTCTTGTATTTTATGATTTACTCTCCAAGCCCGTTAAACTGTTCGCTATAGGATCTGCTGCTGCCACAGCCATCATTCGTCGTTTCTCATGTGTCTACATTACTCACATGGTAAAACAAAAAGCTATTTTATCCGACAATGCTGCATACTATACTGGGCACAAGTTTCATAAATTTCTCAAAGACAGTAGCTTTAAGGGTATTTTTATCTCAAGATATGGTACCTCGTGTAATCCTACTCAACATCTGTTCCGCAAGGTTAACAGGTTTATGAGCCTACGTTTCTACCAAACATACGAATTGGGTCTCATATTTGTCTTTATTTGAAGAGATACACAATAACCTCAATCTTTATGAAACTCCGTACACTCCTAAGGAGCTCATGTTCGATCGCAAAGAAGACAAAGATTGGACAACGTTGTCACCAAAACTTCCTTTTCAGCAAACAAAACACGACGAAAAGATAAGGGAAGTCTGCGCGACACTGACTGCAGAGGCCAAAATTAGAATAAAAATTTATGCGCACACTGCCAAGAGGATGCAGGAATTTATAGCTAGTATGCTAGAGCTTTTGCTTACTCACAATAAGTTGTCTACTCTTCAGCGGCGCAACGTGACAAGGCGTCTGCTGTACGACAGTCCCTATAAAACTGTCGGCATTCCGCAGCCTGGCGCATATCTGCTGCAGCATCCTAAAACTAACAGAATTATAGGACTACATGCTCACAGTGATCTTAGAGTATACCATGCTCAACATTAAACACATCTATGGATCGTGCTTAAGTTATACACAACTATTAAATACACGTACCTCACAGTACTTCTACAGAGAAACTGCGTAGTATAAGAGTATTATTTCAGCTGTTCTTGTCAGCAGCAGAACGAGAAAGAAGAGATTCGTCTTCGCCGAATACTTACAGCAGCCACTTAAAACTTTAATTAAATTTTATATCAACTTTTATATACAGGGTGTTACAAAAAGGTACGGCCAAACTTTCAGGAAACATTTCTCACACACAAAAAAAGAAAATATGTTATGTGGACATGTGTCCGGAAACGCTTACTTTCCATGTAAGAGCTCAATTTATTACTTCTCTTCAAATCACATTACTCATGGAATGGAAACACACAGCAACAGAACGTACCAGCGTGACTTCAAACACTTGTTACAGGAAATGTTCAAAATGTCCTCCGTTAGCCAGGATACATGCATCCACCCTCCGTCGCATGGAATCCCTGATGCGCTGATGCAGCCCTGGAGAATGGCGTATTGTATCACAGCCGTCCACAATACGAGCATGAAGAATCTCTACATTTGGTACCGGGGTTGCGTAGACAAGAGCTTTCAAATGCCCCCATAAATGAAAGTCAAGAGGGTTGAGGTCAGGAGAGCGTGGAGGCCATGGAATTGGTCCGCCTCTACCAATCCATCGGTCACCGAATCTGTTGTTGAGAAGGGTACGAACACTTCGACTGAAATGTGCAGGAGCTCCATCGTGCATGGACCACATGTTGTGTCGTACTCGTAAAGGCACATGTTCTAGCAGCACAGGTAGAGTATCCCGTATGAAATCATGGCGGTGAATCCAGGAAGTACAGTACATACTGACGAAACAAAAATGAGCTCTTAACATGGAAATTAAGCGTTTCCGGACATATGTCCACATAACATCTTTTCTCTATTAGTTTGTGAGGAATGTTTCCTGAAAGTTTGGCCGTACCTTTTTGTAACACACGGTAAATGTGAAGACATTATCTGCACAGTCAGTCTTCGACTGCTAATGACTGATTGACATGAATACTTAATCATTGCCGTGCGGGATTAGCGGAGCGGTCTAGGGCGCTGCAGTCATGGCTGTGCTGCTGGTCCCGGCGCAGGTTCGAGTCCTCCCTTGGGCGTGTGTGCTTATGTTTGTCCTTAGGATAATTTAGGTTAAGTAGTGTGTAAGCTTAGGGACTGATGACCTTAGCAGTTAAGTCCCATAAGATTCCCCACAAATTTGAACATTTGAACTTATCATTCTACACCCTTACACTTTCACCTTGAAGCTCCTTGGATATGCGTCTCACCACTGAACACACACACTTACGCGTAGCTAAGGTCAAGCTTACACTGCGGACTTACATTCGTGTGGCGCGTATTTGATATTAGTTCCTTGCTTTTGTTATTTATTTATTTGTAGTTGTGCGCTTTGTCTGATTGCTGGTGTTGGATGTTGCGTCTAATCCTCCTCTACTTCAGGTGACATCATTTGCAAAAGCAAAACATAGATCTAAGATTGTAATGATTGTAAATACTGTAAACGTATGTAAAGCTATATGAAAAATATTTCTATGTGACCAATCCTACATCTGTGGAGGAAAGAGAAATATGTTTCTATGTTTATTTAAAGCCAATGTGTAATATGTTGGTATGTATTTGTACCTATGCAAAAAACCTATATGCGACATGTTTCTATGTACGTATCTGTATTTAAGTAAAGCTAAATGATATATGCTCACTTGTATATGTTATCTGGGAAAAGGTATGATACTTGCGTAGCCTGAAACTATTTGTGGACGTTTACCATATGTCGCTGAACTTGTGATTACAAGGAAACTGGTGTGTAAAACTGCGTAATATATTGGAATGTATATAGACGTGGTGAACTATTTATGTTTGAAATTTATTCACAAACTGCTAATGTAGAACCAAGTTACAAATTGTTAGCGTAGACTTGACGACGGACATTTGTTCTACGCCACAACTACTTGTGTACTAATATATGTATAAGGCTTGACAAACTGAGTACATGAAAAAAACTGTCATAGTGAAGTGCACCAACACTTCTGAGCGCATCGCAAATTGACATTTACTGTGCTGCATCTCTGGATCTCTGCAAGTCTGAATGGGAATACACCAGTATTCTAACAGGCGATGTAGGACCTAGGACAAAAATTACAATTATATTAATACAGTCAGCTGCTAACGGGCGTTGATATAGATCGACGGGGACGGGCGAAAATGTGCGCACTGACCGGAACTCGAACCGCGGACCTTCTGCTTACATAGCAAACGCGTTATCCATCTGAGCCACCGAGTGCACAGTGGATAGGAAGACTACAGGGACTATCTCACGCACTCCTCCCGCGAGACCCACATTCTCACCTTGAATGTCCACGCATTACATCATTTTACATATATCGTACAGCAATCCTTAGTCAAAATTAAGTACTTGAGACAATATATGGTGTTACAAAGCTGTACGGCAATTGGAAAAATATTTTTCGCTCTACAAAATGTTTTCCATCCATAGGCTGAATGTCGCACTACGGCGAGTGGCTCTCAAATCTGGAAATTGGACGAACCAGTAAAAAACGCGATTAACGCCAACAAGCACTCTACGGCAATCTCAACATTAACAGCGAATTACCAGTAATATCATTGTTCTCGTAACACATCAACAGCTACGTGTACATAAATTTGAACTTTAAATGACATGACCAACGTCGTCGTTTCAGACCTGGATTCAAAGCCAGTACCTATAGCCATTGCTAACTAAGCTAAGCTTTGTTTGTCCCTTATTGAGACCCAACCAATAGGCATAAAGAGATGTGAAGTATAGACGTTTGCACCTGTATCAGTTATCAATTCAGACCCTGAAAATAAATGACGAAAATGTTTGTACTGAACTGGGAATCCTATCATAACAGTTACCTTCCTGGAACAACCCCCAACGACGTTCAATATGGTGTCATTTGCAAGGAACAAAGTTTGCTCACGTTTAAAATTGAAATGCCATCATGTAATGCTGGAAACTATGATGCGAACCCAGCACCTAATCGGATTCTTAACGAAGTACGTAAAATGAAAAGTTAAGTGTCAAATGTTTCCACCAATAGCGAGATGTTGGAACCTTAAATGACGATACATTTGTTTTTGTCTGACTCGGATTCGAATCCAGCATCTAGCGCCGTCGTTTTCTTGGCAGGAACAGACGATAAAAAACTATTGTTGGTTCACCAGTAGTGAGATGTGGGCATGCTTAACCAGACATCAGGCGACGAAAAGTTCTGTGCTGAATGGAATTCAAACCCTTCACACTATCAAATTCTTTTCCAATAATAGCTATGAGTGGCATGTTTGTACTTTCAATGATTTTATGGAAAATACTCGGCTGGCTAGAAGTCGAATCCACAACGTATCGTCGTGTGTGATCACAATGAGCACAAAGTCAAACCCAAATCCTTTTTCGCCAGTAGGATGGAGAGGAATGTTTGAACTTGAAAAGATGTAAGGAAACGTTTGATCTTTTAATGATGTGATATAAAGCTCATCATGTGGCTGTGAGTTGAAACAAACACGTTACAGCTGGCAACACACGAAGAGATGTTGAAAATGCAGCTATTTTTCACTAGTAGTTCGGAGTGCACATGGTAGGGCTTGAAATGAAATAATGAATATTTTGTGCTGATCAGGATTCTAAACCAGATAGGTGCCTTTCGAGAAGGCCTAGAAGAGTTTGCAATCTGGGGGAACACAGTGAAATCTAATTTGAATCCCAGTCCAGCACCACAATTTTCAACGTATCAGTTTCAAATATAGCAAGAGACTTGTGAACTTACATGGTCATTGGTTCATTAAATGAAATACGTTTTCTAGTTAACGACGGCTTGCTGGTGACACTCTGCCTTGCGGGGTTCTCCATCTGTCACAGCTCAAACGAATGTCGCTCTACCCTAGTCGGCAGCGAAGGGATGTTATATTTACTGCGGATATTGAACTACGGGGTTACTGGCGTTCTTCAGTTGGCGTTGCTAGGGGTGAAGGAGAGCTACTTGTGTGTTTTAAAAATCAACGCCTGACGTCAGATGTGAACCTACACGTTTTTCACATCAATACTACAGTAATCCACCAGACCACAGAACACCCGGCCAAGCACATAATTATGAATTGCAGAGTATTCATTTAGATGTAGATTCACATGTCAAGGGACGGGTAACAGGAAGGAGGGCGGGAGCTGGGAATGTACAGAAGTGCAAAATATAAGCGTGAAATGCTTGCAAAGCATTGCTTACTTAGATGTGTGCCACAGTTCGTTTATCTCAGGACAGAGAGATACCCACTTGAATTATAAATGCAACTCAAAGGAAAAATAACCTATATTGTATCTTTTCTGCTGCCACGCGATCTTCCACTAGCTCCCAATGAGGAAAAATGACGAAAAAGAAGACATAAAACATTTTAAAGACTCTATATTTTATCCAGAATCCTTCATTATTTTGTACTTCGACTCTAATATTTTATCCAGAATCCTTCATTATTTTGTACTTCTATCATGCGACTTGTCATAAAATATATAAGCCGTCGGAGGTAACAGCCCTAAGAAGCAACTTCCTCCCAGCCTTCCAGGATGCGGTTCAAATGGTTCAAATGGCTCTGAGTATTATGGGACTTAAAATCTGTGGCCATCAGTCCCCTAGACCTTAGAACTACTTAAACCTAACTCACCTAAGGACATCACACACATCCATGTCCGAGGCAGGATTCGAACCTGCGACCGAAGAGGTCACGTGGTTCTAGACTGAAGCGCCTAGAAACGCACGGCCACACCGGCCGGCTCCTAGGACGCAGTCCCAAAGAGCGTCAACAGTAGTTGGTTGGTTTAGTGGCCATTTCTCTGTTAACGTTATGGCGACCTCAGCCCACGTGTTTTCCATGGGGTACATATCAGCCGCCCGTGGCGGCCAGTCCATGACGTTGACGCCAATCGTGAAGAGCCGCTGCTCAACAAATGCAAACTTGTGAATGGGAGAATGGCCCTCTTGCAACGTGATGTCACCTTCTGCGTATAGCATTCGCACAGACGAAAGCATCACATTTTCTAATAAATGGTCATCCTGCAAGCTGTCACCATCCAGTGTGGCCGAGCGCTTGTAGGCTCTTCAGTCTGGAACCAAGCGACCGCTACCGTCGCAGCTTCGACGCCTGCCTCGGGCATGGATGTGTGTGATGTCCTTAGATTAGTTAGGTTTAAGTAGTTCTACGTTCTAGGGACTGATGACCTCAGAAGTTAAGTCCCATAGCTCTCAGAGCCATTTTGGCACGCTGTCCATCCTTGTATCCTGTGAAGAATTCCCGCCCTCTCGCAGAAATCCAATCCCAGCAGGTAACAGATAGCCGGCCACTTCTTCGCGTCCTGGTTACATATTCGTGTCGATGGCGAGTCCCTTGCGGCCTGTAAACGATTCGTGGAAAGACACCTTCTCATCAGTGAAAATGACGTTGTCCCACGACGCTCTCAGATGGAACTCCTCAAATTCTAGCCGGTACGAAACGTTGTCTTCGCTGAGCTCTTGTTTCACGGCGTCTCTTAGTGTTCGGCGAATCGTGTCACTGGAGCCGGTTAAGTTGGTCTCCCGCCGCAACTGCTTCGTGTTCAGAAAGGGATTTTCTCTGCTCCTAGACACTAGGTCCCTGTCTTCCTGCTCTGAGATCACTCTCTTCCTGCCTGAGCCAGGAGCCCTGTTGATGGTACCTCTTTCAAGGCAGATCCTCCACCATCTCGTTGCAGTGGTATGTGGTACGCCACACCATCTGCCAGCTTCTCTGATGGAACATCCTCCTTCCTCAATGAGAGCGACGACTCTATCTCGATTAGACCTCTCCCAGTGAGGCATTACGGCATACAGCGTAAGGTGTATTTCTGCTTGCCGCTCTTATATTGATGCCAGGAGAGGAGGTAAACATATTTACGTCAAACGGAGCGGCAGAGGCAGAGGCATGCGGCGCAGCCGTGCTGGCTCGTCCCGGGTTGTTGGCCCACCAACGCCACCGCCAGCTCGCTCACTTCTGTCTCGTCTCGGCCAGCCTGGCTGGCCCGTAGCTCGCGGGCCGCAGCTAGTGCGGGCCGCAAGGCCACGATCACCCCTCGCAGGATCAAAAGGTATACCTAACCTACCCAAGTCTGTAGTGTAAACTAACGCAGCTACAGCTATTATGCTATAACATGTGCAGGCACACCTAAAGTTGACGATACATTCAAGTATTTGCCGAACAATACGTTCAAAAATACGTTCATTTTAAACATAGCTACCACAAAGTATTTCACCTAGCTAAGAATAGCATGGCGCAAGAAACTATTCTTTCTTGTAAGCGCTCTGCAGTAGATGTAACCTTAATAAAACGTGTATTGAACCATGACAACTAAGCGGAATGTAAAAGTAAACATGTTTGGCGGCTGATTCTCCAAATAATAGTATATACGTAGTATATAGTACTGGTTTTGTGCCCTTGTAACTTGTTATCAGTGTCTCTGAAACAATACATGCTACATGACGGAAATTACTTTCTGCTGAGGCACTCCATTTACACCTCAATGATACACGACTACTAGAAAAGATTGCTCTTTACGGCAGTCAGTCCACTTGTAAATTAGCACCATGATGTCGCAGATATTAGGCAACACGTTACTAGGGATGTGAAAGGCCTTAAGGTTTGCAACTACTCCTAGCTACTATTGAATAAGAATTTGATTATTAGCTTGTCTTCATAACCATGTGTGCGGTGTTCGACTCTCAGTCAGCATAGACGTTTTCGTCGCCTTATTCCTAGTTAAACGTGCGCACATCTCGCTAATGCTGTACCAACATTGGACATTTCTCGTATGTTCCTAGTTAGACAACGATGGCTGTACGCGCCGGCTTCAAATCCCGGTCTGTCGTCATTTAAGGTTCCAACCTCACTACAGGTGACAAACTGTGATATCTACATTCTGATTTTACATACTTATTCAACAATCCGATTAGTTGCTGGGTTCGCATCCAGGTTACCAGCATTACATGATGGCACTTCAATTTTAAACATGTGCATCCTTTGTTCCTTGACAATGCTACAATATACAACGTCTTTAGAGGTTAATTACCAAGAAGGTAATTGTCATGTTAGGGTTCCTGGTTTCGTACAAACATTATCGCCATTTACGTTCAAGCTGAGAATTGATAACTGATACTGGTGCAAACGTCAATACTTGAGGTCTCTTTCTGCCTAGTGATCGAGTCTCGATAAGGCACAAGGCTTTGCTTGGTTAACAATGGCTCTACGTTCTGGGTGTGCATGTGGATCTAGAACGAAGACGTTGGTCATGACATTTAAAGTATAACTTTGTGTAAAAGTAACTGTTGATGAGTAATGTGAACAGTCATATCACATGTAATTCGCTGTTAATGTTGGGATTTCCGTTAATCATGTTTTCTTTTAACGGCTTAGTGTTACATAAAGTTGATGCGAAACCACTCCTCGTTGAACGTTGGGTAAACCTTTTAGACAGCTAAGAACTTGTTTCCAATTGCCATACAACGTAATAAATCCATATACTATCTCAAATATTTAATTGTGCCTAAGGATTACTGAACGATTTAAGTGACAAAATAAGTTGTCCCATAATGTTTGAAATGTCACTTATTGTAATGAAGTTTAGTTGACAAACGTTACGGACTGTCTGATCTCTTCTGTACTACTGTGGTGTTACTTTACATCTGGACAGACTGTCATAAGGACCGGTGTTCTCTAGTAGTCTCTAGCGGTACCCATTGTGTATCTTACAACGACCGTACTGTGGATGGTTGCGACGATGTGCCACACAGATATGCTATGTTGGTTGCATACATTCAGGTGCAGCCTACACGTTGGAATTAAGGTGTGACCCTTTTTTTTTTTTTTTTTTTTTTTGCTGTCGAGTATACATAATGTTGGTGACTACTAAGAAGGACAGTAAATCTTTGACACATTCATGTATTTCGTGTAATTTGTACGTGAAAACTTGTTACTATTAAAGTTCCAACGCTCGTGTGTGTGCCCTCTGTTCATGGTCAGAAAGTCTCTGCCCAATTCACTATCACAGACGCAGTTGCAAAAGTCACAGTTACTTCTATACACTCACTACATTTTAAATTTATTAGTTTTGCCATTGAGGCTATGGGGCAGATTCAGCCCGAGTTCTGTGCGATTAAGGAAACCAATTCGTAACCTAACCTTCTTAGAGGCGTAAGCAATTCTGTCGCAGAAATGACCGACTGTGTTTCAATCATTGAGGCCTGGCATTGCTCTCTACTAGGGATGCGCATCTGAACGATAATGTCAGTTTCTTTAGCTTAGGTACTAACCCCCAGTTCAGCACTGAGAAAACTAGGTTAGAAAATGAGATAGTAAAATTAGTAGATGAGTGCTGCTGCTTACACAGCAAAATGCCCGATGTTAAATCCCTGAGATGTCCTTAGTGGGTCATTGTGGGAGAATGTGACATTGTTGGTGATAATTCTTCACCCAGTTTCGAACGTTAAGGGGGACATACGAGAAAATACACATGTATATATAAACTAATATAATATTTACTGCTTCAGAGACATTTGAGCCAAATTTTACACATGTTCTCTTATGTCATTGCCTTTAATCTGCATTTTTTTCTTCTATTTTTCGATCAAATAATGTGATCAGGACGTTGCTGGACAGTCTTAGATCACATACTATCAACCCTGATTTCGCCTACGTTAACAACACTAACCATCAGACAAACATCGTAAGACGAAATTGTAAGAATAGCAGACGAGAAAAATATTGTCTTTGGGCATCTCTTCTAAATGAGGTTATTGAAGATTTCTTTCGCGTTTTGTGTCCCACCGTGTGCGTATTTATGTAACAAATCGTAATTGAACGCATCGAGCTCACAGTCTTCTATATTCTATTTCTGTCTTCTCTGATGGCAGGAAATGATGAAATACAGCAATCAACAACAGAGTCGTCTAGAAAATGGAGAGTGGCACTCTGCAGTGTTTCAGAGGAGAGGGTTTTCTCATAATTTGTGGCACGAACTAAACTTTTTAAATTGGAGACAGTATTTTAACATCCTACAGAACTATCTGATGGCAAAAAATATTTCAACGCTTTTGATCAACTTTACATGCATCCTTCCTTAATCTCGGCGACTCCCTTAGCGCTGTTCGTGAGGAGAAACATAGAAGCTAAGACCTGGTCCCACACACTTACTTCGGTCTTGCTCAACGTAATCATCATCATCATCAACAACAATAAGATACTCATCAACAACAACAAAGAACTACTCTTAAAACGCACTTAACCCAAACATATACATAAAACATAAACGCGAAGGTACAGTACTTGCATGTCAAAATAGAAACTATGTGGTCGATTGAAATGGATGAAACTTTTCTGATTTAACTGATTACTATAGCAGGATCTCCCCTGTGAACAATGTTATACGTCGTTAACACCTAGGAAACTAAACAGTGTTGTTTTGTACTGTCAAGAGCGCCTTCGGTACTTACAGAGACACATCCTTCTATTCACGTCTTTGATGCAGTTTCAAGTCAATTTATGGTGATAAGAAATTATCTATTGTCAAAGCTAGAGTAACTCTGTACGTTGCGTCTCTCGGTACTGAACATTCTTTATGTACCAGAATTCATTAGATCGTTTCGGCAGTGCGTTGTTTCGGTGACACTGTGACAGACCACTTACGAAACTACGTATGATGCGTCTAAAGTACCGGTAATAATGTAGGAGATGTGGATTAAATGGTTTGTAGTATTCTTCTTGCGATTAGTTGTGTAGTGCCACGTATGTATATATACTGGAAGGGTCATGGAGTGTAATACTAGATCTTTGTTGCTATTACTCAATGGGGATAAAAGGAAAGACGAAGAAGTCAGGTTCTGGCAGACGCCTTTGCTCCATGAGACACTCAGAATAACTGAAACAGAAAGTCTGAAAATGGTCTGGTAATGAGGCTGCACCTCACGATTTGCAGAAAATACTGACGATAAGAAAAAATTGTAACTCACTTGCGATGCAACATGTGTCAACGGTTTTGGCTGCGATAAGCTTCCAAAACAAATGAAATACTGAACGAAGACTGGACTCAGAGGCTTCCTTTAATTGCTGAGACACTTAATTGTTTACAGAAATAATGCAGAACAGAAGTCAGCAAAAAATTAATCAGTACACAGAACGATACAAAGAAAACTGGAAAACGAGAGAAGAAGAGAAGAGAAACATGGCAAGTGACAAAGGAGTGGCTATGACATTGTTATTGAATGGAAACAACATTTGTCCGACAACAAAGACGATGAATATCGATATGTAGTTTCAGAGTAGAGATAGTTAAGAATATGTCCTTCATATCAATGTGAAGAACTGACAATAGGAATATTTACGAGAAGGACTGTTGATGTTCCCCAAAGGTGATGAGTGCGTCGGGACTGGACTAGCATCACCTCACGAATGCGGACTTTGAGGAACGGCCGTAGAGCAAACTGTAAGTGCGACGATGAATACAATCGATGATAGAGTAGACAAACTGAAATTTCTGTACAACGTTAGTTCATCGAATCCTATAGATTGTTTCATTTGAGGATAACTATGCTATCTTTGGTAACACGCTAATGAAGATAAAACGCTCTGGAAAATTTAAGAATGCGATACATAAAGTAAAATAACATACAGTATGTGATTAAAAGTATCCAGATACCTGACTGAAAATTACTTACAAGTTCGTGGCGCCCTCCATGGGTAATAGTGGAATTCAGTATGGTCTTGGCCCACCCTTAGCCTCGATGACAGCTTCTACTCTCGCAGGCATACGTTCAGCCAGGTGTTGGGAGGTTTCTTGGGGAATGGCACCCAATTCTTCACTGAGTGCTGCACTGAGAAGTGCTATCGATGTGGGTCGATGAGGCTTGGCACGAAGTCGGCGTTCCAAAACATTCCAAAGCTGTTCTATAGGATTCAGGACAGGACTCTGTGCAGGCCAGTCAATTAATTACGAGGATGTTATTGTCGTGTAACCACTCCGCCACAGGCCGTGCATTATGAACAAGTGCTCGATCGTGTTGGAAGATCCAATCGCCATCCCCAAATTGCTCTTCAACAGTGGGACGCAAGAAGGTGCTTAAAACATCAATTTGGGCCTCTGCTGTGATAGTGCACGCAAAACAGCACGGAGTGCAAGCCTTCTCCTTGAAAAACACGACCACACCATAGTACGATCGGCTCCAGATTTTACTGTTGACACTACACACGCTGACACATGACGTTCACCGGGCATTCGCCATACCCACACCTTGCCATAGGATCGTCACATTTTGTACCGTGATTCGTCAGTCCACACAACGTTTTACCACTATTCAATAGTCAAATGTTCATGCTACTTACACCAAGCGAGGCGTCGTTTGGCATTTACTGGGGTGATGTGTGGGTTTTGAGCAGCTGTTCCACCATGAAATCCAAGTTTTCTCGCCTCCCGCCTAACTGTCATAGTACTTGCAATGGATCCTGATGCAGTATGGATTTCCTGTGTTATGGTTTGTATAGATGACTGCCTATTACAGATTACGACCCTCTTCAACTGTCGGCGGTCTCTGTCAGTTAACAGGATGTTTACGACTGTTGAAATCTCGGGAACAGACGTATGGCTCAAATGACACCCAATCACCTGACCGCGTTCGAAGTCCGTGAGTACCGCGGTGGGCCCCATTCTGCTCTCTCACGATGTCTAATGAGCACTGAGGTCGCTGATATGGAGTACCTGGCAGCAGATGGCAGCAAAAATCATCTAATATGAAAAACATATGTTTTTAGGGATGTCCGGATACTTTTGATCAAATAGTGTGTTAGTAACTAGATGAAAATAGATGAAAGTGTTGCCAGAGAACTGCCAGTCACGCACGGAAAGCCGGGCGTCACATGACATGAGGTCAGAGGGATTATAGCGCCAAATAGCGCTGGACTCGCAACAAGTTGAAGGAACGACAAAATTCTGTGTTAGCCAATTAGCGAGCAATTAAGGTGCTCTGTGGTGGTATCCATCGTTATAATATGGGGTGGTGGAGGCAACATCTGGATGACTTCACATGGGGAACAATGATCGACTATCTGGAACAAGGACCAAGTGTGACGGGCGTCGCCCAGAAGTTTAGTGTTGATCACAGCAATATTTTACTTACAACCGAGCTTTCCAAACCGCGGGCAACACTGCCTGAAGGAGAGGAGGCGGTCGACTCGATCAACTACTGAAACAAATTACCGCTGCCTTGTGTGGCAGGCAAGAAGGGGCCCACTTCCAACAGTGGATGCAATTGCAACCACATTCAACGGGATCGCAAGGCACGTAACCTCACGTTAGACGAGGGTCCGACGTTTGTCCATTTGCCCGACGACAAAGTGAGGGTTGCCAGGGGTGGAGAGCGTTGCTGCCAAACAAGCTCTCAACGCTTGATATTGGCGCTTATTAATTATGTCGAGTAATTATCAGGTGCAGATCCTATAATGACCTTTCCCGTAATCGGTGATTGTAGTTACCACCATACGCTCATATACCAGTGTGTGACAGCTGTGATACCAACTGGCGATCAGAGATTTTTTAACGTGATGTATACATTCACTGCTGCCCCAGGTATCCGCATCTAAGACCAACACATCACGGACAACGGACTGCAAAAGTATCCTGTCACAATTTACTTTACGATGATTATACTGTATTGGTCTATTCTGTAACCACCGAGCGAGGTGGGGCTAAGGTTAGCACACTGGACGGTTCAGTCCCGCGTCCGGCCATCCTGATTTAGGTTTTCCGTGATTTCCCTAGATCACTTCAGGCAAATGGCGGGATGGTTCCTTCGAAAGGGCACGGCCGATTTCCTTCCTCATCCTTCCCTAATCCGAGCTTGTGCTCAGTCTCTAATGACCTCGTTGTCGACGGGACGTTAAACATAATCTCCTCCTCCTCCTCCTATTCTGTAACCTGCTTGAGCGTGCAAAGGCATAAGTACTTTATTACTAATTTTCTATCAGTCCCTGTATATTTTATGTAAAAACATGCTCGCTATATGGTCTAAGCTAAAGGCTATCACACTGAAGTAGGAAAAAGTCATAGGATACCCCTAATATTGTGTCAGACCTCCTTTTGGCCCCCATAATGAAGCAACTCGATGTCGCATGGAGTCAATGAGTCCTTGAAAGTCCCCTGCAGAAATATTTACCCAAGGATTTGGCAGTGCAGGATTTTCTGCACGAACTGACCTATAGATTATGTCCCATGAATGTTGGATGGGATTCATGTCGGGCTGTCTGGGTGGCAAAATCATTTGCTAGATTTGTCCAGAATATTCTTCAAACCAATCGTGAACAATTGTGTGCCAGTGACATGGCGCACTGTCATCCACAAACGTTCTATCGTTGTTTGGGGAACACCAAGTCCATTAACGGCTGCAGGTAGTCTCCATGTGGCCGAATATAACCATTTCCAGTCAATGATCGGCTCAGTTGGACCAGAGGACCGAGTCCATTCCAAACAAACACAGCCCACGCCATTATGGAGGCACCACCAGTTCGCACGGTGCCTTGTGGACAACATGGGTTCATGGCTTAGACGGGTCTGTGCCACACTGGAAACCTGCCATAGGCCTTACCAGCTGAAATCAGGACTCATCTGACCATTCCTCACTTTTGCCTTCGTCTTGGGTCCAACCGATAGGGTCACGAGCCTAGGAGAGGCACTACAGGTAATTTCGTGCTGTTAGCAAAGCCCATCTCGTCGGTTGTCTGCTGGCTAGCCCATCAACACCAAATTTCGCCGTACTTTCCAAGGGGATACGTTTGTCGTACATCCCACACTGATTTCTGCGGTTATTTCATGCAGCGTTGCTTGTCTGTTAGCACTGACAACTCTACACAAAGGCCACTGCTCTCAGTCTTTATTTGAAGACTGTCGACCACTGTGTTGTCAGTGGTGAGAGATAGTGCCTGCAGTTTGGTATTCTCGACACATTCTTGCTACTGTGGATCTCGAAATATTGAATTCCACAACTATATCCGAAATGGAATGACCCACGCGTCTAGCTCCCATTATCATTACGCGTTCAAGGTCTGTTAATTCCCGTCGTGCGGCCATAATCACGCCGGAAAACTTTTCACGTGAATCACCTGTTTCCATATGTCAGCTCCACCATTCCACCAATGCTCTGCCCTTCTGTACTTTGGTACACGATACTACCGTCATTTGTATATGTTCATCTGCCTGTCCCATTACTTTTGTCACTTTTGTGCACACTGCCATTTGTTAATTTGATTGTGGTAACTTTCAAGTGCAAATGCTGTGTAAACCACTCACATTGTCAGCAAATTGACTTCCCATCGTAAGGTAATGTGCCAGTGAGTGACTGCTTTGCTGGCCGTTGTGGCCGAGTGGTTCTAGGCACTTCAGTCTGGAACCGCGCGACCGCTACGGTCGCAGGTTCGAATCCTGCCTAGGGCAGGGATGTGTGTGATGTCCTTAGGTTAAAGTAGTTCTAGATTCTAGGGCACTGATGACCTCAGCTGTTAAGTCCAATAATGCTCAGAGCCATTGGAACCATTCTGAGTGACGGCTTTGATACCAACACAGGATCAGAGACTTTTTTCAACGTGACGTACTGCCTCACTCTTGCTGCTGGTTTACGAATCTAAGATCAATACAAGTAAATCATTGAGAAGGGACTGTATAAAAGTTTGTTCTATGGCATTTGATGTAACAACGATTATACGGTGCTGGGCTGCCTGTAACCTGTGTGTGTGTGTGTGTGTGTGTGTGTGTGTGTGTGTGTGTGCAAACAAATCTTCTAACACTAATTTTCTATCAAAATGTGTCTGTACATTTTATGGAAGTACTAGTTGGCTGTATGATGTAAGCTGAAAGTCAATAATTTCAATTACAAGAAACGAACGAAAAAAAAAAATAACTCATTGTCGATGGGCGAGTGCCAAGTTATTTTATTCTCTAAGGTAGTATTTGTGGAAAGTCGTCATGGTATTGCAGGGTGAGGAGAGTTCATTTAGTGGAACTGGATTCGTTCCACAAAGATGGCTCACCGTGTGGAAGGGTGCGCCAAGTGCGTGCACCAGCTAACAGCCCTCCCCCCTCCCACTCTGCCAACCCTTCCTCAGTGAAAGAGCACCACAGGAGTCAGCAGCAGAGACTGCGACGCGAATCGAGCCGCTGACGCAGTCCGGACTTCCTACGCGGCTTAATTTACCACCAGGGCCAACGCCACACAAGACCCGACCGCCACCTCAAACAAAGGCGCCAAGGAAAGCAGTTCTCGCTCTCTCTCTCTGTCACACACACACACACACACACACACACGCATGCACACACACACACTGTAGCGGGCGCACACACACACACACACACGCACACACACACAAACACAATAATAATACGGTGGCACAAGGAAGGAAAGGATTGGGAGGCAAGTATGAGAGAAATTCTCCGCGTCATGTAAAAGAGCTGGGCGTTGCCATCCACTTAATTACCCCAAAAGCGTAGCCAGTCGCGTGCCGCCAGCCAACAAAGGGGAAAAAGTCTGCGACCTGAGCTGCCTCCTTATGACGGCGAAACCTCGCCCTTGCTACGGGGGCATTGTACGTTTCACACAGCAAATACGCATACGGGAAAATAATTTGCATAGCTCAGAGAGTAAGCCACTAAAGACAGAACAGCTACTAGCGAGAAAATACACTGGCCATTTGCTTTCAGTCCGACTTCCAGTATTACAGATTTTGCTACTCTCACACATTTAATCAAATGTAACAGTGATGATGATGATGTCTGGCAATGTTTGCCGCCAAGGTAAAAAAGCAACGTATAACACTAGACTGCGCACTCACGGCAGTTCTGCTTTGCTGTTTTTGTTACGACTTGTAAACAGAGAAAAATTAATGTACGACCAACGATGCGTCAGTCCTCGATTGCGTTCAGGAGACGCAAGGTTTGATTACGCAAAGGTGGTTTCGTGACTGACCTTTGACCCGGATTGCCTTCAAGCAATCAAAATCTTCGATGACAATACCTAAGGGACCATCTGAGTAATAAAATGAAAAATAGAAATGAATGCAAAACAGTGAAATTTTGTAAAAAGTTATCAGGTCGGAAATTGAACACATTAATGGCCTCCCGAATACAATCGAGATACCGCGGTGAAGAGCGAACCTGTAACAAAGCTTACAAACATTGGAAAATCATGGTGAGTTTAAAGAGAAGAACATGCAGAGATCTCCTGTAAAGTGAACCATAAATATATTCTCAAACAACAAGGGCATTAAAGTAATAGACATTAACAATTACACAATGAATGCAAAACTTACATTTTTACGTTTCTCCCATACATGGAGCAGTTCAACAACCGCGGCTTTTGTTTGTCCGGGATTTCTTAAAAATTAAGTATTCTGACGTGCGCATATGCACTTCTTAGCGTCACACTGTTTACCGAAGCGTCTTGCTTGGTGATTACATGGTTTTTGACGAAAAATAAAATATAACTTATAGCGGTGCTACACAACACGTCTTAAAAAGTCGACGACCAAACGTAAAAAATTAACGCAGTCTCTAGAACATTTCTTAAGAAATGATGGATTGTTGTTTCAAATGTTTCGCAGCTTATTGCTATCGAGCGCTGCGGCAATGATTTAAATATCTGCGACAAGCGGCTCATAGTGTTTATTTCAAACATTTTAACGCTGAACGAGCGTCTTGGTGTAGGCGCACATTATAAAATATTTCGCCTCTTTTCACATGCACTGAGATGCTTAATACCTTTACGAACTACAGCCCGATGGCTGTTATTTCTTTTTATGACAAATATCTCATTTGCAAAGTCTCTGAAATCCAATAATATTACAGACTGTAAACGTCATCTTTTGGATATTATAGTGCTGTGGTTTGGGTGGTATCAATGTGAAACGTCTTTGGAAATTCCATCAACATATGACATAATTATTTGTGTCTACTTTTCCTACATCCACACTTTGTTGCCTTCAGTACGTCTGTACCTACATACAAACTCCACAGGGTACCGTATGGTGCTTGGCGAAGAGTAACCTCTACCACTGCTATTCGTTCTCTTTCCCGCTCCATTAGCAAATGGAGCGAGGAAATAACGGCTACCTTGTACGAATCCTAATCCCTCTTATCTTCTTTTTGTGGTCCTTACGCTAAACGAGTATGTAAATGGCGTTAGAATCCTTCCGAAGTCAGTCAAAAGAGCCGGTTCTCTAAATTTTCTAAATATTGTTTCCCGAAAAGAGCGCCGCTTTCCCTACTGGGATTCTTATTTGATTTCTCGCAGCATCTCCGTAATACTCTCGTGTTCTGTCGGTAACAAATCTAGCAACAAGTCCGTCAATTGCTTCCATTCCTTCTCTGAATCCGACTTGCTGGCGATCATGAACAGTCGGGCACTCAAGAATGTATCTCACTGGAGTTCTGTATTCGGCTTCCTTTATACATTAGCTGCATTTTCTTCGAATTTTCCCAATTAAACAAACATTGGCTTTTCCTAAAACTGAGCTCGCGTGTTCGTTCCATTGCATATAGCTTTTCAGTGTTGCGTGTAGCTACGAGTGTTGTTCGAAAAGTAGGGAACGATCGGTCGCGAAATGGAAACCACCGTGAGAATCAATACTGTTTTCTTCGCACATTTAGCTACACCTTCCAAGTACTTCTCTTCACAGTCGTCGCTCCGGCTTAGACATTTTCGGAGCTTTATACCACCTTTTTAACAGCATCTTCATAGAAGGCAGCCACCAGTGCTTTCCGATAATTCTCCACGCTGGCCTATGGCGCGTAGCCTGCGCCCAAGTGTTGTCTTCGTACCCAGCGTTTCATGTGAGCAGAGATGATAGTCAGGATGAGCCAAATAGGGTGATACACACTTCCAATCGGAAAGGCTGCAGGAGCGTCTTCATTGCCCCTGCAAAGTGCGGCTAAGAATTGCCATGGAGAAGGAAGTGCGTGGCAGTTGTGTTAGGCGGGCTGCATTCATTAAGGCGAAGCCTCTCAGCGGGCCCTCCTAGCTGGCTGGAGACATTGTTGTTCTAGGCACTTTTACTCGCTCATAGTGCGCTCACAGCTGAAATGAGCGTCTTGATGCGATCGATGAGCATACTAGAAACAATGCCCAAAACGTGTGTGAAAAACTTCGTCGGATTTTCAAGTGGTTTCCATTTCGTGACCGATCGTTCCTCACTTTCAGAATAGCCTCGTATACAATTGATGTGACTATGTCAAGCAGCACACCCCTAACACTGTATTGGAACAGTACATTACTGCTTTTCACACGCATTCGCAATGACTTAAATTTTTATACCTTTAGGGGAAGGTGCCATTCAACACATCAGATGGAGATTCTATGTGAGGCATCCTTCTTCAGACACTTGCCCTTACTCTAAGGCGTCACCAGCAGATTAATGCTCACTCTGTCCGTTATATCGATTATGCACATAGAGAATCAAAGCGGTCGTATCACACTTCTCACAAAAATAGCTACTTTACTTTGTTTACGAAGCATCTAGACGCACACTCTGTGCCAAATATTCCCAGAAGCTTCACTACAGACACCCAACTTTAGTATCTACAAACTTAACTACCTTTATCCTTTGTCCTCCTACAATTATCTCCTGCTTTTTCTAATATTCCACCGTTTGTTTCTCAGTGTACACATTGCAAGCCGTTGGTGATATACATCTTCTTTGTCGAATATACCCTCCAATACCTTTGTCACAAATTTTATGTTTTCTGGGGACATCGGTCTTCTGACTGGTTTGATGCAGCCCGCAACTAATTCCTCTCCTTTGCTAACCTCTTCATCTCAGAGTAGCACTTACAACCTACATCCTCAGTTATTTGCTGCATGTATTCCAGCCACTGTCTTCCTCTATAGTTTTAGGCTTCTACAACTCCCTCTAGTACCATGGAAATTATTCTGTCATGTATTAACAGATGTCCTATCGTCCTGTCTCTTCTCCTTCCACCCTTCCACATATTCCTTTCCTCTCCGATTCTGCACAGAACCTCCTCATTCCCAACATTATCAGGCCATCTAATTCTCAATATTCGTCTGCAGCACCACATACCAAGTGCCTCGCTTCTTTCTGTTCCTGTTTTCCCACAGTCCATATTTCACTACCACACAAAGCTGTATTGCAGACATACATTCGCAGAAATTTCTACCTCAAAATAAGGCCGATATTTGATATGAGTAGACCTCTCTTGGCCAGGAATGACCTTTTTCCCATTCATAGCCTGCTTTTGATGGCCTCCTTGCTCTATCCATCACTCCTTATTTTACTGCCTAGTTACCAGAATTCCTCAACTTCATCTACGTAGTGACCATGGATCCTGACACTATGTTTCTCACCATTCTCATTTCTACTACTTCTCATTACCTTCATCTTTCTTCGACTTACTCTCATTCCACACTCTGTACTAATTAGACTGTTTATTTCATTCAGCAGACCGTGTAATTCTTCTTCACCTTCACTCGGGATAGCAACGTCATCAGCAAGTCGTATCTCTGATATTATTTCACCTTCCTTTTACTTCCATTATTGCTTCCTCAATGTTCAGATTGAACAGTATGAGTGAGAGACTACACCTCGTCTTACATCCTTTTTAATACGAGCACTTCGTTCTTGGTCGTCCACTCTTTTCATTCCCTTTGGGCTGTTCTACATACTGTATATGACCCATCTCTCTCTATAGCTTACTCCTATTTTTCTCAGAACTTCTAACAACTTGCACCATTTTACATTGTCGAATCCTTTTTTCCATGTCAACAAATCCTATGAATGCGTCTTTATTTTTCATTAGTCTTGCTTCCATTATTAACCGCAGCGATAGAATTGCGTCTCTCCTGCCTTTGCCTTTCCTAAACCCAAACTGACCGTCATCTAGCACATCGCAAGTTTTCTTTTCCAATCTTCTGTATATTATTCTTCTCAGCAACTTGGATGCATTAGGTGTTAAGCTGATTGTGCGATAAATCTCGCACATGTCAGCTCCTGCCGTCTTCGGAAAGTCAGATGGTATGTCGCCACACTTATACTTTCGACAAACCAACATAAATAGTAGTTTTGTTGAGACTTTCCCCAACCATTTTAGAAACTCTGATGGATGTTGGTTTCGAATGTTGGTTTGATGTGGTTTCGACTTTCATATATGCTGAGTCTGTTCTTCAGACAATCATATCTTTTTCGATGTCTTCACATTTTACCTGCAGCCCTTTCGTCTCAGCTTCCTTGCGCTTCCTATTTATTCCATTTCTCAGTGACTTGTATTTCTGTATTAATGAGTCTCCAGGAACATATTTGTACACCTCCTTTCATCGATCAATTGAAGTATTTCCTTGTTACCCATGGTTTCTTCACATTTACCTTCTTTGTACCTATGTTTTTCTTTCCATCTTCTATTCGCTCAAATGGCTCTGAGCACTATGGGACTTAACATCTACGGTCATTAGTCCCCTAGACCTTAGAACTACTTAAACCTAACTAACCTAAGGACATCACACAACACCCAGTCGTCACGACGCAGAGAAAATCCCTGACCCCGCCGGGAATCGAACCCGGGAACCCGGGCTCCAACTTCTATTAATTCCCATTTTAGAGATGTCAATTCCTCTTCAACTCTACTGCCTACTGAGCTATTCCTTATTGCTGTACCTATAGCCTTTGAGAAGTTCAAGTGTATCTCGTTATTCCTTAGTACTTCCGTATCCTACTCCTTTCCTTATTGATTCTTCCTGATTAATTTCTTAAACTTCACTACTATATTGTGATCCGAGTCTATATCTGCTACTGGGTCACCTTATAATACAGTATCTGATTTCCGAATCTCTGTCTGACTATGATGAAATCTAATTGAAAGCTTCCCGTATCACCCGGCCTTTTCCAAGTATACCTCTTCCTGTTGTGTTTCTTAAACAGAGTATTCACGGTTACTGGCTGAAATTTATTACAGAATTCAATTAATCTTTCTCCTCTCTCATTCTTTGTCTCAAGCCCATATTCTCCTGTAACCTTTTCTTCTACTCCTTCCCCTATAGCCGACCGGAGTGGCCCAGCGGTTCTAGGCGCTACAGTCTGGAACCGCATGACCGTTACGGTCGCAGGTTCGAATCCTGCCTCGGGCATGGATGTGTGTGATGTCCTTAGGTTAGTTAGGTTTAAGTAGTTCTAAGTTCTAGGTGACTGATGACCTCAGAAGTTAGGTCGATTAGTGCTCAGAGCCATTTGAAACTTCCCATACAACTGCATTACAGTCCCCTATGACTACCAGATTTTCATCTACCTTTCTATACTGTATTACCCTTTCAGTATCCTCATACACTTTCTACATCTACATCTACATCCATACTCCGCAAGCCACCTGACGGTGGGTGGCGGAGGGTACCCTGAGTACCTCTATCGGTTCTCCCTTCTATTCCAGTCTCGTATTGTACGTGGAAAGAAGGATTGTCGGTATGCTTCTGTGTGGGCTCTAATCTCTCTGATTGTATCTTCATGGTCTCTTCGCGAGATATACGTAGGAGGGAGCAATATACTACTTGACTCTTCGGTGAAGATATGTTCTCGGAACTTTAACAAAAGCCCGTACCGAGTTACTGAGCTTCTCTCCTGCAGAGTCTTCCACTGGAGTTTATCTATCATCTCCGTAACGCTTTCGCAATTACTAAATGATCCTGTAATGAAGCGCGCTGCTCTCCGTTGGATCTTCTCTATCTCTTCTATCAAACCTACCTGGTGCAGATCCCACACTGCTGAGCAGTATTCAAGCATTGGGCGAACAAGCGTACTGTAACCTACTTCCTTTGTTGTCGGATTGCATTTCCTTAGGATTCTTCCAATGAATCTCAGTCTGGCATCTGCTTTACCGACGATCAACTTTATATGATCGTTCCATTTTAAATCACTCCTAATGCGTACTCCCAGATAATTTAAGGAATTAACTGCTTCCAGTTGCTGACCTGCTATTTTATAGCTAAATGATAAGGGACCTATCTTTCTATGTATTCGCATCACATTACACTTGTCTACATTGAGATTCAATTTCCATTCCGTGCACCATGCGTCAATTCGCTGCAGATCCTCCTGCATTTCAATTACAATTTTCCATTGTTGCAACCTCTCGATACACCACAGCATCATCTGCAAAAAGCCTCAGTGAACTTCGGATGTCATCCACCAGGTCATTCATGTATATTGTGAATAACAACGGTCCTATGACACTCCCCTGCGGCACACCTGAAATCACTTTTACTTCGGAAGACTTCTCTCCATTGAGAATGACATGCTGCGTTCTGTTATCTAGGAACTCCTCAATCCAATCACACAATTGATCTGATAGTCCGTATGCTCTTACTTTGTTCATTAAACGACTGTGGGGAACTGTGTCAAACGCCTTGCGGAAGTCAAGAAACACGGCATCTACCTGTGAACCCGTGTCTAAGGCCCTCTGAGTCTCGTGGACGAATAGCGCGAGCTGGGTTTCCACGACCGTCTTTTTCGAAACCCATGCTGATTCCTACAGAGTAGATTTCTAGTCTCCAGAAAAGTCATTATACTCGAACATAATATGTGTTCCAAAATTCTACAACTGATCGACGTTAGAGATATAGGTCTATAGTTCTGCACATCTGTTCGACGTCCCTTCTTGAAAACGGGGATGACCTGTGCCCTTTTCCAATCCTTTGGAACGCTTCGCTCTTCTAGAGACCTACGGTACACCGCTGCAAGAAGGGGGGCAAGTTCCTTTGCGTACTCTGTCTAAAATCGAACTGGTATCCCATCAGGACCAGCGGCCTTTCCTCATTTGAGCGATTTTAATTGTTTCTCTATCCCTCTGTCGTCTACTTCGATATCTACCATTTTGTCAACTGTGCGACAATCTAGAGAAGGAAGCACAGTGCTGTCTTCCCCTGTGAAACAGCTTTGGAAGAAGACATTTAGTATTTCGGCCTTTAGTCTGTCATCCTCTGTTTCAGTACCATTTTGGTCACAGAGTGTCTGGACATTTTGTTTTGATCCACCTACCGCTTTTACATAGGACCAAAATTTCTTACGATTTTCTGCCAAGTCAGTACATAGAACTTTATTTTCGAATTCTTTGAAAGCCTCTCGCATAGCCCTCCTCACACTACATTTCGCTTCGCATAATTTTTGTTTGTCTGCAAGGCTTTGGCTATGTTTATGTTTGCTGTGAAGTTCCCTTTGCTTCCGCAGCAGTTTTCTAACTCGGTTGTTGTACCACGGTGGCTCTTTCCCATCTCTTACGATCTTGCTTGGCACATACTCATCTAACGCATATTGTACCATGGTTTTGAACTTTGTCCACTGATCCTCAACACTATCTGCACTTGAGAGAAAACTTTTGTGTTGAGCCGTCTGGTACTCTGTAATCTGCTTTTTGTCACTTTTGCTAGACAGAAAAATCTTCCTACCTTTTTTAATATTTCTATTTACGGCTGAAATCATCGATGCAGTAACCGCTTTATGATCGCTGATTCCCTGTTCTGCATTAACTGATTCAAATAGTTCGGGTCTGTTTGTCACCAGAAGGTCTAATATGTTATCGCCACGAGTCGGTTCTCTGTTTAACTGCTCAAGGTAGTTTTCAGATAAAGCACTTAAAAATATTTCACTGGATTCTTTGTCCCTGCCACCCGTTATGAACGTTTGAGTTTCCCAGTCTATATCCGGCAAATTAAAATCTCCACCCAGAACTATAACATGGTGGGGAAATCTACTCGAAATATTTTCCAAATTATTCTTCAGGTGCTGAGCCACAACAGCTGCTGAGCCCGGGGGCCTATAGAGACATCCAATTACCATGTCTGAGCCTGCTTTAACCGTGACCTTCACCCAAATCGTTTCACAATTCCAATCTCCGTCAATTTCCTTCGATACTATTGCACTTCTTATCGCTATAAACACGCCTGCCCCTTCACTGTCCAGCCTATCTCTGCGGTATACATTCCAATCAGAGTTTAGGATTTCATTACTGTTTACGTCTGGTTTCAGCCAACTTTCTGTTCCTAGTACTATATGGGAGTTGTGACCGTTTATTAATGAGAGCAGTTCTGGGACCTTTCTATAGACGCTCCTGCAGTTTACTATTAGAACATTAATATTGTTATTCCTTGTTGCATTTTGCCTACTCCTGCCTTGACGCGTCTCAGGAGGCGTCTTGTCGGGCCTAGGGAGGGAATTCTCTAACCTAAAAGAACCCCATGTGCACTCCACATGTACTCCGCTACCCTCGTAGCCGCTTCTGGCGTGTAATGCACGCCTGACCTATTCAGGGGGACCCTACATTTCTCCACCCGATAGCGGAGGTCGAGAAATTTGCACCCCAGCTCTCTGCAGAATCGTCTGAGCCTCTGGTTTAAGCCTTCCACTCGGCTCCAAACCAGAGGACCGCGATCGGTTCTGGGAACGATACTACAAATAGTTAGCTCTGATTCCACCCCGCGAGCGAGGCTTTCCGCCTTCACCAACTCCGCCAACCGCCTGTACGAACTGACGATGACCTCAGAACCCAGACGTCATGAGTCATTGGTGCAGACATGAGCAACAATTTGCAGCCGGGTGCACCTAGTGCTCCCTATCGCCGCCGGTAGGGCCTCCTCCACATCTCGGATGAGACCCCCCGGCAAGCAGACAGAGTGAACACTGGCCTTCTTCCCCGACCATTCCGCTATTTCCCTAAGGGGCTCCATCACCCGCCTAACGTTGGAGCTCCCAATAACTGATAAACCCCTCCCACCGTGTGCCTGCTCGGACCTTGCTGAAGGAGCGGCCACATGTCCACTCACAGGCAGAGCGGGCGATGCCACACGGCCAGCCTCCACATTGACCCTCCGCCTCGTGCGCCGCGAAAGCCGCGAAAGCCGCTGAACCCGCCACTCCCCTTGGGGAGAGGGTGGCCCAACCGCGCCCGGTACCCGCGAAGATGTCTCGACAGCAGGGACAGTGGGTGAAGCATGTAACACCTGGGGTGTACCTTGCGACGCACCAGACTCCCCACTGCCGCTACACTCCGAGGCAGCAGCCTGAAGACGGCTGACCGCGGTCATCAACACGCTCAGCTGTTCGCGAAGAGTGGCCAGCTCCTCCTGCGTCCGTACACAGCAGCCACACATCCTATCCATCCTAAGGAATCAATTTACTATAGAGTGTTAATCAACTTTTAACTAGCCTACTAATTCACTAAAGGCGGCTGATTACTGACTAACCTGTGATTGCTAACCACTTCTTGTAGAAAACAATGAAAATAGCACTACCTGTCTCTGGACTGTATTGAAAACAAACACTAGCACTACTAGCACTATGGCTGACTAAAGGGACTCTCTGACTGTATTTAAAACAAACACGAAACCTATGGAACACTTAATAGCACTCGACTATTAAAGCTTCCTAAAAGCAAAAACACACAGAAGAAGAAGTGACAAGTAAGAAAAATACAGTTAATACTTAAATTAAGGTAGCTCGCTGCACAGCAGACGTGAAGCAGACGGCGGTTAGGGCGACACTGACACTACTGGCACTATGGCTGACTAAAGGGACTCTCTGACTGTATTCAAAACAAACACGAAACCTATGGAACACTTAATAGCACTCGACTATTAAAGCTTCCTAAAAGCAAAAACACACAGAAGAAAAAGTGACAGTAAGAAAAATACAGATAATACTTAAATTAAGGTAGCTCGCTGCAAAGCAGACGTGAAGCAGACGGTGGTTAGGGCGACACTGACACTCTGTTTCTTCATCTTCTGCTTGCGACGTCGGCGTGTATACCTGAACTATCGTTTTCGGTGTTGCTTTGCTGCCAATTCTGGTAACAATAATCGTATCTTTGAACTGTTCAAAGTAACACACTCTCTGCTCTACCGTCCTATTCATAACGAATCTTACTCCCGTTGTACCATTTTCTGTTGCTCTTAATATTACCCCATACTCATCTGACCAGAAATCCTTGCCTTTTTTGCCACTTGACTGACCCATACTGTGTCTAGATTGAGCCGTTGCATTTCCCTTTTCAAATTTTCTAGTTTTCCTACAACGTTTAAGCTTCTGACATTCCACGTCCAGACTCGTAGTATGTTATTATTTCGTTGATTATTCAATCTTTTTCTAATGATAACCTCCCCCTTGGCAGTCCCCTCCCGGAGATCTGAAGGGGGCTATTCTGGAATCTTTTTCTAAAGGGAGTGGTCATTATGACGCTTCTTCAAGTACAGGCCACATGCCCTTTGTATACATGTTATGTGTCTTTAATGCAGTGGTTTCCATTGCCTTCTGCATCCTCCTCCCGTTGAACTTCGTTGATTCTTCCCCCTTCAGGGACAGTTTCCCACCCCTAGGACAAGAGCTAACTGAACCTCTGTCCGCTCTTCCACCCTCTTTGACAAGGTCGTTGGCAGAATGAGGGTAAGTTCTTATGCTGGATGTCTTCGGGTGCCAGTGCTCATTTTTTATCAAAATTTAAGCAGCGGCGGAATTGGAACGCAGGACCGGAGACGTTTTGGTTATGAATCCAAGACGCTACCCCAAGGGCACACGTTTAGCACATGTTCACTCATCGCTAGTCATTAATTGAACTTTTACTATAGCTTAGACTTGCTTTATAAGTTTCTGGTATTCAAATCAAAGCCAAAGTCTTCAGGAAGATACTGATGTAATTTCTGTGAAACCAGTTTTGCAATTGAGAGCTAACATCATAAAGATGTTTGGGCTCACATGGGGTTCCTCTTCGTAGAAATGTCTTGGGTCAAACTCGTCTTGGGGTTGAACCGCACGTGTCGCATTACACGCCATAAATTAGAAACTTGTGACTCTTTGGTTAAATTGTCTGGCTGATGGCAAGTTTAGGAAATATGAACTTAATATAAAATGTAATAACAGTAATACTAATAGTATCGGGAGATAAATTAACGAGCCATATATGATGTAGGCCACACAGTTGCGATTTGATTAGAATAATGTTCATTCAGAAAAAAATGGTTCAAATGGCTCTGAGCACTATGGGACTTGACATCTGAGGTCATCAGTCCCCTAGAACCTAGAACTACGTAAACCAAACTAACCTAAAGACATCACACACTCTCAGGCCCGACGCAGGAGTCGAACCTGCGACCGTAGCGGTCCCGTGGTTTCATACTGTAGCGCCCAGAACCGCTCGGCCACCCCGGACGGCCTTCATTCAGAAAGCCAACTAATAGCGAAAGCGGTCGTATCTAGAGTTACTGTTACACTTGAGCGCATATCCATCTGACTCAGTTGCGCGGCTGCTCACCGCGGTACCACACTACTCGAAATTTTCTGATTCATTTCACTTCCTAGATACCTAAAGACAGACAGTCCCCTTTCGCCTCTCAATCCGAACTGTTCCCTTGGTGTCTAGGCCAGAACTGTCCACTTCAGTGTCTCCAGCCGAACTGTCCGCTTTCGCGTCCTCACCACCACTGTCCCTCTGCCTGTCTCCGGCCACGACCCCGCGAGCCAAACCTCCACGCTCTACTGACTAGTCAGTTCCCTTTCCTGAAGCCGTCTAAGCTACAGCTTATTCTAAATAATTTTACTTTTTAACATATTTCAATAATCAAAACTTGATCACTATCACGTTCTAAATAAAGTAACAATAATATTCATTACATAATAAATGTTAAATTCTTTTACACAAAACCAATACAACTTCCTCCGTAGCTTTGAATGCCATGGACAGTGGCCTTGCACCAATGTACTTTCTGATAAATAAATAAGGAACAAAATAATTATTATGCACAAAACTTTACAAGAAATATAGTATTACCTAAGGAATCAATAAGGTGTCATGCTCTCATCGTTCAATGTGTTTTGTGTGGTGCGGCTGGTCCTGGCGAAGGTTCGAGTACTCCCTCGGTATGGGTGTGTGTGTTTGTCCTTACGATAATTTAGGTTAAGTAGTGTGTAAGCTTAGGGACTGTTGACCTTAGCAGATAAGTCCCATAAGATTTCACACAATTTTTTTGTTTGTGTGGAGGCAATGATTATCTGATGATTAACTGAAATTACTGATAATTTAAATTTACTATATCTTTTAAAGAAATAAAGTTACAGAGTTGATATTTACAACATTTTTCGTTTTAATGATGTGCTTCTATATAAACTGTCGCTCGTTAAAATCGACCAAAGCGTTCATGTTTTAGCATTCACGTCTCTGTTACAAATTTGTTATTTCACTTGAACAGTAAATCCTAAACTGTTATACATATTATCAATATTCAAGTATTATTGGGATCACCATGAAAATTTGTGGAGGATGGTAGATTAAAATTACTGTGGCTTCATTCCCTGAATTACTACAGAATTAAATAGTTTTCATAAATATTTCCGTTTATGGCCGATCTTAGGTCCGCCATATTTAACACTGCTACGTCTCCCTGGCCATAAAACGCTTATACAGGGTGACCCTATGAAGTAGGTTCTCGTCTGTCTCACTTGCAAACTACAGCTCTTAAGCCTCATTCAGCGCAATAGACGCTTGTGAATTTCCCATCTCGTGGCGAATTTGATCTCTTTGTGGTACCTGGTCCTGGACGACAGGGTACGTTTCACAGTTCCTGAAGGCTGACTCTTTCGGCCATGTATTTAAATGAGAGCGAAATGCTCGTTAACTGACACAATACATACGTACATATCCCGGTTAACTTCTAGAGGTTCTTTTTTCTATCACCCTCAAATATCTAATAGTATCTCAGGTTCCTTATTTGTTCCTCAGTACCAACTAATCGTCCTACATGTTTCCATCAATTTTTATCGTTATTTCTAGTATTCTGAGCAAAAAGTTACACGTGGGTTTTGTAATGTATCGCACGAAATGAAGTAATCCTTACGTTATTTGGCATTTATGGCTTCATATTTCCGTGTACTCCCATTTTAGGTACGTGTGATTACAATAAATAATAAGTTACCAAGCCTGATGTATAAATTGTATGTTCAGCATTTAGGCTTCAACTTATAATGCTTGTTACGTAGTAGCAGTAGTAACAATATTCCTACTCCCACTGCTCCTCGTCAAACCAATGATTGCTCCGTAATGAATTGGATAACGAAGGTTCTGATACAAGAACATAGCTACCTAGGTCCTCGACCGTAATGTTATTTGCTTATTTGTTGCTCGGTCCCTCACAATAATCCATAGTAAAGCGCAGTGGACTGCATGCAACGAAGTACCACTAAAGCCTTTCACACTGAAGTATTAGATCACTTAGCTGTTGCTAAGAATATGTGACTTTCTTTCGTAGTCAGAGTCTTTCTTTCTCTGTTCAAACGTTAACAGATTCATCACAATAACATATTTCTACGAACTTTCAGCATACCGAGTCTTAATGAAGTTTGTGAGCAGGTCCAACACTGCTTCTCCATAGCCCATTATTGGTCATCAGTGACATATATCCTCTGAACTATTCATAGTTGCTTACCTGAGTAAAATCTTCTCTTCCTGGATGTCACGTCACTTCAGATTAAAAAACTCAAGCTACTTATTAGCAGTCTCCACTACCGTCACCAGGAGTAAAAAACCACTGAGTGCCATGGCTGAGATGGTGTCCCGTTGTACAGTTAAGATAGCACCGTCTTTAAGCTTCCAGAGAGGGCCAAAATAACCCATATGTGGGAAGGAAAGCTGAGCTGCTATCGATGAAGTTGTTTGAAGTGATACGACTTGTAAACCGATAAGTTGTATTCAGGCATTGCGCCGCGAAATACTCCGAAGACACATAGCTGTCCCCTGTGGCGAGGGCATGCGCGCAGAGTGCGATTGTTAGAAAAACTGTGGGGTAGGATATCATATTTGTTGATTTAATTAATATTTTGAAATACTGGTTAAGGAGCTAATCATTACTTTCCTGCAGTCAAACACCATAAATTAACTGCTCAAATGGACAAAATTATGAGGAAAAGTCGTCACAGCATAGTCAATTATCGGATACGACAGACATGCTGTGAGCTTAATCTTAACTCCAAAAGCCTACTTGAATTCTCCTATATCTGCCCTCAGCTCATTCGCCATTCTGTTGGGAGTGGGCGGAGGTAGTCACAGCACCGCAACAATATGTGAGTTCCTGCTAGGTAAATTCTAAGCAAAGTACCAGATATGACCGCTTAACTGATACCAGTATCAACTTGTAGTCCAATAAAGCCCGCCGAACACTTGTTCATCTTTCCATCCAAGGACTTTTTGTCGGATATGTTTCAACTTCGGGTAATTTTCTCCAGACCCTCGACGTATACTAATATTGGCTGTTGTTAGTGGAATAGAGCAGTGCATTAGGCGTCTCTCACACGAATCAGGAGTGGACTCTCAGCTGACAAGCAAAAACAACCAGGTTTTTCATGGATAGTGGCAGCAGCTTCAGCCAAAAGGGCAACCAACTCTTCTCAGTCGTCTATCGGTTTCCCGTACACCAAACACTTGATCTCTGCCAACAAAAAGGAAAGCCATGTTATTGCAACATACCTAAAACTTACCACACGGCAGTTTGAACTCCTTTGCTGTCCATCGATAACGTCAAATTTTCATCGACGCCTAGCAGGGAGGCGGTGCACCTGTAGAAATAGTTTTTTACATCCGATAAAGTATTATCATAATTGAAGACATGACAACCGAACAACGAGGTAGGGGGTCATCTATAGAACACACAGGGTTAGTGCCGATTTACTGACCGGGGCTATACCAAAGCCATGGCGAGATAGGCATCTGACAATGGCGCAGTCACAGAGATGGTGCAAAAACTAACAAAAAAAGATATAAGAGTTAAGTGGGAGAGTAGATGACTTCTCCTATCCCTCGTATTCCTATGTTCTGCCTGCCTGACAAAATCCTTGCCCTCTGGTCGACAGTGGAAACGCTGTTGTCGCATTGATATTTCGGCCAAGTAGCATCAGAAAGAAATGACTTCCACGGAAGACAAGTCACGTGGGTTCTGTATCAACAGTGCTCGTGGTTCATACAGCTGCCGCCTACACAGTTATCATGTTCCACAATGAAGATTTTGCCGCTACTTCGCTACAATAGTGTAGGATATCTTTGGTTGTTTAGCGGGTGCTGAACTTAATAGGCCTTTTGCCAAAGGCTTCCAATTTGTCAGAAACCTTCCGTCACGTGAGGCCTGTAATCAAATGGTTTAAGCTAGTGTGCTTCAAACCATTTGATAACGTAGTAGGTGTACTGGATAACAGGTCTTAAGTACAACATACCATTTCATCTCATTTTATTTAGTGTTGGGGAGCGGTTAAATGAAAGGTCTGTGTCTTATTTTGCAAAACATGCAGCAGATTTTCGTGTCAAACACAACACAAATATCGACACCCTTCAACTGATTGATAAAATAGCGGCTTGGGAATACCCGTTGAAAGAACTGTTGAGGAGCTCTGACACTGCATCCAATCAGGATAACGGAAGTTTCTTTTTTTTCTTCAAGTAGCGTTTGCGATACTCTTATTAAAAGATCGAAATAGCTTGTGGATATTTGTGACAACATCAAGGAATGCAGTATCTTGTCATCAAAATTTCAAGAAATTTAAGATAAAAAAAAAGTTACTTGAGGTCTATTGTAGGTGAAGTGGACTATCCCTTCAGCTATCCTGTCGATAGAACACATCACGGTGACATAGGCAATGAGTTTGCTTCGTTCAAAGACAATGGAAAGTAAAATTATATTTGGATAGTGATTTTATCTCAACACCTAATTATAGGGCATTTCCTGTTATTTGGAATTAATAGTTAATGCACTTTAATAATTCATGAGAAGGAAATAAAATATGCTCTATACTATATATCAAACTCAAATACAGTCGCTGCTGCAAACATTGAGACAGACATTCTTTTACTTTCAGTTTGTTTCAGAGAGACTATACAGTTTATAATTTATTTACTGCAAAGACATGTTCAATTTATTGTTTGTAACATTTTTCACTTTATAGCACATTTCAGTAATATTTTTCAATAACGCTTCAGTTTTATGAAACATGCCTTCAAAATTACAAAATTTCTTAAATATGTGTAGAAAAGCATTGCAGCAATGTAATTTCTCTGGGGAGGGGTAGGGGTGGAGCACCTTCGGCAGTTCTGCCGAGGGCGCATTGTCGCCTCAGTACTGCTCTGACTCTGCCACCTGTTGAAAGTCATAATCGTGGCTACGTGGCAAGGTAACGTGCATTCAGACGTAACGCATACTGCAGGTAGTTTCGCAATTATCACCTGATTGTATCACTGCCGTCACCAACCTTAAAGTGAACTGATCGAAAGGAAAATTCACATGACGAAAAAGTTCTAAGGGAAGTGTGCTAAGGTGACATGGCTTGGAAAAGAGCAGGGGGAGGTCTATGACAAATATGGTTACACACTACGTGACAAAAAGTGAACCATCCAGAAAACATGGTCGCATGTCAACGTAACCTCGTACATGCATGACACAAATTACTGGACTTGCATCTCTCTGTGGCAAGTAGAACGATCCCCAAATTGCATTAGCGCTGTCTGTTCTAGTCTTATTACCAATAATGGTAGAGTCTTCAAGGGGCGTGAACAGCAGCAGATATTGAGCCATCTCACTGACTGACATGGATAATTTGAAAGGGACCTCGTTCCGTGACGCTCCGGTCAGGCGATTGATGTAATCATGCAGTTGCCATAGTTGCATGGCATTACGATGTGGCCCAGTATCGGGCTGGATGCGAACACGAGGGCAGGGGCACCCTTCATCAAAGTTCCAGTCTACCACATCTGACCATCACTAGAGAGGATCGCCATGCTGTGCACTGAGCACATCGTAAACCATTTACATTTGCGCCTGCCATCGAAGAACAGTAAAAGTCTCGGTGTAAAATTGAATTCCCATACCACTGGCAGGATACTAGTAGCAGAGGGATAAAGAGTTATCACACATTTTAAAACAACAACACAAATAGCTGCGTCTGGAATGGTGCAGTGGCCAGGAATGTTTCGCACTTGTGAAGGCATTGCTAATTACACATATAATGTTTTGTGTTCTCATTTTGATTTCTAACCCTTTTCGTTTGTTTATATAGGCATTGTAATTGTGATTATGTAACATTCTACTGTGGTTTTTAAATGTAAAGATGTAATTGTGATTATTTTGTTTGCCAATGGATAAATATGTTTCTTGCTTTGTACCTGGGGAAAAATTTTTAAAGTTCTCTTTTGGAATATTATTAATTGTGAAAAATGCAGTCAATAATATTTATAAATATTTACGTAATTTACAATAACGATACAACATCTATAGACAGGGGACAGCGATAGTGATATCGTTAGTCGAAAGGTTGTTGTGTAGTAGAGGGGATGGTGGATGGTGTATCTGTGAAGCGTGAGATGAAAAATAGTACTGTGCTTTATGAAAAGCGTACGTAATTGTATGGACAGTGATACCGAACTATCAGATTGTTAATTCTTTTCACCACTGCGGTATGCAATGCCACCGCCAGCGAACTTTAAGAGCAAATAAACCGGACTGTGAATGTGGCGCTAACAATACTTTGTTGTTGCCGACACGAGCAGTGTTTTTATGTGAATGAACTTTGCTGGTATTGGTTTTGGGTGGTGGAACTGTTGTCTATCACATTCTATCAAGCCGTGAAAGTGAAGACTTTAATTAACTGTGCAATATAAATGACTTTCAGTGACGTTGTCGAAGTTTGAAATGCATGAACAGAGTGGACATTGTTTACGGTGTGCTTTACACACAAGAACAATTCTATGAACTGTGTATTTGTGGCTAGACTTTATGAATGTGACGAACTATGCAGTTATGGACGATAGCGTCACGGACAGTGCATAAAGTGTAAAAACGAGCGATGTCTCCGTAAAGTAGTTTGAAAGAGATTACATGTCAACAACGGTCGTATACTGGCGTCTTGTGGTTTGTTAATCACCACGGGGTTAATGATACAGCTGTGCCGGAACTTTATTTGCGTTTCGCCGGAGAAGATTAACCAGCCGAACTGCCTGTATCCTGCTCTCATCATCGTAACCCGCCGACAACGTGCTGCCCATCGCAACGCTTCGTGTGCAACAAAAAGTTTAGAGATTTCGCCTAATGCTATCCCCTGACCTAGAAACTATCTTCCACTATTAAAAGTGTAAGAATTATAGACTCTATTTAAATAAATTCTTTGTTTAGTTTATGTTTGCTTCCTGCTAATGAAAATTAAATTACAATCAGTGAATTAAAAGTTGCCTGGTAGTCATTGTTGAAACACGAGTAAATATAAACTTCTTCCTCTCATTAGAACTAATTCTCCTTGTATGTAGTTATCTTATGTAGTTTTGTGTATTGTTATTAGACTAGATATACGACAGTAACTAATAAGAGTATTTTGCCGCGAAATATGGCGTCGCGCGAAAATTATGGCGAGCGCCATAATTGCTTGCGTTCTGACCAATAACGTAAAAGCTGCTATTCCCGTATTGGTGCATTTCCTGACGCGAACGTGAATTATAAATGTCAGCTGTCAAATCACATAGGGACTGTTTACCCAGGAACAAAAGTTTTTGATATTGTATTGCTACGAGTCGTAGTATTAAGAGACACCGGTTATACTAAAAAGTGGGTATAGATGTATGGTGAACCCCCCTCCCCTTTGATCATGCAATTATTAACAGTATTGTGTGTGATTCACGAAATTTTGTCACTTTTTCTAATTCCTTTCAGATATTGTCTTAGATGTCTTTGGAGATTCATAGAATATGTACACTCTTTTATCAGTTCAGGTTAATTTCAGAGCAGTTTCTCGCGAATATTTGAGTTTTCAGTTCATAAACAAAGTGACCAATTGAGAAGCAAAGAGTGTGGTTTCCCAACTAGAATTTAGGATCACTTCACAGTTCAGACTTTGATAATTATTTTTCCTGTGGGTTGAGGTCATCAGACACTGTGTTCGTCGATAAATCGCGCCTCTGTTCTACCACGGATGATCATCATCGGTCAGTATGGTGGCGACCTGGGGAGAGGTTTCTTTCTTCCACCCTTTAGAGGGGCACAGTGGGGTCACTCTTGGAGTCATACTGTGGAGAGCCTTCGGATATGACGTCAGGTCAGGGCTGATGGTGACTGAGGGAATTCTGACGGCGGAACTGTACGTCGCGGATGTCCTGCAATCATGTGTGTTACGTCTGATAACACAGTACCGCTGTGCTATATTTCAACTGTAATATCCTCGTAAGGTATATGTTTCAGTGAACTGTCGACGTGATGTTGAGGTACTCCCAGAAAGGGAGACTGTCCAAAAAGAAACATCTGTAGACCAGCTTGGAGGTCGACTCCACACCACCGCCAGTATTCAGGACATAAAGGACCAATTACAACAGGACGTTGCGGGCCAGCTAGCCTCTGGAGAGTATACCCTTCCTACCGAATCAGTTCATGCATGCAGACCACAGCCGGTGAAACGTCATTTTGATAAATGCCTCATACTGCCAAGTTCGATTTCGTAGTCACTGAAACAGCTTAACATACCCTCGCAATGTGTGAATTTTCCTTCCGTTTCCCACCCCCATTCAGGCTGCTTCATATCATTTTATGTCGGGAAAGACGTTGACATGTTCGGAATAGAAGACGCAGAGGACGAGGCAGAGGACCGAAATACGTTATACACAACAGTGCCAAGTAAGTACGCAGCAGGTAATTAAATTCCTTAGCAAGTTGTATAACCTTTTAGAATCAAAGCCATACAGATCAGTTACAGGGAAGGGTTGCCAGTCATCTCAGGCACTGGCTCTTGTAGTGGTAAAACTTATTACCCAGAGGGCTTTCCACCGCAGCTGTACCTACACACATTGCACGATTCTGAATGGGTACGCGTTATAGCGTGCGCCAGTGCGGCACGTGCGTGGGGAGTGATCAAGTGCACCCCATCCGCTGCAACAGCTGTTAATGGCACTCCCTGAATGACGCCTAGCTGCGAGGCAGGGCAAGCGTACAAAAGGACCACGCTTCAGTGGACTGGGAGGAAGTTCGCTTGAGAGGTTTACGTGGAGGTGCAGAATCAGCCGCAAAAGCATTCTCTATCCATCACTCTTTCGTAGTGTCACATCTACAATCGCGTTTCTGCTGAGGCATAGCGCCTTGTCTCGCGCCCACGGAAGTCAGCCGGTAGCAAGCAGACAGCTTTACACTTATCGGCTATAACATTATGACCACCTACCTAATAGCCGGTACGTCCACCTTTGGCACGGATAACAGCAGTGATGCATCGTGCCATGGGAAACAATGAGATCTTGGTGCACCGATGGAAGGTGTTGACATCACATCTGCACACACAAGTCACTTGATTCTCGTTAATTCCGAGCAGGGAGCGATGAGCTCCGACGGAAAGTTCAATCATATCCGAAATGTGTTCGATTGACCTCAAGTCTGGGAAGTTGGAGAAACATGGTCGTCATGAATAGCTGTGCGTGGTCTGTAACCAGTGTAAGATACTCCTTGGCCGTCATGGTGCCTTGCTCGAGCTCCGCTGTACCCATGAATGAGTGTTCCCTAGAGCAGTAGCCAGCTTGTCTCCATCTTGTGGTACAGGTATCTAGGAACTGTTCCCTGGAAGACGATGGATTCGTGATGAAGAAGGTATCGGGATTCATCAGACCATTCAACGCTCTGCCACTACAGCAACGTCCAGTGACGATAGTCGCTTGCCTATTTCAGTCGTAGTTGCCCATGTCGTGGCGGTAACATCAATAGATGCGTGGGTCGTCGGCTGCGGAGGCCCATTGATTGGTGTGTTCGGTGCACCGTGTGTTCAGACGCACTTGTACGAGTACTCTGCCCCTGATGTTCCTTCGGACACCCGACAAGCCGTGCATTTTCTGAAATGCTCGTTCCAATCCTCCGGACCATCACAAAATGCGTTCGGTCAAACTCAGACAAAGCCGTTCTACACAGGGACTGTATGGTCACTGATACTACATGCACTAAGCGTGTGTCTGACTAGCAGTCATTCCTTGCCAGGTGAATCTGCTATTGCCTGCACGGATTTATATCGATAGTAGGTCGGTAATCGTAATGTTCTGGCTGATCGGTGTATCTAATGAGTGATGATTACAGCATGACAGATGTACATGACGAGGATGGCAAAAAGATGTCTGCATCTTGGGGAGTATTAAATTCTTATTCAAAAACAATTTGTTTTGGAAACAAAACTATCTTCTGTGAATATCACGTCTTCTAATAATTATCATTGATTGACCATGATTAGTTGGTTGTGTGAATGGAGATGTGAAAGCAGAATAATGTAATAAATTAATATTATCATATTTTTAACTGAGTGTACATTTTCATAAAAACAGAGAGTGAATCATACTCTCAGGGAAAACTTGTAAAGAGGAATTCGCCATTTTTTGATATTGTGAAAAACAAGAATCATTTCACAATAATTCTGCTGTCTAAAGAGGGATTTATTTTGATATTTGTGGGTGTTATAAGCAGTTCATCTAATAAATTTCTCGTAACGACTATTAAGTTGTGATTGGACAAATATGAAAGACGTGAGATTGCACAGGTTAATGCTAATATCGGATTGGCTATGACGCTTCATAGCCAGTCGGAGAACAGTACGTATGTTTTATGTAAAAAACTGTTTTGTGAAGTCGAAACCTTGTTCGGGACCCAACTTTCGTCATGATCTGATGCCTCTATAGGAGCTCTGAGTAGAAATGGGATAAACGTGACGCTGGGGTGGCGCAAAGACAGCGCGAATGAGCGAGAAAAAGGAACCCGTGGAAGTCCTGTTTTTATGTGTTGTAACATCCACACAAGCTCAAATGTTATGCTAACTTTGACAACACAGTACCTAACTATAACTGCTCTGTAACTAGTCTGAATGCAACTTGTCTTTATATCAAACCCGAAATTGATGTAAAATAATCATCTGGCTCTAATCAAGATTTCCACTTAAGCCACATCTTGACACAATTGTTGCAGATTTCTCGAAGACATAACAGCAAACAGCAAGCAGGCAGCGACTAAAGATTCCTATTTCTAAATGAAATTTCCATACCACATGTGGTAATGCCTAATGATAAACAGTGGGATGGGGAGAGTAAGTATTTCTACGAAATAATGTTCCAAGACAATGATTTTAGAATGAAAAGACGAAGTAAAAGCTTTGCGTTATCTTCACACATTACACAAATCTGAAAAATACTACGCTTAACAAAGTGATCAATGATTTCAGAAGGGTACAATATAAACAGAGAATTTGTAAAATTTCAAACAGCTTAATCAGTTAATATGTTAATGCGCGACTCAGGGAAGTGGGATGGTCTTTCTCTCAGCTTTGACTAGTTAACCAAGTTAACTAGGTCCCAACAATCATTTCTACAACGTAGGTGCGCAGTGCGGCGTCGTACCTCAGACTTCTTTTCTTCAATAAATAATAACATTATTAAAAATTTATATTCTCTTCGCCTTCTAATATGTACATCTTACTTATCCTTGCTGTCCTTTACAATGAGTCTTTCACCATCTAATAGATACAATCGCTAGTCAACAAAGCACTATAGAATACGTCCATCACCTACCACGCTTCAACTAAGGAAGTATCAAACTCTGCAGAGGCCGAGACTGTGCGACAACAAGACCAAAGGCTGTTTAACAGTAACATAACTTGCTCTCTCTCTGCACATCAATAACTTATATAAATTAAAACGACATGCCCACCCTACATTGTTAACGGTGACATTTGGATCAACAAAAATCCACGTGGGGTATTGTAAGTGTCAGACTCAGAACTGAACGTTCAAATGGATCGAGTTGTGGGATATTTGAGGGAGCACTATCAGTTTTGTGATCTTTCCGGTAAAAGGTTCGGTTAGATACCAGTGGCTGCCTGTTGTAAGTGTCTTTGCTTGGGTGTGAGCGTCGAATCTGTAACTTTAGATTAGCACGTACTTCACGGTGTTTTTGTAACAAACAACTAAGAATATATTCGAGTTTTCACTCATTATTGTTCAACAGATCAATTAACCCGATACGAGAATACATTTAATGCAATCCGTAGAGGCGAGTGATGTATCTGGATTACTCTACAATTTCTCTAGCTGGGAAGCGTCACCCATTTTCTAACAGGTCAGACTGCGGAAAAAGAAATTCTGCGCAAGGTGAATGGACGTTATTTCTGCAAGGCGAAATACAAGTGCGCCGTAGCACCCCTAAGGAGCATCGTCGGGTACTTTACTCCAGAGTAATAAGGACGACCGTACACAAATAACAAGTTGCCATTGTACGAAGCAATGTCCGCCAGCTGGCAAACTCCTACCACGTGGTGCTGCAGGTGAAGAACACAGACCTGTGCGTGTTATCCGAAAGCAGCTGCTACATAGGAATCCTTTATCTCCATACCTATCATTTTCTATCTTTGCTCCTGCAGATGGATGTGCTACATGTAAAGCATGACAGAAATGGATGGCATGTTACTATATAACGCATACTAAAATTATGAGTGACCTTCCACAACTGGGATGATATTTTGAAAATCTGCGATCTAGGTAACAAACAAGATCTAGGTAACACACTACAAAACAAACACTTTAATTGGCATACAAAATTTAGAAATATTGACGGTAGGGCTTGTTGGTTCACAAATTATCGAAAAATAATAAAGAAAGTTATTACGCCACTCTGGAATGAAGTTTTCACTCCGAAGCGAAGTATGCGCAGTTTTCAAACAACCTGGTGGATTGCAACTGTCTACCTCTGACAGGGAAGACGATCCATAGGATTTGTCGACCTAGAAGACGCCTTCTAAAGCATAAAATGGAGCTAGATGTTCGAGATTCTGAGGAAAATGCGAGTAAGATGTTCACAGCCCATCGCGTTGGATGGTGCCAGGTGGAGTTACGGGCATGTGGCACCGTAACAGACGTGTGTCAGCGGAGCGGACACGGACGGGGAATCACCATAGCAAAGATATGGGTTGCGAATGGGTAAATCCATTGAGATAAACTACTTTGTCAAAGGGATGGACTATTCTTACGCAGAGCTAGTGAACTAGCATCTCCCAAATGGTGAAGCTGGTCGAATGTTCACGTGCAGCTGTCATCAGCGTCTACGGAAAGAGGTAGGACGGTCAGACTTCCACTAGGCGCTAAATGTTTGGACGTCCACGGCTCTTCACAGAATGTGGCGTTCGGAGGATTGTCTGCTCTGTAAAGTAGGATAGATGGTGATATGTATCAGCTCTGCCAAAAGAGCACGATGTTAGTACACGCACAAGTGTTTTGGAGCACACTTTTCATCGTACGCGTTAATCATGGAGCACCGCAGCGGACCTCCCCTACGTGTTCAACTGTTGGTCCTACAACGTCGTCAGTTACGGTTGCAGGGGGAATGGGAGCATTTGGATTCGACCATCGACCAACGGAAACGTTTCGACCCTTCGGGTTAATCACATTTTTGCTGCACTAGGTCGATGGTCGTCTCCACAAACGTCGTCATCGAGGAGAAAGGCGGCTCGAAACGTGCAGCGAGCCACAGACGCAGGCTGGCAGGAGCAGTTTTATGCCATGCTAGACATCTTCCTGCGCTTGCATGGGACTTGTGATAGTAATCGAAGACGCGGTGACAGCGCCGAACGACTGGCATCCTTTTATGCTCCTTTCAGATGGAAAATTGTCTGTGTCTCGAAGCCAGAATCGTACTTCAGGGGCTTGAGGAGCATTATAGTGAATTCACGTTGATGTTTCGGTGGGTAAATTCGCTTGATATAAATCCTATGGGACCCATTTAGGTTACTACGGGGCCCCATCACCGCGTGCAGAAATCACCGGCACGTTATTTAAGAGAAGCACATGACCTGTACGTGAGTATCTAATGCTACATATCTCCAAAAACCTACTAACAAACTGTCGGATCCTAGATACGCAAAATCAGTGATATATTTCCTTCCAAATACGAAAAAAGAAGCAATTAAGCAATGGTCACAATGTTTTGGCACAGCAGTGCATACAATATGTGCAATAAGCAACAGGGAAAAACAAAAAATGAAGACCAACAACGAAGTTGATCAAAAAGAGACATGGACGTAATCATTCGCCCACACCTTTCAACCTACACACTGGAGAAGCAATGACGAAGGTAACACGAAGATTCAAAAGTGGTATTTAAATTCAACGCGAAAGGATATCTGTGATAAGCTTCGTGATAAGCTTCACTAAAGACAGTGTGATTACAAGATCTGCTGAATGGAACCAACTGTCTAACGAGTACAGAGTGAGGATTGTGAGTAAACTGAGAAAATATGAAAGTAATGAAGAGTAGCACTAATGAGCTTACAGTTGAATACAGGCAAAAGTAGCTTGTCACAGAGCAGACGAAGTGAAGGTTCAAATGGTTCAAATGGGTCTGAGCACTATGGGACTAAACTTCTGAGGTCATCAGTCCCCTAGAACTACTTAAACCTAACTAACCTAAGGACATCACACACATCCAAGCCCGAGGCAGGATTCGAACATGTGACCGTAGCGGTAGGGCGGTTCCAGACTGAAGAGCCTATAACCGCTCGGCCACACCGGCCGGCGAAGTGAAGGTATTCTGTTACCGTTGGTGGAAAATAACACATGATAGACGAAAGAATGAGGGTGTAAAGGAGAAAACGATCTTTCTGGCGAAGAATACTCTAATAGTATCTAATAAAAGCCTTAATTTCACAAAGAAATTTCTGAGAATATGCGTATGGAGCAAAGCACTGTCTGGTAGTGAATCGGGGACTGTAGGAAGTGCAATAGGAGAGAATCGAACCATCTGAAATGTGATGCTACAGAAGGATGTTAAAAATAAAGTGGACTGACGGCATAAGCGTCTTGGAGGTTTTCTGCAGAGTCGGTGAGCAGAGACAACGCTAGCGTGAAAGGAACAAGATGACAGGGTATGTGTAAATACGTCAGGGAACGGTACTAAATGAACTGTAGGGAGCTAAAACATACAAGACAAATCTGGAATACATCCAATGCATAACTGAAGATGCAGGAAGCAACAGTGGTCCCACCAGCACAAAAATATAATAATAACAATTCCTTGGTATCCAGTTCTGTAAACTGTAATGACTCATCTGATCTCCTGTGAGTAAGTTTCTGCCTAGCTGCCAAAGTATGCGGGTTTCAATATAGTGCTTTGGCAGTGCTAATATTGTCTACAAATTAGTTCCCAATACAGATTATATCCTTTAATATTGCCTCTTATGCAACTGTAATTAATGTATTCGCAGTGCGACCAGAACAGTCAGAGGAATTACAACCATTTGGCATGTTTAACTTGAGGTGTTCAATCAAGTAGGAACATCAGGCTAAAACGTGCTCAGATGAAAATACTTGGAATACATTTCGAACTGCACCTACGAATCACATTCGAAAAATATCCGAATAAAACGGTTGGTATCTCCCACAGTGGTTGCACTAAGGCGTTTCAAAGATATAACATATACGTATTCTTTGTCCTTTGGCGTGTGTTCATCTAGGTGACGAAAGTGATGGGACAGCGATACATATACAGATGGCGATAGTATCGCGTACTCAAGGGTTAACCGAGCAGTGCATTGGAGAAGGTGTCATTTGTAAGCAGATGATCTACATGAAAAGGTTTTCGACGTGATTGTGGCCGCACGAAGGGAATTAATAGGCTCTGAACGCGGAAGTGTAGCTGGAACAGGACGCACGGGCATTCCGTTTCAAAAAACGATAGGAAATTCAATTTTCCGAGATGCACAGTATAAAGAGTATGCCGAGAATACCAAATTTCAGGCAACAGCATCTCTCACCACTGACAACACACCGGCCGATGACGTTCACTTAACGACTCATACGTTAGGACAGTGGTGCGAAATTGGAGTTAATGACTCTGGCAGCTGAAGACCAAAGCAAGAGTTCCTTTGCTGACAGCACGGCATCATATGGGCCTGTGGCGATTTTGGTTGGATATTAGACGACTAGAAAACCATGACCTGTTCAGGTAAGTCCCGATTTAAGCTGATGGCAGGACTCGAGTATGATCCAGGCCCCACGAAGCCATGAATCCTGTTTGTGAACAAGAAACTGTGCAAACTGGTGGTAACTCCTTAGGGGTGTGGACTGTGTTTTACATGGAATGGACTGAGTACTCTGGTCCAAATGAATCAATCATTGACTGTAAATTGTTATGTTCGGCTACTCTGAGATCATTCGCAGCCATTCAACGATGGAATTTTTATTGATAACAATGCGCCATGTCAGCGAGCTTCAGTTGTTCAAGATTGATTTGAACAATATTCTGGACTATTTGAGCGATGATTTGGGCACGCACATCGCCTGACATAACTTCCATCGTACATCTGTAGGGCTTAATTTGTATGTCAGTTACAGCTTATTTTTTGTGTCAGTTAGAGCACATAATCATGGACCGGGAGCACTTTCGCAATTATCGCTGACCATAGGGCTCATTATTTCTGTAGGTGATTTCCAACGACTTACTGATCCCATGCCACGTCGAGCTGCTACACTACGCCGTGGTTTTAGGGTACGGTTTTTGATGCCCGGTTGACTTGGCTCCCACATATTCGGCAACATAAACAGATGTGTTGGAGGCATCTTAATGCTCTGCGATGCTGGCGCCACACCAGCTGGGGCGCCGACCGATCTACCATCTTACGGCTCTACCAGGCGTTAATCCAGTCCCGTCTGGATTATGGGAGTCTGGCTTATGGTTCAACATCTCCATCTGCGTTGCGAGTGCTGGACCCAATCCTTCACAGCAGGATCCGACTTGCCACTGGTGCTTTCCGGACCAGCCCTGTGGACGGCATACTTGTGGAGGGAGGTGTCCCTCCACTGCGGTTACGGTGCCAACGTTTACTGGCAGCTTATGCTACGCATGTTTGGCGGCCGCGGTGGTCTAGCAGTTCTAGGCGCTCAGTCCGGAACTGCCACGGTCGCAGGTTCGAATCTTGCCTCGGGCATGGATGTGTGTGATGTCCTTAGGTTAGTTAGGTTTAAGTAGTTCTAAGTTCTACGGGACTGATGACCACAGATATTAAGTCCCATAGTGCTCAGAGCCATTTGAACCACGCATGTCTGTAGCTTGCCCGGGAATCCTAATTATCGTCTCCTGTTTCCTCAGTCGCTCGTGCATCTCTCAGAACGTCGGCTCCGGTCGGGTTGTACGCTCGCGGTCCGCGTCAAAGAGCTTCTCTCCACGACTGGGATTTTCCCTCTTCCACCTCCTTTCCGGGCCCCTCTGCGTGCACCCAGGTGGTGTGTGCCCTGCACTTGCCTTCGGCTCGAATTGGCACAGGGCCCAAAGGACTCAGTCCCTCCGGAGGCCTTCCGCCTTCCTTGCCACGTATCATGGCTCTGGCGTTGTTTACACTGACGGTTGAATGGTTGCTGGTCGTGTCGGTTATGCTCTCACTCTAGAGGCCCACTATGAACAACATTCATTGCCGGCTGGCTGTAGCGTTTTCACTGCTGAGCTGTTTGCCATATATCGTACCCTAGAGTATATCCGCTCCTGCTCAGGTGTGTCCTTAGTTCTGTGGAGCGACTCCCTGAGCGGTTTACGAGCTATAGACCGGTGTTTCCCTCGCTCTCGTCTGGTGCTAGCTATCCAAGAGTCCCTCCATACTCTTGCCCTTTGCAGCCGCTCTGTGGTCTTTGTATGGACTTCGGGCCATGTTGGGATACCAGGCAATGACCATTTATACCGCCTGGCCAAAAAGGCAACAAGTAAATAATCTCTGGACGTTGGCCTCCCGGATGCTGATTTGCGAGCATTCTTTGGGACGCTGAATGGCGCTATCTGACCACACCCAATAAGCTCCATGCTATCAAGGAGATAACGACTGTGTGGCGGTCATCCATGCGAGCCACTCGCAGGGACTCAGTTGTCCTTTGTCGGCTCCACATTGGCCACACCCGGCTGACGCACAGTTCCTTACTGTGTCGTGAGAACCCGCCTCTATGGCGCTGCGTGGCGGCTTTGACAGTGGTCCACATTTTGTTGGCCTGTCCCCTTTTAACTGTGCTCAGGCAGACGTTTGCACTGCCTGATGCGCTCCCTGCCCTTTTAAAAGATGACACTGCTATGGCAGAGTTAGTTTTGCGTTTTATTCGGGCTGGGGGCTTTTATATCTTAGTCTAAGTGTTTGTCCTTTTTGTATTGATTCTGGCATTTGGCCTACGATTTTAGTCATAGTTTTTAGAGTTTTTCTCGGTGGTTTGATTTTCCTTTTTTGTCTCTATGGTCGGCCAACCACTGTCACACTCTGTGTGATTTTAATTCTTTTTGTGTGGTCTCAGTCTGCGTCTTTCTTGTCCTATGTCGTCGGCTGCCATGTCCATTGTTAGTTTTTTTTTATTCTTTGTGGGTGTTTGAAGGTTTCGGAATAATAGACCGATGGCCGTAGCAGTCTGGTCCCTTCAGTCCCACAACCACCCAACCACTACCCGTGCCAAAGGAGGTCCGACATGATATTAGGAGGTATCCCAAAAATTTTGTGACCCCTCAGTGTACATAACCCCCCCCCCCCCCCCCCACATTAAACTGAGTGAATTCTGTGAGTCAGCAGTGTGCTCAAGAAACTGCCTGATAGTGTGGGAAATTGTTTGTTTATGATACTTGCCTGTTAGATAAGCTAATTCAAATCAATTTTCCTACATGAATGAAGTTCGACACACTGGAAATAGTGTGGGTGGGAACTGTCACCTTCTTCGATTGCAGTCGTAGGTAGTACTGAAAAAGTAATGTGCCATTTTATGTCACGAATTAGAATACACAACTTGTTGAGGAGAAACCTGAAAGTATATGAGTTTGGTGGGTAACAGACTGCAAATCCAGTATTCAATTCATGCTGGTTCCATTTCTTCACTCATAGCTTCTATCCCCATGTTTCAGCTCGAAGGTCAGAGATAGGGAAGATAACATAATTCCAATAGTAAACTTTGTGTTGAGTGCTGGACTATGTCGCCACCTACTCTAGTCTCACTACCTCCAGAGTGTTAGTCATATGCTTGAGATTCATTGTCATGATGAACACGTGGCATATCTTATCTTGAGCTGTTATGGCTGGCAGATGATGACGCTATGCCGAAATCAGTTGTGGCAGAGAGAAATATTATTTTCAGCTTTGGAGTGTAAAAAATGGTTCAAATGCCTCTGAACTCTATGGGACTTAACTTCCGAGGTCATCAGTCCCCTAGAACTTAGAACTACTTAAACCTAACTAACCTAAGGACGTCACCATGCCCGAGGCAGGATTCGAACCTGCAACCGTAGCTGACTGTAAAAATGTAGCCGGCCGTGTGGCCGTGCGGTTCTAGGCCCTTCAGTCAGGATCGCTACGGTCCCAGGTTCGAATCCTGCCTCGTGCATGGATGTGTGTGATGTCCTTAGATTAGTTAGGTTTAAGTAGGTCTGAGTTCTAAGGGATAAGGGACTGATGACCCCAGATGTTAAGCCCCATAGTGCTCACAGTCATTTGAACAATTTTTTGTAAAAATGTACTCCATACAGGATTTCGTTTTTCAGTAGCTCAATTAAGGAGTATTTGAATCCCTTATAGTGTCTAATCTTCTGTGCCTTTTTCTTATCTTCCATAAGGAATGTTGTTCCCACTACAGACGGGCGAGCTCTTTTTTTTTTAATTCCATGGAAGTCTAAAACTCTATGCCTCACCGGATGGTGGGCAGGAGTATGTCGTGGACGGGTGGGTAAGAGTACTACCTCCGAACGGCAAGATTCTGGGTTCGTCGTCTGATCTCTTTAATTCTGTCATGATACGTTTAAAATTAATGGCAGAGGACGCTGAAGATTTAGTAGTGCTGCACAACAATTTATTCTCTGATGGTGAACTCCAGGTAAAAATAAATACAAGAAGATAATTACTTATTCAATAAATTTTATTTTGTTGATATTATTGCTTTAATGAAAAACTTTAGTTTCTGCTAAGGGTTTTGTGTACACAGCGGATCTGTTTTTACGAAAACTATGAGAGTTATTCATGGAACAACAATCGTTTGCATCTTTTCACGCTTTTTACCCATTGAAGGAACAAATGTTTGTCTCCAAATGCTCTAAGTTTTAAGACTTCTAATCTCCACTGAAGGCCCTTGTTCAGTGTATTTTAACTAGTGAACGTGAGTTTAGCTGTTTAGCTACTAATGAAGAAGTAAACTTTCTTTGTTTTTGCTTGTTACATTAAGATTTTTAGTTCCTTTACAAGAAATAAGTTTAAGTTCAGTGGTCATAAATGCATAAGAGACAGTTCATTTCTTAACCAGAAACTGCAATTTAATTTCACTTAAGTATTGTTTGTAAAGGTGGAAAACTGATAACATTTAATTTTGATTGAACAGTACTCTCAATGAATAGAACAAAAGTAGAAACAACTGCCAAGATGATTCGAAACTTTATGTAGGTAGCATTATCCGTGCTTAATTATCAACAACGTTATTTCCTTATTTTCACTCTGCCCAGTCAAATCCTGTTTGTACACATAAAAAAAGAACAGACTAGGCAAAGGAGTAGGCTCGATGCAGCACAGTCGAGTGAATGACCCTGGTTTAGTTTGTAGTACTGAGTTGAAATCGGTGTGAGATTTATCGAATACTAATTGTCTGAAGAGGTTATCCAGTTCATAATCGACGATTAGAGGACATAATTAATGTAAGCAAACTGGCGTATGGTTCGGAGATAGGGTGAAAATTGCCGAGCAGTATGAGTGTGTGTGTGTGTGTGTGTGTGTGTGTGTGTGTGCGTGTGTGTGTGTGTGTGCGTGTGTGTGGCTGAGTGCGCCACCAGTGCAGAGAAGCGAACACAGAGGGGCGTGTAATGAGCGCGCCTTAAGTCATTCGAGATGTTATCGCCGGCACAGCAGCTGTAATTAAATATGCTAAACGAATGGATTTAGCCGGCGCTCTAATTATTTGGGCGGACGATTTATCAGGTGGCCAGATAAGGGGGCAGATGATGAAGAGGCCGCGCTCCTGGCGAGCCAAAGGTAGGCAGCCGCGCGTTGCATTCCTCCAGCGACGGCGGCAGTGGTTCACCCAGTCCCAGACGCTGAGCCTGCAGGCTCTGAGGGGCAGCTGGGTGACTGAAACTAAAAGAGCCGCGACAACGAGTTACCTATCAGTTTTTCATGTTCCATAGTTTTTCAATTACCGTTTGATAGCAGAAGTTTGGTAGTAGAAGTAAAGCTGTTAGGGCGAGGCGCGAGTCGTTCTTGGGTTGCTCAGATGGTAGAGCACTTTTCCTCGAAAGGCAAAGGTCCTGAGTTCGAATCTCGGTTCGGCATACAGTTTTAATCTGCCAGGAAGTCTCATATCAGGGCACACTCTGCTGCAGAGTGAAAATCTCATTTTGAAATCTTCCCCTAGTCTGTCGCTAAGCCACGTGTCCGCAATATTCCTTCTTTCAGAAAGTTCGCAGGAGAGCTTCTGTGAAGTTTGGAAGGTAGGAGACGAGATACTGACAGAAGTAAAGCTATGAGGTCGGGGCGTGAGTCGTGCTTGCGTAGCTCAGGTGTTCGACCACACAGCTTTACTTCTGCCAGTGTTTGGTCTCCGCTAGCACGGTCAGACGGTTAGCTGCCCGCTGTAATTAAAAAACTCAGTTAATGTTTTTTTGGTTTGATGCGGCCCGCCACGAATTCCTTTCCTGTGCTACCCTCTTCATCTTAGAGTAGCACTTGCAACCTACGTCCTTAATTATTTGCTTGACGTATTCCAATCTCTGTCTTCCTTTACAGTTTTTGCCCTCTACAGCACGCTCTAGTACCATGGAAGTCATTCCCTCATGTCTTAGCAGATGTCCTATCATCCTGTCCCTTCTCTTTATCAGTGTTTTCCACATATTCCTTTCCTCTCCGATTCTGCATAGAATCTCCACATTCCTTGCCTTATCAGTCCACCTAATTTTCAACATTCGTCTGTTGCACCACATCTCAAATGCTTCGATTCTTTTCTGTTCCGGTTTTCCCACAGTCTATGTTTCACTACCATACAATGCTGTAGTCCAGACGTACATCCTCAGAAATTTCTTCCTCAAATTAAGGCCGGTATTTGATATTAGTAGAATTCTCTTGGCCAGAAATGCCTTTTTTGCCATGGCGAGTCTGCTTTTGATGTCCTCCTTGCTCCGTCCGTCATTGGTTATTTTACTGCCTAGGTAGCAGAATTCCTTAACTTCAAGGACTTCGTGACCATCAATTCTGATGTTAAGTTTCTCGCTGTTCTCATTTCTACTACTTCTCATTGCCATCGTCTTTCTCCGATTTACTCTCAAACCATACTGTGTACTCATTAGACTGTTCATTCCGTTCAGCAGATCATTTAATTCTTCTTCACTTTGACTCAGGATAGCAATGTCATCAGCGAATCGTATCATTGATATCCTTTCACCTTGTATTTTAATTCCACTCCTGAACCTTTCTTTTATTTCCATCATTGCTTCCTCGATGTACAGATTGAAGAGTAGGGGCGAAAGGCTACAGCCTTGTCTTACTCCCTTCTTAATACGAGCACTTCGTTCTTGATCGTCCACTCTTATTATTCCCTCTTGATTGTTGTACATATTGTATATGACCCGTCTCTCCCTATAGCTTACCCCTACTTATTTCAGAATCTCGAACAGCTTGCAACATTTTATATTGTCGAACGCTTTTTCCAGGTCGACAAATCCTATGAACGTGTCTTGATTTTTCTTTAGCCTTGCTTCCATTATTAGCCGTAATGTCAGAATTGCCTCTCTCGTGCATTTACTTTTCCTAAAGGCAAACTGATCGTCACCTAGAGCATTCTCAATTTTCTTTTCCATTCATCTGTATATTATCCTTGTAAGGAGCTTCGATGCATGGGCTGTTAAGCTGATTGTGCGATAATTCTCACACTTGTCAGCTCTTGCCGTCTTCGGAATTGTGTGGATGATGCTTTTCCGAAAGTCAGATGGTATGTCGCCAGACTCATATATTCTACACACCAACGTCAATTGTCGTTTTATTGCCACTTCCCCTATTGATTTTACAAATTCTGATGGAATGTTATCTCTCCCTTCTGCCTTATTTGACCGTAAGCCCTCCAAAGCTCTTTTAAATTCCGATTCTAATACTAGATCCCCTATCTCTTCTAAATCGACTCCTGTTTCTTCTTCTATCACATCAGACAAATCTTCACCCTCATAGAGGCTTTCCATGTATTCTTTCCACCTATGTGCGCTCTCCTCTGCATTTAACAGTGGAATTCCCGTTGCAATCTTAATGTTACCACCATTGCTTTTAATGCCACCAAAGGTTGTTTTGACTTTCCTGTATGCTGGTTCTGTCCTTCCGACAATCATATCTTTTTAGATGTCTTCACATTTTTCCTGCAACCATTTCGTCTTAGCTTCCCTGCACTTCCTATTTATTTCATTCCTCGGCGATTTGTATTTCTGTATTCCTGATTTTCCTGGAACATGTTTGTACTCCCTCCTTTCATCAATCAACTGAAGTATTTCTTCTGTTACCCACGGTTTCTTTGCAGCTACCTTCTTTGTACCTATGTTTTCCTTCCCAACTTCTGTGATGGACCTTTTTAGAGATGTCCATTCCTCTTCAACTGTGCTGCGTACTGCGCTATTCCTTATTGCTGTATCTATAGCGTTAGACTACTTCAAACGTATGTCGTCATTCCTTAGAACTTCCGTATTCCACTTCTTTGCGTATTGATTCTTCCTGACTAATGTCTTGAACTTCAGCCTACTCTTCATCACTACTATATTGTGATCTGAGTCTATATCTGCTCCTGGGTACGCCTTACAATCCAGTATCTGATTTCGCAATCTCTGTCTGACCATGATGTAATCTAATTGAAATCTTTCCGTATCTACCGGCCTTTTCCAAGTATACCTCTGCCTCTTGTGATTCTTGAACAGGGTATTAGCTATTACTAGCTGAAACTTATTACAGAACGCAATTAATCTTTCTCCTCTTTCATTCCTCGTCCCAAGCCCATATTCTCCTGTAACCTTTTCTTCTACTCCCTCCCCCACAACTGCATTCCAGTCGCCCATGACTATTAGATTTTCGTCCCTCTTTACATATTGCATTACCCTTTCAATATCCTCATACACCTTCTCTATCTGTTCATCTTCAGCTTGCGACGTCAGCATATATACCTGAACTATCGTTATCGGTGTTGGTCTGCTGTCGATTCTGATTAGAATAACCCGGTCACTGAACTGTTCACAGTAACACACCCTCTGCCCTACCTTCCTATTCATAACGAATCCTACACCTGTTATACCATTTTCTGCTGCTGTTGATATTACCCGATACTCATCTGACCTGAAATCCTTGTCTTCCTTCCACTTCACTTCACTGGCCCCTACTACATCTAGATTGAGCCTTTGCATTTCCCTTTTCAGATTTTCTAGTTTACCTACCACATTCAAGCTTCTGAAATTTCATACCCCGACTCGTAGAACATTATCCTTTCGTTGATTATTCAGTCTTTTTCTCGTGGTAACCTCCCCCTTGGCAGTGCCCTCTCGGAGATCCGAATGGGAGACTATTCCGGAATCTTTTGCCGATGGAGAGATCATCATGACACTTCTTCAACTACAGGCCACATGTCCTGTGGATACACGTTACGTGTCTTTAATGCAGTGGTTTCCATTGCCTTCTGCATCCTCATGTCGTTGATCATTGCTGATTCTTCGGCCTTTAGGGGCAATTTCCCACCCCTAGGACAAGAGAGTGCCCAGAACCTCTATCCGCTCCTCCGCCCTCTTTGACAAGGCCGTTGGCAGAATGAGGCTGACTTCTTATGCCGGAAGTCTTCGGCCGCCAATGCCTTAATGGATTAACAACGAACAAAACCTGGTGTCTGCCCCAAGCAGATGTAACAAAATAAAACGAAAGACTGAGATAAAACCACTTGCCCGTGAATGACAAGGGTCCCGAGTTCCTATCTCGGTCCGGCACACAGAGTCAATCTGCCAGGAAGTTTCATGCCGTTTGATAGTCATTACAAAAATCTAGAGACACCACTGCATGGTGATCAATACCTTTTTGATGGAAAACTTAACAATAAAACTGTCTAGTGTCTTTCAATAGCGATACTACATCGCCAACATACATTACTAAGTCACAGCTTCATTATCAGTGCTTCAGTTGTTCTGTAAAGACTTTCATTGCGATGTGAGCATGGCAGAAATGCGTTAATGCGAGTCTTGATGTTTCCTTTTAAATATGACATCACAGTCACACGCAAACAAACACACACACGCCCTCACCCTCACACCCACCCACCCACGCAACCTCCCACCCCCCCACCCACACACACACACACACACACACACCCACCCACCCACCCACACACACACAAACACACACACACACGTACACACGCTGATCAATTCCAATAGGACCACTAAACACACACTTTACTCTCACAATCATCATTGATCTTCGACAACGTCCTGGCTCGCTACTGACTGCAACAAAATTCCGTTTACACGTGCTCTTACACAGCGGCCGGACGTGACGTGTTTTGAATATCTGGGCGCAATTGGACGTTGCTGGTTGCTGTCCTCCACTGTTGCTACCACCCAATGTTGGAAGACTGGTATGTATCGAGTTCACCATTGGGATCCAGACGTCTTTCATTTCACGTCCTTCCCCATCCAACTGAAATTCCTGGGGTGTTAAACGATCTCTATGGCCTCTCTGTAAAGCCTTTCACGGTATCATCTTGTGGCTACTAGAGCTTGAGTCCTATCCCAATGAATGTGATAGACTTCTGGTTGCAAAGCACCTTCCGCAACAGACAATATGTCAGTGTCTCCAAATCTACAGTTACACTTGAGCTCTTCTAGTGGTTTCTTGACCGTTCTTTTTGTCGCACCCATATACGCCTTCCCACAACCACACGGAATCCTATAAATTACTGTTTTTTTCCAGCGGACTGCGAGCAACCTTGGCCAATTTTAGTGATGCTTTCCCTTTCTCGTGGATTTCTAGATTACTGCAACGCTCTGTTACTGATCGCATAGGAAAAATCTTGGGAGAGCGGAAAATCGCGGTAATCTGCAAACCAACTCGGAGGGTACAGCATCACCTAAAACTAGCCAAGGTTGCTCGCAAAACCCTGGAAAAATCAAGAATCTATAAGATTCTGTGTATTTGTAGGAAGGAGCACATGACATCTGAAATCCGGTGCTGAAGAAGAAGTGTACGAGACTTCCAAAATTAGGTGGCAGCAGAAGTGGACTACGGCAACCGAGACTGGCCTAGTGGGGCGTGGTATTCAAAGCGTGTAACGTCACGCCACTGCGCAAGAGCACGTGTCAGCGGAATTTTGGTGCAGTGAGTGAATCGGAAGCTACGATCCCTCCTGAAAACGTCCTCCGCAGTTGGACAGGAAACGTTGGGTTTCAAAGAAAAACCCATCCGACCACGGCATAGTAGCCCAGGATATTTTATTTATTGTCACGTTGCTGGCCGTGGAAATTTATATTTTAGAGCTTCCTTGGTACCACACTCCAACAAAGGAGCAATACATACCCGCCTAGGGTACTAAAATATGTCGAGCAAGTCATACCAATAGAACACCATATCTGTAATTCGGCTTTCTTGCCAGTTGTAGGGGCACACAATAAACCATTCGCCTAACAGGATACTTTACAAACCAACTGAATCGGTACCGAAATAAAATGGCAGATTTACTTATAAGAATCAACAGATTCTGCCCTACCGTTGATAAAGCGAACATAAACTTTAAACCCATCGAAAAAGGGATATCTCCGGGATCTGTTTCAAGTTCCATGGCGCCCTCTCCGTTTTCTCTCATTAAAGGGATCTCTAAGCAAAAGGAGTGATGAATCGCACTATTTGATCATGAGACCGTTGTACGCCACTAAACATCAAAACTAAAATATATTTAGATAAATTTCCACATTGAGATATTTTCTATGAAACTGAATATCAGTCCCGAAAAACCAACAGGATTCACTTCCGAAAGATGATAACACTGAAAGTTTTGTCGTTCATGTGAGATCCCTGTTGGGAACTGGTAACGTACACTATTGTCCAAAACGTAAATACGAAAGTAAGTTCCGCATCATGTGTCATTATCAAGTAACACTGCTCGATTAAATATAGACCTGGTACATAGGAAAAACTATTACAATATATTGTAGAGGTTACATGAAAGAAATACGCAATAACACGAAGAGAAAAGACGCGTTTCCTTAAAGACATTAGCAATGAGTTCATGTCCTACAATGTTCCTGCGTGCATTACGAACCCTTATATGGCGAGGGGTCTAAGCGCCTTCATTTTCCTCGGAGTCTCTGCGCGCTTACACCTGCACCGCCGTTCTGCACACTGATCCAGGACTAATTTGAAGAGATGATGTATTCTATCACTGTGTCCAGTATCGTGGTACACCTCTCTTTGTTCACACAAGTGAAACCGGAAAAATTTTCATCGTAATGTCTTGCTCTAGAGATTGTTCGTGCGGTTATTTGTCTTGATACAAAGGAATATATTTCCTTAATCAAGACGGGTATCGTGGCTGTAGGATCTTGCGGAGTCAAGAGAACAGCACGTCTCTCCTCTCGGATGCTAGTCGCTTGGGACTGTTGGGCTAGTACTTGACGTTGAGTATGGCTTTCCTGAAAGCATCGATTTCTCGTACACATAGCAGTCATAGGATACCGATCCAGGCTGGCGTTGATGTGCCAGATTCTGCCATTGCCGAGTTCCCACACGTGCTGATTGTCATATCACCTTCTCACACAAGGATTAATGCTATATTGCAACAAAAAACCAGCCATATATATGATGTCTGTTCTTCCAAACACAAAAGAATCAAAGAGACTTAAATGGCTTTTTATGTGTCCATCCTTGTGGCTAGAGGTCTGGGGGACTACAGCCGTTCACTGTTGTAAGAAAATGAAAAACCTACAGGTGTCTTTAAGACATCATTTATTGTATAGCTATCAGTTTCAGTTCTTCAGTGCACCATCTTCAGACCTTAGCTGATGCTGAAGGGGTATCAGGATCCGTGTATACGATGCATCAGCGGCCAACATAACTGTATTAAGCAGAATACCTGGGACTGTGATGTCGTCTCTCCTACTATCAACAGTCAACAGTTGACAGTTGTTTGAAGAGACGACATCACAGTTACAGGTATTTTGTATAAACCAGTTACGTTGATCATTGATGTATCGTATTTAAGGATCGTGATAACCACTTCAACAGCAACTAAAGCGTGAAGACGGTGAAATGAAACGCCGAAACTGGTAGGTACACAATAAATAACATCTTAACGACAGCTGTAGCTGTTTGATTTCTCCACAGCATTAAATGTTGATTTATATCAATGGGACAAGTTGGAAATTAGCCAGCCTGGGATTCAAACCCGGATCTCCTACTTCCTGGTTCGATGTGCCGAGCACTACGACATCCAGACACTGTAGCAGCACAACTGCTCCGAAGAACCTAGCACATATATAATCCAACCCTAATTTTCAGCTCAAACCACTCCACATAAACACTATGTGGTCAAAAGTATCCGCACGCCATCAAACACATTGGTTTTTCACACTGAGTGCATTGTGCTGCCACATACTGCCAGGTACTCCGTATCAGTGACCTTAGTAGTCATTAGACATCGTCAGAGTGAAGAATGGGGTGCTCCGCGGAGTTCATGGACATCGAATGTGGTCAGATGATTGGTTGTCCCTTGTGTCATACGTCTGTACACGAGGTTTCCCCACTCCTAAACGTCCCTAAGTCCACTGTTACCGATGTGATAGTGAAGCGGAAAAGTGAAGGGACACGTATAGCCCAAAAGCGTACAGGCCGATCGCGTCTGTTGACTGAAAGAGACTGCTGACTGTTGAAGAGGGTCGTAATGTGTAATAAGCAGACATCTACCCAGACCATGGCCCAGGAATTCCAGACTGCATCAGGATCCACTGCAAGTACTTTGACAGTTAGGCGGGTGGTGAGGAAAATGGATTTCATTGTCCATCGGCTGCTCATAAGCCACTCATCACGCCGGTAAATTCCAAACGACTCTTCGCTTGGCGTAAGAAGCGTAAACATTGGGCGATTTAACAGTGGAGAAACGTGATGTGGAGTGACGATTAACGGTACACAATGTGGCGATCCGATGGCAGGGTGTGGGTATGGCGAATGCCCGGGGAACTTTATCTGCCATCGTATGTAGTGGCGTCAGTAAAATTCGGAAAAGTGGTGTTATCGCTTGGTTGTGTTTTTCATGGAGAGGGAGGGCTTGCACTCCTTGTTGTTTTGCGTGGCACTTTCACAGTACAGGCCTACACTGATGTTTTAAACAACTTCATGCTTCCCACTGTTGAAGAGCAATTCTGGGATGGCGATTGAATCTTTCAACTCGATCGGGCACCTGTTCATAATGCACGACTTGTGGAGGAGTGGTTACATGATATTAACATGCCTGTAATGGACTGGCCTGCACAGAGTCCTGACCTGAATCATATAGAACACCTTTGGCATGTTTTGGAACCCCGACTTCGTGCTATGTCTCTCCGACTGACAACGATATCTCTCCTCATTGCAGCACTCAGAGAAGAATGGGCTGCTATTCCCCAAGAAACCTCCCAACACCTGATTGAACGTTTGCCTGCGAGAGTGGAGGCTGTCATCAAGGCTAAGGATGAGCCAACACCATATTGAATTCCAGCATAACCGGTGGAGGCCCCACGAATTTGTAAGTCATTTTCAGCTAGGTGTCTGGATACTTTGGTCACATTGTGTATATGTAATTATGGTGGTTATGACTAATGATCCTTTAATTGCAGTTACAAACCAAGTTCAACTCTTGCGGGAAGTGGCGAGATGCAGTGAGTAAAGACGCTGATAAGCAAGTGTATCACATCAGTGTTGCGTGGTGTAAGCTGAGAATCTGGGTCTGGTATGAGGCGGGCTAGGGAAGTCCTTGCAGTTGAGGTGACCATTGTGTCCAGATGGCGTAGTAGTTATCACATGTGCTTAGTAAGCAGCAAACCTGGGTTCGAATCCTTGTCTGGCACAAATTTTCAACTTGCCCCATTGATATAAATGAATGCCAACTAGCAGCTAATGTGTTTAAATCATCTGTGCATACAACCAATATTCAAATGCCAATTTCTGAATGAGAAATGCGCTGCGTAATTTTTCATTGGAAAAGGGTTTTTCGTATCTTTACTGACGTTAGTATTGACGAAAACAAAAAATATCCAATAAACTATGGCTCTGAAATGATTATCTGAAGATCTAGGAGTATGAACACTTGTTGATCTTCTGTGCTGCGAAACGCTGGCCTGAAAACTCTCTGCTTTCCATAGTGGTGCAGGATGTACCAAAACAAGAAAAAAATTTCCGATGAAAATGTGGTCTAAAGCGCAGTCTTAAGAGCTACGAGGACTCGTTTTTCTTCGTACTCTTCCGCCGAACAAGTGCTCACTGTTTATAAGACGTGATAAGAGGTGTACTTTGGGATCCATGTTCACTGAACATCTGTTCCTGTCTGCGTTAGTACTGCCCTCTCAAAATATGGATAATTTCTTTAATACCCTGTATACAGAGCGCAGAAGGTGTCACTTCTACCTACTTTGTGCGGTTACACTGAGATGCTAACTATTCATATTTCGGTATATCATGCCGGTTTGATGTTCGTTGCTTGCCACCTTCGTACTGTTGCAATTTTAACAACCAGCTTAATACTGTGGCTTCTATTATTTCAGTGAGGTAACACATAGTGGTGCTGCAAATAAAACGTTGTGTTCTCCCTGCCACCTAACAGCCTCTCAGCTTGACCAAGCTGGCTGCAGCGGCTCCCTCGCCACTTAGCTTGATGCGTTTGTGGCGCTTTGTGCTGAACTGCTCCACGGTCCTCTTCCGCTGTTAGCGGGAACGGCCGAGGAGGCGGTCCTCAATGGCGGGCAGGCCTGGGCCCCATCCCTCAGCCCGGGGCGCTCCCCTGGTCTGCCACGCGCAGCCCTGCTCCTCCCGGGCCCCTCAAGTGGCTCGCAACGGCCCTCCGGTACTGCGGACAGCGCCGATGCGGCCTGGCGCCAAAGCAGGGCGCTTCTTCGTCACCAGTCGTTTGTTTACTGTGCGTGGCGTAACCTGCGTCGCTGCGCGGTGCCGCCCACAGCTTAATTACGCCAACGACCACTCGGGCCGTGACCTCGCACGCTGCACGGACAAGCTTCTCTTCTGTGGCGGGCTTTCTCCGTGAGCGGAAAATTACACCTGGCTACTGACAAGAGGCGCCAGGAAAACTGGAAACTGCCACTCAGAGAACAAATGTAAACTGATCCAACTGTACGATGGTCATTCCGGAAGTAATGGGTCGTATTGTTCTATGTTGACTTTCTTGGGCGACCCAGATTATGTTGGTGTAGCATACGTGTATCTACATTTGCATAGCCACCGTTCGGTGATGGCTGACTGTACCATATATCATTACTAGGCATCTCCTTCCCTGTTCCACTCGCAAACAAAGTAAGGGTAAAACGACTGTCTAAAAGCGACTGTGCAGCCCCTAGTTTCTCGTATGTTATCTTCGTGGTCCTTAAGGGGAATGTATGGTGGTGGCAGTAGAATCGTTCTACAGTCAGCCTCAAATACCGCTTCTGTAAATTTCCGCAGTAGTATCTCGCGAAAATAGCGTCATCTTCCCTTCAGTGAAAACGTAACTAATCACTACATTAAATTAAGTATTACCACCGTCAAGACAACAGACGTAACAATACACTCAGGAGGTAAAAATGGAAGAAGAGTCACACCATAACTAAGTTAAATTTCCAGCACTTTCTTTCTTATACAAAAGACACTTTTGATTTTAAGTTAATATACATCTACAAGGTATTACGTATCTTATTATTATCACCATGTGAGTTATCAGCAACTTTAAACAAAATTATTTACATGCATTCACAGACTTGCAGCTGGTTTCGTTACCAGCAGTTTCGATCAGCACACAGGTATTGGGGGCATGCCCCGTGATATGAAGTGGAGCCACAGAAGGACTTTTATTTCTTTTTGACATATATATTAGAAATAAGTAAACAAATAAATGTAAAAATAAATAAATGTCCTTCATTCACCATTAAAATTGATACATCAAGATGAAATGCAGATGATAAACGGGTATTCACTGGACAAATATATTATACTAGAACTAATATGTGATTAGACTTTCTCGCAATTTGGTTGCATAGATCCTCAGAAACCAGTACCCTGAACAACCACCTCTGCCCGTAATAACGGCCTTGATACGCCTGGACATTGAGCCAAACAGAGCTTGGATGGCGTTTACAGGTACAGCTGCCCATGCAGCTTCATCACGATACCACAGTTCATCAACAGTAGTGACTGACGTATTGTGACGGGCCAGATGTTGTGTTACCATTGACCAGACGTTTAAAATTGGTGAGCGATCTGGAGAATGTGCTGACCACGGCTGCAGTCCAACATTTTCTGTATCCAGAAAGGCCCGTATAGGTGTCGTGCATTATCCTGCTGAAATGTAGGGTTTCGCAGGGATCGAATGAAGGGTAGAGCCATGGCATGTAACACATCTGAAATGAATGTGTTACATCCATTGTTCAAAGTGCCGTCAATGCGAACAAGAGGTGACCGAGACGTGTAGCCAATGGCACCCTATACCATCACGCCGGGTGATACGCAAGTATGGCGATGTAGAATACACGCTTCCAATGTGCGTTCACCACGATGTCGCCAAACACGGATGCGACCATCATGATTCTGTAAACAGAACCTGGATTCATCCGAAAAAATGACGTTTTGCCAATCGTCTACCCAGGTTCGTCGTTGAGTACACCATCGCAGGCGCTCCTGTCTGTGATGCAGCGTCAAGGGTAACCGCAGCCATGGTCTCCGAGCTGATAGTCCATGCTGCTGCAAACGTCATCGAACTGTTCGTGCAGATAGATGTTGTTTTGCAAACGTCCGCATCTGTCGACTCGTTGATAGAGACATGGTTGCACGATCCGTTACAGCCATACGGATAAGATGGCCCTCATCTGGACTGCCAGTGATACGAGGCCATTGGGATCCAGTACGGTGTTCCGTATTACCCTCCTGAACCCAAAGATTCCATATTCTGCTAACAGTCATCGGATCTCGACCATAACGAGCAGCGATGTCTCGATACGATAAACCGCAATCGCAATAAGCCACAATCCGACCTTTATCAATGTCGGAAACGTCATGGTACGCATTTCTCCTCCTTACACGAGGCATCACAACAACGTTTCACCAGGCACCGCCGGTCAACTGCTGTTTGTGTATGAGAAATCGGTTGCATACTTTCCTCATGTCAGCACGTTGTAGGTGTCACCACCGGCGCCAAAATTGTGTGAATGCTCTGAATACCTAATCATTTGCATATCACAGCATCTTCTTCCTGTCAGTTAAATTTCGCGTCCATGGCACGTCATCTTTGTGGTGTAGCAATTTTAATATCCAGTAGTGTATATATATTAGAAATACATAAACAAATAAATGTCAAAAACAAATAAATGTCCTTCAGTGACTCCACTTCAATTCACAGGGCATCCCCCAAATACTTGTGTGCTGATCGAACCTGCCGGTAACGATTCCAGCAACACGTCTCTGAATTTCTTCGATATCTTCTTTTAATCCGACCTGTTGGCGATCCCAAATACTCAAACAGAGTTCAAGAATGTGGCACCATTGTGGAACAAAAACTGCAGCAATAATTGCTGTTGCTTCTTGATTAAGCACGTCCCCACTCTACAAACGTCGTCACGCTGGAGCTACGACAACTCCAATGGGAGCCACTCTGGAACCCTCAGTATAGTCCCCATCTCTCCCTCGTGATTATCTCACCTTCAGTTCCTCAAAAAAGCTTTGATGGGTCGACGCTTCCTCTCGGACAAGGATGTGCAGCAGGTAGTTACGGTCTTCTTCACGCAGTGTGACACGGCGTTTTACCAAACGGATACCTTCAACCTCCTCCGTCCGTGGGATGATTGCCTCACCCCACGGCGATTTTTATTGACTGTCGTATTGATTCTAGACTGTACAGGCTTCGAACAGAAATTTTTGATCACCCACATACATATCAACAACTGACTGTCAAACTCTACGAATACTCATAAATATTTTCGGCATGAGCACCACATTCTTGTGCTCAATAAATATTGGTTGATGATGATAAGTGAAGTAATTTTCTTATCCTCAGCGTTCTTCTTCGATTTCTTTGTGAGTGACCGTCACAATACCGATTGTTGCAAATTAGATATCTAGTCTTATTCCGAAGCAGCGTGCACCAGCTTAAACTTACTTATGTATAAATAATTTTCGCTCACATTTCTTCTCGGTTTTGGAAACCCATCTGTGGAATTAACTATTCAGTAACTTTCAGCTGTCGTAAAACCATGCTGCATTCACAGACTGATTGAAAATCCGTCGCCTAAACTTCCCTGTAGCAGTTTTCATTATCCACATTCCTTTCAGTATCGTTCTCTCCTATCCATCTAAACTTTTTTCTTTTCATTATGTATTCAAGAACTAAACAAAATTTTGCAACTAACAGGACTCTAAAAAGTATTTACAAAATGACATAGACGAAAAATTATTAAAACTCTCGTCTTTTTTCCAAGAAAGAACGAGTGAATGAGATGCACAATGCTACATATTTCTTTCAATTTTAATTCGGTTTGGTGTGAGTCAGTGCACATTTTGAAATATGCTCCATGTAAATTCTATTGCTGAATTTTGTTTTCATTCCCACTATAGTTGGTAACTGACTTCCACACATTCCCGTTGAAGCGAATTCACTCAACGTCCCGCAATATTTTTCAGGTATTTATGAAAACACGCCGTCAACATAATGGCATATCTCTGTTACAATAGGCTGATAAAGTCATATTAGATTCGGGGAGTTTCAAAAATTGTAGGCTCTCTCGAATTTCACAATCTGAAAGTATACATTCACTGAAAACGGTTGTAGAAGACAGAAGTTCACTTGATGATTTTAAAAATCAGAAAAAAAGGTATTAGTTTGTTTTGTTCTGTGGTTGAAAAAACGTGAACTTTCAATGTGGAAACCATTCCACAACGGGACTTGCTAAGTTATCGGTAGGTAGGTGCTTGTTGATAATAGGAGAGACAAGAAAATGAAGAACTGACACCGACAACAGACTGCAGTAGAAGAAGTGATTGTGAATATAATGAAAATAAAGGTGGGAAAGTACGAAGCTAGGCGACAGGGTGATAGCGGCACAAGGAAGCTTTTCGATGCAGTGCAAGGAATAAGGCAACTCACAACAGACACCATGTTGCAGGAGCCGTGATATAAGTTGGTGTAATAAATAAAAAACAGCGCCCGGATCACAGTTTCTTTCATTGACGGGCCTAGCAGATCTTCTACAGGTCTGGCAGCGAAAAGTGCAGTTCGTCAATTGGTACTCATGCGACAGCATGCGCTATTAACAAGTTCCAAAACGCCGCCCATAAAAATAGAATTTTGCCGGGGTCATACGTCGTGTTCTATTAGTGATAGAAAGTTGTGGTCCAGTATTCTCGGTAGGTCTTGGGCAAGAAACACTTTGTGCACCCAACTGAAGGACCTTATTTCTGTAAGAAACCTAATGTACAGTGTCTGAATATCAAAACTTCATCCAGCTTAATCAAATGGAGCAAATCGATTGGTTCTTTTTGTATTCGATGTGGTTTACGGCACGACTTCAAGGGATTCTGGAGCACCATTTAGTTCATGGGAACTTCCTGAGAAAAGCCGTAAAGGGCGTTTGCAAGATTTTTTCCCCATCAGCAGCAAATTGCTGTCGAAAAGCGCAATTTTTGTGTTTTCAAAAATATTTTTCCTTAATCGAGAAACACGACAAAATGGTTATTTTTGTAAGGAAAACCAGAGCAGCGATTCCAAGATGGTTATGCACAGCAAATGCCTGAAACTTTTACTGTATATTCCTAAGATTCCAATATCAAAACACTTTGAAAATTTTCGTGATACCTTTATCCAATTACAAGGTGCATGTAAAGTCCGATGTGAGGCGAAAACTTAGTTATAAAGTGACGAGGCAGGATGTAATATGCCTTAAAATGTCTGATCTATCATCACAAGGGTTCTGTCGACCCAATGTTGTGGTACTGAAACACCTGCAAAATTTTTCCCCACGTCAATTCCGGTCTGAGTTGTAGAATTAGTTTTGTGTTATTTCAATTTCATATAAGAAAAATATCAAAATTTTCCTGACGCGTAACTTTCTTTCCATATGAACAGGAAAAGAAGGGAATCAGTGGAAAACCCTCCTATCGGAACACAAAATGCGGATATGGTCGAGTTAAAAAGGCTCTGACTAAAAAGTGGAGTACCAACCGCCTCATTCCACCTTCCTCATCTACTTTTAAATTTTTATCAAAAATTTTAGCATGCAAACATATTTGCGTGATTTTTATGCTGAGAGAGACGGTCACAGTTGGAGTGGGGAAAAGACGGAAATGTAATAAATACTGTGCCATAGTTGACAGTGATTGTGATAAGGAATGAGCAAATGAAAGGGTGGCATTGTGAGAGAAAGAGAGCGACACAGTGTCAGAGCAACAAAGTCGACAGTGACAGAACAGTGACAGGAAAAGGGTGAAGGAGACAGTGCCAGTGGGAGAGGTATAAAGAGATGGAGGAAGTGCAAATGGCTGAGGCACAATCATAATGTGAGACTATAGCACTAACAATGAGAAAGAGAAAGATCGTAACAGGAAGAAGAAACAGAAGAAGGGATAGGAATGAATGAAACAGTAGCAGTAAGAGATAGGAAAAGGTAGACATTGAGAGTGAGGAGAGACAGTAGCAGTAGGACAGAACGGACACTGTGGCCGTGCTGTGGAACAGGAGACAGTGGCAGTCAGACACAAAAACTTAATGACAATGAGTTGGGCTGAGCGTGTGGGTGTGATTGGGCAGGTGGGAGTGGATAGGTATGAGCGACTTACAACGATGGAATAGTGGATGTGAGTGAGATATATTTACGGGGGTTTATTGAGAGATAAGTTTCGTGTTAAAAGGAGCGCGAACATGTTGGCGTATCACAAATTTTGAAAAAAAAATGTAAAGGTACTGAGAAGGTAGAATAAAGCAGCTGGTACGCCACTTTGCAGTCACAGTCTTTTAAATAAAGAGGAACGTATTCGCCTTTTTTGTGCTCCGAGGAGCATTTTCCCGCTGGTAATGGTATGAATGGTATAAAACTGAAGAATTTTATACCCTTTATACCACTGCTGAGAAAAGCACCTCGCGGCGCGAAACCTGATAATGACCTGCAGGACAGATCGGAACCGGCAGTCGCGAAGAGATGATTAGATCATAATTGTGTCTTTATATTGTGAGATAAGATTCAGATGATGACTTAATGGAATCCGGGAAGACTGCAATAAATAGCAGGAAGCAGGAAAGGAAGGCCGGCCGCGGTGGTCCAGCGGTTCTAGGCGCCCAGTCAGGAACCGTGCCACTGCTACGGTCGCAGGTTCGAATCCTGCCTCGGGCATGGGTGTGTGTGATGTCCTTAGGTTAGTTAGGTTTAAGTAGTTCTAAGTTCTAGGGGACTGATGACCACAGCAGTTGAGTCCCATAGTGCTCAGAGCTATTTGAACCATTTGAGGAAAGGAAGGAAGGTGGATGAACGTTCAACTTGTCGTCGACGACGAGGTCATTAGAGGCGGCGCAGATATTCGAACTGGTTAAGGCTGAGCCAGGAAATATGCCATGCAATTATCGAAGGAACCATCCTGGAATTTGCCATAAGTAGTTTAGGGAAATCACTAAAATCTGAATCTGGATGGTCGGATAGGGCTTTGAACCGTCGTCCTCCCGAATGTAAGTCCAGCGTAGCTCTCTCTCTCTCTCTCTCTCTCTCTCTCTCTCTCTCTCTCTCTCACTCTCTCTCTCTCTCCTTCTCTCTCTCAAATTTCTTCTTTGTTTTTTTTTTCTCTTTGAGGCCTCTAGCATAGTGTATGTCTGATGATAACATTGCCGCAAAGAAAGTCCAGAACAGGTTTAAAGCAAGAATCCGTCTTTATTTCACGACATCTCTGTTTCGGTTTTCATTAGTATTTTAGAGTAACCTGCGAGTACAATGTTGGTGAGATTGTTTACGTACATAACACGCCTCGTATATTTCATTGATTTGTTACTGATACTGTCAGTAACTCTCAGTCCTCAGTTGTCGGTAAATTCACTTCATTATAATACTTGCTATGCGTCAAATATGTTTGATAGTTATGTGGTAGTTCTGTTACTATGATATTATATGTTTAGAAAACGCATCAGTTTAAGCAGCGATGATGTTATTTGTCACTGGTTAAATTTCGACGTAGGCTATCTTCGGTTGTTGTGTATTATTTGTTACGAATCTTATCCCTCTTTGTGTTTCAGTATTTCAACAAACTTTTTTCGGTAAAGTTTGTGTTCGAAATCTGGATGTTCGCTTAATATTTTTTGTGGATGGTTTCTCGTGTGTATAGAACACCATCTCTCAGTATTCGTATGTACTCTGTAAATATATAACGCCATAGTAAGAGAACTGTAACGTTACCTCAAAACATATTTAACGTCTAAGTAATATTACAATTACGTAATTTTACCGACAATTCAGCATCGACAGTTACGTGACATTGTACTATCGATGTTTTATGGATTTCAAATTCACCAACAGGGAAGCACCCTTACAATATGCAAGACGTGTTATGTAGAGAAATGATCTCACTGCCATTTAATTCGCAGGCTGCTTGAAAATGACAGTCAAAGCCGAAAAAGATCTTTCGTAAAAGAAAGCTGATAATTATATTGCAGCTAGTCTGGACAATCTTTATGATAACGGCATAATCAAGATTTTTTTCTTTTTCCGCCGCTCTGAGAATTACTTTGTTCCCTCCAGGCGATAATAACCCTTGAATTAGTAAAAGAAAGAAATGCCTTGAAGTAGACTGTTATTAAACTTATTTATTTGCAAGCTCTGTTCAGCTTGTTGAACCATTCTCAAGTGACGGCTCGTCATGAAGTACGTCAATACATAATCATATGCCTGACGAGCTCGTTGAAATTTGAAGATAGCGTGGATGAAACACAGTGAGCGAAAGCTTTTTACAACTGGTGCTGAAACTAGAATACAATTATAAGAGTCAAAGGACATGAAAGATAGCCACTGTTCGGGAAGGTAGTGAAACAGGGTCGTAGCTGTTCTCAATGTTATTCAGTCTGTACAAGGGGCAAGCAGATGAAGAAACCAAAGAGACGTTTTAATAGTGTATACCTGTTAAAAGTAATGGATAATGTCTTGCAAAAAGATCAAACGATGAACAACGAAGCTAAAATGAAGGCAACAGAGTGTAGCAGAATGAAATCAAGCGATGCTGAGGGAATCAGAGTTGGAAATGAGATACTAAAAGTAGTATATGAGTTCTACAATTTCAGCAGCTAGCTAGTAATAAACGAAGTAGTTTGAATATAAAATAGAGACTGACAATGGCAAGAAAATAATTCCTGCGAAAGAGGAACTTTTAGCAATTGATATAAATTAAAATGCTACTGTCTTTCCTGAGGATATTTGTATGGACTGTGAACTTATGGAGAAGAGAAACATGGACTATATGCAGTGAAGTCAAGAAGGGTGCAGTAGGTTTTCGAATAGAGACTGACCCTTGGGGTACCACATACTCAATTTCTCGCCTGTCACAATAATGTCCTCGGACTACATTGGGTGATTTACTAAACACAGCATTCTGAATTCTTTTGGGTGGTTATCACAGTATCGGTTGCTTGACTATACAATCATTCCCATAAAACTTCAGTTTATTTAGAAGAATATTGTGATTCACACGTTCAGATGCCTTACATTGGTAGGCGAAAACACAGAATAACTGCGTCAACACATGACAAACATGAACAATCATTTTTTTTAAATTATGAACATCAAAATAACTCCTGCTTTTGCTTTGTCAGAAGGCGTGGCTCTTTAACAATATGAACCTAATCTGAAGTAAGACAGTAGATAACGACAACAATTCTAATTGAAGTTCGGTACGCACTTCACTTAGGGGGTTGCTTATATGTTCTGTCTTTCAATAGATAAATACTCTGGTTAGAGTTCTGCACTAAACGTTAACTGTCAGATGATTAGAAATGGTCGGTGGGTGACTGCAAATGAGAACTGTTCGAACACTGTAGGCAGCTGGAACTGCAACTGGTAGAGTGTCGGGGTGCGGCTGTTAAAATCCAGTGCTTGGGGTAATAATGTGCCACTGCGGTCTGTTTGGCGGATGAATTAAATAGTTCCGGGTTAGCCGCCCTCTATGGAGGCATGCATAACTACTGGCAATTGACTGGACTGTTTTAATGTGTTGTGGAAGCACAAAGTAGTTCCTGTTATGCGGGCCATCTAGGGGGCGACTGACCTCACTATGTAAGGCGCCACACTACAGCTTTCAGCGCAGACACAGCAGCTGCAAAATGAAAAGAGTTCCTTAAATGTATTTTCGATCTCTATTGGTTTTTACAAATAAAGCCACGTGGAGTGCTTAACACACTGAAGCGCCAAAGAAACTCGTATAGGCATGCATATTCAAACACAGATATATGTAAACAGGTAGAATACAGCGCTGCGGTCGGGAAGGCCTATATAAGACAACAAGAGTCTGGTGCAGTTGTCAAATCGGTTACTGTTGCTACAATTAGAGGTTATCAAGATTTAGGTGAGTTTGAACGTGGTCTTATAGTCTGCGATGGGACACAGCATCTCCGGCGTAGCGATGAAGTGGGGATTCTCCCGTACAACAATTTCAAGACTGTACCGTGAATATGACGAACCCGGTAAAACATCAAATCTCCGACATCGCTGCGGCCGGAAAAAGATCCTGCAAGAACAGGATCAATGACGACTGAAGAGAATCATTGAACTTGACAGAAATTGATTCATATTTCAATGCTGGGCCATCAACATGTGTCAGCCTACGATACATTCAACGAAATCGTCGTCGGTACGGGCTTTCGGAGTCTAAGGCCTTCTCTTTTACCCTGAATGACGGCACGACACAAAGATTTACGCCTCGTTTGGGTCCACCAAAATCGACATTGGACTGTCCCTTGTCCCTTGTTGATGACTGGAAACATGTTGTCTGGTCGGACGAGTCTCGTTTCAATGTGTGTCGAGCGGACGGACGTGTACGGGTATGGAGACAAATTCATGAATACATGGACTTGCATGTCAGCAGGGGACTGTTCAAGCTGGTGGACCTCTGTGATGGTGTGGGGTGTGTGCAACTGAAGTCGCAAGTGACTCCTAATACATCTAAATTCGACTCTCATACGTGACACGTACGTACTGTCTGATCATCTCCCTCCATTCATGTCCCTTGTGCATTCTGAAGGACTGGGCAATTACAGCAGGACAATGCGACACCCCCACGATCAGAATTTTTAGAGAATGGCTCGAGGAACAGTTTTCTGAGTTTCCGCTGGAAACCGAACTCCCCAGACATGAACATTATTGAGCATATCTTCGATGACTCGCAACATGTTGTTCAGAAGAGATATCTACTCCCTCGCAGTTTTATGGATTTGTGGACAGCCCTGCAGGATTCATGGTGTCAGTTCCCTCCATCACTTCTACGTCCTCACTGTGGCCCGATACGATATTAGGCGGGTGTACCAGTTCCTTTTGCTTTTCAGTGTATATTTCCATTTGTTTAGATGTTTCAGCTACTGAATCGTCACAAGAACTCGTGACGCAAAGAAAGTTCTGTGATAGTTGGAATAAAACTACTCTGCTACATATACGCCCCCAAAAAAGTACTTTAAATCCCTCCAAATCTGTAAACGTTAACGACTCTGCCTGGCTTTCCACATACGTTTCCCATCACCCACGTGAATCCTCTACCACCTCACCAAATTCCAACCCCTAATCACCCTCACTGAATACCTCAGCATATCCCACTCCATCCACAGATCAAATTCCAATAATCTCCCTCTGACCACCGAACCCTTTGTTCTGCTTCACCTTTACAATCATATCTCATTGTATCTATACCTACACACACTTCATATCCTGTTCCAATGCAACTTCCACTGACTATGTCTCTACGTCTCCGACACAATGAGAACCACCCTGATAATCAACAGTGCTACCAACTGTAACTCTTTCCCACCTGTCCCACTCCCCTCTCCTTCTGTCAGTAGATGACGCTAGGTGGAAATGTGGGTCGGCCAGAGGCGTGATCAAATAATCCGTGGAACGGCGATAAACACTGTGTACAATAAGTTAGTAAACATGAGCTCAAAAGTTCCACTCCTGCTGTGGCACACATTTTCACTTGTCAGAGCTGATGCTGCATAAAGTCCCGATGCAGCTGCAATCAGTAATTCCTTCCCTTTGCTTTCTCCCCCTCCACCTTCAATTAGCATAGTACACATTTTTTTGTTTTTCATTCTGTAGTCACTAGATTTTAATTAAAAAACAACACTCTTAATGTTTTATGTAAACACCTACATAATTCTTTCTTTCTATAGCTAGTAGAAAAATCTTTAAACTACTCACATTTTAATAATAATTGTTTTCGTGTTTGTTATATTTTTAAAGCCCTTGGCTGCAGAGCGGAATTTCATGCCGGTGACGGCCCATCCCCCTTCCACACTGGTTGAAGGGGATGAAATTACGGTTAAGAAAAAGCAACTTCAATGATTCTTCAGTTGATGCACCACTTAGATAGTGCTAAACATATTATACTTCAGTTGATGCCCCTCTTAGCTATAGAGTTTTTGACAACCAGTACTGAACATAGTTTTAGGGGTTCTATGGTTACACCTGATGATGGCAGCAGAAGAAACTTCGTAATAAATGGAAACGTAGTAACCTGTCCAGTCGAGTTTGTTCGAGAAAATAAAGAATCGCGTCTGACTGGTATCGACTGAAACAGAGGGAAGATGCTACTTTGAGACTGCGGTGGAAGATGGCTAGTTAGTCGTCGTCGACATCAGAACCGCATGCGGTGCTCCCGGCTTAGCCAGCCCACATGTCGGCGCATGGCTGAGGGCTACGCAGGCGGGCGCGGAGGCGTGTTCCCCCCACCACCTCGCCGCACTACATGAAAACGTGGGATGACGTGGCGCTGACGTAGGCTTGACAGACCCGTGTTGGGGTTCCTTTTTCCCTCCTCTTTTTTTTATTCACCTCCCTCCCTTTTCTTTGCCCCGTTGCCAGTCCCCGGTTTTCATACACGAAATATTCAGCGCAGGCCCTTTTCAAAACGGGGCAGGGGTGCTGCGGGCTGGCACTGGCGTTCGTGTTCGCGTTTCGGGCTTTTCATTTCATTCACCGCGCCTCGTCCATCCCCAGAAGATTCTTTAATTTCAGCTCGGAATAATGAAGACGGCCTCGTTTTTAATGAACGCCGGTCTTTGCTGACATTGTTTTCCGCAGTAACTGAAGAGAACAGTAATAATGGAAAGAGAGAGAGAGGGACAGAGACAGGGCCTGGTGTGGGAAGGATTGCAATTTGAGGCACCAACCCAGAGTGCGTGAACAGTCCGTGGTCCGTCCTTGCCGTCCTTTCCGGGCAGCTCTAATATTTAATCGCCAATTACAAGTTCTGTTTCACTTCACAGCATTAAATATGTCGCTTCACCGGACCTTTGTCGTCGAGTGCTATTGTCATTGCATTTAGCTGCCTTTGTCGAGCAGTTCCTTTTAATTTGCGAACTCTTCTATTCTGTCTGCGTCGTTAGCATAAAACAGTTTCGCTGAAAGCAGCGTTGTGCTTGGTAATGAATTTGAGCCTAAGTTTTTTAAGCCTTACGACTGAAATGCAAATAGCGTTTTTTCCCTGCACACTTCCAAAAAAAATTATGGTAAGAATGTAGCCAACATTCCTAAGTTAGCGCCATAAATTCTAAAACCATATGTGAGACGGAAAGCGAAAAGTGACATTTGGTCAAAAATTTAAGATTCTGACGTACTGTAATTTTTAAATTGAGCTTTGAATCCTGAACAACTTAAAGAAACAGATTTCTATTTCTCAATTTGAGCGAGTTATCACTAATTGAATACAGGTGATGAAAAATGTGTGTTTTGAGATAATGCATTCTGAAGATTAACTTTATTACCATCGTTTAATTTAACTCACTTAGAAACGAATTCGTCATACATGTTACCCTCAAAATGTCGTTTATCAAATGGTACAGACTTCTTTAAAGTAACATAACACAGTAAGTGGTTAATCCCTTCATACACACTTCATTATAGTACACAAAACTCTCAAAGCAGATAAATTGTTCGTACACTGAGAGAGCGTACTCTCCACCGATCTTTTGATAAAATATTGGTGTTTTTACCCTGTGTTATAGCTTCTCTTAGACAAAAAATTTTATTTTGAAGCCATTAAAGAGCCCAAAACCACCGAAATATAGGAGGGGGAGGGGAGCGGTAAGGTGTCGAGCCACTTTACAAGCATACCTTAAAAATAGGTTCAATGTTAGTCGCTTCAAAACTTTAAACACATGAACAGAGATGATCAGTTCTGAAAAGTTAAACCGAACTCTAATAACCGGCATTAAAGAACATTATTAACATTACAACTTTGATTGCTGACAGTTAAATAATATTGAAAGAATAGGAAGAAGCTTCGAGTATGACCTTTCTCCTTGAAACACATAACTACCATTCATAATTTCACAAACGGTTGACTCGAGAAATCACTCAAGGTACTCAATTAAACAACAGATAGAATTCTTAAGAATCTATTGAGAACCAAGGAATAAATAACACTACTTAACCCATTGGACAGAGAGAGAGAAGGGACGGGGGAGGGGTCTGGTTTATGCGCCACAATATAGGTATTAGTTCTATAAATTGGTTGTCCTCCAATGCACTTGTTGGCCTTCCTCTTTACGCTAGTACACGCCTTGCCCTTCTGGTCAGCCTAGCTTACGATACCTGAAACATAAACCTGTTAGCACTAGCCTTAGACAAGAAGTCACAGCGCTTAATCAAGATGTTTAATACCGACACATGAATACGTAACCCACACAAACACAGACAAAAAGTTTGCAATGAAAAGTTATTGCAAGTATTACAATTAACTCTTGGCGTTTTACTCCACAAAAGCATTTCATTTTAGCCTTTTAACTTGGCCGTCTGTTAATTAAGTCAACAGATGATCGCTCCCTCCCATACCAGCTTAACAAACTAACAATTTGAGTGACTTCTAGACCCTTCTAGTCAGAAGTACTTGTTTGAACAGTGCAGTAGCACTTTATGAAACATTTCCGGATCAACAGCAGTGCCAACAATTTAAGCCTGTTACTTGTGTTCCACCCGCACTCCGAAAGTCAACAGGTAGTTCACAAACAGCCCATCGGTTTACGAGAAGTAACAGGCTCACCCCACTTAACTGTACCAGAATTATAAACAATTCAGTGATCATCCACCCAGTTAATCTTTACGTAATGGTTGAGTACAAGGAACTCTCATTAATGCAAAAAAAAAAAACGGAAATGTGGTAAAACAACAGCACATGCTAGTTCTTTAAACATAAACAGCATACTAAGTTAGAGACAATTGAAGTTAAGACATTCCTCAAAGGGAGAAAGCAACTTGGAGAGTAAAACGTGGGCAAAACTACTAACATTACATCACTTAGACCAGCTAGCTGTTTCATAACACAGACGCTCAGTTTGGCAATCCGGTCACAGAACTGTACTCGTACTTCAACCGTAACCAGGCTATGGGACATAATGAAGCTTTAAACAGACTTTTAGCTACCGAACCAACCAAGCTAACAAAGAGGATGTCAAATGAAACAACTTACAGCCGTTCAGTTTCAAAACTCATTTTATTTGGCTACCAGCATCGGCGATTTAGTACATCATCTTCAGGCCCCTGAGCGAAGTGTAGGAAGATTCCACGTCGGTTCTGGGCAAATACTGGCATTTGTAGAATCTGCTCGCTGTAGCGGTCACTTCATCCAACACCTGCCGGTCGGGAAAAATCTACAAATAACAGTATTGGAATGCTGGTCACCAGAACCGACGTGGAATCTTCCTACACGTCGGTCAGCGGCTAGAAAATGGTGTAGTAAATCAGCAAAACTGGTAGCCAAATAAAATAGTTTTGGAAACTACACGGCTGTTTGATTTGACATCCTGTATCGAGAAGCCAAGTCCGCAACCATCTCTGAAAAAATGGACATACAGAAACTAACAAGCGGTCACTGTAGTTTGTGAACACTAGGGTACAAACTGGCCCCTTAGACGGGAGACGTTTCCTCAGCGACCACGGACTGGCTCCGCAGAATCACAGCTCTCTCTCTCACTCTGCCAGCAGCCGCGTGTGACGCCACCTCGCGGAGTTTCCTCGCACCACCGCGGAACCAAACTTGAAGGACTCGAGAGCAAGCGACACTCCGCGCGCTTACGTAGTCGTCCAGCAAAGGCCCTCAGACCAGGGTCTCTTATCCTAAGACCAAACCACGGACGATCATCGATGGCCGGCGAGGCACTGCTCTGACTGCGAAGCCAGTGGGCAGAGCTCAATCATCTAAAATTCTTAACTGACAAAACCCACAAAAATGGGTCACTGAGACCCCATATATTGTAGTAGCAGAACAATTGATTTTATACTTCTAAAATACTTGTTTCTGGAATGGTTTTAAGCATTTTCACCCCTTCTTATTTAGTTCTGATTTGTCTGGCTGGCCAGGGCCTTCCTCAGGATCCTCATTGTCACTTACTTCAGGTCCTTCTGTTCTATTTCAGAGCACAGAATATTTTTCATTCATCTTTGCAATAGGTCCTGATATTTTTAAAAAGATAATCTTCCCATTGATTTGTCATCCCTGCCGGAATTACTGTAGCAAGACACCCATCGGGTCCATACGGTGCCCAAATTCATTTCCATCAATGTCTATTTTGCAATGTACACTATCTTAGTGGCTAACGATCGAATCAAAGTGCATATATTTAGTTACGTGAGGTACTGTGTTAGCATTACCATTCACCAAGACATTTAGCCACTCATATGAATTCACAGTAACTTCACCTATTTCATTGCTAGAAGCAACAACAGAGACAACATTTGCTGTATATGCAGGTTTTCGTTGCTTCAGTAACGTCAGCTGTTAGTTGGCGTTTTAGAGCTGCAAACTGCAAATTTGCATCACAGGCCATTATAGCTCTCACATACAAGGGGACGACTTGAGTTGTTTGACATTATTGTATTCATAAAACGTTCTTCTCTTATATAAAGCTATTCTGAGCAAAATAATACCTCTTTAAAATTTAGGACATACTGTTTTGTGAATTACTGCGAGGTAAGATGTTTAGAAGAGAGGACAGTTTGGATTCCATAGAAATGTTGGAACACGTGAGGCAATACTGACCCTACGACTTAACTTAGAAGCTAGATTAAGAAAAGGGAAACCTACGTTTCTAGCATTTGTAGACTTAGAGAAAGCTTTTGACAATGTTGACTAGAATACGCTCTTTCAAATTCTGAAAGTGGCAGGGGTAAGGTACAGGGAGCGAAAGACTGTTTACAATTTGTACGGAAACCAGATGTCAGTTATAAGAGTCGAGGGACATGAAAGGGAAGCAGTGGTTACGAAGGGAGTGAGACAGGTTTGTACCCACTCCCAATGCTATTCAATCTGAATACTGAGCAAGCAGTGAAGGAAACAAAAGAAAAATTCGGAGTATGTATTAAAATCCATGGAGCAGAAATAAAAACTTTGAGGTTCGCCGATGACATTGTAACTCTGTCAGAGACCGCAAAGCACTTGCAAGAGCAATTGAATGGAATGGATAGTGTCTTGAAAGGAGGGTATGAGATGAACATCAACAAAAGCAAAACGTGGATAATGGAATGTAGTCGAATTAAGTCGGGTGATGCTGAGAGAATTAGATTAGAAAATGAGACACTTAAAATAGTAAAGGAATTTTGATATTTGGGGAGAAAAATAACTGATGATGGTCGAAGTAGAGTGGATATAAAATGTATGCTGGCAATGACAAGGAAAGCGTTTCTGAAGAAGGGAAATTTGTTAACATCGAGTACAGATTTAAGTGTCAGGAAGTCATTTCTGAAAGTATTTGTATGGAGTGTAGCCATGTATGGAAGTGAAACATGGACGATAAATAGTTTGGACAAGAAGAATATAGACGCTTTCGAAATGTTGTGTTACAGAAGAATGCTGAAGATTAGATGGGTAGATCACATAACTAATGAGGAAGTATTGGATAGGATTGGGGAGAAGAGAAGTTTGTGGCACAACTTGACTAGAAGAAGGGATCGGTTGGTAGGACATGAGTTGAGGCATCAAGGGATCACCAATTTAGTATTGGAGGGCAGCGTGGAGGGTAAAAATCGTAGAGGGAGACCAAGAGATGAATACACTATGCATGTTCAGAAGGATGTAGGTTGCAGTATGTACTGGGACATGAAGAAACTTGTACAGGATAGAGTAGCATGGAGAGCTGCATCAAACCAGTCTCAAGACTGAAGACCACAACAACAACAACATGGGATAGAAACAACTTTCATATCGATATGTGTGTCTACAGAATGAAGTAAATTAGAACAATATGCAAATAAATGAAAACAGGAATGTTGCCTGCACTGAAAAGCTTACTTCTCCGGTAAAAGGTCCCTTTTCGCTTTGGGTCTCATATATGCAATTTAGCATTAGTTGCATTTTTACCTCAGACCTAGCCTCCTGCTGTACAACTCTCTTAGATATTTTCCATTTGAAACAACACTTGGCTGGAAGAACAATTGAACTGGAAACATTACCAGTCCCAATTTTCAGTAAATACAGAGAAAAGTTTTAGAAGTATTTTAGAAAAATAAGTGTGGATTCTTAACAGGAAGGGAAATCACCGTGACTTCTGGTTCCGAGCTTACAAATGAAATGAATACTACCGACAGTTGTAGGAGCATTTATGGGAAAATATAAGGTAAATAAACCATTGCTGCCGGACGTTGTGACCGAGAGGTTCTAGGTGCTTCAGTCCGTTATCGTGCTGCTGCTAGTGTCGCAGGTTCGAATCCTGCCTCGGGCATGGATGTGTGTAATATCCTTAGGTTAGTTAGGTTTAAGTAGTTCTTAGTATAGGGGAATGATGATCTCCCATAGTGCTCAGAGCCATTTGGACAGCTCTGGATATGACCAACATGGTGCTTGCATACGGCAAAGAAGATTGAATTTGGACCATTAACGCATTGCTCTTCCTGAAGTTAAAGAGATATCGCATCAAGACGTGTACTTAAGTTACTACTAAAATAAAATGCATATCTTTCCGTATGGGAAGGTGTTAATGTCAAACTTACATTTAAACTGGTAGAAGATCTTTTCACCATTGCTCTTTAATTTCTATATAATGATTGTGTAAAGAAACTGACAGAAAATGCTGAAAGTGAATAAAGTAGGAAGAAGGGCAGATGAAAGGGTATATGTGGTATTTGTACTTCAGGCTATGGGAAACTACAATGAACTACTCTTCTAGATCAAAAGGTAAATAATAAAGTGGTGATGCCAAAATTACTAAATAAACAATGAAAGCAGTCATAAATCCCTATTTTGGTTGGCAATGTCATGTAATATGAATTTCTCTTAGTGGAAACTACTGCTTCATTTATTATACTATAGGAAATGGCTGAACCACATTGATGCCTAAAAATGTTTGCGTATGTGTGTGTGTGTGTGTGTGTGTGTGTGTGTGTGTGTGTGTGTGTGTGTGTGTGTGTGAGTGTGTCTGTGTGTGTGTGCGTGTGTGTATGTGTGGTTGTGAATGACGGGTAGGAAAGGGGACAGAATGCAGTGTACAGAATCTGAAGCATTTCATACTTGGTGCTGTGAGAGGGAAATAATATTTCAGCCCACAGGTTTAATTGAAGATAATGAATAGAGGAAAATAAAAACATGCAACTCTAAGAAAATCATTAATTCTAAGGTGAACGAGTTGGTTATGCACAAGCCAGAACTTAGCAGCGCATGTTGAGAACTATTGCAATAGCTGTATGGGGCAGATGTAGTTGTATTTCAGCTGCAGTGTGGCACCAGACAGTTTACTACGAATGAAGAGTTTTAGACAAGTTTGAACTGTTCTCTGTCTTTGAGTGCATTACATTTTCCGTCGCAATTCTCTGCCATATGAGGGAAGTGTATTCGAATACCCTAGAAAGGCCTGCAGTAGGCTTGTTACAAACATTCCTCTCCCAATATTCCGCGTTTACTTATACGAAGATTAGAGAACCAGGTCTCTCTAAAATTTTTGTGAGACATTGTACGAAGTATATTAAATAGGTTATTATTTTTGCAACCACAGGTGGTGAAAGTGAAATGATTCATTTACCTTGAATTTTTACCAAAGAGTCTCTGGAAAATCTCATACCGAATCAACTACAGAACTTAACAGCTCATTGTATGACGAATGAACAATTGCAACATGAAGCCCTGTTGCCACAAACAGGTGACTGAGAACTGCTGAACTGAACGTCTTGATCTCCTCTATCTGTACAAAATAAAACTATAAATTTGACTCGACAGGTACTGAACCTGACACACTGGAAAACGTAAGGTGGCAATAATTGATAAATTTAAATTTTACAGATAACGCTCAGACTGCTTCATACATCGTACAGAAAAGAAAATGAATTGCTTCGGGAAGCCGCAATTTATGAAATGACGCTAGACGAACCATTGTGTTTTCAATATTTTTTTCATCATTCTACAGTAAGCTGACTAATGGAACGTGTAACACCTCGGTTCATTTTACAGTGATAAAAGCTACAGAAAGAATAATTTAAAACTAAGAATAGAATTTTCATAAGGTAAAATAGTGTAGAATCAGAGTTCGGTAATTGCAGATCAAAATTATAGTATATCAGCAAATAGTTGAACGTCTAAGTACACCAAAGCCACAGAAGCTCCGTCATGGACAAGGCACTGACGTTAAACTCTTGTGATGAAAAACCTATAAAAAGGCCTGATCGTCAATATTGCCGCCTTTTTTCCTTGATTGTTTCATTAAAGGGCGGGGAACCCGTGTCAGTCAGCGAGACAACAATTAGATCGGAATTTATCGTGTTAAGATTCACCATAAACCGTTAGAATGTTACGGAGGTTAAAAGTGATGTAGTGTACGATCTCTGACTGTTGAAGGGCGGGGAACCCGTGTCAGTCAGTGAGACAACAATTAGATCGGAATTTATCGTGTTAAGATTCACGATAAACCGTTAGAATATTACGGACGTTAAAAGTGATGTAGTGTACGATCTCTGACTGTTGGTAACAACGGAGTATTAAGGTGAGTTTAGGACTTTAGTGCTATATTGGAACTTTACGGACATATAGACGACTGAAACTCTAAATATCTGCTGATACGAGTTAATTCAGAGGTACCGGTATTCAGATATTAACGTGTGGACTTTTGAAAGTGTCGTGTGCCGTTAGTTGCGAATCTGGACGCAAAGGGAGTGCATATCGGCATTTGCGGACTATTTAGATTTCTCCAGGCTAGGGACCTTTTAAATAGACTATCATCCATCACCATCTTTATCCTTGAATATAGAGTGAAAGTGAAATAAAAGAGTGTTGTACCTATTTCATTTACCTAGTACTAGTCAATGAAGGTTTTACGGAGCCAAAGCTATTCAGCAGTAAGTCAGCACCATCTAGCGGAAAGAGTAGGCATTAACTAACACGCTAACTGAAGTGGACGTTTACGTGTTTTATGGACTGCCGAATATGAACTCTTGTCACTCTTTAACGTCACCACTCCCTCCGAAAGGTGGCGCAGGCTGTCTTAATCATAAAAGGAGAGAGTTTTAGCCGGGCAAATTAGTAAATAAAAGCGATATTTACAAGACTCGCAGTAATGGCAAAACACAAGGCCCGCACTTCATCGGAGAGTCGTCGCTATCACGTCGGGAAGTAAAGCCGGAAAACCTACCGAAGATACGTATTTAAGAGCAGACGTAGACGTGGGGTACCTAAAAGGGAACCACAAAAGGGTTGGGGATACTTCAAACGTTATTGACTGTTTAAATATGTTTTTAAAGATAGTGACTATATTCTATTAAAAATCTAGCCGTTGGATCCAATAAAATAATTGTTAAGTGACCGTAATATTAAAGACTGACGTTAAAGCTGATAAACTGAAACCCAACTTCGTCCCCTGAGTATCTCAAACTCTGTAGTGCGTAACGAGTAGTAAATATTAAATCCTGTGAGCAGTCATAAAATGCTTTCATTTCTGTAAGAACTTTTTGTAAATTACTAAATACCTTATGTATTGTTACTGAAAACATACTCGAAAATGGCTAACTGCATAATGAAACTTGGATAACTTAAAAAACAGACACAATTAAGGTATACATATTTTATTCAAAAATCCTTAGTTACGATTCTATCGTCATGCGAGGCTGTGGAGTACGGTATCCTTGGGTATTTTGAATGTATCTTTTCTTTTCCTATACTTGCACTAGTGCTATAAACGCGTATATCTCTTCAAAATAACGTGAAGTGTTAGTATCATTTGGTGAGCAAGACACACCATTAAGGAAAACCCGCTGACTGCAGTTTTATTCCCGGAATGCGTACAGCAATGTCTGATGGGGTGAAACCTCTACAATAAAAACTGTAGCCAAGTTTTGAAAGCGCGTGATGCATATGAAATGCATTATGGAATCTGTATGAAATGCATTATGGAATCTGTTACATATAGTATTCAAGCCTCAGTTATTGCAGTTTGCTGTTACTTATAATTCGTGTGGTAGATACTTTAGCATAATTCATTTTATGTCAAATCAATCGAGCACGAAAATAAACGTAAACGCGCAAGTTCTCGTAATAAAGTCAACTGTTTTGAATAGCTTTAAAATGGCATAACTGCTATTACTGTAGAGACGAATTACAGAATGTATCTTCATTAGAGACAAATCTTGAAGCTGTAAGTTTTAGTACGATGGTAAGTGCTGAGATGATTTTTTACTGAGAGTTCAAGCATCAATGTGACAAAGCAAACCTTGGTGCTCTTATCAGATCAACAGGACGTATAGACACGATACAGAAGGCTACATTGAAATTATAAAACCACAGATGACTTCTGAAAGTCCACACTATGTAGAGATTTGAATGAAAACTTTTCATTCTCCAACCAGACATTATGGTCTTTAAGGGCCAATGGATGCTTTGATCAAATTATGTTTTGCAAAGAGCTTTGAAATCAGGAAATATTCTGAAAATTGAATGAAGAGTGTTCGCCGAGCTTATCTCACCACTTTCTTCTCCATACTCTTTGTTGTAACTTGTGCTATATCGAGATAAACACCGTTCGATTTATTCACCAACACCACGCCTTTGCTGCAGTTTCTTTACTAGTGTTTCATGTTTCAACTCTGCGTTTGATTATCAAGAGTCTACACGGTAGAAATGAAAGGCTTACTCGTTAAGTGCTCACTGTAAAGTCACTGAATGCTGTGGTATTACTTCTAATTTTTTTTTTTTTTTTGTATATGCTGTAGCTAGACGCTCAGAGAATGGCCTAAGCAGTCCGCCCACAACCGACGGTGCCACACACGGACGTAAGGAGCAAGGAGCATCTAGTCACGTGACTGGGTGCAGCCGCATGGTCAACGGAGCGGAATAAAGTTGTTCACACATCAACAACCCCCTGTCTCCACACCAATGCTAGCTTGCTAGATACGACCCAGTTAGTTAATTTTTCAACTCATGTGCGACAGTGACCCTGACTGATAACCTTTGTATCGACAGTGGTAGGGCTTGAACATTTACCGAGTACCAAGTTGAAAATAGACTATCTGATCACAATCCACAGGTAATGCAAATATAGAGTGTGGCACCCTAAAGTTCTGAGATGAATTCACGAGAAGAAGTGAGATTCATTAATGACTCCACCATAAAATATTTGAATACTGACTTAACGTGGTGGCATGGGATGAGGTACATATGGAGAGATACACCAACGTGAAATTCAATGTATTTCATAGTAAATTAGCGGTAATATTTGAAAGTCTACATCCTAACAAAATTAACCAGAAAATCCACAAAAAAAGAAGAACAAGTAAGTTCTGATAACTAAAGTGGCATAAGAGGAACCGTAAATTATCTTAGATCCGGAAGAAGTCAATATCTGACGTTACTTGCGTTAAAAAAAATTATATAGTATTTTAGAAGCGATTATAATGACCAGTAACATGCATGACAGAAGCTGGTAACGCAAATAATAGCACTGAAACCCTTTGGGATAATTTGAAACGGGAAGCAAGACAACAAGTCAGTGTACAAGATACTATCAGAAATAGGATGACAGTGCATTAGCTGATAATTCTTGAGCTACGAGTATTTTAATGAATTTTCATCGTGTTGGACTTTGTTATACATATATGTATAACATTGATGTGGTTTATGTGGTCTTTTGGAAAATACTGTTTTGTCTCCCTGGTACGTATATCCTGGTGCGATATGCTCTCTATCTACTTATATACATTCAACAATTTTTGTAACATTTCGCAGGATAAATTGTAATTTTAACTTTCCGTCCCCAAGGACGATTTGAAAACGGATTTCGGTAACACATGTTGGATGTTTCTGTGTCGAATCAGAGCAAGTATTTTTAAAATCATTTTATAAAAGTAGATGTAAAAGTGATTAATTCAACAAAACTTCAAGCAACTAGAAATACCGTCAACGTATAGTAAAATTGTAAATGTCCTCAAACCCAAATGGTCCTCTTTTTGTTAATGGAACTCCACTTACAGATTTCTTAAGAGTTGTCTAACTCAATAATTTACCATTGGCACAGGGAATTTGGCAGACAGATTTAAATATATCATTGTCAGACTTCTTTATAAGAAAGCAGACAAGAGAGACTGAAACAAATGTCATCTATTCTCCTCACTGCCGTCTTCTTCACAATATTGAAAAATTACAATTAAGTAGAAACAATTTACCTAGTGCATCACAATGGGAATTCCAGACCCACCAAATATTACTAGCACTAAATAAAAAAAATTGGCTGCTATTTTTGTGATACTTACAAGGTGCTTATTTATGTAGATGATGTTATTCTTAGACACACTTCAGTTGTTTGGAATTTATAGTTATTTATAGTTTTTCAGACAAGGAAGTTGAAGCATACTTAAGAAAAACAGAATGCAAAATGTTGTGCTGACCAACTCCAACAATGTTGGAAGAAGAGAAAAATTTAATGACGGGAGAAATGCCTATGGGTGTCCCACAAGGTCCCCTTTATTTCCACTTCTACTCACACACACAGGGTGATTGAAATTAAAGATAACGCTGTAGAAATAACACCACTGGTCAGAATGCCGTCAAATTGCAAAGGAGTATTATCGGAGAAGGGGGAAACAGTATTGCAGAACAAAAATAATGGTCTGAAAACTGACCAATAGATGGCGCTGTATGTGTCAGAATACGTAAATGCAAACACCTGTCATGAGCACGGCCCATTGATGTTGGTATAAAAACGCCGGATGCACGGATTTTCCTCTATTCGCGTCTGCGACGTTTGCCATGACTGTCTTAATGCAGGAAACCGCTTTGCTTGTAAAGCTGTATTACAAGAATGATGACTGTGCATACGTTGCTCTGCAGAAGGTCCGAACACTGGAGGGGTTAAAAAAAAAGGGCGTTGGTCCGATGACTGCCGTAGGTCTGGAGAAAATGATTCGGAAATTTGAAAAGACGGGTTCTTTTGATGTGCAACATGGTAGAGGGAGGAAACGAATTGATTCGACGTCAGTGGAAGCAGTGACCATTGCAATGCAGGAGGAGGCGAGGGGTGATGTGCAAACGTGTAGTGCTTGGAGAATTGCCTGAACATTAGACATACCCATAAGCACCGTGAGTAAATTCCCACCTTCTGCAAACGGACGTTCATGCCACGTTTGTGACCTTCGTTGACCTTCGTCTCGACAGCCACTATCAGAAAACAAGTACTAAATTATAACATCCCATTCAAAAAAAGTAAGTTGGTCTTCATATCTCTGAAGCGACCCCACCTAGCAACCAAAAACCAACTTCATGTTATGGGAGAGGCCTTCAGTATGCTGCAACAAAAGTATTTGATCATTTGTCGAGTAACATATTAAATCTGACAGGTAACGTCATGTTTTATACGCAGACTAAAATAATATCTTCTGAATAACTCCTATTTCATAAAGGAAATTTTACTTAAAAACGAGCAACCTATTTGAAAAAAAGCAAACATACTTTCTAAACTTATATGCCTGAGTAGGGCTGCAAAGTAATATATTCAGTAGTATTAAAACTACATACATATGCATATCGCGTAAAATGATTCGGTTTACATCATTACCGTTTAAAATATCGTTGAAACTATCTATGCAACATGTAGCTAACTGCCCATCGAGCTACCTTTCTTCTGACGACCTACGGAGCAAAATCTGACCATGTGTCGCGTTTCTTTCAGCTTCAATTTCTCACATCAAAAATGCAGACATGAAGCTTAAACAAGGACAAGTAACGTTTTACAGCGTTCATCCTCTGCATAGCCGCAGCCAGCCAGACACTTTTGTTTTGTTTGTAACTCATAACCTGTAAAGCGCTTGTAACGGTGGAACGTTCTAAGAGATCGTGGCGCGGCTTCTGTACGTATGAGTGGCTAAATATACGGTCAATTACGCCTGCTAGATCTGCGACCAGGAATATCTACTGACCAAATTAGGGTTATCACGCTTCTCGCACTTGTATTCCTACCACCGAGACAGATGAAAGTGAACAAAATGTGGAATATGTTAAGTCACTGAAATACGAGAACTTACTCCAGTGAGAGTGTTGATGTTCTCATAATTTGAGAAGTTATCAATAATCACAAAGCCTGGATTGTATAGGACAAACTGGATGAAGATAGTGACATTGCATTTTATATGTCTCATCCCCTTCCTTCCAATAGATGTCTAGGTGATACAAAATTATTTCTGAAACAGGATAGTAGTGGAAAATAAACAATAAGTACAGTCGACGGTGGAATTTTTGTCGTTTCAGAATTTCATATTTCGGCTATTGGTAACTCTCCATTGTATTATTGAGGCAGAAGCTGTTTAGTGAATCGCTAAATCTGCTTCAGATACCAAGCATCTGGGTAAAGTCGCCGCTGATTTCTAATCCCGCCGTAATAAGCACGCCACGCAGTCGATCAGCTCCTACGACGTTCAACCTTTGTCGTCAGGCCGCGGTAACAGTGGAAGCGAAATCGCACGATTCGGCTAACGACAGACGTCGGTAAAAAACTGCAGGTATTTTCAGTTCTGCCCCAGATCAGTAACTGAGTTGCCTGAATACAACCTACTCTATCGGCCGTTGCAACCAATGTCGGGCAATGACAGGTGGAATTCGAAACATGTTGTTTTCTTCGGGTGACTATTATGATTTTAATGATATGCCTTTAATGTGACAACATGCTCAATTGTGTAATGAATGATGAATTCTTGTATTTAGCGAATAACTGAAGAATGTATATGATAATGGACGCATGGGCAAGTGACATATGCTGCAAATGACAATTATCTACTTGAAGTCTAGGAACCTTCCTTTAATTTGATGTTATGATATTCGTGTCCGCAGCTCGTGGTCTCGCGGTAGCGTTCTCGCTTCCCGAGCACGGGGTCCCGGGTTCGATTCCCGGCGGTGTCAGGGATTTTTCACCTGCCTCGTGATGACTGGGTGTTTGTGTCGTCTTCATCATCATCATCAATCATCCCCATTACGGTCGGAGGAAGGCAATGGCAAACCACCTCCACTAGGACCTTGCCTAGTATGGCGGCGCGGGTCTCCCGCGTCGCTCCCCTACGCTCGGTAAACGGAGTATGGGACTCATCATCATCATCATCATCATATTCGTGACCTGAAGTAAGTCGCTTTACTGAAACTAGTTGATGATTAGTGACATACCTTACAGCTGATTTTGATAGTTTCGTGCCACCATTTCTAAGTGTATTAAAGAAGTGCAACGCTATTTACAAAAAACATCTATCTGTATTTAAAATAACACGTATTATTTGTACATCCAGTATGTTGGAGGTAGTAAACTAAATCAATTATATTGCGTCACAGTCGTTTCGTTTCCGTTTTTTCTGTCTTTGTGATAATGTTGCACACCTTTAAAAATGGGAAATATGGATCCAAAACGTTTGTTTACAAACCTTGGGTAGCGCAAATAGTCACAGAAGTATATGGGTGTGTTCCTTACACATGCTGAGGAAATCGTCCAGAAGAGTACTTGTAAGCTTGTGATCAGGCATAATATGGGTGAGTGAGAAATTTGTTACTAGAGGAAACAGTTTAATAGTGAAATCATACTGCTTGGTATGATATAAGTTACACCTTAAAATCTCATGATAACAAACAAATCAAGAAGACTTTTTCTTAATACGAGGGCGTGCTCAAAAGTAATTCATCCTAATTTCCTACGTGAAGTATCTTAATGGTTTTTAAATAAAACAAATATTATTCACGTAATACATCTTTATTCTTTTCGTCTATGTATTTATTTCTCGACAGTCAACCTGGTGACCAATACATTTTTTCCAATGTCACTGTAGAACACTGACTTTCTTCACGAAGCCACAACTTGTCATCTATTTGCACCGCTCCATCGCTATCAAAAAGCCCTGGAAAGTGTTGTTTTTTCAAACAAGTGACAGTAGGATGTGGACAAGTCGGGACAATGAACCCGAAGCTTCGGATTGTCGCATATGTCACAGCGTTCGTTTGTCTGTCTGGCATTCTCATATGCTGCAGGAGATAGTGCTCCATGAGAGAACGAACTCTTCGAATTCAAAACTCTATTACAGTTCGCTGTTTCTCAGGCAGAGACAAAGTAACGTTACTCACCGCCGTGCTACACGCTACAATTCGTAGCTCTCTGGTGCCAGAGGACTCCATATGTCCAGACAAGAAGAATAAATATGTAGAATCTTAATAACGTTTGTTTTATTTAAAAAACCTTAAGAGTTTCCACATAAAGCATTAGGAGGCATTACTTTTCAGCCTGCCCTCTTAGTTCCAGCTACATGGCAGTGAAACACAGGTGGAGCTTAAGGTCTGGAAACAAGAATGCAGCTGACATGGGTGAGCCAAAACATTATGACCACCTACTTAATTACTTGTTGGGCCTTCTTTGTTAAGGAATACATCACTGTTCTGCGTACTTCCGATTGGCACATTGGTGGAGCTGTGTCGCCCCAGGTGTCTGCGTACAAGTCATGTAATTGCCGTACAAAACTGGCAGCTGATTTGTGGATGCGGTGATGGCGTTAGATAGCGACACTCATGCGATTCATCGTTTCCACATCAGGCGAATTTGGTGGCTAAGACATAACCCTGATTTCATTGACCTCCTCCTCGAACCACGGGAGTGCGACTTTGGCTCTGAGAAACGGACAATTACACTACTGAAAGATGACATCGTTGTCAGGGAAGATATCAGGAATGAAGGCATGCAGCTGACATAGTGTCTTCGGTTACTACGACAGGTCCTATACAAGCGCAGGACATTGTCTCCCATAGCATGATACTGCTCCCACCAGACTGCAGCTGACATAGTGTCTTCGGTTACTACGACAGGTCCTATATAAGCGCAGGACATTGTCTCCCATAGCATGATACTGCTCCCACCAGATTGCAGCTGACATAGTGTCTTCGGTTACTACGACAGGTCCTATACAAGCGCAGGACATTGTCTCCCATAGCATGATACTGCTCCCACCAGACCGCGTATGTAGCGCACTGCACGTTTCGAGCTGCCGTTTGTCTCGATGACGGCATTTATGAAGACGATATCGGCCTGGGGTAGCGAAAACGTCATTCATCCGACGAGCCGGCACGCTTCCAGTGATACACAGTGCAAACTCTATGATACAGAACCTACTATAATCGTAATTGACCATGCCGTTGTGCCGATAGGTGAACATGCAGGGGTGACATGCTGCGGAGCTCTAGGTTCTATCATGTACGATGAACGGTGCTATCCGAAACACTTGGGCGTCCACCAGCATGTGCTTTTTCACAAGAGGTACCACAGATTGCCATGTATACTACATTACAGAGCAGCAAACCTTCATTCTGCACGAACACAGATTGCCATTTATCCTACTTTACAGAGCAGCAAACCTTCATTCTTCACGTACACTTATCGCCTATTGGTAGTTTTACTGACCTACCTGTTTCCGTAGATGATCGCGACCGTAGCACGTGGACATCCGACCTGCTTCGCCGTTTCCAAGATATTCGTTCACAGGCTCTGCGTAATAATAATTTGCCATTACGGAAATTCGCCTATGTCAGTGGATGTCCCCATATGTAGGCCATATCTTCACTAGGTTAATTTCCCACCCATCTCTGCCCGGCTTACATACTTACCTTACTGCGTCACGTGCACTCAACGCCACCAGGAGTTATCCAGCCTTGCAGTGGGCACTGGGAACAATGTTTTGCTGATAAGTACGTATCCGATATGTATTACAGCCGTCGATTGAGCTCGATAGGGTAGAGAGGATGGTAATAAGGAAAATTTTACATAGACATGGATACTCCAAATGTCATACAGCAGCAATAAGTAGCCTGCTTTGGAACACACCGATGTGTGTTTTTGTTGTGCTCTTCAATCCAAATAATGGTTTTGATGCAGCTTTCCAAGCTACTCTATCCTGTGCAAGCATCTTCATCTCCGAGTAACAACTGCAACCTACATCCCTCTGAATCTGCTTACTGTATTCATCTCTTGGTCTCCCTCTACGATTTTTACTCTCCACGCTTCTCTCTAATACTAAACTGGTGATCCCTTGATGCCTCAGAAAGTGTCCTATCAACCGATCCCTTCTTCAAGTCAGGCTATGCCACAAATTTCTCTTCTCCACAATTCTATTCAGTACCACCTGATTAGTTACCTGGTCAACCAATCCAATCTTCAACAGTCATCAGTAACACCATAGCACCACATTTCAAATGTTTCTACTCTCTTTTCGTCTAAACTATTTATAGTCCACATATACAAATACTTTCACAAAGCTCTTCCTGACACTTAAACCCATACTCGATATTAACAAATTTCTCTTCTTCAGAAACATTTTTCTTGCCATTGCTAGTCTACATTTTATATTCTCCCTACTTTGACTATCATCAAATAGCAAACCTCATTTACTATTTTAAAAGTCTCATTTCCTAATCTAATTCACTGAGCATCACGTGATTTAATTCCACTAAATCCCATTATCCTCGTTTCGTTTTTGCTGATGATCATCTTATGTCCTCCTTCCAAGATACTCTCCATTCCGTTCAACTAATTTTCCAAGTCCTTTGCTGTCCCTGAGAGAATTGCGATGTCGTCGGCACACCTCGAAGTTTTAATTTCTACTCCCTGGTCTTTAATTGCTACTTCCAATATTTCTTTTGTTTCCTTTACAGCTTGTTCAATGTACAGATTGAGTAACTTCGGGGATAGGCTACAACCCTGTCTCACACCCTTCTCACCACTGCTTCCATTTCGTCCCCCATGACTATTATATCTGCCATTCGGTTTCTGGACTAATTGTTGACAGCCTTTCGTTCCCTGTATTTTATCTCTGCCACATATAGAATTTGAAAGAGAGTATTCCAATCAACATTTTCAAAAGCTTTCTGTGAGTCTACCAATGCTATAAAGGTAGGTTCCATAACCTGGCTTCTAAGATAAGTCGTAGTGTTAGTATTGCCTCCTACGAAATGCAAACTGATCTTCGCAGCGGTCGGATTCCACCAGTTTTTCCATTCGTTTGTAAGGAATTCGTGCTAGAATTTTGCAGTCATGACTTATTGAACTGATAGTTCGATAAGGTTCACACAGGTCAGCAACTGCTTCCTTTAAAATTGGATTATATTCTTCTTGAAGTCTTAGGGTATTTCGACCATTTAGAACATCTTGCTCACCAGATGGAAGAGTTTTATCATGGCTGGCTGTCTCAATGGTATCAGTAGGTTTAACGGAATGTTGTTTACTCCCGGGGCCTAGTGTCTTTCAGAGCCTTGTCAAATTCTTCACGCAGTATCATATCTCTCTTCTCATCTTCCTCTACGTCCTCTTTCCTTTGTATAATGTTGTCCTCAAGTACATCTTCCTTATACAGACAATCTACGTACTCCTTCCACTTTTGTACTTCTTTGGACTGGCTTTCCAACCGATCTCCTGATATTCATACAGGTAATTCTCACTCCTCCAAACCTTTAATTTTCCTATAGGCAGTATCTATCTTACCCCTAACGATACATGCTTCTATATTCTTACATTTGTTGTCTAGCCATCGCTGCTTAGCCTTTTTGCACTTCCTGTCGATCTCAGTTTTTAGACACACCGATTAGTCCAGCGAAAAGGAAGAGAACAGCAGGTATTAATTATAAATTAAAGCGTAAAACAAGGCTATAGTCTTTCTCCTATTCTGTTAAACACATACTTGGACGACACAAATCACGTGTGAAGAAGTGTACTTATAATGTCTGCTATTAACCTAGGACAAAGCGAATTTATTAACGCAGCGTTATTTACTGACGAACTTCTACTGATAGATAAAACAGAAAATGGATTGCACAGACTGTTATGTAAGTGCGTTTTAAGCTCAATGTGAACTAAATATTTCCGTAAAAAAATCGATAGTGATGCCATTCTGTGGAAGGAACTGCCTAAAAGCCAAAATAATGACCAAGAACCAACTAAATGAATAATTCTCAAGATGTGGCCACGCTGGGTTCATTTTTTGACCACAGAGACGTAGATACTAAATTAAATAAGTTTCAGATAAACGAGACACCAGAAGAAGAATGTCAAGAAACAAAACCGAGAAGGACATCCAGCTTAATGTCTCTACACAGCTTTATGGAAGTGTGTCACGGATAATTAGAGATGAAATTCACGTGGAAACAGTGGAAATGAAGGCTCTAAGGTCTGTACAAGGATGTTATAAACGGCATTGATTCAGAAACAATTAGAGAAAAGTTGCAAATATAAACGTAAACGGTGCCATACAACTACATGAAAAATAGAAAATGCTCTGGAATGTTTGAGTGAAAGGAGACTAACTAAGGCCTCAAATAAGTACGAAAGAAGAAGTGTCGAAAGATCAAAGATATGATGGGAATAAATTCTAGAAGCCACTGAAGGTCACTGAAGCCTAACCCAGGAACTTATCAGCCTGATGTAAATAATAAAACTACGTTTTGTTCAGTGTGACAAGAGTGTGACAGGACGTACAAACGATCAATTTCTAAATCCAGTTTCTAGTAAAAGTATATAGAAGGTACAATTATGAAATCGGATAACGTAATGGTGAAGTCGATTTATCAGTGTTTAATATCTATGAATAAATATCGGAGTAATTTCTTCCAAATAACTATATTTCCAAGATTTCGATACATAGCTGCCGTCTCTAATTGTGAAATCTCACCAGTAGTCAACCATGCGCACTTTCTTCACTATTGCTGTCTTCAGAAATAACGTTCAGTATATTTCAGATTTAGCACGAAATTTAGTTGATTGTACGTAAAAGATTTTGAATCTTTGATAAAAGTTATATCTACATCAATTCATGAGAAGTCAGTCTGATGTTTAAGCGTTGACGCTACAAGTAATTACACTGACGGAAAAAATTCACACTAACAAAATATATTTAATTTAGAGCAATGAAATTATTGGAATAAATATGTCTAGGTAACATATTTAAGCGACTAACATTGCAAGATCACAAGTTAATGTAAGCGCAATACTAGCCATTGCAAATGTGAAATGCGGGTTCATTAACAACCGGTGTAACCGACAAAATGTTAAATTCCAGCATATCAATGTGGATGCATTGTGTTGTACAAGTGCCGGTCGTCAGTCTGTGGGACGGTTTTCAATGCCTGTTCCACTTCGTCGGTCAGTACACGGACGGTTAATACTATTCATCGATGTCGCTGGAACTGTCGTCCGATGGTGTCCCATATGTTCTCGTTTGGAGACACATCTGATGATCTAGCAGGCCAAGGCGATACGTCGACACTCTGTAGAGCGTATTGGGTTACAAAATTAAGATCAATGGATAAAGCTAAAGTAAGCAAGGTAAATGTAAAACAATTAACTTTTGTCCTTGAACACAATATTGCAGTCGTAGTTAGTCCTTGTTCTGCTTTTAAGCGTCTCCTGTGCTTTATATGTGTCCCACTGACCGACGTCAACCTACGTGTCAGTAACGTATTCCTGGGATAATGTAACATCAACTGCTATACTTGAAAATAGCGCAACATCCGTAATTGCAATAGTGAACGGAAAACAGTTACAACTAAAATAGAGCATGAAGTCATTAAAAAAGAAGGGGTGTTGCCTACATGCGAGTTGGATCGCCGTGCAAATACACCAATCGATTTGATTTCGATATGATAACGTATAACGGGTCATCCGGACGGTGAGGCAGGGGGGAGGAGTTGGAAGAGATCCTCGTTACGTACAGTGTGCAAAAAACTGTTTACAACGTCCTAGAGTGGTGTGGAGCAAACGTACACGAACAATTCGATATGGAACGCTTGCCGTCTCTCAAGACGGGAAAGTACCTCAAGTTAGTCTGTAAAAACTACATAAGCTACAGTGTATGTTCGTCTGACGAGGCTTACAATATTCTCTCGGCCTCTACGCTCACACTATTATCATTGTCAAAAAGTGAATAGCATCTTTTCTTGTAAGAAATTTAACATAGCGTAATTTTCTTCTGGTATATGTTTACACGGGAGGCCACGTTTCTCGAGTCATTCAAGGGACACTGTACAAAAATTTGCAAGTACACTGATTATTTCCCATATTCCACCTTTTTTAGTCTTCGATGACTGGACTATTTCACCAACGGCTTAGTCGTTCACTTTCGAATTTTAAAACTAACGTTTGTGTAAATTTTACCCTAGGCATATGATTAATGATTAAATAATTCGATTTCTCTGGCATTCTTTCAGTGAAAGTACAGTATTTGTAAGGGTTCTGTTTAGTTCGAAGTGTAGACGTAATTAATTTTTGCATAGCATTTGCAAAATTCCTTTGTCCTCATCATTTCATTATCATTCATGAAGGTGGCGTGATTGGACTGAGCAAAGGTTAGGAATTTGTACGGGCGCTGATAACCACGCAGTTGAACACCCCACTAACCGAAGACCATAATCTTGACCATCATCTTTTATTACCCCTATCGGAAAGTTAAATTAATAATATTAAGGAAATGGCTATAAGACGAGTCAGCGAACACCATAAGCGACCGAATATGGTAAATAATTCGTGTAGTCTCACATGTTTGTACAATGGCAGGAATGAGAGACACGAACAACAAACCACAAATCGCGACAAGTGTGTGCTAAGTGTTGGGGTAGGGGAGCATTTGAGGGTGACTTTCGTAGTTTTTCTTGAATAACTTTCAAACCTTGGCATTGAACGAAAACGTATTCCAGTACAAAATTAAACTATATTTCCACCACAATAAGTTCCGTTCATTATTTGCTTAGGATTAGTAGCTGGTGAGTAGAGAACAAGAAAATATTGAAAATTTCCCGAGGAGCGTAAGTGCTCTAGCCTAGGAGATTTTTAGGCCATTTTGAAGTGTTTTCTGATTTCATTGGTCACAAGTGTCTTGCATCTAATTGTTCGTATATGTGGACTCTACATCAGTGTCAAGCGTTGTGATCAGTTACCGTCTACACCCAGTATGTCAACGGGGGATACTCACACCAAAGTACCTTTGCAGCTTCATCGACTGCATAAGAAAAAACAGGACGTCTTCGTCCTGCACATGTTAGGAGTAATAAAGGCGACGTAAGAATACCGGATTTTGCAAAGCGTCGTAGCATGTTGCTGACGGTGGAAAACTTCAAAAGCCAGTCACACGTGTTATTATTCGCTGTCACAGTGTAGTTCTTCTAGTAGAGTAGGTGACCTTTTAAATAATGCTCATGGAACTCCAGGATGTGGGTCAGTCGATGTGTCATTTCACGTCTGTGAGGATGTGAATGTGGTCTACGTCCTTCGCGCTCCAGTAGGACCGATCGAGTAACCTGGAGGTGATTTATAAGAAACTCTATAGACAAGAGCTACTACAGCGTTTTATCAGTTCGTAGAGGCTCCGTACATGTTGTAAAGTGAGAGAGTTTATGTAATGGACACTCGAATTTCAGAGCATCATTTTGAGTGCGCCTATCACGACATATACGACACAGACCACTGCAGTAATTATTTGTGTTCTTCACTTTAATTGGATAATACTAATTCTCAGGGTATGCCGCAAGGTCGGTGCCCCAAAGCTCCTTCCAGATCTAACAAGGTTCTATGGAACAAAGTCCACACCTCATTATTTATTCTTTTCAAAAGAGGGCGGTTTTAATGAGAGTGTTTATTAGTCTTTTCTCGGTCGTAATAGAAAGGCAAGAAAGTGAAGACTGAGGCGCGCTCTGAAGGCAGGTTGAGTGATGTAGAAGTTCTACAGGAGAGTGGATTCGCTGGAGAGAGGTGTTCTTTTTTTTTTTTTTTTCTCGCGCACAAATAGTCTGTCGGGATGGTAACATTTGTTATCGATGAAACACCTCTTTGGCCGTTTAATTCACTGCACTTCTTGGTATAGCATTCTGTTGCTGTCATGATATCTCCAGCACTTCTGGCGCAGCTTATAGTATACCAAGTAGCTGTGTTAAAAAGATATTAATAATTTAGACAAATAGAAGAGCGTTTGCGAGAACACCAGACAAACGACAGATATTTTAAAGGCTGGAACTCCTGTGTGTAAATGCGTTTCATACTAATTACTTTACAAATATTTTAAATATTTCTTGAAATAACTCCTTTTTCGTACGGAGCACACAACGGTTTCACATTTACGAACTTCCAGCAATCTCGAGTAATTGCAGGGCAGAAATTTCTGTTAATTAATAAAACGTAAAAATAGCCAAAGTTACAAATGTCATTTTATGCTCTGCACCTTATTGTACGTATATGTTTGTTATATTGTATCTTATATTTTGGGAAATACCATTTTGACTATGTGGATAACTTGGAAAGGGCGCTGACCCGAAACTATTAATCAAGTAAGTGAAAATGTAATTTGTAAGTTTGGCTGTTTCTCAGTTGTATGAATTCCGTATTTTTCGATTTTTATAGTCGACTATCCATGAGGGCAGAGTCTGCACCTTCCCTTTTCGCCCTTTCTGTGGCCAGTGATCAATACAGGCAATAGAGTATATCATTCATTGAACCACCAACAGCTATTTTCTTCTTCTACTTGTCTTGTAGTCCATCCAACACTCAATCTCAGGGTTCCACTTCCCAGAAATGATAAATAAATATACAAAGACCCAGGTAAGAATTCGCGGACACATTTGTCTAACAACTCACCTATAACACTTCCTCTTTCAGTTTATAAAGCAGTTTTCATTACACAATAAATAACAGTGCCCGCAGAATCGAAAAAAATATAACATTGCACGACGTCTGCTAAAGATGTACTCCGAAACTTTTCACCAGAGACAATATAATAGCAGAACTTAAAAATTGCTTGAAAGCACCATTACACATTCAAGCACGAGGTTTGAAACATGTTGCATAAAACAGACTGCAAGTTTGATGTTGCATGAGAGCAATGTGGCCAAATGAAGGGTTATGCAAAGGCAAGTCTTTCATGCGTCTCATGTTTATGACGTCATATCTCCTCAACTACGTGTTACACAATGATATAATTTCGCAGGTGAATTCAATCAATAAACTTTTTCCCTTCGTAATTTTGTGGGTGGTATGCGAGAGAAAAAATACGTTAAAGTTTGAAATAATGTGAGTAGTTTGGTAGATGCCACTAAGTAGTTGTTACACTGCAGCGCCAAACTGGTATAGGCACGCATTTTCAAATACAGAGACATGTAAACAGGCGGAATACGGCACTGCGGTCGGCAAGACCTATATAAAACAGCAAGTGTCTGGCGCAGTTATTAAATCGCTTACTGCTGCTACAACGGCAGGTTATCAAGATTTAAGGGATTTTGAACGTGGCGTTATAATCGGCGCATGAGCGATTGGACACAGGAGCGATGAAGCAGGTATTCTCCCGTACCACCATTTCATTAGTCTATTGTGACTATCAGGAATCCGGTAAAATATAAAATCTCCGAATCACTGCATCCGGAAAACGATCCTACAAGAACGAGACCAACGACGATTGAAGAGAATCGTTCATCGTGACGGAAGTGCAAACCCTCGGCAAATTGCTGCAGATTTTAATGCTGGGCCATTAATATGTGTCAGCGTGTGAACCACTCAACGAAACATCATCGATATGGGCTTTCGGAGCCGAAGGCCCACTCGTGTACCCTTAATGACTGTACGATACGAAGCTTTACACCTCGCCTGGGCCCGTCACCACCGACATTGGAATGTTGGTAACTGGAAACATGTTTCCTGGACGGACGGGTCTCGCTTCCAGTTGAATCGAGCGGATGGACTTGTTCGGGAATGGAGATAACCTCATGAATCCATGGACCCTGCATGTCAGGAGGGGACTGTTCAAGCTGGTGGAGGCTCTGTCATGGTGTGGGGCGTGGGGCAGTTGGAGAGATATGGGACCCCTGACACGTCTAGGTACGACTGTGACAGGTGACACGTACGTAAACATCCTATCTAATGACTTTTATCCATTCATGTCCATGGCGCATTCCGACGAACTTGGGCAATTCCAGCAGGACAATGCGACACCCCACAAGTCCAGAAATAACTACAGAGTGGACCCGGGAACACTTCTGCTGGCCAGCTGCGATACGGCTGGTTGAAATAATTTAGTTTTATATTGGTTGGTTTAAGATGTATACGTCGTCTACTCACGCAAGCCTGGCAACTAATTTAGTTCAAAAATGGCTCTGAGCACTATGGGACTTAATATCTTAGGTCATCAGTCCCCTAGTACTTCGAATTACTTAAACCTAACTAACCGTAGGACATCACACACATGTATACCCGACGCAGGGTTCGAACCTGCGACCATTGCGGTCACACGGTTCCGGACTGAAGCGCCTAGAACCGCTAGGCCACACCGGCCGGCAACTAATTTAGTGGTCAGCCAGAAAGTGAAGAGAAACATACGACCTCAGTTTCCAGTCTACACGGACAGCCACATTCTGGTCCAGGACACTGGAAGAAAAGTCTCTATTCTCCTATTCCTTTGTGGGACTACGATTTTAAATAAAAGTATAAAGTTCCATTCAGTAATTATATTACGTAGAGTTTCTCACATACAGCATTTGTAAATTCACTATTTTCAATTAAAAGCAAGTCTTTCTATTCTAACATCACATTTAGCAGTTCAGAGGCGACCTCTACCGTACGATCCTATCAGATTGTCTTTCACCCTGACTAAAATTACTTAACTGAAAGTTTTCAATAAATGTTCAAAATTAATGCTCGCCAATAAAGTTGAAATAAAATGACCACTTGCCAAGCGAAATTGTAATACACACCGGCGGCACATTAACATTTACTTTGGCGAGTTCTAAGCGATCCAGAACTGTGTTCACTTTCCGTTTTTTACCGCAAAATACACGCTTCGGCACTGTTCGGCTCTGACGTCATCCGAGGAAGAGCGAGATTCGACGTTTAACAGACGTGGATCATACAGTAGCTGAATATGAAGAGTACCTTTCTACTGCCTCTCGGGCTGTATTTATATGGGTGTCGGAGCGGACGGCCGAGGGAACATCTCTTGTCTACGGCTACCTGCATACTGCAGCAGCCTCCGAACGGCCGCTTTTTTGGACACATAATCTTGAATAACATAGTTACAAATTACTTTAGAAACATTTTAATTTCTTCTTGTATACAGTTAAGCTGTTTGAAAGCACAAAAAAGGTTTCACCTCGCTACAATGAAAACTTTGCCTTCTGCAGTTTTTATAGTGGAACTGATGATAGATCGTTACCTCTGAACCATACCTTTACTAATATTTATACCGGCTGTTATTAATACTAAAATTCTCACATTTGGCACAGCTCTATCATTTGGTATGTTTTATTATCCGCTTTAACCAAATTTCTCTATCATTAAAATTATATGTACTTAATCTGAACAATTGGGTATATTTCAGTTAAAAAGCTGATTTTTACTTAATTACTAAAAAACTATAAGAAGTAGCTTAATGTTATCTATCAATTATAATTTTTGGGGTGAACTGAAGAGTAAAACAAATTTTCATATTTCTGAGGCCAATATTTAGCGCTTTTGTTTTTTCCTTAAACTTGGGTTCCGGTGTTAACTTTTGTTTTACTGTTTTGGGCACCTGCGCCACTTTCTTATGTTTTCTAAAGACACCTTCTGGCCAAATTCTGGCTTTCTAGATTTATTGTTTAGCTCCACTTCTTTTTCTCTTAATACGGCATTTTACGTAAACTATTAAGTCTAGAACGTGAACACTTGATATTTGGAACATTGTAACACCAAACTATTTTTTAACAAAGATTTATACAAAAATTTTGATTTTTAGCTTCTTACTGAATTGTGGTGCAATAGTTGTGGGCTACGCGCAGCCGCGTTAAGGTGACGTGGCGCTACTAGTAGAAAACTGGGGTAAGTCCCAACACATTCGCTCGGCTCTGTATCTCACACATGATACAGCGCTTGCTTTGTTTCACACCAAGCACCCCAGGCATTGACATTACATTACTGATCGTATCTGGGATGCGTTGAAGGTGCTGTTCGGAGGAGATCTCGTAGTCGGAGGAGATCCCTCGTAGTCTTACGGATGTATGGACAACCCTGCAGGATTCATGGTGTCAGTTCTGTCCATAACTACTTCAGACATGAGTCGAACCCATGCCACGCCGTGTTGCGGCACTCCTGCGTGTTCGCGGGGCCCCTTCACGATATTAAGCAGGGTACCAGTTTCGTTGGCTCTTCATTGCAGTCTGAATTTACATTTCTTTCATACTAACAAGTGGGTAGGCCCTTGATACAGCTGGTTACCAGTTCGTCAATCGTTAATCACTTCCATAGGAGGTCGTCGTCTAACTTGCTTCTAATGCATTTGTAGCTTCCAGTCTCTTTCTAATTTATTAAAACGATTTATTATGAGAAGGGTTTGCCTTTCAAATAATTTTATATTAAAGTACTTGAATGGTGTCTATAACTCCCATAAGCAATGTGGTTATAATCAATATCTTCAGCCAGTGTAGACGGAAAAATGTTTACCGTATGGGTACTCAGATTTATAGAAATGATGTTAAGACTGTGCGCTGCTAGATTTGCGTCGTTTGTTGTGGTAGTGCCATGAGTTGCAGATATGCGCCGGCACTGGTAGTTTCGAAACACGAACATCCGTCTCCATTATAACTGCAGATAGTCCACATGAGTCTGGAGAAGGTGAGCAGAGCTTTACTCGCAAAGATGTATTATCAAAAACAACAGTAATAGTGCCGCTGCACTTCGTGAGTATCGGTGCAGTAAAGGAACAAAGAGAGAGGTCCTCTTTCCGAATCAGAGTTAAAAAATATGATAGCTAAGTTCGAATTAACTGGCGATTTGGGAATTGCTCCTAGGCGAGGCCTCGTGTACAAATTATAGAAGAAGTTATTGTCACCATGGCTGAGAAAGCTGGACGCAATGTGTGATCTCCAAGCAAGAGAAGCGCTGTATCACGATATATGAACCTTCCATGGTCCGCAGTTCACAAAGTGTTGCGACCAGTAGTGAAATGGTATCTCTAGAGCGGTTGCAGGCGGTCGTCAATGTAGAAGGTCGTCACATAGAGCACCGCTTACAACCTGGAACGTAAACATGGTACGCAGTTAACAAATGATGCCCTTCATTTGGAAATCAAAATGTGTTTCTTTCAATGATTTTTCACTATTTCTCTTCCGCACGTCGTTTCAAAGATTTCTACAAAGTTTTATTGTCTTACAGTGACCCCTTTTACCATGGAGACACTCCAAAGTAGCGTGAATTTAATTATGATCACCCTGTGCTATGATCCTACACGTCTACAACTGGCGAGCAGTGTTTGCTGTCGTATCTCTGGCCACTTATCGATTTACCGTATACTCAATGATGTGTCTGCTATACTATTTTACCGTGCCTAAGATGTTTCAGGGGATAATAGTCTCAGTCAACGAGAATTGAAGATGCTGAGATACTAGAAATGGCATACAAATTTGCAGGAGATCAAAGCCTTCCTCTTCATTCTATTCCTTTTGAGCTGAAATCGTTCTTTTGCTTGTGTTTGATGTGGTGGGTCTTTTGCCGTGACTGTCTTGAATTTTACTGAGAAACATGAAGGGCAATATCTGAAGGTAGCTTACAGCTTCCATTCGTGAAACGATACTGTGGATTATACGTAATATTTCTCCACTGCAATACAAGGAAATTCTTTTCTTTATTTACGACATGGTGAGCCATATTGGGAAAGTAATGAGTGATAGTTACTAAGGTAGGACGAATAGCAGAGTGGCATTTGTGATTACGATTAATGCAGTGTAGCATCCTTACCGTTTACACGCTGTATTTGTTGGTAACTGAATTTTGTAAAATGATATTTCATTCACCAAAGTGGTTTTGCGCTATGTGCATTTCACGGATACCCAGATGAGTAGCGACGTGTGTACCTCGAGATTCACGTAATGTTAATCTTATTTTCCTACGTAAACACACTTTCATTCATTGGGGGCTAATAGTCACAAGTCAAAAGAAAATCTCCTATATTTATTTGTGTTTCGTCCCTGTGATAAGTCTCATAAAATGAAATGTACTTTTTATGACTGAGAAACCATGAGACCTTCCACTAATGACCTGCACAAAATAATTTTGCCTTCACCTCACTCATTAGTTCAAGAACACGTCACACGAACTGTACCGATTGAGAGGAATTCCGTTTCCGTAATAGTTTCTTTTCAGGTTCAAGAAGATAAATTTGCCACGAGAATTCCAGACGAACAGTTGTTTCGCCGTATCAGCACAGAGGTTCTGTGGTAATGACGTGTTACCAAGTAGGAACAGTCAAGCTGTATAAGCCATAACTGAGTTCACGGTTATGTTACATGGCTTCTCTACTCGGAATAATCTGCATGATCGTTATGAGTTCAAGCGTTACATACAATCACAAATAAGAAATTTGCTCAGTTAATAACAGAAAATCATTGCAGACACAAAGAAGATCTGTTACGAATCATACCTGAGCGGCTATCACATCGAATAATTACGGGTGTGTCACCCTTTTCGACTTTATTCACTCAGTAAAGGGGCATCTTTAATCACCGCAATTCTGTGTGGAACTTATCATGACTACAGTTGACGTATTATACCGACATTGTAGATATGTTTTGTTATGTTTGTAATTCATAAGAGGTGCCAATAGTGCATTATTGTGTCTTTAACTCTAGCCTTCAGTTCCAGCTATCCGATCACACTACATCAAAATACTTCATCACCATCTCTTCCGATCAGCTGAGTTATAATGTGACGAGTCGCTACACAACGTATCCATGTGTTTATAGTTGCGTGTAGAACTTAATTTCATTTTTTAATTTAGTTTCCTGGCATCTTACTATCGACCTATGATGTTCTTTTAAAGAACATTATCTGATGACTAGCTAAGAAATCGAAACCAGTTATGATGAAGTTTATTCGACCAGATGCCGCGAAGTACAATTAAGGAATTTCGTGTACAAGTCGATCACCGTTTGTCGAAGGCGCAAATGGGGCAGTTACTATCATTACGGTTTGCTTTGACACACGCCGTCTTCAAGAAGGTGGATGGCCATCTTCCAAGCGTATATAATATGGCGACGAAGACATCACTGTTTACACTCGAGAGCAAATGTAAATAACACCGAAATATTTAAGTCCAGTAATAAAATGAAACTGATGGGACAACATCGGGAAGAAGCAGGGGTTTGGTAGGGGTCAAACTAAATATACGACAGAAAGAGTAACAGCAGCATTCCAAAATAATTTTAATCCAAACATCAAAGATCCCAAATTCTCAACATTCAACACGGATAAAAAGTGCAGAACGGAAGCTATTGGTATCGAAAATTTCGCTGCACCTGAATCGAAGACCACGATACCAGTAACGCACACAAAATTCGAAAACCCAGCACTGCAAATTTCAATTGATATATGTAGCTCATACGGAGCTCTCGAAACCATTAACGCATATACAACTCCAAAACCCGCTACAGCGAATTACCCTTGACCTATATGGCAGCCAAAACAAAGCTCATAGTACCAAATAGGATCACACTCAAATCATCAGATCCGTCATCCAAACCTTGCTTACCATAAGAACCTAAAACGGAGTCCACAGTGCAACAAACAAGAACCTATTCACAAATTTCATACGAAAAACGTAACACACGCAGAGATGGTTAACCATGATACACTATATCTGTCAACCACAACCCAAGAACTTCATCGAGAACAACACGTCTTTGCCCACTGCAACGCGCAATGACCTGTTCGTAAATTTTTGTAATCTGCATGACTGAGAAGTAAAGAACATAATAGTAAACCTCTCAGCATACGAAACACACTTCACTAATAATTCCTAATAATTCCAAACACCAGAAGGGATCCACCAACAATAATACGCAAAGTCAAAGTAACTTAATATCAAACTGAGACAAACAACCAGACACAAACAATTCACAAAGTCATATAACTCACTAAATAACTTATCGAACAAACCACTTAGAAAAAAAAGCACCGAAAACAAGAGAACACCACCAAATACTACAAAATACCATCTGCAAACATGATTCGACTCAAAGACAACTCATCACCTTGACGTCCTACAACACAACATAGCCTATTTGCGTCATCGGTCAAAACAGACGGTAGGATTCGCAACTTCCACCTGACTCCCGAATGCAATATGCGTAGTTAGTTAAGGAGCAGTCTTTCAGGGCACGAAACAACGATTATTTTTGGGCACTCAGAGCAGGCAAGAGGAGCTGTGAAAACGGCATTGGGAGTGGTGGAGGAGCATATCACAGTCTTGGCTAGTTCCCGTCATTTTATCGTTTGTTGTCTCCATGCCAATTTGCTGTCATGTGTTTACTCCGTAGTGTTTACTCTGTGACATATAGTTTCTCTAAGGTAAGCGGATCACATGCGTATAAAATTAGCGATCAACGGGGACTCTGTTATGAGAGACGCTAGCGTGAGTACATATATGAGTCTGATTCTAATAACTGCAGTCTTGGAATTAAGAAAGCCAGCTTTACAGCCTCGTATCATATAACCAAATTCGAAATGAATAGCCCCTAATCAGTATCCTACAATGCTATATAAGAAATTATTTGCTATCAGCAAATTTAAAGGCACCGGAGATCATTGGCGGCTGCTACTGCATTACGAGATCGAAGAGCCGATATAACAGATGTTTTGTTATTATTGGCAGGTCACAATTTTACTTCAGTACATTGTATCACCCATATTCGGAGCAGACAAAATGATTAATGCTGGACCTCTGGGAGACTTAGGTCATATCATACAGAATCATTACGCCTTGCTACATTGGCCTGAACTTCGTAAAATTAACAAGAATAATTTCACTTAGATATGAAATTAAATTTTATCACTGTGGATGTAGGAGCCCCAAGATATTACATTTACACATACTTAATAATTCAAAGTTCAATTATTTCCGTCAGTATTAAGTGTACCTTTAATGTATCACAAACATTACATAGATGCGTAGACCTATACCAGCTAGGATGACACTTTAAAAGTAACCAAAATTTATGGTAGAATAAAAGTATCTTATACCATGCACTTCGTAGTACAGTTGTGCAGTTTATTTTTATTGTTGTTTTCACAACAGACACCCAGTTTTCTGGTTTTGGAAGACTTTTCTTCAAACGACGTTTTCTGATTTATTTGAAACTCTTGAAATGTAGGTATTTTGTATCTATATGACAAATACTATTATCGATTTTTTTTATATCATACCTCATAGCTTTTGTTCATTCAGTGAGACATTTGTTTAGAACAAAATAGTTCCATATCGGATAGAAAATCCTCAATAAGCGCCAAAGGTGTACCAGCCGAGTGAATGTGTTTGGCTCTAGTTATTAGAGGAGGCATTTAGGCTTGAACACATACCTTATGTTTACCATTACTCTTTGTTTGATGTACAACGTACTGAAATCGTCTGATGGCGCCAAGTACTTCAAAAGGAAATGAAGGAAGTAGGGAAAGAGGCCAAACACATTACATTTAACTGCTGCAAGAGATATGTTTAAGTAAAGATCCCAAAGTAATCCATACGAAAAATTTTATGATGCAGCCATGTCAAAATGTCAAGCCCATTGAAATCTGTGATCACAGTCTCCTGAGGTCTGTGAAAGGTATTTGGTTGTACATTGGTGCCTACTGTTTCTGATTTTCATGCTGTTATTCCTGTTGGTACGGACATACTTACCGAGTGCCATTTTTTGTTTGCAGTTCATTGCTGCTGTTTGAGTTAAGCTGTTTTCGTTTGTCATCTGGATATAGTAAGTGGAGCTGTGGATGGTAGAAAATGGAGTATCAATTGGAGTAATCGTAGCATTTCCGACATATTCTTCCGTTATGAGTTCAATAGATGAGCGACAATAGCGGAGGCAGCCAGAAACATTTACGTCGTGTATGGGGATACCGCCACTGGACAGAACACGCAGGAAAATCGTTTTCTCATTTTAAGGACGATTGTTTCGACGTCAGTCAGTCTTGATGTTCAGAAAGACTATCGGTGTGTGAAGAAATAATTCAAACGCATTAATCCCCAATGATCCATATCGGTGTACTCGTGAACTGACAAGTCTGATGGAATGTGATCATTCCACAATCGTGCGCCATTTTCCTCCAACGGGAAAGGTTCAAAAATAGGTGTAAGGATACCGTAAGCTCCAAACCATTAATCACAAAAATCAATTGGCTGCTATATGGGCATCGCTGCTTACTTCTGAATAACACGAAACCATACCCTGTACCGTTACTAGTGACGAGAAATAGTGTCTTAATATTAACATCAGGAAAGAAAGAAATGGCTGATCGTAAAGGAAGCAGATGCTCCCACTACAAAAATGTTGCCGCATCCACAAAAGGTACTGTCATGCAACTTGTGGAACAGCGATGGTGTGGTGTACTACGAAATGCATCCCCGAGGTGTGACCATCAGAGTTGATATTTGCTGTCAAGAACAATGACCAGGAAGACTGCGAGAAGTGCTGCTACTCCACGATAATGCCCGAGTGCATTCGGCTACTCTGGAGCGAGAGAGAGAGAGAGAGAGATAAACACTATAAAGGGGCTGAGTTAGAGAGTCATTCCGCACTCTCCCTTATTCATCTTTCCCGCTCTCTGTCGAACGCCCTTCAAGGAACTGCCTTTCCGGATGGCAGTGCGATCCAAAGATGACTCGACGAGTTCCTGGCCTCAAAACCACATTGTTTCTACAGTCGCGAAATCGAAAATATACCCCAGCGTTGTAATTAGCGACGGAGAGTATATTATGGGTGACTAAAATCTCTGTTGCGTGGATCTGTTGTGTTCGTTATACTTGTGGAGAAAAATAAATGTTTCAAATGGCTCTGAGCACTGTGGGACTTAACTTCTGATGTCATCAGTCCCCTAGAACTTAGATCTACTTAAACCTAACAAACCTAAGGACATCACACACATCCATGCCCGAGGCACGATTCGAACTTGCGACCGTAGCGCTCGCGCGGTTCCAGACTGTAGCACCTAGAACCGCTCGGCCACCCCAGCCGGCTGAGGAGAAACGCTACTAACTTTTACACCAACTCTACATTTAGAATCAGCCGATAAATCCCCTATTCATACATGACAAACACAATGGAATACGTATTATATATCTATTCATGATCTACTGAAACTAAAAGTTGCGATAAATGATGCTTCAAGGATACTGGGATCAGCATATTTCAAATAAACTGAAATACAGTTCCGTAACGAATACATGAGCTGTTCAAAGCCTGCTGCTGACGACATCAATGGTTTAGAAGCGGACAAAAATATTTATTACGGATGTCTTCTGCCAAAACTAATGAGAACGCAAAGATTTCTAAGGAGCTTGTAAATGCATAATCCTACGTACTGTGGCGTGCTGATAAAAGTTAGCAAACAAAGTCTTAAAAGGCGTTTTGTATGATTACACAAAATTAGAGGAGCCAAAAGCAGCAGATGGCTTATTAGCATCCGTATCTTATCCTATTTTCAGACTGTAATGGATACCGGAGGCTAGCAGAGAATGGATTAAAGAAACTTTTATTTCAGAAGCCGTACGATGAAATTAGTAGAAGAAGACGGGAAGAGCTTTCACCGTTCTGATAAAAAAGTGAGTGTTGTTACATGTTTGTTGGCGACTCTGATTCTTCTGTAGCCAGTGAGAGTGCCAGCACAACAACAGATCTGGAAACAATAATATATTTAAATGATAATGACAATAACTTAGATTCCCTGAAGAGATATCCACCTGTTAAAAAAATTTTCGTATATATAATGCTTGTTTACGAAGTTCTGCTCCTGCTGGACAACTATTTTCCTTTGGTGGAATGAAAATTGGGTCACAGAGGCGGAACATGAGAGATGAATTATTAGAAAAATAATTGGTGCCACACCTCTGAAATAAAAGTTCACTGTCTTAAGGTATTTTATTTTAATAATGGTATTTTTAGAAAACATATTTTACATTTTGTATTTAAGTACTTTTATTTAAAACCATTTCGTATATACATTTTAAATAGAGAAAATAACCAAGTATTGGCATTTTGAATTTAAATAATTCTCCTGAACAATTGCGCATATCTCTGCAAACCGCCCAAGCTGCAGAGTATGCACTCCATGTAAGATTTTGAGTATCGTCTGACCCTCTAACACTACCGACTTAATTCCGACAAATTTTTAAAAATTTCTCTTACGTTAAAATCAGTAACTTAATCTTTCAGGTGAGGGTCATGTTCAAAACCTGTTACTGACGGCATCAGAAATTTAGAAGGGGACAATAGTGCTTACTACCGATGTCTTCTGCTCGAACTAATGGGAACGCAAAAATTGCTGAGGAGCTTGCAAATGGATACGACTAAGTACGGTGGCGTGCTGATACAGGTTAACAAAGAAGGCCTTAATAGATGTTTCTACACGTAATGCAAAAACCAATTAAGTATACAATTAGATCTGAACTTAACCTCCTACAAACATAGTGGACTCTTAGTAAGAGAAGGCCAGAGGAAGAAAACGATTTAACTTTAATCTTACGCTGTGGAAATTAAAAAAAGTCTTGAGGAAAAGTTTGCGCAAACGTCAATTCTACAATTTGTAGGTGAAAGTAGTAGTTGTTTTTGATATTCAAGAACCAGCTTATCCGGCAGCATAAGAAGGAGACAGGGCGGCCACAATCTTGCGTATCGCTCCTGCAATGTTGTTAATGTGGCATCTGTATGCCATCTGAATTATGCGCTAATTTGATGGACGACAACAACCCTCTAACAAACAGTTCCTCTATATCTTTGTAAAGTTATCTTATATCCTTTACTCCATACATTATTTATTTCTTGACACTGAATATCACCTACAGCTAAATTCTACAACTACATTCACAAAAAGGTATAGAAATGAAAGAGAGCAATTAGATTAAAGTAGAAGTTAAGGAAAAGCCAACACCCACAGACCCTCTGTCCCTGTAAAATTACAACCGCTTTCACAAATGTAGGATTCACTCCAGATTGATGACATTCCAGATCTCTGCACCTGTGTTTATTGCTACACTAAGCTACTGCCAAATGATCATGCTTGGCTAGACAATAGACGAGCCAACGCATTACTGTTTGGGCTTCAGTGCCAGTAAATTTGTTGATGTGTTTTAAATATCTGTACACCCGAGTGGAACACATTATGGCAGTAGTTAGATTAGTCATCAGAATGTGGTTCCGACTCATTATCATCATCTGCTTCAGAACACCCCTCCACATTGTTTCCTTGTACACAGCTAATGCCTGGTTATAGTTTGAGAATTACAGTGTCATTTATGAACACTAACAGCCAGTACTTCCTTAGACAAGGTCCTGGAAATCGCCCAGTGCCTCGATATTAGTAACCGTCAAGACGGCCAATAAAGGCTCGCAGTGCCTTTGCGAAGCTTCCGACAGCGGTGCCCCCTCCTCCTCCCCCCCCCCCCCCCCCCTCCCAACCGAACTAGAGCTGTTTACAGCGGCAGCGCCAGCTTCGTCGCTGCTCATTTACGCACTGCCCGCGCTGCCCGAGCAAAGTTTGCGCGATAATTAACGCTGATAGTATTGAGTGTCTGTTCCAGCATCTAATTGCTCGCTGAGCCGTGGCCTGCGCCCGGCCGGGAGACGCGCCCACAGACCCACGCAATGAGGAGGGTTGCCCGCACGCCAGGCGCGGCCTCCTTTATGAGCCGGGAGCGCTACCGCCTGCATCGCCTCCATTCGTTCAGCAGCCGCCGAGCGGAAAGTTGCCAATGCGCGATGTAGTGTTAAAAGCTAATGGGCTCTCGCTATCCGCAACTTGGGGTCCAACTTTGGAACACCAGCCTCGAAACTCTGAGGCAGAGTTTGCAGAATTAGCTGTGCTTCTCTTTTGCCGACTGGAGCTCTCCTGTGTCGACGTAAGACAGAAACTTTCGGGTTTTATGCAGAGTCGTCCAGTGATGGTAACACTAAAGACTTAGAAATCTTGTAGAACTGAGCTTCGGGTGAGCCGACTGCTCTTAGACTGCGCTTCAAACAATGAAGTCTGTGTTATACGACCGATAAACGGGCGTTATTATCCGGAAAATTACAGTGGTAAAACAATGAAGAAGTTGAAGACGTATCAGAAATGTGGTGCGTGTATAAATGTTCAGTGAATTTATACTGTGACCACTAGATGAACTTCCTGCCTACTTCTTCAAAAACCTGCATCGTTGTGACTTGCAAACAATGTTAATAATACTGTCAGATTTTAAGAAGACGCTTAAGCAGACTCTTGTGAAATCTGAGCAAAACTGCAAAAAAGTCAAATAAGATCTTCAAACATTTCAATGTAGCGGAAATATGAAATTGCTTTAAAGATTCTGAAACTTAAAATTGTGCATTTTATAAAACACATTGTTGTTAAGTGAAGGAAAAGTTCTCGGTTTTGAATCACGGTCCGGAGTCTTTTTTGTTAATCTAACAGGAAATTTGTATCAGCTGCCACAGCCTGGAGATGTTTCCAAAATTCATTTTGGACTAAAGCTGTGCGGACAGTTCCTGCGTCGTACTTGGATAGCTCAGACTGTAGATCAGTTGCCTCGGTCTCGTACACAGTTTCACCCTACCAGGGATTTTCATATCAGTGGCTACTCCTATGCAGAGTGGACGCACTGATGTTATTATGACATCGTCTGCAATATCAATAAGTCAAAACTCGAACTAATAAAGTCATAGGACTATCTACTTGTAATACTACGAGGGCCATGAAATGACATCATCTCACGGGATCATTTGTACTATGGGAGGGGAGGGGGGGGGGGGACAAAGACAGTAGAGTTAACTGACCGTCGACATTGAGATTATTAGAGATAGAATCCAAGTCCACTGTGCTAACTATTGCCCCACCTTACGAGGTAGCTGTAGGTGAACATCGGTTTCTTAGCGCATGGAATACTGGGAAAGTGCAACTACTCTACAACAGAGATCGTCAACAAAAGGACTCGTAAGATCCTCCCTAAAATATTCCTGAAGTTTATGGCCTGGTAGCAGATAGGATTGACATGGAATATTGATCAGGAAGCATGAATTCGTCACAAATTTGTTTGACCAGTAGGAGTGTGTCACAGAGATTCTGGAAACACTGAAGCAGCAGACACTTTCACTTACGGGTTGGCTATCCCACAGAAGCTTTCAAAATGACAAACAATTGTGACATTATCGTCAAATATTGCTTTCCGATACTGATTCACTTTTGCCACGATTTGATAGTTATTTTTATTTAGAGCGTAGTGTGCATATTTGCTAGGACGAAAGAATTTGCTTTTTCTCACTGGGAAGATGTTATCCCAGTGTGGACTGCGAGTCGGCCGCAGGTGGTTCGTGATTCTCATTCGGAAGAGCGAAGGTCCTCTGGGAGTTGGCCCGTTATCGAGGAAGTGAGGTTGTGAACTGCTTTTATCGTCAGAGCCGGCGCCTCGTCTATCGCTGAGCAGAAGGCGCCGTGCCGTCACTACCATCTCCAGAGGACAACTGAGCACGACATTCTTGCCTATCCCATTCTGACGTTAAAGAATGAGACACCGAGGTGCCACCCCACCAGTCCATTGCTTCCCCCACAAAATTTGGTGGACCCTATCGAACTCAGTCACCCAGTCACTATGCTTGCCGCGAAGACACTGACCAATTGATGGGACATTGTTCTATCCCAGTACGTACCATTTACTTTTTAAAGGTGCGTTTTTTCGTCAAGAGCGACACGGCTTTGCAACATTCTCCATTTTTTCATAAAATAAGCGACATTTCGTGCGCCACATTGACAAGTTCCAGAGATATAGTATTTTCTTAAGTCAGGTGGTTGAGGACGATGAACTCAGATTCTGGGTGCTTCTGCTCTGGGCCACAGTGGTAGGCAACTCGATTGCTGCCCGCCATGAGGAGCACCCGTCTACCAGTTGTCACTGGTGTTAAATTGCTGACTTTGGTGAAATGCAAGTGTTGCAATTGTCATAACGCGATTCATATTATGAACAGCTTGTTACTAGGTTACTGTACGACACAAGTTGTTCTGCTTAATTTTGTTACAATTTATGTCATTTAAAAATGAATCTGCGAGATGCCTCAATGAGCAGACCTTGATATGCTTTTTACGTACGGTTTCCACCCTTTTTGATACCTCCCGACATTGTCAGCCTAAATTTGTAATTCTATTTTAGTATTATAGAAATTTTTTCTCTGCTAACTTTTATTTTCGTTGTCAAATGGTTCAAATGGCTTTAAGCACTATGGGACTCAACTGCTGTGGTCATTAGTCCCCTAGAACGTAGAACTGCTTAAACCTATCTAACCTAAGGACATCACACACATCCATGCCCGAGGCAGGATTCGAACCTGCGACCGTAGCAGTCGCACAGTTCCGGACTGCGTGCCAGAACCGCAAGACCACCGCGGCCGACTATTTTCGTTGTCGTCACACTTTAGTGGACATAAGTAGCTGTTACTCTCTGCCAAGACTCAGATTCCAAGATATTTTACAGTGTGCTACAATGTTTACATGGGTAGGCTTTCTGTTTGCGCACTTACGTTTGTTATTCTCACTGTTATATTAAGAATTCAGAGAAATGAACGAACATTGTCCACGCTCTCCTGTTATGAGTGTATAATTGTTTTATAACGAGCATTGCACTTATCTTCCTCGACTTTGATTGAAAACTGTGGCACAATTTTCACCAATATTAAGTGAGGATTGTCGGAATGTCCTAGAAATACCTAGGTATCACACCCATGGGGGCAGCGAAAGCAAGATCAGTGTTATAAATGCAATAAAAGCGGTTAAAGCAGTAATTCGTCCCTGATTCCATACGCGAGAGGAGTGGTATGACACATTAGCTTGTAATACACGTGAGAAGTATCCTCTTGCAAGCAATTAACAGTGGTTTGCAAATTATGAACGTAGGAGTAGCTGTAAATGTGGTTGTGTATGGCACCCATGAATGTAAAGTGAGAAGAATGACTTCCTGTACAAATTTGGGTTAGCTGCTATTTTGTTCTTGTCATCTACAACGACGTCTACGAAATAGACACGTAGGCGAGTTGAAGAATATCAATTTTTCTTGCCTAGAGTTATCTGATCATGTTCGCGTGAGATGCACTTATGTGGCTCAGCAGTCATGTTACGGTCTAACACTTGCCGAACCATCTGTTCGTTTTCGTGGCCTTTCTGGACGCCTGTTGTCCCTTGTTACTCGGACCCAGTACAGTTCCCAGCCACTTGAGCAACACTCAAGTATGAGTGTAAGAGGGAAAATTATATAAAGGCCAGAATAATTCGAGATCTGATTTTGCTTGTATATTGTAAAAAAATATATTGTTATAATTTAAGGAACTCATTAAAATCACTAGAAGTACGCACATTCCGACAGAAATTAATAACACTGACAACAATATTAAAACTCTATGGGATACCATCAATAGGAGACAGGCCAATCTAGTCACTGAACAAGATACCATAATAGTAAGTTAAAATACTTAACAATCCTGTGATTTATATTTCATCAACTACAAGTACTTTCTAAGTTGTTTCATAAATGTAGCAGCAAAAGTAGGATTAAATGCTTCAGATGAAGCAGCAAGATAATATACAAAAAGTTTCATTCTGAGGAAGTTTGAGCAACGGAAAGTAGCACCGGCACCCTTCACTGAAATTAAAATAATTATAAAAATCCTAAAAAAGTCTCATATGGTGTTGACGGAATTTCGAACATAATTCTGAAAAGTTCTTCTAAGTTAATAAATAATATCCGTATTAACATATGTAATGCGTTACTCGCACATGGAATTTTTCCATTGAGGTTAAACTGTGCAATTGTTAAGTCTCATTGTAAGAAAGATGACTAAAAAGTTGCAGTTGATCTTCGGCCAGTTTCTTTATTGACTTCCTTATTAAAATATTAGAAAAAATGTTGTACTCAAAATCAGTGTCACACTTAAGTTGAAAAAAAAAATTCTGGATACCATAAGGGTTACATAAGTGAGAATGCTATTTGCACATGCATCCACAAACTATTATATGCCTTAAATAATAAGGTATCAGCTGCTGGTATATTTTGACCTCTTTCTAATACGTTTGATTGTGTGGATCGTGCTGCATGGTTGGAAGAACTAAGTTTTTATATAACTGATGGCTTTACATACTGACATTTTAAATCATACTGCTACATCTACAACCACATGGATGTTCTCCATATGACACGTAAGGGGTTGGCAGAGCGTTGATCGAACCATTTTCACCATAATTCTCTATTACTCCAATCTGGAACAGCACGCAAAATAAATAAATGAGTAAATAAAAAGCGAACACACATATCTTTCTGTGCGAGCTCTGATTTCCATTATTTCCTTTGATGATATTTTCTCCCTATGCGATCGTTTCCTCCTACTTAACAAACAGAATGCAAACATTTCACCATCTTGAAAATGGCTCTTAAGAACGAATCTAAGTAATCATCAGTTGGTAAGGTAAAACGGCCAATCATTAACTCATTGTTTATTTAAACTTGACTGATATTTCGATCCTCCTCTTCAGAAGTATATGATGTTACTTGGTTACATAAAAGAAAATATGACATGAATCACGGGCTAACCAGCTCATGTCACATGCGGGAATAATAATTACAGTAGCCATTGAAACTGTAAAACGGAAATACGTGTGGTTACTGAACAGAGATAAACTGATTTCTGGCTTTGACGATACTACCTGCTCTGGGAATGTGTGTATGATCTACAGCAACCAATGTTGTTTACTACATCGCTCTTGGACTAGTGTCACCTGTAGTCATATGCACTGAAGGTGACTATGTAATAGGTGAAAACTATCTGCTGTAACAGAACGATGGCTTTCGCGATGGATTGCTGTTCTTTTCTCCATTAACTGCACCCGCGAGTGTTTTGTGCACATTTTATGACTGAGTTGATCTCATAGATATCTGTTATCCAGTAGGAAAAATTGCATAGTTGTGTTTTTTTCGTTTTTAAGGAAACAAGTTTGTTGTTCTTATCATGAAAAAATAACAAAATTAGTATTGAGTCCGCCTTCATGCAAAACATCTTGTTATATGTTTAGTTATTTATTTCCCAAACTAGTTTCGGCCACAAATATCACCATCATCAGAGTTTTTTTTAAACTAAAACACGTAAAAATAGTATAGTTATACAAACACAGAAACTTATTGTTATATTTTTACTGTTGTTTTTTTTAAATAAGGTTTTCTATTGATGCTTTCATACTACTTTATTTATGTATGTTGTGGCATGTTTTTAAGAATTATTGTGGCTGTTTGCGGCATATTTTCTGTGCTTTTTCTGTGCCGTTTTCTCTCAGTATACATCATGTCATCTGTAACTGTTTCACTACTTAGAGCTCTCATGTGCTCACTTTCGAACGAGATATACAGAGCGCATGTGAGCTCTGAAGAGTGACTGCACACATTCAACTTCCGCAGTACACCTAATGAACAAAAACCATAACCCCACTAATATCGGAACGATCTACACATTCTGAAAGACAGCAACAACTATACTGACAGCTAACAACAGAAGAAATTTACTACATACAAAAGGGTGTAGTGGAAGGGGAAAATGTAATAAAAGAAAATACAACACTTTATAGCAACACACTCTGTACCGCTCTGAGAGAACTGACAAAGCATATACAACAGAAAGCACGCACACGCAAAAGAACCACTTCCCCATCACACACAGAGACATAAATAAGGAGCAGAAGTCGTCGTAATTCCCGTTACGTTTTCATAGCCTTCTCGCAACATGCGATACACCTCTCGCGACACACGCTAACAGCAAGATTGCGTAATTTTCTTGATCATAAAAAATCACAATGAGCTACATGCCGTCCAACGAACCTGAGTACACGAATAACTAAGTAACAGCCCAGTACACAACAAATGACTAGATTCCACAACACTACTGCAGCCCCAAGTGTATATTTCTGACACTAAGTTTACCTTTAAGTATTTGTTTACTAACAGACGCTCACACGGTTCCAGATAACATGATGTACGCTGAGAATAAACGGCAACAGAAAAAAGCACAGAAAATATGCCGCAAAGAGCGATAATAATTCTCAAAACATGGCACAACATACAATAAATAAGGTAGTATGAAAGTATCCACAGAAAACTTTATATCAAAAAACGAGAATTTAAAATGTAATGATGTATTACTGTGTTTGTCTAACCATGCTGCTTTTCTGCACGTTATAGATTTTTTTAAAATCACTGATGATGTCTACACCTACATCTACATGTACATCCATACTCTGCAAGCCACCTGACGGTGTGTAGCGGAGGGTACTTGGAATACCTCTATCAGCACTACCTTCTATACCAGTCTCTTAGTGTTTTTGGAAAGAAAGATTTCCGGTATGCCTCTGTGTGCGCTCTAATTTCTCTGACTTTATCCTCATGGTCTCTTCGAGAGATATACGTAGGAGCGAGAAATATACTGCTTGACTCCTCGGTGAAGGTATGTTCTCGAAACTTACACAAAACCCCGTACCGAGGTACTGAGTGTCTCCCTTGCAGAGTCTTCCACTGGAGTTTATCTAGCATCTCCGTAACGCTCTCGCGATTACTAAATGGTCCTGTAACGAAGCGCGGTGCTCTCCATTGGATCTTCTCTATCTCTTCTATCAACCCTGTCTAATACGCATCCCACACCGGTGAGCAGTGGGCGAACAAGTGGACTGTAACCCACTTCTTTCGTTTTCGGATTGCATTTCCTTAGGATCCTTCCAATGAAACTGAGTCTGGCATCTGATTTACCGACAATTAATTTTGTATGGTCATTCCATTTTAAATCACTTCTAATGCCTACTCCCAGATAATTTATGGAATTAACTACTTCCAGTTGCTGACCTGCCATATTGTAGCTAAATGATAAAAGATCTTTCTTTCTATGTATTCGCAGCCCATTACACTTATGTACATTGAGATTCAGTTGCCATTCCCTGCACCATGCATCAATTCGCTGCAGATCCCTCTGCATTTCAGTACAATTTTCCATTGTTACAACCTCTCGATATACTACAGCATCATCCGCAAAAAGCCTCAGTGAACTTCCGATCTTATCCCCAAGGTCATTTGTACACTCCTGGAAATTGAAATAAGAACACCGTGAATTCATTGTCCCAGGAAGGGGAAACTTTATTGACACATTCCTGGGGTCAGATACATCACATGACCCCACTGACAGAACCACAGGCACATAGACACAGGCAACAGAGCATGCACAATGTCGGCACTAGTACAGTGTATATCCGTCTTTCGCAGCAATGCGGGCTGCTATTCTCCCACAGAGACGATCGTAGAGATGCTGGATGTAGTCCTGTGGAACGGCTTGCCATGCCATTTCCACCTGGCGCCTCAGTTGGACCAGCGTTCGTGCTGGACGTGCAGACCGCGTGAGACGACGCTTCATCCAGTCCCAAACATGCTCAATGGGGGACAGATCCGGAGATCTTGCTGACCAGGGTAGTTGACTTACACCTTCTAGAGCACGTTGGGTGGCACGGGATACATGCGGACGTGCATTGTCCTGTTGGAACAGCAAGTTCCCTTGCCGGTCTAGGAATAGTAGAACGATAGGTTCGATGACGGTTTGGATGTACCGTGCACTATTCAGTGTCCCCTCGACGATCACCAGAGGTGTACGGCCAGTGTAGGAGATCGCTCCCCACACCATGATGCCGGGTGTTGGCCCTGTGTGCCTCGGTCGTATGCAGTCCTGATTGTGGCGCTCACCTGCACGGCGCCAAACACGCATACGACCATTATTGGCACCAATGCAGAAGCGACTCTCATCGCTGAAGACGACACGTCTCCATTCGTCCCTCCATTCACGCCTGTCGCGACACCACAGGAGGCGGGCTGCACGATGTTGGGGCGTGAGCGGAAGACGGCCTAACGGTGTGCGGGACCGTAGCCCAGCTTCATGGAGACGGTTGCGAATGGTCCTCGCCGATACCCCAGTAGCAACAGTGTCCCTAATTTGCTGGGAAGTGGCGGTGCTGTCCCCTACGGCACTGCGTAGGATCCTACGGTCTTGGCGTGCATCCGTGCGTCGCTGCGGCCCGGTCCAAGGTCGACGGGCACGTGCACCTTCCGCCGACCACTGGCGACAACATCGATGTACTGTGGAGACCTCACGCCCCACGTGTTGAGCAATTCGGCGTTACGTCCACCCGGCCTCCCGCATGCCCACTATAAGCCCTCGCTCAAAGTCCGTCAACTGCACATACGGTTCACGTCCACGCTGTCGCGGCATGCTACCAGTGTTAAAGACTGCGATGGAGCTCCGTATGCCACGGCAAACTGGCTGACACTGACGGCGGCGGTGCACAAATGCTGCGCAGCTAGCGCCATTCGACGGCCAACACCGCGGTTCCTGGTGTGTCCGCTGTGCCGTGCGTGTGATCATTGCTTGTACAGCCCTCTCGCAGTGTCCGGAGCAAGTATGGTGGGTCTAACGCATCGGTGTCAATGTGTTCTTTTTTCCATTTCCAGGAGTGTATATATTGTGAATAGCAACGGTCCTTTCGTGTTTTGAGCGATTTTAATTGTTTTTCCTATGCCTCTGTCATCTATTTAGATATGTACCATTTTGTCATCTGTGCGATAATCTAGAGAAGCAACTACAGTGCAGTCTTCCTCTGTGAAACAGCTCTGGAAAAAGACATTTAGTATTTCGGCCTTTAGTCTGTCACCGCCTGTTTCCGTACCATTTTGGTCACAGAGTGTCTGGACATTTTGTTTTGAACCACCTACGGCTTTGACATAAGACCCAAATTTCTTAGGATTTTCTGCCAAGTCAGTACATAGTACTTTACTTTCGAATTCATTGATGCCTCTCGCATAGCCCTCCTCGCACTACATTTCGCTTCTTGTAATTTTGGTTTGTATGCAAGGCTTTGGCTATATTTATGTTTACTGTGAAGTTCCCTTTGTTCCCGTAGCAGTTTGATGATGGTGATATTCGTTGTGAAACTAATTTTGGAAATAAATAAGTAAACAGATAACAAGGTGTTTTGCCTGAAAGCTGACTCAGTTCTGATATTGTTGTTTTTTCCATGCAAACACGCACCAATGGAAGAGTTCCAAGATAACGTTATTGTGCTGTTAACACGTCATTCAGTAAAGTTACCAGAAAGCGTTACCATTTGTTTCCTGAGCTTGTGGTCACTATTGCTCAACGTGAAAGTTTGTTACGAATGTCCATAAGGTCAAGGGTATTTTGAGGAGACGGTTAAACGCTTCACGCAGAAATCCGGTGCACAACACGTGGATGAGTATCTTCGTAGCGAAACTGGTCGATTCATGTCCTGTTGCGTTCCCGTACTGAGCTAGCAAAAAGTAGCAATGTACTTCTGTGCTTGTCGACTCGCTTTTGTGTTACTCTCGTTATCACCACATCCGAAATACAAAGTGGCATCACAACTATCACACGGCTTTTCTCGACTGCTGGCTGACCAAATTTTCCTAATAGTGTTTCGCTAGACGAAAGTCACCTTTCTACCGTAAATTGCCATAATATTTCAACAAGCAACTCCTTTAAGTTCCCTAAACAACTCCTATGAATTAGTTTCTGAATTCCTTCAATTTCTGCTGTAGCTTCCAGATGATAATGACAGAAAAAGCTTTAAAAATATTCGAAAAAGCATGTCGCATGTGATTTTCTACTACGCATTTTACCAGAACTAGTTCAATAAATCCAGAATTCTCACTAGTTGCTTTACGTATTCACCACATATACCCGAGGCTATCCATATATTCTGAAGAGGCAGTCGCCTCAGTCGACTGCCGTTTGTGAACCTGGGAACTTCGAGCACCGTCGCTGTTATAGTTTTACTACGCAGCAAGACTCCGTGGTTTACACTTACCGTAGATGCGGGGCAAGCTCCTCACAATTAGGCACACGTGATTACAGGTAACGCCACTAATGTTGGAAGAGGCAGATGAGGATGCAAAAACCACATTTAAAAGTGTGTTTGAGAGGGTTACAGGAACTTCCAATTAATCAAGAGAGTAAAAATAATAATTATAATTATAATCATCTCCTACCAAGGATTAGGTGTTGTAGTCACCTGTTCCGGTCTCTATCACTCATCCACCCATGTCTAAAGAGGACTATCTAGTTCTCTCTTTCCAGTCGGCCGATAATATTTGATCTTACTTCTATATTGTCATTAACTGAAAAGCTTTTTAAATCTGATCTTATTGTTTCATTCGTTATTTCATCCATTTTCTTACAGCCTCTTACATACCTCACCAACTTAGTCTCTCCTACTTGTATGCGTGATTTTTTTCTTTATCTTTCATCGTCCATGATTCGGAACCATATACCAGAGTAGGTACAGCAATAACTTTATAGAATTTCGTTTCTTGTTTTTCATCCCAAAGATCTTCCAGCTCTACCGAAGATAGAGTAGACCCGCAAAATTATAGACCACTATCCGTAACTTCTGTTTGCTCCACTATCCTTAAACATATTCTCAGTTCGAATATAGTAAACTTTCTTGAGAATAAGAAGCCAACATCCGCGAATCAGCATAGTTTTGGTAAGCAACGCTCATGCGAAAATCAGCTTGCCCTTTTCTCACATGATATACTGAGAACTATGGATCAAGGACAAAAGGCAGCTTCCATATTCCCAGATTTTCGCAAAGCATTTGATACGGTGCTCCATCGCAGGCTGTTTAAGAATTTACGAGCATATGGAATAAGTTCACAGATATTGGAGTGGCTCGAAGACTTCTTAAATAATAAAACTCAGTATGGTGTCTCCGACGGCGAGTATTCATCAGAGACAAGGGTAATGTCAGGAGTCCCTCAGGGAAGTATGATAGGACCGCTGTTGTTCTATGTATACATAAATGATTTGGTGGACAGCGTGGGCAGCAATCTGCGGTTGTTTACTGATGATGCAGTGCAGTACGGCAAGGTCTCAAAGTTCAGTTGCTGTAGGAAGATACAAGAGACTTGGACAAAATTTACGGGTGATGTGATGAATGGCAGCTAGCCCTAAATGTGGAAAATGTCCGTCAATCCTAGTGAATAGGAAGAACAAACCTGTAATGCTCATATATAGTGTTAATAGTGTCGTGCTAGGCAGAGTCAAGTCGTTTAAATATCTGGGCGCAACGTTACAAAGCTATAAGGATGGGACGAGCATGTGAAAACTGAGGCAGGGAAGACAAACGGTCGACTTCGGTTTATTGGGAGAATTTTAGGAAAGAGTGGTTCATTCGCAAGGGAGGCGGCATACAGGACGATGGTGCGAACTATTATTGAGTACTGCTGTTGTGTTTCGGATCAGTAGCATGTCCAATTCAACGAAGACCTCGAAGCAGTTTATAGGCAGGCTGCTAGATTTGTCATCGGCAGGTTCGAATAATACGCACGTGTTATGGAGATGTTTCGGGAACCAAAACGGGAATTCCTGAGAGGAAGGTGACATTTTTCGAGAAACACTATTGAGCAAATTTGGAGAATCGGCAACTGAAGCTGACTATCGAACGATTCTACTGTAATCGACATACATCGCGCATAAGGACCACGAAGATAAGATGCGAGAAATTAGGGCTCATACGGAGGGTTACAGACAGTCGGTTTTCCCTCGTTGTATTTGCGAGTGGAACAGGAGGGGAAATGACAAGTAGTTGTACAGAGTACCCTTTGCCACGTACCGTATGATGGTTTGCTGAGTATCTATGTAGATGTACATATCTATTAACGTTCTTCTCAATGTCTTCGTCAGTTAAACCTTATATCGCATCCTGCATCACTGAGGTGGGATACTTGTTCTAAGATTTTCTCATGTGCTATTTTTTCTATCCCAATGGATTCCTTCCTCTGAAAGCCATTGTCTTTGTCTTAGTTGAAGATACAGTTAAGTCGTAATATATTGCGTTTTGCTTCAATCTGTATACTGCCCTTTGTAAGTTACCTTCCGTTCCCGTTCCCTGTTCTGGTCATCAGCATGTAACAGGGTGTTTAATGGTACGCTACTTCCTAGTTTAATCCCTAAGTCTATTTCATCTATCCTCTTCGTAACTACCTTGAAAATATAGGAATTACATAAAACGGGTGAGAGACCCGTTATTTAGTTTCAACCAGTTGTTATTCCTGTGTGAGTCTTTGTTGATATAAGTTCCTTATACTTCCTTCCCATTGAAGACAAACTCTATATTTCGAGCTTTGGACAATGGTTTTTCTTTGTTCCTGCATCTTGCCCATATTTCGAACTTCGAAGTAAGTAGGAAGTGACCAGAGATTATATCATTACCTCCACCAAATTTGAGAGCATTTTTTATTAGCTATTACATAGTCAATTATTGAGCGTGAATGTCTTGAATTCCAGGTGAATTTGTCTATGTCTTTCTATCTGAAAAAGATATTTGTAATTTTTAGCCTATTCAGTATAGGAAAATCTCTTAACATCTTGCCATTTTCATTTAACGTTCTTTTACCCGATATGCCTATTGTATTTACTATTGGTAGATTTCCAAGTCTTGGATTTCAGACTCCTAATATTAAAAAATGATCAGCTGTGTTATACCCTCCTGGAAATTTAAATAAGAACACCGTGAATTCATTGTCCCAGGAAGGGGGAAACTTTATTGACACATTCCTGGGGTCAGATACATCACATGATCACACTGACAGAACCACAGGCACATAGACACAGGCAACAGAGCATGCACAATGTCGGCACTAGTACAGTGTATATCCACCTTTCGCAGCAGTGCAGGCTGCTATTCTCCCATGGAGACGATCGTAGAGATGCTGGATGTAGTCCTGTGGAACGGCTTGCCATGCCATTTCCACCTGGCGCCTTAGTTGGACCAGCGTTCGTGCTGGACGTGCAGACCGCGTGAGACGACGCTTCATCCAGTCCCAAACATGCTCAATGGGGGACAAATCCGGAGATCTTGCTGGCCAGGGTAGTTGACTTACACCTTCTAGAGCACGTTGGGTGGCACGGGATACATGCGGACGTGCATTGTCCTGTTGGAACAGCAAGTTCCCTTGCCGGTCTAGGAATGGTAGAACGATGGGTTCGATGACGTTTTGGATGTACCGTGCACTATTCAATGTCCCCTCGACGATCACCAGAGGTGTACAACCAGTGTAGGAGATCGCTCCCCACACCAGGATACCGGATGTTGGCCCTGTGTGCCTCGGTCGTATGCAGTCCTGATTGTGGCGCTCACCTGCACGGCGCCAAACACGCATACGACCATCATTGGCACCAAGGCAGAAGCGACTCTCATCGCTGAAGACGACACGTCTCCATTCGTCCCTCCATTCACGCCTGTCGCGACACCACTGGAGGCGGGCTGCACGATGTTGGGGTGTGAGAGGAAGACGGCCTAACGGTGTGCGGGACCGTAGCCCAGCTTCATGGAGACGGTTGCGAATGGTCCTCGCCGATACCCCAGAGGCAACAGTGTCCCTAATTTGCTGGGAAGTGGCGGTGCGGTCCCCTACGGCACTGCGTAGGATCCTACGGTCTTGGCGTGCATCCGTGCGTCGCTGCGGCCCGGTCCCAGGTCGACGGGCACGTGCACCTTCCGCCGACCACTGGCGACAACATCGATGTACTGTGGAGACCTCACGCCCCACGTGTTGAGCAATTCGGCGTTACGTCCACCCGGCCTCCCGCATGCCCACTATACGCCCTCGCTCAAAGTCCGTCAACTGCACATACGGTTCACGTCCACGCTGTCGCGGCATGCTACCAGTGTTAAAGACTGCGATGGAGCTCCGTATGCCACGGCAAACTGGCTGACACTGACGGCGGCGGTGCACAAATGCTGCGCAGCTAGCGCCATTCGACGGCCAACACCGCGGTTCCTGGTGTGTCCGCTGTGCCGTGCGTGTGATCATTGCTTGTACAGCCCTCTCGCAGTGCCCGGAGCAAGTATGGTGGGTCTGACACACCGGTGTCAATGTGTTCTTTTTTCCATTTCCAGGAGTGTATTTATTTACTTGTTTTACCGGATCATCTCAAAATATTGCAGAATCTTTGGATTTCTCTTATCAGGTGCATGTAGTCTTATGACACACAAATGCCTTCTATCGATTCAGAATCTAGCAGTTATTATCTTTCATTTATGAAGTCACAAAAATCTGTCTTTATTTTAGATTTTTCATATATAAGAACACATACACTGCTAGTTTCCTCTGCTCGACTCCACGGTAAAATAATGTGTAATTATTTAGATACTTTGTTCCTGTCAGTTTCTTCTTTGGTTCGGTAATTACAGCAACATTATTTTTCGTTTAAAGTTTTCAAAACCCTCTACTTCCCTTGTATTAAAACATTCTCTTATATTTCAGGCACCTCCCCGCAACATATCATTAACACCAAGTATATCTTCAAAACCTATTCGTTTTTATTTATCACAGCCTTCTCGTCGACTTACAAAACTATCCAACGTATTCCTTAGAGTTCTATGAGGTGAGATTTTTTTTGTATAAATGGGTAATCAGCCCATCCCACAACCCCCACCCTAGGGGCCCGGGTTTTAAATCAAAGCACCTTCTCCTTGGTAGAATACCGACCAAGGCTTAAGGAATCTACCTACCCTTTCGATCGCTGTTAATTAATCCCAGCAGAGAGAGTTGCTGCTTCTGCTCTCCGAGTCATTGTAGAGCACGCCTGGTCCCACGTTGCCCCGTCGACTGCAGATGTCTTCGCCACGAGTGACACTCACGAAGTGCTATAATCCCGATCAGGTGAACCAAGGTTTATTAAAGAGGTGTTACTCCACCCCCTCCTCCTTCCTCATCCGGGTTTGGGCCCAACTACGGTGGTGTTTAAGGTAAAAATGGAGAGCGAAAACATAGTTACAAAAACTACCAAATGCTTCATTACCACAGCAAAGACGCAGATGATGTTGAATATTGTACGTTCATGTAATACTGATGGACAGGTTTTCAGGAGACTGACACGTGTTCATTATTTTATGTTGCCAGCGTCGTGGTAAGGTATATTGTCTACAGTGCTTCGTTTTTTATCTTTTCTTCTTCTAACAGATTTATTTCTGACAGCATGTGGCGGGACGTTCTTTCATCGGTTGATTGCTTAAACGGATATTTCTTTCCACGTTCTATGGTAAGAAACTACTGCCTTTGCACATCTATATTTTCGAATTATTTGCCGTACTGACATAACCTTCCAATATGATCGTTTGCCAACTCGCTAGCAGTAGCTTACAACTTACATGAGGTACGGGTTTCTGTCCAGGCTCCAAATGGCCAAATATACCTCCCCTACCACGCAGTACTTGTTGACAGTGGAGTCCCCATACACACTGAACTTCCTCCGTGACCACACTGTCTCCCCAGGTTCCGCTGAAGTTGTTTAGTGCGCACTCTTTGTCTAAGTACTTAAACACAATATGGTGTACTGCTAACTTGCAATCGATCTCTGTCAGGTTCTTTTGTGACATCACATGGGCATGACGCTGACAGAAATCTTTCAGGTCGCGGTAGTTTTCACGCGTCTTTAATACGGTCTAGTGTTTCTGTTACACTAGGCACACGTTAATTAAGTGTTATAATTGTTTACAGACTTGACATTCAGATATTGCTTGTAAGCGATCTTCAGTTGTAACTCGGTGTGGATAAAGCTCACGGAGAGTAGTTTTCCTTGCCAACTTGGCGAGCGGACAATTTGTAACATCGAGTATTGGAGTATGTTAAGTTCCAAACATGCCGTAAGTTAGTCGATGTATGAAATGGGAACTGTAAATTTGTGTTCTGTAGATTATCGAAATGGCACAGTAATGTAAAAAACGTTGTGCTTGACGAACATGACCCCCCGCCCCCATTCCCCCCGCCAGATCGGTTCTTTTCTTGAGAGTATGCTTTATAAAAGCTTGGCATTATACAGAGCTGAGACATGGACACTGAGGAAAGAGAAAGAAATAAAAACAGAAGAATCTGATATGTGGATTTGGAGGAGGATCGAGGGGATAAAATGGGAATACAAACTGAGAAATAACGAGGTGTTGAGAAGAGAGGGGGAAGGGAGAGAATCTTTAAATTTAATCGGGAAGAGGAAACACAAATGGCTTTGATATTGCATGAGAAGAGATTTTTTGCTGATGGTAGCAATGGAAGAAACGGTGAATGGAAAAAAAAGAAGAGGACGCAGAAAATACCAGAGGTTGGATAGTATAACGTGGCAAGGAGTTACGAGGAAGCGAAGAGGGCAGTTAATTACAGGACTGCACAGTGAGCTACATGTGATGACCTGCCCCACAGTAGAACACTGATGATGATAGTGATTACATTAACGACAGAGGGAAATTGAGAACGTAATATCTCTGCGGCGACTAGAAAGTAGAAACTTGTGTTATGTTTGAGGCACTGTTTTCGCAGTAGTCTTCAATCTGAGGACTGGCTAGGTGCAGCAGTCCACGCCTGTCGATTGCATGCATGTCTTTTCTTTGCATAACTATTGCAACCCTCATCTGACTGAAGTAACGTGTTACAGTCATAACTTCATCTCAGTGTACTATCTTTACACCTCACATTCCCTTACATTTGTCAAATTAACTATTCATTTGCACCTCGCGATGTGTGCTATTAACCGATCACTTTTCTTACGTACACTGAGATATGAAACTCACCCAGTTAGATTTAGTACCTCTCCAGTAGTTTTCCTATCTATCCATCTTGAGCATTCTTCTGTATCGACACATTTCCGTTCTCTTCACTTTGAACAAATACTTTGCGAAAGGATTTCAGAAAATATAAAAAACTTACCTTGGATGTTAAATTCATTTATTTTTCCGGAATCGGTAGCCCACTAATTACCAGGTAGAATTTTGACTTCTTGAGTCTTCATTTATTTTGCTTCGCTATAAGTAAAACTCATCTACGCCTCTTAGTATCTAATTTCGGAATGTAGTTCTTTCAGTATCACCATATTTAATTTCTGCCTCCCTTAACCGTCTTCCTACTCTTAAGGCCGCAGTACTGTTCCTTTACATTTACATACTCTTCCGCCCCTGTATTTCATCCCTTGTAACTTCTAAAGTTAAAGATCGCCTTATATTTATCCTCTTTCAAATGGAAGACCACTTATCTTATTTGTAAAGCAGCTCGGCAGCGTGTTCCTAACATGGCTGTATTGTTTTATAGCCTCCTGTGTGTCCACTGACAACTTTATTCAACGTTGTACTTATTTCAGCCTTTATCTATAACACCGACTTAATGCCTTGATTATTCCTGTCCTCTGGTGAATTCCCTTATCGTCGATTTATTCTAACTCTTTCAGGAATTGGAAAAAAAATCGTGGAAACACCGCGAAAAATGAATGCTTGAACATAAATGCAAATAATGGCCAATACTGCAGGTGGCGCTGTTGTATCAGGAGACGAATGCCACTCGTGCAATGTTCCCAATACTTTGTATCAGTCGTGGTCACAAGAGTTTACTGCGTAGTGTGATGTATTATACCGGTGCTAAGTGACTTCGAACGTTGGCAAGTTGTTGGTGCTCGTATGGTGTGTGCTTCCGTAACCGAGGTAGTAGAAATGTTTGGTGTCTGAAGAGGCACCGTGTCGAACACTTATGCCGCATAGAGGGAAAGCTGAAAAACCTCATCCGCTCGGTCACGACGCGGACAGAAGTGTGATCGTGACAAACGTTCATTCAACAGGATTGAGACGAAAAACTGGAGGGGAACAGCTACAAAAGTCGCTGCAGAACTTAATGTCGCTCTTGCGCATCCTGTCAGCACAAAAACAACACGAAAGGAGCTCATGAGCAGAGAAATGAGGGTGCGCAAAAATTTAAAAAAAAATCGTTCATCAGTGACACAAATTTCCGTAACAACAGGACAACGTGGTGCAGAACACTTAAAATCTTGGCTATGCAGTAATGGAAGAACGTCATTTGGTAGAACGAGTCTCGTTTCACACTGTTTCCAACTTCTGGCCAAGTTTTCGTCTCAAGAATGAAACGCCACGGGTACCCTGTGGGCCCCATGGTTAGTCTGCAAGGTTGTATTACTGTCAAGGATTACGTGATCATTTTAACTAATGAAGTGCGTCCCACAGTGCTACATTTGTTCTCCGCTGGTGGTGCTGTACCCCATGAAGTGCGTCCCACGGTGCTAGATTTGTACTCCGCTGGTGATGCTGTACCCCATGAAGCGCATCCCACGGTGCTAGATTTGTTCTCCGCTGGTGATGCTGTACCGCATGAAGTGTGTCCCACGGTGCTAGATTTGTTCTCCGCTGGTGATGCTGTACCCCATGAAGCGCGTCCCACGGTGCTAGATTTGTTCTCCGCTGGTGATGCTGTACCCCATGAAGCGTGTCCCACGGTGCTAGATTTGTTCTCCGCTGGTGATGCTGTACCGCATGAAGTGCGTCCAACGGTGCTAGATTTGTTCTCCGCTGGTGATGCTGTACCCCATGAAGCGCGTCCCACGGTGCTAGATTCTTTCTCCGCTGGTGATGCTGTACCCCATGAAGTGCGTCCCACGGTGCTAGATTTGTTCTCCGCTTTTGATGCTGTACCCCTAGATGACAAGGATCCTCACTACACAGTTCGCATTGTACAGGAATGGTTTTCTGAGTACAGAGATAAATCGTTGCATCTCTCCTGCCGACCAGGGGTACCATATATCAGTACTCTTTAGCCTTTGTCGTCTACTTGGAGAGAAGTATTCACCTCCATCATCGTTAACTGAACTTGGCAAGATTTTGCAGGAGGAATGGTATAAGATTCTTTTGATAATTATACAGGTCATTTATGTCATAAGAGTATGAGACGACTGGAAGCTGCGCTGATTGCCAACCGGTTTTCTATACCTCATTAGGCCAGGTAATGGGCTCGGTTTTTGCCTTTTTCATATTTAAGTTCCCTCACCCCGATAAGCGGCGCAAAGACTGTCTTAGTCTGTTGGAAAAGACCATTCTGAAACAGCTTTTGACCATTATTTTAACACGTTGTTTATCCATACATTATTCGTTGAAAGTTTCTAACATTTCATTCCTGACTACCTCCTATTTCTCCTTTATCCCGTCTTTTACCTTATGCTGACTTCCACTTTCTCAAACTCCCACGCTTTGTAAGTACGTTCTCAGCTGTTTCTCTTGAATTAAGTTGTTTTCTTTGAATTAATGAGATACTTACATCTTTATTTTATTATTCTGTACATATTTGCCTATAGGAGAAGAGAATGCTTAAACCTCATTCGTTTTCTCCACCTGATTGTACTTTGTATTTTTACTACTCATTCCCTCTTGCCTTCCAAAAACTGCACGTAAAATTACTGGACGTTTGATCATCTAACCGTAGTTTTATTGTATCATACAATAGCTCTTCAGTTATTATTCTGAAGTATTCTTTCACTTTTTTCCTTACGTCTTTGATTCGCGAGATATGCTGTAATAATACGAAGGTACACACTCTTTCGACATGCCTTTCAGCTTATTTCCCACTTTAACTGGCCTAATTTTAACATAATAGATGCAGTTACTTTAACGTATCTCTCGGTGTTTTATCCGTATTTTAGCAGAGTTGGAGCATTTTATTTCATTATACCTGTGGACTAATTTTTAGAGGCTAAGAAATTCCATAGTGTTACCTCACTATTCGATAATTCTCGATTACGTTCCTAACCAAACTCGAAAATTATTTTTTCGGAAAACTTCGTTATGCTACAGCTGATATGGTGATTATTCAGACAGTTAAGTATTTATTAAAAGAGCCATGATCGCTGTTGTTTGTAATCTTTTAAGAGTTTCTAAAATGGTTTAGGCTATTAGATGGTAAATAAGTTTGGTCTACAAGTGTATGGACAAAAAAGCAGCTTTTATTTTTTTTAAATAGTCGTTTTTCAGTTTCATTATACTTAAATCAGTCAATTGTATCAAGTAATTCTGGTTTTTATTGTCTTTAATAGACACTTTATTCAAAAGGTCACTAACGTCAGTCTGAGTAGTGTTAACGTAAAGAAAAATTCTTTTTACGTAGTGTTGAAAATAGCGTCTTTCCCAGTGAATAAGACGGCACTAAGGTAATTTGTTTTGCGATATATTACTGGTATAACAAAAAGTGTTTGATTGTTTGTCTCTTGAACGGCATATTCAGTGAAAAGAAAACGCAGCACTTTGTCACTCTACAGAATAACGTACAACTACGTAGGTCTGTACAGAAAACGAAGACAACGTTGGGAAACCGTGACAGCTACTTTTAAGTGATATTCTGACAGTGCACACCTCTCATTGCAATTAGAATTTCTCAGAAGATGAACCGAGACGGGAAAGGCTTGAGGTATTTACATTATGTGGAGTCGCAAGGTTTTTATCCGTCGTTTCACTGTTTGCAAAAGGATTCAGCTAAATATAGCGCACGGACTGAGTTTTATTAGCAAACTGAGGCCTGATTTACAAGGTATACATTCTCAGCAAACAAAGTAGTTACAAAATTAGCTGTTTCCGTAACGTGCTTCTTCTTCGTACAAAAAATTGCAGAATTTTTTTCTTTTCTCTTGCCTTCATGAAAGTACAATCTGAAGCTATGTACTGAGCTAGTAGGCTTGATCTCCATTTGTTACAACATGTGAGAGGAAATAAGTAAATAGTAATTAAAAATTTAATAATTCTTAATTTGTGGAACGAATGTAGAGGAGCAGCTAAGTGTAATGGAATATTTCTTGTTGGTCAAAAATATCTGAATACCGGTTTAGACTCTGTTCCGATAAGGAGAAAAATGTAATTTTCATCATGCTAATGCTTAAAAGTGACGTAAGGGTTGTTCCTTTAATCAGGGAATTAGGGACACAAAAGGGCTAACTCAGAGCAGAGAGCGGGTACATGGAAAGAGAACACCAAAACACTCTTCCAGAAGCATGAACTGTCTGATGACCTAAGACAAGAAGACATACAGTTTATAGAGAAGACATCGGGGACCCAGTATTGGAGTTTAACAGACGACTGAAAGAAATTCAGGTATGTAAGGCGGAAGACAATGATAATATTACCTTGTAACATCTTAAATCCTTGGAATAAGTGGCAACAAAACGACGTTTCACATTGATTATGGCTGCAGATGTACCATTACACATTCAGAAAAATATCGTCCACATCAGCCCGAGGATCTCATTGGCCTATAAGTACGAGAACTACCACAGTCAGCTTAACATGTGTTGCATCAGAATTGCTGACAAAAATAATATATAGAAGAATAGAAATTAAAACTGAATATCTGTTGGAGGATGATCGCTTTCGCATCAGAGACGCAGTTCTGATGTTGCACTAGATGTGGAAATAATACATCAATAAATAAAGACATCTTCATATGATTTGTCGATATACGAAAAGCGTTCGACAGTGTAAACAGCTTCAAGATCGAAAGTCTCCTTGACCTCAATCCTTTGCTTTAATGATCCTTTTGGAAGTCGCTCAGTTTAAAATTGTAGGGAAGACAGGAATTACAAAATGTCCTACAAATAATTGAGGACATATGGTGACGGTGCAACTGCATTTCTGAGATGAAGAAATTATTACAAGAGAGTTCGTGGTGGGCCACTCGAACCATAAAGAAGACATGTAGGGAAAAGAAAGTGCACCAGAAAAGATGAGATGGAATTTTTTCTGTCGTGTTTATACATAGATATTTCTTTCTCCTTCCTTACTTAATATGAACTATCTCATCTGCATCATGTAAATCTTTATGTATGTAAGTGTTATACATGTGTAATTGGCATTGTATGGGTGCTATACTCAGAGAGATTAATTACCAAACAGTACTTTTGAAGGGGTTAGGAACTCTACTTGCTGTATCTTTTCCTTTTGCTCTCCTACAGTAATATATCACACATTGCAATCAAATATGAGTAAGAATAGACGAATATGAGTAAACAGAAAACGTTATTCCCACCTGAATATTTCTCCATATACTGCTACTAACTTATTACACCTTTTTCTGGCATGTCCCTTCGGTTCTTGGAGGAACATAGATATATTAACAATCTGAATATACAGTATTAATGTTAATAGTTCGTTACACACCACGTTTCTGATTCTTAGGCCACCGACAGATAAAATAATACTAAACAGGTAGTCCACACAGCTCATCGAGAACTCATAACAGTATAAAGATTGTTTCACAAAGATATGTGATATTTTACCACTATGCCGATACAAAACACAAGTATAATGTAAGACCTAAAGATACACTGAACAAATATATCTTATACTGAAGAATATTCAAATATTAAAACCATATGAATATATAACTAAAAAATGTTAACAAGTGAGTAATGAAACATGCTACTATGATATATGGTCAAATTTATGAACGTGATGAACATATCCGAAAAGAGGGAGGAGGAAAGTAAAATCAGTCTATGGAATAAGTTTATTATATTATACTGAAAGAAATAATAACTAAATGCTACTTTAATAAGGGCAAAAGATGGAACTATGTTTTGTCATAAAGGGCCAGGTCATGAGTCTTTGATTGGTGATTATTAATAGCCAGAGTTACGAGTAACGTCGGTTTTCTGCCACTGCTTTCTCTGCGAGGAACATCACATTTCGCATCATATGAATGACACTCATTCAGAGCATGATCAGTATAGGTGGAATCTTTCTTTTTCAGTCTCCAACTCCTTTCATGCTCAGTCAGTCTGATAGTTATAGCCATACCTGATTGACCTACATGTAACTTGTCACGTAGATTGTGACATAGACTGAATAAATTCCACTCTGTTCTAAAGTTGGAATCTGATCCTTACTTTTGAACAGTAGGTGGACAACAGTATTCATAGTGTAAAAAGGTGGTGTGTATTCCCTGGAATTTAGATTTCTGGCAAGAACCTGTGAAATCCTATCAACAAGTGCCCATTTTTTGTCAGTGAAGTTTTGTGCTGTCTGAAGAGAATAAATCATTGATGTTATCCTCTGTATCTTATTTTTATTGAGTATGTTTTCTGTTAGGGTAGGACTATAATTATTGCTGTGTGCTATTTATTCAACCATTTCCAGTTCTGGTTTGGTTTGTGAACACCATGGAGAGGAAGGCTGCATATTTGTGTATTAAGGGTCGCTGGGAATGGCGTGGTATCAGTGTTCCTTAGAAGTTACTTTCATTTATTACTTAAATAAATGCTGTTGTTTACTGACATTAATGGTGAGGTCTAAGAAGTTGATATTCTGTACTGTAATTCTGATTTTACCGTGGTATGTATTTAAATGTTAAAAAAATTTGTTAGTCTGGTGGTACATGTCCACAAGCACAGTTCATCATTTGAATATTTTGTCAAATATTGTATTTTAGAACTTAGAGGCTGTTTACTTAAAAACATTTGCTCAAAATTATCTATAAACATTTCAGGAAATAAGAGGCTCAGTGGGGTCCCATTGCTAACTCATCTGACTGCCTGTACACAGCTTATTGAAATTAGTAATAATTTTTGGAATAAGCATCTTTCAGTTGCCATTCTTATATCTTCTGTCACCACTGGATTTGTTCTGGTTTTGGGTAAAAATACTAATAAAATTTCCATTGTCTCTGCAATAGGAATATTGGAGAACAGACTGCAAACATAAAATGAAACAAGCTTCACACTAGGTGGAATGGATACATCTTGTAGTTTTTTCACTAATGTTAACGATTAGGTGATAATTGTAATTAATGAGTCATAAGGAACTATAAAATAAATACTGATGCAGAAAATTAGTACTCTATAATCACATTATTAATATTATACTTGTAAGAAAATCTGTTTGGTTCTAGACAGTTAAAGCATCTGCATTCTATGTTTTACATTGTTTCAGTAGCACTTTTCCAACATGCTGACTTTAATAATAGTTACTTCTATCCATTACAACGTTAAAACTGCAGTATGTTACGTCAACAACAATGTAAATTGCAATTTCAGTACATTACGTTCACAAATTACCAGTGTTCTATAATTTAATTTTAAAACATAATTATCATTATAGTGCTAAACGAATTGTAATTAGCCTTCTGTTGGCTACGAAGATGCTGAGTAGCCCGGCTGTTCTCGAAAATATGCAATTTAAACACAAAAATTTCGAGAACTGGTCAAAAATTCTGAAAAAAAAAACATTTACAAGCAACATTATAATAGTGGTGACGCTGTAACTAGTTTGAATCTTATGTAAATGACTGTAATTTTGAGCCGAAAATTTTTGAAACAGAATGTCTGTAATCTAGAAAAACAAAGTTGTGCCAGTTTATATTCAAAAGTTATGAAGATGCTATGTGAGAAATGTATAAAAACAAAGTGACACAATTTGTGGCAATCAAAAAACGAAAAAAGCCCCCAAACAAATTTATCTTTCTGAGAAACTACTGCAGTGTGTAAAAAGAAATAAGAAAGACTGATGATGAACACGGATGTCAGATGTCAATACACGTCTTACCTACAAAATTGTGAAAACGTGGCCACTAAATATATCTGTACTTAATATTGTTTAACTTATATACTAAATATTCTCTTACGTAATCCGAAAATGCCAGTTGGTTTTATGTGCCTGTGTTTACAACAAACTTTAATCACTAAACAACTTTAAACATCACATTTTTGAGTTTCACAAAGTAAATTACCTCTTTTATTTTTGCGTCTTAAAATCAAGTATTGGATGGTTCTACCACTTTTAATAGAATTTTGATCCATATTCACGCTTACAAAAAACACTTCATGCAGTCGCTTCCTGCCACAGCAATTAACACAATATGACGAATACTGCATAACAATATTGACACTGTGTTTCTAATTTTAACCTCGATTTTATTATTATAAAGAATATTCACAGGTGAATCCTCGGATACGTATATTTGCACAATCATTCAGCAAAAAAGTAACAATTACAGCAGATTGCATCGAAGAATACCTTGAACTGTACATAACAGCGAAATTTATCGTCTCCACACTATATCCACGTCAAAAGAGTTGTCATGCGTTGGATTTTCTCCCACTCGGAGTACTCAGAGGATACCATGACATGGTAGTCCATTAAACGCCAAGTGCCCAAAACATGTCAGAGATGGGGTGCCTCAGGTGTCAGATACACAAGACCTGCTGGTACGCAAATGAAATGGTATTGTTCCTTTGGTCACTAGTACCACATGTAGTAGTTAGTTCGTGCTATAACTAGATCAACAGTAAAGTATTTTCGCAGGTACTATCATGCATAAGAATAACTCTTCTGCACATACATAATGATGAGCCAATGTATTACGACCCCTGCTTAACAGCGCCTTTAGCAACCTTTGGAACGCATTAAACAACGATTCTGCGTTGAGCGGATTCAAGCGTGGTGGGTTTGCAGACGTCTACAGGTCATGAGGGCACCATAAATAACGGGACAGTGACTCGTCGAAGCGATATGGCTGCACGATAACACCCCACAGGTGTTACATCGATTCAGACCAGGGGAATTTGGTTGCCAAGACATGAGGATCAGTAAACCATCCGGTTCCTGAAGTCATTAAACCATGATGATTAGCTTGTGGCATGGACAGTTATCCTGCTGGAAGATGCCATCGCAGTGAGGGAAGACATCAAGCATCAAGGGATATCGGTGGTCTGCAAAACTGTTCACTTAATGCATGGCTGTGATGATTCCTTCGATTATTAACACAAGTGTCAAGGAAGCCCAAATGAATGTCCCCCAAAGCATAACACTGACATCACCACCTAGTATCTGTAGCGTGGTGCATGCTAGGAACAGGAGTCCAGTATAATTATGTTCCTGCTAAGGCACGAAATTAAATTCGAAACTTCATTGTGGACGTGAAGTTTGAGATACTGGTACAACGAGATTTGGCTTTGCATTAGGTTCAAATGGTTCAAATGGCTCTGAGCACTATGGGATTCAACTGCTGTGGTCATTAGTCCCCTAGAAAATAGAACTACTTAAAATAACTAACCTAAGGACATCACACACATCCACGCCCGAGGCAGGATTCGAACCTGCGGCCGTAGCAGTCGCACGTTTCAGGACTGCGCTCCTACAACCGCGAGACCACCGCGGCCGGCTTTGCATTAGGTAGAACTAGTATAAAATTAATTAATCCTGGTATCGTCCAGATATCGTAATATCACACCAGTCAGAAAATTGAATGGATACCACTGACATTAGCGAGGAAGTGCTGGATCCTCAACGCCGTATGGGAGGCGCTGTTGGAGACCACCCCTCTTTCCCAGCACTGCAGCAGACCTCTGTTGTAAGAGTCAATATCACAGTGCAACTGATTAAATTTTAATTGAACTTGCACTGTTGTAAATGTCGAACATTGTATCACAAGAAAACAGTTTGTTACTTAGCGGATCACCGACTTTTTTAATAGTATTTGGAAGTTGTAAATTGTCAATCAATCCGTGTAAATTTAAGTAAATCTTTCATTCATTTAGGTGAAAAATTGAACTAATGTTTCATGTGTTCTATTTTGATGAGTTAAACCTTCTCCCAGAACAAACAAAGAACCCACAGTTATGGGCAGGGAAACGTACTTTCGTCTGGTCGCAGCATTAGAAGATGGCATATTTTTCTCTTTTTCGGCAGATGCCTACAATACCCCAAACAGGCCTAGGAAGGCCTAACGGTACTGATCGACTGACGTGTCATACGCAGCTGATAGCCGTCTCTAGATACAGATGAAGACACGTTTTTGACAGTTTTCGTGATAAGAACCCCCACTTCTTGAACAAGCAGCTCCTCAATCGTTCTCAGAAGGGCTTAGTGCGTCCTTCTTGAGAACAGTACTAAGCAGACTCTAACGGTCACCCATCCAAATGTTAATGGAACCCGACAGAGTTTAACGTTGGAGATCAACGGGAACCGGTGTTGCCACTGCGTCAAGGCCGCTGACATGCCTCCGATAAACGTAATATAAGTGGTTTCCTCAATCGATAAAGCATTTTTCTGAGGTATCAGAAGTGAAGGAGAAATTACTAGGCTTCTGCAACGAAGTGTCAAAAAAACTGGTAGAGGTTTGCGTATTCATATACAGAGATTTGTAAACGGGCAGAACATGGCGCTGCGGTCGGCAACGCCTTTGGAAGAGAGCAAGTCTCTGGCGCAGATGTTAGATCGGTTACTGCTGCTACAATGGCAAGTTATCAAGATATAAGTAAGTTTGGACGTAGTGTTACAGTCGGCGCACGAGCGATGCCACACAACATTGACGAGGTAGCCATGAAGTAGGGATTTTCCCCTTGCGATCATTTCATGAGTGTATCGTGCATTTGAGGAATCCGGTAAAACACCAAATCTCCAAAATCGATGTGGAAAAAAAAACTGCCAGAACAGGACCGACGACGACTGAAGAGAATCGATGACAGTGACGGAATTACAAACCCACCAGCAAATTTCTGTTGATTTTAGTGCCATCAACAGTGGTCAGCTTGCGAACATTTCAACGACACATCATCGATATGGACTTCAGGGCCAAAGGCCCACTCGTGTACCCTTGATGAATGCACGACACAAAGTTTTATTCTGCGCCTGGGCCCGTCAACCCCGACATTGGGCTGTGGATGAATAGAAACAAGTTGCCTGGTCGGACGAGTCTCGTTTGAAGTTTTATCGAGCAGGTGAACGTGTACGGGTATGGAGACAACCCCGTGAATCCAAGGACGCTGCGTATCAGCAGGGGACCTTTCTGGCTGGTGGAGCCTCTGTAATGGTGTAGGCCGTGTGGAGATGGTACCCCTGATACATCTAGATACGGCTGTGACAGATGACACGTACGTAAGCATCCTGTCTGATCACCTGCTTCCATTCATACGCATTATGCAATTCCAGCAGGAAAATGCGATACTCCACACCTCAAATACTCTACAGAGTGGGTCCAGAAACACTCTTCGAGTTTAAACACTTGCTCTGGCTACCAAGCTCCCCAGACATAAAAAATGTTAAGGATATCTTGTATGCCTTGCTAGGTGCTGTGCGGAAAAGATGTCCACCACTCGTACTATTTATGGATTTATGGACAGTCCTGTAGGATTCAATTCATGGTGTCAGTTCCTCCCAGCACTACTTGAGACATTAGTTGAGTCCATGTGACGCTGTGTTGCGACAATTTGGCGTGCTTTTGGTATTAAGCAGGTGTACCAGTTGCTTTTCCTCTTCGGTGCATGGCGATAGTAATGAAGCAGCTGACGTAGCTGTCGCAAAACTTAAGTTTATTTTAGATGAACTTTGTTTAGAAGTTTCTGATACATCACGTTTCGGAATAGACAATGCAGCAGTGAACTCTGACAAACATAACTAGGCTGTTCAAAATTTAAAATAATAGTATAACTGAAGCTAATAGTATCTGTGATGTTATTCGTAATATAGTTAAAATGCATGCAAAATGATTAAAATGTACGCCGAGAGTATGGACTGGAAGTCTGTAACTATTTGCCATCTTCTAGGCAGGAAACTCCTGAAGACAAAAAATTTTTTGACTTTGTTGAAAGAGAATAGTCAACTACTTTACAAAAAATCTCTATACGCAGGTTGTCCTTGTTTTCGACACTACAGCTAAGTTTTCTTATCTTTTTTTTTTTATGAATCAAAAGTTGAAGAGACTGAGCGAATCAGACCAGGACAAATCTACGGAAGATGTTGATAACGTTTATCTGGGAATCCTAAACTATCTAAATAAGTTGTTTACTTTCGAAGCCTCGGCTGTAAGAAATTCGCTATCGAGACAGTGAAATATGAGATGGTCTTTGATAACTTTGGAACGCAGTGGTTACCGTGCGACATTTCGGTTCGACACTTTGTGCTATCTTTTCGTTGCTCGCTTCGCTGGGTCTGTAGCGCCAGCTACTGGCCCTTTCATGCAACTGATAGATGGTTCGGAGCCGAAGACGAGTTGATAATGGACGCCAGTGGGCAGCGGACCCTTCCTTCTTCCTCAGTTGTTTATTCCGCCCGGGTCTGCGATAGAAACAACCAGAGCGAGAGAGGCGCTCCGGTCGCCGTCTCTGTTGGCCTGTACAGCCTGGGGTCTGGCGTGGCTGGTCCCAGTATTTTCAGCAGAGTGGCTAGTTTGTTGCGCTGGCAGCCTATATCTGTTACGCCTGGAGCTGCTGGAAGCTCGTTCGGTGGAATGAGTGCGGGGAATGTCCTCAAGCTGAGTTTAGCAACGCCTCAGTTGTGTACAGTGTCCCAGAAATATTGGTTTCAGCTCTGACGGGGTCCACAGCTCCGAGGCTATAATGCTCTGTTACGTCTGCAGCATACCGTAGACTCCACAGTTGTAAAACGTTCAAATGTGTGTGAATTGCTAAGGTACCAAACTTCTAAGGTCATCGCTCCCTAGTCTAACGCGCTACTTAAAGTAACTTAGACTAACTTACGCTAAGGACAACATAGCACGAGGGAGGACTCGAACCTCCGACGGGGGCAGCCGACCGAAACGCGGCAAGACGCCCTTAGACCGTGCGGCTACCCCGCGCGGCTAATCCACAGTTGTACTTGTAAATGTATTATTCCTCGGCTCTGAGCATTTCCCGCATGCGGGTGTTGCCTATTTCTGTTTCCAGTTGTAAGCTGTACCCACTGGCTGAGAGTTTGGCGTTGAACTAGCTGCCCTTTGTGTGAATACTCTGATGTTTCGCTGGCCACTCCCGCTTGTTTCGCAGCGCCTTATACTTAAGGCGAAATGAATTTTATGATTACAGTGGCCCCCATGAGCGAGGTTCTCAGATAAATCAATGCCCTTTCAAGAACACTGTTTAACTGTTCCTTATTTTAAGATTTCAATAGCTCTGTGTGAATTTAGAGCAGTTGGTCATTATCGGTTTTAGGTTTGTTATGCAAATGTTAGCTGTATCTGCTTATGTGTATTTTTTTCTTTTCGATCAAATGCCATACTATTATCCTTGTCACTTAAACCTGATTTTGAGTGTTCTGAATTATGTTTGACGCCAGTTCCTTTATTTTGGCCCGCCGTGTGTGGGATACAACCATTAACTTGGCGGCTATTGTAGATGATTTTCAATGCACATTCCTAATTTTACCTAACGTGGGTCGTTCTGTAAGGTGAACTCAGCTATTGACGTCGTGCTCCGTGCACTCCTGTTCCTTGTATCGCCCTTGTTTGTGTGTCAGCTTGTGGCGCAACCATGCTCACTGTCGCTTGTGCCCGATCCATCGTCAGTCTGGTTTGCGTTAGCCCACCACTATATCTTGTGTGTGAATGCTCATTAATTATACCTACCTGTATTTTGGTTTGGTATTCGGCACTCACTGGTTGTTTACGGGCAACATCTGGGTGTTACATAGATGGCACCCTCTGGAATTTCTCACTCCCTGTGGCCTCTCTAGGGCAGAGCCTTGAGGGTGACACATCTTGGTGCTAAAGTGTTCGGTAAACCTTCGGGAGTGGCCGTTGGTTTCATTACATCCACTTATTGTAATACTGTAATCCGATAAGTTTGTTATTTCAATGCTTACAGTTAAAAGATGATTGTTTCGGAGGTGTATACTTAACAATTTAAACCTGTTATAAGAAATAAAATTTCCCACCGTCCTTATTATCGCCATTCTGTGCGAAAGAAACTTATAGGAAAACCTGCATTGCAGACTAAAATTTAACTATTTAAGATTTCATTGATTTGAGTAAATTCTCATTATTACTTTTATCCTTATTTTGGACGAAATGTACAGTATAAATTGAATAGCTTTTGAGATTAAAATGTAACCTTTTAGAATCTGAGTATTTTCCGTGAAAGTTCTTATATGTTTATTATTACCACCACTTTGGACAAATCGTATCTATTGCTAAACTTATGCTTGGAGATGAAATATCCACTATTCGAAAATTTTAGTGTGGTTTTTTTACATTATTGTTATTGCCGTTTTGGGGGACAGAAACGTACTGCAAATTTAATCGCTTTGTAGATGGAAATTTAGCTATTTACGATTTAATTGTTTAGAATAAAGGGTTCTTATTATTACTATTATCGCCATTTTTAGCGTAAGGTACTTCATTCAAAATTATTTGCTTTTAAGATTGGATTCTTTTGATCGAAATTTTTTTAAAATTATCACTGTGCCGTTCTCAGTGAAGGAGCCCACTTGGTTGCAGTTGTGTCATTTATTGTACTATTCGCTATTAAACAATATTGAAAACTTCTGTACCATAAAAGCAAATGGTGACGAATTGTACAACGACATTGCAGTGTTAAGACGTGTCACGTGTCATTTCTTTACAAAAACTGCAGCCCCAAACTTATTAAAGACAATGAAATTGCATTTTATGTTCCTGTGAGCAACTTACACATAGAACGATTATTTTCCCTGATGAACAACTTTTTAATTGATGGACGAAACGGACTTAAGTAGAAATCTATGGAAAGTGAACTTCTTGTTAAAGATAAACAATAAAATAGGCTGCTGAGAGCTTGATTCGTATGTTCTACAGAAGAAGAAACTTTCAAAGGCTGCTATGTAAGGCAAAAACAACGACTGTAAGCTACAGCCGCAGTCCCACTGACTTTCACAAATGTACAAGGTAAATTCTGTTAACTTTTAAATATTTTATGGTTGAAAGGTGGTATTTGTAGTTTATTTTTGGTATGAGGATAAGAACAGACGAACGTAAGTAACAATTATGTGTTTAATATATTAACTAATACCTTTTGTTTGAAGTGTCCTGAATATGTCTTGTCAAACGTGGCAACCCTATACTCGATAGTAAGTTTCGTCCTGCCTCACCTCAAGAAATACGAAGCAACGAACTGAGTACTTCCCCTGTGTATATATATCTATACAACACTGTAACGTATATGCGGCCAATTTGGCAGCAGCAGCAGCAAAAGCTTACTGTTACTAAGAATGTATTTAATAAAATGGAGTTTGTTTGGATCCTGATAGCTATTAAGTAACTTTTGAGAAGGGATTTCATCTTCAAGCGTAGTTAAGCCATCTAAATGCCTCCTGACTATATGAATGAAATTAGGCCTTTAGTGTGGTAAGATCTGCCATCACCGACGTGAGGTTAACGTGACACGTTTTCTGTCTCGTAGTTCTGGACGACACGGCTGCTTCCCTTAGATTGTTACTATCGATATCTGCTGCTTACACAATGCAAAGAATAGCGTTAAGTTGACGATGTTGTTTTCAGTGTAATGGAGAGTTCTGACACGCTCCTTACCACATAACAGGTGCACTGTCTATAATAACCTCTATGTTCTGCTTTACAAATGTGGACGGACCCTTATTTATCTGTAGTAATATGGAGAAGCGGGGACATACGTTGCGCTGCACACTGTTTGCTTTTTGCATCCGGTTTCAAAAGTTAACTGTAACGGCACTGTCAGTAGAAACGTTGGTAGAGAAATAATACTCGGGGTGGATACTGCGCATATATTTAAGTATATCACAAAACAGTCATCAGAAAATTTTACAAAATGGCAATACTACAGTAATACTCCCGAGGCACGTTCAATTTAAGACGGGTTGCAGCACGCACTATAACTGGCGCCGATTTGAATATGGAAAAAAGAAAAGATAATCTATGTAACCTACATGAGTGTAGCTATTGAACCACCTAGGGGATTTTAGAAATATTATTTTTGTGTAACTGGTGAGTCTTTGAACAAAGCCATTCAGTTTTCACCAAGAAAAGGACAGTCATTTGTTAACAAGTGTTGTTTAAATTAACTAATGGAAAGTCCCGTAAATTGTTCACTTGTAAATGGTATTTCATAGTTCCCATTATTTTTTAAAACAGAAAGTTTAAAAATTGGTGGAGTTAGGCTGCGTACCGTCTTGAAAAATCATATTCCCTGAAAAACACGTTTGAACTTTTGAATCACCTTATAGACACGAACAAATCAATTATTCTGCTTTTAGAAATCTCTTACCCTTAATCTGCTGTCTCAGCACTGGCCTGTCATTCTGTTCCCTTTGCTGTCGAAATCATATCCACTAGTTTATCATGGAGTGATTGAAATATCGGTCGTCGCAATTCCATGAACACACAAAACGCTATAATTCCTTTTAGCCCTACTGCAAGCAGGTGCATTGCTAGGACGACTCGACTGTTGATTTTATATGCGTTCAATATAAACTTACTAGCTGATATGGCAACTTGTAGGGCACTTTGGAGAAGCAATAATTATTGTGAAATTTAGGCCTCGAGGACTTCATTGCAGCAACGCGTTGTCCGCATTGCACGTTTTACATTTCATGTGTTGAGAACTAACGGAGGAAAAGGCAAGAAAATTTATAATCCTATAGCTCAGTAGGTAATTTACATGAAAATCTTGGTCAGTCTCTTTTAGTTTCTTAGCAGAGGGACTGAGTTCTTCCGAAGTGTTCTTAGACTCATATCTATTCTTTGGACGTTTTGATGACATATTCCTTGCACGCAGCGTTGGATATGGTGTTTTCGTACCTTTTCTGCCTGAGTTCACTTCCTTACCACTCGTTCTTACCTGAGAGGCAAAATAAGCTATCACAAATAAGCTATCAAAAGTGAATACCGCACACAAAATTCAAGATTTAATGCGAAACACTTCTATTTTTCTTACACGTATTGACGCTTGCCAAAATCAAGCTAAGGTATTACTGTTTCGAAATACTTCTAACTATACACAGACACAGGGGGATCGAGTTGCCGCAGGTAGGCCATTCCTGGTCATTATAAGCGCTGGAGGAGTTCCATAAATAGATTTTCGTTTCAGGGGTTATGACTTTCATCTTTATTTTAGTATTTTACACGGTTCAGTACATCTTTTAAGCCAATAAGTTTTTTTATATCTACTGTGGTGTTACCCCTTAATTAGTTTCAAGTGGTCGCCGCCGTCTTGTTCCACTGTGTGCTGCATGAACGGATGGCACATGAATTTATCAACGCTTGTTCGGTCGGTTCACCATGTGAAGGCAGCTCGAACGAGTTCTGAGCCGTTATGACGGACAAATCGAGGGACACCGGGAGCGGCCGGGTTTTTTGGCGAGACTAGACGCACACTGCGCTACCGCGGCGCTCGTGAATAGCTCCAGTTTGCGCAGTCGTCCGCACTTACCGCATCCGTGCATAAATCGTCGGAATCTGGCCGCGACGTTCCCATCTTGGACATAAATAAAGTATACTCGCCTCCCAACAAGGAAAGGGCGTGCGGCATCCCTCCTCCGGCATCCTGGCGCGGAAGGTATCCTTGCCAAGAAGAGGCGAAAGGCAAAACGCCGCAGTTTATATCCGAGAAGCCACCGGCTCTTCCGCCTGCCGTGAAAGGGGCGCATTAAAAGCTCGTTTGTTCGGCCGCAAATGGCCGTGGAGATGCTCCGGCTACACTTTTTTAATTACTGTAAATTTAACGCTAAATAGCAACCTGGGCGTCCGTTGAAGGGGCCTTTTCCTTTGTGAAGGCGCTGACGCAGTTGCTGGCGACGACACATCCCTGTTTTCGGTCAGCAGTGCAGAAGACTTACCACGTTCCTTCTTATGACAATGCCAACTGCAGGTGCTTCCCTTGCTGTTTCATCTGCTATCGTTGACTTTTTGATTAGCGCCTTCATTCGACGTTGGGTTCATCAAGCCCATGAAAACGGCTGGAAACTAGAGGAGCTCTTTCTTTCCTTCTTTACCTGGCCAATCAGATATTCGTCCTGTGTTTAACTCTTCGTCCTTCATATCAGTGTAGCACTTCACCCTACGTCCTCAATTACTGGATACATTTCAATCTCTGTCCTATAGGTTTACTCAGTCATATCGTTTTACTCGCCGCAGCTCTCTGATGTACCATAGAAGTCACTCCTTGCCGTGATAACAGCTATCCTACCATCCTGTCTCTTCATTTTATCTTAGTTATCCATCTATTCCTATCCTCATCGATTATACGGAGAATCTCCTCATTTCTTATCAGCCGGTCTAATCTTCAACATCTTTCTATAGCACTGAGCCGTCTGACTTGCCTTTATCAAATTCTTTTGGGGTGATTTTACTGCACCTTCTAACTTCTTGCATAATTCGACCGTTCTCTCGAAATTTTGCCATGAGAAGTTTTTTTTCCGTGAGCTGTAGCCATTTTGGGTTGGTCCGTGTTGCCATGATTTTCCTTTCGAGAGTAGCGTTTTCGGTTGTGTGCTGACTCCCTACAAGGTGCTGCGAATGACGTGGAATTCTGTGGAGTTGACATCTGTGGAACTAGCGATGTGCTGGTGAGTTTGTGACAAACTACTGTGGGAGACTTGTGCACTATTCTTACTCTATTATCCTGTAGCCACCGTGTTAATTTCACCTGGTCCAGATAGCTAAGGTATGTGCGGGTGGTTTTGTTCTATCGAGTCCACTAGAAAGTGGGGAGAAATTTGTACTACTTCTGCTGTTTCCGCGCCCTCGTTACATTTGAAAGCCGAATTATGGCTGTTTTCATGTCAACGTTTGAACAGTGCTGTGACCTCAAGTTGGTCATGTTCCATTAACATTCAAATCAGTAGGTATTGCATGTAATAAGTGTGTAAATGCCATCCCTTATGTCTAAAGTGTCGATGGTTGCTTGTGGCAACAAGTCTGTATTTCGAGTAATTCTACCCAAACGTTCTCCTTTGTTAACGCATTGTGAAGGCCACCTTGATTATGGATGTTTTGTTACGAACACAAGAAGCAGCCATTTGACAGTCTCGATTCTTAAAAAAAAAAAAAAAAAAAAAAAAAAAAAAAGGTGTCAAATGGATAAATGGATCTGAGCACTATGGGACTCAACATGTTAGGTCATAAGTCCCCTAGAACTTAGAACTACTTAAACCTAACCAACCTAAGGGCATCACACACAACCGTGTCCGAGGCAGGATTCGAACCTGCGACCGTAGTAGCCCCGCGGTTCCGGACTGCAGCGTTAGAAGCGCACGGTCACCGCGGCCAGCGTCACGATTCTATCTGTGTGCTATTATTTGGAGCCAGTCTCTTACATTAACTAATCTCGGTTATAATTTGGCGTGGTTCAAACTAGTCAATGGTTTTTGTTACTTCGTGTTACATAAAATCACTGTTTAATTCTAAGCTGCCGCTACTATTTAGTTCGAACTACTGCTGTTTCTAACGAGATGTATCAGTTGCTATCAGAAGATACTGGTTCAAAATTCTGTGGCCTGAGATTTATTTGGTATTTGTGTATTTAAGCTCAGATTTTAAGGTGTTCACTGGCTGAAGTTGTGTAATTACTGTTGCTCCTTTAAAAATCTATTCCCATCAGTAAACTTTGCTATAACGCATTTAACTCAGGCTTTAACATATACAGCTGTTAAACTAAGCTCTATGATATCAGTATTAGTTTTGAAATCTTTTCCTGAGACAGTCTGTGTGTAAAACCTGTCGTTTGTGCAGCATTACATGTGCGTTTCCATCAAAGTGTTAAGCTGTTATCCATGTAGCATGGCGTTATCAGGAACTGTAATGTGAAGTAAAGGTGTGTGACGAGTAATTGCCAAGGAAAACTAAGATATGAGTTTTAATTTTAAAATCATATCTTCGTGTAATAAATTATTTTTTTATAAAATGTGTAACGAAATTTCGGCCCAGCACCTTACCACTTCCTCTCAGCTCCTATCACTACAGTCACCACATCTCAAACGCTTCCCTTGAATTCTTCTCAGATTTTCCTCACAACACACTATTCATTTCTAGGCAATGCTGTTCTTCAAATGTACACATTCAGATATTTCTTATAGCTGATGTTTTATTGTAGTAGTCTTCTTTGGGCTAGGAATGCCCTCTTCACCTGAGCTAGTCTGCTTTTAATGTCGTCTTTTCTCCCGTCACAGATTGGGTTGCTTCCACGACTGCAGAATTCCTTCCGCTTTTTTACCTCATGGTTCCCAGCCTCCATTTTTGTAGCTAAACCGTTTTCTTCCACTCCTGCATTACTTTCGTCTTTTTCCAGGTTACTCTGAATGTTCGCTCATTCAGTTCAACAGTTCTTCCTTCCTCCTACTTACTCAGGGTAGCACGGTCTTTTTGGAATCTTATCATTCAATTTCTTTCACTGTAAATTTTCATTTCACGCCGAAGCATTTCTTTTATTTCCGGCCGGCAGGAGTGGCTAAGCGGTTCTAGGCGCTACAGTCTGGAGCCGCGCTACCGCTACGGTCGCAGGTTCGACTCCTGCCTCGGGCATGGATGTGTGTGATGTCCTTAGGTTGGTTGTATTTAAGTAGTTCTAAGTTCTAGGGGACTGATGACCTCAGAAGTTAAGTCCCATAGTGCTCAGAGCCATTTGTATTTCCGTCATTGCTTGTTAGTTGTACAGATTGGACGTAGGGGCGGAAGACATCATCATCGTCTTCCACTCTTTTTATTCCGTGGACTTCGTTTTTAGTCTTCCATTCTGTAGATAAGACAAGTAAAATTTCTGTTGCATATAAAGGCTCAGGTATACCCCTTCATTGTGGTACAAATAAAAAAATTATTATACGAAAATCAACAGAAACTGCGCAAAATAACACATGATTCTTTTATAAAACCCTATCATTAAACTGTCTAGGAGATATTGATTCAAATCATTGGTGTCTGAAAGTTCATTCCATACATAGCGTCACCCTTTATACATGCATTTCTGTAATACGTTGTTCAAGTGTTTATATTTCGTTGGAACATCCCATATGAGAGACAACAATTATTGTCTGTAATCAAACAGTAGTCGAACCTCAACCAAGAGGTTTCCAAAATGAAATGTATTTTCTTTTTATTTTTACAATGTCAGGCACTGTTAATTCAGTAGTTGATATTTCACATGGATTGTATTCATTTACTACAGTAAGGTCATTTCTTCATTAAAACTGAGTCCCTTTTCTGATATAAATGCATGATCTTCTAACACGCGTGAGTTGTTCCATAAAAGAATAATACTACAAGGTGGATTTCTGTGTATCTGCACCAGTGCTCAGTGACTCAAACTACTGTGCAGTTCAAATACTGATGCTCAATTCCGAATTGCTTATTTTATTTCTTATTGTCTCCATGTTTTGATGAAGGATTGTCAAGTTTGTGGAACTTCCCGTCATTCTAATAGTTCCTCTTCCTTCATGACGGGTAGTATCTGTGTCACTTTCTGTTATTACATGGCAGTTTCTGCGAAATTGATATGTAACCTAAATATCATTCATTTATTTAAAATAGGTCGCTCCATGAAGTCATAATGATTAGTACACTAGAGTACATGCAAGTGCCAATTTTTGCTATGATCATGAATCCCTTTCGATTCGGTTCTGTGTTTTCCCCCCGTAGAGTCCTTTCTTTGTGCCAGTAAGTTAGATGAGCTGCCACTGGACATTTCCACTTACGGGCGCTATGTGGTGTCATAAATGTGTTTCTTTCTGAAAGACCTGAGCAAAGAGGGACATGCTGTGGTCTTAATAATGCTTTTTAAACAGATATGTATCCGTGGTGGCGCAGAACATGACACATTCTCCAACCGAAAAATAACGCTGCTGTAAGAAAGGAGGCAGCCAGGTGTTCTTAATCAATCTTGCAAGATGAACCCTGATTAGTTCATGTAAATTGTTTTTGTAGCCAGCAGAACGGATGACATGTGGTTACGTCCCTGCTGTCTCATTGGCCAGTACAGAATATCAACTCTTGGCGGGACAGAAGAACTTCGCCCTTCACTTTTAGGAACAATTAACCCATTTATTAAACACGTCAAAATGTACTGGCAGGAATTATTGTAAAATACTTCTGAATTTTTCATTGGTCAGTACTCGCAGTCTTTATCATAAATGACTGCAGAGTTCCCAACAAAGGGGCAGTGAACAGCATTTCTGTAATAGTGAGCAGAGACCACTCCATCTTAGGTGAGAACTTCTTCTCTGGAAGCCCTGAAACATTCATCAGTTCCATCTTGCAGAGTTCGGTTGGACACTGATGTCATGGCTAACTGAGCTGCTGCCATCACGGCAGCCACCTGCTATGACAGACCTATTCCATGAATGAAGTGGTGTATAATGCGCTTCGTGAAACTATTCTTTGAGTGTTTCGCATCAATATAGGATTCCTACCAGGTAGGAAGGGATGTAGAAGATCCAATGAAAAGCAGCTCATTTCGTGATGGGATCGTTTAGTTGGTTCGATAGTATTCCTGAGGGTCTCAAAAAACTCCAATGGCAGACGATTCAAGGCAGGTACTGTGCATCAACGAAAAGGTATACTGTTGAAACTTCGATAGAGAACTTTCCGGTAAGAGTCGAACAACATATTACTTCCTCCCACATGTATCTCATGTAATAACCACGACGACAAAATTCGAGAAATTAAAGCCAACACAGAGGCTTACTGACAAACGTTCTTCCCATTTGCCATTCGTAAGTGGAAGAGGGTAGGGAGATTAGTTAATAGTACCACAAGTACGCTCCGCCACAGACCATTAACTGGATTGTGGAGTATGATGCAGATGTAGTTGTGCAACAATTGCTTGGGTTATGATGAAGGGATTGTGAACTTACTTATTTCGAGATTGGTTCAGGCTCATTGAATTCACACTCACAGCACTATTGATTTACTATGCGCTCATACAAGAAAACATTAAAGGTGACCCCTCGACAGAGAAATTTCTTCAAAGGAGATTCCTCCAGCTAAGTGAGATTGAAAAAAAATCTGAATGATTTAAGTATCGCATGTCTATATAGTCACATCGAGAAGGAACTTTCCAATAGTGACTGGATTATCTTCCATGCTTGCTGACTACATAAATGCATATTATAAGAAATCCTTAGTGATATTAAAAGATAAAAAAGTCAGTAATAATTATTCCCATCACCATAAAAATGATCATAAGTAACACATAAAATCCCAAAAAGGTATGTAGTTCATGAAAGTGAAGTTGCTATGATTTTAAACGCTTTTAGACAGTTAATGTTAACTTATTGTTATATAAGCAGGCTGTACACGTAAAATACAGTTTGGTTCCTCCACGACAAGACTAATGCTAGTAATCATGGAAGTGACAAGTCAACATAAAACATAGGCTTCTTGAAACAGGATAAATAAGCATATTGATAGCCTCTCAAGCTTGTGATTTTACTAACAAACATTGGTATTCAAACATTGAGAAACTGGAGTTTTTGGTTTGAAATACCACATATGCGAAAATAATTCGGTCTAATATTTTAGTTTGTAATTATAAGGAATTGCTATAATGTGGTACTCTGTACTTGCTAGGTTTGTTATTTCAGGTCTGGGCTTAAATTACATTGATTAGTTGCATTCAAAATCATCGGTACTAAACACTCACAATAACTATTGTGGACAGGGCGGGAGCGGTACTCTATGCCCACCATTTGAAAATATAGTAGTCTACTTCGTTTCTTTATCTTAAGGTTTTGAAAAAGTATTCATTGTTTTTAATCAAGTCTTCTAACAGATGCCATGAATGTTCAAAGATATTAACACGTCTTTTTGTAGATCCCTCTGAATCACTATGGGGAACCTTCGCATTTGTGTAATAAATTTGAGTGTGACTATTTTGATATATGTGTGTGAGCTATGGACCCATGTTCTCACGTCTGTCAGGTCCACCCCTATTGACACCCCAGGTCTCAGAAGTTAACATTGCGCGACTTTTTCATTAATTAATTCACATGATCTCATTGGTGGGACGATATTTGGTTCAAATGGTTCAAATGGCTCTGAGCACTATGGGACTTAACATCTGTGGTCATCAGTCCCCTAGAACTTATAACTACTTAAACCTAACTAACCTAAGGGCATCGCACAACACCCAGTCATAACGAGGCAGAGAAAATCCATAACCCCGCTGGGAATCGAACCCGGGAACGGGACGATATCTGTACTAATTAGCTCATTGTTTACAGTTCTTACTACCTTGATAGAGGCACCCGAAAGTAGTCTCATGTAAAATTTTGGTGTCCTACTTCAGGGTTCTCTGTTCGCTGTGAACTTCTGATGCGCCGTCATCTACAATTCCAAGCAGTTTAACCAATCTTTATTTCTTGCACATCAGACCAGGAAATTATATTCAGCACCTCAATAATAACTAAAGTATATTAAATAAATTAGCTGTAATTACAGTATTCTGATTTGTATCTTTTCTGCCCCCCCCCCCCCATGAACCATGGACCTTGCCGTTGGTGGGGAGGCTTGCGTGCCTCAGCGATACAGATGGCCGTACCGTAGGTGCAACAACCACAACGGAGGGGTATCTGTTGAGAGGCCAGACAAACGTGTGGTTCCTGAAAAGGGGCAGCAGCCTTTTCAGTAGTTGCAGGGGCAACAGTCTGGATGATTGACTGATCTGGCCTTGCAACATTAACCAAAACGGCCTTGCTGTGCTGGTACTGCGAACGGCTGAAAGCAAGGGGAAACTACAGCCGTAATTTTTCCCGAGGACATGCAGCTTTACTGTATGAGGAAATGATGATGGCATCCTCTTGGGTAAAATATTCCGGAGGTAAAATAGTCCCCCATTCGGATCTCCGGGCGGGGACTACTCAGGAGGATGTCGTTATCAGGAGAAAGAAAACTGGCGTTCTACGGATCGGAGCGTGGAATGTCAGATCCCTTAATCGGGCAGGTAGGTTAGAAAATTTAAAAAGGGAAATGGATAGGTTAAAGTTAGATATAGTGGGAATTAGTGAAGTTCGGTGGCAGGAGGAACAAGACTTCTGGTCAGGTGAATACAGGGTTATAAACACAAAATCAAATAGGGGTAATGCAGGAGTAGGTTTAATAATGAATAGGAAAATAGGAATGCGGGTAAGCTACTACAAACAGCATAGTGAACGCATTATTGTGGCCAAGATAGATACGAAGCCCACACCTACTACAGTAATACAAGTTTATATGCCAACTAGCTCTGCAGATAATGAAGAAATTGAAGAAATGTACGATGAAATAAAAGAAATTATTCAGATAGTGAAGGGAGACGAAAATTTAATAGTAATGGGTGACTGGAATTCGAGTGTAGGAAAAGGGAGAGAAGGAAACATAGTAGGTGAATATGGATTGGGGCTAAGAAATGAAAGAGGAAGCGGCCTAGTAGAATTTTGCACAGAGCACAACTTAATCATAGCTAACACTTGGTTTAAGAATCATGAAAGAAGGTTGTATACGTGGAAGAACGCTGGAGATACTAAAAGGTATCAGATAGATTATATAATGGTAAGACAGAGATTTAGGAACCAGGTTTTAAGTTGTAAGACATTTCCAGGGGCAGATGTGGACTCTGACCACAATCTATTGGTTATGACCTGTAGATTAAAACTGAAGAAACTGCAAAAATGTGGGAAATTAAGGAGATGGGACCTGGATAAACTGAAAGAACCAGGGGTTGTACAGAGTTTCAGAGAGAGCATAAGGGAACAATTGACAGGAATAGGGGAAAGAAATACAGTAGAAGAAGAATGGGTAGCTCTGAGGGATGTAGTAGTGAAGGCAGCAGAGGATAAAGTAGGTACAAAGACGAGGGCTGCTAGAAATCCTTGGGTAACAGAAGAAATATTGAATTTAATTGATGAAAGGAGAAAATATAAAAATGCAGTAAATGAAGCAGGCAAAAAGGAATACAAACGTCTCAAAAATGAGATCGACAGGAAGTGCAAAATGGCTAAACAGGGATGGCTAGAGGACAAATGTAAGGATGTAGAAGCTTATCTCACTAGGGGTAAGATAGATACTGCCTACAGGAAAATTAAAGAGACCTTTGGAGAGAAGAGAACCACGTGTATGAATATCAAGAGCGCAGATGGCAGCCCAGTTCTAAGCAAAGAAGGGAAGGCAGAAAGGTGGAAGGAGTATATAGAAGGTTTACACAAGGGCAATGTACTTGAGGAAAATATTATGGAAATAGAAGAGGATGTAGATGAAGACGAAATGGGAGATACGATACTGCGTGAAGAGTTTGACAGAGCACTGAAAGACCTGAGTCGAAACAAGGCCCCCGGAGTAGACAACATTCCATTAGAACTACTGACGGCCTTGGGGGAGCCAGTCATGACAAAACTCTACCAGCTGGTGAGCAAGATGTATGAGACAGGCGAAATACCCTCAGACTTCAAGAAGAATATAATAATTCCAATCCCAAAGAAAGCAGGTGCTGACAGATGTGAAAATTACCGAACTATCAGTTTAATAAGCCACGGCTGCAAAATACTAACGCGAATTCTTTACAGACGAATGGAAAAACTGGTAGATGCAGACCTCGGGGAAGATCAGTTTGGATTCCGCCGAAATGTTGGAACACGTGAGGCAATACTGACCTTACGACTTATCTTAGAAGAAAGATTAAGAAAAGGCAAACCTACGTTTCTAGCATTTGTAGACTTAGAGAAAGCTTTTGACAATGTTGACTGGAATACTCTTTTTCAAATTCTAAAGGTGGCAGGGGTAAAATACAGGGAGCGAAAGGCTATTTATAATTTGTACAGAAACCAGATGGCAGTAATAAGAGTCGAGGAGCATGAAAGGGAAGCAGTGGTTGGGAAAGGAGTGAGACAGGGTTGTAGCCTCTCCCCGATGTTATTCAATCTGTATATTGAGCAAGCAGTAAAGGAAACAAAAGAAAAATTTGGAGTAGGTATTAAAATTCATGGAGACGAAGTAAAAACTTTGAGGTTCGCCGATGACATTGTAATTCTGTCAGAGACGGCAAAGGACTTGGAAGAGCAGTTGAACGGAATGGACAGTGTCTTGAAAGGAGGATATAAGATGAACATTAACAAAAGCAAAACGAGGATAATGGAATGTAGTCAAATTAAATCGGGTGATGCTGAGGGAATTAGATTAGGAAATGAGACACTTAAAGTAGTAAAGGAGTTTTGCTATTTAGGAAGTAAAATAACTGATGATGGTCGAAGTAGAGAGGATATAAAATGTAGACTGGCAATGGCAAGGAAAGCGTTTCTGAAGAAGAGAAATTTGTTAACATCGAATATAGATTTATGTATCAGGAAGTCGTTTCTGAAAGTATTTGTTTGGAGTGTAGCCATGTATGGAAGTGAAACATGGACGATAACTAGTTTGGACAAGAAGAGAATAGAAGCCTTCGAAATGTGGTGCTACAGAAGAATACTGAAGATAAGGTGGATAGATCACGTAACCAATGAGGAGGTATTGAATAGGATTGGGGAGAAGAGAAGTTTGTGGCACAACTTGACTAGAAGAAGGGATCGGTTGGTAGGACATGTTTTGAGGCATCAAGGGATCACAAATTTAGCATTGGAGGGCAGCGTGGAGGGTAAAAATCGTAGAGGGAGACCGAGAGATGAGTACACTAAGCAGATTCAGAAGGATGTAGGTTGCAGTAGGTACTGGGAGATGAAGCAGCTTGCACAGGATAGAGTAGCATGGAGAGCTGCATCAAACCAGTCTCAGGACTGAAGACAACAACAACAACATCTTTTCTGCAGCAAAGAAGAGGCAGGTAAGTTAGTCCTTCGTTGTCCTGTTTCACCACTGAAATTTGTTGGGGGCTATTTTTCTATTCGCAGTTGTGTTGGTTTTGGAAGATTTTACTATGTTTTATTATGTACTGAGAATGAAATAAGAGTTAAAGGAATTTTTTGGGGGTTAGTTCTCAGATATTTGCGTGTGCGTTAGCACTAACACTACGTCACAACATACAATATTTAAAAGAAGGTCAGCACAGGATGTTGTCCTAGCTGTTCTCATCCGGGTTCTCACGAGGGGAGAATAGTCTGTGTCCCTCTACGTGCTCTCATTGTCGTTTGACTGAGTAGAGTGCGTGTTGTAACCGAGCAAAGCCTGAATTTTGTGCAATGTGCAGAAAGTATCGGTACTAAGAACAGGAATGCGGGAGTTGCACTTGGCTGTGCATCACTAGGAAGAAATATGCAGAGTATTGATAGATGTATAGCGAAGTACACGCATTTAGTCTGTGTGACCACGGAGAACATTTCCACATTAATACAATGAATGGAAATTGCTTCCAAGAAGCTATCTTCTCAGTACGTTTAAGTGACCATAATAGGAGTCATTTGGTCTGATGTACCTGGTATTTTAACAATCGCACTTCCAGCTAGCTTGCAACAAACAGTACGAGAGTATCACGGACCAGTCGGCTGCACTGGTGTACGTTTATTGTTATCTCCACTTAGGTTATTCCCGTGCACATATGTACGCAGTATTGGATTTGTTTAGTAAAAGAATAGACGTTTTCTAGCTTGGTACCTTATTTTAGTATCTTATAAGTATCATAACTACGTAATGTCATATTCTTACGTCTTTGAAGAGGAAAAAAAATATTAAATTCCGTTATTATTTTCAACTCAAATATGAAAGAACAACTGAGAGGAAGAGAATTCTCAACAGCTTTCTTTTACGCTTCTGAAAGTAAATCTTCAGCAAAGGACAGTGTCAAAAATTTGGCCAGAAATGGTAACTGAGAGAACTGAAGAGCTTCATTAAAAGAGCTTCATTGGAGAGAAGAGAACCACGTGTATGAATATCAAGAGCGCAGATGGCAGCCCAGTTCTAAGCAAAGAAGGGAAGGCAGAAAGGTGGAAGGAGTATATAGAAGGTTTATACAAGGACGATGTACTTGAGGGAAATATTATGGAAATAGAAGAGGATGTAGATGAAGACGAAATGGGAGATACGATACTGCGTGAAGAGTTTGACAGAGCACTGAAAGACCTGAGTCGAAACAAGGCCCCCGGAGTAGACAACATTCCATTAGAACTACTGACGGCCTTGGGGGAGCCAGTCATGACAAAACTCTACCAGCTGGTGAGCAAGATGTATGAGACAGGCGAAATACCCTCAGACTTCAAGAAGAATATAATAATTCCAATCCCAAAGAAAGCAGGTGCTGACAGATGTGAAAATTACCGAACTATCAGTTTAATAAGCCACGGCTGCAAAATACTAACGCGAATTCTTTACAGACGAATGGAAAAACTGGTAGATGCAGACCTCGGGGAAGATCAGTTTGGATTCCGCCGAAATGTTGGAACACGTGAGGCAATACTGACCTTACGACTTATCTTAGAAGAAAGATTAAGAAAAGGCAAACCTACGTTTCTAGCATTTGTAGACTTAGAGAAAGCTTTTGACAATGTTGACTGGAATACTCTTTTTCAAATTCTAAAGGTGGCAGGGGTAAAATACAGGGAGCGAAAGGCTATTTATAATTTGTACAGAAACCAGATGGCAGTAATAAGAGTCGAGGGGCATGAAAGGGAAGCAGTGGTTGGGAAAGGAGTGAGACAGGGTTGTAGCCTCTCCCCGATGTTATTCAATCTGTATATTGAGCAAGCAGTAAAGGAAACAAAAGAAAAATTTGGAGTAGGTATTAAAATTCATGGAGACGAAGTAAAAACTTTGAGGTTCGCCGATGACATTGTAATTCTGTCAGAGACGGCAAAGGACTTGGAAGAGCAGTTGAACGGAATGGACAGTGTCTTGAAAGGAGGATATAAGATGAACATTAACAAAAGCAAAACGAGGATAATGGAATGTAGTCAAATTAAATCGGGTGATGCTGAGGGAATTAGATTAGGAAATGAGACACTTAAAGTAGTAAAGGAGTTTTGCTATTTAGGAAGTAAAATAACTGATGATGGTCGAAGTAGAGAGGATATAAAATGTAGACTGGCAATGGCAAGGAAAGCGTTTCTGAAGAAGAGAAATTTGTTAACATCGAATATAGATTTATGTATCAGGAAGTTGTTTCTGAAAGTATTTGTTTGGAGTGTAGCCATGTATGGAAGTGAAACATGGACGATAACTAGTTTGGACAAGAAGAGAATAGAAGCCTTCGAAATGTGGTGCTACAGAAGAATACTGAAGATAAGGTGGATAGATCACGTAACCAATGAGGAGGTATTGAATAGGATTGGGGAGAAGAGAAGTTGGTGGCACAACTTGACTAGAAGAAGGGATCGGTTGGTAGGACATGTTTTGAGGCATCAAGGGATCACAAATTTAGCATTGGAGGGCAGCGTGGAGGGTAAAAATCGTAGAGGGAGACCGAGAGATGAGTACACTAAGTAGATTCAGAAGGATGTAGGTTGCAGTAGGTACTGGGAGATGAAGCAGCTTGCACAGGATAGAGTAGCATGGAGAGCTGCATCAAACCAGTCTCAGGACTGAAGACAACAACAACAACATCTTTTCTGCAGCAAAGAAGAGGCAGGTAAGTTAGTCCTTCGTTGTCCTGTTTCACCACTGAAATTTGTTGGGGGCTATTTTTCTATTCGCAGTTGTGTTGGTTTTGGAAGATTTTACTATGTTTTATTATGTACTGAGAATGAAATAAGAGTTAAAGGAATTTTTTGGGGGTTAGTTCTCAGATATTTGCGTGTGCGTTAGCACTAACACTACGTCACAACATACAATATTTAAAAGAAGGTCAGCACAGGATGTTGTCCTAGCTGTTCTCATCCGGGTTCTCACGAGGGGAGAATAGTCTGTGTCCCTCTACGTGCTCTCATTGTCGTTTGACTGAGTAGAGTGCGTGTTGTAACCGAGCAAAGCCTGAATTTTGTGCAATGTGCAGAAAGTATCGGTACTAAGAACAGGAATGCGGGAGTTGCACTTGGCTGTGCATCACTAGGAAGAAATATGCAGAGTATTGATAGATGTATAGCGAAGTACACGCATTTAGTCTGTGTGACCACGGAGAACATTTCCACATTAATACAATGAATGGAAATTGCTTCCAAGAAGCTATCTTCTCAGTACGTTTAAGTGACCATAATAGGAGTCATTTGGTCTGATGTACCTGGAATTTTAACAATCGCACTTCCAGCTAGCTTGCAACAAACAGTACGAGAGTATCACGGACCAGTCGGCTGCACTGGTGTCCGTTTATTGTTATCTCCACTTAGGTTATTCCCGTGCACATATGTACGCAGTATTGGATTTGTTTAGTAAAAGAATAGACGTTTTCTAGCTTGGTACCTTATTTTAGTATCTTATAAGTATCATAACTACGTAATGTCATATTCTTACGTCTTTGAAGAGGAAAAAAAATATTAAATTCCGTTATTATTTTCAACTCAAATATGAAAGAACAACTGAGAGGAAGAGAATTCTCAACAGCTTTCTTTTACGCTTCTGAAAGTAAATCTTCAGCAAAGGACAGTGTCAAAAATTTGGCCAGAAATGGTAACTGAGAGAACTGAAGAGCTTCATTGTGTGAAAAGTTCTGAATTGTAATCAACTGCGAGCTCACGAGGATAGTGTGTGGACTGCAAAAGTAAGTATAGGGAAACAAGATACGTTTGTAGAAACTGCCAGCAATAAATCTGCCTGAGGCATTCCTTTACCTTGTGCCATGACTGCATATACTAAATGTCTGACTAAATTTGTATATTAATTCACAGTAGCTCATTTTTATGTATTTCCATTTTGTGGAAATGCTTTTGACCGAAACATAAAAATTTTCTGTTAAATAGCCTGTTTAAGTAATATTTCCCTGGATAACACATACAACAATGCAATTAAAAGAAGTAGAAACTGTAAGGGTCAGAGGTTACCTGTGAGTACTGACTGGGTTTTAGATAATAATTAACCCTCAATTTTAATGGGTAGATTAATTTGTAAGAGTTTTTATAGTGATCTAAACTGTGCTTTCCGAAATGGCGATACTAGCTCTTGGGTCTGACTTAAATTTTAAAAAAGAAAAAAGTATTTCGTTAGATTTGTTACTTTCCAGTTTCGTGATTCTGAATGTTGTGTGTGATTTTGGCACCATTGGCTGTGTGCTACTGTTGTTCGTCGATTTATTGTCATGGAGGAGCATACCTAATGCAACATTTGACATGTAAGAAAATGTTTGGTACATACTGTGGTTGGAAGAATAAACGGATTAATCGAAGAGGGGAAGCGCCCAGACTGGCAGTGGCGGAAAAAACGGAATGGAATGTTGATGGTTAATGATCCTCTTGTGCGACACATTTAGTTTAGTATTCGAGGAGAGAAAAAGTGTTAGGAAAATGAAAAGCAAAGAATCGACAGGCAACTTAGTCAAAACACAGAGAAATCCGACAGTCATGATCAATTTGTCAGCAAAACAAACAAACGTGGGCAAACTAAGAAGAACAAGGGAATGTGCAGATAAGATTTCTAGCATCAACAGAACAAGACTCTCAGCAGACAGGGATTAAGATTTTACCAGAAATTCGAGTGAATACAATTTTGTGAATAAATTGAGGGATCAAAGCCATCGTGCCAGAGATGTTAGCAAAGAGGTTATGTAACAAAAGAAAACATTTCTCGTAGGCCCGACGAAAAAGTGAAGACGTATGGTCGAAACTGAGGGAACAAAGCAAGAGGTAATGAAGTGTTTAATTAATCAAATAAACAGAGTGCCACGTGAGAGAAAGAGGGTGCCACATGGGAAAATCAAAGCACTGAGAGTACTTTACAGGCCGCAGAGCAAGTCATGAAAACCTACAGAATGTTGAAAGCAAAGTGAGAGGAAATTTGTAGAGAATGTTACTGAACTGGGAAGGAAGAGCACTGAGTGACGTCACCAGGGCAAAGAAGCAGTCACTGCAAAATTTGATGAGCAGATAAAAAGAAGGGAGCACCACAGTACCGCCACTGAGTTACATAGCGAATTAAGATCCATGCTCATAGCGAACAATGAGATTGACAGATATTTGCAAATACTGAAGGAGAAGCTAGAAGGACTCTAGAGGCAATAAGAGAACCTAGGAGCAGAAGTTTCACATAGGAAGAGGAGTAACAGCAACAGTACCTGTCATACTTCACACCTGCATGGATCGACTTAATTTAGTAACAAAATTATGGAGGGAAACACGATGCAAAATGAGTACATCGGGGTACAGAAAGTCACCTACTTTTTGGATCAGAGGGGTGGCCTCCATCCTAAATTGTTGTTCAACCAATTGAATAGTATTATGCTATTCGTATGGCAACCAGATAAACAAATAAGTTTTGTAACTTCACATCTGCAGAGAGAACTGACTATAACCAATGATCAGAGGCATTGTTAAATTTTCGATGGGAGTTTTAGAGCAATACTGGTCACAGTTGCAACAATAGCTTGAGAGGAGGAAGATTCTCATCATTCCGAAGTACTTGAACTCGGAGTGCAGCAGCTCCGCATCATAGTTCAGGGAAATAATGTTGAAAAATGTTTTACATTAGAAGAACCCTATTGAGCAGGAGATATCATACAGATTTGTAGCATTTTTCAATTACTTAATTTCAGATGATTTCATGGGTTGTCCGATCTGCCTACTGATCAGGTCACTGATTATTGGTCTTACCAGCATAGAGGTGCCCTGAGCATCCAGTCATAGTCTCACAGTCCGTTAGAACTTATATTTAAAAACTTTTTAGTCTATTGGAGACACTCTTCAGGCAAGGAAACCTGTTGTTTGGATTTACCCTAAAATATATTCGTTTCTCCCACACGAAACACCATATGTACTGTCCATTACACTATTTTCATTTAAGACTGCACATACTGTCAACATCAAAATACATTTTCAAAATATCACTTAAAACACACAGAATGAATAAATATAAAAGTTTTTACGCAACTGTATTTGAACAGCCATTTGATGCAGGTTCTGCCTCGGCCAACACCCGGAATGTTCTCGTACACACAATTATGTGCCAACCTTATTTATCACCACTTGGGACTACCGTCACATCCGCTTCACTATTATTTTTCCTGGCGATATTATAATGCCCTACACTGATTCTACCAGTGGAGTCGCTTCCCGAGCACTATTTGAAATAATTTCCCCTTGACGATAACTCTAAAAAAATATAAATTTGGGACGGGTCCAGCAGCTTCTAGCCTGCCGCGCGGGATTAGCCGAGCGGTCTAGGGCGGTGAAGTCATGGACTGTGCGGCTGGTCCCGGCGGAGGTTCGAGTCCTCCCTCTGCCATGGCTATGTGTGTGTTTGTCCTTAGGATAATTTAGGTTAAGTAGTGTGTAAGCTTAGGGACTGATAACCGTGGCAGTTAAGTGCCATAAGATTTCACACACATTTGAACATTGTGAGCTTCTAGCCAAGGTTTGTGTCCCCGCAATGTGGGCCTATCGTTTAGTTCTGTTGGTCATATTCTTACGCCAGTCCAACAGAAAACGTTGTGACGCCGTGCTCCAGACCCCCGCCACTAAGACTTGCCATCCTCTGACGCTCAGCCACTCCACTGCACATCAGTGGATGCCTGCAGCCCTTGCTGTTACAGCGGATTCTGATTCAAACAGTGAATTGAAACTGTGATATCTCGTCATCCATAGTTTGGATCACGATGTGATTTTCATCAATCGATTTAAATGAAAGACTGCACGCTTTCACGTTCTCTTCCAACCTTCATTCTCATCTTAATCAACTATGTGGATTCCAGACAATATGAAATCGGAAATGAGTGAGGACAGTCAGATTACATATCACTGTCATATTTCAGACTTCAGGTAAAAACGGTCTTTAATCCTGCTGAGTAACTCTCGACATTACTACGTAAAGTAAAAGGTGACTTAGAGTTGAACTAGGAGGGGTACTTACAGGATTCCGTGCGAGTTCAACAAATCTTCACACCGCGTTCACTGCTCTGGAGTACAGTGACGAGCACCGGTGACATACTCATCTCCCGCAAGCCAGCAAATGCGCCGCTGCTGAACATGGAATTTCCATTAATCTTTCTATGAATTGCAATGGAACGGAAATTTTTTCTCCTACGCTGAACATCTGGAATTCCATCAAAATACAACCAATAGAAATACGAACGTCTGAGCAGAGCAGCAACAGGTTCGGTGGTTTTCTGATGGGTTCTGCACGGTATCGTGTCATCTACATCTACATCCATACTCCGCAAGCCACCTGACGGTGTGTGGCGCATGCGATTCTGACTTCTGTCTGATCACCTGCATCCATTCATTTCCATTATGCATTCCGACAGGCTTGGGCAATTGTAGTAGGACGATGCGACACCCCACACGTCCATAAGTGCTACAGAGTGGATCCAGAAACACTCTTCTCAGCCATGAAAGACCTTACGCTTACACAGTCGGAACAGTTTCACACCTCTTACGGCATTTGTTCTTTTTTTGTGTAACTGAAGGTGGACAATGAAGAAAGGAAGGGAAAAAATTAAATTAATGGTGTCAGCTGCATCCGGACGTTATGCGGAATCAGCGGAGACGAGTGAAAAAGTACACACTGCACAGGGACTGGAACCCAGGATCTCCTGCTTACTAGGCAGTTGCGTTAACCACTTTTTTTAAAATGTCATTTTCTTCCTTATGGCTAGTTGCACTTGTTCAGGGTGCACGTCCCGTGCCATCCATTCAAGTTAATTGTTGGTCCGTTCATAATTATTATCATGTTTTTTCTTTTTCTTACCTTTTTTTTCTTTTTTTTCTTTTTTTTTTAGTAAGGGGCAGATACCTCTTTGACCGAACACGCCGAGCTGCCGTCGCAGCAAACCACTGAACCCTCTATATACACTGTTTATTGAAAATGCGCGAATTACCTCGCTACGCTTCATGGCTGACCAAGGCTCCCACCTAGCGTCATCTATGTTACAGTCTCAGAAATAACAGGCACCACACAATCATATAATTTTATTTTTATCCTCAGAATATTTTCAGAATAAAATACGTATAACATGCATCTATAAACTATGAAAATCCCTATATATTATATTCAGTCATAATACGTCAGTGGCTCTGATTTTTGACAGAGTGAAATTCAAAATTAATTTTCCTCAGGATCCATTGTAATGTTACTTTTTTTGTGCGTGACAATAATTTTATTTTGCAAAGTATTCCATGATATTCTAAAATAAAAATAGTGATATTTAGTATTTTCTCCTTAAATACTACGAAGAAAGGATGTTATCAATAGCTGGCAGTGCTGTAGGATGGTGGGATGACCTTCAGTAGCCTGTTTTCATGACGTCGCTATGCGAGGGCTATTCGGAAATGTAAGGTCAACTGGGTCGCGAAATGGGGACGACAGTGAACATCCGATGAAACTTTGCACAAGTTTGTTGGGAGAATGGCTCCTAATTATGGCTGGCCGGAGTGGCCGAGAGGTTCTAGGCGCTACAGTCTGGAACTGCGTGACCGCTAAGGTCACAGGTTAGAAACCTGCTTTGGGCATGAATGTGTGTGATGTCCTTAGTTTAGTTAGGTTTAAGTAGTTCTAAGCCTAGGGAACTGATGACCTCAGATGTTAAGTCCCACAGTGCTCAGAGACAATTGAACCATTTTTTTTCCAAATTATACCTGTTGATCTTTTCACATCCCTTTTTCAGTACTGAGCACACAGTGACCACGTAAAATGTCTAGCAGTTAGTGTCTCCCAACAGGCATGATTCTAGGCGCTTCAGTGTGGAACCGCGCTGCTGCTATGGTCGCAGGTTCGAATCCTGCCTTGGGCATGGATGTGTGTGATGTCCTTAGGTTAGTTAGGTTTAAGTAGTTCTAAGCCTAGGGGACTGATGACGTCAGATCTTAAGTCCCGTTGTGCTCAGAGCCATTTGAACCATTCCGAACCAGATATGGATGGGCATTGGGAGGTTTCACCTGATTTCGTGCTACCACCCATAACGTATCTGTCGTGTATTTATTGACAATTCTCAGCACCACACAGCCAGAACTTGATTACTTATCGTGTTCATATCTCTTCGCATGAACCTCTGGCTATGGAGACAACAATGTGGCACAGACAACGAACTGCATACCAGCGTAGAGGAGCTGCTGAAAGCGCAGATGGCTGCCTCCTATGACGAGGGTATTGGAAAATTCTTATAACGCTAGGCTCAAATGGTTCAGATGGCTCTGATCCCTATGGGACTCAACATCTGAGGTCATCAGTCCCCTAGAACTTAGAACTACTGAAACCAACTAACCTAAGGACAAGAAACACATCCATGCCCGAGGCAGGATTCGAACCGGCAACCGCAGCGGTCGCTTGGCTCCAGACTGAACCGCCTAGAACCGCTCGGCCACACTCGCCGGCCAACGCTAGGATAGATTTCTAAGTCCTAGACGAAGGTGTAGCAAACTGTTCCAGATGGAGCATATTTCGTTTCCAATGCGTTGGACTTTATTTTCGGCATAGCACTCGTAGTACGTGGGAGTGCCAAAGAAACTGGTATCGGCATGCGTATTCAAATACGAAATACGTTAACAGGCAGAACACAGCGCTGCGGTTGGCAACGCCTATCCAAGACAACAATTGTATGGCGCAGTTGTTGGATCGGTTACTGCTGCTGCAGTGGCAGGTCATCAAGATATAAGTGAATTTGAACGTGGTGTTATAGTTGGCGCACGAGTAATGAGACACAGCATCTCCGAGGTAGCGATGAAGTGTGGATTTTGCCGTACGACTATTTCACGAGTGTACCGTGAATATTAGGTATCTGATTAAACATTAAATCTATCTCCCACGTCGCTGTAGCTGGAACAGGGTCCTGCAAGAACGAGACCAATGACGACTGAAGAGAATCGTTCAGCGTCACAGAAAAGCAACCATTCCGCAAATTCCTGCAGATTTCAATTTTGGGCCATCAACGAGTGTCAGCGTGCGGACCATTCAACGAAACATCGTCGATATGTTCTTTCGGAGCTGAAGGCCCACTCGTGTACTTTTGATGACTGCACAACACAAAGCTTTACGATTCGCCTGGAGCCGGGCGCTGTGGCCGAGCGTTTCTAGGCGCTTCAGTCATGAACCGCGCTGCTGCTACGGTCGTGGGTTCGAATCTTGCCTCGGGCATGGATGTGTATGATGTATTTAGGTTAGCTATCTTTAAATAGTTCTAAGTCTAGGGGACTGATGACCTCATATGTTAAGTCCCACAGTGCTTAGAGCCATTTGATTAGCTTGGAACCGTCAACACCGACATTGGACTGTTGATGACTGGAAACATGGTGCCAGATAGGACGAGTCTCGTTTCAAATTGTATCGAGCGGATGGAGGTGTATGGGTATGGACAACCTCATGAATCCATGGACCCTGCATGTCAGTAGGGGACTGTTCAATCTGGTGGTGGTTCTGTAATGGCGCAGGACGTGTGCAGTTAGACTGAGATTGGACCCCTGATGCGTATGGATACGATTCTGACACCTATTTGATCACCTACGTCCATTCATGTCTATTAAGCATTCCGAAGGGCTTGGGCAATTCTAGCAGGACAATGCGACACCCCACACGTCCAGAATTGCTACAGAATGGCTCCAGGAACATTCTTCTGAGTTTAAACACTTCCGCTGGGCATAAAGCTCCATAGACATGAACATTATTAAGCATATCTGGAATACCTTGCAACATGCTGTTTAGAAGAGGTCTCCACCCCCTAGTTCTCATACGTGTTTATGAACAACCCTTCAGGATTCATAGTGTCACTTTCCTCCAGCACTACTTCAGACATTAGTCGAGTCCATGCCACGTCGTGTTGTGGCACTTCTGCGTGCTCCCGGGGCCTCACCACGATATTAGGCAAGTGTAGGAGTTTCTTTGGGTCTTCATTGTAGACATGACTGGTAGGTTAAGAGGTTGGTGACACCTGGAGTGTGAATCGGCACGCCAAAGCGTTTGCCAGCAGTTAGACGGCAAGCACCATGTACGGCGGTGCTTTAGATGTAATAACGCGCCCTGGATATGGCGGCGGTCTTTGAGGGCCCCCGCCGTCTGCAGCTGTTGGTAGCGCGTCGGGCAGAGCCCAGAGGTGGAGAGGACAGAGGGGGAGGGTGGCGGAGCTGCGGACAGCTCAGCTGAATAAATGATGGTCGGCGCTTAGCGCGCCATTAGAGGGCTGTGCGCGCGCGCCGCGACGGTCACAGGTAATTGCGGGCCATTTATAGTTAATATATGGATGACAACTATGTGGGCAGAGGAGCCTATTAATTCGCGGGCTCTCGCGTCGCTTCCGGCGGACTCAGCGGTCTGTACGCGCCCTATCGATCCGCAGCCCGCCGTCAACAGTTTTTAGAAATAACAGCGGCGAACCAATCGGGAAAATTAGGCGCTCCGGTTACACTCACACACAGATTTGCGCAGCGCCGCACATTTACATTTACAGCAGTGACTCTTCCAACTGCACGGTAACAGTTGTTACGCATCGTCGGGTAAGTTCACAGGCGTTTATCAGCAGCTGTACTGTGGTGCACATCGTAGGGTCACCCTATGAAATATAGTTCTAAAGAATGGCAACATACTTGTGGTGTGAATGCATTTATTCCTCGGAAATGAATACTCTGTCCATGTTCGCCTTCTCTCATGCTTGTGGAGTCAACGTATAGGATTGGTGCAGAACTTTGTAACATTTTCCATAAGTTTAACTAACAAAAGAGGTACACATAAGAGAGACTTTAGTCATCCATCACACAGTGTGTCAATCAATATTTAACCTGACTTCAAGATTAACTGCTAATCTAGATAACACATGAAGTTTCTGTACAGCTGTGTCTCATTGAACACTTTCGCCACAAGCAGCGCTGTGTCAGCTGTGTTGTAAAAATGGCTTCTGCCCCAGGAGAAATCTCACCGTTTGTGTGGTAACATAAACCAAATCAACGATTAATGTGCAGCGAAATTTGGGACCCACTACGCGAAGTAATGCACCTCATGTGAAGTTAATCGGAACACGGATGGAAACTTTTTTGGCAGTGTCGTCGGTTCAGAAACAGACAATCAGAGGCAAACCCTCTGTTTCAGAGGAGAATGTGGAGGCTGTTCGAACCGTATTCGCGAGGTCGCCACAGAAAGCGATTAGACAAGTTTCACGGAGGTTTCAAGTGTCAAAGATTACAGTGCATAAAGTGGTTTGCAAACGTCTTAACTTGTATGCGTTGAAGTTCCATGCTGTTCAGGAATTACAACCAAATGGTCTCACAAAACATGAACAATTTGTAATTGACCTGCTAAACCTTTTGGATGAGGATAATGATTTCGCGAAGCGTGTGTGTCTTTCGGATGAGGCTACATTTTATGTTTGTGGCTCAGTTAACCGCCATAACATCCTGATCTGGGAATCAGATCCCTCATGTCGCACGAGAACAGATTCGGGATAGTCCTAAGATTGATGTGTGGTTTGGATTAATGTGTGATGGAGTGATTTGCCCATTTTTCTTCCTTGATATTAATCTAACTGGGTACGTTGTTGGTGAATTATACCGTTTCCAGCTAACACCTTCCTCTTTTTTTTGGACGTTCGTGGTTTTCTTAATGAAAACTTCCTTGACATTTGGATTGGCAGAGACAGCCCTATTCCACGGACCCTGAGGTCACCTGACATTATACCTTTATATTTCTTTCCTGGGTGATACGTGATAGACACTATATACAACACAGCAGTTCATCATATTGTGACACCGTAGGAACACATCAGAGATGCCATGTTCACAATCACACCAGAGACGTTGCAGAACATGTGTTGCGAGACTCAATACCGGTTTGATATTTGGCGTGTTATGAGGAGGCAACGTGTTGAAAAGACTTAAGTGTTGAGGTTTACTACTTTTATAGTGAATGTTCCAAAGTTAATGAGCTGAGGCATAAACGGTGTAACACATGTTTCATTTACTGTATTCAATAAAATGTTGTTTTGTTATTACGATAAACATTTATGGACACCTTCTATATTCCCCTTCACTCTTTACAACTGTCTGCCAACGCTAGGATACATTTTAGGTTCCGGGACTGTAGAAACTACATGGTTTTGAATAGAAGAACTCATCCACCCATGTTCGGAGCGCTTTTTCGTCCAGAGAGGAAGTTCCATTAATGTTATTCGATAGATAGTGGAAAGGTGAAAATCCGAGGGCGCAAGATCAGGGTGAGTAAAAGAGGTGCGGAATGACTTCCCAACCCAACTCCTATATTGTGCATTCTATCAGTCTAGCAGAATGCGGGCGGGCGTTATCGTGGAGTAGCATCACTTCATTCAGCCATTCTAGACATTATTCTTGGACTGTGTCTGTGAGACGTCTTATTTGTTGACAGCAAATATCAGCAGTGAAGGTTACACCTCTGGGAACCAATTAGTAGTATAGCACAGGAGATGCAAAACATCATCTGTTATGGCTTTACGTAGGTCTTTGTATGTAGAAAACTGGCTTTGAGTACTATGAGACTTAACTTCTGAGGTCATCAGGCCCGTAGAACTTAGAACTGATTAAACCTAACTAACTTAAGGACATCACACACCCCCATGCCCGGGGCAGGATTCGAACCTGCGACTGTAGCGGTCGCGCGGTTCCAGACCGTAGCGCCTAGAACCGCTCCGCCACTCCGGCCGGCTTGTATGGGGAGTTGCTACTTTGATTGGGCTCAACTGTTCGTTTCTTTTCCTTATGTTACCATAAAGACACCATTTCCCGTCACCTGTAGCGATACATGATGGGAATGGTTTGATGATGAGCAAGAATAGATGCATGTATGGCTACCAGGTGGCTTTTGTAGTTTAGGCTTAAAGCATGCGGTACCCATAAACCAGCCTTTTTGAACCTCCTCCAGTGCATGCAAATTTCGCAAATGGGGGAATGATCACAGTTCATCACATTTGCCAGTTCTCGAGTACAATGACGTGGATCATTGTGCATTAGTGCATTTAAACGATTCTCATCAAAACCCGAAGTTATTCCTGAACGTAGGGAGTATCATATCAAAACTACCCTCATTAGATGAAAAAAAAACATTGTGTTGCTAAGCTCTGTCTAACTGCGTTATTCCCATACACGTCACAAGTGTTTCTGTCTGGCCCCGCTGTCGTCACCCCTCTACTGAACTCAAACAGAAGACTACATCGGAAATGTTCCGATTTATCTACTTGGCACTCTGTTTTCTAGCGTCCACAGCTCCATTCACTATCTGCAAATAAGAAAATGACAATATGTAGACTCAACCAGCAACAGTGTAATACAAACAAACGATTACAACCAATAAATAAACCCATAGAAACCGGTAAAAGAAAATGCAAAACAAAAACACAACGAATTTACGCACCAACCTAATACTACACGAGTTCTTCTTGGTACAATTTTTTTTCTCCGTAGACTTGGCATACTGCAGTAAGGAAACAGACTGACAGCCTAGTATTGGTTGTACGAAGTGTGCTGTTGCAGAAGCAAAACAGAGAATGTGCTGTATCTCTCACGGCGAGGTGCTTGATAAGAAATAGCAAGACACAGGTATCCAAGAACAAGGGTTTATTAGGACCACAGTGGAGAGATTTAGTAACAAAGGAAAACTCTCGTCAATAAAAGAAAATACAAATTCATAGACCCTAATAGGCACACGTCTAGAACACACACAGTGAATATACGTAGTGGGACGTGGACACCAGGCCACTGAGAATCCCCGACGACGGAGGTTGAGTATCCGGCTAAACTGATATCGTTGAAAAGCTGTAGATCCCACTGTGGCGGCTTCCGACTGGGCTCTGAATGATGGGCCGCTAAGAGCCGGTGCATGAGTTGGCCCATAGATCCGGTGGAACGAACTACGTCGTTTAGGCTTGCGCGAAGCTACATAGGTGGAGGGCGGACGAATCGTGCTGATACCGTTGCGCGCACGTGACACAGCGGAGGAAATAGGTCCCTGGTACGGACCCCTCCGGTGCTGCTTGTTCTACTGTCATCCTTTTTGTGATCGACGCAGTGCGGGGAGCCAACGCCTTGCACATCTGCGAACACGTGACGCTTCAGTGTCTGAGAGGTTGCCGATATCTTAGGCGAACAGCGGGTACGTGCCGGAATGTAACACCTAAATGTGGATTGGTTACCAGACGAAATTTAACCAGTATGATTGTCTTTGTTGTAACCTTATTCGTTACGAAGAAATAAGAGGTGTGTGAGAAACGTAATGAGACTGACAATACTACGAGCGATTTGGCAACGCTGTGTTGTTCTACTTGAGCGGTGTTTTCATCCCTTCCCGCTGCTCCGTCCAAGTTTCAGCTCCGTACAAACGTCACGTACTTTTTGATAGCGTAATCAGTGATGTGTTTTGTTGTCTATTACGAAAATGGAACAGCGTAATTTGTGTTAAACTTGGGCAGTCTGCATTTGTGACCTACGAAAAGTTGCAAGAGGCCTTTGGGAACCGTTCCTTATTAAGAGCACAAGCTTTACGTCGGCACAAATCATTTTTGGAAGGCCGCTAAGGCGTTGAAGATGAACCTCGCTCAGGGAGACCTCCAGCTTCAAAAACCGGTGAAAGCGTCGAATGTGTGCGTTCTTCTCTGAAACGTGACCGACGTTTAACAGTAGACTTAACAGCAAGGTTGTATAACAGAGTCCCAAATAATATTTAATTATCAGTATTAACATCATTCACTTTAAATGTCGTAAAATGTAACTGGAAAAACCAATAAATAAAGATACAGCAATTTCATTTATTCGGTATTTAGCCTAGCGAGTGACTTCTGCTGGCTTGGTGTTTTATTGTTGTTACGTTAAAAGTAGAACCAGTTGCCTGTTTGCCCAACGAAAATTCAGTTCAATCTTTCAATTGTCAAAAGTAAATTGCTGGCCTCGTTCTAAGTTTTGCATTACATTACACTGAGTTTACTAATAGTAGTTTTTCACATAACAATATTTTAGTTACATTTATTTTACCAGTAATGTCATTTAACTTTACCTTCGAAATTAAGTATTTTAGAACAAGTAACTGCAAACTCAATATTTTTGGATTCATTTATTCTCTCGTGAACTGCTGTGCTGCGGAAAGCGTGACAATCTTCTGTTGCTACGCCAGTGATTATTTGCTTAAATTTCTTGGCCGTTACCTTTCTTAAGGTTCTGGAGATTAATGGCCAGAGCGGGCTGGCGACCGTTTAATTCTCCCCTTTTCAGCTAATTATTCTTTTCTTTTTTGTTATCAGTGATTTTTGCAGTAAATGTTATGTGGTGCTCTTTTTCCCCCCTGTGTGGTTCGTGAGCGATCGCACTATATTCCACCCATTTCAAAATTAACATCAATGTTTAGCTCAAGTTTAGAACAGTTTCTTCCTTCAGACGAGTCTTTTTTATACCTTCCTCCAACGAACCGGTGTTTTTTCCTTCGGTAATGATAGACTTACTCACAGTAAAATTTCTTTACGCACATACGATGACGGTCAGTTATATCGAAATGCTGTAGGCCCGTTAGAAACGGGGAGGTTACAAGCTGCAGAGAAGAACAACCAAAGAAATTTTTGCCTTGATGCTCTTGAGAGGACTTCCAGTGACCACGAATGCTTCAGTAGTGTGACCACACTTGATGAATACTGAATATTTGAGCGCGATCGTGAGACCAAGAGGGCAAAGGGGAGGGGGGGGGGGGGGGTGGAACACTGACATATCTCCTTTCCCGAAAAAAGATCGAGTGTGCAAATCAAAAATGAGACAGCGTTGGTTTGCTTTTTGTGCAGTAGGGCTTTCGTGCATAAAGAATATGTTCCTGCGGGACCAATTACCTTGCACGTTTTTTAACAAAGATGGTCATGAAAGACTCAGGAAAAGGGTGAATCGAGTGAGACCGGACATTGCAGACAAGTGAATGGTGCACCATGACAACGCCCCATGTCACTCGTCCACACTCATCACCGAATTTTTCCTCAAAATACATTCCTGTTGTTCCACAGTCCCTCTCCCTCCCTATTCATCTGACATGATTCCTTGTGACTTTTTTGTTTTGCCGAAATTGAAAAATTTCTTAAAGGTACATCATTTTTGGACTCTGGAGAACATACAAAAGGATGTGTCCGACATGTTCGGGGCCCTACCAGTTGAAGCCTTTCAGCGCTGCTACGAAGTCTGGAAACAACGACTCCGTCGTTGTCTAGCTGCCAAATGGAACTACTTTGAAAGGAAGAGTATTATTGTTTGAGAGAACATGGGAACTCTGGTAAATAAACAGTCACACTCATTACATTTTTCACATACCTCGTAAACAACAGTACGGTCTTTCTCTAAATAGCACTCTACACTTTTTATCCGGTAATGCCCTTCCCCCCTTAAAAAGACCTATTGAAAAAAGTATTACAGTAGTCCCTTGACGCAAACATGACGTTATTAAATGAATAATGTAGATATAACTCTGATTCCACTGTTATAACGCACAGAGCAAGTTCCGAGGGTAAAGTGACTCGTCCGCTAGCTGAAATTAACGATAAGTGAATGGAAACACGAAGAAAAGGCACACTTCTCGTTCAGCCAAATGTCTTAAGTTGGAGGTTTGCTTAAAGCACATTACAAAACAACGAAAAAGGGGGGAAGACTAGGGTTTAACATGCAGTGTACTTCGATGTTGTCAGAGATGGAGCACAGGCTCGGATTGTTTCAGGGACGGGAAGGCAATCGGCCGTGCCCATTCAATGGAAATACCTCAGGTAACTCAGCATTCGCCTGGAGTGAGTTTAAAGAAATCACGGAATAACTAAATGTAGCTTGAGGGACTGGGATGTGAACCGTCGTCCTTCTGAATGCGAGTCCGGTGTGCTGACCATTTCGCAACCTCAGATGGTTACTGCAACGAAGAGGGCGCAGAAATGCTACTGATCTATGGATAATTTAACTTAACGGAACAATAACTGCAACAATGTTTTCATGTTTACAATAAACATAATTGTAGCAGAGTACTGTAGTAATTTTAAAAGATATGTTGTGTACAGTAATGTCCTCCTTGTTTGCTATTCTTTGTAGCCACTTTCACGCATTTTCCTTCGGTTTACAGTTGTTTATTGTAAACACATAAAATGGGCGAGGTACGTTACCCTGGACGTCAACACTGTCCTCCGGTACTGCGCAGTCATGTACGTCTTACGATTCCAGTACCCTCATGTTGATGTAGATGGTACAATGGGATGAATTTAGCAACAGGTCTGCAAGACAGGAAGTCAATTACAAAATAAAAATGTACAGTACTAACTTGAGATGATCCAGTATTGTTCAGAACTTCGTAACGAACAAAATTACAAGAAAGGCAGACCTGTTGGCGAATGGCCAATGTTATCTAAACGGCGTTTGCTTCGTTCAATGCATATTTTGTTTCTAGACAAAAAGGTATTTGTATTGGCCAAAATAAATGGGACAATCGGTATATTTCTGCCTCAGCCGACACAAACGCCAACATCAGCACTTTCGACTAATTACGAAGTCATCATCCAATGATTTACGAACTTGCAGCATGCTAGAGCAACTTGAGTCGCCAACTTCTGTTAATCAATAGAACGAAACACCGGTCCAAGTTGCGAATATTTTATTTTCTATTCCATGACTAGTTTCGGAACGAGACCCATTTTCAGATCAACACAACAAAGTAGAAAATGGCATACAGTTATCTGTATGGTCTCTAACATAATTTACACATTATTAGATACCTTGAGAAATTCCATTTTCAACTTCATTTTGATTTGAAAATGGATCTCGGCCTGCAACCAGTTATCCAATGAAAAATAAAATATTTGCTACATGGACTGGTTTTTCGTTCTGTTTATCAAATGATTTGTTTCAAGAAAGAGAAATCAGCATGATAATAAACTACGGAACTAAATTACAAATCACACTAACTTCTACGCACAACTCATCGTTCAAATCGTTCAAATGGTTCTGAGCACTATGGGACTTAACATCTGAGGTCATTAGTCCCCTAGACTTAGAACTACTTAAACCTAACTAACCTAAGGACATCACACACACATCCATACCCGAGGCAGGATTCGAACCTGCGATCGTAGCAGCAGCGTGGTTCCGGACCAAAGCGCCTAGAACCGCTCGGTCACAAAGGCCGGCCAACTTAACGTTACACAGTAACTAGACTAACCTCAGAATCAAAGAAGAGCGCAATTATTCCAGTTCCAAAACAGGCCGGTACTGACAGGTGTGTATATTACCGATCATCATAGTAATGGTAGCAAAATACTGAGACGAATTATTGACGGAATAGTGCTAAAACTAGTATTGGCCGGTAGAGGGTGAGTTTTAAGTTCTGGAGAAATGTGGGAACAGGAGAGGTAATATTGACCCTTCGATTCAACATGAAACAGGGCCGGCCATGGCGTGCCAAACTCAGGCGTGCAGGGTTTTCGGTCTGCGGACAGATCAAGGCTCCACCTTGCTCGTTCCCTCCCTGAAGCATCCGGATCTGGACCACGTTTCACTTAGTACTGCGGAGTGGAATCTTTCTGTCTGCACAACTCTCTTCATTTTGGCAGAGTTGTGGTGTCAGCGATGTTGACGCTTCGCTTTTTATTCGTAATATAAAGGTTTTTCACAAGCCCAGTGGCTCTTTGCACAGAAACACACAGTCTAGCAATGTACAGTCACGAGCCTTTAAATGAATAGAAATGACAGAAGAGAGGGACGAGAGTTCTCGACACATACTATGCAGTCGCTTAAGCGATGGATATTCAATATTTGCCGTCAAACTACATTACAATGGCAAACAGAAAGAATTTAAAGATTTAGTTGACGCTGAAAGAAAAATAAAATTACAACGGTCGACAGACGATATCCTGGTCGTCAAGAAGCACTATCGACTAAATTTGCAGGCATGGAGCGCGCAAGGAAATTGGTGGTGTGTCACCATTGCCTCGGTTGCCTGGTCTCATTACTTCTGTAACATCCCTTGGCCTGTGCTGGTCGGTGGAAGTTGAGGAGCGATTGGTTCTACGACATTCTTATTGTTATTGGTCTGAAGTTAATATATATCGCGAGTTGGTGCATTTGGCCTGAGGGGGCGAGATAGTTATTCTTTGACTTCGCGTTTCTCCATGGCAAGCGAAGAAAAGTAAGAAAATCGGAATGTGACGGGACTTTGTTACGAGACACGATAACTAGAGGACGTGTACGAAGCGTGTGAGATGAAACATTCATTGTTAGCCACCGTACTGAATAATTTCGGTTTTTTCAGATTCACAAGCGATATGTAATGTTAATGTGGAGTTTGCATTTCAAAGGTAATTGCGAGTATTTAATTTTGATGGAAGGATTCTGTGATGAACTATTATGTACTACAAGCTTATATAGGACTTCGAACATTTGATGATCGATGTTTGTTGTAGAACCTGCATCAATAAGACGGTCAAAACCATAGAGAAAGTTTCCTCTGCTAAAGAGAACTCATTTCACTCGCAGACAATCATCGAATGAGCAAATGTGAATGGCAGTGTTCCAATTCGAGAAGATCCTATAGAAATTTTCTTCCTCTTACATTTAAGGAATTTTACAGGCCACCGTTGGAGCCGGCAACTGCTTCTGCACCACGAGAATAACATGTCTACGTGTATGAAACTACGTACGCTACGGGAGTAGTCGACGCCGCTCTAGAAAATGATATTGCCTTTCACAGGCACACCAACAGAGACACTGCACACACTAGTTCAATAACAACGAGTTTAATATTATCAGCTTGAGAAACATTAATTCTTGGTTTGAGTAGTAAACAATATTATATTTCTTGTAATTGTTGTCAGATTTATAGTCATAATTATCATTACATATCCTCCAATTGATGTTTTGCATTTGAAAATGAAGACGTCGTACATTGAAACCGGTAATGTAAACCCTTCTTTCACAGAAAAAATCTTTATGTATGGTAACTATGGCTTCGCTGTTAAAATAAACATTTAAGTTATATTATGGTCACACTCCTTACGACAGTTATGTCGGAATATAGAAATTGGTGGTACTAAGAGCAAAATTTCTGAAGTCGCCGGATTATACCACTGTCAGTTTCAACAGTTTTCGATGAAAGTGAATGAAGAGTGTAGAGACTTTTTATACTGCTGCAAAGAAAGTTTATTAACTCAAGGGGTAAGCCCAGAAAGATTTAAGCCCAGAAAGATTTTTCGATTTTAAACTCGCTATTCTGCAACTTACGAAGGAAAAGACACTGTTTACCCCACACTTGCTCGCCCTATTCTGGAATATTCCTGTGCGGTGTGGGATCCGCATCAGGTAGTATTGACGGGTGACTCTGAAAAAGTTCAAAGAAGGGTGGCTCGTTTTGTATTATCGTGAAATAGGGGAGATAGTGCTACAGACATGATACGTGAATTGGAGTAGCAATCATTAAAACAAAGGCGTTTTTCGTTGCGCCGGGATCTTCTCATGAAATTTCAGTCACCAGTTTTCTCCTACGATTGCGAATGCATTCTGTTGGCTTGCACGTGCATAGGGAGGAATGATCATCACCATAAAATAATATAAATCAGCGCTCGCACAGTAAAATTTAGGTGCGCGTTTTTCCCGCGTGCCGTTCGAAAGTGGAACGGTAGAGAGACAGCTTGAAGGAGGTTCATTGAACCCTGTGCCAGGCACTTAAGTGTGAATAGCGAAATAATCACGTAGATATAGAGCAAAACGAGTACACAACGCAAATTATAACATCTGGAATGGATTGCTGCCTTGCCGCGCAGGATTAGCCTAGCGGTCTTAGGCACTGCAGTCATGGACTGTGCGGCTGATCCCGGCGGAGGTTCGAGTCCTCCCTCGGGCATGGGTGTGTGTTTGTCTTTAGGTTAATTTAGGTTAAGTAGTGTATAAGCATAAGGACTGATGACTTTAGCAGTTAAGTCCCATAAGATTTCACACACATTTGAACATTTGATTGCTTCCTTCGCATTTTAAGTGAACTTGACTGCACAATGTCCACAGTAAGACACTGCAAGGTGAGAAACAACTTCTTACAGGTCATAAGGCAACACATTTAAAGAGGAAATCTTCTTGTCTAACGGACACATTCTGGGTAAGACAGTCCAGTTTCCTAAGCACACTAGCGTTATAGAAAACGCGAGGTTTGATGGATTCATTGCGTCCTTGAAAGAGTTACAAGGATAGTTTCCTAAAAGTTTCAAAGACACTGCCAATGTAGCATTTGTTTCGGAGCTATTTTCGAGACCGTTTGCCGTTCCGGCTGAAAGCGCCCTGTGTATGTGCAGATGTAATTGACTGTGCTGCAAGGTAATTACCGTTTCAAAGTCAAATCCTTTTAACGTTAAATCTCTCCAGTATGTCTAAATTACCGTCCCCACGTAGTTTCCACGCCCCCACAATTTGATTGCAAATTTCCTACAAAATGTCAACCAGCACGTGGTTTTTTTTTCAATTAAGAAGCTAAGTAATTCACGAACACGTGGTGAACTGAGTGCAAAAATCTGTGAAATTGTTTGCGTCTGTTCTTTTACCGACAGTTTTTACCAGATGAAAATTACACGTTCAGGGTGCCAGAAATAATTAATAATGAAAAACTGTTTTTTTATCTATGTTGTTGAGACAAGTGAAACATAAAAGCAAGTAATATGGAGAGCGACTGCATTGCCATTTAAATGCGGTGAGCTCGCCGTCACCACTCTTCCCTCTCCTCACGCTCAGACAGCGTGTCACGGTGATGGCAGAAGGCTGAGTGCTATGGCACTCGTAGCAAGGTACGGTGCGCAGACTGAATACCCTGCCTCCCTGTCTTAGGAAATACGTTAAATAAAGGGTGTCCTGCCTTTACACCATTTCTTCACTCAGAGATTGATTTTGACAATGGTGACTAGATAGCAGAGGTGAAATACAGATATTCAATCAGAAGTTGTAAAACACCAATATGCATTCATCACAGTCGAAGGAAATGAAAGGGGAGCAGCAGTTAGGAAGTGAGTGAGACACAGTTGGGGCGTATCACCGATGTTACTCAACTTAAGCAGTCAACAAACATTCAAGTAAACCAAGCAGAAATCTGCCAGGTGATTTTAAACTCAGGTTGAAGGAATTAAAACCTTGAGGTTTAGTGTGACATCGTAAATGTCTGAGACGGCAAACGACTTGTAAGAGCAGTGAAGAGTGGATAGCGTCTAGAAAAGAGATTAAAAGGTGAACACCAACCAAAGTAGACTAAGGGTAACGGAATTCAGTCGATTTAAATTAGGCGATGCTCAGAGAAAAAGATTGGGAAACGAGACAATAAAAATAGTGGATAAGTTTTGCTAGTTAGAAAGCAAAATAACATAACGACGGAAGCAGAGCCAGGCAACAGCAACAAAAGCATTTCTTAAAAAGAGCAATTTGTTAACATCTAATACAAAGTTAAGCGTTGCGAAATCATTTATGATGACATAGAAGTGAAATGTGGTGGATAAGTACTTTAAAGAAAAAAGAGAGCAGACTATTTTCAAACATGGTGCTGCAGAAGAGTGCTGAAGACCAGATGGGTACATCGAATAAGTAGTGAATGGAATTGGCGAACCAGAAATTTTTGTTTGAGTGTCACTAAAATAAGGGAATGGATGGTTGGACAAATGCTGAGGTATGAAGGAATAGTCAATTTGGTAATGGAGCGAAATATTTGTGGTATAAACTGCAGAGGGTATGAACACAGTGAGAGGGTTCGGATGAGCTTAGGTTCTAGTCGATACGTAGAGATCAAGAGGCTTGCGCGGAATGGACTACCATGATGATCAGCTTCTAGCCACTCCTCGGTACGCACATCTCAACAGTAACAACATCTACATGCAAACAGATGCATGTATGCATCCTCTTTGGTTTGAAGCTGACACAGTACTTACAGTACAACATCTTTGGCTTCCCTCTGACAACCATTCCTCCATCCTTGTTACCCTCCCTGTTTACCTTTCCCTGTTGCTTCATAACATGGGTTGTGACTAACTGAATCCACTTTCCCTTCTTCCCCTTTATCTCCTCTCTCCTCCCTGATGAAGGAACAAAGTTCCGAAAGCTATGAATGTAAATTTTACGTTCTGTTTTGCGCATGTATCAGATGCACTGAGCTGAGGTAAGTAATTGCCATCTCCTCCATAGTTTTTGTTACACATCTTCAGATACGTGTACAGACGCCTACATTTCTCGTTAAGAAGTAAATCGCAATTACAAGATTAAATATATTCACAACGTAAAACTGTCAGAGAAAGCTTTATAAAAGTGAATACTAGTTTAAAGTTAATTTGTGGTGTAGATAAGCTAGACTCACACTAGAAGCTAAATAGTAATGTTGTAGGTAAGGTAGACGTGTACTAGAAGCAAAATAGTAATTGTGTAGATAAACCAGACAAGTACTAGAAACATACGACGGCTGGCTGCAGGCACCATCCGCGAGAAGCAAACTACAGCAGTAGCTGGGAAGCGCATTTCGCCCCCCACTGGTGAACTCGGTTTAAGTTTGCAACGCTTTCATGACAGAGCAGGGAACTATCCGAATGGGACGAAAATCGGTAAATGTGATGTACATCTACAGACGAATAAATGGTTACAATTTCATAAAAAAATAGTGGTTCATTGAGGAGGAAGAGGTAGACATACTGAACAAGTTGGTCCACCTCTTTCCTTTGCGCAAACAATTATTCCGCTTGGTACTAATAGTGTGGTTGGTGTCCTCTTGAGCAATATTGTGCCAAATTCGGTCCAATTGGTATGTTTTATTCGGTATCACGCCTTCTTGACGGATGCTATTTCACGTCTAATACTCTAACATTACCGCATGATGCCCTATCCGAGCGAAATGCGTTGTTTTTAAATTAATAGAGAATATTATGTAACCTACATCTGTTTTTTTAAATAGATCCAACATTTCTCAGTTGGGGACACTCGCGAGCAGGCGGGATTTGTGTAAGCCCATTATGGTTCGCCATGAAGGGCAACAAAAGCGGGAATGAAACCGCCGAGCGGCTGTGATTTTAGGGGTTCTGAAGATGAAAATCAAATGGGTCTACCAACGAAAAGAAATAACACTTCAGACCATCGCTCCTGTATGACGGGTGGTAGACAGGTTAGCGTCCTACCACTGTCAAGGGCGTCTTCGGCCTGGAATCTCAATGACAGGTTCGAATTGGTGACCAGCGAAGACGTGTCTGGAGACGCCATGGACAACGGTGGGGTAGCAACCAGAGCTCGACATACCGCACAACAGCAAAGAGCGATGGTCAGGAGAGTCATTTCTTTTTACAGCAAGACCTCTTCGGTTGTCGTCCAAGACACGGAATTACATCGAAGATATTCTGCGCATCGTTTTGTTTCTGTTCATGGCAAGCCATCCTGGGCTCACATTTCAGCAAGATACATTCTGCCCACACTGTACGAGAGTTACTTCTGCTTGTTTTCGTAGTTTTCAAACCCTACCTTGGCCAGAAAGATCGTCAGATCTCTTGCCAATTAAGAAAGTTCGGAGCATTATGGGCGGGACACTACAAGCAATTGGACGGAATTTGGAACGTCAAACCTCAAGAGGACATCCAACAATTCTGTTTGTCAGTGCCAAGTGGAATAACTGGTAGCATAATGGTCAGAGGTGGTCCAACACGTTATCAAGTTTCTCAAATTGTGAAGCTCTTTCTTTTGAATAAAACATCCAATTCTTCTTAACCCTTACCGATAGTCGTACGGTCCCTAAGACCGCGCTACCTTTCACACACCTGTTACTAGGAACGCTAGTGACCTTGAAGAGCTGGGCAGTCCAGTAGCTTCCTTATTCTCAGTCTGCTGCTGGTTGCCATGGCAGTTATTGTTCCAATTGCTGTGTTTGCTTTTGTTTCGTTGGAACGATGTCCATGGGACCGCACCACTGTGTTAGTGTAAGTCAGTGACTGACTGAACATTTTTCCTTTTCGTTGAAGTTGTTTTGTTCTTTGCATCTGTCGGTGACAATAACTCTGGAATTATGTCAGGTAACCGTGGTCCTTCGTTTGGGAGAACAGACGATCCAAATTTTGAAGAAAAACTTTCAATAATTATTGATGAAGTGGGTAGCGACATATCCGATTGTGACTATTCTGATGTGGAGGATGGTGATTGTATACATAGTGAACATGATTCGGAATCCAGTGTGTCTGGCGGGAGTTAAAGTGACGAGGAATGGTCTGAAGGAGAATCAGATAGCGATGGAGATGAGGAACGTGCTACGAAATACTTCTATGGCAGAAATAAGTTCAAGTGGTCGGCAGTAGAACCAAACAGGCATGTCAGACTTCCAGCTCATAATATATTGAAGATACCAGCACATAGACAGGAACTCAGAAGACAATCACATATCTATCCACTGACTGCTTGGAGCTATATTTTCAGAGATGATATGCTGAACGAAATATTCACATGGACAAATGAGAAACTTGAAAAAATTAGTGGAAAATGCACGAATACGGAGGCAACAGAAGTCAGAGTTTGCACAATGTCTGAAATGAAGAGTTTCATCGGCGATCTTGTGAACACTGCAGTATTCAAATCGAATAACGAAGACATACGTTCTCTCTTTTGTTCTGATGGGACTGGCCGTGTTATTTTCTGTATCACTATGTCATTAGCAAGATTTGCTGTAATTCTCAACTGCCTAAGATTTGACAACCCTGATGACAGTGAGTTACGTAAGGTTTCTGATCCAGCAGCTGCTATAGCAAACATTCTACATAAATTCAACGAAAATTCGCAGTGATCGTATATTATTGGGGCTAATGCTACAGTTCATAAAATGCTAATAGGTTTCAGAGGACGCTGTAAATTCAAAATGTATATTCCATCTAAACCGGCGAAGTACGGCCTGAAGCTTCAATGCCTCGCCGACTCCAGGTCTAACTACATCTTCAACACCTATCTCTACTGTGGGAAAGGTACTGATGAAGCAGGACTTCCCCCAGACGAGAAGAAATACGCCGTTCGCACTGAGTGTGTCCTCAGATTGTGCAAGCCAATAGCACATATTAACAGTAATGTTACTGCTGATAACTGGTATGTGTCAATCGAGCTTGCAGACGTGCTACGGAAGATTGGTTTGACCACAGTGTGAACAATGCGGAAGAACCGAAAGGAAATTTCGGCATCTATATTGCCATAACGTAGATGTGAAGTTGGAACAATGCTGTATGGATTTACCAAACACATCACGCTCATTTCACTTTTTCCTCAGTAAAGAAGAGCAGTAATTCTTATATCAACAGTGCATCACTCCATAGAAGATGACGTGGAAAGTAAAAAACCTGTAATAATACCTCACTATAATAACACAAAGGGTGGTGATGATACCGTAGACGAAAAGTATGCCAAATATTATTCAAGTTGCCGCACACAACGCTGGACCATGGCTGTGTTTTTCCGTATTCTTGACATGAGTTTTGTCAATGCATATGTTTTTCATCAGTTTTTCAAGGAAAGAACTGTGCTTACCAGGATGAACTTCATGAAAGCCCTTGCGAAAGAACTGCTCGTACCTTCACTGCGCGAAAGGACAATGAATAAACACTTCCCACGAGAATTGAAATTTTCTATCGGCCGAGTTCTAGGAACTGAAGTACATCTCCATGAAGAGCTGGAAAAAGAGGAGAAACTACCCAGTAATGGAAGGAAGACATGTGGCATTTTTCCACCAAAAAAGAAGAGGAAGACACATTATTTGTGTCGCAAGTGCGAAGTCCAGATTTGTAAGGTGTGTCCGCAGTGCGTGTAAGGTGGTGCGAAATGTAGCCACTTGGATTGGTGCAGATTTTCTCTGTTTAATTCGCTGTCAGGAATACTTGTTCAATTTAACACTGTTGGTACTCGATCAACATTAACCTCCAACAACCAAGTTTCAAGTAACGAACTAGACTTAGATATTTCGATATTTGTCCATCACTGTAAATTTCAATGAGAAGTTAGAGTGCAATATGAATAGGTCTTTCTCACAGCACCGAAACAATATTTCGTGCATATGTATAACTGAAGACTAAATATGTACTACTAAATTCAAAAAGTTGCGCTAGATTGGTGATTTTTGCGTATTTTTCCCGCCTTCTGAATGCAGTCCACAGGACCGCACGACTGTAGTTGGGTAAGTACTCACGATTGTGATTAAGGGTTACAGTGTACTCATTTGTTTCGCTGTACACGTACACATGTTCTATCACATCTACCGATTACCGTTCCACTTAGATAATTCGTTCGTGGAACGTCCTTCTTTTGTCTTCGAGAACATTATAGGTATATAAAAATGAAACTTGAAGACATACTTTCCACCTGAGGAAAAAGTGTGTTGTAGCCTGGAATAATAACTGGGAGACTAGAGAAGAAACTGTATGAACCTGCCAGTCTGTTAACTGAGAGAAGAAAATGAGATAGCATTTGGCAACCTCGCCCTGGGTACATTCAGACGGTGCCTCTCCACATCCACTTGCCCCGGACGTTTACTGCAGGACCCTATTACAAATGTCAGGAACGGCAGCTGCTCACATAAACCCCTATTACACGGTTCCATTTCCTCCCCGGACTTAACATGAAGAGACGTGACGGGGTTCTGTGTCGAGGACCGACAAAGGACGCCGGCATGGCTGGACTAACTTAATGGCAGTCGTCTGGTCGCAGTAATGAATTCTCGATCCCCCGTCGAGGACCACTCTGGCGGCACTTCATTGGTGAGAGCCACATTCTCTCACCCTCCCCCCCGCTCCAACTCCCCCCGCCCAATAAAACATGCTGTCGAGCTCACGCTGCCGCTGGTCCGAGTAATAAGCGTTTCTCGCCACTAACAGAATTCGCGTCGCCGTTCCATTCACTTACGTCCGCACAGTTTAATTCGGTGGCGTCACAGTGGCTGTCAAGATTGCCAGTGCAGCGTCAAGACCACGTGTCAAACGCGGATTCATCTGTTGCAGACTGCAAAGTTATCGACTACTCTTACGTGTGATGAGTTCCCACACAACAAGAGAAGCTTACAGAATTATTTCACGAAGTTTTCGGATCACGTAGTATGTTTGTCCGTAACTGAAGAGCGTTTAGGACAACTACTGAATGAAAGAGAGGGCCTACAGGACACACATACAGAGAGATTCAGCTGCCTCTACTGCTGAATTTTATGCAGCCTGCATAGTCTTCAAAGACCACCAGAAAAAGTTTTGTATTCTCGCGTTCGCTACACAGTAAAAAAGAAAGAAGGAACAGGACTTTTTTGTACGAAATTTATTGTAGTTAGAGTTTGCACTGGGATACGTTTTCGGTCTGGCCATGATTTTAGAGTTATTCAAGAAACACGCGTTTCAAGGTCACCTTCATACAGTTTTCTCGAATAATTCGAAAATTGCAACCTCTAGCAAAAACGCATCCTACTACAAAACTTAATCACATTATAGTTCCTGTTCATTTTTTCGGTAGGACTAATTGTTCGCACGCAGTGAGCGAGAGAATATGAAAATCTTCGGTATGGTATTTAAAGGCTTTGTGGGTTGTATAAAACGAACTGGTAGGGGCAGCTGATTCATCCTTCATAATTCGAGGTATACTAATGATACATAAAATTTTAATAACATTACTAATGGGTAACTAGGTTAAACCTGTGGGTTGTAAATTGAATCTATAGATGAACTATGGTGAATGCTGTCTATCTAATATTACTGATTACTCCACATCGAAAATCTAACGTTTTAATCTGTCAAGGTCAAATGGAAAATCTTGCAATATTACATAACCGGTGATGAATTTTAACTCATGTCTGTTTGTAGACTGACTTGACAAGGATTAGAACAAATAATAGTGGTTTCAACGCTAAGTATCAGAAGTATATAAGGAATTTTACTGTCGACGACGAATGGTGAGATTTGGTTAAGTAGTTTGGAACTGCTGAATTTGGTGTCTCTACTCGTATTACATATCGACATGGAACACCGCTTTGTGCGGGAGTGAAATGTGGGTCGTGCCGAATTCCGAACAGAGTAAACGGATAATATTCCAGCACTATATAGAAATGAGCACACACTGAAGAGAACATTAATAGGACATGTGAAAACCACATCCAGGAGCATTCGCACTGCAGTTCACAAAAGAGGAAAAATTATAGTAGGCAGTGGTTACACTTTAGAAAGCAGTACTAATAACGGTAGTATTGACTGTAATAGAAATTGTGATTGCTACTGTCTCAGGCTGGTAATCGCTTGATTGAGCAAGACATTGAGATAATCCAATATTGCAGGTCCGATGAAGTCCTGTTGAATGGTGTTTGCCGGAGCTTTTGTCAGTCTAGTTACAAAATGTCACGAACTGGTTATTACGGTGATCGCTTTTGCTGTGTAGAATCGTACTGATAATTTTGACACAGGGAAAGATGAAATGAAAAGATATTCAGGGTCTTTTAGGTGACGATCAGTTAGGTTTTACAAAAGACGAGGTCACCGCAGAGACAGTTATGACGTCTACTTGATAATGGAAGCAGGACTTAAGAAAAATCAAAACTTCTTCACAGCATTTGTCGATATATTAAAAACAATTGTAAGGTATAGGGAAACTCGTTGAGAAAGGAGCAGTGAGAATGGAAGACCAAGAATGAAGTGCTAGGTTTTAAAAGCGTGAAGAGCAGGCTTTCTCTCGTGGTGTTCAACCTGTACATCGAGGAAACAATTAGTGAAGAAAACAAAGGTACACGATTGTGACTAAGATTTCAATAAGTAATTCAACACTTTTTCTTAAAGAAAGAAAAAAAAGCAGGTTGGTTTTATCCAGGGATCTAATATACCATATTATTCCCCAGCCTTTTGGCTACAAAACAATATACTTTAACCCAATCTCCGTTCAGTGTAACAGCCTAACGCCACTTTACTAGCATGGCCTGTATGCCCGCCTGATGTCACTGTATTAGTAGAAGTTGGAGTCAACGTCTTGCCACATCAGTCACCGCCTCATCAACCACGTTCTACTTCCTTCATTGGGCCAAACAGACAAATCGAGAGTTTCCAGATCCGGGCTGTAGGGTGGATGAGGAAGAACTGTCCAATGAAGTTCCTTTGAGCTTCGCTCGGTTGCGCGGACTTTTGTGAAGCCTTGCATTGCCATATAGAAGGAGGAGTTCGTTTGCGTTTTTGCGGCGACGAACATGCTGAAGTCGTTTGTTCTGTTTCCTGAGGGTAGCACAGTACACTTGATCTTTGCACCGTGTGGGAGGAGATCAAACAGAATAGCTCCTCCGGAATCCCAGGAGACCGTCTCCATGAATTTATTGTGCCATCATCCGGCTTTGAACTTTTTCTCTGGTTGACAGGTGGTGTGGCGCCACTCCATGGAAGCCGTCTCGTTGCCTGTTCGAAGTGATGAACCCGTGTTTCATCGCCTGTGACGATGTTCGACAAAATATTGTCATGATCAACCTCGTAATGCGCAATCAGTTCCGCACAGATGGTATTTCGGTGCTCTTTATGGTCTTCTCTTAGGCGGTGAGGAACCCAGCAGGCAGACAGTTTTGAGTATCCCACATAATGGACAAGTGTATTAGTACTACCAATAGAGACGTCCATTTGAGCAGCGAGGTGTTTGATTGTGGTCCACCGATCACCTCGAATGGGAGTGTCTGCACGTTCCAACAATGGAGGGGAGACAGCTGTTTGCAGCCGGCAGGCACGAGGGAGATCGAACTGCTTTGGCAGATTCTGATGCGGAAACGATAGACTCCTCTCCCTACGACTCACCGTGCTTTTGCTCACTGCTAGATCTCCGTAGATATGCTTCAAGTGCCTGCGGATACCTGTGATGCTCTGGTCTTACACGAAAAGAAACTCTAACAGTTCTCTGCTTGAACACACCTCCGCTACAGACTCAATTTTCGAGGTAATAGCTCCACGATCTATCGGAATTTCTTGAAACTACAGAGGCTGAAACAGATATATTCCACAATGTCCACCAACACATTCCGCATTTCTTCAAAGGAAACTGGCCGGTAAAAAACTATTGAATTACTTACTGAACACCCCTAGTAGAAAATTTGCTGATAACAACGGTGTCCTCAGTCAAAGCCAAGAGGTCCTACAGGGCATAGTGAATAGAATGCATATACTTAGCATAGATTGAGAGTAAACCGATGAAAGACGAAAGTTATGAGGAACAACGGAGATGAGATTAGAGGTAATATCAAAATTGATGGAAATTTGATACGTTGGAAGCAAAAGGACGTATCACGAAAAAGGCACATGAAAAGGAGTCTGTCTCTGGCGAAGAGGCTGTTCTGGGCCAAAGGAAGTCTATTAATATTAGATACTGGCCTTATTTCAAAGAAGAGTTTTCTGAAAATGTGTTTCCGGAGCACAACTTTGTATGGATGTGAACGGTACTCTGGGAAAACCGAAACAGAAGATAATCGAAACCTTTCAGATATTGTGCTGTTGAAGGATTCATAATAAATATGAGTTTCTCCACGCAGTCGGCGAGAATAGAAATAGCTGTGTGGGACACGCTGACAAGAACAAGGGACAAGATGTTTCGATGTGTATTAAAACAACAAGGAATAGCGCCCATGGTACTGGGAGAGCTTAGAAGATAAAAACAGTAGGGGGAGACAGACGTGCAGCAAATAACTGAGCTCGTTTCGTCTAAGTGATCTTCAGAGATGAAAAGGTTGGTATTGAAGTGGAAACGATGTAAGCGGCATCACACATGAGATATGACTGATGACCCACAGAAAAATTAGAGTACTGGCACACAGCATACCTCACTAAGATAGTACGAAGGCGGGTGCTATGGTTCAAGTCCTCATTTGACGGGCGAATCAACATGAATAGAGTTGGATGGCGATCAGGTTTGGAAATTAATCTAGCAAAGGATGCACAGTTTTGTGACCAGGCACTTTAGTGAACAGCCTCCACTCCCCGTGACGGTCAGCTGACTCTATCTCCATGCCGATCTAAAGTTAATGGTGAGACGGTAATTCGCCATAGATTAGACGCTATTGTTAAGCTTGCGAGTAACTTCTGATTGATGGGAATATGGTCCCAGCAAGATTTTCGTCGACGGAATGTGCTCCAAGAAATGCGGTGTTTGTGTTGAAATGTAGAAGCAACAGAAATAAAACCGACATTTTATTAAAAGCGCTCCTATTCTTGGACATAAAGCATCCCCTAATTTGTATGATTATTAGACCCGGTTTCGCAGCGTACAAACGACGGAGTGGTAGATATCAGACAACCTATCGCGGTATAGAAAAGCAACTGCAATTGCTTAATAGTGAAAAGGCATCATGACCAAATGAGATACCTATAGAAATCTACTGACATGATGCGAAAGAATCTGTTCCCCATTTAGCAGTAGTTTATCGTGCTCGCTGAAGCAACGAAGAATACCTAGCGACTGGAAAAATGTGCAAGTCATTCCCGTTTCCAAGAAGGATCGTAGGGGAGATGGACATAATTGAAGGCCTATATCTTAGCGTCAATCTCTTGTAGTAGTGTGGAACATGTTTTATACTCAATAAGTATGGCTTACTGGAGAATGAGTTACGCAAACGGAGATCTGCGAAACTCGTCTCTCTGTGTCTCTCAATAAAATCCATAGCACTGTAGGCAACGACGCTCAGACTGATGCCACGCTCCTTCACTTCAGGAAGACATTTCGCACAGCTCCGCACAGCCGTTTAATGAAAATAAATACATTACCGCGTATCGGACAAGATTAGCGACTGGATTCGAGACGTCCTTGAAGCACGCCAAGAAAGTATGGTAGGACCGTTGCTGTTTACAATGTATATAAATGATCTAATAGAAAGTTTCGGAAGTCCTTTAAGACAGTTCGCTGATGATGCGATTGTCTATAAGAAAGTCGCATCGCCAGAAAACAGTATCAGTTTCCAAAATGACATAAAAAGAATTTACGAATGGTGCAGGCTGTGGCTGTTAACCAAGAACGCAAATAAACATAGCATATGAAGTATTCATAGGAAAAGAAGTCCACTACTGTACGACTACACTACTGATGTCAATTTTCTGGAAGCAGCATATACCGGAAAATATCTACCCAGAGCGACCTTAAGTGAAATGATCACACAAAGTAAATAGTAGCTAAAGCAGGTACCAGGCTAAGATTCACAAGAAGATTCCTGAGGAAAGGCAATTCATCCACGAAAGACGTGGCCTACAATGCGCCTGTTCAGCCGATTCTTGAGTGCTGATCATCAGTCTGGGACCCACGCCGGGTAGGACTGGTGGAAGAGATAGAGGAGGTCTGACGATAAGCAGCGCGTTTCGGCACGGAATCGTTTAGCCGGCGAGAGACTGTAACAGAGATGGTACAACGAACTGCAGCATCAGATACTACAAGAGAGGTATGGTGCACCTGAGAGAGGTATACTAGCGACACTTGGAGCGTGGCAGACGTGTTCACTCGTCAAATTTAGAGAGTAATTCCTGGGACGAGTCGGACTGTATATTACTTCCTCTCATGTGTCTCGCGAAAAATGCTCTAGGAGAAAGTTCTACATACTAGAGACATTATAGTGGCATACCGACCATGATTCTTCCCAAGCGCCACTCGCGAGTGGAACAGAATAGGAGACACAAGTTAGTGGTACCAGAACTACGCTCTGCCAAGCATCGTCAATTTGTTATCTAAACGGTGTCAATTCATCACCATTTAGCTTTCCACAAGATAAGTCATGTTATTATATTTGCTAAGGAATGGTCTATTTTGCATAGTTCCGGCCGCTATGGTCGAGCGGTTCTTGACGCTACAATCCGGATTCACGCCGCTTCTACGGTCGCAGGTTCGAATGGTGCCTCGGGCATGGATGTATGTAATGTCCTTAGGTTGGTTAGGTTTAAGTAGTTCCAAATCTAGGGGACTCATGACCTCAAATGTTAAGTCCCAAAGTGCTTAGAGCCATTTGAAACATTTTAGCATAGGGTCAAAGTTATTTGTGAGCCTATATCATTTGTGACTGCTAAATGGGTGACTTGAAATAAGCTGGTCACATGTAGGTCAGAGAGTGAGAGTTGAAAACTGATGTTAAGGACGTATGGTAGCTTGACACGTTAGGTACAAAAGCATAAAAAATGTTTGTTTCGTAACAAGTAATCTTACCTATTGACATAGTCTCTTTAGAGGATTATACACTGAATCCAGCGATCCTCCAGCAACTTCATCCCATCAGGGAAACAGGTTCCGTGAAACTCTGCAAAATACTCGTTGACTTCAACTAACAACTCTTCATTTGACGAAGCTTTCTTCTCAGCAAGCCAAGTTTTAAGTTATGGGACAAAAAAGAATCACTTGAGGCAAAGTCTGGTGAACAGGGTGGATGAGGACCGATGCAAAAAAAAAAAAAAAAAAAAAAAAAAACATGCCCTCTCGCCGTTTTCATGGCTGATGTGTGGGCTGGCGCATTATCGTTGTGATAGAGGACATTTTGCTTGCCAATCTAGGTCTTTTCTCAGCCAACAAAAATTTCAGTAGATCCAACATTGAAACATTAGACATAATATTATACATTCTACATAATATTTTAGGATTATTGCTTGAGAATCCCAAACAACTGTGGCCATCACCTTACCAGCTGACGAAATGGTCTTTACCTACTTCTGTGCACTCTGACCAGCCCTTTTCCATGGTTTTGACTCTTGTGTGTAATATTGGATGCAGGTTCCGTAAGTAGTCACAAATCGGTGCAAAAGTCTTGCAGACTGCTATTAAACATCGTCAGAGACAGTGCTGAAACGTTATGTCGAATGCGCCTTTGGTCGACTGATAGCAGTTAAATGGTTCAAATCGCTCTGAGCACTATGGGACTTAACATCTGAGGTCATCAGTCCCCTAGAACGTAGAACTAATTAAACCTAACTAACCTAAGGTAATCACACACATCCATGCCCGAGGCAGGAGTCGAACCTGCGACCGTAGCGGTCGCGCGGTTCCAGACTAAAGCGCCCACTTTGCACACAGCTTTTCATATCCCATTCTCCGTGCAGGATATCATGCATTCACTCAGTTCAGATTCATACAGTCTGTGCAATCTCACAAATTTTTATTCGGCGGTCTTGCCCTACCGTACCGTGGATTTGGTCAATGGTTTCCTTTGTTGTGACCCAGAACGATGACTGGAGCGTGGTTCGTCTTCGGTGCTTGTACAACTACGTTTAAATTCATTTATACCAAACTAAACGGTCTTCAATGTTGGTGAAGAGTCCACGTGAACTCTAGCCAGTTCTGTTTTGATTTGTGTGGCAGTCCCACTATTCAAATAAAAATGTTTGTAATAGCATGAAACTCGAATTTCTCCATTAGCAATTGCAATCGACACGCTGACCAATTCAGACGAATGTCAGCAATGCTGTACATTGTTACATTGTTGAAATACTTTATACGATCCTTGGAATTACCAGGCTTACCAACCGCTGGCGTTAAAGAAAACTGTTTCATTCTATCATGGCAATTTTACCGGACCTGTCAAACCACGCTCGTACATGTGACGCTGTACTTGGTATGAAGAGTATTCTGTGTGACATTATCAAGTTATACACATTTTTAAACAACAGGTAACTAATTTCCATCCAGCGAGCCTTTTTGCGTTCTTATAAGAATTGTTCTCAGTGTACATTACGGTTAGAAGGCTCCTGAGTGAATTTACGTCACAGCTTCAGTTAACAATTTTTTTTGCTAACAGGAGTTGCCATTTAATGAAAAAGATACGGTATGAGAATCCTAGATGCAGTTAAGGGTTTCTCCAGAAGGGACCACATAAGTATTGAGGATGTCACGAAACAACCGTAGATCTTTCTGTAAGACTCAGAATTAATGATTATCACAAGTGCGAAGAACTGATGGAAAACGTGCAGTAAAACTTCTCAGCCCTTCTTACATACGGTTTAGTTAGCAGAAAGCTAAAACTCACTTCACCGTCTGCTTAGATTTTCAGCTTGTTGTGGGCTTCAGTGATAGTGTACTGTGAGTCCATCGTTTCCTATAAAGTAGAGTTCGTATTTGTGCTCTACAGTGTGAACTGTTATTGTTAGCTAAAGGTTTTGTTTTGTAGCGGCACTTTTCAGTGCACAATACTCAGTATTTACGTGTATTAGTGTCATTTATACTCAGTACATTTAAAGTAGCAGTTTTTATATTTTTATTGGGTGACTTTCGCGTGTACGTAAACGCTTGTTAACATTATAAATACGGGGGATAATCAGTAGGTGTAGCTTACCCTAGGTTACTGTTTAATTCGTTAATAATACTCACTAGATAGCCAGTAGCAGTTTACTGCAGGTTACTGTCTTATCCTGTAGTATTCACTAGACGTCACAGCTCTCTGTCACTGAGCTGACCTCAGGTGTGACTGAGCCGGCCGGCCCATTCTCACCTCAGTGTGGGTGGCGGACTGTGTCGAGGTCTCAGGCCTCAAGGCGAAGGCTGCATGGGATATGCAGGCTCCTGCCAAATCCCAAGGACTTTGCTAATAGATTCCATGTGCTATCTGATGCTGAGGGGGATGCTGAGCCGGATCAGAATTCTCCTTCTGCCAGGATAGTGGCATGGTCCGGACAGGAACTCGGGGGTTAGGGTTTGTTAGTTATTTGGAGCTCCAATATTAGGCAGGTCATGGAGCCCCTCAGGAACATAGCGGCTAGGGTGGGGAAGAAGTCCAACGTTCACTTGGTCGGGATGTGGAAGAGGCTCTTCCGGCTACTGTCAAGCGAGCGGGGTGCAGTCATCTGAAGATTGCTCCACATGTCGCCACCAGCGATGCCTGTCGCGGGGGTTCCGATGAAGTCCTTGAGTCCTTTCGACGGCTGGCTAAATTGGCGAAGGTGGCCTACATCTCTCGAGGAGGGGAAGCCAAGCTGACGATCTGCAGCATCGTACCCACGGTGGACCAGCGTCTTCTGGTTTGTAGTGGAGGATCTAATCCAGGCGCTACGTCGACTATGTGACGAAAATGGTTGTAGATTCCTCGAACTACTCAATGGGTTGGAAGGTTCTAGGACGCACCTCGATAGATCAGGGGTGCACCACACACAGGAAGTAGCTACATGGTTAGCACAGTACTTGTGGCGTGCACATGGAGGATCTTAGATTAGGTTCCTCCCCACGGGAACAAACCGTTGACCTAGAAAATTACCAGTTCATGAAACTAATGTAGGTGTACCGACTGTAAAAATTGTCAGTTTGCCCAAACATTTCATCCCAAAGGATATAAATATGCTAAATCTCATCAAATCTCATGTTAGTAAATTGTCGAAGTGTCTGTAGCAAGATTCCCGAGATACTCTCCGAAATAAGCAGTAGCAATGCCAATATTGTGTTAGGTACCGAAAGCTGGTTCAAATCAGACATGAACAGCAGTGAAACTTTGAACTTGGATTGGACTGATTAGGGAGGATAGGACTGACACTATGAGAGGTGGTGTGTTCATTGCAGTTAAAAGCTATTTAAACGCAGTTGAGACCGATACTGAGTCGGACAGTGAAATAGTCTGGATAAAGCTGTCAATCAGAGAAGGATTGACCATTGTATTAGAATTTTTTTATAGATCACCCGCATCCACAACAAACGTCGCAGAACGTTTCAGGGAACGTCGTGAGTACATAGGAAATAAATATCCATATTATCGATTATTTATAGGTGGATACTTTAATCTGGCATCAATTGACTGGGACTCGTGTAAAGTTATTCTAGGAGCGCTCTCAACATACAACCTTAACCAACTGGTTAGAAAACCAACTCTAGATGGAAACATATTAGATATCTTGGCGACAAACAGACCTGATATTTTTGAAGAAGTTAATCTAGAAGAAGGTATTAACGACCGTAATATCATTGTGGCTTTTATGTCAGTGGAAGATGGGAAAAAAGTGTAGTATTTTCTTGTAAGGGAAAGAAAAGTGTCATTAATGAATATCTTCATAGTCATCTCCAAGCATTCACCTCGGGACACAAAGATATTTAGCATGTTTGGTTGGAATTCAAAGGCATTGTCCACCACGTGCTAGAGAAGTATGTGCTTAGCAAAAATGTTGGGGACAAAAAGGATCCTCCTTGGTACAACAAACATATGAAGTTACTGAGAAAGCAGAGAATTCTGCTCAGTCATTTTAAACCTAGTCACTGCCCGCTGGCAAACATTAATAATGCGAAATGAAAACTGCTGTCAAAAGGTCAATGAAAGATTCTTTTAACGAATTTGGAAGAAATTTTTTGTCTGCGGATTCTAAAAATAATCCCAAAAAGATTTGATCGTAGGTAAACTCTATGAGCGCTACAAATAATATAATACCTTATCTTGCTGACGGTAGGGGTAATGTATCGGATGATGATCAACAGAAGGCCGAAATTCTAAACCTATCTTCCAAAAACTCGTCTACGGTAGAGGACCGCAGCACCATTCCCCTTTCATTTAACAAACAAACGCAAGGATGGCGGAAATAGTGTTTAGTGTATCTGTGGCTGTAAAACAGTTAGGATCCTTAGACACGCATCAGGCCTACACGGTATCCCCGTAAGATTCTGTGTTGACTATACTACAAATATAGCACCATTCTTATGCATCATCTATCAGAGATCATTGAAACAGCGGGAAGTCCCACGGGACTGTAACAAGGCCCAGGTCATAGCAATCTACAAAAAGGGTAGGAAATCGGATGCATATAATTACCGGTCAAATTCACTGACATCTATTTGTTGTAGAATGATGGAACATATTTTGTGTTGAGACATACTGGCCTTTCTAGACTCTGAGAAGCTCATCTGCAGAAACCAGCACGGTTTTAGGAAATAGCGGTCATGTGAGACACAGCTGGCCCTCTTTGTGCATTATATGCTTCAGGCTCTAGATACCAGCTCCCAGGTTGATGCCACATTCCTCGACTTTCGAAAGGCGTTCTACTCAGTTCCGGACTGTGGCTTGCTCCAAAATATGCGCACTTAAGGTCTGTCCGACGACATATGCGGTTGGATAGAAAGTTTTCTAACAGACAGAGAGCAGTATGTTATCCTGAAAGGGGTGACTTCAACAGAAACAAGGGTAATTTCTGGTGTGCCCTAGTACAGCGTAACAGGTCCACTGCTTTTCACGATTTACATAAACGATCTGGTGTAATGCCTGGCAGTTATCTATCAATATTAGTAAGTGCAACCTACTGCGTATAACAACGCGAAAATCCCCATTAATGTACTAGAACAAAATAAACTACCAGTCTTTGGAAGCAGTAACATCCGTCAAGTATCTTTGTGTGACTTTTCGAAATGATCTCAAATGGAATGGTCAGCTTACACAAGTAAACGGCAAGGCGAACTCTAGATTGCGGTTTATTGGTAGAATCCTGAAGCGATATAGTCCTTCAACAAAGGAAATTAATAAAATACTTTAGTTCGTTCAGTCTTTGAGTATTGATCGTTTGTGTGGGACCCTTACCAGTTGGGTATCATTCAAGAGATTGAAAAGTTCCTAGGAAGAGCGGCAAGATTTGTGACTGGTACATTTAGCAATCGCGAGAGCGTTACAAATCTCAGAGAAAGTTTGAAGCGGGATACACTTGCAGAGAGACGATGCGTTAAATGGAAGGGGCTGCTAACTAAATTCTGACGTATGATCTTCGCCGAGGATATAGAGCATATATTATTACCACAAACTTCCAAATCGCGCAATGATCACCATTCAAAGGTAAGGGAAATTAGTGCTCGTACTGAGGCTTTCGGACAGTCGTTTTTCCTTCGTGCGATTCGCGAGTGGAACAGAGGGGGGAAATATGACCTTGGCGTGAATTCTTTCCTCCGTTACACAACGCTTGGTGGCTAGCGGTACATATATGTAGATGTAGAAACAAACCGAATAAACCGTACATTTCTACCACGTGACGATGATGGTGATAAGAACAGTTATAATTCGTGAATAGGATTGCACCAGTGTGCCTTAGCCATCTCATGCTGCAGACGAGTGCTTGAGTAAATATGCAGCGGAGAAAAGAGCTGCACTTTTAGGACGGAGTGAAAAGGGTAAGGGCGTGTTCAGGATCAAACGTAGAAGTTCAAGTTCCAGGCATTAGGTTGTAGTGCGTAGGAGTGATACATGTCACGTCTAAATCCCAACATACACGCTCCCTTTTCCAATCTGTACACAATACACACACACACACACACACACACACACACATATATATATATATATATATATATATATATATATATATATATATATATATATATATATATATACAGAGAGAGGGAGAGAGAGAGGGGGGGGGGCGGCGAGAAGAAGAAGTTTTGAGAGATGATGCATAGGGCTGGTAAGCTGATGGCGCTGTGAAAATAATTGTAACGATCAACAAATATTTGGCAGTTCTGATTAGTGCTTATATCACTATAAATCTCATGTCGAAAATTATGAGCGAAATACGGCTGGCCTAATATTGACATTTATTGACGTAACGCGTAAAGCAATTGATAAAAAGTCTGACATCCAGCTGAGTGACGGGCGGAGAGGAAGGGAATGTATGAAAATGCGGGAAAGAAGAGACGATATGTATGTGAGACCGAGAGAAAGGGGGAAGAGAGAGGGAGAAATGGTGGGAGGCTTGATTACTGTGGACAGGTTGTCGTCAGCAGCGCAGTTGAGAAGGGAATACGACGGCATATGAGCCGCCATGACGAGATACGTAAATACCGAGGATGAAATTCCACGAGCGCCAAAAAAATAACTCATCAGTGTTTGTGGACAGAAATTCATTCTATCAGTTACTTTAAACTAAAGTGTACAAAATAAAAGCGAACTGAAACCACAGGGTAACATACACAGTTACATGATACCCGAATGATTTTATTGAATTTCCTCATTATGAGATTACTGAAGGGCGATTTGTTGTAACTGTTAAAAACCACTTAAAAGACAAGATCACACAAAACCTTTTTTTTTAATTCAATGCAACAGATCTCTACAGTCTTACATGTCATGTTCAGTACTAAAACATTTTTTGTAGTGAAACATGTTTATTGTACGCTGAACCTAATGCACAAGATGTCATGTGGCTAAAACGCAGCACAATATAAATGTTCGTCATCGCTAAAGTCTTTTTATAAAATGACATGTCCATATACATGTCCATTAGGACATGCCCTTTTGTACAATGCGCTGTGTGTTTTTAAACATATGTTTCACTACAAAAAAAAATGTTTAAGACCTGAAAATAAGGCTAAGGCTGGTTGTCTTGAATAAAAAAAATGGTATTATCTTGGCTTTGGAATGGTTTTTAACAAGAAATTAATTTGATATGTGCAAAACACTCGACAAAACCGTTGGAAATTGTCATTCAATCATGTACAAAGGCAATGAGCAGTGAAAAGTAAACATTTTTCTAAATAGCAGTTAAAGTTATTACGTTACGATTTATGTAGAAATTATAGTAGATATTTGAGCGAGTCATCTCACATTAATAAACCAGCCTTCAGTACGAAGGAAATATTCACCCTGGTCAGCTCCAATTCTCAGATCAGCACTCCCCCTATGGTAGAGTAAGGTCGAAAATCTTCTGCCTCTCTGACAGTGGTCCACCATTCCTCACCATGACTTGCAAATCAACAACAAATGGAAGTTCATTCTGTAACTTTGATAGTTTGGCGAAACTTACCTTGGACATCAAAGTCTAATTGCTTCGTTTTTCTACTCCACGTTTTTCACTGTTTGTATGTAAGACAACAATGAGGAAAAGTTCCTACATTACGTTATACCTTTGTTAACACAATCCTATATTTCCTCTTCACAGACTAGTAGTATCTATATGATATACACTTTGTGATCAAAAGTATCCGGACACCTAGCTGATAATGACTTACAACTCCATGGCACCCACCATCAGTAATGTTGGAATTCAATATCGTGTTGGCCCACAGCCTCGATGACAGTTTTCACTCTCGCAGACACACGTTCAATCAGGTACTGAAAGATTTATTGGGGAATTGCAGCTCATTCTTCACGGAGTGTTGCATTGACGACAGGTATCGATGTCGTTCGGTGAGACCGGGCACGAAGTCGGCATTACAAAACATCACAAAGGAGTCCTGTAGGATTCAGGTCATGACTCTGTCTAAGCCAGTCCATTACAAGGATATTATTGTCTTGTAAGCACTCCGCCACAGGCCGTACATTATGAAAAGGTGCTCGATCGCGTTGAAAGATGCAATCGCCATCCCCGAATTGCTCTTCAACAATGGGAAGCAAGAAGGTGCTTAAGACGTCAATGTAGACCTGTGCTCTGTTAGTGCCACGCAAACAAACGACGAGTACCAACCTCCTCCATGAAAAATACGTCCACATCATAGCACCATCGCCTCCAAATTGTACTGTTGGCGCTACACACGCTGGCATATGACATTCACCAGTAACCACACTCTGCTATAGGATCGCCACATTGTGTACAGTGATGCGTCACTTCACACAAAGTTTCTCCACTGTTCAACCGTCCAATGTGTACGCTCCTTACACCAAGTGAGGCCTAATTTGGCATTTACCGGCGTGATGTGTGGCTTATGAGCTGCCGCCCGAGCATGAAATCCAAGTTTTCTCACCTCCCGCCTATCTGTCATTGTACTTGCAGTGGATCCTAATGCAGTTTGTAATTCCTGTGCGGTGGTCTAGATATACGTCTGCCTATTACACATTACGACCCTCTTCAACTATCGGCGGTTTCTGTCAGTAAACGGACAAGGTCGGCCTGTACGCTTTTGTTCTGCACGTATCCTGTCACGTTTCCACTTCACTAAAACATCGGAAACAGTGGTCCTAGGGATGTTGAGGAGTGTGAAAATCTCGCGTACAGACGTATGACACAAGTGACACCCAATCACCTGAGTATATTCGAAGTCCGTGAGATCCGCGCAGCGCCCCTTTCTACTGTCTCACAATGTCTAATGACTACTGATGTCGGTGATATGGAGTACCTGATAGTAGGTTGCAGCACAATGCTTCTAATACGAAGAAAGTATGTTTTTGGAGTGTCTGGATACTTTTGATCATAGAGTGTACATCACTCCTCTCGTAATATCCACTGTTTCTAACTTACGATACCAAAGAGTTTGTATAGATCCACAAATTCCTTGCACGAATGTCGAGTTTTCTCTAATTTTTCGCCAACTACTAACACCATTTACTAGCGCTAGAGTGTCGTCTCAGTTCTCTAGCTGATCACTCTGCTGTGAAGTGATAACTTCGTTTTCTTGGTGTCAGGTTCTTCTTCATATACCTTATCGTACATAACCTTCATCGTACATGGAGAACAGTATTTTAAAATGTAGAGTAATATTTTACGTTCTTACGAGCGCGAAATACGGATTTACATCAACCTGCATACTCTACAAACGTTTGTGCCGTACGTCACAGAGTGTTCTTCGCAAAGTCCCGGTAATTAGATCTTCCTGCCGTTCCATTCACGTGCAGAGCGAGGCAAGAACGATTGCTTAAACGCTCTTGTTGCAACCCTTGTTCACAGTACGAGCAGCCCTTAGCGACTCGCCAACTCACAACTGTTCATGACGTCGCCTTTCCGGCTTAGGTCTTTTTTAATATGTGACTTGTAAGTACTGCATATTTTTGAGTCAGTACAAACTTTAATTTTTTTAATGTACTATATACCTAATATGTTTTAGTACTGTTAGTCTAATTCTGAAGACGACGCTCATAGTAGCGTCGAAACCAGGTCAATTTTGACTTAATATTTGTGACCGAGGGCTTATTTGTTTCAATATAATTCTGTAACGGTTACTGAACCTTAGCAGCTATGTTCAAAGTTATATGATTTGGACTATATTCTAAGTAAAAATATAATTCAGAACAAAATAAACTTCAAACTCAAACCGAAATCCTTATATTTGTTTCACAGCTGCTTCTACTCCATATAAGTTTCTTAATTGCGTATAATGAGCATATGTGGGTATTTTTCACTGTACTTCAATGAAAATCACTTAGGGTAAAGAAGAATTACTGGTACAAAGACCAGTGCAAAAGACTATCGGTAAAACTGACAGTATGTCTTTATGGTTTTTGGTACCAACTGGCATTATGAGTTTAAAATAATTCGTTTGACATTATAATGGGAGAATGTATTTATGATTCATTGAACAAACAAAACCATCAACTGTGAATAATTCTACAGAATGCTGAAGAAAACCACAAACATCTCGACAGGTAACCCTTCCTTCCATTTTAAGGCATTTTTCAATCTGTGTCTTGAAAATGACAGTGGTCTACATGTCCAAGAATTGGAGGTGTCTCTGGGAAAAGTTTAAATTCTCCTTGGCATAGTGCTGAATATTATAGTTCGATTATAGGCTACATATTTCTAATCAATGAAAGCTAGGAAGTCTTCGTGTACTATGTATGCGTGTGATTTGTTGACAAAAATTTTTAAACATTGCATCTAAAAACCAAAAAGATTATTACTTTACTTTGTTTCAAAATGTACATCTTAATACCATCTGTTATCCGAGCCCATGTCGGAACCATCTGACTGTAAATGTAGGATGCCAAATTCAAGGCTTTTATACATCTTCATCTCCCTGTGAAAGTCTTCTTTCTGAAACTTTTCAGCGTGCCACACATATTGTGGGGATGCTGTCCATTGCTTCACACACAAGCGTTTCAGTATGTGTTATCTTCAATGTTTTGTTTTTCCTCCGCACATAGCTTGTAACGCGTCCATAAATTAATTCTGTCGGATTATACTGACACTGATTTATGGGTAAAAGCAAAACTGTGTGACCACATTCACATGCAAGAAATTCAAATTTCTACATTCTGTAGCGTGACTTTTATAAATTAGCCAGTTGCAGGAGTTCAGCACGAGCCTTACTTATATTGTCAGGGCATATTTATGTTTTTCAGCGAGAACACATTATCTCATTTCCCAGTGTTCTTACCTGGTCTTTTCCCTGTAACAGCCGAAAGAAAACTGGCATGGCAATTACAATGACCGACTTCAAAGCAAGGTACCGTACAAATTGTTTAGTGGGCCACTTCTTGACAGTGATAGCGTTCATTTCCGAATGGTAGTCACTGCTGTTTTTCTTACACGTAAATACAAATTTACCAAATCAGAAGACCCAGAATGCAGAATACATATCCTAGAACCTTTTCCGATGGGGATGCCATCATCTTCAAAATCTTTCACCTCCCGTTCGATAGTCACTGTGCCATAAAGGATATCACACCGATTATTCCCTCATTGGACAATGCACACCACACAGTCACCCGTTCAGAGTGAAGAGACTCCTCGATCGCAAAGTGCGCTTACTCAGTCCCCCGGATGCACCTACTTTGCTCATTGACGAACCCATCCAAATGAAAGTGGCATTCGCCGCTAAACCAAACCATGCATGTGCATAGCAATTCCCATCATATCCCACAGCCAACCACGCTGTTTAAACGCCTTAACTCAAGCCATTCAGAAGTCAGAACGATTTTATTTCATATACACTCCTGGGAATGGAAAAAAGAATACATTGACACCGGTGTGTCAGACCCACCATACTTGCTCCGGACACTGCGAGAGGGCTGTACAAGCAATGATCACACGCACGGCAGAGCGGACACACCAGGAACCGCGATGTTGGCCGTCGAATGGCGCTAGCTGCGCAGCATTTGTGCACCGCCGCCGTCATTGTCAGCCAGTTTGCCGTGGCATACGGAGCTCCATCGCAGTCTTTAACACTGGTAGCATGCCGCGACATCGTGGACGTGAACCGTATGTGCAGCTGACGGACTTTGAGAGAGGGCGTATAGTGGGCATGCGGGAGGCCGGGTGGACGTACCGCCGAATTGCTCAACACTTGGGGACACTGTTGCTCCTGGGGTATCGGCGAGGACCATTCGCAACCGTCTCCATGAAGCTTGGCTACGGTCCCGCACACCGTTAGGCCGTCTTCCGCTCACGCCCCAACATCGTGCAGCCCGCCTCCAGTGGTGTCGCGACAGGCGTGAATGGAGGGACGAATGCAGACGTGTCGTCTTCAGCGATGAGAGTCGCTTCTGTCTTGGTGCCAATGATGGTCGTATGCGTGTTTGGCGCCGTGCAGGTGAGCGCCACAATCAGGACTGCATACGACCGAGGCACACAGGGCCAACACCCGGCATCATGGTGTTGGGAGCGATCTCCTACACTGGCCGTACACCTCTGGTGATCGTCGAGGGGACACTGAATAGTGCACGGTACATCCAAACCGTCATCGAACCCATCGTTCTACCATTCCTAGACCGGCAAGGGAACTTGCTGTTCCAACAGGACAATGCACGTCCGCATGTATCCCGTGCCACCCAACGTGCTCTAGAAGGTGTAAGTCAACTACCCTGGCCAGCAAGATCTCCGGATCTGTCCCCCATTGAGCATGTTTGGGACTGGATGAAGCGTCATCTCACGCGGTCTGCACGTCCAGCACGAACGCTGGTCCAACTGAGGCGCCAGGTGGAAATGGCATGCAAGCCGTTCCACAGGACTACATCCAGCATCTCTACGATCGTCTCCATGTGAGAATAGCAGCCTGCATTGCTGCGAAAGGTGGATATACACTGTACTAGTGCCGACATTGTGCATGCTCTGTTGCCTGTATCTATGTGCCTGTGGTTCTGTCAGTGTGATCATGTGATGTATCTGACCCCAGGAATGTGTCAATAAAATTTCCCCTTTCTGGGACAATGAATTCACGGTGTTCTTATTTCAATTTCCAGGAGTGTAGTTCAATAATTGTCGCCCTGCAGCATCAAATGTTTAGCATTCATCATTGACCGTGCAAGCACAAACCATAACACATATAGTGTTCTGCACGGTCTTGGTTTCCGGAACAGTGCAGGGGAAGTGTACTGAAACGCAGCCTTGACAGATGCCCATTTGCTGTACAGATTAGCAGATGGTAATGGCAGTGGCGCTCAACCATAGTATTGGAAGAGATTTCTTGAACGACTGTGGCCTCAGAAGCGGACTTTTGAAGTAGCTGATCTCTGTTTTATGGAGCATGGGATGTTTAAGCCTACTATTCGCGATTGTTGGAGGCCTAGAAGGACGAGAAATTTCTTAGTACACTAGACGAGAAGCCTGGTGTAATACAGTTACTTGCAACAGGTAATTTTGAACATATGACTGTGTGGAGAGTGCTACATTAGAACCTGCGGTATCTGTACTATGCACTGTGTGTGCAGGCACTATCAGCATCTGATTTTACAACGCAGGTACACTTCAACGAATGGTTTGTTCAACGGTGTGCAAATCTACTGTTCATCGATCAGACTTCATTTCAACGCAATCAGATTATACATTTTCACAAGCGGCACATATAGGCTGCCGAAAATCCGGCAGAAATTGCGCCACCACGTCACCAACAAAAATATTTTGTCAACATCTAGGCTGACAGTTGGTGATGTTAGGGCATCATGTTGTTCCACCCATGCTCTATGGAGAAACTTACCATGTTTTCCTAGTGAACACCCTATCTGAGTTACACCGTGTCCCAAAATGAGTGCAACAAATCATGTACATTGTGAAAATGGAGCTCCTTCCCAATTAAGTGATAATGTTCGTAGGCCTGTCAGTATTAAATTCCAAGGCTGACGAATAAGTAGAGGCGAAACAATGTCTCCACGCTCTACAGACATAAACCAACTAGACTTTCATTTGTAGGGGCATTGGAAAGACCTTGTGTACAGAACCTCAGTAGAAGACGCACGAAGTCTTCTTGCTCATATTGTGGTAGGCTATGAAACAATATCAAGTTCTATAGGGATTCATCAGCACATCAGAGATTCAATGCGACATTCGTTACTTGTATCCTTGCTAACGGAGGGCAGTTTGATCAGTTAATGTTGGAAAGTGTTTCATATTGTTGGTGATACAGTTTTTTGCTGTGAGTTTCCCATAGTTGCGAAAACTGAGCTCTGACATGGAAATAAACAGCTTCTGGGCTAATGCCAACATAACATATTGTCTTGTTCTGTGATGAATGTTTCCTGAAAGTACAGAAATTGGTGTTTGAACAACCCTGTATTTTCCATGGTGACCCAATGTTATAATGTCAATGTTACTCGCATTGTCCATAATTTGAAACAAATATCCACTTCGCCTTCATAAAAGCCGCATAGAATTCCACAATATTATAACACATAGTCAGTTACATTCTGTTTTAAAATGTCTCTCGGTGTTTCACTAAAGCCTATATGCCTAAAGAAACTTCGTTTAACTGACAAACAGCACCTGAATTCCACCAATCAGGGTTTTCATGGGTCACTAAAGGTGGGGGAAGAGAATACACAAGTCATCCCAGGAGGCTCTCCTACAAGTTTCAGTAAAAGCTGTTGATAAAGAAAATAAATAAACATGTGTATTCCTAAGGGAACAAACTGTTGAGGTCATCGGTCCCTAGACTTACACTCTAATTAAACTAACCTATGCTAAGAACAACACACACACACCCATGCCCGATGGAGGACTCGAACCTCCGGTGGGACGGGCAGCGCAGTCCGTGACATGGCGCCTCAAACCGCGCGGCCACTCCACGCAATAGTGGATAAAACTTGGTGGATGTGTAGAGGGACAAAGTGATTCAATATATAAGTTTTTGGTTGTTTCCAGTTCCAGTTGAAGCGGTAAAACACATCCTAAGATTTAATTTGGCATGTTGGGTTTGAAGGGAATATTTTCGAAACGGTGCAAATTGTTTCTCATATAAAAGTTGATATGTAATTAATCTTCTTGCAAATAGCGCAGTCGAACTTTGTAGTAATTAGAAATTTTGGAAAAGAAGCCCTCCAACATTAATTAATTTTGAAGAATGAAAACTTTTGTCATAACATAAATTGAAGGCGCTTTCAGTCTACATACGTTTGTGTGTAATTAAGCTGGTTTCTGAAATACGATTTCTGGTAAATAAACTGAACATAATGTGCTGTCATAGTGTTTTCTGCACACCTAATTAAGATATCTTAATATTCCTTATTACTCTAGTTATTTATTTTACTTTCTTTTATGTTTCAAATTGTTATTTTACATTTTATATTCTTTTTTTTAGTTTACTGTTTCACGTGAGTGTATATTTAATTGAAAATATTAAGTAGCTGATTGTTATGATATAAAGTCACTGCAGTAATGATAATCAGTAAATAAATGCTTAAACCATAATATGATCTAATGGACGTAAGATGAATGACATTTCTTCACATAATATACAGTCCGAGAATACATTACAAAACTATTCAGTAGGATTTGAAACTGTTGCAGGTTATCGTCTAAGTGTCCTTATTTGTATAGGCATATTCCAGTACATTGACAAACTGGGCGAAAAGAGTTGATTATGCTCTAGTGACTGCAGTATTGTTATATTGTTTCTCGAGTTAATATAGTTTAACACAATTAGATTTGAGAAACCCCTCCCAAAGTCCTTCCAACACCGAAAACCACATACACCTCTTACGTTCACCTGTGTTGTCGAGCCTTTTGTGTCCCGAGGACAAGAAACTCGTTCATCTGGTGATCACAAAGGACTTGAAGAAAACGTACGGACGGTGTAGTTTTAAATGAGAAACATTTTTCATCGTTTCAAAGACAATCCCTCCAAACGCACTATTCCAGATTAACTTTCCGGCTTTGTTTTCCCCGTATAAGTTAAACTGTACACAAACAAAAAAAGGACGTATTGCATTACTTTTGTCCCTCTACATACCCGCCCAATTTCATCAAAATCTGTTATTATCACTTTTAGGATGTTTAGTTATCAGTTTCCTAGCGATCGAAATGGTTGGACAGCTTGTTCCCCAGTGCCGCGGGGGCGTTGCGTGTGAGCAGACAGAGCCTGCATACTGTCAGACATCAGAATCTAGCGGAGAAATTATACTAGAGGCGGGTTAAGATCTCATCTGGGCTACAGCCACCGTCTTAAGTTGGCGTCGGCGTCAGCGGTCGCGTGCGAAGGTGGAGAAAGAAGCGGGATCGGTAGGAGAAGTTAATTCTAGCGGCGTATACTCGGGTCGAAGCACTGCTCGTTGCACGTCCGGCGTTCCTAGCTCTGCCTGGCTTCGACCCCCACACTGTCGCCGGCGTGCCTGCAGCGCTTCACAAGATGTCGGCAAGCGTTTGTTTGTTAACCACGCTTGAACAACACCGCGGATCCTCGTCCAGTGTTTGCATAACGTTGATGCGGGCCAGCCTGCTGCTGCACTGCCCTGGTTACGACGCTGTCCCTGCCACAAAGGACACAAAGGGCACCGAGTAGTCTCTTCATTATACAATCCTCAGGTCACTTCACCACACGGTAGAGGGCGTCCTGTGTCAACAGCAGCTACTCCCTGTAGATTCAGTCTCATATCGAAGAGAAAAATGTACCTCCCCCTAATGTCTTATATCTTACTCTCATGAACACGATTTAACCAGGACAGTTCTCTTACTAACTGTTGTCAAATCACCTTATAAATAAAGAAGCTTGAATAAAAATGTAATCGCGTTTTCAGTCACAGATTCGTATGAGATAAGTAATGGCAAGTTCAGTGATACTACGCACAGGTCTAAAAAGCTGAGGTGACCAAAGTCATGGGATGGAAATATGCCACTTGTGCAAATGAAGGCAGTATCGCGTACGCAAGGTATGAAAGGGCAGTGAAATGGATGAGCTCTCATTTCTACTCCAGTGATTATGTGGAAGGGTTTCCGACGTTATGGGCGCACTGTGGATATTAACAGACTTCGAACACGGAATGGTAGTTGGAGCTAACCACATGAGTCATTCCATTTCGGAAGTAGTTAAGGAATTGAATATTCCGAGATCCTCAGCGTCAACAGTGTGCCAAGAAGCGTCAAGCGTGTGCCGAGACTACCAAATTTAGCCGGCCAGGGTGGCCGAGCGGTCGTAGGCGCTACAGTCTGCAACCGCGCGACAGCTACGGTCGCAGGTTCGACTCCTGCCTCGGGCATAGATGTTTTTGTTGTCTTTAGGTTAGTTAGGTTTAAGTAGTTCTTAGTCAAAGGGGACTGACTACCTTAGAAATTAAGTCCCATAGTGCTCAGAGAGATTTGAACCATTTTTAATACCAAATTTCTGGCATAACCTCTCACCAAGGACTACGCAGTGGCCGAGGGCCTTCATGTAACTGCGGAGAGTAGCTGCGTTTGCGTATAGCTGTCAGTGGTAATAGACAAACAAAATCGCAGAAATCAATGTGGGACATTCGACGAACTTATCCGTTACGACAGTGTGGTAAAATTTGGTGTTAATGGGATATGGTAGGAGACGACCGAGATGAGTGTCTGTGGTACCAGCACCACAACGCCTGCAGCACCTCTCCTTGGCTCGTGACTACTTCGGTTGCATCATAGACGACTCAAAAACCGTGGCCTGGCTAAAATAGTCCCGTTTTCAATTGTTAAGAGCTAATGGTAGGGCTCCAGTGTGGTGCTGACCCCACGAAGCCATGGACGCAGCTTGTGAACGAGGCACAGTGGAAGCTTGTGGTGACTCCACACTGATATGAGCTGTGTTTAGATGGAGTCAACTGGAGTCTCTGGTCCAACTGAACCGATCATTGATTGGAACTGGTTATGTACGACAACTTGGAGACCAATCGAAACCATTCAACGATGGAATTTTATGGATCACATGGCCACAGCTGTTCGCGGTAGGTTTGAAGAACTTTCAGGACAATTCGAGCAAATGATTTGGCCTCCAAGATCACCCGACATGAAATCTGTGAAACTTTTCTGGGAAATAATCGAGATGTCAGTTAAAGCACAGGCAACGCTTTCGCAATCATGGATGGGTACAGAAGCAGCAAGCAGAGGGCTCGAAAGGGCTACTTGACTCCATGCCGCATCGAGTTACTGCACTGCACCTGGCAAAAGGATGTCCAGCACGACAGTGGGAGGCACCCCACGACTTCTGTCAAGTTCAGTGTAAATTAATTACTTAAAAAGTCAGTGAAGTTAATCTGCCAATTTATGTTTAAAAATCAGTGTTTCGCAGCGAACTGAAATCACTTATAGCTTGCCTACATGAAGGACCATCGAATGGTGAGGGTGCAGCAGTTTTCGTGAGCACTAATGCTTCAGTTCATAAAGTACACAAAATGACGAAAATCGGCAGAAGTTCGAGGATCGTGTCTTTGAAATTCAAGCCTCAGCAACACCGTTGCATAGGAACACTGACTCAGTCAGCGTTTGCCGGACGGTATGGCCGAGCGTTTCTAGCCGCTTCAGTCCGGAACCGCGCTGCTGCTACGGTCGCAGGTTCGAATCCTGCCTCGGGCATGGATGTGTGTGATGTCCTTAGGTTAGTTAGGTTTAAGTAGTTCTAAGTTCTAGGAGATGATGACCTCAGATGTTAAGTCCCATTGTGCTCAGAGCCATTTGAACTATTTTCAGTCAGCGTTTGGAGAACTCGCGCCATCACACATTGATCAATCTGACCATAGGAAGACCCTGCTGACATCTCGACCGGAAGCAGTAAGAAGAGTTCGTACAGCCATCTTATTCTGTCGGAATAAGTATACCGTTGTGCTGCGACAGAGGTTGCAAAACTGCTGAGAGTTGCTCTCTCAACCCCATTCTGTTGCAGTTCATAATCGACTTCACTTCACGGCTAGCAGTAGAGCTGAAGTTATCGTCATCTGCGTCCCACATGTGCTTGACCAGTACGGATCGTTTCGATCTCTCGATTGTTGGTTACGTCACTGTGTGGCCGTCTTTGACGATCTCGCCCCTGTGGCGTGACAGAGGCGCTTTGGTAGTTGGCAGGTGGACACCAAGCAGTGAGGGATCGGGGAAATGTCTGCTGTACTGTCAGTAAGCCGTAAGCTTTCTGGGGCAGGCGGGTGTTTCGGACTACCAGCGGAGTTGAATACAAGGAACGTGACGGTCACCGAACAGCATCCGCTGTTTGTGCCACAGAAAGTAAGCCTGGAAGGTCCACCTGAAAAGTAGATCTGTGGTGCATCCTAGTAACAATCTGAGACTCTACTTTACGTTGTGAACTGTTGATGCCTTGTTGTGGAGGAGCTGTCTCAACATTGCCTCAGAGAATGGAAATATTGACTTCACGGTAGTTAAACTGTGTGCAGGTATTGTGTGTTAGCCGCAGGGCGTGCTACCAGAACAGGTTAGTTTCTGCGCCTATTTTAAATTCTACTACATCCAAATGAATTTTATAGTTTAAATACTGTTCTGCTTGTTTAATTGGTAGGCAACGGCCTTGCCGCAATGGAGACACCGGTTCCCGTCGGATCATCGAAGTTAAGCGCTGTCGGGCGTGGCCGGCACTTGGATGGGCGACCATCCGGGCCGCCATGCGCTGTTGCCATTTTTCGGGGTGCATTCAGCCTCGTGATGCCAACTGAGGAGATACTCGACCGAATAGTAGCGGCTCCGGTCAAAGAAAACCATCATAACGACCGGGAGTGCGGTGCTCTGACCACACGCCCTTCCTATCCGCATCCTCAACTGAGGATGACACGGCGGTCGTATGGTCCCGATGGGCCTGAAGACGGAGTGCTTTTGTTTAATTGGTACTGCGGCACAAGCCGCAACGGCCATCATATTGTACTCTGTTTTTAAGAATCTGGAAATTTAGAAGGCTATTGTCGTTAATTGTATCACTATCCTCAAGTAAGCGTATTGATTAAGCTTTCTGGCCTTTTATTACACCGCCGGTTCGTGGGTGTCAGCAAATTACGACCTGACCGTGAGCTTGATCTTAAATTGGACCTATAGGGGTCTATTGTCTACCCTTACCCAAAGGTCGATAGCTGCAGGCCCAGTTCGTCTTACTGCCTTATTAGTAGCAGATTTTCCCTGAAAATCATTCCAAACTGTAATTATAATTTTGGTTCTGTTTGGTGAAATATTTAGGCTCCATATTTAAGCCCATCAGTGTCTGGAGTGTTAGGAAATGATCTTCTGAATTGTTTTATTAATACTTAAATCAGATTTTTATTGTGGCTGCTGACAAATTTTAAATGCCCCTCTGCAGTATTAAACCTTTTTAGTTTGGCCTGGCCATCTTGCTGTCACTTGCTCCTCTTGGCCTCTTTCTAACATTGTATTGCTTTGCGTGTAATCGGTCTGCAATTATCTAACCTAACCGTAGTTTTAGTTTTTTACAGACTTCTGTAGTTCTTTTTCTGGTCTGACCGGTTGTTAGTTTGCCTTGCCGCGTTTCACGGATCGTTGCGTCGGCGCCCTACTTGACTTCAACGTCACTTAGAGCTGATACGGAGATTTGACCAACCAAGCAATTTCCTTAATCATTCTATTACTGCTGTATCTCATTTAATGTAGTTAGATTTAATCATGAACGTGTTTACTAAGCCAAGCTATTCAGTTGCTACTTAAGAGTTAAAGTTTTTATTTGTTCATGCAGCAAGCAACTGATTTAAACCAATGTTTTTAGCTTTTTCAGTTTCGTTTCTTTTTTCATTTGTTAGTTCATTAACCTAACAACTGTAAATAATTTTGATTTTCAGGTAGAAATTCTACCATTTATGAGAAACAATCCAAAAAACTATGTTGCGATTTTTTGACTGCAGTTCGTCGCTGTAACGTCACTGATTCACTAAGCTGAAGCCGTTCAAAGTTTTGACACATTATGCTGCAAGTTTTATTAAATAAAATGTAGGATTTGGTTGAGCTGAGAACAATGCTGTCGTTGTTACCTCTTATCTCCGCCTTTCCACACATAGTCGAGTGTGCTGACTCCTACTTCCGTCTGTTAAAGGAATGCAATCATATTGAAAGCAACTATGTGCAAATTAACTCATCTCAGCCAAGACTTTTCGCGGTAGAATCCTCCTGGTACCTTTGGTCTTGAGTGAGATGCAATTACACTATCTGCACCGCGACCAATCAGCATCTGTCAATAGTGGTTTATCTTGTAGTGAAGTCGAAGTAGATACTCTGTGCGAATTGGTATGGGTGGAGGTTATACTTAACAGCCTAATTAAGTTAATAATTGGCTCCTTCTACCGACCCCCAGACTCCGATGATACAGTTGCGGAACAGTTCAGAGAAAGTTTGAGTCTCGTAACAAATAAATACCCCACTCATACGGTTATAGTTGGTGGGCACTTCAACCTACCCTCGGTATGTTGGCAAAAATACTTGTTCAAAACCGGTGGTAGGCAGAAAACATCTTCCGAGATTGTCCTAAATGCTTTCTCCGAAAATTATTTCAAGCAGTTAGTCCACGAACCCACGCGAATTGTAAATGGTTGCGAAAACACACTTGACCTCTTAGCCACAAACAATCCAGAGCTGATAGAGAGCATCATGACTGATACAGGGATTAGTAATCACAAGGTCGTTGTAGCTAGGCTCAATACCGTTTCTTCCAAATCCATCAAAAACAAACGCAAAATAATTTTATTTAAAAAAGCGTATAAAGTGTCACTAGAAGCATTCCTAAAAGACAATTTCCATTCCTTCCGAACTGACTATGCAAATGTAGACGAGATGTGGCTCAAATTCAAAAATGTAGTAGCAACAGCAATTGAGAGATTCATACCTCATAAATTGGTAAGAGATGGAACGGATCCCCCGTGGTACACAAAAAAGGTCCGAACGCTGTTGCAGAAGCAACTGAAAAAGCATGCGAAGTTCAGAAGAACGCGAAATCCCGAAGATGGGCTAAAATTTACAGACGCTCGAAATTTGGCACGGACTTTGATGCGAGATGCCTTCACTAGGTTCCACAACGAAACATTGTCTCGAAATTTGGTAGAAAATCCGAAGAAATTCTGGTCGTATGTAAAGTACACAAGCGGCAAGACGCAGTCAATACCTTCGCTGCGCAGTGCCGATGGTACTGTTACCGACGACTGTGCCGCTAAAGCGGAGTTATTGAACGCAGTTTTCCGAAATTCCTTCACCAGGGAAGACGAATGGAATATTTCAGAATTTGAAACACGAACATCTGCTAGCATGAGTTTCTTAGAAGTAGATACATTATGGGTTGCGAAGCAACTCAAATCGCTTGATACGGGCAAGTCTTCAGGTCCAGATTGTATACCGATTAGGTTCCTTTCAGATTACGCTGATACTATAGCTCCCTACTTAGCACTCATTTACAACCGCTCGCTCACCGATAGATCTGTACCTACAGATTGGAAAATTGCGCAGGTCGCACCAGTGTTGAAGAAAGGTAGTAGGAGTAACCCATTTAACTACAGACCTATATCATTGACGTCAGTTTGCAGTAGGGCTTTGGAGCATATACTGTATTCAAACATTATGAATCACCTCGAAGGGAACGATCGATTGACACGTAATCAGCATGGCTTCAGAAAACATCGCTCTTGTGCAACGCAGCTAGCTCTTTATTCGCACGAAGTAATGGCCGCTATCGACAGGGGATCTCAAGTTGATTCCGTATTTCTAGATTTCCGGAAAGCTTTTGACACCGTTCCTCACAAGCGACTTCTGATCAATTGCGGACGTATGGGGTATCGTCTCAGTTGTGCGACTGGATTCGTGATTTCCTGTCAGGAAGATCGCAGTTCGTAGTAATAGACGGCAAATCATCGAGTAAAACTGAAGTGATATCAGGTGTTCCCCAGGGAAGCGTCCCGGCACCTCTGCTGTTCCTGATCTATATAAATGACCTGGGTGAGAATCTGAGCAGTTCTCTTAGACTGTTCGTAGATGATGCTGTAATTTACAGTCTAGTAAGGTCATCCGAAGACCAGTATCAGTTGCAAAGCGATTTAGAAAAGATTGCTGTATGGTGTGTCAGGTGGCAGTTGACGCTAAATAACGAAAAGTGTGAGATGATCCACATGAGTTCCAAAAGAAATCCGTTGGAATTCGATTACTCGATAAATAGTACAATTCTCAAGGCTGTTAATTCAACTAAGTACCTGGGTGTTAAAATTATGAACAGCTTCAATTGGAAGGACCACATAGATAATATTGTGGGGAAGGCGAGTCAAAGGTTGCGTTTCATTGGCAGGACACTTAGAAGATGCAACAAGTCCACTAAAGAGACAGCTTACACTACACTCGTTCGTCCTCTGTTAGAATATTGCTGCGCGGTGTGGGATCCTTACCAGGTGGGATTGACGGAGGACATCGAAAGGGTGGAAAAAAGGGCAGCTCGTTTTGTATTATCACGTAATAGGGGAGAGAGTGTGGCAGATATGGTACACGAGTTGGGATAGAAGTCATTACAGCAAAGACGTTTTTCGTCGTGGCGAGACCTTTTTATGAAATTTCAGTCACCAACTTTCTCTTCCGAATGCGAAAATATTTTGTTGAGCCCAACCTACATAGGTAGGAATGATCATCAAAATAAAATAAGAGAAATCAGAGCTGGAACAGAAAGGTTTAGGTGTTCGTTTTTCCCGCTCGCTGTTCGGGAGTGGAATAGTAGAGAGATAGTATGACTGTGGTTCGATGAACCCTCTGCCAAGCTCTTAAATGTGAATTGCAGAGTACTCATGTAGATGTAGATACAACGCTTTGACCGATGTTAGAAGGTAGGCTTTGTCGAGCTTCCCCTGTATTCATTTTCTAACTATGTGAGGGGCGACATTGCTAACTGCTTTGTTCATTGCGTTCAGCTTCCTCGATTCATCTCCGTTTTTCTGAACCTCATATCTCCAGGGTCTGGACGAGTTATCTTTGTTTAGTATTTGATTGTGTATATATTTTATGCACTTTTACCTGACCTGTAGATAGCCAGTAGCTCCCTATACACGAGTGCTGTAAGGGTGCTGAATCCCATTCTTTGTGACAATAGCCCTTAGCTACACTGACCTGTCAGTTGCTGGTCTGGGTTTCACATTGTTTCTTCACAGATTAAGTTATTCATTTGGACAAAAGTATTTCCAACTGCAGGTAATGTATTACGTCTCCACAGTCCAACGAAAGGGGTATCAACAGGTAAGACAGGTTGTTCATGCTGGTAGGAAAAACGGTGGCAGGCAGGAGCCTCGACTTACACCCGTTGAAGAATTAACAGATTTGGCAACCAAGATTACTTTTATTAATAACGGAAATAGATTTCCTGAATGACACTGCGATCATTTTGGGTACTTAATTTATTACGTCGTTTCGGCTGCTCTACCATCCGATAGAAAATTAGAATTTTTAAAACAATATTTAGTGTCAGTACCAGTAGAACCTATTTATCTCAGCGATGTAGCAAAGTAAGTAATATATTATGAAATCAAGACTGTTCTCGTTAGTTGGTTTCATGTTTCATAGATCATTTAGCACGATTAATCGTAGTGATGTGGAACGAGTCATTTTTACATTCACATTGAAAATTAATTTGCGCATATGTTGCCTTTTTCAACATTTCTAATTTTGATGTACATATACTGAGCTATTAATTCCTACTCACTACCTTTCACACATTACAGTAACAGAAATTCATCTATGAATAGAATGGATTGTCAAGCAGTATCTTTCTCAGTTTGTTTCCAGATTTTACTTCGGTATCTGCCAGACATTTTATATCACTGCGTAAGTGATCTTAAGTTTGTTGCACAATTGTGCACCGCTTTTTGTACTAAAGACATCCTTAACGTCGAGTAATGGATGCCAGTTTTCCTTTATGTATTGTTGTTATGTACATCATTGGTCCTTTTGAACTCTAGTGGGTTATTCTCAACAAACTTCAAGAGGGAATACACAAATTCTTAAATAGATGTCTGCAAGATAATCGTGTGTGAAGGCCATATATTATTAATATAGCACGGTTTTGAGCAACGAATGCTTTGTTTCTTAAAGATGAGCTACCCCAGAAAATTATTTCATATGGCAGTACTAAATAAATATGTGCAAAATAAGTCAACCTACTGATCTGCAATGATTCTAAGTACAAATGTGGCTGAACTAAGTTGCTTTAAGAGTGCCAATATATGATTTTTCTAATTTAAGATTTCATTAGTATGAACGTCTAAGAATTTTTATTGTTTTCTCACACTGTGTTAGTTTATAATTGGTGTAGTATCCCTAAATATGCAGAAATGAAAACGTTGTGTATTTGAAAAAATAGGATGAGGACATTCGCAGATAACCAGTCAGTGACACTTTTAACAATTTTGTTTACCATTTCTTCTGTTTCTATATGTATGCTTGGATTGACTACAATACTAGTCATGTACAGAAAGAACTAACTGTGCTTGTTGTATTTACAGGGAACATCGATTACATACATGAGGAACAGTAGTAGTCCCAAGACTGAGTCATGGGGAATCCTGTAACTTCTTTCTCCCATGTAGAATTATGTCCCCGGACTATATCAGTTGAATTACTAAGACCAACCTTTTGCATTCTTTTGATTAGATCTGACATTATTCGTTAGTTGTCTACTCCATTAGCCCTGTAAAACATCAATTTATTTATGAGAATATTGTCATTCATACAATCTAATGCCTAAGATTTATTATTTAGTGCTTTAAATGGCATTTTAAGTAGAGCAAGGTAACTCGTGATCGTTATTCAGGGTAAACTGTACATTCACAAAAATTACGGATAAGTTATTGGACTTCCTTGGCCAGTGTCAGTTTAAATGAAACAGGCTTCCTCGGATAGTGTCAGTCTCAATTAAATCATTTAGGGTGTCACTCGTCGTCATTACGAGATACAACCGATGTATCGACCGTCCCAGTTATTTTCAGGTACACTAAACGATGGGTTATGGGGATGGTCAGCGCTGTACGCACAGTTTTATTTCGGTAGAGTGGCAATCACCTATGTGACAACACAAATTCGACGGGGTTCCCACATTGATATACACTTTATTTTTTCCCGTCATTCGTTGTGTGCTATGTAACACATTAACCCCGAAACTTCTGTATGCTCCCCCAGAATTATTTTATTGCAGTCTGTCGCATCCATCGCTGGACGGCTGCTCGCAGTTCCTGGAAGTCTACGAAATGATGTACTCGCAAAGGATTCTTCATTGCCCCGAATAGATGGTAATCAGTAAGGTAGAGGTCAGGAAAAACCGCTGGGTGTGGCAACATCTAGACCCAATTTCAGCGATGGCATCCGTGGTTTTCCGACTCGTACAGGGACGAGCGTTGTCGTGTTGAAAGAGCACATTTTCGTGAAGGCGCACGCTCTCCACAGGCTGCCACCGATCGCATGTGAATAACCGTGATATTTACACCCTCATGCACAGAACCCACATCACTTCGCGCTATTCGTGCTGCTCAAACTCCATGATCTCCGCTCACGAAATGACAGGCATTACACTTCTAGTCACTGTCCTGCCACCTCTAGCTAGATCAAAGTATTACATAATTGCAATAGTAATAATGGTTCAGATGGGGCACCATGTATGTGGGGAAAAAATAAAGAGTAAATCGATTAACACTGTTTTAAAAGTTATTCCATATTTAGCGAGGTGGTAGCATGTACCAAAACAATGAACAATATCTAATAAACAGCTGCTCTGAAACACATACCAAAAGAGCTGCAAATTTGTTCCTCTTTACTACAGGTAAAACACATCTCTTCTACTGCAAGCACTTAGCTATTTCAAAAGAGATGAAGAACACAGTAAACAAATGAGACGACATTGGCAAGGTTTGGCTATTGCGAATTCCTGGTGAACGTCATATGCCAGCGTGTGTAATGCCAGCAGTAAAATTCAGAGGGGGTAGTGTTATGGTGTGGTCGCGTTTCTCATGGAGAGAGCTTGCACTACTTGCTGTTTTGCGTGGAACCATAGCAGCACAGGCCTACATTGATTGTTTAAGCACCTTCTTGCTCCCCAACGCTCAAGAGCAGTTCGGGGATGGCGATTCCATGTTTCAACACGATCGAGCACCTGTTCATAATGTACGGCCCATGGAGGAGTGGTTACACGACAATAACATCCTTGTAATGGACTACCTTGGACAGAGTCCTGAGCTGAATCCTGTAGAAGACGTTTGAGATATTTTGGAACGCCGACTTCGTGCCAGGCCACACCAACCGACATCGATACCTCCCCTCTGTCCAGCCTTCGTCAAGAATGGGCTGCCATTCTCCAAGAAACCTTCTGACACCTGATTTGGTATGCCTGCGAGAGTGTAGCTGTCATCAAAGCTAACGGTGGTCCAACACCATATTGAATTCCAGCATTACCGATAGGGGGCACCACAAATTGTAAGTCATTTTGAGCCAGGTGTCCGGATACTTTTGATAGCATAGTGTATGTAATAGCAAACAGGTTACATTAGAAGTTCTATCTTTCACAGTAACGGAATAATGTATTCTCAGTCTTCTATTGCATTCTGTAGCTCCTTCGTAATAGCGAAGAAATTACAATAGTAGGGATGTGTTTCACAGTGTAGAAGGTGAACAAGTGCTCATGGCTCCTGAGCTAAGCATTACAAAAGCCATGTTTAGAGGACTTTTTCTTGTTTTGATCCACACTACCACCTCTCAAACTACGAAATACTTTTTCTTTATGCCTATATCTAGAAACGACTACCACCACAAACAGCACTTTAGTCACCTTGACGCATAGCTGCACAGACGGTTTAAGCGTTGAACGTGTAGTTGTTTTAATGTTTCATAGTGGTGCGGCCGAACAGTCAGAGGTATGTTATTTCGATCAATTGTTGCTCAGATTGCCTCTAACATCAGTTATCCAAATCTGCCAAACAGCGTTTCGCAACAAGAGCGTCGTCTTTGTTCCGATGATCCTCGTCTTGGAGGCTTCATTGCAGGTTTTCATAGTTGTCCCATTTCCTTGTTAAATAACTGATTTCAGTCGGTTTACGACCTCATTCTGGGAATGTAAAAATTAATATCTTACATAACCCGACTTGCTTGTCATGTACGAAGGTATCGTTGAATGCTATATCATTGCCGTGGTCTTTGTGATCTTCCTTCACCTTAGGCTTGTGCTGCCTGCGATGAATATAACGCTCGTGCTCCAGTATGGGTAGGTGCTACTGGCCTACTTGTTTCGTCAATATAGGCATCTCCACACTCACAGGGATACTTCGTATACGCTTACAGCGAGCAGAGCATCATCTCGTCCTTGATGGAACCTAGCACATGTTTCTTGTTGAGGGTGCTGTAGAAGATGGACTCAAAACCAACGCGCCGTAGGTGTTTACCTGTCCTGCTGGAGTTTGCTGATGATGCTGTGGTGTACGGTAAGGTGTCGAGGCTGAGTGAGTATGTGAAGATACAAGACGACTTAGACAAAATTTCTGTTTGGTGTGATGAATGGCAGCTAGTTCTAAACCCCTAAAAATTCTAATTTAATGCGGATAAGTAGAGAGTAGAAACCTGTAATGTTAGGATGCAGTATTAGTGGTTTCCTGCTTGATACAGTCAAATCATTTAAATATCTGGGCGTAACGTTGCATAGCGGTATGAAGTGCAAAGGGCATGTGAAAACTATGGTAGGGAATGAGAAAGGTCAACTTCGGTTTGTTGGGGGACTTTTAGGAAACTGTGGTTCACCAATAAAGGAGATCGCATATAGGACGCTAATATGACCTGCTCTTGAGTTCTGCTCTTGTGTTCGCGATATCGAAGCAATTCAGAAGCCGGCTGCTAGATTTGTTACCGGTAGGCTCGAACAACACATAAATGTTATGAGATGCTTCGGAGACTAGAATGGGACTCCCTGGAGGGAAGAAGACTGTTCAGAAAATTTAGAGATCCGGCATTTTAAGCTGACTGCCGAACGATTCTACTGTCGCCAATATTCGTTGCCCGTAAGGACTACGAAGATAAGATCCGAGAGCTTTGGGCTCATACGGAGGCATTCAGACAGTCGTGTTTCCCCCGCTCTGTTTGCATTTGGTATAGGAAAGGAAATGATTAATAATGGTACAGGGTACCCACCGCCACACACAGTACGGTGGTTTTCCTAGTATTTATGTAGGTGAAGATGTGGATGTAGAATGGTCCTAAGCTGAGCAATGTCGGATGTTTAATGAAGAAGGATGCCAGCTGTGTAAACATAAAACGAAATTACTCAGCCATCTTAGACCTTTCAGTGACCGCCTATATAAAATCTCTCCGTGTTACTTCAATAAACACTCTTTTAAAAGTTTCGCAGTGGACCTGTGAGACATTCGATGTTTGCCAACAAGCCTGTTTGATAAGAAGTAATAATGCTTCATATTATGTTGGATCGCACTGGAGTACTACTTGTGATTTCCTTAACAGATGCAGCTTTATTTCAAAATAATCTGGAGCTCTCAGTCGCCTTTCCTAGCACTGATTTCAAGTGTTAGTTCCGTTCCACATAGATTTTTAGTATCACTGGAACTTATCTAAGTTTCGTTATAGGGTTCAGAAGTTTGTAATTAGTTTTGTAAATTAATAAATGGCATTTAGCTGCTTTTACAGAAAGCTGCCACTCTGTACGTTTTGTCCTGCTTATCATTACGGTTCATTAGGGAAGAAACCCAAGTGCCCAAAATGGATAGATAGGCTCGAACCTATTTAGTCTAAGAACATTATGATTAAGGTTACAGTAGTTACAACACACTTCGCGAATTTGATAGCTGGCCTTTGATCTGCTGGCCGGATAAGAATAGAGACCGCCAACGAGTAATAGGTCTTCCCAACATAGATACACTTCTTCTACGAAGTATTAGTAACACACAGAGAATTGGCGAGCGGGAGATACCTACTCAAACGCAGTTTTCGAGTTTCCCGTGATCTGGGACTAATGATGCAACCGATGGTAACTATTTCGTCCACAACCCTTCCTCCTACAAGATACTGTTCAAATGGTTAAAATGGCTCTGGGCACTATGGGACTTAACATCTGAGGTTCCCTTGAACTTAGAACTACTTAAGCGTAACTAACCTAAGGACAACACAACCATCCATGCCCGAGGCAGGATTCGAACCTGCGACCGTAGCAGTCACGCGGTTCCAGATTGAAGCACCTAGAACCGCCTGGTCACAACGGCCGGCCAAGATACTGTTGATTAACGTTATATTGCATAATCATTAGTTACATAGATTCCTTTAGATGTATCCAACAGGCACTTTTTCTCGGAAATGGTGCATTCTCGATATTTTCAGATAAAATGTTTTTCAGGAAAACCAATCAGGTAAGTAAAGTGGTGAAATGTACGTTGTGTGGAAGGTGGTTAAAAATGGAGAAATGAAATTCACCTCCAGAACTTAAAATGAGATCACGCTAAAACATTAATACTTTTAAAAAGACATCTCGAAACTGAAACTTGTTAATCAATTTTTATTCGTTTGTTTATACGACATTTTTTAAATTTTATTTCGTGCTGTTACGATTATATAAAACGCTTCCTGGATTCGCGTCACACCATGCCCTGCTACTCAACCGAAGGTACTGAGAACTGTTGAGTCTAAATATAGGACACCTTTCATTTTCTCGATGTCATTAGTAGCGTGTAGCAAGAAGCGTAGTGATGATACCCTCGTTAATGTTTCTCGTTCACTAATGACATATTTTACCGTAGCAGTATTAGATATGCTTATGGTAATCGGAGAATGTAGCCAGAATAACCTTAAAGCAGACGTTAATGTCTCTCGCTCACTAATGACATTTTCTATGAACAGCTATCTGATACACTGATTGTAATCAGAGAATGTAGTCAGATTTACATACAAGTAGAGCACGTTGTAACAGAGCTATATCAAGATCGCCCACGCCGATTACGTCATAATATTCTGTGAATGGAGGTACGCGCTCGCAATAGTGACCAACTGCGACCAACTCAGGATCACAACAAATAAGTCATAAAAGACGACTGTAGTGCGGATACCTTTGCTGCGCTAAATTTCGAGTTGTTTCTTTCCTCACAACGAATAAGGTAGAATTAGGGGATAAACAGAAGTACCGCCTGGAGAGTTCTACATGATAGTTATTTATGTCCATATCAGATCAGTGTTCATCAACCAACTCGCGAAGTTGTTTCCTGGACAGAAATCACCTTCTGTAATGTTTTACTGAAACAAAACTTTATTTTACCACTACCGTACTGAGGACTAAAGAAGCCCGTTTCATATACATTGTTGACGTACACTCCACGAGTTCACATTTTGGTAGGAATAAACATCCTAGGTGGTTATGTCAGGAAGACAACCAACACGATGCGAGAATAAATACTTAGTATGAATTCATCCATGCTTTAATTACCAAATCCTATCTCTTTGATGAACATCTGAATGGTGAATAATCTTCTGAGAGTCTCCAAGACGAATAGACAGAGTCACTGAAGATGATCCACCGGTAACACTGTTGCAGCGAGATGGGTGCCTAGGTGTCGAGATACACATTAAAACAGACTTTTGGAGAACGGAGGTTGGTGAAGTAGGCACAGGGACTTGGCCACCGTGACTCTAAGGTTTAGCTCCCTGTTTTAATTTCTTTTGCTTACACGCCGGGGTCACTGTGCATAAACAGCATAATAGTTACATGACACGAAAAGTGCACAAATGCAGGTAGGACTGCGCTTACAATAAGGAGGAAAGATTTTTGGACACCTACTGTTCTGACGCTATGGTTGAGCATTTACCATTCCCCTGAGATGCTGATAATATCTGAACCCAGTGAGCTACACAGTGAACAGATCCTCATATGAAGTGACATATTAAGAAAAATGTTGCACAACAGTAACTAGTAAACATCTGAATTTAAACGGGGGTGGCCTAGTTAAGGATGAAATATGGGTATCAACCGTTTCATCTAACTACGAAATGAAACCAAATGTCACTATAAAGATACTAAAATACACTAACTGGATGCCAACAAAATAAACAATTAAAAATAAAGTGCAGTTTTGTTCAGATGAGTTATAAATGAGCACGTTAAGACACTGGCAGAGGAGGCTGAAAGTGGAAATGAAATCACACATCCACGTAAACCCTCAACTATTCCGGAATTAATCAGCAGACCAATGAAAATTGTAGAAAAGCCTGACTATAACACGCAACAACTTCGCAGTCCCCTCCTCACGACTTGCCAAAATGCAACTTATTCTCACTGCCGATCTAAGACTCAGGTGCGGAGATTGGCTGCAGTAATAACTGAGTGTTGTAAGCTCTGCCCCTGCATTTATGAACAGCTCTGGGATGGAATCCTCTCTCTTTGGACCTATATGGTGAACGCATCTCCCCGTCCGATGAACTTAGTTGGGCTCTTGGCTCTCTGTAACTTTAAGAGAAAGTGTCAGTTTAAAATATTCTACTCAACATTCTTGTAGATTATGATAGTACCCGACTCTCTTCAGTCAACCACTGTAAAATTTGCAATTTACGGCCAGTGAAATTATAACAATAACATCTCCTGATGAATGTTCCACGATCAGCCAACACAGCCCATCTCTATCTCATTGGAGGATGTAAGCAAAACGTCTCTCTCAGCACGAAAGTGATTTCACGTTTCAAACAATGAGGAAGGTGTACTTACACAGGTGAAAATCTTCCTCCCCGCTGTGAAAATAATTTTGGTGACCTAACCGTTACTTACTGACAAAAATTGAGCAATACATCTACTGACCTACTTTGACTCGGGCAGACTCTTCTCAGACTGAAGACACCGTGTCTTCCACCACCTTGCGTAATCGTATCTTTTTCAAAAGCGTTCTTCCCTAGACTTGTCAAAATGGTAGTTTAGGGCTTAGCGAAAGTCATCTATGGGGCTTGTGACGGTTTTACCTAAACGTAGTATATTGTTTGCAACAATGGCCGTGTACCCAGACTATCTGTCTCAGGATCTCGACTTTAAGGTAGAAACATTTTTCGGCATGCTAGCCTTTTTATACCTGTGCCCTTCACGTTCCCACAATCTGCCAGTCAGCCTAACTTGCAGGTACTTAATAGTTTTTGAATTAATGCCATTTGTATAATTTCCATTCGCATTTTCATGTGTCAGCACCAATTTGAATTTTATTTGGCTAGTTTTATTTTGGTAGAGATCTATTAATTAGGTTATGGAACTTATTTGGACACTCTGTCCCGTAAAACCGTATGCTGAGAAATGAATGTTAGAAACAGCAAAAATTTGTATTCAAAGTTAAGAGTGCAAAGGAGAGATAGAGTGTATATAAAGTATTAAACTGTAGGGCTAATTTTTGTGACTGCATGGGCATTTAGATTTACGAGACAACTGTCGGCTAAATTCGGCAGTATGGGAATCTGTCAGTAAGTCTGCTGAACGTATGCATGTTTAAGTATGTTCACCTGTACATAACTTTTACATATGATAGTCAGTTCCTTCTTGTTATTCATTTCTCCGAAACTGTAGTGTTTCCGTTTTCCTAAGGAGTACCAGACAAAAAAGATAGTTCCACAAATTAAAAGTAGAAGAATTTGGGCCTTAAAACAATTCAAAGCGTAATAAATCGCTTATTTGTTGAATGTCATAGCTCCTAATTTTGTTATTTTCCGGGCTGTTTCAAAATGGTGTACTAAAAGTACGTTTCCCAATCTTACTGGAGAATAATTTATTACACCAGGAACTCGGAAATATAATGAAACTCAGCACTACATGGCGCCAACGGCCTTGCCGCAGTAGTAAAACCGGTCCTCCTCAGATCACCGAACTTATGCACTGTCGGGCTTGGCTAGCACTAGGATGGGTCACCGTCGAAGTCTGCCGAATGCTGTTGGCACACGGAATGCAGTCAAGCGTTGTGAGACCAGTTAAGGAGCTATTTGACTGAGGAGTAGCCGAATCGGTCACGAAAACAGACAACGGCCAGGAGAGTGGTGCGCTGACCACTTGCCCCTCCATATCCGTATGCTGTGACGCCTAAGGGCCGCGGATGACATGGCGGCCGGTCGGTACCGATGGACCCTGAAGGCCTGTTCGGACGGACTTTGTTTGTTTTATCTTTCCAGCACTAAATCAAAGAAATCTGTTGTCTGTCCAGCACTAAATCAAAAAATTCTGTTATGGATACTTTTTTTAAGCAGATGTTATGTGAGAAATGTGTCATAAATAATCGAAATCCTTTGTATCTACCTCTCGAAAGTTTTAACTCAATTTCATCACAGATATCCGATACAAATGGTTGATATTCCTATCAAACACACGTACAAAATCCATGATACTTTTGAACGGTATCTGTCTTTGATACCGATGTAATGATATTCAAAATCAGCAGAGCTGTTACGGACAAAATGCCCGCTGCACCATAGCCATTTGAGCTTTGGAGGTAATGTGTGTTCAGTGCAAAATTTCTGTTGTGCCCGAAAGAGTGTCCATAGACATTCGTACTTTATTTTCATAGTGAGCACTAGTACATTGTTTGCAGATAATGCTATCGTTTGCCATCTAGTAAAACAATCAAAAAATGAAAACAAAAGCCAAATAACTAATGCAGAATATCTATATGATTCAAAAAGCCTCTGTTCACCCGAAATAGTATAAATTTTCAGGTCCTGCAGATGAGCACTAAAAATATCGTTAAGTTTGGCGTACACTATTAATTACAAGAATTTAAAAATGGTCGTTTCGATTAAATACTTTTGCGACCTGTGATGCTAGGGTGACGTTACACACAGCAGGCCTGACACAGAGTGTGCGACTGTGGTGCAGCTTATGCCTACAGGCTACACCACGAAGATGACGTGCTACAGACGCGGAATTTAACCGACAAGATGCTGTGATATGCAAATGATTAGCTCTTCAGAGTATTCACACAATGTTGGCGCCCGTGGGGAAACCTACAACGTGCTGACACGAAGAAAGTTTCCAACCGATTTCTCATACACAAACAGAAATTGACCGGCGTTGCCTGGTGAAACGTTGTTGTGATGCCTCGTGTAAGGAGAAGAAATGCGTACCACCACGTTTCCGACTTTGATAAAGGTCGGATTGTAGCCCATCGCGATTGCGGTTTATCCTATCGCGACATTGCTGCTCGCGTTGGTCGGGATCCAATGACTGTTAGCAGAATATTATCAGTGAGTTCAGGAGGGAAATACGGAACGCCGTGCTGGATCCCAACGGCCTCGTATCACTAGCAGTCTACATTACAAGCATCTTATCCGCATGGCTGTAACGGATCATGCAGTCACGTCTCGATCCCTGAGTCAACAGATGGGGACGTTTGCATGACAACGTCCATCAGAACGAACAGTTCGACGACGTTTGCAGCAGCATGGACCATCAGCTCGGAGACCATGGCTGCGGTTACTCTTGACGCTGCATCACAGACAGGAGCGCCTGTGATGGTGTACTCAACGACGAACCTGAGTGCACGCATGGCATAACGTCATTTTTTCGAATGAATCCAGATTCTGTTTACAGCATCATGATGGTCGCATCCGTGTTTGGCGACATCGCGGTAGACGCAATTTGGAAGCGTGTATTCTTCATGGCCATACTGGCGTATCACCCGGGGTGATGGTATGGGGTGACTTTGATTACACGCTCGGTCACCTCTTGTTCGCATTGACGGCACTTTAAACAGTGGACGTTACATTTCAGATGTGTTACAACCTTTGGCTCCACCTTTCATTCGATCCCTCCGAAATCCTACATTTCAGCAGAATAATGCACGACCACATGTTGCAGGACCTGTACGGGCCTTTTTGGATACAGAAAATGTTCGACTGCTGCCCTGGCCAGCACATTATCCAGATGTCTCACCAATTGAAAACGTCTGGTCAATGGTGGCCGAGGAAATGGCTCGTCACAATACGCCAGTCACTACTCTTGATGAACTGTGGTATCGTGTTGAAGTTGCATGAGCAGCTGTAACTGTACACGCCATCCAAGCTCTGTTTGACTCAATGGCCAGGCGTATCAAGGCCGTTATTACGGCCAGAGGTGGTTGTTCTGGGTACTGATTTCTCAGGACCAATGCACCCAAACTGCGTGAAAATGTAATCACATGTCAGTTTTAGCATAATATATCTGTCCAATGAATACCCGTTTATCATCTGCATTTCTTCTTGGTGTAGCAATTTTAATGGCCAGTGGTGTTAGTATGTGCCTTAAAGAAGTGCAGACGTCCAGTCAGCGAGTAGTAACGTTGCGACTGCAGCTCAGTGAACCACAGCCACGTGGTGTGCTGATGGCAGTATGAGGACGGCAAGGCGTAACGGCATAAAAGTTCGGTCATACAGCCAAGCTCACTCTGCAGTGGTCGTGTAGACAGCTCTTCACATGGTCAGTAAAGGAGAGCCGACTGCATGGTCCAGGACGTCAGCTGTCGTGAAGACTAAGCTATGGTCATCAACAATGGGTCAGTAGCAATTTTAATGGCCAGTGGTGTTAGTATGTGCCTTAAAGAAGTGCAGACGTCCAGTCAGCGAGTAGTAACGTTGCGACTGCAGCTCAGTGAACCACAGCCACGTGGTGTGCTGATGGCAGTATGAGGACGGCAAGGCGTAACGGCATAAAAGTTCGGTCATACAGCCAAGCTCACTCTGCAGTGGTCGTGTAGACAGCTCTTCACATGGTCAGTAAAGGAGAGCCGACTGCATGGTCCAGGACGTCAGCTGTCGTGAAGACTAAGCTATGGTCATCAACAATGGGTCAGCCACGATTGCAGCAGATGTTCAAGGGTCAGCCAAGGGACTGTGCGAACATGGCGTGCCTGATCAGTGTGAAGAAGACACTTGTGGATCATTCACAACTGGCTTTCAGGAATGGAGCGCTGGCCACACACCAGTCTTCTCAAAATCCTTGATTTCCAAGTAGGCAGCAACGGCAGACCACGGCTGTGGTACGCAACCAGCTAACGGCGCTTCGGAGTTGAAGTCAGGAGACCATCATCGATTTGCTTGTTGTAGCACACTGAAACTCTATAGACCGTCATTGTGTCTAGTCCAAGCAACATGGACGGATCGGCAGAACAACTGCTTGAACCTTTGACCTCTCAAAGCCTCGTTATTTAAACAGTCTAACCTGTGTCTATTATGCAGTGGCTAGGTGTGTATCATCCCGTTTGCCCTCGTTTGTTATTCTCGTCAGCGCCCTTTGCCTCACCGTGGGAATTCAGTGAGTATTCTGTGTCTCCGAGAACGCGTCTTTCTCCAACGTTTGATTGTTTAGTGGCGCTCTCCAGCTGGAGTTACACTGTGTTACTTAATACTACCTTGTTGTGTAGCACTACAGCGTTTGCTTTTCTGCTTTCATTGCTTGGAGGTTGTGTGGCAGTATTCATCTGGTGCCCTGTCGTCGTTTAAATCGGCGATACGTTTCTTGACCTTCTGAATGGCGCATAGGCCCTGTTCTGAGCTTACCGGGTAGAAATTTAAACATTTCAACGGGTACAATGAAATTATTCGGCGCATAACAATGCCCAGGTGTTGCAATTACAAACAGCTTAAATTCGAAGTATAATACAGAAAATTTTGTGGGGGAGGTGAACAAATGACTGTGCCCTATTGACAGAACACTTACGGCCTCTTCTGGGACATTGTAGCACTGTACGGTATTCTGAGCAGAGAGGATAGAGGACATAGAAAAAGTTTAGAAAAGGGTAGCTCGAATTTTATTATCACGAAACAGAGAAGAGATTGTCACAAAGCTGTTGTTAATAAATTTTAGAAATGTTTTTAAGAAATTTTAATCACTAACTTTCTCGTCCGAATGCGAAGAGAGGAATTACTGACGTCATAAAATAGGAAAATCCAAGCTCGTATGATAAGGTTGATGTGCTCATTTTTCCTAGGTGCTGTTGAATAGAGGAACGCTCCAGATATAGTCTCCGACGACCACTGAAGTGTGAATCACTGTACAGTCGTTTAGCTGCAGATGTAGACGCAGATTCACGGACAAACTTTACAAGACGCCTCGCCTTTTCGCTTTTTCAACTGCAGAGGTTTACTGTGTGTTAGACATTATGACAATAACTTGCATATTTCCCTACAGTGCCTTCCTGAAAGCAAAATTTTAGATAGAAACTGTGCCGAAGTTAGGAGTTACCAATGATGAATTTGAAGCAAAACCTTTTTAACAAAAGCGTAAATTCCCTCTAGTGTAAAAGGATGAAGAAAAATAGGCATCTACGAGTACCACAGGTGGTACTGTAGGGACACGTAAGTTGACAATAAGTCGCCACCACTGCGTCAAAGCAAAATCTAAAGGGCTAGTGATATGTTGATTTCTGTCCTCGACTCTACGTCACTCGAATCTGTGTGGCTCCCTTTACTTCCTCGACAGTCATCCCAGGCGAATTTTGCATTTTGGTACTTGTAAATATTTTGCATATACCACTCGTCATAAATATTGTTCGTTATTTTATTTACTAAGCACGCTCGATTCTATTGGTGTAAGGGTAATGTCTTTGATTGGTAATCAAAATGTCATCGGTCCTGGATTCGAAATCCACGATCACCACATTAATTTTGATTAATAATCGCCATTGGTGGGCGAAGATTTCTGGTACATGAAGTCATTATCATTCTATGACCTTCAAAAAAAGGGCGGGCATGTTGACGAAGGTTCAGTGAACTCTCTTGTCCTTGAGATGGGAAACTGCTCTTAAAGGCCAAAGAATCAGCAATGACCAAAGGCATGATGATGCAGAAGGCAATATAAACCACTGCACTGTAGACACATGACATGAATCAAGAGGACATGTGGCCCGTAATTGAGAAAGTCTCACAATGATCTCTCCACTGGCAAAAGATTCCGGATCAGTCTCCCATTCGGATATCCAGCAAAAGACTGCCTCGGGGGGGGGGGGGGGGAGTCACCGTGAGAAAAGTATTGAACAATGAATGAATGGATAACGTACTACGAGTCGGGGTGCGGAATGTCAGAAGCTTGAAAGCGGTATGGAGGACAGAAAATCTGAAAAGGGAAATTCAAAGGATTAATCTAGATACAGTAGGGGTCAATGAAGTAAAATGGAAAGGATTTCCGGTCAGATGAGCATAGCTTAATACCGACAGCAGCAGAAAACGGTATAAAGGGAGTAGGACCAGTTATGAACAGGAAGGTAGGTCAGAGTATGTGCTACTGTGAACAGTTCAGTGATAAGGTGGTTCTTATAAAAATCGCCTAAAAAACCAACACCGTCAAAAACAGTCCAGGTATACAAGCCGACGTCGCAACCTGAAGATGAAGAGCTAGAGAAAGTATATGAGGATACTGAACGGGCAATTAAATACGTAAAGGGACATGAAAATCTAATAGTCATGGGGGACTGGAATGCTGTTATAGGGTAAGGTTATAGAAGAATATGTGTTCGAGACAAGGAGTGAGAGGAGAGAAAGACTAATTGCATTCAGTAGTAAATTTCAGCTAGTAATAGCGAATGTACAGTTCAAGAATCGCAATGCGAGGAGGTATCCTTGGCTGGGTGGCACGAGAAGATTTCAGTTATAGTACGTCGTGGGCAGACAGAGATTCCAAAATCAGATACTGGATTGTAAGACGTACCCATGAGCAAATATAGGTTCAGATCACAACCTAGTAGTGATGAAGAGTAGGCTGAAGATTAAGAGATGAGTCATGGACAACCAATACACAAAGTAGTGGGACAAGAAAGTACTATGGAATGAAGATTTACGCTTGAAGTTCTTTAAGGCTAGAGATACAGCAATAACGAGTAGCTCAGCAGGCAGTACAGTTGAAGAGGAACGGACATCTCTAAAAAGGGCACTCATTGAAGTTGCGAAGAAAACCAAAGTTACACAGAAGGTAACTATGAAGAAACCATGATAACAGAAAAACTACTTCAGTTAATCGATGAAAGAAGGAAGTAGAAAAGTGTTCAGAAAAATCATGAATACACAAATACAGGTCGCTTAGGAGTGCAATAATTAGGAATGTGAATAAATAGAAAAACAAATGATTGTCGGATGGACAGACTCAGCTTATAGTAAATACAAAGTCATCTTCGGTGAAATTAAAAGTAAGGGTGCAAACGTTAAGAGTGCAACGCGAATTTCACTGTTAAATGCAGAAGAGAGAGCAGGATAGGTGGAAAGAGTACATTGAAGGCCTCTGTGAGGTTTGTCTGATGTGATAAAAGATGAGTCGATTTTGAAGACATAGGGAATCCAGTATTAGAATCAGAATTTAAGTGAGCTTTGACGGACTTGAGATCAAATAAGGAAGTAGAGATGGATAACATTCCATCAGAATTTCTGAAATAATTGAAACAAGTGGCAACAAAACTATTGTTGACGCTGGTGTGTACAATGTATGCGTCTGGCGACATACCATCATTTCAGAAAAGCATCATCCACACAGCTCCGAAGACTGCATGAGCTGACGCATGCGAGAATTATCGCACAATCAACTTAACAGCTCATCCATCCAAATATCTTACAAGAATAATATACAGAAGAATGGAAAAGGAAATCCAGGATGTGTTAGGTGACGATCAGTTTGGCTTTAGGAAACGTAAATGCACGAGAGAGGCAATTCTGACGTTGCAGTTAATAGTGGAAGCATGGCTAAAGAAAAATCAAGACACGTTCATAGGATTTGTCAAGACGTAAAAGATTCTGAGAAAGATAGGGGAAAGCAACACGGAGAGACGAGTAACACCTGATGTGTACAAGAAGCAAGAGCAAATAATAAGAGAGGACGACAAAGAACGAAATGCTCAGATCAAAAAGGATTTAAGACAGGGATGTAGTATTTTGCCCCTACTGCTCAATTGGTACATCTAGGAACCAATGATAGATATAAAAGGAAGGGGTGGAATCGCTATTCAAGGTGAAAGGCTATCAATGATATAATTCGCTGATGACACTGCTATCTTCAGTGAAAGTGAAGAAGAATGGAATGAACAGCCTAATGAATACAGAATGTGGATTAAGAGTAAATCGAAGAAAGACAAAAGTAATGGAAAGAAGGAGAAATGAGAAAAGCAAGAAATTTAACATCAGCATTAATGGTAATGAAGTAGATGAAGTTAAGGATTTATGTTACTTAAGCAGAAAAATAATTCATGTTGGACTGAGCAACGAAGACATCAGAAGCAGACCAGCACTGGCGGAAACAGCTTTCCTGGCCAAGAAAAGTCTACTAATATCAAAAACTGGCCCTAATTTGAGGATGAAATTTCTGAGAAAGTACATCTGGAGCACAGCCGTATGTGGTAGAGAAACATGGACTGCAGGAATCGGAGAAAAAGAGGTTCGAAGCATTTGAAATGTGGTGCAATAGACGAGTGTTGAAAATTAGGTGAACTGCTAAGGTAAGTGAGCCATGCTGCAACTCGCGTTGGTTATGTTTATAGGTTTCTGTCCTCTGTTGGAGGCCAGACCGTATCATTTAGTTGACATGGTTGTGGTTGTTTGTCTTCTTATTGTGTTGACTGGCACCGCTTGGTTTCGCAAATGTTGCCTGTCCGCTAGTGGCAGCAGCGGTGGTTATCGATACGTAGTAACTGTGGTTCTATCTTTGAGGCAACGTCGTGGTTCTCCCGGGTTGTGTGTGTGTGCAGTTCGGTTGGGGACTCAGGAGGAGCCAGGTCCGCGCAGTGGGAGATCATGCAGCGACCGCTGGCAGCGCACATTGGACTGTCGGATCAGAGGCCTGTGGTCACGAGGGGGCACGACATCGTCGTAAACCGGATCCTGCAAACTTTTGGATTCAAGTAGAGAAACCTCCATCATTGTGAGATCTTGCGATTCTGCAGTGACTTGGGTTCGTGTTGCTGCTCGTAGTGTTGCCGAGGCCAAGAGCAGCGAGTGGAGTGCTTGGGAAAAGCGGATCTGATTAGCTTTCCTGGGACTCTAATTACTATTTATTGTGTTCAATTTGTTACTATTTGTTAAGTTCAACCAGCGGTATTTTCCTACCTCGCGGCCGCTAACGCCCCAGTTACCTGCCCTGGAGGGTAGTGTATGTAACGACAGTGTACGTTTCCTCGCCTTGCAACTGTTGTCTGGTTAGGCGGGTAGTTTTCACAGCTTTTTGGATTCTGGGTTGGTTGGAGATTCTTCTAATGTGGTGGTAGCGATTCCTTTCTCGTTCTGGGCGCTCAAAGCACAGTATTCTGTAGGTGGAGTCCAGACTGCCAGTTCCGGCTTTGGCGTATTTTTACATCTTATATTTGGTTTATTGGACGTCAGGTAGCCTCAGAAAGATTATCATTAGTCATTCGTTAGACTGCCAGTAGTCTCAGTTACCATCTTGTGAAATGAATGCAACTCTTGGCAGCCTATCTCATCACTCGAAAGTATTTTGCCGGACCGACTCAGGCGTCGATTCCTAGTTCACCGTCTGTGACTGGCCCTTTGTGTTTTATTATTGTATTTGCTGTTTTATTGTATATTTCTAATTTTTTATGTAATTGCCATCCTTGGCGTTACCGCAGGTTTCAATGATTGTGCTACCAAGTTTACCATCATTTTGTCTCACCATATTTGTGCTCAGTTGCCCTTTTTTCTGAAATAATCTTTGCTATTGCATTGCTATTTTGCAGTATGTAGGTTAAAAATTTTTATGAGTGCCGTTCTTGGCGTTAAAGGCCTTAACCGTGATAGAGGTTACTTGCCTTAAAATACTGATTGGAGTCACATTGGCTTGATTTTAAAACATTATTAGCTGAGTGTGTATTTTATGCTCATTTGGTAAATTTTAATACACTGAGACCACTATTATTTACACATTTGTTTATTCCTTCATTAATAACGTGTGATATCTGCATATATTGCTGAGTCTGTTTTTTTTTCGATCAGTCTACTGACTGGTTTGATGCTGCCCGCCACGAATTCCTTTCCTGTGCTAACCTCTTCATCTCAGAGTAGCACTTGCAACCTACGTCCTCAATTATTTGCTTGACGTATTCCAATCTCTGTCTTCCTCTACAGTTTTTGCCCTCTACAGCTCCCTCTAGTACCATGGAAGTCATTCCCTCATGTCTTAGCAGATGTCCTACCATCCTGTCCCTTCTCCCTGTCAGTGTTTTCCACATATTCCTTTCCTCTCCGATTCTGCGTAGAACCTCCTCATTCCTTACCTTATAAGTCCACCTAATTTTCAACATTCGTCTGTAGCACCACATCTCAAATGCTTCGATTCTCTTCTGTTCCGGTATTCCCACAGTCCATGTTTCACTACCATACAATGCTGTACTCCAGACGTACATCCTCAGAAATTTCTTCCTCAAATTAAGGCCGGTATTTGATATTAGTAGACTTCTCTTGGCCAGGAATGCCTTCTTTGCCATAGCTAGTCTGCTTTTGATGTCCTCCTTGTTCCGTCCATGATTGTTTATTTTACTGCCTAGGTAGCAGAATTCCTTAACTTCATCTTCTTCGTGATGTTAAGTTTCTCGCTGTTCTCACTTCTACTACTTCTCATTACATTCGTCTTTCTCCGATTTACCCTCAAACCATACTGTGTACTCATTAGACTGTTCATTCAGTTCAGCAGATTATTTAATTCTTCTTCACTTTTACTCAGGATAGCAATGTCATCAGCGAATCGTATCATTGATATCATTTCACCTTGTATTTTAATTCCACTCCTGAACCTTTCTTTTATTTCCATCATTGCTTCCTCGATGTACAGATTGAAGAGTAGGGGCGAAAGGCTATAGCCTTGTCTTACTCACTTCCTAATACGAGCACTTCGTTCTTGATCGTCCACCCTTATTATTCCCTCTTGGTTGTTGTACATATTGTATATGACCCGCCTCTCCCTATAGCTTACCACTATTTTTTTCAGAATCTTGAACAGCTTGCACCATTTTATATTGTCCAACGCTTTTTCCAGATCGACAAATACTAAGAACGTGTCTTGATTTTTCTTTAGCCTTGCTTCCATTATTAGCCGTAACGTCAGAATTGCCTCTCTCGTGCCTTTACTTTTCCTAAAGCCAAACTGATCGTCACCAAGCGCATTCTCAATTTTCTTTTCCATTCGTCTGTATATTATTCTCGTAAGCAGCTTCGATGCATGAGCTGTTAAGCTGATTGTGCGATTATTCTCGCACTTGTCAGCTCTTGCCGTCTTCGGAATTGGCTGGATGATGCTTTTCCGAAAGTCAGATGGTATGTCGCCAGACTCATATATTCTACACACCAACGTGAATACTCATTTTATTGCCACCTCCCCTGTTGATTTTAGAAATTCTGATGGAATGTTATCTATCCCTTCTGCCTTATTTGACCGTAAGTCCTCCAAAGCTCTTTTAAATTCCGATTCTAATACTGGATCCACTATCTCATCTAAATCGACTCCTGTTTCTTCTTCTATCACATCAGACAAATCGTCACCCTCATAGAGGCTTTCAATGTATTCTTTCCACCTATCTGCTCTCTCTTCTGCATTTAACAGTGGAATTCCCGTTGCACTCTTAATGTTACCACCGTTGCTTTTAATGTCACCAAAGGTTGTTTTGACTTTCCTGTATGCTGAGTCTGTAGTTCCGGCAATCATGTCTTTTTCGATGTCTTCACATTTTTCCTGCAGCCATTTCATCTTAGCTTCCCTGCACTTCCTATTTATTTCATTCCACAGCAACTTGTATTTCTGTAGTCCTGGTTTTCCCGGAACATGTTTGTAATTCCTCCTTTCATCAATCAACTGAAGTATTTCTTCTGTTATCCATGGTTTCTTCGCAGCTACCTTCTTTGTACCTGTTTTCCTTCCCAACTTCTATGATGGCCCTTTTTAGAGACGTCCATTCCTCTTCAACTGTGTTGCCTACTGCGCTATTCCTTATTTCTGTATCTATAGCGTTAGAGAACTTCATACATATCTAGTCATTCCTTAGAACTTCCGTATCCCACTTCTTAGCGCATTGATTCTTCCTGACTAATGTCTTGAACTTCAGCCTTATCTTCATTACTACTATACTGTGATCTGAGTCTATATCTGCTCCTGGGTACGCCTTACAATCCAGTATCTGATTTCGGAATATCTGTCTGACCATGATCTAATCTAATTGAAATCTTCCCGTATCTACCGGCCTTTTCCAAGTATACCCCTTCCTCTTGTGATTCTTGAACAGGGTATTCGCTATTACTAGCTGAAACGTGTTACAGAACTCAATTAGTCTTTCTCCTCTTTCATTACGTGTCCCAAGCCCATATTCTACTGTAACCTTTTCTTCTACTCCTTCCCCTACAACTGCATTCCAGTCGCCCATGACTAATAGATTTTCGTCCCCCTTTACATACTGCATTACCCTTTCAATATCCTCATACACCTTCTCTATCTGTTCATCTCCAGCTTGCGACGTCGGCAAGTATACCTGAACTATAGTTGTCGGTGTTGGTCTGCTGTAGATTCTGATTAGAACAACCCAGTCACTGAACTGTTCACAGAACACACCCTTTGCCCTACCTTTCTATTCATAACGAATCCTATACCTGTCATACCATTTTCTGCTGCTGTTGATATTACCCGATACTCATCTGACCAGAAATCCTTGTCTTCCTTCCACTTCACTTCACTGACCCCTACTATATCTAGATTGAGCCTTTGCATTTACCTTTTCAGATTTTCTAGTTTCCCTACCACGTTCAAGCTTCTGACATTCCACGCCCCGACTCGTAGAACATTATCCTTTCGTTGATTATTCAATCTTTTTCTCATGGTAACCTCCCCCTTGGCAGTCCCCTCCCGGAGATCCGAATGGGGGACTATTCTGGAATCTTTTGTCAATGGAGAGATCATCATGACACTTCTTCAACTACAGTGCACATGTCCTGTGGATACACGTTACGTGTCTTTAATGCAGTGGTTTCCATTGCCTTCTGCATGCTCATGACGTTGATCATTGCCATTCTTCCGCCTTTAGGGGCAATTTCTCACCCCTAGGACAAGAGAGTGCCCTGAACCTCTATCCGCTCCTCAGCCCTCTTTGACAAGGCCGTTGGCAGAATGAGGCTGACTTCTTATGCCGGAAGTCTTCGGCCGCCAATGCTGATCAATTATCAAAATTTAGGCAGTGACGGGGATCGAACCCGGGATCGAAGACGTTTTGATTAGGAATCAAAGACGCTACCCCTAGACCACGGCTAATAAAATTACTGTTTTTCAATACATGTGTGTAATAACAAAAGGGAACAAACAGTAAGTGATTACGGCCCCGTCAAAAATCGTAACCGAATCCGGCCAGCCTTGATTACCAGGTTACAGTAAGGAATGAGGAGACTCTGGGCAGAATCGGGCAGGAAAGGAATATGTGAAAAACACTGACAAGTAGAAGGAACAGGACGATAGGGCATCTGTTAAGACAACATGGAATGTCATACGTAATAATAGCGGGAGCTGTAGAGGGCAAAAACTGTAGAAGAAGACAGAGATTCTAATACGTACAGTAAATAATTGAGGATGTAGGTAGCAAGTGCTACTCTGAGATGAAGAGGTTGTGGCTTGCCGCATCAATCTAGGTAAAAATCTGATGACTCGGAAAAATAAATTACGCTCTTAGGAAAAAATAAAACGCACCATGTAGGAGTTGTGCAAATTGGTTAGAAATTCATGTTCATATATGTATCAAGTTCTAAATTTCAGCGGCCCTTGTAGGAACGTGTGACGCTGCAGTGCAATATCACTGCCAAGCTGGACAGTAAACAGAAGATATGTCGATACCAGAGCATAAAATATTTGCGAATTTCATTCGGTGTGCTCAATTTGATACCAGCTATGCCTTGCAGGCAGGAATGTGACCAATATACGCTACTAATATTTGGAAGAGGATGTATAGTTGGGCTCAAAGAAGCTAGTTGGAATATCGACGAATTCCTCGACATTTGAACAGGAACGATGCCACTATTGTTCGACTATGTTGGCAGGAATGGGCCAAACGCAGTGTTAACGAGGGAGCGGTCGCCCTTGAGAGACGACAGAACGTTCTGAAGACGCCTCTGGTTCGTAATAAGTGAATGTTATGTCTGCACGATTTCACTTAGCGCGCATAACGCATTTTGAACCCGACCTCTGGGGAAACGTGCTCTTTTGTCACCAAGGGTTTAGACTTCAGACTGTTAGCTGCCATCAGTGTTCCTAAAATGTTCCAATGAGGCAGGAAGGAGACCTCTGTCTTAGAATAGACAACAACTATTCTCTGTAATTGTATTTATTGGAGTCACTTTGGCACATGTTGGGTCGCTGCAATGCACAAGAGCAATCTCAAGTATCACCTGGTCAGACAAAGGGATCCTGGTATTAAATTTCTCAAATAACATAAAATATAAAAGAACAATAATATCACGAAATTCAACATAGTTAATTATTTTAACTGAGATAGTGACTCTATGATAGAAGATTATCCTAATGTCGAACAATGTTACTCGAAAAATGTTACCGGCTCTAGCAAATTTTATTCTTTTCCCACAAATGTTAACCAAACGTAGCCATCAAGCGCACAAGGGAAATAGGTTAATTTCTGGAAATACTACAAGAAGGACTGGTCTTCCTGCTTTGAGCTTCGTACCACTGGAGTAAAAACTGGTTTGTGTCACGACATTTACACTTAATGGCTTGCTGTGTTCTTTACCTTGTTTTGCACAGCGTCGTGGGCTTGGCTGCTGCCGTGTGTCGTCGGATCTGTGAATCTATCAAAATCCTATACTGAGCCTGGCTGCCTCTGTATCACCAAACTTGCCCTCCGTTTTCATGAAGCGAAAAAGTTAGCTTCACCCTAGCTGTTTTTAATGGCTGAGCAGATGCTCAAGGCTGGTGCGCCGTGTGTTACCGTGCACTTGCTGTGCACGCAAAAACCTAACTATATGGGCTCTTTTCGTCCTACGCCTAGGAGATTTACGAGAAGATTTCAGTCGGCTCTTGACTGAATTTTGGAGCTAGGTGAACAAAGTGTGTAGTCACGTCAGGGACGGATGCCCTCCGACTACACTCGACGACGTCTCAAGGGAAAGTGCCTGCCGCCTTGGGAAGATGCGCGTTTCCCTCTACAGGGAGACTGCACACTGGATGAACGGCCAATGGTAGTCGCTCTTTCATTTCTAGCAGCCATGGCTACCCAATCAGCAAATGGCTTAATAAGTGCATTGTTGTATAGTTGACTGCGCCTTTCGTCAGTCTAGCTTCCCTTCCCTCTACAGTGGGACTTGACACTGGATGGAACAGCCAGTGGTAGTCGCTCATTGATTTCTAGCACCCATGGCTGCCCAATCAGCAAATGGCTTAATAAGTGCATTGTTGTATAGTTGACTGGCTGTCAAGTGACCAGCGAGGTCTGTTACCCCCCTTATTAACACTGCGTCATCCACAGGAGTAATAAGTTACGTCCTCACACGACGCTCACGTGATATACCGTTCTTCCCCCAGTTCTCTGCTGTGCCCGTCACCTGCACTTGACCTTGACGAGGCTGCAGCTCTGCACGCCGTTGCTTCACAGCGTGGCTAACTAAAACGTGTATATTTACGTAAGGGAGTTATTTTCGTCACTCTCGATGTCACGTCTATTAAATCTCTAACAAGAGAAATGTACACACAAAATCCCGTCCCATGTTGCAAAATCCCGTCCCATGTTGACCTTGACGAGGCTGCAGCTCTGCACGCCGTTGCTTCACAGCGTGGCTAACTAAAACGTGTATATTTACGTAAGGGAGTTATTTTCGTCACTGTCGATGTCACGTGTATTAAATCTCTAACAAGAGAAATGTACACACAAAATCCCGTCCCATGTTGCAAAACACTATAAGCAACACGTAAAACTGAGGCATCTTACATGTATGGTGCCCAAAATCTCGTCGCCTTACAACGCGAGGACCGAGCAAGAGAGATGATGGAGCGTGACCACCGAGCAAGACAGATGACAGTGCGTGAAGACCAAGCAACCGTCAGAGAGACGACGATTATGATGGTTACAATTAATTTGTGGGGCGCTCAAATGCGTGATCATGAGTGCCAGTACAGTGTACCAATCTGTACATCGTGCAGTGTCGCCATTTTCCCTGAGCGGAGCGAATCCCCGACCACGTGAGAATAGAACCCAGGACCCCATGATCCAGAGGCAACAACGGTAACCATTAATCCACGGACTACTGTCAGGGACACACTCAGAGCCGCGGAGTCATCATTATAAGATATCCGAAGTGCAGCTAGTGTTTCACTGACCACAGGGACAAGTAATAGGCGGCTCACACAAAGGGTACTGAGAGCAAGGTACATCTCGCGTCAACTAATCACTGATATATGTACCCGTTAATCCCTACCAGCAAGGTAGCCGGGTCTCTCCCCAATACAGAAAGCCATTATGGGCAGGGCTTTTCAATCTTCCGGAATTTGACGATCTAACGCGCCATTTGGTCAGAATTTGCTACGATAACCCTCAGGAGAAGATCCAACAAATCTATCAATGAGTGCCAAGCCGAATAATTGCTTGCGTGAGTGCCCCGGACGTGGACCAACGCGTTATTGTAATTTGGTCAATTTGTGAAGCTCTTATTTTTAAATAAGTCATCCAGGTTTTCAAAAACTATTATCATTTGTTTGTCTGTATATATACATTCATGCTCATAAATAAAGGATAATGCTGATACATGGTGAAACAACGCTCTGGTACGCGGTTTGCGGTTTTAAATGACCTCGGGGTTCGACCAAGCGGGACATTTGAGATGCGGTCGTCGCACGGTGGTGCTTGCAGCAGTCCACATACGCAGAGGTATGTTGGTGCATGTCAGAGTAAGGTGCAGCGAGTAAGTGTGCAGACGTTTTTAGACTTGCTAATGATGCCTGTGACTTGAAAATGGCTCAGAGAACACATATTGATGATGTTATTAGGGGCAGAATACTAGGGAGACTGGAGGCTGGTCATACACAGCAGGTCGTAGCAAGGGCCCTCCGTGTACCACAAAGTGTGATCTCAAGATCATGGCTACGATTCCAGCAGACAGGAAACGTGTCCAAGCGCTGCAGTACGGGAGGTCCACAGTGTGCGACACCACAAGAAGACCGATATCTCATCATCAGTGACCGCAGACGGCCATGGCGTACTGCAGGTAGCCTTTCTCCGGACATTACTGCACTCACTGGAACCGTTGTCTCCAGATACACAGTCTACGGACAACTGAACAGATATGGTTTATTCGCCTGGACACCTGAAAGGTGCATTCCACTGCCCCTGGTCACAGGAGAGCCCGTAAAGCCTGGTGTCAAGAACACAGTACATGGTCATTGAAACAGTGGTCCCAGGTTATGTTCACGGACGAGTCCAGGTATAGTCTGAACAGTGATTCTCGCCGGGTTTTCATCTGGCGTGAACCAGGAACCAGATACCAACACTTTAATGTCCTTGAAAATGACCTGCATGGAGGTCGTGGTTTGATTGGGTGGGGCGGGGTTATGATTGGTGCACGTACAACCCTGCATATCCTTGACAGAGGAACTGTAACAGGTCAGGTGTATCGCGACGTCATTTTGCTCCAGTACGTCCGAATTTTCAGGTGTGCAGTGGGTCCCACCTTCCTCCTGACGGACGAGAAAGCACGGCCCCACCGAGCTGCCATCGTGGAGGAGTACGTTGAAGCAGAATATACCAGGCGAATGGAGTAGCCTGCCTATTCTCCAGACCTAAACTCCATCGAGCACGTCTGGGATACTCTCCGTCGACGTATCACTGCACGTCTTCAAGCCCATAGGACCCTTCAGGAGCTAGGACAGGTACTGGTGCAAGAATGGGAGGCTATACCTCAGCAGCTGCTCGACCACCTGATCCAGAGTATGCCAACCCGTTGTGCGGCCTGTGTACGTGTGCCTGGTGATCATATCCCATATTGATGTCGGGGTATATGCGCGCAGGAAACAGTGGCGTTTTGTAGGACATGTGTTTCGGGACGGTTTTCTCAACTTATCACTAATACCGTGGACTTACACATCTGTGTCGTGTGTGTTCCCTACGTGCCTATGCTATTATCGCCAGTTTTGTGAAGTGCCACGTTGTATGGCACCACATTCTGTAATTATCCTTAATTTATGAGCATGAGTGTACATCACATCTATCGAATTCCGTTCCATTCAGATAATTCCTTTGTAGTGCGTTTTTTCTTTATTATCATTATTGTCTTAGAGTGTACATTCAGAGTAGTTTTCTGGTATATATGAATAATTTCTATATTTTTATGTTTCAAAGTCTTGAGATATCGGCGAGCAAGTGTGTAATTGCATGAATAATACAATCCCAAAATAAAAGGTATTTAGTTGTTATGCCGGGTAAAAAATTTTGTCACATAAAGAGTTAATTTGTTAGTGACATCTATAAAAAAGGGGCAACAATTCCTGTTCAGATTACAAGGCAATTAGTGCGACGCGATAATGCAGCACCTGTGTTGTCAGAAGTACGATGCAATATTCTTTCAGATACGCACGCATAAACAGGAATATATTTGCTCTTTTGTGCTGTGATAGGAGCATTTTTCCGCTGGTTCCTTTCTTTTTCCTGCTGCTGCAGTACATACAACTATGGAAAGTATGGGGAAGTAAAATTTAGATAGTTCACTTGTGTGAAATTGGAACAGTGCAAAAGAAATTCTACAGAACAGTCTGGATTTTACGTGGAAAAAATTATGTTTGTGCTTCAGTAGGGTTCCCAGAGGAGCACAGAGACACTTTACAGCATATTTTTCCGTGTTGTGTTTCTTTAGAAACTACGTTTTCCTCAGACCGGATTTTACGTGGGAGTTTTACGTGTGCAAGTTAGACAACTCTGAACCTTTTTATCTCGGTTATGAATAAATTTACCAAGAAGATTTTCGACTTATTCTGGATCGGGGTCTTAGGAATACATGATAAACATTGCAGCTATTTTCCGTGCGTGGCCGTCTCGGAATCCGCGACTGGGTTTTCGCACGAAAAAAAATAATAATACTAAAATAAAATAAAACAGTAATAAATAAAGAAAAAAGTCATTTTAGGGTGTTCCTCGATATTTCTGGAAACGAGGACATGGCTTTTCCATATAAACGCTTCAAGAAAGCGTCATTAAAATTTGAGCAATTTGTAACGGTTGTTATTTAGATTTCGGCCCCACCGGATTTTACGCTTAGAAGTAGGGAAACTGTGAACCATTGTATCTTGGAAACAGATTAAGGTACCAAGAAACTTTTCCAGCCTGTTCGAAATCCAGATCTGAGTAATTCGTCGCAAACGTTTCTGCCAGTTGCTGTGCGTAGCCGTCATGGATCTATTGGCTTTTTTTGGTCCATTAGTGACAGCGGAAAAATAATTTAAAAAGCCCTGGTGTGGGGTTTTTCGAGGAACTACATGTGAACTAATGAAAGAAAAAAGGAAAACAGATTTGCTTCATTTGCCTAAGCTGGAGGAAGTGTGAAATGTTAATGCTTTGATACAGTACTGTAGGATAGTAGCGCTAAGACAATCCAACTGTCCAACTGTTGGATGTACGAATGGTCCTTAGTCCTAGGGGTGGCCAACACACTTGACACTATCTATTTGAAATCAGTACAACCCGATGTGCTCACCGGAATACCCCTGTTTTATGCGCGGTGTGTTGGAAAGTATTAGGTACACATGCTATGCACATGCATACCGATTAACACACAATGAACTGTATAGACTAATATGCGCTTGGTTCACAGGGTCTTTCCATAAGTGTGATAAGGATATCAGATATAAAAGAGAATTTATTCATCAATAATATATTGCCCTTTACTATTTACAAGAGTTATCTGGCGCTTTTCGACTCCACTGCTACACAAATCACATGGTCTTGACGCGAGGAACTCGATGGCCCATGTTGTGATTGCATTTGCATTCTGAATTGACGTTCCTTGAAGGTTCTTCGATACAAAGAGGAAAAGCAGAAAATCTGGAGGCACAAGGATAGGTGAATGAGATGCACGCGGAATGACTTCCAAATCCTACTTCTGTGTAGCAGAACGCAGACGGGATTTGTAGCGGGGTAGCATCAGTTCACGCAATCTTCCTGGTCGTTGTTCTTGGATTGCGTCTGCAAGACTTGTCAGTTGTTCACAGTCAATATCAGCGTGGATGGCTACACCTCAGGGAAGATATTCATAGTACACCACATTGTCGGTGTTCCACGACATGCGCGATATTATTTTTTTGTGGATGCGCGCAGGTCTTTGCACAGGGAGTTGCTCATTCGTTTCGGATCATCCATTCGTTTCTATCCCTTACGTTAGCATAAAGGTCATATTTATTGTCATCAGTAACGATACATGGTAAAAAAGAGGAGTGATGTTGACGAAATAGATTATGAGGATCAAGCCGAGATGCACATATGGCCACCCACAGATGTTTGTGAATTTGGCTTAGAATATGCGCTACCCTTATACCCGATTTTTGAAACTGGCCACTGCGTGCAAATGTCACACGATGAATGCGTTTCATCATATTTGCCATTCTCGAGTTCACTTTCGTGGATCGTCGTGTATTAATGAGTATACACGATCTTCATTAAAACCCCGGTCTTCTTGTACGAGGAGAGTCACAAAAGTCAAAAATGATCCTCCTTAGATCGAGAAAACCTTTTTCTTGCCCATTTTCTTCCCCATACACGGTGCTAATGTTTGTGGCTGACTCCGTTGTTGCCACCCCTCTACTGAATCCAAACAGAAGAACACGTTTTGAAATGTTCCGACCTTTCCATTTGGCTTTCCATTTTCTACAAGCTGCAGCTCCACTCACTACTCCAAGTGACAAAATGACAATATGTAAACTCATGAAAAATGGCAATCGGTACGTACATCTACCAAGAAAACAACCACAAGTCTCACTTTGTACCTTCTATTAAGACCTGTTTCGCTCTTCAAATGAACAAGAGCGTCATCAGAATATACAGTTGAAATTTGGTTTCTGCCTGCAACAGACCTGGTGTTAGCCGTGCCTAGCTCACGTGACGTCACGAACAGGCGCCGAGGCCTTCCTTTGAGTCGGTGTGGCAGCAGGCAAGGCCGTGTTTCGCACACCTGCCGCGGCGCAGCGCGCGGCGCCAGTGTACACGCGTAGCGGCGCGGTGTCGCCTCTCGGACGGCGAGTGCGCTCCGGGGCAATGGAATTAGGGCGGCGCGCCTCCTGGGCTGCGCTGTCGCCGGCCCCGGGGGGTGATCCATATTCATGGAGTCCAGCGCACCCCGAAGGAGCCGAGCCCGGCGCGCGCGGACTTGGCCGGCGCTGATGACTTGTCGGATTCGATTATTGCGCAGGAGCGCCGGGGCGGACGCGGGCCAGCGCTCCGGCTGCGAGCCCGCTGGGAGAGGCTGGTAGGGGCGAGCAGAGGTGAGCAGACGGGGTTCGGGGGAAGCTGGCGCGGGCTGCCGCCGTATCTCGTTACACAACTCGCCTCGTTGCTCATTACCCAAGCTCCAGGTCGGGTTTCGAGTTCGATTTATGCTGCGTAGCGGTGGGCTCCGCGGAAAATTCCCGCGCGGGGTGATCCGCTAGTTTCCCTTTGGGCGGTTTGCTGCTTAAGAGTATTACTCTCCATTAATTGAAACCCGACTCTCGTTCCCTTTACTGGCTCCCTTTCTCTCGAAATCTCAGTATCGTAACCTCCAAATCCACCAAAAATAAACGCCAAATGTGTCTATTTAAAAGGGCTGATAAAAATTTACTTGAATCCTCCCAAAGGCACATTCTCCACTCCTTTCAAACTGTCTAGGCGTACAGCAGATGTCTCTTAAACCCTCCCATAAATAGAGAGCCTGTACAGGGAGAGAGTGGCCAACCTGACGAAACGGCGGCCATTTTTCTGCCACACTGCGGACGGAACTTTTGAATGGTCAGTAGTGGAGTAGTGGAGTACACACTCACCGAATCAAAAGCACAACACAATATGGCGAAATCATTCGTTAAATGCCTTTGTTTATAAGCATAATGTGTCATAATAATTTTCACACAGCCAATTTACAGGTCTGTTTTCAAATTTAACTATGTATATTTCAAGTTGTTTTTTATGCAAGTACAAAGCAAGAACGACTTACTTCGCATAGATACGAGTACTTGGTCGGTTTCCACAAGGCTCCTGTTTGATTTATGTCAGCCCTGTTGACTGCAACTGTCCACTGCTTTCGTCTTTCTTCATTGCGTGGAAATGCTAACACGCGAAATCAACTTTCGCCTCTATTGGAACAACCAAATGCAGCACAGCCTGGCATCGTTTACGAACGTCTGCAGAACGAATTACAGATGTCAAAAACAATACTGTACAATTACTAACGTATTTACTTCAAACTAGTAGGTCTATCGACTTCATCACAAAACGCTTCATTATTTCAACTCGTATTTAAAGTCGCAAACGCTAATTACGTACTAAAAAGATATACAACTAAAGCGAACATGCATGCACAACGCATAACAAGCCTCTGAATAATTCAAATACCTTTTAATCGTTTCTAAAAGTTCTCTGAACTTCTACTCAAAAGCACGGCGAAAATAGGAAGCGCGAGAGAAGTTTGCCCCCATTTTTATGCCAAAGCTAACCAACCTATCACGGGCAACTTCACCTATGGCCACTCTCTTCCTATACAGGCTCTCTACCCAAAAACACATTCTCCACTCCTTTCAAATTATCTAAGCTAACACCAGATGTCCCTTAAATCCAAAGAAATAACATCTATGGGAAATAAGACGTTAATGCCAAATAAATCAAAAAGAAATGCAACCAACTACATCTACATCCTCCCCAATGTGCGTGGGGCAGGAACCTCTAGAACCTATACCTGTCGTTATTTGCCCTTTCTTTTCTTGAAACCAAAGTGCAACAGTCTTTACATTCTCAGCATTTTCATAATGTGATAGGCAGTGTAATCGCTGTTGTTCTCTATACACATAAGCGATTTGCCGGACAGGGTGATCAACAGTCTGCGCCGCATAGGATTAGCCGAGCGGTCTGAAGGCGCTGCAGTCATCGACTGTGCGGCTGGTCCTGGCGGAGATTCGAGTCCTCCCTCGGGCATGCATGTGTTTAATTGTCCTTAGGATAATTTAGGTTAAGTAGTGTGTAAGCTTAGGGACTGATGTCCTTAGCAGTTAACTCCCATAGGATTTCACACACATTTAAAACATTTTGAACAATCTGCGGTAGTTTTCTGGTAATGCTGTGGTGTACGGTAAGGTGTCGAAGTTGATTGATTGTAGTTATACAAAACTTACACGTGGTGTGATAAATGGCAGCTAGCCCTTAATTTGTAAAAATGTAAGTTAATGCGGATGAGTCGAAGGCGGAACCTGCAATGTCGGATGCAGTACTATTAGGATCTTGCTTAATCTGGGAGTAGGGTTCCAAATCGATATGATCTGGAACGAGCGTGTGAGAACTTTGCAATCGAAGGTGAATGGTCGACTTCGGTTTATTGGGAGAATTTTAGGAAAGAGTGGTTCACCTGTTGTGCAGACCGCATATAGGAAGCTGGTGCGACCTGTTATTGAGTACTGCCCGATTGTTTGGGATCCGTGCCAGGCCGGACTGAAGGAAGTAATGGAAGCAGTTCAGAGGCAGGCTGTTAGCAGTAGGTTCGAACAACAAGTGTTGCGGAGATTCTTTGGGAACGCAAGTGGGTTCAAAATGGTGCAAATGGCCCTAAGCACTACGGGACTTATAAAATGAGGTCATCAGTCCCCTACACTTAGAACTACTTAAAGCTAACTAATCTAAGGACATCAAACACTTCAATGCCCGAGGCATTATTCGAACCTGCAACCGTAGCAGCAGCGCGGTTCCAGACTGAAGTGCCTAGAACCGCTCGCCACAGCGGCCGGCTACGCAAGTAGGAACCCCTGGAAGAAAGGTGACGTTCCTTTCGAGAAACACTATCGAGAACAATTAGAGGACATTGCGGGTAAGGACCACGAAGATTAGATAAGAGAAAGTTGGGCTCATGCGGAAGCATACAAACAGTCATTTATCCCCCACTCTCTTTTCGAGTGGAACAGGAAATGAAATGCGTTGTAGTGCTACATGGTACGCACCGTCACTCACTGTACGGTGGGTTGCGGACGTTGCGGTGGTTGTAGACGGAGATGTAGAATTTCGTTGCTAAACCACTGTGAGTCTTTCCCGTCCTTACCCGATCCCCCTTGGTGCACAAAATGGGTCAGAACACTCTTGAAAACCAATGAGAAAAGCATTCCAATTAGAAAAGAACGATCTTCATCTTTCACAAGCTGCGACATCGTCGCGAAGAAACACAGTGACCCGTATATGTAATAAGTTTCCTTTAATTTACGTCTCTGGTCAAAAACTTTTCTGTTTAACAGATTACCGGTTTCGGTCTTAAATGACCATTATGAGACCGATCTGATTATGGTCATTAAAGACCGAAATCGTTAATCTGTTAAACAGAGCAGATTGTCACCATAGACGTAAATTAAAGGAAACTTAATGATCTTCATGAATTTCGGTGTTTTAAAGAAACTCAATATTTCGCCCGGGTTTCAATGTGAGATGCTTATAATAGTCTGTACAACGAAACTCTGCATCGATATCTGGCACAAAATTCGAAGAGATTTTGGTCGCATGTTAAGTACACCAGCGGCAAGACACAATCAATGCCATCAATGCGCGACAGCAATGGTAATGTTACCAACGACAGTGCTACTGGAGCGGAGTTACAAAATACGTTTTTCAGAAAATACTTCACCTAAGAAGGCGAATCAGAAATCTAATCTAGAACAACTGTCAACATAACTAACGTAGAAGTAAATATTCTCGGTGCAGCGGAGCAACTTCAGTCACTGAATAAAAGCAAATGCCAGATTGTATACCAGTTAGGTTTGTTCCAGAGTATGCTGATACAGTATCTCCATACTTACCATCCATATACAACCACTCGCTCGATGAACCCTTTTGACACCATTCTTCATAAGTTGCTGCTAATCAAATTGTGTACCTAATGAATATCGTTGCAGTTGCTTCACTGGTTTCGTGATTTCCTATCACAAACGTCACAGTTCGTAGTAACTCATGCAAAACCATTGAATAAAACGCGTTCCCCAACGAAGTGTTACATGTGCTCGGCCGTTCTTAATCTATATAATCGATTTAGGTGACAACCCGAACAGCCGCCTCCTACTATTTGCAGATGATTCTCTAATTCAGCGACAAAACAAATTGCAAAATGGTGTAAACAAGATATCTGTATAGTGAGAAAAGTGGCTATGGCACTAAATAAAGAGAAATGTGAAGTTATCCGCATAAATTACACAAATTTAAACGTTGCCGATTCAACGTAACAGCTAGGGACCACAACTTAGATTGAAACGATCGCATAGTAAATAGTGTAAAAAAGGCGATCCAAAGACTATCTGTTATTGACAGAATACTTAGAAAAAGCAACCGGTCTACTAATGAGACCCTCTTCTGGGGTATTGCTATGCGGTGTGGGATCCGCACCATATACGACTGACGGAGAACATCGAAAAATTTCAAAGAAAACCGTGTTTAACCATCACGAAGCGGAGGAGAGAGTGCCACGGACGTTATACGTGAGGTGGGGTGGTAATCATTAAAACAAAGGCATTTTTCGTTGCGACACGGTCTTTTCATGAAATCTGAATCACCAAATTTCTCCTTCGAAAGTGAAAATATTTTTTTGACTACCTCAGACATAACACATTTAGATCGTCGTAATAAAATAAAGTGCATCGGAGCTCGCGTGGGATGATTTATGATTTCATTTATCCCTCGCTCCTTTGGAGAGTGGAGTGGCAGAGAAATGGTCTAAAGATGTTCGACGAACACGCTGCCAGGCACTTAAGGGTGAGTAGCAAAGCAGTCATGTAGATATAGTGTAAATTTTTGCACATGCATCTGCTGAGTAGTTTCGGATAGTTTGAAATTTGTTGGCCACAATCACATCTTACACATTGATTATCTTACGCGTATTCTAAATCATATACTCTGCAAAGATACATTCTGAACCGAAGAATCATCTCTGATGAGATTATTCTCAGTAGGAGTCTATGAGGAAGAAATTCGGCAGCGTGGCTGCAGCGGCCATTGGGAAGCGAAGACACTGCGTGGTTATCCAGGAACTTTAGTCTGAATGCAGAAAGAAGTGTGTAGCTGGACACGGATGATAGGCGGCAATCGGCATGAGCTGATGTGGTTTGTCGCTGTTGTAGTTGAGGAAGATGTGAGGAGAAAGGAAGTTAGAATCTTTTGTTCATTCTAAGGTATCGTGATGTAAACACGTACCTGTTTTTTGGTCCCTACTGCACGGCGTGGCAGAATCCTGTTTACAGTGTTTCCAGATCTTTAGCGAGTACTTATCTACGTTGCTTCGGTCCATTCGTTGTTTGATGGGATGGGTAAATTTGGAAACGCCGTACAGAATTGGATTTACATTACTCCATCTGAATATTGGGTCATTTCAATTCATTATATTTCCATTTACTGAGCTTCTTTCCATTCTTTGTAACGCATATGGTATTCCTTTTCTTTAAGTTTTTCACTTGTAGTGATTCGTAGTAAAAGGAGTTTAACGCACGAATGTTAGTTCACCTGTTTCTTGTTCAAATATTCTAAGATGGTTTTAAGATCAATTGGCTTTTGTGGAGTGGACCACACAGGAAGATCATCGGACGCTTTAGATTGGGGAAGGAAGTCAGCCGTGCCTTTCCAAAGGAACAATCGCAGCATTTTTGAAGCGATTTAGGGAAATCACGGAAAACTGAAATCAAGATGGCAGGACGCGGGTTCGAACGGTTGTCCTCCCGAGTGCGAGTCGAAAGTGCTAACCACTGCGCCATCTTGCTCGGTTTAAGAATCATTGCCACCACGTTAAAATACTAATATCTTTACGGCTGAATTTACACTTCGCAGTCGGCATGTCTCGTAATGCTGTAGACTTCACCCTTCAACACAGATGTTAACGCTCCTGAGCGATTGTCCCATTTAACATATACGTTTGAAAACAGGAGTGAGCAGAAAGCAACATTTGTTTGCTTTGATTGTTTTTACAAGTCAGAAAAGAAGTCAGTAGCTGGAATTGCAAGGAGATCTCGCAATTCACCAGTGCATATACGATGCGATGCTTTGTATGTTTTATCTTCAGATTTCAGTGTAGAAAGGTTTGGTTAACTGTACATAGCTTGGCTATAAATTTGGTTACTTACATATTATTAAAGTTAGACCATGTGCTTATCGCACATTACTGCGGTAGCGGAATTCAGTCAAGTATCTGTTTTTGCCCATCATCGCTATTTTGCGTCAAGTAAGCTGTTCCTTATATTCCCTTCTTCTGTTCAGTTAAAAAGAGCTGTAGTCAGGTAACATTACTGTATGAACGCGTGGGTCTAAACTATTAACAGAAGATGACGTGTTTCAGGATGGAATTTTGCAGGTAATCTGAAACTGGAGACATGACAGGAAGCTTACAATCGCGCTAAAGGGTGCATCATATTAAAACAGTAAAGTATGCGATAGTAGATACATAAATGTTGTTATAAACATGAATACGCAAAACTGTGAAATAATTGTGAATATGTTATTACCGACCGGCACTGACTTCAGCGAGAAATATTGTCGTTGTTAGTTCAAATTGATCCGGAATATTATCATTTTCCGTATTCCCGACATACTGCCGGTGGAACAGCGACCAATTCAGTACTGCAAAAGTATGCGTTTGTGTCTAGGGCCGCAATTTATTTATTTTGTAAATTGCTCTTGCACTGCTTTTTTAACTTATGTGATCGTATTTTTTGATCATTGGATCGCCTGAGGATGGTACTGTGTACAGAAACCATTGCCAGTAGGTAAAATAAATAAATTGCGGTCAGTAATGGCTTCTTCGCCATAGCTAGTCTGCTTATGATGTCCTCCTTGTTCCGTCCATGATTGTTTATTTTAGTGCCTAGGTAGCAGAATTCCTTAACTTCATCTACTTCGTGACCGTCAGTCCTGAAGTGAAGATTCTCGCTGTTCTCATTTCTACCACTTCTCATTAGCTTCGTCTTTCTTCCATTTACTCTCTGTCCGTACTGTGTACTCAATAGACTGTTTATTCGGTTCAGTAGATCATGTAATTCTTCTTCACTTTCACTCAGTAGAGCAATGTCAACAGCGAATCGTTTCACTGATATCCTTTCACCTCGAATTTCAATTCCACCCCCCCCCCCCAAACCTTGGTTTTATTTCCATCACTTATTCCTTGATGTGCAGATTGAACATTACGGGCAGAAGGTTACATCCTTGTCTTACACCTTTTTTTAATACAAGCACTTCGTTCTTGGTCGTCCACTCTTATTATTCCCTCTTGGCTATTGTACAGATTCTATACGACCTGTCTCTCCCTATTGAAATTCCAACATCTTGCACCATTTTACGTTGCCGAACGCTTTTTCAATGTTGACAGATCCTACGAACGTGTCTTGATTTTTCTTTAGTCTTGCTTTCATTATTAACCACAACATCAGAAGTGCGTCTCTCGTGCCTCTACTTTTCCTAAAGCCAAACTGATCGTCATCTAACGCATTTTCAACTTTATTTTCCATTCTTCATCACATTATTCTTGTAAGCAACTTGGATGCACGAGCTGTTAAGCTGATTGTGCGATAATTCTCGCACTTGCCAGCTCTTCGGTAATGGCTTCTTTAATGGAAGTTTCTTGCTTCTATTGCACTATACTTTCACCCTGGTCAGTTTCCGATAGTATTTATCTTACAGCCTGATTAATTCTTTAGATTACAGTGCACACTACTATAGATATAATGCTGTAATTCTATTTATTTTTATTTATTTATTTAACACAACCTGATTAGGGCCCTCTCTTGCATCGTATCAAGGATTGACACGTACGGTATCTACTACATCACATTCTTCTAAGAAATAACAATTGTAATCTGACATCTAGATTTAAAATTATCTCAGAGTCTCAAATGGCAGTGTGAGTAAATTATGCCGTCTATGAAGTAATAAAGGTAACACTGGCATCCCTTGTAGTACTGCAGCTGTAGCCACTAATAATATTAGTAATAATAATAATCATAATAACAATAATAATAACAATAGCAGTAGTAACAAACACAATAATAGTGGTAAAATAACAATAATGATAATGGCATATATAAGCACAATTTGTAGATGTTTTTTTTAATATGGCCAGTTTTGGAGAAAGGGAACTTAAGGGGACTACATCCGCAGAGAATACTGGAAGATGAGCAAGATCAGGTTGGAAAGAGAAATATGCAAAGGTAACGATAGTAAAGGGACTCTGGTAATCATTATCGTTGCTTTAGTAGATATGATTATCTGTCTTCAGAAGTAGCAGAAGTTATTTTGTTCTCTAATACGAGTATAGTGTGGGAGGTTGTTCCAAAGTAGAGTTCCTGCTGCTGAGAAGGACTTCAAGAAGGTGGCTGTGCGATGGAGTAGGATAGAAAGGATTTCCTCTGATGGGAGGCATGTTACTGCTGTGTCGTTCAAACAAGAGCATTAAGGTCGAGGACAGATATGAGGGACAGTGTTCGTTGGTAAGACAGTATTACACAAGACAGAGGAGCTAGAAAGCTACCTACACAGAAAAAAAATCATACACAATATTTAAATGTACAAAAAGTATCGCAATTTGTAACTTAGGCCAAAAACAGAAAAAAACGGTGGTTCCTCACACTTTAAAAGTGTGCGCTGGACAGAGAAGTTCCAGACCAGATCATACTTCACTACAGAATGAAAACTGATACTGCGAAGAAAAAAAAGCGATCTTTGGAATGCATGTCCTAAGATGTTAGTATGATCAGATAATGAGTCTAGTTTCCTAAATATTTCTTGAATAGTAAAGAGCCCAATCTGCTTGCGTCTTGCATTACTTTGTACCGTGACCTCAGAATCCAGCTCTTTTGTGATTCGGATTGTCGAAGAAGTGCCTATTGACACGGACCAGCAAAGATAAACGAGGAGATCTGTACCCGATGGAACCTATGGACAGGCAGTAGAAAAATGGTTGAAATGGCTCTGAGCACTATGGGACTTAAATTCTGAGGTCACCAGTCCCCTAGAACAGAACTACTTAAGCCTAACTAACCTAAGGACGTCACATTCAGCAATGCCCGAAGCAGGATTCGAACCAGCGACCGTAGCGGTCGCGTGGTTCCAGACTGTAGCGCCTACAACCGCTCGGCCACTCCGGCCGGCGACAGGCAGTAGAATCTAGCATTCTATGGAGATGGTCGAACCTATCCACTATATAAGTCGTTGCCTCAGCTTCACCGCCAGTATGGTGTTAGACATAGGAGAGATGGTATTAAACAACCACGTCCACAATTATCCACTCCTGGTACAATCTTGCCCCCCCCCCCTCCCCGCGCCAGCACATTCATTCTCTCTTCTTGTATATGGCAGTATCGCCTTACTTTAAGAGCAGCAGTGGCTCATCGTACAGCTACCACAGCTAAGAGGGCTCTTGAGCCCAGAAGCGTAATCACGAACTGTTGCGAATCGGTTGTTGGCAGTAGGAGTTCGAGTACGCACACCTCACGCAGCAGCATTGAGGTGAATAGCTTGACTAGCGGAGTCAGAGGTTCATTTGGAAGATGGAATGGTGCACCATAGTCTTCAGCTACGAAAGCAAATTCTGCCGGTACGCAATTGATGGACGTTTGCGCGCACTACGTAGACCTGATAAACGAAGTTTCGTAGAGCGCATCCGTCCTAGACTCACTGCTACCACGCTGCGCGTTATGGTCTGGGGCGCGATAAGCCACAACTCTCGTTCACCTTTGGTGTTCTTGCGTGGGACGTTATCTGCGTTAGGTATCTGTAGAACTTTTTTTATTGTTCTTCCAACAGGAAGGTGACGTGCTCTTCCAACAGGATAATGCTCGCCCACACACTGTCCAAGAAACTCAGCGTGATTCACAAGACGTACACCAAATTCCCTGGTCAGTACTACCTCAGGACTTGTCGCCAATCGACAATACACTATGTGATCAAACGTATCCGGACACCCCTAAAAACATACTTTTTTCATACTGTCACCTACTGCCAGGTACTCCATATCAGCGACCTCCGTAGTCATTAGACGTCCTTAGAAAGCAGAATAGCGCGCTCCGCGGAACTCACGGACTTCGAACAAGATCAGGTGGTTTGGTGTCACTTGTGTCATTCGTCTGCTCGAGAGATTTACACACTCCTAAACATCCGACATCTGGACTGTTTTGGATGTGATAGTGAAGTGGAAACGTGAAGGGACACGTACAGAACTATAACGCACATGCCGACCTCCTCTGTTGACTGACAGAGACCGCCGAAAGTTGAAGAGGGTCGTAAAGTGTAATAGGCAGACATCTATGCAGACTATCATACAGGAAATCCAACCTGCATTAGAATCCTTTGCAAGTACTATGGCAGTTAGGCGGGAGGGGAGGAAACTTGGACTTCATGGTCGAGCGGCTGCTCATAAGCCACACATTGCGCCAGTAAATGCCAAACGACACCTGGCTTGGCATAAGGAGCGTGAACATTGGACGATTGAACAGTGGAATAACGTTGTGTGGGGTGACGCTACACAATATGGCGATCTGATGGCAAGTTGTGGGTATGCCGAATGTACTGTGAACCTCATGTGCCAGAGTGAGTTGTCCCAGCAGTAATATTCGGCGGCTGTGGTGTTATGGTGTGGTCGTGTTTTTCATTGAGAGGGCTTGCACCCCTTGTGGTTTTGCGTGGCACTATCACAGCACAGGACTCCATTGATGTCTTAAGCACCTTCTTGCTTTCCAATGGTGATGAACAATTCAGGGACAGCGATTGCATCTTTCAGCAATATCGATCACCAGTTCATAATGCACGCCCTGTGGCGGAGTGGTTACACGGCAATAACATCCCTGTAATGGTTCACATGGCTCTGAGCACTATGGGACTTAACATCTATGGTCATCAGTCCCCTAGAACGTAGAACTACTTAAACCTAACTAACCTAAGGACATCACACAACATCCAGCCATCACGAGGCAGAGAAAATCCCTGACCCCGCCGGGAATCGAACTCGGGAACCCGGGAGTGGGAAGCGAGAACGCTACCGCACGACCACGAGATGCGGGCCATCCGTGTAATGGACTGGCCTGCACAGAGTCCTGACCTGTATTCTACAGAACACCTTAGGGATGTTTTGAAACGCCGACTTCGTGCCCGGCCTCACCGACCGACATCCATACCTCTGCTCAGTGCAGCAGTCCGTGAAGAATGGGCTGCCATTCCCCAAGAAACCTTCCAGCACCTGATTGAACGTACGCCTGCGAGGGTGAGAGACGTCATCAAAGCTATGGGTGCGCCAAGACAATACTGAATTCCAGGATTACAACTGGTGGGCACCATGGACTTGTAAGTCATTTTCAGCCACGTGTCCGAATACTTTTGATCACATAGTGTATGTGGCTTATGGCAGGACGAGACGTGACTCGTTCTACTCGTCAAAACTACGTGAACAGTTCGAGCAGACACGGAAAGTTGCCCGAGACAGTATTCGTCATCTGTACGACCAGCTGTATGCCAGATTCAGTGCCTTCATTGCTGCCTGTGGAGACTACGCCAAGTACTAATATGGGTGTTTCATCATGGGTCGACACCTGGTCTGGTACCTCAGAACCGCTTATGCTATTGACCTGTAAATGTAATCATTTCATGTACTCCACAAGCACTATTGCTAATAAATCTTGAACGAATTGGAAACCTCTAATATGGTGTATTAATTATTTCCGCCACTGTGTAACACAATGAACATTTTCAGGAACGAAAATTTATCTACAGTTGACTGTTGGCATTTGTAATACTATCTTCAGGATTACAGTACGCTTTTACTATCGATAACACAAGCATTTTTGAGTCATTTTCTACGCTAGTTGCTCCAGTTGGCAGTTTGTTATCACGATGATGTATCGGCAAGAGAACTACTGCAGACAGAAGGATGCCCTTGTTTCTGTTGTTGAAGAGTTATGTCGTACACGAAGCTTTGTCAGGGTGCTGCATGTATGGCCTTATTTGACTGAAACAATAGTATGCAACAGCTGTACGACCAACAGCACAAAATTGAAGTAAGTTAGTCATAAACTAGAGGCATCAGCCACATTATTTCGTGTATTTGAAAGAATTACACTCAGATGACACTGTGCACATATCGGGTCTAGATGTCAAAAGTAATTTCACCATCTGTACGATGAAATATGTCAATTGATTGAGAAAGCCTGTGTAACGTAAGCATGAAGAGTTAGTAGAACACATACAATAGTTTGTACAAAGTAACAGTGTCTGAAAGTGTAATGGTGTAATGTGGCGTCCGGAAAGAATTTTCGTACGCAATAGTCACGAGACAAAGGAACACTGTGTGTTATTTTGAACCACTGACCACGTGGCCGCATCGATCCCGCGTGACCGCGCATGGTGCTAACTGTAGGACAACATTGTGGCCCAGCTGCCAAGTAAACATGACCATAGCTACCCTGTCACTGACACACACATGCACACACACACACACACACACACACAGAGAGAGAGAGAGAGAGAGAGAGAGAGAGAGAGAGAGAGAGAGAGAGAGAGAGAATGGAGAGATCCTGATTTTTACAATGACACATCAAACGTTTTTTTTAATTGTTTACTTAGGGAATTCGAGTTTACAGTGAAATAACCAACCTCTGGTAAGACGAGAAAGGCCTTCTTGACGGATTTGTTATATACGTTTGGTGCATAATTTCGTAGTATTTTTGTTTTGATTGTTGGTATTCTGCTTGTCCGATTGCTTTGGATTTAATAATCGAGTTCACTGTTGCTATTTGAGTTCAGATATTGTCATTTTGACGACTGAAGATAGTGAATCGACGCTAGACGCTTTTGACGCTAGAAAGCGGAGAGGAGAAGTGAAAAAATCGTAACATTTCCGCCATATTCTTTTGTTTGAGTTCAGTAGAGGGGCGACAGAAGAGGAAACAGCCAAAAACATTTTTACCTTGTATACAGATAATGTCATTGGACATAGAACACTGAGAAAATGTTTTCTCATTCTAAGGAGTATCGGTTTGACATTAGTGATCCTCCACATTCAGGGAAGCCTCCAGGGTTTAAAAAAATGGCTCTGAGCACTATGGGACTTAGCTTCTGAGGACATCAGTTCCCTAGAACTTAGAACTACTTAAACCTAACTAAGCTAAGGACATCACACACATCCATGCCCGAGGCAGGACGCGAACCTGCGACCGTAGTTGTCGCGCGGTTCCAGACTGTAGCGCCTAGAAACGCTCGGCCACTGCGGCCGGCTCTCCAGGGTTTGATTAAAACCTTTTACACGCGTTAATCCACAATCATCGACTTCAGTATACTCTAGAAATGGCAGATGTAGTGAAATGTAATCATTCGACCATACTGCTACATTTGCAAGCAATGGGTAGGTTCAAAAATCGAGCGTGTGAGTACCGCATGCCCTAAGGCCAAATCACAGATGACCATTGGTGCATCTCTGCTTGCTCGTCATCAATTAGATCGTGAATACCACTGGCCCTCGCGATCCTGTATTGTCACTGCTAGCGAGCAATGGTGTCCGTATGCTAACATAAGGAAAAGAAAGGAATGACTTAGCCTAAACTAAGCAGCAACTCCCCATACAAAGACCTGCAGGCGCCCACAAAAAATAAAATATATGTGGGCACAGCGACGATGTGGTGGGCTATGAATTGCTTCCCCGAGGTGTAACCATCACTGCTAACATTTATTGTGAAAAAATGAGACGTCTTTCATACGCATTCCAAGTACAACCACCAGGAATAGTGCTTGAGGTGATGCTACTCCACGATATTGCCCGCTCTCATTGTGATAGACCGACAAAAAATAGTATGCTGGAGTTGGGTTGGGAAGTCATTATTCACCTGATATTGCACCCTCTGACTTTCACTTTTTCCGCTCACTATCGAACAGACCTCCGGATTGAAAATGCACTCCATTCATGTCTCGACGAGTTCTTCACCTCAAAACCACGGGATTTCTACAGTTTCGGGACCAAAAAGCTACCCCAGCATTGGCAGATCTTTGTAAATAGTGGAAGAGACTAAATTATTGATTGTAAAATCTCTGTTGCATGTATCTGTTTTATTCATTAAACTCTTGGTAGGACTCAGGAACCAAAACGAGGTGCCTTCCTGCTGATTGCCAAAATTGTGAAATTCTTCACGTCGTCGTTCAGATTAATGGACTGAAAGTAAACTGGTAGTGATTCATTGTCTGTAGCTGTACATTCATTAATCTGAATTACAAGTGGTTAGAACACTGGACTCACATGGAGAACAACGGTTCAGGTACCCATCTGGCGGCCTTCCAGACTCAAATATTCCGTGATTCTCATAAATCGCTCCAGGAAAATGCAGGGATGATACTGTGGCCGCACATATCGGACATCATAGCGCTTACTGCATCAACATGTAAGTAGGTTGTTTAGGTTTTCTTGTTGGTAACACCACGTAGCGCTCTGTATGAAAAATCACTGGCTGTGCCGTGTGCAGTCTGTGGCTGGTTTGCATTGTTGTCTGCCACTGTAATGTTGGGCAGCGGCGGCTGGATGCTAACAGCGCGTAGCGTTGCGCAGTTGGAGGTGAGCCGCCAGCAGTGGTGGACGTGGGGTGAGAGATGGTTCAGTTTTGAAATTTGTAAGACTGGATGTCATGAACTGCTATATATATTATGACTATTAAGGTAAATACATTGTTTGTTCTCTATTAAAATCTTTCATTTGCTAACTATGCCTATCAGTAGTTAGTGCCTTCAGTAGTTTGAATCTTTTATTGAGCTGGCAGTAGTGGCGCTTGCTGTATTGCAGTAGTTCGAGTAACGAAGATTTTTGTGAGGTAAGTGATTTGTGAAAGGTATAGGTTAATGTTTGTCACAGCCATTCTTTTGCAGGGATTTTTGGAAGTCAGATTGCGTTGCGCTAAAAATATTGTGTTTCAGTTTAAGCACAGTCTTGTATAAATTGTTCAAAGGGGACGTTTGAAGCATGCCTCTTTCCGTACAACCATCACGGGGTGCCTGCATCGCAGGGTGTACAATCACCAAGAAAACCTATGTCGCCTGTGTTGTGAAAACAAACACTTACCGACGGCCGCAAAACAACACACCACCAGGTCTCCACCAACGGCCGCAGGGGACCACTACCCGTTTGCGGAGCACCAGAGGTCGCAGCGAGCATATGAACTACTTTGCAGCGCCAGGCACGTGATCGCAAATAGTTCTGGCAGATACATCCGCCAGCGGGCTTTATATGGCGGTGCATTGCCGGCAAAAGACAGTTCGATGCACCGCTCGGAAGGATACAGAGCTGCCGCCCCGGCAGCCATAGCCAGACGCATCTTCTAGCTTTCCGATCTCTGGGTACAGTCGACGAACGTCTTGACGTTATAGAGCTGTTTTTGTTCGCACTCCGTGAAGTGTCGGGTCTTTATTATTATTATTATTATTATTATTATTATTTGATATTTTGTATCTCTGTCGATCGGCATTTGGAATCGAGTCGGTTGTTCTTTTGGATATTGTATAATTGTTGCGTTTTGGTGAGACCAATAAATGATTTTCGGACTTGTGTTTTCCACATTTCTATTCTGCTAGCGCCGATACTTCAGATAGTTCCTCTGAAAACAGTGGGACCGATATCCTTCCCCTTCCTTTCGAAATCCGAGCGTGTGTTCCGTCTCTAATGACGTTGCTGCCGACGGAAACTCTAATCTTCTTTCTCTCTTTCAATCTGTAACACTCCTTCTGTGTTGTTAAAGATAACGAATGTCTTTCCTTCAGCATTAAAGGTCAGTTCAAACGTTCTTCTCTGAGTTGTGTCAGCACTTGCGGTATTGATTTCGTTATGGCACATGCGTCAGGCCTGAAGTTCGTCCTAACAAAGAATGTCTCCCAGTGATTGCCCAAATTTTTCCGTTCTTAAGGAGACTTTATACTTACAGAGAGCAAGGAGAGTTTTTTCTGTGCTGAGAGGAGAATTTTCAAATGACTTTCCCAGTGTATTGTGATTCCCGAGTGTCATATGAAAGCGCGCAAAAAATGAAATTGTACACCCGCTTCGTTGGTGTACAACTTTCCAAGGTAGTAAAATAATCTTAAAGCCTTCATAGTTTCATCTGAAAACGTCTTTTTACCTTTGAGACACAATCTTAGTTCTTTATTTGTAGACGAAGAGGTGGATCTGTATTTCAATTACCGTATTTCTTCAAATACAGGTACAACGTACCACAACAATTACGCAGCTTCAGGAGTCAACACTGACACGTACCTGCCAATATATTGGTGATCGGTGTCTAGCTTGTTATGAAAACTTGTTCTTGGAACTTTGTTAATTCTGGACTGTCCACATGTGTAGTGACTCAAAGACACAACACCTGACATTACAACAGGTGGTACAAATTAACATATTCATCATTATAAAATGGCAATTAATTTTTAAAACTATTTATAGGTTCTTTAAAAATGCTCATATAACTGGTAATCCAAAGATGGTTTTACTCAATCGTAACTGATTCAAATGTCATCTATTTGTACCAGTATTTACGTCTTTGCGCTCACACACATTTTTTATTTGTTAGTAACTGAAAGGAAGAGAAAAGTAGTAGGTGAATATGGAGTGGGGAAAGGTAGAATTCTGCACAGAGCTTAACCTAATCATAGGTTTAAGAATCATGAAAGAAGGTTGTATGGGTGGAAGAGGCCTGGAGACACTGGACGGTTTCAGATAGATTATGTAATGGCAAAACAGAGGTTTAGGAACCAGGTTTTAAATTGTGAGACATTTCCAGGGGCAGATGTGGACTCTGACCACAATCTGTTGGTTGTGAACTGTAGATTAAAAGTGAATAAACTGAAAAAAGCTGGGAATTTAAGGAGATGGGACCTAGATAATCTGGAAGAACCAGATGCTGTAGAGAGTTTCAGGGAGAGCATTAGGGAACGATTGACAAGAATGGAGGAAAGCAATACGGTAAAAGAAGAATGAGTAGCTTTGAGAGATGAAAGAGCGAAGGCAGCAGAGGATCAAGTAGGTAAAATGACGAAAGCTAGTAGAAATCCTTCGGTAACAGAAGATACACTGAATTTAATTGATGAAAGGAGAAAATTTTAAAATGCAGTAAATGAAGCAGGTGTAACGGAATACAAACGTCTCAGAAATAAGATCGACAGGAAGTGAAAAATGGCTAGGTAGGGATGGCTAGAGCATATGTAGAGGCATATATCACTAAGGCTAAGATAGATATAGCCTACAGCAAAATTAAAGAGACTTTGGAGAAAAGAGAACCATTTGTCTCGACGTCAATAGCTGAGATGGGAAACTACTAAGCAAAGATGGGAAAGCAAAAAGGTGATAGGAGTATATAGAAGGTCTATACAAGGGCTTTTTATGTGAGGGAAATATTATGGAGATGGAAGAGGAGGTAGATGTAGATGAAACGAGGGATATGATATGCGTGAGGAGTTTGACAGATCACTGAGAGACCAAAGTTTAAACAGGGCCCCAGGAGTAGAGAACATTCGATTAGAACTACTGATAGCGTTGGGAGAGCAACCCATGACAAACCTCTACCATCTGGTGAGCAAGATGTATGAGACAGGCGAAATACCCTCAGACTTCAAGATGAATATAATAATTTCAGTCCCAGAGAAAGCAGTTGTTGACAGGTATGAAACAGGTATGAAAATTGCCGAACTATCAGTTTAATAAGTCACAGCTGCAAAACAATAGCTCGAACTCCTTACAGACGAATGGAACAATTGGTAGAAGAAAATTTTGGGGAATATCAGTTTGGATTCCGTAGAAATGTTGGAACAAGTGAGGCAATACAGACCCTACGGCTCATCTTAGAAGATAGATAAAGGAAAGGCCTACTCACGTTTGTGGCGTTTGTAGACTTAGAGCCAGCTTTGGACAATGTTAGCTGGAATACTCTGTTTGAAAATTCTGAAGGTGGGAGGGGTCAAATACAGGGAGTGGAAGGTTATTTACAATTTGTGTCAGAACGCAGATGGCGGTTATGAGAGTCGAGGGGCATGAAAGGAAAGTAGTGGTAGGGAAGGGAGTGAGACAGGGTTGTAGCATATACCTGATGTTATTCAATCTCTATATTGAGCAAGCAGTAAAGGGAAAAAAAAGATGGAGTAGGAATTAAAATCCATGGAGAAGAAATAAAATCTTCGAGATTTGTTGTTGAAATTGTAATTGTGTCTGAGACAGCAAAGGACATGGAAGAGCAGTTAAATGGAATGGACAGTCTTGAAAGGAGGGTATAACATGAAATCAACAAAACGAGAATAATCGAATGTAGTCGTATTGAATCACGTGATGCTGAGGGAATTTGGTTAGGAAATGAGATACTTAAAGTAGTAGAAGAGTTTCGCGATTAGGGAAGCAAACTAACCGATGATGATCGAAGTAGAGAGGATACAAGATGTAGGCTGGAAAAGGCAAGGAAAGTGTTTAAGAAGAAGAGAAATTTGTTATCATCGATTATAGATTTAAGCGTCAGGAAGTATTTTCTGAAAGTATTTGTATGGAGTGTAGCCATGTATGGAAGTTAATCGTGGACGATAAATAGTTTGGACAAGAAGACAATAGAAGCTTTCGAAATGCGGTGCTACAGAAGAATGCTGAAGATGAGATGGGTAGATTAAGTAACTAATGAGGATATTCTGAGTACAATTGGGGAGAACAGGAATTTGTAGCACAACTTGACTAGAAGAAAGGACCGGTTGGTAGGACCTGTTATGAGGCATCAAGAGATCACCAATTTAGTACTGCATGGCAGCGTGGAGGGTAAAAATTGTAGAGGGAGACCAAGACATGAGCACAATAAGCAGATTCCAAAGAATGTCGGTTGCAGGAGGTACTTGGAGATGAAGAAGCTTGCGCAGGATAGAGTAGCATGGAGAGCTGCATCAAACGAGTCTCTGGACTGAAGACCACAACAAAAACAACAACAATAACTGAAATAACAACAAGGAAGCAAACAAAGAACGTGTGTACACAAAGCCACCCTCCTTCCTTCTCCTCCCGCCCCCCCTCCACCGCCGCCAACACTACAGCCGCCAGCTGTCAATTGACAAGCTTGAGGGATGTATTCCGTAAGTTGAAAACTATTGCTTTCTATTAGCCGACAATTACAGAGAAATTTCAGCATAGGACCAAGCGCCAAAGAGTCAATAGCATAATTACTCTGTAATTGGATCCACTCCGCCGTTGAAGTACACTTTTCCCAATATCTAACCGCTACATGTGGGTAACATGAACCACGAACTCCCCCGCCCTTTCAGAGATTACCTCCAGGAAGTACAGTGGTAAAACAGAGCCTTGTGGAACAACAACTGCTTCCTTAGTGTACCATTGGTAAGTGAAGATGTTATCCTGTTATACTACCAAACTTACATGGACGTCTGTATTTCCCACTGGTGCGTGCGACAAAGCTTTCGTCACACTTTTTCGCCTCCGTTTTAACCGCAGACAGTTCCGGGTGCACCTTTATCTGCATGTACGTCTACCTCTACATGATTAATCTGGAATTCACTATTAAGCGCCTGGCAGAGAGTTCATCGAAGCACCTTCAACCTACTTCTCTACCGATCCACTCTCTAAAAGCGAGGGAAAGGAACACTTAAACCCGTCCATGAGAACTTGGCTTATTTTATTATGATGAACATTTCTCCCTGTGTAGGTGGGCACCAACAAGATAACTTAGCATTAGGAGAAGGAAGCGCTGCGGCCGAGCTGCTCTAGGCGCTTCAGTCCATAACCTCGATTGTGCTTCGGTCACAGGTTCAAATCGTGCCTCGGGCATGGATGTGTGTGATGTCCTTAGATTAGTTAGGATTAGGTAGTTCTGAGTATAGGGGACTGATGACCTCAGATGTTATGTCCCATAGTGCTTAGTGCCATTTGTCAGTTTTTGGAGAAGGAAGTTGTTGATTGAAATTTCATGGGGAGGTCCTGCCGCAGCAGTAAACGCCTTTGTTTTAATGACTACCACCACAATTCGCGTTTCATATCCGTGACACTCCTTCCCTTTTTCCGCTGTAGTACAAAATGAGCTGACATTTTTTGAGCTTTATCTATGTCCCCCGTCAAGCCTATCTCCTTATGCTGGTTCTACACCGCCCAGCAAAACTCCAGAAGAAGGCGGACAAGTGCAGTATAAGTAGTCTCTTCAGTAAAACTTCTACATTTTAAAATCATTGTATTTGGTTTATTTTCCCCACAATATTATGTATGTGATCGTTCCAATGTAAGTTATTCGTAATTGCGAAGTATATAGTTGAATTTAGAGCCTTAAGAATAGTGTGACTTGTCATGTAACCGAAACGTTTCCTTTTACTACTGATGTGGACGACTTCTCACTTTTCGTGATTCAGAATCAATTGCCACTTTTCGGACGATACAGAAATTTGCCTAATCATTTTGAAATTGCTTTTGAATATCTGATGACTGTACAATACGGTAAATGACAGCATCATCAACTAACAGTCTAAGTGGTCAGCTCATATTGTCTTCTGAATGAGTTGTACAGATTAGGACCAGCAGAGAGCCTTCCTTCGGGAATTCCAGATATTTTTATTTTTCACTAGGTGACAATCCCTCAACTACTATGAACTCTGATCATTCGGATAAGCAACAACAAATAAAATCTCAAACGCGGTACTACTTCTACATCTACATCTACATCCATACTCCGCAAGCCACCTGACGGTGTGTGGCGAACGGTACCTTGAGTACCTCTAACGGTTCTCCCTTCTATTCCAGTCTCATATTGTTCGTGGAAGGAGGGATTGTCGGTATGCGTTTGTGTGGGCTCTAATCTCTCTTATTTTATCCTCATGGTCTCTTCGCGAGATATACGTAGGAGGGAGTAATATACTGCTTGACTCCTCGGTGAAGGTATGTTCTCAAAACTTCAACAAAAGCCCGTACCGAGCTACTGAGCGTCACTCCTGCAGCGTCTTCCACTGGAGTTTATCTATCATCTTCGTAATTCTTTCGCGATTACTAAATGATCCTTTAACGAAGCTCGCTGCTCTCCGTTGGATCTTCTCCATCTCTTCTATCAACCCTATCTGGTACGGATCCCACACTGGTGAGCAGTATTCAAGCAGTGGGCGAACAAGCGCACTGTAACCTGCTTACTTTGTTTTCAGATTGCATTTCGTTAGGATTCTTCTAATGAATCTCAGTGTGGCACCTGTTTCACCTACGATCAACTTTATATGATGATTCCATTTCAAATCATTTCTAATGAGTACTCCCAGATAATTAATGGAATTAACTGCTTCTAGTTGCTGACCTGCTTTCCTGTAGCTAAATGATAAGGGATCTTCCTATGTATTCGCAGCACATTACACTTGTTTTCATTGAGATTCAATTGTCATTCCCTGCACCATGTGTCAATTCGCTGCAGATACTCCTGCATTTCAGTATACTTTTCCATTGTTACAACCCCTCGATATACCACAGCATCATCCGCAAAAAGCCTCAGTGAACTTCCGATGTCATCCACCAGGTCATTTATGTACATTGTGAATAGCGACGGTCCTACGATACTCCCCTGCGGCACAACTGAAATAACTCTTACCTCGGAAGACTTCCCTCCATTGAGAATAATATGCTGCGTTCTGTTATCTAGGAACTCTTCAATCCAATCGCACAATTGGTATGATAGTCCACATGCTTTTACTTTGTTCATTAAACGACTATGGGGAACTGTATCGAAGGCCTTGCGGAAGTCAAGAAACATGGCATCTACCTGGGACTCGTATCTATGCCCCTTTGAGTCTCGTGGACGAATAGCGCGAGCTGGGTTTCACACGATCATCTGTTTCGAAACCCATGCTGATTCCTACGGAGTAGATTTCTAGTCTCCAGAAAAGTCATTATACTCGAACATAGTACGTGTTACAAAACTCTACAACTGCTAGACGTTAGAGTTATAGGTCTCGCCTATTAAAGCAACTTGCACTCACAGCTGGTGGCACTTGTACAGCCACGGTGCGCTAACTGGCAGGGAGAAATACTACAGCTCCTCACGTGCGTATCGACCGGAACAGCTAGAGGCGGCGGCGGCGGCGGCGGCGCAGCGCAAAGCAAAGGCGCCGCCCACCGCCCGTGATGGATTGCCGCTATATAATGTAGCCGCGCTGCACAGTGCAACATGACGTCACGGCCGCTACGGACAGCGCCGGCCGCGTGGCCCGCTGCGGGCTGCGGACCTGCTAAATCAATACACCCAGCAGCCAGTGTAAAAGAAAAAAAGGGAAATAATAATACGAAAAAAAGACTACACTGAACAAAAAAGAGAAAAAAAGAACAGAGAGAGAGAAAAAAAGCGGACACGTGGCTGCTGTTGCACAACAGCTGGGGCGCCTCATCAAAATAAATCTGCATGCGGCTTGTCCGGGCTGTTTGCAGCGGCTGCCGTTGCAGCAGGCACCGCAGCCGCAGCCGCGCGGCTTGTAATCTAATCAAATACATTCATATTTATGTCGGCCGTCCTGGGCGGCGCTGCGGCCCACGGTGGCCGCCGCCCCGCCAAAGGCAGACCTCCTACCTGCCGCGCAGCAATCATGGCAACGACTACATACCTGTTCCGGGAAGGGGAACGCAAAGTAAAGCGTACACAGTACCCAAGAAAAATACCGACAGCGCCTATTATGTCCTGCGGGAAGGCAAACAGATCAATTTTCATGAAGGAACCCATATGCGGAAGTACACGGCTTGGACGCTGGATAGCATAGAAGTCTGAGAACGAACGGTTGCTATTATTTCTTCCTTTTGGTGTCTGAATACGTAAGGTATGCAACCCCTTTGACATGTGTGTACTGCGGATGACCAACCTGAGCTTAATAACAGCCGGCTGGTGTGGCCGAGCGGTCCTAGGCGCTTCAGTCTGGAATCGCGCAACCGCTACGGTCGCCGATTCCAATCCTGCCTCGGGCATGGATGTGTGTGATGTCCGTAGGTTAGTTAGGTTTAAATAGTTCTAGTTTCTAGGATGACCTCAGATGTTAAGTCCCATAATGCTCAGATCCATTTGAACCTAATAACATTCCTGCGAATACGCAACATTCCTAAACACTGCCCTTAAGTGGATCCTATTGCGGATCTTGTTTGGTCGGCCGGTGCAGTTGCGTTGTTGACAGCAGTGCGACATTTACCCATGCACAGCTCCGGAAAGTAGTGGCCGAGCAGTTCTAGTTGCTACAGTCAGGAAACGCTCGACCACTACGGTCGCAGGTTCGAATCGTGTCTCGGGCATGGAAGTGTATGATGTCCTCAGGTTAGTTAGGTGTAAGTAGCTCTAAGTTCTAGGGGACTGATGATCTCCCATAGTGCTCAGAGCCATTTGGACAGCTCTGGAAATGACAAACATGGTGCTTGCATACGGCACAGCAGATTGCATTGGGAAATCTGCCACAAGATTGTAGGCGGAACGTTTTCCAGACGGACGTACCCCACATCATTCCACGTTCACAGTCATCAAGAGACGCCTGAGAGAAGTTGGGAATTAGCTCGTAGATACTTTCTGCCAGAAGCGTGTACATTGTAAAGTAATTCGACAGCACTCTGTGCTTGTGCAGACAACCTTGTAGATGGGGTAACCACAGCTATGAATATTCGTCTAGGGTGTTAACAACCGCTTCAGCTGTATTTAGTCCTTTATTACTAGATCAGTACCGGTTTCGTGGCACTAAAAGCCACATCTTCAGGTGTGAGGGTGTTCGTCTCGAACACTGTAGCTGAAGGACGACGTGCTGATAATGTTTGGAAAGGATCGACCCATCAGCATTCGGCAGGTGGTAAAGGCGCTACACACGGATGAAGGTGCCGTGTAGCGTGTTGTCCGTGACCACCAGCTCCATCCACACCATCAGAAGAAAGTCCAGGTTTTTTCGGGAGAAAGGCTACCAAACACGTGTAAAAGTTTGCACAATTATATTTACAACAACGCATAATACAGCCACAGTTCCCCAGCTTGGTGCTATACATGGATGAATGTACGTTTACTGGAGACGGTATACTAAACTTGCACAAATGGGTCTTTGCGAGGCCGAAAATTCGCGTCCACGGGTGATCAGCAAGAAAGGGTCGGCATTAACATCTGGGTAGCGATAATTCGTGACTATAACATTCTACGAGGGTCGGTCAAAAAGTAATGCCTCCCATTTTTTTTTCTACTTAAAAAAATTAAGTTAAGTGAAAAATTTGAATTTGGCGCCATTCCTCAAACCTTCTTCTGCAATCCACTGCAGTAGTAACTTTCTGTGTCAACAGGTGGCAGCACAGCAGAAGTTTGTAAGATGGCCGACATCGATGTTCGTTTGAGACAGCGTTGTGTGATTGAATTCTTGAATGCAGAAGGTGAAACGCCCATACGCATTCATGAAAGACTGAAGAAGGTGTATGGTGTTGTGACAGTGGATGTCAGCACTGTTAGACGATGGGTTCGTCGTTGTAAGGAAGCTGAAGGGCAAACACCGTTGACTGACGAAAGCGGAGCGGCAGGCCGGTGAGTGCAGTGACTCCACACAACATTCAGCAAGTTGATGACATCATTCGTGGTGACCGTCGGGTGACTGCAGATGAAGTGTGTCGCATTATTTCTCTTAGTAAAGGCAGTGTGATCACGATTATTAAACAATTGGGGTACTCAAAAGTTTGTGCACGGTGAGTTCCAAGAATGTTAACCGATCAGAATAAAGAGGCAAGGAAAACAATAGCCTCCCAACACTTGCAGCGCTTCCGTTTGGCGGGAGATGAGTTTCTGACAAAAATTGTGACCGGGGACGAAACATGGGTGCATTTTTTTGAACCCGAATCAAAGAGGCAGTCAATGGAGTGGCGTCACACAAGCTCGCCGAGGAAGAAAAAATTCAAAACTGTGCGATCGGCAGGGGAAGTTATGGCAACAGTTTTCTGGGATACAGAGGGTGTGATTCTGGTTGATTTTTTGGAGCAGGGATGCACAATAAATTCTGTTCAATACGTCACAACCCTCAAAAAACTTAAAGCACGTCTTCAGCGAGTTCGCCCAACAAAATCAATGGCAGATGTTCTTCTTTTGCATGACAATGCAAGACCACACACCAGTGGTCACACCTCTGACGAGATTGTCAAAATTGGATGGGAAGTTTTGCCTCATCCCCCATACAGCCCTGACCTGGCACCATCAGACTTCCATCTGTTCGGGCCACTAAAAGAAGCTCATCGTGGGATTCATTTTGAAGATGAGGAGGCCGTCAAAACATCCGTGCGTCAATGACCAAAACTGTAGAGATGGGCGGAGATTACATTGAAAAATGACAAAATGATCCTCAATGTTGTGGTTTTCAACCTATGTAATTGCATTTAAATTTCCTGACAATTAGACGTAGAAAAAAATAGGAGGCATTACTTTTTGACTGACCCTCGTACTATATCTACTGCGAACCAGACTAACAAGACCAATCTACCTCACATTTATTAGCGATGATTCTCCTATCCTATTGGACGTAATGCCCCTAAACGTTCAGATAATATATAATATGATGGAACAGCAGCACACATTGATATCAATTTGTGGGATCACCTCAGCGCTGCATATTCCAATCGATGGACTGCTAAGGTTAGGCCATTTCCATGTTCAACACCGTCGTCAGATCTGACACCTCTCGACTGTTTTCTGTGGTGTATTACGCTATTGCTCGAGTCCAGTGAGCGATTGAAATACGTCAGAGGAACCGCTTGTATCGGCTCAAGTGTGCGAGGCTCGTTACCGCCGATGTAAGCCGTTCATTGTCGCGGGAAGTAAGCAGATCGAAGCTCTTTTGCCAGTCTTACGTTTATTTTGCAATTCTTTTGCTGTTCTTCACGTGTAAGTAAGTGTTCAGTTTCTACTATGACATTTTCTATGTATTGTTTCTTAGACTTCCTGTGGGTGCAGTTTTCTTTTTCCAACAGCATTTATTCTTTTCCGTGTAGTTCTACCACTGTTAAGTTAATCAAACGCTGCTGGAATGTGTTGGTGTTCTTGTGGTTTCACGTTCAAAATGTAAATGTATTTTTTTTCTTTTTTATTGTTAGTTTCACTATTTTCTGTTTACGCTTCTTTTACAAATGTTTCAGTGCAATGTATGTCGTCCGTTCAACTTTTTCCGTAAGTGCCTCGAGAACTGAGGCGTCTCCTATCTTCTGTGGCAGTTCTAGATCAGACTCATAGAGCATCATGTTTATGTACAGCTTTTCGAATATAGCATCTTAATTTCATTTAGTAGCCAGTATCGTTCTGCAACTGATTTAGACTTTTGTGCTACACATTAATTTAAATTGGAATTAAATAGTTATTTTTGCAAGCTTTGCTGAATTTTATGTGTTGTATCGTCTTGTGGAACCTCAGAGGTATTTTCTTGAACCTGAACACATTGACTGGGAATGCTTGACATAGATGTATCTTCAACTTTTCTTTTTCTGTCTTCCTAAGTTGTGTGTGCTATATGTATCAACATACCATAGTATTACAGACCACTGAGGAAGACAGGACTACAAAAGTTGAAGTTCGAAGACAGTTTGTGATGCAGACAGCGCGATTTGTTACTCATATTCGGTTTATTGACGAGATGTGGAACACACACTAACCTCAGACTTCGACGCTCCCCAGAGATGAAGCTGTACCCTTGTGGATATGGGTTTCACCTTGGAAACCGACCATTGTACCTTCCTGCACAAGAGACTAAGCATTGTAGGTGTTTATTTATGCAGTACTACTGAAGAATTGGCCTCCTATAGCATATGCATTGGTATGCGGAACGTAGGACCGTACATAGCACCTACTTTTATGGTGTAGCATAGAAGATAAGTGAAATATGGAATGAGACGAACAAAACTGACACTTTCACTGGAAGACTATAACTACACTTGAGTCATTGCGATTCATGATGATCCTCTGAACATTACAGACGGTGGATCATGATTTTCAGTTGGGTGTGTGATTAGCACAGACAGCAGTGCATGCTCTGCAAAAGGCCTCTCTCGCTCGCCGCTTGGATAGCCAGCGCTCGCGTTGAAATGAGATGACCAAATGTCACTACGAAGCGCAGGTGAAGTGCCAATTGTGAGCCCTGTTTTCAGAGGAACAGAGGAATGACCGCCACAATGTATTCTCTGACTGAAAGTAAACAACTTAGATAAATGGAACAGTTCGTAGTATTAAATGTATAACATAAACAGAAACAAAAAAGCTCAAAATAACCAAAATGTTTTCAATATGAGGTATAAAGTATTGGCTGTTACCGGTGGCTGCACTAGCGTATCATAAGTATTGCTATGATGAGTGACAGGAAGTACGTAAGCTAATAATTTATAGATGTCTGTGTACATAGTGGTTAGAGACGTATGTATAAAACAAATGTATGCACTATCGATATAATGAATGTGTTGCTGTTATTTCCGCGTTTGTCCAGTTTGAAAGCAAGTATCTTATTTTCTAATTATACTTAAAAGATACCTCGATTCATTACATTCGTACAGAAGCAAAGTTTTTAAGGGTTCCTCTGGCTCAGCTAAAAGTGGATGTGAGATTTTGTCAGAACACCAAACATTTCTTCCTTCCATGTCAATGCGTTACTGTTCCTACATTTTTTTCTATCCCCCTAAGATGACTAATTTATGATTAACGTAGTGAACCCTCCACATGTAAATATACGACGTCTTGCTGTTTGTTGAACAGAGTTTAAATGACGCCGTAGTTGTGAGTCATGAAGCGTCTCGGCATTTATAAGAGACATGCGGCGCCCAGCGTCTAAAATGCGGCGGTTTTGTCACTGTTCAACTGCCCTGTAACACTCAGGCCACCTGACGTCCTGCATCTAAGTTTCTATGAACCAGAGACTGCTCTGAAGACAGTTGGACTCGAGTGACTACTGCAGCTCGAGCTGTCTTAGAAGGCTGCACGCACTAAATAAACTTACTTTTACGAGGCTTATCGTAATAGTTTTAAATATGACTCTCGGTATTACCGTCAGATTGTATTGTTGTATTTCTACAAAAACTCTGCAGCTCTGCCAGGTGGTGTAGCAACTCAATATCATAAACGGCGCGCAGTAACATCGGGTCTGCACTGTCACGGAATAATGAAGAAACACTTCAGAGTCGCCATCCATCCCGTCAGCGTCATCTGCAACCCACTCCCGTATACCGTATTTTAGAATGTTAATAACACTGAAAGAAGATACAGGTTTCAAAAGTAGTTTATGACCTTCTTCTGGGTTGAAGATACCTCCATACCAAACGTCATCGGAATCGGGTCAGCGGCAGAGTCGTGAAAACGTAAGAGCTCCTTTCGCATTTAACAATATTAGTGTAAGTATGGTTTTACGGATTAAACGCGTTGGGAATGGAAGAAGCATTCTGTTGATTACGATGAACCATGTTACGTAGAACATGTCAACCGATAAACGCATTTTCACAAATGTGATACAGTTCAGAAGATTAAATTCTTCAGAGTTAATAGCTTTCTCAAAGAGTAAATATTTTTTCTTAATTCACGTAATATTTTTCAAATCAATAAATGTCTTGTACTACATGCTGTGTAAAAAGAGCCTATTTTCTTCCTCAGTTTTCAGCTATCTCGTACCAAATATCATGTATATCGGTTCAGCGGTTTAGTCGTGGAACCGTACCTGACAGGGTCACTTCGCTTTTATCACTTCAGTATGGAGCTGTAGATTGGTATGAATGAAATATGGTGAGAGTTAAGAATTTTGTTTTCATTGCCATCCTCCTTAGAGTAAAAAAAAGGCGAAATGTGTCTGGGAGAAATTAATTACAGTGCAGCAAGAAAAGGCGGTTTTCATTCACAAAACGATGAGGATTGTACAAGAATTGTAGTCTAGCTGTTACCCGCAGCTGTGATCGCATATCACATCCCGATCGGCATGTTCGGAGGCTTAGTGTAAGTCTTTTTATTCTATGCCATTTCGGCGACTTGAGAGTTGATGATGAGGACAACACACACATGCAGTTGCTGGCGGAGAAAAATCCAAGCTTGAAATCGATCTAATGATAGTGAGTCTACTACGCTGACAAGACGACCACGATCTGCTCTCGCAGATAGGGAGGCATTTTAGAAGTTAAAAGGAACCCGTGACACTCAGCGGCTAAAAAGCGATGGATTTGTGACTGATAGTATGGAACTGTGTATTAAACACGTAGAAAGTTGTATAAGCATTGTGTTCTTTACACTGTATCCCACTATGTAGAACATATTAAACAGTAAAAGTAATTTCACAAACATGATAAATTTCAAAAGTAAAAGCTTAAATATTTTTTAAAAGTAAATATTATTCGATATATCACGTTACATTCTTCAAATAAAGAAATACGTTGTAAAGCAGACTTTCTGAAGTAGCCTGCGTTCTTCCTCTGCGTTCAAGCTATCTCCATACCAAATTTCATCAAAATCGATTCAGCGGCTTAGTCGTGAAAGCACAACAGACAGACATACTTTCGCGTTCGTAATATCAGTACTGATGTATGGTTTCCTGTAAATAACTCTATATTGTAAATGTAAATAATTATTGTAAATGTAAATAATGTTATATTTTCTCCGAAATGATGGAAATACTTGGATACTGAGGGTTCTTCCTGAATTTGTTCATTTATGAATAAAATTTCTTAATCAGAACTCGGCAAGTGTTAGTACGCCACTCACATGATATTTGAAAAGTAATCGTTTTATTAATTCACTTTTTGTCAAAGTTCGATTTGTAAAGTAGCATATACATCAGTTGCATAAAAGGGCAAATGTCAAACACACCGTATATCCTTGCTATAGTATGCATGCGTGTGATGTCGTATGTGTACCAAGCGGTTTTTCTTTTGGTTCCTACAAAAATAAGAACACTTCTTTGCAAAAGTAAAATATCATTTTCTTTTTCGAAGTATGTTCAACGTTCACTCCGTATTTTTTTGTATTCGAATTATTCCTTCCAAAATAACAAAGAAAACTCACATTTGCTTCTAACAACTACGTTTTCCACTGTGTCAACAGGGTGGCTGGCTCACCCAAGTTTTTTGTAAGTTGTCAGCCAGTCACATTTCCCTGTGCTGTTCTTTTACTGTTCTGTGTTTCGTTTTTCGTCTGTTTTAATTTCTTAATTAGCTACCTTGCCTCCTCATTGGATTTACTGCATATGGGAGTACCTGAGCGACAGAGTAATTGTGTGGTCATTTCGGATGCATGAGTGTACTACCGTTTTCGTTCTTACCCACATTCGTTCATTTTCATCATTGTTAGGGCGCTGATAACCTCGCCGTTAGGAGCCCAATAGATCCCCAAACCGGACACACACACGTTTTCCACTACTTGCTCCTGCCAACTTGCACTATTATCGTTCAAACGTACAGCAGATGGCAGCACATATCCAGCGAGAATCATTAGCGCTCTATATCTCATCCAGCATGCTTGTAAGGAAAGTACCCTTTCATGCCCCTGGGTACACTGCTTTTTCTGGTTGGTTCATACATAAACGGCTAGAAAGTAAGGGCTTTAAGACGTCGCGGTAAACAGCGCGCTTACTCCCTGGAGGGACGCGATCGGCGCCGTTACGAATTTACATAGTCAAACAGATTACATTGCGATTTGGATAGCATATGGAATAAACACACGGGAAACATTTTTGTAGTATACAATATAAGTAAAGAGAAAACACTTGTCGGAAAAAGATCGTATCATAAAAATGTAATTAAAACAGAGTAAAGAAATTTCTGGAGTAAATTTGTCTAGGTAACATATATAAGTGATTTACTTGGCAAGATCACAGGTTAAAGTAAGCAGGAGATAGTCCACTGCAACTGTGAAACGCTGATACGTTCATAACCAGTGTGACATCCATAATGCTGAACGGAAAACGAGCATTCATTGTGTTGTTCAGGTGCCGGATGTCAGATTGTGGAAAGGAGTTCCATGCCTGCTGTACTTGGTCGGTCAATAGAGGATTGGCAAATGCTGTTTGAGGATGATGCTGGAGTTACCGTACGATGATGTCCCATATGTGACTGATTGGAGACAGATCAGTTGATCGAGGAGACCAAGGCAACATGTTGACACTCTGTAGTACATGTTAGGTTTCAGCATCGAGATATGGGCGAGCGTTATCCTGTTGAAAATCTCTCCTTGAATATTATTCATGGATGGCAGCACCACAAGTCGAATAACCAAACTAACGTACGATTTGGAAGTCAGGATGCGTGTGTTCCTGCTGTCATACAAAATCTCAACCCATACCTTAATTCCTGATGTATGTCCAGTGGACGCAGGTCCTCAAATGACTTCGTTCTAACCAACACACGGCCATCTCTGGGATCAAGATCGAACCAGATTTTTTTCAGAAAACACAACAGATCTCAATCCTGCCCTCCAATGAACTCTCGCTTAACTCTCGCTCAACACCACTAAAGACGCAAATGTGGCGTCAGTGGAATGCATGCCACAGGGCGTCTGGTTCGGAACTGTTCTTGAAGTAACAAAGTTGTAGCTGTTTTCTGTGTCACTGTGGTGCCAACAGCTGCTCGAACTGCTGCTGTAAATGCAGTACCTCGCAAGAGCCACGCGTCATACACCGTGGCCGCCCCTCTTGGCAGTGTCACGTGGCCGAGTGGAGCCCGGACTTCTTGCGACCGTACATTCTCGCGACCACTGATGACAGCATTCATGTGCAGTGGCTACATTCCTGAGAAATCTTTCTGCAGTGTCGCAGAGGAAACGTCTAGTTCTAGTAGCTCTGTTACACGACCTCGTTCAAACTCAGTGACGTGTTGATAACGGCATGTATGTCGCCTTAAAGGCACTCTTAGCTAATGAACCTCATGACGTTCTGTCTCTAAAGTGGCTAACGCTCACTACCGTTACAGCGTGTATTTAAAGGAAACGTGATTCGCATCCTCTTAATGGCGCTACTAGTGCCACCCCCATGAGACTGGCATGAAATTTGGGTAGACATCATCCTTGAGTCATAGAAACACGCATAACAACATTCCTTTTTGTCGCACAACTCCTTCGTGGTGTTGGGTTACTTGTGCGTCGGTGTATTTTCTTTTATTTATGAAGACTGACAGCTGTGTGATACAGGAGGTGCTATTCATTTCAAGCAGAGCGTGAATTTCTTAGCAGCAGTAGATGTGTCCGACTTATTGATTTTTCAGATGACGCTGAACCAGAGCGAAGTCGCTTTGCTTGATCAGATGACTTGACGCTATAGAGTGTTCATTACCTTTGGAAAATGGACTCTAAAAAGACTGATGTGCGTTATTGACTTTTCTTTAATTGACGGGTGGTTAGAATATTGCAGTTGCTGTTAACTAAACAAAATTGAAACTCGTCGACTTGCTTCATTCTCAAATGTGTGTAGCTGATGCTTTTGTGAGGGCTAAGGCAAATTCAAAGAGGGAAAGAAGTTAATATAGGAGTGCAGAACTTGAGAAAACCTTTCAGCCAAAATGAAACCAGTGTAGTAAGACGACCATCAAATACACACTTCGATGGAATTAACCTTATATCAACTGTAAATTAGCACAAAGGCCGTTGCCCTTTTTAAACGAAGTATGAAAACTTTCATTTTTCTCAAATATGTGATAAACATGTCCCCATGGGCGTAATAAATGCAAAAACATTTTATTTTCAACTTTCAAAATAATTTGGCACTGGAAGGATTACAGTGAAACTACAGACCTTTTCTAGCTATTTCGTTTCTTGTTTGAATGTTGTATGAATTGGGCGATCGCTGGCGGCTGTCTTTCGCGTGCCACAAGATAATTCAAGATATCTGGCTCAGCTTCCATCGGGTCGACAGCCGTCCACCGCAATAAACAACCCGAAATTGCGCAAAATCCCCTGGGGCGATTATTTGTTCAATAAAAATAAAACAAAAGTGTAAAATCAATGATTGAATGTCGTGTTTTCTAACGACGAAGTCAGGTATTAATTCAAAGTGAATTAAAGCTAATAAACACCAATTCATATTATTTACACAACGATAGATGGAATATCAATGTTGCAGTCTGCTTTTGTGCTTATTCTGGCTACGATGAAGTCAACATACTTGTTATTATTTTACTTAAAGTTTTTGAATATGTGGCATTGTAAAATATATTATTTTGTAGTGGATAAACTAAGTTAAAGTTATTGGGAAAATTAATAACTGTCCTATATATTGGCTATGTGTACAGAAGAAGGGTTTCTTAATAAACTTTCCAGGGATATTTAACTTGTGATTGAAATGAGCAGTTAACGTAAAAACTGTGGAGATAAAAAATAATTAGAATACATTAAACAGATAATCGATTGTGCGAATGGATGTACGAGTGCAGAGGCCAAAAAATTATCACAAATATAACCTGGATTAGAGAAATGAAGTATTTGAGAAACTGATGACTTGGAAAACACATCGAGGAACAGATACACCAGAGAATTTACAACACTGAAATACAGGCGTAGCCATAAAGATTTCGCGGGTGCATGAGCGTCGACACCTCAGTAGTAAGCCTGCAGAAAGGAACGGTAGAGGGTACCTTCGAGAATTTACTCTCCCAGTGGAGAGAGACTTTAGGATTGTTCCCAGAACACTCGTTCCCAGCACTGCGATTCACGCAGCAAAGGCGAGAGCCAAGGGTCTGATTATCACGGCTGTTTGATGGCCATCTGGGGTCCCTTGACGCCGACTTCAAATCTCGATAAGGAGGAGGCGTCCACTAGCTGAGCCCCACGCCGACTGCTGCTCGGAGGACTAGCACAGAAACCGCTCTTTTTCTTGGAACATCTGCTACTACCACAGGTAAGATAGTCCTAAGTTGGCTTTGAAATGTGCTCAACGCTGGCGCAACATAAACATCTTAAACCTCAGAAATATCAAATATTACAAACCTCAAATAATAAAATACTGCCCTCTAGTATTTTAATCATCTTTCGAAGGTACTTGATTGAATAAATCATGTCACATTCTTAGATCAACTCAATTTTTTTTGAACTGATGACCTTACATACAGCTGATTTGTATCATACTTAAAAAACAGAATGGAAAACGTTGTGATGAATAATTCACACAATGTTGGAAAGATACAAAAATGTTATTGCCTAGTGAGAAATTACAATTGGTGCCACTAACAGTTCGATTTTGGAAAGGCTAGAATTTTGGATGGAAGAGCAGAAATGGTTTAGAGTACTTACCGATATGACGTTGCACCCCTCTGACATGGATTCGGTTGGGAAGAGCGTCACAAAGCCGTCGAATCCTCACCTGAGGTACCTGCCTCTCAACTGTTGTACCTAGTCCTTGGTACCCTGCATACTCGCACTGATGTCTGAGCTGGTACCATACTTTCAGTCAGCGACATAACATGCGGTCTTGTTCGCTATAGCTGTATCTCATTATCAATTAGACAGTTGACACTGGCACGTGTTATGTGCGGAGGAGTATTCTCCTCTTGAAAAATGGTATCTCGATTCTGTTGCTTGAGTGGAAACACGGAGGACTTAACCTTGTGCAGTCAGAGTTCCACCAATCATAAATAGTCATAAGGTCATAGCCGACGGCTTGCCACACCAAAGCATTACAAGAATGCGATCTTTCCGCAGATCGCCGCCATACTGGCCAATAATTGTTACCCACGATCGTGCAGAAGCACGATTGACCGCTGCACACAATGCGATGCTGTTAGTCGGCTGTCCGTGTTTCCAGACCAGCCTACAGATGCGATGGTAATTCTCTAGTCCATGTCCTGCTAGAAGCTAATGCTGTGGGCTGACTAAGAAGGTTATAGGAAATCTATTGCTTTTGCTTGGACGACAGGCGCAGATGTGAAGGGGCTATGATCAGCGTTGTTCACAATACGGTGGTGCTTCCTTGTGGTCGTCAGATGTACATCATCGGACAACTGTCACATCAGAGTGTTTCACAAATCTGTGTACTGCACGATTCGACCAGCCAGCCAAAAGGAGACCATTAATAAGACCAGTTTTAAATTCTGTAAGCTGCTGATAACGCAGTCTCACACGTGTACGCAACTTCTCCTTCTCCTTCACAGTGATCACTCAGTATCTGACGCTGTTCATGTCAATTATTCCCTACCAGGACTGGTATCAGTACTAAATGCTAACAACACCAATGCATTCTGGTGGCTGTTGTACCTGTCACAGAGAATTGCAACTCTAATCATTCACATGCTCGTCTGTGGTGTACATGTACGAAGTTACACTGGTATTGGACCAGATATTCCCGGTACTTCACTTTGTCTGTCAGAAAGTGTACTATGTGCGCTTGCATTAAACCGCTAATCATTTTCATAACCAAGCATGCGTACTTCACACCAATTTTTCGTTGGTGGCTTAATTTCTTTTTAGTGTCATGTTTTTGCTACCAAGTGTAGTTTGTTGGTATGGATACAAATGTAGATATCTATGAGAGGAAGGTTTGCTTCCGGTGCACAGTAGCAATAAACAGTCACCCATATAATTGTCGGAAAGGATTTCGGACTGCATATGGATTTTAAGCTTTCGTTCACTGGTTCATTTGTCTCTGTGACGGTTAGTTTTCAGCAATTCACCTGAACCACATGGATTCATATTTCAATTGAGCACTCAACTCATACTTGAGGGGCTGGACCTGCGGACGACACGCGCAAAATCGTGTCGCGCGTCTCAAGAGCCTCCATTTCTGTAGCTGAAGAGATGGAGGGACGATCCAAGCCCGATGTTCATTTCACTAACGTGACAACAACTAACAGAGCACATAGAATTACTTTCGTACCCATTCGGATAATTCCTTCGTGAATGTATCTTCAAGAAAATTTACGTCAACCCTAATGTTTATTTCAGACTTCCACAGGATACTGTGAAATTCGGAAATGAGAAAGTAGTAAGGCAAAGAGATTCCATGAGACGTATACTATTCTTATCTGTCCTATAGTAAGTTTTGGGTTCCTTAAAGTGAGAAGAAATTGGAAATAATATCAGTTAATATGTGAATCTCCTCAGTTGTGAAGATTATACTGTACAGTTTTTTCCAGAATAAATTAACTTCAACAGCGAATGGTAGTGCTTAATAGAGAATGTCTTTCAGTTGACCTAAACAGAGTTGCAATAAGACTAAAGTAATGTGTAACCAACACATCGTAAAAAAATAATTAAATATAAAGTCCAAGACCAATCTGGGAAATATATATACTAACAAAATCATGTCAACAAGTGGATATTCACCAGAAGAAATAATCAGGAGAGTAAAAATGATATTTTAGCAACCCAACTGTGTTTTAAAGACTAAGATTCCGATGAGTCTGAGAAGGAAAATTTACAGTTATCACGCATTTTAGATTCATCACAGTGAGACACTGTGACACTAAAAACTGAGGCTTACTCACAGAATATAGGAAGCCCCTACACCAAAATTTGACTTTGATTTCAGCTTTCAACATCTCATGGACAACTTCAATGATGGCGCGTCTCCAATGATACTATCACTGAAGACATACTCGAGCAAACAAGCCACCCACTCTATGGCATGGCACTGTCCTTCTTATGCTGTTTATTTACTACAGCCGATTTATAATTTTTACCTCTATATAAATTTAAATAAAATTTTTATTTTAACAATAATAGTGCAGATATCTATGTTTGAAAATAGTGTCGTGACTACAGTGAGCAGCTGAATCAAAAGAACCCCTTTTTCAAAACCCTGTAACTGTCTTCCATTGTGACACAGAAGTTTCAAATATTGTTCAAAGGTGCCTATGATGTTTCTCTGTAACGGCGCAAAAATGTGGCTTCTTGTGACGTCACCTTTGGACTCGCCGAGGCTTCAAACAGCAATGTGCCGACACATGCGAAAGAACGAACACAGCCTAGAAGTTCATGTGACCTGAAAACTGAGTGAATGATGAGATGTTGGTACCAAATGTCACAACAATTCTCCCCGACGCCACTCTCGCTGTTCAACACGGTTGGAAGATCGTCACATCCCAGCTACCTACATTTTACCCCTTCTTTGACGCCACTTCGTTAGAAGTGAGAACTGCGACATCCATTGTTATGAGTGGCCTAGGGAAACATTTGTAACACACACCTGCTTTGAAATGGTAATGCCTCAGTGGTGACAAAAAGGGCGTCAATGAAAGTGCTCCTTTGCTCTGAGCTCTAAGTTCGTCAGATTTCGTGGTCGAAAACGACAATTCGCCATTCGATGAAATACAGGCGACGGAGTGACGACCCTAGACACTGCTGACACCTCCCGACGCTTCAACCCCTTTCAACCCTTCACTGAAGACATTGGGGGAGTGCATTCCCATTGAACGTGTTCGCAACCCCGTGGAAAGCAGCATGACCGCAATTTTTGCTCTCGTGTGCAGGCTGGAGCTTCTAGGGACCGTTCAAAACAAGTCGTCGAAATGACATGAACACAGGAGGGTTGCGACATTGACTAGCGTTTGAATGAAGCGGCAAGGGTTACTATTAAGATCCCGAAGTTCGAAAAATGCCTCGTTGGCACCTGCTCTCATTTACTGAGGAATTTCAAAATGAACCTGTGCAGTTACCTCCTGCTTGCAGGCGCATAGGACATCACAGATTTTCTCTGTGTTGGCACAGTGATGAAATTGTCAGTGTACGTTGACGTGTATCATCGTGGTTTCCCCGAACAAGGGTTCTTAGAGGGGCCGTTTGCTGGTTTTCGACACGTGTACCAATGTCGTATACCCCCTCCCTGCTCCCTGATCACGGCAAAATAAGACATGGGCAGAGAAAGCATAAACACTTTGCTGTTTCGGACTACGTTCAGATTTCGTCGAATGATTCATAACGGTCCCTATTGGTTCCAACCGGCACAGGAAATCAAAAATTGCAGTCTGTTTGAACTCAAAAGGCGTCCAATCACGTTCATTGCGGGTGGAGCCCCACACTGTTCTTAGAAGGGGATTGAAATGTTCTGAATGTGAAAGTTGGTCAAAGATCTCGTCCAGTAGCTCGTGTCACTGAGAACTGTCGTTTTCGACTGCGAAATGTGTGGGAGTCTACGCCGCAAGGGAAGGGGTGGCTTCACTGACGCTATTTGTGTCATCCCTTGAGGCTTTTTCTTGTCGATTCTCAGCGACTGTGTGTCTGAAATATTTCCCTTCGCTACACGCAAGAGAACCGCCAGATTTCAACCCTGGACTCCATGGCAGAGTGCACGCAAAATAACGTAGCCAGTATATCATTCAAAAAGGTTTACTGTTAACTCTGCTTCGGTTAGTATTTAAAAAGAATTCCACTGAAAATGCAATAAAAGCAACGATTTATTTTCGCCTCGGTTGTTAACCACTTGTACATTCATAGAAGCGCCATGAGTGGCAAATTTTAAATAAAACCTACATTTCTCTTGTTTCCCTCTCAAAATTTAGTTCTCTTGACAAAATACAGTAGAGTTGAATGAGATTTTCACTCTGCAGCGGAGTGTGCGCTGATATGAAACTTCCTGGCAGATTAAAACTGTGTGCCCGACCGAGACTCGAAATCGGGACCATTGCCTTTCGCGGGCAAGAGCTCTACCAACAGACCTACCGACGCACGACTCACGCCCGGTACTCACAGCTTTACTTCTGCCAGTACCTCGTCCCCTACCTTCCAAACTTTACAGAAGATCTTCTGCGAAAGTACACTTTGCGGTTTATTAGAATACCATCCATATTTATGGCTATTTTATGGCAGAAATCGTAGTCCAGTAAATGACAAGATCAAAAGCCTAACCGCTTGGAGTGGCTGCGCGATTGGAGGCGCCATGTCGGAGGTTCGAGTCCTTCCTCGGGCATGGGTGGGTGTGTGTTGTTCTAAGCATAAGTTAGTTTAAAGTAAGACTAGGGACCCATGACCTCAGCAGTTTGATTCCTTAGGAATTCACACACATTTCAGTACTTGGACATTCAAAAGCCTACCGAAATTCTCGCGTCCCATCAGAAGACGGGATTTGCTGTCAAAATGTTGAACCAAAAATAAAATTAAGCGATTTAAGTTTTTAGTTTTGATGCTATTGCGTGTGCTTCCAGTACTGAGCTACATGTTGTAAGAAATGATCCTTGAATTTAGCTAATAATGGCCAATTATAAATTTGTCTACCTCCTCCCATAACATCTATTATAACCCAGATGAAATATGCCATCACCGAATCCTAATCGACGTCGTATTTCCAGGTTTAGTAACATTATCCGGCTGTGTAATTATGTTCCATATGTTTCGAACACTATAATGGATTCCTCTTAGTCTTTCCCTATATTTAATTTCTTAATAGACATTATGGTGTCTCGCAAAGTGGACCAAGTGGCGACATTCACGTGAATTATCTTTCAGCTTTCACTGTAAAGATAAACAGCTTTACGTTTCCCGTTATTTTCAATGGTAAAACATATTTTGTCCTCTGCTGTTTTCCAATCTGTTGAAATCTATTCGCATGATTCGTCACTGTCATATACGAAGTTTGTTTGTACATGAGTCCAAGACCTTATGAATATGATAAATTAAAGCATAATCCTGCAATGAAAATTAATGATGTCTTCGTCATGACTGCTCAGCGTTCAATACTTAGTCATTTTAAATGTTCTGGTAACAAGGAATTGTTTTTAATTGGGGGTTTTTGACTTTATTCCTTCAATTATTCATAGAGGTTTAAATTACGATTTGCGTAGCATCTCCGGAATACATGGATTATGTCATCTGTTATTAACGTCTGTTGTTAAGTTTTTCCCATATCGGGTGCCACAGCCACAAATATAGTGGAGGACAGTTTCACTTACCACTTTTGTTATTTTGCGATACAGTAATTTATTACAAACGGTCAGTTGATTTCATGAGCGGTTCTAGACGCTTCAGTTCGGAACCACGTGGCTGCTACGGTCGCAGGTTAGAATCCTGCCTCAGGCATGGATGTGTGTGATGTCCTTGGGTTTGTTAGGTTTAAGTAGTTCAAAGTCTAGGGGCTGATGAACTCTGATGTTAAGTCCCATGGTGCTCAGAGCCATTTGAACCATTTTGATATCAGGGGCTTCCCCTTTTCAAGTATTTAGCCATACATGGTAATTTTACACAGTTTTGAGAAAGGCAGATTGCTGAACTCACATAATAATCTGATATAAATGACTGTGTTCGTAAGACAGTGTTAAATGGAAGGGTCTTTTCGATGCATTGAAAACTACGGGCGATCGTTAATTCAGCACACTTCTTTGTAGACCCGTGGGAACGGAAATTCACTTAATTATCATTAAATAAAAATCTGCCACTCATGATATATAAACTTTTCTGTCGAGTAAAATGATGTCTTTGCAGGATATTTTTGCTCACATCATCAAAACAGTATAATATTCAAGCATAAAAAGGTCTGACAGTTGGAAAATATTCTTACTTTCGGAAAGTTATATCAAGCAATGAGAGTACACACACACATCAGAAAAAGTCTTGCATCACCTCGGTTCCCAGAACTGCTGAAGACAGGCGTCGACTGTGGATATTGTACCACAGACACAGTCCCTTTGACTGTTCAGAGATGTCACTAAACCCGCCCAAAGACGTAAAAAACCATATATGAGGAGCGCCTATTGGGCGGAGGTGGTCCGACAGCGGATCACATCGAGTCATTCGACCACAAAGGAAGAACACTGCTCGTGTTGTCTGTAGTTCAACCATACGAAGATGGTCAATACCGCGGATCGATTGCGTCCACATTGTTATTTTGTGCCTGGAAGGTCCCTCAACAAGGGAAGTGCCCAGGCGTCTCGGAGTAAACCAAAGCGATGTTGTTCGGACATGGAGGAGATACAGAGAGACAGGAACTGTCGGTGACATCCCTCGCTCAGGCCACCCAATGGCTACTCCTGCAGTGGGTGACCGCTACCTACGGATTATGGCTCGGAGAAAACCTGACAGTAACGCCACAATGTTGTATAATGCTATCCGTGCAGCCACAGGACTTCGTTTTACTATTCAAACTGAGGGCAATAGGCTAAGTAATGCGCAATTTCACTCCAGACGTCCATGGCGAGATCCATCTTTGCCCGCCAGCGTGACCTAGCAGTTCTAGGCGCTACAGTCTGGAACCGCGCGACCGCTACGGTCGCAGGTCCGAATCCTGCCTCGGGCTGGGATGTGTCTGATGTCCTTTGGTTAATTAGGTTTAAGTAGTTCTAAGTTCTAGGAGATTTATGACCTCACAAGTTAAGTCCCATTGTGCTCAGAGCCATTTGAATCATTTAAGCTCCATCTTTGCAAACACGACACCATACAGCGCGTTACAGATGGGCCCAACAAAATGCCGAATGGACTGCTCAGGATTGGCATCACGTTCTCTTCACCGATGAGCGTCTCACATGCCTTCAACCTGACAATCGTCGGAGACGTGTTTGGAGGCAACCCGGTCAGACTGAACACCATAGATACATTGCCTAGCGAGTGCATCAAGGTTTAGGTTCCCTGCTGTTGTGGGGTGGCATTATGTAGGGCCGACATACGTCGCTGGTGGCCATGGAAGGTCCCATAATGGCTGTACGATGCCATCCTCCGTCCGATTAGTGCAACCATATCGGCAAAGGCCTGGCGAGTCATCCGTCTTCATGGACGAGATTTCGCTCCCCCATCATGCATATTTGTTAATGATGTCGCTTAGGATGATGACCACCGTGTTCTTCAAACATGAATTCAATCGAACATGCCTGGGATAGATTGAAAAGGGCTGTTTACCTAGGACGTGACCCACCAACCACTCAGAGGGATCTATGCCGAATCGCCGTTGAGGAGTGGAACAATCTGGACCAACAGAACCCTGATGAATTTGTGGACAATATATCACGACCATTACAGGCATGCGTCAATGCAAGAGGTCGTGCTAGTGGGTATTAGAGGTATCGGTGTGTACAGCAACCTGGACCACCACCTCTGAAGGTCTCGCTGTATGGTGGTGTAACATGCAATGTGTGGTTTACATGAGCAATAAAAACGATGTTTCTGTTGATCTCTATTCCAATTTTATGTACAGGTTCCGGAACTCTCGGAACCGAGGTGACGCAAAACATTTTTTCATGTGTGTATTAATGGGTGGCCACACCGACAAGGAAAAAGAGTCGTTAGCAGACGAAGTGCGGACAATCGGAAGAGGGACATCGTAAAATATGAAGGTCTGCAAATTACATTCTACTTTTTAAAGCGAGCGTAATAATGCTGTAAGCTAGCGTTTGACTGCCAGAGATAGAACGGTTACCGAGTGAAAAATAGACGGAAATAATTCCTTCATTCTTCAGAGAGCAAGAGTATTTGACAAACGATGGCTCTCTGGTGGAACGCAACAAAATGCTACAAATGTGTGACACTACAGTGGGATTGTCGCCCTGCGCGAAACCGCAAATAAATTATTGAACGGGTTCTTTTGATACTTCCGAAGCATGACAAGTGATTTCCGCCCTAATTCCATAAGTGGATTACTGTTGAACGAGGCGTACTGTTGAACTTGTTATTCGTCATATTTGTGAGTTATAACGGGCTAATTATAAGCATTTAATCCGATATGAATTTGTTAATTAATCTGCTTCCCTTTGGCAGTATCGTGACGTATCGGTTTAGGTCCATGGTTCAAATGAAAATATGAAAACATTAATTCGAACTGCTAGCCATTTGTAGTCGTTGTTGTTGTGATTAGCTTATTAACAGGATATCAATTTTATGTTGGTTTGGAGTGGATGATAATAGTATTCTGCAATGGCGGTCGGATCCGACGTAGCTTTCCTAGCGTCTTGCCGTCAACAGCTTCTCTACTTCGCTTTTCTCAACCATTTTACCTTTAGGGTACACCACTGTACGATTCTAACTTTCGCGACCTCCCACACGATATTTTTTTTTACTAGATGCAGAGGGGCAAGCACATAAAGTATACAAATACATTTTTTGTTATTATTGTTCGCATAATCACGTATAATAATTAGCAATTTCTTGCAAATTAGGCTACCCTAAGATTCGGCAGTATTTGCATTGTAGGCCCATATTGACTGGACATTATTTTCTTATGTTATTCCACACTACCTCCATCCAAAATACGGAAAGCAAAGAGATTTCAGCAGATCTGTCTCACAGAAACAACGGTGAACAAGTGTTTCATCTCTTAAGGTATGCATTTTACACCTCATGTTTACTAGACTTTCGTCTCTTGGATTGCTAGATACTACCACAGCCGAAAGCTTACCGGTGGAGCTCTGGTTCGCCTTGCATGCCCGTCAAGAGTCGGATTTCGACCTGCCTGCCTAGTTAGTTTTCGGAGAAGGCGCTGTTAATGATTGACAGCACGTTTTGTCACGCCTACCAATTGCAAATTATCCCAATCCATTTTTGGATACTTAACTTTCTTCTGATGTTCACGGGTGGTTCTTTCATTCAACAGTGTGTCCACCAGTGTTTTTGCTTTTATCATTACCGGTTTCTGCTGTGATCTACAGCCATGCTCACATCAGTGTTGTAATTTTGAAAGTACACAAAAATAAACAAATATTTTTAAAAAACCATTATAATCTCTTTACCCTTTGTGTGCACATTACACGTCAAAAGCCTCAGGCACAGTCTCTCTCTCTCTCTCTCTCTCTCTCTCTCTCTCTCACACACACACACACACACACACACACACACACACACACACACATGGTGTGAGTTTGCCTGTATCCGTGTGTGCACGAATTTTGTATATGACTATCAACACTGAATAATCTTTCAGCGACAGGTCGATCTTCGCGTTATTAGTGTGGAAGCAAGAGGCAAGCTACGGAAGTAAACCCAGTGGAGAACGAAAGTCACTTCCTTTTTAATTTACTTTCGAAGGATACTTTTTAAGTGCTGGTCTCTAACGCGCCGTCTCGAGTTGTTATTTGCATCCTAATCGCGTGCCACCGAGTGGTTTAATCTAAGTTCGTCTGAATGGCCTGCTGGCATTCAACCAGACATCTGGAATAAATATCCCGTCTTTATGCTACGCGAAATTGATAAAGTTTGTTCCTCGTCTCTCCATGAAAAACATTTCGGGCAAATCTGCTACTGGGCCACGAGGGGGGAAAATGAAGAAATACTTTAGTTGGCGAAAACAAAATTAATTCCGTCGCATCCTATCAATATCAGTGTTACCTTCCAGAAATAACTATGAGAGTGAGTCATGTAGAGTTATTGTTTCATAGTTTCATACGAACTTCATGTAAATAGATAGAACACTAATTAGAATGAAATCTGAGAACAAGAACCAAAAATCACCGTCAGCTTGTTAATAAAGTTAACACGCAGCCCTAAAATGTGTGTAGATGCCTATTTGAGGTCATTATGAAACAGAGCAGCGGGTTGAAATGTTTATACGACGACTTTATATTAGATATTTAATTATTCCATTGAAGTGCGAAATTTAGTACATACTAGACCTAACTATTGAATACAACGTGTCCATAATTAAAGTTCCAGTTTCAGTACGCTGTAGAAAGAGAACCACCGCTCGGAATGACATCAAATTTTAGCAGCATATTATTGAAGCAGGGGGAAAACGACATGGAACAAAAAAAAAAGAAGTTTAACGAAAATTTGACCAATAGATGGCGTTGTAAGCTTCAGAATATGCACACCACCACAGGCACGTCCAATAGTGTTCCTCTGTTTGCGTCAGAGGCCCCAACAGAACTGTCTCAGTGAGGCTCGCTCGTTGCTGGTAAAGCTCTTTTACAAGCACAATGCCTGTGCGCCAGTAGCACTGCAGAAGTTCCGGACAGTCCAGCGTATGAAAAAAAGGCACTGGTCTGATGTCTGCTAAGGGTGTGGAGAATGTTCAAATGTGCGTAAAATATTATGGGACTTATTTGCTAATGTCATCAGTACCTAAGTTTACACATTATTTAACCTAAATTATCCTAAGGACAAACACACACATCTGTGCCCGAGGGAGGATTCGAACCTCCGCCGGGATCAGCCGCACAGTGCATGAATCGAGCGCCTTGGACCGCTCGGCTAAAAACGCGCGGCAAGGGTGTGGAGAAAATGATTACAAAATTCGAAAAGACAAATTCTTTTGAAGTGGGATGGGGTAAAAGAAGGGACGCAGTTGATCCGATGTCTGTCGAAGATGTAGACACAACACTACACGAGGGATAGAGCGGTGGCGTGCAGACATGAAGTGCACTGGAAATCATCTGAACGTTAGCTCTGCCTGCAAGCACGGTGTATAAACTCCTACGAAATATCTTGCATCGGTATCCATGCAAAATCATCCCTGTACAAAAGTTGCATCCTGCTGTCCTTCCAGCAAGACAAAAGCACACACTGGAATTACAAGGTCGCATGGATGTGGACAATGAATGGCCATGAAATGTTCTGTGGACAGAGGAAACCCATTTCCGTCTCCAAGGACACGTCAATACGCAGAACTGCAAATTATGAGTAGCGGAAATACCTCATGCACATGACCTGGTACCAATTCATTCTGCAAAGATGACTAATTGGTGCCGGCCGTGGTGGCCGAACGGTTCTAAGCACTTCAGTCCGGAACCGCACTGCTGCTACGCTCGCAGGTTCGAATCCTGCCTCGGGCATGAATGTGTGTGATGTCCTTAGCTTAGTTAGGTTTAAGTACTTCCAAGTATATGGGACTGATGACCTCAGATGTTAAGTCCCATAGTGCTTAGAGCCATTTGAACTGTTTGGTGCCGGTTAATGGGATGGCTTATGCAAAAGTTGGTACCTGCGGATCATGTTACCTGTACCGACACTGATAAACGCTAAGTGAATCTTGCTCATCAACGTCATTCCAGCCCTTCAAAAGCGTGCATCTGTAGATAGGATCATTTTTATGGAAGATGGTGGTCTTCGAAAAATTCCACAGCCAGTGAAGCTGCCGGAGCAGACGCATTTCGGAAATGCTAGAATTATCAGCCGTCATTTCCTACAGCTTAACCGTCCATGTAACCTGATCTCAATCCGTGAACTTCTGGCTGTAGCGTTACCTGAAATATATTGTGTTTAGTGCTCGTATTACGAACGTAGCTTCATTAAAGGCAAGAATTGCGCAAAACATTCTAAACTTTATCGCAGAGACACCTCTAATATGTTGTGGAATATGCTATTTCTTCATTTCAACGCGTGGCAGGAAACGGTGGACAGCATAATGAACAAATCTTGCGACAGTCACACAAAAATTAGAAACCCAGGTAATTTGTTACACGGTTACTGGTCCCACGACAAGAACCATTACCATATAGCGTTTTATGCGGCTTTTGTACTCAGGACAAAAACCGATTCCTCCCGTCCGATGTGGTGTAACCTTGGTGTGGAGGACGGACTTACCTACACTAATGGCTATTAAAATTTCTACATCACGAAGATGACGTGCTACAGACGCGAAAATTAACCGACAGGAAGAAGATGCTGTGATATGCAAATGATTAGGTTTTCAGATCATTCACACAAGGTTGTAGCCGGTGGCGACAGCTACAACTTGCTGACATGAGGAAAGTTTCCTACCGATTTCTAATACACAAACAGCAGTTGACCGGCGTTGCCTGGTGAAAAGTTTATGTGATGCCCCGTGTAAAGAGGAGAGATGTGTACCATCACGTTTCCGACTTTGATAGAGGTCGGATTGTAGCCTATCGGTATTGCGGTTGTCGTATCGCAACACTGCTGCTCGCGTTGGTCGAGATCCAATGACTGTTCGCTGAATATGGAATCGGTGATTTCAGGAGGGTAATATGGAACTTCGTGCTGGATCCCAACGGCCTCGTATCACTAGCAGTCGAGATGACAGGCATCTCATCCGCATGGCTGTAACGGATCGTGAAGCCAAGTCTCGATCCCTGAGTCAACAGATTAGGACGTTTGCAAGACAACAATCATCTGTACTAACAGTTCGACGACGTTTGCACCAGCATGGACTATCGGCTCGGAGACCATGGCTACGATTTCCCCTGACGCTGCATCACAGGCGGGAGCACCTGTGATGGTGTACTCAACGACGGACCTGGATGCACGAATGGCAAAACGTCATTTTTTCGGATGAATCCAGGTTCTGTTTACAGCATCATGATGGTCGCATCCGTGTTTGGTGACATAGCGGTGAACGCAGATTGGAAGCATGTGCTGGTCATCGCCGTTCTGGCGTATCACACGGCATGGTGGTACAGGGTGCCATTGGTGACAGGTCTCGGTCACCTCTTGTTCACATTGAAGGCAGTTTGTACAGTGGACGATAAAATTCAGATATGTTTTGACCCGTTGCTCTACACTTCATTTGATCCCTGCGAAACAATATATTTCAGCAGGATAATGCACGACCGCATGTTGCAGGTCCTGTACGGGCTTTTCTGGATACAGTAAATGTTCGACTGCTGCCCTGGCCAGGACATTCTCCATATCTCTCACTTATTAGAAACGTCTGGTCAATGGTAGCCGAGCAACTGGCTCGTCACAATACGCCAGTCACTATTCTTGATTAACTGTGTGTTGAAGTTGCATGGGCAGCTGTACCTTTACACGCCCTCCAAGCTCTGATTGACTCAATGCCCAGGCGTATCAAGGCTGTTATTACGGTCAGATGTGGTTGTTCTGTGTACTGATTTCTCAGGATCTATGCACCCAAATTGCGTGAACATGTAATCACATCATCTTCATTTCATCTTTGTGTAGCAGTATTAATGGCCAATAGTGTAATAATCAATTTCACAAGTACTCGCTGCCTGACCTGTGTAGTCACGCACATATGACAGTATCGATGGTGTAACGTGCAACTCCACCACAGCCGTTACTGTGATTCATCTATCATTTGTAGTCGTCTCAGTCTACGTAAAGACGCTTACAGTATGACGTTTCCCCTACGTCTACGTCAATAATATGCTGTCCGAATATGACCTCATTCAGAGCAGTGCTTCTTTCTATACAGGGTTTTGAACCTGGAACTTTGCTGATGGACACCGTCTTTGAACCTACCTGGGCATGAGCTTTTATTGAAACCTGAATTCTGTTCGATACTAGTAGCTCATTCTGTTATCCCACCATTTCTTCAATCAGTCCTAGACTATGTAAAATCTGTTCATCACTAAACACATATTTCTTCAAACATCCTCTATCATTTGTGTTACGTTGACTTATGAGTAGCTTATTGTTCCAATTTTGGGACGCTGTACAGTTGCAGGTATGCGTGACATGGGCTGGACTGTTCGCAAGCATGTTTCACCAGACCGGTTAGACAACTCTTGTTAGTGGCCGGCGGTTTGTGGGCGCGGAGTCGGTTTCCGACAGCATCCCAGACATCTGCCATCTGTTTTAGATCAGGATAATTTGGTGGGCAAGACATCAACGTTGAGTTCACTACCATGTTCTTTGTACAAGTGTAGCACGATTTTGGCCTAATGACACAGACAGTTTTCTTGCAGGAAGATGCATCGCCGCCGTGGAAGACAACAAGCATGAAGTGATGCAGGTGGTCAACAGTAACGTTCACGTGACTTAAAATACGACCGTAGTTCACATGAAAACCCAGCTGAATGTGCCCCAGAGCTTATTGCTGTCATTATTGGCCTACGTACGCGACGCATTGCATGTTTCGTACTGACGTTCTCCTTAATGATGATGGAACCGAACACGACCATCAACGAGGTGTAACAAGAAACGTGATCTATCCTAATAGTCAGAGGACCAAAATACACTCGTCGCTAGAATGATGGGTTCTTCACTGGCTCCGCGAGGAGGCCCAGTGGATACTACAACGCATAAAATATTAGTCCACTTTATTATAACCTCGATACAAGGATTACTTCACTTTGTGCAATTAAAAAAAATTCGCAGGATTCCAAGATTCACGTTTTGTGAAGAGTTTACGGACCATTGTGTGCAGTTTGTAGCAAAAAGAGGAACGAAGTAGTTGACAGATGGATAGATGTGTGAATATGGCGCATATTCGTACTGCGTGTGGTGAGAATTTGCGGTAGCGCGCACAATGCAGCACCAGCGTGATTTAAAGCTGTCTGTCTCAGCCATCACTAGTTTTTTAATGATTAACATGGCTTCACGTTCTCCAGAAGATTACTTTTGAGCAATTTGCGTATCATAAAAGCGTGCCTGGGAGTAGGATTGTGTAGAGATCCAACTTTACAGATTTTATTTCCGTTTATCTCTTATCGGGATCTTATGTTACCCTACACCTATAATATAATCACGGTTAGCTCTGTTGTGCACATCACAGTGGAATTCATTAACAGCGAGGCACTGCTTGCTCCTAATATAAAGCAAAAACGTTTTCGCTGAAGGCCACAGTTCCCATGTTATTCGAGAAAAAAGTGTCTGAAGGTCACTTTTGTATATTTTTCAACGTCGGCCGCTAACGGAAATGTATTCCAGTATAAATCTTAACTGCCTTGAATATCCTCAAGACGATATTGTTAAATTTTTTTCGTTAGAACTACTACTCTGAAGCGCCAAAGAAACTGATACAGTCAGGTGTATCCAAATACAGAGATATGTAAACAGGCAGACTATGGCGCTGCGGTCGGCAACGCCTATATAAGACAACAAGTGACTGGCGTACAAGTTAGATTGGTTACTGCTGCTACAATGGCAGATTATGAAGGCTTAAGTGAATTTGAACGTGGTGCTTTAGACGGTGCACGAGCCATGGGACACGTCAACTCCGAGGTAGCGATGAAGTGGGGATTTTCTCGAACGACCATTTCACGAGTGTACCGTTAATGTAAGGAATCCGGTAAAACACCAAATCACCGACATAGTTGTGGCCGGGAAAAGATCCTGGAAGAACCGGACGAACGACGACTGAAGAGAATCGTTCAGTCCGACAAAAGTGCAACCCTTCCACAAACTGCTGCAGATTTCAGTGCTGGGCCATCAACAAGTGTCAGCATGCGAACTACTCAACGAAACATCATCGGTATGGGCTTTCGCACCCGAGAGCCCAATTGTGTACCCTTGATCACTGCATGACAGAAGGCTTTACGCCTCGCCTGGGCCCGTCAGCACTAACATTGGACTGTTGATAACTGGAAATATGTTGCCTGGTCGGATTACTCTCGTTTCAGGTTGTATCGAGTGGATGGACATGTACGAATCCACGGACTCTGCATGTCAGCAGAGGACTGTTAAAGCTGGTGGAGGCTCTGCAGTGGATTGGGAGCGTGTGCGTTTGGAATGATGTGGGAATCCTGATACGTCTAGATACGACTCTTACAGGTGACACATACGTAAGTATCCTGTCTGGTCACCTACATCTATCCATGTCCATTGTGCATTCCGACGGACGTGGGCAATTATAGCACGACAATACTACACCTGACACATCCAGAATCGCTATTGAGTGGCTCCAGGAACACTCGTATGAGTTTAAACACTTCCGATGGTCGCTAAACCCCCAAGATATGAACGTTATTGAGCATATCTGGGATGTCTTGGAACGCACTGTTCAGAAGACATCTCCACACCTTCGTACTCTTACGGATTTGTGATCAGTCCAGCAGGATTCGTGGTGTCAATTCCCCCTGGCACTACTACAGACATTAGTGGAGTCCATGCCAAGTCGTGTTACTTGCGACACTCCTGCGTGCTCGTAGTGGCCCTATACGATATTAGGCAGGTGTGGCAGTTTATTTGACTTTTCAGTGTAGCTTGCACACACCGATGAAGAGAATATGACAGTCGTTTTGTGACCATTATAGGCACAAACCGAGCAGCAGGACTACTGAAACACCCTGTATCGACAGAAAGAAGACGAACTGGTAATAATTACAGCGTTTCTGCGGATCCTCACTTGAGAAATCGACTTTGAAAATGGTCAGACTGTTATGGCTCAGCGACTGGGAATGGGCATGTTGAAAATGACGTAACTGGTCTGCTGTTCGCTTGCTACTGTCGTGAACATGTACAGCAAGTGAGTGAAGGACGGAAAACCAAGGTCGGGTGGCTACCCGTTGCACTCCCAGGCTCCATCACAATGGACGTCGCAGGATGGACTGTAGCCTACTGTAAAATAGGATAGGCGACGATGTAAAACGATTCACCTGATGACTGGTCGTGCAGGCACTTGTGTTTCAGAGGACACAGTTCAGAAGATGAAAACGGGTCTCCGCCGTAGAGGGTCACTGCGTGTTCTCTTGTATACCCAATGACATCGCCAGATGTAATTGCAGTGAGGACAGGATCATCGAGATAGGACCGTGGAGAAACAGAAACGTGTTTCCTCGTCGGATGATAATTTTTGTTACTCCAGTGCAGATTATTCATCATCCAAGTGAACGGCATTTCGAAACACGCACCTCGTCATGGATGCAGGCTGATGGGAGTAGTGTAATGTGAGCCGTGCACGGCCCGCGTTTATCCCATTTATTGTTTGTCATCTTCTATTACAGTACCGCGGCCTCCTTTTCTTATTCCATTTACTGGCACCAATAACTTCTGGCCTTACTTGCCCGTGAGCGGCAGCAGCAGCACGTATCGATAAGTGAACTGTCGTACCATCTCTAGAGCGACCGATAGTATGTCTGCAGGTCCGTTGGAGACGTACCAGCAGTGCAGTCGGGACGCAGCAGCAGTTAAGTCGGGGACGGAGCGCCGCTGAGGCGTCGACAGCCAGTGCTCTCCGACCGCTGGTGACACACGTGTACTGTCAGACGCAGGGAGATTGGAGCGGGACGACCGTTGGTTGGTCGTTCGATTGGTCGTCTCATTGGCCGACGTATATTTGGTCCTTTCACCGTTTCCGGGCCTGGGCTGTTGGTCGGTTGGAGTGGAGCAGCGAGGAAATCTCCATGGCCGGTGCCGGAGTCCACGCGCGGTCGGAGTGTGAGGGGCTGTTCCCATATCTAAGAGGCCCGTGGCTCACCGATACCGGACACGAAAGATAAGTTATCCTGTCGCTTGGTCCGTTGACTGTCTGTCGGTTGGGCTGCCGTCGGATTGAGAATTGTTGGGCCGACTGCCTGTCTCACCTAAGGGAGCGTTAGTGTTTGAAATCCAGGCCGACCCTCGGATCTTCTGAGCGCCGTTGGGGTAGTGCCTTTTCTTACTTGTTCTTATTGTTTGTACTTGTATAGCTTCTACCCGATTTTTAGATTCTACATCTACATCTACATCCATACTCCGCAAGCCACCTGACTGTGTGTGGTGGAGGGTACCCTGAGTATCTCTATCGGTTCTCCCTTCTATTCCAGTCTCGTATTGTACGTGGAAAGAAGGATTGTCGGTATGCCTCTGTGTGGGCTCTAATCTCTGTTATTTTATCCTCATGGTCTCTTCGCGAGATATACGTAGGAGGGGGCAATATACTGCTTGACTCCTCGGTGAAGGTATGTTCTTAAGACTTCAACAAAAGCCCGTACCGAGCTACTGAGCGTCTCTCCTGCAGAGTCTTCCACTGGAGTTTATCTATCATCTCCGTAACGCTTTCGCAATTACTAAATGATCCTGTAACGAAGCGCGCTGCTCTCCCTTGGATCTTCTCTATCTCTTCTATCAACCCTACCTGTTGCGGATCCCACACTGCTGAGCAGTATTCAAGCATTGGGCGAACAAGCGTACTGTAACCTACTTCCTTTGTTGTCGGATTGCATTTCCTTAGGATTCTTCCAATGAATCTCAGTCTGGCATCTGCTTTACCGACGATCAACTTTATATGATCATTGCATTTTAAATCACTCCTAATGCGTACTCCCAGATAATTTATGGAATTAACTGCTTCCAGTTGCTGACCTGCTATTTTGTAGCTAAATGATAAGGGACCTATCTTTCTATGTATTCGCATCACATTACACTTCTCTACATTGAGATTCAATTGCCATTCCGTGCACCATGCGTCAATTCGCTGCAGATCCTCCTGCATTTCAGTACAATTTTCCATTGTTGCAACCTCTCGATACACCACAGCATCATCTGCAAAAAGCCTCAGTGAACTTCCGATGTCATCCACCAGGTCATTTATGTATATTGTGAATAGCAACGGTCCTATGACACTCCCCTGCGGCACACCTGAAATCACTCTTACTTCGGAAGACTTCTCTCCATTGAGAATGACATGCTGCGTTCTGTTATCTAGGAACTCCTCAATCCAATCACACAATTGATCTGATAGTCCGTATGCTCCTACTTTGTTCATTAAACGACTGTGGGGAACTGTGTCAAACGCCTTGCGGAAGTCAAGAAACACGGCGTCTACCTGTGAACCCGTGTCTAAGGCCCTCTGAGTCTCGTGGAAGAATAGCGCGAGCTGGGTTTCACACGACCGTCTTTTTCGAAACCCATGCTGATTCCTACAGAGTAGATTTCTAGTCTCCAGAAAAGACATTATACTCGAACATAATACGTGTTCCAAAATTCAACAACATATCGACGTTAGAGATATAGGTCTATAGTTCTGCACATCTGTTCGACGTCCTTTGAAAACGGGGATGACCTGTGCTCTTTTCCAATCCTTTGGAACGCTTCGCTCTTCTAGAGACCTACGGTACACCGCTGCAAGAAGGGGGGCAAGTTCCTTCGCGTACTCTGTGTAAAATCGAACTGGTATCCCATCAGGACCAGCGGCCTTTCCTCTTTTGAGCGATTTTAATTGTTTCTCTATCCCTCTGTCGTCTACTTCGATATCTACCATTTTGTCAACTGTGCGACAATCTAGAGAAGGAAGCACAGTGCAGTCTTCCTCTGTGAAACAGCTTTGGAAGAAGACATTTAGTATTTCGGGTGTTTTGCAATTAAGGCGTAAGATTCTTTAGGCCTTCAGCCTACTTTGAAGAACTGTTTCACGTAAGGCATTTGGCATTTTTTTTAAAAATCGAATCTATGCAGTTTTAAGTGTTAGGCCTTCAGCTGATTTGAATTTAACTTCTTTAACCTAGAAGCGTCTGATTCTTGGGGCCTAACTAAAGAACTGCTTTAAGATAAGGCTTTGCCATTTAAGTTTCTGTTTTGGTTGAGTTTTGACTAGTTCAGATATGTTTTACATAAGGCTGTGTTGTTTTTTTTTAACTAATGTTGTTTAGCCTTAAGTGTTGGGCTTTCAGCCGATTTTGAATTCAAATTGTTTGCTCTGAAAATCTCAGATTCTTTGGGCCTTCAGCATAAATAAAGATCTGTTGTAAGATAAGGCTTGCCTTTTAGATTTCTTATTATGCTTGCAGTTTAAGATATTGTTCTTCAGCCGTTTTTAAATGAAAGTGGATTTCAGCCAATAATGAAGTCCCAAAGACTAAAGCTGTGTGGTTAAAAAAAAATTTATTGTGCTCTTGTAATGTTTCATCAAATAATAACGTTGTATATTCGAGTGTAACTGACAGCCCCTTATTTTGGTCCCTTCCCACAATTTAATCCACTTGCCCTGTGCTGCGGTTTAGCTGGACGTCACATTACCTTGGATTTTATGGGACGTGTGGTGGTAACTGAAAGCACTAAATCTGCTGCGGATTACGTGGATATTATTGCAAACCACCTATGTCCGTTCGTGCTTGCTGTCTTTACCAACAGAGATCGCATGTTCCAGCAGGATTCCGGCCCACGTCACAAGACCAGGATCGTGATATAGACATTTGAGGAGCATGAGAGTGCACTCACGTTGATGTATTTGCCACTAATTAACCCCGAAAAGCATGTATCACGTTAAACACACTTCGAAGTTTTGAAAGAAATAATTCGCACTAGGTGTAGAATAGCTTAATAAAAAGTCACGACCGGTTATGATTCTTTTTACTAGGTTATCGCCGAAAAGTAACAAACTGCCTTAGAACCACTTCCCGTCATTCCCGTAATGTTGTAAACAAATAGAGCGCTGAAAGTGGTGGTCCTTATTTAAAACGAAGGGGGTAGCAGAACTACACCGCAAGCGGGACAGTGGTTAAGCGGCCAGCAGACAAGGCATTACTGACCGCTGTGCACTCCTCATTGCAGAGTGGTCAGCACTGCCTTGCCTGGCGCTGCTTAACCAGCTATTGTGTTTACTGACCTTGAGAAACGTTACGAATTTGCGCACAAACTAATGTTTTAGAAAGGAAACGTGAAGTAATTATTTACCACACTTCTAATGTTGGTGAAATTTTTAATAAGGATATTGGTACGTCTTTTTTCTGCTCGTCAATGGCATTCGTTCTGAGGACGTATGGATCAAAAAGAAGCTGTTTATGTGTGGTGCAATGGTGCAAGTTGTCTGGGGTTTGTGAAGCGCTAAATCTTGTTGGTGACTTAAATGCATATTATCAAAAATAACGAACACTTATTTAACAAACAAACAAGCAAAATATGATCTTGCCAAAGGCCGAGAAGTGATTGTGGATGTTGTAGCTCTCAGTAGGATCCTAGGATGTTGCCTGTGTGGGGTACTTCTGTGCAAATGTGAATCGCAGCTCGATTGCGTCACGCACTGCGACATTGCCTCGCGTTGTTGTGCGGGTTGCCTGTGTGCGGAGATGCATTGGGAAGGCATTTACCTGATCTTGCGCCCCCAGATTTTCACCTTTTCCGCTCTCTCACGAATAGCCTTCAAGGAACTTCGTTTCCGGATGAAAATGTCTTCCGAACATGGCTAGACGAGTTCTTCGCCTCAAAACCACGTGATTTCACGGAATCTAAAAGTTACCCCAGCGTTGGCAGGCTGATTTAGATAGTGGAGGAGAATATATTATTGATCACCAAAGTCTCAGCTATGTTTATCTGTTTTGTGGAAAAAGGATAAAAATTTAAGCACCAGCATAATATTTTAGAAAGGCAACATGATTTTTATTTACTTTACGCTGATGATTTGACATGAGTACACTGATTTAGGTATTGGGCAGTGCTCCCCATCCATTTCTGCGAGATTCGCTTTACCACCGAACACAATGAGCAAGCCACATTATCTCCTATACTAATTTAGACCACGCCACTGAACTTACGGTTCTATAGTAGATTTTAGAACTGACTCAGACGTGACTACCGTCTCTCTCAAATGTTCACATGTGTGTGAAATCTTATGGGACTTAACTGCTAAGGTCATCAGTCCCTAAGCTTACACACTAATTAACTTAAATTATCGTAAGGACAAACATACACACCCATGCCCGAGGGAGGACTCGAACCTCCGCCGGGACCCGCCGCACAGTCCATGACTGCCGCGCCTAAGACCGCTCGGCTAATCTCGCGCGGTCTTCCGTCTCTCTCTCTCTCTCTCTCTCTCTCTCTTTCTCTCTTTCTCTCTCTCTCTCTTCCTGTGTGTGTGTTTGTGTGTGTGTGTTTGTTTGTTTGTGTTTGTCTGTGTTAAACACAATCGCTACAGACTGAGCTGCCGTCTGTCCAATTAATACCAAAGTGTGAAGTCTGTGCATCACAATTAATTATCACGATTACTGGCTCATAGGCGTGGCACCGTGTATGTTGTTACCGCAATAATTATAATCTAGATATTATTCAGCTGAAATGTATTGTTTACGGTTTTATGTGCTGGCGCTTATAAAAAATGCGGAACTTCCTAATAGGTGAAAACTTGTTGTAAATATTGCGATACATTCCCTTACCTTATAAGTAACTGTTACTTCACGACGAATGATGTACTCTGTAAATGTACGTCGATAATACCACAAGATCATTGACTATACATTCTTTGACTGACAGTTTAATACTTTTCCATCCTCACAATTTCTTATTTACAGTCACGAAGGTAAAGCATTCAGATTTAGAAGTAGAGTTTTTGAGAAGAGGTTACATCCAGTTGAGTTGTTTGGTTTCTTGTATTTTTCAGTTCTGTATAATGTTTTATATTGTTTGTAGGCGCAGCTGAAAGAGAACACACTTTCAAAACTTGCCACTAGCGCTTAATCAAGCAGCTATTTAAGTTAACAATCAGCTGGAAATATTTCGTTCTTTCTACATCTACATGGCTACCTTGGAAGGTCTTTAGGAGACCTGTTGAATCTTCTGAGAGTTCTACCAATAAAAATGCAGTCTTTGGTTCGCCTTCCACACGAAATACTCTCTGTGATGGTTTCAATTTGTGTTATTATTTGTAATTTAGCCCTTTTTTTAGTACTCGTATGAATGACATCACGCTTACCATTATTTATGATCTACTGCCTCTTTTCGTACCATACAGATGTGTAAATCAGTTTTCTGTTGGATATGATCTTCTGATGACTTTCCTAGACGGTAAAAGACAGTACCTTCTGCAAACATTCTAAAATGGCTACTCTGTTTGTTTGCTAAATCGTTTATGCACAGTAAGAACAACGGAGGAACTGTAATACGTCCATCGCGAATGACACATACTACATCTGATTCAGTAGATGATTAGAAGTCTGTAGTATTTTGTGTGAATAAAGAACTAATCCTTGTCGGTTATGTGTAAACAGATCGTTTTCTTCGACGTATTTAATAACGTTCGTAGACAGTACACGGTCTGATCAACAGAATCCAGAGCCCCCTTTGTAATGTGAAACAGACCAGTTCGTGTCACGAGAGGCTGATCCACCAATATAAGAGGAGTCGGCAAGTATTGTGTTGTCAAACAGAAAAGCAATAACCACAGAATAGGTGGGTCAGTAGTGTTCAGTGACTTCGAACGTGGATGTCACTTGAGGAAGAAATCCATCTGGGACCCTTTTAAAACAGCCCACACAACTGTTGGTGATGTGACTGGAAAAGCGAAGGAAGAACCACAGGTAAACCAAAACCAGACATGCCTCATGTACTGACGGACAGTTACCACCTAGCGCTGCGGAAGGAGGTTGTAAACACAGCATGAGATCAGTGGAAGGAGTCACTAATGAGACTCAAAACGTTATCATTAGTTCCACTAGTACAATGCGCGTAGGCTGTTGGTACAACTACTCGTATGTCACACATACCTGTTGTCAATGATAAGCGACGCTTCAGGTGGTGTAAAGAGGGACGTCACTGGACAGTGGAAGAGTGGAAACGAGTGATTTGGAGTGGCGAATCACGCTACATCGTGTAGCAATCCGATGGAGTGTCAGGGTTTGGGGAATGCTAGGAGAACGGTAGCTGAAGATTGTGTGTAGGGCCAAGAACGATTTACGAAGGAGACTATGTTGTTGAATATGGGTGTTTTTCGTGGTTGTGGAGTCGGCCCCTTATATCGCCCAAGATAACGCTTGCTTACAGAGGACTATTAACACATTTTACAACACTGCATAGTGCATATACCCTGTTATGAAGCAACATCTGTGAGGCAATGGTCTGTGACAACATCATTCCTGAATCGTATTGTGACCATTCGAAACTACAATAGACCAACCAGAACTATGGGTTCCTTGGTTGCTCGGGGTGGTGACAATGAAGCACATTAAACATTAGTACAGTTTATTGCATAAATGAATCAAAGGTTTACTTAACTTTGACACAACACTCTGGCACAAGATTGCTTGATAAGCTAAAGCTGTTGCTCACTTTTGAAGAATACTTGTTGCGCATATTAACAAACAGTTCTTTTGCCGTACAATGTTCCACATTTAAATGAAAAAGTCCATCAGAAACTTCAACTGTCACGTCGTTCTTATAGTACGAGACTGACTCCTTCACATGAGGCCACGAACAGAGGGAGCTCTGGCGTGCTGAATATTATGTTGGCTCGATGTGAGGGCGATGTAGAGCTGATAAGGGTGACCCTGTCTTCAGAAGCGTCTCCCATATATCGTTGCCGATAGCCTTCGTTAATGACTGTGGGCTCGATCCACCCTGCCAACTTTGGTGTGGCAACTTCATCTCCATACGATACCAAAAAGTGGAGTAGCCTGCCCAGAGTCTCAACACGAACCCAATGGAACGCTTTTCGGATGAGTTTGTACGTCCACTTAGCTCCAGATTTCGAGAACCAACATAACTAATTTCCTTGGGTTCCGATTCTGAGGAAGAATGGGCTCCCATTCTTCCACAAACATTCAGACACCTCATTAAAAGTGTCTCCAGTAGGGTTCAAGCCGTCACAAAGGGCAAGAGTGGAAAAACTCCATAGTAATGTCCACTGTAAGTCGAAAGGAGTCTACTGGGGTACAGTTATACGTGGCACCCTAATATTGTAACGATACTAGTATAAACTAAAATGAAATTATTATATTGTAAGCGACGTATGTCTCTGATTTGCTCTATAAAGCGGATCGCTGACTTTGCACGACCGCAGAGCTACCTCTCTGAGATTGTAGTGTTGGAGGAAGAGAGTGCTTGGCGCACAACAGTGAGTGTGTATCAGTATGTGGGCGAAAGAAGACGCAGTAGGCAGATTCTGTGGTGCGCTCTGTAAAGCCACAAGGTGTTAGATTATAATGTAGGAATTTTCTCAAACCAATATTTTGTGTTACATCGCACGTAAAATAGGTAGTTACATATTATGAGTGATTTTATAATGAAATCTAAATTTAATTGTGCCAATAAAGTTTACTGGATTGATATTACAAAGAAGCTTTACGAGTACCTGAGTTTCTGGAAACATAAATGTGGAAGCAGAAGTCTTCTCGCAATTAAGGTAAAGATGTTAATTTATTATTACCGTCCCTTTGCTAGCGCATTAGTGTGAATGAGTTGGCTGATAACTGGTAACAGTGAGTTCCATGTTGAGTAACCTCAGAACGTACGTAAACAGATTTTGTGAATAGGCTAGATAGATATTTCCCATTTGGAATGCTTCTTAATTTATTAACACACGTATACGTAATTTTAAGATTTGTCCTTATGCCTTTTACTGATGTTAGATAATACTTGCTGTACAAGTCTCATTGTTTGTGACTACGTCAGCATAGAAAGGTTTTAAATTAGTATAAAGGATGTAATTTTTCTGAGTAATGTATTTTGTTCAATTGGCTCTGAGTACTATGCGACTTAACTTCTGAGGTCATCAGCCGCTTAGAACTTAGAACTAATTAAACCTAACTAACCTAAGGACATCACACACATCCATGCCCGAGGAAGGATTCGAACCTGCGACCGTAGCGGTCGCTCGGTTCCAGACTGTAGCGCCTAGAACCGCATGGCCACTCCGTCCGACATGAGTAATGTAATTTCAATTTGTTAGACGTTTTGAAAAGCCAAATTTAACTTGGAATTCTACTCCACTATTGAAAAAGTCAATATAAGTAACTCACCCAAATCACTACGGCCTCCCTGTCAAGGCCACATCTTTTTTTTTAAGACTTCCAGTATTTATAAAATATTTTCACTTATCAGGCAAAAGAATTTCACTTATATTTCAAAGTATTACGAACAGCATTGCACATCGCTGAACCTGTACCTACAGTATTTTATTCTTCTTCATCAGAGAGCAGAATATAACGCCATCCACCGTTGCTGCCTTACAGTCAAGACCATTTTATTTATCTGTTTTGTGCACAGGGACCAGAGTTATATTTTGAACAGGATTCAGTACCTAAAGGGCTGAATGTATTTTCCAGTGACTTTATTTCTTCATTGTTATGGGAGTTGCATTGCCCAATCAGCTCATATAAAATTTTGCTAACAATAAAACAGAGTAAGCATACCATTTGCAGTTACAACACGCTACACGATAACTCCAGTTTTGTATGCATTCCAAGTTCAGATTTTCATTCAATTATTTCAATAAAAACGTAAGTCCCTCGATAAGTAATGCCCCACAATTTTTTCTCATAACGTATTTACTGTTAAGAGTCAGAATTTGGTGACAATATTCACAACATGTCTTGTCCATGTCCTGTTTTTCTACGAAGTCTCCATCACGTTCTATGGCCATATGCCAACGATGTGGAGGAGCATGTATTCCCTCCTTGTAAAAGCTCTTGTCCTGTAGGCGTAGCCATGTTTTGACTGTATGACTGACACTATCGTCTTCTTCGAAGCGTGTTCCCCATAGAGAATCTTTAAGTGGCCCAAAGAGATTGCAGTTCGAGGATGCCAGGTCTGGACCGTAGGGTGGATGAGGGAGCGATGTCCAAACGAATTTCGCGAGGTGTTCGCGAGTTCTCAGACTTGTGTGTGAGCGTGCATTATCGCGTTGGAGCAAGATTTTGCTGCATTCTTGTGCTAACGAAGACGTCGGAAACGGTTCTTGCCTCTGAATTGATGGTTGAACCTCTTGGCATCACATCTACAAGAATGACACCATCACAATCCCAGAAGACTCTCACCATGACTGTTCTGGCAGAGGAGGTTGTCTCGAATTTCTTCTTTGATGGTGAATGAGGATTATGCCACTCCAATGACAGCCTTTTTGTTTCCGGCTTTCGTCCCCCGTAACGATCCGAGACAGAAAGGCATCTCCGTCGGTCTCAAAACGCGCCAACAATTCAGAAGAAATGGCCTTTCTTTATAGCTTGTGATCCGCTATGAGCATTCGTGGAACCCACCTCGAGCACCTCTTTGAATAGGCGAGAGTCGCAGACGCACTTACAATGCCGACCGACAACTGTAGAGATAATTGTCGAGTTGTGATGCGCCGGTCGGCACGAACAATGGCACCCGCACGATTCACCATGTCTGGAGCAGTGGCTGTGGCAGGACGTCCCGAGCGTGGCTGATCATGGAGCTCTGTTTCTGTATTTCATGAGGCTGTAACTTACTTTACAGATCCCCCAAACATATTCCTATCAACTGCAGCATCGCCGATAAACTTCACACAAACATTTATGGATGTTTACCACGCTTTCTTTTTCTGCACACTAGAGTTCAATGACGGCACGCTGCTTGTGATGTGAGTCGCACGTAGAGGCCGTTTTGACGCTGTACTACGGCTCTGCCATTTGCCAGAATGGTTCGAAACTTCGCCGGCGCACGGAATAAATATCAAATGTGAATCAGAACAACGACAATTTTCAATGCATATTATTAGATTTTTTAAAAACGTGGGGAATTACTGATCGTTATCGAACGACCCTCGTAATTGTTTTAAAGAAAGTTACAAAGTGTCTGGATTCTTTTGTTCGGACAGTGTGAATGTTCTAAAACCCTTTAACCTTATCGAGATTTTGGTATCTACTCAGAAGAAGGTAGTTGTGAAATTTCCACTGAAACGTAATAAATACCTTTGACGAAAAGGGGAGAGAGAGAGATCCCTCCAAAACCCAGGCGATCATTGTAGGCAAAACCACCCGTTCCTTCCGCCTCCATGATTTCTATCTCACCGTCTATGGCCGTCCTATCGCCCTCACCCCCTCCCTTCAGTACCTTGGCGTCACCGTCGACCGTCGACTTTCCTGGACCCCCTATCTCTGGACAATCCAAGCCAAGGCACGCTCGCGACTCCGTCTCCTCAACCTCCTTTCCGGCCGTACGTGGGGTCTGGACCCCTCCACCATACTCCACACCTATAAATCCCTCATCCGCCCTATCCTTTGTTACTTGGATCTCCGCCCCCCTACCTTTTATAAATCCCTCCAAGTCCTTGAACGCCATGCTCCCTCCTCGCCTATCGCATCTGTCTCCCCTCCACCACGTGGATCCTGTACGATATAGTTCCATTCCCCCACCTCCTCCTTATCCTTGTGAGGATACAGATCCTGTACACCTCCCGCAAACTCGATCCTCCTCACCCGCTTGTCTCGCCCATCCTCTCCCGCCCCTAGCCGCTGCTGCGCCTGTATTCCCACGTCCCACCCGATCTCTCCATCTTGCTTACCCTCTTCCAAGGTGCCTTCCGGCAGCTCCCTGATGATGTCCTCCTCCCCTCCGTATACCCCTCCTACCAACTTTGATCCTCCCTTTCTCCCCACTCCTCCCCCGGGCTTTCTCTCCCCTGTCCCTCTACTCCTCCTCCCATCTCCTCAGCTATTGGCATCTTTCTTCTCCCCTCTCCTCCCTCTCCAGCCCCCCCCCCCTCACCTTTCATCCCCTCTTGGCAGGTCCCCGGACTCGCACATCCTACATAGACTTTCGCGCGCCGGAGATCACCGTCATCTGTGTCTCGTGTGTTTGACGTCGTTTTGTGTTTTTTAGTGTCCGTCGTCACGCTTCTACGTTCACTTGTGCCGTCGGATTCACCAGTGTTCTGTGGGGCGTGTCAACGTGTTTTCAGTGTCGTTATTGTCGAGTGTGAACGGATCAGTGTTTATTGTGTATCTGTGACCACAATTTTTTGCACATCACTATGTTCCTTCTGATTCTCCATTCTGTGTTCTGTTATTGTCAACACTATGGCTGAAGAGCGGCGTAGCTTGCCGCTGACAGCCTGCCTGATTGTTTAGGTATTAAAATAACAATAAAGGGAAAAAAAGGGAGAGAGAGCGAACGTTTGGCCGGATCAGCCCTGTGAACGTAATTCGCGTGTGCTAGTCGACAGTGACGATAACTAGTTGACACCAGTGGATGTCACGCACCACACATTCTAGCACTGCTCGCTCAGGTTTTCACCGTTGGAACCTATAGTCGCGGCGCGGGCCGGTATTTCGATGCCAGGTCGCCCCGCGTTACGTGGTACTTCCTACAGCGGACACCGCGCATCATTGGTAGGTTACGCAGAGCTCGGGCAGTGGTCTATCTGCCGGCTCGGCCCGACAGCTCATCAGTAGTGTGTCAAAATATTGACGCAGCCGCTTCCGCCGGCTGCAGATGTCCACGCAGATACGATACACGAAGCGCGCGCCTGTGCGTCACGCACAGATACGATGAAAACTGCCCTCCTCCTCTCGTTACCCCCTCGTCCTATTAATTTACACAGCTTACACAGCGGACTGGTTGCCTGAAATCAGAGGACATGGAAAGTTGTCCTAGTCTATCGCTGACACTGTAATGACAGTTAGGCCACATCACAGGTACGAAACGCAACTTGTGTTTGAACCTGGTACATATGCTGTAGAGCAGGGAATATAAGGGACTCGCTATTGGGCGACGTTCTTCAGGTATCAAGATATGTTAGATTATAATATTACATATCATACACTTATCCGTTTTCATTTGGGTATAAATTTATTCTTTAATTTTATCTGCTCATTGTATACAGACCCTGTCAGCTTTCCTTTTGCTGCACGAAGTACAGTAAAATACAGACTATTTCTTCCCATGCACGGGTTCCCGGGTTCGATTCCAGGCCGGGTCAGGGATTTTCTCTGCCTCGTGATGACTGGGTGTTGTGTGCTGTCCTTAGGTTAGTTAGGTTTAAGTAGTTCTAAGTTCTAGGGGACTGATGACCATAGATGTTAAGTCCCATAGTGCTCAGAGCCATTTGAACCATTTGAACCAGACTATTTCTAAAATATTAATCTGATTCCACGGGATTGAATATTTCACGATAATAGAAAAACAAACTTTGTATTACCACACGCGTACACAACTGGTGGACATAACCAAGATCAGTCACCTCTGCTGTGTTTACAGTATATCAAGTCACAAGTAGAACTGGCCTGGGACAACGCAACGGCTAGAGTTTGTGACGTACCTACATACCTTGTCCTCAGTCTCAAAGTACAGTAATCGTCCTAACTTATTTATGAGTCAACTGTACATTAAGTTACAGGAAATCTACGTCCTAGTATGTACATTTTTAATATTTCGACATAAAATACTGAGCTGATGGCATTTCAGTAAATATAAGCATTCGAGTTAAAAATAATGTGTTTTGTTGTATGGTTGCTGCTTTGTTGTCAACTCAGGAATCCTGACAAAAAAAATCCTGGTGATGGAGCCAGAGACTGTGATAAGAAGAACTGTAACATTGAACGCATGAGAGCAATGCAGGAGTTTCCTGGTTATACATCGGCCACCATAAGATCAAATATTTTCATCTTGTACATAGACTGGGAAATTTGGTTGTGCAAAATTGGTCGTTGGTCGTTCATTGGTGGGTGGAGAGGCTGTAAATTAAGCTTACCAATGACAGAGAAAATATGACTAAAATTCTGCGCCCTGTAGGAAAGAGTTGAAGTCCACTGACAAAACTGCCAAGCTGAAGGAGACATGGCAACCAACGATCAGACAGTCAATTGGAGTAACTAGGCAGTGATGGATCAGAGAGATGTTGGAAACAAAGAGAAATACCATGACTTTAACTTCTGGAGGCATGTCAACCTGTTGTCGATTCAGTGATATCCTCTCTTCAGTCTGATGTCTAGCGCCGGCAACTGTGGCCGAGCGGTTCTAGGCGCTTCAGTCCGGAGCTGCCTTGTGAAAGGAGGAACGAATTAAGCCACCCATTCCGCCACCTCCAATACTGCAGTAAACTGCCCGCCCACTCTATTTGTTGAACAGTTGTGATGAAACTCATCGAGCACTAAGGGTACAGTTGGAAATTTAATAGGTGCGTGCTAATGTTGTACGACTAGATGCATAGAGCACTGGCAGTTTGGACATTTAATTCCGTTGGAGGTTCCATATTAACAACTTCATTGTTTGCTGTGAGCGCAGATGTTCTGCCATCTTACTGCCTGCGTGTTATCCGGAAGTTTGGAAATGACTCGACAGTGGAGTTGGTGAGTGGGAGTGATAGAGAGACAGAGAGAGATAAAGAGAGAGAGAGAGAGAGAGAGAGAGAGAGAGAGATAGAGATAGAGACCGTTAGTTAGTTTGTCAGTTATGTGTTCCATGGTTTATATTCAACTAGTCACTGTAAACTTTATGACGCAGCACTTGCCAACAGAACAGACAAGGAAAACACACACACACACACACACACACATACTCACACACACATATATATATATATATATATATATATATATATATATATATATATATATATACTCCTGGAAATGGAAAAAAGAACACATTGACACCGGTGTGTCAGACCCACCACACTTGCTCCGGACACTGCGACAGGGCTGTACAAGCAATGATCACACGCACGGCACAGCGGACACACCAGGAACCGCGTGTTGGCCGTCGAATGGCGCTAGCTGCGCAGCATTTGTGCACCGCCGCTGTCAGTGTCAGCCAGTTTGCCGTGGCATACGGAGCTCCATCGCAGTCTTAAACACTGGTAGCATGCCGCGACAGCGTGGACGAGAACCGTATGTGTAGTTGACGGACTTTGAGCGAGGGCGTATAGTGGGCATGCGGGAGACCGGGTGGACGTACCGCCGAATTGCTCAACACGTGGGCGTGAGGTCTCCACAGTACATCGATGTTGTCGCCAGTGGTCAGCGGAAGATGCACGTGCCCGTCGACCTGGGACCGGACCGCAGCGACGCACGGATGCACGCCAAGACCGTAGGATCCTACGCAGTGCCGTAGGGGACCGCACCGCCACTTCCCAGCAAATTAGGGACACTGTTGCTCCTGGGGTATCGGCGAGGACCATTCGAAACCGTCTCCATGAAGCTGGGCTACGGTCCCGCACACCGTTAGGCCTTCTTCTGCTCACGCACCAACATCGTGCAGCCCGCCTCCAGTGGTGTCGCGACAGGCGTGAATGGAGGGACGAATGGAGACGTGTCGTCTTCAGCGATGAGAGTCGCTTCTACCTTGGTGCCAATGATGGTCGTATGCGTGTTTGGCGCCGTGCAGGTGAGCGCCACAATCAGGACTGCATACGACCGAGGCACACAGGGCCAACACCCGGCATCATGGTGTGGGGAGCGATCTCCTACACTGGCCGTACACCTCTGGCGATCGTCGAGGGGACACTGAATATTGCACGGTACATCCAAACCGTCATCGAACCCATCGTTCTACCATTCCTAGACCGCCAAGGGAACTTGCTGTTCCAACAGGACAACGCACGTCCGCATGTATCCCGTGCCACCCAACGTGCTCTAGAAGGTGTAAGTCAACTAACCTGGCCAGCAAGATCTCCGGATCCGTCCCGCATTGAGCATGTTTGGGACTGGATATAGCGTCGTCTAACGCGGTCTGCAAGTCCAGCACGAACGCTGATCCAACTGAGGCGCCAGCTGGAAATGGCATGGCAAGCCGTTCCACAGGACTACATCCAGCATCTCTACGATCGTCTCCATGGGAGAATAGCAGCCTGCATTGCTGCGAAAGGTGGATATACACTGTACTAGTGCCGACATTGTGCATGCTCTGTTGCCTGTGTCTATGTGCCTGTGGTTCTGTCAGTGTGATCATGTGATGTATCTGACCCCAGAAATGTGTCAATAAAGTTTCCCCTTCCTGGGACAATGAATTCACGGTGTTCTTATTTCAATTTCCAGGAGTGTATATTAAACATGAAAATATATTTATGTGGCTACATGTTACCCATTTACAGGAATATTAATATGTTGTGTCTATTCAAGAATTCCTCAATGGTATACGAGTTCTCAAGGAGTAACGTATTTAATCTGCGTTTCACAACACTTTTGCCATCGATCACGTATTCTATTTCCATGAGTAGACAGTTAAAAAGTTTTATTGTTATTTATTTTATTCTTTTCCCTCCCAAAGTTAGTTTCACTTAAGACTCAACTTTCCTTTCAGTGTTGTTCTTATTTCTGTTCCTTTCAAACTCAGATTGCTGATAGTAACTCGCGTGAGGGATTAAATGTGTTGTGAGCTGCGGTTAACATTTCCAGTTGCTGAAAGGGATGCTTGCAATATAGGCATGTGTACACTCCACACATAATTCTTTACTTTCTTTTGAGTAGTGCATATTTTTTGGCATAAGTGAAGAATTACTCCACAATATTATCCAAAAGCACACGAGTGAATGAAAATAGGTAAAACATGTTAACTAACTGACATGTGTATTCCCAAGGTTGTCAATTGTTCCCATGGCAAAGATACCCGAATGTAAGCGTTTTAGCAGATCTACTACACTGTTCGCCGAATTTAAGTTTTTATCAATACGCACTCCTAAGAGCTTAAAAATCCCTACTTCGTTTATTATTCCTCGTTTGGGAACTCAATTAAGAAGAGGTCCGACATTTTACAGAATCCAATACTTGATGAGCTATGTTTCCTCAAAGGTAGCCCATTTGCGGAAAGCCGGCCATTAACTTTCACAAAAACATAGTTTAATATTTTTTGTTGGCGTTTCTTTGCTCGGTTTGACAACAATGCTTGTAGCACCTGTAAACAGGGTTAATTCTGCCTTGCGATTCAATTGAAGTGGAAAATGGTGTCATACTCAGGTCTGTTGACAATGTCGTACTTTCAGAATCATTGAACGCCTCTCTCATTGCTCACTTACGCTCATTTTCGCTTCGTACAGCTTTAGTTTGTAGGCTAGGTCTTTACTTCTCTTGAATCTGAGATGAGACGCTATTTGTTTACTTAAAGCTTTTCTAACTTCGCTATTAAAGCATGGTGGCTCATTCTCATCCCTGAATACCTTACTGGGACCACTCTTGTCTAGGGCATATTGAACGAAGCCTCTGAATTTTTTTTCGTTTGTTCTCCACATCTTAGTCCTTATCACCGAATATTTGATGCTGATAGCTGAGATATTCTGATATTTGTATGCTCTCACCTTTGCTGAGCAAATATAACTTCTTACCTTTCTTAACATTCCTTCTAGGACTCATTGTCATAGATGCTGTCAAAGCCTTACGATCACTCATACCTTCCTCTACGTTAACTGATTCGATAAGTTCTGGTCTGTTTGTTGCCAGGACGTTACCCTCATGAGTTGGTTATCTATCTGCTCAAGGTAATTTTCGGTCAAGACATCCAGAACAATGCCACACAATCCCCTGTCTCTGGCACCAGTTTTGATGGCATAACACTCCCAATCTATACGTGTCAAGTTGCAGTCGCCCCCTATTACAACGGCATGATATGCTACAGTACTAATGATATTCTGCAAGTTCTGTCTAAAGCGCTCTACAACTACAGATCCTGACTCAAGTGGTCTGTAAATGTATTCGATCATCATTTTCTTGGTCTTTGATACTCAGCTTCACCCAGACTAATTCACATTCGGAATCAGTGATAATCTCGCTAGATATTATAGAATTTTTTACTGCTATAAACACGTCGAAACCATTGGCGACTACCCTATCCTTACGATAGAAATTCCAGTCTGAAGCTAGGATTTAGTTGTAATTGACATCTGGCTTCAACCAGCTTTCTGCTCCCAATACTATTTGTGCATTACAGCCTTCAGTAAGTGATACTAATTGTGGGACCTTTCCTTGGATGCTCTTACAGTTTACTAAAATCATATTAATCTTTTCTGTCTCTGATCTGCGAGAATCAAGATCCACTGATGTTGCTGTGGCTGATTTAACAGGCAAGGAGGGTTACTCCAACCTAAAAAAAGCCCAATGTGCAAGCCACACGTACTCCACTAACCTAGTAGCCGCCTCCAGCGTGTTGTGCACACCTGACCTAGTAAAGGGAACCCTACAATTCTGCACCCGTTAGCGGAGGTCGTGAAAATGAAATATGATGTCATTGCAGAGCTTTCTGAGCCTCTGGTTTAGACCTAATTTGTTCCAAACCAGAGGAACGTGATCAGCCATGGGTGTGATGTATTCAAATTACAATACTTCGTTTTTTTCCTCAGGACTGGAAACAGATAGGAACATGCAGTTCGTTTTAAAATATGCTTGAAGTTATTGCAAATGTGTGTCACTGATGGAACCACTGTACGGCATACGCATTTAGCAGTGGTGGCCACAGTGAGGACTGTATTTGGTTCTTCAAGTGGCGTAAAGTGTCCTCCAGGCAGTTGCCACAAATGTTGACGGACGACCACAAAGCTGCGTACGTGGCATGTTTCAAGGGAATGTTGAAGTATGATGACATCATGAGTGAGACATCTCTCTCCTCCATTGTGGCAACGGATGATATATGGACGCGATTTTCCAGTGGTCAAACCAGACGCCTAAATAAGCGTTCTCAGCTGCAACTGAATCATGGCATCGACTTAATGAAAAATGTGTGTGGTTGCAGAGAGATTGCGTCAGGATATAGCAAGTTTGATAGTATTCGGGTAATTAGTTAGTGAGAAATACGGCAGAGGTGTTATAATGTGAATGGACCTCATAGTAACACTCCTGGTATGGTTGCATGACATCCCGTTCCAACGTTAACATAGCGCGGCGCCTGATGATTTCGGTGGGATTGACAGCCGCAAATCACAGAAAAGTCTTTGCGACGCAGCCATCGAACAGTCGATGTAAAATGTCGCTAATAATGATAACGTGTATTGTGTGTTTCAGATTATTCTTAAAACCTTTCAGTGGATGAGACAAACTGATGTTTCTGACCCTCACTTGGGGGCCGGTGTGGCCGAGCGGTTCTAGGCGCTACAGTCAGGAACCGCGCGACCGCTACGGTCACAGGTTCGAATCCTGTCTCGGGCATGGATGTGTGTGATGTCCTTAGGTTAGTTAGGGTTAAGTAGTTCTACGTTTTGGTGGACTGATTGTAAGTAGGCTGTTTAGGTTTTTTATTGGTAACGCCGCCGTCACATAGCGCTCTGTATAAAAATCACTGGCTGTGCCATGTGCAGTCTGTGGCTGGTTGGCATTGTTGTCTGCCATTGTAGTGTTGGGCAGCGGCAGCTGGATGCTAACAGCGTAGCGTAGCGTTGCGCAGTTGGAGGTGAGCCGCCAGCAGTGGTGGACGTGGGTAGAGAGATGGCGGGGTTTTGAAATTTGTAAGAATTGGTGTCATGAAGTGATATATATATTATGACTACTAAGGTAAACACATTGTTTGTTCTCTATTAAAATCTTTCATTTGCTAACTATACCTATCAGTAGTTAGTGCCTTCCGCAGTTTGAATCTTTTATTTAGCTGGCAGTAGTGGCGCTCTCTGTATTGCAGTAGCTTGAGTAACGAAGATTTTTGTGAGGTAAGTGATTTGTGAAACGTATAGGTTAATGTTAGTCAGCGCCATTCTTTCGTAGGGATTTTTGGAAGTCAGATTGCGTTGCGCTAAAATTATTGTGTGTCAGTTTAAGCACAGTCTTGTAATAATTTTTCAAAGGGGGCATTTCATATGTCGACACTTAGCAAGGATACCTCACTGGAATCTTCTGATTTTTTCTTGTAGTTTGTGTAATTAATGTAGATTTTGTTTACTGCTAGCGCGTAATTGTAGAGATAATCTCCTTTGTAGTTGTAGTCTTTCATTGTTGTACAGTACAACAGTTGTGGCATGCATGTAGAGTTGCACCAAGTATTTCGCAGCTGCGCTTGCAAATTGACTATATATTATTTTCAGTGCTACGTTAATGTGTTCTCTTATTTTTGCTCTTGAAATTGTGCTTTTTTGTGTTGTCATGTGAAATATTGTGACAATAATGGTGTGTGAAAAACGTAATATCAGGCTCCAAAGTAAACTGAGAAATGACAGTGAAGACGAATGGATGTGTTAGCGCCACCGAGTAATGAATTAACTAATGTTCAAAGTAGTAATTCGGTAATTGTACATAGGGAAATGGAGCGTTCTGCAAACAATGGTGTAGACAGTGAAACAAGTAGTGAACAGGGAACAATTATCGATCGATCAGTCGGCAACAGCTCGCCTCAGGATTCCGAAATGACAGGACACATTCTTGCAAATACTGTAGATTCAGGTTTTGCGTCCTCACCGTTTTCTCAAATAAGTCAAGACACATTTTCTGTTTGTCAAACTGCGAATATTGCCGGTTCAAATGCATTGCCGAATAGCACTAAGGAACATGTTTCAGACACCAGTGAATTGTTATTACAATTAATGCAACAAATGGGACAAAAGCTTCAAAAGTTAGACACAATGGAACAAAATCAGAGACAAACACAGCAAAAGCTTCAAAAGTTAGGCACAATGGAACAAAATCAGAGACAAACACAGCAAAAGCTTCAAAAGTTAGCCACAATGGAACAAAATCTTCGAAAGTTAGACGCAATGGAACAAAAGCTTCAAAAGTTAGACTCAGTGGAATATACGCTTAAACAAACACGTGAAGATTTAACTACTGAATTACATAAAATCGAATAGACATGTCAGAAAGTCTGTAATGACGTAAAAACACAAATTTGTGAGCATTTCCAACCTATTTTTTCGCGGCATGAAAATGCATTACAGAATCACGAAGCAGCCATAAAAGAACTGCAAACAATTGTTCATGAAAATCATGAGACCTTGCAAGCTAAAATTGACTCAGTTGCATCTACCGATTCGGTTACGCAACTTGCAAGAACTCAGGAAAACTTAAAGGACACAGTAGATTCGATTCCAACACAAATGGACACTCTGAAACTTGGTTCGGAAAGACACATGGAGGACATTAGTTCATTATCAGAGAAAGTAGTTGAACTTTCGGATCAGCTAAATAATTTATCTACGAAGGTAGATGATGATCTGAATGACACAAAACCGGTAGTCTTTAATGACACAGAAGAGTTCGAACAAATTAGGAAATTCAAACAAAATCAAAATCAAATTAATACGCAACACCAAAGAGAAATCCGGGAAGTACAAGATCACCTGACACAGGTAATACAAGAATTACGTATTTCAGAGGACACTCGCACTCCAATACGGGAAGAGGGACATAAAAATACGGAACTGCCACAAAATAATAACACAGGGCACTTTGGAGCTTATGAAAGAAATTGGCAAAGTACACCGAATTTTGAGATGGAACCGCCGAAACGACGTAACAATGACCGACATGCGTCCCGCCTACACGATGATTTTGACTGTAAGCTGTTCATTACTACACGTAAATTCAAAACATTTAAGAATTCTGGCAACGAAATTCATCCACAAGCATGGATTCATCAATTCTCTCATTGTTTTCCTCCCAACTGGTCATTAGAACACAAACTAGAATTTATGTGTGGCTACTTGGAGGATGAACCAGCTGTGAGAATGCGATCGGTCATTCACGATTGCCACAGTGAAGCGAATTTTACCATGCCTTCCTCTCAGCATATTGGTCTCAAGCTACACAAGACCGAGTAAAACATGACACCATAATGATGAAAAATTTCGAACAATCTGAATTTTTAAGTCTTGTGATATATCTTGAAGACATGTTACATAAGAATCAGTATCTTTCAAACCCATACAGCCCGTCAGAACTCATCCGCATTTGCTTAATCAAATTGCCTGAATATTTACGGCATATTATTTTGGCAGGCCGTTGTAAAGACGACATTGAAGCTTTTCAGGGACTCTTACAAGAATTAGAAATTGACAATGACAATCGTGGAACGCGAAAACAGGAACACAACAATTACAGGTCACATCAGTCGCAATTCCGCGATGAAAGAAATAATAACTGGACACGACAAGGCTATTCTCACAACACAAATCGTGACCAAAATAGACACCACCCGTATGACAACCGTTGGCAGAGTAGTAACAACTACAGGGAAAGATCACCTCTCAGCAGTAGTGACTATCACAGAGACAATCAGAGAAACAGACAATATGGGAACCAAAATAATTATTATCAAGGGAGACAGAATACCTTAAGACGCAACGGTCTAGCGCGCAGTTACGATTCAGAGAGAAATTCTCCACCACGTGAACGTGACCGACAAGAAAGAAACTATGGAATCTACCGACAGGACGACAGATGATATGATCGTAACGACAGACCTGAATTGCAGCAGAACTGGCGGGATTCAAACAGAGCAGGGCCCTCTCGACCAGGTGAATTTGTAGAAGTTAGGTCTCCAAATCCCAATAACGACTCGCGCCAACAAAGACACAATAGGCAATGACTCATAGCGCTGGCAGCCACAAAACGTACTTATGAAACTGACGACGCAGCTGCAGTAGCTGGTAATTACGTTAAAATGGGAGACATTAGGGACATATTACTCCAGGAACACGAGGTAAAACATAACAACATTGCATATCCTGTGATTCACATTACTGTAAATGACGTAAAATTTACGGCAGTACTTGACTCAGGCAGTCGCATTTCAGTAATTAGTGAAGCAGCTTTTAGCAAATGCAACAAATCGAACGATTGCCCCACACTTCCGTTACGCAAGATTAAATTACAAGGTGCAGTCATTGGAAAAAGTGTAGATGTACGCCAACAAACCAACCAAGAATTCTTTTGTCAAAGCCACAGCTTCTCTATGAACTTTCTTATTGTTCCATTGTTGTCGACGGAAATTATACTGGGAGTAGACTTTTTGAATGAATACAAAGCAATCTTAAACTTTCACTATGCTGAAATAAGTTTAGAGAAAGAAGGTAAGTCAATGGCTTTGAAATTTGAAAATTGGCTCTCAAACCATGACGAGGAAATTAATCGGCTTTACCTTCTGTTAGACAACAGTTCGGAATTTTCTACGGAACTAGACACTAACAGTCGCTCTACAAATACTGACAGGGATGATATCGACGGCACATTTGTAACTAATGAGTTAATTCAGAATAAAATTCAAACAATTGAGAATTGTAATGACACTGATAGGCAGGACCTTTTTTTTTTACAAGCATATTCCACAGTTTTTACTCACAAAACAGGAACAATCAAGGGATTTTAATACCAATTTCGTGTTCGTGAGCATACTAAATTTTGTGTTAGACCATACGTAATTCCAGCACATTATAGGGACCGTGTTAGAACAGAAATACAATCTATGCTTGACGAGGGCATTATTGAGCCTGCAGTAAGCTCATACAACAATCCATTACATGTAGTTGAGAAGAAAAATGGATCGATCAGGCTTGTCTTAGATTCGAGACAAATCAATACTATGATTATTCCTGAAACAGACAGGCCGCAAACGTTGGAAGAACTTCTTCAAAATTTTAATGGTGTAAAAGTGTTGTCTTCCATTGATCTCAGATCCAGCTTTTATCAGATCGAACTTCATCCAGAATGTAGAAAATACACAGCTTTCCTTTGTTTCGGCGTTTGTTATCAGTTTCGGATACTTCCTTTTGGTTTGAACATTTCCTCGGCAGCATTCATTCGCGGGCTAAATTCCATATTACCTGTGCTCTTAAAACGTCACATCACCTTATATGTGGACGATATTCTGATAGCAGAAGCCTCATGGGAACAACATAATCGCATTCTCAACAGCGTGTTACATATTTTTGCAGAATCTGTAATTACAGTTAACTTGGAAAAGTCTGAATTCGGTAGGACAAAAGTGAAGTTTTTGGGACATATTATTTCTTCTGAAGGCATTCAGCCGGATCCTGAAAAGTTAGAAGCAATCAGAGCCATTCCAGTTCCATCCACAAAGAAACAAGTCCGCAGTTTTCTAGGTCTCGTAAATTTTTACCGTCGTTTTCTGAATATGCAAATTCTAGTTACACCAAAACTTTGTTCTCTCACTGGAAAAAATACTATTTGGAACTGGGACGAACAAGTACAGTTGCAATTCAATTCTTTGAAAGAATCGTTACTTAACGCTCCAATACTAGCTTATCCAGATCTCTCACAAGATTTTTGCCTTAGCACGGATTCTTCTAAAGTCGGTCTTTGTGCCCATTTATTTCAAGAAGCCACAGAAAATGACATTACTGTTCAGAAAACCATTGCTTTTGCTAGCCGAGTTCTAACAAAATCTGAAAAAAATTATTCCGTTACTGAATTAGAAGCTTTAGCTATCGTTTGGGCATTTAACAAATTCCGTTTCTTTCTTTATGGTAAGCACGTAAAAGTATACAGTGACCATCGTGCACTACAATTTCTTATGTCTTCAAAATTAAATCATGACAGGTTAAAACGTTGGGCATTGTTTCTGAAAGAATTCCACTTCACAATAGTCTACATTCCCGGCAAGGAGAACATTCTTGCGGACGCACTGTCACGCGCACCGGCTGGGCTTGATAAAAGTAAAACAGAAAGCAACCTCGAGAAAAATTTCAGTATTCTTTATATTGAGAAAGTCGCCTTTGAAAACTTCATCACCACATCTTTAAAGGACATTGCTCATGAACAAGATAAAGATCCGATTAGGAAAGACATCAAAAGTAAATGGCATGAAAAGACACACACACAGATTCGGCATTATTATCTGGTTAGAAACAACATACTGTTCAAACGATGCACTGTTGATGACAAGCTATGGGTACTTCGCATTCCAGACGATTTTGTTAATAAGCTCATTTGGTACATTCATTTCAGCTATGCACATTTTGGTCCACGGAAATGTTATCATATTCTTCGAACGACTTGTTATTTTAACAATATGGAAAAGAGAATTCGAAGAGTCTTGTCTATTTGTAAACTTTGTCAAAAGGCGAAACCATCTACTGTCTCTCATCGTGGTCCATTGTTTCCTATCATTCCTTCTAAATGAAAAGAATTTGCTGCTGTTGATCTCTTGGGACCGCTTGTCAGAACATCTAATGGATTTTCGTACGTTCTAGTCGCTGTTGAACTTACTTCAAAATTTGTTTCTTTCAGTCCGTTACGTAAAGCCACTGGACGGTCTACATCCAACGCCTTTGTTAGAATTTTCTTACGTGAAGTTGGACACGTTAGTAAAGTAATTTCAGATAACGGACCGCAATTCAGATCTGCTGTTTGGTCACGCATGCTTCGTAACCATAAAATCAAATCTGCTTTTATTTCATTGTACTCACCACATTGTAACCCGTCTGAACAGATTATGAAAGAAATCAATAAGCTTTGCAGACATTATTGTCACAGAAAGCATCAGCATTGTGACAGATATTTACACTTATTTCAAAACGTCCTGAATGAAATGCCTCATGACTCCACTGCTTTACCACCTGTTCTTGTACTGAAGAATAAAGAACCACCGAACAGAATCAGAGACTTTATACCTTTTCCGAATACACGTACACTTCGACACAAAGACATAATTGATTTGGCTATTAAAAATATAAATTCTGCTGCAGACAAAAGGAGAAAATTACACGGTAAAGCAAATGCAAAGAAATTATATATTGGTCAGAAAGTTATCATTAAAGCTCATCCATTGTCACATAAGAAGAAACACTTGAGTCACAAATTCTTTCTAGTTTACAATGGACCTTACAGAATCCGACGTATACCACATGATAATTGCGTTGAAGTTGACACTCTGCGTACTAGGAAGAGTAAAGGTTTACACCACATTTCACATGTAAAACCGTTTATAGAAAGATAATCTGCTTTTTAACTTTGTCTTTGCCATAAAACATTTTACTTCACATTTCTAGTATGCTTTGTCACACTGAGAAACTGTAAACATGCAACAATGTTTGAAGTTTACTATCCAGTCTAGAACCTACAGAACATATTTAGACAGTATTTACGACTGCTTTGTTATATTGAACAGACATCACAGTGTTATTGCGTGTGTACATTCTTGCTTGTTAGTTGCACGATTACGTAACGAATGTAAGGCTCACATACTTAGAACATTTACCAGTAATGCTAATGAGATTTTAATGCAACATTTTGGTTTACTTGAAAATACATTCTGGATTTAAAGTACTTTCTGTGAGATACCGGATTACACAGTGGTTAGTTTATGTGACAGCTACACGATTTTATCACGACGCTACTAATGAGTGACAATTTTCAATGTTGCTTTTGGCGTTTATCTGTTTTATATCTGCACAGTTTTTCTGAATTTTTCTGGAAAGTAAAATGTGTTTTAGTAGTAACTTTTGTGGTATAGCTACAGGGAGACAGTCTTATACGTAGCACAACAATACGTTACAGCACAGTACTTTCTTCATCACGGCAATAAGCTTAATAACTAAGATATCTATACCCAAAGTATTTCACTTTTGTTTATCATGTGGTCAGTACATTGACTTCTGAAGGACTTAGCTACCGGAGGACGATAACTACGACACTTCCACAGAGATTATCTTACAACATGACGCACAGTTCAGCGCTACAGTACACGTGTTTGAGTGATTAATTTTGTACTTAAAACATTTATTTTTAAAGATATTTCAAATACAATGATACAAAGGTTTTCCGTGATACATTTCATTCCATTGCTGTAACCTGTAACTTCTGAGGATATAATTACATTAATCCTCAGGGGGGTACACGCTTACTTTGTGTACCATGTGTTTGGCAAGCACAAGGAGCCCTAGCTAATATGGTATTTACTTATACAACTTTACACATCGGTACCATATTTCTCTAAAACATAAATTACACAGCTATCTGATCATTTAACTGAGAGACAAACATATAAGTGACAGATGTTTATGTAATTACACGGTTGGATAACTTCACACTTACGAAATTGTATTTTGTCTGTATTTTGTGAACTGTTAATATTTTTTCAGAACCATTGTGATACTATGAGAGCTTTGAATGACATATTTGGTATGAGATCATGATTTTTAAACTACGTTAGAGGTAGATGACACTTTTGACATGAGCAGAGAATTTTTTTTGGTTTTGAAATTATTTAAGGAAGCTACGACGATTTTGAGATTAGGCTGAGGTTTTATGATGTTATGATGACGATGTGTATTACGCTGTTGCGGTATGTTTATTATCAATAAGGTGACGCTATATGAGTTATTTGATTATGTTATGCATCTGTTATAATGAAATATTGAAGAAGTGTCGACGAATATGTATATGTGTAATAAGGTAAGGAATAATGAGTAGTGGTTAGGGACTCTGGTTTGTGAATAAGGATGTCGGAAACCGAGAATCGTACTTTAAGAGTTATGAAATGTGTCTATATGCGTGAATGTATCAATGTGCTGGCGAAAATGTTTTGGACACTATTATATTTAAAGGATTTTGTTTCTACAGATTTGTAACTCAAATTTTTGACCTGTGAATTTTTTTTATATGAGACTGCCACTGTAGCGGAAACTGGTGTCGTAAATATTTCGATAAGAAAGTTAAGTGACCACCTGCACGTAATGCGTCGTGGGCACCCAGCTGGGCGACAGCCACCTGGAAACAAGCCATTAGTGTGTGCCTTTCAGAGGCACAGGTGGAAAAAAAAGACGGCATTATCCTCGATATTGACATTCCTTTGTAGAAAGCACTGCAAATACGACACGCTCATTTCTTGGAAATATTCTTACATGTGCACAACTGATTATGACAAGTGTCTTTCTACGAGAGTTGAGAGAACTTCTACTGACGTATGAAATGCCACATAGCTATTGAATGATGTTTTTATTCTTTACTTTGCATAATTGCTTATTTCATTTGATATCTGTTTTACAGCTGTGTTACAGCATTGGTTTTATAAAATAAAATTAAATGCATTTGCTAATATGAAAACTTTCTGTCAACAGATCTATAAAATAATCATTTTATGATCCACGTTCTTCAGAAAAGGAGCACTTGGAAAGGAAAGAACAATAAGAAGGGATTAATAACAGTTAATGCATACTTAATTTTCTCTTCAACTACTTGGTAATATCTTTTGTAACATTATTTTTTTTTGTTGTGCACCACTTCAATTATATAGACATTAAGATGTGAATATACATTTCCCTTATCTTCATTGTGGTCTTTAGTGTACTATTTTTTCTGCTTGTGGGTTTGTCATGTTTAGGTATAAGTTATTACATTTATTGCTGCTCGCTATGCTTACTTGCATTTTTTTGTCATTGCTGTTTGTATTAATTGTTTTGTGCCGCTGCATTGCCTCGTCCCTTAGTTAAGCATCTGAGCTCAGTAGATTTAAGTTAGCTTAAGAGGGGGTAGCCTATATAAGAGAATGAACTGCGATGGATTTGAAGAAATGCACTGAGAGGTTATATGAGAAAAGTACAGAAAGCAGGTATAGATAGGACTTTTTGGAAATAATGAAGAACGAAGGGAGATCTCCGAGAAGTAAAGAAAGTTTTGTTTGCAAAATACTGCAGTAAAACAAACCCTGCCCTTTCCTTGTGTTATCCCACTATGTGTTTGTGTACCCTCGTGTATTTATGTTCTTCCTGTCTTTCTATGTTTATCTGATAAGACTTCTGTTGCAGAATTTTTCTAATACTAAGCTACATTCACTATGATGAAGAATACCGTTATTCTCAAATACAATTTGCATTAATAACATGTTATTTACTTTGTAAAGATGTTTACACATTATTTATTCTGTTTTGTTCTAATGCTCATGTGTGAAGTTCATGTTTCAAAAGTTATTCTGATCTTTTATGTATGTACTTATGTCGTAATTTTTGTAACACTGATGTATTTGCTATTTCGATTCTTTTGTAAAGCCTGTACTACTACAAATGTTATCTGTATTGTTACGTTCTTTAATGATATATTTTGTACCTTTGTTATTGTATTCTTATGTTATAAAAATTGTAATTGACACCAGTTCATCAAATTAAGTAACTTGTAAATTACATTTCACTGCACGCGTTTCTGTTGGTCATAGTATATGGACAATATGTGAGAAGTAGGGACTGATAGTGTTTGCACGTGTGTTAATAATTCAGTAAGGGACTGGATAACAGCATTGCTGGTTGTAAGGACATTTCTAAAAGAATTTTTGTGAGTGCACAAGTGGTGGTTATGGACTTGCTATATTATCTGCAAGACCCTTCAATGGTGATTGTGCGCCTGCACAGTCGCAACAGATGGCTGCTGGCTATCTCTACAAGGACTACAGTGGGTCTACACCTTTGATGACCCGCCAATACCATTATTTCTACAAGGACTGCAGTGGGTCCGCACCTCTGGTGGCCCACCAATACCGTAATCTCTACCAGGACTACAATGGGTCTACTCTGTGACGACCTACCTACCAATATTCTTTAAAACTTCGACTGACTCTGCTGTGGGTTTGCTCTGTTGTGGCCCTTTACCTGTCAGCATGTCAAGAGTGGGCACTGTCTTTCCGTTGAAAGGACAACAGTACTTCTTCAAGACTGCATGGAAATCCACTACTTCCATGTGCATTTTCTTTTGCTACTCAGACTTTGAGAAAAACACTGCAACTTTACTTTGATGGATGATGAGGACTGTCTTTATGGACTGTGAGAAAATTTTAGCTTTTGACCAACATTGTATCGATAAGTGTGTGCATTTCATTTCTTTGTCATTGTAATTATGAAAAAAATTTTCAAATCTGTATTGGCCACTGCCCAAAACAATTTGTAATTTTTTTTGTTGGGATCATGGGACTATGTAAGTAGCCGCCACATAGCGCTCTGTATAAAAATCACTGGCTGTGCCGTGTGCAGTCTGTGGCTGGTTGGCATTGTTGTAATACTCGCCATTGTAGTGTTGGGCAGCGGCAGCTGGATGCTAACAGCATAGCGTAGCGTTGCACAGTTGGAGGTGAGCCGCCAGCAGTGGTGGACGTGGGTAGAGAGATGGCGGAGTTTTGAAATTTGTAAGAATTGGTGTCATGAAGTGATATGTATATTATGACTACTAAGGTAAACACATTGTGTTCTCTATTAAAATCTCTCATTTGCTAACTACACCTATCAGTAGTTAGTGGCTTCCGTAGTTTGAAGCTTTTATTTAGCTGGCTAGTAGTTGCGCTCGGTGTACTGCAGTAGCTTGAGTAACGAAGATTTTTGTGAGGTAAGTGATTTGTGCAACGTATAGGTTAATGTTAGTCAGGGCCATTCTTCTGTAGGGATTTTTGGAAGTCAGATTGCGTTGCGCTAAAAATATTGTGTGTCAGTTTAATTTTTCAAAGGGGACGTTTCATGATGACTTCAGAAGTTAAGTCCCTTAGTACTCAGAGCCACTTGAACCATTTTTGACACTCAGCTGCGGTTTCGAGCAATTCTGACAGTAGCGTCTACTTTCAGATTGGTGACCTTGGTTAGAAAAAATTTGGATGCTTAGTACATAATTAGTTCCGTGAATAAGATTTAGAACTCGTGAGACTATTTAGCCATCTTGAAACATTTGTATTCAGTATGAAGTGATCATGAAAAGTTGTACACAGAAAGTAGTCTTCAATGTGTGCAAAATCTTATGGGACTTAACTGCTAAGGTCGTCAGTCCCTAAGCTTATAAACTACTTAACCTAAACTATCCTAAGGACAAACACACCCACCCATGCCCGAGGGAGGACTGGAACCTCCGCCAGAACCAGTCGCACAAATTAGCCTTCAGTCTTTCCAACTATAACCTATATTACCCAGCAACTATCCTGAGGTACGAAATCCATACCCATTAGCAAGCTGCCTATCTCACGGCTTCCAGTAGTAACAAAAACTTGTGTTTCAGTGTTTCATGTAAATAAGGTACCAGAATTTTAAAATCTAACATGCTGACATAATTACTCATCAAGAGGCATGACGTAATGTGAAAGCTTCAACATAGTAAGACTAGTATTACAGTTTTAAACTGTGTGTATCTCTTGAGGCAACACAATTCATCCCATTCAAGTACGCCTAGTATATCCATCCGGTACTTGAGAGCACTTAGTCACTTGCAAGAAAACTTGCTCACAATATCCTACTTCTATTAAAGTTTTTCCTGGCGAGAGACAGGCGAAAAGCAGTGTTAAATTTTTGCACCTTCAGTGACGGAAACCAAATAACAAGAAACTTGTTTATCGCTTAGTACTTTTTCGCAGTAAAACTCGCAAAAAAAAGATTAGGTACTGTTGACACATAGCAGTGAAGGTACCTGAAGTATCTGTCGTTATACGGCACGTGGTTCAGGACCACTCAGGAAAGTGCAAAACAAGCTTTTACTTAAAACATTGCGCAAATTACCCAGACGCCTACAAACTGTAAACCGAGCGAAGTGGCGCAGCGGTTATCACACTGGATTCGCATATGGAAGGACGACGGCTCAAACTCGAGTCTGTCCATCCCAATTTAGGTTTCTCCAGATTGCCCTAAATCGCTTCAGACAAATGCCGGGATGGTTCCTTCGGTAGCACACGGACGATTTCCTTCCCCATTCTTCCCTAGTCCGAGCCTGTGCTCGACCTCTAATTATCCCGTTGTCGACGGAACAGTAAAAACTAATCTCCTCCTCCTACACCTAAAAATTCTAAACATAATTCCAAACCGAATTTATACTTTCTCAGCAAATCTCTGTGATGAAGTCTTCTCAGATTATTAGTCGAGTCATGGCGTCGTTCTATGGCAAAGTTTCAACAATTTTCTTACTTTTATCTTCAGGCTAAGACGACAATTAGGAAACCTGTTGTAACGTTGCTGCAGAACGGCGCCTTGACTTGGCTGATGACCCAAGAAGACCTCATCATCATTTGAAACAGTCTGCAAACTTTATTTTGGTTAAATAGTTGATATGAAATATTTAACACGTTAACTCATTTGTGATCAGAAGTTTGCAGCTACTTTATACATAGAAGTTGAATTCTGTAAAGAATCGGAGGGTTTACTGTTCTAACCTATCTTTTTTATTACCGGTGCCGCAGACCGAAATATGACATCGTACATACACTGAAGACAGCTGAAAGAAAATATGCGTGAGACTGCCTGCCTGGAGCTATCTCACTGCAGCGGCTGACGGAGGTGAGAACAGGAAACTGCTGTGACTGAAAACTAACAGAAATTGATGTCCGATGTTGCAAGTAGGCTGTTTACGTTTTCTTATTGGTAACGCCACCTAGCGCTCTGTATGAAAAATCACTGCCTGTGCCGTGTGCAGTCTGTGGCTGGTTTGCATTGTTGTCTGCCAGCTGGATGCTAACAGCGCGTAGCGTTGCGCAGTTGGAGGTGAGCCGCCAGCAGTGGTGGACGTGGAGAGAGAGTTGGAGGAGTTTTGAAATTTGTTAGAATAGATGTCATGAACTGATATATATATGTATATATAATGACTATTAAGGTAAATACATTGTTTGTTCTCTATTAAAATCTTTCATTTGCTAACTGTGCCTATCAGTAGTTAGTGACTTCCGTAGTTTGAATCTTTTAGTTAGCTGGCAGTAGTGGCGCTCGCTGTATTGCAGTAGTTCGAGTAACGAAGATTTTTGTGAGGTAAGTGATTTGTGAAACATACTGGTTAATGTTAGTCAGGGCCATTCTCTTGTGGCGATTATTGAAAGTCAGATTGCGTTGCGCCAAATACTATTGTGTGTCAGTTTAAGCACAGTCGTGTATAAATTTTCAAAGGCGACGTTTCAATGTAATTACCATTCACTGCTGGCTAGACTGTGACGAACGGATCTCATGTAGATGTCTCCCGCTACATACATAATGCTGTCGTAAGGAATAAATTAGAAAAGTCGGACGGAGTGTGTTTTGTTACATCGCACCTAGTCAATAGTGATGTTACCACGCTGAAACGCCGACCCTCTTTCCCCAACATTTCAAATGTCGATTTGTATTAGTTGCCTGGGGATTAAAAATGAAGATGAACTGATAGTACCCCACAAATTAAGAGAATATTGTTGAAAGTACTCACCACAGTCGATTCCACTTCACTTTAAGGTTCAGAGAACACTACAAACTTTCAGGTGATTGTTGGCACAATTCCGTATATTTAAAATGAGAATGAATGCCACAGAACAATGTAAATACACAGCATATTTTATTTATTTATAGTCATTTCTATGAATGCCGTAGGGTGGGGCATAGTATACAACAGACTGAAACTGTTATTTTCGAATCAGTGGGTCTGTGGGTTCTAACATCATATCGTGGACACAAGCCATAGTGAACTTGCATCAGATGAGGCTTTAAAATGTAACTCCAGTACCTAAAAGAGGATCGAGGCGTGAGGATCAAAAAATCCCTAGTATGTAACGTCTATGCGCATTGCTGCTTTGTGTGAATAAATGAGATGGAAAATAAAATTTCTCTGTCATATACAACGTGTTATGAGTGTTTATGGCTCTTGTGTTTCAGTCTCGGACAATAGGGTTTCTGGAAAAATTTTACTGTAATAGCCAATGTTATCAGAACTGAATCACACATTGCCCATTGCCGTTAAATATTCCGGATGTTTATTTTCGTCCCGTTTGTTTCCTATATGCGGTTTGAATCAGCTGTGTAATAATTCATGTTCAATCAGTGAAATGTAGGAGCTGCGATGCTGTAATAACCACGTGAGCAAAGTGTTCGTGAATAAGAATGTTGCTCAAGTACCACAAAATCAAATCATGTTACTGTCGCAATAGCATTGTTTTGAAATTCATTTTTATTTCCGTGATTTGCGGTATCTGATGACAGTAATTATCTTTTCGCTGTTTTTCATCTCTATATGTCAAATGTCAATGTGGTTTCCTGCAGCTCATTTGGAAGTCATTTCGTTAACCGAAAACGCTTTCTTTTCAGTGTGTGAGCTGTGTATTCTGATAGAACTCAATTTTGTGCTACCGTTTCTTTCATTCTTTTTTGCCTGGTAACATTATTCGCAACGATGATGGTCATTTATGTTTTATCATTTCGACAATGATTATTCTTTAATTAATGTGTGTGGGTAGTTACATTCAGAAGTATCAGTCCAGGGAAGAAACTCAGAAATGATTAAAATGTGTTAAAATGTGTGTCATTAATCAGCGGCTGCTCATCCCAGGGGACACGCTGTGTGATTGTACTTTGAAAACAGCTCTTACTTTTTTTTGGTCATCAGTCTACTGACTGGTTTGATGCGGCTCGCCACGAATTCCTTTCCTGTGCTAACCTCTTCATCTCAGAGTAGCACTTGCAACCTACGTCCTCAATTATTTCCTTGACGTGTTCCAATCTCTGTCTTCCTCTACAGTTTTCGCCCTCTACAGCTCCCTCTAGTACCATGGAAGTCATTCCCTCATGTCTTAGCAGATGTCCTATCATCTTGCCCCTTCTCCTTATCAGTGTTTTCCACATATTCTTTTCCTCTCCGATCCTGCGTAGAACCTCCTCATTCCTTACCTTATCAGTCAACCTAATTTTCAACATTCGTCTATAGCACCACATCTCAAATGCTTCGAGTCTCTTCTGTTCCGGTATTCCCACAGTCCATGTTTCACTACCACACAATGCTGTACTCCAGACGTACATCCTCAGAAATTTCTTCCTCAAATTAAGGCCGGTATTTGATTTTAGTAGACTTCTCTTGGCCAGAAATGCCTTTTTTGCCATAGCGAGTCTGCTTTTGACGTCCTCCTTGCTCCGTCCGTCATTGGTTATTTTACTGCCTAGGTAGCAGAATTCCTAAACTTCATTGACTTCGTGACCATCAATCCTGATGTTAAGTTTCTCGCTGTTCTCATTTCTACTACTTCTCATTACCTTCGTCTTTCTCCGATTTACTCTCAACCTATACCGTCTACTCATTGGACTGTTCATTCCGTTCAGCAGATCGTTTAATTCTTCTTCACTTTCACTCAGGATAGCAATGTCATCAGCGAATCGTATCATTGACATACTTTCACCTTGTATTTTAATTCCACTCCTGAACCTGTCTTTTATTTCCATCATTGCTTCCTCGATGTACAGATTGAAGAGTAGGGGCGAAAGGCTACAGCCTTGTCTTACTCCCTTCTTAATACGAGCACTTCGTTCTTGATCGTCCACTCTTATTATTCTCTCTTGGTTGTTGTACATATTGTATATGAACCGTCTCTCCCTATAGCTTACCCCCACTTTTTTCAGAATCTCGAACAGCTTGCACCATTTTATATTGTCGAACGCTTTTTCCAGGTCGACAAATCCTATGAACGTGTCTTGATTTTTCTTTAGCCTTGCTTCCATTATTAGCCGTAAAGTCAGAATTGCCTCTCTCGTGCCATTACTTTTCCTAAGCCAAACTGATCGTCACCTACCGCATTCTCAATTTTCTTTTCCGTTCTTCTGTATATTATTCTCGTAAGCAGCTTCGATGCATGAGCTGTTAAGCTGATTGTGCTGTAATTCTCGCACTTGTCAGCTCTTTCCGTCTTCGGAATTGTGTGGATGATGCTTTTCCGAAAGTCAGATGGTATGTCGCCAGACTCATATATTCTACACACCAACGTGAATAGTCGTTTTGTTGCCACTTCCCCTAATGATTTTAGAAATTCTGACGGAATTTTATCTATCCCTTCTGCCTTATTTGACCGTAAGTCCTCCAAAGCTCTTTTAAATTCCGATTCTAATCCTGGATCCCCTATCTCTTCTAAATCGACTCCTCTTTTTTCTTCTATCACATCAGATAAATCTTCACCCTCATAGAGGCTTTCAATGTATTCTTTCCACTTATCTGCTCTCTCCTCTGCATTTAACAGTGGAATCCCCGTTGCACTCTTAATGTTACCACCGTTGCTTTTAATGTCACCAAAGGTTGTTTTGATTTTCCTGTATGCTGAGTCTGTCCCTCCAACAATCATATCTTTTTCGATGTCTTCACATTTTTCCTGCAGCCATTTCGTCTTAGCTTCCCTGCACTTCCTATTTATTTCATTCCTCAGCGACTTTTATTTCTGTATTCCTGATTTTCCTGGAACATGTTTGCACTTCCCCTTTTCATCAATCAACTGAAGTATTTCTTCTGTTATCCATGGTTTCTTCGCAGCTACCTTCTTTGTACCTATGTTTTCCTTCCCAACTTCTGTGATGGCCCTTTTTAGAGACGTCCATTCCTCTTCAACTGTGTTGTCTACTGCACTATTGCTTATTGCTGTATCTATAGCGTTAGAGAACTTCAAACGTATCTCGTCATTCCTTAGAACGTCCGTATCCCACATCTTAGCGTATTGATTCTTCCTGACTAATGTCTTGAACTTCAGCCTACTCTTTATCACTACTATATTGTGATCTGAGTCTATATGTGCTCCTGGGTACGCCTAACAATCCAGTATCTGATTTCGGAATCTCTGTCTGACCATGATGTAATCTAATTGACATCTTCCCGTATATCCCAGACTTTTCCAAGTATACCTTTTCCTCTTGTGATTCTTGAACAGGGTAATCGCTATTACTATCTGAAACTTGTTACAGAACTCAATTAGTCTTTCTCATCTATCATTCCTTGTTCCAAGCCCATATTCGCCTGTAATCTTTTCTTCTACTCCTTCCCCTACAACTGCATTCCGGTCGCCCATGACTATTAGATTTTCGTCCCCCTTTACATATTGCATTACCCTTTCAATATCCTCATACACTTTCTCTATCTGTTCATCTTCAGCTTGCGACGTCGGCATGTATACCTGAACTATCGTAGTCGATGTTGGTCAGCTGTCGATTCTGATTAGAACAACCCGGTCACTGAACTGTTCACAGTAACACACCCTCTGCCCTACCTTGCTATTCATAACTAATCCTACACCTGTTATACCATTTTCTGCTGCTGTTGATATTACCCGATACTCATCTGACCAGAAATCCTTGTCTTCCTTCCACTTCATTTCACTGACCCCAGCTATATCTACATTGAGCCTTTGCATTTCCCTTTTCAGATTTTCTAGTTTCCCTACCACGTTCAAGCTTCTGACATTCCACGCCCCGACTCGTAGAACATTATCCTTTCGTTGATTATTCAATCTTTTTCTCATGGTAACGTCCCCCTTGGCAGTCCCCTCCCGGAGATCCGAATGAGGGACTATTCCGGAATCTTTTGCCAATGGAGAGATCATCACGACACTTCTTCAAGTACAGGCCACATGTCCTGTGGATACACGTTACGTGTCTTTAATGCAGTGGTTTCCATTGCTTTCTGCATCCTCATGTCGTTGATCATTGCAGATTCTTCCGCCTTTAGGGGCAATTTCCCACCCCTAGGACAAGAGAGTGTCCTGAACCTCTATCCGCTCCTCCGCCCTCTTTGACAAGGCCGTTGTCAGAATGAGGCTGACTTCTTATGCCGTAAGTCTTCGGCCGCCAATGCTGTTTGTTTATAAATATTTAGGCAGTGGCGGGCATCGAACCCGAGACCGAAGACGTTTTCATTATGAATCAAAGACGCCACCCCAAGACCACTGGTACTCAGGTCTTACTTACGCTTCCCATTATCGGTTCACTGTCGGGGTTATTTCCTAACCGAGCATGTGATGTTTTGCCACCTGCAGGCCGAGACTAGGCACCATTAATCATTCCATTTTCGTAGTGCTACGATTGCTACACACGAGCAGCTTTACTTGGCTTTTATTTTATTTTACTGGGATTCCTCCAGTGCTGTAGAGCCATCAATCGTATGCCTCATAATTATTAGTATTGCTGTTCACGACTGGAAATTAAATGCATGTCTGTAGAATTGGTAACAGAAACACGTGGGGAAGACTAGAAGTGGGTGCAGAATTGTGTTAAAAGACCAGAGACTTACTTTCACCTCAGTAGGAACAGCTGTAGAGGAGAATAATATTGGATCAAAAATCAACTTTGGGTGTTTTTTCTTTTTAATACATCCAACAAATGACCAACGACGTTGGGTGCGAGTGCTGCTGTGTGACAGGGAGGTTGGCACATCTGTATTAGACCGGTCAGTATGGCGACGATACCCCCACCCTTCTTCTCATTCCGCGCACAGAAGAAAGTAAGTTGTGGTTGCATTATACCCGTGCAACAGTAGCATTTGTAAATTGAAAAATAGATACTTCAAGTGTAAGGCACGTGTTCTTACATTCGATTTAGCGATTGGCAATTGATGGGAATATATGTGGATGCGTTAAGATGCATTTCCAGACCGCATCCAGCGTAGTTACTTTTGTAGCCGCCATTTACACTTTGTATCAAATATAAATGTGTGGGAGGTAGCTCCTGACCACTGACAGAAGTTGCTGTTCTGAGTGGGCTTGCTTGCACGTAGTCGCTATGTAGCCTCGTCATAGCGCCAAATGGGTAGGGCAACACTATGACCAAACTGATGGCAACACGGATTGGCAACAATTTAAATAATTTGCAACATAAACATGCATTACCTGAGTGCTGTGTCTGGAAAGTGCATGGCGATGGATCAGTGCTCACTTGCAACGATCTCTGTTTAACTCTAGTGTATTTCTGAACACAGCGAACGTTAACTGCTGTCAGTGGCCAATTTGCTCTTCTCGGCGACAGTCGTAGATACAGCTCTAACCAGGTCTTGAGGTACCGTTGATACTGTGCGATACTCAGTGGATTTTTTCTGTGTGTATCCGCGCAATCGTTTCTCACTGTACTCTGAGACCACAATCTATTAAACGGAAATAAATTTCTGTACACGGAAAATTTACATTACAAAACCGCACTGCACAACGATATGCACAAGCCTTACGCGAAAACAGAAACTACGATTAATTTTCTAGGTACTAGTCTACACACTGAAATACACATGTACAGTTAACTTCTTTGCAGAAGCACGTGAACAGAAAACAAAGACTAAATTAATTTACAGCTTACCACACAGGTGATGCTTTTGCACTGCTACGCGTCGTCTCGGCTCGGCGGCTGCCGCTACACTCATCAGCATACAGTCGCAGATTGCTATCTACTCTGACCGTCACATCATTTATGTAGATGTATCGCATTGTTCACACCTTGAGAGAACATGAATCTCTCATCATTCCCAATACTTTAGTAGCCTTCTTCTTTACACACTGAGTTTTGCTGGAAATCTCTTACACCGCAGAGTTTTCTTTGTTTACATTAAATGACCGGAAGTGAATAGCCGTAAATTACCGGATTCGGTAAGGAATGACCGTGATCAGAACCGTGGCACACTGAAAGGAAACAAATTCACTGGTAATAGGCAGTGTGGATTTACACAAAGTGAACACAGGAAAATAAATTAAGGGATCAGGACCTACAAAGTTCGAGCTCTGACAGACAGGCGGAAACTTCATTAAGCACACCCCATTACAAACATAACGTCGAGAGAAAAAACAGATATTGCAGAGAATCATTACATTTCGATACGACGGAACAGAACGATTGTGCTTGAAACAGAATTTATCACTATGTAATGGATCAATGCCTTTTTCACATTTTCGATTATATCTTGTTATTTTTTTTAAGAAAGAGCGAAGAATGATAAGTCTTCTTCTTGGTAGCTATTATTTTTCAGAGTTCCGATCGTGATGCTGCAAGGTCACGTATTTTTCTTTCTTTGTTCTGTTGTCTTAGTGGAATAACATCAGACATAAGCTTATTCTCTAGTAATGTGCCTGATACATTTTATTAATAATGTGTGAAGATGGTGTTAATGTTTACAGTCCATTAAATTCGTTGCAAGTGGCTGGTTTGATGATGCAACGATCTCGCGTCATAAGTGCCCAATCGTTTACACATTTTCATTTATACAAGTGCAGCCTGCAATCTCGTGTCTTTCCGAAGTCCGATTACTACAGTTATAATCTACGTCTACATCTACATTCATACCCCGGAAGCCACCTGACAGTGTGTGGTGGAGGGTACCCTGAGTACCTCTATCGGTTCTCCCTTCTATTCCAGTCTCGTATTGTTCGTGGAAAGAAGGATTGTCGGTATGCTTCTGTGTGGGCTCTAATCTCTCTGATTTTATCCTCATGGTTTCTTCGCGAGATATACGTAGGAGGGAGCAATATACTGCTTGACTCTTCGGTCAAAGTATGTTCTCGAAACTTTAACAAAAGCCCGTACCGAGCTACTGAGCGTCTCTCCTGCAGTCTTCCACTGCAGTTTAACTATCATCTCCGTCACGCTTCCACGATTACTAAATGATCGTGCAACGAAGCGCGCTGCTCTCCGTTGGATCTTCTCTATCTCTTGAATCAACCCTATCTGGTACGGATCCCACACTGCTGAGCAGTATTCAAGCAGTGGGCGAACAAGCGTACTGTAACCTGCTTCTTTTGTTTGCGGATTGCATTTCCTTAGGATTCTTCCAATGAATCTCAGCCTGGCATCTGATTTACCGACAATCAACTTTATATGATCATTCCATTTTAAATCACTCCTAATTCGTACTCGCAGATAATTTATGGAATTAACTGCTTCCAGTTGCTGACCTGCTATTTTGTAGCTAAATGATAAGGGATCTATCTTTCTTTGTATTCGCAGCACATTACACTTGTCTACATTGAGATTCAATTGCCATTCCCTGCACCATGTGTCAATTCGCTGCAGATCCTCCTGCTTTTCAGTACAATTTTCCATTGTTACAACCTCTCGATACACCACAGCATCATCTGCAAAAAGCCTCAGTGAACTTCCGATGTCATCCACCTGGTCATTTATGAATATTGTGAAGAGCAACGGTCGTATGACACTCCCCTGCGGCACACCTGATATCACTCTTACTTCCGAAGACTTCTCTCCATTGAGAATGACATGCTGCGTTCTGTTATCTAGGAACTCCTCAGTCCAATCACACAACTGGTGTGATAGTCCATATGCTCTTACTTTGTTTATTAAACGACTGTGGGGAACCGTATCGAACGCCTTGCAGAAGTCAAGAAACATGGCATCAACGTGTGAACCCGTATCTATGGCCCTCTGAGTCTCATGGACGAATAGCGTGAGCTGGGTTACACATGACCGTCTTTTCGAAGCCCATGCTGATTCCTACAAAGTAGATTTCTAGTCTCCAGAAAAGTCATTATACTCGAACATAATACGTGTTCCAAAATTCTACAACTGATCGACGTTAGAGATATAGGTCTATAGTTCTGCACATCTGTTCGACGCCCATTCTTGAAAACGGGGATGACTTGTGCCCTTTTCCAATCCTTTGGGACGCTACGCTCTTCTACAGACCTACGGTACACGGCTGCAAGAAGGGGGGCAAGTTCCTTCGCGTACTCTGTGTAAAATCGAACTGGTATCCCATCAGGTCCTTAGGCCTTTCCTCTTTTGAGCGATTTTAAATGTTTCTCTATCCCTCTGTCATCTATTTCGATATTTACCATTTTGTCATCTGTGCGACAATGTAGAGAAGGAACTACAGTGCAGTCTTCTTCTGTGAAACAACTTTTGAAAAAGGCACATAGTATTTCAGCCTTTAGTCTGTCATCCTCTGTTTCAGTACCATTTTTGACATAGAGTGTCTGGACGTTTTGATCCACCTACCGCTTTGACATAAGACCAAAATATCCCAGGATTTTCTGCCAAGTCAGTACATAGAACTTTACATTCGAATTCATTGAACGCCTCTGGGATAGCCCTCCTCACACTACATTTCCCTTCGCGTAATTTTTGTTTGTCTACAAGGCTTTGGCTACGTTTATGTTTGCTGTGAAGTTCCCTTTGGTTCCGCAGCAGTTTTCTAACTCGGTTGTTGTACCACGGTGGCTCTTTTCCATCTCTTACGATGTTACTTTGCACATCTCATCTAACGCATATTGTACGATGGTTTTGAACTTTGTCGCCTGATCCTCGACACTATCTGTATTTCAGATAAAACTTTTGTGTTGAGCCGTCAGGTACTCTGAAATCTGCTTTTTGTCACTTTTGCTAAACAGAAAAATCTTCCTACCCTTTTTAATATTTCTATTTACGGCTAAAATCATCGATGCCGTAACCGCTTTACGATCGCTGATTCCCTGTTCTGCGTTATCTGTTTCAAATAGTTTGGGTCTGTTTGTCACCAGAAGGTGTAATACGTTATCGCCACGAGTCGGTTCTCTGTTTAACTGCTCAAGGTAGTTTTCAGATAAAGCACTTAAAAAAATTTCACTAAATTCTTTGTCCCTGCCACCCGTTATGACCTTTTGAGTCTCCCAGTCTATATCCGGCAAATTAAAATCTCCACCCAGAACTATAACATGGCGCGGAAATATACTCGAAATGTTTTCCAACTTATCCTTCAGGTGCTCAGCCACAACAGCTGCTGAGCCAGGGGGCTGTAGAGACATCCAATCACCATGTCTGAGCCTGCTTTAACCATGACCTTCACCCATATCATTTCACATTTCGGATCTCCGTCAATTTCCTTCGGTACTATTGCACTTCTTATCGCTATAAACACGCCTCCCCCTTCACAGTCCAGCCTGTCTCTGCGGTATACATTCCAATCTGAGTGTCGGATTTCATTACTGTTTACGTCTGGTTTCAGCCAACTTTCTGTCCCTAGTACTATATGGGCGTTGTGATCGTTTATTAATGAGAGCAGTTCTGGGACCCTTCTATAGACGCTCCTGCAGTTTACTATTAGCACATTAATATTGTTTTTCCCTGTTGCATTTTGCCTACTCCTACCTTGCCTATTCTCAGGAGGCGTCTTGTCGGGCCTAGGGAGGTTATTCTCTAACCTAAAAAAACCCCCATGTGCACTCCACACGTACTCCGCTACCCTTGTATCCGCTTCCGGCGTGTAGTGCACACCTGACCTATTCAGGGGGACCCTACATTTCTCCACCCCGCAGCGGAGGTCGAGAAATTTGCATCCCAGATCTCCGTAGAATCGTCTGAGCCTCTGGTTTAAGCCTTCCACTCGGCTCCAAACCAGCCTACCGCGATCGGTTCTGGGAACGATACTACAAATAGTTAGCTCTGATTGCACCCGACGATCGAGGCTTTCAGCCTTCACCAACTCCGCCAACCGCCTGTAAGAACTAAGGATGACCTCTGAACCCAGACGGCAGTAATCATTGGTGCCGACATGAGCAACAATTTGCACTCGGTTGCACCTAGTGCTCTCTGTTGCCGCCGGTAGGGCCTTCTCCACATCTCGGATGAGACCCCCGGCAAGCAGACAGACTGAACACTGGCCTTATTCCCTGACCTTTCCGCTATTTCCCTAAGGAGCTCCATCACCCGCCAAACGTTGGATCTCCCAATAATCATGCGTATCATTTCGTTGCATTAATACCAAGTAATAACTCGGTCTTATGCGCCATGCTTATCCACTCTACAACAACGACTTGTGAGTCTGGTGAGACATATACATGAAGATGACAGGCATTTAATCAATTGAACGTTCCAGACGAAGCAAGAGAACTGAACTGTAGTTCAACAAATCTAAATCTTAGGCTTTCATGATTTTAGCATTCACCTGATTACAATGTGCTGCGCCATTGTTTGGGAATATTTTACCTCTCATGATATAACTTATTTCTCATTAAATTATTAGCTTTATGTTTCATGTACCATAAAAATTGACTAGTAATGGAAAATTCATGAGCAGCCTAAGAAGAAGCTGATTATAAAAAGGAAATTAAAATCAACAACTGTGATTCCAAATGGTTCAAATGGCTCTGAGCACTATGCGACTTAACGTCTGAGGTCATCAGTCGCCTAGAACTTAGAACTAATTAAAACTAGCTAACCGAAGGACATCACACACACCCATGCCCGAGGCAGGATTCGAACCTGCGACCGTAGCGGTCGCTCGGCTCCAGACTGTAGCGCCTAGAACCACACGGCCACTCCGGCCGGCCTGTGATTCCAAAAAGCATTTACGAGCCAAAACGAATTTCTCAAAAAAGGAAAACCCTGTTGACAGCGATGTGTGTTATGGCATGATACAAAAAGTAAGAGCAACATCGTTTATTCTCCTTTCATTGTGCATTGAGTATAATTGCTCTGCTGCTGTAAATGTTGAATGCTCAACTTAGTTTGGGATTTGAATATATTAAAACTTTTGTAGTAATTACTTTTAACAATAGTGGACTTAGTTTGCACAAGATGGCTGACTGCGCGCCACGAGAGCGCTGAATGGCGCAACGCATCTTTATTCTTTCAACCAATTAATGTCATCTTTCCGGAACGTTCGTGATCAGAAACATTGTTATTTGTGTGCTGATATGAAACTGAGATATCTGATTTTACACACATGAATTCTGCCACATTTTATGTCAACGCAAAATCAAGTGATTCACTAAACTGGAAACTAAAACATTTAATGAGAAAGTTAATCCAGCATCAACTACAAACCAAATAAATTTAATGCATTGTGCCATTAGGTCAAAGTAGTTTGTCAGCCAACATTCAATTGAAACATCGTCTAAATATGACGGAAGTTCTAGTTAGTTACATGAAATGATCGCTAAATGAATTGAAACATCACCTATCCTAAATAGAATCTACTCGATTCGTTGAATTCTTGCCTCATTGTACTGAAATATCACCTAAGCAGGCTGAAGTGTAATATACTCTAGGTGACATAATGTCCAAACCAGAAGCAATGTCCTCTGAGATGTCATTTAAACACAATTAAAAGTTAGTTATAGAATTGCCACATGTAGTGCGGCAGGCTGATACTGAACTCTCGTCTCAGAAAGACACTGCAGAAGATGTAGTTAAAACTGAATTAAATCCGTTTGAAACTGTAATGAGTAATGATTTACTGGATTGTCAAGACAATTTTAACGTTGCAAATTAATAGTGTACAGCAAAAGCTGTCCGGTGTAAATCAAACGGTACATACACACCCTCTCTGTTGTTAGTATCAGTAGTTGGAGTATTAGTCCTGCAACAGCTGACGATGTGTATAGAAACAAAACAAATCGTGCATCTCTGTCACCCAAACACATATTCTGTGGGTGAGTGCAGGACCTTCTTCACAGTCAATTTTATTAAGTGCCTGCGTGTTCAAAAACTAATAATTTCAGGTGTTCACAATCTACGTGAGTAACAATAATAGCTGTAGCCATAGTGGAGTACATCGCTCCTTTCCGCCAAGCGTGAGATTTCACACCTCGGTAGATCAAAAGCCTGTCGCATCAATCCTGTGATGCAACTGCCGATGCCTCGATCACACAATGCTCGGTATGCTGAACATAACGCAACGACATGTATTAGGACAAAAAGGGATACTATCAAATTCCAATCCGTTACAATCGTGTCGGAGTACTACAACGGCAAGGTTATGACCATGGCAATCAATGGTACATTCGTGAAGCAAACGATATCCCCTTAAAAGTAAACTATAAACACTAGTAAAAAGGTCATTTACGTAAACGCACGGATTGAAAGAGACTGATGGACAGAAAATCTCGCTATGAATATCATTGCGATGATTTGAGTGTCCGACCCTATGACGCCGAGTCTGAAAAACTAAATGCGGCCAAATTACCCCCTAAGATGTTTATTGTGGTGTAGAGTGGGTGTACTTCAGTGAAGTTATTGCGATACAATGATGAGATGGACGTTAGAGAAAAATTAACAACTAATCACTACAAATACAGTGATCATAGTAAAGATGGTGTTCAAGCTATTGTACATACTGTCTTAGGTAAAGTGACAGCTACAATTGTTCAAGACACAAGTGGTATGGTGAATATTATGTTAACCTGTTTGTTAAGTAAGATTCGTGTGGTCAGAAGGGTACCAACATTTCCTGTACACGCTCATAACATGATTATTTGTGTGTGCTTATATATCTGCGTATGTATATAAGGGCATTAATAACTCCAATAATCTTACTTTTCAAGTAACTTCTCTGCAAGTTCTACACTGTAATAATAATTATCCATGTAGAGGTGATGCTACTTTCCATAAGAAGGTGTCAATAGCCCCAGCACTGTTGTTCCTAACGGTTCTCCAGCGCCGGAATATATCATGAATGAGGAAAGGTATCCAGTACCCGAATCATACAACATCCAAATATGTATGTCATATTTCGTAATTTTCGATCGATTGTAAACTTCAAAATTTTACTGTCCGCGCCACGGTATCCTTTCTTCATTAATTGAGATGTTTTGACTTACATTAAACGTTTCTTTAAACTTCTTGGAAAAAATAATCAGTTACGAATTGCACTTTGAAAAGCCGATCGGCATTATCCGGTTCATTGTTGTTGTCGGAAAAATGTAAAATTGTTAATATTTGTCTGAATCGGTTGCGGAACATCGTTTTGCGAAATATCAGTATCTCCATATTCGTTGAACAGTAAGGATAGAAATCCCAACCCATTTTCTAAGTTCGGGTTCAGTAACGTCGACTGATGTGGCATTTTTTTTTCCAGTTTCCCTCTATTGCGATTTTGACTGTAATACTTGTTGGTTTCGTTGCTAATATATTCAAATAGATCGTTCACAATATATAACTTTACGATATCCACGACGCTCTGTGTATCTTTGGGAAATATGTGTGGACCCGGAGATCCTCCTAATTTATTATTGGTCCTCAGTAAATCATTGTCTTCTCCGTCTCATTCATCCGAATCAGTCTGCAACCGTAGCGTTCGCCGAATTCTTCTTGGACGTATTTCACTATCTTCCATGATAAAAGTGCACAAGTACTTATAAAAACAAAAAAACTTGTGGACGTGTGTAACATATTGTTACTTCAACAAAACACCAACAGAATGAAAAAGATTCTAAACTGCTGTCACCTGCCACTGCGCGATACTCTGCTAACACCATTGTGGTGTCGCCGGCCACTGAGCGATACTATGCACCCGACACCACTGTGATGTCGCCGGCCGTTCACCGCTATTTCACGCACAACACCACTGTGGTGTCGCCGGTCGGCCAAGTATTAATATCTTATTTTCTAAACTACTTCCTTCAGAAAAATCTTACTTAAACTGACTACATTTAATTACCCTTGTTTTATATTTGTTGATGTTCATCTTATACCTTCTTTTCAATTCCGTTCAACTGCTCGTCCGAGACCTTTCCGTCTCTGATATACCTACAAGGTCTTCAAAGTTTTTATTTCCTCAAAGTGTACTAATGGCCCCGTTCCAAATATCACTTTGATTTCCTACGCAGTAAACAGACTGAGTACTATCATTGATAGGCTTCAACATTGTCTCACTTCCTTCCAAACTGCTACTATCCTTTCATCCACAACCCTTATAAACACATTCTGTTTCCTGTACAAGTCTCAGATAAACTTCCTTTGTTTATTATTACTCGTACCTCCATAATTTAAAAGAATGAATTCCATCCGCCGTTATGAAAAGATGTCTCTAAATCTCTAAACGCCGTTCTTCATTCTAATAAAAGTCTTATGGTCAATGTTCCTTACGTGTTTCTACATTTCTCCAGAACCCAACCTGATCTTTCTTGTGGTGCTAGGTTCCCCAATCTTCTGTGAATAATTCGTGTCTGGCTTGCACAGAACACTTTGGGTATGGGCATTTTTGTTTCAGCTTCGGTTTTCCAGTACTCTGTCGAAGACTTCTCGCAGTGCCGTGTCTCCCTCCGCGCCTTTCCTACTTTGTCTTCTTTTTCATTTCTGTTGCACGGCTCAATCTGCATTTCATATTTCCGTTGCCTGATTTGTGAAGGCTTACCGGCTAAGCTCTTGGCATTCAAACTTGTACTTCTTTTTGTCCAAAAGGCTCCTTAATTTTACTGTAGGAGTGGCATGTAGCTTTCAGATAGTAGTCATCTGTGCTTCTGCAGATGTATATGTCCTCCAGCCAATTCCGCTTACCCATTTTTCACTTTCTCTCAGTTTCATATTTCAGTAGTATCAATTTCTTTTTATCTGCTCGTTTTGCTGCGTTCCCGTATTTTCTCTTTTCACCGGTTAAATTTAATATTTCGAATGTTTCTTGTCTATTAGCAATGGTTAATTTATGCTCTCTGAAAAGTTTTACCAGACGCCTTTACTGTATATTGCTTTTCCACTATCCATATTCTCCTAATACTTTTCCTTCCCTTCATTTTCGAACTATCTACAGCCAGTCCAACATCACCGTTAAACTTTTGTCTCCCTTAACAATCTAAATAATTTTTTATATCTTATCATACATTTTAATCAATTCGTCAGGCATTTCAATTTGAACTATTGTGGGTGTTCTTCTTGTGCCCACGGTAATGCGTTCGATATGTTATTCATAGAAGTTTACCTTCATTCATATTTGGTTTTTCAGTAGTGGATCTGACTCTACATTACTCGTACTTAATTTTTAATTTATAAACCTTTATTCATCAGATCAGAAGTCATGTTTTGCAGGGTGAAATTGTGGGTTACTGCTTGACAGGTCAGAAGTTTCTCCAAAGTGCTTTTCAGCCAGCGACAACAGGAGCTATAACGTTAATACCTACGGATTATTCTAACATGGAGTTTCAGCTCTGCTAAAGATTATCCACTTGATAATAAATGGTTCAAATGGCTCTGAGCACTATGGGACTTAACTTCTGAGGTCATCAGTCCCCTAGAACTACGTAAACATAACAAATCTAAGGACATCACACACATCCATGCCCGAGGCAGGATTCGAACCTGCAACCGCAGCGGTCTCGCGGTTCCAGACTGTAGCGCCAGAACCGCTCGACCACAATGGCAAGGCAATTGGTAATAACTTGATTCAGTTGTGTTATTCATAATGATGCTCCATCTAGTTTTGTTGTGTTACTCGAGAGGATATGGTCTATATTTGGCATGATGGATGGATAGCTAATGCAAATCTAATTTCATGATCTAGATCCTGACGTGAATAGGTAGGCAAGTGAAAACGCTGCTTTGTCGTAAGAACATTTAGAATGTCGATATATTATGTATTTTTGTAATTGGTCATCATTATCATCATCATCTTCCTTTCAAAGATTAGGCCGTTGCCTGTTCCGAATTCACAAACAAAATCATTCACATCTTTTTCTAGGTCCTCCAGTATCGCTTTTCCATTCGGCTTGTAGTTCAGGATCTGAGGAATTCTGTGACCTGGCATTCTCATGAGGTGGTGTTGCTAGTCTTCACGAGATCTTTGATTTTTTTCATTCGTGTTGAAAACATTTAATTCTGTTCTAATATCCTCGTTACTAATCAGATGCCAGTGAAATTTTTGGCTCCATTTGAGAGATATTTGAATAGCTGCAATGAGCTAAGGTTCGCCTCGTAGCACATGAATAATCAAGAGGTGAATATTTGCAAATGACCGATGAATTTGGCTTAAATGAACAACTTCAAAAGCCATGATTTATTGTTCTATCAACTTATTTCAAAGAAAACTCAAGAACGACGTATTTACGCGCACATTCTTACCAGATCGGTTTTCTTTAACTTTTTATGAGGAATTGCCCAACTTGGGATACACCCCACATTGTGCTGGTACACAAGGAGTGAATGACATTAATAATTCCCAAAAATGTTTTCACAGTTCGACAGACCGAATTCAGTGCAAATATTACAACGGAATACATTTCGATGATTTGTTTTCCTGTATAAAAAATCTATTTTCGTAAGAGATGTCGCTGTAAATTAAGGAAAAGCATTTCCTTTGTCCGGTAGGAGAGTTTCGGTTAGATGTTGTTCGTAACGGCGGCAGTGGACGGATCACGGCCGATCCTGTTAGCTATCCTTGACTCCACAAAGGCCGTAAACTGGGGGCCTAACTGATCGCATTTATAGCGCTACAAACATTTGTCTAATGGGAGCAACATCCGGCGCCACCGTTAAAGTCGTCGCAGCGTCCGGAGTCAATTAAATCGAGCCTCTCCGTCCACTTGTTTCCCACTTGCCTCAGTCCCCAGTGTTGCGGGTACAGATTCGAAGAGATGTTGAACGTACGTCTATCCATGACAGGTAGTTTCTTGAGTTTTGTGTATTTTAAACGGTAATTCTAAACAGGGTTTAGTGTCGGTGAACCAAATCAGAGCACACTGTGAAACGTCACAGGTTTACGCTTCATTTTACTAACTGCTTAATTTCTACATATTTAATAATTCATTTTAAGCCGAGAGCGTCATTTCAATGTTTCGCCTAGTTAATTAACCTCTGGATTCAAGAATGCTTCCGTGTATATTTTTTTCTTCTGTTGGTATCACACCTCCTCTCTCATCCTTTGATCCGGTGATGTATGTGGATGGATAAACGTAATTATGCATGGAATATATAATAATCTAGGTTGGTCGAAGATGCAGTAGCAGTAGGGCTGTTTAGCACCAACATAACAACGTGAGCAGATTCGGCAGAGAGTTCGTGATTTCAGCAGGGCAGTGTTTGTGAGGTTGGTTCTCACTGGGATCCTACCCCCACCACCAGTTTCTTTTGAATGATTGGCGGTTGGTCCTAGAACACGCCATGTTAGAACACACTGGGGCCGCCAATTGAACGAGACGGACGCGGGAGTGCGGCGCTCGTCATGGATGGCGGGAAAAGTTATTCATAATGTAGGGCTTTTGCAGCAACACTGATTATGGGACATGTTCAGGTGTGAATTATTACCGGGAAACGTTCAGCGATGTTGTATTTCTAGAAAGTTTTCACATTAATGTGTTTCAACTAGCAGACTTGGGCGCTAGGTGATTGAGGGCATGAACCAATGGTTCTTGTTCTTAGGTCAATAGCAGATAGGTTCATTAATGTTTCATTTGTTGCATAGTTTAGTTCCAGATACAAGCAATATAATTTCCCCATGATTCAACGATTTGTTTTACTCGTTTGTTTGCTGTCGAACTTGGTCACGTGTTGCGAGCATCCATAACGGTGGTCACTAGATTTGCCTTTCGTTAATCATAGCATGAATAATGTGGAGTCATGAATCCTCGGCTGGTTGCTCACGTTGCATCGCAGTTGCATAATACGCGGTTTCAACATGAACATATCCGCATGGTACTGCATGTGAAGTAACACAAGTAATGCTTGAGAGAGTGAAAGGTGATATCCTTCCCTTCTCCGCGCGTTAAATAGGTGTGACAATAACTGCATGGTGTTAAGAGGCCACTATTCAGTAACATTAATTTTTACCCATTTTAATCATTACTGATTGTAATTGACAACGAAGTGTTGTCTATGTTTCCGGTATGACGACATGCAAGAGACAGTGAGTGCTTAATGAAGGTTTTATCACTGAGAGTGGTAGTTTTCTGAAATATAATAGATTTCATGTATGATTTGTCACAGAGAGTAATAGATTATTAAATATCATCGAAATAAATCAGAATGATAATTGAAATTTTCTCTTAGCTTTATTTAGTATCCTTCATCCATACCACTGAGATAATGACTATATTCTATGAATTTTCAATCCAGGCATATCCATTGTATGCATTATGTACTTCATGCGACTAACTAAATTCATAGTATTAAAAAAAAGAAATTCTTACTGACCCTAATGTGCACGTATTGTTTCATGGCAATTCACCGATGTTGCCATATTCGTTGCCTCATTTTTAAATTAGAATACTATCTTTTCTAGCGGGGCTGATTACCCACATCTCAATTTATCGGGCCTAATTGAAAGAATTAGACACATAGCGGTATAAATGGGAACCATGGAGCACTGCGTCGACTTGTATTAAAGGGAGATACTTCTAACATGAAAATTAATCAGCTTAATGAACGAGGGTAAACTTTCGACTGAATCGTGTAAAGTTTACAGATTGTTGTCTACGGATTATCGGGAAAAATAGCTACCACCCTATACTTCGTTTTGTAACTTATTTCTTTCTTCGCTGATGTAGTTTCAGAGTGCAGCCCTTTTCTCAAGCGCCCATTCTCATTTATACCAGTCAAGGCGTCACGTTCCATCCTGGCATTATGCCTATGCATTGTTAGACGAATAGCGGCAGAGAAAGTGAATTTGAGTCTGCAACAAATAGCGAAGAAAAGAAGGAATACACTAATAAAACGACTGAATCACGCAGAAGGGGAGGAGAAGAGGGAATCAAAATAACGGATTAAAAAGGTGTGCAAAATTGAGTCGAATTACCATAGAACTTGGCATTATGGGAGACAGCGGTCTTGCCGCAATGGTAACACAACACAGGTTCCCGTCAGATCACCGAAGTTCAGCGCTATCTGTCATGTCTGGCATCTGGATGAATAACCGTCCAGTGCTGCCGTGTACTGTTGGCGAGCGGGATGCACTCTGCCCTTGCAAGGTCAATTGAGAAGTAGCGGCACGGGTCCAGTGGCGGAATAAAAAAAATTTTGTGCCGCTGGGCACACCATTTTTTATGTGACCCCCGCCTCCCCCCCCCCCCCCCCCCCCCGAAAAAAACTTGTTTTAAATAATAACTATTACCCGATCACTTTACAATTACCCTTTTCTATGGGAGCGCTGTGAGCTGTTTCCGTACTCTGCTATTCGTTGTTCTTAAGGACAGGTCAGCGCTCTAGTCACGATCATTCAAAATGTAATACGGTTCCTGAACTGCACTTGGTGTACGGAAGCGGAAGAAAAAAATTTAAAACTACATTGTGTTAAAACATTGTTGTGTCGAAAGACAACAGAAACGAACACAAGGAATGTAACTTTTCTTTTATGGCAGTATAGGAGTATAGGAGACGACCGACTTTTGTTATTTCTTTTACACGAAACCAGTGAAAATGAAAATAAAAATGTGTGTTTAGGTCTGAAAATTGAAGCGAACGTATCATACATTAGAAATGAATACGTACTTTTACAGAGATTCGTTCAAAATTAAAATTAAACTGTCGCTTACGACCTAATAGCTTGAAAAAAACTGTACTCTAGTTTATTCTCTAGATTGTCGCACAGATGACACAATGGTAGATATCGAAATAGACGACAGAGGGATAGAGAAACAATTAAAATCGCTCAAAAGAGGAAAGGCCGAAGGACCTGATGCGATACCAGTTCGAATTTACACAGAGTACGCGAAAGAACTTGCCCCCCTTCTTGCAGCGATGTACCGTAGGTCTCTAGAAGAGCGTAGCGTTCCAAAGGATTGGAAAAGGGCACAGGTCATCCCCGTTTTCAAGAAGGGGCGCCAAAGAGATGTGCAAAGCTATAGGCCTATATCTCTAACGTCGATCAGTTGTAGAATTTTGGAACACGTATTATGTTCGAGTATAATGAGTTTTCTGTAGACTAGAAATCTACTCTGTAGGAATCAGCATGGGGTCCGAAAAATACGGTGGTGTGAAACCCACCTCGTGCTATTCGTCCATGAGACTCAGAGGGCCATAGACACGGGTTCACAGGTTGATGCCGTGTTTCTTGACTTCCGCAAGGCGTTCGATACGGTTCTCACAGTCGTTTAATGAACAGAGTAAGAGCATATGGACTATAAGACCATTTGTGTGATTGGATTGAGGAGTTCCTAGATAACAGAACGCAGCATGTCATTCTCAATGGACAGAAGTCTTCGGAAGTAAGCGAGATTTCAGGTGTGCCGCAGGGGAGTGTCATAGGACCGTTGCTATTCACAATATTCATAAATGACCTGGTGGATGACATCGGAAGTTAACTGAGCCTTTTTGCAGATGAGGCTGTGGTGTTTAGAGAGGTTGTAACAATGGAAAATTGTACTAAAATGCAGGAGGATCTGCAGCGAATTAACGCATGGTGCAGGGAATGGCAATTGAATCTCAATGTAGACAAGTGTAATGAGCTGCGTATACAAAGAAAGATAGATCCCTTATCATTCATCTATAAAATAGCAGGTCAGCAACTGGAAGCAGTTAATTCCATAAATTATCTGGGAGTTCGCATTAGGAGTGATTTAAAATGGAATGATCATATAAAGTTGATTGTCGGTAAAGCAGATGCCAGACTGAGATTCATTGGAAGAATCCTAAGGAAATGCAATACGAAAACAAAGGAAGTAGGTTCCAGTACGCTTGTTCACCCACTGCTTGAGTACTGCTCAGCAGTGTGGGATCCGTACCAGATAGGGTTGATAGAAGAGGTAGAGAATATCCAACAGAGGGCAGCGCGCTTCGTTACAGGATCATTAGTAATCTCGAAAGCGTTACGGAGATGATAGATAAATTCCAGTGGAAAACTCTGCAGGAGGGACGCTCAGTAGCTCGGTACGGGCTTTTGTTAAAGTTTCGAGAACATACTTTGACCGAAGAGTCAAGCAGTATATTGCTCCCTCCTACGTATATCTCGCGAAGAGACCATGAGGATAAAATCAGAGTGATTAGAGCCCACACAGAAGCATACCGACAATCCTTCTTTCCACGAACAATACGATACTGGAATAGAAGGGAGAACCGATAGAGGTACTCAGGGTACCCTCCGCCACACACCGTCAGGTGGCTTGCGAGTATGGATCGAGATGTAGATGTAGAATGTGTAGCAGATAAAAAAAACGCTTTTGGTATTAATATGTGAATCTATAGGAAAGCGTAAGAAATGAAAATCAAATAGAGATTTCGATGAGCAAGCTAATAACTAAATACAGAAGAACAAGCACAGAACTGTATTTGCTATCACATAATTTTACAGACTAGTATGGAAAAATCTAATTTGTTTTATAATTTAATAGTTGATGTGTAAAGAACTGAACAACGTTATTTATTAACACTTTCTCATCTGACCGTACTCTCGGATAACGTATAGTTCCGCGATAACTATACATTTCAGCAGACGCTAAGAATACACATCAATTATAATACAGGATGTCCTAGCTATTTTGTCCACCCAAAATATCTCTGGAACAATAACAGCTATTGGAAAACGACTTTCACCAGTATCAATGTAGGGCTGGGGCCCATGAATGTACATATTTTGAGACATTATAAAACGAAAGCATATGAGGTTTTTAACACAAACCTATGTTTTTTTTTTAATGGACCTTCTATATTTTTTCTTCAGCAATCCATAGCATGACAAAGCACATACACAATGGCGTTGATTGCATCGCAATATTCCCATTACATCCCGAGATATTTAGACGCGAAGTTGACGCTTGAAACACCCGACATGCGCTGCTAGCGCACGTCCTGAGGCTCAGGTGTGAACCCCATGCTGCCCATAATCGCGATGTGATTGACATGTGTAATCACACCTCCATACTTATCAAAAGGTCCGAAACGAATAATACGGTTTGTCGTCATCAACTTTCATAAGCACATAATGGGTTCCCTCTTGCACGATTTACGTATCTACGTACACAATATGAACCAGTACTGATCGGTGTACACCCGTCAGGTTGTCTTATTTATCCTGCACACCCAAAATAAGGTTTATCTAATGCGTTATATGACCCATTGTGCCTGTCGCGCAGGGCCTGGCTCTATCTAGTCAAGTGTCCAACGTAGTTCCCACTACTGCCACAGTTACCACTTCGCCTTGTTAATGATTTGCGACGCATGCAAACTCCTGTACTCCACCACCCTCCGAGCATCCCATTTGTTGTTGCTTTGGCTTGCACTACACCGCTTGCCAGTGTAGTCGTGCATCAGAGTAATCTAGTGACGGCACGGAGGTAGTACACATTGTGAATAAACTTTGCGCTGGTCGTCTCACATCTCGTCTACTTGAAACGGGAAGCTTAAATCCAAGACCTCGATATCGTCCTAGAACACGCACAGATGAACGTGCTGAAGTTGCTGTGCTCGCTACCATAGCTGTGAATCCTCAAATCGGCACTCGTCAAATTGAACGTGAAGTCGGTGTGTCGAAATCAAGTGCACAGCCTATTCTTAAACGTCATAAATTTCATCCTTACCATGTTCATTTACATCAGGACCTTCATGGGAATGACTTCCGCAACAGGGTAACATTTTGTCGATGGGCTCAGCAAAAACTTCTGACTAATCCCAAATTTTTTGCAGATGTTCTCTTTACCGACGAGGCATCATTCTCCAACAAAGAAATTGTCAATTTGAGGAATATGCATTATTGGTCCGCAGACAATCCAAAATGGCTCCGTCAGGTAGAGCATTAATGGCTGTGGAAAGTTAATGTTTGGTGTGGGATTATTAGAGATAACATTATCAGACCTTCTTTATAAATGGCATCCCAAATGGCAGACAATACTCCAGATTTATACGACACAATCTTCCTGTTCTCTTGGACACCGTATCTATCAACCGGAGAATGGTCATGTGGTATCAGCGTGACGGATGCCCTGCACATAACGCCTTACGAGCACGACGACTTCTGAACCGCAAGTTCCCTGGTAGGTGGATTGGACGAGGTGGCCCAGTTAGGTGACCTGCCCGATCTCCGTATCTTACACCGCTGGATTATTTTCTTTGGGGAGCAGTGAAGGATGCTGTTTACCAACATGAACCAACAACACCAGAGGACATGAAGGAACGCATTATTGATGCTTTTATAACCATCAAAGAGAAAACAGTAGCACGAAGTAGGGCATCCTTCATCCGTAGAGTGACCCTATGTATGCAAGCCAATGGGCATCACTTTCAGCATGAGATGTGAACGCTATTTTTAGTATGAAGTGCTGGTATCACAGTGGAAGTTTCTACAAAGAGCCATTTTACCCAGTGATGTTAAGAAACATTTGTTTGCAACAATTTGTCATTTAGCGCATTAGATAAACATAACACTGAAAATTATGTGATAATAAAACTAATTGCTTAAACATGTTTACATTCATCTTCTATGTCCTACCTGAACTTCCCAAGTCAAAACATTTTTACCTAAACAACGGTAAAACTTTTAGTCCACTTGCTCGTTTCACTAAAACCATCAACATGAATTTTACTATTACTAGTGAATGATTAACTGTCACTTGCGCTAGATCTACAGTAAAGTAAAGTTTTAATGTTGAACGGCATTACCTTTTTAGTAACGGATTAACGATAAGCGAAGTTAACTTTGTGACTAACGTTGCGGTACACAGATATGTTACAGAACCGCATTACCCCTAGCCTATGGGATTAATACCTGCTCGAATGTACGACGTTAATGCAGGATTGTAGCAGACCGTATTATTCGTTTCGGACCTCTTGATAAGTATGGAAGTGTGATTACACGTGTCAATCACATCACGATTACAGGCAGCATGGGGTTCACGCCTGAGCCTCAGGAAGTGAGCTAGCAGCGCATGTCGGGTGTTTCATGCGTCAATTTCGCGTCTTAATATCTCGGAATGTAATGGGAATATTGCGATGCAATCAACGCCATTGTGTATGTGCTTTGTCATGCTATGGATTGCCGAAGAAAAAATATAGGAGGTCCATTTTCAAAAAAACATAAAATTGCTTTAAAAAACACATATGCTTTCGTTTTAGAAAGTTTCCAAATATGTGCATTCATGGGCCCCAGCCCTACATTGATACCGGTGAAAGTCGTTTTCCAATAGCTGTTATTGTTCCAGAGATATTGTGGGTGGACACGATAGCTGGGACACACTGTATACTACAGTATAACATGACTGTACAAACCCCGGCGGATGGTTCAGTCGGGTATTCTTTAGTATTGTCGGGCGCCCTCGGTCTCATCTGCACGTAAACGAGGTTCAGTTCGGCGTTCTGCAATCGACAATTGTAAAACAAACAGGTAATACGTAATTTATAAATCCAATGAATGTTCTCTAAGTTATAAAAAAATCACATTATCGTCTAAAATTTTTAAAACTAATATGAATAAATAAACAAACTCACCAGTGAGCAAAGTTTGCGTCTGGCTTTGATGGTAGAAAACTCGATGATCATATCTTCGTAGTCCAGACGGAGGAGGTCGGGGCCGGCCGCGGTGGTCTCGCGGTTCTAGGCGCCCAGTCCGGAACCGTGCGACTGCTACGGTCGCAGGTTCGAATCCTGCCTCGGGCATGTATGTGTGTGATGTCCTTAGGTTAGTTAGGTTTAAGTAGTTCTAAGTTCTAGGAGACTGATGACCACAGCAGTTGAGTCTCATAGTGCTCAGAGCCATTTGAACCATTTTTTCGGAGGAGGTCGGCATTTATGTGAACAATGGACAAGTCGTTCAATCTCTCGTGAGGCAACGTAGGTACGATTTCAGTCTTTTAAGAGCCGAAAACGAGCGTTCTGCTGAACAATTTGTAAGTGTCATACACAGAAATATTCTAAGCGCAATGTCAACATTCGGAAAACGGACTGTAACCTCTCTTTTAGTAAAAATTTATTCATTTCGACTTGTATATCACTGATCTCAGAAGATTTCAGAAGTTAATGTACGCATTCACTGGGGAAGCAAGGCTCTAAATCTGTGTCATATGATGCTTGGAGATTTGTTGCACGTTCAGCAATGTCGTCAGGTGAGCTGTTCTTAAGGTTACTAAAAACTGTGGATGAGTCCAACAGTTTTCTATAGTTTTTCTTCCTCCTCACTAATTCGGCGTACAAGCTGTCGAGAAGTGGGAGAAATGCTTCGTCTCTGAAATTTTACCTTCCAGTCACAAAAAGTTCTTCAGGGTCCGCTTCTTCGTCATCATAAGGTTTGCGTTTTGTTATCTTTTATAGGTGCATACATAGTGTTAATCAGTCGCAATGTCCATGGGTTTATTTTCATAGCAGTCGAGCATGCCACGAACAGATGCAATAAATCCTACTAGTGATTCATATAATTCATGCACAAGTTTAATATCAATATTTACACTTTGCTATTTCAGATATACACTATTAAAACTCTGGAGTATGTATTCCCAATCTGTCATCATGACTACTGTTTATAGTCTGCTGACTTGATTCCTCATTTCGCACAAGTGGTTCTTCAAACGCACTATTGCCAATATGCGTGAGGGCACTGATAACACCTTACCAGTTTTCGTACACACTATGTGATCAAAAGTATACGGACACCCTCAAAAACATACATTTTTTGTATTAGGTGCATTGTGCTACCACCTACTGCCAGGTACTCCATATTAGCGACCTCAGTAGTCGTTAGACATCGTGAGAGAGTAGAATGGGACCCTCTGCGAAACTCGACGGACTTCGAACGTGGTCAGGTGATTGGGTGTCACTTGTGCCATACGTTTGTATGAGAGATTTCCACACTCATAAACATCCCTAGGTCCATTGTTTCCTATGTGATAGTAAAGTGTTAACGTGAAGGGACACGCACAGCACAAAAGTGTACAGGTCCAACTCGTCTGTTGACTGAGAGACACTGCCGACAGTGGAAGACTGTCGTAACGTGTAATAGGCAGATATCTATGCAGACCATCACGCAGGAATTTCAAACTGCATCAGGATCCACTGCAAGTACTGTGACAGGCGGAAGGTGAGAATACTTGGATTCCATGGTCGGGCGGCTGCTCTTAAGCCACACATCTCGCCTTCAAATGCTAAACGACGCCTCGCTTGGTGTAAGGAGCGTAAATATTGGACGATTGAACAGTGTAAAAACGTTGTGTGGAGTGACTAATCACGGTATACAAAGTGGCGATCCGATGGCAGGGAGTGGGTATGGAGAATCCCCGGTGAACGTCATCTGCTAGAGTATGTAGCGCCAACAGTAAAATTCGGAGACGGTGGTGTCGTGGTACGGTCGTATTTTTTCATGGTGGGGGCTTGCACCCGTTATGGTTTTGCGTGGCACTATCACGGCACAGGCTTACATAGATGTTTTAAGCATCTTCTTGCTTCCCACTGTTGAATAGCAATTCGGGGATAGCGATTGCATCTTTCAACATGATCGAGCACCTGTTCATAGCGCACAGCCTATGGCGGAATGGTTACACGACAATAACATCCCTGTAATGAACTGTCCTGCACAGAGTCCTGACCTAAACCCCGTACAACACCTTTGGAATGTTTTGCAACACTGACGTTGTGCCAGGCCTCACCGACTGACATCGATATCTCTCCTCAGTGCACCACTCGGTGAAGAAAGCGCTGCCATTCCACAAGAAATCTTCCATTACCTGTTTCAACATATGTCTGCGACAGTGGATACTGCCATCAATTCTAATAGTGGGCCAACATCATATCGAATTCAAGTATTTCCGATGGAGAGCGCAAAGAACTTGTAAGTCATTTGAAGCCAGGTGTCCGGATACTTTTGATCAAATGGCTCTGAGCACCATGGGACTTAACATCTATGGTCATCAGTCCCCTAGAACTTAGAACTACTTAAACCTAACTAGCCTAAGGACAACACACAACACCCAGTCAACACGAGGCAGAGAAAATCCCTGACCCCACCGGGAATCGAACCTTGGAACCCCGGGCGCGTTAAACGAGAACGCTACCGCACGACCACGAACTGCGGACACTTTTGATCACGTAGTGTAGACTTACACACGCTTCCTCTCTTGCTGACCAACATGTATTGGTAAACATTTTACCGTTTGGTTCCTGGTTACATGAAGGAAAGAAGTTCATCCCGACACTGCGTAGAGGCAGAGAAAAAATTATAAACGTTTTGCGCTATACTGGAAAATGAACGTGCTTCCAGATAACAGCTTGCAGCACTGGTGCCGACTGAATTAAAAGAATGTGCTGCACTAGGCCCATAATGCGCGTTCGGGTTTCGTTCTTTAATGCGTGCCAGCAAACCAGTGTAGGTCCCTAACTTACTGCTTGCGTTGTCGTATGACTGGCCTCTGCAGTCAGTAATATCAATGGAATTTGTAGACAAGACTTTTAGTGCGGCTTCAGCTAAGCTTTTGGCCTCGTGTCCCGGGTTTGGTAAAAACAGAAGGAAACGTTCAACAGGTTCGGCATTCTCTTTCGCATATCTTAATATGGAAGATAATTGATCAATATGTGAAATGTCTGGAGTAAAATCTACTATATAGAGAGATATTTGGTGTGTTTTATTTCACTTATGATCATTCTTTTATTCGTTCAGGAAGAAGCTCTTCTATTTCAACACAGATTGTTAAAGAAAGGTAACGTGTACGCAACTGCCCTGGATTTCCATATCGTTCAATGTGCTCTGCGAGAAATGGATCAAAATCGCCTATAAGTTCAACAGACATCATAAATTGACCATTATGTAATGAATGGATCTTTCAGTGTGTCCACGTAGGGGAATTCCACAACTTGTTAGCTTCTTCACTAGTGCAGACACCCTTTTCAACACACTGTGCCAGTACTTTTTTCTATCTCCACATGACTCGAAATGGTTGTCTATTGTCCCATGTGACTTTTTCTTGTTAAAAGTGGTAACTCAGAATTTTGGTATTCAAGTGAAATCTCATGATGAGATAAAATATTAGAAATATTTTTCCAATCTGCAATACCATTAGTAGCAATCGCGGTCTTACCCCTGAACAATTTGCATGGTTGAAGAAAAAACAGCGGCGGTACTACAGTAGTATACTAGAAGATCACGCAAAGTTATAGCAAAATACACTTTTATTCAAATATCTAGTTTTGTCGCCTATTTATCTTCTTAGTAAGAAAAATCACCGTTACCATTTTTATTAATGCCACTTTGTAAGAGAATATCGATTATTGATTCATTGGCACAACAATGTTCAGGATAATCCCTAACGAGGTTATTTCTTTTCTTTAATGTCTGACTCGATACTTAGTTTTTCGTGAAACTCGAAATCAGGAACTATTTGATTTTCTTCATTTTTAACTTTTGTTTCGTCTGTATTTACTTCTTTTACAACAGCTGCAGTGCCAGAAACATAATCCGTACTACTTGAACTCGAAGTCGATCGAGCAATATTTTTTGCGAAAAATTTATCTACTCTGCTAAGCGTTTTTAGAACATTAGCTTCTCGTTCTCGCCTTTCCTTCGATAATTTCCGGAATGCCGCCCCACTTAATTTTGCACGTTAGCTTTTATCACTGTTATTCATGTTAAGGCACTTACAAAATTGTCGAGCAACACTCTAAAAAAAAGAAAACAATTTGTGAAGGGAAAGAAAGAAAGACTGTATCCAGTTCTAATCGTACTACACTGCACATGAGCACAAGGATTTCTACTTTAAACTCGGCTCACGAGCAGAAAGACTTTTCCTTTATACTTGGAGCAATGAACTGACCAACCCGGAATACCCGACGTAACTTACCGTGCTATGAAAGAACGACGATGCAGAATAATTTAATTTAATTGTTTCTCTGTCGTCAGTAAACACCAGAAGCACACCTGCCAGCTGGAACTCGTCTCATAAAGAAAACTGGACAGTCCCTTCTTTGGCTTCTGTTTCCCGCGTCGCCGGAATTTTAGCTAGGACGCAGATATGTTCTGAACACTTGTGTCACTGTCTTTCTAATTTAAAAAGAAAGTAATATTTGCAATTTATTGCAGTGAGATTTGCTGGATCGACTCTTATTCCACTTACTCTTAAAACATTTTAGCGGTTTCTGTGGTCAGAGAACACACACTTACAAAGTTTAAGTAGTCTTGTTGGTAGTTTATGTGGTGTGTTGTCGTTTGTGTGAAAACTGCTTTTATGTCTATTCGCAAATGTACCTTTTATTCCAACATAAAATAAAAATAGCCTTTCCTCGAAGAAAAAAAGCTTAGTTAATAAGTTTCATATAAAATTTGCAGTGCCACGCTCTATTCGATTGCACAGAGTGGGAACTTTGATATCGTGCAGGCTGCAGCACAATGAATCAGACAAACGAAAGTTTGTTTCTTCTTATTTCTTCTTTCTTGGCAAAAAAATTAACTATGTATATAATGAAATAAGATTTTTAAACTGTTGTGAAGTGTATTTCACACATTATTAGATATTCTTCTTATATTCTTTTCGTGTAAACATGTGTTTAAAATTGTAAAACATTCACAGCATCAACATGTTTTGTTAAACGGGTGTCCTTAAATCAAAGCTCAGATATTGAAGTAGAGTCGGATTTTACGTACTGAGCCCATACATGTTACAATATTACGAAACTGCTGATTAGTTTATCACAGCTTTTCAGGGGACCCGGTATTCTCACGGGGAAAATATGGTAGGGCTAAGTAGAAGCCGACAACATTCTCGGAATAATAACGTATCAAACATTGTGTTGTAGATTGCTTTTCTGACAGCTTACTTCTGAATATTTTGAACAATGTTGAAGATGATACCAGACAGAAAACCAATGTCAAATTTCCATTCATTCCCCAAGTAAACTATGTATATATGCAACCTTGTATTGTCGAAGGTCGTTGTTAAGATTTATTTAAACTAGCAAGTTGTTTAACAATATTAAAAATTTTTGTCGTTTGTAAGCGCAGTTATTTTAAGACCTAAAAGGTAAAAATGAGTCCTGAGCAAAAAATTCTGCCCCCCTGAAGGTGACGCCCCTAGGTCTGTGGCTAATGGGCATATATGTAAATCCGCCTCTGCACCGGTCACAAAAACTGATAATGGCCAGGAAAACGGTGTCCTGACCGTATGCGCCTCCGTATCCGCTTCCGGCAACGCCTGAGGACTGGGGATGACACGGTGGCCGGTTGGCACGGTTGGGCTTTCAACGCCTGTGTGGGCGGTGTTTTTCTTAACGGCATGGGTCTATTCATTTGAATGACGCTGGACCCCATCTGGCCTGGAGGCATGGGCATTCAATTCGGAAAGAGCCATTGTATTCTTATCTGAAGTAAGCTGGCTCACAAATGATGCAGCTGGTTTGATATCCAGGATACTGGCACCGAGCTGGTCCCACGATGTTCTACTGGGGGACAGATTTATGGACTTTGCTAGCTGTGGGAGTATCTGAACGTCACGCTGATATTTCATTCTCCTGATGAAAAGTGGCGCAGGTAACATATGAAGACGTACAGTTACGCCGTCACAGTTCCCTGAACTACTGCCACCCTAACCTGAAGCACCAGGAATAAAACCACTGTGCTACAACAAAACAATGGAAAAGTGGTTCCTCTTCCAACGTCACCGTCTTACTCCAGCGATGGTCATCCTGAGCAAATTAGAACGATTCTGTGCTGAACACAATGTGACGTTAATCATCAGCAATTCAAACTGACTGATAAGATAAGAAATCAGGAAGTCTTTCGGAGAACTGTATAGCCGAGGAAAGGAATATGTGGATAACACTAAGTAAAGGAAGGGTCAGGCTGATGTGACGTGTTACAACATGAGGGACTTACTCCCTTGGTTGTACACGGAGTCGTAGACGGTGAAAACTCTGCGGGAAAACAAGTTCTAATATATCCAACCTTCTATAATGTATTTTTTGTCTGCCAATACTGAAAAGAGAAGTTGATTGGCCTGTGAAATATCGCAGATAAACTCTGCAGAGAGCCCCAAATGGTACTCAATTCCGATTACCATTGAATAGTGTTGTATTTGATGGACTATGTAAACGCGACGTAGGCAACATGAATTAATCATCGTTACCAATACTAGCATACCAAGTATTCCACAACAATGGCAGTCATTAATAACAAAGTGGCTGTTTCAGACTTTAAACAGACTACAAAACGTTTGCAAAGAAAGATCGAAACCTTCACTGTTGATCACGGAGATCACTCTCATTGAATCAACAACTCGGTATGTTAGGTGCTTGCAACTACCAGACAGAGCAGTAAGTTTTCAGCATGAAGATACTCCGATAGTAATTTTGTTACTACGAACGCTATACTTATAACTGAGATGAGATCACGAAAATTAAATGCGAAAATTATCAGTGAATCGTTGCACTATATAACTGCATACAAAACGACAAGAAAAACGACAAACGGAAGGTCTAAATATGATGAGCCATTTTGTATTCAGATGATAAATATCTGTGCTTTGACATTCATTAACGAATTTACACAATTCCACTCCATCTGAAACGTATTTTACATTTGCCAAATAATCTTAACTAACGTAATGCTTTTGATGTCTCTCAAGTGGTATATCATTTGAGTGTGCGTATCAAGAGCCATGCGTATTTGAGCGGAATATTGTCAGTCGGTTTGTATGACTTGACTGTCACGACAGTACAATCCCTTTCGGGGACACACATAAATGTTGGTGATGTTTCAATAGAGTGAAGAAATCACGTGTTCTAATCGTATCAACGGTAGCAGAGTCCGAAACATGACGTCAGCATGACATCCCTGCCACTTGAATGACAGTGGCCTAACGCCAAGTCTTTTGCTGTGCTGTATCTGGGTCATTGTCGGCCAGCACTATTTTCTCTTATCTATTTCGCAGGGAATTTCTTTTTCCTTATGTTTTTTGGGTACGGGGTGATAATGGAAATAATAAAACATACTCTCGAGTGCAATTGCTGCATACACGTGTGCAGAACTTAAGTACTTTCGCGAGTTGCATCACTGCCAGTAACATCACTGCCAGTAACACTTGAACCTTTAATAGAAACAACTGCTACGGTTTAGCACACAAGCTACCGAAAGGAAACTTTTTTTCTTCACGTTTGGATGATGATCTGCAAATGATGCTCAGCTAATAAGAAGATCTTAGTTGTATCTAGATATTTGTAAACGTACTACTGTAAGCAGTCGACGATGCGTCCCAAGTACACTACATGCCCTCAAAAGTTTCCACTGGTTTCAATGTTAGTCCGGCCGTAGTGGCCGAGCGGTTCTAGGCGCTTCCGCCTGGAACTGCGCGACCGCTATTGCCGCAGGTTCGAATCCAGCCTCGGACATGGATGTGTGTGTCGTCCTTAGGTTAGTTAGGTTAAAGTAGTTCTAAGTTCTAGGGGACTGATTACCTCAGATGTTGAGGCACATAGTGCTCAGAGCCATTTGAACAATGGTTTTCAATGTCAGTCGTCAGAGAACGTAATCTTATTCTCGACTTGGACGCCTAATCGCCTGGAACTATTTTATACCTATATTAAATTCAGGGATTTACTTTTAGCACTTTATCTCGAAAACATGCAATCTGAAATTTTTAAGCACTCCGGAATATTCTTGTTCTTGAGCTAAGGTATTCTGACTGTTTTAACGTATCTAATTGCACTGTTGTTGTAACTGTGCCACCCCCATTTTTCTCATGATGTCAATGGGTGCAAAACGTCATAAATCCACTTAAATTTTACTGCTTTATTGCCGATTTTGTTTCTCCTCAGCATAGCGTACGTTACATAATCCTTTTGTATTTATCTTGTACATATATAAATACACATCTCCTATCATATAAAATGTTTATAGGTCTGTGTTATGATTAACAGTTGCAGTTTCAGATATACTTGATAATGGCCTTACATAAAAGCCAATATCGGTGGTGGTGACTTAATTTGCCAAGTTACACAACCGGTACCACCAAAAGACCACGCATGCTGTGGAGCTCCACCTCAGTTTATCAGCTTAATAAAAACTAAAGGAATTAGTGCAACGGCCAGTTAACTAAAGATATCAAATGCAAATTCCGCTAAACAAAGATGCTGAGTTTCTGTGGTGTTCTTTGATACTGCAATTGAAGCTTTACTTTGTCGACTGACATAAAAACTATAAGGTTTAATTTAAAATGCAGTAAAGATAGTATGAAAACAATATGCAGACAACGTACGATGTTTAGTCAAATGTGAACAAGAAGTAACTGAAGTGCTAAGAATCATCAACAGATGTGATGTTGCGCCTGGAGTTAAAATGAATGTAAAACTTTATTTTATAATAAATACAGGAAAATTGTCAAATGGATTTAATCAAATTAGCAAACATAAAGGACGTCATCACAGAATTGAGAAGTAACATATAGTACGCCAGCGCAAATGACTACTATAGCTCGCGTTATGTTGAAAGGCGGCCGTATTTTCAGTTGCTCTACGCATCCCCCACCACTAAATACTAGTAGCCAATAAGATTCATTCTCTTTCATCTAGCTGCGACTTACAAACAGGACTTCCAGAATCTCTCTGCCACGTGCTGCACTGTTGCCGTATTTTGCGGCAATGCCATATTATTCACAGAGCTCTGAGCACTATGGGACTTAACATCTGTGGTCATAAGTCCTCTAGAACTTAGAACTACTTAAACCTAAGGACATCACACACATCCATGCCCGAGCAGTATTCGAACCTGCGACCGTAGTAGTTGCGCGGTTCCGGACTGAGCACCTGAACCGCTAGACCACCGCGGCCGACTATTCACAAAGCGACCGAATTACTTTCTTGTAGGAGTATAGCTGTGAATGTGTATCTGTAAACGTTTTAATGTAATTTCCAATGAAAATGTAATGTGTCGGCAATAAACGTGAAGTTCCTCACAAGCAAATTTAATTAAATTGAGTGCCTATGGAGTCGTGAGACTGCTTTCGTGATTTCCTGTCAGAAAGATCACTGTGTATAGTAATCGATGGAAAACCATCGAGTAAAACAGAGGTGACAGAAGTTATATCCGTCGCTTGCAAGGAACTGTTATGGACGCTCCTTGACTGCTTTCAGATGATGCTGTGATTTACCGTCTCATGAAGTCATCAGAGATTAAACCACTTAAACATCTGTACGGTGAGAAAAGTGGCAATTGACTCTAAGTTATGAAAAGTCTGAAGCCATCCGAGTGATTACTGAAAGGAATCCGCTAAATTCGATTTACAGGGTAAAACACTCGATTCTAAACGCTGTAAATTCAACTAAACACTTACGTATTACAATAACGAATAACTTAAAAGCAACTATCCCATGGATACCGTCGTGTGGAAAGCAAACCGAGGACTGCGAGTTATTGGTAGGTAACTTAGAAAATGTAACAGGTCATCTAAAGAGATTACTTACGCTATGCTTCTCCGCATACTGTTGGAGTACTGCTCAAAGAAGAACAACTCGAATTGTATTTTTGTGAAATGGGGAAAGACTGTAACGAATATAATACCCGAAATTGGGTGGCAATCACAAAAACAATGGCGTTTTTCGTTGCGGCTGAATTTTCTCACGAAATTTCAGTCGCCAACTTTCTCCTCAGAGTGTGAAAATACTATGTTGGCGCCCACCCACATAGGGAGGAATGTTCATCGTAGTAAAATAAGAGAGATTGAGAGTTCGTAAGGAATGATAAAAGCGTTCGTGTTCCTTGCGCACTGTTCGATAGGGGAACGGTAGAGAAACTGCTTGATGGTGGTTCTATGAACGCTCTGCCAGGCAATCAATTGCGAATTGCAGATTAATCATATAGATGTAGATGCTTCACAAGCTGTCGAAGAGGTTTATGCCCCGCATTTTTGTTGGAACTCAAGAAAAACCCAGGAAATTTAGTTTCCGTGTCGTCTGAAAATCATCGAACTCGCAAGGAACCGGTAACGCAAATAAATGATTTTGACAACGATGTTTTAAAGTGCTCCGTGATTGAAATGTATATAAGAAGGGAACACCCAACATCAAAAAAACTTGTAACAATTATGCATGAGCAAATTGGCTTCAAAGGTAGCGCTCGTCAATGTAAAGAATTTTGAAATACACCGGTTTTAAACATGTTAAGAAGAGAGCCTTTAATTGAAAGAAGTGACATAGGAACAGCACAAAGAGATTCCGTTATAAAGATACACGATACAAGAGGAGGAGTGAGTTTTACAGTGTATTACCTTGATGAAACATGGGTGAATCAGAATCATTCCATGAATACCTGTTGGAAAACAAGTGAGGGTACTGGCGGTTTAAGGTTTCCTTACAAAACGGTTCTCGGATACATATTACACATGCTGGCTCTTCTTTTGATTTGGTTCCTGAGAGTAAACGTGTATTTAAATGTCAGAAAAACAATAGTGACTACCATTCGGAAATGAACGCTGTCACTTTTAAGAAGTGATTCACTAAACAATTATCGCCGTACCTAGCTTTGAAGTCGGTCATTTTAATTACCGTGCAAGTTATCATTCGACTGTTACAGAGAAATGACCAAGTTCGACAACCAGGAAAGGGGCTATTGTGCCCTGGCTCAAAAATAAAAATATTCCGGACAATATAAGCCAGACTTGTGTTAAACTCTTGCAGGTCGCTAATTTATAAAAGTCTCGAGACAGAATGTACAAATTTTAATTCCTTGCATGTCAGTACGGTCACACAGTTTTGCATTTACTCACATATTACTGTCAGTATAATTCGATAAAATTAATTTGCGCACAGGTACAAGGTATGTGGGAAAAAACAAAATATTCAAGATAACTGACACTGAAAGGCTTGTGCATGGAGCAATAGACAGCACCCCCCTTCAGCGTGGGCACACTGTGTGCGTCACCCTCAAAAGTTTCAAAAATAAGACTTTCACAGGGAGGTGAAGATGGGTAAAAGCTTGACCGAATCTACTATCCTAAATTTACAATCAGACGTTTCGGATAGGGACTCATATAGTAGACTGTATTACGATGTAGACTCTGAAACAAAGTAATGATCTTTCTTGGTTTTATGATTTAAAAATGCTTTTGTCAACATACACTCCTGGAAATGGAAAAAAGAACACATTCACACCGGTGTGTCAGACCCACCATACTTGCTCCGGACACTGCGAGAGGGCTGTACAAGCAATGATCACACGCACGACACAGCAGACACACCAGGAACCGCGGTGTTGGCCGTCGAATGGCGCTAGCTGCGCAGCATTTGTGCACCGCCGCCGTCAGTGTCAGCCAGTTTACCGTGGCATACGGAGCTCCATCGCAGTCTTTAACACTGGTAGCATGCCGCGACAGCGTGGACGTGAACCGTATGTGCAGTTGACGGACTTTGAGCGAGGGCGTATAGTGGGCATGCGGGAGGCCGGGTGGACGTACCACCGAATTGCTCAACACGTGGGGCGTGAGGTCTCCACAGTACATCGATGCTGTCGCCTGTGGTCGGCGGAAGGTGCACGTGCCCGTCGACCTGGGACCAGACCGCAGCGACGCACGGATGCACGCCAAGACCGTAGGATCCTACGCAGTGCCGTAGGGGACCGCACCGCCACTTCCCAGCAAATTAGGGACACTGTTGCTCGTGGGGTATCGGCGAGGACCATTCGCAACCGTCTCCATGAAGCTGGGCTACGGTCCTGCACACCGTTAGGCCGTCTTCCGCTCACGCCCCAACATCGTGCAGCCCGCCTCCAGTGGTGTCGCGACAGGCGTGAATGGAGGGACGAATGGAGACGTGTCGTCTTCAGCGATGAGAGTCGCTTCTGCCTTGGTGCCAATGATGGTCGTTTGCGTGTTTGGCGCCGTGCAGGTGAGCGCCACATCAGGACTGCATACGACCGAGGCACACAGGGCCAACACCCGGCATCATGGTGTGGGGAGCGATCTCCTACACTGGCCGTACACCTCTGGTGATCGTCGAGGGGACACTGAATAGTGCACGGTACATCCAAACCGTCATCGAACCCATCGTTCTACCATTCCTAGACTGCCAAGGGAACTTGCTGTTCCAACAGGACAATGCACGTCCGCATGTATCTCGTGCCACCCAACGTGCTCTAGAAGGTGTAAGTCAACTACCCTGGCCATCAAGATCTCCGGATCTGTCCCCCATTGAGCATGTTTGGGACTGGATGAAGCGTCGTCTCACGCGGTCTGCATGTCCAGCGCGAACGCTGGTCCAACTGAGGCGCCAGGTGGAAATGGCATGGCAAGCCGTTCCACATCCAGCATCTCTACGATCGCCTCCATGGGAGAATAGCAGCCTGCATTGCTGCGAAAGGTGAATATACACTGTACTAGTGCCGACATTGTGAATGCTCTGTTGCCTGTGTCTACGTGCCTGTGGTTCTGTCAGTGTGATCATGTGATGTATCTGACTCCAGGTATGTGTCAATAAAGTTTCCCCTTCCTGGGACAATGCATTCACGGTGTTCTTATTTCAATTTCCAGGAGTGTATCAATTGCATACAATGTACATGAGAACTTCCTAGCTCTTATGGGTTAGGAATATGTAGCCTGTGAAGTATTCAGACTATAATGTTCAACACATTCCCCAAGGAGAAGCTAAGCTTTTCCCAACCTGCTGTACATTTGATCTGCGAGAATGCGGCTGCATAAATTCTCCAAAAACTAGTATTTCGTGGACGCAAACCCCTGTCGTTTACATGGCACATATTGGAAAATCCCTTAAAATGAAGGGAGAGTTACCTGTCGAGATATCGGTGGTTTTCGAAGTTGTCGGTCAGCATTCCGTCGAGTTATTCCCAGAAGATGGTTAATTATTGTTAGCTTGTTCAGTGGATCATAATTGCATTCGCCCACTGTAATGTCAAACACGTTAGTAAACTAATAATGCCTGTTGACACCGAAAAATATAATAACTTATTGACAACTTTTATGATAGTCTTTTGCACTACTGCTTGTTACCACTAATTCTCTTTAACGTGTAGTGCATTGAAACGCACCCACATACGCGCATTATACACATTGAAAAAAATATATGGGGTAGAAGCAGTTGTCAAACAAATATAATGATTTCAGTTTGAGTTCGAAGTTTACTTTGTTACATATTACATTTTTACTTATAACAGTACAAATCGCAATAAATGGCAATTATTGCAACTATTTTCGATGATCTTGTCGTTAGGTAATCTTCGTTTTGAGAAGAATTGCTCTTGAATTCTTTACAAAGGTTTATCAGCTGTTCTTGCCCTCCGACGTCACACAGACAATTGCTGAGGAGCAATGCACACAATCTCAAGACTCAAAAGAAAGATTTCTCTCATGTAGATGAATGAACGAAATCGCTTTTAAAATGTATTATTCCCTCATAGATTAGAGGGTATAATACGATGTACCGAAGGCAAATTAATATAATTGTTGACCGCAGCAACATAGTTCGGCAACACGGACTTCATTTGCCCGCTCTCTGCCGCCAAGCATGCACAAACATCCTCCCCTCCACGCCTCCCTATCGCTCCGCCTCTATGCACGGTAGCGCCATCTTATGTGAAGCAGACTTTAATATACGTTCGAAAATATCACCAAGAAAATAGTTACCAAAATTAGATGAGATTAAGAAAGCAGGTACATGGTACAAACTCTGCCAGTGCCGTCAGATATTACGGAAAGATTCATGGTCACATACTGGAAACTAAATATGCTAAAATAACGCTGGCCACTCCCAATCGAAGATGAAACCTCACCTACGTAAGTAATAAATACTAAACATATGTAATGAACAGTTTATTTGAAGTACTTGTTACTTGAATATACACTGGAGGAGAAAAATCACAACACCAGAAAGGAGCTGTGAAACATAAACGAAAGTTGGTAGCCGTGTTTCTACAACTGAAAGATGATGTCTACTCAGATTTCGCACCAGGCGCATAACAGCGGCCCTAGAAGTGCCACTATGCGAAATCAAATCACTTTTGCTTTATACAGATGTTTTAACGATCGTGAGCGTTAGTTACCTTTGAGACAGAAAGTTGGTGTTACTCAAGAATACCTTTAAGGAGACAAAGACACCATTATCAACACCTCACTGAGGTTGAACAAGGTCGTGCCATAGGGCTACGAGGAGCTGTATGTTCCTTCTGCGATACTGCAGAAAACGTGGCAGGAATGTAGCCACTGTACATGATTTCTGGCAGCGGTGGCCATGACAATGTATTGTGGCAAAAAGACCGGGCTTCGAACGGTCACGTGGCACAGCCGTTCAGCGCGTTAGAAAGAAGCCAGTTAAGGGCTTGTCTACGTTCTATACACCTTGGACCCACACATTGAGCTATGGCCAGGGATGCATTTTCGTGTGACAACAGTAACACTAGCGTGGTTATGCCACGTACCTTGACTGCTGACTGCTAAATTGTACGTCAGTCTGGTGATTCTACAGGTAGTGCTGCCATTCATGAACAGAAATCCAGGGGGAATTTTCAACAAGATAACGCTCGCCCACAGACAGCTTCTGTAACCCAACGTGCTTTATAGAGTGTCGGCATGTTGCCTTGGTCTGCTCGATCACCAGATCTGTCTCCAGTCGAGCACATATCGGACATCACCGCACGACAACTCCAATGTCATCCACAAACTGATTAACCGTTCCCGTATTGACCGATCAAGTGCAGCAGGCATCGAACTCCATCCCACAAACTGACATATGACACCTGTACCTCACTATGCATGCACGTTTGCATGCTTGGATTTAAAGGTCTATCTGTTGTTATAGCACCACATTTGCAGTGGCTTATCTTGCACTTAGATTAGCCAGTGTTCTTGCACTGTTAGTCACTTAAACATGTCAGTGGACAAATGAATTCCCAAAATTTCATTACTCTACACTGATAATTTTTTGGTGCTGCGATTTTTTCCGTTATTATAGCTAGATTCAGTCGAGGGAAGAAAATGACCAACGTCAAACAAGTATAGAGGAAAATGAACACCAAGAGCGTGCTGACAGAGACACTCACCCACATTCCGATCTGGAAAGGCACACGCATAAGCAACGGTCTCCGAAACGGCGCACCAACGACATCTCACCCCGTCGGACGACTTCTTAATACGTATGGAGGACGAAGATCAAGAACTGTCTGAGGAAGACAGCCACCTTACACAAGGTCCTGAGACTCTTCATCCACATCACCACCGTCTCGACAGCAGCATACGTCAAGAACGACCTGAAAATTTTGACAATGCATGGCTACCAGCAGTCCATTGCCACAACCAAGCATTAGAAGAGGAGCCACAGAGAGACGGGGCTGGCGATCCCCGGCTCACGAAAGATTTTTTCCAAGGATACTGGGCTGATGAATGTTAAGGGGACCCACCGACAGTCGCAAGTCACGGTGGGGGCGGCGCCCCTCTGAAGTTCAACTTATAACCAACGACGGCGGCCAGGACGAGGTCACGTAACGTGCCAGTACAACGGCAGGCGGCGTAAGCTCCCACGCGACGGAACGTAGACATGGATACCTGCCGACTTACTTCTATCAATATCAATAATACACTGTCGCAGATTACGATGTCCCTACACAAAGACATGCTCCAAGCATCGGAAATCGACATCGTCCTCTTACAAGAAGTATACGTCGATGAACTTCTTGTAATGTACAGGTACGTATCCTACCTATCATACGCCTCCGAAATTGGCAGTGGCATTTCAATACTTTTTAAAGAAGGCATCACGACAGACGATGTAGGCGCCTACCGTCGGCATGGGGATTAGCAATGACGCTACATGATGTATGACTCATCAACATCCATGCACCGTCCGGTACAAAAAGGAAGCGACAGCGTTCCCGCCTCTTCGCAGTCGAAATTGCACAGATCTTCCAAGGTCGACACGACCCATAAATCGTAGGTGGCGATTGTAATTGCGTACTTGCGCCGAAAGACCCCCTGTCCAGAATTACGAATGTTAGTTCAGAGTATGCATCTGGTTGACATGTGGGAGCATGTCCATGGCCTCCGTGCTGGATACATCCAAACTACAAGTCATTCCGCTAGTCACTTAGACCGAATATATGTCACACGCAATCTTAACGCTGTCGTCCTGGAAGCAGAGCTGTGGCCTACACCATACGCGGACCATATAGCATTAGTATGTACAATCTCCCTCCGGTGACAGCAAGTGTGTCGTTGCCGCAGTGCTTAAGAAATCAACGTCGCTCACCTGGGAGACCCAGCTTGTCCTAATTGAAGATGTTCTTGCGAACGACTCCTTCGGTCGTATCCGACCCTCAGTTGGTGGACGAGTTGCGCCAAACCGGCGCTGCGCCGTGCAGTAATGACATACGGACGTCAGATGGTAGTGTGGCAACGCCAGACGATGGACTGCTGTTTCACGGTGCTTCGGTAATGCGCCGAACAAATGGCTTCTTCGGAGCTGCAAGAGCAACGGCTAAAATTATGCGACGCCACCTCGAAGGTAAGGTGGTCAGCGTGCGGACACTAGATCTGGTTGCAAGAGAACGCCAATCGAAGTATCACATCATAAACGAAAACAAAAGACTACGCAGAGCCCTAGCAAATGCTGTGGACACGGATGATGGGAGACATCTAACATGGCAACAAGGTATAGGCAATGCCTTTGTAGAACATTACACTCAAATTTTACACCGTAGTGGATACCAATATGGCGGCCATTAACGAAGTTACGCATTTGATTTTTCGGCACCATTGATGCAGAGCCGGAAGCACAACTAATGTAGCAGATCACAGAGCAGGAAATGATGGAAGCCATTGGTAGGGGAGCGGTGAAGAAATACTCGGGATCAGATGGTCTCCCTCTGAAATTCTACAGGACCTTTAGCCATGTGATCGCACCGCGATAGACTACTACCTGCGGCGAATTAATGACTCCTGACGTGCCCTTACCGCCTGCTTTTGGGGAGGGGCTGATAATCCCGATACATAAACCATCGGGTGGTACACGGATGCGGGACTACCGACCGCTGACGCTCCTTAACTGCGACTTCAAAATATTCACCAGGTTATTAACAGCACGCGTCCGAATAGTATTGCGGCAAGTATTTTCACCTGATCGAACTTCGCTCGGCGTAGATAACACCATCCAGACGGCGCTTGTTGAATATTGCGATCTGATCGCCCTAGCAAAGACGTGCCACCCCCGTGCAGTACTAGCGCCGGGCGCTGTGGCCTAACGGTTCTACGCGCGTCAGTCTGGAACCGCGCGATCGCTACGGTCGCAGGTTCGAATCCTGCCTCGGGCATGGATGTGTATGATGTCCTTAGATTACTTAGGTTTAAGTAGTCCTAAATTGTAGGGGGCTGATGACCTCCGATGTTAAGTCCCATTGCACTCAGAGCCATTTGAACCATTTGCAGTACTAGCGTCAATACATCTTGATGAAGCCCGTTATAGAGTTAGCCTTAAATATCTTCCATAAGTCCTGAGACATGCGGTTTCTACGATCATTTATAGCTGTCGTGATGCACCTACTCATTAATGCCTCCTCCAAAGTGCTCGACAGTGGAAGTATGACAAAATCTCTAATAGTAGCGAGATCGGTCGCACAAGGATATTCCTTCTCAACGATATTATATGCACTGGCTCTTGGTCCGTTTACTTCGCAGCCTACGCCATCCCTTGACTGGACTGACTTTGCGTGGAAGTCGTATGCAGATGACCTGGTGCTGATAGTACTGAATAAAAACGATATGAGTGTGGCTTAAGATTGGATACGGAAATATGGAACGGCCACTGGCAGCCGTCTGAATATGGACAAGTCTGTGGGGGTGAATATTGGTGTTGGACTGAGAATGGTTACCACTCTTACAGCAAATGGATACCTTGAAATGCCTAGGTATTGTTTTTACCAAAGACATATGTCGCACAGCAGTGTACAGCTATAAAAGATTACTCTAGTCGGTTCCGACGGGCGTTAGAGGGAACATCACACCGGCATTAGACGTGATCCAGCCGTTCACGTATGTTAACACCTACCTGGCGTCACGAATTCCACATTTTACTCAAGTACTCATAATGCCGGTGACCATACCAGGACGAATACTGGCGGCGTTCGGTTCCTTTGTGAGTGCAGATCTACTGTTTAAAATAAGATACTACGCCCTTACACTCCATGTTAGTAGGGGTGAACTCGATCTTGAGCATGTTCGTGATCGGGCGGTGGGACTATATATCAGCACAATGTTAAAACTGTGGAGGCGACATCAGACTTGTCTGACAGGAATCTTAATAGAAGAAATAGCACCAGTTTCTCGCAGGGTGCCAGTGGAGGTCCAGCACATTTCCCAGTCAACCCAGCATATACGCACTTTCTTTTTATAGAGTACAGCTACGTTCAGACGGCTCTGCCGGAAAAGAGACCTGCAACGGCGCAAGGCATATGTCGGATACTCACGACCGGACGACACAGCAATCCTATTGAGAGAAAGCATCCACATATCAACTGGCAAGTAGTATGACAATCGATACACCACGTTTCCTTAGACATGGAGACACGTGCAACGTGGTACCTAACAGTTAACGGTAGAAATGTCACACGATCCAGACTCCATGTGATTCATATGACAGATTAATCGTTGTGCCCTCAGTACCGAAGTCTGGAAAACTATTGACACCGCCTCATATGCAGCCCCACGCAGAAGTGTGGCGTTTGGCGACACGAATGATCACTTTCTTCCTCTGAGTCGGACACAACAACATTGAACCAGGGATTATATTCTTCCCGGACGGGACTTACGACCCATGCACCAAAGCGAAAGTGTAACATGGCTTCGAGGCCAGAAGGTGCACTCTTTGTTCAGAGATGGCCCAGAGAATGTAATTGACTTTTGGAATCTTAATAGAAGATCTAAAGATTATTAACAATCCGAAATACAGGCGAAGAAATCGTGAACGGAAGATAAGAATCGGTGGATACATTGTACTTACGAGAAGACACACCCCAATGACAGAACATCGGGGGGGGGATTGGAAATATGATTCTCCATTGTGATATGTGTCTTTATTTTTAATGCAATGCGAGAGTAATTTTCAGTTTACTAGCTTCAAGCAGTACAGAAACATTATTTGCGGTGTAACAAGGCAGTGGTTGTTACCGAAATTTAACTTCAGTTAAATGTTATATGTGTAATACGATTTTCTTTAATTTGTTAAAGATATGCATTGGAATTTGAAGTATATTTAGAGAAGTATTTCTTTTTAACGTAATTTTATTGAGGTCTTCATTTCTGCAGTCTGGTTTATACTTATCCTTTCAGATCGACGTTATGTGGACATGTGTCCGGAAACGCTTAATTTCCATGTTAGAGCTCATTTTAGTTTCGTCAGTGTGTACTGTACTTCCTCGATTCACCGCCAGTTGGTGCAATTGAAGGAAGGTAATGTTGACTTCGATGATTGTGTTGACATGTAACTCATTGCTCTATAGTACTGGCATCAAGCACATCAGTACGTAGCAGGTTAGTGTCCATTACGAACGTTGTTTTGCAGTCAGTGCAATGTTTACATCTGCGGAGTTGGCAGATACCCATTTGATGTATGGATTAGCACGGGGCAATAGCCGTGGCGCGGTACGTTTGTATCGAGACAGATTTCCAGAAGGAAGTTGTCGCGACAGGAAGACGTTCGAAGCAATTGATCGGCGTCTTAGGGAGCACCGAACATTCCAGACTATGACTCGCGACTGGGGAAGACCTAGAACGACGAGGACACCTGCAACGAACGAGGCAATTCTTTGTGCAGTTGACGATAACCCTAATGTCAGCGTAGGAGAAGTTGCTGCCGTACAAGGTAACGTTGACCACGTCACTGTATGGAGAGTGCTACGGGAGAACCAGTTGTTTCCGTACCATGTACAGCGTGTGCAGGCACTATCAGCAGCTGATTGGCCTCCACGGGTACACTTCTGCGAATGGTTCATCCAACAATGTCTCAATCCTCATTTCAGTGCAAATGTTCTCTTTACGGATGAGGTTTCATTCCAACGTGATCAAATTGTAAATTTCCACAATCAACATGTGTGGGCTGACGAGAATCAGCACGCAATTGTGCAATCACGTCATCAACACAGATTTTCTGTGAACGTTTGGGCAAGCATTGTTGTTGATGTCTTGATTGGGCCCCATGTTCTTCCACCTACCCTCAATGGAGCACGTTATCATGATTTCATACGGAATAATCTACCTGTGCTGCTATAACTCGTGCCTTTACAAGTACGACACAACATGTGGTTCATGCACGATGGAGCTCCTGCACATTTCAGTCGAAGTGTTCGTACGCTTCTCAACTACAGATTCGATGACCGATGGATTGGTAGAGGCGGACCAATTCCATGGCCTCCACGCTCTCCTGACCTCAAACCTCTTGACTTTCATTTATGGGGGCACTTGAAAGCTCTTGTCTACGCAACCACGGTATCAAATGTAGACCGAGCGAGGCGGCGCTGTGGTTAGCACACTGGACTCGCATTCGGGAGGACGACGGTTCAATCCCGTCTCCGGCCACCCTGATTTAGGTTTTCCGTGATTTTCCTAAATCGTTTGCGAGTGGTACTCAAAATTCTATTCTTATGATTCTGAAGATGGATGTTAACCGAAACGAATTAAGAATGTAAGAGCAATTAAAAATTTTGACTATAGTATAGTAAGAGTGTTACCATGTTCTGAGGCATCTATCCAAAACTTACATTTTCCATCTACCTAACACTTTCTCAATCAGTTAGTGATTGTTTTATTTGAGTAGTGGTTCTAATATCTTCCTCCAATGATTTAAAAATTTTTCTTTGTCCTTAATAATGACAGAAGTTTAGCGAGTCAAATACTTTGCACAGATGTCCTTTAGCCAATGGGAAACGGAGGCTACTTAGTGTGGTTTTTAATTTCCAATTTCTCTATATTTTCTCTCTATTACTCACTGGTTCTGTAATAGATGTTGCTGATAATCTCACTGTTTCACTATTAATTAAAAATGAATACATCATTTAAATTTGTTTTCTGAATTCCTAAAACATTTATGTACAAAAATGTCACAATGTTGCCAGCTTATCCCACACATAGCGTGGGTTAGAGCGATGATTAAAAGGATCTGAGAAATAAATGTATGTTAGTAAACACATTACTTTTATTTGAATACAAAATGCAGAGAATGTGCTGAATTAAATCAAGTGGATGTAACGCATAAAAGACGGTCACACAAAAACGTAATAAAGAAGATGGTAGTTATCAACCTCATCTTCACGTCCATCAATAAAGTAGGGGACTTGCTTATTTGAACTAGTGGTGTTTAGTTCTGTACTTTTTGCTTAAATTACACCAAACTGTGCCACAATCCTCTGGCCATCTCCACAACTTCTCTTTGACCATAGTGGAATCAATTACTTCGTATCATAAACCTCCATTATCTTGATACAGCAGAGCGTTATACGTTCTTTTTCCTCTTAGGTCTTTCCATTGCCAGCACACTTTTGATAGGAGTGTACCTCCTTTTCCTAACACAGCTGCTCTGATTTCGGGCCTTTGCTTTAAGCTTTAAGAAGAGAGTGAATATCTTCTGGTGTCATACGTCGCTTATGTTGCTGTGTCACTGCGAGTTGAAATGGAAGGAGAGCCTCATCGGTCATAACGTCCGAGTACAATACTTCCCATACCCAGAGTTTCTTTAGCTATTTGTCATTGTAAACCCGCAACTTAAATAGTCAAAAGGTAGTTGATATGTATCACGTCACGAAATACACCTCAATTAATCTGTTAGCTCTCCCAAAAGGGCTGTTTAGACGAGAAAGCTGTCTCACCGTTCCATAAAAGAATTATTTAGCAATTAAGCATTGGAATACAATTTTTATTGACACTTACGTACATCAAATCAACTTAAAACCTCTGGACACATTCGACATCACAAAACAACAATCTTAAAGAAGATTATTACGTAGCAGCAAATCCGAAGACTTCTTCCTACCTCTCTGGAATTTCTCTTCACACAGAAACAACGGCGGAAGATGCAACGTCTAACACAAGCATACTATCGGACGTGAATATAGGGGCAAAAGTTGCGTTCCCATTTATCCTCAGTGGCAACTAGACTTCATTTCCTTTGTGTCAGTTTCCAGAAGATACTACTCCAGGAACATTTTAGGGGGCCCTTTCTCTGCCTGGGATTTTAGCCAGTGACTATGAAAATGTATTCCCTCGAAATTTATGTAAGAAAGGAGAACAGGTGTTCTACGATACTTTTACTGGCCGACAGAACTGATATCTACTAGCTGCTCGTTTTCTAAACGAGCATGAAAACCCCCCAGGAGATATACAGCCTTAACATTCTCTTTGCAGCAGTCTGAATGAGGAAGAATGAGAACCCTTCCTCTCCCTCGATGAATGTGTGTGTGTGTCTTCCGTCTGTTGTGGTTGTGATGATTCACGGTTACAAGAAGCGGTGCGCAGAGTGCGTTGCACGTGCCTCCGTTGGCCGTTGCTGCTTATTGATATTGATGGACGGCCATACTTTAAAGTTAAACTTGTAACGGCGCTGGATAGCTCGCTGTATCCCTACGCTGATAAATCTCTGGCAGACCGCTGTCGGGTGAAATTAGGGCCCCCGTCGGGTCTGTGGGTGCCAGCCTAACAGGTCGCTCCACCGGCAACTGTCTAGCTGTCAGCTTCACCTGCCACCGACCAGCCTCCAGCGCCTGCTGTATTACATGTTACATTGATTTGTGCCTGCCACCACGATCTACCGACTTATTTTTCCTACTAAGTCTGTATGTTTGCTATTACAGTAGCTTGTCTTCCGTATTTGACATATGCTGTTTCCATTATGACGTTCTCTGAGATCCGGTTCACTTTTAGATGTCCAGTCGTATTAATGTGACCACCTGTCAAAGCCCTGAATAACCAATTTCTGCAGTGCGGGCCGCTACGAGACGAGCGGGGACAGGGTCAACGAGGTTCTGGAAGGTATAGACAGCTGCTCGGCTGAGATCCGTGGCGCGAGCATCTTCATCGTGGTGGTCCCACATATTCGCAATTGGCTTTAAATCCGGGGATTTTGGTGACAGTAAAATCACCCTGGTGCTGTTCGGACCACGAACGTACACTGTGAGCTTTTTGCAATGTTGCATTGTCCAACTTGTTGATGCCATCGTGCCGAGGAGAAACAAATTTCACGTAGGGGTGGACATGGTCACCAAGGACAGATGCATACTCGTGTTGCTCCATTAATTTCTTTAATGGTGAGATGATCAATCTTGAGATTGCCAATCTCTAAAGGTCATTTACTGCCCGAATTATGAGCAGGGCGAAATTTTGTGAAAGACATTTCTGTATTCCCAGAATTTGAGGAATCACGCTCCAAAGTCCAAATGCGCGAATTTTACTTCGCCCTGTATATGACACCTACCAACTACCGTCTGTGAGTGGTTATTGCACACTGAAGCCGAACATAGGTGGTGATCACTTTAATGTGAGAGGACAGATTAATACCTCTGTTTTCGATTTGTGGTGTCTCCAAGATATCTTTTGACAGTCCTTGGAAATGTCATTTCAAGTGTCTGAAATTTATTGTTGTAGGTGCTGCGAACAGTCCACATTTCGAAACCATGAAACAATGTCGGAACACCCACTATCTCATAATATTTATTTTTATTTTGTGTGAATGTTTAACCTTTTAAAGTTTTTTTAGTGTTACAGAGATAGCTTTGATTCTGTTGACATTTATTTCGTGATGTCTCTCTCGTAGGTTATATCATATGCGAACAAAAGTCTAATGTGTGAAAGTGTTTAAAAGTTTTACGATCTACAACAGTTTTTGTGATGTAATCGATGTATTCCCTCCAGAAACTATTATTTTGAATTTTTTCACTGAGGAGTACAGTGTGATCATAACTGAAGTGCAGTTGCTCGAAGAGGTAAAGTGTGTACTGTAATTATGTTATGGCAACGAAACTTGTGAATCCCGTGGATGTAGTGTAATGCGTTAATGCGGAACAGATTTACAATGGAAGAGACTTAGGTGCAATTAGGCTCTGTGAATGCAAGAGAGACGTACAGAAATTTTTGCATGTGTAATGGATTAGGGACGGGACGTGCTCAAAGAAGGTCAAACAAGTAGAAAGTCATATTGTTGATGTTATTCTTACGTTACGTTCAGTATGAGCACCGGAGACGTCGACGGCATACTGCATCCGCAAAACGACGTGATCAGGAGCTGCTCGCAGCAGTCGCGGTGGAAACTGAGCAACGTGTTCCTGTACACTGGCCTTCAGAACTTGTCCCTGGCAAACGCATTCTTTTAGATATCGCCAGAGCCCAAAGTCACATGGATTCAAACCAGATGATCTTGAAGGGGATGCATCTGGAAAAGCTCTGGAGATTACACGTTCGTGGAAGTTTGCATTAAACATAACTTTCGCTGGGCTAGCGGCATGAGGTGTTGCCCAACTTACATGAAACAGTGTTCTCCACACAGTTGCGCTATCCCACAACAAGAATGACGTTTTGTACAAGGAGGTCTTGATATTGTAGAGAACTCACGGTACCCCTGACAGGCCTCTGGGTATATTGTCGTCAAGAAGAGCGGACTGTGAAATTTATTGTACCCTTCCCGTATAAAAATAATAAAAAATGATAATTTTCTGTTAATGTATTAACACTCAAAACCTGATAAAGTTTGACGTAAGCAGCGCTACGCTATGGCCCTGTGAAATCAAACTGAAAAATTCTTACCTCATGATGGCGTCGCCGGATAACGCTGTCTATAAATCTGCACGTAAATGGCACAGCTTAGTGCAATGCTGTCCTATCTACTAATGCTGGACAACATTTGTGTGAGATCTGAATTATTAGAAAAACTGACTTTGATTATTGACACAGCTACACACCTGGTCGTCTGAATACTAAATAACATATGTCTATGATCTGCGAAAATTTCTGAAATATTTCAATTTAAATAAATGACTGAATCGGGAGGGGCAAAATTATTCCTACCTTTTTTTGTTGACTGGTAAAAAGTTATATTCCCAAAATCTTGTACATTATTGATAAAGATCTGCAATCCATTACATGAAAAAGTGAATATTACAAATCTGGGTCAACTGGTGCTGACGAATCACAAAAAGATTGAACCAAATTCATATTAACATCTCAGACAAGTGACTTAACTACGAGCATGCCAATAAGAATAATAAAATTTACCTTACAATACATGGCTATGAACTGCGCTGTATCAGCGATAGACTACAACTGCACTGTAGCAGCGAGCGACTGCAGCTACTGCCGAGACAACATGCTTGCGAATTCACACCACACAATAACATTCGGTGAGTGGAATGGATATTCGTGCACAACATGCAGTTTAACGGAGCCCCAAATTCGGCAGTTCTTTGTGTTCACTGCACCCTGTAGTGTGAAACTACCTCGTCACGCCAAAGAATATTGCCCGACCACATGTCATCCACTTCGAACCGTGCCAGAAACCGAAGAGCAAACTGAGAGAGATGCTGCGCATCGTGAGGTTTCAGTTGCTGCATCGTCTGCTTCTTGTACGGGTGTCATTGTAAAACAGACAGCAAAGCTTCCGTCCTGTTGACAATAAGATGGACAATTCTCGTGACACCGCTCGAACACTAACTAGCATTACCCGGGACATGTGCTGCGTGGTGAACTCAAGCAACATTAACAAAGTCAGTAACTTCCATCGGGATAGGATGCCTTCCACTTCGAGGTGCCACAACAATCTATCACATGTTTCAGAATTTAATAAAAATTATCTTCTTTAAACCATTTAATGACAGCGGATATTTCGTCACGTCTTTCAGTCGGCGATAGTCTCTCATTGCAGCACTCTAATCGCTGCTGTTCACATAAAACAGTTTCGCTAAAAGCGCATAGTCTCTCTTCTCGATAGCCATGTTGTTCACTCAGGTTACGGCGTGTCCAGTGACAGGGTTGATGTCGTACCGTCGTACAAACAGAGTACAGCTCCAGTCCTTGATCTGGTGGCCTATAAAGTAACTAATTTTTCCCAGCGTAGATCGGTTCCACATTAACGCATTCGCATATCTACCAATTTGCGCTGCCGTAACATAATAGAGTATTTGTCTTCTGGAAATTGCCTTGAGTAATTAATTACGTCATTTTTTTATCCTCTTGAGTTTCAGTATTCTTTCATAAAAACGGAAATGAAATTCAAATAACTTGAACGCCTGCTAAAACGCTTACTGGAACCATGTCATGTCTGTGACGTTACTGGCTACCTCGTTGCCCTTACTGTCATAATGCTAATCCACAGTGATACCTTGTTTTGCTGATTAAGTTTCGGAAAATGAGTTACATATAATGTGTAGTAACACACTGTTCAAATAGATCTACAAAATCCCCTTAAAAGGTGTTTTGAGAGTTCCAGAGAATGAGAAGTTGGGCAAAGTGTTGTTGCAAATTTCCACCACACCGACCCACAAGTACACTAACTTAATTAAAAAGGTGTTGCACTGTGAAGTTCATATTAACTTACCTCAGATAAATGCTCTCCCATACAACGAAGGATAGCGTTATTCAAGGACATTAAACCCCTTGGAAAATCGTCGTTTTATCTAACTTGCCTTGATTATTTGGTAGCTCCGTAGTGAGAGCGGTAAACCGCCGAATTTTATAACACAATTTCCATAGATCACAGGTTCAAATGTAACCCGAAAGAACATTTTAACTAATTTGTAAAACGACTCCACAGTCCTCTCATTTGAAAACCAAATTATAATTACAAAACTTCACCGCACCAATCAGAAACAGAACATCATTCTGTTTTCCTTGCCGATCACAAGCGCTTTCATTTGCAATAGCTGTTCACACACGTCGCGTTCAAACACACATTTTCTAGTTAATGTGATCACACACTTTTTACATTGTTAGAAACTACGTTTTGGTCTTTTTACTCTCTAGCTAGGACCTTACTGTTCAGTTTAATTATCTTACATAAATATGAAGTGAGTCTGCTTCACACGCTAACGTTAATTTACACTCACAAACATCACAGCCCTTACGTTTGTGTCACATGCATGTTGTACATGCCTTATATCGCTCCATATAACATCATCGTCCTATAATTCTTTGTACTGTGGACGTATGGCTCTATCTGGTCTAATAACAGTGCTTTCCAAAAGATTTAATGGTTTGTTCGAAATGTAAATGCGTTTCTCTTGTTTTGTCCGTTTCTGAGAGACTTATGTAAAGCTATGGTAATATATCCAACAATCGAAACAAGGGATCGGTTGGTAGGACATGTTCTGAGACATCGAGGGATCACCAATTTAGTACTGGAGGGCAGCGTGGAGGGTAACAATCGTAGAGGGAGACCAAGAGATCAATACACTAAGCAGATTCAGAAGGATGTAGGCTGCAGTAGGTACTGGAAGATGAAGAAGCTTGCACAGGATAGAGTAGCATAGAGAGCTGCATCAAACCAGTCTCAGGACTGAAGACCACCACAACAACAACAACAACAACAACAACAACAATTGAACCAACAGCTACAATCAGTTCTTAGTACCTTTATTTTCGTGTTTCGTGTAAAGCTTTTAAAAAATATGAGCCTTCCAGGATTCGAACATGTGACCTCCTTCACTATAGCCAAAAAGAGCTAACCGTGGCGCTACGGAACGCAAGTAATAACCCTGCTGAGTGCCTTCTACACAAGAGATCAGCACTAAGTTTTACCAAGGATTATTTTGTTGTGCTTCGGATCGTAGCTCATGACTGACAGTCCACAATCAAGTTGTAATATACGGAACCCTTTGCAAAAATTCTGCACTTCCTTACTTTTGAGCGAGTTTAATGATGTTGCAAAGAGCAAGGAAAAGAATGTCAATTACTGCACATACCGCTGCTTACAATACGTAGAGCATAAACGTAAGAGCCTTGTAACTTCGGCTATCGCACCTATTACACAAGTATCGCCTCGTCTTACTCCTGGCCTGTGATGTCACCAGAGCATCAGCCAATAACAGAGCGTTTTAGATCACGTGATCAGATCCTGATATTTATGTTCCATAAAATTAGCTGATATTTTGTGAGAATGTTGACCGTTAATGCTATTTAAATGTTATAATAGATCAGAATAACAACATTCCGAACTATATTTTTAGCATAGGAAAATAGCCTATTGCAGCTTACGCTGGACCTCCTTGAGTAACTGCACTGTAACCATACGGTACGTCTGATAATGGACAGGAATCTTGAACCATTTTTAAAGATTTATCTGAATTCAATAAATACAGCAAATTACCTTTCACGAAATTTCAATTTTAGTTTTGAAATTTCGGACCTGTAACATTTATGAAGGATTATAGCCAACATTTCAATTTCTGTGTACCAACGAACACCAAATATGATCCGTTTTCAATCTAAAAGAATACTTCAGTCTACAGAAATGCTTAGAAAAGCAAATTCATTTAGTGTACGCCGTTACGGCGATGCCTTTTCAGCGTTTAAAAAGTTTGCCTGTGACTGCTTTTGGAGCATAGCCTCTAAAGAGGATGACACGCAGCAAACTCGTTTCACAACAAAACCTGTTACGCTATCGTCTCTTTATTTAATTACCGCTGTTTGCGTAACAGATTTATAATATCAGCGAAAAGCTTCTCAATTTTAATTATAACGTAGCGTGGGGAGGGAGCCAACAGATACGTAATTGGAAAGGCCTTAATTTTGAAATGAGCAATTAACGCAAAATAGAAAGTCCATTACCGAGATATAACGAGTCTCCTTTTGGGTCATTTGTTTTTTTGTTATCGCTGTTTATTCATAATTCGAGTGCTTCATGGTTTTGCTCGTCTGTTACGTAGGCAATGTAGTTGCAAAAATATGTGTGCATACTGCTGGCAGCCCGTCGAATGATTAAATATTCGAAGCATGGGTATCAAACCCACATACATTAATTAAGTGGGGTTATGTGTTGTCGATCGTTTGCCTGTCATGCCACTTGGGCTCTTTTTACATTTGCCGGTGAAATTCTAATTTTTTTAAATTTTACCTCAAACTCAGACACAAATTATTGTACAGAGAATTTTCATTTATTTTTTACTGTATATGCTCACCTTGAAAGTATATAGCACTTTCTTCCCCCTTTTTCTCCAAGTGCGACTAACTTCTCTCACAGTACTCGTTGTTACGTTCTTCTCTTAACCCACAGTGTTGTTAGGCAGGCTTCTAAGGAACTTGGATTTTTAATTAAGTTTTATATTTCATTACAGCCTGACTGATTTTTTAGTGAATGCTAATATAATTTACGCTTTTATTAAATCTGTTAGACAGTTGTTGCAGTTTTTCAGCGACAAGTCGAAGTTTAGAATTTTCTGTATGAGCGTATTGTTATCCATTCTATGCCGGGTGTAACTAAATTCCCTTTACAGACTTTGAGAACAGATTTCTTCTATCGCTACGAGAAAAAGCATGTAGTAAACGTGGGCTATAAAATACATTCTTTAGGAACTATAACACCTGCTCATCATAGCTACTGTGGAACTCATCTCTACTGTTGAACAATTGCTCACTGCTGTTAAGTAGGGTATGCGTTTTAGAACCCATGCTTGCTGCGCATTTTATATTTGTTTTGACCCATACTGTTTCCACCTAAATATATAAAGCAAAGAGTATGCACTAGAAGAGGTTTGTTTTACAGTATCGAAGATGAGTAAGTGCTCATAAAACTTAATATATATACAATACAGCCTTTCTTTATTAGACATGTCCGTCCTCTTCTGGGATCGAAACAGTTACCAAATTTGGTAAAGGGAAGCTAGTTACATCCTGCATAGATGAGCGTAAAACTATAGTCGCTTCCTCTTTGTGGTACCGCTGATTTTTTTTCTGTAGATTGATAGATTTCCTGTGATTTCTTTTTCAGCCAAATCCATTTTCGTATTTTGGTTTTAAGACATTTCTGATATTTTTCCTTTCTTGTACTTCACTGATTTTTAACTCAGATTTTCCACCAATAAACGTAAAGAGCATGTGTTACATCGTAAATTTCTTTTCGTGACAAAATTTGGTTACTACTTCTGTTGCAGGTGAGTTTGTATGATCTTTGCAGTTTTCAGTGCTCTCTTTGTTAGCTTTACGATACTTGACATTGTATACTTCTAAGATTTTGTCGAATTTGATTTTTTAATCTTGGTCCAGTTCTTTTGACACAATACGTCTTTTCATATTAAAGTTAGAGCCAAGTTTTTATCGTTATTTCATCAAGTTTCTGTGCAGACTAAAATGATTCTGCTCTTTTGTCGGAGAGAACTGCATTGCCATTAAATAACGGTGGACAATGAAGGCAATTTTTGTTCTGGAAACTTCTACGAATTTGTACCTTTAATTTCATTTCATTTTCTGATCATTTGTATGGTCAGGCCAACCATGAGTGACAATAAACCAAGGTTACGTATTCGAAATAAATAACCAAGGCTCAGAGAAGGGCATGGATTATCGCCGTTGCTGCTCAAGTTAGTTCTGCAAAAAGTGATCAGAAAATGAAATTGAAGTGAGTTGGTTGTAAAATTTCGTTAAATAATATGGTAAACGGTATGATAAGAGAAGAAAGAAAGCAAACACTAATTTTCTTTTTCATAGTTACGTACGTTATACATGACATAAATTTGGCAATGTTTATAAAGCTGCTGTATATTGTCAACGATGGTTTCTTTAGGAATCGATTTAAGTATTATTGTTATCTGTCTCTGGATGTGCAATAAGTCTACAAAATATTCCTTCATTATTCCCTTCAGGAGGAAGGAACCTGCCCCCTCCTGGCTCCCCATGCTGTCACCCTCCCACCGCCTTCCCCTCTCCGTCCCCTCCTCCTCTCCTCACACACACACACACACACACACACACACACACACACACACACACACACACACACAGATTTCAGGCTACGTACTGAATGAATGTGGTGAATGTCACATAACAGTTAACCGACGCTTCAGGACGAAGTTGCACACACTAATGCAAAGGGCCGCGAAGTGGTTTTCGCATGGCCGTGCGACTATGTCGAATCCAGCCATTTCAAAACCCCCATGAACAAGTCAGTCCTGACGCCCGGAGTTTTAGGTAAAAGTTCCCGGTGGATCATACAGCTAACATGGCCGCCTATATTTCTCTATAAACTTAGAAAGCGCGGAGTTTCAGAGTAGCACTGGGAAGAATCTACGCTGTATCTTCTGTTGAGCGTGCTTCAGCGTATTTGGGTAGCACTTCGAATGCATTCCGAATTACATAAGAGACGAGGGGTATGAAAGGGAAGCAGTGGTTGGGAAGGGAGTGGGACAGGGTTGTAGCCTCTCCCTGATGTTATTCAATCTGTATATTGAGCAAGCAGTAAAGGAAACAAAACAAAAATTTGGAGTAGGTATTAAAATCCATGGACAAGAAATAAAAACCTTGAGGTTCGCCGATAACATTGTAATTCTGACAGAGACAGCAAAGGACTTGGAAGAGCAGTTGAACGGAATGGACAATGTCTTGAAAGGAGGATATACGATGAACATAAACAAAAGCAAAACGAGGATAATGGAATGTAGTCGAATTAAGTCGGGTGATGCTGAGTAAATTAGACTAGGAAATGAGACACTTAAAGTAGTAAAGGAGTTTTTCTATTTGGGGAGCAAAGTAACTGATGATGGTCGAAGTAGAGAGGATATAAAATGTAGACTGGCAATGGCAAGGAAAGCGTTTCTGAACAGGAGAAATTTGCTAACATCGAGTATAGATTTAAGTGCCAGGAAGTCGTTTCTGAAAGTATTTGTATGGAGTGTAGCCATGTATGGAGGTGAAACATGGACGATAAACAGTTTTGACAAGAAGAGAATAGCAGCTTTAGGAATGTGGTGATACAGAAGAATTCTGAAGATTAGATGGATAGGTCACATAACTAATGAGGAGGTATTGAACAGAATTGGGGAGAAGAGGAGTTTGTGGCACAACTTGAAGAGAAGAAGGGGCCGGTTGGTAGGACATGATCTGAGGCATCAAGGGATAACAGATTTAGCATTGGAGGGCAGCATGGCGGGTAAATGGTTGGTTCAAATGTCTCTGAACATTATGGGACTTAACTGCTGTGGTCATCAGTTCCCTAGAACTTAGAACTACTTAAATCTAACTAACATAAGGACATCACACACATCCATGCCCGAGGCAGGATTCGAGCCCGCGACCTTAGTGGAGGGTAAAATCGCAGAGAGAGACCAAGAGATGAACTGCGCATGCGTCCTGTTTAATGTGGCAGTCGGTATACTATTAGATTCACAGTCAAATGTAAGTATTCAGTAGTCGACTGACAGCTACAATGGAAGCTCTCTGGTCGATACCAATTACAAATTTACTCATTGTGTCGCAGTAAGCTACGAATACTTATTTTTCGATACAACTTGTCGGATAAATATTACTCTTGGCGATGCATTACTTTATGCCTCTCTTCTAGTCAACGAGCCAGTACGTAACATCGAGGTCTGCAAATGGAAGTGTAACTTACATGCGCACCAATTAAAGGTGCACCTGAGAAAGGTTCGAAAACAAGTTAATAGAACAATTGAGTATCTCAGAAAAGAGAATGGTTGGATTGTGTGTTGAACGTGTGTGTATTTACACTGTGTAACTGTCGCTGTTTGTTTATCTTTCGTCTTTCTTGTGCTTTGTGTGTGTTTTGATATTAGATAATCCAATTTGTATGTTTGTGTTTGTCTGTGTATTTTGTTAGTGTGCTGGTGTCATACTTCGTGAGAGCGGAATTTTTCTCCTTTTTTGTGAATGTTTCATTCGGAAATCAGCCATCTGGAGTACGGGGACCGAGCAGCACATCTTCAGGACACCACACATACACAAGCACCGTTGGAAATTGTAGCACCAAAGGATAATTTAAGTTCAAGAAACTTGTGAAGCAGATATTTTTCTAACATAAAAATATACTTTTAACTACAACATAACGCATTTATTACAGGCCACTGAAGAAGATTCATAAATAGAAGAAGCGAAACGAATATGAGAAAAAATGGAACTTACACTACGTCATCAAAAGTATGCTGACACCCCCAAAACATACGTTTTTCATATCATGTGCATTGTACTGCCACCAGCTGCCAGGTAATTCATATCAGCGACCTCAGTAGTCATTACACATCGTGAGAGGGCAGATGGGGTGCTCCGCGGAACTCACGGACTTCGAACGTGGTCAGGTGATTAGTTGTTCAAATGGTTCCAATGGCTCTGAGCACTATGGGAACTTTATAGCTGAGGTCATCAGTCCCCTACACTTAGAACTACTTAAAACTAACTAACCGAAGGACATCACACCCATCCATGCCCGAGGCTGGATTCGAACCTGCGACCGTAGCAACAGCACGGTTCCGAACTGAAGCGCACAGAGCAGTTCGGCCACTGCGGCCGGCTGATTGGTTGTCACATATGTCGTGACACTCCTAAACATCCCTAGGTCCACTGTTTACGATGCGATAGTGAAGTGGAAATGTGAAGGGACTCGTACATCACAAAAACGTACAGGCCGACATCGTCTGTCGACTGACAGGGACGGCAACAGTTGGAGGGTCGTAATATGTAATAGGCACGCATCTATCCAGACCACCACACAGGCATTCCAAACTGCATCCGGATCTACTGCAAGTACTATGACAGTTAGGCGCGAGGTGAGTAAACTTGGATTTCATGGTCGATCGGTTGTTCATATACCACACATCACGCCCGTAAATGGCAAACGTCGCCTCACTTGGTGTAAGAAGGGTAAACATTGGACCAGCGAACTGTGGAAAAACTTCGTGGGGAGTGACGAATCAAGGTACACAATGTGGCGATCCGATGTCAGGGTCTGGGTAAGGCGAATGCCAGGTGAACGTCATCTGCCAGCGTGAGTACTGCCAACAGTAAAATTCGGAGGCGGTGGTGTTATGGCGTGGTCGCGTTTCTCATGAAGGGGGCTTCCACCCCTTGTTGTTTTGCGTGGTACTATTGCAGCACAGGCCTACACTGATGATTCAAGCAGCTTCTTGCTTCCCATCGTTGAACAGCATTTCGAGGATGGGGACTGCATCTCTCAGCACCTGTTCATAATGCACGGCCTGAGGCGGTTTGGTTACACGACAATAATGGACTAGCCTGCACAGAGTCCTGACCTGAATCCCATTGAACATCTTTGGGCGCCGGCTTCGTGCCAGACATCACCGACCGACATCGATACCTCTCCTCAGCGCAGCACTCCGTGAATAATGGGCTGCCATTCGGCAAGAAACCGTTCAGCACCTATTTGAACATATACCTGCGAGAGTGAAAGCCGTTATCAAGGCTAAGGGTGGGCCTACACCATAATGAATTCCAGCATTACCGACGGAGTGCACCACGAACTTGTAAGTCATTTTCAGCCAGGTGCCCGGATACTTTTCTCCATGAATTTAGGAGCAGCTAGTGAAGACGGAAAATGGAAAGAATTGGAAGTATTTTCTACATCTTTATTCTTCATGTCCACATATCCGCAAAACTCTGCTGCTAGTGGGCACCGAATTGTTGCGTGGTATAACGTAACTATGATGGTGCGTGAGAAGCCGCGTGCTCTAATAGACTTTCGAATTCGAAGAATTTGTCCATACACGGAGCATCCTCTTCTTCACCATAACGATGCCAGTCCACACACTAGCGCTGCGACATCTGCAACAATCCGACGGTCGTCGATCATCCTCCATACAGTTCCGACTTGGCGCCATACGATTTTCAGCTGTTTCCAGAAACTTAAAGAACTCCTTCGAGGACTTCACTTCGATAGTAATGAAGCGGTGCAAGGAGAGGTGAGTTTGTGGCTCCGTCACCAGTCAAACATTCGACAGTGACGGAATCAACCAAGTGGTCTCCCGTTGGGAAACATGTGTTCCTCTTCAGGGTGACAATGTTACGAAATAAATACCTAGTCATGAAGAATAAAGGTGCTGAATGTTGATAACGTTTGTTGTACTAAAACGTTTTAAGGGTTTTCACACAAGAATTCGGAGGCAATACTTTTCAGCACTATTTTGTATATCCCTGTATGATTTCATTCATGACGTGGTGTATGGAACGTGATGTCTGCATGGACAAACGAATTATCGAATGAATGAATGAATTTACAAAGACGTAGGGCGAGTGTTGGCGGGAGAATGGAGGAACTGGGATGGTAGAGAGGACAGGAACCACATGTAGCTTGTGGGAGTAGTTGCATTTTAAACAGAATAGATCGCAGTTACATAGATGTTATCGCGGAATAGTTGGGGCGTTCGATGGACGGTTCCCGTCGCCATCTGAAACGTGTGAGGGACCGTATTCGCTATTCGTCGCTTCTGCGGGCACGCGAATTCAAATACTTGTGGCAGTTGCGGCGCCATTAAGTTCCGCGATGGGTCGCTAATGTTCCCGCGCTAACAGCCTTCGGATCCCAATGGTGCCATCCCGTCCGGAATTCGCTCCTCTGCACTTTGCACGCAAGTCGGTTGCCGCTGACGTCACGCGGCTTGTCTGCAGAGGACCGCGGAACGGCTCAGGCGGCAGTGTGGGGGCGTCTATTGGGAGCTATTGGAACGCTTCGTTGCCGCACCTCGGAGATCTGCTCGTGTAATTTGCAAACATGCTGTTTGCTAAATTTAAATACCAGCCGGTAAGGACTATCTACGAAACCTGTAGGTAACACTTTACTTTTTTCCTAATTTTAGCCGGCCGCAGTGGTCGTGCGGTTCTAGGCTTTCCAGTCCGGAGCCGCGCTGCTGGTACGGTCGCAGGTTCGAATCCTGCCTCGGGCATGGATGTGTGTGATGTCCTTAGGTTAGTTAGGTTTAAGTAGTTCTAAGTTCTAGGGGACTAATGACCACATCAGTTGAATCCCATTGTGCTCAGAGCCATTTTTGAATCATCCTACAATTTTTTATTACGACCTACATATTAGTTGCTTGTCAGATACGTTAGTTTATACAGTGAAGAGCCAAAGAAACTGGTACACTTGCCTAACATGGTGTAGGGCCCCCGCAAGCAGACAGAAGTGCTGAATAACGACGTGGCATGGACTCGACTAATGTCTGAAATAGTGCTGAAGGGAATTCACACCATGAATCCTGCATGGCTGTCCATAAATACGTTAAGAGTATGAGGGGGTGGATATCTCTTCTGAACAGCACGTTGCAAGCTTTCCAGATATGCTTAATAAAGTTCAAGTCGGGGGGGGGGGGGGGGGGGTTGGTAGCCAGCGGAAGTGTTTAAATTCAGAGGAGTGTTCATGGAGCCAGTCTGTAGTAATTCTGGACGTGTGCGGTGTTGCACTGTACTGCTGGTATTGCCCAAGTCCGTCAGAATGCACTGTTCGTTAACCAGCTGATTTTCAGAATAGGAAAGAGTGGACGCACTTGTTCAGACAGGGTGCTTACGTAAATGAACATGTCAGAGTCGTAACTAGACGTTTCAGAGGTCCCATATCACTCCAACCGCACACACCCAACTCCATTACAGAGCCTCCACTTGCTTGAACACTCCCCTGTTGACGTGCAGGGTCCATGGATTCATGAGATTGTCGCCGTACCTGTACATGTCCATCCGCTCTATACGACTTGAAACGAGACTCGTCCGACCAGGCAACACGTTTCCAGTCATCAACAGTGCAGTGTCGGTGTTGACGGGCTCAGGCCAGGGTTAAAGTTATGTGTCGTGCAGTCATCAAGGGTACAGGAGTGGGCCTTCGGCTCCGAAAGTCCATATCGATGATGTTTCGTTGAATAGTTCGCACGCTGACACTTGTTGATGGCCCAGCATTGAAAACTGCAGCAATTTGCGGTACGACTGCACTTCTGTCACGTTGAATTATTCTGTTCAGTCGTAGTTTACCCCGTTCTTGCAGGACCTTTTTCCGGCAACAGCGATTTCGGAGATTCGATGTTTCAAAAGATTACTGACATTCACGGTACACTTATGAAATGGTCGTAAGGCAAAATCCCGACTTTACTGCTACCTCGGAGATACTGTGTCCCATCGCCCTTGCGTCAACTACAACACCACGTTCAAACTTGATTAAGTCTTGATAAGCTGCCATTGTAGCAGCAGTAACCGATCTAACAACAGTGCCACACACTTGTTTTCTCATATAGGCGTTGTCGACCGCAGCGCCGTATTCTGCCTGTTTGCATAGCTCTGTATTTGAATTCGCATTCCTATACCTGTTTCTTTGGCACTTCAGTGTAATATTTTGTCTTCTTTACTCCTACTGTAACAGTTCTAGTTGTACAATACTCACTTCGTATTTTTCTTGCCATACATCAGTGTATGACTTGTTCTGCTATTAAAAAAAAAGTTTTTAATCTACCGTTCAACTGTGTTACAACTGGTCACATCCTATCTAAAATTATTGGAAACAAACCATAGAAACGTGTGTGCCTCCATACCTAAGGCATCAGTGTGTCTGACGGCCATGTGGATGACACGGATTGGATTCCCGATATTTACAGGGATTTATCCTTGTGGAAAGATCTGGAACGGGATATACTCAACCTTGTGAGACCATCTGACGAGCTCCTAGGTTCAGAAGTAGTGGTATCGAGGTCTACAAAGCAGACAGCTACTGGATCAGCGGTGAATCGATCACATGCCCGTACATACCGCTTCCGAATGAAGTCATATGGAAGAGGAGACGCGGCGGACTGTGTGCTTCGCCTTATCGTAACTCGGGAGTTAGTTTTCTTTTTTTTACTATTAAAACGAAAGCAGAGATCTTACTATTGGGTACTTAAGGTAATAATATAAGGTAATTTAGTGATAGTGGTGTCCATCGATAGCTACAATACTTCCGAACTTTTTAGGTAAAAAATAGATTCCGTGGTAAAAAAATGCTGGTCTTAATTGAGATGATGCAATCATGGTGCCAGATCTCTAGAAAGTATTCTTCAGAAATGCCATGCTACATGGACCGACACAAGTAGTTAACGAAATGGGCAATGTCAATAATGATTGTTTGCATTCTACATCTACATTCATATCTACATTCATACTCCGCAAGCCTCCCAACGGTGTGTGGCAGAGGGCACTTTACGTGCCACTGTCATTACCTCCCTTTCCTGTTCCAGTCGCGTATGGTTCACGGGAAGAACGACTGCCGGAAAGCCTTCGTGCGCGCTCGAATCTCTCTGATTTTACGTTCGTGATCTCCTCGGGAGTTATAAGTGGGGGGATGCAATATATACTATACATTATCGAGATACGCACGATCCAGTCAAGGAAAATGACATGATGAAGATTCAGGGCTCTGCCATTCAACGCTCATTCACTGCGCAAACTTCCACTGCTGATGGTCACGTGACCAGTTCAGTCGGGATCGCTGGCTGTGGAGGCCCATCGTTAGGAGTTTTCGGTGCACTGTGTGTCCAGACACAACTGCACCGTCGCCTACATTATAATCTGACGTTAGTTCTGCCACAGTTGGCCGCCGGTCCTGTTTTACCAATCTGCCCAACGTACAACGTTCGACATCAATAATAAGAGGTGACCGACCAAGCCACTATGTCCGGACGTGATTTCATCTTGGTTTCGCCACGTGTTTAAGTCACTCACCACAGCACTCCTGTAACACCCAAGTCGTGCCGAGCCTCCGGTCATAACGATCTGCCCTCGGTCAACTCAGACTGATCGCGCGCATTCCTCGTTCTACACACGGTCAAAACGCTCGCTGATAATACATGCAGCGTGCGTGTGTCTGACTAGCAGCCATTTCTGACCGTGTAGGCTGCTGTCACCTGGAAGGGTTTATGTGGATAGTAGGTCGGTGGTCATAATGTCCTGGCTGATAAGTGTATTGCAGTAAAGAGTGGTTCTGTCATACTTACCTGGGGGACTGCTGACGGTACCTTTGTCTGTGTTGAACACTCGCCGTCCAGTTCCACACACTGGGATCTATTCTTTAAGAAGCCTTTGAGCCACTCACATATCTGGCAACCTGTTCATTATGCTAGTACCTTCGTTAAAATTCGGCAGTGATGTGCCGTGTCAAATGCTTTCCGGAGCCCTGGAAATATGGAATCTGCCTATTGCCCTTGAACCATAGTCGTGTGTTACCAGTGATGCACTGCAGTACTACATATAGGTTTACTGATATGCAACTCGTGTATGGGTTCACTGGAATAGCGACATATCGTTACTATACTGTACTGTTCCAGCAGCAATGCGGCCACATCAAGGCTCACTGTTTCGTCCGAGAACTGTTGTGTTACTGTTGTACAATACATGTAGTGTGATGTACGGTTTGGTTATTATGTAAAGCAGGCCTCTCCATAGAAGGTATTTTCACAGAAGCAAAGTCCACTACTGTGATAAATCCAATAAAACATAATTATAATATTACTGCTCAACGAACAGCTGGGAACCGTAAGCCTCTTATACCAAAATACTCAGATCTCCCTGAACAACTATTGAAGATTTGTGAGTCGAGTTCTGATTCAACCTTTATATGAATACCTTTCTGAATCAATGAAAATTTTTAAAAATGGTTCAAATGGCTCTGAGCGCTATGGGACTTAAATTAAGAGGTCATCAGTCCCCTAGAACTTTGAACGACTTAAAGCTAACTAACCTAAGGACATCACACACATCCATGCCCGAGGATGGATTCGAACCTGCGACCGTAGTGGTCGCGCGGTTCCAGGCTGTAGCGCCTAGAACCACTGGGCCATACCGGCTGGCTGTGAAACATTTCAGATATAAAGAAAAAGCTTCCTAAGAGTGAGATTTGTATCCACTCTTTAATGAATTTCACATTTTTGAGAACTGCGTTTCTTGCTATTGCTGCTCTTTATATTTGTCGTCTCCACGACATCTATAATCAGTAACTTGGCTGCGCAAATAGTAAAACACAACGATACTTTTAGTGTTTCATTTAGTAATGTAATTTCCTCACATACCCCTGATAGAATTCGCCTACATGCCATCACCACTGTTTCACTTTTGTTGATATTGATCTTATAACACTAATTTGTTCACTGGATTTTCGAAGTCCTTGGCCGTTTCTGACAGAATTGTGATATCATCGAATAACCTCAAAGATTTTACCTCTTGTTCCGGAACATAGACTCTGTGTCCAGATTTCTCCTTAGGTTACTATTTTGTTTGCTCAATACGCAAAGTGAAAAATATGGGGGATAGGCTATAACTCTCATTCATTACCATCTATTTTAATAATTCGTGTGATTTATATGGAAGTTGTAGACAACATTTTCTCCCATTATTTCATCCCTGCTACCTTCAAAATTATATTTCATCCCTGCTACCTTCGAAATTTCAAAAGCTGTATTTAAGTTAGTATTCTCAAAAATTTTCTTTACGTTTACAAATGCTATAAATTTTATGGTTATCTGATCAGACATATTGTCTAAATATTTCTTTCTCAGTATGCACAAATAGTGAATTTTCCTAATTTTGACCCTCATTCTTCCGTATCTCTCTGTCGAATAATGACAGAGATATTTCATTCTCTTAGTTTCTTTACAGAATTTCGTTTCCGTTATTTGTCTACGTTTACAAATTCTGTGAATGTATTTATTTAACTTCCTTGACATTTACACCGTCTGAGGTATCGTCCAAAGAAGGAGTTCCAGTTGCAAATCTGGTACGGAACGGAACCACGGAAGTTAAGGATAGTCGCTCCCCGCCACAGCAACGAAAATGAGAGACGTAAGCGTAGCCGACACACCCACAGGGAGTTCATACACAGCTACTGCCGGGGGATTACTCACGTCGAAGTGCAGCCTCGGCTGAGTCAGTTCGATAATAATCGCCTACGACGACAGCTTCGTCTTAGCTCATGGGATCTGGCTGCGACCTTAGAAGACTCTTTTATTCATTGTGTGTAGCGAAGTATATATAGTCAGTCTATAGGGGAAGACACTATCATACAGAAGAGTATAAAGTAACAATAGTTATATAATTCAGCGTCCTAACAAGTATATATCATTTCTGTATAAACAGATTGTTTGCAAGTTAACTATTCTATCCTGCTCGAGATTTAACAAAGTGATACCATATTATGTGTGTGTTTTAGTATCCGCTCGACGTCCTCCAGAAGTAAATCTAGGTTTGGTACAAGACTATAGGCTTGGTATAACAATGTAGGCTTGGTACAACACTCTCCAATTTCAACAAGGTGGCCTCAAGTGTTCATTTTGCCCTTCACTACAGCCTCAGTTCCTTTACATATTCTCCATCGAACCTACTAGTCATTGACTATATTTCCGATTCATAAAGTTTTTGATTATGTCTTAACCTGCTGAGTTGTATCAGATTATACTCTTCATTCACTTCAAACTGGTCCTCCTCTTCGACCAAGCTGGAAGACTATTTTACACCATTATACAAACTCGAGTTTCTTCGGGGTGGTGTTGGGTTCAAGTGGGGAGGGATAGTGGTATGGAAATCTCCATCCGGAAATTCAGATTGAACTATTCAGTGGTACACTTAAATATATAAGACAATTTACAGCAGTTCACCCCCCCCCCCCCCCCCCCATGAACCATGGACCTTGCCGTTGGTGGGGAGGCTTGCGTGTCTGTGATACAGATAGCCGTACCGTAGGTGCAACCACAACGGAGGGGTATCTGTTAAGAGGTCAGACAAACGTGTGGATCCTGAAGAGGGGCAGCAGCCTTTTCAGTAGTTGCAGAGGCAACAGTGTGGATGATTGACTGATCTGGCCTTGTAACAATAACCAAATCGGCCTTGCTGTGCTGGTACTGCGAACGGCTGAAAACAAGGGGAAACTACGGCCGTAATTTTTCCCGAGGGCATGCAGCTTTACTGTATGATTAAATGATGATGGTGTCCTCTTGGCTAAAATATTCCGGAGGTAAAATAGTCCTCCATTCGGATCTCCGGGCGGGGACTACTCAAGAGGATGTCGTTATCAGGAGAAAGAAAACTGGTGTTCTACGGATCGGAGCGTGGAATGTCAGATCCCTTAATCGGGCAGGTAGGTTAGAAAGTTTAAAAAGGGAAATGGATAGGTTAAAGTTAGATATAGTGGGAATTAGTGAAGTTCGGTGGCAGGAGGAACAAGGCTTCTGGTCAGGTGACTACAGGGTTATAAACACAAAATCAAATAGGGGTAATGCAGGAGTAGGTTTAATAATGAGTAGGAAAACAGGAATGCCAGTAAGCTACTACAAACAGCATAGTGAACGCATAATTTTGGCCAACATAGATACGAAGCTACTACAGTAGTAATAGTTTATATGCCAACTAGCTCTGCAGATGACGAAGAAATTGAAGAAATTTATGATGAAGTAAAAGAAAATATTCAGATAGTGAAGCGAGGTGAAAATTTAATAGTCATGGCTGACTGGAATTGGAGTGTAGGAAAAGGGAGAGAAGGAAACGTAGTAGGTGGATATGGGCTAAGAAATGAAAGAGGAAGCCGCTTGGTAGATTTTTGCACAGAGCACGACTTAATCATAGCTAACACTTGGTTTAAGAATCATGAAAGAAGGTTGTATACATGGAAGTACCCTGGAGATACTAAAAGGTATCAGATAGATTATATAATGGTAAGACAGAGATTTAAGAACCAGGTTTTAAATTGTAAGACATTTCCAGGGGCAGACGTGGACTCTGACCACAATCTATTGGTTATGACCTGTAGATTAAAACTGAAGATACTGCAAAAAGGTGTGAATATAAGGAGATGGGACCTGGATAAACTGAAAGAACCAGAGGTTGTACAGAGTTTCAGGGAGAGCATAAGGGAGCAATTGACAGGAATAGGGGAAAGAAATACAGTAGAAGAAGAATGGGTAGCTTTGAGGGATGAAGTAGTGAAGGCAGCAGAGGATCAAGTAGGTAAAAAGACGAGGGCTAGTAGAAATCCATGGGTAACAAAAGAAATATTGAATTTAATTGATGAAAGGAGAAAATATAAAAATGCAATAACTGAAGCAGGCAAAAAGGAATACAAACGTCTCAAAAATGAGATCGACAGGAAGTGCAAAATTTCTAAGCAGGGATGGCTAGAGGAGAAATGTACTACTCACTAGGGGTACGATAGATAATGCCTACAGGAAAGTTAAAGAGACCATTGGGGACAAGAGAACCACTTGTATGAACATCAAGAACTCAGATGGAAACCCAGTTCTAAGCATAGAAGGGAAAGCAGAAAAGTGGAAGGAGTATATAGAGGGTCTATACAAGGGCGATGTACTTGAGGACAATATTATGGAAATGAAAGAGGATGTAGATGAAGATGAAATGTGAGATACGATACTGCGTTAAGAGTTTGACAGTTCTCTGAAAGACCTGAGTCGAAACAAGTCACATGGAGTAAACAACATTCCATGGGAACTACTGACAGCCTTTGGAGAGCAAGTCCTGACAAAACTCTACCATCTGGTGAGCAAGATGTATGAGACAGGCGAAATACCCTCAGACTTCAAGAAGAATATAATAATTCCAATCCCAAAGAAAGCAGATGCTGCCAGATGTGAAAATTACCGAACTATCAGTTTAATAAGCCACAGCTGCAAAATACTAACACGAATTCTTTACAGACCAATGGAAAGACTAGTAGAAGCTGACCTCGGGGATGATCAGTTTGGATTCCGTAGAAATACTGGAACACGTGAGGCAATACTGACCTTACCACTTATCTTAGAAGAAAGATTAAGGAAAGGCAAACCTACGTTTCTAGCATTTGTAGACTTAGAGAAAGCTTTTGACAATGTTGAATGGAATACTCTCTTTCAAATTTTAAAGGTGGCAGGGGTAAAATACAGGGAGCGAAAGGCTATTTACAATTTGTACAGAAACCAGATGGCAGTTATAAGAGTCGAGTTACATGAAAGGGAAGCACTGGTTGGGAAGGAAGTGAGACAGGGTTGTAGCCTCTCACCGATGTTATTCAATCTGCATATTGAGCAAGCAGTAAAGGAAACAAAAGAAAAATTCGGTGTAGGTATTAAAATCCATGGAGAAGAAATAAAAACTTTGAGGTTCGCCGATGACATTGTAATTCTGTCAGAGACAGCAAAGGACTTGGAAGAGCAGTTGAATGGAATGGACAGTGTCTTGAGGGGAGTATGTAAGATGAACATCAACAAAAGCAAAACGAGAATAATGGAATGTAGTCGAACTAAGTTGGGTGATGCTGAGGGAATTAGATTAGGAAATGAGACACTTAAAGTAGTAAAGGAGTTTTGCTATTTGGGGAGCAAAATAACTGATGATGGTCGAAGTAGAGAGGATATAAAATGTAGACTGGTAATGGCATGGAAGATGTTTCTGAAGAAGAGAAATTTGTTCACATCGAGTATAGATCTGAGTGTCAGGAAGTCTTTTCTGAAAGTATTTGTATGGAGTGTAGCCATGTATGGAAGTGAAACATGGACAATAAATAGTTTGGGCAAGAAGAGAATAGAAGCTTTCGAAATGTGGTGCTATAGAAGAATGCTGAAGATTAGATGGGTAGATCGCATAACTAATGAGGAAGTATTGAATAGGATTGGGGAGAAGAGAAGTTTGTGGCACAACTTGACCAGAAGAAGGGATCAGTTGGTAGGACATGTTCTGAGGCATCAAGGGATCACCAATTTAGTATTGGAGGGCAGCGTGGATGGTAAAAATCGTAGAGGGAGACCACGAGATGAGTACACCAAGCAAATTCAGAAGGATGTAGGTTGCAGTAGGTACTGGCAAATGAAGAAACTTGCACAGGATAGAGTAGCATGAAGAGCTGCATCAAACCAGTCTCAGAACTGAAGACCACATCAACAACAACAGTATTTCAATACTAATGTAAATTGTGCAGTTTCGTTTGACATACGTATTTTGTAAAAAAAGGAAAACAAAAGAACGCCACAGAAGGGGTGTTGAGGCTAATGAATGTTTCCGTCCTACCCACTGAACAAAATATTTTCATACCCCATTCATGTATGTGTTCTTTATTGAGAGGTTAAAGAAGTTTCCCCACACGTACTTCTTAGGGTAGTACAATGTGTTTTCCTATTCTTTGAGAGTTCTGTTAGATCTTCCTGTTCGCGGTATGCTTCGACACCTCTTTTATTACTGGCATCTTCCCTCTTTCCGACATCCGTTCTGAATATCCTTCTAGGCAGTTTCTGCTAGTTTAACTTTTAATTGGTTTACAAATTTAGATTTCCACCTGTTCCAGTACATTTTTGCACTTTAGTTTTTCTCCTCGGTGTCTTTTTATACCTAAGATACTCTCTTCTGTCTTAATTACTTTCTATCCTTCCTTATTTTCCAAAAATCTAAACTACGCCAGAACAAGCCATCAAGGCCCAACGGCGTCGACCCACCGCCATTTCATCCTCAACCCACAGGCGTCATTGGATGCCGATATTGAGAGGCATATGGTCAGGACACTGCTCTTCCGGTATTTCAGTTTACGAGTCCGGAGCAGCTACTTCTCAATCAAGTGACTCCTCAGTTTGCCTCACAAGGGCTGAGTGCACCCCGTTTGCCAACAGCTCTCGCCAGACCGGGTGGTCCCCCATCCACGTGCTAGCCCAGCCCGACAGTGCTTGCTTTCGGTGGTCTGTAGCTAATAACCGAACGAGATCGCTCAGTAGTAAAACATAAGTTTCGCATTCCGGAGCAAAGCGATTCAAAATCCCGTCCGCTTATGCTATTTAGGTTTTTTGAGATTTCCCTACACTGCTGTAGGCAAAGGCTGGGATGGTTCCTTTGAATGGGATACGGCCAATTTCCTTCCCTTCTTCTCAAATTCCAACTGGTTTCCCGTTTATAACGACCTTATCAATAGTACCTAAAGCCCTAATCTCCTTTCTCCTTTCACTTATACCGAACTGCTCTAAGCGCCTTCGATCTGGCGATGTTTGCAGTGCGCCTACCGAACTGCTACATTCAAACAGATCCTGCGATTGTAATGTTAGCGATTTCAGAGGGGAAACAGAGAAAGTTTTTCTTTCGTCTTTCAGCTTTACCATCACTTCTTTAATAATGGAAACGCTTCTGCTCTGTCTATTACACGCTGCAGACTTTACTGCACCAGCGCGGTCTTGGTTACTCGTTATCTAGTGCACTAGAAGTCTCGACGTTTCCCAAGCCACAACTTTTGATCAAAGAGTCTGCTGTCGGCTATATACCTGCCAAAGAAACTTTCAGAAAACTTGTGCCGGGCGCAGCTAGTGGCGCGGGGGAACTTTTGAGCCACAACATGTAAGTTTGACGCAGAGTAATGAGCTCAAGGAAACAAAACCTCAGGTGTTGGTGTTCTGAAGGAAAGAGCAAAAAATTAATAACGTTACATCAAGATTCAGACCCATCTATGTGGCTGATGTCGTAAAAGCACGCCATTGCGATAGTGCTTGAGTCCGAAGTAGACAAAGAGGATTCCTGACCAGGAAGGAGTTACCTGCAGTAGAGCCTTAGGTTTGAAACGCGTTATGTCCGGCTACAAGTCCACCGCATGCTTTTCATTGACTTTCCAATACACGGAAAAACAGCGTTAAACGCAATTGTTCTCAGCGTAGGTAGATGAGGGTAATACGTGGGCAAGCTCTATCCTTTTGTGTATTTTTTCAATTTTTATAACCCTACATAAAAATGCCGACACAAAGTTACACTGGTACTCGTGTGAAACTGCGTATGTGTTGCTATTTAAAAAAAAAGCGGCAAGTTGAATACGGGAAACCTTTTGTTTGAAAAATATTTTCTATTTAAGTACGTTTCTTTATATGTTCGTCTTCTGGGTAGTTGAAGGTTTCCTGATATAAGGTTTTGTGTTGAAATTACCACATAAAACCGTGCCGCCTGTAGTAGGCCATGTTTTGCCGATAACAGACATATCAAATATTATGTAATACACGGAATCAATGGTAGTTACTACTGACATTTTAATATGAATAATTTTCTTAGCACATGCTGCAGTTAAATGGGTGTTGGGTGATTCTTTTAATCGAAAGTAACAAAGTTTTGTATTAATTAATATTTGTGGCCAAAATTCATGTAGTTTAAGTCTGTTACGTGATTTACTTCTGGTTTTAAGTCTAAATTATACACTATGTGATCAAAAGTGGCTGAAAATGACTTACAAGTTCGTGGCGCCCTCCATCGGCAGTTCTGGAATTCAATGTGGTGTTTCCCACCCTTAGCATAGAAGACAGTTTCCAGTCTCGCAAGCATAAGTTCAGTCAGGTGCTGCAGGTTTCTTGAGGAATGGTAGCCCATTCTTCACGGAGTGCTGCACTAAGGAGAGGTATCGATGCCGGTCGGTCAGGTCTGGCACAAAGTCGGCGTTCCAAGACACCCCAAAGATGTTCTGTAGCCTTCAGGTCAGGAATCTGTGCAGGCCACTACATTACAATAATGTCACTGTCGTGTAACCACTCCGCCACAGGCCGTGCATTATGAGCAGGTACTAGATCGTGTTGATAAATGCTGTCGCCATCCTCAAATTGCTCTTCAACAGTGGGAAGCAAGCAGATGCTTAAACCATCAATGTAGGCCTTTTCTGTGATATCGCCATCAAAAACATGAACGGGAGCAAGCTCCTTCCATGAAAAACACGACCACACCATAACACCATCCCCTCCGAATTTTACTGTTGGCACTATTCAGGCTTGCAGATGACTTTCACCGGGCATTCGCCTTACCGACTCGCTGCCATCGGATGGCCACATCGTGTACCGTGATTCGTCACTCCACACAACGTTTTTCCATTGTTCAATCGTCCAATGTTTACGCTCCTTGCACCAAGCGAGGCGTCGTTTGGCATTTATCCGCGTGATGTGTGGCTTATGAGCAGCCGCTCGACCATGAAATCCAAGTTTTATCACCTTCCACCTAACTGTCACAGTATCTGCAGTAGCTCCAGATGATGTTTGGAATTCCTGTGTGATGGTCTGGATAGACGTCTGTCTAGTACAGATTACGACCCTCTTCAACTGTCGGCAGTCTCTGTCAGCCAACAGGTGAGGTCGGCCTGTACGGTTTTGTGCTGTACGTCTCCCTTCACGTTTCCTCTTTACTATCACATCGGAAACAATGGCCCTAGTAATGTTTAGGCCTGTGGAAATCTCGCGTACAGACGTGTGTCACAAGTGACACCCAATCACCTGACCACGTTCGAAGTCTGTGACATCAGCGGAGCGCCCCATTCTGCTCTCTCACGACGTCTAATGAATACTGAGGTCGCTGATATGGAGTACCTTGCAGTAGGTGGCAGCACAATGCACCTAATATGAAAAACGTGTGTTTTTGGGGATGTCCGGATACTTTTCATCACGTAGTATACATTTCAATTCGTAATAAGTGTGGACGTCACTGCAGGATTGTCAGTCGAAGAGCGGTATCTGAGGATTGTGGGTCGAAGTTTCAATGAGGCGATTGTAGCATTCTAATGAGTGAAAAACTCGATGAGGTTCTCCCACAGAGCTGAAAATGCGATGAAGAGTGAATGAATCACTAACAAGGAAACGAGTATTAGTGCTATTCATGCTCAATTAAATTTCAAGTAGATGGGCTTCTAAGGGGAAAAGATCCTGGGAAGGCTACAAAGTATGGGAGCAGCACTTAACAAGTTCGCATTTCCGTTTCCAAGGTCGAATTAATCTGACTTGTTACGTGAATTTAGAAGGGAGAACCCTCACCGATCTGCATAAAACAGTTTGGTGAAGCAAAAGCTAACTGTAGATCGGTAACAAAAGAGGTCAACAAGGAAAGAGAGTCTTTAGCAACATAGCTAAGTAAATACAGAATTAGTTGTGACCTAAACATAATGGGAGTAGCGACTGCGCACGTGATCTATAAATAGCAAACTACACCGAATATTTTTCCAACTGAAACCTTGTAAGATTTCACCTATCTTCGTAAGTCATTTCAAATTAAATTAAAAAAAGAACAAAAACCAACAAGGGCAACACACTTAGCAACTAAATGTATACCAATTACAGCTAAGGACAGATCAACTGCAGTATCGTGACAACAAACGGCTATATGTAACTATTTTACCGGATCACACGGTTTAAATGCTATGTTCTAAAAAGTTATTCAGTTAAGCCGCTGTTCATACGTTGTTGGTTTGCAGATGATATTCTGTTGTCTTCGACATCGCCCTTCAGGCTCATTCGGTGCGATCCGCCACGAATTTATCTCCTGTGCCCGCATTTTCATCTGGGAGTAGCATATGTAAGCGATGTCCTCAATTGTTTGCTGGATGTATTCCAATTTCTGCCCTTCCTCTACAGTTTCTACCCTCTCCAGCTCCCTCTAGTGCCACGGAAGTTACTTATTCCCTGATGTCGTAACACATGTCCTCCCATCCTGTCTATTCTTCTTACCAATGTTCTCCATGTACTGCTTTCCTCGCCGATTCCCCGGAAAAATTCCTCATTGTTTACCCTATCAATGCACTTCATTTTCAACATTCATCTGTTTCACCACTTCCCAAATGCTTCAGTTTCCTTTCGTTAGGTCTTTCCCACGTATCACTACGATACCATACTGTAGTCCAAACGCACTTTCTCAGAAATTTCTTCCTCAAATTAAGGCCTGTGTGTGATACCAGTAGACTTCCAGAAGGCACGCTCATTGTCTTTTCCAACTTTGGCAGCCTAGTGCATCAGCAATTTATTTCTAGGGTACAGACCGTCACTAGCCAACTCCACTGCCATCGTAACAAGGCGTCCGAGAGAGAACAGAACGAAACCAACCAGATGTGCGGCGCGCTAAAAACGGGATGCTCCACGATGACAATGGACCGTGATACTGCACTCTGTACACGCGTGAATCCCCCACCAGAAACTAGATTATCAGACTTCCGCAGCCGCCCTACTCGCCAGATTTGGCTCCCGCGGACTTCCCCCATCTTCCATACCTTAACGTAGGAGGCAAAGACAGCCGTTTCGCCATCAGTGCAGAGATCCAGCGCGATTCGCAGAAGACACTTAACATACTTCGAAAAGAAGATTTCCAGGGCACATTTCAGCAGTGACTGAAACCCTGGGAGCATTGTATTGGTGAGCGAGGTGATTATTCTGAAACTCGTGTAAACGTAAATAAGTAATTGCTGTATTTTCTTATAAACTGAGATATCAATTTATAAGAAATAATCACACCTCCTAGCACTAGTAGACAATTGAATAATGTGACTGATCTTGGCTTACGCAATATGACGATATCATTTCCTACAATCTATTTACATATATCAGACTACGTTCCGAAGTTAAGTCTTAATGGCTGCGGTTAGCAGTCATATTAAGTTCTTTGAAAGGCATCACAGTCTCCTATGACTGATGAAAGTATATCCACTATTTCACTTTCACAGAAGTGGTCATCTTCAGGAGACTACAACAAAAATTAGTACTTTAGCGCTTGTCTCATTTTTCACGTCAGCTAACACGTAATAGAGCAGTCAGTTAGTTATCACGTTGAAGAAATTACGTTACGTCACAATTTTTTTGTTTGCAGCTACCTATCGTCAGTTCTGGTACAAATTCAAGTCACAACACCAAAGTACCTTAGCACTCCAGTAGAGGAGGCAACATAAAATTGCGGGGTCTGTGGTTCAAAAATGCATACTTTAAGAGATATTTCTGGTAGACAGTTTTGCTTCAGATGATTATTTCTGCCTCATTCCTGAATACTGAATATTCCTCTTGATATACCCTGCAGAGTTAAAGTGCAACATAGTGAAGTTTCTGCGTTTGAAGAGGAATAACGATACAGCACTTCTTGAGAAGTTGATCGCAATATCAGTAACGATACGCGAGTACAAGTAGTGTTCAGATGGAAAGATACAAAATGTCATAACATCGACACTGGTTGAAATTTGCAAATGCCGCTCTGCGGTAGCATGGTGAGACATCTAGGGATCCGATGTTAACGTTCGCCCCCCCCCCCCCCCTCCTAAAAACTTCAGACCTATTCCCCCACCAGGACAAGATGATGCTCACCGTCGTTTACAACGACTAAGATCTAATATTCATCCAGTTCATCGAGCACAGAAAAACCATTAACAATATCGTTAACTGCGAGACTCTCTGTAGCCTACGCAGGTCTGTCAAGACAAAACGGTCTAGACTGCTCACGGAGGGAGCGATTCTGCTCCACACGTCTCCAAGGTCACACACAGTGTAATGGCCAAGTTCAAGTGAGAGCATCTACATTTACATACGTACTGCGCAATCCACCATACGGTGCGTGGCGGAGGGTACCTATTACCACAACTAGCATCTTCTCTCCCTGTTCCACTCCCAAACAGAACGAGGGAAAAATGACTGCCTATATGTCTGTGTACGAACACTAATCTCTTTTATCTTATCTTTGTGGTCTTTCCGCGAAATATAAGTTGGCGGCAGTAAAACTGTACTGCAGTCAGCCTCAAATGCTGGAACTGTAAATTTCCTCAGAAGCGATTCACGAAAGGAACGCCTCCTTTCCTCTAGAGACTCCCACCCGAGTTCCTGAATCATTTCCGTAACACTCGCATGATTATCAAACCTACCAGTAACAAATCTAGCAGCCCGCCTCTGAATTGCTTCTATGTCCTCCCTAAATCCGACCTGATAGGGATCCCTAACGCTCGAGCAGTATTCAAGAATAGGTCGTACTAGTGTTTTATAAGCGGCCTCCTTTACAGATGAACCACATCTTCCCAAAATTCTACCAATGAACCGAAGACGACTATCCGCCTTCACCACAACTGTCATTACATGGTTGTCCCACTTCATATCGCTCTGGAATGTTACGCCGAAATATTTAATCGACGTGACTGTGTCAAGTGCTACGCTACTAATGAAGTATTCAATCGTTACAGGATTCTTTTTCTATTCATCTGCAGCTTGAGAATTCGCTCTATAGCCCAATCAGGTCATCCTGTCCTCAACAATAATATCTCCAAGGGAAGCGCTTCAGCTCAGACGGTGAATTTCTGGACACAGTGGAGAAGTGGCTACTGTCCGAGCCACAGCCATTCTCGGAACAAGCGCAATTGTGTTCAGGCCTCTACTGACTACTTTTGAGTAAAGAATCCAATTACAATGTTTCTAGAACATTTTCATCTTGAACGCCCCTCAGTTCATCGTATGACAACGTTCAGGGTATCCATACCCTTCCATTATGGTCAAACGTTTCTGATTTACGAACAACGATGTGGCAAGCCATGTCTATGTGATGAACCATTAATCACCAGGTGAGTGAAAACTCTAGTGTTCCATGACCAGCCTATAAAGGCGAGAAAGGGATTCACAAATAAACTACATATATTTGTTACAACGTCACGACACTTTCAACATAAGAAAGGTCCCCAATTGCTGGGTTCTCTAAATGCTCACAATTACAGAAGCCCTCCGGAGTTAGGTATCTGAGAAACCAATCCAGACGGGTTCTTCAGCCACCTTACCACCTTGGACATGTGCTGTTTCTGAGGCCAAGACAAGGGAACAAAGCAAAGCAGTGGAGACGTGATGATTCACCACCGCCGTCAGTGTCGAAGACCCACATATCACAGGGAAGGGTGATGCTTAGTTTTTCTGAGAAACACCATAGCGTATCCGTAGCAGTTTATAGTAAAGCGCATGTAGACACAGAAACATGCACTGGTGCACAAGGATGAAAATAACGTTCGCATGTTGTGGCACTGCCAAGTAACACTGCGCGATTTAACGTGGACTTAGAAACAGTTTGTACAGTATAACTCAGAAGGGAACTAAAAGAAATACGCAATGAGACGAAGAGTAATGAAACTTTTATTCAATGACAATAACAGCGTTGAAAACAGAGAGATTGATTTTGGTCCCGTGGACATTAGAAACGGTGAAATATCATTTTTAATAGGACGTGTGATCTCCACGGGCTGCAGCATTTGCTCTGCAGCGTGCTCACCACAAGCTTGCCAGGGAGTTCTTGTGGTAGGCCGTATCATTCCGCCACCATTGCGGCAGGCAGCTGGTGCGTGGTCGTTGGTGAATGTGGACATTGTTCACTAAGTCTCCGCAACGCATCCCACACGTGAACGGGCACGCCAATCAGTTCGCCGATTATCCTGTCATTCCAAGACCTCCTCCCCTTGCGTTGACCGATGCGGTCACGCATTGGCGTCCATAAAAATGAAGTGAGGGTGAAAGTATCCTTGGAAAGACGCACATGGGGATCCGTTGACAGGTGAGTGTACCGTGTTAAAGGATTTGGATGTCAATAGGGCCAAGAGAGATTATTCTTTTCAACACCTCAACAAGTGGGCCATCGAATCGATCATGTTCGACATTGTTCATAGGTGCCTCACGTGTTCACACATCTCCCCTTATAAGGTATGCGCAGAAGACTTAATCTGTTCTTCTCTGAGTAGAATACCCACCTCTCTTCTGTTGGTCTAGTACCTACACCCTTGACACCATTGCCAACTGTACCTCTGATGTGAGCGTGTCAGGGGAACACAGCGTCCTGGTCGTCGGGCAAAGAGACCACCCCGACGCGGTTGCCGTGGCACGGTGGAGCGTGAGACATCCTTGTAGTCCTGATAATTAGGCTGTTTTTCCACCCGCTTTTTGACGTGGGACACTTCTTGCAAGTTACACAATGTAGCGGTCATCTGCTGCTGAAGTTGACCGTTGAATTCTACTGTATTGAACCGGGGACCTAGAAATGACGGAGTGGTTTCGTCCCGCCGTAGCCCTCAGTGGTTCACAACCCCACAACAGGCCACAGCAGTCCACTCACCCCACCTCCGCCCCACACCGAACCCAGTGTTATTGTGTGGTTCAGCCCCAGTGGACCCCCTCACCTCGGGAACATCTCATACCAGGCGGGTGTAACCCCAAATGTTTGCGTGGTACAGTAAATGTGGTGTAAGTTTACATGGAGAAAGTGTTTGCACAGCAATCACCAACAAAGTGTAACTGAGGCGGAATAAGGGAACCAGCTCGCATTCGCCGTGGCAGATGGAAAACCACCTTAAAAACCATCCACTGGCTGGCCGGCGCACCGGACCTCGACACCAATTCGCCGGTCGGATTCGTGCTAGGGACCAGCACGCCTTTAGGCTCGGAAAGCAGCGCGTTAGACTGCACGGCTAGACAGGCGGGCTGCGAATAGAAGTAGCAGCACAGAGCAATTTTTCACGCATATCGTTGTTAAAGAAGTATCTCCTCAACAATGAAAGGTAAATGGTTTTTATTCCAATAGAGATTGTTGCCTGTCAGTAGGGAAAAGGTATATAAGGTTTGGTTGATTCCAGTACAGTGATTCAGGAGGAGGTGTGAAACAGACATAGGAACACACACGCATAAACACGCACACGCATGAACACATTCACACACATACACACACATACTTACACAGACACACATGCACAAACACACAGACACACATCCATTTTTATAATATGTATGGAAGATGTTCAGGGAGCTGCCTGTCTTTTCACTTAGCTTGGATCATCAGAAAGTACCTGAATTTTGAAATACGTCTCTAACAGTGCCGTTTCCCTGTTCATAACTATAGCATCTGCGAAAAGACACACCGTTATCGTCTGTACAGTGTGATTTTTTTATCGAAAAACTGTGTACCACTTTCCACGCAAATCCATATTTACGGTGCTGCCGCTACTTTCCCGTACAATCGGGATGGATATAAAAAATACCAGTTCTTACATACACTGATGGGCCTACACTTTATCAGGACCTGTTTAATAACTTGTTTGACCGTCTATGGAACGAAATACATCACTGATTCTGCTTATCAGGTCAAAATGGTTCAAATGGCTCTGAGCACTGTGGGACTTAACTTCTGAGGTCATCAGTCCCCTAGAACGTAGAACTACTTAAACCTAACTAACCTAAGGGCAGTACACACATCCATTTCCGAGGCAGGATTCGAACTTGCGACCGTAGCGGTCGAGTGGTTCCAGACTGTAGCGCCTAGAACTCGTCAGCCATCCCGGCCGGCTGCGTATCAGGGATCCGACAGATTGTTGATAGGTTTCTGGAAGTATGTGACATTAGTTGTCTACGTACAGGTCGTATAATTCGCACAAATAACGGACCAATGAATTGCGTACGTGTGAAGGCGCCTGATAGGAACCTAGGGGCGTTCCATGGGAGTTGCATCAGGCGTATTTGATCGCCAAGACATAAACACGAGTTCACTATAATGCTCCGGAAACCACAGTAGTACGGTTCTGGTTCCGAGACGCGGACAATGATTCTGCTGAAGGATGAGTTGTGAGGCACGAGCAGGTGGTTCATAGTTGCTAGCATGTCTTCAATTTCTACCACAGATCCCATGCACGTGCAGGAAAATGTGTTCCATAGCACAACACTGCTCCCATGTTTCTGTGTCCGTGGCGTGCTGTACGTTTTGTGCCGCCTTTCACCTCGAAGACGTCGTTTGTGAAGACCTAGTGTAACAAAAAAGTTTTTCACCCGAAGAGCCAATACGTTTCCATTGACCGGCGGTCGAACCACGATTGTCAGTTGCCCACTGCAATCGTAGTTGACGATGTCGTTGAGTCAACCTGTAAACACGTAGGGTGGTCTGTTGCGGAGCTCCATGTTCAATAATGTGCAACGAACGGTGTGCCCCGAAACACTTGTGCATTTATCAGCAGTGTGCTATTCCGGCAGAGATGCCACAGTTCACCATCTGTCCCACTTTAGAGAGCAGACAAGCCCCTGAACCCCGCGTCCTGTGTCGAGGTGTGGGCATCCAACTATATACCCCCTAGTGGTGGTTTTACTGTCCTTTTCCCTTTTTCCGTAGATACGACAGTAGCACGTGAATATTCGACCAGCTTCGCCGTTTTCGAGGTACTCAAATGGTTCAAATGGCTCTGAGCACTATGGGACTCAACTGCTGTGGTCATCAGTCCCCTAGAACTTAGAACTACTTAAACCTAACTAACCTAAGTACATCACACACATCCATGCACGAGGCAGGATTCGTACCTGAGACCGTAGCGGGTCGCACGGTTCCGGACTGCGCGCCGAGGTACTCGTTCACAGGCTCTGCGTGATAATAATCTGCCCTATGCCATGGTCACTTTTCTCAATAGATTTTCCCATTTTCATCCCTTATCTTTGCTAGGGGGATCCCACATCCGTGTCTGATCCACCTAAATATATTTGTAACAGCATTTGGTGTTCACAACGCCACCAGGTGTCATCCAATGTCGAGGTGGATTTTTTTCTGTATAACGATTATATTACGAATATTACATGAATCTGCTTCATATAAACTGAGCAAGTTTTCACTTGGGAAACACCACACTCCTTTTCCGGGCTCTTCTAGTATCGTTACGTCCTTACACTTTGCAGTCTGTTCCAACCAGAGTGTAGAAATCATGGAGTTAGCATTCAGATGCGCACAACATAATTTTTATCGCCAACGTACACTGGCTCAAAAACTAAAAGGCTTTGTAGTACTTACGCATGAATGGTGACAATTGATCCATTCGATTTGCATCTGTTGCAGCAGCTGTTGCCCACAGTTGTTGTTACTAACAAACAAATGTATGAAAGGCAGCGAAAATGTGATGACATTAACACTGTGATGCAATTGTCCACTGTAGTGGACAGCTTTTAATGTCGCCTCTTCGGCGTTTTCAGTGAGTCCTGAGATTGCAAACGCATGCAGTACTCCAGTGGACACTTCCTACTGCTGATGTGTCGTGTGTGCATTTTCAGCGTCAGGACTGACTGAAATGCCAAAGATGCTGCAGTGAACATGTGCACCACAGGGTTAAGGCCATTATACTGTAACATGTGTATGCATATGAGACAGTGAATGCGGTCATCAATGCCCTGAACTCGTGGTCGTGCGATAGCGTTGTCGCTTCCTACGCCCGGGTTCCCGGGTTCAGTTCTCGGCGGGGTCAGGGATTTTCTCTGCCTCGTGATGGCTGGGTGTTGTGTGATGTCATTAGGTTATTTAGGTTTAAGTAGTTCCAAGTTCTAGGGGACTGGTGACCGTACATGTTAGGTCCCATAGTGCTCATAGCCATTCGAACCACCAATGCCCTGAAACATTCTCCTTTATTGGAATTCTGACAGTAAGTGAGAAAAAGCAATCTGATCAACTTTGTTTTATACTTCATAGCGACAAGGAACTTCCTCATCGCGCAGTAGTGTAATTAAAGCGCAATTTAGCGTAAAATAAAACAAAAAGACAGAAACCAGTATCCTTACAACAGATCTGATTTTGCTAATCGATATCTGTGTCTCCGAATTACACCTTTTCGTTGTAATTTGTTGCAATGCACAGGTGTCTGCTCTCTGTATACAAAACACCTAAAACTCTGAAATATTTGACGTAGAGTGAGAGCTAAATGTCAAAGTCTCCGTCACTGCAACAATGTGCCTTGAAGTTCCAATGCAGCACGAACTTACCTGGTCAGCTTAAAACCTCATTTCAAAATAAAATAGTCAGTTTATTATTTCACTGCTTGAAATACAATGAAATTGAAACGATGTTAATTGTACAACATAGTAACTGAATACACGAATAGATTTAAACGAAGTTCAGAAGAGTGAAAAACAATTTCTTAAGAATTTCAAATTATATAAGTAACTAATATATGAAATGTTTCCCATGCTAGTGCTCTTTAGTGGACCGCGTGACTTTCCGTACAAACTGGCTACTGATTCTGTGAACTGGAACAGAGAACAAATATTGCCCGTGTTGAATACGACTGCAAAGTATATACTCGCGCTGATACATATGATGTACCACAAAACACAACTTCGCAAATGCAGCGCAAGCCAGTAGCCATATCACAGTAAGCCAGAACGATGTCCCTCAACGTGCGCATTTATCACAAGACAGAGCGTATATGCTAAACAGACACCACGCCCTTTCAGCACTAGGCGGAAGAACGAAGTGTATCGCTTCGTGCAGTGGTGATGCGGCCCTCCGTAACCGACTCTGCCCGCCGAACATTTCTATTGGCAGGCTCACCACAGACTTCAGGCGACTTGAATAAGACATGCTTTGCACTTCCCATCCTGAGATAAGCTACTCTAACCGACAGATAATAAGGTTCCATCAGACACGACAGAAGCTTATCGATGAGTACACGTGAATGCATGGCGTGAAAGGTGTCCAACAGCAGACAACTTTCAAAGCCTTAGCTGTCGCTCGAAATGTGAACAGCCATGCATTACCGAAAGCAGCGCCACGGTTATCGTTTGATGTTGGCAACGTGTGCTCACTCCGTAGGAATTATACACAATGGTTCGGACCATATATTGTTTCGGATGTCTTTCCTGTACAGGGTGTTACAAAAAGGTACGGCCAAACTTTCAGGAAACATTCCTCACACACAAAGAAAGAAAAATATGTTATGTGGAGATGTGTCCGGAAACGCTTACTTTCCATGTTAGAGCTCATTTTATTACTTCTCTTCAAATCACATTAATCATGGAATGGAAACACACAGCAACAGAACGTACCAGCGTGACTTCACTTTGTTACAGGAAATGTTCAAAATGTCCTCAGTTAGCGAGGATACATGCATCCACCCTCCGTCGCATGGGATCCCTGATGCGCTGATGCAGCCCTGGAGAATGGCGTATTGTATCACAGCCGTTCACAGTACGAGCACGAAGATTCTCTATATTTGGTACCGTGGTTGCATAGACAAGAGCTTTCAAATGCCCCCATAAATTAAAGTCAAGAGGGTTGTGGTCAGGAGAGCGTGGAGGCCATGGAATTGGTCTGCCTCTACCAATCCATCGGTCACCGAATCTGTTGTTGAGAAGCGTACGAACACTTCGACTGAAATGTGCAGGAGCTCCATCGTGCATGAACCAGTTGTTGTGTAGTACTTGTAAAGGCACATGTTGTAGGAGCACAGGTAGAGAATCCCGTATGAAATCATGGCGGTGAATCGAGGAAGTACAGTACATACTGACGAAACTAAAATGAGCTCTGACATGGAAATTAAGCGTTTCCGGACACATGTCCATATAGCATCTTTTCTTTATTCGTATGTGAGGAATACTTCGTGAAAGTTTGGCCGTACCTTTTCGTAACACCCTGTATACAAGACATTTTGACGTTTATTGCTGACTACAGCGTTCCCCACGTTAAACTTGGCTCACCACATCCATATCTACATCAACGTCATTACTGTGCAGTTCACAAAATTCGCAACCATGTGCCTGGCAGAGGGTTCATCGAAGCACCCTCAAGCTATTTCTGTACCATTCTACTGCTGCGCATGTGAAAAACGAAGACTTAAATCTTTCCGTGTGAGCTATGATTTCTTATATTTTACTGTGCTTATTATTTCTCCCTATGTAGGTGGACTCCACATTCGGAGGAGAAAGTGAGACATTGAAGTGTCATCGGAAGATCCTCACGTATCACATCCATGGTACTTTCTCCCCTATTTCGCAATATTAAAAACAAGATGCCCTTCCTTTAACTTTTAAGATGTCTTTCGTCAATCCTATCTAACATTATGCGGATTGCCTCTCGCGTAGCAATACTATAGAATACGAAGGACAAACGCAGTGTAGGGAGTCTCCTTAGTAGCCCCACTGTATTTTCTAAGTTCTCTGGCAATAAATCACAGTCTTTGCTTCGCTTCACCCACAACATTATCAACGTGATATTCGTAACTATAATCCCTACGTATTTACTTAAATTCATAGCCGTTAAATTTGTGTGATTTATCGTGTAAAATCAATTTAGGGGGTTCCTTATAGAACTCACGTAGATGGCTCCACTCTTTTCCGTATCTGCAGTCAACTGCCGCTTTTCACGAAATACAGATTTCTTTTCTAAATCACTTTGCAATTGGTTTTGATCATATAATGACTCTACAAGATGGTAAATGACATGATAATCTGCAGACAATCTAAGAGGGCTTCTCATATTGTCTCTTAAACTGTTTTTGTAGATCAGGAACAGCAAAGGGCCTATAACATTTTTGCGTGGAACCCCACGTATTACTTCTGTTTTAGACGGTAAACACAGAAATATGACATTTCTGACAGGGAATTGAGAACCAATAGCACAACTGAGACGACAGTCCGTAGGCATGCAAGTTGATTATTAGTTACTCGTGAGGAAAAGTGAGAAAGGCCGTCTGGAAATGTAAATATATGGAGACAGTTTAGCATCCCCTGTCGAAAGCATTCATTACTTCGTGAGAATAAAGATATAGTTATGCTTCACATCAACGATATATACTGAGTCCATGTTGGCTATTTGTCAATAAATCGTTTTCTTCCTTGTACGTCGTAATTTTCGAACACACTATGTATTCCAATATCTTATACCAAAGCGACGTCGGTGACATGGGTTTGTATTTCAGCAAATTACACCTATTCCCTTGCTTGGGTGCCCAGTTGAGCAGTGCAATTTTCCAGTCTTTAGGTACGGATCTTCCTAGGAGAGAGCAGTTGTATCTGATTCCGAAGTCTGGAGCTATTGTTCACAATAGTTTGAAACGATCCTAAATACATACATAAAAAAAAAGTTTTGTATCACACTGGTAGCGAGAGTTCCGGAACCTATACAGAACATAGAAACTGAGGTCAACATAAACATCATTTCCGGATTTCTTATTTCTCATGAAACCAACACGCAGCGAGACCTTCAGGGTTGGTGGTCCAGATTTCTGTACACACCGGTACCTCTAACACCCAGTAGGACGTCCTCTTGATTTTATGCATGCCTGTATTCGTCATGGCATACCATCCACAAGTTCATCACGGCACTGTTGGTCTAGATTGTCACACTCCTCAATGGCGATTCGGCGTAGATCCCTCAGAGTGGTTGGTGAGTCACGTCATCCACAAACAGCCCTTTTCAATCTATCCCAGACATGTTCGATAAGTTTCATGTCTGGAGAATATGCTGGCCATTCTACTCGAGCGACATCGTTATCCTGAAGGAAGTCATTCACAAGATGTGCACGATGGGAACGTGAATTGTGGTCAATGAAGATAAATGCCTCGCCAATATGCTGCCGATATAGGTGCACTATCGGTCGGACGATGGCATTATCGTACAGCCGTTACGGCGCCTTCTATGACCACAGCGGCGTACCTTGGCCCCACATAATGCCACCCGGAAACAGCAGGGACCTCCACCTTGCTCCACTGGCTGGACTGTGTCAGGTTGAAAGCATATGCGACACTCAGCGGTGACGAGAACAGGATGCCAGTTACTTATTTTCTGAAAGCGGCTATCAAGACGAATCCAATGACGTGTAACAGTAAGCTCATTGAATGTCAACGAAGGTCACAAAGCTCACATGAGATGCCATTTACGAAAGGTGTTCGAAATGACCATTGGTATCAAAGCAGTACTGTAATCTTCTTATCATGAATTGAGTTGTATTTCTTATCACATTGCACTTAGCGAAGCACATGCTCTGACAATTCTCTCACGCATATCTTGAGGTGTAGTTGGAAGGTCTTTATAAGCAAATGTCTTTTACGAATCACCGCAAGAAAAATCCAAAGGCGAAAGAACCGGCTACGACATATCTCTTCCGTGTCAAATGTAATGATTTGGGAATTGTCTCTGCAACTCATTTCTAGCCGTCAGCGAAAAATGTGCTGACACCCATCGTGTTTATACCACTTTCTGTTCTTTGTTTCTACAGGTATTTCTTCCAGTAACAGACCTAATGTTTCTTGCAGGATTGTGATGTACTTCCTACCATTAAGATTTCCTTCGATGAAATAGGGGCCTACAATTCTGTCCTCCAGCATCGAACACCATACGTTCTCCGACGATGGTTTTTGGTGAGCAACTTGCCGCAGCCAACATGGATTTTCAGTTGCCAATAATGCATGTTACGCAAATTAAAATTTCTACGGTTCTCGAATGTAGCCTCGTCAGTAAATAAAATCAAATTAATAAATACGTCATCCCTCTGAATCTGAAGTTGAGGCCATCGGCAGAATTCAGTGCGACGCGTACAATCCGCACGTTAATTCTTGGTAGAGACTGATATGGTAAGGATGATATTTACGGCGATGCAGAACACGAACAACACTACCCTGGCTCATGCTAGATTCCCTTGCGATTTGACGCTAACTAACGCAAAGATCTTGAACCACAGTGGCAAGATTACCAATTTTCGTTTCCTCGTTAGTAACTTTCCTTTGCAGGATATGTTTCCGATGTGTTAAAGATCCAGTTGTACTCAATTTATTACTCACTTACTTAAGTGTAAGACGTGTATTGTGAGTACGTTGAGGATACCTTTCAGCGTATGAGTCTCTACCTCTCACTGAATTTCGTTGGCATTCTTCGTCAATGAGAAGCATATCGACTTGTTCTTCAGAGGAATACATCATTCACATTCGCTTGATTCGACGATACTAGTCTTACCGTTCCTATGAGTTTTGTATTGCTTTACCGTCGAATGGTGTTTACGTATCAATGGCACGTTAGATGGATACGCTGTATTCGGTGAACATTTACTATTTGCACGATATACGAGAGGGAATTGTCAGAGCATGTGCTTCAATAAGTGCCGAAGTGATAAGGAATACCACTCAATCCATGATAAGAAGATTGCAGCACTGCATTGATACCTATGGTCATCACATCCTCTGTAAATGAACATTCATGCCACCTTTTTGACCTTCGTTGACCTTCAAAGACCTTACTGTTACAGAAAATTGGATTCGTCTCTGTAGCCGCTATCAGAAAATAAGCAGAAAACTATAGCAACCCACTTAAAAAAACAAAGTTGGCCATATCTCTGACGCGACCCCGACGAGCAACAAACAGGCAACGTCATATTATGGCCCCCGTTGTCCTATGCAACATGTTTCTCACAAACTTTTCAGCTACTGTCATATTCTCAGAGTTATTCTAGGTGGCAATGTGACCCTGCATACAAGGAGTAAGAATATATGGCTGGAAGAAACATTTGTGTGTAATGGTTTAAGTGTCCTGATGTATAATTTAAAGCCGACTGCGAGAAACAAAACTCTACTGTACATTTTCACACTACAGAAGTCTATTTCCCGCACTGGTTTTGACAAAAAATCTGTATATTGTTGTTTAAAAAAATATATAGCCCATGTCCGTCCCAGAACTAATAGAGTATCGTGTAACAGTTTGAAGTAAGAAAGGTCAAGAATTCTTCAAGGTTTTTGCTGACAGCGTTTCCGCTTTATATATTCAACATATGTTCATATATCACAAATATTAAGAAATTATGCTGCCATTCTATGTCCGAACGTTTATAAAAGGTTTGCGTAAAAGTTTGAAATAAACCGATCAAAACCTTTTCGAGGTTATTGCTACCTATATTTCCCCGTTATGTGGTACACACATATTTATGTACTATATGCATCAAAAAAATTGTTGCCTATTTTTACCTGACTTCATTAAGAGTATCGTGTAAAAGTCTAAAGTGAATCGGGGAAGAACTTTTGAGTACTTTTCTAACAAAGTTTCCAATTTATGAAGTGTATATACACTTATATTCCACATATGTTAAAGAAATATGTAAACTGTGTCCATCTCAACGTATATTAGAGTGTCATGTAAACATCTGAAGTAAAGTAGTCACGTACCTTTCGAGATTTTTGTTAACAACCTTTCCTCTTCATGTATTACATACATATTCATTGACCACATATATTTCAAAAGTATTTAGTTCATTTCCGACGGAAATTTATTGGAGTACAGTGTAAAAATACTAAAAATTCGGTCAAATTCTTTCCGACATATTTACTAAAGACGTTTCCACATAATGTATTAAATTTACATTTATAAATCATATAATATTAAATTCCATGTAGCCTGTGTTCGTCAGAACGTTATTAGAGTATTGTGAAAATTTGAAATAAACTGACAAAGTAGTTCACGAGAGTTTTCTTACCAACTACATTTATGTATTGTATTATATGCACATAATATATTAAAAATATATAACCTATGTCCATCCAAACGTTTATTGGAATATCGGGTAAAAACCTGAAGTAAATCGGTCAATAACTTTTCAACATTTTCGGTAACAACATGTTCCGATTGCATCGTCGCCACGTGTCCGACGCCTCTGAATGCCACGCGGCACCTTCCCGCCCCGCTACTACAGCGCGGCGCGACCAGCGACACTCAAAGTGTCGCCCTCTACCGACTGCCACGAGGGACGGCCGGAGCCAGCTACGTTTCATTGTAAGCTGTTTTTTGCATTGTTCGAAATCCATTACTTCGTGTTGGTTTTAAAAGTTCGGGTTTTAAAAAAATATGGTTTGAACTGTTGTATTATGCTTACCTCCTCACCCCCAGCCCTTCCACTTAGTGCTACGTTACACTATGGTAGCAGAGCTTGGTTGAGGCGTGAGGCCGTAGGGGTGGTACGAAGTATGTTATTTCTTTTTTTTTTAATGACAGTCCACTAAGATTGAACTGCGTTATATTCTGTAAGACCGGTGATGCTTTGGTGGTGTACTGTTTCAGCATGGTAGCCAGAGAAGTGATTGGAGTGTCGGGGCTGCGGAAAGAGGAACTATTGTACAAAGTAAGTGTACGGGGTTCAGATACATCGGGCAGTGTGGTCGAGTTGGCGCGGTGGCTCCGGGAAGTTGGTGAACGTCCGGTTGTACTGCCGCACCTGGAGGAAAGAGAGCTGAGTGACGCCGTATCCAGCATTACGTGTGCGCTAGGCCTGTTGCAGTCAATAGTTTCCTTCTTCGAACTTAGTGAGCCGACACGGTCACACATTAACAGAACGAGAGCTCGGATCATACGCAATGTTGTTAGGGCGCAGGATCTGTGTACCGTCAACCCGTCTAACATCGAATGTAAAGAACTGTCTGAACAGTTAAACGCTTTATGAGGATGTACCCAGAGGATGTTAGTACGTGGAGGAAACGCCATGGGAGGGGAATTATCCCAGCCTACCTTAAGATAAGTTGCGAGCGAAGTACCTTCTATAAAAGCTACTGATATTTTCTCTAAGTTGGCTAACCCTTTAGAAAAAATTACTACAGAAGGCAAGTTCGTTATCATTAGATTCAAGTGATCAGGTTCGTAGCACCTTGCATTTTCTATCAAGGTTACTGGATAGGGGAGAATTTTTTGACTTGACTGCTGTTAATCTGCCACAATTATTATCCCCCCCCCATCCCGACATGAATCTATTGGTAGGGGATATCTTGAAGTCCAGCATGATAACGAGCCGTTAGAGAAGTACGTTAAAAGGATAAAGGATAATGCCAGAAGGATATGTCTTAATTATAGTGAAGCGGAAGTAGTAGGGAATGTTCTCCAGGCAATGCGTCCTAGCGACAGTTGCAGGGCTCTGTTTTGTGAACTCCCGCAAAGATTTAGGCAATTAGGTGAATTTATCAGTAGGGTACGAGCTCTAGTCTTCGCCGACCAACAACAGGGTAAGGGTAAAGGTTCTCTACAGCAAGAGCTCGATAATTGTAGCCTCATACGACAGCCGGGTTCCATGAGAGTAAAGTGGTTTGAGTGTAAGAGCAGTGGGCAGGTTGTTAGGAACTGTCCTACAGTAAGGAGTTTCAAGTGCAAGAACAGGGGCCATTGCCGAGAATTGCCCTGAAAAGGGGAGGGACAAGAATTTATGACGGTATTGAAAGAGGGGATCGCATGGTAGGGGTTCGATAGGAGAACTGAATCGGTTCCCAGCAATAGGGTTCCTTTTGTTTGCCCAGCACTAAATAAGGAACCTGTGTGTGCTCTGATGGACACCGGTAGTTATGCATCTATAGTGGATGAAACATGGTTGTCCGCAAACCGCGGACATTGGAAGTTGTCGGACTTATCAAAGTTGGTTATTGCCTGCTAGCCAACTCAGAGCAAATGCAAATTTCGGGGACAATTAAGGTTAAGATCAGAATCGATGAATTGACGTGGAAATTTCCTGTCCAAGTGGCGATTAATCTGTCGCTACCAGCTATACTAGGTGCTGATTTTATCGGAAAGGTAGGCCTGGTGCCCCGGTGGGGTCAGAGGAAAGTTTATTTGGAGTTTGCCAGGGAAAATTACTTAAGAAGTCTTCGAGCCACACACACACACACACACACACACACACACACACACACACACACACACACAGTTGGAAACCAATCCCATATGCTCGTAACCTAGGAGTCTGCAGTTGGGCACCGAGTCAAACGCTTTCCGGAAGTCAAGGAATATGGCATCCGTCTGATACCCTTCATCCATGGTTCGCAAGATATCATGTGGAAAAAGGGCGAGTTACGTTTCGCGGGAGCGATGCTTTCTAAGGCCGTGCTGATGCATGGACAGCAACTTCTCTATCTCAAGGAAATTGATTATAATTGAACTGAGAATATGTTCGAGAATCCTGCAACAACCCGATGTTAAGGATATTGGTCTGTAATTTTGAGGATCCGTCCTCCTACCCTTCTTATATACAGGCGTCACCAGCGCTTTTTTCCAGTCGCTCGGGACTTTACGTTGGGCAAGAGATTCGCGATAAATGCAAGCTAAGTAAGGAGCCAATACAGTACAGTACTCTCCGTAAAACCCAATTGGAATCCCATCAGGACCTGGCGATTTATTTATTTTCAACCCATTCAGCTGCTGCACAACCCCAGGGATGTCTATCACTATGTCCTTCATACGGGGATCTGTACGAGACTCAAAACGGCGGTATGCTTGTACGATCCTCCTGCGTGAAAGATTTCTCAAATGCTAAATTTAAAATTTCAGCTTTCGTTTTGCCGTCTTCCGTTGCCAGGCCAGACTGATCAGTGAGTGAATTGATGGAAGCCTTCGACCCGCTTACCGATTTTACATAAGCCCGGAATTTCCTTGGGTTTTCAGCAAGATCCTTTGCTAAGGTATGACAGTGGTAGTGGTTGAATGCTTAGCGCATCGCTCTTTTTACAGCAGCACGAATCTCCACTAACTTTTGCCTGTCCTCATTCTTCCTGATCATTCTCCGAATTGCGATGTTAAACAACGTTGGGTCTTTTCCGTCCGTATCACACTCTTTCGGCACATACTTGTCCAGTGCGTGATTTACAGTGTGTTTAAAATTTCCCCATAATTCTTCCACGTCCATCGTACCGGAAGTAAATGAAGTCGATTCATTTACTAAGTGGGATGCTAACAACTGCTTATCTGCTCTTTCAAGAAATAATACTCTCCTAGCCTTCTTGACCGACTTTTTAACTTCCGAAACCATAGTCGTAATGACAACGTCATGATCACTAATCCCTGTCTCAACACTGACGCCGTCGATGAGGTCTGGTCTGTTCGTGGCTACCAGATCTAAAATATTTCCATTACGCGTTGGCTGTCGATTTAGCTGCTCAAGACAGTTTTCGGATAGTGTGTTAAAAAGTAATTCGCACGACGGCTTGTCTGTACCACCTGTAATGAAACCATAGACATCCAAATCTATACTAGGTAGGTTGAAGTCGCCTCCGACTAATATATCATGATCCGGGTACTTCTGATATACAGAACGTAGATTCCCTTTGAATGATTCTAGAACTGTCGCGGTGGAACCTGGTGGCCGGTAATAACGCTCCACAATTAACTTTATTTCCCCTAGCCCTGTTAAACGTGTCCAGGTAACTTCTCAATCACACTCTACTTCGATCTCACTCGACACAATACTTTTGTCAACTGCATTAAACACACCACCTCGCACGGGGTCTAATATGTCTATCCGATACACATTCCAACCCTCACTAAATATTTCAGAACTTCCTATCTCAAGGTTCAGTTAGGTCTCAGTCCCGAGAATAATTTGCGCGCCACACGCTTCCTGGAGGGCAGTAAATTCAGGAACTTTATTCTAAACACTCTGAAAATTTACTGCTAATATCTTGATAGCTGAAGTGTCTTTACACTGAGGGCGTCCTGATTCCCCTGCCTGCACGTCGACTGGTGAATGTCCATCAGGACACCTCGCACTACTGCCTAGCCTAAAAAACCTCCATGTGCACACCACAAGTACTCTGCTACCTGAATAGCCGCTTCCTTTGTGTAGTGCACCCCTGACCTATCTAGGGGCGTCCTACAATTCCCCACCCAATAGCGCAAGTCTAGAAATCTGTAGCCAAGACGGTCACAGAGTCGACCAAGCCTCAGTTTGAGACCTTCCCCTCGGCTCCAAATCAAAGGACCCCGATCTACTCTGGGAACAATGCTGCGAGTAAAGAGCTCTGCTTGCACCCCGCTTGTGAGGCCAGCGCTCTTCACCAAATCAGCCAGCCGCCCGTGCGAACTGAGGATCGCCTCAGAACCCAAGCGACAGGCATCATTGGTGAGCAACTACTTGCAGACGACTGCACCCCGTACGCTCGATAGCCGCAGGCAAGGCTGCCTCCACATCTTGGATGAGGCCTCCCGGCAGACCGAGTTCACGTTGGATTTCTTTCCAGCCCTGTACGCTATTTCCCTAAGGGGCTCTATCACCCGCCTAACGTTGGAGCTCCCAATAACCAGCAAGCCTTTGCCAACGTGTGCCTGCTCGGGCCCTGCTGAAGGAACGGCCACCTGCCCACTGACAAGACTAACGGGCGAGGCCAGCCGGACAGCCTCCACATTGACCCTCCGCCTCGAGCGACGCGAACGCTTTGCAGTCCACCACTCACCCTGAGGTGAGAGCGGCCCCAACGCGCCGGGTACACTAGAAGGTGCCTCGGCGGCTGAGTCAGTGGACGCAGCAAGCGACACCTGCGATGTCTCAAGCGACGCGCCAGACACTCCACCGTCGCTGCACCTCGAGGCAGCAGCCTGAAGGCGACTGACTGTGGCCAACCGCATTCTCAGCTGCTCGCGAACCGCGGCCAACTCCTCCTGCGCCCGCACACAGAACCCACATACCCTATCCATCCTACTGCTAATATCGAACGACTCCACGAATTTATACTCTACAGCTACCAATAAGCAATATTACTCCTCTCAAATACGAGAATACGCAAGGATTTTATGTAATAAAATATACAAGCGCACAAACACTCGGAAAGAATTAAGAATCAAACTACAAAACAAATATGAAAGCTAAATATGCGACTCGCTACTGCATTGCTGCTGCACTACTGCTTCACTGATACTTCACCAGCGGCTGCTCAAGGCTCACAAAAAAGGAAATATTTAGCATTGTGTTCAATTGCTTTATTTCGTAACATTAAAGATTTTTTTATTGCATCGTAAGACGGATGTCTTCACGTTGGAATACATATATTTCTGGAAATAACGCCTTGAGAAAAATTAGTCGTGGCTTTTAGCAAACATAAAAGGGAAGTTTTAACAAAACATTTCATTCCAAATTTCACAGAATAATTTATTTTATTCAATTTTCAAAAAGTTAGGCGATGTGATGTATGTTCGCGAACCTCTCGTCTATTCCTTTTCACTTGCCTGTATATGCTGACATTGGCCTTCCAATATATATAGTCTTTACTGTTGTTTCTTGTTAACAGTATCAGCTTATTCCATAGAATAAGCAGCTTTTACTCAGTTAATACTCGGCAGAAATCCAACCTGCATTTGGATCGGACTTCTTTGACTCCTGTGCAGAAAGGCGTGCAGTGTACTGTTGCATCCATTTTCAATAAGCGCCGGCCGGAGTGGCCGAGCGGTTCTAGGCGCTACAGTCTTTAACTGCTCGACCGCTACTGTCGCAGGTTCGAATCCTGCCTCGGGCATGGATGTGTGTGATGTCCTTAGGTTAGTTAGGTTTAAGTAGTTCTAAGTTCTAGGGGACTGATGACCACAGCCGTTAAGTCCCATGGTGCTCAGAGCCATTTGAACCATTTTTTAAGTAAGCTCAGAAGGAATCCCCGCACTTTCTGTTGAAGAGTTTCTTGAAAAATTTACCGTAAAATTAAATATTATACCGTAGTCCGCCTTCACTTAAACTTAATGCTTGACTTTCTTTCGGTTCATAAACATTTCATTTTTACCTGGTATTACTTTATATGTTGTAATTTCGTGTACTGACACGTTCCACGACCTTGGAGATTTGCTCCTCCATTTGGTCCTACGGATGTCGACATGTAAATAAACAAATAAACGTTTAGAGATTTTTGGTAACATCGTTAAACTACATCTAGTCTTGATATAGTAGTATAGATGTCAGGTGCTACGTTACGCCGAGGATATCTACTTCTACGTTACTCATTTCTGCACTTATTGATTCGAGTTGTAGAATATTTACGCGTTCTCTTTGCTGAATGGACTTCGTCTCTAGTAACTCTGGTTTAGTGTCACTCATACGAGCGACATCACCACTGCTACTACAGTCTGTCATTGACCGCCGTATCGTTCTTCAGCTGCAATTTTCAGAGCAACTGTTAATATTCTCAATGGAGAGTATTGTTCTCCCACAAAAGATGGCATCGGCTTTTGTGTCCCGTTGTTTTAATTCGTTCTAGCTGCCACTCTCTTCGTCGTTCCATTTTTTTCCTCTACAGTTACTCGAACAGAAAAAAGGAAAGTAATCTGCTTTAATTCACACTAGTCAAAACATTCAGCATTTTCATACTTTTCAGCAAATGTTATAATTAATATAATCAGTTACTAAACCACACTTTTTCAGAAAAGATGATGTACATCGTACATCAGACATTTCCTCATTCAACTTGAATATGTATTGCGGCCTACGAAATCTTGTTCCGGGGGGAATCGTGAAAATATTTTAGTCGATATATGCGTATAGCGTTTCGAATTACATGAAATTTGTGACTATAAATACTGTCAGTACCATAATCTTTGACACAGCGCCACACTTTCAAGCCTTAACTGACAACTGTGTAAATTTTAAATAAACTGACAAATATGGAAATTTTAAATATTACCATTCACTGCTGATTTTCTTATATTGACTTGATTTTGCTCAATTTCTTGTCTCAAAAAGAAAATAATAAGTATTTTGTAGAAAACTGTTAATAAATGTTTTTTCTGGATGATATGTTAAGTTCTTTTTTGCCTGGCACCTTATGACTCCCATATCTTCGCTACTTGCAGTATTTCACAATGTAATACAAAAGCGCCTAATTGCTACAAAGGAAGTCTTTGATTGAACTAATGGATCAATACTTACTGGTTTCAAGATGGTCCCCAAAATATGCCCTTTCCCTGTAAACAAAATATTTAGTGTCTTTTACGTGGTACATGTAACGTGCGGTGTACAAAGAATGATGCGAGGGTAATAACCATCTAAGTCCCATTAGAGTAGAGTGACATAGATGGACAGAGAGAGAGCGAGGGGAGAAGATGTATAGATTTGTGAGGAAGAGACTGACGTAGTGGGGGGGGGGGGGATGAAATGGATATAAGGAAGGGGAGGAGGAGACGATTAGAGAGAGGGCCAGGGATGAGATGGACAGAGAGAGAGGGAAGTCAAGATGGACGTGTACAGAAGGGACGAAGAGATAGAGGGAGAGGAGAAAATTAACGGAGGGAGGGACAGGTGGATTTGGCCAGACAGGATTCAGGGGGAGATTGAGGCAGGAGGAGATGGAGGCAGGAGGAGATGGATGCAGGAGCAGATGGAGGCAGGAGAAGATGGAGGAAGGGAGGAGAGATTTGTGCAATAAAGGTGACATACAGTTATGCAGGAGAACCTGCGGTAAAATGGGCGTATTTACAGGCTATTGCTCTCTCCTCTGGTCATATGGACATGCGGCCAGAAGTAATTTTCAATGGAGCGTCCACTTGGAGCTGGAGATAAGAGATATTTGACAGCATCGGCTTAAATTATTGAAAGCACACACGAGAGAAACATCTCACATGTCGGTATGTTCTGTCAGGTACTAGTGTCTTGCCTCCTTTGCGCTGGAGTACCAACATGTAGGAGCCACGTTACCGTGGTACCACCAAATGTACAACTTCCGCTTAGGAAGCCAGGGGCAACGACAGGAAGTGTAAATATGCACCATACCGTGGGGATTCTCCGTATCCAAGAGGCACGTGCCGTGAAACCTAATGATACCATCCCCCTTAAAGGTTGCTTCATCTGTGGGTAGAACGGCTGACAGAAATCGCAACACCATGGTGGTGTGTGCGATTGACCAAGAACAAAACTCTCTTCGTGACGCCAAGTACGTAGGCAATAACGTGTACAAATGTTGTAAGTGATAATGAGATACAGGCGGCTGTTGTGGAGGTTCTTCCACACGGTCGTCCACACTGGCAGGCCACATGCTTGCTGCTGATATGAGGCGAACTCCATAAGCAGGAAATTGCAGGCCGAGCTGGAATTCCAAAAATAGGGTAACATGGTACCGAATCCATAAAATCTGTACTCTAAAACTACGGAAGAAAGTCGTTTGATGGGATGAGTCTTATTTAACGCTAATCAAAATATCCACGGGTGTACTGCCGGTCTACAGTGTCTTACGGGCACAATATTTCGGCGATCATACATGTCGCCATCATCAGGTGAACTGACGGACTGAGCTCCTGTGAACGTGCTGGCACGGAGATCCGTACGCTATGGTTGCTCAGGGGGAACCGGGTTCGGTAGCGGAGGCGGCCAATTTAAATACTCTCCGCCCGAGGCGCGCTCACTCTGCCTTCCGCGCCACGGTCGCGCGGTGGAAGAGATTGCGCCGGCGTCTGAGATGACGTCGGTGTGATGGCTCTGTCCGCCGTGTTCGTCACAACTACACGTTTGCTCGATTTACTCTTGATAAACCCAATCGCTGGTTCCCAAGCCTTGCTAAGATTATAGCCACAGTCACGGTTTATGTGATCGTCATTGGCGCGAATTTCGATGGCTTCTCTAACAGCGCTGTCCCAATATGTCGACGTCTGTACCAGAATCCTCGTGCATTCATACTCCATAGCGTGATTTGCCGACAAACAATGTTCAGCGACCGCCGACTTGCTCGGATACATCAGTCGAGTGTGCCTCTGGTGTTCATAGCATCGATCCTAGACGGTACGCATTTTCTGACCAATATACGACTTGCCACATTGACACGGAATCTGGTACACGCCAGCCTTCCTCAAACCGAGGTCATCTTTGGCGCTCCCCACCAGTGCACGAGTTTTATTCGGAGGACAAAACACAGTTCCGACCCGGTGTTTCTTGAAAACGCGGGCGATTTTCCCCGAGAGTGCGCCTGTATATGGAATAAACACAGTGGCTACCCCCACCCTCGTGATTTCATCCATCTCCACAGGTTGTGCTGTAGTGGTTGGGCGGAGAGCACGTTGAATCAGCCACTCTCAGTACCCATTTTTTCGAAATACAGTTCTCAGTTGTTCCAATTCCTGGGGTAGACTCTCTGCGTCAGAGATAGTGCGCGCCCATATGTACTAGAGTTTTAAGCACACCATTCCTCTGTGAAGGGTGGTGGCAGCTGTCTGCGTGGAAATACAGATCAGTGTGCGTTGTCTTCCGGTACACCCCATGACCTAGGGTGCCGTCAGCCCTTCTCTTGACCAAGACGTCAAGGAAAGGTAATTTACCCTCATTTTCTGTCTCCATAGTGAATTTGATGTTGGGGTGTATGGAGGTTTTATGTGTAAGGAATTCAAGGAGTTTATCCATACCATATGGCCACATGACGAAAGTGTCGTCCACGTAACCGTAAAAGCAAGTAGGTTTCCATTAGGATGGCGACAGGGCTTCCTCCTCGAAGATTTCCGTGTACAAATTCGCTACCACGCTGTTTCCAATCTCTAGCGGAGTTTACCTCGCAAAGAGTGAAACGTGGGACGGTTCGGTGATGATTTCGGTCTTCATATCGTGGTCTTCCATGGAACCCATGATTACTCTGCAAGATCGCGTTAATGCCAAGGATGTGTCCAATTTGGTTGATAACATTCACATCCAACGCGTTCCACTTCCACAAATCTCCGAGTCGACAGTATGAATGCGTATTAGAGACTGTCTGAAGCATGACTGAAGCTGGATTTTACAAAAATGAATTGAATTTTTTTGTTATAACTTCCATTTGTGTACCGAAATTAGCCGTTCTATTGTAAAGTGGAACGAGGTAGAAGTGTCATCTGCTGGCGTCCAAATACTGCCTAATCTATTATTATTTTGCGACTCTACAGGTATTGGACTAATCTATATGAAAATATGTCAAAAGATACAGAACGTTAACTAATAATCTGTTGCAACTTCTATCACATGTGGAATGGTCAAATACCAATTTTGTACAACATTTAGCATGTATACCCGCCCCTAAAGCAGAAAGGGTCGCTAATTCGGAAGGAAGAAATTAATGTGCACATTTTCACCCAAAATATCCCACATAGGTCCAGTTGTATTACCATACACGTTGACCGACGTTACGGGACGAAGTGATGTATTTCATCTCGGTGTTCAATAATCCACTCTGACAACTATGACAACTACTGAAATTTTAATAGGAGCGTTGTCGTTTCGGGCGACATGTCGTTCTCCGTGTAACACAATTTGCAGCATTGGTTGCAGATGAACCCCACGTTCATCACATCCCACCTGTAACCCTCCTATACAGAACAGCAAGTGAACCCGGATCACAATGAAACATCCCTCCCCATGTCCCTCCCCACAACCTCTCTGAAACCTGGCCATGTTTCGCAGTGGGACAAAGAAATTCAACATGATAGCCGTTCTGAAGACATGAACACTTTCATTAATTATTAGAAAGAATATAAAAAGGCTGTTTGGTTGCATGAAAAAAGTCGCTGGTTTTCTCTGAATATCTGCATGCTTGCACCTGGACCTTCAGCCTGACGTTAACTCTTCCAGCCTTTTCTGTAACTAGAACGACGATACATTCTGTAAGATAACCTTCTCCCATTGTGCAGTTTGCATGCTAGTTACATAGTGTAATAGAATGTCTAGAAAGTTACACGGTGCATTGTTTGGCTGATACAACTTCCTACAGAGGGGAGAGCGTCTCAGTTCTTAAATGTGAATTCCTGTCGCAATTTTCTTAAAGAGCTTTTGTCTGTCAACTTCCACTTTCAGCAAAACTGGGATTTTTTCCTGTTTGGCGTGGCCTGTAATGAAAGCACGATTCTACCAGCACGAATAAGATTGCCGTTTTCGTCAAACGGGATCCTGCAATAAAGACCCCAGCAATCATGCCTCTTCTGAAACTCGAGTGTTCAGCCATAAAACTCGAGATTCATAACAAAGTTTTGATACAGTAGTAGATTTCACATCCGTCAGTTTTCACTAATCTTATAGCCTCACGTATGCACATTCTTTCACGTTAAGTGACACTTCAAAACTAGTCATCCCGAGAATATAGCTATGAGTTCTGTTATCACACACAGATAACATTCCTTCAAAATAGCCAACATCATTGGAGGAAGTGGCTACCAAATGACTGGTTCACTTGTTTTGTACAATCTACGAGACTGAAAAAGATCAGGCTTTCGGAGAAATTTCATCCACAAAATCTCGAAGATAGCGAAGGTAGATGAGAGCGAGAAGTGTCGCACAAACAGCTTAACAGTTCATGTATTCTAATTAATGACAAGAATATTATACACAAGAACAGAAAAGAAAACAGAGGATCTCGTGGATGAGAATCAGTTTGGATTTAGGAAAGGTGAAGGCACCAGAGGTGCAGTGTTGTCACTGCTCTTAATAATTGAAGAAAGACTAACGAAATATGAAGACACCTTCATAATAGTTACGGATATGGAAAAAGGGTTCGACAATGTAAAATGATACATTACGTTCGAAATTCCGAGAAGAACCGAAATAAGCTGTAGCGAAGGGACAACGATATCCCAAGAGCATCAATGAAGGACTCCGATTAAAAAGGGTGTAAGATAGGAATGCAGTACTTCGCCCCTGCTGTTCAATCTACACGTTGAAAAGCAATCAGGGAAATAAAAAAAAAAAAAAAGATTCATGAGTGGGATAAAAATTCAGGTTGGAAAGACATCATTGGTAAGATTCGCTGATGACATTGCTATTCAGTGAAAGTGAAGAAGAATTACAAGATCAGTTGAATGGAATGAATAGTGAAACGTCACCTTTGAAAATTAATATGAATTACTGTGCTTATATATATATATATATATATATACACTCCTGGAAATTGAAATAAGAACACCGTGAATTCATTGTCCCAGGAAGGGGAAACTTCATTGACACATTCCTGGGGTCAGATACATCACATGATCACACTGACAGAACCACAGGCACATAGACACAGGCAACAGAGCATGCACAATGTCGGCACTAGTACAGTGTATATCCACCTTTCGCAGCAATGCAGGCTGCTATTCTCCCATGGAGACGATCGTAGAGATGCTGGATGTAGTCCTGTGGAACGGCTTGCCATGCCATTTCCACCTGGCGCCTCAGTTGGACCAGCGTTCGTGCTGGACGTGCATACCGCGTGAGACGACGCTTCATCCAGTCCCAAACATGCTCAATAGGGGACAGATGCGGAGATCTTGCTAGCCAGGGTAGTTGACTTACACCTTCTAGAGCACGTTGGATGGCACGGGATACATGCGGACGTGCATTGTCCTGTTGGAACAGCAAGTTCCCTTGCCGGTCTAGGAATGGTAGAACGATGGGTTCGATGACAGTTTGGATGTACCGTGCACTATTCAGTGTCCCCTCGACGATCACCAGAAGTGTACGGCCAGTGTAGGAGATCGCTCCCCACACCATGATGCCGGGTGTTGGCCCTGTGTGCCTCGGTCGTATGCAGTCCTGATTGTGGCGCTCACCTGCACTGCGCCAAACACGCATACGACCATCACTGGCACCAAGGCAGAAGCGACTCTCATCGCTGAAGACGACACGTCTCCATTCGTCCCTCCATTCAAGCCTGTCGCGAAAACACTGGAGGCGGGCTGCACGATGTTGGGGCGTGAGCGGAAGACGGCCTAACGGTGCGCGGGACCGTAGCCCAGCATCATGGAGACGGTTGCGAATGGTCCTCGCTGGTACCCCAGGAGCAACAGTGTCCCTAATTTGCTGGGAAGTGGCGGTGCGGTCCCCTACGGCACTGCGTAGGATCCTACGGTCTTGGCGTGCATCCGTGCGTCGCTGCGGTCCGGTCCCAGGTCGACGGGCACGTGCACCTTCCGCCGACCACTGGCGACAACATCGATGTACTGTGGAGACCTCACGCCCCACGTGTTGAGCAATTCGGCGGTACGTCCACCCGGCCTCCCGCATGCCCACTATACGCCCTCGCTCAAAGTCCGTCAACTGCACATACGGTTCACGTCCAAGCTGTGCGGCATGCTGTGTGTTAAAGACTGCGATGGGGCTCCGTATGCCACGGCAAACTGGCTGACACTGACGGCGGCGGTGCACAAATGCTGCGCAGCTAGCGCCATTCGACGGCCAACACCGCGGTTCCTGGTGTGTCCGCTGTGCCGTGCATGTGATCATTGCTTGTACAGCCCTCTCGCAGTGTCCGGAGCAAGTATGGTGGGCCTGACACACCGGTATCAATGTGTTCTTTTTTCCATTTCTAGGAGTGTATATATAACATTTCATGACGTCCAGTCTTACAAATTTACTGTCTCTGATGGACACACATCCACATCATCCGCTCTCAAAACTCCGCCATCTCTCTCCCCGCATCTACCACTGCTGGCGGCTTACCTCCAACAGAACAACGCTACGCGTTGTTCACATCTAACTACCCAACACTACAATATTGAATATTCCAACAATGCCAACCAGCCACAGACTACACATAGCACAGCCAGTGATTTTCATACAGAGCGCTAACATAAAAACCTAAACAGCCTAGTTACAATATTCTAATGAGTATGGAATATGAACTAAATAGAAGTTGGGGCCACGCGGCGTAACCGAGAGGTTTGAGGCACCATGTCACGGACTGCGTGGCCCCTCCCGCCAGAGGCAGTTCATAGCATAAGTTAGTTTAAGGGTTCCAGAACGTAAAGTTAGTAATGTAAGTCTAGGGACCGATGATGGTGTTGGTCGTTAGTGTTTAACGTCCCGTCGACAACGAGGTCATTAGAGACGGAGCGCAAGCTCGAGTTAGGGAAGCATTGGGAAGGAAATCGGCCGTGCCCTTTCAAAGGAACCATCCCGGCATTTGTCTGAAACGATTTAGGGAAATCACGGGAAACCTAAATCAGTATGGCCGGAGACGGGATTGAACTGTCGTCCTCCCGAATGCGATAGGGACCGATGACCTCAGCAGTTTGGTCCCTTAGGAATTCACACACATATAAGTTGGAAAGAGACGAAAACAATGAGAAGCAGCAGAAATGAGAATAGCGAGAAGTTAAACATCAAAATTAGTGGTCAGAAGTAGGCGAAGTTAGGGAACTGTGCTACCCTAGAAGCAAAATAACTAGTCACGGGCAAAGCAAGGGCATGTAAAGGAGACCATGGCACTCCTGGCCAAAAGAAGTACATTAATATCAAACATCGGCCTTAATTTGAGGAAAAAAATTTCTGAGAATCTACGTTTGGAGAACAGCGTTGAATTCTAGAGAAACCTGGACTGTAGTAAAACCGCAATGCAAAAGAATGGATGGATTTGAGATTCGGAGAAACAGAAGGATGTTCAGAATTACACAGGTCAATAAAGTTTAATTTCTTTGTAGAGCTTGTGAGTAGAGGGAGGCGAGTAGATGGAACAAGATGACAGGACATGCGTTACTTGTGGAAGTTTCAGATTGAAATAACTGGAGGGGTAGATACAAGTTAGAATACACCAAGCAGACATTGAAATCTATCTGAGCAGGTGCTTCTCTGAGATTAAAAGTTTCACACAGCAGAGGAGCTTCTGGCTTATCAGAAGACTGACGACACACAAGAATATACACAGAAGAACGGAAGAAACTGGAATGGGCATGCATATTTAAATGCAGAGATATGTAAACAGTCAGAATACGGCGCTGCGGTCGGCAAAGCATATATAAGTCAACAAGTGTCTGGCGCAGTTGTTAGATCCGTTACTGCTGCTACAATGGCAGATTAACAAGATTTAAGTGAGTTTGTACGCGGTGTTATAGTCAGTGCACGAGCGATGGGACAGCATCTCCGAGGTAGCGATGACCTGCAGATTTTCCCGTCCGACCATTTCACGAGTATACCATGAATATCAGGAATCCGGTAAAACATCAAATCTCCGACATCGCTGCGGCAGAATAAAGATCCTGCAAAAACGTGACCAACGACGACTAAAGAGAAACGTTCAGCGTGACAGTGGTGCAACCCTTTCGCAAATTGCTGAAGATTTCAGTGCAGGGCCACCAACAAGTGCCAGCGTGCGAACCGTTCAACGAAACATAATCGATATGAGCTTTCGCAACCGAAGGCCAACTCTTGTACCCTTTATGACTGCACGACACAAAGCTTAATGCCTCGACTGGTCCCGTCGACACCGACATTGGACTGCTGATGACTGGAAACATGTTGCCTGGTAGGTCGAGTCTCGTTTCAAATTGTATCGAGCGGATGGAAGTGTACGGGTATGTAGGCAACCTGATGAATCCATGGACCCTGCATGTCACCTGGGGACTGTCCAAGCTCGTGGAGGCTCTGTAATGGTGTGGGGCGTGTGAAGTTGCGTAATATGGGACCATGATACGTATAGATACGACTCTAACAGTTGAAACGTACTTAAGCATCCTGTCTGATCATATCCATTGTGCATGTCGAAGGACGTGGGCAATTCCAGCAGGAGAATACGACACCCCACACGAAAAGAATTGCTACCACGTGGCTCCAGGAACGCTCTTCTGATTTTAAACACCTCCTCTGGCCACCAAACTCCCCAGATAAGAACATTATTGAGAATATCTGGGATGCCTTGCAACGTGATATTCAGAAGAGACCTCCACCCCCTCTTACTCTCACGGATTTATAGGCAGCCCTGCGGGATTCATGGTCTCGGTTCCCTCCAGCACTACATCAGACATTTTCGAGAATATGCCATGTCGTGCTGCGGCACTTCTGCGTTCTCACGGGGGTCTACACGATATTAGGCACGTGTTCCAGTTTCTTTGGCTCTTCAGTGTATACTGATATATATATATTTTCACCGATCCATGTGTAGGGGTACGGTGGAGGAAACATGTTTCACAGTGGTCGTGAAATCGTGGTTCTCTAAATGTAGCCACCGCCAGTTCGTGAGGTGAAGTTTTCCGTTCCTTGAAGAAACCAAGTGAGGCGGCACAATTGTGTGTACAAAGTATTTAATTGGAAACTAGCTGTTATCCTTAACTTCGCTTGCATATTAGTAGTTCTGGTGAGTAAATATCCTAGTAATTTTCAAATATCTGGGGACATAGTGGTGTAGATACAATGTGTGTAGGAATAAATGTTTGTAGTTCTTTTATACAGGTACATAATGAATGTGTTTTTACTTTTTTTCCGTATGTGGAATGTTAGTTAAAAATATTAAATACTGCATTTCTTAATGTCTTATAAATTATTTATTTCAAGATCTCAACTCAAAAAATTTGTGTTAACAATGGTTTTAGTCATGATTTCTGTTGCAAGGACGTAGAGATCTTGTGGGTGGGATACACGTGAACACTTCACACAGAGTTGTCATTTAGAAAAATACAATTAAAAAAAAAAAGCAGACGGGACATATTGACGGCATACCGTTGGGCTTCAATTATGGTCATTCCGAAAACAATTTTTAGCGAGAATTTCCTTTAGTAGAACCGAGATTCGAGGAATCAAAACACTTTCTTCTTTAGCTTACCCAGTAATTACAGTAGCCCTTACAGTATTTTGGCTCAGGTGGGTAAATTGTAACGTACACATTCTGGTCGCATCAAGATTTCTCATTAAGAGGACTGAAACACAAAACTTTAATCCCAGTTTATGAGGAGGCACCCCTGACAATTCCAAACGTTACACATTCTGGTCGAATCAAGATTCCTCATCAAGAGGAGTGGAACACCAACCTTTAATCGCAGTTTGTGAGAAGGCTTTCCTAACAATTCCAAAGAGTTGAGGAACTCTATAAAGTAAGAGGTAAGGTGTCAGTGTCTGTAATATTATCGAAAGAGAGATACCCTACAATGTCTCCTCCTATTTCTGACATAGTTTCTTATTTAACTGTTCTAAAAATTCATTAGTCGGCACCGTAACTGCCCTTTCACACAGCCATTCGATATTACCGATATTTGCTTTTAGTTCAGGATTAACTTTGCCAATCAACTCTTATGCACTGTGAACAGTATCGCAGTTTTCACAATATAATGTAATCATGCCCTAGGCGTCTGTGTCAATAGGATCCCTCCCCTACTCTTAGGTGAGCTTCCCTCATATTGTGCAGTTTTTGTGTCACTGTGAAGTTGCACGAGCGTATTTGCACATTTGTTGTTAATTAACATGTTACAACAAGGCTGACGCCTTTAAACATGTGATTATATAATCTAACGGTGTGTCTTTAGTTGTTATGGACAGAGTCTAGCAAAACACTGAACATTCGCCCACAGTCTCTATTTTTTATGTGATGAATATTTATATCAACGTGAGCTACGGTAGCTTAAGTACTGAATGCGGGGTTAGTCCACCACTGAGCATCAAAATGGTTGAAATGGCTCTGAGCACTACGGGACTTAACATCCGTGGTTATCAGTCCCCTAGAACTTAGAACTACTTAAACCTAACTAACCTAAGGACATCACACACATCCATGCCCGAGGCAGGATTCGAACATGCGACCGTAGCAGCCGCGCGGTTCCAGACTAAAGCGCCTAGAACCGCTCGGCATCCACGGCCGGCCCTCTGAGCATCGCGGCAGTTGTTTCAGAGAAGGCTACTGCAGCAGCAACTGTTTAATTTTTACGAATTTGGGCTCAGTACAAATACGAAAAGTCTTACAAGTTCCTCTGACGCAACTTCGGTTGCTTGGGCGTCGATGATGATGTCAAAACATGTACACTCAGTCCCCAGTGGAAGAAAGACCGATATCAAGGGGAATCGAAAGTGGTCCTATAAGATCAAGAGCCAAGAACGCTAACCACATGACCTGTTCATATGAACCATTATACAAAGACGCCAGACACCGAGCGCCTAAAATGTGGAAGAGATGTCGTTGATATTAGTAGGAAGTACGAATTATTCATCACGTTGATTCATATTGCGTAGAAAATATCAAACAATAAATTGATTATCACAAATATGGTAAAGCCCTTAAGCCGAATAATAGACACTTTTGTAAATATTATATATTATTGTTCCATATTTCGCGTCATATTCTTCAGATTAAAAATGGTTCAAATGGCTCTGAGCACTATAGTATTTAACAGCTGATGTCATCAGTCCCCTAGAATTTAGAACTACTTAAACCTAACTAACCTAACGACTTCACACATATCCATGCCCGAGGCAGGATTCGAACCTGCGACCGTAGCGGTCGCGCGGTTCCAGACTGAAGCGCCGAGGAACGCTCGGCCACCTCGGCCGGCATTCTCCAGATCAATAAATGTATTGTACTACAGAATTTATAAAGTAGACGATGTTTTTCCTTAGCGTTCAAGCTAAAATTCATTAAAATCTGTTCAGTAGTTCGTTCATGAAAGCGTAATAGAGTTACTCTCGCATTTATAATATTGTGTGGACATTCGAGCCATATGAGTCAGATTTTTTCTTTCAGGAAATGTCAATTTTCATCTTATAACAAGGCCACTACCGTTCTTTTCCAACTCTCTGCACATGCCACTATGAGACCAATTAGCATCGACAGAGCGTTGAAAGTTATCGTTTCTGCTTGAAACAATCCCGATTTACGTTTCATGTATTCTCCCACAAACTTGTCGTATAGACTACACCGACAGTTTACTACGCTTACTGGAGTTCAGCTCCTATGTGACTTCGCTATGAGCAGGGGAGATGCTTGCGGTAGATGAATGAGTAAAATCCGTTGTCTCTGCTCCAATCAAACCCTATTCAAGGTGCGAAGTTACGGGGCGGTACGCCGGAACACGTCATGCCGTACGTGGGAAAGGCGGAACGTTCATCGTCAGACAGTGACAGATTGTGCTCTAGGTGTCTTCTCACTCAGGTGTTCATCCAGTTGACCCAGCAGACTTGCGATCTATTAGACAGTTACTCTTCACCCTTTCCCTGGCAATCAATAAGATACAGGGTGACTATTATTGATGTGAACAAAGACGAAAATTAGTTACAAAGTATGACGTGCACACACATTGTTCAACATGTAAACGTCGCCAAAGATATTCGGATTTATGTTATGACATGTTAGATATGCCTGCCATCATTGGCGATGGCTTGGCGCAGCCGAATACCGAGATTCTTTATGACCCGCTGAAGTGTCGGAAAATCGATGCTGTCGATGACATCCTGAATGGCTGTTTTCAGATCAGTAATGGTTTTGGGCTCTTTCTGTACACCTTGTCTTTAATACACCCCCGCAAAAACGAGTCGCATGTGTTTACATCCGGATAACATGGCGGCAAATCGAGGCCCTTGCCAGTGGCCTCTGGATGCTTCACCCAGAATGCGGTCCCCAAAGTGCTCCTCCAGGACATCGAACACTCTCCTGCTTGGATAAGGTCGAGCTCCGTCTTGCATGAACCACAAAGTGTCAAAATCTGGGTCAGTTTGGATAATGGGGATGAAATCATGTTCCAAAACCTTCACACAGCGTCCGGTATTCACCGTGCCATCAAAATCGCACTGATTATTCTGTGACTGGACGGTGACACCACACAGTCAGTCGTTGAGGGTGAAGAGACTTCTCGATCGCGAAATGCTGATTTTGAGTCGCCCAAATTCGCCAGTTTTGCTTCTTGACGAACCCAGTCCAAATGAAACTGGGCCACGTCGCTAAACCAAACCATACCGCGCACACTAATTCCCATCATGCCCCGCGTCCAACCGTTGAGTTCGAATGTCCTAACGCAAACCGTTCAGAAGCTATGACAGTTTTATTTCATATGGTTCAATAATTGTCACCCTCTGTTTGGTGCGTAACCACTAGCGTCCATTCTCTGTTTCGATAGCTGGTGAATCTCTTGTAATGTTGTCATTAACGAAGACGTAACAAGTATGAGGCTGAAAGGTTCTATCCCAAAGGAAAGTTACACTCAATTTGAGAAATTTGCAGGTGTTAATAATGTCGCTAAACACGTCAGAAACTGTTCTATTATAATTGGGGCCAGAGTTAAGTTCTTATTTGAAACATGAAACTTCCGCATCACCGTAAGTTTCATGCTCGGAAAGTGGCATGCGCATTGCTTTGCGCAGCGGAAGTCGAAACCCAGTGGCGTTCACAATGCCAGTACAGATGCCATTGATGTATGGGTAGAGGGAGCTGGTCAGACCGCTCACTGCCGAATGCCAACTAATTTAAGGAGGTCTATAGCTGTTGTGAATGCGTGCGTTGTTGAAAGCTACCGTAGAGTCCAAAATAGATTATCGAAGCAGCGTTTCCTTAGCGAGGATATAAATGAGTTCGCTTTGTAGCGCGAAGGTAGCCCCTTGTCGGGCCGACTGCTTTATTCTGCGTCCTATTGATGTCAGCGGCGGCTATTGATGGATCCAAGCTTCTGTCGCTTCCGACCTCCCATTTTTGAAGCTGTACGTACGTCTGTCGCAGAGTCAAAGCGAATTTTGTTTTACTGAACTTGTGAAGCTTCATTTTTTCTCCATTCTGCAGATACGTCAGTCTTTATGAAAGAGAACCTCATTTAAGAGATATTTTGGCGCTGATAAAAAATATACATTCGATATATTCAAAGACGTTGTTTTAGACGTTGCTTGACGCATTTTGTCTCAACCTGAAAGTCAAAATTCTCCGTGCGACACTGCGAGAATTTTTTAAGAACGCTACTTTTTCGCTTTATAACCACATCTTTAACTTTCTACACAACTGACACTTGAAAAGGGATACAATTTTTGATGCACTATAAAGTTAATGGATGTACCAAATGTAAATAATTTCTTACTTAAACACAACTAGAAATTTACGTAAGATTCCTAGGTTTAGTCAAACATAACTTGTTTCTTTTTGGAGTATTTCTTAACTGAGAGAGACGATAAGAAAACTTCAGGTATTTGGAGCATCGGCAGATAAATAATTATTACTGTTACGACACTTGTAGATGAACGCGTAATGCAATTACATAAATACAAAATGGACTGTACTATATCTCATAATCCTTCTAAAACTCACATTCGTATATAACACACAGAGTTTTGACTTTCTTCACATATTTCTTATTATTAACAGTGGCATATTTATGTGAAAAGCTCATTTTCATTTTTCACCATAAACGATAGTTCTGCACTGCATGTTTTGCGCCTAGCTGTTCTTTTGTTTCAGATATGGAACCACAATGGCGTATTATTTGTGCCGGATGTCCACTCGAATTCATCTCAAAACTCTCCCTATACATATGACTGCTTGGGCGAACAACACCCAGCCAGGTAGCAGTCCATCTGGAAATAACTTTCCACATCAGGTATCACGCTAAGAGCGATCTCTCAGCACTTCTAGAAATGATGTATCTCGTTGTAACAAATTTTCAAGGAGGTCATAATAGACTATGTATTAAGAGAATGAGTGACAGTTTTTCTGATTATTTTTCTGATTTTCGCAGCTCTTTTCAGTACTGATTGTGCCAGAGAAGTGCAATTTAAGATTCGTAGTGTTTCAACAATATTTTTCGTGTATCTGTTTAAAGTTACCTTTCGGTCTCGTGATTATTGTACTATTATTATTATATTTCAACTGAAAATTAATATTACTTTTCACACAAGTAATTTACCGACCACCTGCTGTCTTTGCTGTTACCACAAATTGAAGTACATGCGAACGCGTATGTCTCTATGCACTATAGTTCGCTGGTTGAGTAATATTTCTTTGAATTAACGAGTAACTTTGTCGATCACACTTGTCATTTTAAGTATTACTTCGTGTCGGCAAGGAGAAAAAATGGTACTTCTGTAAAGATGTTCTACATCTCTGATAATATATGAACTTTAAATTTATGCAGCACTAAAGAACTGTGACGTAATTTCACTTTTAAGACATTGGCACTTAAACATATCACACCTATCAGTCTTTTCACATTCCTGTCAGCAAATACTGCAGAACGGCGAGTAATTTTTAAAATGTATAGTATTTTTATTTGATCACGGACAATTTCAACCACTCGCTTACTACCTGGTGATCACGATTCACACCAGCAGTCTCCACCTTCTGTCTTGCGCTGCTTTTCTCCTCACAACGTTCTCCATTCTGCTCTCTCAGTTCTTTCATTTCTTCAGTGGGCGACGTTCTCCTTCGTTTCTCGACAGTATCCTGATCTTGCTTCAGCTTGTAAAATTCTTGGTTGCCACATTTTAAGTGGCTTTGTCCTTCCTTAACCGGTTGCTTATCTTCCACATTATCTTCTAACATTCTCAGTTTGTATCTGTGTTTCTTAAAAGTGCTATACGTGCATGATGTATATAAAGCGAATAGACATATACAGCATCATGATTTTACTTTTGTCGAGATAGTTTTCAAATTAAAAAATTCCGTTGGGGTACAATAGGATCGTAAATGAGCTAAGGTATTCCTCTAGGTGTCTTCTTCAGCATTGTTTTCCTCATTAAAACATGACCCCACCCTATTTAAATTGTCTGCTCTGAGCAGTTTCATCTTACCAGTTTAAATTTTTGTGTATCATCTTCCGTCTCAGACATATTCATCATTTGTACCCCTGCTTCACCAAAGCTGAGATCAACATTCCACGTCTATTCATATAACTTCTCACATTTCTTCTTTGTTTTCAGACATTAACTCTACATCTTTTTGCATAAGCCACCTATTTACTATTTCTATTCATATAAACACATTGCCTTGCATTTCTGTTTTCTACATCATCGGCATCTTCTCGAAACTACATTTCGTAGGTGATATTGTATCACGTCCCCTTACGATGGTATTATCCGATAGCATTTCTTTGAACTTAGGTTTTGCCAAAGTACACTTTGCGCATGCTGCAGTAGTCCTTTCCAGTTTTCGAGGTATCTCCATTATTTTCCTTTTCTCGTGTCAGAAACATACAGGTGCATGTAATCTACATTTATTTCCGTGTATAGTACAAGATCGCTGAATAATGTTTTACGTTTTTGAGAAGTTTATAAATGGACACAATGCTATTTCATCGTAGTCCCATCATCTGATCTAGTCAAAATGTGACTGACTGCACTTCTACCAGACGGATAACCTGCCTGGTCTTTCTTTTTCAGCCAAACCACTTTATGTTGTGCGACAATGTTATAGGCAATTTGTATTTTTCACATATCACTTCGGTGTTTCTGACATGTATAGGGATCATTTGTTCTGTTTCTACTCTATTGGAATTTCTTCTTTCCTATGTACTGTTTAGTCTATGCATTTCCTTACGTAATATTTCTCCTACTTGTGCCATCATTTCTGGTGGCATTTCGTCCTCTTCTACTGCTTACTCTCATTAATAGTTTTGTGCCTTTAGCTTCCGTTACATCTCTGTGTCTTCCTCAGCTCAGTTGTTTGTTCAGAGTTTTTCCTGCATTTCCACTGTTCACAAGTTGTGAATATGTTTTGCTAACGTTACATGGTACATCATTCATGTGTTATAAGATTTCCATTTTAATCATTTATAAATGTTGTTGCCGTGCCTTAACCATCAACAACAGCAGCTGAAAGCACTGTTCTTTTGTTAAGAAACAGTGATTAAAGTCTACACGTTGAAAAATAACTGGTTAGCATTTTCATATTTTCGCTGCGCAAAAACTGTTCCATAAAAGTTTGGTCGTGTAGCCGCATAAATTCAACTTCTTATTTCAATATTTCGGCCGAATACCGTGTAAGTGGGCTGTTTAGGTTTTCTTATCGGGAACGCCGCTTAGCGCTCGGTAAGAAAATCACTGGCTGTGCCGTGTGCAGTCTGTGGCTGGTTTGCATTGTTGTCTGCCATTGTAGTGTTGGGCAGCGGCAGCTGGATGCTAACAGCGCGTAGCGTTGCGCAGTTGGAGGTGAGCCGCCAGCAGTGGTGGACGTGGGGAGAGAGATGGCGGAGTTTTGAAATTTGTAAGAATGGATGTCATGAACTGCTATATATATTTTGACTATTAAGGTAAATACATTGTTTGTTCTGTATTAAAATCTTTCATTTGCTAACTATGCCTTTCAGTAGTTAGCACCTTCAGTAGTTTGAATCTTTTATTTAGCTGGCAGTAGTGGCGCTCGCTGTATTGTAGTAGCTTGAGTAACGAAGATTTTTGTGAGGTAAGTGATTTGTGAAACGTATAGGTTAATGTTATTCAGGGCCATTCTTTCGTAGGGATTTTTGTAAGTCAGATTGCGTTGCGCTAAAAAAATATTGTGTGTCAGTTTAAGCACAGTCGTGTCTAATTTTTGAAAGGGGACGTTTCATATGTCGACCCTTAGCCAAGGATACCTCACTGGAATCTTCTGATTTTTTCCTTGTAGTTTGTGTAGTTAGTATAGCGTTTGTTTATTGCTAGCGCGTAATCATAGAGAGAATTTCGTTTGTAGTTGCAGTCTTTCATGGTTGTACAGCAAAATAGTTGTGGCATGCATGTAGTTTCGCACAAAGTATTTCGCAGCTGAACTTGCATTTAACTAGATATTATTTTCAGTGATATGTTAATGTGTTCTCTTATTTTTGCTTTTCAAATTGTGCTTTTTTTGTGTTGTCGTGTGAAATATTGTGACTATAATGGCGTGTGAAAAACGTAATACTAGGCTCCAAAGTAAACTGAGAAACGACAGTGAAGACGAAAGCAGTGTGTTAGCGCCACCATGTAATGAATTAACTAATGTTCAAAGTAGTAATTTGGTAATTGTGCATAGGGAAATGGAGCGGGTTGCAAATAATGGTGTAGGCAGTGAAACAATTAGTGAACAGGAAAGCGTTATCGATCGATCGGTCGGCAACAGCTCGCCTCAGGATTCCGAAATGACAGGACACAATATTGCAAATACTGTAGATTCAGGTTTTGCGTCCTCACCGCTTTCTCAAATAAGTCAAGACACATTTTCTGTTTTTCAAACTGCGAATATTGCCGGTGCAAATGCATTGCCGAATAGGACTAAGGAACAAGATTCACCAGTGCATTGTTATTACAATTAATGCAACAAATGGGACAAAAACATCAAAAGTTAGACACAATGGAACAAAATCAGAGACAAACACAGCAAAAGCTTCAAACGTTAGACACAATGGAACAAAAACTTCAAAAGTTAGACACCACACTTGAACAAACACGTGAAGATTTAACTAATGAGTTACATAACATCGAATCGAAATGTCAAAAAGTCTGTAATGACGTAAAAACACAGATTTTTGAGCATTTCCAACCTATTTTTTCGCGGCATGAAAATGCATTACAGAATCATGAAGCAGCCATAAAAGAACTGCAAACTATTGTTCATGAAAATCATGAGACCTTGCAAGCTAAAATTGACTCAGTTGCATCTACCGATTCGGTTACGCAACTTGCAAAAACTCAAGTGAACTTAAAGGACACAGTAGATACTCTGAAAATGTGTTGAGAAAGACACACAGAGGAAATAATTTCACTGTCGGATAAAGTAGCCGAACTTTCAGATCAGTTCACTAACTTATCTACGAAGGTAGATGATGATCTGAATGACACAAAACCTGTAGCCTTCACTGACACTGAAGAGTATGAACAAATTAGGAAATTCAAACAGAATCAAAATCAAATCAACACACAATACAAAAGAGAAATGCGGGAAGTACAAGATCAGTTGGCTCAAGTAATACAACAATTACGTATTTCAGAGGACACTCGCACTACAATAGGGGAAGAGGGACATAAAAATACGGAACTGCCACAAAATAACAACACAGGGCACTTTGGAGATTACGAATGAAATTGGCAAAGTACACCGAATTTTGAGATGGAACCGCCGAAACGACGTAACAATGACCAATATGCGACCCGCCGACACGACGATTTTGACTATAAGCTGTTCATTACTACACGTAAATTCAAAACATTTAAGAATTCTGGCAACGACATCCATCCACAAGCGTGGCTCCATCAATTCTCTCATTGTTTTCCTCCCAACTGGTCACTACAGCACAGATTAGAATATATGTGTGGCTACTTAGAGAATGAACCAGCTGTAAGAATGCGATCGGTCATTCACGATTGCCACAGTGAAGGAGAATTTTACCATGCCTTCCTCTCAGCATATTGGTCTCAAGCCACACAAGACCGAGTAAAACGTGGCATCATGATGATGAAACATTTCGAACAATCTGAATTTTCTAGTCTTGTGAAATATTTTGAAGACATGTTGCACAAGAATCAGTACCTGTCAAACCCATACAGCCCGTCAGAACTCATCCGCATTTGCTTAATCAAATTGCCTGAACATTTACGGCATATTATTTTGGCAGGCCGTTGCAAAGACGACATTTAAGCTTTTCAGGGACTCTTACAAGACTTAGAAATTGACACTGACAATTGCGGAACGCGAAAACAGGAACACAACAATTACAGGTCACATCCGTCGCAATTCCGCGATGAAAGAAATAATAACTGGACACGACAAGGCTATTCTCACAATACAAATCGTGACCAAAACAGACGCCACACGTATGATAACCGTTGGCAGAGTAGTAATAATTACAGGGAAAGGTCACCTCTCCGTGGTAGTGACTATTACAGAGAGAATCAGAGAAACAGACAATATGGGAACCAAAATTATTATTATCACGGGAGACAGAATAACTTCAGACGCAACGGTCCAGCGCGCAGTTACGATTCAGGGAGAAATTCTCCACCGCGTAACCGACAAGAAAGAAACTATGGAATCTACCGACATGACGACAGACGATATGATCGTAACGACAGACCTGAATTCCATCAGAACTGGCGGGATGCAAACAGAGCAGGGCCCTCTCGGCAAGGTGAACTTGTAGAAGTTAGGTCTCCTAATCCCAATAACGACGCACGCCAACAAAGAAAAAGACAATGACTCCCACCGCAGGCAGCCGCGTGCGCCGGCGGGCTCAGAGAAAAATAACATAAGCTAACCTTGAGCAAAATTCCAGTGTTCCTTACCGGCGTAACCACATGATAATTGCTTTTCAGTTGACAGTCTGCGTACTAGGAAGAGTAAAGGTTTACACCACATTTTACATGTAAAACCGTTTATTGAAAGATAATCTGCTTTTTAACTTTGTCTTTGCCATAGAACATTTCACTTCACATTTCTAGTATGCTTTGTCACACTGAGAAACTGTTAACAAGCAACAATGTTTTGAAGTTAACTGTACAGTCTAGAACCTAGGGAACATTTTTAAATGGAAATTACGAAATCATTGTTATAGTGAACAGACGACACAGTGTTGTTATTTGTACATTCTTGCTTGTTAGTTGCACGATTACGTAACGACTATAAGGCTTACATACTTAGAACATATACTGTTAATGAGGTTTTAATGCAACATTTTGGTTAAGTTGAAAAGACATTCTTTATTTGAAGTACTTTCTGTGAGATTAAAGATGACTTAGCGTTTGGTTTCTTTGATAGCTACACGATTATATCACGACGCTACTAATGTGTGACACAATTTACATTGTGCTTTTGCGGTGTATCTGTTTTATATCTGCACAGTTTTTCGGAATTATTCTGGAAAGTAAAACATGTTTTAGTGGTAACTTTTGTGGTATAACTATAATTAGACAGCCTTTTCCATTGCACAGCAATACGTTACAGCATAGTACTGTCTTCATCACGGAAATAAGCGTAATAACTAAGATATTTATACGCAAAGCAATTCACTTCCTTTATTACGAGGTAAGTACATTGACTTCAGCAGAACTTTGCTTACAGAGGACGGTAACTACGACACTTCCACATAATTATCTTACAACAAGACGCACAGTTTATCGCTACAGTACATATATTTGAGTGATTAATTTTGTACTTAAAACATTTATTTTTAAAGATATTTGAAGTACAATGATACAATGGTTTTCCGTGATACATTTCATTCCATTGCTGTAATCTGCAACACCTGAGGATATAATTGCATTAATCCTCAGAGGGGTACACGCTTACTTTGTGTACCATGTGTTTGGCAAGCACAAGGAGCCCTAGCTAATATGGTATTTACTTATACAACTTTACACATCGGTACCATATTTCTCTAACACATAAATTACACAGCTATCTGATAACTTAACTGAGAGACAAACTTTTTTTACTACAACAGTGACAGATGTTTACGTAATTACACATTTGGATAACTTCACACTTATGAAATTGTATTTTGTCTGTATTGTGTGAACCCTTCATATTTTTTTCGGAACCATTGTGATGCTATGAGAGCTTTGAATGATGTATTTGGTATGGGATCATGATGTTTAAAGTACGTTTGAGGTAGTTGACACTTTTGACATGAGCAGAAAATTTTTTTTAGGTTTTAAAGTTATTGGAGGAAGCTACGACGATTTTGAGATTTGACTGATATGTTATGATGTTATTATTACGACGACGATGTGTATTGTGCTGTTGCGGTATGCTTATGATCACTAAGCTGATGCTATATGAGGAATTTGATTATGCTACATATTTATTATGATGAGGTATTGAAGAAGTGTCTACGAATATGTGTATATGTAATAAGGTAACGAATAATGAGTAGTGGTTAGGGACTCTAGTTTGTGAAAAAGGATGTTGGGAACCAAGAATCGTACTTTAAGAGTTATGAAATGTGTGTATATGCGTGAATGTATCACTATGGTGGCGAAAATTTTTTGGACACTACTATATTTATAGGATTTTATTTTCTACACATTTGTAACGTAAACTCTCAACCTGTGAAAATATTTTTATATGAGACTGCCACTGTAGCGGAAACTGGTGTCGTAAATATTTCGGTAAGACAATTAAGTAACCTCCTGCACGTAATGCGTCGTGGGCACCCAGCTGCGCGACAACCACCTGACAAAAGAGAGCCATTAGTGTGTGCCTTTCAGATTCACAGGTAAAAAAAAAAGGGCCATTACCCTCGCTATTGACATGCCTTTGTAGAAAGCACCGCAAATACGACACGCTCATTACTGAGAAAGATACTTACATCTGACACCAGATTATAACAAACGTCTTTCTACGAGAGTTGAGAGAATTCTCCTAACTTATGAAACGTCATATGACTATTGAATGATATTTTTATGCTTTGTCCATAGTTGCTTATTTCATTTGATATCTGTTTTCCAGCTGTGTTGCAGCATTGGTTTTATAAAATTAAATGCATTTGCTAATGTGAACACTTTTTGTCGACAGATCTATTAAATAATTATTTTATGATCCACATTCTTCGAAAAAGGAGCTCTTGGAATGGAAACAGCAATAAGATGCGACTAATAACAGTAACTGTATATATAAATTTCTTTTCAAGTACTTGGTAATTTGTTGTAGCATTAGTTTTTGTGGTGCACCACTTTAATTACATAGACATTGTCCTTATCTGCATTGTTGTCTTTAGTGTAACATTTTTTCTGCTTCAGCTTTGTCATGTTTAGGTATAAGTTATTACATTTATTGCTGCTTGCTTTGCTTACTTGCATTTTTTTATCATTGCTATTCGTATTAATTGTTTTGTGCTGCTGCATTGCCTCGTCCCTTAGTTAAGCATCTGAGCTCAGTAGATTTAAGTTAGCTTAAGAGGGGGTAGCCTATATAAGAGAATGAGTTGCGATGGATTTGAAGAAATGCACTGACAGGTTATATGAGAAAAGTACAGAAAGCAGGTATAGATAGAACTTTTTGGAAATAATGAAGAACGAAGGGAGATTCCGAGAAGTAAAGAAAGTTTTGTTTGCAAAATACTGCAGTAAAACAAACCCTGTCCTTTCCTTTTGTGTTATCCCACTATGTGTTTGTGTACCCTTGTGTATTTGTTTTCTTCCTGTCTCTGTGTGCTGTTTCATAGAAATTTTTCTCTTGTAATACTAAGCTACATTCACTATGATGAGGAATACTGTTATCCTCAAATATAATTTGCATTAATAACATGTTATTTTCTTCGTAAAGATGCTTACACATTATTTATTCTGTTTTGTTCTAATGCTCATATGTGAAGTTGATGTTTCAAAAGTTATTCTGATCTTTTATGTATGTACTTATGTCGTAATTCTTGTAACACTGATGTATTTGCTATTTCGATTCTTTTGTAAAGCCTGTACTACTAGAAATATTAGTTTTATTGTTATGTTCTTTAAAGATGTATTTTGTACCTTTGTTATTGTATTCTTATGTTATAAAATTGTAATTGACACCAGTTCATCAAATTAAGTAACTTGTAAATTACATTTCACTGCACATGTTTCTGTTGGTCATAGTATATGGACAATATGTGAGAAGTAGGGACTGATAGTGTTTGCACGTGTGTTAATAATTCAGTAACGGACTGGATAACAGCATTGCTGGTTGTAAGGACATTTCAAAAACAATTTTTGTGAGTGCACAAGTGGTGGTTATGGACTTGCTATATTATCTGCAAGACTCTTCAATGGTGATTGTGCGCCTTCACAGTCAAACATATGGCTGCTGGCCGTCTCTACAAGGACTACAGTGGGTCTACACCTTTGATGACCCACCAATACCATTATTTCTACAAGGACTACAGTGGGTCTGCACTTCTGGTGGCCCACCAATACAGTAATCTCTACCAGGACTACAGTGGGTCTGCTCTGTGATGATAGTCTTCAACGTCAACTGACTCTGCTGTGGGCCATTACCTGTCTGCATGTCAAGAGTCAGCACTGTCTCTCGTTGGAAGGACAACACTACTTCCTCAAGACTGCTTAGAAATCCACTACTTCCAAGTGCAATTCCTTTTATTGCTCAGACTTTGAAAAAAACACTGCAATTTTACTATGATAACGATCAGGACTGTCTTTATGGACTGTGACAGAATTTTAGCTTCTGACCAACATCGTATCAATAAGTGTGTGCATGTGATATCTTTGTTATAGTAATTATGAAAAATCATATCAAATCATTATTGGCCCCTGCCCAAAACAATTTGTAAAAATTTTTTGTGGGGATCATGGGGGCTATGCAAGTAGGCTGTTTAGGTTTCTTATTGGGAACGCCGCTTAGCGCTCGGTAAGAAAATCACTGGCTGTGCCGTGTGCAGTCTGTGGCTGGTTTGCATTGTTGTCTGCCATTGTAGTGTTGGGCAGCGGCAGCTGGATGCTAACAGCGCGTAGCGTTGTGCATTTGGAGGTGAGCCACCAGCGGTGGTGGACGTGGGGAGAGAGATGGCGGAGATTTGAAGTTTGTAAGAATGGATGTCATGAACTGCTATATATATTTTGACTATTAAGGTAAATACATTGTTTGTTCTGTATTAAAATCTTTCATTTGCTAACTATGCCTTTCAGTAGTTAGCGCCTTCAGTAGTTTGAATCTTTTATTTAGCTGGCAGTAGTGGCGTTCGCTGTATCGCAGTAGCTTGAGTAACGAAGATTTTTGTGAGGTAAGTGATTTGTGAAACGTATAGGTTAATGTTAGTCAGGGCCATTCTTTCGTAGGGATTTTTGGAAGTCAGATTGCGTTGCGCAAAATAAATATTGTGTGTCAGTTTAAGCAGAGTCGTGTATAATTTTTCAAAGGGGACGTTTCAACCGACTACCCATCTTCAGAGTGAGACAAGGTGACTTTCGCTCCAGCACTTGCACCTTCCTTTTAAACCCAAGGACTTCAAGGAGAAGGCGCTGAAATCTGCTGGCTTGAAGCTCACAATGTTTAGGAGGTATGCTGAAGACACGTTTGTAGTATGGCCCCTTGAAGAAGACAAGCTAAAAGAATTTTTACATCTGAATTCCATCCACAGAGAAATTCAGTTCACGATGGAATTCGAACAAGATGGATGCCCCCCAATTTTGGATGTGCTGGTACGGCGCAAAGATGATGACACTTTGGGATATGCAGTCTATCGAAAACCGACCCACACGGATTTATATTTACGTGCAATAGCAGCCACCATCCTTCGCAGGTGATGACTGTACTCAGAACTCTGGTACACAGAGTACACATCATTGCTGAGGAGAGCAGTCTGGAGGGCGAAATTCTACGCCTGAGAAGATTTTTTGAAGCCAACGGATACTCTCCACAGCAGATACGTAAGGTATTACAAATGAAATAAACAGTGGGTACAAGAAAAGCGGAAGAAGACACGGAAAGTTTTAAATCCATGGCATTCGTGCCATACGTGGGAAGCCTCTCGACAAAAATGGGGAGGATCCTCAGCGATTTTTCGCCCTCCACCTCACACAGCACTGCTCCTGGGTTCCGTGAACGATGATTTGGTGCTTCAGAAGCTTGAGGTTTACAAGATCCCCTGTGAGTGCGGCTGTTCATACATCCGACAGACGACACGTATAGTACAGGAGAAAAGCACAGAGCACCGCAGGTACATCCGACTCTTACAACCTAATAAATCTGCGGTGTCGGAGCACTGCATAGACACTGGGCACTCTATAGTGTACGATAACGTCGAAATTTTAGCCTCAACTTCACCTTTCTGGGACTCAGTAGTGAAAGAAGCAATTGAAATTCGGTTTATGACAAATTTAATTAATAGAGATAGCCGCCTCCGTTTGGACAAATCATGGAATCCGGCAATTTCTGTAATTAAATCACAAAGACGTCACAACGGTGCAGCTCGCAGTGATACGTCGATATCACCGTGTGGATCGACTGCGCAGCCATAGATTTAATTCCGTGCATATGTCACACCATTTTGCCGCCGATCAACGTCTCTGGCGCCTTGTGTATCTGTGGCCACACGCGCAGTGGTTCGGTCCTCGGGTTTAAAGCGACGGAGAAAGTACTGGAGCGTCAGTCACATCGGCTCACTCTGAAGATGGCTGGACGGTATTCAGCCAAAATATTAGAAGAAAAAGTAAAATTTATGCGGCTGTACGCCAGAAATTTTAAGGAACAATAACTGTTTTGCCTAACTTTACTGGTATGTCTGAGACTAGCTCAATGCGATGCTCGTAAATCATAATCACACATCAAAATTCTCTCACAATTAAAATTAAACAAAAGCTTTGGAACCTATTTTGCAAAAGGACAAATTTACTGAAGTGATGATAGTTACCGGCAAGAATGATCGTCTAGTATACGGGGTCTATTTTTCGTGCAGCACCAACTATAATGAAATATCATTCAGCATATGTGACGGTCACGAAATGTTCTTGGGTATTAACCGGATAGCATACAGAACACATCAAAATCATGATACACAGCGGAAACCTAAAAAGTACAACGATTACTGAGCCGATTTCTGGTAAAATAGCAATTTCTAAGTGGACGGTAAGTGCATAATACACAGAAATATGCACTTAACGTCCAGATTAAAACTGTATATGAATGCAATGTAAGTATAATTGGGATATACTACACATGTTTTTTATGCACAAGAACCGGTAACCAGAAAATGACCATTTTACGTCTTTAATGGGCTATGGCCTATAGACATTTGTGCAATCATTGGAGTCAAGTAGAGAAGTAGTGACTACAGCTGACAATGGCGATGCCAAGATAAGAAGTCCCGGGTGGTTACAATTTAGCTTTCACTGTGTAAGACATTATCACACGGAACGTAATTACAGTAAGCGTACCAAACTTCGTAGCAGGACTAAGCATGTCCTTAGGTATTCTGGCTATCTCCTTAGATATTCTGCGCTTCAGATCAGCACATGTGTGAATGTTGTTCTGGTAAACCCTGTCCTTCAGGTAGCTCCACAAACAGAAACGACAGGGAGAGGGATCAGGTGATCGTGCGGGCCAAGCATTTGGAAGCGATCGGCTGATAATGCGATCGTTAGCAAATGTGTTTCAGAGGAGCAGGTGAACATCACGAGCGATGTGCGGCCCCTCTTGCACGAAAACTGTTGAGTTCAACGCATCTCACTCCTGCACTGCAAGTACGACATCCTGGCGAAGCATATCGCAGTAACACTGGCCAGTCACACTGCACGTCTTCGGTCCTCGAACGCCAATCCGTTCAAATAAGAATGGGCCAATGATGGACATAGCCGTGAAGCCACATCATACGGCGACACATTCACCGTACAGAGGAACTTCATGCACAGTGACTGGAGAATGAGGTCCCCACACTCGACAATTCTCATCAGAGAAAAATGAGTTTCGTCTGTCCATAGGATGGCCAAGGCCATCCCTCGTCACTTTCAATCCTTGACTGTAGCAGGATATAAGATGACTTGCACAGGATTTGTGATTGGTGTAAAGAATGGCAGCTAACTCTAAATATAGATAAATGAAAATTAATGTAGATGAATAGGAAAAAAATCTTCTAATGTTTGAATACTCCATTAGTAGTGTAGTGCTTGACACAGTCACGTCGATTAAATATTTGGGCGTAACATTGCAGAGCGATGTAAAGTGGGACAAGCATGTAATGGCAGTTGTGGGGAATGCGGATGGTTGTCTTCGGTTCATTGGTAGAATTTTGGGAAGATGTGGTTCATCTGTAAAGGAGACCTATTCTTGTGTAGTGCTCGAGCGTTTGGGATCCCTATCAGGTCGGATTGAGGGAAGACATAGAAGCATTTCAGAGGCGTGCTGCTAGATTTGTTACTGGTAGGTTTGATAATCACGCGAGTGTTACGCAAATGCTTCAGGAAATCGGTTGGGAGTCTCTAGAGGACAGGAGGCGTTCTTTTCGTGAATCGGTACTGAGGACATTTAGAGAATCAGCATTTGAAGCTGACTGCAATACAATCTTACTGCCGCCAACTTACATTTCGCGGGAAGACCACAAAGGTAAGATAAGAGAGATTAGGGCACGTACAGAAGCATATAGGCAGTCATTTTTCCCTCGTTCTGTTCGGGAGTGGAACAGGGAGAGAAGAAGCTAGTTGTGGTACGAGGTACCCTCCGCCACGCACCGTATGGTGGACTGCGGAGTTTGTATGTAGATGTAGATGTACATGCTGCGAGTAAGTGGAGAGCGAAGTCAACATGTCGTTGTACGTCCTGTGGTGCATGCTGCTGTACGATGTGGATCTTGTACAGATACCATCTGAAATGGTTTGAAGCCGATTCCGTACTGCGGACCACAGGATGTTTAACAGTCGCGACACACCACGCGCACTGTCTGACGACCGGGAATTGCGTGCAGCGTTGTCTGCAACAGCAACAACAATTTCATCAACCACCTGTGGTGCAACCGGTCGTCGGCGTCTTCCGGGAGCGACGCCCAGTTCTCCAGTTGATGCTCTGTAATCCTTTCAGGTGGCGATATTCTCGAAGTGAATCTGCAGCATTACTGTTGTTTTGATACTAGGTATTCACCAGTAATGCTCTACTCCTTTTGTCCAAGCTCATGTTGACACGTCAACAAGTGTACTGCGACTGGTCAGGTGCCTGAGTTTATGAATCACGATGACTGATTGGCACTTAGCACCCATTGTTGTAACTGGACGGTGGCGCTGTGGCGCATGGAAATCATGCATCCCGTACTCCGGATATTAATGCTACCACGTTTGGTACTCGTACCCTAAATCTACATCTACATCTACATTTATACTCCGCAAGCCACCCAACGGTGTGTGGCGGAGGTTACTTTACGTGCCACTGTCATTACCTCCCGTTCCTGTTGCAGTCGCGTATGGTTCGCGGGAAGAACGACTGCCGGAAAGCCTCGGTGCGGGCTCGAATCTCTCTGATTTTACATTAGTGATCTCCTCGGGAGGTATAAGTAGGGGGAACAATATATTCGATACCTCATCCAGAAACGCACCAGCTCGAAACATGGACCGCAAGCTACACCGCGATGCAGAGCGCCTTTCTTGCAGAGTCTGCCACTTGAGTTTGTTGAACATCTCCGTGACGCTATCACGCTTACTAAATTACCCAGTGACGAAACGCGTCGCTCTTCTTTGGATCTCTATCTCCTTCGTCAACCCGACCTGGTACGAATCCCACACTGATGAGCAATACACAAATATAGGTCGAACAGGTGTTCTGTAAGTGTTTAGTTTCCATGTTATAACGTGTTAAATATGGAAAATGTAATTATAGCCACCCGGTACTATAATACATAGACATAACGGAAATATAAGAAAACTGCAGCTAAATTTTCATTTTATTTCATTCTTATCATATACATACATGTATTTGCAACGCACTCCGTTCCCACCACCTCACATTTTCTATTGCTTATTCCTCCATTGTAAGGCTTTCTTCTGCAACAAGCCAAATGAAGGTACAGTTCATCACTCACAATGCTTCTGTAAGTTTTGCATATAGGGCTTTATTTCATCATTTATTGAACTGAAACACAGGATAAGCAGCCGAATAGTTTCTACGTCGAAAATAAAAAGGGGGAGAAAACATAGTAAACTTTAACGAAATAGCAGACCATCACGGTATGTATAATTAATGTGCTCTTTATGCTACTGTCATAAAGATATTTTTTAGTTCCCCTTAAAAAAGCTATGACAGCGCTCTTCAAACTGTTTTTAAAATCACATTGTTTGTCATGGGCTAGACTGTTGTTTCCCCTGAATTCACTTCCATTTGCCAACGTGCTGAATGTGTAAGTTTCATCGTGACCGCCTGAAACAGCTGTGTGACATGCCGGTAAACAGCGTGTTGATGAAAACTGAGAGATCTGCGTGGGTCGGGTGTCAGGGCCCGGCGATATTTTTTTGCCGTCAACATAACACCATTAAATTCTTCTCCACAACCCAGTGTTGTGTGTCCTATACACAGAGTAATTACAATATTTAATTTACTTAACACAGCCTGTACATGTTGACCAACACTCATTAATGATGCTTTATATGGGCGCTTCCTCATTATAGAATTAAAAAAAAAAGGAAAAAAATATGAGAGGAGAGGTTGAGGTCCGCTTGGCGCTTCCAACGCTGCGGTCAGTACATCTGCTGGATTACGAGCCACGGCCGGCGTGTAATGACAGTAATTAACGGCAAGCCGTTCGTTTTACAGCTTTGTGTGACCGTTACTGTGGGCTAGAAGTCTATTTCTGCTCTTGTTGCGTGGAAAAATGCACAGAAGCAACAGTTTGCCGTCAGCGTAGAAAGGAGTGCTTCCTCAAAACGATTTTGACGACATTCCGATTCGCTGCAGTTTTTAGTACTTCAGTAATGGCTTTAAGTGGCCGTCTAATATTTTAAGGGACTCACACGTGAGCATCAGAATGCAGTCCGTCAACAGGTCGATCAATTTGTCAGTAAGATGGCACGTGTGATGACAAATCCTAGATTTTGTAGGTGATGGCTTGTAACTCTGAAGTAATCTCACAAATCACGAGCGACCGACACGCCACGGGTGGCAAATGGCAGCAAGGCTAAGACTCGTTCGCAGAGCTGCCCTCTAAGGAATTATCCGAATGGGACAAAAAAAAACTGCATGACCAGTTCAACAGAAAGAGCTTCGCAAGGTTGACGACAGTTAAGTTCATTTCTGACCGCTGTCTGGGGCGTCATCAGAGATCTCTTCGCTGGTCATCGGGGATCATTTCGAAGTGGGATGCTCAGTGATGACAATTCTACTCCAAGCTTTTGTATGTCCATCCTTTTAGCAGGAACTGGTAGCGGGAAAATAAACGACGGCCGCAGCGGCCGAGCGGTTCTAGGTGCGTCAGTCAGAACCACGTGACCGCTACGGTCGCAGGTTCGAATCCTGCCTCGGACATAGATGTGTGTGATGTCCTTAGGTTAGTTAGGTTTAAGTAGTTCTAAATTCTAGTGGACTGATGACCTCAGTCGTTAAGTCCCATAGTGCTCAGAGCCATTTGAACCATTTTTGACAAAATAAAATAATATCTTAAGGACAGCTGTAGGTGTTTTTATTTTGTCACGAATTCTACTCCAGTCAATGAGATTCCAGACTGAAGACACGTCTGGAGATGCCCTGAAACAGCGGTGCGATACCAACGTGACTGTTGTCCCCCATACGGCCCAACAATCACGAGTGAAGGTGTGGAGTGCCGTTTCTTTTCATAGAAAGACGCGTTTGGTTGTCATCCACGCATCCTTGCAGCCCTAAGGTCCATCGAAAATACAATACGCCCCACCTTGTTGCCCCTCATTGCAAGCAATCCTGGGCTTACATTTCAGCAAGATAATGCCCGCCCGCCCACGGATATGGGTCCTACTGCTTGTCTTCATGTTCGCCAAACGCAACCTTGGTCAGAAAGGTCTCCGGATCTCTCCCCGATTGATAACGTTTGAAGCATTATGTGCAGGGCCCTCCAACCAGCTCGAAATTTTGACGATGTAACGCACCAATAGGACAGATTTTTGCACGATATTCCTCAGGAAGAGTTCTAACAACTCTATCAATCAGTGCCTAACCCAATAACTGCTTTCATAAGGCACAGAAAGTGAGTTGCCTTTTGCCGTTTGTGAAACACTTGCCCTTGAATAAATTTTTCGGCTTCTCTGAAATTGTAATCTTTTGTTAGTTTGTACATGTACATCACATCTACCGAGGATTATTTTACTTTATTTTTTCAAAATGGAAACACGAGTCGTCAGATGGCTATGTACGGACACCCTTGTGTATTACAGAAAACCTTTAACAACATTCGTTTATAAAACTGGTAAAAGTGAATTTTTGCGTGTTCTGTAATATTAAAACCATCTCTTTTGTTTACGGCTAATATGTAATATAGTTTGTGCACTGCTCCTACTATTGTCACTGCACGTGGCAAGTGGAGTAGAATTTTATCACAGAGCCTTGAATTTCTAGAATTATTAGTCTCGGTACAATGCCAGAATTGGAATGTATAGGTTCTTTAGGTTCGGAACTGTGCAAATTGCCGGTTTGTAGCACAAAACAATATCTTTATAAAAGACACTACGCACGTGACACAATAGAAAATGGTTCAAATGGCTCTGAGCACTATGGGACTTAACATCTGAGGTCATCAATCACCTAGAACTTAGAACTACTTAAACCTAACTAAACTAAGGACATCACACACATCCATGCCCGAGGCAGGATTCAAACCTCCGACCGTAGCGTTCGTGCGCTTCCAGACTGAAGCTCCTAGAACCGCTCGGCCACACCGGCCGGCGACACAATTGATTTTAAGAATATTCGTCATTATTTTAAATTCGTAATTTATCGCTATCCTTTCTTTGCTCCTTTCAAAGTAGCGAGTATAACTTTACTTTCCAATCCAAGAGAGCTTAAATGTGGACAGGTGGAACGTAGGTTACGTGTACTTGGAATCATGAACTACTCTGAAAAGTGGAATTGAAGGCCGTGTCGGCACATACATTCAAATTATGGTTCAAATGGCTCTGAGCACTATGCGACTTAACTTCTGAAGTCATCAGTCGCCTATAACTTAGAACTAATTAAACCTAACATAAAGACATGACACACATCCATGCCTGAGACAGGATTCGAACATACATTCAGAAAGAATCCAAATTTAAAAGCATTGATATTCATATAATCTGCAGTGAGCAGCTATTTGAAGCTAATGCTCTGAGAGGAGCAACTCGTAGGAAGTTCATAGTAATAGATACGATATAATACGCTCCAGATGATGACTGTTAATTAATTGAGAAACAATTAGAGGCATTATACATGTTTTCAACTTCCAAACAAAATGTGGTAATATTAAGTGGAAATTTTAATTTAAAACAGGGCATACAAATTATACATTCATCTTTAATAACTTGAAATTTAATCTAATCTAGCTCTCCTTGATACAACTTAAAAGTAGAGTTATTGAAGCCAGCACTAGTACTTGATAACTTTTCTATTAGACACTTCGATATCGCATTGTGTAAATACTTTTAGTTCCAGTTCTAAGTGTAATAACTGAAGAAACTGGGATTTTACGATATAATGGCCAAAGACAGTCTGCAAAGATTTACGCAACACACTTCGTGTCAATTAAAAAAATGTAACGTATTTTGTTACGTATACTATACCAACCAGGAAAACTGTTGTAAAACAAGTTCAATAAATTTAAATTCCTTTCTTCCTTAGTTGTTTGGTTGGTTGATCGACTGTGGGGAGGATACCCAACAGCGACTACATCGGTCCCATCGGACTAGGGAAAGAAGTCGGCCGTGCCCTTTCAATAGAACGATCCCGGCATTTCCCTGAAGCGATTTTGAGAAATCGTGGAAAACTTAAATCAAGATTATCCGGACGGGGGTTTGAACCGTCGTCCTCCCGAATACAAGTACAGTGTACAATCACTGCACCACCTCCCTCGTAGTTGTTTGCAGGTATCAATCAACATACACATACCACCTGCCATTATTGCTAAACATAGCAGTTAATCTTTTATAACCGACCTTCACAACACAGCGGGGTTCGATATACCTACTGGTAGAAATAGCTTAGTTAATTACTTTATGATTGGTGGGTATGAAAGAAGCGACTTTTTTCAGCCCTACCACTGCGTATTGACGAAATCATTATGCTAAATATACGGAGCAAGCATCAACTCGTTTTGCCAACGTTTTTATTAAGAAAACTACAAGAAACCACCAACGGTAACACACTCCTCCAAACAAAAACAAACAAAAATAAGGATCCCTTCTAGCGAACAAGAAAATAGCAAATAATTCCTATAATAATAGTTCCTTTTGACTCTATACCCGTAAAACTCTTCCAAGTCGAAGTCGGCTGTTAGCAGCTGGTAAATAGCCTAACACGACGGAAGCGACGTCTCACAATTGTTGTGTGACAGAGGATGGTCGATGTGGCACACTCCTGGACGGCCGATCTTCTCCCCTCTCGGTGAGCCGAGAACTGCCCACTGAAAGCATGGGCGCCGGCTTAATTAGAGCCCCAGGCGGAAAGATGTTCCCGAGACTATTTGCACACTCGTGTTCGCCAGGAAATAGTTCCTTCATCGTCGCGCCTCCGTTCTTTGATGCTGGTTGACACCGTCTGATCGACGTTGGCCGTACCTACGTGTTTGATGTCAACTATGGTACTTGCTGTTAAACACTCTTGCGTCGCCCTGACTTCATAATATGTCGGCAACCCGCATCGCTGATCTGTCTGCGGAGTTGCCGCTGCAGTAGGCGTCTGTGGTGACAGCAGCACATTAAAAATAAGCAACGCGTTATGTAAATTTACAGCAATGCGTTTTAGGTGTTATCAAGATACTGACTACTACACTTTCACTTTTACATAACTTGTGGCGTGTTTCAGTGACTACAGAACCTGATTAATATCTAACTAGAGTAGGAAAACATAATATTGCAGAGTTCTGAAAGCGTTATATTATTTCCTGATTCTTTTCCTACTGAGTCACAGAAATACTCCAGGATACCCTCTGCCGAATCACGGACGGGTGGATACAACATGCCAGAAATGTAGGCATGTCCAGTGAGACATTTTCTGAAAGGAACTCGCAGATATTATTTCAGTTATTGCATTCTCAAGTAGTTAAGCGGTAAATATGCGTAAAGAACGAATAAAATACTTTATTCCAGTCAAAACTCATAATCACAGATATAATATAAGCTAAGTATTGTATATTTATAATGATGGAGAATAATTTTAAAAGTGGGGCAGATAATATTTTTTTCACACCTTGAAACTGAAACTTCAATTTACACGTAGAAAGTTACACTACAAAACAGTAAACTGGAATTATAATACATGTCCTCTTGATGACTTAATACGTCTACACTTCCTCCGCAGTGAGATAGGCTACCATTTGGCTGATTAGCTGAAGCGTCCAATTAGCATGGTACTGCACTGGAATATTACTACACGTGCGGCACATTAACTCACTCAAAAAAGAGAGTCGATGAGACCCACAGTTTGGCAGGTAGTTTTCTTTGCTTACAAACCCTCTGTTTTGTTAGTTTTAAACATCTCCTGAGTTTTTCAAAGTTTTCATACCCGTTGCATAATCAGAAGAGAATAGCTGATTGAGAGAACAGAATAACGCATTTTCGGTTCACGATGTATGGAACGCAACGAAAAGGTACCAATAAACTACGAGAGGTTCTACAAGGTGTCTTGCGCAACAAATCGATGATAAAAACTCTTATCTGCAAAAACTATACGACACTAGAGAGCGCTGATGTTAAAGGGGACATCGCCTGAGACTTGGCTAACTCTGTGCCCCTCCAAAATCGGAGGTGTGTTCGAACGTTGACAGTTTTGTTGTGGTAGGAATCATTACGCGGGATGCCTTCTATCGGCTTAAGTGAATGCAGGTCATTTCCCAGAAAAACCGCTTGCAGTTCCTAAGCGCACAAACTGAAGTTCGCTCACTAACGCATCCCCAAGGTGTGAGCGCTACTCCAGTAACTTGGACGACGTTTCGTTCTTAAAGATACTGGTACAATCGTTTGAAATTAGTTGGTATCGTTTCGTTGCGCCCTACATACAATGTCTCGTCAAAAGTATCCGGAAACCTCCGTATTTATGACAGATTGAAATCTACTGGGAACACGTTCAATGAGGTTTCTGCATGTATGTATAGGAATGGCAGCCGAAAACCAAACCGGTAGTTGTAATCATTTTCAGGTTAAAACTCTTCCGAGTATTTTTGTTAGCAGATAAGTTTCTTTTTTGGAAGGGGTCCGTCTTGAGCAAAAGACAACCAGTACTTAAAAAAAGAAGGAAAAAGCACGTCATGTGGTGATAAGATATGTTTACTAAACTTTACCTGTTTTTCATATCTATAAATATTTTCTTAAAATGTCGACTCTGCATGTGTACAAGTAAAGAGCAGTGTATGTGTTGTTTCATAGAAATAAAGTAAAGGCCCACTGATTAAAATGAAACTTCAGCGAAACATGTCTTGGTAAGAGAAGACAGGAACAAAGATTGCTTTCCTAAAGGTGGACCTATTCCACAAAAATTAATTTATGAATGTAGTAATTTATTTATTCATTTATTGTTCATAATTAGAGCTGTTACCTAAAAGGCTAAAGTTGTTTACTCAAATCAAATATCGTTAGTTAGTTATAATTCATGTATTAATTATTTATTTCTAGTTTTAATTTAAAATAAGAAAGAGAGAAATTTATGAAAACTGCAACTACTTCTACTACTGCAAAACCACACTAAACCATTAACCAACTACCTAGTTACTAATGTAATGCAGTAATGCTGGACGGCGGGATCTGTAGCGAAGTCGAGGTTCAGAAGCTTCACAAAGCTGTTCTGTCGTCTTCAGGCGTGCACTTTGTGCGGACTCGTCCATTGTAGGAGTGTTATTGGCTGCTAACCGTTCCCTCATAGATGCTGCTTTATGAAAGGCTGCTCTGTCTTACTTGTCACAGACAGTCGCCTTTTCCGAAGTCTTCCTCTACTGTACACAGTACGCTGTGCTGTAAATTATGTTCACAGCCTTCCACTTTTAGCGCTAACCATAGGCTGGCACCACCTCTTCCGAACTTCACTGTTGGTATTACACATGGTGGTGGGTAACGTTCTCTTGCTGTTGGCCAAATCGAAACCATCCCAATTAACTACCATAGGATATAGGCTGTATCATCACTGAAATAAATCGTTTCCAGTCATCAGGTGTCCAGTGGCGTCCGTCTTCACACCACTCCAAGCATCACCTACGGTTGAGCACAGCAATAACTTGCTTATGAGCAGATCGCCCATTGCTACCCGCTCTTTTTAATTTCACAGTCATCGTGTTACATGCACTACTGGAAACTCTTTGAAACTCACGAGTGGTTAGCTCCACTGATTTCATTCGATTTTTTGCAGTCACCCTCCACTATACTCGGTGCCTGTCCGTTAATAAATAATTTCTTCCTGATCTTGCTTCACCTGTAGTTGTTCCTTCATGCTTCCACTGTGCGATCTCATAACCAACAATCGTCCTGGACAGATTCAGAAGACACAGATTCCTCTGATGGTTTTGCTACACTGATGATATTACTGACCAGTCGACATTCGAAGTCTCTGCGCTCGGCTGACCGTCGCACTCAGCTTTAACTGATTTTATACTGACAGTATAATGCCCCACATCCCCTTTTATACTGCTAGGTCCGCCTCTGGTGACATCTACCGGTTATTTACACTTAATATAGGGGTGTCCATCGGCCGATGTGGCCTAGCGCTTCTAGGCGCTTCAGTCTGGATCCACGTGACCGCTACAGTCGAAGGTTCGAATCCTGCCTCGGGCATGGATGTGTGTCCTGTCCTAAGGTTAGTTAGGTTTAAGTAGTTCTAAGTTCTAGGCGACTGATGAACTCAGATGTTAAGTCCCATAGTGCTCAGATCCATTTGAACCATTTATATGGGTGTCTGGATACTTTTGAGCAGGTAGTGTATCCTGATGAAAAGTGTTGATGTTATTATTTTGATGATACGTGATCGAGCCTATAGTCTGTAACCTAGCGAACAACTCTAGGTACTGGGTGACAATTATTTAACTACATGACAAAAAATCGTCATAACTTCTGAACTGTTTGGGTCAGGATGTTCAAATTGCATGGTTGGCTGCGGGGAATGATGGGAATTAATATGCGTATATATGGTTTCGCTTAGCGATGTGGCCCACTTTCATTTGGATGGTGTTCGTCAATAAGAAAAATTGGCGCGTTTGGGGGACTGAGAATCCGAATTTCGCAACCGAGAAATCTATTCAACCTTAACGGGCGACTGTGTGGTGCGCACTGTCCAGTCAAGGATAATCGGTACGATTCACCTTGATGGCAAGGTGACTACCTGACGGTATGTGAAGGTTTTGGAACATGATATCATCCCCATTATCCAAAGTAACCCTGATTTCGACAAGAGGTGGTTCATGCAAGACGGAGCTCGACCCCACTGATTCAGCAAACTACTTGATGTCCTGGAGCAGCACTTTGGGGACAGCATTCTGGCTCTGGTGTATCGAGAGGCCATTGACGTGGGTCTCCTGATCTGAAAACGTGCGACTCAATTTTGTAGGGCTATATTAAAGATAAGGTGTGCAGCAATTACTTCAAAACCGTTGCTGAGCTGAAAAACAAAACAGCCATTCAGAGATCAACGACAGCATCGATGTTCCGACACTTTAGGGGGTTACGAAGAGTTTCGTTATTCGTCTGTGGTCCATCAGCGCCAATAATGGCAGGCATATCGAACACGTCATAACCTAAATCCGAATTCTGTATTGACGCTTTCATGTTGAAGAAAGTGTGTGCACGCCGTAATTTGTAGCTTACTTATGTTTTTTTTCATAAAGTTCAATAATTATCACCCTGTATGAATCACACCGAGTTTCTTATACCGATCTCAAGAGCGTGTCTCGGCCATGTTAAAACAGCGAAGATATGAATTAGTTCTAAGAAACTGTGTCGTCTCCAGTGACACGTGAACCGGTTTATTGTGCTGTAACTACGAAAATAAGATAATATCGCCAGTAATTCACACACAGCAATGAAAGTTTTTACTGTAATAAAGTTAGTATCTTTCTAGTCACCACATGAATACACAATCGAAGAAAATGGAATTTGTGATTGTTATCTGGATATATCTGCAATCGCATTTACCGCTATTAATCTTTGGAAATGAAGAATGTATACCTTTCATGTTTCCATCGTAAGTAAAAATATATTTGTAGAAGCGGCATCTTCACGGAAAAATAATCTCGGCACGTTGTGCCATCAGAGAAGAATCATGTACTTCATCTGCATAGCTGTGGTTAGTGGTTCACTGCATCTGTTTTCTCATTCGTAATGAAACGTTTTAAGGTGCGGCGTCTGGTAATTGCAGTACAGATAAATCGTTATACTGGAATGTCGATCGCTTCATCCAACAATATCACTCTAGGTAATTAGAAGATTCCACACTCCAGTTCATCCGGCAGTGGGACATGATATTTATGCATTGCGGTGCTTTTAGTACGCAGAAGTGCTAGTGAAAGCTGAAACGGGTTCGGGAATTCGTAAAAACTCGGCAATACATTACGCTCCGGCATCCACACAGCTCTGCCGTTCGGAACAATTCATACAGGCGCACGTAGTTCATTGGAACAGGAACAAAGGTAATGTTATTCAGAAATTAATTGCATATGTAATAAGAGGTGTTATTAGTTTGTTCGACATAGCCAGTGTTTGTGCTAACAAAACATTAGCATTCTCTTTCACAACGTTCGATTTTCCGCATAGCTTCGAGTTACTGTTTTCAATTACGAAAGCGCTTATTACTCTACGGCAACATTGCGTTACGTGCGTCCTACCAGTTCCCTTGCACACGCAGTGAGGAGAGAAATAAAGGTTATTGCGAATGCGACCTTTTCTTCATTGCTAATTATGCCATATGTGTCTCTCCCACATTCATTCGTTCATAAGTTACATTTATCCCAAGAAACCTCACCGGGCAAGATGGAGCATAATCATCTTGTGGTGTTGCAGTTCTTCTTGTGTCCGGGCTTTCTGTGAAAATAGGACAAGGAATTCCGCCTTATGCAAGAGGAGTTTTCAGATTCGTTTTACCCAGACATATTTCAGCATTTTTTGTGCTATCTTCAGTGGGTTATTTCAATTTCTTACGGTAAAACTGTTGTTACACATTAACATTTAGAGAAACTTTTGGGAAAAGATATTTGCAATGCTGAATGATTAATTTGTAAAATATAATAAGACATCTGTTGACAGTTCACAGTTGAGATATTTACTAAAGACCTGATGCACTCTATGTTATTTATTACATTATGTCTAAAGTTGTAGTCATAGTTTCATTCTCAAAAGAGTGGGTGTGTACATTAGTTTACATACCTTACATGAAACGAGTGGGTATCTATGTTGGTAGCTAGTCTGCTACACAATCTACAATTTGTCATCTGCAAACAGCAAAACGTAATTTTTATTTTTCTGTTTATGTTACATTTACGAACGGAAATGAGTACAAAAACATTTTTTGTGTATACCTTCCAGCGTTGATGTTGTAGCGTTTTCTCATATGTTTTGGAAAGGGGAATGCCCCCATTTGTGTGACTTGTAGACGTTTGACAACGTACTTTCTAACAATTCATAAACATGGGTAGAGTTTTCGCCGCCTTTACGTGTTGTTGTAGCTGTGTAGTATTCATTTGTTTCGTGACGTGTTTGTCTGGGTGAGGCCAGCCAGTCTGAAGTCTATTTCGCGTCTGTGTTTGGGTTTGTGTGTGTGTGTGTGTGTGTGTGTGTGTGTGTGTGTGTGTGTGTGTGTTCCAGACTGACGTAGAGAGAGAGAGAGAGAGAGAGAGAGAATTGGTATAAGCTGTTATTAGTTTTAAGGATCTGTTACACAGCTTCATTGATTGTTGGGTGGTAATTGTGTGCTATCATGTGATCTGTGAATGCTATTGCTTTTCAGTGCTCTGAGGTGTTCTGTATACCTGGTTCTGAAACTGCATGTTTGGCCCACATATACAAACTGACGGCAGTGTCAAGTAAGTTGGTATACACTGGACAAGCTGTATTTGTCAGTGGTGGTGGTATTTCTTCAAGTCCACTTTGTGTTGTATTGTAGGTTCTGTATCATACGTTTAGTCCTTGTTTCTTTAGTATACTACCCACCCTCTGTGTGACTTTGTTGTTGTAAGTCATTATGTGCCATTTGTTGCTTAATGTCTCCTGAGTTGTTGTGTGTTGTGTAGTGTTTGTGTTTGTGTGTTCCACAGTTTTGTATTGCTTGTTTTTGTACTTTGTGGTCTATTTTATCTACAATCTTTGCAACATATCCATTCTCTTGTGCAATTTGCTCTATTGTGTTCAGCTCTTGTGTGTGATCATATTTCTTCATGGGTGTTTTGTTCAGTCTCTGTAGAAAATATCTGAAGCTGGCTTATTTGTAAGTTGTGGGGTGATTGGATTCGTTATGGATAATGGTGCTGCTGATTATGGATTTTCTGTAGATTGTGAATTCATGTCTGTTGTTTCTCTTGTGTATGGTGACATCTAAGAAATTAAGTTTTCCATCTGTTTGTGTTTCAATGGTGAACGGTATTTATAGGTGGATGAAGTTTATGTTGTCATTAAGTTCTTTAATGCGAGGCTTTGGTTCATCTATTTAGCAAGTTATACCATTTACGTATCTCTACCAATATATTATTCCTTTAGTGATTGGGGATACCATGGAGCAGGTTAATTGATATACTGGACTCACTTTCCGTAGCATCTATATTCAAATTATTGGCTTCCAATCGAGATTTGTATATGACTAAACTGATTAAGGAACGTGCATGAATACTTCAGTTTAAAAGAACAGTGTCGATTTCTTGTCTGTCTTTTCTCGATCGTAGCTGGTACAGTCTGTAATAACCTCACTACTGACAGAATATTAAACCCTACAATTTAAAGTTGTCATTGCTTTTCTCGGGTAAATCTCTGTTAGATGTGCCATATGATACTTTTTCTAAATGGATATCGCGAATAGCATCCAAGATATCGTTTTGTAAAACGGGTGCCACATTGGTTACATATCTTTACAGCCGTTCACTCTCTCCCATCTCGTACTACCTGGGTATAAATTTTTCTTTGTTCGTCTGTTGCTGTTTCTAACACCTACGGACTATATTGTTCATCAGGGAGAGTAATGACAGAGGAGCAACCACGTGTACGAAGTTGTGATGCATTAAACACAACAAACTAAAAAACAGGGAACAGTGGAAGCGAGGTGTTAATTCAAAATGTGTTCCTAAAACAACGCTAATCGGACATCCTGAGTACGCAGATTGATTAAGGACAACGCCAGGACGACGCATACGCACAAATAAGGTCACAAATCGCCGCTGAATATGCTTTGCAAATTAAAAGTGGTGAAACGTACGTTGCACGATACAAACAGCCATTAACTTACTTATAACCACATACCAGATATACCGAGGCAACTATGGAACAGTTGTAAGCATTACAAATGACGAAATAAGCTAAATATTCATTTCCTATCTTTCAAAGTTCAATACATCCAAATAAGTTTAGGAACTCTAAAATTTATCTCATTTTCACCTGAAAGATCAGGACAATTGTTTATGTTCTTCAAAATACTGAATTTAAATAAGTACACTCTCACTATTACAGCCAATAGTATTAATTTCATTGATTTGTCCATTTTTTACGAACCATTGTCCATGCCAGTTTAGTTGTCAGTTTGAACTATTTTCTATTTTTGGAAACTTCTTGCTGTCTGTCCTCAAATGCTACAATACGCCCCTTCTCCGTTCTTAAGGACAGATTACCTAAGCCACGTCGATAGCCGAGTGGTTCTGAAGTTAAGAGCCAATTTTGTTGTTGTGTATGAGTATGATGATGTAAGATTTCGTGTGACACAGAGGTAAATGAGTTATTGACCCATGCAGTTCTTTGAACACTTACGTAGCGATGTGAAGATTTTAATGAGCATTAGAAGTAATGTCAAAGACAGTCTGGTACGACAGCTACTTCAAACCTCCGTCTGTTACATCTGATTTCACGCTCATGCGAAACACTATCTAGGCGATGCTCTTGAGCTGTATTAAAGTAGTCCAGAGCGAGAACGTGGAGTAAAAGTAACACCACGTTCCCTCTCACCCCCCCCCCCCCCCCTACATCACATATAGCTCTGAAAATCACATGTTCCAACAATCATGAAGAAACACCCCTCTGCATAACAGTTGCTGGCCAGTGTTGGACACGAACTGTTGAGGATGAGACAGCAAAACAACTTTTGATTGCCTGAAGTAAGGTTTCCTTTTTTCTCTTCTGTGATAATGGTAACAAAACGATGTATGATGGTAAGTCTACTACGATTATTTAACCCTGTAAAATACTCACTTTTATACCATCGTTATCGTTTCTTATTACTTGTTTAGACTACATCAAAAATAGAAGTTGAAGAGAAAGCGTATATGATGGAAATCGTAAGTATTACAGTAACAGCAAAGGTACACAATGTGTACCGTGTGAGATGGTATCGGTGAATTTATAGCCGTTTTTACCAGGAATAATTGCACTGTCCCACGTACTTCAGCTTTGGGGATACACTGCTCATCCGTACCACCGGAGAACTGTGCATGCAGACAACGAGAAATATGTACTCTCTTCTGCTATGCGTAGTTGTTGTTGCGCAGAATGGTCTTAGCTTGGGACGACACGTGTATCTTACTTTCTGGGATCGCTAAGTACTTTCGCATGGCTTGGTTGGATACGAGTACAGTACATTTGGCTGCCTCAAGGAAATATTGATCAATAGCATGCCTTCTTAGACTTGAAGATAGCTGTTTACGAAACTTTACTGAAAGCGTCCACCATATACGAATAAAGTTATTTTGAGCCCGTAAGCGTTGCATCTGTGGCCGACTGGAGTGGCCGAGCCGTTCTAGGCGCTACAGACTGGAAACGCGCGACTGCTACGGTCGCAGGTTCGGATCATGACTCGGGCATGGAAGGGTGTGGTGGTCTTAGGTTAGTTAGGTTTAAGTAGTTCTAAGTTCTAGGGGCTGATGACCAAGGTAGTTAAGTCCCATAGTGCTCAGAGCCATTTGAACCATTTTTCGTTACATCTGCAAGAAGTACTAGAAGGTCGGTAGCGCGTAAGTCGTCAAACTCAGAACGATACCAGCTGAGGATTTAGTTACGTACATGCAGCCCAAAACAGCAGGTACCCGTGTGACGTGTTAGGCGACCTTGATACTATTATATCTGTGAGTAATGGCTCTCTGGTTAGCGAAACGTGACTCTTTATAAACTCCTGGAAATTTAAATAAGAACACCTTGAATTCATTGTCCCAGGAAGGGGAAACTTTATTGACACATTCCTGGGGTCAGATACATCACATGATCACACTGACAGAACCACAGGCACATAGACACAGGCAACAGAGCATGCACAATGTCGGCACTAGTACAGTGTATATCCACCTTTCGCAGCAATGCAGGCTGCTATTCTCCCATGGAGACGATCGTAGAGATGCTGGATGTAGTCCTGTGGAACGGCTTGCCATGCCATTTCCACCTGGCGCCTCAGTTGGACCAGCGTTCGTGCTGGACGTGCACACCGCGTGAGACGACGCTTCATCCAGTCCCAAACATGCTCAACGGGGGACAGATCCGGAGATCTTGCTGGCCAGGGTAGTTGACTTACAGCTTCTAGAGCACGTTGGGTGGCACGGGATACATGCGGACGTGCATTGTCCTGTTGGAACAGCAAGTTCCCTTGCCGGTCTAGGAATGGTAGAACGATGGGTAAGATGACGGTTTGGATGTACCGTGCACTATTCAGTGTCCCTCGACGATCACCAGAGGTGTACGGCCAGTGTAGGAGATCGCTCACCACACCATGATGCCGGGTGTTGGCCCTGTGTGCCTCGGTCGTATGCAGTCCTGATTGTGGCGCTCACCTCCACGGCGCCAAACACGCATACGACCATCATTGGCACCAAGGCACAAGCGACTCTCATCGCTGAAGACGACACGTCTCCATTCGTCCCTCCATTCACGCCTGTCGCGACACCACTGGAAGCGGGTTGCACGATGTTGGGGCGTGAGCGGAAGACGGCCTAACGGTGTGCGGGACCGTAGCCCAGCTTCATGGAGACGGTTGCGAATGGTCCTCGCCGATACCCCAGGAGCAACAGTGTCCCTAATTTGCTGGGAAGTGGCGGTGCGGTCCACTACGGCACTGCGTAGGATCCTACGGTCTTGGCGTGCATCCGTGCGTCGCTGCGGTCCGGTCCCAGGTCGACGGGCACGTGCACCTTCCGCCGACCACTGGCGACATCATCGATGTACTGTGGAGACCTCACGCCCCACGTTTTGAGCAATTCGGCGGTACGTCCACCCGGCCTCCCGCATGCCCACTATACGCCCTCGCTCAAAGTACGTCAACTGCACATACGGTTCACGTCCACGCTGTCGCGGCATGCTACCAGTGTTAAAGACTGCGATGGAGCTCCGTATGCCACGGCAAACTGGCTGACACTGACGGTGGCGGTGCACAAATGCTGCGCAGCTAGCGCCATTCGACGGCCAACACCGCGGTTCCTAGTGTGTCCGCTGTGGCGTGCGTGTTATCATTGCTTGTACAGCCCTCTCGCAGTGTCCGGAGCAAGTATGGTGGGTCTGACACACCGGTGTCAATGTGTTCTTTTTTCCATTTCCAGGAGTGTAGCTATATTTCACGAGAACTCTCTGAAACAGTTGACTGGATATCTACAAGTGTCTGAAAGCATTCGTAGTGTGATCCGTTTTCCTTAACTATCACTCTACTTGTTCACTGTAATATCCCTGCATGGTTGCGATAACGGGTTATAGTATCGTGGTCGAACAGTACGTGTTAGCGCAAATCTGTGTCAGCGTCACTCTAGTCAGCAGGTAAATCGGTGGGTCGGTTAAATGAACGACAGTTCTGTAAAGGCCTCATCACTACTGCTGTAGAGGTCGAGTTGCAGCTGTTGTTACGGTAGGCCGAGTTTGTAAGTACGTGAAAGGGCTTCTGCTGCTCAAACAATTTCTCCCCGCCACTACTACACAGCTATGCCCCAGGGTCGGGTAGCATGATACGTGAACCATGTCTTACAGCGCTCCAACAAATTAGAAACAAGATCACGCAACTGAGTCAAAAGGTTTACTTATCTTTGTGATTGGTGAATAACGAAGTCTGGTACACTGCTTGTAATATAACACGAAAAAGGGCTCAATGGCTACGAGCAAATAATCGTCGGTAAATTTCACAGTTCATAGCAAACGTAATTTACAACAACTGTCTATGTCAGCTCTGGACGATGATCTACAACCAAATGGGTCAGAGTTGCTCTTCTGTCTTCCGAATAGGCTTCTGTCCGTTGTCGTCCAGCCACTGGTAGGTTCTACTTGGCTGGCAGCTGGCCCATGCGAAGTCAGTATCTTCATCCTCAGCGCCGGCCCTGGCGCTGGTGGAACTCCTGCAAGTGGCGAGTCTCTATGGCACTGGCACCAGCTCGCATCTTTGCCCCTGTGGTGCTTTTGCCCTGACTGTGTCTTGTTCTGACGACACAGCAGAAATGTTGAGTTTATATTGCTAAGATTTGCTTGTAGTACAAGAAGATTCGGTCTGTGATATCATCATTAGCGTAAAACACACCACTTTTATTCATGTAAGTATAATCTCTCGTGATTCTGCTAATGAGGAAACTTTCTCAAGTTAAAATCGTGTAAAATCACGCAGCCATGTTTAAAAACTTAATATTTTTCCCTGCCCATTCATCCAAGGCGGCCTCTAAATATGAGGATCTAAAGAAGAAACTGATAAGTACGGGTATGGTTATTCAGTTTAATAAGCGCTGTGAAAAAAGGTGGCTAGTCCCTAATTATGTAAAAGCCTATATTAAATAGCTAAAAATCTCATTTCTGACAATGTTAAAAAGCTATATGCTGAAAAAGATGTTCTTAAGGAAGTGGAACGTTATCTGTATTTAGATCTCACAAATATCTTTCGTATTAATTACAGTTTTTACTTTGACGATTTTGGGATACAGATTAACGAACATTTGGAAATTCGTTACCAAGGCATATTACGTAAGCATGAAACGAAACTTAGTAAACATTTTGTCTCTTTCCTGCTGAAAAATATCCTCAAACAACTTTCACGAAAAGCGGTCATGCATTTCATAAATATTTTTAAATAAGGCTAACATTACTTTTACACAGAATGAAATTGTCTTGCTTGATAAAGGCCTAAAGTACAAAGTCATGTCCAACTTGGCAGACAAAAATGTAATAGAAAAAAATACTTATCCACCTAAAAGTTACTCTTGATTGTAAAAAAATAGATAACTGTCAAACTAGAATTGCTTTTGATATAGCTAACATTCTCAGTAAAAACATAGCCTCTGTTCATAATGTTATGCATAACGACAGGAAGTTGGTTAAAGCCATTAATAACAAACTTAAAGTAGCTGATGATTTGATAACTAAGTCTGACATAGTTTGCTCTTTAGTTATTGCCTACAATTCTGAATATATTTCCAAAACATTAGATTATTTTAACGAAAATAATAATTTCGTCATTGCATGAGGATCCGGCTCCAGAATAACAAAAAGAAGTCATATCAGCTTTCAATGAGTCAAAATATTTAATCAGAAGATAATTCTTATCAACATAAACCGTCAGCCTCAAAAACATCGGTATCAGTTCAAAATTAACCAGCCTAACCATCCTATACGACCGATTTCTAATAGTAGGTATAGCGCATAACACGATTTAGCCAAATTTCTGCATGAAACTCTGAAAAAAAAATCATTCTTCTTCAAGAACTATTATTCCATTCCTAATATTCACGCCTTACTCCATAAAATAAAAAATTTACAATGCAGTTTAGATACCAAGTTATTTTCACAAGACATCAATAATATTCTACGAACATTCCCATACAAGAGACGCTTAGGATCTTAGAAAAAAATTTACATCATTTCAAAAAAGAATTTTCAGGCCAATAAATCACTGAATTCATGAATCTAATCACAGTCGTAGTCAGATACCACTATTTTGCATTTAATGAACAGTTTTATCAGAAATCTGACGGTCTCGCTGTGGAAATCCGTTTTCTGGTATTCTGCTGATATTTTCATTAATCCTCTACAAGAAAATATTTTCAACTGTTTCTCAGCTACAGCACTAGGTACTATCTCCTATTCCAGATATGTTGATGATATTTTAGTCATCTAGAAAGAACCTGCTGATGGCATTGATAGTACACTCCTGGAAATGAAAAAAAGAACACATTGACACCGGTGTGTCAGACCCACCATACTTGCTCCGGACACTACGAGAGGGCTGTACACGCAATGATCACACGCACGGCACAGCGGACACACCAGGAACCGCGGTGTTGGCCGTCGAATGGCGCTAGCTGCGCAGCATTTGTGCACCGCCGCCCTCAGTGTCAGCCAGTTTGCCGTGGCATACGGAGCTCCATCACAGTCTTTAACACTGGTAGCACGCCGCGACAGCGTGAACGTGAACCGTGTGTGCAGTTGACGGACTTTGAGCGAGGGCGTATAGTGGGCATGCGGGAGGCCGGGTGGACGTACCGCCGAATTGCTCAACACGTGGGGCGTGAGGTCTCCACAGTACATCGATGATGTCGCCAGTGGTCGGCGGAAGGTGCACGTGCCCGTCGACCTGGGACCGGACCGCAGCGACGCACGGATGCACGCCAAGACCGTAGGATCCTACCCAGTGCCGTAGGGGACCGCACCGCAACTTCCCAGCAAATTAGGGACACTTTTGCTCCTGGGGTATCGGCGAGGACCATTCGCAACCGTCTCCATGAAGCTGGGCTACGGTCCCGCACACCGTTAGGCCGTCTTCCGCTCACGCCCCAACATCGTGCAGCCCGCCTCCAGTGGTGTCGCGACAGGCGTGAATGGAGGGACGAATGGAGACGTGTCGTCTTCAGCGATAAGAGTCGCTTGTGCCTTGGTGCCAATGATGGTCGTATGCGTGTTTGGCGCCGTGGAGGTGAGCGCCACAACCAGGACTGCATACGACCGAGGCACACAGGGCCAACACCCGGCATCATGGTGTGGGGAGCGATCTCCTACACTGGCCGTACACCTCTGGTGATCGTCGAGGGGACACTGAATAGTGCACGGTACATCCAAACCGTCATCGAACCCATCGTCCTACCATTCCTAGACCGGCAAGGGAACTTGCTGTTCCAACAGGACAATGCACGTCCGCATGTATCCCGTGCCACCCAACGTGCTCTAGAAGCTGTAAGTCAACTACCCTGGGCAGCAAGATCTCCGGTTCTGTCCCCATTGAGCGTGTTTGGGACTGGATGAAGCGTCGTCTCACGCGGTCTGCATGTCCAGCACGAACGCTGGTCCAACTGAGGCACCAGGTGAAAATGGCATGCAAGCCGTTCCACAGGACTACATCCAGCATCTCTACGATCGTCTCCATGGGAGAATAGCAGCCTACATTGATGCGAAAGGTGGATATACACTGTACTAGTGCCGACATTGTGCATGCTCTGTTGCCTGTGTCTATGTGCCTGTGGTTCTGTCAGTGTGATCATGTGATGTATCAGACCCCAGGAATGTGTCAATAAAGTTTCCCCTTCCTGGGACAATGAATTTACGGTGTTATTATTTCAATTTCCAGGAGTGTATTTTCTATCTCTTTAATGAACCTCATGAGAAAATATCCTTCGCCATCGAACTCGAAAACGAGGCCCCCAGTTAAACTTTCTTGACTTAACACAGTAGTAGAAAATAATATATCATTCAATGTTTTTCGTAAAGAAACATGTACTGATCAGATAGTACCTTCGTCTTAGAAGTACCCACAGTCTCATAAGAACGCTTTCTTTCTCACTCCTATTCATTGAGCTATTTCTATTCCACTCTCAATAGAAAAATTCAATTAAGAAATTAATTTACTCACAACAATAGCAGTTAATACAGAGTATGAACCTGGTACATTCGATGACATCCTTAAAAAGGAAACTGTTAAAAGGGTTACTATGTTTGGCTCCTGCACCATTGAATCTAACTGTAAAAAGTATTTTTCTATTCCTTTCTTGGGGCCCTTCTCCTATCAGATGCAACACCTTCTTCATAATAAATACAACTGTAACGTTTACTTTTCTACCAATAATAATTTGAAAAATAACTTTATTCATAATTTAAAATCGACTCATTCCACTTTGGAAAATTTAGGCATATATAAGATTTTCTGTGTCACCTTCTCTTCTTACTAAATAGGACAACCAGATGTAAAGAACAGATTTTCAGAAAAAATGGCACTAGCACGCAAAATCGTCTTTAGCCGACCATCTTTTGATTACAGGTGATGCGCCTAAAGCTGTTCATGATAGCAACTATTTGCATACTGAGACGAAAGGTCATAGATTAGATAATTTTAAATAATTTGAAATTATTAAACATCTTCCTCGAAATGACAGTGTCATTCTGAATGCGCAGCTACAATTGCATAATGAAAACCTCTTCAACTGTTACTCAATATTTGATTTCAGGTTTCCTTGTGTTTCTTCTATCTAAGTAAACTCATAATTTTTCGTTGATGAAATGGTTTTTATTGGCTGCATTTCATGTTACATTGTTTTTCTACAGGCTGTATCATTCAGCACTCTTTGTATTTCCTATAATGGTGTCTTAATCCTTTAAACTGTACTTCTAAGTTCGGATGTAGACTAAATGTTACCTTGTCTGCTGTTGTCAAAGAAAATATTGCGTTTTTTTCATGCACTAAATAACGTTCATCATAATATTCGTCAGTCTTTACTTAAATGTTAAGTCGCCAGTTTGTACTTGCAGCTACTAGATGGCGCTCTTGATGCAATGTTCACCTGCCCAAAGTTGTTAATGTGGGCACCTCAGTCTGATGCAATCTGTAGCTCCCCATACTTCAACTGCCCGTAGTGGCTTGCTTTGCACTCATTCTACTTTAAAAATTTTGCGAGTCAAGCTTTATCTCTTCATATTTATTTTATATGTGACATGTAAGTACTGTCTCTTTTTATACATTTAATTAGTTTTTAGTCTTAAAACTGTACTTCTAAGCTTTAATATAGACAAAAAGTTACCATGTCTGCTGGTATGAAATAAAAAATTGCCTGTTACTTCATCTACTAAACAATGTTCATCATAACATTCATCTGTCTATAAATTTAAATGTTAATTAGCCTACTTATATTTGTGACTGCTAGATGGCATTCTTGGTGTAATGGTTGCCTGCCAGCCATTGCTAACGCGGGCCCCTCAGTCTGCTGCTACCTCTGGCTGCACACATATGAACAACCCATAGAGGTTCTCTTTCATGTATTCCTTTTTAAAAATTTTGTGACTAAAGCTTTATTGCTTGATATTTATTTCATATATGACATGTCAGTACTGTTCTTTTCTTGTACTGGTAATTAGTACTTTCACTTTTGTATAATTTTTTTTCATATTTTTGTACTTATGTTTTAGAGCAGTTTTAGTGTTTAATTTCTTATAAAGGGACTCACAGAAGGGTCGGAACCAGGTCAAAAGACTTAATTTTTGCGACCAAACGCTGTAATTGCTTTAACTTTAAAATCAAGTATTTTCCAACTTGCGATGCAGCGGTGAGTATTGAAATACAAAAGCTAGACTTACCTTCCATAGATTGATTACAAAGTCAGTCAAAATCAGTAATACAGTGAAAAGGCTAGCTTAACATCTGTTGTTATGTTTTTCAACGAAAAATTTCTAAAATGACGTGAAAGGCATCAGCAAGCTGGCGAGAAACGTTGGGAATGTACTTTTTGAAGGCAGGGTGCATAACATATAGACTAAGAGTCAAAGACACCTGTTATAAATCAATGTTCGAAATGGTTTCGTAATTGCAGCTGGTCGTTGTAAGCTTCACTCCATGATAATTCGACCATATATCTGCCTGTCATCTTCGGGTGAGCCATCGAAGACAGACAAAGACGTTCTACACTCCACATTACAGAGTGCACTGATGGTATTGCTGTTCATGCATCAGAGCCACTGTGCCAGAAGAGCTCAGCAACAGAGTCCTGGCTGGTGGAGCTGGAACGATCGGCTGTCTTCAGCGTTGCTGCTCAATGGAGCCATTGGACTATGCTGGCATCTTCGTCTCCAGGAGATCTTGGATATGGCGGGGTTTCACCCATCACCCAGCTGGTAGCCACTGGCACTGTTCATTAGATTTTCCACAATGCGTAATTCAATGGATTCGTTTATAATGGAGTCTCAAAAAGTTGTTGCTGTGGTCAAAATTAATTTTTTCTCATATTCTGTTGAAAGTCTATTGGAGATACAATGTTCCGAATGGCAGACTTGGTAGTTTGCAGAATGTGAATGCAAAGTTTATGAACTGTGCAGCGTTCTGCCACTGTGGGTGTTGTTCGTCCTATATGGACCATACCACACTGGCAAGGTATTTTGTAAATTCTCACATTCCACAATAACAAGTTATACTTCACTTTTGACAGCAAGTCGAAATCATAGATGGTGAGCGGAAAATCCTTGTCACCTGAAAATTATCTAGGACTCATGCTGTTTTGAAGGAAATATTACCAAATAAGGGAAGATAAGCTAGGGACTTCGGTAACATATTTTCCTCTTTACACACATCCTGGTACTGGCTTTCAGCTGAGAATACTCTGTTAATTTGCAGGGTCGCGTATCCATGCCTGCAAACACTGTCCTTAAATTTGCAAGTTCGTTAGGTGAACTATTTGCATCAGACACTGTGCAAGTCTTAAACTCACGCATATTTTGGGATAGGTGACAGCAACTTGAAGACTGCAAGTACAAATCAGTGTGTGTTGGCTTACAATAAGCAGAGTGCCTCAGGGAGCTGTCACTCTTTCATCTAACCTAATATACAGGAATGGGACCCAACCATTCTTCTCTAATTCTATATTACAGGGTGTTTCAAAAATGACCGGTATATTTGAAACAGCAATACAAACTAAACGAGCAGTGATAGAAATACACCGTTTGTTGCAATATGCTTCGGACAACAGTACATTTTCAGGCAGACAAACTTTCGAAGTTACAGTAGTTACAATTGTCAACAAGAGATGGTGCTGCGGTCTGGGAAACTCTATAGTACGATATTTTCCACATATCCACCATGCGTAGCAATAATATGGCGTAGTCTCTGAATGAAATTACCCGAAACCTTTGACAACGTATCTGGTAGAATGGCATCACATGCAGATGAGGTGTACTGCTTCAGCTGTTCAATTGTTTCTGGATTCTGGCGGTACACCTGGTCTTTCAAGTGTCCCCACAGAAAGAAGTCACAGGGGTTCATGTCTGGCGAATAGGGAGGCCAGTCCACGCTGCCTCCTGTATGTTTCGGATAGCCCAAAGCAATCACACGATCATCGAAATATTCATTCAGGAAATTAAAGACGTCGGCCGTGCGATGTGGCCGGCACCATCTTGCATAAACCACGAGGTGTTCATAGTGTCGTCTAAGACAATTTGTATCACCACAAATTCACGAAGAATGTCCAGGTAGCGTGATGCAGTAATCGTTTCGTATTTGAAAAATGGGCCAATGATTCCTTTGGAAGAAATGGCGGCCCAGACCAGTACTTTCTGAGGATGCAGGGACGATGGGACTGCAACATGGGGCTTTTCGGTTCCCCATATGAGCCAGTTATGTTTATTGACGAAGCCGTCCAGGTAAAAATAAGCTTCGTCAGTAAACCAAATGCTGCCCACATGCATATCGCTGTCATCAATCCTCTGCACTATATCGTTAGCGAATGTCTCTCGTGCAGCAATGGTAGCGGCGCTGAGGGGTTGCCGTGTTTGAATTTTGTATGGACAGAGGTGTAAACCCTGGCGCATGAGACGATACGTGGACGTTGGCGTCATTTGGACAGCAGCTGCAACACGGCGAACGGAAACCCGAGGCCGCTGTTGGATCACCTGCTGCACTAGCTGCGCGTTGCCCTCTGTGGTTGCTGTACGCGGTCGCTCTACCTTTCCAGCCATTCATCCGTCACGTTCCCAGTCCGTTGAAATTCTTCAAACAGATCGTTTATTGTATCACTTTTCGGTCCTTTGGTTACATTAAACCTCCGTTGAAAACTTCATCTTGTTGCAACAACACTGTGTTCTAGGCGGTGAAATTCCAACACCAGAAAAATCCTCTGTTGTAAGGAATATACCATGTTGTCCACAGCACACTTGCACGTTGCGAACAGCACACGCTTACAGCAGAAAGACGACGTACAGAATGGCGAACCCACAGACTGCATTGTCTTCTATACCTTTCACATTACTTGCAGCGCCATCTGTTGTGGAAAATTGTAACTACTGTAATTTCGAAAGTTTGTCCGCCTGAATATGTACTGTTGTCCCAAGCATATTGCAACAAACGGTGTATTTCTATCGCTGCTCATTTAGTTTTTATTGCCGTTTCAAATATACCGGTCATATTTGAAACACCCTGTAAATCAAATGTTCTTTTGAATAGAGTTAAGATAGTGTAAAAACTCGATTAAACTATCTTCTCCATGGGGCCACACTATGGAAGTATAATCCACATATCTTCAAAAAAGCAGATCACTTAAGAAATGCTCACTGAACTGCACTTTCCTCAAAATCAACCACAAAAAAGTTAGCTACTAGTGAAGACACCATCAGTCTGGTCAAAATATTCTTAGTTAAACATCGAACAGTTTGAGGACAGAGCATGCCAAAACAAAGCAGTGATGCATGACTGAAACTGTTTACCAATTAGTGCCAAGGAATCTGAGAAAGGTACTTTTATAAAAAAGTACTACATCAAAACTCACTAAAAGAGCACAAATACTTAGGTCGAAAACCCTCTGCCTGTTGACATAATTGGCTGAGCTCCACGTATGATATGGAAATTTGCTAAGCAATGGTCTCAGCAAGAAAGCAAGATGGTTGGCTATATCGTATGAGAGGTATCAGTGTTAAGATAGTCTGTAAAGGAAGACATTCTTTGTGCACTTTAAAAGGACAATATAATCTTGATGGTATATTGCCATATAGTCATAACCACATGATGGTCTATGGAGGTAACAAGGATGAATTCAGCAGTATACACATTTTCCATTGCACACATTGTGCAACTAGTATATGTATGAAAGTTCTTGACAAAAGTGCACTTCTTCCAAAATTTATAGATATGAAATCCAGATTTTTGTTTTGTTGCCTCCCAATTTAATAATTTCTCTATATCCACAAACAAAATCTACATATAACTGAAAAATTATTTCATTAAAATGTAATATTCAAACAAACTAAGTTAAAAAATCCTTGATACATATAATTTAATTCAGCCATTTTCTCTAAATGTAATATCATTTACTAATAAGATTTTACTCTAACAATGGAAGAACAGTATTATATTTATGATCTAAAAATAATAAAAAAATTTACCATATTTTATTCCCAGTATTTCAGGTTTTGAAACATTGTAAGCTTTATTTTTCTCAGTTCTGTTAATTTACTGAACCCTTCTGCATAGCCATTAAGTTCACTTAATCAATTTTCAATGCTAAAACTCATGTTCAATTTTTTCGCTTTCTTTTACAAAGAAAAAATTTAAATTTTCAAATATTTTGAAACTGAAAGTTTAAAAATTTAGGAATACAATTTTTTAATTCAAAAATAAAATTTGGATTTTCGAAAATTAAATCGTCGATGAACATGTAAATTTTTTAAAATTTCAATATTTTAGTATCAATTTTCTCTGTCTTTCTAGAAATACTACAATGTAAACATGTGGTTAACAATTCTATAACATATTCTAAATTCGTATTCATTAATGTTATCAAAAGTTCTCAGAAAGTATTCTCTGTTGTGAATCATATTTTTATTCTTCTTACTATACATGATTATATATGCAACTACAGCAGTTGGTATATTTTCATTAATAACAGCATGTAATTTCATTGTTGTTGTTTTTTGAGTAGTGAAACCATTTATTCTATTTATTATGATGATAGGATAATTTTGTATAAAATTGAATAGATTTACATGTGCATCATTCTTTAAAAGTATCATAACAAACATTCCTTCAGCTACATAAAAAATTGTTTATATTAATTGAAATATAATAATTTTAGGAACACTGTTAGAAATTGTTTTTATAAGCTTCAACAATTTTTAATATTAAATCCTAAAATTAGTGCAATACAGTTATCTTCTTCTATAAATAATTTAGTATCACTTTATTTAATGTGTATATTAGGTTTTTCCTATTGAATTAAATATTATGAATTTTTCAAACTATGGTCACAAATCGAAAATTCTATTTCTTCATTAGTGTATACATTCTTATAGTTTGATGTAACATATTGAGTTAAAAAAATTAAATAAAACCAACATTTCAAACACTTTTATTAGTTGCTCTTGCTGGAATAGTTAATCTGCTTGTAAGAACAGGTGAATTATAAGTCAAACGAAATATCCTACTTATTTAAATTAGTAACATTAATGTAAATAAACGACAATATGGGAGCCAAGAACAAAAAATCCAAGAAGATAAAAATTTAAAAATCAGGAACATAATCTAATGAGTGGTGAGTAATAGGACCTACTGGTTGTGGATAAACAACACTAATGTTTCACAATCATATTCTAGCACCTGAATGGTTAAGTTGGAACAAAATTAATCACCTGTAATCCAAAAATTAAGATCAACCTAGGTATAAATAATTTAGATAAAGATGTAGAAAAAACATAAAATTAATGAAAAAATAATCCTTTTATTGAAAATAACGATGGAATTATTCCATTAGACTAATGTGAAAATAATTCAACTGTAATTTATGCCGACTTCTTTCTTAACATAAAGATAATGTCAGAGAACATTTCACTACAGGTAGAAATAATTGAATGGATTGCTTTTACTCAACTCAATCGTATTCAGAAATACTAATTTTTCAAATAATTTAATATAATTTGACATGACTTTAAATCGAATTCATCATGAATTTGTTGAGGGTGATTTAAAATACAATAGCTGAAGAGATACAATGAACATTAAGTTGAAATAAATGATGAACATACGTAAAATAAAAATGTTTATTTCTTTTTTCCCTAAATAAACGATTCAAACTATGACCTCGTGGTTGTTATAAGAGCTAGACGAAATAGAAAAGTAAAAGAAGAATCAAAAGAAGAGTTTAAAAGGCAGGAAAACCACCAGGAAAAGATCATAAAAAATTTAAAGAAGATCAACCAGTTACCAGTGCAATTGAATAAGTTATCAAGGATTCAAATAAGTAGTTTGTCATGTTTTGAAATCTATCGCAAATATTGTAGAGGTTGAAAAACTAATTGATCCTGATAATCAACATTATTTAGCAAACATGATATTTTGTTAGAGAATTGTGAAAAACATCTTAAAGACAGAAAAAGTTGTACTGAAAATGATGTCAAAAATTAATTATAAGTGAACAAAATTATAATTTATCAGTTACAATGAAGATACATATTTCAATATGTTGGTAATTCACCATTTACATTCAGTATGGTACAATAATTATTTTATTAAAGAAAATGATGGAGCAGGTGGACTAATAACTATTTTCTGTAGAAACTGTAATTCGTTAGATCTGAGTATGCCTTGTTAGGTGTGAGAGATGGCCTGAAGGCCCTAATCTGGACAGGTAAAATAAATAAATAAATAAATATTTTAAATAAAAAATAAATTTCTTTAGATGTTTAAGGCACAGAATTTCATTGTGCTTATTTAAAAAATTATACTAGATTACTGTTCAAAAATGGTTCACAAGTTTCTCAAAAAGAAATGTTAATGATTAATTAAAAAAATTTGTGGAAGTATAATTAAAAAGTATTCAGAAGAACCAATCGAAGATATGAGAATATTCAATGTTCCTGATTTAATCGACATATGAACCGTAATTCACAGTGAACCATTAACCAAACATAACAATTGAAATTATGAGAATCATGGAATAACTTGAGTTTTAACTATGAAAAAGCGAGAACTTCAATTAATAAAACGAAAAGAATTTACTGCAACGATACTTCAGTTGCTGAAAAATTGCTACAACTGCCAATAGAGAAATAAAGAATGGAATACGAAAATTCGTTACAATGTTGATGGGGTTTACAAAAAATTCCGTGTTGATTTAAATGTGTTTAAATGATTAACTTTATTATTGATTACACCTTGCTCACAAATGTTAAAACAAAAGGAAAGTTGATTAAACATAACTTTAATAATGAAGAATTAAATAGTGGTGGTCAATATTTAACTGTGGCACCAAAGAATGAGGCAAAATTAATTTAAAATTACCTCTAACAATTAGTACATTTACTCCGAAAAATTTTTACACCTGGATCTTTGACTCTATTATCATAAAATGTAATGATTGTTTCTAAGTTTAACAACGAATAAAAAAGAAATAATTAACAATTATACTTCCTTGTTAGTTTAAGCACTAGTGAATTATCAGATAAACAAAATATTTGGCTGTCGATTTTAAATTTAAACACATCTGGGCAAATTTAATAATTACAAAGGACCTATATAATATTTCGATTGAAAATTAAAGATAAAATATAGTATACTAACAATGATACTTAAGAAAAGAATATGTTACAAAACATGAATATAGAATAGTTTAACATAGATAAATAATTATCTTAACAAAAAGGTTATTAATGGTAAGTTTAACCAACCTAAAAAAATTAATTTATCAGAGGACTAACCAAAAAATAAAAAAGAGAAAGTTGTTTCCAATTATTTCAAATAACCAATTTGTCACCATGATTAAACAAGTTGTTGTTGTTGTTGTTGTGGTCTTCAGTCCTGAGACTGGTTTGATGCAGCTCTCCATGCTACTCTATCCTGTGCAAGCTTCTTCAACTCGCAGTACCTATTGCAACCTACATCCTTCAGAATCTGCTTAGTGTAATCATCTCTCGGTCTCCCTCTACGATTTTTGTCCTCCACGCTGCCCTCCAATACGAAATTGGTGATCCCATGATGCATCAGAACATGTCCTACCAATCGATACCTTCTTCTGGTAAACTTGTGCCACAAACGTCTCTTCTTCCAATCCTATTCAATACTTCCTCAATACTTATGCAATCTACCCATCTATATTGCAACATTCGTCTGTAGCACCACATTTTGAAAGCTTCTATTTTCTTCTTGTCCAAACTATTTATTGTCCGTGTTTCACTTCCATACATGGCTAGACTCCATACAAATACTTTCAGAAATGACTCTAGACACTCAAATCTATACTCGATGTTAACAAATTTCTCTTCTTCAGAAACTCTTTCCTTGCCATTGCCAGTCTATATTTTATATCCTCCCTACTTCGGCCATCAACAGTTATTTTGCTCCCCAAATAGCAAAACTCCTTTACTTCTTTAAGTGTCTCATTTCCCAATCGAGTTACCCCAGCATCACCCGACTTAATTCGACTACATTCCATTATCCTCGTTTTATTTTGTTGATGTTCATCTTGTATCCTCCTTTCAAGACACTGTCCATTCCATTCAACTGCTCTTACAAGTCATTTGCTGTCTCTGACAGAATTACAATGTCATCGGCGAATCTCAAAATTTTTATTTCTTCTTCATGAATTTTAATAACTACTCCGAATTTTTCTTTTGTTTCCTTTACTGCTTGCTAAATATACAGAGTGAATAACATCGGGAAGGGGCTACAACCCTGTCTCACTCCCTTCCCAACCACTGCTTCCCTTTGATGCCCCTCAACCCTTATAACTGCAATCTGCTTTCTGTACAAATTGTAAATAGCCTTTCGCTCCCTGTATTTTACCCCAGCCACCTTCAGAAGTTGAAATATAGTATTCCAGTCAACATTGTGAAAAGCTTTCTCTAAGTCTACAAATGCTAAAAACGTAGGTTTGCCTTTCCTTAATCTTCCTTCTCAGATAAGTCGTAAGGTTAGTATTGCCTCACATGTTACAGTGTTTCTACGGAATCCAAACTGATCTTCCCCTAGGTCGGCTTCTACTAGTTTTTCCATTCGTCTGTAAGGAATTCTTGTTAGTATTTTGAAGCTGTGGCTAATTAAACTGATTGTTTGGTAATTTTCACATCTGTCAACACCTGCTTTCTTTGGGGTTGGAATTATTATATCCTTCTTGAAGTCTGAGGGTATTTCGCCTGTTTCATACATCTTGCTCACTAGATGGTAGAGTTTTGTCTGGGCTGGCTCTCCCAAGACCGTCAGTAGTTCCAATGGAATGTTGTCTAATCCTGGGGCCTTGTTTCGACTAAGGTGTTTCAGTGCTCTGTCAAACTCTTCAAGCACTATCATATCTCCCATTTCATCTTCATCTACATCCTTATCCATTTTCATAATATTATCCTCAAGTACATCGCCCTTATATAGACCCTCTATATACTCCTTCCACCTTTCTGATTTCCCTTCTTCACTTAGAACTGGGTTTCTATCTGAGCTCTTGATGTTCATACAAGTAGTTCTCTTATCTCCTAAGGTCTTTTTAATTCTCCTGTAGGCAGTATCTATCTTACCCCTAGTGAGATAAGCCTCTACATCCTTACAATTGTCCCCTAGCCATCCCTGCTTAGCCATTTTGCACTTCCTGTCGATCTGATTTTTGAGACGTTTGTATTCCTTTTTGCCTGCTTCATTTACTGCATTTTTATATTTTCTCCTTTCATCAATAAAATTCAATATTTCTTCTGTTACCCAAGGATTTCTACTGGCCCTCGTCTTTTTACCTACTTGATCCTTTGCTGCTTTTACTACTTCATCCCTCAAAGTTACCCATTCTTTTTCTACTGTATCTCTTGCCCCCATTCTTGTCAATTGTTCCCTTGTCCTATCCCTGAAACTCTGTACGACTTTTGGTTTAATCAGTTTATCGAGGTCCCATCTCCTTAAATTCCCACCGTTTTGCAGTTTCTTCAGTTTTAATCTACATGTCATATCCAATTGATTGTGGTCCGAGTCCATATCTGCCACTGGAAATGTCTTACAATTTAAAACTTGGTTCCTAAATCTCTATCTTACCATTATATAATCTATCTGATACTTTTTAGTGTCCTCCATTTTCTTCCATTTATACAACCTTCTTTCATGATTCTTAAACCAAGTGTTACCTATGATTAAGTTGTGCTCTATGCAAAACTCTACCAGGCTGCTTCCTCTTTCATTTCTTAGCCCCAATCCATATTCACCTACTACGTTTCCTTGTCTCCCTTTTCCTGCACTCGAATTCTAGTCACCCATTACTATTAAATTTTGACTCCCTTCACTACCTGAATAATTTCTTTTATTTCATCATACATTTCTTCAATTTCTTCGTCATCTGCAGAGCAAGTTGGCATATAAACTTGTACTACTGTAGTAGGTGTGGGCTTCGCATCTATCTTTGCCACAATAATGCGTTCACTATGCTGTTTGTAGTAGCTTACCTGCATTCCTATTTTTTTATTAATTGTTAAACCTACTCCTGCGTTACCCATATTTCATTTTGTGTGTATAATCCTGTAGTCACCTGACCAAAAGTATTGTTCCTCCTGCCACCGAACTTCACTAATTCCCACTATATCTAACTTTAACCTATCCATTTCCCTGTTTAAATTTTGTAACCTACCTGCCCGATTAAGGGATCTGACATTCCACGCTCCGATCCATAGAACACCAGTTTTCTTTCTCCTGATAACGACATCCTCTTGAGTAGTCCCTCCCCGGAGATGGGAATGGGGACTATTTTACCTCCTGAGTATGTTACCCAAGAGGACGCCATCATTACTTAACCATACAGAAAAGCTGCATGCCCCCGAGAAAAATTACAGCCATAGTTTCCCCTTGCTTTCAGGCGTTTGCAGTGTCAGCACAGCAAGGCCGTTTTGGTTATTGTTCAAGGCCACATCAATCAATCATCCAGACTTTTGCCCTTCCAACTACTGAAAAGGCTGCTGCCCCTCTTCAGGAACCACACGTTTGTCAGGCCTCTCAACAGATTCCCCTCCGTTGTGGTTGTACCTACGATACGGCTATCTGTATCACTGAGGTACGCAAGCCTCCCCACCAACGGCAAGGTCCATGCTTCATGGGGGATTAAACAAGTTAAGAGATAATAAAAGTAAAGTAAATGTAAAAAAATGATTGAATCTATCTTTATATGTGGAGCTGCACATAAAATGTATAATTTTGATTAAAGGAAGTTGTTAATGGTCGATACATAAATGAAGTTCTATTACTTAATAATTTCGATAATATTATGTTAATCTTTATGAAATATTCCTACTATTCGGCCAATAATAATAAATAAATCAAGTTTTCTAACTTTAATAGCTAAAGGTTTCGTTAAAGATGTTTACGGTTCTGTAAAGTTAACTATATTTGGTGAAATTATTAAAATTTAAACACAATTGATTACATATAAGAGGAGTATCTTAATCACATCAATTGTTTGAGGTGTAAAAAATTTACTAAAACCCATAAGCCTCATGGAATAGACAACTAAAAATGGGACAATGAAATGTAAGGGTTTATTCAATTTGTCACACTTAACATTGTTTCTTCTTTACAAAAATTAGCAGGTAACAGATTAAAGAGTTGTCAAAAAATAATTAATGAATCACATAAACCAGTGAAGAAAAGATTTAATTAGAAAATCCTAATTTCTTCTGTAACAGATTTTTCATGGCAAGCTAATTGAACCAAAAATGTTTTGTGGTAAATTAAAAGGAACTTCCAAATTAAATAGGCATTAAATCTATTTAGTAGCATTTAATGATGTTTTTTCTATATTTCTATGCACTTTTCCAGTTACAGATGAAATAGGAAAAAATAAAGTTATTCTGAAAAAATATTTGAGTTTCAAAACGCATACAATTTAAAAAATGGATAACATTTAATAATTTTATGATGAAGATTTTAAAATTATGAAAAATCTTCATATTAAATGTCATTTAATAGTTTGTGAATTAAAGGCATTTGTTGCTACATGATTTGATATATGCTGATAGAAAAGGTTTGGCAAAATTTTAATCAAGAAGCTTATTAGAAACGGGCAGTTTGCATTCAATATCTTTTTGAAGAATATAATAACACATAACTTTTAGCTACAAAAAGAAACCAAATGATGTATAACAATCAAAATTTAAAAAATACTAAAATCTGTTTATGTAAAAATTTTGTTAGATAGCAATTCTAAATATAAAGTTAGTGAAAAACTACCAATTAATAAATAAAATGGAATTTTAGAAAAATGAAATAAGCCAATTCATAAATAAAATTGTTAGAAACTGAGGATCTTATTCATTCTAATCGAATCACATACAAACTGCAAGCCTTAAATGGTGAAGTAATAAAACGAAATTGTTTTTATATAAGAGCTATTGAGATCAAATTTTCTTGATGTTTGTCTTGTTGAAGAAGTCTTTAAACAGAAAGGTAATTGTGTACATGTTATGTGGTTACATTTTTATAATTCACACAGTAGTTCAGGAGAAATAGTATTTTTCAGAATATTAATAACTTTTTTTGTATAAATGGAGCTACTTGAAAGGATTTTATATATGTATAGTTTTGCATGTAATTTCCATTACATTTGTTACTACATCTATGACTTTAGTGCATCTCTTGATATTCAAACATCGCTGAAGGTTTATTTGAAACTTCTAAATTTATATTATATGAATCAAAGAGTTTTTATAGTTTTATTATATTAGATGTACAAACAAAATGATCATGAACTTCATATAAACTTTAATCACGACAAAAAGAGGTTGGAAATCTAGCTCTATATTTTAGGAAATGACTACTATATCATCAAATAATTGCTCTTGTGAATAATTAACAAAGATATTGAAATGGATTTTAAAGCAAACAGAATGATATTTTTCTTTCATACATTGGAATAAATTTTTAGAATTTCGTATTTAATTAATTCTATAAAGTAGTACACAATTCTGATATCTATTTATGAAATATGTTTAGCAGAAGTTGAAAATACCACTTCTGTTATAAATTACTTTATTTTCATATGACCAGTTTGGGACTCATACAAGCCCATCGTCAGGTACCATTGATGATAGGCTAATAATAGTCCGAAACCGAATGTGTGTAAAAAAAGTATTTTACAACTGAAACAATATTTTTAACTTCTGTTATATTACTCACTTGCGATTGTTCTTGCAACAAAAATGTTTGTGAAATATGTTTATTTGTCTATGATCATTTTAATTTTTTGTGTTCAATTAATGTAGTAAACATAAATGTAATTATCTCATAAATTTTTAAATTACAATTTACAACTTAAATTATCATGAGCTTAATTGAGGAACAATCTGTGGTAATAAACCAATTTTTTGTTCAATACTTTCATTCAAAATTTCTCTAGCTGTATCACATATTTCATGTGTTGTCTTTAAATATTCATCATAATTTTATTTTTTTATTTCAGTGAAATATTTGTTTTTCATTGGACATTAGTGTTGATTTTGTATTCGCCATGTTATCTAATTGATCGGAAAATTTTGAAAATTTTCTGGAAGTCACTTTATGAATGTCATAAATAAAGAATGCAAATCAGGTGCATTTAAAAAAATGGTGTATGTTTGAGTGTGTAACAACAGGTCACCCTTTCATTCTTCATATTATTTATATATTTACTATTAGCATAAACTATAAAGATATGAAATTCGAATATTCAAAAAATATCAGAACTGTCTTTTACTTTAAAGCATGGACTATAATTTCATAAGTAATTATGGGAACATTTCGTAATAATACATAAGTTGGCCATTTTTTAAATCGTAAGATAGCTCCATTGATATTTTTAAAATAAATTTGATTGTCAATTCTTTAAAATATAATAAATTTGTCCTTATTAATGTATAAAATAATATGACCATTGTGGAAAAAAGATAAAAAAATTCATTCAAAAAAATTACAAATAAGTATATCCCTTGAAAAATTGGTTGTATTGATGCGATAAAAGATAACAAAAATTACTTATAATTTGAAATTATTAATTTTTATTTTATAATTATTTTGTTTCTACAAACATAATGTTTAGACATTACACAGTTTTCAACTTAAATAATTTCTGTTTTTCATCATCTAATTTTTAAAATTTATTATTTCAATTTTTGTTTCTTTGAATTGTAAGGCTCTGGATTTTATTCTCTTTATTTTATAATATCCCTGTGTTAAATCATTTATTCAATCTTAATATAAGACATTTGTCATCCTCAGGATGTAAAACAATTTCATTTAATTTAATAGTATACAATTACTATTTTAAATGAACTAATTAAGTAAATGTTTCTAAACTATTTTATTTTTTCACTGAAGTGATTTTTATAATCATAAAAAATAATTTCATTTTTTACAACATATTTCGTAACTTCTTAAGATATTTTCTGTCTTAATGAATGTGTTGAACCTATTTTTCCATAAAGCTTTCTAGTTTTATTGCAGAATTCCATGAATCTTATCTTTTTGATTTATCATTTGTGTAATTCGTTAATTGTAGATTTTGTATCTTAATAAAAAATTTCAGTTTTTATATTATAAATAAAGGAATTGGGATCCATATTATATAATTTAATACATTAGCAATATTTTCGTATTATTACATTATAATGAAAATGGTAAATTCTTATCGTTGAACTATCTAGAACAGTCATTCCAATCTAAAATTGTTTCCTGAATTTCAATTTTTTTCATATGAACAGACACCACAGTTTCTGAAACTACAATAGTATTTCCAATATTAATTTTTAAAATTTATTTTACCTATTTATTTGATGTGATTTTAATATTTTGTCTCTTTCTAATATTATGCACTGTGTTTCCCAACACTGAATTATTTAGTTAGTAATATAAATCTTTTTAAAATTCGTTAGCAATATTTTTTCTCATTTCTGTGTAAAAATCATTGTATTTCATAAACTTAATATGATTGTTCAATCATAAGATTTTCCATAGTTCTTATGACAGTTGAAACATTGTTTAAGATTTGTGTAATGGAAAGGATATTGTTTTATTATTTAATGTTTTTCAGAATTTTTTCTACTTCTGGTGAAATTGATAAATCTTAATGAAAGTCACGTAATTTTCTCGAATATTCAAAGTCTAATCAGAAAACATAACGATATTTAATAACATCACGTATTTAAGTATGTTTCTGAACAATATATTGATCTAACTAAACGAAATTCTTAAATCGTCAAAAACTCAGACATTCGATGGCCATGTATATGATTTGCATCAAAATATGCAATATAATTTGATTCCTTATCTGGCTTAAACTTTGCCGTATATTTATTATTTAGTTTAGCACATAATTCTATACTTTGCGAAATTATGTCTCAAATGCCTTTCTAATGAGTAAAATCACAATATAATTGTGTAATAAATATATTGCCATTTTTGTCTTTTGTAGACACAGAAACTCATAATAAAACTGGTGCTGGTTAAATACTGCCTATGTGATTTAATACATCTATCGCCAAATTTTACAAAAATATCTGCCAGTGTTAAAAATCAGATTTGTTATAAAATTTTCAATAAATTTTTCTTAGTTTGAATTTTTCCAAATTTGAATTTTTGGCCAAAAAAGTTTTGCATGGTTTAACATTGATCAGAAATTTTGATTTATTATGTCAAAAATAAAAATATTAATTATTATATAATTGTGTTGCTTTCAATTTTTCTACACAAATCATATATTCGTTAATCATTATAGCTGATTGTTTATCTAAAAATTATTTTCCTGTAACTGTAAATTGTTCTTTGGTTGGATTAAGAGATAAGTTATCAATACTTGAGACCATACACTTAAATATATATAAAAATCTTGATCTTAATCTCCTATTAGTATTCTTATTGGATGACATATTTTTTCATTATATGGAATAGCATTAATATTTTGATTATCTATTGCTAATTCCTTGACAAATTAGTTCAGATCGTAATTTGCTAAATTATCAAAATAATAGGATGTTGGTAAATAACATCACATTCTTTGTGAGCCCTTCTTTGATAGTTTCCTGTTAAATGTGAATGCTCTCCGACCTTTGTCCCCTTTAATAACTACTTCTCACAAATAAAACGGGATTTTCAGTTTTTAAAATTCATTTTATTTTCATTTGCTATAATCATTGGAATATTTTGGCCACATATTTCAATTATTTCTCCATAATCTTGTTGTAAAATTTAAACTAAGTTTCTTGCTGCTTGTTTTGCAGTATTCATAAAATATCTGGAAAATTGTAAACTGACAGATTTTTTGTTTAATTTCTTGATATCTATCTTCTAGAAGCTATTGAATATAATTGTGAATTCGATATTATTAATATTGCCATAATCTCTCTTGATAGGATCACTTGATTGATGTTTATTAAATTTAGAATCATTATTTAAGTTTCCCATTTTACAGATTTTAGATAGACCTTCTACATACTTTTTATTCATTTTGTTATCGTTATTATTAATATTGTCCTCAGATCTTTTGATAAGAGTGATTAATAGTTGTATAACAAGCTTAGAACAGCTTTTTCAAAATTATGTCTTACAAATTTCGTCACGTTCTTTTCCTAATTTTACTTTAAATTCGTTGTCAATATTATTAACATTGTCAACAGAATTTATAATAACACCAATCCATTTTTCTTTATTAAATTTGGAATAATTGTTTATTTTTTTGTTTACAGGTTAATCGAAGTTCTTCTATATTTTTGTATCTTAACTCTCTTTTCTTCATTTCTTTCCATTAAAATTATCAACAAATTCCAATATATCTTGTCTATTAACATTTGAATAACTATTTCCTTTACAATAGTTTTCCAAACCTGTATGACTCAGTCAATTATTTTCTTTACAATTGTTTCATAATAGTTATGTAACAGCTTAGCTTTGTAGTACATTTTGTGTTGCATTTATTTTTACAGAATAAAATTAAGATTTGTAAAAACTAAGATATTTCAGGTTGAAATGTACCTTTAACTTTAAAATAAAAATTTCAGTAATTGCTATAGATAGAAGGTGTTCGAAACAAATTACTTACAAGAAAAACTTTATTTCTAATAAAAGGAAAATTTCTGTTAATGGTGTAGATAGAAGAAGTGTGGCAGAATTTATTTGTAATGGGTAAATTTTTTAAATTTTTTACTTTTAAACAATATGAGTACTTCTGTAGGTATATGATCAATCTTTCTGGGCATAGTATCATTAATGAGTCTATAGATCTTCTCCAAACTATGAGATAAAATACTGTTGAGTTATCTTTATGAGCCTTCAGCATCACTATGTCCAGATCCTCTCCGAGATTTCATAGTGTTGCCCTGTCTTCAGAGATTATAATGCTGCACTCAGGTGTCATACAGCCTCTTCAACACCAATCACAAAACTTACTGTATTTGGTGCACTTGGTGTAGGTGCTAAATTGAGTACTTTCTTCTCAGTCAAGTTAATAATGGAAGGTCGGGCAGTTATTCCCTATGGCGAAGGCTTACCATACGATAAAATTTAGACACCTACCAAGAAGCTGCATCGTTATATAACCAGTCAAACTTGGCTGAAGTCACACCATCAATTGCATGATACAGGAGAAAGAAAACCTGTAATCTTCAGATGCAGATGGAACAATTCTTCTGAAATGGCATCCAGCTTCGTCTTGTATAGCAGATTATCTCATTTATGATAGAATGGCTGGCCTTTTCCGTTATCATCAGTAAAGTGGCAGTCTTAATAAAATGTGTCACTCAGGCAAATTTTGATATTATGCCGTGATCCCATCATCTCGTTAAAAAACTTAAAGATCAGAAAAGTGGTGCCCTTTTATCACGTTTTTTTTTATCATTAGTCTACTGACTGGATTGATGTGGCCCGCCACGAATTCCTTTCCTGTGCTAACCTCTTCATCTCAGAGTAGCACTTGCAACCTACGTCATCAATTATTTGCTTGACATATTCCAATCTTTGTCTTCCTCTACAGTTTTTGCCCTCTACAGGTCACTCTAATACCATGGAAGTCATTCCCTCATGTCTTAGCAGATGTCCTATCACCCTGTTCCTTCCCCTTATCAGTGTTTTCCACATAATCCTTTCCTCTCCGATTCTGTGTAGAACATCCTCATTCCTTACCTTATCAGTTCACCTAATTTTTAACATTCGTCTATAGCACCACATCTCAAATGCTTCGATTCTCTTCTGTTCCGGTTTTCCCACAGTCCATGTTTCACTACCATACAATGCTGTACTCCACACATACATCCTCAGAAATTTCTTCCTCAAATTAAGACCGTTATTTGATATTAGTACAGTTCTCTTGGCCAGAAATGCCTTTTTTTGACACAGCGAGTCTGCTTTTGATGTCCTCCTTGCTCCATCCGTCATTGGTTACTTTACTGCCTAGGTAGCAGAATTTCTTAACTTCATTGACTTTGTGACCATCAATACTGATGTTAAGTTTCTCACTGTTCTCATTTCTACTACTTCTCATTACGTTCGTCTTTCTCCGATTCACTCTCAAACCATACTGTGTACTCATTAGACTGTTCATTCCGTTCAGCAGATTATTTAATTCTTCTTCACTTTCACTCAGGATAGCAATGTCATCAGCTAATCGTATCATTGATATCCTTTCACCTTGTATTTTAATCAAACTCCTGAACCTTTCTTTTATTTCCATCATTGCTTCTTCGATGTACAGATTGAAGAGTAGCGGCGAAAGGCTACAGCCTTCTCTTACTCCCTTCTTAATACGAGCACTTCGTTCTTGATCATCCACTCTTATTATTCCCTCTTGGTTGTTGTATATATTGTGTATGACCCGTATCTCCCTATAGCTTACCCCTACTTTTTTCAGAATTTTCAACAGCTTGCACAATTTACCACGTAGTTTATCGAAACGTCTTACATGTGAGGCCATTTACTCCCCATAAAGGGGATTGATATAAAATTTACAAATTTCCTATGAATTAAAAGTTCGAAGAGCTTTCAGGATTGCAGGCAGTCGCAATAAGTTTCACTTCACAATATTTCAACAGGTAACCTGCCAGTCATCTTCACGTGAGCTATCGATGCCTGACGAAGGTGATCTCCGCTCCTCTTTATATAGTACGCTGGTAGTTGAGGTTTGCAACACACATTTCATATATAATATCTTTCCATAATTTCTTCATCTGCCTGGTAATGGCTTTACGAACAATTAGCACTTCCGACGATGACCTGCGGACCGGAAACCGGTTCACAGCATAAGTAAGTGATGTGTAAAAGAGACGCTTATGTTTTCATTGGAAAATGTAGGCAAATAAGTGAATTCCTGCTCTCGAAACGTTCCGTGCGTCTACTTTGCATGGGAGACCGCGTATATAGATACAGTCCCAGCTGAACAAGATACATACAAACACGAAAAGCGTGCTGCCAGACACTCGACAAATTGTACGGCAGCGGATAAAATGTTGCAACAGTAGCGCAACGTTTTGCTGGTCCCTGCTGCAGATTAAAAGCGTATAAAATCTTAGTGTCGCTACAAGAACAAAACGTTACCGAACGTGACGGCCGTTCCGTTTTCCTTTTTACTTTTACAGTCCGGCGGCTGGCGCTGACAGCAGCAGCAGCTGTTAACGCTGCAGCCGATTGCGGACTGCCCTTTTGTCCTGCGGAGGCGTAAACGTTTTTTCCGCAGTGATAATCCCGGCGCCCACCCAGTCGGGGTCGTCAGCCCGTAACATGGAGAATCTGCCAGTTCAGCCGTCGCAAAGCGAGACATAAACATGTAGAGTGGACGGCGACGCGGTGTGATTGGGAGTGCTTCCGTAGGCCGTAAGGGCGGCGGAAGTAGATTGGCGGGGTAGAGGCAGGCGGGGAGGGTCGTCAGAGTGAAAGGGGGCGGAAACACAGGCTGCTGTTCAGTGCCCAGTCTCGATTAAGCGCTTTTTCGCACGCTATAGGAATGTATAGAATGTATCGTTCCTTCTGCTATGCACAGGCGTAGCCGCTTTATGCGTCATGTCAGGCTTCACAGAACTCTAAAATATGTTTAAAACGGTTTATTACCTTGACAGTGTAGCTCACTCGACTGTCTTCTCACTGCTGTTTTCATGACAGTCTTTTGGAAGTCTTCTTTTCTATGATCGCCCCTCAGCTTCATTACTTAGAAATTTGCTTCACGTTTTTAATCTCTTGCAATTTATTCATTAAAGTTGGCCCTGTAGGAGGTAGAGAACTATCTCCCTAAAATGTAATTAACTGAAACTGATGAAATGAAGTTTAATTGATCTAATGAAATGAAATAACATGAAGCACGACGATCTAGGGGTATATCATTTCACGTAAGTCAATTTTTAATTACTGACAGGCCTTAATTTCACTAATAACTGCAGGAGACCTCAACGTCTGCTGTGTTTGTGTATCTCATTCCAGGAAAAATGATGTTCCTTTACTCACCTTCATCTCACCGATATACATGTAATACACCTGGATTTTATTTCTGAAATTGTTTACGTGAAGTGTCTGATAATGTTGGTGATAGAAGGAAATGTCTAAGTAATAAGACTACTTACACTTAAGCTCAAAGGTGAACATAACGAAAAGAAGCAGCTTCGGCTTCAACAATAAGATAATGAACGGTGGAGCGGCAAGATGTTTAATCGTTCTGTCGTCAGATTAAGCACGAAACAATTCGGACAAAAAGAGATGGGTAATGTTTCCTTTCCTCAAGATTAATATTGGCAGAGACAAACTGACTGTAAATAATAAATGCCCCTAATACTTTAAATATTTCCGCTTTCGTGATAGCGTATTTACTCCTTAGGACCATAACTTACTATAATGTCGTGGGTAGGTGCATGTCTCATTTCCCTTTGTTCAGCTCAAGAGAGCGGAACTAGGTGGCACTAATCAGAGCGCCTATTTTGGGAGTCCGTATTAAAAAAGTGAAGCATTATATGGATATAGAGATAAAAATGTCTCGTTACGGAATTTATATGCGTTTTAACAATAATGATAATAAGGAGCCGATAGTGGGTAAAATAAACAAACTAAAATAGGTTTGTATTTTATAGTCTGCTGCACTATTTTCCTAAGATTTCAGCATTTCATCAAGGTTTTCTGCCTGTTCATTCAGCAACTTCCGGTTAGTTTGTCTTTAACTTCACTTACAACTCACACTAATATGAAGATCAGCCAGGAACGACACGTGGCTCTCAATCCACGTTAAAGAGTAGAGCCCGGTTTCCTGACTGGGTAACTGGGACAACTGACGGACACGCAAGTCGCCTAAATTAAAGAATGGGGCGAGACTGTTGAACCACACGAAGTCATTGTCATATGCTGATCTTTCTTTCCGTGGATGTAACAAGCTGTCGAATGTTTAAAACATTTTGGAGTACATTGCACTTCTGATAAATCTGTTTCCGGCATTACGTTTCTCCTAACACGCCACAGCGCCTAGCCATGCATGGTTTACAACATGCTGTTCCTATATTTCAATCCCATTCGCTAATGCTGTTGTTATTTCCATATAGAGCATAAAGATGATTTCTGTATATACTGACTTTTACTATCTGTCTTACACAAATATAGCCTTCTCAATTTTCTTCTTTTTCACAACAGTTTCTAACGTTTGTTATCGTACTCAGAAGAACATCAACTTTACTTATTATATCACTGATAACCAGATTTTGAACAGCTCTCATCCAACAATTAATTTGAGTGTTTGATTTCATACATATACTTACCACATTAGTGAGATAAGAGCAGATACGTATAACAACTTTATGGGAATGTAAAAAAAGTAATTTCGGTAGAACGCAGGATAATTCTGTACTGAAATCTTATTTAGATAATAATATCATTCGCTAAATCAGATGTAATGTGACAGTCTGCATCATCTGCCTCACTGCAGTCTATGGGGGCCTAGAATATAAATTTTCCTTATTGAATGCAACTTTCTGCTTTGGCATTCGAAAATACCTCATCATAATACAAGCAATTGACGTTTGCATCGTATTTATACTCTTCGTCCACTGAATCATTGTTTAAGGCCTGCCTGCTTACTGCCTGGTCTGGCCCCAACTCAACGTACCCGGCCTTACCCCGAATGCAGAGGTAATAAAAAGGAAACGGAACAAAAGAATATGTAGTCATGCAAGTCACAAGAAACGTTTGATCGTTCTTCTTAACAACACAGGGACTGCAAAATCGCAATTCTGCTGTGTCTACCAATGGAATAAATAGTGAGATCGCAATCACAGTGCTCGGTTTCACTCGGCTACAGGTCTTACCCCGGTTACACCTCTATCGGGACGGTGGAAGCTATCTGCAAATCCCTGAGTGCCTCCTGCCGCACCTCTGAGGCAGAAATTTGCATGGTACTAGCTTTCTATAATGCCTTGGCAGGCATCCTCAATTTGAAAATGGCATCTGTGTCTTTTGTCAAAGCACCAACGACCGTTTGCATGATCAAACAACTGTACACAAAAATTCTGTTTGGAGGTCCGCTCTAACTTGAAAGGAGAGTAAATTATTTAACTTGGCTGTAATACCACCTTACACAGTATCAATTAAAAATAAAAATACACTTATGTGTGGGTCATGTAAACATAATTAATTACACTGAGCACTTTACGGAAAAATAGATTAAATCTTGAATGGTTTAGTTGAAATTATAAGGGAAATACGGTGTTGCTGTGAGAAACCAAGAATTTTATATAACAACAGTTATTTCCTAGAAAACAAGAAAACACTCACTAAGCACTACTTATTAATGTGATGATATGAAATTCTGGCCCACCGCAATTAGTACAGAATAAAAACAGCAATTTTATACAACCTGCCTATCTTTCCTAACTGAGATGTCTTTAAGGAACAGAACAGTCTGTTTTATTAACAGGGAAGCTGCTGGAAAGTATAAAGTGAACATGAATGCCTCAACATTGGCTAAGCAGAGCGTCTGTACTCACCAGAGCCTAAGCAGGGAATCCCTAATCGTCTCTTCTCGTAGGGGATCCACACAAGGTGGCCAGAAGGACTTAGAGAGTCCGAACAGCGACTATTTGCCAACCTAACAGGACCTGCTCATGCATGGGGAACTGACACCTGTCTGGTCCAGTGCAGTCGCACTCTACTTAATAGATAGGTTGGCCAAACTGCATCTACACATTCATAGAACCTTCATCAGACATCTCATGCATACATCAGCAGACAACCAGCATTCACACTTGCAAAGGATACTAAGAGTGAAAATATTAAAATTATTACCTATATAAACGTAATTCTGAATAATAAATATTGTACTGATTTTCTCCGAGTGTTGCAAGGGAACTTAGGTGTGCTTAGAGTATGGTAATGTTGTGTCAAGCCATGGAGCCTTTATAACCCCACCTGTCATATCCCCCAGAGGACAGCCGCCACCGTCTCCCGATATGAGGGACCTCAGACGGAATCTCTGTTATTAGGGAAAAGCGCGCTCCATGCAACCCTGCTTCTGAGGACCGAGCGGGAGAACACGAAGATTCTCTCTCTCTCTCTCTCTGCGTCTGAGTGCGTTAGTGGTAGGTGTGTGTTGGTGTGCGTGCGTGCATGCGTGTGTGTGTGTGTGTGTGTGTGTGTGTGTGTGTGTCGTTCTCTTTCTCTTCTCGGCTTCTCCGAGTAATAAGGCGGGCAAATTTAATTCCGAGGAGAGCTTTCTGATGCGCAGATATCGACTTAGCGAGCGGAGACGCTAGTAGGCGCAGAGCGTGGCAGCGCGGCAGCGCGGTCGCGAGCAAAGCAGAAGCAATGAGCACAGGCAAGTAGGAAGTTAGAGGCCTTACTGGTTGCTGCCCGGTTGCTGGAGCCGTCGGGACTAATGCCATTACAATGGCGCATTCCTCCTCGGCAGGTCGACCGCGTTCACACGGAGGATCGCCCGCACAGCAGTGACTTAACATCGCGCGCCTCTGGCAGTGTTCTGCTGGCTGCGTGCCTGCCGGGCGCTAAGTACTTCACTGGCTTAATTTGTGTGCTGCGAGCAGACTCCGTCTGCAAAGACCGGCGAATGAGGGGGCAGGAACCGTGAAGCAAGTTGATTCCAGTCGCCCTCTAAGTATAACTGGCTTGACAGTGTCAAAACCACAGAGAAGAGGGCAGACATGTGGAAAGAGTACATTCAGAGACTTGACGAGGAGGACAGAACTGTCTGCTGAGGTAATATTAGTATGGGTGTAGGTTTTGGAAAGTCTAGGGAATTCAGTATTAAAGTCAGATTTTGGAGAAAGCTTTGGAAGACTTGTGCTCAAATATTGCACAAGCGAATGAGGGAAGCTGCAGTCAAACTATTATTTAAGCTAATATGCAGAGATGCGGAGGAGTGAGAGGGGAGGCAGACAGAGAGAGAGAGAGAGAGAGAGAGAGGGAGGGAGAGGGTACGAAGAAACGAATAAGAAGAGTGGGAGAAATGACGTGGACAGAGAGAGTGGGGAGCAGGAGATGGGCACAGAAAGAGATAAGTAAGATTTGGACCGAGAGGGGATGGACAAAGGCAGTGGAGAGATGTACAAAAGGAGAGGGACGGGGAATGGTCACAGAGGAAAGAGAGGATGGAAAGAGGCTTAAGGGCGGAAGAAGCGGTCAGATTGAGTAAGAAAGAAATGGAAAGAAAGAAGAAGAGGAGGGGAATGGACAAAGAGGAGGGAAGGAAGGGACATACGCAGTTTTTGTACCATACACGTACGTGGGTGAAGACGTCGGTAAAAGGCTAGTACCATAATACAGCCATCCATGAATTTCTCTACACTCTTTTCTAAGTAGCACTTGCACCCCGTGTCCTTAGTTATCAGCCGGATGTCTTCCAATCATCCTACAATTTCTCCTTCTTCTCGTTAGTGTTTTCCTCAAGTTACTTTCTTATCGATTCTGTGGAGAAACTCAAGATGTCCTTATCTTATCGGTCTTTGTATTTTTAACATTCTTCCGCAGCACCACATCTAAAACGCTTCAATTCTCTTCCATTACCGTTTTGCCATAGTCCATAAAATACTGTCCTCCGAACTAATAGTTTCACAAATTTAATCCTCTTGTGTTTTATACCAATCGACTTCTCTTGGTCATGAATGCCTTCTTTGCTTCTGCTTGACAGCTTTTTATGTCCTCCTTGCTTCCTTCGTCACGGATTATCTACTCTCTAAGGTAGAAGAATTAGTCTCATCCGGAACACTGATTTGGATATTACCTTACTCGTTATTCTCATTTTTGCTACTTCTCATTACTTTTGCTGTCTCTGGTTTAATGTCAATCGCTATTCTGCCGTCCTTAGACTATTCTGTCCAGTCAACGGATACCGCAGTCCTCCTTCATTTTCACGGAAGATAGAAAATTTGTTAGCGAATCGTATCAATGATAGCTTCTCATTCTTAATTTTAATCCCATTCTAGAATCTTTCTTTTATTTCCGACAATGCTTCTTGCATCTATAGATTGAACAGTGTGGATGAAACACTGCGTCGCTGTCTTACATTCTTTTTAGTCCGATCTTATTTACCCAACCTTATTGTTCCCTTTTGGTATGTTGTACGAGTATATCACCCATCTCTCCCTGTAACTTAGTCCTATTTCTCTCAGAATTTTCAACATCGTGCAGTGTTTTCACTGTCTAACGCTCTTTTACGTCGACAAATCCTATGAACGTATCATCATTTTTCATCAGTCTTCTTTCCACTATCAAGCCCAGAGCCATAACTACCTCTCTGGTGCTTTTTCCTTTCCTAAAACTCGACTGATCGTCATCTAACAGATCTTCAGATTTCTTTTCCATTCTTTTGTATATAATTCTTGTCAGCAATTTTGGTGGATGAGATGTTAAGTTGCCAGTGCGATAAGCCGCACCTATCTACCATCCCTACCCTCGGAGTTGTGTGGACGACTTTTCTGAAAGCCTCATGGTACGTCGCCAGTCTCATAGATTGTGCACGTCAACTTGAATAGCCATTTACTTGTAATTTCCCCCCAATGATTTTAGAAATTCCATTGGAATGTTATCTATCACTTTTGCTTTATTTTTTGTCAAGTTTCACTGAGCTTTTTCAGACTTTGACTGTAATACTTCATCCCCCAATTCTCTCTTACCTCGCTTCCTGTTCTATCAAATGATCAGACGACGCTTCTGCCTCCTGTAGGTCTTGAATGTACTGCTTGCACCTACCCGCTCTCTCTTCTGGCTTTACCAGTGGAATTGCCATTGCACTTTTAATATTGCCACCCTTGCTTTTAGTTCCACCAATTGTGCTGAATCAGTCCCTTTGGTGATCATTTCTTTTTCACCTTGACTTCCATGCCTTCCTTATTTATTTTGTTCCTGGGTCATGCTGCTGTATTCCTGGCTGCTTTTGTACTTTATTCTTTCGTTAATCTACTGAGGTACTTCATGTATTACTCTAGGCTTCTTTGCAGTTACCACCCCACTACCCACGTTTATCTTTCCACGATGTGCGACTGCTTCTTTGAGGCATGTCCTCTCCTCTTCCAGTGAGCTGCCTACTCCGGTAAACCTTATCACAGTATTCACATCCTTAGCGAACTTCAAACACGTTTCATCATTCCTCAGTATTTCAGTATCGCTCTTCTTGCCACACTGACTCTTCCATACCATACTTTTCAACTTGAGTTTTCTCTTCGTAATTACTAAGTTGTAATCAGAGGCTGTGTATCCTCCTGAGTACACCTTACAATGCAGTATCTGACTGCAAAATGTTTGTCTGACCGTGATTTAATCCAGCTTTAATCTTCCATTCTCTTTGAGTCTTTTCCACATATGACTCCTTCTCTTCTTGAACAAAGCTTTCGGTGTTCTCATCTGAAATTCATTGCATAACTCAATTTCCCTTTCTCCTCTCTCAGTCCTAGTTCCAAGTCCATATTCTCCCGCAGTCCTTCCTTTCTATTCTTCCTCTACAAAAGCATTCCAATCCCCCATGATACATTTTCGTCTCCCTTTGTATACTGAATTACCTATTCCATGTCCTCCCGTTTAGTATCCTCTTCACCCTTGTTTGTGACATTGGCATCTATTCCCGAACTGTTGTCGGTGTTAGTTTGCTGTCGAGTCCGATGAGAACAATCCTGCCTTTGATCCACACACAGCAACTCGCTCTCAACTAAATCTACCTTTTCATAAATAATCCAACTCATGTTGCACTATTTTCTGGTGCTGTTGATATTACCCTATATTCGTCTGACGAGACATCCTTATTATGTATCCATTTCAATTTACTTACCTAGGTGGAGCCTTAGCATTTACCTTTTCAGGTGTTCTAAATTCCCTGCCAAGTTCAAACTTTTGATATTCCATGATCGTACTCACAGAATGTTATCGATTTCATGGTTACTCCATCTTTTTCTGGGGGTCACCTCCCGCTTGGCAGTCCCTTCATGAGTATCCGATGCTAATTCAGAATCTATTGCCAATGGTGCGATCACCATGACACTTCTTAAACTGAAATCCACATGTCTTGTGGCTACACGTTATGTTCCACTGCCTTCCATTGCCTTCTTCATTCTCATACCATTAATCAGTGCTGATTCTTACGCCTTTTTTGGACAATTTCGCACCCCAACGCCAAGAGAGTGTCCTGAACTTCTTTCAACTGCTCTGAATTCTTTAACGAGGCCGTTGGCACAGCGAAGTCTTCGGCCACCATTGCTGACGACTGGACGAATTTTATTCATTGTTTAAGCCGAACTAGATTCGAACGCGGGACCTATTAAGTGTTGATTGGTAATCGAAAACGCTGCCTCCAGACCAGGAGTAACAGGTAACGAGTACAAAAACGGAAAAGAAGATTCAGGATCTGTAATATGAGGTTCATTGTGGCTGTAGGAAAGGTAAAGCCACTAACGGGACCATTCTGAGGGTACTCTTCAATGGCGGGGATGAAATGTGCTCCCTGCCGCTATTGTATAAGCAGTTGCAGCAGTACATCGTATCCTCCCAGCTCACTCATTTTGTACATACTTTAATTCTTAATTTATTTGCGTGTTTTCGGTACCTGCATTGTTTAATTCATAAATATCGGGCGTATTATAGTACTTGAGAGTTGGAGCATCGCGTTTTAGTAACTGAATAGTGTAAATTCGCGTAGTCGTCTGTATTCTGTTTTGTTTTGAACGGCCAGTGTCGGTTGGTCACAGTTAGTGTGCTCCCTGCCACCCTTGGATAAGCAGCTGCAGCAGCAAGTCGTATACTCCTAGCTCACTCATTTGTTACATAGTTTAATTCTTAATTTCTTTGCGTGTTTTTGGTACTTGCATTGTTTAATTCATAAATTTCTGGCGTATTATAGTACTTGAGAGTTGTAGCATCGCGTTTTAGTACCTGAATAGTGTAAAATGGCGTAGTCTCCTTCCGCCACCAAGCAGTGTGTCAGCATTGCGCAAGTAGCAGCATTACTGCATTTACTAGGCAGTCTTGTATTTTAATAATCGTTTAAATGTTTTCTATAACTGTTTGTGCTCTCTGTAGATTAATTCAGACGTCCTTTGCACAACAGTTTTTAGCATGGATAGGGACTACAACTGCTGTGTTCGGATGCAGGCTGAGTTGGCATCCCTTCGTTCCCAGATTCAGGCAGTGTTGGCTTCGGTCACGCAGCTTGAGGCTGTTGCCAATGGGCATCACTGTGGGGATCCGGATGGGGGTTTGTCGGGGACGGCCAGCTCGTACCACGCATCCCCCGATCGGACTAGGACTGTGGCTGCCCGGGATACTGCCCACATTGAGGCTGATCCCTCACCTGTGGTAGAGTGGGAGGTCGTCTCGAGGTGTGGCAGGGTGCGAAAGACATTCCGGAGGGCTGACCGGAAGGCCTCTCCAGTTTGTCAGACGAACCGGTTTGAGGCTCTGTCTCTGGCTGATACTGTCTTCGGCCGGACATGGCTGCTTGTCCTGTTCCAGAGGTTGCCCCTCAGTCTGCAAGATCCGGGCAGTCGCAGAGGGTGGGCTTACTGGTAGTTGGGAGCTCCAATGCCAGGCGCGTTATGGTGCCCGTTAGGGATATGGCAGCAAGAGAGTGGAAGAAAACAAATGTGCACTCCGTGTGCATACCGGGGGGAGTCATTCCAGATGTGGAAAGGGTCCTTCCGGTTGCCATGAAGGGTACAGGGGGCACCGATCTGCTGGTGGTCGCTCATGTCGGCACCAATTATGTGTGTGCTATGGATCGGAGGAAATCCTCTCTGGCTTCCGGCGGCTATCTGATTTGGTGAAGACTGCCAGTCTCACTAACGGGATGAAAGCAGAGCTCACCATCTGCAGCATCGTCGACAGGACTGACTGCGGACCTTTGGTACAGCACCGATTGGAGGGTCTGAATCAGAGGCTGAGACGGTTCTGCGACCGTGTGGGCTGCAGATTCCTCGACTTGCGCCATAGGGTGATGGGGTTTCGGGTTCCGCTGGATAGGTCAGGAGTCCACTACACGCAGCAAGCGGCTACACTGGTAGCATGGGCTGTGTGGCGTGTACTGGGCGGTTTCTTTTAGGTTAGATGGCCTCGGGCAAGTACAGAAAGGGCAACAGCCTCAAAGGGATCAAAAATGGTTCAAATGGTTCTGAGCACTATGGGACTCAACATCGTTGGTCATAAGTCCCCTATGACTTAGAACTACTTAAACCTAACTAACCTAAGGACATCACACGCATCCATGCAGGAGGCAGGATTCGAACCTGCGACCGCAGTAGTCACGCGGTTCCGGACTGAGCGCCTAGAACCGTGAGACCACCGCGGCCGGGGCGGAACGATTTGAAATGGAATGCTCATATAAAATTAATTGTTGGTAAGGCGGGTACCAGGTTGAGATTCATTGGGAGAGTCCTTAGAAAATGTGGTCCATCAACAAAGGAGGTGTCTTACAAAACACTCGTTCGACCTATACCTGAGTATTGGTTATCAGTGTGGGATCGGTACCAGGTCGGGCTGACGGAAGAGATAGAGAAGATCCAAAGAAGAGCGGCGCGTTTCGTCACAGGGTTATTTGGTAAACGTGATAGCGTTACGGAGATGTTTAGCAAACTCAAGTGGCAGACTCTGCAAGAGACGCGCTCTGCATCGCGGTGTAGCTTGCTCCCCAGTTTTCGAGAGGGTGCGTTTCTGTACGAGGTATCGAATATACTGCTTCCCCCTACTTATACCTCCTGAGGAGATCACGAATGTAAAATGAGAGAGATTCGAGCGCGCACGGAGGCTTTCAGACAGTCGTTCTTCCCGCGAACCATACGCGACTGGAACAGAAAAGGGAGTTAATGACAGTGGCACGTAAAGTGCCCTCCGCCACACATCGTTGGGTGGCTTGCGGAGTATGAATGTAGATGTAGAAATCTACCTTTCCAGCTGTTCAATTCGTATTTCGAACAAACAGTGGAAAAAAGCAAAGGTCATAAGTTGGATTCGAAATCGGGGTTAAAATATCAATGTTAAGATTGTTTGATAGCATCACTATCCTCAGTGAAAGTGAGAAATAGTTGCACGAACTCTTCTGACAACACACTAAGGACTGAGAGTAAACCAAATAACAACGAAAGTAATGAGGGATAGCAGAAATGAGATGAACTCAACACAAAGCTGGGGACGACGAAGTAGAAAAAGTGAAAGAATTCTTCTAACCTGACAGCAACATGAAGCATGACAGACCAGTCAAAACGGATATAAAAAGCATAGCAACACAAGCAAGCAGGGCATTGTACTGGTCTGTTAGCATCAAAGATAGGCGTTATTTTGCGGAAGTTAAATCCTAGAAGGCACTATTGGAGCACAATCATTATGTGGAAGTGAATCATGGTCTGTGGTAAACGTGGAAAGAAGAGAATAAAAGCGTTTCAGAACTGGCGTTATAGATGGATTCTGAAAATCATAAAGACTGGTAAGATGTAAGGATCTTCCTAATAGAATCTTCGGAGAACGGAATATGTGCAAAACTCTGCAAGAAGGTTTTTAAATCATAACACTGTCGCCATTTGACTCAGTATTTCCACTATCTGGATTTTGTCTTTTGAGTCATTACAAAGTTCAGCCGAGAACGATATCTGTGTATATCTGACATGTGTGCCTAACGCGGCGTTTTCTGAATATATCAATTCGTAAAAGAGGCATTTCAAGATGTGAGAACTAACCATACTCAGGGTTCACATTTAACATCGTAAACGGTAAATGCACTTTTGCATCATGTGATTACTTAATGTTAGCAAATATAGTGCCATGATACGCACAAATTATGTGTGAAGACAAACTGACCTCCAAAACAATGGACAGAATGATACAACATGTGTTGGAACAACTAAGGTAATAAATCCCATGTTACCCGAGAGGGCCGTGAAGGGAAAAAACTGCTGTGAAAGTCAGAGATAGAAATATATCTAACAAACACTGAGGATTTTGGGGGTATCTGTAACTCTGAGATGGAAAGGTTGCACAGGGGAGAAGCAGTAGCAGGCAGAAAAAAAGTTCATAGATCAGTATTCTAACACAAAATGTGTCTGTTTCTCGTATCACCGCCGTAGAACGTCGAACGAAGGTTTCTTGAGGGCATAGAAGAATGGATGGGAAATGAGGTGGCAACAGCGTCCAGTTTTGAGTGCGTTTATGTAGTAGAATTCGGACTAAAGTACAGAAACAGAAAAATAATCTATATCACCTACTAAACACACAAGAGAGTAGTAAAAATCGGCCAGAGGAACTTGCTTTTGTTAAGAAGAGTGTGAATAGGGGTTAGAGCATATGATCAGGCCAGTTTCAACATTGAAGAAATAATGAATGAAACGACAGAAAATTTATGAACAGCGATAACAGTGAAAACTAAACCTGTGCTAGAGCTAAGTTACGCAGGTAGCACAGTGCTTCTAGCAGGTTGTAAGAAAGACTTTAACCTCCTGAAAGGAATGGAAAAACCTACTCAGTTCGAGTTATATCAGGTGTAGAGATATGAAACCGGAATTTGGTTGCAATAATTAAACGACTGTTTTTTGAAACTATTAACAATATTTTATTCAAAGTAATCTCCATTGCTATTTCTACATTTCTCCCAACTCTCCGGCAGGCTATGAATGCCATGCCAAGAAAACAGTTCTTCTTTTGAAGAGAACCAATGAGCGGACAATTTTCGTACATTTTCATACGAACTGAGCATTGTTCTGCGATAGCGTGTACCAGTGATACAAACAGATGATAATCGGGCGAAGTCAAGTCTGGAGAATAAGCCTAGTATTTCCGAACTGAACATCTCGATCGTTTCCCTGACCAGTTTTGCTGTGTGTGATGAGTGTTATCATGAAGCAATATACGTTTTCCATATTAAGGTCGTTTTTCAGGTAATGCTCGATTTAAATCGATCATTTGCTGTTCCTAGCGTCCAGTATTAACCACGTTTTAGCAGCTCATAATATATGACATCCTTTTGATCCCTCCAAACACAGAGCACTGTCTTCTTTCCAAATTGATTTGGTCTTGCAGTGGATGTCGATGGTTTTCCTTGATTTAACCATGATTTACGAGCTTACGATCCATTTTTCATCGCCTGTCACTAGTAGATCGAGAAACGACTTTCTTTATTATCTGGCGAGCAGCATTTCACAAATGGTCTTTAGAGTTGCTTTCTGTCTTTCATTCGGTTCATGCGGAACCCATTTTCCCTCTTTCTGCAACTTTCCCATAGCTGTCAATCGAAGAGAAACGGCTTTGTGCGTCACACTAAATTGTTCCGCGAGTTCCTGTTGAGTTTGAGTATTATCTTCATCCAATAACGCCTGCAATTCGTTGTCTTCTAACTTTTTCAGTGGTTCCCGCGCTCGTCGTTTCTCACGTCAAAATAACCAGTTTTGAATTTTTTGAACCACTCGAAACACGATTTGCCCAAGAGCATGTTCGCCGAAAGTTTCGACAAGCATTCAATGCGATTCTGCAGCAGTTTTCTTCAAATGATAAGAGAAAACCAGTGCAGTCCTCAAATCGTAGTTCGTAGGCACAAAACTCGAAATGTTCACGGGTTTGAAACAGATACCAATGTATGGAACTTGGGTTGCAGTGTATTGAAATTCTTCGTCAGCTGTTACAGGAAGCAGATGGCACTACGGACGCGGTCTCACGGGCCCTACACTGACAGCTAGCACTATCTATATGGAAATTCCGGTTTCATACTTCTACAACTGGCAGTTTAAAGATTGTGCATAGCACGACACGTTTTCGTCGTCCCGTACCGTTTGCGATCTTTGGCTGCTAGCTGTGGCGCCCCTTGTGCGGCGTAGCCAAGGATGAAGGGCCTAGTAGCCATCACGTCAGTCTGGTATGGGTCTCCGAACGGGAACACTGCCTGCCCGGGTAGTAGAATGACTGCTGCAAGCGGCAACGGGGGCAGTTGGTCTACGTGGGAAGAGTGGCGGCGTAGCGCCGTTCGTGACTTCGATGCTGCCCGCTGCACGTCTTTATTTTCATGTGGCCTGGAATTTTGTGCAGCCCGTCTCACTGTGTTTTCATAAAAGCAAGTTTATCAATGGAAACCTCGGGGCGTACATTTGAGAATAGTTTAATTTCTAGGAGGGAGTATGTTGTTGACTCTCCCCTTAATTACGTATAGAATAAACGCGTAACATTCTTTCTGTTTTCCAGGAATGGCTCTTCAATTAAACCAAAAATCTTCTAGATTGTTAGAACGCGTCATATATCCTCTAAGATAATCGTTTTGACCCCTCTGCTGGGATCTTCTTCAGGATCTTCTTCAGGATCTTCCGGTGTCCACTGTTGCAGTGTTCTAGCAGTAGTGGACACCGGAAGATCGTGAAGAAGATCCTATCACAGGGGCCGAAACGATGATTATTTTAGAGGAAATATGACGCGTTCTAACAATCTAAAATATTTTAATTTCAGTGACAAAGGCCACGAGATACTGCTGGCTTCTCAATTGTTGACCTTACTTCTGACGCGTCCCCAATAACATTTCTCGTACTTGAATCTGTCATGGTGGCCTGGGGGTTTTGTAAGGAACACATGCTTTGCTGTGGGGCAATAGGTATGTTTGAACATGAACACACTTCATACACAGCGATTGCAGTGTAGACACATTTATTGTTTCAAGATGACCGGTTTCAAGAGTCTTATGCTGTCATCATCCGATCTTATAAGTGATACCGTAAGATAAGACGATGGGAGCATAAGACTGTCGAAAATGGTCGTCTTGGAACAACAAATGTGTCTATAATACAATCGCGCAGTGTGAAGTGTGTTTGTTTTGGCCATTGGTTTGTTTCCGGATTTACGGTGTCTGCTTGTATAAGTGACCTGGAATAGAGTTAGCGGGCGCCACCACTGCGGACTGGGTACAAAATAAGTTTGTAGATGGCCGCTTCACGGTATACACACACACAGACTGAGAACAAGGCGTCGCCGTCAGTCCTTGCTGTAATTATGACGACACATACTGTTTCTGCCCGACTGCAACGATGGCTCCCAGAAACAGGCTCGTTCGGAAGTAGGAGAGTTAATTATGGTGTTCCATGGACCTCAGCAGTCTCGACTCTCAAGAGAAGGTCCTTCGTCACAGAGAAGACAACCGGCAACGAGTAAACTACAGGAAACATCATGAAAGCCACGGTTTCCTGTACAGCTAGGAGGTCAAAGGTCGTTGTCTCCGCCGTGTGCGGAGATTTGAAGGCGAGCCCACCTTGAAACTTATTTTATGTCGAAACGGTACATTTGCACAAGTGGGCAGTGCTTTCCTGTGTCGACGAGAGTTGCATGGGGGCTTAATTAAAAAGAAATAAGTGCAATAATTGTAGTTTCTGTGTGACCGGTCACGAAGGCTCGTAACCGGTTCGCCCTGACTAGTTGTTGTGGTTGTGGTCTTCAGTCCTGAGAATGGTTTGATGCAGCTCTCCATGCTACTCTATCCTGTGCAAGCTTCTTCATCTCCCAGTACTTGCTGCAACCTACATCCTTCTGAATCTGCTTAGTGTATTCATCTCTTGGTCTCCCTCTACGATTTTTACCCTCCACGCTTCCCTCTAATGCTAAATTTGTTATCCCTTGCTGCCTCAAAACATGTCCTACCAACCGGTCCCTTCTTTTTGTCAAGTTGTGCCACAAACTCCTCTTCTCCCCAATTCTATTCAATACCTCTTCATTAGTTATGTGATCTACTCATCTAATCTTGAGCATTCTTCTGTACCACCACATTTCTAAAGCTTCTATTCTCTTCTTGTCCAAACTAGTTATTGTCCATGTTTCACTTCCATACATGGCTACACTCCATACAAATACTTTCAGAAACGACTTCCTGACCATTAAATCTATACTCAGTGTTAACAAATTTCTCTTTTTCAGAAACGCTTTCTTTGCCATTGCCAGTCTACATTTTATATCCTCTCTACTTTATATCCCCTCTACTTTAAGTGTCTCATTTCCTAATCTAATTCCCTCAGCATCAACCGATTTAATTTGACTACATTCAATTATCCTCGTTTTGCTTTTGTTGATGTTCATCTTATATCCTCCTTTTAAGACACTGTCCATTCCGTTCAACTTCTCTTCCAAGTCGTTTGTTGTCTCTGACAGAATTACAATGTCATCGGCGAACCTCAACATTTTTATTTCTTCTCCATGGATTGTAATACCTACTCCGCATTCTTACTTTGCTTCCTTTACTGCTTGCTGAATATACAGATTGAATAACATCGGGGAGAGGCTACAACCCTGTCTCACTCCCTTACCAACCACTGCTTCCCTTTCATGTCCCTCGACTCTTATAACTGCCATCTGGTTTCTGTACAAATTGTAAATAGCCTTTCGCTCCCTGTATTTTACCCCTGCCACCTTTAGAATTTGAAAGAGAGTATTCCAGTCAACATTGTCAAAAGCTTTCTCGAAGTCTACAAATGCCTGAAACGTAGGTTTGTCTTGTCTTAATCTATCTTCTACGATAAGTCGTAAGGTCAGTATTGCCTCACGTGTTCCAACATTTCTGCGGAATCCAAACTGATCTTCCCCGAGGTCGCCTTGTACCAGTTTTTCTATTCGTCTGTAAAGAATTCGTGTTAGTATTTTGCAGCTGTGACTTATTAAACTGATAGTTCGGTAATTTTCACATCTGTCAACACCTGCTTTCTTTGGGATTGGAATTATTATATTCTTCTTGAAGTCTGAGGGTATTTCGCCTGTCTCATAGATCTTGCTCACCAGATGGTAGAGTTTTGTCATGACTTGCTCTCCCAAGGCCGTCAGTAGTTCTAATGGAATGTTGTCTACTCCCGGGGCCTTGTTTCGACTCAGGTCTTTCAGTGCTCTGTCAAACTCTTCCCGCAGTATTGCATCTCCCATTTCATCTTCATCTGCATCCTCTTCCATTTCCAGTACATCGCCCTTGTATAAACCTTCTATATACTCCTTCCACCTTTCCGCCTTCCCTTCTTTGCTTAGAACTGGGTTTCCATCTGAGCTCTTGATATTCATACAAGTGGCTCTCTTTTCTCCAAAGGTCTCTTTAATTTTCCTGTAAGCAGTATCTATCTTACCCCTAGTGAGACAAGCCTCTACATCCTTACATTTGTCCTCTAGCCATCCCTGCTTAGCCATTTTGCACTTCCTGTCGATCTCATTTTTGAGACGTTTGTATTCCTGTTTGCCCGCTTCATTTACTGCATTTTTATATTTTCTCCTTTCATCAATTAAATTCAATATTTCTTCTGTTACCCACAGATTTCTATTAGCCCTCGTCTTTTTACCTACTTTATCTTCTGCTGCCTTCACTACTTCATCCCTCAGAGCTACCCATTCTTCTTCTACTGTATTTCTTTCCTCTATTCCTGTCAATTGTTCCCTTATGCTCTCCCTGTAACTCTCTACAACCTCTTGTTCTTTCAGTTTATCCAGGTCCCATCTCCATAAATTAGCACATTTTTGTAGTTTCTTCAGTTTTAATCTACAGTTCATAACCAATAGATTGTGGTCAGCGTCAGCATCTGCCCCTGGAAATTTCTTACAATTTAAAACCTGATTCCTAAATCTCTGTCTTACAATTATATAATCTATCTGATACCTTTTAGTATCTCCAGGATTCTTCCACGTATACAACCTTCCTTTATGATTCTTGAACCAAGTGTTAGCTATGATTAAGTTATTCTCTGTGCAAAATTCTACCAGACGGCTTCCTCTTTCATTTCTTCCCCCCAATCCATATTGACCTACTATGTTTCCATCTCTCCCTTTTCCTACTGACGAATTCCAGTCACCCATGACTATTAAATTTTCGTCTCCCTTCACTACCTGAATAATTTCTTTTATCTCATCATAGATTTTCTCAATTTCTTCATCATCTGCAGAGCTAGTTGGCATATAAACTTGTACTACTGTAGTAGGCGTGGGCTTTGTATCTATCTTGGCCACAATAATGCGTTCACTATGCTGTTTGTACTAGCTTACCCGCACTCCTATGTTTTATTCATTATTAAACCTGCTCCTGCATTACCCCTATTTGATTTTGTATTTATAATCCTGTATTCACCTGACCAAAAGTCTTGTTCCTCCTGCCACCGAACTTCACTAATTCCCACTATATGTAACTTTAACCTATCCATTTCCGTTTTCAAATTTTCTAACCTACCTGCCCGATTAAGGGATCTGACATTCCACGCTCCGATCCGTAGAACGCCAGTTTCCTTTCTCCTGATAACGACGTCCTCTTGGGTAGTCCCCGCCCCGAGATCCGAATGGGGGACTATTTTACCTCCGGAATATTTTACCCAAGAGGACGACATCATAATTTAATCATACAGTAAAGCTGCATGTCCTCGGGAAAAATTACCGCTGTAGTTTCCCCTTGCTTTCAGCCGTTCGCAGTACCAGCACAGCAAGGCCGTTTTGGTTAATGTTACAAGACCAGATCAGTCAATCATCCAGACTGTTGCCCCTGCAACTACTGAAAAGGCTGCTGCCCCTCTTCAGGAACCACACGTTTATGTGGCCTCTCAACAGATACCCCTCCGTTGTGGTTGCACCTACGGTACGGCCATCTGTATCGCTGAGGCACGCAAGCCTCCCCACCAACGGCAAGGTCCGTGGTTCATGGGGGGAGTAATAGCACGAAATCTGACTGCATAAAATGAAAATAAAGATTGACAACGAATTTCCATTACCACAATTGATTAATTAAGTCCCCTGCAACTATAAAAGCTAAGAGACAGCAAAGCACAAGTATAACTGTTATGTAAGTAGGCTATTTAGGTTTTTATATTGGTAACGCCACGTAGCGCTCTGTATGAAAATCACTGGCTGTGGTGTGTGCAGTCTGTGGCTGGTTAGCATTGTTGTAATATTCGCTATTGTAGTGTTGGGCAGTTGGTTGTTAACAGCGCGTAGCGTTGCGCAGCGCAGCTGGGGGTGAGCCGCCAGCGGTGGTGGATATGGGGAGAGAGATTGCGGAATTTTGAGAGCGGACGATCTGGACGTGTGTCCACCATAGAGAGTAAATTTGTAATACTGGATATCATGAACTCATATATATATATATATATATATATATATATATATATATATATATATATATATATAATGACTTTTGAACACTATTAAGGTAAATCTTTCATTTGCTAAGTATGCCTATCAGTAGTTAGTGCCTTCAGTAGTTTGAATCTTTTATTTAGATGGCAGTAGTGGCGCTCGCTGTATTGCAGTACTTCGAGTAACGAAGATTTTTGTAAGTGATTTGTGAAAGGTATAGGTTAATGTTAGTAAGGGCCATTCTTTTGTAGGAATTATTGAAAGACAGATTGCGTTGCGCTAGAAATATTGTGTGTCAGTTTAAGAACAGTCATTAATAATTTTTCTAAGGGGACGTTTCAACTGTTCTGTGTGTGGTAGTGTGACTCAACGTACATGTATCTGGCTCGGTTCTTTCTCAATACAACAAAATATTTTGAACACCATTTACAATGAACTAAGTGAAAAACCAGAAATACTATAATTGCACATAGGAACCGGAATTACAAGTCCAATAAATGAACACGAGCCAGATGCTTTGTTGACTGTACCTGTGAGCAAGAGGCATTGTCATTAAAGAATGCTGTAATACCTTTTTACCTCATTACCTCATTACACCAGCATCATAAATCAAAAGCCCATCTCCTTCCTCAAATACACTGTGACGATTGCAACATCTTCCATCTATATATTACACCAACCGAACAGCATCTACTCTCTCGCCCAACACAACAACTGCCCTCGACATCCGCGGAATAACAATCTTTGGCGCAGTCTCTGGCGCTGTGACTCAGTATAGCCACCTTTCAAAGTGCAGCTACTTTACAGATGTTTCTCGATTTAAAAGAGAGGTGCTATAAAGAGTAGAGAGGAATTGATATGTGCCTGTATGAAATGTAAAATGCCTTCAAGGTTCAGTTTTATATCCAAGCTATTACTAGAGCAGGTCGATTTTCACTCAACTTAATTTTTTTGAAGGAAGAAAGACAGAAAAGGAATTACAAGCTTTCGGGGCTTTTGTTCCTGTTTGGGTACAAAGACCCAGAACTGGGTTTTAATTTACCACCAGATTTTCATTACGAGTTTCACGCTGGGCGCTCCCGGTCTGCTTATTACATGAGCAAACAGCAGTTAATACTTTAAGCTCTCAGTTGCACGTGGCGGGATCTTTTCCAGCTCGTTTCATCAGACCGGTCTGTTCCGTTCTCCGGCGACGGGGTGTAGAGTGAGGAGAGGGCCGGAGGGGGGGGGGGGGGGGTAGCGATGAGAAAGTAAGTAAATGACCGAACTGTCGCCGAGTAAACAGCGCATAAAGGCGGCGACGTAATTCCGCGAGACGGCAGGCAGACAGCCGGAGGGCGGCGGCAGCTGGAGCCGCGCTTATTACAGCGTCTGGACGCTTAGGAGAGCCTCCAGCAGAAGCAGTGAGCCCTGCTCCCACGATTAACATTATCACACCGCATTAGGAGCGCGCGGCGGCGCCGGAAGAGAGAATTTCGCACTCCGCGGTCAAGGCGGCGTCGACAGCGCCGCCGGGTCACAAAGAATGGAGAAAGGAGACGCAAGGAGAAGCGGCGGAGGCGAGGACCGGGGAGGAAAACAAGGGAGAGCGGCTGGCCGGAGCGGGCGCCGCGTCCTATTGGTGGTAATTAGGAAACTTGGCAGAAAGGAAGGCGCCGGCAGTGGATTCCGCGGTTAGCGCGTCCTCGCAGCAGGCCGCCCGCGGCCGCCTTGTCTGCGTAAAGACAGCGCGAAAGCCCGGCGCGTACTGTAAGAGCGACCGTATCCCGTTCCTCCGTCTCGCTCCAGGAAGATACCTGAACTTTCCGAGAAAAACACGCTTCTTAAGAACATTAAGGACCTGCTCAGCTACATTCTGTGTAAATCTCGCAATAAAAGGAAAAAATGAATAAATACATAGTAAAATTGTGACATATGTGAGTCGTGGAGAAGCCACAACTGTAGGCGTGTCCAGTTTCCTGACAAACAAACTGCTGCTAATTAAATCAAATCTACATTTCCTTATTCCTGGTTCAGACTGTTTGCGAAATTACGAATCAAATGATGCCAATCACAGGCTTTTCGAGATGATAATTTGTATTGTTATAGGCTTTGTGCGTGTGTGTGTGTGTGTGCACGTGTCTGTGTGTGTGTAGTGGTGAGGTTTTGGCTTTCGGCAGTAGTGAGTGCAAGCTCAGTAGTCAGTACAGCTGAAGAGGAATGGCCATCTCTTTAAAAGGCAGTCACAGAAGTTGGAAAGAAAAACATAGGTACAAGAAATGTAAGTGGGGACAAGCCTTGGGTAACAGAAGAAATACTTGAGTTGATCGATGAAAGAAGCAAGTACACATATAATGTGGGAAATTCAGCATTACAGAAATACAGTTCACTTAGATATGAAATAAACAGAAAGTACAGGGAAGCTAACGCAAAGTGGCTGCATGAAAGATGCGAAGAAATCGAAAAAGAAATGACTGTCGGAAGGGCTTACTTAGCACACAGGAAAGTCAAAACGAACTTCGGCGAAATTACACTAGAGTGGTAACAGTAAAGGTATAATACGAATACCACGGTTAAATGTAGAAGAGATAGCGGATAGGTAGAAAGAGTACACAGAGGGCCTCTGTGAGGGGGTGGACTTGTCTGATGACGTGGCAGAAGAAGGAGTCGATATAGAAGAGATACGATAACCAGCATTAGAATCAGAAATTAGAATAGCTTTGGAAGACTTCTTATCGAATACGGCAGAAGCAGTACAGAACACTGCATCAGAATTTCTACAATCATTGGAGAATGTGGCAACGAAACGATTATTCACGTTGGCGTGTAGAATGTATGACTCTGACGATCTACCATCTACTTTTCGGTGAAACATCGTTCACACAATTATGAAGATTGCAAGAGCTGACAAGTGCCATAATTATCGAACAATCAGCTTAACATCTCATGATTTCAAGTCGCTGACAAGAACAGTATACAGTAGAATGAATAAGAAAACTGAGGATGGATTTTAGTAAAGGTAGAGGCAGCAGAGAGGCAGTCTGACGTTGTGGTTGATAATGGAAGACATATTGAAGAAAAATCAACAAACGTTCATGGGTTCTTTTGACCTGGAAAAAACGTTCTAAAGTGTGAAACAGTGCAAGATGTTTGAAATTCTGACAAAAATAGGGATAAGCTAGAGAGAGGGACGGGTAATATACAGTATGTACAAGGCCCAAGAGGAAATAATAAAGAATGGACGACCAAGAACAAACATTTCAGGTTAGAAAGGCTGTAAGACAGGGATGTAGCCTTTCACCTCTACTGTTAAGTCTGCACATCGAAAACGCAATGACAGAAATAAAAGAAACAGTGAAGTTCGGGATTAAAACTCGCGACGGAAAGACATCAGTGTTAAGAGTCGTAATTGACATTGATATCCTGAGTGAAAGTGAAGAAGTATTACGGGGATCTGTTGAATGGAATGAACAACCTAATGAATACAGAATACGCACTTGGAGTAAATCGAGAAAAGACGAAAATAATGAAAATTAGCAGAAATGAGAAGAACGAGAAACTTAACATCTGGATTGATGAAAACGAAGTAGATAAACCTAAGGAAAGCTGCTACCAAGGCAGCAAAATAACACATGACTGACGGAGCAACGAGGACATAAAAAGGAGACTAACACTGGATAAAAGGTTATTACTGGACAAGGGAAGTCTACTAGTTTCAAAGAAAGGTCTTAATTTGAGGAAGAAACTTCTGAGAACGTACGTTTGGAGATCAGCATTGTGTGGTAGTGAAAGATAGACTGTAGAAAAACCAGAAGAGAAGAGAATGGTAGCATTTAAGGTGTACTGTTACAGAAGAATTTCAAACATCTGGTGGACTGCTAAGTAAGGCCCGAGGTCGTTCTCCGGAGTATTGGCGAGGAAAGTAGGAAAGTAATATATGTTGAACATTGGTAAGAACGGACAAGATGATAGGTCATCTGTTAAGACATCTTGGAAAACCTTGCATGTTGCTAGAGGGAGCTGTAGAGAGTAAAAAGTGTAAATGAAAACAAAGATTTGATTACATCCAGCACATAGTTGAGGGCTTAGGGGGTGCCAGTGCCACTGTGAGATGTAGAGGCTGGCACAGGAGAAGAATTCTTTCTCACCCATACCAACAGAAATGAAAAAAAAAAAAGGTTACAACGTCTCAGAACAACAATGTCTGTGAAAACCACTCACATTGCTCAGTGCAGTTCCAGGTGAAGTTTAATTACCAACAAATAAACCACCTCAGTTTCACAAAGAAAATAAACGAAAAAACTACATTTCCTTGTTAATGAATAATGTTCCAGGTAATGGCACACTTTTTACCGGAACGCCGAACAGCAAGTGCACAGTTGAGACATATCGAGCCGTATGATGTTTATTTAGAGAAAGGCGTCGCCTCATCAGATTAAAAAAATAATTTGGTTCACATATCAAGGGAACTACACCGACAATTCACCACGTTATGTATAATGAAAATACTGGACAAGGAAATACAAAAAGAAAGGAATTACCCATCAGTAATATAAAATTTTGTTCTATATTGACTGCACTGAATAAGTGCTGAAGGCGTCTGAATGCTCTATGGAAGACTGCTAATCAACAAGTAAATGACCTACCAAAGAACACAAATGCAATAATACTGAAAACAGATCAGCTCAAGTCGCCAATACAAGAAATAGACTATATAAAGAAAATTAACGTCGTGAAATAAAGACGAATACTGGCAATTGCTCAGAAGAAAATAAGTGCTATTTGCTAACTGCGACACTTACTCAAAAAGAACAGCGAAAGAAGGGGCAGGCTGGGCCGGACATCTGACGATATGTCGGCCATCAGACGTCCCCCGAACGGTGAACACCATGTCCTCGAATCTAGCACTGACTGTACTCTCTTTGGTTCCTCACCGCTCCTCTACTGTACTTGTGAAAGCTAGGAATCCCGAGTTTTGCCACCATGAGATCAGAAATTACAGGGGAAGACCGCCGAAGTTTCTCCAAAATATTGTTATGTTTGCTATATTTCTGTAAACCGACTAGAAATTGGTAAGGGACTGACTTCCAACCCGATTGGCTGAAGATTTTTCTGGGTGCAAAATGCAGCTTATTCCCGCACTGTGTACGGTAATATGGACACGACTCTTTCCCTTTGTATGCTTCTAGGATCGGTTTAGAGCCGCAGCTTCTGAGTAGTACACTCGCGATGATTCCGGTCGTGATTTTACGAACGATGTTACCGTTTGTATCTCGAACGACGGGCGTGGCAGGATTTCACATTCTGAGCAAGACAATCTTGCTGCCGCCATCTGCTCTTTTTCGTCCAACATAGATGACATGCCTACTAAGTATTTTTCTTTTGATTTCAAATTCTCTAGTTTCTTCGTGGGTTTCCACTAGTCCACTCTCTCACAGGGGCTGAGCGAGTTGTTCATCTTGCAAATTTCTGGGTACAGTTATGTTTTATTGCTTGATCTTTCACGCAAGGATTTTCATTACTTTTGAGTGGATCGATCTTTTGTATCATTCAACGGGCTCTCTCTCGTTTTATTTAATTTATATACATAGCGGTTATGTGTGTCTGCTGGCCTGTAGCATTCCCCTGCTGCCTAAAATCAGAATGAAAGTCTTTGATATACGTGAAGACGTCCGGTGCAACGAAAAGCAGGTTGACAGGTGAGGTTAATGATCCAGCTAATAGGGAATAAGCGGCAGACGGTTCACATACTTCTTTTAGAATTAGGCCACATTCAATAACGATAAACAGCTGCAGAGTCTTCCAGCAAGTTCCTCTTCAAGTTCTTCTACGCGATCGACATTTCTACCCCGCTGCTGGCATAATCTCCGAGGTCTACTAGCGTTCAGGCTTAGCTGAAAAAGATCCCAGCAGTGACGTCGTAATGTCCGTCGTGTAGAAGATGTTGAACAGGCACATGACATGGCCTAATATCCTAAACTAATATCCTAAAAGGTTCTTAACTGCAATAACAATTGCCACGAAATGGCAAGTTACTCTTAGTAAATGATCGCGACGATGGAAAGCTGAACCCCGAAGGGCATTTCGTATGCAGAAAAATAACGTGTGACCGCTTATGCCGAACCTTTGGTTTTCATGTAGTAACAGCTCAAATTTATCTCACGAGTAGACAGCTGCATCGGGGCAGGGTAAGTGACCGACAACGGGTGCGCTCGGAAGTTCAGAAGCTGTACTTTCAGGCCATTAGCTACGTACTATCAGAATCACAGAACAATTTCACGTGGGATCGATTTCTGGTGCAGATGTTTTGCAAGTGTGCTTTTTTTCTCCTCAAAACCTCGAAGTCTATTTCGTGAAGTTCCCTTGTCAGTTCAAATGGTTCAAATGACTCTAAGCACTATGGGTGTTAACATCTGAGGTCATCAGTCTCCTAGACATAGAACTACCTATATCTAACTAACCTAAGGACATCACACACATACAAGTCAGAGACAGGATAAGAACTTACGAGTGTACCAGAGGCGCGGTTCCGGACTGAAGCGCCTAGAACCGCTGGCCACAGCGGCCGGTTCCTTTTCAGTGGTAACGGCCTGCAGCAGCGGACACCTGTGGCAACAACACTCCTCTAGGTATTTATTTTTAAATCCAAAGGAGCCCAAATTCATCCAAAACTGCTAATGACTTAGATAAAAACGTGACCTATACTGTTATGTCCATAAAATAATAAAACAATATCACTGCCACCTCCTGCAAGAAAATGCAGCCTTTCTGACCTATACTAAAACAGGCATCAGTGAAGTGAATGTTTTATTTTTGACAAGTATACGTGGAGCAAGATGACGTGCACTTCTCTGTGAACAACGAAATGAGCGAAACACCGAACAACCTGTAACGCAACGGACATACCCAGATCAGGCATTTGCCGACTCGCGAACCCCGGCAGCCAAAAATGGCCTAAAACCAAGAAAGAAGCGAGCAGGAATTAACAAGCAGTCGATCAGGTGACAAATTCCAAGTATTTTGGTAATAAATAATCCTCCGGTAGATCGATACTCTCCCTGCTTGAAAATTCTGTCGCGATTGAAATCGTTAATTAAATTTCTGAAACAGAAGAAACTTCATGATAATGATACCTGACATATTGAGGAAACGAAATCTGGAAACAGAGATTCAGAGAGAAGTTGATAATTCAATCAAAATGGCGGCAACCGATAAAAACTTGTCAACTTTGGTGTCATCTTCCTGACGGGAGATGTACGTGTACAGTTCAAACCACCTTCCCGTCGATTGGGACTGCGACAGTATAGGAATACTCTGTCTACATCTACATCATACACCCCAAGTCACCTAACGGTGTGCTGCTGAAGGTAGTTCTGGTACCACCAACTGATCCTCTCTACCCCGTTCGACTCGCGAATGGCTTGTCGAAGACTGACTGTCTGTAAGCCTGTGTAATGGGTCTGATTTTTCAAATATTGTCGTCGTGGTCATTACCCAAAATGTATGTGGGAGAAGGTAATATGTTGTTCGACTCTTCCCGGCAAGAGTTCTACTGAAATTTCCGGAGTAAACCTCATCGTGATGCAGAAAATCTCTCTTTCAACGTCTGCCACTGGAATTTGTTGAGCATCTCGGTAACACCCTCGCTCCAGATAAACGATCCCGTTACGATACGCGCCGTTCTTCGTAGGATCTACTGTGTTCTATCAGTCCTACCTGATAAGGACCCCAAATTCATGAACAAGGACCTTGCAAGCCTCCACCGATGAGTTACATTTACTTAAGATTCTTCTTCTGAATCTCACTCTTGCATCTGCAGTTCCTACTATTTGTTTTACGTGGTCATCCCTCTTAAGATCCCTCTGGATTTTACGGCGCACACTGTTCCAAGCATTTTCTCATCAGTAGTATAGTTATACTACAGTAGCTCATATTCTTGTGAGAGCACAATTTTACATTTGCTTACGATCAGAGTCAACTGATAGAGCTTGCACTTTCACTAGTGCCCTGCATATCATTTCTCAAGTCGATACTGTCTTCCGCCGTTACAACTATGTTACAGAGAACCGCATCATTTACGAACGGTCTTAAAGAGCATCTGATGGTTTCTACTAGATCATCTACTTACATTGCAAACAGTAACGGTACTATCACACTTCCCTGGCGAACTCCAGAGATTATGATTATTTTAGCCGATTTGGTTGCGATCAAAGCGACGTGATGAGTACTGTCTAGAAGGAAGTCTGGAGCCCTGTCGCAGATCTGGTTTGATGCTCGATAAGCTCGTATTTTCCAGCGGAACGGCACTGTGGGACGGGGTCAAAAGCCTTCCTGAAGTCAAGGACCAGAGCATCAACCTTAGCGCTGTTGTATACAGCGCTATGGATCTCATGGAGGAGCAGAGTGAGCTGAGTTTCGCAAGATTACTGTTTGGGGAATCAATGTTGATTTTTACAGAAGAGATGTTCTTTTGAACATAAAACATGTTACATAATACATACGGACGTCTACACTATAGACCTACAATTCTGTGTATCTGTTCTACGGCCCTCCCTGAAAACGGGAGTAACCAGCGCATTTTTTCAGTCGCTAGGTACCCTTCGTTGCTCAAGCGATCTACGAGAAATTGCCAATAGAAAAGGAGCAAGTTCTTTCACACAATCTTTGTAGAATGTTGCAGGTATATCACCTGTCCTGAAGGCGTTTCACTACTAAGCGAATCCAGTTCCTTTTCTGTTCTGCTATATGTTATCTCATTATCTTCCGCTTCGACGTTCGTGCGTTGGTTGAAAGAAACGAGTGTGTTACGAACTTCCGAGGTGAAAGCATGTGGTTCATTCATAAGTCTCAGTAGACAGAGTCTGTGCTCAGGCTTGCACATAGATGGCAACAGTTCTGTGTTTTGAAATAGGAGTACTACCGGAGTTTGGAGCCAGCCAGCCAGGCGGTGACAGGTTTTGTCATCGCCAAGTTTGTCCCTCGCCCCCCCCCCCCCCCCTAGCCCATTTAGTTCCTTTTCATCACCTTCACCAGAACACAGCAATATCATTCGACTTCACCTGCCGCTCAATTATCTCAGTGAGAGCGATCATCTCCCGCTACGACCACAAAAATCTACGGCTCCAGGAGTGTGCTAAGATTTGCCGAAATGTTTTACTTTGTCCCATTAATCTGCTTCTTAATGTTCATCATTCTCCCTCCAAACTGATCGGAGCTCCCTATTCATAGCTATCGTGTGTTCCATGCTGTTTGTCATTGTGTAACGCTAGTAAAGACTGCCCTAGGCTAAATATTGCATTTTACGTTTCTTTTTTTTATTTGAGAATATATTTACACCAGCGGAAAGATGCTACTTTGGAGCACAAGAGGTGCCAGTATGTTCCTGTTTATTTAAAAGACTAATTGAAAAGTGAGGTACCAGATGGCTCATTCTACCTTCCTCAGTCCTTTAAAAATTTCCCAAAAATTTTGGCATAAGAACATATCGGTGCTTTCTTAACGTAAAACTCACCTTAGACTCCCATAACAGTAACTCACTCACACCCACTTGTCCTTCGTCGTAAATCGATCATACCCATCCACTCACACTTGCCCCTTCTTACTCGCTCACTCATCGCATCTCACTTTATCTCCTTGTGTCTGTCTCGGTCTTTGTCTCCTGTCTCACAGCCACAGCCGCCTTCGTTCTGTCCTACTGTTGTTACTAGTCTGCCCTCACTGTCACTGTCTCCCTCCTGCTCTCTCTCTTACTGCTACTGTCTCATTCATTCCTTCCCACTGCTGCAGTCTCTTGTCTCTTCTCACTGCGCCGGCAGGTGTGGCCGAGCGGTTCTAGGCTCTACAGTCTGGAACCGCGCGACCGATACGGTCGCAGGTTCGAATCCTGCCTCGGGCATGGATATGTATGATGCCCTTAGGTTAGTTAGGTTTAAGTAGTCCTAAGTTCTAGGGAACTGATGACGTCAGAAGTTAAGCCCCATAGTGCTCAGAACCATTTGGACCTTTTTTTCTTCTCACTGCAACAATCTCTTTCTTCCTCGTTGCGATTGTCATCGTCTCTGTTTCTCATTATCATATGGTCTCAACCGCTTTCTCCTTCTCTTTATTCCTCAACCACTGGCATTATCTCCTTCACTCTATTTTTAAAAGTGTTCTGTTACAGTCACCTATGATCCACTATCACTGCGTCCTCGTCTTCCTCTTCCAATATCAATGTATTGGCTCTTCCTATACCACAAAATATGTCTGCTATGAACAGAAAAGTATTGGTCAGGAAAGTTTTTATGGTTTACTTACGTGAAATTGAAATGACGCAAAACTAATTTCACGCCTCAGACCGGATATCATCTGCAAAAAAATTTACATGTGCTTCAGTCTACAACACGGGGTTACCATCATATTTCTCTGTGCTACGTCCTGTAATAAACTACGTTTTCACTTCACACAGAATTTTACATGTGTCTTTTACGTGTATAGGTAGCGCAACTACGAACATCAGTATCACGGAAACGGACAAAAATATCAAATAATGTTTCAAATTTGTTCGAGATCGGGATCTTCGAAAAATATCGTAGAAGTTACAACCATTTGTCGCTCATAGCAGTCTTGGAATCTGTTGTCCGGTTTCGGTACCCAAAAATCAAGTTTTTTGTGTGTTTCTCGATAACGAATAAAAGGTTTAGGAATTTGGGAAGATGGAACATGTACATAAGTGCCTAGAGGACACATTGGTAAAATCTGAGCAATTTTCTGCATTTATGTATTAGTTATATTTTGCCTCATATCGGATACTACTTGCGTATTTTCGTGTAGAAGTATGATAAAAATGAATCCCTATATTTCAGAAACGGATAGAGAGATTAAGAAAATTTTTAAGATTTTTCGAGATCGAGATCTCAGAAATATATCGTCAAGTTATCTGCCATTTATTGTGCACATGCCGTCTTGGAATCCGTGGTTCGGTTTTCGTACGAAAAAAATGGTAGAAAACGCCTCTTTCTTGTTTTCTAAGGGATCGTCCGTCAATTAACAGTGCCTTCGTTACCCTCTTAAGTCGCATCGTGATCTACGTCACCCCATTTGTTACATTTTTCTTAGCTGGAGGAAGTGTTTCATATTGCTACTTTGATCCTGTACTGTAGAATAGTGACACTAAGACAGCTCAAAGCTCAACAAAACACTTAACCACAGTTTTCAGTCACATATACAATCAGAGGTACGAGCCTCGAAAAAGCTCCAAGTTTTATGCGCGGCGTTATGGATCACGTGGTTTAGGCAAGCTGTTGCATTCGCACTGATTTTTATTAATCCTTATTTATTTATGGTTAGTGTTGTGACATACTCCACCCTTTCGCAGTATCCAAACAAATCAGGGACACCTTGCCAGTGGGAACGTGGACGAAGACTTATAGGATCAGAAACTGGATATGAAATCGATTTAAAATACCGGCGACCTGTTACTATACATGTTACAGAAGGCCAGGCGGAGAAAACTCTGAGTGAAGTCAGGATTGCCGTTGGTAACCTGTGGAGCGTCAACGATGCCACTAAAACATTATTAGAGTTCAGTTATTTATTCACAATGTTTACAAGTCGTCGTTCTTCTGCGGCAGGCTCAGCTGTTACTTATTCAGTTGCCTTTTGGATTCTAGCTGACTTCGTCGATCTACCTCGCGTTTTCACGCCCAGGAGGTGATGGCAGCGATCCTGATGGTGCATTCGGAAGGACGACGGTTCAAACCCGCGTCCGGCCATCCTGGATTTTTCGGTGATTTCCCTAAATCGCTTCAGGCAAATGTCGGAATGGTTGCTTTGAAAGTGCACGGTCGACTTCCTTCCCCATGCTTCACTAATCCGAAGGGACCGATGACCTAGCTGGTTCGTCCCTTCCCCCGAATCAACCCGCCAACCTGGTGGCTCGGCGTCTGCCAGCGATCGAGACTGTGGCTACCCAAACCGAAGTGGTTCTCGCGCCAGCTGTGGAGTGTACTGGGTCCCACCCCGAAGTCTACGATGGCCCTTGATAATCCACCCGCGACGTCGTGTGGTCGGTTGATTTCCTCCCTATCCATGTTAGGTTTCAGCACCGAAGATGCCTCAGTATTGAACACAACGCGAGTCCTAAGAAGTCCTATTGCTGTCTTCCACGTTGAAGTCTGGTACTGGTAGCACTTTGTGGTGTGGTGTTGTCACAAGACAGTGAGTTTTTCCATCAGTAGGTGGCGAGGAGCATGAAGTTCGTCTGCTTAAGGTCATCATCCTGAGTACCTCTTCGGCTAGTTCATAAATTGTATTGGAGCATCTAGGACATAGCTGCACTACAGTATCGTAACCACAGGGCCGAGTGCTGTTACTGCGAGTAACATCGATCCCACTGAGAAACTCATGGCAAGAGCTGGAGAGCTGGAATTAAAAGGGCTCTTGCATCAGACCATGACGCAAAGTTCTGTTCGTAATGATCGAATGTCTCCTTTTTCCGCTACATTCACGTAACGGACTGTTAACTGATGTGCCGGTCCCTCAGTGTGTGATCTTATGAAGCAGATATAGTTTCTTGCTACAAGTTTTTTTGATCTAATGAATATGCTCATCTCGCTTCCTTCGGTTTTCCATCCTCATTTCTGCTGAATGCTTATTCATTACTCGACAGACAGTGTCGTCTATCTGACCTACTTGCGACATAATGGCTCCCTTCCGGCTTCCGCCTCGGTCTCTGGCATGACCTGAACTTGCCTGCGGTGAGGTGAGTGACTTTTAATAATTTTTTTCTTATTTCTACCCCTTACTATTCTGTGCGCTAAAAATATCGTGCCAGCAGGCTGGGGCAAGATCCTTTTAATTTTCGCCGCCTGGATCTGCAAGAGCTGTGGAAGACATCAGGGCAAATTAGCGCCAACAGTTTCATTTACTCCTATGAATCTTATAATTAAGTACAGCAAGAAAAGATCATGACAACAGTTTCTGATTCCAGTCAGTGCTTAGACATAATAAGTACACTAACGTGCATCCACAGGACATGTGGCCTATAGTTGAAGAAGTGTCATGATGATCTCTCCATTGGCAAAAGATTCCGGAATAGTCCCCCATTCGGATATCCGGGAGGGGACTGCCAAGGGGGAGGTTACCATGAGAAAAAGATTGAATAATCAACGAAAGGATAATGTTCTACGAGTCGGGGCGTGGAATGTCAGAAGCTTGAACGTGGTAGGGAAGCTAGAAAATCTGAAAAGGGAAATGCAAAGGCTCAATCTAGATATAGTAGGGGTCAGTGAAGTGAAGTGCAAGGAAGACACGGATTTCTGGTCAGATGAGTATCGGGTAATATCAACAGCAGCAGAAAATGGTATAACAGGTGTAGGATTCGTTATGAATAGGAAGGAAGGGCAGAGGGTGTGTTACTGTCCAAATTTCAGTGCCCGGGTTGTTCTAATCAGAATCGACAGCAGACCAACACCGACAACGATAGTTCAGGTATACATGCCGACGTCGTAAGTTGAAGATGAACAGATAGAGAAAGGGTATGAAGATATTGAAAGGGTAATGCAGTATGTAAAGGGGGACGAAAATCTAATAGTCATGGGCGACTGGAATGCAGTTGTAGGGGAAGGAGTAGAAGAAAACGTTACAGGGGAATATGGGCTTTGGACAAGGAATGAAAGAGGAGAAAGAATAATTGACATCTGTAACAATTTTCAGCTAGAAATAGCGCATACCCTGCTCAAGAATAACAAGAGGAGGAGGTATACTTGGAAAAGGCCGGGAGATACCTGAAGATTTCAATTAGATTACATCATGGTCAGACAGAGATTCCGAAATCAGATACAGGATTGTAAGGCGTACCCAGGAGCTGATGTAGACTCAGATCACAATATAGTAGTGATGAAGAGTAGGCTGAAGTTCAAGACATTAGTCAGGAAGAATCAATACGCAAAGAAGTGTGATACGGAAGTTCTAAGGAATGACGAAATACGTTTGAAGTTCTCTAACGCTATAGATACGGCAATAAGGAATAGCGCAGTAGGCAGCACAGTTGAAGAGGAATGGACATCTCTAAGAAGGGCCATCTCAGAAGTTGGGACGGAAACCATAGGTACAAAGAAGGTAGCTGCGAATAAACCATGGGTAAGAGAAGAAATACTTCAGTTGATTGATGAAAGGAGGAAGTACAAACATGTTCCGGGAAAATCAGGAATACAAAAATACAAGTCGCTGAGGAATTAAATAAATAGGAAGTGCAGGGAAGTTAAGACGAAATGGCTGCAGGAAAAATGTGAAGACATCGAAAAAGAAATGATTGTCGGAAGGACAGACTCAGCATACAGGGAAGTCAAAACAACCTTTGGTGACATTAAAAGCAACGGTGGTAACATTAAGAGTGCAACGGGAATTCCACTGTTAAATGCAGAGGAGAGAGCAGATAGGTGGAAAGAATACATTGAAAGCCTCTGTGAGGTTGAAGATTTGTCTGATGTGATAGAAGAAGAAACAGGAGTCGATTTAGAAGAGATAGGGGATCCAGTATTAGAATCCGAATTTAAAAGAGCTTTGGAGGACTTACGGTCAAATAAGGCAGAAGGGATAGATAATACTCCATCAGAATTTCTAAAGTCATTAGTGTAAGTGGCAACAAAACGACTATTCACGTTGGTGTGTAGAATATATGAGTCTGGTGACATACCATCTGACTTTCGGAAAAGCATCATCCACACAACTTTAAAGACGGCAAGAGCTGACAAGTGCGAGAATTATCGCACAATCACCTTAACAGCTCATGCATCGAAGCTGCTTAAAAGAATAATATACAGAAGAATGGAAAAGAAAATTGAGAATGTGCTAGTTGACGATCAGTTTGGCTTTAGGAAAAGTAAAGGCACGAGAGAGGCAATTCTGACGTTACGGCTAATAATGGAAGCAAGGCTAAAGAAAAATCAAGACACGTTCATAGGATTTGTCGACCTGGAAAAAGCGTTCGACAATATAAAATGGTGGAAGCTGTTCGAGATACTGAAAAAAATAGGGCTAAGCTACAGGGAGAGACGGGTCATATACAATATGTACAACAACCAAGAGGGAATAATAAGAGTGGACGATCAAGAACGAAGTGCTCGTATTAAGAAGGGAGTAAGACAAGGCTGTAGCCTTTCGCCCCTACTCTTCAACCTGTACATCGAGGAAGCAATGATGGAAATAAAAGAAAGGTTCAGGAGTGGAATTAAAATACAAGGTGAAAGGATATCAATGATACGATTCGCTGATGACATTGCTATCCTGAGTGAAAGTGAAGAAGAATTAAATGATCTGCTGAACGGAATGAACAGTCTAATGAGTACACAGTATGGTTTGAGAGTAAATCGGAGAAAGACGATGGTAATGAGAAGTAGTAGAAATGAGAGCAGTAAGAAACTTAACATCAGGATTGATGGTCACGAAGTCAATGAAGTTAAGGAATTCTGCTACCTAGGCAGTAAAATAACCAATGACGGATGGAGCAAGGAGGACATCAAAAGCAGACTCGCTATGGCAAAAAAGGATTTCTGGCCAAGAGAAGTCTACTAATATCAAACACCGGCCTCAATTTGAGGAAGAAGTTTCTGAGGATGTACGTCTGGACTACAGCATTGTATGGTAGTGAAACATTGACTGTGGGAATACCGGAACAGAAGAGAATCGAAGCATTTGAGATGTGGTGCTATAGACGAATGTTGAAAATTAGGTGGACTGATAAGGTAAGGAATGAGGAGGTTCTACGCAGAATCGGAGAGGAAAGGAATATGTGGAAAACACTGATAAGGAGAAGGGACAGGATGATAGGACATCTGGTAAGACATGAAGGAATTACTTCCATGGTACCAGAAGGAGCTGTAGAGGGCAAAAACTGGAGAGGAAGACAGAGATTGGAATACGTCAAGCAAATAATTGAGGACGTAGGTTGCAAGTGCTACTCTGAGATGAAGAGGTTAGCACAGGAAAGGAATTCGTGGCGGGCCGCATCAAACCAGTCAGTAGACTGATGGCCAAAAAAAAAATTATAGACAATCACGGGAGACACTACAGGCAACGATGTGTGTATTAGGACTACAATCCGCAATAAGAAACTCGTGACAAGCCCTGTAAACACCACCCACACCATTGCTGGTCCGTTTGCTTCCACAACCGCCAGCCGGAAGCCGGCTTTCTGTCACAAGCGGTTAATGGCTGAGAGTGGCTGCTGAAACTTCACCTACACTAATAATTCAATTTACATTCAGCAGGATATTATCTGACTCATGCAGGTAATCTGTATTCTTTCCTTATGCTTAGGAGTAGTAGTACACTCTTCATGAGCTATCAAAGAGCTGTCTTCAATAATATCGTAGGATATATCTTGAAATTGATGATCAACCACTGCCTTGCCTGGTTGTTGGAGCTGGAGCTCCTTGTGGGAGGCGGCTATACAACAGTTCTTCGTCCTAAGCTGTCATTTATTTGCAGACGAATTTTCCGCTGTAGTGGTCCATGTGGCAAGTACACAACTGCGCCAGATCTTAGCTAACAGGCTAGACGTGTTCACAATTTTCAATTTGCATGTTGCTTACATGGTTTTGAAAGTTCTCTTCGTGTAACCAATTCCTCAAAACTGATGTCGAAGAACTCCATAATAAATTATAACCAGGAAGAAGCAAAGACAATCTTTCCCACAGCTATCGACACTCATCTGCAGTTCGCTTCGATTGTGTGAAAGAAAAATTAGCATACAGAAGATTTCTAGCGTACAGAAGGTGTGAATCACAGTGCTGAAGAAAGGGGCATAGCAGTCTCAGACGCCCAATCAAACTTTTTAAAAGCTTTTCTAGCCGGAATTTCATTATGGAACGGTGAGATGTAAGTCTTAAAGAATCAATCTAATACACTGCGCAATAAAAATCGCATCCTGCCATCCTGATTTAGGTTTTCCGTAATTTCCCTAAATCGCTCCAGGCAAATGCCGGGATGGTTCATTTGAAAGGGCACCGCCGACTTCCTTCCCCATCCTTCCCTAACCCTATGAGACCGATAACCTCGCTGTTCGGTCTCTTCCCCCAAACAACCAACCAACCATGATACCTGACAGAAGTAAACTTATGCGTTTAGATATACCGAGTGGTCGCAAACAGTCTGAATAGCTTGTAAGTGTGTTGCTGGGTAGGTCGTGCTCTGATATAACTACTGTAAGTAGGATGTTTAGGTATTTTTATTGGTAACGCCAACGCCACGTAGCGCTCTGTAAGAAAATCACTGGCTGTGCTGTGTGCAGTCTGTGGCTGGTTTGCATTGTTTTCTGCCATTGTAGTGTTGGGCAGCGGCAGCTGGATGTTAACAGCGCGTAGCGTTGCGCAGTTGGAGGTGAGCCGCCAGCAGTGGTGGACGTGGGGAGAGAGATGGCGGAGTTTTGAATTTTGTGAGAATTGGTGTGACGAACTGATATATATATTATGACTATTAAGGTAAATACATTGTTTGTTCTGTATTAAAATCTTTCATTTGCTAACTATGCCTATCAGTAGTTAGTGCCTTCAGTAGTTTGAATCTTTTATTTAGCTGGCAGTAGTGGCGCTCGCTGTATTGCAGTAGCTTGAGTAACGAAGATTTTTGTGAGGTAAGTGATTTGTGAAACGTATTGGTTAATGTTAGTCAGGGCCATTCTTTCGTAGGGATTTTTGGAAGTCAGATTGCGTTGCGCTAAAAATATTGTGTGTCAGCTTAAGCACAGTCGTGTACATTTTTTCTAAGGGGACGTTTCATATGTCGACCCTTAGCCAAGGATACTTCACTGGAATCTTCTGATTTTTTTCTTGTAGTTTGTGTAGTTAGTGTAGCCTTTGTTTATTGCTAGCGCGTAATCATAGAGAGAATTTCGTTTGTAGTTGCAGTCTTTCATTGTTGTACAGTAAAACAGTTGTGGCATGCATGTAGATTTGCACCAAGTATTTCGCAGCTGCATCTGCAATGAACAGTGCTATGTTAATGTGTTCTCTTATTTTTGCTCTTCAAATTGTGCTTTTATGTGTTATCGTGTGAAATATTGTGACAATAATAGCGTGTGAAAAACGTAACACTAAGCTCCAAAGTAAACAGAGAAATAATAGTGACGACGAGCGTCGCTTATCAGCACCACTGTGTAGTGAATTAACAGACATTCGAAGTAGTAATTTGGTAATTGTGCATAGGGAAATGGAGCGGGCGGCAAATAATGGTGTAGACAATGAAACAAATAGTGAACAGGGAACAATTACCGATCGATCAGTCGGCAACAGCTCGCCTCAGGAATCCGAAATGACAGAACACAATATTGCAAATACTGTAGACTTAGGTTATGGGTCCTCACCGTTTCTCAAATAAATCAAGACACATTTTGTGCCTGTCAGAATGTAAATGTTGCCGGTGAAAATGCACTGCCAAAAAGCATAGAAAAACAGATTCCAGACACTAATACATTATTATTGCAATTAATGCAACAAATGGAACAAAATCAGAAACAAATGGGGCAAAATCTTCTAAAGTTAGACACAATGGAACAAAATCAGAAACAAACACAGCAAAAGCTTCAAAAGTTAGACACAATGGACCAAAATCTTCCAAAGTTAGACTTAATGGAACAAAAGCTTCAAAAGTTGGACTCAATGGATCAAAAGCTTCAAAAGCTAGACTCAGTGGAACATACGCTTGAACAAACACGTGAAGATTTAACTACTGAATTACATAAAATCGAATCGAAATGTCAAAAACTCTGTAATGACGTAAAAACACAAATTTGTGTGCATTTCCAACCTATTTTTTCGCGGCATGAAAATGCATTACAGAATCACGAAGCAGCCATAAAAGAACTTCAAACTATTGTTCATGAAAATCATGAGACCTTGCAAGCTAAAATTGACTCAGTTGCATCTACCGATTCGGTTACGCAAATTGCAAAAACTCAAGAAAACTTAAAGGACACAGTAGATACTCTGAAAATTGGTTCAGTAAGACACATGGAGGACATTAGTTCATTATCAGAGAAAGTAGTTGAACTTTCGGATCAGCTAAATAATTTATCTACGAAGGTAGATGATAATCTGAATGACACAAAATCGGTAGTCTTTAATGACACAGATGAGTTCGAACAAATCAGGAAATTCAAACAAAATCAGAATCAAATTAATACGCAACACCAAAGAGAAATCCCGGAAGTACAAGATCAGCTGACACAGACAATACAAGAATTACGTATTTCAGAGGACACTCGCACTCCAATACGGGAAGAGGGACATAAAAATACGGAACTGCCACAAAATAACAACACAGGGCACTTTGGAGATTATGAAAGAAATTGGCAAAGTACACCGAATTTTGAGATGGAACCGCCGAAACGACATAACAATGACCGACATGCGACCCGCCGACACGATGATTTTGACTATAAGCTGTTCATTACTACACGTAAATTCAAAACATTTAATAATTCTGGCAACGACATTCATCCACAAGCGTGGCTTCATCAATTCTCTCATTGTTTTCCCCCCAACTGGTCATTAGAGCACAAATCAGAATTTATGTGTGCGTACTTAGAGAATGAACCAGCTGTAAGAATTCGATCGGTCATTCACGATTGCCACAGTGAAGGAGAATTTTACCATGCGTTCCTCTCAGCATATTGGTCTCAAGCCACGCAAGACCAAGTAAAACATGGCATCATGATGATGAAACATTTCGAAGAACCTAAATTTTCCAGTCTTGTGAAATATTTAGAAGACATGTTGCACAAGAATCAGTACCTGTCAAACCCCTACAGCCCCTCAGAACTCATCCTCATTTACTTAATCAAATTACCGGAACATTTACGGCATGTTATTTTGGCAGGACGTTGCAAAGATGACATTGAAGCTTTTCATGGGCTCTTACAAGAATTAGAAATTGATACTAACAATCGCGGAACGTGAAAACAGGAACACAACAATCATTACAGGTCACATCCGTCGCAATTCCACGATGAAAGATACAATAACTGGACACGTCAAGGCCATTCTCACAACACAAATGGTGACCAAAACAGACACCACCCATATGACAACCACCGGCAGAGTAATAGTTACAGAGAAAGATCGCATTTCCGTAGTAACGAATATCACAGACACAATCAGAGAAACAGACAATACGGGAACGAAAATAATTATCATCAAGGGAGAAGGAATAACTTCAGACGCAACGGTCCAGCGCGCAGTTACGATTCAGGGAGAAATTCTCCACCACGTAACCGACGAGAAATTAATTACAGAAATTACCGACATGACGACAGACGATATGATCGTAACGACAGACCTGAATTGCATCAGAACTGGCGGGATTCAAACAGAGCAAGGCCCTCTCGGCAAGGTGAATTTGTAGACGTTAGGTCTCCTAATCCCAATAACGACGCGCGCCAACAAAGAGACAGACAATGACTCTCACCGCAGGCAGCCGCGTGCGCCGGCTGGCTCAGAGAAAAATAACATAAGCTAACCTTGAGCAAAATTCCAGTATTCTTTACCGACGTTTACCGCATGATAATTGCGTTCAAGTTGAAACTCTGTGTACTAGGAAGAGTAAATGTTTACACCACATTTCACATGTAGAACCGTTTATTGAAACATAATCTGCTTTTTAACTTTGTCTTTGCCATAAAACATTTCACTTCACATTTCTAGTATGCTTTGTCACACTGAGAAACTGTTAACATGCAACAATGTTTTAAAGTTAACTATACAATCTAGAACCTAGGGACTATTGTTAAACAGCAATTACGAATGCATTGTTATAGTGAACAGACGACACAGTGTTGTTATTTGTACATTCTTGCTTGTTAGTTGCACGATTACGTAACAACCATAAGGCTTACATACTTAGAACATATACTGTTAATGAGATTTTGATGCAACATTTTGGTTTAGTTGAAAAGACATTCTTTATTTAAAGTACTTTCTAAGAGATACCAGATGACACAGTGGTTAGTTTATTTGATAGCTACACGATTATACTCGACGCTACTAATGTGTGATGCAATTTACATTGTTGTTTTGTGCTGTATCTGCTTTATATCTGCACAGTTTTTCTGAATTCTTCTTGATAATATAACATGTTTTTAGTAGTACCTTTGTGGTATAGCTACAATGAGACAGCCTTTTCTGTAGTACAACAATACATTACAGTACAGTACTTACTTCATCACTGCAATAAGCGTAGAAACTACGATATCTATACGCAAAGCATTTCACTTTTGTTTATCATGAGGTAAGTACATTGACTTCTGCAGAACTTAGCTTTTGGAGGACGATAACTACGACACTTCCACAGAGATTATCTTACAACAAGACGCACAGTTTAGCGCTACTGTACACGTATTTGAGTGATTAATTTTGTACTTAAAACATTTATTTTTAAAGGTATTTGAAGTACAATGATACAAAGGTTCGTGATACATTTCATTCCATTGCTGTAATCTGTAACACCTGAGGGTATAATTACATTAATCCTCAGGGGGGTATACGCTTATTTTGTGTACCATGTGTTTGGCAAGCACAACGAGCCCTAGCTAATATGGTACTTGCTTATACGACTTTACACATCGGTACCATATTTCTCTAACACATAAATTACACAGCTATCTGATAATTTAACTGAGAGAGACAAACATTTTATTACTATGTCAATGACAGATGTTTGCGCAATTACACGGTTGGATAACTTCACACTTACGAAATTGTATTTTGTCGGTACTTTGTGAACTGTTCATATATTTCGGAGCCATTGTGATACTATGAGAGCTTTGAATGATGTGTTTGGTATAGGATCATGAGTGTTAAAGTACGTTTGAGGCAGATGACACTTTTGACATGAGCAGAGAATTTTTTTAGGTTTTGAAATTATTGCAGAAAGCTATGACGTTTTTGAGATTTGACTGAGGTGTTATGACATTATTACGACGACGATGAGAATAATGCTGCTGAGGTATGTATACGCTGATGCTATATGAGATATTTGCTTATGCTACATATCTATTATGATGAAATATTGAAGAAGTGCCGACGAATAAGGTAAGGAATAATGAGTAGTGGTTAGGGACCCTGGTTTGTGGAAAAGGTTGTTGGAAACCAAGAATCGTACTTTAAGAGTTATGAAATGTATGTAAATGCGTGAATGTCTTACAATGCCGACGAAAACTTTTTGGACACTGTTATATCAATAGGATTTTGTTTCTACAGATGTGTAACGCAAATTCTTGACCTGTGAAATTTTTTATATGAGACTGTCACTGTAGCGGAAACTGGTGTCGTAAATATTTCGGTAAGAAAGTTAAGTGACCACCTGGACGTAATGCGTCGTGGGCACCCAGCTGGTCGACAGCCACCAGGAAACAAGCCATTAGTGTGTGCCTTTCAGAGGCATAAGAAAAAAAAGGGAGACCATTATCCTCGATATTGACAATCCTTTGTAGAAAGCATCGCAAAAACCACACGCTCATTACATGGAAAAGATACTTATTTACTTCTGCACACCTGATAATGACAAGCGTCTTTCTACGAGAGTTGAGAGAATTTGTACTAACTTATGAAATCTCACATGACTATTGAATGATATTTTTATGCTTTGCCTTTCATAGTAGCTTATTTCATGTGATATCTAGGTTCCAGCTGTGTTGCAGCATTGGTTTTATAAAATAAAATTAAATGCATTTGCTAATGTGAACACTTTCTGTCAACAGATCTTTTAAATAATTATTTCATGATCCACATTCTTCGAAAAAGCAGCTCTTGGAATGGAAAGAGCAATAAGAAGCGACTAATAACAGTAACTGTATATATAATTTTCTTTTCAAGTACTTGGTAATTTGTTGTAGCATTAGTTTTTGTGGTGCACCACTTTAATTGCATACACATTAAGATGTGAATAGACATTGTCCTTATCTGCATTGTTGTCTTTAGTGTAAAATTTTTTCTTCTTGAGCTTTGTCATGTTTAGGTATAAGTTATAGCATTTGCTGAGGCTGTTTGCCATTCATAGTGCTACTGAATGTCACTTTGTATTACTAGGTTAAGCCAATTTTATTATTGATTTATTTTTCTTGTTTGCTGCGCATTGCCTTATATTAGTTGTAATATTGCTGCCTTTTTTTGCCAATTTCCATTTTTTTATCATTGCTGTTTGTGTAGATTGTTTTGTGCTGCTGCATTGCCTCGTCCCTTAGTTAAGCATCTGAGCTCAGTAGATTTAAGTTAGCTTGGCAATGGCAAGGAAAGCGTTTCTGAAGAAGAGAAATTTGTTAACATCGAATATAGATTTATGTATCAGGAAGTCGTTTCTTAAAAATATTTGTTTGGAGTGTAGCCATGTATGGAAGTGAAACATGGACGATAACTAGTTTGGACAAGAAGAGAATAGAAGCTTTCGAAATGTGGTGCTACAGAAGAATACTGAAGATAAGGTGGATAGATCACGTAACTAATGAAGAGGTATTGAATATGATTGGGGAGAAGAGAAGTTTGTGGCACAACTTGACTAGAAGAAGGGATCGGTTGGTAGGACATGTTTTGAGGCATCAAGGGATAACAAATTTAGCATTGGAGGGCAGCGTGGAGGGTAAAAATCTTAGAGGGAGACCGAGAGATGAGTACACTAAGCAGATTCAGAAGGATGTAGGTTGCAGTAGGTACTGGGAGATGAAGCAGCTTGCACAGGATAGAGTAGCATGGAGAGCTGCATCAAACCAGTCTCAGGACTGAAGACAACAACAACAACAAGAGGGGGTAACCTATATAAGAGAATAAGTTGCGATGAATTTGAAGAAATGCACTGAGAGGTTATATGAGAAAAGTACAGAAAGCAGGTATAGATAGGACTTTTTGGAAATAATGAAGAACAAAGGGAGATCTCCGAGAAGTAAAGAAAGTTTTGTTTGCAAAATACTGCAGTAAAACAAACCCTGCCCTTTCCTTGTGATATCCCACTATGTGTTTATGTACCCTTGTGTATTTATGTTCTTCCTGTCTTTATATGTTCATCTGATAAGACTTATGTTGTAGAATTTTCTAATATTCAGCTACATTCACTATGATGAGGAATACTGTTTGTTATCCTCAAATATAATTGGCATTAATAGTATGTCTTTTCTTTGTAAACATGTTTAGAAATTATTTATTCTGTTCTGTTTTAATGCTCATGTGTGAAGTTGATGTTTCGAAATTTAATCCGATTTTTTTATGTATGTATTCCTGTCACAATTCCTGTAACACTGATGTATATATTATTTCGATTCTTTTGTAAAGCCTGTATTACTGCAAATGTTATCTGTACTATTATGTTCTTCAATGATATATTTTGTACCTTTCTTATTGTATTCTCATGTTATAAAATTGTAATTGACACCTGTTCATCAAATTAAGCAACTTCTAAGTTACATTTCACTGCACACATTTCTGTTGGTGATAGTATGTGGACAATATGTGAGAAGTAGGTACTGATAGTGTTTGCACATGTGTTGACAATTCAGCAAGGGACTGGATAACAGCATTGCTGGTTCTAAGGACATTTCAAACAAATACTTTGTGAGTGGACAAGTGGTGGTTTATGGACTTTCTATATTCTCTGCAAGACTCTTCGATAGTGTTTGTGCATCTGCACAGTTGCAGTGGATGGCTGCTGGCCATCTCTACAAGGACTACAGTGGGTCTACACCTTTGATGAACCACCAATACCATTATTTCTACAAGGACTGCAGTGGGTCTCCACCTCTGGTGGCCCACCAATAGTAATCTCTACCAGGACTACAGTGGGTCTGCTCTGTGATGACCTACCTACCGATAGTATTCAACGTGGACTGACTCTGCTGTGGCCCATTACCTGTCTGCATGTCAACAGTCAGCACTGTCTTTCGTTGGAAGGACAACACTACTTCTTAAAGACTGCTTAGAAATCCACTACTTCCAAGTGCAATTTTTTTTATTGCTCAGACATTGAAAGAAACACTGCAATTTTACTGTGATGAACTATCAGGACTGTCTTTATGGACTATGAGAAAATTTTAGCTTTTGACCAACATTGTATGAATAAGTATGTGCATTTGATATCTTTGTTGTAGTAATTATGAAAAATTTTATCAAATCATTATTGGCCACTGCCCAAAACAATTTGTAAAATTTTTTTGTGGGGAGCATGGGGGCTATGTAAGTAGGATGTTCTGGTTTTTTTTATTGGTAACGCTAACGCCACATAGCGCTCTGTAAGAAAATCACTTGCTGTGCTGTGTGCAGTCTGTGGCTGGTTTACATTGTTGTCTGCCACTGTAGTGTTGGGCAGCGGCAGTTGGATGTTAACAGCGAGTAGCAGTTGGAGGTGAGCCGCCAGCAGTGGTGGACATGGGGAGAGAGATGGCGGAGTTTTGAAATTTGTAAGAATTGGTGTCACGAACTGATATACACCCCTGGAAATGGAAAAAAAGCACACACTGACACCGGTGTGTCAGACCCACCATACTTGCTCTGGACACTGTGAGAGGGCTGTACAAGCAATGATCACACGCACGGCACAGCGGACACACCAGGAACCGCGGTGTTGGCTGTCGAATGGCGCTAGCGGCGCAGCATTTCTACACCGCCGCCGTCAGTGTCAGCCAGTTTGCCGTGGCATACGGAGCTCCATCGCAGTCTTTAACACTGGTAGCATGCCGCGACAGCGTGGACGTGAACCGTATGTGCAGTTGACGGACTTTGAGCGAGGGCGTATAGTGGGCATGCGGGAGGCCGGGTGGAAGTACCGCCGAATTGCTCAACACGTGGGGCGTGAGGTCTCCACAGTACATCGATGTTGTCGCCAGTGGTCGGCGGATGGTGGACGTGCCCGTCGACCTGGGACCGGACCGCAGAGATGCACGGATGCACGCCAAGACCGTAGGATCCTACGCAGTGCCGTAGGGGATCGCACTGCCACTTCCCAGTAAATTAGGGACATTGTTGCTCCTGGGGTATCGGCGAGGACCATTCACAACCGTCTCCATGAAGCTGGGCTACGGTCCCGCACACCGTTAGGCCGTCTTCCGCTCACGGACAAACATCGTGCAGCCCGCCTCCAGTGGTACCGCGACAGGCGTGAATGGAGGGACTAATGGAGACGTGTCGTCTTCAGCGATGAGAGTCGCTTCTGCCTTGATGCCAATGATGGTCATATGCGTGTTTGGCGCCGTGCAGGTGAGCACCACAATCGGGACTGCATACGACCGAGGCACACAGGGCCAACACCCGGCATCATGGTGTGGGGAGCGATCTCCTACACTGGCCATACACTTATGGTGATCGTCGAGGGGACACTGAATATTGCACGGTACATCCAAACCGTCATCGAACCCATCGTTCTACCATTCCTAGACCGGCAAGGGAACTTGCTGTTCCAATAGGACAATGCACGTCTGCATGTATCCCGTGCCACCCAACGTGCTCTAGAAGGTGTAAGTCAACTACCCTGGCCAGCAAGATCTCCGGATGTGTCCCCCATTGAGCATGTTTGGGACTGGATGAAGCGTTGTCTCACGCGATCTGCACGTCCAGCACCAACGCTGGTCCAACTGAGGCGCCAGGTGGAAATGGCGTGACAAGCCGTTCCACAGGACTACATCCAGCATCTCTACGATCGTCTCCATGGGAGAATAGCAGCCTGCATTGCTGCGAAAGGTGGATATACACTGTACTAGTGCCGACATTGTGCATGCTCTGTTGCCTGTGTCTATGTGCCTGTGGTTCTGTCAGTGTGATCATGTGATGTATCTGACCTCAGGAATGTGTCAATAAAGTTTCCCCTTCCTCGGACAATGAATTCACGGTGTTCTTATTTCAAATTCCAGGAGTGTATAATTGTGAATGCTTAAGATTTCCAGGTGTTACAGTATCCCCCTACGTCATATTTAATATACTGAAGACTAATAAAGCAGTTTTGCTATTTGGGGAGCGAAATAATTGATGATGGTCGAAGTAGAGAAGTTATAAAATGTAGACTGGCAATGGCAAGCAAAGCGATTCTGAAGAGGAGAAATTTGTTAACATCGAGTATAGATTTAAGTGTCAGGAAGCCGTTTCTAAAACTATTTGTATGGAGTGTAGCCATGTATGGAAGTGAAACATGGACGATAAATATCTTCGACAGGAAGAGAATAGAGGCTTTGTAAATGTGGTACTACAGAAGAATGCTGAAGATTAGATGGGTAGATCACATAACGAATGAGGAGGTATTGAATAGAATTGTTGAGAAGAGGAGTTTGTGGCACAACTTGACAAGAAGTAGGAACCGGTTGGTAGAACATTTTCTGAGGCATCGAGGGATAACAAATTTAGCACAGGAGGACAGCGTGGAGGGTAAAAATCGTAGAGAGAGACCAAGAGATGAGTACACTAAGCAGATTCAGAAGGAGGTTTGTTACAATATGTACTGGGAGATGAAGAAACTTGCACAGGATAGGGTAGCATGGAGAACTGCATCAAACCAGTCTCAGGACTGAAGACCACAACAACAGGGTATTGAGGCCAGTTGAGCATTATATACTGTATGCATTGTTGCACCTTTTGCGTCTTTGTTTTGGTGCCGTTGGGGAACATTGTGTATTTGTTGGTATTTGTGCTGAAGTTTCATGGCGGTAACATTGTGAAATTCTGTCATTTTTGTCCAGCGCTGACCTCGACCAAAAAATTCTTTCTTGAGAAACTTTTAGGCCAATATATTTCCAGCTCCCTGCTCTCAATCCCTTCAAGGGTTCATGTATATATAATACTTGGATGAAACCAGACAATGCGTTTCTAAGTTCTTCTTGTACGGGAGGCTGGTAAATCTTACTTTCACAGTGCTTCATTCCAGCAGCTAAGTGATACAAATGGAACAAGAAATCCGTGTAAAGTAATTTAAAAACATAGACGAATCAGCCCGCAGAGACTACATCTCTAGCTCATGTAGTACTATATGTGTGAATTTCGTGAACTAATTGTTTCAAAAATTGGCATACGACTCATTCTTTTTCAAATTTTGTTATCACGCTGGACTTAAATGCTTGTCATCTATCAGTTGTCGGATCCTGATGGGAAAGTCTCGTTCCATTTATAACCATACCCGATAATGGATTAATTATAAAATATTGAAAATTGCTTATTTTTTATTTAGTAGAAGAATAACTAGTATCGTGCTCCACTAACAATAAATATTTCATGTGGTTTCAGAATACTAAGCCAGATGGAAGTGGTCGGTTTAGCGCAAGCTTTTAGCATGCTATCTGTTGTGCTGGCAGAAGATCCAACACCGTGTTACTACAGGAGACCGTAATTCACGCGTTTTAGCTCACGCAGGCTGGCGTGAGGAGGGAAGAACAATACTGACATGATGTCTGGAACATGACAAGGAGTTAGAATTCAGTAAGTGGACGTAATTAGTTTGATACTTAACTTTAATCCATTAATGATGAACGTCGCTCTTGACGGAACATGAGTCACCTTATGATCTGTTCATAATACATTTGTAGTAACTGAATATGGCGTCTTGCTGTGTCGTAGCAAGTGACGTAGAATGAGAACGTGTGTAGACAGTGCACCATCGCTAACGAAGTTGGCTCTACAACTGGGGTGAGTGATAGGGAGTCTAGACTAGACTTGCCGTGTGGCGGCGCTCGGTCTGCAATCACTGACAGTGGCGACACGCGGGTCCGACGGATACTAACGGACCGCGGCCGATTTAAAGGCTACCACCTAGCAAGTGTGGTGTCTGACGGTGACACCACACTGTCTTTACCAAATTACTATGAATATTACTCGACCCTGTAGTGTGTAAAATTAACAGAGTCCGTTTACAATCATTATTTTGACGCAAAGGTGATTTTTTGCACCAACCGTAACAGTTACATGGTCAGGCGACACAGAGCTCGACGTTTGCCTTCAACGGCCCATGGGTTTGAGAATTACAGAGTGGCGACGATAAGGTAACATATATAGTGTTAAAGACATTCTTATGCCATATCATTGAGGTTAGAAGCAAATCACTTTTTCATTTTCATCCTTTGTTTTGCCCCACCACTCAGACATTTGCATTTGAATAGCCACTTTTTTTTTATTTTATGTTGTTGGGCACGTTACCCTTGCGATATTGTGAAAGAACGAAATTATTATGTTCATTGTACGTAAATTTAATTGTCATTCTACTGTTGACAATTTTTTTTTTTACCGCTTCATGTGACGTAATACTCCCGAACCATGGAACAAAAATCTGGAAGTTGAACAGACGAAGAATCGTTAAAAAGTCAAGTAACCAGAGCTGAAGAACAAGCGAATTAGTTTAAAAAAGCGAGCTTAATTATAAGACAATACAAAAGGTAAGGAAAACTTTATTCATTCTCCTTTGCTTATGCAGATATGGTCATTCATTGTCCAGTTTAAAATTTTTGTAATAGTTAATTTTAATAAAATGTATTTAGTTTTTAGGATGGCGTACCGTTTGTTTATTGTTTCACCCAGTTACTGTCGTGTTTCCAAAACGTTAATCCAGCGTAATACTGTTATTTGTGTGCTGATATTAAGATACGTGATTTTACACTCGTGATTTCAATTATTTTTTATTTTATAGTTATTCATATATGTTATAATAAATCTTATTCTTTATAGTAAAAAATATTAAGTCTATCAAAATCGAAACTAAGACACGTAATCATGAAAATAATAAAGTCTTCAGTTGAAACTTAGTGGCAGATTAAAACTGTGTGCCCGACCGAGACTCTGAAGCAAAGCAAGCGCTGTATCATGTATAAGATACAGAGGCGAGCGAGTGCACGGGACTTACCCTAGTTCACTGCTAGTAGCGTCACGTCATCGTAACGCGCCTGCATATAGTATTGCACCACATTTAACATAAAAGTAAAAATTAAGATTTGTGTGTAAAACTTTGTTAAAGTATAGTTCTATGTAATAATGTTTCAGGTAACAAATCTTAATGTTATAAAATTAGTAGTTTACGTAAAATTCACGTTTTGAAAGAAAAATAGGAGGCGCTAAATAATGACGCTAGGAAGCCAAAATTTGGTGAGAAGGTGCAGTAAGAAGTCATTAATGAGTGGTGCTGGTTTCCAAAACCATAAAACTAAAATTGACTCCAGAATCCGCGTTTTTCGGAAAAATCAGAGGCGCGAAATAATAGAGCTACAATATTGAAAATTGGTAGGATGCTTCAGTTCACCCTAATAATAATAATGGAAATACCACAATCAGTTACCTCTTCTAGTTTTTTAGTAATTTAGTAAAAACTACTTTTGTGAGTAAAATGTACATAAGCATTATAGATTAAGTACTTTAAATTTTAATGATAAAACAAATTCTTTAAGACCAATGATCAGATAGGACAATTAACAAAGCTACACCAAGTTTTAGTCTTGTAGCATAATTAACAGCTGATACAAGTCTTGATAAAGCTATGGTTCAGAGGTAACAATCTACCGTTAGTTCCATTGTAAAAATTCTAGAGAGTAAAGTTTTAATTTTAGCGGGCTGAGATTTTCTACATGCTTCTGTACTGCTCAGATGTATGTATACAAAAATTGAGAAGTTTGTAAAGCTATTATTAAATGTGATATTTAAGATTATGTGCCTGAGATAGCGATCATTTGGAGGCTGCAGGCATCTGCATAGGAATGGAAAGAACAGATGCTCTCTTGGCGGTACGCGCCGGAGCTATATAAAAAGAGCGGCAGAGGCAGTAGTAAGCTCACTCCGCATTAGACCAACGCCTAGTCCACGCGAGCTTAACGTCCGATCGCGCCTCGCCTCGGGTGACGTCATAGCGGGCTGTGACATGCGCGTACTTAGCAATGTAAACGGACATTGAAAATCGCGAGGACTGTACACCGTCCTGGATCGTTTAGACTTCGGTAACAAACTGTTATTGTGCCGTCCGTGTGAAGTATAATTCCGCGTGGCAAGTGGTGACTAACTCCACTTTTAAGGCGAGCATTAATCTTTTTTTTTAACATTATTGCGAACTATTAATAGAGCACCGTTAGTTAGAGTAATGAACTATTCGGGAGGAACTTGCTGTAGAAGTCGCCTCTGAACTATTAAACGATTGGCTGAATTAACAATATTTAATGTCTTTAGCATTTTCAGAAGTTTCGAGTAATTTGTGTGAGCCTTTAAGATAATAAAATCTTGTTTGGAACTTTAAATTTTATTGAAGCAGCCCTAATCCCGTGAAGAACTATGGATATTTTTCGTTTAGCTGGGCTGTACAGGAATGTGGCCGTGCAGACTGGGAACTAAGGTCAGTAAGTTTCCCTTCGCTTTCTGACTGGCCACCAAATTAGTTGCCAGGCTCGCGTGATTTAAGGTGGCAATGTTCAACTTTCATTCAACATTAAACAACGACTTCTTCGCCGTCCCACATATGTTGCATCGGCAATAGTCTGTTACGTGAAATGAACATTCAAACAACTCATTCGACGACTTCTTCGCCGCCCCACAACTCGAACTCGGGACCTTTGCCTTTCGCGGGCAAGTACGCTACCAACAGAGCTACCGAAGCACGACTCACAAAGTTGTGAAATGTCATCTGATCTAAACCGAATGACGATTCGATACAGTGAAACATTCTCTGGATATGATGGGATGTCATCTCATACAAATCAAGGGTAAACTATGCCAGGTGGTACGTTACCTCAGTAACAAGTAATGTACTGTAAGATGTCGTTTAATCATAATGAAAAATTAAATTCAGGACTTCCACACGTAGAGCAAAAGTCTCACATCGAAGACTACCAGTCATAGCCCTTTCTGTTCCACTCGAAACTGGAGCGAGGGAAAAAATACTTTCTATAAGTATCCGTACGATTCCAAATTTCCCTCATCTTACCTTCGTGGTCCTTAAGCGAAATGAACTTAGGCGGCCGCATAATCGACCTGCCTGTTCTCAGAACTTCCGCAATAGTGAGTCGTGAAAAGAGAGTCGTCTTCCCTACAGGGATTCCATTTCAGTGCATTAAACATCTCCGCAGTACTTGCATGCTGATCGAACTTACCGATAAAAAAATTTAGTAACTCGCCTCTGAATTGCTTCGATGTCATCCTTTAATCCAACATGTTGGGGATCGCAAACACTCGAGTAATACTCAGCAATGGATCTCACTAGCGTTCTATACGCCGTTTCTTGACAGTTTAGCTACACTTTCGTGAAATCCTCCTAATGAAACGAAATCGATCATTTGCCTTGCCTAACATCTACATCTACGTCTACATTTATACTCCGCAAGCCACCCAACGGTGTGTGGCGGAGGGCACTTCACGCGCCACTGTCATTACCTCCTTTTGCTGTTCCAGTCGCGTATGGTTCGCGGGAAGAACGACTGTCTGAAAGCATCCGTGCGCGCTCTATTCTCTCTAACTTTACATTCGTGATCTCCACGGGAGGTATAAGTAGGGGGAAGCAATATATTTGATACCTCATCCAGAAACGCACCCTCTCGAGAACTGGCGACAAGCTACACCGCGATGCTGAGCGCCTCTCTTGCAGAGTCTGCTACTTGAGTTTGTTAAATATCTCCGAAACGCTATCACGGTTACCAAATAACCCTGTGACGAAATGCGCCGCTCTTCTTCGAGTGTTTTGTAAGACACCTCCTTTGTTGATGGACTACATTTTTTAAGGACTCTCCCAATGAATCTCAACCTGGTACCCGCTTTACCAACAATTAATTTTATGTGATCATTCCACTTCAGATCGTTCCGCACGCATACTCCCAGATATTTTAAAGAAGTAACTGCTACCAGTGTTTGTTCCGCTATCATATAATCTTACAATAAAGGATCCTTCTTTCTATGTATTTTCAATACATTACATTTGTCTATGTTAAAGGTCAGTTGCCACTCCCTGCACCAAGTGCCTATCCGCTGCAGATCTTCCTACATTTCGCTACAATTTTGTAATGCGGCAACTTCTCTGTATACTACAGCATCATCCGCGAAAAGCCGCATGGAACTTCCGACACTATCTACTAGGTCTTTTATATATATTGTGAAAAGCAATGGTCCCATAACACTCCCCTGTGTCACGCCAGAGGTTACTTTAACGTCTGTAGACGTCTCTCCATTGATAACAACATGCTGTGTTCTGTTTGCTAAAAACTCTTCAATCCAGCCACACAGCTGGTCTGATATTCCGTAGGCTCTTACTCTGTTTATCAGGCGACAGTGCGGAACTGTATCGAATGCCTTCCGGAAGTCAAGAAAAATGGCATCTACCTGGGAGCCTGTATCTAATATTTTCTGGGTCTCATGAACAAATAAAGCGAGTTGGGTCTCACACGATCGCTGCTTCCGGAATCGATGTTGATTCCTACAGACTAGATTCTGGGTTCTCAAAAACGACATGATACTCGAGCAAAAAACATGTTCTAGAATTCTACAACAGATCGACGTCAGAGATATAGGTCTATAGTTTTGCGCATCTGCTCGATGACCCTTCTTGAAGACTGGGACTACCTGTGCTCTTTTCCCATCATTTGGAACCTTCCGTACCTCTAGAGACTTGCGGTACACGGCTGTTAGAAGGGGGGCTAGTTCTTTCGCGTACTCTGTGTAACAGCAACCTGACGTGCCCATTCCAGTTCATATCGCTTTGCAACGTTACGCCTAGATCCTTAATCGACGTGACTTTGTCAAGCAACTTACTATTAATGCTTTATAATATGTAAGTGGATTGTTTCTCCGATTCATCCGAATCAGTTTCCATTTTCCTACACTCAGAGCGATCTGCCAATCTTCCCATCAACTAAAAATTCTGCGTGACAGGGGAAGATATGCAAGTGTCAACAAGCAAACTTGATGAAATTTGGCGGGTGTGCAGAGGGGGCGAAACTGTGCAGTACGTTGTTCGTGCCCAATTTCTTTTTTAAGGGGCAAACACACTCCACAAGGGGATTTGGAACTTTAGGTGTATATGGAATATATTCGATACGATTATATGAAAAAAATGTTTTGCATGTGAAAGCTGATACGTAGTTAATGTTCATAAAAACTGTATAATAACGTTTGTAATAATCTGAAGTTTTGAAAAATATCCCACCACCATTAAAAAATTCTGAAAAAGAAATATTTTGTTACAACATAAATTAAAGAAGTTTTCAAGCCATCTATATCCCAGTGTAATGAAGCTCGTTTCTGAAGTACCATTTTTTGAAAATAAACTGTACACGGTATACTGCCAGAGTATTTTCGACATGAAATTTCCTGGCATTTTTAAAATGCCTAATTAAAATACTTGCCGTTCATTACTATTGTAACTATGTATTTTATTGTAGTTTAATTTTTAATAGTTATTTTACGTTTTGCATTCACGGTATTTCGTTTCTTAGCTTATTGTTTCACGTATGTGTCTTTTTCATTGCAAATACTAATTAACTATTATTATAACAGAAAAAATCACAATAATGATAATTTGTAAGGTAATGCCTTTTTTTACACCATGCATTTACTACGAACAAAATGTCTTCACGTAATATAACGACGGAGAAGACATGTAAAACCAAATTCAGCAGGATTTAAAATTGTCACTGGTGATCCTTTAATATTTTGCTTCGTATCAGGCATATTTCAGTATCCAGGTGAGCCTTGCCGAAGAGAATTGATTATGTGTTAGTGACTGCCGCTTCATCATACAGTTTCTTCAGTGCAGATTGACATCGTAACCATTTAAGAGATCTGAAAGTCATCTCACAAAGTTCTCCCAACATCGAAAACCGTAAACATTCCACGGCTCTGCTTGTGCCGTAGTTACGTTTCATGTAGTAGAAGAATAAATAATATCCTGGTGTACGAATGATAAATATTTTATGTGATTTCAGCACATTAAACCAGTTGAAGGTGGGACTCCTTTTTGAGGGGCTACATTAAAGACAAGCAGAGCTGAAAACGGCAACTTAGGAGGTCATCGACAGCATTGATGTCCCGTCACTTCAACGTGTCACGAAGAATTTCGATATTCGTCTGCACCGCATCACCGTCAATGATGGCAGGCCTATCGAACATGTCATAGCCGCCCGGAGTTGCCGGGCGGTTTAGGGCGACATGTCACGGACTGCACGGCCTCTCCCGCCGGTGTTTCGAGTGCTCCCTTGGGCATGGGTGTGTGTGTTGTTCTTAGCATAAGTTAGTTTAATTAGTGTGTAAGTCTAGGGACCGATGACCTCAGCAGTTTTGTCCCTTAGGTATTCACACACATTTGAACATGCCATAAATCTGAATATCTGTAGTGATGGTTACATGTAAAATAAAGTATTTTCGCGCCGTATTTTGTAACCAATTTACGTTTTTTCATATAATTCAATAACTGTATGTGACAATAAGGACAATCTAACCATTTATCACTGAGGTTAGCAGTAAAATGCCCTTTTTTTCTCGTTGTCAGTGTGATGTGTCCCACCACTCAGACATTCAGTTTTGAACAATCTCGTCGTTTTATTTTCATTTTATTTTGTGGAATTCGTTACAGATCCACGTTTGGCTGAAAACTATTGAGTGATTTAGGACGAGATGTGGAACACAAGTACATGTAATTTTTTTATAAATATAATATAGATGTAGACAGTTGAGTGACGCTATTTTATCATAGTGTCTATAATCTTACCCCAAAAACGTCAGCAGATTTCGGCATCCTAAAAAATGTTCTCTTATGTTGAGTCGTATGCGATCTTGAAGACATAGGACTTGATGAAACGAAGTTTCAAAAGAAATTTCTTACCTGCTTCAGTTCTCCAAGTTCTTCATAACGATAAGTAAAGCAGACAGCAGAGAAAATATTCCAAAACGTTTAGAAGGCATGACGAAAGGAGTGTATCTTATTTTGCTTGGCTTGAGGGAATGTTATAGATATAAGGTGGCAGCATTACAATACACTCGCAGGCGACACACTGTGCCATTCATGCTCAGGCCATCATCGCTCTGTTGAGTCAGAGAACCATGCAAGTCTGTGAGGATGGAAAGCTGCCGGTGAATGACAATAACTCACGTTGTATGAAGGCAAATGTTCATCCAAGGCATACTTCATTACACCACAGTAGCGGGAGGAATTTGCGTTGACATGTCTTCATTAACATGTGGATTTATACTCCCCGAAATGAGGCATCAACAAGAGGTTTTTGTAACTCACTAATCACTGTACGCCACATTTTAACAGATGTACTTTATATTTTGACAGATGGGAACAGAACAGACATAACAGAGACCTGTTTTCTGTTTTAACGGGACGAGTCTGCTAAACTGTTGTGCAAAACACTGAAAAACAGTGTTGCAAATTAGATTCAGAATGACAATTTCGGTGTTATTCAAGAGGATTGTCGTATCCTGATTTTGTGCAGTGGCCAGAAAATTACGTGTCCCTGCCGTAGTACGAGGGTCAGTCAAAAAGTAATGCCTCCTATTTTTTTTTTCTACGTTTAATTGTCAGGAAATTTAAATGCAATTACATAGGTTGAAAACCACAACATTGAGGATCATTTTGTCATTTTTCAATGTAATCTCCGCCCATCTCTACAGTTTTTGTCCATCTTTGAACAAGGGCATGTATCCCAGCACGGTAAAAATCACAGCTCTGCTTCCTAAGCCATTGACGCACGGATGTTTTGACGGCCTCCTCATCTTCAAAATGAATCCCACGATTAGCTTCTTTTAGTGGCCCGAACAGATGGAAGTCTGATGGTGCCAGGTCAGGGCTGTATGGGGGATGAGGCAAAACTTCCCATCCAATTTTGACAATCTCGTCAGGGGTGTGACGACTGGTGTGTGGTCTTGCATTGTCATGCAAAAGAAGAACATCTGCCATTGATTTTGTTGGGTGAACTCGCTGAAGACGTGCTTTAAGTTTTTTGAGGGTTGTGACGTATTGAACAGAATTTATTGTGCATCCCTGCTCCAAAAAATCAACCAGAATCACACCCTCTGTATCCCAGAAAACTGTTGCCATAACTTTCCCTGCCGATCGCACAGTTTTGAATTTTTCTTCCTCGGCGAGCTTGTGTGACGCCACTCCATTGACTGCCTCTTTGATTCGGGTTCAAAAAAATGCACCCATGTTTCGTCCCCGGTCACAATTGTTTTCAGAAACTCATCTCCCTCTAAACGGAAGCGCTGCAAGTGTTGGGAGGCTATTGTTTTCCTTGCCTCTTTATTCTGATCGGTTAACATTCTTGGAACCCACCGTGCACAAACTTTTGAGTACCCCAATTGTTTAATAATCGTGATCACACTGCCTTTACTAAGAGAAATAATGCGACACACTTCATCTGCAGTCACCAGACGGTCACCACGAATGATGTCATCAACGTGCTGAATGTTGTGTGGAGTCACTGCACTCACCGGCCTGCCGCTCCGCTTTTCGTCAGTCAACGGTGTTTGCCCTTCAGCTTCCTTACAACGACGCACCCATCGTCTAACAGTGCTGACATCCACTGTCACAACACCATACACCTTCTTCAGTCTTTCATGAATGCGTATGGGCGTTTCACCTTCTGCATTCAAGAATTCAATCACACAACGCTGTCTCAAACGAACATCGATGTCGGCCATCTTACAAACTTCTGCTGTGCTGCCACCTGTTGACACAGAAAGTTACTACTGCAGTGGATTGCAGAAGAAGGTTTGAGGAATGGCGCCAAATTCAAATTTTTCACTTAACTTAATGTTTTTAAGTAGAAAAAAAAATGGGAGGCATTACTTTTTGACCGACCCCCTTAATTTTATTTGTCACCGTTAATGATTTGAACTTGAGACCATCTATGCCTTCTTTTACGGATAGGTGTGTGTGTGTGTGTGTGTGTGTGTGTGTGTGTGTGTGTGCACGCGCACGCGCGCAAGTGTGTATATGTTTTAGGAGAAGGTTAACTTGTTAGCCTTAATCGTCTCATTATACATAAAATAGGTTCAAAAGACATCGACGTCCAAAAATATCTGTCTTCATCAATACTTTTACCGAGAGAGTGCCATCACAGATGGTGAGTACGCCGGAGTCCGGGCCAGTTTGATTGCACTAGTTTCCCGTTCATTCCTGGCGCCGGTGCAACGTAAGCTTCCGGTAATGACGCTAAATTAATTATCAGCCTAAACATTATAGGGAATTATTGATTGCGGCCAAATTTTAACATTTTAATGAATGTTCGAGAACCAATTAAAACTGCGTCGTTACCAGGCGACCTTTAATACCTGGGGTTAAATAATTAGTTGGTAGTTTCTATATACAGCATGCGTCACAAATACGTTACTCCTGTCCACCCCACAGATAACATGCAACCTGAAATGAAATAACAGTTCAGTTTATCCGTGTAGAGGACTGTCGATGCATTGCAGAGATACTGACAAACAGTTTCTCGTGTGTTTGCCATTATGAATAATAGCTACACTTTCCAAACACTTTTTTGTAAGTTTTGGTAGTTGTATGCAGTCAATCAAACTTTGCTTGTTGAAAATTAGATTATTAATTCACGAGATGACTTCCTTACTCTCTCGTGCGCAGGCAGCACAATCAAACGAAGAGAAACGAAACTTACCACCGCGTACATATCCGAAACGAATTGTACTATTGACGTGTTGTTCCTTATATTGGAAGCACACTGTAACCCATAAAGTCAGCATTGTGATGCTAATAACGAAGAATAATGCCTAATAACACCATTCGTACATTTTCTTAAATATTATGTAGCTTATTTGTACAGTAAAAGTGACACAGAAGTTATTTAATTCAGAATGAAGTTCCTAGTAGAGGTAAGGTACACAGGAGAAGGTATTTCACAGAAAAAGCATTTTTTTAATAGAGGAACCACTGCTTTCAATGAATTTGTCACTTCTTAACATACTGTAAGGAAGGATAAAAACTGATCAGCATTAGAGAACATTCTATCAAAGAAAAGAAGACACATGAGGTATCTCTATGATATAATAGGGTGTTCCATAGAATATCTACATCTACATGCTTACTCCACAACCCTCCATACGTTGCACGGAAGACGGTACCAAAGAGTACTACCAATCATTCCCTTTTCTGTGCCACTAACAAACTGAGCTAGGGGAAACAACTGTCTATATGCCTCTTTAAGTGCAGTATTTTCTCTTATCTTGTCTCTACCGACTTTACCAGAAATGTGCTTAGCGATAGCGTAACTATTCTGCAGTCAGCCACAAATGTCGGATCTGTGAAAATTTCTCAATAGCGTCTCCCGAAAGGGACGTCGTCTTCCCTTGAAAGACTCCCATTTCACCCAACACTTCGGAAATACACAGCTGTTGATTGAACCCACTGGAAAAAAAAATCTAGCAGCACTTTTCTGAATTAGCTCGATGGGAATCTCAAACACTGGAACAGTACTCACGAATGGGTCGTGCTAGTGTCCTACGTTCAATCTGGTTTATAATTGAGCTACACTTTCCTAGAATTCTTCAAATAATTCTAAGTCGATAATTCACCTTCCCTGTTACTTTCCTTACGTGCTCGTTCCATTTCATATCACTTCTTAACTTTATCGACGTGACTGAGTCAAGCAACTCTCTATTAACACTACATTCGAACAAAACAGGTTGATTTTCCTAATCATGTGCATCAACTTATATTTTCTACATTTTGAGCAAGATCTCCTTCATCGCATCAAATATAAATTGTTTCTAAGCAATTGGGTATCCTTCTACAGTTTCTCAGCCAAGCCATTTCGCTTACACTACTGCATCACCAGCAAACAGTTAAAGATGTTGGAAAGGAGACAATAATCAACTTATCGTAATGTCTTTTTTCATTTTTTGCACAATCACTTTCTTACACACAATCATAATATATCCCAGTTTTACAGTGGGCGTATTCATCTGCTACATTAGAGAGAAAAAAAACTGTATTGATACCAGAAACAAATTCTAGTAATATACATACCGTTACTAGCTAAGGGCAGCATTTCTTGATCAAATGTTCAAGCGTTGTCATTCATGCATAATGCCGGAAATCAGGGAATCATATACATATAACTGTACTTTTTCTTCGGCTTTTTCGGCTAGATGTTCATTTCCTCTTTAAGACAATCTTCGCTCGTGAAAATCATGAAGTACAACAAGTACTGCAATAATGTTTCAATCAGTTATCATAAAATACGAACGTATAATACCGGTAATTTAAACAATAAAACTGATTTGAAACAGAGTGATGTGCTCACAATAAAAGAGACAGAATACAGTCGTTTTGGTACAGTCGTGCTCAAAAGTATCCGAACGACCTGAATTGCATTTCACATGATTCGCATGCAACTGGCATAACGTGGCTGCCTAACAGGTCCTCTAATCGCTCCTTGGTACAGTCGTTTGACTATTGAAAATGGTTCCAACACGTCAGCACTAGAAAACACAGCTCTGTATCGCAATAACTCAAGATGTAAAGTAATACCACGATGCTACAAATATCAGGGAACACCTTATCACAGATAAGACTGTCCTTAAGGCTAGTAAGCTCACATTCATTACAATAAATGACATACATGAAATGTTACCACTCTCATTATTACGTCAGATAGGTAATGCACATAGTACGTTCGTCGTATTCATAATTTCCTCTTCAAAGTAACATACAGTAATTATTATTTAACACAAAATGACATTACAAATTAAAGTTATCCACGAGCAACTAGATGAGACTATGTATGAACTTCAAATGACACGACGAACCGTCTCGCTCTGCATAGCGATTCAAACATAGGTCAGGCAGACAAAGCAAAGATTTCGTGACTGAGGCAAACTAACAGTCATTCCTGATTAGGCATACAGAGAGTGATATACCTCGTTTTCAGACAGTATCAGTTAGCAAATATCAACTTTAAATTACATAAAGCAAACATTTTTAACGGACGCGAAATCCTACCGAGCATCCCTTGTCCCTGTTAACGAACTACGAGAGGTGTTAAATATTGCTTCTTCACAAGTCACTTACTTGATATGTCGTGAGGCAGAGCTGTGTGTTGGACAGGGATTCGAACTCAGAACATAATCCGATTGATATTGAAGCACAACCAACTGTGACACATCGGATTTTCGAGGCTGTAGCTAGATGTTTTAACTGAAATGACGAGACGAAACGTTACTTTTTTCCTTCCCAGGACTCCAAACCAGCACCTATCGTTTTTACATTCTAGAGAAAACGAACATCAAATATGGGTTTGTAGCACCAGGAGCGACATATGAGCATGTTTAAACTAGAAATAATATGACGAAGAGTTCAGTGCTCACTGGGAATACAGCCACACACATATCGTTGTTGACTACACATAAAGAAACATCAGTTACCGACATTTTGGGAATACCATCTTGAACTTACAGTGATCTCGCAAATAGTTCTGTGTCTCACTGGGAGTCAAAAACGTCAGATATCGTTACTGTTGACAAAGAATGAAAAAAACGTTAAAAAATCAAAATTATTATCCACCAGCAGATAGGTGTTCTCATGCTAGAGGTTGATAATACATAATGAAATCTTTAGTGCCGGGCCAGGATTCGAACCCATTCACGTGTAATGTTTGGAGATGTTGAGGAATCTGCAGTTTTGAACAAATAACAGATTGTAGCCGAGCTGTAATTTCACAGGATCAAATTCCGCGTTAAGGGCGGTCTGAGTTGCATTCTCAGTTCAGAACCAAATTCATCGACATACAGAAGCTCAGATAAGAGATGGAATAAGTGTCCTGTGATCCTACATAGCGTATGTTTCGTCACTAGAAATAAATAACTAGTATAAGAAAGATTACTGGTGATAGAGGGTCTACATGTCGCCACTCCGCACTTTATTGTGGTTCAACCTAACGTCTACTTGACAGAGAAGGAGTATCACCTGTAATGTGAATTTCAGACCACAGTGCCAGAAGAGAATGGAATCTTTCTCTCCCTCTCTAAAATCATTGACAGAATGGGGAATTGAACCCAGACCATAGATGTAAGAACCTATTATCAGTCCAACAGACCACTAAATCCTGGTTTCTCTGAGTCCTATTTCAATCGTAACACCGTTGAGCCACGCTGGACGAGAATTCTGACACACAGGCTCCCTCTAGTAAAGTGCAGCATGTTCACTAAATTCATTTACTTGGTTGACCGAATCACCATGAACTAGCTGCCTCGGCTACCCAGTGCATATATTCGGCTCTATTTTGTAATCACCGAAATAAAATCACGTAACTGCCACCTACACAGAACTTCCAACAGTGTAGGATGCACAAATTTAAATAGGAAGTGTTCCTTTCCACTTGAACTGTTCTATTGCGCTATCCGTTTGTAGAAAACGTCGTGCAGCGCAAAAGAAAAGCTGTAACTGTTTCTCTCAGAAGTGTGGACCACGACATTTTCATCATTATCTCGCAGTGCTGTGGTATGCAGAAATTCTGGAGGAACTACTCAGCTCTGGACCTGTTGTAACTATGTGTCAGCTAGTAGCGTAGGGGGTAAGTGTCGTGCATCATAGGTAACATGTTGCGGGTTCGAATACATCTACTGCTAAATTTTTTAGAAACGCAATTCTGCTGTCTGCTGAAGTTGCTAATATAATGGAAGTTTGAACATAATTCCCTTCACTACCCAGCCCAAGATAGTCGCACGTGGAATAAGGGCTAACTTCCGTGACATTTTGTTGTTTTCAGGATTAATAGACAGCCAGGCAGCAGATGCATCTCGAAGCATTTGTATTATGTATGTGGAGAGAGCATCGTGCCCAAATACGTCAGAAATTTATTTTCTACATTAGCTGTCGTGTGGCCGTGGCGTTTTATTCTTCTTCAAAAATTGTTTGACAGCTTTAACTCAGAACAAGTTTTCTACATGCATGTAATCAATAAACTGCATGTGCATTGTCAGACTGTTATAGACAACATCAGAGAATTCGCACACATCATTGATGATTAATTTCACTCTCATGTTTACTATTGTCTTAACAACACTAAAGGAAACCTTACGAAAATTGTGCACTGTATTATAAGAAATGAAATAAAACTACCCACGATAACCTTACGACGAAAGTCTGTTTTAATATAACTGAGTATCTGTACACAAGCGTGCCTCTATCGACACGAATTAGTAAACTACTACTTTCTTAGATTCTGATTGGATCTGTGTTTAATTGGTATGCTGTGTCATACTCGAGAGTTATGCAAATGTGTCATTTCATAAATATAGCTATGTATTTCTAGTAACAAAAAAATTTGCTTGTCAGCAGCGGGAAGAGGCGTTACATGTTGTGCAGCATTGTAAGTTTCTCACCATTGCATTATGAGCCGAAAGTATTTTCTTGCGATTTCCTTATTGATGTTTGATGTGAGTGCTTGTAGCTCTTTCACAGAAGGGGTAAAATCGTTGAAAGTCAGTGAGACCGGAATTGCGAACCGTAACAGACGCTTTTTCACAGGTCAGCACGTTATCATTGACCTGGCGAAGATGTATGTGTCTTGCCTCCCTCTTAAAAGGACAATACTGGCTAGAACTCATAAACCGCCATTTAAATGACGAGATTATTTGCGATTTCCACCTGCAACGACTTTCCTGGGCTGAAAACCGTAAGTTTACAATCTTTTGTTACACCTCGAGCGATAATAACTCAGATTACTCAATTGAAATGACAGGTAAAATCAAGTGAACTTTAAGGCTTAACTCCTTGCACACCAGGAAGTAACTCGTCGATCACAGAGTTGCCAAACACAGGTTGCCTTGTTGTTACATCTCAGTTACAGTACCATCAGGAAGAAGACGAACCGATGTGATCCTACAGCGGACTGGGAAGTGACCATAGCTGGTGTCTCCAAGTCTCAGCTGCTAATAATACTCAGAACTGACTGCAAACTAAGCAACATCAATCAGTAACTCTCATAGTTGTTTTTATATTTCTTTCGTAAGTGTACTCAAAACGCTGATAGCCGAGCACAACAAACAAATAAAAATACAAAAAGAATGTGTGTGTGTGTGTGTGACAGAGAGAGAGAGAGAGAGAGAGAGAGAGAGAGAGAGAGAGAGAGAGAGTGTGAAAAATTGTTGTAAAGAAAATGAATCATGGTATGTAAAGAAACCTTTCATATAAATTGACACGTCCCACATCATTACGAAATGTCGTATTCATGATGTATGGAACAAAAGTTAATCAAATCTAATCTAATCACATCATATTGATGACTGGCAATGAAGAGTCATGAATTACCGAAATTTTTGCCAATACAAGTAACCAAATCTAAACCTGAAAATAAAAGACGACGTAGCTAACCACGAAAAATATCTGATACACCTCCATTCTGAAGTAACAATGTGTGCATACTTAAGCTATATTTGTGGATGCACGCTAGTTGTGCAGTTCGATTGTCGCTTAGGCACAAAAGTTGTATCCTTATTTTAGATTCAAACACCTAGCAGCTCGTAAGAAAAACCGCTACGTAACATTTGATTTTTCTTCGTTAACAGTCCGATTACGTGTTGGGTTCGTATCTCCGTCACAGAACTTCACATCACGCACTTCATCTTTAAATGCATGCACACTTTGTTACTTCAGAATCGACGTATATCAGACATATTTCGTGGTTAGCTAACAGGGACGAAGGGGTCTTGGCTGTCAAAGTCATTTGCAAGGTTGACCTGCCTTAGTACGCCTTATTCCTTCGTTACCTCTGTTTTGCATAGTGGAAGCCATGTTAGTCTATCTATCATAGAGTAAATGTAAGCATGGTTCAGATGTAGAGGATGACTCGAATGGCTATTGATAATTGATTCCGTACTTTGAGACTTTCTGTATATCTGAAACCCATATCTTTAATTATTGTCATATATATTCAAATATAAGGAATTAATCTTTATATCTACACTGAAGAGCCAAAGAAACTGGTACACTTGCCTAATATCGTATAGGGCTTCCACGAGAACGCAGAAGTGGCGCAACACGACGTGGCATGGACTCGACTAACGTCTAAAGTAGTGCTGGAGGGAATTGACACCATCAGTCCTGCAGTGCTACCCATAAATCCCTAAGAGTACGAGGGGGTAGAGATCTCTTCTGAACAGCATGCTCCAAGGTGTCCCCGATATTCTCAGTAATGTTCTTTGGGAAGTTTGGAAGTGAGCGGAACAGTCTGAACTCGGAAACGTGTTCCTAAGGCCACTCTGTAGCAATCCTGGACATGTGGGGTGTTACATTGTCCTGGCGGAATTGCCGAAGTCCGTTGGAACGCACAGTGGACATGAATGGATGCAGGTGATCAGACAGGATGCTAAAATACGTCTCATCAGTCAGAGTCGTATCTGGACTTACCAGGGGTTGCATCATTCCAACACCACTACAGAGCCTGCACCAGCTTGAACAGTCCCTTCCTGACATGCAGGATCCATGGATTCGTGTGAATGTTTCCATAACCGTACACGTCCATCCGTTCGATACAATTTGAAACGACACTCATCTGACCAGGCAACATGTTTCCAGTCACCAACAGTTCAATGTCGGTGCTGACGGGCCCACGCGAGGCGTAAAGCTTTGTGCCGTACAGCTCTCGAAGGTGTATGAGTGGGCCTTCGGCTCCGGAAGCCCAAGTCGATTTCGCTCAATAATTCTCACCCCGACTCTTACTGATGGCCTGGCATTGGAATCTGTGGCAATTTACGGGAGGGTTGCACTTCTGTCACAATGAAAGATTCTCATGAGTCGTCGCTGATCCCGTTCTTGCAGGAACTTTTTCCGGCCGCAGAGATGTCGGAAAATTGATGTTTTACGGGATTCCTGATATTCAAGGTACACTCGTGATATGGCCGTGAGGAAAATCCGCACTTCATCGCTACCTTGGAGACGCAGTGCCCCATCTTTCGTGCGCCGACTATAACACCACTTTCAAACTGACTTACATCTTGATAAACTGTCATTATAGCAGCAGCAACCGTGCTAATAACTGAGCCAGACGCTTGTTCTGTTACATATGCGTTACCGACCGAGGGCTGTATTCTGCCAGTTTACATGTCTCTGCATTTGAGTACATATGCTTAAACCAGTTTCTTGGGCGCTTCAGTGTAGTTCATGACCCATGGTCAATTTGATCTTGGCGTCACCGCACCGTATTAATACCAAATGGCGTGGTCTAGACTCCGTGTCACGTGAAGACGAAGCTGTAAATTCTGACACCAAACTACAGCGCCATCAGAACTGCGAACCAGGATAGTAGAGCGGTTGGTGGAGGCAAAGTGGAAGTTCAGCATGCTCCGTAGAGAAACAACTGCAAATTTAACAAGTTGTTTCTTGATGCACTCGCCTGCCATCAACGTTGCAGCAATACCCCACTCAGGCTCACGCTAATGTGCCCATGTAGTGTAGGTATTCTACAGTAAGTTTCTAAACTTACGATGAGATACTTATTACATGTATACGATTTCATGTGGATGATATTCTTCGGAATGTCTGATGGTATGTCACCACATTCAAAGAACCTAAAAACTGGCTTTGATACTTGTTTTGTGCTCGTTGCCCCAAAATATTTAGCAATATGAAAGTAATTTTATCAAGTGTTTTGGCTTTTTATGAGCTCAAGCGTTGAAGAGCTCTCTGAAATCCTAACTACGAAAAACACTGATTAATGAAATGTAGTGCCGAAAACACTGAGGTCTGTATTTCCTACTTATTTATTTGTGTTATAATTAACTATGTACCCTATAAGACAAATAAAGCGATGCACCCCAAAGTAATTATCAGAATCGGGTGGAAATCTGCAGATGTGACGTGCATGTGAAAAAAAAGATTAAAATCTCAAAAAAAATTAGATCTTCACAAACTGAGGAACTCAATAACGCATAGGTCCACCTCAGATCCTTATGGAAGCAGTTATTCGACTTGGAATAGATTGACAGATTTCCTGATTCCTCTAATGAGGGATGTCGTGCCAAGTTCTGTCCAGCTGGCAGGTTAGAGCTTTATAATAGGTACCGAACTCGTTGGAGAGCTCTTCCCATAGTGCTCCAATGTTCTCAGTTGGTAAGAGATCTGGTGACCTTGTTGGCCATGATATGGTTTGGCAAACCTGAAGCCAAACGGTGGAAACTCTCGCCACGTTGCGGACCAATGTTATCGCACTGAAATGCAAGCACAGAATGGCTTGCTATGAAGGCCAACCAAACGCGATGTACAATATAGTCGATGTACAGCTGTGGGTAAGAGCGCTGTGGGTGACAACTAAACGCGTAATATGATGATAAGAAATGACACGCAAGACTATCACTCCTAACTGTCAGGCTATACGGTGGGCGACATTCAGACGTACCTTGGACCTCTAATCTCATTTACTGGAGTAGAAGGGCCTTCAGTGACGCGACCCGCTTCGAACTCAACACCTATGACCAGCGAAGACATCTCTTGAGACGCCCCAGACAAGGGTGGCATAACAACCAGAGTGTCGCCGGTCATACGGCCCAGCAACCAGGAGTAATTATCAGGGGTGCCATTTGTTTTCATAGCAAGACCCCTTTGTTTGTCATTCATGGCACTCTTACAGCACAGCTGTACGTCGACGATATTCTACGAGATGTATTGTTGCCCTTCATGGCAAGCAATCCTGGGCTTACATTTCAGCCAGATAATGACCGCCCCCAAACAACGAGAGTCTCTACAGTTTATCTTCGTGCTTGCCATACTCTAATCGGACGAGCAAGCTCGCCTGATCTATCCCCAATTAAAACGTTTCGGTGGGCAAAACCCTCCAGCCACATCTGTATTAAGACAATTGTCGATCTGACGCTGCAGTTGGATAGAACTTGTCATGATGTACCTCAGGAGGACTTCCAAGACTCTGCCAGTTTGTTCGAAGCAGAATAACTGCTTGCATAAGGGCAAGAGGTGGACCTATGCATTATTAACTTGGTCGATTGGTTAAAATATCAAGCTTTTCTGAAATTATAATTACCTCTTTGTCTGCAGATGCACATCGCATCTACACATTTCCTTCGCTTTTTTATATTTTCTTTTTGGTGCGTCGTTTTCCTTTTTTTTTCTTTCTTTTTTGTCTTAAGTTATATTTTATATAGCAATGTAACAAAATCGATTTAAATAATAAGTTTGGGGTTAAATTTTTGTATTGTATGTATACTATTTACTGTACCCAAATACAAATTTATCTTGAAACAGTAAATGATACCTGCTGCACATTCGACATTCTGTAGTGACCTTTAGGAAAAAAGATATTTGGGAACCCTTGCCTTACAGTGTCTCCATAAAGCAACACTTTCTTCATGGATGTTGAAGATTCCCACCTTTATTTTCTTGAATATAATTTCAAATGCTCAAGTTTTATTTCAGAGTTTTCGTTTTGACCCCATGCCCCCCCCCCTCCCCCCCCCCGCCCCCGTCCCCATGCCGAATCCGATTGACGCCATTGGCGGAGGCTGACACGGTGGCCGATCTGTACTGGATCGCTCGACAGGGTCAATTAAAGGAACAGACTAGGTTAACAGAAGGGACATCAGAGCGTATGTCTGCAAATTTTCCTCCCGTAGAGAATATCTCATGACAATCTAGAGGATATAAGTTTGCTTCTTACGTCACTATTACTCACAAGTAACCCTACCCTAGGAATAAACTTCGATTTGATCGGGTCTGAATATGCTGTAGTGTGGATCATAACATATTTTTTATACGTGATCATGCGGTTAAGGGGGTGAAACAAACCCTTGGAAAAAAGAATTGAGTTTACCATTTCTGAATGAAAATCATTAAAACGGGAACAGATATAAAAAGAAACTTGAAAAAACGTTCTTTTGTTTTTAATGTACGTTACAACGTTGCACCCAGTTTTGTCGGAAAACCATTTTTCAGAACTCCCAGCATTTTGGACCCAAGCAAATCTGCAGTTCCTCATCATTGTACAGACTTAAAATAATGTTACAACAACAATGTACAAACAATTTCAAAAATGATATAATTAAATCAGAAATGGATGTGACTTGAAAATAAGAAAAGCACAGAAATTCGAAATGGGAAACACAAATACAACACAATATGCAGGGTGTTTCAAAAAAGTGCGGCCAAACTTTCAGGAAACATTCCTCACACACAAAGAAAGAAAATATGTTATGTGGACATGTGTCCGGAGACGCTTACTTTCCATGTTAGAGCTCATTTTATTACTTCTCTTCAAATCATATTACTCATGGAATGGAAACACACAGCAACAGAACGTACCAGAGTGACTTCAAACACTTGGTTACAGGAAATGTTCAAGATGTCGTCCGTTAGCGAGGATACATGCATCCACCCTCCGTCGCATGGAATCCCTGATGCGCTGATGCAGCCCTGGAGAATGGCGTATTGTTTCACAGCCGTCCACAATACGAGCACGAAGAGTCTCTACATTTGGTACCGGGGTTGCGTAGACAAGAGCTTTCAAATGCCCCCATAAATGAAAGCCAAGAGGATTGAGGTCAGGAGAGCGTGGAGGCCATGGAATTGGTACTCGTCTACCCATCCATCGGTCACCGAATCTGTTGGTGAGAAGCGTACGTACACTTCGACTGAAATGTGCAGGAGCTCCATCGTGCATGAATCACATGTTGTGTCGTACTTGTAAAGGCACATGTTCTAGCAGCACAGATAGAGTATCCCGTATTAAATCATGATAACAAGCTCCTTTGAGGGTAGGTGGAAGAACATGGGGCCCAATCAAGACATCAACAACAATGCTTGCCCAAACGTTCACAGAAAATCTGTGTTAATGACGTGTTTGCACAAGTGCGTGCGGATTCTCGTCAGCCCACACATGTTGATTGTGAAAATTTACAATTTTATCACGTTGGAATGAAGCCTCATCTGTAAAGAGAAATGTGCACTAAAATGAGGATTGGCACATTGTTGGATGAACCATTCGCAGAAGTGTACCCGTGGAGGCCAATCAGCTGCTGACACTCCCTGCAGACGCTGTACATGGTACTGAAACAACTGGTTCTCCCGTAGCACTCTCCATACAGTGACAAGGTCAACGTTACCTTGTACAGCAGTAACTTTTCTGACGCTGACATTAGGGTTATCGTCAACAACACGAAGAATTTCCTCGTCTATTGCAAGTGTCCTCGTCGTTCTATGTCTTCCCAGTCGCAAGTCATGGGGTGGAATGTTCCGTGCTCCCTAAGACGCCGATCAATTGCTTCGAACGTCTTCCTGTCGGGACACCTTCGTTCTGGAAATCTGTCTCGATACAAAGGTACCGCGCCACGGCTATTGCCCCATGATAATCCATACATCAAATGGGCATCTGCCAACTCTGCATTTACAAACACTGCACTGACTGCAATACTACCTTCGTGATGAACACTAACCTGTTGATGCTACGTACTGCTGTGCTTGATGCTGGTACTGTAGAGCAATGAGTCGCATGTCAACACAGTCACCGAAATCAACATTACGTTCCTTCAATTGGGCCAGCTGGCGGTGAATCGAGGAAGTACAGTACATACTAAAGAAACTAAAATGAGCTCTAACATGGAAATTAAGCGTTTCCGGACACATGTCCACATAACATCTTTTCTTTATTGTTGTGTGAGGAGTGTTTCCTGAAAGTTTGGCCGTACCTTTTTATAACACCCTGTAATTTGCATTTCATATGGTTTGTGTGAATGTAAGTGATCCAAAGCTGTCTCAAATTCAGACATTGTATAATCTATGCCGTTATGATATAACATGTTAATACGCGTAAACACGTGAATACGTCCTTTTTTCAAGAAGTGGAATTTGTTCGCGAGGTGCTCAGCCTATCTATTTGAAGAGCTCTGTAACATATTTCTTCTGATTTAAATTTTCCGCAGTATGTACATACAATATTAGGAAAACTTTTTCTCCTATTAATTGAGAACTAGACATTCCGTTGCACTACCATTTTCTTTGACGCTCGTGACATGACAGCATTGTCTAAGGTTAAAAATTCCTTTTAGTGTTTTGTGACGGTCCGCCTATTAAGAGAAGAATATTATGGCCTCTGTTATTAGGCCAGTCCACTTTTTCTACCTCCTCCAACTAGGAAGCGCAAATAATAGGGTCTTCAGTAAATCCTCTGCTAAACGCGCAATTATTAAAAGTTATTAAGGACATGACATAATTGTTTTTATCAAGAGTTCAAGTTAAGACATCGTGACGGCTCAGAGTTGTTTAAAGTTCAATCCTGACAGAGATTCCATTAATTCCATAGAAAAATTATTGCACCACATAATCGCGGAATTAATTTCACTTGAAAATAACACTGTTTAATCAATATTCAATTAGCAGAATTTGAAGCAGTGACCAAGTGTAGAGTGAACGTTCGATAAATTATAAGACACTATTATTGTACTCAAGAAACTGACATTTTTTGCAAATAATTGCCGGTATGGAGCCTCTTAGGCCTGGTTAACTTTTGCTACATTCACTTAAAGCATTGTTGTTGTTGTGGTCTTCAGTCCTGAGACTGGTTTGATGCTCATCTACCCTGTGCAAGCTCCTTCATCTCCCAGTACCTACTTCAACATACATCCTTCTGAATCTGCTTAGTGTATTCATCTCTTGGTCTCCCTCTACGATTTTTACCCTCCACACTGCCCTCAAATCCTAACTTTGTGATTCCTTGATGTCTCAGGACATGTCCTACCAACCAATCCCTTCTGCTAGTCAAGTAGTGCCACAAACTTCTCTTCTCCCCAATCCTATTCAATATCTCCTCATTAGTTACGTGATCTACCCACCTAATCTTCAACATTCTTCTGTAGAACCACATTTCGAAAGCTTCGATTCTCTTCTTGTCCAAACTAGTTATTGTCCATGTCTCACTTCCATACATGGCTACACTCCATACAAATGCTTTCAGAAACGACTTCCTGACCATTAAATCTATACTCAGTGTTAACAAATTTCTCTTTTTCAGAAACGCTTTCTTTGCCATTGCCAGTCTACATTTTATATCCTCTCTACTTCGACCATCATCATTTATTTTACTCCCTAAATAGCAAAACTCCTTTACTACTTTAAGTGTCTCATTTCCTAATCTAATTCCCTCAGCATCAACCGATTTAATTTGACTACATTCCATTATCCTCGTTTTGCTTTTGTTGATGTTCAAGACACTGTCCATTCCGTTCAACTGCTCTTCCAGGTCCTTTGCGGTCTCTGACAGAATTACAATGTAATTGGCTAACCTCAAAGCTTTATTTCTTCTTCCTGGATTTTAATACCTACTCCAAATTTTTCTTTTGTTTCCCTTACTGCTTGCTCAATATACAGATTGCATAAAATCGGGGAGACGCTACAACCCTGTTTCACTCCCTTCTCAACCAGTCCCTCTCTTTCATGCCCCTTGACTCTTAGAACTGCCATCTGGTATCTGTACAAACTGTAAGTAGCCTTTCGCTTCCTGTATTTTACCCCTGCCACCTTTATAATTTGAAAGTGAGTATTCCAGTCAATATTGTCAGAAGCTTTCTCTTAGTCTACAAATGCTAGAAACGTAGGTTTGCCTTTCCTTAGTCTTCCTTCTAAGATAAGTCGTAAGGTTCTGTATTGCCTCACGTGTTCCAACATTTCTACGGAATCCAGACTGATCTTCCCCGACGTCCGCTTCTACCAGTTTTTCCATTCGTCTGTAAACAATTCGCGTTAGTATTTTGCAGCTGTGACTTATTAAACTGATAGTTCGGTAATTTTCACATCTGTCAACATCTGCTTTCTTTGGGATTGGAATTATTATATTCTTCTTGAAGTCTGAGGGCATTTCGCCTGTCTCGTACATCTTGCTCACCAGATGGTAGAGTTTTGTCAGGACTGGCTCTCCCAAGGCCGTCAGTAGTTCTAATGGAATGTTGTCTACTCCGGGGGCCTTGTATCGACTCAAGTCTTTCAGTGCTCTGTCAAACTCATCACGCAGTATCGTATCCCACATTTCATCTTCGTCTACGTTCTCTTCCATTTCCATAATATTGTCCTCAAGTACATCGATCTTGTATAGACCCTCTATATTTTCCTTCCACCTTTCTGCTTTCCCTTCTTTGCTTAGAACTGGGTTTCCACCTGAGCTCTTGATATTCATACAAGTGACTCTCTTATCTCTTAAGTTTTCTTTAATATTCCTGTAGGCAATATCTATCTTACACCTGGTGAGACAAGCCTCTACATCCTTACATTTGTCCTCTAGCCATCCCTGCTTAGCCATTTTGCACTTCCTGTCGATCTCATTTTTGAGACGTTCGTATTCCTGTTTGCCCGCTTAATTTACTGCAATTTTATATTTTCTCCTTTCATCGATTAAATTCAGTATTTCTTCTGTTATCCAAGGATTTCTACTAGCCCTCGTCTTTTTACTTAATTGATCCTCTGCTGCCTTCACTACTTCATCCCTCTGAGCTACCCACTCTTCTTCTACTGTACTTCTTTCCCCTCTTCCTGTCAATTGTTAGCTTATGCTCTCCCTGAAACTCTGTACAACCTCTGGTTTAGTCAGTTTATCCAGGTCCCATCTCATTAAATTCCCACCTTTTTGCAATTTCTTCAGTTTTAATCTACAGTTCATAACCAATAGTTGTGGTCAGAGCCCACATCTGCCCCTGGAAATGTCCTACATTTTAAAACCTGGTTCCTATATCTCTGTCTTACCATTATATAATCTATCTGATACCTTTTAATATCTCCAGGATTCTTCCATGTATACAACCTTCCTTTATGATTCTTGAACCAAGTGTTAGCTACGATTAAGTTATGCTCTGTGCAAAATTCTACCAGACGGCTTCCTCTTTCATTTCTTAGCCCCAATCCATATTTACTTACTATGTTTCTCCCTCTTCCTACTGTCGAATTCCAGTCACCCATGACTATTAAATTTTCGTCTCCCTTCACTACCTGAATAATTTCTTTTTATCTCATTATACATTTCTTCAATTTCTTCGTCATATGCAGAGCTAGTAGACATATAAACTTGTACTACTGTAGTAGGCATGGGCTTCGTGTCTATCTTGGCCACTATAATACGTTCACTATGCTGTTGTAGTAGCTTACCCGCACTCCTATTTTGTTATTCAATATTAAACCTACTCCTGCATTACCCCTATTTGATTCTGTATTTATAATCCTGTATTCGCCTTACCAGAAGTCTTGTTCCTCCTGCCACCGAACTTCTCTAATTCCCACTATATCTAACTTTAACCTATCCATTTCCGTTTTTAAATTTTCTAACCTACCTGCCCGATTAAGGGATCTGACATTCCACGATCCGATCCGTAGAATGCCAGTTTTTCTTCCTCCTGATAACGACGTCCTCTTGAGTAGTCCCCGCCGGAGATCCGAATGGGGGACTATTTTACCTCCGGAATATTTTACTCAAGAGGACGTCATCATCATTTAGCCGCCCGCATCTCGTGGTCTTGCGGCAGCGTTCTCGCTTCCCACACCTGGGTTCCCGGGTTCGATTCCCTTCGGGGTCAGGAATTTTCTCTGCCTCGTGATGGCTGGGTGTTGTGTGATGTCCTTAGGTTAGTTAGATTTAAGTAGTTCTAAGTTCTAAAGGACTGATGACCATAGATGTTAAGTTCCATAGTGATCCGAGCCATTCGAGCGATCATTTAGCCATACAGCCGTTCGCAGTACCACAACAGCAAGGCCGTTTTGGTTAGTATTACAAGGCCAGATCAGTCAATCATCCAGACTGTTGCTCCTGCAACTACTGAAAAGGCTGCTGCCCCTCTTCAGGAACTACACGTTTGTCTGGCCTCTAACAGATACCCCTCCGTTGTGGCTGCACCTACGGTACGGCTATCTGTTTCGTTGAGGCACGCAAGCCTCCCCACCAACAGCAAGGTCCATGGTTCATGGGGGGAATTAAAGCATAAACATTGTTAATTCCATTAAAGTGTTGGGCTAGTGGTTTTGTCTGTCCAGTGTATAATCAATACAAGGACTATACATTAACATACAACATACAATCATAGAGCACGATGCTTCACTGGCTTTTGCGTAGTAATTACAGTAAAAATAATTCTGACAAAGCCGATTTCTCATAGTGGCTTTTAAGTAGCTCTATTTGATTTAGTTCACAAACTGGAACACATTCTAACGTTTTAATGCTAATTAAAACCACAGAAGCGTGGGCTTCTCCAGACGTAATTGCAACTAAAAAGCGACTCTGGTAGGTGGATTTTTTGTTAATCAGGACCTTTGAGTTTTTATGGTGATATTTTTCTCGTTGCCTAACACATATTTCTTTATTTCTAAATGAGAGGTGAAAACCAAGTTTTCATCGATTGAGGTATAAAATGCGTTCACAATGAAATACTTTTATTAAGCAATTCATTCTTTATTCCCCTTCTCCACACTCCCTGCCCCCCCCCCCCCCCTATCCTCTCTCGCTTAGCGATTTAATTTACAAAGAAACTATGAAACACGTACTTTTTATTTTCTAATCGAGAAGTGAAATACAAATCCTTGATTTTTTTACTTTAAAAATATTTTAGCAGATTTCTAATAATCTATTTTTCAAAAAAATTACTCATTGTTTCACCTCCTTAGGTGATGAATTTCCAAAATTTCCAAAATTGCTGAAAAACATTCTTTTTTACTTCTGACCGAGAAACCGAACAGTAGTTTTCATACTAGTAGCTTCGAAATTGTCTTAATAGCGATATAATTTCGAAAAGCCCTTCACCCACTATTCCATTCACTTAGGGGTGGTATTGCTAAAAATCCTTGTTTATACGTTGCCTGCAGTGCAAGATCAGCAATTTTCTCTAGACCTCAAGTTTCTGTACTCAGGGATTTCGGGTGGGCAATGATGATCAGTCAGAACACTTTCTTTTACGTATTATACAGATTGCGTTCCATTTTCTTTAGCCGAGACTGCTGGGGGCTCTTTGGCTGCAGGTAGATTGTAGCCTCGCTGTAGCGGCTGACGCTGTCAGGTGCCAGCACCACCGAAAACTGCGTGGCTCGCTCAGAAACAGAATTTATTTATTCCATTTGTTTAACCTGATCAAAATAGATCCCTCAGGGCCTCCCTTACATCGGACCAGGTTTGACACATAGGGTGTGTTTTCTTTTATTTCACAGCTACCTAAGAAATAGTATTTGAGTAGGACAAAAAGTAATAAAATGATTTGAGTGTCTGCAGAGGTTTAGTGAATAAATACTAGTTACTAACAGATAGTAAATTTAATACTGACAGAACCTATGCCGCGACTGCTGCTGCTTCCAGTACTGTAATATTTGTAAGAAAAATGATAATAATGAAGGTGACAAATATAAAAAGAATTTATAGTTGTACAAAGTAGTAACAGTTGCTCATGTAAAAAGAATTTGTAGGTGTACAAAGTAGATGTTCTCTGACAATGCGAAATCTATGGATTAGAAATATGAGGAGACTGCACCAGCTAAAATTGCTTGGAAGTGAGGAAGATCTGGTTGGAAAAGAGAATGTACAGGGGTAATGAGTTTGTACAGGGACAATGGTAGTCCTTATTGTAGCTTCAGTAGATAATACATTAACTGTCTTTTCAAGCTATAGATGTTATTCAGTTCTCTAAAATAACGCGGGAGGCTCTTCCAGAGTCGGTTTGCTGTTACTGGGAAGAACTTCGAGAAAGGGGCTGAACGAGGGAGAGGGGCGAAAAGAATTTTACTCTGATGGGAACTGGTGCTTGTTTAGCTCAGACAGGAGCGCTAAGCCCGAATAGAGATATGAGGGTCATAGTTCATTGATGAGACAACATAGAAGACAGTGCTGTCGTGTCACCAGCGTCAAGGAAAATGGTAGTCCAAACGAATAACTAGTTCTTAATTAATAGGAGAAAATGTTTTCCTAATTTTCTATGCACATACTGTCGAAAAATTAAATTAGGAGAAATGTGTTACAGAGCTCTTCAAATAAACAGGATGAGAGTCTCGAGTTTTTCGGATAAATTCGACTTCTGGGGAAAAAAACGTATTCACGTGTTTACACATATAAACATGTTACAGCATAACGGCATACATTATGCAGTGTCTGAACTTGAGACAGCTGTGGAACACTTAAGTTCATACAAACCACAGACACACACACACACATATATATATATATATATATATATATATATATATATATATATATATATATATATATATTCCTGGAAATTGAAATAAGAACACCGTGAATTCATTGTCCCAGGAAGGGGAAACTTTATTGACACATTCCTGGGGTCAGATACATCACATGATCACACTGACAGAACCACAGGCACATAGACACAGGCAACAGAGCATGCACCATGTCGGCACTAGTACAATATGTATCCACCTTTCGCAGCAATGCAGGCTGCTATTCTCCCATGGAGACGATCGTAGAGATGCTGGATGTAGTCCTGGGGAACGGCTTGCCTTGCCATTTCCACCTGGCGCCTCAGTTGGACCAGCGTTCGTGCTGGACGTCCAGACCGCGTGAGACGACTCTTCATCCAGTCCCAAACATGCTCAATGGGGGACAGATCCGGAGATCTTGCTGGCCAGGGTAGTTGACTTACAGCTTCTAGAGCACGTTGGGTGGTACGGGATACATGCGGACGTGCATTGTCCAGTTGGAACAGCAAGTTCCCTTGCCGGTCTAGGAATGGTGGAACGATGCGTTCGATGACGGTTTGGATGTACCATGCACTATTCAGTGTCCCCTCGACGATCACCAGAGGTGTACGGCCAGTATAGGAGATCGCTCCCCACACCATGATGCCAGGTGTTGGCCCTGTGTGCCTCGGTCGTATGCAGTCCTGATTGTAGCGCTCACCTGCACGGCGCCAAACACGCATACGACCATCATTGGCACCAAGGCACAAGCGACTCTCATCGCTGAAGACGACACGTCTTCATTCGTCCCTCCATTCACGCCTGTCGCGACACCACTGGAGGCGGGCTGCACGATGTTGGGGCGTGAGCGGAAGACGGCCTAACGGTGTGCGGGACCGTAGCCCAGCTTCATGGAGACGGTTGCGAATGGTCCTCGCCGATACCCCAGGAGCAACAGTGTCCCTAATTTGCTGGGAAGTGGCGGTGCGGTCCCCTACGGCACTGCGTAGGATCCTACGGTCTTGGCGTGCATCCGTGCGTCGCTGCGGTCCGGTCCCAGGTCGACGGGCACGTGCACCTTCCGCCGACCACTGGCGACAACATCGATGTACTGTGGAGACCTCACGCCCCAATTGTTGAGCAATTCGGCGGTACGTCCACCCGGCCTCCCGCATGCCCACTATACGCCCTCGCTCAAAGTCCGTCAACTGCACATACGGTTCACGTCCACGCTGTCGCGGCATGCTACCAGTGTTAAAGACTGCGATGGAGCTCCGTATGCCACGGCAAACTGGCTGACACTGACGGCGGCGGTGCACAAATGCTGCGCATCTAGCGCCATTCGACGGCCAATACCGCGGTTCCCGGTGTGTCCGCTGTGCCGTACGTGTGATCATTGCTTGTACAGCCCTCTCGCAGTGTCCGGAGCAAGTATGGTGGGTCTGACACACCGGTGTCAATGTGTTCTTTTTTCCATTTCCAGGAGTATATATATATATATATATATATATATATATATATATATATATATATATATATATATATATATATATATATACGTGATGGTCCATCTGAAGTGTCGGATGAGATCGCCTCAAAAACTATACAGCGGGTTAAAAATAGTGGGTAAGACAAGTTCGTAAACTCAAAGGGGACATCAAATGATACTACACGAGATCCATAGCCCTCGCCCCCTTGGGTGCGGCGGGGAGCAACTTTTAAATCTTAAATAGAAAACCTAATTTTTTATTGCAGGCTCAGATTGTCCATAAAAAAGTAATCAAGTTTTGTGTGCAACATTATTTTTAACCCATTGACAGATGGCGCTAAAATCGAGAAAAGTTAAAATTGGGGAAGAACTCCGATTTACGTAGCCAGCTAAGCTGTGTACATGATGGTAAAACAGATCAAAGAACTAACATCACAGGTGTAACGAACACATGTATTCATAACCCGATCCAGGCGCCATGAGCTTCCACAGGTAGACCACGCAGGATAACATCGCTGTAATCAATAACTGGGGAAGGAAGTGTTTGTACGCGTTTGTTTTCGTGTAAAGAGGGACGAGCTTTTTACAAGTTTTCAGGAGAGGTGCTCATGCATTCTTACACTTTGCAGTTGCATAGCTAGTCCAACTGAGATTTTCGTCTGTTATTACTTCTAGACACTGCTGAGGGAGAGTAGCTGATATTTATCCCTAGAATAACCAACCAGTTAAATTTTATATGGCTTGGGTTCAAATGGTTCACATGGCTCTGAGCACTGTGAGACTTAAGTGCTGAGGTCATCAGTCCCCTAGAACTTAAAACTACTTAAACCTTAATAACCTAAGGACATCACAGCCATGCCCGAGGCAGGATTCGAGCCTAGGACCGTAGCAGTTGCTTGGTTCCAGTTTGTAGCGCCTAGAACCTCTCGTTCCCTACGGTTGGCCCATGGCTTGGGACGGAACCCTATATTCTGTGCACATTTTGACAAAGCAAACGTGACAGTGTTGATATTCTTGGTAGGTTCTCAAGTTTATTGGTTTAACACCTACATACAACTGGAGTTCACCAGAGTACACGTGATATATGCAACAACCCTACTCGAAACTTTAGCACAAATAAATCCCCTCACGTCTAGTGCGCTTGCCCCCTCAGCAGTGATTCTGTTCTGTAACCTCCCGTACTGACGATATATTTTGAGGATTGAAGACGAATAATGGTGACTGCAGTAGACGATGCGCCACAATATTAAACCTTTGTGTTTTTTCGGCAATTTGTTAGTTGTATAACTGGTTGCAGAAATTAAACAACGGATAGTCTGAGTGCAAATTGTTATCAGTTTTGTGTGATTCACTGATTGGAGTTGTACGTAGCGGGAGTCCAGCGCTAGGCAGCTACTGGAGTGGGAGCCTGACTCTTCTTCGGCGCCCTTCCGTGTCGGCGTCTGGAGGAGCCGGCTGAGCTGCGGCCGTGTCGAACTGGGCGGGGAGAGAGAGTGGCCGCCGGCTAACTACCCGCGAAGCGCCGCCACTCTGCTGATGGCTACGGAACGGCGCGGCCGGGAAATGGATCGGAAAACTCGGCCCCGCCGTGAAGACTTGGCGTCTTCCCACCCCTTCCTCCGCCCATTCACTCCCTGCGCCGCTCTCAAGATCGTATACCCTCCACTCTGCTCTGCCTCCCTGCTACAATACTTTCGCTGCCGGATGCGTAACTTACAAGCACTTGCCGACCGTAACCAGAATGGGTAAGTGTCAGCTTCCAGAGGTCACAACTCCACGTTAGCTACAATTTGAACTGATTGATTACAATACTTCTTAGATATGAAGCTGCATAGCTGTCTCTCCTCACCTTCGAGCATCTCGTGGTTGTGTTTAGCCACTGTACACAACGAATGCAACATCACACTGATGAAAACAACCAGACAATTAATGGGTACTGAAATATAAGACGAGTCTGAGTCCAACACATTTGATTTGTTCATTATGATGTACACAGTTCACATAAAACTGACATACTTGATCACAAAAGGGGTCAGATCGTTGTTGCAGAAGCAACGAAAAAAACATGCCAAATTTAAAAGAACTCGAAATCCCCGAGATAGGCAAAGTTTTACAGAAGTTTGAAATATGGCGCGTACTTCAATGCGAGATGCTTTAAATATTTTTCACAACGAAATTCTGTCTCGAAAACTGCCAGAAATCCCAAAGAGATTCTGGTCATACATCAAGCACACCAGTGGCAAGGCGCAGTCAATACCTTCACTGCGCGATAACAACGGTGAAGACACTGATGACTGTGCCACTAAAGCAGAGTTATTAAATACGATTTTCCGAAACTCCTTCACCAAAGAAGACGAAGTACATATTCCTAAATTCCAATCAAGAACAACTGCCAAGATGAGAAACATAGAAGTAGATATCCTCGGTGTAAAAAAGCAGCTTAAATCACTTAATAAAGAGAAGGCCTCCGGTCCAGATTGTATACCAGTCATGTTCCTCTCAGAGTATGCTGATAAAATAGCTCAATATTTAGCAATTGTATACAACCACTCGCTCACAGAAAGATCCGTACCTAAAGACTGAAAAATTGCTCAAGTGACATCAATACCCAAAAAGGGAAGTAGGAATAATCTGCTGAATTACATGCCTATATCACTAATGTCGATTTGCAGTAGGGTTTTAGAACATATACTGTAATCGATCATTACGACGTACCTCCAAGAAAACGATTTATTGACATATAGTCAGCACGGATTCAGAAAATATCGTTCTTGTGCAACACAACTAGCTCTTTATACTCATGAAGTAATAAGTGCTATCGACATGGAATGTCAAATTGATTCCATATTTTTAGATTTCCAGAAGGCTTTCGACACCGTTCCTCACAAGCGTCTTTTAACCAAACTGCGTGCTACGCATTATCGCCTCAGTTGTGCACTGGATTCGTGGTTTCCTGTCAGAAAGGTCACAGTTAGTAGTAATAGACGGAAAGTCATCGAGTAAAGCAGAAGTAATATCCGGCGCTCCTCAAGGAAGTGTTATAGGCCCTCTATTGTTCCTGATCTAAATTAACGACATAGGAGACAACCTGAGTAACCGTCTTAGATTGTTAGCATATGATACTGTCATTTACTCTCTTGTAAAGTCATCAGATGATCAAAACGACTTACAAAATAATTTAGATAAGATATCTTTATGGTGCGAAAAATGGCAATTGATCCTGAATAAAGGAAAGTGTGAAGTTATTCACATGAGTACTACAAGAAATCAGCTAAACTTCGATTACGCGATAAGTCACACAAATCTGAGGGTTGAAATTAAACTAAATACTTAGGGATTACAATTACAAATAATCTAAATTTGAACGATCGCGTCGATAATATTGTGGGTAGAGCAAACCAAAGACTGCGATTCATTGACAGAACACTTAGAAGGTGCAACAGGTCTACCAAAGAGACTGCTTACACTACGCTTGTCCGCCCTATTCTGGAGTATTGCTGTGCGGTGTGGGATCCGCATGAGGTGAGACTGGCGAATTAGATCGAAAAATTACAAAAAAGGGCAGCTCGTTTAGTATTATCGCGAAATAGGGGAGATAGTGTCACAGACATGATACGCGAACTGGAGTGGCAATCATTAAAACAAAGGCGTTTTTCGTTGCGACGGGATCTTCTCATGAAATTTCAGTCACCAGTTTTGTCCCCCATCTGCGAAAACATTCTGTTGCCACCCACCTACATGGGGAGAAATGATGCTCACGATAAAATAAGAGAAATCAGGGCTCGCGCAGAAAAACTTAAGTCCTAAATTTTTCCGCGTGCTGTTCGAGAATAGAACGGTAAAGAGACAGCATGAAGGTGGTTCACTGAACTCTCTGCCAGGCACTTTATTGTGAATATCAGAGTAATCAGGTAGATGTAGATGTAGGCAAAAGTTCTCTAATATCTCAATAGAAATTAACCAAAAAGTAACAACACTGACATGGGGGGGGGGGGGGGGGGGTATACCAGACTATATGAAAACTATAAGGAGAAAACGCAGTACATTTCCTCATCTGAGCAGCTAGTGACCTCAAAGTTAGCAGCTTAAGAGAGACCAACAATTATAATCAAAATTCAGCACGAGGTGCACGACAGAACACGTAAGTTGTGGATTGCTCAGAATACGGATCATTCGCTGCCTGGCCAAAGAACCCATATTTCCACCGAGCCACTGATTCACGCCACATCTTCGCCGAAAGTAAGATCGGAACGTTTTATACTTTTAGTTTGCTAAAATTCCTCTCAGTGGTTCGGCTCTATTCGGACAATGTAGCACCTGTGCGACCCACTGCTCTTAAAGTTTTGATCACTATTAAACTAAATCACTGTGGCCATGAAAACGGTCTTGTCGTACGTTCCGTGTATCAAGTTATTATGAAAAAATACGAGGGTAATCCCAAACGTAAGGCCTCCTATTTCCTTGTAAGAACTGACTCTGTTTGTGTGGCAGTTGGTCACACTGTTTCACTCACTGTGTGCAAACATGCGCACGCCGCGATGAGGAGCTCAGTCTTGGCCTGGCAGCCGTTGAAAATGGTGCTCCCACTGGATGTTACCTCCAAGGGCAAACGGCGAGCTGTTTTTCGGTTTTTGAACGCCAAGGGCACTTCGCCGGTTGAAATACATCGCCAATTGACGGAATTGTATGGTGAGTCGTGCATAGAAGTCAAAAATGTTTGTATGTGGTGTAGAGAGTTTGCAGCTGGTCCGACCGCAATTGACGACGAGCAAAGGAGCGGGAGACGGTCAACTTCTGAGGAGACAGTACTGAAGGTTGAGCACTGGAACCACAATTAACGCTGACAGGTACTGTGAGACACTGGAAATACTCAAGCGGGCAACTGAGAACCGAAGAAGAGGAATGTTGAGCAAGGGTGTACACATTCTCCCAGACAACGCTCGCCCACACATCGCTCGACAAACCGTTGCTCTCCTGCAACAGTTTCAGTGGAACGTAATCACCCACCCACCCTATAGTACTGATTTGGCACCCAGTGACTATCACCTGTTCCCTAGGTTAATAGAACATTTGGCAGGAAAGCAGTTCAGCTCCGACAACGATGTGAAAGGCGATGTTCATAATTTTCTGAACAGCATGGGGGCGATCTCGTATGACATGGGCATACAAAACCTGCCACAGCGTCTACAAAAATGCATCGACAGGAATGGTGATTATGCCGAAAAATAGTTAATGTTCAAGCTGTAAACTGATGTAAACCATTGTAGAAATAAACAGGTGTATACTTATAAAAAATAGGAGACCTTACTTTTGGGGTTACCATAGTATACTAATGTGAGAGATGACAATTTTGCCATACAGTATAGTTCAATTTTTCCCTAGGATCGAACGTTCATTTCGTGTTGATTAATCAGTGTCATTGCATAATTTTTGTAGTAAAACTATCTTGATTGATGTTTTAAGGTAAAGTTATTGATAACTGTTACAATTATTGGATCCGGCAAAACATGGTCAAACTTCACTCTTATTCAATTACGCAAATTTTTTTTATATGTTTTGGGAAACTTAGATGTCAAACACTTAGCTGTGATATTTCAGCGTTACCACAAGATTTTGTTGTTGCTCTGATCTCATTCACATGCACTTTATTCTACAGTGTCAGATTTAATAATTTTTAATGGTTTGTTAATCGGAATTAGCGACAGCAAATTTACAGTGGTGTTTCGTTACGTCATTATTAGCACGCGGCCTAACGCTTACATTTGCTCAGTATTGATTTTGTCTGTAATTCATTTTTCAAAAGAATTCTACAAATCTGAATACCTACTTGGATTTGACTAACGAATTTTGTGATCACTTACTTGTCTACACAAATTACATTCCGCCTGAATAATGACCAATTCGCCCATACATACATTACTGATCATTACGTACGCTTAAATTCAATTGCAACCAGTCAGTGTCGGGAACAAATTGTTCGCTTTGGGACTGGCGACCGTGTTATTTCTTTACATGATTACAATTTCATTAATGACATATTCGACTGAGTATTCAGAATTAATCTTTGTAAGTACGTATGTTTCCACTCATTTGTTATCAAGGAGTTTATAGACTGTCATATAAACGATTAGTTGTAGACTTTTCCACGTAATTTCTCTTTATTTTTCTCGGAATAGATGGCTGGCTGCACCGCATCAGTATCAGGTCTTAACATACCGACCATTACCCATTATCGAGTGCGACACAGTCTACCTTCAAACGGCCGCCCAAACGGCATATTCAAAATCCGCGGGTAACCGGCACACAACTAAAATGAAAACTTGGAACAGTATACTCGGTAACTTAACAGGAAAAACCTCGTGTGCCATTCCGACAGTCCTCAGATCATCAGCTTTAGCTCTCTCATACGCAGTCGCAGAATGGTGATGTTCTACCTGAGTGAACAGTATAACCACGCTACAGTAACTGACACTCAGCCCAGTCAAACAACGCCACTCTAGTAAGAGACCACTGTCCCCCAACAGTTCAAACGGAACAATTTCTGTGGCTCTGATGCATGCTCACAAGGAACGCTTCGGAGTAAACAGATTAAGCTCTGGGAGCAGGCAAGTGCATAGACAGCAATTAATCAGAAATTAATCTTCCTGTTAGTTAAGAAGTAACGCCAAATGTTAGTTTTTCTGATCCCGCTATCTCTGTTTTATGTTCAGCAAAGGCACTTGCCGATTTTCAACTGAGTTTTGAGATCAGTCAAGTGGGTGATTACTGATTACTTAATATTCAAAAGGTCGTTTACAAAATGCGCTTTCAATAAAATATTAAAAGAAATTCGGCCAAGCGTACGAATCGTCTAAGAAAATGCCCCTTCGGTTATTTGCTGTTGACTGCTCTTCGAGGAAGCCCACACTCTCCACACGTTGTTGCAGGATGCAACGGCGCAAAGCGCTCCCGTTTGCTGTTACTGCCGCATTTTTCCTTGATGTTCATATCAGAAAGTTATTCTGCATGTAATGAAAGTACTACTCGTCACATCTGCAGATCAAGTCACTTTTTCATTTCCGAAGTTTGGAAAAGAATATAAGCTGCCATAAATACTTATCAACATTCAGTTACTCCAAAACGAGATAACGAAGCGATTTCAAAACTTTAATCTTATCGAACAAAAAATCACTAAACTTATTAATTCTTTTGGTAGCCATCTAAGTGTAACTGAAATAGCTATATACAAAGAACGGTTTAAATAGGGACAGAAGGATGCGGGCATTCAAAAATAAAAATAAGGTGTGGCCCTCAACTATGTACCCTCTGGCTCGGAGTTGAAGTATTAAAAGTTTTGGCTGGTTTCGTTGTATAGGGGCTGTGATACATAGTTACTACATTACAAGCCAAATATGCTGAATATGAATATATACCATAATGCAATGGCAAGGAAAGCGTTTCTGAAGAAGAGAAATTTGTTAACATCGAGTATTGAGTTAAGTGTCTGGAGTTGTTTCTGAAGTACAGAAACCAGATGGCAGTCATAAGATCGAGGGGCATGAAAGGGAAGCAGTGGTTGGGAAAGAAGTGAGACAGGGTTGTAGCCTTTCCCCGATGTTATTCAATCTGTATATTGAGCAAGCAGTAAAGGAAACAAAAGAAAAATTCGGGGTAGGTATTAAAATCCATAGAGAAGAAATAAAAACTTTGAGGTTCGCCGATGACATTGTAATTCTGTCGGAGACAGCAAAGGACTTGGAAGAGCAGTTGAACGGAATGGACAGCGTCTTGAAAGGAGGATATAAGATGAACATCAACAAAAGCAAAACGAGGATAATGGAATGTAGTCAAATTAAATCGGGTGATGCTGAGGGAATTAGATTAGGAAATGAGACACTTAAAGTAGTAATGAAGTTTTGCTATTTAGGAAGTAAAATAACTGATGATGGTCGAAGTAGAGACGATATAAAATGTAGACTGGCAATGGCAAGGAAAGCGTTTCTGAAGAAGAGAAATTTGTTAACATAGAATATAGATTTATGTATCAGGAAGTCGTTTCTGAAAGTATTTGTTTGGGGTTTAGCCATGTATGGAAGTGAAACGTGGACGACAAATAGTTTAGACAAGGAGAGAGTAGAAGCTTTCGAAATGAGGTGCTACAGAAGAATGCTGAACATTAGATGGGTAGATTACGTAACTAATGAGGAGGTATTGAATAGAGTTGGCGAGGAATTTGTGGCACAACTTGACTAGAAGAAGAGATCGGATGGTAGGACATATTCTGAGACATCAAGGGATGACCACTTAGTATTGGAGGGCAGCGTGGAGGGTAAAAATCGTCGAGGGAGACAAAGAGATGAGTACACTAAGCATATTCAGAACGATGTAAGCTGCAATAGGTACAGAGAGATGAAGAAACTTGCACAGGATTGAGTAGCATGGAGAGCTGCATCAAACCAGTCTCAGGACTGAAGACCACAACAACAACAACATGAATCGAATGGTCGAAGGTTCCTATGACTCGGCAATTCCGAATTTCGAACGAAAAGTAAAAATATATAATTGAAAGCTTGCAATTAAATACAATCTGAAGGTTCTATTTTAACGTCTGTAAATGATGAGCACTAAAGCACAAGTACTTTTAAAAATGCCATTTATTACTGCAAAACACTTATTGGTGTCGATGGTCCAGAAATTAAACAAAATATAAGTTGAATCACAGGGAAACAATAGACTCCTACTTCACGTAATTAGTTACGAGCTACAACATAGGTCGCGAGATATTCACTTCTACACGCGTACTACGGCTTCACTGCAACAGCCACGGTAAACTTCCAAGTGCACCAGTCAGCACTACGAAACATTTCTATCTCCCGCAACCACGCGCAAAGTGCTCAACATTCTCCAAATACTTCCTGCGACCGACCGTCGCAGCTTCCCGTCCTGCACTTCCTCTGTCCTCCCAGAACCCCCGCCCCCCACTTCCATCCAGTCTCCCCAATAATGAGCGCTATGATTGGCTGGAGCACTCCCGCCGTTTCTTTGAGCCAACGCACACTCACAAACATATTGAAATATATACGAAATACTGGATTTACAGTTAAATCACTTGCAATTTAATAAATGTTGCTATGGCTGGACCATAAACACGCTCTAAAACACATTATTAAATCCATATACAAATAAAATAAACATATATCAAAGGAGTATAAACAAAAGCAGGCCAGAAGCCTAATGTCTGTGTGCTTTCTAAAACACAGTAAATATTTGACCAATTTCTTCATAAATAGTATTTGTCGGATATAAACAAAGACATAGATGAATCAGTATATTTATAAGCATGATGCTACCGTTTTTTCGTGTACTTGTGGAATACTTATGGCCTGATGCGATTAATAGTAATCGGGCACTTTGTCCTCTAATAATAACTATTCAAGTTACATGCCTGTAATTCATACCAATTTAGGTTTACACTAATAGCATTTTAAAGACACATATCTCTACAATATCGGACGAACCGTTTAGATTTTGGGTATTCGTTGCTGGGTGTTACTTGTATACTTTGCAGCCAGATACTAAACTTTAAACTAATAAAGATACTGAAAATCTGACTACACCATCAGAATCGTTGTGCAAAGAATGGTAACGTACATATTTGTTTTTAAGGTATCGTGATTCCTGTGGCTGTTATTACTTTCTACATGAGCTGTGAAATGTCAGCCATTATGGTTTCACAAAGTTCTTCATCTTTAAATGTCTGCCATTATGGTTTCACAAAGTCTGCCATCTTTGGCACTCTGTGGCATACAAATTTTCTTCATCGACAGAAAGCCCATTTCGCGTCACAGCATCAGCATGGAATTCCCAGCCGTGCGGTCAGCCTGGACCACGTGCTGGGGCTACCCCTCCTGCTCCAGCCAATGTCCTGCACCACGCAGCTGCTGACGAGCTGCCTGACCGGCCACCGCGCTGCTACGCCACCTCCGAAGTTAGAATATTTTCAGGGCGCCACAACTTGCACGCTATCTCACACGGAGAAGACCTAAAAATTATGAATCTTCAATACTAACTTTTCATAAGAGCCATTGTATGAGATGGGAATGTGTAGACTATAGTTAACAGAAAAAATTCCAGTCTTTAATAAAAGCTTTGCAAAGACGTAATAGCTTTTCAGTTCACCATTCTTGTGTGGGTCATTTATTGCAAAACTTATTTATTTGTTTATCGTATGGTGAGAGGAGAAAATACTAGCGAGCTATTTACGACAAATATACAGGGTGTTACAAAAAGGTACGGCCAAACGTTCAGGAAACATTCCTCACATACAAAGAAAGAAAATATGTTATGTGGACATGTGTCCGAAAACCCTTACTTTCCATGTTAGAGCTCATTTTATTACTTCTCTTCAAATCACATTAATCATGGAATGGAAACACACAGCAACAGAACGTACCAGCGTGACTTCGAACACTTTGTTACAGGAAATGTTCAAGATGTCGTCCGTTAGCGAGGATACATGCATCCACCCTCCGTCGCATGGAATCCCTGATGCGCTGATGCAGCCCTGGAGAATGGCGTATTGTATCACAGCCGTCCACAATACGAGCACGAAGAGTCTCTATATTTGGTACCGTGGTTGCGTAGACAAGAGTTTTCAAATGCCCCCATAAATGAAAGTCAAGAGGGTTGGGGTGAGGAGAGCGTGGAGGCCACGGAATTGGTCCGCCTCTACCAATCCATCGGTCACCGAATCTGTTGTTGAGAAGCGTACGAACACTTCGACTGAAATGTGCAGGAGCTCCATCGTACATGAACCTCATGTTGTGTCGTACTTGTAAAGGCACGTGTTATAGCAGCACAGGTAGATTATTCCGTATGAAATCATGATAACGTGCTCCATTGAGCGTAGGTGGAAGAACATGGGGCCCAATCAAGACATCAACAACAATGCTTGCCCAAACGTTCACAGAAAATCTGTGTTGATGACGTGATTGCACAACTGCTTGCGGATTCTCGTCAGCCCACATGTTTTGATTGTGAAAATTTACAATTTGATTACGTTGGAATGAAGCCTCATCCGTAAAGAGAACATTTGCACTGAAATGAGAATTGACGCATTGTTGAATGAACCATTCGCAGAAGTGTACCCGTGGAGGCCAATGAGCTGCTGATAGTGCCTGCACACGCTGTACATGGTACCGAAAGAACTGGTTCTCACCAAGAGCAGCGGCATTTGCGCAGAGATGTCAGGGCTAACAGGCAAGCAGTCCTGCGTGAAATGACCGCAGAAAGCAATACGTGACGCACGACGAACGTGTCTGTTGGAAGAGTGCAGCGAAATTTGGCGTTAATGGGCTATGGCAATAGACGACCGATGTGAGTGCCGATGCTGACAGTACGGAACCGCATACAGTGCCTATCTTAGGCTCGTGACCGTAGTGACTGGGTCCTAGACGATTGGGAAACCGTCACCTGGAGACATGAGTCCCGATTTCAGTTGGTAAGAGCTGATGGTACATTTGGAGTGTGATGGAGACCCCATGCGGCCATGGACCCAGGTCGTCAAGAAGGCACTGTGCGAGTGGGTGGTAGCTCTATTATCACAGTTTTAATCTGTCAGGAAGTTTTATATCGGCCCAATCTGCTCTACAGAGTGAAAATCTCATTGTGGAAACACCCCTGAGGCTGTGATTAAGCTATTTATCCGTAATATCGTTTCTTCCAGGAGTGCTAGTTCGACAAGTTTCGCAGGAGAGTTACTGTGAAGTTTATGAGGTAGGAGATAAGGTAATGGCCGAAGCAGAGCTGTGAGGACGGGGCGTTAGTCGGGCGTGGGTCGCTTAATTGGTCAGAGCACTCGCCTGCGAAAGGCAAAGGTCTCGTGTTCTAGTCACGGCCCGCTGCACAGTTTTAAACTGTCAAGAAGTTTTATATCAGAGTACACTCCTGTGCAAAGTGAAACTATTTAAGTCCGAAATTGTAAAATTTTAGTCTACTATAATTAGTCATTTATTTTCTGTATGATTAGGAGAAAAATATGTTTTACAATTATAGTTGTCGAATTTGTATTTTTGTGTATTTGTGTATTTTGTGTACCCTCTGCCCGACCGATATTCTCCAGTGTGCTCTTACGTTTAAAAATTCTGAGATACTACACCTATCTCTACACTACATGGATACTCCACAAATCACACTTTAGTGCCTGGCGGAGGGTTCATCGAAAGACCTTCACCATAATTCTCTGTCATTTCAGTCTCGAACAGCACACGGAAAGAACGAACACCTATATCTTTCTGTGTGAGATCTGATTTCCCTTATCTTACTATGATGATCGTTTCTATCTACGTGGGTAGACGTGGACAGCTATTTGCACTCGGGGGAGAGATGGTGATTAAAATTCCGTTAGGAGATTCCACTGCAACGAAAAATGCCATTATTTTAATGGTGTCCTCCCCATGTCAGTGATACCCTCTACCCTCTTTTGGGATAATATAAAACGTGCTGCTCTTCTTTTCAACTTACTCGATGTACTCCTTTAATTTATCTGGTGAGAATCTCACAGATCGCAACAGTAATCCAGAAGAGGACAGACAAACGTAGAGTAAGTGGGCTGTTTAGGTTTTTATATTGGTAACGCAACGTAGCGCTCTGTATGAAAATCACTGGCTGTGCTGTGTGCAGTCTGTGGCTAGTTTGCATTGTTGTCTGCCATTGTAGTGTTGGGCAATCGGTTGTTAACACCGCGTAGCGTTGCGCAGTTGGTTGGTGATGGTTAGTGTTTAACGTCCCGTCGACAACGAGGTCATTAGAGACGGAGCGCAAGCTCGGATTAGGGAAAAATTGGGAAGGAAGTCGGCCGTGCCCTTTCAAAGGACCATCCCGGCATTTGCCTGAAACGATTTAGGGAAATCACGGAAAACCTAAATCAGGATGGCCGGAGACGGGATTGAACCGTCGTCCTCCCGAATGCGAGTCCAGTGTGCTAACCACTGCGCCACCTCGCTCGGTGCGCAATTGGAGGTGAGCAGCCAGCAGTGGTGCATGTGGGGAGATAAATGGCGGAGTTTTGAAATTTGTAAGACTGGATGTCATGAACTGCTATATATACGGTATTATCACTTCTGAACACTATTAAAGTAAATGCATTGTTTGTTCTCTATCAAAATCTTTCATCTGCTAACTATGCCTATCAGTAGTTAGTGCCTTCAGTAGTTTGAATCTTTCATTTAGCTGGCAGTAGTGGTGCTCGCTGTATTGCAGTAGTTCGAGTAACGACGATTTTTTTTTGTGAGGTAAGTGATTTGTGAAACGTATAGGTTAATGTTAGTCAGGGCCATTCTTTTATAGGGATTTTTTAAAGTCAACTTGCCTTGCGCTAAAATTATTGTGTGTCAGTTTAAGCACAATCATGTATAATTGTTCAAAGGGGACTTTTCAGTAGTTCCAATTTAAGTTGTTTATGATTGTAATTCTTAGATGTTGAAGTGAAATTACGGCCTTTAGTTTTGACTGAGTTATATTGTAACCGAAGTTTCACGGATTCCTTTTAGCACTCATGCGGATGACCTCACACTTGTCATTATTTACGGCCAACTGCCAAACTTGACGCCATACAGATATCTTTTCTAAATCTGTTCTGCAATTTGTTTTGATCGTCTGATGACTTTACTAGATGATAGGCTACAGCATCATCAGGAAGCAACCAAAGACATCTGTTGAGATGGTGTCCTAAATCCTTTATATAGATAAGGTACAACAGAGGGGCTGTAGCACTACCTTGGTAAACGCCAGAAATCACCTCTCTTTTAATCGATGACATTCCGTCAGTTGCTACGAATTGTGACCTCTCCGACAAGAAATCACGAGTCCATTCACATAACTGAGACGATAAGAATGCAATATCTGTGCAAGCCGCTTGTGTGGCACAGTGGCAAAAGCCTTCTGGAAATTTAGATTCCATGCCTAACAGTGCACCATTTCCTTCTCAGGTGTTAAAGATCCCCCATATGATGTACATGATTACCGTTACTCCTACAAGTCTCACTTCCAAGGCTTTCTTTAATGTATGCTCTAGATTTGAAGAAGGGACATGGGACTGAACGTATCGATACTTTCTCGTAGAGAATGTCTTGTCATGAGAATATCGAATGGGTTAGTTTGTTTCTTACATTTCTGTTACTGAGAACAAAGAATGCAACAAGAAAATTTGACATTGGGTACGATTGGGAAATTAGACTCAATTACAAGCGGTTAGCTCTCTGTTTTTCATGGGTTAGATCAAACTGTTAGGCCTGCCGCATCATACAGTGTAATACAGAGCTGTCCAAGATCCGTACATTGCTTTGAATACAGCAGTTATCTAAGAGGCCTAGTCCTACTGATTTTACTATGTCCTTTTGCCCTTAGAAACGGCTGGTATGAGTGGTTATAGGGACAGCTACTGTTTAACCTTGCTTCGGAACAAGGAAGAACCTCTACGCTTTTCCTTACAGTAACCATTTTACAACGAACAAAGAAGTGATAAATGATGGAAAATATCCTAGGAGCGATCTAAGACTCAATTCTGACACTGCATCACACAGCAGATTATCTACAAGACAAGCATATCTGTCTCTTTTCAGCTTCAAGTTTCGACTGACCGCAGTATCAAAAATCAATTTACTGTATTTTCCTTTTCAGTTTTTCTGTGGTCTTGATGATGCCGGCGTATCAGGTTACATTATGCTGATACAGAAATGGGTGGAATTATGTCAATCCAGCCCTATGCGACAAAATGAGGAGCTGTTTCATAAAATAGGCAACTTTCATAAAATGAAAATGCTTGTGCAATGTTGAAAGTCATAGAGTTCATCTCTATTAAGTACAACCGTTTTAGTAGAATACAAACATTTTAGTCAAAACTGTATCTGTTTTAGGATTACAGTCTCGCTAAATATTTTAAATGATATCAAAACAACGAAAACAATCGGTTTTCGACATTATAATGTAATCGGATAGATAGAGAATTATCACCAAGCACATAAAAGAAGGTTATAATTTGCAAGCTTTCGGAGCCATTGGCTCCATTTTGGGGCATAAGAGTTGGAGGGTTTGAAAGAGGGGTGAAGAAAATGCATTGGAGAGGTTTAGGAAATGTGGTAGATTTCGCAAAAGTTAGTCAGAGCTGCGCGCCGATGGAGAACTGCCGGACGGAACGAGAAGGATAGGCTGATTGTTGGGGACTGCACCAGACAGGATTTGAAAGACTGCGTGTCATAAGAGACTTGCCGGACGCGATGAGAAGGATAGACATTGTTGGAGACTGCACCAAATGAGACTGGAAAACCTGAGAGCTTAAAGATGGAGGAGAGATTAATATGCAAGACAGAGATTACTCCTAAAACATAGTGAAGTTAGACATTCTACTGATAAAAAGCAATGTGTGTAACATCATATCCATGTTGTTGTTGTTGTTGTTGTCTTCAGTCCTGAGACTGGTTTGATGCAGCTCTCCATGCCACTCTATCCTGTGCAAATCTTCTTCATCTCTCAGTACCTACTGCAATCTACATCCTTCTGAATCTGCTTAGTGTACTCATCTCTTTGTCTCCCTCTACGATTTTTACCCTCCACGCTACCGTCCAATGCTAAATTTGTGATCCATTGATGCCTCAAAACATGTCCTACCAACCGATCCCTTCTTCTAGTCAAGTTGTGCCACAAACTTCTCTTCTCCCCAATACTATTCAATACCTCCTCATTAGTTACGTGATCTATCCACCTTATCTTCATCATTCTTCTGTAGCACCACATTTCGAAAGCTTCCATTCTCTTCTTGTCCAAACTAGTTATCGTCCATGTTTCACTTCCATACATGGCTAAACTCCAAACAATTACTTTCAGAAATGTCTTCCTGATACATAAATCTATATTCGATGTTAACAAATTTCTCTTCTTCAGAAACGCTTTCCTTGCCATTGCCAGTCTACATTTTATATCCTCTCTACATCGACCATCATCAGTTATTTTACTTCCTAAATAGCAAAACTCCATTACTACTTTAAGTGTCTCATTTCCTAATCTAATTCCCTCAGCATCACCCGATTTAATTTGACTACATTCCATTATCCTCGTTTTGCTTTTGTTGATGTTCATCTTATATCCTCCTTTCATGACGCTGTCCATTCCGTTCAACTGCTCTTCCAAGTCCTTTGCCGTCTCTGACAGAATTACAATGTCATCGGCGAACCTCAAAGTTTTTATTTCTTCTCCATGGATTTTAATACCTAATGCAAACTTTTCTTTTGTTTCCTTTACTGCTTGCTCAATATACAGATTGAATAGCATCAGAGAGAGTCTACAACCCTGTCTCACTCCCTTCCCAACCAGTGCTTCCCTTTCATGTCCCTCGACTCTTGTAACGTCCATCTGGTTTCTGTACAAATTTTAAATAGCCTTTCGCTCCCTGTATTTTACTCTTGCCACCTTCAGAATTTAAAAGAGAGTATTCCAGTCAACATTGTCAAAAGCTTTCTCTAAGTCTACAAATGCTAGAAACGTAGGTTTGCCATTTCTTAATCTTTCTTCTTAGATAAGTCGTAAGGTCAGTATTGCCTCACGTGTTCCAACATTTCTACGGAATCCAAACTGATCCTACCCGAATGCGGAATCTACCAGTTTTTCCATTCGTCTGTAAAGAATTCGCGTTAGTATTTTGCAGCTGTGACTTATTAAACTGATTGTTTATATCCATGAAAAGTTTGTATTAAGAGTTATCAAAAGATACTCATGAGCTGAAAAACAACAATTGCCAACAGTAATAAATCATAAAATGAGTGAAACGGATGAGCCATATGGCTCATGTGAGGATATCGTTACCTATACCATTAGTATTTTCGATACGAGAATGTAACATAAAATAAGCATCTAAATACAGCATTTTTAACCATTTTTACCGGCCTGTAACAGATGGGACTATATCTCTTGTGACTAGATTCTCTGCTTTCCAATATGTTTGTAATGTGAGTAGTTTTTATATATTCTCACTTTTCGCATTTGTAATATGATAAACGTATGCTTTTTATTCGTGGAATTTCTAACTTTAATATAAGTGCCGATTGCAGCTTACCACTTGATAACGTCCAACGAAAGAATTTGCGGTCGTGGATATTGTATTAAATAATGAAGTCGATGGAAAACATGACTTCATCAAAATAATTTTAATGTCTAATGACTGCTAAAAAGAGAAATATCATTCGTTTTAAAATACTTCATTATTACTCTTTGGTATAAACTTTTAAGTTCTACTGTACTAATGTGGAACAGTATTTGTAATATCAGCTGTATAGTGTTATGAATTTTGTAATCAAGTGGTTACAACTAAATTATAATAGGTAAACATCAATAACCCATGGTTCAACGGAAACGGAGGGCTACATTTATCCAAAGGTGAGCAGACCGTTGCGTTTCTTTGTTAAGAGGGTTCAAACTGCGGCACTTTCTTAGTTATTCATTTCTCCAAGCAAGCAGCTTTGTTTGTTTATCTGTAAGTCAAAGCAGAGGTTTTGCTTGTGTCACGGCATATAATCAGAAAACGAACTCACTTTCAACGACCCACATGTCGCGTCTGTATTTTAAAAGCAAACAGTGTATTGTGATTCTCGTAGCGTACATTTTCTCTCTACGTCGAGCCCACAGGGGTATGAGTAATTCCCCTCGCTTGCTAGGCTGCCTTAACATTTACTCAGATAACGTTGTGTCTGTTGTTACAATAAATTCATACAAATGCGCAAACGACGTATTGAAAATCTCAGTGACACAACACATGAAAGGACCGGATCAGTGATAATTTACAGCTTTCTTCTCATATTTTTCGTATGTGTCCTGTATTTACAGTATTTGACTTTAGTTAGCGGCTGAAGTACAGATTTTTTACTGAATGATTTTAATACTAAGAAGTCCGGTCACGAGCCGGATTATCAGCGTCACAACACTTGTCGAGCATGGGATAAGTACCTTGAGATCGTGCTGAAGGATTCACTTGGATTTAGGGAGATAACGTAAAATCTGAAACATAATATATGGGCTGAGAAATGAAGACTGCTTCTCCAGATTATAACTTTTGTTTTCGTCTGTGTAACTTTCCACTGAGTAGAACTAGATAATTCCAGCAGTTGAAGTACTGCGTTGTCATCTGGTCACGCACCAAAACGGCTTTCTTAAAACTGCATATGTAATAGTTTCTTATAAGGAGCGATCAAGAATTTCCGTTTGAGGAGTTTCTGCAGAGTTCATGCAACTTAGCGCTAGTCCGATGTGGGTGTACACGCTGATAACTAGAACATTGTGACGACTGCCCACCGCAACGTTGGACGACGCTTGGTGGAGTTGCGGGCACGTGACACTGTGACAAACGATTGTAAGCGGAGCAAACACGGACGGCGGTCACCCTAGCGAAGATGTGCGCTGTGGATGAGAAATCAGTTGAGATAAGCGACTTCGACAAAGGGCAGATTATTATTACGCGGAGCCTTTAAACGAGTGTCTCGAAGCAGGTCGAATGTTCACGTGCTACTGTCGTAAGCATCTACGGAAAGTGGTAGGAAGAACAGTGATACTCCCGTAAGCGCTAAATTGTTGCACGCTCACGACTCTTCACAGAACGTGGGGTTCGGAGGCTTGTCTGCTCTGAAAGTTACGGTAGATGGTAGCATCACTGCCGAAAGAGCACAATGCTCTTGCATACGCAAGTGTTTCGGAGTTCATGAATCATTGTATATTGCTGAACACGGAGCTCCGTTTTCACACATTGACTCAGCGACATTTTCGGTTACGAATGAAATGGGCACGCGAACACAGGGATCATGACCGTCTATCAATGAAAAAGTGTCAGCTTCTTGGGTGAATCACAGTTTTGCTACACTAGATCGATGGTCGTCTCCACAATCGCCTTTATCGAGGGGAACGGGGGCTCGGAACGTGCAGCGCGCCACGGACGCAGGCTGGTGGGAGCAGTATTATGTTATGGGAGACATTCTTCTGCTCTTGCATGATATACGTGGTAGTAATAGGAGATACACTGACAACTGTGAACCACCTGCATGCCTTCACGCTAAATATCTTCCCTGGCGGCGATGTCCTCTCAATAGCATAGATTGTCCATGTTTGGGAGCCAGAACTGTGCTACAGTTGTTAGAGGAGGGTGTACTGAACTCACGTTGATGCCTCGGTGACCAGATTATCCTGATCTAAATCCTATGTAACACATATGGGTTACTATCTTGTGCCATCACCGTCTACGGAAATCAGCGGACTGTCATTTACGAGAGTTACAAGCCCCGTGCGTTGACATCTGATACCACATATATCCAAAAACGTACGAACAAGCTGTCGGGTCCCTGACATGCAGAATCGGCGATGTATTTCGTTTCAAAGACGGACTGAGCAGGTGGTCATAGTGTTCCGGCTCATCAGTGTAGGCACCGACATGTAGGCTAGGGACTACTGCGGCATTCATGTCTTTCCGACGTGTCTGCGGTAAATGAGGAAACGTGAACTACGACGATGCTATTACCAAAGGGCGTCCAAACAGGACCAACATGCTGTTGTTTTCTTGGTTGCTGAAGGTCAATCATGAGCAGACATCCGTCGGAGAACGAGGAATGTGTATGACGCAGCATGTTTTTCGAAAATCAAGTAATGTTGTTGCTTAATTGTAACGTACGGTCCCATACCACGCATGTAGCAACGTAGAAGTCACACCACCACGAGTGGGAAACACTTGCGTAACCTCCATATAGCCCTAAATTGTCCCCTCGTGATTCAAAAAAATGGTTCAAATGGCTCTGAGCACTATGGGACTTAACTGCTGAGGTCGTCAGTCCCCTAGAACTCAGAACTACTTAAACCTGACTAACCTAAAGACATCAGAGACATCCATGCCCGAGGCAGGATTCGAACCTGCGACCGTATCAGTCGCGCGGTTCCGGACTGAAGCGCCTAGAACCGCTCGGCCACCGCGGCCGGCCCCCTCGTGATTACCAGCCTGTCGGTCCCTCAACAAAAGCCTAGAATTGTTGACGATTCCTGTACTACGAGGATGTGCACCAGTCAGTTACGGACTTCTTCAAGCATCGGAACTCGCTGTTTTAACAAACAGGTATATTCAACCTGGTGCCTCGGTGGGATGACTGCTTCATTACTCATGGCGATTTTGCCTCATTGGCATACCGATTCTGGACCGTACAGCCTTTCAAGGGAAACTTTTTGTCCGCCCCTTATACATTCCATCGTATCTCATATAATCAGAACCGATACGTGGCGTACTTCGGAAGATCGCATCACTGCTTCACTGCTTTGCCATGCGGACGTTATTGGGTTTGTAAGAAAGAAAACTGACCATTCTAAAGAAAAATTTACAAATATGGCTATGTACAGGGATAACATGTGCAGCGCAATATTTTAATGTTCTGCTAGTCTCTCCATCATAACCAGGGTAGTCCATAGTCTTCAGTGGTTTAATTACTTACTCAATCTCCCTCTGGTCTGTATCAGAGGAGAATTTCAGACATCAATCTCGGAACGGTATTTGCCAAAATAGTTATATGATTTCCTGCAGAAACTAAAGTTTTATTTATTTCTCCAGCAACGCTCAGAAGTTGATTGTTAAATACTGTACATGTATCTGATTTATCAGTAACAGAAATATATTTACTGTGAACTGACTTTGTATCGTTGACCTTGTGCTGCTGACCAGACACTTCCTTCACAATTGATCATATGGTTTTAATTTGTATCAGGTGAATTAGCTATTCTATTTGCATACCAGATACTCTTTGCCGTCCTAATAACATTTTAAAGCACCTTACAATTCTGTTTGTAATGGGCTACTGTAGGTTGATTGTGGCCACTTCTAACATTTTGATCTACTAGATATCCTTATCCCACTAGTCAGCCAACCGGGCTGTCCATTACTGCTAGTACCCCCGTTTAGAACGCTCTAATGGAAAGCAGCTCTCAAAAAGCATGAGAAATCTGTTAAGGAAAGCACTGTATTTATCATCTATTTTATCGGCACTATAAACATCCTGCCTCTCTTGTTCCTTGAGAAGGTTGCCGTTGGATTAAGTTTCCTACATAGTTTGTAATTAAATATGACATTGGATTCAGTACAAAGGCATTTTAGTGTTAAAATACCATTGACGCTTTTACTAACATAATGTCCATCAGGTAATGAAGAATAAATAAAAATATAGTCTATGGCTATGCTATTGTTCCCCTGCACCCTAGTAGGAGAAAAGACAGTCTGCATCAGCTCATTTGAATTTAGGAGATCTACCATCATCCTTTTTCTTGCACCATCATATACAAAATTAATACTGAAGTCACCACATATAACTAGTTTCTAGTACTTCATACAAAGTGAATCAAGAACTCTCTCGACCTTGAGCAGAAATGCTCTGAAGTCGGAGTTAAAGGACCTATAAACAACAACAATTAGAAGTTTAGTTTCACTAAATTCAACTGCCTCTGCAAAACATTCAAATATCTGTTCAGTGCAGTGTCGTGATACATCTATGGACTCAAATGGAATACTGCTTTTTACGTACATAGCCACTACCCCCCCCCCCCTTCCCCCTCCACCCCGCAAGGAACCCCCTGAGAAACAGCCAGCTAATCTGATCTGTATCCTGGTAGAAGCCTCTGAATTTTCTATTTAAGTGGTGTTCTGATATACTAATAATTTCGGAGTCAACATCTAAAAGCAGTTCACTAACTTTATCTCTAATACCTCTTATATTTTGATGAAATATGCTAATTCCTTACCGAGCGAGGTGGTGCAGTGGTTAGACACTGGACTCCCAATCGGGAGGATGACGGTTGAATCACGCGTCCGGCCATCCTGATTTAGGTTTTCCGTGATTTCCCTAAATCGCTCCAGCCGAATGCCGGGATGGTTCCTTTGAAAGGGCATGATCGACTTCCTTCCCAATCCTTCCCTAATCTGATAAGACCGATGACCACGCTGTCTGGTCTCCATCCCCAAAACAACCCAACGTTAATTTCTTCTCTACTTGGAAACATTACATACTTGGAAGGTGAGCCCTTAGTTAGAGGGACTTCCTTTAAGCAGGTATACCTATCAAAAATGGTTCAAATGGCTCTGAGCACTATTGGACTCAATATCTATGGTCGTCAGTCCCCTAGAACTTAGAACTAGTTAAACCTAACTAACCTAAGGACAGCACACAACACCCAGTCATGACGAGGCAGAGAAAATTCCTGACCCCGCCGGGAATGGAACCCGGGAAAACGGGGTATACCTATCAGCTGACTTCAATTTAATAAAGGTGCACCTGTACCACCAACTACTGCAGGACCTATTACAAACGATATCCCAGACAGCATATGAAATCGGGGCAAACATTTGGAATAAACCCATATTGAATCGAAAGCAGCGATAGAAATGGACGTGCTAGCCACAATGTAAGCTAAGACGAGGCCAAGTACTAAGTCCACAAAATGCGCGACCATGTGTTACCGAAAGTGTAAGTCCCGTGAACCCTTACAATAATTTAAATTATAAACAAGCATTGACCAACACATTAAGGAAGGGCGTAAGGGAATACGAAGAAAGAATATGGGAAGCAAGGACGTCCGTGTGGGCCAGAACACGTTTGGCATATTAAGCTTCCCAAAAATCAAATAATCGAAATTTTGCGATCATAATAAGGCCCCACTGTGGATTTCATTTTCAGTAACAACGCAAATACGAGGGCCATTCAGTGAATATCCTAATGTCGATTGAAAATATGCAGAATTTGGTACATCCTGGGACATTCACGCCTCAGCGCCTATTGTTTGATGATGTTCCGATAGGTGGCTGAGCTATGCACTGAACACTCAGAACACTCAGAACACTATGAACACTAATCTACTATCGATCTAAATCCGTGCCGGAGGTAGCACCCTAACCTAGCGAGGAATGACTGCTAGTAAGAGTTCTGCTTCCCAGGCAGCAAAATAACGAATGACGGAAGAAGCAAGGAGGAAATCAAAAGCACACTAGCATTGGCAAAAAAGGCATTCGTGGAAAAGAGACGTCTACTAGTATCATACATAGTCCTTAATAAGAGGAAGAAATTACTGAGGATGTACACCTGGAGTACAGCATTGTGTAGTAGGGAAACGTGGACTATCGGAACGTGGCCTATGAGAATCGAAGCATTTGGGATGTGGTGCTACGGGCGGAAATCGTAAACTAGGTGGATTGATAAGGCAAGGAATGAGGAGGTTCTGCACAGAATCGGTGATGAAAGGAATGTGTGGAAAAAAAGGAGAACGGATAGGATGATAGGATATTTATTAAGACATGCTACTAGAGGGAGATGTAAAAGGCAAAAACTGCAGGGGAAGGCAAAGATAGGACAGGATATTTGTTAAGACATGCTGCAAGAGGGAGCTGTAGAAGGCAAAAACTGTAGGGGAAGGCAGAGATTGGAATACATTCAGCAAATAATTGAGTACATAGGTTGTAAGTGCTACTCTGAGATGAAGAGGTTGGCATAGGAGAGGAATTTGTGGCGGGGAGCATCAAACCAGTCACCAGACTGATGACAAAACAAAGTAAATAAAATAAAGTAAAAGACACAATTACTGTGAAAATACACTCCTGGAAATGGAAAAAAGAACACATTGACACCGGTGTGTCACACCCACCATACTTGCTCCGGACACTGCGAGAGGGCTGTACAAGCAATGATCACACGCACGGCACAGCGGACACACCAGGAACCGCGGTGTTGGCCGTCGAATCGCGCTAGCTGCGCAGCATCTGTGCACCGCCGCCGTCAGTGTCAGCCAGTTTGCCGTGCCATACGGAGCTCCATCGCAGTCTTTAACACTGGTAGCATGCCGCGACAGCGTGGACGTGAACCGCATGCGCAGTTGCCGGACTTTGAGCGAGGGCGTATAGTGGGCATGCGGGAGGCCGGGTGGACGTACCGCCGAATTGCTCAACACGTGGGGCGTGAGGTCTCCACAGTACATCGATGTTGTCGCCAGTGGTCGGCGGAAGGTGCACGTGCCCGTCGACCTGGGACCGGACCGCAGCGACGTACGGATGCACGCCAAGACCGTAGGATCCTACGCAGTGCCGTAGGGGACCGCACCGCCACTTCCCAGAAAATTAGGGACACTGTTGCTCCTGGGGTATCGGAGAGGACCATTCGCAACCGTCTCCATGATGCTGGGCTACGGTCCCGCACACCGTTAGGCCGTCTTCCGCTCACGCCCCAACATCGTGCAGCCCGCCTCCAGTGGTGTCGCGACAGGCGTGAATGGAGGGACGAATGGAGACGTGTCGTCTTCAGTGACGAGAGTCGCTTCTGCCTTGGTGCCAATGATGGTCGTATGCGTGTTTGGCGCCGTGCAGGTGAGCGCCACAATCAGGACTGCATACGACCGAGGCACACAGGGCCAACACCCGGCATCATGGTGTGGGGAGCGATCTCCTACACTGGCCGTACACCTCTGGTGATCGTCGAGGGGACACTGAATAGTGCACGGTACATCCAAACCGTCATCGAACCCATCGTTCTACCATTCCTAGACCGGCAAGGGAACTTGCTGTTCCAACAGGACAATGCAAGTCCGCATGTATCCCGTGCCACCCAACGTGCTCTATAAGGTGTAAGTCAACTACCCTGGCCAGCAAGATCTCCGGATCTGTCCCCCATTGAGCATGTTTGGGACTGGATGAAGCGTCGTCTCACGCGGTCTGCACGTCCAGCACGAACGCTGGTCCAACTGAGGCGCCAGGTGGAAATGGCATTCCAAGCCGTTCCACAGGACTACATCCAGCATCTCTACGATCGTCTCCATGGGAGAATAGCAGTCTGCATTGCTGTGAAAGGTGGATATACACTGTACTAGTGCCGACATTGTGCATGCTCTGTTGCCTGTGTCTATGTGCCTGTGGTTCTGTCAGTGTGATCATGTGATGTATCTGACCCCAGGAATGTGTCAATAAAGTTTCCCCTTCCTGGGACAATGAATTCACGGTGTTCTTATTTCAATTTCCAGGAGTGTAGTATCCGAGAGCAAGCTGTCTGTGTGTAGAATGGGGAAGACGTGTGATCTATCTGAGTTTGGTCGAGAGTAGATTCTGATAGCTCACAGGCTCGGCAAGAGCATTTCGGAAATTGTACGACTTGTGGCGTGTTCGAGGAGTGCTCTAGTGTCTCCAACATGTTGCGGAACCAAGCTGAAACCACGTCCAGACATGGTGGGGTAGGGCGACCACTCCACATTACAGGTGTCACGCGTCATAGGCTGGGCAGATTGGCTACACAGCACAGGCTGCGATATGGGCCGGTACTACCATCAGACATTAATGCTGGGCAGACTACAAGTGTGTCTGACCACACAGTGCAGCTGACATTCCTAACGATGGCCCTCTGCAGCCGAAGACCCACGCATGTGCCAACGTTAACACTACAACGACGGCAGCTGCGATTAAAATGGGCACCTGAATTCGGCATTGAACATTGTCGCAGTTTCAGAACTTTGAATGGTCTGATGAATCCCGATACCTTCTTCACCATGCCGATGGGGAGGCGTGAATCCGTCGCCTTCCAAAGAAGCAGCTCCATGATTGCTGTGCTGTGGGACGGAGACAAACTGGCGGCGGCGCCATTATACTCTGGGGAACATTCACGTGGGCATCCATGACGACCAAGGAGTATCGAACATTGCCTGCAGATCTCGTACCCCATTCATGACGGTCATGTTTCCCGACAGAAGTGGAATTTTTCAACACGATAATGCGCCGTGTCAGAAGGCTAGGAGTGTGGTGGAGTGATTCAATGAACGCAGCGTCGAGTTCAAGTGCTGACTCCCCAGCTCGACAAATGTGAACCCGATCAAACAAGGACAGAAGAGAATCGAAGCATTTGAGATGTTATGCGACAGACGAATGTTAAAAATTGGGTGGACTAATAAAGTAAGGAATGAGGAAGTTCTGCGCAGAGTAGGTGAGGAAAGGAATGTGCGTAAAACACTGGCAAGGAGAAGGGGCAGGATGGTAGGACACATCTGGGCTGTGACTGAATGTGGCGTCAGAGGTAATCGGTCTCCAGCCCGGAATTCCCGGGAATTTAGTGACCTAAGTGGGCAGATGTGGTGCCAACTCCCTCCAGGTACGTACCAAGTCCTCATTGGTTTCATGCCACGACGTGTTCTGGCTGTTATCCGTACCAAAGGCGAACATACCGGTTATTAGGTAGTTGACCATAATGTTCTGGCTGATCAGTGCAGGTAGCTTTCAAAATAGCGTCTATAAGGTAGGTGGGGGGAGAGCCGTGGTCTAGGTGTAGCGTCTTTGATTCATAATCAAAACGTCTTCGGTCTCGGGTTCTATCGCCACCCTGCCTAAATTTTGATAAAGAATCAGCATTGGCGGCCGAAGACTTCCGGCATAAGAAGTCAGCCTCATTCTGCCAACGGCCTTGTCAAAGATGGCGGAGGAGCGGATAGAGGTTCAGGGCACTCTCTCGTCCTAGGGTTGGGAAATTGCCCCTAAAGGCGGAAGAATCAGCAATGATCAACGACATGAGGATGCAGAAGGCAATGGAAACCACTGCATTAAAGACACGTAACGTGTATCCACAGCACATGTGGCCTGTAGTTGAAGAAGTGTCATGATGATCTCTCTATTGGCAAAAGATTCCGGAATAGTCCCCCATTCAGATCTCCGTGAGGGGACTGCCAAGGGGGAGGTTACTATGAGAAAAGATTGAATAATCAACGAAAGGATACTGTTCTACGAGTCGGAGCGTGGAATGTCAGAAGCTTGAACGTGGTAGGGAAACTAGAAAATCTGAAAAGGGAAATGCAAAGGCACAATCTAGATATAGTAGGGGTCAGTGAAGTGAAGTGGAAGGAAGACAAGGATTTCTGGTCAGATGAGTATCGGGTAATATCAACAGCAGCAGAAAATGGTGTAACAGGTGTAGGGTTCGTTATGAATAGGAAGGTAGGGCAGAGGGTGTGTTACTGTGAACAGTTCAGTGACCAGGTTATTCTAATCAGAATCGACAGCAGACCAACACCGATAACAATAGTTCAGGTATACATGCCGACGTCGCAAGCTAAAGATGAACAGATAGAGAAAGTGTATGATGATATTGAAAGGGTAATGCAGTATGTAAAGGTGAACGAAAATCTATTAGTCATGGGCGACTGGAATGCAGTTGTAAGGGAAGGAGTAGAAGAAAAGGTTACAGGAGAATATGGGCTTGGGACAAGTAATGAAGAGGAGAAAGACTAATTGAGTTCTGTAACAAGTTTCAGCTAGTAATAGCGAATACCATGTTCAAGAATCACAAGAGTAGGAGGTATACTTGGAAAAGGCCGGGAGATACCGGAAGATTTCAATTAGATTAAATCATGGTCAGACAGAGATTCCGAAATCAGATAGTGGAATGTAAGGCGTACCCAGGAGCAGATGTAGACTCAGATCACAATATAGTAGTGATGAAGAGTAGGCTGAAGTTCAAGACATTAGTCACGAAGAATCAATACGCAAAGAAGTGGGATACGGAAGTTCTAAGGAATGACGAAATACGTTTGAAGTTCTCTAACGCTATAGATACGGCAATAAGAAATAGCGCAGTAGGCAGCACAGTTGAAGAGGAATGGACATCTCTACGAAGGGCCATCACAGAAGTTGGGAAGGAAATCATAGGTACAAAGAAGGTAGCTGCAAAGAAACCATGGGGAACAGAAGAAATACTTCAGTTGATTGATGAAAGGAGGAAGTACAAACATGTTCCGGGAAAATCAGGAATACAGAAATACTATTCGCTGAGGAATGAAATAAATAGGAAGTGCAGGGAAGCTAAGACGAAATGGCTGCAGGAAAAATGTGAAGACATCGAAAAAGGTATGATTGTCGGAAAGACAGACTCAGCATACAGGAAAGTCAAAACAACCTTTGGTGACATTAAAAGCAACGGTGGTAACATTAAGAGTGCAACGGGAATTCCACTGTTAAATGCAGAGCACAGAGCAGATAGGTGGAAAGAATACATTGAAAGCCTCTATAAGGGTGAAAATTTGTCCGATGTGACAGAAGAAGAAACAGGAGTCGATTTAGAAGAGATAGGGGATCCAGTATTAGAATCGGAATTTAAAAGATCTTCGGGGGACTTACGGTTAAATAAGGCAGAAGGGATAGATAACATTCCATCATAATTTCTAAAATCATTAGGGGAAGTGGCAAGAAAACGACTATTCACGTTGGTGTGTAGAATATATGAGTCTGGCGACGTACCATCCACACAATTCCGAAGACGGCAAGAGCTGACAAGTGCGAGAATTATCGCACAATCAGCTTAACAGCTCATGCATCGAAGCTGCTTACAAGAATAATATACAGAAGAATGGAAAAGAAAATTGAGAATGCGCTAGTTGACGATCAGTTTTGCTTTAGGAAAAGTAAAGGCACGAGAGAGGCAATTCTGAGGTTACGGCTAATAATGGAAGCAAGGCTAGAGAAAAATCAACACGTTCATAGGATTTGTCGACCTGGAAAAAGCGTTTGACAATATAAAATGGTGCAAGCTGTTCGAGATTCTGAAAAAAGTTGGGGTAAGCTATAGGGAGAGACGGGTCATATACAATATGTACAACAACCAATAGGGAATAATTCGAGTGGACGATCAAGAACGAAGTGGTAATATTAAGAAGGGAGTAAGACAAGGCTGCAGCCTTTCGCTCCCCTACTCTTCAATCTGTACATCGAGGAAGCAATGATGGAAATAAAAGAAAGGTTTAGAAGTGGAATTGAAATACAAGGTGAAAGGATATCAATGATACGATTCGCTGATGGCATTGCTATCCTGAGTGAAAGTGAAGAAGAATTAAATGATCTGCTGAACGGAATGAAGAGTCTAATGAGTACACAGTATGGTTTGAGAGTAAATCGGAGAAAGACGAAGGTAATGAGAAGTAGTAGAAATGAGAACAGCGAGAAACTTAACATCAGGATTGATGGTCACGAAGTCAATGAAGTTAAGGAATTCTGCTACCTAGGCAGTAAAATAACCAATGGTGGACGGAGCAAGGAGGACATCAAAAGCAGACTCGATATGGCAAAAAAGGCATTTCCGGCCAATAGAAGTTTACTAATACCAATTACCGGCCTTAATTTGAGGAAAAAATTTCTGAGGATGTACGTCTGGAGTACAGCATTGTATGGTAGTGAAACATGGACTGTTGAAAAACCAGAACAGAAGAGAATCGAAGCAATTAAGATGTGGTGCTATAGACGAATGTTGAAAATTAGGTGGACTGATAAGGTAAGGAATGAGGAGGTTCTACGCAGAATCGGAGAGGAAAGGAATATGTGGGAAACACTGATAAGGAGAAGGGACAGGATGATAGGACATCTGCTAAGAAATGAGGGAATGACTTCCATGGTACTAGAGGGAGCTGTAGAGGGCAAAAACTGTAGAGGAAGATAGAGATTGGAATACGTCAAGCAAATAATTGAGGACGTAGGCTGCAAGTGCTACTCTGAGATGAAGAGGTTAGCACAGGAAAGGAATTCGTGGCTGGCCGCATCAAACCAGTCAGTAGACTAATGACCTAAAGAAAAAAGGTAGGTATGTTCCAAGCAGAAAGCTGTGACTTTGTTCTTTCTGCTGAAAACCAAAGCATCGCAGATATTTATAAGCTCTAGAAGAATGTACATGTTGATCTGGTAGTGAACAGAAGCACGGTGTGCCTTTCGGAGAGGCGTCTGTCACCATCGCAACAAGGTTGCACGAACCTGACCGATCACCCGGGTGCCGGTGGCCGCACGCAGCCGTGACTCCTGCATTGTGGAACTTGCGGACACTTGCATTCGACATGATCGACGGATACAGTCAATCACCTCACAGTACAACCGTACGTCTCTACTGGTAGTTGTGACACACTCGTCCACCTGTACGTGTACTCGAACGTGTGTGCGCACTGGTTTCCTAATAGAAGACCATTAATAGCAACGAAGGACCATTTATGCGGAATTTCTTTGGCGTTGCAAGGATGATCGTGACAGTGTTTCGTCCTTCATTGTCACAGGAGAGATCATCATTCTGAGTCAGGAACGAAATTGCAAGCCAAGGGGAGGCGCCACACAACTTCTCTTCCGCAGAGAACGCGGTAAAGTCATGCGACGGTCTTCTGCGACTCTTAAGGGATTATTCTGTTTGATATCCCTCCTCATTGTGCAACGATTAACCTCAAAGTGTATGGTATTATACCAAGGAAGGTCAAGAAACGATTTCAGCGTTTTGGTTGGCACCAAAATGGGAACCAACTTCTTCTTCTCTACGACAGCGCAATGCCTCACACAAGTGTTGTACCCCCGACAGGAGCTCACAGTCTTCCTCATCCACGTTACAGGCTGGTTCTCGCATTTTCAGACTTCCATCTCTTTGGCCCAATAAAGGATGCACTCCGCGGCATATGGGGAGGTTATTGATGTGGTAAGACGTTGGCTTCGACGTCAATCCGTGAGGTAGCGTAAAGCAGTCAGATTGGACGGAGATTGTATTGACAAACAGGATTTTGTATCCCAAAAGTGTGAATTCTAAATAAAACTAAGCTGCTTACAGAAAAAAGTTGCTCTTTTTGCATTGCTGGTTGAACGCCCCTTGTAATATGACCAATCAGAAGGCTTTCGCCAAACTTGTGTAACACTACAGGAACTTACGTCACCACGATGGCTCGCGGTTCTATCCTATAATGAATGTTGCACATACTGTAGTTATTGGCAGAGAGTGAAAACAGAGGGGCACGGACAGGCCTCCTAGCCGCCTTTTGGTCACTGATGGCGGTGACGAATGAATCACCCCTCAGTATGCCCATTTTATACCCAGGTGTCACTGAACACAGTCCTTGAAGATGTTGTGGCTTTTTCCCTACAGTGTGTTTTCCTCGCTATGTGCTGTTCTTCTTCTTAGGTCTTCAACCACCAGGTTGGATAGGCCCTTTGCCATGCATTTCTCTCTTTTGCCTTCCTCCTGAGAGCAATATAAATGGTCCAGCTGGTATCCTCCTCAATCTGGTCGACGTATTCCAGTTTCCATCTACCTCTTGTTTTCTTCTGTCCCATCAATGTTACTTTTTCACGGTACTGTCATGTCTCAGCAGATGGCCGACATGTGTATCTTTTGTGTGTTCCATTGCCTTCGAGGGACAAGGTCTCACTGCCTCCACTCTGTGGAGCACTTCTTCGTTATCTTTTTATCCAGGAAATCTTGAGCACTCTGTGGCAGCATAATCTCTAGAAGGCTGTCATTTTATGTTCTTGTGCTTCTCCAAGTGTCCCTGTTTTACTTCCTCACAGCACCACGCTCCAAGCAAACGGCTTTATGAAGTTTCGTTTATGCTGCTGGGTGTAAAAAGGTTTCTCTGTCATTACAAACAGTTTTTCCCCGGTGTATTCGACTTGAAATATCTTTCCTTGGCCGTCTGTCTGATGTAATTTTGCTCCCTTGGTAGGTGAAGGATTCAACTGTCTCCAGCCGCTCATTGGCAAGTGACCATTCGACAATGGTGTTTTGTCTACCCACCTAATGATTTTTGTTTTTCCTTTATTAATTTTCATATGATAGGAAGAAATAAGGTTGGTTCCCTTCTGGGTCAGCATCGCTTCTGATGGTTCGGCATCTTTACTTTGTGGTATCATTAACAAATCTCAATATATCTGTTTTCTTACCATGAATTTTAATTCTTCCTATAGCTCCTAGTTTCTTCCTAGCTTCATCTGTTGCCACCTGAATGCATCCATTGAACAAGACTCGAGAGAATCAATACGCAACTGTGTCGTCTTTTGATGGGCTTCATTCGGCTCGCCACAAATTCCTACATTGTGCTAAACTTTTCATCTCAGAGTAGCAATTGCAACCTACATCCTCTATTATCTGCTGAATGTATTCCCATCTCCATCTTCTTCTACAGATCTTACCCTCTGCAGTTCTCTCTGCTACCATAGAAGTTACTCGGTGATTTCTTAAAGTATGTTCTGTCATCTTGTTTTTTCTTCGTGTCAGTGTTTTCCGTATGTTCCTTTCCTCGTAGATTTTGTGGAGAACCTCCTCTTTCCATACCTTATCAGTCCACCTAATTTGAGACATTCGTCTATAGCACCATATCTGAAATGCTGCAGTTATCTTCTGTTTTGGTTATCCCATGCTCCAATTCACACTACCATACATTCACATAAATTTCTTTCTCAAATCTGGATCTATATTTGATACTAGCGAACTTCTCTTGGCCAGAAATCCCCTTTTTGCGAGTACTAGTCTCCGCTTTATGTTTTCCTGGCTCCGTCAGTCATAGGTTACTTTGTTGCCTAGGCTACAGAATTCCTTCATCCATTTCTTGACCAACAAACCTTAGGGTAAGTTTCCCGCTCTTCACATATCTGCTACTTCTCATTTTTTAGTCTTTTTTCGATTTACTCTCCGTCCACGTTTTGTACTCGTCAAACTGTTCATTCCATTCAGAAACTCCTCTAATGCCTCTTCACTCCCACGGAGGATAACAACGTCATGAGCGAAACTTGTCACTGATATCGTTCCACCTTAAATTTTAATCCCACTCCTGGACCTTCCTATTATTTCCGTCATTGCTTTCTCGATGTACAGATTGAACAGTATGGGTGAAAGACAACATCCCTGTCTTAGACCCTATTTAATTCGAGCGTCTCTTTTTTTGTCTTCTTCTCTTATTACTCCCTTTAGGCTCTTGGATATATTCTATATTATCCATCTGTCCCTTCTGCTTATCCCTATTCTTCTCAGGATGCTAACATCTTGCCTCTTTTTAATTCTCGAACACTTTTCTCCACGTTGACAAATCGTGAGTCTTGCGTCCATTATCAGTCCCCATGTCAGAGCTGTCTCTTTGGACCCAGCACCTCTCTTACAGCCAAATCGACCGTACTCTAACTTATCCTTGATTTTCTTTTCCATTCTTCCTTTCCATTCTTCTGTGCCGTACACCCTGTCTAATACACAACTGACCATTAAAATTGCCACACCACAAAGATGACGTGCTACAGACGCGAAATTTAAGCGACAGGAAGAAGATGCTGTGATATGCAAATGATTAGCTTTTCAGAGCATTCACACAAGGTTGGCACCGGTGCAAACTCCTACAACGTGCTGACATGAGGAAAGTTTCCAACCGATTTCTCTAACACAAACAGCAGTTGTTGTGATGCCTCGTGTAAGGAGGAGAATTTCGTACCATCACGTTTCCGACTTTGATAAAGGTCGGATTGTAGCCTATCGCCTCTGCGGTTTATCGTATAGCGACACTGTTGCTCGCGTTGGTCGAGATCCAATGACTGTTAGCAGAATAAGGACTCGGTAGGCTGAGGAGGGTAATAAGGAACGCCGTGCTGGATCTCAACGGCCTCGTATCATTAGCAGTCGAGATGACAGGCATCTTATCCGCCTGGCTGTAACGGATCGTGCAGACACGTCTTGATCCCTGAGTGAACAGATGGGGACGTTTGCAAGACAACAACCATCTGCACGAACACGACGATGTTGGCAGCAGCGTGGAATATCAGCTCGGAGACCATGGCTGCGGTTACTCTTGATGCTGCATCACAGACAGGAGCGCCTGCGCTGGTGTACTCAACGACGAACCTGAGTGCAAGAATGGAAAAACGTCATTTTTTTCGGATGAACCCAGATTCTGTTTACAGCATCATGATGGCCGCATCCGTGTTTGGCGACATCATGGTGAACGCACATTGGAAGCGTGTATTCGTCATCGCCATACTGGCGTAGCACCCGGCGTGATGGTATGGTTACACGTCTCGGTCACCTCTTGTTCGCATTGACGGCAGTTTGAACAGTGGACGTTACATGTCAGATGTGTTTCGACCCGTGGCTCTACCCTTCATTCGATCCCTACGAAACCAAACATTTCAGCAGGATAATACTCGACCGCGTGTTGCAGGTCCCGTACGGGCCTTTCTGGATAAAGAAAATATTCGACTTCTGCCATGGCCAGCACATTCTGCAGATCTCTCACCAATTGGAAACGCCTCGTCAATGGTGGCCGAGCAACTGCCTGGTCACAATATGCCAGTTAGTACTCTTGATGAACTGTGGTATCGTGTTGAAGCTGCATGGGCAGCTGTACCTGTACACGCCATCCAAGCTCTGTTTGACCTAATGCCCAGGCGTATCAAGGCCGTTATTACCGCCTGACGTGGTTGTTCTGCGTACAGTGTAGTATCTTGTTTTTGTTGTTCTGCGCACTTTATCACAGCCACCTCTTCTTTGTAAAGTCTGTGCATTAGCCTCCTGTACATGTACTTTATGCTAATCTCTCTCAGCATTTTAGTAAGTATTAAATTTCTTTATCGAAGTAGACTGATGACTTTTAGGGAGTCGGCAATGAGCTTTGGCCACACGATGAGGATCTGAATAGCTCGGTTCGCAATTTCACGACGTGCTGGCAGGAGCGCAGCGACATAAAGCGTTCCGCTTCAGCGCGCCTGGCACTGACATTCGCGAAACTTTTCCAAGGAAGGCGTCAAAACATCAGCGCTAAACGCTCCGAGGGAAACGCAAGCGCTTCGGCAAAGGCGGGCGTTTAGTGGGCGGGAGCGCCCCGGGCGTAATCTGGTAGTGACGTAGCCGCGGAACAAACTTCTGTGCAATTGCTGGCGGGCGCCAGCGAACGCTACCACGAGTGGGCGTCGGCGGTTCGTCGCTGCTCCGAAAACAAAAACAAGAGGCAGCAGTCTCGCGCGCCGGTACGTTCAGACGTCGAGGCGCGGCGGAGCTCTCGCTGCGTCGGCGGCGGCAGCGGGCGTGAAAGGGGCTCGCATCGAGGGCGGCGTCGTGGTACGTCGCACCGCCACCCAGTTCTGTCAGAGGCGGCACCAGACGCACGCCCGCACTCCCACACGCACTCTCTGTCAGCGGGCGTAATCGACTTAGACGCGCGGCGAGCGGCGGCTCGCGGTATGCCGGCGCGGAGGCGGCGCCGACAAAGTTGCGCTCGCGGCCCTCCGGCAGACGCCGCCCCCGGCGGCTGGGGGCTCAATAAGAGCACGTGGAGCCCGTCTGGAGCCTTCGGCGGTGCGTAATCGCGGGCCCGTCGAGATTGGGATGCAAACAGCGCCTGCGTGTATGGACCGTAACTCGCGGCAATTCAATTCTGACGTGGCGCCGGGTCGCGGCCCCGCCGCCCCGGGCTTCCGCCCCCCGCTGTCTCCTCAGTTTAGGCATTCAGGGCGCGCTAGACGCGCTATCTCTCTGTCTTTCGCTCTCACTCTCCTTCTCTTTGGTCGCTCCACACCCAGCGCGCCCCGTTTAATCTTCTTGGCGCGAGCGGCAACAGAGAGTGGTGTGCGCTAGGGGGATGGAAAAAAGTGGAAGGAAGAAGCTGTAATTCGGCTCTTCCATGGGCCCAGTTTAGGAAAGAATAGGCGGCACACTAGCTCCGACACAACCGGCGTATCTGCCGGTCCAGATTTAGGCGATGTACCCCTTTTACTTTCAGGCGTAGATCGGTAATAAGGGACACGTAAGCTTTTTCTAAATTATACTGTTTTATGAACATTGCTTTGCAGCATTCTTCGCATTAAGGAATGCAATGGCATGTAAGTTAACGATAAATAAGAGCGGCATTCAATAAGTAAAGAAACTCATTTTTTCTCGGCAAACTTATCTTGAAAAAACGCAGGATTTGGTTTGGAGCATTGTGGAATATATCCACTCCAGCCCTTATAGTTTCGTGACGTCCGATACGTTACGGCGCTCTACGTAGCCTTGGAAATTGTGTATGTAAAACAGGTGCGTCCCACGCAGACAGCTGTCATAGAGTTCCTCTCTCTGGATACAAGAGCATCGAAGAAAGTCGTAGGCGCTTGTAGAATGTCTACGAAGACCTGTCAGTGAAGAAAAGCACTGTGAGTCGTTCGGCGAGGAACCTGTCATAATCGAAACATGGCTGCACAAACCTGTCCGATCTCCCTGGTGTCAGCCGTTGGCACACAGTTGTAGTGTTGGAGAGTGCGGACACTCTCATTCGAAGAAATGATAATTAAATTGAAACCCTTAGCTGCCGACAGGTGTTGTTGATATACATCAATGGGGACAGCTGAAAATGTGTGCCCCGACCGGGACTCGAACCCGGGATCTATTGTTTACATGGTAGACGCTCTATCCAGCTGAGCCATCGAGGGCACAGAGGATAGCGCGACTGCAGGGACTTATCCCTTGCACGCCTCCCGTGAGACCCACATTCACAACTGTCCACAACCTACGTTCGTAGGGTTCCTGGTAGATATTTGCCCATTCACTCATTACTCGGGACAGTCTAAGCTGACGTAAGTGTACTTTTTTTAGTCAGGTGAAACCCGTTATTAACATGTCTGTGTGAGGTGAGGTACCTGTGCGTCCACGCTTAACTAGGCCACACCTGGTAATTTTCATTCAATCAGAGGTTTTTCCTTGAGTGACATTCTCTCTCACTAATAGCCGTGGTCTTACTTGGAGCACCGGTTCGTTGCAGATCACGGCTCAACTTAGCGGTCTACTGAACAGCTCAATCAACACTTCACACAAACAACACAGAAAAAAACCTTCTAATTTCATTAGTCAATGAGACACTTCACACAACTACAAGCGACTCGTTCTCATTGAGCCTTTCAATTGGCACATCCGTCTGCAGGTACGAAACGAAAGCTTATACGGAGAAGGCTGAAATCTGCATGGTGTCAAATAATGGGTAACACTCAGCATATTTGGGATGGTGCAGTTACACTCCTGGAAATTGAAATAAGAACACCGTGAATTCATTGTCTCAGGAAGGGGACACTTTATTGACACATTCCTGGGGTCAGATACATCACATGATCACACTGACAGAACCACAGGCACATAGACACAGGCAACAGAGCATGCACAATGTCGGCACTAGTACAGTGTATATCCACCTTTCGCAGCAATGCAGGCTGCTATTCTCCCATGGAGACGATCGTAGAGATGCTGGATGTAGTCCTGTGGAACGGCTTGCCATGCCATTTCCACCTGGCGCCTCAGTTGGACCAGCGTTCGTGCTGGACGTGCAGACCGCGTGAGACGACGCTTCAGCCAGTCCCAAACATGCTCAATGGGGGACAGATCCGGAGATCTTGCTGGCCAGGGTAGTTGACTTACACCTTCTAGAGCACGTTGCGTGGCACGGGATACATGCGGACGTGCATTGTCCTGTTGGAACAGCAAGTTCCCTTGCCGGTCTAGGAATGGTAGAACGATGGGTTCGATGACGGTTTGGATGTACCGTGCACTATTCAGTGTCCCCTCGACGATCACCAGAGGTGTACGGCCAGTGTAGGAGATCGCTCCCCACACCATGATGCCGGGTGCTGGCCCTGTGTGCCTCGGTCGAATGCAGTCCTGATTGTGGCGCTCACCTGCACGGCGCCAAACACGCATACGACCATCATTGGCACCAAGGCAGAAGCGACTCTCATCGCTGAAGACGACACGTCTCCATTCGTCCCTCCATTCACGCCTGTCGCGACACCACTGGAGGCGGGCTGCACGATGTTGGGGTGAGCGGAATACGGCATAACGGTGTGCGGGGCCGTAGCCCAGCTTCATGGAGACGGTTGCGAACGGTCCTCGCCGATACCACAGGAGCAACAGTGCCCCTAATTTGCTGGGAAGTGGCGGTGCGGTCCCCTACGGCACTGCGTAGGATCCTACGGTCTTGGCGTGCATCCGTGCGTCGCTGCGGTCCGGTCCCAGGTCGACGGGCACGTGCACCTTCCGCCGACCACTGGCGACAACATCGATGTACTGTGGAGACCTCACGCCCCACGTGTTGAGCAATTCGGCGGTACGTCCACCCGGCCTCCCGCATGCCCAATATACGCCCTCGCTCAATGTCCGTCAACTGCACATACGGTTCACGTCCACGCTGTCGCGGCATGCTACCAGTGTTAAAGACTGTGATGGAGCTCCGTATGCCACGGAAAACTGGCTGACACTGACGGCGGCGGTGAACAAATGCTGCGCAGCTAACGCCATTCGACGGCCAACACCGCGGTTCCTGGTGTGTCCGCTGTGCCGTGCGTGTGATCATTGCTTGTACAGCCCTCTCGCAGTGTCCGGAGCAAGTATGGTGGGTCTGACACATGGGTGTCAATGTGTTCTTTTTTCCATTTCCAGGAGTGTATTTTGTATAGGGGCAACGTGGAATGCGCTGTTTGATTGACTATCCACGTGGTGGCAGAATTCTTGCAGATAAGGAATGTCATAAAGTGTGGTACCGTGTTTATTTTTGCGGTACATGGATACTCTGCAAATAACATTTAAGTGCCTGGCAGAGGGTTCATCGAACCACCTACACACTTCTCTAGTATTCCAATCTCGGATAACGCGAGGAAAAAACGACACATATATATTTCCGTGCAAGCTCTGATTTCTCTTATTTTATCATGGTGATCGTTTCTTGCTATGTAGGTCGGTGTCAAAAAATATTTTCGCACTGGAAGGAGAAAGTAGGCCATCTGAATTTCGTGAGAAGATTCCGCCGCAACAAAAACGCGTTTGTTTTAATGATATCTATCCCAAATCCTGTATCATTTCAGGCAACTTTTTCGATGTACTCAGTCAGTCGTTTGTGGTAAGGATCTCACACCACAGAGTAGTATTCTAAAAGATGACTGACAAGCGTAGTGCAGGCAGACTCTTTAGTAAATGTGTGTCCTGCCAATAAAACACAGTGTGTGGTTAGCCTCCCCAAAATATTGTATGTGCGTTCCATTCAATTTAAGTTGTTCGTAAATGTAATTGTAGGTATTTAGTTGGATTTACGCCATTTAGATTTCACTGATTTGTCGTGAAGTTTAACGGGTTCCTCTTAGCACTCATGTTGATGACCTAACACTTTTTATTATTGGGAGCTCCAATGTTAGGTCCAATTTCATTGGAAGCTCCATTGTTAGGCGCGTAATGGGGCCCCTTAGGGATACGGCGGCTAAGGAGGGGAAGAAATCCAGTGTGCACTCCGTGTGCATTCCGGGAGGAGTCATTCCTGATGTGGAAAGGGTCCTTCCGGATGCCATGAAGAGCACAGGGTGCAGCCAGCTGCAGGTGGTGGCACATGTCGGCACTAATGACGTGTGTCGCTTTGGATCTGAGGAAATTCTCTCTGGATTCCCGCGGCTATCTGATTTGGTGAAGGCTGCCGGTCTTGCTTACGAGATGAAGGCAGAACTCACCATCTGCAGCATCGTTGACAGAACCGACTGCGGACCTTTGGTGCAGAGCCGGGTGGAGGGTCTGAATCAGAGGCTCAGACGGTTTTGCGATCGTATTGGCTGCAGATTCCTTGACTTGCGCCATAGGGTGGTGGGGTTTCGGGTTCCGCTGAATAGGTCAGGAGTTCACTACACTCAGCTGGCGGCTACACGGGTAGCGGAGGCTGTGTGGCGTGGACTGGGCGGTTTTTTAGGTTAGAAGGCCTCGGGAAAGTGCAGGATGGGCTGCAATGTCAAAGGGTGCTAGGCAATTACAGGACGTGCTTGGATCAAGGAACAGTCGGAATTATAGTTGTAAATTGTTGTAGTTGCGCTGGAAAGGTCCCTGAGCTTCAAGCGCTAATGGAAAGCACAGAAGCTGATATCGTTATAGGTACAGAAAGCTGGCTAAAGCCTGAAATAAGTTCTGCAGAAATTTTTACGAAGTCTCAGACGGTGTTCAGGAAAGATAGATTAGGCATAATTGGTGGTGGAGTGTTTGTGTCTGTCAGTAGTGGTTTATCTTGTAGTGAAGTCGAAGTATATACTCTGTGCGAATTGGTGTGGGTGGAGGTTATATTTAACAGCCGAATTAATAGTTGGCTCCTTCTACCGACCCCCAGACTCCGATGATACAGCTGCGGAACAGTTCAGAGAAAGTTTGAGTCTCGTAACAAATAAATACCCCACTCATACGGTTATAGTTGGTGGGGACTTCAACCTACCCTCGGTATGTTGGCAAAAATACTTGTTCAAAACCGGTGGTAGGCAGAAAACGTCTTCCGAGATTGTCCTAAATGCATTCTCCGAAAATTATTTCGAGCAGTTAGTCCACGAACCCACGCGAATTGTAAATGGTTGCGAAAACACACTTGACCTCTTGGCCACAAACAATCCAGAGCTGATAGAGAGCATCATGACTGATACAGGGATTAGTGATCACAAGGTCATTGTAGCTAGGCTCAAAACGATTTCTTCCAAATCCATCAAAAACAAACGCAAAATAATTTTATTTAAAAAAGCGGATAAAGTGCCACTAGAAGCCTTCCTAAAAGACAATTTCCATTCCTTCCGAACTGACTATCCGAATGTAGACGAGATGTGGCTCAAATTCAAAGATATAGTAGCAACAGCAATTGAGAGATTCATACCTCATAAATTGGTAAGAGATGGAACGGATCCCCCGTGGTACACAAAAAAGGTCCGAACGCTGTTGCAGAGCCAACGGAAAAAGCATGCGAAGTTCAGAAGAACGCGAAATCCCGAAGATGGGCTAAAATTTACAGACGCGCGAAATTTGGCACGTACTTCGATGCGAGATGCCTTTAATAGGTTCCACAACGAAACATTGTCTCGAAATTTGGTAGAAAATCCGAAGAAATTCTGGTCGTATGTAAAGTACACAAGCGGCAAGACGCAGTCAATACCTTCGCTGCGCAGTGCCGATGGTACTCTTATCGACGACTGTGCCGCTAAAGCGGAGTTATTGAACGCAGTTTTCCGAAATTCCTTCACCAGGGAAGACGAATGGAATATTCCCGAATTTGAAACACGAACATCTGCTAGCATGAGTTTCTTAGAAGTAGATACCTTAGGGGTTGCGAAGCAACTCAAATCGCTTGATACGGGCAAGTCTTCAGGTCGAGATTGTATACCGATTAGGTTCCTTTCAGATTACGCTGATACTATAGCTCCCTGCTTAGCACTCATATACAACCGCTCGCTCAGCGATAGATCTGTACCTACAGATTGGAAAATTGCGCAGGTCGCACCAGTGTTCAAGAAGGGTAGTAGGAGTAATCCATTTAACTACAGACCTATATCATTGACGTCGGTTTGCAGTAGGGTTTTGGAGCATATACTGTATTCAAACATTATGAATCACCTCGAAGGGAACGATCTATTGACACGTAATCAGCATGGCTTCAGAAAACATCGCTCTTGTGCAACGCAGCTAGCTCTTTATTCGCACGAAGTAATGGCCGCTATCGACAGGGGATCTCAAGTTGATTCCGTATTTCTAGATTTTCGGAAAGCTTTTGACACCGTTCCTCACAAGCGACTTCTAATCAAGCTGCGGAGCTATGGGGTATCGTCTCAGTTGTGCGACTGGATTCGTGATTTCCTGTCAGGAAGGTCGCAGTTCGTAGTAATAGACGGCAAATCATCGAGTAAAACTGAAGTGATATCAGGTGTTCCCCAGGGAAGCGTCCTGGGACCTCTACTGTTCCTGATCTATATAAATGACCTGGGTGACAATCTGAGCAGTTCTCTTAGACTGTTCGCAGATGATGCTGTAATTTACCGTCTAGTAAGGTCATCCGAAGACTAGTATCAGCTGCAAAGCGATTTAGAAAAGATTGCTGTATGGCGTGTCAGGTGGCAGTTGACGCTAAATAACGAAAAGTGTGAGATGATCCACATGAGTTCCAAAAGAAATCCGTTGGAATTCGATTACTCGATAAATGGTACAATTCTCAAGGCTGTCAATTCAACCAAGTACCTGGGTGTTAAAATTACGAACAACTTCAGTTGGAAGGACCACATAGATAATATTGTCGGGAAGGCGAGCCAAAGGTTGCGTTTCATTGGCAGGAAACTTAGAAGATGCAACAAGTCCACTAAAGAGACAGCTTACACTACACTCGTTCGTCCTCTGTTAGAATACTGCTGCGCGGTGTGGGATCCTTACCAGGTGGGATTGGCGGAGGACATCGAAAGGGTGCAAAAAAGGGCAGCTCGTTTTGTATTATCGCGTAATAGGGGAGAGAGTGTGGCAGATATGATACACGAGTTGGGATGGAAGTCATTACAGTATAGACGTTTTTCGTCGCGGCGAGACCTTTTTACGAAATTTCAGTGACCAACTTTCTCTTCCGAATGCGAAAATATTTTGTTGAGCCCAACCTACATAGGTAGGAATGATCATCAAAATAAAATAAGAGAAATCAGAGCTCGAACAGAAAGGTTTAGGTGTTCGTTTTTCCCGCTCGCTGTTCGGGAGTGGAATAGTAGAGAGATAGTATGATTGTGGTTCGATGAACCCTCTGCCAAGCACTTAAATGTGAATTGCAGAGTAGTCATGTAGATGCAGATTATTTGGGGTCAACTGCCAATTTTCGCACCATACAGATATCTCTTCTCAATCGTTTTGCAATTTGTTTTGACCTTCTGATGACTTTACTGGTCGATAAACGACAGTGTCATCTGCAAACAACCTAAGACGGGCACTCAGATTGTCTCCATAATCGTTTATATAGATAAAGAACACCAAATGTGAACCCCACAAATCACTTCCGTTTTGCTCGATGACTTTTCGTCAATTACTACGAACTATGACCTCTGACGGGAAATCGGAATTCAGTCACATAGCTGAGACTATATTCCACAGGCACGCAACTTTACTCCAAGCCGCTTGTGTGGTACATTCTCAAAAGCCGTCCTGAAATCCATAAATACGGAATCAATTTGAAATCTCTTGTCAACAGCAATCAACACTTCGTGCGAGTAAAGAGCTTGTTGTGTTTCACACGAACGATGTTTTCTAAGTCCAAGTTTACTGTTCGTGAATAGACCGTTTTCGTTGAGATACTTCATAATATTAGGACACAATATACGTTTCAAAATCCGGCTTCATATCGACGTTAACGATGCGCGCATGTAATTTAGTGGATTATTTTTACAACCTTTCTTGGTTATTGGTGTGACCAGTGCTACTTTCCAGTCTTTGGGTACGGATCTTTAGTCGAGCGAGCGGTTGGATACGATTGTTAAGTATGGAGTATTGGATCAGCATTCTCTGAAAGAACCTAATTGATATACAGCGTGGACCAGACGACTTGCTTTTATTAAGTGATTTAAGCTGCTCCTCTACTCCTAGGATATCTACTTGTACGTTGCCCATGTTGGCAGCTGTTCTTCGTTCGTGTTCTTGAATATTTAAATAACTCTGTGTTCACTGATGCCTATTCCCGTTTTGATGTTCGTTATTAGCTCAGGATTATTTATTGCTAAGAGGTCAAGAGCGTTTTTACAACCATTTACTATTCGCTTCGGCTCATGAACTAACTACTCAAAATGTAAAATATAAATGTCGTGTGACTAGGGCCTCCCGTCGGGTAGACCGTTCGCCGGCTGCAAGTCTTTCGATTTGACGCCACTTCGGCGACTTGCACTTCGTTGGGAGATGAAATGACGATGATTAGGACAACATAACACCCAGTTCGTGAGCGGCGAAAATCCCAGGCGGGAATCAAACCCGCGCCCTTAGAATTGACATTCTGTCGCGGTGACCACTCAGCTGCCTGGGGCGTACACTGCCAGAAATAATTTTCAGAGAATGCGTTAGCACAATTTTGGTGGATGTTTTATGCGTACCTCCAGGTTTAAACGTGTATGTTCGCCAATACATCGAGCGCAAATTAAAGTCACCCTCAACAATAATTGTATGAGTAGAGTACATATTTGAAATTAAACTCAACTTTTCTTTGAACCTTTCAACGAGCTCAGAAGAACTGTCGGCTTCAATTTCGCTACTAGTTAAACTACCTCTAACACCAACGAACACGCCAGCGCCTACTGTGTTTAGCACATCCTTTCACGACACCGTCAGGTTCTTCACAAAAGTTTCGGCTGAACTTATCTCCGGCTTTAGCCAGCTTTCAGTGCTTATAACTATTTGAGCAACAGTGCTTTCTATTATCGCTTGGTGCTCCGGTACTTTTCCAACGCACCTACGATCATTTACAACTGTTATACCGATTGTTCCTGTATCTAAGTTCGTCCTGTGTTCGGCCTGCACCCTTTGTGACTGAAGCCCTTTTTGTGTTTTCCGGACAACCTCTAACCTAAAAAGCCGTCCAGTCCACGCCACACAATCCATGCGACCCATGTAGACACCTCATGCCTATAATGGGCTCCTGACCTATTCAGCGATACCCCAAACCAAACCACCCTATGGCGCAAGTTACGGAATCTGTAGCTTGTAAAGTCGCAGAACCGTCTGAGCCTCTCACTGAGACCCTTAACAGGACGTATGATAGTTTATTGGCATCTGCGACCGTTATACACCGAATCCTGTGCTCCACAGTGTCTGATTCAATGTGAGGTCATGTTTGTGGCAGTAACAAAAGTATGCCCAAAGCTTTTCCCTGGTAGGTATCGTCCTTTTAACAACCTTGTACCATGTGCTGAGGACTTCTGATGATAAGAAAAAATCGACCTGAGTTATTTTGCCCTACTATGTTCAACAAATACTCCGCTAATTTTAGTTTAATAATATTCTTGAATGGACTGACATTGTCGTACAATTTCTTGGTGACCTTCTCTATGATTGAGAGAACTTACTGACATGTAGCTTCTTTGCGCGTGTTATTGTCACACATACCGAAATGCAAATCGATTCTACACATTTGCACAACTGATTAATACAGCAAGAATACCTCGCATATTGTCATTCTTTTGTAGTTATTTTACGAACAGTTCACTATTATGCAAGAACTTTAATTCAATATTGATTGCAACTGCTATAAAGAAACCATGATGTTAAAAGTGGTCAGTCACATGTGTTAGCAGGCACCATAATTGAAAAGAGAACTAGAGTCTGTCAAGAAGGTATAAAAATGTTTAAATAATATCTAATGTCAATTCATTGTTATTTAACAGGAGCAAACTTGTACAAGAACACTATCTTATTTATTTATGAACCATCTTTTATTTGCAATTACTGTGAATTATTTTAGTGTGATCAAATATTTATAACATTTGAGTATTCAAATATTGTTGTAATACATTAGTTTAGGCTGCTAAGTGGTCAAGATGAGACAAATCATATCACTTGCACGTAAGAACGATGTATTTTAGGAGGCGTGGACTTCAACCAATAGAAAATCAGCTAATAGCGGAACACAACAGGAATACAGTGTAGGCTGGGTCCATTCAGCAGAACAGCTCAAGGGAGCACTCCTGGACACTTGTTATTGAGTTCTGGAATGAGGCAGACCTGCCTGCATTGATGAGGGATATTCGACTGTTGTGGCGTTTGACAGTGTGTGGTGAATGGCCAATACTCTACTGTAACCTCTGAAGGGAATCTATGATACGAGAGCTCTACATGTGCTCCATAGTAGGACTCTAACTTTTGCCACTTCATTTACTGAATTAATAATATACGGAGTATGTCTCACTATTCTTCGTGTCATGTTTGTTAATTTGTGAATCATCATGTTGAACTGTGAAGTTTTTTGAGCTGTTGAATGTTTCATGTATTTAGTTCATGAAGTTGACTTAGTTTTCCAGAGTCTTGGATGAATAGTTGGAGTTTTGCTATCATTCTTGCAACGCTCTGAATGTAGCCTTACTGAATTTGATAACAGTATTTTTTGTCTATAGTTTAAGTGAATATCATTCGACCACTTCCCATTTATTTGAGACATACTTTCTTGAACAAACATTATTCGACGTAATTCTCTGTTGTTCAAACAAATTACAGACATTAGAACAGAACCTCTTTTATTAAATTAGTGATTTATCTTTTATTTTCAATTTCTGTGTATTTTATTAACCCGCATTTTCAGCCAGTGCTAGACTATTTGACTACAGGATCAGAGCTACAGGCTATTTATCTGTAGAGAATTAGCTACAGGGCATGAAATATGTGTGCAGCTCGACCCTGTGACTATATAGAGATATTATTTTTTAATCAGAGCTGTGCGTAGCCTAAGTACCTAGCATACGAGCAATATCAGGCACAGCTTCAACCTATCTGTTCATATGGGATGGAAGAGCAGCTACACTCAACAGTAACCTTTGTCTACCGTCACAGCGCCTTTCTTAGCTTCGTTCTGTAAGTTTTAAAACTGTGGTATTAATTAATCACAGAAACATTATTATCTTCAGGCCAGAAACCTGTAAGGTCGACAGCAATGTCTTTAACCAAATAAATACCTTCCAGTGAACGTGTTCTCAGGCACAAAAGCCAGGACGGCAAGAGAAGGATAGTTTTTGGCTCTCTGCATACTCACAGATCGGTTTGGTCTTCAAAGGGGTATCATCTTGCCCTACTTATTCTGCTCCTGTTCTTTAATACGCTCTATTATTGATTTTCCTGTACCGCCTATACAAACTAGGCCATAGCCACACGCCAGACGCCTCAAACTCCGAAATGTGAAAGTAATCAATGAAAAGTCTTATATCTTGTTTGACAGAAAAATAGGGTCTGTATACCATTTCTCCGAAGAATTGTGTTAATGTGATAACCAACCTGTGAAAAGAGTGGTAACGGAGCTTAGTGCTGACGTGGTTCCTCGGTCGTCTTATTTTCACAGTTAATAACAACTAATTCGAAAGCTCTGCCAATGGTAAACCTTCATAACTGGTGGCCTTCATTACCTTCAAGAAATTCCACTCCGATTCCAAGATACGTACTACCCTTCTAAATGCTGTTTCAATATTTGAGGTATAATGCATAGCTAAAAACAATCGAGTTACAATCTGAATTACTAAACATTACCACTTGTTAGTGTTGATGACGGAGGCGGCACGTGAAGACAGTGTGTTGAGCACTGCTTGCTTCTGGGCTGAGTGCAGAGTGCCTCCTAAAAACCTTTGTCTGTTTGTGGACTTTCTGCAGACTCTGTGTCTTGGAATATACTCACATCCTCTAACGACCAACAATTGCAAGATCGGGAGACCGACCTAGATCTTTAAACGCTAGGTGGTGTTGATTTTCGAATGAAGATACTGTAGAATCTATGAAGGTCTTCTTTAGTGTATTGCAACAGAACAAAGCTTCATCCACGTTGAGGAGCCAGCGACAAGGATTTAGTGGCGCATTATTCAATCTCCGTTGTTCAAAATCAGTACTTATCTCAGAATTTCGAACTTCTTGCTGAATATGTCCTGATTTTCCTTCAGTCTTGCTTCCATTATCAGCCGTCCGCAGCTTGCGGTCTAGTGGCTAGTGTTGCAGCCTCTGGATCACGGAGTCCCGGGTTCGATTCCCGGCCGGGTTGGGGATTTTCTCTGCCCGGGGACTGGGTGTTTGTGTTGTCTCCATCATTTCATCACCATCATCATCATCATTCGTGACAGTGGCTCGATTGGACTGCGTGAAAAATTGGACTGCCGCGCGGGATTAGCCGAGCGGTCTGAGGCGTTGCAGTCATGGACTGTGCGGCTGATCCCGGCGGAGGTTCGAGTCCTGCCTCGGGCATTGGTATGTGTGTTGGACCTTAGGATAATTTACGTTAAGTAGTGTGTAAGCTTAGGGACTGGTGACCTTAGCAGTTAATTCCCATACGATTTCACACACATTTGAACTTTTTTTAACACAAAAATTGGACTGTGTAAAAATTGCGACTTTGTACGGGCGCTGATGAACGAACAATTGATCGCCTCAGAAACCAATCATCATCTTCATCCACTATCAGCCGCCTCCCTGATGCCTTTATCTTTAGTGAATCCAAGATGATTGTTATCCAACACATCCTCTTTTATCTTTCCCATTCATCCGTATATTATTTTTGCCAGTAATGTGTATGCATGAACTGTTAAGCGGACTGTGTGATAGTTCTCGTACTTGTCAGCTCTTATTATCTTCCGAATTGTATGGATGGTGTTTTCCAGAAGATCTGATGGTATTTTGCCTGTATCACACATTCTAAACACCAAATTGAATAATCGTTTTGATTGCCATACCCTCCCCATGATTTTAGAAATTCGTTATGTACTCCTTCTGTCTAATTTGATCTTAAGGTCTCAAATAACTGGTCTGATACTGGATCTCCTATCTCTTCGCTGTTTCTTCTTGCATTACATAATCGAACAATTGTTCCTCTCGATATAAGCATTTATGTATCCTTTCCACCTATCTATTCTCTCCTCTGCATTTAATAGCGGAATTTCTATTGCACTCTTAATGTTACCGTCCTTGCTTTTAATTCCGTGGTACAAACTTCAGAAAAATATAGCGAGTGTCTGCTAAAAATACCTCTCGTAATACATTCGTTATTCCTTAGGTAAAACTGTTTACATTGTAGCAGCTAGAAGGCTGTTAAAACATACATCTTTCCTCAGGTGCCTAATCCGTAGGTTCCGATAGCATACACTTCGGCTTGTGCGAATCCAGTCCCCGTAGCCCTTGACGGCACGAGCGGAGACTGTCTCCGCTCTGGGAAAGTAGGCAGAAAAGGGCGGGCCATTCCGTCGGGACCGCCGGCAGACGGAATTCTTAGGCGGAGCGAAAGCCCGAAAAAAAGCTTGTCTCCGTTCCCTCAGCCGCCCCCTTCCTTCCGGCCTGCGCTGTGTACGCGGTGGCAGGTGGCACGGTGCGGCCATACATCTTGCAGGTCGCCGCCCGTCATAACCCGGGGCGGCGCCATTTGTCTCTGCGAGCAGGGTCTGTAATTGATGTCTCAGCCGACAGGTGGCGGCCGGGCGCTCCGGAGAAGGCATTGCTCTGCTGAATGGTGAATGCGGCCGAAACGCTCTCCGGCAAAGAATTCCCCTCTCAGAGCGCCTGGCCGCGTACAAAGAAAATAAGAGGGGCCGCACCTCTTCCCTTGCTGTGTAATACGCTGTGAGCTACGGCACCGACGTGCTACAAGCACCGATTTATACCCATATCAATCTAAGAAGAAGTCTCAGGAGATGCTCTTGAGTACGTACCATGCTGCTTCTCAGAGAAAAAGTATGTATAGTGGTCCAGAAGCATATTGAGAAATCAGTACATTGATTTGTTTTGGCGTTTTTCTCGGCTTTGCCGACGCCGCCGCCAGCCCACAGAACATGTATATTTAGCGGGTTTTTGTCCAGTCGATCCCTACATACAGTTTGATTTCCGCATTATAGGCCTCATCCCCCAGAGGGCCTCTCGGTAAACAGACAGAGGGTGCAGAAGATAACAACAGGCATCACTCCAGATATGCATCTCTTGCTGCATGCGCTACAACTTCGATAGGCAATACGAACGTTGTAACCTTCGACAGCACGAATATTTTTGCCTTCGCGGAGCCGGCTAGAGTGAGTTTCGTCTTCGCCAGCCAGCGACTGATGTTCCATAACAGTTTGGACACCGTCTCGGATCGTAGGTCGCCTTCGCCACACGGATGGCAGCCCTCCCGAGACCTGTACTCCGAGGCTTGATGTACAGTGAAGAGCCAAAAAACTCGTACACCTGCCTTATATGAATGTATGTATTGAACAGGGGACCAAGAAAAGACGGAGAGGCTTCGTCCCCGCCTTAGCCCTCACTGGTACACAACCACACACCAGGCAACAGCAGTCTACTCATCTCACCGCCGCCTCACACCAAACCCACGATTATTGTTATTGTGCGAATCGGCCCCTAGTGACCCCCCCCCCCCCCCCCTGCACCACACGGGGACGTCTCCTTCCCTCTTTCCAGACGAGAGACACCTCATTGTTTGCGTGGTAGAGTAAGTATGGTGTAAGCGTACGTGGAGACAGTGTTTGCGCAGCATTCGCCGACGTAGTGTAACTGAGGCGGAATAAGGGGATCCAGCCCACATTCGCCAAGGCAGATGGAAAACTGCCTTAAAACCATTCAAAGGCTGGCCGGCACACCGGACCTCGATACCAATCCGCCTTTCCGCTTGGGAAGCAGTGCGTTAGACCGCACTGATAGCCGGGCAGGCTGCCTCATATAGTGTAGGGCCGCCGCGAGCAAGCAGAAGTACCGAAACACGACGTGGCATGGACTCACCTAACGTCGGAAGTAGTGCTGGAGGGGAAATGACACAATGAATCTTGCAGGGCTGTCCGTAGAAGCGTAAGAGTATGAGGAGTTTGAGATCTCGTCTGAATAGCACTTTGCAAGGCATCCAGGACAGGTCCACTAATTTTCATGTCTGAGGAGATTGGTGGCCAGCGGAAGTGCTTCAACTTAAAAGAGTGTTCCTAGAGCCACTCGTTTAGCAATTCTGGACGTGTGGAGTGTCCCATTGTCCCTTTTGAATTACTTGAATCCGTCTGAATACACAATGGGCATGAATGGATGCTGGTGACCACACAGGAAGCTTATGTACGTGCCACCTGTCAGAGCCGTATCTAGACGTATCAGGCTCCCACATCACTACAACTACACACTCCCCACACCGTTACAGAGCCTCTATCAGCTTTAACAGTTCCCTACTCCTTTCCCCGTACACGTCCATCCACTCGATACAATGTGAAACAAGTCTCATCCGACGAGGCAACATGTTTTAAGTCTTCTGTAGTTCAATGTCGGTGTTGATGGGCCTGGGCGAGGCGTAGACGTTTGTGTCGTGCATCCATCAATGATACACGGGTTGGTCTACGACACCGGAAGCCCATATCGATGATGTTTCGTTGAATGGTTCGCACGCTGACACTTTATGATGGCCCAGCATGCAGATCTTCAGCAATCTGCGAAAGGGTTCTGTTTCTGTCACGATTTTCTTCAGTCGTCGGTGGTTCCGTTCATGCAGGATCTTCTTCCGGCCCCAGCGATGTCGGATATTTGAAGTTTTGCCGTATTCCTGATAATCACGATACGTTCGTATAATGGTCGTACGTGGAAATCCGCAGTTCATCGCTACCTTGGAGATGCTGTGTGCCACCCATTGTGCGCCAACCAAAACACCGCGTTCAAACTCATTTACATCTTGATAACCTGCATTGTAGCAGCAGCAACCGATCTAACAACTGCACCATTTGCTCTCTTATATAGGTTTTGCCGACCGCAGCGCCGTATTCTGCCTGTTTGCTTATTTTTTTATTTGGATCCGCATGTCTATAGCTGTTTCTTTGGTGGTTCTATGAATCTAGTCATGTAGAAGTGCTGCTTCTGATATATAACTTTGAATACGTACTATGTTTTGAAGGCAGACTTTTCATTGGTCGAATGAATGTAATCTACGCTCTCAAGAATCTACTTGCGTTTCGTTGAAGAACAACTGTTTGTAACTTAACTTTCAAATAACCGAAGGGCAATCTTGAGTAAGCGTTCAGAGTAAGAGATACTTCTTCGTAGGCTAAGCAGCAGACGGACACAACGCTCTTTTCCGATGAGCCCCCTATTAGTGTCCAGCCTCACAAAATTGATTTTCGTGTGTGGAGGTAAGGAGGATAACTTCCCCCCCCCCCCCCCCCCAGGGGCATCATAGACCGCCACCCTTGTCAAGGCAGACATGTTTTCGGGTGCAATCATCTATGGCCACAGGATACCCCTTGTACCAATACATGGGAAGATTACTGGTATAAAGTATCGGGACGACATCCTCGCACGCCTTGTGGCTCCGTTTGGTGAACATTTTGATGCAGGTGTCACGTTGATGGAAGCCCCCATGACTACAATCTTGCGAACACCTTCCTGCTGGAGTACACAAACAATTGGATTGAATGTCTCCTATATTCTCATGGTCTCAGAAGCATTGAAAATGCTAAAACGAGCTGTTGACAATCATATTGTCCCTTCAGAGACCACACAGACACTGCTGTGAAGGAATGAAGCAATATCTCACAGGCTTATCTGAACAATTTGGCAAACAGTATGCCTAATCGCATTCTAAAGTGTCTCCAGTTACTAGGAGTTCCAAATGTTTCATAAGGAACATGTTATGCGAGATATCAGGAGATGAAACTGTCGTGTCTGCAGTGAAATCACTTGTAAGGTTCTGTTTTCGTTTTTTTGTTTATGTTTATCAAGTGGATTTGAGTTTGTCTTCTTTGTCTTTGTTTTCTTGTGACTTTACATCAAAGAACGAAACCAGTTTCGTTTCTTAACATGTCTATTATTTACAATAAAACAATATGCAATACTTAATTTGACCTCATTAGGTTTCGGATATTAAAGGCAAACACAGGGATAATACTAAAAGACAAAATTTTTGCCTTCTTCGCAGATGGAAAACAAGAATAGAACGCGGATACTTAACGAAATTTATTAGGGAAAGGAGCGACATCCTTCAAGGCGCACTTCTTTTTATCGCCCTATACTGACCTTTATTTCTTTGTATGGATAAAGAGCGGCAATGTTATGTTCTCCTCTTCAATTTAACATCAGACACCAGTAGCTTACGGACGAAAACTGGCTGCTAATTATCAAGGGAACAATTACAATAGACACCGCCTGGCAATGGCCAGGAAGTACTTGGCAGCAAGCTCACAGAGTGACCATCTGCTGTTTTTGAAAGACCTAGTAGATTTTATTAATTAATCTGCTTGGTATATTTTATTGAGTCATGTATCCGGTCCACAGCTTATACAGCTCACTAAAAGTGAACATTTTGCTACTGTTCACTGTTCGTGGGTGTCCACAGGTCTGCAATAAATGTTCCAAAACGAAGCATGTAGAATAAAGAGCAGCACAATGTGATGGGAGAGAAAGGGAAGTTTATGACGCTGTTACCTACAGACACTATGTGATAAAAAGTATCCTGACACCACCAAAAACATACGAGTTTCGTATTACTTGTATTGCGCTGCTACCTACTGCCAGGTACGCCATATCAGCGACCTCAGTAGTGATCAGACATCTTGAGAGAGCAGAATGGTGCGCTCCACGGAAGTCACAGACGTCGAACGTGGTCAGGTGATTGGGTGTCACTTGTGTCATACGTCTGTACGCGAGATTTCCACACTCCTAAACATAAGTAGGCCCACTGTTTCCGAAGTGATAGAGGAGTGGAAACGTGAAGGAACACGTACACTAAAGCGTACAGGCCGATCTAGTCTGTTGCCCAACAGAGACCTCCGACAATTGAAGAGGGTGATAATGTGTAATAGGCAGACATCTACCCAGACCGTCACACAGGAATTCCAAACTGTATCAGGATCCATTGCAAGTAGTAAAACACTTAGGCGGCAGGTGAGAAAACGTGGATTTCATGGCCGAGAGGGTGCTCATAAGCCACACATCACGCCGGTAAATGCCAAACGAGGCCTCGCTTGGTATAAAGAGCGTAAACATTGGACGATTGAACAGTGGAAAAATTTCGTGTGGAGTGACAATCACGGTACACGATGTGGCGATCTGATGGCAGGGTGTGGGTATGGCAAATGCTCGGTGAACGTCATGTGCCAGCGTGTGTAGTGCCAACAGTAAAATTCGGAGGCGATGGTGTTATGGTGTGATCGTGTTTTTCATTGAGGAGGTTGCATCCCTTGTCGTTTTGTTTGGCACTATCCCACAGCACAGGCCTACATTGATGTTTTAAGCACTTTTTTGCCTCCTACTGTTGAAGAGCAATTCGGAGATAGCGATTACATCTTTCAGCGCGATCGAGCACCTGTTCATAAAGCACGGCCTGTGGCGGAGTGGTTACACGACAATAACATCCCAGTAATGGACTGGCATGCACAGAGTCCTGAACTGAATCCTGTAGAACACCTTTGGGATGTTTTGGAACGCTTACTTCGTGATAGGTCTGACCGACCGACATCAGTGCAGCACTCGGTGAAGAATGGGCTGATATTCCTCATTCCTCATGAACCCTCCCAACACCTGATAGAACGTATGCCTGCGAGAGTAGAGGCTCTCATTAAGGCTAAGGATAAGCCAACACCATATTGAATTCCAACATTACCGATGGAGGGCGCCACGAACTGGTAAGTAATTTTCAGCCTGGTGTTTGGATACTTTTGATCACATAGTGTACCTGAAGATGAAAGTTTCCATCTCATCTGCAACTCGTAATTTTCAAATGCAAAGTGGATGATGTGACGTTTCAAACACATACAAAACTGAACGCGACAAGCAACTGTTCTTTCATTTGAGGATAGAAGTATTCCTTCTCGAGTTATGCCACATTTTATACGGAACAAGGCAAATGCTGCTGGTAAGAAATAAAGGCAACAGGGTGTCCTCTGCGTGTTGTGTAGCGCCTATTATTGTTATTGTTAACCGCTTCACCCTTTTCTCGTGGACTTCAACCAATTCATGTACCGGAACGCAAACGCCACCATCAACAACCTGCCCCCTGAAGTGTGCAAGGTCTCTGACCTTCATCGAATACACAGTAGCCTGCACTTGTCCCCCACTAATTAAAATCTAATGGAGTTTAATCTGAGGAACATAGTGGCCATTTCACAGGACATCTATGATCTATCCATCTACGGAGAAACGGGATATCTAAAATGCCCAGACATCTGGCCCATAAAGGGGTAATCCATAATCGCTGTGAAATCAAGGAGGAAATTTGTTCTTTTAGACAGCAGCGATGTTTAATAACTGTAGATAAATGGCTGCCATTAGTGTATCCTGAATGATAATGGACTCACAAATACGAGAACCCCGTATTTCACACAAAAACGACCCTTTCGGTGTTTCAAGTGCCTTCGATAGATCTGTCCAGTGAGTGTTACCAACTTAACAGTAGCTGTCACTATATTAATTCACCTCTCCATTCACATAAGAATTAGCTTCATCAGCAAACAGTGCACTATGGGGGAAATAATGGTTTCCGTTCAGGTTGGGGTTACCTATTCTGCAAAACATACCCGTCGACCCGGATCGTTCACTGCGAAATCTAACATGAGGATTTTGTTTGGTTGTCATTTACGGATGCCCAACTTCTCATTGTTGAAGTGCAGTAGTAGTATGTGTATGGGAACCCTAGTGCACCTAGTAAGTAATTTTTAGCCATGGAATCGAATAAATGATTGGGCGAGGCAGTGGCTTTCAAGACATCACGTAATCATGTCCACCTCCTTTCTTGTCCACCGCCACCATCCACTCCTCTCCACATCTCCAGTAAACCATAGAAGACTATTAAAATGAGGCAGCTAATCTAAATATAGCCATATTGGAGGCCCCAAATGTATCCGAGGACACAGAATTTATGGTGCCGCGATGAAAAGCATTTATCCAAAAACTTAGGGAAAGGGTACAATTTCGCAGTATTTTTTCTTTGCACAAAGGTATCAGACTTACCTGAATATTTTTTCGCCATATTGAAGCAAACAAATATGCAAAGGATCTAAATTTCAGTATTTAGACTACTATGTTGATCGCGTAAACATATCTGTCCAGTATATAAAAATATATACCAAAAAATTACCATAGCAGGACTTTCATGTGTCCAAAGTTCAGTCAAAGGTTCAGATTAATTTTTTTCCACAACCAAATCGTTGTATGATACTTCTCATGTGTCACAATGTAGGCGGCCATGCATAGTCATGAATGAACTCATTGACTGAACGTTTCTTTATCTGACACCCAATCAGCATGATCAGGCGTCGGTAAGAGTCACTACACAGACTGAGCGTGTTCTTCTTTTTCTTATTTTTTGTTTTGTTTTTACTCTGGCCCGTTTTCTTTTGATGACATACAGGCTGTGTAATTTCACCCACAGGCTGCTTTGCAAAATGCACGTGGGCAGTTAGCTTAGAGTTTATGGCTATAATTCGATTAATTAGTAACATACAAGAAAGCTTCAAATTAATTCTTTTCCACATATGTGATGCTTATAAGGTGCTCATTATTCACTCAACGTTTAAAATGTCGGCAAACAATACACCAGTGTATAAAAGTGCAATGTTTACGTCACATATCACAGTGCTATTTTCTACACACAAACACACACACCCACACACACATACACACACACACACACCCACACACACACACACACACACACACACACACACACACACACACACACACACACACACGGCCACACTCTAAACATTCATGGTGGTGTCTGATTGTACTATATCGTGTCTCCCAACCACTTTCGCGCAACGACGCTCTGAGCGTGTTTTTTAGGGAACTAGTTGGAACCTGGGACCTGTTGCTGGTAAGGAGACGCCAGACCACACATGACATGTAGAATTCAGAAGAGTTCAGTGAGACTAGCGATGATATAACCAAATACTAAATGATCTCAGCGTCAGCTCCACTACACTCCCTGTAAAAGAATCTTAATTCTAACTAAATATAGTGGAAAGGGTTCAAGGCTCTCCTATTTTTAGTTAGCTGTTAAAATAACGTCGAAAAAGCAGTTAAGTTTACCATTGGAAATTTATTCTAATCACAAAACATCGTTTATAAATTGCACTATTGATAAAAGGAAATGTTTCAATACAGGACGGTTAAAACCAACAGCGTTCAACAAAAATGTGAACGAATATTCCCTAAATGGGTTTCCAAGTTCTACAATCGATCGAAGGATGACCTATGCCATATCACATCTATAATCTAGGTTTAATTTAAGTTTCACAAAAGAGAAAACTATCAAAATGGTCTACAGTGACCCTCAATTATCTTTAATAAGTTATCTAACTTGTCGTAAATTACAGTGGCTGATGTGGCTTCTCAATAACTATATAAAAGAAAAATCATCGCGTTTCAGATCTGTTCTTCAAGTGGCAAATGTGAACACCATGAGTTTTAATTAACGATCACCATCAGTTTTACGGAAAAAAGGGGTGTAACAGATGAGACTTCTGCAGTTCTGAGTGAAGCCTTATGCGCTCAAAAATGCGGCATCACGTGCGTTCATTACCTTGTCGGTGTCTAAGCAGCGTCAGGGCGGCAGCGGCCGGCGCAGCAGCCATCCAGCCCGCCGTCTCGGAACTAACTCTCTCTAACTTCTCCTTACTACAATTTACCAAAGTTAGTTTAAAAAAACTATCTGGCTATGTTTTCATCTGACCAATCAGGGTCTCAATGTTAACCTTAGGCTCCGCCTACAAAAATTCTGTCCATCCAATGAGAAACGTTATACTTTTCGTGGTGGGGCAATGTTTTTAATGTTTGCAACGTAACAGAGACGCTAAAAAGTCTCACGCTAAAACCTGCAGCTGGTGTGGTCCTTTTAGCGTTATCGTGAGATCTATACTGTTCTTCTGGAGGGCTCTATCTTTTAACATGGGCTGGGGAGTGATCCTAATGTAACAGACACGCGAAAAAGACTCACGCTAAAACTTGTGGGTGGTAGTGGCCCTTTTTGTGTTATCGTAAGATCTATACTGCTTTTCTGGAGGGCTCTAGCTTTTAACATGGGCTGGGGGATGTCCTTGACATACCTGAGACGCGAAAAAGCCTCACGCTAAAACGTGCGGGTTGTATAGTTGTATAGGTAGGCTCGCGGCGTGGGTGCCCAGCCCCTCTCTTTTCTAGCTTAACACGGTTCTGCTCTCGGCTTCTATCCTCGTTTCTCCTCTCGGAACTGCGTCTGCCTCACGGTGGGAAGGTACGACATGCATTTAGGCATTCTTGTGTTAGTCTGTGGTATTCCATTTGCTCACTCGTTACTCGTATTACTTTGGTTAATTTAATGTCACGATTTATTCGGAGCTATGTGACATACTACTGGATTTGCTTATCATGTCAGGGTTTTCATGTAAGGTGTTGGATTTGCCTGACACCTTACATATCACCACCCTTCGAACTTAATTATTGCACTGAATTTAGGCAATGATTGAATCGTTGTCTAAGTCAGTCAAAAATTTTCTAATTTATCTTAATTTTGTTGCACACTGTTCAGCCACATTATTCTGTTCTATGCTAGTTTGTATTACTAATTTATATTTTTATATTCTTCAACATTATAATTAAAAATGACAAGAGAAGAATATTTGATACTATTATTAGTTTTTAATTATTTTCTTTCTTTATTTAAGTGTGAAGTTTTTTTTGTTTAAGAAGTTTGTTTTCGAAAGTGAGGAGTCTTTCACATCGATTTTCTTAGAAATATTTTTTTTTATAAATGTAGTAATTGAGTAAAATCTATTCCTAACACATTTTGTAAATATCATGTACAAGTAAAATGCTTTTGTTTCTTGATACTCATTTCAACATTGTTAAACTAACAAATAAGAATTATTTCCAAAAAATTGCTTTGACAAAGAAATATACATACACAAGTATTGAGATATTATCCTAACAAATTTTACAAATGCTAAAAAAAATTGCTTTGACAAAGAAATATACATACACACGTATTGAGGTATTATCCTAATAAATTGTACAAATGTTAAAGAAAAGGAAAACAGCCAACAAGATAATTTTTTATTCTTTGTTTTTATAAGGAGAAACTAAGTAAAATATAGTTATTCTTTCATTTTTATGAGGAGAAAATAAGTGGCATATTGTTTCTTTATATACTGTCCATTTCAGAACTAATGACAATTTTTATCGATAGTCTATTTTTTTACGTAAGTCCATAGTCAATGACTTATTTTTTAGTTTATTAGCTGTCTGGTGTGCTTAACTTATTTAGTTTTTCACACGTTTCTTTTGCACAATTCCTACATCACATAATTTGATTTCACACACTCACACAATCCTATGAATGTTCAAGCATGAGGTTGGCGAATGTTTTTGCATGAACATGATGGGCTTGAGCGAGATGGATGTGGGCAAGTATTTGACGTACAGCTTCGTTCGTCGTTCCTTGATGGCTTTGGAAGTGTGTGTTGCTGTTGTGGAGGTCCCATAATGGAATGGAGCTGTGAGTGCAGAATCTCGTGGTTTACTGGCTTTGTATGCGTGAAAGTCATCGTTATGTGTCGCTGAATGCGGTCGTTTTTCGTTGTAATACTTCGCAGGCAACTAGTTTACAATAGGACAGGGATTTGGGAAGGTATGTCGTCTATTCTTCACCCATCTTCTTTCTTGGTCTCAATCTTGCGAATCTTCAACTTCTGTTCTTCCCGCTTTTTCTCTGCTTCTTACTTGCTTCTTGGTTCTTCTCTGGGCAGGATATGGAAATATTTATTGATAACTAGTCGCTTTGAAGTTCTCGTCCTAGTAACAGTTTGATAAATTGTTTGGGCGCGTCATTTTTACTTTGTGGAAGTTCTTCTTCAGTTTCGTGCATCAGCGTGCTGTTTAATAGCAGTAGTGTGACTTTTACACATATTTTTTGCCAGGGGTGGCTTGCCCAAGCGGTCTTCTCGTCAGGCCGTTTTTTGCTCCCTCCGTTCATTCGGGGCTCGGAGACCCTTCCGGCGTTCGCCGTCCCGCCGCGTCTCAGCAGGGGTCTGTCACTGTGCGGCTCGGCGTTCCATCCCAGCAAGATTCCACCTAGCAGGCACATTTATTGCCCACTTTTGCTACAAGGGCCGTCTGTTAGTTTCGCCTTTCCCTTCTCTCGACGCTCCTTCTATGTAGGAATCGAGTCTTGCTGATTACGTCCTTTTCTTTCCTGGTACATCTCGCGTTGCAACTTGTGGGTCGTTGCATCTCTTCCTTGCTGGAGTTTTTACAATGGTTCTTACAAAAAGTTTTACTTATAATCATCTAACATACACTTCTGGAAATGGAAAAAAGAACACATTGACACCGGTGTGTCAGACCCACCATACTTGCTCCGGACACTGCGAGAGGACTGTACAAGCAATGATCACACGCACGGCACAGCGGACACACCAGGAACCGTGGTGTTGGCCGTCGAATGGTGCGCTAGCTGCGCAGCATTTGTGCACCGCCGCCGTCAGTGTCAGCCAGTTTGCCGTGGCGTACGGAGCTCCATCGCAGTCTTTAACACTGGTAGCATGCCGCGACAGCGTGGACGTGAACCGTATGTGCAGTTGACGGACTTTGAGCGAGGGCGTATAGTGGGCATGCGGGAGGCCGGGTGGACGTACCGCCGAATTGCTCAACACGTGGGGCGTGAGGTCTCCACAGTACATCGATGTTGTCGCCAGTGGTCGGCGGAAGGTGCACGTGCCCGTCGACCTGGGACCGGACCGCAGCGACGCACGGATGCACGCCAAGACCGTAGGATCCTACGCAGTGCCGTAGGGGTCCGTACCGCCACTTCCCAGCAAATTAGGGACACTGTTGCTCCTGGGGTATCGGCGAGGACCATTCGCAACCGTCTCCATGAAGCTGGGCTACGGTCCCGCACACCGTTAGGCCATCTTCCGCTCACGCCCCAACATCGTGCAGCCCGCCTCCAGTGGTGTCGCGACAGGCGTGAATGGAGGGACGAATGGAGACGTGTCGTCTTCAGCGATGAGAGTCGCTTCTGCCTTGGTGCCAATGATGGTCGTATGCGTGTTTGGCGCCGTGCAGGTGAGCGCCACAATCAGGACTGCATACGACCGAGGCACACAGGGCCAACACCCGGCATCATGGTGTGGGGAGCGATCTCCTACACTGGCCGTACACCTCTGGTGATCGTCGAGGGGACACTGAATAGTGCACGGTACATCCAAACCGTCATCGAACCCACCATTCTACCATTCCTAGACCGGCAAGGGAACTTGCTGTTCCAACAGGACAATGCACGTCCGCATGTATCCCGTGCCACCCAACGTGCTCTAGAAGGTGTAAGTCAACTACCCTGGCCAGCAAGATCTCCGGATCTGTCCCCCATTGAGCATGTTTGGGACTGGATGAAGCGTCGTCTCACGCGGTCTGCACGTCCAGCACGGACGCTGGTCCAACTGAGGCGCCAGTTGGAATTGGCATGGCAAGCCGTTCCACAGGACTACATCCAGCATCTCTACGATCGTCTCCATGGGAGAATAGCAGCCTGCATTGCTGCGAAAGGTGGATATACACTGTACTAGTGCCGACACTGTGCATGCTCTGTTGCCTGTGTCTATGTGCCTGTGGTTCTGTCAGTGTGATCATGTGATGTATCTGACCCCAGGAATGTGTCAATAAAGTTTCCCCTTCCTGGGACAATGAATTCACGTTGTTCTTATTTCAATTTCCAGGAGTGTATATCTACTATCTACTTGTTTTACGCCTGCTTAAAAAACTTTACAAATTTCGGCGTCCTTTCCATGTTACAATTCTAAGATATTCGGAGTCTTAACGTCTACTCAAGAATCCTCAATTCGTTTTTTATTTTTGTGTAGTGTCGTGGTGTATAGCATTTTAGTATTTCATGCTGTTAGACTATCTACGCTTTATCCCCCCTTCACCTTAAGCTATGGTACTATTGTGTTATTATTGAAACTACTTTCTTTTTCCCACCTTCCTCTCTCTTCATTCTTCTTTCTCCTGACGATCTTATCTGCAACATAATCTTGAAATATGGTGCTGATTATTTACCAGTAATAAAATTAATCTTCAGACTTGTACTGAAAGTGTTTAAATACTGCCAGTCTTGGATAAAAATACCTCTGCTTTATCTCGTAAAATATCCTCTAATTCTCTTTTACTGTGTTCCGAAATACCTTTAACTTCTTGTAATTTTTCGTCGATTTCTTTATGGACTTCTAACATGAGTTGAGGCGATTCCTTCTTTTGTGCATACCATTCTAATTCTTCATCCTCTTTATCTCGCATCATTCTTAATTGTTTGTTTATAACTGGTATTTCGTCTAATTTTAGCTTTTGCTCAAAGAGAAGTGTGACATTCCCGAATGTTACGCTACCTTTCCCCATATCTATTATTGCTCGTCTCTCATTTAAAAAATCTGCACCTATAATCAAATCTACAGTTAGTATAGGTATAATCACGAAGTTGGCTTCGATCTTTTGACCTTGGCACGAAAGAGTTAACATTGTTTGTCTCGTAACTTCCGCAGCATTGTTTCTAATAGGACCTCTTACTTTAATCTTACGTGTTTTCAGAACTGGCAATTCCTCATTGGCATTACACTGCATGAATAAATTTTCTGAGATCGCAGTCAGTTCACTTCCGCTATCAATTACAATATTGACTGGGATATGCTTTACCATAGCCTTCACAACTGGTTGAATTTGAAAGGGTTGGTTCTGTTCTTCTTCTTCTTGCATCAACGAATCCTCCACTGAATCATACATGAGTCTTTTTAGGAATTTCCCTTGTAAATTCGAACTTTCTGTAGGATACGCTTCGACTGCTACTTCTCTCTCTTTTATTTCCTCTTCTCTATTTCTTCCTTCATTTACGCTTTCTTCTACATCGCCTACTTTTTCCTCATCCTCGTCTATCTTCTCCTTCTTCGTCGCTCCTTCCACATAATCGCATCTAAATGCTCTAATTATCGCTTCATAACTTCCTCCATTAGATACGTTGGGTTGTGTGCCCACTCGTAACTTATTTTTAACTCCTGTCGACTGCGCATTATCCTCATTGAATTCGCTTTCCCTGGTTTCCATCTCAAATAGGTCTGCAATACTCATTACTTCGTCCTTTCGTCCTACATTCGTTGTGCATGCCTCTGGTAATTCATCCTCCTCGTCAGTATTCTCCAAATTAATTTCGTCCCAACACGATATTCTTATTTTCTTGTCTTCGTTTTCGTCTGGTCCCTGCGGATTTCTTTCTTCTTTCTTCTCTTTTCGTGATAAGATTTTTACTTTTCTGTTCAAGGTGCTGCAATTGTCCTGGGTCGGTGCGTCCTTCTCTTTGGCATGGGCGCTTCGCTGTCAGTTCGAACGTTTATCGGGGTATTGTGGTCTTATCTCCGCCTCTTCTATCTGTATTCGCTTTTCTTGTTCAGCTTGTTGATAGTGATTTCTTTGTTGATAATTTGTCGGTCTATTGGTTCTCCAGTACCCGTTCCGGTTGTTGTTATTCCCTCTGTAATAGTTGTTGCCGTTCCTGGGTGAATTATAGTTATTGCCATATTCTCTTCTGAATCCATAACCGGTTCTTTGTTGAAATCTATTCTGGTTTCTTGGTGCGAAGTTATCACGTGGTTCGTAATTATTGTTTCTTCGTACTGTGTCTTGTGGATTCCACTGCTTTTTGCTTTCGTTTTCACGCGCGCTTTGTCTTTTTCTTGCATCATCTTCCGAGAATATGAACTCTAGTTCCCTTAGAATACCTTTAAATGCTTCGACGTCATTGCCTCCGCGACCTACTAATGATTGCTGGTATTTCAATGGTAGCTTCATCGTGCATAATTTAATCAACTCTCGGTCACTGTATGGTACATCTAAGCATTGATTTTTGTTTGCCATTACTTCGAAAAATTTCACGGGACTCTTCTCTCCTGAATTTTCAAAATATGGGTTCTGTAATAATCCGTACTACACTCTGTTCTGTGCTTCCCTTGACCAGTATCGTGAGAGAAACTTCTCTCTGAAATCTTCGTACGATCGGCATGTCGCTGCAACATTTTCCATGATTTCTGCGACTGTTCCTGACATGTGTGCACATATAAAGTCTAATTTGTGTGCTAGCGTCCAGTGTTCTGGTAATCCTACTCGGAATTGATCAATAAAAGTTCGTGGATGTAATGAGGTTCCTTCTCGAAAGTGTTGAAATTTTCTGACTGTGAGGAAATGATCGTTGTCGTACTTCGTCATAGTACCATATGAAATTCGCGAGTCTTCGCCACTTTTGTTTCTGATCATTTCTCCCGTCGTTCTTTCCTGTTGTGGTAGATCCATTGGATATTGTCCACTGTAACTTTCGCGTGCCCGCGGTGCAGGCTGTCTGATTTCACGTATGTTACTTTCCGCATGTGATTGGAATCGCAAATGCGTAATATCTTCGTTAATTGCTTGTTTTTCCGGTGCTGTTACAGATACGGATGTGGTTGCAGACTCTGTGCTTGTTCGATCCTGTTCACTACGCTCTTCAATGGTTTGCAACAACTCTGCTCGCAATTTCTGAAATTGTCGCTTCGTTTGCGCTTCTATTTTGACTATGCGGTTATCATATCTTTTCAGCGCTGCTTTTCTGATACGTCTGTGTAACACACTGTTTTCAACAATTTCACGCGCTGTACCTGCTGCTTGTCTAGTAATTACGTTTATCTGTTTCTTTAGTTTCTTGACTTCTCCCTGGGTATTGTTACGTAATGTTTTGATCTCGTCCTCAGTGTCATTACGCAGTGTTTCTACGTCCGCTTGTACCTTGTCAATGTCTGTTCTCAATTGATTGTGACCTGTTATTAAGTTTCCTATCACTTCTCGAGATTCTTTTGCCTCGTCTTCAATATGACTTAGGTGTAACTGATTTTTTTTTTGTTTTGTTCTTTAATCTCACGCATTTGTCTCGTGGTTTCTGCATTTTTAATTTTAATTTGGTTCGCAATTTCTTTATTCTGCCTTGTCATGGTTTCCGTAATTTGTTGTAATAATTCTGCCAGATTGGTGGGTCCTATTGCGTTTTCTTCCGACGTCCTACGCTCTGTGTTTTCGCCCAAGTGTTGGTTCGCAACCGATTGCATTGACCTCTGCTGTGATACGTTTCTACTCGCATTCCTTGTACTCTGTGGTGAGGGAGCTCTGATTACTTGTACTGTGGGTTTTACGTATTCAAGACGCAAGTTAGAATCCTCATCGACTGCCTCTCTACTTTCCTGCTCCTCTGTCGTATGCTAACCTAGGTTTTCTATGCCTTGGCGTACATTATCCTCGTCATGGTGCGTTATCTGTACTATTTCTCGCGATATTGCATCTTCTGTTGTACTCTACTCTATTCTCTGTCTACTTTCATGCTGGGTCTCTACCTCAATTTGGTCAAGGTCTCGATCTGCCATAGCTAATCTTTCCGAATCCCTTATTTTCTGTTTTAAAAGCAATTCACGCGCCCTATTTCGCGTCAAAAATGCGCTCATACGATCTCACACGTTTCATAAACTTTTTGTTCACACGATTTGACACAACCAAGACTGACAATCCATTCACTTACTTGTTAGGACAGAACCAACTTGTCAACGATGTATCCGCCACCTGTGCGCTTGCATTGGAGAGAAAACTTAATTCTAACAATTTTCAAAACTCTTAATTTAATTATGCAATTATCACTACCAGACTCATTTCTATTTAATAATTCTACTATCTATCGCGCCAGCTACTGTTTTCGACTATGTATAACTTGAGAAAAAATTTTTACTACGAAAATTTTTTAACAGGATATTTTTCTGACCTAGTTAGGCATGTGGTCGACCTTCAATCATGGTATTTTAGCATCCCGGTAGGGTCGCCATTTTCTAAACATTCATGGTGGTGTCTGATTGTACTATATCGTGTCTCCCAACCACTTTCGCGCAACGACGCTCTGAGCGTGTTTTTTAGGGAACATAGTTGGAACCTGGGACCTGTTGCTGGTAAGGAGACGCCAGACCACACATGACATGTAGAATTCAGAAGAGTTCAGTGAGACTAGCGATGATATAACCAAATACTAAATGATCTCAGCGTCAGCTCCACTGCACTCCCTGTAAAAGAATCTTAATTCTAACTAAATGTAGTGGAAAGGGTTCAAGGCTCTCCTATTTTTAGTTAGCTGTTAAAATAACGTCGAAAAAGCAGTTAAGTTTACCATTGGAAATTTATTCTAATCACAAAACATCGTTTATAAATTGCACTATTGATAAAAGGAAATGTTTCAATACAGGATGGTAAAAACCAACAGCGTTCAACAAAAATGTGAACGAATATTCCCTAAATGGGTTTCCAAGTTCTACAATCGATCGAAGGATGACCTATGCCATATCACATCTATAATCTAGGTTTAATTTAAGTTTCACAAAAGAGAAAACTATCAAAATGGTCTACAGTGACCCTCAATTATCTTTAATAAGTTATCTAACTTGTCGTAAATTACAGTGGCTGATGTGGCTTCTCAATAACTATATAAAAGAAAAATCATCGCGTTTCAGATCTGTTCTTCAAGTGGCAAATGTGAACACCATGAGTTTTAATTAACGATCACCATTAGTTTTACGGAAAAAAGGGGTGTAACAGATGAGACTTCTGCAGTTCTGAGTGAAGCCTTATGCGCTCAAAAATACTGTTCTTCTGGAGGGCTCTATCTTTTAACATGGGCTGGGGAGTGATCCTAATGTAACAGACACGCGAAAAAGACTCGCGCTAAAACTTGCGGGTGGTAGTGGCCCTTTTTGTGTTATCGTAAGATCTATACTGCTTTTCTGGAGGGCTCTAGCTTTTAACATGGGCTGGGGGATGTCCTTGACATACCTGAGACGCGAAAAAGCCTCACGCTAAAACGTGCGGGTTGTATAGTTGTATAGGTAGGCTCGCGGCGTGGGTGCCCAGCCCCTCTATTTTCTAGCTTAACACGGTTCTGCTCTCGGATTCTATCCTCGTTTCTCCCCTCGGAACTGCGTCTGCCTCACGGTGGGAAGGTACGACATGCATTTAGGCATTCTTGTGTTAGTCTGTGGTATTCCATTTGCTCACTCGTTACTCGTATTACTTTGGTTAATTTAATGTCACGATTTATTCGGAGCTATGTGACATACTACTGGATTTGCTTATCATGTCAACGTTTTCATGTAAGGTGTTGGATTTGCCTGACACCTTACAACACCTGTCGAATTGGTGGAGAAAGCATAGTTTTGGATTCTCAAACTAAGTTCCTCAATGTTATTTTCATGCCAAAACACGTGTGGCTATAGAAATAGCGTGCCAAACTGATAGCTGACATTACAAGTTGCGCCTAAAATACTGATGTCATGAAACAAACACAACCAGGCATATAACTGCGGAAAATACATATTGGGTATAGTACTAAGCATACATACAAACAAATAAGCATTCTGAAAGTAAATAATTAGGCCTATGCTTGGTGTTAAGTCATAAAACACTCTCAAATTAAATCTAAAGTGTTATATAATGCCTGTCACGTGTTACAGTCGTATCATCACATCTGCAATACGTACAGGGTGTTGTTACTTCAATCTGAGGGAATGTCGCAGCACGTATTGTGATCGCCTAATGTTTTCAGTAATGCTTCACCACCGATTTAAGGGAGACTAAGATAAAATATCACTAGAAAATATAATCGATTGCAATAATTGGCAGTTATTGATTTTTATTAGGAATCGAGGTAAACCACAGTAATATCTGTAATATTTATCAACAGGAACCAGAATGCAAAGGCTCTCTAAAACGTATTTCCTATAATCAACTACTACCAAATAACGCTGACTTCTAATAAAAACATGTTGTGTAAAACACCACATACACACACATACAAATACGCACACACACACACACACACACACACACACACACACACACACACACACACACACACACATACACATACACAAACAAACTATCACCACTTTAGAAACGAAGGAACAAGGTGTTTTTTAATGACAATTCATTGAAACTGAACAGTTTTTTCTTTGTTTACATGCAACAAGACCATGGATATTGGCAGAGATGTAACATGTCCAATGACACATTCGATATTTCAAACATAAAACCTATGGTTAAATTATTATCATCCACTGAGCTCAAAAAGCACATCTAGCTTGCTTATTATAATACGCAAATATAACTACAGATCTTTACACCAAAATAAAATTGTGACATCTCTACCCCAAGAAATCTCTAAAAGCGCAACTGACCTGCAAATAATTTTGTTCTACCTCTAAATTTTCTGTATTATTAAAATACATGCAGCTTGCATATTGGCACTACAGATAAAAACTTCTAGGTTAAGCAACACTTGTTCATTATAAAACTTTCGTTTGTTGTTCCATACTTGGCAAGCACTGTGAACTTAAAACTCAATATTTTCACATCCAAATTGTCTGTATAATTTCTGGCAATACACAGTGCTTGATTACTGACAATGAATAAATAAATTAAAAGTTAGTAATGGCCATAATTTGATCCCGGTACCACACATTAAATTCATTCAGTATGGAAAAATTCGTAGGAAAACACACACATTGGCACAACTGCAGATCTAACTTACAATCTAAAGTGCTCTGAGAATTACCACAGCAAACAGTGACAACATTTTAAGGTCACAAAAGCACCTCATCAGTACTTCTTCGAAAGCATAGCAACATTGTCATAACGCTATTGTATTTTGCTGATACATAAGATGATACATTGTCGAGCAAAAAATATGGGAATGTGTGTAACACCATGGCTCTAATTCTGTACGTATTTATTTTGCCTTTGGTTTTATTTAATGCTACATCGTTGAGCTTCTGTAAATGTGTTTGTTTGAACCGATAACACAAAATTCTATACTCCTTTCTTAGTTAAAACTTTGATGTCGTGGTTTGATTCTATGCAATGTAGTATATCTGTCATTTAAATACTTAGTCCCATTTGGAGGGAACAAAACTTACTGTATATAATTGTAATTTCTATGTGACTAATTTTTTGTAGAAATTTGTGCAAAGGTTCTGTTTCATTTAATGCATTTGGTTGCTGTTATGTAAACTGCTGATTTTCACTAAGGGTTCTTGGTTAGTTTGTATGTAGAACGTGTAGAGGTTCCCCTCGGGAACGGAGCTTTGTTGCGCGCGCAAATTGTGCTTGGCCTCGGTAGAAAAGATGGAACCAAGAGTCAGTCGGGGACGAGCTACCAAACTGTGCACTTCCATGTAAATATATCATATTGCGCTAGTCCCGAAAGAGGCTTTCTCTGCTACTTTCCAATGCCTCGGATGGATGGATAAAAGGCTGTAACGATTCTGGAATTGGTATCCATCATCGCCACCAAGAAGGGACAGAGTCCAGCAATTCTGCCTGCAAATCCATCTACAAACATGCAGTTGCCACCACATTGCGCAATCGCCCTAACGGAATACTATAATAATGTACAGTGAAGGATCAGCTTATTGGATGTGTTAGGGTGCTCAAATTTAAGGTAACTTATAACTGAATTTATGTACCTACCTTGATTTTTTACCTATCACAACTCCTCTCAGGTTCCTCTCCATTTGAACCATGATTACCGAGTGTCGTAGTTTGTGGAAAAAAATGAAAGCCTTAGAACATTAAATGATGTTGTTTGATCTTTGATGAGAAGAGCATATTCAGATTTACTGCGGATTTAGTGAAATTGTGGGAGGCAGTAAATGTAGTTTTGTGAAATTTCAAAGTCACTTATTTAATCATTTACTTGAAAGTAGAAGACTGTGGTAAAAAAAAAAATCAATTAAAGTTCATCAAATTGAGGGTTATAAAGTTTTCCTTAGTTAATGATCACATTGCTGCCTGTAGTAAATTCTAAAAGGTAAGTCAGTTTCTTGTAATTTTGTCAACATTGTGTTTTACTGCAGTAAAAGTGGGAAACTGCCATAGTAGAAAATTATATATTCATGATTGCTAAGTGTTTGTCTCTCTTGTGTATTGGAAGTGCATATTAATAGTGTAATAAGATACACAGGTCATCCTTTACCACTATTTATGAAAACAATAATTTATTTATTCAATAGACATTGAGAAGTAACCTTTTAGAGAATTCCAGTTAACTTTCATTTTAATTAGAATAGTATTTAACTGAGAGAGACTTAACCTGTGATCAGTTCATAATTTTGCAGTGAACGACATTTATAATTTTATGTCAGCTAGGAAATTTTTTGAATAATAATACTTAACCTGTGCCTAATTAATGGTCCTGCAGTGAATATTAATAGTAATTTTATAAAGACCATTCAGTTTGAACAAGCCCTGAAAGTAATAGTGTGTTTCGGTATCTGTTATATTTTCGCCAATAGTTTGTGCTGCTTTAGCTGTTAGCTTCAATCTTACCCTAAACATTCGTATGTGTCAGAGTTCATTGCCTAATTAGGCTGGTGACCGTTTTCTTTATCCGTTAAACAGTGCAGATAGGCAAAAAATTTGTTTGTTACTGTTCAAATACACTCCTGGAAATTGAAATAAGAACACCGTGAATTCATTGTCCCAGGAAGGGGAAACTTTATTGACACATTCCTGGGGTCAGATACATCACATGATCACACTGACAGAACCACAGGCACATAGACACAGGCAACAGAGCATGCACAATGTCGGCACTAGTACAGTGTATATCCACCTTTCGCAGCAATGCAGGCTGCTATTCTCCCATGGAGACGATCGTATAGATGCTGGATGTAGTCCTGTGGAACGGCTTGCCATGCCATTTCCACCTGGCGCCTCAGTTGGACCAGCGTTCGTGCTGGACGTCCAGACCGCGTGAGACGACGCTTCATCCAGTCCCAAACATGCTCAAAGGGGGACAGATCCGGAGATCTTGCTGGCCAGGGTAGTTGACTTACACCTTCTAGAGCACGTTGGGTGGCACGGGATACATGCGGACGCGCATTGTCCTGTTGGAACAGCAAGTTCCCTTGCCGGTCTAGGAATGGTAGAACGATGGGTTCGATGACGGTTTGGATGTACCGTGCACTATTCAGTGTCCCCTCGACGATCACCAGAGGTGTACGGCCAGTGTACGAGATCGCTCCCCACACCATGATGCCGGGTGTTGGCCCTGTGTGCCTCGGTCATATGCAGTCCTGATTGTGGCGCTCACCTGCACGGCGCCAAACACGCATACGACCATCATTGGCACCAAGGCAGAAGCGACTCTCATCGCTGAAGACGACACGTCTCCATTCGTCCCTCCATTCACGCCTGTCGCGACACCACTGGAGGCGGGCTGCACGATGTTGGGGCGTGAGCGGAAGACGGCCTAACGGTGTGCGGGACCGTAGCCCAGCTTCATGGAGACGGTTGCGAATGGTCCTCGCCGATACCCCAGGAGCAACAGTGTCCCTAATTTGCTGGGAAGTGGCGGTGCGGTCCCCTACGGCACTGCGTAGGATCCTACGGTCTTGGCGTGCATCCGTGCGTCTCTGCGGTCCGGTCCCAGGTCGACGGGCACGTGCACCTTCCGCCGACCACTGGTGACAACATCGATGTACTGTGGAGACCTCACGCCCCACGTGTTGAGCAATTCGGCGGTACGTCCACCCGGCCTCCCGCATGCCCACTATACGCCCTCGCTCAAAGTCCGTCAACTGCACATACGGTTCACGTCCACGCTGTCGCGGCATGCTACCAGTGTTAAAGACTGCGATGGAGCTCCGTACGCCACGGCAAACTGGCTGACACTGACGGCGGCGGTGCACAAATGCTGCGCAGCTAGCGCCATTCGACGGCCAACACCGCGGTTCCTGGTGTGTCCGCTGTGCCGTGCGTGTGATCATTGCTTGTACAGCCCTCTCGCAGTGTCCAGAGCAAGTATGGTGGGTCTGACACACCGGTGTCAATGTGTTCTTTTTTCCATTTCCAGGAGTGTATTTACGCAATTCTGGCTTTCACTTCCGATAAGCCACGTCCGTTAGGTACAACACGGTCAACATAACAAAATTCCTCTCAGAGGGTAACACTGCTCTGCTGCATTGTACCATAATTGCTTTAACAAGATAGTTTTATTTAACGACCTGCCTTCAACTTTAAGATTATTGTATAGTAGTAGAGGACGAGAGTGTTATAGGTGCAGCTACTGAAATATGTTTTCCAACCAGTATTATCATCGAATTATATGGTAGTGGTTCATCCGGCAAGGATCAGCTAAATGGAGTAAGTTCATCGTTATTTATTTAGATAATATTTAATGTACTATTAAGTAACGTATCCTAGGTAAGACATCACGTTCTCACATGCGACTTGCTATTGGACATTTCACGTTAAAGTGCTTTGCAAAATTCGTCAGCATCACAAGAAACAGAATGTTTACACCAAGTATCAAAACGTTACTTGCTACACCTTTATAGTAGACTTATAGTAAGAGAAAGTGTAAATGGATTAATGTGTAAGCAGGTTCATGGGTGACTGGGTGAATAAAGGTTTCAGTAAGTTGTCATCTTAGTCAGTTATAATGGTTTGTAAGTCATCGGGCGCGTGCTGACGCGTTCTGTGCGGAGAAGGTCGAAGAATATTTTGTGATGGTGCCACTGTGCTGTCTGCTCTGTCGTAAGTCACATGATCCAGCCATTGCCCTACGAGGCAACTGAGAACGCTGAGTTAAGCACCACATCTGGGCACGTTTTTGTACTGCCGACTATCCTTAGATATATTCGAATGTCCGGTAAGCTATCGCTATCACTTGCTATAGTAAGACATGTATATATGCTTTATACCAACCATAATGATCACTACTGTGGCTAAGTACCTTCACCATATTTTAACTAAAATGACAAAGTCAGTGCTAAACGTTCTACACACTTACAAAGAAATCGCCGCAGTCGGTGGTGGTACAATGACCTTACTGGCTGGAATGATTGTTGCTACACTGATCCTTGAACTGCAGGTCACCTACCACCTACCGTCTTACGTGCATACCAATAGCTCACATTTACTCCTCGACAAATAGTGTTGAAATATAATTCGAGCTAAGATGAGTATTTGAGTGGAAGATTGGCAGATAGCTTTCCGTTTAAGCCAACCCTCTTTTAGAGTTGAGACGAACGAGGTGTTGCAGTGGTAAGACACCGGACTATGGAAGGACGACAGCCCAAATCTCTATCTGGCCATGAAGATATAGGTTTTTGGCGACATCCTTACATCACTTAAGGTAGATGCCCGGGTGGTTCCACACTGGTTTCTCAAGCTATCTCTACTGGGGAGAGATCCGGCGACCTTGCTAGGTGGAGTACAATTGTCTTCAGTGACGAGACCCACTCAGAACTGTGCCCCGATGGCCTACGAAGACGTGTCTGGAGATATCCCAGACAGCGGTCTTGTACAAAGCTGACTGTCGTCAGCCATAAAGCCTTACAACCAGGAGTCATCGTCTTTTCATTCCAGGACCCGTTTTGTTGTCATGTACGGCACTCTTTGAGCACAGTGGTATGTCGACGACATTCTACGCGCCGTTTCGTTGTTCTTCATGGCAACCCATACGGGGCTTCCACTTCACCAAGCTAATGCCTGCCTGGGCACTGTGAGAGTTTTTACTGCTTGTCTTTGTGCTTGCCGACCTCTACGTTGGCCATCAAGGTTGTCCGGATATCTCCCCGATTGAGAACACCTGGAGCATTATGGACAGGGCTCTTCAACCATCTCGGGATTATGACTATCTAACACACCAATTTGACATAATTTGGAACGATATCCCTCAGGAGGTCATCCAAGAACACTGCCAAGCAATGCCAAGCCGAATAACTAAATGCATAGGGCCAAACGTGGGCCAATGCATTATAGACTTGCTTAATTTGTGAAGCTCTTTCTCATCAATAAATCATCCAGCTTTTCCGGAATTGTAAACATTTTTTAGTCTGTAAATACACATCACAGTTACCGATTTCACTCCCATTCGGATCATTCCTTCGTGATGTGTAGTTTTTTCGTCTTACAGCGTATTACACTTGCCGCTGTTCTACCTACTCCATCAGACATCATCCAGGTATCATATTTACAAAGATACGTCAGATACAATCACAAATTCTTTACAGTGCATTCCGAATTCGCAAAATGATTGCACTGCCTGACACGAAAGTGAACCATGCAAAGGGGGGAGGACAAAACGAATTGATATTTCACAGGTTGAAAGGATACGTTATGCTATTTGAGTGATTACAACATGGAGACAAATTTACTGAGCATTTAGCAGTAAGTGTGAACAACAGTATCAAGTTCCACTCCATCTGGTCGGGATTGGGAAACGTGTCACAATACCGTTGTCTCCTCTCCTCAGGTAAGCTGCCCCATAGTTGTTGTAACTGGTCCTCGATATCCTAGATACTGGTAACCGAAAGGTTTTTATCTAGGAGCTGCTCCCACTCAAGTTCTATCAGTAACAAATCTGTAGCTCTTGCTAGTCGCTAGGAGTACCTCAGCAGCTCACAAACACTACAAAGACTAACGTGCCATGTGTGTAGGGTGTTGTCCTGTTGAAAAAAGGGGCCCGATACTACACCATGAGAGGTAACATACTAGGACGCAACCTTTTGTGTTATGGAGTTAACTGTAGCCTACAAATGAGTATGCTGCATATCTATGTCCTTCACAGTGACCACTCGACATCTGATGCTACTTATGCCCCTTATACACGCTATGAAGTCTGGTAACAACACTTAACACGAACAACACTACAACACTGATGCTCTTTGATGACCTTCCCACTTGTCAGAGAGCATAGCAGTATTATAATTTTTTTGTCAGGCCGTGTATACAATGTACAGGATTTGGACAAATATGCGGATACACAGCGAGAAGTGCATGCAGATGCCAGCAAAGCCTGTACATTGCACTGATGTATTTCACCACGAACGGCACTTGTGCGATTTCCTCAATAAGGTGCGTTGTCAGAACAATGTTCTTTAGCGTTGTGAGTGCATCATGTAGAAGGAACTGAATTCGAACGTGGGACAGTTGTTGGGGTTCGTATGGTGGGTGTTTCCGTAAGCGAGGTAATCCAAGTGTTTGATGATTCTAGAGGTACTTCATCGAAGATGTATACCATATATACCACAGTGGGAAAAAACTATTCGCTAAGTCACAATGTGGACGAGAGTGTGTGTTGAGTGATAGTGACGGACGGTCATTGAACAGGTTTGTGACGAAAAATAACAGGACAACAGTTCCAGAACTCACCGCGGAACTGACTGTCGCACTCGCGAACCCTGCCACCAGCAGAACGCAAAGGAGCTACCGGAGTAGGGAACGGCAGGGCGCGCTGGTATTCTAAAACCAAAAATCAGTGATGCAAATGCTCGTAACAGAAAATTAGGTGTCAAAGTCATAAAACATTTGCTGGTATGGTCCTGGTTTAAGGCTGCTTCCAACTTCTGTTTGAAGGAAAAAATAGAAATGACCGTATGTCGTCGTTGGCCGGGTGGCCCATATTCGGGGAAGTTTGGCCGCCAATTCCAGGTCTGCTTTCATTTGACGTCACATTGGGTGACCTGAACGCTGGTGATAAGGATGAAATGGTGAGGTGGGCAACGCAACACCCAGACCTCGACGGAGAAAATCTCCAACCCAGCCGGGAGTCGAACTCGGGCGTGCTAGCTGGGGAGGCGAGCACGTTACCACCCAGCTAAGCAGGTGGACTGCTTGAGGTTATGTCCCACAAGTAAAAGATGGTGAAGATCTGGGCAGCTATGTCATGGTACTCCAAGGGGACCATGGTTACTCTGCAAGGTCGCATTACTGACAAGGACTATGGGACCAATTTGAGGATGATTGTGTGAGCACGTGGATGAATTGTCTCATCGCCCTTGATTGTCACAGAGCCGAGACCTTCATATTATTGAGTCTTTGTGGTCCACTTTGGAAACGAGGTTGCGTGATTGCCTTCTACCTCCATTATCGTTAGCTGAACTTGCCAACATTTTGCAAAATAGTATGGTAAAAGATTCCCTTGAAAACAGTACTGTACTTACCCATTCCGAGGTGACTGTAAGCTACACTCCTGGAAATGGAAAAAAGAACACATTGACACCGGTGTGTCACACCCAGCAGCTTGCTCCGGACACTGCGAGAGGGCTGTACAAGCAATGATCACACGCACGGCACAGCGGACACACCAGGAACCGCGGTGTTGATCGTCGAATGGCGCTAGCTGCGCAGCATTTGTTCACCGCCGCCGTCATTGTCAGCCAGTTTGCCGTGGCATACGGAGCTCCATCGCAGTCTTTAATACTGGTAGCATGCCGGGACAGCGTGGACGTGAACCATATGTGCAGTTGATGGACTTTGAGCGAGGGCATATAGTGGGCATGCGGGAGGCCGGGTGGACGTACCGCCGAATTGCTCAACACGTGGGACGTGAGGTCTCCACAGTACATCGATGTTGTCGCCAGTGGTCGGCGGAAGGTGCACGTGCCCGTCGACCTGGGACCGGACCGCAGCGACGCACGGATGCACGCCAAGACCGTAGGATCCTACGCAGTGCCGTAGGGGACCGCACCGCCACTTCCCAGCAAATTAGGGACACAGTTGCTCCTGGGGTATCGGCGAGGACCATTCGCAACCGTCTCCATGAAGCTCGGCTACGGTCCCGCACACCGTTAGGCCATCTTCCGCTCACGCCCCAACATCGTGCAGCCCGCCTCCAGTGGTGTCGCGACAGGCGTGAATGGAGGGACGAATGGAGACATGTCGTCTTCAGCGATGAGAGTCACTTCTGCCTTGGTGCCAATGATGGTCGTATGCGTGGTTGGCGCCGTGCAGGTGAGCGCCACAATCAGGACTGCATACGACCAAGGCACACAGGGCCAACACCCGGCATCATGGTGTGGGGAGCGATCTCCTACACTAGCCGTACACCTCTGGTGATCGTCATCGAACCTATCGTTCTACCATTCCTAGACCGGCAAGGGAACTTGCTGTTCCAACAGGACAATGCACGTCCGCATGTATCCCGTGCCACCCAACGTGCTCTAGAAGGTGTAAGTCCACTACCCTGGCCAGCAAGATCTCCGGATGTGTCCCCAATTGAGCATGTTTGGGACTGGATGAAGCGTCGTCTCACGCGGTCTGCACGTCCAGCACGAACGCTGATCCAACTGAGGCGCCAGGAGGAAATGGCATGGCAAGCCGTTCCACAGGACTACATCCAGCATCTCTACGATCGTCTCCATGGGAGAATAGCAGCCTGCATTGCTGCGAAAGGTGGATATACACTGTACTAGTGCCGACATTGTGCATGCTCTGTTGCCTGTGTCTATGTGCCTGTGGTTCTGTCAGTGTGATCGTGTGATGTATCTGACCCCAGGAATGTGTCAATAAAGTTTCCCCTTCCTGGGACAATGAATTCACGGTGTTCTTATTTCAATTTCCAGGAATGTATTTTCAATGGCACTGGTTTTTGTACACCTTATCACCTCATTAGGTGTAGTAATGTTCAGCATTTGTGATGGTTCAGTGTTTTTATCCATCTCATGCACCTAAACACATACATGTACTCATATTTTCCGTGTCAACGTAGTACTTATGTATCAGAGACACAATATTTAGCGTGATGAGACCATGTTATACAATATTGTGCCATCACTGTGGCCTGTAAGATGTTGCAGTACGTCAGATTGGTGGCATCTTCATCCACGATTCCTTCTACCACGAGTGCTTCATGTTTCATTTTGTATTCGTTAACGATGGAAGTGTTAAATGTAACAGTCCTAGAGTCTAAAACACTGAGATGCCCGTTCACTCTTTTCACGCTGTGTACCTGTTTTCTGAAGCGCCAAAGAAACTTGTACAGCCTTGCGTATTCAAATACCGAGATATGTAAACAGGCAGAATACGGCGCTGCGGTCGGCTCTGGCTCTGAGCACTATGGGACTTAACATCTGAGGTGATCAGTCCCCTAAAACGTAGAGCTACTTAAACCTAACTAACCTAATGACATTACACATATCCATGCCAGAGGCAGAATTCGAACCTGCCACCGCAGCGGTCACGCGGTCTGCGGTCGGCAGCGCCTATATAAGACAAGTGTCTCGCGCAGATGTTAACGCGGTTACTGCTACTACAATGGCAGGTCATCAAGATTTAAGTGAAGTTGAACGTGATGTTATAGTCGGTGCATGAGCGATGGGACACAACATCTCCGAGGAAGAGATGAAATAGAAATTTTCCCGCACGTCCCTTCCACGAGTGTACCATGAATATAAGGAAGCCGGTCAAAAATAAAATCTCTGACCTCGCTGCGGCCGGAAAAAGATCCTGCGAGAACGACTGAAGACAATCGTTCATCGTGACAGAAGTGCAAACGTTTCGTAAGTTGCTGCAGATTTCAATGCTGTGACTTCAACAAGTGTCACTGTGCGAACAATTCAACGAAACATCATCGATATGGGCTTTCGGAGCTGACGGACTACCCGTATACACGTGAGGACTGCACGACACAAAGCTTTAAGTCTCGCCTGGGTCCGTGAACACCGCATTGGGCTGTTGATGAGTGGAAACATGTTGCCTGATCGGACTCTGTAATGGTGTTGGGAGTATGCAGCTGGAGTGATGTGACCCATGATACGTCTAGATACGGCTCTGACTGATGAGACGTACTTAAGCATCCATTCACGTACATTGTGAATTCCGACGGATTGGGCAGTTCCAGCAGGACAATGTGATACCCCACAAGTCCAGGATTGCTGCAGAGAGGCTCCCGGAACATTCTGAGTTGAAACACTTCCGCTGAGCACCAAACTCTCCAGACATGAACATTACTGAGTATTTCCGGGATGCCTTGGAGTGCGCAGTAGAGAAGAGATCTCCACTTCGTTGTACTCCTACGGATTTAAGGACAGCCCTGCAGGATTCGGTGTCACGTGCCTCCAGCTCTGCTTCAGACATTAGTGGAGGACTCCCCACGTTGTGTTGGGGCACTTCCGCGATTTAGCGGGGCCCCTGCACGATGTTAGGTAGATGTAGCAGTTTCTTTGGCTCTTCAGTGTAATATTGCGAGCCGGAGTGCCCGTGCGGCTCTAGGCGCTTCAGTCTGGAACTGCGTGACCGCTGCTGTCGCAGATTCGAATCCAGCCTCGGGCATGGATGTGTATGATGTCCTTAGGTTAGTTAGGTTTAAGTAGTTCTGAGTTCTAGGGAATTGATGACCTCAGATGTTAAGTTCCATAGTGCTCAGATCCATTTGAACCATTATTCTACTTGGTTAGTTCTAGAACAATATGGATGACACCTTTAATGTTTTCAGACAACAGTGGACTGTACAAGCATACACACTTATTAATGTTTGCGCCGTTCTATTTCTGACAAATTCGTTCCCTGCCCACCCACACATTGTTTTATAATGATAACTAATATTTACCTTCTTATCAAACCGTACCATAAAGCACGCAAGTACCCAAACTGAATATTGTGGCAGACAGCTGTAGTCTAATTCTCAACCGGTTTGCGTATTTGTAACCTGACCATAGGTCTATGTAGCGACCATTTGCTGTTATCTCGTGCGTTGCAAGTTAGAGTGTCATGAGAATATTTTGTATCTATAACTTCATTTTTCTTCGTTGTTTACTATATTTTACCACTTTAAGATAGTAGTTTTAGACTTTGCGCTATTTTAGTTTCATTTTCTCCTTACGTGTATTCTTGTTGGTTACATATTTTTCTGTTGATGTGACTGCCGGTAAATTCTTGAGGGGAAACAGTAGAAAAATATTTGCTATCTAGACAAAGTTGTTAAGTAAGCATTAAAGTGATTATATATTCAAATATAATTTCAGTAACAATATGCGTTTCGTTTTAGGTTAACAATTATATGATCAGGATTACTGGAAAGAAATTAACATTAATAACAATGGAGTTGCTAGAAGTTAGTTTGCACTTAAAAAGGTATGACTTCTTATAGATTCTCCTCATTCCCTCAATTCATCATTTTTTTATATTTTGTTAAGATATCAGTAAAGTTTCGTGAAGGCATGCACGTTACAACAACGGAATGTCCTGGGGCTCTTTTGTATTTGGAACTCAAATTTTAACATTCTGGGCTACAACATTTTAAACAGGTTCAGCGGAGTATCTCCAAAGACAGATCCCCATAACATGAAAAATTCCAGAAATGCTGCGCTTGCACGGCAGAAGTTCTGTCTTTCCTATTCGTGAACAGGCAGATAATTTGAGATGCCTTCTCTGTTGTACGTATTTACGCTCTGTCTTGCGTGAAAGGAATTTCGCGTTTCACGTTTCTACTTTGACGCGGAAAGGCATTGTGTACCAAAGCTGCAGAAATGCAGAGCCAAATGCGAGTACGCAGTGCCCTCGGAAATCGCCAACCCGTGGAGGGGTGCATCCCTTACTGGAATGGTTATCCGATGTCTGTGCAATGAGCTGCATCAGAGGATTTAATCCACGATTTTCCGTGCCATTTGGCAGTACTGTTCTCTCTAGCGGTGGCGAACGCTGCAGGATTCCGAAGCCAAGGCCACTTAGTGGTAATCGCGGCCCTTGTTTTCCTCCGTCGAGCAGAGCAAAGCTTCCTCTAAAGCCAATATGCTGGTTTTGTTTTCCGGACGGTACCGCGTAAGTGGAAATAGGGGCAACAAAATTTCATGAGATAAATATATTTTGCGGGCAGTACGGCCTTAACAGGTGAAGTGTTAGCCTGGCTAGAAAAGCAGACCCGTGCTGCTTTCACGCTTTGGAAGGAAACAGGTAGAATTATTCTTGTAATTAAACCAAGATGGAAAACAGAGAACTCAAGCAATACATTCACCATTTCTTTCTTCTTCTTGTAGCGGGTTAGTAGGACGCCTTGAAAATAAAACTTACAATACAAATACATCTCGTGCAAGATTAGTGTGTACAGCGTTAGTAGAAAATATAGGAATACGTTTTATTTCCAAGCTGTCGGAGGTCCCTGGTGTCACCCAGGTATTTATTTATAGCTGTGGTCCACGCCCGTAGTATGAAGCTTCTGCTCATGAGTTTAATGTTTACTAAATCACCTCTCATTAACTGTGTGTCCAATAATGATTTTTTTGTATGTACATTGAGCGGTATATGTAGATACTGTCTGAGAAAAGAGATAGTAGCAACAAAGTAATAAAAGTAAACGTCTTACACGATACGGCAGTTTTTCGTGCATCTCACCGTTTATTGGACTCATGAACAGCTACCAACACGCGCAACTTAGAGGCTGAGGTAGCGAAGCAACTTAAATGATATAATACAAGGGAGTCCTCTGGTCCAGACTGTATACCAACTAGGTTCCTTTCAGATTGTGCTGATGCAATAGCTCCATGCTTAACAATAAAATACAACCACTCTTCGACAAAAGATCCGTACCCAACGACTGGAAAGCTGCAGAGGTCACACTAATGTTCAACAAAGTCAGTAGCACCAATCCACTAAATTACAGGTCTATATCATTAACTTCAATATGCAGCAGGATTTTGGAACATACTGTATATTGAGCTTCGAACATTGTGAATTGTCCCGAAAAGAACGGTCTATTGACACACAGTCAACACGCATTTAGAAAACACGCCAAGTGCTGAATGCTATTGACAAGGGATTTAAAATTGATTCTGTATTTCTAGATTTCCAAAAGGTTTTTGGCACTGTATCTCACAAGCGGCTTGTAATCAAATTGCATGCTTATCGAATATAGTCTCAGTTATGCGCCTGGATTCGTTATTTCCTTTCAGAGAGGACACAGTTCGAAGCAACTGACGGAAAGACCTCGAGTAAACCGTAAGTGATTTCTGGCGTTTCCCAAGGTAGTGTCATAGGTCGTCTGCTGATCCTTATTTATAGAAACGACTTAGGAGACAATCACAGCAGCTTTCTTAGGTTGTTTGAAGATGATGCTACGTCTCATTTTCTAGCAAAGTCACCAGAACATCAAAACAAATTTCAATACGATTTAGAAAATATATCTCCATGGAGTAAAATTGGTAATTGACCATAAATACAGAAAAGTGTGAGATCATCCACATTAGTGCTAAAAGTAATTCGTTAAATTACAGTTACACGATAAAGCAGTCAAATGTAAATACCGTATATTGAACTAGATACCTAGGAATTACGAACAACGTAAATTGTTGTGGAGAAGACGAATCAGAGGGTACGATTTATTGGCAAAATATTTAGAAGATGAAACAGATGTACGAAAATGAATGCCTGCACTACTCTTGTTCGTCCTCTTTTAGAGTACTACTACACAGTGTGCGATCCTTATCAGACAGAATTAACGGAGTATATCGAAGAAAGTGTCACGAACATGGTACAGGACCTTTGGCGCATATTAAAACATGGCGTTTCTAGTTGCGGCGCAATCCTGTAACGAAATTTCAGTCACATACTTTCTGCTCCCAATGTGCGAATTTTTTTACGGTGAAGTATATAGGGAGAAACGATCATCATAATAAAATGACGGAAATCAGAGCTCCCACAGAAAGGTATAGGAGTTCGTTTTCCGCGCACGCTGTCCGAGAGTGGAATAATAGAGAATTATTGTGAAGGTGGCTCCATGAACCCTCTGCTAGGCCCTTAAGTGAGATTTGCCGAATATCCATGTAGATGTATATGTAGATAGGCCGTCATATCTCCTGAACTATGTGTCGTTGACTGGTATCCTATTGTAAATACATTCAGCCGTACTCGTGAATACCGTCTGCGACGTTTATTGAGAATGGTTTTAGTAGCACAGACATAATAAACTTAAATGTCATGCATTACGCGGTACTTTTTCAATAACTCATTGTTTATGATGTCATTTTTCTCGAACCACATGTCGTACAATTGTATGCGTTCTATAGAATATCACGTATACAGTTAGTAGTAAAGATGTAATAAATTGTAACGTTACGCCACGTACGGTATTTTTACTGCATGAGCTATTCAAAAGTAGTAAGCGGTGGACATTTTTCCTTTCATCATTTTATAAGGCCCGTCAGCAAGAAAAAGCTTCAATAAGGTTTGAACTTACATATAAAGTTAGTCGCATGTCGCTAAAAGCTCTCATTTTCAAATATTGGACGAATATTGTTTGGAATTTAGGCGTCGCGGTCTACGCTCCTTATTCACCCCCTCCCCCCCCCCCCCCCCACCCACACACACACACAACCTTTTGTAGATAGGAATCCAATGTAGAGTAAATGCGACCGGAGAATACTGAAAAAAGATTCAGAAAAAAGTTTTTGAGAATATATCAATTAACACTGAAATGAGCTTTATACTTTAGCAGTGCTTGAAATACCTTTAATATCATCGAATCAGTGCATGTTTTTTCCGTCTGAAAAATCTTCGTAAGGTTAACGACCGATGTTCTGGCACACTGGAAGACCAGAGTATGGGTTGAAGTGATTTTCTACGATCGTTTAGGCGAATTCTGCGTTGGTCGCTAACGTCTGTCTCGGAAAATACGATACGAAAATAGAAAAGATAAGACCAAACAAAACAAACTTTATAGTAGTGAAGGCCCAGAATTCTGCACACGAGTAGTATCCTTGGTATAGCTCTCTTGTCCAGCTGTACAGGACTGCTACCAGCACCACACCACACTGTCTGAGAGCAACGAGGAGGAAGATGATGAAACTGAGGACGCTCTGCTCTCATAAATAGCTCGAAAACACGTGTAAGATTGGCAGTATCTGCAAAACAGCTGGAGAATTTGCCTTGTAATTCATGCAAGACCCAAACGAGTTCTTAAATCCTTGTGTTTGTAGGTATGTGTGTATGTATGTATTGAACAGGGCACCTAGAAACAGAGGAGAGGATTCGATTCTCCATAGCCCTCAGTGGCTCACAACCGCCACAACAGACCACAGAAGCCCACCCACCACACCCCCGCCCCACACCGAACCTAGGGTTATTGTGCGGTTCGGCCCCCAGTGGACCCTCCAGGCGTCTCATACCACACGACTTTAATCCCAAATGTTAGTGTGGTAGAGTAACTGTTGTGTACGCGTGCTTGGAAACGGTGTTTGCGCAGCAATCGCCGACACGGTGTTACTCAGGCACAAAAAGGGGAACGAGACGGCATTCACCGAGGTATACGGGAAACCGCCTGAAAAACTATGCACAGACTGGTCGGCACACCGGATCTCGACACAAATCCGCTGGGATGTTTTGTGCCTGGGACCGGCACGCCGTCCCGCTCCGGAAGCAGCGCGTTAGATCGCGCTTTTTTCGTGTTTTATTTAACGGCAGTGAACTTGGGGAATTCTTTATCAAAATCTGTCCCCACCTCATTGCTATTTTCTTTTGAAATGCATCGCCACCAAATCAGAATTACGATATTGCTGGAACCGCACTCCATACGATATAGCATCGTACTTCATATTTTTGAATAACACAGATCACAAACGAAACACATTTACTTCATTATTTGTGACGCAATGAAGACATAATAGTCTGTTATTATATCTGGCACAAACAGTCAGTATATGGAAAGATACAGAAAATTTCACGTAATTTCACGCTCAGATTTTTATTACTCGTTACTTATTTAGCTTCATAATCGAAAGACGTCTCTCACACTCATATATTGATCGAAATATTTTATCACTCTTGCAACCTCGTTATGGAGGCTTGGAGACTGTTTCCAGGAAAAATCACGTAGACGTCCTGGACGGTTGTGGCGTAAAAGAATTTAATGAGATGCATTCGCAGCTACGAATACGAAAAACCATGAGGTATTTAACAGAAGGGCGATAGTTCCGGACCGGAATTCAAACCCGCTTTACTGTGTTAGAACCTATGCTCTTATACGCATTATACTTGGGAGGGTATTTTAATTGAAAGTCACTAACTGGTATGTTCGGGTAAGTGCGAACTGAATGTCTCTGTTGTCAAGCACAACAGTGCAATGTTCCTTCTGACATGAATGCACGTATGAAGGAAAATTGCATCGTTCTTCTTAACCACACTCGCACTACCGTATTGTACAAGAATTTGTCTTTTAATTAGCTACTACAAGTACATTGCGTATCAGTCAATACCACCTGCACATACACTGGGGCGCTCTTAACCGAGACGGCAAACGGTCTCCAAAACAGCTCGAAAACAGTTGTAAGATTGGCAGTGTCCGCTGAACGTTTAGAATATATTGTACTTATTTAAGGTCACAATAAACTCTTCACTCCTCTTGTTTACTTTGGCGCCAATGATTTTAGGGAAATGGACGATAATTTTGGTAGGAATTTATCACCTTTATGTTCTTGTTTCTTCTTAAGTGCTTCTCCGTCAGATCAGAAATAAGTTATTTCTCACTTTGGAGTGTCTTACTGTGAACACCCTGCAATCAAGTCCACTCAAGGGTATGAGGTCAACAATGCATTCCGGATCTTTTAATTTTCGTTTCTGCTCTTCTCTTTTCCTCGTAAATTAAGCAACAGAGTATTTTAAATAGAAAAATTGTCCTAGATATGCCCCTTGACTTACCCAAAGTAGTATGCAGTAATATGAAATTTCTATACCATTCGTTGACTTGCATCCAATACTGATGCAACTGACAGTGGAATAATGCGTGTGACTTCAGAAAATTTACTGTTGATACCATAAGTCTCGTCACGTCGTCCCTGCCTGCAAATGTAGCAGACAGTGCTTCCTGACTTACCGAACAACGAATCCGGTCTGTCAATCATTCTAATTTATTGCTCTCTGAACGTCATGTAAATCTACAATTTTTTTCTTTATTGCATTTTAATGTCGTCCATAGCAATTTTACGGTGCTGGTCGATTACGCCACTGCACAATAGATACCGAAAATTCTCCACCTTCTCTTCTGTCATTTCCATTCATTTCTAAGACTGTGTGACGATAGATTGCTTGACTGACACTTTGTGTGCAAGCAGCCACTGAACCGGTGGACTTCTTTAAGGCCACATACAAAAAGCGAACGGCAAACACTGGCGACAGTTCGATTCTATCCAACTGAACAAAATCGCGCCGACCGAAAAATGCCGCACCGCACAGGTAATCAAATGTCGCGCTGTACCGAGTAATTCCGAGAAGGACCGAGCAAAGCCGAGTGACAGGCCGAGCCTTCGTCCGCCAGTGTGCGTCACACTGTGCTCGAGAGCAATTGTGCAAGCTGTGGCCGAACCTGCTTTACTCACAGACACACACGAGCTTCCCTTCCCTTAGGTTAACCAGGATGGGCGAGCAGAAATGAACTGAAAGTGGTCTGTCGATTCTACAATCCTTAATTTCGATAACATATTCTGCCATCCTCGGCTAAGGGTCGACATATGAAACGTCCCCTTAGAAAAATTCTACACGACTGTGCTTAAGCTGACACACAATATTTTTAGCGCAACGCAATCTGACTTTCAAAAATCCCTACAAAAGAATGGCCCTGACTAACAATAACCTATACGTTTCACAAATCACTTACCTCACAAAAATCTTCGTTACTCAAGCTACTGCAATACAGCCAGCGCCACTACTGCCAGCTAAATAAAAGATTCAAACTACTGAAGGCACTAACTACTGATAGGCATAGTTAGCAAATGAAAGATTTTAATACAGAACAAACAATGTATTTACCTTAATAGTCATTATATATCAGTTCGTGACACCAATTCTTACAAATTTCAAAACTCCGCCATCTCTCTCCCCACGTTCACCACTGCTGGCGGCTCACCTCCAACTGCGCAACGCTACGCGCTGTTAGCATCCAGTTGCCGCTGCTCAACACTACAATGGCAGACAACAATGCAAACTAAACACAGACTGCGCACAGCACAGCCAGTGATTTTTCATACCGAGCGCTAAGCGGCGTTACCAATAAGAAAACCTAAACAGCCTACTTACAAGACGTAAGATTGAAACCAGTGTTTACACAATGAACAAACAGAAGGTCTAAAAAGCCAATTATGGCTGGTTGAAGACTGGGTTGTATCGTGCATAAACTGCTCCACATTATTGTGTTTCCAGTCGGGAGCCACGCATTTAATGAAACACAATATCAAGAAAACTCACCAAGTTACAGCTCCTTCAGGGATACCAGCAGTAATAAAAAATAGTATTACAGCAAAGTGTGTTGCAATGTGTGCCAACGATATGAAACCTTTTAATACTGATTCCGGTGAGGGTTTCAGAGAACTAGGCCAAGAATTCATCTAGGTGCGCGCTATGGAGAAGTTAACGTGGCAGATGTCAGCCAGTTAAATCCGGAACGCGTTAGTGATTTGCTCATCAACAATAACTATAATTTTGTTTCTGTTGCAGACAAGTGAAAAGTATGACAAGTTACGTCTGTAAAAGTTGAATGTTCTTTGTATGCTTTCTGTATGAAAGTGGTTGTCTGCCAGATTAAAGGGACAGCACTTATGCAATGTTTCCTGTTAATGAAAGGAAGAATATATCTTCTGTTTCGAAATGAGACTCGTCTTCTAACCATGATTGTATTGAAATATAATTTTACTTTCCAAGTGCTTTATGAATTTAGCTGTGTGACGTACCCATTCTAGTAAACGTTCCTTTTGTGTTAAATGAGAGAGAGAGAGAGATAAATACACTGTGTGTGTGTGTGTGTGTGTGTGTGTGTGTGTGTGAGAGAGAGAGAGAGAGAGAGAGAAAGAAAGAGAGAGAGGCGTTGCATTTGTACAGTACAGCGCGGCGCGGCGAGGTGAGACGTCAGCGGTGACCGGTCATGCTCGGTTATCCGCGTGTCCGGAATCCGGACAACAGACATGGGGCGAGTACGTGGCCGAGCCGAGTCGTGTGGGGACTGACACGAGCGGCTCGGTCCCCCCCCTCAACAGGCGAGCCGTGACCGGTCAAACATTGAGCGTTGCAGCACTCTAGTTCGAGTCCTCTCTTTTGCATGGATGTGTGTGTTGTCCTTAGCGCAAGTTAGTCTAAGTTAGTTTAAGTAGTGTGTAACTCTAGGGGCCGATGACCTCAGCAGTTTGGTCCCTTAGGAATTCACACACATTTTGGCACTTCAAACCTCTTCAGTCAGGGATTGAAAAGGATTTCCCACAGGGTTCTACTGTAATGGGTGAGGAAGTAAGGCATCTAAAATCCAGACATAATGCTCACAGTTCAACGTCTTTAAAACTACTAGACAGGAATGAAGCAGCAACTGAGGCGTCACTCCAAGTTTCAAAAATTATTGCATAGAATAATAAATAGTTCAAAGATGGCAAATTAATGAAAAATAATTTTCAGAAGCTGCAGATTCATTATTTCATAATTCCAAAATTCAATTTAAATTCATTTCATATTTATTATAAATATACGTTACCCTTTCGATGCTGGGGACACGTTTACACGTCATGTTCATGTCATCATGTGGATTTTTTCCACATAACAACTTGGCGTGAGGTGCAACGCAAAATGACCCATTTCACAGCAATAAGATTTCATAGAGCTGAGGATGACATCAAAATCTGTTAAAACAGGTTGTCTTAAATAAAGAAAGATTTTATACTATCTAGGTTGCTGAATGTTTATAGAAAATATACTACAATATACGGTGTAAAATTAATCATACACGAAGTGTACCCAGTGTGTTTCACCTGTGCGAATTCCTTAAATTTTCGTGCAAAGTTTTACTTCATTTCATGCAGCGCAGTGACTATGATGAATAACGAAAATAATTTCACCCCTTTAAGGAGCAAACACATAGACTATTTGATGCAACCAAATATTTTCAGCAAATAGTTTTCTTAGAAGTGGGTGATAAGTATTCCATAGCGACCGCAAGGCCACCTCTCAGTGTAGGTAGGAGCAGAAAGAATGGCTCTGAGCTCTATGGGACTTAATATCTGTGGTCATCAGTCCCCTAGAACTTAGAACTACTTAAACCTAACTAATCTAACGACATCACACACATCCATGCCAAAGGCAGGATTCGAACCTGCGAGTGTAGCCGTCGCGCGGTTCCAGACTGGAGCTCCTAGAAACGCAAAGTCACACCGGCCGGCTCAAGGAGTGCAGAGAGCACATCTGTAGCGGTTAAAGGATTAATGTGCACCAGACAACGCTAACATTTTTTAAAAGTTTCTTTTTCTGTCCTAGTTTCTTCTGGTAGCTTCCGGAAGTAGTAAAAAACGGTAGCTCAGAAGATTCATGAGTTTGGTGACGACCGTGTTAGACTTTGCTCAACAAAAATATTTCGGATACCCTTATTTTCCATTTTAATCATTATTGTTGCGTTGTTGTGTAAAGTTTTCGTCATGTCAATTCATTTACCTCCCACTTTTGCCAGGTGCTAGTAAGACTCGCACAGTGAGGGTTCTATACAAACATAATTATGTATACAGGCACTTTATCCATCGCAGGAATCGAGAATCTCGACGAGTTTTGTCTGTTATTGACACTGTTACTGGCAAGATATCGGTCCGAGGGATTCATAGACTTACCAGAATGTTTAAATTCCAAGTTTGACGTGAAATAACAAATGACAAAATAAATATTCTTTCGTTTGATATAATTACAAATTAACATCTTTCTGATTTTTTTCCCTTTACTTGCCCAGTGAAACTTTCCTTCTTGCTCAGTTTCATGATTCTACATCAATAAGAAGTACATCATCATCATCATCATTATCATTTAAGACTGATTATGCCGTTCAGCGTTCAGTCTGGAGCATAATTCCTCCATTATCCCCTATTCAGTGTTAACATTGATGCCTCTTCTGATGTTAAACCAATTACTTCAAAATCATTCTTAATCGAATCCAGGTGTGCCCGGCCTCCTCCTACCCTCTATCGCTGAACCCATGAGTCTGTTGGGTAACCTTGCTTCTCCCATGCGTGTAACATGACCCCACCATCTAAGCCTGTTCGCCCTGACTGCTACATCTATAGAGTTCATTACCAGTTTTTCTTTGATTTCCTCATTGTGGACACCCTACTGCCATTGTTCCCATCTACTAGTACCTGCACTCATCCTAGCTCGTTTCATATCTGTGACCTCAAGCTTGTTGATAAGGTAACCTGACTCCACCCAGCTTTCGCTCCCATACAACAAAGTTGGTCGAAAGATTGAACGGTGCACAGATAACTTAGTCTTGGTAGTAACTTCCTTCTTGCAGAAGTAGATCGTAGCTGAGAGCTCACGGCATTAGCTTTGCTACACCTCGCTTCCAGTTCTTTCATTATGTTGCCATCTTGTGAGAATATGCATCCTAAGTACTTGAAACCGTCCACCTGTTCTAACTTTGTTCCTCCTATTTGGCACTCAATCTGTTTATATTTCTTTCCCACTGACATTTCTTTCGTTTTGGAGACGATAATCTTCACACCATAGTCCTTACATTTCTGATCTGGCTCGAAATATTACTTTGCAAACTTTCAATCGAATCTGCCAACTAAGTCATCCGTGTTGTGGTTGGCAGGAGAGCCAACACAGGGTTACTAAAGGAGGCCGAGATGCACGCGTTTTAGCTCACGCAGGCTGGCGTGAGGTCTGGAACATGGCAAGGGAATTAGAATTGAGAAAAACGGACGTAGCTGGTGGAACGCTTACCTTTAATCCATTAATGACGAACGTCGCTCTTGACATTACATGACTCACAGTATCAATAGTAACAGATAACGTAGCTGAAGGCTATGCTAACGGTCGTCTCGGTAAATGAGAGCGTATTTTGTCAGCGAAACATCGCTAGCAAAGTCAACAACTGGGGCGAGTGTTAGGAAGTCTCTCTAGACCTGCCGTGTGGCGGTGCTCGGTCTGCAATCATTGATAGTGGCGACACGCGGGTCCGGCGTATACTACCGGACCGCGGCCGATTTAAAGGCTACCACCTAGCAAGTGTGATGTCTGGTGGTGACACCACAATCCGCATATGCAAGTCTGCTTATTTTGTGTTCACATATCTTAACCTCACCCAGCCAGTCTATTGTTTCCAACATATGATCCATAAATAATATGAACAACAATGGAGATAGGTTGCAGCCTTGTCTTACTCCTGAAACTACTCTGAATCATGATCTCAATTTACCGTCAACTCTAACTGCTGCCTGACTATCCATGTAAAGACCTTTAATTGCTTGCAAACGTTTGCCTCCTATTCCATAATCTCGTAGAACAGACAATAACTTCCTCCTAGGAACCCGGTCATATGCCTTTTCTAGATCTATAAAGCTTAGATACAATTCACTGTTCCACTCGTAACACTTCTCCATTATTTGCCATAAGCTAAAGATCTGGTCCTGACAACCTCTAAGAGGCCTAAACCCACCCTGATTTTCATCCAATTGGTCCTCAACTAATACTCGCACTTTACTTTCAACAATACCTGAGAAGATTTTACCCACAGTGCTGATTAAAGAGATACCTCTGTAGTTGTTACAATCTTTTCTGTTTCCATGTTTAAAGATTGGTGTGATTACTGCTTTTGTCCAGTCTGTTGGAACCTGTCCCGACTCCCAGGCCATTTCAGTTATCCTGTGTAGCCATTTAAGACCTGACATTCCACTGTATTTGATAAGTTCCGACTTAATTTCATCCACCCCAGATGCTTTATTGGACTGCAATCTACTGACCATTTTCTCCACTTGCTCAAATGTGATCCTATTTCCATCATCATTCCTATCCCATTCTACCTCGAAACCTGAAACATTACTGTTCGTATTTTCACATACATTGAGCAACTCTTCAAAATATTCCCCCCACCTGCCCAAGGCATCCACAGGATTCACCAGCAGTTTTCCTGACCTGTCCAAAATACTTGTCATTTCCTTCTTACCTTCCTTTTGAAGACTGCTGATTACACTCCAGAATGGTTTTCCAGCAGCTTGACCCAATGTCTCCAACCTGTTTCCAAAGTCTTCCCAAGATTTCTTCTTGGATGCTGCAATTGTCTGTTTGGCTTTGTTTCTTTGTTCAACATAACTTTCTCTGTCTACCTGAGTTCTAGTATGTAGCCATTTTTGATACGCCTTCTTTTTCCTTTTACAGGCTGCCTTGACTGTGTCATTCCACCAAGCTGTTTGCTTCATCCTACTTTTACACACTACTGTTGCAAGACATTCTTTAGCCACTTCTAATACTGCGTCCCTGTATCTTGTCCATTCCTTTCCAAATGACTGTAATTGACTACATACAACTAACTGGTACCTTTCTGAGATCACTGTTATGTACTTGCGCCTGATCTCCTTATCCTGAAGTTTCTCTACTCTTATCCTCCTACATATGGACCTGACCTCCAGCACTTTCGACCTCACAATCCCAGTTTCACTGCAGATTAAATAATGATCAGTATTATCAAAGAATACCCTGAATACATGTGTGTCCCTCAAAGCCATCCTGAATTCCTGATCTGTTATTATATAGTCAATGACACATCTGGTTCCCCTGCTTTCCCAAGTATATGGGTGAATGTTCTTATGTTTAAAATAGGAGTTTGTGATTACTATGCTCATACTGGTACAGAAATCCAAGAGTGGTTTCCCGTTCCTGTTTGCCTCCATATCCTCTCCAAATTTACCTATAACCTTTTCATACCCTTCTGTTCGATTTTCAATCCTGGCGTTAAAATCACCCATGAGCAGCACACTGTCATTGTCCTTTACTCTAACAACTACATCACTGAGTGCCTCATAAAAACTATTCATCTTATCTTCATCTGTCCCTTCACAATGCGAATATACTGACACAATCCTAATTTTCTTGCTAGACACTGTCAAATCTATCCACATCAGTCGTTCGTTTACATACCTTACTGCAACTATGCTGGGTTCCATTTCTTTCCTGATGTAAAGCCCTACACCCCATTGTGCTATTCCTGCTTTGATTCCTGACAGGTAGACCTTGTATTCTCCCACTTCCTCTTCTTTCTCACCCATTACCCGAATGTCACTAACAGCTAAAACGTCCCGCCCCATCTTACTTGCAGCCCCTGCCAGCTTTACCTTCTTCCCAAATAAGTGGTATCGACAGTCGGGATACCATTTACTTTGGAATAAGGCTGGGCATCTTTGACATATTCTGAGACGTGGTCACCTTTGTGCTCATATTGCAAATACTACCAAATCCACCGGTTAGTCCCTCAGCCGTTAGGGGTAAAACCCCATGGGACTCGGGGCAAGTAAGGCTAGCAACCTGCTTCCCTGGTACTTTAAATATGGTGCTGGTAATAATCAGAGCAAAATGCCTCGGACCTTTGGAGGTGACGGAGTCCCACCTCTAACTGACAAACCAGGGACTCCTAAGATACGACTTGGCAAACAAATGGTAATGAGATGGGGAGCTATTAAGAAGCACATTATAGGTTTTAATGAGTGAGTTTCGTAGTACCAAAGTATGTGACACAAATTGCCGCATCTTTTGCTTGCATTGACTTAGCGGCTAACGTTTATTATACCTGTAACGAATCATAGACCATAGTATGTGACATAAATTCCTAATTGATACGTCTGCCCGTTCCCGAGAAAACAGAGGCTTAACAGATGAACGACAGGCAGTCAGTCATATAACAAATGAGAATTTTTTTCTTGTGACGTAATTACAAATTCGTAATTTTCGGTTCTTTTTCTTTGCTTGTACCTTACTTCATGTCCGCAGCCCGTGGTCTCGCGGTAGCGTTCTCGCTTCCCAAGCACGGGGTACCGGGTAAGATTCCGGCTGGGGTCAGGGACTTTTCCTGCCTCGAGATGACTGTGTGTTTTTGTGTCGTCTTCATTATCATCATTCATCCTCATTACGGTTGGAAGAAGGCAATGGCAAACCGCCTCCACTAGGACCTTGCCTAGTAAGGCGGCGCGGGTCTCCCGCATCGCTCCCATACGCTTTGTAAAGAAGTATGGGACTCATCATATCATCACCTTACTTCATGCCGTATTTAGTGATTCTAGGTCAATTTGAGGTATCCTACTGGTTAAATAAAGGGATGTAAATGTCGTGTGACTAGGGCCTCCCGTCGGGTAGACCGTTCACTGGATACATGCCTTCCGATTTGACGCCACTTCGGCGACTTGCGCGTGGATGGGGAGGATATGATGATGATTAGGACAACACAACACCCAGTATCTGAGCGGAGAAAACCTCCGGCCCCGCCGGGAATCGAGCCCAGGGCCTTAGGATTACGTTCTATCGCTCTGAGCTCTCAGCTACCGGGGGCGAAAATGCTGTAAGTTTTGATGGTTGTTGCGACACAAATGGCCGTTTGTTCTGACTGGATTGTCTTATAAACTAACGTGGATTATAACAACAACGGGCCATATACCTTAGTATGATTTTTTTTATTCTACTGTGAAATCTCGCTCCTTTTCCAATTTTGATGATCTAGGTCAACTGGAAGCATCCTATATGTTTCGAGTATCCAAATATGTGAGATAAACTGTTGTATCTTTTGAATTACTAGACGTAGAAGGTTAAAATTTTTACATCGCCGAAGGACCATAGCCCTAATAGGTGGCATAAATTTGTAATTGATACGTCCAGTCGTTCTTGAGAGAAAGGGTTTCTAACTATATGACAGTAGACAGACAGGTGAAAAAAAAATTGTGTGTGTGTGAAATCTTATGGGACTTAATTGCTAAGGTCATGAGTCCCTAAGCTTACACACTACTTAACCTAAATTATCCTATTGACAAATACACACACACACGCCCGAGGCAGGACTCGGAAATGGTTCAAATGGCTCTGAGCACTATGGGACTTGACATTTGTGGTCATCAGTAACCTAGAAAGCAGAACTACTTAAACCTAACTAACCTAAGGACATCACACACATCCATGCCCGAGGCAGAATTCGAACCTGCGTTCGTAGCGGTCACGCGGTTCCAGACTGAAGCGCCTAGAACCAGAAGGCCACACCGGCCGGCGACGGAGGACTCGAATCTCCGTCGGGACCAGCCGCACAGTCCATGACATCAGCGCCTCAGGCCGCTCGGCTAATCCCGCGCGGCAGGTGAAGAAAAAATCGCTCCTATAAAGGTTTTGTTTTTCGAGACTGAGGAGCGGAAACCTAAAAATAACTCAGTCCTCCGGTTGGAAGCTTTCACCACATTCGCTTGAAAAAAACGTCCTCGCATTCAGTACCAGGCCTCGGACAAGCAAGATTAAGAGACGACTACTTTGGTTACGGAGAAGGACAAGCTACGAAATCCGCGTGTCTTTAATCCGATTTCCCCCACCATATTCCCGAGACAGCAGTTTGCGTGGGAGAGGAACGAGTGGGACAGCCATCGGAGGGTGAAGGGCGGCGGCGCCGTGAGCCAGGGTGCGGCCAGTTTGACGCGCCGCGTCCCTTTTTGCCGCCGGAGCGGCGCGACGTCCCTTTGTCTCGGCGCCGCCGCGCCGCCGTGTTTTGCCGCCCTTAAGCGGACGCTGCTCGTTTGGCTTCTTTGTGGCGGCCAGCAGTCTCTGCCACAGCGGACGGCACGGCCCAGTCTCTGCTGCAGCCGCCGCCGCCTCCGTCACAGCCGCTTTTCCATTGTCTGTGACGACTCCGGCCATAGGAAGGCCTCCACTACAGTTCTCCGGCCGGCGCCGGGGCATTCTGCGTCTGTGTTACGGCACAAAAGCGGGTCGTTAACACAGAGTCTGCACTGCTTTACGTCCTCATTGTTGTGACAGAATGGTACCCCTTGTGGCCACAGTTATCTCACCGTGTTTATAAACTCTTTAGCCAAGTAGCGAAAGTGCACTTAATGCGCTTAGTTCCATATCGAGGCAATGTGCTACGGTAGTCTCTACCTACGCAATTCAACTGCACTATCATCATAATCGACTTCAAAAGGCTGTAAGCACTGTCCTCCATTGTATGCTATCTTCCTCATTTCATCATTTCACCATGTGCATCTACACTCCTCATGCCATCTTATTTGTTGAGTGTAAGAGTACTTTGCGAGACAGTGTCACTCCCCCGTGCTGTGGCGAGAAGTGCAATAGGCGTTAAAAGCAACCGGCATGACATACACCAAGGCGGTTGTATTCCAGTCCGCGCGAGGCGGAATGCCAGACCAGCCAGCTCACTAGCAAATCAACAGATGGCGGACACCAGTGGCCAGGCTAACGGCGAGCGCAGGTCGACTTGTTTCCTACCTCCGCCAAAGTTCGAGCCAAACAAACAGAAGCGTCACTCCGCGGGACGACTATTTAGGCCCGCAGCGCGATGGTAGCCAGACACAAAGTCTTGCAGATGTAACAAGATCAGAATTTATCCGGCCAAAACAACGGAAATATACTTTAGGCAAAAACGTCCACAACTGAACAGAAGCCTTAGTATCAAAAGGCAACAGCTATCTTGGAGCTCCACTGTCAAGCATACGCCCGTGCAAGACCTAATACTTAAAGCCTGAGCACAACGAGGGAACTGTTGCAGTACTCTGCAGTAGGGACGTCAAAATCTATTGTACTATAAAATATACTTTATGGGAGCACAACACGAGGCCTCGGTAGCAAAACTTAAATACGGCAGAAAAAAAAGTTCAAATTTGTGTGAAATCTTATGGGACATAACTGCTACGGTTATCAGTCCCTTAGCTTACGCACTACTTAACCTAAATTATCCTATGGATTAACACAGACACCCATGCCCGAGGAAGGACTCGAACCTCCGCCGGGACCAGCCGCACAGTGCATGACTGCAACGCCTTATACCGCTCGGCTAATCCCGAGCGGCAAATACAGCAGAATTAAGTATTAAAAAATAAAGTGTTCTTGTGGATACTTAGGCATTCACGACACAGGCAGATCCACAAGCTGCATGAGAAGCTCAATTTTGAACCTCCTGTACAAGCAATCACACACGGCTCCAAAAAAATCCATGAGAAATTAGTCCAACACCAACATGTCACACGTCACATGCGAGAAGTAAGTACCACCAGATTAGGACCCTGGCACTGATACAGAGTCCCCGGGGCATTAGTTGAACAGGAAATTAGAAACGAGGCACGTCAAATAAAGAAACAATCCATCGGAGGAGAGGCTTATGCACCTGTGACCCTTACATGTCCTCCCCAAATGCAATAAAGTGCGGAAAACTAAAACCCATCACCGAAAGCTGAGGTCGCTAAAGAAAAATGGTTCAAATGGCTCTGAGAACTATGGGACTTAATATCTGAGGTCATCAATCACCTACAACTTAGAACTTCTTAAACCTAACTAACCTAAGGTCAGCACACACATCCATGCCCGAGGCAGGATTCGAACCTGTGACCGTAGCAGCAGCAGGGTTCCGGACTGAATGACCTAGAACTGCTCGGACACAACGAACGGCACGCTGAAAAAGCTATGGGGCATAAAAATTTAAAAAATTAGGAAATGAGAACAAAGTAGCCATCAATTCCAACGCAGCCAGAAGCGTTGGTCAGACCTCAACCGGACAACGCGCTACTACGATCAGCTCTTTGGCTCTTCACCGTCATTGTGAAGTGGGACTAGCGAAACGGGACACCGCCGAATGGCGAAGATTTGGTTCTGTAAGTGTTAACTATTGTGTTCATCCCAGATCTTTGAGTTTGTTTCTCGTGACGCAAATAAAACTGTGTAACTGGTATGAATGTTTTATGTGATATAACCTAGGGAAGGGTCATATCACCCCATTTCCTGTTTCAGTACCAAATGGTGCGCGGGAAGGGCGGTGGTTAGCTAACCTCCATGTCTAGGGCGGGAGGTAAGTGGAGTGTGGTTCGGAACAGATCTTGTGCCTAAGTGGGGCTCCCTAATTTTAATATCGCTCTCTCTACCACACAAACACCAATTTAAAAAGACGTGCAACACTATTATACACAAAATATTCTTTGATGCCGGAATGAAAATGAATAGGTCTTGAAGAACAAACTGGTTCAAATGGCTCAGAGCACTATGGGACTTAACTTCTGAGGTCATCAGACCCCTAGAACTTAGAACTACTCAAACCTAACTAGCCTAAGGACATCACACTCATCCATGCCCAAGGCAGAATTCGAACCTGCGACCGTAGCGGTCGCGCGGTTCCAGACTGAAGTGCCTAGAACCGCTCGGCCACTCCGGCCGGCGCTTGAAGAACACAAGATGTCTTCTTGAAGTAGGAGCAATGAACAATACGAAACAGTTCAGTCTGACGTAACACTTAACAATATATGTCCTTCAGCCTTCAATAGTTATACAGTTGTAACTTATTATACCAGAAATATTCATTTATTTATTGTAGAAACTGAGTAAAATCGCTACTAACTACTGCTTGTCTGCATCATACTATCTATCCCAGTCACCAAGACACCAACAACGATTATGCTACCCAGCTATCCACTCTAACGTGTTCAGTACTCCAGTAACATATATCACTAACTCACTCATATAAGAGAGTACAGCAGTTTGGAATATACATGAATGAACAGCAGGCTCAAAACTAGATCCATTCTGAATCAACATAAAACCCAAAGATGTACAAGACAGATCCTGAGTTGCAGCAAGGTTTTAAATTACATTTAACAATCGCGCAATCGAGTCGACGCGCGTAGAAATATCTAGGGGTTTGCTTTAAGATAGAATGTTCACTTTAGGATGCCCTGTGTGCGATATAGATTATTAAATTAACACGACACCACATGCAATAGCCACAACAAGCGCTACTCAACATTCACAACTTCAGGATGAAGTGAGACACAGCTGGCTTCATTTAATGCACATTTGCATATAACAATGTGATTAAACTTCAGCACAGAAGCATCAGTATACGAGGGTGAATCAAATGAAACTCTTAAATATTTTTTAAAATATTATTTACTGTGCAGAATTGGTACAAAGCTGTATCACTCTTCAACATAATCTCCCCCGAGGTCAATTCCGTTAGAAAAAAATTCTTTTGGTAGTCCTCGCAACCACCCGTGCACTGCGTGACGTACCTCTTCATCAGAACGGAACTTCTTTTCTCCCATTGCGTCTTTGAGTGGTCCAAACACACGGAAATCACTTGGGGAAAGCTCCTCTGGTGAGTATGGTGGATGAGAAAGACACTCAAAATGCAGGTCGGTGATTGTTGCAACTGTTGTTCGGGCAGGGTGGGGTCTTGAATTGTCATGTTGCAAAAGGATACCTGCTGACAGCAATCCACGTCTCTTGGATTTGATTGCTGGCCGCAGATGATTTTTAGGAGATCTGTGTATGATGCACTGGTGACAGTGGTTCCTCTAGCCATGTAATGTTCCGAAATGACGCCCTTTTCGTCCCAAAAGGGAGTTAGCATAACCTTCCCTGCTGATGGTTTTGTTCGAAACTTATTTGGTTTTGGTGATGAGGAACGGCGCCATTCCTCGCTCGCTCTCTTAGTTTCCGTCCCCAATAACGATTCTTGCAAGGAAGCCATCTCCTTCTCGTTCAAAGCGCCGAAGAAGTTCTTCACAAGCATTAACACGTGGTTTCTCATTTTAGGAGTCAGCTGCCTTGGCACCCATCTTACAGACACTTCGTGAAACCGGAGCACGTCATGCACAATGTGGTGTGCTGACCCATGACTAATCTGTAAACATGCTGCAATGTCATTCAGTGTCACTCGGCAGAATTCCATCACTATGGCTTCAACTGCTGCAATGTTCTGTCGAGTCACAACTCGTTGTGCCTGATCTGGATGAGGAGCACCTTCGCCTGAAATCACACCATTTGGTAATATCCTACTCCATTCGTACACTTGCTGCTGTGACAAATATGTATCACCATACTGAACCTCATTCGTCGATGAATTTCAATAAGTTTCACACCTTCATTAAGCAACAACTGAATAACAGACCGCTGTTCGCCGTGGTACAAGTCGCAAGTGGGGCGGCCATCTTTATACTGGTAGTATGTGTGCACCATGCTGCCACATATAGGCCATTCTGTACGCTGTTTGTAGCACACTTACCAACTTACAGGTTAACGGCGCGAGATTTCGATTTGTTATTACAGATTTAAGGTTTTCATTTGCCTCACCATTGTACAAACATTAGCTCAAAATCAGTCTGACTGTCCTCCTTGCAATCTGATGTGGCCGTTTCTAGCCTTCCTGCAATGCAGCCTGTGGGAGCGGAGAAAACAGCACCTGCTCCAACAACTCCTGTTGTCCTAGAGCAGCGTCGCCAGTGTGTACCGTATCCATCCTGTGTCGATGCGCACGCCAACGCAGAGGGCCTTAGAGTTGGCTTCCCCGCAGAAGTACTTTCCACCGTGTATCTACAGCAACACTTCGTTACTGTATCTATAATAACAGGCAGAGCCTGCAGTGCTGTATACCGCCACAGCTCCCTGCCCTCTGCCATAACAGTAGACAGCTCACCGCCAGCCTGGAAGAGGAGTCCAGCAGACGGTCCGCCGGCTGAAGGAGCAAAAAGACTGATATGGGCATGCGTGTTCAAAAACAGAGACATGTAAACAGGAAGAACGTTGCGCTGCGGTCGGCGACGCCTGTTTAGATCAACAAGTGTCAGGCGCAGATTTCAGATCGGTTTCTTCTGCAACAACGGCAAGTTATGGAGTTTAAGTGAGACTGAATGTGATGCTATGGTCGGCACACGAACGATGGGACATAGCATCTCCGCGATAGCGATGAAATGGGGATATTCTCGTACGAGACCATTTCACGATTGTACCGTGAATATCAGGAGTCCGCTAAAACACCAAATATCCGATATCGCTGCTGCCGCGAAAAGATCCTGCAACAACAGGACCAACGACGAGTGAAGAGAATCGTTCAGCGTCTAGGAAGTGCTACCCTTCGGCAGGTTGCTGCAGATTTTAATGCTGGGCCATCAACAAGTGTCAGTGTGCGAACCATTCAACGAAACATCATCGATGTGCACCTTCGGAGCCAAACGCCCACTCGTGTACTGTTGATGGCTCCACGACACAAAGTTTTACGCATTGCCTGGGCCCGTCAACACAGTCATTGGACTGTTGACGACTGGAAACATGTTGCCTGGTCGGGCGAGTCTCGTTTCAAATTACATCGAGTGGATGGACGTGTAAAAGAATGGAGACAATCTCACAAATCCATGGTCCATGCATGTCAGCAGGAAACTTTTCAAGCTGGTGGAGGCTCTGTGATGGTGTGGGGTGTGTGCAGTTGGAGTTCAGTAGGAAGGAAGACAAGGATTTCTGGTCAGATGAGTATCGGGTAATATCAACAGCAGCAGAAAATGGTATAACACGTGTAGGATTCGTTATGAATTGGAAGGTAGGGCAGAGGGTGTGTTACTGTGAACAGTTCAGTGACCGGGTTGTTCTAATCAGAATCGACAGCAGACCAACACCGACACCGATAGTTGAGGTATACATGCCGACGTCGCAAGCTGAAGATGAACAGATAGAGAAAGTGTATGAAGTTATTGAAAGGGTAATGCAGTATGTAAAGGGGGACGAAAATCTAATAGTCATGGGCGACTGGAATGCAGTTGTAAAGGAAGGAGTAGAAGAAAAGGTTACAGGAGAATATGGGCTTGGGACAAGGAATGAAAAAGGAGAAAGACCAACTGAGTTCTGTAACAAGTTTCAGCTAGTAATAGCGAATACCCTGTTCAAGAATCACAAGAGGAGGAGGTATACTTGGAAAAGTCCGGGAGATACGGGAAGATTTCAATTAGATTACATCATGGTCAGACAGAGATTCCGAAATCAGATATTGGATTGCAAGGCGTACCCAGGAGCAGATATAGACTCAGATCACAACATAGTAGTGATGAAGAGTAGGCTGAAGTTCAACTCATTAGTCAGGAAGAATCAGTACGCAAAGAAGTGGGGTACGGAAGTTCTAAGGAATGACGAGATACGTTTGAAGTTCTCTAACGCTATAGATACAGCAATAAGGAATAGCGCAGTAGGCAGTACAGTTGAAGAGGAATGGACATCTCTAAAAAGGGCCATCACAGAAGTTGGGAAGAAAAACATAGGTACAAAGAAGGTACCTGCTAAGAAACCATGGGTAACAGAAGAAATACTTCAGTTGATTGATGAAAGGAGGAAGTACAAACATGTTCCGGGAAAATCAGGAATACAGAAATATAAGTCGCTGAGGAATGAAATAAATAGGAAGTGCAGGGAAGTTAAGACGAAATGGCTGCAGGAAAAATGTGAAGACATCGAAAAAGAAATGATTGTCGGAAGGACAGACTCAGCATACAGGAAAGTCAAAACAACCTTTGGTGACATTAAAAGCAACGGTGGTAACATTAAGAGTGCAACGGGAATTCCACTGTTAAATGCAGAGGAGAGAGCAGATAGGTGGAAAGAATACATTGAAAGCCTCTATGAGGGTGAAAATTTGTCTGATGTGATAGAAGAAGAAACAGGAGTCGATTTAGAAGAGATAGGGGATCCAGTATTAGAATCGGAATTTAAAAGAGCTTTGGAGGACTTACGGTGAAATAAGGCAGAAGAGAGAGATAACATTCCATCAGAAATTCTAAAATCATTAGGGGAAGTGGCAACAAAACGACTATTCACGTTGGTGTGTAGAATGTATGAGTCTGCCGACATACCATCTGACTTTCGGAAAAGCATCATCCACATAATTCCGAAGACGGCTAGAGCTGACAAGTGCGAGAATTATCGCACAATCAGCTTAACAGCTCATGCATCGAAGCTGCTTACAAGAATAATATACAGAAGAATGGAAAAGAAAACTGAGAATGCGCTAGGTGACGATCAGTTTGGCTTTAGGAAAAGTAAAGGCACGTGAGAGGCAATTCTGACGTAACGGCTAATAATGGAAGCAAGGCTAAAGAAAAATCAAGACACGTTCATAGGATTTGTCGACTTGAAAAAAGCGTTCGACAATATAAAATGGTGCAAGCTGTTCGAGATACTGAAAAAAGTAGGGGTAAGCTATAAGGAGAGACAGGTCATATACAATATGTACAGCAAGCAAGAGGGAATAATAAGAGTGGACGATCAAGAACAAAGTGCTCGGATTAAGAAGGGTGTAAGACAAGGCTGTAGCCTTTCGCCCCTACTCTTCAATCTGTACATCGAGGAAGCAATGATGGAAATAAAAGAAAGGTTCAGGAATGGAATTAAAATACAAGGTGAAAGGATATCAATGATACGATTCGCTGATGACATTGCTATCCTGAGTGAAAGTGAAGAAGAATTAAATGATATGCTGAACGGAATGAACAGTCTAATGAGTACACAGTAGGGTTTGAGAGTAAATCGGAGAAAGACGAAGGTAATGAGAAGTAGTAGAAATGAGAACAGCGAGAAACTTAACATCAGGATTGATGGTTACGTAGTCAATGAATTTAAGGAATTCTGCTACCTAGGCATTAAAATAACCAATGACGGACGGAGCAAGGAGGACATCAAAAGCAGACTCGCTATGGCAAAAAAGGCATTTTTGGCCAAGAGAAGTCTACTAATATCAAATACCGTCCTTAATTTGAGGAAGAAATTTCTGAGGATGTACGTCTGGAGTACGGCATTGTTCTGTAGTGAAACATGGACTGTGGAAAAACCGGAACAGAAGAGAATCGAAGCATTTGAGATGTGGTGGTATAGACGAATGTTGAAAATTAGGTGGACTGATAAGGTAAGGAATGAAGAGGTTCTACGCAGAATCAGAGAGGAAAGGAATATGTGGAAAACACTGATAAGAAGAAGGGACAGTATGATAGGACATCTGCTAAGACATGAGGGAATGACTTCCATGGTACTAGAGGGAGCTGTAGAGGGCAAAAATTGTAGAGGAAGACAGAGATTGGAATACGTACGTAAGCATCCTGTCTGATCACCTGTATCCATTCATGTGCGCTGTGCATTCCGACGGGCAATTCCAGCAAGACAATACGACACCCCACACAAGCAGAATAAAGAGTGGCCATAAGCCCACCAAACATGAACATCATTGAGCGTATCTGGAACGCTTTGCAACGTGCTGTTCAGAAGAGATCTCCACCCCCTCTTACTCTTACAGTCTTATGGGCAGCCCCGCAGGACTCATGGGGTCAATTCCCTCCAGCACTACTTCAAACATTAGTCGAGCCTAAGCCTCGTCGCGTTGCGGCATTTCTGCGTGATCACAGGGGCCCTATACGATATTAGGCAGCTGTACCACTTTCTCTGGCTCTTCAGCGTCTCACATAGCAGACGAATTATGGCGGTACCAGCACCATATAGCAACGAACAAGTTTACTGGCTCCTGGGAATATACCCGTGCCGTTCTCACAGTACACGTGTGTGCTAGTATCTCTAATAGTCTTTCCGTGAGATATACGTAAGAGAAAACAATGCAATGCACAAGTCTTCCATGAACATGTGCTCTCGAAATTTTACCAGCAAATCTCATCGTGATGCTCAAATTCTGTCACTGGCCGTGATGCTTTCGCTCTTAATAAGGAACCTATGATGAAACGCTCTGCTCCTCTTCCCTTCTTCTCCATTTCCTACGTCAGTCCTCTTGCAATCCCTGCACCGAACGTCGATCTTCTTCCTGCATTGCACTGCAGCTTCCTGGCATACCACTTCTCTTCCGACTACACATCATCCATAAATACTCCCATAAAATACTTCTGAGAGAATACACCATCATTGGACTGTACAATTCTGTATTTTTCATCTGTACAACCTAGGTTACGACTTCCACGGCATTATCGAGTATAATGATCTTAGACCATGAACATCATTTTTCTTTGTACTGTGCAGGATGATAAATACCGAATCCAACACATGTGCTTAGCACTAATATGTTCCACAGTTCAAAACGTTTTCTTAACATTGATGTACTGTTAAGCAAACATGATGAACTGTGCATTTGTCATCCTGTGCGGTACACAGCAAAATGTTGCTCATGATTTAAGAACACTGTACTTAGTAATGGCGTGAAAGTCGAAATTTATATTGTACAGAATGAAAACACAGAAATATGCCGTCAATTGACACTGTATTCTTTCAAAAAGTACTGTGTGACATTGTCTCAGCACCATCCAAAACTTTTTACCTCCATAAAGCTTTCAGAATATGTCCGTTAGCGCATTTATATATATATATATATATATATATATATATATATATATATATATATATATATATATATTGGTCTAGAGCTACATATCTGTCTACTAATCAAACAAACAGGTTTTAGTACGAGCCACTGCTTGTATTTTGAATACAAGCAGAGATGGCCGAAAGTCCCCGGAGTAAGCAGTCATACTCGTTCTGGTGAAGGACTTGTCAAAGAGAGGAGACGAGGCTGAGGACACCATCTTGCCCTCGGGAAAGGAAACTGCCACTCAAAGACGGAACAATCGGCCACGATCGGCGACATAATGATGCAGAAGGCAAAGGAAAAAGAAACTGCTTTAGACAAACGTAATGCGTATCTACAGGAAATGTGGCATGAAATTTAAAATTTTCATGATGAACTCACCATCACCGAAATATTAGTGATTAGTACCACATTTAGATCTCCGGTTGGGACAGTTGGCTAGGAGGGAACCATGAAAAAAGATCGCTCAGTCAACTGAAGTATAACCTTCTACGAGTCACAACGCGGAATTTCAGAAGTCTCAATGTAATAGGCAGGCTAGTAAATCTGTAAACGGCAGCAGGAAATAGTTGAGTCGATAGTGGGGGCTGGTGTGGAGGGAGGGGGGGGGGGAGGAGGGATGGAGTCGGTGAAGTAATATGGAAAGAAGATATGGATTTCTGCTCAGTCTAATATACACTAAAACAAACCGTAGGAGTAACTGGTTTTATAACTTAATTACTGTCTTTTGCAACTGTAATGCATGTTTTATTAAGACCAGATGCGTTTCACTTTATTGTAAAGCGCCTTGAGAGGTCAGGATTTTTGTTGTTCACCCAAGGAATTCTGCTGCTACCTTGAAAGCAAAGTAGCTGATGATCGACGAAGCAAGGAGGAAGTGAAAAGCCGACCAACACCGGCAAAGTGGACATAGTATAAGACATTGATATTTACTTGAGGAAGACGTTTTGGGAATGTACGTTCAGACCACCGCACTCTATGGAAGTTATTCATAGACTGTGGGATAAGCTGAGACGAAGAGAATAGAAGTGTTTGAAATATGATGGTATACGAGGAAGCCGGTAGTTAGGTGGAACTTAAGTGCAAGCATATTAACACCAGCGGAAGAAAAGCCCTATCGGAGCATAAAAATGCCATTATATACTTGTTTATTTTAAAAGACTGACTGAAAGCAGGGGTAGCAGCTGTCTCATTCTACCTTCATGAGCACCTTTAACAATTTTCCCGAAAGCTCTGGCATGCAAACATATTCGTACTCTTTGTAACATGCAACTCACCTCTAACTCCAACAGGTCCTCCTAGTGTTAACTCGCTTACAACCACTAGTACATCGATGTTAAGTTGCTCATACCCTCCCACACCCACTTATCCAATCTCATTCACTCACTCATTCAGCCCTACTTTGTCACTGTCTCCTGCCTCACAGACACAGTTTGCTTCGTTATGTCACGCTACTCTGTCTCTCCTGCCCCTCTTGCTCTCGCTTACAGCTACTATCTCATCCTGTCCTGGAAGCATTTTTCTGCTGGTTCTCTTCTGTTACCCTGCTGCAGCAGAGCATGTCACCTATATGAAAAGAAAAGTATCGGTTAGTAAAATTTTGATAGTTTACGGAAGTCAAACTGAAATAGCACAAAATTAATTTTGCACCTCAGACTTAATTTTCCTAGCAAAAACATTTTGTATGGTCTTCGGTACTACATGTTGTTCCAAGATAGCTTATGATGATATTGGAGAGACTTAACAGCATATTCCAGCGTGATACGTAACTTTATAACTTATGTTTTCGTTTCACACAAGATTTTACTTACATGTTTTACATTAACAAGTGGGGTAGCTTCGAACATCTGCATCTCGTAAAAGGATATAGATATCTGCAAAATTATTAAAATTTTAAATTAAAATAAACATGGCAGCGCTTCAGTGACGGATTGGAAAATTACAGTTCACCAGTTGCAGGATTTCCCAAGATTTCGAGAAATATAAATTTGACCTCTTCTCTAGGAAAATGGACCTATTGAACAAATTTTCACAAAATAGTTACAAATGTAAGACTGTGAAGGAATAAAATTCGACAATCAAAAATTACGAACCTTTTTTATCAAATGCATACTCACTCGTAGAATCACGTACTGACAGAAACAGATGTTGGAGCCAAAAGGCTCTTTTCTAGTAGCATGTACATGTCAACCAAAAACAGCAAAATTTACAATGTATAAGTGAAGTTAGCAGTCCAACGCTGTTTGTCTTTCTCATAAAACATTTCAAATGACTTACTAGTGATGTTGTATCCAGCAGATATGTAGTATGGCACATACAAGGCTAGTGACACGCGCCCAATTGCTAAGACATGCAGGAGCTAGCAGTACATATCTTATGGTAGGAGGCACTCAGAGCGTGAGCCGCACTGAGCAGCAAACAATTGACAGCTAGTATTAAAACAGAATAAGGCAAATAAATTTGGAGAAAAGAAGGCAAGTACGCATTAAATTCATATAGCAAGTAAAGAGCGAACTGGGTCAGGTAAACTGTTTTAATTATTGATACATACGAGCATGAATCAGCACGACACGAACTTGTAAATGAATACGTGAACCTTCCAATTAACAGTATCTAAAACAAATACACTTCATATAACACGTTAACATTGTGAAAAAAAGGCATAAATACGTAGTGCCATATCAAGCGGCAGTCAGGTAACATGAAAGAAAATATACGTGTGGAAAGGAAGGAAATAAAGAGGCTTTAATACAAGCAAAAAATCCGAGGGGTGGGGGAGGATGGGTAATTAAAAACTATGAACTAACGTAATACACGAAAAGTACCTTTCAATGCTAAAGCATGCCACATGTACAAATTACAGTCGGATGGAAATAACATTCTGAGGAAAGCAAAGCAACATACGCCGTAAACTGTTAGAGTAGTGAACAAAAAACAAAATTCATACAGTCGCACTGGGTAGTACGAACATAACTTGATAGAACTGGATATTTAAAAAAGATTTAAGCATGTTCAAACATCGGGAGAAAGCAGGGGCGGCAGGAGTGATCAAGGAGGATACATGAAATATGAAAGAATGAGAACGAGGAAATAGCTACGAAGACAGAGCATGCTATGTGAAAATACAAATGGAAAAAAGGAGGCGAACAGCGAGAAGTAAATTTGACTACGTGGGTAGAAGTAGTGGTTCAAAATCTCTAACAAAATTTCTAACAGCAAGCTGGAGCTGATCGTTTAAAACGTCGTCGTCATTGTTTCTTCACGCAAAACCACTCGTTTCCCTTTTACCAAATTGCGTAGAATTACGGTAACCTTCAAATCCCTCGTGGAATGATTAGCATTAAGTAAATGTTCTGTGAAGGTGGAATTGTGTACTAATCGTTTCCATTAGATGTTGTTTGAATCTCACTTTGATTGTTCTACCTGTTTGTCCAATATAATAACTGGAACAGTACCTGGAAATCATTTTGTAGTACCTCAATCTGACAACGGATCCTCATCATTTTTGATAGTGGAGTGGAAGAAACCTAATTTACGTATTTATTGATAAGAGGATTCAGCGGAAACAATGTTATCGAAGTAGATGTTAAAACGAATACCGTTATCTATTGCAGATATTTTGAGAAGGTAAAGCTCAGTATTTTTCATTCTGATTTCCGTTGTGAAGTGGATTTTTTCTTGAAAATTGTTAAATAAGCTGAAAATCATTTCTAATTCTTGATCCTTGCTATGAAAAGCAATTATTATGTCGTCTACATAACTAGCATGAATTCGTATATTACTTCCCAATTCTGAGTTGGATTTGACCATTTTCTAGAGAGTTAAAAAGTTAACGAAAATGTCAGCTATGATTCTAGCGAGAAAATTACCCATCGCTAGGCCATGTGAAGGGACGTAAATTTTAGCGTTAAATGTGCAATAATTATATGTAAGTGCCACCTGTGATAAATTAATAAGCTAGGGAATTAGTGCGTCAGTTAAGTTTTTATATTGTAAGAAATTCTTGTCAGTGATGTTGACAGTCAGATCTGTAGATGTGTTCGTATGGAGGCTTTCGCACACCTTAGGGGTGAGTTTTAATATTTGTGTTTTGTTGATCAAGACAGCGATATTTTTAACCGAGAAACTGCGTTCGAAAAAGAAAGATTTTTTGGTTTTGTAACGAAGAAGCCTAGGGCACTTGATACGTAATCCTGTGCATAGATTTTGACGTTGATAGCCATATCAGAATACTTTATGATCTGAAGATGGCAGGAGCAGAAACCGGTAATAATAGATTCTAAGAATAAGTTGTGTGATCAAAGGTCCTTACCTTTACGAATAAAGTGCCACACAACTATCGTGGACTCATTTTCAGACTTTGTCTTCAGTTGATAGACCTATGCAAACTCATATTTATTTGTCGGCTGGTAATAAGGAATTGCATCTTTCATCCGTTTTTGAAATTAACCCCTTTGGGGTTGAAACACAAGGTGAAATCTTTTTTGAATAAATCATTATTAAAGAACTAATGAAGGGTTCTTAAAGCTACAGCTGGAGGTACATCTTTCAGCCGTTTTTGAAATTAACCCTTATGGTGGTGAAACACAGATTAAACATTCTTTTTTTTTAATAAATCATTATTTCACAACTAATGAAGTATTCTTAAAGCTACAGCTATGAAAATTGGTATTTGGCGTATCAGAAATAAAAGCATTTTCTAAGTTCTTATTCATTTTTTGCAATTTAAACCGTGACGTTATGTGAAAATATTTCATTGAGAATATATTTTTAAAACTAATTCTATGAAAATTTGAATTAGGCTTCTCTGTTAAAAAAAGAAGTACGCATTGCACTGTTCTGGAAATTCAACCTATAAGGCGGGGGCGTGGGGAGAGGGGGGGATAGGGATCGAAAGGTTTCAAGAAAATATTCGGTTATATATAAAAAATTGAAGCCAAATTTATAAAAGTAGTTGTTTCAATCCTCACCTAGATAAAGTGCAGTATGAGTTCGGGGATGAAAGTATCTAATTAAATATTGACACGAGAACGCTAAAGGCATGATTAACGAAAGCCTTACACTCCAGCGCCGAGAACTGGTCGGAATGTATTCGAAAAAACTACGCCTCTTTGGCCTTATATAAGGGTGAACAGTTTAGAAGATGCTGCGGCTTGTAAACAACATAAAAATTCGATTAAAGAAAAACAAAAGAAAATCTGTAGAGACCGTACATTTTATGCGAGTAGAACAGAGGGCGCTAAGCTAGTAAGACACACACGTAGTTAAAAATGCTAAGATGCATTTTTGGAGTATTTTTCAAAATTTGAAAAGAATGAATGGTAGCTTAATTGTGAAAAAAGGTGGAAGGCTTGAAATTTTTATCTATTTATTTATTTAATTTTTTTGCCACCACTTTAAGATTCAGCACCCAATAAATAAGCCATTTTCATTACGAAAGGCATGTTCCTCGTTTATGATCTGTATTACAGTTGAGACCAGAAAACATGGAGAGAAGAGGTTTCATGTGGTATAAGGAGCACATCGTCGGTGAGCAAGCGCCGGCTACAGCTGCTGAGCCGGCGGTGACGGCCAGAGCGGCGTCGCTTGGTCCCCCGGCGCAGTGCGTCGGGCTCCTGCCCCCCCCCCCCCCCCTGCCCACCGGTGGCAGCACCATTAAGGTCCGGCATTCGTCGGGCAATCAGGCACGGCGGACGTGCCTCGCCACCTCGGAAGCCTCCAGCGTGGTGTGACGTGGCGCGGCGCGAAGCACCCTCCACGATCTGCCGCGGGGCGCGCTCGCTTCTCAAGTTGACGTCTCCAGTCTGTCGCCAGCGGGGCTGTTGGGTATCTGATCGCTCAGGCCATGCCCAGGGAAGGAAGGAGTATCTGTCGTAGCTGCCCCGTAACGGGCGTCTTTCAGCTGAATCACGTCCTGAAACACAAAAGTGTTCAGATGTGTGTGAATTCCTAAAGGACTAAACTGCTGAGGTCATCGGTTCCTAGACATACACAATACTTATGCTAATAACAACAGGCGCATCCGTGCCCGAGGGAGGATTCGAACTTCCGGTGGAGGGGACCGCGCAATGCGTGACATAGCACCTCGAACTGCGCGGCCACTCCGCGCGGCCCAGGATCTTATACGAAACTGTATTACTAAAGTGCTATCCCATAACACGATATCAGTTGCTACATACCGGCTACAGAAATTCGATTCTCTACATTTCTAGTATTATTGAGCCAATTTAAAAATTTTAAATGCTGTCACAATCTTCTCTTTAACAGGTAACCTTACGTTAAAAGTTTAATACAAAAGACAAGTATTACAATTTGAAACTGTGGTTACGTCTTCAAGCAGCGTAAGCAGCTCAAATACGGAGCTCATTTCCTGAATTTGACTTATAAATGCTGTCGAAACCGGTCAGTATATGATTGGAATATAGACTTTTGCTTATTTCGGTTTTAGGAATATACCGTAAAAGTGGCAGACATTTGCTGTGAGTAGGTCTTGTAATGCACATTTCGCCAAAAACCACGCTTTTTGGTGGGTGGAGGTGTTTCTCAATAATGGATAAAGATTTTTGATATTGGGAAAGTGGCGTTTCTAGATAAATTCCTGGGTAATGTACTGTTAAAATCTGAGCAATTTGCTGCAGTTAGTTATTTAGATACCCACCGCTCACACCAAAACATTGGTGAAAAACGCTATTTTGGGGATTTCTCAGGAGCAAAAAGATAATGTATGCAAAGTGTACTGCAAATAGAGTTACTAGGAAAGAAAGTAGTAAAATAGAACGTCGTGTCTCATGCTGAAGATTGACTGCATGAACAGCGAAAATGAGCTGTATTTGAGAATAAGAGCAGTAAAAGACTTTCAACAATCATTACACGTAATATCAAATCGCTACAGAACTTCTTCTCGGTGACACTCCCCTTCTTCCTTCACACTGTTGTGTACGACTTCGTACACAATCACCTAGGAGAGGTGGGCTACAGAGTGGTGCAGCAACTGTCGTCGTAGGAAAGATGGACGGGAGCAGAAATGATTAGTGAGCAGCACAACAAATAAAGGAAAGAGAAAATTTACTTATTTTGTATTTCTCCAAGCGTACGAAGGCTCATTACAAACAATACAGCAAGAAACAGAGGCCAGCTCGCCAATGTCAATAAGAAAGAATCTTCAGTGAAATGAACACCCTTAGATGTTTACAGGCTTTGACATACGTCAACGGGGAGAGATGAATACGTGTGCCCCGACCGGAACTCGAACCCGGGATCTCCTACTTACATAGCAAACGCTCTATCCATAATGTTTTTTTCTTTGAGGATGCGGATAGGAGGGGTGTGGGGTCAGCACACCGCTCTCCCTGTCGTTATGATGGGATTCTGGATTGAAGCCACTACTTTTTTTCAAAAAATCTTATTTTTTTCGTTTACGTTCGTGAGACACCGCTTCAGTTTGTCGTTGAGCGATTAACTCAGTTTTTTTAATTTTTTTTAATACAGAGGGCAGCTAACCCTCTGACCGAACACGCTGAGCTACCGTGCATGTGAGCCACCGAGGACACAGAGGATAGCGACTCCCACGAAACCCACATTCACAACCTATTGTCCCGCACTACATTCGTAGTGCCCCCGCTCATTATACTCATTACTCGGACATGTCCGAAAGAACAGATACCATCATAGTTTATATAAACAAAGAATCTCATTGTACTAAAGCTCGAGGAATGGTGTTGAAGCTATGGCTAGATGGCGTCTGCATCGCATCGTGTAGCGAAGTAGCTCCGAGCAACAGCTGGTTGTGTGTATGCCGTCCGCGTCCTGTACTGCGACAGCAGAGGTCGTTCGTGGAACGGAGCTGCCGGAGGCGTGGCTCAGCCGGCAAGCTCCACTGGGTCCGCCACATCCCGCGCGACCGCTGTCGCTGTCTACTTCTGTTACCACTGTAGAACGTATGTGGTGTGATACCGCTAGATAATACTCCACCCCTCAAATCACAACAAGATGAAAGAAAACAGTTCATCACTTCCTTCATTTTTGCTGTTCTTGCAGTCAGACTTCAGCATCAGGAATGAAGTTCTACTTTACTACGTTTTGCCTACCATATTTGCAATACACTTTGCATATAGTACCTATTGGTTCCAGAGAACTCACCAAGCGCTTTCCGCAAATTTTTTGCTGTGAGCAGCGGATATCTAAATAACTAACTGAAGCAAATGGCTCAACTTTCAACAGCACATTTTCTATTAATTTATCCCTATCTCAAAAATCTTTATACATTATTGAGAAACACCACAAAGGCGTGGTTTTTAGAGAGCTGCTGATTGCAAGATGCCCGGGTGCAGACAATGGCTGTAATTTTTACAATATAGTCCTAAAACAGCAATAAACAACGGTCTATACCGCAATGATACTTTATTAATGACCAGTTTCCACTTTATTTAGAAGACTTTTTCAAGAAATGACTATCAGCTGGCTGCTGCTGGCGGCAGAACGATAGTAAATAATCAGAAGCTATTTTTTCTCGCATCTCAATATTTATGACGCTATACCGTGATATAAATTTGCAGGTACATTAAATGTCAGCAGAAAAGTTGAAACACTCCCTTAGGAAAATTTATATTTTACTGTGCTGGAAAACCTCTACGTTATTTGATTTTCAAACAGCTGAGCAAAACTGAACGTACTCAGACATTTCTCTCTTGACTTATTCTGATCATCACTAAACTGGTCGTGCTGTTCTAGGCACTGCAGTCTGGAACCGCGAGACTGCTACGGTAACAGGTTCAAATCCTGCCTCGTGAATGGATGTGTGTGATGTCCTTAGGTTAGATAGGTTTAACTAGTTCTAAGTTCTAGGGGCTAATGACCTCAGAAGTTGAGTCCCATAGTGCTCAGAGCCATTTCAGCCATCACTAAACTGACACACAATATTTTTAGCGCAACGCAATCTGACTTTCAATAATCCCTACAAAAGAATGGCCTATACCTTTCATGAATCACTGAATCACTTACCTCACAAAAATCTTCGTTACTCGAACTACTGGAATACAGCGAGTGCCAATACTTCCAGCTAAATAAAGGATTCTAACTACTAAAGGCACTAACTACTGATACGCATAGTTAGCAAATGAAAGATTTTGATAGAGAACAAAAAATGCATTTACGTTAATAATCTTCAAAAGTCATATATATATATTTTGATAGAGAACAAAAAATGCATTTACGTTAATAATCTTCAAAAGTCATATATATATATATATATATATATATATATATATATATATATATATGACTTTTGAAGATTATTAACGTAAATGCATTTTTTGTTCTCTATCAAAATCTTTCATTTGCTAACTATGCGTATCAGTAGTTAGTGCCTTTAGTAGTTAGAATCCTTTATTTAGCTGGAAGTATTGGCACTCAGATATATATATATATATATATATATATATATATATATATATATATATATATCAGTTCATGACATCCAGTATTACAAATTTACTGTTTCTGGCGGACACACGTCCAGATCGTCCGCTCTCAAAATTTTGCCATCTCCCCCCCCCCCCCCCCCCCCCCGCCCCCACATACACTACTGCTGTCGGCTCACTTCCAACTGCGCAACGCTACGCGCAGTTCACTTCCAACTGCCCAACACTACAATAGCAAATATTCCAACAATGCAAATCAGCCACAGACTGCATACAGCACAGTCAGTGATTTTCATACATAGCACTACGTGGCGTTACCAACATAAAAACCTAAACGGCCTACTTACAGAGTGTTCCTATCAAGAAAAACGAATAAGTTTCTGGGACAATTTTTAAAAGTGCTCCGGAAGGTAGAATTAGACAAGTAGTACCCCACTTCTCAGTTAGTCTTTTAAACGTGTGCATATTCACCTTCGACAGGAACATTTTTCCGCTGGTCACTTAATGTAGCCGCAAAACTACATCATGGTATCACGTCATAAACATTGCGAAGAGTGAAAAAATAGCCTTTGCTTGAAATGGAGCGCAAATTACCCGGTTTATATTCTTCCACTGTTTCATAATGATAGTACTTAAATAATTCCAAAAACTTTTAGCTCATTTTCAATCCTTTCTTAATCCTTTCCTCGCTTAAACGCTTAAAGCTAAATATTTAACACATTCACTCGGTTTGTAAAGTACTCAGACGTTTGAAGCTGTTTCACTCATTGGTGTTCGAGGAATTAGGGGGTACACTGGTTGCACACTACCTTCTCAGAAGTCTCCAGACTCACCTACGTGGTGCGGCATTGATTGCCAGATATCACGAGTGGCCGACCCGCCAATATGAAAGAAGACAAAGAGTATCGTGTTGTCAGTGGACAAGCAGCAACAACAGAGCGGATCGTTCTGGAGATCTCAGTGACTCCAAAGGTACGCTGGTGACAGGATGTCTATATCAGTAAGTAATCGATCAGGAACATTTCAGTCCTTCTAAAGCCGCCCAAGTAGACGTTTTGTGATATTACTGTACACTTGAAACACGATGGAACGATCACACCCAAACGAAGATCAGGCAGACCTCGTCTACGGCCGGAACATAGCGGAGAGCTGTTGTAACAAATCGCATCGCAAGGACTCAGCCAAGGAAACTTTTCGTGAGTTCCGAAGAGTTACCAGCCGTCCATATAGTGTAATGACTGCACACGGGGAGCTAAAAACAACGGGTTAGAATAGCCACACGTTTCTCTAGTCAGTACTAAGCTACGCTTCAGATCCAGAGCCAATCCACTGGATGGAGGATGATCAGCAACGAGTGATTTGGAGGGATGAATGACGCTATATCCTGTGGAAACGGAAGGGTTTCGGTTCGGAGAACGATACCTGGAAAATGTTGTCTGTCATCATGTGTAATGCTATCAGCGAAATAGGGAGGGGATGGTGTTACGGTACAAGGGTGTTTATTGGAATTAGGACGCAGGCCCCTACCTACGGTTACGAAAATTCTAAATGTGGAACGATTTGAAGACATTTTACAACATGTACTGTCTGCAGGTGGACTGGCCTGCAAGGAGCTCCGACCTAAACCAAGTGTAACGCATTTGGGATGGGTTATAACCTCGACTTCGCTATGACCACTGCATCCAATATCGGTACCTCCTCTGGTTTCGGCTCTTGCAGAAGAATGGGCTGCCATTCCTCTACAGAAATTCAACTGCTTTATTGCTGAAAGTGTCCCCTACAGACTTCAAGATGAAATAAAGACGTAGGGTTAAAACACCCACTATTAAAGTTCACTAATAGCTGTAGGGATGCTTTTGAACAGGTATTGTAATGAATCGTCGGATAGAGATCGGTGTATTACAGCTCTCCTGTGCACATGTTGCTGTCCTCACTTGAACAAAGAATGCTGTTAAACAAAACAACTGTTCGTTGGATGACGGAGGCCATTTTCATCAAACTTAACAAGATTCGTCGCTGATTCAGAATAAAATTTCCATAAAGAACGCACTTGAATTTTATTCTATCTAATTCATCCGTTCATTCATCACACTGGGTACCAAAGTGATCTCCTGATACGAATATATGATGAGGCAATCAGTCGTAAACATACGAGGGCTATTCGGAAAGTAGGTCCGATGGAGTGCGAAATCGAAACCACAGTGAAAGCCGATGAAGCTTTGCCCAGAAGTGTTGGCCACTGTCTCTAGTGTGCCTTTCGATCGCGTCAAGTCGCTCTTTTCAGTTCTGAGCACGCAGGGAGCACGTAAAGATGATCAGAACAATTTTATCTGCCACCAGGTACGAGGGATTGGTGTGAGATTTAGCCTGATATCGTGCACCCCACGTAACATAACTGTCATACGTTTCCTTCGTCATGACACCCTGAAGGGGCAATGAAGGTACTCCTGCAGACGTTTACATGGGAAGTGCCTGACCAATCACCACACAGGCCGTAATTGGTTCCCCGGAGGTTCATCTCTGCCCACATGAATCGCTAGCTATGAAGACAACGTTCTGGCATAGGCAAAGAGCTGTAGACCAGCGTAGAGAAATGGCAGGAAGCACAGGCGGTTTGCTTCTATGAGGAGATTATTGGAAAGTTGGTACAACGCAACGACGAATGTCTTAATCGGAGTGGCGACTACGTAGAAAAGCAGCTGGAAGGTGTAGCAAACTGTTGCAAACAAAACAATTTTCATTTTCACAGGGATTTCTATTTTCCGACCGATCGGACCTTACTTTCCGAATAGACCTTGAAGTAAAACACAGATTTGTAGCGCCAAAGCACTGATTAAGGCTATCACCATCTTTTGGTGAAAATAGTTCAATTAAAGTATAACTTATCCTTTCTTTACTTCATTCACCAATTATGAACCCAAGACTGTTTGTAATGAGAACTGATTCTCTCATAGGTACAGAGAGCTGGCTAAAGCCGGAAATAGTTCAGCCGAAATTTTTTCAAACGGTCTAACAGTGTTCAGAAAGGATAGATTAAATACAGTGGGTGGTGGAGATAGTTTCCTTGCAGCGAAATTGAAGTAGATAGTTCGTGTGAAATAGTGTGGATAGAGGTTATACCAGACAATCGGACTAACCTGTTAATTGGATCGTTTTACCGACCCCGCGACTCAGAAAATATAGTTGATGAACAGTTCTAAGAAAACCTGAGTCTCATTTCAAGTAAGAACCACGCACATACAGTTATAGTCGGTTTTCACTTTAATCTACCCTCGATATGCTGGAAAAATTATACGTTTAAAGCCGGCGGATGGCATAAAACGTCATCCGAAATTGTACCGAATGCTTTCTCAGAAAATTATTTTGAACAACTAGTTCATGAGTCCACTCGAAGAGTAAATGTTGCGAAAGCATACTTGACCCTTAAGGAACAAATAATCCTGAACGAATAGTGAGTATTGTGACGAAAACAGTGATTAGCGACCACAAGGCAGTTGCTGCTAGGCTGAATAGCGTAAAACCAACAACCATGAAAAAGAAACGCAAAGTATATCTATTTAAAAAAGCTGATGAAAATGCTCTTAAAGCCTTTTTCAGAGACAGTCTTTACTCCTTCCGATCTGATCATGTAAGTGTAGAAAAGTTGTGGACTGTTTTCAAAGAGATAGTACCGTCAGCAATTGACAGATATATACCACATAAATCAATAAGTGATTGTACTGATCGCCCATGGTACACAAAACGAGTCAGATCGTTGTAGCAGAAGCAACGAAAAATGCATGCCAAATTTAAAAGAACGCAAAATCCCCAAGATTGGCAAAAGTTTACAGAAGTTCTCAATATGGCGCGTACATCAATGTGAGATGCTTTTAATAATTTCCACAACGAAACTCTGCCTCGAAATCTCGGAGAAAACCCAAAGAGATTCTGGTCATACATAAAGCACACCAGTGGCAAGACGCAATCAATACTTTCATTGCACAATAACAATAGTGAAGTAACTGATGACAGTGCCACTAAAACAGAGTTATTAAACACGCTTTTCCGAAACTCCTTCACCAAAGAAGGTGAAGTAAATGTTCCTGCATTCCAATCATGAACAACTGCCAAGATGAGAAACATAGAACTAGATATCCTCGGAGTAACGAAACAGCTTAAATCACTTAATAAAGGCTAGGCCACCGGTCCAGATTGTATACCAGTCAGGTTCCTCTCAGAGTATGCAGATGAAATAGCTCCATATTTAGCTGTTATATACAACCACTCACTCACAGAAAGATCCGTACCTAAAGACTGGAAAATTGCTCAAGTCACACCAATGCCCAAAAAAGGAAGTGGGAGTAATCCGCTGAATTACTGGCCTATATCAATAATATCGATTTGCAGTAGGGTTTTGGAATATATAATGTATTCGAACATTATCAGGTACCTCGAAAAAAAAAAAAAAAAAAAAAAAAAACGATTTATTGACACACAGTCAGCACGGTTTCAGAAAATGTCGTATTTGTGAAATACAACTAGCTCTTTATACTCATGAAGTAAAAAGTGCTTTCGATAGGGGATGTCAATCTGATTCCATATTTTTAGATTACCAGAAGGCTTTCGACACCGTTTCTCACAAGCTTCTTCTAACCAAACTTCGTGCTACGCAATATCACCTCAGTTGTGCGACTGCATTCGTGATTTCCTGTCAGAAAGGTCTCAGTTCGAAGTAATAGTCGGAAAGTTATCGAGTAAAACAGAGGTAATATCCGGCATTCCCCAAGGAAGTGTTCTAGGCCCTATATTGTTCCTGATCTATATTAACGACATACGAGACAATCTGAGTAGCCGTCTCAGATTACTTGCAGATGATACTGTCATTTACTGTCTTGTAAAGTCATAAGATGATCAAAACGACTTGCAAAATAAATTAGGTAAGATATCTTTATTGTGCGAAATGTGACAATTGACCCTGAATAAGGAAATGTGTGAAGTTATTCACATGAGTACTAAAAGAAATCAGCTAAATTTCGATTACGCGAAACATAATACAAATCTGAAGGCTGTAAATTCAGCTAAATACTTAGGGATTACAATAACAAATAACCTAAATTGGAACGATCACATGGATAATATTGTGGATAGAGCAAAGACAGCTAGCTATTCATTGGCAGAAGACTTAGAAGGTGCTACAGGTCTACTAAAGAGACTGCTTACTCCAAGCTTCTCCACCCTGTTCTAGAGTATTACTGTGCAGTGTGGGATTTGCATCAGGTAGGACTGACGGATGACATCAAAAAAGTACAAAGAAGGGCAGCAAATTTTGTACTATCGTGAAATACGGGAGATAGTGTCACAGACATGATACGTGAATTGGACTGGCAATCATTAAAACAAAGACGTTTCTCGTTGCGACGGGATCTTCTCATGAAATTTCAATCACCAGTTTTTTCCTCCGATTGCGAAAACATTCTGTTGGCACCCACCTACACAGGGAGAAATGATCATTACGTAAAATAAGAGAAATCAGGGCTCTCACAGAAAAATTTAAGTGCTCGTTTCTCCAGCGTGCTTTTCGAGAATGGAACGGAAGACAGCTTGAATGTGGTTCATTGAACCCTCTGCCAGGCACTTTATTGTGAATAGCAGGGTTATCACGTAGATGTAGATCTAGAATCGTCGGAGGTACTGTAATGTCCCACGGGTGAGTCCTAACAGTACCATTTTCATCAGCCTTTGGCAGCAACACGTAAATTCAACGACAGTGGAAGCAGACTGCACAACAGGTTTGTAATTTATCAGTACTTCTAATTATTCCTTGCCACTACTTGCCATAAATCTGGAAAATTAGCACTATCAATATTATTATTATTACTATTATTGTATTATATTATTATTATTAACATAATATTACTATATTAAATATCTTTTGCATTATAATACGCGAAAAAATCGTTCTGTACAACCCATAAGGTGTAATAGTGTGCAATGTTATGGTGTTATCGACCTAATTTTATTGTAATCTTTCGTCAGATTTACGAAAACTTCTTTACTTCATCCAGTAAAATATGAAGCATTACTTCAAGTTTCTCTTTCGGTATTAACTATTTCATGTTACGTCTATTCGTCAGTTAGGGAGACAGCCCGTATTTACGAGCTTTTTAGCAATAACTCAGCGATTTTATTGAAATGAATGACAACTCACTCTGCGTCAGGTTTCTGCTACTTGTATTTAATTTTTTCCAGTAATGGATAAGGGGATTTCTTTCTTAGACAAATATCTTTTTTCTTTCTTTTGCGTAACAATTTTCAACATACCCCACTGCTAAATTACTTTCCCGATAATGTAGGATTGCAATTACTCCTCGTACGCTGATTCGAACGGGGCTGAAAACGAGAGAAAGAGCAAAATCATAACAATTGTACATATGCCTTTAATCATGTTTTATGCGGTGGTACACGAATTAAACTCGATGCAGAACCAGTTGAAGGTACGATGTGTTTCTGTGGTATTCAGATGAAAAGTAGCAAAGCGAAACAGAAATGTGTGTGTTTTTTATGCAAGCGTGGAACTTGTGGAGCTGGTGCGATTCTTGTGTTTTCTGCGTTGCAACTGTACTCGCTGTGCAACTGTACTCGCGAGTACGCAGTATGTCGTTGTTTACGAAGGTGTTAACTATTCCAGCTACGGTACGGGCGGTATAATCACACTCGCAGACACATGGTTTAGCAGTGTTTACGAAGCGTTAACCTGGTCCAGTTGAGCGACTGAATATTTTCGCACACAGTGATACTCTGTCAGTTAGCGACTACAGTTTACATTACTACAGGTAGAGTGGAAAACATAAAATGTCGACGACGAGCTCTGCCGAAATAAAATATGGGCTGCAGATGACCTGCGTGAACAGCTGAAAGTGATGCTAGGCAGAAAATTCGTAGGAACCCAGAGAACACGAAGCTAAATCACAGAAATATGTATTACCGGAAAAAAACGGAAAGTTCTGCTTGCTCAAAATCGAACCCTTGCATTACATATTTATTTGTTGAAATAAATACGGACAAAGTATGTGATATCTCATCTATAGTGTTGCACAAACTATGAAAACCCCAACGAGTACATCTCTAAGAACAGATCGTAAGCTGTTCTAATTTGTGGCTATTTACAATACCTGTTTTAAGTAACTGTGGGGTATGAGTAATCGATAATGACGTTAAAAAGGTTAAAATATTGTTTTGCAGAAATAACAGCTTTTTTTCCCAATTATGTAAATATCGGCGTCCAGTCTTACCGGTGGTAGTTTTGAATGTAAAATTTTGCAGGCTAACAAGGAGACCTCATGACCTGACCTCTACAGTTTTCTTCATAGAATTGGAATGTCAGTGGGCGGACATCAGTTGAAGAGTGTATAAGTAGGCTGTTTTTGTTTTCTTATTGGTAACGCCACGTACCGCTCTGTATGAAGATCACTGGCTGTGCTGTGTGCAGTCTGTGGCTGATTGGCGTTGTTGTAATACTCGCCATTGTAGTGTTGGGCAGATGGATGTGAACAGCGCGTAGCGTTGCGCAGTTGGAGGTGAGCCGCCAGCAGTGGTGGACGTGGGCAGAGAGATGGCGGAGTTTTGAAATTTGTAAGAATGGATGTCATGTACTGATATATATATTATGACTGTTAAGGTAAATATATTGTTTGTTCTCTATTAAAATCTTTCATTCGCTAACTATGCCTATCAGTAGTTAGCGCCTTCCGTAATTTGAATCTTTTATTTAGCTGGCAGTAGTGGCGCTCGCTATATTGCAGTAGTTCGAGTAACCAAGATTTTTGTGAGGTAAGTGATATGTGAAACGTATAGGTTAATGTTAGTCAGGGCCATTCTTTTGTAGGGATGTTTGAAAGTCAGATTGCCTTCCGCTAAAAATATTTAGTGTCAGTTTAAGCACATTCGTGTATAATTGTTCAAAGAGGACGTTTCAAGTGGAAACGGATAACATTCTATGTGCCACATCTGACATTTTTCCAAGAGAGTGCAGAAAATATGTACCTCAGTTTGCACATATCTGATTTTTATCCAAAATACTCAGAAGCTATTCTGATACCACAGAATTTTGCTGCTTGTTACATTACAAAAAAAAATGATGAGACAAATTAGAAAATAAATACTTTACTAAGTGCCTTACCAGTAAACTAATTGGTAGCAATAAGAAAGTTTCTACAAGGTCATTCTTGGAAAGAAGAAAACAGCAACCAGCCGCCAGTAATAATGCTATTTAATCAGACAAATAGCACTCTTACAAGATCTTCAGACAGCTGTTCTGGTTTATATTACACTAACCTTTTCGCTACTGTGTCACGAGATTGACACATAAATTGCACACATCTCAACCATACCTACTCTATATTTATAACCTTATTCCCACTCTCAGCATGTCTTCTCTTCCCTAGCCTGCGTCCTTTCTCTATTCACCTCATCCTTCGCCTCTACGATCCATCTTCTCCCCCCTTTCTCTGCTCAGCCATGCCCACCTGCATGTGTATACCCTAAATGACATGCCGGTACTACCTACACAACACTTCCATTGTGCAGGTCGTCTACATGTGAGGGGTAGTAAATGCTTTCTTCCCCTATATCTCTGCTCCTACGGGAGCTCATTCTCGTATAACACACACTATCCAGTGGTTTAGAAGGAGTTTTGTTTACACTAGTCACTGGATGTCTTTTTACCAATAATTAATGTACATAAAAACAAACATACACAGCTATGTGAATCGTATATCAAGGCTCGAGTCATTAAATAGCCGTACTGAAAATGGATGGTTGCCGTCTCTTTTTTTTTAATAAGTATCTACTTGCATTTTGTGCACAGCTAGAGTAATAAACATCAGTTTTTGTGCCAAGTGCCATTAACACTACCTTTTAGTTTTCATAATATAGTTGCAAAGTACAGCATTAGGTTTCCAACTAGTAGACTGCAGTCAGCAATAATGACTTCTCATATCTTAAATTTTTAAAATTCAGACAGAAACACAGCTTGACACAAATACTATCCAGCATCTACTAACGCATGTTTGAAAGACTGTTTCCATGGCTTGGCACCTGCATCAAGTCTAGAGAGATGCAACAAAGTACTGACAACATGAAGATGATGATGATGAAGTCATTACTCAGTGACAGAGCAGAGGGGACAAAGCGACAGACCCGCACCACTGTACTAGGCAAGATCCTAGCAGAGGTGTTTTCCCATTGACTTCCTCCGACCATAATGGGGATGAATGATGATGATGAAGACGACACAACAACACCCAGTCACATCGCGGCAGGTGAAAATCCTTGACCACGCCGGGAGTCGAACCCGGGACCCCGTGCTCGGTAAATGAGGCTACCGAGCTGCGGATACTGACAACATAACAGCGTTGAAAATATGGTTTATAAAATGTGTTACTTAAGACTTTTTCCAGTAACATTCTTCAGATTCTAAAGCACTGCAGTGCAGTTCCCAAAAGCATTTGGGGGAAATCGACTTTGAAATTTTCTGACTGTTGTTCCGCTCAACACATTTCACACCATTTACAGTAATTCTCTGTAGCTCACTGGTTCGACTCTTCCTAAAGGCAACTTTTTATCAAACTTTTATTTCAGTTGGGTATTTATTATGAAAAAAATACTAACACATATTGACATGTGTAATGTTTTCATAACGAAAATAATATCGCATTTGTGATATTGATGCGGTGTCACCGCAAGACACCACACAAGCTAGGTTGTAGGCTTCAAATCGGCAGCGGTCCGTCAGCACACATCGGATCCACTGTCGACGCTAGCAGACCGAGTACTGTCACTCGGCTGGTCTTACGAGACAAGCTAGAGCACTGCTCAGTTCTACAGCTGCCTTTAATAGGAATAGTTCACTCGTTATAGCTTCATACAGATCTCAATTGCAGAGACGCTAGTTAGCATAGCCTTCAGCTAAGTCAGTAGCTATGACCTAACCAGTCGCCACATACATTCTATGCATTGCCAATTGATCTATATGTGTGAAGCAATCAGAATTGTAAAGCAGTATTCGCAGTTCAGCCTAAAAATGCACTTGTAAACATTATTGTACAAAGTCAAGATTGACGTTCATCACTGATGCTGAACTATAGGTATGTATTTAATTTATTCCTGTCTACTAACTTCAAATCACCTAAGATGTTCCAGAGACATGCCGTCAAGTATAGTTCATTGATCCTCAAGTCAGCCTTCGTGATCAACGAGTGCAATATTAGCCACTCCTTGCGATCAGACTACGAGTCAAATTGCTTGACTCAGTCGGGTAACCCTTTTTCCATGAGCTCCATAGCTCCGCCTCATACATAACAGTTGATACATTCATATTTTATCCAATCGATATTTAAAAATGAAAATATTGGAACTTTCTGGAAGATTAGAACTGTGTGTCGGACCGAGATTCGAACTCGGGACCTTTACCTTTCGCGGTCAAGTGCTCTACTAACTGAGCTACCCAAGCACGACTCCGCCCCGTCCTCACAGCTATACTTCTGCCAGTACCTCGTCTCCTACCTTACAAACTTTACAGAAGCTCTCTGGCCAGAAAGTTTCATATCAACGCACACTCCGCTGCAGAGTGAAAATCTCATTCTGGAATGAAAATGTTATTTTTGATAATGATGATGACGGTATTAAACGCTACCTATGTACGTAATGATTAACTAAAACAGAATTCTCTGCAGTTACTGAGAATTTAGAAATATTCATATGGGATATTTCCGAGTGTTTTTGCGAATTGTATCATACTGCCTTATGAAACTGATGTCCGCGCACTGCCTTTCAGGTACTATTTATGAAGAAAAGCGGAGACGACAAGTACTCGTAAGGCAGACATGACTGTTAAACAATGTGCTAGATCCAACTTTGTTGTTGCCTATCAGCTTCAACACGATGGTGCCGTTCCTTCCGTAGTACATACAAGGCAATTTCTTCATATCGCGTGCTGTGTCATTAATTCCCCAAGTCAATGGGAAGAGCCCTCACTACCGTCCTTTTCTTGTTCGGGTGCATCCAGCTAGGGAGTGCTGCGAACGGACCGGAATGGACACGGTGGCTGTGGCGGCAGCGGCAGCAACAGCGGTAACAAGACGAAGAGGAGGTGTCGGAGGAGAAGCGCGCAGGAGGCGGAGGTGGACGTGGCGACGGCGGCGGCGGGCGGGGAGGCGGCGATTGTTCTCGGACAAAGGCTGCAACAATGGCCGGGGGCGGCGTTCCCGCGGACGGACGGATGGCCACCCCGCCCCCGGCGCGTCCCGCTATTGGATTATCCGCAAGACGCGCGCTCGTTACCGCTTTGTTTTGGTGGGGGGCGGGGGGCGGGCGCGGAGACGCGTCGCGACGCCGTGAAAACGGTAATTACCACTCGGCGCGCGGCGGCCCGGGGCGGGGGGCGAGGTCCCGGGAGGAAGCGTAACTTGGCCCAGCCCAGGCGGGCGAGTAAGGAAAGCGACGTGGCAGCGGTGGAGGCAGGAGCGCCGGGGGCATCCCATCAGCCGCGACTGCCTGGGGGCCCTACTGCGTAATAACCCGCGGCACTTGGACCGCCCCACTCTGTCCAGTCACACCCGGCGAATCCGTGCCGGCTTCAGCTGCAGACAACGCGACGAGCCGCCGCACAAGAAAAGATGCTGGTAGGTAGACTGCTGGTAAGCTAAAGTGCGACCCCACGAAATGTTACTTACGGCTCATATGCAGTATAGTTACAGGAGTCTCCGCAAATTAAAAAAATAGACAGGTTTAATCACCTGTCCCTACCCCTGAGTTTTATGCAACCTGCAATGGCTTCAAATAACACGTGCAAGATTTTCATATTCTGTCGCTCCGTATAGAGCTCCTGTCGCTCCAATAGAAACAACATACAGGACCTTTTAGTAGAAAATTCAGTGTAGTTAACGTCTTTACTGGGATACATTTTCACCAGAGGCTGCAGTTTTCGAATTATTCAAGAAAAATTTACAGAAGTGAACTTGAAATGAGCTTTACTAGAATTACTCGAAAACCATGGTCTCTGGCGATAATGTATACCAGTACAGAAACTAAACACATTGAGTCTCCTACAAAAAGGTCCTGTTAATTTTTTTACCATAGTAATAGCAATTCGTGTCTAGTGAGTGAGAAAGCAGAAAGTCTCGCGAGTGGGTTTTGAAAGCATTGAGGTTGCATAAAACCTACCAGTAGGGGCAGTTGAATCACCAGATATGTATGTACTGTCTGTTACCCACAGCTATAATTACATGTCAGTAGTTCTGTACTGATGACAGATGGTTGGTAAGTAAGTTACTGTTCGTGCAATAACGTCGGCTCCTCCCACATGTCTTCCTATTTGGTCAAGCACAGCTTGTGTTGTGCTACCTGCTCTCCCCACTCCCAAGCTGTTCCAATGCATTGCGTGTTGGTGTGGACAGCAGCACTATCGAGCAGAATGTACAGGGGGCATTGGCAGAAGCGTGCAGCAATGCACTATACTTATGAAGTAGTGCGGAGGTATGCATAAGCAGTGTATGCGTTACTTTGAATCCTATCACATAGCAAATATCAAACAATAAAAGCACTTTCACGTTATTATGAAATTCAAAAGTCAAAAAGTAAATAATTTTCCATAATTCGCACAATATTCTTCAAATCGTTGAGTATCTTGTATGATACACTTTCTGGTGTGGGCTGTATTCTTCCTTATAATGCATATCCTGAACTACTGCAGGTACATTCAGTGGTATATCTGAACACCGACTGCAAAATTTGTCGCGAATACAGTTAGTAGTGAAGAAGTGAGGCAAAAGTAAACAGTGTAAACTTAGTAACTGATAAACCTTTTGCTTCCATCATTTTGTAAAGGGTGTCAGCGAGAAAAACGTCTACATGTAATGTTTTTGTTAGATTTCACTTAGTGTTCCTGATCTCAAATAACGAATGAACAAAATCTGGTTGGGTTGGGTTGTTTTGGGGAAAGAGACCAGACAGCGAGGTCATTGGTCTCCTCGGATTAGGGAAGGATGGGGAAGGAAATCGGCCTTGCCCTTTCAAAGGAACCATCCTGGCATTTGCCTGAAGTGATTTAGGGAAATCACGGAAAACAAAATCTGGGTATTTGTGAATAGTAGCCTACTCTTCTTTTCACCCTCTCGCCATTTGATAGCTACTTGGTGCTAATCCCCACACCGATTCTTTCCAGACACTAATATCTTTGCTTGAAATAGGTCCATTGGTTTCGAAAGAGAAGCGCAACGTACAAATACACACACCCGAGCGCATGAGTTCTTGCACACATAATCCATATATTCATCAGCCAAAACATTATGACTATCGACCTACTGTCGATATATACGTGTCCATGTGATAGCATCATCTGGCGAGGAATGGCTGCTAGTCAGACATGCGCACTGTGCATGCAGCATCCGTGAGCAAGCTGTCGGTGTGTAGAATGGGGAAATTTTGTTTATTTATCGCAAAATTATAGACTTGTTATCTGATGTCTTAAAAAAAAGGTCGTACATCTTACAATTTTCGTTATTCATCTTTTCACAGTTTTCCTTTTTTTATCTACAACGCTTACCAAGAGGAATACTTTTCAAAATAACAATAATTTAAGGTTGAAATGGAAATAAAATGTTGTTGTTTTCGCAGAAGAATATAAAAAGATGATAGGAGAGGAGAGACTGATGGTGAATACCTCGAAGTGATTGCTTCGAGCCGTTGACCGCCAGTCATACAAACACACAGTGTGAGCGTGTGGGTGCTATTTTGTCATTCTGCGCAACGGATTAATCTGGGGTGTACCCTTTACCCTGTGGCTCCTGCAAGATTCAATTTCCACACCCACACTACTACAGAAGTCAGACAGACGCTCCTAACGTTCTAAAGAGAAATTCCTGAAAAACTTTCAGCAATAAATATCTTTTGGAGTCGTCTGCTGTAAGGAAATGACACAATAATTCACAAAATTTCTTACGTAACTAGTGGGATACTTGGGTACTGTAGTCGTGCAAGTTAGTGTAAGAAAAACATGAAACTAACGAAAGTAATTTTTTTGTTGAAAAAATTCTGAGAAATCACAATGGCACTTTTAGTTATGAACTGAACAAGTTATTTCTGGGTTCTGTTCGGCATGTGAAGTTACCTCTCAAGGATAGGATTCGCTAGTGAAAGTTCGATACAAGGTTTAAAGTTGTTAGTGACTTGGCAAAATGGCTGAGAGCAGCGCCTACTCGACTTGAATAATTATCCACTAGAATTTTGCTAGGTACGGTCGAGGCTGTCCATTACTCCTTCAGCTCAAGGCGTCAGGAATATCATCTGCCAATCAGAATTGCTCTTCTAAAACGGGAGAATGACTTAAGGCGACCAATCCGGAAATCTGTAGCATCACCGTTTGGCGTTTGCTGTCTCCCTGTGCAAAACCTCTGAAACTGCGTGTTATGTTTGAGAAGAATGTGTAGGCTGGGCGCTCCCACACAATTTAGCGGGATTTGCTTTTAACCTGAACACGAGGTCGTTCTCCCTTTCACTCGGGCGCACGCTGTCTGCTCTACTGGCAGTCGCCGGCCGATGTAGATGGGTTGACTCGTCCTCTGAAGGTACCAGCCTCCTGGTGTGCGGTTTACCTCCCCTGAACTAAAAGCTTTTGTGACCATCGTGTCTTGAATGTGTGTGTACGCCAGTCTCGAGTATTTCAACCTTAGTGCGCTCTTTGCAATTTACTTGTTATCTGCATATCATTTGCATGAATTCATACAACATTGACTTTATCTTATCGAGTTTGGGTTCGAATGAAGCGTCTTGATGTGCGGAATATGACTGTGAGGGCGTAATATGTAAGCTATGAATGCAATGAATGTGAGGATACCACCACGTCTTACAACAGAAACAGATGCGCCCACACACCGCACAAACGCACCACACATATACAAACACACACACCCACCCACACACACACCCACACACACACACACACAACACACAAATGGTTATTAGCACTGAAATGGTATTGCTTATCGTATTTATTACTAACGCTATGGCCGGCCGAGGTGGCCGAACGATTCTACGTGCTACAGTGTGGAACATTCCGACCGCTACGGTCATAGGTCCGAATCCTGCCACGGGCATGGATGTATGAGATGTCCTTAGGTTAGTTAGGTTTAAGTTGTTCTAAGTTCTAGGGGACTGATGACCACAAATGTCAAGTCCCATAGTGCTCAGAACCATTTCAACCATTTTCGAACTAAAGCTATGTATTAACTTCAGGTGCCCATCCCTGTTCAGCATTTGATGATTTTTTCGATAGATCGGCAGCACCTTATGCTGATTTACTGTCACATCTAGGCTTCCTCATCGTTGCCACGGTTTTCGCTGTCACTGTGGGTATCGCTGTCAGCCCTCTGGAGATTGTTGTTACGTTGCACATAGGCATTTCTGTTACGACGTGTCCTCAAGTACTCCTCACGTGTTGCTTTTGAAATGCCATTTGTCAATACGTTTAATTGTGCCCTTTATTCTTCGTCTCTTATTGCTGTGTATATGTCTGTGTATTTTTCTATGTAGTGTAAGTGTAGTGTATGTCTATTGTTCTCGTATTGCCCACAGAAGAAGACAGTGTGTTCTAGGGAACCCTCTTCCCTGCATGTTGCTGTAGGTGCCTGCGTTAGACTCACACGGTTCAAGTGCGTGCGATAAGTCTGTGTCCGGTTAAGAAAGGTATCATACCGCGGCTGGGATCGATATTTCTCATTCTCAACCGCTTCCTTACGTCATGGAGGAAGTCCTGCAGTCTGTGTCCCTTATCACATATATCCCACTCACCTTGCCATCTACCCAAACTCCAACTTTTAAGGTGACGTATCGTCTCTATCGTCACAGCAGCTATTGTGTGTACCTTATCTAGTCTCCCCATCTTTAACCACTACGTTGCAGCTCTGTATTTGATCGTGATATCTATGGGACGTACTCCGAGCATCACACACAGTATATCCGCTAAGGTGGTGCCGAAGGCTCCAAATAGCCTAAGTAGGACATTTCTCAGCCCTCGCTTGACAGGTGCTTTGTTGGTGACCACGTTCAGTGTATGTGCCCACGTGCTGTCTGCAAAGTCGAGTACTGATTCGAAGAGCGCACAGTAGTATGTCCGTATCACTAGTATAGGTAGTCTGTACAGTTTTCAGTTTAACCTCACCAATTTTTATACTATTTTTTCTGCTTTGTCTGTTGTTAGCCTTCTGTGTTAGTGGAAATTCTATTTTTCATCTATGTGTACCCCAAGATAGGGCGTAACGTGTACTCGTTTGATGTTTGTGTCCCCTATTGTAACCGAATGATTCCTTTGGAGTGATCCTTTCAGTCATGTGTACGTTGTTTTGTTTTCAGCTATCCTGAGCTTATTGTTGTGACATCATTGTGTAATTGTTTGTAGTATTCCACTGGCTTTCTCTTCTAACTGGGCTCTGTTGTTTGCAGTGAGTACAACTAATAGGTCATCTGCGTAGGCGACAATTCCGTCTGTCATCCCTGTCGAGAAGTTATAGGAGGGGTTCGATTCTTACGCCGCAGAAGATGGAGCCGCAGATCGACCCTTGAGGACAGCATTTTGTAAATCTATTAATTACTTTCCGGCTTTCCATCTGCCACTCGACTTCTCGGTATTTACAGTAGTCTAGAAAATTGTTGTACAGTGACTGTGGTACCTCCAAATGTCTTAACCTTTGAAACAGTGCGGGCCACCAGAGATTATAGAATGTTCCGGCCATTGAGTATTTCTGTTTTGTAGTATGAACTATGTGTAGGGCCTGGTTGATGGCATCAACTACGCCAGTTCTCAAACCGAACTGGTGTTGGCTCATATCCATGAGACCTCTCTGTGTTTGCAGACCCTTACACAGTATATTCTCCTGAATCTCTTCTAGGGGGTTTATTAGACATATTGGCCTGTACGTCTTCGGATCTGAAGGATGCATGTTCGCTGATTTTTTTATAATGACTGCTTTGGAGGTTTTGCATACTGTAGGTACACTGCCCAGCCGTAAGGCATTGTTCAGTAACGTTGTTAAGAACGGGGATGATCCGCTGGCACTGCTAAAAGTATCCTACTATTTCCATATCTCTGGCAACGGGCTATACACAATGCTGGTGACTACTCTGAAGGTCAGTAAAACGTATAGACAGATTTCTATTTTTTACAAGCTGTAAAGAAATACACTCCTGGAAATTGAAATAAGAACACCGTGAATTCATTGTCCCAGGAAGGGGAAACTTTATTGACACATTCCTGGGGTCAGATACATCACATGATCACACTGACAGAACCACAAGCACATAGACACAGGCAACAGAGCATGCACAATGTCGGCACTAGTACAGTGTATATCCACCTTTCGCAGCAATGCAGGCTGCTATTCTCCCATGGAGACGATCGTAGAGATGCTGGATGTAGTCCTGTGGAACGGCTTGCCATGCCATTTCCACCTGGCGCCTCAGTTGGACCAGCGTTCGTGCTGGACGTGCAGACCGCGTGAGACGACGCTTCATCCAGTCCCAAACATGCTCAATGGGGGACAGATCCGGAGATCTTGCTGGCCAGGGTAGTTGACTTACAGCTTCTAGAGCACGTTGGGTGGCACGGGATACATGCGGACGTGCATTGTCCTGTTGGAACAGCAAGTTCCCTTGCCGGTCTAGGAATGGTAGAACGATGGGTTCGATGACGGTTTGGATGTACCATGCACTATTCAGTGTCCCCTCGACGATCACTAGAGGTGTACGGCCAGTGTAGGAGATCGCTCCTCACACCATGATGCCGGGTGTTGGCCCTGTGTGCCTCGGTCGTATGCAGTCCTGATTGTGGCGCTCACCTGCACGGCGACAAAAACGCATACGACCCTCATTGGCACCAAGGCAGAAGCGACTCTCATCGCTGAAGACGACACGTCTCCATTCGTCCCTCCATTCACGCCTGTCGCGACACCACTGGAGGCGGGCTGCACGATGTTGGGGCGTGAGCGGAAGACGGCCTAACGGTGTGCGGGACCGTAGCCCAGCTTCATGGAGACGGTTGCGAATGGTCCTCGCCGAAACCCCAGGAGCAACAGTGTCCCTAATTTGCTGGGAAGTGGCGGTGCGGTCCCCTACGGCACTGCGTAGGATCCTACGGTCTTGGCATGCATCCGTGCGTCGCTGCGGTCCGGTCCCAGGTCGACGGGCACGTGCACCTTCCGCCGACCACTGGCGACAACATCGATGTACTGTGGAGACCACACGCCCCACGTGTTGAGCAATTCGGCGGTGCGTCCACCCGGCCTCCCGCATGCCCACTATACGCCCTCGCTCAAAGTCCATCAACTGCATATACGGTTCACGTCCACGCTGTCGCGGCATGCTACCAGTGTTAAAGACTGCGATGGAGCTCCGTATGCCACGGCAAACTGACTGACACTGACGGCGGCGGTGCACAAATGCTGCGCAGCTAGCGACATTCGACGGCCAACACCGCGGTTCCTGGTGTGTCCGCTGTGCCGTGCGTGTGATCATTGCTTGTACAGCCCTCTCGCAGTGTCCGGAGCAAGTATGGTGGGTCTGACACACCGGTGTCAATGTGTTCTTTTTTCCATTTCCAGGAGTGTAGTTGCCATTGTTAAAGTTCCAACCCCCATACCTTTCTCTGTTTGTGTTGTTACAAATAGCTCCCACTGTCGTCAATGCTTGTTGTATTGGGTCTGTCTGTGTAAGTCTTGTGCATGCCTATATGCTTCAAGTCTAATTCGTCTGTCCCTGTCTGCTATCGCCCGTTGATATCATTTTCGTTTGTGTCTTGCATCTTGTTTGAGTCTCGTGAGTTCGTTGTTCCATGGTTCTAGTGAGCGTTTTGTGTTGTTTGCTGTCGGTATTGACGTGTTTTGTGCATGTTGTATCACCTGGGTTAACTTGTGTGCTCTAAACTGATATCGCCATTGATGTTTTTTGGATCGTGTTGTTGGATAATTTCCTTTAATTTGTTCCACTCTGCTTTGTGTATGTGTCTAGCGTCTGATTAGGTCGTTGTGTTCTGAGTGTGAGTTAGTGTGTATGTTATGACTTGGTGATCACTACTGGTTACGTTGTGTACAGTCCAGTTCGTTACGTATACCATTGCTACATTACTTGCTAGCGTAAAGTCGACAATACTGCTCATACCATCGAAGCCTACATATGTTGGTATAGGTTCTTCCGTATTCATTACATGTAACGGTGTTCCTTGTATTAGGTCGGTGATTATGCTTCCTCTATCATCTGTTCTGTCTGAGTTCCAGACGGTAGGTATGGAATTAATGTCATCACTTATCACATTTTTTTTTTTTTTTTTTTTTTTGCCTCTGGCATACATTACTATGTCTTTGATGTAATCTTCATACTGCTTTATTTGATGGCTGTATTGGGCGTACATGGATGCAATAATCCATGTGACGTTTCCATTAGTTATCTCTCTGGTAAGTAAGTGTTGATTCTATAACTGTGCTACCTTAATTATGAGTTCTATTTAAAACTGCTATAAGAGCATTAGTGTCATTGCTGCCTGTTATTGTGGCAGCATGTCTTGGTAGACATATTAGTTGTCCACTTCTATTTAAAGGTTCTTGTAAGCACATGATGTCTGCCTGCAGGTCTTGTGCTATATTAGGGATTTCAGCGCTGACTGTCGTAGTGTTTTTTGTATTATGTTGTAAGATATTCATTTTTTGTCTATGTGTTTTGGGTGTTTTACGTGTACAAAACATTTCCTGCCTGTCTGTGAGTAATCGGAGTGTGTTTGTCGGTGTGATCTTGCGTGACCTGTATATATAGTTTGTCCAAGTCGAATGATTCTGACCTGCGCAGGAAGTCCTGGAGCATGAGGTCGAGCAGCTGCTCTGCTGATGTAGGAATATTTTCTGTCCTAAGGACGATTCTGTCAGTCTGCTCAGTTACTGGAAAATAGAGAGAATCACCCTTTGGATCGCACAATCTAAGTAACATCCGCTGCGCTGTCTGCAGTATCTCTTTTTTCTCTAGCCTACTTAAATGTAAATTAAAGTCGAAATTATAATAATTAGGTGTAGCTCGCTTGCTGCTGGTGCTGGTTTCTGTTGCAGTTTCTGAGGTGGTACTGGACGGGTTGTCCCTTGATGTTGGCTGCTGATTGGCAGACATTTTAATATCTCTTTGGGATGTCACACGGTTATATTTCGTTTTGTCTCACGTTTCTTCAACGCTTTTTGCCTTCACACGTTTTTACTGATGTTGGTGGTGCTTGCTGCTGTGGTGTCGGCGATAGTAGTGATTTGTGTGGGACTGACTGTATGTGTTATGTTGTCTTTGTTGATATTTGGAGTGAAGGTTGTTCCTAGACGCACGTTGACATCGTTGCAAATGTCACATGTGTCTCCCTCAGATTTGTCCTCATTAATTTGTCTACTTCTATAAATCTTGATATGGTAGTTCTGAGTTTTATATTGGTTTGTGGCCTGCTTGTTTCGGTGTGTATTGATTCAGGTACTGGACCTGAGCCAAGAACCATCACTGGAGTTGGATAACATCTTTGCTGTAGCTCTTCAGGGAAGTATGGAACAAGGAAGCAGCAGTGAACCCAACTGACGGTGGGGCTGATGATAGTGGAGGAGGACCGCGTATCCACTTGAAAGGGAAGAGGGGTGCTGTCCAGCCACACAGAGTGATCACTGCCATTGTGTGCTTGAAAACTGACTGAATGAAGGAAACGGAGGCAGCGGGTCTGTCTTATCCACCACGGAGTCAGAGGCATCCAAAGCAGCGTGAGGTCCATGGCGATTAACGATGATGACTGACAGACATCGGCTTTGTGACGCTTGTTTCTGCAGGCTGAATAGGTCACCCTCCAGAAACAGCAATCTTGCCTCTGATGTGTGACAATGCGTTGAGTACAGGAGAGCAACCATTGTCGCTGCTGCTGCCATTGCCGCTACAGCCGCCATTGGCACAGGTGGGGAACGGAGCAAAGGCCCTGGAGGGTAGACGGCGACTGAAGCGTGGAAGCAGAGCGAAACGACTGCTCATGAACGTAGATAATGGATAAACATCGGTCTAAAGTGGAATCTTTCAGCTTCAGAAGATCAGTCCATAAGGCATCGTCTGTGGCATTGTCAAGAATCATATCACCAATGAGTGCCAAACCATAAGACTGATTGCAATGGGGGTCGCCACAGAAAAATATGACAGTCACAAGAGAGACGTTTCAGCGTAGCTTTTCATTCTCTGTATGACTGTGCGGGAAGATTCCGACAACAGAATAACTTGGGACGCGCCTCCGCCACGTGGACCTGAGAGTCAAAGTTATTCAAGAGGCTAGAAGTGAAGGACTCGTAGGAGAAAGCATGAGGTTCTGCATTGGGATGCATCTTTTGCAGAAGGTGATAAACTTCTAGGCCCACATACAGAAGAAAAATACGTTGAACGTCATCAGTGACATCACGAGCAATAAAGTGTTGCTCCAAACAAGCCACGCAGTTGCCCCAAGGTTCAACGGATTTGTCGAACTTGGGAAATGCAGGTGGCACGTCAAGGGGCCCCAGAAGCCGGAAAGCTGGGTGGGACTCCTGCATATGCATCCCAAAGACGGCGGGGGGGGGGGGGGATACACCGTCTGTAAACGCTGAATAATCAGCTCATTCGTTTGTTGCATATTTTCCAACAGTGCTATGACTCACGCTGACAGTTCGTCAATACCTGGATTACAGTTTGTCATTGCGGACAACAACCGAGCAAACGTGGTAAATTCTTCATCCAACTCGTCACTGAAGTATCTGCTATACCAGAATAGAAATGTTGAAAACACAAGTCCGAAAACAATTTATTGGACTCAACGTCGAATACACCAAGTCCATCTGCAAGAGATCGGCCAGCTAGAAGAGGCATCTGGCCGTGGCTGCCTGTGCAGCACTGTATACTTCAAAGTGATGAGTCAAAGTGCCCTTTTCCGGAAGTGCGTTGCCATATAAAACTCATTTGGCGGATGTATCTGCCGTAACTATTTGCAGTCACAGGCCTGGCATATCAAACTAATTCAGAAGGTTCAAATGGCTCTGAACACTATGGGACTTAACATCAGAGGTCATCCGTCCCCTAGACTTACAACTACTTAAACTTAACTAACCTAAGAACCTCACACACATCCATGCCCGAGGCAGGATTCAAACCTGCGACCATAGCAGCACCGCGTTTCCGGACTGAAGCGCCTAGAACCCTCTCGGCCAAAGCGGCCGGCATCAAACTAGTTCTTGGGCTAACTGCGACCTGTTGTGAAGCTGTTCTGCAGGCTCTGCGAAGCCTAGCAATCCCTGGCTGCCGTTGGTGGAGATCTGGTGCTCTGTTGTGGCCACCGGTAAATATATGGGTTGACAACACAGACGGTGTTGGTTTTCTTGGTGAACATACGCCCTGTGATGCAGGCATTCCATTTCGGTTGAATGTGAAGTGCGATGCCGTAGCAGTAGGCGCTCTGATGTATGAAGTGGGCGGCCATATAAAATTTAATATAAAGTTTTATTACATTACGAACCTTATATCAGTTTCCCTTGGCTACTTGTCTAATCACAATTCTTCCACCTCAGCACCAGCGGTGAGTGGCAGTTTTAGCATCCTGTTGATCACGGCTCTAAAACATGCCCGTTTATGATACTCAGGGTAAAGGGGTATCACATTTATAATAGTGTCAGTAGCTGACGCCTTCCTAAATATGCTAATCTTACGCTTTCCATCCCTTTTAGTTAGCCTAATATCCTAAGACTTCCTTCTTCTTCCAGGTAGACGGTGAACTTAATTTTTTCGGGCGTTCCACACACTCTTCCTGCTACCTAGCGTCTTTCACACTTGTCAGCTTTGTACAATTGTATGATGTCGTCTGCATAATGTCTGTAAAAGGCAATTTATTCCCAGACGTCAAGATTTTCTTCAATAAGTTATTTTCTATCTAATTTACAAATATCTCAGCTAAAGTACCAGACAAACTGTTGCCCATTGCGAGTCCGTCCTTTTAATAAAAATTCTTATCGTCAAACTTAAATTAATTAAATGACCACACAAGTTCTAAAATTTCCAAGAGTTCTATTATTTCTATTTGACTAATCTAATTATACGTTAACAAGTTCCTCATTATAATCTGCAAAGTATCGTTTAATTGGACATTTTTATACAGGTTAACAATGTTAAAAGAAACCAATGTAGCTCCAGCTGGGATTGGTAAATCCTTCATCTCATTCGCAGATTCATAAATATTCTTGACAGTGAATGACTTCTTATAAGTATACGCTGCTCTCAGTTTCTTGTTCCATTCCTGGTCAAATTTTTAATTGGGAGATGGCATACTATTAATAATAGGCCGAATCGCTTTCCTTGTGCAATGTAATTTGCTAACAAAGAACAGGAATGGATGGATTCATCATTTTTAATCTACGTTCCGCATTCTCATCTGGAAACAATAAGATACTGTTCTCAGTTGTTTTACTTATATCTGATTGAAATTTGTTCACAGGATTTCTCTTGACTTCAACTATGTTATTATCTGCAAACATTTTTAGTCTTTTGGATGCAATCGTGCCCATTAAATTCGACATCGAATTCCGTTTGTCAGGTCTCCAGACTAAAGCCCATTCCATTTCCAATTTTTTATTTAGGCTTTTAAGTGCTTCTAAATGTTCTGCATTATTGTGCTTGTAGCTACCTACTTTGGATATAGATTTATTACTTTTTACTGCTATGTCCATTTGCCCAAATGTATAACTTTTTCCTAACATAATGCTGTTTGTAGACAGTAACAGAGATGCATAAACAAATACATCACAGATATATGTGCTACAGACCATAATAACAACGTATTCTGGCACTAAATACGCAACTGACCAATATTATGTGACCAAAAGCATCCGGACACCCGTCTAAAAATTACTTACAAGTTCGCGACGCCCTCCATAGCTAACGCTGGAGTTCAGTATGGTGTTGCTCTCCCCCCCCCCCCCCCTCCCCCCTTAGCCAAGACAGCTTCCACAGGCATACGTTCAATTAGGTGCTGGAAGGTTTCTTGGGAAGTGACAGCCCATTCTTCACGGAGTGCTCTACTGAGGAGAGTTATCTATGTCGACTGGTGAAGCCTGGCACGCAGCCGGCATTCCGAAACATCCCAAAGGTGTTCAGTAGGATTCAGGTCACGACTCTGTGCAGGCCGGTCCATTACAGGGAGGTTATTGTCGTGTAACCACTCCGCCACAGGCCGTGCATTATGGAAAGGTGCTCGACCGTGTTAAAACATGCAGTCGCCATCCCCGAATTGCTCTTCAACAGTGGGAAGCAAGAAGGTGCTTAAAACATCAATGTAGGCCTGTGGTGTGATAGTGCCACACAAAACGACAAGGGGTGAAAGCCCCCTCCACGAAAAACACTAATATACCATAACATCACCACCACCGAATTTTACTGTTAGCAGATGACGCTCACTGGGCATTCGCCATACCCAAACCCTGCCATGGGATCGCCACATTGTGTACCGTGGTTCGTCACTCCACACAACGTTCACGCTCCTTACACCAAGATAGGGGTCGTTTGGCATTAACCGGCGTGATGTGTGGCTTATGAGCAGCCTCTCAACCAAGTTTAGACACCTCTGCTCCCCATGTCCTAAATCCTTTGATGCATTTTTATATTTTCCCCTGTTGTCAATTAAATTCAATATATCATGTTTTATCCCCTGAATTTCTACTGTACCTTTTTCCCATTTACCGTCTGCTGCATTTGTCACTTCTCTCAAAGATATCCATTCGTATTGTAGCGGGTTCCTTCCTCTGTATCTGTCAGCCGTTACCTTACGGTACCTTCAAGATTATCAAAAAACTGTGGGTCGTAACTTATTCAGGTTCCATCTCCTTACTTTTCTACCGTTTACTGTCTGTTTAGTTGTAAACTGGAGTTGATACCCAATAAATTGTCGGTCTATCTGTCAGAGAAAATGTCTTAAAATTAAAAATCTGTTTTAGGAATCTCTGTTCCATATGTGTATTACTCATTCATGATTCTTAAGCAAAGTGTTGGCTATTATTGCATTATGCTCTGTGTAAAATCAGATGGCTTCCTCTTTCATCCATTCCCCCAAACGTATGTTTTCTTAATATTTTCTCTTCGTATACCTGCTACGTCATCCCAGTCTGTCATCTCATTTTAAATTTTTGTCTCTGTTAACCATCTGAATAGTCTCTTTTATCGTACATTGTTTCAATATGTTCATTACCTGTGGTGTAGGTAAGCATGTAAACCTGTATCACTGTGGTGTGAGTGCCAGGGTTAAGTGCATCCCGGTAATGATAATGTTAATATTGGTAGTTTCAATAGCTAACACTCACGGAGTGGTTAAAATAAGTGATATCGATATAACAAATATTGCGGATCAACTGCCAGACATTTGAAGTTATATGTAAATGGCTATCAGATAACAGTTAATGCACTGTCGTTATAGCAAACTGTGTTTAGGTACTAAGAGCTGTTATGACAAACTATAAGTTTCTCTTCTGGGGCGAGTTTTCTAAATGAGGTAGTGAACAATCATGATCGGTAACCATGAAATGTGTGTATGGTGAAATAATAAAACACGAATAATGAAATATGTGAAAGAGTGCATCGTAAAGAAAATAAAAAAAAATGGTTTGTCTTCACCGAACTTCGTCTTTAATTCATGTAGGTTCACGGTATAGTTAATTAAATGCACCGGGCGTTTCAGTGAGTTCCGCCCCAAACCTCAGTGGCGGTCCGTCATTGGCTACTGCTAGCGTCTGCCGCTTCCAGATGGGAGCGCCAGTTCCGTGAGCTGTCCCGTCAATGCGGAAAACGCTTGCATCTGCCGTAGCCGCGCGCTGGAATATTTCATTTTATGGATGTGATTTTAATTTTATACTTTTTATACTGGCTTTTACACAGTCGGATGTTTCACTTTGCCAGATTAGGAGCTTCACATTATTAGTATTTGCACTTTTTATGGGGATTTTAAATATGGATCTAATTCCACGTACAGCATGTCTGTACATGTTGCATTGCGAGAGGCTCGCTTTGTCACGTGAAGTAATTTTAATTAATGATTACTTATACCACATTTTAACCATTACATTTGCTTTACTGGTTAACCACGTGCCCTACCTAAAGTGACCTCCGCTGCCCTGTTTCTTTGTAGCTATAAATACCAAACGCATTCTGATAATTAACTACGTGTTTGGTATGACGTTGATACTACATCAGAATATTTTATGGTTTGTATGGCTGGTATACATGGCTGTTACTCACGTAAATACTTCCTGTCTCTCTTATGTAGCACCAAGCTTTTCATATGAGCGTTGTCCAGACAGTAAGTTCCGATTGGTCGCGAAATGGAAACCACTCGGAAAATCCGGTAAAGCTTTGCACAGATGTGTTGGGCAGTGTCTCTAGTATGCCCGTCGATCGTGTCGCGTCGCTCTTTTCAGTTTTGAGTGAACAGTGAGCACGTAAAGATGAGTAGGGAATAGCGTCTCCCGCCAACTATGAGGGCCTAGTTAGAGATTTCACCTTTGTCATGCAGCCCATATAACGCTACTGTCGAGAAGTTCCTTGTTCATGCCAATTCTCGGCCGCACACTGCAGGGACCATGGAGAAGCTCCTGCAGCGTTTCCGATGAGAAGTGTTTGATCACCCACAATACAGCCCGTAATTCAATCCCCTTAAGTCTTATTTCTGCTCACAAGAACCGCTGGCTATGAAGAAATAATTTTTTCCCACAGACAACGAGCTGCAGACCAGTGGAGATAACTGGCTGAAAGCACATGCGGCTGCTTTCTATGACGAGTTGATACAACACTATGAGAAAACTCGAAGTTGGAGCGGTGACTATGTAGAGAAGTAGGTGGAAGGTGTACCTAACTGTTGCAAATGAAACGGTTCTGGTTTTCACTGTGGTTTCTATTACGCGACCGATCGGAACTTACTTTCTAGAGAACTCTCGTAGATTTAGCGTCAGCAAACTGAACCTAGTTGATTACACACTTTTTCTGTTCGTAATTGATCTAATGATGGCAGTAGCCGAAATCGGTAATAGTGAACTTTAAAATTTTGTGTGATCAAGGCGTACCTCTAGAAATAAAGTGCCAGACGACACTCCATAATATGGAGTGCAGACGTGTGGTGTGTTCCGATGAGCCGTGACCTGTTCTCTGAAGTGGTTCTGTGGCATTTCGGGAATCTCATTCGTACCATGTTTAGCCGTTCAGTTTCAGCTTACCATCAAACTGAAAACGAATGGTCGCCCGCTGTGACCGAGCGGTTCTAGGCACTTTAGTCCGCAATCGCGCTGCTACTACGGTCGCAGGTTCGAACCCTGCCGCGGGCATGGATGTGTGTGATGTCCTTAGGTTAGTTAGGTTTAAGAAGTTCTAAGTCTAGGGGACTGATGGCCTCAGATGTTAAGTCCCACAGTGCTTAGAGCCATTTGAACAATTTGAAAACGGATATTTACTACAGCATTACCGGTGGCCGATTGTTGCCCATTTCTCAACGTCTTCATTTTGAGTATACTATGGGTACTTTGGATGTTAAAATTGTGAATGCAATAATGAGTACTGCCCTTACTGGCAGTGCTAACTGTAAAATACCATTCTAATGGTGCTGTCTTACCACATAGCTATCTTAAACATCGTTGTGGGCTTCGCTGTCTGCTGTATGAGAGCACTGCCATCGACTGCAAAACTGCAAAACAATACTGCCACGAATTCATTGGAACGTACTTAAGAGACTCGCTGGTACTTTTCGCAGTGCACCTGTCCAGTGTTTACGGCAGCATTGAATTTCTGGGACCTGAACGATATGATCATGTGTGTGCCGTCAGAGGAGCTCATATTAGCGATAGAAGACATTTAGGAGCCTAAGCATTAGATGAATGGGATACTAGAAGAGCTGCAGTGCGAAGACACACTGTATCCCTAAGCATTAGGACAAGGATCAGAGTGGGCGAAATTGAATCTGCTAGAGGTTTGGTGCACGTATTAGCAGGTCACGGTCCATATCCCAAATTTCTGCATCGAGTGGTATGTAGGAACACGCCAGTCTGTGAATATGGAGAGGAATCCTCAACCGATCACGTCGTTGTCGTTAGTCGGTACTCCTCGAGTTCTTCCAAGGCTGCCTGTAACCTGTCTTATATTACAAACCGAAAACCAGTTCTTTAGAACTTGGATTAACTGCTTTTATTTTATGTTTTTTATAGCCGTAATTTTTCCCGAGGACATGCAGCTTTACTGTATGATTAAATGATGATGGCATCCTCTTGGGTAAAATATTCCGGAGGTAAAATAGTCCCCCATTCGGATCTCCGGGCGGGGACTACTCAGGAGGATGTCGTTATCAGGAGAAAGAAAACTGGCGTTCTACGGATCGGAGTGTGGAATGTCAGATCCCTTAATCGGGCAAGTAGGTTAGAAAATTTAAAAAGGGAAATGGATAGGTTAAAGTTAGATATAGTGGGAATTAGTGAAGTTCGGTGGCAGGAGGAACAAGACTTCTGGTCAGGTGACTACAGGGTTATAAACACAAAGTCAAATAGGGGTAATGCAGGAGTAGGTTTAATAATGAATAGGAAAATAGGAATGCGGGTAAGCTACTACAAACAGCATAGTGAACGCATTATTGTGGCCAAGATAGATACGAAGCCCACACCTACTACAGTAGTACAAGTTTATATGCCAACTAGCTCTGCAGATGATGAAGAAATTGAAGAAATGTACGATGAAATAAAAGAAATTATTCAGATAGTGAAGGGAGACGAAAATTTAATAGTAATGGGTGACTGGAATTCGAGTGTAGGAAAAGGGAGAGAAGGAAACATAGTAGGTGAATATGGATTGGGGCTAAGAAATGAAAGAGGAAGCCGCCTAGTAGAATTTTGCACAGAGCACAACTTAATCATAGCTAACACTTGGTTTAAGAATCATGAAAGAAGGTTGTATACGTGGAAGAACCCTGGAGATACTAAAAGGTATCAGATAGATTATATAATGGTAAGACAGAGATTTAGGAACCAGGTTTTAAGTTGTAAGACATTTCCAGGGGCAGATGTGGACTCTGACCACAATCTATTGGTTATGACCTGTAGATTAAAACTGAAGAAACTGCAAAAATGTGAGAAATTAAGGAGATGGGACCTGGATAAACTGAAAGAACCAGAGGTTGTACAGAGTTTCAGAGAGAGCATAAGGGAACAATTGACAGGAATAGGGGCAAGAAATACAGTAGAAGAAGAATGGGTAGCTCTGAGGGATGTAGTAGTGAAGGCAGCAGAGGATAAAGTAGGTACAAAGACGAGGGCTGCTAGAAATCCTTGAATAACAGAAGAAATATTGAATTTAATTGATGAAAGGAGAAAATATAAAAATGTAGTAAATGAAGCAGGCAAAAAGGAATACAAACGTCTCAAAAATGAGATCGACAGGAAGTGCAAAATGGCTAAACAGGGATGGCTAGAGGACAAATGTAAGGATGTAGAAGCTTATCTCACTAGGGGTAAGATAGATACTGCCTACAGGAAAATTAAAGAGACCTTTGGAGAGAAGAGAACCACGTGTATGAATATCAAGAGCTCAGATGGCAGCCCAGTTCTAAGCAAAGAAGGGAGGGCAGAAAGGTGGAAGGAGTATATAGAAGGTTTATACAAGGGCGATGTACTTGAGGACAATATTATGGAAATAGAAGAGGATGTAGATGAAGACGAAATGGGAGATACGATACTGCGTGAAGAGTTTGACAGAGCACTGAAAGACCTGAGTCGAAACAAGGCCCCCGGAGTAGACAACATTCCATTTGAACTACTGACGGCCTTGGGAGAGCCAGTCATGACAAAACTCTACCAGCTGGTGAGCAAGATGTATGAGACAGGCGAAATACCCTCAGACTTCAAGAAGAATATAATAATTCCAATCCCAAAGAAAGCAGGTGCTGACAGATGTGAAAATTACCGAACTATCAGTTTAATAAGCCACGGCTGCAAAATACTAACGCGAATTCTTTACAGACGAATGGAAAAACTGGTAGATGCAGACCTCGGGGAGGATCAGTTTGGATTCCGTCGAAATGTTGGAACACGTGAGGCAATACTGACCTTACGACTTATCTTAGAAGAAAGATTAAGAAAAGGCAAACCTACGTTTCTAGCATTTGTAGACTTAGAGAAAGCTTTTGACAATGTTGACTGGAATACTCTTTTTCAAATTCTAAAGGTGGCAGGGGTAAAATACAGGGAGCGAAAGGCTATTTACAAATTGTACAGAAACCAGATGGCAGTAATAAGAGTCGAGGGGCATGAAAGGGAAGCAGTGGTTGGGAAAGGAGTGAGACTGGGTTGTAGCCTCTCCCCGATGCTATTCAATCTGTATATTGAGCAAGCAGTAAAGGAAACAAAAGAAAAATTTGGAGTAGGTATTAAAATTCATGGAGACGAAGTAAAAACTTTGAGGTTCGCCGATGACATTGTAATTCTGTCAGAGACGGCAAAGGACTTGGAAGAGCAGTTGAACGGAATGGACAGTGTCTTGAAAGGAGGATATAAGATGAACATTAACAAAAGCAAAACGAGAATAATGGAATGTAGTCAAATTAAATCGGGTGATGCTGAGGGAATTAGATTAGGAAATGAGACACTTAAAGTGGTAAAGGAATTTTGCTATTTAGGAAGTAAAATAACTGATGATGGTCGAAGTAGGGAGGATATAAAATGTAGACTGGAAATGGCAAGGAATGCGTTTCTGAAGAAGAGAAATTTGTTAACATCGAATATAGATTTATGTATCAGGAAGTCGTTTCTGAAAGTATTTGTTTGGAGTGTAGCCATGTATGAATGTGAAACATGGACAATTACTAGTTTGGACAAGAAGAGAATAGAAGCTTTCGAAATGTGGTGCTACAGAAGAATACTGAAGATAAGGTGGATAGATCACGTAACTAATGAGGAGGTATTGAATAGGATTGGGGAGAAGAGAAGTTTGTGGCACAACTTGACTAGAAGAAGGGATCGGTTGGTAGGACATGTTTTGAGGCATCAAGGGATCACAAATTTAGCATTGGAGGGCAGCGTGGAGGGTAAAAATCGTAGAGGGAGACCGAGAGATGAGTATACTAAGCAGATTCAGAAGGATGTAGGTTGCAGTAGGTACTGGGAGATGAAGCATCTTGCACAGGATAGAGTAGCATGGAGAGCTGCATCAAACCAGTCTCAGGACAGAAGACAACTACAACATTGATCATATTTTCAACATTCTATTTTATTTGCATATTAACATTAACATTGATTCACATTAATATGATGTATAACTTGATGTATAATATATAACATCGTAAGCTGAAGTGGAAGTCATGGGCTAGCACATACACATATGCAGATGGTGGTAGTATCGCGTACACAAAGTATAAAAGGGCAGTGGACTGGCAGAAATGTTATTTCTGATCAGGTGATTCATTTGGAACGGTTTCCGACATGATTATGGCCGCACTATGGGAAACAACAGACTTTGAAGGCGGAACGGTAGTTGGAGCTAGGCACATGGGACATTCCATTTCGGAAATCATTAGGGAATTCAATGTTCCGTGTTCCGCAGTGTCACGAGTGTGCTGGGAATTCCAGCTTCCAGGCTCTCACCAAGGACAACGTACTGGCCGACGGCCTTCACTTAACGACCTAGAGCAGCGGCGTTTTGCGTAGAATTGACAGAGATAAAACACAAGCTACAATCCGTGAAGTAACCGCATAAATCAACGTGGAAAATGTGACGAACGTATCCGTTAAAACATTGCGTTGAAATCTGGCGCTAATGGGGTACGCCAACTGACGACCGACGTGAGTGCCTTTGCTAACAGAATAACATCGAGTGTAGCGCCTCTCCTGGGCTCGTGACGTATCGGTTTGGCTCTAGAAGACTGGAAAACCATACCTGGTCAGATGAGATCCGATTTCAGTTGGTCAGAGACTCCATAAAGCTATGCTATCAGGTTATCAACAAGGCTGTGTTCAAGCTGGTGGTGGCTCCATAATGGTGTGGGCTGTTTACATGGAATGGACTGGGTCCTCTGGATGTTTCGCTACTTGCAGACCATTTGCAACCATTCGTCCACGTCATGTTCCCAAACAAGGATGGAATTTGTATGGAGACAACGCGACACATCATCTGGCCACGGTTATTGGCGTTGCTTTTGAAGAACGATCTGGACAGTTGGAGGGAAGTTTTGGCCATCCAGATCGCCCGATCTGAATCTCAACGAACATTTATGACACATAATTGAGACGTCATTTCGTTCACAAAATCCTGCACCGCCAACACTTTCGCAATTATGGACGGCTACAAAAGCAACATGTCAACTTGTTGAGCCCATGCGACGTCGAGTTGTTGCACTACGCCGGGCAAAAGGAGGTCCCACATGGTGTTAGGAAGTATCCATGGCTACTGTCAACTCAGTGCATCTCACCATGAATACTGAAAGTGTACGACCTACTTAGAGTTTCTAGACAATAGGTTTATAATTCGTGGCATTACATCGAATTCGGTGTCGTGGATTGCCACGTCTCCCAGGATGAGAACACCCATATTCGCTTGGCTGTACACACATGTTCCTGGTTTAAGGAATACCCAGGCACTTTATCCTCTCTCCATTGGTTCAATAAATCGCCAGATCTTAATTATGCAGAAAATTTCTGGGACTGGCACATCATCTGAAACATTTGCAATCGAAACCTTGCAGTTTGGAAGGTCTAGTCCTGAATGAGTGGCTTCAGATTGATATGACATAACTGGAAGTAACTGCGGACTCCTTGCCTTGCCAAAGTGACGTCATTGTACTGGCAACAAGCTTTGTTGCAAGGTGTTAGCGTGCTGCCTCCTGAGGATGAGTAATTTTCTATCTGGTATGATTATTTCCGCTTCCTAGCAATGCCACGAGCTGCAGGCTACCTCATGTTTTCTTGGTGAGCGCTTATTTGCTCTAATCACCAAACGCAAAAATCTTAAATGTCATCCATGCTACACTTTAATGTTGCAGTACCTAATACATCGACAGTTATTGTGATTCAACTCAGATGATCATCTCACAAATCGAAAAAAAATAGGCGACCATTGTTTCTACAGCATACTTAGCTACGAACTTTGATCCCATTATGGTAAGCATGGTTGGAAAAACAGTGAGTGCTTGAAACACCTTTCAATAACTGACTGACAGAGACACTACCTCAAGGTTCACTAGCCATCAGTGAATAACTAAACTACACTCCTGGAAATGGAAAAAAGAACACATTGACACCGGTGTGTCAGACCCACCATACTTGCTCCGGACACTGCGAGAGGGCTGTACAAGCAATGATCACACGCACGGCACAGCGGACACACCAGGAACCGCGGTGTTGGCCGTCGAATGGCGCTAGCTGCGCAGCATTTGTGCACCGCCGCCGTCAGTGTCAGCCAGTTTGCCGTGGCATACGGAGCTCCATCGCAGTCTTTAACACTGGTAGCATGCCGCGACAGCGTGGACGTGAACCGTATGTGCTGTTGACGGACTTTGAGCGAGGGCGTACAGTGGGCATGCGGGAGGCCGGGTGGACGTACCGCCGAATTGCTCAACACGTGGGGCGTGGGGTCTCCACAGTACATCGATGTTGTCCCCAGTGGTCGGCGGAAGGTGCACGTGCCCGTCGACCTTGGACCGGACCGCAGTGACGCACGGATGCACGCCATAACCATAGGATCCTACGCAGTGCCGTAGGGGACCGCACCGCCACTTCCCAGCAAATTAGGGACACTATTGCTCCTGGGGTATCGGCGAGGACCATTCGCAACCGTCTTCATGAAGCTGGGCTACGGTCCCGCACACCGTTAGGCCGTCTTCCGCTCACGCCCCAACATCGTGCAGCCCGCCTCCAGTGGTGTCGCGATAGGCGTGAATGGAGGGACGAATGGAGACGTGTCGTCTTCAGCGATGAGAGTCGCTTCTGCCTTGGTGCCAATGATGGTCGTATGCGTGTTTGGCGCCGTGCAGGTGAGCGCCACAATCAGGACTGCATACGACCGACGCACACAGGGCCAACACCCGGCATCATGGTGTGGGGAGCGATCTCCTACATTGGCCGTACACCTCTGGTGATCGTCGAGGGGACACTGAATAGTGCACGGTACATCCAAACCGTCATCGAACCCATCGTTCTACCATTCCTAGACCGGAAAGGGAAGTTGCTGTTCCAACCTTATTCTAAAAATGGGCTAGAAGCCGTACAAGTACAAGCAACAAGAACAAACAAGAAAAGGCAGTACACCCGAGGGCACTCAGAAGTTCCGAGGGTAACCCTGGAATTTAAACACGAACGCTCGCTTAGGTGAGACAGGCAGTCGGCCGGACCATTGTCGATCCAACGACAACCCAGTCGACAGACAGTCAGCGGACCCACCTACAAGATAACCTCCGCTTGATCCGACCAACACACAACAGGACGTTCAATGAAACAACGTAGAAGGTACTGGCACCCACAACCATTTTACATTCAGCTGACAAGCTACACACCATGCTCGAGAGCGACAATATGATGAGGAAAATACCCTGTCTGAATCTACGTCAAAGGCCATTGCAGGTAACCGGAACGTTAACGGCCACAAGGCAGAAGATTCCGCTGGTGCACTTCAATTTAAATAAGCAAGTACAGTTAAACTCCAACATTCAAAATTTTCCAACTTGAAAACATACGTTGTTGTTCGCGAGAATATCGCAACAGCCGACAACGAACTCCAAACGACACAATGTGAGCAGTGGTGACTTGCTGGTAGATTAAGTCCAAACTCAACTCCCACGTCCAGGATCGGTGAGCCACAAACCTCTTACCAATGGTAACAGCACTACACACTCCGACACCACATAGAGGCCGCCATTGGGCTGTCCAAACCACGCGCAGCGGAGATTTCTTCGCTGCTCCACACCAACCGACCAACTTCCAAAGCACGGAAACGGTGAAGGTTCCAAATATACGTCGGCTGATGAGACGACCAACCGAAAAACCAACCAACGGCCGTCACGCTCCAATCTCCCTCAATCAGACAGTTCATGTGTGTCGCCAGCAGCCGGCGAACACTGGCTGTCGGCGCTTCACCGGCGCTCCGTCCCCAACTTCACTGCTGCTGCGTCCCGACTGCACTGCTGGTCCATTTCCAACTGACTGCCAGTCACACAACGACCCGGAAATACTATCGGTCGCTCCAGACATGGTACGACAGTGCACTGATCGATACGTGCTGCTGCTGCCGCTCACGGACAAGTGAGGCAGGAAGTTCGAGACGCCAGTAAATGGGGTAAGAAAACGAGGCGGCAGTACCGTAATAGAAGATGACAAACAATAAATGGCACGAACACGAGCCATGCACTGCTCACTAGCCAGTAATATTAAATCTGGCTAGTTGGAAACTTTTATGTTTTAGTGCTCTCAAAGACACAGAGGTTATGTCCGCTACTGTAGTACTTTCACTCGGAAAACAGTAGGAAAGAGTCTGAACGGTGTACTTCTGCCTTTTTAAAAAATGAAGGTATGATCTGGGGGCCCGCATCTCGTGGTTGTACGGTAGCGTTCTCGCTTCCCAAGCCCGGGTATCCGGGTTCGATTCCCGGTGGGGTCAGGGATTTTCTCTGTCTCGTGATGGCTGGGTGTTGTTGTGATCTCCTTATGTTAGTTAGGTTTAAGTAGTTCTAAGTCCTAGGGGACTGATGACCTAATATGTTAAGTCCCATAGTGCTCACAGCCACTTGAACATTTTTTTTTATCTGGGAGACATATATATATACGTGTAATATAGATTCCGTCCGTGGCAACTTTCATAGCGGTCACCATCCTTATGACAATAAAAATGTGTTCGACCGCATAAATCAACAGCGCACCATTCAAATATCACTGGCGCGATGTAATGGCAGAAAAAGAGATAAATGTAGTGTTTTCTGGTTCATATAATTCCGATGTGCGCTTGACCCTAATTATTTAACCGTCCGTGTAATACGGATGAGCAATTTGTGTAATTCAGCATTTGTTGCGAATAAAATTAATTTGTATTTTCTCTGACACTAAGACTGGGGTTTAAAAGTCATGAATTAATTATCGCATTATCTGCTCATTTCGGGCACATAATCTTGGAAACCGAAAAATATTGAAAAAAGGTAAGGTCAGTTATTTATGATACAAGGATGATATACATTTGGCAATCTGAGGCGTTATACCATTGTTTCAACCGTTATCTTTATATGCTGAGCTATATATTGGAGTCCATAAAACGCTGGCGACATACCAAGTGAACATTCACCTTCTGTGTTTTGGTGAGAAGTTTCAGTAAACGCAAAAATCTACGTAGCTGAGCTTCTTCTGATGACGCAGACAGTAACATCTTATTATTGCCTAAACATGACTCAGCACATTCGTCATTTATTATTGACAGCTCGTGTTTTAATGAGTGCTTATAAGTTTCCGCTTTGTAGGATCTTCATTAAATGGTAATATAAATCCTCGTAATTTGTCTCGGTGCCCTTGTCTTCATACGCATGTTGTCCTCTTGCAGACCTAGGATCAAAAGTATTGTAGGCTACGAGTTACATAAGTGAACAGTGCTGAGAAACTGGACACCAGTGTCAGCTGAGACAAGGCGCTCAGTAGGAATATGAGCACTCTGCTTTTGAAATTTTGTTGTTGCGAGTGCTTGTCACTAAGTGGTGACAGTTCCGTTAGATTGTTCAATAGCTGTTCTGTTTGGCACTTGTTCTCCTTCTTAATTTCTAATTTAAAAAATCGGAAGAGGCAGCAAAACGTCTGGTTCTTTCCTCCCAATGCCTCACCAGTTTCGCGCAGTTATACAATTTGTACGAAAATTTCCACCCTTAAAAACACCAGAAAACTAGAAACACTCGTCGCATGCGGGCGCATATTATCTAGTTGAAATATAAGCCCAGTATGGCTTCCCATGAAGGGTAAAAAATCGGGCGTAGAATATTATCGACATACTGCTGTGCTACAAGGGAGGCACAAATGACAACCAAAGTCGTCCTGCTACGAAACGTAACGGCACACTAGTCCGTCACTTCAAGTTGTCGAGCCGTATGGCGGGCAATGGGCAGCTGTCCAGGACGTCTCCAGACGCGTCCTCGCTGGTCAGTTCAAAGCGACACTCATTGTTGATGACAATTCTACGTCATTCAATGAGATTAGGGATACCAACCAGACAGGTACCCACCACACTGCCCGACAACCAAGACCGATGGTTTGAGGTGGCATTTCTTATCGTAGCAGGACCCCTTCGGTTGCCATCCGCGGCAGCCTTACAGCACAACTTTACGTTAACGATATTTTACGCCCTTTTTTTATTGCCCTCATAGAAATCCATCCTGGTCTTATATTTCATTATAATAATGCCAGCCCACACACCGTGAGCGCTTCAACTGCTCGTCTTGGTGCTTGCCAAAGCTACTAAGCGTAGCAGTGTTGTGGGATCTCTCCCCAATTGAAAACGTTCGGTACATTATCGAAAGCGCTCTCCTACCGTCTATGGGTCTTCACGGTATAACGCACCAATTGGACAGAATCTGGCGAGATATCCCCCACGCCGACACCAAACAACTGTATCAATCAATACTAAGCCGAATAAAGCTTGCTTATTGATTTGCTCAATTTGTGAAGCTCTTTCTCTTGAACAAATAATAAAAGTTTACTGAAATGTGCATTACCTACTTGTCTGTACAGTGGGTAATTTGCTATTTGGCGCTGATTCTTATGCTGAACGTCATTCTTCTGGGGAAACATCTCGATGATAGCCTAGGGTTCCAGCCTTCGGTTAGAAATTTTCGGACTTCGTCTTTGTCATCCGGGAGAGATATTGTGGGAGCAGATCATCTTGCTAATTGCTGTACTGACGTACATTATCTCATACTGGCTGCTTTGGCTTTCTTTGAGTCATGGCACCTCTGCACGCCTCAGTATTAATTGGCTATGGCTCTGTGCAGTTATCCATTTCGTTTCCACACGAGTTACAGTATAGTAAAGCGTACAGCAACGATCAGTCTTGTAACGGGTAAGCGGGATCAATGTGTTTGACTTTTTTCATGTAGTGGTCACCAGTACGCACTTCCCTTCCAACACCGCTGATGTTTATATATACGTATCGTTTTAGAGGTCGAGCAACCTCAGCCAAAATTACATATGTTGAGTACAATCTACTCACTAGCTGTTCCAGTACACACTTAAAAAAAAGTTTTGTGTCACCTCGGTTCCGAGAGATCCGGGACCTGAACAGAAAATTGGAATAGAGATCAACATAAACATCATTTCCGCCCTTTTCATTGCTCATAAAAACCATGCATTGCATGTTGTACCACCATAAAGGGAGACGACCTGAGGGGGTGGTCCCGTTTGCTTCACACACCGATACCTCTAATACCCAGTAGCACGTTCTCTTTAATTGATGCATGCCTGTATTCGTCTAGGCATACAACACACAGGTTCATCAACACACTGTTGGTCCAGATTGTCCCACTCCTCAATGGCGATTCGGCGTAGATCCTTCAGCGTGGTTGGTGGGTCACGTCGTTCAAAAACCCTCTTTTTCAATCTATCCCAGGCATGTTCGACAGGGTTCATGTCTGGAGAACATGCTGGCCACTCTAGTCGAGAGATGTCGTTATCCTGAACGAAGTCATTCACAAGATGCGCACGATGGGGCCGCAAATTTTCGTCCATTAAGACGTGTTTCTTGGCAATATGCTGCCGATATGGCTGCACTGCCGGTCAGAGGACGGCTTTCACGAATCGTACTGCCGTTACGGCGCATTCCGTGACCACCAACGGCGAATGTCGACCCCACATGCCACCCCAAAACAGCTGAGAACCTCCACCTTTCTCCACTCGCTGGACAGTGTGCCTAAGGCGTTCGGCCTGACCGGGTTGCTTCAAAACATGTCTCCGACGATTGTCTGGTTGAAGGCATATGCGACACTCATCGGTGAAGAGAACGTGATGCCAATCCTGAGCGGTCCATTCAGCATGTTGTTGGGCCGATAAATACCACGCTGCATTTCGTCGCCGGCCGCGGTGGACGAGCGGTTCTAGGCGCTACAGTCTGGAACCGAGTGACCGCTATGGTCGCAGGTTCGAATCCTGCCTCGGGCATGGGTGTGTGTGATGTTCTTGGTTAGTTAGGTTGAAGTAGTTCTAAGTTCTAGGGGACTGATGACCTCAGACGTAAGTCCCATAGTGCTCATAACCATTTGAACCATTTGCATTTCGTCATGGTTGCAAAGATGGACCTCGCCATGGACATCGGAAGTGAAGTTGTGAATCATGCACCCTATTGGCCTATTACGCAGAGTTTGAGTCGTAACACGACGTCCTGTGGCTAGAAGAAAAGCACTATTCAACATGGTGGCGTTGCTGTCGGTGTTAATTGACCAGTATTTCGATGATCCTGGTTCGCTTTGGCTTAATAGTAACTTGCGTAGTGGCACATGCGACTCATTTGTTAGGACAACTGAATAAATTATTTCAGTTGGCGTTGTGTACAGTTATCAGAAACACAACTGAGTCAGTGAGAACGGAATTCATTCAGATTTATCCCCATTTCTGTGCGTTCAACATCCAGGGGAGCATTTCATTTAGGACCCCTTCCGTAAATAGCGAACCCTGACTGAGTAGTGCCCTTCACGAGTAGAAGTCGCTGTAAACTCAAGACTCATCGCTCAAGTAGAGAGAGATACTATGTTGACGGCAGCTACTTCCCATATGGTTGCAAACTAGTATCCATCTCACGTGCCCCAGAACCAGCAACTAGGAGGGTTCTTGTCAAGGTGTTCCAACTAAGCGGAAGGGTCAAGAAGGTCATTTCGGGTAGGTGGAAAAACCAATACCTCCTACTGGCAAGAAGCTACCACGTAACGAAAAGATATCTGTCAAGAAGAAAATCAAGAAGTGGGGACGGCTTTCTACTTCAGGATGATACCAGACCACGACATCTGTGGAAGAGAGTAGTGATGGACGAGGCGCCGCCTGGCAAAGAAAACAAAATACAGTTCACCACTTTCCAGCATTATTTGTCAACATCGTAAACTATATTGTGATCGCCATATTGATGGAGGCTGCAACACGTGGTTAATTACTGCAGGTGTAATAGACAGCCAACCACTTGCAATAAACAGGGGTTTTCAAATAAGGTTTACAACAGCTTCTACGGATTTAAACCCTTCTTCCTAAGAAGAACAAACAAACTTCACATTAGCAATCAGTCATTAAAGATATCTCCACATGACATGTGTCAGTAACGGCCTGTATGTCCATATGTAAAATTAAGGTCCCTAGATTGAAGTGCTTGTCAAATCTCTTAAAATAACAAACAATATTAATAGCTACTTGAGTCTGCATGAAGCTACTACCATAGTCTGTTATTTTAGGAGATTAGTTTTACTGGTGTGACAAGCACTTGAGCCTAGGGTACTTAGCTTTTGCATATGAACACATAGACCGTTGCCGACACATGTCACGTGGAAACACTACTGGCCATTAAAATTTTTACACCAAGAAGAAGTGCAGATAATAAACGGGTATTCATTGGACAAATATATTATACTAGAACTGACATGTGACTGCGTTTTCACGCAATTTGGGTACATAGATCCTGAGAAATCAGTATCCAGAACAGCCACCACTGGCCGTAATAACGGCCTTGATACGCCTGGGCATTGAGTCAAACAGAGCTTGGATGGCTGACAGGTAGAGCTGCTCATGCAGCTTCAACACGATACCACAGTTCATCAAGAGTAGTGACTGGCGTATAGTGAGGAGCCAGCTGCTCGGCCACCATTGACCAGATGATTTCAGTTGGTGAGAGATCTGAAGAATGTGCAGGCCAGGGCAACAGTCGAAAATTTTCTTTATCCAGAAAGGTCCGTACAGGACCTGCAACATGCGGTCGAGCATTATCCTGCTGAAATATGGGGTTTCGCAGGGATCGAATGAAGGGTAGAGCCACGGGTCGTAACACATCTGCAATGTAACGTCCACAGTTCAAAGTGCCGTCAATGGGAACAAGAGGTGACCGAGACGTGTAACCAAGGCACCCCTACCTTCGCTCCGGGTGATACGCCAGTATGGCGATGACGAATACACGCTTCCAATGGGCGTTCACCGCGATGTCACCAAACACGGATGCGACCAGCATGATGCTGTAAACAGAACCTGGATTCATCCGAAAAAGGACGTTTTGTCATCGCAGGCGCTCCTGACTGTGATGCACCGTCAAGGGTAACCGCAGCCATGGTCTCCGAGCTGATAGTCAATGCTGCTGCAAACATCGTCGAACTGTTCGTGCAGATGGTTGGTGTCTTGCAAACGTCCCCATCTGTTGACTCAGGGATCGAGACGTGGCTGAACGTTCCTTTACAGCCATGCGGATAAGATGCCTGTCATCTGAACTGCTAGTGATGCGAGGCCGTTGGAATCCAGCGTGGCGTTCCGTATTACCCTCCTGAACTCACCGAATCCATGTTCTGCTAACAGTCATTGAATCTCGAACAACGCGAGCAGCAATGTCGCGATACGATAAACCTCAATCGCGATAGGCTACAATCCGACCTTTATCAAAGTCGGAAACGTGATGGTACGCATTTCTCCTCCCTACACGAGGCATCAGAACATCGTTTCACCAGGCAACGCCGGTCACCTGCTGATTGTGTATGAGAAATCGGTTGGAAATTTTCCTCATGTCAGCACGTTGTAGGTGTCGCCACCGGCGCCAACGTTGTGTGAATGCTCTGAAAAGCTAATCATTTGCATATCACAGTATCTTCTTCCTGTCGGTTAAATTTCACGTCTGTAGCACGTCATCTTCGTGGTGTAGCGGTTTTAATGGCCAGTAGTATAGCTTTTCTGACTGATTGCTAATGTGAAGTTTGTTTGTCCTTCTTAGGAATACGGATTTAAATCAGTCGAAGCCATGGTAAAGATTATTTTAAACCACCATTTGTTGCAGCTGGTGGTCTGTCTATTACACCGGCTGTGTTGCATTGATTAATAATTAATCGTTTTATACCGAGATGATGATGTAGCACGTATCTGTTAGTAACGAAGAACAATCAATGCTGTTTTGTACCGCGCATTTAAAAGAAAAGATTAGCAGTAGTGTCATCTCATTCACCTCTGAGACAAATACGACTGGCTTTTTATCCAGAATAATGTGCAGCTTGGAGAAGTATTCAACAGAAAAAAGATAGATGCCCCTTTCGAGCCTCCTGTCTCTGGTTGTGGCTGGTTCCAGAGAACAGTGGCCTTTTCTTCTGGTGTAACACTGCAGCACCTGGGTTCGAAGCATCTCTGACAGCCCCTGCAGCCGCTGGCAACGACGATCAAAGACAACAGGGGCGGAGGGAGGGGTGTGAGGGAGTGCAGCCCGTCTGGTGGGGAACGTGACACAAGTCCCCGGGCCGTGTCTCGCGAAAGCCGGCGCAGACCGCAGACGTTGCACACAGCGCCACTTGTTTTATTGCCCGCAGAGAGGCGAGTTGTAAAGAAGTTGCGCCCGGACGGAAGTTTGTCGCCGAGGCGAACTTTACGACCGGTGTAGCTCGGTGCCCGCCAGCGCCACCGCTCTGTCCTGCTTCACCCGCAGGCAGATAACGGGTGAGAGCTCTGAGCCTTGAGCGATCCGTGTGGTGCTAGGGAAACTTAATGTGTTGTTAATGTGCTTACATTGTGAGTTCATAGAGGCCTTCTGGGAGACGAAAAACATACAGGTTCACACAGCTGTTGTTTGTTCCGCAGTCTATATACTTTGTGATGTCAACCCTAATAAATTAAGCAGCTTGTTACACTGTCTTAGTCTACCTACATTTGCTACCATTAATTGCCAACACCAGCCTGAAGATCGCCTTTCGCTGGCTTGGTTCACACACAGTGAAAATTTTCCTTCATATCTCTTGACAAAGCCACAAATTTATTTAATAATAAATCCATTTTCCACCTTGGTTGTATAATCATAGTAGTCATTTGCAAGGGCCGTTCAGTAAGCAATACATTTCTTCTCGGTCAATTTAGGTTGAAAAAATGTGGAATTTGTTATGGGACAGTGTGGAATATTCCTACTTCAGTCACTATTGTTTTCTGTAGTTTGATGTGTGGTCGTCTCTAATGGAGCCTTTAAAATGGCGTTTATAGCGGAGGGGCCTTACAAGCAGAGAGCTGTCATTGAGTTTCCTTTGCTGGAGAACCAGAGCATTGCAGATATTGAGAGGCGCTTGCATACTGTCTATGGAGGCCTGGGACTGAATAAAAGCACGAAGAGGCGTTTGGGGAAGCCTGTCTCATCGATGCAACAACTTCGTGCAAACCTGTCCGACCTCCCGCGTGCCATCCAGTCGCACATAGCTGCCTTTCTGCCATGTTGAAACGTGCGGACACTCTTATTTGAATAAATTTCTTTATTTCACGTCTGTGATCGCTAGTATTGTAGTTCTTTAGACTACCGGTATTGGTCGGCAATGACAATACTCAGATCTGTTTTATTAAAAAAAAAATACCGTGTCCTAATATATTGGAGTCGTAGTGGCTCCAATATTTGAGGACATGTTCATTTATAAAACAGGTCTGAAGATGGTCTTTCTGACCCAAAGCGGTAGTCTCAGGACCTAAAATATTTGTGATCATAGATGTGAAGTAGAGAAATTTATTCTACATTTTCGGACTTACGAGGTTATAAATAAGAACTGGAAAATGGCGCATGTCCAAAATCAACTCACAGTGCGGAACAAATCATTATGATAATAATAGAGCCACTTCAGAAAGAGGAATTGTTTTTCAGTCTAGTTCGTCGCCATTCTTTAGTGTAAGCTGCGTACACCATGTAACACGTGCAGCTGTTTCGGGGAGGAATCTTTCGCTCTGCAGCAAATTGTGTGCTGCTTTGAAAATTCCGGGCAGATTAAAACAGTGTCCCATACTGGGACTCGAACAATAAAAGTTTCTTTCACAGGCAACGCCCTCACCATCTCCAAATCACTATTTTAATCTGCTATGCAGTTACCGAAGCGGTCATACATCGATGTAGACTGACAGATTCATTCTGGAAACAATGCTTTCAGCTGCGTCTAACCAGTTTGTACAGAATACCCCTTCATCCAGAAAGATAGGCAGGCAAGGTGTGTTAGATTGATTCTGCGGACTTTTGAAGCACGTGAGACGTACTGGACGGAGAACGGCAGCGACAGAGGATTCGTGAATCGTGGTTTGATAGCTCAATCCGCAAGAGTTTGCCCCGCTGAATGAAAGGCTGTACGTTCGAGTACCAGTCCAGCACATAGTCTAAATCAGTCAGGAAGTTTCAGACCCAAAGGCAGATGATTAAGTTGCGATTGTATGGCCACAATTCAAGGTAACCTGATTAAAGACCAACGTGGTAATTTGTTTCTATTATCTATTTATTTTCATTAAAAGTGACTGAAAAATATGTAACCTGGCGGTATGTCGAAACTACTACCATCAATAGTAAGACAGAAAGATTCTCCTAGAGACGGTACCTCGTAAGCTAGCACAACAAGCCCTGTGCACGCGCTTACGGTGATAAATAAGAGACCCGAGCTGCTCTGTTCTACACAATTCCATAGATGATTATAGGCTCTCGGTTTATGATCACTTTTCCGGTATATGGGAACCGATTAGCTCAGGGTATCACAGGACAGTTCTAGCTTCTTTTATGTTATTTTATATTATACATTTGCTGCTTAGCGCAAAACTGCTATGAACGATGGGTCATTCCATTCTCTTTTCCCAATCAGGACATGACTTAATTTTATTGCACCTGATGATGCGTCGAAAATGCTGCAAAACCAGTCGGGCTTATGAATAAAATACTTACAGCTGAAACGTTTGTAACGCCCAACACGTCACTTACCTGGTTTTGGAGTATGTTCACCCCAGGTAATTGATCAACAGAATGTGCAAAACTGCCGCAGTATTGGATAAAGCAAAGAAAGTAATAACGCCCTGAGGCTCCTGATTGAACTGCGGTGGCAGTGTTGACATTAATTGATTCAGATTTGATCCATTTTAATTAAAAAGGGGTGCACAATTATGTTATATTCAGCTATTGAACACCAGATGCAAATGTTGAACATAAAATTAATTAAGAAAGTGACTTTGGATTTCAACTACTTGATTGAAAACAGATGCAGTCGATTAGCATAAATTTATTTTAACTCACGACCTTCAATCATCACGTTACATGACTCTCCTATCAGGGTGTGGTAATAAATTGCGTTTGCGTGGAGTAAAGCGCGATAAGTTGAAAGTAATTACTATCGTCTGACCTAGGCGTAATACGAAGTGCGAGAAGAATTCTACAATGCACGGCCCATGAAACCCTCGTGGAAACTTTGCCGACGTGAACCAACAAATTAATCAGTGGCTGGAGCGGGCGCAATATCACTGAATTCAGTGTGGCGGGGCGTCGTTGTTTTGTGGACGTCGGCCGACCTCGTGGTGCTGCAGGGCTGTGCTCGTCTGTTCACTTCTAACTATCTTGCTCTGTACATAGCTGAACGAAAACTTTCTATCTCCAAGCTCAATCGTTCCGTTTGCTAAGTCCTAAACTGCAGAGATGCTCACTCTCTCTCAGGCAAGCTGAGTAAAGGACGCCATGCCCGCACTCTAGGCAAGCTGGGAACGGAAGACCTCGACAGGGACTTCTCCCAGTCCGCTCTTCGCCTCGGTCTCCCCTCCAGCAAAATCACTCACGCCAATTGCAGCGCAAGTCGCATTAATTATGCATCGCTTCCCAGCGCCGATCAATGCTTGCTCTGGGAAGCGAACCAATTCCCACAAAATTTCCCTTCCTCTCAACTTCTGCTGTTTAGCTCCTCCCAGACCACCCATCAAGGTTAGCGTCGGCACCAAACACCAATTTTTCCGGAATTCTGACTCCCAGGAGAGTACTTAAAGTTCCTTGGTTCTATGGTCCCATCGGAGGCCGGCGTATTTCATTCTGTCACTCTTCACCTGACTTACTTCAGACTCTGCGGACCGTGAATTCAGCGTGAAGTTGCTATAGTCATGAACATGCATATTGTGGCTTCTGTTGACCACTCCACCATAGCTTTGCACAGCTTACTTTCACTGAAACCGGGACGACGGACATTTATCAAGATGCATACAAGTTCTCCGTCTGCATCCCAGTACACCAGCATTGGAGTCACCCACCCACTCACTATCTTAAGGCAGCTGGAGGCCGCTCCCCATTACCACTTTCTCAGAGCTTGAGCCACCCTAAGCTGCCTATTGTCGCTTCCCTTCACTGCTCCCCAACCGTGCACCGACGTCAACTCTGTATACTTCCCTGGGAAAAACTAGCCTCCAGTAAATCGACGTGTTTCCACACAGTTTTTCATGTCGTGTGAATTACTTTAAAGCCATCACCCAACATTAATTATTCCCATACGTCCATACTATACCCTCTAAAATATGCATTGTTCCTTGTCAGTCCTTTTTGTTCAGCCCTACTGTTCACTCAACGTGAGTTAGGCGATCTTTAATGACTTAATGTAAGGGGCATAGTACTTGCCATCTTACATGTTCTTATCTCCAAAACTAGATAACAAAAATATTCAAATGAGTCTGGAACTGTGCAGCTTATGAATAGCGAAATGATTTCTTTCCATTCTAGGAATCTTTATAGTAAATTATCTTCGATTATAGGAACAGAACGTAGCAGTACACCACAGTGAAACTCTTTCTTAGATGCACATCAGTGAAAGAATCACATATAGCCATAGTTCGACAGGCTAAAGTGATATAAAAGTTCTAGTCTCCACTGATTACGAAATGTGTGAGCGTAAATGTTGTGGACTCCGCTACATATGGAAGTTTGGGTCATTTCTGGAGGCGTCCTCAGGTAGCCAAAGTAATTATGCGAGCACTCGTGATAAGCGGAAAACATGGTTTTGAGTCTCTCTCAGCACAATTGTTCGTTTGTCAGAAAGAGCTGACATCAATCCGGATTCGCACAAAGTGAATCCGTTTTCGTGTGCAACAGGTCTACTTCATGACTTGATTTGAGTTAAGGGGATATACACTCACTGAAGTTTGTACGGTACCTAATTAAAAAAAATAAACATAATTACTTCTGAAAACAAGATTTTAGTTAGTTACAAAAAACATTACAAAAAGAAGCACACTCTCCCCTAAGCGTATATCTTGAAAACAAAAGCGGCGAAAAACTTTATCTCATAATAATGATTATCAGTCTCTAGTAGTGACTATGTCCTGCCCGCTCACAGATGAGTTCTTCCACTCTTTGAGGCATGCTCAGTGTAAAACCATCATGTTTATCTCCGGGTACGATATTCCACTCATCAATGGCAGCCTGAGAGAGGTGCTGAAGATTGTCAGGTGGATGCAGACGCTGTGCAATGGCCGCCTTCAGCGGATCCCATGCATACTCAATTGCATTCATTCCTGAGGAACGCGCTGTACAATGCATTTGGTTGATGCTGCATTTTTGAAGACACCGGGTCACTGCTGGAGTGCGGTGCGGTCTTGCATTATCATCGTCTAGAATGAAGTTGTCACCGACTTCACGTCTGCTGGGCCTTATCGTCTGTATGACTTCTTGGGAGTATCGGGGATCAGTAAAATTGACGCAGAAGGGAATTAGAGGCGTCCGCCGTCCCATCATTATTTACCTCGCAAAACACTGCACTTCCACCTGCAAACGGATGTACTTCCAGAACGTATCGGCGTCTCTGGTGCCGTCTGTGGCTTCTCCAAACCCTAGCACCTCTAGTTTACAGTCGCAAACCAATCCTGATCTCCTCAGCAAACATTACGTTACAACATTCAGGAATGGTCCAATGTTGATTACAAGAGCCCCGGAGCTTCTCTTTCGTCGGTTTCATTGGTTCAGTTCAAACTCCTCAATAGTCTTATGAAATGAATACCACCCTGATGCAATCTTATACGCACTGTTTGCTCTCAGATACGAATCTCTGTTTCCCAGGAGAAGCCATTTTCAATATTTATGGCTGCTGGTGTTGGTGTCGACACTTGGAGGAAGCGGTCCTACACTGGTGTTGTCATACGAGGACGACCAGTCCGAGGCGTAACGATCAAATTTCCGTCACCTGTACTTTTTTCACACCTTCAAGAAAGCACTTTGTGTGACATGTAACCGATCCTCACCATCTTGATGTGTTTGACCCGCTGAAATTAAAGCCACTACCCTGACTCTCTCAAAATGTGGCATGTTGCTGCAGTACCGAACACAAGCTGCTGAAGCTGTTGTTGACGCTGGACTGCTCGCATTGTGCTGCTGCGTGAGAGATATGTTTACACGTTTGGGACACAATCACGAAGCGTGCCAGTAGTAAACAGCGTGCAGTTTATGGGCTGTAACTGGCTAATTCATGAAGTTTCTAGGTCAACGAGACCTCTAGTGTCGTAGATTATACTTTACGACAGTATTCCAAGCTTTCGTTGAGCAGTATGTATAAATGACTTAATAGATAATGTCGGAAGATCCAAGAGGCTTTTCGCGCAGCATGCTGTTGAATACAGAGACGTCACAAGGCTAGAAAATTGTTGCGGAATGTAGGAAGAGCTGTAGAGGATCAAAAAGGGTTCAAATGGGTCTGAGCACTATGGGGACTTAACTTCTGAGGTCATCAGTCCCCTAGAACTTAGAACTACTTCAACCTAACTAACCTAAGGACATCACACACTCCCATGCTAGAGGAAGGATTCGACCGTAGTAGTCGCGCAGTTCCAGACTGTAGCGCCTAGAACCTCCCGGCCACTCCGGCCGGCTGTAGAGGATCACAAATTGGTTCTGGTTGTGAAAGTTGACACTGAAGATGAAGAAAACTATCGTATTGTGTATGCGGAGGCAGAAATAGCCATTACTGCAAGACTATAAGAGTACAGAAGAATCGATGGAAGCAATCCCATCCATAAAATATATAGTAATACGCGTAAGCAGCGATTTGCAGTGGAACAAACATGTGAACCTAGTTGCAGTTAAGGCAGATGCCAGACTCAGATTCATCGGAAAAACCCTCAGGCAGTCCACCCTGAAAAGAGATAGCTTAGAAAGCCCCAGTTCGATTAATATTTCAATATTGCCCTTCAGCCTGGGATCGGATTGTAACACCTCATATGGCCGGCTTAAGAAGATAAACCTGTCTGTATTATTTGTTAAAAATTTGCAAAACCTCGCGGTGAAGAATTTCCGTCGATACTCAAAAACTAAATGTCTGCCGGACACCTCTTTAACACTGGAGTAGTACCGTTCGTCGATGCGACAAACATGCAAGGATTTTTACTGTACTGAGCCACAGTACCGCTGCCTAGCGTCGTGCGCGCTCAGCTATGCTTCGAGTGATTAGTAGTCTGCGTGACCTTTGCACGAGCAGTCGGTGACACGCAGCCCCTGGTGAGATTCCTTCAATAGTTTAACTGTCGGTTCGTCGATAGCAGTAAGAGAAGAAACCATATTCGTCGACCCACTAAAGGGTAGCATTACAGAATAAAATTCCTTCGTTGATGTGACGAAGAGGCAGCACTAACAGCGCACATTTTCAGCGTAGTTCCATTAGTAGATTCGTCACATATTTTGGTAGTAATACCAACACTCTTCATTTTGTCTGTAGAACATGAATTGGAGTAGATGCTTGGATGATGACGAAATTAGAGCACTTTTAGAAGACGACGGAGGAAGAGGACTCTGAAGATGAGTTGTTGAACATGTCATAAGAGGCTGACCCTAACTATGAGCCTTCCTCGAATTCAGAGATGGAGATGAAACCAATGGTCGACCCATCGACGACGTGGAACAGGAAATTGCAAACCACATTATTCAAGCCTCAACCTCAACTTCTGAATCCATGCAGAAAAACAAACCAACAGGGCGTCATAAAAAGAGAATCTGAAACTAACAGCTCAACCATTACATCATCTCACAAGCAATCGGGCGTCCCCTAGAAACGACCTAGTCGGCCAATCCTACAAACACCGCAGCACCAAAACCAAAGATGACAAAACAACTCTCCGAAGAGACTCAAAAAAGGCCTTTATTAAGACCGTCACTAGTGACAACTTCCTGCAATATTGAAGGCTTATCTGTAAATAAAGAAATTTTATTATCTGACATGTACAAACGAAACAACTGTGATGTTTTAGTGTTACAAGAAACACACAGGGCACCAACTAGCCATAGACCGAAAATACACGGCATGAAATTAGTTCTTGAGAGACCACACGAAAGGTACGGAAGTGCTACATTTGTGAAACCGAACTTAGACATGTGCTCTGACATGCGAAGAAAATATAGAAATTTTAACTATTGAGCTACATTCATGTACTGTAACATCCGTGTACAAACCACCCAGTGCGAGGTTCAAATTTACGGAGCGTGGAAATTTCCATTCAAAAAACATTAAAGTTGTACTAGGAGATTTTAACTGTCACGGTCTCGCATGGGGTATCTACATCTACATGACTACTCTGCAATTCACATTTAAGTGCTTGGCAGAGGGTTCATCGAACCACAATCATACTATCTCTCTACTATTCCACTCCCGAACAGCGCGCGGGAAAAACGAACACCTAAACCTTTCTGTTCCAGCTCTGATTTCTCTTATTTTATTTTGATGATCATTCCTACCTATGTAGGTTGGGCTCAACAAAATATTTTCGCATTCGGAAGAGAAAGTTGGTGACTGAAATTTAGTAAAAAGGTCCCGCCACGACGAAAAACGTCTTTGCTGTAATGACTTCCATCACAACTCGTGTATCATATCTACCACACTCTCTCCCCTATTACGTGATAATACAAAACGAGCTGCTCTTTTTTGCACCCTTTCGATGTCCTCCGTCAATCCCACCTGGTAAGGATCCCACACCGCGCAGCAATATTCTAACAGAGGACGAACGAGTGTAGTGTAAGCTGTCTCTTTAGTGGACTTGTTGCATCTTCTAAATGTCCTTCCAATGAAACGCAACCTTTGACTCGCCTTCCCCACAATATTATCTATGTGGTCCTTCCAACTGAAGTTGTTAGTAATTTTAACACCCAGGTACTTAGTTGAATTGACAGCCTTGAGAATTGTACTATTTATCGAGTAATCGAATTCCAACGGATTTCTTTTGGAACTCATGTGGATCATCTCACACTTTTCGTTATTTAGCGTCAACTGCCACCTGACACACCATACAGCAATCTTTTCTAAATCGCTTTGCAACTGATACTGGTCTTCAGATGACCTTACTAGACGGTAAATTACAGCATCATCTGCGAACAATCTAAGAGAACTGCTCAGATTGTTGCCCAGGTCATTTATATAGATCAGAAACAGTAGAGGTCCCAGGACGCTTCCCTGGGGAACACCTGATATCACTTCAGTTTTACTCAATGATTTGCTGTCTATTACTACGAACTGCTATCTTCCTCACAGGAAATCACGAATCCAGTAGCACAACTGAGACGATACCCCATAGGTCCGCAGCTTGATTAGAATTCGCTTGTGAGGAACGGTGTCAAAAGCTTTCCGGAAATCTAGAAATACGGAATCAACTTGAGATCCCCTGTCGATAGCGGCCATTACTTCGTGCGAATAAAGAGCTAGCTGCGTTGCACAGGAGCGATGTTTTCTGAAGCCATGCTGATTACGTGTCAATAGATCGTTCCCTTCGAGGTGATTCATAATGTTTGAATACAGTATATGCTCCAAAACCCTACTGCAAACTGACGTCAATGATATAGGTCTGTAGTTAAATGGATTACTCCTACTACCCTTCTTAAACACTGGTGCGACCTGCGCAATTTTCCAATCTGTAGGTACAGATCTATCGGTGAGCGAGCGGTTTTATATGATTGCTAAGTAGGGAGCTATTGTATCAGCGTAATCTGAAAGGAACCTAATCGGTATACAATCTGGACCTGAAGACTTGCCCGTATCAAGCGATTTGAGTTGCTTCGCAACCCCTAAGGTGTCTACTTCTAAGAAACTCATGCTAGCAGATGTTCGTGTTTCAAATTCTGGAATATTCCGTTCGTCTTCCCTGGTGAAGGAATTTCGGAAAACTGCGTTCAATAACTCCGCTTTAGCGGCACAGTCGTCGGTAACAGTACCATCGGCACTGCGCAGTGAAGGTATTGACTGCGTCTTGCCGCTTGTGTACTTTACATACGACCAGAATTTCTTCGGATTTTCTACCAAATTTCGAGACAATGTTTCGTTGTGGAACCTACTGAAGGCATCTCGCATCGAAGTCCGTGCCAAATTTCGCGCGTCTGTAAATTTTAGCCCATCTTCGAGACTTCGCGTTCTTCTGAACTTTGCATGCTTTTTCCGTTGCTTCTGCAACAGCGTTCGGACCTTTTTTGTGTACCACGGGGGATCCGTTCCATCTCTTACCAATTTATGAGGTATGAATCTCTCAATTGCTGTTGCTACTATATATTTGATTTGAGCCACATCTCGTCTACATTTGCATAGTCAGTTCGGAAGGAATGGAAATTGTCTTTTAGGAAGGCTTCTAGTGACACTTTATCCGCTTTTTTAAATAAAATTATTTTGCGTTTGTTTCTGATGGATTTGGAAGAAACTGTATTGAGCCTAGCTACAACGACCTTGTGATCACTAATCCCTGTATCAGTCATGATGCTCTCTATCAGCTCTGGATTGTTTGTGACTAAGAGGTCAAGTGTGTTTTCGCAACCATTTACAATTCGCGGTGGTTCGTGGACTAACTGCTCGAAATAATTTTCGGAGAAAGCATTTAGGACAATCTCGGACGATGTTTTCTGCCTACCACCGGTTTTGAACAAGTATTTTTGCCAACATACCGAGGGTAGATTGAAGTCCCCACCAACTATAACCGTATGAGTGGGGTATTTACTTGTTACGAGACTGAAACTTTCTCTGAACTGTTCCGCAACTGTATCATCGGAGTCTGGGGGTCGGTAGAAGAAGCCAACTATTAACTTAATTCGGCTGTTAAGTATAACCTCCACCCATACCAATTCGCACGGAGTATCTACTTCGACTTCACTATAAGATAAACTACTACTGACAGACACAAACACTCCACCATCAATTCTGCCTAATCTATCTTTCCTGAAAACCGTCTGAGACTTATAAAGAGACAAATGACGATGGCGAAATGCTGGAGATCTGGGCAGGCCTGGCTAAACTGATATTGATACATGACCCAAAGTTGCGTGCATCATTTATCAGCGGAAGATGGAAACGAGGATATAATCCAGATAACATCTTTGTCTCCGAAAAGGTATCCCTGCAAACTGTAAAGCAAATCGAGGACCCAATTCCAAGATCGCAACACAGAGCAATAACTTGCTGCATTACTGCAGTAATCAAATCAGATGTAATGCCCTTCAAGAGACGCTTCAATTTCAAAAAAGCTCATTGGGAACTTTTCACAGAGGACTTTGATAAGTAGATCTTGGAAATTAAACCAGGGATACAATCATATGAAACTTTTATAGACCTTGTCAAGAAACTCTCTCGACGGCGGATACCTAGATGGTGCCGCACCCAATATATCGCTGGACTCAATGGTAGCAGCAAGGAAGCTCTGAAAAAGTATGAAGAACTGTACAATAAGGACCCGTTCTTAGAGGAAACGATCCAGGCAGGTGAGGTACTGATGTCTGGTATGGCGAGAAAGGAAAAGTAGTGTAACCTCCCACAAGAGACGGACATGAAGCACAGCAGCAGGAAGGCATGGAAACTGGTCAAAAGTCTCAACAACGACCCAACTGAACCACAACCTAATTACACTGAAGTTACACCTGACCAAATAACTCAACTATTCATGAACGGAAAAAGTAAAAGGAAGATCAGGAATGGCAAAATTAAAAGAAAACTGAACGAAGAGATTAACTTCCTAGCTCGCCCGTTCCTCATTCAGGAGCTACAAGATGGCATCAACGATTTGAAAAACAATAAGGCAGCTGGCCTCGATGATCTGAGATCTGTGCAAATTAAACATTTTGGACCGTGAGTACAAGCATGGATCCTAGAACTAAGGAATAACTGTATTACAACAATGCAAATTCCTAAACTGTGGAGGAAAGCTCGGGTTATTGCGTTACTAAAACCAGGGAAAGACCCAGTTGAAGCTAAAAATTTTAGGCCTGTCTCACTACTTTTCCATTTATTTAAAGTGCTTGAGCGAATGATCCTCAAACTCATAGCTGATTATGTGGACAAAGCCCTCATTAACGAACAAGCTGGTTTTCGACCAGGAAAATGATGCTATGACCAAATCCTTAATCTCGCACAGTACATCGAAGACGGCTATCAGGGAGGAGAAGTAACTGGGGTCGCATTCCTGAATCTCAGTGCTGCATATGACACAGTTAACCATAAGTTGTTTACCCAGAAAGTGTATGATGTCACTAAGGACTACACCATTTCTATGTTTTTGAAATGCTATGTAACCATACAATCTAAAAACAGCCGATGGAGGACACAGAAAAATGGACTTGCACAGGGTAGTGTCTTGGCTCCAATAATATTTAACATCTATACCAATGATCTTCCCATCAGCCACCAGACACAAATGTTCGTATATGCTGATGATTCAGCAGTGGCCACACAGGATAAAACCTTTGAACAAGTGGAGGAGAATCTCACAGGAGCCTTCACAGAACTTGTTACCTATTACGACGGCAATAATCTCAAACCAAACCCTAGTAAATCTCAAGTTTCCGCCTTCCATCTTAGGAACAAACAAGCCAAACGGAAACTCCGAGTCATGTGGCAAGGGGAAGAGCTGAAACATACAAACAGCCCAAAATACCTGGGAGTAACATTGGACAGAGCACTTACTTTTAAGCAGCACTGTCACAACACTAAAAAAAAAAGGTATGTGCCAGGAACAACATACTGCGGAAGCTAACAGGTTCATCGTGGGGAGCTCAACCACATGTTTTGCGCACCACGGGTCTGGTGCTGAGTATCTCAGCAGCGGAATTAGCGGCGCCAGTTTGGAGGAACTCTGCTCACACTAAGAAAGTTGACGTCGCCGTAAACGAAACTGTAAGTATTGCCACAGGATGCCCCAAACCAACTCCCACAGACATCATTTATCCCATCGTAGGCATAGCACCACCCACTATCGGCAGACAAGAAGCCGCCGAGATCGAAAGATCCAAACAAATGAATGATCCTCGACACCCGATGCATATGCACCGAAAACAACTTGTCCGGCTGAAATCCCGCAGGAGTTTTATTGAAACTACTGAAGAGATCGCCACCAAGCCCGTCGCAAGGCGGCTATCTCTTTGGGAAGAAATGGTGCCACACTCCACAATGGAACTACTTGAGAAGGGATCTGCAGGATTTCAACTACCTTTTACAACTTGGAGGTCATTAAACCGGTTGCGTACTGGAGTAACTGGGTGCAAATCAAACCTATTTAAATGGGGTTACAGTGATAGCGATAGGTGTGAATGCGGAGCAATACAGGACTTGGACCACCTACTGATTTGCCCACATATGTCTATAGCATGCACTAAAGATGATATTTTGAAAGTGAATGACAAAGCTAATACTACGTTGCTAATTACTGGGAAGGGAAGATATAATTGGTGCATCCGGATACGGAAGAAGAAGAAGAAGACGAAGAAGAAACCTCTTGTGTCACCTGAGAAGAGCAAAATTCTTAGTACCTGGAAAATGGTAGCTACAGCTGGAAGGCAACACATATTAATCAACTGGGAAAGACGCCGAAGAGGAATTTGATTCACTTCATTCCAGGCCCTGCATGTCACGCGAAAAGTGCACGAACTCCACGTCAGTGCTGTCATTTATTTTTTACTTCAGATATGTTGGGCGCAATGATTACTTACACCAACGATGAAACAAAAACACAAAGTTCTCAATACAAAGATTGGCCTAACTTCACAAAGAAGTAACAAATGCTGAATTCTAATCCCTGTTTGGATTTCTCGTGATGAGTGCTGCTAAAAAGGGCAATCACATGTCAGTTGACGTTCTGTTCAATGCAACGAGGTCCGGAGACAGGTATCGAGCCGCAATGTCATCATAAAGATTCAAGTTTCTCATGAATTGCTTGCGATTTAATGACAAAGAAACGAGAGCAGAAAGGGTAAATATAGACAGATTCGCCCTCTTGTCTGCCATATGGGACCCATTCCCTATAAATTGTAAAAGCAACTACAGACGAAGCCCTTATGTCACTATTGCCGAGCAGCTGGTTGGATTTCGAGGCCGTTGTCCTTTCAAGATGTACCTTCCATCGAAACTCAATAAATGTGGGGTTAAAATTTTCATGATATGCGATCATTCAACAAGCTACATGTTCAATGCTGAACTATGGAAAACAACGCTCCCAAGAGAAATGTCCTTTAGCGAATTCATCACTACTAAACTTGTTGAGCCTCTGGGCAATTCTAACCGTAACTTGACGTTTGACAACTGGTTCAGTAGCATACCTCTTGAAAAGACCTTACTCACAAGCCATGGAAAAACTATGCTTGGGACAGTAAAGAAAAACAAGCAGGAACTACCGAAGGATTTTACATATCCCAAGTTCATGAATAGGGACCCCAGCTCAAGCTTCTTCTTGTTTTCCGAGGACATCACCGCAGTTTCATTCAAACCGACCAGGAAAAATAAAATGGTTATTCTTATTTCTACGATGTATTATGACAACAGCATATATGAAGAAATTTGTCAACCACAAATTGTAATGAATTATAATTCTACAAAAGGAGCAGTGGATACCTTGGACCAAGTGTACAGTAATGCAAATAGCGGTAGAAAAACTAGACGTTGGCCCCTCTCCCTCTACTATAAAATGGTGAACAAAGCTATTCACAACTCCTGTGTCATGTATGTTGCCAATCTTCCGAATAACCAAAAAGCACCTACGAAGTTTGCATTCGCCATGACACTGTCTGACTAATTAATGTCGCCTTGGATACACATTCGACTCACACAATCAATCCCACGATTGCTCAACAGTGTGATATGCAGATGCCTGAATGTGATGCAACCAGCTGATGATAGCCACCAACAACCTATCCAACATCTTAGTCGTCTTCATGGCGATAGAAAAATATGTGCGCACTGTCCTTACAAGAAACGAAGAATGATAAAGCAATATGGGAAAAGTGAAATAAAAATAATTGTTGGGATCATAAACAAATGCATTGTGGAGATTTTTTGACTTCTTTGTGAGTTCTGATGTGTGTGTGTGTGTGTGTGTGTGTGTGTGACATTTGTATACTCGTAATTTACCAAGATGGATTGGCTGTAGTAGTATGTAAAGTACACGATGAAAAGCATTTATTTACTAGTCTTCAATTCACGAACATGCATGGTGAGGAGTCCCTAAAGAATAGGAGTTTCCTTCTGTTTCTAAATCTCGATATAGTAATGTGTTACTTTTATTCTTACAGTATTACTCTGCTTGTTACAGTGGAATTGATTGTAATGCTTATTGTAACATAGTTATATTGTTCTGTTCTTGCAGATTTTCAAGTGATTGTTGCCCAAAGGACAGAAGGAATTTAATTGTTTGCTTTTCCATTAATAAACATCGAATCAAACCTACTTTTGAAATAGTTCTTTACCTATATCCCCATACTAGACCTCGTTTGAACCCTACTTATTTTGAAATTTTTACATGTTATTGATCGTAATCGAGTATTACATACATTCCGAGGCTCATATCTACATAAACTGCTGTTATTGTTTGTTATACACATGAAGAGCGGTGGCTTTCGTCGAATCGACGAATGTGTAGCAGTGATCGTCAAAAATTCTTGGGTAGCATTCCAGGGTTAAGAACTGACGACTCAATATTTGTCCACAATGTTAAATGGGCAAAGCAAAAATTACGGCAATAGACATAGTTCTTGAAGTGGCGTATTGGTAAGAGAATAGCTCACTCTGACTAACGCAATTTAACAGGAGTATTGTGTTGGTGATTAGTTGATTGCTAATCTATTCCAGGATATAGTGTGATTCATGAAGATATACAAATATTTTAAATGTTATTCTGTAAGGACAAGTAAAACTAAATTAAAAAGTTCATATAAGTGTAGGTCCGCAAATGTTTCGTTACTGAGTTTGCCTGATAACTTGCAACTTCGATAACATCAAGCAATCGCAAAACTGCACGAGGTTGAAATAAAGCGCGATTTCCATTATTTTCTTGTTGTTGTTGTTGTTGTTATTATTGATCTGGTGAATCTAATGAAACATATCTAAGACTTGCATCTGCAGTAGTTTTCCAGAACATTCAGGGAGCAAAGCAGTAATTTCCTAAATTGCTAATTTATTAACAACTTTTCCCGATTTGCTTTTTAAATTCCCGACAATGGCACAAAGTTTTCAATTTAAGTTGTAGAGAATTCGATTTTGGAAAAATGATGGTAATAACGTTAACTGAAACTGTACGAATGTGTCAGATAATCTGCTTTTGTTAATAGCGTAGCACACGAGAATTTATGTTAAAGCGGAAAAAACAAACCTCGGTGTGAAAGAAGCTCTACAGTGCACACAGAATTTCAAAATTCATTCACAAAAAATGTTCAAAAATGTCTCCACCGAATTCATTGCATTTAGCTGCACGTGTATGAACAGATTTTGTTGCTCGTTTCAGTTTCACAGGGTTGTTCTTAATTTCGTCTATTACATTCGTAATTTAAGCAAGTAATGGCTCATGTGTATTGACTTTGTCCTCATAAACTACGTCTTTCATCCCTCACTATACACAAAATCCATTGGTGTTAAATCAGGCTATATGGGTGGCTAAAGACGCGTAGCACCACGACCAATCCATTTCTGAGGAAAATGTTTATTTAAATGTGTAGTAACGGCGTTGGTGAATTGTGGACGCAAGACGTCATGTTGAAAATACATTTGCAGTCGCGTAGCAAGTGGAACATCTTAGAGCAAGCGTGGCATTTCTTCTTGAAGGAATTGTAAGTACGTCTCGCCAGTTACATGCCCTGTGAAAATGAATGGTCCTATAAAGTGTGTGTTGATTACACCACACCATAGATTTAAGCTAAGTCGCTGCTGGAAATTGCTTTGCACCGTATTATGTGGGTTTGTTCCAGACCATACATGCTCGTTATGTAAATTGTTTCTATCATCTCGAGTAAACTGTCGCTCATCAGTAAATAAAATGTATTTGTCTAACCGCCGATTAGTATTTAACCAGTTGCACAGATCCAAGGTAAGAGCAGGATCTCCTGGGTGTAAATGATCTTTTTGTTTACGGTAAGGATACAGATTATTGTACTTTAGTGAACGCCTTACCTGAGATTCTGAAATGCCTAATCGTTGAGAGATACGTCATTTACTGGTACCCAGGCTATGTTGAACAGCATCCATAATATCCTCATCATCGTCGTCACGTATCGAGCGATCGTACTGATTATGAACGGTACCTAGAGAACCAGTCTCCGGCAACATTCGAAATACTCCACTAATGCTTTCTGCAGTAGGAATCTTCTAAGTTGGATAACGTACGCAATATTAGTTCTCTGCAGGCGTAGCATTACCATCACATTTTTCTTAAATAAACACCATATCGGCGTATTCCTCTGTCATAAATTTGAAAGGCATCCATATTTCATAAGTAATCTACGAACTACAACAGTAACCATGTGGTTTCACTTAAATACACTGTTGTTTTAATGTTGTTTCACTGAACAATGCAGAAAACTAACTCGTTTCAAGGTATGTAAACGACTGAAGCAACTCACAAACGGTTGCCAACAACGACATAAACCTTTCTACATTCTTAATGGAAATTAAACAAATTTACTTCTATAATAATTTTTGGTTGTCTGGATGTTCTGGAAAACTACTGCAGATACATGTTTGGGACATGTTCTATAAGATTCACCAGACCAATAATAAGAAAATAAATGGATATCGTACAACCGCGTACAGTTTTACGATGGCTTCATATTAGCGAAGTTGCTAAATTTCAGTCAAAATCTTTTACTAGCCGTAACTGCGTAGCTAAATATTTGCGGACCTATTGTTGTATGAACTTTTTCCTTTAGTTTTACATGTAGAATAAAATATTAAAATATTTGCATATCTTCGTGATTAGAGGTGTACAATTTAATCTGTGTGAAGTGGTCGAACAGATGTAAGTAGTCTGTTTAGGTTTTTTTATTGGTAACGCCGCCGCCACGTAACGCTCTGTATGAAAATCACTGGCTTTGCCGTGTGCAGTCTGTGGCTGGTTTGCATTGTTGTCTGCCATTGTAGTGTTGGGCAGCGGCAGCTGGATGCTAACAGCGCGTAGCGTTGCGCAGTTGGAGGTGAGCTGCCAGCAGTGGTGGACGTGGGGAGAGAGATGGCGGAGTTTTGAAATTTGTAAGAATTGGTGTCATGAACTGCTATATATATTATGATTATTAAGGTAAATACATTGTTTGTTCTGTATTACAATCTTTCATTTGCTAACTATGCCTATCAGTAGTTAGTGCATTCAGTAGTTTGAATCTTTTATTTAGCTGGCAGTAGTGGCGCCCGCTGTATTGCAGTAGCTTGAGTAACGAAGATTTTTGTGAGGTAAGTGATATGTGAAACGTATAGGTTAATGTTAGTCAGGGCCATTCTTTCGTAGAGATTTTTGGAAGTCAAATTGCGTTGCGCCAAAAATATTGTGTTTCAGTTTAAGCACAGTCTTGTATAATTTTTCTAAGGGGACGTTTCATTTGGCTACCCTGCACACGTTTCTGTTGGTCATAGTATATGGACAATATGTGAGAAGTAGGGACTGGTAGTGTTTGCACGTGTGTTAATAATTCAGTAAGGGACTGGATAACAGCATTGCTGGTTGAAAGGACATTTCAAAAAATTTGTCAGTGCACAAGTGGTGGTTTATGGACTTGCTATATTCTCCGCAAGACTCTTCGATGGTGATTGTGCAACTGCACAGTCGCAACAGATGGCTGCTGGCCGTGTCTACAAGGACTACAATCGGTCTACACCTTTGATGACTCACCAGTACCATTATTTCTACAAGGACTGCAGTGGGTCTGCACCTCTGGTGGCCCACCAATACCATAATCTCTACTAGGACTACAGTGGGTCTGCTCTGTGATGACCTACCTACCAATATTCTTCAAAACTTCGACTGACTCTGCTGTGGGTTTGCTCTGTTGTGGCCCGTTACCTGTCTGCATGTCAAGAGTCAGCATTGTCTATCCGTTGGAAGGACAACACTACTTCTTCAAGTCTGCATTGGAAGTCCACTACTTCCATGTGCATTTTCTTTTACTAATCAGACACTGAGCAATAACACTGCTATTTTACTGTGATGAATGATCAGGACTGTCTTTATGGACTGTGAGAAAATTTTAGCTTTTGACCAACATTGTATCGATAAGTGTGTGCATTTCATTTCTTTGTTATTGTAATTATGAAAAAAAATTTCAAATCTCTATTGGCCACTGCCCAAAACAATTTGTAGATTTTTTCTGGGGACCATGGGGGCTATGTAAGTAGCCTGTTTAGGTTTTTTTATTGGTAACGCCGCCGCCACGTAGCGCTCTGTATGAAAATCACTGGCTTTGCCGTGTGCAGTGTGTGGCTGGTTTGCACTGTTGTCTGCCATTGTAGTGTTGGGTAGCGGCAGCTGGATGCTAACAGCGCGTAGCGTTGCGCAGTTGGAGGTGAGCCGCCAGCAGTGGTGGACGTGGGGAGAGAGATGGCGGAGTTTTGAAATTTGTAAGAATTGGTGTCACGAACTGATATATATATTTACATTATGATTATTAAGGTAAATACATTGTTTGTACTCTATTAAAATCTTTCATTTGCTAACTACGCCTATCAGTAGTTAGTGCCTTCAGTAGTTTGAATCTTTTATTTAGCTGGCAGTAGTGGCGCCCGCTGTATTGCAGTAGCTTGAGTAACGAAGATTTTTGTGAGGTAAGTGATTTGTGAAACGTATAGGTTAATGTTAGTCAGGGCCATTCTTTCGTACAGATTTTTGGAAGTCATATTGCGTTGCGCCAAAAATATTGTGTTTCAGTTTAAGCACAGTCTTGTATAATTTTTCTAAGGGGACGTTTCACAGAAACAATGACTAAATATAAATCTCACATTTCTGTATAAACACGTTGATGTCGTCAAGATACTAATGAATGATCATAACCTGTAATAGTTAGCTCTACTCAAATTTATATTAAGTTTAAATAGAAAGCGGTATCACTTCCCTGTTATTACTTCTTGTCCTCCTAAGAATTTACTCTCGTTCAGTGATACGTGACAACTATTACATCCCGTGTAACACCTGTCTGCACCGAGGCTTGGTCCCGTAAACTTGTTGCCGACGCGCTGCGACGATGCCCACCTTGTAGCTCTGTCTCGCCGCTCCCCAGACATTCAGAATCCCTTAAGAACCGTCTCTGGGTCAATAAGAGGAGACATGCAAAATACAGAGTGCACCCTACTGCAAATCACCGTGTTTTACATCAGTAACATTTACCATACTGAATTTCCCTGTTGTCAGCCTCCGAATGCTAAATATATTCTACTTTTTAATGAAACTGGCAGGTAAAATTCTTGCGGCATTAAAAAAATGAAATGACAGTCTGTTATCATCACTTCATGCTTACTACAGAGTAAGTACCTAAGTACAGTGTTAGCAAAACACCATCCTACCTAAATGTAACTGAGATCACATTAACCAAAGAATCTGTACCTAAGTACAAAGTTACCCTCATCGTCGTTACTAAGTGTAACATTATAGTTAGATGCTAATTTTCCAACAAGCCTGACTTACACATAGTAACGATGAGGCTGTGACCAACATTGCACACAACAACCGAATCTTTAGGAAGCATGATTTGTTAAGTGTGGTACTGTGGTCAATAACGAACATTCGTAACGATTCTTTAGTAAGCAAGATCTGAAGATGGTTACTGATCAACCGACATCGGTAAACAACAAATTATAACTGCATGTTTTTTTATTGCTATCAAGACTATTAAAATTTTTAACAAACAGGACTGACGTAAAATACAGAGAAGATCCAAAGATGAGCGACAGTTTCGTTACAGGTTCATTCAGTAAGCGCGAAAGTGACGCAGAGGCTCTCTGCCATTTTTCGTGGTAGGCGATGCAAGAGAGGGGTTGCGCACCATGGTGTGGTTTGCTGTCAAAACTGAGATCATACGTTGCTGGAAAAGTGAGTCAAAATTTTGCTTCCTCCTACGTATAAATCGCGGAGAGTTTGTGAAGGTAAAACTAGATTCGAGCTCGCATGGACCCGTACCAACGACCGTTCCTCCAGGGAACCATTCGCAAGTGTGACAGGAGGTAGGGGTGGGACCCATTATGTTGAGGTAGGGAACCAGTGGTCGAAAATGGATATTTATTGTGTTATGGATACACACGGCACTCATCCTATAACAACAAAGTAGTAGCTCATAGTGAATGTTCAAAGTGACGATGTAAGTCTGCAGGCTTTCGTTGACGTTGTCACTGAAGTGAAATTCTTCTGGGTTATTAGGCCGCGTCATATTTCTTCTAAAATGATCGACGTTTTGAGCCCTCTGCTGGGATATTCCTCAAGATCTTCTGGTGTCCACGACTGCTAGAACAGTGTGGACACCAGAAGATCCTGAGGAAGATCCCAGCAGAGGGATCAAAACGTCGATCATTTTAGAAGAAACATGACGTGGCCTCATAACCTAGAAGATTTTAGCCACATGTTTCTTATTGTTCATATTCTCTTGTACATTGACATCGAAGTGGGCTGTGGTGTTGAAACTGTAGTGTTCTATTCACTCTTCTAATATAGGGCGCCTAGGAAGCCTGATTTCTCGGATCACTAGACAACAATTCAAGAAAATTGTATTAATAGATTTTTATTACTGTAAGATAAATGACAATACTTAGCTTTGCGTATTCACACAAGTGTGTCGCAAGTAATTGGCGACATTCATATACTTAGTGACCTTCGGTATATACCATTCCAATACAAGCAAAACAATTCAGTTCATACTTAAAACATCCGAACTGCAATTCGACGCTTGACCTCAGAGGATTTGTCCCGTAGTCGGAGATGAAGCGTCAGGGGAGAGTTTTATACATCGACCACGGCCTATCAGCCCAGAAGTTTAAGTGAAGACAGTGACGGTCGTGAATGCCTACATTGTGTGATCAATCCAATTCATAAGTCACTGCTGTAGCGTTCTGAGGACGGCTCGTCAACAACTCGGGCCGCTGCTATGCGGCGCAACGCTTAAACTCTCTTCGTGTAGAGGCCGCTCCTCTCTCGGTGTCTGCTAGAGAGGGGTCTGCCAGCGAACTATTGGCTGACGTCGTCTCACAGTCCTCTCTGGTGTAACGTTGCAGGCCGAAGTGCCGAAACTTGACGTTGCGCCGGAACAGAAACCACATCCTTTCCCGGAAAACAAGGGGTACAGTCTCCAAGAACTTTGGCAGCACATTTCGCAGTAACATCAGGCAATGTGGACCAGTCAAATGGGGAGGCAGTAAATAAAGTCCTATTAGGTGATCTTGGAAAGGCGTCTGCTCATAAGTTGATAGAGAATCATTGCTGGTGGCCACTGATGTGGATGCAGTGGAGTTGTCTTCAACCAACATATGGCTGTTGTTGCTGTTGAAAACACCGACAGGGGTGAATGAGGCCTCGTCCGTGACCGATACAAACTGTACGAAGTTTGACACTGCAACACAGAGGTGGTTAACCCAGTGACAGAAGTAAAAATGGGGCCCAAAACCGTTGATCCCTGTGCCTGCTCACGTTCTTCATTACAGAGGTGCCATACCTCTTCCACCAATACTCTCCACACTGCAACCTTCGGAGTGTGCGTTACTGGCGAGTTGACAGGTGCTTATTTTTGGGTGGTTGCCAACACGATCCTATATTGTCTCAAAGTCTGGTTTTCGGTCATGTGTTTGGCGGAAATCTTGGCCAGGTCCCTGTGGCGTGAGCTACAGTGTCTCTCGTAAGTAGGTATCCACAGAGATAAATTTCTTCCAGTTGGGATAACGCCTGTGGCGAAAGCGGTCCCTATACATTCGTGTTGCTTCATAGGCACTCCACCTTGCCGCACTTCACCTTAAATGCGCGTCTGCCAACTGTAGTGATGAGTAACATTTTTTTCTTTGCCCAAGCGTCATGCACTGTACACAGTAACGCACCTCACCATGGACACATCAAAAGATATCTAGTGGACAAATGACACCAGCGATAGAGATGTCTTTGGCGGAAACTTAGGCCAGGTCTCTGTGGTGTGAACGACCGCGTCTCTCGTCAGTTAGTATCCAGAGATAAAGTTCTTCGAATTGGGATGACACCTATTAGAAAGCGTTTTCTATACATTCGTGTTACTTCATGGGCACTACACCTTACCTCACCGCACATGAAATGCGCGTCTACCAACTCTAGTGATGAGTAACATCTCATCTCTGTCCAAGTGTCGTGCACTGTACACAGTAACGCACCTCGCCACGGACATCAAAAGATATGTGATCTAGTGGACAACTGACACCAGCGATAGAGGTGTGCATGCGACACAGGTTAATGCGCCGGTACGACTCTTGTGGTCTCCACATGGCACAAGTGCTACAAAGGTAAGTTGGGTACAATATGCCTGTTTGGTGGTCAGGGATGTACGCTGTTTACACCTGTTGTCTGTTCAGGTGCACAACAACTCTGGGCAGAACTGCATGCGCCTTTACAATACGTGCATTGAGACTGCTGGACGTGACTTTGAACAAATACTATAAGCTATGTTGTTGTGCTGTGGTGTATGCTGTGTATGTCCATAACACAATGAATATGCGTTTCCGACCATTGGTTGTTTGTCTCAGTATTCTCGGTTGTGTACCACTATCGTCTCTTTCAGTTTCACCCAAAAGGTCCGAGACACGCTGTGTGCCGATCAACATGTGCCCCGCATCATGAGCATTTACGAGTATGGGTGCGTAACGTAACTGAGGCGCTGTGGTTGCGTTCTGTAGGATTGACGAGGCGTCGCTACAGATTTTGCCAACGCCGGGCAGAAGCGACGGCTCGCGTCGTTACGCCCGGGACGCCGGCGGCCGACAGCGCCGCCGCTTTTGTGCGCAGATTAGCTGCAACAAGCTCGAAACTTGGCCGCTTTTGTCTCGCACAGACAGCGCTTTTCACATGGAAATCTGCACTCACTTCGTACCAGTCAGCCAGGCGCGACCTGGAAATATTGCGAGCATTTCTGTGCCGGCCGCCTCTTCTTCTGTTCCCATCTCTCCGTCAGCGTACCCCTCTACCTCGCCCAGCCAACCGTTTCACTCTCTCGCTCTCTCTCTCCCTCTCTCTCGGTTGCGGCGTATTTCCAGTTTTACCCACAACTCCGTTCCTCCTGTACTTTACCAGTTTCCAAGTCACCCATTCAGAAGCAAACTCGTACCGAATCCAAGATTGTACGTTAAATCTAATTAAAACGATTCTGTTTTTGCGATGGAGTCAAGTCGCGGAAAGGAGAGTAAGTTGAGTCTGGCAGCGTCTGGGAGGCAAGTAGTGCATTATAATTGCGAGGAATACCCCCCACCTCCCTCCTCTCCCCCTCCCCTCAGCCACACCACCTCCACCCCAAGCCCTCCCCTTCTACTAGTGGCGCGCCAAGTTTCTGGACGGAGTTTCTGTGCGGGGGTGTGGGCGGGGGAGGAGGAGGTTAATGAATTGTGCGCCACCTCCCGCCTTGCGAGGAGACGCTGTATATATATTCATCCGACAATCCTGACCGTACAAGTTTCTTCACTAGCCGTTCGTTTCAGTGCTTCTCCGCTGCGAAAGTTCGGCTTCTTGTCGCGCTAGCGGCTTTGTAGTTATTACACATTGTTTCTTGGGCAAGAATCGAGTCTCTCCTGATCTTCTGTCGCATTCAACAGGCTGCAACTTCCCGGTGCAGCGGGGCTACCTCTGGACTGGTCACTCGCATAGAATTATCCGTGATGCCCTAGACGAACAGGTGGATGTTGACTTTTAATGAAGCGTCTAAACAAAGTATTCCTTTTTTATTCTATAGTTCAGCGCAACTTCTGACCACATTGTCATGGATGTAGCTTCTAGCATTACTGAACGGAAAAGACTCTCCATGTACCGAAAATTCTTCATTGTATTGGTTAATGAAATGTCTGAGATCGGTATACGGAAGATACCAAATATCTGTCAGTACAATGCTCCGGCTTATTTTCGCCTGACACTATTTCATGATGTATTTATGAGCTCATAACATATCTTCCATCTTAGTATGTTACATTTAATTTAAATTCAGGGTGCACTCATTCTTATTAAAATTACTGCTACCAGCCATTTACGAGGGGATACTCAAGGAACAGAATTATTTTTTAAAAGCTGTGTATTTTCAAACTGCTTACAAAACAACCTTGTCCCCTTCAAAAATACTCTCTATTACAGCTAATACATTTGTTCTATCGATGCTTCCACTATTCGAAACAATTTATGTAGTCATCTCTATAAATGGCTGACAGCACCTCCCTCATTTTTTTTTCTTGACTTCTTCAGTATTGCCAAATCGGTGTCCTTTCACGCTCCTTTTCGTTTGTGGAAGTAAGAAAAAGTCACACGGAGGCAGGTGTGGCGGGTAAAGTGCGTAGGGCAGCGGTAAAACCACGTTATTTTTAGCCAAAAACTACTTAACAGAGATGGCTGTATGTGCAGGTGCATTGTCGTTGTGGAAAAACCAGTCTCCTGTCTGCCCTAAAACGAACACTGTTGCGCAATCCTCTGAAAGCTTCCAGATTAAAGGTTTGATTGATAATCTGACCTGACAGAGCAAAATCATAATGAACTACGCCCATGCCATCAAAAAAGTAAATCCGATGTTCGGATGTTTGGGTCGATTTTGTGACATTATTTTGGATGGGGTGACGATGACGTCTTCCATTGGCCTGACTCTTGCTTCCTTTTTAGATCACAACCATAGCGTCATGACTCATCACCAGTAATGACCTTTGACAGAAAATCTGGTTCAGTTTCTACCTGTCCTTTCAAAGCACGACATGTTTCAATTCGACGTTACTTTTGTCAGTCAGAATTCGAGGAACAACCTTGGCAGCAACCCTATTCATTACGAAATCATCTATTAAAATTCGCTGACCCGAGCTCCAAGATAACCCACTAATCTCTGACAGATGATCAAGTGTCTGTTGACGGTCTTTGAGCACAAGCTCCCGAATTTTTTCAATATTTTCATCAATTCAGGAAGCGGATGGACGTGCAGAACTAGGTTCATCTTCAATCGACATGTTGCCTTTTTAAAATCAAACAGACCAAACGTACACTTGAGTTTCTTCCGCAGCGTCATTTTATAAGCTGTTTGCAACATTAAAACAGTTTCAGCATTATTTTTACCTAGTAGAAAACAAACTTTCACAGCTTGACGTTGTTCACTTAAGCTTGCCATCACAAGAAACGAAACAAGAAGAAGACAACGCTAACAAAAACAAACACTGCCGACAAACAGAACGAGCCAGGTCGACAACAAAAGCGCACTGAACTGACAATGAGTTGCACTACACACGCCTAGCGATAGATATGGGTACTACAGAAGCTGCGCCCATAACAGTGTTATTTCGGTTCTTTTTTTGTGTAGCCCCTCGTACTCTGCTTCCTATACATCAACTAGTAATGAAAGCACATGGAAAATTACAGTTTATATAAATGAATAAGCCGTTACTATAACCGTTTCTATTATTATTCGCTGTCACTTCTACAAGGGAAATTCTACACGTAAGCTACACATTATTATGGCAGGCCAAGCAACTTATACTGAATGCTCCGCTACACTTAGAAGAAATAGACACATGGCACCATATTTAAACCTAGTCACCAATCCTTTGTAAACACCGACTAGAATGTTTCACAAATCGCTCATTTCCATCGTTGGAAAAATCTCTTTCCCCCCCAGAAGTTTTTCGTCGACTGGATGGACATATTTTACTGGGGCCATTTTTCCTGATCAGCACCACCTACGACCGTGCTGCTTTGGTCAAATTATTGGCACCATACCAACACAGCCGAATGCGACGTTCCTTTTTGTCCATACACCGACCAAACTTCACTGTAACTCTGTGTGCGATGTAGACGTTTTCTCGACAAGATTGTACTGTCCCGCGTACACCAACCTTGGAATGCTTTACATATTGTACGAAACTTCCCTCCCAAAGTGTGACGCACATGTTCACTATCACGCAGCAAAAGTGTGTCTGCAATAAACACAAAGCATGTACTGTCATCTGGCGCCGACCGGTGTGGCCGAGAGGTTCTAGGCGCTTTAGTCTGGAACCGCGCGGCCGCTGTGCTCGCTGGTTCGAATCCTGCCTCGTTCATGGATGTGTGTGATATCCTTAGGTCAGTTAGATTTAAGTAGTGTTAAGTTCTAGGGGACTGATGACCTCAGTTGTTAAGTCCCATAGTGCTCAGAGTCATTTTTTGTCTTCTGGCAATGTGCCACTCTGGATAAAAAGTTCTCGGTTACCTTGTTGCAACCAGTTGCGACATTATCCATCATCGTCATTGGCGGCAATGTCTTGCTGTCGTGAAACTGGTGAGGCTCTCACCTTTATATCCAAATGACGAAATGTGATTGCCTTGATTACGTTACGGTCACATTACGGAAATGCTCCTTCGTCGCCTCACCATCTCCTTCTCCCCCCTCTAATTCCATGCCCTCCTACGCCATCTGTTTGTCCATGTCCTCCACCTCTTCTCTCTCTTCATCTCCTCCTCCATCTCTTTGTCCGTCTCCTCTCTCGTCTCGCTCTACATTTCTTTTTCCCTCCTGTGTCTATCCATCTCCTCCTCTTTCCTTTCTCTGCTGATCTCCTCTCTATCTGTTCATCTCTTCCTCTTCCCTTCATCTGCCCCTCACCAGCCTCTCTCTGTGCATCTCCTTTTTCCTTTCTCTCTCTACCCATTTCTTCCTCACGCCTGTTTGTCCACCTTATTCTCTTTCCTCTCTCTGCCCATGTGCTCCTCTCCAGTCTTTCTGTTAATTTCCCTCTCCCACCTTCTTTCTCAACATTATCACTTCTACCTCAATAGGAGTTCGGTGGTTCGCCCCTTTAGAGTATTTCTTTCCAGATGGGAACTAAAATGCCTAGCAAAGGGTTTACGGTAAGCTCTTTACCCATGCCCTTACCCACATACACACAAGTCAAACGAACTTCCCATATATTTCAAGTATTTGACATATATTTATACGTAAACTTCACCTATATCTCTTGCAAATTTCACCCTACAGTTTCATTTTCTTGCAGCTCAGTGTTCATGGCGTCGTAACTCCTGAGCTACTTGTCGTACAAAACATAATTTTGCTGGTACATGTAGTGGTACATACGTCTGATGTCAGTGAAATGTGAATAGGGATAGTAGTAAAGAAGTAACGAATTGAAACATCAAACAGGATGCGACAATTTTTCGTTCAGCTCAGTGTTTATGAAGTCATTCCTCCAGAACTATGTCTCGTACAATGATATATTTTTGTAGGTACAATCAGCGGCATATGCAAGTACTGTCTGATAAATTTATTGCGAGTAGGGTTAGTATTACAGAAGTAATAAATTAAAACGTCACGCTTGATATGGCAGTTTTTTTAAGCATCTCACTACTTGGCGGCGTATCTCCTGAACTATGTCATATAATGATGTATTTTTGTAGCTACACTGTCTGCGAAACACGATGCGAATAGACTTAGTAGCGAAATAGTAATAAACTAAAAGGACAAGCGTGATGCGGCAGTTTTTCACGTATGTCGTTGCGTATGACGTCATATCTCCTATGAATTGTAGAATGGTGTAATTTTGGTGGCAGTGTAAGTCAATACTGTCTGCAACGTGTGTTGCAAATACAATTACTAGTAAGGAAACAGTAAGTGAAAACGTCGTGCTTCAGCGGCTGTTTTACTGCATGACCACCGAAAGTACAGTTAGTGATACACTTTTTTTTATTTCATCATTTTCTGGGGTCGTCAGTGAGAAAAAGTTACGTTAAGGTTTAAAATTATGTACGATGTTTGTTACAACTCATGAAGTTCTCTCATTCTCGATACAGTGGCCTACACAGCTTTTTCACTCTCACTCCAATTCCTTTGATAGGTAGGTAGACCTTGTCCCAACAGCTATTCCTTCTAGACAATACGTGATAAGTGTACCAAGTCTGGTTAAATCGGTCCAGTGGCTAAGGAGGAGATGTGCCAATCATAGCTATAAATTTTGTTGCAGGAGGTATGTATGATATTTGTTAAAACATTTGCTGATAATATTAGTCTACTCAGCTACTTATATATTACCATAACTCAAAATACTTCTCTTACTCATAAATATGCTTATTTTATAGATCAGTTTGATGGTGTTCATGAATGTCGGCATCTGTTACTGAATTGAATAAGGCAAGTTTGATACCTGAGGCTCTTTTGGCTTCCAAGTTTGTGAAACACTGGATCCCTGTTAATTTCTAAGTGACCGTGTTATCTTTCGTCCAAGTATAATAAGCCTTTGAATTAGTGGCTGATAGGGTTAAGTGCAGTCGCTCAGAAGTAGTAGCTGGGTGTAGCCGTGGCTAGGTGATACACAAACAGTGCACCCTGCGCCTTGTGAGTTTCTGCCGCCGCCGCCTACCCTCGGACGGGAAATATATAGAAGGCTCAGGGAAACTGATTGCAGCTACGCGGGATGCAGGAGCTGATGTCCACAATTTATATTAGCGCCGCGTCCGCAGAGCGTGCGCTGCAGCGCTGTAACCGGCTTCGCCGGGCTGCAGCTCGATTCGGATTTGGGAACACGCTGGCGCACGATCGAGGGAGACCGAGAGACGAAACGAAACCAAGGCACATGCCAGCCCTATCTGAATTTCTAAGTTGCTCTTGAAATCTTTGATCCTACTGTACAGTATTCCGGTGTGATTTGCCAGTAATTTTCAGCGAGTAATGGATGTTTAAAGAAAGGAAGAGAGAGAAGCCGGAAGTTATCAGTCACATTCCAAACTTTCAAATGTCTTTTACATTCACATATTTCACCTCTAGCTTCCGCCTGTTCTTAAATCGGAGATACTTCGCTAACATATATTTATATAACGAGCAGTCGATCTTTGAAAGATTCATTGTCTTTAACCACGCACAGTAGTTTCCCAGTAGGATACTTTTTGAATTCAATGCGTTTCCGTAAGAGCGTGCAAAAATTGAACAGGACATAGATAATGCTCCACTGAACAATATGAGGTAGGATATCTGGAGTGGAGAAACCAGCTTAAGGAGGTAATAGGAATAAAATCACATTGTTGTTGTTGTTGTTGTCGTGGTCATCAGTCCTGAAACTGGTTTGATGCAGCTCTCCACGCTACTCTATCTTGTGCAAGCTTCTTCATCTCCCCGTACTTACTGCAACCTACATCCTTCTGAATGTGCTTAGTGTATTCATCTCTTGGTCATCCTCTACGATTTTTACCATTCACGCTGCCCTCCAATGCTAAATATGTGATCCCTTGATGCCTCAGAAAATGTCCTACCAACCGGTCCCTTTTTCTTGTCAAGTTGTGCCACAAATCTCCTCTTCTCCCCAATTCTATTCAATACCTCCTCATTACTTATGTGATCTACCCATCTAATTTTCAGCATTCTTCTGTAGCCCCACATTTCGAAAGCTTCTATTCTCTTCTTGTCCAAACTATTTATCGTCCATGTTTCACTTCCATAAATGGCTACACTCCATGCAAATACTTTCAGAAACGACTTCCTGACACTTAAATCTAGACTCGATGATAACAAATTTCTCTTCTTCAGAAGAGAAATTTGTTGACATTGAGTATAGATTGAAACCACATTACTGTGTACTTTTTTATTTACATTAGTTATAGTTCAGTGGAAATACCATCACTGATACAATGAACGTACCATTGGTACTGTAGCTTACAAAACGTGCTGAAACTTAGGGCCATGGACCTCAGTGCAAACCTGACAACGGCTAACAAGTTTGTGCTGCGCCCTGCCAAATATCACTCATATGTTTCGATTCAAATCACAGGCAGCTACAATTCTGGCAACTAATCCCATCTCCATTCCCTCTGAGGTCTCATACACTAGTGACTTAACATGTTGTTGTTGTCTTCAGTCCTGAGACTGGTTTGATGCAGCTCTCCATGCTACTCTATCCTGTGCAAGCTGCTTCATCTCCCAGTACCTACTGCAACTTACATCCTTCTGAATCTGCTTAGTGTACTCATCTCTCGGTCTCCCTCTACGATTTTTACCCTCCACGCTGCCCTCCAATGCTAAATTTGTGATCCCTTGATGCCTCAAAACATGTCCTACCAACCGATCCCTTCTTCTAGTCAAGTTGTGCCACAAACTTCTCTTCTCCCCAATCCTATTCAATACCTCCTCATTAGTTACGTGATCTATCCACCTTATCTTCAGTATTCTTCTGTAGCACCACATTTCGAAAGCTTCTATTCTCTTCTTGTCCAAACTAGTTATCGTCCATGTTTCACTTCCATACATGGCTACACTCCAAACAAATACTTTCAGAAACGACTTCCTGATACATAAATCTATATTCGATGTTAACAAATTTCTCTTCTTCAGAAACGCTTTCCTTGCCATTGCCAGTCTACATTTTATATCCTCTCTACTTCTACCATCATCAGTTATTTTACTTCCTAAATAGCAAAACTCCTTTACTACTTTAAGTGTCTCATTTCCTAATCTAATTCCCTCAGCATCACCCGATTTAATTTGACTACATTCCATTATCCTCGTTTTGCTTTTGTTGATGTTCATCTTATATCCTCCTTTCAAGACACTGTCCATTCCGTTCAACTGCTCTTCCAAGTCCTTTGCCGTCTCTGACAGAATTACAATGTCATCGGCGAACCTCAAAGTTTTTACTTCGTCTCCATGAATTTTAATACCTACTCCAAATTTTTCTTTTGTTTCCTTTACTGCTTGCTCAATATACAGATTGAATAACATCGGGGAGAGGCTACAACCCTGTCTCACTCCTTTCCCAACCACTGCTTCCCTTTCATGCCCCTCGACTCTTATTACTGCCATCTGGTTTCTGTACAAATTATAAATAGCCTTTCGCTCCCTGTATTTTACCCCTGCCACCTTTAGAATTTGAAAAAGAGTATTCCAGTCAACATTGTCAAAAGCTTTCTCTAAGTCTACAAATGCTAGAAACGTAGGTTTGCCTTTTCTTAATCTTTCTTCTAAGATAAGTCGTAAGGTCAGTATTGCCTCACGTGTTCCAACATTTCGACGGAATCCAAACTGATCCTCCCCGAGGTCTGCATCTACTACCCTGTGGAAAATAATGAAGGGGATTCAGGTCAGATGACTTCGCAGGCCGTGGAATAGGACCTACCCTTGCAGTCCAGCGACCAGGAAATACAGCGTCGAGATAACTGCTGACATCTACACTGAAGTGAGACTGTCCACCGCCATCTTTTATCCACATCCTCTCAATAACAGCAACTCAGATAGAACTCATAGCACGGACCTCAAGTACAGGTGGGCATTCAGACGGCCACGTAGACTTCCTAGCAATCAGGCTCGTCCACCTTGTTCACTTGCAAGAAATAAAGTATGGGCATGTAAATAAACAGTACAGTACGTGTAAACGTGTACGCATATTAGCTGTAAATATGCTTGAAAGCAGTAATGCCAGAAAATGCGGTAGACAAGTTTACTTCCGTATCCATACCTCAAATTGTTCAGTGGAGCATTGTCTATGTCCTGTTTCAGATTTACAAGCTCTTACCGAAACACAGTGTTCACGAGGCAGTTAGCTTGTAGAAGATGTATGGTTTTCAATGGACAAAGCATTTTCTAGGGAAAGATTTACATAAAGCGGACACCACTATATTTGCGAATGTAGATTCGCAAATATAGTGGTAAAATGTGTGCCTGTTTTGTACTGTGCGTTACAGGACTTGGTGTAGTGATTTTCCCACTAATTAAGAACCTAAACGAGTACACTCTAAGTTGAAATGACACGTTCGTGGTTTGGTGATACGTGTGAACTCTGAAGCATAGTACCGAATATCAGGGCATTTGAAATCATCACTTCCCCGTTTAGAGACTCTTTTTCCAAACTTCATGCTGCATATATATTTCTCTGTGACTACGTTTTTCACCTGTAGCGATTCTTCGAACCACGTGTTTTGCCCACGAATGTTGTGTGCAACATGGTCGTTTTATTCTTGCTTTAAGTGCACTTATTTATTTTCTTACTAAAAGCTTCTTGAATTCAGTCGTGATCCCGTGTCACTGACAATTTTGATATCTTTACGGCTGAGATGTACATTCAACCAGCAATGACCTATTTCGTATAACGTTTCTTCTCATTTCAGTAGAGGTCCTGCATTATCACTGCAGTCAGTACGTATGTACTTCAAAAACAGTACTCAGCTTCGTGTATTTTCTATATGCTATTTTTACTGAACAGGATGTAGGTCTAAGACAGCAGTCGGAGGTACAGAATGTGCTGGGGCAGCTCATCATTTTGTGTATGAAAGAATTGCTTTTCTCTTTGAATGTCAATATTTATAAAAAGAAAGGCCATGCTAACAGACGGGACGGACATACAAGTGATTTGTCTAAAAGTTGGATTATTTGTATATTTTTACGGTTGCGTCGTGTGCATATCAGCACTTTAATACGTTGAACTTGTCTATACCCATTGTTGTCCCCTTGTACAAGGTAGGCATCATCAGTTCATATTTTACATGTCCTTGCCGAAACCATCACGTAACATTATCATAAAAATTTATGTGTCTAGATTTTGCAGGAAAAATGGCAGTCTTCAGTTCGGGATATAACTGCCATAGCAGCAACAATTGGTGGGGACCTGCCCTCTATTTTAGCTGTGTGGCTGTCTCTTACTTTTTTCCTTACGGTCAGTCAGCAACATCCATCTGCAATATTGTTTTAACTCCTTCTACTACTTTCTTCCTGTGTCGTCCATGTTTTACTACTGACGCTATGCTTCGTCCCCTGCTTCGGTGTGAGCCCACACATAGGTTTCCACCCTTTGTTACGTGTGTTTTACTTCCTGTTTTATCTTTATGTAATGGGCATTTTACTGAAACCAGTCTCAATCAGTTTTTGCGCGGGAGCTAAAGACCTGCCATGCGCCCATACCATCATCTCCGATCCCATCCCATCCCATAACTGCCCAACACTCTTCGCTATACTAACGGCCAGAGTAACCAATAGTTCTGTACGTCACAGGAAAGGTATCGATTCTGAAGACAAATGCTTACCAAAGGAATGTCAGATATATAATTGATCATTATTAAACAGACATGTATACTAAGCAACAATGATCGGAAACAAATTTTTGTAATGAGATTGGACAGTTCTTTGTAGTTCGTTAAGTTCGTAATTATTTATGTAACTTGCCTAATGTTTACATACTGAATAGTAAAATAAGGTCGCTAACTCATAACTGAGCAAAAGTTACGAATTAGTATCTGTTTTAAACTGATGCTACGTAAGATATACTGAAATGTGTTTTGGCGGAAACAGAAACTACAAGCGTGGAAGCTCTAATGAAAACACCACGTATCAAAAAAATAAATGAAGGTTAGTTATTACTATAACAAATGCTTTAGAAATGGTGAAAGCCAACAATGATTAACCACTATCAACAAGTAATGGTAACACTGCGCCAACTGAGCGACATTACTCAGGATAACGATGTCTGTTGTCCAGTTTTGTTAAGCAGTAACTAATTTTTCTTACTAGTCTGTTCTGGGTGTTACAGCAGCTCAACACGATTTTACTAACTACACGACTCACGACTTACGCCCGGTACTCACAGCTTCACTTCTGCCAGTATCTCGTCTCCTACCTTATAAACTTTACAGAAGCTCTCCTGCGAACCTTGCAGAACTAGCACTCCTGAAAGAAAGGATATTGCGGACACATGGCTTAGCCACAGCCTGAGGGATGTTTCCAGAATGAGATTTTCACTCTTCAGCGGAGTGCGCGATGATATGAAAGTTTGGAAGGTAGGAGACGAGATACTGGCAGAAGTGAAGCTGTGAGTACCGGGCGTGAGTCGTGCTTCGGTAGCTCAGATGGACAGTGTGGTTCTCGCAGCCGAGCGAAGCAGACGTGCGGTGCGTGCTCTCCGCTGGCAGAGAGGGCCCGAGCGCCTTGTTTACTTTCTTCGGCCGACACTAACGTGACGCCGTACAGCTACAAGACCATGCAAACCAATACAGAAGATCAACCTTGAAATTTACATTTCGGAACGACTTTAACCGAACAAAGGCGCTCGAAGTCAAACGCTTTTTAAAGGAGGAAGCCAAGATCCCGTCTGCCGACATTGTCGGCATTCACTTTTCGATCGTCAGTAGCAGGGTCTACGTCAAGCTCATAAACGAAACTACATGCGACAAGGTGTTTCGAGAGATGAAACAAGAACTCCGCTTCTGCCACGCAGATGGCAATGTTGGCAACGTCGAGGTCGGCCATGCCGCAATGTGACTGCGGACTATACGCATCTTCGAACTTCCATTTGAACTCACGGCGGCATAAGTTATAGCGGCGCTCCGCCCCTACGTCACTGTACACGAACACGTGGCTGAAAAATGGACCCAGTTTGAGACGTATCCAGTACTCAATGGAGTACGCCAAGAGCACATAGATCTCCAACGACACGTGCCATCCTATCTACAGATAGGAGGATGCCGGGCCATAGATATTTATGATGGAGAGCCGAAGACTTTCCGCCTGGTGACAATGAATATCAACATGATCAGTTCTCCTGTCAAGATCCAACTTTTGAAAGAAACCATAAGAGCCACGGGGGTTGACTTTGCTTTCCTACAAGAAAAGTGAAAACGACTGCACTCCCGCACTTTTACGGTTACACCACACATGTGACGCCCGGTAGCCCTGCAGATACCGGAGTGGCAATATTAGTGCGTGAAGGTGTTGAAGTTACCGACGTCACGTTTCTTCCCTCCGCGCGAGGAATAGCATTTACGGCACTCAACACCCGATTCATTAATGTTTACGCGCCGTCGGGTACCACAAGACGTCACGACGGCGCCAGATTCTACTCCACAGATGTCGCTCCCCTTTTCTTAGGACGAGACGACCACAACGTCTTCGCCGGCGATTTTAATTGCGTACTTCACCCCAAGGGCCAAATCCCACATTACATGCCTTGTCCGGAACTGGGTGCGAAGATCCAAGAACTTCACTTGTGCGACACGTGGGAAAAAGTCCACGTTAATCGCTCTGGCCAAACTCATCTTACCAGTCATTCGGCCAGCTGACTTGACCGCGTATATGTGTCACAAGATCTCACACAAGTGTAGTGGACGCCAAACTATGGCCTCAAGCCTATTCCGATCACAGTGCCTATATCTGCCCCCATCAAGTCTGGCGCAGCAATGGCGTTTGGAAGCTCAACATAACTCATCTGCAGGACCTGGACTGCCGCCGGCAAGTTGCAGTGACGTGGACTGACTGTGAACGCCGCCACCCACGATACACCTCGACCCTGGAGTGGTGGCTCCTCTGTGCCAAACCAGCAATCCGTAGGACACTTATGCAATATGGCAGGGACGTGACTGTGTGGCATCGACAGACCCTCGAATTTTACTACGTGGCACTCAGGGACCTCGACGCCTTATCCCCTTCCCCGGGGAGACAACATCACGAAAGCAGAATCAAGGTTCACATACTATCATTGACGAAGCGCCGACTAGAAGGTGCAGTCGTCCGCTCGCGACGGCACGACCGAACGTTTGCGGAGGAACCCACTATGCACCACGTTGTGGCGGATAAGCGCCGACAACGCCAACATTTAATCACACAACTCAGGACACACAACGGTCGCTTATGTACGACCCAAGCAACCATAGTAAAGGCGGTGGAGGATCATTTTCGTCATCTTTACAAGGAAAGAATCGGCGATGACGAGGCCACTACTGAAGTGTTACAGCAGGTAACACGTACTAACGACGAGGCTAGCGTGAATGCACTAACAGAGGAAATCTCACTCGAAGAAGTCAAAGACGCCGTGGACAAAGGTACGGCTAATAAGTCTCCTGGACCTGATGGATTGCCCATCGAATACTACCGGACTTTCTGTGACATCATGATGCCTCGCTGGGTTATAATGTTCCGCGAACTTATGTCTCCAGACTGTGTTGTGCCGCCAGCGTTTGTAGAAGGTCTTCTCATATCAGTACACAAGCCAGGTGGAGGGCTATCGATTAACGACTATCGGCCGCTTGCAATGCTGAACGCCGATTACAAGATTTTCACCAGGATTATGGCGAGCAGTATTAAGACGACTTGGCCGATGATCCTCGCTCCAGAACAGACGTCGCAGGGGGGAGAAGCCAACATACACATGTCCACCGGTGACTGCAGGGACAATAGCAATCGCTTCTGCGTGCCGTCTGAGAGCGGCGATCGTCTCCGTAGATTTCAACCGCGCCTTTGATAGAGTTGGCAAATGGCTCTGAGAACTATGGGACTCAACTGCTGAGCTCATCAGTCCCTTAGATCTTAGAACTACTTAAACCTAACTAACCTAAGGACATCACACACATCCATGCCCGAGGCAGGATTCGAACCTGCGACCTTAGCAGTCGCGCGGTTCCGGACTGCTCGCCTAGAACCGCTAGACCACCGCGGCCGACTTTGATAGAGTGCACCACAACTTCCTCCTACGTGTGATGGACTGTATGGGATTTCCCCCGGACCTCATCGACACCCTACGGCGTCTTTGGACCAGTGCCAGCTCACACGTCCAGATCACTGGAAGGACGGTAGGACCAGTACCCATTAAGAGGTCTCTACGACAGGGTTGTCCCCTTTCTACCCACCTTCACGCCATCGCACTCGAGCCACTCCTAGGGGGCCTTAACCACCGCCTATCTGGCATCACGCTGCGGGACGTCACCTTTCGCTATAGAACATACGCTGACGACCTACTACTGCTGGTTCGTTCCAGTGACGAAGTTCAAAGCGTACTAACCTGGATTTAGCGATACGGACAGGCCGCAGGCAGTCTTCTGAACATCAACAAGTCGGCGGCGTTGGATATTGGGCGTGGTCTCGGACCGGAAGCCCTCGCTCCCCTCCCACCAGTTTCTGATCTGCGATATTTGGGAATCATGTTCAAGAAATATGTACATAAAACAGCTGCCGCAAACTAGCGACGGTTATTACAGATCATACGCGCAATGGTGCGACAGAACCTACTCCGGGACTTGAATCAGCTGCAACGTGTTGAATACCTGACCCTCTACGTGGCATCAAAACTCAACCACGTGGCACAAGTCCTCCCACTACCGCTGCAGATAGGTCGCTGGCTTCAGGCGGCCTTCAGTTACTACGTTTCCGCAGGTCATATCTTTAAAGTACGATACGACACTCTTACCCTCCCAGTGCACAAAGGAGGGCTGCGATTGGTCAACGTCAGGGCAAGAGCAGTTGCCCTTTACATGAGCAACATGAGGAAAAGTCAACATACCTCTCTCACGGGTCGTTTACTGCAGGTTCTGATGCCAGTCTCTAACGTCCCTCCGGTGTCGGTTGCGCACGTCGCAACGCAGCTCTCCCATGTGTCGACCTTCATTCTTGATTACAGCTGTGTCAGCTCGAACCTCTCCGTCACGCGTCCACCAAAGGCGAAAGATTTCTATACCAACCTTCTGCGTGCTGTTCCCCATAACGTGGTGGAAAACAAGTACCCTACGGTTCACTGGCCAAGAGTGTAAAAAACGATACACCATAACTTTCTGTCTTCCACGGTGCGTTCGAAGTGGTATCAGATAGCCAACAAAAATTATGCCACACTACAGCGACTGCACACTATTGGACTGACAGACTCCCCTTATTGCCCAGATTGTCACCTTTTGGATACCGATGAACATCGTTTTACTTGCGCATCATCGTCCGGAGTTTGGCGACTAACACAGAAGATATTGGCTTGTTACCTCCGGGCCACACCTGATATGATTGACCCTCAGACCCTACTCTGTCCCGATGAAACTTACTTTCCGGCTGCAAAATCTCATGCGCTTACATGGTTCAAAGGAATTACCGTCGCCTACATCATTTACGTTGAAGAACCACCGTCGAAGTGCGAAAGAGCGCATTACGTCGCTGTCCCCTACACACGCTCTCGTCATACAGCAATACACGGCCATTCTTTCTAAATTCCTTTGCGTTTTGCGTCTTGTCATAATTACTATTATTTTTCTCCTTACGCCCTTTTGTTGCCATGTGGACATCCTGGTGTAACCGAGCGAGGTGGCGCAGTGGTTGGACACTGGACTCGCGTTCGGGAGTACGACGGTTCAATCCCGCGTCCGGCCATCCCGATTTAGGTTTTCCGTGATTTCCCTAAATAACTCCAGACAAATGCCGGGATGGTTCCTCTGAAAGGGCACGGCCGACTTCCTTCCCCATCCTTCCCTAATCCGATGACACCGATGACTACGCTGTCTGGTCTCCTTCCCCAAACAACCAACCAACCATCCTGGTGTAACATTGGCATCAGTCAATTAATTCTCATAATTGTAGATCACGTTTGCTGATTTCTTTTGTATCCATCCGAAAAACTAGCTAGAACAGGCTTTATGGCCGGCCGAGGTGGCCGAGCGGTTCTAGACGCTACAGTCTTGAACCGCGCGATCGTTACGGTCGCAGGTTTGAATCCTGCCTCGGGCATGGATGTGTGTGATGTCCTTAGGTTAGTTAGGTTTAATTAGTTCTAAGCTTTAGGCGACTGACGACCTCAGAAGTTAAGTCGCATAGTGCTCAGAACCACCACAGGCTTTATCCCGTGCTACTGTGAGGGGTAGCGTCGCATACAAAATTTGCGAATGCAATCCATACGTTCGAATTCATTTGGTCTTTATTAATATAATGTATTAGCATATTGGTCAGGGTACGGTGTGTACGCTCTAAGGCTCCATTGGACTGTGGGTGGTACGCTGTCATCTAAATCTTTTCTATCCTTTATAACTTACAAACTCTCTTCATAGTATCTTCCATGAAATTACTTCCCATGTCACTGAGCAAAGCTGTTGGTATCCAAAACTTTAAAATTATGCTCTCTGAAATTATGCTGTCTACTAATTTAAGCGCCACCGTATCAGCATGTTGATTGTAGATTGGTTCGGAATCCTGAAATGTCAAAATATACCAGTTTACAGTCTGGGTAATTGGTAATGGATCTACTAACTCAATGTCGCACCTTTCGAACATGAATTCGAGGGTCAGAGTTAGCTCTAATAACTGCTTAGTCTTTGCCTGTGTTATCTTGTTTTTTTGGCAACTTTCACACGTCCTTAAGAATTTTTCTATGTCCACTTTCATGCCGGGCCACGTACAGTACCGCTCGCCACGTACAGTACTGCTTTATTCGCTCAGACGTTCTTCCGATTCTCTGATGTCCATCTATTGGAGATATGTGCGTCTCCTTTAGCCTTGACAATTTATCGGCGGCGCTCAGGGCTGCTTCTCCGCTTATCTCGGTCGCGTCATCTCTCTCCCTGGCTCGCTACTTTGTTTGCCTCTACTGTCTCCACCGTCTCGCCGCTAGTTGATTCAGTGCTCGTCTTCAGGGGTGCGGCTTCTCAGATGTGACCTCGTCAGTCGCTAGCTGTGGTTGTCTGTCGTCATCCATCCCATTATGATTGTCCTCCCCGATAAATGAGTGGTCAGTGTGGCGAACTGCAGTCCAACGGGCCCGGGTTATTCCCGGCTGTGTAGGAGATTTTCTCCGCTCAGGGGGCCCGCCGCGGTGGTCTCGCGGTTCTAGGCGCGCAGTCCGGAACCGTGCGACTGCTACGGTCGCAGGTTCGAATCCTGCCTCGGGCATGGATGTGTGTGATGTTCTTAGGTTAGTTAGGTTTAAGTAGTTCTAAGTTCGAGGGGACTGATGACCACAGCAGTTGAGTCCCATAGTGCTCAGAGCCATTTGAACCACCCGCTCACGAACTGGGTGTTGTGTTGTCTATATCATCATCTCATCCACGTCCGGTGCGCAGGTCGCCCAATGTGGCGTCGAATGTAATAAGACCTGCACCAAGGCGGCCGGACCTGCCCCGCAACGGGCCTCCGGGCCAATGACGCCCAACGCTCATTTCCACATTTCGATTACGTGATAAAGCATCCGAAACGCGGTTTTCTTTTATCTCCTTATATAGGATCTGATGATCATATTCCTCCAACTTCAAGGGAAACTTCACTAATCTTGACAATGAATACGTAATTTTTCACAACCACACCAATGGTTTATGGTTCGTAACTTTTTTCTACATTTATTTCCAATAGATATGGTTGGCAGTATTTAACTGCCCTCACTGTCCCAAGCAACTCCCATTCTACCATACTATAATTCAACTGTTCGTTGTTGAGCATACATGATACATACGCGATCGGCAAGTACTTTCCCAGTGAACCTTGGGCTCAGCTACGCGCCCAGTGCGTACTTGCTTGTACCTGCAGTTACCATAAATTCTTTAGTGAAATACGGGTACTGCACAATCAGTGGACTAACTAACTTCTCCTAAAGTTGCTGAAATGCTTCTTCCTGTGCCACACGCCAAACATACATAACTCCTTTCTCCTCGTATTTCTGTAACTGTGTATCTGAGAGAGCATTTCGCATTTTTTTTATCGGTGGTTGGTTAGTAGCTGCTATTCTGTGCAAAATATAACGACCACACATCAGGTGGTTGTAAAATACCACAGTAGTTGGAAATCATGATCGTCATGAATGGGTTATGTGGTCTACAACCAGCGTATGGTAATCCTCGGCCGTGAGGGTGCGTTGTAAGTGTTCAGTTTGACCCATGAATTCCTAGGTGAATGTTCCGCGGAACGTAAGGCAGCCGCCTCCAGCTTGTCTCCGTCCCGCAGTACAAGTGTCAAGGAGCTGTTCCGCTGGATGACGAGAGATTCGAGTCAGCGTAATGAAGATTCATCAGACCATGAATTGCTCTGTCACTGCACCAAAGTCCAGTCCCGATGGTCACTTGCCATTACTGTCGTAGTTGCCGATGTCGTGGTGTTGACATTGACACATGTGTTAGGACCTTCCAACGTACTGCGTGTTCCGATACTCTTGCACTCTGCCTATCATTAAAGTCTGATGGTAGTTCCGACACAGTTTGCCGCCTGTCCTACGAGGTGCGACAGTAAAATAATGAGACTGATTTTCTTTGCAAGATGTGGCAACCCTGCAGGCTTGATTAGGCAGTATATCTTTGACCTTGGTCTATAAGCTGCTTCTAGTCGAAACGGCACATCGATGCAACTGCTCAGTCGTGAGTTGCGCAGTAATAAATTAACATGTGTTTGTGTCTTTCGTCACGGAAATGGAACTGCATACAATTGCGGAACGGTATGCCATTTCTTTTTGCGTTAAATTGGTTGAAAACGCGACGACGACTTATGGTAAGCTTCAGAAGGCTGTTGTAGAGGAGGTTATGTCCAAAGTTCGCAGTGGTGCTCATAGATATCACCCAGACCAGAAAAAGCTCACATGTGAAAGTCAAAAGTAAAATGCATGCTTGTGTGTTTCTTTGATTCTAAGGGAATTGCTCCTAAAGAATGGGTGCCTTCTGGACCAACAGTTAACCAATATTACTACAAAGAAATTTCATAAAGACTTCATAAAAGAATTCTTTGTGTCCGTGCCAACATTGCTGATAATTAGATTCTGCATCATGATAATGATCCATCCCATACTGCTCTATCAGTGCACCAATTTTTCACCTCGACACCAATTTCAGTACTGCCACAGCCACCTTATTCACCAGATATCGCTTCGTGCGACTTTTTTCTATTTCCAAGAGTCAAAATGGCGGTCAAGGGACACCATTTTCAAACAACACAAAATGTCCAAAAAGCTGTGACGAGGGTCTTTGAGGGCATTACAGACGATGATTTCCAGGAATGTTACCATCAATGGCAGGAGCACTGTAGAAAGAATGTGCAAGCAGAAGGGAACTACTTTGAAGGAGACAACACTAAAGTTGACTAAAAATGGTAAGCAACTTTTTTTCGATTGGCGACTCCATGAAGTGCTGTGTGCACAACGACCAAATATGTTAAATTAAAAGGAAGGTCAGCGTTGGCCGTAATATTGATGTTTTATTGATAGCAGAATCGATTTTAGATAACAATAATGTGATCGCTTCTTAGTTTTGGTTATTGATACCTTGATACCAGTGTCTCAGTTTCATTTATACAGCACTGAAGATAGTCACTATGTGATCTAAAACGGATTCTGCTATCAATAAAACACCAATATTACGGCCAACGCTGAGCCACCTTTTAATTTAACATTTTTTTCACATCAGTCTCATTACTTTGCTGTCGCACCTCGTATTTTAGCAGTCTGACCAGCTGTAATAAGGGATAGCCGCCTAACCCCACGACCTCAGGAAGCGGTTCCACCTTGGTTTCGCCACGTGCTGAAGACACTTCCTACAGCACCCATCGAGCACCTGACAAGTCGTACAGTTTCAGAAATGCTAGTGCCGAGCCTCCGCGCCTTCATAATGTGTCCTCAGTCAAACTCAGGTGGAATGCGCGTTTGCCCAGTGTACACACGGACCGCATGGTCACTGATACTACATGCACCGTGCATGTGTCTGACTAGCAGTCATTCTTCACCAGGCAACGCTGCCATCGCCTGGACGGGTCTATATCGACAGTTGGTCGGTGGTCATAATCTACATCTACATCTACATTTGTACTCCGCAAGTCACCCAACGCTGTGTGGAGGAGGGCACTTTACGTGCCACTGTCATTACCTCCCTTTCCTGTTCCAGTCGCGTTTGGTTCGCAGGGAGAACGACTGATGAAAGGCGCCGTGAGTGCTCGAATCTCCCTAATTTTACATTCGTGATCTCCTCGGGAGGTGTAAGTAGGGGAAGCAATATATTCGATACCTCATCCAGAAACGCACCCTCTCGAAAACTGGCGACAAGCTACACCGCGATGCAGAGCGCCTCTCTTTCAGAGTCTGCCACTTGAGTTTGTTAAATATCTCCGTAACGCTATCACGGTTACCAAATAACCCTGTCACGAAATGCGCAGCTCTTCTTCGAGTGTTTTGTAAGACACCTCCTTTGTTGATGGACTAAATTTTTTAAGGACTCTCACAATGAATCTCCACCTAGTACCCGCCTTATCAACAATTAATTTTATACGATCATTCCATTTCAAATCGTTCCGCAAGCATACTCCCATATATTTTACAGAAGTAACTGCTACCAGTGTATGTTCCGCTATCATATAATCATACTATAAAGGATCCTTCTTTCTATGTATTAGGAATACATTACATTTGTCTATGTTAAGGGCCAGTTTCCACTCCCTGCACCAAGTGCCTCTTCGCTGCAGATCTTCCTGCATTTCGCTGCAATTTTCTAAACCTGCAACTACCTGTATACTACAGCATCATCCGCGTAAAAATGGTTCAATGGGACTTAACATCAGACGTCATCAGTCCCCTAGACTTAGAACTACTTAAACTTAAGGATATTCCGGACTGAAGCGCCTAGAACCGCTCAGCCACCGCGGCCGGCCATGCTCGTAAAGCCGCATGGAACTTCCGACACTATCTACTAGGTCATTTATATATAATATGAAAAGCAATGGTCCCATAACACTCCCCAGAGGTATAGCAAAGGTAGCGTCTCCTATCTTGCTCCTGAGATGCCTTCCTCTTCATCTATCTCTATTAGCCACACAGTCTTATTTTTCCTTTATATTTTCCTTAATTATGTTTCATCATGTCTCTCTATTCTTCTCCTCCCTTTACCATGAGTCTCCTTCATACTCCGTGCTGCCAGCACTCCTATCTAAAATCTTTCTCTTCAATAATGTATTTTTCGAGGTGTACCTTTCTAATTGTTTATCTCACTTTTTGTATTAGATGTAGTTTAACATGCCTACTAAAACATATGACTGTAAAATAAGTAGAATGCCTGGTTAGATGTAAGAGAGGGCCTGATGGCCCTAATCTTGCTAGGTTAAATAAATAAATAAATAAATAAATACAATAAATATAACGTCTGTAGACGTCTCTCCATTGAGAACAACATGTTTTGTTCTGTTTGCTAAAAACACTTCAACCCAGCCACACATCTGGACTGATATTCCGTAGGCTCTTACTTTGTTTATCAGGTGACAGTGCTGAAGTGTATCGATCGCCTTCCGGAAGTCAAGGAAAATGGCATCTACCTGGGAGCCTGTACCTAATATTTTCTGGGTCTCATGAACAAATAAAGCGAGTTGGGTCTCACACGATCGCTGTTTCCGGAATCCATGTTGATTCCTACAGAGTAGATTCTGGGTTTCCATAAACGAAATGATACGCGAGCAAAAAACATGTTCTAAAATTATACAACAGATCGACGTGAGAGATATGGGGCATCTGCTCTACGACCCTTCTTGAAGACTGGGACTACCTGCACACTGTTCCAATCACTTGGAACCTTCCGTTCATCTGATGTTGTGGCTGATAAGCATATACGACTATAAACGAGTTGTAACTGGTTGGTGAGTACAGCTCTAGAAATCTATATGCGCGATATATCCGCATCCAAGCTGATCTCTAAGCACTGTCACTCTTCGTCACTTGGACTGCAGCCGAAGCGCCGTGGAATTCGCGGTATTTTTCCACTGCGCCCACAGCAGAAAGACAACGCCTCCAGCCTGCCGTCAGCACGTGCTGACGCGCTGGGTGCAGCCGTCAGTTACAGACGCCGCGGAGGCGTTGCCGGCGCTACTGCGTCACAGCTCCTCGACAGCTGAACGCGACGCCACAATGCGTGCGTGTGTGTGTGTGTGTGTGTGTGTGTGTGTTTAGACAGGGAGCCGACTGCTCCGCAGAATTCAGGCGCGCGGCCGTCAGCTGACGCCGTCCGGCGCGCCTACGCGTGTGACAGATTTCCTGACAGACGAGCGGCTTAACTGTCAGGGGAAACGCACGGCGAACGGCAACTGGAATTCTGTTGACCTCATTCGACGTCTCTGACTATGGCGGGTGCATAAATGCCGTCGTGACACTCGAGCAATCAGTTTGGACTCTGTTATCTTCGTCAGCCAGTTCATTTATTGCCGATCGATAAAACAATTTGCGTTGTTACGTACTCTGAATTTATGCAAATAAAATAAACAGATTTTTGGATGAAGGTGAATGAAAAAGAATCCGTCCTGCGGATCGGGAATATCAACGATTTTTGCCTGTTATCGATGTCGATAATGGCAAGGAGCTGGTCCCAAGAAATACAAAACCGTTTCAATGTCTCAGCAGTCGTTCTTCAGACTATCCACAACATATGCGAGGGTCATCCCAAAAGTAAGAACTCCTATGTCTTTACAAGTACACAGACCTGTTTATTTCTACAACTGTTTTCATGAGTTTACAGCTTGAACATTTAGCTATTTTTCAACATAATCACCATTTCTGTCGATGCATTTTTGTAGACGCTGTGGCAGTTTTTGTATGCCCATGTCATACCAGCTCGCGGTCATGCTGTTCAGAAAGTTATTAACCTCTTCTTTCACCTCGTCGTTGGAGCTGAATCGCTTTCCGGCCAAATGTTCTTTTAAACTGGGGAACAGGTCATAGTCAGGACTGTAGTGTGGGTGAGTGATTATGTTCCACTGAAACTGTTGCAGGAGAGTAACGGTTTGCTAAGCTATGTGTGGGCGAGCATTGTCATGGAGAATGTGTACGCCCTTGCTCAACATTCCTCTTTTCCGGTTCTGAATTGCCCGTTTGAGCTTTTTCAGTCTCACAGTACCTGTCAGCGTTAATTGTGGTCCCAGTGGGCATAACGTCGATCAACAGTACGCCTTTCCGATCCCAAAAACCGTTGTCATGACTTTACCGTCAGCCTGTGTTTGTTTCGATTTCCGTGGCTTTGGCGAAGAAGGATGCCGCCACTGGCGTGATTGTTGCTTGTTCTCAAGTGCGAAGTGGTATTCCCAGGTTTCGTCACCCGTCGCAAATGTGTCCATAATGTTGTTGGGCTACAAGTCGGTGAGGAAATGCGCGTATGTGGTCCTCATTCAGCATGCGTGGCACCCATCTTGCGCACCCCTTCCGGCAGTTCAATGTTTCCGTTAAAATTCTATGAGCGGTGCTTCGGGAAACCTCAGGTACCAACGTGCAGAGATCATCCAGGGTGATCCGCCGGTCTTCACGCATGCTTTGCTCAACCTTCAGCACTGTCTCCTCAGAAATTAACGGTCTCCCGCTCCTTTGTTCGTGGTGAATTTCGGTCCAACCAGCTGCAAACTCTCTGCACGAACATTTTTGACATCCATGCACGACTCACCACACTCCCGTCAATTGGCGATGCATTTCAATCGGCACCAAAAACCGAATAACTGCGCGCAATTCGCACTTGGCGGTAACATCCAACGGGAGCTCCATTCTCAACGGCTGCCAAGCCAATACTCAGCGCGTAAGCGCGGCAAGCGCATGTTTACACACAGAGCGTGAAGCACTTTTCATAAAAGTGTGACCAACTGCCACACAAACAGAGTTTCTGTACTTATAAAAAAAATAGGACACCTGTTTGGGATTACCCTCGTAAAATGAAACGACCAGGCGACTTACGTTCAGATATGTACAGAGAAAAGTTTTAATAAAACCTTTTTACCTTCCTGCCAAGACATGATCACAACTTACATTTTGTTTTTGCATGCAATAACTTTCATCTACTCCACTTCTGACGGAAGCTGAACGCAATGTACGTCGAAATGGTAAAATACATATTTTATATAATATAATTACATTTTAACAAGTTTCAGAAATTTGGCTTTACTGCTACTTCGAAAATTTGGTTCTTGCCGAATTTCATGATTCCAGGTGAACAAGAAGTACCCTATAAATCTCGATGACTGAGTTTTCGAGTATCGAAATATGTTTTACAAATGACAGAATCTTTCGATTGTACTAACTTAGAAGCTTGCAGTGCCAAGGGGCCATAGACTTTATTGTGTGACATAAATTACAACTTGATAGGCAAGCCCGTTCAGAGGAATAGGGGTCTTAAAACAGCGACAGACAGACGATAAAAATGACATAAACTAATAATTGTTCGTGTAATATTACCACAAACTGATAATTTTGGCATTTTTGTCCTTTACTTGTACTATGAAAACTTGGTTCGTACCAAATTTCATTATTGTAGTTCAACGGGAAACTCCCCAAATGTTTTGATGAGACAAGCTTTCAACTTTTATCCGCCAAAGGACTATGGTCCTTACTATGTGACGTAAATTTGGACTTGATACTCGAAGCAGTTCAGAGAGAAAATGACCTTACAGACGAACAAACAAGCAGGTGGATGAAAATGTCAGAAACAAATTCTGTCATGCAATTTCAAGTAAGCAAATTTCAGGATATTTTCCTTTACTTGAACTGCCAAAATATGCTACTTCACACATTTCAAGATTCTTGGCCAAGGAGAAGCACCCTATAGGTTTTGATTAGTGATTTTTAAAGTGTCAAAATGCGTGACATAAATGGTCGTATCTTTTGACCGAAGTGAATTTTAAATGTTTTACACCTCCAAGGCAGGTGGAGTTAAGGAATTCTGCTACCTATGCAGCAAAGTAACCTGGGACGGACTAATCAAGAAGGACATCAAAAGCAGACTATCAGGAAGAAATTTATGAGAATGTAGGTTTGGAGCACAGCAATGTAAGGCGAAATAGAAAAGAACTGAAGCATTTGAGATGTAATGCTAGATACGAACGTTGAAAATTAGGTGGACTGATAAGGTAAGAAGTGAGGACGTTCTCCCGGAAATTGGCGAGGAAAGGAATATGTGGAAAACACTGACAAGAAAAAGGGGCAAGTTGATAGGACAGCTGTTTAGACATCAAGGAGTAATTTCCTCGTACTAGAAGGAGCAGTGGAGGATATAATCTCTACAGCAAGACAGAAATTTGAATACGTTAACCAAATAACTGAGAACGTATGTTTCAAGTTCTACTCTGAGATGCAAAGACTGGATCAGGAGAGGAACTCCGCACCAAACCAGTCAGAAGAATGATGAATCCAAAAAAAGAAAAAGTCGAGACCTCAATTCAAGCACCAAATCCTTCACCGGCAACGCTTTCGCTGTTGTTGACGGCCATTGAGGCAGCATGGCTCAGTATTTCTGCAGGTAATTTCAACGACATGTTGCGTCCATTCGATGTCCAGTTGCTGCACTAAGGCGGGCAAAAAGAGGTCCGACACGATATTAGGAGGTATCCCATGGCTTTTGTCACCCCAGTTCATGGTCCTTTGAGTTTGCCTTGAGAGCAAGGCATTTATTCAAAAATAAAATGATGGCACGTTTCGTGTGCCATACTGTAATGTGACAGGACAGTGTCTCGGCCGGACGGGGAGGAGGGAGGAAAGAGTGTTGAAGCTTTGGCAGTTCTGCCACAGAAGCAGGACTACCTCTGTACAGCTCTGCATAGTATATCTACCCTTTTATGTGAGAAATTTTTGTCAAGCTACTCAACAAAGATGAGTCACTCAGTATCCTCAATTTAGCGCTGATGGAATGAAGGTATCGACAGCGCTTCCTGGACAGCTGGAGCCTTAACCGTGCCGCGAACAGCTGTCCGCTATCGGGAACAGCGCCCTGATCGCTTATCGACCGGTTACTATTGTGGTCGCTGCGGAAGAGGGCCCGGTGATGAATGTTGCGGAAAAGTTAGGCCGCGCGCAGCGGCGGCGCCCGGCGATATTTCACGTCGCGGCGCTGTCCTTTGTGGCGGCAGCGGACATGCTACGCTTCTGCAGTGGCAGGCGGCTGCTCCGCTACCACCCCGCCCCCACACGCCCCCGCGTCCGACAGCGAGCGTGTTACGTCAGCGTCGGCGGCCCGCGTCGTCCAGTGTCGCCGCAGGGGCGTCCGTTTCCGAATAATTGGCTCGTCCAATTTCCGGGCGTCGCATCGCCGGCGCCGAAATGAGAACGACGACGGAAACAAACTTTTCGGCTGCTGCCGCCGCCAGCGGATATTTGCAGGACTCAACCCGCTAGGGGACCCCCAGCGGCGCGGTGCGACCTCCTGTGTGTGTGTGTGTGTGTGTGAATTGTGTGTTCCTCTTGCGAACGGCAGGCTAGTGTGATTGGATTTTTAGGATTACTCATTCAGATCGCTGAATATTCGGATTACGAGTACTGCGGTAATGGACGTAATCCTGGGCTCTGCGGGGAATCCCCACGAGAATACATTAGCATGCAAATTACTTTTTTTTTATCTGAAAAGGATAGAGTATCTTTTACAGAGAGGGACGCGATCGGCGAAGAGGTAGTTGGAGGAATCTGGGCGGATTGTGGCTTTTAAGCATCAAGTGGCCTCTCGAGTCCATCTAAATCTGGCGGCACATAATCGTACAGTGCAGACTTTCGAGGCCGGTGCTGACTCCACTTCAAATTTCGGCGCTTATACGCCGTGGTGGATGGCTTAAAACTTACCCCTAACGTTTCATCTCCGATTGCGGGAGACATCTTAAGAAGGTCAGCGGCGAAACGCAACCAGAACAAACTGTAGGAGCAGATTCCTGATTGGAAGCAGAGAAAAATTGTCCTATGAACCTGTGTTCAGAAATACATCATTGTCACGCAAGATGGCACTGACCTATGAAAGTTTCTGCGGGTACTAGCCGTGTCTGCAGCCCACAGTTGACGATAATGCAGACTGATGATGCCAGTTCTGGTAAAGGTTGCTCCGTCGCGTAAGGAGAATTGATGACAAAATTCCCATAACTCTGATGGTCTGGTGCAAAAACCACCGATAAATTCTTTCCTGTAGAGGGACATCCGATGCCGATAATTCTTGCTCTCGTTGCAGGTGACGGGGAAGTGGTCATGTAAGATACACATAATCTTATTTTGGCATACTCCACGTTGGGGTATCACTTGCCTGGAGCTCGTACTAAAATTCGTCTCAGTATACTGTAGAGCCTGGACCTCTAAATCTGGTGTACGTACAGTCCACCTCCTTCCTGTAGGTTGGTTTGTCTGAAAGGACCCATGACCACACAAACGCCAAAAATGGCTTCAAATGCTGTGTGGAATGATTGGTGCCTGTAGAGGTATTTGTTTTGATACAGCCGTTCTTCCTCTCGACCGTTTCCATCCGCTTGGCCGTACACAAACACAATTTCGTCTCACTGAATTTTATTTCCTGATCACCCTCTCGGTAAACATGTTCCGTATATCACACGCAGAGGTTCCTCGTCCGTTGAAGCAGACTGACTTTAACACTTGTTTTCGGGCTACGAATATAAACCAGTCCACAACTACAAGGAATATATATACACCCAGTGCAACCAAATGATGTCGCATATTTTTTGCCGATCTTGCACATCGTTTCATCTTTCTTGGAGGTCTGAATATAGCTTTCACACCATACTACACTCCTGGAAATTGAAATAAGAACACCGTGAATTCATTGTCCCAGGAAGGGGAAACTTTATTGACACATTCCTGGGGTCAGATACATCACATAATCACACTGACAGAACCACAGGCACATAGACACAGGCAACAGAGCATGCACAATTTCGGCACTAGTACAGTATATATCCACCTTTCGCAGCAATGCGGGCTGCTATTCTCCCATGGAGACGATCGTAGAGATGCTGGATATAGTCCTGTGGAACGGCTTGCCATGCCATTTCCACCTGGTGCCTCAGTTGGACCAGCGTTCGTGCTGAACGTGCAGACCGCGTGAGACGATGCTTCATCCAGTCCCAAACATGCTCAATGGGGGACAGATCCGGAGATCTTGCTGGCCAGGGTAGTTGACTTACACCTTCTAGAGCACGTTGGGTGGCACGGGATACATGCGGACGTGCATTGTCCTGTTGGAACGGCAAGTTCCCCTGCCAGTCTAGGAATGGTAGAACGATGGGTTCGATGACGGTTTGGATGTACCGTGCACTATTCAGTGTCCCCTCGACGATCACCAGAGGTGTACGGCCAGTGTAGGAGATCGCTCCCCACACCATGATGCCGGGTGTTGGCCCTGTGTGCTTCGGTCGTATGCAGTCCTGATTGTGGCGTTCACCTGCACGGCGCCAAACACGCATACGACCATCATTGGCACCAAGGCAGAAGCGACTCTTATCGCTGAAGACGACACGTCTCCATTCGTCCCTCCATTCACGCCTGTCGCGACACAACTGGAGGCGGGCTGCACGATGTTGGGGCGTGAGCGGAAGACGGCCTAACGGTGTGCGGGACCGTAGCCCAGCTTCATGGAGACGGTTGCGAATGGTCCTCGCCGATACCCCAGGAGCAACAGTGTCCCTAATTTGCTGGGAAGTGGCGGTGCGGTCCCCTACGGCACTGCGTAGGATCCTACGGTCTTGGCGTGCATCCGTGCGTCGCTGCAGTCCGGTCCCAGGTCGACGGGCACGTGCACCTTCCGCCGACCACTGGCGACAACATCGATGTACTGTGGAGACCTCACGCCCCACGTGTTGAGCAATTCGGCGGTACGTCCACCCGGCCTCCCGCATGCCCACTATACGCCCTCGCTCAATGTCCGTCAACTGCACATACGGTTCACGTCCACGCTGTCGCGGCATGCTACCAGTGTTAAAGACTGCGATGGAGCTCCGTATGCCACGGAAAACTGGCTGACACTTACGGCGGCGGTGCACAAATGCTGCGCAGCTAGCGCCATTCGACGGCCAACACCGCGGTTCCTGGTGTGTCCGCTGTGCCGTGCATGTGATCATTGCTTGTACAGCCCTCTCGCAGTGTCCGGAGAAAGTATGGTGGGTCTGACACACCGGTGTCAATGTGTTCTTTTTTCCATTTCCAGGAGTGTAGTTCCACACTTTTCCAGTGCAACCTGTAATACTACCAACCAACGGAAGGAAAGCTTTCCCATTTAGCAGCTATTGTTTCTCGTTGATCCAGATTCTGTCCTTAGGGCGAGGTAATCGATCTGTCTTTTACATCTACATCTTACTCCACAAGCCACCTAATGGTGTGTGATGGAGGGTACTTTCGGTACCACTATCTGATCCCTCCCACCCCATTCAACTCACGAATAGTGCGTGTGAAGAATGACTGTCGGTAAGACTCAGTATTGCTTCTAATTTCTCGAATTTTCTCCTCGTGGTCAATACTCGCGATGTATGTGTGTGTGTGTGTGTGTGTGTGTGTGTGTGTGTGTGTGTGTGTGTGTGTGTGTGTGTGTGTGTGAGTGGGTGTGTGTTGGGGGGGGGGGGGGGGGAGGGGGAAGTAATATATTGTCCGACTCCTCCTGAAAAGTGCTGTCTGGAATATTTCAGTAGTAAATCTCTCCGTTATGCACAACACCTTTCTTGCAACGTCTGTCTGTGGAGTTTGTTTAGCGTCTCCGTCACGCTCTCTCGCCAGGTAAACGATCGCATAACGAAACGCGTCGCTCTTCGTTGGATCTTCTCTGTCTCCTCTATCAGTCCTACCCGATAGGGAACCCAGATAGATCAACAATACTCAATAATTTGGCGAGAAAGCGCCTTATAAGCCGTTTCTTTAATGGATGAGCTACATTTCCTTAAGATCCTTCCGATGAATTTGAGTGTTCTGCCTTCTTTTCGCACTATCTGTTTTATGTGGACACTTAACGTGAGGTAGCTCTGGATAGTTCCGCCTCGATATTTTACGGCAGACGCTGTCTGCAGCTGTTTGTCGTCAATAGTGTAACTGTACAGTAGTGGATTTCTTTTCCTATGTATGAGCAACATGTTACATATATTTACGTTCAGGGTCAACTGGGAGAGCCTGCACCATTCACCAATTCTCTGCAGGTCGTTCTGTTAATTCTTACTATCTTCTGGCTTTGCAACATTGGGATAGACAACTGCATCATCTGCGAATAGCCTTAAAGAGCATCCGACGCTTTCTACTCGATCATTTATATATACCGTAGACAGCAACGGTCCAATGACACTTCCTTGTGCTACTGTCGATTTTGTTCCGTTAAGAGCGACGTGCTGAGCTCTGACTGCAAGGAAGACTTGAATCCAATCACAGGTCTGCTCCAATACTCCGTAAGGTCGTATTTTTTTCATTAAACGGCAATGTGGGACGGTTTCAAATGCCTTACGGAAATCAAGGAACACGGCATGCCGTTGTCCACTGCGCTATGGAACTCATGGAGGAACAGAGCGAGCTGAGTTTCGCAGGATTTCTGTTTGCGGAATCCATGTTGATTTCTATACAGCAGATGTTCATTTTCCAAAAACTTCAAAATTCTTGAGCATAAAACACGTTTTCACTATTCCACAACTGATTGACGTCAACGATATAGGTCTATAATTGTGTGGATCTGTTTTATGGCCTTTCTTAAAAAAGAGGAATGACCTCTTTTATCAAGTCGTTAGGTACCCTTCGTTGCTCAAGCGATCTATGATAAATTACTGCTGGAAGGTGAGCAAATTATTTCGCATAGTGTTTATAGAGTCTTACAGGTATCTCATTTGGCATCGAAGCCTGTCCACAGCTAAGCGATTGTACCAGTATGGTCGCTGAGAGAATGAATGGATCATTTTCATCCTCTGACTGATTTTACATACGACCAAAATCTCTTATTGATTATACTCAGGTCGGTCGATAACGTCATACTTTCAAAATCATTGCACGCTTCTATCATTGCTCTCCTTACGCTCATTTTCGATTCGTTCAGCTTTTATTTGTCAGCTAGGATTTTACTTCTCTTGGATCTGAGATGAGATGCTCTTTGTTTATGTCTTTTATTAGAACAACGTTTCTTCTTGAACATCGGCGTAGATGATAACATTATCTTTTTAAAATGATGTTTCATATATTTTGTACTCCCTAGGTACAAATTTTTAATCACACCTCTTTTTTGTCTGGGATGGTAGTTAGAATCAGGTTGCGTGGCTTTCCTATACATTTTATGCCCCAACCTCCTGTCCCCTCGATCGAGAAATGACCCATCCAAAAAATTCAGATAGCCATTTTTCTCGTCTCCATAATAAATTGTTTTTGAGACTATGGACATGTATAAGGAAGGCTTCCAAGTCCTCTGCACCGTGTGTTGATACGACGAAAGTATCATCGACGTAGCGGTACCATTTGGCTTGCCTTTTATTGGCAGTCAGTCTCGTGGGTTTGGGTGAAGTTCGTCGTTTTACCTCTGAAGATATCCCCTGCAGTCGTAGATGGAACGTTATGGGAAACACTTATACATCGACCACGGTCTGTCTGCCTGAAGTTTTAACTGACGCCACAATTATGCTTTGATACAATCACAGTTTAGGTATGCAGGAATGACAACAATTGGTTACGTACTCCTAATTTTATTCAGCCACATCTGGAGATGACATATGTCTTTAGAGGCTTACAGGGCGGAAAATTTGAATAATTCTACAGTTGAATGTAGTTTTGTACACCCAACGACTGCTACAGTTAAGAGGTATCTAACACTCTGAATTTTACAGTGTACGCCACTCAGGAGCAGATTTTTGATTCAGTTCTGGGTTGAGTACCCAGTAACAGTAATATGCTAATGTTCTTAGACTAATTACTTCTTTCAACCTATTGGAAACAAGAGTCACTGTTCATAGCTGCTAGTGTTCGGCTTGTGACATTTCCATACTTCTTCCACTCGCAAATAGAGCAACAGAAAAAGACCATTTATATGGCTCCATAGGAATACTAACTTCTCTTTCTTTGTGATCCTTAAACGAAATGTAAGTTGGCTGCAGTATATGTGTTCTGCTATGAGTTTCCTCAACAGTGTTCCTCGGAACCGACGTCCCCTTCCCTCCAGAGATCCCCATCTGAAATTTTAATCATGTCAGAGCTTCAGCAATGGTACACTTAGAAATCTGATAGGACTGGAAAATAACAGTCAATTATTTTCCGTATTAAGAAGTTATTAATCCTTTACCTCGGTTTTAACAAATATGAATTTGTCATCTTCAGAAGTAAAATGGACTCGTAAAATCATACATTGACGTAAACGGATGTTGAAGTTACAAGTTATTTGTCTAATGGATGACATGCACATTGTTCAAAACAACAGCCTTACGGCTTCAACATCCGTTTACGTCAAAATGTGATTTTACTAGTCTATTTCCCTACTGCAGATGACAAATTTATATATGTCGAAACCTTTAATTCTGCAACTGTTTGGTTGCTATTTTCCAAACCTATCGAGATTCCCACAAAAATCTCCGTAATACCTGTGCTTTGACTGAAGCTACCGGTAAGAAATCAATTATGAAGTGAGGCTTGGGAGTGATTTCTATGGCTTACAGGTCCAAATATGTCACAGGCGTCTCAGTTTGTTGTTATTATCTCAAGAACCACACTCACACCAAGGGGAGAAATACTTCGAGGTGAAACATGTGAAGATCAATGACCGGTAAATTCAAATAATAAGGGGAATGGATTCAAGGGGATGGACTGGATAAACGGGCAGTCAAAGGATGTGCTAGAAAATAGGAACTGAATAGGTACACTTAACGAGCGATCCCCCATAAAGCCAAAATCGTGCACTAGAATTCAGTTAAAAAACCAGGAGGACCCGTGCTTCGGAGTGTTTATTATTTTATTTATTTTTTTAAAGAATAATTACTTGTAAGGACAGGAAGGCAGAATCTTAGGAAGATTCTGGGACCCGAGAAGACCACTGATGGGACTTGGAAGAGCAAGGAATACGATGAGCTCACTACCGGTATAATTAAGCAATTGCGGCAAAATGCAGAAATGGCAGCGGAGAATTTATGGACACCTATTCAGAACCGATGAAAGCTGGCTGAGCAAAACGATTTTCAAGTATATCACAGTAGCAGAGTACGGGCGGTTGGAGCGCCATTTTGATATCAAATTGATATGCAAATCAATTAAACTGATCAATTAATCCTCCCACCCCAACCACCCCTGTTCCCAACCATGCCCACCCTGGTCCGTGGATGACGTCTCATATTTTTCTAAGCTGCACGTGTGCCCCAGCCCCTCATCCCTCACCCACCCCCCTCCCCACCCCCCCTCCCCACCCACCCTCCTCCTCCTCCTGCCACTAACCTCCCCAACTGGTGGGAACTTTCAATTTTGGCGGGAATTTACAATTTTGGATGAAATTTCTTTGAGCCAGGGCTGTGCTGATGTGCCCAAACCACCACACCCCCCTTGCAGAAATTTATGGGGAATTAAAACTGCTGGTGCTCTTTCTGGGACTAGAATCATGATTCTACTCGATGGAAAGCCCAAGTGCATCCCCCCAACACATGGGAACTATACAAATGCAGGAGAGGAAAGTTAGGTTAGGGCACTTTATCTATTTTGGTTGGGAAACTGTTGCAAAGATCAATCCTAAATATGTAATTAATCACAAAGATCTGTCCTAATTACACAACTATATGCATAGCTCTACACAAAGACGGCAAAACAGCGCAATACGCAATACGATATCATACAACTGGTGTTATCCTGCTGGGAATACATTTCGCAATATCACACGAAACCAGCGACAGAAACACTCAAACCCTACCCTACACCTACAAGCTGGCGGAAAAAAGGCTGTGGTATAAGGTACTATCTTTATTCTTTTCGGTGGGAAATATGTTCATTTGACTAGATGCTGGTGTTGGACAGAGAGGAGTTTAAAAAGTGTATTTTATGCAAGCATACAGTATCTATCAATTCGCTACATACACCTACTAAAATCAGCCTGCAGCCCAGCTAACCGAAGCCAATACACGCTATCACAGCTGATGGAGAAAATGCATCACATTTCTAAATACACTTTGAAACTGCCGTGAAAAAACCAGCAGGGTCATAGTGCAGCACATGTACCGGGGAAAATCGTCGTCCTAAAAGACTACAGACGTGGTGGTAGTTGAACCTGAATTCTCCTCGATGTACAATCACAAACTGCCGAAAATCAAGGTGGGGAGACCCCCCTCCCTCCAACCACCTACAGGGTGGATGGTTGGAGGGGGGAGGGGAGATATTCCCCCAGCAACCATGCAATACGTGCTGGCCGCTGGCCGCCTTGAGATGATGGTCCTTCGCCAACACAAAAGCAGGTATAGTTAACCAGACAATAGCAGATAAAAGAACGGCTGTGAGGAATACATCTTGGTCATCTAAAGTACAGTTACAGTTACAGTTACACAGCCACCCCTAATGGTTAGGGGGCGCACCTGTGGCGATGGGCTGTCACATACTAGATAGGTCATCAACGCCTCCAATGTGCCTCTTGTTTTGGGTTGGAAAACACTTCTGTTTAACTTCATATAGGATGCTCCAACTGGGACGGGAGAGAGCCACGGTCTTGTAGGGAAAACGCCCGCCATTCTGCACTGGTCTGTTTAACAAAAACTCGACTCCTATAATAAATCAACTATTAAAAAGAATGCAAAAAAAAACATTTGTGATAACAATAAATGTCATCTTTCCATGAAAGTAGATGAAGTCCATTTTCATTTATCTTTATGAACTAAATTGGTATAGTTTCTTACGTTCGACTGCATTCGCATCTCATTCTTTTGTGACATCTAGCGAAGTTACCTCAAGGATCGCAAATGATCAGCAGAGACAAACCCACCCTGCTTAAAACCAGGAAAAGGGGCTTTGACTATTTTGAAAACTACCGACCACCACAGAATGTCCTCCATATTTCGCAAATAAATTGATCATGAGTGTAACTCTGCATGGGGAGTAACTTTTTATTAGTCGGATTACTCTCACCAATTAGGTGAAAGGGGAATCCATAGAGGGAAAATGATGTTTTTTCGAAGAACATTATTGAGAAATGACATCTGAAGCTTACCACAGATACATTTTTTTAGTAATGACTGTGCTATTAAAAACACGGTCGATAGCATCATCTTGCATAAAAAACGGTCTTGAATCTACAGATACACACATGAGCCTCTGATAGTGTTACGCTTTCTGGCAGAAATGCTGTCAACGATTTTGAATCAAGTCTATCCATTCAACCACTTACTTGCGTTGGGTCCTGTAGACACATCTTTTAATGATTACAGCCAGTGATGAATCATATTTTTGGCACTCTCATATCTCGAAATGAGACACCTTTTCCGAACCTATCTACTAAATACCCCATAAGAATGTAGTGTAGTTTTTTATACAGTCCCTCTGCATCTTGTAACTGCACCCAAGTCTATGCCCCTGCCATCCATGTAGCTTAGTCTATGTGATCGCCCCAGTTTAAGTCTAACCTTTATGGAATTCGGAGAGCGCTATGTAGAAGTCTTCCTGCATCCTGTAGGGAAAGAGGCCGAGCTGAGTTAATGTGACAGGAGCGCATGTTGGCTACTTGGTAGAAATGGGACCATGTCATATCTGCGCCAGCCATGTACAGTATGTAAGACCAGCGCCAAACGAAGCTTTGGCCTGCAACATGAGGTAGTTGGAGAGATAGTACGAGCAGTGACGGTGGTGTTTCATGTTGGGAAAATTTGGGAGACTGCACATCATACATGGCATGGAGGAATGACGAAGATTTTGCTACACATGTACAAATTAAATAAAGCTAGTCTGAAGGAGATCTGTGTCTCTCAGGGTGCATTCATGTCTATCACCCAAACATGTGTGGCGATCCTATTAAATATACAGATATTGGTTCATTGGAGCAGGTGGTTGAAGATCGAAGTCGCTTCCACAGACCAGTGTAAAGTTTCATCACCTGCACTGTAGGATGACCATATACAACAGACTATCAATCACATGAGAGATATCGAGTATTGCTCCTTCATAATCAGTTTAATACATTATTTTTTCGGTTGTAACACATCCAATCAATGTACACCGCCATACCCTTTGTTTTCTTCTACCATTACTTAGAAACCTCTATCATGCGGCTGTTAAACTGGCATTAACACGTTTCGATCCTCTGGCTGTCACGGAAACTGAGCATCGCATGGCGTAAACTGTACAGCTACCACAGCACAGGCTGGTAGAAATAAAACGCAGACGCACATTTCTCATTGACAAAAATCTGGAAGGCAAAGCAACAGGTGCAAACTGGAAGAGTCTATTCGATGGTGATTACCTGTACAGTTAATCTCATCGTCCTATCGAGAGGGTAGCGGATGTCTCAGTGCTCCATTTCGAAAGGCATTGTTACTTCATTTTTCAGTCATGTACATGATTATTGTTCCGTTGTTGACCACCGCCAGAAGGTGCTGTTCACAACATGTGTGAGGTAGCACAAATATAAAGAGGTGCTTTTGTCTTATTGCTGAAAAAAGAAATACATGTGTAGGGTGTCACAGCATACGTAAATAGGATAAGTCTGTAGCAATGAGAAACGCTTCCAAGTGACTGTATTAAGGTGATGACCTCTACATTTAATCCCATGTTCCACAGCGACAAGTAGCAGATATCCAGTGGTCTTTCAAGGTTGCCTCCATCTCAGCGTAGTGGTGTAAGTCAATCATTATGTGGTAACCAACAGCATACCCCGTGGAAGTTCGAGATTGGAAAGACGCCGTTGACATGGAGCGATGTACTGTGAAAAACACTGCAGTTGATAGCGAGATCGCTTTTAGGAATTTTAACCAAAAGTCAGAGAGAGCAATGCTCATCACATTCTGCAATCTTTTGAGAAAGAGGGTGAGCTGAGTTATTGCTATAGGAGTGTGTTTTGACCACTCGGTAGAAGCGGAAACCTGTTCTCGTAGCTCCACCACCCGTGTACGATGCGTAAGGTGAGCATGAAACAAGGCCTGCTCCTGCAACACGACAACAGTACGAAAAATTACAGTTGTGTTTCTTGCTGGGAAATTTAAGAAGACTCTACATCGAAGGAGATCCACATCCCCCAGGATCCGTTCACTTTTATCAACAAATACACTCCTGGAAATTGAAATAAGAACACCGTGAATTCATTGTCCCAGGATGGGGAAACTTATTGACACATTCCTGGGGTCAGATACATCACATGATCACACTGACAGAACCACAGGCACATAGACACAGGCAACAGAGCATGCACAATGTCGGCACTAGTAAAGTGTATATCCACCTTCCGCAGCAATGCAGGTTGCTATTCTCCCATGGAGGCGATCGTAGAGATGCTGGATGTGGAACGGCTTGCCATGCCATTTCCACCTGGTGCCTCAGTTGGACCAGCGTTCGCGCTGGACATGCAGACCGCGTGAGACGACGCTTCATCCAGTCCCAAACATGCTCAATGGGGGACCGATCCGGAGATCTTGATGGCCAGGGTAGTTGACTTACACCTTCTAGAGCACGTTGGGTGGCACGAGATACATGAGGACGTGCATTGTCCTGTTGGAACAGCAAGTTCCCTTGCCGGTCTAGGAATGGTAGAACGATGGGTTCGATGACGGTTTGGATGTACCGTGTACTATTCAGTGTCCCCTCGACGATCACCAGAGGTGTACGGCCAGTGTAGGAGATCGCTCCCCACACCATGATGCCGGGTGTTGGCCCTGTGTGCCTTGGTCGTATGCAGTCCTGATTGTGGCGCTCACCTGCACAGCGCCAAACACCCATATGGCCGTCATTGGTACCAAGCGAAGCGACTCTCATCGCTGAAGACGACACGTCTCCATTTGTCCCTCCATTCACGCCTGTCGCGACACCACTGGAGGCGGGCTGCACGATGTTGGGGCGTGAGCGGAAGACGGCCTAACGGTGTGCGGGACCGTAGCCCAGCTTCATGGAGACGGTTGCGAATGGTCCTCGCCGATACCCCAGTGTCCCTAATTTGCTGGGAAGTGGCGGTGCGGTCCCCTACGGCACTGCGTAGTATCCTACGGTCTTGGCGTGCATCCGTGCGTCGCTGCGGTCCGGTCCCAGGTCGACGGACACGTGCACCTTCCGCCGACCACTGGCGACGACATCGATGTACTGTGGAGACCGTACGCCCCACGTGTTGAGCAATTCGGCGGTACGTCCACCCGGCCTCCCGCATGCCCACTATACGCCCTCGCTCAAAGTCCGTCAACTGCACATACGGTTCACGTCCACGCTGTCGCGGCATGCTACCAGTTTTAAAGACTGCGATGGAGCTCCGTATGCCACGGCAAACTGGCTGACACTGACGGCGGCGGTGCACAAATGCTGCGCAGCTAGCGCCATTCGACGGCCAACACCGCGGTTTGTGGTGTGTCCGCTGTGCCGTGCGTCTGATCATTGCTTGTACAGCCCTCTCGCAGTGTCCGGAGCAAGTATGGTGGGTCTGACACACCGGTGTCAATGTGTTCTTTTTTCCATTTCCACGAGTGTATTTCTATCAACTCGAGCATAGTGCATAATTTACGATCTACCTCTACGCGGATGTGAATCACAGAGCATTCTCCCCTTCTTGGGATAAAATTAGTGACTTAAAAAACCCCTCGCACTTTGACCAACCCACCCTGCAGTACTTTTACCGATTTGATCTGCATCTGACCAGAAGTAGACTCTTACATTCCATGTGTCGTGAATGAATGGACATTGCCGAGTTCCCACCGCCCACCCATCTAAGTGCAAAAAATTTCTCCAGATGCGCCCATGTCGAGGAGGTTAACAGCTCTTATCGGTGAACAGTAATAGATTAGAAAGTGCTGTGATGTAATAGCTGACAGTTAAGAAGAACAAGAATCGGATGGTTTTTATACATGATGGAGCTCCAAACGGACAGAGTTCGAAGCATTTTAGGTAAATCAACTATGCTATCAATTTTAAAATATTGTTCCAGTGTCTGAGATAAGTACCAGGAGGGTATTGGTAAGAGGGAACTTAAACACGCTCACTCCTAAGGCTACATGGTTCTGAACTTAAAGCAGGCTATAATGTTAGATCGCTTCAGTTTCTGACCTATCAGTCATGTGGAATGCAGTGCTGTTATCATTCCATTGTAAAAAATATATTTCCAGCTCACGAAATATATCCTTACTGCAGGTTTCTCTACAATAAACTATGGTAACAAACTGTTAAATGAAAAAACGTCTTCCTTAAAATATCTATTCGATATGATACACGCACAATGTAGCTTTCCAGAGATGTATATCATCCACTGTTCACATCCGATCACGGTTCAGAAATTATACTATGCTCACATCAATCCTACATAAAATGATCGTTAGTCACAGATAATACCTAACACAAGGAAATAGATAAACGCGCAACAGCGGCGTCCGACATGTGAAATTACACGTCATGCTGCCACTAACTCTGTAAACAGGGCAAATGTGAAGCAGATGTATACATGGGGATTGCAGTGTCTCACAAACACCTATCGTTAAATTAGAATCATCTAAGTTATGAAACTATAGTATCGATTTTATACCCGAGGTGCGACAAGGAAATGGTTACATCGTATAAATCTTCCTTCGTTTAGAAGAATGTGTCGAAATAGGATGTTCATATTTCATCACACATGAGATGGAAGTTCTCTGATGACGGAGAGGTTTGCTGTTAACGATCAGAGATAGACAGTGCTCTAAGTCAAATACAGGACACATGATTGTATACAAGTCGAACGCAGGCTATGTCACACACCTGATGCATCACCACAGAAGAGCGGAAAAAATGGTCAAATGACCTGCGCCAACATCTCCTTCCATCTCTAGAATGCGACTGCCATTAAATCGTACCTCCTTACAGCTCCATCTCAATCGACCACCCCGTCCACTATCTGTTATCCTTTAATGCAGATGATGATGATGATTTTTGGTTTGTGGGGCGCTCAACTGCGCGGTTATCAGTGCCCTTATAAATTCCCAAACTTTGCACTTCCAGGAATGGTGATGAAATGATTAGGGCAGCACAAACACACAGTCATCTAGGGGAAGGTGAAAATATCTCACCCCGCCGATGTAAGTTTAGAGGCAGATGGTTCTCTGTTTTCCTGAAAAGCGTCAAATACAGTAGTCAACTCGTGCGTATCAATAAACATACTGAATAAACAAATAGTAGAATGCTGTCTCGCAGGAAAAATATGGCTATTTCCATGACCCCGTTCACTTCCACTGTGGCGTTTTCTCAGATTCCTCATGCAGTCGCATGCTTGTGCCCATGTACAAGAGTTGTTCTGCGCCAGCCAGAAGACACGCAGTTACTTTCTCACTGCATTTGCTCTGTTTTCGCTACGTCTGTGTATGTGCATGTATAGCAGACAGCTCCCAGGACCCAGCCCTCCCACTGGTGACCCCACCAACTTTGAACACAAAACACGTCTTCGCATGTAACGTGTGGTTGGTCCACCTGTGAGCCCTAACCTGGCTCTGAGCACTATGCGCCCTGAGGTCATCAGTCGCCTAGGATTGGAACTAATTAAACCTAACTAATCTAACGACATCTCACAACAGCAAGTCATCACGACTGACTGTGCTGTGTGTAGTCTGTGGCTGATTTGCATTGTTGAAATATTTGCTATTGTAGTGTTGGGCAGTTGGATGTGAACAGCGCGTGAACAGCGCGTAGCGTTGCGCAGTTGGAGGTGAGCTGCCAGCAGTGGTGTATGTGGGGAGAGAGATGGCAGAATTTTGAGAGCGGACGATCTGGACGCGTGTCCGCCAGAAACAGTAAATTTGTAATACTGGATGTCATGAACTGATACATATATGATGACTTTTGAAGATTATTAAGGTAAATACATTGTTTGTTCTCTATCAAAATCTTTCATTGGGTAACTATGCGTATCAGTAGTTAGTGCCCTTAGTAGTTAGAATCCTTTATTTAGCTGGCAGTATTGGCGCTCGCTGTATTGCAGTAGTTCGAGTAACTTAGATTTTTGTGATGTAAGTGATTCATGAAAGGAATAGGCCATTCTTTTGTAGGGATTATTGAAAGTCAGATTGCGTTGCGCTAAAAATATTGTGTGTCAGTTTGGTGATGGCTAAAATGCTTCTGAGCACTATGGGACTCAACGTCTGAGGTCATTAGTCCCCTAGAACGTAGAAGTAGTTAAACCTAACTAACCTAAGGACATCACACACATCCATGCCCGAGGCAGGATTCGAACCTGTGACCGTAGCGATCACTTAGTTCCATACTGCAGTGCCTAGAACCGCACGGCCACTCCGGCCGGCTATCCTAAATGTGACGTATGGTGGATGTGCCTCCGAAAATCGGTCCGGATAAATAGTGTGTGATGTGTAGTGTTGCTCATATACCCAACATGTAACACCACCATAACTACTCGTACTATCTCTCCTCCTACCTAGAGTGGCAGGGGAAAGCTTCGTTTGGCGCTCGTCTTATACACTGTACAGTGCTGGTGGAGATGTGACATCATGGTCCCATTTCTACTGAGTGGTTAACAAGCTCTCCATCGTGTGGGAGTGCACATTGCAGGTATGACAACAGGTTAACTGTCTCAGCACTGCTGTACCGGTTCTTACGCCATATGTTTGATGCTGGTTTACAATTGTAACCACTGTTATTAGAAAGGGACTCATTACTTTTCCCATTTTCTATAACCACCGATGTTTCAAGCTAATGGAAAATTTACTAATAAATATTACTATTTTTTAACGAAGGATGGTATTTAAAAACGAAGAATGTCAACACAGCTGCTAGGACAAACTGATGTGTCGGTTTTCTCCCTAGTTCCTATTAAAAAACAATAGAACCAAATAAATACCGAAAAATACCTGTTTTCAGATGTGAATTACCGGTATCGGTTTCAACGGGTCGGTTCTTTCAGCTCTTAGTCAGAACGTTCTCTGCACTCTGCCATGTCACCTAGGCAGTATGTTCTACATCTACGTCTACGTGATTACTCTGCTATTCACAATAAAGTGTCTGGCAGAGGGTTGAATGAACCAGCTTCAAGCTGTGTCTCTACCATTCCATACTCGAGCCGCACACGGGAAAACGAGCACTTAAATCTTTCTGTGAAAGCCCTGATTTCTCTTATCGTGATGATCATTTCTCCCAATGTAGATGGATGCCAACAGAATGTTTCGCAATCGGAGGAGAAAACTGGTGATTCAAATTTTATGGGAAGATCCCGTTGCAACGAAAAACGCCTTTGTTTTAATGATTACCACTCCAATTCACGTATCATGTCTGTGGTACTATCTCCCCTATTTCGCTCTTCTTTGTACTTTTCCGATGTCATCCGTCAGTCCTACCAGATGCGGATCCCACACCGACCAGTAATACTCCAGAATAGAGTGGACAAGCATGGTGTAAGCAGTCTCTTTTGTAGACCTGTTGCACCTTCTATGTTTGCTCCTTCTTGGCTTGCTCTACCAACAACTTTATCTATGTGATCGTTCCAATTTAGGTTATTTGTAATTGTAATCCCTAACTATTTAGTCGAAATTACAGGCTTCAGATTTGTGTAACTTATAGCATAATCGAAATTTGGTGAATTTCTTTTAGCACTCGTGTTAATAACTTCACGATTTTCTTTATTCAGGGTCAACAGCCACATTTCGCACCAACAAATATCTAAATCATTTTGCAGTTCGCTTTGATCATGATATGACTTTACAAGACAGTAAATGACATCATCGTCTGCAAACACTCTAAGGGAGCTACTAAGATTGTCTCCTATATCGTTAATGTATATCAGGAACAATAGAGGGCCTATAACTGTTCCTTGGGGAACGGCGGATGTTACTTCTGTTTTACTCAATGACTTTCCGTCTATTACTACGAACTATGACCTTTCTGAGAGGAAATCACATATCCAGTACCACATCTGAGGCGATATTCCGTAGGCACCAGTTTGGTTAGAAGACGCTTATGACCAACAGTGTCGTAAGCCTTCTGGATATCTAAAAATATGGAAACAGTTTGACATCCCCTGTCGATAGCACTCATTCCTTCATGAGTATAAAGAGCTAGTTGTGTTTCGCAATAACGATATTTTCTGAGTCCATGCTGTCAATAAATCGATTTCTTCGAGGTAATTCATATTGTTCCAATACAGCATATGCTCCAGAACCTTACTGCAAATCAACGTCAGTGACATGGGCCTGTAATTTCCATGGATTACTACTACTTCCGTTTTTTGGTATTGGTGTGACTTAAGCAATTTCCCAGTGTTCAGGCACGGATCTTCCTGTGAGCGAGCGGTTATATATAATTGATAAATATGGAGCTATTGTATCAGCACACTCATAAAGGAACTTGACTGTTATACAATCTTGACCGAAAATCTTGTCTTTATTAAATGTCTTTGCTACACCGAGGATATCTACTTCCTTGTTTCTCATCTCGGTAGTTGTTCTTGATTGGAATTCATTAATATATAACTTCATCTTCTTTTTTGAAGGAGTTTTGGAAACCGTGTTTAATAACTCTGCTTCAGTGGCACTGTCATCAGTAACTTCACCGTTCTTATCACGCAGTGAAGATATTGACTGTGTCTTGTCACTGGTGTGCTTTCTGTACGACCAGAATCTTTTTGGTTTTTCTGCCAGATTTCAAGACAGACTTCCGCTGTGGAAATTATTGAAAGCATCTCGCTTTGAAGTAAGCGCTATATTTAGAACTCCTCTAAAATTTTGACAATCTTAGGGATTTTTCGTTCTTTTAAATTTGGCATGCTTTTTTCGTTTCTTCTGCAGCAGCAGTCTGACCCGTTTTGTGTACCATGGGGGATCAGTGCCACCACTTATTAATTTATGTGGTATATATCTCTTAATTAGCGTCGATACAATCTCTTTGAAATCATCCCACAACTTTTCTATGCTTACTTGATCAGATCGGAAGTAGTTAAGACTGTCTCTTAAACGTATCTTGTATGTTCTATAATTCCTTGTCATTTTCGAGACTTGATTTTTATGTTACTTTATTTTCTAAGACATAGCTGCCATGTGTAGTAAATAAACGCTTTCACTAAAATACTTCATTAATAAAGGGGAAGGCGGTGTGCGGTTGGGGAAGAGAAGAGCGTAACAAGCTGCTCTGCATATATATTTGCTACCGACGGTAGTAATTAATCTATGCACAAAAAAGATGAATCAGATCCGTACCTACTGTCAGACTCAACAAAGTTTCCTAATTTGGTTGACAAGGCTTTTCATACATCACAGCTTGGGGAGAGGCAGAAAGGCATTACGAACCACGTAATAATGTACCCACAGACGAAGTTTAGATTCCCCACACCCTGTTTTTATTATAAGAAACACAAATAAAGTATGTTATTGTAATTGAGGTATCTGTTCTGTCGAACATATCCGAACGTTAACGTGAATCAGGTAAATTTGCGAGCAATGAGGATAATGGAGAATGTGTAGTGTAAGACAAGTTGAGAATTATGGGCTGGACGGGAATAGGAAAGCGTGTCCAGACAGCAGTCGGCACTGATGCAGCCACTCAAATAAGGCAGGATATTCGGGTTTGAGTCCCAGTCCAGTAGAAATTTTCACTTGTCGCCACTGAATTTAATTAATTGCCTAACTACGGCTGAAATCGTATTTCTCTTAAAAACCCTACACATGGACAGTAATTGAGTTCTCACAAGATAAATAATGTAATACTGGGCGACTAAATGAGCAAAGCAATAAAACTAATACGTAATATAAATGCTCATTTAGCTCATAATTGAAGCACTAGGTGCTAAAGCTTAATCACGTGTGTAATTACGACCAGATATACGGGGGCTGGAACCTTAATAGTGGCAACCTTTTATTTACAGCTCGTACAAAATAGATAAATGTTTCAAAGTTTTACTGACCTTCAAAGTAGTCACCAGCAATGTGTATAACCAGTTTCCAGCGATGTGGAAGTCGTAGGACACTCTTAGCAGTGTCAGTTGTGTTCACAGTTCGAGCGGCGCGGTCTATTGCCCGACGAATTTGTAGCAGGTCTAAAGCGACTGCGGTGAAGTGTTTCCTTCGGGTTAGAAATCGAGTTGAACTTACGAGGGCTTAAGTCAGGGGAGTGCAGTAGGTGGTATATCACTTAGAAGCCCCATCAGTCAAACAAATCAGTAACAAGTTGCACTGTACGTGCTGGAGCATTGTCCTGCAAAATGACGCTCAGGTCCTGCAGAAAGTGTTATCACCTCCGTCTCTACGCTGTTCATTTTTGGAACACAACTTGCGACCTACTTCAGTAGTGTGAAACACATCTCTTCTGCCGAACAAATGGTCAATTTTCTTAAGGTGTGTACAGGAGGTATTTTATTGTTTTGCTCAATACAACCTCCACTCGAAGCATGAAAAGCAGAGAGCTTGCAGTAGAAGAGATTTGTTTCACAATACCGAATATGAAGACGTTGTTATAGCTCTTAGGGTACAGGTTATAGAGGCCTTGTTTAATGAGACGTTCTTGCTTCTAGTATTGTGTATTCTCAACTGTGTACTTTACGCCATTAATTATGATAACCCTGTATCGCGAAATTAGATGCCAAGAAGCCATGAACGTCTCTAGGATTACTCAAGGTTACGAATGAAAGAAGACAATACAAGACTCTTACGCATGAGGCAGGAACGCTGCAGCGTATGTAACTTAGCTATTTTCCGGCTGGGTCGGAGATATTCTCCGCTCAGGGACTGGGTGTTGTGTTGTCCTAATCATCATCATTTCATCCTCATCGACGCGCAAGTAGCCAAAGTGGCGTCAAATCGAAAGACCAGCACCCGGCGAACGGTCTACCCGACGGGAGGCCATAGTGCCACTTAGCTATGAAGTTAACAAGAAGTCAAAACAGGCTACATCAGAATGAATGAGATAAATATGTAAATGCTTTGAGGAAATTATGAGTATAGGAGTAATGGAAGATTAAACATGATTTCAGATAAACAAATTATACTGGAGTTAACCAAAAGGGTGCAGATGGATGTACTCTATAAAATGCAGAGGAAAGTGTAGATAGGTGACCAGAGTACTGAGGTCTTATTTCATTCAACACGATCAGCCCTGTCCCTCGTGCAGCTATGTTACATTACAACTTTTTTATTACTTTCATCGTAGATCGTATAAACAATGTAATTGCAGCACATTCTAGGATAGCGTCGCACTCTTTCCAATTATTCATTCAAAGTGCAGTTCTCAAATTCTGTCATGATGAATATAAGCTGCCGCATGCAATCGTATCTCCTTATTCTAATTAGTATGAATAATTGTAAACTGTTTCTTAATATTATATCATTCAAAAGTTACTCGGGACAGTTCGCTAAAAGTGCGAAACTGATGTCCATGCCATGTCCAAACGAAGGGACACTCAACATTTCGGAGGAATTCCTGTCGTCCTCGCCATTTGCGCAAAGACTGTGGTTCAAAACCACCTTTAGTTCAATCTGATCTTCTGTATTATTTCTCCCCTTCAGCAGCAAATGTATAAATATATAGTAACCATTTCATTGTAACAGTAATATTCAACCCTATCGACAATATCTACAACTTTATTTTTAGACGACAAACAGAAGCTTTTTATACCTTCATCCACATTAGTGTATGCGTTTGGTTTGGTCTTGCAGATTCAATGTATCAGAAATTTTTTTGGTGGTTTCACAAGGTTATTAAATAGTTACATATCTGTAGACTTACAATAAAACATATTTCCACGTTTCCGTACACTTTAATTTTGTTCGATGATGACCACTTTCTATTTCCATTGACACTGAACTGTCGTTACATATAGGTGGATGATGAAAGGACATCATGGATATTGTGTTGAAGCGACCGTGTCGAAGAAGGAATGTAAGTTGAACTCTTCCTTAACAATGAAATGATTAGGAACTGAGGGCTACAAGGTCGAACAATATTTCAGCTTGTCATTATTAGAAGAAACAACGTTGCCCGAGGTTTTGGAGAATCCAATGGAAACCTATATCAGAATGGCCAAGGCGGAATTTCGGCCTACCCCCTCCCCCACGCCCCACCCCCCACCATGACCACCACCGTTTTCTGCATCAACATCTACATGGATACTCAGAAAATCACCTTTCAGTGCCTGGCAGAGAGTTCGTCGAACCACCTTCACAGTTCTCTATTTTTCCAATTTCTTAAGGCGTGCAGAAAGAACGAACACCTATATCTTTCCGTACGAACTCTGTTCTCCTTTATTTTATCGTGGTGATTGTTTCTCACTACGTAGGTCGGCGTCAGTGAAATATTTTCGCATTCGGAGAGAAATTTGGTGATTGGAATTTTGTGAGAAGATACCTCCGCAATGAAAAACACCTTTGTTTTAATGATATCCATCTCAAATCCAGAATCATATACGTAACACTCTCTCCCCTATTTTGTGGTAATACAGAACGTGCTGCCCTTCTTTGAACTTTTCGATGTACTCCACCAGTCCTATCTGGTAAACGTCCCACACTGCGCAGCAGTATTCTCACAGAGGACGGATAAGCGTTGTGTTGGTAGTCCTCTTAGTATATCTTCCAATAAGACGGAGTTCTTGTTTAGCCTTCCCCACAACATTTTCTGTGTGGTCCTTCCAATTTAAGTTGTTCGTAATTGTAATTCCTGGTGTGTTTAGTTTAATTTACGCCCTTCAGATTTGACTGATTGTAATCGTAGTTTAACAGATTCCTTTTAACACTCATTTGGATGACATCACCGTTATTTAGGATCAATTGCCAATTTTCACACCATACAGATATCTTTTATTAATAGTTTTGCAAATTTGTTTTGTTCTTGTGGTGACTTTACAAGTGGATAAACTACAGCGTCATCTGCAAACAACCTAAAACGGCTGCTCAGATTGTCGCCCAGATAGTTTATACAGATAGGAAACAGCAAAGGGCCTATAGAACTACCTTGTGGAACGCCAGAAGTACCTTTCATTTTAATTGATGACTTTCCGGCAATTACTGCGAAGTAATCCAGTCACATAACTGAGACCATATTCCAAAAGCACGCAATTTCACTACAAGCGTCTTTTGTGGTGCAGTGTCAATAGCATTCCGCAAGTCCAGACATACGGAATCAGTCTGAAATCCGCTATCAGTAGCACTTAACACGTCGTTCGAGTAAAGAGCTAGTTGTGTTTCACAAGAACGATGTTTTCTGAATCCGTGTTGACTGTGTGTCAGTAGGCCGTTTTCTTCGAAATAAGTCAAAATGTTAGAACGCAATATATGTTCCAAAATCCTATTGCATGCCGACGTTAATGATATGGGCCTGAAATTTAGTGGATTAATCCTACAACCTTTCTTGAATATATGTGTGACCTGTGTAGCTTTGCAGTATTTGCGTACGGATCTCATCGAGCGAACGGTTCTGTGATTGCTAAGTATGGAGCTATTTGCATCAGCATACTCTGAAAGGAACCTAATTGGTATACAGTCCGTACACGAAGACTTGTTTAAGTTGCTTCACTACTTCGAGGACATCTACTACTACGTTATTCATGTTGGCAGCTGTTCTTAATTCGAATTATATACTATTTATTTCGTCTTCTTTTGTAAAGGCATTTCGGAGGGCTATGTTTAGTAACTCTGCTTTTCCAGCAGTCTTCGACAGTGTCTGCACTGCGCAGAGAAAGCACTGATTGTGTCTTGCCGCTAGCACACTTCACATACGACCAGGAACTCTTTGGATTTTCTGCCAGGTTTTGAGCAAAAATTTCGCTGTGGAAATTGTGATAACCATCTCGCATTGAATTTTGAATTCCGCAATAAATTTCGACCTTCTGTAAAAGATCACCAATCTTAGAGTTTTCGCGTCTGTTTAAATTTGGAATTTTTTTGCAACACGGAACTACACTGGGATGCAGAGGAAGTAGCAAAAGACTCCCAGAGGGATATACATCTACATCTACACCCATACTCCGCAAGCCACCCGACGATGTGTGTGGAGTGTACCTTGAGTACCTCTATCGGTTCTCCCTTGTATTCCAGTCTCATATCGTCCGTGGAAAGGATTGTCGGTACGTCTCTGTGTGGGCTCTAATCTCTCTGATTTTATCCTCATGGTCTCTTCGTGAGATATACGTAGGAGGGAGCAAAATACTGTTTGACTCCTCGGTGAAGGTTTGTTCTCGGAACTTCAACAAAAGCCCGTACCGAGCTACTGAGTGTCTCTCCTGCAGAGTCTTCCACTGGAGTTTATCTATCATCTCCGTAACGCTTTCGCGATTACTAAATGATCCTGTAACGAAGCGCGCTGCTCTCCGTTGGATCTTCTCTATCTCTTCTATCAACTCTATCTGGCACGGATCACACACTGCTGAGTAGTATTCAAACTGTGGGCAAACAAGCGTACTGTAACCTACTTCCTTTGTTTTCGGATTGCATTTCCTTAGGATTCTTCCAGTGAATCTCAGTGTGGCATCTGCTTTACCGAAGATCAACTTTATATGATCATTCAATTTTAAATAATTCCTAACGCGTACTCCCAGATAATTTATGGAATTAACTGCTTCCAGATGCTGACCTGCTATATTGTAGCTATATAAGGGATCTTTCTTACTATGTATTCGCAGCACATTACACTTGTCTACATTGAGATTCAATTGCCATTCCCTGCAGCATGCGTCAATTCACTGCAGATCCTCCTGCATTTCAGTACAATTTGCCATTGTTACAACCTCTCGATATACCACAGCATCATCCGCAAAAAGCCTCAGTGAACTTCCGATGTCATCCACAAGGTCATTTATGTATATTGTGAATAGCAACGGTCCTACGACACTCCCCTGCGGTACACCTCAAATCATTCTTACTTCGGAAGACTTCTCTCCATTGAGAATGCCATGCTGCGTTCTGTTATCTAGGAACTCCTCAATCCAATCACACAATTGGTCTGATAGTCCATATGCTCTTATTTTGTCCATTAAACGACTGTGGGAAACTGTATCGAACGCCTTGCGGAAGTCAAGAAACACGGCATCTACCTGTGAACCCGTGTCTATGGCCCTCAGTCTCGTGGACGAATAGCGCGAGCTGGGTTTCACACAACCGTCTTTTTCGAAACCCATGCTGATTCCTACAGAGTAGATTTCTAGTCTTCAGAAAAGTCATTATACTCGAACATAATACGTGTTCCAAAATTCTACAACTGACCGATGTTAGAGATATAGGTCTATAGTTTTGCACATCTGTTTGACGTCCCTTCTTGTAAACGGGGATGACCTGTGCCCTTTTCCAATCCTTTGGAACGCTTCGCTCTTCTAGAGACCTACGGTACACCGCTGCAAGAAGGGGGGCAATTTCCTTCTCGTACTCTGTGTAAAATTGAACTTGTAACCCATCAGGTCCAGCGGCCTTTCATCTTTTGAGCGATTTTAATTGTTTCTCTATCAGTTTGTCGTCTATTTCGATAACTACCATTTTGTCATCTGTGCAGCAATCTAGAGAAGGAACTAGAGAGCAGTCTTACTCTGTGAAACAGCTTTGGAAAAGACATTTATTATTTCGGCCTTTAGTCTGTCATCCTCTGTTTCAGTACCATTTTGGTCACAGTGTCTTGCCTCCCTTATTACTCAGTCTGTTTACTGCAGATCATCATGGCCTCTTCGCCAGTGCCATCCCCATATTAGAATACACAGACGACGCGTGCGTCTATTCGGAAGGCAGTACCCTCAGTACTGTCATCTGAAAATGCACACCGCTCTCATACGCCATCATAAGTGGTGTACAGAAAATAGCCTCCAAACCTCTGGTAGCAGGTCTACTGTTATAATCTTTACTCATCATAGGCTTCTACTTGCCCCAAACAATACAGGTGGAATAAAATATCTTTCTAGTAGTGCAAGGAAAACAGTATCTTGGGATTTTTAAGTCGTAAAAAAGTATGTTTTAGGTACGTAAAACAGGCTTCTTCAGTAGTTCATTTAGGCTACATAAAACCTAAAATAGGCTCTAATAAGAATGATGCAGATAAAATAAAAATAAACTAAAATACACAGTGTTGATAGGGCGAACATTTTATTAGTCATTAAAAGAAGGAGAATGAATATTTACAAAGTTACAGAGCACAAAAATCTACAACATTAATGTTTAACATGACTACAAATATTTTTGAGTTCCTCCGTAAAAAAGATGTGGCAATGGCTCAATTAATACATTCGTAGTTTCACATATTCTGACCATAGTTGGCTTCACAACAAACAACCAAAATCTTTTCTAGGTATCCAGTGAAAAACTGTTGCGCTTGTCAGTCAGAATCAATTTATACGCTGCAAAGAACGTTCTACATCAACACATGTGATAGGGCGTACTTCATTTTCGGCACATGTTGGACAGGAATGCTGCAGTCAGGAGTGCTGGATTTTCCACTAAGTATGTCGGCAGCTGCACACAACTCCTTCAGGCCAGTGTTCTTCTGCAAAACCGTTTGTACTTTTGCCCGTACTTTTCCCCTACTTCACCTGGCGCTTCATTAATTTTCATTTTGACTTCTTCAAGCAAAGAAATATTGTCGTAGATAGGTCTCCCTGAGCCTTCTAATTGTGAAATTATTTTTGCCATAAATGTGTAGTGGTCCCTAATGTAAGTTAAGTCCCGTTTTAAAGAAGAATCTTTGAGTAACTCCATTGCTGCAGTTACTCATGCAGCATCCTCCGGTATGTTTTCAACCACCTTCTGGACAGCTGAGAGATGCGTACTACAGTATTCTGCTGCTATCAGCCACGTGCCCCAGCGGGTGACAACAGGCTCTGGCAGCAATGGGACATCCGGAAGCTGTTCTTTGAATGTCTTTATTCTTGATTGTGCCTTAACAAAAATTTTCTTCACCGTAGATATTACTTTATTTACTTTAGGAAATTGTAGCCTTACTTGCTCTGCTATGCGGTTGATGCCAAGCACTACACAAGTTACGTGCAGCATCAGTGGTCTCGCGGTTCTAGGCGCGCAGTCCGGAACCGTGCGACTGCTACGGTCGCAGGTTCGAATCCTGCCTCGGGCATGGCTGTGTGTGATGTCCTCAGGTTAGTTAGGTTTAAGTAGTTCTAAGTTCTAGGGGACTAATGACCACATCAGTTGAGTCCCATAGTGGTCAGAGCCATTTGAACCATTTTTTTTTTTTTTTTTTTTTGCAGCATCAATGGGTAGAACACTTTTAATAGTTGAAACGCTGCTCTCATATTTGCAGCAGCAACAGTGACGGCCAGAAGCACCTTATTCTCATCCACTCCTTTTGGCTATAGCACCTTAAGCCCCTTGTTTACAAACTGTGCTATTGTTTGTTGGTAATTTTTTTCAAGCTGTTTTGAGTAAATCAAATGAGCCGTGGATGGAGCATCTGGATCTAGCTTGCCAATAACTAGGTTTGGAATGTAATGGCCAAGACTGTCAGTAGTTTCATCCACAGAAATCCATATACAAGATTCTCCAACATCTTCTCGGATTCTTTACAGCATTGTAAGCTGAATCCACATTTCTTACGTAATGTTTAATCTGCAAGAATATACTGATGGCAGTAATTCTCAAGACAACCTCTGAAAATAGGGTTTTCTAGTTTCCGAAAGGGGATGTTTGCTGCCACAAGTGCATGACACAAATCACTGCAGAACTTGTTTTTTCGGAGAATTCACCAGATTTATTGGTTAAAAGAGTTTGCTTCAATTTTGACTTTCGTTCAACATTAGTTTTGTGTACGATTCCATCTGCATGCTGAGTTAAGTGAGATTTCTTAACACTCGAAACCTAATATGAGAGAAAAGGGAAATGCAGTTTAGAATCGCATATAAAGAGTATTTCGTATTACTAAAGGATAACGATAAAAAAAATCCTAAGTGATAGAAAAATAAGAAATCTAAGAAAGACATCTACAAACCTTCTTGTTGCATGCTTGGCAGAAAATAATTTTCCCATCTGCTGTATAATGCCGAAAATGTTGCAGCCACTGCCTTATATGAGTAGACTTTGAACTAGCTGTTTTCGGCATGGCGTAGTATTCTCACACAGAAACTAGAATTTATTTTGCGCTTAGAACGTCAGTAATACTTAACACGTCGGTCGCTACACAATGTACTGATTTGTTTTCTCTGGGAAAAAGTAAACGATGACCGTTTTTTTTTTTCATTTTACTGCGGTACATGGGAGCGGTAGGGGAAGTACCGTACTCGTTACGGACATATGGCCCCTGACAGATGGCCGCCCGTTCTGAACAAGCGGTGCTTCAGATGAAAACATCTCACTACTGGCCAATTATTTTTCAAACCGGAAAATTCACGTATAATACCTTTCACGAAACAGCGTAGTTTGATAGGACTGCCTGTAGACAGCAGCGAGAAAATGCACGAAGGGCAGTAATTTAGCTATAGAGGGCGTCAACGATTAACATTGTGATTTTTTAATCCGTGCTCAGCTTAAGGCCTATGAAACCGTTTCCTTGCGAAAATACACAGCTGGTCAGAATCCTACGAACGAAATATTTTCGAATATAACATTTAGTACTCCTACGTTCGATTTTAATGTGTAACTCAAATCTTTGACCGGTTCCCATTCGCTCACCGAAGTTAAGCACTGTAGCGCTCGGCGTGTACTTGGATGGATGATCATTCAACCGTGCCGAGTGCTGTTGGTAGTCAGGCAAGCAAAGGAATTGTAAACAGTCTCTAACGACCTTCGCCTTCGACGAGACGTAAAGCCCTAAGTTTACTTCTTTTTTCTAATCTTTGAAAGCACAAGAACTCTATGTCATATTAACTAAATATGTACGTTTTAGGATTTTGATGCCGAACTAGGCAAAATTAGGCGTCAACGTCGAAATACGCAATTTTAGGTCCTATAGAACTAACGGTATTCAGTTTAGTTAGTCATGAAACGCGTAAATACCAACTTATATCCAAATTGGAGCTTAGGAAAAGAAATAGGTTTCGAACCAAAGATCCGTGATCTATTTTTCACATATGAATAATAAATCACCTATAAAGAGTATTTGGTATTAACAGGGATAGTGATATCAAAATTAAAAAATGCCCGAAGTGTTAGGCAAATACGAAGCATGAGCGCATATCAAGTAGTCACCTGGCTGCACGCTGGGCAGAAAATACTTTTTTTTCAATCTGTCGTATAGTGTGGAAAAACTTGGAGCAACTGTCTTATAGGATGAAATAGGCACTTTTTAGAGTATTAAAGCCGAAACCGGCAAAAATAGACACTAACGCCGAAATAGGCTTTTTTAGATCCTATACAATTAACGCTATTAAGTGTAAATAGTCATGAAACGCATAAGTACAAATTTTGATGCAAATAGGAACTCAGGAACAAAATAGGTTTTTACCTAAAATCCGTGGTCTGATTATCAGTTATAAACTAAGATGGGACCCTCATATCCGACATACCTTTACCAGATCTAATCTTCTGCACCAAAACAAGCCGTACGAAACGTCGACTCTGCAGACTGCTACGAGGACCTGTTTAACATTTCAATACCAGGGCCCAAATAACGTAAAGCAGTGGAATTCCTGTCTCATACATGCGTGATGTATGCAGAGGGTCACAGTGCAAGCAGTAACCGCAGTAAAGTACACCAAGCTCCATATGGCAGTGTATGTTTCATTCAAGTGAACATGCACCGTATAATGCGGAGGAACAACTGCTGCCAATTGAATTTGACTATTGAGGTCAGACACAAAATTGACTGTCGCCACTACCTAAGCATTTATCGCCATTAATCTCATAGTAACAAATACTGAAGTATGAAAGAAATGTATATATTAAGGATCAATGTGATTCTTATGAGCACATTTTGCCACTGGTTCAACAGTTTCGCTGTGATTACGAATCCTAGAAATGACAATAAAAGTTGGTTAAGCTATTCACTTCTTGAAACCGATTCTGAAGTGTTCCTTGCTGAAGACATTGACTATGCTGAAAGTGTCGAGTCTACTGAGGAATCTTCACACATTATAAGCGCTCTTTAAAATAAAAAAAATATATTATCAGGTTTATTTTCATATTAGGGAGAAGTGATCGATAACATCGGTAATAACAGCATTGAAAAAGTTGTAATTAAAAAGTTATTGATATATAATCTCCCATCAGAATAACTCCCGAAGCAAAGTAGCGTTTCAGAGAAATCAAGAGGGTTGTTTCTAAATTCTAATATATAAACCATGCGCGGGTATTGTTAGTTCTCTTGTCTCGTTTCCTGCGCTCTGAATAATTCTACGTAGCTCCGGCTAGTAATATAGCCGGCATTTCAGTGTCATATGCTACGGAAGGGATCAGGGCACTTTTGTTAAATTGCAAGGAAATTGAATATAGTTAATTTATATGGGACATACTTTTTCCGTAAGGGCACGGACTAATAACATCTAAGAAAATGTGTGCGCGAGAAAAAGTACAGCTGAGTATTAAGTTCTAGGACATCCTGAATAAATGGGGACGGTAAATTGAATATAAGAACGGACCGGGACACTTAGCTTTGTGAAACTAAACGAATAGGATCTTTGAGTGACGAACTATAAAAACCACGGACACTTAAGTTGCCGTAACTGCTGAGAGTAGTTATAGGATCTACCCTTCTTTTTCCTCTATACAAAACTTTAACATTCATGTCCATTTAATTAATATTGAATGTTGTTAATAAAAAACTAAAGTGAATTAGATGACATCGTCTATATTGGTGAATAATGACTAACGTGAGAAGATGTTACTAACGGTTGGTGAAGTCTGAAGAATTGTCGAATCAGATGAAATGGAATTTGTTGACAGATCAGTCTATAAGCGAGAACTTTGTCGCCTATACCAATCAGCTTATAGAATTGAATCAACGGCCAGTGACACGTACTGCCATCACATCAATGCTAAGAGCTGCAAAGTGGACTAATACAACAAGGAACGAATTTGGACAAAAAAAATCCTCTACTACTTTAGTGCTTATGTTATAATTTATATTTAAATGACTTTGTCATTTTGTTGTTGGTAGTTTAATGTAATAGTGGAATTTTGATTTTTCTGAAGAGGAATATGCATCACAACGGGTTGTAGATTTTGTGTTATAATTTCTAAGGTGTACAATAGTAAGGTTTTCATGAAACAGATGTTTACCATCTCAATCTTGATGATCCTGTATGTTGGTTGGACTTCCTACATACACAAAAGTTCAAGCAGTTAGTTGATTAGAAATTATTGTGTTTTCGAAGATGGCATTCAATCCGGAAGGTAACGAAAAAAGATAGTGCTATGAACGTATGGAAACTAACCTGTAGTACGGATCCTTTTCAGTCGTCTATTCCGAAATTGCTTTACCCTACGGCTCTGAAATATTTCTCCAATGGAGCAGGAACATTGTTTAAATTTATTGCACATAAATAAAGGACACTTGCTAAATCGGTATGCTGGCTTCCGGTATAGCCTGTTTGAAACTTAATTTACATATAAATGGGAATTAAATCAGAACAACACACGCTGAACTGCGAAACCTGGCTGCTGACATGCAGAGATGTGCTCTGCGCCGCACTAAATTGTCTCTGCCGAACCCTCTACGGTCATCCCTGCACTCGTGTTAGAGATTTGGGATTTGTCTTACTTTCCATAACAGCATATGAGGAACTTCATTTAAATACTCTCTTGAGTAATAAACTGACACCAAAGCTAAGAATTGCATACAATGGGGGGTTAAAAAGACTCCAGTCATATTACTATACGTACATTTTTAAACACGCAGTTCTTACACATTTCTATGCTCGCGTACCAGGTGAGGCTGAAATAAACTTGCACTTCGAGTTAAAGTTGTATGGAGTGACCGAAAACACACCACATTTTCACTGGACCTTAGATTTATGGTACTTGAGCCTTTAAACTCTCACGGCTGAGTGACCTCAATTAGTAGAAGTACAATCTTCTACTCACTGGATATAGTGTACTCTTACTACACTCAGTCGAAATATGATCTACGTAACATTGTATTACTTATGGGCTTTGAAGTGTAGTTTCATAGCAGTAACCATAAATCGATGTTTCGGATCAGGTATTGTACGAATTGTTCTACAACTGCATCAGCAGTGACGTTTGAAAGACAACTAGATGACAAACCCGAATTTGCCCACGTATATATTTTACCTTTTTTTTTTAAGAAACGAAACCTTATATGTACGCCTGGAATATACACGCTGTGATGTGATCAAGGGCAGTTTCTGTACAATGGGCGCAGCATCTTCGCGTGTCTACAATGCGATTTTGTGAACATTTCTATGGCAACGCATCTTTATAGCTCCATAGACCCCTATTGTTTTCCCCTACCGTAGTTTGCACTTCGCTGTTAAATCTATCAAAAGGCCTGTCAGGTGTCAGAAATTTCCTTATGTTGACTGTAGGAGTGTCTTAGTACTAAAGAATAAATGTGTCAAGACTTAATGAATGATGTGACGTTTTCCACGCGTCTCTTTTGAACTATGGGTCGTACAGCGACATAGTTTTGTAGGTACATTCAGTGGCAATGCGAATACAGTCTGCTAACTTTGTTGCGAGTGGAGTTAGTAGTAAAGAAGCAACAAACTTAAACGTCATACGTTATGTGGCAGTTTTCTAAAGATCTCAGTTTTTAAGACGACATATCTCTTGATCTATGTGTTATACAGAGATATAATTATGTAGTTACGTTCTGCAGCATATGTGGATACTGTCTGCAAAATGTGTTGCGAACAGATTTAGTAACATAGAAGTAATAAATAAGAAAGTAATGCACAACGCAGGAGTTTTTCGGACATCTCATTGTTTATGACTTCATGTTTCCTGAACTAGTAAAGGTAAATGGTTTTAGTGACAAAAATGATTTCTGCCTTATATTAAGGCCTGTGTGTGCCAAGCTTCGTTGAAATCACTCTGCTGGTTTACAGGAAATATGGAACGTACATACACAAATACATGCATCCCAGCCGGCAGCGGTGGTCTCGCGGTTCTAGGCGCTCAGTCCGGAACCGCGCGACTGCTACGGTCTCAGGTTCGAATCCTGCCTCGGGCATGGATGTGTGTGATGTCCTTAGGTTAGTTTGGTCCAAGTAGTTCTAAGTTCTAGGGGACTGATGACCACAGCAGTTGAGTCCCATAGTGCTCAGAGCCATTTGAACCATTTTGAGTTTGCTAAACATTTCCGTAACACAACCACGCTTACCAAATAACCCTGTGACGAGACGCGCCGCTCTTCTTTGGATCTTCTCTATCTCCTCCGTCAACCCGATCTGGTTTGGTCTAAGTAGTTCTAAGTTGTAGGGGACTCATGACCACAGCAGTTAAGTCCCATAGTGCTCATAGTGCTCAGAGCCATACATCCCATGTTTATAAAATATATGAATTTCCGTATATGAATAGTTGAAAAGTCTCAACGTAGTTTATGGTACTGAATTCAACAGAGTGTTAGATAGTAGTAAGAAATGTGTGTATTGGAAAATTTGTGTGAAAACTAGTAGGAACTGTAGCAGTGGATCAGAGTTGCTTCAGAATGTTCCGTAAACACTAATGACTCCATGCCAAGTACACAAAATAGTCAGCGCCTTATCAATTAAATTTTGGGCACTCAGGTGCGTAGTTTCGTTCTAATGTTGTCAACTAAAGTTGCCTCTAGTACCACACAAACTGTTCCTTGATATCGTAACACGTGTCCTACCATCCTATCCCTCCTTCTAGTTAGTATTTCCATACATTCCTTTCCTTGTCGGTTCTTCAGTGCCATGTCAAGATGCACGTTTATCCAACCTACCTCATAAGTCATGCTTGGTGGCGGGCCCCGTCGGCACAGGGAGAGGTTGGGTCGCTATCTCAGGTGATTGCTGTGAGCACCGCTGGGGCTGAGGTGGAGTAGTGACAGATTGAGTGGGAAACGGCTGGTGCACAGCCAAGAATGGGACACCTCCTCCAAGCTGGTAGGCCAAGGACATCACTAGCTGTCAGCGTGAGATGTGGCTGTGGGTGCTGTGTGGACACAAACAGCCAGGCGGATCGGTTGCTGGTTACTTATTTTTCCTGGACCGGATAACAGCGATTCCAGTGGTGGTGGAGAAAGGGGCTTTAGCATTTCAAGAGCAACACTACCTATATGATAGACATTGACTGCATGTTGGAAGTTAGGCGATCCAGTTTTATGTACAGTGCACAGTACTAGCGGTACAGCGAGTGTATTGATATCGAAGTGATATGAACGGAAGCTCCGTGCTTACACACTGCGCAGTTACATTGTCACCACATTTTCCAGCGAGCAACGCTGCGAGGCGTGCATAAAGAGAGTCAGTGAGGTTCTGGAAGGTACCGACAGGGAAGTGGAGTCATGCCTCCTCCAGTGCAGTGGGCAGCTGTGCTGGGTTCAAAGGTTCAAATGGCTCTGAGCACTATGCGACTTAACTTCTGAGGTCATCAGTCGCCTAGAACTTAGAACTACTTAAACCTAAGTAACCTAAGGACATCACACACATCCATGCCCGAGGCAGAATTCGAACCTGTGACCGTAGCGGTCGCTCGGCTCCAGACTGTAGCGCCTAGAACCGCACGGCCTCTCTGGGTTCAACAGTTGACGATTCATGGCACGAAGAGCCCTCTCTACATGGTTCCAAGGGTCATTGATTTTGAGTAAATTCGGGCAGTTATGTGTCAAGGGCGGGGTGGGGGGTGGGGGGGGGGGTGGGAGGGGCGTTCCGTAAACTCATCACCGTCCTCTTCGGACCGGCCGTGTACAAGGGGAGCTGTATGACACATTGCATGGTCCTGGTAGATGCCTTCTTGCCAAGGAGAAACACACAGCATGCACCGGTCTACACTGTTTCCAACAACAGGCGCGCACCTATGTGACCCATCGTGCGCTCTAGAATGACGATATCATCCAGAGAATGCCACGAAAACGTACTGTAACACTCTGCTTTGCAGCCTGGAAGATTCGGAGGAATGTTCGATGGAGCAGATAATGTGATTCATCTGAAAAGGCCAACTGTCACCACTTAATGGACGTCCAGTATCAGTACTGGCGGGCTAACTCCAGCCTCTGCAGCCGACAAGCAGCTAGGTGCATGATCTAACTGCCCTCTGCAGAGGCCCATGCGCAGAAACGTTCGCTGAATGGTCGCTGAAGAGACGCCCTTGGTAGCCCGTCGGTTCATCTGGGCGGTCAGTTGCTCTACATCTGTAGGTGTATTCGCCCGTAAGGATGTCCGAAGCCGTCGTTCATCCATGTCATCTACACCAACTCAGTCTTCTGAGCGCCAGTCTCCGATAGAGACATTTTCCTTGTACATTATACTTTAATCAGGGCGACACGTGGATAGTTTACAAACTTAGCCCTTTCGGAACTGCTTGCATCCTAGGCGTCGAAATCCTTTGGAAGTAAGATAAATTGCTCCGTTTCCGCATTATGACGAGTGCACTATTGTCCCCGTGCACCTGACACGCGCCATCCACCCTCCACTGGCAGCGCTGACCCCTGCGAGTGGTTATTTCACATTGCCGTCTAACAAAGGCAATGGTCGCCTTTGTGTGACTGGATCGTGTAGTCGACTGTGTTATTATTTTTGAATGATGGCATGCCGGACATGTTATTGTGTTCTCTGAAGGCGAGAGCCATTTAGATTCTGCTAATTACACTCCGTGGGCGTTACTGATTTGTATTTTTTATTGTGAAGATGTTCCTGCTTTTATTACGCTGTGAGCTGATTTGGTTTGTGCCACGGTTACAAAGAAAGTTACCTTGTTACTTTGTTCTGCGAGAGTGATTCATTTGTATGTTTTATTGTACAGAGGACTGTACTGAGATATATGCGTATATAGTCCTATAGATAGTTGATAGTAGTTTGGCGTAGTGACCAGTTCGTGGTGGGAGTAGTCTTAGGCCAGTGTTTAAGGGCATACTATGTAAGTCATCTAAGTTCCTGAATGGTCTTAGTGTCTTTTGGTTAACTGCAAAAGTCGTTACATTTATTGTCTTTTGGCGTTCTCACATTGCCAATTGTTTCCTTGCTGCCTGATTCCGTCTGATAGGGCAAAGTTGACTTTCATTCGTGTTTTGTTACGGAGAAGGTATTTTAATTGCTTATATCTTGTTTCAGCACTGTTTCAAGAATTTCATTGTGCCTACAAATGATGCCAACTTTAATTTTTATTGCTCTTTCTTCAAGAAGATTTTTTGTTTAATTAATTGGTTATTAAAATGAGCCAACGCTTACCCAACCCTCAGCCTTACGCCATCCATTAAACTCCGACGTCGCACTTCAAAGAAACTCATATCATATGAGCACACCTCTGTAATGGCACATCTAAAGTGTGTGGTACTGTCCATGTTTCAGTTTATTATAAGGGTGTGCACCAAATGTGAATATTCAGACTTTTAATTTCTCAGCTTACAGACTCTGTTCCATAACATTGAGGGCTCTCTTTGATGTTCTAATTTCTTCCTATTCCTCCTAACTTCGTCCACTACCCGCTATTTTGCTTCTAAGATTACCGTTCTCACTAATCTCATTTTTGCTGTTCCTTAATAATTTCGTCTTTCGTTTACTCTGGATCGAGATTCTTTGTTCAGTAGACTATTCATCTCATTCAACAGAGCTTTTAATTCTTCCTTATTCTTGCATTTTGCTGCAGTTCAATAGTGTATCCTGCTACTTAGATCTTTTCATCTTGCACTGTAATACCACTTACCTTTTGCTTCCTTGACTGCTTCTTTAATGTAGAAGTTGAACAGTAAAGTAGAAAGACTATATCCCTGCCTTACATACGTACTAATTCAAGCATTTCTACCTCGGTCTTAAACTGTTATCGTTACCTCTTGTTTCTTGTATACTTTAGCACTTTATTCGCTTTTCTCCACTTTTCATTGGGATTTAGACCGTCTTGCACCTATTTACACCATCGAAACCATTATCTAGGACCAAGAGCCGTACAGTCTTGTATTTTATTAAGGCTGGCGTACATTGTAAACTGTAACATCAGAATTGCCTTTCTAGTGCCTTTGCAGAAAACATAAGAAAACATTGCATGAAGTCTTTATGTTCCTTTAGAAAAAGGTAATCACTTAATAGATAGACAGTTTTCTCATCTATCCATCTTCATAGTGTTGTGTCTGTCCTCAGTCACTTCTCCATCCGAACAGGCCTCGGAAGGTCCAGCAGTACCTACCCACCGCCGTGTCACCCTCCGCAAATAGGGAGGATTTTCACTCTCCAACGCAATGTACGCTGATATGAAACTTCCTGGCAGATTTAAATCTGCCAGAACAGTTTAATAGCAGCGCACACTCCGCTGCAAAGTGAAAATCTCATTCTTGAAACATCCCCCAGGCTGTGGCTAAGCCATGTCTCCACAATATACTTTCTTTCAGGAGTGCTGGTTCTGCAAGGTTCGCAGGAGAGCTTCTGTAAAGTGTGTAAGGTAGGAGACGAGGTACTAGCAGAAGTAAAGCTGTGAGGACGGGGCGTGAGTCGTGCTTGGATAGCTCAGGTGGTAGAGCGCTTGCCCACGAAAGGCACAGGTCCCGAGTTCGAGTCTCGGTTCGGCACAAAGTTTAATCTGCCAGGAAGTTTCATATCAATGTACACTCCGCTGCAGAGTGAAATTCTCATTCGGGAATATTCATGTAGTCCACAGCTGTTGTGCTATCGACATTGCATCCCCGTTAGATTTTATGTTCACTAAGCTACAAATATAGCACCATTCTTATGGAACATCATTGGAGCCGCGGAAAATGCCCAGGTCATATCAATCTGTAAAAAGGGTAAAAAATCGGATGCACATAATCACCGGCCCATTTCACTGTCATCGATTGCTGTAGAATCATGCAACATATTTTATGTTCAGACATAATGACTTTTCTAGACTCTGAGAAGCTCATCTGCAGAAACCTGCATGGGACTAGGAAACAGGCGTCATACGGGACTCAGCTGGCCCTATTTGTGCATGATATACAATAGGCTCCTGATACCGGCTCCCAGGTTGATGCCATATTTCTCGACTTTCGAAAGGCGTTCGACTCACTTCCTCACTGTCGCTTGTCCCAAAAAGTGAGCGCTTACGGTCTATTCGATGACATGTTGTTGGACAGTACGTTTTCTGATAGAGAGCAGTGTGTCGTCCTGAATGCGGAGGCTTCAATCTAGTTGATGGCACTAGATTGTCTGACAATGATGCTATAGCCTCCAAGAAAGTAGTATAACATGAAAGCTGTGAACAAATCAATGAGGATTTGCAGAAAACAGATGCGTGCTGCAGTGACTTGCAGTTATTCTCGATATGAGTAAGTGTAACCTACTGCGTATAACAAAGCGAAAATCCCCATTAATGTAAGAGTACAAAATAAATGCCCCGTCTTTGGAAGCGGCAACATCCGTCAATATCTGGGTGTCAGTATACGAAATGATCTCAAGTGGAACGATCAGATTACACAAGTAAAGGGTAAGGCTTCAGACGGAGCAATGCTTAAAAGAACCCACAAAATCTCATTAGAAACAGTTGACAAAATTCGTGAATTGGAATTAGAATTGCTTACAGTAATGGTTATAGTTCAAAATTTCCAGCTGAGCTAAATATTAAAATAAGTTTGCAGACAACCGAACACTAGGACAAAGGAACAGTAAGTAACACCATATCACAGCTAACCGAAAGATATGCGAGCATACAATTTTACCAAAATTGTTATGTAAAGCAGTAAGTCTTTTCTTAGTACCAAGTAACATAATTAGCGTTTACACAAACGACTATCTATAATATTAAAAATAATAGCAAACTATGAGTTCGATTAAAAACTTCAGTGCAGTTAAGAGCAAAACAGGGCATATAAAAAGGAATTTCAGTATACAATTCTGTGGAACACATGTATGCTATTTATTTAAATAACTTAAGTAAATTAACATTTGCTTTACATGTAGATTAATGTGAACATCAACTTACCTACAGATACTTCGCAAGTCCAATAAAGATAAAGGAATAAATGTACTCAACTAAACATAAATGTATCTTCATAAAAAAGCTTCTCCAGCTGAAATACTGAATGAACAGGCTTGGTGTGGGGATTGTTCTCATTTCAGAATGGCTATTCTGACTGTTGGAAACACTATCCCGCAAATAGAACCCACGAACTTGCACTTGAAACTCACACTTCGAACGATACAGGGAGGAGATTACTGGTGGTACAGATGAGGAACTTGTGCAAGCACTGCGACCATTGAGATCTAGAGTGATATTTGTGTCTTGATATAAACTTATTATTGCATTTACTAAATGCTTTGGATATCCGATATCCGTCATTATTTCCCAAAGTTCCTGTCTATTGACATTGTCAAAATCTTTTTTAAAGCCAGTAAAAGCCATGTGTGTTTCTTTATTATCTCTCTCCGTTTTTCTATTATTTGCTGTAGAATAAAAATTGTTTGTTTATGTATGGCTTCTAGCCGATTTTACTTGTAAATTCAACTCGTTTTACCCTTAAGGCGTGAGATTGTTTGAGTATTCAGCTTGATTTAAAGAAATTTTAGGATAAGGCCTTCTGCCTTGAAAAATTCAAGTTCTTGTTTTTTAATCTTAAATGATTGGCCTTCAGCTGATATTAAATTAAAGTTGTTTTGCCCTTGAGGCATGAAACTGAATTACACATTCAGCTGGGTATTAAGTTCTAAAAGTAATGTTTGACTTGCTCTGTTTTTCATGTTTACTTTACTCTTGTAATGTTTGTCAAATAAATAAAGTTGTATGTTCGAGTGCAATTATAGCCACTCATTTTGACTACTTTCCACAAATTAAACTATCTGTCCTGTCCTGATGGTATAGCAGGGGATCTCACTGATATCAATTTTCAAAGGAGGAGATAAAATCCTATGCAGTAATTACAGACAAATAAGTTTACCTGACTCAACATACAAGGTGTATGCTAAGGTTGTAAATACAAGACTTAAAAACATTGCAGGAGCAGTACTGCACGAGGAGTAAACAGGTTTTAGGAAAGGAGAATCTGTGGCGTGAATGACCCATGGTCACCAGCAACCGTTCTCTGTCAACGTATGGCCGGCCATTGTTCAAGGACACCTAATGGAGAGTTATCTACTGCCTCCCTGTTTGACTGGTCCATGTCACTTGGGGTTCTTGCGAGATGTGCTGTCAAAGATCTTGGAGACTCTATCTCTTGCTGGGCATGGAAGGATGTGTCTTCAACACGATGGTGAATCATCTCCGACTTCGACGCTGGACAACACGTACAAAACTGGATTCGAAGGGGATGTCCTGTCCCATGGCCAGCACGTTCACTGGATCTCACACTTCTACATTTTTTTCCTCTGTGGTGCAACAGACACTGGTGATTTTTGAGAGAGTGCAACAGACCTCCATGCACTGTTGCCATGCACGCATTGAGACCGGCCATAATTACTTTGAACAGTCACTAGGAGCTTAGTTGTTGTTAAGCAGTGTACACTGTGTATGTCCACAAAACAGTTAATATCTATTTCTGACTGTTGGATCCGTATCTCAATATAACCGGTTATTGACATACTATCACCTGTTTTCAATTGACCCAAAAGGTTTGAGACGCCCTGTATTTCAACTGTCATACCCAAAGTAAGCCCATACGATATGTATGGCATGTCTGAATTATGTAAATCAGATTTTATGTCTTTATTCATTATAAATGTCACTCCATCTTCTCAGACGTATTAACTGTCCCTAAATTAATCATTACTTTTGTAATATTCTTAGCGTCTAGTTACCCATTTGCTACTGCACTTGGTAAATAACAACGTGTAGCAGTCAGTACACAAAAAAAATTCATTCTTTATAGTCATACAAAATTTTAATTAAAATATTTTATGCAAACACCAAACTGATTCCCGCAATACTTTCAGAACCTGTGAGCACATATTCTCTTAGACCATAGACAAATTTTCGAACACAACAAAAAAGGCACTCCGGAACATGGCTGATACTGTGTTGTTTTTCTGCATGATAAAAAGAATAAAGAGTTCATGCTACTGTTACAAATGCGTAAAACTGCAGCATTATGAAGCAGAATAGTAAGTACGAGCATCTAACGATTAATTTGTACTATTGTAAGTATACAAGTGCACTTGTTAAACAAAACTTTTATTTCAAACAAGACAGTTGTTGCATCTAAATTGCAGTCGATAACTTTAGTGATGTGGTAATCGAAGATGTAGCTGTGTATTACACCAACTGAACATGGGCAAAAGTCTGAAACGTGTATTTATATTAATAAGAATAAATACAATAGTGGTTGGTTGACGTATTTCTTAAGGCAACAGAATCTGCAGTAACGGAATTAAGCAACCAATACAATGTATGTTGTTGTTGTCGTTGTTGTGGTCTTCAGTCCTGAGACTGGTTTGATGCAGCTCTCCATGCTACTCTGTCATGTGCCAGGTTCTTCATCTCCCAGTACCTACTGCAACCTACATCCTACTGAATCTGCTTAGTGTATTCATCTCTTGGTCTCCCTCTACAATTTTTTCTCTCCACGCTGCCCTTCCAATACTAAATTGGTGATACCTTGATGCCTCAGAACATGTCCTACCAACCTATCCCTTCTTCTGGTCAAGCTGTGCCACAAACTTCTCTTCTCAACAATCCTGTTCAATACTTCCTCATTAGTTATGTGATCTACCCATTTAATCTTCAGCATTCTTCTGTAGCACCAAATTTCGAAAGCTTCTATTCTCTTCTTGTCCAAACTATTTATCGTCCATCTTTCACTTCCATACATGGGTACACTCCATACAAATACTTTCAGAAGTGACTTCCTGACACTTAATTCTATACTCGATGTTAACAAATTTCTCCTCTTCACAAACGCTTTCCTTGCCATTGTCAGTCTAAATTTTATATCCTCTCTACTTCGACTATCATCAGTTATTTTGCTCCCCAAATAGCAAAACTCCTTTACTACTTTAATTGTCTCATTTCCTAATCCAATTCCTTCAGCATCACCCGACTTAATTCGACTACATTCCATTATCCTCGATTTGCTTTTGTAGATGTTCATTTTATATCCTCCTTTCAAGACACTATCCATTCCGTTCAACTGCTCTTCCAAGTCCTTTGCTGTCTCTGACAGAATTAAGATGTCATCGGCGAAGCTCAAAGTTTTTATTTCTTCTCCATGGATTTTAATACCTACTCAAAATTTTTCTTCTGTTTCCTTTACTGCTTGCTCAATATACAGATTGAATAACATCGGGGAGAGACTACAGCCCTGTCTCACTCCCTTCCCAACCACTGCTTTCCTTTCTTGTCCCTCGACTCTTATAACTGCCATCTGGCTTCTGTACAAATTGTGAATAGCCTTTCGCTCCCTGTATTTTACCAGTGCCACCTTCAGAATTTGAAAGAGAGTATTCCAGTCAACACTGTCAAAAGCTTTCTCTATCTCTACAAATGCTAGAAACGTAGGTTTTCCCTTTCTTAATCTAGCTTCTAATATAAGTCGTAGAGTCAGTATTGCTTCACGTGTTCCAACATTTCTACGGAATCCAAACTGATCTTCCCCGAGGTCGGCTTCTAATATTTTTTCCATTCCTCTGTAAAGAATTCGCGTCAGTATTTTGCAGCTGTTACTTATTAAACTGATTGTTCGGTAATTTTCACATCTGTCAACACCTGCTTTCTTTGGGATTGGAATTATTATATTCTTCTTGAAGTCTGAGGATATTTCGCCTGTCTCATATATCTTGCTCACCAGATTGTAGAGTCTTGTCAGGACTGGCTCTCCCAAGGCCGTCAGTAGTTCCAATGGAATGTTGCCTACTCCGGGGGGCCTTGTTTCGACTCAGGTCTTTCAGTGCTCTGTCAAACTCTACACGCAGTATCGTATCTCCCATTTCATCTTCATCTACATCGTCTTCCAATTCCATAATATTGTCCTCAAGTACATGGCCCTTGTGTAGACCCTCTATATACTCCTTCCACCTTTCTGCTTTCTCTTCTTTGCTTAGAACTGGGTTTCCATCTGAGCTCTTGATGTTCATAAAAGTGGTCCTCTTATCTCCAAAGGTCTCTTTAATTTTCCTGTAGGCAGTACCCGTAGTGAGATAAGCCTCTACATCCTTACATTTGTCCTATAGCCTTCCATGCTTAGCAATTTTGCACTTCCTGTTGATCTCGTTTTTCAAACGTTTGTATTCCATTCTTCGTTCTGCATCATTTACTACATTTTTATATTTTCTCCATTCATCAATTAAATTCAATATTTCTTCTGTTACCCAAGGATTTCTTCTAGTCCTTGACTTTTTACCTACTTGATCCTCTGCTGCCTTCACAACTTCATCCCTCACAGCTACCCATTCTTCTTCTGCTGTATTTCCTTCCCCCATTCCTGTCAATTGCTCCCTTATGCTCTCCCTGAAACTCTGTACAACCTCTGGTTCTTTCAGTTTATCCAGGTCCCATCTCCTTAAATTTCCACCTTTTTGCAGTTTCTTTAGTTTTAATCTACAGGTCATAACCAATAGATTGTGGTCAGAGTCCACATCGGCCCCTGGAAATGTCTTACAATTTAAAACCTGGTTCGTAAATCTCTGTCTTACCATTATATAATCTGTCTGAAACCTGTCAGTATCTCCAGGCTTCCTCCAAGTATACAACCATCTTTTATGATTCTTGAACCAAGTGTTATCTATGATTAAGTTATGCTCTGTGTAAAATTCCTCCAGGCAGGAGCCACTTTCATTTCTTAGCCCCAATCCATATTCACCTACTACGTTTCCTTCTCCCCCTTTTCCTACTCCCGAATTCCAGTCACCCATGACTATTAAATTTTCATCTCCCTTCACTATCTGAATAATTTCTTTTATTTCATCATACATTTCTTCAATTTCTTCGTCATCTGCAGAGCTAGTTGGCATATAAGCTTGTACTACTGTAGTAGGTGTGGGCTTCGTATCTATCTTGGCCACAATAATGCGTTCACTATGCTGTTTGTAGTTGCTTACCCGCATTCCTATTTTCCTAAGCATTATTCAACCTACTCCTGCATTACCCCTATTTGACTTTGTGTTTATATCCCTGTAGTCACCTGACCAGAAGTCTTGTTCCTCCTGCCACCAAACTTCACTATTTCCCACTATACCTAACTTTAACCTATCCATTTCCCTTTTTAAATTTTCTAACCTACCTGCCCGATTAAGGGATCTGACATTCCACGCTCCGATCCGTAGAACGCCAGCTTTCTTTCTCCTGATAACGACATACTCTTGAGTAGTCCCCGCCCGGAGATCCGAATGAGGGACTATTTTACCTCCGGAATATTTTACCCAAGAGGACGCTATCATCATTTAATGATACAGTAAAGCTGCATGCCTTCGGGAAAAATTACGGCTGTATTTTCCCCTTGCTTTCAGCCGTTTGCAGTACCAGCACAGCAAGGCCGTTTTGGGTATTATTACAAGGTCAGATCAGTCAATAATCCAGACTGTTGCCCTTGCAACTACTGAAAAGGCTGCTGCCCCTTTATACAATGTATAAATTAATTAAATTTTTACAAATGTATGTTTCAGGTGTCCATCAAAAGAAAATGTGTAAATAACATTTGACACGTTTGGTAGTATCACACACTTAACTACAGACATCAAAAACAACTATCGAAATATAGACGTCGGAAAATGGAAGAAGGGGAAGCTCCTTGAAGAACTTGAAATTTACAAGCCGAGTTCTAATTTACATCTAATTCTCAATGAACCAGTAGTAATAGGAAACAAGTCATTTATAGACATTTCATGAATTATTTGAAAACAAAAATGGTAGTTTATGTCGTTTCACAACAAACAACGCTAAAATGTAGTATTATAAAACACTTAGCACATAAGACAATTTCGTGTAAATTATTTGACTAGTTTAAATCTTATGAAGGTTGAACTTATGAATATAGGTTACTCTAGGCTCCCTGTCCCATTAATGTGTATATTTTTCATCATCTTAACCTTCTCTTAAGGTATTAGGCAGGAATTGCCTGTTACAGTACCCATCTCTGTCGGAGTCTTCCTCTGTCTCTTCTCCCTTGGCACTTATAATATCTTGCCTTTAAGGGGAGTCTTTCACTCCCCATTCTTTGTAGATGTTCGTTCCATTTTGTTCTGTAAACTCTAATTTTACCTTTGAGGCTAAGGATTTGCAGTTTTTCTCTAATATCTTTATTTCTTAGCCTGTCTTCTCTTGAGCAACCCTTAACACCTCTAAGGAAATCGATTTATTGTGCCTGAATCTCACTTTCTTGTTTTTGGATTATTACCCAGGTCTCACTTCCATAGAGCAGTGTGGGAACTGCAACAGTTTTGTAAATTTAAGTTTGAGTGTCTTTTCTGGTTTCGTTTCTTAGGTTTCTGTTAATTATTCCGCATACCTGGCTGAATTTACTAAGCTTAATTTCAATATCTTTGCTGTAGCCATATCTCATTTCACATCCGAGGTAATTGAAATGGTTTACTTGATCTAAAATCTTCTGATCTATCACTATTTTGGTTCTGATTGGTTCTTTCCCCATGTAGGTTATTTTCTTAGTTTTTTCTTTTGAAATTGCCTTGTTAAATTTTTGCACTTATTTGTATTAGCAAGTAGATTCGTTTCTGAAGGTTATCTTCCTTGTCTGCTAGGATCACTGCATCATCAGCATATAGTAAATTACTTAAAAGAATGTTCTTATCTACGTAGATGCCTTCCTGAAGTTCTAATTTCCATATATCTATTATTTCATTAATGTAGATGTTGAACAAAGTTCGAGAGGGGCAGTTGGTACCTTATTGGTGGTTTACCAATGAGATCTAGAATGATATTTGTGTCTTGATATAAACTTTTCATCGCATTTACTAAATGCTTTGGATATCCGAGATTCATCATTATTTCCCAAAGTTCCTGTCAATTCACATTGTCAAAACCTTTCTTAAAGTCAATAAAAGCAATGTGTGTTTCTTTATTATCTCTCTCCGTTTTTCTGTTATTTGCTATAGAATAAAACCTGCATCTATTCTGGAGTGTCATTTCCTAAAACCAATTTATTTCTCATGCAGTACTGCTTCTGCAATGTTAAGTCTTGTACTTACAATCTTAGCATACACCTTCTATACTGAGTGCAATAAACGTATTCCTCTGTAAGTACTGCATAGGATTTTATCGCCTCTTTTAAAAATTGATATCACTGAGAGCCCCTACTATACCTGCAGGAGAGGACAGATAGTTCAATCTGCGGAAAGGGGCCTAAATGAGTGGCATTCTATTGCACTCGAACATACTACTTTATTCATTTTACAAACATTACAATAGTAAAGAAAGCATTAAAAACAGAGCAAGCCAAACATTAATTTTAAAACTTAAATTCCCAGCTAAATGTGACATTCAATTTCATGCCTCAAGGGTAAAACAACAAAAACAACTTTAATTTAAAACCAGCTGAAGGCCAATCATTTAAGATTCAAAAACACGAATTTGACTTTTACAAGACAGGAGGCCTTATCCTAAAATTGCCTTAAATCAGGCTGAAGTCCCAAACAATCTCACGCCTTAAGGGTAATAAAACTCTAATTAAAAATCGGCTAGAACCCATACATAAACAAACAACAAGGACAAATAAGGAAAGGCAGCACATCAAACGTCGCTCAGAAGTTTCCAAGGGTCGGCCTGGAATCCAAACACTAACGCTCGCTTAGGTGAGACAGACAGTCGGCCCAATAACTCTCAATCCGACGGCAATCCAACCGACAGACAGGTAATGGACCAAGCGTCAGGATAACTTCTGCTCCACCCGACCAGCACACAACGGGGAGTTCAATGAAACAACTCAGAACAAATTACACATCAAGCTGTCTACACGCTGTGCTGGACAGCCATAACACGACGAGGAAAATACACTGCCTGAATCTACGTCATCACCCAGGGGAGGTAACCGGTACGTTAACGGCCATAAGGCAGAGGATCCCACTGGTGCACTTCAGTTCAAAAATAATCAAATTAAGTTAAACTCCACAGGAGGGCGGCTAGAATTTGGCCAACTTGAAAACATACGTTGTTTGTTCGACCAAATTTCGGGCTTGCAGCCGGTCGTCGTTCAATACTTCGCACGATATTTCAACTGGACACCTGACACTCATCTTCAGAAGAGCTGTCAGAGACAGGCGAAAACGTCCTCGCCAGTCTGCGACGGCTCACCCCTGGATGACTGGCAGGTGCCCAGTTGAAATATCGTGCGAAGTATTAAACGACGACCGGCTGCAAGCCCGAAATTTGTTTGAACAGTCAATTCGCTGGGAAAATTTTAAAATTCACAACACATGTTGTTGTTTGCGGGAATGTCCCAACAGTCCACAACGAAATTCAAACGACACAGTGCGAACATTTGGGGCAGGCTGGTAGATTTAATAAAGACTCAATTTTCATGTCCGGGATTGGTGAGCCACGGACCTCGTAGCAATGGGAACATCCTCTCACACTCCCACCGCACCTGGAAGCCGCCAGCGGCTCCGGCCACACAGAAGACACAGAGACCACACTGCCTCGCTGCTCCACGCCAACTGTCCAACTACTAGCACACGGCACAGCCGAAAATATAAGGGCGAGGCCAAAGATAGTACAAGCGTGCGAATATCGATACGCGCTGCTGCTGCGACTCGCGGAGAGAGAAGATAACAGCATAATCGTGATAACCGCAGGAGACTAATCATTGAATAGCAACCATGGTATAATGCAAAGCATAACATGAGCCAGCCACGGCTAAATCAGTATAGATTTTTTACTGTCTTTGGGAATACTCTTCTTCTTCCAACATTCGTTGAAGAGATGTAGCAGTCGTTAGTGTCCATATTTTAGTAAGTCGTGTACGTTTTTAATTTGCTTTATATAATAGATTATGTATGGAATATTGTTTCCACTGAAACAAAACAAAAATGTAACTATGGTCGTTTCTAGATACTTACAGTAAGAGTATATGTACCGAAAAAAAGATTACATATCATTATTTGCCTTGACTACAATATGTAGTATTTATAATTGGACATTAATATTTTATATATATTAATCTGACATTGTCGTTCTACAGTGAAGTATTAATTTTCGCATCTTGAGATCACTTGTATGCTTTCCTGTGTGCAACATGTCTGTGTTTTTTAGAACTAACCTCTTTGTCAGTAATTTCCGTATCCTATAGTAGCCAGTTTGGATGCTGTGAGTTCACGTGTCACTTACAGTTCATAGTTTGTAAGTGACGTTAATGTCTGAAAATCGAAATATGGTGGTTCTAGTGATTACTTTGGTGACAAATGTGCAATTAAAATTTCGTTGGCATGATAAATTTGGTGACAAATGTGTTATTACGATTTGGATACTTCATATAGGTAGAATTAATTCTTGTCGTTTCCCCACTTCCAGTTGTTTCACTTATGGCTCCCTAGCCAACAACATGTAATTTGCTTTTTAGACCGAACTGTGAATCCCAGCATTGAATGTTGAATTATGAAATTAAACGCGTAATAATATGAGGATGGGCAGAATCCAGAAACACGCCGCGATTTAAGTAAATCACCTTCAACTGCGTTAGCTGGGTTTGCTAACATTGCCGTTTTAAGTAAAAGTAACGGAGTTCAAGATCATCCGTCGTAGAAAGAAGAGAGATATAGCCGGAAACGTGCAGTCCCTACGGAGAATCCAATAATTATAGCTCTGTCTCCTAATTGCAGAGTGGAATCTACTTGAAATGGGCGGGCCCAAGATACAACATTCCGTCATGTCTGATGGGGTATTTGGAACATCAGCACATCATCCTGCGAAATTTAGAGTAACAACCTTACACTGCTGTGAACAGGAATTGCATGCTGACGTCCTGAATGGCTCTCTGAAAAAAGAGAGGATATATGATATTATTATTTACTTTCCTTCGCAGCATCATTGCCAGAATATTCTAGCTCTCTCCGTACTTAGTGAGAATGTTTCCTAACCACATCCTTTGAAATCAATTAAAAGTTTTCTAAAGCAGCTTTCATAGAGTAATCGCTAAAATGCTGTCTTACTATCAAGTAAGTTAGTGTCCAATATTGTCGTCAGACTTTTTATATTAAGTTCCTGCAATTCTTTCGTAAAATCTTTCTCTGCTGCTACAGCGAAACGCAAGGACAACGGTACAGACACCTCGGCCGTGACTCTTCATTTCACTCCTTATCTCCCTCTGTGCAAGAAAGCCCTGCTCTGAAGCTGATACTTTCTTTTTTCTTTCGTTCACAACGGTACGTGCCTGCAATAAGAAAACTCCTCAGGTGTTCTGAGTCTGCCTTATCCTAATTTCCTCTTACGAATGGTACATATTTCCCTTCTTTGTTGTTGGCCCTCATTTCCACCGCTTCAGGTATACACATAATACATTTTATATACCGTGTTTTGCGACTGTAATAAAATGTTATTTAGAACGTCCGCACTTTGAAATAAAGCGAAACTTGTATGGTCTGAATAAGACTTTTATTACAGTCGCAAAAGAATGTACATAGCCTATATCACTTCTATAATCTGCAAACTATGCGTGTATCCTTATGATGAGTTTACGTTTGCTGTAACACTTTTATAAGACTTACTGGGTGTCTTATATATGACTGCTAGGGACTGCACAAGCCACCGTACGGTATATGGAGAAGAGTACATACTGTGCCAGTATCAAACACGACCCTTTTTTTTCTATTCCATTCGCGGTCAGAACAAGTGATGACATATTTCATGACCTTCCAGTATTAGTCCGAATTTATCTGACACTGGTGTCGTGGTCATTACGAGAGGTGTATGTGGAAGGATGTAATATGCCTCTTTCATAAAAATATTCTGGCTTGTATATCGTGAGGAAGACCATTGCATTTGAGTAACACTTTTTATTTGTGGTTCAATACTTCAATACAAATTCATATGAAGTACGAATAGTAATCAAAGGTCGGTTCTAGAGTTAAATGGACTCTTGTCTGAAAATAACGAGATTTAAAGGGACGTGATTTAAACAGACAGTACCTTGCCTGGGGACACGCTACCTGTTCGTTGTATCAACGCTACTGATAGGGACTTTTGATGTCAGGTTACACATTTCGGCGACTTATATATAAGGTCAGCCCCCACTCGCCCCCCCCCCCTCCTCCCTCCAGCAACTGATCGAGGTCACCCAGGGCAACCCCTGTTCTACCCACGCACCCTAGGCATTTGTGCGAGTTATATTGAAGGTCACGACATAACTCGATACTGGTCACGTGGTGCTACCTACACACCTTAGGGAAATGGTATAAGTCATGACATAAGTCGATGCCGGTCATGTGACATAAACCTGGGACGAAACTCCTGGGAAAATGGGAGCGCAATGAAATGGCGGAACACTCCTTCCCCCTCCCCCCATGGATGAAAAACATAAGGCGCTCCTTTTCCGTTTTATCATCTTACGTAACTAGTCCTCTTGTGTAGGCCTCTTCACTCAATTGCTGTTAATCGCAAAACAAGTTAGTATTAACAATAATTCTATCGTTCCGTCGTTTGTGAATGACCTCTACGTAATTTAAAGGCAGTGTTCTCACTGACTGGCTCATCGTCGCCAAACCCAAACCCTAAGGATAGAAACTTAAAATGTGGACATGGTAAGCTTCGTATACCGTAGGCATCGTTTAACAAGGGATTGTCCGAAACTACAATCCTAAGGGGGTTAAATACGGAATGAAGGTATTTTTAAAGAAAAATCGCTGTTAGGGGAATTTTGAAGCTCGATTTACGGAAACTGGTATTTGATTTCTAGGTCAGAAATAAAGAAATAAGTGTTTTAGCATTTTTGGAAATTCAGACACGAAGGGGGTAGAATAGTGGCTGAAAGCTATTTTGAAAATAAATAATTACTAAGGAACTATTAAAAGATTTTTAAGGCTACATTGATGATAATTGGTATTTGAATTCTCGGATTGAAATTAAAAAAAGTACGTATTCCAGTGTTTCTGGAAATTCAACCACTAAGGGAGTCCAATGGGAGACGAAAATTTTTAACACAATACCTCGATACATAAAAAAAAATTAAGTCTAATTTATGAAAATAGGTATTTCATTTCTTGGTTATATATAACAAAAATATTTGCTAGGGAATGAAATTTGCAATGGAAATTCATCCACAAGAACCCGAAAGACATTATTACCGAGAAGTTTTGATTCCTGCGACCCGAATAGCTTTTTGTTCAGAAGTACATTCCGAAAAGACCATGCCTATGTGGCGTGAAAAGCTTAGCAATTAAATAAAGACAAAAACCCTCTTCAGGCCATACAGTCTACGGGAGAGAAGCAGCGGAAGGCATAGTAGTATAAATTATATACAAAATTAAATTATGGTTTAATAACAACGTTTTTTGCAATGGAATTAGTTAGCAGTATTTTTCATTAACGAATTTTTGTTTTGTTGGTTTCTTTACAAAGCCGTTTGCTTCAAATGATGATATACACTACTGGCCATTAAAATTGCTACACCACGAAGATGACGTGCTACATACGCGAAATTTAACCGAAAGGAAGAAGATGATGTGATATACAAGTGATAAGCTTTTCAGAGCATTCACACAAGGTTGGCGCCGGTGGCGATACCTACAACTTTCTGACATGAGGAAAGTTACCAACCAATTTCTCAGACACAAACAGCAGTTGACCACCGTCGCCTGGTGAAACGTTGTTGTGATGTCTCGTATAAGGAGGAGAAACGCGTGCCATCACGTTTCCGACTTTGATAAACGTCGGATTGTAGCCTATCGCGATTGCGGTTAATCGTATCGCGACAATGCTGCTCGCGTTGGTCGAGTTCCAATGACTGTTAGCAGAATATGGAATCGGTGGGTTCAGGAGGGTAAAACGGAAGGCCGTACTGGGTCCCAACGGCCTCGTATCACTAGCAGTCGATATGACAGGCATCTTATCCGCATGACTGTAACGGACCGTGCAGCCAAGTCTCAATCCCTGAATCAACAGATGAGGACGTTTGCAAGACAACAACCATCTGCACGAACAGTTCGACGACGTTTGCAGCAGCATGCACTATCAGCTCGGAGACGATGGCTGCGGTTGCCCTTGTCGCTGAATCACAGACAGGTGCGCCTGCGATGGTGTACTCAACGACGAGCCTGGGTGCACGAATGGCATAAGGTCACTTTTTTCTAATGAATCTAGGTTCTGTTTACAGCATCATAATGGTCGCATCCGTGTTTGGTGACATCACGATGAACGCACATTGGAAGCGTGTATTCGTCATCGCCATACTAGCGTATCACCCAGGGTGATGGTATGGGGTGCCATTGGCTACACGTCTCGCTCACCTCTTGTTGGCATTGACGGCACTTTGAACAATGTACGTTACATTTCGGATGTGGCTCTACCCTTCATTCGTTCCCTGCGAAACCCTACATTTCAGCAGGATAATGCACGACCACATGTTGCAGGTCCTGTACGTGCCTTTCTGGATACGGAAAATGTTCCATTGTTAACCCTGGCCAGCACATTCGCCAGATCTCTCACCAATTGAAAACGTCTGGTCAATGGTGGCCTAGCAACTGGCTCGTCACAATACGCCAGTCACTACTCTTGATGAAGTGTGGTATCGTGTTGAAACTGCATGGGCAGCGGTACCTGTACACGCCATCCAAGCTCTGTTTGACTCAATGCCCAGGCGTATCAAGGCCGTTATTACGGCCAGAGGTGGTTGTTCTGGGTACTGATGTCTCAGGATCTATACACCCAAACTGGGTGAAAATATAATCACATGTCAGTTTTAGTACAATTTATTTGTCCAACGAATACCCGTTTGTCATCTGCATATCTTCTTTTGTGTAGCAATTTTAATAGCCAGTAGTGTGTATATCGTGGTCTTCTAAATTTTCTGTTATAGCGACATCACAAAAACGTTTTTTCGGAAATGTATGCTTCTTTATAAATTTCAACGCCCCTCAAAACTTCGTGTCACCAACAGTTTTTGCTCAAATCGCATATATTTACAATAATGGTATATGTCAAAACAACGTGTGAATCTCAGAAGTGGCTCATTGCTCTCTTCTGTTCAACACTTGGCGACGCTAGCGGCACACAGAGAACTGTCGCACTGCAAATGGCGCTGCCTGTTTTACTGTGCTGTGTATTGAAAGGAAGTTCTTGTTTGTGTTTGTGGAAGGAAGAATGTGTTAGTGTTAGTGCACAATGTCTACCTGAGACTGTGTAAACTCTCCTAAGGCCTTTTGTTATGGTGAAAAAAGACCGAAGAAACATTACTGCTTTCATTAGAGAGGTCTACCGTGCCTTCTTCGAAGTGAAACTAGGCGACATGAATAAAGCATAGGCTTCACAGATCTTGTGTCTAGTATATGTAGAAGGTTTATGACGGTGGGTAACAGGAAAGAAGTAATTACGATTGGGCATCCATGTGGTCTCGCGGGAGCAGCAGAATCACACTGACGACTGCTACTTCAAAACTTGTAAGGTTACTGGTTTCAACAAGAAAAACAAGGAGAGTACTGAGAATCTGAACAGCTTTCGCTCAACAATTCGTCCTGTTCCACATGCCCCGGAGATATACAGCCTACAGTGATGACACAGATACTGTGCATGAGACAAATGATACTGACTTTGAAGTAGAGTCAGATGAGGGCCCTCTTCTGTTCACTCAGCCAGAGCTAAATGATTTAGTCAGTGATTGACAAAGGCGAAAGCAGTGCTTCTAGGATCAAGACTACATGAAAGTCATTTACTAGCAGCTTGTACGTCCATTATAGGAAAAAAAGAAGTTAATATTCACACAATAGGTTCCTCAAGACGACTTGTTAGTGACTGCCGTGTTGTGCAAGGTTTGATGGACCAGTTGAACATTCAGTAAATGGCAAGTGACCGGAAACTGTGTAGTAACCCATCTGTAAAATGCCTAAAGGATGACACAATGCACAGTGGTAACCTATATGCCTCAGTACCTGTTGGCATCACTGTGCACCTGAAGGAAACATATGGCAACATGTAAGTGCTTCTCACTACCATTCATTATGATGACCTCAACTGGATGGCTTGTGATGCTTTGAAGATATTGAGTATGCTTGTAGGACAAAAATCAGGATATACCAAGTTCCCCTCTTTCATCTGTGAATGAAACAGTCGGTCTCATTACAAACGTTGGGAGCATAAACAGTGGCCCCAAAGGTTGGAGTCCGTTCAGGGGACAAAAATATCCAGTTTGACTATCTAGTGAAAAACTCATAGAATACTGTTCCTACCTCTGCACATGAAACTGGTCATAATGAAGCAGTTTCTCAAGACATTACCTGAGTGTGGCAACTATGTTCCATGTTCTCCATCCCATCAGATCCTACGTGTAAAGAGGGCGTGTTCACTGATCCTGAGATTGGAAAAGCAATGCTATTTGAAGATTCCATTCATTCAATGAACGCAATCAACAGCTTTTCAATGTGTGGTCGAAACTTCATGGGAAATAGAGTATATCGACAAAGTTGAGAACGTGCTGACAAAAATCAAAGTGCTGAGAAGCCCAATGAGTGTGAAGTGATTTTTTTTTAAATCACTACTTGACATTTTTCTCAAAATCTGTGTGCTATAAGTGAGGAACAGGGTGAAAGATCCTATCATGAAGGACATGGAACGACAATACCAGAGAACTTGATATGCTCGGATGATGGGCGATTAATGATGGATACTTTACAGTGAGCACGCAGAAACCACTACAAGAGGAAAAAGCTTGGCCCACGTCATTACAACTAAGAAAGCATTGATTGAATGAGGTGAATGCATGTATTGTACCACATTCTCTGTATGTATCTGTTTAGTGCGTGCCTTTTCAATATGTTGTTTTAAACTTGTGCTCTACTTCAGCACGATTCGTGTGCCATATACAATACTGCAGCATATCACCATTTGCTAAGTAAGCGATTGTTGCCAACACTGTGGGCGACAAAACATTTTGAGTATCTTATTCGCATTAAGGAGTCAGGAACACAGAAATAACACCTAGTTTTGCGAAAAAAGGTTTTCGACTATTGCATTGTGTAATTTACAAAACTATTTTTAAGACAGCTATACACAGGTTTATTTACTAAGATAATATTTTCTTTTCTGAAGACTTATACACACTACTATCAGGCAAACTAAAAATTTAATTACACCTCCTCCCACAGAGTTTATTTCATCTTTCTACATACAATATTTAAATTAAATTATTGATCGCTCTTTGTACATTTTTCTGTGTGTAAGTATATGAGAAAAGAGGACTTGCCGCGACAGAAGGGGAAACACCATATGTACATAAAAATACCATATTTACACTCAAACATAGAGTGTACAATATTTCAATACAAACACACATAATCATTCATGCATACTCATATTCGCATCTATGACCAGTGGTTCATACATGTATGCCGTTCACGCGCGCGCTATTTATAAATAAATAAATACACAGTCACACAATCACTCTATAGATATTGTGGGTGCCGATCCCGTCCCCAAAGGTGAATCGTTTTTCAGCTTGACGCGACATCCCAACTTTCAGTTGCAGTCCAGTATGTACCTCACGGCCTCACGATCGAAAGACCACCTGGCACACCATATGCAGAACGACGCCAACGCCCTAGATTAGGCAACTATTGTAATCCTCGCTCGTAACGGTCTTTGAGGCTGCATAATGCACATCCTTAGCTAACCTCTCGGTTGCATCTGCAGCTATGTGGTATCATACAATTTCGACAGGAGACCCACAAAATCTACAATCTGCGAACCATTACACGCGTCTTTCATCAGGCCAGTAATCTTATTTTTTGGTATTATTTTGTAAGGATTAACGGCCACATATCCAGGCGAGTTGGATTCCTCGTGATTATACCTAACCACTTCATACGGGTCGCAGCACTTCACCCGGTAGATGAAACTAACTGTACCCATATAAAGTAACTTGGAATTGGTAAAGTTTTCCTTTGAAAACTCTTAGTGAAATCGGTACATGTCGTGTTTGTAGATGCTGAGAACACACGTAACGATACAGACAGGCTTCGCGAAATACAATGAACCTTTAACCACTGGCACAACAACTAGTCCTTTATTGTAGGCGTGACCTGCTAAAAATTTGGAGTGCCGAAACCATCTCTAATGCCAAGACGACCGCCCACTCAAAAAAGTAATTAATTTCCCCGGATTCTGTAGCATTATTCATTGTTTTTCCGAAAACTTAATTTTTCGTTAACTTGTATAAACGTTTTTCAAAGTTACGTGTCGTGAGAGCTCGGTGTATTCCTTCAGTCAGAAACGCTGCTTGAAGGAGATCCTGCAAGTGCATGTCACAAATTCCATCCCCTAACTGAGACACTGCTGGAGGTTTCTGTACTGAATAATATATCATTGCTGATTCTCTAACACAGGCAACAGCGTTGAGACGGAACCATTTTGCAGGAATACGCGGTCTGGAGAAACTAACAAGTCGCAGGGTGCATCATTGAAATGAGGTGGATATGTCTGTTCTGCTTTCAGAACATATCCCTCACGAGAATCAGTAACTGCGTCATGGATCTTTTTCTCAGTCTGGCAATTTCTCCTTAGGACATCTACTGGGACCATCCAGATGGCATACTTACATGTATGGCTTGCCCTTAAAGGTACAAATAAACGATGTAACTTAATTCACTGGATGGTCTGCGCTTCTCGATGCTCATTGGTGGCTCGATTCCCTTGTCATATTGTGCAGCGGTCATACTTGGTAGTCCTTCCCGGAACCCGCATTCCAAGAAAAGTAGTACTTCAGCCAACAATTTGATGCTGACAAATGTTTTCTTAACACTGCGTCCCTATCACAGAATAATAGAAGGAAGGATCCAGAGATTATTTACCCAGACATATACTCCGGAATTTCTTGAAAATGTATGCGAGCAGGTCTATATCTGTTTTCATGTAAAAGTTAACACAATCCACTAAATTAGAGATGCCAAACGCCTACGAAACATTAACTGCGTCCTCATAATCTGCATCCATTATTGTAGTGCCTGTGAGGTTGAAGTAAATAAGGTTACGTCCGATAATTTGGTTTCAAGGAGTCTCCCCATTGAAACCATATACTCTTCTTCATCACAAGCTGAAGTTATGCGTCATTCGATATGCTGCTCTGATGGTGTGCATGTCCTCCTGACATATTGTCTAAGCATGTTTCTGAAGAGATGCATGCATGGGATGTAGTGAATACAGGATCCGATGTGATACTTCTGGAGTGATTATTATTGATAATGCAATGTATTCAGCGGTGCCATTCGATAACACTGATGTTATCGCTCTTTAAACCGAAATCACCCAAATGCTCAACGAGAATATGGGCATCATATCCACTCAAATTGTGAAAGAAGACCGGCATCTGCAATGAGATTTGCTACTTCCAGTTGGATGCGTTGTAACCTGCACTACGGAATCTCACTTATAAGTGGCAGTGATCTGTACATGAAGTTTCTATCCAACGGCAGCGAAAATACATGACAATCGACTGTCTGCTCGAATAAGGCTTCATTCTCCGGGCAGTGAACTGGACTTTGTTGCAACAAATCCCATGAATTTGCAAGTCAAATTATTTGAGCTCAGTGAGCAACCCTCTTACAAGCTTATCCCAGATGTAAGATTTGAATTTCTTAAAAGTGAAATCATATGAGCATACAGCTTAATACAGTGCCATATAGGGTACACGCCGTTTTGTGAAGGTGGTACGGAAGGCACTGGGATCAACGTCACAGCACGCTACAGGACCTAGAAAGCACTCGAAGTCAGCATTTGCGACGAAGTGTCGTTGCTCCTTGTGGTGGGATCTTTAAACTTGAAGACCTTCTGACCCTGTGTAGTCATTTCCACATCGGTTCCTGGCAGTCGAGTAGGTTCCTTTCTAGAACCTCATTCTTGGTATGAGCAATCTGTTGCAAAAATAGTTTTTAAGTTCCATTTTACTGAGTTGGGAGGAAAGTAGATGGGAAATATTTTTCGATCCACCCTTATTGTGGCTTCTCGCTCTCAGCAGATAGCAATATATCTACGTGTTTGTGACGCAGACTTGCTAATTTTGAGAACTAGGGGGGTCGAACTTCATAATGTGTAACTTCTTTGTTCCGCAAAATTCGCAAATGGTTATGTTCGTTGTCTGACTCGCTATCATGAGCATCCAGGCTCCGTGCGTGAAATAAATAACCAGGATTTAGCCTCTCAAATTTTCTTAACTCTTGGAATTTCACAGGGCATAAGATGCGCTGGGAATTCTACTCTTACGGACTTTAGAAGTATTGTAAGTTCTTGGAAGCACTGCAATTGTAGAGTAATTTCTGTTGCTAGCCGGATGTGACCATAAAACAATTTCCATCCTCTCTAAATTCGAACATTAACGCATGTAATTTAAGAGCAAGTATTTTTCGGAAAAGGGATGAAGCTGTGTAAGTAGGCTGTTTAGTTCTTATATTGGTAACGCCACGTAGCGCTCTTTATGAAAATCACTGGCTGTGTTGTGTGCAGTCTGTGGCTAGTTTGCATTGTTGTCTGCCATTGTAGTGTTCGGCAGCTAGATGTTAACAGCGCGTAGCGTTGCGCAGTTGGAGGTGAGCCGCTAGCAGTGGTGGATGTGGGGAAGTGAGATGGCGGATTTTTGAGAGCCGATGATCTGCACGTGTGTCCATCAGAGACCGTACATTTGTAAGACTGGATGTCATGAACTGCTATATATATTACGACTTTTGAACACAACTATGGTGAACATATTGTTTCTTCTCCATCAAAATCTTTCATTTGTTAACTATGCCTATCAGTAGTTAGTGCCTTCAGTAGTTTGAATCTTTTATTTAGCTAGCAGTATTTGGGCTCGCTGTATTGCAGTAGTTTGAGTAACGAAGATTTTTGTGAGGTAAGTGATTTGTGAAACGTATAGGTTAATTTAGTCAGGGTCATTCTCTTGTAGGAATTATTGAAAGTCAGATTGCGTTGCGCTATAAAATACTGTATGTCAGTTTAAGCACACTCATTAATAATTTTTCTAAGCGGACGTTTCATATGTTGACCCTTAGCCAAGGATACCTCACTGGAATCTTCTGACTTTTCTTGTAGTTTGTGTAATTAGTGTAGCTTTTGTTTACTGCTAGCACGAAATTGTAGAGAGAATCTCCTTTGTAGTTGCAGTGTTTCATTGTTGTACAGTAAACAGTTGTGGCATGCATGTAGATTTGCACCAAGTATTTCGCAGCTGCGCTTGCGATTAACTAGATATCAATTTCAGTGCTATGTTAATATGTTCTCTTATTTTTGCTCTTCAAATTGTGCTTTTCTGTGTTATCGTGTGAAATATTGTGACAATAATGGCGTGTGGAAAACGTAACACTAGGCTCCAAAGTAAACTGAGAAATAATAGTGACGATGAGCGTAGCTTATCAGCACCACTGTGTAATGAATTAACACACATTCAAAGTAGTAATTTGGTAATAGTGCATAGGGAAATGGAGCGGGAGGCAAATAATGGAGTAGACAGTGAAACAAGTGATGAACAGGGAAGTATTATCAATCGATCGGTCGGCAATAGCTCGCCTCAGGAATTCGAAATGACAGAACACAATATTGCAAATACTGTAGACTCAGGTTTTGGGTCCTCTCCGTTTTCTCAAATGAGTCAAGACACATTTTCTGCTTGTCAAAATGTGAATGTGGTCGGTGAAAATGCACTGCCAAAAAGCATAGAGAAACACATTCCTGACACTAATACATTATTATTGCAATTAGTGCAACAAATGGAACAAAATCAGAGACAAACACAACAAAAGCTTCAAAAGTTAGACACAATGGAACAAAATCTTCGTAAGTTAGACACCACGCTTCAACAAACACGTGAAGATTTAACTACTGAGTTACATAACACTGAATCGAAATGTCAAAACGTCTGTAATAACGTAAAAACACAAATTTGTGAGCATTTTCAACCAATTTTTTCGCGGCATGAAAATAAGTAACAGAATCACCAAGCAGCCATAAAAGAACTGCAGACTATTGTTCATGAAAATAATGAGACTTTGCAAGCTAAAATTTACTCAGTTGCATCTACCGATTCGGTTAAGCAACTTGTAAAAACTCAGGAAAACTTAAAGTACACAGTAGATACACTGAAAATTGGTTCAGAAAGACACATGGAAGAAATTAGTTCATTATCAGATAAAGTAGTTGAACTTTCGGTTCAGCTAAATAATTTATCTACGAAGATAGATGATAATCTGAATGACATAAAACCGGTAGTCTTTAATGACGCAGAAGAGTGCGAACAAATTAGGAAATTCAAACCGGTAGTGTTTAATGACGCAGAAGAGTGCGAACAAATTAGGAAATTCAAACAACATCAGAATCAAATTAATACGCCACACCAAGAGAAATCCGGGAAGTACAAAATCAGTTGACACAGGTAATACAATAATTACATACAGGTATTTTAGAGGACACTCGCGCTCCAATACGGGAAGAGGGACTTAGAAATACGGAACAGCCAGAAAATAATGACCCGGGTACTTCGGAAATTATGAAAGAAATTGGCAAGGTACACCGAATTTTGAGATGGAACCTCCGAAACGAAGTAACAATGACCATTATGCGACTAGCCGACATGATGATTCTGATTATAAGCTGTTTATTACCATACGTAAATTCTAAACATTTAAGAATTCCGGCAACGACATTCATCCACAAGCGTGGCTTCATCAATTCAATCATTGTTTTCTTCCCAACTGGTCATAAGAGCACAGATTAGAATTTATGTGAGGCTATTTAGAGAATGAACCAGCTGTAAGAATGCGATTGCCACAGTGAAGGAGAATTTTATCATGCCTTCCTATCAGTATATTGGTCTCAAGCTACACAAGACCGAGTATAACATAGCATCATAATGATGAAACATTTCGAACAATCTTAATTTTCCAGTCTTCTGAAATACTTTGATAACATGTTGCACAAGAATCAGCACCTGTCAAACCCATTCAGCCCATCAGAACTCATCTGCATTTGCTTAATCAAATTACCTGAACATTTTCGACATATTATTTTGGCAGGATTTTGCAAAGACGACATTGAAGCTTTTCAGGGAATCTTACAAGAACTGGAAATTGACACTGACAATCGAGGAACGAGAAAACAGAAACACAATAATTGCAGGTCACGTCTGTCACAATTCCGCGATGAAAGAAATAATAACTGGACACGACAAGGCTATTCTCACAACACAAATCGTGACCAAAACAGACACCACCCTTATGACAACCGTTGGCAGAATAATAGTTACAGAGAAATGTCGCACTTCCGTAGAAATGAATATGGCAGAGATAACCATAGAAACAGACAATATGGGAACCAAAACAATTATTATCAAGGGAGACAGAATAACGTCAGACGCAATGGACCAGCGCGCAGCTACTATTCAGGAGAAATTCTCCACCACGTGACCGACAAGAAAGAAACTATGGAAGCTACTGACATGACGACAGACGATATGATCGTAACGACAGACCTGAATTGCATCAGAACTGGCGGGATTCAAACAGGGCAGGGCCCTCTGGGCAAGGTGAATTTGTAGAAGTTAGGTGTCCAAATCCCAATAACGACGCGCGCCAACAAAGAGACAGACAATGACTAGCACCGCAGCCAGCCACGTGCGCCGGCTGGCTTAGAGAAAAGTATCATACACACCAACCTTGAGGAATATTTTGGCATTCCTTACCGACGTATACAACATGATAATTGCTTTGAAGTTGAAAGTCTGCGCATTAGAAAGGGTAAAAGATTGCACCACATTTCACTTGTAAAACCGTTTATTGAAAGATAATCTGCAATGTTTGAAGTTAAATATCCAGTCAAGAACCAAGGTAACTTATTTAAACAGAAATTACGAATGCAGTGTTGTTATTTGTTCACTCTAGCTTGTTAGTTGCACAATCACGTAACGACTATAAGGCTCACATACATCGAACATATACCAGCACTGTTAATGAGATTTTCAATCAACATTTTGATTAACTTGAAAAGACGGTCTTTATCTGAAGTACTTTCTTTGAGATTAAAGATGACTTAGTATTTGGTTTCTTTGACAGCTACACGATTATATCATGACGCTACTAATGTATGGCACAATTTACATTGTTGCTTTTGCGGTGTATCTGTTTTATATCTGCACAGTTTTTTTGTATTATTCTGGAAAGTAAAACATGTTTCAGTAGTAACTTGTGGTATAGCTACAGTGTGACAGCCTTTTTCGTAGCGCAACAATACGTTACAGTATAGTACTTTCTTCATCACGGCAATGAGCATAATAACTACAATATCTATACTCAAAGCATTTCACTTTTGTTTTTGATGAGGTGAGTACATTGACTTCAGCAGAACTTTGCTTACACAGGACGATAACTACGACATTTCCACAGAATTATCTTACAGCAAGACGCACATTTAGCGCTACAGGACACGGATTTGAGTGATTAATTTTGAACTTAAACCATTTATTTTTCAAGATTTTTGAATTACAAAGAAAGTTTTTCGTGATACATTTCATTTCATTTCATTGCTGTAATCTGTCGCTCCTGAGGGTATAATTACATTAATCCTCAGGGGGTACACGCCAACATTGTGTACTATGTGCCTGGCAAGCACAAGGAGCCCTAGCTAATATGGTATTTGCTTATACAACTTTACACATCGTTACCATATTTCTCTAACACAGAATTACACAGCTATCTGATTATTTAACAGAGAAGCTAACATTTTTTTTACTATGTCAGTTACATATGTTTACGCAATTACACATTTGAATAACTTCACACTTATGAAATTGTATTTTGTCTGTACTTTGTGAACTGTTCATATTTTTTTCAGAACCGTTGTGATACTATAAGAGCTTTGAATGTTGTATCTGGTATGGGATCATGATTTTTAAAGTATGTTTGAGGTAGGTAACATTATTGAAATGAGCAGAGAACTTTTTTTAGGTTTTGAAATTATTGCAGGAAGCTACAACGCTTTTGAGATTTGACTGAGGCGTTATGATGTTATTAATACGATGACGATGTGTATTATGCTGCTGAGGTATGTTTATGATCAATAAGCTAATGCTATATGAGGAATTTGATTATGCCACATATTTATTATGATGAAGTATTGAAGAAGTGTCGACGAATATTTATATGTGTAATAAGGTAAGGAATAATGAGTAGTGGTTAAGGACTCTGACTTGTGAAAAGGGATGTTGGAAACCAAGAATCGTACTTGAAGAGTTATGAAATGTGTGTAAATGCTTGAATGTATCACAGTGCCTGTGAAAATTTTTTGGACACTGTTACATTTCTAGGATTTTGTTTCTACACATTTGTAACACAAATTTTTCGACCTGTGAAATATTTTTAAGAGACTGTCACTGAAACACAAACTGCTGTCGTAAATATTTCGGTAAGAAAGCTAAGTAACCTTTACGTAATGCGTTGTGGACGCCCAGCTGTGCCAATAACCTGAAAAAAAGAAAGCCAATAGGTGGAGAAAAAACAGGAGGCTATTAAACTCGCTAATGACATTCCTTTGTAGAAAGCATCGCAAATACGACACGCTCAGACTTGAAAATATATGGTTACACTGTGGAGCTCATAATTTATAAAATTTACTAAAATGCCTAATGAGAAACATTTTACATCTATTGTCTTTGTAGGTGAGAGATTGCTGATTTTGTTTAATATCTAGTTCCTAGCTGCACTGCAGCATTGGTTAAAATAAAATTTAATAGATGTACTTATATAGTTATTTTATGCCTACAGAGCCACTAAATAGTAAGTTCTTTATGTGCTTTCAAGAAAATAGACATTTCCCTTCACAGGAATTGTATAAATAATTTTTTTACGATTTGGTAACATGTTTGCTAGAGTAAGTTCTCGTGACGCATCACTCTAGTGTTAAGATGTGACATAGGTATTAGCCATGGCCATTTCTACTGTAATATTTTTTTCTGCTTGAGCTTTGTCATATTTAGATATAAGTTATAGCACTTGCTGTTGTTGTTTCCCAGGCATAGTTCTACTGAATTTTACCTTGTGTTAAGTTACTTTTACTACTGATTTATTTTTCTTGTTTGCTGCACATTGCCTTATATTAGTTGTAATATTGCAATTGCATTGGTAATTCATATATACTGCTGATTGCTTTGTTATTTCCATTTTTGTAATTGCTGTTTGTGTTAATTTGTTATCTGCTGCTGCATTACCTCGTCCCATGGTATATATATATATATCTGAGAACAATAGATTTAAGTTAGCATAAGATGGGGTAGGCAATATAAGAGAACGAGTTTTGATGCATTGGAAGAAATGCATTGAGAAGCAATAAGAAAATGGTTTGGCCAAAAACTTATTTTGAAAGAGTATATTAACATAAAAGTAGGGTTCAAGGACAACAGGTTTAGGTAGGACTTTCTTGGAAATAAATGATGAGGAAAGATAATGGAAAATAAATATCGAGGTAAGAAATATGTGAACATATAAATACAGAAAGCATGCTTTGATATGATTTTTTTGGTGGAAACAAATGTTGAAATAAGATGATAGATCTATGGAATGAAGTTTTGTTTCCTCTCTTTATGTGTTTAGCTGATTAGAGTTATGGTGTAGAATTTTTCTAATACTATTTTATTTACTTTGTAAAGATGTTTAGACATTATTTATCTGTTCTGTCTTGTTGCTCATGTCTGAAGTTGATGTTTCAAAAGTTCATTGTGATCTTTTATGTATGTACTTATGTCATAATTCCTGTAACACTGATGTATATGTTATTTCTATTCTTTTGTAAAGCCCGTATTATTACAAATGTTATCTATACTACTATGTTTCTTAATGATGTATTATGTAACTTTGTTATTGTATTCTCATGTTATAAAATTGTAATTGACACCAGTTCATCAAATTAAGTAACTTGTAAGCATTCATCTCACGGCACACATTTCTGTTGGTCATAGTATATGCACAACATGTAAAAAAAAGAGGACTGTTAGTCTTTGGATGTGTGTTAATAATTCAGCAAGGTACTGGCTAACAGTATTGCTGGTTCTAAGGGCAATTCCAAAAACTTTGTGAGTCCACAAGTGGTGGTTTATGCACTTGCTATATTGTCCGCAAGACTCTTCGATGGTGATTGTGCACCTGCACAGTCGCAACAGATGGCTGCTGGCTGTCTCTACAAGGACTGAAGTGGGTCTGCACCTTTGCTGATCCACCAATACCGTTATTTCTACAAGGACTGCAGTAGGTCTGCACCTCTGGTGGTCCACGAATACCATACTCTCTACCAAAACTACAGTGGGTCTGCTCTGTGATGAGCTACCTACCAATTTTCTTCAAAACTTCGATTGACTCTGCTGTGGGTTTCGTCTGTTGTGGCCCATTACCTGTCTGCATGTCTTGAGTCAGCACTGTCTTTCTGTTGGAAGGGCAACACTACTTCTCCAAGACTGCATGGAAATCCACTACTTCCATGTACATTTTCTATTATTGCTCAGACTTCGAGAAAAATAAAACACTGCAATTTTACTGTGATAAATGATCAGGATTGTCTTTATGGACTGTGAGGAAATTTTAGGTTTTGACCAACATTGTATCAATAAGTGTGTGCATTTGATTTCATTGTTATTGTAATTGTGAAAAAATTTTAACTAATATGTATTTACCAGAGTCCAAAACAATTAGCAAACATTTTTGTGGGGAGCATGGGGGCTATGTAAATAGGCTGTTTAGGTTCTTATATTGGTAACGCCACGTATCGCTCTGTATGAAAATCACTGGCTGTGTTGTGTGCAGTCTGTGGCTACTTTGCATTGTTGTCTGCCATTGTAATGTTGGGCAGCTGGATGTTAACAGTGCATAGTGTTGCGCAGTTGGAGGTGAGCCGCCTGCCGAGGTGGATGTGGGGAAGTGAGATAGCGGATTTTTGCGAGCCGATGATCCGGACGTGTCTGCATCAGAGACAGAACATTTGTAAGACTGGATGTCATGAACTGCTATATATATATTATGACTTTTGAACACTATTAACGTAAACATATTGTTTGTTCTCTATGAAAATCTTTCATTTCCTAACTATGCCCATCAGTAGCTAGTGTCTTCAGTAGTTTGAAACTTTTATTTAGCTAGCAGTATTGGCGCTCACTGTATTACAGTAGTTTGAGTAACGAAGATTTTTGTGAGGTAAGTGATTTGTGAAACGTATAGGTTAATTTAATCAGGGTCATTCTCTTGTAGGGATTATTGAAAGTCAGATTGCGTTGCGCTAAAAACTATTCTGTGTCAGTTTAAGCACAGTCTTTAATAATTTTTCTAAGGGGACGTTTCAACAGGATCAGCAACTGCATCACAAACATGTGATTGTATATCAAGGTGGAGGACATGGCTAAGTGCCTTATCTGTACCTCCTTCCCGTATTTAGGAAAAATGGATGAGTATGAAACTCTTGGCTAAAACTGAGAACTACTCTGGGGTTGAATCGCTCCACGCTGTCACACCAGTTCTCTCCTAAATTTGTGCGATGATTTTTTTCCTCGCCGGCGTCACTGTTCTGTTTTGATGGGGTGCGTGAGCCTGCAGACAAAACTGTATTTCAGTTTGCAGCAGGTCACTGAAAATTTCGGGGATCATCCTTTCCAAAATGCACTGGCAGACCATCTAGGAAAGTTCCAGGATCCCAGTTGGCCGCATTCCTGTTGTCAGTACAGGCTTCTGTTATCGTGAGAACGAGAGCACCAACGACCAAGACCAGTGTGGCTGCAGGACTTCCTTGGTAAATCATAACAAAGCTGGTGGGGGCACTGCTGTTGCTAAGCCCAGAGTGATGCTGAAGCGATGGACTGTGCCGTGAAGGTCCACGACGACTGCAAGATGGTCCAATGTGCAGGTGTGTTGGTAAATATGCTGGTGTTATCATTATGTACCACACCGATGATGACGAATCCAGATGTGGTCGTGCGGAGCGAATACATCTTCGACTAACGGGGCTGGGTGAAGAACGTGTCATCATTTTATCAGACAGTGGAGTAGTTGTTAAGGACGCAAACCTGTGTCCGCACAAGGCCGTCACATTTGCAACAGAAGAAGAAGAAGAAAAAGAAGAAGAGGAGGAGGAGCAGAAATTTATCATCAGATTACAGCTATGGGCATCACATGGATAAAACACAAACAAAATCGTCTTAAATAAGTATCAGTAAGATCACCAATTCAAATTTTGGTGCACCTGATGGACCACCATTACGGCACTTCACCTTCATTGATGTTAGCAAGTCCTGTAGATGGTGCTGCTAGAAAGTCTCAGAGTAGGATGACTTCTCACGCCAAATCGACTCGCATTTACAGCCGATAACCACGTTAATTTTCTTATTTCAAGCAACAGGAATATAGCCCTTTTATATCGACTCAAATGGTTTTAGATAGGATAGCATCAGCTAAGAGCAGTGCACACACAAGTGCTCCCGCTGGTGTTCGTAAATATCGGACTATATTTCAGCGCAGGTGCATGCGCTGGTCCATAACGTGGACCGAGCATCTGCTGTCTGAAGAGAAGAATAACTTCCTAATGACTTGAGACTTTCGGCGTGCCGCGACCGGTATCTGCGGAACGATACTCACTGACCAGACGCCGCTGTCGGCCTACTCAAAGATCACGAAAGGTGTTTTAACAATATGCCTTTGGCAGGTGTTCGCTAGTACAGAAACCATCGACGTAGACGTCAGGCACCGCTCGGAGTCCAATAATTATCTCTGTATGTATCGGTACCACAGCAATAATAATAATAACAAAAGACAATAAGGATAAATTTGTACCCAGGCGGCGAAACAACACGTTGGAGCTGCTCATTGTCAAGCAGCAGAGGGAGCTCGCTATTGTGTAGACTCAGCCGACCACCCTGCTTAGGCTGTCTGGAGAAACAGCGACACGCTTGTATCAAGACGTCACTAGCCTATGGCGTGTTTTTCAAAAATGCGATAAAAAATGGAATAGTTTTACCAACAGCACTCTATGAGGAGTGTTTATAAATGGTTCTGGGTAATTTATAAAAGCACACCAACATTAAGAGTTGTGTAATCGATTTCTATGTTAAATAATTAAAGTTGCAGACCGACAGATAATAGTTTGCATTAGACCCCACCTGTCAAATACAGTTAGGCGATTATTAACATCGGTAGCTGAAACCTCTGAGTAAAGACGCAATATGGCATCACATTCGGTCGCACATTAGGTGTGCTGCAACGTGAACGCCCCAGAGCCAGGGGTAGAGTGGATGAGGATTTTTTTATATGTCTGCGTTACTCAACGCACCAAAACGTGCACTAATGCAGGCAAATCATTTTTAAACACTGTCTAGGGACAGTTACTTCTAAAAAAACTATAGCACATCACGGTAATATGTTAGACATTAAAGATCACACCACTAATGCCAGGAGCTCGCAGGATGGCAGATAAAGACACTGGGCGACCCTGGCGAATCCACAGAAGCAGAACTAACCTTCCTCACTGGGGAGATTAGAGATATGAACAGTATTCTACGTGACAGCATCTCTGGACTCCTCTCTCTCTCTCCAGTGTGGGTCAATTATCCTCCAAAACAGTCAATCGCATGTGTGTCGAAAGCAGTATATTTACCACAACTGATACTGCTGGAGATAACAATCGAAAGAATAGTTAAAAGCAAGATAACTGGTTTAAGCGATTAGACAAACACGGAGCAATGGCGTTATGCACTAATCTAATTCGTATAATTAAAATATATGCTGCCTGTGATGAGCAAACGTCTCGCGACTTCATATGTAGAAGAGTTAATATATGATCCGCATGTATCGCTTTTTGAGAGTGGAATCATATCACTTTAGACTGAATCCAAATAATTCTACCATACCAACTTGCAAATAGCGCTTATTGGGACCGAATACTACAGGAGTCAGAATCCAAATAAAAAGCATTATCGTTCCCTCATGCACACAGAACTAGTGGAGTATTCGTGTTATCACCATGTCTCTATGCAGAATCTCTCCACTGTTAAAGCGTGTATAGTGTCACTCGCTCTCGTAAAGATTGGGACTTTGTGCGGGTACTGATAACCATGCAGTTGAGCACCCCACAAACCAAACACCACCATCATGATCATCATCACTCCCTCTACTATATTTAGAGTTACACTAAGGTCCTACAGCCCCTCTGCACTGCGTATTCTGGATACGCCAACTGTACAATGCCTTTTAATTTCTAACTGTATGTATGATGTCAGGTCTCTCCCTCCCTGTGTGTAAATGATAAACTTCATGTAGTTTTTCCTAGGGGTTGGTGAGTTTTCTGAATCTTTAGCGCAAATCTCTCAGTCAGTTTGCGAACAGATGGTCCTGTGATTCAATTATAGAAAAGTGTCCTGAAATCCCAAGACACTGCGATCTAGTTATTATGTCACTAAACTTCCTATGTATAAATACAGACATTCTCTATGACCATGTCGTATGCGGATTTCACCGTATTCTTCATATTTTTACCTTTTTTTCCATATTGTTCACTTTATTTCCCATTTTTACTTTTTTCCCCATTTTCCAATTTTTCGTTGTTCTAAATACAAATGTACAAGGGTAACCCAGAAAGTAAAGCACTTCATAGTTTCTCTCAGCCGAAAGCAATGCTATGAACGTGAAACGTTAAATATGTATTATTTGAAGTCTCTTGAGTCAGCGCGCCAAGTTTCCGTCAATTCCGACAGATAGCGTTGTTGCAGGACTGTTTCAAAATGGCATCTGTACGTGATGTTCGCTACAAGCAAAGTGCCGTCATTGGATTTCCCACTGCAGAGAAAGAATCTGTGGAGGATATCCACCAACGCTTGTGCAAAGTCTATGGAGCATCTGCTGTCGACAGTAGTCGCAGAGCATTGACGATGAGGTCAACAGAAGGCGGTTCATTGCAGCTCCACGATTTGCAGCGGTCGGAGAGACCATCGACGGCTGTCACACCTGACATGTTGCAACTCCCTTGGACTTCTACTTCTCCAGTTCACTAAAGAATATCTTTCGTGGAAGATATTTGACGACAATGGGGAGATGATTCAACCAATAAAGCACTGGCTCCGCCTATAGGACAAGGATTGATACCGACGGAGCGTACACGCCCTTGTTTCGAAGTGGAGGAAGGCCATAGTACGGGATGGCGATTACATGGAAAAATAGGGTGTGTAGATAAAACATCATTCTTTCATGTGTGTAATTCTCATTATGTTGAATAAAAAGTTGTTGAGAAAATTGTGGTGCATTACTTTCTGTGCAACCCTCATATATATGCTCTTACTGCTTACATTACAATGTGTGGTTTGCTATTTTTACCACCCAACTGTAATACTGGGTCCCAGCGTAGCCAGAGTATCTACAAACTATATCTCTTCCAAATGTAAAACCCACCAACACTTAGAGCCAAAGCGAATGCTAATACACACCCGTGTAGATGGATTACTGTGGATGTTGAGTGTTGACGTTATTCTGTCGTAAACACACACATAGCTCAGTTACTCTGCTTTGTATAATAGTTTCATAAAAAACAAACACAAGAGACAGGATTTAGTGCGACGTAAGCGAGGAGAAACGTTTATTAAGCTAAGTTAGCGATATTGAAGCCGGTGAACTGTCTGAAAAAAAATCCTGGATTCAGCTGAAACCTCAAATACGAGAACGAATTTCAGGAACAGAGCAACCCACTAATGCTTTAGTCTACCTGTTATGCAAGCAGTTGTTCGGATTGGTACTGATTGACAGAGCTGCGGAATCACCTCCTGGAGGAAGTATCAAATTCTATCCAATTGGCTGGTTAGATCGTCAGTTGCTGCAAGATAATTCGCGCCCGCATACCGCTAGAGTTTCTACTGCATGTTTTCGTGCTTGTCAAATCCTAAGCCAGCGTATCTTTATCCAATTGTCTAAGTTTGAAGCATTACAGATGGGGGCCTCCAACCAGTTCGGGATGCCGGTCATTGTGGCCGAGCGGTTCTAGGCGCTTCAGTCCGGAACCGCAAGACCACTACGGTCGCAGTTTTGAATCCTGCCTCGGGCATGGATGTGTGTGACGTCCTTAGGTTAGTTAGGTTTAAGTAGTTCTACGTTCTAGGGGACTGATGACCTCAGATGTTAAGTCCCATAGAGCTCAGAGCCATTTGAACAAGCCAGTTCGTGATGTTGACGAAATGACGCGCCAGTTGGATGGAAACTGGCACGAAATCCCTCAGGGGGAAATCCAGAAACCATATCAAACAGTGCGAAGTCGAATCTCTACTTGTATAAGAGCCAGAGGTGGACCAAGGCGTTGTCCAGAATATGGTTCAAATGGCTCTGACCACTAGAGAACTTAACATCTGAGGTCATCAGTCCCCGAGACTTAGAACTACTTAAACCTAACTAACCTAAGAACATCACACATCACCTGCGACTGTTGCAGCAGCGCGGTTACGGACTGAACCGCCTAGAACCACTCGGCCACAGCTGCCGGCCCAACGCGTTGTTCATTCGCTAAATTTGTGAAGCCCTCTCTCTTGACTAAATCATCAAATTTTTCATAAATTGCACTCAGTATACCACATCTATTGATTACCGTCCCATAATGATAATTTCTTCGTGGTGCGACATTTTTTTTTGCTTAGAGTGTATACAGAACCTGGGAGAACAGTGGATAGGATAATAGCTCTTCACAGCGTATACACACTACTTTCTTACCAAACACTTTCAATAAGCAATGGCAATGGCTCAGTAATCCAACTTCCTGTGGATTCTGCAGCAACAAAACTCAGGACCGTCTTCCACGGAATCCGAGCAACATGCTTCTCGTTCATGTGAACTGATAGAATAGCAACACATACTGGGTGAGAAAGATATTCAGTTATGGGAACTACTCGCAGTGTTGAAGTCCACTCTGACTACCAGCATTTGCCCTTGGACAGTCACCCCGCAGGAATCGGTGGTAACCGACTCAGAGCACTATTATGCGAATCGCTATTGACGCATTCACTGGGCATTTAGTCTGAGAGCGTTATTTTCCAATGGTGAGTACATACGACTTTAGCAGCCCCTCGTTGTTACTGAGAAAAAATAAAGACGTAAAATACAGTTTTATTTTGTTAAATTGTTTATATTTTTAATCAAGAAAAACTTATGTTTGGCAAAAGACACTTTACTGGAAGAAAAAATTACATAATTTATTACGTTAGATTCTTTGGAAAAGAAAATTGAAAAAAGGGGCGCGATACATTTTATGTATCTAGTGCCACTTCGTGTTTCATATTTTGCACATCACATAAACTACAACTTCTCTGGACGGTCCTGTTCCTTGATTTCCTTGGGTCCAGTGAAGCAATGTGGTGCTCGGTTAGGAGTAAGAGGTCATCACCATCAGCCCATCTCCTACTATGTTGCCATGTCTACGCGATCTGTGGTGAATCTTTAGGATCTCCTTGAAAACTTTCTGCTGACAATCGGTTACTGAAACATTTCATCCCGTTTGAGTTTCATATAACCCGAGCGCGTTCAGCAGTGGCAGATCCATCAAATGAAAAAATATTTTTATACAATTTTACAGTTTTTCGTACACATTCTACTGAAGTTACCATAATATCGGTACTATCAATGACCCCATCATTTTCAGTGTTGCTTACCGTCCAAGCTGGATTTCTGTTTGCTTCTTACCCGCTTCTGTCAATTTTTGCAGTCGCGATAGCTTCGCTTTTATGAAGGATTGAACGCATCTTCACATACCACTTGTCCTGCTACTTTAGAGCAAAAATGGTTCAAATGGCTCTGACCACTATGGGACTTAATACCGGAGGTCATCAGTCCAGTAGAACTTAGAACTACTTGCACCTAACTTATGGACAGCATACAGATCCATGTCTGATGCAGGATTCGAACCTGTGACCGTAGCAATCGCGCCGCTCTGGACTGAATCGCCTAGAACCGCTCGGCCACTGAGGCCGGCCTTCAGAGTAAGAGTTTTAACTTTTGACTTAAACTCTATCAGACCTGTTTTAAGTTTTTCGCTAAAGCAGCCACGACTTCACTGTTTTTCCTTACAGTTCCACTGGCATTAGTCACTCTGTCATGCAGATAAGAAAATAACGCCCGACTAGAGTAACAACTGGCCACATGCAGTGTATGATCCTTACCAAGGTAGTATTCAAATCAGGCAGCAACAGTGCTTCCAGGTAGCCCACCATCTACACAAAATTTACTTTTTTTTTACATCTGTTGCTGCACCCACATACACTATGTGATCAAAAGTATCCGTACACTTGGCTGAAAACGACTTACAAGTTCGTAGCTCCCTCCATCGGTAACGCTGGAATTCAATATGATGTTGGGCCACCCTTAGCTTTGATGACACCTTCCACTCTCGCAGGCATACCTTCAATCAGGTGCTGGATGGTTTCTTGGCCCATTCATCACGGGGTGCTGCACTGAGGAGAGGTATCGACGTCGGTCACGAAGAGGGAGTTCCAAAACATCACAAAGGTGAAGATTCATGTCAGGACTCTGTACAGGCCACTCCATTACAGGGACGTTATTGTCGTGTAACCACTCCGCCACAGCCCGTGAATTATGAACAGGCGCCGATCGTGCTGAAAGTTGCAATCACCATTCCTGAATTGTGTAGCAAGAAGGTGCCTCAAACACGAGTGTAGGCCTGTGCTGTGATAGTGCCACGCAAAACAACAAGGGGTGCAAGCCCCCACCGTGGAAAACACAACCACACACCATAACACCACCCTCTCCGTATTTTGCTGTTGGCACTACACACGCTGGCAGATGAGGTTCACCAGGCATACGCCACACATACACCCTGCCATCGTATCGCCACATTGTGTACCTTGTGATTAGTCACTCCACACAACGTTTTTCCACTGTTAAATCGTCCAATGTTTACGCTCTTTACACCAAGTGGCTTCATTTAGCATTTACCGGCGTGATGTGTTGCTTATGAGAAGCCGCTCGGCCATGACATCCCGGTTTTCTCAGCTCCCGCCTAAGTGTCATAGTTCTTGCAGTGGATTCTGATGCAGTTTGAATTTCCTGTGTGATGATCTGGATAAATGTCTGCGTATTACGCATTACGACCCTCTTCAACCGTCGGTGGTCTCTGTCAGTCAGCGCACGAGGTCGGCCTGTACCCTTTTGTGCGGTACGTCTCTCCTCACGTTTCCAGTGGACCTAGGGATGTTTAGGAATGTGGAAGTCTCGAGTACAGACGTATGACACAAGTGACACCCTATCACCTGACCACTTTCGAAGTCCGTGAGTTCCACGTAGCGCCCCATTCTGCTCTCTTACTATGCGTAATGACCGCTAAGGTCGCTGATAAGGAGTACCTGGCAGTAGGTGACAGCACAATGCACTAATATGAAAAACGTATGTTTTTTGGTGTGTTCGGACACTTTTGATCACATAATGTGACACAACACAAAAAAAAGTTAACTGAAATCCATGGCGTTTGGGTGGAATGTACACTACCTTCGTAGAAAACTAAACTTTCGTCAAAACATCTGGAAATGCTTTTCTTAGATGATCGGCAATTCGCCAGATTTTCTAGATTTCGTCATTCTAAGGCCCTCATTGTTATCAAGAAACTGTGACATTGTTAGAAAAAGAATTCACGTATCTCTTGGCCTGATCTGCGCTAACACTGAGTAGACTGACGATTCGTTAGTCAAAATGGCTCTGAGCACTATGGGACTCAACTGCTGTGGTTATTAGTCCCCTAGAACTTAGAACTACTTAAACCTAACTAACCTAAGGACATCACACACATCCATGCCCGAGGCAGGATTCGAACCTGCGACCGTAGCAGTCACACGGTTCCGGACTGCGCGCCTAGAACCGCGAGACCACCGCGGCCGGCGTTAGTCAAATATCTGTTTGTTTCATTTTTTTTCTCACTTGAGCCACAAGGAAAATTTACGGCAAGAAAAAAGTAAATTTCATCACTTTCTGCGTTTTTACAACGTCGCAGTCTTCAGTTTTCAATGGCGTCGTTTCAGAAGTATTCGAAATATAGATTCCATTGCTCAGCTAAGTAGTTTACAATGTCTTGGATATAAATACTTGGGAGCAGTCATGCACAGCAGATGAATCATCCAAACTGACGATTTTGCAGCCCAAACGACTGTTATCGAAATTATATCCTTTAATGTCCAAATCAGAGTTTTTCCACATAAAATCATCTGTTTTTCGTCTGTTACCAAATTTGTCAGGTATATGCTCCATCTCTTCGAAATCGCAAGAAGAAGCGACGGTAACGTCAAAACGTCACTGGTTCAGCGTTTGCTGCTTCACAAATATTTTGAATATTTGTAATAATGACGGATTTACCTACAGGCTCATCGGCATCAGTATCTCACCAACCGTTATCAGCTACATTGGTCCATGATGAAGTCCTCATCGTCAATTTGATTTAGGAGACTCCACAGCTCACTTTCTGTATACGGACGGCTATTTCGTGTCATTTATTCGATAACATGTAAAGCACAATACACAAGCTAGGTACTGTTACGACACGAAAGACCTCTAAAGATAATTCAGCATCCAGTAGAGCGTTCGGCAATTCTCAGTATTCCAACAATTCGGCCGTGTATTTGAGCAACAATAATCTGCGACTCGCTAGCAGGTTAGTAGTCATACCTACCTATACGATTGTAGCCGGGAACTTCTGTAAACATTTTTTCATAGCAAGTCCTGTATGTACGCCTGGGCATTGGAATGGATAGTGTATATAAAGGGTGACTTAGGAGAAAAGTCAAATAATTGGTGAGATGATTCTACATATGAAAATAGGCCGTATTTTTAATCATACCAAAACTGGAGCAGGTTGAAGATTATACACATCCACGAATGGTTATGAAGCTAAGAGTGAATATTACCTTCTGAAATGCTGTGTAGGCGCTATCGTGGGCAGAATAATGGTCGGACAGATCACTGATCTGTCCTACAAAAGATCTGCAAAATGTCCTCCACGCATCTCAATGTATTTGTCAAAGCGCTGTCGGATGTGAGGTTTTGCACATTGAACATCATCTCAGCGAACTTCAGTGCGATCAACAGCGACAGTGATGCGAGTGATAAGTTCTTCATGTGTTTCCCCATCCATAGCGTATACATCTCCCTTCAAACAGCTATGTGAACTAAAGCCTAATAAGGTTAGATCGGGTGATCTAGCTTGCCAGCTAATGGGTTCTCGACGGCTAATCAACCGTCAAGGAAATGTATTATTGAGATACTGGGATACTCCTCCGTCACAGTGAATCACTGATATATCGTGTTGGGTGTAGATTTTCCGTCGTTGCTCTGACGTCACGTCTTCCAGAAGTGTAGGTAGGTCTTCTGTCACGAAATGTGCGAATGGTGCGGCTGTCATGCAATTCGGCAGAAACACAGGCCCTATCACCAGGTCATCAATCATACCACACCAGACATTCACTGAAAATCTAATTTCGAATCTTGTTTCCCTAGTGTCATGTGCGATCTCCATCGCCCATGCATGAGAACTCCGAATGCTCATGATACCACTGCGCGTAAATATAGACTCATCCGTGAATAAAATTGTCGCCTCGATGCAGATATTGCAAGGGGTGGACTTGGAATTGGTATAAACCCTCTAAATGTAACGTGCGCTATACTCACGTTTGTGGAATTTGGAGCTGACGGCTAATGTGCCATGTACCGATTGTGGGACTCCGTTGCACCATTCCCTGAACTGAGAGGATGGCCTCACGTTCTGGTGTTACGAGCAGACTGGGTATTTTTTCGGATCCACGTAATGTTTGAAAATCCCTGGTAAATACCCTGACATCGGGGGTTCATCGACCACGAAATCGTCTCTGGTGTTCTGTCACTGACGCACGGGCAATGCCACTACATTAACCGTACACAAACAATACGCCTGCGTATTCTGCATGGGTGGACATATGCGGCATGTTGGTGTTCACGGACTAGATGGACTTGCTCAATTACACATCACTCAAGGACGACTGCTCACTGATCCATCCCAGGATTTCACTCTGACTATGCTTGCAGCTGTAGCCTCGGTGCGACGTCACAGAGCTGTCGCATGTTGGCGAGTCCCCACACTTCTTGTAGGAGGATCAGACATCTGTCCCGCCACTATTCTGTCCACCGCAGAGAGCTCCTTGGCCTTAGGCGGCATCAGTTCAGTTTCAGGGCAGGAGAATCTATAGATGATGCTCTAAATAAGGTTCTAACCACTGTTAACAACATAGAAAACAAATACGCAGTTGCTATTCTAATAGACACTTCGGAAGCCTTTCACAATCTTAGGTGGCCCGCAATGTTTCCAAAACTCAGAGAGATGGACGCACCTAATGCCCTCTATGATAGCTTCTCGAACTATTGTAGAAACAGGTTGGTTGACTGGCGCACGGGAAATCAGAAAGTGATTAAAAGAATCACCAAAGGTTTCCCTCAATGATCAATCTGTGGCCCCATCTTTTGGGATATCGCCTTTGAATCCCTCCTACATCAACTGGATGGGGCTAATCGTGGGAACAGGGCGATAGCATATCCAAATGAGCCCCTGGTGGTGGTGTCTGCAGACTCAAAAGCGCAATTCGAACACCGATCAACACAACTACTCCCAAGCATCAGGCAGTGGTGCCAACATAATAAACTTCAGATGGCTCTGCGCAGTTTATATACGACTCAAAGGAACACCTCAAAGTAATCCAACCATAAGTTTACACGACCTTAGCATACGCAGACAACGGAAGACACTGTACCTTGGTGTGCAACTCGACGAACGACTGTCCTTTGACGAACACGTCAGAACAACGATTGACAGAGCTGCCAAGACCATGCCCAAGTTGGCCAGATTCAACATAACTAAGTTCAGGGTACCATTATACACACTGGGAACTTATCGTTGTGCGCTCTTTCAGTCTGTGGTCTGTTTTGCAGCCAGACCGAGTACGTCTGGTGACGAATGGGAACATCGTGCGGTGAGGGCGGAGAAGTGACCTGGTAATGCTGTCAGGAGCTTTCAACAACTCCCCAGTGGGATCACACTGCGTGGTGCCTGGAACCTTCCCGATGGACATAACCATTCTGTTTGGGGCTGCAATGTACTGGCTGAGGAGAGAGAGACACCAGAAGGTAATCGAGATTGCCGGACTGGACGTTGCCGAGACGCGCCAACTTTTTAAACGGCGGGGGGATACCTGGATAAGGGAATGGGAGTTAAGTGAAATGGGCTGTAGAGTATACCATTTCTACCCGGACATCAAGGAACGTTTGAGACTGAGCTACTTCAATCCCAGCCGGTGTATGGTCCACTTTGTTACTGTCATGGCCCTTACCCAAGCACTGAGACCGCGTACGCCGCAGCCAGAGTGCTGCTTGTACATATGAAGAACATGGATACCCAGAACAAACACTTTTTCACCGTCACGGATACGGAGCAACACACCAGACATCAACGCAGCACAACAGCGACATGATACGGGAAATGAGAAACAAAGGCGAGTGAGAAATAGCAAATAAAATAGCTGATGATATCTCAAGGAGGTTACATGGTGAATACAGACAGACGCAGCCGCAAACAGAACACTGCAGCACACACGAAGCACGTAACACAGCAGTTCCAATTCGTGTACCAGTAGCACGGAAACATACAGTCACTCTAACAGCAAACGCTTTCAAAAACACGTGCCACAGACAACCCTCCAGAACATATAGAATAATTAAACTGTATCAGAATGAACAGTATAATGCAATCAACCCTGCAAACCGGTTCTAGTTTGAGTATAAACAGCAGGCATATCCATCCCGCGGTCATTATACTGCTGTTGCGATGTAAAATTTGTAACACAACACTTAGTATGTAAGCAACATAACAGGTAAAATTCAAGACACATAATGTAAGAACTGAAGGGTAATTAACAACATCAAGGAATAGCTTGCTTTACCCTCACACACCATTGCGGTTTCCACAATCTACATTATAGTTATAGTGCTTTTGTAAATAGTGTTTAGCAATATTAAACCGTAAATTAAACTTTACTGAACGGGGACTGCAAGGATCGAAGTAGTTCCGAGGCTTTCAGAACAGGCTACTCAGATAGGGTAACGTTTCTCTCTCTCTCTCTCTCTCTCTCTCTCTCTCTCTCTCTGTATCTATCTATCTATCTCTGTCTCTCTATCCCTTTCTCTTAATTGCTGTTTGTGATATTGCTTGGGTAGCTTAGTTGGTAGAGCACTTGCGCGTGAAATGTAAAGGTCCAGATTTCGAGTATCGGTTCGGCACACAGTTTTAATCTGCAGGAATGCTTCGTATCAGCGCAAACTGCGCTGCACAGTGAAAATCTCATTCTGGAAACATCCCTCAGGCTGTGGCTAAGGCACGTCTCCGAAATACCCTTTCTTTCGGAAGTGCTAGTTCTGCAAGCTTCGCAGGAGAGCTTCTGTAAAATTTGGAAGGTAGGAGATGAGGTACTGGCAGAATTTAAGCTGTGAGGATGGGGTGTGAGTCGTGCTTGGGTAGTTCAGTTGGTAGAGCACTTGCCGGTGAAAGGCAAAGGTCCCGAGTTCGAGTCCCGATCAGGCACACAGTTTTAATTTGCCAGTAAAGTTTAATATGGAATATGTTTGTAATCTACATGAAAAGCTGTAAAATGAAGTACCTGTTATCTGTTATAAAATGTAAGACAACAGGTTTAGAAATGAGCCATAAATCAAATCAAATGAAATGAAAACTCCATTGCAGACCCCACACAACATTTGAGTAACTAACATTCACAATTGTTTTCATTATCATTCGTGGAAGTGTGTAGTCTTCAACCCACTCCAGTTCCGTAATGATCGAAAACTGCTATTTCATAGGAGTTTTTGGTTTATTTTCCCATGTAAAATCACCCCACAAGTTATGTGACATTCCTCCTGAATCACCCTGAATACGTCTGGAACAGAGCAAGGATGAAGTCGGCTTGGTGGAGAGCCCCTATGCACGCTGGCGGGACTGCAAAGACGTGGTTGCTTAGATACACGCGCAAAATGATTACATCGCGTTTTCGGTATCATGTGCAAGGCTCATGTGGGACTCACTGCCGATATGTCTGCCATTAGTTGGTTACTCCTCCCGACGGGGACATGTGGGTGATGCCAGTGCACCGCGACGGGGCACTCGCAGCAGCACTGGACAACATGGCGGTCCTGCGGCTTCCTACGCTGGGCGCCACGCACACACGGGTGGGCGACGGCCGATGAAAGACGGCGCGGTCGAGTGCGGCGGGTGAAATGGCGCGTGAGGCCACGGCCGCCCAACACGGCCAGAGGGGCGGCGCCGCCCACCCTCGCCTCCCGCCCACGCCGGCCGCCACTTACGCCCCCGGGGCGCCGATTACGCGTGGCGGGCGGAAGTGGCGGCGCTGCCGATATCCGGCGCACTTCCTCGCAAATTCCGCGGAATAAACGCTCGCCTCAGCCCGTTGTAGCCTTCGGCCCCACACCACACAGCCGCACCTCCCTCCACGCTCGCTTCGCCCGCGTTCCGGCGATCAGCGGCCACTTTATTACTGGCTCTAGTTTTCCAGGGTGTAAGCCTGGAATCAGAATGCGGGCTGAGAATGCCCAAGACGTAAGAGGAGTTCCATCAGGAGTACCACCGTCCAAGAGAATACGCTTAAAGCTATAATTTGTTGCCTCCACTCGACGGTAAAATTTCACGGGTTAGCCGCTATATCTACTTCTACATGGCTACTCTGCAATTCACATTTAAGTGCTTGGGAGAGGGATCATCGAACCACAATCATACTATCTCTCTACCATTCCACTCCCGAACAGCGCGCGGGAAAAACGAACACCTAAACCTTTCTGTTCGAGCTCTGACTTCTCTTATTTTATTTTGATGATCATTCCTACCTATGTACGTTGGGCTCAATAAAATGTTTTCGCATTCGGAAGAGAAAGTTGGTGACTGAAATTCCGTAAAAAGGTCTCGCCGCGACGAGAAACGTCTATGCTGTAATGACTTCCATCCCAACTCGTGTATCATATCTGCCACACTCTCTCCCCTATAACATGATAATACAAAACGAGCTGCCCTTTTTTGCACCCTTTCGATGTCCTCCGTCAATCCCACATGGTAAGAATCCCACACCGCGCAGCAATATTCTAACAGAGGACGAACGAGTGTAGTGTAAACGGTCTCTTTAGTGGACTTATTGCATCTTCTAAGTGTCCTGCCAATGAAACGCCTTCCCCACAATGTTATCTATGTGGTCTTTCCAATTGAACTTGTTCGTAATTTTAACACCCAGATACTTAGTTGAATTGACAGCCTTGAGAATTGTACTATTTATCGAGTAATCGAATTCCAACGGATTTCTTTTGGAGCTCATGTGGATCACCTCACACTTTTCGTTATTTAACGTCAACTGCCACCTGCCACACAATACAGCAAAATTTTGTAAATCGCTTTGCAACTGATACTGGTCTTCGGATGACATTACTAGACGGTAAATTACAGCATCATCTGCCAACAACCTAAGAGAACTGCTGAGATTGTCACCCAGGTCATTTATATTGATCAGGAACAGCAGAGGTCCCAGGACGCTTCCCTGGGGAACACCTGTTATCACTTCACTTTCACTCTATGATTTGCCGTCTATTACTACGAACTGCGACCTTGCTGACAGGAAATCACGAATCCAGTCGCACAACTGAGACGATACCCCATAGGCCAGCAGCTTGATTAGTAGTCGCTTGTGAGGAACGGTGTCAAAAGCTTTTCGGAAATCTAGTAGTACGGAATGTCGATAGCGGCCATTACTTCGTGCGAATAAAGAGCTAGCTGCGTTGCACAAGAACGCTGTTTTCTGAATTAATGCTGATTACTTATCAATAGATCGTTCCCTACGAGGATATAGGAGAGTGTACTTGATTAGGGATGTTATTTGTTGTTGCTCCCTCCTCTTTCTGTGTATTCAGGCAAAAGAAAGCTTTCCATCGAAACCTATGTTTTTGTTGTTGTGGTTTTCAGTCTGAAGACTGGTTTGACGCATCTCTCCACGATACTCTATAGCGTGCAAGCCTCTTCATCTCCAAATAACTACTGCAACCTAACTCCCTCTCAATATGCTTACTGTATACATCTCTTGGTATCCCTCTAAGACCTTTACCCTCCACATTTCTCTACAACACTAGTTTTGTCATCCCTTGATGACTCAGAATGTCTCCTACCAACCTAAACCTTATTTCGGCCAAGTTGTGCTACAAATTTCTTGTCTGCGCAATTTCCTTCAGTACCTCATTAGTTATGTGATCTACCCATGTAATCTTCAACAGTCTTCTGTAGCACCACATTCTGAAAGCTTCTATTCTCTTTCTTGTCTAAACGATTGTCGTCCATGTCTCACTTCCATACATGCCTACATTCCACACAATTACTTTCAGAAACTGCTTCCTAACTCTTAAATCTTTAACCGATATTAACAAATTCCGTTTCTTCATAAACGTTTTTCTTGCCAGTGGGTATCTAAACTTTATACCCTGTCTACTTCATCCACCATCAGTTATTTCGCTAGCCAAATGTAAAAAAATTACCTGCGACTTTTAGCGTCTCGTTTCCTAATTTAATTCCATCGGTATCACCTGATTTAATTCAACTGGTTCCCATTACACTTGTTCTGCTTTTGCTGATGTTCATCTTATATCCTCCTTTCCATGTCCATTCCGTTCACCTGCTCTTCCAGGTCCTTTGCTGTTTCTGTCTCTGAGAGAATCACAATGTCGTCAGCAAACCCAGAGTTTTTATTTCTTTTCCCTGAACTTTAATTCCTACTCCAAATTTTTCTTTAGATTCCTTTACTGCTTGTTCAGTGTACAGACTGAATAACATCGTGGGTAAGCTAGAATTCCCTCTCACTTCTTTCTCAACCACTGCTTCCCTTTCGTGCCCCACGGCTCTCATTACCACCGTCTGGTTTCTGTGCAAGTTGTAAATATCGTTCTGCTAACTGTATTTTAGCCCTGCTAACTTCACAATTCTAAAGAAAATATTACAGTAAACATTGTTAGTAGCTTTGTCTAAGGCTATAAATGCAATAAACGAAGACTCGCCTGTAGTTAAGGTATCAAAAAGATAAGCCGTAAGGCCAGTATTGCCTCGTGTGTTGTTACATTTCTCCGGAATCGAAACTGATCTTCCCCGAGGTCACTTTCTATTAGTTTTCCCATTCATCTGTAAGGAATTCGTGTTAGTACTTTGCAACCATTCGTAGTTCGGTAGTTTTCGCACCTGTCAGCAACTTCTTTCTGTGGAATTGGACTTATTACGCTCTTCTTGAAGTCTGATGGTATGCACATCGCAATTAAAAAGATTTTAACTGAGCAGTTATGGGAGCTTAATATATTGCCTTAGCTGCTAACTCTACGTGATATTGCCCCTTCTCTACACGACAGCATCTGTCATGTGGCACAATGTACGGCATTTACTGTTACGCTTAAACACATGTGACGCTAACCGATAGAACACGTTGACTTTCGCAGACCGTCTGAGAAAAACTGGGCAACAAGTATCAGAAACGAAAAGTCTCGTACAAACCTGCGTATAGTAATGATAGATGAAAGACGAACATGTTGGAAGAGTATGGATTTAGCTCCAGATGAAGAAGCTGCCAGACATATTTTTAAACAAGGAATGGAATTAATCAACGAAAAGGTCCTTTCATAATTTTCGTTGTGTTTTAAATTGATGGACGCTCACAGCAAAAGCTGATGAAGGAATTTCTGCACTGTATACCATAAGTATGGACGTAGATAAACTGTCATCGAACTTAAATACTGAACAACGTAGATACATACAGCTACTATGTTGCTGTGCTGAGAAAAGTGTTTGCTGCCATGATAGAGTTTATTTAATGACAAAGCGTTTGAATTCAACACTGATAGTTTTTAGACCCAACTGCGGTGCCTTTAATACTGACCTTGTTTTGTTTTGTTATCACTTTTTCCTCGTCCCACTGATACTGGGGATCCCGGGGATTTATGTGGATTGGGCTCTGAGCTGGGGATTGACCTGCTTCGAGAATAGTTTATATCGCAGCAACAGACACAGAATATCATCACCACATCGGCCCAGGGCCTTTTATATTGTAAGGTTCTGTGTTTTTTACTCCCCACAGGGACAGGAGGAACAGCATATTAAAGTTTACACAGCTCGACATACAGAGCAAGGAAAGCTCTCAAATGGGTAGTGCAAAATCGGGTTCAGTGTTAATGACATATTATTTAAAATGCATAAAATCAATATTCAAAACGTAAATCACTTTCGCAAATAACTCATTTCAGAAATTACTTTGTAGCAAAAAGAATCATAACCACTGCATTAAACACACATGTATCGTTGTAATTTTCAGTGGCGTATAATTGTTCCATAGTCCCGAGTCTGGAGGAAGGAAGAATATAAGCAGCGCTTCTCACGTAGGAAGAGCAGAAGTACAGCATAAGCTGGTTGGAGTAAACGGATTAAGAAGCGGCATGTGTGTATGCGGCGTCTAACGACGGCTGTTAAATGAAGGAAGCAGTACAAGGTATATTACCAGGGTTTTTAGAGACTGTGGTTGGCTCCTGAGATGGGTGTCTGACAGTAGGCAAACCAGTTTGTCCAAGAGAAGTCTTGGATAAATTTGGTATTGGGTGTATGGGCGTGAAGTGGTGCTAACAGGTGCTCGCCTCAGAGTAGATCCAAAACTTGAGCAACGATATGGCCAAGGAGGTTAGGAGATGTTGGTGCACCATTTTTGCATGTGCTGACCCGGTGAGGTTAGAAAATTATGTGAAATCGCGAAATTAATAGTCCGCTATAAAATTTTGTGGTCACAAAATGGTATAAATACATAGGAAATAAGTTAATAAATAATGGAAATAATTACTCGTAAATATTACAGACGTCGTTTAACACCTCAGCTCCACGATAAGGTGATCGTGGATCCTATTTTTGGCAGAACACCTCGCTATTCAGCTCCGTGAGTTCCGTCACGAACATAGAAGTGTCTGCTTTCTTGGGTGGCGTTCAGCCACTCACATGGCTGCCACGAAGTAGTAACAACCTTGGTACGTCACACAGCTCAGTACGACGAACACCAAGGTCACTTGTGGTTCTTCACCGTAACAAGACTAATAAAGACTTGTGCAAAAGCATTGAGCAATCCTTTCGAAATATAACTCGTGAAGTGATCTGCAAAACGTCATAGATGACATGGGGACGCACAGATTCCTGTGTAAGGCACGATGGTGCTGGGTGTATAATTTTTTATAATCCAATACGCAGTATACGGTTTCGACTTAGAAGTACAGGGCATTCTTGGAAACGATTTAGAGCTGCAAAGACCGAACACGAGCCCAACAGTCGCTATATAGCACGCGAAGGAAAGAGCTGTGGCATCCAGAAGGAACGGAACAAAGCATACCCACAGGAGTGACGTGTTGCCCACAACCCAGGCGCAACAGAGTGAGGCCAGCCCCCACAGAGGGTGCATCTGGATAAGGGCTGACGATCCTATAACCTTTTCTTTTCTTAATATGTTTCTCGAAAAACTGAATCTGAGAAAGGATTTCGAGCTTAGCCCATTATAAGGTAATCTGTTAAATTAATAACTCATCTTTACATTACAGGTTTCTGTAACCACTTGAAACGTCCCCTTTGAAAAATTTATACAAGACTGGTCTATGTGAAACGTCCTCTTTGAACAATTATACACGACTGTGCTTAAACTGACACACAATATCTTTAGCGCAACGCAATCTGACTTCCAAAAATCCCTACGAAAGAATGGCCCTGACTAGCATTAACCTATACGTTTCACAAATCACTTACCTCACAAAAGTCTTCGTTACTCAAGCTACTGCAATACAGCGAGCGGCACTACTACCAGATAAATATATTCAAACTACTGAAGGCACTAACTACTGACAGGCATTGTTAGCTAATGAAAGATTTTAATAGAGAACAAACAATGTATTTACCTCAATAGTCATAATATATATAGCAGTTCATGATACCAATTCTTCCAAATTTCAAAACTCCGCCATCTCTCTCCCCACGTCCACCACTGCTGGCGGCTCACCTCCAACTGCGCAACGCTACGCGCTGTTAGCATCCAGCTGCCGCTGCCCAGCACTACAATGGCGAGTATTACAACAATGCGAACCAGCCACAGGCTGCACACGGCACAGCCAGGGATTTTCATATAGAGCGCTACGTGGCGGCGGCGTTACCAATAAAAAAACTTAAACAGCCTACTTACATAGCCCCTATGCTCCTACAAAAATTTTTTACAAATTGTGGCCAATAATGATTTGATAAAATTTTTCATAATTACTATAACAAAGATATCAAATACACACACTTATTGATACAATGTTGGTCAGAAGCTAAAACTTTCTCACAGTCCATAAAGACAGTCCTGATGGTTCATCACAGTAAAATTGCAGTGTTTTTTTCAAAGTCTGAGCAATAAAAGAAATTGCACTTGGAAGTAGTGGATTTCTAAGCAGTCTTGAAGAAGTAGTGTTGTCCTTCCAACGAAAGACAGTGCTGACTCTTGACATGCAAACAGGTAATGGGCCACAACAGAGCAAACCCACAGCAGAGTCAGTCGAAGTTTTGAAGAATATTGGTAGGTAGGTCATCACAGAGTAGACCCCTTGTAGTCCTGGTAGAGATTACGGTATTGGTGGGCCACCAGAGGTGCAGACCCATTGCAGTCCTTGTAGAAATAATGGTATCGGTGGGTCGTCAAAGGTGTAGACCCACTGTAGTCCTTGTAGAGATGGCCAGCAGCCATCTGTTTGACTGTGCAGGCGCACAATCACCATTGAAGTGTCTTGCGGATAATATAGCAAGTCCATAACCACTACTTGTGCACTCAGAAAAATTGTTTTTGAAATGTTCTTACAACCAGCAATGCTGTTATCCAGTCCCTTACTGAATTATTAACACACGTGCAAACACTATCAGTCCCTACTTCTCACATATTGTCCATATACTATGACCAACAGAAATGTGTGCAGTGAAATGTAATTTACAAGTTACTTAATTTGATGAACTGGTGTCAATTACAATTTTATAACATAAGAATACAATAACAAAGGTACAAAATACATCTTTAAAGAACATAACAATACAGATAACATTTGCAGCAGTACAGGCTTTACAAAAGAATCGGAATAGCAAATACATCAGTGTTACAAAAATTATAAGTACATACATAAAAGATCAGAATAACTTTTGAAACATCAACTTCACACATGAGCATTAAAACAGAACAGAAGAAATAATTTCTAAACATATTTACAAAGAAAACGACATATTATTAATGCAAATTATATTTGAGGATAACAGTATTCCTCATCATAGTGAATGTAGCTGAATATTAGAAAATTCTACAACATAAGTCTTATCAGATGAACATATAAAGACAGGAAGAACATAAATACACAAGGGTACACAAACACATAGTGGGATAACACAAGGAAAGGGCAGGGTTTGTTTTACTGCAGTATTTTGCAAGCAAAACTTTCTTTACTTCTCGGAGATCTCCCTTCGTTCTTCATTATTTCCAAAAAGTCCTATCTATACCTGCTTTCTGTACTTTTCTCATCCTCTTTCAAAAATAGTTTTTCTCCACTATACACTACTTTTTTTTGGCCAAATCATTTTCATATAGCTTCTCAATGCTTCTCTTCCTATTCATCATAGTTAGTTTCTTATATAGTCTACCCCCTCTTAAGCTAACTTAAAATCTACTGAGCTCAGATGCTAAACTAAGGGACGACGCAATGCTGCAGCACAAAACGAATAACACAAACAGCAATGAATAAAAAATGCAAGCAAGCATAGCAAGCAGCAATAAATGTAATAACTTATACCTAAACATGACAAACCCACAAGCAGAAAAAATAGTACACTAAAGACAACAATGCAGATAAGGGAAAGTTATAATCACATCTTAATGACTACGTAATTAAAGTGGTGCACCACAACTTATTCTATTAAATAAATTACCAAGTACTTGGAAAGAAAATTATGTATGCAGTTCCTGTTACTAGTCCCTTCTTATTGTTCGTTCCTTTCCAAGTGCTCCTTTTTTTTAAGAATGTGAATCATAAAATTATTATTTAACAGATCTGTTGACAGAAAGTTTACACATTAGCAAATGCATTTACTTTTATTTTATAAAATCAATGATGCAACACACCTGGAAAACAGATATCAAATAAGATAAGCAACGATGTACAAATTAAAGCATAAAATAGTCATTCAGTAGTCATGAGGCATTTCATAAGTTAGCAGAAATTCTCTCAATTCTCGTAGAAAGACACTTGTCATTATCAGGTGTGCAGAAGTACGAATATTTCCCATCAGTTCATAAGCATTTCAGTAAGTAGCACAAAGTACGAGTAATCATATGTTTTCAAGCAATGAGCGTGTCATATATACGATGCTCTCTACAAAGGAATGTCAATAGCGAGGTTAATGATCTATTTTTTTTTCAACTGTGTCTCTGAAAGGCACACACTAATGGCTTTTTTTTTTTTTTTTCAAGGTGGCTGGCACACCTGGCCGCTCGCAACGCATTACGTCACGGTCACCTACCTTTCTTACCGAAATATTTACGACAGCAGTTTCCGCTACAGTGACAGTCTCATGTGAAAAATTTCACAGGTCAAGAATTTGCGTTATTCATCTGTAGAAACAAAATTCTATTAATATAACAGTGTCCAAAAAGTTTTCGTCGGCATTGTAATACATTCAAGCATTTACATACATTTCATAACTCTTAAAGTAAGATTCTTGGTTTTCAACATCCTTTTTCACAAACCAGAGTCCCTAACCACTACTCCTTATTTCTTATCTTATTAAACATGTACATATTCGTCGACACGTCAATCTTGCGGCGACACATCAATATTTCATCATAATAAATACATAGCATAATCAGATAACTCTTATACCACCAGCTTATTGATCATAAACATACCGCAACAGCATAATACACATAGTCATCGTAATAATAACATCATAATACCTCAGTCAAATTCTCAAAATCGTCGTAGCTTCCTCCAATAATTTCAAAACCTAAAAAAATTCACTGCTCATGTCAAAAGTGTCATCTACCTCAAACGTACTTTAAAAATCATGATCCCATACCAAATATGTCATTCAAAGCTGTCATAGTATCACAATGGTTCCGAAAAAATGTGAACAGTTCACAAAATACAGACAAAATACAAGTGTGAAGTTATCCAACGGTGTAATTACGTAAACATCTGTAACTGATGAAGTAAGATAAATGTTTGTTTCTCTCAGTTAAATGATCAGATAGCTGTGTAATTTGTGTATTAGAGAAATATGGTACCGATGTGTAAAGTTGTATAAGCAAATACCATATTAGCTAGGGCTCCTTGTGCTTGCCATACACATGGTACACAAAGTAAGCGTGTACCCCCCTGAGGATTAATGTAATTATATCTTCAGATGTTACAGATTACAGCAATGGAATGAAATGTATCACGAAAAACCTTTGTATCATTGTATTTCAAATATCTTTAAAAATAAATGTTTTAAGTACAAAATTAGTCACTCAAATACGCGTACCATAGCGCTGTGCGTCGTGTTGTAAGATAATCTCTGTGGAAGTGTCGTAGTTATTGTCCTCCGAAAGCTAAGTTCTACAGAAGTCAATGTACTTACCTCATGACAAACAAAAGTGAAATGCTTTGCGTATAGATATCGTAGTTACTACGATTATTGCCGTGATGAAGTAAGTACTGTACTGTAACGTATTGTTGTGCTACAGAAAAGGCTGTCTCATTGTAGCTATACCACAAAGTTACTACTAAAACATGTTTTACTTCCCAGAATTCAGAAAAACAGATACACTGCAAAGCAACAATGTAAATTGTGTCGCAAATTCGTAGCGTCATGATATGATCATGTAGCTGTCAAAGAAACCAAATGCTAAGCCATCTTTAATCCCACAGAAAGTACTTCAAATAAAGAATGTCTTTTCAAGTAAACCAAAATGTTGCATTAGAATCTCATTAGCAGTGTATGTTCTAAGTATGTAAGCCTTATAGCCGTTACGTAATCGTGCAACTAACAAGCAAGAATGTACACGCACAATAACACTGTGACGTCTGTTCACTATAACAACGCATTCGTAATTTCTGTTTAAATATGTTCCGTAGGTTCTAGACTGGATAGTAAACTTCAAACATTGTTGCATGTTAACAGTTTCTCAGTGTGACAAAGTATACTAGAAATATGAAGTGAAATGTTTTATGGCAAAGACAAAGTTAAAAAGTAGATTATCTTTCAATAAACGGTTTTACATGTGAAATGTGGTGTAAACCTTTACTCTTCCTAGTACGCAGAGTTTCAACTTCAACGCAATTATCATGTGGTATACGTCGGATTCTGTAAGGTCCATTGTAAACTAGAAAGAATTTGTGACTCAAGTGTTTCTTCTTATGTGACAATGGATGAGCTTTAATGATAACTTTCTGACCAATATATAATTTCTTTGCATTTGCTTTACCATGTAATTTTTTCCTTTTGTCTGCAGCAGAATTTATATTTTTAATAGCCAAATCAATTATGTCTTTGTGTCGAAGTTTACGTGTATTCGGAAAAGGTACAAGCTCTCTGATTCTGTTTGGTGGTTCTTTATTCTTCAGTACAAGAACAGGTGGTAAAGCAGTGGAGTCATGAGGCATTTCATTCAGCACGTTTTGAAATAAGTGTAAATATCTGTCCCAATGCTGATGCTTTCTGTGACAATAAAGTCTGCAAAGCTTATTGATTTCTTTCATAATCCGTTCAGACGGGTTACAATGTGATGAGTACAATGAAATAAAAACAGATTTGATTTTATGGTTACGAAGCATGCGTGACCAAACCGCAGATCTGAATTGCGGTCCGTTATCTGAAATTACTTTACTAACGTGTCCAACTTCACGTAAGAAATTTCTAACAAAGGCGTTGGATACAGACCGTCCAGTGGCTTTACGTAACGGAGTGAAAGAAACAAATTTTGAAGTAAGTTCAACAGCGACTAGAACGTACGAAAATCCATTAGATGTTCTGACAAGCGGTCCCAAGAGATCAACAGCAGCAAATTCTTTTAATTTAGAAGGAATGATAGGAAACAATGGAGCACGACGAGTGACAGTAGATGGTTTCGCCTTTTGACAAAGTTTACAAATAGACAAGACTCTTCGAATTCTCTTTTCCATATTGTTAAAATAACAAGTTGTTCGAAGAATATGATAACATTTTCGTGGACCAAAATGTGCATAGCTGAAATGAATGTACCAAATGAGCTTATTAACAAAATCGTCTGGAATGCAAAGTACCCATAGCTTGTCATCAACAGTGCATCGTTTGAACAGTATGTTGTTTCTAACCAGATAATAATGCCGAATTTGTGTGTGTGTCTTTTCATGCCATTTACTTTTGATGTCTTTCCAAATCGGATCTTTATCTTGTTCATGAGCAATGTCCTTTAAAGATGTGGTGATGAAGTTTTAAAAGGCGACTTTCTGGATGTAAAGAATATTGAAATTTCTCTCGAGGTTGCTTTCTGTGTTACTTTTCTCAAGCCCAGCCGGTGCGCGTGACAGTGCGTCCGCAACAATGTACTCCTTGCTGGGAATGTAGACTATTGTGAAGTGGAATTCTTGCAGAAACAATGCCCAACGTTTTAACCTGTCATGATTTAATTTTGAAGACATAAGAAATTGTAATGCACGATGGTCACTGTATACTTTTACGTGCTTACCATAAAGAAAGAAACGGAATTTGTTAAATGCCCAAACGATAGCTAAAGCTTCTAAATCAGTAACAGAATAATTTTTTCAGATTTTGTTAGCCCTCGGCTACCAAAAGCAATGGTTTTCTGAACAGTAATGTCATTTTCTGTGGCTTCTTGAAATAAATGAGCACCAAGACCGACTTTAGAAGAATCCGTGCTAAGGCAAAAATCTTGTGAGATATCTGGATAAGCTAGTATTGCCGCGTTAAGTAACGATTCTTTCAAAGAATTGAATTCCAACTGTGCTAGTTCGTCCCAGTTCCAAATAGTATTTTTTACAGTGAGAGAACAAAGTTTTTGTGTAACTAGAATTTGCATATTCAGAAAACGACGGTAAAAATTTACGAGACCTAGAAAACTGCGGACTTGTTTTTTTGTGGATGGAACTGGCATTGCTCTGGATGCCTTCAGAAGAAATAATGTGTCCCAAAAACTTCACTTTTGTCCTACCGAATTCAGACTTTTCCAAGTTAACTGTAATTCCAGATTCTGCAAAAATATGTAACACGCTGTTGAGGATGCGATTATGTTGTTCCCATGAGTCTTCTGCTATCAGAATATCGTCCACGTATAAGGTGATGTGACGTTTTAAGAGCTCAGGTAATATGGAATTTAGCCCACGAATGAATGCTGCCGAGGAAATGTTCAAACCAAAAGGAAGTTTCCGAAACTGATAACAAACGCCGAAACAAAGGAAAGCTGTATATTTTCTACATTCTGGATGAAGTTCGATCTGATAAAATCTGGATCTGAGATCAATGGAAGACAACACTTTTACACCATTAAAATTTTGAAGAAGTTCTTCCAACGTTTGCAGCCTGTCTGTTTCAGGAATAATGATAGTATTGATTTGTCTCGTATCTAAGACAAGCCTGATCGATCCATTTTTCTTCTCAACAACATGTAATAGATTGTTGTATGAGCTTACTGCAGGCTCAATAATGCCGTCGTCAAGCATAGATTGTATTTCTGTTCTAACACGGTCCCTATAATGTGCTGGAATTACGTATGGTCTAACACAAAATTTAGTATGCTCACGAACACGAAATTGGTATTGAAATCCCTTGATTGTTCCTGTTTTGTGAGTAAGAACTGTGGAATGTGCTTGTAAAATCTGAAAAAGGTCCTGCCTATCAGTGTCATTACAATTCTCAACTGTTTAAATTTTATTCTGAATTAACTCATTAGTTTCAAATGTGCCGTCGATATCAGCCCTGTCAGTACTTGCAGAGCGACTGTTAGTGTCTAGTTCCGTAGAAAATTCCAAACTGTTGTCTAACAGAAGGTAAAGCCGATTAATTTCCTCGTCATGGTTTGAGAGCCAATCTTCAAATTTCAAAGCTATTGACTTACCTTCTTTCTCTAAACTTATTTCAGCATCGTGAAAGTTTAAGATTGCTTTGTATTCATTCAAAAAGTCTACTCCCAGTAAAATTTCCGTCGACAACAATGGAACAATAAGAAAGTTCATAGAGAAGCTGTGGCTCTGACAAAAGAATTCTAAGTTGGTTTGTTGGCGTACATCTACACTTTTTCCAGTGACTGCACCTTGTAGTTTAATCTTGCGTAACGGAAGTGTGTGGCAATCGTTCGATTTGTTGCATTTGCTAAAAGCTGTTTCACTAATTACTGAAATGGGACTGCCTGAGTCAAGTACTGCCGTAAATTTTACGTCATTTACAGTAATGTGAATCACAGGATATGCAATGTTGTTATGTTTTACGTCGTGTTCCTGGAGTAATATGTCCCTAATGTCTTCCATTTTAACGTAATTACTAGCTACGGCAGCTGCGTCGTCAGTTTCATAAGTACGTTTTGAGGCTGCCAGCGGTATGAGTCATTGCCTATTGTGTCTTTGTTGGCGCGCGTCGTTATTGGGATTTGGAGACCTAACTTCTACAAATTCACCTTGTCGAGAGGGCCCTGTTTGATTCCCGCCAGTTCTGCTGCAATTCAGGTCTGTCGTTACGATCATATCGTCTGTCGTCATTCGGTAGATTCCATAGTTTCTTTCTTGTCGGTCACGTGGTGGAGAATTTCTCTCTGAATCGTAACTGCGCGCTGGACCGTTGCGTCTTAAGTTATTCTGTCTCCCTTGATAGTAATTATTTTGGTTTCCATATTGTCTGTTTCTCTGATTGTCTCTGTGATAGTCATTACTACGGAAATGCGATCTTTCTCTGTAACTATTATTACTCCGCCAGTGGCTGTCATATGGGCGGTGTCTGTTTTGGTCACGATTTTGTTGTAAGAATAGCCTTGGCGTGTCCAGTTATTATTTCTTTCATCGCGGAATTGCGACGGATGTGACCTGTAATTGTTGTGTTCCTGTTTTCGCGTTCCGCGATTGTCAGTGTCAATTTCTAATTCTTGTAAAAGTCCCTGAAAAGCTTCAATGTCGTCTTTGCAACGGCCTGCCAAAATAATATGCCGTAAATGTTCAGGCAATTTGATTAAGCAAATGCGGATGAGTTCTGATGGGCTGTATGGGTTTGACAGGTACTGATTCTTGTGCAACATGTCTTCAAAATATTTCACAAGACTGGAAAATTCAGATTGTTCGAAATGTTTCATCATCATGATGCCATGTTTTACTCGGTCTTCTGTGGCTTGGGACCAATATGCTGAGAGGAAGGCATGGTAAAATTCACCTTCACTGTGGCAATCGTGAATGACCGATCGCATTTTTACAGCTGGTTCATTCTCTAAGTAGCCACACATAAATTCTAATCTGTGCTCTACTGACCAGTTGGGAGGAAAACAATGAGGTAATTGATGGAGCCACGCTTGTGGATGAATGTCGTTGCCAGAATTCTTAAATGTTTTGAATTTACGTGTAGTAATGAACAGCTTATAGTCAAAATCATCGTGTCGGCGGGTAGCATATCGATCATTGTTACGTCGTATCGGCGGTTCCATCTCAGAATTCGGTGTACCTTGCCAATTTCTTTCATAATTTCCGAAGTGCCCTGTGTTATTATTTTGTGGCTGTTCCGTATTTCTATGTCCCTCTTCCCGTATTGGAGCGCGAGTGTCCTCTGAAATACGTAATTGTTGTATTACCTGTGTCAGCTGATCTTGTACTTCCCAGATTTCTCTTTGGTGTTGCGTAATAATTTGATTCAGACTTTGTTTGAATTTCCTTATTTGTTCGCACTCTTCTGTGTCATTAAAGACTACAGGTTTTGTGTCATTCAAATTATCATCAACCTTCGTAGATAAATTAGTGAACTGATCCGAAAGTTCGGCTACTTTCTCCGATAGTGAACACATTTCCTCAGTGTGTTTTTCTGAACCAAGTTTCAGAGTGTCTATTTGTGTTGAAATCCAATTTACTGTGTCCTTTAAGTTTTCCTGAGTTCTTGCAAGTTGCGTAACTGAATCGGTGGATGCAACGGAGTCCATTTTAGCTTGCAAGGTGTCGTGATTTTCACGAACAACAGTTTGCAATTCTTTTATGGCTGCTTCGTGATTCTGTAATGAGTTTTCATTCCGCGAAAAAATAGGTTGAAAATGCTCACAAATTTGTGTTTTTACGTAATTACAGATTTTTTGACATTTCGATTCAATGTTATGTAACTCAGTAGTTAAATCTTCACGTGTTTGTTCAAGTGTGGTGTCTAACTTCCGAAGATTTTGTTCCATTGTGTCTAACTTTTGAAGATTATGTTCCATTGTGTCTAAGTGTTGCTGTGTTTGTCTCTGATTTTGTTCCATTGTGTCTATCTTTTGAAGCTTTTGTTGTGTTTGTCTCTGATTTTGTTCCATTGTGTCTAACTTTTGAAGATTTTGTTCCATTGTGTCTAACTGTTGCTGTGTTTGTCTCTGGTTTTGTTTCATTTGTTGCATTAATTGCAATAATAATGTATTAGTGTCTGGAATCTGATCATCTATGCTTTTCGGCAGTGCATTTGCACCGGCAACATTCACAGTTTGACAAGCAGAAAATGTGTCTCGGCTTATTTGAGAAAACGGTGAGGACGCAAAACCTGAATGTACAGTATTTGCAAGATTGTGTCCTGTCATATCGGATTCCTGACGCGAGCTGTTGCCGACCAATCGATCGATAATGCTTCCCTGTTCACTAACTATTTCACTTCCTACACCATTATTTGCAGCCCGCTCCATTTCCCTATGCACTATTACTAAATTACTACTTTGAACATTTGTGAATTCCTTATATGGTGGCGCTAACACATTGCTTTTGTCTTCACTGTCATTTCTCACTTTACTTTGTAGCCTAGTATTACGTTTTTCACACGCCATTATTGTCACAATTTTTCACACGACAACACAGAAAAACATATTTTGAAGAGCAAAAATAAGAGAACACATTAACATAGCACTGAAAATAATATCTAGTTAATTGCAAGCGCAGCTGCGAAATACTTGGTGCAACTCTACATGCATGCCACAACTGTTGTACTGTACAACAATGAAAGACTACAACTTCAAAGGAAATTCCCTCTATGATTACGCGCTAGCAATAAAAAAATCTACATTAATTACACAAACTACAAGAAAAAATCAGAAGATTCCAGTGAGGTACCCTTGGCTAAGGGTCGACATATGAAACGTCCCCTTAGAACAATTAAATTATACAAGACTGGTCTATGTGAAACGTCCTCTTTGAACAATTATACACGACTGTGCTTAAACTGACACACAATATCTTTAGCGCAACGCAATCTGACTTCCAAAAATCCCTACGAAAGAATGGCCCTGACTAGCATTAACCTATACGTTTCACAAATCACTTACCTCACAAAAATCTTCGTTACTCAAGCTACTGCAATACAGCGAGCGCCACTACTGCCAGCTAAATAAAATATTCAAACTACTGAAGGCACTAACTACTGACAGGCATAGTTAGCAAATGAAAGATTTTAATACAGAACAGACAATGTATTTACCTCATTAGTCATAATATATATAGCAGTTCATGATACCAATTCTTACAAATTTCAAAACTCCGCCACCCCTCCCCCACGTCCACCACTGCTGGCGGCTCACCTCCAACTGCGCAACGCTACGCGCTGTTAGCATCCAGCTGCCGCTGCCCAACACTACAATGGCGAGTATTACAACAATGCGAACCAGCCACAGGCTGCACACGGCACAGCCAGGGACTTTCATACAGAGCGCTACGTGGCGGCGGCGTTACCAATAAAAAAACTTAAACAGCCTACTTACAGACTGTGCGAAATCATAGCGCTTTACTGATCTGTTCTACCAGAACTGATAACACATTATTTTCACAAATGCAGTCTGACAATCACTGTACCATGCAGTATACATGAATTTCGATGGGAATTAATTTCATTGCCATATCTGTGAGCACTGAGCACTCCTTTTCTCTGCAACCTATTGCTACTAGGAATATCGACGTAACTGTCCAAAACCAAATTTAAGCTCCCGTACTTGTGATGTGTAGTGCAAGACGGTATCATACCTATTTTAATCAAAATACTTCTCAGTACACAACTTGCGATGTGCAATGCCAGTATCCAAACCCAGTCATGAAAGTAAATGAAAATGGGGAACTAATCTTAACGCCTGATAAATGAGTACTAGACTCCAACTTAAAATATGCTTCATTAAGCCAAGACAAAAATACAACTTTTCATAAAGTTTTCATAACTAGAGAAGTTAGAAAAATCTTTCTTAATAACTTCCTGTGTACAGTTATCTTCTTTGAAACTTGTTTCAACTATAAGGCAAACCCATATGTTACATTATAAACTTTTTACAGGATACTTCAAACCATATGCAATGTTATAACAATAAGAAACTATACAGTTTACAAAATATTTAAAAAAATGCGATTACTTTAAAACTTCGATTCATATCATCTCATTTCCTCAATGTTTTTCCGCTGAAGATATTACTACAAAATCCTTTTTGAATAATGCTGCCTTCACTGCACGATGTGCCAGCTTCCACCCTTGTCAAACTAAATATATTGCCAGTCTCTCCAACACTCACTGTTACTCTTTTCAAAATGAAGTAACCTCTCTGGCCAATGACTCTGGTCTCTTACAAGGAATACAATATTAAAGAGGTTGAGGACACTTATTAAATTCGGAACTTCGTTCACATTTATTGCCTAAACTACCTGAAAATCGTCATGACAAATAGGACAGTAACATTCACATTTGTAATGTAGGATTGTGTTATTACTTTAGCTTGTCACCTTATGATGGGTTATGCCCAAAATGCGTTATCAAAGTAAAGGAGTTCCATTAATATCTAATGACTACATTTTATGATCTATCAGATTTCTTAGAAACACGTTGAAAAAAAATGAAATGTGGTTCCATGTCCTCCTCACGGCAGTCAGTCGTACTTACGAGATCCTATATTCTCCCACGTCGGAATATTCATTCTACTTTTAGCACTTTTCGTAAGTCCATTGCTTAGCGTTACTGCAGAATTACTGTTACTTTGATGAAGCTTCTTCCGGTTTATAACGACTTTTTAGACTCTGACTGCCGTTGTTTTTTGTGCCTGGGCTTGGAGTAGCACAGTAACAAGTGCCAGTTAGCATTGGTCAACCAGACTCACAAAATGTGCTATCGTGTTTTCGTGTGCTTGTTTCAAAAATGTATTTTGAATAATTATTCAGGCAATATTACCGTGTTATTAAGAACAGTAATGTGTGTGGCTGTTGCAGTTGGTTGGCAGCACTCTTGAAAACTTGACACGTCCCCTTTGAACAATTATACATGACTGTGCTTAAACTGACACATAATATTTTTAGCGCAACACAATCTGACTTTCAAAAATCCCTACAAAAGAATGTCCCTGACTAACATTAACCTATACGTTTCACAAATCACGTACCTCACAGAAATATTAGTTACTCGAACTACTGCAATACAGCGAGCGCCACTACTGCCAGCTAAATAAAATATTCAAACTACTGAAGGCACTAACTACTGATAGGCATAGTTAGCAAATGAAAGGTTTTCATAGAGAACAAACAATGTATTTACCTTAATATTGTTCAAAAGTCATATTATATATATCAGTTCATAATATGCAGTCTTACAAATTTACCGTCTCTGTCCAGATCATCCGCTCTCACAACTCCGCCGTCTCATTCCCCACATCCACCACTGCTGGCAGCTCACCTCCAACTGCGCAACGCTACGCGCTGTTAACATCCAGCTGCCCAACACTACAATGGCAGACAACAATGCAAACTAGCGACAGACTGCACACATCACAGCCAGTGATTTTCATACAGAGCGCTACGTGGCGTTACCAATAAGAAAACCTAAACAGCCTACTTACACGCTTCCATGTTCGTAAGCAATGGATTCAGCCTAACCATTCGTGCCACATTCTCAAGGTCTTAAAGCATTATTGTGAAGCGATTAAAGTTACCGTGTGGTATACGAACGTTGCTAAAACTGAGTGTAGTTAAAGTGACTGGAAGCGAATAGAAACACCATTAATAAATCGCGCCATCTGTGAAGCGCCAGTAACTGTAATGCATTGATGGTTTCATTGTTCGCCTCCTATAGCAAAAGAACACATATAATGAGATACCTGGATGTGGAGAGGAGTGGTGTAACAACTTTACTAATGCGAATCATCGACCCAACCGCGATATAAAATCCTTTTTGTGTTTCCGCCTTACATCATATAAATAGTTCCCAAGAGGACATACGTCCGTCAAATGCAGATGTAAGCTGACGGATGCCTGTAAAGAAGCCTGTCTCCACTGAGTATCAGTAGTATCGAAGAGTAGTACAAGTACTTGAAAAATTCGACGCCACGACCGCGTCTAGAATTACTGCCAACAGCCCAGCTAGAAGTTCTACAGGTGACCATAGTCACTGCCCACTGAATTCAGGACTAGGCCACAGTTCACAGACAAATTAGCGCAGGTGAACTGTAAACTACTGCCACGTGCTATCTTCAGACCGAAGTTAAATAGTGCAATGATTCTACTAATAAGATAATCGTAAATTGTTTATAATCTGTGTTACCGACATTTTTGTCGTAGCTTCTACCTAACACCATTTGGCCCTCTCAGTACGATGTACAGTTTTTGTAATTTGTTCATACAGTCACACTTTTTTTATGAAACAATCATATCTGATTTGAACCACATTGTCAATCTTCAGATGCTAAGAGTGGCATTTAGTGAGCAACTGTTCAAGCGTTGTTCACTAAACGCGGCTCACAGGACCTGGAGAAGCCCAATGAGGCTGAAACGAGTTATGATTGCACTGAGGTGATGAAAGTCATGGGTTAGTGATATGCACATATGCAGACGGCGGTAGTGACGCGTACATAAGGTATAAAATGGCAGTGTATTGGCGAAGCTGTCTTTTGTACACGGGTTATTCATGTGAAAAGATTTCCTACGAGATTATGGCCGTATGACTGGAATTAGCAGACTTTGAACACAGAGAGGTAACTTCAGCTACACGCAACAGACATTTCATTTCGGAAATCATTAGGGAATTCAGTATTACGAGATCCACAGTATCAAAAGTGTGCTGAGGCTATCAAATTTCAGGCATTACCTCTCATCAGGGCCATCACTTAACGACCGCGAGCAGTGGCGTTTACGTTGTGTTGTCAGTGGTAACAAACAAGCAACAGTACGTGAAAAAACGCAGAAATAGATGTGGGACATCTGACGAAAATGTCAGTTATGACGGTGCTGATACGTTTTGCGTTAATAGTCCATTGCAGCAGACTACCGACGCGAGTGTCTTTGCTAAAAGCTCGACATTACCTGAAGCTCCTCTCCTGGACGCGTGGACATATCTGTTGGACCTTAGACGACTGGTTGTTGGGTTTCAGTTGGTAAGAGCTCATGGAGGAGTTCGAGTGTGGCGCAGATCCCACGAAGTCGCAGATCCAGATTGTCAACAAGGCACTGTCCTAGCTGGTGGTGTTTCCATAATGATGAGAGTTGCGTTTACTGGTATGGACTGGGTAATCTGGTCCAACTGAACCGATGACTGACTGAAAAGGGTTGTGGTCGGCTACTTGGAAACCATTTTCAGCCATTCAACGATGGAACTTTTATGGATACAATGTGTCATGTCATCAGGCCATAACTGTTCGCTATTGTTTTCAAGAACATTCTGGACAGGTCGAGCGGATGATGTGGCCACCCAGATTGTCCGAAATGATTCCCATCCAACGTTTAGGGAACGTAATCGAGAGATCAGATCATGCACAAAACCCTGCACTGGTAGCACTTTCGCAATTATGGACGGATATAAAGCCGGACAAAACGAAGGCCTTCACGATGTTGTTGTTGTGATCTTCAGTCCTGACACTGGTTTGATGCAACTCCCCATGCTAATCTATCCTGTGCAAGCCTCTTCATTTCCCAGTACCTACTGCAGCCTACATCCTTCTGAATCTGCTTAGTGTATTCATCTCATGGTCTCCCTCTAAGACTTTTACCCTCCACGCTGCCCTCCAATACCAAATTTGTAATCCCTTGATGCCGCAGAACATGTCCTACCAACCGGTCCCTTCTTCTTGTCAAGTTGTGCCACAAACTCCTCTTCTCCCCAGTTCTATTCAATACCTCCTCATTAGTTATGTGATCTACCCACCTAATCTTCAACATTCTTCTGCAGCACCACATTTCGAAAGCTTCTATTCTCTTCTTGTTCAAACTATTTATTGTCCATGTTTCACTTCCATACGTGGCCTTCATGATATCAGAAGATATCTCATAAGTTTTCTCCCCGTAGCGTAAAACCAAAATTATAAGAATTCAACTACTGTCTCTTTAAACGAAACGTCGTTTTCTTCCAAAAATAGCCACCTCGTAACTACTTTCAGTAGTAGACGGTTCTCTCCGTTAAAATTAGTAAAATTTTCTGAGCTATTATGCCGTAGTCGAATGTCTTTCACCTTATAACCCAACGTTTCGTCCTCATCTGTGGAGGACACTTTGAATGGTGATCACAGCTTCTTTGAATGTACGATTCACACCCTGGCTCGCTACTGGTTACAGCAAAAATCCGCTTCCGCGCAGTGGCGTGAAGCCACATGTTTTGAATACGAGGCCGCAACTGGCCGTTGTCAATTGCCGTCGTCCGCTGTCGCTGTCATGGTGAAGACTGGTACACATCTTCAGCACCGGAATCCAAATTTCATTAAATTTCAGGCTCCCCTCCTTCCTACTGAAATTCCTGGTATGTTCCACAATCTCTAGGGCCGCTCTGTACAGCCTCTAGTTGTATCTGCATGTGGCTGCCAGCACTTGAGTCCTATCGAAATGACTGGTGCGGGATTTCAAACAATATGAAATGAGGTGGTGTGGTGGTGTGCCCCCACCTACGTAACCTCAGACTCAAAGTTGCAATATTAAACGTTTTGGCTGGTTTCGTTGTCTAGGGGCTGCGACACGTAGTTGCCGCATCACAAGCCAAATACTGCTCAGTCTACAATATACAATACACATGAAACGAATGGTGACGTAGAAAGATTGCAATTAAATCAAATCTGCAGGTACTATCTTAACGATTTTAAATGAGTACGATAGTAGAAGTACTTTTGAGAATGTGGTATATTTCTGCAGAACAATTATTGGTGTCGATGGTTCAGCAATTAAATGAAATAGATCTTGAATAACAGGGAAACAATAGATTTCTACTGCACGTAATTTGTTGTGAACAACAACATAGCTCGCGAGATATTCACTGCTAAAAGCACACTACGTCTTCACTGTAGAATCCACGGAAATCTCACAAGTGCACAAGTCGGCGCTCCGAAGCATTTCTATCTGCCGCAACCACGCGCAAACCGCTCCACACTCCCACAGCATTTGTCGCGACCGTCGTGCCGTCCATCATCTCCCGTGTCGCGTGCCGTACCGTCCCGCCACTCTTCACCCGAACTCGCTTCCTACAGTCTCCTCATTCACGAGAGCTGTGAATGACTAGAGCGCTCGCGCCATGTCTTCATGCCAACACACCTACTCAAACATAATGAAACACATTCGAATTACTGGATTTACTTTTAGATACTTATAATTAAATAAATATTCCTACGGCTGGACCATAAACACGCTCTAACGCACATTATTAAATACATAAACAAATTAAATAAATTATATCAAAGGAATAGTACCAAAAGGTCGACCAGTAGCCTAATGTCTCCGTGCTTTCTTAAACACAGTAAATATTTAACCAATGAATTGGTGAATAGTACATAGCTGATATAAACAAAGACATAGATGAATAAATATACACTCCTGGAAATTGAAAAAAGAACACCGTGAATTCATCGTCCCAGGAAGGGGACACTTTATTGACACATTCCTGGGGTCACATACATCACATGATCACACTGACAGAACCACAGGCACATAGACACAGGCAACAGAGCATGCACAATGTCGGCACTAGTACAATGTATATCCACCTTTCGCAGCAATGCACGCTGCTACTCTCCAATGGAGACGATCGTAGAGATGCTGGATGTAGTCCTGTGGAACGGCTTGCCATGCCATTTCCACCTGGCGCCTCAGTTGGACCAGTGTCCGTGCTGGACTTGCAGACCGCGTGAGACGACGCTTCATCCAGTCCCAAACATGCTCAATGGGGGGACAGATCCGGAGATCTTGCTGGCCAGGGTAGTTGACTTACACCTTCTAGAGCACGTTGGGTGGCACGGGATACATGCGGACGTGCATTGTCCTGTTGGTACAGCAAGTTCCCTTGCCGGTCTAGGAATGGTAGAACGATGGGTTCGATGACGGTTTCGATGTACCGCGCACTATTCAGTGTCCCCTCGACGATCACCAGAGGTGTACGGCCAGTGTAGGAGATCGCTCCCCACACCATGATGCCGGGTGTTGGCCCTGTGTGCCTCTGTCGTATGCAGTCTTAATTGTGGCGCTCACCTGCACGACGCCAAACACGCATACGACCATCATTGGCACCAAGGCAGAGGCGACTCTCATCGCTGAAGAGACGTCTCCATTCGTCCCTCCATTCACGTCTGTCGCGACACCACTGGAGGCGGGCTGCACGATGTTGGGGCGTGAGCGGAAGACGGCCTAACGTTGTGCGGGACCGTAGCCCAGCTTCATGGAGACGGTTGCGAATGGTCCTCGCCGATACCCCAGGAGCAACAGTGTCCCTAATTTGCTGGGAAGTGGCGGTGCGGTCCCCTACGGCACTGCGTAGGATCCTACGGTCTTGGCGTGCATCCGTGCGTTGCTGCGGTCCGGTCCCAGGTCGACGGGCACGTGCACCTTCCGCCGACCACTGGCGACAACATCGATGTACTGTGGAGACCTCACGCCCCACGTGTTGAGCAATTCGGCGGTACGTCCACCCGGCCTCCCGCATGCCCACTATACGCTCTCGCTCAAAGTCCGTCAACTGCACATACGGTTCACGTCCACACTGTCTCGGCATGCTACCAGTGCTAAAGACTGCGATGGAGCTCCGTATGCCACGGCAAACTGGCTGAGACTGACGGCGGCGGTGCACAAACGCTGCGCAGCTAGCGCCATTCGACGGACAACACCGCGGTTCCTGGTGTGTCCGCTGTGCCGTGAGTGCGATCATTGCTTGTACAGCCCTCTCGCAGTGTCCGGAGCAAGTATGGTGGGTCTGACACACCGGTGTCAATGTGTTCTTTTTTTTTCCATTTCCAGGAGTGTATTTGTAAGCATGCTCCTATCGGTTCATCGTGTAACTGACGTGATAGATAGTAATCGGCCACTTTGACCTCCAATAGCTCATGTATTATTTAAATCACATGCATATAATTCATACCAATTTAGGATTACACTAATAGCTTTCTACAGATACGGCGATCGACCAAATCGGATGTAGCGTTTATAGTTCGGAAATTCGTTGCTCGGTGTTCTTTGTAAAATTTACCATCAGATACTAATCTTTAAACTAATAAAGATATTGAAAATCTGATTACGCCATCACAATCGTCGTTTAAATAGTAGTAATGTACATGTTTATTTTTGAGGTATCTTGATTTGTCTGGCTACTACTAATTTCTATACGAACAGTAAAATGTCTGCCATTAAGATTTCACAAAGTGCCCCATCTTTGGCCCTCTCGCCGCACAGTGTCACCAGGGAATTCCCAGCCACGTGCTCGATGGACCACGCGCTGGGGCTACACCTCTCATGCTGCTAACGTTCCGCACCACGTTTTTGCTGTCGGGGCCCGGCTGGCCGAGCTGCCCGTGTGGCCACTGCTCCCTCTGAACTTAGATTTTCATGGCGCTTCGACTCTCTCGTTACCCCAAAATGTGGTGGTCCCCTTGCTGCGAATCATGTTCCGTAACAGCTAATCTGTCAGTGTCCCCTCCTCTGCAGTTGCCCTTACTGTCTTTTATCATTTTTTGACCGTTCTTTTTTGCAGTACCCGCATACACCTCCCCAAACTACAAAGAATATTATAAATTCCAGTTTTTCCAGAGGTTGACGAGTATCCTTGACCGTTTCAGTGATCTTCCGTGTGGGCGCGTATATTACCGCGATGGTCCGCTTTGTCAGGATTTTCCCAGGCCTTTACTATCATCGCTACGATTTCTACACGGTATTCTTAAAGTTCTTTTCACCTCAGCGAACGAATAACTATCTTGAGCAATGCATTGATGAGACGCTTTGCCGGCCGGTGTGGCCGAGCAGTTCTAGGCCCTTCAGTCTGGAACCGCGCGCCTGCTACGGTCGCAGGTTCGAATCCTGCCTCGGGCATGGATGTGTGTGTTGTCCTTAGGTTAGTTAGGTTTAAGTAGTTCTAAGTTCTAGGGGACTGATGACCTCAGATGTTAAGTCCCATAGTGCTCAGAGCCATTTGAACCATTTTTTTAGACGTTTTGTTTCTGCGTCAGGCATCTCTGGTTTTCCTTGTTCTATCGGCCAACGATTTTAAAATGCCTCACTTTTGTTGTAGGCGTTGATCCTAATCCCAGTGTAGGTAGCGGTCTGTGTGTTTCGGTTTTCGGCTAACCGTGCTCTCTTTCTGCCACATATTTCTCTTGGACACCAAGAACACAACACAAACATATTTAGAAGTAGCAACCAGAATCGTCGGTGGTAAATGCGAAATAACGGTGTCTCACGTTGTAGCATTCCAGCACACATAGCCCAGTACCCTGAAGCACACAGTGCCTGTTCCTTCTCCTCCAGCTCTCTCTCTCTCTCTCTCTCTCTCACACACACACACACACACACACACACACACACACACACACACACACACACACGTGTTTCTCGTGTGTTTGCTATGGGATGTGGGATAGGATTACAAGAGAGAGGAAGGACGTAGAGAAGGCGAGTGAGAGAGAGAGACCCAGAGAGGTTATGAGAGAAGGAAGAGGGCACAGATAGTTGGCACCAGAAGAAAACGGCGCCCGGCGCATTGCGACAACTGTGTGTTGGCGGTGGCGCCCACTATTGCAGGGAGGCATACGTGGCGGGCTTAGCCGGCAGGTGTGTGTGTGTGTGTGTGTGTGTGTGTGTGTGTGTGTGTGTCGCGCGCTCCCCTTATCAGCTCGCGGGCAGCGCAGCAGGTAATGTCGCTTATCGCAGTCCCCTCGTGAAGTCGCCGCTTATGGTCGACGACTGCCGGCCGTTTTGACGTCACGCCGCCACCCACGGGACACGGAAGGCGTCTTGCATCTCCGCGACATTCGCGGTACTCGACGGTATTCAGAGAAGGGTAATGGTGGCGGCTGCAGAAAAAACTGGTATTACCATGGGAAGCTTCCCACCAACAGACAGAGAGTAGCAACATGTATTTCTTTTCTGATTTTCCGAGAACCCTTCCAAGCCCGAAGTTCGGCAGACCGCTGAAACGATTCGCTCCACATTGAACCTTACGCTTACTTTCACAGGAGAGGCAGTGAGCTCCGTCCTCTGGCTTCGCAATTGAATCACCGCTACTGCTTTACACAGAGTTTTACGAAAGCCTTCATACAAGAGACAACAACCACATGCCACCAGTTTCTACGCTTCACTCTACACACTCAGTGTCGATACAGGTTGTCTAGTCGGCAGCTCTTATGTCTCAGCCTACTGTCCACGATGTATTGCTGGTGTACAGTAGAGTAACGATTTTCGGTGCGCGCCTGACAATGGAAAATGCTTTTCCGGCGTAGAGTGTTTCGTCGGGAAAGCACGGAGCACTGTGGTACTTAGTATTCTTCCATGCTCGACTGCGTAAGGAAATTAAAATACACCGTAGTTAAGACAGAAATACTTCTATTATAGACAATGCTCCAGGAGAAATGGACAGTATGCACTTATGGGCCGAACATTATGACCACCTTCTTTATAGCTTGTTTGTTCGTCTTTGGAACGAAATACATCACTGATTCTGCGTATCCAAAGTCCGACAGTTTGTTGGTGGGTTTGTGGAAATATATAGCTTAGACGTTTACACCTCATGATATTTCCATATCTCTGGAGCCCTGCAGTAAGATGTTCGTGACCTTCAATTTGCTTCGGACGAAGAGGTGGAAGCCTGGGTAAATTCATGGTTCTACATCTACACCTACATTTACGGCTATCCTCTGCAAACCACCATGAGGTGTACCGCTGAGAGTACGACCCGGTCTACGAGTTATTAGGATTTCTTCATGTTCCATTCACGTCAGGAGCGCGGGAAGAATGATTCTTTGAATGTCTCTGTGAGTGCAGTAATTATTCTAATCTTATCTTCACATTCCCTACCTCAGCGATACGTAGGGGCTGTAATATATTGCTAGAGTCATCATTTAAAGCCAGTTCTTGAAACTTTCTTAACAGGCTTTCTCGGGATAATTTACGTCTGTGTTCAAGAGTCTTCCATTTCACTTCCGTCAGTATCTCTGTGACACTCTCCAGCGGATTAAAGAAACCTGTGACCATTCGTGCTGGACTTCTCTGTGTACGTTCAGTACCATGTGTCAGTCCTATCTGGTACGGGTCCCACACCTTTGAGCAATATTCTAGAACCGGTCGCAGGAGTGATTTTTGCGTAATATCCTTTGTAGGCTGATTGCACTTCAACACTATTCTACCAATAAACCAAAGGTTACTACCTGCTGTACGCACGACTGAGCTTAAGTCATCATTCCATTTCATATCCCCACAAAGCGTTACACCCAAGTATGTGTATGACTTGGCCAACAGTGACTCACTGATATTATAGTGATAGGATACTGTGATTTTTCGTTCTGTGAAGTGGAAAACTTTACATTTCTGAACATTTGCAGCAGGTTTTCTATCTCTGTTGAAATCTTATAGAGACCTAACTGAAATTGTATGCAGTTTCTTTTAGTTCTTCATTCATATCTGTTCTATGTTAGCCCAATACTTAGCCATATCTGTAACTTTCCCTTTAGGAGTGGTCGGTTTCCTGACCGATTAAAGTACTCGGTAGTGAAGGCACTTTATAAAAAGGGAGACAGGGATAATGTTGACAATTTTAGACCTATTTCTATGTCATCGGTGTTTGCTACAGTTATCGAGAAGGTTGTATATACAAGGTTACTGGAGCATTTAAATTCATGTAATTTGTTGTCAAATGTACAGTTTGGTTTTAGTAATGGTGTAACAACTGAAAATGCTATATTCTCTATTCTGTGTGAGGCTTAGGACGGATTAAATAAAATATTGCGAACGCTAGGTGTTTTCTTTGACTTAAGGAAGGCTTTTGACTGTGTTGACCACAAAATATTGTTGCAGAAGCTGGACAATTATGGAGTAAGGAGAGTCGCTTACAATTGGTTCGCCGCTTACTTTAAGAACAGAAAGCAGGAAGTAATTCTCCGCAATATTGAGAGTGATAGTGATGTTCAGTCCCAATGGAGCAGTGTTAAGTGGGGTGTTCCCCAAGGGTCGGTTCTGGGGCCACTGCTGTTTCTTATTTAGGTGATTCAAAAATGCTGATGACAGCAGCATGGATGGATCTTGTGTGTAATATTGAAACAGTATCAAATAATGTAGTTCACTAAATAAGTTCATGGCTTGTGGAAAATAATTTGATGCTAAATCACTGTAAGACTCAGTTTTTACAGTTTCTAACTCACAATTAAACAAGAACCGATATTTTGATCAGGCAGAATGGGCATATTATAAGCAAGACGGAACAGTTCAAGTTCTTGGGCGTTCGGATAGATAGTAAGCTGTTGTGGAAAGCCCATGCCCAGGATCTTGTTCAGAAACTAAATGCTGCTTTATTTACCATTAGAACAATATCTGAAATAAGTGAGAGTTCAACATGAAAAGTAGTCTACTTCACATATATTCATACGCTATTGTCGTATGATATTTTTTGCGGGGGTAATTCTTCTGATTCAAAAAGGGTATTTTTGACTCAAAAACGGGCTGTTCGAGCTACATGTGGTGTAAGTTCGAGAACCTCTTGTCGGCTCCTATTCCAAAGTCTGGGAATTCTAATATTGTCCTCACAGTGTATATTTTCTTTAATGTCGTTTCTTGTTAACAATATTAGCTTATTCCCAAGAGTTAGCAGCTTTCACTCAGTTTATACTAGGTAGAAATCAAATCTGCATGCGGACTGCACTTTCTTGACTCTTGTGCAGAAACGAATGCAATATTCTGCTGCATCCATTTTCAATAAGCTACCACAAGAACTCAAAAATTTTAGCAGTAGCCCAAAAACTTTAAAGTCTAAACTGAAGAGTTTCCTCATGGCTCACTCCTATTCTGTCGAGGAGCTCCTGGAAGAGCTGAAAAATTAAGCAAATTCCAGTGTTACATTGTTGATTTTCTTTATTTAAACTTACGATTTGTCGCCTGAACATGTTTCTTATATTTCATTTTATCTGTTTCCACTATCGTGTTATAATTTCATGTATTGACTCGTTCCATCACCATGGAGGCTTCTCCTTTATTGGGTCTCACGAAACAATAAAAAATAAATAAATAAAATACAGTTACCTGCATTACCACTAAAACTCCTGACCTTACTATTAACTGTTTACAAGATCATTGATATACAGTATGAACAGTAAGGGTCCCAAAGACATTCCTGGGGCACACCCTAGTTTACTTCTACATTTGACAATGACTCTCCATCCAACGTAACGTGCTGTGTCCTCCCCTTGGCCGCCCCGTACCCGGATTTTATGCCTGTAGACTTTTTTTCTTTGGAGAAAGCTTAAAGACGATGTGGTGCAGAAGGTTATACCAGATACAGCCGATGACATGGGACGACAAATTACTGCAACCTACTCGAACATCTCCGCTGAAATGCTAGCACGAGTGCAATAATCGTCCCTTAGCAGATAGGTAGAATGTATTGCCGCTGCCGGTGGTCATTTTGAGCACAAACCCTATGGGTAATTGTTTGGTTACTCGTCAGAATCTACATAACTAGCGTATGGACTTGTGTTGTTCTTTAGTGTGTACTACCACAGATATTATACAAGTGTTGGTGTGGCAACTACTCGAAATGCGATAACGCGTAAACGACTAGCATTAAAATTGCGCAACAAGCGCCACTGCTATTCTAATTTAACCTACGTTTAGTATGTTACTATTAATAGGGGTTGTTCCACTTGAAAAGGTGATTGCTTGAACAGATATATACTTTCTAAATATGTTTCAATCTGTTGGCTGCCTAACAATACGAGCCCCTAACTACCATTCCAATCCGTGACAACTACCTTTACATTTCTGCAATATTTGTCGTGCAATGTTTGGGTGATTCAACCTGTATACAACAGATACAAATGTCATGTGCTGTTTGTGCACTATTCTCTACCATTTCATTCTTTTTCATCCTTGATACATTAGACAAGTGCACAAGCCTCACTGAAACCGTTGTCAGGTAGAGTATCTCTGCTCTGTGCAGTTTAAGGAATTCTTGTTACAGCTGCTACCGCTGTTGCATGACAGTTTTGTTCAAAATTGTCCTGTAACCTGTTTGATAATACGATAAGCATATCTGACTAGTAAATCAAATTAAATCAGTAACCCTGCATGAGGGGTGCAAGCAATAACAACAAATTAGAAAGACTGTAAATCTACTCAGCTCCGTCTCTTTTCCTTTTGGTATGGTGATGGTTTCTGAGAATGGCTTACAGCCTGAGGCTTTTAGCTGGAGAAATGTGACAACCAAGAACGAATACGTCTGCTAAAAGCAAATCTTGGCCAGGTACATGCTTAATGCAGTGTGGACGACGCTCATAGGCAGCCCACTTTGTTATAAAGTTTCATTCTCCATAAAACACAAAGAATAACTTTTGGCAAAGATAAGAGAGTGTGGAAACACGATGCTGCTAGCTTGATACAGCTATTAGAGCTGAAGGGGACCAGCTGGACTTCCTGTCATCTATCACACTACAAGGAAGAAATGTACTGTATTTCACTGGTTAACCATGGCAGACTCCACAAGACGAGGGAATGTATCAGTATGTTTATTATAGACTGAATCGCCAAAGAAACTGGTATAGGCATGCGTATTCAGATACAGTGACATGTAAACATGCAGGATACGGCGTTGAAGTCGGCGAGGTCTATGTAAGACAACAATAGTCTGACGCAGTTGTTACATCGGTTACTTCTGCTACAATGGCAGGGCGCACGATCGATAGGACACAGTATTTCCGAGGTAGCGATGAGGTGGGCATTGTCCCGTATTACCATTCCACGAGCGTACCGTGAATATCACGAATCTGGTAAAACATGAAATCTCCGACATCGCTGCGGTCGAAAAAAGATCCTGAAAGAACGGAACGAACAACGACTGGAGAGAATCGTTCAACGTGACAGAAGTGCAGCCTTTCCACTTACTGCTGCACATTACAATGCTGGGCCACCAACGAGTGTTAGCGTTCAAACCTTTCGCAGCCGAAGATCCAGTCTTGTACCCTTGATGACTCTACGACACAAAGCTTTACGCCTCACCTGAGCCCGTCAGCAAGGACATTGGACTGTTGATGACTGGAAACATGTTGACTGGTCGGACGAATCTTGTTTCAAATTGTATCGACGTAATGGACGTGTACGGGTATGGAGAGAACGCCATGAATCCGTGCATCCTACATGTCAGACAGGGAACTATTCAAGCTGGTGGAGGCTGTGTCGTTGTGTGGTGCGTGTGCAGTTGGATTGATATGGGAACCATGATACGCCTAGATACGACTCTGACAGGTGAAACGTATGCAAGCATCCTGTATTATCACCTGCATCCATTACGTCCATAGTGCATTCCGACTGATTTGTACAATTCCAGCATGACATTGCGACACCCCACATGTCCAGAATTGGTACACAGTGACTCCAGGAACACTCTTCTGAGTTTAAGCACTTCCGCTGGCCACCAAACTCCCCCGACATTAACATTTCTGAGTATATCTGCGATGCCTTGCAATGTGCTGTTCAGAAGAGATGGCCAGCCCCTCGTACTCTTACGGATTTAGGAACAGCCATGCAGGATTCATGGTATCATTTGCCTCTAGCACTACTTCAGACATTAGTTGAGTCTTTGTCACGTCGTGTTGCGGCACTTCTGCGTGCTCGCTGGAGCCCTACACGATATTAGGCAGGTGTACTAGTTTCTGTCGCTCTTTAGTGTATCAACATTGGTTCGGAAGTTGGAACGCTGTGGTAATTTACTGGAGAGATTCCAGCGCTATCGGAAGCTTATAGGTGCTGCAGACGAGAGTACGAGAGCTCTTGTTCCAGGGACAGCTTAGCGAACACCTCTCCTTACGGCACCGTAGAGAAGACTCTCCACAGGGCTTCGGACAGCTCACTTCATCTTAGTGCTGTATAGCAGAAAGTTTGCAACGTAGAGCAGAAGAAAGTTGCTGTGGTTGAATTTAGAAGTTTCTGCAATTACTGCAGCTACCATCTCCACTCATGCGTTACTAAAGTGATAAACAAGGGCCGAATTTGCATTCATCGAGACGAGATGAACCTGAAGTCACTTACCTTGTATTAAGGTTTCGTTCAGCTAATTAAATTTTCACAACGAGTTAGCTGCACCCTCAATGTGCTTAGGTAATAGTGCTGGTGTTTTTCGATGCTTTTCTTGGACTTTTCTTTAGCTCATTAACATATTCAGAAATTTCTTTACCATATTCGTGAATAGAGTTTCTATATCGTTTCTACCGAATCCATCCAACACTGCCAAGGCTACTGTACTTGTTTTTTAATCCCTTGTTCCCTTGAAAATTAACTGTATTCTTACTTAAGTGGGTAAAACATTCTTGATGTCTTTCAGCAATACATCTGATTTTTATAGTGAGCCTTAGTTCATTATCGCAATTTGTTGGATCTGGTCATCAATTTACCTATGTGAGGTGTACTGTTTACGTTTCATGCTTCGTGAGGCCACTCCTGGTAACAAGGTGTTTTCTGTTGTGTGACTTTGTTTTCTTCCAAGTCCTATGAGTTTCTGGAGAGCTCTGCCGACCGCTGTGACCGAGCGGTTCTACGCGCTTCAGTCCGGAACCAGGCTGCTGCTACGATCGCAGGTTCAAATCCTGCCTCGGTCAGGGATGTGTGTGATGAGCTTAGGTTAGTTAGGTTTAAGTAGTTCTAAGTCTAGGGGACCTCAGATGTTAAGTCCTATAGTGCTTACAGCCATTTGAACCAATCTGGAGAGCTTTATACGAAGGCTATTAGGAAGGTGTGGTACGATTGGGCGCGAAATGGAAACCACAGTGAAAACCCGATTAGCTTTAAACAGATGTGTTGGATAGTGTCTCCATTGTTATTTATTTACGGGAAATTCAGTGACCTGTTACTTTTGCTCTGCAACTTTTGACAAAGAATAATACTGTTTTTAAAAGACGGTAATTAGAGTTTGAAATATAAATAAAACTTCGTTGCTTTAAGAAGAATGTAAGAAATTACCCGTCGATTGCATCAAGTGGCCCTATTCAGTTCTAAGTGCACAGTGAGCATATAGAGGTGCCTAGAAAGTTATGTCACATGGCAAGTGTCAGGACCTGGTAAGACATTTCGCCTGACGTCATATAGCCCACATAATATAACTGTCATGCCATTCCTTCTTCGTGACAATTCTCAGTCATCCTCTCCCGGGGCAATGAAGACGCTCTTGCAGCGTTTTTAATGGTAAGTGCTTGATCACCCAAATTAGAACCCATAATTAGCTCCCCCTGTGTTTCATCTCTGCTCGCATGAACCGTTGGCTGTGAAGAAAACATTTCGACACACACAACGAGCTGCAGGCTAGAGTAGAGTACTGGTGGAAAGCATAGGAGGCTGCCTTCTATAACGACGGTTTAGGAAATTTGGCACACGGCTACGACAAATGTCAAAGTCGGAGTGGCGAGTACGTAGAGAAGTAGGTCGAAGGTACAGCTGCTACTGGGTATTGGACATCTCCTAGGCGGACAGTTCGTCTGTGCCCGTTCATGCGCTCAGCCAGTTTAGTCCGACTAGGATATGTCCAATACCCAGTAGTAGAGCATGCCCTCCAGCACAATTATAGGGACCTAGGATCCTTCTACACCATACGTGCCATTTGGCTTCTCCCACCCAACTCCAGTCCTTCGGAACTGGGGAGATGAGAACTTGCACTCCGACACATCCTGTCATCCCACCGTCCCCCTGGATTGAACATACGTTAACCAACCTCACTCCCATTTACTCTTCGGTCTTCTCCTTTTTCCCTTTCCTCTTTGGCCATTCACGCATTTTTTCATCCTACATAGTCGTGTTTATCGTTATACTATATACCTCTTTAGTTCTGTATGCATCCTCTTTGGTTTGAAGCTGGCACAGTACTTACAGTAGAATATCTTTGGCTTCCTTCTCACGACCATGCCTCCATCCTTACTGCTGTCCCTGTTTAGCTTTCCCTGTTGCTTCATAACATAGGTTGTGAGTAACTGAATCCACTTTCCCTTCTTCCCTTTTTTTCCCCTCTCTCCTCCCTGATAAAGGAACAAAGTTCCGAAAGCTAGGAATGTAAATTCTCAGGTCTGTGTTGTGTATCTATCTGCTGTACTGAGCTGAGGTAAGTATTGGTCAGCCCCTCTATCTCCGTGTTAGTATTTGTTTCACCACTGACAAGTGAAACAGCGCTGTAATTTGTTACATAACAAACATCACGCAGACAGCATTGAGGGCTCACGACGCATCTTTCCGGTGTGCGAATCACTGCCAGCCACGTTTCCGTCGCGCTTCTTTGAGAATCCGTGTCGGGCCTGGGGAAACGCGCCTTTTTTCGTGGGCCGTGTCTCGGCTCCGCCCCTTGACGGCAGAGACAGTTGAAGACGCTCCTGGGAGAGGAAGGGGTGGGCGGCAGCGCCGCCTCGTCCCCGCGGACGGGGCACGCAAGTGGCGCCCCGCGTCGCTCGCGCACGGCCGGCCAGTCGCTCCGTAATCGCGTCCCGCAGATTGGCGTCGCTGATTGGACTCGGCGGCGGCTCCCCGCTGCCCGTAAACCACCGGCCGCAGCGCGGGCGCCCGCTTCCCGGCAGTAGCCGCTACTGTGCACCAGACACCACCGTGCCGGCCACGCAGTGGAGATCGCGCGGCCGCCCCAATGGCTCTGTCCACAGCCAGAACCAACGTCGTACATTGACCGAAAACAATATCACAGCACCAAAAAATAATTATTGCAGAATAATGAAATTTCATGAATACTTTTGACTAGGTAATATGTTTAGGTGATTAACATTGCAGGATCACAGGTTAACGTAAGCGCAGTTAGCTAATGCAAATCTGAAATGGTGATAAATTAATAACCTGTGTAACCGCCAGGATGTTGAATACAAGCATACACTCGTGCGTGCATTGTATTGTACATGTGCCAGATGTCAGTTTGTGGGATCGATTTCTACTAGGCGTGTTTTTTAAGTAAGTACCGTTTAGAAATTTAAAAAAAGACATGCTAAGATATCTCAAAAATTTTATTTTTACATGAAAGCCTGTACCTTAATCTACTTTTCTACATAATTTCCGTCAATATTGAGGCACTTGTCATAACGTTTTATCAGCTTTTGAATACCCTCCTCATAGAAGTCTTGCACCTGACTTGTTAACCACTGCAACACCACTGTTTTGACTTCGTCATCATCTTGAAGACGCTGAGAGCCCAGGTGTTTCTTCAAGTGCAGGAACAGATGGTAGTCACTGGGCGCAAGATCGAGGCTGTAAGGAGCATGATCTAGAGTTTCCCATAGAAAATGTCTGATAAGATCTTTGGTCTGATTCGCCAAATGCCGACGGGCATTGTCTTGCAGCAAAACGATGCCCTTGCCCAACTTCCATGGACTGTTGCTTTGATTCTGGTGTGACGTAGGCCACCCATGTTTCATCGCTCGTAACAAAATGGCTCTGAGCACTATGGGACTTAACTTAGAACTACTTAAAACTAACTTACCTAAGGACGTCACACATATCCATGCCTGAGGTAGGATTCGAACCTACGACCGTTGCGGTCGCGCGGTTCCAGACTGTAGCCCCTAGAACCACTCCGCCATTCTCGCCCGTAACAATTTGGCTAAGAAATCATCACCGTCATTGTGGTACCACTCAAGGGAAGTCAGCCCACTGTCTAAACGTTTGGTTTTGTGCACATCCATCAACATTTTCGGTACCCAACGTGCGCACAATTTTTGGTAATTCAAGTGCTCGGTCACAATGCCATGCGAAACACTACGAGAAACATTAGGAAAGTCATCCCGCAAGGAGTAAATCGTAAAGCGTCTGCTTTCTCTCACCTTATTGACCACTCCCTGCACCAAACTTTCATTAACGACCGAAGGACGCCCACTCCGTTGTTCATCATGCACATTTGTGAGGCCGTCTTTAAATGCTCTCACCCACTTTCTTACCACTCCATCACTCATAAAGCTTTCTCCGTAAACTACACAGATCTCACGATGAATATCGATCGCTTTTAGGCCTTTAGCACTAAGAAATCTTATACCAGCCCGTACTTCACAGTCGGCGGAACTCACGATTATCGGAGGCATCTTAAACACTTAGTACACAACATAAACAAGCAAGAATCAGACTGTAATGGCGTCAGTGCGTAGTTTAAGATACAGGCTTTCATGTAAAAATAAAATTATTGAGATATCTTAGTATGTCTTTTTTAAAATTTCAAAATGGTACTTAATTAAAAAACACGCCTCATATGCCTGTTCCACTAGGTCGGTCAACACAGGGGCGGTTAATGCTGGTTGTAGAATGTGCTGGGGTTGCTGTCCGATCATGTCCCATTCGATGATGTGCCATATGTGTTCAACTGCAGACAAATCTGCTTTTCGAGCAGGCCAACGCAACATGTCGACATTCTGTAAGCAGATTGGGTTGCAACACGGGTATGTGGGCGAGCGTTACCCTGTTGGAAAATACTCCCTGGTATGTTATTCATGAATGGCGACATAGCACGTCGAATCACCTGACTAAGGCAGGGTGCGTGGAATATTCACGATAGAACTCCTACTGTCATACGATGTCGCTTCGCAGGTCATAACTCCAAGTGTAGGTCCAGGGTGTCTAGCGCACAGACAGGATGGTTGCAAGCCTTCTACTGTTCTCCTCGTAACCAACACACGACCATAACTGGCACCGAGGCAAAACCAGTCTTCATCATACCGTTAACGTCGATATGCAGCAGGATTTTAGAACATATATTGTGTTCGAACATTATGAACTTCCTCGAAGGAAACGGTCTATTGACAGGCAATCAACAGGGGTTTAGAAAATATCGTTCCTGTGAAACACAAGAAGCTCTTTATTCACATGAAGTGCTAAGTGCTATTGACAAGGGATTTCAGATCGATTCCGTATTCCTGGATTTCCGGAAGGCTTTTGACACTGAACCACATAAGCGGCTCGTAGTAAAATTGCGTGCTTATGGACTATCGTCTCAGTTATGTTACTGGATTTGCGATTTCCTGTCAGAGAAGTCACAGTTCGTAGTAACTGACAGAAAGTCATCGAATAAAACAGAAGTGATTTCAGGCATTCCCCAAGGTAGTGGTTAAGGCCCTTTGCTGTTCCTTACCTATATAAACGATTTGGGAGACAATCTGAGCAGCCGTCTTCGGTTTTTGCAGATGCCGCTGTCATTTATCGACTAATAAAGCCACCAGAAGATCAAAACAAACTGCAAAACGATCTAGAAAAAATATCTGAATGGTGCGAAAACTGGCAGTTGACCTTAAATAACGAAAACTATGAGGTCATCCACATGAGTGCGAAAAGGAACTCGTTAAACTTCGGTTACACGATAAATCAGTCTAATTTGAAAGCCGTCAATTCAACTAAATACCTAGGTATTACAATTCCGAACAACTTAAATTGGAAAGAACACATAGAAAATGTTGTGGGGAAGGCTACACAAAGGCTCCGTTTTATTGGCAGGAAACTTAGAAAATGTAACAGACCTACGAAGGAGACTGCCTGCACTACGCTTGTCCGTCCTCTTTTAGAATACTGCTGCGCGGTGTGGGATGCTTACCAGGTAGGACTGACAGAGTACATCGAAAAAGTTTAAAGAAAGGCAGCACGTTTTGTATTGTAGCGAAATATGGGAGAGATTGTCACAGAAATGATACGGGATTTGGGCTGGAAATCATTAGAAGAAAGGCGTTTTTCGTTGCTACGGGATCTTCTCACGAAATTCCAATCACCAACTTTCTCCTCCGAATGCGAAAGTATTTTGCTGACACCGACCTACATAGGGCGGAACCATCACCACGGTAAAATAAGGGAAATCAGAGCTCGTACGAAAAGATATAGGTGTTCATTCTTTCCGCTCGCTAGACGAGATTGGAATAACAGAATTGTGAAGGTGGTTCGATGAACCCTCTGCCAGGCACTTAAATGTGATTTGCAGAGTATCCATGTAGATGTATATGTAGACCAGAAAACAAAACAAACCTTCAACCTGCCCATCAATGAGCTCTCACTTGATACCACTGAAGCCGCAAATCGCGGTGGTTCCGGTGAGCGGGATGCACACAACAAGGTGTCTGGCTCCCACCTATCCTTGAAGTAACCGATTTGTAACAGTTCGTTGTGCCACTGCGCTGGCAACTGCTGCTGAAATTGCAGCTGCAGATGCAGTGCGCAGCACCAGATCCATACGCCGAACACGATAGTTCTTCTAGTGGGTAGAACCGTCTTGTTGCGAACGTACATTGTCGTCACTACCGCTTCCAGAACTCATGCGCAGTGGTTAAATTTCTGCCAAGTCTTTCTGCAGTATCGCAGAAGCAACATGCAACTTTTCATAGCACTACAACGCGACCTCGTTCAAATGACAATGGCGTCTTTGTCGCACTCTTCACGAACATCAGCTCACCACGTCCCATCTCAAAGGTAACTAACACTCATCGCGGTTACAGCACAAATTAAAATCGAACCTGATTTGCATGCTCATAGCGGTGCTACTGGTGCCAATCTTATGCAGTTGGCGCAAAATTGAAACAGACATCTTCTTTCAGATGTAGAAAGACGCCTATAAAAATTCGCTTACGTTGCGCAACTCGTTCTTGTTGTTGCGTTATTTTTTTTCGCTCAGCGGATTGTAGTTTATATGTGTCCGGCGCTACACAAAGCCATCTTGCTCTTTAATTGATTTTTTGAACACTGAATTTTTGCAATCTTGTTATGCAGATTTAATGACTGTTCAATATGTGTTCTTTCAGTTAGTGGTTTTGAGAACCAGTCCGCTACTGGTAACAAGTGTCAACAGAATTCAAACAGCCAGAAACTAGTAACAACATGGATTTAGAGTAAATACAGTGGGATCGTTATAAATCTGAACTACCTCAATGGCTAATAAATACCTTCCTGAAGTTCGCAGGAACGGGAAAGTGGTCTTAATGATCTAAACAGCTCTCGGATAATCAGATGTAAACCCCGTTGTTGGCATGTTGATAGTTTTTTACGCGCATGAAGTCCTTTGTCCTGTATAATGCCACGCTAGCTCGGGACGTGTCAATCAGTGCATTGCCTCGTCGGTTGCGGTTTGTGAAATCTGCGAGCGTATAGCTCGAGCTGCCTGACAATAATGAGCAAATTAGTAACTTGTTCACAGTCTATAGCTGGTAGAAACATACAGTAAACTCTTCTAGAGCGAGTTTTACTGTAGAAACGTATTGGAAAACAGACTGGTTATAGCGCAACGAGTATTCCGCAGAAAATTCAATGTGCGCTTTGTTTCAACAAAGGCAAAAATTTGTATCCATTGTAAGGAAGCTGGAGACAGCTGATGTGCTAAACAGTGACAGAGGTAAACATATGCCATCACTGAGTGCTGAGGTTACTGATTATGTTCGGAGTACCTTGAAGAGCTTTCCAAGGAAATTGCTGCCCCTATTGTGACAGGAGACACGCATTTCATGACACGTGTCAGAAGGCTGAGAAAAAATCGCCATTGCGACCATACAGAATGCACATGATGCAAGCACTAAAAGAAACAGGTCATGATAAAAGAATGAGTTATTCTCGATGGTTTTAGGAGTTACTTATTCAGCATCAAGACATTGTCGCCATAACTTCATTTAAAAATGAGGCATGGTATCCTCTGTCAGGTTACATCAACATAGAAGACAGCACATAATGGGATGGTGTCAAGTCACACTTCATCCACGAAACACCACTGCATGACGAAAAGGTTGGAATATGTGCTGCGCGGTGTCAAGCTAACAGGTTTGTTGGCCTCCCTTCACTTTGTACTATCTTAGACGCCACAGCTTATACGGGTCTCGTATTAGGGGAGCAGTTACATGACGTCGAACTTACAGGATATTGGAGGTAAGTGTCGCACGTCTAAATGCTTCCATGTAATTCGTGACGCATTTATTTGGTGACTGAATAATCTCAAAAAATATGTGCCTCCTCCCACAATCCACCCCGATCAACTGATGTAACACCCCCACCCCTCCCCCTCCAGGTTCTTTTTTGTGTGGGTATCTTGAATAGTGGGTAACTGCACGACTTCTTGAGCCCATTACATATGAAGTAGGCAACATTGATGAGGAATCACTTCACAGAACGTCGCGGAGTATGGTGACAAGGGAACATCTGTGCATCGATGCTGGTGAAGGGCACCTTCCACATTGTGTGACGACTTTTATGTATATATTTACGTATGTAATCTCCCGTTTCTGTAGCATCATTTCGAAAATTAGAAATGGGTCCCATTATTGTTTCAAATGTTACGACTCATAAATGCAGTTCAGGCTTATCTGGATCGCACTGGAGTTCCTTAATAAATCAACATCCACATGTCATTTCTTGAAATTGATGCAACATTTTTCCATCGCAACGACACCTACTACATTTTCAACACGGTGTAAAATAAAGCCCAGCACTATAGAGAGAATTTTAATGACTTCTCCTATTTTGACTGCTACGAGTTTAATTTGTTAATTTTTCTTGGAGAAAAAGGTCTTATGTGTACTGGGGTTTTCAGATACATTACTGGCGATTAAAATTGCTACACCAAGAAGAAATGCAGATGATAAAAGGTTATTGATTGGAAAAAATATATTATACTAGAATGACATGTGATTATATTTTCACGCAATTTGGGTGCATACATCCGGAGAAATCAGTACCCAGAACAACCACCTCTGGCCTAAATAACAGCCTTGATACGCCTGGGCATTGAGTCAAACAGAGCTTGGATGGCGTGTACAGGTACAGCTGCCCATGCAATTTCAACACGGTATCACAGTTCATCAAGAGTAGTGACTGGCATATTGTGACGAGCCAGTTGCTCAGCTACCATTGACCATACGTTTACAGTTTGTGAGAGATGTGGAGAATGTGCTGGCCAGGGCATCAGTCGAGCATTTTCTGTATCCAGAAAGGTCCGTACAGGACCTGCAGCATGCGGTCCTGCATAATCCTGCTGAAATGTAGGGTTTCGCAGGGATCGAATGAAGGGTACAGCCACGGGTCGTAACACATCTGAAATGTAACGTCCACTGTTCAAAGTGCCATCAATAGGCGCTTCCAATGTAGGTTAACCGCGAGATCGCCAAACACGGATGCGAAAATCATGATGCTGTAAATACAACATGGATTCATCCGAAAAATGACGTTTTGCCATTCGTGCACCCAGGTTCGTCGTTGAGTACACCATTGGAGGCGCACCTGTCTGTGATGCAGCGTCAAAGGTAACCGCAAACATGGTCTTCGAGCTGATGGTCCATTCTGCTGCAAACCGCGTCGAAATGTTCGTGCAGATGTTTGTTGTCTTGCAAACGTCCCCACCTGTTGACTCAGGGATCGAGACGTGGCTGCACGATCCTTTACAGTGATGGGGATAAGACGCCTGTCATCTCGACTGCTAGTTGTACGAGACCGTTGGGATCCAGCACGGCGTTCCCTATTACCCTCCTGAACCCACCGATTCCATATTCTGCTAACAGTCATTGGATCTAGACCAAAGATAGCAGCAATGTCGCGATACGAAAACCGCAATCGCGATAGGCTACAATCCTGCCTTTACCAAAGTCGGAAACGTGATGGTACGTGTTTCTGCTCCTTACACGAGGCATCACAACAACGTTTCACCAGGCAACGCCGGTCAACTGCTGTTTGTGTATGACAAATCTGTTGGAAACGTTCCTCATGTCAGCACGTTGTACGTGACGCCATGGGGGCCAACCGTGTGTGTGGTTTTTGTTGTCTTCAGTCAAAAAAAAAGAAAAAAAAACGGCTCTGAGCACTATGGGACTCAACTGCTTAGGTCATCAGCCCCCTAGAACTTAGAACTACTTAAACCTAACTAACCTAAGGACATCACACACATCCATGCCCGAGGCAGGATTCGAACCTGCGACCGTAGCAGTCGCACGGTTCCGGACTACACGCCTAAAACCGCGAGACCACCGCGGCCGGCGGTATTCAGTCCTGGGATTGGTTTGATGCAGCTCTCCACGCTACTCTATCCTGTGCAAGCTTCTTCATCTCCCCGTACTTACTGCAACCTACACCCTTCTGAATTTGCTTAGTGTATTCATGTCTCGGTCTTCCTCTACGATTTTTACCCTCCACGCTGCTCTCCAATGCTAAATATGTGGTCCCTTGATGCCTCAGAATATGTCCTACCAAACCGATCCCTTCTTCTAGTCAAGTTGTGCCACAAACTCCTCTTATCCCCAATTCTTTTGAGTACCTCCTCATTAGTTATGTGATCTACCCATCTAACCTTCAGCATTCTTCTGTAGCACTACATTTCGAAAGCTTCTATTCTCTTCTTGTCGAAACTATTCATCGTCCATGTTTCACTTCCATACATGGTTACACTCCATACAAATACTTTCATAAACGACTTCCTAACACTTAAATCTATATTCGATGTTAACAAATTTCTCTTCTTCAGGAACGCTTTCCTTGCCATTGCCAGTCTACTTTTTATATCCTCTCCACTTCGACCATCATCAGTTATTTTGCTCCCCAAATAGCAAAACTCCTTTACTACTTTAAGTGTCTCATTTCCCAATTTAATTCCCTCGGCATCACCCGGCTTCATTCGACTACATTCCATTATCCTCGTTTTGCTTTTTTTTATGTTCATCTTATATCCTCCTTTGAAGACACTGTCCATTCCGTTCAGCTGCTCTTCAAAGTTCTTTGCTGTCTCTGACAGAATTAGAATGTCTCCATGGATTTTAATACCTACTCCGAATTTTTCTTTTTTCCTTTACTGCTTCCTCAATATACAGATTGAATAACATCTCGGATAGCCTACTATCCAGTCTCACTCCCTTCCAAGCCAATGCTTCCCTTTCATGCCCATCGACTGTTATAACATGCATCTGCTTTCTGCAAAAATTGTAAATAGCGTTTCGCTGCCTGTATTTTGCCCGTGCCACCTTCAGAATTTGAGAGAGAGTATTCCAGTCAACATTGTCAAAAGCTTTCTCGAAGTCTACAAATGCTAGAAACGTAGGTTTGCCTTTTAATCTAGCTTCTACAATAAGTCGTAGGTCAGTATTGCCTCACGTGTTCCCATATTTCTACGGAATCAAAAGTGATCTTCCTCGAGGTCGGCTTCTACCAGTTTTTCCATTCGTCTGTAAAGAATTCGAGTTAGTATTTTGCAGCCGTGACTTATTAAAATGATAGTTCGGTAATTTTCACATCTGTCAAAGCCTACTTTCTTTGGGATTGGAAGTAATATACACTCCTGGAAATGGAAAAAAGATCACATTGACACCGGTGTGTCAGACCCACCATACTTGCTCCGGACACTGCGAGAGGGCTGTACAAGCAATGATCACACGCACGGCACAGCGGACACACCAGGAACCGCGGTGTTGGCCGTCGAATGGCGCTAGCTGCGCAGCATTTGTGCACCGCCGCCGTCAGTGTCAGCCAGTATGCCGTTGCATACGGAGCTCCATCGCAGTCTTTAACACTGGTAGCATGCCGCGACAGCGTGGACGTGAACCGTATGAGCAGTTGACGGACTTTGAGCGAGGGTGTATAATGGGCATGCGGGAGGCCGGGTGGACGTACCGCCGAATTGCTCAACACGTGGGGCGTGAGGTCTCCACAGTACATCGATGTTGTCGCCAGTGGTGGGCGGAAGGTGCACGTGCCCGTTGACCTGGTACCGGACCGCAGCGACGCACGGATGCACGCCAAGACCGTAGGATCCTACGCAGTGCTGTAGGGGACCGCACCGCCACTTCCCAGCAAATTAGGGACACTGTTTCTCCTGGAGTATCGGCGAGGACCATTCGCAACCGTCTCCATGAAGCTGGGCTACGGTCCCGCACACCGTTAGGCCGTCTTCCGCTCACGCCCCAACATCGTGCAGCCCGCCTCCAGTGGTGTAGCGAAAGGCTTGAATGGAGGGACGAATGGAGACGTGTCGTCTTCAGCGATGAGAGTCGCTTCTGCCTTGGTGCCAATGATGGTCGTATGCATGTTTGGCGTCGTGCAGGTGAGCGCCACAATCAGGACTGCATACGACCGAGGCACACAGGGCCAACACCCGGCATCATGGTGTGGGGAGCGATCAACTACACTGGCCGTACACCTCTGGTGATCGTCGAGGGGACACTGAATAGTGCACGGTACATCCAAACCGTCATCGAACCCATCGTTCTACCATTCCAAGAACGGCAAGGGAACTTGCTGTTCCAACAGGACAATGCACGTCCGCATGTATCCCGTGCCACCCAACGTGCTCTAGAAGGTGTAAGTCAACTACCCTGGCCAGCAAGATCTCCGGATCTGTCCCCCATTGAGCATGTTTTGGACTGGATGAAGCGTCGTCTCACGTGGTCTGCACATCCAGCACGAACGCTGGTCCAACTGAGGCGCCAGGTGGAAATGACATTTCAAGCCGTTCCACAGGACTACATCCAGCATCTCTACGATCGTCTCCATCGGAGAATAGCAGCCTGCATTGCTGCGAAAGGTGGATATACACTGTACTAGTGCCGACATTGTGTATGCTCTGTTGCCTGTGTCTATGTGCCTGTGGTTCTGTCAGTGTGATCATGTGATGTATCTAACCCCAGAAATGTGTCAATAAAGTTTCCCCTTCCTGGGACAATGAATTCACGGTGTTCTTATTTCAATTTCCAGGAGTGTATTTTTCTTAATGTCTTAGGGTATTTCACCTGTCTCATACATTTTCCTCACCAGATTTTAGAGTTATGTCAGGATTGGCTCTCCCAAGGCTGTCAATAGTTCTAATGGATTGTTGTCTACTCCCGGAGCCTTTTAGTGCTCTGTCAAACTAATCATGCAGTATCATATCTCCCATTTCATCTTCATCTACGTCCTCTTCCATTTCTATAACATTGCCCTCAAGTACATCGCACTTGTATGGACACTCTATATTCTCCTTCCACCTTTCTGCTTTCCCTTCTTTGCCCAGAACTGGGTTTTCATGTGAGCTTTTGATATTCATACAAGTGGTTCTCTTATCTCCAAAGGTCTCTTTAATTTTCCTGTAGGCAATATCTAGCTTACATCTAGTGCGATAAACCTCTACATACTTACATTTGACCTCCACCCATGCCTGCTTAGCCATTTTGCACTTCCTGTCAATCTCATTTTTGAGACGTTTCTATTCCTTTTTGCCTGCTTTATTTATTGCATTTTTATATTTTCTCCTTTCATCAATTAAATTCGATATTTCTTCTGTTACCCAGGGATTTCTACCAGCCCTCGTCTTTTTACCTACTTGATCCTCTGCTGCCTTCACTACTTCATCCCTCAAAGCTACCCATTCTTCTTCTACTGTATTTCTTTCCCCCATTTCTGTCAATCGCTCCCTTATGCTCTTCCTGAAACTCTGTACAACCTCTGGTTCTTTCAGTTTATCCAGGTCCCATCTCCTCAATTTCCCACCTTTTTGCAGTTTCGTCAGTTTTAGTCTATAGTTCATAACCAATAGATTGTGGTCAGAGTCCACATCGGCCCCTGGAAATGTCTTACAATTTAAAACCTGATTCCTAAATCTCTGTCTTACCATTATATAATCTGTCTGAAACCTGTCAGTATCTCCAGGCTTCCTCCAAGTATACAACCTTCTTTTATGATTCTTGAACCAAGTGTTATCTATGATTAAGTTGTGCTCTGTGCAAAATTCTACCAGGCGGCAGCCTCTTTCATTTCTTAGCCCCAATCCATATTCACCTACTTCGTTCCCTTCTCTCCCTTTTCCTACTACCATATTCCAGTCACCATGACTAATAAACTTTCGTCTCTCTTCACTATCTGAATAATTTCTTTTATTTCATCATACATTTCTTCAATTTCTTCATCATCTGCAGAGGTAGTAGGCATATAGACTTGTACTGCTGTCGTAAGCGTGAGCTTCGTGTCTATCTTGGCCACGACAATGCGTTCGCTGCGCTGTTTGTAGTAGCTTACCTCATTACTGTTGCTTTATTCATTATTAAACCTACTCCTGCATTACCCCTACTTCATTTTGTATTTATAACCCTGCCTTCACCTGAGCAAAAGTCTTGTTCCTCCTGCCACCGAACTTCACTAATTCTCAGTACCTCCAACTTTAAGCTATCCATTTCCATTTTTAAATTTTCTAAGCTACCTGACCGATTAAGGGATCTGACATTCCACGCTCCGATCCGTTGAACGCCTGTTTTCTTTCTCCTTATGACGACGTCCTCCTGAGTAGTCCCCGCCCGGAGATGGAAATGGGGGACTGTTTTACGTCCGGAATATTTTACCCAAGAGGACGCCCTCATCATTTAAAAATACAGTAAATCTGTATTCCCTCGGGAAAAATTACGGCCTTGATTCCCCTTTCTTTCAGTCGTTCGCAGTACCAGCACAGCAAGGCCCTTTTGGTTAGTGTTACAGGGCCAGATCAGTCAACCATCCAGACTGTTGCCCTGCTACTACTGAAAAGGCTGCTGCCCCTCTTCAGGAACCATATGTTAGTCTATCCTCTCAACAGATACCCCTCCGTTGTGAATGCACCTACGGTACGGCTATCTGTATCGCTGAGGCACGGAAGTCTCCTCACCAACGGCAAGGTCTATGGTTCAAAGTGACGGTGGCTTAATTTTACAGCTGACGATGTACTTTGCATTAGTATTTAAGTAAAGTGACGAATTACGGATTTGATATTTTTTGACGCTACTGATTTTATATCACAATGTAGGGTGCTGTAAGTATTGTATAATACCTCACCTTGCGTGAATGCGCTGAAAAGCTAATCAATTGCATATCAAAGCATCTTCTTCCTGTCGGTTAAATTTCGCGTCTGTAGCACGTCATCTTCGTGGTGTAGCAATTTTAATGGCGAGTAGTGTAAAATCAAAATCCCCAAAATTATCTCCTTCTAATGAAGAAAGATAAAGAGAAAAATGAAGGAGGTGCTATTCATTCTGCCATAGTTGTTTCCCCAGCACCAAACACAGTCGAAGTGAAACCAGTAATTATAGTTAAAGTATATTCTAAACCGTCAAGAAAACACATCGAAGTTTCTCAACCCTCTATCCTGAGAGAATGCAAGAAGGACATTGCGGAATTCATCGAATTGCTCGAAATGTGAATCACTACAGGATAAATATTCTCTTTTCTCTTTTCAGCTGGTGACTTTAAATCATTGTACACAATGCCTTGCTACTCTACCGCAAAAATGGAAATATAATTTCTAATGTAATAAATTTTAGAATGGGAACTGTGCAGCTTTACTTGAAGAGCTACGCAACGCCACCGGAAGGACCTGAACGAACCCTGCACTCCAGCACTGCTGCAGGTGAACGAAAATAAAGGTACTCAAAAAACTGCAAGAAATTATCATGTACTCAGTACAAGAAAAGTGTTGTGGGATTGTGTGTTAAATGTTTTGGTACCTCTCATACCAAATAATCAGTTCTTTTTGCTTTAGATTTGTAATTTATACTAACTTTTCATTTATTTCATTCAGCAAAAAATGTGTAGACTTTCCTGTCCACAGCGCTTAGCATTAGATATGGTACGCTAAGTAATATAAATTTTACAAATATAAAAATTGCCTTCTCACTTTAAATGCCCCTTTTTTAGTGTAACAAACAAGGTAAAAATACTAATCGTAAAAAAGTTAACAAAAATTAATTATGGCGGTAATGGGTAGAGAGGGTTGTGCGTCACAGCTCGTGTTGTTGTGGTCTTCAGTCCTGCAACTGGTTTGATACAGCTCTCTATGCTACTCTATCCTGTGCAAGCTTCTTCATCTCCCAGTACCTACTGCAACCTACATCCTTCTGGATCTGCTTAGTGTAGTCATCTCTTGGTATCACTCTACGATTTTTACCCACCACACTGCCCTCAAATACTAAATTTGTGATTCCTTGATGCCTCAGAACATGTCCTACCAACCGATCCCTTCTTCTGGTCAAGTTGTGCCATTAACTTCTCTTCTCCCCAATCCGATTCAATACTTCCTCATTAGTTATGTGATCTACCCATCTAATCTTCAGCACTCTTATGTAGCACCACATTTCGAAAGCTTCTATTCTCTTCTTGTCCAAGCTATTTATCGTCCATGTTTCACTTCCATACATGGCTACACTCCATACAAATACTTTCAGAAATGACTTCCTGACACTTAAATCTATACTCGATGTTAACAAATTTCTCTTCTTCAGAAACGCTTGCCTTGCCATTGCCAGTCTACATTTTATATCTTCTCTACTTCGACCATCATCAGTTATTTCGCTCCCCAAATAGCAAAACTACTGTACTAGTCTTCAGTATATTAAATATGACGTAGGGGGATACTGTAACACCTGGAAATCTTAAGCATTCACAATTTTATATATATATATATATATATATATATATATATATATATATATATATATATATATATGTGTGTGTGTGTGTGTGTGTGTGTGTGTGTGTGTGTGTGTGTGTGTGTGTGTGGAAGTTGGGAATTAACGTTGCGCCGTTTCCAAGCTACTTAGCAATGGAGCTAGCCATTCAGGCTGTCATTGTGCTATTTAGAGTAGGCTGCAAGAGACTGTGTTGCCAAACTTGTTCCTTGTTTGGTTTTCTGAGAACAAGCGCAGCTCTATCTAATTTTAACCTATCCATTTCCCTTTTTAAATTTTCTAACCTACCTGCCCGATTAAAGGATCTGACATTCCACCCTCCGACCCGTAGAACGCCAGTTTTCTTTCTCCTGATAACGACATCCTGTTGAGTAGTCCCCGCCCGGAGATCCGAATGGAGGACTATTTTACTTGCGGAATATTTTACCCAAGAGGATGCCATCATCATTGAATCATACAGTAAAGCTGCCTGCCCTCGGGAAAAATTACGGCTGTAGTTTCCCCTTTGTTTCAGCCGTTCGCCGTACCAGCACAGCAAGGCTGTTTTGGTTATTGTTACAAGGCCAGATCAGTCAATCATGCAGACTGTTTCCCCTGCAACTACTGAAAATGCTGCTGCCCCTCTTCAGGAACCACACGTTTGTCTGGCCTCTCAACAGATACCCCTCCGTTGTGGTTGCACCTACGGTATGGCCCCACCAAAGGCAAGATCCATGGTTCATGGGGGGGGGGGGTCACAGCTCGTAATTATTTGAAAAAGTCACGGTACACCGTTATGAGCTACTGAAAAAATTTGTTTAATCAACACCCGGTCATCAGGTATCATAAAACACTTACAATAGCTTACAAAGTGATAGTGGCATAATTTTATAGCTGGCAATGTACTTTGAATTAGTATTTTAAAAAAGTTACGAATTACGGATTTGATATTTTTTGACGCCACTGATTTTATATCACAATGTAAGGTGCTGTAAATATTTTACAATATCTGATGATGGTCTGTTAAGCAGAACTGGTTGTATAATAAAACTCTTTACGGTGAATCGATTTATTTGAAATAAGGAATTGTATTTATTGAACCTGAAGTCCTATTTTCGCTGATATCTTCATTGTGGTCAACATTCACAGCCATACTCTTCTCCGACCTCACGTAGCCTTCGCCGGATTTCGTCATTGGTAGAGCGAGTCATCTGGAATTAGTCTTATTTTTATTATCTTCGTCTGCAGCTGTCCAACTGTGAAACAGTGACATAATTTCACTAATCGCCATTGAAACACCAACGTCAGGAAGTATAGCAAATAACTAAATTTTCTTTAGGTTGCGTGTTCATTGTAGTATGACGATTACATGAATAAATTTCTAGGTGGTATAGGGGTGTACAGGATATGAAATTTACTTCAGAGGACTGCCACCCCTGGCAGCAACAAGGATACAATTTGGCTGGACAACGAATCAAAATAATGTGGCATCCAACGTACTTGTACTATACTCATTGCTGCTGTAACTCTGTGGCCAGTTTGTCATAACCGTAGTGGCTGCCCAGGTGGTGGTGTTACGTTCTCTTGGCAATCCAAGACTACATGACTTCAGTGGCCAAAAAAACGAGAGAAGTTGCAATTAAGGGCACACGGAAAACATGGAGTTCCACCCCTTTGAAATATGACATCTTACATCTGTACCCTGCAAATCACCGTGAGGTGCATGCCAGAGGGTACGGCCAATTGTACCAGTTATTAAGGTTTCTTTCCATTTCACTCACGTATGGAGCGGGGAAGAACGATTGTTTGAATGCCTCTGTGTGTCCAGTAATTATTCTAATCTTATCCTCACGACCCCTCTGTGAGCAATACGTAAGGGGTTGCAGTATATTCCTAAAGCAATCACTTAAAGCTGGTTCTTGAAAGTTTGTTAACAGTCTTTCTCGCGATAGTTTACGTCTGTCATCAAGAGCCTTCTGTTCCTTCAATAACCCTGTGACACTCTCCCACGGATTAAAGAAACATGTGACTTTTCGTTCTGCCCTTCTGTGTATACGTTCAGTATCTCGTGTGAGTCCTATCTGGTATGGGTCCCACACACTTGAGCAATATTCTAGAACCGGTCGCACGAGTGATTTATAAGCAACCTCCTATGCCGACTGATTGCACTTCCCCAGTATTCTACCAATAAACTTATTTCTACCAACTGCTTTGCCCGCGACTGAACCTATGTGATCATTTCATTTCATATCAGTACAAAGTGTTTGACCCAGATATTTGTACTAGTTGGCAGATTCCAGTAGTGATTTACTGATATTACTGTTATAGGCTACTACGTTTTTTCGTGTTGTGAAGTGCAAAATTGTATATTCCTGAACAATTAGAGTACTTTGTCAGTCTCCGCACCAGTTTTAAATCTTATCAAGATATGACTGAATATTTATGGAGATTCTTTCAGATAGATAACTAAATCATTTGCAAAGTGCCTAATTTTACTATTAGTATTATCTGCAAGCTCATTAATATAAAACATGAACAACAAGGGTACCAGCACATATTCCTGGGGAACATCCGAAGTTACCTCTACATCTCACGATGACTCTCCTTCCAAGATAACATGCTGTGTCCTCCCTACCAAAAAGTCCTCAATCCAGACACAAATTTCACTTGAAACTCGATAGGATTTTTGACAATACGTACAGGTGCAGGACTGAGTTAAATGCTTTTCGGAAAACAAAACTACTGTATCTATTAGGTTCCCTTTATCATCAGAGAAAAGTGCGAGTTGGGCTACACATGATGGATGCTATCGAAATTCACGCTGGTTGGCATTGAGCAGATCATTCTTCACAAGACACCTCATTATGTGACAGAATATATTGTGAGGTATTACAAGAAATCGATGTCAAGGATATTGGACAGTAGTTTTGTGGATCACTTCTACTAGCGTTCATGTAGACAGGTTGTGACCTGTAGCTTTTTCCAAGAACTGGGTACGGTTCTTTATTCGAGGGATCTACAATCGATTATAGTTCGTATAGAATCTGACAAGAGTTCCTTTGGTCCCTGGAACTTCGTTAACTTTTTACAATTTCAGCTGTTTCTCAACACTACTGACACTAATTATTACTTCATTCATCTCTCCAGTGGTACGAGGATTAAACTGGGACAATAATCGTAGGTTTTCCTTTGTAAAGAAACAAATGAAAATGGAGTAAGCATTTCAGTTTCCTGTCTCAGTCACTCGGAACTGTGTAGCGGTACGCCACATAACGTCAAAAAATAATACTGAAGAATTTCGCAAATTTAACAAAACTGACGTCGTAATGAAATAAATATTATCACAGAAAAATCGAAAAGGCTATGTAATCAATTAATATGATCTGTGATTGTTATAGTAATCTCTGTTCCTTTTGATACAGGATCGCACACTCTTCCCTTTCTTTCTTCGTTGTAAGAAGCCACTTTGCGACGAGGCACGAAAATGTGTAAGTTACATGTAATATTTAGTCTAAATATAATCATATATTACTTAAATTATCGCTAATGGTTTACTCTAACAGGTCCTATACTCGTGAAGTGAGTGACTTGAATAATTTATGCGATTTTTGGTGCAGAGGTCAACGCCATTGTTCTAAACGATAACGGCCCAGAGTCATAAGTATTATAATATTTGCAAATTTTGACTAATAGTAAAAATAAATAAAAATGTAGGTTTCTCAAGATTACCGGTTCTTCTCCTACAGCATTAGTAATGGTCAGCTTTTCTAATAGTGAACCACTTTCATATAATGTGATGTCAGTAAATTTGTTTGATCCCCGCTTAACGGTCATTTCGAGAATCTCCTCAGCATTGTAATTAACAAAAGTAGTTACATCTGCACAACTATGTATTTGTGGTGTCTTTTGATATAAGTACAGCCTGTCGGGCAAAGTAACTGCGAAAAGTACCATAACAGAGTCAATAACGTTTATAATTTCTCAGTTGTGAAGGAGACAGAGCCGGCTGCTGTGGCCATGGTTCTAGGCGCTTCAGTCCGGAACGGTGCTGCTACTACGGTCACAGGTTCGAATCCTGTCCCGGACATGGATGTCTGTGATGTTCTTAGGTTAGTTAGGTTTAAGTAGTTCTAAGTCTAGGAGACTGATGACCTCAGATGTTCAGTCTCTTAGTGCTTAGAGCCATTTGAAGGAGCACAATAATACTAACTCCAACTTGACATAACATACAAACAGTTACAAATACATACGCAGAAAGAACCATCAAAATGGCACCCAACGAGTGGGGCACGAACCACCGATTTACATTAATATACTAGTTGTGGAGGTACATAATGCATAACGACAACTGGAGCCCAAAGCGTGCAACTCGAACCACTTACATAAATATATCCGAACAGATGTGCAAACAGGTATATAGCTGTATTTAGTTTTGATTAGAACCTCAAACTAAAAGTTAGATTTAAATGTATATTTTGTGTATGTAGAAATTCCAGATGGTACATATTTTAACGTTGTAAAAATAAACTGTTTCATTTACCACTTCCATCAAAAACCTACAAGCTACATATCCATGTGTGAGAAGTGGCTGCAGTAACCGATCCCTGGGCTGAAGCATTGAAAAAAGAAGAAAAAAAAGGAGGCTACATAAGGTAACAGTGCAGATAAAAGTGCTGTTGGCTGGTGAATGAAAAGACATAAATGATTAGGGGCCAGGCACTCTCCACAGTGTAACTGTGTAACAGTGCATAGCAAAAAACAGTGGTGTTTATTGCGAGACAGTGAAACTATACATCGTAGCTAAAACTGTGTGGTTAAGAAACAGCCAACAGCGAGCTAAAAGCACGAGTGAATACATTCAGTGGCAGAAGTGTTAGCGGAACAGTGTGAACGTGTTATAACGATTAGCCTTATACGGACGCCCACCAGAGTGACGTACAGAAAAATCAAAGTGATCACGTGTGCTACGAATCACTACATACGTAAAGTAAAAGAGTGATCAGAAAAAGCCAAAATCCTAAGTGAAATACTGTTATTGTCTGTTCTGAACCGATACGTCAGTACCAATACACCTAACACGTGAGACTGTGGAGCGTATGGCATAATAACGTTTCCCTTAAAGTCAGTGTATTTTGTAGTACCCATGAACCATGGACCTTGTCGTTGGTGGGGAGGCTTGCGTGCCTCAGCGATACAGATAGCCGTACCGTAGGTACAACCACAACGGAGGGGTATCTGTTGAGAGGACAGACAAACATGTGTTTTCCGGAGAGGGGTAGCAGCCTTTTCAGTAGTCACAAGGGCAACAGTCTGGATGCTTGACTGATCTGGCCTTGTAACAATAACCAAAACGGCCTTGCTGTGCTGGTACTGCGAACGGCTGAAAGCAAGGGGAAACTACGGCCGTAATTTTTCCAGAGGGCATGCAGCTTTACTGTATGATTAAATGATGATGGCGTCCTCTTGGGTAAAATATTCCGGAGGTAAAATAGTCCCCCATTCGGATCTCCGGGCGAGGACTACTCAAGAGGATGCCGTTATCAGGAAAAAGAAAACTGGCTTTCTACGGATCGAAGCATGGAATGTCAGATCCCTTAATCGGGCAGGTAGGTTAGAAAATTTAACAAGGGAAATGGATAGGTTAAAGTTAGATAAAGTGGGAATTAGTGAAGTTCGGTGGCAGGAAGAACAAGACTTATGGTCAGGTGACTACAGGGTTATAAACACAAAATCAAATAGGGGTAATGCAGGAGTAGGTTTAATAATGAATAGGAAAATAAGAATGCGGGTAAGCTACTACAAACAACATAGTGAACGCATTATTGTGGCCAAGATAGATACGAAGCCCACACCTACTACAGTAGTACAAGTTTATATGCCAACTGCAGAAGACGAAGAAATTGAAGAAATGTATGATAAAATAAAAGAAATTATTCAGATAGTGAAGGGAGACAAAAATTTGATAGTCTTGGGTGACTGGAATTCGAGTGTAGGAAAAGGAAGAGAAGGAAACGTAGTAGGTGAATATGGATTGGGGCTAAGAAATGAAAGAGGAAGCCGCCTGGTAGAATTTAGCACAGAGCGCAACTTAATCACAGCTAACACTTGGTTTCAGAATCATGAAAGGAGGTTGTATACGTGGAAGAACCCTGGAGATACTAAAAGGTATCAGATAGATTATATAATGGTAAGACAGAGATTTAGGAACCAGGTTTTAAATTGTAAGACATTTCCAGGGGCAGATGTGGACTCTGACCACAATCTATTGGTTATGAACTGTAGATTAAAACCGAAGAAACTGCAAAAAGGTGGGAATTTAAGGAGATGGGACCTGGATAAACTGAAAGAACCAGAGGTTGTACAGAGTTTCAGGGAGAGCATAAGGGAACAATTGACAGAAATGGGGGAAAGAAATACAGTAGAAGAAGAATGGGTAGCTTTGAGGGATGAAGTAGTGAAGGCAGCAGAGGATCAAGTAGGTAAAAAGACGAGGGCTGGTAGAAATCCTTGGGTATTAGAAGAAATATTGAATTTAATTAATGAAAGGAGAAAATATAAAAATGCAGTAAATGAAGCAGGCAAAAAGGAATACAAGCAACTCAAAAATATAATGGTAAGACAGAGATTTAGGAACCAGGTTTTAAATTGTAAGACATTTCCAGGGGCAGATGTGGACCCTGACCACAATCTATTGGTTACGAACTGTAGATTAAAACCGAAGAAACTGCAAAAAGGTGGGAATTTAAGGAGATGGGACCTGGATAAACTGAAAGAACCAGAGGTTGTACAGAGTTTCAGGGAGAGCATAAGGGAACAATTGACAGAAATGGGGGAAAGAAATACAGTAGAAGAAGAATGGGTAGCTTTGAGGGATGAAGTAGTGAAGGCAGCAGAGGATCAAGTAGGTAAAAAGACGAGGGCTGGTAGAAATCCTTGGGTATTAGAAGAAATATTGAATTTAATTAATGAAAGGAGAAAATATAAAAATGCAGTAAATGAAGCAGGCAAAAAGGAATACAAGCAACTCAAAAATAAGATCGATAGGAAGTGCAAAATGAAATGGGAGATACGATCCTGCGTGTAGAGTTTGACAGAGCACTAAAAGACCTGAGTCGAGACAAGGCCCCCGAAGTAGACAACATTCTATTGGAACTATTGACGGCCTTGGGAGAGCCAGTCCTGACAAAACTGTACCATCTGGTGAGCAAGATGTATGAAACAGGCGAAATATCCTCAGACTTCAAGAAGAATTTAATAATTCCAATCCTAAAGAAAGCAGTTGTTGACAGATGTGAAAATTACTTAACTATCAGTTTAATAAGCTGCAAAGTACTAACTCGAATTCTTTACAGACGAATGGAAAAACTAGTAGAAGCAGACCTTGGGGAAGATCAGTTTGTATTCCGTAGAAATACTGGAACACGTGAGGCAATATGACCTTACGACTTATCTTAGAAGAAAGATTAAGGAAAGGCAAACCTACGCTTCTAGCATTTGTAGACTTAGAGAAAGCTTTTGACAATGTTGACTGGAATACTCTCTTTCAAATTCTAAAGGTGGCAAGGGGAAAATTCAGGGAGCGAAAGGCTATTTACAATTTGTACAGAAACCAGATGGCAGTCATAACAGTCGAGGGACGTGAAAGGGAGACAGTGGTTGGGAAGGGAGTGAGACAGGGTTGCAGCCTCTCCCCGATGTTATTCAATCTGTATATTGAGCAAGCAGTAAAGGAAACAAGAAAAATTCGGAGTAGGTATTAAAATCCATGGAGAAGAAATAAGAACTTTGAGGTTCGCCGATGACACTGTAATTCTGTCAGAGACAGCAAAGGACTTGGAAGAGCAGTTGAACGGAATGGACAGTGTCTTGAAAGGAGGATATAAGATGAATATCAACAAAAGCAAAACGAGGATAATGGAAAGTAGTAGAATTAAGTCGGGTGATGCTGAGGGAAGTAAATTAGGAAATGAGACATTTAAAGCAGTAAAGGAGTTTTGCTACTTGGGGAGCAAAATAACTGATGGTCGAAGTGGAGAGGATATAAAATGTAGACTGGCAATGGCAAGGAAAGCGTTTCTGAAGAAGAGAAATTTGTTAACATCGAGTATAGATTTAAGTGTCAGGAAGTCATTTCTGAAAGTGATTGTATGGAGTGTAGCCATGTATGGAAGTGAAACATGGAAGATAAATAGTTTGGACAAGAGGAGAACAGAAGCTTTCGAAATGTGGTGCTACAGACGCATGCTGAAGATTAGATGGGTACATCACATAACTAATGAGGAAGTATTGAACTGGATTGGGAAGAAGAGAAGTTTGTGGCACTACTTGACCAGAAGAAGGTATCTGTTGGTAGGACATGTTCTGAGGCATCAAGGGACCACCAATTTAGTATTGGAGGGCAGCGTGGAGGGTAAAAATCGTAGAGGGAGACCAAGAGATGAATACACTAAGCAGATTCAGAAGGATGTAGGTTGCAATAGGCACTGGGAGATGAAGAAGCTGGCACAGGATAGAGTAGCATGGAGAGCTGCATCAACCAGTCACAGGACTGAAGACAACAACAACAACAACAACAACAACAACATTGGTGAGAAATCTAATGTTTGATTGTTTTTTTTTTTTTTTTCGTGTAGCTAAAAGGGTGCAGGCCGAACACAGGAACAACGTAGATACATGAACCATCGGTAAAACAGTTCTAAATTGTCGTAGTTATGTTGGGAAAGTACCAGAGCTCCAAGCGCTAATAGAAAGCACTTACGCTCAAATCGTTATAGACACTGAAAGGTGGCTGAAGCTGGAGATAATTTCAGAAGAATTGTTTGCGAAGAATTTAACGGTGTTCCGAAAGGACAGGCTAAACACAGTTGGCGATGTCGTGTTCGTTGTTGTTAGTAGTTTATCTAGTCGCGAAATTGAAGTAGATAGTTCCTGTGAGTTAGTATGTACAAAGGGCGTTGTTGGCAACCATAATAACGTAATAACTCCTTCCTTTTACCAACCTCCCAATTTAGATGGTGCAATTGATGAAACTTTCAAGGATAACTTGAGTCTGATTTCTAACATGTACCCGACTCATAAAATTATAGTTAGTGATGTCCTTAGTTTACCCTCGATATGTTTTCCAAAATACATGTTTAATTCCGGAGGTACGCATAAAACATCATCCGAAATTGTGCTGAACACATTTTCTGAAAATTATTTCCAGTAGTTGGTTCATGGGCCCACGCAAAAAAGTAACGGTTGTGAAAACACACTTGACCACTCAGCAAAAAATAATCCTGAGTTAATAACGAGCATCAAGACGGATATAGGGTTTAGTGAACACTAGGTTGCCTTAGCGAGATTGAATATTGGGACCGCCAAACCCTACAAAAATATACGAAAAATATACCTGTTCAAAACAGCAGATAAAAAGCCTTCCTGAGAGACCATCTCCACTCCTTCCAAATTATCAATATAAGTGTAGAACAGATGTGCCTTTAATTCAGAGAAATAGTGTCGGCAGCAATTGAGACATTAACACCAAATAAAAGAAGAAACGACGGAGCTGATCCTCCTTGGTACACAAAACGCGCCAGAACGCTGCTGCAGAAACGACGCGCCAAATTTAAACAGATGTAAAATCCCCAAGATGGGCGATATTTTACAGGAGCTCTAAATTTAGGGCGTACTTCAATGCGTGATGCTTATAATTGTTTCCAAAACGAAACCTTGTCTCGAAACCTGGCAGGAAATCCAAAGAGATTGTGGCAGTATATGAAGTAAGCTAGCGGCAAGACACAGTCAATGCGTTCTCTGCGCGATAGCAATGGAGATACTATCGAAGACAGTGCTGCCAAAGCAGAGTTACTTAACACAAACTTTCTAAATGCCTTCACAAAAGAAGACCAAGTAAATATTCCAGAACTGGAATCGAGAATAGCTGCCAACACGAGTAACATAGAAGTAGATATCCTTGGAGTGGTGAAACAAGTCACTTGAAGCAAGTCTTCTGATCCAGATTGTATACCAATTTCATTCTTTCGGAGTATGCTGATGCAATAGCTCCATACTTAACAATCACATGCAACCGTTTGCTCGACGAAAGATCCGTACCCAAAAACTGGAAACTTGCACAGGTCACACCAGTATTCAAGAAAGCCTCTTACATTTACTGTCGACAAACGAGACGTTTTGTAAACGCCGTCCAAGAATTACCACCAGGAATACTGTATCAAGTGATGTCATTCCACAATAACGTCCGCCTCATCCTGCTAGACTGACAGGAACACAATGCAGGAAGAGTCATTTCATGCCACCGTGCTGATTTGGTCTTCCGCCGTCATACTTTCACCGTTTCCGTTCTCAGTCGAACAATCTACAGGGAACTTCCTTTCCGGATGCCAATGCGCTCCGAACAAGACTCGACGAGTTCTTCGCCTGAAAATCACACGATTTCTAAGTTTCAGAATAGAATAGTTACCGCAACGTTGAAAAACGATATTTTATTGATGCCAGAAGTCTCTGTTATTGGTGTCTGTTATGTTTATTAAACGTATGGAAAATCGCTACGAACTTACGCACTACCTACACTACTGGCCATTAAAATTGCTACACCTACAAGAAATACAGATGGACAAATATATTATACTACAACTGACATGTGATTCCATTTTCACACATTTTGTGTTCATAGATCCTGAGAAATTAGTATCCTGAACAACCACTTCTGGCCGTAATAACGGCATTGTACGCCTGGGCATTGAGTCAAACACAGCTTGGATGGCGTGTGCATGTACATCTGCCCATGCAGCGTCAACACGATACCACAGTTCATCAAGAGTAGTGACTGTCGTACTGTGCCGAGCCAGTTCTTCGGCCACCATTGACCAGACGTTTTCAATTGGAGAGACATTGGGAGAATGTGCTGGCCAGGGCAGCAGTCCAACATTTTTTGTATCCAGAAAGGCCCGTACAGGACCTACAGCATGCGGTCGTGCATTATCCTGCTAAAATGTAGGGTTTCGCAGGGATCGAATGAAGGGTAGAGCCACGGGTCGTAACAATGGCTCTGAGAACTATGGGACTTAACATCTGAGGTCATCAGTCCCCTAGAACTTAGAACCACTTAAAACTAACCTAAGGACATCACACACATCCATGCCCGAGGCAGGATTCGAATCTGCGACCGTCGCGGTCTCGCGGTTCCAGACTGAAGCACCTAGAACCGCTCGGCCACACTGGCCAGCAGGTCCTAACACATCTGAAATGTAACGTCCACTGTTCAAAATGCCGTCAATGCGAACAAGGGGCGACCGAGACGTGTAACCAATGGTACCCATACCATCACGCCGGGAGATACGCCAGTATGGCGATGACGAATACAGGCTTTCAATGTGCGTTCACCGCGGAATCGCCTAACATGGATGCGACCATCACGATGCTATAAACAGAACCTTGATTCATCCGAAAAAATGACGCTTTGCCATTCGTGCACCCAGGTTCGTCGTTGAGCACACCATCGCAGGCGCTCCTACCTGCGATGCAGCGTCAAGGATAACCGCAGCCATGGTCTCCACGCTGCTGCAAACGTCGTCGAACTGTTCGCGCAGTTGGTTGTTGTCTTGCAAACGTTCCCATCTGTTGACTCGGGGATCGAGATGTGGTGTAAGTAGGCTGTTTACTTTCTTATATTGCTAACGCCACTGCCACGTAGCGCTCTGTATGAAAATCACTGGCTGTGCTGTGTGCAGTCTGTGGCTGGATGGCATTGTTGGAATTTGCTATTGTAGTGTTGGGCAGTTGGTTGTTAACAGCGCGTAGCGTTGAGCAGTCGGAGGTGAGCCGCCAGCAGTGGTTGATGTGGGGAGAGATATGGCGGAATTTTGAGAGCGGACGATCTGGACATGTGTCCATCAGAAAGAGAAAATTTGCAGTACTCGATATCATGGACTGCTATATAATGACTTTTGAACGCTATTAAGGTAAATACATTGTTTGTTCTCTATCAAAATCTTTCTTTTGCTAACTATGCCTATCAGTAGTTACTGCCTCCAGTATTTTGATTCTTTTGTTTAGCTGGCAGTAGATGCGCCCGCTGTGTTGCAATAACTCGAGTAACGGAGATTTCTGTGAGGTAAGTGAATTGTGAAACGTATAGGTTAATTTAGTCTCGGCCATTCTCTTGTAGGGATTATTGAAAGTCAGATTGCGTTGCGCTAAAAAAATATTGTGTGTCAGTTTAAGCACAGTCATGTATAATTTTTTTAAGGCGACGTTTCAGTGGCTGCACGATCCGTTACAGCCATGCGGATAAGATTCCTGTCTTCTCGACTGGCAGTGATACGCGGCCGTTGGGTTGCAGCACGGCGTTCCGTATTACCCTGCTAAACCACCGATTCCATATTCTGCTAACAGTCATTGGATCTCGACCAATGCGAGCAGCAATGTCGTGATACGATAAACCGCAATCGCGATATCCTGCAATCCACCTTTATAAAAATCGGAAACGTGATGGTACGTATTTCTCCTCCTTACACGAGGCATCACAACAACGTTTCACCAGGCAACGCCGGTCAACTGTTGTTTGTGTATGAGAAATCGGTTGGAAACTTTCCTCATGTCAGCACGCTGTAGGTGTCGCTACCGGCGCCAACATTGTGTGAATGTTGTGAAAAGCTAATCATTTGCATATCACAGCATCTTCCTGTCGTTTAAATTTCGCGTCTGTAGCACGCCATCTTCGTAGTGTAGCAATTTTAATGGCCAGTAGTGTAAAAATTCTGTGTGTCTACTTTCTTTTCGTTTTTGTAAACAGTTCACTGACTGTTAAGACACTGACTTTTAACTTTTTCTTTGTTCTCTCGCACATGACAGGAGATATTGCATGTGACAGACAACTGGAAAATGATTTGAAATGTATTATATGCTATACAATCACTTTGCCTTTGTTACACAACAATAATCTGAGATGTTGTGGAATGCGCTTTAGGACAAAATGAAGTTCCCATTCTAATTTTTTTCACAGTAACAAAGAGTCGATTTCGTAGAAAAAAGGGCCCCGTCGGATAACATCGTCCGAATGGCGGAAAGCTTTCGACATTCGCTTTTTGATACTCTGCTTCATCTCCAGCAAGCGGCTTTTCTGTCCGAACGAAAGAGAAATTCTCATTACGGCGAGTGCCGCTTCAGGTTCGGCTTCAGCTCGGCTCAGCTAAGAAAAGAAAGGCACTCGAATGAGAGCTCACTCTGTACCTTTCTGTGCTTTATTTCCTTTTTCGCGGAAGCGCAAATGGAAACTGCTGACCACGCAAGAGGGGCGGTTGCGATTCGAAGGCTCTGTTAGCGCTCGCGTTGGCCAGAACAGGTTCTGATGCAGACCTGTGCCTTTCGTTGCTAAGCAAATTGAAACAAGTTAATTCATCGATGACTGTTAGCTACCTACTAAACTATTTATACACTCTGCAACTTTTGTAGTCCTATCATCCTCGGTTGCGTGTAATATTACGGTATACTGATAATTTTTACATTTGAGTCTTCTAACTACAACTGAATGGAACGCAACTGTCGTGCCATATACGTTTCTTCAAGGCATCTTCAGTGGCCTGGAATATGTACATATTTTTGCTATTTAGTTTAAATTTTGGGGCAATGTACTTATAGGTTATAAACAGTTCTGGTGGTTCGTATTTTCTACGTCATAGTAATATTTTAAATTCTACTTACAGGTTGCGTGAACGATTTTCTACATATTATGTTCCTACTCCGTTTTTGGTACTGTTCCTCTTCTTATAATTGCCACTTGAGGATTTTGTTTTCTACATTTCACAGCACTAGGAACAGAAAACTTGTTTTGATGCAGTGTTTGGGTTTGTGTTGCTGAATGTATGATGTTATTGCCAAAGGTCGAACGTTGGCAACTTTCGAGTGTAATTTTTGAGATACCTGTAGTTTGTTTGTGTATGCAAAAACCCCATGTGGCAGTTGTAAGAAAAGGAACAGCATCAAAAATGGAACAGAATCACAACGTGTACAAAATCGTCCACGCAGTCTGTGACTAGAATTTAAAATATCACTTCGACATAGAAAACACGAACCACCAGAACTATTTATAACCTATAAGCACACTGATCGAGAATGTAAACTAAATAGTAAAAATATTTATTTATTCCCGGCCACTGAAGATGTCTTGGAGAGAATAAAGGCGAAACGCGTATGGCACGACAAATGTGTCTCATTCAGTGATAGTTAGACCGGCCAAAAGTAAAAATCGTCAATATACTGTAATCTTTCGTATTCTCACTATTGCCCCGCGCTAAAACCAATTTGAGAATTGTGTGCGCTCCGATATTCTGTTCACGTGAGCCGTTTGATCAAAAAGTTATACGTTTTGATGGTATTGTATGGACCCAGAAAGCAAAGATCGTCGATGATAGAGCTAGGAAAGGCCATTCATCAGTTCTGATTTAATCACCGTTTATGAAACTGTTCGCTAAGTACGTTTTAGAGATGCGAGCTGAAAATCAGTGTAACACTATTCTGCTGGTAAATAAACTTAGTACGTTCACCCTCAGGGTCTTGGATATCAAAGCAAGTGCTGCCTATTTAGGCACTATTCACTTCGACATTTCACATTAAAGTCTAAGTGTTTGCTACTGTTTTTGTAACTGTACCTACCACACAATTGATCCGTAACTGAAACGAGGGCACTGGGATCCATTGAGACTACCCCAGACCTGAAACGTGGTAACTATTCTGACTTACATCTATGAAATGTTTTCTCGTGTTTTTGCCGATGCTTTAACATTTCTTGAGTGAGACTAAAATTTTATGACTTTCACACTTTAGTGTAATCCTTCATACCTACTTGTCTGTGGCGGCCATTTCACCGACATGCAATGGTGATTTTTCCAAACACAGATAGTTGGTTCCAATTCTGGTAGTCATAAAAGATTTTTTGTGATTCTTGAAGTTTTCCCGGCGGACATAATGTTCCACCATCTTTCGGACGTGCACCCGGCACAGCGACAAGAATAATTGTCGCTGATTTAATTTGTGTGGCAGTGTGAGAAGTGAAGGAGAATGTGGAAATGCGAGTTGTTGTACATCTTCCGAAAACCAGATTTCGAGCCAGTTGTGGCACTGTTCTCCAGATCTCTCCCAGTTGTTCAGTGGATTATTTTATTTGTTTATTTATTTAGTGAGAAAGCATGCAAAGCGTCATTTATAAATGCTGTCAACTCATACAGTCGAGGCAGACTGTTTTGAAACTTGCTGATAGATTAGGACTGTGTAACAAACTGGGACATGTACTCCGAAACTTCCGTTATCAGGTAATGAACTTCCCCTCTGGCACGACTGGTTGTCCAGCGAATACCTGTCTCAGGGTTTCCTAGCACTCATGAAAGAAAGCATGTAACGAAGAAATGGCGTAGCAACAGCTTGGTTTTTGTTTTTCAGGAGGAAAGTGACATTTTTTTTTAGCACGCTGGACCTCTGTTTTATTTTACAAGGCGCTATTCGATGTTTTCGTTCATTATGCTTGTAGTCCTGGTGGATAGTTGTCGTGAAACCTTATGTTTGTTTCTCTGCTCCAATGTTCCTCATACTAATTATTCAACCGACGAATAACACACAGTGTGTCTCGAGCTGACGTTTGGCTCGCTGTTTTTTCATAGTGCACGGAGAGCTGTTGGGGAACATTTCTTCTTTTGGGCTCGCCTGAAGTTTACTTAACAGAAGGTGACTGTTGCTGAATTTAATTTTACGCACCTTTGTGTCCTTTAGAAGCGACAAACGTGTTTGTAAAATACTGAAAAAGCATACGTTACAGTGCACAACATAAGGATGTTAATTTACGGTGTCAAGTACCTTGTGCTGCATACATTTGTCCTACTGTTGTTTCGTAATACTATACGTCTGTGTCTCGAATATCGCAGCTTTTTTTATTTTTATGATGTGTCTTTGGACTGGTTAAATGCTTTCAAGGTAAAGCAGTCATCGGTCATAATTTTTGAACACTACAGATCTCTTGTAGACGTACTGGAATGTTCGATGCGCTTACTGGCTGCTATAAGGATCGGCGTGAGATGGGCTACTGAGGGCGATTCCTCCACAATGAACGCAGATACCGAATTAAGAACTGATGCGCAACGTATTTAACGATATCAAAGGTGTGGTCCTAGTTAGTGAGTTATGGGTGTTGATCTTCACAAAAATCATTAATGGATACTGCACTGGAAAGGGATTCACTAACTACTGAGTTAAAACAGTGGCCCTAGTGAGTTCTACATCATTTTACTATAATCATTCTCAATGTGCACAAATGCAACGTCTAATTAACCATCATCATCATCTTGCTCAGTGTCCAGCCTCATGCGAGCCTACATGAATCTATTTTATTATAATCAATTGCAGTGGGCACAAATGCAACATCTAATTAATCCTCATAAGACATAAAGGTGTGTTAGTTTGGAACACAAGCATCACCATGTAGTCGCGTTTTCCCACGATCTTTGTGTGCCCATCCTGGTCAAGTCCACGCCTCTTTATTCAACACACAGCTCGACACCTTTAAGCCATCTTTCCCTTGGTCGCCATGTTGATTGTTTCCTTCGGATATTCATTTCATGTATCTTCTTGGGGATTCTCTTACTTTATTCCATTCTCTTTAAGTATCCATATCATTTTAGCTTTGATCTTTCCATACTGCTCTGGGAGGATTCCTCTTTCAGTATCTTCCTTACCCTTTCATTTCTCGCCCAACTTGTTAGTCTTTCCTACTTCAGAGGAACTACATTTCACTTATCATTTCACGTATGTTTTCTTCATTATCCATGTTCTGGATATGTACCATATATATATTATTTCTTTGCTTTTTGTGGGACAACGTTCAGAAGCAGGCTCCTAACACGCCCACATTCACTGATCTCCTTCTCTTTTCTTACATTTTCCACAGTCACACTTTCCAAGTACTTGACACTTTCCACCTTCTTCAATTGTTCACCTTCAATACTTATTTCGCTAGTTGTTCTATCTTTCTCTCTAGTAGAAACAAGGTTATCACATTTGTTTACATTGAATTCGAATCCAAACTGTCTCACAGTTCCTTCCCAAGCATCCAGCTTTTACAGAAGCTCTTTCTCGCTATATCCCCAGCTCATCAATCCATCCGCGAACTACATTTTTTTCATCTTGCTTTCCAGGAGTTTTCTGCCACCATATCCATTATCTCGTCCAGGACCACAATGAAGAGGAGAAGTGACAATGCGCTGCCCTGTTCCACACCATTTGTTTGCTGGCACCAATCCGTCCTTTCATTTCACACTTTCACCTAATTCAAACTTGCACAGTAATTCTACCTCAGTCTCCTTGTTCTCTATTGCTCCATTCCCTTCTTTCGCAGTGCTTCCCTGACCTTCCCGCTACATCACAAGGCTTCCCCCAAATTTATAGTGGTGCTCCTGCAGCTGTCTAACTGCAAATTTCAGGTCAACTTACAACAAAGAAGTAAGGTGCCACCAGCACTGATTACCTTTGCAAAGTTTCGGAAAAGGGTCATAGTTTACAAATAATTATCATCCTCAAGAATTTTATAGTGTAATATACACTCCTGGAAATGGAAAATAGAACACATTGACACCGATGTGTCAGACCCACCATACTTGCTCCGGACACTGCGAGAGGGCTGTACAAGCAATGATCACACGCACGGCACAGCGGACACACCAGGAACCGCGGTGTTAGCCGTCGAATGGCGCTAGCTGCGCAGCATTTGTGCACCGCCGCCGTCAGTGTCAGCCAGCGTGCCGTGGCATACGGAGCTCCATCGCAGTCTTTAACACTGGTAGCATGCCGTGACAGCGTGGACGTTAACCGAATGTGCAGTTGACGGACTTTGAGTGAGGGCGTATAGTGGGCATGTGGGAGGCCGGGTGGACGTACCGCCGAATTGCTAAACACGTGGGGCGTACGGTCTCCACAGTACATCGATGTTGTCGCCAGTGGTCGGCGGAAGGTGCACGTGCCCGTCGACCTGGGACCGGACCGCAGCGACGCACGGATGCACGCCAAGACCGTAGGATCCTACGCAGTGCCGTAGGGGACCGCACCGCCACATTCCAGCAAATTAGGGACACTGTTGCTCCTGGGGTATCGGCGAGGACCATTCGCAACCGTCTCCATGAAGCTGGGCTACGGTCCCGCACACCGTTAGGCCGTTTTCCGCTCACGCCCCAACATCGTGCAGCCCGCCTCCAGTGGAGTCGCGACAGGCGTGAATGGAGGGACGAATGGAGACGTGTCGTCTTCAGCGATGAGAGTCGCTTCTGCCTTGGTGCCAATGATGGTCGTATGCGTGTTTGGCGCCGTGCAGGTGAGCTCCACAATCAGGACTGCATACGACCGAGGCACACAGGGCCAACACCCGGCATCATGGTGTGGGGAGCGATCTCCTACACTGGCCGTACACCTCTGGTGATCGTCGAGGGGACACTGAATAGTGCACGGTACATCCAAACCGTCATCGAACCCATCGTTCTACCATTCCTAGACCGGCAAGGGAACTTGCTGTTCCAACAGGACAATGCATGTCCGCATGTATCCCGTGCCACCAAACGTGCTCTAGAAGGTGTAAGTCAACTACCTTTGCCAGCAAGATCTCCGGATCTGTCCCTCACTGAGCATGTTTGGGACTGGATGAAGCGTCGTCTCACGCGGTTTGCACTTCCAGCACGAACGCTGGTCCAATTGAGGCGCCAGGTGGAAATGGCATGGCAAGCCTTTCCACAGGACTACATCCAGCATCTCCACGATCGTCTCCATGGGAGAATAGCAGCCTGCATTGCTGCGAAAGGTGGATATAGACTGTACTATTGCCGACAATTTGCATGCTCTGTTGCCTGTGTCTATGTGCCTGTGGTTCTGTCAGTGTGATCATGTGACGTATCTGACCCCAGGAATGTATCAATCAAGCTTCCCCTTCCTGGGACAATGAATTCATGGTGTTCTTATTTCAATTTCCAGGTGTGTATAACCACAGGTTAATACAGAGCAACTGTACGATCCTACCAAACGGCGAAATTGAAATAACACAGAACTACTCATGCTCTCCTGGTCATAGATAAGCTCTCATGACTTTAATAAAACGTGTAAAAGTGTCTAACATCACTCCCCCCTAACCACCTGATGTCACCACAAAATGTCACCATCTTCATTGCGTTGGAATACAAGACGTGTACGGTACAGGTGCGCACCTCTGCTAGTCGGCATACACTGCCGCACGGAGCAGAATCCTCTCTTGGGAGTCTGAAGTCTCGTGCATTAGTACTGCACATGTGTACTCCAATCTTCTCTCAACTACACTGGACTCGAATTAGGGAGGACGACGGTTCAATCCCGTGTCCGGCCATCCTTACTTACGTTTCCCGTGATTTCCCTAAATCGCTCCAGGCAAATGCCGTAATGGTTCCTTTTATAGGGAGTGGCCGAGTTGCTTTCCCGTCCTTCCCTCATCCGATGAGACCGATGACCACGCTGTGTGGTCTCCTCACTCAAATAACCCAACCCCTTTCTCTCAACATACTCGCCTGTCAGTGCTCATAGCAGAATCGATGTCACAAGTATGATCCTCAAATCAAAAACGTACGCCAAACCCTGGACAGTGATGGACCTGTTAAGACTGTGACAGTTCTCCCACCATGGACTCTGTGAAAAATGTTCTCCAATGAGGCACCTTACGCTGAAGTCGTTTCCATTGAATTCCGTGACGCCGTCCTACGTCACCGATTTCCTTCTTAGTCCACCAACGCACGGTCTTTCCGCATACAAGATTTTCCTAAAGTAAACTACAAGCCTCTCACTCTCTGGTTTAATTTTAGAACGCACAATGAGCTTTACCACCTTTTCGTGGATGAATTCCTCACAGCGTTGTGCTTGGTATATCGTTGATGGAAATCGCTTTCGCGAGGAGACAGAAAACGCGTTGAACAAAGTTGCATAGTATTCCTTCCTTCAGCATGGCAGGAGATACGGATTTGTTCAAAATGTTCCCCAATCCTCTTGACTTGCAGGAATTCGCTGGGCTATGTCTAGTGTCCTGGGCAATGTACACTTTGACCACCATGAGACTGGTTGTAAAATAGCTCATTTACTTTCTGCTATTTTCTAGCTTTCCAGCTGGGCTCATGTTGTGTGCATTGGCCGCCTACTGCTCAAGGGAAAAAATTTACGGAGACCACCGTATGGTGGTTCCCAACAAAACCATGTGGATTAACGACTGTGTGCCTGCACAGCGGCTACCATTTAACCTTCCTCCTGTCCCTAGGGCCTCAGACGTCAGTCTCTGTCCCTTAGGAAGTATCATACCTGGCTTCTTAGACGATGCCTCACAAGCGATGTCTATATTTCACATGCAAAATTTGTCGGTCTGAGTACAGAAGATCCACAGACACCTACACAAGCACTAGTATCATTACCGCAATATGCTTCAATCGATAGGTAGAGACGTTACTTCAATTGTAATTAAGGGAAATTTACGTTATAAAAATAGATATTTTCTGGAACATTGTCCTAGGTAAACAGTGAGCTCAGGTTTATCAATAAAATTTTGCTGAAAACAGTCTACATCGCATAAATACCAATTTCACTTACACTGGTCACCGGTTTAGATCAGACTGTACTCCATAATGGTGACAGGAGCTGCGCTCTCTACGGCAGCCTTTTCAGCCAGCCCAGCTCCTGACACTATTATGCAGTGAAAGATTTGAAAACGATCGAAGCACAATAGGCCAAAACCGGTCACCAGTTTAAATAAAATATTTATGCGATAAAGACTGTTTTTAGCCAAAGTTTATTTCTTATAAAAATGAGCCATCTCGGGCTGGCAGTGAACTGATGCCTCTCAGATGAGCAGTCCGAGACCTAGCGGGTTGACGCTACAATGCACACTGTTTATGCCAGCCTTCTCCGAGAAATGTGCAAAATGTTCAGACGCCCAATTAAAGAGCTGAGACGGTTCAACACATCACATAGCTCCGTTTGTACACTTCACACTTTGAGTTTCAAACTCACCTTGAAGACGTTCATGGTTTCGATCTATATTCAAGCATTCACTGTCGTCGAATTTGGAAAATGTTCCCTTTTTTTCAATTGCCTCATCTACATTACATTTATCCGTTTATATTATAATTTTATTAATTGATCTACAGACCTCACTGTAACTCTAGGACACAACATTCAGCACCATCTGTTAAGAGACGTCATAATACAAATCACTGTATTTCAATCCAAAAGCCAAAGATAACACACCTGTTAATTTGTGTTGACGATTATAGGCACATTAATTAATTATATTTTAACTAAAGTTTAGTCTTGATCACACCATTTATGTTTCAATGACAAAGGTACGAAGTCGTAGCAGCTGAGGAGACCTCGCCTACCATCCTAAGGGAGCCATGGTTCTGATGGTTATGTAAAAATAACCGAAACCGGGTACCTTTGTCAATGAAACATAAATGGTGTGATCAAGACTGAACTTAAGTTAAAATATAATAATCTATTGATCACTGTATTCCAAAAATGTTTACCAAAACATTAATTAATACTTGAGTTATTAAATTGTCTATTTCCAGAATTGCTAGAGAGTACTCTCACCATATTTTTGTAACTCGTATTAGAGTGTGCATCTTGAAATATTTGTCTCATGATAGTATGGGAATCGTTTTACCTCATTGCCATGTAATTCCATTCCGATTTTTTGTTCTACATCATGCAACCCGCCGTTTCATATGAAGTGAACCAACCTTAACATTGAGCTTCTAATATTTTCAGTTACAATAAGCGTATATCTACATCTACATCTACGTCACACTCCGCAAGCTGCCTAATGGTGTGCTGCGGGTGGTGTTTTTTCTACCACTAACTAAGCCCTCCAACCTTGTTTCACTCGCGAATAGTGCATGGGAAAAATGACTGTCGGTAAGCCTCTGTATTGGCTCTAATGCCTCGAATTTTCTCCTCGTATTTATTAAGCAAGACGTATGAGGGGGATGTAATATGCGGTTCGACTCTTCCTGGAAAGTACTCTCTCAAAATTTCAATAGTAAATCTATATATACTCAGTTATTGCAACCAACGGTTGCATGCAAGCAACTTGTTCTTGTTTCGGCGCGGGTGTTATCATGAGATCGTGGAGATCGACTCTGAAAAGCCATCGTGCGTGCGCGGTATGTAATGCTTGTGTAAAGGAGCATCCCACAAGAAGCACCTGAAACACTAAATCTCAGAGTATCATATGGTCACTGTTGCAGTTATGCCGCTGTCTGGTGCTACACAGAGCCGGTAATTGCTATGCCAAGGTCTACAAGCAAGATTTCCGATGCACATTATTTCCTTGACCTCAGATCAAATGTTCAGATGTTAGTGAATTCCTAAGGGACCAAACTGCTAAGGTCATCGGTCCCTAGGCTGACACAATACTTCAACTAACTCATGCTAAGAACAACATACACACCCCGAGGGAGGACTCGAATCACCGGCAGGAGGGATCGCAATTAGTGACATGGCGCCTCTAACCGCGCAGTCACTCCGAGCGGCTTCAGATCAAAAACCCAATTGATTTATAGCGTTCTCGAGATTTGGCGATTGCATGGTAGTTACACGAATATCTTGAGCAGCTCCAGGTGGTAATATGACATTTTTAAAATGTGCAAGGGCTATGGGACACCGCCTCCTGAAAACCGAAATTACACATGTATGTTTCAAGTGCTCTACTGAATACAGAGTTATATCGGTATGTCATTCATTTGTGATGTCCATCCTGATCTAAGCTTTTACTTCACGTTAAAAGGAAAATTCAGAGAAAGATTATACGTGCAGACGATAGTGAAGTAGTCGAAATGAAAACAATTGCCTGCTGTACATCAAAGTCGAGAAATTTAAGGCTATGAAGAACGGAAGTAGTGGTTTCACCTAGGAAGGAGAAAGGTATGGATAAATCTGGGAAATAGATACGCTAAGATGGAGCAAAGTTTATTCAGCCAAAGGGAATTCATTTCAACAATTTTTTTCATTTAACTGGTGCATTATGCAAGAGGTGCTAAAAATGTCGCCAAGAAGATGGAAATGGAAATGTGGTTCTGGTGTATTAAAAGGTGTAGTCGAGGAAAATGCCAATGAATATGCTAACCAGATGTGAAGACAATGTTCTGGGACGTCTGTTGTTGCATCCAGAAACAATTGTAGGAGTCGCTGGAAAAAATGCCGTCACACAAGAACATATTTTGAATCCTTGACTGTAACATGTCTGTTTAAATTTGGGGAATAGGAAATAAATACAGTCAGACAAAAGAGATTGTGTAGGAGACAGTGCTTAGCAGCTGTACAGTTTGAGTTACACGTTACCTGCATATTCTGCACTCGAATGTACAGATCAGACTATTTCTTACAAAATTGAGCACCAGCACCTTCTTCCGCCGAACCTTTCAGTTAACGGGGGGCCATAAGCAGTTATGTTTAGTGAAATTGCACTGACAACACGGAGAAAAATTTGAGGAATAGGTAACGGAAAATTTTGAATTTAATGTGTATGAAGAAGAGAAAATTTTATCACAAGAGTGGGGTGGCAAAAAACTACTTCCAGATCTGTAGGTTTTTTGTAAGTTGAAAATTTCTGTCGGCTTAAGTGTACAGGAACAGGACTCGAACATGGGACCCCCGGCTTTTACAGGCAAGGTTGATGTATCTAGGCACAAATAGGGACCCACCCTCATAGCATTACTTCCGCCAGTACCCTAAACATTTCTCAGAAACTCTGTGGCGTACGTTACGTGACCAGCACTGCATACAGGAAGAATATAGCGTGGAAATGGCATAGCCAGAACCTAATGAACTGTCTCTAAAATGAAACAAAATTACGTGTTCATATTTGTGATATTGTTAACTGAAAAACTAGTACTGGTCCTGTGTACCGTTTGCGAAATAAATGGGTGTTACCTCTTCTGTAAATCATCGTCAAGATAATTTACGCTTCTGATACTGTTCTGTTTTCGTATTCATAATATTGTTCTTTTGTGCCAATAGGCAATATTGAAATTCACCTGCTGTACGTTTTAAATGGCATTAACTTGAGTAATTACTAATAACGCAGAATCCCAAATCCGCACCTGCTGAGGATAAAGTTATCTTGTGGTCATTTGTCGTCTAGGGTTCCAGATTGTAATACGTTGATTGAACCGGTTTGAAAGCGTATGGAAGAACTAAAAACTTACCAAACAAAAACTTCTAGGACAGTGGGAAAATAGAAATCAAACTGAATGTTACCATGATGCATTTCAGATGGGTCCATTTGATGACACATTAACGTATCAGGAACTGGATTTCACCGACTTGCAGTATTACAAGAATTGTCGATGCATCCGTACCGACGTTTTGAATGATTTATAGTAATTGAAACACCGTCTGTTGGGTAAAATTAGCTATCAGAATCGATATATTTCGACTTCCTGCTCGACTGAAATACATCTTCTACTTCACAAGGGTTTTTATGAAAGTGTCAAAATTAAGATGGTCAATGCTCTCAACTCAGACTTCGCAGGAATAGTTTATGGCAGCTAACCCCTACAAATCCTATTACGTCATTGCCAATAAGAGGTGATCCAGTGCTCCCCTACCTGTTAGTAAAGCTGGCGGTAATTTCTGAAAGACAAGAAATGTTCGAAAACATATACCGTAATCTTCATTCGGCTATCGTGATTTAGAGTTTCCATGGTTTCCCGAAATTACTTCGGCAGATGTTGGGATGGCTTTCACTATGCGATTACACTTCACATCATGACCAGGAAGGCGTGCAGGTCCATGGCAAGAATCCGCCTGGACGATTAGTGGCGAGGTCCAGTGTGACGGCCAACTTGTGGATGGTTTTTAGGGCGGTTTTCCATCTGCCTTGGCGAATTCGTGGTTGGTTCCCCTAATTCCACCTCAGTTACACTATGTCGGCAATTGTTGCGCAAACACTTTCTCCACGTACGCCTACACAACAATCACTCCACCACACAAACACTGAGGCTACACTCGTATGATGTGAGTCGTTCCCGAGTGGTGGAGGAGGGGGGAAGAGGCGGGGAGGGCGGGGGGGGTGTCCATAGGGGGCCGAACCGCACACTAACCCAGTGTTCGATGTGGGACTGCAGTGGGGTGGGATGGACTGCTGTGGCCTGTTGTGGGGTTATGAATGTTGTGGTTGGCAGGAGAGCCAACCGTGTTCCTTAAAGGAGGCCGAAATGCACGCGTCTCAGCTCACGCAGGCTGGCGTGAGGTCTGGAACATGACAAGGGAATTAGAATTGAGAAAAACGGACGTAGCTGGTGGAATACTTAACTTTAATCCATTAATGAAGAACGTCGCTCTTTATGGTACATGATTCACAATATCAATAGTACGGATACTGGCGCCTTGCTAGGTCGTAGCAATTAACGTAGCTGAAGGCTATGCTAACTATCGTCTCGGCAAATGAGAGCGTAGAAGTCAGTGAACCATCGATAGCAAAGTCGACTGTACAACTGGGGCGAGTGCTAGGAAGTCTCTCTAGACCTGCCTTGTGGCGGCGCTCGGTCTGCAATCACTGATAGTGGCGACATGCGGGTCCGACGTATACTAACGGACCGCGGCCGATTTAAAGGCTCCCACCTAGCAACTGTGGTGTCTGGCAGCGACACCACATTCCTCCCCCGCAAATCGGCGTACGGTTGTGGCATAAGGCTTCCGCCCGCCTTGGGGAGGACCGCATGTTGGCGTATTCGTCGAGGTGGGGAGCCTAACAACAGGCGAGGCTGTGCCACCCGCAACCTGCCATTCGGACTGCGGGGAGCTAGGAAACGCCTGAAAACCTGCTCCAGGGTGCACGCCAACATGCGGGGTATGTGCCCGTAGAGAGACAGGAGGGGCCGAAAGGTCGACCTCCATCGGGCCGGTGCACCCGACGGGCGAAGAAGATATATGGTCCGGAGCGGGTAAAAGTTCGATGTCGGAGGACAACTGGTCCCAGGAAGCGATCGGCAGCGCGTGACCCAGGGAGGAACCCGATGGCAGCAGGGATGCGTCTACTGCGGGCGTCGCCGGCGGGAGAACAGGCGGCGGCGGCGGCGGCGGCGGCGGTGGCGGCGGCGGCGCGTCGCCATGGGGCAAAATGGAAGGCAGCATCGGTAACACCTGGGGCTGAGGCTATCCGGTAGATAGGTCCCGGGGCGCTGACCGGACGGCACCGTCGCAGAAAGCAGACGGCGAGCGGCAGATCCCGTGCGACGACAGAGGCGCAGCTGATTGAGATGCCGACGCACCTCACCAGAGGCCCCAAAAACCAGATACATAGCGCTTCCGAGGCAGCGAAGAATGCGCCCTTCGAGCCAACGCCTTGAACCTCGGTAGTGGCGATAGTAGACAACGTCGACTGGAGCAAAAGCAGGTGTCTGCCGCTGCACAGGAACCTGATGCGGCGGATGTAGCAAAGACGTTACGGTTCGATGAGGGCGACCATGGAGCAACTCAGCCCGCGAGCGACCATCTCGCGGCTGAGAGCGATACGAGGACAAAAAGAGCAATAACGCGTCCTCCCGAGAATGCGACTCTTTCAACTTCAACATCTGTGACCTGAAACTCCTGACCAATCGTTCAGCGGCACCGTTTGACTGTGGCGAAAACGGCGCGGAAGTCAGATGTTGAATAGAATTGGCCTTGGAGAGTGACAAATTCTGTGGATATGAATTGTGGTCCATTGTCGGAATCTATAGTCTGTGGAAGACCTCCAATGCAAAAGATAGCGGATAACGCTTGGCTGGTGGCAGATGACGTCGTGGAAGACATCCGGACAACAAAAGGAAAATTACTGAATGAATCTACCACAACCCACCGTCCAGCATTCCAGAATGGACCTGCTAAATCGCTGTGTAAGCGTTGCCAAGGGGAAGTGGCTTTTGGCCATGCAAAGAATTTCCGCGGTGGTGCTGATTGTTGTTCGGCACACACCATGCAAAAAAGCACATGTTCGTAATCGCGGCATCGATTCCGAACCAAGTACAGTGCTGACGAGCAAGTTGTTTCGTTCTCACTATACCCCAATGTCGTTGGTGGAGAAGTTGTAAGAGAGAGGACTGTAACGAACGTGGGACCACAACCCTGTCCTGATCATTAGCAGAACGCAACAGAAAAACACCACGTCGTACAAAAAGCCTCTCCTTGTGAGCAAAAAATCTGCGAACCAACGGGTCCCCGATACGTGACTTTGACAAGGACAATTGCGTAGCAACAAAACGCAGAACGAGAGCAAGGACAGGGTCGGCAGCTGTGGCTGTAGCTACACGACGAAAATCAATCGGAAACGATTCGACCACGTCATCGGTTTCCACATCAATGAACATGCAAGCAAGTTCGGAGGAATCGAATGCCTTATCCTCAGCAACAGGCAAGCGGGACAACGCATCGGCGTTTCCGTGCTTAGCTGTGGACCGATACAAGATATCGTAGTGGTACCGCGAGAGGAAAATAGACCAGCGAATGAATTTCTGCGCTGTACGTGGAGGTACAGGCTTGGTCGGATGAAAAAACGATGTCAAAGGTGTGCGGTCTGTGATGATGGTAATGTGACGACCATACAAGAAATCATGAAAGTTCGTAACACCAAATACGAGAGCCAATGCTTCTATCTCGATCTGTGAATAATTTCTTTGAGCAGACGAGAGCAATTTGGACGCAAATGCAATAAGGCGATTGTGCGATCCATCTTTGTGTGCAAGCACAGTACCGTTCCCGAAATCCGATGCATCCACCATCAACAAGAGGGGCTTCTGGGGATCGAACGGCGTAAGGCAAGTATTGGAAAGCAACGCCGATTTCAACTGGCGAAAGGCGCGTTCGCATTCCGTCGTCCACACGAACGGAACACCCTTACGGCGTAAGCGATGAAGCGGAGCGGAAATGGAAGAGGCCTGTGGCACATAGCGATGGTGGTAATTTATTTTTCCCAGCACACTCTGTAGCTGGTTCAAATTCTGCGGCGAAGGCAAGTCTTGTATGGCACGAAGGTGCGTGGGACGGGGATGTATGACTTGGGCATTGAGCACATGTCCCAGGTATGGTAAGTCCCGAGCAACAAACACACATTTGTCCTTCCGCAAGCGAAGACCATTTTGTCGCAAGACCTGAAATAATGTTCAGAGATTGGCCAAATCTTCTTCTTCCGTCTTTCCGGAGATCACAATATCGTCCAGATAATTTGCTGCAGTAGAGACCGACGCACAAACAGTTTGTAGATATTGCTGAAACAATGCAGGGGCGGACGCACACCCGAATGGGAGTCGTTTGAATCGATACAAACCAAGATTCGTGTTTACCACCAAAACGCGCTGGGATTCTTCGTCCACTGGTATTTGCAAGTTCGCATCTGCTAGGTCCAACTTCGAAAAAAAAATTTACCCGGGCACAGTTTGTCAAACAGATCTTCCGGGCGGGGTAAAGGAAAAGTTGCAATCACTAGTTGTGGATTCACTGTTGCCTTGAAGTCCACACAAAGTCTCAATTTTCCGGAAGGTTTTGGCAAAATTACTAAGGATGATGCCCAGAGAGAAGCCTGCACAGGTTCAATTACACCTTGCGATTCCAAATCGTGTAATGTCTTTGCCACCTTATCACGCAATGCGTGGGGAACATTGGGCGCTCTGAAAAATTTCGGTTGCGCATTTACTTTCAGTTCCAAATGTGCTTTATAGTTCTTAGCGCAACCGAGGCCCGGTGCAAAAATGTCTGAAAATCCGTGACATAGACGAGAAACACTGTCTGAAGGCAAAGTCTGGTTCACTGATAGGACCTTATTTACTATAGACTAGTTAAACAACTGAAATAAATCGAAACCACACATGTTCACTGCAGAAGAATGAAGGTCGTAAAATGACAGTAGTTTTGTTTGTCCTTTGTATGTTGCCAGAAGACTGCACTGTCCTAACACAGGGATACGTTGACCTGAATAGCTGCTTAACGTAACATTTGCGGCACGCAACGGAGATGTGCCCAGCAGTTTGTAAGTGTCTTGATTGATCAGTGAAACTGCAGCACCGGTATCGAGATGGAATGGTATCACTTTGCCGTTAATGTCCAAGTCTACAAAAACTTAATTCTCCTGCTGACGACAAGAGCGACCGTCTCGTGCAGCGTGAACTGACACTGGTACATAATCGCTTGCGACTTGACGGGAGTTCCGGCGATATCGACGCACACTATTTTTGGGACGAACACAGTCACTGTTAGAGAGAGTGGCACTGGGCGGAGTGGAATGAACGACATGAATTTCCATGGGCGAAGTTTCGCGAGCCTGAGTATCCTTGATTCGATTCCGATTCCGGCGCGAATCAAAGGGCCTGGAATGGTTTTGAACTTCCGATCTGAGCTTTCTCTGGCATACACTGTGAAAATGTCCTTTTTTATTAAAATAAAAGCAAATAGCTTGGCGTGACGGGCAATTCTCACGCGAATGTTTAGTAGCACACCGCGGGCATGATTTGATCACGGCATTTGCTTGCCGGCGCGGTACACGTGGCTGAGAGCCTGGCGGCAGCGGCGCGGCCGGGTGCGAGGGCTGTTTACTGCTCTTTACAGCTCGCCCGGCGGGCCGGTTAACCTGACCGCTGGCGAAGTTTCAAATGCTTCCTGAGCAAAGTCTAGTGTGTCCTGCCGATCCAATATGTCCATCACTTGTTGAAGGGAGGGATTTACTAGTTTCAAAATCTGTTCCCTTATACGAGCATCAGAAACGTTCTGTGCATTTGCATCACGTGCCATAATATTTGAATAAGGGAGTCCACAATGACACTCAAAAGCACAATCCCTAGTAAGGCCTTGCAAGGTTGCAACCCACTCCCGATTAGTCTGACCTGCCGTACGTTTTGTACGGAAGAAGGTATACAGTTTCGCAACTACACTGACTGATTCTTTGAAATACGCATCTAATGCAGACAAAATTTCTTTTTAGGACAGAGTTGCTAAGTCGCGCCGGGGAAATAATTTGACTATCCCACGGTACGTGGTCACCCCGACGCATGAAAGCAGAAAAGGCTGCCGCTCGTTATCTTGAATTCTGTAGGCGGCGAGATGGAATCCAAATTGGCGTGACCACTCCGTCCACCTTTCCAGTTCACCATCAAAAGGTCGAAAAGTGGGTGCAACCGCGTGTTGTGGCTGCGTTAGCGGTGGAACGGCTGCCGCCGCATCGTTTTGCATCGCACGTTGACCCTGGACGAGCTGTCCAAGGGCATCCAGTAAGGCCTGCGTCTGCTGATTCTGTAAGCGATAAAATTCGGACAGTACATCTGGAGATTGGGCGAAGCCATTACACAAGTAAATCAGGGCAATTTAGATAAGAACACGGTATTGCCTCGTCGCCAATGTTGTGGTGGCAGGAGAACCAACCGTGTTCTTAAAGGAGGCCGAAATGCACGCGTCTCAGTTCACGCAGTCTGGCGTGAGGTCTGGAACATGACAAGGGAATTAGAATTGAGAAAAACGGAAGTAGCTGGTGGAATACTTAACTTTAATCCATTAATGAAGACGTTGCTCTTTGTGGTACATGATTCACAATATCAATAGTACGGATACTGGCGCCTTGCTAGGTCGTAGCAAATAACGTAGCTGAAGGCTATGCTAACTATCGTCTCAGTAAATGAGAGCGTAGAAGTCAGTGAACCATCGCTAGCAAAGTCGACTGTACAACTGGGGCGAGTGCTATGAAGTCTCTCTAGACCTGCCGTGTGGCGGCGCTCGGTCTGCAATCACTAATAGTGGCGACACGCGGTTCGACGTATACTAACGGACCGCGGCCGATTTAAAGGCTACCACCTAGCAAGTGTGGTGTCTGGCGGCGACACCACAGTGATAACTGAGGGCTACGGAGGGATGAAGCCCCTCCTTACTTTCTAGATCCCCAGTTCAATACACAATAAACGCACCTGTTATTCCGTGATTATATTACAGTATTACAGACTCTCGAGAATGAAATGGTCCAAATGGCTCTGAGCACTATAGGACTTAACGTCTAAGATCATCAGTCCCCTAGAACTTAGAACTACTTAAACCCAACTAACCTAAGGACATCACACACATCCATGCCCGAGGCAGGATTCAAACCTGCGACCGTAGCGGTCACGTGGTCCCAGACTTTAGCGCCTGGATCTGCTCGGCCTCACCGGCCGGCTCGAGAATGAAAGAAGATGGTAAATGTATCAAACTGACGTAAGACTCCCAGGTCCACAAACGACCGAGTCGAAATTTGTAAGCGAAAATCACTCTGTTACCTATAACAGCGGAATACATGTCCTGATAATGCTGTTGCTAAGACTGCAGGGTCATCTTTCAGAGCTAGTAGCATGGACGAAAAGAAGAAAAAAATGACTAGCAAATATGGACTCTAAACTGCTTACGTAACAGCTGTGTGGAGTTGTTCAGTACAAGATATGGATGGACAAGCTCTTAAGGTATGCCTTTTCTAGTACATATTTACTCGACATTATTTGTTCTTTTGGTGCGTAATACCTCCTCCTAAAAATATGGACATCAAAGAGCTAGCAGTAGAAGATATGTGTTTCACAGTATCAAACATTAACAAGTGCTCATATGTCTTGGTACATGCACTATAGAGCCCATGTTTAAGAAAATTTTCTTGTTTTGATCCTCACTACCACCTGCGAAACATGCCCACTCTACAATATGAGCCACAATAGTATCGGTACATGCATTCCACTGGCTGAAGTATCAGAAAACTTCTTGCTTGTAACTTTGGACTCGGTCTTTTCCGAAGCAAGGTCATTTTCGATTAAATTAGATGAGATTACACTTAGTTATCTTTCCATAGACCCAAAAAAAGAGATGACTCTCGTGGGTGTGGAACATGTCAGAAAGTATAACATAAAAATAAAACATTTGAATGTAATACTTAGGAGATCGTCAAATTAAGTGCGTACAATACAGTAAACTGGAACAGCTAAAATTTACAGAATTAATATTGTGTCAGAATGAAACATTGTTATGCACTACTAGATTTGTCATTCACAAAATACTTAATCCTGACTGTTGTGGAGAAATGCTGTCAAAACTGAAATCTGACATACATTTGGACTTAAACTGGCCTAACAGTCTCTGTGAAGATATTCATCTAGAGAGTAGAGGGAGTGCCTATCAAAAAGTCTTTCAAACTGTGTTTAAACCGGGCTTTATCTGAAACCGAGTTTTTAATGGTTGCTTGCAATTTAATGAAAATGTATGTTAATATTGGATCCCTTTTTGGGCTAAGGTAAATCATTATAGGTCTTTATGTAAATTGTTCTTATTCCTAGTATTGATACTATGTATTGAGCTATTGGTTGGAAATAGAGATACATTACGTGCAACAAATTTCATTGAGTAACAAATATCCTGAGAAGCAGTGGTTAGAATTCAAAGTTCCTTGAACAGGTTACTACATGATGTTTTTGAATTTACACCGCAAATGATCCTTAATACAAGTTTTTTCACGCTAAAAACTTTTGCTGAAGTTGACGAGTTACTCCAGAATATGATCCCATATGACAACAGAATGAAAGCGAGCAAAGTATGCTAGCTTTTTTACATTTATATCCTCTACATCTGGCATCATTGTCACTGCGAATACAGACTTACTTTGGCACTCAAGCAATTCTGGTATTCCCTTCGCAATTGAATTTATTATTGAGTTGTAATCCCAGAAATTTAACACTGTCAACCTCTTCAATCTGCTTGTCTCCATATGTTAGACACATGCTGTAAGGAAATCTTATACAGTTTCTGAACAGTATATATTTGGTCTTTCAAACGTTTATTGACAGTAATTAACTTTCAACCATTTATTAATGTCAGTGAGAATATGATTAGCAGCTGTTTGTAAATCTGTACTTGAATTGTTACTTATTACAATGTTTGTATCATCTGCAAACAAAACAACTTAACAACTAGCAATGTAACAGACGAGAGGTCGTTAATGTACACAAGACAATGCAATGGACTCAAGATGGAATCTTGAGGAACACCTCATATAACTAATTCCCAATCAGATGAAGATTGACTACATTATCTCACATTGATACAGTTACCTCTCTCCATCATCTCTGAAAGCTTGTAACACCGTCATGGAACACCCTGCATACCACAAATACGTTATTTTTGTTACTCTCCAATTAGAATATCAAGACATATACCATTTCATTGTATAAGTGCATAAATCTATATTGGTGCGAAGAAAAGTAATAAAATAAATATAGTCAAATCTGAAGCAAAATTTTATAATAGATCGAGATGTGTCAACAGACTTCGTATTTATGAAAGGAGTAGAGAGTTTAATAGGATTATAAGATATTGATCGTTTATTAGCGGTGTTTTGGAGAGTTGAAATTTTCTGATATGATTATTCGTGTAGTTTTAAACGCTACGACAATGATCATAACTTCTAGGAAAAATAAAATGCTGGAAACGGGACGCACTGGAGAAATATTAAATAAAGAGAGCAGATCCAACTAAATACTGCCCCTTACTCGCTGACATCTTTTGTTCCCTTTCCACCGACCATCTCACTGCCTCTGCACACAGAACAGCCCAATTACTTTCTTTTGTTCCCCAAAAGTGCTTGAATTATGAACCTTCTTTATTCCTCTTTGCGAAGAAGTTTGACATGCACGCTAGTCAGGGAGACAAGCAATAGGGCGGCTGACGTTGACGGGGTGGAGGGTTGGGGCAACGTGTTTCGTAACGCAGCATCGCCGGCTGCGGTGGCGTGCGCAGCTGTACGTCCGGCAGGAGCCAGCCGTTCTGAAAATATAAAACTCGCCGCCGGCGGCAAACCCCTCCCTCCAACCGCTCCCCCTCCCCTTCCCAACACCGCCCCTTCCGGCGTTGCGATTCGCGTGACCGCCTCTTTTCCGTTCCGAGCCGGCGCTCCGTCGTTTTCCCTTCAATAGTTGATGTGCTTCGAGATTTGTTCCCCTCGCGGAAGAAGAATGGGGCCATGTTGAAGAGATGTACGCAGCGATGGATATTTCGAACGTTGAAACCAGTTTAGAACAAAAAGTACCTCACGCTCTTTCTCGGTGACCTTCATACTGCGAGTCTTGCGGGATAGTCGGAAAGTTTTTTTGTTTGTAGGTACCTGTCTGTAGCACTGTTATGCAACGAAATATGCGCAAATGTAGAATTTTGCACAGAGCATAACTTAATCATAGCTAATACTTGGTTCAATAATCATAAAAGAAGGTTGCATACATGGAAGAATCCTGGAAATACTAAAAGGTTTCAGATATATTATATAATGGAGACAGAGATTCAGGAACCAGGTTCTAAATTGTAAGACATTTCCAAGGGCAGATGTGGACTCTGACCACAATCTATTGGTTATGGACTGTAGATTAAAACTCAAGAAACTGCAAAAAGGTGGGAATTAAGGGGAGATGAGACCTGGATAAATAGACTAAACCAGAGGTTGTACAGAGTTTCAGAGAGAGCATAAGGGAACAATTGACAGGAATGAGGGAAACAGATACAGGAGAAGAAGAATTGGTAGCTCTGAGGGATGAAGTTGTGAAGGCAGCAGAGGATCAAATAGGTAAAAAGACGAGGGCCAGTAGAAATCCTTGGGTAACAGGAGAAATATTGAATTTAATTGATGAAAGGAGAAAATATAAATATGCAGTAAATGAACCAGGCAAAAAGGAATAAAATCGTCTCGAAATGAGATAGACAGGAAGTGAAAAATGGCTAAGCGGGGATGGCTAGAGAAAAAATCTAAGGATGTAGTGGATTATCTAACTAGGGGTAAGATAGATACTGCCTACAGAAAAATTAAAAAGACCTTTGGAGAAAAGAGAACAATTTATATGAATATCAACAGCTCAGATGGAAATCAAGTTCTAAGCAAAGAGGGGAAAGCGGAAAGGTGAAAGAGCTGGCCGGAGTGGCCGAGCGGTTCTAGGTGCTACAGTCTGGAACCGCGTGACCGCTACGGTCGCAGGTTCGAATCCTGACTCGGGCATGGATGTGAGTAATGTCCTTAGGTTAGATAGGTTTAAGTAGTTCTAGGTTCTAGGGGACTGATGACCACAGCAGTTAAGTCCCATAGTGCTCAGAGCCATTTTTAGAAAGGTGGTAGAAGTATATAGAGAGTCTATACAAGGGCAATGTACTTGAGAACAATATTACGGAAATGGAAGAGAATGTAGATGAAGACGAATTAGGAGATACGATACTGCGTGAAGAGTTTGACAGAGCACTGAAAGACCTGAGTCGAAACAACGCCCTGGGAGTAAACAACATTCAATTAGAACTACTGACGGCCTTGGGAGAGCCAGTCCTGACGATACTCTAACATCTGGTGAGCAAGATGTATGAGACAAGCGAAATATCCTCAGACTTCAAGAAGAATATATTAATTCCAATCCCAAAGAATGCAGGTGTTAACAGATGCGAAAATTACCGAACTCTCAGTTTAATAAGTCACAGCTGCAAAATACTAACTCGAATTCTTTACAGACGAATGGAAAAACTGGTAGATGCTGACCTCGGGGAACATCAGTTTGAATTCCGTAGAAATATTGGAACACGTGAGGCAATACTGACCTTACGACTTATCTTAGAAGAAAGATTAAGGAAACGCAAGCCTACGTTTATAGCATTTGTAGACTTGGAAAAAGCTTTTGAAAATGTTGACTGGAATACTCTCTTTCAAATTCTAAAGGTGGCAGGGGTAAAATATAGGGAGCGAAAGACTATTTACAATTTGTACAGAAAGCAGATGGAAGTTATAAAAGTCGATGGACATGAAACGGAAGCAGTGGTTGGGAAGGGAGTGAGACAGGGTTGTAGCCTCTCCCCAATGTTATTCAATCTGTATATTGAGCAAGAAGTAAAGGCAACAAAAGAAAAATTCGGAATAGGTATTAATATCCATGGAGAAGAAATAAAAACTTTGAGGTTTGCCGATGACATTGTAATTCTGTCAGACACAGCAAAGAACTTGGAAGAGCAGTTGAACGGAATTGACAGTGTCTGCAAGGAGGGTATAAAATGAACATCAACAAAAGCAAAACAAAGATAATGGAATGTAGTGGAATTAAGTCGGGTGATGCTGAGGGAATTAGAATAAGAAATGAGACACTTAAATTAGTAAAGGAGTAAAGTTGTTAGGACATGTTTTGAGTCATCAAGGGATCACAAATTTAGCATTGGAGGGCAGCGTGGAGGGTAAAAATCGTAGAGGGAGACCAGGAGGTGAATACATTGACACAGATTCAGAAGAATGTAGTTTGCAGTAAGTACTGGGAGACGAAGAAACTTGCACAGGATAGGGTAGCATGGAGAGCTGCATCGAACCAGTCTCACGACTGATAACCACAACAACAACAACAACAACAACGCAGTACCGCAACACCCCGCCGGAGGAGCGAAGGAATCCCATCTTCACTGCATAGATTTACCTAAATACACAGATAATATAACTAACGCGATCATGACGAGTAAAACTTTATGACTAACGCTCGCATTTCAATGGACGGAAAGGTGATAGATGAAGCGCATTACTTGCTTTCTGATAGCGAAACTAAACAGTTTAGTGCATCGATTAACCGAATATTAAGATACCGAGGAATCTAACACTATTTTCAGTGAATGCTTAATTCTAGTAAAATATGACATTACAGTATGTTCTTATACTAGGCATACAGTAATGTCAGCGAAAGACGTTTGGAGAGATGTAAGAATTCAATAGCCATAATTCTGACAGATGAAATAAGAGAGCGAATAAATGAATAACGCAGTAAATGTTGTTGAGCAGGTATGCCTCTTAGGATTGAGTACACACCATCAGATTGAAAATAGCCTGACAGCATTAGAGGACAGCGTGGGATGTGTCCACCCTTAATCTGTACGACATCTTCTGCTCTTCTGGGGACACTTTTAATGAGGTGTCAGAAAATCTGTGCAGGAATGGCAGCACATTCTTGCTCAATGAGCGAAGCTGGGCATTTCTTTGTCTTTGTGGCTAGACGGAACGTACTTCCCACGCATTGCCATTTCGTGAATAACTGGTAGGCTGGAGCACACCCACAGAAGGGAGCATTTCTGATTGGGTGAGCGGCCGTCACTGTGCACAATCACTGTTATATAATTACATTGAATTCTGTACTCTTCCCTCGCACTCGAACCCTAACTAGCCATTGCTTGACAGGGAAAACAATTTGTTTGTCATAAGCCTAATCTTCTCGCAATATCAGTCTGTTATGATGTAATGCAACAGACACTTGGGTACCTGTCACATAAAATTGCATTAGATTACCCCCCTGTTTCCCTTATCGACCGCTTCACCCTATCAACTTTCTTCGTGTGAAACAAGTTTTCGCATTATGGTTAATCTTTTAGAAATAATTGCCAGCATTACTAACATTTGTTCGGTGTCCGAACCATCTCTTATTCACCGCTAGGTAATAGATTTTGTTAGGGATAGCTTCCATGGTGTCAGCCCGGAAAGCATGACGTCATAGTATTGCTCAACCCAAATTACGAAACTTTCTTCGTAAATGCTTCTGACGTAACTGAGGTGTCACAGTGCATGTGGGAGGTCGAAATAGCTCGATACTGGCAGAAGTCGATGGCAAGTTTGTTGATGTGGGCATTATCCGCAACAAGTACATAAGTATTCGATTCTTAAACTTAATCGCCTTTTCCTTGCTGCATTACATATTAATTTATGTAGCCGGCAATTTTACATTAAATATCTTCACTCGACTCAACAGTTCATTTTTCCGGCCATGTCCACTGAAAGTGTCTTAATGTAACTGGCGTATTGAGTCTGCAATACTAATATAGAAGGCGTTTCAGTTTGTAAAACGGATAAAAGACAGTGTTTAATCTCTATTCATCAACTAAAACATCAATACAAATGAATAGCTAACATACAAAATAAACTGTCTTAGCAAAATCTGAGTCGTCGTTGGTAATCCGTGACTTAAATGCATTTCATATTGGTGTGTTTTTAGCCTTTTTGGTCACATGCTAATTTGGCGTAATAAATACACTCAACACATAAACTGCATACGAACAGAACTGTCAGTTTGTGAGGCTCTCTAAATTATAATTTCACCTATTGAATCGTATAAGTAATTTGCCTCCAGTGTCGTTGCTGTTTGTACAAATAATAATGCTATTTCATAAGAGATTTCGTAGTTGTAATTTAGGGCTTTGTGACGGTCGAAAACTAACGCCAAAGGGAACCACAATAAACGAAGACACCTCATCTTTAAGTAGGTGTCAGTTTTCAGTAAGACCTTTTACTAAGTGAGTGACGAAAGAAGCGGTTTCAGATGATTTGATTCTAATAAAGCAATACCCTGATGACGTTGCCAATGAGGCCGCCATGTTGAATTAGACCTATATGCCTTTATTTTTTAGTGAAGCGATTTCGAAAGACTAACGTTACCTGTCTACGGCCTGACAACTTCTCTGACATAGTGGTAATTTTGTTTATGCGCCACTGCGTAGAGCTATAATTAATATTCTAAAAACAACATTAGGTAACTGCTTATTATCACAAACATATAGATTAAACAGTATAAAAAGCTCACACCAGGAAAGTTCCCAGGGGGCACGAATTGCCAGACACCCGACTCCAGAAACAGTTGCAAGTTACATTTATTGTGTGACTTCTCTCTGCATTTCACATCACATTCTTTACACACTAACTCTGCACCAAACAACCTCCTCGAGTCACGTTAATATCGTACATTTCCGCATCGCTAGTCGGATAGGTAGTGAAAGGTTGCTCCCGTACTCCTAACGTTAGCCAGGGCTCGTGGTAGACGATTGGAGAAGTCCGGCGACCTTACACATCCAAACAACCAAAATATTATAACCACTTGTTCAATTCCGCGTTAGTCCAGTTTTTAAAACGTAATGCCGCTGCGACTCTCTCAAGTCCTTGATAGGCTTCCATAAATACTTGGCACAAATGTCTATGTACAGGTAATTAAATTCCCTCAAATTACGGGACGGAGTTTTGTGGGCACGATGCTGGTGTCTAATGTATGTTCAAGTGGGCACAGATCAGGGGTATTTTCTGGCTAAGACGTCCACCTCAGATCACTGCACCACATTTCTGACATTGCAACAATGGCAGTTATCATGCTGGAAGATGTCATCACCATCAGCGAAGAGCTCAAACATGAAGGGATGCAGGTGGTCCGCAACAAACGTCACTTAGTTCACTGCTGTCACGGTGTCTTCGAGTACTATCATAGGTCCCATATAAGCCCAACTCAATGTACCCCAGACCATTATTCTGCTCTCATCGGCCTGCATCTGTCACACCGTTCACGTTTCGAGCAGCCATTCGCGTGCAAGGACCCAACCATCGGCCTGGTGACAACAATACATCCAATTCATGCGACAGGCGTCACGTTTCTATTGATCCACGGCGAAAACTCAGTGATGCTGTGCCCACGCAATCGCAGTTGACTATGCCGTTGGGCCAACACAGGGACACGTAAGGGTTGTGTGATGTGGAGCTCCATGTTCAACAATGGTCTTTGCACGGTGTGCTCCGAAACACTTGTCGCTGCTCCAGCATTATACTTGGTCGTCAGATCTGTCGGGGAATCCACCGACGTCGACGTTTTGTGATGAGACATGGACGACCAGTACCGTACAGCCTGTGCGTTATTCCACCATCTTCCAACCAATTTCCGTAGCTCCGCTCGACAGTAGTACGGCAACAGGCGACCAACTTCACCATTTCAGAGATTATCTTCTCCAACCGCAGCACCACAACAATGTACTATTTGTCAAAACCACTTATACTTGGGCATTTCCGAATTTGCAGGCCGTATCTTCGCTATAATGACTGCTTATTCGTCACTCTTTCGCTTACATTCTTACCTTGCTGCATCACGTAGAACTCAAGTATGCAAACGTGAATGAAATGTGTTGTACAGATGCCGGATGTAAGTTTGTAAGATGGAGTTCCATGACAGTTGAACATGGTTTGTCAGTGGAGGGACCATTAAAGCTGTTTGTGGATGACGCTGTCGTTGTCCAATGAGGACTTATAAGACACATCTGGTGATCGAGCAGGACAAGACTACATATCGACACTGTGTAGAGCATGTTGTGTTTCAACAGCGGCGTGTGGGCGAGCGTTATCCTGTTTTAAAACATCTCCTGGAATGCTGTTCATGAATGGCAGCATAACAGGTGGAATCTACAGACTGATGTACAGATTTGCAGAACCAGATTTCATCACAAAGCACTATAGATCTCCGTCATACGTCCTGAACTATGGTAGGTAGGCGTTTCGTACCACCATAGCGATTGTTGCCTGACGGTGTACCAAGTTTGTTTGAAATCTGTCTAGTTGATTAGGAGTAGATGTGGACCATACGCACACATTGACACTCTTTTTTATAATGACACAGAACGGAAGAATAATATCGGTAGATTGACAATTAAACGTTGTGAAAGATGGTTGTGTATTGTAACTTGCTTTCCACCCACAGTTCTGACCACATACACCTAAGTAACATATATTGTACACATCTCTTGCTCACCCTCTCTCCGTCAGCCTCGTCCTTCCCCCGCTCTCTGCCCATCTCCTCCTACTCTTCTCCCTGTCCTTCTGTTCCTACTCAGCCCCTCAGTCCGTCAATGAAATCGCAAACAGCGGTGGTTTGGGATCAGTGGACAGCACAATGAAAGATGTCTGGCTCCGAGCTTTCTTTAAGTAACCGATTTGTAACCGTTGTGTCAGTGTGGTGCCAACTGCTAGTCAAATTGCTGTCTGCAGATGCTGTGCTATGCGCCGGACACAGATGGCGAACACGATGGTCTTAGCTCTGTGGTGTTGATTATGGTGTGTTCATCGCTTTAAAGGCATTCTTTAGTAACATTATCTCGCCACATCCAGTCTCAAGGGTAACATCCGTAACTAATGCTGACAACATCTTTTTTTTTTTTAGCTATTAGTCTTCTGACTGGTTTGATGCAGTCCGCCACGAATTTCTCTCCCGTTCCATCCTCTTCAACTCAGAGTCTGAATTGCAACCTACGTCTTCTATTATTTCCTAACTGTATTACAGTCAATGTTTTCCTCTACAGTTTTTAACTTCTACAGCTCCTTCCAGTACCATGGAAATTATTCCCTGATGCCTTAATTGATATATACTTTTCGTCACCGATTCCCTGGAGAACCTCGTCATTCGTTACCTTATCATCCCACTTTCTTTTTAACATCCGTTATTAACACTACATCTGAAATACTCCGATTCTCTTCTGTTCCGGTTTTCCCACAGTCCATGTTTCACTACCACATAACATTGTGCTCCAAACGTACATTCTCAAAAATTTCTCCCACAGATGAAGGCTTATACTTGATGCTAGTAGACTTCTCTTGACCAGGAATTTCCTTTGTTGCCATCGTTAGTCTGTCTGATTTTGATATTCTCCTTTCTCCGACAGTCATAGGTTATTTTTGTACCTAGATAGAAGAATGCCATAACTTCGTCTACTTCGTCATCCGCAAATCTGATGTTAAGTTTCTAACTTTTCTCATTTCTGCTACTTCCTTACTTTCCTCTTTCTTTCTCAATACATTTCCTGCTCACATTAGACGAATTTTAATTCCACTCTTGAACCTTACTTCTATTTTCGTAATTGCTCTTCGACATGTAGACTGAACAGTAGAGGCGGAAGAATGCATTTCTGTCTTACAACATCTTGAATCCAAGCTCTTCGTTTTTCGTCTCTCACTCTTATTATTCTCTCTTGGATATTGTATATATTGTATATTATCCGTCTGCCCCTATTTGTTTGCCACTTTTTCTGTGAGTTTCGAAGATCTTGCATCATTTTACATTGTCGAACGCTGTTTCCAGATCTGCAGATCATATTAACGTGTCTTGATTTCTCTTTAGTTACGCTTCCATTGTCAGCCTCAACGTCATAATTGCCTCCCTGAAGCCTTTTCCCTTCCTAAATCCAAATTGATTGCCATATAACACACCCTGAATTTTCTGTTCCATTCTTTTGTATATTGCTCTTATCAGCAACTTTGATGCATGAGCTGTAAAGTTGATTGTACGACAATTCTCACACTTGTCGGGTCTTGTAGTCTTCGGAATTGTGTGGATGATGTTTTTCCGAAAATCAGATGCTGTACCGCCAGCCTCATACATTCTACACACTAACGGGAATAGCCGTTTTCTTGCCATTCGCCACCCATAAGATTTTAGAAATTTTGATAGAATATTGTGTATACTTTCCTCCAAAGTTCTTTTGCATTCTAATATGCGATCCCGTGCCTCTTCTGTATCGACTCTTATTTCTTCTAAGATTGTATCATTACAGATTGTATCATCCCACCTACCCTACCTCTCTTCTGAATGACCAGTCGAATTCTAACTGCCCTGTTAATGTTTCCTCCCTTGTTCTTAATTTCACCGAAGGTTGTTTTGACTTTTCTGTCTGCAGAATCAGTCCTTCCGACAATCATTTCATTTTTCATTTCTGCAAATATTTCCTGCAGACATTTCACATTAGTTTCCGTGCACTTTCTGTTTATTTCATCTGTAAGTAGCTCGTACTTCTGTATTCTTTATTGTCCTTCAGTTTTTGTGCGCTTCCTTCCTTCAACGAACAACTGAAGTATTTCATCTGTTACCCATGGTTTATTCGCAGTTATCTTCTTTCTACCTACATTTTTCTCTCCATTATGTGTCATTGCCCCTTTCAGAGATGTCCATTCCTGCTCAGCTGAACTGCCTCCTGAGCTATGCCTTATCGCAATATCTATAATCTCAGAGAACTTTAACCGTATCTCCTCATTCCTTAGTATCCCACTTCCTTGGGCAATGATGTTTCCTGACTAATCACTTAAACGTCAGCCTACTCTTCATCTCCAATAATTGTGAACTCAGTCTATATCTGCCCCTGGGTACGATTAAAGTCAAATATCTGATTTCACTACCTCTGATAACCATGAAATGAAATAAAATGGAATGATTGTGTGGCATTGTTGGCTGGGACGCCCCTTCGGGGGGAGTTCGGCAGACTTTTTTCCTTCTGTGCCACAGCTGGCGGCTAGCGCCTCGGTGATGATGAGAGGATGATGAGTACAACACAACACCCAGTACACGGGCGGAGAAAATCCCCAACCCACCCAGGAGCGATGCATGGTAGGTAACCACCGCAACCACACAAGTAAGATGGCGGACGTATCTACCCATGATGTAATCTAACTCAAATCTTCTTGTTTTTCCCCGCCTTTTACAAGTATACCTCCTCATCTTGTGATTCTTAAATAGAGTATTCACTATTACTAGCTGAAATATTGCAAAACTAAAGTAGTCTTTCTCCTCTCAAATTCCTAGTACCAAGTCCATATTCTTCCACAACACTTGCTTCTGTTCTTTTCCCTACAACGGCATTCCTGTCCCGCATTACTATTAGATTTTCATCTTCCTTTACGTACTGCATTACCCGCTCTATATACTCATATACTTTCTCATCTCTTCGTATTCTGTTTGTGCCGATGGCATGTATACGTGAACTATTGTTGTTGGCGTTGACTTGTTGTCTATTCTGTTGAGAATAACTGTATCACTCAACTGTTCATACTATCTTACCCTCTGTCCTTCCTTTCTATTCTTAACGAATCCATCTTCTGTTATACCATTTTCTACTGCTGCTGATACTATCCTATAATCATTTGATCAGAAACTCTTTCCATTTCACATCCCTGAGGTCCACTACATCTAGAGTGAACCTCCGCATTTGCCTTTTCATATTTTCTAGCTTCCCTACCACGTAAAAACTTTTGATATTCGTTATTCATTCGTTGGTTATTCAATATTTTTCTCATGGTCACCTCCCCGTTGACAGTTCCTACCCAGAGATCCTAATGTGGGTCAATACCAGAATCTTTTGCCAACGGAGAGATCGTAATGACACTTTTTCAATTACTGGCTACATGTCCTGTGGGTACACGTTAAGTGAATTAATGTAGAGGATTTCATTGCCTTCTGCATCGCTGATCATTCCTGATTTTTCTTCCTTTAGAAGCAATTCTACACCCCTAGGACAAGAGAGTGTCCTTAAACTCTGCCAACTTCTCCGCCCTCTTTAACAAGGCCTTTGGAAATCTTCGGCCTTCATTGATGATGATTTGTATTGAAAATTTAAGCGGAAGCGAGGTTAGAACCCGCGACCGAAGATGTTTTGATTAGTAGTCAAAGACGCTACTCCTCTCTTTTTTGTTACTGTTCGTTGCATTTTGTTATTGTTCGTTGAATAGACGGCACGTAATACAAACTGAAGCTTACCGTTGATCCTTCACTCATTGAAGTTAGAGACTGACAGAAGTCTGACCGCAGAGTCTGACCGAAGTCTGTCCGAACACGCTGAGCTACCGTGCCAGCGACCCATAGACCACCGATGCACTCGGGACCGTTACAACGCGTATTTAAAGCAAACCTGATTTGTATTTTCAAAAGCATTAAATAACAGCGCCAGCTGGTATTTTGTGCAATCTATCTGAGAATTTTCACTGTGGGAATCAGAATATTCTCGTGAATAAACTGAAGGTTTATGAAACTGATGGTATAGGAAACCAGAGGATAATGTCATATCTAACCAGAAGTAACTGCAGGAAGTAGTACTTAGTAATTCAACCAATGTAGTCCAAGGACATTGTTCGATTGGGGAGAAATCATGTATGAGGTTCCACGAGGCTCAGTATTAAGTGCGTTATTGTTCATCATACTTGTAAAAGATCTTCCGTCTAATAAACAATTAGCAGTATTAGTTGCTTTAGCAAGTGGCGCAACTATTGTAATCAGTTCAGGGATACTAACATGAAGACAGAAACCGTATAGAAGTTTCTTAAAAGTGTCTTAGACTTGGTTTCTGCGAATCATATCATTTTCAATCTCAAAAAGACACGACATGTTCAGCTGTGCACGTCTAGGGCACTACACCAATATAAATATCACGCATGGCGAGGAAATAACAAATTGCGTTTAAAATTCAAAATTCTTAGTAGCCCGTATTGAGGAGAGTTTAAACTTCAAGAAGCACATTTTAGAGCTTCTAAATCAACTTAGTTCAGCTACAATTTCACTTAGATTCATGACATGTTTTACATATTTTCTATCAACAATGTCATGTGGAATAAGGTTCTGCGATAACTCATCTGTAAGGAAGAAATTCTTCATTCCCTGAAAATGTCTTCACCATTCGTGATGTGCTATTTCATCTTCAGGTGCAAACTTACCTTCCTCTCATGCACACAGCATGACATGCACACACGTTTGTGGCCTTTTGCTCCACAACGTGGCACCAAATTTCAGTGCACTGACTTTACACGTCAGAAGTGGAAAGATCTACATGTCCCAACTTTCTCCACTCAATTGAGGTGCGTCTTCCAGTGTCGTTGGCGTAGCTGAATTCAGTGGGCCACTGCTTTATACTTTCCTAACGTCACATGCTAAATTCCTCTATACATGATGAAAAATAATCATCATGTTGACAGTGTTGTTAGAACGAAATACTCTTGAAAACAGTGGACAAATTTTGCTTATATTACTTTAAAGCCTTCCTTGAACTAATCGTCATTTTTCATTAGCATCTCGATCTTCATTTACCAGCTGATGTCTTACACAAATGAGTAAAAATAAAAGTGAAAGTGCTGATGTGTAATGATCTCACGTACGTTTAAAACAAGACGGCCGATTCCAGAGACAAATACCTGTATCGATTAACGAGCTCGCCCGAAGTAAGACGCAGGTCACTCTACGCAAATACGTTAGCATAGTGAATTCAGCTGCTTATTTGTACATAATTCGCTTACTACAAATTAATTCAGAGCGCTTTGTACTTCACTACGCAATTTAGTGACTTCCTAGTAAATCTTTTAATTTCATTTCACTTTCTGCACGGGTAACGAGTCGATCTCTAAAGACATGGGCTAGGCATTAAAGAGAGGGGAAGAGTCCAAAACAAATGATAGTAGGAATCTGTTTGAGGACTCCGAGTTGAACAAAAATATTTGGTAACTCCTTAAAGAAGATGTGACGAGGTACAGTGAAAATACGATTAGAAAACCGTAATGTAACAAACTTATCGCTTTGATGAAGTGCTGTGTTGCACAAGCATTTCTGGAACCGACGAATGACGATCGCCACTATCAAAAGTTTATTGGATAATCTACTGTTTGGAGTATGTTTTATTTACGCTTATATACTATGACATAGATGGACCCAGCTTATCTGCAAGCCGGAACAACGATAAACATCGAACCATGTTCACGGTACCTGCTGGTCGGGCGGTCTATTCCACCACGTTGGTTTTCCTTCTGGGATACGGTTCGCATCATTGAGGAAGAACGGCTGTGACAGTCACTGGGGTAAGAGAAAACTTGTTATATGGGTACACTCAGCTGTGATCTGTTAATTAAGACCGACCGCTTTTGGACTTGCGATTTTCATAATAATGTAACAACTTTGTTACACGAACATAAGCATCCTGAAGCAACGAATGAAAATTTCTCCCAAGGGCTGGTTTCGGGTAGAATACCTCATTTCGTTCGATGCTGAAGTGCTATTCGAATACAGCTGGAGAGCCTCTGCGCTGCTCTTTGATTTGAGGGGGAATAGTACTGGGCTGAGGCGCGAATAGGAAGTTACATTGAGAAGAATGGCGTGCTAGGGTAGTCCATGCAGTTGTCCAAAGCCACTGAGCCCGGGTGGCGTAGTGATTAGCGGATCTGCCCAGTGAACAGGAGACATAGGTTCGAAACTCGGCTTTGGTACATATTTTCATTCATCACTTCAGTCTGCATATGTACAACATAGGTGTTTGAGACTTGGAAAGGTCTCTGGAATCATATAGTTTCATTTGAGTATACGAAACGTTGTTAACGGAAAGCCTCACATTTAATTTGAGAGTTGTATGTTGGATTTGTACTCTGAACTTCAAGTTGTAACCACAGCTCTTCGAGCAAAGGAGTTCCACCTGAAGAGGTTTGCGTGTGTGCTGAAATAATGAGATGAGCGAGAGTAAATAGCACGAAGTCTTAGCTCCCGATTTATTTCAGCCCCCTATAGCACGGTAAAGAACCAGCGAAATACCGGAAAGGCAACAGAATACGTTATAAACATGAGGAACACACTGTTAAGCAGGCACCATCCCCGACCAGTAACGGTGGCAGATGACGCAATACCTAACTGTTAACTGCGGTTGCGTCTTTAAAAAGGAACGAAGATTGGGTTTAACATCTCGTCGACATCGAGGTCATTAGAGACAGACCCCAAGCTCAGTTTGTGACAAGGATGAGGAAGAAAATCGGCTGTGCCCTTTCAAAGGAACCATCCGGGCATTTACATCAGCCGGCCGTTGTGGCCGAGCGGTTCTAGGCGCTTCAGTCCGGAACCACGCTGCTTGCTAAGGTCACAGATTCGAATCCTGCCTCGGGTATGGATGTGTGTGATTTTCTAGCTTAGTTAGGTTTAAGTAGTTCTAAGTCTAGGTGACTGATGACCTCAGATGTTAAGTCTCACAGTGCTCAGAGCCATTTGAACCATTTACTTCGAGTAATTTAAGGAAACTACGGAAAACCTAAATCTGGATGGCCAGAAACGGAACTGAACCATCGTCACCCCGAATGAGTCCTGCCAGTACCCTTCATGACGTGTCACTACAGTCAACGTACAAGGTGACTATTTTTGAACTATATGAAATGAAATCGTCACAACTTCCGACCGGTTTGCGTTACGACGTTGAAAATGCTCGGTTTCACGCGAGACATGATGTGAATTAGTATGCGCATGTGCTTTCGTTCAGCGACGAGGCCCACTTTCATTAGAATGGTTTCGTCACTAAGAAAAATTGGCGCATATGTGGTACAGAGAAACCGCATTTCGCGATCGTGAAGTCTCTTCACCCTCGACGGGTGACTGAGTGATGTGCAGTGTCCAGTCAGTGAATAATCATTGCGTATTCCTTGATGGCAAGGTGAAGAACTTGGAAGATGATTTCATCCCTATTATCCAAACCGACCCTGATTTCGACACTGAGCGAGGTGGCGCAGTAGTTACCACACTAGACTCGCATTCGGGAGGACGACGGTTCAATCCCGCATCCGGCCGTCCTGATTTAGGTTTTCCGTGATTTCCCTAAATCAAATGGTTCAAATGGCTCTAAGCACTATGGGACTTAACATCTATGGTCATCAGTCCCCTAGAACTACTTAAACCTAACTAACCTAAAGACACCACAAAATACCCAGTCATGACAAGGCAGAGAAAATCCCTGACCCCGCCGGGAATCGAACCCGGGAACCAAGGCGCGGGAAGCGAGAACGCTGCCGAACGACCACGAGCTGCGGACTTTCCCTAAATCGCCCAGGCAAATGCCGGCATGGTTAATTTGAAAGGGCACGGCCGACATCCTTCCCCATCCATCCCTAATCTGATGAGACCGATGACCTCGCTGCCTGGTCTCCTCCCCAAAACAACTCACCCCAATCCGATTTTGACAAAATGTATTTCATGCAAGACCGAACTCGACACCATCGAAACAGAAGGGTGTTTGATGCCCTGGAGGAGCACTTTGCGAATGACATTCTCTGTCTGGGGCACCCAGAGATCACTTGCGACGTCCCTCGCTTGGCCGCCATATTATGCGGGTCTGAACTCATACGACTCCTTTTTGTGGGGCTATATTAAAAACAAGGTGTACAGAAGTAAGACCAAGACCATTGATGAGCTGAATGCAGCCATTCAGGACTTCACCGACAGCATCGATGTTCCGACATTTCACAGGTAGTGCAGAATTTCGCTAATCCTCTGCTCCAGATCATCACCAATAATGGTAGGCATGTCGAACATGTCATAACCTAAATCCGAATACCTTTAGTGACGTTTACGTACTGAATGAGTGTATGCACGCCGTAGTATGTAACAAATTTTTTTTTGTAACTAGTTTCTTTACATAGTTCAATAATCGTTACCCTGTATATGACTCGACTATACGAAAATGGAGGCTTTCGCGGTGAATCACATTGAGGAAACGCTGATACATCAGGTGGCTAACAACGGCACCTGGATCTCGTTCTGTGACAAGTTTGTTATCGTTGCCTGTAGTCGAAGTGCTCCGATCTCTGGCTTCGTACGTCACTTTGACTGATTTTTGTGGCTTGAAATTGGTCAACAGCTCGAGAAACTGTCATCATTGTTTCAGACCACACTTGAGACGCGGCAGAGGTTTCTAATTTTGTCTATTTCACAGTAGCAGGGACAGGTCGAAATAAGATTCTCTAAGGGCGTCAAGAATAGCGGGCTCGCGGCAGCAAAAACCCCCCGGACCCGGCCGTGGCAGTACGCACCATGCGCCGCACACACAGAGGAGTGAAATAACTCGCAGCCACGGAGAGCTGGCTCTGCCCCTGCATCTGCCCCTGTCCCTGGCGCTTTGCTCCCAGGCCACTTGCCGCAATGCAGGCGTCATAACAGCTCGCGCCGCTGGGCCGCCAAATCCCTTCCCAGGGCCTCTGCGTGCCGGCGGGCTGTCGACGCTTCTGTGCAAAGCGCGCAGTGTAAAAGCAGTCATTCCGCGCTGGTTCACCTCCGTTTCCCGAACGGACTAACAATTTTATTGTTTTAAATACCAGTGTGTTAAATAAGTTTACGGTCGAAATAAGGGCACCATCGAAATGATACTGCTCTGAACGCGATGTGCTTTCCGTCTCGTATGTTATCGAGGTATACCCTAAGATGACGAAAAATCAGACACAGGGGGTAAATTCGGAAGAGAATTGTATATTCCTCTTCTTAGGTTGGTATCACTGAAGGCAAGTTATTATTTCGTGGATGCGTTTTGTGTTGTCAAGCAGATTCGTGGATACATTGTTGGTCCCAAAAGTTGTTTTGTGTAGCAGTTTTCATTTCAGTGTACAACTATTATTGTTAGTTACGATAGCTATTCGGGAAGTAAGGTCCGATCAGTCACGAAATAAAAACCACAGCGACAATAAAAAAAAATATTTTATTGGTACTTCCAAGTAGTTTTCTACATAGTCGTCGTTCCAACTCAGACCTTTGTCGTAGCGTTGTACCATTTTTTAATACGCTCGTCATAGAATGCAGCCACCTGTGCTTTCCTCCACTCCGCTGCGCTGGTCTGAAGTTCACTGTCTGTGCCAAAACGTTGTCTTTATATCCAGCGGTTGATGTGAGCAGCGATGAACATCAGATAGAGCCAGATCCGGGCTGTATGGTGGCTGACCAGACACTTCCCACCGGAAACGTTGCAGAGATGCCCTTACCGCCCCTGCAGTGTGCGATCGAGTACTTTAATGAAAAAGGAAACGCACGACAGGTAAATTATATGGTGCTGCATGAAATCAGGCGAAACCTCTCAACGGGCACCCATACTTGGCGGGGAGAAATTGTTGTTCTAAGCTCTTTACGTGCTCACTGTGTATTCTGAACTAAAAAGAGTGACGTGACGACACGCATACTAGAGAGGCTCCCCAACACATCTGTGCAAAGCTAAGTTCGAGTTTTTACTGTAGTTGCCATTTCGCGACCTAACGGACCCTACTTTTCGAATAGCCTTCGTATCTTTATGTGAATACTTTCGTCATTCTACTACAAGAGTAGTAAGAATAATTTCCTTATAAAACTTCCAGGCAGATCAAAACTGTGTGTCGGAGTGAGACTCGAACACAGGATCTTTGCATTCCGCGGGCTACTGCTCTACCATCTTTTTTTAAATTTTTTATCTCATTTTGCTCATTTTTGTTATTTGCATTTGCTCAGTGCTGACGTTGATCTTCTAACGCAGTTTTATTATTATTATTATTTCTTTCTTATCTCAGACGTTATGTCAGGTCAAAAGTAGAAAGTGACGCGGACCTTGATCAAGCGTGACTTCCTTTTAACTTTACGGTATATGTTATACTGCATTTAGGAACTTTCAGGTAATTGAACATGTATCAATAATTACGAATATCTGTAGTTGTATATATAAGTTTGGATGTAGTTGTATTGCATTGATGAATTGGTGGATATTGTGTGGTATGACTCCTGTAGTTGAAAGAATAATTGGTATAATGTCAACTTTATCCTGATGCCACATATCCTTGACTTCCTCAGCCAGTTAGATGTATTTTTCAATTTTTCTTTCTGTTTTCTTTTCTATATTTGTTGTATTGGGTATGGATATTTCAATTAGTTGTATTAATTTCTTCTTTTTATTGGTGAGTATGATGTCAGGTTTGTTATGTGGTGTTGTTTTATCTGTTATAATGGTTCTGTTCCAGTATAATTTGTATTCGTCATTCTCCAGTACATTTTGTGGTGCATACTTGTATGTGGGAAAGTGTTGTTTTATAAGTTTATGTTGTAAGGCAAGCTACTGATGTATTATTTTTGCTACATTGTCATGTCTTCTGGGGTGATGTGATCTACTGTTTCTATTTGTTGTTTGCAAAGTCTGCATTTACCTGTTGTAGTACTGGGATCTTTAACAATATGTTTGCTGTAATATCAGGTGTTTATTGTTTGATCCTGTATTGCAATCATGAAATCCTTCCGTCTCACTGTATATATTGCCTTTTCTTAGTCATGTGTTGGATGCGTCTTGATCAATGTGTGGCTGTGTTAGATGATACGGGTGCTTCCCATGTAGTGTTTTCTTTTTCCAATTTACTTTCTTCGTATCTGTTGATGTTATGTGATCTAAAGGGTTGTAGAAGTGGTTATGAAATTGCATTAATGTAGCCGATGTATTTATATGAGTGATTGCTTTGTGTATTTTGCTAGTTTCTGCTCGTTCTAGAAAGAATTTTCTTAAATTGTCTACCTGCCCATAATGTAGATTTTTTATGTCAATAAATCCCCTTCCTCCTTCCTTTCTGCTTAATGCGAATCTTTCTGTTGCTGAATGTATGTGATGTATTCTATGTTTGTGGCATTGTGATCGTGTAAGTGTATTGAGTGCTTCTAGGTCTGTGTTACTCCATTTCTCTACTCCAAATGAGTAGGTCAATATTGGTATAGCATAAGTATTTATAGCTTTTGTTTTGTTTCTTGCTGTCAATTCTGTTTTCAGTATTTTTGTTAGTCTTTGTCTATATTTTTCTTTTAGTTCTTCTTTAATATTTGTATTATCTATTCCTATTTTTGTCTGTATCCTAGATATTTATATGCATCTGTTTTTTTCCATCGCTTCTATGCAGTCGCTGTGGTTATCCAATATGTAATCTTCTTGTTTAATGTGTTTTCCCTTGACTGTGCTATTTTTCTTACATTTAGCTGCTCCAAAAGCCATATTTATATCATTGCTGAATACTTCTGTTATCTTTAGTAATTTGTTGAGTTGTTAATTTGTTGCTGCCAGTAGTTTTATATCATCCATGCATAGCAAATGTGTGATTTTGTGTGGGTATGTTCCAGTAATATTGTATCCATAATTTGTATTATTTATCATGTTAGATAGTGGGTTCAGAGCAAGTCAGAACCAGAAAGGACTTAATGAGTCTTCTTGGTATATTCTACGCTTAATCTGTGTTGGCTGTGATGTGATATTATTTGAATTTGTTTGGATATTAAGTGTGGTTTTCCAATTTTTCATTACTATGTTTAGGAACTGTATCAATTTAGGATCTACTTTGTATATTTCCAATATTTGTGGTAACCATGAGTGGTGTACACTATCAAAAGCTTTTCGGTAATCAATGTATGCATAGTGTAGCAACCTTTGTTTAGTTTTAGCTTGATATGTTACCTCTGCATCTATTATCAGTTGCTCTTTACATCCTAGTGCTCCTTTGCACAAGCCTTTTTGTTCTTCATTTATAATTTTGTTCTGTGTTGTATATGTCATTAATTTCTGTGTAATAACTGAAGTTAATATTTTGTATATTGTTGGTAGGCATGTTATGGGGCGGTATTATGGGTTTGCTGTGTCTGCTTGATCCTTAGGTGTCATATAAGTTATTCCATGTGTAAGTGTATCAGGGAATGTGTATGGGTCTGCAATGTAACTGTTAAATAATTTAGTTAGATGTGAATGTGTTGAAGTGAACTTCTTTAACCATAAATTTGCTATTTTATCTTTTCCAGGGGCTTTCCAATTGTGAGTAGAATTAATTGCTTTGGTGACCTGATGTTGCAAAATTATCACTTCAGGCATTTGTTTTATCATCTTGTATGTGCCTGTCTCTGCATCTATCCACCGTGCATGCCTGTTATGCTGTACCAGGTTTGACCATATGTTGCCCCAGAAGTGTTCCATGTCTGTTATGTTTGGTGGATTGTCTATTTTAATGTGTGTGTTATCTATTGTCTTGTAAAATTTCTTTTGGTTTGTGTTCAATGTTTGGTTTTATTTCCCTCTATTTTCACTTTTTTTGTATCTTCTAAGTCCTTTGGTAAATGCTTGTAATTTCTGCTTCTTTTCGTCTAATTGCTCTATCGCTTCTTGTTGTGGGATTTTACCTAACCTTTTTCGTTTTTTGTCTGATATTTCTTTTCTTATAAATTGTGTTAGCTGTCCATAGTCTTTTCTCAGTTTTTCTATTCTGATCTGTAGCCTGTGTTGCCATGCTGGTTTTGTGGGTTTCTTCTGTGTGTTTGTTGGTTCTGATCTCTGCCTAGTGTGTATATTTAGTGTAGTGCGTGTTCCTATATAAACCAGTAGTTGTAACTCTTCCATAGTTGTGTTTTCATTTATTTTGTTGTGTATGATTGTGTTGATAGTTTTTATTGTTGTTTCGACTTATGGGTTATTTGGCGGTCTATGCAAGAATGGTCTAATGTCTGTATTTGTGTCATTGTATTCTATATATGTCAGCTGAAATGTTTCTTCTATATCTAACATGTGTGTCACTTCGTGTTCTATTTGTATTTGTTCTGGTGGCAGTCTTAAGATTTCGTTTTCCTCTGATTGTTTAATTGATACGTGTTGTTCTTTGTTTGTTTGCTCTGGGATGTGTGAGTCCATTACTGTATTTTCTTCTTCTTCTGATTGCACATTATTTTGTTCCAGGATTTGTTGTACTTGTTGTTTGATGTTTTCTAATTCTGACTGGGGTATCCTGTTAGTTTTGATTATTACACGGATCTGATCAGCTAGTCGTTGTTCTGTTAAAAATTTCAATTCTGGGTATCTGGTAATAAATGGTGTGTATACCTGTGATCTGTATAGAGTTGTGTTGGTTCCTAGGTTTGTTGCTTGGTAATAACAGAACATGAGGTGTCGATTAACTTCATCTGACCATCTCATCCTCTGTCTTTGTATTCCTTCTAGGGTGGTTGCAGGAAGCATATCCTGCAAAACACCTCTATTTGGATTTAAATCATTTTCCAGTTGGCTAGCAATGTCGCTACCATTGTGGGTGGGCATAGGGTTCAAGCGTCGTCCCCGACCATGACGGCGCTTGTCCGAGGCTTCTTTAGCTGTGTCCTGAACCAACTAATCACACTAAAAGGGGGTTAGCTCTATTAGTGGTTTGTTCTTTTCGTCACCTTTTGCTACTGGCAGAACATACCGGAGGCCTATTCTTTTCCGTGGCCTCCACAGGGATTATTATTATTATTATTATTATTATTATTACAGAGGACTGCTAACGCTGTAACCGAACACGCTGAGCTACCATGCCGTCATCATCTGAGCTACCCAAGCACTACTCACGCGCCATCTTCACAGCTTTAATTCTGGCAGTACGTCGCCTCCTACCTTCCAAACGTCACAAAAGCTGTCCTGCCAGAAAGTTTCATATCAGCGCACATTCTGCTCTAGAGTGAAAATCTCAATCTGGAAACATTCCCCAGGTTGTGGCGAAGCCAAGTCTCCACAATATCTTTCTTTCAGGAGTGCCAGTTCGGCAAGGTTCGCAGGAGACCGTATGTGAAGTCTGGAAGGTAGGAGACGAGGTGCTGACATAAAAAAAAAGAAAATGATAGAACACTTTCCCGCGAAAGGCAAAGTTTCCGAGTTCACATCTCGGTCTAGCACACTGTTTTAATCTACCAGGAAGTTTCATATCAGCGCACGCTCCACGGCAGGGTGAAAATTTCACTGTGGAATTTCCTTATAATATACTTATTTAAACGTTAAGAAGGACGTCCGAATGTAATTTGTTCGCGTATCACACTTGCACTAACGTATCCTAAACTACACTCCTGGAAATTGAAATAAGAACACCGTGAATTCATTGTCGCAGGAAGGGGAAACTTTATTGACACATTCCTGGGGTCAGATACATCACATGATCACACTGACAGAACCACAGGCACATAGATACAGGCAACAGAGCATGCACAATGTCGGCACTAGTACAGTGTATATCCACTTTTCGCAGCAATGCAGGATGCTATTCTCCCATGGAGACGATCGTAGAGATGCTGGATGTAGTCCTGTGGAACGGTTTGAAATGCCATTTCCACCTGGCGCCTCAGTTGGACCAGCGTTCGTGCTCGACGTGCAGACCGTGTGAGACGACGCTTCATCCAGTCCCAAAGATGCTCAATGGGGGACAGATCCGGAGATCTTGGCGGCCAGGGTAGTTGTCTTACACGTTCTAGAGCACGTTGGGTGGCACGGGATACATGCGGACGTACATTGTCCTGTTAGAACAGCAAGTTCCCTTGCCGGTCTAGGAATGGTAGAACGATGGGTTCGATGACGGTTTGGATGTACCGTGCACTATTAAGTGTCCCCTCGACGATCACCAGAGGTGTACGGCCAGTGTAAGAGATCGCTCCCCACACCATGATGCCGGGTGTTGGCCCTGTGTGCCTCGGTCGTATGAAGTCCTGATTGTGGAGCTCACCTGCACGGCGCCAAACACGCATACGACCATCATTGGCACCAAGGCAGAAGCGACTCTCATCACTGAAGACGACACGTCTCCATTCGTCCCTCCATTCACGCCTGTCGCGACACCACTGGAGGCGGGCTGCACGATGTTGGGGCGTGAGCGGAAGACGGCCTAACGGTGTGCGGGACCGTAGCCCAGCTTCATGGAGACGGTTGCGAATGGTCCTCGCCGATACCCCAGGAGCAACAGTGTCCCTAATTTGCTGGGAAGTGGCGGTGCGGTCCCCTACGGCACTGTGTAGGATCCTACGGTCTTGGCGTGCATCCGTGCGTCGCTGCGGTCCGGTCCCAGGTCGACGGGCACGTGCACCTTCCGCCGACCACTGGCGACAACATCGATGTACAGTGGAGACCTCACGCCCCCCGTGTTGAGCAATTCGGCGGTACGTCCACCCGGCCTCCCGCATTCCCACTATACGCCCTCGCTCAAAGTCCGTCAACTGCACATACGGTTCACGTCCACGCTGTCGCGGCATGCTACCAGTGTTAAACACTGCGATGGAGCTCCGTATGCCACGCAAACTGGCTGACACTGACGGCGGCGGTGCACAAATGCTGCGCAGCTAGCGCCATTCGACGGCCAACACCGCGGTTCCTGGTGTGCCGCTGTGCCGTGCGTGTGATCATTGCTTGCACAGCCCTCTCGCAGTGTCCGGAGCAAGTATGGTGGGTCTGACACACCGGTGTCAATGTGTTCTTTTTTCCATTTCCAGGAGTGTATGTTGGGGGAATATCGCACTATGCCATGTACTTGTAAAAGGAAGCTCGGTGCTCTTTCGAGATTTAATTATGACTCTCATAATACTGAAAATGCGATTGCTGCGGTAAGATCCGGAAAACTGTCGTACAAAAAGGCATCAACCGAATTAAACGCAACTCGTTGCGTATCACAGAACGAACACGTGACTGGAAGGAAACCGTTAAACAGGTTGTTTGTCTGATTTGCAACCGAAGGGGAAGTCAGATTACTGCGTCCGTATACATAAGAAAAAGACAAGTTCTATTCAGTGAGAATCTATTGTATATTTATGATCAATTGTATGACTTGATTGTCTTTATCAGTCAAATATTTTGTAAATGTTCGTGTCAAAGATTTTCCGCCGGCCGGTGTCATTGAGCGGTTCTAGGCGCTTCAGTCTGGAACCGCGTGTCAGCTACGGTTGCAGGTTCGAATCCTGCGTCGGGCATGGATGTGTGTGATGTCCTTAGGTTAGTTAGGTTTAAGTAATTCTAACTTCTAGGGGGCTGATGACCTCCGATGTTAAAACCCATAGTGCTCAGAGCCATTTGAACCAAAGTTTTTCCTGACCACCTGTAAGTTATTTTTTAACCGCTTCCATAACATCTTTTAAAGATGTAAATACAATTTCTGGGGATGTGTTGTTTTTAAAAAGGTTGGTTGCGTCTAGGATTACCCCTTTCCACGAAAATATGGAACTGTGAATGGTAATTCAATCAGCCTCCGAAACTACCCAATGATTTTGGTAACATCGGACAATTTTATTTGTTAGAATCTGGTTACTTAAATAATATTTTCGGTTGACGTTATTTGATTATATTATTCTTCCGTGTCATCCCAAGTATCTCGCGCTGTTAGTTGCTTGAATATTCTTTGCAAAGATGTCTTAGAGAACATTTAAATTACCGTCCGATTTTACCCCATGTTACGGTACCGAACAATTTCGGTGAAAAGATCGATTTAAGTTCTCCCCTACTTTGCAGCTTTGAACGTGTCTGTACTTCATTAAATGTCCAAAATGTGTCGTATAACGTAATAAAACACGAAAAATGTGGAGTGAACGTGTTTTTATTCAAACTTCGTATGGAAAGAACGCTGTCTAAATCGTATTGTGTATCGAAACATGGTGAAAGACATACTGACGGTGAGATATAGCTCAGTGAAATTCATTATCGAGTTATTCTTGCTGTTGAGACGGAAATTTCCGTGCGTGCTTATCGATTTTCGTATTTCTTTTATAATTACTTATGTCCCGTGAATGAATTTTCGCTCCACAACAGCGCGCGTGCTAGTTCGAAACTTCTGTACAGCTCTCTACTGAACGAAATGTTAGTCTACGGAATATCATATCATCTGTGTGACTGGACTGAAAAGCTCTTTTAGCAAGTAGAACAGAGCATATCATTCTCAACGGAGAGAAGTATTTAGACGTAAAAGTAACTCAGGCGTTCCGGAAGGGAGTGTTATTGGACCATTAATCTTCAGATTACGCAAAAATTACTTGGAAGAAAGTGTCGGATGTTAAGGCTTTTCGCGGATGAAGCTGTTGTGTGCGGAGCAGTCGGAACGCAACGAAAAAATAGCGAAATGCAGGAAGACCTACAAAAGGATCGATGCTTGTTGTAGGGTTGGCAATATAGCCAGAAGGAACCATTACTGTATGATCAAACAATTGCAGAGCAATCACTGAAAGGAGTTATATCCTTTAAACATTTCTACGTAGTTAGCTTCGGGAGATTTAAAAGGGAACTACCACATAAAACCCATCGCAGATAAGCCAGATGCCAGATCCAGAGTCACTGGAAGAATTCTCTGGAAGTATAGTTTACCACAAAGGACGTAGCTTACAAAACCATCTTTAGATTAATTCTTGAGTACTGCTCATCATTCCACGATCCGTCCCTTCGTAGGATTGACAAAGGAAGTAGAGGAGATCCAAAGAAGAGCAGCACGTTTCGTTATAGGTTCATTCAGTAAGCGTGAAAGCGTCACGGAGATGCTTAGCCATCTCCAGTGACAGATGCTGCAAGAGAGGCGTTCTGAACCACGATATACTTTACTGTCAAAGCTCAGAGAGTCAAGCAATATGTTGCATCTTCATACGTACCTGTTTCTTGTGAAAAGGCCATGAAGGTAAAATGAGAGAAATTCGAGACTCTTAGTAGCCGATAGTTTTTCCAGCGAACGGTTTGAGACTCGAACAGGAAAGGCGGGAAATGGCAGTGGGGTACATTAGGTGCTGCCGCCCCTTCTCCTCCACCCATCCCCCAACTGCGCATGTGGCTTTTACAGTACAGATATAAACCTAGGTTAAAACTGTGCGCCGTACTGAGTCTCCAACCTACGAACTTGGCCTTTTAGGGGCAAGTTCTCTATTGACTCAACTCTCGATGCACGACCGACGAGCCGTCCCCACTGCTTCACTTTGGACTGTTCCCCCCTCTTACCTCCAAACGTAAACATTGGGACTAGCACTAGAAGACGGAAAATTCGTTCTGGGAGCAATCCACGAGGCACTGGATAAACCATTTCTCCGTGCAGAACTGCTAGTCTCGCCAGATATGTGGGAGAGCGTTTGAGAAGTTTTTAAGCTGAGGTAGGCGCTGGTGGAAGAGAAGCTGTGAGAGTCGTTTGCTTGTCGTGTTTGGATTCTGTGAAATACAAAGTCTCAGGATAAGATGCTTCGCTATTTGCGTTATTTGTATTACGAAAATTACATATAGTCTAATTAGAAATCTCAGAGAAATGAATACCAGTGTAAAACCAGAGGAGAAAGAAAAGCGAGACAGTTGAAGGTCGGCAGATACATGAAGGACTTGTAAAGGCATTTGTTGTACTCATCAGTGATTCTGCCGGCTTGGAACGTAGTTTGAAGTGAGCGTGCATCCTTGGCCTTCGAATGGTAAGGTTTACAAGCAACTGCTGACGAGAAGCTGTACGTGACGTGTAAGAGAACATTTATACTAATTGTTTTGTGAAGGGAACAAAACAAGACAGATGCTAAAATATAAAAGTATTGCACGACGAATCGACCATGGATGACCCGTATATAAAAATAAAAACTGAGTGAGCGATCTATGCGTACGAAACCGGTTTATGTGTGAGTTTAATATTCAGATCATCTGATCTTCCCGCGTAAATTGTACTTCATAGATCTGATTTTCAGAGACTGCTAAATTACAGAGGTTATCACTCATTCACCAGCCATCTATAATCTCAGCGACGAACTTTATGATATACTCACATCAAAAAATGTTTTGCAACACCTCGGTTCCGAGAGAACCGGAACCTGTATAGGAAATTGGAATAGAGAGCAACATAACCATCATTTCCATCCTTTTTATTCCTCATGAAAACCACACATTGTATGTTGTACCACCATACAGCGAAACCTTCAGAGGTAGTAGTCCAGATTTCAGTACACACCTGTACCTCTAATCCAGAGTAACACGTCCTCCTGCATTGAAGTATGGCTGTGCTCGTCGTGGCATACTATCCGCAATTTCATTAAGTCACTGTTTGTCCAGATTGTCCCACACCTCAACGACGGTTCGGCGTAGATCCCTCAGAGTGGTTGGTGTGTCACGTCGTCCGTAAACAGCCCTTTTCAATTTATCCCCTGTCATGTTCGATAGGGTTCATTCTGGAGAAGATGCTGAACACTCTAGTCGCGCAATTTCGTTATCCTGAAGGATGTCATTCACAAGATGTGCACGCTGGGAGCGCGAATTGTTGTCCATTAAGACGAATACCCCACCAATATGCTGCCGATATGGTTACACTATCGATTGGGGAATGACATTCACGTGTCGTACAGCCGTTAGGGCGCCTTCCATGACCACCAGCGGCGTACCTCGGTCCCACATAATGCCACACCAAAACTGCAGGGAACGTCCAACTTGCTGCACTCGCTGGACCGTGGTGTCTCTAAACATGTCTCCGACGACTGTCTGGTTGAAGGCATATGCGACAGTCATCGGTGAAAAGAACGTGATGCCAATCCTGAGCGGTCTGTTCGGCAAGTTTTAGGGCCTATACGCACCGCGCACCACAGTGTCGTGGTTGCAATGATGGACCTTGCCATGGACATCGGGAGTGAAGTTACGCACAATGCAACCTACTGCGCACAGTTTGAGTCGTAACATGATGTCCAGTGGGTGCAAGAAAAGCATTATTCAACATGGTGGCTTTGGTGTCAGGGTTCCTCCCAGCCATAATCCGTAGGTAGAGGTCATCCACTGCTGTAGCAGCCCTTGGGCGGTCTGAGTGAGGCACGTCATCGACAGTTCCTGTCTCTCTGTATCTCGTCCCTGTCCGAACAACATCGCTTTGGTTCACTCCGAGACGCCTGGACACTTCCCTTGTTTACAGCCTTTCCTGGCACAAAATGACAATGCGGGCGCGATCGAACCGCGGTATTGACCGTTTAGGCATGGTTGAACTACAGACAACACGAGCGGTGTACTTCCTTCCTGGTGGAATTACTGGAAATGATCCGCTGTCGGACCCCCTCCGTCTGACTGGCGCTGCTCATGCAAGGTTCTTTACATCTTTGGGCGGGTTTAGTGACATCTCTGAACAGTCAAAGGGATTGTGTATACAATATCACAGACAACGTCTGTCTTCAAGAGTTCCGGGGACAGGGGTGATGCCAAACATTTTTTGTTGATTACATAAGAAAGAGAAGCCGCAATATTGGGCACACCAGAGACATATTACAGCATCACTCGCCGTTTCCATACGTTACGAGCTTTGGTTACGACATAGGCACTGCTCGCTTTAGTACATATGTGATCGCATAAAAACACTGCCAGTACAAGTGACCAAAACAGAAACTGGGTTACGTGTTCAGTCCAAATGCAGCAGGATTTACCTATTTAAAGACTTTATGTTTTATATTTTACAGGTTTCCCTCTAATATTTAATGAAGCTAATTACTTTAGAAGCATTCTCGCCAGTGAATGTAGTTAAACAGTGGTGACATACATTCAGCAGTGCTGTAGCCCATGTATTAGAAAGGTAACATTTCACAACACTTTAGCTGGCGACACGTTTATGATAATATTTTGTAGCCTGCAAGACACCCATTTACGGCAAATCGCGTAATAATTCTGTTGACAAAAACTGTATCAAAATTGGGGAATTTTTACAGTGTCGAACTGGAGTACTTGAATGAAGTTCATACATGTGTTTTGAATTCAGTTTTACACTGAACTAAAGGTTATCAGCGGAAGTACGACGTCATCTGTAGTAAGGAAGAAAAGTAGGCAGTTAAAATATTGTTTGGAAGGGGTAGGTGGCAGGGGTAAAATACAGGGAGCGAAAGGCTAATTACAATTTGTACAAAAACCAGATGGCAGTTATAAGAGTCGAGGGACATGAAAGGGAAGCAGTGGTTGGGAAAGGAGTGAGACAGGGTTGTAGCTTCTCCCCGATGTTATTCAGTCTGTATATTGAGCAAGCAGTAAAGGAAACAAAAGAAAAAATTGGAGTAGGTATTAAAATTCATGGAGACGAAGTAAAAACTTTGAGGTTCGCCGATGACATTGTAATCCTGTCAGAGACGGCAAAGGACTTGGAAGAGCAGTTGAACGGAATGGACAGTGTCTTGAAAAGAGGATATAAGATGAACATCAACAAAAGATAAAGGAGGATAATGGAATGTAGCCAAATTAAATCGGGTGATGCTGAGGGAATTAGATTAGGAAATGAGACACTTAAAGTAGTAAAGGAGTTTTGTTATTTAGGAAGTAAAATAACTGATGATGGTCGAAGTAGAGAGAATATAAAATGTAGACTGGCAATGGCAAGGAAAGCGTTTCTCAAGAAGAGAAATTTGTTAACATCGAATATAGATTTATGTATCAGGAAGTCGTTTATGAAAGTACACTCCTGGAAATTGAAATAAGAACACCGTGAATTCATTGTCCCAGGAAGGGGAAACTTTATTGACACATTCCTGGGGTCAGATACATCACATGATCACACTGACAGAACCACAGGCACATAGACACAGGCAACAGAGCATGCACAATGTCGGCACTAGTACAGTGTATATCCACCTTTCGCAGCAATGCAGGCAGCTATTCTCCCATGGAGACGATCGTAGAGAAGCTGGATGTAGTCCTGTGGAACGACTTGCCATGCCATTTCCATCTGGCGCCTCAGTTGGACCAGCGTTCGTGCTGGACGTACAGACCGCGTGAGACGGCGCTTCATCCAGTCCCAAACATGCTCAATGGGGGACAGATCCGGAGATCTTGCTGGCCAGGGTAGTTGACTTACACCTTCTAGAGCACGTTGGGTGGCACGGGATACATGCGGATGTCCATTGTCCTGTTGGAACAGCAAGTTCCCTTGCCGGTCTAGGAATGGTAGAACGATGGGTTCGATGACAGTTTGGATGTACCGTGCACTATTCAGTGTCCCCTCGCAATCACCAGAGGTGTACGGCCAGTGTAGGAGATCGCTCCCCACACCATGATGCCGGGTGTTGGCCCTGTGTGCCTCGGTCGTATACAGTCCTGATTGTGGCGCTCACCTGTACGTCGCCAAACACACATACGACCATCATTGGCACCAAGACAGAAGCGACTCTCATCGCTGAAGGCGACACGTCTCCATTCGTCCCTCCATTCACGCCTGTCGCGACACCACTGGCGGCGGGCTGCACGATGTTGGGGCGTGAGCGGAAGACGGCCTAACGGTGTGCGGGACCGTAGCCCAGCTTCATGGAGACGGTTGCGAATGGTCCTCGCCGATACCCCAGGAGCAACAGTGTCCCTAATTTGTCCCTAATTTGCTGGGAAGTGGCGGTGCGGTCCCCTACGGCACAGCGTAGGATCCTACGGTCTTGGCGTGCATCCGTGCGTCGCTGTGGTCCGGTCCCAGGTCGACGGGCACGTGCACCTTCCGCCGACCACTGGCGACAACATCGATGTACTGTGGAGACCTTACGCCCCACATGTTGAGCAATTCGGCGGCACGTCCACTCGGCCTCCCGCATGCCCACTATACGCCCTCGCTCAAAGTCCGTCAACTGCACATACGGTTCACGTCCACGCTGTCGCGGCATGCTACCAGTGTTAAAGACTGCGATAGAGCTCCGTATGCCACGGCAAACTGGCTGACACTGACGGCGGCGGTGCACAAATGCTGCGCAGCTAGCGCCATTCGACGGCCAACACCGCGGTTCTTGGTGTGTCCGCTGTGCCGTGCGTGTGATCATTGCTTGTACAGCCCTCTCGCAGTGTCCGAAGCAAGTATGGTGGGTCTGACACCCCGGTGTCAATGTGTTTTTTTTTTCCATTTCCAGGAGTGTATTTGCTTGGAGTGTAGCCATGTATGGAAGTGAAACATGGACGATAACTAGTTTGGACAAGAAGAGAATAGAAGCTTTCGAAATGTGGTGCTACAGAAGAATGCTGAAGATTAGATGGGTAGATGACGTAACTAATGAGGAGGTATTGAATAGGATTGGGGAGAAGAGAAGTTTGTGGCACAGCTTGAATAGAAGATGGGATCGGTTGGTAGGACATGTTTTGAGGCATCAAGGGATCACAAATTTAGCATTGGAGGGCAGCGTGGAGGGTAAAAATCGTAGAGGGAGACCAAGAGGTGAATACACTAAGCAGATTCAGAAGGATGTAGGTTGCAGTAGGTACTGGGAGATGAAGCAGCTTGCACAGGATAGAGTATCATGGAGAGCTGCATCAAACCAGTCTCAGGACTGAAGACAGCAACAACAACAACCTAAGAATCCGGAGAAAGGACTGATAACCAAGTGGTTGTGTAAAAAAACTAAGGGCATCGCACACGTATGGATAGATGTATTTCTGCTTCATGACTGTCGTCTCATACAAGGTGTCTTTAGAAACGTATGGAGATGGAGGGACCTGTTGCTAAGTATTCCATATCGTCGAACACAGTAAGATGTCGAATATTTTACCGCTATGATGGTCGAACATAGTGAATACGAAACATTGTGTAGTAGTGGAATAGAGCAATGTACAAACAACAGTAAGGTCCCTGCGTTGCAATGCTCATAAACTTGTTAAAGGGCACCATCTTCGAGGACTCAGTGGCAATTTCTACTTTCATTTAATGTGCTTGATGTGTATAAGAGTTGGTGTTCACAGTTTCAGTGGCAGAAGTAGATGCAGATGCATAAACAATGTGAATATACCTGTTACGTATTCTACACGCATTCCTGAACTCAATGCATGCAAAAAAAGACCTAAAAGCAAATTACATTGATAGGAAAGCAATTCAAGTAAAAGTTAGTAATTTTAAAGCAAAGAGATCAATGGCAGGCGGAGAAAGATGTATATTTTCCTGACGTTCTGAAACCTTGGGATGCAGTTCCACATTTAACAATATACGAGTCTACGGAAGATGAGAACAACTGTGTTATTCCACTGTAGAGTTTCTAGCAAATATAACACAGGTTATCACCCTCTACCGCACACCGTAATGTGGTATTAGGATTGTAGATGTAGATGTATTCTGGTTGAGACGGATATTCGAGGAAGAACAGTAATTTAGAAAAATCCAACCTAACACAAGAAAGTGACGGAACACGAAGCAATTATCCGAATGTCTCCGAAGTCGGTAGATGCAATGTCTATGTACAGAGAAAAAACAGATAATTCCAATTGCAGGAAAACTGGACCATTTAATCAGGAGAAAGAATTTTTCAAACGGGGCATGAAAATAACTCGTTGGTCCACCTCTGGCTCTTGTGCAAGCAGTTATACGGCTTAGCATTGACTGACAGAGTTAGTAGAATCTCCTCCCGAGGACGATTTCGAGCAAAACTGTGTCTAATTGGCATGTTAGATCGTCAAAATAACGGAAAAGCAATAACAAAAACAACGGAAACTTTCTCCTTGTGAGTGCGTGTATTATCGTGCTGAAGTATAAGCCCAGGATGGTTTGTCACGAAGGGTAACATAACGGGGCGTAGAATATCGTCAACGTACCGCTGTGCTTTAAATGTGTGGCGGATGACAACCAGAGAGGTCCTACTAATGAAAAGAAATGGCCCCCGAGTCCATTACTGCTAGCTGTAGGCCGATATGGCGAGCGACAGTGAGGTTGGTACCTCACCGCTGTCTGGGGTTCTTCCAGACACGTTTTCGCTGGTCGTTGGGGGTCAGTTCGAAGGCAATCCTACACCAGTCAATGAGATCCCATGCCGAAGACGCGTCTGGGAAGGCTCCGACCAACCTGAGGTCTTACAACTAGGAGTAATGGGGACGGGTTCCATTTCTGTTCGTTAGTATAACCCCTTTGGTTGTCATCCGCGGGACCTTTCGGCACAGTGGTGCGCCGACGGTGCCTTACACCCCGTTTTATTGCGGTATGGAAAACTATCCTGGGCTCACATCTAAGCAAGATAATGCCCGCGTGCACACGGCGACAGTTTCTACTGTGTGTATCAGTGATTGCTGAGCCAAACCTTGTCCACCAAGGTGACCGGTCCCTCCCCACTTGAGAACGTTTGGAGCTTTATGGGTAGGGCCTTCCAACCATCTAGGCAATTTGACGATCTGACGCGCCAGTGCGACGGACCTTTCACGATCTCCCTTAGCAAGACATCCTAAAAATCTCTCAATAAAAGTCAAGCAAAATAGCTGCTTGAATAAAGGGCAGAGGTAGAATACCGCGTTATTGAATTGCCAAATTGCGAAGATCGTTCTCAAGAATAAACAACCACATTTTTCTGAAATTCTAATCAATTGTTTGCCTCTACGTGCACTACTCATTTTCTAAAATCTGTCCCATTCTGATCATTGCCTTGCGGTGTGTCTTTTATTCTATTTTTGTTTTTCCTACTTTTATTTTTTCCTTTATTTGTCTAGTTTGTACACGCTACAAAGGTCTACTTTTCTTAGATACCAGTACTGAAATAATTATAGTAAATTTATGTAACAAGGACAGTTCCTTATTACCACTGAATCTGTACGTTAGATCATACATTTTATGGTTATTAAATCTTGAGTTGTTATAACTTGGAAAAAGCATATGAAAAAAATCTTTATTTATCACCCTAGTTTATATAAATCACCAATTTGGAAATTGTAATACTTTATATTAAAGTAATATCACACAGTAGCAGGACCGAAAATTGTTTCTTCATAACTCTAAAGTAAATATGTAGGCTCCTTACATATCGGGGATGTCCGCAATATCTCGCAGTTAAACACATAGGAATAATTTGCGGTAAGTGATAGACTGCAAAAGTCGATTGCTTTTCTTGGACTACACGTTTTGAATCTTTTAATGTAATAATTTAATTTCTTAACGGGCTGGAGGCCTCTCACAAAGATTGATGTAGTGTTGTAACTAATATAGTTTCGCATTAAAGCCTTTAGCATAAATATCTTTGAAATAACCTTCATTTGGCGGGGGAGAAATTTGTGTATACGGGGGTTGCCCAGAAAGTACTGCACCGCACTTTTATTCTTCAACAATTCTTTATTGAACATAATGAGAATTACACACACGAAAGAACGGTGTTTTATCTATACACCCTCTTTTACCACGTACTCTCCATCCCGTTCTATGGCCTTCCTTCAGTGCGAAACAAAATCGTGTATGCCCCGTCGGTACGAATCCTTGTTCTGTTGGCGGAGCCAAAGCTTCACTTTGTGAATCAGCTCCTCATCATCCTCAAATTGTCTCCCACGAATGGCATCCTCTAATGGCCCAAACAACTGGAAGTCCTCACCTCAAAACGTCAGGTGTGACATATCTTGGATGGTGTCCCCGACCGCTGCATTCGTGGAGCTCCACCGAACCTCCTCCTGATGACCTCCCAGTCCGTGACCAGCGACTAACTGTACTTCTGTCGACAGCAGATGCTCCATACACTTTGTAGATGCTTCTGTGAGTATTCCCCACAGTTTCTTTCTCTGCAGTGAGAAATTCTATGACTGCACGCTGCTTGTAACGTACAGCAGCTACACACGTAATTTTGAAACTGTCCTGCTTCTACGGTATCTGTCGGAAGTGAAGAAAACTTGACGAGCTCAATCAGGAGACTTCAAATAATACATACGTAGCGTTCCGCATTCTTAGCATTGTTTTCTGCTGAGAACAAAAAGCGGTGCATTACTTCCTAGCCGCCCGCTGTGACCGAGCTTTTCTAGGCGCTGCAGTCCGGAACCGCGTGACCTCTACAGTCGCAGGTTCGAATCCTGCCTGAGCCATGAAATTGTGTGATGTCCTTAGGCTAGTTAGGTTTAAGTAGTTCTAAGTTCTAGGGGGCTGATGACCTCAGATGTTAAGTCCCATAGTGCTAAGACCCATTTGAACCATTTTCAACCATGTTTAGTGCCAGCTTCGATATGATTTCGATCATAGCGCAAGTACCTAGGATACCAAAGTCTACTTACAACGCTTCTGGTCCATTTTACTTCAAGAGAGGGTGTGACGGTTTGATGACACCTTTCTCAAAGACCACTGCATGCATACACGCAAGTAAGGTGCACATCTTTCTAATAAGTGGTCTGATACTGCAAATTTTAGTACAATCTGTAACAACCAGAATAACATCACTTACCGTCCGAGAAGTTTGATTCCGTTTCTCCTCCCCTCCTGGGTGTCTCGGTTTTTCTGTAAGGCAGCCTGAAAAATACGTTTTTCAAAGGATGGAGTAGGTCTCGTTGTAACTAATGATTACAACTTTTTATCTAATGGGATTCTGAAGAAAGTACTTTACTGTTCTGATGATAGAACGATGATTTTTTTAAAGCTCGTTGCAGTTCTTTAAGAGCTGAGTACAGCGAGGTAACAGTCGGAAAAAGTTTGCTGTAAAATGCTGGCCAAATCGGTAGCAAAAATGACTGATCTTGAATGGTAAGGCTGCTGCCACTGCCCTTTTTCATACTCATTGCCATACACACATAGTGCTCAGAGCCGTTTGTACCATTATTTTCTGGGGAACCTTCCTACATTCTGGCACCGTTGTTCTATGTGTATGTGGCAATGAGTATGAAAAAGGGCAATGACTGCAGCCTTACAATTCACGATCAGTCAGTTTTGCTACTGGTTTGGCCAGCATTTTACAGCAAACTGTTTCCGAATGTTACCTCACTATACTCAGCTCTTAAAGAACTACAACGCGCTTTAAAAAATCATCATTGCATCATCAGAACAGTAAAGTACTTTTCAGAATCCCATTAGATAAAAAGTTGTAAGCATTAGTTAGAACGAGACATACTCCATCCTTTGCAAAACGTATTTTTCAGACTTCCTGACAGAAAAACCGAAACACCCAGAAGGGGAGGAGAAACTGAATCACACTTCTCGGACGGTAAGTGATGTTATTCTGGCGGTTACGGATTGTAGTAAAATTTGCAAAGATCTTGGCAGTTGGTTCAAATGGCTCTGAGCACTATGGGACCTAACATCTGAGGTCATCAATCCTCTACAAATTACAACTACTGAAACCTAACTAACCTAAGGACATCACACAATTCCAAGGCTGAGGTAGCATTCGAACCTGCGACTGTAGAGTTCTCGCGGTTGAGGACTGAATCGCCTAGATACGCTCGGTCACAGCGGCCGGATACTAAACATGTCCCAGCAGGAGCGCATATAGTGATCTGGCTAGTCACCAGGTTACATCGACATTACGCAGACTGCTCGTATAGACAGCCTGTGTGGACTACCTTTGTTCTGTTGGAAAATGGCAACAACATAAAGTACCCTGGGAGGGCACAGGACGTCCTTGACACACGGTTTTGCCATCAGAATCTCTTAGTCACTGCCACTACTGACCACGTCAGTATCGTCAGACCACGTTTCTTCACTCATCATGAGGCCAGCAGCAACACCGCTGTGCTCCTCCAAAACAACGCTGGAAGAAGGGACATCTCCCTAGATCATCCCTGGAAGTGCAAACCGCGATTCATGTGATCACAGAACGAACCATTCACCAACGGACCACTGTTCCTGGTCACTGCAGCTCTCCAAATGTGGCCGCTTGTGTTGCATCGTTAACTGCAGCCCATGCCTGAGGCGGTGATTAACAAGTCCACCTGTTGTTGGTCTGACCATTCACCAATGTTGCTAGGAGGCCATTACTTGTTTCTGACTGGCATGCGCAAATGTGCATTGCATTGTGCACTGCGCAGTAGTGGTCAGACGTGGTCGATCAGAAACTTCAAGACTACTGTGTCTGCACTCACGCTGCCATGGAGTCCAAAATGTGGCCCTGACACTACCAAAGAGTTCATAGATCTAGATATTTATCGCACCATTAGCCAGGAAGCCATATTGGGACCAGCAGTAACGCCCCTTTGAAAGCTTCAGCTGCTGATAATATTTGTCTCGTACCTGTATGCGCCATCTCAGTGCTTTTCACAGTCATCACTCAACACTTGAGGCTGCTTACTCCGCTTATACACTGAGGTGAAAAGGTGAATAGCTTGTAATATCGTGTAGACCTTATTTTGCCCGGCGTAGTGCACCAGCTAGACATGGCATGGACTCAAGAAGTCGGTGGAAGTCCCTTTACACCACACTCACAGAGTAACTCCTTATATCGGACCTCCTTTTGCCGGGCGTAATGCACCAACTCGACGTAGCACAGACTCAGAGTCGGTGGAAGTTCGCGGCAGAAATACTGAACCATGCTGCCTCTATAGCCGTCCATAATCGCGGAATTGTTGTCTGTGCAGGATTTTGTGCACGAACTGACTTCTCGATTATGTCCCAGAACTGTTAGATGAGATTCATGTAGGGCGATCTGGATGGCCAAGCCGGGTGACATGTCACATCGTCATCCATAATAATTCCATCGTTGTTTGGGATAATGAACTCCATGAAAGGCAGGAAATGGTCTCCTAGCTGCGAAATATAACCATTTCTAGAAAATTAACAGATCAGTTAGACGAGAGCACCCAGTCCACTACATGTAAGCACAGCCTACAACATTACAGCACCACCAACAATTTACACAGTATCTTGTTGAGAACTTGCGTCCTTGGCTTCGTGGGGTCTGCGCTCCACCCTACCATTGTCTCTGATGAACTGAAATGGGACTAATCTGACAAGGCCAAGATTTCCCAGTCGTCTAGGGTCTACCCGGCAATGTTCACGAGACCAGGAGAGGCGCTGGAGACGATGTTCTGCTGTCAACAAGGGAACTCACGTCGGTCGTCTGCTGCCACAGTCCATTGACGCTGAATTGTGCCACACTGTCCTAATGGACACGTTCACTGTACGTCCCAAATTCATTTCTGCTGTTATTTCGCACACTGTTGCTTGTCTGTTAGCACTGATAATTCTACGCAAAAGCAGCTAATCTTGGTCGTTAATTGAAGGTCGTCGGCCACTGCGTTGTCCATGGTGTGAGGTTGAAATTTGGCTTTCTCGGTACGCTATTGTAAATGTGGATCGTGAAATACTAAATTCCCTAACGATTTCCGAAATGAAATTTCCCATGCGACTGGCGACAACTACCATTCCGCTTTCAAAATCAGCCATAATCAAGTCAGAAACGTTGTCACATTATTCACCAGAGTACAAATGACAGCTCTGCCAATGCACTGCTCTTTTATACCTTGTGTACGCCATGCTACTTCTATCTATATGTGTGCGTGTAGCTGTCCCATGACTTTGGTCACCTCAGTGTGTACTGTAAGAGGTCCCGAAACATAACACTAATGCACTCTGGTGGCCGACCTACCTGTCCCAGAGAATTGCACATTTCTTTTTGATGCAGTGTAGTTCATAAAATGGTGAGACTGTCAAGTTACTTTCTTCTCCACTCTATAAGTAGCAGGTTTCGCTGCTCGCTCGCAACGGGAAAAACAAACACGGGCGGCTCCTCCACCAATTTTATTGTCCTACGCGGCCGACCGCGGGTGCAACAAAACCCATGTGGACGGGTGGAAAGAAATGTGTCAGGCTTCATAATACGTATTTATATGTGTCCTGTATTATGGATTTCTTGTACGTGAATGTGAATCGGCACTTGAACTTTCCTAATTCTCCTCACACCTTTCCGTAAAGGGGGTCCAAATCTTAGTTTGGAAGTAGTGCTAACCAGAATCCTGGGTAGGGGATAAGAGAGACAGCACAGGCCGGTAGAAGTCAAAGACGTTCCAGTGTCACAAGATTCAGGGTGGAGAGGTTGGTCACGGCCAAGTGGTTCGACGATCCACTCCACCAGGGCCCAGGAAGACATCCGGGTGCCCGCGATATTCTGGGAGTGTTACAGAAGACGGGTAAGTGAGCAGACATGACCTCAGTGCGTCTGTCTCGATGTTCACACGTGGAAGAGAGGTATTTGAATATTTTCACTAACTATTTTATTTCCAACTTCGGATTGTGTAGGGAAATGAATGTTCTCGTTTCATTTCGGAAATTTGACTCTCATGTGTTAAAGTATCTGGTCTCCAGTTTGCCCGTTATCCTCCTCACATAGTGGATGTCCCGTGTAAAATATTGGGAGACTGGTGGTATACATTTAGCCAACGCAATTCCGTTTTGCCCGTAGAAATGTGGGTGCAGATTAGTATATGATATACCAGAGCTATAAGTTGTAAAATTGTAATATCTGTAAAGTGGAACAATTGCTGCAATCTCTATAAAGTCGAGTGATAATGTTTAAAATAAATAGCTAATCTATTGCCATAAATCTTTAACATACCCTAAAAATCACACAGGAGTGAAGCTAAGGGAATTCATTTAAAATAAAAGATATAGAATGCAGTGACCCACACATCAGCGTTTGAGCCCTCCAGTCCCTTGCCTGGTATCGTACAGAAAGGGCACGCTCTCTAGGTAGCACTCTTAAGCTCCCCTCCCCAGTTATGGGTTGAGCAATTTTCGTTCAGCGCTTCACGACATCAACTTTCATCTGGCGTCCCTAGGCAAGGAGGTTTGACGGTAAACTTTCACTCCGTTCTGTCAAACATACAACAGTGACAGATTTCATAAACGAAGAATTTAGAATTATCGGGGTTAACGCAGCTATGCTCAATGCAGGAGAAGGGGATGGCTGATGCGTCATATATCAGCCCACTGCTAAACATAGCCAGAATACCTGTGGACGAGTTTGAGAGTTTTTCAGCAACACCGCTCGCCTCGCACTTCTACTCCAAGAGACGGAACCTCTGTCCACAGCGCCCGTCCACGTGGTTCCCTCCCACGTGTGTTTTCCATTAGCGGCCACCTATTCGTGTTTACTACCGGCCAGAGCCGCCCTTTACGCACTTTATGGAAGCATTTTAGCAAGTAACAACGCCTCATTCTGACGGCGCAATGGCCCTGTTTTAGAGGGGCCCCTGCCCAGCGCGTCCTAAAGCTGCCTCCGGCCCTCCGGCGGGCATTAGCGGATTATCCATTTTTCTCCGCTGCAAACCGCGCGCCTCGGTTACTTAGGCCTCATAGCGCCCCTAGTGGCTGCCGTTAAACGTTAACTTCGTAAGCCCGTCTTGTAGTAGGCGAGGGCGTAGTAATTGGGCTAACCGAGGTGAATTCTGTAAGCCCGCTGTAACCCTAGTCATACGACACCTGATGAATTCCTTTCGCACTAAACGACAGAGAGGTTACGAGGTTGAAGCAGGCACATTTTATAGTCAAGTAATCCATAACAGTTTATACTTAACCGTATTAGATGCCATAAATCTATTTTAAATCACATCACGGTCTGCTTGGCGGATATACACTTAGACAATCTGAAAATATCGGCAGATGTGAAGCGTAACAGTCATGAACGGGAAAATATGAACTGAATTTTAAACTTTCCTCAGATTACATTTTTGTAAGACCACATGCTTTAATATCCTCTCTCCACCGTCGCTACTAAGAAGACATCGCCTAAGAAATGGCAGAACTAGTTTAGTCGGACAAAACTCCATTGCTAGACACACATAAACAATTTTGATTACCGGAAAAGCTTCTGCTTGCTCGTCGCAGACTGGTTGTCGTTCTACATCTGCATCTATGCTCCAAAGGCACCTTACGATACGTGGCAGAGGATATTTCTCGTAACATTGTAAGTTCCCTCTCTTCCTTATTCAGACGAGTAAGCTCGCGAGAAGAACGCCTGCCAGTAAGTATGGTCTCGGAACTAACAATAAACCACAACGTGATGCAGAATGTCATTGCTGCAGTGTCTGCCGCTGGAGTTTGTTAATCATTTCCGTGATGCTTTCGTGCTATCTAAATGAATCTATAACAAAACGTGCTCCTCATCTTTGGGTTTTCACCATACCCACTATCCAGTGTTCAGTATGGATCCCAGACTGACGAGCAGTATTGGTTGAACGACGGGTTGGAAAATAGTTTGTTTTTGAGCGGACAGCATTTCTTTCGTATCCTGTCAATAATTCTCAGTCTGCCAACTGCCTTGGGTGCTGTCAGGTTTACGTGGTCTTTACACTTCGTGCAGATACTCCTACATACTTTATGGCTGTGTCTGCTTCTGTTGATTCTCTGCTATTACGTAATCGTGGAATAAACGGTTCCTTCTGTTTCTGTATACGTAACACGTTACATTTGGCTTTGTTCACGCTCAATTGTCACTCCATGCACCTAGTGTCGACCCTCTGCAGGTCTTCCTGTATTTCGCTGCAACTTCCTAGCTTTATAGCTTCTTTGTATACAACACCACAGCCCCTCAAATGTCCATATGAAACATGTTATGCTCTAGGTCATGTATAAAGGGTGGAACGCGTGTAAGTGTAGATCTTCTTATATGTGATACATTAATATGTACACAATCACTGTGTTGGTTGTTTTTCTCTGCGTCAAAGCGTCTCCCTCACAAGCTTTATGGCGTAAGGTTTTTTGCACGGCCACAACTGCACCATTAAGCGGACTACCCCTTTTAATACAGACTGCCATTTCGCGTCCACACATCCACACTTCCATACCTGGCCTGCTTCCCAGGAGAAAATACTCTGGTCAACCGCCACATTATGACCACCTACCTAATAGCCGGTATGTTTAGTTTTGGCACGGATAACAGCAACGACGCGTCGTGGCATGCAAGCAATGAGGCATTGATACTTTGCTGGAGGCAGGTGCTCTACATCTGCCCACACAAGTCACCTAATTCCCTTAAATTTCGGGAAAGGGTGACGATGGGCTCTCACGCAACGTTCAGTCACATTCCAGATCTGGCGAATTGGGGGGGGGGGGGCAAAACATCAACTCGAACTCACCACTATGTTCCTCGAACAACCACGTCACACTCCTGTACTTGGGACATAGCACACTATCTTGTTAAAAAATGCCAATTCTGTTGGGAAAGATGTTCTTCTCAAAAAGGGGTGTATTTGGTCTCAAACCAGTATAAGGTACTCCTTGGGCGTCATGGTGCCTTTGCAAGAGTTCCACTGGACTCATGTATGCCCACGTCAATGTTTCGAAAGCATAGCAGAGCCACCGCCAGCTAGTCTTATTCATGCAGTACAGGTGCCAGGGAGCTGTTCCCTTGAAGACCACTGGTTGCGCCTTGCCATTGGCATGACGGAGAAGTTATCGGGATTGATCAGACCATGCGACGCTCTGCTGCAGCGCCAACATCCAGTGCCGATGGTCACTTGCCCATCTCAGTCGTATGTGACATTAACATTGGCACATGAACGGGTCGTCGGCTGAGGAGGCCCGTCGTTAGTAGCGTTCGGTGCACTGTGTGTTCAGACGCACTTGTACTCAGCCCAGAATGAAAGCCTGATGTTATTTCCGCCACAGTTTGCCGCTTGTCTTGTTTTACCAGTCTACCCAGACTACGACGTCCGACATCTGTAACGAGGGGTATCCGCCCAACACCACGCCGTCTGGACGTGGTTTCACCATCCAAATCGGCCCTCGGTCAAATGCAGATAGATCGTGCGCCCTCCCAATTCCACACATGGACAGTGCGTGCACCGGGCGTTTGTCTCACTAGCAGTCATTCCCCGCCAGGTGACGCTGCTATCGTATGGACGGGTTAATATCGGTAGTAAGCCAGTGGTTATGGTATTCTCGCTGATGAGTGTAAGCATTAATGACTCGCCCTTGCCCTATCTGTTGAAAGTAGTAGTCAACCTAGAAACGTACTAGTCTACCAAAAATTATTATTATCCTGCAATTGAAGTAAATGCTCATTTTCTTCAGTACTCTGTCCTCATTCACCAACACCAATATCTGCACTTAGAGCCCTAACAAGCTGTACGTAACGTGTAAAGTGATGGTCCTATAACAATCCCTCTGGGTTCTGCCAAAAGTTACTTTAAGGTTTGAAGATTTCCCTCCATTGAGAAATGCGTGCTGTGTTCTAGTTGACCGAAGCTCTTCAAAGTGTTCAGACCGTATTCTGCACGCTCGTGTTATGCAGCCATTTCTCTATAATGGTTTATTTCCGATCATTGTTCAAAATGATTCCTAAAAAATGTTGGTACACCACATTACTTGTATGGAGGCCTGGGAACACACTGTGGCGCAGGAAGTCTTCCTGATGATCTGCATTGCCTCTTTCTTGACGGTTGTTTTTGCCTCTCGACATAGTGCTCTGGTGGGAAAGCTGCTGTCGCGCACAGCACTTACAGCTGACTCGTACATGAACCACTAGTACATAATATTGTTTTGTAGTTGCGCTGGCATCAGAACATTATTAGTGCCTGCGTGAAATATGATCAACGTCAACAGCGAAAGGCAGTCCTGTTATTCCACACAGGATACGAGACTTCAGGTTCGCTTCAGTAGCAATGCGTGAACAGGTAGTTGGGGTGATGGGCTTTGTCCTCATAATTAACCACTGTCGTTTGTCATCAGTTCCTGCGCGACCAATTACCCGCCCTACTGGCGAACGCGAACATTGCTGAAAGACAACAGGATTGATGGATAATGGAACACCACCTCGTTTTCTCCACATCATATGACTGTACCGTTTTCTTCCATGTTTTGTAGTTTATATGCCTTTAAATATCACTATCTCGTAAATAGTTACAGATGATCAGGCAAGGTACGTCACCCAAAATCTCAGTTAGGGATCTGTTATTGTACTATATCATCGACCTGCTTTGTAGATTTTTTTTTTAAACTGATACTCGGTTCGGTATACTGAACGGTAGGAAGACAAAGGAAACAAAAGTATCATCATGTGTATTACAAAGGGAAGGTTAGAAGTACTTAAGACGTTCGACACTTAAAAAAGATTTGTGGGATGGTATTGTTTACATGCAAACATTATCTCTGGACGATAATAAACGAGGACAGAACAATCAAGACAGTGCCTACACTTGATGGGGCTAATGGCAATTCTCATTTTTTCCTTTTCTTCCTTGTTTATCAGTCTTTTGAATAATCTGATACGGCCTGCCACGAACTCGTCTCTCGCACCAACATTTTTATTTCAGAGTAACACTTGCAACCTACGTCTTCGGGTATTTTCTGTGTGTATTCAAACCTCCATCTTCCTCTACAGTTTTTTACCCTTCACAATTCCCTCTAGTACCATGCAAAAGATATTCCTTGATGTCTTGAAATATGTCCTGCTATCCTGTCCCTCGTCGATTCTGCGGAGAACCTCTTCATTCTTTACCTTATCAGTTCACCTAATTTTCAACAGTCGATTCTCTTCAGTTCATGTTTTTCCACAGCCCAGGTTTCACTATCGTACCACGCTTTGCTACAAACGTACATTCTCCGATATTTATTCCCCAACTTAAAGCCTATGTTTGAAACTAGTAGACCTCTCTTATCCAAGACTTCTCTTTTTGAAAGTGCTCGTTTGCTTTTTACGTCGCCCTTGTTCCGTCCGTCATGGGTTATTTCGCTACCCAGTCAACATAATTCCTTTACTTTGTCTACTTCCTGGTCACGATGTTTAGTTTTCCGATATTCTCATTTTTGATACTTATCGTTACACTAGTCTTCCTTAGATTTGCTATCAGTCCGTATTGTGTACTCATTAAACTGCTCATTCCATTGAACAGATCCTGTAAGACTTCTCCACTTCCACTGACGACAACGATGACGTCTGCGAACATTATCATTGACATTCTTTGACCTTGAATTTTAATTCCATTCTTGAAACTTTCGTTTGTTTCCGTTATTACTTTTTTGGCTTACAGATTGAACAGTAGGGGTGAAAATCTACAGCCCTGTCTTAGACGTTTTTTAATCCGAGCGCTTCGTTCTAGGTCGTCCATACTTATTGTTACCTCTTAGCTCTTCTACATATTATATATTTCTCGTTTTTTGCTATAACTTACCGCGGTTTTTCCCAGGATCTCTAACACCTAGCATCATTTTAAGTTGTCGAACGCTTTCTCAAGCTCGACAAATCCTATGAAACTTTTTTTCAGTCTTGTTTCCATTATCAACCGCAACAACGCAACTGCCTCTCGGGTGCTTTTACATGTTAGCTGATTCAGCGATAATTCTCGCACTTGTCGGCTCTTGCAACCTTCGGAATTATGTGGATGACATTTTCCAGAAAGTCAGATGGTATATCTCCAAACTCATATACTCTACACTTCAACATGAATAGCCATTTTGTTGTCTTTCCTCCAACGATTTTAGAAATTCTGATGGAATGTTACCGATCCCTTTTGCTTTATTCCTTCTTAACGTCTTTCAGAGCTCTTTTAAATTCTGGTACTTGATTCCTCATCTCTTCTACATGGACTCCTGTGTCTTCTTCTTTCACATTCTTTTCTCGTCAGAGAGGTGTTAAGTGTGCTCTTTCCACGAAACCGTTCTCACCCCTGCTTTTAACAATATAATGCCCGCTATGCTTTTACTGTTACGACTCTTGTTTGTGATTTCGCGAAGATTGTTCTGACTTTTCTGTACGCTGATTCAGCCGTTCCGACAATCATTTCGTATTCAATTTCTTCACATTTTCTATGCAGGAATTTCGCTGTAATTTTCTTGGACTTACAACATATTTCATTCCTCGGTTTCTTCGTAGTAACCTTCTGTGTACCTACGTTTTCCTTTCCAAGTTGTGTAACCGCACTTTAGAGATGTCTATTTCTCTTCAGCTGAACAGCCCATCTGAGCTATTCACAGTACCTATAGCCTCATAAAACTTCAGGCTTATCTCTTTACTCCTTAATAATTTCATATATCGCTTCTCTGAGTATTGATTCATCCTAACTAGTCTCTTAAACGTCGGCCTATTCGTTATCATCACTAAATTATGATTTGAGTGTATATCGGCTCATGGGTACGCTTTATAATATATTTCGGAATCTCTGCTAGGCCATGATGTAATCTAACGGAAATCTTCCCGTACCTCCCAGCCTTTTCTATGTATATTTCTTCCTCTTGTGATTATTGAACAGATTATTTGCTATTAGTAGCTGAAATTCAATGCAGAACTCATTCTTTCTTCTCTGTCATCCCTATTACCAAGCGCAATTTCCCCCGCAACGGTGACTTCTGCTCCATCCCTTACAACCGCATTCCAATCTCCCATTAGTATTAGATTTTCATCGCTCTTTACGTACTGAATTACCGGTTCCATATCCTCATTTACTTCCTCTATATCTTCATCTTCGGTTTGCAACGTCGGCTTGTGTACCTGAACTATGGTTTTCCATGTAGGTTTGTTGTCGGTTTTGATGAGAACAGATCTGCCAGTGAACTGTTCCCAGTAACCCACTCTCATCCGTACTTTCCAATGACGAATACTAATCCTTTTATAGTATTTTCTGCTGCTGTTGATATTACCCTGCACTCATTTGACCAAACGACCTCGTGTTCTTCCCATTTCACTTCACTGACCCCACCATATCTAGATTGTGCCTCTGCATTTCCCATTCCATTTTTCTAGCTTTCCTACTACGTTCTAACCTCTGACATTCCATGCCCCGATATGCAGAATGTTATTCCACTGTTGGTCACTCCATCTTTTTCTCGGCTGTCCCCTCCCGGAGATCCAAATGGGGACCAATCAGGAATCTTCTTGCCAATGGAAAGATCATCATAATACTTTTTAAAATACAGGCAGCGTGTGCTGTAGGTACGCCTACACTATCTTTAATGCAGTGGCTCCCATTGCCTTCTGCACTCGCATTCCTTTCATCATTGCTGATTCTTCCACCTCATAAGGGCCCTTCCTCACCCCAAGATCGGGAGAGTCCCACAAATCCTGCCTGCTCCTCCGCCCTCTTTGCGAAGACCATTGGTAGAAGGAGGGTGGCATCTTATTCCAGAACTCTACGGCGCTATCACTGATGAATTTTGTTCAAAATGTAAGCAATGACGGGGTTCAAACCCGGTACCGAGGAGGTTTTGATTATCACTAAAAGATGGTACACCTAGATTCGTCTAAGAACCAGGAGAAAAATACGATTGCACCATAAGTGGAAATTTTATCTGTAATGACCCATCCTAAAAAATCTTTGTAGCAATCTAAAATGTTTAATATTTTGCAAGAAATGGATCAAATTAGAATAGTTGAACCTCTAGTTTGTGAAATGTGTTCGAAGTTTCATGTAAATGAAACAATAAAGTAATGAAATTAATAAAATGAAAGCAAAATTACTATGACCCGTTTGCACACAAAGTCGTAAATCACCATTTAGTGAGTGGTGTGACTATAACATTGAAACAGAAAAAACTCCAATAACAGCGTCTGCAGCTCATGGTCTAGTGGCTAGTGTTGATGCGTCTGGATCGTGGGGTCCCGGGCTCGATTCCCGGCTGGGTTGCGGATTTTCTCTGCCCGGGTACTGGGTGTTTGTGTTGTCCTCCTCATTTCATCATCATTCGTGACAGTGGTTAAAGTGGACTAGTAAAGAAATTGGACTGTGTGAAAAACTGGGTATTTGTATGGGCGGTGATGACCGCGCATTTGAGCGCCCAACAAGATCCAACATCATCATTGTCCAATAACTGCAGATATTTTATTTCAAATAATTTAAATCAGTGGGATTGTGCAGCCCTAGCAATGTCTCTTCCACAGTCTTCAATGTCCAAGGCTGTAGCACAAATATCCATTTTGTTTGTAACGTTTAATAAAACTCAACTTAAATGTTACACTCACTCGAAACTGCAGATAACTCAGTCCTTCCCTAACACTACTGTAGTGTAACACACTATAATGAGGAAGCAAAGAATCTTGACTTCATTGTATGAAGTTCATGTGGTTCATTCAGTAAATGAAACTTAAAATAATAACTAAGTGTTATTCCTTCATCACTTTATATACATTCTGTACCTGATTTGCGACAAGAAACACCGACAGTTTTACATTCTGTAACTTGAGTAACGTACATGTATTGGAATTTCAAATTCACTAAACACTATTACTTATGAAACTTCCTGTCAGATTGAAACTGTGTACCCGACCGAGACTCGAACTCGGGAACTTTGCCTTTCCCGAGCAAGTGCTCTACCAACTGAGCTACTGAAGCACGACTCTCGCCTGCTACTCACAGCTTTACGTCAGCCAGTATCCGTCTCCTACCTTCCAAACTTTACAGAAGCTCTCCTGCGAATCTTGCAGAACTAGCACTCCTGAAAGAAAGGATACTGCGGAGACATGGCTTAGCCCCAGCCTGTTCTGTACCAAAGAACGAGTTCTGAAGTGTGCAGCTGTCTAACAAGACTAATTATCAAGTATTAATGACAGAAACTCTCCTGAGTTTAAGCCTCCATGAATTTGTCATAACTGTTCACTTTACACATTTCGCACTATAACTGAAACAACATATCACAATATCTATAGCTCCGATGTGAACAAACTCTACTATCTCTCATTCTACGTTGTAGCTATTACTTTCCTTCCATTAATCATAATTTGTAGCAACGCTATTAGTAGGTAGGTGAGCTGGAAATATTATCAGTTATTTTTTGACATGTAACACAATAATGTCGTATGCGCTGTAACAGTATTTATTACTTTTACTTTTAAAGTACTCTAGTGAGACATTGATCAATTAATGTACAGAAAAATCGTAATGCGAAACAGTTCCTTTCTGGCAAACCGTTGCACTACAGGTGATTTCTGCCTCCAGTGAATAATAGCGCTACATATACGTCTTTCTTTCACTACAATAGACGACATATTCACCAGTAATTTTTTTGTGATTGGATTTCTTGATCGGACGCTTTTCACATAGCTCCTGACCTCTTACTTCCGACTAAGATATACATTTCTAGATCCCAGTTTCCACCTGTTTACAACTTCCATCGACTGATATATCTTAAAAACCTCCACCGTTACATGCCACGATCTTGCACCACTCGACGGTTTGCCCCTAACCCAGTTATAACAACGACGTATTAAATTCTTCTCTCTCTCTCTCTCTTTAAATAAAGAATGCTTTACAGTATTAGATTACAAATCTGACAACAATGTGATCATATTTTCAGTTTATATTTACAAAATGTAGTGTAACAGTTAGTCTACTCACTTTCGTAGATTCTAACTTTGCTGGCTATTAACTTTCATACAGCGGTCAAGCATTCTACGGGAGCCGCTTAGTGGACCTTTTCCCAGATACTAACTTAGTTGGTTGACGCTCATGCATAAAGGCTGTTTCAAAATTAATATAATGGTTTTAAGGCTTTGTAGCTCTTATTACATACAAGTAACAATTATAAATAATACATCAAGTTAAAGAGTAACTCATTTTTATTTGTGTACCTGTGGTCATCGAAGAACGTGTTGAACATGTAAGAGTCTTTCGCACGTAGCCCCAAGAAAACAGCTCGTAAGGGTTCTCGTAAACTAGCAGTTCCAGTCATGTCTGTGTGGAGATTTTTAAGGAGACCCTTGCAGCTATGTCCTTATCTGCATGCAGCTGTTACAATCTCGAAAACCTACAGTCTATGGTATACACGTCAACTTTGCAAACGAATTGTTGCAGCTTGACGAGACAGTTTCTAGAACCTTGCATATCTGACGATAAATCGACATTACACCAATCTATGTATCCCCAACTGGAAATGTTGACACCCGTAATTTGCGCTCCAGGGTCTCAGAAAATCTCAGTGAGATGGTCCAGTTACAACGAGACGCCCTAAATTGAATGTTCTATGTGTATATATCCCTGCGGAAAGTTTAAGGGCTTTTCTTCTCCGGTGAAGGAGCTGTAACTGACGTTCCTTATGTTAATGCCCTGGAACTATTGCTCTTTCCTCAAGTGGAAGAAACTAAACCACAGAACGTCCTTTGGCAGAAAGATGGAGCACCTCCTCAGTGGCGTAACAAAGTACGCGACTAGTTAAACGGCCCTGAATCTGATTGCTGGACTGGCCGCAAGTGCCGAATGACAGCTTGATTTACATGATCCCACTTACACACACGATCTGAGGCCATGTGATATTCTATCTTGTGTGGTCATCAAGGATCTTGCGTACGTCCGTGCGCTATCAGCTGAACTCTCCGACTTTACAAGCAGCGAAGTTAAAGTAATATGGGAACAACTCGCCGGTCGACTCTATGTGTAGTGAATGGCTCACAGACTGAAAACACTTGTAAGGAAAACTGTTTGAGTTGCTCTTCTATTTGCTGCATTATTAATAATCGTAAGTTGAACGCGATAAATACCACAAAGCCTTAAAACCCGTATATTAATTTGAAATACCTTGTATATTGGGTGAATTATACCATCACAGGTGTTGCTGGCATCAACTCAAAGAGTGCATTACACTTAGTCTTACGATCAAAAGCAAACGTGTTTCGTTGCTATGTCACAACGCATACATCCATATATTCGTCTACAGCATCTTGCTTTGTTGGTTATGTCCATTATCTACGTGATGTCAATGCACCACCCGATCAAAGGTCGCTACTAAATGGTCAGAGTGATTTTAGGAACGTCCATGGACATGACATCGCTTGTATGCCCACCTAAGTCATCTATTCTCAGTCCTATGGAGCACATTTTGGATAGTACAGAACGGGATGTGTGCAGAACTTGGGCCGTGCTGCGACTCAACGTAGATGACTTGAATGCGGCAGTACAGTTTACATGTGTTGGCTTGCCTCGACTTAAGGAGTCCATGCTATGAAGCGTCGCTACGTGTTAAATTCTACTAATTAAGTGTTGTGGCTACATGGTAAAGAGGAATAATAGGTAAAATTTGGAAGTTTGAGCTGTGTGTACGAAATTAACTCGCATGTTGCGAAGCTAACTGTAGACTGTCGCGCTGTCTGGATCCAGTGGCGTTATTCCTTGAACGAGAAATCTAGGCCTCCGTACCTGGTTGCAAGAGTCAATCGTGTCCTGTGTCTTTGATGACAGTAGGTCTCTTTCTGACTGTTGCGTACGAAACACCGAAACACACACACACACACACACACACACACACACACACACACACACACACACACACACATATACATACATACATACAGTTCAAGGACTACATACACAACAGAGTTATCTAGCAAGGTCCTAATGGGATTTGGCCGGCCGTTGAGACCCATCGGTTCTAGGCGCTTCAGTCCAGAACCGCGCTGCAACTAAGGTCACAGGTTCGAATCCTGCCTCGCGCATGGGTGTGTGTGATGTCCTTAGATCAGTTAGGTTTGAATAGTTCTAAGTCTAGGGGACTGACGACTTCAGATGTTAAGTCCCATACTGCTCAGAGCCATTTGAACCATTTGAACCTAATGGGACTTAACAGAGTGGAGCGCGTAAGCGATAAGTACAATAAGTATACTAGTTAACCGAGGGGCCCACCTCATCTGGAAAAGCCGCTAACATGTTGATGCGGCTCTCTACGAACTTCTTGTGGTATTAGTCGTGCCAGGGATTGAGTGACTGAGCAACTACTCCTTGGACAACAGGACGTTAGCGGATATAGAGTTTCGCCGCTGAAATTCGTCCGGCAAGCACCATCAGGCATTGTCTACAGACTGAAACAGCGGTGTGCTAAAGAAAACACCCTTGACTGGTATCTTTAATAAAAGCATCCCATAGTTAGGCAAGGTGTGACCACACAGTGCAGTAATTATTAAAATAGAAATAAATTTTTAATATAATACATTTTTAAATCTCTCGTAGCCTCAAACAATTTCCAAACTTCATACAGAGAGTTCTGCAAATTTATGACTGAATTTTTTTAATACCAGTAAAAGTACTTGTAAGGCGTATAGTGAAAAATGGTGAGGAGGGGGGTGGGGGGACGTTCAGGAAATAAGTAACACTCAACAATTAGGAGGCAAAATATTCATGCATCAATTACGTATTGCGTGCACTCCACGTTTTTCATTATAAATCTTACAATCATTTGCATGGCTATTAAAAATTCACAACCATACATTTTCAGAACTATCTGAATGGCGTAAGGATTACGTATGGGGCTAGGAGAATATATTTTATACTTTTTATTCCAATTTAAAACGTGTTGTATTAAAACACATTTAAATTATTGTTTTCTGCTTTATAGTCTTCGTTTCTCCCAGAAATAGAGCACGTGTCACAAAAATGTTTATGACTGAGTGAAAATCTGCCTCGTCAGTTACCAATTCAGCATAGGCCTCACACTGATGTCGTTGTCTTGCTTCACGTTCCTCACCTGTCACTAGCAATTAATTCAGAGTGTCTCCGTACATCTGTTCCCCGTCGATTTCTATACACTTCAGTAGTCTCATTAGCTCTTGTATGAGCACGACAAAGTGCGTCACTAGCAAGGCGAGGGATACGTTTATCAGTAGTCTCATTTGCACTTGTTTCAGCACGTCGTTGTGAATCATTGACAAGCCGACAGGAACGTGCGCCCATCTTCTCGATCGATGTCCCCTGAATTATTCGATGCTTGCCATTTGCACGTTCGAAAATGTGCTACTTTTTGGAAATTTCTTTGGGTCACTTATGATGGTTGGCTAATACTGCAGACTTATTTGCTTGCGATTCCTCCTGTTTTGGTCCTTCTCCTCTAGGCGTCACTTGTGTTGGGCTGCTGTCTCTTTACCGAGAGAGAGGTGGGGCAGTGGTTACCACACTGGACCTGCATTCGGAAGGACGACGGTTCAGTCCTGCGTCCGGCCATCCTGATTTAGGTTTTCCGTGATTTCCTTAGAACACTTCAGGCAAATATCGAGGTGGTTCCATTGAAAGGGCAGTGCCGATTTCCTTCCCCATCCTTCCCAAATTCGAGCTTTGTCGACGGGACGTTAAACACTAATCTCCTCCTCCTGCTTTCTCTTTGACCACCAAAGGAAGTGTCACTAATGCAGTGTTCGCTATTAGTTAACACTATTATAATTTTACTGTTGCCAGTTATTGTGACAGGAATTTCACAACGATGGCGAAGGATTCAAGAACCAGCAGAGACTGGCCAAATGGCCGGGGGCCGCCAACTGAAGTTAGCCAAGGGTGAACAGGAGGAAAGTATCAAGAGGAAACCGCACAGCGGGAATGGCATGGCAGAATGGCGAACATCGATCGAATAATCGAAGGGCATTTAGCGAAAATGAAGACGAAACTAACGGTGTGTAATGAAAACGATACGTGAGCGCAACGAGTACATAACTGAAGGCAGAGCCGTGGTACAGTCAGTTTTACAATGCGGCCATTTGCACTAATTGGCTGGTAAGGTGGGCGTGACCCTGAGGACGCAGTGTGGCCAGCGTTGCAAAGGCAATACTAGTCTTCACAAATGTAGCAGTGCCATCACGCCGGCATCACTGAGGTGCGCGCATACTGCCTGGAGTGCATTCCGATACAACCCGCACAGTACGCTGGTCTTGCACGGCTGCTGAGATGTCAGGCGTTACCACCCGTTCCTACTGCCACCTCCACGTCTATGGAAGCTGGGTGGATCAAACAGCCAAGAAAACGAGTTCATACTGCATTTTCATTCAGTTGTGGACTATATTTAGTATGTGAAGTTTAGCTCATTGTGAAGTCAGTTTGAAATCAACGGCAAAATTTGTACAAAATAGGCAGACAGACAAGGAAGGGACCCAATAGAAACCTATTAGAAAGTAGTGGATGTGTCATGTATCCAATTTCCATTCCCTTCCTCACACCAAAATTTACAAACAAGACCCCTGTATTTCCCAAAAAATTACTATAAACTTGACTACATCCGTAATTAGTGTGAAACTTAAATGGATTAAAGAAGTGGAGAACAACATGTTTAATTGATTAGCTTTTCTGGAGCTTTACAATAAGCATTATAATTGCCTGATCAAAGTTCAGTAATCAAATAAGAAATCATTCATTCCTCCACGTAACAAATTACAAATGGTTCAAATGGCGCTAAGCACTATGGCACTTAACATCTATGGTCATCAGTCCCCTACACTTGGAACTACTTATACCTGACTTAACCTAAGGGCATCACACACATCCATACCAGAGGCAGGATTCGGACCTGCGACCGTAACAGCAGTGCGGTTGTGGACTGAAGCGCCTAGAACAATTTACAAGTATTTGGATTTTTTAAATACTAATTTATTATGTCATTATCACCTAATTTTTATAAATATTAACATTACTTGTTTTAGCAAAGTTTTGGCAACTTTAGGTGAAATAGTTCATCCAGAAACTGTTTTGTTATTAATTGTTACATCTGTAGCATTTAGGTGATCTTCACACAATAAGTTATTGGATTAACATTAATAAGGTAGCATTCTTTCTTTTGAAAATATTTCAGTCCTTAAAGAATTCAATATTTTAATTCTTGGAATTTAGCGACCAGCAGCAGGTAAATCTCCCTTCTAGAAACCAAGTGCTACGGTGTCTACAAACATCAGTAAGATGTAGGTTACAAGTATCTGTAAACTGCTGGAAAAACAAGAACTGTGTCTGGAAGTACTTCATTACACCAAATTTCTCCAAATATCATGGTGGTAGGACATACACGAGATATCCATCTTAGTTGCGTTTACTTTGTGAAATACAGTACTTTCTACAACAAGAGTGACAACTTTCTACGGCATGAATGAAAATATATCTTACTGAGTTTTTTAGGGCTCATTTAATTGTAGCATAGCTTTGAGACAGTACCTATTACACTATCGGGTGACTGCATTAATAATGAATCATTGCACGAAGATGGCACAGGGGTTCCGAAGACTATAACTTTTTTTAAAGTCAGCCTGAGAAAGACAGTGTTGAATGATACATTCAGAACAACTGTTGAAAGTGCTTGCATGACAGCAGGACCCACACAGCCTTCACCATACATACGGGTCTTAAAACACTGATGCACAACGTACACATCGGATGTGCATTATTTCTCATCAAAGCCACATAAACACAATATAATCATATTTGAGGTTGGCCTGCTTTTCCAGTAAAAATGCATATAATAGGCGATATGTTATCAGTAGTTTAGGCAAGTTAGGCTTTTGCTAGCCAATAAATATGCACGAGTTGGAAATAATTTAGATATCCCAAACAAGATTTAACGAGTTTACTTTGCGTTAGCTACTTAGGTACCTAGTAAGTTACCTCTGTCTTGCGCTAAACTTACGAGGGCCGAAATATCACGAAATGTTTCGACTTTTTCGAGTTTTTCGCTTATATCTCAAAAACGATACATCCTATAGAAAATTTCGGAAGTACGAAAATAAAAGAACGTAAAATTTCCCGTGGACTGAGGTACTTAAGAGTTAAAAACAGTTCATCAGTTTAGCTACAACGGATCGTCAAAGATCGGCTGGTTTCGCCAACTCGTGTTCCAATACCTTTAACTCAGAAACGGTTACTCCAAGTGAAAAGAGTTATACAAGATGGAAAGCACCAAATTTTGGATAAAAGATCTCCTAAATTTTAAAATTCACTCACTCCTTTGCAAAGGTACAGAGGAAAAAGTGAAAGTATTCGTAAAGCTAAATTCTTGTTAAGACTTTTGATTTTAATTCCAATTACTTTTGAAAGTCTAATCATCTACATACACAAAAATATTCATATTCAAGGGAAATTTGGTTAGGTATCTAGCTACCTAGGAAGTTACTTCTACGTATTAATATTAATTACCATGCCTGATCAAGATGATAATCAACGGCTTTAAAAATGGAGAAAACCATGTCAAATTAAAGGTTCTGTTAACAGAAAACGACTTCAGCTAAAATATGAAATGGATGACACATAAATTCTTAAAAAATAATTTAATGTTTTTCTGCCTTTCAGGGATGATAGATCGCGGGGGGGAAAGGGCAGCACGTTTTGTATTATCACGTAATAGAAGAGAGAGACTGGCAGATATGATACGCGAGTTGGGATGGAAGTCATTAAAGCAAACACGTTTTTCGTCGCGGTGAGATCTATTCACGAAATTTCTTCCGAATGCGAAAATATTTTGTTGAGCCCAACCTACATAGGTAGGAATGACCATCAAAATCAAATAAGAGAAATGAGAGCTTGAACAGGAAGGTTTAGGTGTTCGTTTTTCCCGCGCGCTGTTGGGGAGTGGAATGGTAGAGAGATAGTATGATTGTGGTTCGATGAACCCTCTGCCAAGCACTGAAATTGGAATTGCAGAGTAGTCATGTAGATGTAGATGTAGGAAGATATTAGATATTGGTGGCAGTTCTTCCTTCTCACAAGTGTAAGCTATGTGGGTAGTCAGCAGAACCACCTAATCGGAGACTTTGCCTCCCAGTATCGACTTTTCTATGGCTCTGCCCACAATCAAGGAATCTGCGTTCTCAATGGCCTTCTTGATCTGTTACCTTCCATCATATTATTTTTCTGTTAACTTTGAGCTAAGACGTTCCTTATAGAGTTGATTTCGTGAGGAACGGATTCTTGTGAAACTTTTCTAGTCAGATAAAACAGAAGCGATGACAGCGCGGGATCTTCGAGAACTTTCCGCAAGTTTAATACTTGCCTCAGCTCCCTCCTCAGGGAACAACACACAAAATGTGTTTTTGGCCTAGTTGACGTACTTTTTAAGGATCAAGGGAAACACTTCATCAGTATTCCACACAACTCTGTGTAAGAGGAACCCACCGCCGAGGATGAAAGGTGTATGATTGAAGCTGCTGTGATGACTTCACATGTAAAGACATTGGATAGAAAGTTGTGTCCGGACTGAGAAGTTTGGATCACTATTTAGCTTGACTCTACACTTGACGGCTCGTAGGTGCACTACTCGGTTCTTGCTCGAGAATTTAAGTTCCTTAAAAATCTTCGCTTAACTGTTTTCCACTATGTTGCATCCTAACCTTGTAGATGAAAGCAAACGGTTAAAATTTTCAAAGAGCTAGGGCGAAGCTACCTTGCTTACATTACAGTGATGTCGACAAGAGGCGGGCGACGTGAATGACATTTCACCACCGAGAGAGAGTTACGGGAAAACACAACATCGGATCTTCCACCGAGCAAGGCAGCGGACCTGTGCAGAAATTCAATAGACAGGGCAACTAGACAGGACCACCTCACCTTCGTTGCGCGATGAAAGAAACTTTACTGACCATGCAACAACACTTGCCAAGAGCTTTTACGAAGCAATCGTTTATTATAACAAACTCTAAAAGGTAATCACGGCAGACTGAGAACCGCTGACACATTCGTAATAGCGAGACCTATGCGGTCATGACAAGTGACGTCGAGTAAACAGTAGCCTCTACTTCGCTCCATAAACACGTCAGCAATCTATCCCGTAAGGCAGTCGGTCAGACGGTTGTTCGGACTCGATTTCCTGGTTTTTCCCTGAAATGACGTCTGGCACAAGTCTGTTGTAGATTTCCTGCACGTTGCTGAGCGACAACAACGGCTACTGGGGGAGATGGATACATCGCCATTATCACCTGACGCAGAGTTCAACAACATGGTCTGCCGCTGTAGCAGATGGGTGGACCAGGGCATCTCCTCTGTCACCCTGGGTCGGGACACTAGCGTTCCCCACACTTCGGCGGACTTCCAGGGCCTACCCGAACGGCAGGCCAAGACCGTCGTACTACACGGCCACACGACAGCCATCATCGCGGTTCGACAGATGAAGAAGACCGCCGGCGAGCGGAAGGGGACAGAGCACCTCGCAAAAGGCTGTGTTGGTCCAACACACGCGCCGCATTCACTAACTGCCGTGGCATAGTAGTTCGGCAACAGCCATAGCAGCAGCCGAGGAGAACCGCTCGGGCTGCGTCAGCTGCATTCAGCGGGCCGTAGGTTAGTGCTGAGTGGCTACTGGACGTTGACGTCGAATATCCGTGGTCACATTAATGTGGCTTGACAGTGTGCAACCTACCTAACGGTTCTGTCTTCAGTCATGTATAGGACGCACTATCGTGAAGCCCGGAGAAACCTTTTGGAGCGTCCTGTAATATGAGGTTGCTAATGGCGTGACAGAACTACTACGAGGCTAACTTCAGGCAGAGCTGTACGGAGGACAAACACGCAGCTGGAGGCGCAGAGTGGAGGGAGGCAGGGCGCACGTGGACTGGAGTGTGTGTGGAGTGTCGCCCTTAATGAGGCCAGCCCCCAGCCGCCGCCGGCCAGGGGAGGCGCTCGCTGCCCCATAAATCGGCTCCGGTGCTCCGCCGCGCCGGCTCTGGCGGGGTGACCGCCAGCCCTGCCAGCAACAAGTGCTGCCCTCCGCTGCCCCAGCCACATGCCGCGGCCGCCAGTAAGCCGCTCTGCGCTTTTCACACAGTCAGGCTGTCCGGTTCCGCTTCCAGGTAGCTTCTTGTACACTTACCGCCCCCAGTGCGTTGTCCAGCGTTCGTTTCCTTTTCTCTCTCCAGTTCCTCGTGTGGTTTCGACTACACACCAGTGCTGCTCTAGTCATTTTCATTCAGTTATTTACCTATTGCTTGTTTAGCCTGACTATATAGGGTCTTAAGCACCTCTGTCACGTCTGGCCGGGGATAATACACAGAAAATATTACATAGCAACCACAATAATAACTATTTGCATTATTAAAAATAATAATCGTCTATAGTGATACAAATGACAATAATAATAATAGTAATAGTAGCAATAAGAATTATGACAAAATAGGTTGGAAATGAAGAATTTTGTAGGTGAGCTGTCACATAAAAAAATCAATAGTAGTTTGCATTATTAATAAAAAGTAATAACATGCAGTAGTACACTCTAGAACAAAAAGAGGGATTCACCAAACGGGACGAAGATCGGTAAGCGTGATGTAGATGTGCAGACAAACAAATTATTACGATTAAAAAAAAATGGATGATTTATTTCAGAGCAAGCGTTTCACAAACTGAGCAAGCCAGTAACGAATTGCTCCACCTCTCGCCCTCATGCGAGCAGTTTTGGATTGGCCATTGATTGATAGAGGTGTTGGATACCCTACTGCGCGATATCGTGCCAAATTCAGCCCAACTGGACCGTTACATCGTCAAAATTCACAGCTGGTTTGAGGGGTCCTGCCTATAATGCTCCGAACTTTGTCAAAATCGTCCAAAATCAGATGGCTCAAAGCACTATGGGACTTAACATCTTAGGTCATCACTCCTCTCGTCCTAGAACTATTTAAACCTAACCAAACTAAGGACATCATACACATCCATGCCCGAGACAGGATTCGAACCTGCGTCCGAAGCAGCAGCGCGGTTCCGCACTGAAGCGCCTTGAACCGCTCGGCCACAGCGGCCGGAGAACTCTCTCAGTTGCGCAGAAATCCGGCTACAAAATGAAAAGGCACTCCAGACCATCACCCTTGGCTCTCGGACAGTTGTACAGGACACAGTCAGGTTTTTGTAACACCGCTATCAGTGGCGTCTCCAGACACGTCCTCGCTGGTCACTGGTCCTCGGTATGGAGCAGAACTCATCTCTGTTACACTCCATTCATGAGATTCCAGGCCAGAGACGTTCCTGGAATCGCCTTTGTGGGGGATATCAACCTAATTGTCGCCCGCCATACACCCCGACAACCAGGATTGATGGCTGGGGAGCAATTTATGTTCATAGCAGAACACCACTGCTTGTAACTCGCAGCACTTTTACGGCACAGCGGTACGTCGACGATATTCTACGCCCTGATTTGTTGCCCTTCATGTCAAGTCATCCTGGGCTCACATTTCAGCAAGATAATGCCCGTCAGCACACGATGTTGGAACTGCTGGTCTTCGTGTTGCCAAACTCTACCTTGTCCACCAGGGCCGCCGGATTTCTGTGACGATGTAACCCGCCAATTGGACAGAATCTGGTACGACACCTCTCGGGAGGATATCCGGCAATTCTGACAATCACTGCCAAGATGAATAACTGCTTGCAAAAGGCTCAGAAGTGGACCAATGCGTTATTGATTTACTGCAATTGTGAAGCTCTTTCTCATGAATGTATCATACATTTTATTTAATTTCAATCTTTCATTTATAAATTTCTAAGTTACTTTCAAAATTCGCAATTGCTGAGTGATAAGAACCTTCAACCATTCGATTCATGTGTATATTTATATTGTATACTGTAGACTCAGCAGTACCTGGCTTGTAATGCAGCAACTACATATCCCAGCCCGTAGATAGCGAGACCCGCCAAAACTTTTGCTATTTCAGCTCTGAGTCTGACCGTACGTAGGTGAGGGCCACCATTAACGTTTTTGAAAGCCCACAAGTTGGATCATGTTGGCGTCTAAGCAGGAATAACCTCATGTAAAATTTCCAGTGAAAAGCTCAGTTCCAAGGTAACAGTTTGGAGAGTATTGGTGGGACACGTGTTACACCCCTGTCATACAGAACCTATGCAGGCACTGAGTCAATGCATTTTGGGCCCACACTTTCACTTCTGTGAATGGATTAACCACTGCTGTGCTGTAGTGTAGACAGTAAAGAGGGTCTTAATGTGTAATAGACAGACATCTATCCGCACCATCACGCAGGAATTAGAAACTGCATAAGGATCCACTGCAAGTACTATGACGTCAGGTAGGATTTGAGACAACTTGGATTTCATGGTGGAGCGGTTGCTCATAAGCCACACATCACGCCGGTAAATATTAAACAACGCCTCGCTTTGTGTAAGGAGCGTAAACACTGGGCGATTGGACAGTGGAAATACGTTGTGTAGAGTGGCGAACCACGATACACAACTGTTCATGGATGAGATCTCATTAACATGTGATGGTGTCTTCAACACTCACAACAGCCATGTCTGCAGTGAAAATAATCGCCATGCTAACCTCATCGGTGGCCACCAACAACGATTCTCTGTCAACGTATGAGAGGGCATTGTCCAAGCTCCATTGTCCACTATCAGAAATTGTAATCATTTGTTTCTCTGTACATATGCATCACATTAACTGATTTCCGTCTCATTCGATAATTCGTTTGTATTCCGTCATTTTTTTCTATCTTGCAGTGTATAAAAATAGTAACACTAATAATTAAACTATAATGGTGGAGTCATGACAGTGACTAGATTAGCACTTTGGAAGCTATGTTTCGTATTAGAGGAAATTAAAGGAATAGTGAAAGAAGAGGAGATAGGAATGAGGTGACCATGGCTGCTAGCAAAGGAGAGAATTTCGATACAGAGCTGTGTAGACAAGGAGAGGGGAGTGAAGATTGACGAGAGTGAGCTGCCGAATAAACCGCGATTGTGACAGAGGATGGGACGTTAGTTTTCAGCTGAAGTTTGGAAGGTTTTTTAATTGTTCTATATATTGAAGAACACTGTTCCAAACTCAAGTACTGATACAGAAAATTATTTGCAGAACCTGGGAGTATTCTGTAACGGTACAGAGAGAATTTTACTTTGATGAGCTCGTGTATTTCTGCTCTGTTGGTCAGGAAGTAGTGTAAGGGCTCAAGATAGATAGCAGTGCAATGATTGAGACAACGATACAGCAAATACAGGGTATGATAATCTCTACGCTTATCGCCTAGAAACTATAATAATGGTCATAGGCAGGTGTGATAAGGTACAAATAGCGTACATCACAATCGTATCGCACACAGCCACTCATCACTAGTTTCAGCCGATGTTAGCTCCCATGCGAAAGTCCTTGGAGAATAAAATCATCGTAATCAAGGATGGGGAGTGTTAGTGACTCATCGAATTTCTTTTTTTGGTATCAGTCGATCTTCGTTTCACTATCAGAGTACATAACGTAGGCGTAGATCTAGGGAGAAAATCTACCTCAAGTACTAATTTCCGTAATCTTCAGTTTTAACATCCACATAGGTAAAAATTTTAATAATAGCAGAAGAGCATATAAAATATTTTAGTGATAGTAATATTAATAATAATAATAATTTGGGTACTTAATGAGGGAACAGGACAAGCAAAATCCAAGCAAAATACAAATTACAACCAAAAATGATAATAAAAAATTAAATTGCCTACGATTCACAACTACTTAGGACTACTACCTCTTAACGTAGGAGCGAGTGTTATACTTAGAGTATAGTATATCTGTGAACACATGGTCCTTTTTGGTATCTACCTCAGTGTAGAGACTGATTTTAGAAACACGTAAAGGAATGCGCAATACAGAGCGACATAAGTAGTTAACACCATTTCCTACAGTTTTGGTTGCTGTCAGAGGTAAAGTTACGCATTCTTTATAACTGAGAGCCGTGTAATGTGTTAAGCTACGTGGAATATATTGTTAATACTTCAGGTAAGGAATTTCATAGTGAGTAAAAGGTATATAATCTTAAAACTATTTATGAAATTCGTGTAACTTGAAAGCAGAAGGTCTTTTACCAGAGAACATGCGATACTTGCAAAGGGACTGAGTTCTTTAGTGTCTTAACAAATTTATCTCTCTTAAAAATTATATTTTGTTTCAGTTTTCAATAGCTTCTGTTCCAAAATTCATGTAAATTGCAACAGTTTTTTTAATAATATTTTTCCGTAATTAGATTTCAGTTGCTAATTACTGGTGTGCAGCTGACACGGCCTGGTAGTTGCGCGCGTTAATGCGCCGCTTCCGAGACAAGGAGAAACACGAGCCCCGCATTAACGCTGAGGTTCGGTTTGTCAGTCAACCTGTGTGTCGTCTGGCTACTCCTTACGCTACTCATCCCAAATCCGTTAGTAGCCTCGCCGGCCCAGCACCGATGCAGGATGAAGGCACAAAGGAAAAAAAATAGATAACTGGTAAGCAGAAGAGTAATAACGTAAGAGGTAGGCGATTAAGTTTTCTCTATTACAGTGCTTTTAAAATTCATTGGAATATTTATTCCTGGGTACATCAACATGTTGTGCCACGGTACACGTTTTCAGATTAGGAGTAACCTCAATTTTCCGGAGTAATTTTTACAATTTCAGAAAAAGACTGCAGCACATAAATCGGGAATAACAACATTTAAAAATGGACTAAGTAAATATATTAAGCTTCTGTTACATGGTTGGTTAAAGGCAAAAAAGTCTGAAAAGATTATCAAGGCAGAAATCTTTCCACTAGAAGAAGCCAGAGATCAGCTAATAAGCATAGAAAATATAGCACAACAAACAGGACTTCGCATATCATTCGAAAAGATTAAGATAATAGTAACGGCCCCACTAGTAAAACGCCACATAACAAACAAAAGAAAAGTGAGGCAACTCAAACACGTAGGAGAAAACTGAGGATCTCTGAAACCATTCGTGCACAACTGAAATATTTTACACTGGGTTCACAACAGACTATATTGAGATAGACAACGAATAGTCAGAAACACATGTGTATTGTGTTATGGGCACACACAGCGCACACCACACAACCTCAACGTAGTCCATAGTAACTGTTCAAAGTGACTCCCGCCAGTCTCAGTGTATGCATGACAACGGCACATGAAGTTCAGCAAAACTCACTCAAAAAGCTTTGGCACCTGTTGTACCAGGAGACAGGCAGCTTCGATCCTAGCAGGCAAGTCTTCGTCCGCTTCTACGGGGGTTTCATACATCAACGTACTGACGTTAACCCGGAGGAAAAACACCAGAGGTGTGAGGACCCGCTGGCCGTGGGATAACAATTCAGTACATCGATGAGGGTGTGTGTTCAAATGGTTCAAATGGCTCTGAGCACTATGGGACTTAACATCTGAGGTCACCAGTCCCCTAGAACTTAGAACTACTTATACCTAACTTACCTAAGGACATCAAACACATCCATGCCCAAGGCAGGATTCGAACCTGAGACCGTAGCGGTCGGGGGATTCCGGACTGTAGCGCCTAGAACCGCTCGGCCACCAAAGGTCGGCTCTCTGTGATTCCTAAAGCACAATACATATTTAACCAATTTCTTCATGAACAGCATTTATCGGATATAAACAAAGAAACAGACGAATAAATATATTTATGAGCACGCTGCTACACATTTTTCGTGTGACTGTGAAGTACTTACAGCCTGACGCGACCAATAGTAATTGACCAGTTGACCTCCAATAACTCATGTACTATTCAAGTTACATGCCTGTAATTCACACCAATTTAGGTTTACGTAAATAACTTTCTAAAGACACGTCGGACGACAAAATCGCATGAACCGTTTAGATTCTGGAAATTCGTTTCTGGATGTTACTTGTATGAATTACTGTCAGATACTAAACTTTAAACTAATAAAGATATTGAAGAAAATCTGATTACACCATCAGAATCGTTGTGCAAATAATGGCAACGTCCATGTTTCTTTTTAAGTTTTCATTATTCCTCTGGTTATTATTAATTTCTACACGAACTGTGAAATTTCAGTCATTATGGTTTCATAAAGTGCGCCACATTTGGCACTCAAAGTATACAAATCTACTACATCGACTCAAAGCAGAGTCCTCGATACAGCGTAACATGGAATTCCCAGCTACGTGGTCGGCCTGGACCACGCGCTGGGGCTACCCTTCCTGCTCCGGCTAATGTTCGGCACCACGCGGTTGCTGACGAGCCCTGGTTTGTCAAGCGACCCGTGTGGCAACACCATCTCCGAACTTCGAATATTTTCAGGGAGCCAGAACTCGCCGTTACCTCAAAAGAACACCATCTCCATGTCTTTGGCGGGAACCTTCGCTAGCTCTCTGTGCCGTGAACGACCGTCTCTCGCTCAGTTCGTATAAATGGACATAAACTTCTTCAAATTAGACGATACCTGTTGGGAAAACATTCTCTGTACAGTCATGTTGCTTTACGGTCACTACATCCTGCATTTCTGCTAATTCTCGTGACGAGTCATGTTCCATCGTGGGCTACTCGTCATGCTCTGTACATAGTATCACACCTTACCATGCGTATAATTTAAGCTGTACGTTGTTGTTATGAGGTGTACGCTGTTTATGTTCATAACACAATAAAATGCATTCCGAACATCGATTACTAATCTTAACATAATAGCTTGTGGGCCCAGTATCATTTCTTTTAATTTCACTTACTGCTGTTTCTTTCAGTGATGATTTTAGATGGGAGTTGTTACTGGTAGCTATAGGCAATTTTTTCAACTGTTAGTGATCAACGTCTCCAAATCCAGGGATTGGATCTTGTAATCTTTCCTACTTGAGAAGTACAGACGGAAAACAATTTCCATATGGCTAAAAAACTTTATGGTAATAATGTTCACACTGTGCGTTACAGTACGTGGAGTGTTGGTAATATTTTTGTCATGACTTGCCGTTAGATATCAGTACTAGTATGAAGTACGGTTGAAACACAAGCTTCAGTGTGGATTACAGTTGCGCTCAGTCAATGTGGATCTGAACAAGACGAACTGGGCTTTACTCGTAAAGCTGATTTGTCATAAGAAGAGCAATCGTGCTGCTGCCTTTCTCGAGAATCGACGCAGTAAAGGTAAACGGAGAGGTCGTCTTTTCGCATCGGGTTTGAGGAACATGATTGGGAAGTTCAAATTCACTGGTTGCTTGGGAATTACTCCTGAGTGAGGCCGAAGGCCGATTGCACCTCAAATCGTCTAGGTAGTTACTGTTGTTGGAATATAGGAATGGGAAGGAAAGAGAAAGGGTGATGGGAAACCAGTGACTTCCAGCCGAACAGGGTACAGTGGAATTGCAATGTGCCGGAACACAGATTTATCACTTCTCACGATCACTTGCCACAACTGCTGCAGCCATTTAGACACGTTCGCTGACATATCTAAATCTCTAACTTATCGCATGCTGAAATCCTCATAGGATTTTTAGTGCATCTGCACTGAAATAAATGTCATGGAGTCTTCAGTCTATCTCTCATATATATAAGTTACAATTGCCATGGCTGAGAGTCCTAAATGCAAACGCGACCTTGAAACAGTGCACAAACTATGTTATGACAGTGAAACATTCCACGGTCCTCCGTTGTTTCGGGCAGAAGAAGAGCAGTCTCCGATGAGGTCCAGGCTGTCGTGGATGCAACGTTTGTAATTTGGAAAGTAAACATGGCAAGCAGTTAACCCTCAGTTACCCTCTCATGTGGAAATAGAGTGTGTTCCTTCAATCATTTATTCGGTATTTCTCCCCATCATGTCCTTCCAAATGTTTCCACTAAGTTTCGACCACTTGTTTGTGATGGGAGCCTTCTCAAGTAGTGAAATTTTAATTACAAGCACACTGTAGGTAAATATCGTATGAGATCACTATTTCGAACTTAAAGGAAAATTAGCGACTTGCCGCATCCAAGAAAGAGGGTCTGCATCTAATAATATCTCCCATCTACAGTCTGCCCGCCCCCGGTAGCTGAGTGGTCAGTGCAACGGAATGTCAATCCCAAGGGCCCGGGTTCGATTCCTGGCTGGGTCGGAGATTTTCTCCGCTCAGGCACTGGATGTTGTGTTGTCCTGAACATCGTCATTTCATCCACATCGACGCGAAAGTCCTGATGTGTCATCAAATCGAAAGACTTGCACCCGGCGAACGGTCTACTCTACGGGAGGCCCTAGTCACACGCCATTTTTATTTATCTACAGTGTCTCATTTGAACGTAGTGAAAATTCCGTAAGGCAGACAATATGCACCGTCGGCTAGCGCTCTGTGGAATATATACACCAGGACTTTCTTCTCTGTCCTAGCCTAGGATCATGTCTTTACAGAGCAGTCATGTTGCTTATTGAATTTGACAATGTTAGTCGTGGACTTTTGTCGGACACCCTTCTTATCGCCTACAACACCCCTCCCCCGCCACCACGGGTAGGAACTTGCATACCCCAAATGTTGTCAAGTGTTACATTATAGCGTGAGAAGTTTTCTAAATGTTTAAGAATCGTGTAGCTGAGGCGCGACGTGAGTGCGAACCACTCCACTAATCGCCTAGTTGGGTGTGGGGAAACGTCTAAAACCCAAATTCGAGCAAGCCGCCGTGAAGGTTCTCAGCGTCAACACGGCGGTCGGTTGTGATCCAGGGCTCGCGCGCTTCCCCGAATCCTAGAAGCAGCGTACTAATGCGGCTATGCGGCCGGGGACATAGACGGCACATCAAGTATGACATTTCGAATATCACAGCCTTAAAGAAGAATCTAAGATTAACTTTTAGAATGCGAAGATTCTTTCCCAGAGATCGAATTACTGAAACCCTACAAAAGGAAAGGTAGATACTACGAAATGCATCAACAACTTCAACGGAGACGGATGGTATAATCAATGTGATTAATGGAGACGGCCCCATTGCAGGCTGTTGACGAAGGTAGGAGCATATGGAACAAGTTCACAGATATGTGAGTGACTCAAGGACGTCCTAAGTAATAGAACCCAATAAGTTTTCCCGACTGCGAATGTTAATCAGAGACAAGGGTTTTCATCAGCAGTACCCCGGGTATTTGTGATAGCACCGCTGTTGTTCTCCGCTGTTGATTTGGTGGATAGGGTGCGAACCATCTGTGGTTCTTCGCTGATGATGCTGTGGTGTACGGTAAGACGTCGAAGTCGAGTGACTGTAAGAGGATAAAAGGCAACTTAAACAAAATTTCTAGTTGCTGTGATGAATGGTAGTTAGCTCTAAATGTGAAAAAATGTAAGTTAAGATGGATGAGTGGGAAGAACAAACCTGTTGCGTTCGGTTACAGCATTATTTGTTTCCTGCTTGAGACATTCAAGTCGTTTAAACATCTAGACGTAACGTTAAAAAGCGATATGCGGTGGAAGGAGCGTGAGAGAACTGTGGTAAAAAAAGACCAATGGTAGACTTTGGTTTATTGGGAGAATTTTAGGAAAGAGTGATTCACCTGTGAAGAAGAGCGTATATACGTTATGAGATCAAAGGTATTCTGACACTCCAAACCCCTACGTCTTTCATATTAGGTGCAATGCGCTGCCACCTACTGCCAGGCACTCCACATAAGCGACCTCACTAGTCATTAGACATCGTGAGAGAGCAGCATGGGGCGCTCCGCAGAACTTACGGACTTCGAATGTGGCCAGGTGATTGAGTGTCACCTGTATCATACGTCGTACCCTTGGTTTCCACACTCCTAAACATGCCTATGTCCACTGTTTCGGATGTGATAGTGAAGTGGAAAGGTGAAGGGACACGTTCAGCACAAAAGCGAACACACCGACCTCGTCTGTAGACTGACAGAGACCGCTGACTGTTGAAGAGGGTCGTAATGTGTAGTAGGCAGATATATACCCAGACCAACTGACAGAAATTCCTAAGTGCATCAGGATCCACTGGAAGTACTATGACAGTTATGCGCGAGGTGAGAAAACTTGGGTTTCATGGTCAAGCGGCTGCTCATAAGCCAAACGACGCCTCAGTTGGTGTAAGAGGCGTAAACATTAGACGATTGAGCAGTGGAAAAACGTTGCTTGGAGTGACGAATCACGTTACACAATGTGGCCATCCGATGCCAGGGTGTGGGTATGGCGAATGCCCGGAAAACGTCATCTGCCACCACGTGTAGTGCCAACAGTAAAATTTGGAGGCGGAATTGTTACGATGTGTTGGTGTTTTTCATGGAGAGGTCTTGCACCCCTTGTTGTTTTGGGAAGCACTATCACAGGACAGGCCTACATTGGTGTTTTAAGCACCTTCTTGCTTCCCAGCAATTTGAGGAATGCGATTGCATCTTTCAACACGATCGAGCACCTGTTCATAACGCACGGGCTGTGGCGGAGTGGCTTCACGAAAATAACATCGCTCTAATGAACTTGCCTGAAGGCAGTAGTAATATGTCAGATCAGCTAAGGAAATTCTTTAAAAGCTAACCATTTACGAATTTCGACTAAAGGCTATATTAAGGAAAATTCAATAAACTTTTTTTAAAACAGTATCTGATAGAACACCCTTGGGATGTTTTGAAGGCCGATTTCGTACCAGGCCTCACCAACCGACAGTCGATACCTCCCCTTAGTGCGGCACTCCGTGAAGAATGGGCTGCCATTCCCCAAGAAACTTTCCAACATCTGATTGCACTTATGCCTGCGAGAGTGGAAGCTGCCATCAAGTCAAAGGGTGAGCCAACACCATACCGAATTCCAGCATTACCGATGGAGGGTGCCACGAATTTGTAAGTCATTTTCAGCCAGGTGTCCCGATACTTTTGATCACATAGTGTAGAGCGCTGGTGCGATCTGGTCTTCACTACTGCTCGAGTGTTTGGGATCTGTACCAGGTTGGATTGAAGGAAGACATAGAAGCAATTAAGAGACCAGCTGTTAGATTTGTTACCATTAGTTTCGAATAACACATGTTAAGGAGAAGCCTCGGGAACTCAAATGGTAATCTCTGGAGGGAGGGCGACGGCCAATTTTTCCTTTTTTTTTTTTCGAGAAGCACTACTGAGCAAATTTATGGAACCGGCATTTGAAACTAACTGCCGAACGATTCTACTGCCTCCAACACTCACTGAGTCTAAGGATCGCTAAGATAAGATTGTAAAAGTAGGGTCCATACAGATGCATAGAGACAGTTGTTTTTACTCGCTCTATTTGCGAGTGGAACAGGACATGAAATGACTATAGCGGCGCTGCCTCAGCCACTGCGGTCTGCGGAGTACCTACGTAGATGTAGATATAGAAACTTTACAACCTGAAATACTAGTTCACATTATTACATTAACGAATAAAAGATTTACTTACCTTCACACACATCTTTTTGACAGGAGAACTCGATAATTTGCAACTGTCATTGAGTAGCAAAGCATCACTTGATACACTAATTAACAAGCTTTTCTCCGGCAGTTCAACATAAACAACAGTACAAATTCGTCTCGAATTTTAACTACTCTTTGGTCACAGACGATAATGCTGACTGGTGTAGCTGAGCTCTCGAACAGGGGCCTAGGTCTTGCATGCTCAACATAATATTGACCTCAATACTAGTGCGGTGCTATGCAGAGAAGAAGGCGTGGTTTGTTGGAGCGCTTTCTCCCATACATCGTTGTGGACCACAGAGAACTCTCATTAATGTCTGCCGACTTTGCCGTGGGACCGTGATCTCTAGACGATACCACAACTGTGAGGCAGTGTGGTACCACAAATATGTTTACCGGTGAGTATACTGTGTTCAAAGATTTGAAGGGCAGTATGCCGATGCAGCATTATGCCTCCCCTCATAACATAAAACCTCGGCCAGTAAAAGAATAATGTTTGACAGTGTTCCTGGGTGGTTTACGTGATGTCATCTCTCGTCATAAGAAAGTACGTCCAAAACTGTCAAACGTGATCGGTCTGGTGACTGTCAAAGTTTAAATGACGAACGAGCCAGATTTGTTCGCGGGAAGTTGCATTCATTGTGTACTACATCATTTCCAACTCTGCCTTAAAAATCACATACAAGTGGCTCTCTGTTTCACCCTATCTCAATGATGGCAGTTGACGCGTGTTCCCTGGACAGACCAATGTACTACAAGACAGTAAGTGTGAGAATAAGCTGATGTACCTGCAGACACTGTTGAAGAACCTAAGGCTCTCTAGAGAACTAAATGACGAAATGAAGACACTGTAAACGAGTAGCTCTGTGCCAACAATGCTTCACTGTGCGTTGTGTGCTGTGCGCTGAGTAAACGTAACTTTTTCCTTGTTTTGTCCTTGTTTTGCATACTCTGAATGCATGTATTGGTTCTTAGGAGAAATGCCACGCCATTAGAAGTGCTGGACCCGGTGGACCAGGTCGTTTGCGCTCCTACCCAAGTAGGAAATGTAACTTTTCCATTAGCGCCGACACACAGTTACGTAGCAGAGGCTGCCAGAGCGGACAGCCAGCAGTCAGAGTGTCCGCTTCAGTTATTAATCTGGGCACCCAGGTGCGATGTGCAAACTGGACTTGCAGGAACAGAGTTGTGGGCGGACGGGCGGACTTGAGGAGAGCCAACGGAATAGGTGGCAGGACCGCCGTCCAACTTCCCTGCGTGGGCCGCTACACTCAAGCAAGCATCTGACAGCACGCCGCCTGTTTGTCGTGGTTGCTCAGAGTCGTAACTACTTGCACCAGAGTGACGGAGTCGCCCATCATGTCACGTGCAAGTTTCTCTTGTCCCAGATTATGTTTCTGAACGTCTGAAGCGAGGATCCCACAAATATTTCTTTATTTACAAACAACCAATTACGACAGATTTTGGTGTCATTTTCAGATCTTCATTTATGTCATAAAATATGTTCATTTGAAGTTGCACCTCACCCCAAGTTGTCACGTAGATGAAACGTACATGACAACGAGGCGTGAGGCCAACTCAAAACGAACACATTGTAAAAAATAAATGTTTGAAGACCTAAACATGACAGCAAACTCTGTCGAGCTCGGTTGCAACTTACCAGATCCGTACAAGGCATTGGCGACTATGTGAAAGGAGAATGACAGTGACATGAACTGGTCACGACGATTCTAGCTGCTCTAAACTGGAAGCAGGAGAGTTACGCAAACGAGTTAGGAAATAGGGTCAGTCAAATTGAGTAAGAACAGGCGTGGTGACGTCGTGTACGAAAGGAATCAGGCCAGAAATTGCATGAGTAGATAGAGAATCTAGAAGTGAGTGCAAGGAAAGATAAGGAGGAGCTGTTGCAAAAAGATGAGACCGCAGTGTCAGAGAATGATTTGCTGCAGATTCGGGAACAGTTAACCAGACGCGAGGCACAATTCTATACAATAAAACGCAATGAGAAGATTGGCTCTTACGAAGCACGTAGGCGAACTCTACAAGATCAGACGGAGTTTAATAAAACAGCACGACTTTACGAATGTGGTAGGGAATTCCGTGATCAATAACGTTAGTAGGTTGGTTCGTACTCAACCGGTAGGCAAGGTGGAGTCGTAAGAAATGTATTCACAACAGTCTTTCAATGGTGGACAATATTAAGATGATCGTCATCGTGAGCAGGCAAATCATGAATGCAAGAAAAGATTAAATGTGTCGGAGGGCACTGTGTGCAGCGTAAGCCTAGTGATACTTTTTCACAGCTACCACGTGGGGACAACTACTGCATCACGCACGTGATAATGGAGACCTGGGTAGAAAAGACAGGTTTTTAAACAGCAAGTGAAGTTGGCAACACAACAGATAATAAAGCGAAGAAAATTTGACAATAAGCATTTCTTGTCATTGAGAAAGTTGCATGTGTTTCAGAATGATTCCAGTTGGATTTGCGCTAGTACGGCTGGATGAATCTGAATACTCTTTACCTCCTACCAGCACACTTGAGAGTAAATTTAAATTCCTGTTTGATTATCTTGAAGGAGAACCAGCCGTGCAGACGCATTTAGCGGCCCGTACCACTCGTGTAGTGATTTTCACTTTGGTTTCTCCGCATCACAAGCCATGCAGAACAACGTAAAACAATACAACAACCCTCAGAATCTTCAAAAATTCTGAATTTCTATCGTGGCACTATATTTCGAGACTATGTTTCCATATATCCCATTGGAACTCATTAGGCCTGCCTCACAAAATTACCTGTTCGTGTTGGGCACATCATCTTTGCAGGAAGATGTACAGTTGAGCTCAATGTGTTTCAGGGTCTTTTTCTAGAATTTGAATGTTATGAGGCACAGAGGCCAGCTCAAAATAGACCAAGTGGAGCTGCAAGAACAGAAGACTTTCGGCAACTTTGTTGGGTGAGTCACTAACTATTGCCACCAAGGATAACTCCGAAAGTATGATAGGAGCAAAAATTTTGGTTTTTTGTTGCTAGGTGGGGTCGCTTCAGATATATGAATGTCAACTTTGTTTTTGAAATGTGATGCTATAGTTTGATAATTATTTTCTGAAAGGGGCTATCGAGACGAATCCAATGATGTGTAATAGTAAGGTCTTTGACGGTCAACGATGGTAACAAAGTAGGCAAGAACGTCCTTTTACAGAAGGTGTTCGAAGTGATGACCATTGGTATCAATGCAGTGCTGCAATCTTCTTATCATGGATTGAGTGGTGTTTCTTATCACATCGGCACTTATCGAATCACATGCTCTGACAATTCTCTCTCGCGTATATTCCGATGTAGTTGGAACGTCTTTACAAACAGTGTCTTTTACGAATAAGAAAAAATCCAGAGGCGTCAAGTCTGGCTAACGAGCCGACCACGACACATATCCTCTACGTCCAGTCCAACGATTTGGAAATTGTCTCTGGAATCTATTTCTAGCCATCATCGAAAAATGTACCGGACACCCATCGTGTTGATACCATATTCTGTTCCTTGTTCCTAAAGGTATTTCTTCCAACAATAGATTTTATGTTTCTTGCAGGAATGTGGTGAACTTCCTACCATTAAGATTTCCTTCGATGAAATAGGAGCCTATAATTCTGTCCTCCAGAATCCCACACCAAACATTCACCGACTACGGGTTTTTGTGCTCAACTCCCTGCAGCCAACATGGATTTTCAGTTGCCTAGTAATGCATGTTATGTAAATTAACATTTCCGTGGTTCCTGAATGTAACCTAGTCCGTAAATAAAATTAAATTAATAAATGTGTTATCCCTATGAATCTGAAGTAGAGCCCACCAGCCTAATTCAGTGCGACGCATACAATCCGTACCAGTTAATTCTGGGGGAAAACTGATATGGTAAGGATGGTATTTATGGCAATGCAAAACACGAACAATACTACTCTGGCTCATGCCAGATAACCTCGCATCTGACTCGAACCAATACAAGGATCTCGAACCAAAGTGGCAAGAGCACCAGTTCCCGTTTCCTTGTTAGTAACTTTCCTTTGCCGGATATGTTTCCGATGCGTTAAAGATCCTGTTCTTCTCAATTTATCCTACAAATATTTAAACGCACGACTTGTACGGTGAGCACGTTGAGGATACCTTTCAGCGTGCAGACTCTGACAGTTGACCATCAACGTAAATAAATGTAACATATTGTGCATACATAGGAAAAGAAATCCACTACTGTGCAGCTTTCACTGAATTTCGTTGACATTCTCCGTATATGAGAAGCATATCGACTTGTTCTTCGAAGGAATACATCATTCACGTTCGCTTGATTCGACGATACTAGTGTTACCGTTCCTATTAGTGTTGTGTTGCGAAACCGTCGAATGGTGTTTACATGTCAACGGCACGTTAGATGGATAGGCCATATTCGGTAAATATTTACTATTAGCACGATATGCGAGAGCGAATTTTCTGAGCATACAGATAAGTGCCGAAGTGATAAGGAGTACCACTCAATCCAGGATAAAAAGATTGCAGCACTGCACTTATACCAATGGTCATCAGTTCGAACACCTTCTCTAAATGGACGTTCATGTCACATTTTTTACCTTCTTAACTTTCAGTGACCTTATTGTTACACATCACTGGATTCATCTCAATAGCCGCTATCAGAAAATAAGTACTAAACTATAACATCCCATAAAAAAAGTTAACCTTCATGTCTCTGAAGCGACCCCACCTAGCAACAAAAAAACCAACCTCATATTATGGCCCCCGTTGTTACATGCTACATTTGTCCCACAAACGTTTCAGTTGCTATGATACTTTCGGAGTTAGTCTGGGTGACAATAGTTAGTGACTCATCCTGTACAATTTCAGTCGTTCCTGGCATCGCAAAAATCGAGCGAGAAGAGGAAACGTATAAAGTATAGTGAGAAGAATCGTGACACGTGGAACTGAAGGAGGCTCGATGATCCAGATAGGTGTGTTACGGAGATAACGTGTGGTTTGTGGAAAACTGTAGAAGATTCATTTTACAGGTGCTGCTGCAGAAGAATACGCAATGAGTGGCCAAAAGCACTTTAGAGGCAGTACTTCCCAACAGAATAATAACCTCTCCATTTACGTAATTTTTCTCTCACGCTTTCGTGAGACACAGCCACAAGAGATGGCGGTAATGGTATTATCTTTAGGAATCACAAACGTAAATGGTGAAATGTGATAAAAGTTGAGAAACGCCTGCTACAATTTTTCCTGTACGATGGCCGTTCAACAAGTAATCCCGCACAGTTTTTTTAAAAAAATAGACGAGTTCTTGTTGGTGCTTCACCTTTGATGTTTGTTCTATGCGCCGGTGAAGTTTCGAACCGTTCTGACAGACGGCAGATGGCGGAGACGTAGTACGGCGTACGACTCACTTTACAAGCAGTGTGCTGTTTTTGAATTCTTGTGTGCAAAAAAAGAAAACGTGGCAAACATCCATAAACGTTTGTGTGCAGTGTATGGCTGGGTGATGGATAAAGGAATTACAGGTCAGGAAATGCAGAAACAGGGCTCCAAGATCAGCCACGCTCGGGACGTCCTGTCACAGCCACTGCTCCAGATCTCATTGCCCCATCCTACCTACAGTCCAGACCTGGTACCTTAGGACTAATTGAGCTGCTTAAAGATTCTCTACAGGAAACACACTTTGAAGATAACGAGAGTGTCAGTCATGGAATGAAAACATGGCTACGCCAATAGGACAAGAGCTTTTACCAGCGGGGAATACATGCTCTTCCTCAACTTTGGCGTACCGCCATAGAACGTGATTGAGATCGCGTAGAAAAATAGGACATGGACAATACTTGTTGATCTATATTGTCTCCAAAATACGACTATTAACAATAAACATGTTCTTAGAAAAAAAATGCAGGCATTACTTTTTGAACGACCCTCGTATTTATCGGTGATGACTTTACAGTCTTTGTCACATATTTGGTGCGGTCATTGTTTGTACATTTGAAGGACACAATACATTCACGTGTTATTTTCCTATACCCGGCGTTTGTAACGTACCCTTTCTGTATTATATTTTTTATGTATTTCCTAATCATCTCAGACGTTATTGAGCGGAAAGACCGTTTAAAGTCATCCTGTCAGTAAGGAAAACAAGTCCGATACTTTGGTTTATTATGGTCATGAGAGGAAGTTTTTCTGCTGCTTCCGATTTTTATTAGAAACTGGCCAAGGACACAGGACACACGCCCGTGGTCGTGTGGTAGCTTTCTCGGTTCCCGCGCCCGGATTCCCGGGTTCGATTCCCGGCGGTTCCAGGGATTTTCTCTGCCGCGTGATGACTGGGTGTTGTGTGATGTCCTTAGGTTAGTTAGGTTTAAGTAGTTCTAAGTTCTAGGGGACTGATGACCATACATGTTAAGTCCCATAGTGCTCAGAGCCATTTGAACAGGACACATGAGATGCTAATCCGTCTGATTACAGTATGCATTTTTACACTCTTATATATCATAACGGTGTAGCGCCATACCATTTTAACATATAAATGCGGCATTTCCTGGCAAAGGGTGATTCATTACCAGTAGAAAATTTAAAACATTTTCATTAGGCTGGCTGCTTTCCTTTCAAAGATGCAACGACATTACTTGGAGTGTTCCTCCATAAACAGGTATTCGTATCTGTCGTAGATTTGCTTCATCTCCTTAAATGTTCGTCAAGTATCCATGTGTTACATCGCAACTTATTTATTGTGCTTGTGTTGAGAACCTGCGCGAGGAGGGAGCAGTACTAGAGTGGCCAACAGAACGATTAAAAATCCAGGGTGTATAAATATTTAGTAAGTCGAAATTAGGCTTCTTAAATGCAGTTGTTGAGATCTGAAGAAGAAATTTCAGATAAAAATATGTGCACATGCAAATAAATTATTAATAGCGACAATTGAAGGATTTCTCTTTAACTGGTAAACACATCAAAGAATACGGCTGTAAGATTTGAAAAAGAAAGCGCTAGACTTCAGACGCAAATATCGAAGTTACGATTCACAATCGCTTCTAGGATTCTTATTTGTTACTTTACCCTCTCTTCACCTCAAACAATAATATTAAGGTATAAAATGCACCACTCGAGGATCGTGTTATGCTGTAGGGGCTCGCTGGGAAGTCAGTTCAGAACTCGAAGGAATACAGTTGTGTAACACTTCCAAAATGGCATAGTATGGAAAAGAACATCGCTCTTCACACCAACGTTATGTTTCTTTTTTTCTATCCTCCGGTATATGACTACTAGAACCACCTAACTCTACAATTAGACTGGGGAAATCTGTAAAATTATAATCTAATAATTATTTCATTGACATTAGACGAAATTAAATTCTTAATCAAAATTGACTTAAGACCTTTTACCAGCAGGGAATACATACTCTTCCACAACGTTGGCGTACAGCCATGGAACGTGCTGGAGACCACGTAGGACGACAGGACATGGAAAAGACATGTTGATGTAAATTGTCACAAAATCATGACTATTAACAACAAATACGCTCTGAGAAAAATCCGGGGCATTACGTTTTGAACGCCCCCCTTATTTATCGGTCTCACTCTAACCATTGGGCAGCATATGAAGTGGTACGAATAACTAATTTTATGAATCATCTACCAACAGTTAAGTATCGCTGTGAGATACGGATGAAATTTTAGAATCGCGTCATAAGCAGTAGACAAAAACTTGAGTGCTGAAATATGGACGCTTTGCACAAGCCTCTCAGATTCTTAAGTGAGGTAGTGCATTTCAACGTCATATTTGTAGGTCCATACTACATTTGAAATATAGTCATCTCACTCGAAGATTGTTCATCTAAAATGTAAGTCTCCCTGTTGATGTTTACGGGCTTCCTTCAATTATTCTCTGACGGTGTAAGAACAAGATAATTGGTAAGCGTTGTACGATATAGACGACATTACTAAAGTATTATTGTTTACTGTTGACACACTTCACTTTCTGAAATAAACAGGATAAGCCAAAAGGAACGTCATTTCATGTGTACCAGGCGCAGAACACGAAGGCGTCAAACAGAAATGGCTGATTATTTTGACAGCAGGACTCTGAATACATGACCAAATCACGTTCAATAAACCGTCGACAACGACTACTTTAGGCTGGTAGTCGTCTTTGACGCTTACAGGACAGTAAGAGACAAATGTAGCTTCTACGATGAAACCATCAGTGCTACCCACAAGGGTGCTAGGTCGTAGTTCTGAAGGTCTTCATGTCGTCTCAGGCATTCCACGTGGAGTTGCGACACATAACTTCAGAATAATTCTCGCAACTGTCGCGACCCACTGACAGATGACACTTCTGAAAATCCCTAGCGCAGTCCAAGCAAAACCAATATGCACGCTCTGCATCACGAACCAGGAGATCATTGAGACAGTTTCCAACCACTTACCAGACTTTGAGATGTGAATAAAACAACCATTCGGTTCCTCACGAGCTTACACTACAATGCACCGCTTCAGAAACGTCACTTTAAAACTGCAGAAGACTCTTACGTAATAAACTTGCATTATTTTCAATAGCTTCGATCGAAAATCATCATCATGGCTAAAAATACATCCCTCATAACATTGTATGAGAAATCATGGTTTTGCAATACTATTCAGCTTGTGTATAATTTGTTATGCGATGCCAAGGAACAGGACAATATAGTAAAATAATGGTGTTTGACGCAGTGGAGTTCTGTGTTCTGCCGGTAATTCTGGTGGCAACGAACCGTTCTCACATGTTATTATATATTAATAATATTTACTGCCTTAGCGGTGACTGAAGATCGAAATTAGTCGAAAATTGTAATAATGTAATAGCATTTGGTGGTTTCAAGAAGTCGTTTCTGAAAGATTTAGAACCTCTAGAGCACTGTCTGGGGAAAGTAATATAGTGCTTGTCGCTTTATTACAATCATTCGTACATTTTCTGTAAGTGTGGAGGGCACCAAGACGTGATGAAAATAGGCATAGCACGGTAAGAGCTGATAACGTCACATACGGAAACCGACATTCAACATGGGATTACACGCTTAAGAGATTATTAGTTCGGACATAGGTATTATAAGCTAGAAATTCTTAAATAACGAAGATATAAAGTATACTGAAACGTCCTGCTCTCTGTCGGATGAAGTGAGTTAGGATTTCATTAGCTGGGAGCAAATTTCATATGACATGTCTCAACGCTCCGTCAGATGAACCTTTAATTGTCTTCATCTCTTCTGCAGAATCATCTATTCGTCAAATTTTGTCGTTAGCCAGCACAGTTTTTCTGTAGGGCGAGCGTATTCCTGCGGTTGCGAGTGTATGATATACAGCGATCCATACTGATGGCGCGTGATAAATTAATGTGCTTTTTAATACAGGTCTTTGAAGTCCAGCTTTGTTTATAACTTCATTAAGCACTGTCCATTATTTTGTTTAATGTGACAGTAGATGGAAATAAGAACACTCGCATAGATATTTCATTCGATTGTCAGTTATTAATTAAACTCGCCACTCACACTGATTAGATGCTCTGCATTGGCGCAATTCGTTGTTGTATGGCCCATCATTCATATTGCGAAAGGTTGTTTGCGCCGCTGAATTTCCGATTGGAGATAAGGCTTCGAACTAATACAAATATGTACACAGTAAATGGCACAGGGGTAGGTAAATAAAAAGCCAGAGGTGTAGTATTACAAGCGAGGCAAAACTTTTATTAATTCACTATGTGTTCATCCAAACAGCCACATTCCAGAATTCTATTAGGTAGACAAATTATCGACGTTTTACCACAATTAACTGTATCTATAACACATATTACTTATTTAATTTCACTTGAGTGCATCAGTTCTGCAACTGACCAATGGTAGTACTTTTAGGAGATTGTGGATGAAATGACAATCAATTTATACAGTATTTACTCCAGCAGGTTTTTCCTTCCAGTTACAAGCGCCATTGAATTACAGAGCAACATTTATTTTCGCTTCTGGTTGGAAATAAGTGTACGGAAGCAATATGTAGGACCAATCACAGAATTTGGAGTTAGTATGTGTAGAATATCACACAAAGGAATATTTGCTTTCGTTTATTTTATGACCATATGTTTTTTTAACGATTTATCTATGCAATTTCAGTTTAAATGAAACTGTCTGAAGGAAAGATTGAAATGCAGAGCATTATCCAATAAGTGGAAACTCTCGTTGAATGATAATTAATTGATAATGGAAATCAACTATAATGAGTATGATAGTATGTGCTTCGGCCGATAATGAACTTAACGTAAAATTCTCCACTTACACTCAGTATAACCAATTAATTTGTTATACGTGGATATACAAAGATGTTTACTGGGACAGCACATGATTTGAATAAAAGCAAGAGAACGAGTACATAATTATGTTGTTATAAAAACGTATGTGGAATGTAAAACTTACGAAACTAAGTATAAGATGTCTCTAATTTCATTTGTAGAAGGAAAAGTCTTACCAACGATTTCTTAATTAGCTGATATTCAGCTAGAATTGACTTTGAATGGTCTTGTAAGAATAAATCACTGCACTTGAAACTATCCGTAATAGTCAAGAATAGCGAACGAGTTAAGCCAGGAAAAGCTTAAGGGTTTTAAGTATAGTCACCATCGCCGGAACTTCGGCGGCGTTACTTAAGGTGTTATTTAACGTGCATGGCGATGTGTTAGGAAAATTTTGTAACAACTAATACCAAACCTCCACAGTAATTACTATCAAGTTTAACATTGTGTGGAGTGTTCTCAATACTTTTTTGACAGGAACAGAATAACTTCTTTCTACTGTAGCATTCTTTTATCTTCTCTCTATGAAAGCTCTCTCAACGCTGTTCCCAACAGAAACAACGTGACTGTATCAAGCAGCACACTGTCAATGCTGTATTTGATCATTACTGGTTTGTTTCTCCTACTCATCTGCATTTATTAACATTTTTCAACATTTAGGTCTACCTGCTTTCCTCCTATAATCACCCAATGCCGATACTTTCCCGTAAACGTGATCGATAAAAACCCATAAGTAATAAGAGTCCTAACTGTAGGTAGAAACCGGCCGGGATGGCCGAGTGGTTCTAGGCGCTACAGTCTGTAACCGCGCGACCGCTACGGTCGCAGGTTCGAATCCTGCCTCGGGCATGGATGTGTGTGATGTCCTTAGGTTAGTTAGGTTTACGTATACAAACAGAAAACTGCCTTACGTTCCGAATCTTTATCATTGAGAAGCGCCATCATAACGTTTTCTGTAGAACAGTCCACGATACCTGAGGAGCACCTCGTGGAACGCTCCAACACGTCAAAAATTAAAGAGACTGTTATCAGAGCGTTAATGGCGGGTAAGACGTCCAAGGCTGCTACAAACACAATAGGAATATGTTGAAGGAATAAACTATATAAACTATGATTACTGCCCATCCACCGGACAGTATATTAGATACCAGCACTTACTTCACTTTGAAATTACCCTGAAAATCTTCAAGAAAGTGATCTGTTTGAATTATCTAGAACGTTTTACTCTCTATCAAGGAGTCACCACCTTAACGCAGTACTCTCTGTGAGCGAGATAGAATTTGTATGTTTCGATAAAGCAGAGAGTGATAGTGGACTATTTGCAATGCCTCCTCTGCCAGCCAATACCAGACAAAGAGTGTCTCACAACTTCCAGTATTTTCCTTTATCCTATTCTGAGTTTTCATTGTTTAAGATGGAAAGCGTCTCCCTAGGGGTTCCAATCTTGGGAGTATATGGTTGGCAACCATATGGGGTCTTAGCTAACTCTGACATTACTTCAGCTTACATTATTTCAACCTACTTGCGTCAGGCTTCTGCTAATGTTACTGCCTCCCTTCGGCTACTCTTGATCTTTTGAGCCCTGCAGTACTAGTTTCGAGCCTCACGGGTGTCGTTTTTTCTTCTCTTTCTACTTCAGACAGACAGAGAAGATTGAATAGCTCGCTGAATATAACTTGCCTAGGGGAGGTAACCTCGATTACGAGTCACGCAAGTCTTTATGCAGTTAGGTGGCAGTCCCACCATCAGACTGTGCTTACATAGCGTTCAAAACATTATCAAGCAAGATTTTTATTACTGTAAAGCTTCATTAAAATGAACCGAATAAACGACTTGTAAGAAAAGTAACTAAGGAAAGGATCAAGACTTTTGAATATGGGCAAATGGGAGTGCAGCGACCTCAGTAGTCATTAGACATCGTAAGCGACCAGAATGGGGTGCTCCGCTGAAATCATGGACTTGGAACACGTTCAGGTGATCGGGTGTCACTTGTGTCATACGTCTGTACGCGAGATTTCCACATTCCTAAACATCCCTAGGTCCACTGTATCCTATGTGACAGTGAAGTGGAAACGTGAAGAGAAACGTACAGCACAAAGCATACAGGCCGACCTCTTCTGTTGACTGACAGAGACCGCCGACAGTTGAAGAGGGTCGTAATGTGTAATAGGCAGACATCTATGCAGATCATCACATAGGAATTCCAAACTGCATCAGGATCCACTGCAAGTGTGATGACAGTTAGGCGCGAGGTGAGAAAACTTGGATTTCATGGTCGAGCGGGTGCATCATTCCGATAAATGCGAAAGGACTCCTCACTTGGAGTAAGGAGTCTAAACATTGGACGATTGAGCAGAGGAAAAACGTTGTGTGGAGTGACGAATCACGGTACACAATGTGGCGAGCCGATGGCAGGGTCTGGGCATAGAGAATGCCCGGTGAACGTCATCTGACACAGTGTGTAATGCCAACAGTAAAATTAGGAGGCAGTGGTGTTATTGTGTGGTCCTGTTTTCCATGGATGGGAATGTCAACCCTTGTTTTTTGCGTGGCACTATCACAGCACAGGCCTACATTAATGTTTTGAGCACCTTCTTGCTTCCCACTGTTGAAAAGCAATTTGGGGATGGCGACTGCATCTTTCAACACGATCAAGCACCTGTTAATAATGCACGGCCTGCGGCGGAGTGGTTACACGACAATAACATCCCTGTAGTAGACTGGCCTGCACAGAGTCCTGACATGAGTCCCATAGAATACCTTTGGGATGTTTTGGAACGTCGACTTCGTGCCGGGCCTTAACGACCGACATCGTTAGCTCTCCTCAGAGCAGTACTGCCTGACGAATGGGCTGTCATTCCCCAAGAAACATTCCAGCACCTGACTGAACGTTGTCTACGAGAGTGGAAGCTGTCATCAAGGCTAAGGGTGGGCCAACACCATATTGAATTCCAGCATTACCGGTGAAGGGCGCAATGAACTTACAAGTCATTTTCAGCCAGTGTCCGGATACTTTTGATATTATAGTGTAACCGATGAGTGTGCGTTTGCTAACATTTCCTCCAGCGCCTCTCCTGGCCTTGTGACCATATCGGTAGGACCTTAGACGATTGGACATCTGTGGCCTCGTCAGATGAGCCCCGATTTCGCCGTTTATTAGAGCTCACAGTATGTTTAGAGTGTGTCGCAGACCCCACAAAGCCATGGACAAAGTTGTCAACAAGGCACTGTGGAAGTTTGTGGTGGCTACATAATGGTGTGGACTGTGTTTACGTGGAATGGGCTGAATCCTCCAGACCAGCCGAACCAGTGATTGACTGAAAATGCCTACAAAACATGTGTGGATAAGAATGTTAAGACAAGATCGCAATTTTCTTTTACCGGTTACCGGTTTCGCCTAATTACTGTGCCATCTTCACATCAATCTAAATGGTGCTCAGCTGCAATATTCATTTCACATCGTCGTTTTCTTTAGAGCCAAGTCGCCCTAGTTAAATTCAGAACAGTCCTAAAGTGAAAAGCTTAGTTCGTTACCTAGACTGATATGTTAATCACTAATCACTTTAGATAACCAACTAAGATTGTCACTTTAGGTTTAATTAACTAGTGCGACTTAACTCTAAAAATACGACGATGTATAATGAGTGTCACACACCGAAAACATTTTGGACTGATGTGAAGATGGCGCGGTAACGAGCCGAAACCGGCAATCGGTAAGGAAAATTAGCGATTTTTAAGTAGGATTTTCTTCCACGCACTTTTAAATCGACAGATCACATATCTCTCGTCACTGAAATGTCGAAGAATTACAGTAATGGTTATGTTCGGCTTCCTTGGTGATCTTTACTGCCATTCATGGAATTCGTGTTCCCAAAGAACGGTGGATATATGGATGACAATGCGCCATGTCACTGGACCACAATTGTTTGTGATCGTTTGGAGAACATTCTGGACTAATCGGGCTAATGATTTGGTCATCCAGACTGCCTGACATGAATCTCATTGGACATTTTTGGGGCATAATCTAGAGGTCAGTACGTGTTTAAAATCCAACACCGGCAACACTTTCAAAATTAAGGACCGCTTTAGAGGCAGCATGGCTCAATATTCCAGCAAGGGACTTGCAACAACTTGTTGGGCTCATGCCACATCGAGTTGTTGGACTACGCCGGATGAAACGAGGTCCGATACGATATTAGGGGGTTTCTCATGACATGTGTCATCTCAGTTTAAAATGAAAATTTCCATTGATTAGACAACAACAACTGCTTTCAAAAGTAAATATACTGTTGGATCTAAAACAGTGATACTATATTACAACAACTTACGGGTTTCAATTACTTAGGGATATATGTCAATCATAAAAAGGATTTTAGAAACGAGTTTCCAATATTCCAGTATACATGAGGTACAATAAACAGAATCATAGATGCTATAACCTGAAAGGAAACACGAAGGAAGTTCTATACAGTCGTGGCTGCGCCAGCTTTTTTCGGTGGCTGTGGCACATGGACGTGGAAAGAAAATCTATAAAATTAAGAAACAGGTTGCTGAAATGAGAATTATAAGAACAGTAGAAGACTGTACCTTTTCAGACGAAATGGCAAATGAAAAAATTATGGACGAACAATACTCGCTCTTTGAAAGAAAAATACTGTAAGCAATAGAATTGACGGGAGACAGGACGGTAATAGAACGCCAGGGAAGGTCGCAGTACGACTGTTCTACCATAATACTGGAAGATATCCGGAAAGGCCAAGGAAAGGATGGTCTAATCTGTTTTCAGTTCGGTACCGGCAGCATTGCCTAAACTATGAGCACAGAAGATGAAGACGCATTTTCCATATGCACAGTGACAACTTTATAATCACCAGAAGATTAGTCCATGTTTACAGAGGTTGCTCAGACGGAACTGCAGATGCATGGCTTGTGGGCAGCTCTCTTGCTTGTTATGAGCTACAACATTCTTGTCGGAATTCCGTATATAAATATTGCATCGCATCAATTTTGTCTTCAGAAAAAAGCGTTCAAAACTGTACTGATACTGAAAGATTAAACACCAGACCTGCAAGCTGTATTCGAACTTACGACCTGCAGCCTAGGAGTAGGGTCTTTGCCTAGTAACCTAGCCGCTGCTTACATTTTGGATAAAAATCATCAGCAATGGCGACTGAAGACTCCAGCATGAGAAACAATTCGCCCCCGTTCTACAAAAGGCCTTCTCAATGAAGGAGGAGAAGCGGGCAGAGGTTCAGGACACTCTCTTGTCCTTGGCGAGAGAAACCATTAAGGCGGAAGAATCAACAATGATCAACGGCATAAGGATGCACAACGTAATCGACACCATTGCATTAAGGACACATAACGTGTATTCACAGCACATGTGGCGTGTAATTGGAGTTGTGTCATGATAATCTCTGCATTGGCAAAAGATTCAGTATTAGACCCTGGTTCGGGTCTGCGGAGGGAGAGCCAAGGGGAAATGACCATGAGAAAAATATTGAATAAACAAAAAAAGGATGATATTTTACGAGTCTTTCGTGGAATGTAAGGAGTGGTAGAGAAGCTAGAAAATCTAAAAATGAAAAAGCAGAGGCAAAATATTGGTATAGTGGAGGTCACTGAAGGGAAACGAAGACAAGAATATTTGGTCAAGTGAGTGTAGGGTAATATCAGCAGCAACGGGAAATAATATAATGGGAGTAGGATTCTTTATGAATAGGCATTTAGTGCAGAAAATGAGCTAATTTGAATAATTTACTTATAGGGTTTTTCTCATCATAATCGAAAACAAACCTATACCGACAACGATAAATCAGGTACACATGGCGACGTCGCACGCCGAAGATGAAGATATAGAAAAAATGTATGAATCTATTGAACCGGTAAGTCAGTACATAAAGGGAGATGAAAATCTATTAGTCAAGGGCAAATGGAATACGATGGGAAGGGAACAAGCAGAAGAGAGTATTACGGAAGAATATGGGCTTGGTACTAGAACGAGTGAGGAGAAAGTCTAATTGACTTCTGCAATAAATAAACTTCGGTGAAATTAATAGAAAATGTGAAAACATTAAGACTGCAATGAGAGAAATGAGAATTACAGTGTTAATTGCTGGGGAGAGAGCGGGAAAGTGCAAAGAGTTTACTTAAGACCTCTATGAAGAGAAATACATATCTGATGACGGACAGAAGAACAAACGAAAGTCGATATAGAAAAAGTACGAGATCCAGTATTACAATCAGAATTAAAAAGAGCTTTGGAGGACATAACATAAGGCAGACTGGATAGATAAATTCCACTAGAATTTATAAAATCATTGCTGAAATGGGCAAAGAAACATCTATTCACGTTGATATGTAGAATGTTTGAGTCTGGCGATGTCCCATCTGACTTTTCAGAAAACACAATCTACACAGTTTCGAAGATTGCTAGAGCCAACAGGTGTGAAAATTATGACACTATCAGCTTAACAGCTCAGGTGTCCCATTTGCTGACAAGAAAAATATACAGAAGAATTGAAAAGAGTTTCTGACAAGTATAACATTAAGAATAATGGATAAGAAAACTGAGTGAGTGTTAGACTTCGATGCCTGACGTTGCGATTGGTACTGGATGCAAGACTAAAGAAAAACAAAGACACGATCATAGGATCTGACGACCTTTAAAAGCATTCAACAATGTCAAACGGTGCAAGATGTTCTAAATCCTGAGAAAAGTAGGGATAAGCTACAGGGAAAGAGAGGTAATATATAATATGCTCAAGAGCCATCGGGGAACGATAAGAGTGGAAGACCAATAAAGAAGTACTCACATTAAAATGGGTTTAGGACAGAAAATTATTCTTTCGCCCCTATTGTTCAACCCATACATCCGAGAAGCAATAATAAAAATAAACAAAGGTTCAAGAGCGGAACTAAAATTAAAGATGAAAGGATGTCAACGATAATGTTCGCTGATGACATTGCCATGCTCAATGAAAGTAGAATTTGGTGATCCGCTGAATGGAATGAATAGTCTAATGATTACAGAATATGGTGTGACAGTAAATCGAGGAAATGGAAAAGTAATGAAAATTAGAAGAAATGAGAAGGGCATGAAACCTTGTATCAGGATTGATGATCACGAAGTAGATAAAATTCAGGAATTCTGCTACCAAGGCAGCAAAATAATCCATGGCGGACGGATGAAAAAGGACATCAAAAGGAGGCTGGCAGTGTCGAAAAGAGCATTCCTGGTCAAGATAAGTCTACTTGTATCAAACATATGTCTTAATTTGAGGAAGAAATCTCTGAGAATGAATGTTTAGGCACAGCATTGTATGGTAGTGAAACAGTGTCTGTGCGAAAAGCGAAAAAGAAGAGAATCGAAGCAGTTGGGTTGTGGTGATGAAGAAGAATGCTGAAATTTTGGAGGACTGGTAAAGTAAGGAATGAGGAGCAAGTCTGAGATTAACGATACAGTTTATTATGATAAAATTTCAATAGAGTCAAGGATATTGTTGTAGCAAGGTGCTACTTTTAGAGATTATCGTTAATTGATAACGAGACATAAACAGTATAAAATTATATCTTTGCCTTGTGAATGAATTCTGGCTCAACTGAAGAACAGTATACAACCCGTCAGCTTTGATCAATGACGTCAGATTCTACTTAATGTCTTTATTTTCGAGCCATAGTGAATAATAAATAGAAATAAATGAATGTGTTTTAAAAAGACAGCGCTAGACATTGCGTAAGATTCTTTTAGTTTGGGTTGATCTAAATAATTCGTTCTTTCCAATTCATCCGGTACTTAATTACATTCATAGTGACTTTGAGATCATCTGTAAAAATAGTTTTTCATTTTCCGATCTTGGAAACTGACATAAGGCTGGGAATGCGGTGTGTTGACCACATGCCCCTCCATATCGTTCAAATTCGCACCCAGTGATGCCTATATGCTGAGGATGCAACAGCGGCCGATCGATACCGTTGGAACACATGGTCTGTTCGGGAGGAGTTTAGTATTTTTTTCATTTTCCATTTAGAAGAATTTTTACATTTTGATTTTCGTTTGTAGGAATGGATTTATCTATTCCCATGAATATGGAAGACATAGCAGGCTTTAGGCCTTGTAAGTAGGCTGTTTAGCTTTTCTTATTGGTAACGCCACGTAGCGCTCTGTATGAAAAATCACTGGCTGAGCTGTGTGCAGTCTGTGGCTAGTTTGCATTGTTGTCTGCCATTGTAGTGTTGGGCAGATGGATGTGAACAGCGCGTAGCGTTGCGCAGTTGGAGGTGAGCCGCCAGCGGTGGTGGATGTGGGGAGAGAGATGGTGGAGTTTTGAAATTTGTAAAACTGGATGTCATCAACTGCTATAGACATTATGACTTTTGAACACTATTGAGGTAAATACATTGTTTGTTCTCTATCAAATTTTTTCATTTGCTAACTATGCCTAACCGTAGTTACTGCCTTCAGTAGTTCGTATCTTTTATTTAGCTGGCAGTAGTGGCGCTCGCTGTATTGCAGTAGCTTGAGTAACGAAGATTTTTGTGAGGTAAGTGATTTGTGAAAGGTATAGGTTAATGTAAGTCAGGGCTATTCTTTTTTAGGGATTTTTGAAAGTCAGATTTCGTTGCGCTAAAAAATATTGTGAGTCAGTTTAAGCACATTCATGTATAATTTTTCTAAGGGGATGTTTCAACCTAGACATGATGCCAACCATTCGATTTTTGCAAATGTGTGGTGTTCTTGCTGATTACTTTCGATGTCATGAGTGCAGTGAACATATGTGCTTGGTAAGTGTGGAGGTGTAGTAAGGATAGGCTATGGAGCTCAATTAGATGGAGAACTTAGTTTGAGTAATCGAAGCTGGCCTTGAGGGACATACTAAAAATTTCATACTGGTATCCTGTGTGGTTGTGTGAGCATGAATGACATGTAAGTGAGTATACCATTTTACACAGATTTTCATTTTGTAGGAAAGTTAGTGGGGAATATGTAGAGTATAGAGGGCCTTTGCTGTGGAGGGGGGGGGGGGGGTGAGTCGGAGGGAGGGAGGGCGTGTGTTACAGTCGGAATCGATGAGTCTCATTTTGGCAAAACCAAGTACAAGAGGGGGAACGTGAATAGTAGAGAGATGGAGTTATGAGGACACATTTGATATGAAATTGTTATGCACATTAATTAAATTGAGGAATTAATCACTCCCGCCCCCGCCCACCCCCAGCAGCGACCGTGCCCAACCTCACGCCCAGATGACATCATGTGTTTTTCTCAGCCTCAGCCTGCACGTGGGCTCCAGTCCTCTCAACCCTTCCCCATCCCCTCCCTCCCCCACAACCAACCCTATTGGAGGGAGTTTAGAATTTTGGTGGGAATTTCTATGTCCCAGGGCTGTGCTCATATCCCACCCCACTTCTCAACCTTGAATTGGTGGGAAATTAAAATTGGTGATGCACTTTCCTGATTTGAACCCCAGTCCTCCTGGGCGAAAAGACCTTGCTTCCCCCGTAACGCAATAAAAACCACCAGATGCGCTTGGAATTGACAGGAAATTAAAAATTTCGATGCTCTTTCATGGACTCGAACTTTGATTCTACCGGATGCAAGGCCCAAGTGCACCCTTCAGTACATGGATATTGACCTGATGCGAGAGAGGAAGGTTAGGTTAGTGTACTTTATTTACTTTTGTCAGGAAAAGGAAGTAAAGATGGGTCCAAATTACGTAATTAATCATAAAGATATGGTCTAGTTCCACAACTGTGTCCATAGTGCTACCCAAGGATGGCATAAAAGCGCAATACAGCTCAAAAAGTGATGTTACCATTCAACTCGTGTTATCCTGCTTTTCCTATCTGGCAACAGACACACTGAAACTCAACCCTACACCTACAAGCTGGTGGGAAAAAGGCATGGGTGTAAGGTATTATCTTCATTCTTTTGGCGAGAACTGAGGAAATCCTGGTGTGTGACAGAGGAGTTTAAAAAGTGCATACAGTATCTATAATTGGTTGACGTCAGAGTGCGCTACAGAAGCCTACACAAAAAACACTTACTATCTAGGTAACCGATGTCAATACACGATACCACAACTAATAGAAAAAATGTGTCACAGTTTTACTTACACATCGAAATTGTTGTGATGAAACCAGCACTCGTAATGAATGGGTCACAATTACGTATATGTACTGGGGACAATATTTGTCAAAAAGTCTGCGGAGGGTGCTGTAGTTGGAAGTGCGTTCTCTTTGATATGGGTCCACAAACTGACGAAAATCGAGGCCCTCTTCCTCCTTCCCTCCACCTCGCCCTCCATCTAGCTACGGGGGGGGGGGGGGGGGGGGGGGAGGGGGACAGGTTTGCTGGAACGGCCAGCTGATCCGCCGAGCGTTTCGTAGTTCTCCTGTTGCAGCACTGTCCCCGCTTTGCTGCCAGCCCTCCGCTACCGCAGTATGAACTCAGCTTTCCACCATCTGGCCGCCAGCTTAAGGCGACGCTTCTACGCCAACACAATAGCGTTTATAGTCAACTAAACAATAGAAGATAAGAGGGCGGCCGCCTCAAGTGCAACTTGATCACCTAAAATATAGCGAGAGAGTCCCAACTAGCTTCCCCCTGGACAGAGAGCTGCTGTATCTGGCGATCACTACAGCAGACACGCCCCTCCTAACCCCGCCTGCAGCAGCTCTCCGTTCAACGATTAAGATGAACTTTACTTGACGTCAATACATCTATAATCAAGCATCTACACTCCTGGAAATGGAAAAAAGAACACATTGACACCGGTGTGTCAGACCCACCATACTTGCTCCGGACACTGCAAGAGGGCTGTACAAGCAATGATCACACGCACGGCACAGCGGACACACCAGGAACCGCGGTGTTGGCCGTCGAATGGCGGTAGCTGCGCAGCATTTGTGCACCGCCGCCGTCAGTGTCAGCCAGTTTGCCGTGGCATACGGAGCTCCATCGCAGTCTTTAACACTGGTAGCATGCCGCGACAGCGTGGACGTGAACCGTATGTGCAGTTGACGGACTTTGAGCGAGGGCGTATAGTGGGCATGCGGGAAACCAGGTGGACGTACCGCCGAATTGCTCAACACGTGGGGCGTGAGGTCTCCACAGTACATCGATGTTGTCGCCTGTGGTCGGCGGAAGGTGCACGTGCCCGTCGACCTGGGACCGGACCGCAGCGACGCACGAATGCACGCCAAGACCGTAGGATCCTACGCAGTGCCGTAGGGGACCGCACCGCCAATTCCCAGCAAATTAGGGACACTGTTGCTCCTGGGGTATCGGCGAAGACCATTCGCAACCGTCTCCATGAAACTGGGCTACGGTCCCGCACACCGTTAGGCCGTCTTCCGCTCACGCCCCAACATCGTGCAGCACGCCTCCAGTGGTGTCGCGACAGGCGTGAATGGAGGGACGAATGGAGACGTGTCGTCTTCAGCGATGAGAGTCCCTTCTGCCTTGGTTCCAATGATGGTCGTATGCGTGTTTGGCGCCGTGCAGGTGAGCGCCACAATCAGGACTGCATACGACCGAGGCACACAGGGCCAACACCCGGCATCATGGTGTGGGGAGCGATCTCCTACACTGGCCGTACACCTCTGGTGATCGTCGAGGGGCACTGAATAGTGCACGGTACATCCAAACCGTCATCGAACCCATCGTTCTACCATTCCTATACCGGCCAGGGAACTTGCTGTTCCAACAGAACAATGCACGTCCGCATGTATCCTGTGCTACCCAACGTGCTCTAGAAGGTGTAAGTCAACTACCCTGGCCAGCAAGATCTCCGGATCTGTCCCCCATTGAGCATGTTTGGGACTGGATGAAGTGTCGTCTCAAGCGGTCTGCACGTCCAGCACGAACGCTGGTCCAACTGAGGCGCCAGGTGGAAATGGCATGGCAAGCCGTTCCACAGGACTACATCCAGCATCTCTACGATCGCCCCTTGGGAGAATAGCAGCCTTTATTGCTGCGAAAGGTGGATATACACTGTACTAGTGCCGACATTGTGCATGCTCTGTTGCCTGTGTCTATGTGCCTGTGGTTCTGTCAGTGTGATCATGTGATGTATCTGACCCCAGGAATGTGTCAATAAAGTTTCCCCTTCCTGGGACAATGAATTCACGGTGCTCTTATTTCAATTTCCAGGAGTGTATTTAAAAAAGCAAAGCACTATTGTGGCCATGATAAATATCCTCTTTCCACGAAAATAGGCACTGTCCATTTACTTTCAGTTTTATGATCAAAATCAGTATAGCTTTTACACTCAACTGCAGGATACAATCCACAACTCTTTATTTTGCGACATCCAGCGAACTGTACCGCCGCCGATTACAGATGATTAGCAGAGACATGTCCACCATGTGTAATATCAGGAAAAACATCTTCAACTATTTTGCTGCGAAAGTTACCGGTATCCGCAGAATGTCCTCGTTATTTCGTAGCCGTCACCATAGTGAAGAAAAAGCGATAGTTTAACTCCAAACAAAAAAATTATAATCCATATTAAGCAATTTCTTCCAGCTTTTTGAACAAATTACACGACCTGAGAGCGTGTCTTGCATTTAGTGTCTGTAAATAGTCTGTCATGAACGCTAAATAACGTTAGAGAGTACAATTTCTCATGCCATTGGCTCACATTCATTTTGAATATCTCAACAACAAGCTATAATTCAAGAGAAAGTAGCTGTTTTGTACACTTTGACAGGTCTCCTTTTACCAATGCGATGCCTTATCATACTAGCGTTTACGAAACAAATCGTGAGAGCGTGTCTCGCCCTGTGTAGGTGGGATATGGAAATTTCGCCACAACGAAAAAAGAAAAAAAGAAAGAAATTCTTGTCAAGAATCATTACGTGGCACCTTAGCCCTCTATCCCACTTGCCAGGTGGCAAGTCATAGATATTAGTTTCTCTTTTTACTTGTGCTGTCTCACGCGTGCTGTGAACAACACCTTCCGGGGTGATGGTCAACACTGGAACAGTAATCATGTACGTGACTGGAAAATGAAGGAACAATGCTTTTCAAAATGGAGCTCCGAGAGACACATAACCCTGCCGATGGGAAGATTAGATTAACAGTACAGCTTCGAATAGCTATTAGAAGCGCTCTACAATACCGCAAACTCTTCCAGTTTCCATATGTTGTGATGTCTTCCACATTCTTGTCAATGAGAAACATGGCTTCTGTGTTTTATTTCTACCAGCCTGTGTTTTGGTAGCTGTACAGTTTATGTCATGCGATGCTCAAGTTTTTTGTGAGAGCCACAGGATCGAAAGGTGTTAATGTCAGTTGTGCAGCAGCTGGTAGAAGAAAGCAAAGTGTATAGCGGTGGTCACTGGTCGAGTGTGTTTCGACAGAAGAAAAAAATGTATTAAACTGTATATGAAGGAACAATATAGGAAGCCTGTGGTGTGATTGACAGTCTGTTGGATATGGTCATCCTACAGTACAGGTGATGAAATTTTACAGCGGTCTGTGGAAGAGACTTTGATCACGAACAACCTGCTCCAATGAACCAATACCTGTATATTAAATAGGATCGCCACATATGAGTGGGTGGTATAATGAATGCACCCTGAGAGACACAGATCTCCTTCGGAATGCAGTACCTATATGTAGTTCTGAGATATGTCGCAACGCTGTAGCAAAACCTTTCTCCTTCCTCCAAGCCATGTATGATGTGTAGTCTTTCTAATTTTCCCAATAAGAAACACTAGCGTAACTGCTTGCACTATTTCTTCTGCTACCTTGTGCTGCAGGGGAAAGCTTCTTTTGGCGCTGGCGTTACACACTGTATACCGTTGGCGAAGCTATAACACCATCTTCCCATTTCCACCAAGTATGCTAAACGCGCTCCTGTTGCATTAACTGAGCTCATCCTGCTTCCTCGCAGAATGCAGAAGGTCTTGGATATAGCGCTCTCCGACTTCCGTACAGGTCAGACTGAAATTGGGACGATCACATGGACTAAGCTGCAGGGAGGGCAGGGCAGAGACTGAGGAGCAGTTACAAGAAGCAAAGGGACTGTCTAAAAACAGCGCTGGATTTCTTGGTGTATGGGATCCTTAGTAGATAGGTTCGATAAAAGGTAACTCGCTTCGAGATGCAAGATGGCACGAATATGATTCACCAGTGGCTGTAATCATTAAAAGACGGCTCTACAGAATCCAACGTAAATATGTGGTTGAATGGACAGACTTGATTCCAAATTGCGTACAGCATTTCAACCTGAAAGCGTTACACTACTAGCGACCCATCTGTGCCTGTAGACTCAAGACCGCTTTTTGTCCAGGGTGATGGCAACACAGGCGTTATGATCGTGTTTTTAATAGCTCAATCCTTATGGGAAATTTATGTTGTGGGCTGTAGAATCCCTCTATGGTAAGCTTCAATAGCGTTCCTCGAAAAAAAACATCGTTTTCCCTCAGTCGATTCCCAGTCGTCCTACTTGGCGAGTGTAACCAACTGCTCAAAAAAAAAAAAAAAAAAAAAAAAAAAAAGCTACTTGCCATGCAAAGTGACTCTTATGATCGAATTCATTAATTAGCCTATCAAACTGATAGCGATGCCATGCCGCCTGGCGTGTGGAACAGAGGGCTAGGGGGCACGGAATGATTCTTGACAAGCGTTCCTTTGTTTCAATGTTGCGGCAATATAATTAATCGAAATTTCAATCCCCCACCTACACAGGGCGAGACACTCACTCACTATTTGTTTCGTAAATGCTAGTATGGTACTGAATTGCGTTGGTAAAAGGGGACTTGTCATTGTATACAAAACAGATACTTTCTCTTGAATCATAGCTTTTGGCTGTCAAACGTAAAAAGAATGTGATTTTTTTTCTACGTGTGGGCCAATGACATGAAAGATAGTATTGTCTAATGTTATTTCACGTGCATGTCAGTTGATTTGCAGACACTGAACGCAGCAGATGCTCTCAGGTCGTGTAGTTAGTTCAACAAACTGGAACAAATTGTTAATTATAAGTTATTATTTTTTTCTTTGGAGTTTAAATTACCGATTTTTCTTTACTCTGATGGCCGTTTCGAAATTACGAGGACATTCTGCTGTGGTCGGCAATTTTCACAGGAAAATAGTCGAAGCTTTTTTCCTGATATTACACATGGTCCTCATGTCTGTGCCGATCATCTGTAACCAGTAGCCGTACAGTTCGCTGTATGTCGCAAAATAGAGATGCGAACTGTATCCTGCAGTTGAGTGTAAAACTTATACCGATTTTGACCGTAAACTAACTTGTACTGCACCTATTTTCGTCGAAAGAGGACATTTATCGTCGTCGCAATTGAGATTTGCTTTTTTTGGTAGACGCTTGATTACAGATGCGTTGACGTCAGATACAATTGTTCCCCATCGCCGAATGGCTGGTCGCTGCGACTGAAGGGGAGGAGACCATGCGTACTGTGGTGGTCGCCAGACACAGCCGCTTTCTGCCCAGGGAGCGGGGAATGAGGGGGGGGGGGGGGTTGTCACTATATTTTCGACGAACAAGTGGCACTTGAGGCGATTGTCCTTTTATCCTCTGCTGTTTAGCTGACTATACAAGAGCGTCACCTTAAGGTGTCGATCAGATGGTGGAAAGCCGAGAGCAGGGTGCGCCCGCACAGGGTTGGCAGCAAAGGGCGGGCAGCGAGGGTGAAGAAAACTACGAGGCGCTCGGCAAAGCAGGTGACCGTTTGAACAAGTCCGTGTCCAGCCTGTAGGAGAGAGGGAGGGTGGAGGGAGGGAGGAAGGTGGCCTAGATTTTCGGCAATTTGTGGACGCTTATCGAGGGGAACACACTTTCAACTACCACCCTACTTGGCAGCCTTTTAGGACGACTATTCTCCCCATTACATGTGCGTCATTATGACCCATTCATTATGAGCGCTGGCTTTATCACAACAATTTCGAAGTGTAATTAAAACTGTGACGCATATTTTTCCACCAGTTATGATATTGTGTATTGGCATCGGTTACCTGGTTTTTGAGCTGGCGTCTGTAGCAAAGTCTGACGTCAAACAATTACATGTACTATATGCACTTTTTAAACTTCTCTCTGTTGTCAGTTGGACATACTTCTGGGAGATAATACCTTACACCCATGCCCTTTTCCCCACCAGTTTGTAGGTAAAGATTAGATTCAGAGTGCGTCTGTGGCTAGTTTCGTACGGTTTTGCTAATTTTTTTCCCTGTGGGATAACACTAGTGATACGGTATCATCAGTATTTAAACTGTAATTGCTCTTTTATGTCGTCCACCTGTAGCGCTATGCACAAAGTAGTGTAATTAGACCAGATCTTTATGATCATTTACGTAATTAAGACTGATATTTGCTTCATTTCCTCTCTCGCATCTGAATTCTTTCCATGTGTTGGAATGGTGCACTTGGGCTTTCCATCCAGTAGAATCAGAATTCGAGTCGCAGAAAGGGCATCATCAATTTTAATTCCCTCCAATTCATGGTTTCGGGTGGGGGGTGGGGGGGTGGATGTCAGCACAGCCCTGGGACAAATAAATTCCAGCCAAAATTCGTAATTCCCTCCAAATTCGAATTTCCTGCCAATAGAGTATGCTGGGCGAGGAGTAGGGTGGGGAGGGGGAGAGGTGGAAGGGGCTGAGGCTCACGTGGAGGCTGAGACAAACACGTGACTCGATCTGATGGTGGGGGTGGGTGTGGACAGAGGCGGGTTTGGGCAGGGGTGGCTGGGAGTGGGGGTGATAAATTGATCAATTTAATTAATCTGCTTATCAGTTCGATATTAAAAGTGTCCTTGTAACCTCATCTCCCTAGTACTAACCTGTGGTGAAATTATGGATTTGGTGACGCTGTCAATTTCAGGTCCCGAATTTGATGATGCAGTTTTTAAACTAGTTCCTAATCAAACTAAGAAAGTGTTGCTGCAATTAACTGAAGGTATCGGCTGGAGGGTTCTGTAGTTATTTCCGATAGTTTCGTTCATATAGGGATTTGGGGAATAGGGGTTTTAAACATCTTGTCGTCAATCATAATACTTAATTCAGTTCGTCATCGACGGAGACTTGTACCAATAATATAGAAGGTTATTGCTCAGCGACAAAATCTGTTATAGGGAGACGGAAACGGTGCCTTTCGACACTACAGAGCTATTTTTAGATAAATATTAATGTATCCATAGTGTACCCAATACATATGGCCTGTTTAAGTCTTCCCTTAAACATGTTGGACAATGGTATCATCCAAATTTGTCAATTAATTTCAGCATTGGATTAGGGTGGAGGGGTTGAGAATGATAATAATGGAAACGGTGGGTTTGGTCAGGATGGTTAAAATATTGATTTCGATTTTTTGCGATTGATCCATCATACTTCATTTTCTTATGAGCCATACTTCAGTTTACCTACGTGTGCGTACGTATGTATTAAACTGGGGACCTACAAACGACGAAGAGGCTACGTGCCGCCATAGCCCTCAGTGCTTCAGAACTCCACAACAGGCCACAGCAGTCCACGACACCACTTCCCCAAACTGAACCCTGGGTTATTGAGTAGTGTGTGGTTTGGAGCCCCAGTGGACACCCCCTCCACCCTCTCCCTTCCCAAGGGAACGTCTCATACCAGACGATAGTTACCCAAAATATGCGCGTGGAAGAATAATTATGGTGTACGCGTACGTGGACATGGTGTTTGCGCAGCAATCGCTGACACAGTGTAACTGAGGTGGAATAAGGGGAACCAGCCCGCATTCACTGAGGTAGATGAAAATCCGTCTTAAAAGCCAGGTGCTGGTTTTGTGCCGGGGACCAGCAAGTCTTCCCGCTCGGGGAGCAGTGTGTTAGACCGCGCTGCTATCTGGGTGGGCTTCAACTATATAGTTCAGCTGAAGTATGGAATACAAATATTACCTATGCAGGTCTTTTCGCCTTCGCTAGTAATAGTATCTACATGAGAACAGAATGCCAGTAGTTACGGAGGCGAAAGAAGCTAAAACTATAAAATGTGTATACCGTACTTCATTTGACCTATATAGGTCAATTGAGGAATAGGATACTAATGCTAAGGAAAACTGAGAAATCGACGTACGTTAAATTTGTATCCTGTAATGCAGTTAACCTACACAGATCGACTGAAGTTAGGGATACAACTCATACATAATGAAGCGCCAAAGAACCTGGTATAGACACCCATATGCAAAAACAGAGATCGGGTGAGTCTCGTTTCAAACAGTATCGAGCGGATGGATGTGTATGGGTATGGAGACAACCTCATGAATCCATGGACCCTGCATTATAGCAGGGGAAGGTTAAAGCTTGTCCCTGCAGTAGCACGGGGCGTGTGCAGTTGGAGGAACACTCTTCTGAGATTAAACACTTCCGCTGGTGACTAGACTCCCCAGACATGAACATTATTAAGCATATCTGGGATGCTTTGCAAAGTGCTGTTCAGAAGAGATCTCCATCCCCTTTTACTCTTACGGATTTATGGACAGCCCTACAGGATTCATAGTGTCAGTTCTCTGCAGCACTACTTCAGACACTAGTTCGAGTCCATATAACGTGGTATTGCGGCCATTATGCTTGCCTGCGGGGGAGGGGGGGGGGGGGCGGGGAGGGGTGACCTACGCGATATTTGACACGTGCACCTGTTTCTTTGGCTCTTGAGTGTACATGTCAACTGAAGTATTCCATGCTAACGTTACTTCTTCCCCTTTTTCTCTGTACTTTTTTAGAGGAGTAATGGGGCTCGAACAAACTACAGACTTGACATTATGTTCAAGAAATTATTGGACGTGATGTATGTGTACGATCTGTTTTCTCTCTCCTGCACTCCTTCGTTGATGAACAGTCGTCTTTGTTGATACATCTCTGTAATAAATCATCTCTGGCAAGGTCTTCCGTGATTTGTCGAAGCTGACGGGTTGCAACCCGTTCTTCAGCAGTCCCCGTTTTCTCCAATATACTTTGCTGTTACTGGTAAAGGCAGGCCACGGTGGCCGAGCGGTTCTTGTCGCTTCAGTCTGGAACCGCGGGTCTGCTACGGTTGCAGGTTATTGTTACATCTCTGTAATAAATCATCTCTGGCAAAGTCTTCCGTCATTTGTCAAAGCCGACGGGTTGCAACCCGTTCTTCAGTAAACCCCGTATTCTCCAATATACTTTGCTGTTACTGGTAAAGGCCGGCCACGGTAGCCGAGCAGTTCTTGTCGCTTCAGTCTGGAACCGCGGGTCTGCTACGGTTGCAGGTTATTGTTACATCTCTGTAATAAATCATCTCTGGCAAAGTCTTCCGTGATTTGTCAAAGTCGACGGGTTGCAACCCGTTCTTCAGTAGTCCCCGTATTCTCCAATATACTTTGCTGTTACTGGTAAAGGCCGGCCACGGTGCCCGAGAAGTTCTTGTCGCTTCAGTCTGGAACCGCGGGTCTGCTACGGTTGCAGGTTATTGTTACATTTCTGTAATAAATCATCTCTGGCAAAGTCTTCCGTGATTTGTCAAAGTCGACGGGTTGCAACCCGTTCTTCAGTAGTCCCCGTATTCTCCAATATACTTTGCTGTTACTGGTAAAGGCCGACCACTGTGGCCGAACGGTTCTTGTCGCTTCAGTCTGGAACCGCGGGTCTGCTACGGTTGCAGGTTATTGTTACATCTCTGTAATAAATCATCTCTGGCAAAGTCTTCCGTGATTTGTCAAAGCCGACGGGTTGCAACCCGTTCTTCAGTAGTCCCCGTATTCTCCAATATACTTTGCTGTTACTGGTAAAGGGCGGCCACGGTGCCCGAGAAGTTCTTGTCGCTTCAGTCTGGAACCGCGGGTCTGGTACGGTTGCAGGTTATTGTTACATCTCTGTAATAAATCATCTCTGGCAAAGTCTTCCGTGATTTGTCAAAGTCGACGGGTTGCAACCCGTTCTTCAGTAGTCCCCGTATTCTCCAATATACTTTGCTGTTACTGGTAAAGGCCGGCCACGGTGCCCGAGAAGTTCTTGTCGCTTCAGTCTGGAACCGCGGGTCTGCTACGGTTGCAGGTTATTGTTACATCTCTGTAATAAATCATCTCTGGCAAAGTCTTCCGTGATTTGTCAAAGTCGACGGGTTGCAACCCGTTCTTCAGTAGTCCCCGTATTCTCCAATATACTTTGCTGTTACTGGTAAAGGCCGACCACTGTGGCCGAACGGTTCTTGTCGCTTCAGTCTGGAACCGCGGGTCTGCTACGGTTGCAGGTTATTGTTACATCTCTGTAATAAATCATCTCTGGCAAAGTCTTCCGTGATTTGTCAAAGCCGACGGGTTGCAACCCGTTCTTCAGTAGTCCCCGTATTCTCCAATATACTTTGCTGTTACTGGTAAAGGCCGGCCACGGTGCCCGAGAAGTTCTTGTCGCTTCAGTCTGGAACCGCGGGTCTGCTACGGTTGCAGGTTATTGTTACATCTCTGTAATAAATCATCTCTGGCAAAGTCTTCCGTGATTTGTCAAAGCCGACGGGTTGCAACCCGTTCTTCAGTAGTCCCCGTATTCTCCAATATACTTTGCTGTTACTGGTAAAGGCCGGCCACGGTGCCCGAGAAGTTCTTGTCGCTTCAGTCTGGAACCGCGGGTCTGCTACGGTTGCAGGTTATTGTTACATCTCTGTAATAAATCATCTCTGGCAAAGTCTTCCGTGATTTGTCAAAGTCGACGGGTTGCAACCCGTTCTTCAGTAGTCCCCGTATTCTCCAATATACTTTGCTGTTACTGGTAAAGGCCGACCACTGTGGCCGAACGGTTCTTGTCGCTTCAGTCTGGAACCGCGGGTCTGCTACGGTTGCAGGTTATTGTTACATCTCTGTAATAAATCATCTCTGGCAAAGTCTTCCGTGATTTGTCAAAGTCGACGGGTTGCAACCCGTTCTTCAGTAGTCCCCGTATTCTCCAATATACTTTGCTGTTACTGGTAAAGGCCGACCACTGTGGCCGAACGGTTCTTGTCGCTTCAGTCTGGAACCGCGGGTCTGCTACGGTTGCAGGTTATTGTTACATCTCTGTAATAAATCATCTCTGGCAAAGTCTTCCGTGATTTGTCAAAGCCGACGGGTTGCAACCCGTTCTTCAGTAGTCCCCGTATTCTCCAATATACTTTGCTGTTACTGGTAAAGGGCGGCCACGGTGCCCGAGAAGTTCTTGTCGCTTCAGTCTGGAACCGCGGGTCTGGTACGGTTGCAGGTTATTGTTACATCTCTGTAATAAATCATCTCTGGCAAAGTCTTCCGTGATTTGTCAAAGTCGACGGGTTGCAACCCGTTCTTCAGTAGTCCCCGTATTCTCCAATATACTTTGCTGTTACTGGTAAAGGCCGGCCACGGTGCCCGAGAAGTTCTTGTCGCTTCAGTCTGGAACCGCGGGTCTGCTACGGTTGCAGGTTATTGTTACATCTCTGTAATAAATCATCTCTGGCAAAGTCTTCCGTGATTTGTCAAAGTCGACGGGTTGCAACCCGTTCTTCAGTAGTCCCCGTATTCTCCAATATACTTTGCTGTTACTGGTAAAGGCCGACCACTGTGGCCGAACGGTTCTTGTCGCTTCAGTCTGGAACCGCGGGTCTGCTACGGTTGCAGGTTATTGTTACATCTCTGTAATAAATCATCTCTGGCAAAGTCTTCCGTGATTTGTCAAAGCCGACGGGTTGCAACCCGTTCTTCAGTAGTCCCCGTATTCTCCAATATACTTTGCTGTTACTGGTAAAGGGCGGCCACGGTGCCCGAGAAGTTCTTGTCGCTTCAGTCTGGAACCGCGGGTCTGGTACGGTTGCAGGTTATTGTTACATCTCTGTAATAAATCATCTCTGGCAAAGTCTTCCGTGATTTGTCAAACCCGACGGGTTGCCACCCGTTCTTCAGTAGTCCCCGTATTCTCCAATATACTTTGCTGTTACTGGTAAAGGCCGGCCACTGTGGCCGAACGGTTCTTGTCGCTTCAGTCTGGAACCGCGGGTCTGCTACGGTTGCAGGTTATTGTTACATCTCTGTAATAAATCATCTCTGGCAAAGTCTTCCGTGATTTGTCAAAGCCGACGGGTTGCAACCCGTTCTTCAGTAGTCCCCGTATTCTCCAATATACTTTGCTGTTACTGGTAAAGGCCGGCCACTGTGGCCGAACGGTTCTTGTCGCTTCAGTCTGGAACCGTGGGTCTGCTACGGTTGCAGGTTATTGTTACATCTCTGTAATAAATCATCTCTGGCAAAGTCTTCCGTGATTTGTCAAAGCCGACGGGTTGCAACCCGTTCTTCAGTAGTCCCCGTATTCTCCAATATACTTTGCTGTTACTGGTAAAGGCCGACCACTGTGGCCGAACGGTTCTTGTCGCTTCAGTCTGGAACCGCGGGTCTGCTACGGTTGCAGGTTATTGTTACATCTCTGTAATAAATCATCTCTGGCAAAGTCTTCCGTGATTTGTCAAAGCCGACGGGTTGCAACCCGTTCTTCAGTAGTCCCCGTATTCTCCAATATACTTTGCTGTTACTGGTAAAGGCCGGCCACGGTGCCCGAGAAGTTCTTGTCGCTTCAGTCTGGAACCGCGGGTCTGCTACGGTTGCAGGTTATTGTTACATCTCTGTAATAAATCATCTCTGGCAAAGTCTTCCGTGATTTGTCAAAGTCGACGGGTTGCAACCCGTTCTTCAGTAGTCCCCGTATTCTCCAATATACTTTGCTGTTACTGGTAAAGGCCGACCACTGTGGCCGAACGGTTCTTGTCGCTTCAGTCTGGAACCGCGGGTCTGCTACGGTTGCAGGTTATTGTTACATCTCTGTAATAAATCATCTCTGGCAAAGTCTTCCGTGATTTGTCAAAGCCGACGGGTTGCAACCCGTTCTTCAGTAGTCCCCGTATTCTCCAATATACTTTGCTGTTACTGGTAAAGGCCGGCCACGGTGCCCGAGAAGTTCTTGTCGCTTCAGTCTGGAACCGCGGGTCTGCTACGGTTGCAGGTTATTGTTACATCTCTGTAATAAATCATCTCTGGCAAAGTCTTCCGTGATTTGTCAAAGTCGACGGGTTGCAACCCGTTCTTCAGTAGTCCCCGTATTCTCCAATATACTTTGCTGTTACTGGTAAAGGCCGACCACTGTGGCCGAACGGTTCTTGTCGCTTCAGTCTGGAACCGCGGGTCTGCTACGGTTGCAGGTTATTGTTACATCTCTGTAATAAATCATCTCTGGCAAAGTCTTCCGTGATTTGTCAAAGCCGACGGGTTGCAACCCGTTCTTCAGTAGTCCCCGTATTCTCCAATATACTTTGCTGTTACTGGTAAAGGCCGGCCACGGTGCCCGAGAAGTTCTTGTCGCTTCAGTCTGGAACCGCGGGTCTGCTACGGTTGCAGGTTATTGTTACATCTCTGTAATAAATCATCTCTGGCAAAGTCTTCCGTGATTTGTCAAAGTCGACGGGTTGCAACCCGTTCTTCAGTAGTCCCCGTATTCTCCAATATACTTTGCTGTTACTGGTAAAGGCCGACCACTGTGGCCGAACGGTTCTTGTCGCTTCAGTCTGGAACCGCGGGTCTGCTACGGTTGCAGGTTATTGTTACATCTCTGTAATAAATCATCTCTGGCAAAGTCTTCCGTGATTTGTCAAAGCCGACGGGTTGCAACCCGTTCTTCAGTAGTCCCCGTATTCTCCAATATACTTTGCTGTTACTGGTAAAGGGCGGCCACGGTGCCCGAGAAGTTCTTGTCGCTTCAGTCTGGAACCGCGGGTCTGGTACGGTTGCAGGTTATTGTTACATCTCTGTAATAAATCATCTCTGGCAAAGTCTTCCGTGATTTGTCAAAGCCGACGGGTTGCAACCCGTTCTTCAGTAGTCCCCGTATTCTCCAATATACTTTGCTGTTACTGGTAAAGGCCGGCCACTGTGGCCGAACGGTTCTTGTCGCTTCAGTCTGGAACCGCGGGTCTGCTACGGTTGCAGGTTATTGTTACATCTCTGTAATAAATCATCTCTGGCAAAGTCTTCCGTGATTTGTCAAAGCCGACGGGTTGCAACCCGTTCTTCAGTAGTCCCCGTATTCTCCAATATACTTTGCTGTTACTGGTAAAGGCCGGCCACTGTGGCCGAACGGTTCTTGTCGCTTCAGTCTGGAACCGTGGGTCTGCTACGGTTGCAGGTTATTGTTACATCTCTGTAATAAATCATCTCTGGCAAAGTCTTCCGTGATTTGTCAAAGCCGACGGGTTGCAACCCGTTCTTCAGTAGTCCCCGTATTCTCCAATATACTTTGCTGTTACTGGTAAAGGCCGGCCACTGTGGCCGAACGGTTCTTGTCGCTTCAGTCTGGAACCGCGGGTCTGCTACGGTTGCAGGTTATTGTTACATCTCTGTAATAAATCATCTCTGGCAAAGTCTTCCGTGATTTGTCAAAGCCGACGGGTTGCAACCCGTTCTTCAGTAGTCCCCGTGTTCTCCAATACACTTTGCTGTTACTGGTAAAGGCAGGCCACGGTGGCCGAGCGGTTCTTGTCGCTTCAGTCTGGAACCGTGGGTCTGCTACGGTTGCAGGTTATTGTTACATCTCTGTAATAAATCATCTCTGGCAAAGTCTTCCGTGATTTGTCAAAGCCGACGGGTTGCAACCCGTTCTTCAGTAGTCCCCGTATTCTCCAATATACTTTGCTGTTACTGGTAAAGGCCGGCCACTGTGGCCGAACGGTTCTTGTCGCTTCAGTCTGGAACCGCGGGTCTGCTACGGTTGCAGGTTATTGTTACATCTCTGTAATAAATCATCTCTGGCAAAGTCTTCCGTGATTTGTCAAAGCCGACGGGTTGCAACCCGTTCTTCAGTAGTCCCCGTATTCTCCAATATACTTTGCTGTTACTGGTAAAGGCCGGCCACTGTGGCCGAACGGTTCTTGTCGCTTCAGTCTGGAACCGTGGGTCTGCTACGGTTGCAGGTTATTGTTACATCTCTGTAATAAATCATCTCTGGCAAAGTCTTCCGTGATTTGTCAAAGTCGACGGGTTGCAACCCGTTCTTCAGTAGTCCCCGTATTCTCCAATATACTTTGCTGTTACTGGTAAAGGCCGGCCACTGTGGCCGAACGGTTCTTGTCGCTTCAGTCTGGAACCGTGGGTCTGCTACGGTTGCAGGTTATTGTTACATCTCTGTAATAAATCATCTCTGGCAAAGTCTTCCGTGATTTGTCAAAGTCGACGGGTTGCAACCCGTTCTTCAGTAGTCCCCGTATTCTCCAATATACTTTGCTGTTACTGGTAAAGGCCGGCCACGGTGGCCGAGCGGTTCTTGTCGCTTCAGTCTGGAACCGCGGGTCTGGTACGGTTGCAGGTTATTGTTACATCTCTGTAATAAATCATCTCTGGCAAAGTCTTCCGTGATTTGTCAAAGCCGACGGGTTGCAACCCGTTCTTCAGTAGTCCCCGTGTTCTCCAATACACTTTGCTGTTACTGGTAAAGGCAGGCCACGGTGGCCGAGCGGTTCTTGTCGCTTCAGTCTGGAACCGTGGGTCTGCTACGGTTGCAGGTTATTGTTACATCTCTGTAATAAATCATCTCTGGCAAAGTCTTCCGTGATTTGTCAAAGCCGACGGGTTGCAACCCGTTCTTCAGTAGTCCCCGTATTCTCCAATATACTTTGCTGTTACTGGTAAAGGCCGGCCACTGTGGCCGAACGGTTCTTGTCGCTTCAGTCTGGAACCGCGGGTCTGCTACGGTTGCAGGTTATTGTTACATCTCTGTAATAAATCATCTCTGGCAAAGTCTTCCGTGATTTGTCAAAGCCGACGGGTTGCAACCCGTTCTTCAGTAGTCCCCGTGTTCTCCAATACACTTTGCTGTTACTGGTAAAGGCAGGCCACGGTGGCCGAGCGGTTCTTGTCGCTTCAGTCTGGAACCGCGGGTCTGCTACGGTTGCAGGTTATTGTTACATCTCTGTAATAAATCATCTCTGGCAAAGTCTTCCGTGATTTGTCAAAGCCGACGGGTTGCATCCCGTTCTTTAGTAATCCCCGTATTCTACAATATACTTTGCTGTTACTGGTAAAGGCCGGCCACGGTGGCCGAGAGGTTCTTGTCGCTTCAGTCTGGAATCGCGGGACTGCTACGGTTGCAGGTTCGAATCCTGCCTCGGGTCTGAATGTGTGTGATGTCCTTGGGTTGGTTAGGTTTAAGTAGTTGTAAGGGACTCAGATGTTAAGTACCATAGTGTTCAGACGATTTCTTTGTGGTAAAGTAAATACATCATTCACAATCCCTGTAAACCCTCGCATGTAATATTTTTCTGGTGACTGATACTAGCTTTGGTGATAGTTTTTCTTTCGAACCTAGTGAACAATGAAAGTCAGATGCGTTGTTGTAACTAATCTTCATGCGCTCGCGCTAGAAATAGTCACGCGAGCGCTCGCGCGGGCGGTCGGCCGACCGCCCCAGGGTTTTCATCAGTCTCTTGAGGTTTTCCATTTTTAAAGGTAGTATTTCCATAAAATATCGACATAGGATATCGCACACAATATTTCAAACACATTTTTAATCAAAATTATTTTTAACAATAAAATATACAATGGAATACAAAAAGGAAGCCAAACACCCAAATGAAATATAAGAACATTTTTTTAATTGTAATTTTTTGCAACTATATAATGTAATACTTGAGACTAGAATTATTCATTGTCTTAACTCGTCAGGAGAAAACTAATTCTGCTTTGAAAAAAGAATTTTTGATTGAAAACGTCACAAACATTTCTGTCAGATGAAAAATGCTTATCAGTCTATACCCATTTCATTTTCGTTTTGAGGCTGACAACTATTTTTGCACATAACTGTCGTGGTTGAATGTCGTAGACAGACGTTTCTTCCACTTTCACCGCATTCTCGCTTTGTTTTTATATTGTTTTTTCAGCCACTAAATGCATTCATTTTTAACCCGTATTTGGCTGGTTTTTGAGACATGGACTGCATGAATGAACATCGTCCTTTAAACGCAACCAACATCTCATCAACAGTGACAAATTTCCATAAACTGAATGACTTTTGGCTGTTAGAAATGAAAGAATACAAAATTTATCATAAAGCAGCAAGTTCGTCCGTTGCTTGACGTTCCAATCTTGTGTTTAGGTCGTCAAATCTTATAGCTCGTAGCAAAAATCTTAATCTATTTAGGCTGAAATTGGCTCGCAAAATTGTCAGACCTGTTTCATTGCTATTGAAATATTCAGAGCAATTTGCACGGTTTCCTCTTTGAACCGTAATCAAAAAGAGAGCACCAAACAATGCTAGCATTTGAGCCGTTGTTGTCGGCTTATAATCCCTTACACGTACTTCAGATTCACTGCTTCCTTCTGCCAGTGCTTGACGTGCCATTTTTTTCCTTTCAATATAAATATTCGTGTACCTTGCGATCCCTTCTACCATTTCGGGAGATCTTATACACTGAAAACTTTCCAGTCGAGTTTCACATTGTCTGGCTTGTCCTCTAGGACCTGGTAGAGTTTTCGTTATATTTTTTGACCTTGATTTTGCGCTGGTAATATTGGCACTACTAGCCCAAATAGTTTCCATGTCCTTACCTATATAAAATATGAAGTCATTTTTTGGTAGCTGCTGTTGATCTATGTCATTTTCACTCCCGTTTTCCAAATCAATTTCCGAATCACTTTGATGTATATCATCTTCAATCCCTTCTTGTTCATAATCAGGTTCATCGGAAACGTCATCTTCTAGGGATTCCTCATGGCCTATCTCCTCTGCTTCCTCTCTCTCCAATTCAACCAGGATTCTATGTATGTCATCAGACGTAAGGTTTCGTCGTTCCCTTTAAAAAATAAAAATAATTGTTATTTTTGCCAACACAAGCTTCTTAGAATGACGAAGTGCTAAAGTAGAAAGAAAAACAGAATTTGTGAACGACCAAATTTATAGAAAGTAATGCACATTGACTAGAGAATTGGAAGAGTCTATCAAATTGAGGAATTATAGGGAATTACAAAAAGAAATACTTACATTCCGAAATAGACGAGTAGAACAAAGTCTCGTAAGCGCTCGCAAGGCGGTAACTGACTGCCGAACGGGTTCGGACCTATTTGAACTTGTCCTGGGAGGCAGAGAGGTGCGACTTGGACGAACTTTGAGCAGCGTCTGTCAAATAAAGGTGCAACTAAAGAATACATGTCCCTCCCGCCACCTCGTTACCTTTGTGGTGTAAGTATGGCGCGAAATTGCAAAAAGGCGGTACCTTCACCACCCGCGCGAGCGCGTGAAGGTTAATATCCAGATAGCTGTGACTTACCCGATTAAACCACGAAAGGCGTTATTGTGTCCATCCTTTCGTACATAGTCATGTCATACCGAGCGGTAGTGTAATTTATAGCTTGAGAAGCTGAATATAAAATCTTACCTGGCGTCCTTGTGTTAGTACAGACGAATATTTCAAGTCACACAGATTACGTCGTTGAGTGTACGAAAGATCTTGTCAGGACATATAATTGTAATATTACGAGAGTGAGCTACATTGGCCCACGTCACTTTTCACCTTCGTATTAGCGCTTGTTCATACAGTACATCTCCTACGACTCAAACATAGTACAAAAGTTGGCGGCAGTGGCATCCAAGGGTGACGCAGTACAGACTCCAACTTTTATTAAAACATTTTTCTATGCCTCTATTCTGAGTTACTCCCCATTATGAATTAAAATGGATCACCCTGTACATAAGGTATCGTAGTAAGGAAGCGGCTAGTGGAGATCTTCATGCCCAGCGACCGCTGCAGTGACTCGCCCTCTGACCAGCTGTGAGCAGGCTCTGACAGCGAGGGATCGCCGGTCACCGATCGCACACTGCAACTCGGGGGCGCTGAGTTGTGCCGCATCTGGCGCCGCCGTAGCCGCGGCCGCAACTTCAGAGACGGTGCTCCGCTGCGCCAACTTGGGGCCGGCGAGGCGCTGGAGGCCCAGAGGTCGCCGCCGCCGTAATTAATGGTCACCGCCCCTGGCGGGCCACCACCGCCGCCGCCGCCGCCGCCACTAGCTGGCGCGGCTGCGAGCCTCCGGAGTGATTAACGGCGGCATCGGCCGTCAGCGCAGCGCGCGCTGTCGCAGCCGCTGCTCCGCCGTGTCCAGCCGCGCAGCTGCCGCCGCTAAGCAGTCTGCTCGACAAGGCGCCGTCATCCAGGGAGGGGCTGTCACTCTCTTCCAAGGCACAGCCCTCTAAGTACACGCACTGAAACGGGCTGCACATCCGTACTAGCCTTCATGCACGCGAATGCGAAACCCACCAATTCGTATGTCGTGAGTAGTTTACAAGGTCTGAACGCTCTACAAAAGACGTTAATAACAAGAGAACATTCCCACGTGTCAATAAATGATCTTGATGAACATTAAAAACGAGCACGAACAGACTGGACCACAAAAAACTTTTATTTTGTTGTAACCGGTTTCAGTTAGTTTTTGACCATCTTCAGACCATGAAGGTAGGCGGTGACGGTGAACGGAGTAGGTGCTACGACTCCACGAACGTCAGCTGCTCAGCAAATGAGTTCATTTTTAAACTATTTTTTGCCAGCCCACTGTTCTCCAAGATAAATGTTCCGGGAAATCCTGATCTTGATGAAAGCAGAATGAGATTTTCACTCTGCAGAAGAGTGAAACAACCTGATAGATTAAAAGTGTGCGCCCGACGTAGACTCGAACCTGCAACCTTTGCCTTTCGGGGGCAAGTGCTCCACTGACTGAGCTACCAAAGCGCAACCAACGTCCATTCCTCACAGCCCGTGAAAGAGAAAGGTCCCAAGTTCGAGTCTCGCTCCGGCACACCAGTTTTAATCTGCCAGGAAGTTTCAGATCTTGATGAAAAACTGCGGTAGGGCAGAGTTCTCAAAGTAATGCTGTATGGGTACGTATTTTTCTGTGCTCAGTTTTACTTTTAAGGGATAAAACACACTAGGCATCTTAGGCTTAGAGATAATATATTCGAAACGTAGAAAAATATTTCACTTATAAAAGCTGATATGTAATTAACATTCTGGAAAACTGTAAATCATATATTTTAATAATTTGAAATTTGGTAAAATACCCTAACCACGATTATTAATTTTCAGAAACTGAAACTTTTGTTACAACACAAGATAAAGAAGCATTCAAGCTACATACATCCATGTGTAACGAAACTGCTTTCTGTAATAGGATTTTTGGAAAATACGCTGTACATAATATGCTTTCTGGGTATTTTCAAAATACCTTATTCAAATATCTAAACATTGACTATTACTCTAGTTACTCATTTTGCTTATATTTGTTTGATGCTTTAACTGTTATTTCACATTTCATATTCATTCTCTTTTTGGTTTTTTAGTTTATCGTTTTACATATCCCTATTTTATTACTTGTAAGTAATAAGTGACTCATTATTATGATACAGAATCGTTTCAATGATGATCATCTTCAAATAAATGCTTAAAATATGACATTTTCTAACACCATGCAAATAAAACGAATTAAATTTCTTTACGTAATACACACAACAAAGATGAGAACGTAAAATAAAATTCAGCAGGATTCTCAAAGTCTGGTGGACGATTGTGTAAATATTCTGATTTGTAGCAGGCATATTTCACTACACTGGTAAACCTTGTCGAAAAGAATTGATTATATACTGGTAGAGACTGACATAATCATTCAATAGAAGTAGATCTGAAAATCTACTCACAAAATTTTCCCAACAACGAGAGCCGTATACATTACACGATTGTATCTGTGTCATTGAACCTTTTGAAATCACAGGTACGTGTCTTTATCATGTTCTTTCACGTTCACAGTCCCAAGAATCTAACAATAACACATATTTTTCAGACTCACTGGTAAAGAATGAATGGTTCAAATATCTTTTGACCTGGTCTGACATTTGTTTTCCAGAATTAGATGCTGTCATAAGGACATTTTGCTCTTCCAAAAGAGATTCTCGAATTCTCCGGCCAAACACACCAATAGTTTCCTTTAAACTATGAAAAGTCTGGTGCTCAGTGTGAAAAAATGGTTTTGAATAACAAAACAGCGTCAGTAAGTCCTATACTGTACCATTTCTGTTTTCTAAATGATGTTTAATACTGTAATTCAGGTTATTGCTGGTATTTTATCATAACTTAAGTTCTAGCTATAAAAATACTTTTTGTTATAATTAATATTCTCTACTTTAATAATTATTTACAGCTTAACTCATGTCGGTGTAAAAGTCACATCATCAGAAACTTCTGTCATACTTGAATCTGTATTGATTCATCTTGTTAAATCATGTGGGAGAGAAGTTGGTTGGCACATTAAGTTAGTTAACAGAGAAGTTATAATGAACAAACTTTGGGTGACAGGTCCTTTTGTTAATGATTACCTGTTTCGATCTGGCAAGCAGACAAGCATAGATCTGGCACCACAAGATACAGGTTGTCACCCAAGGTACTGAATGATGATCGTAGTATAGTAGCGATTGGTATTCGAATACCGATCAACATTCATGCAACCTATCTAACCTAAAAGTCAGCTGTGCCAACTATCTGATTTGCGTAACATGACCAGAAATCTCATATAATTTGTCAGTGGCATCAGACATAAAATTATTTTAAGTACAGTTCAATTTCTGTAGAAGGCACTTTTCGTTCACTAGTGTTTAATTTTCTTCTGTGTTGTTGGATAATCGTGGTACTAAGTTGTTGAATGCGTGAATGGGATTGTGATGTTGGGTTGGAAGCTGATTCTGCTCCAGTTTTGACTCTTGTGCTTCTGACTCTTTTTGTGAGTTCATTGGTAACGCCGGCAAAGTTTGAAATATTAGGACCCAATGTTAACAAATTATTGTTTGTTTCAACGGCTAACCGACTTTACCAATGCTCTCGATATCTGTATTTCTAAACAAACGAGTACTTTATAATAACTTTTGGACGAAACATCAGGCAGTCCGGAGATCGATTCGCTAAGCTAAGTGCCGAGAGCTCCGTTTTCTTGAACCCATGTCAGCAAAGTGTCGAGCAGAATCCTTTGAGGTCACAGGCAAGCGGAAGTTTCACGCCTCAATGAAACCTGTTTGATATTCTGTCGTGAGTTTGCCTCCTCATTGTCAATAAAATGTGGGGTGATAATTTAATAACGGTGTGACGCTGCGGTTTCAGGAATTGTCTGCAACTGAACCAATGTTGCACCCTGCAAATGTGGAGCGTTAGAGAGAACGGCTGAGGCAAAGAGAATTTCCAATGCGCTCACAGTTCCTAGCACAATTTGAAAACTTGTGTAGCTATTGTGAGGAGCCGAAGAAGAAAGCTGATAGCGAGTGGTCAGGAACCTTCAACGATGACACTAAATACCATAAGTAATGAATTCGTTGTTTCGGCAAATCACAAGGGAATTTACTACGTAAAGAAAAGTTCATATGACTGTATAAACTGTTCAAGTGGTTTGTAGACAGTTTCATACATCTGGCATCGATTTTGTAAATGTGGTTGTGGGAAAACCAAACGAATGTTCCAGACTGTTCGAAGAGACTTCTGGAGCTAAAGAATGAGTAACAACTTCAAGTTTTGTCTTCACTCTTTGTACATAGCTCCCACCAGTATGTGATCTGGAATCATTGACGAAACCCATTCAAAAAGAAATGAAATTGGTCTTTTGACACTCTTAGTAAATTATTGAAATCATTTGGCTATATACGAGTATTAGAGAGTTCGGCGTAATCTACACTCACGCTTATGAATTAATGATAATGCTGATGCATGGTGAAACAACGCTCTGGTGGGCGATTTGCTGGTTAAAATCACCTCGGAGTATGAGCATTCCGTGCATTTGATCTGCGGACGTCGCGCGGTATACACGCCCTGTGAGAACGTAAGTTGAGGAAGCGCATTCAGGATTGATAGAGGATTTCGGGAATGCTGGTGTCCGCGGGTAAACACATTCTGATCAAAAGCGCCCGGACACCCCTACGAACTGCGGAAGTGGGCACCAGATTTCACAACAGCAGATCCGCCAGCGCTGAAGTAGAAGCAGTAGAGGCTGAGCGAGTCGGCCAGGAGAGCACAGCGACTAAGTACGTGGACCTGTCACTCCGTGTCACCTGAGTAACAGATACTCTGGTCGATTATTGGAGACGTGATTATGAAACAAGAATGCGAAGCAACAACAACTAACCTAAGACCAGGCAAGCCTCATCTACTGGCGGACAGGTACCAACGATCATTGCGAACGGTAGTTGTAAAAATTGACAGGAATCACTCGTAATTACTAAAGTACAACCAGAATTCCTGCTAGCACAATGGCAGTGCGTAGGGACTTAAGAAGAGCATCTGTTGATATGCCACACATATAAACGCCAAGTGATACTTGAGGTACGGCAAAGAGCGACGCTACTGTACTCTAAATGACTGGAGAAGAGTGATTTACGGACATGTATCAAGGTGAACCCTATTGCATACCGAGGCTTGGTAATGCCTGGAAAACGTTACCTGCCACCACGTGTAGAGCCAGCAGTGAAGTATGGAGGAGGAGGTGTTACCGCATTGGTGTTGTTTGTGTCATCAAAATGTCGTCTCCTTACTTCGCTCAAGAAAACGCTAGGTGCGGAAGTCCATGAACACATTTTACAGCGTACAATAGAGAAACAGTATGAATACCGCAATCGTTTGTTTCAGCATGACAATGCACCTGGTCATAAAGCAACATCTGTGAGGCAGTGCTTTCTGGAAAATAACATTCCTGACATGGAACTTTATTACACAGGTCCGCCTTCACCACATAAATACTTTTACACTTCACTATTACTGGTTTCGGCTACTGCCATCTTCAGATCTGTTACAAACAAAAACAGTGTGTAACCAACTAAGTTCAATTTACTGCCGCTAAATCAATAAAATTCCTGGTGCTACATGTTGTTGTGGTCTTCAGTCCACAGAATGGTTTGATGCAGCTCTCCATGCTACTCTATCCTGTGCAAGCTTCTTCATCTCCCAGTACGTACTGCAACTTACATCCTTCAGAATCTGTTTAGTGTATTCATCTCTTGGTCTCCCTCTACGATGTTTACCCTCCACGCTGCCCTCCAATACTAAATAGGTGATCCCTTTATGCCTCAGAATATGCCCTACCTACTGATCCCTTCTTCTAGTCAATTTGTGCTACAAATTTTTCTTCTCTCCAATTATATTCAACACTTCCTCATTAGTTATGTGATCTACCCATCTAATCATCAGCATCCTTCTCTAGCACCACATTTCGAAAGCTTCGATTCTCTTCTTGTCTAAACTATTTATCGTCCACGTTTCACTTCCATACATGGCTACATTCCATACAAATACTTTCAGAAACGACTTCCTGACATTTAAACCTATACTCGATGTTAACAAATTTCTCTTCTTCAGAAACGCTTTCCTTCCCATTGTCAGTCTACATTTTATATCCTCTCTACTTCGACAATCATTAGTTATTTTGCTCCCCAAATAGCAAACCTCATATACTACTTTAAGCGTCTCATTTCCTAATCTAATTCCCGCAGCATCACCAGATTTAATTCGACTACATTCCATTATCCGCATTTTGCTTTTGTTGATGTTCATCTTATATCCTCCTTTCAAGATACTGTACATCCCGTTCAGCTGCTGTTCCGGGTCCTTTGCTGTCTCTGACAGAATTACAATATCATCGGCGAACCTCAAATTTGTGTCCATTATAATTATCCGTCCTGTTATGCCGTGGTCGGTTGATGAATTCTGTGTCGATTGCCAACGTTTCGTCTCCGACTGCGGGAGATATCTTCAAGGGGGTCCTTAGCTCGATGGAAGGTCAAACACACCCACTGGCTCGCTACTGACTGCCGCCAAATTCCGTGTCCGCGCGCTCCCACGCCGCGGAGTGACGTCACGTGTTTTGAAAACGTCAGTGCAATTGGCCGCTGTCCGCCGCCGTCGATCGCCGTTGCCATCACCCAGTAGTGGACGGGTGGTACACATCTTCTTTAGCACCGGCATCCATATACCGTTTAATTTCACGCCCTCCACCTTTCGTGGGTTTGCGTTATACTTAGTGGACTAAACTACCACTTTCGTTTCTAAAAACAAGCACATCGAGGAAATGGTAGTTTGGGCCACTCAATATACCGCAAACCCACGCACACGGACCGTTATTTGCACCGGGATTCGAACCACGACCCACAACAGAAGCGGGGTGTTATCAAGACGTTAGCGGACAGAGCTAGAAATATTTGTGAACCGGAGTTGCTCGACGCTGAGATGGAACTTCTCCACAATGCACTAATGAAGGACGAATATTCGTCCAACGAAATAAAACGTGGGTTGAGGCAGCCATGCAGAAATCATACTGACGTACAGGCTATTGCAAAATCTAAGGTTTTCCTGCCGTTTGTTAAAAATGTAACGAAAAGAATAGGGAGGATCTTGAAGAAGCGGAATATTACCGTAATTTACAAGCCCACCAGGCAGATACAGGAATACCTTAAGCCTGCCAAGGACGCTCGCAAACCATTGGAAAAAGCTGGAGTGTTTAGGATCCCATGCAGCTGTGGTGATGTTTATGTGGGTACCACTAAAAGAACTGTTTCTAAACGTTTGGAAGAGCACAAGGGAAATTGTAGAAGAGGAGAAACGGAACGATCAGCTGTTGCGGAGCATGTTTTCCAGCCAGGGAACCACAATATTCGTTTCGAGGAGACGCAAGTACTAGCGGCCACAAGCGGATATTACGAAAGGCTCTACGGGGAGGCAATCGATATCTCTAAACACCCAAATAATTTCAACCGAAAGGTGGAGGGCGTGAAATTAAACGGTATAGGGATGGCGGTGTTAAAGAGGATGTGTACCACCCGTCCACTACTGGATGATGGCAACGGCGATCGACGGCGATGGACAGCGGCCAATTGCACTGACGTTTTGAAAACACGTGACGGCAGGCCGCGGCGTGGGAGCGCGCGTACGCGGAATTTAGCGGCAGTCAGTAGCGAGTCGGTGGGTGTGTTGGACCTTCCATCGAGCTACGGACCCCCTTGAAGATGTGTCCCGCAGTCGGAGACGAAACGTTGGGAATCGACACAGAATTCATCAACCGACCACGGCATAACAGCCCGGATAATTATAATGGATGATATTTCCAGCCGTGAAAGTCTACATTTTAGAAGCTCAAATTTTTAATTTCTTCTCCATGGATTTTAATTCTTACTCCGAATTTTTCATTAGCTTCCTTTACTTCCTGCTACATAAGAAAGATAAAAACTGTTTACATGATCAACAGCCATGTATACCAGTCATACATTCCATAAAATATTCTGCGGCGGTAGCAACGTCAAACTAAACATCTAGGTACATAATAAATGCTGGTGATGATGAGAATGCGCCTGGAATTTATACAACGAACCTGATGCCAACAGAGGGCACTATAGCTAGGATACGTAATCAATCAGTATCGCAAATGTAATGGTTAAAATGTGGTATGCACAGTCATTAATTAAAATTACTTCACGTGGCAAAACGAGCGTCCGACAATAAAACATGTACTGACACACTGTACGTGGAATTAGATCTATACTTAAAAATAGAAAAAAAGTGCAAATACTAATAATGTGAAGCTCCTAGCCTGGCAAGGTGAAACATATAATAGTACAAAAGCCTGTATAAAAAATATAAGATTAAAAACATCTATAAAATAAGGTCTTCCAGCCTGACATATCAATTGGGGTCAACGTAATTGTTAGGTAATTAACGAAGAACTGATTATTAATTAAAAGTTAAAAAATCGATAGTCGATAATTCATCCGGAGTGTGGTCTCAATGGCGGCACGCCGTGGCTTCTCTGTATGACGTACTTGTTTCCTGCGGCGGAACTTACGAAGGAAGGCCGTCTCGTTATTGCCGGTGGCCGGCGCATACGACCGCATGCCAATACGCAAGGGCACTCGACGCTGCTCAAACCAGTAGGTTTCTGAATACAACAAAATAAGCATTCAGGTTAAACCCATTCTATTCGTTCAGCAGCAGTTCCCGTTGCCGTCTTCTCTGTACACAGATCTCCATTTCATCGAGTAGGTTCAGTAGCTGTCCCTTTGCTGCCCTATGAAACACTTTCCTCTTATTCTCTATGTTTTCCACCAATTTTTTTTTCTCTGTATAAGTGTGTACCGAACGCGCTCTTATTTTGGTTATACGTATGCTCTCAGAAACTAGTCTTGAAATACGTTACTCTCTGACCGATATAAAGCCTATCACAGTCTTGGCAGTTGATCTTTATAAACATCAGATTCCAAATATTTGTAGCGTAGCCTACAACCAACTGTACCTTTCATTTGAAATCCAATTTTTATTTTCGTTTTTCTGAAAGCCTGCGCAAATCTGTACGACATACCAACAAACGTCGTGCCCTCAGCTTCTGTCTCCTCCATGTCGCATAATTATTATTGTAGTTTACTATACAGTTTCACTACATCACTATACTTACATCCATTTGCCTTGGTTACTTGTCTAATCACACTTAATTCTTCCACTTCGTCATTAGGGGTGAGTGGCAGCTGTAACATCCTGTTGATCGTAGCTCTGAGGTAATCCCATTTATGCTTCTTAGGGTGACAGGATTTCGCATTTATAATCGTGTAAGTGGCCGTCGCTTCCTAAATATGTTAATCTTATACTTTCCATCCCTTTTATTTTATCTAAGATCTAAAAGACATACGCTCCCTTCTTCTTCCAGTTCCACTGTGAATTTAATTTTTTCGTGCCTCCTACCCATTCTTTATGCTACCTCGCGTATTTCACTTTCGTCATCTTCGTATCCTTGTACAAATACCAGCGGCAGTCTGATAATCACCAGCACTTACCATGTACCATGTTTAGTTTGACATTGATACTACATCAGAATATTACAGTATGTATGGCTGGTATACATGACTCTTAATCATGTGAATACTTTTTATCTTTCTTATGTCGCATCAGGACTTTCATAGGTTTAGCGTCAGCAAACTGAACTTAGTTGGTTATACACTATTTTTGTTTGTAACAGATCTGAAGAGGGCAGTAACCGAAACACGTAATAGTGAAGTGTATAAATAAATTCTGTTATTAAGTCGGACCTGGAAAATAAAGTGCCAAAATTATGAGCGCGGAATCATTCAGACGTTATGTCTTCAGTTGATTCCTGAAATCGACTAGTATGTCGAGAGTCCTGACCTGGACCCAAGGGGACACCTTTAGGATGAATTGTTACGTCGACTCCGCTAGACTCCAGTTTTCAACGTCTGGTTTTGGTTCTCGAGGAAGCCGGGGCCGCCATTCGACCACAGATATTCAGGAACCTTATTCATCTACTTGTATACCCTGATAATCACATTTAAGAGTCTGGAAGAGGTTTCATCGAACCACCTTCACAAATCTCTATTATTCCAATAATCGTATAGAGCGCGGAAAGAACGAACACCAATTACTGACAGTATCCCTGGCAGAGTGGAAGGCATCATAAGGGCGAAGTGTAGACACACCTAATGTAAATGTCCACTAATAGGTGTCTGGGTACTTCTGATCAGATAGTTTGTGGTTCAAATGGTTCAAATGGCTCTGAGCACTATGGGACTTAACATCTGAGGTCATCAGTCCCCTAGAACTACTTAACCCAGCTAACCTAAGGACATCACACACATCCATGCTCGAGGCAGGATTCGAATCGCGACCGTAGCAGTAGCGTGGTTCCAGACAGTAGCGATAGTTTGTGTTCTGGTATCTGTATAAATAATTACTTTGCCGTTAAAAGTTAAAAAAACATTCGTCTATTTGCGTTACATGCCCTCAATCTCCATGACGCGCATCACGCATCGGTTGTAAGGATAGCTTCAAATCTGGCAGGCTGAAGCTAATCTTGGAATATTTACAAGCTACAGACTCTCCGAAATTACACTTACTTTCTTCTGCTTACTATAGCTTTGCATTTACGTGCTGTGTTTGTGTTGCCGAGGCCTTGTCTTTAATACTGTTCATCAAGCGATTAATAGAGGGTGATTGACTACGATCTACGGGATCTGAAGCTTCTGCTACTCCCAGTTAAAGCTGTATAGTGCTTGAGTGACCAGTTAAATGGTGCACCGGAGTCGAGAGTGCGTTAGTATTATTAACAACATAAGCAAAATATTGAGTAAGTTGAAGAAAACTGCTTTATACAACTACGAAAAATCATATGGATATCTGTAGTTTGACAGAAATTTGGCTATGCTTTATACGGAAAAGAAGGAATAAAACAATAGTGGATAGGTTTACTTGTACAAGTTGTGTATATTCGTAGCACACACAAATCTTTGACTCTGGATTTGTTAAAAGAGAAATCCGAGGCTGGAGGAAATATGCATTATCATCTTTCTTTTTATTTTTAAGGTATCAGTCGTGACATGGGAAAGTCGTATTAATGCCACCTCTTCCTCACCTCCCAAGACTTCTTGTCTATGTGGCATGTATCTCGTGGCTTGAAGGTTTAAGGGTACAGGAATGGTGAAATTTAGGTGGAGTGAAAAGATAAGAAATAAGTAGATTCTCCGCAGAATCTGCAAGGAAAGAAATATGTCGAAAACACTGACGAAAAAAGGGCCAGTAGGATGGTAGGTTTTTTTAGCAATCAGGGAATAGCTTCCTTGGTTGTAGAGTGAGCTATAAAGACTGAGAACTGTGAGGGAGATTGGAATATAAGCAACAAATAAATGAGAGCGGTGAGTGTAAATACTATCCTCAGATAAAAATATTGGCACAAGAGAAGAAGCTGTGGTGGGACTCATTAGACCAGTCAAAGGACCGAGGACACAAAATATAGGGTGAAGCGAAATTAACGCACTCGGGCATCGCAGAGCCACTCCTCACATGCTGACGATAAAAAAATGTCTCTCAGAAAATTTCGTCCTGCGAGTACATCCGGCATAAAAACGACGTTAAAGGGTGGCAATCTGGCAACAATGTAACCGCATGTATGGTAGCTACCTTTGTCAACCGGTGTCAGTTGTACTGAACAGTTGGTGCAGTGGTTTGAGTTTCGGGTTGGCATACAGGAGGTCCTTGTTTCGATCCTGGGTTGACACGTATGGTTTTTATTTGGTAAATGTAGCCCAGGTGGTACGGTATTTGGCAACTGCGGCTCTACACCAAATTAAAATCATATTTTTAAGATTTTTTTCGTTTTAGTGTGACAGCAATCTATTTATTGATTTGTTTAATAATTTCAGTGCTATGTCATTGCTAAATTATGTGCTTCATGAAAGATCCATGCTTTTACAAGTTTTGCCATTAAAACTATCTTTGGATCGCCTTCACCAACACATTTTCTGTGTGTTCTTTCCTCTTTTAAATTGATCGCAACTGTAATTCCTAGGTATTTAGTTGAATTCACTGCCTTCACATTTCATTGATTTAAAGTGTAACCGTAGTTTAATGGATTCCTTTTAGCACTTAGCACTCTTGTGACGACACCATACTTTTCATTATTTAGGGTCAACTGCCAATTTTCGCATCAGACAGATATCTTCTCTACATCGTTTTGCAGTACGTCTTGATCTTCTGATGACTTTACTAGACAATAAACGGCAGCACTATCTGCGAACAACCTAAGACGGCTGTTCAGATTGTCTCCTATATTGTTTATGTAGACAAAGAACAACAGAGGCTTTATACCATTATCTTGTGGAACTCCAGAATTTAATTCTGTTGCAATCAATGGTTTCCCCTCAGTTACTACGGACTGTGACATTTCTGGAAGGGAATCACGAAACTAGTCAGATAACTGGGACGATATTTGATAAGCACGCAATGGCATTACAAGCCGCTTGTGAGGTACGCTGTCAAAAGCTGTCGGTAAATCTAGAAATACTGAATCAATTGCTAAGGATGGGATTATTGCATCAGCGTACTCTGAAAGAAACCCAGCTGGTATACAGAATGTCACATCAAAACACCTTTTAGCTGCCTAAATTCCCAACATGTTTTATCGAGCAACCAGTTTCGGCGACATATTTCGCCATCTTCAGACATCGTGACCGACGTGTAGAGCCAGCATTCAATGACTGGTACCCGTACATTTTTGACACAGCGATCCCTTCGATCATCACTTGCCGACTCAGTATGCACTGAACACCTGAGGGAGGGGGGAGGGGGCAATCCCCTGTATAAAGGTGGACATAAAGAGAATTACTGGTATACAGTCTCTACCGGAAGATATGTTTTTCTTTTTTAAGCGATTTAAGTTGTTTAACTACCCAGAGGACAGCCACCTTTCAGGTACTCATGTTGGCAGCTATTATTGATTCGATTTCTGTAATATTTACTTTGTCTTCTTTGGGGAAGGAGTTTCGGAAGGCTGTGTTTAGAAACTCTACTTTGGCAGCAATGTCGTCGATAGTATTTCCATTGCTATCCCGCGGAGCAGGCATTTACTGTGTCTTGATTTTAGCATACTTTGCATACGACCAAAATCTATTCGTTTTTTCTGTCAGGTTTCGGGTTTCGAGACACAAAGTTTCGTTGTGGAAAATATTATAAGCGTCTGGCATTGAAGGCCGCACTGAATTAAGAGCTTCTGTAAAAGATCGCCAATCATGGGGATTTGTGTTCGACTCCACACTGATTCGATGCTGCTAGACATGAATTCCTGTTTTGTGCCAACATCATTGTCAGAAAGGAGCTCTTACAACAGTTTCTGTCGCCTACGACGCCCTCCGATACTGTGAAAATTGGTTCATTTGGCTCTGAGCACTATGGGACTTAACTGGTGAGGTCATCAGTCCCCTAGAACTTAGAACTACTTACACCTAACAAGCATAAGAACATCACACACATCCATGCCCGAAGAAGGATTCGAACCTGCGAAAGTAGCGGTCGCGTGGTTCCAGACTGTAGCACCTAGAACCGCTCGGTCACTCCGGCCGGCTACTGTGAAAATTGTCGTCTTATATGTTAACATATGACCTATCACCATATCGCTTCTAAAAAGCGTTTTCCGTTTATCATTCTCCTTGGAGTCCAGAGGGGACTTCACAAACCAGTCCAGGTAATTCTCAGTGTTCCACTGTAAAACTACATCTCGAAAGCTTCGATTCTCTTCTTTTCAATCTGTCATCCGCTTCCACACAATGCTAAATTAATAAGGTCTATGTTCGATACTACTATATGTCTTTAAGCGAGGAATACTCTCTCGGCCGACGCGTCATACTAAGTTCAGTATACAGACACAAAACTGGCACACCGTTTATCACGAATCATTCTGTTGTTGAATATTAAATTCTAAAAAAATGTAATAATGCACGAGGGTGCTGCCTATGTTTGACCTACATGCTGTCACAAGCGAGAGGTGTTAATGGAAATACTTTCTGTTAGAAAAATTAACATCTCTTAGAGCGAACAAAACACCGGGCCCCAAAGGAAATTCAGGTGGATTTTTCGTTGGATATACCGCGGAATTGTCACCTTTTCTAGCTCAGGTTTTCGAGAATCTCTTGCGCAGCGAATAACACTGCTTGAATGGAAAAGAGCGCAGGTCCTACTTGTTTTGAAAAAGGATTCGCAGCATTACAGAAATATGTCGCCAACATCTCTCAACTGCAGCATTCAGGAGCATGCACTAAGCTCAAACTTTACGTCCTTCCTGCAGCGAAACCAGAACCTCTCAAAGAGTGAGCACTCGCAACAGTCGGGCGCTTTTATTTATTTTTCCGGAAAACACAATAAACTCACGGCGGATACCTGCGATGTCGTCCACAGACTTATAAGTAGTTCTCTCACTGAAATGAGCTTCCTTTCAGTTACCAAACTTGACTGTATGACATATCCGGTATCTTGTATGTAAATAGTAGATGCAGACAGACAATTTGATTCCAGTTTCCTAGATTTCGGAAAGGCGTTCGGTACTCTACCACATACTCGATTACTGAAACCAAGACACCTTTCAAGATACATCGTTTGTTAAAACAGAATTTTCACACTTTAGTTTTTAATTCATTCATGTATATTATATTCTTTGTGACTATTTTCAGGGTCGCAGCCACATTCTCAGCCACACATTCTTGTAAATAATGTTGACAGCTATGACAGAAATAGCAACCTTCCCCATTTGGTAAAAAAACCTCGGTCACGACTTTTTGCGGCACAAGAACTGTCATTTAAGCAATACAAGCAAAATAATGTTGTAAACCACCCAAAATCCGTGGTAAAAATGTAACGTAACCCAGTTGCAATTTTAGAATTATCCTCCCACTGACCTAAAATGCTTTTACGTTGCATTGCACTAGAGGGTCAGAACTTACCTGGGATTCAATTTGTCAACATGTTTATTGATTTGCGGTAACGGTACAATACGACAATTTGCCTGTCCGTTGAAACAGGTCAGCGGTGGACCCAGAGGTTTCCGAAGATGTAAATTTTGCCTTTATTAATTAAATATCATGTCACCCTGCTCTGTTCCCCATGCCTGTAGTGTAAGCCTGCGAAACATAATAGTACCTCTATAACCTTGTGAGCAAAATAAATCTTGGCGGACGAAGCAACGAGGATGTAAAGACCACACTAGCACAGCTAAGAGGGAATTCCTGACCAAACGAATTCTACGAGTACAAAACATTGGCCTTAATTTGAGGAACGATGTTCAAACAGTGCACGTTTTTTGCACGGCATTGTATGGAAGTGAATCACGGACTGTGGCAAAAGCGCAGCGGCAGACAGTCGAAGCGTTTGAGATGAGGTGCTACAGACGGACGTTGAAAATTAGGTGCGCTGACAAAGAAACATTCTCCGCAGTAACGTCGAGGTGAGGAACATATGGAAAACATTGACAAGAATGGGGCGCACATCAACTATCAAGGTACTTAGGTGTGGTGTCGAGGAATGTATCCGAAAAAAAATTAATGATGTAGGCGCCAAGTGCTGCTCCGAGATGAAGAGGCTGGCACAGAATTCGTGGCGGGCCGCATCCAAACAGTGAGAAGAATGACAACAAAAAAAATTCAGAAATAAGTACAGATGTTAATATGCCTCCTCGTTAAAAAAGAGTTGATTCGACATTAAATTCAACCTAAGAACGAATCAACATAACAACGATTCAAGACGCAATAACTACCGCAAACCTCATTATTTACTACCAGAAAACAGTTACTACTAACATCGTACCATACCAGGAAACTGAATGATTTTAAGTGCCAGTAAGAATTTTTTTATTGTAAGTGCCATTATTACTGTGGTACTACGTTTTATTTGCGATAGTAGTTCAGAAGTACACCGCCAATATACTCTAAATCTACATCTACATCTACACCTACATCACTGCTCTGCATTTCACAATTAAGTGCCTGGCAAAGGTTTCATCGAACAACCTTTAAGCTATTTCTCTACCGTTCCAATCTCGAAAAGCGCACTGGAAAAGCGAACACACAAATTTTTAGGGCGTCTCTGATTTCCCTTATTTTATTGTGATGATCATTCCTTCCTACGTACGAGGGAGCCAAAACAATATTTTCACACTGTGAGGAAAACGTTGCTGATTGAAATTTCATGAAAAGATTCCGCAGCAACCAATAGCGCCTTCAATTTTAATGTTTGGCATCTCATTTCATGTATCATATCCGTGGCACTCTCACCCATATCTCAAGACAGTTATAAATAATCTACCATTCTTCGAAAGTTTTCGATGTCCTCCATCGATCGTATCGGATGCGAATCCCACAATGCGCAACAATCCTCCAGAAGAGGGAGGACAAGTTTAGTGTAAGTGATATCTGTAGTAGTCCTGCTGCATTTTCTCAGTGTTCTGTCAATAAATTGCAGTCTTTGGTATTCCAGAATCATCAACATCTATGTGATCGTTCCAGCTGAAGTTATTCCTGATTGTAATTCCTAAGTATTTAGCTCAGTTTACACACTTTTCATTTTTGTGACTTATCGTGCAAACCTGGACTCTATCGAAGAGAGACACTCTGTCTTCTAAATCGTTTATGTAGAGCACGAAGAGCAGAGTATCTGCAATACTTTCATTGAGAACACCAGATATTCCTTCTGTTTCATTCGACGACTTCCTGTCAGTTCCTCACTGACCGGAAATCACGAATCCAGGGGCACAACTGAAACGATACTCTAGAGGCACCCAATTTCATTAAAAATCGCTTGTGAGGAACGGAGTCAAAAGTTTTCTGGAAATGTAGAAATATGGAATCAATTTGACATCTCCTGTCGATAGCGCTCATTATTACGTGAGAATAAAGAACTAGCTGTGTTTCACAAGAAAGATATTTCTTCAATCCTTGTTAGCTATTCCCAGTCTACCAATGTAGGGTATTGATGTGAGATTTGCAGCTTTCCGGTCTTTAAATGTGGATCTCTCTGCGAGCGAGCGGTTCTGTATAATTCCTAAATATGGAACCATTGTATCAGCATAGTTGGTTTGTTGGTTGGTTTACAGGGAGAGGGGAGTGGTGGTAAGGGAAGAAACTGCTGAGTCATCTGTCCCTTGTTCCTATGAAAGTGATTCCACAACGGGAAGAGTAAGACAAACGAGACGCACAGCACAATACGGAAAGAAAGGAAAAACCACAAGTACAACAGAATGGCAACAAGCACTACAAGGAACAAAAGAGGACAAGGCAACCACAGAGAGACACTATAAACAGGTAGAAGAGATTAAAACAAGAAAGCAGATTAGCATGGCTGGCTGACCACGAAAATACAAGGATACGCCAGCCACTCTGCAACACATGAAAACCTTCAACCAAAAAGCGCGGTGGTGGAGGACACAGAGGGCCAAAGGACATGCGCTAAAACTTAGATCCGATGATAAACCCACCCTCAAAACCAAGTCAGCCGATGAGGCATTGTCTGCTAAAATTAATGATAACGAGTCCAGTAACCGCTGATGATGTCTCAGGGCAGCCAAAGTAGGACAGTGCAAAAGAAAATGGGCCAATGTCAACTGGTCAACTGGTCGCCACACCGATAATGAGGAAGGTCTTCATGGCGCAGGAGGTATCCGTGGGTCTCCCGAGCGTAGCCAATGCGGAGCCAGCAGAGAACCACAGAATCCCTGCGAGAGGACCTCACAGAGGGTTCCCACACATTGGTAGTCACCTGAATGGCACAAAGTTTGTTGTGCCTACTTAGATTATGCCATTCCGTTCCCCAAAGCTGATAAACCTTGCAGCGTAATAATGATCGCAGGTCATTTACAGGAATGCCGATCTGTAGAAGGAGTTTCCGTGTAGCGTGTTTGGCCATCCTGTCAGCAAATTCATTTACTGGGGTTCCGAAGTGACCTGAGGTCCAGACAAAGACTACTGAACGACTGGACCGTTCCAGGACATAGATGGACTCCTGGATGGTCACGACCACAGGACGGCGGGAATAGCATTGGTCGATTGCTTGTTGGCTGCTCAAGGAGTCAGGGCATGAGCGGATTTGCTGAAGGGCATGAGAAACGGCCACCATCAGCTCTGCAGTGAAAACACTTCAACCATTTGGCACGGAGTGCTGTTCAGTATGTCCTCCATGAACACACGCGAAACCAACGTGACCATTAGCCATAGAGCCGTCGGTGTAAACCACTTCATGGCCCCAGTACACATCAAGAATCGAGAGGAGGTGACAGCGGAGACCTGCAGGACTAACTGAGTCCTTAGGGCCACGTGAAAGATCCAAGAACAGCTTCGGCCTAGGTGTACACAATGGAGGTGTATGTCAATGGACCTCCAGTTCAGACAGAAGGGATAGGATGCGATCGGCAATTGTAAGACCTGATCTGGGCCGCCAATGCGGGAGGTGAACCACTGTGGGTTGGAAAAAGGGACGGTAATTCCAATGCTCAGGAGAACTGCCAATGTGTGCAGCGTAACTGCCGAGCAGTTGTGCACGCCTAACTTTCAATTGGGGGACTCCAGCCTCCACCAGCAGTTTGGTTACCAGACACGTCCTAAAAGTTCCTGTTGCCAGTCAAACGCCACAATGTTGCACTGGGTCGAGTAAATACAGCGCCGAAGGCGTTGTAGAATCATAAACCCATAGTCAAGGTGGAATTGAGTAATGGCCCTTAAGACCTGGAGTACCGTAGAGCGACCTGCACCCCAATTGGTTCAACTCAGGCAGCTGATGGCATTGAGGTACTGTCAACACTTCCGCTTAAGCTGACGAAGATGAGGAAGCCAAGTCAATCGAGTATCGAAAACCAGTCCTAAGAATCGAAATATCTTCACTACCGTGAGTGGATCGTCATCAAGATAAAGTTCTGGTTTTGTATGAATGGTACAACGTTAACATAAGCGCATGACACGACTTTGAGGCTAAAAACTGGAAGCCATAGTCTAGAGCCCATGACTGTGCCTTGTCGATGGCTTGCTGTAGGCGCCGCTCAGCAACAATAATACCGGAGGAGCACTACGAAATGCAGAACTCGTCTGCATACAGAGAAGGTGAGAGCGACGGCCGTACAGCAGCTGCTAGACCATTAATGGCCACTAAGAATAGAGAGACACTCAACATAGAGCCCTGCGGGACTCCATTCTCCTCGATATGGGGAAAGCTATGAGAAGCACCGAAATGGACTCAGAAACAATGGAGTGACAAGAAGTTTTGGATAAAAATCGGCAGTGGGCCCTGGTGACCCCATTAATATAAAGTGGCAAGGATATGGTGTCGCCACATTGTGTCATACGCTTTCTGTAAATAAAAAAAAGACGACAACCAGGTGTTGGCGCCTTGGAAAGGCTGTTCGAATGGTAGTCTCGAGGGACACAAGATTATCGGTGTTAGAGCGATCCTGGTGGAAATCACCCTGGCATGAAGGCAGTAGGCCCTGTGACTCCAGGCGCCAACACAACCGCCGAATTACCATACGTTCTAACAGCTTATAAAGGATGTTGGTAAGGATGATGGGCCAATAGCTATTCACATAATGCGGGTGATTACCATGTTTTACCACTGGAATTATGGCGCTCCCCCACCATTGCGAAAGAAAGACACCATCGCACCAGATCCAGTTGAAGCTGACGAGGTGGACTCGCTTGTAATCGGACAAGAGATGTTTAATCATCTGTCTATGGATTCGATCTGGCTCAGAAGCTATGTTGGGGCAATGAACAAGAGCGCTGAGAAGGTCCCAATTTGTAAATGGGGCGCTGTAGGGTTCACTGTGGCATATAGTGATCGAGAGGACTTTCCCTTCTAATCGCCTTTTGAGGGTGTGAAACGCTTGGCGTAATTCTGTGACGCAGAGGCTCCAGCATAGTGCTCTGCAGAGTGCTCGGCAATAGTGTTTGCATCAGTAGATAACACTCCACTGGTGTTAACGTCACGGACATCTGTTGGGGTCTGGTACCTAAAAACATGTATGATCCTCGTCCTGACTTGGGAACGTGAGTTATGGCACCCAATGGTCGAGACGCATCTCTCCCAACATTCCTGTTTCCGTTTTCTTATAAGCTGGCGAACGCGGCCACGGAGCCGTTTAAAAACATGCTTGCGCACTAGGGAAGGGTGCTGCTTATGTCCCTGTAGAGACCACCTACGCTCTATATTGGCCTCAGCAATTTCCGGTGACCACCAGAGTGCTTTCTCTCGACGGGGTCACGATAAGGAACAATGGATCGCGTATTCCTCCGCAGAAACGATCGTCCTGGTGACTTACTGAACCATGACATCGATGTTACCATGTAAGGGAGACTCATTGGTGACAGTAGGGGTGAAAGCTTCCCAGTCTGCCTTGTTTAAAGCCCATCTGGGTAGGCGTCCATTGGCATGATGCTGGGGGAGTGACAGGAAAATGGGGAAGTGATCACTACCAAAGTAATCATCATGGGCTCTCCAGTGGACTGATGGGAGAATTCCTCAGCTGCAAAGTGATAAATCTATGGCCGAGCCACACTGAAATATGTGGCGGCCCCAGTATTTAGGAGGTAGAGGTCGAGCTGAGACAGTACACTTTCATCTCTACCTCAGCCAGTAAGCATGGTGCCTCCCCATAAGGCGTTATCGGCGTTAAAATCTCCCGAAAGTAGGAAAGGATTAGGGAGTTGTTGAATCAGTGCAGCCAACACCGTCAGGGGCACTGCACCATCTGGAGGAATATTTATTTATTTATGCATTTATTTTACCTGGCAAGATTAGGGCCTTCAGACCCTATCTTACACTTAACCAGACATACTCAGATGGAGCGAATTAGCTTCTACAGAACATTAAGGACCTATAACGTGTTATATAGTATTAATGTTAAAGAAAAAATAGAGATTATAACAGTAGTACAATGATAACTATAACACTCAAAAAAATAATTATAACAATCAATAATAATAATAATAATGATAGTAATGACTGTGTATATGAAAGTAAGCATATTTTCCTTTTATGAATGTCAGCCCTATTGCTAGTTGGGAATTTTCTCGTTATGTTCTTGCAGCTTGTGAGTTATTCTCATCGAGCAGAGACACAAGAGGATAGAATGGGGTGAAAGAGGTATAGAAGAGGTAGATATGTAAGAGGAAGAGAAATAGAATGGTAAAATTCGAAGCTATGATCGAGAGGAGAAAGAAAGAGATGAGAGGGACACAACAGTGGTGGCTATACCGTCCCTAATATGTAAGCTTTGAGTTCCCTCTTGAATGTTGAGAGGTTCTGGATAAGACGCAGATCATAGGGGAGCGTGTTCCATAGTCGTATGGCTGAGATGGAGAATGACACGGAGAAAGATTTTGTGTTATGCAAAGATACAGCCAAGATGCTAGACGTATCCGACCTGGTATTGCGGTTGTGGAATGCTGATAGGTGTTTAATGTGAGAAGTTTTGGGGGCACCAGTGGCTAAGAAATCGATGAATTAAGAACGTTGTGTAGAGATCGCGTGCCTTATGTGGGCGTGTCCAACCTGCAGACAGTTATTTCCTGCGTCGTCCTTTTCCCGACAGCCACAACTTCAAGAGAAGTTTTAATGGGCACAGGTTCACTATATAACGAGTTGAGGACATAGACGCAAACTCCATCTGACACTCTATTATATCCGTTAAGGTTCTTGTAATATCCCCTACAGCCCTGGAGGGCTGGGGTCTGCATTGCCAGGATCCCGTCTTCCTGGAGGCCAATGCAGAAAGTAGGTGTAAAGCTTAACAGTTGCCACAGCTTGGCCAGGTGGTGAAAAAAACCGACACAATTCCACAGAGGACGACATCGTCGTGGGCCTGGGAAGGCACGAAGCGACAAAGGAGGCAGTTTTCACCTCAGGGGGACATGCTGCCACCGACTGAGTACCTGTTCAATCTATATCCATTGTGTCTGAGGGCCAAGCGAGATCTAGGTCCTCAACCAACGCCAGAATCTCCATATGCAGAGCTTGTAGGTAGCGGTGGTGTAGGTGCCACCGCAATGTCTTGGTTCTTGGGGGTCTTTTTCTTTCTTGGTTTCTCTCGCTGCTTCGTTGGTTTTTCCAGATTGGAGGGCTTCACTGATTCACTCTCAGAGACTGAGGAGGACCGCGAAGCTCTACAATCAATTACCTGTGGGTGCTTCAGCCGTGGGCAGGAGTCTGTTGAGCCACTCGTAGGAACCAGGGAACGGAGTGATCCAAGGGACCCCATCCTAGCGAGAGGGGCCGAAGAAGACTTAATCTTATCCGTCTGAGAAGTGGGGACAACGTCTCCGATGGTTGGGGGGGGGGGGGGGGCTCGCAAAGCAGGTGGTGCAGGAGCAACATCGATGGATGTACCCACCACCATCAACGGGGCAGGTGGAGTCTGAAAGCTCTGAGAGCCAACTGTAGATGGCGGAACTGAAGGTGCTAGAACAGTTGTCATAGCATCGACGTAAGTGGATGTCATACACACAGGATGTAGCCTTTCAAATTTCCTCTTATCCTCAGTGTAAGTCAGTCAAGCCTCTGTCTTATATTCCATGATTTTACTTCTTTCTGTAAAATCCTGCAGTCTGGCAAGCAAGGGGAATGGTGCTCCCCGCACTTGACACAGAATGGAGGAGGGGCGCATGGAGTATTGGGATGTGAAGGACGTCCACAATCTCTACATGTGACTCTAGAAGTACAGCAGAAAACATATGCCTAAACTTCCAGCCCTTGAGCACCACATTGGGTGAGGTGTATATGGTGGGAGGGGTATATGGCTTGACATCACAGCAGTATACCATCACCTTACCTTCTCAGGTAATGTGTCACCCTCAAAGGCCAAGACAAAAGCACCAGTGGTAATCTGCTTATCCATCAGACCCCAATGGAAGTACGTCCACAATCTCTATATGTGACTCCAGAAGTCCAGCAGAAAACATATGCCCAAACCTCCAGCATTTAAAGCACCACATCGGGGGAAGGGTATATGACTTGACATCACATCGGTATACCATCACCTTGATCTTCTCGGACAATGTGTCATCCTCGAAGGCCAGTGGTAACCTGATTATCCCTCAGACCCTAATGGATATGCCGGACGAAATTAACACCTCACTACTGTAAATTGGCTCGCAGATCGTTGTCAGACTACAAAAGAAAGTCGATGCGGAATATAAAACCCGGGACCAAATTTCAGCTCTCATGAGGTTTGATAGAAACATCCCCTAGCTTGTCACAGGCAAGTGATGCCCGTGACTGGGCATAGGATGCCGTTTTGATCAAGATTTACCCAGATCGCATTTTGGACAAACCCTCCACCTCCCCAAACTTGTCCTCTAAATGGTGCACAAAAACTTGAGGCTTCATTGACATGAAAGATTCCTCATCAGCTCTCGTACGTATGAAGTACCTGGGCGAATAATGTTCACAGCTATCCATGGCCTCGTGTGACTCCCTCGGTGTCGCCAGGGAGGAGAACGATTGGAGGTCTTACTTCTTCGCATTAAAGTTAGACTTCAAGCGCTTAGAGACTGCTGGTGTTGTGCCACCAGCAAGAGATGATGTAGTACGCTTCATGGCGTATCATCCGCCCTGATACCAGCCACTCCGACCAGGGGCCCTCCCCATGGGCGCCACCCAGCCACATTAAAGGCCACCTGGTTGGATGGCTATTGCCGGCAGTCCCAATGCCCCAGGTTGGTGGGCATGTTCACCTTTTCTTACTTGGTGATTTATGGCGCAGGCATCTGCAGAACGATCCCCATGCAGGCAGGGGGCTACCACTAATAAGGTGCAGGGCGGCCCCACCACAACGGACTGGTTACTGTGGTGGATATGAGGTGCAGAGAAGTCCATGATTATCGTCGGCGCAGAAAACGACACTGCACAGTGGATGGCGTAAAACGCACCCAGGAAGATGTTCTCTCCCATCAGATGGAGAATGAGTGGAACTGCAGTCAACGACGGTAAAGTGGGCCAAAGATCTCCGTGCACTATGGACACAATGAACCATGTATGGCGGCCTTTCCCCATTGGCCCGTTCTTCGGTAAAATTTGGAAGAATGGAGATCAAACCCTACAGGGAACTATCACATAGAGGCCGAAACGTGTGAGACTCCGTTTAGTCGCCTCTTACCTCTTACGACAGGCAGGAATATCTCAGGCCTATTATAACCGCCGGCAGGTGTATCAGGATACTCTAAGGAAACCTGAATGGTATACAATCTCAATCGGAGGCCTTGGCTTTATTAAGTGATTTAAACTGCTTTGTCCCAACAAGGATACATACCTGCAAGTTACTTACCTTGGCAGTTGTCCTTGATTCCAGTTCTGGAACGTTTATTTCGTTTATTAACCCCATCTCTAGTGACACTGTCATCAGTAACAGCATCATTGTTACCGCGCAGTGAAAGTTTTTGTTGTATTTGTCCTTTGGTGTACTTTACGTACAATAAGAACCCCTTCGGATTTTCTACTATATTTTGAGACAGTTTGGAAACTATTAAAAGTTTCTAATACTGAAGTTCACGCTAAATTGCGAGCTTCCGTAAAACTTCGCCAATTTAGGAAATTTTGTGTTCTTTTAAATTTGGCACGCTTTTATCGTCCCTTCTGCAACGATGTTCTGATCCCATGAGGGATCAGTACCATCTCTCATTAATTTACTTGGAATATGTCTCTCTATTGCCTTCGACACTATTTCTTTGAATTCAAGCCACATGTGTTCTGCGCTTACACAGTCAGACTGGAAGAAGTGGAGACTGTGTTCTAGGAAGGTGTGAAACGAATTTTTATCTGCTTTTTTAAGTACATGTATTTTAACTTTATCTTTGACAGTTTTGGATGTAAGGTATCCATCTCGCTACAGTAACATTGTGGTTACTAATCCCTGTACCCTTGAAGATGATACCTATGCGATTAGGATTATTTGTTCCTAAAATGTCAAGTATGTTTTCACATCCATTTACACTGCGGAGTGGGGGAGCTCCTGAACTAACTGTTGAAAATAATTTTCTGAGAACGCATTCAGTACGATTTCTGGCTACATTTTATGCCTACCTCCGGCTTTAGATATGTATTGTTGCCAGCGTATATGAGGTAGATTGAAGTCATTACTTAATGTGATTGTATAAACGCCGAAACTATTTGAAATAAGACTCAAATTTTCTTTGAACTATTCATCAGCTGTATCATTCGAGTCGGGGGTCGATAAAAGGAACCAATTATTAATTTATTCCTGTTGTCAAGTAGTCCTCTATCCATGCTAAAACTCATGAGCTACCAACTTCGATTACACTACATGGTAAACTAATCTGACAGCAATAACTACTCGTTCACCAACTGTACTTAATCTATCTTTTCTGAACCTGGTTAAATCCAAAATTTCGGCTGAATATTTTTCAGGCTTTATCCAGCTTTTACTGCTTTCTATTAGCGCTCGGAGCTCTGGGTCTTTTACTACACAGCTACGACAATTTACAACGACAGTACCGATTGTCGCGAAGTCTACTTTACTGTCTTCGTCCTGCACACTTTTAGATTAATGCCACTAAAGGTGAGGTCTATGCAACTAAATGAAATGTGGTTTGTTCATTGCCATACGCGTTTCGCTTGGTTTATTTGTGAAGCATCTTCAGTGAACTGTAACACATGTTACTTTTTGTAGATGTAATAAATGCGTTATGTAGTAGTCACAGTGTGTTACTATCTTACATTTCATCATGATTTTCTCTCATTTTTAGATTAGAATCAAGTTCCGTAGCACAAATTTTGTGATGTAAAATTACAGATCGGTGTTACGATGTCTAGAGCTTTTAGCCCGTATTAGCTGTACTTACCAAATCCATGCCAGCAACAGCTCTGTAATAAAGTTAGCCATTAAAACAATAACTAAAGGAAATCTAAAACATAACCAGAATAAACCATGAATGAATCTTCCTCTGTTTCTCTCTCTCTCTCTCTCTCTCTCTCTCTCTCTGTCTCTCTCTTTCTCTCTCTCTCTCTCTCTCTCTCTCTCACACACACATACACACGCACACACACACACACACACACACACACACACACACACACGCACGCACACACATACAAATACCCATTAAAAATACGCTCTCACGGAGAACATCACATTTACACATAGCAAAACACAGACTCATGCACACACACAAAACTAATGAAAAATATCAAACCACTCACACACACAAAAGACGAAAGAGAGACACACAGCGACAGTTGGCATCTAAGCCTAGTTCAGGAAAAATCCGCATTACTCCGTCATTTGCAACTCACAATAAGAATCTCGAGGCTCATAAATGGTTTGGGAATCTTAACGACCTTAATTACATGAAACCACACGTTCTTTACAACACAGTTATACACGTTTGCACTAACTTTTAGGCCGCGTGGTCTCAGGCACCATTCCACGGTTCGCATGCCTTCTCCCGTCAGAGGTTCAACTCCTCTCTTGGGCATGAGTGTGTGTGTTGTCCTTAGCGTAAGTTGGTCTAAGTTACCACCACCACCACCACCACTAACTTTTAGGCTTAGAGTTGTTCAAATCGTCATTTTCATATTTTCAGTGTCAAGAAAAATCTCGCGCCATTACTTTCTCTCTCTTTCTCTCTCTCTCACACACTCTCTCTCTTTCTCTCTCCAATCACTGTACTTGAACTGTCCGTTTCTATGGCTGTACATACATAGTTGTCTCTGAGCATAGCACTGATGTAACAGAAATAGCGCTACGCTTAACATACGAACAGTCTGACATATTTCAGCTAACGTAGATAACATGAATTAAAGATAAAAAATATCAATAAACATCCCGTATAACTCCGTCTTATGAGGGTAAATGGTGCATCCTTCTTATCTTAAGGCGGTTAAGTAGTAAATTGTACGCTGTCAGAGAGTTCCCACAGGTGGCGATTAGGCTGTCGGTGCGTTATTTAAGACCGCTAACGAGTCAATCACGCAGAGAGGGACGCCTCCTTATCGCGAGGAGCCGGCCGCCATGAATATTTAACGCGCTCGCACGCAGGTCGATGACGCGTAAGCAGAGCGCCACACAGCCCAGGGGCTCCCGGCGACACGTGGCGGGCGACGCAAATTGCTGTCGCCCTACATCGCCGGCAGACGGCTTCTCAGCTGTCGCAGACTCACTAGTACCCCTGCCTTGACATACCGTCACTTCTTTATTACCTGAATGAAACCAAGGTATAGAAAACTTTTCACGTGATAGGGACAAATGTAACACCTGTCCTAATACGGCTACTACCACCATCGTTAGCCGAACTCTGGAAGAGGTGTATTATATCTGCATCTACATGGAAATCTACGAATCCTATTCGGAAAGTAAACTCAGATCGGTATCAAAATGGACACCACTGTGAAAATAAAAAAATAAAATTATCTGTAACAGTTAGCTACTCCCTATATAGTTGTCTGATTTAGACATTTGTCATAGCAGTGTACCAACTCTCCAACCCTCGTCATAGAAGCAAGCCGCCCGCACTTCCTGGCAATTCTCTGCGCTGGTCTGCAGCTCGTTCTCTGTGCCAGAACGTTGCCTTCATAGCTAGAGGTGAACAGAGATGAAACTCAGGGAGAGTCAGTTATGGGCTGTATTGTGGTTGATCAAACCTTTACTATCGAAAACGCTGCAGGAGTATCTTCTTTGCCCCTTCAGAACGCGGCCTAGAACTGTTATGCAGAAGTAAACCGTATGACATGTTATGTGGGCTGCATGACATCAGGCGCAATCTCACACCAGGCCCTCATATTTGGGTGGAGAAGCTATTCTGCTAAGCATCTTTACGTGCTCACTGTGCGCTCAGAACTGAAAACAGCGACGTCACGCGATCGACAGGCTTATTAGAGACACTTTCTCAACACACCCGTGCACAGCTTCATCACATTTTCACTGTGGTTTCCATTCCATACCTTACTTCCAGAGTAGCCTTCGTATATCTACGTCTACAAGGACAGGGGATGATTTCTCACCTGATAACAGAGCTGGCATCAGTTTCACTGAACTTATTACAATGCCTGGGAGAAAAGTTAAGCACCTAGAGGACGTGGTCGGGTGCGTTGGTAACTTTGTACGAGTACACATTATCGACAGCTCTGTAAATGATGAGAGTTGATGTTCTCTGTGACAGGTAGAACGGCCACCGAAGTGAGTTAGTGTTAAGTGCTGTCATCAGAGTTGTAAGCTGAAATAAAGGGAGTGCACAGCGTAGGGTGTTTAGTAATCACAATGGAAGACACCAAGATGCCACTCACTCGTGTGACACAGCACTGTCAGCACCTGCCAGAGTTTAGAAAAGGCCACATTGTCGCTCTTCATTTGGGCGACCAAATTATATTAGAAGTGTAACAATCGGCGAAGTAAGTAATCAGAAAAAGAAATGTCGGGTACTGCCTTTCGGCCATACATTCCCAGAGTGATTTTTCTCTTCTTCGTGATGACTGGGTGTTGTGTGATGTCCTTAGGTTAGTTAGGTTTAATTAGTTCTAAGTTCTAGGGAACTGATGACCATAGATGTTATGTCCCATAGTGCTCAGAGCCATTTGAACCATCCTTTCATTCCCAGAGTGACGGACAGACTCGGCCGTATATTGCGCAAACACGGCGTAAAGACGATTTTCAAACCGACAAGGAAGATCAAACAGTGTCTTAGATCGGCTAAGGAGAAAAGGGACTCACTTGCAATGTCGGGAATATACGGTGTACCATGCACATGCGGAAATGTTTGTGTCGGAATGACTGAACGATCAATCAACACCAGGATCAAAGAACATAAGCAACATTGCAGGTTGGGGCAGGTGGAGAAATCGGCCGTGGCAAAGCACGCATGAGTGAGACCGACCATGTAATAAAATTCGCCGACACGGAAGTTCTGGCTGTAGAGAAGCGCTATCACACCCGCTTGTTCAGAGAAGCTGTAGAAACACAAAAACACGAAGAACAGCTTCAACAAGAAAGAGGAAAGCCTTACGGTGAACGGATCCTGGCTTCCAACACTGCAGCGAACGTCTGTCGCAGGTAGCAAGAGGAGAACCGTACCGGATATGACCGCGGAGGAGCCCTCGGATGTTGGCGCGCTAGGTAAATGAAGTCTGCGGTCGCGAGCTCGGCTCCAGTTCACCGCCGGCCATGGAGAGCGTAGCTTTGACAATGCCAGTCACTCGTGCTGGCGAAACGTCAGTAAAATCGTCATATGAACTTCGGCCGAAGGACCAGAGACAAAACCCAATAGGCAGATTGTCATGACTTTTTCATCGCAAATGAAAATAACGGGACAGTATGCAATTGGACATGTACGACTGAGCCGTGGCGTTTCTCGCTTGACAAATGCTCTTTACAGAACCGTCGCCTCGTTTCTTATTCGATTTACTGGTGTCACTACGTTGCTGGCTTGCCTGCTCGTGAGTGGCGTATCGATAAGAGCAATGTCGTATTATCTTTGAAGTGACCTCTAGTATTTCCGGCTCATTTTGTGTCGGTAGTTGATTCGGGATGGAGCGCCAGTGATGTTTGGACAGCCAGAACTCACCGACCGCTGGCGACACATATGCACTATCCGACAGGCGGAGACTGGAGCGGGAACGGCCGTAGGTTGGTCGTTCGATCCGTCATCTCACTGGGCGACGTTTATTTGGTCTTTTAACCGTTGCTGGGATTCGTCAATTGGTTATCTTGCCGGACGTGGGTCGGTTCCTTCCTTGAGCAGAGATGTCGGGTGGGCAATCGGCAATTGTTCCCTCTGCATGGTTGGGTCTGAGTCAGGGTGTCCTCGTCGCCGTGTCTCCGAGTTCGGAATGGATATCAAGGGAGTCGGTATGGAACTACAGTGAGCTCCGGACAGCCATGACTCGCCCGACCGTTGCCAGCACACATGATTTGAGTGGGGACGACCTTCTTGGTCGTTCGGTCAGTCGTCTCATCGAGCGACGTATATTTGGGCGCCGACCGCTTCGGATTCTCTGTGTGTGTCGACTTGTCATTCGTCCTTGTTGTTCCACAGTAATTGCTTTTACGATTGTTCGAGTTCTTGTGGAAGTGTTTTCATGTAACTGTGTCTAGCTTGTGTGATTTCGACTGATCAGTTAATTTTAATGCTATCTGCGTACTGGAATAGGCAGTTGGTCGGTTGGGACAGTGCAGCGAGGAAGTCTCCGCGGCGAGGGCATTAGTGCAGTGTTCCGCAGTGTGTTTTTCCTCGCCGTGTTAATGTTGTCCGTACCACCTGTAGTTTGACAGTCTTCGACGTTGTTCACATTCTTCAGTGGTCATAGTGCCTTGGATGTTTTTAGACGCCAATTTTGAAGACGTAGTGCTGCTAGTATCTTCGTCCTCAGCTGATATATTCCGTTGTCGTGCAGTTGTTCGACGCTGCGGAATTGATTAGGTTGTTGGTCGGTCGTTCAGCCTGGGACGGGTTGCCATCTGATTACTTAATCTTATTCTTAGCTACCTATCATACCTAACCTAACGTTAGAGTTACCTCCTCAGGCCGACCCTTGGAACGCTTCTGAACACCATTGATCTGTTGTGTTTTGATTGTGATTTTTGGTCTCACGTACTGTGCGAGGCCTTCAGCCGTCTATTAATTTAGTTCGTTTCCATGTTAAGATAAGGCCTTCGCCCGTGTTAAATTAAAACCTTGAAGATTCTTGCTTAAACTACTTTTTCTTAAAAAAAAGTATATTTTGCCGATTGTAAATTGTTATTATTATCCAGGCCTTAACCCTTGAGTTGTTCTGTCTTCAGTATGTGGCCTTCAGCGGAATTTTTATGTGAAATATTTTAAGATAAGGCCTTCTGCCAACTTAAATTATAATTTGTAAATTCACTTGAGTAAAACCTCTTAATATTTTTTTCTCTGTCTGAAATTCTTGTTATCCAGGCCTTAAGACCTTAGTTCTTCCATCTCCAGTGTGTGGCCTTCAGCTGTATGTATTCCTTAAGGAATTTCTAATAACTTGTGTTCGGGCCTTCAGCCACATTGTTTTTAAATGCCTTTAAGGACATGTGTGATTAAGCGTTTTTAGCCAATAAAGTTTGTGTGTTTTCTGCAACTAACAGTAACTGATCTTGGCCCCTTTCGACAACCATAACCTGATAAGCTCTGTCCTGCGAAACCAGATTTCAACGACAGGTCATTAGAGACTCAGCAAAGCTCTAGGTATTTACCTTAAAAAATTTAGATGAAAAATCTAAATCACAGAATATCAAGTTGGAGCTTGTGATAATTAATGGGGTTCGACTGTACTGACACATAATCCGAGCCTGTATCTTGTTACGACATTGACACGTCAAGTCATCTTCTACGGCTCTTGGTCACTGCAATCGGCAACATTGTATACGCAAGTGTGCTGCTGTCTCATGAGGTCCAGTCGCCTTTTCTGTGTTGAGCAGTTTCAGTTGCATCACTAGTCCGTAATAACTTATATCAACGTCTGTCTGCCATTACAGATTCTCATCATATCACTGTCTCATGAAATTAATTACCTAACAAGTTAATATTACAGTGAGGTACAAAACTAATAGGATACCTCCTAATATAGTGTTGGACCGCCTTTTGCCTCGTGCAGTGCTGTATCTCGACGTGGCCAGAATATTGAGACATATTGCGTCTGTCGCCTGCCATAAATCCGAAAGTGTTGCCAGTGGAGGATTTTGTGCACGAACTGACTTCTGGATTCCGTCTCATAAATGTTCGTTGGGATTCATGTCGGGCGATCAGTCTGCCCAAATCATTAGCTCCGATTGTCCAGAGCGTTCTTCAAACCATTCACGAACAACTGTGGCTCGGTGACGTGGCGCATTTGCATCTATAAAAATACCATTATAAGAATTGTTAGCATATTGCAGCCCCGTCAACAACTGTGATAGCCTAATATATTGAAAAATACGACTGAGTCGCGAAAATTTTCTGCTCTTTACACAGGTTTCGGCTAGAATAATCTCGCCTTTTTCAGAAGCATAAAATTACTATAGCATGCCAGAGTAAGGCACAGTCAACATTAAAAATTAAAACCTATAGTATCGTCGTAGCACATCTAATTACAACTACTTAACCGCGTGGTGAAGTGATGCCTCGGCTGGACTTCAGTTAAGTAGTTTTAATTCGACATGGTACCACGGTACTAAATAGTTTTTAATTTTTAATGTTGACTGTGGCTTACTCTGGCACGTTATAGTAATTTATGCTTCTGAAGAAGGCTGTATTATTCTAGCCGAAACCCGGATAAAGACTGTACTGTCTGTCATCAGGTTACCCTAAATGGCAGGCAGCACCGCGTAACAGCCACGCTATGAGGGAAACAAACCAACAGCCAAACAGGCGAAGACATCAGGTAAACACGCCGTAGATCCAGTCCATTAATAGGAACCTTTCCTTGCAGAGGTTGCCGTGACATATCCGGCCACGGATTCCTACGCCGGGTTTCCATAGGCTCCAGTTCACTATATAGGCCCGGCCGGTCGAAGGCAGACCAGTCTTCGCTCGCTGCTAATGGCAACCGCTATAGCAGAGTCTCCGAGAAGATGTCTCCGAAGCCGCTATACTGCACCGCCGATCGAAGTACCAGCCGACCGAGAGGAACCACATCTCTGGCTAGATCGACGGACGTCTACATCTATTGTACAGCCAGCTATTCTATTGTAGAAGAAGTTAGTTCAATAAACTGTTGGAGAATACAACAAATACAAGAAAATTTTCGTGACTGAGGCAGATTTTTCAATATATTAAAAATTCCATTTTGTTTGGAATCATAAAGTCCATGAATGGATGCAAATGATCTGCAAGTAATTGTACACAGTCATTTACTGTCAAAGATCTCTTCCGTTGGACCAGAGGACCCCGTCAATTCCATGTAAACACAGCAAACACCATTGTGGAGCCACTGCCAGCTTGCACAGTGCCCTGTTGACAACTTGGTCCCATGGATTCGTGCGGTCTTGTTCCACACTCGAGTCCTACCAGCAGCTCTTACCAACAAAAACAGGAACTCATCCAACTAGGCCACAGTTTTCCAGTCGCCTACGGTCCAACCGATAGGGTCACGAGGCCACAAGAGGCGCTGCATGTCGTCTCCCGATGCAGACCATTAAAGGCAAATTTGCGTAACACTGTTGTAATGGATACGTTGGTAGTGCGTCTCACATTGATTAATACGGTTATTTAACGCAGTATTGCATGTCTGTTAGCACTGACAACTCATACGCAAACGCAGCTGGGCTCGATCATTACGTGAAAGTCATTGGCCATTGTGTTGTCTGTCGTTAGAGGTAATTACTGAAATTTGGTATTCTTGGCACACTCTCGACACTGACGATCTCGGAATATTGAATTCGCTAACCGTTTCCCAACCATGCGTCTCGCTCAAACTAACATTCCACGAATAAATTCTGTTAATTCGCCTCATGGGACTTAAATCACGTCGAAAATGTTTTCAATCACCTGAGTACAAATGACAGCTCCGACAATGCACTGCTCTTTTATATCTAACGTACGCGATATTGCCGCCAGCTATCCGATGACTTTATCACCTCAGTGTAACCTGCGATAACGTTCGCCTGTACGTTTATTCAACGATAAGATTCAGTTTCGTAGCAGCTCGTCCTTGAGCTTCACTAAAAACTGAGCGTATCCATTTGCTCGAAAATACAGAAACTGAGATACATTTCTTTCGCTGAAATGCACCAGCAAACAACACGGGAAAGAGTGTTACACCGAGAAGAACTGAGCGCCATTTTTACCGAGTTGAGCAATATGCGACTCGTGGATCTCCATTGGCCCCCCTTCAGCGGAGACGTTCATGGTGGCAGCAGGAAAACAGTTTTGTTTCCTGCAGAGTTTGCTACGGCCTCCGCGACAACTAGACGGCGCGCCCATAGCTCTTCTCGGACCCAGAAGTCAGCCTTTTGCCGGCGACAAACAAACGTATAGGCCGCGCGTGCGCGCGTATATATATTCCCTTAAGGAGAGTGCTCTGCCAAGGCGGAGAGGACTACGGAACGAGGCGGTACCGTAAATTCGCGGCGCTGACGAGAAGGGCGTAGCTTGCTACGACGGAACAGAAACTTCCGCGTGATAGCTGCTCCTCACATGAACGAGGCAGTACGCAGCGATCCACATAGTCAAGTGTATTCGCACATTACTGTGTGTGTGTGTGTGTGTGTGTGTGTGTGTGTGTGTGTGTGTGTGTGTATGTGTATGTGTGTGTGTGTGTGTGAGTGAGTGAGAGAGAGAGAGAGAGAGAGAGAGAGAGAGAGAGAGAGAGAGAGATAGAGACGTCAAATAACTGACAAGGAAATAAGCGATAAAGCGTTTCCAATAGCGCTGAGTGCTCTTGAGCAACGCCCGCCGCCGCCGCTGCCGCCTCCCTAGCGTCGCGGATATCCCTGCAGCCCGAGGCACAACTTGTCGTTTGCCGAAGCCGAAACTGCTCTTCACCGAGATTGAACGAAGCCCTGAACCGAAATCACCGTATCCATTTCCTGTCGCGCAGCCACGCTACGGCGGTTACCGAGAAAGAAAGTGAAATACCTCCTGCAGCTTTCCTTTGACTCCGGAAAATTGCGTCTATCATTCTGGAACTATCGTCTTGCGGCAGACTCCGTGGACCTCATTCTGTGTTCCATTTAGCAGTAGATTTTTACTCCGCTCCTTTTTTCCAGCGCGCACGGGCTATTATTATGCTCTGCATTGAGGAGGTGGACATACTGTAATTCGAACAATTTTAATAAACATTTTTGGATCAGCGATCAAAAAAAATTTTAAAAAATTTGTTTAAAAAATTTTTCTTTTTAAAACTCTGTCTTGATCGCACCACGTATGCTACAAAAACGTAGGTGACCCGTTTCGGTCATGTCACATGACCATCGTCAGACTCATGGCATCCTTCGGAGATGGTAGGTGGAGCACTCTTCTCAGTTGACATCACAGCAGCTGATATGAGTGGTCTACCTACCATCTTCGAAGGATGCCATGGGTCTGATGATAGTCATGTGATATGACCGAACCGGCTACCTATGTTCTTGTAGCATACGTGGTGTGATCAAGACTGAATTTTAAAAAGAATTTTTTTAAAATAATTACTGGACTTGCCTAAGCAGATGCTGTAGTATTAATAACTAGCTCCAAAACTGAATTAATCGGAATGGTGCAAAATTATAAAATATTGCAGCGAAAACCGGATTGTGTGTCACTGAAGAAAAGAAGGAATGCCCGGTTATAAGTAAGAAGAGATGCGCCTATGGCTGTAGAAGGATTTACTTTCGAGACTGTTGACCGCTTCGAGTACTGTCGTTTCAGTAACAAAAATAGAGCGGATACAGAAATATATACACGACTAGTAACAGTGAACAAAGGACTACTCAGTTTCATAAAAATTCTAAAGAAAGCATCACTTAAAACCAACTTCCAAATCCGCCTTTATCAGTCAGCTACTACACCAATGACATTACACGGATGTGAAGCGTTAATATTTAGAAAGAAAGAAGAACAGAAACTGTTAATGTACGAAAGGGATATCCTAAGGAAATTTTTTGACATTGTGAGTGATGAAAATAAATCATGGAATGGAGGATGGGACAATGTGACGAATTATAGAGCTGTACAAACACTGTAACATCGTCAAAGAGCTAAAGAAGAGGCTATTGAATTAGGCTGGCCGTGTAGCAAAAATGGTAGGGAATAGACCACACAGAATAGCAACAGTTACAGTACAGCGAATGGAAGTCGCACAGTTGGAATAGATGGCAAACAGTTGTTTTTTTTTTTTTTTTTCTCAGAAGTAGAACCAATTGACTTAAGGCTTTTAACTAGTCATGATTCAGTTACATTGTACGCTGCTCGATATGCACGTACCCAGATCAACATATTTGTCGTACACGTTAATGCGTTAATGAGCTAAGACGTTCAGGTCACTGTCCACAGCGAGGCTGGAAGCCTGTTTGTGAAAGGACCTAACAGAGGCTGAAAATACCGCTTCATTTGTAACATTCGTCTTATTTGTTTCGGACTCTTACATACCCATCATCAAGTATGATAAATTTGAGTTGTGAACTCGAGGGCCGCGATGGACGAGTATATGACAGAGTGAACCACGAGCGAATGTTCCTCCAGCAGGATCGTTTGCACGAGTGTGAGTAAGTCGAGCAGAGACAAATTGGTAATAAACCTTTTTGGGAGATTCATTCAGTTTCGCAAGACAGTAATTTCTACGTGAGTAAAGACAGAATTAAAACGTTGGTTCTTACTGGAATTAAGGAAAATGTGGAAGCGAGGACGCACCAATACAATTTTCTTTTCATACAATCTATTTATTTAACAATATATAAAAATAAATTTTTGTTTTTTTAAAAAACGACCAAATTAAAAAATTCTTGTCACCGTAAATCTTAAGATGAATAGGCTTTTGCAAAAGAAATCAAAACAGCAGACAATATGACAATCATTACAATAATGCCAGACCTGCAGCCCGCCGTTAGCGGGTGAAACAGCGGTGTTTACTACAGCGCTGGCCACAGTCTCTCTTATTACACTACTGGCCATTAAAATTGCCACACCACAAAGATGACGTGCTTCAGACGAGAAATTTAACCGACAGGGAAAAGATTCTGCGATATGCAAATGATTAGCTTTCGAGAGCAGTCACACAAGGTTGGCAACGGTGGCGACACCTACAACGTGCTGACATGAGGAAAGTTTCCAACCGATTTCCCATACGCAAACAGCAGTTCACCGGCGATGCCTGCTGAAACGTTGTTGTGATACCTCGTTTAAGGAGCAGAAATGCGTACCATCACGTTTCCGACTTTGATAAATGTCGGATTGTAACCTATCGCGAATGCGGTTTGTCGTATCGCAACATTGCTGCTCTCGTTGGTCGCGATGGTTCAAATGGCTCTGAGCCATTAAAATCTGAGGTCATCAGTCCCCTAGAACTTAGAACTACTTAAACCTAACTAACCTAGGGACATCACACACACCCAAGCTCGAGGCAGGATTCGAACGTGCGACCAAAGCGGTCGTGCGGTTCCAGGCTAAAGCACTTACAACCGGTCGGCCACTCCGGCCGGCTTGGTCGCGATCCAATGACTGTTAGCAGAATATGGAATCGGTGGATTCAGGAGGGTAATACGGAACACCGTGCTGGATCCCAACGGCCTCGTATCACTAGTCGAGATGACAGGCATCTTGTCCGCATGTCTGTAAAGAATCGTGCAGCCACTTCTCGATCTCTGAGTCAACAGATGGGGAAGTTTGCAACCATCTGTACGAACAGTACGACGACGTTTGCAGCAGCATGGACTATCAGCTAGGAGATCATGGCTGCGGTTATCCTTGACGCTGCATAACAGACAGGAGCGCCTGCGGTGGTGTTCTCAACGACGAACCGGGGTGCACGATTTGCAAAACGTCATTTTTTCGGATGAATCCAGGTTCTGATGGTCGCATTCGTGTTTGGCGATATCACGGTGAACGCACATCGAGAGCGTGTATTCGTCATCCCCATACTGGCGTATCATCCGGCGTGATGGTATTGGGTGCCATTATCGTCTTGGTCACCTCTTGTTCGCATTGACGGCACTTTGAACAGTGAACGTTACATTTCAGATGTGTTACGAGCCGTGGCTCTACCCTTCATTCGGTCTCTGCGAAACCCTACGTTTGAGCAGGATAATGCACGACCGCATGTTGCAGGTCCAGTACGGGTCTTTCTGGATACAGAAACTGTTCGACTGCTGCCCTGGCCAGCACATTCTCCAGATCTCTCAACAACTGAAAACGTCATGTCAATGGTGGCCGAGCAACTGGCTCGTCACAATACGCCAGTCACTACTCTTGATGAACTGTTGTATCGTGTTGAAGCTGCATGGGCAGCTGTACATGTACACGCCATCCAAGCTCTGTTTGACTCAATGCCCACCCGTATCAAGGCCGATATTACGGCCATAGGTGGTTGTTCTGGGTACTGATTTCTCAGGATCTATGCACCCAAATTGTGTGAAAATATAATCACATTTCAGATCTAGTATAATACATTTGTCCAATGAATACCCGTGTATCATCTGCATTTCTTCTAGGTGTAGCTATTTTAATAGCCAGTAGTGTAAATGCGCTTCTGCAACACATGAAAATTATATAAGCAACTTTGATTACAAGACTAATTCAGTTACTCAAAACAGATTACGTAACTTTTAATTTAAAAGCTGTAATTCACAAGGTTCAGGGTTAAGATGTGCACATGTGCTTAAGAGTTAAACAGACTAGGAAACAATATGACAATGATTAGGCTTACTTCAAAGCCACCAACATCTTATTTTCAATCAGCAACAACAAAAGTGGGACTGGATCCCAATCTGTCCCGACAATTTTATTTTGATTAACGCCCTGGTGACACTTGGTTGTCAGAAGATTCAAAGTTAAAGTGGGTGTCAGTTTTTAAGACCGCTGCCAAGGAACGTCTTAAAACATTACTTGTGTACACTTATTGCAAGAGATTTCACTCGGCGGAACCACAAAATCCAGCTAAAATACACCAATATTAACCCGGTCTTTCAAACACAGCAACGCTAGCTTAGTACAACAGGTTGTTCAGTTTGTAACTAATTACTGACAGAATTGGTCACCTAAATGTAACCAGAAGGCCCCTGTTTGGTTTAGCGGCAACCTGTGCCTCAGTACAATCGTTCCGGCTGTCGGCTGTATTTACGACCAGGAGCTGGTTAATTATAACAATAATAATCGGGTATAAACAAGAGAGGAAAGGCAGTATAATAGCTGCACAAGTTTTTAAACGACAGCTAGTGTCTTAGTACGATACTACGGCCAATATTTTCGACCAAAGAGTATACAGAGTAAAACTATGAGGGTTGAGCACAGACCAGAAGATAATAAGGAGGGCGGGTAGACTATGACACAAATCACCACGAGGATTACAGAATGCTACTCCCGTTTATCAGCAAGCAGTTCCACGCATCCACGGTGAGTGTACAGCAGTTACTGAGTGGTGCCGATGAAAGCCAGGTAGAACATGGCAGCCAGGTCACGAGCGGTCGTCCGACACGAATGATGACAACAGATCGATGGGATGTCGGCCTTATGCTTGTAGTCGACGCTGACCCCGGCAAAGCACACCGATGTTTTCGCTCTGCGCAGGCCCTCAAACGGTTCAGATGGCTCTGGGTACTATGGGATTTAACTTCTGGGGTCACCAGTCCCCTAGAACTTAGAACTACTTAATCCTAACTAACCTAAGGACTTGACACACATCCATGCCCGAGGCAGGATTCGAACCTGCGACCGCAGCAGTCGCGCGTTTCCTGGCTGTAGCGCTTAGAGCCTATCGGCCACCCCGGCCTGCCGCAGGCCCTCGTTGCGCAGCTCGTGGCTTCGGCTGCTCGGACCTCTTGACCACCTCTTGTCGCGACACTACCGCCCGTCCCCAAACTTCGTGCCTCTTCCCTTTTGGGGTCAGCGAACCTCATGTATAATCGGCAAGCAAAGACCTTCTGTGGACACAACCCACAGACACCAACTCTTCCTCATAGGTATTGGCAACAGGGCCGCAAGAGGGGTAGTCGACACTACCATTGAGCCAGTGGCGCCAGACAGAGCTGTCTATTAACACAATGGCGCCACGGCTCAAGAATATCCGAGCAAATTTTAAGATGCACGTAGAACCACAGTGTTTCTATTTTCTATAAAATATCCAATTTTAGAAATATATATCTGCTACATGTATGCTCATACAAGCCTCGGTACATGTCAAAAGTACGTGTTTTCATTCACCTTTCACAATTTTTCGTTGTTCGACAAAGATCCAGAAAACGGTCACACTTGTCCCATACATTTGTAAGAATACTGCCACATGCTGCGTTATGGTTCCATTATTCTGCCACAACTTTGTGGCTATTTTATTTTGAGTACTGGATGTGTGTGCTAGGGAGGAAAGCATGGAGTCTTTATCGGCACTGCCGGATCGTCCCTGCCTTTTGCTGACAAATAGGAACCTACCAGTGAGTCTCTGTAGGAGAGGCGAGTCCCTTACCCCAGATAGGCTTTCTTCTCGGAAATGGGGCTGCAGCCTGCTCCGTGCTCTTGTGGTTGGATCTGAGGACAAAGAAGCTATGCTGCTCATCAGTCTCCAGAGAATAAATGAGCACAACATTTTTGCTTTTTGTGCCTTTGCTGGCTAGGCACTAAAGGGGGAAATGCTGTGGCAGCGCCAGACCAATGCTCGTGCTCCAAAAATTGTGGTCTATCCAACGGAATCTGTTGCCCCCATCACCGTGCTTGGTCCGAAGAAGCTGACCAGTCAAAGAGGCATTACCCCAGGCCGGTACCAACCTTATGCTTGTTAATGCGCATTTTGCATGACACGAGTGGGAAGTTTTTGCTGCATTCCCCTGCTTTTTTTTCTTTCGTCAAATATGCGATATTCTCGTTCTCCACTATGTCAACAGCAACTGAGTCCTTGCCTGCATATAGAGTTTTTGAAAAGTAATGTGCTGAGGACGGAGAGTGGAAATCCTCCCGTCCACTGTCTGCCACTGATGGGTGCAGGTTTCGCTGACTTACTGCAGTAGCGCCAGCCTTGTTCTAAGCAGCCCGCTGCTTACTTCTTCTGATATGCAACTTGAGTTCCCAATTTGACTTTTAATTTGTGCGTTTGTGTAATTAACTCTGCAATTGTGAAGTGCCCAGATAATGATATGTCGTTGTGTTTTCTCCATACACTCTTCCATATAATTTAGTATCTCCCCACGGTTTTAGCGTTATTTTTTGCTTATTCAAACAAGATTTGAGACAGCAATAATCTCTGTCAAATTGTTGTGAATAGAGACCATCAGTTCGAGCAAATAAAATTCTTTTATAGGCAGACTTGGCTTCACTTTCGAGATTCGTACAGTGTCCTACTACTTTTCCATGCTAAGGATGCCCTCTAATAACTAATACACACTTTTCTACATCTAAGTTTATTATTCTCGCTGTGACAATGTTGTCGTTTTGCATAGTGGCCAGATTCAACGACCACTCACTTATCATTCAGTGGAGGCAACCAGTACTGGACTTGCTAGACTTGTATAAGTGCATTTGTTTCTTCACTAAGAAGAGTTGTGTTGATTTCCCCTAGGATTATACCTTTGCTGTGTGTTGGCTTATGATAATTACGCTATCAACCACGCAGATGTAAGTAACAACATTTTCATGGAGGTTAGATTTCAATGGGAAAACGTTCTCAACTACCGCAATATTAGTACTGTAACAGGGAAATTGGCAACACCGCCCTTATGAGTTTGAAATCATTGATTACGGCAAATGGATAGCAGTCACTGCGTGATCAGCTTCAGTAGACATATTAAAGTACTGGAAACCCATACAATAAAAACAAAGCTAAAATATTACAACTACAACAATGTGTCAAACAGAAAAAAATAGTAGCTTAAGAAAAGAAAAATTTCTTTAGCTGCTATATTCTTCTTCTGAACTGTGTAGTAACACTATGTTGAAGTTGTAATCTGTGAGTAACTACGTGAGTCCTCAAGGTTTCGCTGCTTGCACTGAAGATGGTCCCACAGCGACTGAAATCGATTTGTTGTAATAGATTTCTGTAATGGAAATGACCGTTTGGCGTCATTGGCCGTTAGGCCCCTTGCGGGGCAGGTCTGGCCGCCTTGGTGCAGGTCTCATTACATTCGACGCCACATTGGGCGGCCTACGGGCCGGATGGGGATGAAATGATGATGAAGACAACACCCAGTCCCTGATGGGAGATAATTCCCGGATTCGGCCGGGGTGGAAGAATCCGAAGTTTCTGTCTTGATTCATGGGGAAGATGGAATTTTGTGAAATCAGAAGACCTTTTGAAGCGCACTGTTCAATGGACGAGCCAGTCCAAGGAACTTGGATTACTCTGGAATCTTTTTAGTAGGTATACTTTTTACAACCTGTTCAGGTTTACAGTGTGGAAAAAGAGGGCGCTAGGCAAGGAAAAACTCGATTGCTGACCATAAATTCAGTTAACAGGATTAAGTGTTTGGCACTGGTTAAAGTACATGACATTGGCGATTTTTTCCGAATGCCCGAGAAGAGAGGATATGCAACGACACTTCTGCTGTGTGAAATGTTTCTGCTACAGTTTGACGGTTTCAGGAAAGTCGCTCAAGACTTTAGTTCTGTTCCTTCTTCTTAAACTCGTATTGATCAAGTCAGGCCATCTTGTTCCGGATCCGCCTCTGGTCTTCGATCTTGGGCGTCATTTGTTTTGATGTTCTTCCATATTCCATTCCCTTTACAAGTACTTTTATCAGTTCTATCACTCAGCTTATCTACTCCAGGTTTGATCTCAACTAGTTCATTTGTCATGCTGTCTCTCTTCGGTTTCCCCAACAAACATTTTAGGAATTTAATTTCACTGGCTTTGATTATGCGCTTCTTTCGTTTTGTAATTGTTCAGGTCCCCAACGAATATGTCAGTATCTGAGTAAAGTAAATCTTATACAGCACTTTCTTCCATAAACTGGCATCTGCCTTCCCAGATTAAGCTCCTCTAATACCTTGCCCTGTTGTACCTTTTTGCTAATTTCGGCCTCCAAGATTGCGTTCTACGTTATTACACTTTATAAGCATTTCAAGTTGCCCTGACATTCAATATTCTGTCCTGTAATATTAATTTGTTCTCTTCCTCATAACCACTAACGACCGGGCAACGTTTTTTAATTTTTTTGCATAGGTTCTGCCATGAACTAAATTTTTACCGAGACATGTTTCGCTGAAGTTTTTCTTTCTATTAAATAACAGAAAATATGATCCTAGTTATCTATAAACAAATAATCACACTTTTTCACGGAGTACTTACAAATATGAAAACAGATAAAATAAGATTATCTATAACTTGTTAGCTCAGTCAGTGGTTTTTGTTGCTTTATCTGTTTGGAATTATAACAGTTTTTGTTTCAAAGTTTACTATCCGTAGCCACAGAGAACTTACTATAGAAAAGTAACTCACATCGAAAAATTACGTATGGGAACGTTAGAGCGTTTTTGTTAACATCACTTTATTCTACATGGTTGATTGTGTATCCCTGTGTGTGTGTGTGTGTGTGTGTGTGTGTGTGTGTGTGTGTGTTTATAGATTTCCGTCTTGTGACAGTTCTTTGAGGGCAAGAGTTCCATTCCAAGAAGCTGTGTGTTCATTGTTTATTATTTGTGCTACTTTGACCATGGTCTTGTGTGCCTGGTTGAGCCGTTCAGTTGTTAATTCTTGTGGGTGGCTCTTGGTACATTTCAGGGCCTAAAAGTGCAGTTTCACAGTGAAGATTATGTGGAAACTTACACTTTAAGTGAAAACATATTGGCCACACTGACAATGAAACACACACACACACACACACACACACACACACGCCGAGGGATACTCAGTCTACCACTCAGACTAAAATAATGTTAAAAAAAAGACCTAAAATCCCCAGTAGTAATTTTTCGGCGTCAATAACATTTCTTCATTAAGTTCTCTATGGGTGCTGATGACAAACTGCAAAAAAATCCTTTTACAATGAAAATTATATAAACCAACAAAACTATAGCTTGATCTAGCATGGGATATACAAAATAATTTGTCTGTTTTCAGATTTGTGAACAGTTCCTTAAAAACTGAAATTATGTATGTATAGATAGTTAAGACCAAGTTTCCCTATTATTTAATACAAAGAAAATAAAAACAGAGATGTTGGTGTACCTTCGGAGAAACATGTCTGGTTGAAGGAAGGAAAAAATCGTATTTCGTCAAAAAAAAAAAAAAGTAGTTCAAATTGCTCTGAGCACAATGGGACTTAACGTCTGAGGTCATCAGTCCCCTAGAACTTATAACTACTTAAACCTAACTAATCTAAGGACACACATCCATGCCCGAGGCAGGATTCGAAACTGCGACCGTAGCGGTCGCGCGGCTCCAGACTGTAGCGCCTACAACCGCTCGGCCACTCCGGCCGGCTCGTTTTTCCTAAGGCCAAGCATAGCCTAAAACGAATTTATTAGTAAGGAAACACTGATACAAAAGTGAGCTTCGACCTAGGGCTGAGTAACTATCAGAGTAACTGGTGGTAGGTGCCTTGCTCACGTAGATACAGTCACCAAAGTTGTGAACATACACAGGATTGCTGTGTTCGGATGAGGGCTGACTTGGCATCCCTTCGCTCACAGCTGCAATCGGCGCTGACTTCGGTCGCGCAGCTTGAGGCTGTTGCCAATGGGCACCACTGTGGGGAGCCGGACTTAGGTATCACGGGGATGTCAACCTCGTCCCGTCTGTCCCCAGATCGGTCTGCCGCTGTGGTTGCCCCGGTTGCTGCCCGCAGTGGGGCTGAGCCCTTGCCTGTGGTTGATTGGGAGGTCGTTCCAAGGCGTGGCAGGCAGCGAAAGGCGTCCCCAGAGGCTGATCAGAAAGCCTCTCCGGTGCGTCTGACAAACCGGTTTCAGGCAATGTCTCTGGCTGAGCCAGATGCAGCTGCCTGCCCTGTTTCAGAGGATCATTCTCAGCCTTCAAGGTCCGGGCAATCGCAGAGGGTTGGCTTACATACCCTCGGTATGTTGGCAAAAATACTTGTTCAAAACTGGTGGTAGGCAGAAAACGTCTTCCGAGATTGTCCTAAATGCTTTCTCCGAAAATTATTTCGAGCAGTTAGTCCACGAACCCACGCGAATTGTAAATGGTTGCGAAAACACACTTGACCTCTTAGACACAAACAATCCAGAGCTGATAGAGAGCATCATGAGTGATACAGGGATTAGTGATCACAAGGTCATTGTAGCTAGGCTCAATACCATTTCTTCCAAATCCATCAGAAACAAACGCAAAATAGTTTTATTTAAAAAAGCGGATAAAGTGCCACTAGAAGCCTTCCTAAAAGACAACTTCCATTCCTTCCGAACTGACTATGCGAATGTAGACGACATGTGGCTCAAATTCAAAGATATAGTAGCGACAGCAATTGAGAGATTCATAACTCATTAATTGGTAAGAGATGGAACTGATTCCACGTGGTACACAAAACAGGCCCGAACGCTGTTGCAGAGGCAACGGAAAAAGCATGCGATATTCAGAAGAACGCGAAATCCCGAAGATGGGCTAAAATTTACAGACGCGCGAAATTTGGCACGTACTTCGATGCGAGATGCCTTCAATAGGTTCCACAACGAAACATTGTCTCGAAATTTGGTAGAAAATCCGAAGAAATTCTGGTCGTATGTAAAGTACACAAGCGGCAAGACGCAGTTAATACCTTCGCTGCGCAGTGCCGATGGTACTCTTATCGACGACTGTGCCACTAAAGCGGAGTTATTGAACGCAGTTTTCCGAAATTCCTTCACCAGGGAAGACTAATGGAATATTCCAGAATTTGAAACACGAACATCTGCTACCATGAGTTTCTTAGAAGTAGATACCTTAGGGGTTGCGAAGCAACTCAAATCGCTTGATACGGGCAAGTCTTTAGGTCCTGATTGTATACCGATTAGGTTCCTTTCAGATTACGCTGATACTATAGCTCCCTACTTAGCACTCATATACAACCGCTCGCTCACCGATAGATCTGTACCCACAGATTGGAAAATTGCGCAGGTCGCACCAGTGTTCAAGAAGGGTAGTAGGAGTAATCCATTTAACTACAGACCTATATCACTGACGTCGGTTTGCAGTAGGGTTTTGGAGCATATACTGTATTCAAACATTATGAATCACCTCGAAGGGAACGATCTATTGACTCGTAATCAGCATGGCTTCAGAAAACATCGCTCTTGTGCAACGCAGCTAGCTCTTTATTCGCACGAAGTAATGGCCGCTATCGACAGGGGATCTCAAGTTGATTCCATATTTCTAGATTTCCGGAAAGCTTTTGACACCGTTCCTCATAAGCGACTTCTAATCAAGCTGCGGAGCTATGGGGTATAGTCTCAGTTGTGCAACTGGATTCGTGATTTCCTGTCAGGAAGGTCGCAGTTCGTAGTAATAGACGGCAAATCATCGAGTAAAACTGAAGTGATATCAGGTGTTCCCCAGGGAAGCGTCCTGGGACCTCTACTGTTCCTGATCTATATAAATGACCTGGATGACAATCTGAGCAATTCTCTTAGACTGTTCGCAGATGATGCTGTAATTCACCGTCTAGTAACGTCATCCGAAGACCAGTATCAGTTGCAAAGCGATTTAGAAAAGATTGCTGTATGGTGTGTCAGGTGGCAGTTGACGCTAAATAACGAAAAGTGTGAGATGATCCACATGAGTTCCAAAAGAAATCCGTTGGAATTCGATTACTCGATAAATAGTACAATACTCAAGGCTGTCAATTCAACTAAGTACCTGGGTGTTCAAATTACGAACAACTTCAGTTGGAAGGACCACATAGATAATATTGTCGGGAAGGCGAGCCAAAGGTTGCGTTTCATTGGCAGGACACTTAGAAGATGCAACAAGTCCACTAAAGAGACAGCTTACACTACACTCGTTCATCCTCTGTTAGAATACTGCTGCGCGGTGTGGGATCCTTACCAGGTGGGATTGACGGAGGACATCGAAAGGGTGCAAAAAAGGGCAGCTCGTTTTGTATTACCACGTTATAGGGGAGAGAGTGTGGCAGATATGATACACGAGTTGGGATGGAAGTCATTACAGTATAGACGTTTTTCGTCGCGGCGAGACCTTTTTACGAAATTTCAGTCACCAACTTTCTCTTCCGAATGCGAAAATATTTTGTTGAGCCCAACCTACATAGGTAGGAAAGATCATCAAAATAAAATAAGAGAAATCAGAGCTCGAACAGAAAGGTTTAGGTGTTCGTTGTTCCCGCTCGCTGTTCGGGAGTGGAATAGTAGAGAGATAGTATGATTGTGGTTCTATGAACCCTCTGCCAAGCACTTAAATGTGAATTGCAGGGTAGTCATGTCATGTCATGTAGAGGATACCGCTCAGAAATGCCGCCCACAGGTTACTTTAGTGACACATATTTTAGCCTGATAGTGTTCCATTTGTCTCAGAGTAAAATTTATCGCTGACGAAAATGACCGTGACATTAACATTCATGGAATACACGCATTACAATTTCTAGTCTTGCTATGTAACAGAAATGCGTTAATTTCTGCGGAATACGTTACTGATGTCATTTATTACTTTTCAATGACAACCACTTAAGGACTTACATAAAATAGGTAAGTTATGTGGAAATACAAGTAATTACCTAGCTCATTTACATTCCTGCAGCTGGTGCATATAACTTACATTTCTTTTGTTGAATGTAAATGTAGATATAACTGTATTAGCTATAAATGATAACTTCAACTAACGTAGATTCATGCTCAATTTCATACAACAAAAATGTCGTCAAGTACATTTACCTCCAATGACGGGATTAGAGAAAGAAGTACCTCAAGGTCAGCTTTGTAAATCATTGGTTACAGTTTAGCTAAATATTGTGTGGCACATAGTAGAAGCACTGGCGGTCATGCAACACCAGTTCATGGCTTTCCATTTAATGTGGTGTACAGTGTATATCATTGCTTTTATCACTGCATAGAAGCTTTATAAATCTGGTGCTCCAGAAGAATGCTGGCGCTTAGACGTTTAGATCGCATAATTAATGAGGAAGTACTAAATCGAATTCGATGGCAGAGTTGACTGAAAAAAAAAATCTCTTCTAATACACAACCTCAGTCAACAAGGAGACAAACTTTGATGATGGAGGAAGTGTGGATCGTAAAGGTTAGTTACAGAACAATTCCATGGGATGGACAGAGATGGTTTTAAGTTGCAGTAGCTACTCAGAGCTGAACAGGTTACACAGAACTGAGTAGGATGGAGAGCTGCATTATATCATATTTAATATTGCAGACAACAACAAGAACTACAGTGACAACATAGTGTACACTTGCTTAATCAGACATACTGTCCGTTGCAATTATTGCGATAAATTTATCTCTCGTGGTAATATCAGGATTGTTTTTTTGACACTGTTTTAGGGGGCGTGATGTATTTTGGATTCTAGTTGCGATGCAAGTAACTGATAAACTGAAACAATAAAACCGTGTGTTATATGAAGGTACACCGTAATTATTCTTTCCGTGCAGCTTGCTTCAAACAATGAGTCATTTCCGTAACTGCGATGTGATACGCGATTTCCTCGTTTGCTAAAACAATGTTTCATGGTCTGCAAATTTGTAACACACCAAATAACTTTACGATACAGTTCCTGCGCGCGAAGCTACATAATTTCCTCTGATTTAGGGAACTCCATTTTGCTTTAACCTGACGCGTCGAGGTACACTCATTTTCACGGTAGCTGCAGAGTGTTGTTGAAGCTTTGTTGGACGTTGCCACAAGAAAATAAACAAGAAAAACCATGGCCATCCACCGCTTGACACAGTTGTCAGTCTAGGATCGTTCGTGGGGCAGAATGAGAACGACGCGAATGCAATTGTTCCGTCTGTTATACCGCGTTTTATTGCGTGAAACGGCGTGGCACGGGGAGTTAACCGCTCTCGGATTCTGTATGTGAAAACTGGGAAATACTTTTCTTACGATTATCAATGGCTTTGTGTAATATGTCTACTGCAGCGGTTTCGTGTTTTTGCGACGATACGGAAATCAGTTTAACTGAAGACACGCCGAACGTGGTTCCTCATCGAAGGCAGACCGTGCTGTATTTATACTCAACGGGAATGTGTTTCGAAGTTTGTGTGTGTGTGTGTGTGTGTGTGTGTGTATGTGTGTGTGTGTAGTGTGTGTGTGTGTGTGTGTGTGTGTGTGTGTGTGTGTGTGTGTGTGTGTGTGTAATTCTGTTTCCGATTCTATTTGCGCCTCAGATTATATCCTTGATGATTAAACCTCTAATGCCTTTTAGCTGAGGTTTGACTTCGACAAAGAAAGTTATTCATCAGTACCACTTTTATGTACATGTGTTACTACATCCTTTGAATCCAAATTTAGACGCATGGTTGGTTCGCTGTGGTTATTTACCCGCTCCTCTTCTTTATGGAATTAACATTACTAATTACTAGGCTTCTAATTAAGCACCTTAACCAAACTTTATTTACATGTGATGTTTTCCTCTAACAGTTGTCGACATTTTACAGTAATGGTTCCTTACTGTAACGTATATGCATATGAACGATGGGTGAAATTTAAACACTGTATTTTACCTTGTTTTTATGTTAGGATACTATTTTCATTTCGTTTATGATATTTTTTATGCTGTTTGTATACATTTCATGGAGCACATGCAATGATTAAGCTATTGTTTAACATTAGAGTTTATAATGATTTCTGCCTTTATTATATGGTCGATGTTATTCTATGTTTGGAGATAGCAATCATTTTTCTGTTTTACATGTGAAAGTATACCAGAGATGTTCGCCAAAGATAGTCCCGACCCCTCCATTAGCAAGAAACGTATCATTGAAATATTTTTCTACTACATGACGAAAATACCTTGTAAAGATCTTTGACGATCTCCTCGATAATTTGTACAGTTATAACAGTTAAGCCTCTGATGTTCGCTTCAGTATTTCTCTGTTTACACATATTGTTACTACGGTTGCCTTCCAAAGTATTGTGTGTTATACTGTAATTCATGACATGCTCTACATATGCAATTGTTTCTGTAATAACAAATGAGTCTGACCACTATGGGACTTAACATCTGTGGTCATCAGTCCCCTAGAACTTAGAACTACTTAAACCTAACCAACCTAAGGACATCACACACATCCATGCCCGAGACAGGATTCGAACCTGCGATCGTAGCGGTCCCGCGGTTCCGGACTGCAGCGCCTAGAACCGCACGACCACCACAGCCGGCTCTCTGTAATGACATATGTGATGTAGCTTAATCTGTTTTAACCCTGCAAGTATTCGTGTGTATTTTGTACTTCCTTGGAAAAGATTTCGTAACGTTTCCTGTGTACTACATGTACGTTTTTGTATATTCAGACAGAATCCGTGAAGCTTGTCTATTGCTGAAACCGGTCGGTATGTGGGTTTTAAATAAGCTGCTGGTCAAACATGCCTTGTTATACATTGTTTTTTTTATTAAAAGACATCTTGTTAATACCAGGAGCTACTTGTAAAATACACTGGCTTCCAAAACGTTAGGATGAAAGCAGCTATTGGACGATGTGACACTTCCAACTGACATAGCTCGATGGGACTTGGGCCATAGATAGAAAGAATTGCTAAAGTATAGTATTCGAGGTCACTCAAACAAATACGCAATGACAAGAACAGAAATGACAGCTTTATTCAAAGACAATAATTACAATCGGTCACACCGTTTCATGATGATCGGTTGGGCATTACAAAAGATAGGAAGTGTGTGATCACCACGGATAGAAACGCATGTTCTGCAACTTGTTCCCATGCTGGCCAGATGATTGTTACGGAGTTCTTGTGGTAGGCTGTCCATTCCTCCACCAGTGTAACTGAGAAGTGGTGGATGGTCATTTGTGCATGTGGACGTCCTACAGCACATCTCGCCAACGCACCCTGCACGTGTTCGATGTGATTTATTTAGGAGGAACGTGCAGGCCAGTCCATTCGCCGAATACCCTCTCGTTTCAAGAGCTCCTCTACGTTCGTTGTTGGATGAGGTCGTGCATGGTCACCCAGAACAATGAAGTGAGGGGCACAGTGTCATGAGCTTCTATTCTGGACCAGAGACCGCTTCAATGGTTCACTGGCGTCGCGTCGGATAATGTTGTGGAAGCTGCATAATATTTCGACGAGACAGCTGCTCTTCATCTTCAGGTGCTGACTGGCGGGTTGCTGCAATGGCTCGCCAATACATACAATGATTCGCTACAAGAGCGCTGGCGCCAAGGTTAAGGCCACTGTATTACGTCATCGCACACGAACCATAGAGTACGGCGACATCCAGTGCCCCCTGGATCAGGGACCACGGGCTTCTCATTCGCGACGATGGGAAAGCGTGGCCGCAAGTAGGTGCCCAGAGCGCGTGCGGGCAGGGTGCTGGCGCCCAGTTTAAATGTGCGGACTTTCATTCTCCGTCCGTGTTGAATCGGTTTCGTTCGACTGCGGCCGACGATGCATTAGTATGGCCACTGCTGGTTCCCATGCGTTGCTGAGCTGAAATCCGGTGTCTCTATTGATCAGGTCGTTACTTATACGAATATCGACTGCTTCTTTAATGATGGAGTCCCAGGACTTGGAAGCTCACGAAATGATCTTTGTGTCTCCGTAGTTCATGGTGGGTCCCGTGTCAAGACAGTGTTCAGCCACGGCAGAGTTTTCTGGCTGACCCAGTCCGGTATGTTCAGCACATCTATCCGTAACAGTGCGACGCGTCCGGCCAATGTATGAATTCCCACACTGTCACGAGATTTTATGTATCCCTGATTTCCTTGGACCTAGGCCGTCTTCAACCGAATCCAGCACAGCTTGCACACGCGTTGGAGGGCGGAAGACACATTTTGTTTGATGTTTTTTGAACAGCCTCCCAATCTTAAAGGCCACGCCACAGACACGCGGTAGAAAAACCATCCTCCTGGAGTTCTCTGTTTCTTCTGGCTGCTCTTGAGCTTTAGTGCATGCAGGTTTAAATGCACTACGGATCTGTTTATCAGAGTACCCGTTTTGTAAAAATACAGAACGCAGAAAGCTAAGCTCTGTCAGTAACCTCCGTGCATGAGAGATAATTCTAGCCCTATGAACGAGACTCCGCAACACCCCACAGCGTCCAGGTGGGTGATGGCAGCTCTTAACTCATAGATATAGGACAGTGCGAGTCAGTTTGCGAAACACACTGTGACCGAAGAAACCATCTTCTTTTCTGATAACCAAGACATCAAGAAACGGGAGCTCTCCATTTTTCTCTATTTCCATGGTGAAACATTAGCTAAGATGGAGGGAGTTAAGGTGTTCCAGAATTGCTGGAAGCGTTGTTCCATGTGGCCAAACCACAGAAGTATCGTGCACATATCTCCACAAATATTTAGATTTCAACACTGCTGACTGATGTGCTTCTTCCTCGAAGTCTTCCATAAAACGGTTATCTACTATGGGAGAAAAAGGGTCACCCACAGCAACACCATCAATCTGCTCAAAATATTGTTCGTTAAATAAAAAGTACATCGATGTAAGCACAAGTGTGAATAGATGTAAGATGTCCTCCTCCAACTTAGTTCCTACAAGTTTTAATGAATCCACCAGGGGTACTCGTGTGTACAAGGAGACCACATCGAAGCCCACTGATATGTAAGCTGGTTTGAGACGAAAGTATTCAGTCGTTGTATAAATTCTTCTGAGTTTCTAACGTGATGTTCACATTTTCCTACTAGTGGTCTCAGACGAGAAGCCAGAAGTTATGCCAAGTAGTATGTTGGGGCTCCTATATTGATAAAGATGGGATGAAGAGGAACCCATTCATTTTGGATATTAGGCAGCCTATAAGCAATATGTAAGGAACAATATTTTGAGCAGACTGATGGTGTTGCTATTGGGAGCCTTTAGAGAGGGCCTTTTACTATATAGTAACATAAACCCCACCAATATTAATATACTTGCTCCAACGATGAACCACTTACTTTTATACCTGATATTTTTCCACGTATAGCTCCTTGAGAGGACCAAATGAATGAAAATTCTACGGAGCCCAATGTGGACTGTCTGGAGGATGCGGTAGTACCTCCCAACTCATATTCTCAGTAGTTTCTTGGGTCAGCTGGGTGCTGTGAGGGCGAACACTGTCGCCTAGCAATACTACGGCTTTTCTTTTAGATCGGCGACGTTTTTCTGTCATTATCGGCTTCACTTTGTTCATCAACACGTCTGAGTAGCAGGTACCGTTTATTGCACGCTGATCTTGCAAATAATCACAAAGAGACGACAATTTGGGCTTCCCAAAAGACAGTCGACATGACCCCACTGATGCTCACGTTCTGAATTTCTTTCGGACAGCTGATATGATTCCTCCCTATGTTTTACCTTAAGGACTCTGGTTTAAAATGGTGAATCCAAATTTCTTCACGCGTTAAAATCTTCTTCAGAAAAGAGTCTCCTTCGATTTAATAGGGTTCTCGCAAGTCTGTACACATCCATAGTGATTCCTTGTGTTGTTGCGTTAAGTCTTTCGGAATCCACCTTGTTTCTCTGTACTTGATTTTGTGACTTATAACGTTACGAATTGTGGCTACACGTAAAGCAACAGTTTTGCTATATGTTCAGCTGTAGCACGTCTGGATTACCGAGTAATGACATCAATGCGTGTTTTAAGCTACGGATCTGACACTTCATCACGCCGGTTAGAGCGGTGACCGTCAGATATTGAGGTTCGACCGTTTTTAAAATGTTCTACCCACTAATACAAATTTCGGTGGTTCATATAACTTTCACCGTACTGTAAAAATCATTGGAGAAAAGAGTTTAGCTGGTTGTTCACCTTCACGAATCAGTTAACGTTGTTCAAGTAATATAGAAACTGTTATTAGCAAAACAAACTTTATCTGTCAGCTGTTCTCAGTTCATCCAGGTGATGCCAATCTGAATTCATGAAGGTGTGAAACTCCTTCTTACAAACTGTTCCATTTCTTTTTCAATTTGTCTCTTTAATTATTAACCGTCCAAGTTATACAGGTTAAATACCGTCTTTTGCAGTTGTAATGGAAGTTTCATTCGGGCCAAACGCGTTTGCTTTTATTCTAAAGCATCTTCAGTGGTCGCTGTAACAATACGGCTTTCTCCACTTCAAATTTTGTTTGCTATGATTATCAATATTTTGCATGCCTTACTTACTGCTGTAAACAGTTAAATTCATATCGTTACTCGCAATCTTTCCACATGCACGTGTTAGTACCTTCACTGCACGAGATATATTCACATTTCTGTGTTGTGGGGAACCACTGTCGTCTCACCAATTCGTAGGTGTTTTGTTTTGGTACTGTAGGATGGATTCGTCTTTTGTTTGTTTTGTCAGTGGTAGGAGCGTCTAGTCTCTCCCTCCCTCCCACCCTCCCTCTGTCTGTCTGTCTGTCTCTCTCTCTCTCTCTCTCTCTCTCTCTCTCTCTCTCTCTCTCTCTCTCTCTTAGTGTGTGTTTGTTCGTATGTTATCTTTTTCAACTACAGAACTTACGTGTGCTTGTGTGGGTGTGGCTGTATGCCAGTAAAATATTTTTATTTTTTATTTAATTTTATCCCACAATTGCAAAACAATACAAATGAAATGGCGTGATGACAATGGTACTACTCAATACAGAAACGTGAATACACAGGGTGTCTCTAAAGTTACTAAACATTCCCACGAAATTGCTCATTGTTTTTTCTTGTCTCTTCAGATACTGGTACCTTTGTGTGTGTGTCCTTAAAGTCATTATCCATGTCCATGAAAACGCTAATTTGTTTTTCTTTCCTCTGCAGGTACCACTATCTCAGTCCAAGTTCTTTTGCACAGGCGAACGGGTTGCCAATGTTTGTGCAAGGGTAAGCATAATGTCATATGAACACGCCAGAGCGCTAAATTCCACAAACCAGCCAAATCAAGGACACCCATTCATCTGCTTGTGAACAAATTTAAGCTTACCGGCAGTATGTATGATGAGGTACGTCATAGAAGGCCAAGTGTATGGGCAGAAACAGTGCAGCAGGTTCAAATTGCCAGTGATAGGAGTCAGAAGGAATCAACTCAACGGCTCAGTAGGGAATTGAATGTTCCTCGCAACACAGTGCTGAAAATCCTGCGTTTCACTGTACTAAAACGACCTTATCACAATCAGGTTCTGCACCATATTGGGAACGAAGATTTCGTCTTTCGTCAGGCAAAGCATTATGACCTCCAGGAACATACAGAGAACGAGAATGTAAAGGACAACAGCCGGCCGTTGTGGCCGAGCGGTTCTAGGCGCCTCAGTCTGGAACCGCACGACCGCTACGGTCGCAGTTTCGAATCCTGCCTCGGACATGGATGTATGTGATGTCCTTAGGTTAGTTACGTTTGAGTAGTTCTAAGTTCTAGGGTACTGATTACCTCATATGTTATGTCCCATAGTGCTCAGAGGCATTTGAGCCATTTTTTGTGGAAAAGGGCAGAGGCACAACAGCCTAATATGGGCATGTGAAGAACCACATGAGGCATCGCAGTGCGTACGTGACACACCGAAAGTCGGTGTTTGGTTGAGTATGGCACAAAACTGCATATCCTTCTTTTTTTCCGAAAGAGCAGTAACTGGTAAATCTACCAGGACATGTTCGAACTGTTCCTTGAACCGCAAATTCAGGATGATGGCATACGGAATACAGTTGTGTTTCAGCAAGATGGTACGCCTCGCATTTTGCACCTGAACAGAAACTTTCCCGGAAGGTCGATAGGCAGGGGGTCACCTCGGCTGCGGGCTTCCCGTTCACCGGACCTTACTCCTTTAAACATTCCGACGTGGGTGTACGTCAAGTCTAGAGTGTACACTAGCAAAGTGAATGGTCTGCCTTATCTACGCAATCGTGTCACGGAAGCAGCAGGCCACTTTATGGATGAAATGTTAAGGTCAATATTTCGTCGCGCAAGTGAAAGATGGAGTACGTGCCTTGACCCAGATAGCGGTCCTGTAGAAGGACAGTAGAATATTTGTAAAACTTCAGAATATGATTGATTTTTCAGTCACTGTCTTCCTTCATTTAAATGTATAGTGACTTTAGAGACACCAGGTATTTAGTGCAGTGAAAGTATTGTGTGCTGAAATCTAACACATACGTGTGGAGGAATAGGCACAGTGACGTAAACAATAAGAAAACGTGAGTAACAATAAGAATTAAAAATGTTTGTAGTAGTAAGCAAAATATGCGAACTGTCAGTGACCCTAGCAAACTATGGTGTTGGAGAAAAATCCATATTGTTACAGAGATCACTGAAGATGCTTTACAATAAAGCGAAACATGTTCTGTCTTGTTAAAACTGCAATTACAGAACTTTTTGAAAAATACGATATTTAACATATATAACTTGTATATCTGCAAATGCGGAAAAAGAGAGACCGAAAAACATATAAGGCAGCAAGGATTGGGGACTGATGACCTTATCTGTTTAGTCCCCCTTTAAATGTCCCTCGTACTTACTAAGGTCGCTGTTTCGTGGCAGGCGATGTTGCGTTGGCTGCACAGAAACTGTACATAATAACTAAAAATTTCAAGACACAGAATAAAGTACTGCACACATAACGTCCGAAACATTAGTCACTTCTTCTTTAAAAAACTGTATTCCACCAGTACATCTAGAAACCATACATAGGGATGGTACATTTTTGAATTGATGTAGAGCTGGCCATAACTCGATACGAAGCGCTGCGCGAGAGGAACTTGTTGAAAGCATAGTACGACCGCGTAGCAGCCCACGAGTGCATAAACTTGCATCGCGAGGCCCATAAAAGAGAGCCCGCGAGAGGGGGCGGCGGCTGGCGAGTGCGGGCCGGCTCCCGCGGATTTAAGTCGCGCTTTATGGCCCGATAGCTCTCTCTGCTAACCCCGGCGGCCTGTGCGCTGTTTGCACACGACGGCGTCTCTTCCGTACAATACTGACTACGGCCCGACTGTAATCAGAGCTTAACGGCGTGTGTAACTGCTCCCAAGGAGTGCTCGGCACAAAGCGTTGTTAGACGCTGGGTCTTCAACTGTGCGCACTCATTCTTATAAAATGTTTATGAAAGGGGAAGAGAGCCATAAGGACAAATATCAAGTCGGACTTAATTCAAATCTTGAAAGTTTTGAAATTTGGTTTTTCATCGATCTCAGTCCACGGAATTTCCCCTCTCCAATACACAGGGTGGTCCGTCTGAAGTTTCGGATGAGAATATCTCGAAAACTATACATCGCGTAAAAACAGTGGGCAAGACAAGTTCGTAAGCTCAAAGGGGGACATCAAATGATACTAAACGTTACCCCCAGCCCCGCCCCATAGGGTGGGGCGGGGGGCAATTTTTAAATCTTAAATGGAAACTGTAAGTAGGCTGTTTAGGTTTTTATGTTGGTAACGCCACGCAGCGCACTGTATGAAAATCACTGGCTGTGCTGTGTGCAGTCTGTGGCTGGTTTGCATTGTTGTTTGCTATTGTAGTGTTGGGCAGTTGGCTGTTAACAGCGCATAGCGTTGCGCAGTTGGAGGTGAGCCGCCAGCAGTGGTGGATGTTGCGAGAGAGATGGCGGAGTTTTGAGACCGGATGATCTGGACGTGTGTCCATCAGAGACAGTAAATTTGTAAGACTGGATGTCATATATATATATATATATAATGCGTTTTGAACACTATTAAGGTAAATGCATTGTTTGTTCTGTATCAAAATCTTTCATTTGCTAACTATGCCTATCAGTAGTTATTGCCTTCAGTAGTTAGAATCTTTTCTTTAGCTGTATTGTAGTAGTTTGAGTTACGAAGATTTATGTGAGGTAAGTGATTCGTGAAAGGTATAGGTTATTGTTAGTCAGGGCCATTCTTTTGCAGGGATTATTAAAAGACAGATTGCTTTGAGCTAAAAATATTGTGTGTCAGTTTAAGCACAGTCATTTATAATTTTTCTAAGGGCATGTTTCAAAACCCCCCATTTTTTTGCACATTACGATTCTCCATTAAAAAAGTAATCAAGTCTTGCCTGAAACATTTATTTAAACCATTGACAGATGGCGCTGTGATCGAGAAAAATTAAAATTAGGGAAGAACTCCGATTTATTTAGAATGATCCGAGAAGGACTCATCAAATCTATGCAAAATGTGCACCAATTCTATCATTAAGCCAAATTGAGCCATTTTCTTACAAAATAAATCCTACCCGCCATAGTTTTTGATGGAGGGAGGCGGACTGGTATTAAAATCTCGATAGGGAACTCTTCACTATCGTATTACTCACCCGACTGTTATGCTACCGTGGCCCAACTTCGAACTATGACGCAGTATAAAGGTCGGTGCAATGCGATCAGACGTCACTTCACTTTCAGACTGTGAACCGTAAACGTCAACTGACGAAAGTAATTTATTATTTAGCGAAAAATAGCTCACTATCCTCCTACAGAGATTTTTGAGATGATGTTAATTTTTTTTAAATGGTTCAAATGGCCCTGAGCAGTATGGGACCTAACATCTTAGGTCATCAGTCCCCTAGAACTTAGAACTACTTGAACCTAACTAACCTAAGGACATCACACAAATCCATGCACGAGGCAGGATTCGAACCTGCGACCGTAGCATTCCCGAGGTTCCGGACTGCAGCGCCTAGAACCGCACGACCACCGCGGCCGGCTGTTAATTTTAGGTGACTGCCATAACAATTACGATGCAGCTGCTCAATTGTATGCGGATCCTATACCAAACAGACGACATCTAAGCGAAAACATTATTAGAAATTGCTCTCAACGTTCCCAAAATGGATACATGCACCGTCCACCTCGTCATCTCGAATACAGTGAAAATGACGCTCGTACCCTCACCGTTGTCGCCTGTGTTCCACTGGATCCCGAAATGAGTAGTTGCGCAATTCAGAGACAAACTGGAATACCGAAATCAACTGTTTTGAGGATTCTGAAGGCACATAGACATCATGCTTATCATATCACACTGACATAGGCATTAACACCGAAAGATATGCAAATAAGCGCGCATTTCTGCCAGTGGGCCTTGCAAATGATAAGAGGGGACAATGATTTGTTTTAGATACGTTATGTTCACCGACGAAGCCACATTCAAAACCAATGGCGAATTAAATCGTCATGATTGTCATTATTGATCCCCTGTCAATCCACATTGGCACAGACCCGTTGACAATCAACACTAATGGTCGTTAAGGGTCTGGTGTGGAATTTTGAATGGTTACTTCATGGGAACATATTTTTTGACCGAAATATAACTGGGGAATCTTATTTACAACTTTTCCGCGATGAATTGTTGGAGCTAATGGAAGATGATGATTTAGAAACTTGGCAACGAATGTAGTTCCAACAGGATGGAGCACCTCCTCATTATGCTAAAAATGTGCTGAACGTTTTAAATTTATGGTACCCTGGTTAGTGGATAGGACGCAGTGGACCAATCCAGTGGGCTCCACGTTCACTACACCTAACATCTGATTTCGTCTTGTGGGTTGATTTAAAAAATATTTTGTCTGACAGTCAGCCTACAACCCGAAACGATCGGAGCAAAGCATTTGAAGAGTGTGTGTAGCCACACAATGGGATGTGCTGCTGAAAACTGCGGAAAACTTTCACAGATGATTAACTTTACGCATTGAAGAAAATGGGGATGATTTTGAACAATTTCTTCGTGGCTAATTTCATTAATTAAGCACCCCAAATTGTGAGTGGCAAGGGAGTCACAATAATGAAGCACCCCAACACGTGAGAGGCAAGGGGACTCACAATAATGAAACAGCACATGGGAACATCATTCTACTACGTCCATGTTGTTGTTCCTGGGTAACGCTAGAAGTAGGATACAGTACATTTTGTACAAAAATAGCTTAATGTGTCGTAACGAAAGAATTGGTGCACATTTTGTATCAATTTGTTGCGTCTTTCTTGGTTCATTGTAAATAAATCAGAGTTCTTCCCCAGTTTTACTTTTTTCTCGATTTTAGCACCATCTATCAATGGTTAAAAAATGTTTCAGCTACAACTTGATTACTTTTTTATGGAGTATCCGAATCTGCAATAAAAAATGGGTGTTTCCATTTAAGATTTAAAAACTACCCCCCACCCCACCCAAGTGGGCGGGGTCTGGAGGTCACGTGTAGTATCATTTGATGTCCCCCTTTGAGCTTACGAACTTATCTTACTCACTATTTTGACCTGATGTATAGTTTTCGAGGAAATCACATCCGAAACTCCAGATGGGTAACACAGTATATAGCACATATATGTTATTGCTATATTTCTGGTTTATTCATTCATTTAAACAAGACACTGTTTTGACGTGACCATTTTTCCAGTTGCAGATGGCAAGTTTCGTCAATTTCTTGAGAGATGGGAACTGAAACGCCTTCAAAGCAGATGAGATTGAAATGCCATATGGAGTGGTTAGGTTGCATACAATAGCGAGTGAGTACGAGGCTGCGACGACTGAAAACTGTATACAACGGAAAAAAAATCGGAAGGTGGTAGAGGATTAGCTGGTAAAAACATACTCACAGAATCTGTCATACATAAAATCCAATATTATGATCATCAAGCCAAATATTAGTAGTGTAGAAGACATGAGAAAAATCTGTATGGGCAATTTTCTTTCACCTCTTTTCAACAGACGATATATCCATTCATGGGCTTTCTTTCCCCTCCAGGAAGTTAGTTAGTTAGTTACTCGCATGTTCCATGGATCATTTTGCACGATGAATCATCGTGATGTGCAATGAGTCATTTTATATTCATACTGCAAACTGTTTTGCACATCTATTTGCACTCTAAACATCATGATATTATTATTATTATTATTATTGTTATTATTATTATTATTATTACTATTTTCCCCCGAAATGAAAACAAGATATACAGATTGAGTTAGCAGTTCCTACCCACCATCTTGTACACATTACAAACAGTGATTCACGGTGCAAATATAACAGAGAACTACAAAATGGTGAGGAATTTATTCACGAATGAGCTTTATCATTGGTCATAGTGGAGATCTTGAAAGAAACTTTCAAAGATATGTCAGATGTAAGACTACTGAAGAAATGTTTCCATGGGCGCAGTCAGAATCTAAACTAGTCCGTCGACACGGTAATCTGGGCCAGAATTCCTAAGATAGTGTCTGTGTCAATTAGTACACTGCATTTTGATGTCTTTGATGCAATAGTGTCGTTCATCGAGAGAAATGTTACAAGATGTGAAGTCCTGGAAAAACTGCTACAAACTGTTAGTCGTGAGAGAGAGCTGTTAGAGACCTTGAAACAAGGGCAAAACAACACAGACGAGGAAGAAAAACGACATTGCGAGATGAGACGGAAGAGGATACAGACAACACAGCTTTTGGAGCTGGAAGGCATCTAAAATTTTTATGACTGTTTCCCGCGAGTTGTATTTTATTAAGAATGAAGTGTACTTTCCCTCAACTTCTACTTCCAAGAATTTGTCAAAAATACAGGATAGATTTATCTGAGTGTTGTGCATATTTTAACACTGGGGTTTTCCATTTTGTAAATCTCAAAGAAGTAGGAGACTTATTTGCATAGAAAAATGTAGACAGTAAAGAAATTCTATGAAACACGTTAGGTGTTACACAACAAACGTACCATACGAAGGTGAGTTTTGATGGAACAGGTTACTCAGGATATTAAAGCAGCAATTTCGACATCCCCCTCCCCCCTTGCGTGGATTTCACCTTTTCAGCCGACACTACAGTGAGAGGAGTACTGAAATGTTATCCGTACTGCAGGCAGGTTTCCCATGAGCTGAATAATGCTGATTACGTCAGAAGGGTTCACTACTGGCAGTGATTCAAGACGCTCATTAGTGGCAGCATTGGCATTTCAGATCAACTGTTTTCACACATAAAGCTCGGCTTTATCGTGGTAGGTTTCTTAACAGCCAGAACTAACGCTTTCGGAGTATTGACAACCCGCACACTTTTACTGCTTCCCCTGTGGATGCTGACAGTTCACTGCCTTACTGCAAGAGCACGAGAGCACCTGCCGCTTTCCCTACAGGTCGCTCTACTACGGAGATGCTACAGGATTTTTCTCGTGGAAGAATCATTTCGATAGGATCGTGGCCACCACGATCCCCTGATCCTGTCGATCCAGATTTCTTTCTGTGTGGCCACATAAAAGACACTGTCTGCAGGAGCATTCCACATATCCCGCCCGAACTGAAGACAAACATTACGAGAGCCATCTGAGCCGCGTTGGCTCGGTTTGTTGGAATGACTACATCTGGCACCGGTATCGATGGTCACCTCCTTTGTGACTTACCTTTGGTTTTCCTGGATGATGTTTGGAGGCTCGGAGCGCCGGGGTGAGCTGTGAACGGCACGTGACGGAAGGAGGAGGGCTGGAACAGCAGTGTCTGGCGGTGGAGTTTGGTTGGGCAGATTAGGGATGGGCAACGCAAGTACCCTACCGGATCGCTGAGCGACTTGTCGAACGTTGTGCAGCCGCTGAAGAAGGTGACGAAGGTCGTGCTCTGGAGCTATGGTGACGATGGCCTCATGTTATTTGAAAAGGAGTTAAAGGATGCTGTCTATGGATCATCTTGGCCTGTTGTTTAGTTGGATCAATTGGCGCAATATTGCCTTGTACAGTGTATATTATGAATTCGTTTGTCCTGCAGTATGCCTTGGCTTGAGAGTGGCCATTGGTTCTTAGTGGGTTTTCTTTGAAGCCACCTGATTCTGTTAATTGGTAAACTGCTTGTGTGAACCCGCTTGGGGTGCGATGTTTTGAATTGGAGTGGTAACACATGTGAGTAACACTGTACCCGGTAGTAATGTCATGGTACTGGGTATGAATTTGAAATCTAATTGTCATTTAACAAACTGTATTTATTCTAACCTACGCTGATGTGTTTCAGTCATAACTGCATTACGTAGGGCTACTTCCGAGTGAAGTTTTCTCCCTTGCTTATGTGTTTCATTGCAACTGCTCTGTTTGTACATGCACCTTGTCAGATAAATGTACTCGCTTATCATTTTACCTAGACAGTGTCCTGTGTGTCTACTGTGTCCATCAAAATCCATTCTAATTATCTCTGTAAGTTTTAGAGAGTTTCCCCTGATCTTATTAAAAGCCTTGTGAAGGTATATATATATATATATATATATATATATATATATATATATATGAGTAGATTAGGGATGGGCAACGCAAGTACCCTACCGGATCGCCGAGCGACTTGTCGAACGTTGTGCAGCCGCTGAAGAATACGTTTCGCTTTAACTAGTTGCTTTATCTCAGCTTACGAATTGTATTTACCTTGCTGAAGCGTGTCTCATCATTTGTGAGCGTATATTTCGTTACTGTTTGAAGGTGCTGCCTCGCGTGTGATTTATGTTCACAGTTGGTTGCGAAACACATGAGTCTACCTTGGTGTTTGCAGCCGTGCCTTCTGGGTCGCTACCTTGGCGGCATCCTGCCCAACGCCCGAGGTCTAAGTTCTTGCCGCGGGAACCCTTTGCCGCGTCTTCTGCAATACCTAGCAGAAGCTGAGTAGTTGTCTTGTTCCTTGGAGCTATACCTGGGTTGAGCGACTGCCGCCAGGATTGTAGGCTCTGTAGTTTGCCGATATTAACTCGTGAACATTGTAAATTAAGATACAAATTTCATTTTTACTGTTACATACTCAAACGCTTTGTGCTTATGGAATACTGTTTCCTTTGGATTATATACTGGTAAATCTCACTAGCCTGTCACTTTATATGTCACTATAATTCTGATGGTTTTCATGTTATTAATCTAGAATTTAATTGATCAGTACGTTTGTCTTAAATAAACGTTAATTTGTTGAAAACGGCGAACTACTTGATGGGTCTCCCTTACACGTATTGATGTTTTATCCTTTCCTATCCTGAACGTGACCTGTGTCTCACCATCAACGAAACAGATAATGTAAAGCTAATAGGAGCAGCCAATAACTTGGTCAAATGTGTCGACGAGTACTAAAAAAGGGGACTGGACAAAATTTCCAACACCAGCTGTATTTTATAACAACTCATGACGTACGCTTGGCAATAAAAAATATGGGCCTCTTTCAAGCTGAACACCCCTTACCTTGCCTTATGTTTGTTAACAGCACCGAAAAAAAAGGTCAAAAGTTAACTGTGCTCGTAGAGAATTTGAGCCCTTACTGAAGTATTTCCATAATAATAATATTAGTGACGTCGACAAATATGAGAGAGGTGAAACAATGTGCAAAACTGTAAAAAGTGAGACTCTGTGGAACAAGAAAGCTAATAAGATATTAGCCGGCCAGGGTGGCCGAGCAATTCTAGGCGTTACAGTCTGGAACCACGCGACCTCTACGGTGTGGCAGGTTTGAATCCTGCTTTGGGCATGGATGTGTGTGATGTCCTTAGGTTAGTTAGGTTTAAGTAGTTCTAAGTTCGAGGGGACTGATGACCTCAGATGTTGAGTCCCATTGTGCTCAGAGCCATTTGAACCAATAAGATATTAAACAAAAAATTATGAGAAAACTGAAAACAAACGCAGGCTCACACACTCTAACTAGTTTAATTCTATCGAAATGTAGGAATGCAAATGTTACGTAAAGAAACACATGGCGTATGCACAACAGAACAGCGTGTTTGTAGTGTAGAGTAATAACTAAAGGTGCTTCACAGGGGTCGATGTTCATTGTCGTTCTCGTCATATACAGGGTGACAATTATTGAACTATATGGAAAAAACATAAATTAGTTACAAATTACGGCGTGCACGCACTTTATTCAAGACGTAAAAGTCACTACAGATATCCGGGTTTAGTTTATGACTTATTCGATATGCCTACCATCATTGGCGATGATGTGGCGCAGACGAATATCGAAATTCTGCATGACCCAATGAAGTGCCAGAACATCGATGATCTCTGAAGAGCTGTTTTCAGCTCAGAAGTGGTTTTGGGGTTATTGCTGTACATCTTTGCTTTAATATAGACGCACAAAAACGAGCCGCATGTATTCAGATAAGGAAAATACGGTGGCCAATCTAGGCTCATGCTAGTGGTCTGTGGATACCCAAGAGGAAGATGACGAACTCCAAAGTACTCCTCCTGGACATTAAACACTCTCCTGCTTCGGTGGGGTCTAGCTCCGCCTTGCATGAGCCACATCGTGTCGAAATCGGGGTCATTTTGGATAATGGGGACGAAATCATCTTCCAAAACCGTCTCGTACCCTTCGGTATCCACCGTGCCATCAAGGATATCGTACCTGGTCATTGCACACGACACAATCACCCGTTGAGGGGGAAGAGACATCACGATCGCGAGATGCGGATTCTCAGTCCTCCAGATGCACCCATTTTACTTACTGATGATACCCTCAAAATGAAAGTGGACTTCGTAGATAAACCAAACCATATACGCATACTAATTCCCATTATACCCAGGGCGGCCAACCATGCAGTTTGAACGACCTCACGCAAACCGTTCAGAAGTTATGATAATTTTATTTCATATAGTTTCAATAATTGTCACTCTGTATGTAAATAATCTGACATCGATATCCTTGAAAAATCTTCTTATTTGTACTGCATGTAATATAATCAAGTACTGCGACAGCAGAGAAAGATGTAAGAGGTAAATGCCAACGTATAGCACACCGACCTGAGCGTAGCAGTGGTCTTAACTGTCTAGTCATCACGGACCACCTGAACATGCCGACATGTCTATTTGACGAAATATCGCGTTTGCCGAAATATCATGGAGAACTTACTGACTTGAGCCAGGCGGAGCCCTGACAATTTCACAACATGAAGATACACCCCATACTTAAAAGTGGAAATGGAAAACATTTTAAGTTCTTACTTTTGCCAGGAGAATCCCGAAGCAATGTATGGTTTTATTTTCTTTTTACTCAACTTATTTGCAACCGAATTATAAGAAATTTTGTTAACACAGAATTATGCTGTTTACATCGTCAAGACAAAGACAAAAAATGGGAAAATTAATAATTTGTTAAGGACGTTCTAGTGAGTTCAAGGTGCAGTTCCAGGAAACTGACTAGTTCTACGTCCTAATAAGCACATAATTATTTCAAGTGTCGTTCATAGAGCGGCAGTAGGTTTTAACTGTGACAATGCGAGCACAGAAAGACAGCAGCAATATTTTATCTAGTAGAACTAAATAAAGGAAATGCTTTCTCATTTTACACATTTTTTAAGAGTATAATAAAATTAATTTGAAAAAGAAAACTCTCTCAGCTTTGGCTTTTGTTACTTTAAACGATTATTATGATCAGATTGTGCAAACCTTATTGTAAATTCCCCCTTCTGTTCAGGAAGAAATGAGAATGTCGTCAAAAGGACTTTTTGTGATGCAATTGACAACCGCGACTGGCCTTCCAGATGAAGTTCGGCATGGCTTTCCATTTGCTATGACCTTTCCTCTTTATAATAAGCTGACAATTTTCTGTTCTTTTGTTTCAAAGTGAGAATTTTTCAGAGCTGTTTGGGATGGATGAGTACGAGACACTTTGATCACGCTGCATTTGTAAATCCTACACGCCTGTGTCGACAATATTTCATCTTTACAGTCACAGGAGCCGTTTGTGTGCACTGGAATTATACGGGACAGGTCCACAGCTGTAGCTGACCAAACAGGTTTGAGTAAATCTTGAGGAACTCTGTTCTTGCTTACCTTCCTGCGTTTTCCTATAATTTAGGTGATGGAATCTTAAGCGCCTACATGGAACACGATCGATTTTGAGATTCTAGTATACGTGCAGGATTCTGACATCTGTTGATGTTACGGTGAACCAGCTTTATCTATATCTGTAGACGTACACTGTAATGTGAACATTGATGAAGAGCAGTCTCACCGATTTCTCGGATCTTTATTTCTTTTAGCGCCAAAACCGAAAAACCACAATTTTGTTGCCTTTCACTGCTCATTTGTTATATATCGTTGGGAGAATAATTTAGTAACTGCATCATGAACGTAGTAGTAGTACTTCGTAATCGGAAGCATATTGGCAGTTTCATTTAAATCTAAAGCCATAGAATGCGCTTAGTTAAAAATGACGATTGAAGATGATGAAGTATTAGAATATGTGGTAATAGCGCGTGTTGCGTATCTAGTATCTGTAATTTATCTTCTGATACTAGTTACAAGTTAGTTACAAGCTCTACAATTATAATAAAAACACGATGTCACTAGATTATTAAAGGAAATCTAGTAAATTCAAGTCAAACATAAATATAATTGTAAATGTACCAATACTATGAAAAGGAAAGTTGCCACTCACCATATAGCGGAGATGTTGAGCCGCAGATAGGCACAACAAAAAGAGTGTCGCCAATAAATAAACCATTCGGCCTTTAAAGCCTTCGTCAAAAATAGACGACACACACACACACACACACACACACACACACACACACACACACACACACACAGTCGTGTATGTGACGACTCAGCGTCTCCGCTATATTGTGAATGGCAACTGTTCAAAATGTTTCAAATGGCTCTGAGCACTATGGGACTCAACTGCTGTGGTCATTAGTCCCCTAGAACGTAGAACTACTTAAACCTAACTAACCTAAGGACGTCACACACATCCATGCCCGAGGCAGGATTCGAACGTGCGACCGTAGCGGTCTCGCGGTTACAGACTGTAGCGCCTAGAACCGCACTGCCACTCCGGCCGGCTTGAATGCTTCCAAACGTAATGTAGATGCGGTAATCTCAAACACAAGGCACTAAATTTAAAGCGGTACAACACAATACCCGGGGTCTAGGGGTAGCGTCTTTGATTCATAATCAGAACGTTTTCGGTCCAGGGTTCGATCCCCGCCACTGCCTAAATTTTGATACATAATCAGCTTTGGCAGCTGAAGACTTCCGGCATAAGAAATCAGCCTCATTCTGCCAACGGCCTTGTCAAAGAGGGTGGAGGAGCGGATAGGGCACTCTCTTGTCCTAGGGGTGGGAAACTGCCCCTAAAGGCGGAAGAATCAGCAATGATCAACGACATGAGGATGCAGATGGCAATGGAAACCACTGCATTAAAGACACATAACGTGTATCCACAGGACATGTTGCCTGTAATTGAAGAAGTGTCATGATGATCTCTCCATTGGCAAAAGATTCCGGAATAGCCCCCATTATGATCTCTGGGAGGGGACTGCCAAGGGGGAGGTTACCTTGAGAAAAAGACTGAATAATCAACGAAAGGATAACGTTCTACGAGTCGGGACGTGGAATGTCAGAAGCGTGAACGTGGTAGGGAAACTAGAAAATCTGAAAAGGGATATGCAAAGGCTCAATCGAGATATAGTAGGGGTCAGGGAAGTGAAGTGGAAGGAAGATAAGGATTTCTGGTCAGATGAGTATCGGGTAATATCAACAGCAGCAGAAAATGGTATAACAGGTGTAGGATTCGTTATTAATAGGAATTTAGGGCAGAGGGTGCGTTACTGTGAACAGTTCAGTGACCGGGTTGTTCTAATCAGAATCGACAGCAGACCAACATCGACAACGATAGTTCAGGTATACATGCCAACGTCGCAGGCTGAAGATGAACAGATAGAGAAAGTGTATGAGGATATTGAAAGGGTAGTGCAATATGTAAAGTGGGACGAAAATCTAATAGTCATGGGCGACTGGAATGCAGTTGTAGGGGAAGGAGTAGAAGAAAAGGTTACAGGAGAATATAGGCTTGGGACAAGGAAAGGCTAATTGAGTTCTGTAACGAGTTTCAGCTAGTAATAGTGAATACCCTGTTCAAGAATCACAAGAGGAGGAGGTATACTTGGAAAAGGCCGGGAGATACGGGAAGGTTTCAATTAGATTACATCATGGTCAGACAGAGATTCCGGTATCAGATACTGGATTGTAAGGCGTACCCAGGAGCAGATATAGACTCAGATCACAATATAGTACTGATGAAAAGTAGGCTGAAGGTCAAGACATTAGTCAGGAAGGATCAATATGCAAAGAAGTAGGATACGGAAGTACTAAGAAATGACGAGATACGTTTGAAGTTCTCTAACGCTATAGATACAGCAATAAGGAATAGCGCAGTAGGCAGTACAGTTGAAGAGGAATGGACATCTCTAAAAAGGGCCATCACAAATGTTGGGAAGGAAAACATAGGTACAAAGAAGGTAGCTGCGAAGAAACCATGGGTAACAGAAGAAATACTTCAGTTGATTGATGAAAGGAGGAAGTACAAACATGTTCCGGAAAATCAGGAATACAGAAGTACAAGTCGCTGAGGAATGAAATAAATAGGAAGTGCAGGGAAGCTAAGAAGAAATGGTTGCAGGAAAAATGTGAAGACATCGAAAAAGGTATGATTCTTGGAAGGACAGACTCAGCATACAGGAAAGTTAAAGCAACCTTTGGTGACATTAAAAGCAATGGTGGTAACATTAAGAGTGCATCGGGAATTCCACTGTTAAATGCAGAGGAGAGGAGCCTCTATGAGTGTGGAGATTTGTCTGATGTGATAGAAGAAGAAACAGGAGTCGATTTAGAAGAGATAGGGGATCCAGTATTAGAATCGGAATTTAAAAGAGCTTTGGAGGACTTACGGTCAAATAAGGCAGAAGGGATAGATAACATTCATCATAATTTCTAAAATCATTGGGGGAAGTGGCAACAAAACGACTATTCACGTTGGTGTGTAGAATATATGAGTCTGGCGACATACCATCTGACTTTCGGAAAAGCATCATCCACACAATTCCGAAGACGGCAAGAGCTGACAAGTGCGAGAATTATCGCACAATCAGCTTAACAGCTCATGCATCGAAGCTGCTTACAAGAATAATATACAGAAGAATGGAAAAGAAAGTTGAGAATGCGCTAGGTGACGATCAGTTTGGCTTTAGGAAAAGTAAAGGGACCAGAGAGGCAATTCTGGCGTTACGGCTAATAATGAAAGCAAGGCTAAAAAAAAAAGACACTTTCATAGAATTTTTCGACCTGGAAAAAGCGTTCGACAATATAAAATGGTGCAAGCTGTTCGAGTTTCTGAAAAAAAAAGTAGTGGTAAGCTATAGGGAGAGACGGGTCATATACAATATGTACAACAACCAAGAGGGAATAATAAGAGTGGACGATCAAGAACGAACTGCTCGTATTAAGAAGGGTGTAAGACAAGGTTGTAGCTTTTTACCTCTACTCTTCAATCGGTACATCGAGGAAGCAATGATGGAAATAAAAGAAAGGTTCAGGAGTGGAATTAAAATACAAGGTGAAAGGATATCAGTGATGACATTGCTATCCTGAGTGAAAGTGAAGAAGAATTAAATGATCTGCTGAACGAAATAAACAGTCTAATGAGTACACAGTATGGTTTGACAGTAAATTGGAGAAAGACGAAGGTAATGAGAAGTAGTAGAAATGAGAACTGCGAGAAACTTAACATCAGGATTGATGGTGACGAAGTCAATTAAGTTAAGGATTTCTACTAACTAGGCAGTAAAATGACCAATGACGGACGGAGCAAGGAGGACATGAAAAGCAGACTCGCTATGGCAAAAACGGCATTTCTGGCCAAGAGAAGTCTACTAATAGCAAATACCGGCCTTAATTTGAGGAAGAAATTTCTGAGGATATACGTCTGGACTACAGCATTGTATGGTAGTGAAACATGGACTGTGAGAAAACCGGAACAGAAGAGAATTGAAGCATTTGTGATGTGGCGCTATAGACGAATGTTGAAAATTTGGTGGACTGATAAGGTAAGGAATCAGGAGATTCTACGCAGAATCGGAGAGGAAAAGAATATGTGGAAAACACTGATAAGGAGAAGGGACAGGATGATAGGACATCTGCTAAGACATGAGGGAATGACTTTCATGGTACTAGAGGGAGCTTTAGAGGGCAAAAACTGTAGAGGAAGACAGAGATTAGAATACGTCAAGCAAATAATTGGGGACCTAGGTTGCAAGTGCTACTCTGAGATGAAGAGGTTAGCACAGCATAGGAATTCGTGGCGGGCCGCATCAAACCAGTCAGTAGACTGACACATTGCTCCTCTAGACTCGGTGAAACTTGATTTCAGGGCTCCGAGCACACCTTCACTTTGATTTGATAAACAATATACACGGTTCACAGCATGCAATGCTAGCCCATATCACTACAAGTTTACGTCAGTGCCAGCAGGTGTTAGCACACTGCATCAGACATTCATCCACCTTCGCTTGGCACAAATATTGCCAGACGGTAGTGCACTCAACAGATATGCCAATTCAAACACTATACACTACAAATAGATCGGACATCAGTATATGTATAAAGTATACTGAGAGAAAAATCTATTTTTGGGATTCTAAATAAGATACAGTACATTAACTTCTGGATTTTATCATACAACAATCCATTTTAGGCGCTGAGAACCATAAAACACATCATCGTCGATTATGACACTGTAGCATTTATTTATGCTTCTGACGTCTGTTGATCTTACATTGAGTCAGGTTTATCTGTACTGTAGGCTCACACTGTACGTATATCTGAACATTCACGTAATGCTGTCTCACTGGATTCTCTGATCACTTAAATAGGGGGGTGGGGGGGGGGGAGGAGGTCGAGATAGTTGTGCTTCTGGCCCATATCGCTGTGAGCGCCTTATTTGTGTTCTACTCAAGTGACCTTGTTGGTGGGGAGAACTGCTTGAATTTAATAATTTCTGCAAACGGTAGTTTGTGTTTGGTGTTAATTGTTTTCTGTGCGGGAGTGGGTTTTCCTGTGTAGTGTCAATATGAACTCTGTTGGACCTAAGTTAAGACCCAACAGAAAAGAAAGTTACCAGGAAAAGTTAGCCACAAAGGAAGTAGGGCAACCCAAACCAGATCCGTTATCTGAGAAAGTGACGAAATTAAACAAGAGTGACTACAAGGAAACTTTTAACAAAGAAGTGTAAAATAAGCGAAAGCTGTTGTATCGGTGCAATGTAAGAATGCCAAATTTTCAGCCCGGAAGTTAATTCATTTACTAATACATGAATCAGGTATCTAGTACATTTGCCCGAAAAATTAAAAAAGTACAAAAATGCGAAACAGAGAGCAGTGCAAGTTTAAACATTATTTCGTTGTTGCCTTAAAGTGTACTTAATTATGTATAAAACAACAAAATTCCACAAAAACTATTCCTTTTTTATCAGACAATTTATGCATATTATTATTATTATTTACAGTGTCTGATGTTGTATAAATAATTTGGTAAGCATAAGTGTTCTACAGCAGATGCTGTTAAATTTGTACTCTCATACAGGAGATAGGAAAAATAATATGATCACCTTTACTTACTTGGGAATGGTTTATTAACAAGCGGTTGCACTGAACTCTCATTCGGGAGGACGACGGTTCAATCCCGCGTCCGGCCATCCTGATTTGGGTTTTCCGTAATTTCCCTAAATAACTCCAGGCAAATGCCGGGATGGTTCCTCTGAAAGGGCACGGCCGACGTCCTTCCCCCATCCTTCCCTAATCCGATGAGACCTATGACCACGCTGTCTGGTCTCCTTCCCCAAACAACTAACCAACCAACAAGCGGTTGGGTCTCCATTTGCCCGTAATAAAGCTGCATTTCTTCTTGGAAAATTGGCATATAATGATTGCATAGTCTCCAAAGGGGAGCCACTATTCGATCAGAACCTCTTCTAACTCCTATAGTGACGCCGGAGGCGAAAACCTGCTCCGGAGTCTGCACTCCAATACTGCCCACAAGGGTTCGATAATGTTAAAGTCCGGGGGCTGTGCTGGCCAGGGAAGACGCTGCGATTCAGTTGCATGCTTCTCATACCACGATTGTACTGTCCTGGCTGTGTAAATAGTTGCATTATTGTCCTGAAATATGGCATCATTGTTGGGGAACAACATTTGAATCATGGGGTGCACCTGATCACCTGAAAATGTTCACATAATCGTTGGCTGTAACAAGGCCTTAGAGAGTTATGATCGGAACAGTAGAATACCATGATATGGATGCCCACACATCACACTTCCACCTCCTTGCTTAACCGTTGGAATCAAGCAAGCAGGACTCTAGGCTTCTTTTTGCGTCCTCCAAAAGTAAACCCTGTCCGATGGAAATAACGAAAATGTTGACTCGTCGGACCATATGATGTGCTCCCACTGATCAGCTGTCCAGGATCTATGTTCATGACACCATGTTTTACGCTTCTTCGCGTTGGTTGTCGTCACTAAAGGTTTCGGTAAAGCAGTTCGTCCATGAATATTCGCTTTATGGAGTTCTCGTTGAACAGTGTTGATAGATAGGGGGTCTCGATGATGGCTATTGAGCTCCGTAATCACTGTAGTTTTTTTCTTTTCAGAGAAAAGCATAATTGTCGTGCCCACCCAAACCAAATAAAGCTTCTCTAAACACGAAGATGGCAGATTCCGCCGGTGTTTCCCCCGCCCTAACCCGCAGCAAGGCTGAAGCTTAAGAGGCGCGAGAGTCGGTTGTTCCCGTCGACGTCAGCGTCCCGCTTGCCGCCGTTGAGGATGTGTTGGCCGGCAAGGACCGGCAGACCGCTGCACAAGCTCAGGAACTGCTGAGCCAGCGTCGACTGATAACCGAGCTCTGCGGCTCAAGTGAGTCCCCCACGCGGACAAGCACACTGCACATAACATTACATTCACCTGCAACTGGTGACTCTTGCACTACTATCCCACTGCGGCAGCTGACTCCAACGGCGGAACCAGCAGCTGCAGATGCGGACACAGAACAACACTACACTGGCAGGTGGAGGGCCCACGTCGCAAACAGGAAACACCACGCAAACAAGCGAGCAACCACACTCGCAAGGTATCGAAAGGTGCTGCTACCTACACCAACACCCGCACTTCCGGTTAGGAACACCAACACAACGATAATCACGACCCGACCTGCGGTGAGCAACACCACACAATACCAACCGCAGCTACGCCCGCACAACAGAAGACTGGTTTTCCACCAGTCGTAATACAGAACTACGGGGACCTCAGCGTCCTCAACACAACATTTGCGGAAAGGCACTCACCTTGCACGCTACACACGAAGTACTCTGGGGATAGGGCCTCACTGAACGTATCAACTAACACTGAATATAAAGATCTCCTTATCTTCCTCAAAGAAAAGGGGATCGAATATTATACGTACAGGACCGCAGAAGAACGGACACAGCAGTACGTGGTAAAGGGAGTGGATCCCAGTACCCCAAACAGCACAGTACAAGCGGCGCTCAACTTCCTAGGATTCAACTGCAAAAGTGCTTCCAGGATGACAGGCTTCCGCTCTCACCACACTACCTGGTCGAGATGGCCGATACCGCCGCCTCCCGCGGCCTTCTGCAAATAAAAAGCCTTGTGCGGATGGACGTAAGGGTAGAAATATACGAACCGCCACAGGTCCCGCAACAATGTAACAACTGCCAGCGGTTCGGTCATTCGGCCCACCGCTGCGGCCTGGCACCCCGTTGCCGCGGATACGCTGGCAAACACGCATCCAACGCATGTACTCTGATCCACGAAAACTTATGCCGTTGCGCCAACTGTGGCCAAGGCCATGCGGCCAGCTGCAGGGGCTGCAACGTATACAGAGAGGCGCAGAGACGGAAAAATCAACGGTTGAAGACACCCAATGTCATAACACGTCCACGGCCCGCACCTAACCCTGTCAGGAACGCAGTGTCGTTCGCCATGGCTACACGCCCTGGAGGAGCGGAGCAGGCCGCGGAACCTATGCGCCCGGCACACGCACCTAAAATAACCGCTGCGACAACAACACAGTCGTCTCAGCCAACACACGACACTGCAACCACACCGGTACCTACACCAGCCCCCAAAAACAACACAAGCCCGCCCTCTGAAGCCACTGCCTGCGAACCTACAAATGACACACAGGTAAACACACACACACAAGGAACCCCACAACGAAAAACCCAAAGAAGGCGTAGGCGTACACGCGGAAACAGGAGCGGGAACACACGTGCACCACAACAAAATACCCAGCGACAACAAAACAATGACACACAGGCATACAGTCAGCAAGCCAGCGACACCAGCACACAAACTACTCTCCCCCCCCCCCCCCCCCCACGTCTGACACACAGGCACCTCAAAATAATCCACATAACAGCAACACAAGCGCCAGCACACACATAACGCCAACACCCGCACCAGCGGCCGCCAACATCACAACTAAGCCACAGGCCGACACGCACAACACCAACACAACATTTGAGGGTTTACTGGAAACAATATTCCCCCATCACACGACCGCTCAGATCTTTAAGAAGATCATGGCGGCAGTCGCCACTCTTCACACAGCTCTTGACAGCTCAACCTGGGCAGTACTGGGCCGCCATGAAAACCGCGTTCACCACACTGTTTACACCCATACATGGATAACACGCCACATCCCACCCCCAACGCAAACAACCGAACACTAACACGGATCCTGTTCTGGACTGCAGACGGGATCAACAACAAAAGGGCGGAATTAGCCGCGTTCATGGAGCGTAAGGGTATCCTTATCGCACTATTAAGCGAAACTAAACTCAGACCACGCACCCAACTAAACTTCATCGGCTACTGCGTCTATCGCACCGTCCGACCGGACGGCTCAGGTCATGGCGGAACAGCCATCATCATACACAAAGACATAGAACACACAAACATAGTACTCCCTGAACTTGAAAAACTAGAGGCAACCGCCGTCAGGGTCAAGTTCAACGGAGCCTACTCTACACTGGTGTCAGTATACAACAGCCCAAAAACATTATAACACGCGACATCAGCACAATACTCAACATATCACCGCGCGTAACAGCCGCAGGATATCTTAACGCAAAATACCCGGACTGTAACTCACGAATACGAAACTCCAACAGAAAAAAAAAACTATACGAACACGCACTAGGACGAAACTATATCACACTAGCGCCGACCGAACCGACGCACATTCCCTACCGGAGGGGACACAGGCCACACGTGTTAGACATGGCCCTCATCAAGGGCATAACAACGACACTCAAAGTTTCCGTTAAAATTGAACTGCCCTCAAATCACCAACCCATTGTACTGTACATTGAAGAAACACTGCAGCACATGGAACAACGCAGGATGTTAGACTACAGGCACGCGTATTGGACCCAGTTCAAGGAAACGCTTGACAGTCGCTTCCCACCCACCCACGCGATTAACGAGACTGCCCAAATTGACGAGACAGTTGAAACCCTCACCGGCGCCGTCCAGGACGCAATAGCCGACACAATACCAATCCGCACGCCACAACAACACAGTGCAGCCCTGCCCCAGGAAATCCTGGAACTAATCTCAATGAGAAACCGCCTCAGGAGACATTGGCAGCGGACAAGGCGCCAGCACTTCAAACAGCACATTAACAGGCTCCAGGGTATAATCCGGGAAAAAATACGAACATTCAAAACACAACAGTGGGACCAGAAACTCGAAGGGCTGGACACCACGCGACCTGGCGTGTGGCAGGTGGCCCCACACTTCACCAGGGAGAAACTGTACACCTCCACGTTACAAGGGCCCGACGTACCAGCATATTCTGCGGAAGAAAAAGCGGAACGGATGGCCCTCACACTCGCAGCGTCATTCACACCGAACGTGGATCCCTCAGACCCAGCGTTCATACTTGCTACGGACCAGGAGGTCACACGCATCTTGGCCCAACCAGCGCGCAACAACATCAGACAAACTACTGCAGCAGAAGTCAAATGGGCCATCATGCACACCACCGCAAGGAAGGCCCCTGGTCACGATGGCATTGAAAACCGTGTACTCCAGGAGTTCACGGACAAAGCTGTAGACTACTTAACACACATCACGAATGCCATACTCAAGCACCAACACTTTCCCGCCTTTTGGAAGACGGCCAAGTTCCTGATGTTCAGGAAGCCGGGGAAAGACCACTCCCTCCCACAAAATTACCCACCTATCAGTCTGCTGAGCGCGCTCAGCAAGATCGTTGAGAAGGTAATACTAAAACGACTCACCAGGCACTGCATCACAAACGACACCCTGAGACCGGAGCAATTCTGTTTCAGGAATCCCCACTCAACAACACAACAACTCCTCCGCGTCGTTGAATACATAACACACGGATACAACACAAACAAGGCAACTGGGGCAGTGTTCCTGGACATCGAAAAGGCTTTCGATCGTCTATGGCACAACGGGCTAATACGCAAATTTAGTAACGCAGGGTTCCCCGACGAGCTCGTACGTCTCATACACTCATATCTCACGGACAGGAGTTTCAACATCGACGTGCAGGGCAAACAATCGACACGACATGGTATACAGGAAGAATCCTAGGGCCATTACTGTTTAACCTATACATTAACGGCCTCCCAGCTACACATAACACGACGGTAGCAATCTACGCGGATGACACTGCCATCCTCGCGCAAGATTGGAAGCCGTCTAACATTAACTCACGACTACAGACTGCACTCAAAAAATGGTTCAAATGCCTCTGAGTACTATGGGACTCAACTGCTATGGTCACCAGTCCCCTAGAACTTAGAACTACTTAAACCTAACTAACCTAAGGACATCACACACATCCATGCCCGAGGCAGGATTCGAACCTGCGACCGTAGCAGTCGCACGGTTCCGGACTGCGCGCCTAGAACCGGACTGCACTCAGAACGGCGGAGCCTTGGCTGGTGAAATGGCGTGTTAGAGTAAAAGTCGACAAGTGCGAGGCCGTTCTGTTCATTAGAAGATCGAAGCAACTGCGCAAACATCAGCACTGCAACCCAATAACACTACACACACGCCCAATACGTTTCCGTGAGAAGGTCAAATACCTCGGTGTCTGGCTCGACAGGAAACTACTCTGGGGGGACCACATTCAACACGTGACCAACAAAGCTAACGCGAGGCTCAAACAACTCTACCCTATGCTTAACAGTCGTAGCACACTGAACAGGAGGGTGTGTAGGTCCATGTACATGACACTAATTAGACCCCTGATGACGTACGCAGCCCCTGTCTGGGGATGCGCTGCGCCAACTCGCCTGCGCCGTCTGCAGCTCATACAGAACAAAGTACTCAAAATCATAAGCAACGCTACGCGCTACACACGTATCGCGGAACTTCACCGGGAATACCGGCTAGATACCATCTTGCAGGTATTCCCAAAACTCTCCACACGACTTTACAATAACACGAGACACTCGCGCAACCCGTTTATCCTTTCTCTGGGTAACTACGACCACAACCATAGATGGAAGCATAACAGACCCAAGACATTACTGGCTAGGAACTAAACATCTATGGTCCATAGAACGCTAACACGACAGTACTGGCGAGCCTCTGCAAAACAGTTATTACTGGGAACCCAGATGTGCGACCAGCCGAAAAACAGGCAACCGCAGGGAAACCGTACTGTACACAGCACGCAAACCAGCCACACACACCCCCTACACCGTCTGTGAGCCCATCTATGACCGATCGCCCACTAATCTACAACGACCTTGAACTGTTGCAGGGACGCAGAAACTGCAACAGGCGCCACAACAAACTCCAACAACGACAAAGGTAACGATTCACGATACCTCGAACTAACACAACCACACCTTGCATGCACTGTCGCAGATAGCAAGCCGATACTGCCCTCACTACCCGTCCTACTGTCGCAGAGGATTTTTTCCCTTGGTTCTTGCCTTGGCACTTTTTTTCCTCTGCCCTTACAACGGCTACCCTTCAATCGTTTTCGACCACTTCTATCTCCTGATGGACCATGTTAATGAGTAATCTTACCCAGACGCATGGACAACATCGCAGCTCACATCCTGTGACGCCTGATTCAAAAAACTAATATGTTTACGGAGGTGACAGTAGAACTTTTGGTTTGGTCACCACGTTGGTGTGGGCGTGGAGAGGCCCCACCCTTTAATAAATGTAGTTTTGTGTTGTTTTCACACAATATGTGTTAGCTTACGACGATCTCTGCCATTTAGTTCTTATTTGCCCCCACCATTACGTTTACACGATGATTTCCTTCAATGTTTTGTGTAGGCTGTCATGTCTGTTGAAACAGTTGCTGTTCAAACATTCAATGAGTTGGCTGTCTTGGTTAGTGATGCACCAGCTAACTGGGCCCCCAGAATCTGCCCTGTTTGGAACTCTATGAGGTCTTCCATTGCACGTCGACCTCAGCCTCTGAATGCAAATACTAAGAGCCCTCTACTCGTAAACAACCTGCACTGATGCCTAGTCCGTGCTGAACAGTCCAGCGCGACACGTGCCTTACCTCTGTTGTTGACCGTCATACACAACCATCCCTTTACTCACAGTGTTCGCACTGTTATGCCTAAAGTCTGTATTTATCTGAATTTAAAAGTTTGTGAACACCCAGAATGAGTACTTGCGTGCCGCCACTGCAAGCATCTTTTTTTCTCGAAACTTCGAGTCTGTGTTTCCGGCCCTTATGGTTGTCAGTGCCTCAACTGCAAAATTTCTCTCGCAGTTCAGAAAGCTGTGTCCACTCACCAAAGACTTGTGTGTTACCTCTTCAAAGCACCCAGGCTAAATAAAGATGTCCTGGAAGCATTGCATTTGAAAGTTGCGCAATAGGGACGTGCAACAGAATGCCGAGAACACAACAGCACTGAAAAAGCTTTGTATGGAAATGTGGTGCTTATATCCTGATCCGTTTCATACTCTTCATTTTATTTCCGAAGTGACGTCAGAGTCTTGTTTCTGTGTTCTAGGACAGTGCAGAGCCGGTGACCTAGTTTTGTTGCCGCGTACCACTGAGGCCGCCGTCTCCCGGGAGCGGCCCAAATCACCTCTTTGTACAGCGTCGGCCGCCCCCACGTCCGGAATGACAGAGGCTTCACTTGTTACTGCTCGGCCTGCACAAAGAGCTCCCGATATGAAAAGTTTTTAATTTCCAGCATGCGAGCTTTCTTTTTTCAAGTCTGGCAAAATAGTTGACGCCAGCGCAAAAGAAGCTTTTGGGCTGAAAAGCAGTGTTTGCTTTAATGTAAGCGGGACTACGTGGCTTATATTGCCGTAATCCGAATGGCTTTCTGAAGTGGCTTTGTTCGCGGGCGCTGTTAGGTGATCGAAAGCAACTGCTCCGACTGGCGACATTCACTGTGCTGTGTACGGGCTTTTCAATTTCATTTCGGTGTGAGTGTGTAATTAAGTGGAAAATTCTGTTTACCAGCTGTCAACGCTACCTTCATATTTCGCCGCACACTAAATTAAAACTTTCTTCATATTTATTTATAGTTTGACGTCAGCAGCTAAAGGCAGATAAGAGTAAACGTTACGTTTTAGGCATCTCGTTTTAGTTTCGTCCCTTCCCCTTTGGCGTTCCGTATGTTGGTTGAATGGCTTAAACGACGAAGTGTCAGAATTTTAGAACAAAATGTCGCAGACCTCGTTCCTACTAACAGGCGACTGGATTTTTAATGACTGTAACTGTATCCCAAACAAATACAGCGGAACCTGGCTATAACAACATTCAAAAGACCTGTAAAATTACGCTTTTATAAAGGAGTGTCGTTGTAACCGAGATTCGTATTTTAGTCTATTTTCGTCGCACATGGAAAAGAACAAATTTACTTAGCCTTGCGTTTTACATACAGTACTCACTCTTACGCTTACATGAATACTGTATGTACAACAGTATTTCATGTACTCACCAAACATTTTTACTTAGGAGTGAGCTAATCAGTCATTTTACTGCTGTCTATTTTCCCAACACAGACTTCCTACATTACGTTCTATGTTTATTATATCATTTTCAATTTTACTACTTCATCCCCCTAGCTTCATAGAACATGTTCACGATTCTAATGACTTCTAAAGCGTCACTCGAAGCAGGGCTACGCACTTTATTTCTTTCTCCCCCTCTTCTCCTTCATCTCCCTCGCTCAGTTCACAGTCACTGTGGCCTTGATTCTTCGATTCATTCGCAATTTCGTTTTCAGTTTGCGCTTTGGTTGCAACATGGTCGTCATCTATTGTTGCATTTGTTTCATTGTCGCGCTGTTTGAGAATATTGTCGTTGATTTATGACAGCAATGCAGACAGCGGCAGATCATCAGTGTCACCAAACGCGTCCACAGTTCCGGCGGCATTTATTCCTTTAAATTTAGATTCTCGCATGGCGGAAACAGTTGTTGATGGTATTGGTTGTGACCTGGCTCCAAACTTTGGTGATGCATCCGATAGCATCCATTAGTGGAATAAAATAACCCTGCTCTTTTATCAATGGATTGTATACTTTCCAGTAATATGAGCTTACGGTAGTGGCATTTCAGACTCCTAGTTGCTTCTTGGTCCATGGGCTCCAATAAGCTTGTCGTATTTGTAGACCAGAGAGTACAGGTTGTGCTGGACACTTGTGAACAGGAACCAGTATTTCCGTTTTCTGATTTCTAAGCTCCCGATGCCAACGTTTTATTTCAGGCTCATAAGTGTTCGGAGGTCATCCAGGACTTTTTATTTGCACTGTAGTGCACTGGCAGATTTCTTACACCCTTGAAACACCCAGTATTTGTTGAGTTACCTATCACGAGTATTTTTTTCTTCTCAGTTCCATCTGCGTTAGCACAAAGCAGAACTATTATTCGTTCTTCACTTACAACCAACACATTTTTCGTCCTTGAATTTTAGAGTTTTGGCAGGTAACATTTTCCAGAAAATGGCAGTCTCGCCTGCATTAAAGACGTCATGGTCTGCATATACTTCACAAATTGTAGGCCACATGGTAATGAGGCATTGTTGCGTTGTTTTAGTATTCACACTGTTGGCTCCGCCGCTCACTTTTCCAAAAGTGGTGCTGTGACGTTCCCTGAATCTGTTAGTCCAGCCACTGCTGCACACTAATTACTCATATCTTAATTTCTTGGCAAATTCTTCAGCTTTCACCATAACAAGAGGTCTACTAATAGGGATATCGGTGCTTCTTGTTGCTAAACCATTTAAGCAGCGCTTCGTCTACGTCGCTTCGTTTAGCGTTTCGTAACTGCTTGATTTTAAACCATTTTGTTCAAATGCAGTAACAATTTCATCCTTATTTTTCCTAATAGTTTGGACAGAGGAATTTAAGACGCCGAATTGACGACACGCATCAAATTTTTTACTTCCAGTCTCGATTTCATATATCACTTTCACTTTTTCCTACCCGGTTAAAACTTTTGTTTTACTGACAATGCTGTTCTAAAATGTGTGCACTTCGTAGCAAATTTTTGTAGAACTGACATCGGGTGTACTCTTGATGAATTCTGTGACTATCACCGATATTACAGTATTAATGAGCAACGGTAACAATGATGGATGGAGGCTATATTACTCTGGTTGTTGACGGAAGGGCAGAGAGAAGAATGTGCAAGGTTGCCATATTACAATATCAGATTTCCTTCCGAAGTACATTCACTCCTAGGAAATCTTGTTTCTAGCTGAAGCTGAAAATGAAATTACATTCAAGGTACACGCATAAATACAGTCCTGGAAATGGAAAAAAGAACACATTGACACCGGTGTGTCAGACCTACCATACTTGCTCCGGACACTGCGAGAGGGCTGTACAAGCAATGATCACACGCACGGCACAGTGGACACGCCAGGAACCGCGGTGTTGGCCGTCGAATGGCGCTAGCTGTGCAGCATTTGTGCACCGCCGCCGTCACAGTCAGCCAGTTTGCCATGGCATACGGAGCTCCATCGCAGTCTTTAACACTGGTAGCATGCCGCGACAGCGTGGACGTGAACCGTATGTGCAGTTGACGGACTTTCAGCGAGGGCGTATAGTGGGCATGCGGGAGGCCGGGTGGACGTACCGCCGAACTGCTCAACCCGTGGGGCGTGAGGTCTCCACAGTACATCGATGTTGTCGCCAGTGGTCGGCGGAAGGTGCACGTGCCCGTCGACCTGGGACCGGACCGCAGCGACGCACGGATGCACGCCAAGACCGTAGGATCCTACGCAGTGCCGTAGGGGACCGCACCGCCAATTCCCAGCAAATTAGGGACACTGTTGCTCCTGGGGTATCGGAGAGGACCATTCGCAACCGTCTCCATGAAGCTGGGCTACGGTCCCGCACACGGTTAGGCCGTCTTCCGCTCACGCCCCAACATCGTGCAGCCCGCCTCCAGTGGTGTCGCGACAGGCGTCAATGGAGGGACGAATGGAGACGTGTCGTCTTCAGCGATGAGAGTCGCTTCTGCCTTGGTGCCAATGATGGTCGTATGCGTGTTTGGTGCCGTGCAGGTGAGTGCCACAATCAGGACTGCATACGACCGAGGCACACAGGGCCAACACCCGGCATCATGGTGTGGGGAGCGATCTCCTACACTGGCCGTACACCTCTGGTGATCGTCGAGGGGACACTGAATAGTGCACGGTACATCCAAACCGTCATCGAACCCATCGTTCTACCATTCCTAGACCGGCAAGGGAACTTGCTGTTCCAACAGGACAATGCACGTCCGCATGTATCCCGTGCCGCCCAACGTGCTCTAGAAGGTGTAAGTCAACTACCCTGGCCAGCAAGATCTCCGCATCTGTCCCCCATAGAGCATGTTTGGGACTGGATGAAGCGTCGTCTCACGCGGTCTGCACGTCCAGCACGAACGCTGGTCCAACTGAGGCGCCAGGTGGAAATGGCATGGCAAGCCGTTCCACAGGACTACATCCAGCATCTCTACGATCGTCTCCATGGGAGAATAGCAGCCTGCATTGCTGCGAAAGTTGGATATACACTGTACTAGTGCCGACATTGTGCATGCTCTGTTGCCTGTGTCTATGTGCCTGTGGTTCTGTCAGTGTGATCATGTGATGTATCTGACCCCAGGAATGTGTCAATAAAGTTTCCCCTTCCTGGGACAATGAATTCACGGTGTTCTTATATCAATTTCCAGGAGTGTATATAACGAAATGTGTTTTTCCTTTACTGATACCATATTTTTTTAACATTGCTATACGAACATCGTTTCAAGTGAGTATGAGAGTTTCAACTGGTACTTTGTACAAGGAAAGCTAATTAGAGTGCAAATAGAACGTAAACTGTAAACAAAATATCAGAATGCTAAATATTTATTTCGGGAAAAACTATAGTTTGCAAGAGTGCTACTTGATGATTGGATAGTCATAAAAAGTGCGGACTAAGGGGGGGGGGGGGAGAATAATGTCTTTCTACTGGCCGTAATACTTTTCTTATCTGTGTTTGTCTGTTCCTTTTACCTCTCCTAATGGCTATGCATACACATGATTTTTTTCTTTTGTGAATAACTACGGCAAAGTTCCTTTCGAATTATATAAATTTCATTGACCTTCTTGTGCAATTACTTTTAATAATAGGTATTTAAATTTTCATGTTTACGTATTAATACTATGATAGCTCCCCCCCACCCCCTGAACCATGGACCTTGCCGTTGGTGGGGAGGCTTGCGTGCCTCAGCATACAGATGGCTGTACCGTAGGTGCAACCACAACGGAGGGGTATCTGTTGAGAGGCCAGACAAACATGTGGTTCCTGAAGAGGGGCAGCAGCCTTTTCATTAGCTGCAGGGGCAACAGTCTGGATGATTGACTGATCTGGCCTTGCAACATTAACCTTGCTGTGCTGGTACTGCGAACGGCTGAAAGCAAGGGGAAACTACAGCCGTAATTTATCCCGAGGACATGCAGCTTTACTGTATGATTAAATGATGATGACGTCCTCTTGGGTAAAATGTTCCGGAGGTAAAATAGTCCCCCATTCGCATCTCCGAGCGGGGACTACTCAGGAGGACGTCGTTATCAGGAGAAAGAAAACTGGCATTCTACGGATCGGAGCGTGGAATGTCAGATCCCTTAATCGGGCAGGTAGGTTAGAAAATTTAAAAAGGGAAATGGATAGGTTAAAGTTAGATATAGTGGGAATTAGTGAAGTTCGGTGGCAGGAGGAACAAGACTTTTGGTCAGGTGAATACAAAATCAAATAGGGGTAATGCAGGAGTAGGTTTAATAATGAATAGGAAAATAGGAATGCTGGTAAGCTACTACAAACAGCATAGTGAACGCATTATTGTGGCCAAGATAGACACAAAGTCCATGCCTACTAAGGTAGTACAAGTTTATATGACAACTAGCTCCGCAGATGATGAAGAAATTGATGAAATGTATGATGAGACAAAAGAAATTATTCAGGTAGTGAAGGGAGACGAAAATTTACTAGTCATGGGTGACTGGAATTCGTCAGTAGGACAAGGGAGAGAAGGAAACATAGTAGGTGATTAGGGATTGGGGCTAAGAAGTGAAAGAGGAAGCCGTTTGGTAGAATTTTGCACAGAGCATAACTTAATCATAGCTAACACTTGGTTCAAGAAACATAAAAGAAGGTTGTATACATGGAAGAATCCTGGGGATACTAAAAGGTATCAGATAGATTATATAATGGTAAGACAGAGATTTAGGAATCGGGTTTTAAATTGTAGGACATTTCCAGGGGCAGATGTGGACTCTGACCACAATCTATTGGTTATGACCTGTAGGTTAAAACTGAAGAAACAGCAAAAAGGTGGGAATTTAAGGACATGGGATCTGGATAAGCTGAAAGAACCACAGGTTGTACAGAGTTTCAAGGAGAGCATAAGGGAACAATTGGCAGCAATGGGGGAAAGAAACACAGTTGAAGAAGAATGGGTAGCTCTGAGGGATGAAGTAGTGAAGGCAGCAGAGGATAAAGTAGGTAAAAAGACGAGGGCTGCTAGAAATCCTTGGGTAACAGAAGAAATATTGAATTCAATTGATGAAAGGAGAAAATATAAAAATGCAGTAAATGAAGAGGGGAAAAAGGAATACAAACGTCTCAAAAATGAGATCGACAGGGAGTGCAAAATGGCTAAGCAGGGATGGCTAGAGGACAAATGTAAGGATGTAGAAGCTTATCTCACTAGGGGTATGATAGATACTGCCTACAGGAAGATTAAAGAGACCTTTGGAGAGAAGAGAACCACGTGTATGAATATCAAGAGCTCAGATGGCAACCCAGTTCTAAGCAAAGAAGGGAAGGCAGAAAGGTGGAAGGAGTATATAGAAGGTTTATACAAGGGCGATGTACTTGAGGACAATATTATGGAAATGGAAGAGGATGTAGATGAAGACGAAATGATAGGTAAGATACTAGGTGAAGAGTTTGACAGAGCACTGAAAGACCTGAGTCGAAACAAAGCCCCCGGAGTAGACAACATTCCATTAGAACTACTGACGGCCTTGGGAGAGCCAGTCATGACAAAACTCTACCAGCTGGTGAGCAAGATGTATGAGACAGGTGAAATACCCTCAGACTTCAAGAAGAATATAATAATTCCAATCCCAAAGAAAGCAGGTGCTGACAGATGTGAAAATTACCGAACTATCAGTTTAATAAGTCACAGCTGCAAAATACTAACGCGAATTCATTACAGACGAATGGAAAAACTGGTAGATGCGGACCTCGGGGAGGATCAGTTTGGATTCCGTAGGAATATTGGAACACGTGAGGCAATACTGACCTTACGACTTATCTTAGAAGAAAGATTAAGAAAAGGCAAACCTACGTTTCTAGCATTTGTAGACCTAGAGAAAGCTTTTGACAATGTTGACTGGAATACTCTCTTTCAAATTCTGAAGGTGGCAGGGGTAAAATACAGGGAGCGAAAGGCTATTTACAATTTGTACAGAAACCAGATGGCAGTCATAAGAGTCGAGGGGCATGAAAGGGAAGCAGTGGTTGGGAAAGGAGTGAGACAGGGTTGTAGCCTCTCCACGATGTTATTCAATCTGTATATTGAGCAAGCAGTAAAGGAAACAAAAGAAAAATTTAGAGTAGGTATTAAAATTCATGGTGAAGAAATAAAAACTTTGAGGTTCGCCGATGACATTATAATTCTGTCAGAGACGGCAAAGGACTTGGAAGAGCAGTTGAACGGAATGGACAGTGTCTTGAAAAGAGGATATAAGATGAACATCAACAAAAGCAAAACGAGGATAATGGAATGTAGTCAAATTAAATCGGGTGATGCTGAGGGAATTAGATTAGGAAATGAGACACTTAAAGTAGTAAAGGAGTTTTGCTATTTAGGAAGTAAAATAACTGATGATGGTCGAAGTAGAGAGGATATAAAATGTAGACTGGCAATGGCAAGGAAAGCGTTTCTCAACAAGAGAAATTTGTTAACATCGAATATAGATTTAAGTGTCAGGAAGTCGTTTATGAAAGTATTTGTTTGGAGTGTAGCCATGTATGGAAGTGAAACATGGACGATAACTAGTTTGGACAAGAAGATAATAGAAGCTTTCGAAATGTGGTGCTACAGAAGAATGCTGAAGATTAGATGGGTAGATCACGTAACTAATGAGGAGGTATTGAATAGGATTGGGGAGAAGAGAAGTTTGTGGCACAACTTGACTAGAAGAAGGGATCGGTTGGTAGGACATGTTTTGCGGCATCAAGGGATCACAAATTTAGCATTAGAGGGCAGCGTGGAGGGTAAAAATCGTAGAGGGAGACCAAGAGATGAATACACTAAGCAGATTCAGAAGGATGTAGGTTGCAGTAGGTACTGGGAGATGAGGCAGCTTGCACAGGATAGAGTAGCATGGAGAGCTGCATCAAACCAGTCTCAGGACTGAAGACAACAACAACAACAACAACAACTATGATAGTTTTATGCAAATTAATAAACAAAATAAACTTCTCGAATGATCGGCGATCATTGCGAATATTTTTTGAATAAAACCATCTACATTGCTAAATGTTTGTCATACTCTGAAGAGCCAAAGAAACTGATACAGACATGCGTATTCAAGAACACAGGTATGTAAACAGGCAGAATACGGCGCTGCGTTCGGCAACGCCTCTATGAGACAAGTGTCCGGCGCTGTTGTTAGGTCAGTTACTGCTGCTACAATGGCAGGTTATAAAGATTTAAGTGAGTTGAATGTGGTTTTATAGTCGGCGCACTAACCATGGGACACAGCATTTCAGAGGTAACAATGAAGCGGGGATTTTCCCGTACTACCCTATCACGAGTGTACCGAGTATCAGCAATACGGTAAAACAAGTCTCCGACATCGCTCCGCACGGAAAAATATCCTGCAAGAACGGGACCAACGACGACTGAAGAGAATCGTTCAACCTGACAGAAGTGCAAGCCTTCCGCAAATTGCTACAGATTTCAATGCTGAGCCATCAACAAGTGTCAGCGTGCGGACCATTCAAAGAAACATCATCAATATGGGCTTTCGGAGCCAAAGACCCACTCGTTTACCCTTGATGACTGTGCGACAAGAACCTTTACGCCTCGTCTGGGCCCATCAACGCCGACATTGGATTGTTGTCGACTGGAAAAATGTTGCCTGGTCGGACAGTCTCGTTTCAAATTGTATCGAGCGGATGGACGTGTACGGGTCAGCAGGGGACTGTTAAAGCTGGTGGAGGCTCTGTAATGATGTGGAGCGTCTGCAGTTTGAGCGATATGGGGCACCTGATACATATACATACGACTCTGACAACTGACGCGTGCGAGAGCATCCTGCATCCATTCACGTGCATTGTGCGTTCCGACGGATTTGGGCAACTCTAGCAGGACAATGCGACATCCCACACATCCAGAATTGCTACAGAGCGGCTCCTGGAACACTCTTCTGAGTTTAAGAACTTCCACTGGCCACCAAACTCCCAAGACACTAAAATTTTTTGGCATATCCGGGATGCCTTGCAACGTGTTGTTCAGAGAAACCTCCAGCCCCTTGTACTCTTACGGATTTATGGACAGCCCTGCAGGATTCATGGTGTCAATTCCCTCCAGCACTACTTCAAACATTAGTGGAGTCCAAGCCACGTTGTGTTGCGGTACCTCTGCGTGCTCGTGGGGGTAATACACAATGTTAGGCAAGTATACCAGATTCTTTGGCTCTTCTGTCTATAATGTTACGACTATTACCATCATCTTATTAAAACTTATAACTTGTAAAACAGAGTTAAGCGTCTGCATCAATACAAACTGTACCTAATATCCAAGATACCGTATAGGTTTTATTGAGAAAATGCCTTACTCTCTCGTTAAATATGGCGCTAATTTACGCGTTACACATGGCTGTACGGATGGGGATGATCAAACAGCGCTTGACTGCTAAACTTGAAACTATTCCATGAGCGCATTCCGGTATGAACCTAGCTGGTATACAGTCTGGACAGAATGACGAGTTTATTAATTTACTCAGCTTGGTACACTACCCCGAGGATACCTATTTCCAAATTACCCATTTTGGCAGCTACTCTTCATTTGAATTGTGAAATAATTAGGGCACCTGTTTTCGTAAAGGAATTTCGGAAAACCGCGTTTTTGGTATGGACATTAAGAAATGCATTCACGAATGTTACGTCATGCTTCTGTAAAGATCTAAGGCTGGTGGCTGGTAAGTCTGATGAATAGCGCCTGTATCGCCTTTTTTATGTCGCTACGCAGGGTAAAGGTGATGTATGGCTGACGGTTACAGTGTCTAATACATCTTAACGGTAATTTATTGCACCACTTCTTGTGGCTGGAGAATAATGCAGGCGAGGCGGAGTTCTTGTGGGATGTGAGTAATGGCTTTGTAGAGCTGACTTCGAGAACACCGTAGGTTTTATCGTAGCAGGAGAGCTGACGACACTCGCCATGTACTGACTCGAAGCTGTTATTTCAATAGTTGTTCCATTGGCATCTAGTGCATGTATGTGTGTTTTAGTTCCCTTCACTTTTAGCTTTTCTCTGTGTTATTTTCATTTAAGAACTGTCCGTGCTTAGTAGCTGTTCAGATTTCGGGGAATACGTTACCATAAACTTGCTATTTTCAAAATATTGCCACATGGATATGACTACGCTTGTGCTAGAGGTGTTCAATAAGTAGTGCAGCACATCGTCTTATCAGCCAATTTCGGTTGAAAACTGCAGAATTTGTTGAGGTGCATAGTGGAATATTCCCGCCGCAACACCTATAGTTTCATGAAGTTCCGACAGGTAGAAGCGTTATACGTAGCCTTCAGAATGGAGTCTGCAAAGGAAGTTCATACACATCAGAGAGATGTCATTGAGCTTCTTTTGGCGGAAAACCAGGGCGTCGCAAACATGCATAGGTGCTTGCAGAATTTCTACGCAGACCAGGCAATAAACAAAAGCACGGTGAGTCGATGGGCGAGGCGTCCGTCATCACCGCGACAAGGTCTCCCAAAGCTGTTCGATCTCCCGCATGTCGGCCGGCCACACACAGCTTTGACTCCTGCAATGTTGGGACGACTTCAGCGTGTTCGTCGCCACAAAAACACAAACGAACCTCTGCTTCTCCGTGACAACTCAAGGCTTCATACAAGTCTGAGCACCAGAGAGGAGCTTACAGAATTTCATTGTACTGTTCCTCCTCATCTAACCTACAGCCTGGATCTCACACCATCCGAATTCCATCTGTCTGGTCCAATGACAGATTCTCTCCGCAGGAGGCAGTGCATGGATGATGGAGAGGTTGGTGATGTAGCAAGACGTTGGCTCTATCGTCGACCAGTAGAGTGGTACTTTGGGGGTGTACAGACCCTCCAAGGAAGATAGCTTAAGACCGTCGCTTTGAGCGGAGAGCATGTGGAAAAATAGGGTTTTGTGGCCCAAAGAGTGGAAAAAATATGGTGTATGGGAATGCTGAATAAAACAAGCCTTCTTTCAGGGAAAAAAATGTCGTGCTACTTATTGAGCTTCCCCCGTATTAAGCCTTTCCACCGTTTATGCTGCTACAGGAAATGCAGTCGTATGGTTAATTACGGAGGAAAACTGCATCTCCCCCGTATTAAGCCTTTCCACCGTTTATGCTGCTAAAGGAAATGTAACATGGTTGATTACGGAGAAAAACTACATCAGGCTACAGTTAACTGGTTTTCATTTTATCGCACTATGACCTTTTCGAGGCCTCTAGCCACATCATCTGATGTAAGTGAGACGTCATATTTACCGGAGACGTACAACAAATCGAATCGACGTACTGGCTGCAAACTGCTATTTACGTCAGTGAGTGAGCTACATGTAAATAGCGATGGAATGTAAGAGGAAATAGTACGACCTGATAGATGAAAACCGAGTAGTAGACTAGTATTCGAACCCAGGCCTATGCGTTTGGCAGACAATGCTCACCACAATAATTCACATACGACTGAAGTCACGCTACGCTGCTCCAGTTTCAGCAAGTAGCTATGGGGACAACGATATAATGAAGTAGGTCCTAGACACAGCCTACAGTCTTACGAATAACGTGGCTCTCTGTAAGTGAGCATGCGCTGCAGAGTGAAATAACCTTTAAAAAAATTGAAACCCCTGGAAGACACGAGAAGTTTCGTCCACACAACAGTGGTGGGTTAACTCAAGAGGGACACAACCTGATATGCAGTATATCAGTATTGTTGCTTTCAACTTCATTGAGTAGGAGGAGCATAAGAGGTCATGAATGATTAATGAGCTATGCAGCGGCAAACATAAGACGTTCTTTTTGTTAGTTTCTCTGAGTGCAAAACCGAACCAAGCATTGAATGATCGTTTGAAGTACTCTGGAGGATGAGCTCTGCACTGTTCATTCTGTGTCCGATAAATTATTAATCCCAAAACAAGAACATTTGTAACTGAATACGGTATCCCTTCTTCTTCACGTGTGACAGCTGGAGATACAGAGAAATAAAGTTTTTTTACGAAAAATTTTATCTTTATAAATTTCAATACGTTCTTCATAGCCGGCCGGGGTGGCCGAGCGGTTCTAGGCGCTGATCCTTGAAGGTGTTCAATGTAATGTAATTTTTAATGGTATTAAAAATTTATGAATGCAGAATATTTTCATGAATACTTAAGTGGCACGTATTAAACAGCATATTAACCTAGATGGCAAAAAAACGAAGCTAGTATCGAAACAATTCTAAGGAACCGGATCACGATTGTTTTCGATATAGCTGTCCAACGCGAGAAAGCGAGCAACAAGATCATGTCGTTCGTTGACGACACAGCTATGTAAAGAAAAGTTTTATCCTTAAGTAACCATAAGCTGACAGTAAATTTGGCAGAATATCCACATGGTGTAATCAATAGCAGTTTATCTTAAATGTGTATAAACACATGTCAGTAGACATCAGTAGTAGATATAAAATCGTAGAATAGGAGTACAGCATGATATTAAGGTTAAAACAAACAAGAGCCAAATGCTGTACGAACAGTGATAGTCACAGACAGCCAACACAGCTTTTCGCCATAACGGCAGTGTCCTCAATAGCGACCTACTTCTCCAGGCAGTGGCTACCTTTAAGGAAGTTTTGACGGCAGTCAAGTATGCAGTAGTGCTTGTTTTCTGCATTTGGAAGCACATTGGCCTTGTACATATATATTCACAGGCTAGCCCAGCACGTCATGCATCAAGGACCGCTGTGTGACAGTCCCTACCACAGGGTCGCAGGTGCTCTTCTGATGCAGCTGCCATCATCACAACCAGGCTACGACCCAACGATCGCTGCATGATGGGACCTGACCCTCAGTTGGCCTTCAGTCTGCTGCTGTCTCCACGAGGTTGCTCTCACGAGATTCTGCTTTTGCCTCATGGGCCGAGGTACAAACTGAAATCGTGGTTGGCTCTGAGCACTATGGGACTTAACTGCTGTGGTCATCAGTCCCCTAGAACTTAGAATTACTTAAACCTAACTAACCTAAGGACATCACACACATCCATGCCCGAGGCAGGATTCGAACCTGCAACCGTAGCGGTCCCGCGGTTCCGGACTGCGCGCCTAGAACCACTAGACCACCGCGGCCGGCACTGAAATCGGGCCAGCCATATGTGACTACAGGCCAATGCCCCCATATGCAGCAGCACTGCTGCCAATTCACGGTTCGCCACCCTCAGTACATCATTGCCTGCCACTTGGGTGGCCGCTGGCCCACCTCATTCTGACGACCCGTAGTCACTTCTCTGAGGAAGAGCAGCGAGTCTACATTGACACGCCTAGATCGAGAATTTAACACATATCCCCTGTCAGATGACAATACCTGCAGGCACTACGTTTTTATAAGAGGAACAATAAACAACTATGACAGCAACGTGCTACCTTTATCGTTTATGCATCTTTTCACCTCTAACACCACAATTCATCCATTCCATCCACCCACACATGTTGTACATTAATGTCTGGCCATTATCCAGAGCACAACATCCCACACATCGGAGGGGATAGTGACAAAATTTTACAGACTGAGGGAGGGCATGGAGACGTGCAAGGGTCATAGACCATTTACAGGCGTGGTATGCGTTTTTAAAACAGACTTAAGGGAGTGCAAGAGGGATATCAGCATGTTGGTGGTCCTTCAGTCACCAGCTACTGTCCATGGTGCATGTAGTACAAAACTGTGCTTTGTATTACTTGTCAACTTCTGCGTATTGTGTATAATCTAAATCAATGTGTACAAGAGGAATCAACCAAATGATGATGAAAGTGACCTCACAGTGTGGAGGATGGTGTTTCCTTTGACTATCCAACCTGATTTACGTTTTTTGTGGTTTTCCTAAATCATTTCAGACAAATGCTGTGATGGTTCCTTCAACACGATCATTCATAAAAAGACTTACTTACTTATTTACATGCCTGTGCTTCGTAGTGGAAAGGGGCTACTCTTTTGAGGGTAGAAACGGAACACTTGGAAGGAGAGACAGCGTTGGTCGTATTTTGTTGTTTTATTAATCGCAAAATCGATTTTCGGTCACTTACTGACCATCCTCAGCGCTGTAATATACAATTTACATTGGTAGGCAGCCCTGTCAACAAGCTTAGAGCGACCACATTTGGTCGTGCGGTAGCGTTCTCACTTCCCACGCCCGGGTTCGCGGGTTCGATTCCCGGCGGGGGCAGGGATTTTCTCTGCCTCGTAATGGCTGAGTGTTGTGTTATGTCCTTAGATTAGTTAGGTGTAAGTAGTTCTAAGTTCTAGGGGACTGATGACCATAGATGTTAAGTCCCATAGTGCTCAGAGCCATTTGAACAATTTTTTTCGATCGCATTTGAGTTTATTTGATCACTCTAAGCTTGTTGACAGCAGTGCCTCCCAATGTAAATTGTATATTACAGCACTGAGGATGGTCACTAAGTGACCGAAAGCCGATTTTGCGGTTAATAAAACAACAAAATACGACTAACGCTGTCTCTCCGTCCAAATATTTCCATTATCTGGTCGTGGTGCACAGTACACTCCATGGAGTCGCCTATCAAAGAAACTGAACACTTATAGGATCACTTTGTCAATAAATTTATTTCCCTAGCCAAGAAGTGAAACATAAATAAAACCTATGGAAAGAAGCAAAGCAATCTAGTTGTGTTTTTGATAAAAATCAGTAAAGCCATATATCCTAGCCAAGTAAATTAAATGTTAGCTTGTTTCGTAAAGATGAGACTGCAGAACATAATTCTGTCACTGTCCGGAACTTCCAAAAAGTATTTCTCACACTGAGGTAAAAGAGCTAACAATGTGAGCTATTGGTTCGCTGACGTATTACGAATTAACGCCATTTTTTTTAATTTCAAGTGCTTTATCCATTAAATTTTCTAATTTTTTCATCTTTTTGGTACACAAGGTCCTGATGTACGTTTCAATTTTCAGAGGTGTTGAGTATTTAGTTTATTGTTCCCAGTGCAAAAAAGTTCACCTGTTATCAATTTTTACTCTTAGTAAAAGGTGGATCAAAGAGATAGCATTAAATTTTGTTTTAAAAATGGAATGAAATGCAGTGCCGTAACGGAAATGTTCACTGTGGCTTTTGGCGAATCTACTATGAGTGAGAAACGTGTTTTCGACTGGTGTAAACGTCTCAAAGAGGATTGATAAAACGCTGAAGACGACGACCACCCTGGATGCCTTACACATCTATTGCTGACGACAGTGTGGAACACGTAAAGAAAATGGTTCTCGAAAATTACTGGATCACCATCAGAGAGGTTTCTGATGATGTCAGCATAGCCTTTCGCTCATGTCAAGCAATTATTCGGATGTTTTTGGCATGAAATGTGTAGCTGCCAAGTTTGTTCCGAAATTGTTGGTCTTCCACCGTAAACGACGTCGCGTAGATACCTCCGAGGAATTGCTGAATGAAGTGACAGTAGTCCAGTACTTATAAAGAAGGTTATAATAGATACTGAAAAACGGGTATACGGGTATGACGTCGAACCCAAGGCCAGATTATTCCAATTGAAAGTGCCTGAAAAGCTAAGACTGGAAAAAACTCGACACGTTCGATCACACTTCGATTACAATGCATCACGTTTTCCTGCTTTATGGTCGCATGTTCGTCATTTTATGGCAAAAACAAAAACGTTATGTTATGTGAGCCACCGTATTCACTGAACATGGCCCTCTGGGCCTGTTTTCTGTGCCTGAGGCTGATGACAGCCATGAAATGTCTTTTTGTCACCAGTGGTGAGATAAAAACAGAATAGCTCAAGGAGCTGAACACGATAGCGGAAAGTTTGTTCCAGAAGAGCTTCCAAGGTTGGAAAAAGCCCTGGCACAAGTGTATAATATCTGAATGGGATTACTTTGTAGGGGACAAAGTTGATGTTGATGAACATATAAGAAAAACAAAAATTCCCACTACTTTTTGATCACGCCTCGTATGCTGCCCCATGTTCCGCTGAAGTTAACTGTGAAAATCCTCGGAAAATTCGTGTAGTAGTTACGGAGATTAGCGTGTTCAGACAGACACGACCGGTTTAGACAAAACTTTAAACTACAATATCTTTTTTAACCATGATCTGATTCTGATGTGATGTAGTCTAAATATTTCCTCAATACATGCTCAAGTTAGCTGTGGAAAGGCCATGAATTTTCGTCTAGTAGTTTTGCAGAATAGTGTGTTTAAAAAGACAGTCGACGTTTTTACATCTGTTATTAGTACATAGCAGATACACGAATGTTTGAGCTAGATTTTATAATTTAAAAATTTGAAAAATCCTGTGTCAGTTTGAGGTGATCCTTGGATGAACGAGTAAATAAATAAAATCGTTAACGATATTGTTACAAACCTACTCACATCTCTGAAATATATACACGTAATAATATGAAACGACATGCCGTCGAAACAACATTTAGTGAAGCAAATTGCCAATATACATTCAAACAATTTTGCAAAAATGGATGGAAAAGTCACTCTAACGCCCTACTCTGCTAACGTGAATACATTAGCGATCGGACACAGACAAATGGCGCTTATAAAGTAATGTGGATACCAGTGCTCTACAATCTAGCCGAACGGATTTTATCAACAAACTGAAAATATACTCAGTGAAGCACAGAAAGGCTACAAGAAGTTTTGTCTTAGGAGACTGAAAAACTATTGCAACGAAGCACCCGTGGCTTATATTTAAATCTGTGAACAGTTCTGCACTTCCTAGTATGCATTCTAAGAACCACATGTGAGTAGATTATGAAGAAGTCTGCATATCCAATTACCTAATAGTTGTTTTGAGGTTAAGTACACTTGTTATCAGGCCCTTCCAAAGTTGCATGGCCTTTGAGTTTTCATGTTAATCTTTATGTGATGGTGTAATGACCAATTTCTGCTTTTATGACTACCGAAGGTCCATATTAAGCAGCAGAGTTGAAGAAAGTACCTATTTGAGCCTAGCACTCTGCTAGGAAACGGTTATATTCTTGCTTTAATTTACATAGCCTGTGGTGACCTGCAAAAAGAAATCTATTTTCTTTTATATAATTAAAGCCTTTCAGTTACAGAGTAATTTTCTCGTGTTAAGGGAAGTTGGAAAACCCTATTCGGACAATGTTAAATACAGGACATTAAGTTGTATGTTCGGAGTCTACTGAACTACAATAATAGCATTTCATGCAATGCTTTCGGACATGTAATTTTTTAATTACATGCTTAAAATTTTGTGCACTTTTTTACGTTATTCTAAATAATTTTAATTATACATAACATTATGTTCTTCTTTTAGTTCAGTGGACTCAGGGTATGTATGTTATTACTCCCTGAAAATTTGAATACTCCTCTCGAAGTGGTTTCTGAGATTTAGAGAAAACTGTAACAGAAAACGTAAATTTTCAGGAACGGCTTCTAAAGTTTCGAAAGAGTGTAACTCACTTAACATATGATTTAATTTTTTTTATTTTTTAGTCGCTCAGAAGCACCCTGCACCATACTGTGTATACTGTGTATAATCCTCTTGATCTTTCTCCAAGTTGTTTCTTCTTTTCTTCTGTCTGGACTTCTTAGTGGCCAACTGTGCTGCATACTCCGCTTTATCAATGCGAACCTTGTCCTACAGTTCAAGTTCTCTGATACACTTTGCTCCAGGATTGACTAATTATGCTGTAGCACTTTCACTCTACCAATGCTGCCAGCATTAAAAGCAATAACATCATCGCTGTCCCCCCAATTTAGTGTCTTAATTCCAACAAAAACATTTTTTGGTAAGCGAGTCCATATAAGATTATTGAACGACTCATTGACATTTTGAGTCTGACCATGCAGACACTTCTTCGGTAATTCAGGATTTGCCAGGTCTCTGTAAATAGGTTTTATGATACCCATGACTGATGTTAGGCTCGAATTTTTATAGCTGTGTGAACTGTTTAAGTGCCGGGCAATACGGTAATTGCACCATGAAACAGGTCCAGGAGGATAGAGGTGGTGTACTGGTTTTTCATCAGTTGAGAGGCTGTGGGAGGAGGAGCCCAAACTGCCTGCTTCATTTTCAACAAATCCTCAATATTATTTATAATGGCCATCCTATAATACTGCTGTAGTTCACCAATAATTTTGTCTGTTAGCCCGCGTCTTATGATTTTACCATAAAAAATTTTCTTGTCTCCCAAACTTTGTTTCAACTTCCTCAGCCTGGTGCCCATCGTCTTGATGAAATGCACGTAAAAATTTTAACATTTTCAACCGATGTAGCTTAGATTTAAAAAAAATGAAATAAAGTACTTCACATGTGAGTATATATATCATTCTATTCAGAAAATTGCAAATTTTGTAGTGAGATAAAAATCCGAAAGCGTGAACATTTTTTTTTGTTTTGTTCTAAGTTCCCTTAATTGGTGAGGATTGCCCTACGTCAGGTTTGGCAAGGAAATAGAAAGTACTTTTGTTATATTTATAATGAACAACCAGCAACCAGAAACGGACTGTTGCATAAAATACCTTTAAGAATGTCGTGGCTATAGTTACAGAGTGCGAATAAATTTACCATGGAAAAATCTAGTTGTTTATTAACGTAATTGTGACGCTTTATTCCAAAGATACCGGGTTTTAATGGATACCGACAGGCTTTCCCTGGACTTCAGAAATTTGTCTAAGCTGTCTCTCTGTCGGTAGCGAAACTACTCATCATCTCGTATTTCAGAAACCAGAAATTTGTTATAGGGATCATTCGAGTGGATAACACAGCCCAGATAAATGTTATTCACTCAGAGTCTGAGCAAGCGTATTGCGAAACTATCAAAAATATTGATTATTTCCCCAAACTCACAGGCCAATTCCAGCAGTGCTCAGCTGTCCGTCAGATGATGTTCAGACTAGCTTAGCACCCGCAGCTTTGATCGCGGTGACTGTATGGTCTACTCAGATTCCTTTGGTTTTCTTTAAGAGAATTTGTTTGTTGTTAGGATCATTGTTTTTGTGTAAACCCACACACTTTGCAAACAATGTGGCCAGTCTATGCAAAGTAAGCTGCATACAGTATGAAAATTTAACAAAACAGTACTTCCTATAAGATTTGCACATTTTTAAAACATTTAAATGAATTTATGTATTCTTATGGGCATTGTTCGTGCATAAATCAAGACTCAGTAAACAGTGTACCTGTTGATCCCAAACGGATATTCCTGTAGACGGAGTTGCATTAAAACTTGGTTCCCATTTTGTAATAGTAATCATTACATTGTGTAGTGAATACAACAAAAATAGTGTAAACATATATTTTACAAAGCAATTATAACAAAGCCGATTTGTAGTGGTGACTGCTCAATAGCTTTCTCTGATTTAGTTCATATATGCAGCACTTTCTAAACTCTTGAACCTAGTTAAGGCCATAGACACACGGTCTTTGTCAAATGTATTTCTGATCAAAAAGCTATTCTGGTTCCTCGAGTCGGACGTTTTATGTGGTTTTTGAGTTCTTGTGGCTACGTTTCCATAGGAACTTTCACCTCTTAACATTTGTTTCTTTATTTCCAACCAAGACGTTAAATACCAGATTTCATAGATTTAACTTAAAAAAACTTTTAATATAAGGAAATATTTTCATCAATATTTGCATCCCCTCTTTCACTAGCTTAGGACCGAGTTTCGAAAAACATTGAAACACGTGCCTGTATTTTTTATGTCCAACCTATCAGACTGATACAAATTTTTATTGATTCTTTAAAAATGTTTCCATAACAAAATAGTTTCATAGACCATCTTATCCCCATAGGGGTTCAATTTTTAAAAAAAGGAGGCACGTACTTTTTCGCTAACCGAAAAATCAAACATTAATTGTCATAGCTGAAGCTTTAAAAAAGCTTCAGTACTTTTTTAATAATTTATGTAGAATAACTTCCTCTCACTATTACTCGAACTAAAGGATTGAATTTCCGAAATAGCTGGAACATGATTTTTTTAACATCTGCCCGAGAAACTAAATACCAATTTTCATAAATCTAGCTCAAAAATCGCCTTATTTTTAATTTTATTATTAATTCCTTTAACTCCTTACGTGGAGCATAGGTCTGCAACAAAAGATGGCCATTTTTTCTGTCTTCTGCTAGTATTTTCACTTCTCCCCAGCCTATTCCTTGCTGTAGATCTTCTACTTCAGCTGATCGCCTCCGAGTCATTCTGGGCGCCTCGGCTCCCTCGTCCCTGGGGGATCCAATAAATAGCTTCCTTCGCAATATGTTAAACTGGTATCCTAAGTGTATGTCCTAACCATCGCCACTTCTGCTTGTTATTTTCAGCTCATTTTGGTAGTGGTTAGATCTTTCCGAGAGTGTTTTGTTAGATACGCAATTTGTTAGACTACCTACCCCTATGATGATCGCCAGACATCAGTTGTTGGATGTCTACAGTTATAGGTTAACTGCTTTATCATTTTCCATGTTTCACATCCATATAGAAGCATAGGTTTTACATATTTTAATATATCCGCAATTTGATCCTCAATGTTATTTTTATTGTCCTCCAGATAGAGCGGAGAGTTTTCAAGGCCCTTTGGCTTAGTTGATGCAGCAGGTAATGTGCTCTGGTGTAATCATGCTTACAAGGTACCGACTTATTTCACGGCAGATTTCAAACCGTCTGCTTTCTTTTGCATATCGTTGAGGCTGCAGTATAGAAGGCAAAGGTTTTCAGCAAGATCTAGGTCTGACAGGTGTGTTCCATTGTTCAATTTTATTCCTCTTACTTTATCCATTGCTTGCGTCATTAATAAATTCGGTACTACGTTAAATAGTATCGGTGAGAGCATCGTGCCTTTCATAACTTCTGTTGTCACTGATATTTGATCAGAAAGCAGACCATGATGGTGAACCGGGCACGTGTAGTTGTAACACATGCACTTGACAGAAGCAATTATTTTCTTGTGAATTCCAAAAGTTTGCAATGAGGTCCATAGTTTTGTTGTGATTAGATTGTCGAAGGCCTTTTCAGAGTCTACAATTAGCATGTAATACGGCGATTGGTATTCATATGAATGTTCAGCTACAATTCTTAAGATGTTTATCTGGTCAACGCAAGAGAGACTTTCCCTGGATATTGTCTATATATGCTTTTATCCTGTTTAGGATTATTCACGAGAGGCCCTTGATCGTGATTGACAGTAGGATGATGCCTCTCTAATTATTACAAAGCAATAGGTGTAATTCGTTGGAGAGCTTTATGAAAAACCTCTGTTCCAATCATTCGATACTTTTTCACTCATCCATAGACTCTCAGCAGTGGACATAAAAATCCTGCAGTTGGAGTGGGATTTACTGTGGGTGACTCTAGAGTGATGTTGTGCAGGCCCGGAGATTTTATATTTTTATTTGTTGGGCTGCATTTGCAGTTTCTTCTTCGGATGGCGGTTCTACGTTAGTTGATATATCTTGTAGAAGTCCTCCGACCACTTTCAGCTGAGTTACAGTATCATCTGCAGTTTCATGTTTCACAACGTTCTCAGAATGTTGTTTCCACTTCTGCAGTTGGTCTTCTAAATTTGTGAGTAGTTTTCCTTGATTGGCGTATCATCCCCAAATTTATTTGACAGTTTGCTTGTGATGATATACGGAGTCTAGCTGTAGCCTCTGTTAACTACTGTCTCCTCCTAAGCTGTGAGATTATTGATGAATGCTCTCTTATCTTTCCTGAAACTCCTTTCCTCCATCCTACTTAATATGCAGAGTTCCTGTTGGATTTCTTCTCTTACTTCCCCTGACTGTGCGCAATTTAGCATGCGTTTTACCTTTCTCCACTTCTATATTGCATCCAAAGTATGGTCAGAGATCTATTCTTGTCTATAAGATTTTTGAAAAGATAGTCAGCAATTTTAAAAGTAGTTAAAATCAATATTGAAAACAGTCTTGACAGCGATCTTGTTAAAATATTTTTTTATTGGAGTGAGTGACCTGTTTCGACTCTGTGAGAGGGTCATCTTCAGACTCCAGAGCGGTGGGTGGACACTGCTAGATGAGTTCCGTTGGCCTGTTTTAAATTTTAATTTTAACCATTCTTGTCTGCCGTGGACCTTTGTTCCAAGAAATTCGTCAGTATTCTGGGAGCAGGTAGTTTTCACTGCATCCCATTGACACTAAATGTCGTTTTCTTGGATTCCCATGCTATGCATTTCAGAACCATTTCTCAGTTGGATCGAGAACTGCTGCCGGACTTTTGTATTGTCCATCTTTCCAAAATTAAACGTAATCCTTTTCTGCCTGCATTGCCTCTTGTGTGCAGCTATTTTTGTTAGACAGTCTGTTTCCTGGATAAGAGGATGGTCGCAACCGATATCCACTCTTCTTTTGTACCTCATGTCTAAGGAGTGATCTTCACCAGGGCCTGCTAATTGCAAAGTGGTCTACCTGGTTCTCTGATCCGCCGTCTCGTGAAACCCACTTGTTTAAAAATGTGTTACTATTGAGGCAGTGTTCCCGTGAGGAGTTACTGGTCACCCACGGGCGCCGCCCCCCCCCCCCCCAACCCCCGAGGTGGAGGGAAAGAGATACGCTTACTACATGCGGTGTGTAACGGGGAAATAAAATACCCAGGGCGGACCAAAACCAGTAGCTGCTGCATTGCACGGAGGGAGGACCCTGAAAGGCTACGGGAGAGAACCCAGACAGAAAACTATTAGCTAGATTGGAGTCAAGGGGCCAGCCTTCCTATCGAGCTAGGGCGTATGGATCGATAACCCGCGAACGTGCCAACACAATCTCACAGAAACTGGGACAGAGAATAACAACATTGGGGCGGATTTAAAGATGACAATTCCGTCAATGAAGAAGATGACACGAATTTGGTTTTAAAACGTGAGAACAATGAGGCAAACTGGGAAACAAACGGAAGCGGTACAAGAAATGGAGCGATACAGCCACAGCGAGGGAGTGGCATTAATACTAGACGGGAGAGTAAATCAGTCTTTGATAGAGTGACACCCAATTACAGAGAGAATCATAGTCGCTCGCTTTGCAACGAGGGTAAGATGAGTGACCATTTTACAACGTTGCGCACGGACAGAAATGCCTGACTGTTGAGGATAAAGACAAGTTTTATACTGTAGCAAACTCCAAAAACTGCAAAAATGTCGAAATGGAGATTTCGTCCTACTAAAGGGTGATTTTAATGCAAAAATTGGGAATGACAACCATAGGATACAGCAGATTATCGGGCAACATGCATTGGGCACCAGAAATGACAATGGAGAACGTCTCATAGAATTGTGCGGCATGTTCAACTTGGTCATTGGAGGTTTCATTAACCCCCATTAACAGTGCACCAATGTGTCGTGGGCTTCACCAGAAGGCAAAACGGGGAACCAGATACAAACCACTTTGCAATTATCGGGACCTGGCGAAGAAAATCACTCTTACACATAAGGAATATAAGAGGAGGAGATGTCGGTAGCGACCACCACCTTATGCTAGCAACAGTCCGTCTAAATTGCCTTAATAGCAAAATGTTTTCAAACAACCTGTCATCCTCTAATTCAGCCGCTTAGGGACGTAATTTCGAAAAAACCTTCTTAAAAGATACCTACAGTGTTAGATCAACACGGTCACCAAATTTCTAGTTTCTGTACTTAGCGGTTTGGGCCGGGCGCTGATGAGTCAGTGAGTCAGGACATTTCCTCTAGTAGATTGGTAACAGAGAAAATATACTAACTACGAAAAAAAAGGATCGAAACAACATGAAATATCTCAATGCTACCTTTCTGAAAATGATAGTAGAATGAGCTACAGCAGTTTGGGTACCGTAAATAGTAATATTAATAATAACAATAATATAGTAATAACAGCAGTATCAATAACAATTGTTGGCATTTCGTGGAAGTCAACTTATGGGAATCCTTGTACAAGATTGTATATATTTAAATCTAAGACAGAAATCGTACGAGTTATGTCTCAGTAATCAGATGAATTCCCGTAAATACAATTAAATCCCTTCATCATAGTCTAAACCAAAAAGAGTTCTAAACACAGGTATGATTTTGCGTTTTTAAAACGGCAAAAATATATTATGAGTTCACACAGTTTACGGACCCGTCAATAAATAGGACGATGTTAGCTTGGCCCTGTTCTATAACACAGAATCGAAGTCTGAAAGAAATGAAAATTGTCACGCACCGTGTTTATTGTTAAAAAGCCGGAATATCAGGCGACAGGGAATCTGTGATTCCTGTAGGTAGCCACTACGATAATTAATTATTACTGGAAGGCGAAGCTTTATACCTAGATTTGTGCTCATTACAGAATAATTAGTAAGTCAGGGAAGAGATAAAATGCAGGTTTTGGCTAGAACAATTTGTAATTCCTGCCCTCTTTGTGTCCAGTGGAAACTGCCGGGATTAGGAACAGAATGAAAGCAGCGCTTGTCGTAAGTACTTCCGCCTTCCCCGGAGCATTGTTTGGTAATTCCCCTTAAATTTTAGTCCGAGTTAACCCGTCGCATGAAATACAGCGCTGCGGAATTGGGGGCAACCGGTTTTATGCTGCTATAATGTGTGATCACGCAGCGAACGTGGAGCGCGGGCAGCGAAGAGAGCTTTAGACCGCACTTCTCATTCGCAGAGTTCTTTTTTTTTTTACACGGGACTAAAGGGAAAAAGTTCTACGACGCAGTATTTTACGCCACGCTTTTGCTAATGGTGCATTTATGTCAGTAAGCACGGTTGATGGGACTGCAGTATTGGAGCAATAGATATTTCAACTTAACTGAGATGAAATTTACGGCTATAGTTTAGTTCCCTTAGTTTTATTTCGATTTCATGACAGTGTTACTAACCGAATGCTCCTCCAACACAGCATACTTACTCAGCTTCTGTTCCTATTTCAGTACCATTAAAGCGATAGTCCTAGTTGAAATCGTACTAATGAATGAAAATGACATGTAGCATAAAAGGGACCCAACGAAACCATAAAGGATACGTCAGTCTTTGTGTATCGAAAACCCAGATTTTAAACTGCTAATGTCTGCTAATGACAATATCCGTTACAGTAGTAAAAGAATCTTACTGTTTGTATATCTACTGACGCCACAGGAACAATAAGATACCGGTTTAATTACTGTGAGTCTCTCTATTGAATGAAAAAAATGTAGTTTGATCCATTACATTATGTTTGTAAGAGCCTACAAAAAAGAGCAACAAAGGAAATTTGTCGGACAAAAGCACAGTATTGATTTAATTTCTTTTCACCGCGCGTTTAATTAATTATGATGATTTACAAAAGAGTTTTTATAGTTTCAAAAACTATGACATACCCGAAGATATCCTCGTTAGGTGAATCAATTTTAATCCCAATACTTATTTCGCTTCATAATTTGCACTGAACTTAGTCCGTATATCGTAAAGAGATAGTTATACAGTCTGTTTAAAAGTCTTTGTATCAAACGTCTGCGCCTGATAGTTTACGTCATGAACCACCACTTTTGATAGAGACACCATCATCAATGCAACTTTATGGCGCCACCAGGACGCCTTCGGGATTTTTAGGCACTGGGGTGACGAGATTTCGCTGACCTAGAGGTGTTCTATTTACCAGATGTTCTGCATACTCCATACGCCAATAAGTTGACATTGATTTTCAACAAGGAAACCGTAAGAATACGAGTCTCTAAGCAGAGAAAAATGTTTTAAAATCAAATCAGGAACTTTTCATTGGCCAGGCTTATCCCATTTCATACGGAGCAGATAAATGACCCAAAACATATGCACGCCGCAGAATGCCTACACTCTGCCACCTGTCAGAGACATAACTGCCAGGAAGTGCAACGAACATTTGGTCTCTAGCAGGAGTTACCGGCGGGAAAAGGCAACGATCATTTGTTCTCTAACATCAGCTGCTTCCAGTGATTTCATCTATCGACCATAGACATATAATGCAAAGACACTGAAACACCCTGTGTAATTGTCATAGAATAGAAATCTGTTTTCAACACTGCTTAACACTCAACTGAAGCAGTCATAATATCTCCGTTAAACAATTATTTCGCCCTTCGAAGCCATTGAAAAACTTCGCATAGGCAAGGAATTGTTTTGAATACCTTCTCGCCCTTTTTGGCAGTACCAGTATTTAGTGATGACGTTGTGGTATTGTCTTCCTACAAAACCACTTACTTACGAACTAATATTGGTCGCAACTGCGTCCTCAAAACGTATGTATATGGCTACTATGCATAACGGACAGGTTTTTTTTTTCAGAAGGGGCAATTATGATGGTGATCCTGAAAGTTCCCCAAAACCATTGTCACTTTTACCCAAATCCGAAACTGTTTTATTCACTTCGATGAACTTTACTGTATAACAGAGTACAATTTTTACGTAATATGAGTCGATTAGCTCTGAACAAATCCAGAAGGTAGACGTTTTCTCCATGCAAGACGTATATTGCCGACTGAAAAAATTTCATATAAGATGCATTTCGGTATCTATAACGTCCACGAAATCCGTAACGTGTTCTTTGTACTAGTCCCTACAGGCCGAAGGAATGCCTTGTGTTTCGGTTCATAACAGCTGCGTCATTGAAGATATAGGATGTGGTCCGCCTTGTAAGCTACTTTGAGCGTCAGAAGCATGTAAATTTGGTTTGCTGCGATACATAAATGAAAATCAGCTCATATTATGGCATTCCAGACATTGCTACCCTTGGTTGCAAGGTCTCCCCAACTGTTGATTTTTTGTTACTGACTCGTTAATTCGGTATCGTAAAGTATAGGAGTTTTAAAACTTTAAATAAATCAGAATAAGTTGGATAAGTAAGAATACATAAGATGAAGGAGTGGATAGACATTTGCAGCACTTTGTTGTAGTTGAGACGAAATCCGCAGCACAGCTCAAGAATCACGGGTGGTCAACACCGCCGGCGTCTGTGACCGAATGGATCTAGGCGCTTCAGTCTGGAACCGCGCTGCTACTACGGTCGCAGGTTCGAATCCTGCCTCGGGCATTGATGTGTGTAATGTCCTTAGGTTAGTTAGGTTTAAGTAGTTCTAAGTCTAGGGCATTGATGACCTCTGATGTTAGGTCTCATAGTGCTTAGAGCCATTCGAACCATTTGATCAACACCAGCAAAATGCCCAATCAAGGTTCATTAATCTTCTTAGGATAGACAATAAACACACACCAGCTATTATTCCACAGGTTAATGTGCCCAACTGACAATTTGATGTGGGCAATATATTTAAACTTCAGGATAAAATTAAGAAACGAATTTTTCAAATGAAATTGAAAAGGACCTTTTCGAAAAGGGAGTAGGTTGTAATAGTAAATGGGAGAGAAAACGGAATGATTAGGAGAAGGAAATAGGGACAAAGAAACAAGAGAAAAGAAACGTTTGTGTAGCTCACTAATATTTTCCACTTGTTATGGTGAATTTGTTTTGAAAAAAAGGGGAAAGAGATATAATCAGGGGTTATGTGAATATCTCAACTGGTCTGCGACGAACCGTGTCTATGACCTACAGTGCACACTGGAGTGTAAAACAAGTCAAGATTTATATATGGATTGGTATTATAATGTGGTGTAAGAACTGGTTAGTTGAAATACGAAAAAATGTTCAGGAAATGAATTTCAGAATGTAACAAATTATATGAACTGCATATTTCTAGATGTCATGATGCTGGGAGAAGATTAAGACACTTGCGGGTTGTAAGCAGCAAAGACATTGAACGTAGAAAGTGAAGTTAATACCAAGACTTCTTCTTCCACAATAGGAAGAGCGAAGGCAAAAGCAAGAAAGCCATCTCACACATGAAAGAAGAAAATTAAAGACCCCAAGCCTAGTGTGGAAATTTAGAATTGAAAGTGCAACTATTTAATAATTTTCTTAGTTATTGTAACTGTAAACAAATATGTTCACCCCATAATACGTCGAGATGGTACACTACTGGCCATTACAAGTGCTACACCACGAAAACGACGTGCTACCGACTTGAAATTTAGCCGACAGGAAGAAGATGCTGTGATACGCAAATGACTAGTTTTTCAGAGCATTCACACCTACAAAGTGCTGACATGAGAAAACTTTCCAACCGATTTCTCATACACAAACAGCAGTTGACGGGCGTTGCCTGGTGAAAAGTTGTTGTGATGCCTCGTGTAAGGAGGAGAAATGCGTACCATCACGTTTCGGAGTCTGATAAAGGTCCGATTGGAGCCCATCGCGATTGCGGTTTATCGTATCGCGACATTGCTGCTCCCGTTGGTCGGGATACAATGACTGTTAGCAGAACATGGAATCGGTGGGTTCAGGAGGGTAGTACGGAACGCCGTGCTGGATCCCAACGGCCTCGTATCACTAGCAGTCGAGATGGCAGGCATCTTATCCGCATGGCTGCAACGGATCGTGCAGCCACGTCTCAATCCCTGAGTCAAAACATGGACTATCAGCTCGGAGACCATGGCTGCGGTTACCCTAGACAGTGCATCACAGCGAGGAGCGCCTGGGATGGTGTACTCAACGACGAACCTGGGTGCACGAATGACAAAACGTCATTTTCTCGGATGAATCCAGGTTCTTTCTACAGCATCATGATGGTCGCATCCGTATTTGGCGACATTGCGGTGAACACACATTGGAAGCGTGTATTCGTCATCGCCACACTGGCGTATCACTGGACGTGTTGGTATGGGGTTTCACTGGTTACAAGTCTCGGTCACCTCTGGTTCGCATTGACAGCACTTTGAACAGTGGACGTTACATTTCAGATTTGTTACGACCCGTGGCTCTACGCTTCATTCGATCCCTGCGAAACTCTACATTTCAGCAGGATGTTGCAGGTCCTCTACGGGCCATTCTGGATAGAGAAAATGTTCGACTGCTGCCCTGGCCAGCACATTCACATGATATTTCACCAATTGACAGCGCCTGGTCAATGGTGACCGTGAAACTGGCTCGTCACAACACGCCAGTCGCTACTCTTGATGAACTATGGTATCGTGTTGAAGCTGCTTGGGCAGCTGTACCTCTACAAGCCATCCAAGCTCTGTTTGTCTCAATGCCCAGGTGTATCAAGGGCGTTTTTACGGCCAGAGGTGATTGTTCTGGGTACTGATTTCTTAGGATTTATGCACCCAAATTGCGTGAAAATGTAATCACATGCCAGTTCTAGTATAATATATTTGTCCAATGAATACCCGTTTATCACCTGTATTTCTTCTTGGTGTAGAAATTTTAATGGCCAGTAGTGTATTAACTGTTGAGTAGGCACCAGTGCCTGCTTCTTTCCCTTCATAGCCGCAGTTGTATGGACTGCCACAGGTAGGCTTTGGAGTAATCGGGTCGTTGCGACAGTGTCCCTTGTATACAGAGTGGTGGCGATAAATTACGAAGACCGGCCACTGGCGCCGAAGCAGAACATGACGCTTGCAGCAGAGGACAGCGGCGACGGATGTTGCTATACACAGATCGGAGAGGGTGTGCCAGGGTGCACAGAATCACGCCGTGGACCCACGAAGTAGCTGTCATCAACAGTGTGTCCTCATCCAAGTAGAGGCAGGTTGCAGGCACTTTTCCAGCATAGGCGACGGCGGCTGCACGGCCCAGGAATCTAGTAACGCAGGGTAGGAGGCCGGCACCCGCTGAAGAAGGCCCGCAGGTGAGCTGCCAGTTGGAGAGTGTTAACTGAGCAGCGTCGCGCAGAGAGGGAGCAGGGCTGTAGCTAGCAGCGCCAAAGTCGAGGGAGGGCGGTCATTTCATCTAGGCAGACTCGTAAGCTAGCGTATTTCCTCCCTCAGAGCCGATTGCAGTCGACATCATAACTCTGTGTAGAAATGACTAGTATCTGGACAGACTTGGGTGCTGAGACTTCGATTACCTTCACGCAGCCACGACAGAACCACAGCTGGACATGAAGTATCAGGTCACGCACACTACAGCGTCTCTGCCTTTCTACTGCATCGATAATATTACAACTTTGGTCTCTCTACTGGCCCGGCCTATGTTTAAATGTCCACGCCCGGTTGTGTTGTATCAAATGGCTCCTCCTGATGGAAGCAAGCTCCTGGACGTCTCCCATTCTCCCCTATTTCTTTGAGTCTCTTGCAGTACCTGTACTGACCTCCTAAATTTATTCAGCTGTGACAAGTAAATCAGCTGCGGCTCAAAAGTTAATAATTCTGATAGCCTTCATTCATACTAAAATAACAACAAATTTATTGCACTGCATTCTGGTTGAGAGGTAGAGCAACCGTTTTGAATTACTTCAAATTGAAAGACAGCCTGTGTTGCAAAGTTATTCAATTCCTTTTGGAGCATCATCAGATTCTGCACAGCTGATACGGCGTGTATACGTTTGTAAGCCTGGTCTCTAGCTGTGCTGCTCTGGCGGTGTCAAATAGTCTGCCCAAGGTCGACCTCCCATTCTTTATGACTCTATGACGGATGCGCTTAACTTCCAATTACTTTTACTCAGTCTGATGACGTCTCAAACGGGCGAAATACATTATAGAAGTTAAATAACATTGCAACCCAGACTGTTTTTCAATTTGAAATGATTCTAAGAACATGTAATTTTTCAGCAGAACATTTATTTACGGTCTCGTTAGATTTATCCTCGTTATAGCAATATATAAAATGTTAATCATCTGCTCTGAAGGTCTTGTGATAGGAACCTAACAACAGGAGACTTAGTTCCTTCACTATGTAATGTAGCCTACAGTAACTGTACGATAGCATTTTTTCATAGCATGGAATGCGAAATGCTTACTACTTTAATCTCTAGCTGTCGTAATTTGAGCTGCTACGTACTTCATTTTTTTTGTGCATTTTGTGAGTTTTAATATACACTGCTGGGAAAAAGATCGAACGCCCTCAAGGACTACATTCTGTTGCACTCGAGTATAATAGGTGTATAGCGGGTGGCTGTTGTGTTAGTGATTCACTCCTCACAATCATCAGCCATCAGTTTGCTGTCAGAAGGCTTGTGTGTGCAACGTCTTTTGGGACTCTGCAGTCAGTCAGTGTGTTTAGTTTAGATTTGAACAGCCTTTGCAACACCCATTTCAAGGTACAGCCATGCTCCACCGACAAGTAAGTTCTCCTGCTGAGCAGCTACAGCCATTTTAAGAGGGATGGCATTGAAGCTGGATGAACATATCGACAGATTGCTGTACATTTCGGGCCCAACGTTATGGTGGTATATCATTGTCTTCAGCAGTGGTCTGTGGAACACTCCCACACCCCTAGACCCCGTTATGGACGACCGAGTATTACAGAAACACGTCAGTATCGATGCACTCTACAAGCACCTGACATCATTCTAGAAACATGTTTCACCTGCTGTCTCATCAGGAACCATCGAGTACAGAGTGCTTGCAGAACGATTAAGATCAGTTGTGACTCTGACCAGGGTGTACCTCACACCACAACATAGCCAACCACTGGCTATGCTGGTGTATTGAAAAAGCTGACTGGAAAGTGGAATGGCCCTCTTTTGACTTCAGTGATGAGAGTAGGTTCTGTCTGTACGCGAATGATGGACGTACACATGTGTGGTGCCGACTAGGTGAGTTGCCTAGTACAGAGGGCATTCACTCACGACACACTGATCCGGTCCAAGGCTTCATGGAGCGCCGGGCAGTCAGTTACGGATTGTTGTCACATTCGGTGTTTCTATAGCGTGCAGTAAGCAGTGCCAGCAACATTTCACTGGCTGTTATCCCCGTGCTACAGCCATCTAGTTTACAAGAAGATGATGTGCAACTGCAACGTACCGTACTATTCGAGATGTACAACAACAACCCTGGCCAGCAAGATCACAAGATCTCTCTGCAATTGAAGACGTGTGGGACATGGCGAAGCAGGAACTTAATCATAATGCAGGGCCTGAGAGAACTATTACCGATTAGCAAAAAAAAAAAAAAAAAAAGGTGCACGATGCTTGGAACTCGTAGTGTGCCACGTGGCACCATTGTCATCGTTTGCATGGGGGAATACACGCATACGTTGTCGCCAGGGGAAGGTATACTGTGTACGAATGCGACGGTCTGTACAGCGTTTACTGTGACACGAGAGTTTCATTTGCTCTAAATTTGGTATCACATATTTCTACAATGATGAGCAACCTGTCACCTCACTTGCCAATTAAATGGAATTGCCCTTGATGGTGTTCTTTTCGGCAGTGTAGCCTTCAACCATCTATCTTTTTCACTTTTCCTGTTAGATTAGATCAATTCTAGTACAAGTTGAAATCAGTAATCAGCCAACATGTGTACTAGTGACGATGGATGATAAATAAATATATATAATTTCTGAAAAAATTAGCAAAAGATTTTAGAGCTACACGATATCGCCAAGAACTGAATTTCATTCGCGATGAGAACGACCAAATGACGTAATCATACAAGCAGAGACTGTTCATCATTAGTAATAAACGATGAATGTTTTTTAAAATCCCTAATTACCCAATTACGTTCAAATTTCCAACCGAACATGGTGTCATTAGATAGATGCTAACTATGGACTGCATATTAATAGAACATATCATTAACTACGCACAGGCGAATTAGGTACAACGATCTATCGGTTTAATGAAGCGAAATTATTGTTGAGTGACGTACAGCTTCAGAGTTTAGTACTTTTTAGTGATCATTATTCGAACTGATATCGTTCTGTCCTCTATCGTTTCTTATGGAGAGGTGATCATTAAATCACAGACGAACTGCTACACTCAACACTTCCTGTAATACAGTGCAGACTTCAGAGTATCGTGGCAAATATTCCAGCAACATTGCCCATGTCTTGGCAACGGTATTGCATTGTCACCCCTTCCTGATCTATTCTAGTTGACTACAATCGTCGTTAAAACTGCATAGCAGTTATCTCGAACGCTAAATGCTGGAAAGGGACGAAAAGAATTTTTCATTGTGTCAACGAGAGTTATGAAAGCCTTCAAGAGTCTCTAGATATTTCTTTTAGATTCAGGTTTTTCTATCCCTCTTGCTTTACATCTTTCCCGACAATACACAATCAACGTTTCGTACGCCATCTTCCTGGTCTTAGATTGTTTTTGGAAATACTGTGAAGGTACTTCTTTCTATTGATAGCTGTTGTGTTGTCTACAAAAGTGATCAAGGCATCTCTTCATTGTTGTTCGTAAAGATCTTTTGATTTTTGGTTTCCATTTATTGTTTTAGTGATTTTTGCATCTGTCACACCGTTTATTTGTTGTTTGGATCTTATTTGATATTGTTGTAAAGAGCAAGCCACAGTGGCTGAGCGGTTCTAGGCGCTACAGTCTGGAGCCGAGCGACCGCTACGGTCGCTGGTTCGAATCCTCCCTCGGGCATGGTTGTGTGTGATGTCCTTAGCTTAGTTAGGTTTAATTAGTTCTAAGTTCTAGGCGACTGATGACCTCAGAAGTTAAGTCGCATAGTGCTCAGAGCCATTTGAACCATTTGTTGTAAAGTGTCAGATATGTTTTGTATATATAGTACATCTCGAATCTCACCATTTCCCGAGGGACGCATTGAAGTTTATCTAGCCACGTAACTAAGGAAGTTCATTTCAGACGCTTTATGCTCTTTTAATCTCTCTTCGTAAGGGCCCAGTTTACGCAGATTATCTCTGTAGACTTTCTTTCCCAAAGTTCTACTTACAGATCCACAGAAATAGATAAAAAGATCTAACTTATTTTGTATTTCATTATTTGCCCCACATGCAATACTGCTTCCAAAATTTCACAGTGTAGTAAATTGCTCTGTGGTCTGGTTGTTAATTTCGATCTCAGCTCGCATAATCTGGTGTCATAAAAAAGTCCTGATATTGTCTCCGCAATGGAGAAGCCCAGATTTTATTTTCTGACAGTTTCACTTAAATTAAAAATTGTTTCATATTTAAATTCTGACTAACAACTAGGTGGACGTCAACAATATCAGTGTAATAATAGCCATATTTTTAATTTAAAAAAAGTCTGTGTCAAAGATTCGTTACGTCACCAAGATGTGTATATATTAAAAACAGTGAGAGTAAGAGGACACCCTCATCTTACTTCTTGGTGTATTCCAGCAATATTATTACCGAAGTCCGCTTTTTTTGCATCTTGCCGTTCATACGTATCAACGTTGTACAAGTCTCATAAGTTGAGAAAGAGTCCCTCTGCTTCTTAAAAACTCCCACCCTTGTTTCCATATACTTAAACTAATTTAACTGCAAAAAAACTGGTCAACTGAATCTAGAACATCATTGTTGATTTCCATTGTTTTGTTTTCAACACTTCACAATACCTAATATTTTAATTGTCTTTTATTTTACATTCGCGCCTACTTTCAGAATATATCTTCTGATTTTATTGTTTGTTGAAGTTTATTCGCACTAGGGCAGACAGCTCAACACAACATCATCAGCCTAACGATGGCAGTTCAGTTGTAGTCCAGGAACACATATTCTTTTCTCAAGGATCTGAAAAGTGTATTAAATAGTGCTGAGAACAGTTTCAGTCATATGAAATTTCCTTGTCACACCCACGTTTCGCATTTGTATGGAGTGTAGCCATGTGTGGAAGTGGAACATGGATGATAAATAGTTTGGACAAGAAGAGAATAGAAGTTCGAAATGTGGTGCTACAGAAGAATGTAGAAGATTAGGTGGGTAGATCACATAACTAAAGAGGAGGTATTGAATAAGATTGGGGAAAAGAGAAGTCTGTGGCACAACTTGACTAGAAGAAGGAATCGGTTGGTAGTACATGTCCTCAAGGGATCACAAATTTAGCATTGGAGGGCAACGTGGAGGGTAAAAATCGTAGAGGGAGACCAAGTGATGAATACATCAAGCAGATTCAGAAGGATGTAGGTTGCAGTAGGTACTGGGAGATAAAGAAGCTTGCACAGGATACAGTGGCATGGAGAGCTGCATCAAACCAGTCTCAGGACAGAAGACCACAACAACAACAACCTATGTTTCAGGTCTATATTTCTCACACTTCCTAATGAATTCTAATGGAAGGTTTATATACTGCAGTACACTTTTAAATTAATCATCGATGAATTATTTTTCTAGGCCTAGTATTCCTGACGTCGTTGATACTGACACAAGTGATTTCTACAAACTCTTGTTCAAACTGATTAGTCATCTTTACTGCTATGCTCTACATAGTTGTTGTAAATACTCTTGACTAAACCAGCTTTTCGCCTTGACTAATTAGCATCTAGTGGTTTATTTAGCAAACGGATAATGATTTGAGTATATATCTTGCACTTAACGGAGGGAAACCGGATTTTTTACTGAACTGATATGAAGCTAGGATCTGGGAGAAGTAAGGTGCTGTATATAAATAAAGCAATTTAAAAAAATAATTGTTTATTTACCACGCAAGCCTGTCTTATACGTTACAAAATACGTAAAACTCATTCGCCACAAGGGACAAACTTTTGATTTCAAGGACCAGCAAACTGAAAACAAATCTTTAGATTCTGATAAACGCACAAGAATTTAACGTAGATAAAAAAACGCACAAAAATTTGACTTACGGTTGATACTAGCGGCAGTTCCTACAATAAACACTAACTTACAGCTGGCATGTAAGGAGTTGTGTACATCTATGAAGTAGACGGTGAAACGATAACTGCAACATAATTTTTAAAGGCAACAAATTGCAGTTTATGTGAAGCAGACCCGCTGTACATTCAAAACTTATCAAAACAAATCAGTGACACCGTTAACGAGATACATTTGAAAAGAACGACAAAATATATATACACTCCTAGAAATGGAAAAAAGAACACATTGACACCGGTGTGTCAGACCCACCATACTTGCTCCGGACACTGCGAGAGGGCTGTACAAGCAATGATCACACGCACGGCACAGCGGACACACCAGGAACCGCGGTGTTCGCCGTCGAATAGCGCTAGCTGCGCAGCATTTGTGCACCGCCGCCGTCAGTGTCAGCCAGTTTGCCGTGGCATACGGAGCTCCATCGCAGTATTTAACACTGGTAGCAAGCCGCGACAGCGTGGACGTGAACCGTATGTGCAGTTGACGGACTTACAGCGAGGGCGTATAGTGGGCATGCGGGAGACGGAGTGGACGTACCGCCGAATTGCTCAACCCGTGGGGCGTGAGGTCTCCACAGTACATCGATGTTGTCGCCAGTGGTCAGCGGAAGGTGCGCGTGCCCGTCGACCTGGGACCGGACCGCAGCGACGCACGGATGCACGCCAAGACCGTAGGATCCTACGCAGTGCCGTAGGGGACCGCACCGCCACTTCCCAGCAAATTAGGGACACTGTTGCTCCTGGGGTATCGGCGAGGACCATTCGCAACCGTCTCCATGAAGCTCGGCTACGGTCCCGCACACCGTTAGGCCGTCTTCCGCTCACGCCCCAACATCGTGCAGCCCGCCTCGAGTGGTGTCGCGACAGGCGTGAATGGAGGGACGAATGGAGACGAGTCGTCTTCAGCGATGAGAGTCGCTTCTGCCTTGGTGCCAATGATAGTCGTATGTGTGTTTGGCGCCGTGCAGGTGAGCGCCACAATCAGGACTGCAGACGACCGAAGCACACAGGGCCAACACCCGGCATCATTGGTGTGGGGAGCGATCTCCTACACTGGCTGTACACCTCTGGTGATCATCGAGGGGACACTGAATAGTGCACGGTACATCCAAACCGTCATCGAACCCATCGTTCTTCCATTCCTAGACCGGCAAGGGAACTTGCTGTTCCAACAGGACAATGCACGTCCGCATGTATCCCGTGCCACCCAACGTGCTCTAGAAGGTGTAAGTCAACTACCCCGGCCAGCTAGATCTCCGGATCTGTCCCCCATTGAGCATGTTTGGGACTGGATGAAGCGTCGTCTCACGCGGTCTGCACGTCCAGCACGAACGCTGGTCCAACTGAGGCGCCAGGTGGAAATGGCATGGCAATCCGTTCCACAGGACTACATCCAGCATCTCTACGATCGTCTCCATGGGAGAATAGCAGCCTGCATTGCTGCGAAAGTTGGGTATACACTGTACTAGTGCCGACATTGTGCATGCTCTGTTGCCTGTGTCTATGTGCCTGTGGTTCTGTCAGTGTGATCATGTGATGTATCGGACCCCAGGAATGTGTCAATAAAATTTCTCCTTCCTGGGACAATGAATTCACGGTGTTCTTATTTCAATTTCCAGGAGTGTACATCAGAGAAGTGGACATTGAAACCATTAATCCGAAGTTCCTAGAAGAGAATCTTTTGTACAGGTCAGTGGAGCAGACGGATCAAGATGTTAATAAAACATTTTAACGAAAAAATAAGTTACGCTTGTCTGTGAAGCGGCAAGAGGAGTGTGCTGTGACCGAAATGAAACTTTTCAATTATTAACAAGAGTTTTACATTTACGACGCCATGTGGTTGGTAGATTCAGAACAGATAATAGAACATACAGATTACAAATTAAATTTACATAGTAAGCGAAAGAAAAATCGCACGCAGACCCCTTAAACACAATAGCGCCACGTGAGCACGCGACTAAAGTCGTTTGCATGCCACAAGTACTTACCAAAGGAAATACTTCAACCTAGTGAAGCTGACTCCTGGATTAGAAAAATAATAAACACACCAATAGAGCAAATTAGAATAAAACTAATGCCTGACTTGCTGTAAATAGATAGAACCCGCTGTTACAATAGGCTACAAACTGTAAATTACGAAAAGGCGTTATTGCCTGCTTTCGTGAAACAGCACAGCTGCAGGATGTATTCTAGAACATACACTCAGAACGCAAATCATACGTCAAGTGAAAGACCGCACAGGACACCCACAAAACATCATGGAAATAGAGCACAAGTATACTTCAGTTGTGCAGTGTATTTAAATTTACACAAGCACGCATCAACAGCGCAAAGCGAGAATTACAGTGAAATGAAAGTTGGGCACTAATGGCATTCAGGATGCTGGCCCATCTTTAATGCGTCGGCCAGATCATGGCCGGTGTAATGATCAAGCAAGAACAAGAAACGAGGCTTATGGGGACGCATTAAAAGGTTGCCTCGCGAACCGCTACACATTAACGCCCGTCAGATATGGAGCTCACCAAGCTTTTTATACGAGGCCAAAGTCAATCATGGTCGACCTAGTGCAGCAACCAAGGCAGGAGGAAATCGCCAAAACGAACAGCGGCATGTGGTCTAGTCACCTCACAGAAAAGTCTCCAAGTTGGGGTAGGCGTGGTCAGCGAAGTAAACACCAAGCGATCCAAAACACAGGGACAAGCACACCGCGACACCTCGACACAACACACGGTTCCAACTGCAAATCTGCCCAGTGGAAACTCTTTGGCTACTTCCAGCGGACGGCCCCATCACAGGGGAAGTCCAAGAATCAATCTTTCTGTAAGGCAAAGCGCAAACTGAGACGTGTATAGCAAATGTGACGTGACTCGACACTACAGCGCCACGCGCAAGTTCCGCACATGTCTCGCTGCCACTGCGCATAGAGCGACTCGTATAAATACCGGGTGATCAAAAAGTCAGTATAAATTTGAAAACTGAATAAATCACGAAATAATGTATATACAGAGGTACAAACTGACACAATTGCTTGGAATGACATGGGGTTTTATTAGAACCAATAAAAAAATACAAAATTTAAAAAAATGTCCGACAGATGGCGCTTCATCTGATCGGAATAGCAATAATTAGCATAACAAAGTAAGACAAAGCAAAGATGATGTTCTTTACAGGAAATGCTCAGTATGTCCACCATCATTCCTCAACAATAGCTGTAGTCGAGAATAATGTCGTTAACAGCACTGTAAAGCACGTCCGGAGTTATGGTGAGGCATTGGCGACGGATGTTGTCTTTCAGCATCCCTAGAGATGTCGATCGATCACGATACACTTGCGACCTCAGGTAACCCCAAAGCCAGTAATTGCACGGACTGAGGTCTGGGGACCTGGGAGGCCAAGCATGACGAAAGTGTCGGCTGAGCACACGATCATCACCAAACGACGCGCGCAAGAGGTCTTTCACGCGTCTAGCAATATGGGGTGGAGCGTCATCGTGCTAAACATCGTAAGTTCCAGCAGGTGTTTATTAGCCAGGCTGGGGATGATGCGATTCTGTAACATATCGGCGTACCTCTCACCCGTCACGGTAGCAGTTACAAAACCAGAAACACGTATCTCCTAGAAGAAAAAAGGACCGATAACGGTAGATGTGCAAATCCAACCCATACCGTGACATTCTCGTCGTGCAGTGGTGTTTCCACGACAGTTCTAGGATTTTAGGTAGCCCAAATTGTGCAGCTGTGGGCGTTGACAGTTCCTCGGAGCCTGAAATGAGCTTCGTCGGCCCACAACACGTTACTCAACCAATCGTCATCCTCCGCCATCTTTTGTAACGCCCACACCGCAAATGCCCTCCGTTTCACTAAATCGCCAGGTAATAGTTCATCATGCCGATGGATTTTGTATGGACAGCATCGGAGGGTACGCCTCAGTGCCAACCAAACAGTAGTGTATGGAATGCCGGTGCGACGTGCGACTGCACGAGCGCTGACTTCCCCGTGCATAGACGAACCCGCTACAGTCTCCATTTCTTCTTGAACTGTCTCAGCAACGTTACGCCTTGTGCTCGGTCGGCCACTACGGGGTCTATCGTAGAGACAACCCGTGGCTTCGCCACAGCTGCATTTGTCAACGGACCTTTACCCGTTCGAATTCCCTTCTTATGGCGATAGAATTGTAACGCTGAACTAGCACATTCCCCATTCTGATAATACAGGTTCACTTTTCAGGTAACGTCAACATTCTGCAACTGTTGGCGCATCTGATTCTCTCTCTCATTACAGCTCCTTTTAAACACGATTTCCATGCGCAATCACTGATGTTTTGCTGTCCAGGGCCATCTGTCGAACATCTTGTGAACTTTTTTTTTGTTCTAATAAAACCACAAGTCCCAAGCATGTGTCTCAATTTTTACCTCTCCATTTACATTATTCCGTGGTTTACTAAGTTTTCTCATTTATACTGACTTTTTGATCACCCGGTACTTCGAACGTGCCGATTGGCGGCGCTCTGCGCTGACAGAAACGAACCGCGCGCACCCTCTAATCTTTCTCAAACGACTTTACAGAAACTATTCAGTGAGAATATTTGTTTTTCGCCTTACTTGTAGCGTTACATGTCAGCTTCATGGCGAAGTGCCCATCATCTCGCTAATGGTCATATTAATTGTGATGTACGCATTCTAGTAACACACTACGCAAAATTCGAAAACTTTGCAATGAAAAATAGGGGTCGCTATGATTTGGCGATTGGTGCATATTACACCATATGTTGCTGTGTATGAAATTTAACTAACATATAAAATTTTTTGTTATATTCTGGGAGGAGGTTTCTATTTGTCTCCTATATCGAGGAAATGGATCCTATGTAGCGCGTTCACTCACGATCTCACGCCCACGGAAATGTAATGTTCACAACATTCCTCCTATCTCCCAAACCGCTAGAGACGTAGAAGCGAGATTTTGATGAATGATGGCACACAAGGAGGAGAGCACTTTGTCAGTACATAAACACACTGAACTTTTCATATCAATGGCGATATATCAGAAGTTGTATTTTCTGTTTTATTTGTTTCATTTCAGTGACTGTAATTCTTTAAGAGTTGTCGACAGCTAGTGAAAGGAGAGTTTCCTAATATGAAAATAAAGCTTAACAATTCACACAAAAATAAGTCGCCATTTCTGTTGGAACTGTGGTTGTATGCCGTTAACCCATCGTATTTTTAACACTGTGCGACTGGAATGGAAATTTAACGAAGGATTTTTTTCCTTTCCTTCATCTGAGCAGTATTAAAATATGATGAGTGTAACCTTCAGGCGCAATGACACGCACGTGGCAGACGCTGGTTACACACCTACGGCTTGTCAAAACTGACAATGTATGATTCGCGAATAAAACAGTTGTTATTGAGAAAATTAAACAATTGATACAATGTACAACACAATGGTCAGTATATCGTCAGCATCTGAAACTAATGCGCGCGACAGGAATGTGGAAGCTAGCCGAGTGTGCTTTGTGAGAGGAAGAGTTTACATCGTTCGAAAAACGTCTTCATGTAAGTGGATCTGCCTCTATCATTTCAACAAATCAAATGTATCAAATCACCACACCCTTTCAGCATACTCATACTTCCGGAATAATGCCGACCACTACTTCATTTGTGTAGCCTGTTGTATAATTAGTTTATTAATGCTGACAGTGATTATGCAACTTCTGAAATTCTTTCTCTCGTTACGACGAGACGATTAAAACATCGTTATTAATGAGGTCATCTCGATTGTTTCTAGCTGGTAGTTAAAATGTTACACTCCTGGAAATTGAAATAAGAACACCGTGAATTCATTGTCCCTGGAAGGAGAAACTTCATTGACACATTCCTGGTGTCAGATACATCACATGATCACACTGACAGAACCACAGGCACATAGACACAGGCAACAGAGCATGCACAATGTCGGCACTAGTACAGTGTATCTCCACCTTTCGCAGCAGTGCAGGCCGCTATTCTCCCATGGAGACGATCGTAGAGATGCTGGATGTAGTCCTGTGGAACGGCTTGCCATGCCATTTCCACCTGGCGCCTCAGTTGGACCAGCGTTCGTGCTGGACGTGCAGACCGCGTGAGACGACGCTTCATCCAGTCCCAAACATGCTCAATGGGGGACAGATCCGGAGATCTAGCTGGCCAGGGTAGTTGACTTACACCTTCTAGAGCACGTTGGGTGGCACGGGATACATGCGGACGTGCATTCTCCTGTTGGTACAGCAAGTTCCCTTGCCGGTCTAGGAATGGTAGAACGATGGGTTCGATGACGGTTTGGATGTACCGTGCACTATTCAGTGTCCCCTCGACGATCACCAGAGGTGTACGGCCAGTGTAGGAGATCGCTCCCCCCACCATAATGCAAGGTGTTGGCCCTGTGTGCCTCGGTCGTCTACAGTCCTGATTGTGGCGCTCACCTGCACGGCGCCAAACACGCATACGACCATCATTGGCACCAAGGCAGAAGCGACTCTCATCGCTGAAGACGACACGTCTCCGTTTGCCCCTCCATTCACACCTGTCGCGACACCACTGGAGGCGGGCTGCACGATGTTGGGGCGTGAGCAGAAGACGGCCTAACGGTGTGCGTGACCGTAGCCGAGCTTCATGGAGACGGTTGCGAATGGTCCTCGCCGGTACCCCAGGAGCAACAGTGTCCCTAATTTGCTGGGAAGTGGCGGCGCGGTCCCCTACGGCACTGCATAGGATCCTACGGTCTTGGCGTGCATCCGTGCGTCGCTGCGGTCCGGTCCCAGGTCGACGGCCACGTGCACCTTCCGCCGACCACTGGCGACAACATCGATGTACTGTGGAGACCTCACGCCCCACGTGTTGAGCAATTCGGCGGTACGTCCACCGGGCCTCCCGCATGCCCACTATACGCCCTCGCTCAAAGTCCGTCAACTGCACATACGGTTCACGTCCACGCTGTCGCGGCATGCTACCAGTGTTAAAGACTGCGATGGAGCTCCGTATTCCACGGCAAACTGGCTGACACTGACGGCGGCAGTGCACAAATGCTGTGCAGCTAGCGCCATTCGACGGCCAACACCGCGGTTCCTGGTGTGTCCGCTGTGCCGTGCGTGTGATCATTGCTTGTACAGCCCTCTCGCAGTGTCCGGAGCAAGTGTGGTGGGTCTGACACACCGGTGTCAATGTGTTCTTTTTTCCATTTCCAGGAGTGTATATCCACATGTACGTAGTACAATGTCTCTCATTATGTGCATATCCAAATAATGATAGTACAAATTATGTACTCTTTATCTTGGACGTTTCTACTAGGAACACAAAGGCATCATACCTGTGGAAATCACGCCTTTCTACACTTTTTTCAACAGATCGTAAAGATATGTCAGCATAACAGGCAACAAGTACATAACCTTGTTTTACTTTCTGGCCTTGCTTCTAGATCACGTGATTTTATAATATTCTTTACTTCCTTATTCACTAACCTCACTGTGGATCGTCTGTCCCTTCGCAATGTGCGCTGGACCAGCGCGACATTTGTGGAAAGTGGGCGTTCCCTCTGTGGTGTCGTGTCACGTCACACGTGCTATACGCGTCTCAATTTGCGCTTCACCGAATGCGACCAGAGAGGTTCAACGAGTACCTGGATCGATATCTGGGCAACCGCATTCCTCATTTACGTCTAGTATGTGGTCTTGTTGAAAAGTATACAAATTACGGCATTTCTCGAATTATGTGGAACTGCCTTTCTTGATAGACAATCTTTAAACTTCGCCGGCTTTACATAAGGCTTTAACAATATCCACTGAAACAGAACCTGCAATTGCTATTCCATTTATCGTACCTCCAGTGGAATGAAATTTTCACTCTGCAGCAGAGTGGGCACTGTAGTGAAACTTCACGGCAGATTAAAAACTGTCTGCTGGACCGAGTCAGGATTCAGAATCTTTGCTTCTCGTGGGCAAGTTCCTTATCAGCTAAGCTACCCATGCCCGACTAACAATCCATCCTCACAACACTCGTCCACGAAGTCGACCTGTCGTGTTCGGGACAGGGTTCAGCACACAGTTTTAATCCGCTAAGAGGTTTCATATCAGCGAACACTCCTCTGCAGGGTCAAAATTTCACTCTGGAAACATCCCGGAGGCTATGGCTAGGCCATGTTTCCCCAATATCCTTTCTTCCAGCAGTTCTAATCTTGCAAATTTCGCAAGAAAAAATCTGTGAAGTTTGGAATGTAGCAGACAAGGTATTGGCGGAAGTAAATAAATCAGGAGGAGCGGTGAGTGGAGTTTGGATAGCAGAACAGTTGCCCACGAAAAACAAAGGCCCCGATTCGGAGACTCTGTCCGGTGCACACTTTCAATCTGCCTCGAAGTTTCATACCTTCAGCAGCTTTATTTACGTTCATCTGCAGTAAAGTTTAGAATGTTGGGATTTTCATTACCGACCACTTATATTTCTCATTCATCACTTCAACCACACTCCCTAAGTGTTTTTACTTTATATTCCTTTTTATTTTTACATAGTTTCTATCATAAATTCACTCTATCTTCTCACCTTCTCTCGAAGATATTTCTGAATACTTTTGTTCAATTCAGGGTAGTATACTGTTGTCATGTTATGGTTGCATTGTAGCTCCCACATATCGTTAAAACCTACCTCGTTACAGTTTGAGATTTTTTCACTTGTCTTCTTCGTAACAACATCTTTTGCATAAGTACCTTACTAAAATAATTGTCTATTATAATGTAATCTTGATTTTCAAAGGTGATGAGCTTTTTGCTTATTGTAACCTGTCGGAGCACTGTTTCCCCAAGGAATTTTCATAATATACAATTTGGATATCTTACTAGATAAGTGAATCATCTTTTAGTCAGATTCGCTATCATTTATCGTTTGCTGTAACTCTTCATAGAGACTTTCGCTTTCTCAACAGACTGTGGTTATGAGTTGTGCAATGGTCCGAATTATTCATAGAATAAGGTAAGATACGACATATGACAAGGCATCGGGAAATTATATCCGTGGTTCTGCAAGGAGACTCAGACGGCAAAAATATCGTAGGAAGAGATCAGAATACGTATACGAAATTTCTGGCCAAGACACATTTACATAGGCCTCAAAGCGAGGAAGAAATTTCTGAGAATAGACGTTCTATGGTAGTGAAACATGGACTGCGGGAAAACCGGAACAGAAGACGATCGAAGCATTCGAGATGTGGTGCTACAGAAGAATACTGAAAACTTGGTGAATTAATCAGTTAATGAATGAGGAGGCTCTCCGCAGAATCACCAACGAATATGTGGAAATTACTGACGATAGGAAGGGCCAAAACGATAGGACATCTGTAAAGACAACAGGGAATAACTTGCGTGATACTAGGGGGAGATGTAGAGGGCAGAACCTTGAAGAGAAACACAAAGATGGGAATGCATCCAGCAAATAACTGAGGACGCAGGTTGTAAGTTCTACTCTGCGACGAAAAGGTTGACACAGGAGAGGAATTTATAACGAGTAGCCTGCAGTCTTCTGCTGCATCCGTTTTCAGTAAGCTACCACAAGAATGAAAAAGTTTTACCAGTAATATAAAATAAAAAGGTCCCTTGTGTGTCACTCCTATTCCGTCGAACAGTTTCTTGAAAAATTAAGCTGATTCCTGTGTTACATTGTTGATTGCCTTTACATAAACTTACAGCTTGACGTCTTTGTAGGATTCATAAACATTTTATTTTATCCGTTATTCTTTTGTGTTGTCATTTCGTGTACAGATACGATCCATGACCATGTGCTTCGCTCCTCAATATGGTCCTAAGGAACTAGAAGTGTAAAATAAAAAAACAAATACACTAAATAAAAAAAAGTCTTCGTGTAAGATCTGACGTAAGACGAAAGTTGAAAGTTATAAGCGAAAATCACTCCGCTACCCCTGACAACGAAATACGTATATAGGAACTGTTGTTGCTACGACTGTAGTATAGGCCACTTTCAGAAATGGTAGCGTGGATCAAAATAAGAAAAAATGTCTGGTAAACATCAACTCCAAAATTCTTACCTTAAGAGCTATGTGAAAGACGTCTCTTCTATTGAACAAGCACCCATAGCTATTTAGGTTGTAAGTAGGCTGTTTAGGTTTTTTATTGGTAACGCCGCCGCCACGTTGCGCTCTGTATAAAAATCACTGGCTGTGCCGTGTGCAGTTTGTGGCTGGTTTGCATTGTTGTCTGCCATTGTAGTGTTGGGCAGCGGCAGCTGGATGCTAACAGCGCGTAGCGTTGCGCAGTTGGAGGTGAGCCGCCAGCAATGGTGGACGTGGGGAGAGAGATGGCGGAGTTCTGAAATTTGTGAGAATTGGTGGCATGAACTGATATATATATATTATGACTATTAAGGTAAATACAATGTTTGTACTCTATTAAAATCTTTCATTCGCTAACTATGCTTATCAGTAGTTAGTGCCTTCAGTAGTTTGAATCTTTTATTTAGCTGGCAGTAGTGGTGCTCGCTGTATTGCAGTAGTTCGAGTAACGAAGATTTTTTTGTGAGGTAAGTGATTTGTGAAAGGTATAGGTTAATGTTAGTCAGGGCCATTCTTTTGTAGCGATTTTTGAAAGTCGGATTGCGTTGCGCTAAAACTATTGTGTGTCAGTTTAAGCACAGTCGTGTATAATTTTTCAAAGGGGACGTTTCAAGGCAGGCCTATGCATTTTTGAAGCCATATTTATTAGCCGTTTTTATTGTTTTGGTACATATTGCCTCCTTCAAAATTTGGAAAACGAAGAGTTTGCAGTAGAAGAGATGTGTCTTCCAGTATCTAAGATGAACAAGTGTTCATTGCTAGTAAGGCATGCATTTTAGTGCCAATGTTTACTAGAAATTTTTCTTGTTTTAGCCCATACTATCGCCTATAAGAGCTGCCCAGCCTACAATCAAATCAACATGCTCTTCAGTTTATATTTAAAGGTGCTTGAATTACTGGTGAGATTTATGAATTCTTGTGTAGCTTACTTCACCGTCAGAGGTATCAGAACAATTTTCGCTGTAACATTCGACTTGGTCGTTACCAGACCAGGGTTTTTGTCGGTAACTGTGTCACTTACCATGCGCCATCTTTACTGGAGGTTTTTAACGCCACTTTCAAATCAGTACGTATAATGCCTACTACAACCAATGCCAGAGTTTTGTCAGTGACTAATCTCTTCTCAGCCAGTTCTAGCACTTAAAAATAAAGTAACGGTCTCTTTGTACCTGCAGTTTAATAACTCTCACTCACTTCGAAAACACTATCTGGTCCAGATGTAGCAAGGAGAAAGATTTTAGATTTAGGAATGATTCTTTCCTACACTTTTCACATAATTTAGGACGATAAAACAAGGAAGAAAACTAAAATACAAGGAACTAATTAACTGAAATAAAATGATTATGATTCGACGAATTATTAACTGTGCTAGACTGGTGGTTTCTTTTGTAAGTGAATTTTCGCATAAACTAAGACTCTTTTGTGCATTGTATGACATTCTCTCATTCTTTCTGTAAAGTTCTTTAAAGACGTAAATCCGGATTATGTTTCTTTGCAAACATAATAACACATATCTTCACAAACGCGCTTATATTGCTATTCTGGAGGAGTTATGCAGTCATACTCCGGCATTAAAAAGACTTGCATTCTTTTGTGTTGAGTCCGCCACTCAGCTTGCTAATATTACAGCCGGGCTGCACTCTTAAATACAGGGACTCCGCCTGCGCTATATTTGCGCTGCACTGGCTACTCCATCCATCTGCTCGCCGTAAACACGGGCTCCGTAATTAAAATAAGTTTTACGTTTTACAGATGGCCGCTCAGCCCTTTTAATAAAGCGCCCCCTGTTTTATGGCGTTGTCTCGTAACGTGGCTGCGCCGGCTCTAAAAGTGTCGACGCCACAGCCCGCCGCGTAGGGCAGTCCTTGGCCAGCGCAGTACTTGCTGCGGGCTCTGGTATCACTTCAGTTCAGAGTATACTCTCCGACTGCATCTGTGTTTCAGGCGGTATTAACGCACGTCAGTGTCAGCTATCCAGTACATTAAAAATGTGAGCTGTACTGGCACTAGTAGAACATGTAACGGTGCCGGTGGGTAGTTACTTAAACGAATGTACGAGGATTGATACCGTTTCGCTGCATTAATATTACGAGATTATTATATGGTTCACACTCTCAAGACCTTCCAGATTCCACCTGTACCACCCCCTTTCAGACACTAGACCCAAGACTGTTCCTTTGTATAATGTTATTTTAAATGTAATACAGCTTGCCGGCCGGATTGGCCGAGCGGTTCTAGGCGCTGCAGTCTGGAACCGCACGACCGCTACTATCGTAGGTTGGAATCCTGCCTCGGGCATGGATGTGTGTGATGTCCTTGGGTTAGTTAAGTTTAAGTAGTTCTAAGTTCTAGGGGACTGATGACCTCAGAAGTAAAGTCCCACAGTGCTCAGAGCCATTTGTTGTAATACACCTTACTACGAAAGAGAACCGTAATTCAGAATAAATCTTACATATAACGCACTAATTATGACCTAGTCTATATTCATTACTAAATAACATATGGGTTTTGTAATGTTTTGCTATCGATATCAAACAAGTGGAGCGATGACACGACGGTTGCCTAGAAACTAATGCACCACAATTGTTTCTTCAACAGTCCTTTATTGAACATAATGAGAATTACAAACACGAAAGAATGGTGTTTTATCTATGTGGGGTGAGTACTGTAAGACCTTCGGTGCACACACCATCAGATTATTTGACTTGTCGCTCGGCCGTGCGGTTCTAGGCGTTGCAGTCTGGAACCACGAGACCGCAAAGGTCGCAGGTTCGAATCCTGCCTCGGGCATAAATGTGTGTGATGTCCTTAGGTTAGTTAGGTTTAACTAGTTCTAAGTTCTAGTGGCCTAATGACCTCAGAAGTCGAGTCCCATAGTGCTCATAGCCATTTGAACCATTTTGAACTTTAAATGCGAACATTTTTAGGTTAGGCTGTACCATGACTGTTAGTGACATTAAATGCACCAACAAGTTCACTGTTACCAGTCAACGTTTTATCTATTTCCACGACGCGTTTCGAAGGTTTAAACCTCCATCATCGGGTGGATTTACATAAGTAAGTGGAACCTGTGACCACTGAAGGCAGTGTCACAAGTTCCTCCAAAAAGTCGTAACACAACACACACACAAATGTAATACTTACTTATGTAAATTCACCTGATGATGAAGGTTTAAACCTTCGAAACGCGTCGTGGAAATAAATAAAACGGTGACTGGTAACAGTGAACTTGTTGTTTCATTTAACATTTTGAACTGGTCGCTCTAACGAAGTTGGCGAGTATCAGCAATATGACTCGTGGTCTTATCGTAGCGTGTTTATCTTCTGCCGTTAGGTCAGACGATAGAAATGCCACTTACACGCTTAGAGTAGCAGATTGACGGTGACCAACTTTAAACAGAACATGATTCATTTTCATACACATTTGTGTCCACCCCCAGTCGCTGAATGGTCAGCGCGACAGACCGTCAATCGAAATGGCCCGGGTTCGATTCCCGGCTGGGTCGAGGATTTTCTCTTCTCAGGGATTGGGTGTTGTGTTGTCCTAATCATTATCGTTTCATCCCCATCGACGCGCAAGTCGCCGAAGTGGCGTGAAATCGAAAGACTTGCACCAGGCGAACGGTATACCCGACGGGAGGCCCTCGTCACACGACATTTCATTTCATACACATTTCTTAAAATAATAACAAGCATTATAATTACTTAACTTGGTTCTGGATGTTATTTACAATTGACAATCTGAAGTTCCCTTGGTATTGGTACGTTCATCTTATTCTCACATACATCTCTGATACTTGACAAAAGTGTCTATACATTTCTCTCCATGGCTATGTACAGGAATATGGTAATCTTATTGGGCGCAGACTAAAACAGACTATAGACTCGTACAGACAAATGCAGCCTGGTACAGACTGGTGCAGACAATTGCAGACTGACTAGTCGGAGGTCTGTACCCTTGTTATAATACCTCGCGTGTTTATGTATTACTGCGAGAGTGTGATCCGCGAGGAGAAAAGGTTCTACGTTAGCAGCAATCTCATTGGCTGCGTTACATATTAATTCGCGGATCGGCGGAAGCAGAATTTGGTCCGTCTCTATAGCAGCGCCATCTCGTAGTGCGGAGACGGACGAGCGCTGCGCCTGCGCTGTTGTGCTTAGCGGGGCACGCTCTAGTGGGAAAGTTGTGTACGCGCTGACTACGCGGAACTATGTTCACAACATCCTACACACCCTCGTAATCTCCATCCCGTTCTATGGTATTCCTCCAGCGCGAAACAAGAGAGTGTACGCCCTGTTCGTAACAATTCTTGTCCTGTAGTCAGAGCCAGTATTTCACTATGTGAATCAGCTCCTCATCGTCCTCAAAATGTCTTCCACGTCCGGTATCCTGTAATGACCTAACTTGGTTAAAGTCCGAGAGAGTTTGTTCAGGGCTGTCAGGTGTGACAGCCGTGGATGGTCTCCCCAAGCGCTGCAAATCGTGGAGCACCGCTGAACAGCCGTCTGAATGCCTCACCCTTCGTGCCCAGTGACAACTGTTCTTCTGTCGACAGCATATTCTCCATAGACTCTGCTAAGCGTTTGTGAATATTTACCACAGTTTGCTTCCCTGCAGCGAGAAATTAGATGACAGCACGTTGCTTGTAACGTAAATCACATACAGAGGCATTATTGAAACTGTCCTGCAACTACGCTATCTGTCGGAAGTGATGGAAACTTGGCGCGGTCACTCAGGAGATTTCAAATAATACTTACGTAACGTTTCGCATTCGTAGCTTTGTTTTCGGCTGAGAAAAAAAAAGAGGCGCATTGCTTTCTGGTCAATCCCCGTACAATGAAAACCAGCTTTCTTATGCTTTTATCAGTGACAATCATCTACGGTCAGAGATTGTTTTGTAATTGTAGTTTTTCTCTCCTCGGACTGCGAACAGTTATGTAGTCTGTCGTTATCTGTAATGATAATCAGGGTGTTCCTTAAACTGCTTTTATTTCAGTCCTGACCATTCCACGATTGCTTTCCTAACAAATGGAGTATGAAATCGTATTAGTTTGCCGTTCATACTGAGTCAGAGACGACACGATTGTTGACGCAAAGATCTGGCGCCTTCAGCGTCTCATCATTAAGTATTGCATTGTTTAAAGTGAACCTGCATTTTCTAACGAAGTCCGATAGCCTCGCTTTTGAAGTATTTTTACATGTATACGGTAATATTAGTTAACATCCGTGTTCAAACTTCCTCATGCGAACTGCCTGCCAACATTGCACTTCGGCATGTATTAGAGATGGAACTTTAACGAAGGACAAAAATTAACATGGAAAATCAAAAGTAAAATGCCATATTTAATCGATACTAATATCATGTCAGCGAAAGAAAGTCACTTTCATTTATATCTAGGAGTGATTTCCTTAAATAATTGTTTTAAACTGCATAAATTTATTAAAACGTAAGCACAACACGGAAGGAACGCTTCATCTTGGCCCAGAACGCTAATGTCAACGGTCTGACGCTCTAGCATCTGAACGGATATACTCAACTCCTGCTCACTAATACCATTCTTATTAATGTCTCATCATTGCTGATGTCAGGATACCCACATCATTAGATGTATCGTGTAAACATACAGTGCAAGGCGAGAAATGTTACGTTATGGGTACATATTTCAACTACGCAGTGAAGCTAACAAATGACTCTCTCTAAAACCGTATACAGCACTAAGTCACCCCCTACATTCCGTGTTAAAATCTAGCAGCTTGGAATTTAACAAAATCGGTGAAATGGCTCTGAGCCCATCTGAGGTCATCAGTCCCATAGAACTTAGAACTACTTAAACTCAACTAACCTAAGGACATCACACACATCCATGCCCGATGCAGGATTCGAACCTGCGGCAGTAGCAGTCGCGCGGTTCCGGACTAAAGTGCCTAAGCCACTCGGCCACCGTGGCAGCCGGAATTGAACAGCTGCGGCTTTATTGATACATGCTTCCTCTAACATAAAATTTTTTATACTCTCGTACGCCAGAAAAGTAATCGTAACACCAAGGCGGAGTTGTACAACGGAAACGAAAGTTGGCAGGACTTTGCACATATGAATGATAATGTCTTTTCAGATTTCGCTCCAGTCACGTACGAGCTGCGCTAATAGCGTCACTATGAGAATACAAATACACGCTGCAACGGTCGTGAGGGTTAGTGACCTCTGAGATTGGACGTTGTGAGTTGATGCATTCAAGAATGCCTGTTAGGCGGCAAGACGCCATTGTCAACACCTCACCGCGTTTGAACGAGGGTGTGTAATAGAGTTACGAGAACGTAGATGTTTTGTCTGCGATATTGGAGAAATACGTGGCAGGAATGGAGCCATTGTACATGATTGTTGGCAGCGGTGGTCGCGATGAGGTACGGTCGCAAGAAGACCGAGATCCGGACGGCCATGTGGCACCAACGAGAGGGATGACCGTCGTGTTCTGTGTGTGGTCTGGCGCATCATACTGCATCTGCTGCAGCAATATGACCAGCAGTTGGAACCGCAATGACACAACGAACCGTTGAAAATCGTTTAATTCACGTACAGCTCCAAGCCAGACGGCCTGCAGCGTGCATTCCACTGTCCACATACCACCACCACTTGCGATTTCTGTGGGGTCAAGTTGCAACGGTACTTTCGCGTTCTCGTCAATGCGGTATCAGAACGTTTAAGTTCTACCACTGTAAAGACGGAAGATACGCGATTCGGAATGTCAGAATGTGTGATGAGTAGCGGCAGGAACACCACCACAAAATTACGCAGCACTAACACTCCAAACCATCGACTCTCGGAGAGAGATTTTAACCGTGTTCAACCTAATGGTAAAATATGGAACTATTTTTCTCCGAATCATACAGTTTGTGGGAGAAGCAGTGAGAATATTTACTTTTGGAAACCTTTTATCAGACAAAGCCTGTTATAACAATAAACTGTTTCGCTTAATAAAACGGCCGCCAGCCCAAATCAGGCACAGTGTCTATACAAAAAGATGAAGTCAGTTTTCGACACTGAATAAGTAACTACTTTCACTTACTACGTAATTTAAACACAACCACTTAATTTCCATTTACTACGGTCACTTGGCAGTAAATACTATTAATCCCATTTTCTGTTACTAATGGAATTTATCACTATACATCACTAATACTTTAAAGAAGACGCACATATGTTTCATCAAGGATACAAAAAAAATTAAACTTATAGCTATCATTCACATGCCCAAAACTATTATTTAACACGACTTACTTTCATTTCCTTAGGACTGTTATTTTTTAACGTTTTACTAACACCAATATTTGTCTGGCTTTCTATGACATGGAGAAGCAACACGAAAAATTACTGTTAATATTGGTGCAGTTAAACAGTTATGTTACTTTACTTTCAGAAATTCTACTGCAAACTTATCCTCGTGGTCACGCAAAGCTGTGGCCCTTAAACTGGTACTTGCAAACTTTAGTATTTAATAATGGTTTTCAGAATTTACTACCTAAACAGCACTGTTGCCAGTAATTTACTATTATTCAACCTTCAATAAACATCATGATACTCGGATTAAGTTCGCTTAGGTAAGGACCCTAGTGAGGTAAATGAAATAGGTAAAATTACGTTTAAACACAAATGTACATTTAACATTTATATTCCACTGATTGAAGATGGATGGTTCATACTGTGATACACTTCTGAATAAAGTACTCTGCCTGTTACTGATGTCGAAGGTGGAGTGAGGTACGGCTCTTGATGTACATAGCTCTGTCTTCCTCTTGGTGGCGACGATAAAACTGCAAATTTGTGAGCTATTAATTTATTGCCGTACTGCGCCAATCATGTAGGACACGTCCGAGGCCAAAACCCAGTCTTGCAGGTAAATTCGTGGCCTCTAGTGCTTGACAAACGTAATGCGTGTTCACCACTTGCAGGACAGCTACCGACTGTGTGAGCCACTTGCGCGCCAATTCTCACTCGCGCGCCCACCACCTTTTCCATCCCACCACAGAACCGAGTTCCGTTCTACCTATGATCCCCACACCTTTTCAATTTACACTTCTGCTTACAGAAACCCTAAGTATGAATCATCTACATTTGCATGACAGCATATACACACAAAATTGACATAATTAATTACAGTTGTACTTGACATATTACATAATTATTTACAAACTATGTTTTAATATATTTTTTCCACCTGCGTCAAAGAGGTTATTTTAAACAGATGAACTACACTTAACAGAAGCTTACCCTCGTTATAGTATTTGCTTCCTTTTTCAAAATTATTACGGAACAAAGAATTTTAAAATATACAGTATTATATTTACAATAGCAATGCAAAGTGAGAGCTCATTGTACGTCAACGTGGAAATCTGTTATGGTTTATGATGAAATAGTGTTCTGCGTTGGTGCCAGTAACGACCGTGTGATGATTAGGAGGATGGCAGCTGAGGTCCTACAACCAACCCGTCTGCGTAATAGACACACTGGTCCTCCGCTTGGAGTTATCATCTGGTGTGCGATTTTGTATTACCAGAGGAGCACTCTCGTGGCTATCCCACACGCCGTGACTGCAAATTTTAAAGTAAATCTGGTGATTCGACCTGTTGTGCTGCAATTTATGAACAGCATACCGGTGGTATTTTCCAACAAGGTAACGCTCACCTAAATACCGCTGTTGTAACCCAATACGCTCTTCCGGGTGTCGACATACTGCCTTGGCCTACTCAGTCACCAGACCTGTCTCCAGTCTAGCACATTGGGATCATCATCGGAAGAGAGCTCCAGAATCATCCACAGTCGGCGTCAACCGTCCCTGTATTGACCGACCAAGTGCAACAGACATGGAACTCCATCTCAGAAACTGACATCCGGCCCTGTACAGCACATTGCGTGCGCGTTTGCATGCCGCATTCAACATTCTGACAGCTACATCGATTAATAACGTAGCAGCACTTCACATGAGCAATGGATTATCTCCCGCTCACATTAACCTGTGATCTTGCAATGTTAATCACTTAAATATGTTATATAGACAAATGTAGTCACGAAATTTCGTTACTCGACAATGATTAATATTTGGTGTTGCGTTTTCTTATCAGTGCATTAAAAATTTTATATTTAAGTCAGTTAAATAATTTAAGTTTCAGTAGGCCTTGTCGTATGACAGTTTGGCTTGTCATCATAAACATAATGTTACAAATGCCACCTAGTGACCATATTCTTGGTTTTTGGCATTTTGTAGTGCTTGTGTCAGTTTGGCTTCACATCGTCTATCTGAATGTAGTAGGGGGCGAAATGTAGTTTTGGTCAAATGCATCTGCCAACTAAATTCGTCATTAAAACGCGTGTCTTTAAATTTAATATATTGTGTTTCACTGTATATTTATACCATAGATCTGAAGCTCGAGATATCGTCAAGTTCGTAATGATGAGATGTTAATAAAAATTATGTTGGTGGCCAAGATCAGAATATTTACATTCTGTGCGGAAAGTGATTCAGATCCCCTAAGAGTCTTCTTGTCGGATATGATGCTGTAGTATCTGTTTCAAGGCCTCTCTTGTACATGACGTCATGATACTTTTAATTGGGACCGTGAGTGAAACAGATTCTGCTTCCCTTCAACAAACCAACAACATTTATGTGAACATAAAAACAGCCTAGAAGGCTGAAACTAGTTATGAACAATAAAATTGAAAAATAGCTCTTCTTTTAATAAATTCATCATTGTGTTAGCCGCTAAGCAAAATAAATAAAAACATGTATTATAAATTCCACAACGAGAACATTGCCCGGACAAATGACCTTTCCAGAGCCCTCTAAAATACACAAATGAGTAGCACCTAGGCGTGGTATAAAAAGGCGCTTTAATCTGAAATACAATAGTAACAACGATAACACACATACACACACACACACACACACACACACACAGAGAGAGAGAGAGAGAGAGAGAGAGAGAGAGAGAGAGAGAGAGGGAGAGAGAGAGAGAGGGAGGGAGAGAGAGAGGGACAGCAGGAAATTAGTGTTTAACCATGGACCACGAGGGCATTAGAGACAGGGCACAAGCTCGGATTACAGAAGGATTGGGAAGGAAATCGGCCGTGCCCTTTCAAGGGAACCATCCCGGTATCTGCCTGAAGTGATTTGGGGAAAATCGTGGGGGTCCTAAATGAGGATGGCCGGATGCAGGTTTGAACCGTCGTCATCCCGAATGCGAGGCGACCATTGTGCTAACCAGTGCCCCACCTCTCTCGATGGAGAGAGAGCGAGAAAGAGAGAGAGAGAGAGAGAGAGAGAGAACTGAGACCCTCAATTGGAGATAGGAAGCAATGCTGCAGGGACCCTATCCCCCCCCCCCCCCCCCCTCTAAGTTCTCTGGAATCGGGTCTGTCACGAGTTTAGTTTGTGGAGCGTGCTTCACTATGGAGTGTAATGAGAAGCAATGCTTGCCTTCACAGGGAAACGCGATTCACACGTTGTTGCTGTTCGGTCTTTCTCGACTTAACAACATGCAGGGCGCTCGTGGCCAAAAAATCGTGACGCTAGAAGCGGACATACCGGTAGCCTTATGACTCAGGTCAAACAGCTTGCGACTCAAACATCAGAACGACTGAACAGATGAATTTGACTAAACAATAGCATGAGTATCACTAACCGACGTGATGTAAGCGAAAGACACAATTCGCAGCAAAGCATGTTATTGAACCAGCCTGTTGTGTTTCGTTGGTGGTGTTGTTGCGATGGTGGTGGTTGTCTTTAGTTCGAAAACTACTTTTCTGCATACCACTACGCTAGTCTAAGACACCCTTAACAGAAGGGTAGTAAAACTTCACCAAGTCCAGTGTGCAGAGCCTCTGTGTTATTACCAAGTACTGTCGGTCACCAATACTGCTGTCAGCCAGTGAAGGCTACGAAATTTCAGGCACTTACTGGCTGATCAGCAGTCAGGCCGACTACATAAAACCACTTTACAAGGTCTAAATGAGGAGCCAGAGCACAGAATGGCTGTGTTATGGCCATGTGGTATCCGTGGCCGACTGTTCATAGGGCAGCAAAAGCTGTCAGCGGCGACTGACTCATACGACGTTCTAATAACGCAGCAGTTTCGCGCATTGGCTCGTCGTGTGGGGCCGCTCAAGTTATTTTGTGTATTCGTCATGGATTGTGTATTCGTCATGGATTGCTGACCAGCCAGTGAAGTTTAGGAGTTGTAAATCCTTCGCTGACTGATGTTCAGACGTTGACGTATACATAAAATTTATTTACGAAGTCCACGTCAGGAAGTTGTATGGTTAGTCGCCGAATTAGTACCATGTGGTATCCGTCGTCAACAAACGCACTCATGTAGACTTCGTTCAGCTATTTCATGCGTTTATTATGAGCCCTTATTCCAAATGCCGGCCGCGGTGGTCTCGCGTTTCTTGGTGCGCAGTCCGGAACCGCGCGACAGCTACGGTCGCAGGTTCCAATCCTGCCTCGGGCATGGATGTGTGTGATGTCCTTAGGTTAGTTAGGTTTAAGTAGTTCTAAGTTCTATGGGACTGATGACCACAGCAGTTGAGTCTCATAGTGCTCAGAGCCATTTGAACCATTTTGAACCTTATTTCAAATAGTACATCATCGCTGTTTTGGCTATGACCCATTTTGTCTTGTGTGTTTTATAAGGTGGTGTTATGGTGGTTTTCATACAACAGAACCCGGTGACTACCAGTAAAATTAAACATTAGAGCGACGTGGACGATACATTCTGTTTAAATTAAGCACAAACGCTGACGTTCCAACGTTAAGACAAAAATTCTTTCATTGAAATGTTTTTTGAAGAAATGTGGTTGAAGAAAAAAAGTACTGGATTACAAGACTCTTATTTGGCCGATTCTGGAATACTTTGCATCTCCCTGGAAGTCTTACGACGTTAGATTAATATAAGGGAGACGGAGAGACAGAGAGAGAGAGAGAGAGAGAGAGAGAGAGCCAACAAAGGGGGGACGCGATTCCTCATGGTATCTGTTAGTTGTTGAGTGATTTAATGATGCTGATTCTTGCTAAAAAAATTTAAAAAAAGTAAGCGGTTTTCGATTAAACTCGCTCTTTCCGCCTCCAGTTTAACTTGACTGTTAAAACTGCCCAAAAGAAGCTGTTTCTGAAATTGCTTCCAGTAATAAGCACACTATTTGAACAGACAGAACAGTTCAAAAATGAAGCTGAAGGAGTGAAAGGTCAGGATGGTATGAAGTTGAGCGTGTGGCAGAAATCGGTCTCATTGTCTCCAGCGAAATTGAGGAAGGTGGAGGACTGGGCGACAGCGTGAGCGAAAGGTCACAACTTGATGATTCTTCAGCGTCGTCACCTTTCGATGTTATGAGTTTTACACCGTGAAACACGAAATTAAAAGTTCAGTTATTATGCCAAGATTGTAGAGCGTCATTAAAACTGTAGGCATAGCCCTGAAATGTACCTTCTCTTCCACGGAACATTGTGTTTTTTTCCTCGTTATATGATGTCAGTAGTTTGTTGTGGCTAATCGACGGTTTAATCGTTTAAAGCAAACGGAGTATTGTACTTCATTGCTATCACACTCCTTTACATACTTCCAAGCTGGGGATGGTACCATTCTGCACAGCAACTGATGTCCGAGGACAACAGCGAAAAATACCGTATAAACCGTGTGTGTGTGTGGGGGGGGGGGGGGGGGGGGGGTGCAGTAGTCTTGCAATCAGCATGTACACATGTACAGCCACACGCATCAGGTACATTATTGTCTCTGCAATGCTGTACCGTTTCTTACGTCATGTGTTTATTGCTGGTTTATAAATGTAGTCGTTGTTATTAAAATAGTGATGACTGCTTTTCTTGATTTCCATAATGACCCAATACTTCAAATCAATAGAAAATTTACGAATAGACATGTATTTTTTAATGTGATTTAAAAACCAGAAAAATTAACACTGCTGCTAGCGTAAATTGAAATGTCTGTATCTTTCACCTGGTTATTAGCGAAAAATGGAAGACCTGCCATAACCGAGACTAAACAAATCGCTAAAATGCCGGTTGGCTTTTCCCATCCCTATGGAGGTTCTCAACAACTTCTAGTGGCATACACTACTACACAGGCATTGTTCTCACGGAGACTTTTATAGATTCAGTTCCGAGAGCTTATGTTCCAAGAATAGATACTACTTCCTCCATTTTTTTTTTGTTTATGTTCGTTACTGTAGCTCACCATGAATTCCACATTGCACTCCTGTGCCGAAGTCTTCACCTCACAGATTTACTTGATACATTCAAATCATTATTCCCTGATGTCTAAACATGAATCCTGTCACCCTACCCCTTCATCCTATCAGCGTTTTCCACAAGTTTCCGTACTTGGTGATTTTGTGGAGAACCTCTTCACTTCTTATTTTCTCAGTCTGTCTAACTTTCAACATCCTTCTACTGAAGCATGTTTCAATCGATTCATTTTCCCCAAGATACGTAAGGTACTTCCATAGAATGCTACGCTCTAAACGCACATTCTCAGCAATTTATTCTTCAAATTAAGTCGAATTTTTGATACTAGTGAACTTGTTTGTTCAAGAATCTCTCTTTGCCTGTACAGGCCTGTTTTCAGCTTTCTCTGAATGGTCCAACGAGTCTTATACTGCCTCCAAGATAGCAGAATTACTTATCCTCGTCTACTTCGTGGTTCCTAATTTTGCTCTTAAGTTTGCGACGTTACTGTCACTGCGTGATGCCATGTTCACATCGTCAAGTGATGTGAAGTTCCTTTTTCACAATTTCGCTCCTATTTCAGTGATTGGCAAGTTCCGGCGGGCAGCCTGCCACTCAACACAATGGGGCGCTGTGTCGCCGGAAACGTCACTCTGACTTCTTTTCTCTGTAGGTCAAGAGGACCTCTTTCAGTGAAACAGGCACTTTCGTAATAGTCGGCGTACTCCAAGCCTGTTGATTGTCGAGAGGATGCTCAAACTCCGGAAAGCCACAGTCGTCCCACAGCCCACAGGGAATAATGGAACATTTTTGCCTTTCTCCAAGTACTATAAACAGCCTGACCTTGAGACACCATCTGCCAAGCATAGGAAGCTCAGTTGCGTTCGCCTAAAAATTTAGTTTCACCAATATTATTGCATCGCTCTTGGCAGTGTTCTTTTTTCGGAAGGCTGACTAATGGTGGCGCAACTGCTTGAGCCCAGAACCAGCATCGTGCTAAAAATTTGAGTCTGGTACGCAAAACAAGGGAACTTATATATGCTTTCTCTTTTTTTTGTGAATTCTGCAACAATTCTCGTCCATCACTTTGACAACGGCATGAAGTCGTCGTCTTTGTTGTTGCTCCCCTTCCCCTCCATCCCTCTCCCCAGCGTAGAGCCGTAAGAGATGTTCAATAAAATGGAAATCAGTGATAATCAGAGCCCACCTACAGTGTCGAGAGCTAATTCTGAGACCCGCGCGCGTCAGGAGAGGTAATTTCGCGTGATCGCGCCATAGCATCCGTTTGGTGTTGTTCCGCACATTTTGCTGTTCCTGAAGAAGTCGGACTTTGCGACCTGTAATAGCTCCAGCCAAGTCTGAGCAGCTCACTTTCTTCTGTGTTCCTGTTATCCAACTAGCGTGGTCAATTGGGTTTATTATGAAGTGTAATTTTGGACTGTTTAACTTGGTATCTGCGAGCTGCATAAATAAGAATGTTGGTGCTGTATTTTCCATGCAGTCTTCCAGATAAATTTCTGTGCCTCCCATCCTGTAAGCGACATTCTTGGTCATATTAATTGAATACTGAGAACTTTACGCCCTGTCAAATGTTCAAATGTGTGTGAATGCCTAAGGGACCAAACTGTTGAGGTCGTCGGTCCCTACACTAACACACTACTTAAAGTAACGTATGCTAAGAAAAACACACACACACACACCCATATCCGTGGGAGGACTCGACCTCTGGCGGGAGGGGCAGCGCAATCCATGACGTAACTCCTAAGGTGGTGCGGCCACTAAGCGCGGCGCTCTGTCAATCTATGTCAACTTCACGAAACATACTTAGCTAATAAAGTCTTGTGATACGCAGACTTTATTTAAATATCAAAATCCGTTAACTTATCCTATGACTTTTTCTGGTTTAGCAGTCCAGTCAAATACACTATTGGCCATTAAAATTGCTAAACAAAAAGAAATGCAGATAATAAACGGGTATTCATTGGACAAATATATTTTACTAGAACTGTCATCTGATTACATTTTCACGCAATTTGGGTGCATAGATCCTGAGAAATCAGCACCCAGAACAACCACCTCTGGCCGTAATAACGGCCTTGATACCCCTGGGCATTGAGTGAAACAGAGCTTGGATGGCGTGTTCAGGTACAGCTGCCCATGTAGCTTAAACACGATACCACAGTTCATCAAGAGTACAGACTGGCGTATTGTGACGCGCCAGTTGCTCGGCCACCATTGACCAGATCTTTTCAATTGGTGAGAGATCTGGAGAATGTGCGGGCCAGGGCAGCAGTCGAACATTTTCTGTATGCAGAAAGGCCCGTAAAGGACCTGCAACATGAGGTCGTGCATCATCCTGCTGAAATGTGGGTTTCGCAGGTATCGAATGATGGGTAGAGCAACGTATGGAAACACATCTGAAATGTAACGACCACTTTTAAAAGTGCCGTCAGTGCGAACAATAGGTGACCGAGACGAGTAACCAATGGCACCAGTACCATCACGCCGGGTGATACGCCACAATGGCGAAGACGAATACACGCTCCCAAAGTGCGTTCATCGCGATGTCGCCAAACACGGATGCGACCATCATGATGCTGTAAACATAACCTGGATTCATCCGAAACAATGACGTTTTACCATTCGTGCACCCAGGTTCGTCGTTGAGTACACCATCGCAGGCGCTCCTGACTGTGATGCAGCGTCAAGGGTAACGGCAGTCATTGTCTTCGAGATGATAGTCCATGCTGCTGCAAACATCGTCTAACTGTTCGTGTAGATGGTTGTTGTCTTGCAAACGTCCCAGTGTGTTGACTCAGGGTTCGAGACGTGGCTGTACGATGCGTTACAGCCATACGGATAAGATGCCTGTCATCTCGACTGCTAGTGATACGAGTCTGTTGGGATCCAGCACGGCGTTCCGTATTACCCTCCTGAACCCACCTATTGCATATTCTGCTAACAGTCATTGAAAGTCGACCAACGCGAGCAGCAATGTCGCGATACGATAAACTGCAGTCGCGATAGGCTACAATCCGACTTTCATCAAAGTCGAAAACGTGATGTTACGCATTTCTTCTCCTCCTTACACGTGGCACCACAACAACGTTTCACCAGGCCACGCCGGTCAACTGCAGTTTGTGTATGAGAAATAGGTTGGAAACCTTCCTCATGTCAGGACGTTGCAGGTGCCGACACAGGCGCAAACCTTGTGTGAATGCTCTGAAAAGCTAATCATTTGCATATCACGGCATCTCCTTCCTGTCGGTTAAATTTCGCGTCTTTAGCACGTCATCTTCGTGCTGTATCAGTTTTAATGGCAAGTGGTGTATAAATAACACCTGTTGTATACCCAGTACATTAACTTCACAGTGCCGGTGATGGCCTAGTCTTCAGTGTCCAAATACGAGCACTATTTATTTTATTATTTTGTGAAAGCAATGAGTATTGCACTCGCTCGGAAAATATCAGTACCATTTGATTTTATTCACTAAAGAGAACCTGCCACTTTCAAACTTATCTCTAATCTAATTCCTACTCCTTATCGTTACTTTCGTCCTCCTTTGGTATAGTCTCAATCGATAGCTTTTGTTCCTTAGATTATTCATTCCATTCAACACATCCCGCAGTTCTTTCTCACTGTCGTACACGGTCTTGCGAAATGACCACGACGACATGGTATATCCACAGTCGTTCATTCGAAGTACAAAAATTGATTGGAACAGGAAAGGAGTTAAGACGTACACTCCACCACTCACAAAACTACATGTCGAAGTACTGCTCTCGTTCCCTGAACTATTGCTTAGTCATCGTTTCACAGCTGCCGGTGTTTGAAGGACATTAGAAAAATCACAAAATGCAGCAGGATACTGGACACCTGACGAATTTATTAAGGAAGACACCCTCGGAATCAGCATCACCCTCTAGATTTTTCGTGCGAAAATGACACTCAGTTCGTATTACATTATCTTGCAAGGTCTGTGATCCGGAAAGCGCTGCGACAGTTTAGTGGGGTAATAAGAGATCGTACCGGAGAGTTCTTCGCCGAGGAACGTTCTGTAGACTTTGGAGGGGCTTAGTGCTGTCGGAGCAATTTCCTTAGTGTTGAATTATTCATTAGAAAATTTTATGCCCGGGGATCGTTCGGCGCGATGCTTCATCAGCGCGCACGGCTATTTTTGAAGCGCCGCTCCGCGTGCCTGGAAATTATCTGGCACTGGGAGGAAGCGGGGATCATCAGCATCCACGGGACGTCACTAATGCCTCCAGGCGATGCCGCGACACGGCAAGTCGCCGACGCCGGCGCCGCCACCATCTCGCCCCGCCCCCCTTCTACGTCATTACTCCGCCTCCCGCGAAGGCGATGTGCTCCTTAAAATCTGACGGCAGCATTAATTATTGCGTCGTATAATGGGGGTGTCGAGGAACTAGCGCGTTTCGTAACGACAAACTTGAGGAGGGGCAGTCATGGGCGTCTATACGATGATGTCAACAATGGAGTACGTTTCAAAAATGAGTGGAATTTTCACTAACAGTGTAATTTAGAGCACAAACAACTAAGATTCTTTCTCCGTCTCTCGATCTGCCGCTGTCATTACATTTCTGAAAACAGGGGATGAAGTGCCACTCCTTCCACGTAATGTCTATCCCCCGTAGGTCATCCTGCATTTTCAATCCTCTGCGAAAATCTTAGCGGAGCTTTTGAGGTTATCCATCAACTTTTTTATCTACATTTTGAACATAGATGGCTCTACAAACCTTAACTGGGTACGCCCGAAGCTACTTTTCTCTCTGAGGACTTGGCTACGTTAAGAACAAAGTTCTTGATTGTGTTTCTTAGCACCTGTTCAGTCCTATCACAGAGTTGGCCTGATAATCTAGACTCTCACGTTATGTTCCTCAGACGATGTTGCGAATCTGTATCGGAATACAGATGTCAATGTGTGAGAAACGGTGACTTATTGATACAGACCTATTTACATTCAGTATTTCCACTCGCGAATACCGATGTCGGTGATGTACAGATTCGAAATCATCCCTAAGTCAACTAAGGTGTTTCTCATGCCTAGAGAACCTGCAATTGTGTCTTCCGCCGTCTTTCACCTGCTAGATGCAACTCCACCCTCAACTAAATGAAGGCGATGGGAGGGAATAATGGTCCAGCGCTAACATGCGTCCATATTGAATCTTCTCAAACTTCCACATGATCACGAAAGCTATCCAACACATACTAAGTGTTAGTTCGCTATTCGGCCGTCTACATGACGATGCGGCTAGGTCCGCTACATTCCTGCGTCCCAATAGGCCTCTCCATTCGGACAGCTGCTACCGTTAAACCAAAATGTGAACCATTCCCTCCACAGGCCACCGCCGGTGCGCCACGTAGCCATAGACGGAATTATCCTAGGAAACCAGTCACAAACATATTGATCGCTATACTTAAAATTAAATCTTACGATTGCGGTCTCAATTGGACGACATTCGACAATGATCGAAGTATCGGAAATGCACCCCACTGACGGCTGTGGCTCTAGAAATAGAAATATCTGTACCATTCTTATTACTTGATATACTTTCCCCAGTGCTATCACACTATTCCACGTCAGATCCATACCTTCCTTACGACTGGACATAGTCATTTCTTTGCATATGTCCGAACAGAAACATATACTTTATAAGCCTGATGCACCAAGCAGCGAGGTCATCAGTCCCATCATGTTAGGGAATGAAGGGTAAGGCAGTCGGCCCTGCGTTTTCAAAGGAACCATCCCGGTATTTGCCTGAAGCGATTTAGGGAAATCACGGAAAACCTAAATCAGGATGACCGGACGCGGTCTGAACCGTCCTCCCCTCAGTAGGTTAACCGCTGCGCCACCTCGCTCTGTATGCTCACATAGCTGTCGTTCAGTACTGACTGGCACCTGTCACAAACTGCTAACCAACTACTGCTGCTGCTGCTCGCCCTTTCTGCGGAGTTTCAATTATCCTGCGTGTCGTAGTCTCAGCAGATCCTGCTTCTCCTACCGAAGACGCAACAAGGGCTAAGTGTTACAAAGGAGATGCTCTATGTGATTTTTAATAAAAACGATCAGAATTCAAAAGCATCGTGGGCGTAAACAGAGAAAAACATCATGAAGTACATGAGAACGTAAAGCAAAATTGCTTAAACTGCACAAATAAATTTAAAAAAAACATAGGGAAAACACTGAAAGGCTGATAGCAGCAACTACAATATCAAACACTGCACTTGCGCAGTACTAAAGCATCCACTGCGCACCGACAGCGCCGCGAAACGGCATCAGGAAGGCGTCGACTCGTGCGCCACTGGACAGAGCAGGCAGCGCCACATCAGGAAGACAGAGTCCAGCGACCCCTTTCAACGCTGACAACCAGTTATCCATCGTTGGTCGGCCAGTTCTGTCACACACTTCGAGAGCATCAGTAGTGAGTGGCAGGAAGACGAATAGAAATAGAGCGTAATATATAACGTAATAAGACCTGCACCAAGACGGCCGGGCCTGCTCCGCAAGGGGACTCCCGGCCAATGATGCCAAACGCTCATTTAAATTTATTTACAAAGATTTAACAGTTTCCACATAAAAAATTTAGTGGTGTTACTTTTCAGCACGCCCGCGTACACCATTTCTCTTTCTAAGTTACTTTATTCCCTGCCGCCGTTGGATAAGCAGCTGCAGCAGCAAGTCGTATACCCCTAGCTTACTCATTTGTTACGTAGTTTAATTCTTAATTTCTTTGCTTGTTTTTGGGTAGTTGAATTGTTTAATTCATAAATTTCGGGCGTATTATAGTATGTGAGAGTTGTAACTTCGTAGATTCTTACTCAAATTGCGTGTGAGTTTCGTATAGGAGGTGTAATTTCGAGTTTTAGTTACTGTAATAGTAAATTCAGACAGATTGTAGCGCAGTCGTTAGACATCTGTACAGGTTAGTTAATACATTCTTTGCGTGTTTCTCTTGCGTAATCTAGGCACGGACTCGTGTTTCAGAAACTGTTGTTCAAAATCGATTACAATGGACAGGGACTGTGATTGCTGTGTTCGGATGAGGGCTGAGTTGGTATCCCTTCGTTCACAGCCGCAAGCGGCGCTGACTTCGGTCGCGCAGTTTGAGGCTGTTGCCAATGGCACCACTGTGGGGAGCCGGACTTGGGTATGACGAGGATGTCAACCTCGTCCCGTCTGTCCCCAGATCGGTCTGCCGCTGTGGTTGCCCAGGTTGCTGCCCGCAGTGGGACTGAGCCCTCGCATGTGGTTGATTGGTAGGTCGTTCCAAGGCGTGGCAGGCAGCGAAAGACGTCCCCGGAGGCTGATCAGAAAGCCTCCCCGGTGCATCTGACCAACAGGTTTCAGGCACTGTCTGGCTGAGCCAGATGCAGCTGCCTGCCCTGATTCAGACGATGATTCTCAGCCTTCAAGGTTCGGGCAATCGCAGAGGGTGGGCTTATTGGTAGTTGGGAGCGTCAATGTTAGTCGCGTAATGGGGCCCCTTAGGGATATGGAGGCTAAGGAGGGGAAGAAATACAGTGTACACTCCGTGTGCATTCCGGGTGGAGTCATTCCTGATGTGGAAAGGGTCCTTCCGGATGCCATGAAGATCACAGGGTGCAGGCAGCTGCAGGTGGTGGCACGTGTCGGCACTAATGACTTGTGTCGCTCTGGATCTGAGGAAATTCTCTCTGGATTCCAGAGGGTGGTGGTGTTTCGGGTTCCGCTGAATAGGTAGCGGAGGGTAGCGGGGGCTGTGTGGCGTGGACTAGCCGGTTTTTTAGGTTAGATGGCATCGAGAAAGTACGGGGTGGGCTGCTATCTCAAAGGGTGCATGGCAAATACGGGACGTGCTTGGAACAGTAGGAATTATAGTTGTAAATTGTTGTAGTTGTGCTGGGAAAGTCCCTGAGCTTCAAGCGCTAATAGAAAGCACAGAAGCTGAAATCGTTATAGGTACAGAAAGCAGGCTAAAGCCTGAAACAAGTTCTGCAGAAATTTTTACGAAGTCTCAGACGGTGTTCAGGAAAGATAGATTAGGCAGAATTGGTGGTGGAGTGTTTGTGTCTGTCAGTAGTGGTTTATCTTGTAGTGAAGTAGAAGTAGATACTCCGTGAGAATTGGTATGGTGGAGATTATACTTAGCAGCCGAACTAATTTAATAATTGGCTCCTTCTACCGACCCCCAGACTCCGATGATATAGTTGCTGAGCAGTTCAGAGAAAATTTGAGTCTCGTAACAAATAAATACCCCACTCATTCGGTTATAGTTGGTGGGGACTTCAAACTTCCCTCGATATGTTGGCAAAAATATTGGTTCGAAACCGGTGGTAGGCAGAAACTAGCTTCAGCGGTTGTCCTTAATGCTTTTTCCTAAAATTATTTGGAGCAGTTAGTCCACGAACCAACGCGAATTGTAAATGGTTGCGAAAACGCACTTGACCTCTTAGCCACAAAGAATCCAGAGCTGATAGAGGGCATCATGATTGATACAGGGGTTAGTTATCACAAGGTCGTTGTAGCTAGGCTCAATACCGTTTCTTCCGAATCCACCAGAAACAAACGCTAAATAGTTGTATTTAAAAAAGCGGATAAAGTGTCACTAGAAGCCTTCCTAAAAGACAATTTCCATTCCTTCCGAACTGACTATGCAAATGTAGACGAGATGTGGCTCAGATTCAAAGATATAGTAGCAACAGCAATTGAGAGATTCATACCTCGTAAATTGGTAAGAGATGGAACTGATTCCACGTGGTTCACAAAACAGGTCCGAAGGCTGTTGCAGAAGCAACGGAAAAAGCATGCGAAGTTCAGAAGAACGCGAAATCCCGAAGATGGGCTAAAATTTACAGACGCGCGAAATTTGGCACGGACTTCAATGCGAGATGCCTTCAATAGGTTCCACAACGAAACATTGTCGAGACATTTGGTAGAAAATCCGAAGAAATTCTGGTAGTATGTAAAGTATACAAGCGGCAAGACGCAGTCAACACGTTCGCTGCGCAGTGCCGATGGTACTGTTACCGACGACTGTGCCACTAAAGCGGAATTATTGACAGCAGTTTTCCGAAATTCCTTCACCAGGGAAGACGAATGGAATATTCCAGAATTTGAAACACGAAAAGCTGCTAGCATGAGTTTCTTAGAAGTAGATACCGCAGGGGTGGCGAAGCAACTGAAATCGCTTGATACGGGCAAATCTGCAGGTCCAGATTGTATACCGATTAGGTTCCTTTCAGATTACGCTGATATAATAGCTCCCTACTTAGCAATCATACACAACCGCTCCCTCACCCATAGATCTGTACCTACAGATTGGAAAATTGCGCAGGTAGCACCAGTGTTTAAGAAGGGTAGTAGGAGTAATCCATCTAACTACAGACCTATATCATTGACGTCGGTTTGCAGTAGGGTTTTGGAACATATACTGTATTCAGACATTATGAATCACCTCGAAGGGAATGATCTATTGATACGTAATCAGCATGGTTTTAGAAAACATCGTGCTTGTGCAACGCATCTAGCTCTTTATTCGCACGAAGTAATGGTCGCTATTGACAGGGGATCTCAAGTTGATTCCGTATTTCTAGATTTCCGGAAAGCTTTTGACACCGTTCCTCACAAGCGACTTCTAATCAAGTCGCGTCCCAGTTGTGCGACTGGATTCGTGATTTCCTGTCAGGAAGGACGCAGTTCATGGTAATAGACGGCAAATCTTCGAGTAAAACTGAAGTAGTATCAGGTGTTCCCCAGGGAAGCGTCCTGGGACCTCTGCTGTTCCTGATCTATATAAACGACCTGGGTGACAATCTGACCAATTCTCTTAGGTTGTTCGCAGATGATGCTGTAATTTACCGTCTAGTAAGGTCATCCGAAGACCAGTATAAGTTGCAAAGCGATTTAGGAAAGATTGCTGTATAGTGTGAGGTGATGCACATGAGTTCCAAAATCAATCCGTTGGAATCTGATTACTCGATAAATAGTACAATTCTCAAGGAAGTCAATTCAACTAAGTACCTGGGTGTTAAAATTACGAACAACTTCAGTTGGAAAGACCACATAGGTAATATTGTGATGAAGGCGAGCCAGAGGTTGCGTTTCATTAGCAGGACACTTAGAAGATGCAACAAGTCCACTAAAGAGACAGCTTACACTACACTCGCTCGTCCTCTGTTAGAATATTGCTGCGCGGTGTGGGATTCACGGAGGACATCGAAAGGGTGCAAAAAAGGGCAACTCGTTTTGTTTTATCACGTAATAGGGGAGAGAGTGAGGGAGATACGATACGCGAATTGGGATGGAAGTCATTAAATCAAAGACGTTTTTCGTCGCGGTGAGATCTATTTACGAAATTTCTGTCCCCATCTTTCTCTTCCGAATGCGAAAATATTTTGTTGAGCCCAACCTACATAGGTAGCAATAATCATAAAAATAAAATAAGAGAAATCAGAGCTCGAACATAAACGTTTAGGTGTTCGTTTTTTCTGCGCGCTGTTCGGGTGTGGAATGGTAGAGAGATAGTATGATTGTGGTTCGATGAACCCTCTGTCAAGCACTTAAATGTGAATCGCAGAGTAGTCATGTAGATGTAGATGTAGATGTAATCTTGGTTTTTAACGTGAATAAAATTAGCAATACATAAATGTTATACATTTCAGGGCCTTTGGTTTGATGATGATGCTGTGAGTATAGACCGAAAACGATCACTAGATGTGTTAGTTTATGCATGTTCTCATTCCTCTATTGTTAGTTGATGTAACGAAAAACCGCCAGAGTTAGGAGAACATTACTGAGCCCATTACCAGTTTCGGCACTTATATTAGGCTTTGTTCAAGTGGTTCTGAAAACTCCCGTAATTACGATAGATGCATAAATAACGCGTGTATAACAGAAGATGAGAAGACAGGCGTTACAGGTAAGTACAGATACTCTAAGACTTACACAATCGTGTGGATAAACAAAGTCCACGTGATAAAAGTACAACCCAGATGAGTTTAAAAAGTTACGTGCCGAATGACAACATGAGTATGGAAAAATTTTAAAAAGGGTACAATTTATTATGTTGTAAGTGTTCTTTGGGTTTAAGAGGATTTATATCTTACATATCCGAAAATTCTAAATTACTTGATTTAGAAATGAAAGACTTGGGTGCCTCATTCACTGCGGAAAGTGTACTCATTTATTAACTGGAAAACGTTGCTTTTCGTCTTTCGAAGGTTTCGTTTCCAAGGCCGAACCAGTTTCTTAAAATTTACACACCCACGTAGTAATCGCATGAACAGACAGGACACCCTAGTGACATCCTATCCAGCAATGTTATCGAAATATTATTTGTGTAGCCGTTGTGCCATGGCACTGCTTGTGAAACACACTTACAGCGATTGCACGTTCCGCAGACCCCCCCCCCCCCCCCCCGCAGTAATGTATGATTACTGAACGGCAATGCATTCACAAATACCACGCATCGGTTCCGAATAAGTGCCAACACTACAGTGTTGATAACACAAACGTTCCAAAAATTGCCGTTTCCGTGCGCCAACCTGTCGACATACATTGACCATATATGGTTTATGAATGTGAATGGGCTTCATATTTAATTCTAGAGAGTTGATACTAAGTTGATTCTACAGCAATTACGAAGCAGTTAGCGAAGAAACCTATTGCTATCTTTCAGGAGGTATGCGATCGAAACATACACTGAAGAGCCAAAGAAACTGGTACACCTGCTTAATATCGTCTAGAACCCCCTCGAGTATGCAGTAGTGCCGCAGTACGACGTGCCATGGGCTCGACTAATGTCTGAACTAGTGTTGGAGGGAACCGACACCATGAATCCTGCAGGGCTGTCCATAAATTTGCAAGAGCACGAGGGTGTGGAGATCTCTTCTGAACAGCACGCTGCAAGGCATCCCAGATATGCTCAATAATGTTCATGATGGAGAGTTTGGCGGCCAGCGGAAGTGTTTAAAATCAGAAGAGAGTTCCTGGAGCCACTCTGTGGCAATTCTGAGAATATGGGGTGCCGCATTGTCCTGCTGGAATTGACCAATTGCCAATGCACAATGGACATGAATGGATCAGACTGGATGCTTACGACCGTGAGACTGCTACGGTCGCAGGTTCGAATCCTGCCTCGGGCATGGATGTGTGTGATGTCCTTAGGTTAGTTAGGTTTAAGTAGTTCTAAGTTCTGGGGGACTGATGACCTAAGATGTTAGGCCCTATAGTGCTCAGAGCCATTTGAACCATTTTTTTAGGATTGTTACGTACTTGTCACTCTTGAGAGTCTTATGTAGACCTATCAGGGGTCCCATATCACACAAATGCAGACGCACAATGCCGTTACAGAGACTCCACCAGCTTGAACAGTCCCCTGCTGACTAGCAGGGTCCATGGATTCATGAAGTTGTTTCCATACCCGTACACGTCCATCCGCTCGAAACAGTTTGAAACAGGACTCGTTCGACCAGGTAACATTTTTCCAGTCAAATGCCGACACTGACGGGGCCAGGCGTGGCGTTAAGCTTCGTGTCGTGCTGTTATCGAGAGTGCAGGAGTGATTCTTCCGCTCTGAAAACCTATATCGATGTTTTTTCGTGGAATGGTTGGCACGCTGACATTTGCTGATGGCCCAGCACTGAAATTTACAGCAATTTGCACAAGTGTTGCACTTGCGTCACGTTGAACGATTCTCTTCACTCATCATTGGTCCCCTTCTTGCAGGACCTTTTTCCTCCGCAGCTATGTCGGAGATTTGATGTTTTACCGGATTCCTGATATTCACGTTGCACTCGTGAAATCGTCGTAGAGGAAAATTCCCGCTTCATAGCTACCTCGGAGACGCTATCTCCATCGCTAGTGCGCCGACTATAACACCACTTTCAAACTCACTTAAATCTTGATTTCCTGCCATTGTGGCAGTAGTAACCGATCTAACAACTGTGCCAGACACTTGTTGTCTTATATAGGCGTTGCCGACTGCAGCACCGTATTCTGCATGTTTACATGTCTCTGTATTTGAATCCGGATGCGTATACCAGTTCTTTTGCAGGGCCTTTGTATAAAGAGATAATAGTTAATCATCATGGAATTACACGCCCGTCGAAGTAAAAGACTATAAGATCATTACAATTCATGAAACAGATCCGTCAGCTTTTCTAAAATTTTATTTTATTCCTTTCTTTCCAAGGCAGACAGACGAGGCGTGGGCTGTGCCCAACAGTGAAAGCAGCATGTAACCGTTTCAAGTGCAGGGTCAGTGTATTCTCTACATAACAAAATTACAGCCGCCACCCGCGTGTTTCATAATTGCTGTGGAGCGAGACTGGCCAGTTAACGCGTGGCACAGGCCACACGGCGGACGCGGCAACTGTCTCCCGCAGCTCGCCGACTACGCCGGATGGTGGAAGCTTGCGGACTTTTTTTAAATGCAGGCACCAGAGGCCGTCCCCCTCCCCTCCCCCACTTTATTGGTCAGCGGGAGGCGCTGCATAAACTCGCATCCCAGAGCCCATAAAAGAGAGGCGGCCCACGACCCCACCGGCCGGGATTTAGGTCGCTTTTTATGAGCCGATCGTTCCTACCGCTACACCTCGGGCGCCGCCTATCGGCCCCGTCTGCACGCTGTCATGGCCGCGAACGGCGCACGTCGAGGCAGTAACGCATTAATGCCACGGCTCTCGGTGTGACCACTTCCTTCTCACAATTACCGACAGGCTACTGAATAGTCCTGAAGATGTTCAGAACCGAAACGTAGATACTACTAATACGTTGCAACACAACGAACGGGAGCAACTAACGGAATTTTCCTTATTTTACTCGTGTACGGTCCAGTTCGTAGACGATCGGTTGAGTTGCACCAGAGGTCCTAGTTCACAGCATGAAACACAGTCCACACCACTTTCGAGTCACCACCAGATTCCACAGAGCATTGTCGACAAGTTGGGTCAGGCTTCTACCATCAGCTCTTACCAACTGAAATTGGGACTCATCTGACCAGGACACGGCTATCCAGTCGTCTAGGATCCAACCGGTTTAGTCTTGCGCGCAGGAGAGGATGTTAGGAATGGCACCCGAATCGGTTGTCTGCTGCAACAACGCTCTAACGCCAAATTCCGCCGCACTCTCGCAAGTAGTACGTTCGCCACACGTCCCACATTGATTTCTGCGGTTGTGTTCGCTTTCCACTGCGTCAACTCCTGCCTGGAGGCTAAGCTAGAATGAATGACTCAGGCTTCTCAGCACGCGCCAAGCCCAGCATACACTATAAATGAGGATGAAATAGGTGATGAAGAGTAGGCACAGTCCCCTTCTCAGTTGGGCAACTGGATTCCTAATTTCCTGTTAGAAAGGCCTCGTATCCCGGTAATAGACGGTAAGACGTTTACCGAAACAGAACTTCTGCATGGAGTTTCCCAAGGAAGCTTTGGAGGCTCTCTGACATTCTTAACCTGCAAGAGCCCCAAAAAATGTTTCGACGAACTACGTAGGGTTGTAGATGGTGTCTTTAAGAACAAATTGAGAATGGGAACCTCTGTTCGAAGACGTCATCACACGACGCTACACAACCTCGAAGTTTCCAGCGCCTGCCACTAGACTGCGTATGGAGGAAACCCGTGTCCGACAGCTTCGTCCAGCAAGGCAGCAGAGCACCGCATTCAATGGAGAGAGGGCCTGTCTCCGTAGCAGCAGACGTGTATGTGTCTAGGCTGAAAGATCGTAGGTGGAACGTGTTGCAATGTCGTTTCTTATTCAGTAATCGCGAGTGCCTGCTACGATCGCCATTGGAGGAGGAGCTAGGTGGTGCGGAGGCTATGCATGTCCCTTATAAATGTGATGCTCTGTTGCCACGCTGTATGACGCTTCGAAAACGGGTTTCCTCCATCTGCAGTTAATTTTCATTCTGCATACCAAAAAAAGTTTCGAATTTCAGAGGGTTCCCATTCTGCTCTCACTGCTTCTCTGTGGACAACACAGTACTCGCCGCCTACTTTCACACCAGCAGCCCTGCCTCTCGAGAAACCTCGTGGTCAGTTACCATTCGATCAAATAGTGTAAAGAGGCATTGTTACTGCATCAACAGCGAAAATGTAGAAGGGGTACATTTTTTCCCTTTATCACTTTCTGGGGGATGCAAGCGAGAAAAAGTTTTCTATAGCTTTCAGGTCACGCGTCGAGTTTGCTGAAAGTCGCTAAGTGCTCTCGATTTCAAATAAAACTAAACTTCGCCCGAACAAGCCATGAAGGCCTAAAGGTACCGACGGGCCGCCGTGTCATCATCAGCTCACATGCGTCCTTGGATGTTGATATGGAGGGGCATATGGCCAGCACACCGCTCTCCTTCCCGTCTGTCAGTGTACGAGACCAGAGCCGCTACTTCTCAGTCAAGTAGCTCCTTAGTTTGCCTCACAGGGGCTGAGGCTGAGTGCACCCCGTTTGCCAACAGCGCCCGGCAGACCGGATGGTCACCCATCCAAGTGCTAGCCCAGTCGGACACAGCTTAACACCGGTAATCGGTGTTACCACAGCTGCAGGCCGTTGGCCCATTCTCAAATAGTACACAAAAAATAAACTTGCTCACCAGCAGTTGCGTCACCTAAGGAAAAAACACACAGTTTTCAACTGTAATACTTGTTTCATTGTGTTAAAGTTTTAACATAAAATTTTACTTCATAATTATTACATTATGACAGTACCTCAAACTTAAAATACTGTCAATAATTACGAGGAATATTGGAAATCAAACTTCTGTTGCCGTTAGGCAGCCAGCAACTGGTACTCGGTTCTGCGCTAGCTGTTTGTTAATATAGATTTTGGACTGAGTAATTAAGATTAGATGGGTAGATTAGATGGGTAGATCACACAACTAATGAGGAGGTATTGAGTAGAATTGGGGAGAAGAGGAGTTTGTGGCACAACTTGACTAGAAGAAGGGATCGGTTGGTAGGACATGTTCTGAGGCATCAAGGGATCACCAATTTGGTACTGGAGGGCAGCGTGGAGGGTAAAAATAGTAGAGGGAGACCAAGAGATGAATACACTAAGCAGATTCAGAAGGATGTAGGCTGCAGTAGGTACTGGAAGATGAAGAAGCTTGCACAGGATAGAGTAGCGTGGAGAGCTGCATCAAACCAGTCTCAGGACTGAAGACCACAACAACAACAACAATTAAGATTAATGGTATAACAGTTTGACGTAGAACTCTATCCACGGAGCGAATCGCTATTTTTCAGTCGTGGATGTCAAACTGTGTTCTAGAATAAATATTTTGATCCACCGGGCATCAAAACTACGAATTGCTAGGTTTGGACTCTGGCTCCCTCCCTATTTCACCCTTTGTGTTTTCAGTGTAAAAATAATTGTATATAAGTTTTAACAAATAGAAACACTTTTGCTTTTTCAGTCTTATTGTCTGAATGCTATTTTCCCGTGGTGCTCCAAACCTCTGAGTTGATACATCACCCCAAACTCAGTACACTGATAACTAATAGTCTAAAATAAAAATCTGGGTGTTTATTGTCATAAACAATTACACCTTGTAGCTATAGTCAAAGGGCACTACAACTGTTCAAAGTAACCACCTCTAATTTCCTGACTGTATTTATTTACAGGACACGTAAAATTTTATCGCAGTCTCTCAGATATTCCCGTTGCCAACTGTAAAATCAGTCAGGCAGTTACAGACCTTAATGACAGTTTCCCTTCGGTTTATACAGAGGTTTCATACTTTATACTTCTCTCGTACTTCTCCATACGATGAAATCCATAGGCGTGAAAGCTGATGATCACATTAACCCTGGGATAGGAGACCCTCCCCCATCAACCCAACCCTCCCAGTCCGATGCGACTACGAGCGTATTTCTTGCTCACGGAGTAGCATAGTGCACTGTCGTGTTAAGACTATACTTACCAGCAGATAACAAAAGATACAAACCACTGTAGCAGCAAACTTGGACTAAATACTGGATAACATTGGCCATAGAATTAAGCGGCAGAAAATAACGCCCTACTAGTCTAATTTCAGCAGTTCCAGCCCACAGATCAGATATGTAGTGGGTGAGCGTGGTGTGTGGATTTTCATTACGCCGCACTATGATTAAAAGTATCTGGATACCTCCATGTAATATGCGGACGACTATTGTGTTGTCAGCAGAAAAGCAGCAGCAGCAGGTGAACTCAGTGACTTCGAAAGTGGGCTAATCACTGGATGTCTTATAATTGAGAGTAGAGGTTGGGAAAAGGAAAGGAAGGGAAAAGGAAGTGATTAACGACATCAGATGCATCTGCACATTCTGCTGATACAGCGGCAACGAGTGAAAATGTGTGCTGGACTGGGTTTCGAACCCGGGATCTCCTGCTTACTGGGCAGTTACGTTAAACACTACGTCACCCGGGAATAGTGTTTGTCGCCAGTGCACGGAAGATCTCGGTACGCTTCCAAACCGACTCACACTCCCATCTAGAACCGCCTACCCACAGGCCCCGTCAATGTCCCCCATGCTCGCTAAATTTAGATTCCCGCTAGCTACAAGCCGAAAGTTAATGTGCATTCGCACCGAAGATTGTGGGTTCATTACCTTTCACTCACACCAATAAGCAGTATCCGTTCTTTCGGTGATGTCAGAAACAACGGTCACCGTGCATTCGTATCACTGGATGCCACCTGAGTAACAAATAAATCAGGGACATTCCAAACCGTGCAAAGCTGCTCAAGTCGACTGTTTGTGATGACTGTGAACTGGTACTGCTAACGAATAACCACAACCAAACTAAGGCCAGGCAGACCTCGTATACTGCTGTACAGGAACCGTCGAACATTGCAGAGGATGGTTGAAAAAGATCACCTGAATTCAGCGAAACCAATCACTCACGACTTACAGAATGACACCAATAGTAAGGCTAGCACAATTACTGTGCGTGATGAGTTGAAAACAATTAGATACAACAGTAATGTTGCTCCTCATAAACCATACATTTAGCTAGTCAAGGCTAAGCGATGCTTGATTTGGATGTAAAGAGCGACACCATTGGACGTGACTGGAAACGAGTGATTTGGAGAGATGAAACACACTATATCCTGTGGCAATCCCATGCAAGATTTCGGGTTCGCGGAATGTCAGAAAATATTACCTGCCTTCATGTGTAGTGCCAACAGTGATGAGTAGGTGTTAGGGTATGCGAGTGACTGTCGTGGTTAGGGTGTGACCCATTTATTGCACTTAGGAAAATGCTAAATGCCGTAGTCTATTATCACATTTTACAGCACTGTGTGCTGCGTACAGTAGAGGAATAGTTCGGAGACGATTGATCTTGATATCGGCAGGACAATGCACGCTGCTGTAGAATTACATCCGTGAAGTTATGGTTCGAGTAGATTGACATACCTGAAATGAACCGTCCTGCCCAGAGTCCCTACTTGCAGCCAACGAATCACCATTTCGATGATTTACAACGTCGACTTCGCTCTAGACATTACCGTTAACATCACTACCTTCCCTAGTTTAGACACCTCACTGAAAGCCGGCCGATGTGGCCGAGCGATTCTAGGCGCTTTAGTCCGGAACCGAACGCCTGCTACGGTCGCAGGTTCGAATTCCGCCTGCGGCATGGATGTATGTGATGTCCTTAGGTTATTTGGGTTTAAGTACTTTCTAAGTCTAGGGGACTGATGACCTCATATGTTCCAGTCCCACACCTCAGCGAAAGGTCCCCAGCAGAGTTCAAGCTGTAGACGCAAACGGTGGGCAGACCCCATATTAATGTCTATGTCCACTGATAGATGTCCGCATACTTTTGATCAGGTACTGCATTTTAGACTACTGATGTATCTCTCTTATTTTAGGAACTGTACGTTTCGATCTTTGAGTGAATACGAGAAACATATGACATCGCCACAGTCAATAAAATAATTTGCATACATGTAACATTTTTCATCAGGATGATGTCTGTCTGGAAGAGAAAACGACAACGCATAAACAGGTAGCAGTCCTTCCGTTGATTTTAAGAGCTCAGATACTGTTCTTCGACTCATTAGCTTCCTGAATTTGTTAAACTTATAACAGGAGCACGACTCCTGTAATGATCCCGTAATTAATCCCTCGTGTAGAATTTCTGCAGTTAAGATGAGCAGAAAGGGATGCTACAACAATATCCAGCCTTGATGCAGGTATCCCTCTCAACGAAGGGAATGGCAATTTTAGCTAAATGTGTGGAGATGGGCCTTTTCGCTCGTTGCTGTCATAAGTAATGAAAAACCGTTTCGAGCACTTTTGTTTGATGCGCGAAATGTTTCTTTTTTTTCATTTGAAAAATTAAAAAGGCTTATTGTAACTAAGCTTTTTCACGCACGTAACTCATGACAACTTAGTCTAATAAATGGGAACACCCACCCACATCCACCTACCCACCAGCCCACTCACTCACCCACACACACACGGGTCGAGCAGAAAAATTCCGAAATCTGCTACTGTTAGAGAGGATTTAATTTCGGAAACGATTCTCCGAAAGTACGACTGTACGTTGGCACTTAATTATTAATGTATGGCATTGCCGCGTTTACGGCTCGCTTTATTCTCATTATAAAGTAATTGCTACACATAGTGGCGTCGGAAAGACCCTTTCCGGAACACGGGATGTAGATTTTTTTGCCCGCAAATCGACCGTGCGCTAATAACAAACTTTCGCAATAAGCACCGGCATTTTCCCCAGGTGCATTGTTTCATAATATCCGCCACTGAAATTCCTGCCCTACCTAATCCATTCCCCGAATAATCGGTATAACATGGACTGCGGTCATTTTCCTAATATAATAACAAAGCAACACGTGGTGTGCGGACGATTCGGGCGGTAATACAAGTATTAAAAGTAAGAGTTGGAGAAAATCATGTATAAATGGAACATAGGTAGTTTAGCAAAATTAGAGAATGGAAAATTTTATTTATCGATGTATCTGCTTGTCGTTTCTTAGGGATAATTTACTCCTCTCGAAAGAATTACATTGCTTGTAAAACAGGATATTCACGTATATTTTATGCAAAATATTCTTTTATTAGTGATATGCTATGTACAGTTACGACGTGTCATTTGTGGAGTAAATGTGAACTAGGTGACAAGTTGCCGAGAAACTGGGCTTGTATGCGAGTGAGACAATAGTCAAACATCTATCAGGCCGTCCAGATTTAGGGGTTTAATGAGTTGCTAAATCACAAAGTAGAATGACAGAATGAATACTCCACTGTAGATTATTATCCCCAGCTTGTGCCATTTATGTCTCTTACAGTCCATAGTATTCTTCACCTACAGCTTATGCTCAAATCTAAGACCAGCCCATAATAATTCTTAGAATACAAGTTCGAAAAAATGAGCAAGTTATCAGCTCGCGATGCAGAATGTCCAGAATCATAAACTCATTACGGTAACGCATATTTCAGATTCAACCTTCGGTTAGGAAACTTTGGAACAGCTTTTAGTAGGCGTTTTCACATATTTCTGCATTGAAATACTGAATGACTATATTTGGTTTTGGATGGAGTCCGCCTTGAACAAGACCCAATTTTTCTCTATTTCTTGTGTTACCCAAACATGTTTTGGTGAAGTCTCAGCATTCACCACCAATGGGCTTTTACTTTCTATTATACAAGAAAAATGCCCTTTACTACAGTCGCACATATAAATTCGAGTAAGTATTTACAAATTTGAAAAACGTAGTTTTGTGAACGTATCTTGCTATCACATGCTGTACTTTTCCTGGTTTTTTATGTAAGTCATTTTCCTTTCACAATCTGTCGTCTGCAGTCATATTTACTTACCTCGAAATTTTACCATTAGCAATATTGTCGATTAATTTCATGTTGAAAATAGTGTACGTGAGTGTGTGTGTGTGTTTCACTTACTTTTTCTGCTTTTCCCATTATCTTCACGGTGAAAAACTGCCCTTCTTAACTTTCAGTGTCACTATTTACAAACTATAAAAACAAGATGGATAACAGCAGAATAGTCGAACCTACTGAGAGCGAGCATTTTAGATCTGTGCGAGGTGTATCTGCCATTTTGTGTGTGTGTGTGTGTGTGTGTGTGTGTGTGTGTGTGTGTGTGTGTGTAGATACGTGTTGGTGTTGTCTGATAGTTCTCTGAGGGCAGAGAACAGATTTCCGTTGCAGAGAGATGTGAATTGATTTACTATTTGTTTTCCTTCGACTATGGCTATTCGTATTTTGTAGTTTTCTTCTGCTTTTAGTTTTTGGAGGGACCTTTGCTGCACTTGAGAAGAACAGCTGTTAGTTCTTAAAGCTCTTCTGTCATCTAGGTATCTAGATTCGAGTTCCTTAATGTCTGTCCTATATAAATTCATTTATAGTCGTGGCACGCCAGTTCAATTGAAAAATTCTGGATGTGTAGTGTTTGTACTCGCATTTGTAATGGTTGATCTTAGTTTTCTCTTTATAGAGTTATCTCTAATGTAAGCGATTTTTAGTACTTTTCTTTCTTTTGAATGCATGGTCTATCTGTTGGCTGATTTGTTGTTTCAAGTGTGAGAATACCACTTGCTTGTTGTTCATGTGTGTTTGTATGTGTGTTCTGTATTTGTGTTCTTTGTGTCTGTGTTCTGTCTGTGTCTATATGTTGGTGATGAGCTGCTTGTTTTTGTGTGCTAGGCGACCCCTGTATTTTTGTTCTAATTTAAGATCGAGTTTCTCAATCATTCTTGTTTCACATCCATTTTCTACAACTGTTGGCTTATTATCTGTAATTAATTTTTTTATCTGTCTTCACTGAGTGGAGTTTTGTGCGGTCTGTGCAGTGCGTATTGGAAACCAGCTAGTTTGTGTGCAATCGGATGAGTGGAGTATTTGTGTATGGCTTTACTGGTGGCAGTGATTAGATTAGATTAATACCAGTTCCATAGATCATGAATTTGATATTTCGTAATGATGTGGAACGAGTTAAATTTTCCAATACATGACATTATTAAGTTAATTTAACAACATAATTAAGTTAATACAACAACTTTTTTATTTTTTTATTTTTTTATAAATTTTTGTTTGGTTTTTTTTCTTAATTTATATTTAAAAATTCTTATATGGAGTAGAAGGAGCTGTCATTCAGAAATTCTTTCAATTTATTCTTAAATACTTGTTGGTTATCTGTCAGATTTTTGATACTATTTGGTAAGTGACCAAAGACTTCAGTGGCAGTAGGTAATTCACCCCTTTCTGTGCCAAGGTTAGATTTAATCCTGAATAGTAAAGATCATCCTTTCTCCTAGTATTGTAGTTATGCAAAATGCTGTTACTTTTGAATTGAGTTTGGTTATTAATAACAAATTTGATAAGAGAGTATATATACTGAGAAGCTACTGTGAATATCCCTAGATCCTTAAATAAATGTCTGCAGGATGATCTTGGGTGGACTCCTGCTATTATTCTGATTACACGGTTTTGTGCAATAAATACTTTATTCCTCAGTGATGAATTACCCCAAAATATGATGCCATATGCAAGCAATGAGTAAAAATAAGCGTACTAAGCTAATTTACTAAGATGTTTATAACCAAAATTTGCTATGACCCTTATTGCATAAGTAGCTGAACTCAAAGGTCTCAGCAGATCATCAATGAGTTTCTTCCATTTTAATCTCTCATCAATGGACACACCTAAAGATTTTGAATATTCTACTTTTCCTATATGCTTCTGATTGTCTATATTTATTAATGGCATCATACTATTTACTGTACGGAACTGTATGTACTGTGTCTTATCAAAATTCAGTGAGAGTCCATTTACAAGGAACCACTTAGTAATTTTCTGAAAGACATTACTGACAGATTCATCAGTTAATTCTTGTTTGTCAGATGTGATTACTGTACTTGTATCATCATCAAAGAGAACTAACTTTGCTTCTTCATGAATATAGAATGACAAGACATTAATATAAATTAAGAACAATAAAGTTCCCAAGACTGACCCTTGTGGTAACCCATTCTTGATAGTTCCCCAGTTTGAGGAATGTGCTGATCTTTGGATATTATGAGAACTGTTTATTTTAACTTTCTACACTCCTCCAGTTAGGTACGAATTAAACCATTTGTGCACTGTCCCACTCATGCCACAATAATTGAGCTTGTCTAGCAGAATTTCATGATTTACACAATCAAAAGCCTTTGAGAGATCACAAAAAATCCCTATGAGTGGTGTTTGGTTATTAAGATCATTCAAAATTTGATTGGTGAAAGCATATATGGCATTTTCTGTTGAAAAACCTTTCTGGGAACCAAACTGACATTTTGTTAGTACTTCATTTTTACAGTTATGTGAACCTACTCTTGAATACATAACTTACGCAAAAATTGTGGATAGAGCTGTTAGAAGGGAGACTGGGTGGTAATTGTTGACATCAGATCTATCCCCATTTTTATGCACGGGTATAACAATAGCGTATTTCAGCCTATCAGGGAAAATGCCCTGTTCTAGAGAGCTATTACACAGGTGACTGAGAATCTTACTTATCTGTTGAGAACAAGCTTTTAGTATTTTGCTGGAAATGCCATCAATTCCATGTGAGTTTTTGTTTTTAAGCAAGTTTATTATTTTCCTAATTTCAGAGGGAGAAGTGGGTGAGATTTCAATTCTATCAAATTGCATAGGTATGGCCTCTTCCATTAACAGCCTAGCATCTTCTAATGAACTCCTGGATCCTACTACACCCACAACATTTAGAAAATGATTATTAAAAATATTTTCATTCAATTTGATGGTAATACTGTCTTCCTGTACTCTTGGTTGACCTGCTTCTCTTTTAATAATATTCCAAATAGTTTTAATTTTATTATCAGAGTTGCTGATTTCAGACATGATACACATACGTCTGGATTTTTTAATAACTTTTGTTAATATAGCACAGTAGTTTATATAATTTTTGATAGTTTCTGGGTCACTACTCTTTCTTGCTCTCAGATACATTTCCCTTTTTCGGTTACAAGATATTTTTATACCCTTAGTAAGCCATGGTTTGCTACATGGTATCTTATGAGTATATTTAACAATTTTCTTGGGGAAGCAGTTTTCAAATGCATTTACAAAAGTGTCATGAGCTAAATTATATTTTAAATTGGCATCAGGTTCACAGTACACCTCATTCCAGTCTAACTGCTGTAGGCTTTCCCTGAAATTTGCAATTGTTGAATTGTTGACTGAACGTACTACTTTGGAGGACTCTTTAATACTGCCGAATGGAGCTATGTCATATATTGTAACTAGCTGTGCACCATGATCAGAAAGACCATTCTCAACAGGCTGAGCATTTATCTGGTTAGACTTATCTTGGTCTATAAAGAAGTTATCTATCAGTGAGCTGCTATCCTTTACCACCCAAGTAGTAAAATCAGTAACAGGTGTCAAATTGAAAGAACCGAGTAATACTTCAAGGTCATTTTTCCTATTACCCTCTTTCAGAGAGTCTACATTGAAGTCCCCACAAACAATAATTTGCTTCCCCCTGTCTGACAGATAGTACAATAAGGAGTCCAAATTTTTCAGAAATAGATGAAAATTTCCTGATGGGGACCCATATACAGCTACAATTATAAATGTGCCTTTATTTAATTTAAGCTCCCAGGCACATACTTCTATATGTTTCTCTACACAAAACTTTTTTGTTTCTATAGTTTTTGCACAATGATAACTTTTCCCTAATACAGAAAACGAGTCTTGATTGTTGTATCTATATATTTTGAGGTTTCTGTGGTGAATTTTGTTTCTGTATGAGCTTTGTTTATCACTGTGGAGTCCCCGAATGTGACTGAGTCATGTATAAGGTATATGATGTTACCTACACAGCGATGCCAGTAGGTTACCCTGTATTATCAGGGTCTTACAGTTTTTTTTTTAAATATTTTGTTGTTAGTGAGGTTGCGGAAGTTGTTGTTTAGGAATCCAGTGACTGGTTATCGTGTGGGAGACCCACCATTTTCCAAGTAGAACTGATTGTTAAACAAGAAATAGGTGATTAGTTTTACAATGCTTGCTATTTCCCATATTCGGGCTTTGGGGATGTCTTTCTGTTGTTCTAATTCAGCACTTAGAACATGATGTTGTTGTTTCTGTGGTGAAGATATTCGTGTACATGGATGCGATGCGGAATGCTATGAGTGTGACTGTTGGAGGAACGCTGATGCGTTTGATCTTCTGTGTCAGCTCTATGGTGATGTTGTGCATGCTTCTGGTGTTTGTGTTTACACAATGTTTTTGTATGTAGGTTGTGGGTGTGTTCAACTGTCCGCCATCTTGTTTTGCAACTAGAAGGTAAAACTTTAACAGTGCAGTTTTCACACTGAAGATAATGGGGAAATTGGAAAAGTAAGTGAAACAAGGTTAACACACACACACACAATCTTCCACATAGTATTAAACGAAGTTATACCTAACCACTATACACCCAGCCGTAAAATTAAGAAGTAAATAACTTTTCCATAGTACGTTCTATATGGTTGCGGATCAGAGGTTGTGAAAGGAGAACATATGTAATAAAAAACACAAAAACTTAAATAAATCACAGTAAATCATGAGGTGACAAAATACATGTAAAAACTTTTTCTGTTTTTAAAATTGGTAAACACATCCTTAAAAACGGAACTTTTATGTATACAATTATTATGGGACATATTTCATGTTTAATGGAAAGAAAGTAAAACCCCACTGATGAGAATTTTTTAAATTGTTATTTTATACAAGAGAATTCGATTTCTTAACAAAGAGAGGGTAGGGGGGAGAGAATTTCTTTTAAGTTGTATTCGCTGTGCCATGCTGAATTTACGCGCGAAGTGAAACAATAACCTTCATAAAATAGGAAACCTCGCTCCCTGCGGGCGACGGCAAGTCGACAAACGACATCTTAGCAGCTATAACGTACACTCAAATATTAATACACATCAAAAATATCTTTGATTACATGTCGTTACTGAATGAGTCTGTCGCTACAGCAATCTTCCAGAATGTTATAACTTTGACGTATGTCGTTGCAAGCCTAGATGACAGGACTACTGTATTATTTCTGGAGGAGGCCAAGTGGGGACCACAACACATAAAATATTAGTTCACTTTAGTAAAACTATTTAATATCGAATACTGAACCTGGATTCAATCCATTTCCGCATGAATGACAATACACATAAACTCCAAGACAAAAAAAAGACGTATCACGAAGCAGTGAACCGAACGGGACAGTATTCAGTAGATGCAACAAATGTGAAAGACAAGAAAATGGCTACAACTTCAGAAAAATTGGAGAGTTATTCTAGAGAAAGAGTTTCCAAATTGAGCTAGACAAAGAACGCGTTAGTCCACTTCTGGGCCTTATGCAAGCTGCTGTTTGGCTTGGCACTGATTCATGGAATTGTTCCATGTCCTCCTGGGGGATATCGTAGCATGTCGCGTCAGATCGTCAAAATCTCGAGCTGGTTGGAGATCACCCCTATAATGCTCCAAATGTTGTCAGTTGGAAAAATTCCGACGACCTTGCAGGCCAAGTTGGGGTATGGTAAGCAAAAAAACAAGTTGTTTGCGGGTGGCCATTTTCTTGCTTACCATGAAGGACAACAAAATGGGGCGTAGAATTTCGTCGATGTACAGCTGTGTTGCAGCTGTGCCATGGATGACAGCTAAAGAGTTTCTGCTGTGAAAAGAAATGGCACCCCAAAGTATCACTCCTGGTTGTCGGTCCATGTGGAAGCCGACATTCAGGTTGTTATCCCACCGCTATCCTCGGGGCTCACTTCGAAGCAGGACTTATCACTGAAGACAGTTCTGCTCCGGTCTGTGAGATTCCACGTCCAATATGCCCGAGAACACTTCAAACGGGTTTGTTGGAGAACAGACATTAGCGGTAGTTGGTACAAAGGGGCGCTGTGAGGTCGGCCTCCTTTCTGTGAACCGCCTGCTAACGGGTCTTGTGATCACTAAAGCACCAGTTGTACGTCGGATCGATGATAATGGCGAATTCAGGACTCTGACTGCCTCTCTGACGATTGCTCGGTTATCAAGTACTGTCTCCTCTCTAGGGCGACCAATTTCTTCTTGACCTTGTTTTCGTCCGTGGGTAACTCACTCCCTCCAACATCGTCGAATAGTGGCACCGCTCTTGTTCAAATGTCGAGCGATTCGCCGATTACTCCACCCAGCTTCTATGGGCCCAACTACATGTCCTCTGTCAAATGCTGACATTTGCGTATATTGTTCACGCTCCTATCTGCGAGGCATAGTTTCTGGCCAGCCGAGTACACGGAATGAAATTCGCAAAGACTTTGTGGCCCGGTATCGACATGTCCCCTGTTCACTGTCCTTGCCAGATGTGCGATGAGATAGTGCTGCAGGTTTGCACATTCATATATCGGCCTCCAAAGTTTACATTTTTTCTTATTTGTCTTCTTTTAGTGCTATATGCTACTGTCACAGAACACTATTCTGTTTATTATCACTATGGACAGAACTCAACAACAGTCACATACCAATGCACAAAAAATGGTTCAAATGGCTCTGAGCAGTATGGGACTTAACATCTGAGGTCATCAGTCCGCTAGAACTTAAAACTACTTAAACCCAACTAACCTAGGGAGATCACAAACATCCATGCCCGAGGCAAGATTCGAACCTGCGACCGTAGCGGTCACGCAGTTCCAGACTGAAGCGCCTAGAACCGCTCGGCCACAGCCGCCGGTTTACCAATGTGCAGTTAACTACAACATTGGTATGGAGTTCTGACTAATGATGCCAGCTCCTGATATCATAGTCGACAGTAAAAGAGTGGGGTGAGTGGCACTGCTCTCAGACGTAAGTAGACATCAAGCTGAGGCGGAATACGGAAACTAGTTTTCTTAAACATTGACAAACAATCGATTAATCGATAGCGTCTGCTCTTTCGTTACTATCGAAAGTCTGGTTTAATTATCGATATCGCTAATGTTTATAATGTAATTCTTTTTTACTTGGTGCCTGAAAAATTGTCTGGTCCTATTACCTCCATGGCGTCTGGAGGGCAGAGGGAAACTAGACTGTATGCAGGTATTTAATCAACATTAAATATGGTGGCGCCTTAGCCAGTGTATGTTGTTTATAGACTATGTTGGTCGCTGTGTGAGATGGATCGTGCGAGAGTGAATTTTTTTGTTTGTTTTCCAGTGATGACAGCTCACGCTCGTGTGCACCTAGTACCGATCAGACGCTTATGCTAAAAACTACACACGTAAATAACATGGATTCGTAAATGCGAACTATAAAAATTGTCATGTTCAAATGTGTGAGCTTCCTTACTAGCAAGGAATGCAAATGTAAACAAGGCTGTTGTAGTACATCGCAGTTAGTAGAGGAAAAAATTACATTTTAAAGATTTATTAAGTGTCTGTGACTGTACTGTAAAAAGCGTTTTAAAATAAACACAATTATTAACGTTATTAATTAAACACAGCTGCTACCGTCATCTTTTGTTTCTGAGTCCTAATTGTACTTACAAGTGTTGTCAGTTGTAGATCTTAATGTGTAAGGTGATTCGAAAACCCAAAACACTATCGCAATGCCCCCATGTCACTTCTGCTTTTGTAGAAGTACAAATAACATTCATATGTTGGTTTCGAGTGCTGTGTTCGATTAGCGGAGCTTGTTTCTCCAAAGACACACCAGTTCCCGCAAAACAGAATACAGTAAAACCAAAACCCGTGGAGCGTCAAGTATTTTTATTTGATTGGTGGCTGTTTCAACAAGATTGTTTCAAAGCAGAAATGTTTTCCAAAATTTTATTGAAAACAAAGGCTATTGTGACTGTGTTTCATAACTCTACACTAGCTAGTGACAAACTGCGCAATTTTCAGAAAGCGTTGGAACAGCTCATGCCACAAGCTCAAAAGTATTTTGAAAGTAGGAAGTGAGCTTGAGATTGCGATCAATGAAAGTTCAAAAGCACTGCCTAACCTCATAGCAGAAAATTGCTTAGCTACACAAGAGTGAAACCTGATAATTAACGAAGGCAGGATTGGGTTACGATTGTGGACGGTGCCGGAATCCATTACTATTGGTTTGTCTTGCAATTTCACTCATTTATTCTAATAAATAATTTTTGAAAACAAGCCAGTGAGGTCGCAATCAGACTTTTAAGGCGCGTAACCACAATCGGGGCTGAAGGCCTTTAACGTGAAAAATGGCAATTATTTAAAATTTAACAAATAAATAAAATACCGACAGCCAATAATTAATGAAAACAACCCAGTGTGGTCGCAATCAGAATTTTAAAGCGAGTAACCAGAATCACAGCTGAACGCCTTTAACGCCAGAATGGCAATTATAAAAAATTAAAAAAACGTGCATAAAATACAGACAGCAAATATTTTTGGAAAACAACCCAATGTGTCGCAATCAGATCACAAGATGGTAACTCGGGCTAGTGGCAGTCTATCGAGCGACTAATGGTAATCTTGGTGAGGCTACGTGACATCCAACTAAAAAAATGCAAGATGTAAAATTTCGGCAAACCCGGAACCGGCGGTTTGGGCTCCACCCGCAGAACACAGTACTTAGAGCGCCCGGAACATAAGGAATAACTACCACTAAGGTAGAAGAACGCCACCCAACCTACAATAAAGAAGCTATCAAACTTAGGCGTCTTACCGGACAGGGGCGGCAATCCGAGGAAACGTACACTGCCGTTACATACACTAACCCCCAGGGCACGCAATTGGGGCGTTAGCGGCCACGAGGCAGAAAAATACCGCTGGTTGAACTTAACAATGTAAGAAGCAGAAAATAGTTAGTAGTAATTAGAGGCTCAGGACAACTAATCAGATCCGCCTTCCCCAGGTACTCCACTCGCTGCTTTTCGGCTCGGCGACACTACGAGCAACAACACGAACTTAAACCACTGGAGAATCGCGAGATTTCACAATAATGGAGGTTTCTCTACGCGAATTGCAATGCATTCAACTTAAACATGCATGATCCAGTTTCGACGAGGTCGTGCATCCTCGTGACAACTACCCTTCGATCCAACAGTCCACACACGCCACGAGCGGTGCCAGCTTGTTGTCGCTCTGCGCGGACCAGGGTGCTTCTGTGTCCTCAGCCGAACTCTACACTCACACCACACGGAAGAAGCACGAGGTTGCCCCAAAGACAGGGCTGCAGAACATATCGATAAGCGCCGCTGCTGCCACTATCGGACAGTCAACGCTTACGAAACCGAGTGGCGCCAATGAACACGAGAAGGAGACAAACAACGTAACCATGCCATCTAAACTATATGGTCTGGCAGAAAGCTACATACGGCCCCAACGCGAGCCGCCGAACTGCTCTAACAGATAATAGTTCTTCCTGAACCTTTTGAAGTAGCAAGAACAACATTCTAAGAGCAGACATATGTTTCGTCAATTGTACCTCTCATACATGGTATTGCTGCAAAGTTTTCAGACTCGGTAATCACTTTAACAACTAATGAAGGACGAACTGTTCTGGATTCCTTGATTAAATCAGTTAATGAAAGAGCGAAACAATTTAACACAATGACTGTTAATATTCTTGTCACATCATTAGTTCCTAGGTTTAAAAAACATGTTTCAGGAAATTTCAAGAGGCAGAAGACGCTGCACTAGTACTTCAGAAAGAGTATACATAGCATAAACTACAAGAATTATACCTGAAATAGAAGCATCCAAGAGGAGTGCTAATATATCTACTGATACGTCTATCAGTTTGAAATTGGATGATGTACTATTTTCTGCCAATTAGATACAGCGTAACATCGATGTCGTTACACTAGCCACTGATTCCATAACTGACTTACATCAATATTTTGAAAAACCTGTAACAGACAAGAATGCTTGTGTATTAGAATATTATGAAAGATCTAGTCGCATGTTGCGTGTAATGGTCACTAAATTTTTCTGATGTGTAGTGACTTCAGTTCCTGCAGAGAGGGTTTTCTCCACGGAAGGATAAATACTTACTGATATACGCAACAGACTAAAGGAGAAAAATTTAAAGGTCTTACTTGTATCTCTTAATGTTGCATTTTAAACAACAGACTAAAGGACACGAATTTATTTCCCTTACGTTTTATAAAACAAAATTTGCAGATCTTTTATCGTTGTTTTTAAGCAATATAAATTCTTAGAAAGCTATTTTTCATTTGAAATACCTGCACAAAGCAATCGATTGTTAATCTATACATCGATTTCTTCTAGAAATACTACCGATAATATCGGATGTGTCAACTATAAATATTTAAGTAACACTAACGCTGGATGGCGTGTCTTCGCCGGTGTCTCTCTTCTGCCTTTAGTTTCCGGTTCTGTCGTGAGGTACCAACTTTCACCTAGGATCTCACTCTTAGGATGTAACCACATTCATTCCCTTCCCCGCCTCCCCCCTCCATTTGCACAGTCGTAGTGAAGTGCAGGGTCACGTGACAGCGCCAGAGGAGGTGACGGGGATCTGAATGCGGAGGTAGATAGACAGGGACTATAGTGGCGTCCAACTGCACCCCCCTATCCGCACCCCGATATTTGCCTTGGGAGTAACATGGAACACCAGCCGAATAACCTGCCATAGGGTGAATGCCTGCGTCCAGGGATGCAGACACTGTGGTCAGTAGGACAGCAGGTGGAACTCCATGGGCATCGTGACAGTTGTCCAGGTGCGGCCTCTCCCAGACATCGACTCTTACAGCGCGTACGGCGGCGATGTCGACCTCCACAGACAGCGCAGCGGACGCCACGGGCGGAGAGGCGAACATGATCGCCGTTGTGGGCCTCCGCGGCGTGCTGGGTCTGTGGACAAAAATTCTAAGGCAGGATCGCTGCCAAGAACCAAACTGTCAATATCGGGCGCTCGTGGGGATGTCGCAGCTGAATTTGTCGGGTCCACTGTGCGGTCGACAGGACAGGTCGAAAACATCGCTCTTGTGCAACGCAGCTAGCTCTTTATTCGCACGAAGTAATGGCCGCTATCGACAGGGGATCTCAAGTTGATTCCGTATTTCTAGATTTCCGGAAAGCTTTTGACACCGTTCCTCACAAGCGACTTCTAATCAAGCTGCGGAGCTATGGGGTATCGTCTCAGTTGTGCGACTGGATTCGTGATTTCCTGTCAGGAAGGTCGCAGTTCATAGTAATAGACGGCAAATCATCGAGTAAAACTGAAGTGATATCAGGTGTTCCCCAGGGAAGCGTCCTGGGACCTCTACTGTTCCTGATCTATATAAATGACCTGGGTGACAATCTGAGCAGTTCTCTTAGACTGTTCGCAGATGATGCTGTAATTTACCGTCTAGTAAGGTCATCCGAAGACCAGTATCAGCTGCAAAGCGATTTAGAAAAGATTGCTGTATGGTGTGTCGGGTGGCAGTTGACGCTAAATAACGAAAAGTGTGAGATGATCCACATGAGTTCCAAAAGAAATCCGTTGGAATTCGATTACTCGATAAATGGTACAATTCTCAAGGCTGTCAATTCAACTAAGTACCTGGGTGTTAAAATTACGAATAACTTCAGTTGGAAGGACCACATAGATAATATTGTCGGGAAGGCGAGCCAAAGGTTGCGTTTCATTAGCAGGACACTTAGATGATGCAACAAGTCCACTAAAGAGACAGCTTACACTACACTCGTTTGTCCTCTGTTAGAATATTGCTGCGCGGTGTGGGATCCTTACCAGGTGGGATTGACGGAGGACATCGAGAGGGTGCAAAGAAGGGCAGCTCGTTTTGTATTATCGCGTAATAGGGGAGAGAGTGTGGCAGATATGATACACGAGTTGGGATGGAAGTCATTACAGCATAGACGTTTTTCGTCGCGGCGAGACCTTTTTACGAAATTTCAGTCACCAACTTTCTCTTCCGAATGCGAAAATATTTTGTTGAGCCCAACCTACATAGGTAGGAATGATCATCAAAATAAAATAAGAGAAATCAGAGCTCGAACAGAAAGGTTTAGGTGTTCGTTTTTCCCGCTCGCTGTGCAACTGGTTCAACTGGCTCTGAGCACTATGGGACTCAACTGCTGTGGTCATCAGTCCCCTAGAACTTAGAACTACTTAAACCTAACTAACCTACGGACATCACACACATCCATGCCCGAGGCAGGATTCGAACCTGCGACCGTAGCAGTCGCACGGTTCCGGACTGCGCGCCTAGAACCGCGAGACCACCGCGGCCGGCTCGCTGTTCGGGAGTGGAATAGTAGAGAGATAGTATGATTGTGGTTCGATGAACCCTCTGCCAAGCACTTAAATGTGAATTGCAGAGTAGTCATGTAGATGTAGATGTAGATGTAGTCGCCTTTAGGCTGAGGGTGAAAAGGAGCCATTGTCAGTACAAAACTGTCGAAAATCGGCTGCCGTGAATGGCGTCCAACTGCCCAAGCAACATGAAGACCTATAAGGCAAAGCATCTCATAGGAATTTCGAACGATGTGAGATAAAGGACCCAATACTTGTGCCATGACACAGTGCTGCCAACGCTGTTCCTTGCCTACAACTTTGAAGAAAACTTCACCCCGCAGCTAAAACTTCGTCTAACCCTGTGAATTGAACTGTGTCTATAACTCCCGCAGAAGATGCAACAGGGCAAACTGACACGAGCGTGAAAGAAAAATCTTTCAGGCTTGCTGCCGTGTGTGGCAGGAAAAGTGTTTCTCCATGCGATGTTTGAACGTTCGAACGAACAGTTCATCTTCATCCTAAAGTGGTCTACAGACTCTCAGGTTTGACCTGGCAGTTGGGTGATTTGGTCGGGTCACATAGGTATGGGGTCGTGTGTAGCTGTGTTGGCTGACGCATGTCCTGTCGGGTTCTTGTCAGCTGGGCGTACCAATCGACGGTCTGACCGCGTAAGACCCCCTGTAGCGCTGTCATGTCATAACGGGGGTCAGCTACGCTTCTGTGCATACGTTCATCGCAATGGTCACTGTTGCTATTAAGCGACAACTCATTACAAAGTTCTCAGAACTCTATAAAGATTAGAAACGTTGCTTGCTTGGTTTGGGGAGAGGATCAAACATCGAGGTCATCTTCCCCATCGGATTAAGGAAGGATGGGGAAGGAAGTCGGCCGTGTCCTTTGAAGGGACACATCCGAGCATTTGCCTGAAGCCATTTTACAGAAGTCACGGAAAACTCAAATCGGGATGGCGGGACGTGGGTTTGAACAGTCGTCCTATCGAATGCGAGTCCCGTGTGCTAACCACTGCGCCATCTCATTCGGTAAACTTCAGATGTGTGTGGAGTACTTCTGACAAGCAGAAGTGTAACAAGTATGCCAGAAAAAATGGTTCAAATGGCTCTGAGCACAATGGGACTTAACATCTATGGTCATCGGTCCCCTAGAACTTAGAACTACTTAAACCTAACTAACCTAAGGACAGCACACAACACCCAGTCATCACGAGGCAGAGAAAATCCCTGACCCCGCCGGGAATCGAACCCGGGAACCCGGGCGCGGGAAGCGAGAACGCTACCACACGACCACGAGATGCGGACTATGGGAAGCTGAAAGTACGCAAATGGCGAGAAAAATCGGTGAACTCGTGCATCTCAGGAGGACGTGGAGTATGCCAGAAATCAGGCACTTCAAATCCTTGCAGAGAAACTATAAACAGAAAAGGTATCCGAAACACAGATGTAGTAGAAACGACACCACATATGCAAGAAAAAAAACAAAACAGGAAAATATGTGCGGCAGGTGTATTTTGTTTCGCTATGACAAGAAGCATGGCACACGTGTATGTCTTCTCAGTAGATGCCAAGAACCAAACTGTCAAAATCGGGCGCCACGTTAGCTCGTGGGGATGTCGCAGCTGAATTTGTCGGGTCCACTGTGCGGTCGACAGGACTGGTCGTCTGTAGTCGCCTTTAGACTGAGGGTGAAAAGGAGACATTGTAAGCACAAAACCGTCTAAAATCGGCTGCCGTAAATGGTGTCCCACTGCCCAAGCAACATGAAGACCGCAAAAAATAGAGGACAAAACTAATACAGAGTTCCGGTGGTGGTGGATGTCTCGGGGACTTCAAAAGAAAATTTTCTGTATGCTTTTACAACCAACAACCATTGCCTGTTCTAGAAAGGACCGCAGAATCAATGTCTGCACACTGCCACAGAACGAGCGGATGGAGCCGCTGGAAGAAGCATCGTGTCAGAGCAGACTGAAGCTCCGCACAAATATTGCAACAAGAGGTCATTTGTTGAATTTAGGCGTCAGTGCCCCGCCAAGTACAATGATGTAGAGCGAGTCACTCTATGTTAACTAGGCTCCAACCACCTTGGTGCAAGAAAGACGTAATTTTCCACATGAAGGAGTGAGGAATCACAACATAGGGCATTGTCATTCTCAGTATATTACAAAACAACTGATTGTGTCAATAGCGCATCGCCGGCCGGGGTGGCCGAGCGGTTCTAGGCGCTACAGTCTGGAACCGCGCAACCCCTACGCTCGCAGGTTCGAATCCTGCCTCGGGCATGAATGTGTGTAGTTCTAAGTTCTAGGGGACTAATGACCTCATAAATTAAGTCCCATAGTGCTCAGAGCCATTTTTTTTAGATAGCGCATTACAATCCAAAAGGTATCGACGTGCTACTAGGAGGGAATTTCTTTCAAACTATGTGCCCATCCATGGTACACGTATTTAAAAACTACCCAAAGCTCGAAGGAGGAATCAGAAACTCTCAAGTAAGATGAAAGCTGAGGTGAAACCTTGGATATCAGTTTGATAACATGCTTCTTCAGACGAAACAAGCAGTGTGTTGGTTCTAGCTAGTAATGTAGACAATAAGCCAGCTTTCAAATGAAGTGCAGTAGGCCTGTACAACAACTCGTATTGATGATCAACCAGTAACAGCGCCCAATGTCGTAATTTTTTTGCTGTACATGGCGGGACAGGCTTGAAAGGATTGAATGAAGGCGTTAATGGTTGTTGATCCATAATCAAAAAGAAAAATCGACCGTACAGATATTGGTAGATCTTGATCACTCCTTAAAATGGGGAGTAACTATTCTTCAATTTGAATATAATTGCAATGCGATTTGCAAAAAGTTTTAGAGGCTTGACATTGTAAATCTCTATACTAACATTTCTGTACAGGACACCATAAATACAATCAAGAACAATCTGCTTAAACACAAGATACTGAGTATCACAGAAATCTATGAGTTCATTGAGTTACATTGGTGCTGTCATGCAATTACTTCAGATTTAATAACAAAATTTACAAACAGAATGACACATTGGCAATGGGTAGCAGCCTACCAGGGAAGTTAGCAGACATCTACATAAACCACTTACAACACACATTTTTCAAAAGTAACAGTCACATCAACAGCAAAATGATCAACTGCAAAAGGTATGTAGATGATACAATTATTCTTCTTGATGGCACTAATGAAGAAATTGACACATTAGCAACCAAGCTGACCAGCATGCACAGTAACAACAAATTGACTGTTGCACATGAATCGAATAGCAGCATCACCTTCTTAGATTTAAACTTTCCAGCAAAAACCAGAAACACCATTTTGAAATTTATAGAATGCAAACAGCCACAGATGTGTGCATCAACAGCTCATCTTGCCATCCAAAAAAAACGTAAGCTGTCGTACATCAGGTACATGCTTAATCGCCTGCATAAAATTCCACTGGAACCAGTTGTACATAAAGAAACCAATATTATCAAAGCCATAGCTCTAAACAATGGATATAACACACAAATGATTGATAAATTATCACAAAAAATCCAAAAAACAGCAAACAACAAAGCTCCACACCAGACACCTATGCAATCAACACAAAAGTTCGCAAAAAGCACCAGAAAATATGTCTCACTTCCTTTCCTATGGAGAATATCACATAAAATAAGTAATCTCTTCAAAAACACAAACATAAATATAAGCTTCCACACAAACCTTAAACTTCAGCAGCTAACCATTCATAACACAAAGAATAACAATCCCCTTACAAAAGATCAGGTATATATAAACTCAGATGCCCAAATTGCCCTTCCTTTTATATTGGAAAGACTGGTAGAAATTTTGAGATTCGATTCAAAGAACATTTAGATGCCATACGTGTGAACAATCCTTCAAAATCTGCATTTTCAATGCACACAACTCTCAGTAAACATGGAGCAAATGCATTGAAGACCACATTCAAATACTGCATCATGTTGAGGAAGGTAGCCTCATGAATCTGCTTGAAGAGATAGAAATATATGCACATAAAAGCAAATCACCACATCGTATTCTTAATGGACAGACGGAGCTAGCCAATGTAACCTTTCTACAAAACTCCTCTCATCTATCATCCAGTCTAAAACATAAATAAACCCTACTCCTTTTAACAACAACATTCATTCAATAATCCAAATAAAGTATTACCTCATAATATGGCTGCCTGATCAATCACACATTACTGCAAGTGTAAAACTGATTGAAAATAAAAGTGGTGTGCCATACTACATTAATATAATTACTACTCTCACATTAAACATGTATTTCATGTACATGTTGTCAACTGTTCAGTGCACTGTATTTAAACAATACCATATAAGTAACATTCATACAACTGGCCATCACATTTTCCCAATATATTTGTAATTAATGCTCCCTGAATGTGGTATTCTTTGTAATATAAGTACTTGTAACGCTACCTTGATTCCTGAAAAAAAGTTACTGCTACTATACTTGATTCAAACTTACAGTGCACCATAAATAGATGTTAATACATTTGTTATTGTCATATTATTCATTTTATGTCACCACTATGTTGCTCCTTGTAAATAGCACAGTATTTACAAAATACCACATAAGTAGCAGTCACACAAGCTGGTTACTACATCTGTCAACTTCATTTCTAATATTATGTGCTCATAATGTAAGGTTTAACTTTGTGTTTAAATTTTCATTAGGTTATGTTATTCTTTAAAAACAGTCTTTCTGTGAAATCAAAGCAAGCTATATATTGTGGTATATCTGAGAGAGAACGTCTCTGACACTGTTGTGTTTGTAAATCTGCAATCTTGTGATAACTTCACATGTGGCAAATTCATTTTGGTGTGTGTGTGTGTGTGTGTGTGTGTGTGTGTGTGTGTGTGTGTGTGTGTGTGTGGTGCTATGCACAATATGGTGATGTAAAAATTGCATAAGTACTCGATATATTTTGGAAGATTCGGAAAATACAATCCTGCAACTTCGCAACAAAACCGCCCGAAATTTTCGACGGCAACAACACACCAAAAATACTTCTCTACAGTGGAATAATAAAAATCGGAAACGGACGATAATGTAAAGTGTATCTTGAAAATCATGTTAACAGCCGTCTGATGATGAATTTGCCAGTTCGAAACCGGTAACGGTGCTATTTACCTTAATAAATAGCAGTATTAATAATGGCAGGTGGTTGTTTTCTTCTCGGTAAGAATTAACCTACATTAATTGTACATAGCTACGGTTCGCACCATGTCAGTTTTAGACAAAATAGCAAAAGGCGTTTTTCTCCGCGGCAGGACCTTCTCATAACACTTCGATCACTTACTTTCTCATCAGATTGCGAAAATATTTTGTTGGCGGCTACCTACACTGGGAGAAAAGATCATAGTAATCATAGTAATAAAATAGAGAAATCAACAAGATCTAAGTGTTCAGAAGTGTAACGGTGAAGAAATAGCTTTAAGTTGGTTTGATGAACCCTCTGCCAGACATTTCATTGCGAATTGTAGAGTAATCATGTACATATAGAGAGTAGCTTTAGGGATACCTCTTATACTAGAGATAACACAAACACACATTACAGTCGCTTCCTGGATCGATTGAATCCACACATATATATATATATTTTCATGTCTCAAATGTTCAAAATGTGCCTGAATTCCTAAAGGAGCAAACTGCTAAGGTCATCGGTCCGTGGTCTTACACACTACTTAGACTAACTTAAACTAACGTATGCTAAGAACAACACATGCACCCGTGCCTGAAGGAGGACTGTAACATCCAGCGACAGAAACCACGCAGTCCGTGACATGGCGCAGCTAACGGCGTGGCCACTCCGCGCGGCTCACATTTCTCAAAAATGGATCAAATGGCTCTGAGCACTAAGGGCCTTAACATTTGAAGTCATCAGTCCCCTAGAACTAGAACTGCGTAAACCTAGATGACCCAAGGACTCACACACATCAATGCCCGAAGCAGGATTTGAAGTTGCCACCGTAGCAGCAGCGCAGTTCCGGACTGAAGCGCCTAGAACCGCTCGTCCACATAGGCCGGGTCACATGTCTCAATTTACGTTGGTTTATTGGGTAACGTACATATTTATGTTGGATTTCGATCAATTTTCGAAATTATACAGTGTTCTCTCATTTAAAAACTATGTTACTATTTATATCTGGCTCCAACAATGGGCCTTGTTTGGCGTTCGCCAACTTGCTGTGAGTATGCGTGAGACTAACTCGCTGTTGGACGGTTGATTGGGAGGTTGTTCACATTGGTAACAGGCTGCGCGGCACTAGCCCGTTTATCACTTGGTGTGGTTTATATTACGCTTAGTCCAGTCACTATGTTACTGACACTAGTGACTGTCACGACAGATAGTTTGAGGGAATGAGACAAAACCAATAAAAATAACTTTGTTGTTATTTGATAACTTCGACCTTTCCTGAACCTGGCAGTGCCGGCTTCTACAATCATTTAAAATATGCTGTTTACGCCACATATGTTGTTCCCATGTTAGAGGATCACAGTTATACGCAGTAATAGATAATAGGGCAGAAGTTTACACAACTATTTAAAGAATAAGACAGAATAGGAAAACATGGAGAGCATCAAACCAACAGAAAGACTGAAATGCATCAAATCTGTCTTCGGAAGTAGGAGGACAAGAACGACATAAAAAAGTGTGCATCATCTTCGTCCCAGTAATGTGAAACATACCCGCTAACATTAATGTCAAGGGCGTAGAAAATAATTAGACTAATCGAGCCAAAGGAAAAGGCCGACTTTAAACGCCTATACAGAGCATTGGAAAACTGGTAAGTCTCGAAGAAAAATTTTCTGTGTAAATAATTTACCGTTTTTTGCCTTGATTTCTCCTTCGACTCATGTTTCCTCAAAATCTGTACTAACAGCTCTTTAGAAACTAGGCACTGACAGTACTTATGATAGCATACAGAACAATAAGTACATATGTGGTGCGACTTTTGCAACAAGATTGTGGCAAATTTGGAATGAAAGGAGTGGTTGCTCAAGCAGATTCCATATTACCTGAACTATTGTTACCATCAAATGTTCAGAGTCCTAAAATGGGAAAAAGTGCGATAAGTGCACTACGTGATCAAAAATATCCGGACATGTGGCTGAAAATGACTTACAAGTTTGTCGCGCCCTCCATCGGTAACGCTCGAATTCAGTATGGTATTGACCAATCCTTAGCCTTGATGACAGCTTCCACTCTTGCAGGCCTAAGTTCAATCAGGTATTGGAGGTTTTCTTGGGGAATGGCAACCCATTTTTCACGGTGTGCAGCACTAAGGAGAGGTATCGATGTTCGTCGGTGAGGCCTGGCACGAAGTCGGCGTTCCAAAACATCCCAAAGGTGTTCTATTGGATTCAGGTCAGCACTCTGTGCAGGCCAGTCCATTACAGAGACGTTATTGTCGTGTAATCACTCCGCCACAGGCCGTGCTTTGTAAACAGGTGCTCGATCGCGTTGAAAGATGCAGTCGCCATCCCAGAATTGTTCTTCAACAGAGGGAAGCAACATGGTGCTTAAAAACATGACCACACCACAACACCACCGCCTCCAAATTTTACTGTTGGCATTACACACGCTGGCAGATGACGTTCACCTGGAATTCGCCATACCCACACAGTGCCATTGGATCGCCACATTGTGTACTGTGATTCGACACTCCACACAACGTTTTTCCACTGTTCAATCGTTCAACGTTTACGGTCGTTACACTAAGCGAGGCGTCGTTTTTTATTTACCGGAGTGGTGTGTGGTTTATGAGCAGTCGCTCGAGCATGAAATCCTAGTTTCCTCACCTCCCGCCTACCTGTCATACTACTTGCAGTGGGTCCCGATGATGTCTGGAATTCCTGTGTGACGGTCTGGACAGATATCTGCCTATTGCACATTACGACCACCTTCAACTGTCGGCGGTCTCTCTCAGTCAATAGACGAGGTCGGTCTGTACGCTTCAGTGCTGTAAGTGTCCCTTCACGTTTCCACTTCACTAACACATCGGAAACAGTGGACCTAGGGATTTTTAGGAGTGGTGAAAATCTCGCTACAGGTGTATGGCACATGTGACACCCAATCACCTAATCACGTTTGAAGTCCGGGAGTTCCGCGCAGCGCCCCATTCTACTCTCTCACGATGTCTAATGACTATTCAGGTCGCTGATATGCAGTACCTGCCAGTAGGTGGCAGCACAATGCACCTAATATGAAAGACATATGTTTTGGTGGGTTTCCGGATACTTTTGATCACATATTGTATTAATTAACCCATTTTCGTTTCACTAGTAATATTGCACTTTTCAGTGTAATGAAGATAAATTTCAACCATTAATGGATGAACTTCAGAGCAAGTTTAAATACAGCCATACAAATAATTAATGTGTAATTAATCATCGAAAATAGTACTAACTGATAATGGAATCACAAAAAATGTTGATGAGTTTTCGGTTACTTGCGGTGGCACACTTGAATACAATCTTCTCCGTTTCCAAGCTACGTGATTTCGAATACAACAGTTGGGCTCTCTACGTCTCTGCCATACTCATCAGCAGTTAATCTACGGCCAAACAATTAGTTAGAGAATTTTATTCGATAGGACGCGGCTTGAAAGTCGAGATTTTATTCAAAGTCTTGATGAGCTTTTGTATTTAAGGCAGATGAAATCAAGGAATGGATGTGCAACCAAGGAAATAAGTTGACGGGCAAACATATGCCGTAGTGCTTGTGGAAAAGTGAATGAAATTTTCGAAAGAATACTTTCGGCAAGACTAAATAAGGAACTTTAGAGTCAGTGGCTTTTACCATCGTTGCCAGTGAGACATGAACTTTTAATCAAAAAAAAAAATCATTCGGAAACTGTACATTGTTCAACGAGCAATAGAGCCAATCTTGTTGCATATTACTATGTCAGACGAAAAATCCCAAATGTTTGCAGCAGAGGGAAGACTACAATGGATTTCATAATTACTGGTATGAATACATCGGAAATTGAGTTTTGTGGGGCATATACTCAATAAATGGCTGGTAGACGACAAAGAGAGGCATTTTTTCCAGATTTGAAATAACAAAATACCGAGTGGAGGGTATATGGACAGTCGGTAGACGCTATTAGAGAGAAATGTAGACGCGTTATTGAGGTTTCCGATCATATGACACAAAAACATAACGCACCGAAATGTCTGGAAGAAGGCACATTTCTTACAGTGGACGCTTATCCATCATTTATCACGTATTTCACCTTTGTAAGTTGTTCCAATTAACTATGATACACCCTCTACATTCACAGTTACTTACAAAATATTAGGTCGAAAACTTTTGTCTTAAGAGGATTTGCTTTATGGCGTGAAAGCTTTGTCAGATATAGCTATCAAGGTCAAAATAGCGAAGATCTTCCCAATTGTCTTTATTGCGATTCATTTTGCCTCGTTATTATACGGATCCTCCCCTCATGAACCATGGACCTTGCTGTTGGTGGGGAGGCTTGCGTGCCTCAGCGATACAGATGGCCGTACCGTAGGTGCAACCACAACGGAGGGGTATCTGTTGAGAGGCCAGACAAACGTGTGGTTCCTGAAGAGGGGCAGCAGCCTTTTCAGTAGTTGCAGGGGCAACAGTCTGGATGATTGACTGATCTGGCCTTGCAAAATTAACCAAAACGGCCTTGCTGTGCTGGTACTGCGAACGGCTGAAAGTATTTGTTTGGAGTGTAGCCATGTATGGAAGTGAAACATGGACGATAACTAGTTTGGACAAGAAGAGAATAGAAGCTTTCGAAATGTGGTGCTACAGAAGAATACTGAAGATAAGGTGGATAGAGCACGTAACTAATAAGGAGGTATTGAATAGGATTGGGGAGAAGAGAAGTTTGTGGCACAACTTGACTAGAAGAAGGGATCGGTTGGTAGGACATGTTTTGAGGCATCAAGGGATCACAAATTTAGCATTGGAGGGCAGCGTGGAGGGTAAAAATCGTAGAGGGAGACCGAGAGATGAGTACACTAAGCAGATTCAGAAGGATGTAGGTTGCAGTAGGTACTGGGAGATGAAGCAGCTTGCACAGGATAGAGTAGCATGGAGAGCTGCATCAAACCAGTCTCAGGACTGAAGACAACAACAACAACAACAACAATTATACGGATCCGTTGTTATCTAGTTACTTCTGGTCGTAATATGGTATCATATGTGATGTTTGTACAAAACACAGTTGCCTGTATAGTATAACGATTCATTTTGTGATCTATTGTTGTATGTTTTCTATGGCAGTACTTTTTTCACAACGTAACTGTGTTTTGTATCTGTATGTGTGTTTGAGGGGGGAGGTGGATGCCATGTAGTGGGTGACGAATGGTCAGTATTCACCACCTTCGTTCCTTTTATTACATTCATAGGTGATACTGTGCAAAAGGAAACTTCTTAATTTCATGCTGGCCTAGGTTGAATATTATCTGCTTTGGAAGCTGCAGTAACAACAACCGTTACCTCTTACCTGTGGCATAATACGTACATAGAATACAGATTTCAAAGAGCTTAAAATATGCCATATTACTAACTACTGTGTCTCGGTGGGCAGAGAGATTATGACAGTGTGTGCTCCCAGCACGTTAATAAAATATATTTTTTTCGCCCTCTGCAGGAGAGCAGAGCGTAGCGTGGTATTTGGAAAAAAGAGTTTTCATTTATAATCTCTGCTGTCACAGCACGACCACGTTCGCTGCCGCGTGTCTGTTTTTATCTTACACTTTGTTTTTCCTCTTTTTTTTTTGCTTCATTTTTCGCACAACGTGCTCTGTGCCGTGGTCGACAAGCGTAAATATCTTGTCCAGGCTGTCGTCTTGTTTGCCTGGCAGCAGCGAAAATAATTACAGCCGTAATGCAATCGGCGCCCAAATGAAGCTCTCGGTGTCAGTTTATTGTCACATATTTGATTTGCGCCTGCCAGGCTACATTTCAGATTTTCCAGAGTGAAGTGACGTTTTTATATCAGAAGCACAGATATACAAACAGAATATTCCAGATTATTTGCACACACTGCAGGGTCAGTTATTCGAGAGTTGCATAATTGTCTGATGTCGTCCTTGGCTGGAGATTTTACAAATCTTATTACAATAATTTTTGAGACGTTCATTGTGGTTTTAATGTTACTTCTTACTGGACTGACCTGCGGGTATTGTAACTGAAGGCGATGGCCATTAATTTATAACCTTAGAACATAGACACAAATGCCACCTCAAATACTTTGTTGAATTTTTAGAACACGAAAATGCATTAACCGGAAAGAACGTACGCAACAACGAAAGATAATCGTTACAACATTTAGTTAATAAAATCATATCGCTATCCATCTGTATATTCTTTGAAAAAAAAGTCACAAGAGTAGATCTGTCAAATTCTAATTAACGTATTATTTTCAATATATTTACGTCCTTACCATCTAATCAAAACATTGACAATTACAGGACAATTCTCTAACTACGTAATACGGACATCACATATTCTAGACGTGAGTACGCAACATCACTTTATTGTATATGACACATTTATTCAAATTTTTACCAAAATTGTATCCGAAAGTTCATGACAATGGCAACAAATACCGAAATAGTCAGTCGTTACTAAAGATTAATTATTGTGAGCAACTGTTGTGGTACATCTTTCCAATAACGTGAATATTATCTTCATTTAAATCAAACAATGTAATATGATCTCAGGAATTCTAGTCTGAAATTTTTTTCTCAAGGCATGATGTGCGATAAGTAATGTAAGCGTTTGAACCGATATTTTAATTCAATCAGTAATCAAAATATCGACTTTTGTAGGAGAATAAGACGTTCGAATGGATGATTATTAAACCACACTTCAGCTGACGTAGATCATTTATTAAATAAAGGTGCTTCACGTTATGTGTAGCAAAGAATAGTATTTTATCCGAATCTGAAATTCTGGTTTTGTCAGGGCCATGTGTTGTGACAAGTAATCAAGGCTTTCGTGCCAACATGTTATCTAAAATTAATTCATATAATTTAAGATATCGTTTTATGCTTTGATTGAGTTTGGTCAGTTATTAAAAAAAAAAAAATCTGTAACCAAATCAAAGTGATACAATGTTTTCGTATAAGGCTTAGGACGGCCTACTAGTGGCGACTATCAGTGGTCTCGTTGTTAGTGACGTTGAGTGGGCTATGTTGGTATTCCAGGCGGTAACGTCGACGATAGCAGACATGCATTGCCGAAAGGAGGTGATTCTGTGTCTCTGGCAGGAAGACAAAACCGACACCCATCCTCCCCGTTAAAAACAAGTTTCTGTAATTTTTCTATGGAGACTGATCAAAGTTTAGAATTTTGTACATTTCGAGCTTAGCACTATACTGTGGTGAATCAGGTACAAAAGCATGCTACTCGAATTCTTTTTCATTTACATAGCAGATCTTAACAGCCAGAAGCCATTGGTCAGACAGAGAGATTGATTTGCTTCAGCATCCATCTACCTTTTACATCGTACAACATCGTACCGAAATAAACGCAAGAGCTCTTGCGTTGAGCCTCAGAAAACTGTGCAGGCGGCAGCTGTGAAAAGCAAGTGCACCCTTTCTGCATAAACTAGGTTGGTGATAAGCATCTGTCCGGCACTAGCAGAGACTTTGTGACGCTACTTAAACGAAAAGACGTTGTGACAGCAGTCTGAGTTTAACGGCTTCTTCTCCTAGGCATTGGAAACCTTACGTACCACTCAGGGTGACTTCTTTACATGTCGACATATACGTTTTCTGGGTATGGTAAGGCGTCGTAATGTATAAAACTACAGCTGCTGGAGAAAAACCAACGTTTCGGCCACGATTACAGCGGCCTTCTTGTGGGTATAATGGTGCGTTCTAGCTTTTTTTTCTTTATTGCAATTTTAAAAACCTGTACAACAGGCAGGCTGTCAGTAGCGTTCTATGCTGCTCTGCAGCCAGAGGATACACAATGAGGAAATACAGAAAGATTATACATAGGTTACAGAACGGTGGGCAAGAAAACAGTTGACACAGAAAGACAACCACAAAGCCGTTCACACTCGACGATAATCCACACTTGAAACTGTTGATACGAACCACAAATACTGAAGACGACGACGGCACAGGTGAACGATGGAGTGCGACGGTGAACACTGAACACTAAACACGACTGATGGCGATGATCACCGGCGCGCGAAAGTCCACGTAGCGTGTGCGAGTCTGGGGACCTGCCAAGAGGGGACGAAGGGCGGGGGGGGGGGGGGGGGGGTTGAGAGGGGAGAACAAAGACGCCAATGGCTGAGGAGATGGGAGGTGGAGTAGAGGGACAGGGAAGGGGAAGCCCAGGGGAGGAGTGGGGAGAAAGGGAGGAGGGAGAGAGGGTGCCCAAAGGAACAGACACAGGAAGACAGAAGGAGGATCAAAGTTGGTACAAGGGTGTATGGAGGGGAGGAGAACATCATCAGAGAGGGGTAGCTGGCGGAAGCCACCTTGGGAGAGGGTTAGGAGAGTGGAGAGATGGAGACCGGGTGGGACGTGGGAATACAGGCTTGGCAGTGGGCACGGGTGGGAGAGGATGGGCGAGACAAGCGGGTAGGGAGGGTCGAGTTTGCGGGAGGTGTACAGGATCCGTATCCTTTCTAGGAAAAGGAGGAGGTGGGGGAAAGGAATGAGATCGTACAGGATCCGTGTGGGGGAGGGGAGACGGATGCTATAGGCGAGTCGGAGAGCATGGCGTTCAAGGATTTGAAAAGATTTATAAAAGGTAGGGGGGGCGGAGATCTGGGCCGGATGGGCGTAGCAAAGGATTGGGCGGATAAGGGATTTATACGTGTGGAGGATGGTAGAGAGGTCCAGACCCCACGTACGGCCCGAAAGGAGCTTGAGGAGACGGAGTCGGGAGTATGCCTTGGCTTGGATTTTCCGGAGATGGTGGGGTCCAGGAGACGCGACGGTCGAGGGTGACGCCAAGGTACTTGAGGGTGAGAGTGAGGGCGATAGGACGACCATAGATGGTGAGATATAAATCAAAGAGGCGGAAGAATGGGGTGGTTTTGCCTACAATGATTGCCTGGGTTTTGGAGGTATTGACCTTGAGCAACCACTGGTTGCACCAAGCGGTGAATCGGTCAAGATGGGATTTGAGAAGGTGTTGGGAGCGCTGCAGAGTGGGGGCAATGGCAAGGAAGGCGGTGTCATAGGCAAGACCTGAGAAAGTGGGGGGGGGAGGGGTGACTGCGGCGGCATGTCCGCCATATACAAAAGGTACAGAAGGGGGGAGAGGACAGAGCCTTGGGGCACAACGGCAGAGGGAAAAAAGGTGTAGGAATCCGGGTTATGGATGGTGACGTAGGAAGGACGGTGGGAGAGAAAGGAGCCGATCAGACGGACGTAGTTAATCGGAAGGGCGAAGGTTTGGAGCTTGAAGAGGAGACCAGAATGCCATACGCGGTCATCAGCTCGTTTGAGGTCCAGGGAGAGGAAGATAGTGGAGCGACAGGAATTAAGCTGGTCGGAAAGGAGATGAGTGAGGTGAAGGAGAAGGTCGTCAGAAGAGAAGGACGGCCGAAAGCCACACTGTGTAACCGGAAGGAGGCGGTGCTGGCGGAGATGCTGGTGGATGCGGCGAGTGAGGATAGATTCCGGGACCTTGCTGAAGACCGAGGTAAGTCTAATGGGACGGTAGGAAGAGATGGCGGATGGCGGTTTGCCAGGTTTAAGGAACATCAGGATACGGGAGGTTTTCCACAGGTCAGGGTAGTAACTGGTGGACAGGACTACATTGTAGAGCCTGGCCAAGGTGGAGAGGAAAGAGGCAGGAGCTTCACGAAGGTGACGATAGATGACACGATCGTGACCAGGGGCGGTGTTGCGTTTTGTGTGGAGTGTAGCAATGAGATCCTGTGTAGTGATTGGGGCATTGAGTTCCGTGTGTGTAATGTTGCCCAAGTACTGGAAACCAGGCGCGAGGGGGAGGGTCAGAGGTGTCAGTTCGATCGTGGACTTCCGGGAAGAGGGAGTAATCGAACTGGGGATCATTGGGGATGGAAAATACATCGGACAGGTAGGAGACAAAGTGATGGGCCTTACTAAGGGTGTCAGGGAAGGGGTGATCATCATAGAGAAGAGGATAGTAGGGGGAGAGCTTAGTTCCAGTAAGGCGACGGAAGGCAGACCAGATCTTGGACGAGTTGATAGGCAGGGTAGCATTTAAACGGGTGCATGTCTGTTGCCAGTCCCGGCGTTTCTTGGGCCCGAGCAAATTACGAATATGTTGTTCGAGTTGCCGGTGGCGTCGTAGTGAGTCCGGGTCATGCGTGTGGATGAAGGCACAGTAGAGACGGCGGGATTCCCGGAGGAGGAAGACGGCCTGTGGGGGTAAGGTAGGACAGTGGGGGTGGATGGTGACAGTAGGGACGTGGGCCCCCACGGCCTCGGACAAGGTCTGCTGGAGAAAGGTGGCGGCATGGGTTACATCGTTAGGGTGACGGTAGGTGAAGGGGTGGCTATCGACCTGGGTGGAGAGAGTATTTCGGTAGGCATTCCAGTTGGCACTGGAATACGCATGGATGTATTTAGGGGGAGGGTCATGACGAGGGTCAGGGCGGGGCTGGGGCGACGACCGTCTGAAACGGTGAGGAGGACAGAGAAATGGTCGCTACCAATAGGTTCCAGGACATCCACCATTATGCGGCCAAGGAGGTTGGCGGAGCAAAAGACAACATCAGGAGTGGAGTTGGATTCGGGACGGGTGTGCTGCTGGATGGGGATGAGGTCACCTTGAAGGGAGGAGAGGAACCGATGCTACCGCCGTAACTGGGCGGCGGAACGACTATGGATGTTGAGGTCGGCGGCGATCTCGAAGGAGGAGAAGGTACAGTCAATGTGGGAGAGGAAGTCGAAGGGAATAAGGGCGTTAGGGCGGACAAAGATGGTGGCGCTGGTAACGGTAAGGCCGGGGAAAAAGAGACTAAGGATCAGGTGTTCGGTGGGGTCGGGAAGGAGAGGTTGGAGCCGAACAGGGATCTGGCGGTGGTGACCAATGGCAACTCCGCCACGCGCAATCGGGAGGGGATTATCAGAACGGTGAAGGAGGTACGGCAAAGTGTGGACAGTGTGGTGGGGTTGGAGGAAGGTTTCATTGAGGAGGAAGGCGTCCACACGGTGGGTGGAAAGGGTGTGCAGGAAGAGGTTCTTGTTGGCGGGAAGGGAGCGGATGTTGTTAAAAAGGATATGGTGCTGTCGCGCCATGACAGGGATTTAGACAAGGGTGTCAAGGCAGGAGAAGGTGAAATGAGCCTGGTTGTTGGAGTAGGTGGCATACATTTTCAAGTGGAAAATGGAACGGGTGGCGAGGGAGACCTGTTGGAGGGTGTGAGGGCGCTAGATAGGGTGGACGTTTTGTAGGACAATGGTGAGGAACCTGATGATGTCCTCAGCTGTGGGGGGGGGGGACGAAGGGAATTGTCAGGCGGGGTGGGGGCGTCCAGAGGACGGACAGGTACTGTGAGTTCAGGAGTGGTCGGAGGGGGTCGGGCTTTACACTTTTGGGAGTAGGTGGGATGGGGGAGATTGCAGGTATTGCAGGAGGGAGGGGATTGGAGGTTAGGGCACTGCCGGAGGATGTGCGCTTGTCTACAATGCGGGCAGGTTAGAGCCTCGCGGCACTCGGCTGTCGGGTGTGCATTATAGCGGAGACACCTCTGGCAGCGCAGGGATTGAGGAGGGGAATGGGAAAGGTCGACCTTGTAGCGCTGGGGGAAGCGGAGGGCACCCTCCTTCAGAAGACGGTCAATGGAGGGGGCGTCCTTGGAGAATGCGTTCTAGCTATGCAGTGTCCTTTATATTTGGTTGTTACTGTTCACTGCGCATGCCATTACGTTATAATTTTAAAAAGCTAGTTAGTTTCATTGGTCACTTAAGGAAGAAGGAGAGGTAACTTTATTTTAATACGTCGCTTATTGTGGTGGAAAGAGAACGTAGCCTATGTTGTCTATTGGCTCTTGTGTTATGTGCCATGATTGGTGGTCACCGTCGAATGAGAAGTTAGCTGCTGTTTACCAACTGCTGGACGTCGGCCGCACGGCGTCAGTTACTCGAAGGTAGTGCTCGTGTATCGAGTAGACAGTGCGGTGTGTTGGGCTCTGATTCCTTGCAGCCAATATGGGCAAGCCTGAGTGCATCCTCCCTGTTTAAGTTAATGGTGTTTAAGGGTGTTTATGTGTTTAAGGGTGTTTAAGTATTTCAATGGCCTCTCTGATTTTTCGTTTCGTCATAACCGACTGCTTGGCCAACACACACGCTTCGCTGAATTTTATCTCTTTTCCGCAGTCATGATGATGTTCTGCCACTGCAGATTTGTTGCACTTGTGCTCCACCTTGTCCTTTGTGGAGCCTAGCACGTCCTGGATCCTACAACCACTATAAAAGATAGGCTGCACCTCAACGCGGCGAAGGTGTTTGTCTATTCGGTCAGTAACATTTTTCACGTAAGGTAAGCGCACTGTTGGCTGCAGTTTGTATATTTCTTGTTTATCTTTCTTGCTTGTGTTCGTCGACAAGGCTGCGTGGATCGGCTTATGGCTGTAGCCATTAGTTACAAACGTTCTGGGTACCCTTTTAAGCTCAGGTGTAATGATTTGAGCATCACTTAGGCGCTGCGCACGGATGCCAGAGAACGGATGACAGAGTTCTTCTGCGCTGGGTGATGGTAGGATTGGTCTTGCATATACCAGTCTGTACGTGTAGGCTTGCGATATAATGTCTTTACGTGTCTTTATTACTTGCTTTCTTCTTTTAGTTATTGCGCCCCATCTGTGCCCCACCCTCGGCAAGAGCCTACTTGGAAAGTGTTGCTGATACGCCTGCATTCTGCTAGGATTTCCGTGGCGCGCTTGTAGTACATCACTCTCAGTCGACAACACATACGTGCGTGGAAGGCGTTCTCATGTATTATTGTTTCTTTCTTTTCGAGGATGGATCACGGAAAGAATCGGTGCTTGTATCTGTGTTTGTTGTAATTAGTCTAATCTTCATATCGTTGGCCCTACGGGAGCGGTACTTGGTGCTTGCAGTACATTCCTAGATTCATCACTTAATACCGGTTGTTAAGACTTTGCAGCTAGGGTTTCGAGGGAGACTTACCGTCTGTCTTCGAGAGCCTGCCACTTCAAGTTTCTTATTACAACTGCTTGATATTCTCCCGAGAGCCAAACAGGTTTACTGCCTTTCGCTGGACAGTGTACGTTCAATATCTCTTGTTATTCTCATTTGGTTTGGGTTCCACACATTTGAGTAATAATCTAGAAAGGGCAACTGAATGTTGTGTAACCTATCTCTGATGTACGTTGACGTCATTTTCCCAATTTCCTAGCAACGGTCCTACTAGCACCGACTGAGCCTACGTTATCCCTCCATTTCGTATCCAAAAAGTTGTTACGCACAGATTTTTGCATAGATTGACTGATTCCAAATTATTACTCATGAATATATATTGTCGGAAGGAAGTACGATTTTAAACTTCGCGAAATTTCTGGACATGTAAAGCAAATTTGCAATCTTTGCTGGACTTCGAAATTTTTATCAGCCTGTAATTGGATATTATTGCGGCTCCCTTCAAATAGTGCTTGATTATAGTTGCTCGTGTCACCAGCAGACGGTCTGACGCTACTATTAACAGTATCTGCCAGGTCATTAATATGCTACATAGACAGCAAGGCGTCGTTTAAAATCCCCTGTAGCCATAAGAGACAACATAAAATTTTTAGAACATGGACAAATAATTTTGATTCCAGGCCAGAGGAAAAATGCTCCTAGCGGAGCACAAAGAAGGCAAATATGCTCATGTTTACTAAAAAACTCTGACAGAGAAGTAAGGTTCCAGCTTCCTCATTATACCGCCCTGCGAACCTTCAAAAAGTTTCCCATAATTTTTCGCACGCAAATATAATCGTGCTTTTTTCAACGTACAACTCACTTCTAGGTCACTCAAGGTCCCGTAACTGTAACTCGCACACACCTACCAGTCGACCGCTGTAAGTCGGCCGAACTCATACACTTCCATTTGCCCATTCTCACTCACTAATTCAGCCTAACTCACTGCCAATATCTCCTCGTGTCTCTCTGTCACAATCTCCTGTGTCCAAGCCACAGTATCCTTTGTTCTGTCATACAACAGAGTATCCCAAACCCCACAAAAAAACATTTTCTTAAATTACACTGAAAGGCTTTGCTTAACAATTAGGAAATGATATGATATGAAAAAGTCATACTTTGTTCATCGGGAAATAAAGGTGAATCACGAAAGGTTCTGTAAGTGACCCTCCTTGATTTGTAATCACAGTTTGACACGATGCTGCAGATTCTAGAATGCTGCTGCTAGAACCTCTCTTGTCACTGCCTGGATTTCGCAGCTGATTGTCTCCCGTAAATCTTCCAAGCTGTGTAGTTTGTTCCTGTAGATCTTGCGTTCTAGGCCACCACAGAAGAAAAATTGAGGTGGTTTTGAATCAAACCTGATTGAACTCCACCTTGGAGGCCATAGTCTTTTCGAAATACTCTCACGAAGAAAAATGATTCGACCTCAAATGGCGGAAACCAACGACAAAATTTAATGCCTTTGTCCTTGTCACTGACATTGATATTCATTTCCTGAGGAACTGTAAACCTGCATGGATATACGCCGACTTTCTTCGCAGTTCTGTGACATACGCTCCGTGACATTCCACATTCCTGAGATAAACATCGAACAGACTTTGCAGGAGAGGTTCAACAATCGTTATTTCACGTCAACCACTTTTCCTTCAGATAATGGCGACCGAGCCCCAACGTAAAGATCTAACACCGTTCCAATGCTCTCCACTTAATCACTAACCTTTGTGTGAGGCATTTAGACAGTATGTACTGGTCACCGAACCCTTCAGCAAACATTTACTGACATGTCTTCATGGAGCCACTTTTGCAATATTGTTTCACAAGAAACAATTTCTCTTCGACAAAACAGCCATACATTGTCAGTAAACACAGCCAGAGCGACGTGCAGAAATACACCTTTGCGTCAAACGATGTTGCAGAGAGCAGTGTTGTCACGTCGTACGTCACAAATTACATTTCAGCGAAATTGCTACACATGTTTGTGGGGCATCTTTCGAGTGGGGCACACTGCACTACTGTATCCCCTCACTGTCTCACTCTTGTTGTCTCTCTTACTGCTACCATCCCGTTCACTTCCTTCCTCTCCTGCTGTCTCTTCGTTGTCATTTTCATAGACTTACTCTCTGATTGTCTCTGGCACACTCACTTCCACTTCCTCTTTCTCTTTATTCGTCTCCCACTGACATTTGTTTCCTAGTACTGTTCTGACACTGTCAGCTACGTTCCATTGCTACTATGCCCTTTCTCTCAGCGCTATCGTCCCCTTCCCTCCTTCTGCATCAGAACCACTGGCTATTATCTTCTAACATTTATTACGTTTCCGTCTCTTTCCCATGGTCACTGTCTCCTACTCTATGCATGCCACAGTTTTTGGGAAAATATTTAAAGGTACTGAGGAAGGAGGAATGAGGCACCGAGTACGCCACACGTCAGTTAGTGTTCCATATTCGTCCTTTTTGTGCTCCGATAGGAGCATTTTTCCGCATGTTCCCTTTCTTTCCCTGTCACAGCACGGCATATCACTCATATGAAAAGAAATTTTCGGGTCAGTAAGTTTTGAAAGGATACTTACGTGAAATTCAAGTAATATAAACTAATTTTACATACGCCGCATTTTACATGAACAAATATTCTGCATGTGCTTCAGTACTACTACATGGGGCTCCCAGAGACCTTCTGATGACAATGTATACATTTCACAGCATATTCCTCAATGACAGTTCACTTTAGAAACTACGTTTTCGCCTAATACCAGATTTTAGGCGTGTGTTTTACGAGTACAAGTAGGGTAAATTTGAACCTTTGTGTCTCAGAAACTGATAGAGATATCAACAGAAGTTTCAAGATTGTTTGGGATTGGGACCTTAGGAACACATTGTAAAAATTACAGTCTTTCGTTGTGCATAGCCGTCATGGAATCTGCGTCTCTGTTTTTGACACAGAAACCATATTTTCGGGGTATATCTCGATAATGAAAAAATATTTTAGAATACATAACCATAGCTCTTCTAAATGAATGCCTAGAAACTATACCGCTAAAATGTGAGCAATTTTCTGTGGGTATTTATTTTTAATGTTTCCCCACACACCGAATTGTAATTGTGTATTTTACGTGTACATGCAAGGCAACTTTGAACCTATGTATCTCGAGAGTCAATAAAGATATCAAGAAATTTTTCAAGACTGTTCGCAATATCTACCTTAGAAATATATCGTAAAAATTTCAGCCGTTTACTGTTCGGCTCGGCTTTGCTATGAAATGTGGTAAAAAACACCTTTTCGTATTTTTCTAAAGAACCGTCGGTGAACAAATGGTGCCGCCAACAGCCCCTAGAGGTCCGTAGTAGACCATATCAAATGCAAGAAGAATCAACAGATTTGCTCCATTTGCCCAAGAAAGAGGAAGTGTGTGATATTCATACTTTGACCCTGTACTGCAGGATAATGACAGTAAGGTGATCCTTCTGTTGGGTATAGAAGGGTTGCTTACCGAAGGGCTAACCAAGACACCTGACCCTATGTTTATGTCACCAAAACAAACCGAGGTATGAGCCTCGGAATCTCGTTTTTATGCGTGGCGCTTTGGAACGCGTTAGGTCGAGCATGCCGACGCAAAGCCTTACGAACGGAAATGCTGTGGACCTGAAGCTGTATAAAATGACACTGTTGACGAGAGGAAAGACTACAGGGGATGTGAGTCAGGGGGTAAGTCCTTCTTTAATCCGCTACAACCATACGGTGAGCCGGTGGTGCAGAATACTAACTGTGCTTACTTATTATCTTCGGCGAAGTTGCAAGAAATGAGCGACTATTGATGCGCTTCCATGTAAACCAGGTGAGCTGCCTACGGCACTGTTGAGACACTGGAGTTGTATTCGGCAGGTGTGCAGGTCGAATCCTCGTCTCGTCATTCAGACGTGCTTTCTCCAAGTTACTTAAGCCAAATGTGACCTTTGGAAAGGCACGTCCGGTCATCTTCCTCAACAATCCCAATCCGAGCTTGTTTTTTTTTCTAATGACATTATATCACCAACACTTCTGCTTCTAGTAATATATTTGATTATAAATAATGTGAAGTAACGGCACCATTAAAAAGGCGTAAAAGTAACATCTGCCCAGTGCAGGACACCAGGTGTAACGGAACGGTGGCCAAAATCAATCGAAGGAGTTGGGATAATTGTTAGCTTGAAATTTCGGGAATCTGTATCAAAAGCAGAGTGATTTGACGACTGTTTGAGGACCATCCATATACTCTCGTGTTACGCTCCGCAAATAGGCTGCACGCAAAAGACAAAGGATGACTTTTGGGTGTTGCTGATTCAGCTGAATGGTTGACGGATTACTTTAATAAGATCATTGAGGAGGAAAAGATTCCAGCTGACTGGACATGTAGCACAACAGTTCCAGTTTGGAAGCAGAAGGGAAGGCCTGCTGAATGTAACAACTACCGCCCAATATGCCTTCTTTCACACACCACGAGAGTATTCGAGCGCATCATCGATAAAAGTATCCGACAAATTATCATTCGCTCTGTCAATCAAAGTGGATTCGGGAAGGGCTGTGGGACGACAGATGCTATACATGTAACTCACCTACATATCAAAAAGCACCGTCAGAGGTTTAAACATCTATACTTTGTCTTTATCGACCTCGACTTGGCCTTTGCCTGAGTGCCACACGAGTTAATTTGGCTTGTCCTGCGAGAGCATGGAGTACTTGAAAAACGCGTTAGGTGGGTCAGACTGCTCTACCAGAACCCGAAGAGCCGGATACAGTCAGCTGCCGCACCATCTGAAGAATTCTCAATTTAAATGGGAGTTCATCAGGGATCTGCTTTCTCACCACTCCTATTTATCATTGTCAAGGATACCGTCACAAGAAGCTTGCAGAAACCTCACCCTGGACGTTACTGCATGCTGATGATGCACTACTGGCCAGTGAAGATAAGAATGATCTGCAACTTCAAGTCCAAACCTAGAATGATCGCCTTGCAGATGTAGGACTGCGGCTCAATGTGTTGAAAACATATTGCTTTTCCACAGATTTAAATGACTCTGTAACCACCAGAGTCAGTGGTGTTGACCTCCCAACAGCACGGGCTTTTAAGTACCTGGGCTCGACAATTGCTACCGATGGAAATCTCAGTGCAGAAATCTCTAACCGTCTTAGCAGCGCGTGGCTCAAATGGTGTTCCGTTAATGGAGTACTATGCGACAAGAAAATTCCAAATAGGCTCAAATAAAAGTATATACATCGGTAATCCGTCCAGTTGCACTGCACATGGCTGAATGCTGGCTTTCAGCAAAGGACGTAGAGCAAAGACTTGCTGTTAAGGAGATGTAAATGCTTAGGTGGACATCTGGATTAACATTGCTTGACCAAATCACAATAATGAAGTTCGCAGACTACACGTTGTGGCACCTATAGTGGACAAAATGACAGACAGCCGCCTACGTTGGTATGGGAAAGTCCATAGAGCAGACGAGACAACAGGGGTAGAGACTAATTTCAACTTAGATGTAAATGGGAAACGATCAAGGTATCGATGTCTCGACAACCTTCATGAAGACCTCAACATCTCAGGCCTTCACCCTGATGAGACACAAGATCTCAAAAAGTGGAGACAACGAGCCAAAGCAGCGGACCCCTCCGGCACGCGGGACAAATGCTGAGGAAGAAGAAGAAGATAAATAATGTTTTATCGGTATTTTCTGAATAATATGATAATACTTATGTTGATGTTTTTGTACTGAACATGGAATTTTATATATGTTTACTGTAAACTGTAAATCAATGTATATTTTAATGGCCCGTATATAGAACCGATACAATTGTAATGATAGAACATTGGAGGCTGGAGTGAAGAACCATCTTGATTAGAGAGGAAGAAGTAAGCCAAAGAAGAAGACTGTACATAATCGTTAGTGTGGATGTGAGGCTAAGGTATCTCCTGTTTCCAGGACTTAGTGCCTCAGATGGAGGCTGATCCTGTATTTAACGAACTGGGATTCTAATAATATTCCTCATGCCAATTGGCAGTTTCCAGAAGATCTGTGTAAATATTAAGGCTACATCTAAGTAACATTTGCCAATTACACTGCAAGGCTTCACGACGTAGCCTCCAGGCAAAGGACTTGAGCCGAGCATGGCTTGCGTTCATGCTGTTTATTGTTTATCTTCTCTTATGGTACTGCTGCCTCGTTTCCTTATTCCATTTACTGACGTCACTAACGTCCTGCCTTACCTGCCCGTGAATGGAGGGCAGCAGCGCTTATCAGTAAGTGCACAGTCGTAACACCTCTGGATCGACCGACTGTATTTCTGGGTCATCGTGCGTCCACAGAGCTCAGTCTGGAGCTCAGTCAGACACAGCAGCAGTGAATTCGTGATGAACTGCAAGTGAGGCGCGTACAGCCAATTCTCGCCAACAGCTGGCAACACACTTGAACTGTCCGACGGAAGGAGACTGGAGCGGGAACTACTGTTGGTTGGTCGTTCGGTCGGTCGTCTCATCGGCCGACTTGTATTTGGTCCTTTCACCATTTCCGGGCCTAGGTGTCGGTCGGTTGGGGCAGAGCAGCGAGGAAGTCTCCGTGGCACTTAGTCAGGCTGGAGCCGCTGGTGGCGTTTACGCGCGGTTGGAGTTGTGAGGCGCTTCTTGCGAGAGTTACGAAGTTCGCCGCCCACCGATCCTGGACACTGAAGTTGAGTGCTCACTTTACCTACTATCAAGCCTCAACTGCTATCACATCTCTTCGTTTGATTCTGGTTGTCACCTTCTGGGTGATTCCCCCGAGCAACAACGTGCATGCATTGAAGTCGGCTGGAATTGCAGTTGTCTTCCTGTGTGGAGTTTAACTTAATTTAATTCATTCCTTCATTAATGAAGTGTACCAGCGGTATTTTATGTCTTGTGGCCGTTGACGTTCCGGTTACCTGCCCTGGTCGTTGACGTAGTTTTCGGCATTGTATTTCCTCGTCGTGTTGATACTTTCCAGCATGGCGCGAAGTTCGACAGCTGAGGTGTTGTTGGTAGTTATGGGCATTTATTCGGAATTGGCAGGATTGGCGACCAGTATCCAGAAGTTGTGCTATTGACATCTTGTTGTCATTTTGCTCGTCGGGCAGAGCAGAGCTGATCTTGTTGGTTGGTTCGTCAGCTGGAGTTCGGTTGGGTTGCCTTCCGATTAAGAGGTTGTTGGTCCAGCTGCCTGTCTCACCTAAACGTGCGTTAGTGTTACCTTCCCGGGCCGACCCTTCGAACATTCTGAGCGTAGCTCGTTGTGTTTTACATAGTGATTTCCTTTTTAGTCTTAAGTACTCTGTGTGACCTTCAGCCTAGTCTTAGCTTATTAAATTTGCCAGGCTTTTCTTCTTAGGCCTTAAGCCGTAAAAAGAAAGAAAGAAAAAGTTTCTTGTTGGGATTGTGGCCTTCAGCCGAGTTTTAATCTTTCAAGATTAAAATTGAAAATTCCTTGTGTCTAGGTGTTAAGCCGTAAATTTGTTTCAAGTTGGTATGTGGCCTTCAGCTGAGTTTTCAGCCTTTTCAGATTAAAAGTTGCATTATTTAGTCTAGGCCTTAAGGCGTAAGAAATATTATCTAGTTTGTATGTGGCCTCCAGCCGATTTTTATGTGAATCATTTTAGGATAGAGCCTTCAGCCTATTGTGGTTGCAATTTAGAAGTTGTTCCCTATAGGCCTTAAGTTGTAAAATGGTTTTCTGCATAGTGTGTGGCCTTCAGCCGAGTTTTAATCTCTCTTAAATTAAAAATTCAAAATCGTTGTCTTGCCCTTAAGTCATAAGATTGTTATTCTTTAGTATGAGTCCTTCATCCGAGTTTTACGTGAAATAATTTAAGATATGGGTTTCAGCCTTTTCAAATTAAAACGCTCTTATTTCTAGTCCTGAAGCCGTTAAATAGTTTTATTGATCTGGGGCCTTCATCCGAGGTTTCTGCCTATTTAGATTAAAAATTGAAAATCTTTGCCTTGGCCTTAAGCCGTAACACTGTTCTTGATTAATGTGAGGCCTTCAGCCATTTCTATGGGAAAAATGTAAGCTAAGGCTTTCAGGCTATTTATATTGAACATAAAAAAAAATTCTGCGGAAGTGAAACCTCCAGAAGAACTCCTGTAACTCCACTCCTTGCTTAGGCCTTGTGCCTTGGATTTTCGATGTGACCTTCAACCAGTCAAAAGTAAATCAAAGGAAGTCTCCCGTTAAAACTTTGAGAGTTTGATTATGTGGTTGTGTCTTTTAAGAAATAAAGTTTATAAGTTGAGTACAACTGACTAATTTATTTTAGCCCCTTCCCACAAATATAACCTCATCCGCTATGTCGTGCTAGCACATGGATTTCAGTACTGTTTTCATTATCACTGTAAAAAAAGAAAAATGTATGAGTTGGTATTTATTCCAAGTTTTTCGTGAATGTATCGACAGCCAGTAGCTTATGTGTGCATCCAGATTCTCACTACTCGAAGGAGTATTACGCTGTCATAACGTGTTAACCCAAATCCTAAGTTCTACATTACGGTTACAGCCAAAATGGAAGATAGTAAAATTTATTCTAACAAAGACTCTCTCTCTTTCCAAGATTTTATCCCGACTTGAGGGATCTGCTGGTTAATTTGATGTGGCATGTTAATTATAAGAGGTGGCCGGATGCCCTTCCTGTCGCCACCCCTTATCAAAAATGGTTCAAATGGCTCTTAGCACTATGAGACTTCTCAGGTCATCAGTCCCCTAGAACTTAGAACTACTTAAACCTAAGTAACCTAAGGACATCACACACATCCATGCCCGAGGCAGGATTCGAACCTGCGACCGTAGCGGTCGCCCGGCTCCAGACTGCAGCGCCCAGGACCACACGGCCACTCCGACCGGCCCACCCGTTATCCCCCGGGAATCCATGGAATAGTGCAAATGTGTTCAGATGTCTGCGTGCGGTATACCTGAGGTGGAACCAGCCTGGCATTCGTCTAGTGGGATCTGGAAAACCGCCTAAAAACCACATCCAGACTGGCTGGCATACTGGCCTTCGTTGTTAATCCACCGGGCGGATTCGATCCGGTTTTGGCGCTCCTATCAGAGTCCAGGAAGCAGCGCGTTAGCGCTTTCGTCTACTCTGGTGGGTCTATTCTAACAAAGACTATCAGAGATAAATAAAGTTACATGATTTGCTTGAGAAATAATTTACAGATGGAGCAAGAAACTTCAACTAAGTTGTTGTGCCAAATTTAACTGAAATTTCAAGTTAATTGAAAATTGTTGTTAATCTGAAAATAACCGGAATCGACAGTACTCTACACCAAATTTAAATTTCGAAATTTGATTTAACATTCCAATGTCTTATATGTGACTGGGGTATATTCAACACAGCGTAATTATAAAAGGAGCATCTATGTAAAGAAAAAAGATCTGCAAGTGTTAACTTCGATGGTAACTTTAGATTTTGTTTTGTTCAGTATTATCCATATTATTTTCGTAATCGTTAGTCTATACAAGAGATATTGCTATGTGCTTGATAACGGGAACTATTGCGTAAATGGTATGACATTTAGGCAAACCAAGTCAAAATAGATATGTTTTTGTAATTCCAGAGTGTGGAAATGGGTGTAGAAAGCATAGGAGCAAGCAAGCCAGCAGGTCGGAGCCGGAAACAGTAACGCCTTTTGTCAAGCGGAACCTGCCCATCCGTTGTTCAACAATTTGGAGAGTGACGAATGTCTGCTGAGGGCGCTGTGATCGCGCGTCGGGCCAGCATGTTTTCAGGGGCAGTTGGGGCAGTTGATTCGTGACCCACCGCCTGACCTCGTGGGAAATATATAGTGTTGGGCGGACGATAGCGGTACATGTGTTTATGTTTTCCTTTTTTTTCTTTTTTGAGGATCTGTCTGTCTTTGCATTACATGTACAAGTGTCTGGTAGCCGATAGGTATATGCAGGATGCAGAAGTGTTGATTTTGTATGGTGAAGGAGACGAATTACGTTTACTGCATCGATATGGTATGTGGCGATATAGTCTGGTTGGAGATCGGCTTCACGCTGAAAACATCAAGGTTTCCTCGACAATAGTAGAGCAGTGTAGTTGAGGAAGTTCCCGTATTTCATGATTTGTAGACTAGAGATGGGCAGATTCGTTCGTCCTTGGGAACTAGTTCACTGGTGATCGCTCTTTTTAGGGAACCGTTCATTTTTACTCGTTCACCGTTCATATGTGCATGGTATATGATTGTTATGAAAAATTGAAAATTAGTAGCATAGGTGACTGAAGATAGAAGGCGCCAAGACTGGGCTCTTGCCTCCTGTCTGGAGTAGAGAGTTTTCTTTTTTCATTACAGAATTCTCACTCACTTGAAGAAGTAACTTTTGTGATTCTGTAAAACCTCTCGTCTAGCCTACTGCATCGTTATGTGGGTAATCGCAGTGAAATAACATAAGGTGGCAGACTGGTCGCCAATTACCCACGTTTTGTTGACCACAACGAGCAGAATAGATAAATGTGTAATAATTTGGCAGCAAATAAATAACAAATAAGCTAATGCAAACAACTTCGAAACAACAGGCGACGCTTGGTGGGCGACAATGAGCAATCTAGTAATCAGGGAAGATTTTTCGTGCGCCACCCTGTACCACTGATGTAATATTGTATACGTTATCGTATTCTCTTTACAAAATGTGACTCCAGACACTCGATTGTGGACTGCGGGCTACATTAGGTTTTAAGTCGGTCTGCTTTACATAACAATGAACATGCTTTAACTTGGGTCAAAAAAAGACAGAAAATGATCACCCGTGTTTGCCGTGCCGACTTCCTTTGCATGTGTAATAATAAAAAAAAATGCCTTTTTATAAATATGTCCTCTGCTGTTTATCGAAAGAGTAAAGTAAGCTGATATGCACTTTTGTTACCTGAAAAGATGTATGTATTACATACGAAGTAATTTTTATGCAATTTACGTAATCATAAAATACACTCCTGGAAATTGAAATAAGAACACCGTGAATTCATTGTCCCAGGAAGGGAAAACTTTATTGACACATTCCTGGGGTCAGATACATCACATGATCACACTGACAGAACCACAGGCACATAGACACAGGCAACAGAGCATGCACAATGTCGGCACTAGTACAGTGTATATCCACCTTTCGCAGCAATGCACGCTGCTATTCTCCCATGGAGACGATCGTAGAGATGCTGGATGTAGTCCTGAGGAACGGCTTGCCATGCCATTTCCTCCTGGCGCCTCAGTTGGACCAGCGTTCGTGCTGGACGTGCAGACCGCGTGAGACGACGCTTCATCCAGTCCCAAACATGCTCAATGGGGGACAGATCCGGAGATCTTGCTGGCCAGGGTAGTTGACTTACACCTTCTAGAGCACGTTGGGTGGCACGGGATACACTCTGACGTGCATTGTCCTGTTGGAACAGCAAGTTCCCTTGCCGGTCTAGGAATGGTAGAACGATGGGTTCGATGACGGTTTGGATGTACCGTGCACTATTCAGTGTCCCCTCGACGATCACCAGAGGTGTACAGCCAGTGTAGGAGATCGCTCCCCACACCATAATGCCGGGTGTTGGATCTGTGTGCCTCGGTCGTATGCAGTCCTGATTGTGGCGCTCACGTGCACGGCGCCAAACACGCATACGACCATCATTGGCACCAAGGCAGAAGCGACTCTCATCGCTGAAGACGACACGTCTCGATTCGTCCTTCCATTCACGCCTGTCGCGACACCACTGGAGGCGGGCAGTACGATATTGGGGCGTGAGCGGAAGACGGCCTAACGGTGTGCGGGACCGTAGCCCAGCTTCATGGAGACGGTTGCGAATGGTCCTCGCCGATACCCCAGGAGCAACAGTGTCCCTAATTTGCTGGGAAGTGGCGGTGCGGTCCCCTACGGCACTGCGTAGGATCCTAAGGTCTTGGCGTGCATCCGTGCGTCGCTGCGGTCCCGTCCCAGGTCGACGGGCACTTGCACCTTCCGCCGACCACTGGCGACAACATCGATGTACTGTGGAGACCTCACGCCCCACGTGTTGAGCAATTCGGCGGTACGTCCACCCGGCCTCCCGCATGCCCACTATACGCCCTCGCTCAAAGTCCGTCAACTGCACATACGGTTCATGTCCACTCTGTCGCGGCAAGCTACCAGTGTTAAAGACTGCGATGGAGCTCCGTATGCCACGGCAAACTGGCTGACACTGACGGCGGCGATGCACAAATGCTGCGCAGCTAGCGCCATTCGACGGCCAACACCGCGGTTGCTGGTGTGTCCGCTGTGCCGTGCGTGTGATCATTGCTTGTACAGCCCTCTCGCAGTGTCCGGAGCAAGTATGGTGGGTCTGACACACCGATGTTAATGTGTTCTTTTTTCCATTTCCAGGAGTGTACATTTTCATTACCAGTCGTGGACACTGAAGAGAATACGAAAAGAAGCAGAAGTCCAGAGTTCAAAAAAGGTTTGAAACAGAACTAGAATAGACGTGCGCAGTGAACGAAATGAACAACTCGATACTGAACCAACTAGGAGCAGTCGGCAGCGGAACTGCGACGAGTGGCCACGCGAAGGAGGACGAGTCCAGCTGAGGGAGACTGAGACAGACAGTCGGAACAGGACCGAGGCCGGAACGAGACCGGGTGACGTCCCGTTGTCGGGACGAGACCGACCGTTTCCCATTCCCAGAAACTATAAGTAAAAAAACCGCGATCTAAGTGAACTATAAAAGACCGTTCCTTAGAAATCGTTCCTCGCTCCTTCCGTTCATCTTGGTAAACCGTTCCTTTGGACCCGTTAGTTTTCTACTGTGGACCACTTTTGCAGGCTTTAGCTGTGAGTGCAATATGGGTACAAAATAGTTTTGCTGCCGAAAGTATCGACTGCGGAAAATCCCGAATGAGATTTTCACGCTGCAGCGGAGTGTGCGCTGATATGAAACTTCCTGGCAGATTAAAACTGTGTGCCCGACCGATACTCGAACTCGGGACTTTTGCCTTTCGTGGGCATGTGCTCTACCAACTAAGCTACCCTAGCACGACTCATGTCCCGTCCTCACAGCTTTACTTCTGCCAGTACCTCGTCTCCTACCTTCCAAACTTAACAGAAGCTCTCCTACGAACCTTGCAGAACTAGCACTCCTGAAAGACAGGATAAGCGCACACTCCGCTGCATAGTGAAAATATCATTCTGCAAACATCCCCCAGGCTGTGGTTAAGCCATGCCTCAGCGATGTCCCTCGTTTCAGGAGTACTAGTTCTGCAAGGTTCGCAGGAGAGCTTCTGTGAAGTTTGGAAGGTAGGAGACGAGATACTGGCAGAAGTAAAGTATTAGGACGGGACGTGAGTCGTGCATGTGTAGCTCAGCTGGTAGAGTACTAGCCCGCCAAATGCAAAGGTCCCGAGTTCGAGTCTCGGTCCGGCACACAGTTTATTTCTGCCAGGAAGTTTCATGATTGCAGAAAATGGCTGACAGGGGTCCCACACCGTAAGCTGCAGTTTGACAGGTAATTTCAGTAAAAGTCAATAAGAATGGTCCATTCACAAGACATACTTTGTGTGCGGCATAGGAGTCTCTACAGACTGGTTCAAACAAGTCGGGGGAAAGGTATCTACAGAAAGTTCCCTGAAGTCTGAGAGTAACATCATGTCTTCCTCATTCAACTGTTCAGAGACATAAACAAGCAGACCATCAACCTCTGACGGAATTTTGTCTGTCATCTGCCACTGTGACTTTAGAGCGTCTCCCGACAAAGAGCTGCAGAGACCGAAAATTCACTGAAAATTACAGCCATTCTTCTTGTCTGTGGGACAATGCTTCAAACTGATTTTTCCCGTCAGTGGTTAGACACCAGTGTATGTTTCAAGGTTCAGGACTCCAGCAGCAGCAAATATAAAACTAAGCTCACTCACTGTTTCAGAAAAGTAATGAGCACCACAGCAGCTGTAGGATACAGAACGTTTTCTCTCTCTGGCAGTGCCGTAGACCAAGCAGCTAAAACTCGAAAAGTGGTGAGCGTCCGGCTTAGAGACTTCAAAATATTTTCGTTGCAGCTAATAGAGGTTTAATAACCTGTTCCGCGAAAAAATGTGTTGCCTCTAGCAGTGGTCATTTATTAGAATGCATGTTCAAATGTGATGATATACATCGCAAAACTGAAGCAAACTACTGCGCAACCCTCTTTTTGAAAGTGTGTTAAGAGAAATTGTAAAGTATGTATGAAGAACTGTAAACGTATCCTAGACAAGGCTCGGCGTACGTTACGTACCAAGAATAATGGAGATGTAACCTTTGTGCCCAAATACTGCTTAAGCCACCTCACAAGGACAATAATAAAATTAAAAATTACAGGGTCGTCACCAGCCCAAGCCCTTCCTAACAATTAAGAAAAGACCGAACTAGAAATTATCAGTTTGATTTAATTAAGAATTTAATAATAGAAATGCAATTTAAAAAAAAACTAACGAGATAAACAATATTGTAAGTCGTATATCAGTGGGCGTGTTTCATTAAATTGTTTTTTTTTTTTTCATTTTTGTTCGTCAAAAGCAAGCAAATTAACTTAAAAAAGTCAGGCAATAGAAAATTAATTTGAAAATTGGCATCAATGAGAAAAGTAAAGGACGCAGAGTTTATCTTTTGCGTAGCACATTTATTTCATTACTGAATTTAATGCACATCCCATGAATACACGTGACTGGTGCCCGAATGAAAAATTTAACTAAATAATTCGCCAAAAATGGTAGAAAACCCCAATTAAAAATGCAAAAACACACAAAAGGGAAGTGGAACACAATAATTCAATTATTCCATCTACATACCCATGACAGAAATAGTACTCGTACAGAGAGGTACCTATCACCATTATGCTCATGCACCAGCTTGGAAAGAGGTTTATCCGATTCACAAGGTTTGTATAGTAGATATACGACATGGAATCCGTGCCTGCCGCTTACTAACGGCCGAACTTCCGCAAGTGGTAAAGTTGATTACGAGTTAACTGTTCACAAATTAGACATTAAACAAGGCACAAATGTAAGAAATTTTAATGGTGCAATAGCAGAATGATTTTGCTGTCCGGAAATAAAATTAACTCGGTAAGGCAGAAACCCTCTTTAGGAGCTATGAACTGTGAACACCAACCTCTAGCTGCAGTGTGTCCTTTCTCCACCGAGCTTCGCCTAACTACCGGTGTAACGGAAGCTACCAGAGGGGTAGGCTTCCGCCATCAACATGACAGACAAACCAACTTCAGACTAAAAGAGGTAAACCTCTCTGTCCAGGTACTGGGATCTTAAGTTGGTCATCCTGTGCTACCCTCCAAACGAGAAGCAAGCATCACCTACTGCTAGCAGGCGACAACCAACTCACCGTCCCCCATAGAAGAAACCCGAAACCACTCGTAAAAATATTCACATTTACGGACACATAGGGTAGGGTGAAGGGAAAAACGTAATAAATACGGGACATGATTTCCTATGGAACACAAAAAAACAAACAATATCATTTAACAAGCCTTAGTTTGATTGCTCAGTGTTTCTGGGAGAGTAAGTAAATTAAACCGCAATCCGACGGACGGAATCAAGTGAGACAAGCGTCTATGAAACGACTCCACAGAGACGTTTCATCACACTGAAACACCCCACCCCCCTCCCCCCACCCCCAAAATGAGACCGTGCAGGGAACGTTATTGCCATGCTATTTCATTACCCAATAGGCTTTTCACCTTGCAAATTAAAAAGAAAAACGTATAAACTCAGGCAACCAGTAAACTCAAGGATAAATAAAAGTTTGTGCTAATGCCATTATAGTATGAGTTTATATGTGGTACTAATTTAGAGAATTTAGTGTTGACCTCATTCGGTCGGCAATGGAACAGCAATTATATAGAAAGTTCCACAAGAGAAATTATGTGTTTGAGCATTCGTTTACAAAAACATCACTTGCCACACTGAAAATTGCACTGTACAATCACATTGCTGTACAGTTTTCGACTATTCCAAATTTTCACATTTACGTAGAAACGGCTGCAATTTGTCCACCTAATACGCACTGGTGTCTTCATTTGTCCATTTTTCCGACTATTTTATTGTTCTCCATACTCAGAAACATTAGTGAGAACTCGCCCAGCTACTGTCGTCTCTGAGAAACGTCAAGAAGCGATTTCTGGACCCAACTTGCACTTGCGATGACTATATCGCCCTCAGTATCCAGAATGTCAAACAAATCTCTTGTGGTTACTGCCGTCTCAGCGACGTGGAACAGCCCATTCCAGAAAAGTAGCCTAAAACTTTTCTTCCATCCTCGTGACTCGATGCTGTTTTTGTCATGTGGGTACTCTAGCGCGAGAGCGACACTGACTGGCTCTTCTTTGTGCCACCTCCAGGTACACAGAGCATCGATCAATATGTAGTGCCACCAGAATTGTCTAGCAGCAACTGCTCACATTTTCTATCAGGTGACATCGTTGTGGGATGGCACCTCAGCAGCGCCCCACAATGCCACGCGAAACTGCGGAACCAACTTTTCTTGTCACGCCCGTTTTTGTGGTTGAGCGACTATTCGTGGTTGCTGGGATGTTCTCGCCCAAGTCTGGCGCTATTTGGCTACTCTGCGCACCATCCTAGGCAGCAAAGGACATCGACCATTCCAAATTTTCTCCGTCCTTCAGTATCGCAGCGTGCCCGTGCAACTGTCAGTTTCTCAGGCCCGCCCTCTTCCATACCGGGTTATAAATGTAGTCAGCCCAGATGTCCACGTGGCTATAGATATAAACTGGCTAGACCTTCTCTATCTCCAGTTTCATCGGTTTCATCAGCGCCTGTCATCTGTTGTTTGTGTATGGCTACCGACCCGGCTGATTTGTCCCGTTAGAGGCTGCCTCGCACACAGAGACCGCGTCCGGCAGATCCATCAGCCTGTGAGTGGTGAGGGAGGGGAAAGCAGCCCACCCTTCCTTCTGCTGCAGCGGTGTCTCGTCAGCTCGCCCGAGCGAAAGTGCTTGCCGAGCACCGCTATCTCCCGTTCCCAGACTTCCACTGTTAACTGGTCGCTCCGTCATCAGTGTGCTCCACCCAAACAATCCTGCACTGACAAATTGAACATATGGTAAACGATTTTCATTTCAAACTCCACTGCCTCACATTGTTTCTTAAAAAGCATGGTTAAAAGGATATATCTTAACTGGTCCGTAAGATTTCATAAAAAAGGCCTTTATCTAATCAATATTACACTAAAAATTTCAACCATAATTGCCAATTTATTGAAAATAAAATAGAATGAAATAGAACTCTGACTAAATCCTTAAGGCTTACTAGCAACAAAGACAAGAAATTTTAAAAAAATATTTAGAACAAGTATAAAAATTTTATGTTCAAACAATTTTCTTAAACAGATATTCAGTAATCACTATGCAAATTTGTGCAGAGTGTTTGAGGCACTGATCTGTTTTTAGCACTACTATATCACAAGAAACAAAGTGAATTACTCAATGTAAATTATATAGGAGCGTTGTGCTCACACATCAAAGGAAACTTATCTGGCTGATTCAATAAATATAAAATATTCAAAAGAAATCAATAATCTGTGAATATTAAAGAAAATTACAACTGTTATGTTAGAATCTTGTGAATTTACTCCTTCAATTGCACTTCCAAAGGTAACTATTACTTAAATCAGTTTAAATTATGGTACTGGAAAGATTATTCGAGGTCCTTGAAAAGGGATGTGATCACATTTTTGGAGTAGGGATAAAGACAGCACAAGGAAAATCGGTTAGTGACATTCCAACACCTGTTAGCTACTTTTAACTACATACCACATAGAATCAAATGCAAAATCTACTTGTTATCGTAACGGAGCTCGTTTAGTAATCTAAAGCGTGTGCACTACATGCTCGATACAGAATACCACCACTATCCAGGTTTGTGGTGTGGTGTCTCTCTCTCTGGAGTTGGTAATACTAGTTCACCATATCGATTGAAATCACTGACTGGCACCCCGTTGAACATACATAAATGTCATAAATTTTTTCACTGATAGGATTACATACACAAAACCTCATGTATGAGAAAAATCATTCATATTGCAACATACAATTATATTAAACTTATTAATATATTTTAGAACTACTTCATTCATTTAATAATTTACAATTAACTGCTGTTTAGCATATTAGCAAAAAAAAGTTCAAATTCGATACTCCATGTCACCATCATCAGCAGTCTCCCGCCCTCTTTTCTTAGTACATGCAGAATTATTTTCTGCCACACAATCTGCGTGCGGGAGAGCTTCCTCGAACATATATTTCAGATAAAAACAACAAAATGTAGATACAGTTACATTTTGTACACAATACCTCTGTATACGTCAGTGCTTGACACAACACAACTGAAACAATATACAAACATCCCACTGCTAAAGATTCTGAACACAAGTCCATTATTACGTCCCCTAAAAGAAAATACCTCTTCATTAAGCGACAGTAACTCATACTTGAATACCTCTATTCCAAAGACGGTTTCACATTCGATATGTGGTGTTACCCTTACGATTTTCAGGTGCGTAGTCCATTTCCACAACATTCGGATGTGGGATATGCGTCACTCGGTAAGGTCCGTTGACCAGATTCAAAACCTTTTTGCACACTTCTGTGCGTTTATTCGACAACTTGTAGGCTGTCACGACCACTTTCTGTCCCAGTGTTAATTTTATTTCTGTAATTCTCCTCTTATATGCTCTCACCCTGGCATCAGCCGCCTTTTTAATGTTCTCCTCTTCGAGGTTTACCACAGCTCTGTGACGTAACCTCGGATGTATTGATCATAGCACAGCCTCTTTAATCTTACTTGGTGCTTCAGTGTTTTTTAGCACTAGGAAAGGTGGCAGCTTCGACGAGGCATTGGGCAACTCATTTAGAAGGTCTTGGAAGGTACTTCCGTCCGATGATTGCGACTACAATATAAACCGCACAATTTGTTTATTTCCTTAATCGTTCGCTCACTCGGAATGGAGGCTGCGTGAAATAAGGATATTTGACGTGAGTCTAACACTAAACGGACAGAATTGTCCCTCTTTGGCACCACCAGTAAGGGCGAATTATATGAGATTCGTGTCGTCTCAACAATACCTCGCTCTCTTTTTTTTTAATTCTTTTTTTTTTACACTGGCCTTGTACGCAAGTGGGAGAAGGTACGGATTCACGAAAAACGGTTTGTGCTCAAGTACCTTGAACCTGTAACTGAAGCACTTTACTGTGCCCGGTGCTTCTACAAACATGCTTGCGTTTGAATACGGACTCCCTGTGTCCAAAATGCGCTTTAATTGCAACTCTCTTATTGAGATCGTGACAACGGGCGTAATAACTGGCACTCCACTGCCTGGAGCCTCTCGTAGCAAATCTTCCCGTATATCGTCGTTTTCCATGTACATAATACTCACGTTAGTCCTACTTGCAATTTTGTTCCGTTCCGCGCCGTCCACCAGTCAAAGTTCTTGCCGCTCATTCTCGATATGAAGATTTTGTCGTACGTAACTGGTGTCTGACTTCCTGATCTAGATTTACACCGTTTCCAGGGTTTGGATCACAATTTGCACGCGCCCACTCATTTCCAAAATTGAATGCATTGCTTGCAGTTATTCCCACGGTTAGTCCACCTGTTCTTACTACTCCCATTTTGTCGATCATGGTCCCTTGATCGATTTCGGTCGCGTCCTCTCAGTCTTTCTTGCTCGCGTCTTCTGCTGCGCTCCCAACTGTGGTCTTGCGCTTCCGCGCCACGGGGTTCGCCCGCATTATTAGACGCATACCCCTCTGAGTCATCTTCTAGTTCTTGCCGTATTCCTTTGAAAGGTTCCACATCAGCTTTGCACCTTGCAGCAAGGATGATATGGCGCATATGTCCCGGCAATTTCGTTAGACAAATCCGGATCAGTTCAGCTGGTCCGAACGGGTCATACAAGTATTGATTTGCCTGGACCATCTGATCGAATAGACGAGCCGCGCTTGAGAAACCTGAGTTTCTCAGGGAGGGTATCAAAAATATCTTATGCTTTACTCTGTCCTGTGTAACTTCCGACCAGTAGGCCGAAAGAAAAGCTTGTTTAAACTCACGCAGTGAGCCACAACTGCATGTTACGGTTCTCATTCGCGCGGTGGATTGCCCCGCTAGGAAACTACACATAACCCTCTTTTATGACTGTTGGGCCACGTTGAAGGCAGCGCAAACTAAAACTGCTCTATCCAAGCGACGGGGTGGATCCCATCACTTGCGTTTATGAATATGTCGAACTTTCTCAGCTAAATAAAGTGCTTCAAATCGTCTTCCTGCGTTTCTCTTCGCGGGAGCCCCATCCGTTCTCATGCCGAGAGTCTCTCAGCCCTTCAGTGTGCTTTATTTCGTCCGGCCACCCCTGGACCATGTTCTGTACGTGTATCGAGGTTCCCCACACGTTCATTCAAGTCTCGGTCTACCCCCTCTTTCTGTCGATTGATTAGGTATTGTCCGTGCTGAAACTTCAGAAAAAATCGCACCTCTTCCGTATTGTCACTAGTACCTGCCACCGAACCGTTGCCTACCATTTCTACGAGCTTCGTAGGCTCGTTTCTCAGGTATTGGGTTTCAGAAGCATTCTCTTGTTTGCTTCGATACAGCTCTTGTTGGAAAGCACTAATCACGCCGCTGTTCAGGCCTCCAAAGCCTGGAATATCTCGGTCATTATGCATGCCTATTGTTCGACCACCTTGTTAAGCCTTGACTGTTCGTTTTGAAAGTGGACGAGACGTTGCTCCACAACACTAACAGCTTTCCCTATTTCTATAGCTATTTCTTCTCGTAACGTGGTTTGAAATTCTCTCAGATTATTTACTACGTTATGCTCTAGTTTTTCGAATCGCTTTTCTGCCGCCTCCAATCGCTTTTCAGTTTCCTTCGGAGATTTATGTGCCCCGTCGATTTTACTTAATTGCCCCATCATACTTTGCAAGAGTGCGGCCACGTCTACCAGCGCACAGTTAAGCTTGGTCATTACTCTCATCATGCGTACTTGATTTGTTACGTTCCCTATCAAGACCCTCCGTGTCCTGTAATTCCTCACAATCCGGATTCCCCCGATTTTCTACTTCTTCAGTCTGCTCACCTGAGTTCAACATCATGTTTCCTATGCGTTCTAAAGGTGCATTATTTACATTCGGCCCGATACTATCGTCGTCCTGATTGCAACGACTGTTGTTTTGAACAAGGCTCCGCGTATCCATAATTTTAAATTCAAAATCCACACAATAAAAAAATAATTTACGAGTACACTGACCACGACAACACACGATTATTTTACTGTGCAAAACCACAGTTTGAAATGGGGCCTGTATTCCATTTTTGTCACAAGCAAAAAACTAATAACATATCAAAACGTCACACAAATTCAAAAGTAGAACATATACATAAACACAACAGACAACAAACAACGCTGTCCACAACGTCGACACAAACTTTTTCTCTCAAGCAACACAGAAGTAGTTTGAGGACTGTGGAAAAATATGCCTAAAGTTAACACACTGCTAAATCTAACCTGTATATCAGAATTTCACGTCTAGAGCACCCTATGCCAGGTTCGGCCATATGTAAAGATTGTATGTAGAACTGTAAACGGATCCTGGCCAAGGCTCGACATGCGTTACATACCAAGAATAATGGAGATGTAACCCTTGAGCGCTATTCCTGGTTAAGTCACCTCACAAGGACAATAATAAAATTAAAAATTACAGGGTCTCCATCAGCCCAAGCCCTTCCCAACAATTAAGAAAAGACCGACCTGGAAATTATCAGTTTAATTAAATTAAGAATTTAATGATAAGAATGCAATTTTTTAATGAGACTAACAAGATGAACAGCATTGTATGTCGTATATCAATGAGCTTATTTAATTAAATTGATTTTTCCATCTTTGTTTATTACAAACAAGCAGATTAACTTAAGAAATCAGGGAGTAGAAAATTAATTGAAAAGCTGGCATCAATGAGAAAGATAAAGGACGCAGAGTTTATCTTTTACGTAGCACATTTATTTCATTACTGAATTTAATGCACATTCTATGAATTCACATGAATGGTGCCAGAATGTAAAATTTAACTAAATAATTCGCGAAAAAATGGTAGGAAACCCCAATTAAAAAAGCAAAAACACACAAAAGGGAAGTGGAACACAATAATGCAATCATTCCATCTACATACGCATGACAGAAATAGTACAGAGAGGTACCTATCACCATTATGCTCATGCACCAGCTTGGAAAGAGGTTTATCCGATTCGCAAGGTTTGTATAGTAGATATACGACATGGAATCCGCTCCTGCCGTTTACTAACGGCTGAACTTCCGCACGTGGTAAACTTGATTACGAGTCAACTGTTCAGAAATTAGACATTAAACAAGGCACAAATGGTAGAATTTGTAATGGTGCAATAGCAGAATGATTTTGCTGTTACGAAATAAAATTAACTCAGCAAGGCAGAAACCCTCTCTAGGAGCTACGAACTGTACTGCTAGTAGCAGAGTGTCCTTTCTCCACGGATCTTCGCCTAATTACCGGTGCAACGGTACTTAGCAGAAGGGTAGGCTTCCGCCACCAACCTGACAGACAAACCAATCTCAGACTAAAAGGGGTAAACCTCTCTGTCCACGTACTCGGATCCTATGTTGGTCATCCTTGGCTACACTCCAAACGAGAAGCAAACATCGCCTGCTCCTAGCAGACGACAAACTCAACGTCCCCCACAGAAGAAACCCGAAACCACTCGTAAAAACAATCATTCAGTCTCATTCAAGCAGACATAGGGAATAAGGTACTAAAAACGGGACATGATTTCCTATGGAACACAAAAAGATCAAACATAATATCATTTAATAAGTTTTAGTTTGATTGCTCAGTCTTTCTGGGAGAGTAAATAAATTAAACATCAATCCGGCGATGGACAGAAAAGGACTCACCCACATTAAGTGAGACAAGCGCCTATGAAACGACTCCATAGATACGTTTCAACTTATTCAATTTGATTTAGTAACTCCTGAAACAGCCCATGCTTAAGACAGGGATATTTCTCAGAAAAGAGCCCGAAGTGTCTCTGGGATGGTTTCTCATTTACATCTACATCTACATACATACTCCGCAATCCATCATACGGTGCGTGGCGAAGGGTACCTCGTACCAGAACTAGCATCTTCTCTCCCTGTTACACTCCCCAAAAGAACGAGGGAAAAATGACTGCCTATATGCCTCTGTACGAGCCGTAATCTCTCTTATCTTATCTTTGTGGTCTTTCCGCGAAATGTAAGTTGGCGGCAGTAAAAATGTACTGCAGTCAGCCTCAAATGCTAGTTCTCTAAATTTCCTCAGTAGCGATTCACGAAAAGAACTCCTCCTTTCCTCCAGAGACTCCCACCCGAGTTCATGAAGGATTTCCGTAACACTCACGTGATGATCAAACCTACCAGTAACAAATCTAACAGCTCCCTCTGAATTGCTTCTATGTCCTCCCTCAATCCGACCTGATAGGGATGCCAAACGATCAAGCAGTACTCAAGAATAGGTCGTATTAGTGTTTTATAAGCGGTCTCCTTTATAGATGAACCACATCTTCCCAAAATTCTACCAATGAACCGAAGACAACTATCCGCCTTCCCCACAACTGCCATTACATGCTTGTCCCGCTTCATATTGCTTTACAATGCTACACCCAAATATTTAATCGACGTGGCTGTGTCAAGCGCTACACTACTAATGGAGTAGTCAAACATTACAGGATTCTTTTTCCTAGTCATCCGCATTAATTTACTTTTATCTATATTTGGAGTTAGCTGCCATTCTTTACACCAATCACAAATACTGTCCAAGTCATATTGTACCCTCCTACAGTCACTCAACTACGACGCCTTCCCGTACACCACAGCATCATCAGCATACAGCCGTACATTGTTATCCACCCTATCCAAAACATCATTTATGTAGATAGAAAACAAAATCGGACCTACCACACTTCCCTGGGGCACTCCAGATGATACCCTCACCTCCGATGGACACTCACCATCGAGGACAACGTACTGGGTTCTATTACCTAAGAAGTCTTCGAGCCACTCACATATTTGGGAGCCAATCCCATATGCTCATACCTTAGTTAGGAATCTGCAGTTCTTTTTAGAGTCCATGTACAAGTGAGGCGGTGGCGGCGTTAATCGGAATAAAACGCGGAATTGTTTCAATTCTCACATCATCTGCAAAGATCTCTCTCTCTATCTTTGTGCAGTGGTACACTTAGTACCTGTGACATCTTCAATTTATGTAAATGACTTTATTCCTCAGCACAAGATGCTATAACTCCTGAAGCGGTTTGTATTCAACAACAAAGGGTATCCGTGCACTGTCGATGGGAAGGAGAATCACGATGTCAGGAACTACCTGAATTGTCATAGGGAGACGTGTGTGAAACTCAGCAAAAAATGCAGCAATGTTGATTTTCGATTCGAATTATACTGTACCAACGTCCAAAAGGAACTGCGATTCAAAGAAAAATCGAGATTCGATACATACAAATTAACGTAATAGTAGAGTGTTGTTTCAGTACTTTGCTGGGTTAAAAAATAAACGTCAGACACTACTGCTTCAGGAATTGAATTACTTACAAATATTGCTTGAGATTTCAATGGTTTCTGTTCTGTGGTATGTTGCGTGACTGTGACGAATGACTGAGAACAAGGTCGCTGAAGTACCGGGTGATCAAAAAATCAGTATAAATGCCAATAATCGCACCGACTGAGGTCTGGGGACCTGCGAGGCCAAACATGACGAAAGTGGTGGCTGAGCACACGATCGTCACCAAATGTCGCGGGCAAGAGATCTTTCACGATTCTAGCAATATGTGGTGGAGCGCCATTCTGCATAAACATCGTACGTTCCAGCAGGTGTTTATCATCCAGGCTGGGGATGATGCGATTCTGTAACATATCGGCGTACCTCTAACCCGTCACGATAGCAGTTACTGACGTTTTGCTGTCCAGCGCCATCTGTCGACCATTTTGTGAACTTTTTTTGTTGGTTTTAATACAACTCCATGCCATTCCAAGATTGTGTGACAATTTCTACCTCTCTATCTACATTATTCTGTGGTTTATTAAGTTTTCAAATTTATACTGGCATTTTGATCACCCTGTAGATTAATCGCCCATCACAACACGCAAGCACAACACTCGCTGCGTATACATATACACAACATACGGAATTTCCGAAGATGGAGGTGTGGATTATCAGCAAGACAAAGGAAATTACGTTTAAGTACATCACTGAAGTCATTCTTCTTTTGTTGTTGTTGTTGTTGTTGTTGTCAACATCGCTGTAAACAAAATCGGTATTTCATGCCAAATTAGTCTGGCACTCGATCTGTATTACTTGCAGAGGATCTTGAAATTAACAACAGAAATAAGTCATGTTTCGGATAGTTCATGGACTTCAAATTCGACTTCTCGTAACAGCAACATCCCCTCATAAATAACTCACACACAAATATGTAAAAACGAATTTTGAAAAAACAATTTGCTTCTAGCCTGTAGTAAGTGTAAGCACAGCTGGTAACGACGCCGTTCTACAGCAGTGTTATATAGCGCACATTCAGTCATAATACATCCACCCTCAGCACTTTGAACACAGTAGGGAAAACCAAGAGAATAACACACATTGAGTTTCACAGCCAAGTCAGACGAACACAGGCCATTCACATGTCAGCGTTCCTGTTCCACTCACAAATACAGCAAGGGAAATACGTCTACACACTTCTGTGTGAGCATTAATTTCTCTATCTTATCATCGTGGTCCGTAAGCGAAGTGTGTTGGCGTCAGTAGGATCGTTCCAAATTTAGCTTCAGAGTCCGTTACTCTAAACTTTCTCAGTAGTGTTCTTCGAAATGAATCTCTTCTTCCCTCCACGGTTGCCATTTGAGTTCCCGAAGCATATCCGGGACAGTTGCATGCTGATCGAACCCACGGTAACAAAGCTAGCAGCTCGCCTCTCATTTGCTTCGATATCTTCTTTCAGTCTGACATGGTGCGGATCCAAACACTCGAGCAGAACTCAAGAATAATAGGTCACACTATTGTCCTATATGCGACCACCTTAACGGATGAACCATAGTTTCCTAAAATTTTCCCAATAAACCGAAGTCCACCATATGCCTTCCCTGCCACAATCCTCAGATGCTCGTTCAATTTCATATCGCTTCGCAATGTTACACTCAGATATTTAAGCGACGTGACTGTGCCATGTTGCCGGCCGGAGTGGCTGAGCGGTTTTAGGCGCTTCAGTCTGGAACCGCGCGACCGCTACGATCGCAGGTTCGAATCCTGCCTCGGGCATGGGTGTGTGTGATGTCCTTAGGTTAGTTAGGTTAAAGTAGTTCTAAGTTCTAGGGGACTGATGACCTCAGATGTTGAGTCCCATAGTCCTCAGAGCTATTTCAACCATTTCATTTCAACAGTGGCATGTAGGACACTACTAAAGTTGCATCCGAACATCGCAGGTTTGTTTTTCTTACTCATTGGCTTTAGAGGACATTTTTCTACGATGAGAGAGTGCTGACATTCATCACACAAACTATAAATTTTATCTAGATCATCTTATATTAACCTTTAGGCTCTTAACTTATTCACCGTCCTGTACACCATAGCATCATCAGCGAACAACTACAGACTGTTGCCCACCCTGTCTGCCAGATCATTTATACGGACAGAAAACGGCAACTCTCCTACCACACTTCCCTGCGTCACTCCTGAAGTTTCCCTGTATCGATGAACTCTCGCCTTCGGGGACAACATACAAGGTTCTCTTACTTAAGAAGTCCTTGAGTCACTCGCGTATCTAGGAACCTATTCAATATGATCGTCCCATCGTTGCTGTGGGGTATCGTGTCGAATGCTTTTCGGAAGTATACGAATATGGAATCCCCCGGTTACCCTTCATCCATAGTTCGCAGTATATCATGTGAGAAAAAGCAAGTTGGGTTTCGCACGAGCGATGCTTTAAAAAGCAGTGCTGATTCGTGGACATGAGCTTTCAGGTCTCCAGGGAAGTGTATTATATTCGGACTCAGAAAATACTGTAGAATTCTGCTGTAAGCCGATGTTAAGGATATTCGTCCGTTCTCTTACCCTTTTTAAATGCAGGAGTCACCTGAGCTTACTTCTAATCGCCTGGGACTTTGCACTAGACGAAAGATTCACGATAAATGCAGTCTAAGGGGCCAGTGACATAGAGTACTCTTTGTAAAACCGAATTTGGGTTCCACCCCTACCTAGCGACGTTTTCAACTATTTCAGCAATAATAATGATTATGAAAGATCCAACATTCCACATGACACGTGCCCACTATGATTTTCTCCTTCTTTTTCCTGTTCTAAAAGGCTATGCGTAACACAATACTAACACCTCTTTCTCTTTCTGAGATCAACATCTCACTCATTATAGGGGTTTTGAGGATAGCAAATGGGAAGTGGCGGTACAGAAAATAGCCCAGATATCACCAGTGTGTGTATGTATGTGTGTGTGTGTGTGTGTGTGTGTGTGTGTGTGTGTGTGTGTGTGTGTGTATGTAGTGAGTGAAGTGCTATGAAACAATGTGTTTATACTGTGTGCAGTGACTGATAATGAGATATGAGTGAGCGGTGTGGCATTACATTATTGAATAAGTTATTTGTAAGAAAAGTATTGTATACCTGGAGTAAATCTAATGTTTGTCTCTAACTGGAGTTCTGTAAATGTATGTGTACACGAATTAGCGAATTTAAATTTGTCAGGACGACAAATACTTTGACGTGCCCTATATCCTTGTAAAAAGAGATCTACAGCTACTGGCTCATCAGCACGTTACTGTAGTACATGCTCTTCAGTAAGATGTTGACAGTAACTGCAGCTTCATGAACGATGAAGTCCTTCTCTGACCAAACCCACGGCACTTCTTTGAATAATACGATTTTTTGAAACAGTTATTTATTAATTCTATGAATTAGTTTTAGAATATTTTCAGGCTGGTCTTCAGATTGTGTATAGGAAGTTACATCAGCCTGAAAAAGTTCGAAAACGGTTAATGGAATGAATGAATAACTTTTTAAAAATTGACAGTATTTACATTGAATAAACAGTCAGGGCTTCTAAGACATCCGTAATATATAAGGTTAATATGTTATACTGATACGTTTTCCACCAATAGCCTCCTCAAAACAGCTCTCTGACAATAATGATTAGCAAAAGCCAGATCCATACATCCATCAGCCAGCGACGATCATCGTCGACCCTCTTCCCACGCTGTTTTGTCATCAATGACAAAACAGTTAGTATCGAGAAAGTAATTATGCCCGGCCGACCACTTACAAAAGCATGTGTTGCTTATAAAGGATTTCAATACAGGCAGATTGCGTCATAGTATTTCTATTGCAAATGATTTGGAACACATAAAAACATGAATCGAAATGTAAAACTTGACATTTTACAAAAATTAAACTTACATATGCCCAGCAGGTGCCACCACACATTGGTCAATTTACATTCACAGACAAGTACTATAGCTATCAAAATTAGGTAGATGCCATCCGGATGGAATATCGAGTTAGACGATAGGAATTTGTTCGCAGCCAAGCAACGAGCATATATCGACACTGTTAATAACGAAAAATATTTGCGTGCCACATCGCTGTGTGTAACGTAACTATGTCAGTGCGTGAGAAAGAGCATGCTGTAATCGCGTTTCGAATTCGGATTGTTTGTCCGCACATGGAGCATCATCTTTTTCAGCATGACAATGTCAAACCACACACTAACGCTAGACATATGTAACAGTCCGACGCCTCGGGTTCACTGTCATCGATCATCTCCGATACAGGGACGACTTTGCAGAATCACATTTTCATCTATTTCCCAAACTTAAAGAACAACTTCGAGAACTTTATTTTGATATGATAAGGTGGTGAAAGCAGAGGTCAGACATTTTGCAGAAACATTATCAACTAACTATTCTCTCGTTGGGAGAAATGTGTTCGTCGCAAGGGCGACACTGCGTTGAGAAATGAATAGGGCTATGTAGACATAAGGAATGAATATATATTAGATTGTTGCATAAGTTTGTAGCATTCTTATTTTGGGTGCTGGAATTCCCATTAATATGGGTTTTATCTGTAGTTCACTGTTCTTATTTGAGTTTATATGTTGTCATTTTGTCATTTGAATATAGCGAACGCTATATAGTGGAATGCCAAGTGGAGAGATCGGAACATTTCCTACAGACTCTTCTGTTTGAGCTTGGTAGAGGGAAGCAGCCAGAAAAATTTGCCCCGTTTATGGAGATAACGCCACTGGACAGGGCACGCAAAGAATAAGGTTTTCTCGTTTTAAGAAGCCTCGTTTTGAAGTTAGTGACTCTCCACGTTCAGGAAGACCATCGCCGTTTGATGAAGCTCATTTAAACGCATTAATTCATAGTGATTAACGTCAGTTGACTCGAGAAATGGCAAAGGTGATGAACTGTGATCATTCCAGCATCGTGCTACATATGAATGCAATGGAGAAAATTCAAAAATCGGGTGTGTAGATATCGTATGCTCTAGACCAAAATTACAAAAATCACAGGGTGGCAGTATGCACATCTCTGCTTCCTGGTCACAATTGGCTCCTGAACAACAGCTACAATTCCTGCTCTGTATCGTTACTGGTGAGGAGAAATGGTGTCCTTATGCTAACATAGGGAAAAGGAAGGAATGGTTGAGCCCAAACCAAACAGCGATAACTTGTGGGCAAAAGATAATGTTATTCATGTGGTGGGACAGCGACGGTGTGGTGTACTACTCATTGCTTCCCCGAGGTGTAACCACCACTGCTGACATTTATTGTCAACAACTGAGCCGTCTTTCAGGCGCAGTCCAGGAACAACGCCCAGGAAGACTGCGGAAATGATGCTACTCACGATATCGGCCGCTCTCATTCTGCTAGACTGGCAAAAACCGTAGCACAGGAGTTGAGTTGGGAAGTCATTCCACACCGAACTTATTAACCTGAATTTGCGCCCTCAGATTTTTACCGTCCCCGGTCTAACCTTCAAGGAACTTCCTTTCCGGATGAAAATGCGCTCTGAACATGGCTCTACGAGTTCTCCATCTCAGTACTACATTTGTTCTACAGTCGCGGAATGTGAAAGTTAACCCCTGCGTTGACAGACTTGTAGACAGTGAAGAAGAACATACTGTTCGTGATTAAAATCTTTGTTATATTTGAAACTTACCGATAAACGCTACGAACTTAATACTAATAAAATGTCAAAAATGTTTATTTTATTAAAAAAGCTTTAAGTGTTTTCACGTAACACATTCAGAGGCATTACTTTTCAGCACGCCTTCGCAATAATGCCGCTGAATTTTCCGACCTGCTGAGCTAAAATAAAGAGTTGCTCCATCCTCCTCCTCCGCATATGAGACGAACACTTTATTTCATTTGCTGCTCCGTATAATTGACCTAATTTCGCACTTTGGGTCGGTTTTGGCCTCAAAGCAGCTGCGTCTGTAAGCTGGGATCGGCGGAGCCAAAGTTGGCCGCCACCAATCCCTACGCCCACACACACCGTTGCCCACGTCCGCAACATGGAGATGGGCCATTTCATTTGTTCTTTCTGTGTTGAAGCAGTTGTTCACTTATTTAAAGGAAACAACAGTTTTATGAAATGGAAATATAAATAACTTGTTTGATAATTTAAAAGGAAGGAAAACAAAACAAGGTTTATGATAAATGTTGGAACCCCCACCTCGATGCCTGAGGGTGAATACTTCGGTATTTGTCATCGAGCCTTGACCACGACACACCATATTTGATTGTGTGATAGTAGTAGGCCGGCCGGGGCGCCCAAGCGGTTCTAGGCGCTACAGTCTGGAACCGTGCGACCGCTACGACGGCAGGTTCGAATCCTGCCTCGGGCATGGATGTGTGTGATGTCCTTAGGTTAGTTAGGTTTAAGTAGTTCCAAGTTCTAGGAGACTGATGACCTTAGAAGTTAAGTCCCATAGTACTCAGAGCCAATTTGTTAGCAGTAGGAAAATCTTATTAAGCTAGAGCTAACTTTTGGACTAATACACATAGAAGTATGGTTGTTTACGGGTTAATACTGCCTTATGTAAAAATGCACGGGCACTGTTAAAAATAATGCCTTAAATTAATGTGCAATTTTAAAGTGTCCTTTCCGTGACAATGAACAAACTCTCTTTATCCTATCGTATCTGTTGTCAAAGTGTCTGGAGCTCATAGTCCGTTAGTATCTAAGTGCCTCATCCTCCTTTTTCGTTTTCTTCCAGCCTATGAATTCTCTCGTTTTGCTGCTTTTTTAGTTTCCCTCTTTGTGGCCTAGAGCGTAAGAGCTCTTTGTAGGTTGTTTTAGAAATTTTGTCCGCTAACTTGCTCAGACGCTTTCCATGATCAACGTTCCTAATGGATTCGTATATTTGGCATTGTGGATCTGTGATGTGTCTCTGACGCTTTTGTAATTCTCAAAGCATAACAATGTGTGTCCTGGGATTCCTAGTTCCCGATATGTACAGTTTCGTGACTGATAAATCTACAAAAGAAGGCCCGTGTCCAGTTAAGAAATGAACCTACAACTGCCCAAGGTGTCTGCACGCACGTCTTCGCTGGTCTTTGGGGCTCATTTCGAAGTATGACTCATCACTGAAGACAAATCTACTCCTCTCAATGAGATTTCTATCCGAAGACGTGTCTGGAGACAGCTGTGGGATACCAACATGACTGTCGTCTTCCACAGGGCCCAACAGTTTGGAGTGATGGTCTGCGTTGCCATTTCTTTCCGTTTCTTTTCATAGCAGAACGCCTTTAGTTGTCATTCGCGGCACTCTTACGGCATAGGGGTACATCAACGAGACTTGGTTCAAATGGCTCTGAGCACTATGGGACTTAACGTCTTAGGTCATCAGTCCCCTAGAACTTAGAACTACTTAAACCTAACCGACCTAAGGACATCACATACATCCATGCCCGAGGCAGGATTCGAACCTGCGACCGTAGCAGTCCCGCGGTTCCGGACTGCAGCGCTAGAACCGCACGACCACCGCGGCCGACTCAACGAGACTCAACGCACCGTTTTGCTGTCCTTCATGGCAAACTATCTGGGCCGCATTTCGGCAATATAATTAATCCCCGCCCAAAGACCGGCGAGAGTTTCTACTGCTTGCCTGCGTCCTTGCCAACCTCTACCTTTGCCAGTAAGGTCGCCGGAATTCTACCAGATTGAGCGTTGTGGGTAGGGCTCTCCGTCCATCTCGGAATTCTTAACCACCAGTTCGACAGAATTTGACACGATATCCCTCTGGAGGACGTCCATCATCTCTACCAATCAATGCCAAGCCGAATAACTCCTTGCATAAGGGACAGAGATGGACCAACGCTTAGTGACTTTCTTAATTTGTGAAGCTCATCCTCTTGCATTAATCATCTAATTTTTCTGAAATTGTGATCTTCTGTTTGTCTGTACATTGACATCATGTCTTCGGACTTCGGTTCCGTTCGGATAATTCCTTCATGTTAAGAAGTTTTTGTTTTGGTTTTTGAGTGTAACAGATGTTCTCCCCATCCCTTAAAGTGACCAATTTGTCAGTTTTTAACTAAGAATGAAACTTGCTGGCAGATTAAAACTGTGTACCGGACCGAGACTCGAACTCGGGACCTTTGCCTTCCACGGCAAGTGCTCTACCGACTGAGCTACCCAAGCACGTCTCACGCCCCGTCCTCACAGCTTCAATTCTGACTTTACCTCGTCTCCTACCTTCCAGCATTTGCCCGCGAAAGGCAAAGGTCTCGAGTTCGAGTCCCGGTCCGGCACACAGTTTTAATCTGCCAGGAAGTTTCATATTAGCGCACACTCCGCTGTAGAGTGAAAATTTCATTCTAGAACCATCCTCCAAGCTGTGGCTAAGCCATGTCTCCGCAATATCCTTTCTTCCAGGGCTGCTAGTTCTGCAAGGTTCGCAAGAGAGCTTCTGTGAAGTTTGGAAGGTAGGAGACGAGGTACTGTCAGAATTGAAGCTGTGAGGACAAGGTGTGAGTCGTGGTTGGGTAGCTCCGTCGGTAGAGCACTTGCCCACGAAAAGCAACGGTCCCGAGTTCGATTCTCGGTCCGGCACACAGTTTTAATCTGCCAGTAAGTTTCATATCAGCGCACACTCCGCTATAGGGTGAAAATTTCATTCTAGTTTTTAACTAGATTTGTAACGAAACATACTAAAGTGGAGGGAGTCGAGGTCCATGTACATGACATTGATTAGAGCTCTGATGACGTACGCCGGTTCATTCTCTAGTTAGACGTCTTCAACATGCCTCCGCCGCCTGCAGGTCATGCAGAACCATGTACTAGATATCAATAGCAATGCTCCAAGATACACGCGCACCGTAAACCTTCGTTACTGATGCCGCCTTGAATCTGTCTCGGAGGTGTTCAGAAAAATCTACACATGACGTTACATGAACTGCAGACACTCGAACTGCTTCACAATAAGTGAAGGAAATTACTATTAAATAAAAAATGTTCAAATGTGTGGGAAATCTTATGAGACTTAACTGCTAATGCTAAATTATCCTAACGACAAACACACTCACCCATGCCCCAGGGAGGACTCAGACCTCCGCCGGAATCAGCCATACAGTCCATGACTGCAGCGCCCTAGACTGCTCGCCTGATACCGTGCGGCGAAATTACGATCACAGCGATAGGTGGAAACACAATCACCTAAAGGCACTTTTTACAAAGGACGCTTAACCACCTATGAGAAGCTGAAAGTAAGTAAACGACGCAACAATCAGTGAACCCCTCCATCTCAGCAAAGATGGCTGCCCGACTGGCGACAACAGGGAAGCCAATTTGCACACTAAACACAAACAAAATTCACATAACCTTCACAGTGAGCAATCGATTTACGACCAGTCGACCTTTTGTATGAGATTCGTGGAATGTTAGAGGTACGCATACACTGCAGCTGGCCTGCACATATTGTAGGTACGCAGCCGAAGCAGTACGACTTATCGATATGGCCTGGTACTAAGATTTTACACTGCATGATATCCAATAACTAACCATAACCATATCCTTGCAAAATATGTAGCAGAAACCAAGCGGTTGCCATGGCACTTCTACCTCAGCCCTTAAATCTTCCATGTTTTAATCGCTTTCAACCACTTTGATGAGCCTGTCTTAGTGGGTCATCCTATCCAGACACGCACGGACAACAGCACAGACTCTCAACCTGTGAACTCCTCGATTAAAACAAACGCAGAAGTGACAGTAGAACTTTTGTGATGGTCACCGTGCCGGAACGGGGTAGAGTGGCTCCACCCATAAAAAAATTAAAGGCGAATGTCTGTCAGTCACAGAGGGGTCAGAAGCCATAGAACGCGTGCTGCATGTGGGCCACTTTATTGCGTGTGAGCAGGCTCGAGCCGGCAGCGGTGTGGCACGCCGGTTATCCGCAGGCCCACAGCCAAAGAGCAGAGCAGAGCAGAGTGGAGGTTAGGGCGCTGGGGACGCAGCCCGGGGCGCCGGGCGACACTCGGTATTCGCGGCACGCCAGCCCAGAGATGATTGCCCTTCAGCGGCACTGCGCTGGGGGCCTGGGGGCGGCACGCGGAGGCCGCGGCGGCGGCGGCGGCGGCCGAAGACTGCTCGGTCGATAGCGGCGCGCCGCCGCCGCCGCCCCCACGCGTGCGCTGGCGCCCTTGTAAATCTCGATATGAACCTAAGTGCGCCTTTATCCCCGGGACAGCCGCCGGCGTCGACACAATTTCGGCGGTAACGGGGAGGTACGGCCGGCCACGCGGGGAAAGCGTCTCAGGTCTCTGAACCCGGCACCGTGCGGGGGGGGGGGGGGGGCGTCCGACACCTGCCGCTGGTTGCGTGGGCTTCTCGACCCTTTTGTAGGACACAAGCATCGGGAGGGTCGATGAGTCCAGTAGCCTGCCGTGTGGCTCAAAGTAATAAAAGATTACAACGCTCGGCCCTCAAGACTTGACACGTGGTCTGGTATTTTGGGAACGAGCAGTGTAGCCACTGCTGGAATTTTCGCTTTAGTTGATGATATCTTGGTAATAATCTATGGAGATCCCTGATGCAGGTTTGAAGAAATTCAGAATTCACATGACCTCAAGTACGCAAGGGTGGTGCCGAAGCAACTGATTATAAATACCTCCAAATAAGACTATGTACTTGCTGCTTAAGGACATCTGATAACACCGCAACTGCGCAGAACAGTGTATGCACATACTTTGGATGTGTTCTTATTGGGATAGCGGCCATTATTAAACAAGAATCAAATATATTAATGTGACAGTAACGGCTAACTACCACCTACTACTGAATCAAAAGGAAAATTGTAAATAATTTGTATTTATTGTAAATTATCTCATGATAGAAACTAGATCATATTGAACAAATCATGAATGAAAACAAATTAAACAAATTGTACACTGTTCTTAGATATACTACACTGGTAATGTTAGCTCTCAGCTCTTAATGTTAATTTGATGCGAAGTTAGATTTAATTATGCCCCTGGATAAGCAATTGGTAAATGCGATCTGACTGTGTTCCTATAATCTCAATGTTAAGCTGATGTGAAGTTGTATTTAATTATGACCCTGGACAAGCAAATGGTAAATGCGATCTGACTGTTTTCCTATAATCTTAATGTGTTTCTGAAATAATACTCACTTCGGACACCACCACCAAGAAACAAACCAAACAAAATGTCAAAGACAAATAACCAATAACGAATCGTAAGCAAAACTGCACGGATGCTCAGTGGATGGCAAGAACACGATCCAACAACTACCTCTGAACTTTACTCCCGCTGCTGCAAGTTTTACAATACCGTCTACCTGCGTGCTGGCTCTGTCGATACTGCTGGGGCGACGACTGCCGCTGCGAAGTAGCTGAATTAAGATAAGTCTCTCAAATAACTTGAGCAGAATAAACTACTCAGAAACTGCTAATACCGCAAGCCCTACATTTCCTCTAAATGGTATACAATGCTTTCAAGACTGGCTCAACAACCTTTAAGGTGCAGCCCAGTATGTCTTGTACTAACATGCCACACCAGTGTGACAGCTCTGTGCACTGGTTGACTACATTCAACGGTGACTGCCACCCCATAAGGCGGAGTCAACTGCAATTATACTAGTAGTCAATGCAATGCCTATCTTGGACGCTGATGTCTTACTGTAGCTGCAGACTCTAGATCTTACACAGCAGAGCACAGCACAGTATACAGAGTCCCTATCTCAAAGCTACCGAACTTTGCGACTGTCCGCTTTCACGGCCCACGACGCTCTCCAACCTGTCGCCCTCACGATGCCCTGGCGACAATCTTGCCGCTAAACTCTAATCAGCCAATCCCGACGCTGCAAAGCCGCCCCCGTCTCCCTCGCGGAGTGGTACAGTTCCTCCACCTATCCAAAAATCTCTCTGTTCAAACAACGGGCGTTGACCCCCAGTGTTTCCTGCACTTTATGAACTGCCCAATCAGAGCTCAGCCCATTTGCCACTAAAACAGCGCGCGACTGGGTGGCGCCAGCGCGGTATGTTGGACGCTCTCTGTCTGCTCGACTTTGCCCCTCTCTCTCACCTGGCACTCGGCGGCGTTCCTTTTTGATGCTTGCCCGTCACTGGCCCCATCCCCTGGGACCCCCGGGCCTGCACAATGCTCTTCCGGCGCTCGCCGGCCTTCGCCTCCCTGGCTGTGCCCGACTACTCCTCGCCTCCACTGGCAAATTTACTTTGCTTACACCTCCAGCATGCATCTAAATATTATTATTAGCAAAGCCCGTATTATTTCACACATGTGTTTAATCATCACGTATCTCTCTTTCTAATCCACCAAATAAGACTAATTAACCATTATATGAGTTTATTTATCTCAAATATCCAGAATAATCTGCGAAATGAGTGTCACAAATGAAAGCCACCCTTCATTCTCATAATAGAAGAAACTTCTCAGCTCATGCAGATGTGGTCTGCCTAAAGTCTGCCGAAGTACTCCACAAAATTGCCAGTGTCGTCATTACCAGAATAGCCATGGAGGCTGTCAAACTGTACCGGAATGTACTTTCCAGCTAGGGCTTTAGCTCATCGCCTCTGCCTGATGCGACAGAGCCACCATGAGACACACGCAGCGAGGGGATCTGAGGATGACGGGAACATAAAGAGCTACACCACCAGAGGAACTTGTCATTCTGCTAATATGTCTCAGGACGGTATCTTGTCGCAGCATATCGGTTTCGGAGGGATAACGCACGTAAAGTAAAAGAAATTACATGTTCCAGGGTGTGAGTGCAGGCTTTCTCAGCGAATTTCATATAGGAAGTCTTCACGGGTTGTCAGCCGAGTACCGTCGTCTTCTCGTAGCAACGTTTCGCTCGAATGCGTATCCATAATCTTCCGGCGAAGAAAATGGAGACGCGTTTCATCGAAACGTTGCTACGGGCAATCCTTAATCCAGTCACATGTTACACTTCAACCAATACGATTGCAGTATCTGGTAACATCTCTGGAGGTGGTATAGGGGAGGCTCAACAGCTTTTGGACCTCAGTCTTGCTCAGTCAGCCAGTAGCAGCAGAGAAAAAGAACCATGTAGCATCAACAGCAGTCGAAATGTAGCACAGTCCTACAGAACAGCAAGAAGCAGAAAAGTAAGTATTCCATATCTCATCTTTCTCCGTGGTTAGCATTATTATTATTGACTGTTTTCGCGTCTTGGTCCATGTGTAATGCTTCATCGTCTTTGTTCAGCAGTAGCCCTCGACGCGCCCAAGCCTGCAGGGTTGAGCGCCAAAATGATGATAACTGCCGCGCCCAGACCTGTAGCAACCTCGGCTGCCATCTTGTCGAGACCTGCATCGACCTCTGGACCTGCGGCAGCAGCAACATCCATAGTATCTGAAGCTGTAGCGACCACGTGCGATCCTGCTGGAGCAGGACAAGGAGCTGTTGTCGTCTGTCCTACTAATAGATTTGTGTGATGAAGACAAGCGATCTGCTCTCAACACAACGAACGCTGCTGGTGGTCCCAAACAACAGCACGATGGAGGACGGTATTGGTTACCAACATATGACCCATCCCAGCAGCACATCCCTGTGCTAGTGCAGCCACAGAGTGCAGATAATGTGGGTAAGAAGGCATCGAGTGTATCCCATGCATTTCAGTTCTACATAAAATTTAATTCCCAGTGGAACGAAACGTTTAAACGTTGGTATAAAAGCACGTCATTTGTGCGGTTTGCATGCGAGGATAGAAACTGAAAAAAAAAGAAGCATCGAAGGGTGTTAAAGTGCCCATTTCCCAGTTCGACTGGGGCGAAATATGTCGTGCAGAGCACTACATCAATCAGCAGATGACTATAGAGTATCCAACTCGTTCTCCCTCCAGACATTCACCTTACTGGTGTGACACTATCGATTACAACAGTGTATGATAACTGCGCACTAGGTGTGAAATCGGGTGACGACTGTTTTTATCTAAAACACGCCTCTCGATACTGCGCTATGTCTTGCTTTGGAGAGACTGAACCGTTGGTTGTCGAGCATAGACTCTGAATACGATGAAGTTTTAAACTTCTTGCGTGAGCATAGTGTACTTGTTGATGATTTGAAGCAGTACCTTTGTTTGCACATGCTCGCTGAACCGAAAGAGAAACAGATTAAAATTTGTGTGTGAAAACCTGAGTACTGTGAGGCTTCCATCAGCTTGAGGGAGGTAAGTACGGAATTTATTGCATGTTAGGAAGTAACGATCACACCCATTAAAATACTTATTCCTCTGAGAGCGAAACGATCAGTGCCCGTTTCGAGGAAGGCGGTTCCCCACTGTTGGGTCCGTAACCGCACCTACTCTTGCACTTCCTCATCCAAATAAAACTGACGTCCATGCATGTCCTCCTTCAGGTCACGAAAGAAAACATGGCTCTTATCACTATGGGACTTAACAGCGGACGTCATCAATCCCCTAGAATTTAGAACTACTTTAACCTAATTAGCCTAAGTACATCACACACATCCATTCCCAAGGCAAGATTCGAACCTGCGACCGTAGCGGTCGCTCGGTTCCAGACTGAAGCGCCTAGAAAGGCGCAGCCACACGGCCGGCCGTCGCGAAAGGCAGGAAAATACAATGGCAAAAGATCTGGTGCAGTACCGATGATGTAATAGTGTTTCCCAACCAAGTTACTTAACTGTATCCTTCGTCCGTTTGGCTATGTGGGGGTGGCCATTACCGTGTAAGAGCATGCTTCTGTTCAGTAGTATCTCGGGGTTTGACGTTATGGCACGCCGCAGTTTCTGCAAACTTTCCTTTTGGGGCTGCGGATTGATTGTGGTTCCGTGCTAGCGAAACTCGGTGAGCAGAGGGCCCCTAGATTCGAAAATTAATGTCATAATGACCTTACCATACCTTGTGTAAGCAGGTTTGTATTTCTTTGCTAGGTACATGTGGAATTTTCGCTACGTTTTTAGTTTTGCAGTTTGCCTTTGCGCTGTTCGAATGCTGTCGGACAGAATCATCCTCCCGCAGGATAACGATAGCCCTCACATTGCCAATCGGATGATGTTCCACCGTACAGTGCCTTGTGATTACTTCGTCTATATTTGGTTTTCAGGCATGATTCCTCGTTTCTGTCAATGCTGTGGGCTCAGGCGTGATTGGGAATTAGGATCGAGGAGAAAGGTATATTAGTATAGCCTGTCCAGTTGTGGAAAGGCACAGTTGTGGAAAGGCACTGTGCCAGGTGGCGTAGTGGTTATCGCACCTGCCTAATGAGCGCGATACCTAGCTTCCCATCCTGGCCTTGGTACAAATTTACATTAGTCGCTTCAGACTGCATTTATAAATTATAGATGTTTGAGACTTGAGAAGATATCTGGGGCCATAGAGTGTCATGTGACGCTTTGAGTTTGAAGTGCCTGCTGTATTTCTGAAACTTAATAAACTGAACTGACTGTACAAAACAAAGTGCTTCCTTATTATGACTTTTCATGCTTTCCCGACGGATCTGTTGCAATACGCTTCTCGGGTTTGTCGCCGGATCGTATTGTGTAAATCGCACAGTATTTCTTCGATGGAACTGCTCGACATCATCAGGTGGTGATAGCTGCTGCTATCACTGCAGCTACAACCACCTGATGATGTCAAGCAGTTGCATCGAAGAAATATTGTGCGATTTACGCAATACGATCCGGCGACAAACCCGAGAAGCGTATTTGCTTCCTTATTGTTAGGTTTCTTAATTTTTCCCAGGGTTTGTCTTTTAAGCCCTATTCTCGATTTTAATTGGTCAGCCAAGGTCGATGGCAGGGCGCACGGGCTCTCTGCCGGAAGTTGTTGATTGACAGAGAATGCGTTGACCTTAATCATGAATCGGTAATAACTTATGCGCATTTTATTAAATATACCAGATGAATAAATTATTTCCACAAGAAATATGTATAGTATATATTTCGTAAAAACTTATGCCATAGTCGAATGTTGTTGCACGATGTTCACTTTTGCTCGTAAGTGTAAGAGACTTCTCGTACGTCACAAACCTGCAACACATCAACTTACACCACGATGCTTCACACCCGCTCAGTGACACTGCTCAAATGCCAGCTATGGGTATCGCTCTTTAATCACAGGTCATACAACACAGCTGGATATTACTTTTGGTTTTACACATAAGCATTACAAAAAAAATTAAGTGTGTGTTGAAACTCTCATACTCACTTGAAAGGACGTTCATATAGCAATGTTAAAAAAATACACTCCTGGAAATTGAAATAAGAACACCGTGAATTCATTGTCCCAGGAAGAAGAAACTTTATTGACACATTCCTGGGGTCAGATACATCACATGATCACACTGACAGAACCACAGGCACATAGACACAGGCAACAGAGCATGCACAATGTCGGCACTAGTACACTGTATATCCACCTTTCGCAGCAACACAGGCTGCTATTCTCCCATGGAGACGATCGTAGAGATGCTGGTTGTAGTCCTGTGGAACGGCTTGCCATGCCATTTCCACCTGGCGCCTCAGTTGGACCAGCATTCGTGCTGGACGTGCAGACCGCGTGAGACGACGATTCATCCAGTCCCAAACATGCTCAATGGAGGACAGATGCGGAGATCTTGCTGGCCAGCGTACTTGATTTACACCTTCTAGAGCACGTTGGGTGGCACGGGATACATGCGGACGTGCATTGTCCTGTTGGAACAGCCAGTTCCCTTGCCAGTCTAGGAATGGTAGAACGATGGGTTCGATGACGGTTTGGATGTACCGTGCACTATTCAGTGTCCCCTCGACGATCACCAGAGGTGTACGGCCAGTGTAGGAGATCGCTCCCCACACCATAATGCCGGGTGTTGGCCCTGTGTGCCTTGGTCGTATGCAGTCCTGATTGTGGCGCTCACCTGCACGGCGTCAAACACGCATACGACCATCATAGGCACCAAGGCAGAAGCGACTCACATCGCTGAAGACGACACGTCTCCATTCGTAACTCCATTCACACCTCTCGCGACACCACTGGAGGCGGGCTGCACGATGTTGGGGCGTGAGCGGAAGACGGCCTAACGGTGTGCGGGACCGTAGCCCAGCTTCATGGAGACGGTTGCGAATTGTCCTCGCCGATACCCCAGGAGCAACAGTGTCCCTAATTTGCTGGGAAGTGGCGGTGCGGTCCCCTACGGCACTGCGTAGGATCCTATGGTCTTGGCGTGCATCAGTGCGTCGCTGCGGTCCGGTCCCAGGTCGACGGGCATGTGCACCTTCCGCCGACCACTGGCGACAACATCGATGTACTGTGGAGACCTCACGCCCCACGTGTTGAGCAATTCGGCGGTACGTCCACCCGGCCTCCCGCATGCCCACTATACGCCCTCGCTCTAAGTCCGTCAACTGCACATACTGTTCACGTCCACGCTGTCGCGGCATGCTACCAGTGTTAAAGACTGCGATGGAGCTCCGTATGCCACGGCAAACTGGCTGACACTGACGGCGGCGGTGCACAAATTGCTGCGTAGCTAGCGCCATTCGACGGCCAACACCGCGGTTCCTGGTGTGTCCGCTGTGCCGTGCGTGTGATCATTGCTTGTACAGCCCTCTCGCAATGTCCGGAGCGAGTATGGTGGGTCTGACACACCGGTGTCAATGTGTTCTTTTTTCCATTGCCGTGCAGGTGAGCGCCACAATCAGGACTGCATACGACCGAGGCACACAGAGCCAACACCCGGCATTATGGTGTGGGGAGCGATCTCCTACACTGGCCGTACACCTCTGGTGATCGTCGAGGGGACACTGAATAGTGTAAGGTACATCCAAACCGTCATCGAACCCATCGTTCTACCATTCCTAGACCAGCAAGGGAACTTGCTGTTCCAACAGGACAATGCACGTCAGAGTGTATCCCGTGCCACCCACCGTGCTCTAGAAGGTGTAAGTCAACTACCCTGGCCAGCAAGATCTCCGGATCTGTCCCCCATTGAGCATGTTTGGGACTGGATGAAGCGTCGTCTCACGCGGTCTGCACGTCCAGCACGAACGCTGGTCCAACTGAGGCGCCAGGTGGAAATGGCATGGCAAGCCGTTCTACAGGACTACATCCAGCATCTCTACGATCGTCTCCATGGGAGAATAGCAGCCTGCATTGCTGCGAAAGGTGGATATACACTGTACTAGTGCCGACATTGTGCATGCTCTGTTGCCTGTGTCTATGTGCCTGTGGTTCTGTCAGTGTGATCATGTGATGTATCTGACCCCAGGAATGTGTCAATAAAGTTTCCCCTTCATGGGACAAAGAATTTACGGTGTTCTTATTTCAATTTCCAGGAGTGTATGATGAAGATGTCTTAAAATTCTAGGGCAATCTTCTTTTGGGGTATGATTCATAAACAATTGTTTCTCACACCTGTACACTTTACTGTCTAAGACGAGCGATGTGGCTGAACGGTTCTAAGCGCTTCAGTCTGGAATCGTGTGACCGCTACGGTCGCAGGTTCGAATCCTGCCTCGGGATGGATTTGTGTGATGTTCTTAGATTAGTTAAGTTTAAGTAGTTCTAAGTCCTAGGGGACGGATAACGTCAGATTTTAAGCCTCATAGTGCGCAGAGCCATTTGAACCATTTTACTGTCTAAGAATATTGCCGATTCAGGGCAAATTTACTTATGACTACGTTTACACATATGCAAATCATTTTCATTGAGGGACACAAAATTTCTTCGATCCTGGCTGATCAGTAGGTAATCATTCAGTACGTACTTTACATGACTACCTGCCTGTCTCCATTTCACAAGGTAAGTATAAATCTTATACATTTCTAAATTATGGTTTGGTCTAGCAATGGGTATAGAAACAACAACAGTTAATTCATCTTCAATCATTAAAGAGTGTGTGGTGGTTAACTTGCACTAAGCATATAAACTGTAATAGTTAGAAGGGCAAATCAAAGTATATGTTGCATATAGCTTTCGTTCAATTGATTGTAGGATCTATAAAAATTGTTCTGGATGTAGTAGTCCAATGCTGAAACATTTGAACTAATTTCTAAGGCTGTTCTTAAGTTAAGGTCGCCAATTCTAGCATTTCATAAACTATTAGTAATCCTCAAGGAAAGAGTGTTTAAATCTAAGCGTGCACTCACAGCATTCAATCTTTGGAATAGTTCTTGGATATCTGCTTTCGTTTATTAGGAGATACGTGGAAATGTAAGATAATCTGCATTACAATCTGTTCAAAGAAAACTATGTGGTTAGTAATTGTACTTTGCATGTTCTTTAATACAATGAATTCACTATAGATGTTAGTGGAATCTGTACTGGACTGTTGTTCTAGGGCTAATATTTTGCTTTTAACATCCAGTAGATTTCAACTAGTTAAAGTACCAAATACAATACGAAGGATACTCCTGTCAAAATCAGCCCAGACACGTTTACGCCTAATTAAAGTTTTGTGTGGCAAAAGCTTAGAAAACAGTATATCTCTTCCTCGCAATTAGCAAATGTACACTACCTGCATTTTGGCTGTTATCCAGTTATTACACCAAGATATACTCATTTCCAAAATAGAATCATTACCCTTAACAAACGAATTAGATCAATTTGCTTCTTTACAGAATTGAACTGTTGCTGAATTTCACTCAGATTGTACTTGAGCACAAGTTTTGCATTAGTTGTTGAAACTAGCATGTCTGATCGTGGTTCAAAAAAAAACACCTGTACTCTGCGGTACTATTACTACACCAGTAGTAGAATACGCTTTCATAACAAATATTTGAATAAAAATGAACATGTTTAATTAGTCCTAAATACTAGAGTTAAGAATGAATATAAAATAAATGACTTTCTTATAGTAAGCTGTGGAGTAAAAGGTTTAGTTTTACTTGTGCACTCGTGCAGTACCTTCAATACATTCACATTCACATAAGCACATGGCTCAAATAAATACATGCATTGCACTCTCACACACTACACACGTTTACGCAGATTGTATCGGTAACTGGAACGGGATTGCTTGGAACGTGGCGATGCCTCGACCTCAAAGTCTGGACTGCGTCCTCGCGATTTTCGCTTCTGGGTTTGAGAACAGCAGGTCAGCCTCTCAGTCGGTCCTCGTCGTCTTGCGATACTACAGGAAATCCGCAGTCGATCTTGCAAAGTGCAAGGGTGAATGCATTCTCTCTCCGTAGATGATCTCATATGGACTTAGGCCAGTTCAGCTGTGCATTTTGGTATTATAACAACTTACCAAATACGGCAGACAGACATCCCAGTTGTCGTGTTTGCTGCTCACATAATGGTTAATCATTTTAATAATTGTTCTGTGGACTCGCTTTACTCTTCCATTTCCTTCGGGGTGAGCTGGTTTAGTCTTTAACTGAGTTATTTGCACGACCTTACAAGCCTGCTTAAGTAATTCACTCATAAAATTCATTCCTTGATCACAAATTATGCTAAATGGTGATCCAAATTTAAGAATCCATTCTGTTTCAGTAACTTTAGCTATAGTCTCAGGTATTGATAGCATGAAAAGGTATCTAGAGAAATGATCTAACATTGTCAGTATGTATTTGTTTCCATCTTTAGTCTTAGGCAACAGTCCTACTCGTTCAAATGGTTCACTTGTCTCTGGCAGTTCTTGCAATGGTGCTCTACTTTTTCCTACATTATTCCGTCTGTTACAGGAATTACATTGTGAAAGAAACCCGAAAATGTTAGCTGTGCGGCTCGGCCATTAAAACATTTGAACTATTTTAATCTTTGGTGCTTTTTTACCGCAATGAAGAATCGTGTAGTTCTCTCATGATTTGCTATTTCATGCTTTCAGGAATAACTAGGCGGTTTCCTTTACTAGCGATTTTGTACAATAATCCATCTATTTCGATAATACGTTGATCATTTTTCCATAGTTTGCATTGTGGATCTTCTTCTTGAGCTGCCTTTAACTCCTCTTCTAAACTTATTGTAACACGATCGTTGACTTTTCGACTCATTGCATCAGCATTCACATGTTGTTTACCAGCGCGGTGAATAACCTTAAATTGGTACTCACTCAGTTGTTAATCTGGAACTTGGATCCTTTAAGCTCAATAACCATTTAAGCTCGGCATGATCTGTAATAACTGTACATTCTCTTCCTGTTAAGAAACATCTGTTATGTGTTATACCAAAAACCAAAGCACAAAGCTCCTTCTCAGTAGTAGTATAATTACATCCTGCTTTGTTTGTCTGGATGTAAATGAGATTGGATGTTCATGACTACCAACTTCTTTAGGCAAGATTGCACCTATGGCAAAATAGGATGCATTCGTTGAAAGAATAAAAGGTTTACTGAAATCCAGATAGGCTAACACTGGGGATGTGGTTAGAGCACTTTTAAGTTCTTTCATTGCCTTTTTGCTCTCTGTTGACCAATTAAATGTGGCTCCATTCTGCACTAGCCGTGTCACTAGAAATTCTATATTCGCGTAACCGGCTATAAATCGCCTGTAGAAATTTGACTATCCCAAGAATGATTGTAGTTATTTCAAATTCTGTGGTTCAGGATAATTCTTTACATCTTCAATTAATTTTGGATCAGGTCGAACACCTTCACTGGTTATAACATGACCAAGTAGTTTACTTTGTGCAAAATGACATATATCTATTGACAAAGACAGGTTTTGCGCTTCTTATGCATTAAAAAACAGCTTGTAGTCTCTCAGTACGCTGCTTCATGTCATCAACAAAAATTATTACATCATCAAGGTAAACAAGTGCTTATGTTGGAATAATCGCTCGTAAAACTGAATCCATCAGTCCTTGAAATGTAGCTGGAGCATTACGAAGTCCAAACGCCATACGAAGATACTTGTATACTCCTGTTGCTGTTACAAATGAAGTTTTTGCTTGATCATCTCGATGCACTGTTAACTGGTGATAACCACTTGTTAAATCACATACTGAAAAAATTCGACGTCTGCCCAAGTAATCCGCGGTTTCCTCTAAATTTGGTAAGGGGTAAATTTCGGGTGTGGTCACAGAATTCAAAGATCGGTAATCAACACAGAAACGGAACTGTGGTTCTCCAGAAATTGATTTCTTCTTTACAATTACAACAGGCGAACACCACGGTGGGTCTGAAGGATCTCTTTGTTTTACAATTCCGGCTAGTAATTGTTCTTTAACTGTGCCTTCTACCAACTGTCTTTGAATGTATTCTGTAAGGTTTCTGTGTGATTGGGGTTGCATTCCCTGTATGAATATGATGCTAAACTAAGTGAGTGACAGGTAAACTTGCACGTTCTAGGAATAAATCTGCATACTCCAACAAAACAGGCGCTAAAATCTTCTGTTAATCAGATGTTAAAAAGTTGTATCTTCTTCCCGATCTTGCGCTTCAGTTCATTATTAACTTCATCTCCTAGTTGCAATTTTGCAACTTCATCTCCTAGTTGCAATTTTGCGGTTCTTACAAAAATCTGTGTTTATAACTGCTGCATTTGTAACATCATCTGGAATCTGTGTTACGTCATTTGTACTTACACTCGACACTTCAGCAACTTTTATTCCTCGTGGCAAAACAATGTACTCATTGCTCATATCCGTTATTGTGACCGGGACTTTTGCGACAGTCTGTCTCACCATTGGTGCGACACCTACACTTCTAGAAACAACAATGCACTGTATCCAGTAACTTACTTTTCTCGCATAGCTCAATTAATGTCAGAGTTCCTTCCTCGCTTCGGGGTGACTTAACTTCAACGTAGATTGTCTTTCCTGCTACCTTGGGAATTTGCTGAGGCTGATCAATTTGAATATCGACTCGGACGGTTTGAACTGATGCATCGGTTAGGGGGTACATTTCCAAGACGTCAGTATTGTTGCTCCTTTGAGTACCATCTGAAGAATGAGTTCCTAGGTTGTAATTGCTACCGCCTAGTCTGATATTTCTTTCTGCGACGAATATCCCGACCTCGTTAGCGGACAAGAAATCAAATCTAAGTACACCGACTAAGCGTTTCCTTATTTGAAACTACTTGCACCCTTGCTGTGTATTTATTTTTACCTGGATCTTGGCTTGGCCAAGAATTAATTCTACGTCAACTTCTCCATACCTACGTAGTTTTCCTCCATTTAACCCTCACACTTTTAATAGCGGCGGTTTCAACCTATTTCCGTTTATCTATGCAACACCACAATAATGAGGTCTGTGCTTCCGTGTCAATAAGTAGTTTGATGTCTTCCCCACGATATACAGCACCTATCACAAAGTCATTTTCAGTATGATCTTCTCTGGAAGTAAGAGGAATCACTGTCTCTGGCAAGGGGCGGACGGAGAGGTGGCCCGTACGTCCTCGCACTCGTTTAAAGATCTGGCAGATTGTCTGTTGTGCGCATTACCTTTCTTCTTGTTGCGGCAATCTCTCGAAACATGGCCCTGACTCCCGCAATGATAGATTTGATTCTGTTTACAATCCTTACGCTTGCGACCCAGCTTATTGCATCTGTAGCATTATACTGTTGTGCTGAAAGCTCTGCGTTCTTGTTTCTGCATTTCCTTCGGTCGTCTTAGTGCTTCAATGAAACCAACAGCTGATTCTAATGCTTCCTGAAACGTTTTACATTGCGCCAATCGAACCACTTTACTTACTTCCTCTCCGTACAACCCATGAATGAATGTATCCAAGGCTCTCTGGTCGGCTTCGAACAACTGAATGCGATTTTCATCTTCTACTAACTCGTACGTTTGAGCATTAATGTTTCGAATTCTGTTGGCAAACTGCCCGATAGATTCGTCTCGTCGCATTCGCAAACTGTGAATCTGCTCTCTGTAAAATCTGATCTCGTTCTTACGTTTAAATCTCTGAACAACAATCGTTCTAAGGTTATTGTAATCTGTTTTCACTCAAGTAGGCTCTGCGCTAATAAAATCTTGTACTGCTGCCTGAATTCTTAATTTGGCAACCACTAGCTTATCTGAATCTGTCCATGATCCTAACTGGGCGGCACCTTCAAGTTTACGAAAAAATACTTTCACACCATCTCCGGGGTTCCCGCTAAACACTGGAACTGATAGCGATAAAGAAAAATATTTATTGTAGTTGTATCTGTACTGCATGAAGTACCATTTGACAAGTCTTTCGGAATGTTACACTCGCTTCTTTCCGCTTTTAACTGCCTAATCTCTTCTTGCAGTTCATTAATAACAGTTTGTAGAACCAGAACGTTACCCTGGCTGGATTCCGAGGTATTGTCTAATTTAACGCCAATGAGTCACTCAAATGTAAAATAAAAATCCAACACTGCCTTTCGTATTCTAGCCAAACTGGAGTAGACCAACCTGAATTCCAGCACTGGATGTCGCCGCATAGTCGGAAGATGCTCACGCTGCTGTTGCTCGAAATTCATGTTGTGCTGCAGCTCTTCAAGACTGTTGACTTTCCATAATTATCCCCATGGTGGCCCCGGATGATAATTAGACGAAATATTTGTCAGGATTTGTAAGCGGTGGGTCCTTGAGGTACGGCAATACGTGAACGCGAGAAGTTTACACAGTTTTATTAACAAAGGCATGATTATAAAACATGCACGCTACGAGCACCCATCGTCACTGTGCCTGACGTCCTAACAGCGGCTAATTACTGTAGTATCGAAAGGCTCCATGGTGAGCTAAGAAAAGAGACATCTGAGGCCGCGCTAGTTTATACGGCGCGCTGTGGACGGCGCCCAGTGGCTTACTCGCTGCCTCACACTGCGGCCGGATACGCGTGTACTGACCAAGCAAATTGTCAGCATTCCAGATACGTCGGCTGGCGAGCGCGTGTTACGTACCGTACAGCTATGTGCAACCTGTAGAGCCTTACATAAACCATCAAAGATATGTGTATAGAGTAAATGAAGCAGGACGAAAAAAAGAAGAAAAAAGTTCTGTCTTAATTAGCAGTGTCTTGACAATATACGTTTAGTAAAAGCAATTTCCAAGAGGCACACAGTTGCAGGACCATTTTTATCTTTACAATTCAGAGATCTGCAAGCGTTGTAATTCGTAATTAAAGTATGGCATTGAGAGTGGCCTGAAGAAACCAAAACGTTGATTCCGTTCCAGTCCTCTTGAGTGAGGTAGGCTAGCCCCAAAATCATTTGACAAACGAGAGGCAGTTCTAATTATCGCTCCGAAAAACAAATCAATCCGCGCCCATGAAACTTGACGTATACATATAAACGGTTTTATGAAACAATTTTTTCAACGATGGATGACTCAGATTATTCACAGTGCGGACGATGGACGGTACCCGAAGTGGAAAGCTGCCAAATATTTAACGACTGTATCGAAAAGACAAATTATACATCATAGGAGGGCAAATGTTCATTGCAATAGACAAAATTATTACGTCTGTCGGCGTCGAAATAGAATTAGCATGTAAAGTTATCTGATCTCGTTCCCCAGCTACCCGATTTCACCGTAACAGTTGCAGAATCGTTGAAAGTAAGTCTACGCTCAGTAGAGTGGAGTAACCCTGACCATGCAATTTTAGTAGGAGGCAGCTTTAATCTACCACGTATAGACTGGGACGTCTATGAATCCGTTGCAGGTGGTACGACCAGGCAGCTTTGCGAAGTGCTTTTGGACACGTCTTCAGTGGCTAGTTCTCCAACCCACACGCAATGGAAATATTTTAAACCTTTTAGCTACTAGCAGGCCTGACCATATCGATAATACCGGTACAGTGAAAGGGATCAGTGATCATGGTGTCATCATAGCGACCATGGTTAGGAAAGTCAATAAATCCATCACAAGGGATCAAATCAAGCAGTTGTTAGCATAATGCATGGGCATCATTTAGTTTCAGTAGAACTAAGAGCAACGTTTAAAGTCACTGTGAACTGCACTCTGGAGACGAACGTGCCGAGTAAGTGAATTAAGGACGGAAAACACCCACTGTGATTGTGTATTGCACTGACGGAAAAAAATAGGAGCACCGAAAATCAATTAACGTAGAGAAAAGAAATTTCGCGTATACATTTGTTAAGGTAGCATACCTAAGCGATTAACTCTGCAAATGGTTCCAATGGCTCTCAGCCCTATGGGACTTAATTTCTAATGTCATTAGTCCCCTAGAACTTTGAACTACTTAAGCCTAACTAATCTAAATACATCACATACATCCATGCCCGAGGCAGTATTCGAACCTGCGACCGTAGCAATCGCAGTTTAATATAAGCGCAATATAAGCAATTGCAAATGTGAAATGCTGGTACATCAATAATTGATGTAACCGCCAGAACGTCGACTGCAAGCATGTAAATGTGCATGCATTATTTTGTACAGGTGCCGAATGTCAGTCCGTGTGGTGCAGTTTCATGCCTGTTGCACTTGGTCGGTCAATACAGGAACGGTTATTGTTGTTTGTGGATGACGCTGCAGTTGTCGTCCGATAATGTGTTCGATTGGACTCAGATTTGGTGATCGAGCTGGCCATGGCAACATGTCAACACTCTTAGAGCCTCTTGGGTCACAACATGGTGTGAGAGCGAGGGTTATCCCATTTGAAAACACCTCATTGAACGCTGTTGATGAATGAGAGATCAACAGGGCAAATCACCAGACTGACGTAAAGATTTGCAGCCATGGTGCGTGGGAAATGCTCCTGATGTTATACGAAATCGCACACCAGACCACAACTAGAGGTATATGTCCAGTGTGTCTATCACGCACACAAGTTGGTTGCAGGCCCCGACTGGCATCCTTCATACCAATACACGGCCCTAACTGGCACCGAGCCAGAACAAGCTTTCATTAGAAAACGCAACAGACCTCCAACCTGCTCTCCAGTAAGCTCTCGCTGGACGCCATTGAAGTCGAAAATGGCACTGATTTGATGTCAGACGATTGCACGCTATAGAGTGTCCGGTTCGGAGCTGTCTTTGAAGTAACCGACTTGTAACAGTTCGCTGAGTCACTGCAGTGTGAATTGCTGCTCAGTGCCATACGCCGAAGATGATGGTCTTATATCCACGTGGCCGCGGCCGTCCGGAACCTGGTCATCTTGCGGCCGTACATTCTCACGACTACCGCTGCAGAAGGAACATATGGCTTCTCCTAGCTCTGTTACACAAACTTGTTCGAAGCCAGTGAGATGTTGACAACGGCGTCTTTGTCGTCTTAATGACATTCTTGATTAAGTAGCTCCACTCTTATGCGACTGGCGCGAAATTTCAATATACATCATTTTTCACATGTGGAATCATGTCTAACAACTTTCGCTTGTGTTACTATGAAATGAATTACTATGAAATGAATACCCCAAGCTGCATACAGGCGTTGATATAGGTCAACAGGGACCATTGAAAATGTGTGCCCCGACCGGGACTCGAATCTGGGATGTCCTGCTTACGTGACAGACGCTCCACCGATCTCAGCCACCGCGGACACAGAGGAAAGCGTGACTGAAGGGACTTATCTCGGGCACGCCTCTCGTGAGACCCCATCCCCAACTTATTGTCCCGCACTATATTCATAGTACCCCTGCCCACTATACTCATTACTCGCGGCTTTCTGCCGATTCCCGTAAGAGTTCAGGCACTGTTTGTGTATCCGCACAGAAGAAGATGGTCAAATGGCCGGTGAGCCTTAACTATATTTACATATCTATTTCGATTATGTTTCTAAACATTCATGGTGGTGTCTGATTGTTCTATATCGTGTCTCCCTACCACTTTCGCGCAACGACGCTCTGAACGTGTTTTTTAGGGAATTAACTAGTTTGAACCTGGGATCTGTTGCTGGCAAGGAGACGCCAGACCACACATGACATGTACAATTCTGAAGAGTTCAGTGAGACTAGCGATGATATAACCAAATTGTAAATGATCTCAGCGTCAGCTCCACTGCACTCCCTGTAAAAGAATCTTAATTCTAACTAAATATAGTGGAAAGGGTTCAAGGTTTTCCTATTTTTAGTTAGCTGGTCAAATAACTTCGAAAAAGCAGTTAAGTTTACCATTGGAAATTTATTCTAATCACAAAACATCGTTTATAAATTGCACTAATGATAAAAGGAAATGTTTTAATACAGGATGGTAAAAACCAACTGCGTTCAACAAAAATGTGAACGAATATTCCCTCAATGAGTTTCCAAGTTCTACAATCGATCGAAGGATGACCTATGCCATATCACATCTATAATCTAGGTTTAAATTAAGTTTCACAAAATAGAAAACTATCAAAATGGTCTACAGTGAACCTCAATTATCTTTAATTACCTATCTAACCTGTCGTAAATTACAGTGGCTGATGTGGCTTCTCAATAACTATATAAAAGAAAAATTATCGCGTTTCAGATCTGTTCTTCAAGTGGCAAATGTGAACACCATGAGTTTTAATTAACGATCGACACTAGTATTACGCAAAAAGGGGTGTAACAGATGAGACTTCTGCAGTTCTAAGTGAAACCTTATGCGCTCAAAAATGCGGCATCGCGTGCGTTCATTACCTTGTCGGTGTCTAAGCAGCGTCAGGGCGGCAGCGGCCGGCGCAGCAGCCATCCAGCCCGCCGTCTCGGAACTAACTCTCTCTTAACTTCTCCTTACTACAATGTACCGAAGTTAGTTTAAAAAAAAAACCATCTGGCTATGTTTTCATCTGACCAATCAGGGTCTCAATGTTAACCTTAAGCTCCGCCTACAAAAATTCTGTCCATCCAATGAGAAACGTTTACTTTTCGTGGTGGGGCAATGTTTTTAAAGTTTGCAACGTAACAGAGACGCTAAAAAGTCTCACGCTAAAACCTGCAGCTAGTGTGGTCCTTTTAGCGTTATCGTAAGATCTATACTGCTCTTCTGGAGGGCTCTGTCTTTTAACATGGGCTGGGGAGTGATCCTAATGTAACAGACACGCGAAAAGGCTCACGCTAAAGCTTCCGGGTGGTAGTGGCCCTTTTTGTGTTATCGTAAGATCTATACTGTTTTTCTGGAGGGCTCTAGCTTTTAACATGGGCTGGGGGTTGTCATTGACGTACCTGAGACGCGAAAAAGTCTCACGCTAAAACGTGCGGGTGGTGAGCCCTAGTGGTTAGCTGGAGACGTGGGTGTCCGTCCATCCGTCCGGTATCGTAGGGCCTTCTAGCTTAACACGGTTCTGCTCTCGGCTTCTGCCCTCGTTTCTCCCCTCGGAACTGCGTCTGCGTCTGCGGACATGCATTCAGGCATTCTTGTGTTAGTCTGTGGCATTCCCTTTGTTCACTCGTTACTTGTATTACTTTGGTTAATTTAATGTCACGATTTATTCGGAGCTATGTGACATACTAATAGATTTGCTTATTATGTCAGGGTTTTCATGGAAGGTGTTGGATTTACCTGACACCTTACATGTTGCACAAGTCCTTATTGGTGTAATTAATTTTTTCCGTCAGTTAGAAACCCGGAAAATGCTGACAAAGTGGAGTTTGTGGCACTCTCGATTCACAAAAGAGCATGGAAATTTCGACAATCAAAAGTTTGTAGAAAATAGTCTTTCTGTAAAAAGATCGATGCACGTCCACCGCCACACATCAGCGAAAGACCTTGACCAGAAGAAGAGAAAAACCTGGTCTTGCCAAAACCGCTAAATGGGCCGATGGCTTTTGTAGTCTGTATAGTCACTATCTGATCATTCTGGTGTGACAATAGAAGACAAAAATGCTAGGTGGAGTTTTAAAGGAGTCATTCAAGCAGTAGTATCCCACAGACTATTCCCATAGGGTAAACATAATAATAGGCATTCCTGGCGTACAGAAGTATCTGAAAGAGGTGAAAATAAATAAGTCGCCATCGCTGGATGGAATCCCACTGAGGTTTTACAGAGAATAGTTTACAGCATTGGCCTCTTAATTAAGTTGCGTCTATACCAAATCTCTTGCCCAGCGCAAAATTTCAAGCCACTGGAATAAAGCGCAGATGATACTTGTACAAAGGGCGTTCAAAAAGGTTTACACAGTCGTCTCAGATGTTTTTTATTTTTTGCAGGAAGAGAATGACAGGTTTTGTCAACATTCTTGGAAAATTTTGCTATATACTGAGCCTACTCAATGTAGCCTCCATGAGCTGTGACGCATTTGGCTCAACGTAATTTCCATGATATAAATTCACTTTGGTAAAATTCTAGGTATTAACTTTTACATCATCACTTGACACGCCCTTGGCTCTGAGCACTATGGGACTTAACAACTGAGACCATCAGTCCCCTAGAACTTAAAACTACTACCTAGAACTTAAAACTACTTAAACCTAACTAACCTAATGACATCACACACATCCATGCCCGAGGCAGGATTCGATCCTGTGACCGTAGCGGTCGCGGGGTTCCGGACTGAAGTGCCTAAAACCACTCGGCCACAGCGGCCGGCGCTTGACACAGGAAATAAAGTCTTTCCCACTATCAAATGCTTTACCGCGCAGGTGGGCATTCAGACGACCAAAGAGGTAAAAATCAGACGGAGCCCATTCCGGACTGTAGGGAGGATGAATAACAATTTTCCAACGCATTTACCTGATTTTCTCTAGTGTTGTGAGGGCTGTATGGGATTTGGCATTGTCATGGTGTAGTCTGATGAGCTGACCCTGAAGCTGTGGTCTGTTGGTCTTGATGACACGTCCCAGCTTATCCAATGACAAAAAGTAACGGCCCCGGTTAATTGATGTGCCAGTTTTCCAAACGTCAATGAAAATGACACCACACTGATCCCAGAAGAAAGAGGCCATTACCTTTCGGCCTGTTCTCCGTAAAAGTCTTGGTTTCTTCTTCCAAGGGGAACCCGGATGAAGCCACTCCATGGATTGGGTTTTGCTCTCATGTTCCGACAAAAACAACCATGTTTCATCCTGCGTACTGAAGTCATCAAAACACTGTTTCCACTCTTCAGTGAAGGTGTTCATGAGACCCTCTCACACATTCTTCCTCATCGTTTCCATTTCTCTTGTTACTAATCGACGCACCCAACGTGCACGGATTTTTCTGAACCCTAGTGATTGTACCAATGATACCACACTACCCAATGACAAACGAGTCATTTCAGCAAGCTATAGTGTCTTCACACATCTATCATTTTGGATGATTTGATCAATGGTCTCCATCTTCACATCAGTCACTGTCGTCGATTGTCTACCGCATCGTGGATTTTCCAGCAAAGAGAAATCACCTTCTTTAAACCTCTGCAACCACCGCTGGATACAGCTGCGATCCACTCTGTCCTTCCCATAAACAGGGAGCCACTTATTCTGAATCGATGTGGCAGAGTCATCGCCGGTCTTAAAGAGGAACTCCATCACCGACCGTTATCGCAACGTGACATCTATTCCACGCTCCACTAAAGCTAAATGTTCCATGTATGTTCACAAAAAAATTCATTCTCCTCCTGCAAAAAACAAAACAAGTTAGAGAGAATTGTGCAAAACTTGTAAACGTCTTTTGTATGTAAGAGATTTACGGATTTTGAAAGCATCTCTCGTGCGAAATTGAAATTGTACTTTTCTCACGCAAGATGCACTGAACAACGAAGTGCTTCAGGAAGGCGTTTGACACGGTGCCTTACTGAAGACTGTTAATGACAATCTCAATACAAGACGTAGGTTTCAATTTTATATAACCCAGTATGTTTTCCTCGACGCCGGGTGTTCATCAGGGACAAGGGTATCGCCAGGTGTGCCCCAGGGAAATGTGATAGTACCGCCCTTGTTCTCTATATACACAAATGAATTGATAGGCGTGGTGAGCAGGAATGTGCGATTGTTTACTGATATGTATAGTGTATAGGCAGGAGTCGTTGAGTGGCTGTAGAAGGATACAGGGTGACTTAAAGGGAATTTCTGGTTGGTGTAATAAATGGCAACTAGCTCTACAACCCGTGTTCAGCTTGACACAGTCGAGTCAATTAAATACCTAGGCGTAACGTTGAAGGGTGATATGAAATAAAACGAACACGTAAGGATGGTAGTAGCGAAGGTGAAATGCAGGCTTCGGAGAATCTTAGAAGTGTGTAGTTCACTGTAAAGAAGATGGCATTCAGTTCACTAAAGCGATCCATTCCTGAATACCCGTCGAGGGTCTGGGATGCCCAGGTGATCGGATTAAGGGAAGACATCAAAGCAGTTGAGATACGTGATGCTAGATTTGTCATCTTTAGGTCCGATTAACACGTGTGTGTTATGGAGATGCTTCATGAACTCAAGTGAGAACGCCTGGGTGGAAGACGTTCTTTTTGCGAAACGCTGTTGAGGAAATTTAGAGAAGTAGCATTTGCAGCTGCCTACGGGATTCTACAAGTCAACATTTCACGTAAGGATTACGAAGAAAAGATGTGAGAAATTAGGGCTCGTACGGAGGCACGTACACAGTGGTTTTCCCCTCGATCCACTTGCGAGTAGAGGACAGGAAATGACTAGTTGTGGTACAATGTACTCTACGCCATAAGCCATACGGTGTCTGACTATGTATGTAGCTGTAGATGGAGAAGTTGGTTACAGAAATCTGCACGTGGATGTTCAGGAAGCGTTCCGTATCGAAAATAATCCCATCATAATCCTCATCAAAATCCTGGAAACGCCTGTCGCGCAGTGGTTTCTTCCTTCGAGAGCAGCACGCCTGGAAGGCGATTGGGGGCGGGGGGGATGAGGGGGGAGTGGAGGAGCGACGGTATAGGGAGAGGAAAAATTTTATAACCCAAAGAAACAGCATGTGATACTGTGTGCAGTGGAAAACGAGCAGATGTATATGCCATGAACACCATTTGATTTTCTAAATTCGTCTCATTCAAGCAGTCGTCCACTCTCCAGACCTGTAGGCTTCTTTAGCCGTGATTTTGGGACCTGTAATTCGGCTGACCCTGTTTACACCTCGTCAGTATGCCTCAACTACGTAATTATTTCTCAGCTGAAATGCATTGCATAGATTGACAAGCGGCATCCTTGGATATATCAGTTCTACGGAAGAAATTTGCAACCTTACGCCCCTACATATGAAATCCATACGTAACATGTTACGTCATTGTCCTTGCAGTAGTTATAGAATTCAACGGGGCTCGTGCTAGTGAAAGACATTTACGACATATTGTCATTGTCCTAACACCAGGGCGGGTCGTCCACACTTGTTCATTTGCCCCAATAACAGTACCAGGTAGGTACGGATTAGTTGTATGAAGTTCATATACTGCAATTTTATTTATTTATTTTATGGCGTACATCTTGATACACATAACAATAATTTTAGTACAGTTAACGTGCTCATTTACATATTGTGCACCAAATTTTATTATAAATGAATGTTCAAGCATCGAATCTACATCGCATTCAGTCGTCTTCTTCGTTGGTGCAAGAAAATCGGTGTAGGGTCACTTGCAGGCTCGATTTGGACATTCTTCCAGTATTTATCAGGTTGTTTGCATTTGGAGATGATATCTTCCACCATTTATGGACGACCTCGACATTCGGTTTAATGTCGTCAACATCCGCGTGATTGTTGACACCAGATCGATTCTCAGTATAGTGAAACTTTGAGGTGGGAAGTACTACTGCCATTGTTGTTTAAAGGCATTGTGAACTTGACGCTCACAGTTTGAGTTTATCGCTTCTTTATGCGGCATCTCCGTGGGGACAGCCACGCCGAAGAGGTGGATTTCAGAGTGTGCATGGTGCCCATCATAATTGTTCATATGTGAACTATAAACCCATAATGAAGCGCGATATTCCGCAGCCTAATATACTGCAGTCATTGATGAATAATTAAATATTTTACTTAAAAATAATGAATATACAGTGGAAACAATGTAATGAAGAATGTAGGCAACATAGCCGCTAAATTATGTTTAATGATTAACATTATTATTAAATCGTAACACAGCAACATATATGGTTTCTTTACATTAAATCATTAAACACGTGTGGGTTTCACATCGATATTAACGAGTAAAGATTCTAATACGTGGGGCTGGCATTGTGGGTGTAACGAGACTGGCAAATTCGGGAATACTTCGCAACTGTTAATAATGTATTGGAATTGGATGTACGTCCTAATCTCCTCCTTTCTCCTCTCCCTGTCCATCTTCTTCTTTCCCCTCTCTCTTTCCACCTCCTGATGTCTCATTTCCCCTCTCATTGTTCACCTCCTCCTCCTTGATGGGCAACTCAAGCCCCTAAAAGTGAGTGGGTAAATGGGTTGGGTGCTCTGGTGTACGAGGTATGAGAAGACCTCTCCAGCTGTTGGCTCCTTGGAGATAGCTTCAGAGGCAGTATTTAGAATAGTTTCCTTCCAGCAAAGGGAAGGATTATGAAATTTCGGATGACTCAGATTCAGTAGTAGTTGTAGTAGTAGTAATATTGTAATTATAAGCCGACATATTCATTCATACATTTTTCCTGTTTTCTCTTTAAAGTGACTGCGGGGATGAAAAACAAAACAGCACATTTAAAATATTAGAAAGAATTCTCTCAGTAGACAGTGCACAGCGATCGGTGTTAAATATTATAATTATATGAAAGTCTCACTGTTGTACATACAATTTAAGTTTAAAATTCTATTAAAGGACAAGGCAAAGAATTTGTCTAATGGTTCAAATGTTCGGCTGAGGTAGATAAAACGACTGCGTGAAAGAAAACTAAACCAGTTATTTTCATACTGTGGTGAGCATATTGTAAGACCTTCAGTACACACACCATCAGATTATTTGACTTGTCGCTCTAACGGTGTAGGCGAGTGTAAGTAATATGTCTCGTTGTCATATCATGGTGTGTTTATCTTCGGCCGAGGGATCAGATGATAGAAATGCCACTTGCACGCTTAGAGTAGCTGATGGATGGTAACCAACTTTAAACAGAACTTGATTAATTTGCACACATTTATTAAAATAATAACAAGCATAAAAATTACTTAACTTGGTTCTGGATGCTATTTACAATTGACAATCTGAAGTTCCTTTTGTATAGGTACGTTAATCTTATTCTCACCTACATTTCTGATACTTGACAACTGACGAATTGGAGGTCTGTACACTCGTTATAATACCTAGCGCATTCATGTATCACTGTGGGAGTGTGATCTGTGGGGAGAAAAGGTTCCACGTTATCGGCAGTCTCACTGGCTGCGTTACATATTAATACACGGATCGGCGGAAGCAGAATTTGGTCCGTCTCTATGGCAGCGCCATCTTCTAGTGCAGAGACGGACGAGCGCTGCGCCTGCGCTGATGTGTTTAGCGGGGAGCGCTCTAGTGGGAAAGTTGTGTACCCACTGACTATGCGGAACTATGTACACAACACATACAATAAGTCCTTTCGTCTCGCTTTCGCTTTTAATAAAATCCCATACTACTGCCCGAGACTGCAGGTGTGGGGGTCACTTGCGTTTACACGAGAGAGAGAGAGAGAGAGAGAGAGAGAGAGAGAGAGAGAGTGTGTCTTTTGTTGACGAAGATCAATGGCCAGGAGCTTTAACTGTGAAAGTCTTCTGGTTGTGCCTATCTGCGACTCAGCATCTCCGCTATATGCTAAGTAGCAACTTTTCCTCTCAAAATATTGTTAAAAGCCTATTACTGTTGTTTAACCGGCACAGTATTGTTCAACAAAATATAATATAAGCCTCTGTACATCTTAATGTTTAGCAGAGTATCTACCAATAATTTGAAGTAAATCGGGAGTAGGACTTCTGGTTTTGCTCTCAAGGTAGTAAGTTTAACTAGGAAATCTATCCAATAGACGCTACTGTACACTGACAAGTCGTTGTTCAATGTTGTTACCAAAAAATTCGAAATGTGCTTGGCCGATTTACTTAGAAGTTTTACACAATGCTCTCTCTCTCTCTCTCTCTCTCTCTCTCTCTCTCTGTCTCTCTCTCTCTCTCTCTCTCTCTCTTATTGTGGAAAAATTTTTAATAAATCGGTCAAGCGCAATGCAATTTCTTTTTGTAGCAACACTCAACAACTTCTTCCAGTATATAGTAGCGTCGATTATATAGATTTCCTAGTTAAAGTTGCTGTCTTGGAAGGAAAACGAGGAGTCCTAGACCCGAGAGTGCGTCAGTAATAAAGCTCATCAGTGATGCTGCCTCACTGCCCGCTGACGTTCATCATGAGAGAGACACAGTGGCACAAAATTAAAGGTTACCTCTTGTGAAAACGCACAACACTCGAAAGCCTCGTCGAAATGTCTAAATCCCTACGCGCTGTTTAATATTTTAAAGTGGTGAAACGGGGAGGTGGATTTCCGCCCAGAGACTGAACTCCTGCTGAAACTACCCTGACTCAGCTACCATCGCCCACGCGAAACGACTGACTCCCAAGCCCCGGATTCTACGAAATACCACTGGGTGTAGAAGCGCCTCTCTTTTTTAAACCTGCAGAAACCACATCACAGTATTCATCTTGACAACTTCGTACAAAATTAAGTTAAATTGCCAACACTGCAGTAAAATGTTTTTCTGAAAATGCTGAAATAAGCCTACCCCCATGCTGGTTATTTTATGACTTCACAAAACATTATAATACAGCGCTTCCCAACCTGGGGGTAATTACCCCCAGAGAAGTAAAATGAAATTTTCTGAAGGGCAAAAAATAAACTATTCGATTCTGTTTCAGTCACGAAACTAAAATATTTTGAAAATATCTTATTACTGTTACTACAACTCTGTAAGACTCTAATACTGATAGTATAAGTTTTAAATAATTACTTTTCCTTAGTTAGTAGCAGGTTCCTCACATAGTGTACCCGCTACACACGTATGTTGTGCTTTGTACCTTATATCGCTGATGATAAAAGAAACATATAGGTAACAAATGCTAAATACTTAACGGGAAAGCTTTCCTCTAGTTGTAGATAGTACCTGCAGTAGTCCAGAAATTGCTTCATTACTAGATGAATTAATTAATTGCCAGCTCAACACAGCGGTAACTACATGGTGGCTACTGTAGTGGTGTACACTGTTTTATTAATATTATTATTAGTGTGTTTAGACATAATGCATTAACATCCTGATGTCGACTAATTTATGCCAGTTCAAATGTAAAGACTGCAGCAATGAAATACGAACAGTTAAGTACAGAGCACACATCTGAGCTTGTTTTATTGTAATAGGGGTTGCAGTATGGAGGCTGAGCAAGTGCATCAGTGGAGAGGAGTGAAAAAGGGGAAGCATGTTTTGTAACAAGTGTCTACCCTCACTGCTGATAGTTACCTTTTTTTTCCTGAGAAAGGGTTGTAGGTAGCACTTGCAATGCTAAACGAATTCCTTCCCCATTCATCTTAACATGTACATACACAAAACCCAAATATGATTCCCATTTCATCATTAAAGAAACGCATTCCAAGAAAAGTGTTTAATTCTACAGTTTAGTTAGGTGCAGAATTTGGTGATGTTTTGGAAGGGGTGCTACAGATGGCAGGGGCGGGGGGGGGGGGGCGGATCTACGAGCTAATTTCTGATTGCACTTTGGAGTAATGGTCTAATGAAGGTTGGGAATCACTGTTCTTATACAAACCGGGTATCTCTTCTAAGGGATGTCAGGCTCATTTTCTCTTGTGTTCCTGCAGATATTTTCAACTTCGTTTTCGCAATGTGTAGCTGGAGTCATCCGAGATAAATATTGCTCATCTCATCTTTCATTGGACGCCTAGTGTCAGCGGAAAACGTAAGTCTGTTCCCTTTAAAAACAAAATAACTGTTAAGGAAGAAATAAATGCGCCCATTCGATACAGCGGTTTCAATGAGTCTAGTGCTATACTCACTGCCGCAGTACTTGTTATTCCTTGTGTTTTACTGTACCTGTTAACACATATTACTGAAACGAGAATCACAATAGACTCATTAAAACCGCTCAATCGAATTAGCACATGTTATTTTGATTGTGAAGGAAGGAGAACTAAGTTTTATGCTGACACTGAACGTCGCATGAAGCACGTAATGAGCAGTATTTATTTTGGGCGGCTTTATCTAGACACTAAGAAAACGAAACTGCAAATATTTACCAAAACCACGAGAAAATGTGCCTGACGACTCTTAGGAGAGCTACCCTGCATTACAATTACTTTTAATGATAACATAATACGGTACCACAATTAAGTGTTTAAAAGAAGAAAATACAAGTCAATATCTCTACATGCACAAGGATGGCAGATCAGAACAACGCACAGTTACGTGGTGGTCTTGCATCTCACGTAGCACACGCCGAACTTGAATTGTAGACGATGTCAGCAGAGTATGTCTCCATCAAGCCCGCCCGGTTAGCCATGCGCTCTAACCCACTGCTTTCTGGGCGGGATGGTATGAAGGTCGCCGGCACGAATCCGCCCGGTGGATTAGGGTCGAGGTCTGGTGTGCCGGTCAGTCTGTGGATGGTTTTTAAGGCGGTTTACCTTCTGCCTCGGGGAATGCGGGCCGGTTCCCCTCATTCCGCCTCAGTTACACTATGTCGGTGATTGCTGCGCAAACACACACATGACCATTACCCTACCACGCAAACATTTGGGGTTACACTCGTCTGGTGTGAGACGTTGCCGGGGAGGTCCACTGGGGGCCGAATCGCACAATAACCCTTGGTTCGGTGTGGGCGGCGGTAGGTTGAGTGGACTTCTGTAGCCTGTTGTGGGGTTGTGAAGCACTGAGGATTACGGCGGGGACGAAGCCTCTCCGTCGTTTCTAGGTCCCCAGTTCCATACAATACATTTAATTCTCTCAATCTAACTGCACAATACTTTAATTGGTGCTACATTTATCTTGCATACTTCAACAAAAAATATTTAAGAAAAGAGTAAAGCTAAGGGATTACCCATACTTATGTCGTGATACATGTAATTGTGGAGTACATTTAATTATGGTCGATTTAACTGATGAAATGGTTTCTACACTGGTTCTAGTTAAGTTCCAGATTAGCTAAGCTGTTACACGTTCACTCTGCAGTTCAGCTTCTGTTTGATATATTGCTTACGACTATGGCAGTGGAGTCTTTGCAATAGCATACTTGTAAGCGTTTTGGCAATCGCTATTTATACAGGGCGGGGAAAGTAAAAGTGTCCGGACGAGTGAATTCGATTGGATGTGAATTTCTGGCAGCATTACCGAAGGACGAAAAGACCTACAAAATCGTTCAAAGGGCTCTGAGCACTATGCGACTTAACTTATGAGGTCGTCAGTCGCCTAGAACTTAGAACTAATTAAACCTAACTAACCTAAGGACATCACACACATCCATGCCTGAGGCAGGATTCGAACCTGCGACCGTAGCGGTCGCTCGGTTCCAGACTGCAACGCCTAGAACCGCACGGCCACTCCGGCCGGCAAAAGACCTACAGTTACTTCCCACAAGGTGGAGCAACTGCGTATACACCCGACCGAACTTTGGAGCACATTTACACAATATTCACGTATGATAAGGTTGTTAGCAGAGGTCAGTCTGTTCACGGCCTAATTGGACACCCTGGTCACCTGATCTGTCAGTGTGCGATTACATTATGTGCTGAGTCCGTAACCCTCATAGTCTCAAAGAACTGCAGCAGAAAATTTCAGATGCGCTATCAGCAATTGCAGCCGTCCAGCTTCGACTCACCTTCAGTAAATTGCTGATCAGTGCCCAAACAGGCCAAGAGATGAATGCTACACATTCAGCACCTGCTGTGGTCAAGTTAGTAATGTATTTCCTTTGCTGCGTTGATTTGGCGAGTAATATGCCGTCGCGGCACCTTCGACGCCAGCGATGCATAGAGAGATCGCTCGAGCTCCTGTAACCTTCTGGAAAATCCCCGTCGTTACTTGCGGTATCTCTCATTTGAAATCAGCGCTCTGCTATAGTGCAGCTCACGAAAACCCGCCTCGCTACTGGCCTACGATCCTAGATCAAGCCGAGAGACAGCCTGACGTGTAAACCAACGAGATCCATCAACTTATGCAATGCTAGTCCTTCAGCTACCACAAAAGACGCTTATAGACCTTCGCATAATTCATTCGAAAATGAAACTGTTTGAGAATAAACCTCCAGAACGAATTTACAGGAAGAGACTGTATATAGTCTTGAATGTTAAAGAAGAATGTTAGCATTAGCAAATGAAGATCAACTTCACAAAAACTGAAAACCTGGTAGTCGAATGTATAGATAGCGATACTGTGATGGGTGATGGAACTATAGTAAAGTGGAGTCGATCAGGGTCTATAATTCTGGACCATGGAGGAAGCAATGGGGAAACATACTACAGAATAGGGAAATAAAAGGTGGAAATTAACCTGGGCCACCGCGAGCAAGCGGAAATGCCGCAAGACGGCATGGCATGGACTAGACTACTGTCTGAAGTAAGGATGGAGGCAACTGAAAGCATGAATACAGCAGGGATGTCCATAAATCCGTAAGAGTACGAGAGGGTGGAGATATCTTTTGAACAGCACGTTACAAGGCATTCCTTATATGCTCAATAACGTTCATTTCTGGGCATTTTAGTGGCCAGCGGAAGTGTTTACACTCGGAAGAGTGTTTGTGAAGTCGCTTTGTAGCGGTTCTGGATGTGTGGGGTGTCGCATTGTCCTGCTGAAATTGCCCAAGTTCCTTGGACAGCACAATAGACATGAATGGATGCAGGTGATCAGACAGGATGCTTACGTAAGTGTCGCCTGTCAGAGTCGTATCTAGACGCATCAGGTGTACCATTTTACTCCAACTGCACACGCCGGTCACCATTATAGAGCCTTCACCACCTTGGACAGTCCCCTGCTGACTTGCAGAGTCCATGGGCTCGTGACGTTGTCTCCATACCCGTACACGTCCATCCAGTCGATGCAGTTTCTAATGAGACTCGTCCGATCAAATAACATGCATCCAGTCATCAATAGTCAAATGTCTGTGTTGATGGGCACAGGTGAGGCGTAAAGCTTTGTGTCGTGCAATCATCAAGGGTACACCCGTGGAGCTTCGGCTCTGAAAGCCCACATCGATGATGTCTCGTTGAATGGTTCGAATTTCTGTTGATGGCACAGTACTGAAATCTGCAGCATTTTGTCGAAGGGTAGCACTTATGTCACACCGAACGATTCTCTTCAGTCGTCGTTGGAGCCGTTCTTGCAGGGGAAGATAACAGGCAAGACCGAAAGACGTAGAAACTTGGATACGAGAAACACTGTACGACGTAGAAAACTAGCAGAAAGAAGAAAAAGAAGAAGAACGAACTTATAAAGGTAATGGTCAGATCGCTGTGTCCCTCTGAAATCGGCGGTAATTGAGGATGATATGGTTTAAATTACACTGAGCAACAAATTTGAAGTGAAAGTGTGTAAATTGCATGATTTTGAGTTAGCTATGTATATTTCAGTATAATATGTTACAAAATCATCATCTTCATAAATATTTAGCTCCACTTTTTAAAAAAGTAGTCCATATTTTTGCGTAATTAATTAACTAAATATGCAATAATATTTCAAGTTTCAGCATAGTAAATTTTAAGTGAATAATTACTTGTATGATGTTATGTGTTCTATACTGAAACTGCAGTATTTGAAAAATGAAGATAATATTACGTTAATGAAAATACTTCGTAATTCTACTTTGTACCAGAACTATGTAAAGCACTAAAGAAAGTAAATAAATTACCTAGCCGCAAAGGTATATACAGGATTACAAATGTTAAATGTCCCTATGTACAGTATATACAATTACATAATTTTTTTAGAGATAAATTCAGAAGATGACCGTGTTTGCTTGGTTTGACGTTTATACGCCTGCTCGGGAACATCCCTTATTACTGTCCAGCAGTAATCTGCTAAAATAGTAGGTCTCCACTTTCCAGCCTACCTCTTCTCAAATGTGCATATATCTTGATGAAATCGCTTCCCATGCTCATCACTTACTGCACCTCAATTTTTGGGGAAGATGTCAAGATGACTCTGTAAGAAATGCATTTTCAATGACATGTTGCAACCAAGTTCATCGTGTGGTGACAACATGTTATCTACAATCTCCTTGTAATTTGTTACCTAAGAACTGTAAACAGACTGTATTAAAACATTCGCACGCATGCTTCTCATCACCTGATATGATTCCATCAAAAGTATGGTCTCCTGAAAGCTCTCGAATCTGTGGGCCTACGAAGATGCCCTCCTTCACTTTGGCATCACTTAAGTAAGGGAACTTTTGCCTTAAGTACTGAAACGCGTCACCATCTTTGCGGGCGGTAGCAGAATCGTTCTAGGGCCTACTAGTGGTCCGCTCTTAATGTTCTTTACACCTGGCTCAAGAGATTTTCCAGTAGGCCATTCATGTTTACTGTAATGAGATGCACGAGCTCAGCCACCCCATTCACAGAGAAAGAAGCAGTATTTTGTATACCCTAACTGCGTACCTAATAGCAGTGCAACCACTTTCAAGTCACCACAAACCTGCTATTGAGGGTCAATATATCTGATGGCTTCTAGTAAAATTTCCATGTTTCGTTATGACTCTTTCATATGCACACTATGTCCAACTGGAATAGAAGGAAGCTTATTACCAATATGTAAAAGCACTGCTTTTAAGCAAAACTTTGACGAATCAATAAAGATTCTCCGCCGGCCGGAGTGGCCCAGCGGTTCTAGGCGCTACAGTTACGGTTCTAATCCTGCCTCGGGCATGGATGTGTGTGATGTACTTAGGTTAGATAGGATTAAGTAGTTCTAAGTTTTAGGGTACTGATGACCTCAGAAGTTAGGTCCTATAGTTCTCGGAGCCAATAAAGATTCTCCACTCATCAGGGTTGTAATTAATTCTGAGAGCCCTCATTAGACCATTTATGTCTACACATGCCAAGAGACTACCTTGCATGTTAAAAAAGTAGTGAACTGTTGCTCTCTTATGTTGTTGAATGAAAGATTTACATTGCTTTCGAGAAAATTGCGCTGCTGCAATTTTGATGATAAAATCTGAACCTTAGCTGCAGAGAGCTCCATGTCTCTAATGAAATCACTTAACTCATTTTGAGACAATTTTTGTGTATCATCAGTTGATGATATATTTGGAAGAAACACTTGATCTTGTGATGTACATGGTTCAGGACATTCAGAATCCCCATCAGAAGTAATCTCGTACTCTGTCGGTGGGTATTGGCAGTCTTTCCCCATGTAGAACTGGACGTCTGGCAGATGAAATGTTAGTATATATCACTCTCCGCTTCTTCTTAAATATTCCCTTCTTGACAGCCATACAAAAGTAGGAGTCACTGACGTGGTTAGTTGGCTCACGCCAGATAATGGGCACTGGAATGCCCTTTCCCATGCATCCTTTTCCAGTGGTCGCTGGCACAAGTGTTGAAGATCACATGTGGAGCCCAGGGTTTATCTTGACCATCTACTTTGCACCTAAAATAACAAGTATAAGCTTTTTTTAATCGTTGTTGACAGCCATCTGAATTGTACAGTGTGGCGACTGCTACTGAAAATGGAGAATATCGAGTTTCGTGCTGTTACTAAACACATTCATTTGAGGGTCAACGATGTTCAAGCGGACTCTGCACCATCACAGAAGACCATCTGCTTTGGTATAATGAATTCAAAAGTGGTCAGACAAATACATTGAAGACGGTGCGTTCTCCAGCCGCCCAATAGAAGTCATCACAAAGGAAAATTGAGAAAATCCATGACATGGTAATGTAAGACGGCCAAATAAAAAATCTATGAGATTGCTGAGACAGAAGGAATTTTAGCTGAGGGAGAGCAGAATATCCCGAACAGAGAATTGGCGGTTGAGAAGATGTGTGCGAAGCGGGTGCCGGGATTGTTCAAAGTCGACCAAAAAGACATCATACACATTTCCAAGCAATCACAATCCTCAAGAAGTTTTGCTCTGATTTGTGATTGTTGATGTAACCGGGATCTATCGTAACACACCAGAATCAAAATGGCCATCAAACAATGGGAAAAGGCAGATGAAATTGCACTGACTAAGGCGAAGACAATTTTGCCAGCTGGCAAGGTGATAGCCATCTTTTTCGAGATTCTCGAGGAATAGCCCTCACAGATTACTACCAAAAACACACAACCCTAAATAGACCCCATTATGTTCCATTGCTGCATCGTTTCAAACTAGTGTTTGTTGAAAAAAAGAAAAAAACATCATGGCTGCCACACGGAAATGTGCTCTTTCACCTGGATGATACACTTTCCGTACATCAGGGATAACAAAGGCGAGAGCGCATGAATTTGGTTTTGATTTGGTTATTCATCCACCCATTCAGCAGACTCAGCTCCAAATGACTTCTTCCTGCTCCATAACTTGAAAATTTGGTTTGCTAGGCTGAAATTTTCATCAGTCAACGAGTATTTGCAGAGTTAAACAGAACGCATTTTTTCTGATGGCGTGAAAGAGTTGGTGGATCACTAGACCAAGTGTACATCCCTCAAAGGAGTATTCCCAAGAAGTATGGTGAGCTATTTAAGAAACAATCATTTTTTCTTGCTCTTTTATCAAACCACCATTGTATCATAATGGACGGGTGCAATGTGAATCACTACGGTACCGGGAGAAAAGAGCAGGCCAGTCAGTGAAAACGTATGGATGCGCCACAGCTCCATTTTCGGCAAAGTGATGGTGTTGTACGAACAGATGACAGTGCTAAGGACAAACCGTCACAAGAGCATACTACCGAGGTCCCATGACAGGAGTATGGGATACTGTAAAGGCGAAGTGTCGGAGGAGTGTTTTCACACCACACGGCCGCCAGACCATCCTGTATACTACATGTACAAGCTTCACTTTTAGATAATGAAGTTTCGGATGGCCACCGCTTTATCCTGACATGGCGCTCCGTGAACTCTTCCAGAAGCGCATACTTGTAAGCCTAAGTTCTCCATCGAGACATTACTCGTTGACGAAATGTGTTGCAGTGAACATGAACTGAAGCACCATCATCATTACCAAGTTTCATGATTTCTTACAGCACCTCACGTAGACATCTACTGAGGACATACCTACACTATTTGCGAAGTATCCGGATATCTCATGTAATGAGGCGCTGAGCCATACAAGTGTCTGGCGTGGTTGTTATAACGGTTACTGCTGCTGCAACGGCGGGTTGTCAAGATTTAAGTGAGTCTGAACGTGATGTTACAGTCGGCGCACTTGCGTTGTGACACAGCATCTCTCAGGTAGCGATGAAGTGGGAATTTTGCCGTACGACTATTCTACGAGTGTACTGTTAATATCACGAATCTGATAAAACATGAAATCTCCGTCATTTGTGCGGCCGGAAAAAGATCCTCCTAGAACGGGACAAACGACGACTGAAATGAAACTTTCAACGTGAGAAAAGTGTAACCCTTCCGCAAAATTGCCGCAGATTTCAATGCTGGTTCATCAACAAGTGTCAGCGTGCGAACCATTCAAAGAAACATCATAGATATGGGCTTTCGGAGCCAAAGCCCCACGCGTGTACCCTTGATTAGTGCACAACACAAAGCTTTACGACCCGCCTGGACCTGTAAACACCAACATTGCACTGTTGATGACTGGAATCATGTTGCCTGGTCGGAGTCTTGCTTGTAATTGTATCGAGCGGATAAATGTGTCGGTTATGGAGACAACTTCATGAATCCATGGACTCTGGATATCAGCAGGGGACTGTTCTAGCTGGTGGAGGCTCTGTAATGGTGTGAGGCGTGAGCAGTTGGAGTGATATCGGACCCCTGATACATGTAGATACGACTCGGGCAGCTGACACGTTCGTAAGCATCCTGTCCCATCACCTGCATCCATTCATGTCCATTAAGCATTCCGACGGCCTTCGGCAGCTCCAGAGGGATAATGCGACAACCCACATGTCCAGAATTGCTACAGACTGGCTCCAGGAATACTCTTCTGAGTTTACACACTTCCGCTGCCCACCAAACTCCACGGACTTGAACATTATTAAGCATATCTGCGATGCGTTGCAACGTGCAGTTCAGAAGAGATCTCCACCCCTCGTACTCTTACGGATTTATGGACAGCCTAGTAGGAATCATGGTTGTGAGTTGCCTCCAACCCTACTTTAGACATTAGTCGAGCCCATGCGAGATCGTGCTACGCCACTTCTGCGTGCTCGGGGGGCCCTACACGATATTAGGCAGGAGTGCCATTTTCTTTGGCTCTCAGTGTAAAAGGTGTATTACGTTGTAAGTAGAGAAATAGTATCAGCAGATTGGATCAGTCAGCTCAGTGATTTCAAACGTCGACTAGTCATTGGATTTCACCCGAGTAACAAATCAATCAGAGGCGTTTCGACACTCATATAGCAGCCCAAGCCGGCTATTGGTGTGTAGTCTCAACAGGGAAGTAGTGCTGTGATAGGGATGGGAAGAAGAGTGTGTTTTTGTGATAGGGATGGGAAGAAGAGTGTGTTTTGTGTTTAGGTTGCGGTCCCTTTATTCCACTTAAGAAAATACTAAATCCATAGGAATATGAACATATTTTACAACACTGTACACTGCGTTCAGGAGAGGAATGGGTTGGGGCATGGCTGCACACCCTGTCAGAAAGTACCATCTGCGAGGTGATGACATTTTCTGAAAGTGACTGCCCTGCACACTTCCGGTCTGTACTGAGTGGAAAGCCAGCACAATGAGTTACAGATCTGACTTCACTCCAGATCTCGGCTTCCAACATCAGTACCTTCTCTGGTTCCAGCTCTTGAGGAAGAACGGGCTGCAATTCCTCTACAGCCATTCAATCAACTCGTTCACACTGTCGCCAGCAGAGTTGCTAGACAGGCAAAGTGTGGACGCTCTTCATATCAATGTCCACTAATAGGTGTCCATTTACAGACGATCAGATAGTGCATTTGGATAGCTCCTCACTGTTTGCTTTTCCAGTACCTGTTTAGACTATCTACAACTGTCTTCGTTACAGATTCCCCCATCATTAAATATCATTTCCAGAACCGAGAAACAGGTAAATTTACCGTTCAGATTGTGCAGAGAGCGCGAGTGGTGTTTACATTAATTGAACAGCAACTTAATGTTCCTCTCCCCATTATCCCAGCCACGTCAAACACGAGCAGCAGTCGGAACGAGACCGTAACAACATGACCTGCAAAGAGCTGCCATTCATCATAAATGTTGCAGAGTAATTAAACATTCATCGGCCCAAGAGCTGTGCTCTGAAAAGCCGTATGGAGATCGCAAAAATCGATCACGCATACTGCGTGCGATGCTCAGAGGGACAATTATTAACACGCAGCGTGGCGTGCCGCCTGGCGGACAGTACAGTGCGCCAGCCGCAAGCGAGCGAGCGAGCACCTACGTAGCAACCCCACCGCACCTCGGCCGTTGTCACGCGCTCTGATTGATGGCGCCCTATTTTGGCTCTGTCGCTAATTATTCTTCGCGGCAGGCACCTTTGTACCTCTAATTCGTAGATTAAGTGAAACGAACGTGAAGTCAGAGCTGTACTTACACAAAAGAATTGAGAAACGTTTAAAAAATTGCTATCTTTGTGCAGGACAGACCAGCTAAATCATTTATAAAAAGGAAATGTTTTTGATCTCTAGCACGCCAATAAAACATTGCAGCTCTGCTTATTGATCCACAACGGTCAGAAAAAAATGTAGCGTTTCGTCGGAGACAACAGTCGGAGACAAAAGTAATTAGCGTTGGAGCAAAAGCCGAAATTAAATTTCAAAGGCGCCAGTCTCGTATTATGCTTAATGTACTTAGTGAAATCCATGGAGGGCCTTAATACTGCGGTCAAATTTATCTGGACGATTCAAAAAGAACTGTTTAAGAACACTGAAAACTTACTTCGTAACAAGGAACACACGCAAGGTAACAGGAAAATCGACAAGCAAGAAGACTTTGAAGCAACTAAAGCAAAATATATGCATGAGAACAGAAATAGAAATAACAGAACAAGGTCTTCATATGATACACTATTAATATGCCATATGCAACGAAACTTCAGCCAGTTAATAACTGATGAAATAAAGTAAGTACCTGCAATTTGGAGATGAATATTATCTCAATAATGATGGTCCACACATGGATGTCAATATTAGGAACACTAACCATAAGTTTTCTAAACCATTTAGAAAATTTGGGTTTTTCCAAGAATTGTTGCTCAGGGAGAATACGTAATCTAACACCGCCACAGACAGAGTTTTATACCAGATAAACGATAAGGAAGAACAGACAGATTTCTTGGGCTACGCGTGAAAGACTCTCACTCCTGATTCTTGGTCGTTCCATGTTATTCCCTTTGAGCATTGGTATACAAACAAAACTGTTTGAGTTTCTCTTTTATTTGATGTTTTATTTGTATCTAAGCTGAATATTCATTTTGAAACACCCTGTACTTTAGGATGATTACTTATTTCAATTGTTTGTGTTTCGCAAGTGTCAATCAAACAACATATTCTATCAGCATCTCAGTTTGTGTTTGACTACAGTGCTGGATAAAATTTATTGGTCTTCTATTAGACAATATTTATCCACATCCTTGTAAGTACACAGAGGCACACTGAAATATTGGATGCTGTAACATAGCGAGCCATATATTTCATATTTTTCAGATTTTACATTCAGCTACTTTGAAGCCCTTTGGACGTTACAAGCATGTAGCCATCTACCGTTGGGACAGGAAGACGATTTGCTATTCTGATTTGGAAATGAAGAAACCACTCAGGATACTAAGAAAATATGTATTAGGCTTTTAAACAACTAATATCCTTCACCATAGATATACAATTTCGGTGTGTCGTTAAATATTTACTTTGGGTTGTGATCGACATCTTTGAGACACCTTTGCGGATCTACAAGCGACCAAAAAGTTGTACACACCTGAGTTTCGGAACCAGAACTCTACCGAAGGAAATGTCAACAGCTTTTGGGAAAATGCCTTAGGTATTAGTATGGCGTATGCTGCTCCAGTCCAATGGATAATATATTTCGGTAGCTGTTGGGGAAGGTAGTAAATTTTGTAGGAACATAGATTGTTTCTCGTGTTTCACAATTTAATATCACAGGCTACCTTAATGGACTGTCCTTTGCACAGTAATATACACGGCACACAGGAACATAAAATTCATATTAGAAAATGGGAAAAACCTTTCCCAGTATCACAAAAACGTGGCAAAGCAGCAAATAATCTTGTAACATTGAAAAGAAGTGCAGTGGCAGACATGATATTGCAACATTCGTCGTCCTGTCACCCCACAACCAAAAGCAATGAAGTAAACAGGATCCTATTCGATAAGGGAAACTGTAACACGACAAAAAACGATAAAGCAGGTAGCCATGATAAGTGAAAGAGATGAATTACAAAACTGGAACTTGAATACAGAACAAAAATTACTTACACACAATGCAATAAAGTACTCAATATCAACACACCACGAACAGTAACAACACAACTTTCTCTCTCTCTCTCTCTCTCTCTCTCTCTCTCTCTCTCTCTCTCTCACACACACACACACACACACACACACACACACACACACACACACGATGGAAACGCCATACATAGCACGGCATCCGGCACACATTCTGCAGAAACTAGCCCTCTATCCTTAATAGTAAACAAAATATGCGACAAGACAAATCACAAGAAGAATGAATAAGGCTACAAAATTTTCATAACTTTCCAAAATTGCAATGCAATGCAAATGCTTGTGTCTAACAGCAGTCTTACAATAAGATGAAAAGAGCATGATAATTGTTGTTAGTATGAAACCAATCAGTCCACATTCGAATCATCGTGACAGATTGAAAGTGCGTGACACTGGCACTCGAAGCCAGATCCTTGTTTTTCGTGGATAATGTTCTTAACAACAGACCTATCCAGGCACGATTCACCATCGCCGTTAAAACTTCATTTCTACCTGTACCTCTCTAATACCTTTCAAACATCAAGTAACTCTCTTACATATTTGCGACTTCGACTTACTGTTCTGATCTACCAGACAGATTTTATTTCGTAAAGGAAACACAAACATATATTACTCTGAAGAGTGAAATATTATTTAGGGAAAGAACCCCCTACTTGTCGCTAAAGTGCAGGGTGTCCACAAAGTCTCGATCCACTTGTAAGAAATAATGGACGCATTTACATAATACGTATCTATAATCAATATCTGTGATAAAATGGGCTTTTTTTAGTTTTATCACAAAGAATGCTTACGAGAAGAAAATGTGGAGCTCTTTGATGCGCGATTGCGCGGTTCACCTTATCTGAATGTGCAACAGGAGATCACATGAAAATTTCACAAGTCAACACCAACAAGAACAAAGATCTGGTTACTTGTCAAAAAGTTCCAAAGAGCTGGAAACGCCGATGAGCCATGCTTCAGGAGACATACTGAACAAGAAGGGGCGGTTTTTCAAACCAGAGAAGCAATCGACAGAAATTCTTATATGTCAACTCTTAGTATAAGCAACTAGTTATATGTGCCAAAATCAACCACTTTGAAAGGTTTGCACTATACGCTAAAGAAAAAAGCGTACCACAATCAGGTGCTTCACGTATTAGATTATAAAAGTTTACGCAGCTGGCCAAGCTACGTTGTAGTATTTCATAGCAGCTACAGGAAAAGAAACACGGCTTGGATCCCACTCCGTTTACTAATGAGGCAGCATTAAACATTTACTGAACAGTTAACGACGGAACTGCCGTGTACGGGGTAACAAGCCATATCACACTACCAGGGACTGGCACCTCACGCTACCAGTGAATCGCAAAGGGACACACGATAAACGAATTTGTGCCTGGATTCATCAAAAATGTTTATGAATACTTCACTTTTGCAGAAGATAAAGCTAACGAAACATTTATGTAGACGTGCAGGAGCAATTCCCAGAACCACAGATTCGAGTAAGAAGGTGCTCCTGACACTTTTCGGTTCCAATGGAAAACACACTCTGTCGTATAACTCTCACAGGTAGAGAGAGTAGCTTTCATGGCATCAGAGGGAGCTGTGAAGGGATAAAACGAAAATAGGGTGTATCTAAATCGACGATTCGCCAACGAATCGGTAGACAAAAGTACAGCAAGACTGTGGTCATAGCGTTCGTCTAATCGGACTCCGTATTTCTTCGCCTGGTGATACACGAAGTACAAAAGAAAGGGAACAAATCTTAGGATACAAGAGCTGATGCCGGAATGCAGCGTTGGCTATTTTACAAGGTTTGGTTCAGAATTTATTAAGATCTGCTTTTCAACGACGGGGCAATACTTCGAAATGGACACAGGCCATGATGAAGTACAATGAAATTGCATGTGTATACAAGGACTCACAATGATGGCACATACACACATCAAAAATGTTTTGCATCACCTCGGTTCCGACAGTTCCGGAACCTGTACAGAAGATTGGAATAGAGATCAACATAAACATCATTTACGCCCTATTTATTGCTCGGGAAAACCACACATAGCGTATTGTACCACTATATAGCGATACCTTCAGAGGTGGGGGTCCAGATTGCTGTACACACCGGTACCTCTAATACACATTAGCACGTCCTCTTCCATTGATGCATGCATGTATTCGTCGTGGCGTACTGACCACTGTTCTTCAGTCCCGCCCTTAACGGAGATTCGGCGTAGATCCCTCAGAGTGGTTCGTGGGTCACGTCGTCCATAAACAGCCCTTTTCAATCTATCCCAGGCATGTTCGATGGAATTCATGTCTGGAGAACACGTTGATCATCCTAGTCGAGCGATGTCATTATTCTGAACGAAGTCATTCACAAGATGTGCACGATGGGGGCGCGAATTGTCGTCCATGAAGAAGGATGACTCGCCAGTACGTTGTCGATATGGTTGCACTATCGGTCGGAGGATGGTAATCACTCATCGTACAGCCTCTACGAGGCCTTCCATGACCACCAGCGGCCTACGTCGGCCCCACATAATGCCACCCCAGAACAGCAGGGAACCTAAACCTTGATGATCTCGCTAGGCAGTGTGTCTAAGGCGTTCAGCCTGACAGAGTTGCCTCCAAATACGTCTCAGACGATTGTCTATGATTATGCGACACTCATCGGTGAAGAGTTGGTGCCAATCATGAGGAGTCTATTCGGAATGTTGCTGGGCCCATTTGTACCGCGCTGCATGGTGTCATGGTTGCAAAGATGGACCTCGCCGTGGACGTCGGGAGTGAAGTTGCGCATCATGCAGCCTATTGCGCACAGTTTGAGTCGTAAGACGACGTCCTGTGATTGCACGAAAGGCATTATTCAACATGGTGGCATTGATTTCAGGGCTACTCCGACCCATAATCCTTAGGTAGCGGTCATCCATTGTATTATTAGCCCCTGGATGGCCTAAGCGATGCATGTCATCGACAGTTCCTGCCTCTCTGTATCTCCTCCATGTCCGAACAACATCGCTTGGGTTCATTGCGAGACCCTGGACACTTCCCTTGTTGATAGCCCTTCCTAGCATAAAGTAACAATGCGAACGCAATCGAACCGCGGTATTGGCCATCTACGCGTGGTTGAACTACAGACAACACCAGCCGTGTACCTCCTTCCTGGTGGAATGACCGGAGCTGATCGGCTGTCGGACCCCATTCGTCTAATAGGCGCTGCTCATGCATGGTTGTTTACATCTTTGGGCGGGTTTAGTGACAGCTCTGGACAATCAAAGGGACGGTGTCTGTGATACAATATCCACAGTCAAAGTCTGTCTTTAGGAGTCCTGGGAACCGGGATAATACAAAACTTTTTTTAATGTGTGTATTATGTAAATCAATCTATTATTTCCCTGAAACTGATCGAGACTAAGTGACTTCCCTGTAATTCTCCACAGTATCCTTCCTACCCAAGATAGCTATCCCAGCAAGAAAATTACATGTGAAACTTATAAATTATAGGAAAACGTAGTAATAACGCTAAACTAATTAACGTAAATACCTGGTTTTCTTTTCTTCTATAGCAAAATCACTGATGATGAGTCACATGAAACTTCCTGGCAGATTAAAACTGTTTGCTGGGCCGAGACTCGAACTCGGGACCTTTGCCTTTCGTGGGAAAGTGCTCTACCACTGAGCTACCCAAGCATGACTTACGTCTCGTCCTCGCTGCTTTAATTCCGCCACTACCTCCTCTCCCAGAGCACTCGTGAGTTCGAGTCTCGGTCCAGGAGACAGTTTTAATCTGCCAGGAAGTTTCATATCAGCGCACACTCCACTGTAGAGTGAAAATTTCATTCCAGATGAGTGACATGTTCACTACTAATCCCTTAATGACAAATACGGGGTGTTCAAAAAGTCTCTCTGCAGTTCCATATGACTGTTAGCCGCTCGTGCAGTATGCCACAGTGAATATACCGAAATGGAACTAAGTGAAATAGAAGTTATTGATTCATTGAATATTCATTTGTACTTACAAATTTTCACATTAAATGTTGAAAGTGTCCCTCCTGTTGTTGTATACGCAATTCAATTCGTCTGATCACGTTTCCAAACACAACCTGTAACGCTTCTTCTGTAACAGGAGCAGTGAAAGTGTATATTGCAGTTTTCAATTCATCGATGGATTTTGGGCGGTTTTTGTAGACAGTTGCTTTCCCTGCACCCAGAAGAAAAAGTCAGGTGGTGTTAGGTCAGGCTATCGTGGAGGCCGAAGTCCCTGTGAGATTATTCGATCACCAAAACATCAGCAAGCAGTGACATTGAAACGCGAGCTGTATGTGCGGTTGAACCATATTGCTGAAAATAACCGTTCAGTATTACACTTAACACAAGTTCTCCTATGAATGGGTACAGAATATCACTGCAGTATCGTTTTGCGTTTATTGTTCCTTTGAAAAAAATGGGACCCACAATCCGACGTCTAGAAAATGCAATCCAAATTCCTAATTTCACAGAATGAAGTTGTTCCTTATGAATACACAATGGATATGCTGTACTTCACATGCGAGGATTTTGCAAGTTTATGTACCCGGATAAATGAAACCGAGCCCCATCAGTGAAAAACGTTTTATTAAGAATATCCCTTCCACTTCGTTGAACGAAATTTTTGAACCATTGACAATAATGCAGTCTCTTGCCATGATCAGTATTTTTCAGTTCTTGCACGACTGTCTCTTTGTATGGGAAAAGTTCAGATTTTTTCCTTACAGATGTGTGAGCCGTTCCGACACTAACATCGATTTCCTGGGCGAGTGTTCCTACTGACTAGTTCGGACTCATGGACATTTTATCGGAAATATCGAGTGGTTTTTTAAGAAAACGCTAGTACGACCACTTCTCGGTGTATCTGTCACTGAACCCGTACTTCGAAAGATGTTAATAAAATCTCGCACAGTATCGCGATGTGGGATAGTTGCCTCCGGGAAAACTGAATTAAATGTTTGACGATCTGAAATTGTGTATCCGCCGCCAGCTTAGAACACTTGTTCGACTAAAAACACACGTTCTTCAATAGTTAGCATTTTAACAGTAACAAAAACGAAACAAACGGCCTTCCGGTGTGGCCGAGCGGTTCTAGGTGCTACAGTCTGGAACCACGCAACCGCTACGGTCGCAGGTTTGAATCCTGCCTCGGGGATGGATGTGTGTGATGTCCTTAGGTTACTTAGGTATAAATAGTTCTACGTTCCAGGGGGCTGATGACATCAGAAGTTCAGTCCCATAATGCCCAGAGCCATTTGAACCCATCGAAACAAACGAACAAACAAACTAAACTTCAGCGTTCACGTCAACATGTAACGACAGACACCAATGATACTATCGACGCTGGCTGAGATAAACGAAACAGTGGAATGTGGGGAGAGTCCACTTGAAGGGAAATAACCCAGGCAGGCGAACAATCATACGGCATGCACGGCTAACAATCATACGGCATGGCGGAGAGATTTTTAAACACCCCGTATTAGTACAGGTAATCGTTGTCGAGGTTTCTGAATCACCATGAATTTTGTTGAACAGTCTGAGGAGCTGAATGTCAGTTCCTTAACATTATTTCTTTTTTTTTAACTCAAAACGCGCCAAACAACGTCTGATCAAAAGTATCCAGACACTTCAGTTTAGTGAGGAATTGACCTCTTGACGTCACGAGACTTGGGTCTGCCAGGATAAAAGGAGGCGGAGACTGTTGTGTTTTCAGCTGACAAGTAGAAAACCGAAAAATGGGTCGGTCAAGGGAGCTCAAGAGACTGTGAACTTCGACTACTCATTCGGCATCACCTCAATAAACCTGGACAGTTCGTCTGTTGGTCACGTGATTGTTAAGTGGCAACGCGAAAAAACAAACACGAGAAAGAATGGCAGGGATATTCGAGCATTGCGGATTGTGGACGTACAAAATAGCACAATATTAGTGGAAGGAATCACCCCTGAGTTTCAAAGTGCTACCATCAGGTCAGCCAGCACAATGAATGTGCGTACGGAGCTAATTTTGGAGCAGATCTTCATAAACTACACAGTTATCTAGTTAATGCTAGAGGACGCTTGAGGTGGTGTAGATACACCGACGCCATTCGACATGTGGGAAATAGAAAGAAGTGATTTGGAATGATGAATCACGTTATCCCCTGTGGCAATATAACTGAAGAATTTTGCTTTTGATTATGCCTAGTGAACATTGCCGGGTATCATTTGTAGTGCGGAGAGGGTGGCTTTACAGTATGGGTGTGGTCCCTTTATTGCACTTAAGAAAATGGTAAATGCGGGGTGATAAGAATACATTTAACAGCCTTGTGTACTGCGCACACTGGAGCAACAGTTCGACGATAATGGCAATGCACCTGTTCATAAAGCAGCATGTGTGGGCAGTGACATTGTTGAAATCAACTTGTCTGCTCCGAGTTCGAATGTAGACCAATGGAACACGTGTGGGATGAATGAGAATGTCGATTTCACTCCAGAACCCAGCGTCCGACATTACTATTTACTCCAAATTAGGCATTCAGAAACATCAGTTGAAGTGTTCTCAACCGATATCAAGTACTTATAAAAGCGAAGGTTGGACACAGCCAGGGCACTTTGCCCGTTAATTTTCTAATAATGCAAATGACTATACGAAACTGTGCAAGTCATCTATATGGATAAACGAATCATTACGACTGCGAGACAGAGAGAGAGAGAGAGAGAGAGAGAGAGAGAGAGAGAGAGAGAGAGAGAGAGAGAATCATCTCTGAATCGTGATATAAAAACTATGTGGATATAATGTGCAACATTATGTGTACTATAAACTTACTTACTTCTGATTTAGCAACTGCGGATAGTATGATTGCAGCGGAATTGTAATCATTTTTGGATGCTGCCATTCTGAATACGAAATGTAAATTGATTAATTATGATAACATTTCATCCCATACCAGAGGATGATGTATCCTAAAATGTAGCTATGAAGACCATTTACGGAAAAATGTTATTTCGTGAATGCAGAAGGTACGTTATTTTAACTTCTCCCTTGTCTGTGGCTTGGATCGTTATTTGGTGTGTCGTAACTAGTAGAGAACTTTGTACCCTCGGATATCAGTAAAGCCAGCACCGCGGTCGTTTGTGCTCTATTTTGACAGATTAATTTCTGGGCTTTTATCGAAATTAATACACAACTTGGACACTGATTCCCATGCCGGAGAGTTAGTACGCCATAGCCCCCGAGACGGCGATACCACGGATTAACTTTGTGCCTCTGACTATTTCAAAAATATTTAGAGTCGACGATCGCCGGAATTCTGCAGAACAACAGAAATTTTATTCCAGGTGCTGACTTCGATATCGCCTAGCCGACACAGTATAATTGCTAAATGTAACTGCTTGATCATTTGGTTTTATGTACTTGAGAATTGAAACCGGAATTAAAGTTGTGGTTGGGAGTGTGGGAGATATTTGTATTAAAATATTGGGGAAGCGACTTCTCTAGCCCAAAATTTTCCATTCCGGTATCTAAATGTTATTCGTAAAAATAATTTAACGTCAGTTTAAGGAGGAGGGAAGTAATAACTAACCGGATACTTTTTATGAGATAGTCTATGTATTTCACTTCGTGGAAAGTATGCAGTTCAAGACTTTTCCATGATTCAGAACTACTCACATCGTAAGGCTTTTTGGATTCCTTGCTGCTCACGAATCAGTTCCTCCTGTGCGTGGGGGAGTTAATGAAATAACGATAAATTCAGAAAGAAAAGAAGGGAAACGTAGCATCACTCGCTGCACTAAATTCCGATATGCTATTGTATCTCGCCGGCTCACTGCCTCTATAAAAGCCCATAATAACGGCAGACATCCGTGCAGAGGTTATCTATACAGGTGATTATACGGCGCTATCTCTCGTTCATTCGCGTTAAAAATGGCAGAGTAACTGCCGGAAACGGTACAGGAGAGTCGATGAACGGCTCTGGCAGGCGCCTTGCACGGCTGACGTGTTTCTCTGCTGCATGTTTACTGTCTCCTTCGTCACATTTTATGTGCTATTACGCTCTCGAACTAATGCAGGACTCCAGGGATATAAACCGTAAAATTGTTGGCGTGATAAAACACGGGCAGTGCTCGCTGCAATCTCGTTTTATTTTCGCAAAATACGCTACTAATGCTGGCGGCCGAGAGTCGGGAGCGGCGGTCCACATTTATCACCGCGATAAAATGCGACCCGTGGACGACTCGGCGCCGGGTAGCGTCGGGAGAGGCCTGGCGCGCAAGTGCGGCGTCGACGGCTGCGCGCCTCGCGCCTCCCCCGTTTTACGTCGTCTCTACCTGTGAGATCCCAGGTCAGACAAAGAACCGGGATCCTGTCTCAATAATCGTTGAGTCGTGTTTTTCGACATAGCTGCCCTATATTTTCTCTCGATTCGTATCGTGTAACCACATTCAGGCTTATTATTGTAGGTAGAAACCACATTAGGGTGTAGAGGACCGCCGGCCGGTGTGACCGAGTGGTTCTAGGCGCTTCAGTCTGGAACCGCGCGACCGCTATGGTCCCAGGTTCGAATCATGCCTCGGGCATGGCTGTGTGTGATGTCCTTAGGTTAGTTACGTTCTAAGTTCTAAGTTCTAGGGGGCTGATGACCTCCGACTTCGACAGGATTAGTGACTGGTGAAAAGAATGGCAGGTAACGCTAATTATAGATAAGTGTAAATTAATGCAGATAAATACGAAAAAGAACCCCGTAATGTTTGAATACTCCATTAGTAGTTTAGCGCTTAACACAGTCACGTCGATTAAATATTTGGGCGTAACATTGCAGAGCGATATGATATGGGACAAGTATGTAATGGCAGTTGTGGGGAAGGCGGATAGTCTTCGGTTCTTGGTAGAACTTTTGGAAGATGTGGTTCATCTGTAAAGGAGACCGCTTATAAAACACTAATACGACCTATTTTTTAGTACTGCTCGAGCGTTTGGGATCCCTATCAGGTCGGATTGAGGGAACACATAGAGAACCAGCATTTGAGGCTGACTGCAATACAATTTTACTGCCGCCAATTTACATTTCGCGGAAAGACCACAAAGATAAGATAAGAGAGATCAGGACTCGTACAGAGGCATATAGGCAGTCATTTCTCCCTAATTCAGTTTGGGAGTGGAACAGGGAGAGAAGATGGTAGTTGTAGTACTAAGTACCCTCCGCCGCGCACCGTATGGTGGATTGCGGAGTACGTATGTAGATGTATATGTAAGTCCCATAGGGGTCAGAGCCATTAGAACCATTAGTAGATGACACCTAAACAAGCATATAATTCAAATAAAGACTGGCCTATAAACCTCTGGTTTCTCCATTACAACGTATTACGGCTGCGAACGTGAACACTTCCTGACAGAGTCCCCGAAGATCCAAACGGCAGGAATGCCCTTGAGAACAAACACATGATTAGTAACCCACACGGTATTGTTCATATAAAGACAGGCTTCATCGCGTCTCCTTATCGATGCCCCTACACGTTCAAAAATCCCAGGTATGTTCCGAAGGCGTTGATAATCATGCACAATGCGGTCGACATGGCTGGAATACACCAAAGCTGTTAAATATCATCACGTACACAAACAAAGAAAATATCTAACAGGTTCAAGTAGGACATAACTGAGAGGCCGTAGTAACGACGAGTCATGACCAATAAACTTTTTGTCAAATATTCGTGCTATGTATTGTCGTACAGCCACATGAAAGTGCCACACCTCCCCCTCCCTATCATGCATCATCCAAGTAGTCGATCAGCTTGTGCATGACATATTGTTGAGAAAACTATTGGTTTCAAGACGTACGTTTGTTACGATCATTTTCTCGTTTCACCGGCTTCTACTAGCTACTTTCCCTGTAGAAGAATCGGGTTTTCTCGAAGATCCTGTAACAGGACGTCCCATGCTTGCAATACACTTGTTTTATGACGTGGATCAGATGCAGTAGAAGATACTTGACTGAATACGTTATAGTGCACAGGAAAGTACCACTTCTGGACGATCTCATGAAACATAGAAAGATTACGAAAGAATTTCCACTTGTGGTAATCAACGACAGCTCTTTTAAAAGTGGCTAGTCTCAAGGTAATGTGAAATGGCACTTAGCATAGAGTTGGTAGGGTGAAGGTACTGACCTCGACATACGAAAAAGAAGCAAAAAGATATATAATGTACATTAACCTCATCATCATCATCATCAGTGTTGTGCAGGTTTTCGCGTCGTACCTCTCAGTGCTGTCGTGTCTTCTGCCATACTCTCAGCTCCGCGTAATTTTCGCTTCCCTCGATGTAATCTATGATCTTGTACCTTCCGCTCCCTCTCAGCAGCATTCAGACAAAACTGAGATGCAAACAGCCAAAATAACAGTTTAAGTTATTCTCAACATTGAAGAAAATTTTAAAATATTTTGTGCGTATGAGTTTTATTTCTAATAAGCAGTGAGAGAATCAGTATTAATAGAATTTGTAAGTTTCTCAAGAACTTTCCATTGTTCAGTAAATGATTTAATATAGTTACTAATTAGTACGCAGACAATGAAATCATTAACAGAATTAAACCATAGTTCAAGGAGACGAAAGAAGATGCATTTGGTTAATAATTAGACGTTGACTTCACGTGACCTTCCACTTAGCTCAAATCAGACACTCTAAAACACACACCGGGTAAAAACTGAAACTACATAGCCAGAAGGAGGCCACAACAGAATTACAGATAACACGCTGAAAGATCCCATGAAGCCGTCTCAGGCTTTAACTGCTAACGACGTTCGTCTTTCTACTTTGGATCAGTAATTCTGAAAATACTGCGATATTTTAGCACGTGGATGTTGAAAAACATCTATTGTGACTTTATTATTTGCATTTCTGGAATTTGTACATACTTTGGATGAGTCGAGTGCAATCTTTTATCAGAGTAGCTGTGTCGCTGGAACAGGTGCTTGTTTTGATTTGAGTCTGGATATTGTGAAACAGAGGAGAACGTTAAGATTACTGATTTAAAATGAAAGGAGAAGTAATGAGCTTAGAAAAGCATATGAAGAGGAATGAAGGTGATATTTTTCACTCAGTTGCACTAAATTAGTGCGTATATTTGAATCATTTTTGAATGAGACATGTATGTCAGCCATCTTTAGCTATTTCATTAAGGATTGAGTAAGTATCACTGTTCAGTATTTTTCACGTTTATTAATTAATTTTTATCTAACGTTTGTGAGAGAAAGAATTGGATATCAGAATTGCTCTTTGTCAATGCTAAAGAGTGTTGCAACATGAATTTCATACAAATAATGTATCACATAATTTAAAAATAGTTTACTAAACAAATATTTCACCTAAGAGAATTGTCCACAGCCTAGATCCAAATCATTTTTATTTAAAGAATGTCTCAGTCAGTGATGTGTCAAAAATGTTTATTTGTTGCCTGGAGCATTGTACTAAGCTCTCAGCAACTATTGTTAGAAATTAGCAGCTGGCGCACAGGCAGTAGCAAGCACTAGTTTCCAAACAATTACATTACGATGTAAGACATTTTCATTTCAGTATCTGTTTGCTACGAAATTTATCAAAACGCAGGGATTATTTCACGAGCGGCATTGTTAGCGAGATCACTGGGACCACTTTGTTTAATTAAAGAGATTTATAGTTAAGCTCAGAATTTTATCACTTTGCAAATTTTTGAAAGGTTATAAAACAGCGCCAAAGTCATGTTGTTCTTGTACTCTTGCGGGCGGATACATTTGCTTTCTCTCGCAATTGGGACTGCACAAAGTAACCCGAAGCTAAGCAACAGCAAAGGTACAACCATCCAACCAAGCCAGTACGAGTTCAAAAACGCACGAAAATAATTTCTGAAGGTACCTGTCTCTTGGCTTTCAGTTTTTAAAAGGAACGAACAATCAAAAAATATCTTTCGTAATATTTTAACACCGCCCTTTAAAAATGCACACGCGTTTAAAAATGATTGATTTCTAATGCTCAGACAAGGTTGCCCAAATAATAAAAGGGCTATAGTTTGGCAAGGCACTGTTTTTTAGCAAGTGGTCTTCAGAATAACTCGGAGGTGTTCTGGTAACTCTGAAGGTGATCCACATTGAAGACTAATTCAAATATGACCTATGAACGCTAGACAGCGTTACACACGAGAACCCAAATCAAATTTCTCGAGGTCTCGCTAAAAAAACAAGTGCCTTCGTGAACCATGACTACAAGTTATTTAGTCACACGAAACAATAGTTACTCACCGAGTTTCTTCTCACTTCCGATCTTGGCCGCATAGGAAATACTGGCGTAACCACAAAGGCAGTTGGAAGCACTAATTTTTCGAACGTCGGAGGCACACTTTTCACAATTACGGATCACTGCCCATAACAAATCGAACCGAATCTCTATCCTCAGTGAGCAACCCTAGCTAACATGCAGAAGAGCAAGCAAACGCGGAGGCATTGAGAGGGTGCGCATGCAGTTAAATCCACTCGTCAAAAGGCTACAGAGTCTCTGTCAGGATGCCGTTCAACCTGTCGCTTTGATACAAAGTACAGAGACGTATACAGTGACATTAACAAATGCATAGCTGTCAGTGCCTACAACAATAAGAACGAACTCAGTATAATGAGTGGTGGTGATCCGAGCAGTAAGTGTGTGTATTTAGCGTGATATGGTCTGAAAGCGATGAGAAAAGGAAGTATCCCAAAAAGTAAGTATTTGGGTTAATGGACGATTAGTTGAATAGGTTATGGGAGAAAAAATGCATCTGTAAAGGAAATCGCATTCAGGATGCTGGTGCGCGGATTTCTGGAATATGTTGAATTGTTTGGAGTCATCGGGTAGACAAGACAATAGACAATGAATTACTTCAGAGATATGTTGGTAGGATGGTGACCCGTCGGCCTAGTGAGTACCAAACCCTAAGGAAAGTGCTCGCGGAACTTGAGATGTTATCTTTGGAAGATCTTCCAAAGTATTCCTTAGAGTTTGGTATGCGATATACCTAACCATTTGGGCAAATTTGATGAGCCTGTACTGAAGAATACGGAGTGACCATTATGCTGCCACCATTTCTTCTAGAGATCATACATTAGAGTGATCAGTCCACTCACAGTCAACAATGTTGCTACATTATCACCTAAGTTTATTATTCAACCATTCACAATGTCCCTCCTCTCGGACCACCTTTAACGTAGTGTTTCCTCCATTACTTCTGTTATAGCCTATTTAATACATAGAGGTGACAGTGAGCAATCCTACCTTAATTTCTTTTTAATTTTGGCCTATTGCACCATTCTATGAGTGAAAATTACTCCATTTTCTTTTGCGCAAAGGCAAGTTCGTATAGATGATACCACTCTGCCTAAAAATTGGGAATGTTTCATTCCATTTCCCTTAATGTAAATCGTTTTGGACTCTAAGAATGCAATGTGTTCTTCCATGACTAAAACGTTGGGCAAAAACTGTTTATTTGGTACACCTGCATCTGCGATCTGACCCTCTTCTAATCTAATTTCAGTATTTTCCTTTCATTCTTCGATAAATTACTCTTGCGAATTTTTTAATACTCGATCTGTTATGCTAAGTATGAGGTAAAAGTCACATCCGGTTTTGGTTCCGCTACCTTGAAATATGTCAATAGAAAATCAAATTATAGTGTGCAAGGAAAATGTTAAGAAAAGTGTTTCGTAAAATTTATTTAAGTTCGTTGCATATCGATGGAGACAGTGAAGTATCTGTACCAACCTCTTTTTTGGCGGGAGAGCCCGTGCATTGGTGCATAGGGAGAGCGGTAGAAGCGCGCAGCATTGTCGATAGAACACTCTCGAGTCAATCTTTGTGCAGTGAAGTTGTGTGTACAGATAGAGCGGTGTGCCTGTTCGCCACCAGCTATATATTACTTGAAGAATACTGTAATTATATAATTGGTAATTATCTATGAATTATTAAAAATCAACGTCATAAAGACATAAGAGGTATTAAGTGCTAACTGCATATTGCAAGTTCGTTGCTACATTTTCAATCTGTTTTATGTAAACGATCCCCAAACTAAAGATTTATAAATTGTATCATTATTTAGTGCTAAAAATTTATATTCAATCATTTTCAGAATAGATCAGTTTGTCTCAGTCAATATCGTATTATTTTTCATTTAACCCAGTAACCACAAGCTTTAACTTTTGTTGAATATTCTAACATTTTTAATTTAATAATGACATTTTTTTATCACCAATCAAAAAAGCAAATGAATAATAAGTACATATTTGCAATCCCAGTAAATGAATGCCAACCAAAATAGTTATCAACAATACATCAGAGTGAGTGTATTCAGACATGTAGTCAGATGACGTTATCCAGAGGTGACCCAGTAAAATAAAAGGTAGGGAAAATACACTCCTGGAAATTGAAATAAGAACACCGTGAATTCATTGTCCCAGGAAGGGGAAACTTTATTGACACATTCCTGGGGTCAGATACATCACATGATCACACTGACAGAACCACAGGCACATAGACACAGGCAACAGAGCATGCACAATGTCGGCACTAGTACAGTGTGTATCCACCTTTCGCAGCAATGCAGGCTGCTATTGTCCCATGGAGACGATCGTAGAGATGCTGGATGTAGTCCTGTGGAACGGCTTGCCATGCCATTTCCACCTGGCGCCTCAGTTGGACCAGCGTTCGTGCTGGACGTGCAGACCGCGTGAGTCGACGCTTCATCCAGTCCCAAACATGCTCAATGGGGGACAGATCCGGAGATCTTGCTGGCCAGGGTAGTTGACTTACACCTTCTAGAGCACGTTGGGTGGCACGGGATACATGTGGACGTGCATTGTCCTGTTGGAACAGCAAGTTCCCTTACCGGTCTAGGAATGGTAGAACGATGGGTTCGATGACGGTTTGGATGTACCGTGCACTATTCAGTGTCCCCTCGACGATCACCAGAGGTGTACGGCCAGTGTATGAGATCGCTCCTCACATCATGATGCTGGGTGTTGGCCCTGTGGGCGTCGGTCGTATGCAGTCCTGATTGTGGCGCTCACCTGCACGGCGCCAAACACGCATACGACCATCATTGGCACCGAGGCAGAAGCGACTCCCATCGCTGAAGACGATACGTCTCCATTCGTCCCTCCATTCACGCCGGTTGCGACACCACTGGAGGCGGGCTGCACGATGTTGGGACGTGAGCGGAAGACGGCCTAACGGTGTGCGGGACCGTAGCCCAGCTTCATGGAGACGGTTGCGAATGGTCCTCGCCGATACCCCAGGAGCAACAGTGTCCCTAATTTGCTGGGAAGTGGCGGTGCGGTCCCCTACGGCACTGCGTAGGATCCTACGGTCTTGGCGTGCATCCGTGCGTTGCTGCGGTCCGGTCCCAGGTCGACGGGCACGTGCACCTTCCGCCGACCACTGGCGACAACATCGATGTACTGTGGAGACCTCACGCCCCATGTGTTGAGCAATTCGGCGGTACGTCCACCCGGCCTCCCGCATGCCCACTATACGCCCTCGCTCAAAGTCCGTCAACTGCACATACGGTTCACGGCCACGCTGTCGCGGTATGCTACCAGTGTTAAAGACTGCGATGGAGCTCCGTATGCCACGGCAAACTGACTGACACTGACGGCGGCGGTGCACAAATGCTGCGCAACTAGCGCCATTCGACGGCCAACACCGCGGTTCCTGGTGTGTCCGCTGTGCCGTGTGTGTGATCATTGCTTGTACAGCCCTCTCGCAGTGTCCGGAGCAAGTATGGTGGGTCTGACACACCGGTGTCAATGTGGTCTTTTTTCCATTTCCAGGAGTGTATATACGTAGGTTCTCAGTTTGACTGCATAGACAACCAGTATTAAGGGTCACGGCGTAAGCTTATGTGTTCACGTCGAAATGATCTCCTTTTGATTAGTCACTTTAATATTGCTACCAATAAAGGCGCAAGGCGTACAACATTGTGTACGCTAAAGACTATCAGATCAGCCACGTTATCAAAAGCAAGTCCAGACAGGAAAGCTACAAGGCACAAAAAGTTCAATTCTCTTTCTTTCTTTCATTAGACGGAAAGTAAGTTAAATTATTTTATTCTCGACGGGATGGTTATCGTATAAATGCATTAAGTTAAATAATTTCTTTTATTTATTGGACGGTAAGGTTTCAACCTACCCAACTGTTGTGAAGAAAAGGAAGAGAAATATTACAGTTACCGCATGAAGGGACTGTAGATAGTCTCCAGGTCACCAAAATAACTACTAAAAACACTCCACTGTAGCACTAGAAAATTCTCTCATATCGAGATTCTTTCATCACCTGAGAATTAAAATAAAGTGTTTGAGTTTAATTGATTACCAAATAATATCGGTAAATAAAGCTATAGTTAAACTAGCCTACCGTTATTCCTTTTACTTACGGCTGTGGTACAAAGTTTTCTTATAATGTTCAGTTGTTTTACGTATCTGGCACTCGTGAAGCAAGTGTAAAAGATGAGTTGTTAGCGAAACACCATCTTTGAGATTGTAGAATCAAGGAGTATTATAGCAAGAAATTACATGAGATTTTACGTATTCCATTTTATCCTCTCGTGTTTATGACACTTACACCTACAACATTGCCAATTTCTGGGAAATGGTGATAAAATGTGTGCAAAGCGTTTGGTACAAAATGATTGATTATTAGTTTACCTAGAAAACTTTATGCTTCGGTGTATTGAGTTCGGATAGATTCGGTTTTGAATTTCTTGCAACTGTCTGTCGGCACATCCAGTTAAAGTGGCAGCTGCACTAACATTAACACAAACTTTTTTTGCATTTTGCTGAGTGACCATTGTTAAGAACGGGAATTAATTGACATTCGTGTCCATGATTTAATAATTTCCGACTATTTAAACTTTGAATCCCATGTGTGTACTACTGAGACAACGCTTACGTCAGGTATTTTGAACGATGAACGTATAAAAGCAATTTCTTATGGTGAACCTCGATACACGAACGGTTTTATGTGTAAGTCAAAAATCAGAGAGAATGATTTCGTTAACGGTCTCCTGACATTCCCGACACAATAAACCTATCTCGTAATATTAAAACGTCTAACAAAGTAACTAATTCTTTTTTCTACGCGGTGTTGGTGTAATGGCAATGCTACGATTCGAAATTATTTGAGACGCAAGGTAGTGAGTTCTGCTCCACATTTCCGACCTAATGAACAAATCACAAGTGGAAATGAGGTACCGCATTGTGGATGTGTGCTGTGTAATCCGGGAACACGGTCGCTGATGCGTAAACTAGCACTTTCATCGATCCTTTAGTAATGCTCCTGCTTTAGCGAGTAAACACTACGAGCAGTTTGCACTCTCTAGAGAGAGCAGTCTATGGCGGTTGCATTAGCAGAGGCGGAAGGAGGGTCTGAAAGCAGTGCATATTAGTCTTGCTACAGAAGGGTGTAGCGGCTTGGCATTAGCGAATGGCTCCTCTGTAGCACGAATTCCATGGGATGGTCACAGCGCTAATTGTTGTAGCTCTTCCTGCTAATCTATTTGTGGAAGATCCTTCGTCTTTGCATAACCGCTTACAGCACTTGCACTTCCTTACTGCACCGAAACCTTTGTGTTTCTCTTTACTGTCTAATTAATTATTTCCTAAGGTATGTCCTATAAGTCTATCCATTCTTTCAGTCACGCTATGCTACAATGCCCTTCTCCTCCAGTTCGATATCGTAACTCTTCACTAGTCACTCTCTACCCATCTTATCTTCATCATTATTCTGCAGCACCTAATTTCAAAAGCTTTTCTTAACATCTGAGCATCTCTGTTTCCACAGCACGCACTTAGTTTCAGCGGTAACTGTTAATATTTGTAGGATAATTATGAATACATTTAAACTAATCTTGCAATACAGACGGACACACAATTTTAACAATTCATTTAAATGCAACTCACTGTTGACATCATTCATAACAAATATACAAAAAGATTTTCCTAGTAATATATATATATATATATATATATATATATATATATATATATATATATATATATATATTTTACAGGCTGCCACAGCCGATGCGTCTGTAACAAGATCGGTACGCGAAGCTTACAACTGTCAGCGTCATACCTTAACAGTAGATCTTACCGAGAGTAAGACAGAAAATTCTTATCCTGCGTAAAAACGGCAAGTTGGTCTCAAACTGCTGTTCACTCATAGATCAGTTTCCTTGGCAGCAAAACATAGCAAAAGTAAAGCTGCAGTTTAAAATTTCGCGTTTAACAAACAGTTCACACAGTAGAATCGCACAAAAATACCGTTGTTTGATCATCGAATAGCCAGCCGTGGTGGCCGAACGGTTCTAGGCGCTACAGTCTGGAGCCACGAAAACGCTACGGTCGCAGGTTCGAATCCTGCCTCGGGCATGGATGTGTGTGATGTCCTTAGGTTAGTTACGTTTAAGTAGTTCTAAGTTCTAGGGAACTGATGACCTCAGATGTTAAGTCCCATACTCCTCAGAGCCATTTGAACCATTTGCTCATCGAACGGACTCTCGTATGGAGGGCATAGCTATAAGGAAACTCTGAAGCAGTTGAAAAGAAATACCTCGCCAGGTCCTGATGGAATACCAGTTCGGTTTCGAAAACAGTGTTCTACAGCATTGCCCCCTTACTTAGATTACATTTACAGCGAATCTATTGAGCACCGCAAAGTCCAGAGCGACTGGAAAAAAGCGCAGATCACTCTGGCATTGCAGAAGAGTAAAAGAACGGACCCGCAAAATTACGGATCAGTATCCTTAACATCGGTATACTGCAGTACCCCTCAACATATTCTAAGTTCGAAAACAATATAGTTCCTCGACAGGGCCACAGATCACCACGATTTTAGAAAGAATCGCTCGTGTGCAACTCACCTTGCCCTTGTTTCACATGAGATCGTGTGACAATCGCCATAGGCAGATTCCGTATTCCTACATTTCCATAAAGATTAAACATGGTGGGACACTGCCCACTGTCAAGAATGTACAAGCATACCGAACAGGTTCCCAGGTATCTGAGTGGTTCTAAGACTTCTGAAGTGACAGAACCAAGTATGTTGTCCTCGACGGCGAGTATTCATCAGAGGTAAGGGTATTGTCAGGAGTGCCTCAGGAAGTGTGATAAGACTGCTTTTATTTTCTATATACATACATCATCTGGCGGACAGGATAAGCAGCACTCTGTTGTTGATTGCTGTGATGCTGTGCCTTACAGGAATGTGTCGACGTTGAGTGACTAAGAGGATACAAGATAACTTGGACAAAGTTACTAATCGATGTGATAAATGACTGCTATCTCTAAATGGAGGAAATTATAAGATAATATAGACGAGTAGGGAAAACGAACCCATAATGTTCGTGTACAACATTTTTGTTGTGCTGCTTCACACAGTCACTTCGATTAAATGTCTGGCCTAGCGCTGCGACGTAATATGAAATAGAATGAGCATGTAAGAAGTATAGTAGAGAAAGAGAATGATCGTCTTCGGTTTATTGCGAGAATTTTAGAAAAGTGTATTTCACCTGTAAAGGAGATCGCATGTAGAAGACTAGTGTGACCCACTGTTGAAAACGGTTCAAGTATTCTTCATCTGCATCTGTTAGGAACCAAGAAAAACACTGTAGCAGTTCAGGGACGGGCTGCTAGATTTGGTACCGATAGGTTCGAACACTTACAGAGATACTTCAGAAATTGAAAGGGGAATCACTGAAGGGGGGGGGAATAACGTTTTTTTCCAAGAGCACAATTGAGGAAGTTTAGAGAATTGGCATTTGAGGCTGACTGCAGAGCGATTCTGATGCCGCCAAAGTAAATTCATGTAAGAACCACCAAGATAGTTTTGTGTCGTCTCTTTGTTACTGTAGGCTTCTACCACGTGGCCGGTATCCTTTTTCTATAATATAACTGCATGCATGTATTAGCAGGGTTCTTTAGTAACATAAAAAGAGTTACTTACCTTAAAGCCAGTTGTTGTGGTACAAGCTCTTTTGTAACAGACCACGTTACCCTCACTGCTGCTGAAGTACAAGTCCCGCTATGTACGCTGCTATGGTCGCTGGTGCTACCTGAGAACGAGATTCTGATGGCGCCTGCGACTGTCTGCGACTGCAAGTGACTGGGGTGCGACTGATGACTCGACTCGGTGACTCACTGGATAACTGTCTGGGCCTTCGGGTCTGCGGCGGCGATCTAAATATTGGAGGTCGAGAGGACCGTTGGCGGCTCGTTTCTTGCGATTTTGTTTTTGGTCTCTCTCCTGATAGGCTCACTTGCTCTGGTGCCTACTATCGATCTTCCAAAGGATTGGAAAAGGGCCCAGGTCATCCCCGTTTTCAAGAAGGGACGTCGAACAGATGTGCAGAACTATAGACCTATATCTCTAACGTCGACCAGTTGTAGAATTTTAGAACACGTATTATGTTCGAGTATAATGACTTTTCTGGAGACTAGAAATCTAGTCTGTAGGAATCAGCATGGGTTTCGAAAAATATGGTCGTGTGAAACCCAGCTGGCGCTATTCGTCCACGAGACTCAGAAAGCCATAGACTTGGGTTCACAGGCAGATGCCGTGTTTCTAGACTTCCGCAAGGCGTTCGATTCAGTTCCCCACAGTCGTTTAATGAACAAAGTAAGAGCATATGGATTATCAGACCAATTGTGTGATGGGATTGAGGAGTTCCTAGATAACAGAACGCAGCATGTCATTCTCAATGGAGAGAAGTCTTCCGAAGTAAGAGTGATTTCAGGTGTGCCGCAGGGGAGTGTCATAGCACCGTTGCTATTCACAACATACATAAATGACCTGGTGGATGACATCGGAAATTCACTGAGGCATTTTGCAGATGATGCTGTGGTGTATCGAGAGGTTGAAACAATGGAAAATTGTACTGAAATGCAGGAGGATCTGCAGCGAATTGACGCATGGTGCAGGGAATGGCAATTGAATCTCAATGTAGACAAGTGTAATGTGCTGCGAATACATAGAGAGATAGATCCCTTATCATTTAGCTACAATATGGCAGGTCAGCAACTGGAAGCAGTTAATTCCATAAATTATCTGGGAGTACACATTAGGAGTGATTTAAAATGGGATGATCATATAAAGTTGATCGTCCGTAAAGCAGATGCCAGACAGATTCACTGGAAGAATCCTTTTCTTTTTTTTGGTCATCAGTCTACTGACTCGTTTGATGCGGCCCGCCACGAATTCCTTTCCTGTGCTAACCTCTTCATCTCAGAGTAGCACTTGCAACCTACGTCCTCAATTATTTGCTTGACGTATTCCAATCTCTGTCTTCCTTTACAGTTTTTGCCCTCTACAGCTCCCTCTAGTACCATGGAAGTCATTCCCTCATGTCTTAGCAGATGTCCTATCATCCTGTCCATTCTCCTTATCAGTGTTTTCCACATATTCCATTCCTCTCCGATCCTGCGCAGAACCTCCTCATTCCTTACCTTGTCAGTCCATCTAATTTTCAACATTCGTCTATAGCACCACATCTCAAATGCTTCGATTCTCTTCTGTCCCGTTTTTCCAACAGTCCATGTTTCACTACCATACAATACTGTACTACAGACGTACATCCTCAGAAATTTCTTCCTCAAATTAAGGCCGGTATTTGATATCAGTAGACTTCTCTTGGCCAGAAATGCCTTTTTTGCCATAGCGAGTCTGCTTTTGATGTCCTCCTTGCACCATCCGTCATTGGTTATTTTACTGCCCAGGTAGCAGAATTCCTTAACTTCATTGACTTCGTGACCATCAATCCTGATGTTAAGTTTCTCGCTGTTCTCATTTCTACTACTTCTCGTAACCTTCGTCTTTCTCCGATTTACTCTCAAACCATACTGTGTACTCATTAGACTGTTCATTCCGTTCAGCAGATCATTTAATTCTTCTTCACTTTCACTCAGGATAGCAATGTCGTCAGCGAATCGTATCATTGTTATCCTTACACCTTGTATTTTAATTCCACTCTTGAACCTTTCTTTTATTTCCATCATTGCTTCCTCGATGTACAGATTGAAGAGTAGGGGCGAAAGGCTACAGCCTTGTCTTACACCCTTCTTAATACGAGCACTTCTTTCTTGATTGTACACTCGTATTATTCCCTCTTGGTTGTTGTACATATTGTATATGACCCGTCTCTCCCTATAGCTTACCCCTACATTTTTCAGAATCTTGAACAGCTTGCACGATTTTATATTGTCGAACGCTTTTTCCAGGTCGACAAATCCTATGAACGTGTGTTGATTTTTCTTTAGCGTTGCTTCCATTATTAGCCGTAACGTCAGAACTGCCTCTCTCGTGCCTTTACTTTTCCTAAAGCCAAACTGATCGTCACCTAGCGCATTCTCAATTTTCTTTTCCATTCTTTGTATATTATTCTTGTAAGCAGCTTCGATGCATGAGCTGTTAGGCTGATTATGCGATAATTCTCGCACTTGTCAGCTCTTGCCGTCTTCGGCATTGTGTGGATGATGCTTTACCGAAAGTCAGATGGTATGTCGCCAGACTCATATATTCTACACACCAAAGTGAATAGTCGTTTTGTTGTCACTTCCCCTAATGATTTTAGAAATTATGATGGAATGTTATCTATCCCTTCTGCCTTATTTGACCGTAAATCCTCCAAAGCTCTTTTAAATTCCGATTCTAATACTGGATGCCCTATCTCTTCTTCTATCACATCAGACAAATCTTCACCCTCATAGAGGCTTTCAATGTATTCTTCCCACCTATCTGCACTCTCCTCTGCATTTAACAGTTGAATTCCCGTTGCCCTCTTAATGTTACCACCGTTGCTTTTAATGTCACCAAAGGTTGTTTTGACTTTCCTGTAAGCTGAGTCTGTCCTTCCGACAATCATATCTTTTTCGATGTCTTCACATTTTTCCTGCAGCCATTTCGTCTTAGCTTCCCTCCACTTCCTATTTATTTCATTCCTCGGCGACTAGTATTTCTGTATTCCTGATTTTCCCGGAACATGTTTGTACTTCCTCCTTTCATCAATCAACTGAAGTATTTCTTCTGTTACCCCTGGTTTCTTCGCAGTTACCTTCTTTGTACCTATGTTTTCCTTCCCGACTTCTGTGATGGCCCTTTATAGAGACGCCCATTCCTCTTCAACTGTGTTGCCTACTGCGCTATTGCTTATTGCTGTATCTATAGCGTTAGAGAACTTCAAACGTATCTCGTCATTCCTTAACACTTCCGTATCCCACTTCTTAGCGTATTGATTCTTCCTGACTAATGTCTTGAACTCCAGCCTACTCTTCATCACTACTATATTGTGATCTGAGTCTATATCTGCTCCTGGGTACGCCTTACAATCCAGTATCTGATTTCGGAATCTTTGTTTGACCATGATGTAATCTAATTGAAATCTTCCCGTATCTCCCGGCCTTTTCCAAGTATACCTCCTCCTCTTGTGATTCTTGAACAGGGTATTCGCTATTACTAGCTGAAACTTGTTACAGAACTCAATTAGTCTTTCTCCTCTTTCATTCCTTGTTCCAAGCCCATATCCTCTTGTAACATTTTCTTCTACTCCTTCCCCTACAACTGCAATTCAGTCGCCCACGACTATTAGATTTTCGTCCCCCTTTACACACTGCATTACCCTTTCAATATCCTCATACACTTTCTCTATCTGTTCATCTTCAGCTTGCGACGTCAGCATGTATACCTGAACTACCGTTGTTGGTGTTGGTCTTCTGTCGATTCTGATTAGAACAACCTGGTCACTGAACTGTTCACAGTAACACACCCTCTGCCCTACCTTCCTATTCATAAAGAATCCTACACCTGTTATACCATTTTCTGCTGCTGTTGATATTACCCGATACTCATCTGACCAGAAATCCTAGTCTTCCTTCCACTTCACTTCACTGACCCGTACTATATCTAGATTGAGCCTTTGCATTTCCCTTTTCAGATTTTGTAGTTTTCCTACCACGTTCAAGCTTCTGACATTCCACGCCCCGACTCGTAGAGCATTATCCTTTCGTTGATTATTCAATCTTTTTCTCATGGTAACCTCCCCCTTGGCAGTCCCCTCCTGGAGATCCGAATGGGGGACTATTCCAGAATCTTTTGCCAATGGAGAGATCATCATGACACTTCTTCAACTACAGGCCATATGTCCTGTGGATACACGTTACGTGTCTTTAATGCAGTGGTTTATATTCCCTTCTGCGTCCTCATGGTGTTGATCATTGCTGATTCTTCCGCCTTTAGGGGCAATTTCCTACCCCTAGGACAAGAGAGTGCCCTGAACCTCTACCCGCTCCTCCGCCCTCTTTGACAAGGCCGTTGGCAGAATGAGGCTGACTTCTTATGCCGGAAGTCTTCGGCCGCCAATGCTGATTATTTATCAAAATTTAGGCAGTGGCGGGGATCGAACCCGGGACCGAAAACGATTTAGATTATGAATCAAAGACGCTACCCTTATACCACGGGTACTTCTAAGAAATGCAATCCGAAAACAAAAGAAGTAAGCTACAGAACGCTTGTTCGCCCACTGCTTGATTACTGCTCAGCGGTGTGGGATCCGTACCAGATAGGGTTGATAGAAGAGATAGAGAAGATTCAACGGAGAGCAGCGCGCTTCGTTACAGGATCATTTACTAATCGCGAAAGCGTTATGGAGATGAACAGATAAACTCCAGTGGAAGACTGCAGGAGAGACGCTCAGTAGCTTGGTACGGGCTTTTGTTAAAGTTTTGAGAACATACCTTCACGGAAGAGTCAAGCAGTATATTGCTCCCTCCTACATATATCTCGCGAAGAGACCATGGGGATAAAATCAGAGAGATTACAGCCCACACAGAATCATACCGACAATCCTTCTTTCCACGAACAATACGAGACTGGAATAGAAGGGAGAACCGATAGAGGTACTCAGGGTACCCTCCGCCACACATCGTCAGGTGGCTTGCGGAGTATAGATGTCGATGTAGATCTTCTCGCTGCCTCTTTGCCAACCGGATTGCTGGCGGCAGAATACGCCAGCACAGGTAAGATACAAGAAATTATGACTCATATGGAGGCATAGAGAGTGCCGTTTTTCCCTCAGAATTTGCGATTGGAACAGGAAAGGCTAGTAGTGGTATAGTATACACTGGGCCACGCACCATACGGTGACTTGCGGAGTTATGAATGTAGATGTGCTGTTGATGTTTAAATCAGTTATCCGTTTCAAGGTAATTTAGTCACGGTGTAAGGCTTTTTTTGTGCCTAAAATTTCATCTTCTACTGCTGGATACACTATCAGCGGTAGTGAAGACGTAGAAAGTTGATTCCCCAACATAAACTGTAAGCAGTGTACACTGCATTTTCTCCACTTCACCGTGAAGTGCGACGAGGTGACAACAGGGACGAGGAGCGCTTTCTGCTGCTGATCCGCCTGCAGGCGACTCGCCCCGGCGCCGGCGCTGCTGCTGCCGCGTGGTGGGCACCGGCGAGGGCTGCGACCGGGGAGAGTTTTAGTGGCTTTCTGCTCGCGGCCGGCGGCCCGCAGGTGATAAATAATGTATGGCCGAGCGCGACACCGCACTCTGTGGCGCGCGCTGCACTGCACTGCTTGCGGGCCCCTTGGCGGCAGAACTTTTCAAGTCGCACCGCGAGAGCAGCGCCGCCAACAAAACACTTGGCGCGCACTCGGCGCGCGCGTTAAAACTTTCAGCCACCTGCTTAGCATAGGGGACAGTTTGGCCGTCCTCCGATGCCCGGAAACTGTGAGTCTTGCGAGCGCGTGGCCCTCTCCGCTGCCCTCCTCTCAGGAGAGGTCTGGCGCTACAAATACTTACCGCTGGAACCCAACTTGCTGTTTACGTTGAGTAGGTCTAGCAACACCACAGATATGACAGTTGGAACACAATCTGAAGTTACTAAACCGTGTGACTGCTACGGTCGCAGGTTCGAATCCTGCCTCGGGCATGGATGTGTGTGATGTCTTTAGGTTAGTTAGGTTTAAGTAGTTCTAAGTTCTAGGGGACTAATGACCACAGCAGTTGAGTCCCATAGTGCTCAGAGCAATTTTTTGAAGTTACTAACAACCAATTGCCTAAAACTAGCGTATTCTACCGTAGACTAACGTATACAACCGTACGATGGTGGTTTTCCTAGTAAATTTGGCCAGTTGAGATGGAACGGCGTTACCTGTGCGTCAGGTGTGTGGCATACCTATCGAGAGTTACCACATATCGACCGTGTTCCTTATGCACGCCTCAATGTGTTACTGGACTCCCCTAAAATCCGGAGGCGATAAGGCGGTTAGAAAGTGAGTGAGGATATACAGCGAAGGCCCTTGCAAGCCGTCGTTTGTAGTTTTATGTTTCCCATATACATCAATGCCAGTGGGGTGTCTCGTCACTGTTGTTCATTGGGGAAACACAGATACAAGCTAACCTCCATAGAGATGTGCAGCCATTTGCGTGCGTTTACCTCCTAGTTTCGTTCTGATAAGGTCACGTGAGCGTCTAGTTCGAATCAGGGTTTACAAACAAACAGGTAACAGTGCAATGTTATAAGAGGTCCATGATTAAAGAATTTGTTGCTAGCGCACACGAGCTGATGTAATTTCGATGGATTGCTCACGCGCTGCCTACGATATGTACGCTGTAAGAGAATCTGAGACCAAAGAGCACTGTTGACTGCAGTAGGAACTGTGTGGCAGTAGCAGTAAGTAGTTGCTACCGAGCAGTCTGTTGTATCGTGTTGGCTGGGCTGGTCGTGTGCAGCGATGGCAGCTCGTGAGCGTTGTAGGATAAGCTAAAAGCAGCCTCGCGCATATGTAGTATTTTTATATCAAGTTCCATGTAAATGTTTTTAAAAAAATCGCTTAGTAAGAATCTTTCTCATAAAAAGTAACTTTTGACAATCATTCATTTCGATTTAAAGAATTCGCTAATTTTCCCAATCGTTGGCCATCCCGATTATTGAAAATAAAAATCAGTTCTTTCCTTTTATATAAGACAAATCTATCGGCCAGCATTGCACTTAGCTGCGCCAGAAAAATTTCTTACAGGAGCAGGTATATACGCGTTATCCGGCGACCTAATTAAGGTAAGATTTTTCAGTTTATTCAGAATGATGTATCAGTGCCATGACGCAGCACTGCTGACGTCCAAAATTTACCAGGTGAAATTAACAGTCAATTATTGAAAGGTTATAAGTGAGTCGCATTTTTTATTGAGAGATTAGTCACATTTTATTATTGATAGGTTTCGCAATTCATTTTTTGGGAGGTTACACTAATTGAGAATATTATTTATATTATTTTATTTTGTGAGGAGGTTACAATGTATTCCAGTGAAGATTACACGGATACGATACTGATATATGGGAAGATGAGGCCGGCCGTTGTGGCCGAGCGGTTCTAGGCTCTTCAGTCTGGAACCGCGCGATCGCTATGGTCGCAGGTTCGAATCCTGCCTCGGTCATGGATGTGTGTGATGTCCTTAGGTTAGTTCGGCTTAAGTAGTTCTAAGTTTTAGGGGACTGATGACCTCAGATGTTAAGTCCCATAGTGCTCAGAGCCATTTGAACCATTTATTTTTGCGAAGATGCGCCGCAATGCAGCGGAGGCCCGATGGCTGCATTCACAATGTTTACTAACGCATCTACCTTTTGCGCAAGGTTTTAGACGTACAGAGATGCGCTTAAGAGTCGACGGGGCTTCTTGGGTACAACGTGTCTGGGAAAGGCCGGACAGCGACGCATCCTGTATTGTCCGGAACGGTATTGAGTATTTTGGAGCACATCCCACGCACAGTACGCATAACTGAAATGAAAGTAACGCCTACGTACAATGTAGATAAACAGAAGTGTTATTTTGTTATTACATTTAAATTGCAGTATTATTGGCACCTATAATAACAGTAATAATAATACGTTCATGTTATTAACATTATGAAAGTCATTAGATCTAGTCCAGTAATACACATTACTCATCACAATTAGGGCAAAGAGGAGCTACAGCAGGCCTGGGGATATCAAGGTCTTTGGTAGAAAGAATTCTGGAGGAACGAAAATGGCAACGCTTTAAGCAGCACCTACAACAAAGGCTATATGGAAACGACTTCCAGAATCTTGTATCCGTAAATCCGGCAGATTTTATGGGCAGATGAACTACCTTTCGCCAATGACCGGTCTGTAATAGACACAATATACATTACTGGGCTCCTGAAATCCTCACTGGTTACGTCCACATCTTATGCAAGGGCACTGGGGTGTTAACGTAAGGCGTGGCATTCTAGGAGACGACAGCACTGAACCAGCTTATCTGGCTCCCAGACTTACTGGTCAATTGTGTTTGGAGTTCCTATAGAATCAGCTGAAAGACGTTCAACTTCAGTTAGCTGTGAAGCACTGGCTCCACACGAGGGTGCACCACTCCATTATTTTAGAGGGGTTAGGGAATATCTTAACAATGTATACCCCAAACGGTGGATAAGCCATGGTGGTGGCATTCGATGGCAAGTGAAATAGCCTTATTTAACGCCCAAGAATTTTTTTTATATGATTATATGAGAAGTAGGGCTTACAAAACGGAACCGAAATATCTAGATGTGTTAAAACAACGATTACGTCATGCATGCGCTTTAGCATCAGCACACATGTTCATAAGTGTCCATGGTGATACGAAGACGCGCTTACATCAGTGCATCTAACAAGGCGGATATGCATTTTAATATTTGTACTATGAATACTGCTCTTGTAAAGATTTGTCAGTCTGTATCACAGGTTTAAAGGAGCATCATGTATCATGTTCATTATATTCATTGTTCTTCATTTCAGTCAAAGATTTGATATCATTTGTGTAATACTCCCAATTGTGAAGCACGAACTGGGGCATTATGTATTGCTAATAAAATCGCTGTCATACGTTGATAAGCCGTGAACCAGATTAATATTCTTTGCAACTTGTGTGTATTGTTTTACTCAAAGACAATTACCCTTCAACATAGACCTTTCTCGAGCTAAGTAACTGAACCCAGCACCTATCCTACAGTACGCAACTTTTCAAGCGATGAGCTATAGGACTAGTTATAGCTTTAAAATGTTTGTTTTCAAGCAGTGGTTTTACGCTTAGCAGGGTCTCCTCTTTGTTGGTGTGGAGTCCCCTTTACTATTCTGCTTAGGCAAACATTTCAGCATCTGTAGCATCCCACATTGACACTAACATCAACAGAGGGCGGAGTTCGTGGGCCACCTGGTATAAAGAGCTGCGACAACTATGAAACAATTCTTTTCCACGTAGTTATCCTCCTGTCTGTTACTTAAAAAGAAACAGTGTTTATACCAAACTTAAACCTGACTACGTTTAATTCATGTTTAATTCTAAAGTAGTTGATTTGTAATGAAATAGTTCTAAATGTGAAAAAATGTAAGTTAATGCGGAGGAGTAGAAAGAAAGAAAAACATGTTATGATCGGATACAATAACCTGTGATGTTCGGATACAGTATGACTAGTGTCCTGCCTGACAGAGTCAAGTCGTTTAAATATCTGGTCGTCACGTTGTAAAGCGATATGAAATGGAACGAGCATATGAGGACTGTGATAGGGAATGCCGATGGTCTACTTAGATTTATTGGGAGAATGTTAGCAAATAGTTGTTCACCTGGAAAGGAAACCGCATATAGGACTCTGGTGCCACATACTCTGAAGTATAGCTAGAGTGCTTGGTATGCATACCAGGTCGGATTGAAGAAAGACATCGAAGCAATTCATAGGCGGGCTGCTAGATTTGTCACGGTAGGTTCGAACAACACATGTTACAGAGATCCTTCGGGAGCTCAAATAGGAATCTGTCGAGAAAAAACGACGTTCTTTTGGAAGAACAATATTGGGAAAATTTAGAGAATCGGCATTTGAAGCTGACTGCCGAATGATTCAACTCCCGCCAGCATACATCTCGCGTGAGGACCACGAGGATAAGATACGAGTAATTAGGGTTCATGAGGCGACAAACTGACAATCGTTTTTCCCTCGCTCTGTTTGCGAGTGGAATAGGAAGGGAAATGACCCTACACCATGCACCGTACGGTGGCTTATGCAGTATCTACGAAGGTTGGAATTTTAATAGTGGCAACTATTTATTTACAGTACGTACAAAATAGATACGTGCTTCAAAGTTTTACTAGCCATCAAAGTAGTCACGAATTTGTAGCAGTTCTGAAGCGAATGCCGTGAAGTGTTTCCTTCAGTTTAGAAATCGAGTTGAACTCACGGGCGTTTAAGTCAGGGGAGTGCAGTAGGTCGTATAGCACTTAGCAACTCCATCAGTAACAGCTTGCACTGTTCGTACTTGAGCATTGTCCTGCAAAATAATGGTCAGGTCCTGCAGAAAGTGACATAACAACTGTCACTATGCCGATGCTGTTCATTTTTGGAACACAACCTACGACCAGCTTAGAGACAGAAGTGATGACACTTTCTGCAGGGCCTGACCATCATTTTGCAGGACAATGCTCAAGTACGTACAGTGAAAGCTGTTACAGATCTGTTTGGCTGATGGGGCTGCTAAGTGGTATTCCACCTACTGCACTCCCCTGACTTAAGCCCTCGTGAGTGCAGCACGATTTCTAAACTGAAGGAAACACTTCACGGCATTCACTTCAGAACTGCTACAAATTCGTCGGACAATAGATCGCACCGCTCTAAATGTCAATACAACTGGCACTGCTAAGAGTACACTACGACTTCCACATCGCTGGCAACGATTTATACACAATGCTGATGACTACTCTGAAGGTCAGTAAAACTTTGAAACACGTCTCTATTTTATATGAGCTGTAAATAAATAGTTTGCCACTATTAAAGTTCCAACCCTCGTATATACAAAGGGCGTTCAAAAAGTTTTGCACAATCGTCAAATGTTTTAATTTTTTTGCAGGAGGAGAATGAAATTTTTTGTAAACATACTTGGAACATTTAGCTATAAGTTGATATACAAAAGTATTTTCTTTTATTTACAGGTGAGCCATAATGGACAGTGAAGTAGATGTCACGTTGCGACCACGGTCGCTGATGGAATTCATCTTCAAGACCGGCGATGACTCTGCCATATCCATTCTCAGAAAGTTGGTCCCTGTTTATGGGTAGGACACAATTGATCGCAAGAGTATCCAGCGGTAGTTGCAGAGGTTTAAAGAAGGTGATATCTCTGTACTGAACAATCCACGAAGCGGTAGACCATCGAAGGCAGTGACTGATGTATAGATGGGGACCATTGATCAAATCATCCAAAATGACAGATGTGCGAAGACACTATACCTTGCTGAAAGGACTCTTTTGTCATTGGGTAGTGTGGTATCATTGGTACAATCGCTAGGATTCAGAAAGATCTGTGTTCGTTGGGTGCCTAGATTATTGACAAGAGAAATGAAATCGATGAGGAAGAATGTGTGCGAGGGTCTCATCAAGACCTTTACTGAAGTGTGGAAACAGTGTTTTGACGGCGTCATTACCCAGGATGAAACATGTTTTTTTTTCTTTTTGTCCGAACCTGAGAGCAAAACCCAATCCATGAAGTGGTTTCATCCGGGTTCCCCTTGGAAGAAGAAACCCTGACTATTTGTCATTGGACAAGCTGTGACATGCCTTCATGACCCACTGACCACAGCTTCAGGGTCAGCTCATCAGACTACACCATGACAATGCCAAACCCCATACAGACCTTATGACGCAGGAGAGAATCAAGAAAATGGGTTGGAAAATTGTTTCTCATCCACCCTACAGTCCGGGCTTGGCGCCGTCTGATTTTTACCTCTTTGGTTGTCTGAAGGCCCACCTTTGCGGTGAAACATTTGATGGTGAGAAAGACCTAATTTCCTGCGGCAAGCGATGGTGTAAAAGTCAATCCCCAGTACTTTACCAAAGTGCATTTACATAATGTAAAAAACGTCAGGCCAGAGGAGTCATAGCTGATGGAGGTTACATTTAGTATGCTCAATGTGTAGCTACATGTTCTAAGTATGTTCTCATAAAAAGTCATTCTCCTCCTGCAAAAAAATAAAGAAATTAGAGACGACTGTGCAAATCTTTTTGAACTTTTGTAGGTGTAGGTACAGCTGTAGTAGTAAAATTAAAGAAAACCATACAGATATAGCATATAGCGCTTGTAAACGCAATTTCGTCAGCGAAAAAGTAAAATAAAGCAATTCGAAAACAAAGATATATCAAGTATCGTTTCAGTACTTCATCGAATTTATAAAAAACACGTCTCTGTTATTCATAAGCAACTTTCGAAATTATCAACAACAACAGAATACTCTTGCCTGTGATCATGATGAAAGTTCTATTGAGTACAAAATAACAACAATAACTACGTATAGCTTTCATGTTAGCGCTTGTAAACTTTACAAACATCGAAACTAATTGCTTTGGTTACACAAATGGACAAAGGGTGCTATTACTTATAACATGCTGTTTATGTTCTGTACGGATATAAAATACACAGTGGTGTGTAATGGACTGAATGGTCTGCGGTTTTAATTACGTGCAGAACAAACAAACAAACAAAAAAGAGGAATCGTCAGCTACCGGTTTCTATTTTACAGTTCATTTATGTTTCTATCCAACCAATGCTACCCGTACTATCGGTAATCCTATGATTTATTACGTCATTTATCTACTGTACCAAACCTACAGAAGCGTAGTTTCGATGAGCGCAATTATAATAACAATAAATCATTTGTTAAAAGTGAAGAGAACGTCGCGCCCTCTCTGTTCTCATTTTTTTTCTGCTCTGAAATTGCGCTCCCACTTATTTATCTTCAAATTTAGCCCCACTTTCTGGACAGCATGGCCGGATACTCGTTCTCAACAAATAAAATCGTGCCTCTATGTATACTGTCCGGCAAGAGAAGTAAAGCATCTAGAAGAAATGGTAGGGTGTCAACGTAACTTCGAATGGTTACACTCCATCGGCGGTATATTGACGTTTGGTGTTGCTGTTCTCATGGCAGATGAAACGGTGATCAGTGGGCATTACTGCTGCTGTTATTACCAGGCCTGGTAGGATAAAAAGGGGCGTCCTCAACACGTGGGAGGGCTTCGAAGGGGCTCATTATGGGTAGCCCTCTGGAGGTGGAAGTGGAAGTGTGCGGTATCCAGATTTTTGGGGAGTTCGGATGTGACAGTGGCATAACGTCCGACAACATGCGAACATGACGTCACACATACCAGCCACCATGATTCCGATCGACAATGTCTTATCACCACAAGAGATAGTCATTGTTTTATGCACCTAGCATACCGTAGCTCCTTCACATATCTACCTGACATCCACGAAAAGTAACAGACTTTCCCCAACAATTTATTTCGTCCCACACCATTCATCGGACGCTCGCTGCCGAACTAGGGAATTGGTAACACAGGAATACAAAAGGCTGTGATGGAGTTTATTCGTGACCGTAAAGCGTGGACTGGTGTTTAATGGCATCACAATATGTTCTACAATACCCCCGAATCAACGTCGTCGGCGATAATCGCGGTGAACTGCGGTAAGGCCCTTCTTCCAATGTTTCTGTGTTGGGGAAAATTAAGCATCTCAACTACAAGCGCTGTTCGGTAAAGAATTATTATAATTTTTTTTTTGCAAAATACCTTTACTCATTCGAATATTTTGTTCATACTATCGAAAATAGTCTCTTTGGATGCGATGCACTGATCTGAATGTTCTGCCAGTCTGCAAGAACAGTTCTGCAAACCATTTCTTAAAGATCCAACACATTCACCGCCGCAGCATTCACTACTGATTCTGATAATGGAAAATGCTTCCGAGAAAGGCGTATCTTCAAGTTATGAAATAGAAAAAAGTCACAATGTGCTTATCCGGACTATGAGAAGGAAGAGGGATGCACTTCACATTGATTCTTGCAGGACATACAGTAACATTTGCAGTATGCGACTGTGCTTAATTGTCGTGCAGCAACAACGTATTTCGTCAGCAACAAAGTATATGGCATTTCCCCCGATATGGACTTGGGAATTTTTCACCCCATCCCTACAGTACTAACCAGTCACTGACGTGTGTGCAGGTGAAAACATGCTGATAAACCACTGCATGAATATATATAAAAAATGTGATGGCCATTACTTTCCCAACAGAAGCAACCACTTTTGGTTTTTATGGGAGGGTGGGAGGGGGGAGGACTGGTGATAAAGTTTTGGCGTCTGCTCTCAGGGTCGAAACGAAGTAGTCAAGTTTCATCAGCAATGAATATCTTTGAACGACACTCTGGCTCTTCCTGTAACATCAACTTTAACTGCATGCAGGCTTGCACACGGATGTGCTTTTGTTGAAGAATTAGATGTCTTGGAACCCACCGCTCACAAACATGTCTCATCTATAAATTTTTTGTCACCAACATACGGCTCGCACGCAGTTAAAATTCCAGCGATTCAGTTGGTGTTCGTGAGGCTATCGTAGATCATCTCGCACAATGTGAGCAGCGGTGTTGATGTTTTGTTCTGTAAGATCGGTAAGTGGAGTGTCAAATCCACATTCCTTAGAAATTGTCTCCCCTGTTTAAACAGTTCAATCTTTCTTATAGGTGTTCAGCAGGGAAAAACAGACTCTCATTCGATCTCCTGCAACATTGCATAGACTTCAGCTCAAGATCTGTTGAGACGAAAGCAGAATTTCCCAGGGTGTTTCCCAATATTGCAGTAGGCGGTAGTGAACACGTCTCAGCTTGACCTCCTCTCAATGACGGGAACCAGGAGTGCCAACAATGAAACGGGTACGGCGTGTGTGTTACAAATTCAGCTTACAGAATGTCGTAAGACCGAAGTCCAGTACGAGAAATTATAACCGTACAAAAATTATGATCATTCAGTATTGGAAAGCCTTCGTACATTGACAAGGAATGTGGTTTATCGTACCCTCACAGTGTTTCATACGTTGTTTACTATTAACTACCAGAATTTATGACATTTTTGGCATGAAACGTACTTACTGAGGTTTTAGAACCACCATCTTGCATTTAAAAACAAAACACTACAGATGCAAATCAGTTATATTTCAGTTCAATAGTGTGAAACGTCCCCTTAGAATAATTATACAAGACTGTGCTTAAACTGAAACACAATATTTTTGGCGCAACGCAATCTGACTTCCAAAAATCCCTACGAAAGAATGGCCCTGACTAACATTAACCTATACGTTTCACAAATCACTAACCTCACAAAAATCTTCGTTACTCAAGCTACTGCAATAGAGCGAGCACCACTACTGCCAGCTAAATAAAAGATTCAAACTACTGAAGGCACTAACTACTGATAGGCATAGTTAGCAAATGAAAGATTTTAATACAGAACAAACAATGTATTTACCTTAATAGTCAAAATATATATAGCCGTTCATGACATCCAGTCTTACAAATTTCAGAACTCCGCCATCTCTCTCCCCATGTCCACCACTGCTGGCGGCTCACCTCCAACTGCACAACGCTACGCGCTGTTAGCCTCCAACTGCCGCTGCCCAACACTACAATGCCGAGTATTACAACAATGCCAACCAGCCACCGACTGCACACGGCACAGCCAGTGATTTTCATACAGAGCGCTACCGGGCGGCGGCGTTACCAATAAAAAAACTTAAACAGCCTACTTACATAGCCCCCATGCTCCCCACAAAAAAATTTACAAATTGTTTTGGGCAGTGGCCAATACAGATTTGAAAATTTTTTTCATAATTTCAGTAACAAAGAAATGAAATGCACACACTTATCGATACAATGTTGGTCAAAAGCTTAAATTTTCTCACAGTCCATAAAGACAGTCCTGATCATTCATCAAAGTAAAATTGCAGTGTTTTTCTCAAAGTCTGAGTAGTAAAAGAAAATGCACACGGAAGTAGTGGATTTCCCTGCAGTCTTGAAGAAGTAGTGTTGTCCTTCCAACGGAAAGACAGTGCTGACTCTAGACATGCAGACAGGTAATGGGCCACAACAGAGCAAACCCACAGCAGAGTCAGTCGAAGTTTTAAAGAATATTGGTAGGTAGGTCGTCATAGAGTAGACCCATTGTAGTCCTGGTAGAGATTACGGTATTGGTGGGCCATCAGAGGTGCAGATCCACTGCAGTCCTTGTAGAGATAGCCAGCAGTCATCTGTTTGACTGTGCAGGCGCACAATCACCATTGAAGAGTCTTGCGGATAATATAGCAAGTCCATAACCCACAGAACCACCATCTTGCATTTAAAAACAAAACACTACAGATGCAAATCAGTTATATTTCAATTCAGTAGTGTAAGCAGCTGACACAACTTACACAGTCACCGCACAGACACATTAAGTTGACCACCTGTCAGAAGCGTAAATAAGCTCTTTTTGCAAGCAGGGCCGCTATGAGTCCTGCAAGTAGAGGATCCATGAGCTTCTGAAAGGTACCGACAGGGGTGTGGAGCCATGCCGACCTCAGTGCTGTGGCCAACAGCGATGGGTTTGGTTTGTTTTGCGGGGAGGAGACCAGACAGCGAGGTCGTCGGCTTCATAGGATTAGGGAAGGAAATCCGCCGTGCCCTTTCAAAGGAACCATCGCGGCATTTGCCTGGAGTGATTTAGGGAAATAACGGAAAGTGTAAATAAGGATGGCCGGACGCTGGACTGAACCGTCGTCCTCCCGAATGCGAGTCCAGTTGGCCAGCCAGTGCGACACCTCGCTCGGTCGCTGCGGTGAGTTTCTCAGGTCATGGTCCATTGTGTGAGAAGCACGATTTAGGTGGTGCCACTGATTCTCGATTGGGTTTCATCCGGGAAGTTTGGTGGCCAGAGAAGTACGGTAAATTCATCCTGGTGCTTTCCAACCACGTATGTACAAAGCGACCTGTGTAACACCCTGCATTGTTTTGCTTGTAAATGCCATTGTGCCGAGGAAAAACAAGCTAAATGTAGCCGTGACGATGGTCTCCAAGCACAGATCCATACTTTTATTTATCAGCTGTGCTTTCCATAATGACAAGATCACCAAGGAAATGCAACGTAAACGTTCCCCAGACCATATCGCTCTCTCCTCCGGCGAGAGAACGCGAAAGAACTTGCCCCCCTTCTAACAGCCGTGTACCGCAAGTCTCTAGAGGAACGGAAGGTTCCAAATGATTGGAAAAGAGCACAGGTAGTCCCGGTCTTCAATAAGGGTCGTTGAGCAGATGCGCAAAACTATAGACCTATATCTCTGACGTCGATCTGTTGTAGAATTTTAGAACATGCTTTTTGCTCGAGTATCATGTCGTTTATGGAAACCCAGAATGTACTCTGTAGGAATCAACATGGATTCCGGAAACAGCGATCGTGTGAGACCCAACTCGCTTTATTTGTTCATGAGACCCAGAAAATATTAAATACAGGCTCCCAGGTAGATGCTATTTTTCTTGACTTCCGGAAGGCGTTCGATACAGTTCCTCACTGTCGCCTGATAAAGTAAGAGCCTACGGAATATTAGACCAGCTGTGTGGTTGGATTGAAGAGTTTTTAGCAAACAGAACACAGCATGTTGTTATCAATGGAGAGACGTCTACAGACGTTAAAGTGGCGTGCCACAGGGGACTATTATGGGACCACTGCTTTTCACAATATATATAAATGACCTAGTAGATAGTGTCGATAGTTCCATGCGGCTTTTCGCGGATGATGCTGTAGTATAAAGAGAAGTTGCAGCATTAGAAAATTGTAGCGAAATGCGGGAAGATCTGCAGCGGATAGGCACTTGGTGCAGGGAGAGGCAACTGACCCTTAACATAGACAAATGAAATGTATTGCGATTACATAGAAAGAAGGATCCTTTATTGTATGATTATATGATGGCGGAACAAACACTGGTAGCAGTTACTTCTGTAAAATATCTGGGAGTATGCGTGCGGAACGATTTGAAGTGGAATGATCATATAAAATTAATTGTTGGTAAGGCGGGTACCAGGTTGAGATTCATTGGGAGAGTCCTTAGAAAATGTAGTCCATCAACAACTGAGGTGGCTTACAAAACACTCGTTCGAACTATACTTGAGTATTGCTCATCAGTGTGGGATCCGTACCGGATTGGGTTGACGGAGGAGATAGAGAAGATCCAAAGAGGAGCGGCGCGTTTCGTCATAGGGTGATCTGCTAACCGTGATAGCGTTACGGAGATGTTTAACAAACTCAAGTGGCAGACTCTGCAAGACAGGCGGTCTGCATCGCGGTGTAGCTTGCTCGCCAGGTTTCGAGAAGGTGCGTTTCTGGATGAGGTATCGAATATGTTACTTCCCTCTACTTATACCTCCCGAGGAGATGACGAATGTAAAATTAGAGAGATTAGAGCGCGCACGGAGGCTTTCAGTTAGTCGCTCTTCCCGCGAACCATACGCGACTGGAACAGGAAAGGGAGGTAATGACAGTGGCACGTAAAGTGCCCTTCGCCACACACCGTTGGGTGCCTTGCGGAGTATAAATGTAGATGTAGATGTAGATGTAGAACCTTCCCACGACTGCGCATGGTGTTCGATTTCAGTCTGCCGGCCGCGGTGGAAGAGCGGTTCTGGACGCTTCAGTTTGGAATCGCGCGACTGCTATTGTCGCAGGTTCGAATCCTGCCTCGGGTATGGATGTGTGTGATGTCCTTAGGTTTAAGTAGTTCTACGTCTAGGGGACTGTTGACCTCAGATGTTAAGTTCCGTAGTGCTCAGAGCCATTTTTCTTTATTTTAGTCTGATGGAGCATGCAACGCGATTCATCTAAAAAGGCATCTGTCGCCACTCAGTGGACGTACATCTGCGGTATGGAGTCCAGTTCAAGCTTTCGTCGCCAATGAACAGCATTCAGCACGTGTGCATGGACAAGCCACCTGCTGAGGAGGGCCACGTGCAGTACCGTTCGCTGAGTGGTCGGTGGGGAGACACTTCTGGTAGACCCTTGGTTTATTGGGGTGGTCATCTGCTCTACTGTGGCACCTCTATTCGTCCGTACACATTTCCGTACTTACCGTTCACCTCTGTCACGTAAGGCCCGTGGTGCACCACAGTTATTATGAGAGGCACCCACATGTCTTGCTCATACTGTGGCATCAAGCAGTCAGGCCTGCAAGATGAGTGGTCTGCCAAGCGAGTGGACTCGTTCTTATTTATCGAGTAACATGAAGCCTAGTACTCACAATTAAGTTACAAATTATTCTCCTGTTTGAATATTACGCAACGGAAACGCACATCTATTAGTAATTCACACATCTCTGACTGTTCACTACGCACTGGCAATACCACATTTTCTTTCTTATTTAACGGCTTTGATCAACACGTGGCCATCACACTGAATATGAATGGCGCACACATAACTTCTGGGTATCGTGACAACATACTATTCGAAGGAAATGGCCACCAATCTTTTTCTTTTCACTATCTTATTTATTCCGATAAATCCTATAACCTAAACACACAAATTCTATAACCTCAACAATAACACATGAGAAACTCCGCCCAGTTGGCATGGCTTTACATTGGTGAGTCTCTATCCTATGGTATCGTAATTATCTAAAGCTACAGTGCAATTTCTGGATAGGATGGTGGATCTTTTGCTATATCTCACACTTCGACTCTCACACCCATCATCACGAACATTTCCTCCAGACCGAGCGGTACAAAAAGGAACATGCATAATCCACTGCCTCTGAACCTATCTTGCTACTCTCGTGTGCAAATCACACATACTTAAATTACATGAAATACATAACATTTGCAACATAGAATACAACACAAACAATAGTCACAACATTAGAATCACATCACTTTCAGTTTTCCCTCTTCAATTAGTATTCATCCCAGTTTCACACGACACTGCCCCACTTCGTAACTTTTCTTCCCTACTACGAACTCTGGATGATATATGCACGTCTTCCTGTGCACTGCAAGCCAAGTGGCGTTGCTGGATAGACGGCTGACTCAGCTTGCTTCACTCTCAGATTATTAGAGTTTGATTCTAGCGTCACACGGAAACGTAACACACAAAGCAATATTAAGAACATATTCGTCACAAACGCGAGTCCTTAACTGATACCATAGACGAGTATTTCTCTTTATCCTTTGTCTCATACACAGATTGAGACTCACACAGTACTCACCATGTGGAAGTACTCATCTCTAATTTCAAGTCCTGCACACGCCATTTCTTAAATATTTCCAACTTCACGCTAGTAATTCAGCTTAACTTCAGCACTCAGAAGTATTTCAACTTATTGCTACACGTGGTTTCATTGTGACCGTTGGTCACTTCCAAAGATTACTATGATCCCCTCAATATTACCTGCCTGACATTTAATTCTCCCTACAAAAGTTCCTGATATAGGGAAATTATTATTCCAAACTACTCTTAAGTATTTCACATGAATACCATGTGTCCACTCTTTTATCTTTACAGAGCACACCTAAGACAGGTCTTACCAACACTAGATCCAGCGGCAGAGTGCTGAAACATGGCCGTTCTTCAGGTCATCTCGCACCTCCGTCGTGGTGGGGGAAGACCATGCTACCCATTGGTCAGCCACATTCCAGGCGCTCAAAGCTCCGGTAAATTTCATGACCAAAGGTGACCAAAAGATCCTCTCAAAGACGATCGTATATTCACATTCACTATTTGCGGTTAGCAGACGACCACACATTAATTCATTTCACAGATCTCACCAAACTGGATGTAGGGATTTCTTTTGTGGGAGTGCACATGTGATCAATTAAACAAAGTAAATTGTCATTATTTCCCACACTGGTATCCAGCTTCGCTGTATTAACTGAAATTGAGTTATTATTAGAAAAAATATGTTGTACTGACAAGGATAATGAAGTATGTTGTACCTATTTTCAATGTCGGTCGGTACTGTACCCTTTCAACCCCACCCCGGCACTGGGTTTGGATAGCGCTGTTTTGTCATCCAAGGTATATTTTAACCAAAGTGCCACTTGAACAGTTTACACACATTCATGTCGGAAACAATTACACCACTGGCCAAATACCCAGTGATAATGCCTTTTGGATGTCAGATAAATTGCTCCATTTCCACCATGCGACTGCACTGTTTTTAACGTCGCCCATGGGACGTTTTACATACTCTTCACTGTTAGTGCTGCCACAAGATGTTTGTAAGTAGTTATTCCACGCTGACGTCGTTCACGTAAGGCGGTGTCGTTAATGATACTGAATCGTTTACAAACACATATAGTATGTTAATGCAGAGTGCAGCAATATGAGGTCGGACAAGTTTATAATCGGCGGAAGAACTGTACTATATATCTTCTAAATTACGAAAGCGCATTTATTGCACGGCTTACATTAATAGAACGATATGAATATTACTTTGCATTAAGTACAAGTGAATACAAGGAATTCCTCAAATCATTTTCCTTTTGTTGAGTTAGGTAATTTCCTTGAGAAGATCTTTTCTTCCTTATTATTGTGCAACATCACATCTCTTGGATACGGTAAGTATCGTTAACATTCGATTAGATTATTTATATGTTAGCGGTTTAAGTCTCTCCAGGACTGAAAGCTAGCTGTTGTCTGTCGATTGATCTCAAATTATTAATGTTTGCAATTTACTTGAAACCATTTTTTCCAGTACGCCCATTTAAAATCGTCTATGACTTAAGTGGCGAAAATAGTTAGCCTTTGAAGTGTAAGGGCGATGTAAACCTAGTTATAGCCACGAAATGAACAACGCCTGTATTCAGTGTCATGCTGAGAGCTGCAGCACTCTTACTCCTGGTATTTCCATCTGGAATAAATACTAAATATTAAATGTGAGGCCGGCCGTGGTGGCCGTGCGGTTCTGGCGCTGCAGTCCGGAACCGCGGGACTGCTACGGTCGCAGGTTCCAATCCTGCCTCGGGCATGGTTGTGTGTGATGTCCTTAGGTTAGTTAGGTTTACGTAGTTCTAAGTTCTCGTGGACTTATGACCTAAGATGTTGAGTCCCATAGTGCTCAGAGCCATTTGAACCATTAAATTCTATGGTCGCCAGTACTGAAGGGACAAATTCTGTTTATTACTTTTGCAATGCACAAAAATATTTTTATGAATGCTTCTCTTTTGTTGTTACAAAGTTACGTGAAAAATAAGATGGGTGCCAGCAAGATTTTCCCTATGTAGATTTCTGGCTACCATGTTAGTACAATAATTTACGAAAAACATGAAATTAGACATGAAGACATATATATCTACTGCAAGTTGAAAGACGATCACTGAAGATAGACTTTCTCATGTTTCATCGTTAGTGCCACTGTTAACTGCGTTAAATAAACGACATTTTAAGATGATCACTTCAAATAATATGGTTTATCGTTACTACAGTTACTCAAGAAATCAGTGTTTTTTAAAATGATGCAAGAAAAGAATAATAGGCTTATATTTTGGGTAACATTAATAAAACTACTTAGAATAAACGAAATATATCATCCCAAGATTCGATATTTAAATACCTTCAATGGTACGACTAATACTCCCTGTAAAGTTCTAAATATAAAAGTGCACGAAGTTCCTTGGCTTGTAACAGATAAGTAGTCCTAATTTCTGGTGAAGAATAGTATTACACAATTTCTTCAAGTCCTGGTTAATGTAGAAAAAATATGGCTCGCCAAGACGCCATCCAGAGTCGTCGTTCTTGATGTACTAGTAGCGCAATAACTTCGCCAAAATTAATGTCTGCAGAAAATATTTTGTTGAGACGTCTTATAACAGTGCAAATTATTGCCAAACCACTTCCTTTATCCGTTTGTCAGAGGTTGCACTGTGATGAGTATTTGCAGCTGTGTGCTTCATAGCATTGACTGCACGAGTTCACTGCTTACATAACAGCCACACTGCTCCCAGGTCTGTTTTGCCCTCGGCCGCTAAGAACGAAAATGTCATCTAAAAATGCGGCAATGGAAAAGATGCTGTGTTTCCCTGGCTGATGTTGATGGTTATTACTGAAGAATGGATTTTAAGGTGCAGTAACGTTAAAAACACTTAACAGTTTTCACACAAATGTCACTACATGCCTTTGGAGACATGAAATGAATCAAACTAGGCACACTTTATTGCACCTTTCTGGAAATTTCTGTGAGATTACTACAGTTCGCACCTTTCCCCTTTTACTACAATCTTATGCACCTCTTATCCATTGTCATAAGCGTTTTTAACAGCCAGATTTTCTCTGTTCTTGATATGATTTAAAAATTTTCTTTAATGGAAAGTCAGCAATGGTCCGTAAACATTAAAATATGATTACGGAAAGCATAATTAATTATTCTTATCGACAGCAGCAATACTTAACCTCAGCATAAACAGTCAGCCTCAGAAAGAATGGTCAACCCGCAGCTGTGAAATCGAATAAAAGTTAGACAATGATGCTGCAACATAAAACTTAAAATCAGTTAGTGCTGGTGTCAAATTAACGGTACGTATCTGTCGAATGTGTACTGTCTTATTCACGGTCTTAGTATTTTACCACAACAGATTTTGCATAACACAGAAGGATAAGTTATATACAATTTCGGAAGAATTGAAGACTCACTTTATTGAAGCAAATGGCACCACTATGCGATGTGCCGTCTGCGAAGCAAATATTGCAGTCGATGACAAGTATCAAAGAAACATAAAAAAAACAGAGTTAGCCACCACATCCAGAACAACAAACATACAAAAACCACTGAACTTCACAAGTTGAAACCTAAGCAAATTACACGTTCTGCAGAATCAGAAAAGCAGCGGTCAGTGTATGAGTTTAGTGCGGATCTTGCCATGGCATTAATCCAGTAAGGAATTCGAAACTAAACGGTAAACAAATCATTCAAGTCATTTCTCGAGAAGTACGCACAAAGGTCAGTTCCGGATGAGTGCTCTCTGGGAAAAAGTTACATGTAGGCAATTTATGGCAACGGATGCGCAGCCATAAAGTTGGCCCAACAAACGTCAACAACAAAGACCTACAATTGGAACTTTTTGCAGTGTATAGGTACAAGTCTTTGCCTGATGTGATTGTTTGGGAGAAGGTATAGGAAAGGAGGACAGTGGAAGAAGCAGATGAATGTTTAATTTGAATTAAATCCAGATGCGGAAAACTTTGCAACTTTGAGCGATCGTCCTTGGGAGCTACCAGGGATACTCACTACTGGTTTCTGTAGATGTCGGTCAAAGTTTCTCCTTACATAACGAGGTATTGAATACGTACATATATTTTCAGTTTTGTTATTATCTTGGTCTTCAGATTGAAGACTGGTTTGATGAAGCTCTCCCTTCTAGTCTGTTCTTGCAAGCCTCCTCATTTCTGCATAACTGCTTCAACCTACATGCATTTGAATCACACTATAGTCATAATTTTATCGCTCTCTTTCTCTACGGTTACCCTCTACACTTCTAAAATTACGATTTATTGGTGCTTTAATATATGTCTTACCCACCAGTCACCATTCTTTTAGTCACAGACTACGCTTCTCCCTAATTTGGTACGCTACACCTTCATTACTTACTCCTTTCAGCATTCACAAATGGAAGCAAATTTTGAAAGATCCTTGTCTACTTATATAAATGATGTACTGTCCCCGTTTCATTTTCATACAAGGCTACACTCCAGACAAACACCTTCAGTAAAGCCTTCATAACACTCAAAATTTATATTCAATGTAAAAGTGTCTTTTTTTCAGAAACACTTTCCTTGCTTTTAAACAGTCTATATTTTAGATGCAGTCTACTTCGGCAGTCACCATTTATTTTGCTCTGGGAATAGAAAATTTCATTTACCACTTTTGTACTTTCATTTCTCAATCTAATTCCCTCATAATCTTCTGATTTCATTCATCTACACTACGTTATACTGATTTTACTTCTCTTGACATTCGCTTTCCAACCTTCTTTTTTTTTCAAAACACTGTTCGTTCCTCTTACTGACAAGATTTAGAAACTCGCTTTGTCGAAATGCTTCATATACCATATCATGTGTCGCAGCAGACAATGAAGCAATAGTCTCTGAAACGAAATATCACTTACAAATTAAGCGAATTTCTCAGTTGAATCAGTAAGATCCTCAGTTGTGGTTATTCACCAAATCAGACTTTGTAAACGGTTAGTTTGAGTCGTATGCTGTGTCTGAGAGAATTAAAATATCTGATAGCCTCCTCTAAGAATTCGTTCCTTCTGTTTTGAGCTTTAATTCCCTTGACAAATTTCTGCTTGGTTTTCTTTACTTCTTGCTCAATATATAGATTAAAAAATAACTATAGGTAATCACCTAGCCTCCATCATGAACTACATTTTCCCTATTACGTCGTCCGACTCTTGAAGCTGCAGTTTGGTTTCAGTTCGCTCTCTGTATTTTAATCCTGTTAACTTCAAAAATTCGAAGAATATAATCCATTCTACATTGTCAAAAGCTTTTCCTAAATACACACAGATACTGTAAACGTTGGTTTACTTTTCTTGAAATAACTTCTAAGGTATGTCGTACGTCAAAATTGCCTCCTGTGTTCTTAGATTTCCTCGGAATCCATTCGGATCTGTCCACTGATGTAATTCTACCATTCTTTCTGTTCTTCGTCAAATAATTCGTGTCAGTATTTTCAGTTTTCAGAAATATAGAACAGAAGGCCGCTAGCTTCTTCTAAACTGGGTACATCCCTTGTTTTTTGCGACCAGTTCCTTCGGAACCAGTACTCCGTCTGTAAAGACAAAGCCAATGGTGCATCGTTGAAGTGTATCCTACCTTGCTTTGTGGCTGTTCTCTGTGGCAGAATTTCTCTATGAACGTTTTGTATCATCCCCATATCGATAAAACATCGGTGGGATGCGTTTAAGAACCCTTTGTTTAAATAAACGGATGACTTTTTTTACGTCTCCCTCGCTTCCGCGAAGGAAACGTTCTTCTGTTTTACCTCTAGTTACGACTAGACGCCTTTTCAATTTGAGGTACGGTAGTCATTTTGAACTGTGTAACATTTATTTAGGTATCGTAAAATATATTTAAGTTAATTGAATCAGTTGTTCAAATAATTTAGTTAACCTCTACCGTCATTACATTAAATAAGTATCCACGTTTCTAATTACGACTTTAGAGTGTCTGTGGAACTCTCACCTTACGCTGCTAACAAAAAGATGCATTTCACTAGCAGAAATTTTCAATGCTGTTAGTATAAATAGCACGGCCAAAATATCTAAGAAACTCGTTTTCTTGAATGTTTAGTTCGGGAATTTCAAAGTCAGATTGTGCTGTCATTATTTCAGCTTAAAATAAGACGGTCACGGCATGCCTTTGTTAAATATGCCATGATACAACTGCTAATATTTTCTTGCAGCCAGTCCCATGCACTGAACGCCGTTACGTAAGAAAGATGCTTCTTTATACCTTACACTCCGATTTGAACTAAATGTTATTACAATCACTAATTCTGAAGCCAATGTCCAACCACTAAACTGCTTACAGGATCAGCTGGTAAAAATCACTGCCCTCTTTTCTTGTCATTCCTTCTTACTAAACAGACAGATATTAACTGACGAAATACGCAAGGGGAAAAGGTACAAATACACTCCTGGAAATTGAAATAAGAACACCGTGAATTCATTGTCCCAGGAAGGGGAAACTTTATTGACACATTCCTGAGGTCAGATACATCACATGATCACACTGACAGAACCACAGGCACATAGACACAGGCAACAGAGCATGCTCAATGTCGGCACTAGTACAGTGTATATCCACCTTTCGCAGCAATGCAGGCTGCTATTCTCCCATGGAGAGGATCGTAGAGATGCTGGATGTAGTCCTGTGGAATGGCTTGCCATGCCATTTCCACCTGGCGTCTCAGTTGGACCAGCGTTCGTGCTGGACGTGCAGACCGCGTGAGACGACGCTTCATCCACTCCCAAACATGCTCAATGGGGGACAGATCCGGAGATCTTGCTGGCCAGGGTAGTTGACTTACACCTTCTAGAGCACGTTGGGTGGCACGGGATACATGCGGACGTGCATTGTCCTGTTGGAACAGCAAGTTCCCTTGCCGGTCTAGGAATGGTAGAACGATGGGTTCGATGACGGTTTGGATGTACCGTGCACTATTCAGTGTCCCCTCGACGACCACCAGAGGTGTAGGCCAGTGTAGGAGATCGCTCCCCACACCATGATGCCGGGTGTTGGCCCTGTGTGCCTCGGTCGTATGCAGTCCTGATTGTGGCGCTCACCTGCACGGCGCCAAACACGCATACGTCCATCATTGGCACCAAGGCAGAAGCGACTCTCATCGCTGAAGACGACACCTCTCCATTCGTCCCTCCATTCACGCCTGTCGCGACACCACTGGAGGCGGGCTGCACGATGTTGGGGCGTGAGCGGAAGACGGCCTAACGGTGTGCGGGACCGTAGCCCAGCTTCATGGAGACGGTTGCGAATGGTCCTCGCTGATACCCCAGGAGCAACAGTGTCCCTAATTTGCTGGGAAGTGGCGGTGCGGTCCCCTACGGCACTGCGTAGGATCCTACGGTCTTGGCGTACATCCGTGCGACGCTGCGGTCCGGTCCCAGGTCGACGGGCACGTGCACCTTCCGCCGACCACTGGCGACAACATCGATGTACTATGGAGACCTCACGCCCCACGTGTTGAGCAATTCGGCGGTATGGCCACCCGGCCTCTCGCATGCCCACTATACGCCCTCGCTCAAAGTCCGTCAACTGCACATACGGTTCACGTCCACGCTGTAGCGTTATGCTACCAGTGTTAAAGACTGCGATGGAGCTCCGTATGCCACGGCAAACTGGCTGACACTGACGGCGGCGGTGCGCAAATGCTGCGCAGCTAGCGCCATTCGACGGCCAACACCGCGGTTTCTGGTGTGTCCGCTGTGCCGTGCGTGTGATCATTGCTTGTACAGCCCTCTCGCAGTGTCCGGAGCAAGTATGGTGGGTCTGACACACCGGTGTCAATGTGTTCTTTTTTCCATTTCCAGGAGTGTATAAACTGACGATTCCATGACTGGACTCGTTTTGAATGATTGCCGTATACATCCTTTTTCTGTGTCATGGACAATGCGTCATCTAAATTTCTAAGTCACTTCTGATTATTCGGGTTACAACGCAGGAGAAACATGGGAAAATAGCTTCACCCCGGACGATGAAATTTGCCGAGTTCACTTCTGCGGTTCTCCGCAATCCAGGTAGGATAGCTAACTTCAACGTCAGAAAATATCTTCCATGGATGCACGCCGTTTATCATTTATTTCAGTTTATGTCCTGAAATTAATTGTTCAGTGCAATAAAGTATAACTTCAATTATATTCAGTTTAATTGTTGTGTTGTGGATTTAAAAATGGCTACATCTTGGCAGTAGTACCACCTAGCGGCGGTGAACGGAAACTCAATTGTTGTAGGACGTAAATGCAATTATTAACGAAGCTGCTTAATGTGCAAGGTATTTCCAAGCACTGGCGAAACACAATTCAAACCACTCGTAGATGTTTTTCTGAATCAATAGTTTCAAAATATTCTTTGTCAAATTTTATTTAGATTCTTACTCAAGACGAAGATATGCAAATTAATACAGTGGCAGCGGAAGACAATGCCGATTTGCTGACAGGCGATAAAATCGAGTCTGGGAATTTTGTTGGACAACATTTTGATCAAATTCGCTCTTCAGAAAATGTACCAAGGAGAAGTTTTAAACAGTAATCTCGCGCACGCTCGGTTCCACGCCGGAAGTGAGCAGCATGGAGAAAATGTCTTCGTAGACACGTCTCCTTGCATACAAAATGCACAAATTACATAGCCCACACAAGGCGATATAATGGCATACTCGCGAAAAATGTTTGCGAAATTACAAGCAGATGTCAAAACTTTGGAAACCAATTTAAATGATAGGAACGACTAACAAGATAATGACATAAAATCTCATCAAACCAATGTAGATATAAAACTCACTCAATTAAAATATGAATTTAATACCGAACTCACTGCCCTAATCGATGAAAAAAATGTATGAAACAACAAAAAATCTCGTCACAAAGTAACACTTAGATGACATCCATACATAATTACAGACGGACTCTGATGACATAGATAAGCTAAATACACTTTTTGATAATCTGTTTTTGCAATTTACCAACGTAGACAAAGAAATTACACAGTTACGAAATGCATGTAAGAACCTCCCAGCAACAGTACACAAACTTAGTAAAAATCAGGAGAAGTTAGTAAATGCTATGAAAATTATGGAAAATGTTGCTAGCGAGCTGTATGGTCACCTAAAACAACACATTAGTGCCCACTTCAAACCATCAGAGACATTTACACTGCTTGGCGCGAAAGAAAAGACGCATAAATAGCTGTAAATATGAACCAAGAGTTCAATACAAGCCACGAAAAAAATCACTGAAATCACAGGAAAACCTTACAATGTCAGTTAAAGTTTGGGAAAGGACTTGTCTCAGATCAGATGTGTATTTCAAAACATTTACCCAAATGTCTGGAGGAAGTACACACGCTGTTTGTCACATTACACAACAAACCGTCGGCGGCTAGGGAATATGTGATTGATGCGTCGTGCCATGCACGTCCATGCAAGTCCAAAACGCGAGGAGTACGCGTCAGCTTCAAGTAACGAACCGGATACATATGAAACCTCTCCGTCAAGAAAATATTACAAAAGGGACACAAACCCCTCACTTTCTACTTTATTGTTGGAGTAAAGCGTGATGAAGCACTGGCAGTTCCAAATCCAGTGAAACGAACTCCATTTCCCCTGGTTTTCATTAATTCTCTTCGCGGTGTATTACTCCCCCCCCCTATACCCACCACATATGGACGTAGCATCAAAAGATTCAGTTCGTGATGGAATACGTCCAGGGTGACGGAGCCGCCATATGGTGAACTGAAACTGCTGAAACATGCGAAAAATTTGCGCAACTTGAAGACGCATTTTTAAAGAAACACTGATTCAAATGTATATACTGGAGTCCCTGAGGGAAATGGTTTTCTATCGAGAACCTTTTACTGGCAAATAAAGCAGCCTCAAGCGGTATTTCGAAAATTCCTGAAGGAAGCTACCCGCAAGCATACGTAAACCTTTCCATAGACATACTGGATCACTTTATTGCCATCCTTGATACAATTGATCTGATACAGGAGGGTTATGGGAGCTAATTATAATAAAAACATAATAATAAGACCGTGTCCTCGCAGCCAGGAAAACTGCTATTTGGCAACATTGACGGCGGACCGGCCAGGGCACCAGGGCGCAGTAGGTGACGTCAAGGCCACGTCATCAAGTTATGACGGCCAGCCTACAGAACGACGAAAGCGGAATAACTTTAAAAACAAAAGGAAATTTCACTACAGATACCATCCTCCGTACCAGGGCAATGCAACAGTCAGTGCTATGCAAACCAAAATTCATAGTATTGGAATAGGCCTGACGAGAACGTAACTTTCCGCAAAACACTAGTAAAAATAGTCCAAAAAACAGCCATATGCTGCATACGTCAAGTGACTATGTTAACGGGCTACCGCATGCACAACAAGGGAATTCCTTAAATATATTGGAGGTTACAAATGAGCAGACGTACCCGATATATAGTCTGCGTCGTCCAACGAGAAACAACCACATTAAGCCCTCGAAGTCGGTCGTAACACGGTCTGGGGGCACAGAACAAGTTTGATAAAAAGTGGTAGTACAGGCGAAAATAAAACGAATTTCAGGCAAAATACCCTGTACTTATAGTTCTGGACACGGCCGCGATGACAAATTGTGCCTCACAAATATTTTTCAAAAGAATAAGGGAAGCCACAAAAATTCCTTAACAAGGTTGCGAAGTCTCAGGTGCAAGTGGTGCAAAAGTTGCATTAGTGAACTGGCAGACACAAGTGAATGTAACAATAGTAAATGGAGTTATATTGTGCCAGTTCCTAGTAAAAAGCGGTCTCACTGTGGAATGTCTCCCCGGCGTTGAACGTTCTAGAGAAAACGACGCACTGATCGACTTTTTCAAAGGAAAATTCCTTTTGACGGACAATGGTAAACAAAAGTTGGTTCATTGCACACGCCTGAAAGACAAGTTAAGTTTCATCCAGGCTAAAAGGTACACTTTCTCAACACAAGAGAGTGCCATGTGAATGTATTACTACTCAAAATGATAGTAGTGTAAACAATACAGAATTGAAGGCTGTGGTGATTAAATATTTACACACGTTTGACGAAAAACCAGACTTTATGTCTATAAAATTAATGTCAAGCTAAATGGAACATACTGTAGGAAATGATATCCCATTTCTTGGACCAAGCGAGAGACTGTTAGTCATGAAATTGAGAAAATTATTATGTTTAAGGTAATACAAACTTTTTTATCTACATATTGCAGCCCAGTGCTTGCAGTAAATATAGGAAATCGACAGGGAAGAATCGTTTTAGATGCAAGACCCATTAATAATATTATATAACCACTTCATACTCAACAGGAGAACTTAGACGAACAATTACAAAAAAATTGTGGTGTAAAATACCTCAATATCCTACATCTTAGGTGTTCTTAGCCGCAGATGAAACTTTATCAGAATAATACGCTGCATTTGCTCAAGCTGGAAGGAGTAACGAATTTCGTGTACCACCTCTCGTACTAAATATCAGTGCAGGAATTTTCGCTGCAACACTTGACGCAATGCTTGCTACTAATCTTGTATGTCGTTGACATTCTCATTGCTACTCAAACATAGTCAGAACATCTTGCTCTAGTTGACCAAAACAGGGGCTGCAACGAACAAAAATCTAAATTTAGTAGAGAAGAAATAAAATTTGTAGGACATTATTTCGCCATCAGGCATCAAACCAGATACTCATACTCATACTCTGTAAGTTAGATGCAATAACAAACTTCCCCATCCTAGAACGAAACGGCAGTTAAAATCGTTTTTAGGACTAAGTTCATTTCTTCACCGTTTCGTTTCTGAACAACTACTGAAAAGTCCGCCAGTTTTGAAACTCTTGGAAAAAATGCCATCTGGTTTTGGACGGACGTCCGTAAAAAAGATTCTGTGGCTATATAGGATGCCTTACTAAATTGAAATATTTTATGCCATGCAAATACGAACTTAAATTTTTGTGTAGCAGCTGATGCTTCAGTACATGGTCTTGGAACTCGCCTGTTCCAAGTAAACACAATAGACTCAAAACAAGAGATCAACGTAATTAGTTTTGATAGTGGAACACTTTCAGAGTGTGAATGTTCATATTCGACCACTGAATTGGAAGCATTTGCTATCCTATTGGCCTTCAAAAAGTTCAACTACTACATCTGTGGTATGCATATACGTGTGTACTGTGATGACCAAGCTAAAAGTTTTCTACTTACTTGGAAATTACTATATACGAGTATATGCGAGAATGGTTATGTAGACGTCAACCCTTCAAGAACGCTCATTTGAAACTGTACACATAACAGGAGATGGCAATATCATGCTGGATACACACTCTAGATCACCCTAAGGTCTAACAGATTTAAATTACATTTCAGAACAGGGTACAGTGTTCCGGTGTAAAGTCCAATGCTGGCACGCCAATTGCGAACGAGAGCAGAGATGGCTATGAAGAAGACGTCAGCCAATGCACGCTTCCGACCCCTCTCCAGGACGACAACGCGACAGCAGCGCCCTCTATACGAAGAGGACGTAAGCACCGCGCCGACTGGCCGTGGCATACTTCCACCGCAGCATCAAGATTAGGCACTTCAAGACCAGCGACTTAGGAATTGTATATACTGAAGATACTGCTTATTTGCATGTTGCCCTTTCCTTGCGACACTTCTGTGTTATTGTCAGTGTAAAGTATTGTAAATGTTCATTCCGTAATAAAACTAATTAATACGATTTGTTTGAATTTGTTGTCTAGCGATCCGAGAAAGCAGGTTTCCTAGACTTGCCATATTTGACGACCACTCATAATTCAACATATAGACCATAGAATTATGTTAACGAAAGGCACACAACACTCAGTATTATTTCGACATGATCAAAAACATGGCAGCACTACAAGATCTAGATGTCTGATGGCATACTGTAAAACACAGCTTATTCAGAACACCTCTGAAAAGGTAAAAGAATACACAAAATTGATCATGATTCATTATTTTATTGAAGAAACCCTGAGTAAAAAAACTGGTGTGCATTCCTGTTTCTTCTAAACACGCTTTAATATGGCACACTAGTTATTTCTGATGCCACTACGGAACAGAAAAATGCCTAGGAAAACTCAACAGGTATTGTTACTTTACAAACATGCGTAGGTTCATAGACTTGTCTGATTTGTAAAAGAGCTAGCCAGAAAGCAGGCTAACAATTGAGTGTCTCTAGAATGATGAAAACATCGCAATATGGAAGTGTTAAGATATGTTGTATCTTTTAACGTACTCTGTGCCAGACAACTCATTTTCACGCAAATATTTAAATACACTAATCAAATGATATAAAACTTACAACCCACTTCCAGTACACGTTAAAATAAATGTAACTCTCTGTTCAGGGCTATATTTCGACACATAACCACATCATATGGGTCTTATCACAATTGAGATTATTGTAATGTTCATGTCACTGAAATGCACCAGATGATGGCAGCATGCTACCGAAATGCGACGTGCTAATTGAACGTCAATAAAAATGACATAAGCAGTAGAAATTACTTAATAAATCTTCAATGCAGTAGCAAACCTCAAACTTTTTCTTGTAACATAGATAAATTTAAATTAAATAGCTTCTCTCTACAAAGAAAATACAGGGTATACATAAAGACTGAGAACACTTCCAATTATTTATTGCACATTACAGATGTCATACACATTGCATTTTAAAGAGAAACTTAGGAAGTTTTTTCTTACAAACATTCGATATGTGAACCATGAGTGACCCGGCGGACGTCATTATCAAATTCTTGCCATACCCGTTCCAGCATGGCATTGTCGACTGTGGCAGTCGGTTCCCGGAGCTCTGCTACATCACGTGGTAGAGGCGATACATACAACAGATCTCTAATGTGTTCCCACAGAAAAGTCACACGGAGTGAGATCTGGCATTTTTGTCGAACTCGAACACACAAAAAGCTCGCTCCGGACCTGAACTCGCCATGTTTGCTACTAGCGCTGACTATCGACAATTTACCAAACTACGCTGTGGTGGTATATATGAAAAAAAGGAAACTTTCAGGGTCTCTCGTCAAAATAACATGTGTGTGTGATGTTTGTACAATGTTTGGTTCTTGTGCAATAAATAATTGAAAAATGTTCCCGGGCTTTAGGTACACACTGTACATAATATTTAAGCCGCAGAATTAGACTACGAAACCTTTCTGTGAAATGCAATCCACGTGATAGCACCATAGACTATGTACAACCGTGGAGTGAGCATTTTTAGCGAAACTGTATAATATTACGCGTAATCATCTTACTTTATATACGTTTCTGCACGTTTCAGTTTTAGTAACAACTATGATGCAGTATTTTAGTTGCTACGGATGTAAAGAGTAGTATGTTAGAGGACGACCAGTTACTTTTCATAGCAATGTACAACAAATGTATAATTGGAAATTCCGTATCAATATGAGACACGGTCTCATAGAGTCTTGCGTTGTAGACATAATTTCTGCGATTTTATGGCCATGTGCTTAAGAGACAAGTGGTAGATAAATTTGCAAGTGTGTTTGAGTAAAATACCAGTCAATGTATACATATTGGTGCTACGTTCATATGCAGTAAAAATTTATACGTGACAGTCTGATTAATTTCCTCCAATTTATGCCAGTTCTCGACCCCTTGTATGTATCTAAGTACTTCAGCGTAAGTTTACTATAGAATGTGACTGTACCGTAATTAATTAGAACAGATTCGATAACATGAACGAGTGAAACAGAATCCTTAAAAATATGTTATTGGCTGTCACTTCCTTTATTACTCCAAAATTCGAGCACTGTACTCGTGTTTATTTATTGTGCGTCGCGTATGGTTTTATTTTTATGATGAGATGACAAAAACATAATGCACATATTTCACTTGTGTATGAAAAGAAGGGAAAATAACGAAAAACTGAGAATAATAATTGACGGACAGGTGAAGCAAATAGCTTATCGTATTTGCTGTAACGATTTTGCAGTTCCAGATGCGTTGCTTTTCGCCACACTTCGGCGCCGTCTACGGTCAGTGGCCTTTTAGCATAATTAATTAGAACAGGTATTCAAGAAAATGAGTAAGTGCAACAGGAAACGTAAAAAAAATAGTTGTCTGTAACTTCTAATCCCCTTACCGAAAAAAAGTAAATAAAGTGGAATCTGAGCTATGATACTGTTTCGAAAAAGCACAGTACCATTGCTATTCACATCTTTAAGACAAGTTCAGTTTCTGGTACCAAACTATTAAGATGTCTGTATAAGGCAAACACAAAGTTTCCCGGTAGTTTTGAAGGTGATCTGTGTGTAGCAGCGAAATATCAACACCCAAAATACACATATTAAAGTGTGCCGTGCCAAAATCAAGTGACTTGCGTTGCCGGGGATGTGGACAGAATTCTCGTTCTGCGGAACCAAATGCTGACTCGTTAGATATTTTTATTCTATGGGTGGCGCGCTTATAGACGGAGGCCTCGTGCAGGGGGCCACGGAGTACCAGGAGCGGGCGCGGGGAGCGCTAGTGCAGCCTATGGTACCTGGAGCGTGATGGCGTGCACCGCGGGGCCCCGGTTAGCGTTGATTGGATGCGCCGCAGATTGCAGCTCCCTGTGCGCCGCCCTAATTAACGCATCTGAATGGTTAATTAAATTACTTAATAAGTAAATACGGCGGCGCCGGGCCGCTAATTTTAATGGGCGGGCGCGCCTGCTTCACGCATCGCGGAGCAATCTGGGGCACCGGTCAGCCGCCGACGCAGCCAGAAGCCCGAAACCCGCGTTAATCGGCGCGGAAGGGCGACGCTCCTTTGGCGCTCTGCCACTGCGTTTGCAGCGGAGCGCGCCGTTGGCCTGACAAATGAAGGTATAAGCTTTCTAGCGTAGGTTTGTGGCTTTCTGGGCAAGTTGCTGATTCCGATAGGTTGGCCCCCTGTATCTGATTCCGGTACAAAAAGGAAAACGGTTGGCTGGTGCACATGTATCGGACATCTGTCGCCGAATTGGTAGTTTACGTTTATGTTTCAGGAAGTTTGTAGCACTGACATCTGAAGTTTATGACTGTTATTATCGCTCTATGGACAGAATAATTAAGCAATACAGACAAGGAATCATAACTGGTGTATTTGTTTCACGTAAGGGTCACGACATATATTAACAAATAGTTGATGTAAATTGTTGTGGTTGGCAGGAGAGCCAACACCGTGTTACTAGAGGAGGCCGAAAGGCACGCGATTTAGGTCACGCAGACAGGCGTGAGGTCTGGAACAGGACAAGGAAATTAGAATTTAGAAAAACGGACGTAGCTGGTGGAATACTTGACTTTAATTCATTAATGACGAACGTCGCTCTTGACATTACATGATTCACAGTATCAATAGTAACTGATAATGGCGCCTTGCTAAGCCGTAGCAAATAACGTAGCTGAAGGCTATGCTAACTATGTCTCGGCAAATGAGAGCGTAGAAGTCAGTGAACCATCGCTAACAAAGTCGGCTCTACTACTGGGGCGAGTGCTAGGAAGTCTCTCTAGACCTGCCGTGTGGCGGCGCTCGGTCTGCAATCACTGATAGTGGCAACACGCGGGTCCGACGCATACTAACGGACCGCGGCCAATTTAAAGGCTACCACCTAGGAAGTGTGGTGACTGGCGGTGACACCACATAAATCATCATTCTAGAATAACCTTCGTTGCGTTTGATATTTTTTTACACTGATAATTTAAGTATAGGTGCTGGCTTGTCACACAGTTTCAACCTGTATAGTTCTTATTCTTTGTGGAAGTAGAAAAAAGCACCCGACACTTCTCATACGCAATCGATGGGCTTCCCTTGCATCTCAGCACTTTGCACCATCCTGTCTTCTAATGTCGAATATTGTCGAATATTATTAGCTCTAATAATTACAGAAAAATCTCACAGACAGGTGTCTTAGGGAGACAACAAACACATGAATGTCTCTACATAAGGCTGCGCTAACAACCCAGAGATCAAAGCTGAAACCTTACAATCTTCACACCTAATCGATGTAGCATCAGCAGTTGTTGTCACGTAATCATCATCAGCATCATCATCATCATCGTCATTAGAATGACAGTAGGGTGTTCTAAGATAAAATCCATCACTGTCCGTTCGTTCGAAGAGCGAATACGCTGTTGTAGCATTAATTTTTTTAGTAAACAACGGATTTTTTTCTAATATGTAAGTTGACAGATGCGTCATCTGTAAAAAAGACGCATACAAATTTTTGGAGCAATGTCTACCGCACAAATTTTCTGTGAAGATATATCTCAAAATGACCTATACATACATATTTTTAAGGAGTTCCTGAATTTTCTTTGTAGATTTGTAATAACAAATATCAATACCTTACAAAATGTGTCCATGTGTACAAAACTCCCCAGATGCAACTGTTCAGGTCATACAACAAAATTTCTCAGCACGGTGCCGCATTCTACATTTGTACTCAGAAGTGTTACAAAATCTGCTATGTGTGGCAACTACGACAAGATCTCGGTATACAGATACACAGAGTATTGTAAACCACCTGCGTACCCGCCGTTGTCCTGGAGAGTGTGTATTTCAGCTCTATCAATCTGTCTTCGTCTTCGTCTTCGCCGGCCGAAGTGGCCGTGCGGTTCTAGGCGCTGCAGTCTGGAACCGTGGGACCGCTACGGTCGCAGGTTCGAATTCTGCCTCGGGCATGGATGTGTGTGATGTCCTTAGGTTAGTTAGGTTTAACTAGTTCTACGTTCTAGGGGACTAATGACCTCAGAAGTTGAGTCCCATAGTGCTCAGAGCCATTTGAGCCATTTGTCTTCGTCTTCCCCTCTCTGTCTCCATCTTGTCCCCTCACTCGGTCCATCTCCTTTGCACCCCTCCCCTTCTTTCTGTCCACCTGCTCATTCCCTACTGTCTGTCCATCTCCTGCCGTCACACTCTCAGTCCATCTCCTCCTCCTCCTGCCTTTCTATGTTCATCTCCTCTTCCCATTTTTATCTGTCTGTGTGCTCTCTTCCATTTCACCGTCCATCTCCTTCGCCCCTCTCTGTCAATCTCCTCCGTCCCTCATATATCCTGAACTATTTGTCTTGCAAAGATTTTTGAACGTGCATTCAGCGGTATATGTGGATACTGTATGTTACCTTCGTTGCGAATAGTGTTAGCAGCAATGGAATAATAAATGTAAACGACATGACGTTTTACCTGACGCGACAGTTTTAATGCATAAACAGCGAAAATGTTGTAAGCGACAAGCTTTTTTAATCATTTTGTGGGGATTGTCAGCTCTATGTAACGTGTACACTATTAAACAAATAGCATGGAAGTTTCGAATAAACACACTGAAGATTGCATGAACATCGTAGTCATTACTTTAAATCGTATCATGTAGTACATATTAACCAAGAAAAGCATTTCCACAACATGATGCAGTTGAAAAGTCTTTGAGTAGGCCTATATAATTGTTTCAAAAGGTAAATATTTATCCCTAATTCGCGTAATATTCTCCAAGTATCTTGTACTACACACTTTATAAAATGGCCTATTTTCCTCCTCATTGCTTACAATATCTCCTTACCAGAAGTCATCGAAATCCATTCATCGGACTAGTAAGATTAAATTTAAACTCCATGCATGATGCGGCAGCTTTCACGTATCTCAGTGTTTACTACATCATATAAAGACCTTATTTCAATAGAGTTACACTTCCGATTTAGTTCATTAGAGACACTGAGGCTTAAATCTAACTGAGTGATAACGATTTTCTGAGATGTGAAATATTGCAGTCCATTGGTTGTTGCAAGGGATTACCCATTTTGCTGTTGTCAATTATATTTAAGACTCATATCTAAAAATGAACAAAATGGGAGGCGTACCACTGCTGACGTACACAGTGGTGGCAGAAGTCATGGGATAGAGATATGCGCATATACAGATGGCGGTAGTATCGCGTATCCAAGTCATAAATGAGCAGCATTGGCGGAGTAGCTATTATCGGGAAATTGCCGCCAACTTGAGAATTTAAGCCACACCCTACCACAACGTTGCACTAGCACAAGGTGCCTCGAACCATTATTGCACCACCACAGCACCATCAAAGATAATGCAATATTCAGGTATTCGTGGTAGTTACTGTCCATCACTCGTACGACTACCTAACCAACATCCTCAAAGGACTCAATGATCTACAGGGAGCCCAAGCCCCTTTGCAAGCGAATACACAATAAAGTGAAACCATTTCTCACACCTTGCCACTCCAGAAGAAAAAATCGCCAGAGCCGATCACTCTTTGGACACAACATGCCAAAAAAGGAGTGGTCATTTGTAGTCAGATGATTCATGTGAAAACATTTGCGACAGGAATATGGCCGGAAGACGGGAATTAACAGTCATTGAATGCGGGGTGGTAGTTGCAGCTAGACACATGGGCCATTCAATTTCGAAAATCGTCAGGCAAATCAATATAAATCAATATTCTGAGATCCTTAGTGTCAAGAGTGTGATAGAGAATACCAAATGTCAGGCATTACCTTCCCACCACGGACAACGCAATGGCTGACTGCCTTCACTTAACGATCAACAGCAGCGGCGTTTGCGTACAGTTGTCAGAGTAAACAAACAAGCAACACTGCATGAAATAACAGCAGCAAACAATGTGAGACGTACGACGAACATATCCGTTAGGACAGTGCGGCGAAATCTAGCGGTAATGCGGTCTGTCAGCAGGCGAACGACGTAAGTGCCTTTGCTAATATAACACGACATCGCCTGCAGCGCCTCTCCTGGCTTCGTGACCAAGTTTGTTGGATCCTAGACGACTGGAAAACTGTGACCGGGTCAGATGATTCCCGAATTCAGTTGGTAACAGCTGATGGTAGGATTCGAGTGTGCACAGACCCCACAAAGCCATGGGCTGAAGTTGTTGACAAGGCACTGTGCAGTCAGGTGGTGGCTCCATGCTGGCTTTGACTCTGTTTACATGGACTGGACTGGGCCCTCTGGTTCAGATGAACCGATCATTGATCGAAAATTATTATGTTCAGTAACTTGGAGAATATTTCCAGCCATTCGCGAAATTCATTTCCCAAGCAACAATGGAATTTTTCTGGATAACGCAATTGCTCGCCACTGGTATGAAGAATATCCTGGACAATTCTTGATTTGGCCACCCTGATTGCCATTCATGAATACCATCGAAAATTGATGTTAATCGGGAGGCGAGTTCGTAGACAAAATCCTCCAACGACGACACTTTCGCAATTATGGACGGCTGTAGAGGCAGCATGGCTCAATATTTCTGCAGGGGACCTCCAACGATTTGTTGAGTCCATGTCACATCGAGTTATTGCATTACACTCGGTAAAAGGAGCTACGACACTATATTATGAGGTATCCCATGACTTTTGGCACCTGAACGTATCCAGAATTACGTGTCGTACATGGATATCATTTGCGGGTACATTCAGTGGTATACGTGAACACTTCTGCAAATTGTGTCAGGAGAACAGCTAGCAGTAAAAAGCAATAAGATAATATATCATGTCTGATACGAGACTGAATAGCCGAAGTGTAGTAAGAGATAAAATTTCTTCCTTCCCTTCATTATGTTTGTGGGGTGGGACGGGGATTTAGCAAATATACTTTCGTCAAAGTTTTTTGGAAATCACTAAAGTGCTTTCACTTTGGTAACCCGAGCGTCGTGGCCTACACTGTCGCCAATGAATTAAACGAAGCCAACGTCTAATAAACAAACAGAAGCTACACAAAATCCTAAATAAGTGTAAGGACATCAATGCGCCAATGTTCAATGAATTACGAAGTAAATTTTCCCCAAGCGATCTGAGAAAGTCCTAGGGGGTTTAGGCCCAACGTAAGGTCAGGAATTGCATATTCAGTTGCACTGTCGCCACACTGACACAGAAAGGGTGATTATAAACGGGCGACATACTGTATTCAGTCTTTCGAAGTCGTTTCACCATGAAAGTTTCTATGACGCTTCCTATTTTCAATAATCACACGAAAGTCGAAATAGCAGATACTGATACAATTTACCGAGTAATGGAAAATCAATAAAAATCGCTCAATAGCGGAAAGTTACCGAATGAGATACCTGCGGGATCCGAAGATTATGAGACAGCAGTTGATCTCATTGTAGCGGCCGTTTTTTCTATATCTCTGGAGCAACGGCTGGCACCAAAGAATCGCGCAGGTCTTTTCAAGAATGGTCTTCCAACAAAAGCTCTCAATTTCAGGCCTACATCGCTAACAACTTTCTGCAGCAGAATTATGCCATGCAATTTATATTCGCCCGTTATTATTTCAGCGACCTTGTTACGACCTTTTGCTGTTATCGTAACTTAAATTACCCACCCGAATACACTAATGAAATTCACACACTCGGTCTTATGAAAATTGCTTTGCAGAAACTGAATTTTTAACATACGATAATCGTTTGTAAAACTTGTTTGACAATGACTATCATTATCATCGAAAGTGTTTTGGCAGATTTTTCGGAGGGTGGAGGTGGAGTGGGGTCGCTCCGCAGTCAAATATTCACATCTTCTTCCCTCACCTACTGCACAGATAAATGTTTTTAACTAAACCACAGTGCAGGTATTTACAAATAGGCCAGGAAGAAGTACATACTCAGCTGTAGTGCTTTTCTTCTGAAAATGAACAATAATGTATACCAAAGTTTATCACCAGTCCTGAAAAAACAAATATGGAAAATATTTCTTTGAATTAAACGTGAAATAGTCACTGAAAGTTTCTTTGAAAGAATGGAGGTCTACTTTTACGATCAGAATGAAACCCATGAGATACTTAGTTCATTCACTTACCTATTTTTTTGAAACAGGAACGAAGTTAATTGTTTTGACTTATTAAATTTAACTTGAGCTTGAGAAATGAAGTCAGATTAACCAAGTAATATGGCACTGCGACCTCTCACAGCTGTACTCAGCAATTTTCTTATTACATTTACCACACAAAAATTTTATACTAGCAGCTATACCTTTTCGTTAATAAACTGTATCTGAAATGGATTTAGAAAAATAGACGTAATGTACTTACAAAGGATGATAAGACAAGTTACCATAAATTACGAGTATATTGTTTCCAAAACCACGCTCTCCCGAACAAGCCTGTCTGTCCGGTAACAAACATAGAATTAATAGTCAAAAGTCTGCCTTTAAGCAGCAGAGCTGTCTTTGGTATTGTGCTGGTTAACTTTCACAGTACATTCACGTCACGTATTAGATACACAAAACATATCACGTTTCTACCTTTCTGAACAATGTTTGATGTATCTGTGATTCGACCCACTGTAACGAATAATTTGAACTGAAAATATCTTCCATCAAGGGTTGCAGCTTACGTGAAACGACATACTACTCCACAAAGTGCTAAAGTCTAATCTATTGTGTAAATTACGCCACATTTCTTCACAAACATAGATTACGCGTTGAGAGCACTTTTACGTGAACTGCTCAACGAATGCCTGGTAGCATCTGCCCCCTGCTGTCTGCCTACTGTAGTCCTCGCCCAGATAAGGGACGTAAAGACACAGAAAAGCATGTAACAGGCGTCCTTCAGATGTTTAGGTCTGATTCCAATGGTGCAGATGTTTAGCAGTGTCTCGAACACACTTTTCTCATGCTGGACCCTTATTAGAAGCTCAGCCAGTTGTTTGCTGGCATCTTTCAGAGAAGAGTGCTTTTATTGATCTGCATAAAGTAAAAATCCGATTTGTTTGGCATTTTTTACATTTAAATGCCCTTCGAATCAAAAACGGAGATGAAGTGCGCCGATTCTGTCAAGACAGAGACGCCAGTATCAATGCGTTCAGCAACGAAATAGACTCTGAAGACGGAAATAATGGTTTACCCGGTCAAGGTAGCAGAAAGCGGCCATCCACTAGCCGGGACGATAGTTATTATGGACCAGGCATCGATTATATCCCGTAAGTTTCAAGCTTTGTCACTTTTTATATGATAAATATTTGTCAAACTGTAAACGCTTTTTTCTCTAAACTTTATTTTTTCGGCGTGGTTGTCGCCTATGCGCTACAGTTTTAATCCGGTTTTAATGATTTTTGGGATCGCTTGAAGCAACTAAATTCTCTTTAGTTCATCGTAGCCATTTCTTTACGCTGATGTTTAGTACTTTTTCGCCCAAAAAAGAGGAATCCAAAAAATGGTCATTGCTTTCAAATACCTGCACCTTCGGCATTCTTTTTTTCCCAAGTCCCTACAGTGAACCAAAATTACATGTGTAAAGATCAGAGGTGTATGTTTATTTCATGTTTCAGGTAACTACAACCGGAGTTAAAGCGACAAACGTCGATCTGCCTCCGTTCAGAGCTGCCACAGGAAAGTCCCCGTTACACAGTGGCGAAACTAATACTTTTCAATAAAAACTAGCAATAAAAACTTCAATATATGCTTTATTCATTGCAGAAAACACTATTTGTCTATTACAGCGTTTTTCAAACTTTTTGAACACCCGACCCCTTTCCATGTAAAAATATTCTTGCGACCCCTAGAACCATAATAAATGTGTGTCAGCGATTTCAAAGGCAACGTATGAAATTTTCTTTCTATTGATACTATGCTGATCGAGAAATCAAGTGCAATGTGGAAAAAGGTCGCAGTGCTCTGCGGGCAGAGATATAATTATATTATTGGCCGCAGTAGAGGCGTGAGGGTGAGAAAAGGTCAGCGGGAGCATAGTCGCGCGTTTACGGTCACTATAATCAGTTGTCGGAGTACGCCACCGAGTAAGGACGTGATTATTACCTTCTTGCTGCGTTTTGAGCGAGCATGAAATGGAGAGCTTTCTTAAAAGATCCGTGCGGCCCTCCAAGTCTGATGCAAGTGGCAGTGGCGGTAGCGAACCAAAATCGAAAAAAAATAGAGTTTACGACGACAGTTATCTGAAGTATGGTTTCACTGTCATAACAATAAACCGCAATGTGTAATTTGCGGCGAAGTATTGTCACTTGAGAGAATGCAACCATCAAAGCTTCTGTGTCACCTCTCAATTAAACATTCCACGGAAGCCAGTGAGATTCAGAACAGTTAGTTAAAAAATTAAAGAAGAGCCTACACTTTGCTTTGCATTTTGATGAATCTATTGACGTTTCACATTGCGCTCAATTTATAGTATTTGTGTTCTTTGAAGCAGATGAAAGTGTCATGGATGACATTCTGTTTTGGAAAGCACTCCCTGTGATCACTACTGGCCAGTGTTTGTGTGATATGTTTTTAAAAAGCACTCGCAACTACGAGATTGATTAGACAAAATGTATCGCCATTTGTACTGATGGTGCTAAAGCTATAACTGGCAGTAAAATGTGGGTCCGTCGCGACATTGAAATCAATAGTGCCAAATCTTTCGTGGACCCACTGCTTTCTTCATCGACAAGCTCTGGCAGCATGACTTTAACTTCTGATTTAAAAGATGTGCTTAAATATGTGATCAAAGTTGTAAATTGTATTAAAGGTAAAGCGTAGCAAACTCGACTGCTTAGGATTGTTTGTGAAGACATGATTTTTATCCATCAAAATCTCCTTTATCACACAGAGGTCAGATGGCTTTCTGAAGGAAAGGTATTGACACGAGTAGTGGAACTAAAAGGTGAATTGTTAATGTTCTTACAAGAGTCTAAATTTTATATGCAAATTACTTTTCTGACTCTGTTTGGCTATTAAAATTAGCATTTTTTACCGATCTTTTTAACCACCTAGATATTTTAAATAAGTCTCCAAGGGAAAGAAGGAAACATTGCAACAGCTAAGGATAAAATCATAGGATTCATCTCAAAACTTAGTTTGTGATCAATGTTTTTACGAAGGACGATGTTTGTGTCTTTCCCTTGTATTCAGACGATTGTCGAAAAAATTGCACTGGACCAGTCGGTGGTACTAATTTCTCACATTCCTTGCATGGTACAGAGCTTGCATAATTTGCAAGAGAAACTTTTAAGTTACGTTCCAGAGCTGAACTCTGACGCTGACAACGGTTATAGATGGGTACTAAACCCATTTCAGATATGTCAGTACAACTGGCTGATCTGAGCACAATGATGAAAGAAACATTGTAAATCTAGTAGCTGACGGGATGCTTAAAATGGAATTTAATTCCCAAAATATTGATGTCTAGTGAATGAAGAGAAAATCAGATTATTCACAGTTGGCAAAGCAAACTTGGAAATTATTAGTGGCATTTGCCACCTCCTAACTTTCCGAATTAGCGTTCTCTTAAATGGTGAACATAAAAATTAAGAAGACACCTGGATTTCAACTAGGAAAGGATTTGGTGATATGTGTCTCAAAAATGGAACCACGATTTGACAAATTATTAATAAATAAACAGGTACAGCCTCACGGAAATTGTATTTTATTGTAGTCAAGGACCAACAACCCTTGCGTACTTTCATTTGATTAAGTGGCACCTGAGGCAGATATCATTGGTGTCACACTGTGAATAAAAACTGTTCAAAGCAATAAAATCTTGATAAGTGTCAAGTGAAGGAAACAAAAGATAAATTCGGAGTAGGTATGAAAATCCATGGAGAAGAAATAAAAACTTTGAGGTTCGCTGATGACATTGTAATTCTGTCAGAGACAGCAAAGGACTTGGAAGAGCAGTTTAACGGAATGTATAGTGAATTGAAAGGAGGATATAAGATGAACATCAACAAAAGCAAAACGAGGATAATGGAATGTAGTCGAATAAAGTCGGGTGATGCTGAGGGAATTAGATTAGGAAACGAGACCATTAAAGTAGTAAAGGAGTTTTGCTATTTGGGGAGCAAAATAAATGATGATGGTAGAAGTAGAGAGGATATAAAATGTAGACTGGCAATGGCAAGGAAAACGTTCCTGAAGAAGAGAAATTTGTTAACATCGAGTACAGATTTAAGTGTCAGGAAGTCATTTCTGAAAGTATTTGTATGGAGTGTAGCCATGTATGGAAGTGAAACATGGACGATAACTAGTTTGGACAAGAAGAGAATAGAAGCTTTCAAAATATGGTGCTACAGAAGAATGCTGAAGATTAGATGGGTAGATCACATAACTAATGAGGAAGTATTGAATAGGATTTGAGAGAAGAGAAGTTTGTGGCACAACTTGACCAGAAGAAGGGATCGGTTGGTTGGACATGTTCTGAGGCATCAAGGGATCACCAACTTAGTACTGGAGGGCAGCGTGGAGGGTAAAAATTGTAGAGGGAGACCAAGAGATGAATGCACTAAGCAGATTCAGAAGGATGTAGGTGGGAGTAGGTACTGGGAGATGAAGGAGCTTGCACAGGATAGAGTAGCATGGAGAGCTGTATCAAACCAGTCTCAGCACTGAAGACCACAACAACAACAACAAGTGTCAAGTATGATTTTTTTATTATACAGATGAGGGACATTAGGCACCAGGCATAAAACTGCAGTTGTGCCAATAAAGCGCTGTGCATTTGCTAATAATCTCTGGATTGTACCATTACTGTTATCGAATTATGCTCTGGTGAAAAGAAATGACAATCAAATAACAGAAAACTCGAAGGAAAAAAGAGCGTAATCTTTAACATCAGTGTTATTATTATCACTATTACTATTATTATTACGACAAACAAAGTACATTAGACGCTCTGACAAAAACAATGCAGCCGACAACGCAGTATTCAGCTGTTCTGTTACGACACTCCTCGTATTGCAGTTGTTGTATCCGATACCCCTGCTTGGGTCTCCTCGACGATGTTGCCAAATTCTCTGTGACAGTGTTGCAAGCAAGACTCGTGTTACTTCATGGCCTTGATATACCTCTATATGAATTCCATTTTAGATATGTCGTCGTTAAGCAACACGAATTCGATAAAGCTGTGCATTGACCAATACATAGACAGATGATTCATTCAGCTAGCCGTATTACGTGTTATGGCTCATCTTAAAAAGAAGATAAAAAATCTCTTTAGATGCCTTCTTCTAAAAATGGATGTACATTTTATGAACTGTTAGTATTTTTCTTGAATGGAATGCATTATCCTTTTTGTATGTGAATTCCAACAGAAAAAAGTCTTGCATAACGAGTGTTTCGCAATGCAAGTCGCCGAACTGAATAATCCTCGTTAAACAAGGTCCCACTCTATATTTAATTTGTAAACAAGATCTTTTTTTTGTATATCTCACATTTTCTTACTGGATCTCCTTCATTTAACTATCTATCGGTTCCTGAAAGCCGGCCGCTGTGACCGAGCCGTTCTAGGCGCTTCAATCCAGAACCGCGTTGCTGCTGTGGTCGCAGGTTCGCATTCTGCCTTGATCATGGATGTGTGTGATGTCCTCAGGTTACTTAGGTTTATGTAATTTTATGTCTATGGGACTGAAGACCTCATATGTTAAATCCCATAGTGCTTAAGGCCATTTGAAGCAATTTTGGTGCCTGAAAACAGTTTTCCAGTTTTGCGTTTATTTACCGTTAACACAATGTGTTTATTATAAAACAATATACATGGTTATCATTTCAAAATTATTGTTTTACAAGGAATTACGTAATTTTGATGATAAATAAATACCATTTTCCATAGGCCTATGTTTTTGTGTTAGAGAACCATTAGTTCGGAGACATGTAGTAGCATGAAACTTCCTGGCAGATTAAAACTGTGACCGACCGAGACTCGAACTCGGGACCTTTGCCTTCCGCGGGCAAGTGCTCTACCATCTAAGCTACCGAAGCACGACTCACTCACGTTACTCACAGATTTAATTCTGCCAGTAGCTCGTCTCCTACCTTCCAAACTTTACAGAAGTTCTCCTGCGAACCTTACAGAACTAGCACTCCTGAAAGAAAGGATATTGCGGAGATATGGCTTAGCCACAGCCGGGGGATTCTGTCTGCAGCCTAATTTCGCAATTCCATACTTGAATGTGCACCCTCGCAACATTGTAAGTTGTTTAAAACGGTTAGTTTGGAATGTGGTTTGGCTCCACTGCAAATGATATAATGGAACTGCATGCAGCTAGTAACACCACGCAGGGAGTCCATTGCTCCTACCTTAATAACATAAATAATTACTTCCAGTTGCTAAGTTAATTCAAATACTTTGCTATTCATCTAGATAATGAAAACACTCTCTTATGATGAAATTATACACCGCAAAAAGCAGGTGTCTGATTTGGGCAACGACTGTTAATATCTAGAGGATACCAAAAATTAAATTGCCCACATTTCTTTCTGACGACAGCTGTTGATGTAGAAGTAGCCAGCGCAAGAGACAAAAGGCGAACCAATCCTTTGGCAAAGAGTGCTTCTTATCAATGTGGAGCTCTGTTTATTACCTTTGCATTAGAGCTAGTTACGATTTAACGCCCAAAAAATAACGTTCTGAGTGCTGATCGTGTCCGCAATTTATACATGATGTAACAAAAATGTACAGCACAGATTGCTGGACAAATTCCTCACACGCAGACGAAGGATTATATTATATGAATATGGATGTGGAAACGCTTTGTTCACACGGAACAACTCATTTTCTCCAACTCATTAAATATGGGTAACATGCAAGAACAAAACGTTAGAACCACGGGAACGTGCAAATTGTAGTTCCTTTGTCAACCACCAGTGTTTTGTTTTACCTGTTCACGTTGCCATGCAACGTACGTCATTGCTTGGTTATAGGTAACAGCAACTGTTCCAGCCACCAGTGCGAGCGTTGTAAGCACGCTGAGTTGGCAGATGCCCTTTAGATGTATGAATTGTTGTTGTTGTTGTGGTCGTCAGTCCTGAGACTGATTTGATGCAGCTCTCCGTGCTACTCTATCCTGTGCAAGCTTCTTCATCTTCTTCATCTCTGCAGCATACATCCTTCTGAATCTGCTCAGTGTATTCATCTCTTGGTCTCCCTCTATGACTTTTACCCTCCACTCTGCCCTCCAATACTAAATTGGTGATCCCTTGATGCCTCAGAACATGTCCTACGAACCGATCCCTTCTCCTAGTCAAGTTGTGCCACAAACTCCTCTTTTCCCCAATTCTATTCAATACCTCCTCATTCGATATGTGATTTACCCATCTAATCTTCAGCATTCTTCTGTAGCACCATATTTTGAAAGCTTCTATTCACTTCTTGTCCAAACTATTTATCTTCCATGTTCCTCTTCCATACATGGCTACACTCCGTACAAATATTTTCAGAAACGACTTCCTAACAGTTAAATATGTACTCGATGTTAGCAAATTCCTCTTCTTCAGAAACGCTTTCCTTGCCATAGACAGGCTACATTTTATATCCTCTCTACTTCGACCATCATCAGTAATTTTGCTCCCCAAATAGCAAAACTCCTTTACTACTTTAAGTGTCTCATTTATTAATTTAATTCCCTCGGCATCACCCGACTTAATTCGACTACAATCCGTTTTCCTCGTTTTGCTTTTGTTGATGTTCATCTTATACTCTCCTTTCAAGACACTGTCCATTCCGTTCAACTGCTATTCCAAGTCCTTTGCTGTGTCTAACAGAATTACATCTACATCTACAGAGGGTTCATCGAACCACAATCATACTATCTCTCTACTATTCCACTCCCGAACAGCGAGCGGGAAAAACGAACACCTAAACCTTTCTGTTCGAGCTCTGATTTCTCTTATTTTATTTTGGTGATCATTTCTACCTATGTAGGTTGGGATCAAGAAAATATTTTCGCATTCGGAAGAGAAAGTTGGTGACTGAAATTTCGTAAAAACGTCTCGCCGCGACGAAAAACGTCTGTGCTTTAATGACTTCCATCCCAACTCGTGTATCATATCTGCCACACTCTCTCCCCTATAACGTGATAATACAAAACGAGCTTCCCTTTCTTGCACCCTTTCGATGTCCTCCGTCAATCCCACCTGGTAAGGATCCCACACTGCGCAGCAATATTCTAACAGAGGACGAACGAGTGTAGTGTAAGCTGTCTCTTTAGTGGACTTGTTGCATCTTCTAAGTGTCCTGCCAATGAAAGGCAACCTTTGGTTCGCCTTCCCGACAATATTATCTATGTGGTCCTTCCAACTGAAGTTGTTCGTAATTTTAACACCCAAGTACTTAGTTGAATTGACAGCCTTGAGAATTGTACTATTTATCGAGTAATCGAATTCCACTGATTTCTTTTGGAACTCATGTGGATCATCTCACACTTTTCGTTATTTAGTGTCAACTGCCACCTGACTTACCATACAGCAATCTTTTCTAAATCGCTTTGCAACTATTACAATGTCATCGGCGAACCTTAAGTATTTTATTTCTTCTCCAGGGATTTTTACACCTACTCCGAATTTTTCTTTTGTTCCCTTTGCTGCTTGTTCAATATGAAAATTGAATAACATCGATGAGAGGCTACAACCCTGTCTCAGTCCCTTCCCAGCCACTGCTTCCGTTTCATGTCCCCCGACTCTTATAACTGCCATTTGGTTTCTGTACAAATTGTAAATATCTCCCTGTACTTTACCCCAGCCACTTTCAGAATCTGAAATAGAGTATTCCAGTCAACATTGTCAAAAGCTTTCTCTAAGTCTACAAATGCTTGAAACGTAGGTTTGCCTTGTGGATTAGCTGACGGCAATGGCGCTCGGTCTCAACGTTTCCACCGGAAGATATTTCCAGGACGAAGGTGCCTCGACAGGGAAACATTTGAAGCCATTGATGTTCGACTTAGGAAACTCGGGGGATTTAAGCCAGATACGCGGAACCGGGGAAGGCTTGGAAGGATGAGGTAACCGAAACGAGGCCGGCAGGTCTTCATGCAATTTAAGGCCCCAGTGTCAGTACGCTGCAACACTGAATGTTGACCACATGACTGTCCGGCGAGTAATACACGAGGGCCAGCTATGTCCATACCATTTACAGCGTGTGCGGGCACTGTAGGAAGCTGGGTTTCTGCACGGGTACTCTTCTGCGAATAGTTTACTCAACAAGTGTCAACACTAATTTCAATGTAAGAGTGGTGTTCACGGATTAGGTATCGTTTCAACGACGCCAGGTAGTAAATTTTCACAATCGGCATGTGTGGGAAGATGTCAGTCCTCACGCAACTCTTGAAGCAAGTTATTAACAAAGTTTTTCTATCAACATTTGGGACGGCATTGTTGATGACGTCACTTTCGTCCACAACGCTCAACCGACGAAGTTATCAGAATTTCGTAGAGCATGTTTTACCTGGTGGTTTGATGCGTGTATCAATGACCACGGAGGTATATTGAACAACTTCTGTGAGAAAGAGTTGCATAGGGTATGCTGGCACGTTCTGTCCGTGAGAGTTTCCCATGATTAATAAGTTGGACAAAATTAGTTGTAACATGAAAACAAGATGTTTGTAGACCCATGTCCATATCACATAATTTCTACGTCTACGTGTGAGGAATGTGTCCAGCAACTTGCGCCGTAAACTTTTGTTACGCCCTCTGTAGGAATTCTTTTTTGTCTTCGAAATAGCTAATTCAGATACTGAGGTTTCCACTTTTCACTGAAAACAGTTTTTTATGCTTTCCATCAATCACTCTCAAACGAGATCGCATGATACGCTTTTCCTCTAGAAAGTTGTCACGTGGTCAGTTGGAGTTTGCACGTTATGCTGCTCTGCGCTCGTCTCTCCTTTCCTGTGGAAAAGTTCCAGTGGACATTACAAACATTCTCGCTGTTCCACGAAGGAGAAGATACAAAATTGAAAGGTGATGCTACCACGAAATCAGCTGAATGAAAGTTAAGTCATTACTGTTACATCACTGTGTGAGCTACATTTGTCTATCTTTACTGTTTGCGTTTTAACATATGTTTTATTTTGCATTTATTGTTTGTAGGCACCGTACCACTTACCTGTTCCAGTTTCTCATATGCAGGCATTTACTGGAACTTTTGTTAACGATTAAAGATATAACACTATTTCTACAATTTTTGTTTTCTAGAACAGTAAGACTATAAACGAACACGAACAATGAAATCCTGCAGTGTGGCATCGCTTGAAAGACGTAAGTATGAAGCACCCCAAAATCTACATACAGTCTCGGTAAAATATGAAATACCATTCGTAATACCAAATAGCCAGACATTTCCGAAACACAACACTTTTTTTTTTGCTAATAGTGTGGCCTTTAGGCCTATCGAAGCTGAACACAGCGAGATTATGCGAAAAGGTGAGGCTAGTGCATAGTGCCAATTTTTCGTGAAAATTCTATTTCGTGCTCCATAAAAAATGAGAAGAAATGCAAATGTGATTAAAATCTGAACACTGCATCCACAGGATATATTCGTAGAAGTGCCTGCTAATGGCTGTAACAATCCTTTTTTTCCCCACTTACTGTGTTACCTCGTGGCGGGTTCCGTTGTGGTGATTTCTCGAAGTGTTTACAACAATTACGTGCACGCAAGATGGTGCCGGTAATTACGTCAAATTACTTTCCTGCTCACTTCAGACAAGCGACCAGCGAGTCTCATCATAAGTGTGGGCATTTCACATATACGTTTCCAGCGCCCATTAATACGTAATGAAACAGTTTCAGTCCGCAGCACCATAGAAATTTCATTTTTCATTTGGCAGTTGCTGGAGTTTACATTACAATCATTTATTCCGTTCCGCAACATTTTTTTTTTCAGGTGGAAAACACAATTGTACAGCGCTACATTGCTCACCGTGAAACGCCAAGCTATCCAGCTATTTGTTTCTTTCAGCTGTGGGCTCCATTATCGATTCTCATTACCAACTTCAGATACTCATAGCAAAACATCCTGTTTAACTGATAATTTCTTTGGTAAAATTATGAGGAAGCGTACAGTGAATTCGGCGGTACTGTAAATTTCAAACAGAAAGTCAACCTGACAGAAAGAAAAAAAATTTAACATACAAACACTCGACGTTAGGAAATAACCAATATCCGATGACAGTTCAGTTAATACTGTTCTAGTTACTACGTTTCCGTTGGCATCAAGTTGCCTAGACGCACGCGAAGCTTTTCTAGCTCTTCTCATGCATTGTATATCAGAGATAAACTTCGTCTTTAATGTACTGCTATATTTATAGTTTTCCATCAAACTGTGTTTAGCCGCACAGATTTTTCAGCAAAACGGTGCGATGTTGGGACACTGGCTACAGTAACACCTTATACCCTTCTTAATACATTCACAATTGCACAAAAAGAGGAATCGACAGTTTGCACCTAGTGGATGTCTCTAAGGACTATGATTGCAAGGATTTTAAGACAGGGCCTTTATTAATGAAAAAGACGACATTTCTTTTTTAAAAAAGAGTGCGTTCCACACTAGTAGTGTTAGGTCTGAAATTGTCACACAAACTGTACATTATGGTCTCACTAACTCTCAATTATTTGCCTGAATGTAGAATATGACGAAATTGGTCCCCCACAAAGAAAAGGCATTTTATTTCACTCATTTCATGTACTTTTTCAGTAAATATCACCAGTAATACATCAAAAATTCGAGACTTTGTAAAAACTGTCATAGAGGCTTTGTCATGATAAAATGTGAAAGTGATCCGGATCTAAAGACACTATTCAGTTTAATTATATGAAGATTCCATCATTTAATAAAAAACACATATTACACAAACGTTTTGAGGTGTACTCAATAATTCATAAATCGATTCATTCATAATTACCACACTCTTGGAATATGGACTGCAATGTTATAGGCCTCTTCTATAGGGGACAGCTGTGTTTCAACAATGACCATTCATACTGCGAAGCATTGTATTTTATTCATCGATATCTGAAATTTGGGAGACAGATCAGTTTATCCATTGTCCATAACTGCTGCAGGAATATCAGCTACAGATCACTTTCATCAAGAAAGCCGCCTACGTCAATTTACGATTGATTACTTCTAACAAAGCTTCCTGCGTAACATCTTACGTTAGATAAATGTCGTTCCTACGTGCCATTTTCGCACAAATATACTTTACACTCGCTGACAGAATAGGTACACGATGTGTTCTCCACGGTTAAAGTGAACCCTCACAAAGTATTTCTGTCAAACTGGTTCTGCAACAATGTCTCATAATTTCGAACATTCGTCCTCTACTACATTTCATTCAATTGTGAATTTGCATTGGTGGCAACAGGCCGTGTGTCTGCAGCGGCACATGCACAACAGAAGAAAAAGAAAACTATCTGGTTAGAGTGACCCTGATGTTGACTTCTAGAGTTAAAAGTAGATGTAAGGTTGAAAATAATTACAAGCGCATCAGCTCGAAAGAAAAAAGTAATGCATCTCAGGTTTTAGTTGAGAATTTCAATCACACTGTTGAATCATGTAATGCAGTACTACTCGTCCTAACAAATTTTCTGTGTATTCAACTTTCACATGTCCCTCCAGAGAATACCCCTCTTTGTTTACAGTACTCACGTAAGCGTCACGCTGTTCCTATTTCACCTCAGTTTCGAAGCATCCATTCTTAATGATTTTCGTTTAGTTTACCTACAGGTCAGTTTTTTCCACAGTTAGAAATAGTACCCATGTATTCCGAAGACATTATGACTCAACGCAGCTAATAAATGTACCATATAAAAAATTCAACGCAACAGCAACATACTTCACTGTGCGGTGCTAAAGTAAAAACCTACAGGTCTCCTCTAATAATCTTTGTTACATACATAAAATAATAGCCGGTAAAAGGAAATATAATGACAATATGGCACAAACCTTCAAACAATGAACGCGACTTTGATATTAATAATGTAAAACTTGTAAAGGTTTCTTTTAAGCGCCAGTACAATAATACTACACGCGTTTGTAATTTAAAATATTTCTCGTCGTTAAATAATCAGAAGCGTATGTTCGTAACATGAGAGAAATAAATGAAATAAAATTTAGCAAAATGTTTAAAATAATCAGTTCATCAGAATTAATATCACGAAATAAAAAAAAAAAAAAAAAACCTGCCGCGCAGAATCGAGATCCTCCTTTTTATGGATGTATGTACGGAATAAACAGTAAGAAAGGCAGATTAAAACCGAACTGTGACAAAATCATTGGCAGTTCCTGAAAAATCCCAAGATTTTAAAGCACAAAAGAAACCAAGATACAGGGTGAGTGCCATATAGATTGGAAAAATTTCCTCAGGCATCATGTTTTCACAGAAGACGCCTTATCTCTGTTCCAGCTATTGAGTTTAACATTATTCATCGAGAGTACGGGACAAGGTAATTGTGAGGAGTTACTGGATCTCCTACACGATGAAAGATACAGAGAACAGTGTACGCGTCTGTAGTGCAGAAAAAGGGTTAAGCATTTTATTATTCTTCCGTTTCATACTTAACATGGTGCACAGAGCAATAGAGCCGAGAGCTCACGACGTAATTGCCGAGATTTTAACTGGGGAGCACGAATTAGACGAGAAACAATTACCCTACGTTACTCTCTTAATAAAGCAGATGAACAATTTTCTTTCCCCTTTACTGTTCCACAGCCGCAGCCCTTCAGAGTCCCAACCGCTCGGCGTTTCCGCGACGGACTTCTCTTCCCTTTTAGCCTTTTCCCTCGCCCCTCCCTCCCCCCACTTTCCTTATCACGCGCCGCGTAAGACGCAAACAGCGGATTAGGAAACGCAGAGAGAAGGATAACATTTTTGAGAGCCCTGCGAGTAAATGAAGTCGTGTTGTTTTTAAGTCAGAAATGAAAAAAAGAGTGGAAAATAAGAAGGGTTAGAGGAAGAGGGTGAGGGGTTGGAAGGGAGGGCGTGGGGTGTGACAAGCAGAGATGGGTGCAGGAAGGGGCTGGAAGGCTAGGGCTCGGAGCTCCACTCTAATCCCACTCTGTTAAAGGGTGCCGTCGGGAAACACTGCACCAAGTGCGCATCTGCAGGCGACGGGGGTGGAACCGGCGAGTCTAGTGCATCCTCTAGCTCCGGCTGGCATCTGACTTTGTGTTGGAGTCTGTCAGTTCTTGTTGCGACATGTACACTCCTGGAAATGGAAAAAAGAACACATTGACACCGGTGTGTCAGACCCACCATACTTGCTCCGGACACTGCGAGAGGGCTGTACAAGCAATGATCACACGCACGGCACAGCGGACACACCAGGAACCGCGGTGTTGGCCGTCGAATGGCGCTAGCTGCGCAGCATTTGTGCACCGCCGCCGTCAGTGTCAGTCAGTCTGCTGTGGCATACGAAGCTCCATAGTAGTCTATAACACTGGTAGCATGCCGCGGCAGCGTGGACGTGAACCGTATGTGCAGTTGAATGACTTTGAGCGAGGGCGTATAGTGGGCATGCGGGAGGCCGGGTGGACGTACCACCGAATTGCTCAACACGTGGGGCGTGAGGTCTCCATAGTACATCGATGTTGTCGCCAGTGGTCGGCGGAAGGTGCACGTGCCCGTCGACCTGGAACCGGACCGCAGCGACGCACGGATGCACGCCAAGACCGTAGGATCCTACGCAGTGCCGTAGGGGACCGCACCACCACTTCCCAGCAAATTAGGGACACTGTTGCTCCTGGGGTATCGGCGAGGACCATTCGCAACCGTCTCCATGAAGCTGGGCTACGCTCCCGCACACCGTTAGGCCGTCTTCCGCTCACGCCCCAACATTGTGCAGCCCGCCTCCAGGCGTGAATGGAGGGACAAATGGAGACGTGTCGTCTTCAGCGATGAGAGTCACTTCTGCCTTGGTGCCAATGATAGTCGTATGCGTGTTTGGCGCCGTGCAGGTGAGCGCCACAATGAGGACTGCATACGACGGAGGCACACAGGGCCAACACCCGGCATCATGGTGTGGGGAGCGATCTCCTACACTGGTCGTACACCTCTGGTGATCGTCGAGGTGACACTGAATAGTGCACGGTACATCCAAACCGTCATCGAACCCATCGTTCTACCATTCCTAGACCGGCAAGGGAACTTGCTGTTCCAACAGGACAATGCATGTCCGCATGTATCCCGTGCCACCCAACGTGCTCTAGAAGGTGTAAGTCAACTACCCTGGCCAGCAAGATCTCCGGATCTGTCCCCCATTGAGCATGTTTGGGACTGGATGAAGCGTCGTCTCACGCGGTCTGCACGTCCAGCACGAACGCTGGTCCAACTGAGGCGCCAGGTGGAAATGGCATGGCAAGCCGTTCCACAGGACTACATCCAGCATCTCTACGATCGTCTCCATGGGAGAATAGCAGCCTGCATTGCTGCGAAAGGTGGATATACACTGTGCTAGTGCCGACATTGTGCATGCTCTGTTGCCTGTGTCTATGTGCCTGTGGTTCTGTCAGTGTGATCATGTGATGTATCTGACCCCAGGAATGTGTCAATAAAGTTTCCCCTTCCTGGGACAATGAATTCACGGTGTTCTTATTTCAATTTCCAGGAATGTATTTTAAATGTCATCATTATCATCGGGAGCGCTACCGACTTTTGGATGTATTTCGGTCTTCAGTTATACATTTGTAATGTGTTCATATCTTTTTTTTTTCGGCGTATCGACAAGCGCCGGCACGATGACGAAGATCGCAAAAGCAAAGCAGGTGGTGAGGCGACGTCTGCCCATAGCCCGCTGACTAGGACCGCACCAGGACTGGAGCGCCCTCTAGCCGAAGAGAACATAAGCGCCGCTCCTGCCTGCCTCGGCCGGACAGTATTAGCACAGCACTAAGAGAGCACTACTACTGCAGAGACGTGTGATCCACATCAGTTGCTTACATGGACCTCGATTACATCAAAGGACTTCGTTTGTATGTCGCCCATCGTTTGCAACACCGTTGTAAATTCAAAGCTATATACGGTCAGTGGTTGGGAAGGGAGTGAGACAGGGTTGTAGCCTCTCCCCGATGCTATTCAGTCTGTATATTGAGCAAGGAGTAAGGAAACAAAAGGAAAGTTCGGAGTAGGTATTAAAATCCATGAAGAAGAAATGAAATCTTTGAGGTTCGCCGATGGCATTGTGATTCTGTCAGAGACAGCAAAGGACTTGGGAGAGCAGTTGAATGGAATGAAAAGTGTCTTGAAAGGAGGGTATAAGATGAACATCAACAAAAGCAAAACGAGGATAACGGAAGGTAGTCGAATTAAGTCGGGTGGTTAGATTAGGAAAAGAGACACTTAAAGTAGTAAAGGAGTTTTGCTATTTGGGGGGGCAAAATAACTGATGATGGTAGAAGTAGAGAGGATATAAAGTGTAGCCTGGCAATGGCAAGGAAAGCGTTTCTGAAGAAGAGAAATTTGTTAAAATCGAGTATAGATTTAAATGCAAGGAAGTCGTTTCTGAATGCATGTGTAGCCATGTATGGAAGTGAAACATGGACGATAAATAGTTTGGACAAGAAGAAAACAGAAGCTTTCGAAATGTGGTGCTACAGAAGAATGCTGAAGATTAGATGGGTAGATCACATAACTAATGAGGAGGTATTGAATAGGATTGGGGAGAAGAGGAGTTTGTGACACAACTTGACTAGAAGAAGGGATCGGTTGGTAGGAAATGTTCCGAGGCATCAAGGGATCACCAACTTAGTACTGGAGGGCAGCGTGGAGGGTAAAAATTGTAGAGGGAGACCAAGAGATGAATACAGTAATCAGATTCAGAAGGATGTAGGTGGGAGTAGGTACTGGGAGATGAAGCAGCTTACACAGGATAGAGTAGCATGGGGAGCTCCATCAAACCAGTCTCAGGACTGAAGACCACAACAACAACCACACTGTCAGTCTTCTTTAGCAATAATACAGTTAATGTTATCTGCTGGAACAGTTGTATAGCATTCCAAAAACACACTATCTTTTAGGCACCCTATACGCGATGAGTGGGCAGGACCCCACATTTGGCGACAATGTCTTCAAACCAAACTCCGCGCATACTGGCAACGGAATTTCTTTTTCTTCTTTTTTTCTTGCTGGCTCCTATATTCTTTATTTAGCATGGGCGCTCATTTTTTTAAGTTTCTTGTCATTTTACAGGGACGCTCTTTGTTTTAAGTATCTGGTGGTTTTTGCTAATCAATGTTTTCAGGTGGGCGTTGCAGAAATTTTCTTTCCTTACTTGTCTTGTCTGTTTGTTGCATTTGTATCTTCCAACATGCCCAACCCACCTGTTCCACCCCTGCTTAGGCGCCACAGACGCCAGAATTAGATGCCACACAGATAATGCTGATGTTTCAGTTCCAGACGCAATAGTTCACCACGTACCTGAATACGATGCAGTAGCTACTGACCCACGCTGCACGCCCGACAGAGCAAGCACTACCAACTACGGCCGCTATACCTCCTTTTCGACCGTTTCGTGAACAAGGAGAGGAATGACTAGAGTGGTTGTCCCAATTTGACGCCCACCTACTAAATCACAATGTACCCGGTACTGTGAAACTTCCATATATATCTTCAACGGTAGGAAGTGCAGCGTTCAGACTTAGCCAGAAGTTACATCCTAACGCCAATCCGAGTGAGCTTAGTTATGAACAGGTGGTGCGAACACTAACAAACTATTATGATCAACAAGAGAATGAGGTAGCAGCTAAATATAAGTTATTTAACTGCAAGGTAACAGATATGCTGGGTATGACAAGGAAATAGAAATTCAAGTGAGCTTGTGGTGCTTTATACTCAGATGTTATGTTGCGTGATACGATAGTGTTCAATGTACCTGATGTCAAAGTGAGAGAACAGATTTTGAAACAGCAGGTAGTGCAATTACTCGATCAGTACGATTCAGGTGCCCTGCCAGCCGTTAAATTTGATCAACCAGCTATTTATCAGGTTGTGTCCCTGGCTAGCGATCTCCCCATTGCAAACCGGTGCTTTGCATTTGCCACGCCAAGTAAACAACCTACCACAAAGCATAAGCAATTCGCTAAGCAGTCGGCTACACAGGCCAACAGAATTAAGTCTTGCCGTCGGTGTTATTCAAGGCACAAACGCCTCGACTGCCACTCCTGATAAGCTCAGTGTTACGCTTTTTGTAAGAAGGGACATGTAAAGTCCGTATTTTTGCAACGGAACAAACATGAAATCTGTCCGCTCACAAAACTCTAGTCACAAGGCCCATGTCATTAATGGAGTATATTCAAAGTCTGCAACGGGCATTAGCAAAACTAGTAAGAGTGCAGTTTCTTCACGGATACACCAGTTGAACAAATGTTTTGTTCATTTACTCGTTTGGGGAACAGTGTGAAATTGCAGTTGGACAAGGGTGCCTCTTTCACATTGCTAAATCGTCGTGATGTGAACTGTTAGGCTCCCCACGCCTGGCTAAATCTAGCACGCAATTTTACAGCTTATAATGGACAAGTTATTCCCGTTCTCATAACATGTACTTTTCCTGATATGTATTGCTCGCATATGCGAACAGTGACTTTTACAGTGCTACAATCCCGCGAGTATGAGAACATATTTGGTTTTGATTCTTTTGATTTGTTTGGCTTTACAATTCAGGAAAATGTATTGTTAGTGTCAGCATTCAATGCAAAAGACAGTGTAGCTAGCTTGATAAAAGAATTCCCGGAACTCTTTTCTGAAAGTTTGGGCAATGCTATCCATTTTGTTGCACATAATACACAGTATGAGAATCAAAACAAAAAATTTGGAGTAGGAATTAAAATCCATGGAGAAGAAATAAAAATTTCGAGGTTCGCCGATGACACTGTAATTCTGTCAGAGACAGGAAAGGACCTGGAAGAGCAGTTGGACGGAATGGACAGTGTCTTGAAAGGACGGTATAAGATGAACATCAACAACAGCAAAACGAGGAAAATGGAATGTTGTCGATTTAAATCGAGTTGCTGAGGGAATTGAATTACGAAATCAGACAGTTCAAGTAGTAAATGAGTTTTGATATCTGAGGAGCAAAATAAATGATGATGGTTAAAGTAGAGAGGATATAAAATGTAGACCGGCAAAGGCAAGGAAAGCGTTTCTGAAGAAGAGAAATTTGTTAACATCGAGTATTGATTTAAGTGTCAGGAAGTCGTTTCTGAAAGTATTTGGAATGTAGCCATGTATGGCAGTGAAACATGGACGATAAATAGTTTAGACAAGAAGAGAAAAGAAGCTTTCGAAATGTGGTGCTGCAGAAGAATGCTGAAGATTAGATGGGTAGATCACATAACTAATGAGGAGGTATTGAATAGAATTGGGGAGAAGAGGAGTTTGTGGCACAACTTGACTAGAAGGGATCGGTTCGTAGGACATGTTCTGAGGCATCAATGGATCACCAACTTAGTACTGGAGGGCAGCGTGGAGGGTAAAAATCGTAGAGGGAGACCAAGAGATGCATACACTAAGCAGATTCAGAAGGATGTAGGTTGCAGTAGGTACTGGGAGATGAAGAAGCTTGCACAGGAAAGAGTAGCATGGGGAGCTGCATCAAACCAGTTTCTGGACTGAAGACCACAGCAAGAATACGCTGAAAGACAATGCTCAACCGAAATTATGCCGGGCCATAGCTGTTCCTATTGCATTCCGAGACAAAGTCGCTGCTGAACTTAAAAAATTGCAAGACAGCAAAGTGACGGAGTTATTGCTCCCATATCAGATAGTCAGTGGGTTAGTCCACTGATTTTGCTCCCCAAACCTTCAGGTCGCATTCTCATATGTCTTAACTTTAAGTCTACAGTCAATCGTCCAACTGTGGTTGACATTTATACATAGCCACGCCCAGAGGATCTCATGGACAAATAAGGCGCTGAACGCTATTTTTCAAAATTTGATTTGTGTGAGGCTTATCTTCAAATACCGCTGTGTGAAAAATCTCAAAAAGTGTGTGTAGCAAATACTCATCTGGGCTTGTTTAAATATTTGCATTTCGGATTGGGAGTGCTTCCGCACCCGCCATTTTCCAGCGGTATTTGGAACAGCTGACTGCGCAAGTGCCAAACTTTTCAAACTATTTGGACGATATTTTCGAGCGGGTTGTACACCTGAAGAACATATTGCAAATTTGCGTGCTTTGTTTAGTGTGTTATCTGATGCAGGAATACAGTGTGTACTGGAAAAGTGCAATTTTTTTAAGCTTGAGTTACAGTACCTTGGTCATGTCATAAGCATTCAGGGTGTACATCCTCTTCAGAAGCAGTTGTTAGTTTTAGAGAAAACGAAGTATTATATTTGATTCGTACCGAATGCTGCACAAATCGCAGCTCAATTGCACCGCTTGCGTCTCAAGAATGTCCTCTTTGTTTGGACAGTTAAGTGCCAAGTAGATTTTCAAAAACTTAATGATGCATTGCTCAGTAATCGATGCTTAGTTCACTTTGATCCTGACAAACGATTTGTATTGCAAGTCGACGCTTCCTCTCACGAAATCGGTGCAGTGCTTTCACACATAATTGGTGATATCGACAGGCCTGTTGCTTTGGCTTCAAAAGTATTGTCCAAAGCTCATTGTAACTGTTCACAAATTGAAAAAGAGGATTTGGCTATTGTGTATGGTGTCACCAAATTCCACCACCACTTTTTGTGGCAGAAAATTCTACTTAATAACGGATCACATGCCTTTGAAGTCTTTGTGTCATCCGACGAAACAGGTTCCAGTACGAACTGCCCTAAAGTTGCAATGATGTTGTTTCAATACCAGTACGAGATTCTGTATCATCCGAAAGCTTAACATGTTAGTGCAGACGCGTTTTCACGTCTTCCGATAGGCACTAATACTTACTCTGAACTTTCTGCTGCGTCTTGTTGTCACATCGATGCTCAGGATTCTGAATTGCTTTAGTCTTTTTCCGCTGAACTGTAAGAAAATTGCACAGACCACGGAAGCTGATCCAGAGTTGAACGTTTTTGTAACATACATTCGCACATCTTGGCCTCGTTCCTTGAATAGCATACAGGACCCTGCAGTGCTCCGATACTTTGCTAGTCGGCATAACCCCCCCCCCCCCCCCCCCTGTAGAGAAAGGTGTGGTTGTTGTTCATATGACAGTGGACAGTCTCGTGTGTTGATCCCGAAATCTTTGCAACAAGAAGTGTTGCAGTTACTTCACCGAGGACGCGGGGGGGATTGTTCGTAGAAACAGTTAGCGCGTCGACGCTGTACTTGGCAGGGCGTGGGCGCCCAAGTAGAACAGGTGTCGTCACCGCATCACGCATGTGGTGAAAATCAGTATGCTTCACCACAAAAATTCTGTGCTTGGCCCAAGTCGCAATAACCATGGCAACGTGTGCACATAGACTTTGCGGGACCCTTTTGGATCTCTCACTGACTATTTGTGGTTGACTCATACAGCAAGTAGCGCACCGCTCCGTCCAAACGGCGAAGTGGAACGTTTTGTCAGAACTTTCAAGCAGCAGAGGCCAATCTTCGCTCCTTATTCAACAGGGATCAAGCATTGTAACTGTTTCTCGACTCGTATCGTTCGCACCCACGGGATCGACCATCGCCCATCGCCCGCGGAAATGCTTCACGGCCGCCGCCATCGGACACTGCTCCACTTGTTTCACACTCCTCAGCATCCGGTGCCGAAGGGAGGTCGCAAGTGTCGCTACGTGCCGCCTGATATTGTGTTTATAGGATTTTTAGCGGCAGTAGACGGTGGGGGCGAGACGAGATAGTCCGTCAACCTGGCGCTTACCAATATCTTCTTTCAGGTCCCGATGGCATGCAGCACCGACAACCAAATCAACTCCACCACTGTCACGCACTCGATGACCTTTTAGTCTCTCTTCCCCCAGATTCACGGATCCAGAGGACAGCGCGGCCACAGCAGCCGCCAGAGGGTGTTACCACGATACCGCGGGACGACTCCATGGAGACAGAGCGTTCGCCTCTTCTGTCTCCTCTCGCCCTGCCGATGGAGTTGGACTCGCCCACACCGCAGCAACTGCCGCCTTCTTCATCTGGTCCACGGCATCAGGAAGTGGACGCATACCCTTCTGGTTGTTTTCGGGAGGACGTTTCCGCCAGAAAGAACATAGCATTCTTTAGGCACCCTATATGCGATAGGTGGGCAGGATCCCTCAGTTTTTGTACGTCATGAATGTGCACATCAGATAGAGAGCAAGTTATTTACTGTATAAGAATTTTTGGTCTTGTCGTGACACAGTCTTTGCCTCTGTGCAGTCTGGTTCATTGTTAGTATCAGTGTGGTGCGTTATGGACGTATTTCGAAGTGCTGTGTGGACTTGTGATTGAATCTGTTAGATGAATAATGGGGAGTAACGATGAATACCATGTACATATTGAAACGTGAAAGGAATATACACTGATGAACAAAAGAAACTGGCGCACCTGCCTAGTATCGAGTAGGGCCGTGCGAGCACACAGAATTGCCAAATCTCGAGTAATGTCTGAAGTAGTACTGGAGCGAACTCACACCATGAATCCTGCAAGGTTTTCCATAAATCCGTAAGAGTACGAGGGGCTGGAGATATGTTCTGAACAGCACGTTGCGAAGCATCCCAGATACGCTGAATGATGTTCATGTCTGGGGAGTTTGGTGGTAAGTGGAAATATTTAAAGTGAGAAGAGTGTTCCTGGAGCCACTCTTAGTAATTTTGGACATGTAAGATGTCGCATTGTCCTGCTGGAATTGCCCAAGTCCGACGTAATTCACAATGGACATGAATGGATACAGGTGATCAGAGAGGATGCTTACGTACGCATCACCTGTCATAGTCGTATCTATACGAGGCGTGAAGCTTTGTGTCGTAAAGTCATCAGCGGTACACGAGCGAGCCTTCTGCTCCGGATCCCCATATCGATGATGTTTCGTTCAATGGTTCGCACGCTGACACTTGTTGATGGCCCAGCACTGAAAACTGCAGCAATTTGCTGAAGGGTTTCACTTCGGTCACGTTGTCACGTTGAACGATTCTCTTCAGTCGTCGTTGGTTTCGTTCTTGCAGAATCTTTTCCCGGCCGCAGCGATGTTGGAGATTTGATGGTTCAGCGGATTCCTGAATTTCATAGTATGCTCGTGAAATAGTTGTACACGAAAGTCCCAACTTCATCACTTCATCGGATATACTGTGTCCCATCGCTCGTGCTCCGACTATAACACCACTTTCAAACTCATTGAAATCTGGATAACCTGCCATTGTACCAGAGGTAATCAGTCTAACAACTGCACCAGATCCTTTTTGTCTTATATAGATGTTGCCGACGCAAAGCCATATTCTGCCTGTTTACGTATCGCCGTATTTGAATTCGCATTGGTACTTCTTTGTATATTTTGAAAAGTTTTGTTACTATTATTTCAAGAGAAGAAGTTTGAAACTAGGAATGATTATTGTCAAGTAGTTAACTTGCTCAGAGCCGAGGGAAGGGCTCCTGACTTCCTGAGTCATGCATTAACAAATCAATTGATTAAGCTGTTTGCTTTTTATAGAAATTGATAACATAGTACTCTCTTTAATTCATTCTTCACTTTGTTAAGCGTAGTATTGTTCAGACCAATGTTATGTGTGAAGATTACGCGAAGTTTTACTCTGTCTTTATGCATATATATTGGTTGTAAAATCATTGTCTGGGGGTATCATTTGACGGGAATAGTTAGTCTCTCCGCCGCACTGCTTGTCATTATGCGTTACCAAATGCCACAGTTTGAATATGTATTTAGAAACAGAGATCTATATTAGGCGCTGCCTACTTGCTGTTGGCGTTTGTGCATTCGATAAATCTGCAACAACGTTGCCAAGATGCGAGGAAAGTGGAAATTTTAATTAGGCGCAGATAATTGTTTTACTTCAGCTGCGCACTTAATACAAAGTCATGCTGGTTTCAGTTACTGTTCAGTTCATATTAGGTCCTGTAAAAGCTGTGAAGAATTTCAGATAGAAACAAATACTGAGAGCAGCTTACACATTACATGACCAAAAATAATCCTGAATTGACAACCAGCTGTCATCAGAGGCGGACGAACACATATAAAAGGAGGCGAGGAGAAGTTTGTCAATAGAGAAGGAGTAACAGCAGGATGCGTCGATCAGGAGAGATATGTGACTTCGCACGTTAACAAGTCAATGGATGTCACCTCATCACGGACATTTTAAGCCCTCAAGAGCTTCCCAATTCGATTACGTAACTGTGAAGTGCGAAAAGGAATGAACAACAACAAGTAGACTTCATGTACTGACGAACAGTAGTCGTCGATCATTGAGGAGGCTGGTCCTACAAAATCCCATGAAGTCAGCGGAAGGAATCAGTCGTGAGTTCCAGAATGCTACCATCATTGCAGATAGCACAGTCTCTGTGCGTAGACTGGGAAACACAATGGACTACAATGTCCGAGCATCATCGTATAAGCTACGAATTTCTGTAGTCAATGCTGTAGGACTCTTTGGGTGGCGCAAAGAGCTACGTCACTGGACAGTCGATGAATGGAAACGAGTGAGTCGGATTGATGAATTACGTGATACCCTGTGGCAATCCGATGTAAGTATTTGGGTTGGGCGAACTCCCAGAGAACGTTAGCTGTCATAACGTGTAGAGCCAACAGTGAAGTACGGAGAAGGTGGCGTTGTGGTATGGTGTTGTCTGTTTCGTGGTTAGGATGTGGTCCCCTTATTGCGCTTAAAAACGCTAAATAAAGAAGGATGTGAACACATGAACACATTTTATAGGCACTGTATAATGCGGACACAGTTCAAAGACAGTTAATGTGTGCAAAGTGGTTTGTGAACATTCCTGAAATGGACTGGTGCGCTCAGAGCCCCGACATGAGACCAGTGCAGCACCTGTGCGAAGGGCTAAAATGTCGACTTCGAGCCAGACCACAGCGTTCAACACGCAGCCTTTCCTGGTTTCGGTTCTTGTGGATGAATGAGTGCCATTCCTCCGCAGATATTCAAACACTTCATAGAAAGTCTCCCTAGCAGATGACGATACGTCATATAGGAGAGGAATGGACACATCCCCACGTTAATGTTCACCGGTAGATGTCTGGATACTCTGATCATGTAGCATATGTGTTCACGTTGTTTCTGCGGAAGCGCTGTCCACACACCTGCCAATAGCTTATTGTCAAGTTATTTCAGTAGCTTCTGGAATTCAGCAAACAGTCCCTTGGTCCATGGTCCATCTACTTGCCCGACGACTTACAGTTTATTTTCATCATGGTCATAACGAGGAGAAAATGGAGGAATAGCACGCACCTATGCAAAAAGTTTTATTTTGGCACGTTCATAATATTAACCTGAAATCAACTGTACTTAAGATTGTTATGCCTTCTCTGCCTTTACTATACTAAATCAGTTTACACGTGCAAAATAGTACAATGACGTTTAACTGCAAATATTACAAAAACGCAACCGGATGCGGTTGTGCATCCCATGGGGCTATTATCCGCTTGAGAAGGGACGCTTAAATATACATGAGTAGTAATATCACAACCATTCTGTCAATTTCTCTTAGGAAATTAGGATATTGAAAACTAGTTAAACCGTAGCATGGGGTGTTTTCATTTTCACATTTCAACAATTTTTAGAAAGTTCTTTTCTTGGATTAGAAGTTATCACAAACATACTGTTAGGTAGTCTTCTCCAGAGCAAACAGAGAACCGAACACACCTGTAGCGAAATTTTTTGTCCTTATCTATTTCTCCATATACTCAACATAACTCACTACATTCTTTCTTAAGGGTGGGTAGTGGTTTCAATATGCCAGTAAAATGGTTGTGGTAGTCACCGGAGTCATCAGAAATAATGGATTCATCCGATGCCGTTATTGAATAGTGTTTCCTTATAACTTTTGGGTTTCTTTTCCTTCTTTTGTAGCTGCACAGTAAAGCAACGACGTACTGCTTTCACAGTTTTGCTCTTCACGAAGTCGGTCTCTAGCGACTGGAGTAGGCATGGCAACATTGGAATCGTCACATTTGTGGTCACAGTGGACGGAAATGGGGAATGTACTGCCTACCACTGTTTCCGTGTCAGCCAACAAGCTCAACTCATTTGGTGATCTTCTGTTCCTGGACTGGTTGACACATCGTTACCAAAATTTATGACACAGGGAAAGCACTCGTAACCATGAGTGATCTGAAAGCAGTCACTTTGCTGTAGGACAAGTTATGTCGTAGAAGATACATCGATACACAATGGATAATAAACAAGAATGAGTCGAATCACTAAAAAAAACGAAAATTGCATACTCAGACGAATAAAGAAAAAGGGAAGATGTTAGCCACGAGTTCCGCAATACCACCACAAAGACAGGGTAACAACAAAACTTACCGCATTTCTGCTAATGGAGTAGAGATGCCGCACGTTCATGATGTGGAGGACTTGAATACATAGTAGCAACCTACATAGTTAGTGCAGGCGTCCTATTGCAAAACATGCTAACCAAATGGAACTGCCTTAGCACAATACTGTTCACAGGGTAACGGAAGAGAGTGCTTGTCTGTAAAAATGCTGCTAACTTCTTCACTACTGCTATAGACAGTGTAAAGGCATCCAGGGTCATGCAGCCAACATGACAAGACAGTGTAGTTGGTTCAAAAAATGGTTCAAATGGCTTTGAGCACTATGAGACTTAACATCTGAGGTCTTCAGTCCCCTAGAACTTAGAACTACTTAAACCTAACTAACCTAAAGACATCACACACATCCATGCTCGAGGCAGGATTCGAACCTGCAACCGTAGCGGTCACGCGGTTCCAGACTGAAGCTCCTAGAACCGCTTGGCCAGCGCGGCCGGCTGTGTAGGTGGGACGGTTGGTGCTGCCTCAGGCTGGTGTGGTGGCATGGCCTCTTGATGCACATCTTGGGACACCTGTCTTGGCGCCAATTCTCTGAACGTGGGAGAAACTAGTGTCCCTCCGCGACGGCCTGGCAGCAACTTAAATTCTTACGAAACGAGTATAAGGCTTGCGGATTTTTGTCGTTTCGCATACTTTCTAAATTAATTAAATAGTGAACGGAACCGATGGTTCTCCGTGCAAGTAAGCCATCAATGGAGTCTTTTGAATAGAAAAAAATTGTCTTATTATATAAAATGTTTTATTCAGTTTAAAGAATTTATAATTAATTTGCAGTCGAACCCGTGATCAGAGTGTTCGGAATTTTCCAAACATTGTTTCCCGAATATGTTTTGATCGTGCTCATATCGCATAACGAGACTGGATAGGATATTCAGTTTTACAGTTTTTCATATGACAAGCATTACAGCTCTAAACCTCATAGTAGACACAAATACATCGAACAATTCACTGCGTAGATTAAACTGCATTGTAAGTAGGCTGTTTAGGTTTTTAGGTTGGTAACGCCACGTTGCGCTCTGTATGAAAATCACTGTCTGTGCTGTGTGCAGGGTGTGGCTGGTTTGTATTGTTGTTTGCTGTTGTAGTGTTGGGCAGTTGGCTGTTAACAGCGCGTAGTGTTGTACAGTTGGAGGTGAGGATGTGGTGGATGTGAGGAGAGAGATGGCGGAATTTTGAGAGCGGACGATCTAGACGCGTGTCAATCAGAAAGAGTAAATTTGTAATATTGGATGCCATGGACTGATATATATTAAGGTAAATACATTGCTTGTTCTCTATCAAAATCTTTCATTTGCTAACTATGCCTATCAGTAGTTAGTGCCTTCAGTAGTTTGAATCTTTTATTTAGCTGGCAGTAGTGGCGCTCGCTCTGCTGCAATAGTTCGAGTAACGAAGATTTTTGTGAGGTAAGTGATTTGTGAAACGTATAGGTTAATGTTAATCAGGGCCATTCTCTTGTAGGGATTATTGAAAGTCAGATTGCGTTGCGCTAAAAATATTGTGTGTCTGTTTAGTGTTGATCAGAATAAGTAAAGGGAGTAATACAAAATTGTTAAGACTTTCGTGGCCACTTGTTGACAAACTGCTTATTTGCTTCTGTCTCGGGTTCTTCGGCCGAAGAACCCGAGACAGAAGCAAATAAGCAGTTTGTCAAAGGGAGTAATGTCTGAGTACGTTCAGTTTTGCTCAGCTGTTTGAAAAGCAAATAATGTAAGAGGTTTATCAGCACAGTAATTCATTAATTTTTTTAAGGGGACGTTTCAGCATGTCAAAGGTTTTCATTAATTACGATATTACAGAACATGACACCGTGCTCCAACTTTCCTCAACGTTCGTCGCAGAGGAACCAAAAAGTTTTCGGGAGTCTCCAGAGGGAGTCAAATAAAACCGCAGGTATGAGGTTTACCATCTTTCTCAATACATTACATCAACATGGATACTCCGCAAATTACATCTAAGTGACTTGCAGAGGGTTCATTGAACCACCTTCACAGTTGTCTATTATTCCAATCTCGTATGACGCGCGAAAAGAACGAAAACCTATATCTTCCCATACGAGCTCTGATTTCCCTTATTTTATCATGGTGATCGTTTCACCTACGAAGGTAGGTGTCAACAAAATATTTTCGCATTCGGTGGAGAAAGTTGGTGATTTGAATTTCATGAGAAGACCCCGTCGCAAATAAAAAGGCTTTTGTTTTAATGATGTCGAGCCCAAATCCCGTATCATGTCAGTGACACTCTCCCATATTTCGCGATAATACAAAACGTGTTGCACTTCTTTCGACTTTTTCTGTGTACTCAGTCAATACTATCTGGTAATAATCCCACACCGCGCAGCAATATTCTAGAAGAGGACCCACAAGCGTAGTGTAGGCAGCCTCCTTAGTAGATCTGTTACCTTTTCTAAGTGTCCTGCCAATAAAACACAGTTTTAGATTAGCCTTCCGCACAACACATTCTGTATGTTCCTTCCAATTTAAGATGTTCGTAATTGTAATTCCTAGGTATTTAGCTGAATTTACGGCATTGAGATTTGACTGATTTATCGTGCAACCAAAGTTTAACGGATTCCCTCTTAGCACTAATGTGGATGTCTCCTAACTCTTCAATATTTAGGGTCAACTGCCAATTTTCGCACCAATCAGATATCTTTTCTACATTGTTTTGCAAGTTGTTTTGAGCTTTTGATGACCTTGTTAGTCGCTAAACGACAGTGTCATCTGCACACATCCTAAGACGGCTGCTCATATTGTCTCCCAGATCGTTTATGTAGATAAGGAACAGAAAAGGGCCAATAACACTACCTTGGGGAACGCCAGAAATAACTTCTGTTTTACTCTATGACTTTCCGTCAGTTACTACGAACTGTGACCTCTCTGATAGGACATCACAAATCTAGTCACATAACTGAGACGATATTCCATAACCACACAATTTCAATACAAGCCACTTGTGTGGTACAGTGGCAAAAGCCTTCCGGAAATCCAGAATCAATCGAAAATCTCTTGTCAATTGCTCAACACGTCATGCCAATAAAGTTCTAGTTGTGTTTCACAAGAACGATGTTTTCTAAATCTCTGTTCACTGTGTGTTAATAGACCGTTTTCTTCGAGGTAATTCATATTGTTGAAACACATTATATGTTCCAAAATCCTCTGGCATATCGACTTTAATGATATGAGCCTCTAATTTAGTGGATTACTCCTGCTACCTTTCTTGAATAATGGCGGGACTCGTGCAGCTTTCCAGTCATTGGATAAGGATCTTTCGTCTAGCGAACGGTTTTATATGATTGTTAAGTATGTAGCTAACACATCAGCATACTCTGAAAGTAACCCAAGTGGTATACATCCTGGACCAGAAGACTTGCTTCTATTAGTTGCTTCACTACTCCGATGATATTTACTTCTACGTTATTCAGGTTCGCAGCTGTTCTTGATTTGAATTCTAGAATATTTAATTCGCTTTCTTTTGTGGATGTGAAGGCATTTCGGAAGGTTGTCTTTAGTAACTCTGCTTTGGCAGCACTATCTTCGATAGTATCGTCATTGCTATCCCGCTGAGAAGGCATTGATTGTTTCTTGCCGCTAACGTATTTCACATACGATCAGTATCTCTTTGGATTTTCTGCCAGGTTTCGATACAAAGTTTCGTTGTGGAAACTATTATAAGTATCTCGCATTGACGTCGACGCTAAATTTCGAGCTTCTGTAAAAGATCGCCAGTCTTGGGGGTTTTACATCTATTTAAATTTGTCATGTTTGTTTCGTTGTTTCTGCAACCGTGTTCTGACCCGATTTGTGTACAAAGGAGGATCAGCTCCGTCACTGTATCGGTAGAAAAAGGTAATTCAGTAGATTCAATTTCAGCTTAGAACTGAATACGTCACAGGTTTATGAGTCGCAGTATATTACATACAGAGTGAAGAATGGTATAGTGTTACCACTTCAAATGGTTCACATGGCTCTGAGCACTATGGGACTTAACTTCTGAGGTCATCAGTCCCCTAGAACTTAGAACTACTTAAACCCAACTAACACAAGGACATCGAACACAACCATACCCGAGACAGGATCGGAACCTGCGGCCGTAGCGATCGCGTGGTTCCAGACTGTAGCGAGTAGAACCACGCGGCCACAGCGGTCGGCGTTAGCACTTCATTTATTGTACTGTAATATATCTTGTACTTTGTTTCTAGTATGTCAATGTACGAACTCACCTCGTCCACAGAGAAATTGTAACAAGAATATTGCTGGGAAATGAGAGTGCTGTTCGTTTTGTAACTAATGGGGTTTTATTTGGTTGATGTTGAGAGCTCGTCTAGATCATTCTCAAATTTACTATGACAGAGTAATCGCTTTAGGTAGAGACGTACAATTTCAATGGGTTTCGTAACTATAGGAAAGTTTTATATACGTAGTTTGATTCATAGTTTTTAAGTGCTGCAACAATAAGAATTAATAAATAGATTATTAATGATCAGCTAATTTCGCATTTTGAGCTCTAAACGGGACGTGGTTATTAGTTACTTGAAGACAGCTCACGAGTTGTAGCTGAGGAAATACGAGGCTTGAACAGCATTTTCGTCGTATTTAATCACATTTATGTGGACCTATAGTTAACTGTAAATGTAGGACGGAAGCTGGTTTGTGGGAGATCTAAAGCCTGAAACGCTGAATTAATTTTGTTCTTTGGTAACACAAAGTGGGCTAACACTCAGTTTTGTTTAATTCTTTTATATATATTCTAGACAAAGCAGAGATTTTAGGAAAGGCTATTACAGTCGATGATTCACTTGCCCAGGTGCTGTTTACGTCAGAAAAAGTCTCTTCATACTGTAGAAAAATACATTCGGTTGCTATTAATTTATTTAGTAACCCATATCGTATACAAAAGAATTAGTAATTTCTAAGGAAAGTAAATAATAATACATATATAATGATATTGTAACAAAAAATGGATAAAGAAGATGAAAAACCTAGCCTACCTATAAACGAAATTAAGTCATACATGGAATAACGTAAGATCATTTTCTAAAAATTAAATGGTTTGTGTTTACTGATACAATATCCCGAAGAATAGCTCAGTGGTATGATATAAACTGTTCTTTAACTGCCGGGATCGTCAATTAATTTCGTTTCGAAGAGCACAATTGCTTTCATTTGCATCTTCTGAACGATTAGTCTTGTGTTCTGCACTGTTTCAGAGACACTAGAAAATTTTGGTACTATGAACAGTGACTACGTTCTCCTATTTAATACAGCAGAATGTTCATGCTCAGTTCAGCATTATTTTCTTTCAGTACAAATGTAATACTGCTTGCTATTTTATGCTCCATTTAAAAATGTTTCTTTATCCCTAATTTTCTAATGGATGTCGTAATTCCTGTGGCTTACAGTCAACCTGACGTACGAGACAGAACTTCCTCTGTTTAAATTATAATTATCGTAATTCAGAATGGAGTAGGTACGGCTTTACATTTATGACAACGTTAAGTCTGGTGACCTCATCACTAATGTAGATTTAATAGGACCATATGCACGCGTCAACAGCCCAAGTAATTTGTCAACAAACAGCCCGACGTTATTAATTAACTGCCTCCCCGACCTCTCTCACGCATCCGTCTTCACTACGCGTGTGAAGCATGGCTTTCGTAAGACATAGCCAGTGGAGATCTGTCGTATTGTACATCGCTTTCCCTTTTTGCTTCCATAACATCCCCGTTTCATTTTATTTGTAAGGCCTCTACATTTAAGCTTCACAAAGCTCCGTGTGTTACGTGACAGGACATATCTTTAACAAGATCTCTCTTTTTTTTAAAATGGGCAAGTCTAACGTCTGTTTGCACATATTCGTGTACGGCTAAGTGTTATCAGTTTTATCACAATAGTTGTATGCCAGATGTATCTGGGAGAAAGATAAAAGTTCCTTGAAAGGTCTTGAAATGTTCCTTCATTTTTTTTAGGAAATACTGCCAAAATTCTTACACTCACGGCCTTTTGGCTCGTGAATATCTACTTATTTGTATACATTTTTAATAATGTGTTCTACGACTATGAGTTCCATTTTGGTATAAATATGCTTATTCTTACTTGTCGAAAGCGTTAGTACGATATCTGCAGAACAGTCAGGTAGCTGAAGTACCTCTTGAGCTCAGTTTCTTACAAAGCAGCAAGTAAACTATGGTTTGGTGACAGCGTAAAACTTATTTCTGCAGGCATACAGAAAATGATTACGACAGTCTAACTACTATATAAAGCAGTGCCCCATGAACCAAGGACCTTACCGCCCGTGGGATGGCTTGCAATTCTCAGCAATACAGACAGTTATACCGTAGATGCAACCACAACCGAGGAGTATCTGTTGAGAGGTCAGACAGCCGTGTGGTTCCTGAAGAGGGCCAACAGCCTTTTCAGTAGTTCCAGCAACAGCAGTCTGGATGATTGACTGATGTGGCCTTGTAACATCAACCAAAAAGGCCACACTGTTCTGGTACTGTGAACGGCTGAAAGCAAGGTGAAACGACAGCCGTTATTTTCCCCGAGATAATGCATCTCTATTGCATGGTTAAATTGCGATAGAATCCTCTTGGTTAAAATATTCCGTAGGTAAAATAGTCCCCAATTCCTGTCTCCTGGCGGAGAAAACATTAGGAGAAATAAAAGTCCATTCTATGTATCGAAGCGTGGAATGCTAGAGCGATTAATATGGGCTACGATATTTAAACAGGGAAACGGATATAGTGGGAATTAGTGACGTTCGGTGGCTGGAGGAACAGGACTCCTAGTCAGGTGAATACAGCGTTATAAACAAAGTCAAATTGGGGCAATGCAGGAGTGAGTTTAATAATAAGAAAATAGGAATGTGAGTAAGTTACAATGAGCAGCATAGTGAACGCGTTATATCAGCCAAACCAGACACAAAATCCACACGTACCACAGCAGTACAAACTTACATGCCAACTAGCTCCGAAAATGATGAAGATATTGGAGAAATGTATGATGAAAGAAATTATAGAGATAGTTAAAGGCGATAAAAATTTATTCTAATGGGGGACTGGAATTCGATAGTAAGAAAAGGAAGAAAGGGAAAATAGTAGGTAAATAATGGACTACAGAAAAGGATTTAAAGAGGAAGCTGCCTGGTAGAATTTTGCACAGAGCATAATTTAGTTTAAGAATCATAAAAGAAGGTTGTATAGTAGAAAGAAACCTGGAGATACCAGAAGGTTTCAGATTTATTGTGTAATGGTTAGGCACAGATTTAGGAACCAAATTTGAGATTGTAAGACATTTCCAGGGACAGATGTGGACTCTGACCACAGTTTATTTGTTATGAACTGTAGATTAAAACTGAAGAAATTGGAAAATGGTAGGAAATTAAGGAAATGAGGCCTGGATAAGTTGAATGAAACGGAGGTTCTTGAGAGCTTCAGTGGGAGCACTAGGCAACAGTTGATTAGAACAGCAGAAAGGAATACATTAAAAAACAAATGTATGGCTTTGAGAGACTGAGCAGTGAAGACAGCAGAGGATCAAATAGGCAAAAAGACAAGGCGTAGTAGGAATCCTCGGATAACATAACAGACATTGAATTTAACTGATGAAAGGAGAAACGGTAAAAATGCAGCAAATGAAAGACGTGAAATTGAATACAAACATTTAAAAAATGAGGGTGACAGGAAGTCCAAAATCAATAACGGGAATGGCTAGAGAACAAATGTAAGGACTCAGAAGCATATTTCATCAGGGCAACGATAGTTACTACCTACAGAAAAATTAAAGGGGGCTTTGGGGAAAAGAGAAGCAGCTGTATGATTATGAAGAGCTCTGATGATAAACGAGTCCTAAAAGAAGAAGGGAAAGCTGAATGATGGAAGGAATGTGTAGAGGGCCCATACAAGGGAGATGAACTTGAAAGTAACGTTATGCAAAAGAAAATGGACATAGATGAAAATGAGTTGGGAAATATGGTACAGTGAGAAGAATTTGACACAGCTCTGAAAGTTCTGATTTGAAACAAGAAACCGGTTGTAGACGATATTCAGTCAGAACTACTGATAGCCTTGCGCGAGCCAGCAGTGACAAAACTCTTCCATTTGGTGTTCAAGATGAATGAGAAAGGCGAGATAGCCCCAGACGTCAGGAAGAATGTAATAACTCCGATTTCAAAGAAAGCAGTAGAAAAGTGGTCATAAGTCATAGTAGGAAAACACTAACACGAATTTCTTACAGAAGAATGGAAAAGCAGGTAGGAGCAGACTTTGAGAAAGACCAGTTTGGGTTCCGGAGAAATGTAGGAACAGGTGAGACAATATCGACCATACGACTTATCTTAGAAGATAAGTTAAAGAAAGACAAACCTACGTTTATAGCATTTGTAGATTTAGAGAAAGCTTTTGAAAATGTTAACTGGAATACTCTCTTTGAAATTCTGATGGTAGCACGATTAAAATAGAAGCAGCGAAAGGTTGTTTACAAATTTTGAAGAAACCAGACGGCAGTCATAAGGGTCAACTGGCAGGAAAAGTAGGCAGTAGATGAAAATGGAGTGAGACAACGTTGTAACCTATCCCCGATGTTATTCAATCTGTATATTGAACAAGCAATACAGAATATCAGAGAAAAATGTGGAGCAGAAATTGAAGTTCAGGTAGGAGACATAAAAACTTCGTGGTTTGCCGATGACATTGTAACTCTGTCAGCGAGAGCAAAAGACTTCGAAGAACAGATGAACGGAATGGACAGTGTCCTAAAAGGAGGATATAAGATGACTACTAAGAAAGCAAAATAGTGACAATGGAATGTAGTCGAATTAAAGCAGGTGATGGTAAGGAAACCAGCTTAGGAAACGCGACACTTAAAGTAGTAGATTGGTATTTGCTAGTTGGGCAGCAAAATAAATGATGATGGCAGAAGTAGAGAGGATGTAAAATGTAGACTGGCAATAGCAAGAAAAGCATTTCTGAAGAAGAGGAATGCATTAACGTCGAACATAGGTTGAAGCGTTAGTCATCTCTAGAAGTATTTGTATGTGATGTAGCCATGTATGGAAGTGAAATATGGATTATAAACAGTTTAGACAGGAAGAGAGTAGAAGCTTTCGAAATGTGGTGCTACAGAAGAATGCTGAAGATTCGATGGGTAGATCAAGTAACTAACGAGAAGTACTGTATAAAACTGAGGAGTAAAGAAATATGTTGTACAAGTGGACCAAAAAAAGGGATCAATTGGTGGAAACCATTCTGGGGGTCACCAATTTAGTATTTGGGGGAAGGGGGGAGGGAGGGATCATAGAAGGAGACCATGAAATGAATACAGTAAGCAGATTCGGAAGGATAGAGCAGTTTCAAACCAGTCTTCGGACTAAAGTCCACAACAACGAAAACAACACTATAAAGCTAAACTTACCTAAGCTACTATGAAAAGTACGTCCTGCATATGACGTAAGAAATTATTTACAAGTAACTGGCAGCGGCCCAACAGCAGGAATCATCCGAGCATTTACCTGAAAGAGTTTAGGGAAAATAAACGAACCTAAATCAGTATGGGTGGATGAAGACTGGAGCTTCTACCATGCAACTAGTAGGTAACTCAAACAAACTATGTTACCTCATTCATTTTATAGCTAGCACCCAATACTGTTTTTCAAATAAATTATTTCACAATTTAAAAGGATAAAGCTAATTATTTCTTCCACTTCAAATCAAATTGTAATTCACTCAAAAGTTTGTATTTATTATTGTAATTCATTGATCTGTATTTCATAATTGATTCTATTATTTTTGGGAATGACTGCAGCAAGGAAATGGGCCAGTAATTTTTTTATATCTTCTACATTACCTTTATCTAGCTGAAATGCACTGTTGCCTGTTTTAAATACTCTGCCGATTTACCTTCTATGAATGATTTTTTTTGTTGTGTTTCTCAACGAAGCTTGTAACAACTTATGAATTGTTTCAATACACATTTTGATAATTCTTCGAAGCCTACTGAGCTTTCACTTTTTTGGTTTTTGTACTTTTCTACTGACTTCAGACTCTGTGGTTTGGGGTTACATCATTGCACTTCCTGCATAATTATTTACATATGTTTAATTTGTAAAAAACTATATCAGGTCAGCACAGATGTGAATACGAAGACAAATTAACTCTCAGTCTTAAAAATTAACTGAAAGAAGTGCCATAACAATTTCTTTCCTAAAAAACCCAAATAAAATTCATATAGTTAAATGAAGCTGTGTATGTGGAGACCATCAAATGAAAATAGTTATGAATGACAAAACGTTCGACGCAAAAACAAAACCAATTTTCCAGGACATCACCCATTATTTTTCGCTGATAAATAATGTTATGTTATATCACATACATCTGTATATAACTTCAAGCGATATTCATCACTGAGAGAGGGATGATTTAGTTTGCGTCACTAAGATATCTTTTTTCAAGATTGATTCTGGCTTTCAAACGCCTTTTGGCGAGTCATGTACTAATAGTGGAATGAGAAGCCTGGGCAAAAGTTTTTAAACTGCACATTACTTTTATAATAAGAACATCGATATTTTTGTGTGAGTGACATCGTTCCTTGAGAAAATGTTTACGTTTTTTTTCTGTGGAGACGATGATAAACAAATCTTAAATTTTTTTTTTTAAATAATCATGAATTATCGCAGTAGCTGTTTGTCATGGTTTCATTAAGACTGCTAGTTTCACTTCCACAACAGACCATCCCGAATAATTTATTTTCATGGTATAAATATGGTAATAATCTATTTGATAGATAATTACGGTTTTTGGTTTGTAATCATAGCGCCTAATTATGGTTTCTACATTGAGTATAGCTGCTTGAGAAAGGTCAATTGTTTGACAGAAACATAGTTTTTATAAAGAAGTAACGTGCTGCTCTTTTAACCAAATTATTATGATTAATGAGGTAAGGAGGTTGTAGATAATTGTCTCCTTGAACAGCTAATTCTGTATCTGTCTGAGAAACTCAGAAAGGAGCGGAAAGTTCAACATTATGCTCTAAGCTCGTAACATAAGTAACGAGCTAAACTTAAAGAGATTAAAGGCTTTAAGGTGGGCGGACTACGTGTTGTAAAGGGATGGCAATATATCTATCTTTTCCATGATCTGTTAAGCATCGTCGTTGCCACATTCCAGAACATCAGACTTTAGAATGAAATTTTCCGTTCCAAACGACCAGGCTTTTAGAGCTCAGGCGGACGCAGGATGTAGGCGACGAAGTCGGAGTACCGGAGAAGTGGGATCCGTATAACAAGATAGCAGACGTCGGTGGTCGTAACCGTCCGGTGGGTGATGATCACATTATCTGAATTTTGATGGCCCGGAGACTGCAGATAGTCAATAAATGTAACGTGGCATTATATAATTACTTTAAAAGGCAGCATTAGTGCTTTAATGGCCCTCCACGGGATATTGAGGGGAAAAGCCCATTAGCTGCTTAATGAGCGCAGAGAGAGTACCTCCCAGCTGGAAAGACAACGACAACGACTGTGTAAAACTGGGAGAAAACTGAGTTTCGTCAAATCTTGGCTTTTACGCTGTACCTCCTTCGTTGCCTTAGCCTTGATTCTTTAGTCAATTCATACGATACAGTCGTTAAATGTTTACAGTTGTAGTGCTTTTTTGTTTACATCTCCTTTCATATATTATGCATGTTCCGTAAAATTTACAGTAACCGCTCTCCAGAGGAGACAGCTCCTGTCTTTCCAATTTCTTCTCTAGTTGTACGCTTAATTGAGTAAGAACCTACTGCGAGGCAATTCCTTCCTTTTTATCTACACAGGATCGTCGTATACTGTCCTGATTATGTTGTTGATAAGAATGAGTGTTATTACGTTTTCCAACTCAACGTTTTGAAAGACAAGTAATAGCTATTGTTTTCAAAAAAAGAAACATGCGTCTTACAGTGTTCAGTAGGCAGTCTACCGCTTTTCTCTCTGTACGTCGATACGTGTTCTACATTCTGGTTAGTACCACTTACATGCTGACGTCGTAGACTTGTATCTACATATCTTCCGTAAAAAGATTTGTGTTGCCACTACAGCCGTGAATGTCTCTTCCTTAGTATGACGACGGGCACGTAACACTGGTCTTAAAGCAAACCCAAAGAAGACATCGGAAAATGTAGTCCCATGCTGGTGCTTGTCAAATATTGCGTGTGTCGCTCATGTAGGACGAGTCCTAATCTCACGTGGGAGACCTCGGTTAGCTGAGGTGGCTGATTCCGATATTAAAAAAATATTGACGTGTAAGTGGTGGCAATGTTATACCACTGGAGACGTTCAACTGGGCTTCCATGATACTTGCAATAGAATCGAGGTTTGTACACCTGTGACAGCACCATCAACTTTCATCCAACACAGTCAATGTGTTTTTAGACCAAAGTTCATTTTCAGTTATTGCCATGATCAAATAAATGAACTGATATTAGCTGATACCTTTATCATAAACACGGTTGAATATGGACTGGACCATCAGAATGATATACATTAGTTTATAACGCAGGCACAGTTATGTCGACATAAGGTACTTAATCAAGCTGTATTGGCTTCATACTATGGATCCTACGAAAACGCAAAACTAGAAAAACAGGCATTTGCAGTTCTTCATTGCGTAAATTCTCGTTTCACAGTCGGAAAAATTCTGAATGCACTAATCTCTTCTAGGTAAATAAACTAATGAATAAACAATATTTTCATGTTGAACAGTACGACAAGAGACAACTGCTATCTAGTGTCTTTTCTCCATCATGTGATGAGTGTAAAAGCTAAAAATTAATGTGGTCTTGAGGGATACCCATTTTCAAACGTAATTCGAAGGTTGGAGAAAATAGGTCTGAAAGTATATAATTCCCCTGTCCAATGGGACAGCCTCCTCTAACATTTTTGTGGAAGTAACCGATACCAGGATTAATCCCAAATATGGTATAAGTGAACATTCTCAGCTGTTTCACAGAAATAATTTCATTTCATTTTGTAAAGGATGCGTTATATTTCCGACAAAAATGTATGAAAAGAAATTAAGTTGTTACAATCGCTACAGTTAAAATGATTCATCTTTTAGAAATATTAGGAACTACGAAATGCCTGGCATACTTAAAACTCATATTACTAATTTCACAATCTGGAGTTAATTATTAAATTTATTTCTGGATTAATTTACCAAATAATTACATAACTTAGTAACAATTTTTCTTTTGTCAAGGACGTTTGTATAGTCCTCGGATTTGGAAACTCTTTGGAATATTGTGAGTACCGCAGAATGTTGTAGTAGTGGGGATGTCTCTGATGGAAGTGAACGTCTTTTTTAATTTGTCTACAACATTGGTGCTTTTATGAAAATGGAGATTGTGAAGTCAGTGTCGTATAGAAAAATGGGATAAAATAAAAAGATATTCACAGCAACAAAAAGAATTTGAGTTATTCAGTTCAACAAGAACCTACAAAATCAAAATTTCTGCCTCAAGAATGTGCCTCTAGATGCAATAACTGCAGCCAACAAGAGGAAGAGGAAATAAAGATAAGTAAAAAGTTTTTCTTTGGTATACGTTGCGCCACACGAAGCTTTCAAAACTTTGCACAAACAATCAATTTTGATAGTGATGAGCGGGAGGGTAAGATTACACACGGCAACTGTGAAAAATTTCGCAAAACCAACTACAAGAAGAAATATAAGGGCCGCAGCAGCAGATAAAACACTAATTTAACGATGTTTCTTTTTATTTTGCATAACCTTGACAGAAAATAAAAGCATATAATAGGGAGAATGTTGTACCTAGAGACTTGTGTACCTAGGAATACACGACCATTCTTTGTCGGTACATGAGATTAACGACTAATTTTATAATCAAATGAAGTAATGCCTCGGACCTTTGGAGGTGACGGAGTCCCACCTCTAACTGACAAACCAGGGACTCCTAAGATACGACTCGGCAAACAAATGGTAATGAGATGGGGAGCTATTAATATCATTAGGGTATACTCTGGGAAGAAGGTAGAGCTGGCAGAGGCTGCAAGTACGATGGGGCTGGATGTTTTAGCTGTTAGTGACATTGGGGTAAGGGGTGAGAAAGAAGAGGAAGTGGGAGAATACAAGGTCTACCTGTCAGGAGTCAAAGCAGGAATAGCACAATGGGGTGTAGGGCTTTACATCAGGAAAGAAATGGAACCCAGCGTAGTTGCAATAAGGTATGTAAACGAACGAGTGATGTGGATAGATTTGAGAGTGTCTAGCAAGAAAATTAGGATTGTGTCAGTATATTCGCATTGTGAAGGGACAGGTCAAGATAAGATGGATAGTTTTTATGATGCACTCAGTGATGTAGTTGTTAGAGTAAAGGACAAGGACAGTGTTCTGCTCATGGGTGATTTTAATGCCAGGATTGGAAATCGAACAGAAGGGTATGAAATGGTTATAGGTAAATTTGGAGAGAATATGGAGGACAACAGGAACGGGAAACAACTCTTGGATTTCTGTGCCAGTATGGGCTTAGTAATCACAAACTTCTTTTTTAAACATAAGAACAGTCACCGGTATACTTGGGAAGGCAGGGGAACCAGATCTGGCATTGACTATATAATAACAGATCAGGAATTCAGGAAGGCTGTGAGGGACACACGTGTATTCAGGGGATTCTTTGATGACACTGATCATTATTTAATCTGCAGCGAAATTGGTATTGTGAGGCCGAAAGTGCAGGAGGTCAGGTCCATATATAGGAGGATAAGAGTGGAGGAACTTCAGGATAAGGAAATCAGGCACAAGTACATAACAATAATCTGAGAAAGGTACCAGTTAGTTGAATGTAGTCAATTACAGTCATTGGAAAAGGAATGGACAAGGTACAGGGACACAGTACTAGAAGTGGCTAAAGAATGTCTTGGAACAGTACTGTGTAAAGGTAGGATGAAGCAAAGAGCTTGGTGGAATGACAGTCAAGGTAGCCTGTAAAAGGAAAAAGAAGGCATATCAAAAATGGCTACATACTAGAAATCAGGTAGACAGAGAAAGTTATGTTGAAGAAAGAAACAAACAGGGAACAGGGAGTTGTATCTATGCTTTATAGATCTAGAAAAGGCATATGACCTGGTTCCTAGGAGGAAGTTATTGTCTGCTCTACGAGATTATGGAATAATCAAGCATCCAAGAAGAAATCTTGGGAAGACTTTGGAAACAGGTTGGAGATTTTGGGTGAAAATACGATCAGTAATGTTTCAGATTTCGATGTACAATGGGATAGGAATGATGGAAATAGTGTCACATTTGAGGAAGTGGTGAAAATGGTCAATAGATTGCAGTGCAATAAAGCAGCTGGGGTGGATGAAATTAAGTCGGAACTCATCAAATACAGTAGAATGTCAGGTCTTAAATGGCTACACAGGATAATTCAAATGGCCTGGGAGTCGGGACAGGTTCCATCAGACTGGACAAAAGCAGTAATCACACCAATCTTTAAACATGGAAACAGAAAAGATTGTAACAACTTCAGAGGTATCTCTTTAATCAACGTTGTGGGTAAAATCTTCTCAGGTATTGTGGAAAGTAAAGTGCGAGTATTAGTTGAGGACCAACTGGATGAAAATCAGTGTGGGTTTAGGCTTCTTAGAGGTTGTCAGGACCAGGTCTTTAGATTACGGCAAATAATGGAGAAGTGTTATGAATGGAACAGGGAATTGTATCTATGCTTTATAGATCTAGAAAAGGCATATGACCTGGTTCCTAGGAGGAAGTTATTGTCTGCTCTACGAGATTATGGAATAAGAGGCAAACTTTTGCAAAGAATTAAAGGTCTTTACATGGATAGTCAGGCAGCAGTTAGAGTTGAGGTAAATTGAGTTCATGGTTCAGAGTAAGTTCAGGGGTAAGACAAGGCTGTAACTTGTCTCTACTGTTGTTATTATATATGGATCATATGTTGAAAACAATAGACTGGCTGTGTGAGGTTAAGATAGGTGAACACAAAATAAGCAGTCTTGCATATGTGGATGACTTAGTTGTGATGGCAGATTGGATTGAAAGTTTGCAAAGTAATATTTCAAAGCTATATCAGAAATGTAAGGACTATGGTATGAAGATTAGCATCACCAAAACTAAAGTAATGTCAGTGGGAAAGAGATATAAACGAACTGAGTGCCAAATAGGAGGAACAAAGTTAGAACAGGTGGACAGTTTCAAGTACTTAGGATGCATATTCTCACAGGATGGCAACATAGTGAAAGAACTGAAAGCGAGGTGTAGCAAAGCTAATACACTGAGTGCTCAGCTACGATCTACTCTCTTCTGCAAGAAGGAAGTCAGTACCGAGACTAAGTTATCTGTGCACAGTTCAATCTTTCGATCAACTTTGTTGTATGGGAGTGAAAGCTGGGTGGATTCAGGGTACCTTATCAATAAGGTTGGGGTTACGGATATGAAAGTAGCTAGGATGATTGCACGTACTATTAGATGGGAACAATGGCAGGAGGGTATCCACAATGAGGAAATCAAAGAAAATCTGGGAATGAACTCTATAGATGTAACAGTCAGGGCGAACAGGCTTTGATGGTGGGGTCATGTTACACGCATAGGAGAAGCAAGGTTACCCATGAGACTCATGGGTTCAGCAGTAGAGGGTAGGAGGAGTCGGAGTTGACCAAGGAGAAGGTACCTGGATTCGGTTAAGAATGATTTTGAAGTAACAGGCACCAACGTTAGCACGGAATAGGGGATCATGGAGGAATTTTATAAGGGGGACTATGCTCCAGACTGAACGCTGAAAGGCATAATCAGTCTTCAATGATGATGATGATGAAGTAATCCGCATTAAAACAGCCATTAGTAGTTTCCGCCGTTACACATGACGTTGTGTGTTGCATTGCATTTGTGATTGTTTCACGTTCTACATATTTACGTTCTGTATAATACGTTACAACTATTTGCAATATGTTGTTTATACTGTAGGCACAGAATTTTATGGTGAGTAAAATGCTAGATTTTTAAAACTATTTATATAACATGTGGACATTTGAACCACACCCCGTCGGTCGTGGACTATCGTCTTCTACCTTACCATAAACATATAGTGTTGGCAAATGAACTGAGTTTCTTAGTCTTGACAGTTTAACCTGTCTTGAAAATGGAAATCTGTTTATTTTTCAACAGTTTCTATCTAAAAACGTATTCAACTTGTAGCCAGCTTTTGGCCATACTTCTGTTTTCCGTTACTAGTTATTGGTATGCAGTAGAGTACTAATGTAACAGATTTACTATTCAATGAAATATTGATAAGATTTTCTTGATTGCAACGTTTTTAAATTGCAATCGAATATTTGTTCCTAGTTACACGACTCTGTTGTTCCTTGGAACACGTTTTCACATTTGGAAAGATCTTAATTTTTCGGAGTAATGTTTGTAATTTCTGGGAAGACTGCAACACACAACAATTTAATGCCATAATTTAACGCATTAGTGGTCGCGTCGAGTCTATAGCACCAGAGAGTTTTTTATTCTGTAGTTGATCTCTGATGTGGCGAGAAACAAAAGTAAATTCCTATGTTGTCCCTTGGGTTTAAATTAATACTATTGCCACTCTCACTGTTGCGTTGTTTAGGCGTGTTTCGACCCATAGCAATTACCTGTGTTGCTCCATATTCCAGCAAAGATGCCAACTACCTGTTCTATTCAAAAAATGAAATCCAGAAGGCACACACTGTTGGCATATTACAGTATACAGTATTAGTACGTGGATCACAAATTTTGAAGTTTATAATTTTGTACTACACCACACAGCACTACATTACACAACACTACACTACACTTCTGTACATTTTATCCGAAGCCAGCTGGCTTATTCATTTGTCTGGGTGGTAAGGACGAATGTAATTCTTGTCCTGTCTTTCTTCTTAGGAAGGAACTAATAAGTTGCCCTATTTCAGGCTTTACCCAGATTTCTTGCTATTCTTTGTCAATGCATGCTCTTATTTCCTTATTCGATATGGCACATGTGCCCAGTGCTATCCTTTACTTTATCATATTGGCGCTTTTTGAGCCAATATTGCTCACCTCTGTTTCTTAATGCTGGATCTAGAGGTAGTAAGCCTAATATCGCCAGCAGCGCCTCAGTCGGTGCTGTTCTCTATGCACCTGTGTGGCGCAGGAGTACACCCCATTGTGCTCGCCGCAGAGCGTGTGCTCTCCTCACCTTTCTGTGTCTATCAGCCCAGACGCGCGACCCGCAGCCCACAATAGCGAGTAAGATTGCGTTTTGGTACGTTCTTATTGAACTTAGTGGTATCGGCAGACTTTTGTGGTTCATTATCGCTGTTTCATTCAGGAATCTGATGCCTCTCTGGTAGACGATTTCTACAAGTGTGCCAAAGTTCGGCTTTTCATCGACGTAGGTTCCAAGGTTCCTATATACTTCTTTTCTTTCAATAGGTTGGTCATTTATTCCGATTGTGGGATTTATCGAACTAGATAGTATCCCTGTCAACTATTTTATGAGGTGCTATCGTTAGCCTGTTTTTTATGCATCCGCGACTTAGTCTTTTACGAAGTATCCTACTGTTTTCCTCTGATTTAGCCCATTTCTTGGCAGAAACTGTAATCAATAGACCGTCCGCACAGCCAATGCACTCTCTAGTGTTTGTTATACCCTGAAAATGGCTCAGAAATCGCTCCATGCCAACATCCGAGAACTGTGGACCAGAAACAGAGCTCTGCGGGCAGTTTTAAGTGATGTCTTTCAAAGGTTCCAGAACATTTGACCCATGTGTTTTGAAATGTATGTAGGCACCCAGTCATAAGGTCCTTTCAATAAACCAAACAAGCCTTCAGAAATAGTGTAAAGTCATGTTATTCCTCTAGGAGGTACTGACAGAAGTATAACTACTGGCAAGTGCTACAACAGGGTGCCTCTTGCAATAATTCTATTGGAAAAGTGGTTCATATTTGTAGGAACACTACAAAAGAACAAATCAGTTATTTTTCCATAATTTTTGCACAGTAAACAAAGAACAGTAGCCTCAAGCATATTCTGTTTTTACACAAGATGTAACATTTGTGTCATATGTCCGAGCCAAGTAGCAACCTGTTTTACTCATCTTCACCATACGTAATGATGGAAAGATCGATTAAGTTACAGGCTATATGGCAAAGCCAGAAGTTATAGCCTTCTGTAACAATGCAGAAGATGGAGTAGACACTTGTGATCAGCTTTGCAGAAACTGCCCATTAGCCAAAGAACGAGAACATGGCATTAGCCGTGTTATATCTTTCCATTTTGTAAACGTGTATGATGTGAAATGACATTTAGCTCTGGTAATAAAGTGACAGGATATGAATTTCTAAAGGGTGTGACAAAGGACTTACTAATCGACTATATTGTTCAAAGGATGAACATTCTTATATGCATGGAAATCCGAGACACAAAAATAAAGCTTTATCTAGCAGGGAGAAAAACCGGTGCTAGCCTGCGGGGATGTGAGGAACTAGATCATCAATCAATGCCTAACGTGAGATGAAGTTGTGAGATGTGCCCAATTGCGATTGGCAGCAAGCCGTCCACAGTAGGTGTGATTTCTTGTTAATAAATCAGTTACGTAGGAAGTAAAGGTGGTCAAAATATCACTGAAATACTTAACGTCATATTAAAAGGAAGAAAAACATTTTAAGTAGTTATTTCATGGAATTGCAAAGTATTGTGTTCTTCTTTGTGTTTTAATTTCGGCTCAGATAGCGCCGGCGCGAAATTCTGCGCATTAAAAAGTCACGCTACTAATTAATCGTTAGAAATGGAATAATAAAAATCGTTGTACTTCTACTACAGGGCTGACTAGATGCGAGAATAAAACTTATATCATGATACGATACTCTCCCGTATTCCTGACGAGTGATTAAAGAGATTTTGCGGTAAGATCACCACATACCAGAAGGAAACACGGAAGATTAGGTCGTACAAAATCACAGAAAAACTAAACATCTGAGATGCTTGCTTCTGAATTAGAAACCTGTGCTCCTTATCGGTGCCTTTATGGTCGCGTTGTCTCACTTTGAACTTGCCACGTTGTCTAGGGCGCCTTGCCACGGTTCGAGCGGCTGCCCCGTAAGAGGTTCGAGTCTTCCCTTGGACATGGATGTGTGTATTGTCCATAGCGCAAGTTAGATTAAGTTAGATTAAGTAGTGTGTTAGCTTAGGGCTCATTGACCAAGGCAGTTTGGTCTCATAGAAACTTACGACGAATTTCCCATTTTTTCTCTTTGTTCGCACTGCCTAAATGATATTCCACGGTAAGAAAAGTTTACAAGGAACAATGTAAGTTAGTACAAAGATTACAACCAAAGCGTTGTGAAAAATATCTGAAATGAACAACGTAATTTCTGGAGGTTCATACATTTAATTACATGGTTCCTCCACAAAGTGGCTGAAACTGTTGGTAAACTAGTATCAAAGTAATATATTATTGGTGGTACAGTAGAAGTGATAGATTGAGAGTAATTCCTTTGAGAATTTATTTTGTGGTTTTCGTTCATTCAGAATTGCTATAAATTTAACGAAATACGTAATTATTCTATGGCCTTTGTGAAAGACTTTCACAGCGTTACCTCACATTCAAGTAACTTACGTTGTTACAGCTTCAAGACAGCTGTAATACGTTCATCAAATAGTTGATGTGCCTCCTGCGAAGAGTACTCTTTGTGCCGAACAACACCAAACTGCTGCGCTCTACGTGATCTAAAACATGCACAACCATATACCTGGAAGGCGTTGTCGATGACTCAAATAATGTCGGGGGCTGTGAGTAAGGTTTCTGGAATTTAATTATAAGTTTTGGTCCCAGGCATAGAACATTAGTGTGATTCTTACGGTTGAAGAGAATAACGATCGTAATTAGCGACAGGCGTTGGCTCACTCCTTGTATTGCGTAAAGTTTAAGCGTCGATGGGTCGACGTCAAGTGTCCGTTCGCGTCTCTTTCTTCTTTACGTGCATCTTCGATGTCAAAATAACCTACACGACACAGACTGAATACTCTCGAATGTTGATGACTCTCCGAATGATTGCGTTTAGAAATCAATGCACTTCACTAACAAAAAATGTTGACACATCAGGGAACGAGAAGCGACTTTCACGTTTTCAGATTATTTAAGTTCACCCTGCACCCAGTGTTGTCCATTCCAAGACGCCAGCCATCTGCCTAATAATCTGTAATCTTAAATGTTTCATTGGCAGAATATTATCATAGTGAATGAGAACACCGACAAACATTCAAAGGTACTAGTAGGGAGATAAACAAGAAAAAAATTATGTAGTGAGCGTGGTTCTAAAATACATATCGTAAGAGCTAAGAGCACTTGTTCAGCTTTGATACCTGTGAAATGTATGTCTTCTTGGGAGGAAGTAATACCCAAAAAACTGAGAAAACTGTATCTAGTAAAGATGGGCTCCAAAATGTATACCTCTTGTTAAGTAGGAGAGCTTTTTCACAGTAACGAAGATAAATAAGTATTTATAACGCTTAAGATATGCATTTTAGATCCGATATTTAAGAGAATTTTCTTTTCTTGTTTTGGTCAATACTGTCATCTCTGACCCTTTATCTAAAGATTGCAGACAAATTTCAAGAAGATATTTGAAGGTGCGGTTTGTGCTAAATTATAAACTACAATGTGGAAACTCGTCCTTCCCCCTTTTGTCCATCTCATCCTCTCCATCATCTCTTTGTCCAACTTACTTCCCACAACTATTTGCCATCTCCTCCTCATCACTCTTCTTGTCTCCCATCTCTTCATCCCCTTCCTGTGTCTACATCCTCTTCCCCCCCCCCTCTCTACTCATCTACTCCCCCCCCCCAATCTCTCTGCCATACTCCACTGGCTCCCTCCATCTGTCCTTCACCATGACCCTCTTTTCTCCATCCCCGTCTAACCCCTCTTTCTGCCTATTCCCTCCTCCATCCATCGCAACCTCTACAACAGCCATACCCATTCGTATAACATAGTACCTAGGAACAGATTGATAAAGCAGGCCGATACAACTCCCACAATACACCTGTTATGAAGTACAACCTACATATCAGGGGCAAGAATCGTTTTTGGCTCTTTACATGTAAGTTCCCCTGCTATGCTGGTCGATAAAGCATGCTAATACCACCAAACACACAACACATCTCTTGTGCAGGGTGGATTACATGTCACGGGATTAACAACAGTGTCTTTATATATACACTGGTGTCCAAAATTAAAGCAACAAACGATTATTTCCCCATACTGTGTCTAATTCACGATATAAACATACAAACTGTCAACAGATGTCCTTACGATCGTATCCAGTCACAGACTGTGCAGTGTGACACACAGAAGACACCTACCAGACTCTCTGCTGTGGAGGGCCATAGTAAGAATGGAAGCAGGACCGTCGCTAACTGGTGTGGTCGAATGGCTTAATGTGAAACGTCCTGTTGTTTTTCGGATGTGGCGACGGTTTATAGAGATCAAAACTGTATCCTGAAGACCCGGGTGGGCCCGACCACGTGCAACATCAGAAATAGAGACGCGTTATTTGAGCGTAAGAGCATAACGGTACCACCTTAGTACTCCATGGCAACCGGCATCTGACCTCGCAAGGTCGACGTGACGTCTTGTTACGAAGCAAACGGTGTACAGAAGGCCTTTAATGTCGGAGACCTCCTGTATGTGTCTTTATAGAAGTGAATGTCTAGAGTGCAGATGTCAACGTGCCACCTGCAAGGTCGAATTGTGATGTTACGTTCTTTTCTCAGATGAGTCCTGATCTGGTGTGGACAGTGATTCTCGACGTATTCGTATCTGGAGCGAACATGGAACGTGATTTCGGGACCAACCATTGCGGACAGAGACGGATATCGAGGGTGATCTCTAATGGTGTGGGCAGGGATTATGTTGACCACTCGAAACCCTCTTCATGAAGTTGTTATGTAAAATCAGCAAGGTTTACTGCTGTGATGTTTCATGAGTAGATAGTGGGATCCAACGTGTGGTTGTTGGTAGGTGCTGAGGGCCCAGACTTCATATTGGTCGACGATAATGCTCGACCTCATAGACCACGCGTGGTTGATATTGCATGTATGGAGTGGCCTGCTCACTCTCTCGATTTGAATCGTATAGTGGAATTCACTAGGGACATGGGTTGCATCACGTCAGCATCCACCAACCACTCTCCAAGAATAGTGAGCAGCGCTGGAGGAAGAATGGGCGTTATTGCCTCACCATGAGATTGATGACATCATTCACAGCATGCCACGTCATTTTTCAGGTCTGTATTGCTGCCAGAGATGGTTACACCCAATACTGAGCACATTAACCAGTTGTTGGAATATGAATGTAAGTATGTTAAATTGGAAAAGAAATACGGACAACATTTTTGCCTACCGTTGTGCGTGTGTAGTTTTTTACATTCTGTATTCTTTATACGGTTTCTAAATTAGTATCACCTGATTATACTGTTTTGAGGCAAAATAAACGCAACCCCTGAAATTTCGTTTTCTTGCTTTAATTTTGGGCACCAGTGTATTAATAAAGCTGCATGTGAATGTAGTGTGAACGAGTTAGGAGCTTTGTGAACGATATGCCTCCACTGGTTTCTGTCCTGATATACCTTTTCGTTGCACTGCATCCCACATTGCTACTCTCCTCTTAAGATCCTCAAGAATCTGGTCTGCACAGTTATTTCTTGGACGCCCAATCAGTCTTTTCCTAGTATCTTCATCTCCATATAGTGACGTGGAGTTCGAGTAAGGTGCCTTCATTTCAAATGACCAAACCATTTCAGTCTCGCACCATTCGTTCATTCCTCCATGGTAAAAGTCACCTGCAGGTCTCAACTTATATATTCGTTGCTGTGTGTTGCTCTCGTTTTTTTTTTTTGCAGAGCTGTCCTAAGGTACTTCATGTCACACATGTGTGCTTCACTCCCTTCTCCCTTACTTATGACACAGGTCTCCAGACTATATGTCATGACTAGCAGTACATAGATTTTACACATGGTCTGATTAGCTCTTAGAGGTACCCTTTTGTCTCAGCACTGGGATTTTCATTTTCTACTTCCTTGATTTCTTTCATGATTGAAACTTCCTGGCAGATTAAAACTGTGTGCCCGACCGAAACTCGAACTCGGGACCTTTGCCTTTCGCGGGCAAGTGCTCTACCAACTTGGTAGAGCACTTGCCCGCAAAACGCAAAGGTCCCGAGTTCGAGTCTCGGTCGGGCACACAGTTTTAATCTGCCAGTAAGTTTCATATCAGCGCACACTCCGCTGCAGAGTGAAAATCTCATTCTTTCATGACTGTTTCCATAAGTGTAATGAAGAGTAATGGGGAAAAAGAAATGCCTTGCTGCACACTCCTCTTTGTCTTCAACCATTTTCATATTCTTCCTCCTTCTTCTACATTGATTTAACAACATTCAGACAGTATCTCCATATTTTCAATTAATGACTCAGGAACATTGTGTTTTCTCGAGCAATCCCTCATTTTACCTTTTTGCTACACTGCCGTTCGCTTTTTCCGAATCTGGGAACTCTACTGTCAGGTACTTTCCTTTTTCCCAATACTCCTCCATCAACTGATGGATGGAAAATATGAGACATATCATTGCCTTATTACTTGTGAATACAGGGTGGTGTTCCTGAAATTGATTTCTAGGATTTCCCTCAGTCTTTTTTCTGTGATGTTCTCCACTACCTTAAGGTAGTGTGATAGCAATGTTTTTCCTTAGTAGTTGGTGAACTTTTTAGTTCCAGTCTGAAACAGTGATACTATAATTCTCATTTTCCTATCATCTAGTACTTTTTTCTACATCACCCCACGGAATCCGAAGAACCGTCGTATTCCGTGGATTCCAGCTGAAGGAAGCATATCCGCTGTCAGCTCATGTAATCCTGCCGCTTTCATACCTTTTATCTGTTTCAGGGCATTTTCAGTCTGTGCCCAAAAAACTGGATGCTATTCTTCCTCAACTTCTATAACTTTGGTGTCACTTTGTAACACCGGAAATGCATATTCTCCTATTTCCATCTACTGTACTATAAATTGTTTCCTTATTTTGTCACCTGAAGATATGACATTTCTGTCTCTTTATATATATATATATATATATATATATATATATATATATATATATATATATATATATATATATATATATATATATATATATATGCATATGCATTTATGGCGATGTATAATTGGTTTGTTGTGTAAATATAATTTGTATTTTTACGCTGGGTCTTGCCTAGGGAAAACTATGCTATCGAACGAATACATCGATAGGTCGTGTGGAGAACCAAAGTGATTACGATCTTTTAGTAGTGTGAACTGGGCCGCGTGGAGCGCGGGCAGAGCCGATTCTGGCTGGGGTAGGGCGGTGGAGCAGGTGTGTTGAGTGACGCTCCCGCGAGTTGCCGCGCTTTCGGGTTTTGGTAGCATGTAATTGCGCTCGACTTGCTATGATAGTTTCTGACACGGTGTCGCGGACGGGGAGCATCAGCAGGCGCATATCAAGACCCCGTTTCGCCTGGTGACCGTGTCGAGAAGAAGACACGCCAACATCCAGCTTCCGCAACAGCGACGGCCGACAATGAGTGACTGTCGCCACCTCCTCGATCGACGGCTTCAAACTTTCAGTCTACCAACGATCAAGACTGGAAGCACGTAAAGGTTTAGAACTGTATGGCAGACCTCAGCTTTTCAAACTATTCCATTAGCAAAATACAGCAACTTAGCATGAACCTTAGTTGCTCATTCTCCAATTGCATTACCAAGCAGGGTACCTTCCTTTCCTGAAATGAACTCGAGTGTCGTTGAAATTCAAACGCCAGCTTTAAAGTAATATCATTCGATTTCACTGCTTTATTTTGAAAGTTCACTTAAAGTATTCATAGCTGGCTACAATATTTAGATTACACAAGCACAAATTAAGAGTGCGAGTTTTGTTACTATATTTTAGCTTACCTGTGACTGCAGCTCAGTTTGATACGTACTAAATTTTACTATTGTCAATTGTTCAGAATCATTTAATTCAAGTTCAAATTTAAATCTCTTATATCCAAATTGCGTAGGTTCAAGTAGCTTTTGAAATGATTGTTGAGGTAGCCCAAGACTAACCTTATTTATTGAATTTCGTAGTGATTCAGAAACAAAGTTCACTATTAATTTCAGTCACTAAATTAACTTTCAATTTTCTGGTTTTATTAATTTTTTTGTAAATTAAGTCAGAGTGTAGCTAAATTTATTACTTCTGACGAACATTCAGTTTTCACACAGCATGTGTCAACCTTCAGTTGCCACCCTTTTAGTGCTAATTATATGTGCATTAATGTTTCATTTTCAGTTATAATAGTTGTTGTCCATAGGAATGGCGACCGTAATTTTCCCCAAATCTCAAACATTTAATTAACACCAATTAATAGTTAACATAACGACCGCACATTTACTTTCTTTAATAAGTTTACCCTTTTCCCATAATTAATTTTCACCAATTTCATTTGCATTTTTCCTTTCATTTAGATGTAACCCTTTCCTCCTCCTTTACCGACAGATTAACTTCGGTGACGATTGCTTTTCCCAAATTTCCATTAAGTATGGGTGGTTTAATTTTTCACTGTCATTAAGGTCGATAAGTGAGGGGGAGGTTGCAACTTACTTGTATATTTTACCACTCAGCAATATTTTCAAAAGATTCTTATGTATATCAAAAACTTTTTGCATCAGCCCGGTCCCCACAACTCCTGAAGATAGGCGTTAAATGTGGATATTGCATCACAGACACTGTTCATTTTACTGTTCAGAGATGTCACTAAACCCGCCCAAAGATGTGAACAACTATGGAGCCGACCAGTTCCAGCCATTCCACCAGGAAGGAAGTAGTTCAACCATGCCTAGACGGCCAATAACGCGGTTCGATCGCGTCCGCATTGTTGCTTGGTGCAAGGAAGGGCTCTCAACAAGGGAAGTGCCCACGCGTCTCCGAATGAACCCAAGCGATGTTGTTCGGACTTGGAGGAGATGCAGACAGACGGAACTGTCGATGACGTGCCTCTCTCAGACCGCGCAAGGACTACTACTGCAGTGGATGACCGCTACCCATGGATTATGTAGCGGAGGAACCATGTTGGATAATGCTTCCGTGCAGCCACTGGACATCGTGTTACTCTCACTGTGCGCAATAGGCTGCATTATGCGCATATTCACTCCAGACGTCCATCTTTGCAACCACGACACCATGCAACCCGGTACAGAGGGGGCCAAAAACATGCCGAATGGACCACTCAGGACTGGCACCACGTTCTCTTCACTGATGAGTGTTGCATATGCCTTCAATCAGACAATGGTCGGGGACGTGTTTGGAGGCAACCCGGTCAGGCTGAACGCCTTAGACACACTGTACAGCGAGAGTAGCAAGGTGGAGGTCCCTTGCTGTTTTCGGGTGGCGTTATCTGGGGCCGACGTACGCCGCTGCTGGCCACGGAATGTGCCGTAACGGCTGTAAGATACGTGAATGCCATCCTCCGACCGATAGTGTAACCAAATCGGCAGCATATTGGCGAGGCATTCGTCTTCAATGACGACAATTCGCGCCCCCATCGTGCATATCTCGTGAATGACAACCTTCAGGATAAGGACATTGCTCGACTAAAGTGACAGACATGAACCTTATCGAACACGCCTGGAATAGATTGAAAAGGGCTGTTTATGGACGACTTGATCCACCGACCACTCTGAGGGATCTATGCCGAATCGCCGTTGAGAAGTGGAACAATCTGGAACAACAGTGCCTTGATGAACTTGTGGATAGTATACCACAAAAAATGCAGGGATGCTTCAATGCAAGAGGACGCGATATTGCGTATTAGAGGCATCGGTATGTACAGCAATCTGGGCCATCACTTATGTATGGCCCCGCTGTACGGTGGTATGATATGCAGGTTTTGGTTTTCATGAGCAATAAAAAGGCTGAAATGATATTTATGTTGATCTTTATTCCAGTTTCCAGTACAAGTTTCGGAATCGAGGACTTGTAAATTGCAGGGACGTATTTCTGATTTAAATATAGGAGAAAAGGTCCTATGAACATGTGTCTGGAAATGAATCGCTGCCACGGCAGACGGCCTTGACGATTAAAAGTTCCTCTGACCACGTACCGTGTGTTCATCGTGGGTTGCAGCCTGTATGATTGACGCAGTGCACTGTAACAGTAGAATGGTCCAGTATTCATCTGGGGAACAAGCCAAGATGGTGTTTGTGTACAGCCAAGCAGATGGAAACGGTCGAGAGGCAACATGGCTATACCAAGACAAGTACCCTCACAGGCACCAACCACATTACACAGCATTTCATGGCTTTCTTGGGCGTTTGTGCGATCATGGATCCTTTCACACAGACGAACGCGCAGGGAGGCGGCGGACTGTGCTTACACCAGATTTGTAGGACCGCGTTCTATAAGATATTGAGACGAACCCTAGAACAAGCTCCAGGCAAGAGACCCGTCAACATGGTGTAAGGAAAAGTACGATTTTGTGTATTCTGCATGACAACCGCTACTATCCCTGTCACATCTAACGAGGATTATCAGCAACAGATTTCCCTCTATAGGACGGATATTTTTCGAAGGTTTTTGTACACAATTATTGGATGTCGTCTACCCCTTTATGATAAAGCACTCTTTACCAGAACGGACATCATGACTCTGCACAATAATTATCTGGTGGCTGGTGGAATATATTTATATTCCACCATTGGGCAATTTAGACTGTTATGCCATAGTCAAGTGGCGAGAACAACCTTTGGAGTTTTCCAGCCGTCACCATATGGTTGGCAAACGTATGACAACCTGTCATCCGCTTTTCAACTATTTTCATATAATCTATCAACACCTACATCTACATGGATACTCTGCAAATCACATTTAAGTGCCTGGCAGAGGCTTCATCGAACCTCCTTCACAACTATGTATTATTCCAGTCTTGTACAGCACGCTGAAAGAGCGATTACTTACATGTTTCCGTACGAGCTGTCATTTCCCTTATGTGGTCATGGTGATCGTTTCTCCCCATGTAGGTCGACGTAAACAAAGTATTTTCTCATTCGGAGAAGAAAGTTGGTTATTGCAATTTAGTGAGATGATTCCTCCGCAACGAAAATGATGTCCACCCCAAACCCTGTACATTTCATTGACACTCTCTGCCCTGTTTTGGGATAATACGTATTGCCCCTTTTTGAACTTTTTCGATGTACTCCATCAGTCCTATATGGTAAGGATCCCACACTCCTCAGCAGTATTCTAAAACGGAACCCAAAAGCGTAGTGTAGGCAGCGTCCTTGGTAGATCTGTTATATTTTCTAAGTGTCCATCCAATAGAACTCAGTCTTTGGTTAGCCTTCCCCACAACATTTTCTACTTGTTCCTATTTAAGTTGTTGGTAACTGTAATTGCTAGGTATCCATTTGAATCTACGACCTTTCATCAGTTTTATGCATAACTGTCTCTCATAAATTTTATGTTTGTTATATGGTGGTGTGCAGACAGCTTGACGCGGTCGTTTCATGCACTTCAACTAACGCCTGACAATGGCAAAATAACCGATGTATTGGCATAGTGGGAGAAAAATAAAAATAATTATAGTTGATGCGGAAATATTGACAGTTAAGAAACTTTAAAAAGGTATCCATCCTGGCAGTTGCTTTAATCGGCATAACGAAACAGCCTGATACCTAAATCCAAATTAACTTAAATCTAACACACTGGACTGAAATATCGTCCTCTCGAATTAGTGTCTATGTCTAACCAATACACCATGTCTCTCGGCTTTTAGGGACGCAAATTTATTAGACGGCAAGTGACAGAACACTGTGCGTTGTCACACACAGCGAGAACTCTTCAGAGACCAGGGAACATACTAGAGTGCCCCAGGGAAGCGTGAAATGACTGATCTTGTTTTCTGTATGCATAAACGACCTGACTTGCAGATTGAGCAGCCAGCTGAGATTATTTGCTGATGACGCTATGGTGAACGGGAAACTGCCGTCGTCGTGCGACTGTAGAAGTATACCGGATGACGTAGATACAATTTCTATTTGGTGTGATAAATGGCAGCTTGCTCTAAATTCAGAAAAATGTAAATTATTGCAGACAAGTAGCAAAATCAATCCTGTAATTTTCGAGCACAGTAGTAGTGATGTGCTGTTTAACAGTCACGTGAATGGCATAAAGCACTACTTGAACTTTTTGGTGACAGAATATGTTGATCCTGTGAGCCATGAAGAGAGAATCTGCATATAATGCTGACTGATGGCGTTTAATCTTAGGAGATGGAATGAGCGTATAATGTCCTCCTAGAACCCAATGGCAATAATCCTTCTGGAGAGGGTCTTTAAATGTCTTGTGTATGATGTCATCAAGCACCTGCGTTTCTGAAGTCATAGCTCCTGGTGCAATGGCTGGGTGTGCATGCAGAGCCGTAAGTTTATCCTTAATATGTGATGTGACCTGGAAAGGCACTTAAATAAAAGGCGAAGTTTGAAAGTTGGACGAAATATAGATGTCGACGTTGCCCCAGCAGAACGACAATCGATTACTCTTAATCGAGAATGACAGCGCCTTCAACAGATAGGCATACCGTCGGTGTTACGTGACGAATGTTGGTGCCCTCTATACGCTCTATAAATGCGAGAGTACCTGTGGCAGTAGCCGGATGACCTCAGAAGATGTCTCCCGACATGGAGACAAAAAGTGTGTTGGAAACTGCCTCTCAGTTTCAACTGAAGACAATGCCGACCGTGAAAGCCTACATTGTATGACATGTTTTCTTTTTCGGTACTTCAAGTTAGTGACTTATTTTAGAATCACAAGAAGGAACGCACACTACAGACCACGATAAGAGTGTCCACCATTCAATACATTTCGTGTAATTGTTTCACATGGCGTTATGTTTTGTGCAACATTTCTAAATCTTTTCTGTCCTACGTCTAATTAATGTGTAACATGTTACACTATTTTGAATATATTATTAATTCCTCAGCTACAGAACTTGATGAAGAGTACAATGCGACATGCTTTTAGAACCGTTTCTATGAAATATGGACAGATATGCAGTACTTCGTCGGTCGTGCACAATCTTGTACCTTGAAACAGAAGATGCTCTTCTACCACTGAACGTGTAATACTTGTACGAGGGTTGCCCAGAAAGTGATTTACCGAAAAATTTTTTTCTTAGCCGAAAACAATGCGACGAATGCGAAACGTTACGTATGTATTATTTGCAGTCTCTTGAGTGATCACACCAAGTTTCCGTCACTTCCGACAGATATCGTAGGCGCAGGACGGTTTCAAAATGGTGTCTGTAGGTGATGTACGTTACAAGCAGCTTGCATTATTGAATTTCTTACTGCACAGAAAGAAATTGTGGAGAATATTCACAAACGCTTGTGCGAAGTCTATGGAATATCCGATATCGACAGAAGTACAGTTAGTCGCTGGGCATAGAGGGTGAGGTCATCAGAAGGCGTTTCCGCGGAGCCCCACGATTTGCAGCGGTCGGGGAGACCATCCACGGCTGTCACACCTGACCTAGACACCTCGGATTTACACTTGTTTGGTCCCTTAAGGGATGCCTTTCGTGGAAGACATTTTCAGGACGGTGAGGAAGTGATTCACACGGTGAAACACTGGTTCCACCATCAAGATAAGGACTGGCACCGACAGGGCACACACGCCCCTGTTTGGCGCTGGAGGAAGGACATAGAACGGGATGGAGTTTTCGTGCAAAAATAGTGTGTGTAGATAAAACACCATTCTTTCGTGTGTACATTATGTTCAACAAAGAATTATGGAAGAAAAAATTCGGTTAATTACTTTCTGGACAACCTTCGTAAATGAAGTATTGCTTTAATTCATAAGAATTTTATCTGTCTAGATAACGGAAATTTGTAGTAGTTTCCAGGAACCTCTGTTTAAAAATGTGTTCAACCTGTATGTGGTTTTTGACAAAACTTATGTTTAATTTAATTTCACTTCCTGATTATTGATGTGTAGTAAACAATATAACAGTTAGACCAACAAATACAGTGTTGAGAAGATTTTTCCCCACTGCAACGCTTTTAAATTTCATCAGATTACTTGTTCCTAGATACAAGACCTTGTTGTACTTACGAATATGATTTCAGACCTGGAAAAAACTTAAAATGCGGAAGTTATTTCTGTAATTTCATTAATAGACTGTAGCACATAAATGTGAATGCCATCATTTTACAAGAAAAATACTATTTTTCTGTTATAGGGCTGGCTAGTTACAACTCCGTAAAAGTATACCAAGGTACTCGGACAACACATTAACTCAAAACATTGTTCGAGATGAGCAACTTCATGCGCTATGGCAGTGGTAATTACTAATGCTGACGCCTTTATTTGTCACTGAAGTATGCGATTGCGCATCAACGTGAAACAAAGTTCCAAACGCGGCTGAAATGCAACTCCGCCACAGCCGTTGCGGGTGCTCTCCGGACCTGCTACGCAGCAGCAGTAGGGAAAATCCTACCGTTCTGCCTGGTTAAGCTGCGTAGAAACTCGTCGAACTATGCATCGGCGTCGCTACGTATGATAGAGAATTCAATTACGAGTTCGTAAACTTGCGAACTAATTTGGCCGTAATTAGGTTGCTACGCCACAAACAATCTCGGGCGGTGGCTGGTGGTGCAGGGCGCCTGCCGCCTCTGCGGTATGCGCTATTGTCCTCGGCCGGGAGCCGGGAGGCGGGCAATGGACGGATATTTCTGCCTGCAGCCGCAGTCGCTTTCCTCCGCTGTCGGCTGTCCGCGCCGTTGTCACCGACGTAACGACGCTGGCTACTAGACCGGTGATCGCGAACTCCAAGTCTGCCTCGCAAGAGGACGTCGGGTCGGAAATTGGCACTACTGCCTGCCTATCTGTCTGTGTTGAGGCGTAGCGCCGTATAACGATCCTGCCTTGGAGGCGATTAAGTGGGAGATGTGTCTCAGAGCTGGAGAGCGACAGATGGTGGAACGAGACTGGACGCGCACGTAGTTTATGTATCAGCCGATAGAGGACAATACTGGATAGGGGTACTGTGATGTTAGTTTCGATTGTGCCCACTAGAGTGCACGAAAGTAATAGAATGTTTTTCATAAACTGTTCTAGTATTTTCATAAAGTGTTATTATGTCTTTTTGTGTATGCAAAATGTTATAAATGTGTTTTAGCAGTGTGGATGATGCGTGAGTGTGGTTTAAGGTTAATATAAATATAATTGTTTAACGAGCTATGTAGTGGGATTTAGTGTGGGAACATTTCGAAGAAGTATGGATGAGCATAAAGGGGATTTTTGTAGAATAGATTTGTGAAGAAAGTGTATGGTAAAGGGAAAGTTAATTCAGGTGTAAATAACAGTAAATAGCTTTATGCATAAACAAAACTTCAGCATATTAGATAATTACGTTGGTAAAAAATGTAGTCGTTAGGTTTACTATTTTGCGATTGGTTATTGGTGAAAAGCGAGCCTTTCTCTGCTGATAGGGAAGATTTAGAGTATTCTAGAGAAGAGTGGGAGCCTAGCCATGAAACAGTTCGGACGTGTGTAGTAGTAATTCCGATGGAAACGATAAGTTGCCCGATCTAGCAGTGTTACATATATCAAAAGTGTTGTAAAGTGACGGCATAGCTATTCCGATATGTGTGTAGAAATTTCGGAATTTCTAAGTGAATTTTATGACGAGAGAAGACATAAATTCCTCGTGGCGTATTTAGCAGGTCGGTGCCTAAAAATTGTGACTGCATTTGGTACCGACAGACTTAATATTTGGCGAGCATTATCAATAAAAAACAATCCGTATATTTGTAGCTACTACGATTTCGAGAAACGTAGCACCATAAACTTGCTTAGGTGAGTGAAAGGGATTGTGAGTGACCGTGTTAAGACTAGCACGGGCTTGGCAGTGATACTTATTCACCAAACTTTCAGAATATATTAATTGAGGACAACATTTTCAACCTTTCATTTCGTGTGAAAACTTTCTCCCGAAACGTAGATTAGTGACTAATTGTAGCCTGATTCACGTCGAAGTACAGTATGTTTCGCTCGGCTTCCCTATTGGTGATATGCTGCGAAAGTGTTCATGGGTAGGTGCAGGTTCGTAGTAAACGAACGGAAAGAACCACGCTGCCGCAGTGTCTCAGTTACAGAGAGAAGTAGACAAAATACTTCTTACGAGGATATGATGGTACACCCGTGGGATACAGAAGGGCTCGCTATTGAACCCGTGTTGTGTTCATCAGATACACTTGGTGCCCAATGAAGAGGTGGCAAGAAGATAACCCCACTCCAGAAAGTGGTTGCTGTTATTGAGGTGACATTTTAATCACGAAGCATTTACACTGGTTCGTCACACGCGCTTAAGTTCTTTTATTGGGACTACGGCACAATAATGTTGGCAACACTTTAACAATTATAGTGCTGTCGACGTATGTATCCGTGCCCAGGCGTCCTGCCTCCAGTTCTACCGATTTAACAGGTGATTGAAAAAAAAAAAGAACAGATTCCACTTGTTTACTATAGACAAACTATGAAAGCTAGAAACACATTGTGCGTGTCACTGCACAGAGAAAGGTTCCTAGTTTTGACACAGCTGCACTGTTGTTTGTTCGCAGAATCTTGGCGACAGCACCACAACGGAAATCATTTTTGTGTGTGGGAATTCACGCGAAGTCAATACATTGTTTCAGTGCAACGAGCATTCCGCCATCGATTCAGCAAGAAGCTGGCTCTGTACAAGCGAATTTATGAACGCCACAAAAAGTCTTGGGAGCTGTTTGCATATGCAAGGGGAAGTTCACTGGTCGGCCACGCTCATCTGATTAAAACGTCGAGCATAGCCGGGATCCGTTCACACGAAGCCCTCGCAAGCCCACAAGACGGGCAGGCCAGGAACTTCAACTTCCTCAAACAACCGTGTGGCGTGTTCTGAAACGAAGCCTGCATGTGACGCCATACAAGCTGCAGTTATTGCAGCATTTGCGTCCCGATGACCGTAACACAAGGCACGAATTTTGCGCTTCAGTTCTCCAGGATATAGTAGAGGACACTTTTTCCGGGCGACTCACCTTTTCGAGCGAATCGCATTTCATCTATCGCCTAACGTAAACAGCCACAGTGCAAGAATTTAGGGGGTCATCAAATCCCGGCAAAGTTTTTCGACATGTAACATACTCACGGAAGCTTATTATATTTGTGGACCTTTCTTTCTTGCAGAGGAAACTGTAACGAGAATTTCGTACGTGGACAACTGCACGAAGATTGCAATAATTTCATTTTTATGCATGACGGCTCACAACTTCACCTTCACCTTGAGGTGGAGCTTTATGTTAAGAACACCGTCCCACAGCGTTTAATTGCTAGAGGTGTACAACAAGATCTCATTCATTGATTTTGGTCTCCCAGGGCACCAGACCTCACACTTTGGAATTTTTTTTTCTGTGAGGGTACATAAAAGTAAGAGACCTATGGCAGCTACTCTTCAAGAGCTGAGAAACCGAATTGTTGCAGCTGTCGATTCAATAGACATGGACCCGTTGATTCGTGTGTGCAGTGTAATGGACCACCTTTTTGACATTTCTCGAGTAACGCATGATGCTCATGCTGAGCATATGGTACAGTATCTGTGCGAATACAGAACTTAGAGAAGCTTCCTTCATCCAGTGACGTGTGCAATGTGTTTCTCTCGTAGTGTATCTATAATAAACAACTTCAATCTGTTCTTTGATTTTGAATCACCCTGTATATATCCTGCAGGAGATGAGCGTGCCAAGAGGTGCTATAGTCGAACGTACAATCGATTGCGGTTCGAGCAGGTCGTGGCATCAAAGGGTTACATTGTTGCCGGTTACAAGGGACAGTTGCGATTGTGCATACAGGTACTTTCCGCCTGAAGAAAGCGTGTATCCTGCAATTTATGTCTCTCGTTTGCTTGTCTAGAACTTGTCGCTCACCACAACCATCCGAGATCACAGTTTGCAGCAAATAGAATAAAAATTCGCTAAGTGAGTCTCTACGATCACTTTTAATGCTTGCACTGGCTACAATAAGCACAGCAGAGTACTCGAGTCTACTGAACACTCATTTGCTGTCGGATAATTCGTGACATATGTGGGTAGAACAAGCCTAAACTCGCCCGAAATCATTCATGACTCCATATATACGAGGTGTTATTGGAAAGTGTTATGAATGTAGCCGCTGCTGCTTACTGTTTCCACAGAGAGTGTGGAGTCATTTCCTTGTCCTTGAACACCCTCTTACTGTAAGTTCGTTGTGGCTTCTGGTTGAGTGCGGGTCTGTTACGGCTTGTTGCCGGATTCTGTCTGTGTGAAAATGGACGCAAAAACGGAGCAATGAATTTGTGGGAAATCAGCTTCTGAGACTTACGAACTATTAAAAACAGCTTTTGGAGATAATTGTATAAGCCTTTCAATGTTTTGGTCTGTTTCAAAAGATTTAAAAATGGCCGCGGATCATTTGAAGATGAACCACGGTCCGTCCGTCCTTCCACCTCAAAAACGAATGAAAATGTTGTGAAAGTTAGATACTTGTTGCGCTCTGATCGTATACGTACAATTAGGGAGATGGCTGATGAATTTAATTTAAGTTTCTATGCAGTTCAGTCAATTTTAACTCATGATCAGAACAAGCGTCGAGTGTCCAGAAAATTCATTCCTAAAGTGTTGTCAAGTGACCAGAGACACTTGAAGTGTGCCAAGGTCTGATTAATTGGACTAAAAACGATTGAGATTTGTTAAACAGGTTAATTGCAGGTGACGAATCGTAGGTATATCGATACGATCCTGAAACCAAAGTGCAGTCTTCGCAGTGGAAGCCTCCAGTTTCACCTCAGCCAAAAAACAACATGGCAAAGTTGGTCGTAGGTGGAGAAAACGGTGGTGATTTTTTTTCGATTCTACCGGCGTTGTGCATCAAGAACTTACCCCTAGAAGCCATACAGTTAACAAGGAATACTAAAACTCTGTCCTTGAGAGTTTGCGCGAAAAGGTGTGGAAGAAAATGCCTGCATTGTGGAAAGACAGGAGTGCTATACCATGACTCATCGTGCCTTCTCCATCGTTGAATTTTTGACCAAATTCAAAATTCCTGTGCCTCCACAACCACCATATTCCCCTGATTTGGCCTGTACGGACTTCTACCTGTTTCCTAAACTGAAGTGTTCCCTGAAAGGAAATATATTTGACTTAATTGAAGACATCCAGGCAAATACGGTGAGCATCTTTAACACACTTCAGGAAAAAAATTTCCAGGAATGTTTCCAAAAGTGGAAACACCGCTGGAGTTGGTGTGTTCAGTCAGAATGGGACTATTTTGATACAGAAGCATCAGAGTAGCATTTAAGTACCACCATTGTACAATTATAAGCCCATTCCTAAAACTTTTCAATCATACCTCTTATTTATGAAGGGCTTATTTCAATAATGGTACAAGTCCATTTTTGTTAATTCTGAGATACGGAGTCCTACAGTTAAATGAGCACTGAAAAATCTGCAGTTGGGTTACCAGTAATATTCAAGCATATGGCTTCTTGCTGGAGATGAACCTTTCTTTCACTTTATTTGGACCATTAATTTCAGAAGCATTATAGACAGAAAAGTGGAGGTAACGGACTTTTACCACTATTGAAAGAAGCCCTTCATATAGAGGTTTATCTTTAAAAGTGCGCTATAAAACACACTATATGTGGACAGTTTGTTCCCAAGTCTATCTTTGTGTCTCCACTTGCATGAAAGAAGAGCGAATATACTAGGCCCAGTTCGCATTAACAGTGAATGTAGGCCAAACCCTGTACCTAAATTCGAAGAGGTGACACTGAATTTCCGTCAGTAGAAGTGGTATGAGAAAAGAGACGTACGTATATTGACAGCATGCAACTGCAATGAAATCAGCTCTGGTAATGGACCACCAAATTAACACTGAAAAATTTAAACGACATACTACTTAGGTCAACAGAACGAGTTCGCAAAACACTGGTACAAAAAATTCTGTTTTCCACTCACATTAAATCACTGTTGGAGATCTTAGGACCAAAATGTAACCTTTGAAAATGATTATAACAATCTAGATGCAAGGTACATTTATTGAAAGGTGTCTCGACTCGATCATCTTCAGACCTACAGCTGAACATAAATCGGAGGGTTACATTAAAAGAGCTAAAAATTACGATAAAATTACAAAATGTGGATACACACATGTTGATGGACAATGGCTGTACAAAGAGCTGGAACGGCTGAATGATGATAGTCAACTGCTGGAGAGAGCAATATAATGTTTCATGAGGCCGAAGGTACAAAGATTGGGAAAGTTCCACAAATGTGATGAAAGATCTTAAAAAATCGGTGATCCACCGGACAGAATGATGGACAGGTATGAATTTAGAGATATGGTAAAAAAAAACTACTGGGATTTTATGCTGGGAGAATAAATCAGACAATGCAAGAGACCTCTGTTAAAAGACCGCAAGAAACACTGAGTGATGGACACAAGAGGTACTTGCAGAATAACGACCAATGCTGGCAGACGAACGTGTGCTAAAAAAGGAAAATGATATTGACTGACGTCTCTTAGTCATAAGTGGCTTCATTAGAATCTGATAGTAATAGTAATAGTAATAATAATAATAATAATAATAATAATAATAATAATAATAATAGCAGAAGCAGTAGTAGAAATCTTTCGAAACGCGCTGTAGAAACGATAAATGAGACTACTTACAACAATATGTATTTTAAATGAAATATATGGAATATTGTTTCGTTTGCGTCCCTTCTTTCGTTTACCTTGTTATACAATTCAGCTAAACTCTTTAAAGTACCGTGTATGGATAAAAAAAAATTTCATCCTTTGGCAGAAATCAGCTGTACTCGTTCGAAAGTTTGTAATAGCTATATGATTCAGTTTCGAAGGAGTTTCATTGTTATGCTCAATGATCGACGTAAGTGTGCATTTCTACTGTCGCACACGGAATATTTTATTCACAACAGTCATTTATTTCTTGAACAAGAAGCTATTAGCGTCTATCACGCATCATCTACGTACGCTCCGTTAAAAGGTTGGGAATGACTGATACATACAATCAACAGCTAGCGTTAGGGTGCTAACCAAACCACGATACAAACAATGGGTCTATTCAAATAGCACGTGTGTGCGAGTAATATTTGTTTTAGCCTCTGGTTTGAGCGTAAACAGAACAGCAGCGCAGTTCCGTGTACTCAGCACGCACCTATGCTACTAACACGATCAACACCTGATGCTATGCAATGCAAATTGTATTGTGTCATTTGAATGCATATAGGCGAAGCCAGATTGAATAGTGTGATTCAAACGAATATTGGCGAAACCAGATTGAATATTTAGTAACTACTTTCTTTACACATTGGTGATGCAGCTTGTTCTGTATTTACTTAGTTACCTTAGAATGTCTAACGTTAGTTTATTTTTAACGATGGAAGTCTAGATAAAACTGCATGAAACGCTTTTTGCTCATCAGCTGTGACTGTTTATGTCATTGAAGCATCGCACCAAGAAAGGTCACGGTGTATTACGGTGCTACGTTCCAAATCCACATGTCTTGTTAGTCTACAATCTAACCGTAATTATTAATTTCCAGTTAAACTTTTAACACGTTTATTGCCAGAAGATTAATTAAAATAAAATTTGCATACTTTTCAAGAAAATCATTATCACTGTTAAAGTGAAGACTTTCAGGCTTTTATTTATTGACTAGCTTTCATGACTGAAAATGGTAGTATAACCATAAATAACACGTACTGTCCTGAAAGTTTCCTGTATTTGTTTATCCGTATACTGTCCGCTGATATCGTTACAATGCTTGTTGACAATCTATTGCAGGGCTATGTAATACTGTCAACAAAAATGTGTGTGAAATCTTATGGGACTTAACTGCTGAGGTCATCAGCCCCTAAGCTTACACACTACTTAACCTAAATTATCCTAAGCAAAAGCACGCACGCCCATGCCCGAGCGAGGACTCGAATCTCCGCCGGGACCAGCCACACAGTCCATGACTGCAGCGCCCTAGACCGCTCGGCTAATATTGCGCGGCTGTAATACTGTTATCTCTCAGCAAATAAAACGTTGCATAAATGATAACAACAGTTAAAATTTGTATTGTCTCTTTGTAACCAAGTGCCATTGTCTTTATTGAAATGCGATATGGCTACTGAAAAAGGCCGGTTTTTCGATGCCTGCTCAGAACTAAGTCTAACGGTGACAAAATCCAATTACTCCTCTACACTCAGGGACTCAACTAAAACCAATACGCATTTTATTACCATCCCGAATAGTAAGGTTTGCTTCTTGTTGTAAAAACGTTACGTAGGCTACATGTACACACTTACTCGCACGCATACTTTCACGCATACCGAATGTACATCTAGCGTATGTGTTGACCTAAGTATACTGGTATCAAAATTTCAATTTGTTTAATGTTATTTGTAAGTAATGGAAGCTTTTACAGGAGCAAAGTGCGCTTTAATTGTAGATGTATAACAGTTTATAAGACTTCTGCTTGCCAGAATGTTTGACGTTTACGCTGTATCTCCTAAAGCAAGTCAAACTTGCTACAAACTCTATGATTCCTACTGCCAAATCTATCCTTAAAATTGGGTTTGCTTCTTCAGAATACCTCTGTTTTCTTCTCTTTTTTATAACTTAGCTATGACATTCACTACGGTTACTGTCTGCTCTGGGTGTGACAGCATGGATAAAGATTATGTTTCGTGCATTGCGGTTTGTTACTGTTTTCCTTACATGACCAACGATTTGCTTATCTCGCGTCACCGGCCAAGGTTGGATGCTGCGATATCTCTTGTCTTGTTTATAGAATGGAGGATTGTCGTGTCTGCTACAAAGGGCTTCGTTGGCGTCGAATATGAACAAAATTCGTTGCTCCAGAGTCTAGTTCCTTCACAAAGTTACTGCAAATAAAAGTATCAAACGACAGTGTGGGAAACCTGTGGATGAGATTCTAGTGAAAACATAGCCTTGAATTAGTAATGAGAATACACACGATTACGTTCATTTGTTCGAGGTCGTGCACATTTATTTAAAATTTCACTCCACGCAAAATTCGTGTTCGTAAGCTCAGAATATTTAGGTACGTTGCTTATTTGCAAACAACAGTCCGTATATACGTTGGCTCTTTCACTAATAAGATTAAAACGACATTGTAGATCTTGTTTCCTTACAATTCTTCGACAGTAAGTATTAATTCCTCGCCCATCATCCACTTAAATTAAAGATAATGAATTATACGCTGATCCATAAGTACATTTCCATTGCAGTAAACAAATCACAATAAATTGTTTCAGATCTATAACCTACATGTTGAAGTAATAGCCTATATATGCACACGGAAAACATGGACTAACATTTCAGGACACCCACTGAAGATGCCTTGCCACTAAGATGTAAAGCGTCCGGCTGCAAAAGGTAAATAAAGTAACTTAATGTGCAGCGTGCAAAAGGAGTTTATATTTTGAACTACTGTAATTAATATGAAACGAATTTAGAGTAAAACAAATAGAACACAGAGCATAACATATAACCAGAACAGATAAGTAACCAAAAAAATGGTACAGTTGGGAAAGCCGGGACAGCTCATTTATCCAAGGGGCACTGAAACTCGCGGTACAGCCGCGTCTATACGGTTGTCTGCTGAGTAGGCGTAAATAGTGTAATCGTAACATACAGTGCGCAACTACGATTGTTGTTCGGAAAGTAAGGAAAACCAGAGTGAAAATCAAAATCGTTTTCTTTGGACATTTACCTACACCTTCCATGTACTTCTCTACATAGTCGCCGCTCCGACTTAGACATTTGTCAGAGCGTTATACCAAATTTCCAACACCATCGTCATAGAAGGAAGCCCCTGTGGTTTCCAATAAGTCTCTACGCCGGTCTATAGCGCTTAGCCTGCACCCAAGTGTTATCTTTGTATCCAGCGTTTCATGTGAACAGAGATGATACTCAGGACGAGCCAATTAGTGCTGCGTTGTGGGTGATCGAACACTTCCCATCGAAAAGGCTGCAGGGGTGTCTTCACTGGCCCTGCAGAGTGCTGCTGAGAATTGCCATGAAGAAGGGACTGCGTGGCAGTAGTGTTAGGTGGGCTGCAATGATTAAGGCGCAGCCTCTGAGCAGGCCCTCCTACTGCGCGGGAGACATTGTTGTTCTAGGCACCTTTACTCGCTCACAGTGCCCTCACAATTGAAAAGAGCGTCTTGATGCGATCGACGGGCACACTAGAGGCACTGACCAAAACGTCTGTGTAAAGCTTCGTCGGATTTTCACTGCAGTGTCCATTTCGCGACCAAGTGTTCCACACTTTCCGAATAGCCTTCGTAAATCAAAGTATCACTCTTTCGAAATCCCTCAACTGACTCCCATTGCGACGTATAAGTTCCAAATTTTGCTCGAATGAGTTTGATAATGGGCTGTACCCGAAACTCGTCCCTAGTAAGACTTTTCGAACTCCAAGTGACCCTGTTGAAACAGCTTCAAACTTACGATTTATTTACAAATGATTTAATGTGTTAACTATTTGACGTTAAGCATGTAACCCAGAAAAGTTCATAAAAGGTTCGAAACGATGTTCAAAGATTATTGTAAGTCGCTAAGTGCACACAGTATCAAACACCGGGTGAGTATATTCTGGATTTTCTGTGCTCCACTGAACTCAGTATTTATGACAATCGTACCTCCTGAACTATGTGTCATACAATAAAACAACTTTGCAGTTACGTTCAGTGGTATGTCTGGATACTGTATGCGAAATATGTTGCGAATAGTGTTAATAGTATGAAAGAGAGGCAGAAATTAAAACGTTATGCCCGATGTGACAGTATTTCGTGCATGTCAGGTTTCATGACGGCGTATGTCCTGAACTATGGGTTAATAGAATGATATGATTAGCAGACACATTTAATGGTACATATGGAATCTGTGTACAAAGTGTGTTTTTAAAAGGGTTATCAGTACAGAAGTATTAAGTTAAATGTTCATGTCAGATGCGGCAGTTTCACTGTACCAACAGCGAAAAAGTAGTAGGCAATAAACTTTCCTCCCCTTACCATTTTCTGGGAAGTTGTTAGCAAGAACAGTTTTGGTGAGGGTTTCAAATTAGGCGTAAAGTTTGTTGCAAAAAATCGTTCAAATGGCTCTGAGCACTATGGGACTTAACATCTGAGGTCACTACTTAAACCTAACTAACCTAAGGACATCAAACACATCCATGCCCGAGGCAGGATTCGAAACTGCGACTGTAGCTGGCGTTTGGTTCCGCACTGAAGCGCTTAGAATCGCTCTACCACCACGCCCGGCGTTTGTTGCAAGTTCTAATTGCACTCATTACCAAATATGCATACACTGAACAGCCAACACATTATGATCACTGCACACCGCGGCATGCAGACACGGACGGGTGATTGAGCAAGAGAAGATATAGATGCCAAATGAGGAAATTCAGTAGATAAGTGACTATGACACAAAGCAGATTCTTACTACACAGAGCCTGTTAACGAATATCTCTAAAACTGAGAAACTGGTCGAATATTCACATCTCACTGTGGTGAGCGTCCACAGAAAGAGACTGGACAGTGAAACTACCACTAGGTGCTAAGTGGTTGGACGTCCACTACTCTTCATGCAACGTCGGTTTCAGAAGTTTGTCTGTTGTGCAATGTAAGATAGATGGTGATCTGTGGCTTCTCTCCCGCAACAGCACACTGCTGGTGCACACTAAGGTGTTTCGGAGCGCCAAGGCTGATCTGAGACTGATGAACATCGAGCTCCACAACAGACTACCCCTACATGTTCACAGGTTGACGCAACAGTATCGTCAATTACGTTTGCACCGGTTACGAGACCATCAAGTGGCCGGATACCGGTGCACACATCAGAACAGGCGAGAAATGCTGGCGACGCAAGGCGGGAAGATCGCATGAGGTTAGGACTCAAACACACACCGGAGTAGACCAATAGCACACACGAACGGCGGACATGACAATAAGTGCAAGGCAGTAACAATCTAGGCTACAACTAAGTGAGACGAACTTTCAACGCAACGCTGTCAAAAGATCAAGTACGAGCCGTAATCCAAATCGAGACCAGACTCTGCACGTCCGCTACGGTCGCAGGTTCGTTCCTGCCTCGGGCATGGATGTGTGTGATGTCCTTAGATTTGCTAGGTTTAAGTAGTTCCAAGGTCTAGGGGACTTATGACCTCAGAAGTTAAGTCCCATAGTGCTCAGAGCCATTTGAATTTTTTTTTAATTTTTTTTTGAGACCAGAGACGAAAAACAATATCATGTGAAGTCATAGGTGAATACTCAGTAGTGTAGTGGAGAAGGCAACGCACGCTATCAAAAATGGCTCTGACCACTATGGGACTTAACTGCTGAGGTCATGAGTCCCCTACAACTTAGAACTACTTAAACCTAACTAACCTAAGGACATCACACGACTATGTCCGAGGGAGGATTCAAACTTGCGACCGTAGCCGTCGCGCGGTTCCAGACTGTAGCGCCTAGAACCGCTCAGCCACTCATGCCGGCAACGCACGCTATCAGTTGAATTACACGCTAACTGCGAGGGGGGTGGCGCGTGCGTATTTATGCCGGCCACTTTGGAGATTATTGGCAGGTCTATTCACGTGGAGAGACGGTGGCGCGCTCACCAGCCTCACGCTGAGCTGCGACGACAGTGAGCTCTATCAGCCATCTAAAACCATTAGGTCTAGGGGGGGACATTCAACATACACGCCGTCCTGTACCAGAACGACTCTTCGAGTGAATCACATGTTTGCTACACTAGATCGATGGTTGACTCCATAAAAGCCATCGTCGAGATGAACGGCGGCTCGAAACATGCAGTGTGCCATGGACGCAGGCTGGTGGGAACAATCTTATGCTATGGGAGGCATTCTCCTGCTTGTGTATGGTAGTGTTGAGTGGTACTTAAGATAGGTAAATAAATTAGTGAAATCGATGTGAAGTAGACATTAGAAAATAAATGAAAAACTTAGTTTAGTTTAGAACAATTACACACTGGCAAACAGCGGGCAAAGCCGCAGTGGCAACGGCCGGCGCTTGCAAGTCAGCACATTGAGGAGAAGCCATCGCCCTCCCCACATCAGCGGATGGTGTACTTACAGCCGTCAGGGCATCGCCCGACCTGCTCACGTGTTTCTCAATTGTCACATGAGATCAAAGGCCCACGCCTACACTCCAAGAGCCAATTACTGACTTTAACAAGATTCTTCGAGAAGCTTTTCAACGTGACAGAAGAGGCAATGACCGTGAAGTCGTTCACCTACAGTGAACTGAAGAAAATAAATACGCAAGACGTAGTGGGCCTGAGAGTAGTTTTCAGTTGAGTTTCGGTCAGAGTTCAGTTCCAGTACAGTTCAATCGGGTCTGAAGACTGTCATGCAGGAAGAGACAACATCGTACACAGAAGCTCCAAGTCCTCCGCTGTAATGGAATAGCAAGCAGCAGCCTCGCCGCCGGAAGACAGAAGTTAGAAGGTATTTGAAGACTGATTTTTGCGTACCCAGTCGACTCGTGAGGACGGGAAGGAGATGGCCTCAAATCAGCAGTCACCTGTGAGCTGGGATGACGATCTGCCAGCCGAAGGCTGGCAAGCTGGAGTCCGTTGTTCGAGTCCGGGACCCTGGCCTTCCCCTGCCGCGCCGCTCCACAGGCCGAAGCACAACACTGACGCACGTGGCCGCATAGAGAAGAGAAACACTGGAACGCCGCATCCAAGGTATCACCATCGGATTCACGACTTCGCTCTCAATAATTAAACGGGCCACCTCACGATGATCGTCTCCAGTCAACGGGGCGAGACAGCGATACGAGGTACACACCGCCAGGCGGGTGTACAATGAATGTGCGCAACGGAAAATACTGAACGCAAAAACCAAGATTTGGCCCTGTCTGACTACCCCCTGAAGCAGATCTTAGCATCTCTTCATTATGATATTATTTCCTCCTTGTTGCTCTTCAACACATAAATTACAATATAAACATAAATGAATGATTAAGTGAACTAGTAATTGTTGTTGTTCTTGTTGTCTTCAGTCCTGGGACTGGTTTGATGCAGCTCTCCATGCTACTCTATCCTGTGCAAGCTTCTTCATCTCCCAGTTCCTACTGCAGCCTACATCCTTCTGTATCTGCTTAGTGAATTCATCTCTTTGTCTCTCTCTACGATTTTTACCCTCCTTGCTGCCCTCCAATACTAAACTGGTGATACATCGATGTCTCAGAACATGTCGTACCAACCGATCCCTTCTTCTAGTCAAGTTGTGCCACAAGCTCCTCTTCTCCCCAATTCTGTTCAATACCTCCTCATTAGTTATGTGATCTACCCATCTAATCTTCAGCATTCTTCTGTAGCACCACATTTCGAAAGCTTCTATTCTCTTCTTGTCTAAGCTATTTACCGTCCACCTTTCACTTCCATACATGGTTACACTCCATACAAATACTTTACTAAATGATAAATGCTGTTTCTGCTTATACGTTTATTGCAGATTAAAAAATCCTTTATATTACAAATGCTTATATTTCCTAACTGATATTACTGATCAACTGCCCAAATCTGCCCCTTTAAAGGGTGTGCGATCTAATATAAATAACGGGAGATGGCTCACATCATCTACGTACCAAAAACTAGAAGACATTATTTTCAAAGGTGATCTACATTTATAGCCCTAATAAGACGAAGCAATTAGCAGTATTATCATATGTACTGCATCCGGTGCGTCGGAGTGCCGGTTCTCGTACATATCTGCGACGATGAAAGAACTCCGGCCACAAAATAAAGTCTTTCAAACACTAAAATGTCAGGACTAGAATACTCTAATACTGTCTTCTCGTTTCTGTGTTCTATGGATAAGAAACGCGAACTTCCCAGCCACAAGGACGGAATTCAGATAACGTCTCTAGGTCAGTATAGACAGAATAAGTTCTCTCAGTGACTGAATGCTGCGTACTCAACGACAACTCCCTACCCAGAGGCGAAGTCCAGATGCGTATAAGTTCGCAATAGTACAGTGCCTAACCGTTCTAATTAAAAAATCTCATAGGATCAAAGACAGAAACTCCACGACCGTCAAATAAGGGCGCCCAAAACGGCGGTCCTCATTCTCTCCACCGCTGGCTTCCCAGCAAAACTCGCCTCCCCTCTCTCGTAACTGCAGAACACGAATCATATTCTCGCGACCATGGGATACTCTCCTTCTCTACAGATACTTCCGAACGCCATCCTACCATATTTTAGTTTTCTGTCGTCCCTCGAAGAAAGTCTGTAAGGAAATACGTATACCCGTTAATTAGGAATACATACAATGGTTTGCTTTTCAGAGTGAACAACCCAGCCTGCTTGATTTCCGAGGTAACGCTTCCTGGTTCCTCTCTGCTGCGTCCAAGATTTTCAGTTTCCGGAGTATTATCGGTTATCAATCCGACCCCGCTACCAAACTGGCCGACCGACGCTGTATTGTGCTTCATCACTCAGGTGCCCTGACCGTCCGTCGTGGCTGCTTCATGTGTCAAGCAGGACCAACACACCTGTGCGGGCTTTTCCACCAAGGGCTTGAGTTATACCTGCCATTTCATTTCCACGGGCGTTCCAACCTCTGCTAGTGTAGGCAATCATTCATTACGCCGTTTTGATAATGAAGACATTCCGTCACCTTTCATACAAAAAGCGTTAACTACTCGCAAGGTGTACGTGACAGTGTCAGTCTTCTTTCAATATTCATAAATACGTGGCACAACCTATCAAATACTACCTAACTGCGGTTGTTAATCACGCCAAAGTACGTAGATGACTGCTTGTAAGGTGCGAAATTATAGGCTCCTTACAACTGTTGGATCCGTAGTACCCAGTATCAGTGATGTATTTAGTTCCAGAGACAAAAAACAAGCTGTTAAGCAGTTGGTCATAGTCCAGGCTGTGGCTAAGCCATGTCTCCGCAATATCCTTTCTTTCAGGAGTGCTAGTTCTGCAAGGTTCGCAGCAGAGCTTCTGTAAAGTTTGGAAGGTAGGAGACGGATACTGGCAGAAGTAAAGCTGTGAGTACCGGGCGTGAGTCGTGCTTCGGTAACTCAGATGGTAGAGCACTTGCCCGCGAAAGGCAACGGTCCCGAGTTCGAGTCTCGGTCGGGCACACAGTTTTAATCTGCCAGGAAGTTTCAGTTGGTCATAGTGTTTTCACCCATCAGTAAATAATGTGGATGTTTACTCGCTTCTTTTCCACGCTCACCCCCCATTCCTTTGAGAGGTAGGTGTTTGTCGCCTGACAGTGCTTCTTTGTCGATAGCAAGTGTTTTGTGTAATACGTCTAGGTGAAACACCTATCCTGTGTTTTGCTCGGAGATGTTGATTATATACACACATATTATATATATGAGAGAGAGAGAGAGAGAGAGAGAGAGAGAGAGAGAGAGAGAGAGAGAGAAGAGACTGTACAACTGGAGAACGTTCTCTGAAGTAAGTAAATATCAACGTTCCTAATGTAAGAAGACGGGTAAAAATTTCAGGTCAGCGCACGTGGCACCTCTGTGTTTCTTTGTGCTGGCAAATAACATTTAGGAAATTGTAAATTGAAGATGCTCTACTCTTATACACAAATTGCAAGACCCACATACTAGCCAGTCACTGTAGCAAAACAGGAAGGAAGTTTATAGCTTACTTTGCTGTCGACGTCTATGGCATTAGATTCTGGGTAGACCGTCAATTCGACAGGAATAGACACAGAAATCGGCAGTAGTCTTGTTGAAAACAATGACTACTGAAATAATCTGAATGAAACCAATAGTAAGCAAGATGTCCAGGCAGCCCACTTCGACTCGAAATCGAATGCTAGAAGGTACTTCAGGGTTTAACGTACCGTCGACGTCGAAGGAATGGTAGTTCAAGTACGCTGTCATATTAGGGATGGATGAAGGAAGACTTAGACCGTTTACTTTTCAAGCAAATAATTCCAGAATTTGTCTTAAGTGATTTAGTGAAAACACGGAAAATCTAGTTTTCATGGCCGGTGTCGGATTTGAACCTCAGTCCTCTTGAATATAAATCCAGTGTCTCACCACTTCCCTATCACACTCACAAGGAAGAAGTGACACATATGTTACGTAGCGTGTATGAAAAGATGGTTTATGAATGCAGTCGTCTACCAATATGTATTTTTTACCATTAGTTAACGAACAATAAGCTGTTCGGTTATTGCCTTTCGTTTTCTGAAGGCAAGCCCGAAATAAGTTCGTTAAAACTGCATGTAATCGGATAGAGCGACAGCTTGTGAATGAGGGTGGATGGGATACTCACCTTTATCCTTTTCCTCTCTCCATCTTTCTCACTTTCCTTCCCAGTGATATATGGTAGCAAGTTTCGCTGTAATCGGATCGCGCAGGCACGTGGGCCTGTGATGCTGAGCAAGCGTGAAAGAACTCTGAAGGCTTAGCTGATATTTTTCTGTGGAGCAGGTGTTTTTGACGCCATAAGCTAATACCGTCCTTTGACGTGAATGAATGTGTGACGGAGTGTTGTTTTTCTGCAGTATAGGACATGGGTCTGCCCAGTGTGCCTGCACTGTAGCTAAGCTTTATGCCTGTTTTTAATTTTACACAGACTTAATGAAATATTCATTACCTTGCGATGCTTCCTTTTTCCTTCCTGGGGAATGTTTTATGCCATTGTTAGCTGTCACTATTTCTGGATTTCTGAGTACTGGCAAATTGCACGATAACGAAGGAAAGGAAATAAATGGTAACGGTTCAGCAAAGTTTGAATTAAATGAAATGTTTCGGAAATTAACTAGTAGAAACTAGGTTATCTCCTGAAACGAACAGTGCAACGTAGTTGAAGAATATAACAGGAGAGGGAGGACAAATGATTGTCACAATAAACTTCGAGACATCAAAATTTTAATAGTAAAAGATAATAAATGAAAAGAGATAACAAGTAGAGAATAGTAGCGAAAGGTTGGTGGAATACGTAGAACATCTATATAAGAACGACCTGCGTTCTGGCTATGAGGAAATCAGAACCAGATATTTTAGAAAGTAAAATCAAATGCGCTAAAACCAAGGCCAGTTGGGTTGATGGAATTTCAGCATTATTGCTCAAAGTCATTCGAGAGAAGTGTTACGTTCCATGTGTCATCAAATGTGGACAAACAAACAGTGGTCAAAAGACTGGAAAGGTTCGGTATACATGCCGATTCCAAACACAAATGTTTGTAACGAATGTTGGAATCACCGAACAATTGCACTTAGCTCACATGCGATCGAAGTCGTGCTTCAAATCTTACAAAATAGATTTCGTAATTACATAGACCGAGAGCTACCTGGAGAACAAGGTATATTTCGTAAAGAAAAAGAGACCATAATCGAATTGCCAACAGGCGGTGGATTATGAAGAAGGCAAGATAATTTCATAAAGATGTGTATCTCTGCTTTATCGTTTATGCATTTGTCTCACCTTCAACTTTGTCGACCACAATAACTTATACTCTAAAACATGAAGGTTCCAGATAATCTCAATTATCTCATACGGAATTAATACTCTCCCTAAGAAGTCTCGGTGAGAATCAGTATTTGTAACAACTAGATGGGTCAAGATTCAAAAGGAGTAGGGCAAGGCTGTATGTTGTCACCTTACTTATTCAGTCTATAGGCAAAGCACATTTTGAGGAATGCCGGAAGAAATGAAGTAGTAATCAGATTTAAAACAGCTGACTATAAATAACATTAGAAATGATGTATTCTTAACGCCAGAAAGTCTGTTGCACTTTCGGTCCAAAAGAGAACGCGCACATGACGACAGGCAAAAGTTAATAGAAATTCGTGCGTATGTGATAGAAAAATCGATTCATGAGGCTTACAACGACTACCACAGCGATACCATAGCTAATGATCATCCCGAGAATCCGAGATAATTCTGGTGTTTCCAGAATGAGATTTTCACTCTGCAGCGGAGTGAGCGCTGATATGAAACTTCCTGGCAGATTAAAACTGTGTGCCCGACCGAGACTGGAACTCGGGACCTTCGCCTTTCGCGGGCAAGTGCTCTACCATCTGAGCTACCGAAGCACGACTCATGCCCGGTACTCACAGCTTTACTTCTGCCAGTACCTCGTCTCCTACCTTCCAAACTTTACAGAAGCTCTCCTGCGAAACTTGCAGAACTAGCACTCCTGAAAGAAAGGATATTGCGGAGACATGGCTTAGCCACAGCCTGGGGGATGTTTCCAGAACGAGATTTTCACTCTGCAGCGGAGTGTGCGCTGATATGAAACTTCCTGGCAGATTAAAACTGTGTGCCCGACCGAGACTCGAACTCGGGACCTTTGCCTTTCGCGGGCAAGTGCGCTACCATCTGAGCTACCGAAGCACGACTCACGCCCGGTACTCACAACTTTACTTCTGCCAGTACCTCGTCTCCTACCTTCCAAACTTTACAGAAGCTCTCCTGCGGGATCGAAGAAGGCATTACCCAAAAGGTTCTGACGGTATCGCGGGTGGTGCACGAGTAAGGTAAAGCGATCTTCCAGGAGCGTCCAAAAATCAAAAATACTCTTCTCGCCGTCATGGAACAAATAGGAGATCGAGAGGCCTTTTATCCAGATTACAGCGTTGGTCTTCGTACTTGGGAAATGAGTCTCATCTGGGAACAGAAGCGACCTGCGTGTATAATGGCACGGGGATCCGTACGTAGAAGAAAGGCAAGCATCTTCTAAATCAGCTGCCGCACCTCTGCAGAAGATCCACACATCAGTCGATCTTCGACCGTATCAAGTGTGTGACAACGAGGGCACAGCGGCGAATCTGTCATTTTTATGACATGTAGACGAAGTTGTGTCATGTGTTTTCCGTTAACAACCAGATACCAGGTCGCACGAGCGCTCGTGGTGGGGGACATGATGCACAGAACGCCAAACCACAGGCCATGTGATCGTAGGGTATCGGCTTTCCGCAACATTCCGAGTATGATGTTTCATGATTAAACGGTAAACTTCATGTGCTTTAGGGTTCCTGTTGCTAGGCAAGTCGGTGTGGACATAAATTGTATTCGATGAAAAAGGTCCTGGACAGGGGAGAGAGAGGAAGATATAAGGGCTACTGCAAAGGCTGCCACTCGAGAGGGAGAGGCCAGTTCATCCATCAGGCTTCTCGATAATCCGGTTCCGCTGGGGGCTCCACGATTTAATCATCGTAGTGAGATAAAGGGTAGCTGCTCTCGCTTTGACGTTGATAAGGCTTGAGGAGGAAGTGTCAGCGTGTGGTAGCGGACTTTGAAGATAAGATTCGCGCTTACAAAGTAGCCGAACGCCGCCTGTAGTCTGTGTGCCATTGCCTTTGGCATCGGTAAAATCTGTGTTAAATGGTATAGTCGTGAGACTAGATGAGTGTTAACGAAATCCAACCATTGTAACATCTCCAGTGCTCTCATGAGGTTTGCCACGAACGTTCGTGTGGATAGCTTGAAGCAGACGTTTATAGTTAAACGAGATCGTGCGCTGTATATCATGCTTGAAGGTGATCCCCAAACATATGAGCTTGTACACTAATGGCAATTGAGCCACACTCTCTGCTGGAAGATCTCCACCGACGAACAGTTCACACGGCTGCCCGCAACAGTCCCGTACTGGTTGATCCATGCCAGTGCCTCTCGTACTTCATCCTCCGATAGAAACAAGAACACCACGGCATCTGCATAGGCACGGCAGATGAAAGCATGCTCCCTCATTGTGATCCCTGTCAACCGGTTCCTCAAACCGTGTAACAGTGGCTCAAGGGCGATGGCTTAAAGGACCACCGAAGGCGGACATCCTTGACGGACCGATCGCATGATACTGATAGGGTCCGCCACACGTCCATTGACCAGCACTGGAGGCGTGGAACCCCGAGGAGCCGCAAGACGATGTGTACAAATCTTTGGGTGAAGGCCATCCGTCGGAGTACATTTTCTGGAAAGTCGTGACTCACTATCAAAGGCGTGGTCAAAGTCCACTGTCACTAAGGCGCCGCAACTGCGGCAGTCTTGGCCAAGGTTATGACGTCATGGTAATCGCTGAGTGCCGTCTGAATGTCACAGTCACCATTAAAGTACGTTTGATCCAGATAAATTATTTGAGGGATGACGCGCCGAAGGCGTGCGGCAAGAATACGGTTAAAAATCTAGAAGTCACAATTTAACATTGTCAACGGCCAATAATGTCCAACTCCGTCACCTTCCGATGGCTTGGAGACCGGGATAAGTAAGCCTTCTACGAATATGGGTGAGAGGGGAAGGTCAGGGTTCATCAGTTCTTCATACATCGCAGTCCAGCGTGAGCCCACGATGTCGTGCAGCGTGCGTTAAAACTCCAGCGGAAACCCGTCGGGACCTGGGTCTTTGTTAAGAACATCAGTTATGTCATCAGCCGTAATTGTCACTGTGCGCATCTCCGCAGAAACGTCGCCAAGGGTACTTGTCAAGGAACGGAGGACATCAGTTGTTGCGGCCATGTTCTGGTCCTCTGCTGCATAGAACTGTTTGTAGTGATCCACAAAGGCCTTTACGATATGATTCTCGGACGTCAATCTGGCATATCGAGGCCACTGACCAGCTTTCTCAGACACCGCTGCTTCTCTCGGATAATATGATGGATGGACGGGGGTTCTCCAAGATACACAATCGTGACATCTTGCGCGTAATATTGTGCCTTCAAGGTAGTGGCGCATAAGAGAAATTATCTTCTCCTTAATATGTTGGATTTCAGCCGGTCGTTGACCAGAGGGGACATGGTTTGAGAGTTAGTGGAGAATTGTGAAATAGTATTCAATGGTATGTCGTTGCCACAGCATTTTGTCGCTACCGTAATTCATCAGCGAACGACGTAAAGCAGGCATGATGCAGTTGAGCCACCACCGGAGTGTTGAAGGATACGCTGGAAGGCGTCTCACACCACTGTTCCGCGTCGTCTCTACGACCTGCCCGCATTTCGGATCCATCAGATGGGCGATATTCAGCTTCCACAGGCCTCAACCGTGCCACATCTTCTGCCTCTGGAGCGAAACAGTGCAAAGGTGGGCGATATGGTCGGAGAAAGTGGTAGGCCATAACTCAGCGTCAAGCGTGGCACTTACGACTATTTGGGAAACGAAGACATGGTCAAGACGACATGCTGAATTGCTGGTGACGTACGTATATCCAGGTCGATCACCACGCACGCGATCCCAAGTATCGGTGTGGTTCAGTTCATGCACGAGCAGTTCTTGGTATGTGGTGAAATGGGGATGTTGGTCCTTCTAGGATAACACACAACTGAAGTTGCCGCCAAGAATAATACGGTCGTAGCGGCCCACAAACAAAGGAGCGATCTGTTCTGAATAAAATCGCGACCGTTCCCGTCGCTTGGCCGTGGCCGAGTAAGCTTAAACAACCGTGGAAGGTCGCAGCAAGACCTCTTGCCGATGGTACGTAAATCACGTCGCCTACCTGAATGCCTTCCGTCAAAAGAATATCCGTCCCACCATTACCATCAGCACACGGCATGAGGTAAGAAACATTGCCATTGATATTGGGAAATGTCGCTAGACGAACTTCCTGCAGAAGGGCAACATCGACGCCCTCAATGGAGCAATTGTACAAGGTGCATTCAAGTTCTAAAGCCTCAGATTTTTTTTCTAATTCACTACTCACCCGAAATCGATGAAACTGGCGTTACTTCTCGACGTCATCGCCTAGCAGACGTACAAATTTTTAACAACGCTGACGCCATGATTCCATGGCAGCGGCGAAAGCTTCTTTAGGAGTATGTTTCGACCACTGGAAAGTCGCTGAGGCAATAGCAGCACGGCTGGTGAATGTGGGGCCACGGAGAGTGTCTTTCATTGTTGGAAAAAGCCAGGTCAGGTGAGTAGGGAGCATGAGGAATCACTTCAAAGTTGTTATCAGGAAGAAACTGTTGCGTAACGTTAGCACGATGTGCGGGTGCGTTGTCTTGGTGAAACAGCACACGCGCAGCCTTTCCCGGACGTTTTTATTGCAGTGCAGGAAGGAATTTGTTCTTCAAAACATTTTAGTAGGATGCACCTGTTACCGTAGTGTCCTTTGAATCGCAATGGGTAAGGATTACGCCCTCGCTGTCCCAGAACATGGACACCATCATTTTTTCAGCCTTGGCGGTTACCCGAAATGTTTTTGGTGACGGTGAATCTGTGTGCTTCCATCGAGCTGACTGGTGCTTTGTTTCTGGATTGAAAAATGGCATCCACTTCTCATCCATTCTCACAACCTACGGAAAGATAGTCCCATTCATGCTGTCGTTGCGCGTCAACATTTCTTGGCAAAATGCCACACGGCAGCCATGTGGTCGTCCGTCAGCATTCGTGGCACCCACCTGGATGACACTATTCGCATTTTCAGGTCGTCATGCAGGATTGTGTGCACAGAACGCACAGAAATGCCAACTCTGGAGGCGATCTGTTCAACAGTCATTCGGCGATCCCCCAAAACAATTCTCTCCACTTTCTCGATCATGTCGTCAGACCGGCTTGTGCGAGCCCGAGGTTTTTTCGGTTTGTTGTCACACGATGTTCTGCCTTCATTAAACTGTCGCACCCACGAAAGCACTTTCGACACATCCATAACTCCGTCACAACAGGTCTCCAACTGTCGATGAATTTCAATTGGTTTCACACCACGCGAATTCAGAAAACTAATGATTGCACGCGTTTCAAGCAAGGAAAACGTCGCCATTTTAAGTATTTAAAACAGTTCTCATTCTCGCCGCTGGCTGTAAAATTCCATCTGCCGTACAGTGCTGCCATCTCTGGGACGTATTGACAATGAACGCGGCCTCATTTCAAAACAATGCGCATGTTCCTATCTCTTTCCAGTCCGGAGAAAAAAGAATCGTAGGACTTGAATGCACCTCGTAGTTTGAAGGGGTCCAATGACCACTGATGGAGCCAATCCCGTAAGCTTGTCGCGGAACTGGAACTACTGGGACGCTCATGGAGGCACGAAGAACAGCAGCGAATAGCAACGTTGTCCGAGCAGGCACATCCCCATTTAGTAACTCTGTCTATTAGCAGTCGTGGGTTGAAGCAGCAGTATTCACTGCCGTCACAACGGTGGCTGTTCCGAAGTCTACATCGGCAGGCCACGCAAACGTGCGTAGGTGATGTGCGTCCAGTGTGAAACATCGCCTCAGAAAACTTTATGAATGACGGTGCTGGAAAACCTCTACGTTATTTGTTTTTCAAACAGCTGAGCAAAACTCAACGTAGTCAAACATTTCTCTCTTTACTTATTTTGATCAACACTAAACTGACACACAATATTTTTTTTAGCGCAACGCAATCTCCCTTTCTATAATTCCTACAAAAGAATGGCCGTAACTAACAATGAAATGTCGTGTGACCAGGGCCTCCCGTCGGGTAGACCGTTCGCCTGGTGCAAGTCTTTCGATTTGACGCCACTTCGGCGACTTGCGCGTCGATGGGGATGAAATATTGATGATTAGGACGACGCATCACCCAGTCTCTGAGTGGAGAAAATCTCCGATCCAGCCGGGAATAGAACCCGGGCCCTTTGGATTGGCAGTCTGTCGCGCTGACCACACAGCTACCGGGCCGGATTAACTAACAATAAGCTATACCTTTCATGAATCACTTATCTCACAAAAATCTTCGTTACTCGAACTACTGCAATACAGCGAGCGCCAATACTGCCAGCTAAGTAAAAGATTCTAAGTACCGAAGGCACTAACTACTGATAGGCATAGTTAGCAAATGAAAGATTTTGATAGAGAACAAACAATGTATTTACCTTAACAGTGTTCAAAAGTCATTTCATGACATCCTGTCTTACCAATTACGTTTTTCTGACGGGCACACGTCCAGATCGTCGTCTCTCAAAATTCTGCCACCTCTCTCCCCACATCCACCACTGCGGGCGGATCACCTCAAACTGCGCAACGCTACGCGCTGTTCACATCCAACTGCCCAACACTACAATAGCGAATATTCCAACAATGCCAACAAGCCACAGACTGCACACAGCATAGCCAGTGATTTTCATACAGAGGTCTATGTGGCGTTACCAACATAAAAACCTAAACAGCCTACTTATAAAGCCCCCATGCTAACCACAAAAAAATTTATAGATTGTTTTGGGCATTGGCCAATACATACTTCTTAAAAAAAATTATATTAACGCTAACAGATGTATCAAACGTACACACATATTGATACAATGTTGGTATTATGCAAAAATTTTCTCGCAGTCGATAAAGACAGACCTGATCATTCACCACAGTAGTAACTGTAGGTTTTATTTCTCAAAGTCTGAACAGTAAAAGAAAATGCACCCGGAAGTAATGGTTTTGCATGCAGTCTTGAAGAAGTAGTGTTGTCCTTCCAACGGAAAGACAGTGCTACCTACGTCTTGACATGCAGGCAGGTAATGGGCCACAGGATCGCCATATGAAACTTCCCCTTAGAACATTCATAGGCGCTTGCGACCTGGCAATGACGTAAAGTACGTTTAGTCATTGGCAGAGGCGTCTCTCAACATCAGAACAACGTAGCGCAAACCTGTCAGATCTTCCCCGAGCCGACCAGTCGCACACCGCTGTCACTCCACCAGTTTCACGTTAGTCTCCATAAAAATGCAACCGAGGTTCTCCCTCTCCATGAGAACGCAAGGCGTTATACGAGTCTGCACACTTGAGAGGAGATCACAGAACTTCATTGTGCTGTTCTCCGTCATCTACCCTACAGCCTCATTCCATCTGTTTGGTCCGATGAAGAATGCACTTCACGGAAAGCAGTACGTGTATGATGGGGGGTTTATTGATGCAGGAAGAAAATTGTGGAAGTTTGTGGTAAGTTCCTATGGGACCAAAGTGCTGAGGTCAGCGGTCCCTAGGCCTACACATTACTTGATCTAACTTAATCTAACTTACGCTAAGGACAACACACACACACACACACACACACACACACACACACACACACACACACACACACACACACACACACACACACACACACACTTGACCGAGGGAGGACTCGAACCTCCGACGGGAAGAGCCGCGCGAACCGTGGAAGGCGCCTCAAACCGCGCTGCTACACCGCGCGGCGATGCAGCAAGACGTTGGCTCCGATGACAACCAGCAGAGTAGTATCATTCGGGCATACTATCCATCCCATTATGGTTGCGTAAGTCCGTCATATTGAACGGAGATAGTATCAAAAGTACGGTTTTGTAGCGAAAAGAGTGAGAATATGGTGTATAGAAATCCTGAAAAAAAAAAACCAATCTGCTTTCTAAAAAAATTTTTTACAGTACCTATGTAACGCCCCTTGTACATTCGTCAATATGCTTTTCATATGTGTCTATCCTTATGTGACATCTGGTGACTGAAAACCATTTTAGGATGCAAATCATTCCATTCAGCAGATCTCTAAGTGCATCTCGGAAAGATTTTCTTAGATAACGCACGCTCCACATTCCATCATACACATATGATTTGCGGTAATGTTTCCTGTTGTTTTACAAACCGTAGGATACAGTGGTTATCCCTTCTTTTCAAGTACCAAGGATAAAATAACCAGCACTCTTCGATGTTTCTGCAGTGTCATTTCTTATAGTTAGCACCTCTATTTTAGGTACTGGTGATTCTTCCTGGCTGTATGGCTGTAGTCCACGAAATTTTTCCTGTTCCAAGCGTGTCGTCCAGAACTGCTCTGTATATCTTCGAAGGTGCTCATGGCGATGTTGAATCTTGCCTTCTGGCGACTCACCAAGTTTTGCCCTTAATTCATTTCTTTTTCTCCAGTTACATTCAGTACTTTCCCAGTAGCTATTCCATCTACCTACTTAATCTGCAGCATTCTCTTACAGCATCACGTTTCCAATGCTTGTGTTACATTCTAGTCCGAAACGCTTATCGTCCACTTTTCGCCACCGTAGGTTTACAGTCCAGACAAAAACTTCCACATTACACTTAAATTTATGCAAGATGATAAGAAATTAAACTTTTTGAGGTACGTTTTTCGTGCTGCTGCTGGAATGAATTTTATATCCTCTCTACCATCGATAGTTACTTTGCTTACTATCTTTAACATCTCATCATCAAATGTAATTCCCTCAACAATGCTTAATTTAATTCTACTATATTCCATTACACTTATTTTACTTTTGTTGTTATTCATCTTACAAGACACTATCCATTTCGTTCTATTGTTCTTCCAAGTCCTTGCCGTCTCTGACTTAATTACAATATCGTTAGCAAACCAGGTATTATGTCTTCTATATCAACATGGCACAGAGAATGAGAGGTCGAAGAGGAAATTGAACTTCATTTATATTATTTAAATTATTTTATTTGTGGATAGAAAAGTGTGTGTTTGTATTATCACATATTAAATCCTTTATCTATTCAATGTAAATAATATTTGCAGTAACAATGGTGCAGCCATGTAGCTCTCTGTATCTTATCATTATCAAATACCTTTTATAAAATGGAAGACAGCACTTTGGGTAGCTCAGTGCCGTTAATAGACAGGGAACTGGGGTGGAGTGTCGGTACGGCTCACGGTTTTAACCTATCACTAATTTCCAGAAAATTGCGTATCAGACTATGAAGCTGAAATACGCTTCTCCCTTCTCCTCGCATTGGACGTTGTTTCCGTAGAATGTCTATTATTTCTTGATCCCCTTATAAGAAATAAAAGCGAATAATGGAATAATTGTAGCTCTTTATCGGTTCGATATCAGGAATTGCCTAACCCCTATATTTCTTTTTTTATTGAGGGGGTGTATGAAGTAGTGTTCTGCTACAGCCGTTCACAGCTGATACACTAAGAAAATTTTCCTCAACTTAATTTAGGGGAAATGGTCTGAGTCGCCGTCCACTTAGTCTCGTCTCAGCGATTAACCAAGTACATGAAGTACGACGTATGGTACTTGTGTTCCCCTAGGTGAACTTTTTCATGGCAAGTTCTGAAGGGCCAGGAGCGGGAACGACATTTTTAACAGCTTCCTCTCTTGACCTCTGATCCCCACACCCTTCCTGCAGCTTTCCTACCTTTGTATCACTCTGAGGCCGCAACTAAGCCAATAATTGTTCCTCTCGCTACTACACGCTTCCAGGGCTTCACCCGCCCTCACCACCACCCCTTAATACTGCCGCTTTCACGCCCTCCGCTTACGGTGTGCAAGGTGGGGAGCTCTGCTGCCGTTCGTTATTCCACATCCCTTGACTGAAGCCCCTATCTGGCATTATTCATTTTTTCTCCCTTTCGTTCGTTAGCGCAAGATAGACGCCCCCTAGTTCTCAAGCAAAAGTCGAGGGGAAAGAAAAACCTAAGGCAGATCCAGTGCTGAACTAAGGAGCTCGTGGGATTGGTTTCGGCAATGAGACATGAAACTATGTATAGCCATTAATGTCTCTGATTCATGATTAATATAAACAACTACAGCACATTGCATTTTGGAGAAAATAGCGTTTTCTTGTTATCTGGATAACAGTTTTTGAGGAGACACTAGTTCTCTTCGATCACTTAATTTACAGGAATAGTAAATGCGCTTTTGTCTACTTTGTTATCTGGTATTTAAATTGAATATAGTACGGAGCGTTTTAACTATATTTATAAAATGTTGGTGCTACACAGACTTAACAGGTTTTCACTGGACGAACTCAGCTATACGCACGAACTAAACGCAATACACCGGATAGCCAAAAGGTTGGATACAAGGCACACATAATAAAGAAATTGAACAAGAAATTAAGAACAAAGGAAATTAAGCAAGAAGCAACCACGAATAAATTACTAGCAGCAACAAAGAGCCAGGTACACCAACCCATGACAGACACAAAGAACACAGGACACCAGGAGCACCTTACAAGAATCAGACCATGCCACGTACTGACATACAGCAACAAAAAGTTCCACAGGGTGGAGAACGCTCTGAAGAAACCACAGCTGGAAATAGTATTTCGCGCAAAAAACACAGTACAGAACAATCTAAATACTAAGAACACCTCCACAGACAAATTTCCAAAGATGAAATCTATCACATAACATGTTAATGCCAATCTGTCTACATGGATCAAACTAGAATAAATTTTAAACAAGGTATTCTGAACACCTCAAGGCGTTAAAAAGTGCCAGTACACACTCCACTTTTGCAGATCACCTCGCACAGGAAAACCACAACCCAAACAACATTGAGAATCCTCAGAGAGAGGATCAGTGTCTATCGAAAACTTGGGATAGAGGAGAACTAGCACATAATGATTAAAAAAAAAGAGTGAAAATACTTGCAGCGAAACAGTGTTTGAAACAGTTACCGCATTATACAAAGACACTTCCCCGTAGAAAACATTATCTTTATGTCTATTTAATTGTATTTCTCATTATCTGTATGGTTTATTGAGTTTTCATCTATATCTTTGTTTAAACATTTGTAAGAAGTGTAAAATGATGGTTCAAATTTCTCTAAACACTATGGGACTTAACATCTGTGGTCATCAGTCCCCTAGAGCTTAGAACTACTTAAACCTAACTAACCTAAGGACGTCACACACATCCATGCCCGAGGCAGGATTCGAACCTGCGACCGTAGTGGCCACGCGGTTTCAGACTGAAGCGCCTAGAATCACACGGCCACACCGGCCGGCTGTAAAATGATGCGCACTGCCATAAGCTAAATAAATACAATAAATAAGTGGAAAATATTCTATTCAGACATCCTCAAACACATAAAAATCTGCTTTTCAGCTATCTTCCTCCTGCTTTCTAGTTCTCCCACACTCCTTATCTCCCTCTACTCCCCCTCTCTAGCTCTATGTCATTCAACGTAAACGCACACGCGCTCGCACGCATACATACACACACACACACACACACACACACACACACACACACACACACACACACACATGCGTGCTCCGCCAGGAGAGACACTACAATAGTTTTTACCAAACATTCAAAATTTGCGCCACATTTAACATAAATAAAACAATGCACAAGTAAGCGTTGATATTGTGAGTCTGCAACTCTATGAGTAGGCGACGTAAGTGTTCGCTCAAATCCCGTTATGTGTAAAATACGTGTGAGAAAAAGTGAGAGTGAAATACAAAAGAAGACGGTGGAAACAATGCATACAGTCGCAGTAAGAAAAGAAAACCCAACAAAAATTCACAAGTGGACGGGAAATATACGACAGTGACATACAGAACCACCACTCAAGAAAATTATTTCAAATATAAGCACGTTTCTTCACTACTTTGCCAATCACATGCTATTAAAACGAAAAAGGAGTTAAAAACAAACCGATATGTAAAAATTCACTTACACAAGTTACGTATTAGCAAGTGAGCAATCGGAACAAATTAGGCTAAACAAAATCTTTAAGTTATAGTTTTTAACTCTAAAATAGGAAAAGTACATGAATTTTATATGATATTTTTTCAGAAATCAGTGAAGATCCACGGATAATGACAGACAAGTGTGAAAACATGTCTGGATAAATGAAAAATAAATACATTGTGTTTTTCGTAAGTCGGAGTTTTAAGAGCCTCAAACTTAATTCAAAAACGCAAAAAAGTCTACAAATCTTCCAGTCCAAGCATGCTGACCATTGTCACGCTTTGGAAACTGTAAATTTCTGTGTATAGCAGGGTGATTATGTGTAAGTCACTGTACCACGTGTTGCAGTAAAAGCGTTCATGGCAATAGATGATGAATATGTAAATTCGAAACCGGTTATGGTGATTTTTCAGTAGCGTGAACCAAACCCAAATTGTGGCTTGCTGCTGTACGTTATACGGAGTCCATTCCATTCAAGAGGCCGTGTTCGCCCTCTTGAAGTTTTATTCTTATAGCTCATCGGAGACTTTATTTCCATACTGACGTTGTTTCCTGGGAGTTAATCTGGAATCAGATTTATAAATACGTATCTGTGCCGTGCGCCCGCGTTTCATTTCGGGTAATTCTCGCGGATTTGGAATCCTGTAACCTCCCCCTCACTTATCGACCTTAATGACGGTGAAAAATAAAACGCGTGTACCTAATGGAAATTTGGGAAAAAGCAATCGTCACCGAAGTTAATCTGTCGGTAAAGAGGGAGGAAAGGGTTACATCTAAATGAAAGGAAAAATGCAAATGAAACTGGTGGAAATTAATTTTGAAAAGGGGTAAAGTTAGTAAATAAAGTAAATGTGCGGCAGTTACGTTATCAATTAACTAGCGGTAATAAGATATTTGAGATTTGGGGGAAATTACGGTCGCGAGTCCTATGGACAATTACTATAGTAACTGAAAAAGCAAGGTTATTACACACATAATTAGCACTAGAAGCGTGGCAACTGAAGGTTGGCACGTGTAGTGTGAAAACAGAACGTTTGTCAGAAGTAATAAATTTCGTACACTCTGACTTAATTTAGCAAAAGAATTAATAAAACCGGAAAACTGAAAGTTAATTTAGTGATTGAAATTAATAGCGCGCTTTGTTTCTCAAGCACATCGAAATTCAGTCAAATACGGTTAGTCTTGAGCTACCTCAACAATCATTTCAAAAGCTACTTGAATCTACGCAATTTAGAAACAAGAGATTTAACTTTGAACTTTAATTAAATGATTCTGAACAATTGACAATACTAAAATTTAGTACGTACCAAGCTCAGCTGTAGTCACAGGTAAGCTAAAATATTGTAACAAAACTGGCACTCATAATTTGTGCTTGTGTAATATAAATATTGTAGCCAGCTATGAATACTTTAACTGAAATTTGAAATTAAAGCAGTGAAATAGAATAATACTACTTTAATGCTGGCGTTTGAATTTCAGCGACACTCGGGTTCATTCCGGAAGAGGAGGGGACCCTGCTAGGTAATGCAATTGGGACAATAACAAATGTTCATGCTAAGGTGCTGTAATTATAGTTACGAAAATAGAACAGTTTGAAAGGCTAAGGTCTGCCATACAGTTCTAAAACTTTACGTGCTTCCAGTCTTCCTTGTTGGTTGATTGAAGGTTTGAAGCCGTCGATCGAAGAGGTGGCGACAGTCACTCATTATCGGCCGCCGCTGTTGCAGAAGCTGGATGACGACACTGTCACCAGGCTAAACGGGCTCTCGATGTGCGCAAGCTAATGCTTCCCGTTCGCGACACCGTGTAAGAAACTATCATAGCAAGTCGAGCGCAATTACATGCTGCCCAACCCCGAAAGCGCGGCAACTCGCAGGAGCGTCACACAACACACCTTCTCAACCGCATTACTCCGGCCAGACTCTCTTCTGCCCGCACTCCACGCGGCAGAGTTCACACTACCAAAGATTCTAAACACATTCGTTGTCCACTCGACCTATCGACGTATTCGTTCGATAGCATAGTTTTCCCTAGCAAGACCCAGCGTAAAATACAAATATAATTTACAAAACAAACCAATTATACATCGACAATATACTACATGAGCTAAGTTCTGTCAGTTCGTCATCTCTTCTGTCATATATATTGATCACGGCGGGTGTTGGTGACAGCCGTGGACATTGCTCGTTAAAAGCTTTTTCGGCAAGACGCACAGTATTCGGCGAGTTCTCTGCTATTGAGGTTGCAAGGAGTTTTTGTCCATTGTGGTGCCGGGTAGGAGTCCTGTCTGACCTTTGCCAGTACTGGATGGGGTTGTGTCTGCTGGATGATACCCGTGAGTTTCCGACTGCGAGTAATCATCGTTATATCTTTCTCTCGGCGCTCTCTAAGCGTTGGCGTTGGATTTTACGAGAAATCACGGTGAGCATCCGATTAGTGTGCCCGTCACTTGTGTCACGTGGTGGCTATTTTGACTCCGCATCCTCTTTTCTCGTTGTTATATATACACTCCTGGAAATTGAAATACGAACACCGTGAATTCATTGTCCCAGGAAGGGGAAACTTTATTGACACATTCCTGGGGTCAGATACATCACATGACTACATTGACAGAACCACAGGCACATAGACACAGGCAACAGAGCATGCACAATGTCGGCACTAGTACAGTGTATATCCACCTTTCGCAGCAATGCACGCTGCTATTCTCCCATGGAGACGATCGTTGAGATGCTGGATGTAGTCCTGTGGAACGGCTTGCCATGCCATTTCCACCTGGCGCCTCAGTTGGACCAGCTTTCGTGCTGGACGTGCAGACCGCGTGAGACGACGCTTCATCCAGTCCCAAACATGCTCAATGGGGGACAGATCCGGGGATCTTGCTGGCCAGGGTAGTTGACTTACACCTTCTAGGGCACGTTGGGTGGCACGGGATACATGCGGAAGTGCATTGTCCTGTTGGAACAGCAAGTTCCCTTTCCGGTCTAGGAATGGTAGAACGATGGGTTCGATGACGGTTTGGATGTACCGTGCACTATTCAGTGTCCCCTCGACGATCACCGGAGGTGTACAGTCAGTGTAGGCAGTGTAGGAGATAGCTCCCCACACCATGATGCCGAGTGTTGGCCCTGTGTGCCTCGGTCGTATGCAGTCCTGATTGTGGCGTTCACCTGCACAGCGCCAAACACGCATACGGCCATCATTGGCACCAAGACAGAAGCGACTCTCATCGCTGAAGACGACACGTCTCCATTCGTCCCTCCATTCACGCCTGTCGCGACACCACTGGAGGCGGGCTGCACGATGTTGGGGCGTGAGCGGAAGACGGCCTAACGGTGTGCGGCACCGTAGCCCAGTTTCATGGAGACGGTTACGAATGGTCCTCGCCGATACCCCAGGAGCAACAGTATCCCTAATTTGCTGGGAAGTGGCGGTGCGGTCCCCTACGGCATTGTGTAGGATCCTACGGTCTTGGCGTGCATCCGTGCGTCGCTGCAGACCGGTCCCAGGTCGACGGGCACGTGCACCTTCCGCCAACCACTGGCGACAACATCGATGTACTGTGGAGACCTCACGCCCCACGTGTTGAGCAATTCGGCGGTACGTCCACCTGGCCTCCAGCATGCCCACTATACGCCCTCGCTCAAAGTCCGTCAACTGCACATACGGTTCACGTCCACGCTGTCGCGGCATGCTACCAGTGTTAAAGACTGCGATGGAGCTCCGTATGCCACGGCAAACTGGCTGACACTGACGGCGGCGGTGCACAAATGCTGCGCAGCTAGCGCCATTCGACGGCCAACACCGCGGTTCCTGGTGTGTCCGCTGTGCCGTGCGTGTGATCATTGCTTGTACAGCCCTCTCGCAGTGTCCGGAGCAAGTATGGTGGGTCTGACACACCGGTGTCAATGTGTTCTTTTTTCCATTTCCAGGAGTGTACTTGAGCTCAGTTCTATCAGTTCTTCATGTGTTCTGTCATTTGATTCCAAATTGATTTTAGAATCTAAGGGTATGGAACGCAGATCTGATTTACAAATAGTACTTTATAGGCAGTCAAAATCGTTTAATCTAGTTTTCTCATTTCTGAGGAATGTGTGTAGTTACCTGTTGGCTAGTATCAAATGCTCGAGCTGTTTACTATATTTTTGCATCTAACAAAAAAAAAAAGAACTAAAGATAAATGTTATGCCTAAGTAGCCAAGTCAAAGTTTCCTGCATAACGTTCGTACTTCCCTGCATTTGTAGTAGTTTTAATTTTTACTAAATAATTAACGATTTGTCTCTGTGTTACAGGATAGGTTATTGTATCTCTTGTTAACTGTGGCCTAGTTAAAGATATCTGTGTACCATGATTGAAATTTTATTGAAGGTTTGTAATACTGTGGCAGCGGCAACCGCCGTCCTTTGTTAGTAGTGAAGGAGGAATTATTGCTACTGGCATTGTCTCTGCCACCGCCACTATCATCATATATTTGAACTGCATTTGCCAGTCATTTTGGCTACTTCGAAGGCAATGCCGTTTTGATAGTTACTGGCAATAACCGATAGTTGACATTTGCGACAAATTCATTTGATAATATGTTTTGCTGTTTGCAATGTAAATGTATTTTTACTTCATGTAATATTCCTTACTAAAAGGAAGTGATTTATACTGTTGTCGTTTTTAGGTGTTTGCTATCAGTTGTGTTATTGAAATTAAGTCTTTTCAATCCTGCAATTTGTTGCTATTCTTGGATTTTTTCCTTTTTAAAAATAAATTCGTTATTGTTTTTAGAAACGTTCATAAATTCATTATGGCTTAGTACCTTTTCACTCAATTTCCGTGGTTTCAGTATTACCCGTGGCACTGAATATTTAGGCCGCTCTCGTGGCGAACTTTTGTTGCACGTTTCTCGTGGTACATTCATGTTAGAAATGTATTCTCACGTGGTTTGAGGAGCCATGTCACGAACTGCGTGGCCCCTCTCGCCGGAGTTTCAAATCTTCCCTCGGGCATGGGTGTGTGTGTTGTTCTTAGCATAAGTTAATTTAAGTAGCGTGTAAGACTAGGGACCTTGAGATCAGCAGTTTGGTCCCTTGGGAATTCACATGCATTTGAAAGGTATTCTTCTTTCCTTTACTAAATGTTTTATCAGAATTTCTTCTCTCAGAAAGAACTTTTAACTTTCATGTACCAAAATGACCGGCCAATTTTCCTTTGTGTATTACTCTGGTGATTAGTTGGTTGGTTGGTTGGTTGGTTGTGTTGGGGAAGGAGACCAGACAGCGAGGTCATCGGTCTCATCGGATTAGGGAAGGACAGGGAAGGAAGTCGGCCGTTCCCTTTGAAAGGAACCATCCCGGCATTTGCCTGGAGCGATTTAGGGAAATCACGGAAAACCTAAATCAGGATGGCCGAATGCGGGATTGAACCGTCGTCCTCCCGAATGCGAGTCCAGTGTGGTGATTAGTTCATGAGGATAACATCTACGATAGTTTCCACATTCACTTATCTCTGCCTTCTTCGGTAATGCTATGGTGAAACGCACTGGGAACATGGTGGTAAATGACTGCATTTCATGAGTTTCTGACACGAACTCGAACAGCTGTTTAATTCGTTTTCTGTCTATTAGCAACAGTAATCTCGAAATGGTTTCGTAGACATCTTTGTTTTGCCTCTGATTAGTCTTTGCTCTGTCACACGCTGACCATGTAACTCTGTCACTTATTTATCACATATTAACGTCCGTTTCTGATTCCGTTTCGCTGCAGAATAGATCTTCTCGATAATTAAGGCTTTGATTAGGTGTTGAAAATGTTTCTGCACCTAAAAAGAGACGACACATCCGCACCTCGAAGGGAATTATGTACAATTGCTCGGCACTATGGTTTCAACTTTTTCCTGCTATCATCTCCTTCTCGTTTTCTTTGTATTTCTCTTGTATGCATCCTCGTTTAGTCTGTTCGCACCTCCAGTAACTAAAATTTTGTAAGCAGTCTATTCTGTCGTCTTACTGCACATCATCGATAAGCTAGAACATCTTCTGTGTTACTTACGGAATTAGCCTTTTGCATGCCCTGTAACAACGATGTTCTCTCCTCTCTTTTTTGTTTTCTAGTGTATTGCATCCCGGTATCTTCGTGTGAACACCTCTCCGTTATTTCATTTTGGCCATTGCTTACTACCTTACACACTGTTCAAATCATCTCATAATGAACAAAGCTTTCACTATTTCACTTAATCGCATACACCTTGTTCTTCGCACTCTTGAATTTCAGACCATGTGTAATCAGTACAGTACAAATTTATGATCTACGTACAAACCGAGTATGTTCTTGTTTCCGTCATAGTTTTTTATACCTTTGTGTGACCATGATACAACCAAATTTGTAACTTGGTGCTTGCAGTTATCTTTGAATGAAACGGTGTTCTATTGTGCTTTAGAGAAGAGTGTTCCCTAATTTTTTATTATTTGCTGTTGAGTTTCGAAAGTATCCCTGTAGAAACTTGACTGGTTTGGACTTCTGTTGCGTCTCACACAATATCTATGCCTGTTTCCCATTCTTTTCTGCTTATAACGATAAGAGTGTCTACCAATGATATTGCTATCAAGCAGCAATAATCGTCGTATCACAAATTTCACCCCTTTTTCGATTTCCTCAACTAATGTGTACAACTTTTAATCTGATCATTATTTTCTGATTGCCCTTCCTTCCTTCCTAAACACTGAAACTTATGGCATTCACCAAGAGGGTTTGTAAACGTTAGTTCTGTTCCAATCCCCTTATGACAATCTACTATTGAGAAAACGAGGTATTAGTTCACTTTCTGAAAATTAGCAGAATGAGTTACCGTCATGAGAAGCTTTTAGAATACTGCGCTGCCATTCTTCGTGTAACAGAAACGCGTCATTTGCTCACAGGAGATTACAGTGACCTTATTTCATAACTATGTGAATAGCCTAAGTCAAGTTCTTTTAATAACCATGATCAGTAGTTGCCTTCAGATTGGAACATTTTTAGGTCTACAATTAGACTAATACTTAACCTCTAACATCTAAGCTATGCCAGAAAAACATGAAAGAGGTATATAAGTGGCTGTACGAGGCTACCTGAAACACAGGAGAACAGGTTCTAACATTTGATATCATCAACAACTCAGCGATTATTTATGGCAGTGTGACAGAACTTGCTGTTACCATCTCTGTGGGTTCGTAGCATCAAATCTTGTGCATAGTGATATGTGCATTTTTGTTATTGATACATTCAGTACAAAAGATAACGTAGCAAGAAAACGTATTAAGGACTATGGGATTTTTTTTTTTTACATGATGATATCGATTTCTAGCACGTTGGCTTTGTTATCGAGACTGCATGAGATGCCTGTGTCACTAACATTTTGCACTAACGTGTTTGATTATAACAGAAGGACGATAGCGACTTAAAATAAGATGCAGACTCAAAGTTACATGAATTATGAAAGCTTGCGACATGATTCCTGTAGCGTCATGATGATGATGATGATAACATTTGCATTGTGAGGCGCTCAACTGCGCGGTTATCAGCGCCCGCTGTAGCGTCATGGCGATCGATGCTGGTTGATATGGCTATAGAAAGCACACGTAATACGTACCAGAAGCTTACTGTGTTGTCGCTGGCTCAGTTGCGGTTATGTGTCTCCTATCGCCAACGCCACCGCTACCATAAGCACAAGCGCACCTCGCGTCTCGATAAGTACGACTTTCCTAAAAGAGTGATCTAAGGCAAAGGTCGCTTAATTATCAGCGCCACAAATAATAACCATAAATGTTGGTAATAACTGGAGCTGTGCTTGAACACGACACGATCTGCTCGATCAGTTTACATCACAATTCGAGAAATCTCAGGTTCTACTCATGATTTGGATCGCCTCGCGACCTAGCGACTTCTACCGGTACTACCTCCACGTCGTTCCTTAGTGTTATTAACGTACTATGCATTATAATGGTAAAATTATCTGCGAAATGCAGACCGCAACACCCTCTAAGGGGCAGGCCATATGCAGAAAAAGGAGTCAATAAATAAATAAAACATTGCAAATCACCCTTATCATTTAGGACTGATGGAAGAGATAGAGAAAATCCAAAGAAGAAAGGCGCGTTTCGTCAAGGGATCGTTCAGTCGGCGCAAGAGCGTTACAGAGGTATTCAACAAATTCCACTGATAGACGCTACAAGACAGGCGTTGTGCATCACGGAGAGGATTACCCTTGACTTATCGACAGAGTTTTTTTTTTTTTTTTGGAGGGAAAAGTGGGACGACGTACTACTTCATCCAACATACGTCTCACGAAATGACCATTACGAAAAATTTCGAGAAGTTAGAGGCAATGACGAGATTTACACAATGATTGTTCCTACGTGCCATTCGCGAGTGGAACAGGGAAAAAAGGGATTTGTTAGTGATTCCAGAAGTACCTTCCGCCACACTTCGTCAGGTGGCTTGCGGAGTACTGATGTCGAAGTAGAATTGAGTCAAGTTCTCAAGCTTTCGCTCGTCCCGCGATCTACTGACAAGTGATGATGCTATCTTCACGACAGCTTTGGCAGCGGTACTTTTTATCACTATCGCAATTAGATTTATTACAGCAATCATTCTTAAATAAATTTCCACCTCGTTGCATCTGAATATTATACCATCGTGTTCTTAGTCTTATTGTAAAATCTTGAAACTTTATAGCCCGTTATTCTAAACAGGGATTAAAATTCTCAGTTTCAATCCACTCGATAAATCATTATTATCTGCAAACCACACTAATATTATAAACGAGAAAGTAACTATGTCTGGTACGTATTCACGACTAAAGCGCAGAACCGATTTTGAAGAAATGTGGTGTGAGGATAGCTCGAACTCTGACGAAGAACGTAGGCTGCTTTAGAACGTAAAAAACAAACCAGAAAAAGAATCATGCTGTAAAAGTGTGATACATGGATGCAGACGAGCGCTAACCAGACGTCGGCTACTCGAACCGTTTATAAGTTACAAGCTGACTACCCTGCGTTGCCCCGAGCACGTGTTTATTCTAGTCTTCTATTAGTCCATCTCCTCCTCCATCTCTCTATCTATCCCCCGCCCCTCCCTCTGTCCATCTGCCCACCTCTTCCTACCCCCTGCATCTCTTCATTTTCACTCTCTTCGTCCATCAACTCCTCCCCCCTCTCTCTGCCCATTTCCCCTCATCCCCTTCCCTGTCCATTTCCTACGCCCTCTCCGTCTTTCCGTCTCCTCCTGCCCCACTCTCTTCTTCTTCCTTTCTCTGCTTCTGCCCACTTCTTCCTCTCTTTGTATGTCCATTTCCTCTTCACCACTTCCCTTTCCACATTACCACTCTCACCCCAGTAGGAGGCAGATAGTTCTTGCCCCCAAAGTATTTCTTTCTGGATTGTAAGTAATATGTGTAGCAAATTTGACTGAAATCGTTTCCAGGGGTTTAGGGTGAGGTTTGTGCCACTGCCTTTGCCCACGTTCTCACATGTCAGATATATTTCACATATGTTTAACATAATTTAAACGTACTTTTACACATATTTCACCTGTATCTCTAGCGAATTTCCCCCAGTAGTTCCAATTTCAATCAGCTCAACGTTTATGACGTCGTATCTCGTGATTCATGTGCTGAACAATGATGAAATGGAACAATGGAAAAATTTTTACAAAGTAATATTGTGGAGATACAAATCTGACGGTCAGCCCGAGAATAGCATTTAAATCTATTACGTAGAGAAACCTTAAGAAAAGTATTATTAATGTTATTTGTTCTGCAATATGCCTCAATAACGTTCCTGATGTAGCGCATAGTTCTAAGAGAGCTCAAGATGGGAAAGTTACTCAAACGCAACAAGTGTCGGGGTGGTCACCAGTCACTTGACACTAGTAATGATATTTTAACACAGTTCACAAGGTTAAATTTACGGTTCACAGTTCTCAGTCGCACGAGCTTGCTCGTAACCGTCGCAGCGCGGCTGATTGTTGATAATGCGAAAACGCGATGATCGAACGCACGTCCTCACGCTCGCTACAAGACACTGGCACTCGACTGCACTCTTTTATGGTAACTAATTTTTACTGATTCACATCAGTTCATTCTGCGGGACCGAACACGGCGCGGATGACTGTACTGTACTGTTATTTTTAAATTACTTCTTGATGCATTTTCCTCTAAACCATTTGCACATTTTATCACTCTACTGTAGTAGCACTTGTAGCAACACTTCCACTTCCATACTAACAATGCCTCTCATATGCAGAGCTACACACTACACACCATATCAGTTCCGTGTCCTGTGCTCGACTCTACAGGTGCGGCTGCCCGCAAAGATACTCCGCAACCAAACCAGCGATATGACAGTACGCTTACATTCCTGCACGAAAAAGTTTTCGAACTGTCGAAGAGAATATCTAAATCTAGATAATTCCCTACTGCAGGGGGTTAAAGAGATGGTGCAAGGAGAGTGGAGTATACTGCCCCATCCCATGGGCATAGAATGCTTGCCACATTGTGGACCAGACGTGAGTTAGACATAATCATGAACACATAAAGAACAGTTGACAAATATGCAGAATTTTATATAATAAAAGAACTCTACCTACAGTGCAACCTATATAGCAAAACACAGTTACAATACAGTGGACAGTGGATAAACCAAGAGTTCATACAATAAGACACAAGGATATTAAGTCTATGAGATCGAAAAGTTTACAAATATAAAAGGTTAGCTAAAGGAAAGCGATAAAAAATGTAGAAAATCAGAAGTCGTTCACTGCTACTCTTGGTAGGCAGTATCATTGGTGACACCATTAGGCAAAAACTAGAGAACCTTCATCAGCAATAGGCCGTCAAAATCAAGGAAAAAAAAAATACTTCACTGGTCAAAACACTGAATCACAAGAGAGCGGTGGGGAGTGACTGTAGCGTCGATGCTGCTCCGACCAGCAGATGTGCAGTGTAGTCGTTAGCTCGCCCCTCTCGCCTCGCGGTAACCCATCCATTGGCGTACATGAAACAGCATAATGATGCTCTCAGTGTTGTCCTAGCAATGCCTATCCAACTTACTCATAGTCTGGTATTACTACAGTAAACATTCCAATATTCCATATGACGTAGTATAAAAAAAACATAGGCTAACAAGAAGAAAAATATATGGATGTTCACTAAGTTAAATTTAGTTACAAACTGAAAGGTACAAACAATAATAGCAATCATGAAGCAGGAGTGGTAAGAAACTTTTAAATGAAAACTTTTGGATAGCACAACCTATATACACTAGACACGAGTAATCAGTCAAACCATATCACTGCGTGGGTAAGAAGAAATGTAATACATATGATCTAGATTAAACAAATAGAAAGCGAAAACAAAACAAAAATGATATTGAAGAAGATGGGAAGACATCCTAGTTTCACTCGATTAGAGTGTCCTCATAAAACCTCATAATAAACAGAAGTTAATTTCTGTGCTTAAGGACAACACCAAAACCAGGGTTATTGTGCGTTGTGCGGTTCGGCCCCTGGTGGACCCCCCCCCCACCCCCCACCCCCGGGGAACGTCTCACACCAGATTAGTGTAACCCCTGTGTTTGCGTGGTACAGTAACTGTGGTGTACGCGTACATGAAGAACTTGTTTGCGCAGCAATCGCCGACATAATGTAGCTGAGGCGGAATAAGGGGAACGAGCCCGCAATTGACCTCGACACAAATCCACCGGGCGTATTCGTTCCGGGGACCGGCGCTCCTTTCCGCCCGGAAAGCCGTGCGTTAGCCGCATGGCCAACCGGGCGGGCATAAAAGTCCATACATCCACACATATTGTGCGAGAACTATTCAAAATTTGCTCGCCCTGCTAGCCGCGCGTTCTAATGCGCTGCTTCCCTTGCGGGAAGACGGGCGTCCCCGGCATGAATACTCCTCCCGGTGGATTAGTGTCGAGGTCCGGTGTGCCGGCCAGCCTGTGGATGGTTTTTAAGGAGGTTTTCCATCTGCCTCGGCTTATTCAGCCTCAGTTACACTGTGTCGGGGATTGCTGCGCAAACATTGGCAAACAATTGGGGTTACACTCGTCTGGTAAGAGACGTTTCCGGGAGGAGGGGGGGGGGGGGGGGGGGACACAGGGGGCCGAACCGCTCAGTAACCCTGGTTTTGGTGTGTAGCGGTGGTGGGGTGGGTGGACTGCTGCAGCCTGTTATTGGAGTGAGACCCACTGAAGGCTACGGGGGAACGAAGCCTCTCCGTTGTTTCTAGGTCCCTGGTTTAACACATAACTCCAGATTTAATAAAATGCACTGAGTTCCTGTGGTTTTAGGATGTAGTGGTATCTCCTCCTGTGTTTCTCTGAACTGTCAAGCTTTTCTCTGACTTACAGTTGTTATCGTGGCTACCTCATGGGTTTTCACGTACCGCTCGCACACGTTGCGCGCGAGTCATATTCCAATTCAGCTTTCGTGTAGTCTCGATACTATGTTGAGTGCTGCTGCTTATCGGGATATGTGGAGACAGTTCAAAACTATGTTTTGCCCTAACCGAGGTAATAAATTTTTTATGTAAATAATAAAATAAGTGCTACGATCAATTGATTATGCTTGTTTAGAGTTGTTTTCAGTTCGTTCTTCAAATCTGCGTAAATTAACGTTCCTTCGAACAGGTTTAGGAAGTTATGCTTTAGTTCATAACGTAGAACAGTTAGATACTATTTCTACGTTTCTATCAGAACATAGCAATAGTTGTTCAGTAAGTGCAATGAAAAAGTCTTTTTGTTGTATTGCGTGCGTGTATGTTCCTTGTGGTGTGCTCGAGAAACTTTTTGTCTTTCATGTTGTTTATCACAGATGCCGAAGGTGGCTCTGTATTTCGTTGTACTATTATCAAATATGTTTCAATATTCTGAAGTTCACCTCTTTCGTCGTACTATAAGCAGTTTTTACATCACATTTCCGAAACTAGATTACAACTCTCTCCGATATGTTACCAATGAGTCATCGTGACGAATTTTCTTTTATGGTGATCTTACTTGGTTTTTTGATGATCTCAGACAGTACACCTGTTTAACAATAATTTTTTGATTAGTGACAATAATTTGCTGGTGCTGTGTGCTGTAAGACAGCTATTTCCTTCGTAATTTCGGAGTCAGGCAAAGGAGTTTTTGATGTCGTGTTTACGAGATACCTGAAAATCATAGTTTGTGTAGTCACGGTGAGACGATTATGGGTTATTAATATTGAAATCGCACAGTATTGTCACAACTAACTTGGGAAGCATATACCCAGTCGATGATCCACTTTGTTGATCTTTCACAAAACCGTGGCAAGTTACATAAGTATCCGTACGTGAAACAAATGATACTCTAGTACGATATGATTTGGAAGCCTGAGGGATACATCGTGGTTCGATGTTTTGCGAGATTTCTAAATACCATTCGAGAGCAGCGGGTAGCGAGTAGCGTAATAAACGCAACCGGTTTAGGAGCTAGACTACAAAAGTTCACGTAATGCATTCAGGTCTCGTGTTTGTGTTTCTAATTTTCCACCAAACACTAGCATCTCTACAATGGATTTAGCTTCTTCAATGAGGAATGTCAATTACACTGATAATCGCAGTGGTACAATCGAGATGCGAAGTGATAGAGATATAACAAGAAGTTATAAAGAAATGAATATTCATTTGTTGATACATTCATCGTAGTATTCACACAGTATCCTACCTGCTTCGATTAACGTAAGCTGTCATTGTTTTATTTCAGAATTTCAACGGTAAAAGAGACGTGTTCTATGTTCCACTTCTTTCACTTAAGGCCGCGCGAGGTAGCCGCGCGGTCTTGGGCGTCTTTATCACGGTCCGCGCGACGCCCTCCGTCGGAGGTTCGAGTCCTCCCTCGGGCATGGATGTGTGTTGTCCTTAGCGTTAGTCAGCTTAAGTTAGATTAAGTAGTGCGTAAGCTTAGGGACCAATGATCTCAGCGGCTTGGTCCCATAAGACCTTACCCCAAAATTCCAAAAATTTCATTTCTCTTAATCCAACGTAAAACATGATTGCGTTGCCGATAGTGAGTTGCTTAATGACACATGGAGTTCAATGGAAACACTTATCTCTCTTTAATTACACATGTTTGTTTGATCTCTGATAGTCAGATCGGTTACTGCTGCAGGTTGTCAAGATGTAAGTGAGTTTGCACGTCGTGCTATAGTCGGCGCACGAGCGTAGGGAAATGGAATGTCCGAGGTAACGATGAAGTGGGGATTCTCCCGTAGGGCAGTAACACGAGTGTGCCGTGAATATCAGAAATCCAATAAATAATCAAATCTCCAACATCGCTGCGGCCGGAAAAAGATCCTGCAAAACGGCACCAACGACAACTGAAGAGAATCGTTCATCGTGACAGAAGTGCAGCCCTTCCGCGAATTGCTGCAGATTTCAGTGTTACGCCATCAACAAATGTGAGTGTCCGAGCCATTCAACGAAACATCATCTATACAGACTTTCGGAACCGAGGGACCGCTCGTGTACCCCTTGATGACAACAAAGCTTTGTAAGTAGGTTGTTTAGGTTTTTTTATTGGTAACGCCACGTAGCGCTCTGTATGAAGATCACTGGCTGTGCTGTGTGTAGTCTGTGGCTGGTTGGCATTGTTGTAATACTCGCCATTGTAGCGTTGGGCAGATACATGTGAACAGCGCGTAACGTTGTGCAGTTGGAGGTGAGCCGCCAGCAGTGGTGGACGTGGGGAGAGAAATGGCGGAGTTTTGAAATTTGTAAGACTGGATGACATGAAGCGCTATATACATTATGACTTTTGAACACTAGTAAGGTATGTACATTGTTTGTTCTCTATCAAAATCTTTCATTTGCTAACTACGCCTATCAGTAGTTAGTGCCTTCAGTAGTTCGAATCTTTTATTTAGCTATCAGTAGTGGCGCTCGCTGTATTGCAGTAGCTTGGGTAACGAAGATTTTTTTGAGGTAAGTGATTTGTCAGATTGCGTTGCGCTAAAAATATTGTGTGTCAGTTTAGGCACAGTCTTGAATAATTTTTTTAAGGGGACGTTTCATATGTCGACCCTTAGCAGAGGATACCTCACTGGATCTTCTGATTTTTTTCTTGTAGTTTGTGTAATTAGTGTAGATTTTGTTCATTGCTAGCGAGTAATTGTAGAGAGAATCTCCTTTGTAGTTGTAGTCTTTCATTGTTGTACAGTAAAACAGTTGTGGCATGCATGTAGATTTGCACCAAGTATTTCGCAGCTGCGCTTGTAAATAACTAGATATTATTTTCCGTGCTATGTTAATGTGTTCTCTTATTTTTGCTCTTCATATTGTGTTTTTCTGTGTTGTCGTGTGAAATATTGTGAGAATAATGGCGTGTTTTAAAAACCATTTAGGCCTAAAGGGTTATTAGACCCTGTTTGATGAAGAAAAAATAAATGAATTGCTGCTATAGCAGCAATTATAAATGGTAATACAAAATGGAATGTAAAAAATCGATTTAATGTTTGTTATCAACAGCGAATATTAGGCTCCAAAGTAAACTGAGAAATGACAGTGAAGACGAAAGCAGTGTGTTAGCGACACCATGTAATAAATTAACTAATGTTCAAAGTAGTAATTTGGTAATTGTGCATAGGGAAATGGAGCGGCCTGCAAATAATGGTGTAGGCAGTGAAACAATTAATGAACAGGGAAGCAATATCGATCGATCGGTCGGCAACAGCTTGCCTCAGGAACCCGAAATGACAGGACTCAATCTTGCAAATACTGTACATTCAGGATTTGCGTCCTCATCGTTTTCTCAAATAAGTCAAGACACATTTTCTGCTTGTCAAAATATGAATATTGCCGGTGCAAATGCACTGCCGAAAGGCATAGAGGAACAGATTCCAGACATTAATACATTATTATTGCAATTAATGCAACAAACGTAACAAAATCAGAGACAAACAAAGCAACAATTAGACACAATGGAACAACACGAGAGACAAACACAGCAACAGTTAGACATCATGGAACAAAATCTTCGGAAGTTAGACACCACACTTGAACAAACATGTGAAGATTTAACTACTGAGTTACATAACATTGAATCGAAATGTCAAAAGATCTGTAATGACGTAAAAACACAAATTTGTGAGCATTTTAAACCTATTTTTCGCTTCATGGAAGTGCATTACAGAATCACGAAGCAGCCGTAAAAGAACTGCAAACTATTGTTCGTGAAAATCACTACACCTTGCAAGCTAAAATGGACTTAGTTGCATCCACCATTCGTTTACGCAACTTGCAAGAACTCAGGAAAACTTAAAGGACACAGTAGATTCGATTTGAACACAAATGGACACTCTGAATCTTGGTTCAGAAAAACATACTGAGGAAATGTGTTCACTATTGGAGAAAGTAGACGAACTTTCGGATCAGTTCACTAACTTATCTACTAAGGTAGATGATGATCTGAATGACACAAGACCCGTAGCCTTCACTGACACAGAAGAGTATGAACAAATTAGAAAATTCAAACAAAATCAAAATCAAATCAATACACAGTACAAAAGAGAAATCCGCGAAGTACAAGATCAGTTGACGCAGGTAATACAAAAATTACATATTTCAGAGGACTCTCGCGCTCCAGTACAGGAAGAGGGACTTAGAAATACGGAACAACCACAAAATAATAACACAGGACACTTCGGAAATTATGAAAGAAATTGGCAAGGCGCATTGAATTTTGAGATGGAACCGCCGAAACGAAGTAACAATGAGCGATGTGCGACTCGCCGACACGATGATTTAGTCTATAAGCTGTTCATTACTACACGTAAATTCCAAACATTTAAGAATTCTGGCAACGATATTTATCCACGAGCATGGCTTCATCAATTCTCTCATTATTTTCCTCCCAACTGGTGATTGCAGCACAGATTAGAATTTACGTGTGGCTACTTAGAGAATGAACCTGCTGTAAGAATGCGATCGGTCATTGACGATTGACACAGTGAAGGAGAATTTTATCATGCCTTCCTCTCAGCGTATTGGTCTCAAGCTACACAAGACCGAGTAAAACATAGCATCATAATGATGAAGCATTTCGAACAATCTGAATTTTCCAATCTTGTGAAATATTTTGAAGACATGTTGCACAAGAATCAGTACCTGTCAAACCCATACAGCCCCTCAGAACTCATCCGCATTTACTTCATCAAATTACCTGAACATTTACGACATATTATTTTGGCAGGACGTTGCAAAGACGACATTGAAGCTTTTCAGGGACTGTTACAAGAACTGCAAATTGACACTGACAATCGCGGAACGCGAAAACAGGAGCACAACAATTACAGGTCACATTTGTCACAATTCCGCGATGACAGGAATAATACACGACAAGGCTATTCTTACAACGTAAATCGCGACCAAAACAGACACCACCCGTATGACAACCGTTGGCAGAGTAGTAATAATTACCTCTCCGCGGTAGTGACTATCACAGAGACAATCAGAGAAACAGACAATATGGGAACCAAAATAATTATTATCAAGGGAGACAGAATAACTTTAGACGCAACGGTACAAAGCGCAGTTACGATTCAGGGCGAAATTTTCCACCACATGACCGACAAGAAAGAAACTATGGAATCTACCGACGTGGCGACAGACGATATGATTGTAACGACAACCTGAATTGCATCAGAACTGGCGAGCTTCAAACAGGGCAGGGAATTCTTGTCAAGGTGAATTTGTAGAAGTTAGGCCTCCAAATCCTAATAATGACTCGCGCCAACAAAGAAACAGACAATGACTCATACCGCAGGCAGCCACGTGTGCCGGCTGGCTCCGAGAAAAATAACGTTGACGCTAACTTTGAAAAAAAATTTTGCATTCCTTACCGACGTATACCACAAGATAACTGCGGTAAAGTTGAAACTCTGAGTACTATGAGGAGTAAAAGATTTCACCACATTTCACATGTAAAACCATTTATTGAGAGATAATCTGCTTTTAATTTAGTCTTTGCTATAAAATTTTTCACTTTACATTACTAGTATGCTTTGTCAGACTTAGAATCTGTTGACATGCAACATTGCTTGAAGTTAAATATCCAGTCAAGAACCAAGCGAACTTATTTAAAAAGAAATTAGGAATGCATTGTTATAGAAAACAGATGACACAGTGTTGATATTTGTATATTCTTGATTGTTAGTGGAACGATTACCTAACGACTATCAGGCTTACATACTTAGAACATATACTGCTAATGAGATTTTAATGCAACATTTTGGTTTAGTTGAAAAGATACTCTTTATTTGAAGTACATTCGTTGAGATTAAAGATGAGTTAGCATTTGGCTTCTTTGATAGCTACACGTTTATATCACGATGCTACTAATATGTGACACAATTTACATTGTTGCTTTTGTGGTGTATCTGTTTTATATCTGCACAGTTTTTCTGTATTATTCTGGAAAGTAAACCATGTTTTAGTAGTAACTTTTGTGGTATAGCTACAATGAGACAGCCTCTTTTGTAGCACAATAGTACGTTACATTATAGTACTTTCTTGCTCACGTTAAGGTACGTAATAAACTACGACATCTATACGCAAAGCATTTCACTTTCGTTTATGATGAGGTAAGTACATTGACTTTTGCAGAACTTAGCTTTCGGAGGACGATAACTACGACACTTCCACAGAGATTATCTTACAACAAGACGCACAGTTTATCGCTACAGTACACTTATTCGAGTGATTAATTTTGTACTTAAAACATTTATTTTTAAAGATATTGAAGTACAATGATACCAAGGTTTTCCGTGATACATTTCATTCCATTGCTGTAATCTGTAACACCTGAGGATATAATTACATTAATCCTCCGGGGATACATGCTTACTTTGTGTATCTTGTGTTTGGCAAGCACAAGGAGCCTTAGCTAATATGGTATTTGCTTATACAATTTTACACATCGGTACCATATTTCTCTAACACAGAATTACACAGCTATCTGATTATTTGACAGAGAAACAAACATTTTTTAATAAGTCAGTGACACATGTTTACGCCATTATGCAGGTGGATAACTTCACACTTATGAAATTGTATTTTGTCTGTAATTTGTGAAGTGTTCATACTTTTTCGGAACCATTGAGATACTATGAGTGCTTTGAATGACGTATTTGGTATGGGACCATGATTTTTAAAGTACGTTTGAGGTAGATGACACTGTTTAAATGAGCAGATAATTTTTTTTTAGGTTTTGACATTATTGCAGAAAGCTTCGACGTCTTTGAGATTTGACTTAGGTTTTATGATGTTATTATTACGACGTCGATGTGTATTATGTTGTTGAGGTATGTTGATTATCAATGAGATGATGCTATATGAGGAATCAGATTATGCTATGTGTTTATTGTGATGAAATTTGAAAACATGTTGATGAATATGTATATGTGTAATAAGGTAAGAAATAATAAGTAGTGGTTAGGGACTCTGACTTGTGAAAAAGGATGTTGGAAACCAACAATCATATTTTAAGAGTTACGAAATGTGTGTAAATGCATGAATTTATCACAATGACGGCGAAAATGTTTTGGACACTGTTATATTTATAGGATTTTGTTTATACATATTTAGAACGCAAATATTTCGACCTGTGAAATCTTATTTTTATCAAACTGTTACTGTAGCGGAAATTGATGTCGTAAATATTTCAGTAAGGAAGGTAGGTCACTGTAAGCACCCAGCTGCGCGGCAGTTGCCTGGAAAAAAGCCATTAGAGTGTGCCTTTCAGAGGCACAGGTGGAGAAAAAAGGAAGCTATTAACCTCGCTATTGACATTCCTTTGTAGAATGCACCGCAAATACGACATGCTCATTACTTGGAAACATTCTTACATCTGCACACCCTGATTAGGACAAGTATCTTTCTATGAGAATTGAGAGAATTTCTACTAACTTATGAAATGCCTCATGACTATTGAATGATATTTTTATGCTTTGCACATAGTTGCGTATTTCATTTGATATCGGATTTCCAGCTGTGTTGCAGCGTTGGTTTAATAAAATAAAATTAAATGCATTTGCATTTAAGTATATTATTTTTTCTGCTTGAGCTTTGTCATGTTTAGGTATAAGTTATATAGCATGTTTTGCTGCTGTCTGTGAGGCATTGCACTACTAAACTTCACTTTGTATTACTCTGTTAAGCCAATTTTACTACTGATTTATTTTTCTTGTTGCTGCACATTGGCTCATATTAGATGTAATGTTGCATTTGCTCTGTCAATTTAGATTTACTGCTGCTTGCTTTGCCATTTTGCATATTTTTTTGTCATTGCTGTTTGTGTTAATTGTTTTGTGCTGCTGCATTGCCTCGTCCCTTAGTTTAGCATCTGAGCTCAGTAGATTTAAGTTATCTTAAGAGGGGGTACACTATATAAGAGAATGAGTTACGATGAACTGGAAGGAATTCATTGAGAAGCTATAAGAAAATGGTTTGGCCAAAAACGTACTTTGAAAGAGGATAGGAACAAAAAAATAGGGTTTAGGGACAACAGGTTTAGGTAGGATTTTCTTGGAAATAAATGATGATGTAAGCTGATGGAAAATAAGTAATGAGGTAAGAAATATGTGAACATATAAATACAGAAAGCATGCTTGGATAGGATTTTTTTTCGCTGGAGCAAATGTTGAAATAAGAGGGACAATCCATGGAATGAAGTTTTGAGTTGGACTGCAGTACCAAATGTTACACTGAAAACAAACCATGTCCTTTCCTTTTGTGTTATCCCACTATGTGTTTGTGTACCTTTGTGTATTTGTTTTCTTCCTGTCTCTGTGTACTGTTTCATAGAATTTTTTCTCTTCTAATACTAAGCTACATTCACTATGATAAGGAATACTGTAATCCTCAAATATAATTTGCATAAATAATATGTGATTTCAGAATGAGATTTTCACTCTGCAGCGGAGTGTGCGCTGATACGAAACTTCCTGGCAGATTAAAACTGTGTGCCCGACCGAGACTCGAACTCGGGATCTTTGCCTTTCTCGGGGAAGCGCTCTACCATCTGAGCTACCGAAGCACGACTCACGCCCGGTACTCACGGCTTTACTTCTGCCAGTATCCGTCTCCTACCTTCCAAACTTCACAGAAGCTCTCCTGCGAACCTTGCAGAACTAGCACTCCTGAAAGAAAGGATATAGCGGAGACATGGCTTAGCCGCAGCGTGGGGGATGTTTCCAGAATGAGATTTTCACTCTGCAGCGGAGTGTGCGCTGATACGAAACTTCCTGGCAGATTAAAACTGTGTGCCCGACTGAGACTCGAACTCGGGATCTTTGCCTTTCGCGGGCAAGCGCTCTACCATCTGAGCTACCGAAGCACGACTCACGCCCGGTACTCACAGCTTTACTTCTGCCAGTATCCGTCTCCTACCTTCCAAACTTCACAGAAGCTCTCCTGCGAACCTTGCAGAACTAGCACTCCTGAAAGAAAGGATATAGCGGAGACATGGCTTAGCCACAGCGTGGGGGATGTTTCCAGAATGAGGTTTTCACTCTGCAGCGGAGTGTGCGCTGATACGAAACTTCCTGGCAGATTAAAACTGTGTGCCCGACCGAGACTCGAACTCGGGATCTTTGCCTTTCGCGGGCAAGCGCTCTACCATCGAAGCTACCGAAGCACGACTTACGCCCGGTACTCACAGCTTTACTTCTGCCAGTATCCGTCTCCTACCTTCCAAACTTCACAGAAGCTCTCCTGCGAACCTTGCAGAACTAGCACTCCTGAAAGAAAGGATATAGCGGAGACATGGCTTAGCCACAGCCTGGGGGATGTTTCCAGAATGAGATTTTCACTCTGCAGCGGAGTGTGCGCTGATACGAAACTTCCTGGCAGATTAAAACTGTGTGCCCGACCGAGACTCTGCAGGGGCAATGAAGACGCTCTTGGAGGCATTTATGATGGGAAGTGTTAATCACCCACAGTACTGCGCTTAATTTGCTCCCTCCGTTGTTCATCTCTGTTGACATGAACCGCTGGCTACGAAGACAACATTTTACCACAAACAACGAAAGGCAGGCCGACTTTGAGAATTAGTGGAAGCACAGGCGGCTGCTTTCTGTGAAGAGAGTACGGGAAATATTGTACAGATCCACAACAAATGTCTAAGTTGGAGCGGCAACTATTTAGAGAGGTAGCTGGAAGGTGTGGCTAACTATTGCGAATAAAAGTTTTTGGTTATGACGGCGGTTTGCGACCGATCGAACTTTCTTCCCGAACAGCCCTCGTGCTTCACATAACGCTGTCTGTCGTTTTGTACTTCTCGTTTTTCTGTAACTGTTTTTATCCGCAAATATCAGCACATTTCCTATTACAAACAATCCTGTTAGACGAACATCCGCAACTGAGCGTTATAGTAGAGGTTGAAAATACCGCTTCAGTTACAAATTTGTTTTATTATCACGACCGGTTTCTGGCTCTCATAAACCCATCCTCAGGTGTCACATTGAAAACAGCAAGAGGCGAGAGATATGTTTTACACGCCCTACACATAAAAACATAAAATTTCGTAAAAGCCTTAAGAACGTTTCGAAACCACCGGTCGGTGCTGTGGAACCTATGTCAATGCGAAAGTGACGTCAGGCAGTATTACGGACAATTGCCTGGGCAGGGAAATATGCAAATAAAACCAGAACACTTATACTGTGCTGTGACCCCTGAGCGCAGCGGTGGACGTGTACTAAGTGCTATTTACTACCTACGAGCGCAGAACAGGGAGTAGTGGATGCCAACAAGGAAGCAAATTTGTAAACCAGAGTGGCGAAAGTGCTGTCATCTATTGACGTAGAGAAGAACGCGGGGCCCCTAGCTCGGCCTTTCACAATTAGGATTAGTGGTTTACATTTAAAATGAAGAAAACACAAAAATATTACATAAAAAATACACGAAAATTTGTGGTAATATCTTATGGGATAAAACTGCTGAGGTCATTACACACTATTTAATGTAACTTAAAATAACTTACCCTAAGGACGAACTCGCACCCATGCCCAATGGTTTTTTTAACACTCCTAAGAATGTAAGCAGGTAACAAGTCCAGGCCGACATCTCTGGCGGTACCTCATAACGAGTACCGCCCTTCGATTCGTGATTTCTGTCACTAATCGAAGCATTACGTTTGCAGGTGCCAGCCAGCCAGCCAGCCAGCCAGGCAGCCAGCCAGCCAGCCACCCACACACCCACCCACCCACCCACCCACCCGCCCAGTAGCAGCAGTGGTCCGACCAGCCAGCAGCAGCGGTGCAGCCAGTCAGCAGCAGTCCAGCAAGCCAGCAACGGTCCAGCCAGCAGCGGCAGCAGCAGCAGTCCAGCCAGCAACGGTCCGGCAAGTAGCAGCTACGGCGGTGGTGGCGGCGGCGGTCCGGTCCGCGGCAGCAGCTGCTGCGGCGTTCCTGCCAGCCAGCCAGCGTTCCTGCTAGCAGTCGCCTCCCGCCAGCGCCAGCAGCGTGGGACTTTGGCCCCAGTTGTCGTCCGTCTTCGTACGTCCCCCGTTTTGCTCTCCACTTTTTGTCCTGTTCTGTCTTAGTTCCTACTTTACGTCATGTGAGCCCCCACCACCACTACCATTACCACCACCACTGCAATAGTTTATAATTCCCCCTCCTCTGCCACCACCACCATTACATGGTGTGCCCAGTCACCCCCCTCTTTCCTTCCCTCCTCTTCTTACTCTCCCTTCGCCGTCATTCTTCATTGCCCCCTCCCCAGCTTCTTCCTCGCGCACCTCCACCTCTGAACCTTTCCCCCCACTCCCCCAGCCTGTCACTGCGGCTCCCACTAGGGTGGTGGCCTGACAGGCCACTGCCCATGACCAGCTCTCACCCTCACCTTTGCCATCACCGTCATCTCCGTCATCGCCGTAGCTGTCACCTTCACCATCGCCATCTCTGGCGCCAGCTCTTCCGTTTACGCCGGGACCTGACACTTCCCGCCACCTCCCTGTTGCTCCTGACCAGCATGTCACAACTCACCCTTCCATTGCCCTCAAACGCCCTAGTGGCACAACCACCTCTTCAGCTCCCGAAAAGTCCCCGCCGCATCCTCCCTCACCCAGGATGCCATGGATGTCTCCCCGCCTGGCCCTGCTCCCTCTGCATCCTCCTCCTCCTCCTCTCCCCTCTTCCTACAAATACACTCCTGGAAATTGAAATAAGAACACCGTGAATTCATTGTCCCAGGAAGGGGAAACTTTATTGACACATTCCTGGGGTCAGATACATCACATGATCACACTGACAGAACCACAGGCACATAGACACAGGCAACAGAGCATGCACAATGGCGGCACTAGTACAGTGTATATCCACCTTTCGCAGCAATGCAGGCTACTATTCTCCCATGGAGACGATCGTAGAGATGCTGGATGTAGTCCTGTGGAACGGCTTGCCATCCCATTTCCACCTGGCGCCTCAGTTAGACCAGCGTTCGTGCTGGACGTGCAGACCGCGTGAGACGACGCTTCATCCAGTCCCAAACATGCTCAATGGGGGACAGATCCGGAGATCTTCCTGGCCAGGGTAGTTGACTTACACCTTCTAGAGCACGTTGGGTGGCACGGGATACATGCGGACGTGCATTGTCCTGTTGGAACAGCAAGTTCCCTTGCCGGTCTAGGAATGGTAGAACGATGGGTTCGATGACGGTTTGGATGTACCGTGCACTATTCAGTGTCAACTCGACGATCACCAGAGGTGTACGGCCAGTGTAGGAGATCGCTCCCCACACCATGATGCCGGGTGTTGGCCATGTGTGCCTCGGTCGTATGCAGTCCTGATTGTGGCGCTCACCTGCACGGCGCCAAACATGCATACGACCATCATTGGCACCAAGGCAGAAGCGACTCTCATCGCTGAAGACGACACGTCTAGATTCGTCCCTCCATTGACGCTTGTCGCGACACCACTGGAGGCGGGCTGCATGATGTTGGGGCGTGAGCGGAAGACGGCCTAACGGTGTGCGGGACCGTAGCCCAGCTTCATGGAGACGGTTGCGAATGGTCCTCGCCGATAGCCCAGGAGCAACAGTGTCCCTAATTTGCTGGGAAGTGGCGGTGCGGTCCCCTACGGCACTGCGTAGGATCCTACGGTCTTGGCGTGCATCCGTGCGTCGCTCCGGTCCGGTCCCAGGTCGACGGGCACGTGCACCTTACGCCGACCACTGGCGACAACATCGATGTACTGTGGAGACCTCACGCCCCACGTGTTGAGCAATTCGGCGGTACGTCCACCCGGGCTCCCGCATGCCCACTATACGCCCTCGCTCAAAGTCCGTCAACTGCACATACGGTTCACGTCCACGCTGTCGCGGCATGCTACCAGTGTTAAAGACTGCGATGGAGCTCCGTATGCTACGGCAAACTGGCTGACACTGACGGCGGCGGTGCACAAATGGTGCGCAGCTAGCGCCATTCGGCCGCCAACACCGCGGTTCCTGTTGTGTCCGCTGTGCCGTGCGTGTGATCATGGCTTGTACAGCCCTCTCGCAGTGTCCGGAGCAAGTATGGTGGGTCTGACACACCGGTGTCAATGTGTTCTTTTTTCCATTTCCAGGAATGTACCTTCTCTCTCATGTCGCTCCTTCCCTCCTCGAGGCCCGGAACCTACTCCGCCAACACTTCCTTGGAGCCCCCATCTCCCTCCTCACTCCCTGAAGAGACTCCATTCTCATCTCCTCCCCAAGCCCCACCCTTCATACTGACTTCTTTTCCCGCATCCCCATCACCCGGTTAGGCCCAACACCTCCCTCACCCCTGCTCCTTCCCTGTCTTCTACCCACCAATCCCAACCCCAGAGTCACTCGCCAACCCTCACCGCTGTGATCACTCAGCTTAGTCCAATGATTATGGAGAAGGAGGTGTTGGTGGAGCTTACTGCTCATCCCTCGCTCGAGGTCCGGGCAGTCCACCACATTATTAACTCTGCTGGCCCCACCCTCCTTATGACGCCCCATCCATTGACCGCCTCCTGAAGGATGGTGCCCTCCTCTTCAACCGAAGATACAAGTCGACCCCTCCCATTCCCCTCATGAATCCCTCCGCTACCAGAAGTGTCTGCGCTACAACGCACACACAACATCTGCCCGCACTGTAAGCAAGCACATTTCCTCCGGCAGTGCCCAAACCTTCAGTCCCCTCCCTCCTGTAATACCTGTAATCTCCCGCATCCCACATACTCCCAATAATGTAAAGCCAGACCCCATCCGACCACTGCTGAACTCACCAACCCTGTCCACCCTCTGGATGACCCCACTCCTCCTGGCAGTTCCCTTCATCTTCCCCCCCCCCCGCCTTCTGCTGGCGACATCATCACATTCCTCACCATTCTTCTACAGAATTTCCACCCTTTCCAGCGCCCTCACACCCTAAAGCAGATATTCCTTGCCAAACATTCCGTCTTCCACCTTAAAATGTATGTCAACTAATCCCACAACCAGGCCCATTTCTTTTTCTCCCATCTCGACACCCTTGTCTAAATCCCTGTCATGGCACGACAGCACCGTATCCTGTACAACACCATCCATTCCCTTTCTGCCAACAAGAACCTCTTCATACACACCATCGCCACCCACCACATGGATGCCTTCCTCCTCAATGAAACCTTTCTTCAGCCCCACCACACCATTCACATATCGCTCTACCTCCTTCACTGCTCTGACAATCCCTTCCTGATCGCGAGTGGCGGTGTTGCCATTGGTCACCACCGACAGATCCCAGTTCGGCTCCAACCTCTCCTTCCCGACATCACAGAACACCTGATCCTTAGTCTCTTCTTCCATGGCCTTACAATCACCTGCGCCATCATCTATGTCTGCCCTAACGCCCCTATTCCTTTTCACTTCCTCTTCCACATTGACTGTACCATCTCTTCCTATGTGATCACCGCCGATCTCAACATCCATAGTCATTCCGCCATCCAGTTATGGCGGTGGCATTGGTTCCTCTCCTCCCTTCAAGATGACCTCGTCCCCATTCCCCGCACACCCGCACCGAATCCAACTCCACTCCTGATGTCGTCCTCTCGTCCCCTAACCTCCTTGGCCACATCACTGTGGATGTCCTGGACCCCATTGGTAGTGACCATCTTCCTGTCCTCCGCACCATTTCAGATGGTCGTCGCCCCCGCCCTGACCCCTGTTATGACCCTCCACCCAAAGTACGTCCATGATTATTCCTGTGCCGACTTGAATGCCTACCAGGATACCCTATCCACCCAGGTCCATAGCCACCCCTTCACCTACCAACACCCTGATGATATTACCCATGCTGCCTCCTTTCTCCAGCAGACCTTGTCTGAGGCCGTGGAGGCCCACGTCCCTTCTGTCGCCATCCATCCCCACCGTCCCACCTTACCCCCACAGACCATCCTCCTCCTGCGTGAATCCCTCTGTCTATACGGTGCATTCCTCTGCACGCATGACCCGGAAACACTACGACGCCACTGGCAACTCCAGAGACACATCTGTAACTTGCTCGTGGCTAAGAAACTCTGGGGCTGGCGACAGACATGCACCTGTTTACACGCTACCCTTCCTATCAACTCATCCAAGTAATGGTCAGCCATCCGCTGCCTTACCAGATCTAACCCCCCCCGTACTATCCTATCCTTCACGGCAACCAACCCTTCCCTGACAATATTAGTAAGGCCAATCACTTTGCCTCCTACCTCTCCCATGTCTTTACCATCCCTACAAATCCCCAGTTGGATTACTCCCTCTTTCTGGATGTCTGCGATCGAACTGACACCTCTGTCACTCCCCTCGCAATTCTTTTCCAGTACTTGGACAACATTGCACACACAGACTCAATGCCCCTATCACTACGCAGGATCTCATCGCTACACTCCGCACGAAACGCAACACCGCTCCTGGTCATGATCGTGTCACCTACCGTCACCGTCGTGAAGCTCCTGTCTCTTTCTTCACCACCCTGGCCAGGCTCAACAATGTAGTTTTGACCACCGGTTACTACCCCGCCCTGTGGAAAACCTCCCGTATCCTGATGTTCCTTAAACCCGGTAAACTGTCATGAGCTGACTCCTCCTACCGTCCCATCAGCCTTACCTCGGTCTTCAACAAGGTCCTGTAATCCCTCCATACCTGACGTTTCCACCAGCATCTACGCCAGCACCGCCTGCTTCCCGTTACCCAGTGTGGCTTTTGGCCGTCTTTCTCTTCCGATGACCTTCTGCTTCACCTCACTCATATCCTCTCCAAATAGCTTAATTCCCATCGTTCCACTATCTTTCTCCGCCTTGACCTTGAACGAGCCTATGACCACATGTGGCGTTCCGGTCTCCTCTTCAAGCTCCAAACCTCTGCCCTTCCTATTAACTACGTCAGTTTGATCGGCTCCTTTCTTTCCCAACGTCCTTCTTACGTCACCATCCACAACACAGAATCCTACACGTTTTCCTCTGCGCCGGTTTGCCCGAAGGTTCCATCCTCTCCCCTCTTCTGTACCTCTTGTATACGGTGGACATGCCGCTGCCTTCATCCCCCATCCACCTTCTCCACTACGCCAATAACACCGCCTTCCTTGCCCTTGCCCCAATTTGCAGCGCTCCCAACACCTTCTCCAATCCATTCTTGACCGGTTCATCGCTTGCTGCAACCAGTGGTTGCTTAAGGTCAAAACCCGGGCGATCACTGTGGGCAAAACACAATCCATAGAGCTTCAATAAATAAAAACAAAAAAAATAACTCTTGATTTACAAAAACATAAAATGTGTAACATGGCACCAGTCGTCATCTTTTTAAAACCAACCAAAAATCCTGAAGTACGAAAAATTTGTCCTTATCCAAATAAAAATAGAAATTTTCAAAATATTTTGTTTTTAGAAATATACTTTTTATTCTCCTCTCACCTAAATGAGAATTTAATGAATATCTGATTCAGGAGGATGAGAAACAAAATATTAAATTTTGAACTCAAGAACAGAAAATATTGAACTTTATTCAGAAAGTGGCTCATTACTGTTGTATACTTCAACAACTGACCAGTTAATTTTTAAGTTACATGTTACACTATGGTAAGTATATGCAAAGGTAACGTATAATACGTCACGATTACTGTATGGAATGTACATGAGCCTTATAGCACAAATTAATGGATCTCTACTACTTAAAAGCTGCTACGTTTTGTTGATTGTGTTGGACTGATAATTCTTATCAAACCCGAACTAGGATAAAATTCCTTTTTGCTGTAGCCATTTGCAGTACACTTTGTCTTCATCGTACCGTTCAGCTTAGCCCCCTCATCACTCAACTCAGTCGCAATTCTGGAATATCCCTCTTCGTCACATACAATTGTAGCATACTGCCCAACTGCTAATTTATCTTTCAACATTTTGCGATGCTCGGCATCATCTTGAACATTCAAGAAAATTTCAGAATTACCATGAGATTCTAATACCACTATGTCTTCGTGTTGGTGTTACTTTGGCGTGGGCTAAAGTAAACCCATATTTTGCAAAAATCTGCTCCAATGTACAGAAATGTTATACACTGAAATTTGCACAAATGACAGTTTTGCAAATTGCAAATTATTACCTAATATTGACAGAATACAAAATGACTCTCTTTGTACTTTTAGCTTAATTGATGTGAACCCTCCAGGCAGAAATTATTGGGGTATAATAGCTGATAAAATATTTATGATCAACACTAAGTCTTGTGGTGGCAATATATTAGTTCATGGAACTCACAATTTTCTAGATTGTTGTTCATACATTCTAAATGCGTACTGCCTTCTTTACTCTATGCTAATGACGTAGTTTTAGCGGGAAAAAGTTAAAACTTTTTCCTATCAAAGTTACCAGCAAAGGACCAAAGTAGCTCAAGCTTGCTTGTCTCTAAAAATGTCAGGAACCATAGACATAGCTCATGCTTAGGCTAAATGATTGGGAAAGTATGTAAATACAATCACTCAAACCCTGAGGCTGAGTGACAACTTCATATCACTACTGTAACTACCAGAGAATTGTCAGTAAGTTTTCTCACATTAACTGAAACGAGACAGAATCCGGAGAGCTAGTGAAAACATTCTTCTAACTAATATAACCACAGAGACTAGTTACTTTCGGTTGTTTCATTCGACCGAAAAAAGAGGTATAAAATGTATACAGAGAGCGCCGACGTATTTTGTAACGGCAGGCACACCAAGCATTTCAGCTAGACAGATTCAACAGGCGCTGGAATATCACATTCTTTTTTATTGAAATGTAAATTAAAAGTACAGTATTTTTATCATAAAACGTGCCCATTGTATGTGCAGTCTATATTTGCATCGTAGTGATACAGTTAGAAGATCATACTATACATAGATACCACCATATTTCCACGTGTAACATTTAGTATACTTAACTGTCTTGTTTACCAAATTTGTACACCGTATTTTGTGGATCTTCATGGTCATTTGTAATGTCAGGCGAACGACTGTATTAAAGTATGCCACCCTACTGTATTTAGTGCTTCTGAGAGTACCAACAATACATCTCTTTGTCCACAGTAAAATTACGTTTCAAATAGTAACTTCAATAGGCATTTGACTCTGCACATGTATAAACTCTAACTAAGCTGTTCGTTATTTGTCGTTCAGAATGCCTTTAAAAAACAAGGAGCTAACACAACAGTGGGTAACAAGCATAAGGTGGGAACAAGTGGCATCCTACTCGGTACTGTCGTGTACGCCCTTCTCATTTTAGGTCTTCTGGTACTGTCAATGCTCTTTTCCGAAAAAGAAAAATACTAACCCAAAGTGAGATGAAATTTGACAGTCTTATCTTCCATTATAGCTGCTTAAAGGACCACAAGAAACATGACACTAGAACAAAATCTCTTGGCCGCATATCTGGAATTGTCGTCAACAGTGAAGTTAATTATTAAGCCTTTGAATCGTATGTTTAATGACTGTGTACGACTAGTCTTGTCTGGTTTCTTTCCGTTTAGATATATTTCTTTGATAGGCATATATAAGGCAGAACATCCTAGATTGAAACTTACTCGCTAAAATGTTTGATTGCGCTAAATGTAATTCAAGTCAAACGAGTAATAACTGATTCCTACTGTAAATATATCACGTGCTCATACAATAAAACCTATTCGTCCGATTGATAGCATGGTGTTGATTATACTTAGTGTTCCGAATGATTCAATTTCCCTCTTTCTTGGCATTCAATAAAAATCGCCAGTATCTATAGGGTAAGATACATCGCTGATTATACCACTGCGCCTGTTTACATTAAAGTCACCACAATAATTCAATAGCACGCAAATCGCAAAAATCACGCTTGAGATGCCCTAGCACACGAAATAGTCGTGTGGTGGCGTTCTCGCTTCCCACGCCCGGGTTCCCGGGTTCGATTCCCGGAGTGGTCAGGGAGTTTCTCTGACTCGAAATGACTGGGTGTTGTTTGATGTCCTTAGGTTAGTTAGGGGACTGATGACCATAGATGTTAAGTCCCATAGTGCGTGGAGCATTTGAACCACACGAAATAACACACTTCGAATTTCGGAATTATTTCTCGAAACGCGGCGTACGGGAAACAAATAAAAAGGGAATCGTGACTGGCAGTAGCAATTGTCGTTGTGTGACAAACAAAACCATATGATTTGCCATGTCCAATCTACGTTCTTCATATACACTCCTGGAAATGGAAAAAAGAACACATTGACACCGGTGTGTCAGACCCACCATACTTGCTCCAGACACTGCGAGAGGGCTGTACAAGCAATGATCACACGCATGGCACAGCGGACACACCTGGAACCGCGGTGTTGGCCGTCGATTGGCCTTAGCTGCGCACCATTTGTGCACCGCCGGCGTCAGTGTCAGCCAGTTTGCCGTGGCATACGGAGCCCCATCGCAGTCTTTAACACTGGTAGCATGCCGCGACAGCTTGGACGTGAACCGTATGTGCAGTTGATGGGCTTTGAGCGAGGGCGTATACTGGGCATGCGGGAGGCCGGGTGGACGTCCCGCCGAATTGCTCAACACGTGGGGCGTGAGGTCTCCACAGTACATCGATGTTGTCGCCAGTGGTCGGCGGAAGGTGCACGTGCCCGTCGACCTGGGACAGGACCGCAGCGACGCACGGATGCACGTCAAGACCGTAGGATCCTACGCAGTGCCGTAGGGGACCGCACCGCCACTTCCCAGCAAATTAGGGACACTGTTGCTCCTGGGCTATCGGCGAGGACCATTCGCAACCGTCTCCATGAAGCTGGGCTACGGTCCCGCACACCGTTAGGCCGTCTTCCGCTCACGCCCCAACATCGTGCAGCCCGCCTCCACTGGTGTCGCGACAGGCGTGAATGGAGGGACGAATGGAGACGTGTCGTCTTCAGCGATGAAAGTCGCTTCTGCCTTGGTGCCAATGATGGTCGTATGCGTGTTTGGCGCCGTGCAGGTGAGCGCCACAATCAGGACTGCATACGACCGAGGCACACAGGGCCAACACCCGGCATCATGGTGTGGGGAGCGATCTCCTACACTGGCCGTACACCTCTGGTGGTCGTCGAGGGGACACTGAATAGTGCACGGTACATCCAAACCGTCATCGAACTCATCGTTCTACCATTCCTAGACCGGCAAGGGAACTTGCTGTTACAACAGGACAATGCACGTCCGCATGTATCCCGTGCCACCCAACGTGCTCTAGAAGGTGTGAGTCAACTACCCTGGCCAGGAAGATCTCCGGATCTGTCCCCCATTGAGCATGTTTGGGACTGGATGAAGCGTCGTCTCACGCGGTCTGCACGTCCAGCACGAACGCTGGTCCAACTGAGACGCCAGGTGGAAATGGCATGGCAAGCCGTTCCACAGGACTACATCCAGCATCTCTACGATCGTCTCCATGGGAGAATAGCAGCCTGCATTGCTGCGAAAGGTGGATATACACTGTACTAGTGCCGCCATTGTGCATGCTCTGTTGCCTGTGTCTATGTGCCTGTGGTTCTGTCAGTGTGATCATGTGATGTATCTGACCCCAGGAATGTGTCAATAAAGTTTCCCCTTCCTGGGACAATGAATTCACGGTGTTCTTATTTCAATTTCCAGGAGTGTAGATGGTTGAAAAAAATGAATGAATGAACGACAAAACACTCGACTGTTAAAAAACGAACGAGTGTTAAAACACTTCATTGTCCCATCACTATGCAGGGCCGGCGGCCACTGGATTTGGGCCTGGTTTCGTACTTTCTTCACTTGCCAGCTTTCTTACACAGTGTGAACATTAGTAAAACCGACAGGTTTCAGAGACTGAAAATGGAGAAAGAAAGGTTCTATGAAATGATGTCCGGAAGTGGACTTCAAGCGTGCAAGCACACCATATCGTTTCGGAACACATTACTGAGGTGCATCACATCTACGTCGCAATAGATGTGTAAGTAGGCTGTTTACATTTTCTTATTGGTAACGCCACGTAGCGCTCTGTATGAAAAATCAGTGGCTGTGCTGTGCGCAGTCTGTGGCTAGTTTGCATTGTTGTCTGCCATTGTAATGTTGAGCAGCAGCAGCTGGATGCTAACAGCGCGTAGCCTTGCGCATTTGGAGGTGAGCCGCCAGCAGTGGAGGACGTGGGGAGAGAGATGGCGGAGTTTTGAAATTTGTAAGAATTGGTGTCATGAACTGCTATATATATATTATGACTAGTGAGGTAAATACAATATTTGTTCTCTATTAAAATCTTTCATTTGCTAACTATACCTATCAGTAGTTAGTGCCTTCAGTAGTTTGAATCTTTTATTTAGCTGGCAGTAGTGGCGCTCGCTGTATTGCAATAGTTCGAGTAACGAAGATTTTTGTGAGGTAAGTGATTTGTGAAACGTATAGGTTAAAGTTAGTCAGGGCCATTCTTTCGTAGGGATTTTTGGAATTGCGTTGCGCTGAAAATATTGTGTTTCAGTTTAAGCACAGTCTTGTAATAATTTTCCAAAGGGGACGTTGCATGTGGAGACCCTGCCAGGATACCTCACTGGAATCTTCTGATTTTTTTTTTTGTAGTTTGTGTAATTAATGTAGATTTTGTTTATTGTTAGCGCCTAATTGTAGAGAGAATCTCCTTTGTAGTTGTAGTCTTTCATTGTTGTACAGTACAACAGTTGTGGAATGCATGTAGAGTTGCACCAAGTATTTCGCAGCTTCGCTTGCAATTAACTAGATATTATTTTCAGTGCTACGTTAATGTGTTCTCTTATTTTTGCTCTTCAAATTGTGCTTTTCTGTGTTGTCGTGTGAAATATTGTGACAATAATGGCGTGTGAAAAACGTAATACTAGGCTCCAAAGTAAACTGAGAAACGACAGTGAAGACGAAAGCAGAGTGTTAGCGCCACCGTGTAATGAATTAACTAATGTTCAAAGTAGTAATATGGTAATTGTACATAGGGAAATGGAGCCGGCTGCAAACAATGGTTTAGACAGTGAAACAATTAGTGAACAGGGAAGCATTTCGATCGATCGGTTGGCAACATCTCGCCTCCAGATTCCGAAATGACAGGACACATTCTTGCAAATACTGTAGATTCAGGTTTTGCGTCCTCACCGTTTTCTCAAATAAGTCAAGACACATTTTCTGTTTTTCAAACTGTGAATATTGCCGATTCAAATGCATTGCCGAATGGCACTGAGGAACATGTTTCAGACACCAGTGCACTGTTATTACAGTTAATGCAACAAATGGGACAAAAGCTTCAAAAGTTAGACACAATGGAACAAAATCTTCAAAAGTTAGACACAATGGAACAAAATCAGAGACAAACACAGCAACAGTTGGACACAATGGAACATAATCTTCAAAAGTTAGACACAATGGAACAAAATCAGAGACAAACACAGCAACAGTTGGACACAATGGAACATAATCTTCGGAAGTTAGACACCACACTTGAAAAAACACGTGAAGACTTAACTACTGAGTTACATAACATTGAATCGAAATGTCAAAAAATCTGTAATGACGTAAAAACACAAATTTGTGAGCATTTTAAATCTACCATAAAAGAATTGCAAACTGTTGTACGTGAATATCACGACACCTTGCAAGCTAAAATGGACTCAGTTGCATCCACCGATTCGGTTACGCAACTTGCAAGAACTCAGGAAAACTTAAAGGACACAGTAGATTCGATTTCAACACAAATGGACACTCTGAAACTTCGTTCAGAAAAACACACTGAGGAAATGTGTTCACTATCGGAGAAAGTAGCCGAACTTTCGGATCAGTTCACTAATTTATCTACGAAGGTAGATGATAATCTGAATGACACAAAACCGGTAGTCTTTAATGACACAGAAGAGTTCGAACAAATTAGGAAATTCAAACGAAATCAGAATCAAATTAATACGCAACACCAAAGAGAAATCCGGGAAGTACAAGATAAGTTGACACAGGTAATACAAGAATTACGTATTTCAGAGGACACTCGCACTCCAATACGGGAAGACGGCCATAGAAATACGGAACAGCCACAAAATAATAACACAGGGCACTTAGGAAATTATGAAAGAAATTGGCAAGGTACACCGAATTTTGAGATGGAACCGCCGAAACGACGTAACAATGACCGACATGCGACTCGCCGACATGATGATTTTGACTATAAGCTGTTCATTACTACACGTAAATTCAAAACATTTAAGAATTCTGGCAACGACATTCATCCACAAGCGTGGCTTCGTCAATTCTCTCATTGTTTTCCTCCCAACTGGTCATTAGAACACAGATTAGAATTTATGTGTGGCTACTTGGAGAATGAACCAGCTGAAAGAATGCGATCGATCATTCACGATTGTCACAGTGAAGGAGAATTTTATTATGCTTTCCTCTCAGCATATTGGTCTCAAGCTACACAAGACCGAGTAAAACATAGCGTAATGATGACGAAACACTTTGAACAGTCTGAATTTTCCAGTCTTGTCAAATATTTTGAAGATATGTTGCATAAGAACCAATATCTTTCAAATCCATATAGCCCTTCAGAACTCATCGGCATTTGCATAATGAAATTGCCTGAAAATTTAAGGAATATTATTTTGGCAGGGCGTTGCAAAGACGACATTGAAGCTTTTCAGGGACTGTTACAAGAACTGGAAATCGACACTGACAATCGCGGAACGCGAAAACAGGAGCACAACAATTACAGGTCACACCTGCCATAATTCCGCGATGACAGAAATAATACACGACAAGGCTATTCGTACAACGTAAATCGTGACCAAAACAGACACCACACGTATGACAACCGTTGGCAGAGTAGTAATTATTACAGGGAAAGATCACCTCTCCGCGGTAATGACTATCACAGAGACAATCAGAGAAACAGACAATATGGTAACCAAAATAATTATTATCAAGGGAGACGGAATAACTTAAGACGCAACGGTCCAGCGCGCAGTTACGATTCAGGGAGAAATTCTCCACCACGTGACCGACAAGAAAGAAACTATGGAATCTACCGACATGACGACACACGATATGATCGTAACTACAGACCTGAATTGCAGCAGAACTGGCGGGATTCAAACAGAGCAGGGCCCTCTCGACAGGGTGAATCTGTAGAAGTTAGGTCCCCTAATCCCATTAACGGCGCGCGCCAACAGAGACAGACAATGACTCACACCGCAGGCAGCCGCGTGCGCCGGCTGGCTCAGAGAAAAATAACGTAGACGCTAACCTTCAGAAAAAAAAATTAGCATTCCGTGCCGACGTATACAACATGATAATTACTTGGAAGCTGATACTCTGCGCACTAGAAAGGGTAAATGATTGTACCACATTTCACATGTAAAACCGTTTATTGAAATATAATCAGCTTTTTAACTTTGTCTTTGCCATAAAGCTGTTCACATCACGTCACTAGTATACTTTGTCACACTAAGAATCTGTTAACATGCAACAATGTTTTGAAGTTAACTATCCAGTCTAGAACCTAGGGAAAATTTTTAAACAGAATTTACGAATGCATTGTTATAGTGAACAGACGACACAGTGTTGTTATTTGTACATTCTTGCTTGTTAGTTGCACGATTACGTAACGACTATAAGGCTCACATACTAAGAACATTTACCAGTATTGCTAATGAGATTTTAATGCAACATTTTGGTTTACTTGAAAATACATTCTGGATTTAAAGTACTTTCTGTGAGATACCAGATGATACAGTGGTTAGTTTATGTGACAGCTGCACGATTTTATCACGACGCTACTAATGAGTGACAATTTACAATGTTGCTTTTGCAGTTTATCTGTTTTATATCTGCACAGTTTTTCTGAATTTTTCTGGAAAGTAAAACATGTTTTAGTAGTACGTTTGTGGTATAGCTACAATGAGACAGCCTTTTCTGTAGCACAACAATACATACAGTACAGTACTTACTTCATCACGGCAATAAGCGTAATAACTAAGATATCTATACGCAAACCATTTCAATTTCGTTTATCATGAGGTAAGTACATTGACTTCTGCAGAACTTAGCTTTCGGAGGACGATAACTACGACACTTCCACAGAGATTATCTTACAACATGACGCACAGTTTGCCGCTACAGTACACGTGTTTGAGTGATTAATTTTGTACTTAAAACATTTATTTTTAAAGATATTTGAAATACAATGATACAAAGGTTTTCCGTGATACATTTCATTCCATTGCTGTAGCCTGTAACATCTGACGATACAATTACATTTATCCTCAGGGGGGTACACGCCTACTTTGTGTACCATGTGTCTGGCAAGCACAAGGAGCCCTAGCTAATATGGTATTTGCTTATACAACTTTACACATCGGTACCATATTTGTCTAACACATAAATTACACAGCTATCTGGTCATTTAACTGAGAGAGACAAACATTCATTTTACTACATCAGTGACAGATGTTTACGTAATTACACCATTGGATAACTTCACACTTACGAAGTTGTATTTTGTCTGTACTTTGTGAACTGTTCATATTTTTTCACAACCATTGTGATACTATGAGAGCTTTGAATGATGTATTTGGTATGGGGTCATGATTTTTAAAGTACGTTTGAGGTAGATGACCCTTTTGACATGAGCACAGATTTTTTTTTTTTTTTTTAGGTTTTGAAATAGGAAGCCACGACGATTTTGAGATTTGGTTGAGGTTTTATGATGTTATGATGACGATGTGTATTACGCTGTTGTGGTATGTTTATGATCAATAGGCTGATGCTATAAGAGGAATTTGATTATGCTATGTATTTCTCATGATTAAATATTGAAGAAGTGTCGACAAATATGTATATGTGTAATAAAGCAAGGAATAATCAGTAGTGGTTAGTTACTCTGGTTTGTGCAAAAGGTTGTTGGAAACCAAGAATCGTACTTTAAGAGTTATGAAATGTATGTAAATGCATGAATGTATTACAATGCCGATGAAAATTTTTAGGACACTATTATATTTAAAGGATTTTGTTTCTACAGATTTGTAACGCAAATTCTCAACCTGTGAAAATATTTTTATATGTGACTGTCACTGTAGCGGAAACTGACGTCGTAAATTTTTCAGTAAGAAAGGTAAGTGACTACCTACACGTAATGCGTCGTGGGCACCCAGCTGCAGGACAGGCGCCTGAAAAAAAAAAGCCATTAGTGTGTGCCTGGCAGAGGCACAGGTGAAAAAAAAAGAGGCCATTATCCTCGCTATTGACATTCCTTTGTAGAAAGCATCGTAAATACCTTACCCTCAAACTTGAAAACATGATTACACTGTAGAGTTCTTAATTTATGATATTTACTGAAATGAAATGATGAGAAACATTTTATATCTATTGTCTTTCTAGCTGAGAGATTGCTCATTTTGTTTAATATCCGGTTTCTATCTGCACTGCTGCATTGGCTAAGACAAAATTTAATAGATGTACTAATATAGATATTTTATGCCTACAGATCCAGTAAATAATTATGATGAACTTAAAAAAAACGAAGGAGCACAAAAAGACTTCCCTTCACAGGAACTGCATACATAATTTTCTTTTCAAGTACTTGGTAATTTTTATGGTAGAATAAGTTGTGGTGCACCACTTTAATTATATAGACATTAATATGTGAATCGACATCTCCCTTTTCTGCATTGTTGTCTTTACTGTAATATTTTTTCTGTTTGAGCTTTGTCATGTTTAGTTATAAGCTGTTGCATTTGCTTCTTCTGTGTGCCTGGCATAGTGCTGCTGAATTTCGCTTTGTATTACTCTGTTAAGCCAGTTTTACTACGGATTTGTTTCTCTTGTTTGCTGCACAGCGCCTTATATTAGTTGTAATATTGCAATTGCTTTACCAATTTCCATTTTTTGGGTCATTGCTGTTTGTGTTAATTTGTTTTGTGCTGCTGCATTGCGTCGTCCCTTAGTTAAGCATCTGAGCTCAGTAGATTTAAGTTAGCTTAAGAGGGGGTAGCCTATATAAGAGAATGAGTTGCGATGAATTTGAAGAAATGCACTGAGAGGTTATATGAGAAAAGTACAGAAAGCAGGTATAGATAGGACTTTTGGAAATAATGAAGAACGAAGGGAGATCTCCGAGAAGCAAAGAAAGTTTTGTTTGCAAAGTACTGAAGTAAAACAAACCCTGTCCTTTCCTTGTGTTATCCCACTATGTGTCTGTGTACCCTTGTGTATTTATGTTCTTCCTGTCTTTATATGTTCATCTGATAAGACTTATGTTGTAGAATTTTCTAATATTCAGCTACACTCACTATGATGAGGAATACTGTTATCCTCAAATATAATTTGCATTAATAACATGTTATTTACTTCGTAAAGATGTTTACACATAATTTATTCTGTTTTGTTCTAGTGCTCATGTGTGAAGTTGATGTTTCAAAAGTTATTCTGATCTTTTATGTATGTACTTATGTCAAAATTTTTGTAACACTGATGTATTTGTTATTTCGATTCTTTTGTAAAGCCCCTATTACTACAAATGTTATCTGTATTGTTATGTTCTTTATTGATGTATTTTATACCTTTATTATTCTATTCTTATGTTATAAAATTGTAATCGACACCAGTTCATCAAATTAAGTAACTTGTAAATTACATTTCACTGCACACGTTTCTGTTGGTCATAGTATATGGACAATATGTGAGAAGTAGGGACTGATAGTGTTTGCACGTGTGTTAATAATTCAGTAAGGGACTGGATGACAGCTTTGCTGGTTGTAAGGACATTTCAAAAACAATTTTTTTGAGTGCACAAGTGGTGGTTATGGACTTGCCATGTTATCCGCAAGACTCTTCAATGGTGATTGTGCGCCTGCACAGTCAAACAGACGGCTGCTGGCCATCTCTGCAAGGACTACAGTGGGTCTATACCTTTTATGACCCACCGATACCATTATTTCTACAAGGACTGCAGTGGGTCTGCATTTCTGGTGGCCCACCAATACCGTAATCTCTACCAGGACTACAGTGGGTCTGCTCTGTGACGACCTACCTACCAATATTCTTCAAAACTTCGACTGACTCTGCTGTGGGTTTGCTCTGTTGTGGCCCATTACCTGTCTGCATGTCAAGAGTCAGCACTGTCTTTCCGTTGGAAGGACAACACTACTTCTTCAAGACTGCATGGAAATCCACTACTTCCATGTGCAATTTCTTTTATTGCTCAGACTTTGAGAAAAACACTGCAATTTTTACTTTGATGAATGATCAGGACTGTCTTTATGGACTGTGAGAGAATTTTAGCTTTTGACCAACATTGTATGGATAAGTGTGTGCATTTCATTTCTTTGTTATTGTCATTATGAAAAAATTTTTCAAATCTGTATTGGCCACGGCCCAAAACAATTTGCAAATTTTTTTTGTGGGGAGCATGGGGGCTATGTAAGTAGGCTATTTACATTTTCTTATTGGTAACGCCACGTAGCGCTCTGTATGAAAAATCACTGGCTGTGCTGTGCGCAGTCTGTGGCTAGTTTGCATTGTTGTCTGCCATTGTAGTGTTGAGCAGCGGCAGCTGGATGCTAACAGCGCGTAGCGTTGCGCAGTTGGAGGTGAGCCGCCAGCAGTGGTGAACGTGGGGAGAGAGATGGCGGAGTTTTGAAATTTGTAAGAATTGGTGTCATGAACTGCTATATATATATATTATGACTAGTGAGGTAAATACAATGTTTGTTCTCTATTAAAATCTTTCATTTGGTAACTATGCCTATCAGTAGTTAGTGCCTTCAGTAGTTTGAATCTTTTATTTAGCTGGCAGTAGTGGCGCTCGCTGTATTGCAGTAGCTTGAGTAACGAAGATTTTTGTGAGGTAAGTGATTTGTGAAACGTATAGGGTAACGTTACTCAGGGCCATTCTTTCGTAGGGATTTTTGGAAGTCAGATTGCGTTGCGCTAAAAATATTGTGTTTCAATTTAAGCACAGTCTTGTAATAATTTTCCAAAGGGGACGTTGCAGATGTTCAAAATGGCCTCCATGGAATGCAATGCACACTTTCACATTTCTCATCATGGATTGCCAGATTCTTACGCACACTCCGGCCTCGTTCCTCATAACGTCACATGCGTCATAAACACGCTGTTGAAGATTTTGCATATAAGGAAATGGTTCAGCATTCACAAAGCTTTTCAGCTGTCCCCAGAGGTAAAAATCGAAGGGATTTAATTCCGGTTATCAAGCAGGCCATGATAAAGGGCCTTCGCGTCCTATTCAGCGACCCGGGAAGACGTTGTCAAGGTGTCGGCGAACAGTAACGCGAAACTGGGGTGGTGCTGCGTCGTGCAGAAGCCACACATCCTTTCGTAACACCTAAGGCACATTCTCAAGCAGCCCATGCATAGTATTCGGTAGGAAGACCAGGTACATTCCTCTGTCCAGATAGTGTGGAATAATAACCGATCCAAGTATGTGGTCGCTAGCAGTCCCTGACCTCATACTGATGGGGAACCGATGCTGATGAGACGCCTCAACCATGAGTGCGACCGCTTGTTGGGGTTAGTCAGCCAGTCAGTCAGGCAACAGTAGCCGATCGAGACAGACGCAGCAACAGGCAAGTAACCGCTTTTATGTCATTTACGAGTTCCTAACCAGGAGCGGATTTTATTGTATCATCTGTGTGCTTTCAAGGATTAGTTTCTTGAGTTCCTGCGTGTAAATTTAATATCTAATAGCCACAGTCGTTGTGTTTTCGTTTGCTTCGGAAAGTAAACCGATTTTGTGACATATTACAAGTTCCTAAACAGGAGAAAATGACTTAGTTTCCCCTGAGTGCTGCAGCAGTTAGGTTTTCGAATATCTGCAAATTACTAGATACAGCTTGTCTATTTCCGGCAGGATCTACAGTAGACTAGAACTGCTCGGGCCTTGAGTCCGTTTATCTGCGTACTTTAGTTTTCCACGGTATTGAGTATGGACAGGGACTACTGCGATTGTTGTGTGCGGGTGCGAACCAAGTTGGTGACACTTCGGTCTCAGCTTCAGGCTCTGTTGACTTCGGTTACACAGGTTGAGGCTGCAGTGGATGGGCACCACTCTTCTGGGTCGGCCGTGGGGATCCAACGAACGTCCAGCACGTCAGAGTCCTCCGATCGGTCCTCGCCGGTGGCCTACCCAGTTACTGCTCGCACTGAGGTAGACCCTTCACCTGTGGTCTAGTGGGAGGTATCCCCGGGGCCAAGCAGGCAGCCAAAGACTTCCCAGGTGGCCACATGTAAGACCTCCCCGGTTTGTCTGACAAACAGGTTCCAGGCACTGTCTGTGGCTGACACTGTCGCTGAGCCAGGTGCTGTCGCCTGTCATGTTTTAGAGGAAACCACTCAGTCTGCAAGATCCACGCAATCGCAGAGGGTGGCATTATTGGTAGTTGGGAGCTCCAACATTAGGCGCGTTGTGGTACCCCTTAGGGGCCTGGCTGGCAAGGAGGGTAAGAAAACCAATGTGCACTTCGTATGCATGCCGGGTGGAGTCATTCCAGATGTGGAAAGGGTCCTCCCGGATGCCATGAAGAGCACAGGTTGCAGCCAACTGCAGGTGGTTGCTCACGTCGGTACCAATGATGTGTGTCGCTTTGGATCAGAAAAGATTCTCTCTGGTTTCGAGAGGGTAACAGAAGTGGTAAAGCCGCCAGTCTTGCTTGAAAGATGAAAGCAGAGCTCACCATTTGTAGCATAGTCGACAGGACCGATTGCGGACCTCTAGTACAGAGCCGAGTGGAGGGTCTGAATCAGAGGGTCAGGCGGTTCTGCGACACTGCAGATTCCTCGACTTGCGCCAAATGGTGGTTGGATTTCGGGTTCCACTGAATAGGTCACGTGTCCACTATACGCAGGAGGCGGCTACACGGGTAGCAGGGTCCGTGTGGCATGAATTGGGCTTTTTTTAGGTTAAAGGGCGTCGGGAAAAGACAAGAAGTGATTCAGTCACAAAGGGTGCACGCTGAACGTAGGAAGAACGTAGATAAAGGAACCATTGGTATAACAATTGTAAATTGTTGTAGCTGTGTTGGAAAAGTACCAGAGCTCCATGCGCTAATAGAAAGCACTGATGCTCAAATCTTTATGGGCACTGAAAGCTGTCTAAAGCCGGATATAAGCTCAGCCGAAATTTTTGCAAACAACCTAACGTTGTTCCGGAAGGATAGGCTAAACACTGTTGGCGGTGGCGTGTTTGTTGCTGTCAGAAGTAGTTGTCGCGAAATTGAAGTAGATACTCCCTGTGAGTTAGTATGGGCAGAGATCATTGTTGGCAACCGGAATAAAATAATAATTGGATCCTTTTACCTACCTCCCAATTCAGATGATACAGTTGCTGAACGGTTCAAAGAAAACTTGAGTTTTATTTCAAACACGTACCCAAATCATACGACAATAGTTGGTGGTCACTTGAATTTGCCCCAGATATGTTGGCGAAAATACATGTACGCATAAAATATCATCCAAAACTGTGCTAAACGCATTCTCCGAAAATTATTTGGAGCAGTTAGCTCATGAGCCCCACGAATAGTAAACGTTTGTGAAAACACACTTGACCTCTTAGCAACAAATAATCGTGAAATAATAACGAGCATCAAAACCGATTAAGGGATTAATGGACACAGAGTTGTCGTATCGAGACTGAATATTGTAATCCCCAATTCCTCGAAAAATAAGCGAAAAATATACCTATTCAAAAATGCAGATAAACATTCACTTGACGCCTTCCTAAGAGACAATCTCCACTCATTCCAAATTAATAATATAGGTGTAGACCAGATGTGGCTTACATTCAAATAAATGGTATCGGCAGCAATTGAGAAATTAAAACCGAATAAATTGACAAACGACTGTGCTCATACTCCTTGGTATACAAGGCCGGTTAGAACACTGTTGCCGAAAAACGAAACAAACATGCCAAATTTAAACAGACGCAAAATCCCCAAGATTCGCGATCTTTTACAGAAGCTCGAAATTTAGCACCGACTTCAATGCGAGATGCCTATAACAGTTTCCACAACGAAACTTTGTCTCGAAACCTGGCAGCCATTCTGGTCGTATGTGAAATATGTTAGCGGCAAGAAACAATCAATGCCTTCTCTGCGCGATAGCAATGGAGGTACTATCGAAGGCAGTGCTGCCAAAGCAGGGTTACTAAACTCAGCCTTCCGAAATGCCTTCACAAAAGAAGACGAAGTAAATATTCCAGAATTCGAATCGAGTACAGCTGCCAACTTGAGTAACGTAGAAGTAAATATCCTCGGAGTAGTGAAGCAACTTAAATCACTTAATAAAAGCATGTCTTCTTGTCCAGACTGTATACCAATTAGATTCCTTTCGGAGCATGCTGATGCATTAGCTCCATACTTACCAATAATATACAACCGTTCGCTCGACGGAATATGCGTACCCAAAGACTGGAATGTTGCACAGGTCACACCAATATTCAAGAAAGGTAGGAGGAGTATGTCACTAAATTACAGGCCCATACCGTTGACGTCGATATGCTGCAGGATTTTGGAACGTTAATTGTGTTCGAACTTTATGAATTACCTCGAAGAAAACGGTCTATTGACACACAGTCAACATGGATTTAGAAAACATTTCGCATAAATTGTTGAGTGCTATTGACAAGGGATTTCAAAAAAATGGTTCAAATGGCTCTGAGCTCTATGCGACTTAACTTCTGAGGTCATCAGTCGCCTAGAACTTAGAACTAATTAAACCTAACTAACGTAAGGACATCACACACATCCAAGCCCGAGGCAGGATTCGAACCTGCGAACATAGCGGTCGCTCGGCTCCAGATTGTAGCGCCCAGAAACGCACGGTCACTCCGGCCGGCTAGGAATTTCGAATAGATTCCGTATTTCTGGATTTCCGGAAGGCTTTTGACACTGTACCACGCAAGCGACTCTAGTGAAATTGCTTGCTGATGGAATATCGCTTCAATTATATGACTGGATTTGTGATTTCCTGTCAGAGAGGTCACAGATCGTAGTAATTGACGGAAAGTCATCGAGTAAAACACAAGTGATTTCTGTCATTACCCAAGCTAGTGTTATAGGCCCTTTGCTGTTCCCTATCTATATAAACGATTTGGAAGAACATCTGAGCAGCCGTCTTCGCTTGTTTGCAGATGACGCTGTCGTTTATTGACTAATAAAGTCATCAGAAGATCAAAACAAACTGCAAAACGATTTAGGAAAGACATCTGAATGGGGGGAAGGGAGGCAGTTGAATATAAATAACGAAAAGTGTGCGGTCATCCACATGAGTGCTAAGAGGAGCTCGTTAAACTTCGTTTACACGATAAATCAGTCTAATCTAAATTCAACTAAATACCTAGGTATTACAATTACGAACAACTTAAATTGGAAGGACACATAGAAAATATTGTGGGGAAGGCTGACCAAAGACTGCGTTTTATTGGCAGGACACTAAGAAAATGTAACAGACCTACTAAGGAGGCTGCCTACGATATGATTGTCTGTCCTCTTTTAGAACAATGCTGCGCGGTGTGGGATTCTTACCAGATCAGTCGTCAGCGCCATTTATCGTGGCAACGATTCACTTCCAGACACATGTCCATTGGACTTTTTTCCCCATTTCAAGCCAGGAATCCGTTCCTGCAGTTTGTCGGTTTTACTAACGTTCACCCTGTATACGAGTATTCGAGGCGACGGTGTGGCAAGAAGCTACGCTCCGGTGCTCAGATGTTATTGGCCTTTGATCCCTCATTAATTTGGGAGCTACTACTGGTTGCACTCCTGTAGCTGCATGAATCATCCCAGAAGCCACCCCTTGGTTCAGCAGCCCCTCCGCGTCTTCTGCACCTCGCAGCTCTTTCCGCCGGAAGCGGCACGAGCGCTCCAGAGGGGCGGACCTGTGAGTTCTTGCGATAGCTAGCTGACGCGTTCGATATCCCCTGCAACGGCAGCCTACCGCGGCGCGAGCTACGATTCGCTCGTAACTGCTGACAGAATCTTTGCATTTCTGCTGCCGCATCCGATTCCTTCTTCCGAGACTCCTCTCCACTCCCCCGTTTTCCCTCTCCCGTTTTTCCAGGCGCAAATCAAATCATAGATATGAGACGGAGAGGGAAAGAAGGTGAGAGAGAGAGAGAGAGAGAGAGAGAGAGAGAGAGAGAGAGAGAGAGAGCAAGAGAGGAATATGAGGAATAAAATGTCAGAGCGAAGCAGGAGGAGGAGGAGCAGCGGTGGCGGGGAAAGCTTCTTCCGCGCGGTTGGCCCGCCTGGAATGTCTCAATCTAGGCGGCGCCGCTCGGCGGGGCCGGTTCGGCAGGCGGCGGGCGGCAGGTTGGCCACCACAGCGGGCCTTTACCCCCTAAATCCCCCGCCTCTTCAATTCGGGGCGCCGCCCCTGCCGCCGCTGATTCTCACGGCGCTCCGCCACCCGCCAGCCGCCCTCTCCAGTTGGCGGTCCTCCCCCACCCCTCCTTCATCTGCTTACCTCTCCTCTCTTCCCCCTCTTCACCCCCTCACCCGCCCAACGCACAGCGGCGTCGCACTCACTTTAAAATTCCTCATTTCCTGCGCCGCGCCGAACGGCTACCGGCGTCAGTGCAGCCACCCATCGAGGCGGGCAGTCGACCGAATATCGATGTTCCTACTTGCACGGGGAAAGGCTCTTCTTCCTCTTCCTCATCGTCTTTTTCACCGCTTTTTGTCGCCACCTTCGGACTGGAGACGCCAGCAATTTTCATCACAGTGCCACGCTGTGTGAGTTAGTCGTGACTGCCGATCCGAAAATCAACCAGATTCCGCCGGAAGAATTTAGAAATTAGGATTCGTGTTTTTGTGTAAGTATCAGGTAATAAGCTGAGAAACTGTCATTTGTGTGAAATTCAATTTCGGTAACGTATTTAACACCTGTAAAATGGTGGAGGTGCCTAAGAAAGTTCTGTATCACTATAGTTGGAATCTCGAACGATGGTGGTGGAATTTTGACTCCGACAGCCAATCAGCGTTGAGTAGCGGTCTGAGCGCTTTGCCATGAATGTAGTAGCCAATGCGAGCATTAAACGTTATCTATATCTACATCATACTCTGCAAGCCACCTAATGGTGTGTGGTGGAGGGCACTTTCGGCACCACTAACTGATCCCTCCAACCCTGTTCCACTCGCGAATAGTGCGTGGGAAGAATGATTGTCGGTAATCCTCTGTACTGGATCTAATTTCTCGAATTTTCTCCTTTTGGTCAATACGCGCGAGATGTATGTGGGGGTAACTAATGTTTTGTCTGATTCCTCCTGAGAATTGCTGCACCGAAATTTCAGTAGTAAATCTCTCCGTGATGCACAACGCCTCTCTTGAAACTTCTGCCAGTGGAGTTCGTGTAGGATCTCCGTGACGCTCTCTTGCCAGCTGAACGATCCCGTGACGAGACGCAACGCTCCTGTTTGGATCTTCTCCATCTCCTCTGTCAGTACTACCTGATAGGGATCCAAGACAGATGAACAATACTCAAGAATCGGGCGAACAAGCACCATATGAGCAAATTCTTTTGTAGATGATTTACATTTCATTAACACTAGAACCGCGGCTGGGTCACTCGTGACCCACTTGATAATTCTATTGTTTGTAACTCTTTTGTATTATTACCTAGAGTGTTACATTACTGTGACTTTTTATGAAATAAAGTAATTAGTGTTTATAATTCATTTCACATTTTATGGCGCAAACGTAAAAGAATAATATGAAGATTCACCCAGAACTGCGGAAGGGTCAGTTCTGACCCGTCCGGCGCAGTCGCTATAACAATCGCATTTGTCATGTAGCTTCATACCTTTTATTAATGTGTGTTTGGTCAACAATCGCAAAACTCGTTTTTACTTCACTTCCGGCTGACGTTCCAGTTTTCAGCAGGAAAGGAGAGGTTTAGTAGTGCATTCTGTCTGTGTAGATAGTGCTTGTAACTTACACATGTATTACGGCCAAATTTCTACGCACAGAAGAGGACATTATAAATGCTCTAAATGAGATTTTACATAATGAATCTGAGGGCGAATCGCTGGAGTCTTTATCTGAGGAAGAATTTTCATCGCCAATAGTTCCGGATTCTTCATCAGAAGACTATGTTACTCCTGAGAAGGTTCTACTGAATGCTGATGAGAAAGCTATGCTTGTTTATGTATTTGTTTTATAATAATTTTTGTTTATGTATATGTTGCGTAGACACTAATTTCAATTGCAACACTTACGTTTATACTTTGTTTCGTGTTGAATGTTTACAAGTTATATATTGCATTTATGAAGGTGTTTTTGTTCTAAAATTAGACAATATATTCAATATTAAATCGTGTTCTAATACGTATAACAACTATTACAGGAACAGCTGCTACAAAGACTAAGTCAACTCGAGGAAGTGGACGTCCTCAAGGTCGGCGTGGACAACAAAATGCCCAGGGTTCTGGACTATTTCAGTTTCCTTCAGGTAGCGATATTGTAGCACCCGATGGAACAACCTGGAATGTCGGAGTAATAGGGGACTGTTCAGCTCTAAGATATTGACAACAGAATGTTCTTAAAGATAGGACAGGACCATCTCCGCATGCAAAACGAAACGTGAATGAGACCTGTTACAGTACATGGCATCTAATGATAGCAGACAAAATTTTGAAACACATTGTAAAATGTACAGAAACTGAAGCACGTCGTGTACGTGGACTATGAAATTTGAAGAACTGGAAGCTTTTGTTGCTATTTTGTACGTCCATGGTGCTATTGGAGCTATGGGCTTAGAACTAGACACGTTGAGGTGAAGTGGGGAAATAATTTTGTGAAATCAACAATGGCTCGTGACAGATTCAGAGAGATAATCCGTTATCTCAGATTTGACATTAGATCCACAAGATCAGAACGACTAAGAGAAGACAAGTTTGCTTTGGTATCAGAAATCTGGAATGAGTTCATTGCGAATGCACAGTCTAACTACATACCGGGTCCATATATAACAATCGACGAACAGCTTTTTCCTTCAAAGTGCCGTTGCAGATTCACGCAGTTTATGGCCTGACCTTTCAAATACGGGCAAAAGTATTGCATTGTGGTAGATAAAGACTCAAAATATATTGTGAATGCTATCCATTTTCTAGGAAAGGATGACACTAGGCGGAGTGATGAGCGTCTTAGTGACTTTGTTGTAAAAAAAATTGATGCAACCTTATCTCAACAAAGGAATAAATGTCACATGTGACAATTTTTTCACCTCTTTTGCGCTCTCTGAGACACTGAAAGCTAATTCTCCGAGCCTTGTGGACAGAATAAATCGACCTCACAGGGAAACGCCAGTCTATATCAAGCAGGCAAGATAACAGTTATACAGCACAGTATTGTTGAATAAAGATGATACCACACTGACTGTTTACCAGGGTAAGAGCAACAAGAATGTCCTGGTTCTGAGCACTATGCATCCTTATGTGACGATTGAGGATGGTATAAAAAAAGCAGTTAAATACAGTCACGTTTTATAACTGCTCTAAATATGGAGTGGACGTGGTCGACCAAATTGCTCACAAATACTCTGTCAAAGCACCATCGATACGTTTGCTTGTTCACACATTTTACAACTTGCTGGATTTGGCTGGGATTAATGCGTAGGTATGGTTCAATTCTCTAAATGATAAAAAATTGAAAAGCAGAGATTTCATCCTGCAGCAGGGGGAGGAGCTTGCTAAGAAGTACGCAGCAACTAGAAAGACTAGCATCTCTGTCAGACCTGAAGATATTCCTGAGAGACAAAAAAAACGAACACGTGGCCTTGTAAAGTCTAACTCTGAAGGAAACAAATCATTTGTAAACTGTCACATCTGCAACAAAACTGTGTGCAATAAATGTACATCAAAAGACTATTATTTGTGTTCATTATGTAACGGTAGCCAGTAAAAACACTCAGCAAATACATGTAAGTTTTAAAATATAAAATTATAATTTGTGTAAAACTTGTTTATATTTGTTAATTTCATTCTAAATTTCCTAGTGCTTCTAAAAAATAAATTCATTGGCAGTAACAATAACTAATTGACATAGGAGAAATAAAGGACAAGATCGCTTGTCATTACTGACCCAGCCGCGGTTCTAGGTATGTACAAATATCAGCGGTTCTAGTGCTAAGATTCTTCCAATGCATCTGAGTCTGCTGTCTGCCTTTCCCACTATCTGTTTTATACGGTCATTCCACTAAAGGTCGCTCTGGTTAGTTGCGTCTAGAAGTTTTACGGCAGACGCTGTCTGCAGCTGTTTGTCATCAATAGTGTAACTGTACACTAGTGGATTTCTTTTCCTATGTATGCGCAGTATGTTACGTTTATTTACGTTCAGAATCAACTGGCAGGGTCTGCACCATTCATCAATTCTCTGCAGGTAGTTCTGAAAATTCTTGCTATCTTCTGCCGTTGCTGATTTGGTATAAACAAATGCATCATCTGCGAATACTCTTAAAGAGCATCCGACGCTTTTTACTAGATCATTTTTATATATTGTAAACAGCAACGGCCCTATCACACTTCCCTGTGCTACTATGGATATTACCTTCACATCTATCGTTTTCGTTCCGTTAAGAGCGACGTGTTGAGTCCTGTCTGCAAGAAAGTCTTCAATCCAATCGCAGGTCTGCTCCGATAATCCGTAAGCTCGTATTGTTTTCACTAAACGGCTATGCGCGACGGTGTCAAATCGTAGCAAGCTGTTTAGTGAATTTCTATTCCACTTACGGCTAGTTATCATCGCAAATGGTGATGATAAGTGATTCATGTTGCATAAACAAGGGAGGGACATAATTTACAGGATATTCGCTTTGTTCAAGCTGTAAGCAAGCGCATGCGCGTACCGCAAATGTCGTTGGAAATTATCAACAATGCAATCCGTGTCCGCGCCTCGACAAGCGCGAAACGTCATCGCTCATGGATCGGATTATAGTCGTATCACGCGCTGATTCAGTCCTGCAGAGCAGCAATATCCATCCGAAGAAGCTATTTAAAGTTTTGCTGTACATTTCTCTTTCTTCTAAGGCATAATCGAAACCCTGCAGCCGATTGCTTATACAGTATTTAAATGTTAGAATCTCTGAACATGTTGTACAAATGCAGCGTCATCCAATGGTAGAAAAGCGTAGGAATAGTTTCTCCTATTATTAAATAACTCCATCACCAACTCAGTAACGGAAATAAAAGTAAACAAATTTAAATGTCTGGACTAACAGAATGGTTTTGAAATTACAAATCAAAATGTAATATATTCATCTGAGAAAGCTGACCATTTTAAGCGATAAAGGAGCCAGCAAACGGCTCAGCTGACAGGAAATATTGATACAGAAATGACACCACACCGAACGGTATCCGAGCTAAACGATAAAAATACAAGATTAAACATTTTTTCCAAAAATGACTGCTTTTTCCCATTCAGTGTTCCATCAACGCAATAAGTGGCGGGTAGGTGCTGTCCCTTTGTACCACACCACACATTCTCATTCCATTATCGTTGGCTGAACATCTGACGATGCCAACATGGATTTTGCGTTGAGCAATAGTTCTTGTTTACGAAATGTACATCAGCATGATTTCTGAACCTGGCCTCATACGCAAACAATAATGTCTCCACTGAATGTACCTTCCTGGAGAATCGACTAACAGTAATTAAAACGAAATTGCATACAAATAGCTCTTGATGTAGAGCGGATGATACTTACGAGAGGCCTTCAATAAGCGATGCATCATATTTTTTCTTCTGAAAGAAAGTTGGTGTTATTCAGGATTCTCCATTCTCTTGGCTAAAAAATCCTATTTTTCATCAACCTAAAGGTTGTTTGCTGTGTTCAAAGGGTTTTCGTGTCTTTTAGGTGTGTTTTAACAGGTAATTTGTGATATTTCTCTGTGTGTAGTACTCTGTTTGTTAATCAAATTTAACTCTAAAATTCCTGCTCTAAATTTTGAAATGTCAGATGCGGCAAGATCTGTGCCTGACGTTTTATACTGTCAACAAAGTTCCTCATTGATGGCTGGTCGTGCTGAAGTTGATTCTTACATTAGTGTTTTTGAATGACCTATCTAATTTATTGGACATTATACCAAGATAAAGCATATTCACACATTCCACTATAGGGGTGCTGTCGAGTTAATTGTTGTTTCTTCAGTTTATTCTACGATTTGTTGTGACACTGTATTAATGAGCAAAGGATCATATCCAATGTTTAAAGCAGTACAGTTTACGGTTTTTACTTCTTGCTGGCGTTCTGTTTGTTGAAATGGATATTTGTCGGCTCTGGCATTCACTTCTGAAGACATTTCGATTGCTTTACATTACATTAAATAACGTAAACATTTTAGTTTTAATGGCACACAACCAGAGTTTCCCCTGCACTGTGGCAAATATGCTAAAACATGGTGAGCCCAATTGTTCTCCAGCATTCTGCAAAACACTATCCGTTTCAAGACTTACGAAAAAGACGAATATCATTGGCATCTTAAACCCAAGTAAAAGCAACAACCAACCTCAGAGCTATGGTCCTATTGTTCTTCTGAGTATGATGTACAAATTATCTGACAGACTGCCGTATAACGAAATATGTGTAGAGATACTTGGAAAGACTCCTTTTGGCCAAGCCAGATTCAGACCAAACCATAGCTGTCTGGATGAAGTACTTTCATTGACAACTTATATAGGTACTATTTGCCTCAAACAAGTCTGTCATATTTATTGACTCGTCTGCACCTTATGACAGCGTGTGGAGCCAGGACACTATTGTCTATCCGTTGCTCCGTGCAGTAGCCTAATGCAGAATGACACAAACTCTTAACAACATGCTGAGTGACAGACTATTTCAGATAATTACAGGCAGCAACACTATTGACCATAGACCCTCTACAATGGCCTACCTCAACGTTCAGTATTAGTGCGCCACTATTTAGCTTGTATACTGCAGATGTGCGAGCCACTCAGGCCAGGCTGTTCAGTTACGCTGATGACACGATGAAAGCAATAAAGCACAAAGAAATCGACGTCACTGAAGATGTATTAAAGAAAGACCTACGTAAGATGGGACAACACTGTCGTGGACGATGACTTCAATCGAACCCTAACAAAACTGAATCTACTCGCTTTCATCTGGGTAACATCCTAGCCAACCGAGAACTTGACATGTTTTTAGATGGTTATTATGTGAGCCATAACAAATATCCACTGTACCTTGGAGTTATATTTGACAGAAAGCTGTCATTCAAATACCATCCGCCAGCCGCTGTGGCCGAGCAATTCTAGGCGCTTCAGTCTGGAACCACATGACCACTACTGTCGCAGGTTCGAATCCTGCCTCGGGCGTGGATGTGTGTGACACCCTTAGGTTAGTTAGATTTAAGTTCTAGGGGACTGATAACCTAAGCTGTTAAGTGCCATGGTGCTCAGGGCCATTTGAACCTTTTTTTTTTGAAATACCATCTACCAAAGATTGCGGCTAAACTGAGACCAAGATACAATATTCTGCAAAACTTACGTGGTACAAAAGGGGGTTCATCAGCTTCGACCTTACGACCATCCGCCCTCGGTCTTATCTACTCAGCGTCAGAGTGTCCAGCCCTGTATGGATAAGCAGTGAGTCGCGCCGTCCCGTTCGTGTTTGCACTGTCCGCCTCGTTATTCAGATTTGGTGACTTCGAGGTTCGTGGAAAGCGTTGCTAGGTTAGGGGGCGCTGTGGCCGTGTGGTGGTCTAAGGGTTGGGGGGGAGGGGGGGATGGGGAGTAGATTTCCAGGAACGCCGGCGCTTTGGACGGAGACGCCCGAGGTCCGGGCGAGAAGCGCAGATGTCATCCCGACACGTCTTATAGCGAATTTTCCACAGCTACCAGTTGCGCGGGTTGGTGTGTGTGCACTTGAAATTACGATTTTCTCTTGGTGACAGAGTTATTGGTTCTGCCTGGCGATTTTTTCTGTCTCGGCGATTAACTTGTAAGCATGCGAATGTGAGACCGTAGCAGTGTACGACCGATTCGTATCGTTTATTGGGAACAATTGGTTTCGTGGAAGCGTCAGTTGCTTTCTGCTAGTAGCGGAAACTGCCTTATTCGTCGTGTAACAGTATGGCCTTATTGCGTTGCCACCAGTCTTACCCTCCAAACTTCATGTTTTGGCGATCTTGGATGAAGACACTGGTAAACAAACCACTCCCCATCTTTCGACATTTGCTCAGAAGTATTCGTGGAATTTTAATGAGTCTGTGTTTTCTTTGATTACTGTTATAGATTATACTCGACGTGTAATAAACCTACACGTTTAGTTTAGCACCTTCTCCAATATGTCTGCATGGGTGGACTTGTACCAGAATGGCTGGTTTGTCACTTCCCTGTCAGTCTTTTGAAGAACATACTCGCCTCTTTTGTGCTACCACAGGAGCGTTTTTTCGCTAGTTCCCTTCTTTTCGCCGCAACAGCTGGGAGCGCTGTTTACATAACACGAATTTTTTATTTACTTCGACTCTTTTATGTATATGAACAAAAAATAAGTATGCGTAATGTAAGGTTAACACAAATTCCTTGCTCGTCGACTGTAATTCATGGAAAAGGCATGGTTTAAGATTTCTACCTTAAGATATTAGGGATGGCTTTAAAAATATTTTACTGAATTTGCAGTCTTTGCAGTTTTACATAGGTTTAGGTAATTACTTTTTCCTTTCAGGCATTTTAAGTCGATTTTTAGCTTATTTGCTGTCACTACAGTACCACTTCGGCATATTTGTATAGTCGTGAAGTTGCAATAATGCAGAGACAGAGCGTCATAATTTTTTATTGGTGAAAAATGCTGACTAAACACAGTTAGATGACCTCACAACCATTGCGGTGGCCAAAGAGTCCTTGCCATGTGTCCACTACGTCAGTTAAAACTACATCTACGCCTCAACCCGGATACTATTTTCATATTTTAGGTGCATAAGTACGGAAACTTTGAACCTCTGGATATAGGTTACGGATAATGATATCGAAAAAATTGTCAAAGGTCCCATAGAATATCATCTCAAGAAGGTATGGCAAAAGTCGACGATCTGGCGTGCCAAGAAATCACAGACGCAGCCATCCCTACAATTGGTAATTTTTTCTTGGTGTTTCCATAGGAACTTCAAATGAAGAAATGGTGCTTTTGTAAGCCATCTAAGGTCCACCCGAAGCCACACAAAATACAAGCATACCAACCAACTTCTCAATTCTCCTTGGCTGGAGGAAGTATGTAACACTGAAATTCAGACCCTGTTCTGTTGGAAAGACAGATTCTTAAGATCAGCTCGCTAATGATCGCTGGAACAAGGGCTGTAACCCAGCCGGCCGCGGTGGTCTCGCGGTTGTGGCGCGCAGTCCGGAACCGTGCGACCGCTACGGTTGCAGGTTCGAATCCTGCCTCGGACAAGGATGTGTGTGATGTCCTTTGGTTAATTAGGTTTAAGTAGTTCTAAGTTCTAGGTACTGATGACCATTGATGTTAAGTCCCACAGTGCTCAGTGCCATTTGAACCATTTTTTTTTTGTGTAGGGATTTTTGAAAGTCAGATTGCGTTGCGCTAAAAACATTGTATGTCAGTTTAAGAACAGTCTTGTATAATTTTCCAAAGGGGACGTTTCAACCGGGATACGATCCTCTCAAAAATCGAATTTTTGCGTGCTGCTTTTTGGAGCATATTCGTACCGTGCTCGACTAATTTTAAAAATGTGTAGATTTTAATTAATCACAATTATCTTTGAGGAAATAATACTATGCTCACAAAAGCTTCAATATTTTCTGACGCACTTGAGTGTGTAGAACTCGAAACAGTTGCAAATGCCACATAGAGTACGTCACGCCTAGCAACAACAGCTGTAGAAAATGCTGAGAACTGTTTATGGCCGTCTGCGGAGAGCATTACTTCATGTGATTCTAAAATCAGTAACTAGACTGAAGGAGCGACCAAAACGAGTCTAAGAACGGTACGCTCTGGGTACAACAGTCCCCCTTATCCTGGAAAGCGATGTGTGGGTCGCGAAGACCCACTACAATGGGCTACGGGGCACGGCATCCACGATCCACAATCAGCGGTTGTTTCCATTAAAAGAGAGAGAAAGGTTAGAAAGATATGAGATCGTACCAGTTTTTTGTATGGACTGACTGGAGTACGATTGTGCCAGATATATTACAGTTCTAAGTGATATTTTTAAAGGCTATTGGGAAGTTATTACAATGAGGCGAAGTGCCCGTACTCTTCTTGGAAGAATATATAACGTTTCCAGTTCGGTGATTAATGGCTTATGCTACAGAATGAACTTATCTGACTGGGATTACATATTCTCAGTAGTTTTGGGCAGTGTATAATTTTAAATCGTTGCACGATACTAAGGCACATATTGGAGTATGTATTCTTTATTTTTACTTTTTGAGTTCAGGTGTTTGATTAACAGCGCCCGCATCGGTAAAACGTTTTTAAAGCAGTGGGATGAAGAATTTAGTGCCCCAATTGGGATTTTTATGCTGGTAAACTAAATTTTTCAATGGATTTTTCATTTCCATCTCTTCCTGCGATGGTTAGCGTGAGAAAAACTATAAGAACTAAATTGTTATGTACTTACTGGTCGGGATCAAGTAATATTTAATGAAACCGAAACTTCATTTTTAAGAAAGGGAGGTGGATGAGCATTATGTACTACAACCTGGGAACCAGGTCGTCGGGAATGTTGGTATCCCTCCACCTGACGGCCAAAACTTTGGGCGTTTTTTGTAGCACAAAAAGTTTCAAAGCACCTCTTCTGCGCATTTTTTTTCGACGTTACTGTGAGTTTAAATTAATAGTAATAATGAGCGTATGGCATTGGTGGCCGGGAGACTTCTCGCGGGGCGGTTCGACCGCCACTCCACAAGTTCTGTAACGCCACTACGGCGACTTGCGAGTGAATGAGGATGAAATGATGACGAAAGACACACACATCACCCAGTCATCTCGAGGCAGAGAAAATCCCTGACCCAGCCGGGAATCGAACCCGGGACCCCCGCGCGGGAAGTGAGAACGCTACTGCAAGACCACGAGCCGCGGACAATTTAAATTAAAATGGCATCTTTGTGGCACTTATTGGGACTGAAATACCAGGGCGATCAGTGAGTAATGTGATACATACATTTCTCGGCCAACTTTGTCTGAAAAACAACACAATTTGTTGGGGGGCGCAGCAGCTTCAGCCTCTACAGATTCATTAAGTTCAGATACGTAGCTTTCAAACTTGCATATGTGACGGAGGTGCGGTCCAGGCGGAGATTTGTTACAACGTTTCATTAGTTGGAAATTAGAGCATCACAGATATTCATAGGCCCTTGCAGAATGTCTTTGGAGACCTGGCAGTGAACAAAAGCACGGAGAGTTGTTTCGTGACGTGTGTCGTCACCGCAACAAGGTCGCACTAACCTATCCGATCATCCGCGCACCGGCCCACAATAAACAGCTGTTGACTGCCGTAGCGTTGGAACGTACGGACACTGTCATTCGGGGTGATCGACTGCCTGTTGTGTGACAGCGTGACTGGTGGCGGTCGTGCTCTCGAGTTTTCGTCGTAAAATTTCTTAATCAAGTGATGTCGATGAGCGAACAGTAGGGTGCTTAAACGGTTTACTTGTTGAAAACGGCTAGTCTTCACTAAGCTTCTGAAGATTCAACACCCAGATACACTACTGGAACATCTGCCCTAAACGTTGGCCAATGTCACCCAGATGCAGATTGTACCTCTTGCGGAGGTCTAAAAAGTGAAAATCACTGGTCGCTTTGGATGCCAATTGAAATCTCGGTCTCTAAAGAAAAGAGTCGACGGACGGAAATAAACTAGTATTTTGTGGGCAACCTGTGTCTTTTGCACAAGTACTATGAGAGCCAATCTGAGACGTTAAGTTGCCAATGTCTGGCGTCTCAAAACAGCCAGCAACATCTTACCGTCGTGTAAAATTGCTTCAACGGAAATAGCTGTCGTGATAATCATTATTAGGGTCATCAAAGAGAAATGAGCCGGGGGCAGTAAAACGATAACCGCTGGAGGGCTGATAATGCCATTGCCTAGTTTAGATGATCTCGTGCCTATAAGGGCGCTGGAGCTCTCAAAATCACGCTAGAGAAACGTGGGTACCCACTCATGTGACGACAAGGAAGCATATGCACTCGTCTAACGTCCACTTTACTCAGTAGTGCTGTAAACAGAGAAACGGAAGACTCCAAACAGGAGCAAGGGGGTTTAGTATGTTTCCTTAAAACGGATGGCGTTCGGAGAATTGATATTCATTGAAGAATGGTTTACGTGTACGGAGTGCACTGCACGTGCGTTGCAGGGGACAAGACATGGCGAAAACGATTCAAGGAAAGATGACTGGCCGATGACGCCGCATCTGGGATACCACAACACATTATCGATCCATTGTCCAGCAGGCTGGTGTCGTCATTACTGAGGTCTGTCGAGTTTTGGTGACTGCCACTTTCCGAGAGGTCGATTTGAGCGTGGGAATTGCAACGAACATACCCTGTTCTCCGTACACGTGGGTCAATGTGCGATGAGTCTCCGTACCCCCCCTCTGCTTACACTATCTGGTAATGTAATACTCCCGTTTGTACTACTTATTAATTGAGTTAGCTGTCTTCTGACTGGTTTTATGCTACCCGTCACGAATTCCTTTCCTATGCCAATCTCCCCATCTCGAAGTAGTACCTACAGCCTTCGTCCTCAATATTTTGCTGGATGTGCGTACTCCAATTTCTGTCTTAATTTACAGCTTTTACCCTCTACAGCCCTCTCTAATACCATGGAAGCTATAATCAGATGTTTTAACATACGTCCTATCATTCTGCCGCTTCTTCTTGTCAGTGCTTTCCATATACTCCGTACCTCGCTGATTCTGTGAAGAACCTCCCCATTCCCTGCTTTATCAGCCCATCTAATTTTCAGCATTCTTCCGTAGCACCACAGTCAGAGGCGGCGCAGTGGTTAGCACACTGGAATCGTATTCGGGAGGACGATGGCTCAAACACGGGCCCGGCCATCCTGCTGTAGGTTTTCCGTGATTTCCGTAAATCGCTTAAGGCTAATTCCGGGATGGTTCCTTTCCAAGAGCACGGCCGATTTCCTTCCCCCATTATTCCCTCAGTCGATGCGGCTGATGACCTCGCTGTTTGGTGCTGTCCCCCAAATCAATCAATCAACTCAATTGCTTTGATTCTCTTCTGTTTCGGTTTTCCCACAGAACATGTTTTACTACCACACAATGCTGTGCTCCAAACGCACATTCTCAGAAATTTCATCCTCAAATTAATGCCTATGTTTGAGATGAGTAGACTTCTCTTGGTCACGAATCCTCATTTTGCCAGTGTTAGTCTGCTTTTTATGTCCTCCTTGCTCTGTCCCTCATGGTTTATTTTGATGGCTAGCTAACAGAATTCCGTAGTTTCATCTACTTCGTCATCACCAATTCTGACGTTAAGTTTCTCGTTGTTTCGATTTCTCTGCTTCCATTGCTTTCTGTTTCCTCTATTTACTCTCAATCCATATGGTGTACTGACTACACTGTTCATTCCGTTCAAAAGATCCTGTAATTTAATTTCGCTTTCACTTAGTATACCAATGTTATCAGCTAATCTCACCATTGATACCCTTTCACTTTAATTATAATTCCATTCTTAAGCTTTCGTTTTGTTTCTGTCATTGCTTCTTCGATTTGTAAATAATACATGAGAGGCGATAGACTTCACCCCTTTCTTCACCATTCTTCGTTTTTGGTCTTCTAGTTATATTCTCTCTTGATTTTTGTACATACTGCCTACTACCCGTCTTCGGGAAAACCTTACCTCTGTTTTTCTATGAATTCCGAACACTTTTTTCCAGGTCGACAGATCCTGTGAGCATGTCTTGATTTTTCGTCGGTCTTGGTTCCATCCTCAATCGTAACATCAGAACTGTCTCTCTGGTACCCTTACCTTTCCTAAAGCCGAAATGATCATCTAACAAATCCCCGCCTCTCTTTCCCATCCCACTGTATATTACTCATGTCAGGAACTGGGATGCATGAGGTGTTGAGCTTATTGTTCGGTAATTCTCACACTTGTCAGCTCTTGCAAACTTCGAAATTGTGTGTATGATGTTTTTCCAGAAGTCTGACGGTATATCGCTTAGTTTCTCAGTTTTGTGCCCTATTGGCCAGAGAGTCCCTCCAGCGGTGACATTGAGGCCTTCTAGCTCGTGTAACGAACTCATTTTCTTCCTTGGGTAACGGCATTACAACTCGTTCAGCGGTTTTCATTTACATTCTGTGGCTCGATTGTTTTTGTATGACCCTAACAGTAAGTTATTTAAACAATTTGGTATAGATGTGAAAACTTCCTGTATCTTATGTATCATCATCTTGGTATCATCTTCGTACATGAATTTGGCCTCCGTTCGGTTACTGAAGCTAAAGAACTAATTACTAGTTTTAAGAGCTTCCTTGGCGTAACTGATTATAAAGTTTTATTGTCATTCTTCGAAGGTGTGCCATCGCAACTAACGAGTACAGCTTCTGAGCAAATTAAGTTCCCTAGTCTGTAACACTTCGTGGAGCGTTGGCTCTGCGTGCTGTTTAACTGTGGCATGCTTTTACACAGTCAGTCTGCTCCGCTCCAGCGACACTGATCTGGCCGCTCACAAACGTCGGTGTGGAACAGATTCCTCTTCATAGAGGTGTACGTGTGTGTTTATCCCCATGGAGTTCGCAGTACATTCGGTGTCGCTGTGCGCTAATGCTCTACACAGTGTCCTCCGCCCCCTTTCCTCTCCCTGGTAGCATCGCGGGCTGCCGAGTGCGATCGCCCCACGGGAGCGCTATCCGCTGCCCCCGCCGCCCCCGCCTCTGCGGTCTGTCGAACAAGACAGCGACAGCTGCAGCTGCAGCCGCCAACTTGCTGACCCTTGCCGTCGCCGCTGCGGCCGCCGCCTGTTGTTTTGTTGTTGTTCGGCGGGTAAGTTGTCGCTCGTAGCCGCGCGCTGGATGCCTCGGGGGACCGTGGCGATAACCCGCAAGCGTTTCCAGGGAACCTCCTGTTCTCTCGGAAACGACTCGGCCGTACCTTTCGTGTACAGCGCCCAAACCAGCACTGTAATCTCTTTCATGTGCCATCCCGAGCCGTTCTCTTTGAGCGATGCTGTGCCCCTCAACACTGCCACGGAGCTTTCCATTACTCAGCTAGCATGCTTTGCTGTAGCTCAGTCTGCTGAAATTGAAAAGAAGAAAAGAAAAAAAAAGAAAGAACACTCGTTTCTAAAACTTACGGTTACTGGAGGTAAGTCCTAATCTTCTCCTCTCCCTTGTCTCCATTCATCTTCCTAGCCTCCTTTCTTTGTTCATCTTCTCTTCTTTTCCCTCTCCCAGTATCCACCTTATCCTGCCCCACTTCTTCTCCATCTGTTCCAACCATCTCTCTCTCCCCTTTTTGATCACCTAGTGCTCCCTTTCTCTGATCGTCTTCTCCTCCTCTCTCTCTCTCTTCATCTTCTCCCATTCACTGTCTTTGCCCATCCCCTCCTTCACGCTTTCTCTGTCCATTTCCTCTCATGTCTCTGTTCATCTCCTCACTCCCCCCCCTCTCTCTCTCTGTCATCGAGCCTTATTTACTGTTGTTGCAGACTCAGATTCTGTAATAATATTGTAGTCACAAACCAATAAACCATGAATACAGATCTCCTCTTTGCAAACAAAGTTTCTCTATATTCTGTATTTGTCTATAAGTGTATTACAGTAACATGTAAAAATCTGAAGTAAACCCGAAAGACACTCTTTGATATTTTTGGTTGGTTGGTTGATTCGGAGAAAGGAACCAAGCATCGATGTCACAGGTCCCATCGGATTAAGGAAGGTTGGGAATGGAAGTCGGCCGCGCCATTTCAAAGGAACCAACCCCGCATCTGCCTGAAGCCATTTAGGGGAATCACGGTAGAATCTAAATCTGAGATTTCTGTTAACAATCTTTTTCCTTTCTATGTTACACTTTCACAATTAGATACTTTCTGTATTAAAAATATAAGTATATTAAGAAATTAGGTACCTCAAAACATGGCCGTATTAGAATTCAACGTTACGTAAAAATTTCAAAGCAATCGGTCAAGGAGCTACGGCGAAACACAAATGACTTCAATGCTTGGTTTACGTTTGAAAGCAATATATATTTCCTCAGCTGCTGACTTTGGTAGGCCTAACACAGGTGAGAGTTTTCTTTCAGGATTCACTCCTTTAGCGTTTGAAGATGCCTCTTCTCTACAAGGCAGTGGTATCCTCTTATAATTATCCCCAGTGAGGAAGGGTTTTCACCCGCCATCTCCGTCATTCCGAAGATCTTCTCTGCCGGAGGTGGCGTTAACCGTCAAGGTCTTCGCCCATAAACCCAGACGTGGGTTCCACAATCTACCGGGTGAAGCTGGGTCCCTGCGTGAACTCTTCCATGCTTTCACACCGGCCTACTAATGTGGAGGATGCGCACTCCCGCAGAATGGATGCGCCAGGAAAGAGCTGCGGGAGTGGTTGGTAGGGAAGGTGCCCTATCTCCGCTGAGCCGGGTTAATGGTTCTGCATGATGCCACAACCACACCTATTTCATACCAATCCTAACATATGATTTAGAAACATGTATCCTACTAAGCAAAGACCTCAGGAGTGTTCAGGCAACGGAAATGAGATTCATTAGAACTGTGAATCAAACAACTCTAAAGGACAAAATCAGGAATGAGGTGAATAGGAAAGTAGCTGATACTGAGGGTCCTGGTACCAGTGGCATAAAGACACTCAGGCTTCAGTGGTTTGGGCACATAATGAGAACGAACAGCCAAAGAACAACCTGAAGGTAATTCAGACTGAACCTCGTAGGAAGGAGACCACGGGGAAGACAAAGAAAACGCTGGATAGAGACTGTAAGATCAGATGTGGACGAAAAAGGACACAAATGAGGAGCTCTCCTTGAACAGAAGATGTATAAAGACAGAAGGAGATGGTGAGCGCTTGTAGCCGCGTGAGGTTAGCCGAGCGGTCTCAGGCGCTGCAGTCATGGACTGTGCGGCTGATCCCGGCGGAGGTTCGAGTTCTCCCTCGGGCATGGGTGTGTGTGTTCGTCCTTAGGATAATTTAGGTTAAGTAGTATGTAAGATTAGGGACTGATGACCCTAGCAGTTAAGTCCAATACGATTTCACACACATTTTTTTTAGCGCTTGTACACCACACCCGGGAAACTGGAGTTGAAAAAGGACGATGGTGGTGATGATACAGAAGATCAGGCGTTCTTCAATTTAAATCCAGAAAGCTCAGCAAATACGCGCATTTTATGCTATGAGAAAAATTTGCCACAAAGTGTTTTGTTATGCGGGAGCAGATGGTAATTACAGAACGTGCAGAATACAAGGAAAAGATGTCATTTAGGAAATAAGCTTCCCGTACAAACAAACATTGTGGTTAATAATGCCGAGACTATCTGCTGCCGAGACCATCTTCCCGATGGCATAATTGTCTGCCGGACGTTATAATTCGTTGTTGAGTAAACCACCATCCCATTGTATAGAATGTACGTCATATGCTGGGCGAACCAGAACTCCACCAACAAACTTTCAGAGATGGTAGTACGGTCCAAAAGGAAGAATAAAATATGTAGTAAACATGGTCCCTGAAATGCATACCTTGAGAGCTATGAGAACATATTGAATCTTCGCTGCTGTGATCACATCCATTCGAAGCTCTTTGCTTTCCATATTCCATGAAATGGTAGTACGGAGCGAGAAGAAGCAAATGAGTCCAGTAAACGTGGGCTCTGCAGTGAGGTGACTAAAGTTGGATGATAGCGGTATTCACATAGCGGTAATATCGCTTACACGTGGTATAAAGGGGCAGAGCACTGGCGGAGCTGTCGTTTACAATCAGGTGGTTTATATAAAAAAGTTTACGACGTGTTTGTGGCCGCACGACGGGGATAAACAGACTCTGAACGCAGGATGATAGCTGGAGCCACAAATTCAATATTGCGCGACCCATAGAGTCAAAAGTTAGCCGAGAATACCAAATTTCAAGCATTACCTCTCACTACTAACAACGCTGTGGCCGATAATCTTCACTTAACAAGCGAAAGCAGCGGTGTTTGCATGGGTTTGTCAGTGCTAGCAGACAAACAACACTGAATGACGTAATTCCAGAAATCAATGTAGGACGTACGACGAACGTATGCGTTAGCACAGCGCGGCAAAATCTGGCGTTAATGCGCTATGGCAGCAAACGACTGTAGGAGTGCATTCGCCTGCAGCCCCTCTCCTTAACTCAAAACCATGTAGGTTGGACCCTAGAGTGTTGCACAACCTTGGCCTGGTCAAACGACTCCGATTTTCAATTGGTAAGAGTTGATTGTAGGGTTCTAGTGTGGCACACACCCGACGAAACAATGGACACAAGCTGTCAGTGAGGCTCTTTCCAAGCTGGCGATGGCTCCTCTGCTGGAATGCACAGGGCCCTCTGGTCCAACTAAACCGATCATTGACTACAAATGACTATGTTCGGCTACCTCAAGACTATTTACACTTATTCATGAAATTCATATTCCCAAACAACCATGGAATTTTTGTGGGTGACAACGTGCATGTCACATATTCGTGACTGGTCTGAAGAACATTGTAGCCAATTCGAGTGAAAGATTGGGCCACACAGATCGTCCGACATAAATCCCATCGAATATATATGGGACGCAATCGAGAGTCAGTCCGCGCACAAAATTCTGCACTGGCGACACTTTCGCAATTACGAAAAGCTATAAATGTAGTATGGCTCAATACTTCTGCCTGGGGGTTTCGAACGACTTATTAAATACATGCCACGTCTAAATGCTGCACTTCAGTGGCAAAAGGAGGTCCGAGATAATTTTCGGAGGTATCCCATGACTTTTATCACCTCAGTGTGAAGTGCATAGCGTAAGCACCATGGGTACTTCATCAGTGCTCGAATCAGGCTGTCTTCTTTAAGGTTTCCTGTAATTTCCATAAATAGATAAAGGCAAAAACCGGGATGGTTCCTTTGAAAGGGCACGGCAGACTACGTTCCCCATCCTTCAAAGTCAGATGAAAGCGATAATCTCGCTTTTTGGTCCCTTCCACCAAATCAACCAATTATCAGTGCTCCTATGACACACATCTTACCTACTCAACAACCGCCCACATCGCTTAAGGTATGCATTTTAGAGCCCATGTTTGGTCCATACTATTTCCTCCCAAATTATGGAAAGCAAAGAGCTTCCACTAGAACAACAATTTTTCACAGTATCGAAGGTGTACGTTGACTTACAAGACGCGAGGACTCAATTACACTTCTTCCTTTGGAGGTAAACGACAAATGAATTACATTTTAACCCTGTGGACTCATGGGAAGAATTTGATTCAAGAATTTTTGCTGTGGCCATGCTTATGCACATGTAATACATATTCCATTGAACACAGGACGCCCTGCTACGTCGATACCGCCTCTGTGTTGATGTTAGTGGTTTTCGTTTAAAGCATATATTTTAATATTGATGATAACTATAAATTATTGATACACAGTTGAATTGCTTTATTCTGAAATGCACCCAATTACCTCTGTGTACTTCTTAATCATTAATTATGCGTTTCCAATTCTTATTTGCTTAACGGCGTTTCTGACACTTAACTGCTTAACGAAATATATTTTTGTTGTCTGGGTCATCGTATCCGTCAGTCTGGACATTGAAGTTATGAACACCATTTGTATATGTTACATTGTAGTCTTGACCTTTAAAAGATGCCAGATGGTGACGCTGTATTGAAACAGGTCCCAGTAGAATATACACTACTCGCCAATAAAATTGCTACACCAAGAAGAAATGCAGATGAGAAACGGGTATTCATTGGACAAATATATTGTACTACAACTGACATGTGATTACATTTCCACGCAATTTGAGTGCATAGATCATGAGAAATCAGTACCCAGAACAACCACTTCTGTCCGTAATAACGGCCTTGATGAGCCTGGGCATTGAGTCAAAAAGACCTTGGCTGGCGTGTACAGATACAGCTGCCCATGCAGCTTCAACACGATACCACAGTTCATCAAGAGTAGTGACTGGCTTATTGTGACGAGCCAGTTGCTCGGCCACCATTGACCAGACGTTTTCAATTGGTGAGAGATCTGGTGAATGTGTGGGCCAGGGCAGAAGTCAAACATTTTCTGTAGCCAGAAAGGCCCGTAGAGGATCTGCAACATGTGGTCGGGAATTATCCTGTTGAAATGTAGGGTTTCGCAGGGATCGAAGAAGGGTAGAGCTACGGGTTATAACACATCTGAAATGTAACGTCCACTGTTCAAAGTGCTGTCAATGCGAACAAGAGGTTACCGAGACGTTTAACCAATGGCACCCCATACCATAACGCCGGGTGATACGCCAGTATGGCGATGACGAATACCCGCTTCCAATGTGCGTTCACAGCGATGTCGCCAAACACGGATGCGACCATCATGATGCTGCAAACAGAACCTGGATTCATCGGAAAAAATGACGTTTTGCCATTCGTGCACCCAGGTTCGTCGTTGGGTACACCATCGCAGGCGCTCCTGTCTGTGATGCAGCGTCAAGGGTAACATCAGACATGGTCTCCGAGCTAGTAGTCCATGCTGGTGCTAACGTCGTCGAGCTGTTCGTGCAGATGGTTGTTGTCTTGCAAACGTTCCCATTTGTTGACTCAGGGATCGAGACGTGGCTGCACGATCTGTTACAGCCATGCGTATAAGATACCTGTCATCTCGACTGCTAGTGATAAGAGGTCGTTGGGTTCCAGCACAGCGTCCCGTATTACCTTCCTGAACCCATCGACTCCATATTCTGCTAACAGTCATTGGATCTCGACAAACGCAAGCAGCAATGTCCCGATACGATAACCGCAATCGTGATAGGCTACAATCCGACCTTTACCAAAGTGGGAAACGTGATGGTACGCATTTCTCCTCCTTACACGAGGCATCACAACAACGTTTCACCAGGCATCGCCGGTCAACTGCCGTTTGTGTATGAGAAATCAGTTGGAAACTTCCCTCATGTCAGCAAGTTGTAGGTGTCGCTACCGGCGCCAACCTTGTGTGAATGTTCTGGAAAGCTAATCAATTGCAAATCACAGCATCTGTAGCACGTCTTCTTCGTGGTGTAGCAATTTTAATGTCCAATAATGTATTTAACAGTAGGTTTTGGAGCGTAACTTGTAGAAGATCTTTTGGAAACATTTCAGTTGGCATTTGAGGAGTATCATTTTGGACAAAATGAAGATATACGATAGGTACTGTGACACTGACAGCAGATTGAAACTTGCTCTTAAAAAATTCTTAAATCAGTAATTATTTGAGAAAAAACCCTGAAACTGGCTTCGGGGCTTTATAAAATACCCGTATTTGAGTTCAGTCTCACTTGCTGCCTACTGCTGAAATTTTGCAATGTTCTGGTGAATCACCTATATCACTCGCTTTGGACACAATGCTTAAAATGGAGAGAGAGACTGAAACAGAGTGAGAGAGAGAGAGAGAGAGAGAGAGAGAGAGAGAGAGAGAGAGAGAGTAAGAATTGTGGAGAAGGGGGGGAGGGGCTGTAGGGTACTTGGATATCACAATATGTGATGAATTACTATTATAGAATGACACCACAGTGCACTCTGCAACAGAGACATTGTTGTAGTCTGTTGCCGAAATATCATAAAATAAAGACGACACAACATTTAGTGTAGAAAAGCAACAGGCCACGTGTGAGCAGGACGAGAGCACTGAAGGTAGGAGTAAAATTCACCCACTGAGGATTTCATATAAACTTAACTATGTATACAGATAGATCATCCATCCCCGAAATCAAGATTCTCGACGATTTTTTCCCTGTTATCGGTGTCAATACTGGTAAGGTAGCAGTCCTGGCAATTCCAAGAACGTATCGAAATATGTACGGTACTTCCTGGGACTAGCCCGGACACACGAAAAGAAGAGAGCCAGAAAATTATGACCGCCGACCTATCGTCAAAATAACCGCATCCAGGTGAGGAATAACTGCTAGTCCGACACACACACCGTGCATGTAGTATCAGTGAGAGTGCAGTCCGTGTGCAGAATGAGTGGGGCGTGCAATCTGTTTGTATTTGACCGACGGCAGATTGTGATGGTCTGCAGGCTAGGTAAGAGCATTTCGGAAACTGCATGACTCGTTGGGTGTTGGGGGAGTGCTGTGGTGAGTGTCTTCAACACGTGGCGAGACCAAAATGAAACGACGTGCAGAGTTTGTAGGTTTGGATGGTCACCTCTCAGTACAGATGTCGGACGTTGTAGGCTGGGCAGACTGCTAAAACAGGACAAGCGGCAAACTGTCGTGACACTAACATCAGGCCTTACTGCTGGGCAGAGAGCAAGAGTGTCCGAACACACAGTGGACCGAACACTCCTAACGATGGGCCTCAGCAGCCGACGAGCGGTGCAAGTGGCAATATTAACACGACGACATCGGCAAGTACGACTGAAATGGGCACGTGATCATAGGCACTGGACGCTGGCGCAGTGGCAGAGCGTTGATTCGATGAATCCCGATACATTCTTCATCATGCCGATGGGAGGGCGCGAATCCGTTGTCATTCAAGGGGAAAAACTTCTTGACACATGTACTGTGGGATGAAGACAAGCTGGCGGCGACTCCATTATCCTCTGGGGAGCATTCGCGTGGGCATCCAAGAGTCCAATGGAGCTGGTGCAAGGCACCATGTCGACCAGGGAGTGTCTTACACTGGTTGTAGACCACGCACACCCCTCCATGACGAACTTGTTTCCCGAAGGGAGTGGCCGTTTCGAGAAGATAATGCGCTATGTCACAAGGCCTGGAGTACGATGGGGTGGTTTGAGGAACAGATGGCGGGTTCCACTTGATGTGCTGGCCCTTTATCTCTGAAGATGTAAACGCGATCGAGCACATATGGGATGTGATTGAGTGACGTCTCCCCGGATTTTTCGAGAATTAGGTGACTTGTGTGCGCAGGTGTAATGCCAACTCCCTCCACTGACCTACCAACTCCTCATCACTTCAATGCCAGGACGAGTCGCCGCTTTCATCCCTGAGAAAGATGGACTTACAGGCGACAAGGTACGCGGTCACAATATTCTGTCTGATTCGTGTATGTACCGATAGCAGATTTAGTAAAATATGTGTTTTTACTTACTAAAACACGACTTAACTTAATTATAATAACTACATACAGTAATACACTCCTGGAAATTGAAATAAGAACACCGTGAATTCATTGTCCCAGGAAGGGGAAACTTTATTGACACATTCCTGGGGTCACATATATCACATGTTCACACTGACAGAACCACAGGCACATAGACACAGGCAACAGAGCATGCACAATGTTGGCACTAGTACAGTGTATATCCACCTTTCGCAGCAATGCAGGCTGCTATTCTCCCATGGAGACGATCGTAGAGATGCTGGATGTAGTCCTGTGGAACGGCTTGCCATGCCATTTCCACCTGGCGCCTCTGTTTGACCAGCGTTCGTGCTGGACGTGCAGACCGCGTGAGACGACGCTTCATCCAGTCCCAAACATGCTCAATGGGGTACAGATCTGGAGATCTTGCTGGCCAGGGTAGTTGACTTACACCTTCTAGAGCACGTTGGGTGGCACGGGATACATGCGGACGTGCATTGTCCTGTTGGAACAGCAAGTTCCCTTGCCGGTCTAGGAATGGTAGAACGATGGGTTCGATGACGGTTTGGATGTACCGTGCACTATTCAGTGTACCCTCGACGATCACCAAAGGTGTACGGCCAGTGTAGGAGATCGCTCCCCACACCATGACGCCGAGTGTTCGCCCTGCACGAAGGCAGAAGCGACTCTCATCGCTGAAGACGACACGTCTCCATTCGTCCCTCCATTCACGCCTGTCGCGACACCACTGGAGGCGGGCTGCACGATGTTGGGGCGTGAGCGGAAGACGGCCTAACGGTGTGCGGGACCGTAGCCCAGCTTCATGGAGACGGTTGCGAATGGTCCTCGCCGATACCCCAGGAGCAACAGTGTCCCTAATTGCTGGGAAGTGGCGGTGCGGTCCCCTACGGCACTGCGTAGGATCCTACGGTCTTGGCGTGCATCCGTGCGTCGCTGCGGTCTGGTCCCAGGTCGACGGGCACGTGCACCTTCCGCCGACCACCGGCGACAACATCGATGTACTGTGGAGACCTCACGCCCCACGTGTTGAGCAATTCGGCGGTTCGGCGGTACGTCCACCCGGCCTCCCGCATGCCCACTATACGCCCTCGCTCAATGTCCGTCAAATGCACATACGGCTCACGTCCACGCTGTCGCGGCATGCTACCAGTGTTAAAGACTGCGATGGAGCTCCATATGCCACGGCAAACTGGCCGAGCCGCGGACAATTTAAATTAAAATGGCATCTTTGTGGCACTTATTGGGACTGAAATACCAGGGCGATCAGTGAGTAATGTGATACATACATTTCTCGGCCAACTTTGTCTGAAAAACAACACAATTTGTTGGGGGGCGCAGCAGCTTCAGCCTCTACAGATTCATTAAGTTCAGATACGTAGCTTTCAAACTTGCATATGTGACGGAGGTGCGGTCCAGGCGGAGATTTGTTACAACGTTTCATTAGTTGGAAATTAGAGCATCACAGATATTCATAGGCCCTTGCAGAATGTCTTTGGAGACCTGGCAGTGAACAAAAGCACGGAGAGTTGTTTCGTGACGTGTGTCGTCACCGCAACAAGGTCGCACTAACCTATCCGATCATCCGCGCACCGGCCCACAATAAACAGCTGTTGACTGCCGTAGCGTTGGAACGTACGGACACTGTCATTCGGGGTGATCGACTGCCTGTTGTGTGACAGCGTGACTGGTGGCGGTCGTGCTCTCGAGTTTTCGTCGTAAAATTTCTTAATCAAGTGATGTCGATGAGCGAACAGTAGGGTGCTTAAACGGTTTACTTGTTGAAAACGGCTAGTCTTCACTAAGCTTCTGAAGATTCAACACCCAGATACACTACTGGAACATCTGCCCTAAACGTTGGCCAATGTCACCCAGATGCAGATTGTACCTCTTGCGGAGGTCTAAAAAGTGAAAATCACTGGTCGCTTTGGATGCCAATTGAAATCTCGGTCTCTAAAGAAAAGAGTCGACGGACGGAAATAAACTAGTATTTTGTGGGCAACCTGTGTCTTTTGCACAAGTACTATGAGAGCCAATCTGAGACGTTAAGTTGCCAATGTCTGGCGTCTCAAAACAGCCAGCAACATCTTACCGTCGTGTAAAATTGCTTCAACGGAAATAGCTGTCGTGATAATCATTATTAGGGTCATCAAAGAGAAATGAGCCGGGGGCAGTAAAACGATAACCGCTGGAGGGCTGATAATGCCATTGCCTAGTTTAGATGATCTCGTGCCTATAAGGGCGCTGGAGCTCTCAAAATCACGCTAGAGAAACGTGGGTACCCACTCATGTGACGACAAGGAAGCATATGCACTCGTCTAACGTCCACTTTACTCAGTAGTGCTGTAAACAGAGAAACGGAAGACTCCAAACAGGAGCAAGGGGGTTTAGTATGTTTCCTTAAAACGGATGGCGTTCGGAGAATTGATATTCATTGAAGAATGGTTTACGTGTACGGAGTGCACTGCACGTGCGTTGCAGGGGACAAGACATGGCGAAAACGATTCAAGGAAAGATGACTGGCCGATGACGCCGCATCTGGGATACCACAACACATTATCGATCCATTGTCCAGCAGGCTGGTGTCGTCATTACTGAGGTCTGTCGAGTTTTGGTGACAGCCACTTTCCGAGAGGTCGATTTGAGCGTGGGAATTGCAACGAACATACCCTGTTCTCCGTACACGTGGGTCAATGTGCGATGAGTCTCCGTACCCCCCCTCTGCTTACACTATCTGGTAATGTAATACTCCCGTTTGTACTACTTATTAATTGAGTTAGCTGTCTTCTGACTGGTTTTATGCTACCCGTCACGAATTCCTTTCCTATGCCAATCTCCCCATCTCGAAGTAGTACCTACAGCCTTCGTCCTCAATATTTTGCTGGATGTGCGTACTCCAATTTCTGTCTTAATTTACAGCTTTTACCCTCTACAGCCCTCTCTAATACCATGGAAGCTATAATCAGATGTTTTAACATACGTCCTATCATTCTGCCGCTTCTTCTTGTCAGTGCTTTCCATATACTCCGTACCTCGCTGATTCTGTGAAGAACCTCCCCATTCCCTGCTTTATCAGCCCATCTAATTTTCAGCATTCTTCCGTAGCACCACAGTCAGAGGCGGCGCAGTGGTTAGCACACTGGAATCGTATTCGGGAGGACGATGGCTCAAACACGGGCCCGGCCATCCTGCTGTAGGTTTTCCGTGATTTCCGTAAATCGCTTAAGGCTAATTCCGGGATGGTTCCTTTCCAAGAGCACGGCCGATTTCCTTCCCCCATTATTCCCTCAGTCGATGCGGCTGATGACCTCGCTGTTTGGTGCTGTCCCCCAAATCAATCAATCAACTCAATTGCTTTGATTCTCTTCTGTTTCGGTTTTCCCACAGAACATGTTTTACTACCACACAATGCTGTGCTCCAAACGCACATTCTCAGAAATTTCATCCTCAAATTAATGCCTATGTTTGAGATGAGTAGACTTCTCTTGGTCACGAATCCTCATTTTGCCAGTGTTAGTCTGCTTTTTATGTCCTCCTTGCTCTGTCCCTCATGGTTTATTTTGATGGCTAGCTAACAGAATTCCGTAGTTTCATCTACTTCGTCATCACCAATTCTGACGTTAAGTTTCTCGTTGTTTCGATTTCTCTGCTTCCATTGCTTTCTGTTTCCTCTATTTACTCTCAATCCATATGGTGTACTGACTACACTGTTCATTCCGTTCAAAAGATCCTGTAATTTAATTTCGCTTTCACTTAGTATACCAATGTTATCAGCTAATCTCACCATTGATACCCTTTCACTTTAATTATAATTCCATTCTTAAGCTTTCGTTTTGTTTCTGTCATTGCTTCTTCGATTTGTAAATAATACATGAGAGGCGATAGACTTCACCCCTTTCTTCACCATTCTTCGTTTTTGGTCTTCTAGTTATATTCTCTCTTGATTTTTGTACATACTGCCTACTACCCGTCTTCGGGAAAACCTTACCTCTGTTTTTCTATGAATTCCGAACACTTTTTTCCAGGTCGACAGATCCTGTGAGCATGTCTTGATTTTTCGTCGGTCTTGGTTCCATCCTCAATCGTAACATCAGAACTGTCTCTCTGGTACCCTTACCTTTCCTAAAGCCGAAATGATCATCTAACAAATCCCCGCCTCTCTTTCCCATCCCACTGTATATTACTCATGTCAGGAACTGGGATGCATGAGGTGTTGAGCTTATTGTTCGGTAATTCTCACACTTGTCAGCTCTTGCAAACTTCGAAATTGTGTGTATGATGTTTTTCCAGAAGTCTGACGGTATATCGCTTAGTTTCTCAGTTTTGTGCCCTATTGGCCAGAGAGTCCCTCCAGCGGTGACATTGAGGCCTTCTAGCTCGTGTAACGAACTCATTTTCTTCCTTGGGTAACGGCATTACAACTCGTTCAGCGGTTTTCATTTACATTCTGTGGCTCGATTGTTTTTGTATGACCCTAACAGTAAGTTATTTAAACAATTTGGTATAGATGTGAAAACTTCCTGTATCTTATGTATCATCATCTTGGTATCATCTTCGTACATGAATTTGGCCTCCGTTCGGTTACTGAAGCTAAAGAACTAATTACTAGTTTTAAGAGCTTCCTTGGCGTAACTGATTATAAAGTTTTATTGTCATTCTTCGAAGGTGTGCCATCGCAACTAACGAGTACAGCTTCTGAGCAAATTAAGTTCCCTAGTCTGTAACACTTCGTGGAGCGTTGGCTCTGCGTGCTGTTTAACTGTGGCATGCTTTTACACAGTCAGTCTGCTCCGCTCCAGCGACACTGATCTGGCCGCTCACAAACGTCGGTGTGGAACAGATTCCTCTTCATAGAGGTGTACGTGTGTGTTTATCCCCATGGAGTTCGCAGTACATTCGGTGTCGCTGTGCGCTAATGCTCTACACAGTGTCCTCCGCCCCCTTTCCTCTCCCTGGTAGCATCGCGGGCTGCCGAGTGCGATCGCCCCACGGGAGCGCTATCCGCTGCCCCCGCCGCCCCCGCCTCTGCGGTCTGTCGAACAAGACAGCGACAGCTGCAGCTGCAGCCGCCAACTTGCTGACCCTTGCCGTCGCCGCTGCGGCCGCCGCCTGTTGTTTTGTTGTTGTTCGGCGGGTAAGTTGTCGCTCGTAGCCGCGCGCTGGATGCCTCGGGGGACCGTGGCGATAACCCGCAAGCGTTTCCAGGGAACCTCCTGTTCTCTCGGAAACGACTCGGCCGTACCTTTCGTGTACAGCGCCCAAACCAGCACTGTAATCTCTTTCATGTGCCATCCCGAGCCGTTCTCTTTGAGCGATGCTGTGCCCCTCAACACTGCCACGGAGCTTTCCATTACTCAGCTAGCATGCTTTGCTGTAGCTCAGTCTGCTGAAATTGAAAAGAAGAAAAGAAAAAAAAAGAAAGAACACTCGTTTCTAAAACTTACGGTTACTGGAGGTAAGTCCTAATCTTCTCCTCTCCCTTGTCTCCATTCATCTTCCTAGCCTCCTTTCTTTGTTCATCTTCTCTTCTTTTCCCTCTCCCAGTATCCACCTTATCCTGCCCCACTTCTTCTCCATCTGTTCCAACCATCTCTCTCTCCCCTTTTTGATCACCTAGTGCTCCCTTTCTCTGATCGTCTTCTCCTCCTCTCTCTCTCTCTTCATCTTCTCCCATTCACTGTCTTTGCCCATCCCCTCCTTCACGCTTTCTCTGTCCATTTCCTCTCATGTCTCTGTTCATCTCCTCACTCCCCCCCCTCTCTCTCTCTGTCATCGAGCCTTATTTACTGTTGTTGCAGACTCAGATTCTGTAATAATATTGTAGTCACAAACCAATAAACCATGAATACAGATCTCCTCTTTGCAAACAAAGTTTCTCTATATTCTGTATTTGTCTATAAGTGTATTACAGTAACATGTAAAAATCTGAAGTAAACCCGAAAGACACTCTTTGATATTTTTGGTTGGTTGGTTGATTCGGAGAAAGGAACCAAGCATCGATGTCACAGGTCCCATCGGATTAAGGAAGGTTGGGAATGGAAGTCGGCCGCGCCATTTCAAAGGAACCAACCCCGCATCTGCCTGAAGCCATTTAGGGGAATCACGGTAGAATCTAAATCTGAGATTTCTGTTAACAATCTTTTTCCTTTCTATGTTACACTTTCACAATTAGATACTTTCTGTATTATAAATATAAGTATGTTAAGAAATTAGGTACCTCAAAACATGGCCGTATTAGAATTCAACGTTACGTAAAAATTTCAAAGCAATCGGTCAAGGAGCTACGGCGAAACACAGATGACTTCAATGCTTGGTTTACGTTTGAAAGCAATATATATTTCCTCAGCTGCTGACTTCGGTAGGCCTAACACAGGTGAGAATTTTCTTTCAGGGTTCATTCCTTTAGCCTTTGAAGATCCCTCTTCTCCACAAGGCAGTGGTATCCTCTTATAATTATCCCCGGGTAGGAAGGGTTTTCACCCGCCATCTCCACCATTCCGAAGATCTTCTCTGCCGGAGGTGGCGTTAACCGTCAAGGTCTTCGCCCATAAACCCAGACGTGGGTTCCTCAATCTACCGGGTAAGCTGGGTCCCTGAGTGAACTCTTCCATCCTTTCACACCGGCCTACTGATGTGGAGGATGCGCACCCCAGCAGAATGGATGCGCCAGGAAAGAGTTGCGGGAGTGGTTGATAGGGAAGGTGCCCTATATCCCCTGAGCCGGGTTAATGGTTCTGTATGATGCCACAACCACACCTATTTCATACCAATCCTAACATTTGATTTAGAAACATGTATCCTACTAAGCAAAGACCTCAGCAGTGTTCAGGCAACGGAAATGAGATTCATTAGAACTGTGAATCAGACAACTCTAAAGGACAAAATCAGGAATGAGGTGAATAGGAAAGTAGCTGGTACTGAGGGTCCTGGTACCAGTGTCATAAAGAAACTCAGGCTTCAGTGGTTTGGGCACATAATGAGAACGAACAGCCAAAGACCAACCTGAAGGTAATTCAGACTGAACCTCGTAGGAAGGAGACCACGGGGAAGACCAAGAAAACGCTGGATAGAGACTGTAAGATCAGATGTGGACGAAAAAGGACACAAATGGGAAGCTCTCCTTGAACAGAAGATGTATGAAGACAGAAGGAGATGGTGAGCGCTTGTAGCCGCGCGAGGTTAGCCGAGCGGTCTCACGCGCTGCAGTCATCGACTGTGCGGCTGATCCCGGCGGAGGTTCGAGTTCTCCCTCGGGCATGTGTGTGTGTGTTCGTCCTTAGGGTAATTTAGGTTAAGTAGTATGTAAGATTAGGGACTGATGACCTTAGCAGTTAAGTCCAATACGATTTCACACACATTTTTTTTCAGCGCTTGTACACCACACCCGGGAAACTGGAGTTGAAAAAGGACAATGGTGGTGATGATACAGAAGATCAGGCGTTCTTCAATTTAAATCCAGAAAGCTCAGCAAATACGCGCATTTTATGCTATGAGATAAATTTGCCAGAAAGCCTTTCAGTGTTTTTTTATGAGGGAGCAGATGGTAATTACAGAACGTGCAGAATACAAGGAAAAGATGTCATTTAGGAAATAAGGTTCCAGTACAAACAAACATTGTGGTTAATAATGTTTTCGGCTGCCGAGACGATCTTGCCCATGGCATAATTGTCTGCCGGACATTATAATTCGTTGCTGAGCAAACCACCATCCCATTGTATAGAATGTACGTCATATGCTGGGCGAACCAGAACTCCACCAACAAACTTTCAGAGATGGTAGTACGGACCAAGAAGAAGAATAAAATATATAGTAAACATGGTCTCTGAAATGTATACCTTGAGAGCTATGAGAACATATTGAATCTTCGCTGCTGTGAGACACATCCATTCGAAGCTCTTTGCTTTCTATATTCCATGAAATGGTAGTACGGAGCGAGAAGAAGCAAATGAGTCCAGTAAACGTGGGCTCTGCAGTGAGGTGACAAAAGTTGGATGATAGCGGTATTCACATAGCGGTAGTATCGCTTACACGTGGTATAAAAGGGCAGAGCACTGGCGGAGCTGTCGTTTACAATCAGGTGGTTTATATAAAAAAGTTTACGACGTGTTTGTGGCCGCACGACGTGATTTAACAGATTCTGAACGCAGGATGGTAGCTGGAGCCACAAATTCAATATTCCGCGACCCATAGAGTCAAAAGTTAGCCGAGAATACCAAATTACCTCGCACTATGGACAACGCTGTGGCCGATGATCTTCACTTAGCAAGCGAAAGCGACGGTGTTTGCATGGGTTTGTCAGTGCTAGCAGACAAACAACACTGAGTGTTTGCATGGGTTTGTCAGTGCTAGCAGACAAACAACACTGAGTGACGTAATTCCAGAAATCAATGTGGGACGTACGACGAACGTATGCGTTAGCACACCGCGGCAAAATCGCGCGTTAATGCGCTATGACCGCAAACGACTGTAGGAGTGCATTCGCTAATAGCGCGTCATCGCCTGCAGCCCCTCTCCTTAACTCAAGACCATGTAGGTTGGACCCTAGAGTGCTGCATAACCTTGGCCTGGTCAGACGACTCCGATTTTCAATTGGTAAGAGTTGATTGTAGGGTTCTAGTGTGGCACACACCCGACGAACCAATGGACGGAAGCTGTCAGTGAGGCCCTTTCCAAGCTGGCGATGGCTCCTCTGCTGGAATGCACTGGGCCCTCTGGTCCAACTAAACCGATCATTGACTACAAATGACTATGTTCGGCTACCTCAAGACTATTTACACTTATTCATGAAATTCATGTTCCCAAACAACCATGGAATTTTTGTGGGTGACAACGTACATGTCACATATTCGTGAATGGTCTGAAGAACATTCTAGCCAATTCGAGTGAAAGATTGGGCCACACAGATCGTCCGACATAAATCCCATCGAATATACATGGGACGCAATCGAGAGTCAGTCCGCGCACAAAATTTTGCACTGGCGACACTTTCGCAATTACAGAAAGCTATAAATGTAGTATGGCTCAATACTTCTGCCTGGGGGTTTCGAACGACTTATTAAATACATGCCAGGTCTAAATGCTGCACTTCGCTGGCAAAAGGAGGTCCGAGATAATTTTCGGAGGTATCCCATGACTTTTATCACCTCAGTGTGAAGTGCATAGCGTAAGCACCATGGGTACTTCATCAGTGCTCGAATCAGGCTGTCTTCTTTAAGGTTTCCTGTAATTTCCATAAATAGATAAAGGCAAAAACCGGGATGGTTCCTTTGAAAGGGCACAGCAGACTACTTTCCCCATTCTTCAAAGTCAGATGAAAGCGATAACCTCGCTTTTTGGTCCCTTCCACCAAATCAACCTATTATCAGTGCTCCTATGAAACACATCTTACCTACTCAACAACCGCCCACATCGCTTAAGGTATGCATTTTAGAGCCCATGTTTGGTCCATACTATTTCTTCCCAAATTATGGAAAGCAAAGAGCTTGCACTAGAACAAAAATTTTTCACAGTATCGAACGTGTACGTTGACTTACAAGACGCGAGGACTCAATTACACTTATTCCTTTGGAGGTAAATGACAAATGAATTACATTTTAACCCTGTGGACTCATGGGAAGAATTTGGTTAAAGAATTTTTGCTGTGGCCATGCTTATGCACATGTAATACATATTCCATTGAACAGAGGACGCCCTACTACGTCGATACCGCCTCAGTGCTGATGTTAGTGGTTTTCGTTTAAAGCATTTATTTTAATATTGATGATAACTATAAATTATTGATACACAGTTGAATTGCTTTATTCTGAAGTGCACCCAATTACCTCTGAGTACTTCGTAATCATTAATTATGCGTTTCCGATTCTTATTTGCTTAACGGCGTTTCTGACACTTAACTGCTTAACGAAATATATTTTTGTTGTCTGGGTCATTGTATCCGTCAGTCTGGACATTGAAGTTTTGAACACCATTTGTATATGTTACATTGTAGTCTTGACCTTTAAAAGATGCCAGATGGTGACGCTGTATTGAAACAGGTCCCAGTAGAATATACACTACTCGCCAATAAAATTGCTACACCAAGAAGAAATGCAGATGAGAAACGGGTATTCATTGGACAAATATATTGTACTACAACTGACATGTGATTACATTTCCACGCAGTTTGAGTGCATAGATCATGAGAAATCAGTACCCAGAACAACCACTTCTGTCCGTAATAACGGCCTTGATGCGCCTGGGCATTGAGTCAAACAGAGCTTGGCAGGCGTGTACAGATACAGCTGCCCATGCAGCTTCAACACGATACCACAGTTCATCAAGAGTAGTGACTGGCTTATTGTGACGAGCCAGTTGTTCGGCCACCATTGACCAGACGTTTTCAATTGGTGAGAGATCTGGTGAATGTGTGGGCCAGGGCAGAAGTCAAACATTTTCTGTATCCAGAAAGGCCCGTAGAGGATCTGCAACATGTGGTCGGGAATTATCCTGTTGAAATGTAGGGTTTCGCAGGGATCGAAGAAGGGTAGAGCTACGGGTTATAACACATCTGAAATGTAACGTCCACTGTTCAAAGTGCTGTCAATGGCACCCCATACCATAACGCCGGGTGATACGCCAGTATGGCGATGACGAATACACGCTTCCAATGTGCGTTCACAGCGATGTCGCCAAACACGGATGCGACCATCATGATGCTGCAAACAGAACCTGGATTCATCCGAAAAAATGACGTTTTGCCATTCGTGCACCCAGGTTCGTCGTTGGGTACACCATCGCAGGCGCTCCTGTCTGTGATGCAGCGTCAAGGGTAACCGCAGACATGGTCTCCGAGCTCGTAGTCCATGCTGGTGCTAACGTCGTCGAGCTCTTCGTGCAGATGGTTGTTGTCTTGCAAACGTTCCCATCTGTTGACTCAGGGATCGAGACGTGGCTGCACGATCCGTTACAGCCATGCGGATAAGATACCTGTCATCTCGACTGCTAGTGATAAGAGGTCGTTGGGTTCCAGCACAGCGTCCCGTATTACCCTCCTGAACCCATCGACTCCATATTCTGCTATCAGTCATTGGATCTCGACAAACGCAAGCAGCAATGTCCCGATACGATAACCGCAATCGTGATAGACTACAATCCGACCTTTATCAAAGTAAGAAACGTGATGGTACGCATTTCTCCTCCTTACACGAGGCATCACAACAACGTTTCACCAGGCATCGCCGGTCAACTGCCGTTTGTGTATGAGAAATCAGTTGGAAACGTCCCTCATGTCAGCACGTTGTAGGTGTCGCTACCGGCGCCAACCTTGTGTGAATGTTCTGGAAAGCTAATCAATTGCAAATCACAGCATTTGTAGCACGTCTTCTTCGTGGTGTAGCAATTTTAATGTCCAATAATGTATTTAACAGTAGGTTTTGGAGGTAAAATGGCATCCTTCACAGAGCATATTGAAACTGTGGAGCGTAACTTGTAGAAGATCTTTTGGAAACATTTCAGTTGGCATTTGAGGAGTATCATTTTGGACAAAATGAAGATATACGATAGGTACTGTGACACTGACAGCAGATTGAAACTTGCTCTTAAAAAATTCTTAAATCAGTAATTATTTGAGAAAAAACCCTGAAACTGGCTTCGGGGCTTTATAAAATACCCGTCTTTGAGTTCAGTCTCACTTGCTGCCTACTGCTGAAATTTTGCAATGTTCTGGTGAATCACCTATATCACTCGCTTTGGACACAAAGCTAAAATGGAGAGAGAGACTGAAACAGAGTGAGAGAGAGAGAGAGAGAGTAAGAATTGTGGAGAAGGGGGGGGGGGGGGGGGTGGCTGTAGGGTACTTGGATATCACAGTATGTGATGATTTACAATAACAGGATGACACCACAGTGCACTCTGCAACAGAGACATTGTTGTAGTCTGTTGCCGAAATATCATAAAATAAAGACGACACAACATTTAGTGTAGAAAAGAAACAGGCCACGTGTGAGCAGGACGAGAGCACTGAAGGTAGGAGTAAAATTCGCCCACCGAGGATTTCATATAAACTTAACTATGTATACAGATAGATCATCCATCCCCGAAATCAAGATTCTCGACGATTTTTTCCCTGTTATCGGTGTCAATACTGGTAAGGTAGCAGTCCTAGCAATTCCAAGAACGTATCGAAATATGTACGGTACTTCCTGGGACTAGCCCGGACACATGAAAAGAAGAGAGCCAGGACATTATGACGGACGACCTATCGTCAAAATAACCTCATCCGGGTGAGGAACAACTGCTAGTCCGACACACACTCCGTGTATGTAGTATCAGTGAGAGTGCAGTCCGTGTGCAGAATGAGTGGGGCGTGCAATCTGTTTGTATTTGACCGACGGCAGATTGTGATGGTCTGCAGGCTAGGTAAGAGCATTTCGGAAACTGCATGACTCGTTGGGTGTTGGGGGAGTGCTGTGGTGAGTGTCTTCAACACGTGGCGAGACCAAAATGAAACGACGTGCAGAGTTTGTGGGGTTGGATGGTCACCTCTCAGTACAGATGTCGGACGTCGTAGGCTGGGCAGACTGGTAAAACAGGACAAGCGGCAAACTGTGGTGACACTAACATCAGGCCTTACTGCTGGGCAGAGAGCAAGAGTGTCCGAACACACAGTGGACCGAACACTCCTAACGATGGGCCTCAGCAGCCGACGAGCGGTGCAAGTGCCAATATTAACACGACGACATCGGCAAGTACGACTGAAATGGGCACGTGATCATAGGCACTGGACGCTGGCGCAGTGGCAGAGCGTTGATTCGATGAATCCCGATAAATTCTTCATCATGCCGATGGGAGGGCGCGAATCCGTTGTCATTCAAGGGGAAAAACTTCTTGACACCTATACTGTGGGATGAAGACAAGCTGGCGGCGACTCCATTATCCTCTGGGGAGCATTCGCGTGGGCATCCAAGAGTCCAATGGAGCTGGTGCAAGGCACCATGACGACCAGGGAGTGTCTTACACTGGTTGTAGACCACGCACACCCCTCTATGACGAACTTGTTTGCCGAAGGGAGTGGCCGTTTCGAGAAGATAATGCGCTATGTCACAAGGCCTGGAGTATTATGGGGTGGTTTGAGGAACAGATGGCAGGTTCCACTTGATGTGCTGGCCCTTTATCTCGGAAGATCTAAACGCGATCGAGCACATCTGGGATGTGATTGAGTGACGTCTCCCCGGATTTTTCGAGAATTAGGTGACTTGTGTGCGCAGGTGTAATGCCAACTCCCTCCACTGACCTACCAACTCCTCATCACTTCAATGCCAGGACGAGTCGCCGCTTTCATCCCTGAGAAAGATGGACTTACAGGCGACAAGGTACGCGGTCACAATATTCTGCCTGATTCGTGTATGTACCGATAGCAGATTTAGTAAAATATGTGTTTTTACTTACTAAAACACGACTTAACTTAATTATAATACCTACATACAGTAATACACTCCTGGAAATTGAAATAAGAACACCGTGAATTCATTGTCCCAGGAAGGGGAAACTTTATTGACACATTCCTGGGATCACATATATCACATGATCACACTGACAGAACCACAGGCACATAGACACAGGCAACAGAGCATGCGCAATGTCGGCACTAGTACAGTGTATATCCACCTTTCGCAGCAATGCAGGCTGCTATTCTCCCATGGAGACGATCGTAGAGATGCTCGATGTAGTCCTGTGGAGCGGATTGCCATGCCATTTCCACCTGGCGCCTCAGTTGGACCAGCGTTCGTGCTGGACGTACAGACTGCGTGAGACGACGCTTCATCCAGTCCCAAACATGCTCAATGGGGGACAGATCCGGAGATCTTGTTGGCCAGGGTAGTTGACTTACACCTTCTAGAGCACGTTAGGTGGCACGGGATACATGCGGACGTGCATTGTCCTGTTGGAACAGCAAGTTCCTTTGCCGGTCTAGGAATGGTAGAACGATGGGTTCGATGACGGTTTGGATGTACCGTGCACTATTCAGTGTACCCTCGACGATCACCAGAGGTGTACGGCCAGTGTAGGAGATCGCTCCCCACACCATGATGCCGAGTGTTGGCCCTGTGTACCTCGGTCGTATGCAGTCTTGATTGTGGCGCTCACCTGCACGGCTCCAAACACGCATACGACCATCATTGGCACCAAGGCAGAGGCGACTCTCATCGCTGAAGACGACACGTCTCCATTCGTCCCTCCATTCACGCCTGTCGCGACACCACTGGAGGCGGACTGCACGATGTTGGGGCGTGAGCGGAAGACGGCTTAACGGTGTGCGGGACCGTAGCCCAGCTTCATGGAGACGGTTGCGAATGGTCCTCGCCGATACCCCAGGAGCAACAGTGTCCCTAATTTGCTGGGAAGTGGCGGTGCGGTCCCCTACGGCACTGCGTAGGATCCTACGGTCTTGGCGTGCATCCGTGCCTCGCTGCGGTCCGGTCCCAGGTCGACGGGCACGTGCACCTTCCGCCGACCACTGGCGACAACATCGATGTACTGTGGAGACCTCACGCCCCACGTGTTGAGCAATTCGGCGGTACGTCCACCCGGCCTCCCGCATGCCCACTATACGCCCTCGCTCAATGTCCGTCAACTGCACATACGGTTCACGTCCACGCTGTCGCGGCATGCTACCAGTGTTAAAGACTGCGATGGAGCTCCGTATGCCACGGCAAATTGGCTGACACTGACGGCGGCGGTGCACAAATGCTGCGCAGCTAGCGCCATTCGACGGCCAACACCGCGGTTCCTGGTGTGTCCGCTGTACCGTGCGTGTGATCATTGCTTGTACAGCCCTCTCGCAGTGTCCGGAGCAAGTATGGTGGGTCTGACACACCGGTGTCAATGTGTTCTTTTTTCCATTTCCTGGAGTGTACTTTGCTGTTACGCGTTTGACTCATAACGAATTGGTAGTAAGTTCTAATAGAAAAAAGATGCTTTTAATGCGATATAACAGTTTTCAGATTGTTTTTCCTTTTTTGTACTGTGTAACCCAGTTTCTTGACAAAATTCATAAGTCTAGGTGAGCAGGAAATACACTACAGGTGTCTGTGAGTGCCAAAATGGTGACATAGATGGCTATGTCTTTTGATTGTACTGATTTAAAACATTTAATGTTTTACACCGCCAAAGGACTGTAGACATTAGCATGCGACATAAATTTCAACTTTATACGGCTATACGTTCCTGAGAAAGCGGGTTCTTAACAGTCGGACGGGTATAATGCTGATAAAATTAAAACAGTTCCAGGACGTGAGACTTTTAATAGTCGGGATGTCATTGCTTGTCATACCTTTGGGATTGGAGAGGTATATAACAGAAATATGGGTAAATCCTATTTTATGTATACAATGCCATTGATGTTAAGGACCAGGAATCCTAATAAACGTGATTTTAAACATTTAATGATTACTGCAGTCCACTGTTGTAAAACGATGCACTCCGTCTTCAGGCCACAAGTGGCCCATCGGGACCATCCGACAGCCGAGTCATCCTCAGCTGAGGATGCTAATAGGAGGGGCGTGTGGTCAGCACACCGCTCTCCCAGTCGTTATGACGGTTTTCTGTGACAGGAGCCGCTACTATTCGGTCGAGTAGCTCCTCAGTTGGCATCACGAGGCTGAGTGCACCCCGAAAAATGGCAACAGCGCACGGCGGCCCGGATGGTTACCCATCCAAGTACCGACCACGCCAGACAGAGCCTAACTTCGGTGATCTGACTGGAACCGGTGTATCCAATGCGGCAAGTCCGTTGCCAATGTAACAAAAATACGCCGATAAACAAACAGTACGCCTTGATATGATGAGAAAACAATATCCGACATTCATTAGCAATGCGTGACGTCGTGATTGCGCTTTAAGCTAGTCGCAGAAGCACTACCCACTGCAGAAGCGAGTACTTAGTCACCAAACAACGACCGACGCCACCGATCACTGACGAGAACAATAACGATTATAGAGAAAACATTCACACACCACGTGATCGCCAGCAGACCGCCCGCCATCGCCCCCTCCCCCCCACTCTCTCTCTTACCAGCCATCGGCCACGATCTGCTACAGTGTCGTATAAATCTTCCCGCTCCGCTACTGTGGTGTCGCCACGCGTCCAGACTGGCCTTGCGAGCATCGGTACCATACATCGGCCGTCGCCCAGCCACGGCTTGAATGGCGGGGGAACAAAGTCGCTGCACCTACAGCAGAAATGGTGCTTACCGCTAAAACAACTGGTATTCCACTATATTGTTTTATTCGTGCTAATTTAACTTGACTGTTGAAACTGGTTAAAATAACTGGCTTCTAAAAAAAGCGATTTACCGTTTTTTAGCCGCCCAGCGTGGCCGAGCGGTTCTAGACGCTTCAGTCTGGAACCGCGCGACAGCTGCAGTCGCAGGTTCGAATCCTGTCTCGGGCATGGGTGTGTATGATGTCCTTAGGTTAAAGGTTTAAGTAGTTCTAAGTTGTAGGGGACTCATGGCCTCAGATGTTAAGTCCCATAGTGCTCAGAGCCATTTGAACCAAGACGTGATATAATTAAAATAGAATCTTCATTGGAATACAGAGTGAATATTATAACAGATACATCAGCCTTGACAAAGCAAGCTTTTCAAAATAAAAGGAATTTACTAACAGACAATCATTTAAGCCTAGAAAGTAGGAAAATGTTTTCTAAAACTTTTGTCTGGAGTGTCTTAACATACGTTTGTGAAGAGTGGACTCTGGGGAAGACAGAAAAAAAGAGACTGGAAGCAATGGAAATATGGATATGGAGAAGAACGACGAAAACAAGCTGGGTAGATAGAAAAAGTAATGAACAGGTCTTAAGAGAAGTGAATGAGAAAAGAACGCTGCTAAATTATATAGGAAGAAGAAAATCAGAAATGATAGGGTACATAATGAGACAACCAGCTCCTAAAGAATGTATTTGAAGGAAAAGTTTTAGGGGAAAAACTAAGAGGCAGGCCAAGAGCAACGTTTTTTAATAACATCAAAGAAGATATGGAGATCAATTCGTATGGAGACTTATAGAGGATGCCGATAACAATCAACACGGCACAACCTTTAGTTTATGATAGTAATCATAATTACCTTTTTCTTTTATTATTTCGTAGAAATCACAGCCAAATCTTAAATCTTTTGAAGAAATGAATCGTTGTACTTCATTGCTCTGCCACTTCGTAACAATGTTTCTAGACTAGTCTCGGTGCCATTCTTCAATACAGCGAATGTCCGACGACAATTGTAAGTCTTACACACTGCACTTACACAAGTACCATAGGCTACAGTTAGTACCAACAGGGACATTATGTTCCAGCAATGCTGAATCAGTTCTTATCCCATGTGTTTGTTGGTAGTTTCTAGCGGCATTGTAATTAAAATAGCTCTGATCGCTATTCTCATTTTCTGTAACAATGCAGTATTTCAAGCCAATGCAAAAGTTTCGAATAAAAATTACTCAATTTTTAAAGAAAGGTTTATACACAAACGAAAATGTTTAGCTTTGCTGCCTTGGCTAATTGATATTTCTGTTTTTTCCTCTATTATTAGTAAAAAAATAACAAATACCAAGATCAGATACCGAAAAATAGTGGTTATTTAGAACTAAAACTCAGACACTGGTTTTAACCGGCCGGCTTTTGCCGTCATACTAAAGGCGTCACGTCTTTACTCACAGTATCTCTCGGAAGCACCACACGCATACCTGATAAAGAAGATCAGACTCTAAAGCATACAAAAAGTTCTACCGCAGTTTACGGACGGCAAAAATGGACGGGTCCAAACCAATACCACTATTTTACTTATGAATAACTAGTATTTTTCGACATTCCTTTTCTATTGATTCTAACAGATATTTTTATTTGTTACTGCTAACCGGATTCAAAAACCTATGTGGCAGTTAGGACTTTCGATACTTTTAAAGATACCGGGATCTCGGAATATCGATATTCAAAAAGAATATCGCTATCGGCCTTCAATATACCAAAAAACTTAGAATACACTCCTGGAAATTGAAATAAGAACACCGTGAATTCATTGTCTCAGGAAGGGGAAACTTTATTGACACATTCCTGGGTTCAGATACATCACATGATCACACTGACAGAACCACAGGCACAAAGACACAGGCAACAGAGCATGCACAATGTCGGCACTAGTACAGTGTACATCCACCTTTCGCAGCAATGCAGGCTGCTATTCTCCCATGGAGACGATCGTAGAGATGCTGGATGTAGTCCTGTGGAACGGCTTGCCATGCCATTTCCACCTGGCGCCTCAGTTGGACCAGCGCTCGTGCTGGACGTGCAGACCGCGTGAGACGACGCTTCATCCAGTCCCAAACATCCTCAATGGGGGACAGATCCGGAGATCTTGCTGGCCAGGGTAGTTGACTTACATCTTCTAGAGCACGTTGGGTGGCACGGGATACATGCGGACGTGCATTGTCCTGTTGGAACAGCAAGTTCCCTTGCCGGTCTAGGAATGGTAGAACGATGGGTTCGATGACGGTTTGGATGTACCGTGCACTATTCAGTGTCCCCTCGACGATCACCAGAGGTGTACGGCCAGTGTAGGAGATCGCTCTCCACACCATGATGCCGGGTGTTTTCCCTGTGTGCCTCGGTCGAATGCTGTTCTGATTGTGGCGTTCACCTGCACGGCGCCAAACACGCATACGACCATCATTGGCCCCAAGGCAGAAGCGACTCTCATCGCTGAAGACGACACGTCTCCATTCGTCCCTCCATTCACGCCTGTCGCGACACCACTGGAGGCGGGCGGCACGATGTTGGGGCGTGAGCGGAAGACGGCCTAACGGTGTGCGGGACCGTAGCCCAGCTTCATGGAGACGGTTGCGAATGGTCCTCGCCGATACCCCAGGAGCAACAGTGTCCCTAATTTGGTGGGAAGTGGCGGTGCGGTCCCCTACGGCACTGCGTAGGATCCTACGGTCTTGGTGTGCATCCGTGCGTCGCTGCGGTCCGGTCTCAGGTCGACGGGCACGTGCACCTTCCGCCGACCACTGGCGACAACATCGATGTACTGTGGAGACCTCACGCCCCACGTGTTGAGCAATTCGGCGGTACGTCCACCCGGCCTCCCGCATGCCCACTGTACGCCCTCGCTCAAAGTCCGTCAACTGCACATACAGTTCTCGTCCACGCTGTCGCGGCATGCTGCCAGTGTTAAAGACTGCGATGGAGCTCCGTATGCCACGACAAACTGGCTGACACTGACGGCGGCGGTGCACAAATGCTGCGCAGCTAGCGCCATTCGACGGCCAACACCGCGGTTCCTGGTGTGTCCGCTGTACCGTGCGTGTGATCATTGCTTGTACAGCCCTCTCGCAGTCTCCGGAGCAAGTATGGTGGGTCTGAGACACCGGTGTCTATGTGTTCTTTTTTCCATTTCCAGGAGTGTATATATACGGAAAAAATATCGAGGTACCAGACTATACAAGTATCTCTTGCACATTGTAAATATGCTGCCAGCTTTAGTGCTGTATATTTAAGTAAGCAGCCTAATTATCCCCCTTAGAGCAAGAACTGAAAGGAAAACGATGCACAGCGACCTAGCAGTTTAGTGTTAAAATTGCATGGTGAAGCTAAACGCTGCAGGTGCTGTTAGTAGTTGGCTCAAAAGGCTCTGAGCACTATGTGACTTAACATCTGAGGTCAGTCCCCCAGAACTTAGAACTACTTAAACCTAACTAACCTAAGGACTTCACACACATAAATGGTCGAGGCAGGATTCGAAGCTGCGTCCGTGGCGTTCGCGCGGTTCCGGTCAGAAGCGCCTAGAACCGATCGACCACCACGGCCGGCTCTATTAGTAGTGCCGAGCGCCGATTAGGTCAGCATTTTCCCTCACGGTCTCCTCCAACCACAATTAACAGTCTTGTCCCTTAGATTTAGGTGCATAATTTTCACCAAATATTTTTTTAAAAAATGCCAATGAGAAGAAGTAGCACATTAGTTACGTTAAAAATTGTGTGCTTTTCCTTCACATCGGAAATCTTGTTATTCTATTCACGCCGACATCCCCCACTAGAATCACACTTCTTCTTTGTGCCGCCTATTCTTGCCTTACACAGTGATAGAGAAAGACTGGATTTGATAGAAGCTCAAAAAGTAGTAAGACTCCTTCACACAGGAAAAGTAAAGTAATACAATTTCAAATACATACCATACACTGGAGAAGTATATAATACAAAATGCAAATATCGGAATATGGGAACTCTATGTCCATTTATGCATATAGTATATCAGTTAGAAAATATCGCCGATATTTACCGAAACTTTTGGGAAAAATACCACTATATTGATGTTTTATCAACAGCCTAGTACCAACTCGCAATAGCGGTGGCGTTAATTCTTTTTAATATTTTTGTAGACTGAGTTGTGTAGAAACTTCAGTTGATTCTGAAAGATTAGTATCGTCTTTGAATGATACTCACGAAAAGATTCAACTTACACATCAGCACATTATAGAACGAGCTTTATGGTTAGATTGGCGTGTAAATATTGGCCAATGCTTCAACACATTATTGGAATTTTAAATATTTTCATATAACTGTTCCTGGTAAATGCTGTACATTGTCTACAAACTAAATTGTTAATTTGAATTTTTTGAAAGAGCATGTTTCGTTTTGTCAATAAGAACGCAATTATATTCTAATATCCATTAAAAAGTAAGAATAAATATCTGACTAAAAACTGGGATTCTATACAAAATAATTGAGGAAAAAGAATGTTACAAATATTGGACAAAAGCTTATTGTTTATCTGTCATTTCTATGAAATAATAAAAGAGAAAGGAAGTTACGACTCCATTAATAAATTAAAAACCTCACAATTCATTCATAGTTTACAACATAAATAGAAAGTACAGATCTGCTACATCTGTTGGCATAATACTTTCTTGTCTGCTTCTAACCATTGGAAATTGCAAACTAAACTCGAAAATTCTGTTTTTGAAAGTAAGACGTTGTCAACCGACCCGAGTAAAAATCCTGAGACATTCAGCTCGTATGTAATATCAGCGAGTGGGTTAAAATCATAACAGAGAGAAGGCCGAAATACTGAATTCGTTCTTCCCAAGTTGTTTCACCGCGGAAAAACGTAACACTGTCCCACCTTTCAGTAGTCGTACGTCGAAATGGCAGATACCGAGATAACCGGTCGCGGAATTGAAAAGCAGCTACAACCGTTTAGTAGTTGAGAGGCGTTGGTACCAGATAAGATAGCTATAAGACTCTATAAAGATTATGCGAAAGAATTTGCTCCCCTTCTAGCAGTAATTTATCGCTTGAGCAACGAAGTGTACCTAACGACTGGAAAAAGCGCAGGTCATTTCCCTTTTTTTAAGAAAGGCGATAAGACCGATTCACACAATTGTAGACCTATATTGTCGACGTCAATCTGTTGTAGAATTATGGAACATGTTTTATGCTAAAAAATTATGACTTTTTGGAAAATGAACATCTCTTCTATAAAAGGCAATGTGGATTTCGAAAACAGAGATCCTGTAAAACTCAGCTCGCTCTTTTCCTCCATCAGATCCACAGCGCAGTGGACGACGGCTCTCAGGTTCATGCCGTGTTCCTTGATTTCAGTAAGGCCTTTGACACCGACCCGCATTGCCGTTTAATGAAAAAAATACGACCTTACGGAGTATCAGAGCAGACTTGCGGCTGGATTCAGGACTTACTTGCAGATAGGACTCAACACGTCGCTCTTAACGGAACAAAATCGACATATCTGCAGAGAATTGATGAATGTTGCAGGCTCTGGCAGCTGACCCTGAAAGTAAATAAGTGTAACATATTGAGTATACGTAGGAAAAGAAATCCACTACTGTACAACTACACTATGATGGCAAATAACTGGAGACAACATCTGCCGTAAAATATCTAGGCTTAATTACCCAGTGGAATGTCAAACAGATAGTGGCAAAAACAGATGCCAGACTCTGATTCATAGGAAGAATCTTAAGGAAATGTAACTCATCCACGAAAGAAGTGGCTTGTAAGCCACTTGTTCGCCATATTATGGAGTACTGTTCATCTATTTGGGATTCCTATCAGGTAGGACTGATAGAGGAGATAGATGAGATCCAAAGAAGAGCCGCGCGTTTCGTCACGGGATCGTTTAGCTGGCGAGATAGCGTTACGGAGATACTAAACAAACTCCACTGACAGACGTTACAAGAGAGACGTTGTGCACCACGGAGAGATTTACTACTGAAATTTCGGGACAGCACTTTTCAGGAGGAGTCGGACAACATATTACTTCACCCCAACTTACACTTCGGGTACTGCCCACGAGGAGAAAATTCGAGAAACTGGAGCCAATACAGAGGCTTACCGAGTATCATCCTATCCACGCACTGTTCCTGAGTGGAATAGGGTTGCAGATATCAGTTAGTGGTACCGAAGGTACCCTCCACCACACACTGTTAAGTGTCTTGCGGAGCACGATGCAGATGTAGATGAAAAATAGATTTACCCAACCCCAGTTTTCATTTAAACACCGACTATTCATGAAGTCCAAATAGTGGTATAACCGTCGGTTGCAACATGACTTTTCAACAATAATTAAAAAAAAAAACTAGAGGCAATAGCAAAATACTGGAGATTTTTTTCACAGTCCAATCCCTCACCTGTTTTAGATAAAAGGCGCTAGATGAAGATGGACTTACTTTCCTTATATTTAAGTACAGCATTTATCTTTTACTTTGATTCTATGTACCTTGGAATGTATAATGCAGAAGTCTGAGCGAGTCTAACAATTGTGCGATATCTTGGTCTATTTTTAGAAAAATTGCAATAAAAATTCGAAAATAGATTATTTCGGAACCCTGTTATTTTGAGCGGTTTTCCCAGTCAAGTTATATATAAACCGGTGTAATGCAAAACTGTTTGTTTCAGCAGTAACTGCCATCAGTACCATACTTACTTTAGTGAACGATTTTGCGAGGACACGAGAAAATTCTGATTACACGTAAAATCACTGAGTATGTCGAAGTCTGCTATCCAGTCACTCACACACCAGTGTGGGGTGGCAATAGAAGATAGCAAAAGGAAAGCTCAAGTTTAAGAAGTTACTCACGTAGAAGGATCGCATAAATATATCGTCCTTTGACTGTCGCAGAGACTCCCGCCTTTAGGACATACAAATAGGCATTCCGGCGTAGAGAAGCAACAAGTAAATCGCCTGGACCCTTACTTAGCTGGCATATAAAACGATTCTCTCACCCATCGCCAAGTCCCAAGCGACTGGGAGGAAGGTCAGGTTGTTCCTGTATATAAGAACGGTAAAAAAAACAACTACAGACCAATTTCCTTAACATCGTTTAGCTGCAGAACTCTTCGACACATTCTGAGTTAGTATACAATAAATTACTTAAGACAGAAAAGGTTCAGTTCATAAATCAGCACGAATTAGAACGCTTTTCTAGCTTTCCCTTCAATCACATGATATCCCACAAACCATGGATGAAGGACAACAGATGGATTCAAAGTTCCTACATTTCTGGAAATCGTTTGGCATGGTGCCCCACTGCAGACCGTTGGAAAAGATCTGAGCATGAAGTTTAAGTCCCCCATGTATGTAAGTTACTTGCAAACTTTTCAAGTAATGGAACCCAGTATGTTGTCCTAGAAGGAGAGTGTTCATCAGAGGAGAGCTGGAAGGAAGTGTGATAGGACCACTTTCATATTCTCTGTATACATGATTGAGCTGGCACTCAGGGTGAGCAACTACTTACTTCTGTTTGCTGGTGACACTGTGCCGTGTAGGGGGATTGGTCGCCGTTGAGTCTCTGTAGGAGGCTAGGTGATGACTTATACAGAATTTCTAGTTGGTGTGGTGAATGACAGCTAGCTTTAATGGTAGAGAAGTATAAGTTAATAAGGATGAGCAGGAAAAACAGCCCTGTAACGTCCGATAGACCCCATGTGGACCCCAAGTGCTAGCCATTTTTGATTACTGCTAGAGTGTCTGGGATCTCCACCAGGCGGATTAAAGAAAGACATGGAAGCAACTCAGAAGCGGGCAGCTAGATTTGTTACCAGTAGCTTCGATCAGAGTGTAAGTATTACAGAAATGGCTCGTGAACTCAAATGGGAATCACTAGAGGGAGGACCACTCTCGTTTCGCGAGTCTCTACTGAAGACATTTAGAGAACTGTCAAATAAAGCCGAAAGCGAAACAATACTATTGCCGTCGACGCATATTTCGCGTAAGAACAGCGAGGGTAATATGAAAGATATTAAGACCTATAAAGAGTCCTCTAGACAGTCGTTTTCCCCTCGCTCTTGTGAGTGGAACAGGAAAGAAAATGTCATATAGTGGTACGTGGTACCCTCCGGCACGCACCGTACAGTGGATTGTAGAGTTCGATGAAAACAGAGAATTCTCTCCCTGCGTCACCTCTCACGCTCGTGAATTGACACCTGGCAAGGTCACCGCACCACAGTCAGAGGTCTGGAACAGATAACAGGTCGTGCCTCTGTGGCAGGAAACGCCTGGACATAAGAGAATAAGGCTCCTCGCCCTCCTCACTCACCCTTTCTTCTTAACATAAATCCAGATGCATTAGTATCGCCATTTTTATTCTGTTAGCTGTAAGAGAGACACATTAAAGCCATCCTAGAAAATGACATAATTAGTATTGAATTCACAAACAAAGGGTGGAAAATATAGATAATTCATTTTATCTATAAAGGGAAAAGGAGAAACGTACCTGAAAATGTGTGAACGACATGTGTCGTATTCATATGGCCTGCATGTTTGAGAGATTAGAATTTTTATCTTGAAACAACGAAATATCTCGAAAACTACTCAGCGGGTTACGAAAAATGGAAAAGTATGTTTTCAATATTTTTTAAAAGTATTGGCTCACGATACTAGTGTTGACGCCTCTAGCCCAACCCCAAGGTGGTTGGTCGAAGCTGAATTTTGTGATTTTAATTAGGAACACCCCATTATCGTTGCAGAATCTGATTCTGCGCCAAAAATTACATAACCTTTGTATGTAATACTTTTGTCGTTGTGCAATAGATTTCACGTTACTCTACAAATAATAACTGAGCTCTAAAAAGTTGTTATCTCGAGACAAATGAGGTTGATGTAGTAATATCCACCAGATGTGTTCAGTAATTGTGAAAAAAGCTTGTCTGACGTATGTCCTCTCACCTCTTACTAACAGGGTGTTCGTGCGAGGTACGTCCTGTCACATATCACCAGCAGGGTGCTGGTCTGTTAGAATTATTTCACAGAAAGTACTCAAAAATGTCGCCGCTCACTTCGATCTACTTATTTACCCGCAAATGTGGTGATTAGATACAACGGAGAAATGTTTCCGATATAATCTGCTCACATGCATCGGTGATACGCAGAATCATGTTATCGCGCTTTGGTGGCACTTCCTTATGAACTTAACTCTAAAAGTAACTGCACATACAAAAGTCAGATAACGTAAGACCCGGTAATGCTGCAGGCAAAGAGACTGAACCGCCTCTCCTGATTAACTGACGGATTTACATACGGTATAAGGTTGGCAATGTTTTACAGAAGCTCCAAATTTAGAGCGAACTTCAGTGCGACATGCTTTTCACAGTTTCTACAACGAAACTCTGTCTCTAAAGCTGACAGAAAATCAGAAGAGGGTATGGACGTATATGAGCTACAGAAAGTACACCGACTGCAAAACAGAATCATTTCCTTCACTGTGCAATAGCGAAATTACTAAATACAGTTTTCTGCAATTTCTTCAGCAAGGAAGATGAATTCGAATCGAGAATTGCTCATAACACAACTAACTTAGAAGGAGATACCTGCGGTGTAGAAAAGCAGCTTAAATCTCTTAATGAAGGCAAGTTCTCCGGTCCAGGTTGTATACCCCTTTCCAGAGTATGCTAGTACAATAGCTCCGGGCTTAACAGTCGCGCACAATCGCTCGCTCGACAGAACATCCTTTCCTAATGAGGGTAAAGTTGCACACGTCATATCAATGCTCAAGAAAGGAAATAGGAGAAATCCGATGAATTAGAGGCCCGTACCGCTAACGTAGATTTGCAGTAGGATTTGGGAACTTATTAATGTGTGTAAAAATTACCAATTACCTCTAGAAAAACTACCCATTGTAATAAGTGCTATCGACAGGTGATCTAAGTCTGATTCCCTATTTCTAGATTTACAAACAGCTTTTGATACAGTTCCTCACAAGCGTCTTCTGATGAGATTGCGTGTCTGCGAGGTATCGTTTCATTTGTGCGACTAGATGCGTGATATCCTGTCAGGTCACAGTTCGTAGTAATTAACGGAAAGTCATCGAGTAAGACAGAAATGGTATCAGGCGTTCCCCAACGAAGTCCCTCTGCTGTTCGTATATTATATAAAAGATTTAGGAGCCACTTTAAACTGTTTGCAAATGATGCTGTTATTTACCATCGAGTATAGTCGTCATACGATCAAAAACTACTGCAAAATGATTTAGTCAAGATATCTGTATGGTACGAAAAGTGACAATCGACCCTAAATAATGAAAAGTGTGAGGTCATCCACATGAGTAGCACAAGGTATCCATTATATTTCGGTTACATGATAAATCAATATATAAAGTTTCTCAATTAATTAGGATTTACTCTTAGGAACATTTTAAATTGGAACTATCATATATAAAGTTGTGGGGAAGAGAGACCAAGACTGCGTTTTATTGGCAGAACACTTAGAAGATGCAGAATGTCAGCTGTAGAGACAATCTACTTCACGCACGTCCATCCTCTGCTAGAGTACCGCTGTTCAGATGGAATTGAAGAAGGACATCGACAAAGCTCAAAGAAGGAGGTATTCATTTTCCATTATCGGGAAATGGGTGTAAGAGTGTCACAGAAATGATATGCCAGTAGGAGTGGCAATAATTTAAACAAAGGCGTTTTCAGTTGCGGCGAGATCTCTTCACGAAATTTCGATCTCCATCGTTTTCCTCTAATCGTAAAAAAAAAAAAAAAAAATGTTGACTCCCACCTATCTAGAGAGGAATGATCAATGTAGTAAAATAAGAGAAATCAGAGCACTCATGGAAAGATTTAATTGCTAATTTTTCCCACAAGCTATTAGATAATGGAACGCTAGAGGAATAGCGAGAAAACTATTCGCTCAATTCCCTGCCAGGCACTTAAGTTTGAATTGCAGAGTATTTTTCTAAGTGTAGATATTAAATTATCTGATCTGTTACAGAGAAATGTGCTAGATAGTCATCATGCTGAGACCTCATCAGGTGTCGAAGAGAGATCTGCGACCATTACTGGTAGACAGTACTTCATGGTTGTCCAGTATTTAGCACCATTTAAGTAGTCGATGAAAGTTGGGCCAATGGGTTTGTCACCAATTATTCCACACCAAACACTCATATATTACAGACGTTCATATTCAACTTGGCGTAACCAATGTGAGTTTTCCACAATCTAATGATGCCCGTTGTATCGATTAATCGTACCATCTTTCTTGAAAGTCAACCTGTTGTGAATAATACTCTAGCAAAGAAGCAACGGTCTGTCAGTATGTCCTGAAACTAGCAGTGGATAAATGTTATTCGGTTCTGGAAATCATTTCTACGAAGTTCCTGATGGTGTGAAATATAAAGGTGGTAATATTTTCCATGGGAATCATAGTCTGTCTAATTCGCCATTCACGACTATACTGCAGAGTGCTAGTGTGGGGGTAATGGTTCACTAAGAGTAATATCATTATTCCGCACAGCAACTGTTCTTCGACGGTTCCTTATTCGTGGTTGTATTGCTCCTTCGGTTGAGAACTGTTGAATAAACCGACAATATGAAGCGCGTGATCGCATCCTGTATGGGAAACGTTTGTAAGTAGGCTGTTTAGGTTTTCTTATTGGTAACGCCGCTTAGCGCTCGGTATGAAAAATCACTGGCTGCGCTGTGTGCAGTGTGTGTTTAGTTTGCATTGTTGTCTGCCATTGTAGTGTTGATCAGAGGCAGCTGGATGCTAACAGCGCGTAGCGTTGCGCAGTTGGAGGTGAGCCGCCAGCAGTGGTGGACGTGGGGAGAGAGATGGCGGAGTTTTGAAATTTGTAAGAATTGGTGTTATGAACTGCTATATATATTATGACTAGTGAGGTAAATACATTGTTTGTTCTCTATTAAAATCTTTCATTTGCTAACTATGCCTATCAGTAGTTAGTGCCTTCAGTAGTTTGAATCTTTTATTTAGCTGGCAGTAGTGGCGCTCGCTGTATTGCAGTAGCTTGAGTAACGAAGATTTTTGTGAGGTAAGTGATTTGTGAAATGTATAGGTTAATGTTAGTCAGGGCCTTTCTTTCGTAGGGATTTTTGGAAGTCAGATTGCGTTGCGCTAAAAACTATTGTGTGTCAGTTTAAGCACAATCTTGTACAATTTTTCTAAGGGGACGTTTCACGTTGAGCATAAATGGTTACAGCATTATCGATATTTCTGCCATTTTCTTCGTACATGTAAACAATTTCAGTTTTCTCTTTCATAGTAATGGCCTGCATTCTAACTAAGAATGCGATCAGGTTGTGAAAGAACTTATTTAAGTTAAGAGGCCGACATTCACGCACATAATACACACAACTGTGACGAGAGGTGGGTTACAGTGTGGTGTGTAACTGTCCCCATAGAAAGCTGGATAGTAGAAGAAACAAGTTAACACAACCAATTGAAGGGAACTAAGACGCATTACAATCAACGCTGCAAGAATCACAATCCAGCTATCATTATGTCAACCAGGAAGAGGGTCACTATACGAAGAACAAATGATGGTGTCGGCTCCACGAGGCTCCAAGTGCAAATGGGTTTAGTGGCTACCGTTGGCCATTCTACACTGAAGAGCCTAATATCGTGTAGGGCTCCCGCGAGCACTCAGAAACGCCGCAACACGTCGTGACATGGACCCGAGTAATGTCTGAAGTAGCAATGGAGGATATTGACACCATAGATTGGGCAGGGCTGTCCATAAATCCGTAAGAGTACGAGGGGGTTGAGATCTCTTTCTAGACAGCACGTTGCAAGGCTCACTAATGTACATATGTGGTGAGTTTGGTGGCCAGTGGAAGTTTTTAAACTGAGAAGAGTGTTCCTGGAATCACTCTGTAGCAACGCTAGAAGTTTGGGGTGTCGCATTCTCTTCAGTCGTTGTTGGTCTCGTTCTTCCAGGGTCTTTCTCCGGCCATAGCAATATCGGAGCTTTGATGTGTCACCGGATTCCTGGTATTCACAGTACATTCGTGAAATGGTCATACGGGAAAGTCCCCACTTCAGCGCTACCTCGGAGATACTGTGTCCTGTCGCTCGTGCACCGACTGTAAAACCACGCTGAAAGTAAAACTGCCATTGTAGCAGTAGTAACCGATCTAACAATAGCGCCAGACACTTGTTGTCTTATATAGGCGTTGCCGCCAGCATAGCAGTATTCTGCCTGTTTACATATCTCTCTGTATTTGAATACACATGCCTATACCAGTTTCTTTGGCGATTCAGTGTATATCGTAGTGGAAGAGGGTGCTGATAATCCAGAGATGCTGGATTCATGGTTAAATGGGAACATACCACCGCCAGATCCCGCTCGATTGCAATCGGTGCTTGCAGTTCTCTTACATGAGAACTGTGGGGTGATATGTATACGTGATACCACATCCATCACTCCTCTATATCCTCACTGTTGTTGTGTAGATAAGCGAGTGACGATGGTGGGCGGGAGTGAGGCTGGATGCAAGTGAGAATGAGGAGACGGGGGCCGAAACGGAGGTCGGGGCCGAGCTCCCTCCAGTACCCCAGGGTACACCCCGAGCCTGTCCGGGAACCCCAGCCAAAAAAAACTGGTAAAAAGGCGAGCACCCACATCCAAAGGCGGAGCAGCATACGAAGTCGGAGGCGTCTCTATTTCTGCAGAGGCACCCGCTGCAACACATGTGTCAATACCCGGGAAGCGCGGGCCATCCCCAGACAATGGTGGACGTCGAGACGGCGACGAACGTGAAAGGGCGTCGACTTCCATCGGCTCCGGTGCAGGCGTCGACGGCGCAGGGCCCCCAGGAGCCGAACACGCTGAGAACTGCCGCTTCCAGGCTGGCACGGAATCTGAAACCACAAATGCTGTGGTAGCATCAATCAATTCGCATGGACCAATTTGGTTCTGGTGACGTCTCAGCATTTCTCTCAGTCCCTGCAGGAGAAACAAAGGCCATACAAGTAAATGTACAATGTCACGTCGCTCCCAGCAATTGCATCTGCCATACAATCTGTAGAAGACAGAGTCGTTAGTGTGGTACTTCGCCTGTCTGGGCAGAGTGGGCGCTGCCTGCTGGGGCAGGTGCAGCAGCTGAAGCAAAGTGCCGTGGCACTGCCCATGTAACAGATCCACTGGCGAATGTCCCTCAAGAGGGTGAGAGCAATGGGAAGAGAAGAAGAGCAACAGCGCGTGATCCTGCACGAAATTTGTCCACCTGTTGTCTAGATGTTAGTTCAAAGCATACAACTTCGCCTCTGTATTGCGTATGAAATGGGGCACTGGTGATGTGGGCGATGCTGGAGATGGTGTAAAATTCCTCAAACTCGCCGGCAACAAATTAAGGCCTGTTGTCAGTCACTATTTCTTCAGGCAAATCCTCGAGGCAAAACATCGACGATAAGGCCTCCATTGGGAAACGAGCCGTATTAGACTGCATAGGAGAAAGCAGGAAAATATGTTGTAACTCTCAATGAAGATGAGTCAACGTGTATTCCACTAAGGATCTGTAAAACCCAGGTCAAAATGTTACCAAAGTGCTTGAGGTTGAAGCATTCAAATAGCTGCTAAGGATGGACTGAGTGATGCTGAGCACAGGTTTGGCAGTGAGAAGTCAACTGTTCAGTTTGCGCATCCAGACTGTGCCACAAGCAATTACTTCCCACCACCTACTTGGTAAGAATGATACTCCAGTGTCCTTAATGTAGCAAACGAAACATGTCGGGCTGGAGAACCTGGGGTACCAGTACACGTGACTGGTCATTATTGGTGCGAAGCCAAATGACACCCTGCTGAACTGCAAGAGCCTGCCGATAGGTAAAATCGGCGAACTACAGACCTAATAACCTGTCAGGATGAATGTGGCCAACCAGTGCAGATGCACTGCAACATAATGTGCAAATCAGGATCCGCTGTTGTGTCCTGGGCAATTTTCCAGTGATTAAGCGGAAAGCTAAGCCGAGATCTGTGTCTTGTGCATACATGTAGCAACAATGAAAGGTAGCTCTGGTGGAACTATTTAATTGATTGAGAATGTTAGCAAAATTTTTGTTTACTATCAAAATTTATTTTTTTACACAAGACATAAATTATACTAAACAAGGTATAGATTGAATACCCTAAACAATTAACAGGTTATTAAATACTAGACTGGGTGGATTCCAGGTGGCAAAGACAGCTTACCTAGGTGAGAAGTGAGTCAAGTGCTCTGGCCATAAAAATGTGGATAACCCAAGCTGAGTTGATCTGATGCTGAAGAGACTTTGATTGATCTAATCTACTGAAGTTTCCCTACATAGGTGCAGCTGAGACCACGTAGTGATTGAGATCTTTACGCCCTGACGATGCTGGAGCGGCAATGCCTTATTCTGTTTGCTTGGTGCGGCGATGTGACTTGCAGCTGGCGAGATGTGTGTGGCGGATAAGGTGAGACGTGGAGGCGGCACCGGTGAATAGATCGCTGTCACGAAAGAAATGTAAAAATCTCATTGTCTAGCGATCAGTCACACGGATTGCAATTTACTCTCTACCAGGGCTCTGAAATCACGGTAGATCTCATTTTGTGACATATCATTTCTGTGGTCGTGCCAAGTACCAATTTGGTTCACTTATACGACAGAGCGCACAAGGATACCAAACGTCAAGATGGTTAAACCAAAAACGAATATGTGTGCCCTCGGCAGACGAGTAGTCAAGACATATGAAGTCACACTGTCGGTACAGTAAGAACTTCACCAGTAGCTCCACAGTCCAAACTACTCACAAGTGAAATCAGTCACACGACAGAGCTTCGACTAGAGGCGCTTACCAGATTACCAGACCACGTCTAAAAAAAAAAAAAAAAAAAAAAAAAAAATATCCTGCAAAGCACACTAACGACACTGCCTTCACACTGTCTTGAGACAATCACAGTGCCCTACACGCGCTAAACTCCCCTCCCACATGACAGCACAAACTCGTTTCGTACCAGGGCAAAAGTTAAGAAACATACATCTCTCAAAAAAAGAAAACGCCAGTTACTGGCTTTTTAAAATTTTCACAGAGGGGAAGAGGTGATTTTCTCCAAAGTCTTGTCGCTTCCCATGGCCACAAGCGAACAGATACAATCTCAAAGATCTTTATCTAAATCGCCCATGACTAGGAGCTTGTTAGTCCTATCTATGAGGTGTAACAAAAATTCTATCTCTAAAGGTTTCTCATACGCCGGAGTTTCTTTTATAATCGAGGTGGCCGAGGGACGTTGTCCACTGGCCTGTTTGCACTGCAGGCGAACATGAAAACATGTGAATTTCCATTACGCATGGCTATGTACACAATGCCTGGCTTATGACTCCACTGTGTAGACATGTTCCTTCAGACTATCGCCTCAGCCCAGGCTTCTGCTGGCGCTGCAGCAGATACCATGGCATTGTTCTGCTGGAGACCTGTCTCGACAAGTGGCCGCCCTTGTCTGCCCTGTACGGCTGTGGGCCTGTCCGGCCGTGTGCGAAAAATAGGTGAGAGAGTAACTTGTCCTCTCTCAACAAGAAGCAAAGAACTCGCCAAATGCCAGGCAAAAAGGATGTGAGGAAGAGCATCCATGCTGGCCTGCTTCGAAGTGGGCCAATACACAATCTTATATTGGTTATTTGACAAAAGAACCTCCTCCCCCCCCCCCCCCCCACCTACCATACAGCTCTTGCGCTGTGCAAGTTCGGACTGATTGAGAAGGGCTAAACAATAGTTTTACAGCTTTATTGTCAGCCACCAAGTTTAATTTACTGCCATAAACCTGAGACAATAGCCAATGGGGGCACCATCCTTTTCAGTTTACGGATAATAAATCTAACCTTTGTTCATCTTCGATGCAAAAGGAATCAACCTATCGACAGAACCAAATTTATGTGCCAAAACACAACCAGCGCTGTAAGAGGACGCATACACAGACAAGCCTACAGCATGGGCTGGATCATAATCAACAAGACACCGATCACCAAACAAAATACACTCCTGGAAATGGAAAAAAGAACACATTGACACCGGTGTCTCAGACCCACCATACTTGCTCCGGACACTGCGAGAGGGCTGTACAAGCAATGATCACACGCACGGCACAGCGGCTACACCAGGAACCGCGGTGTTGGCCGTCGAATGACGCTAGCTGCGCAGCATTTGTGCACCGCCGCCGTCAGTGTCAGCCAGTTTGCCGTGGCATTCGGAGCTCCATCGCAGTCTTTCACACTGGTAGCATGCCGCGACAGCGTGGACGTGAACCGTATGTGCAGCTGACGGACTTTGACCGAGGGCGTATAGTGGGCATGCGGGGAGCCGGGTGGACGTACCGCCGAATTGCTCAACACGTGGGGTGTGAGGTCTCCACAGTACATTGATGTTGTCGCCAGTGGTCGGCGGAAGGTGCACGTGCCCGTCGACCTGGGACCGGACCGGAGCGACGCACGGATGCACGCCAAGACCGTAGGATCCTACGCAGTGCCGTAGGGGACCACACCGCCACTTCCCAGCAAATTAGGGACACTGTTGCTCCTGGGGTATCGGCGAGGACCATTCGCAACCGTCTCCATGAAACTGGGCTACGGTCCCGCACACTGTTAGGCCGTCTTCCGCTCACGCCCCAACATCGTGCAGCCCGCCTCCAGTGGTGTCGCGACAGGCGTGAATGGAGGGACGAATGGAGACGTGTCGTCTTCAGCGATGAGAGTCGCTTCTGCCTTGGTGCCAATGATGGTCGTATGCGTGTTTGGCGCCGTGCATGTGAGCGCCACAATCAGGACTGCATACGACCGAGGCACACAGGGCCAACACCCGGCATCATGGTGTGGGGAGCGATCTCCTACACTGGCCGTACACCTCTGGTGATCGTCGAGGGGACACTGAATAGTGCACGGTACATCCAAACCGTCATCGAACCCATCGTTGTACCATTCCTAGACCGGCAAGGAAACTTGCTGTTCCAACAGGACAATGCACGTCCGCATGTATCCCGTGCCACCCAACGTGCTCTAGAAGATGTAAGTCAACTACCCTGGCCAGCAAGATCTCCGGATCTGTCCCCGATTGAGCATGTTTGGGACTGGATGAAACGTCGTCTCACGCGGTCTGCACGCCCAGCACGAACGCTGGTCCAACTGAGGCGCCAGGTGGGAATGGCATGGCAAGCTGTTCCACACGACTACATCCAGCATCTCTACGATCGTCTCCATGGGAGAATAGCAGCCTGCATTGCTGCGAAAGGTGGATATACACTGTACTAGTGCCGACATTGTGCATGCTCTGTTGCCTGTGTCTATGTGCCTGTGGTTCTGTCAGTGTGATCATGTGATGTATCTGACCACAGGAATGTGTCAATAAAGTTTCCCCTTCCTGGGACAATGAATTCACGGTGTTCTTTTTTCAATTTCCAGGAGTGTATGTTTTAACTTCTGGAAAGCAAACTGACACTCTTGCGGCCAAACAAAATTAACGTTCTTCCTGTGCGTGAGATGCAATAGAAAAGCAGTATGATTTGCGTTAGGAATAAATTTCATATTAAAAAAATCGTTCATACGGGACTGTTGTAAAAACATATTGTCATTTGACCATTGGAGAAGCTCTCGTGTGGACGACGTAGTAACAAGCATCTCTGCTTTAGGGAAACAAGAAAGAGATTTGAAAGCAAATAAAGCACCAGGTCCGGATGGAACCCCAATTCGGTTTTACAATTAGTTATCTACGGCATTTGCCCTTACTTAGCCTGCATTTACCGTGGGTCTCTCGCCTAGCACGAAGTCCCAATTCACTGGGAAAAATCTCAGGTGCTCCATTACATTATAAGGGTTAAAAGGACGAACCTACAAAATTATAGACTAATATCCATAACTTCGGTTTCCTGCGTAATTCTCGAAAAAAATCTCAGTTCGAATATAGTCGTAATAAACTTTTTTGAGGTTGAGAACCTTATGTCCACGAATCAGCTTGGATTTAGAAAGCAAGCTTCGTGCAAAACTAGGTTTCACTTCTTCTATCATGATACACTGAGAACTATAGATGAAGAGCAACAGGCAGATTCCATATTTATAGATTTCCAGAAAGCATCTGACACAGTGTCCAATTGCAGCCTGTCAATGAAGTTGCGACTATATGCAATAAGTTCACAGACATGTGAGTGGCTTGAAAACTTCTTAAGTAATAGAACACAGCATGTTTTCCTCGACGGCTAGTGCTCAACAGACAAGAGTATCGTCACGAGTGCCCCAGGGAAGTGTGATAGGACCGCTGTTGTTCTCTATATACATAAATGATTTTGGGTATAGGGTGGGCAGCAATCTGCAGTTATTTGCTGATGATACTATGCTGTACAGTAAGGTGTTGAAGTTGAGTCACTGTAGCAACATACAAGACGACTTACACTAAATTTCCAAAAGGTAAGTTAATGTGGATGAGTAGGAAGGATAAACCTGTAACGTTCGGATATAGTGTTACCCGTGTCCAGCTTGACACAGTTAAGTCGTTTAAATATCTGAGCATAATATTGCAAAGCGATATGAATTGGAACGAGCATCTGAGATCTCTGATAAGGAAGGCGAATGGTCGACTTGCGTTTATTGGGACAATTGTAGGAAAGAATAGTTCACCTGTAGAGGAGACCCCATATAGAACGCTAATGCGACCTATTCTTCAGTATTCTTTTGGATCCGTTCTAGATCAGATAGAAAGGAGATATCAAAGGAATTCATAGGCGGGCTAACAGATTTGTTGCCGATAAGTTCGAACAACACGTGTTGCGGAGATGATTCGCGAATTACGATGGGAATCCCTGAAGGAAAGGAGATGTTCCTTGCGAAGAACACTATTGAGGAAATTTAGAGGACCGGCATTTGAAGCTGTCTGGGAATAATTCTGCTGTCGGCAATATACATTGCGCCCAAGGGCCACATAGATAAGGTATGAGAAATTAGGGCTCATATGGAGGTTTATAGACAGTCGTTTTCCCCTCGCTCTGTTTCAGGAAAGGAAATAGCTAGTAGTGCCAAAGGGTACCCTCCACCCTGCACACTGTGGTAGCTTGAGGCGTATCTGCGTAGCGGTAGATGTAGATATAATACGTGAGCTACCTTAAAACGGATTGCAATTCCCACATGTTGCGTGGTGGTGGGAAATCACAGATACGAAGGAAATGTGACTGCTGCGAGTGAGCGTCCTGGGTATTAATGACATGACATAAGTGCTCAAGTTCAGTCAGAAAAAGTACACATTTGTCACTGTTACATTTGAGACCAGCTACAGATAACACTTGAGTGCAAAGATTGCTAATATATTCTTCAGGTGTGTGACCTGAGTCGACAACGTTATCTAAATAATTCGAGCAAAATGGAACTCATGCAGTCAGCTGCTCCAGAAACATGACGGGTGTCGAAGCAGTGCCAAGCTGAAATCTCAAAAATTTTAATAGGCGAAGATGAGTCTTAATGATAAAGACCTCCTGCGACTGCTCATCTAGAGATATTTCGGATTAAACGTCGCGCAAATCAATTTTGTAACTAAGTTTCCCTAAAATCGGAGCACAACAGGAGTCTGCCGGATGGCTTCTTGAGTATAACAGGAGGAGGCGGCAACGGAAGATATGACCGGACTCTATTGCAAAGCAGTACTTTCTTGAGCTATCTATTCTCGAAAAGCCTGAGAGACACGACGAGCTTAACAAAACATGGCTGTGCACTGCCTTCTACTACAACATGGGTAACAAAATTACCCTCAGGAAAAAAAATCCTGAAATTCTGCACATAAATTACCAAAACTGTCCCAAGGAGCAAAGGTAGAAACAGGAAGTAAATTGTCCTGAATGCTTAACCTAAACAAATCGAAATAGTTTGCGCCAAAAATACTAACGCAGTCGCGGGATGGAAGCGCTATAGGGGCCACTGTGTTGGTCGAATTTCAGAAAGTTGGAGAAAGACTACAGGTTAAGCTTATCCATTATCGATATTTTAGAATATAATACTGGTTGCTGGCAAAGTTACTCTGTCAGAGTGTAAATACATACAGATTGTGAGAAAGTGTGTGAAGTGGTGTACCAACTGGCCATCAAAATGGCAGCAGACAGATGGACAATAACAGAAAAAAGCCTCCCATTCTGTCGCAAGCCAGCACCCGGAATTATGCTCCAAACAGTGATGTAACTTCCAGAGAGCGATCTGAAGATGGACCTGAAAAGATTCGAAATCCGGTTTATGGAATAATACATGACTATTCAAAAGAGCGACTGGTTAGAGTTTCATGTATTTACACGGCTGCAGGTGGCTAAGACAGAAATATCTTGGCCAGTATACACCGTCAGCATATGACGCGATGTGTTCAACTTACGTTTCCCAAGCAGTTCGTTTAAGTGTCACGGTTGAGCAAAGTCACTGTAGCTCCAGTGTTAGGTTGCTGTTCAGCTATAGACAGCCACAAAAAGATTTTTGTCCTCACGCAGCACTGCAGTTGAATTGGCAGCCTTGAACCACTACTACACTGTTGTTTGGCACGAGCGACACTGTGGGGCTTTGAAAGCTCATCACACAGTTTGCTATTTATAATTGCGTCGAGGAGTAGCAAAAAGAGGTGTCACTTTTCTAAGCAAGCACACTGTAAATGTACCCGTTAAAAAAAAAAAAAAAAAAAAAAAAAAAAGAGGGGGGAAGAAGAACCTAGTCGCCTTCCCTGCGGGAAGAGCAAGGTCGGTGATCATGTGCCTTTCCATTCCGCAGCTAGGGCAGGACTTCACATTTTGTGCTGGCACTTTGTGAGCTAACAGCGTGCCCTCTTTGTCGTGGCTGTTGGCGAAACAAGCAGGCGGTACCTCGGAATTGCTTACTGCACGTTCGAAGGAATCCTCATAGTCTAGAATCTAGAGAACCTGTATCAGGGAAGGACTGGAGACGGCCACTGTGACCGAACGGTTCTAGGCGCTTCATTCCGGAACCGCGCTGCTGCTACGGTCACAGGTTCGAATGCTGCATGGATGTGTGTGATGTCCTTAGGTTAGTTAGGTTTAAGTAGTTCTAGGGGACTGATGACCTATGATGTTGAGTCCCATAGTGCTTAGAGCCTTTTAAACAATTTGAAGGACTGGATGTTTAAGAATCTGTTCCCGAATGCTAGAACCATCTACATTATGCGTGATGGCATCGCGAATCGTTGCATCACTGTTGTATTTGCCGCAGTCACAACGGAATCCACACTGTTCAGTAATGCCTTACGTACCACTCACCCACTAACGATACGCCTGTCCTTGTTGCTTACACAGCCTCAGGAACAATTAATGGGCAGCTGTCACTTGCACTCCGTCCTCGTAATACTTTGTAAAAGCCTGCAAGAGGCGGTACACAGCCACTCCCGTTACGACCAAGATATAAGAATTTACCTTATGAGTGATGAGCTGCGATGCCCGAGTTGAACTGTGCGAGGTGCTCTTCCCAGTTCTCCTTCACTCACAAAATGACGGCGCATACGTAGGCGGTGCTAGCGGTAGTGCTATGGTTGGGTCCGGTGTTTGGTGTGAAGTCATCTGTGCCGTTATGAAGTGATTCATCACTTCAAGCAGTTGCGTCATTTGTTGACTCTGAAACTGAATAAACTGAGTTAAATCAACTGCAAGTGGAACAGCATTAAATGAGATGATGCTGTGCGAATTAGATTAGGAAATGAGACACTTCAAGTTGTAAAGAGTTTTGCTATTTGGTTAGCAAAATAACTGACGATGGTCGAAGCAGGAAGGATATAAAATGCATACTGGCAATGACAAGAAAAGCGTTTCTGAAGAAGAGAAAATTGTTAACATTGAGTATGGATTTAAGAGTCAGGAAGTCCTTTCTGAAAGTATTTGTGTGGAGTGTAGCCATGGACTATAAATAGTATAGACAAGAAGAGAATAGAAGCTTTCGAAATGTGGTGCTACAGGAGAATGCTGAAGATTAGATGAGTGGATTACGTAACTAATGAAGAGGCACTGAATAAAAGTGGAGAGAAGAGAAATTTGTGGCAGAACTTCACTAGAAGAAGGGATCCGTTGGTAGGATAAGTTCTGAGGCATCAAGGGATCACCAGTGTAGTATTGGAGGGCAGCGTGGAGGGTAAAAGTTGGAGAGGGAGACCAGGAGACGAATACACTAAGTAGATTCAGAAGGATGTAGGTTGCAGTAGGTACTGGGAGATGAAAAAGCTTGCACGGGATAGAGTAGCACGGAGAGTTGCAGCAGACCAGTCTTTGGACTGAAGATCACAAAAACAATAATACGGCCTTGGAGCCCTGCTGTGTTATTTGTATATTACAGCCAACGGCAGAAGTATAAAGCATAAAAGCTGCATATTTTTTCCTCTAGAATCCGATTCAATAACAAAAACTGGATGTTTCTCTTTAAAATCATCATCCCATTGCCTTGGGGTGGTCAGCATTGGTAATGCCGCATACCATTTTTACAAATAATGAACAAGTATTTTTCGTTTCTTAATCTGATGCATGGTTTGTGAGATGGGTTGTTATTTCAAGTTTAAAAACTCACCCAGTATATTTATCGTATCAGAATTGCGCAAAGTACACAACTAACGCATGAAGGTAGGATACGTGCACAAACAGTCAGCAAACTGTAGAAACAACAGTTGGGCATACGAGCGAGGTTCAGGTCACCTCAGATGATGACTGAGGCTTGCATATGTCTATTAAGCGGAAGTTCCTGCTGGTCGACCGTTCACTACGCGAAGATGTGTGCAACGGGACCGGCCTGTGACGTGCAGAGAATGGTGTCAGTTGGTGACTAAGTACATAAATACGTAAAAGAATACACTCCTGAAAAAAGTATGTTGCTCACATTGATAAGTGCATACCGAGTCGCGCGCTCCAGCCGACATACCACCAGCCGCAACCTACCCCAAAGTAGATGGCGTCACAGCTCAGCCTTTCTGGAGCTATCTAACTCTGTGAACATTCTCTCTCTCTCTCTCTCTCTCTCTCTCTCTCTTTCTCTGTCTCTCTCCACTCGGCGGATCAGCGGCCCTGACCTACCGTATAGTTCTGTGCAGTTAGACGCAACATGCTACCAGTGTTGCAGTTGTGTGGAAATTTGTGTCTTTATAGTTTACAAGCGAGTAACTGAACCAATAGGCAGACGCCGGTCCAGAGTGGGTGGAGCATTGTACCCAGCGGATAGAATACCTATGAACATACGATGTTCTTTGGTCAGTACTTTAGTATTGTTGACTTATTTTCGAATCACATGTAGAAATACGCACTAAAGACGGCCATAATGAATTTCTGCCATTTTTTGCCGTTTTTGTGGTTGCTAGACATGGGGTATTTGCGTTGAGCAGCGTTTGTAAAAGTATTTCGTTGTGCGTATTTAAGTACTGTATAATATATGAAAGCTACTTTGAATATATAGTTAATTCATCAAGCGTAGAATTTCGTGTTGAGTAAAATTCTGTATACCTTTAGAATTATTAATACTGGGGGACAAGAACTGCACCGACAAAATTTCAGGTGTGGCAGCATGGATCAGAACATGACAAAAGGTCTCGTTAACATGGGCTCTATAACGCACACTTTAAGATTTAAGAGCACTTGTCTAGTAGCGAAGAAGTACAAGTGCTCGTAGCTCTTGAGGAATGCCCTTAAGAGCCGGCCGGAGTGACCGTGCGGTTAAAGGCGCTACAGTCTGGAACCGTGTGACCGCTACGGTCGCAGATTCGAATCCTGCCTCGGGCATGGATGTGTGTGATGTCCTTAGGTTAGTTAGGTTTAAGTAGTTCTAAGTTCTAGGGGACTGATGACCACAGCACTTAAGTCCCATTGTGCTAAGAGCCATTTGAACCAATGCACTTATGAGCCCTTACAGTTCTACACTCCTGGAAATGGAAAAAAGAACACATTGACACCGGTGTGTCAGACCCACCATACTTGCTCCGGACACTTCGAGAGGGCTGTACAAGCAATGATCACACGCACGGCACAGCGGACACACCAGGAACCGCGTCGTTGGCCGTCGAATGGAGCTAGCTGCGCAGCATTTGTCCACCGCCGCCGTCAGTGTCAGCCAGTTTGCCGTGGCATACGGAGCTCCATCGCAGTCTTTAACACTGATAGCATGCCACGACAGCGTGGACGTGAACCGTATGTGCAGTTGACGGACTTTGAGCGAGGGCGTATAGTGGGCATGCGGGAGGCCGGGTGGACGTACCGCCGAATTGCATAACACGTGGGGCGTGAGGTCTCCACAGTACATCGATGTTGTCGCCAGTGGTCGGCGGAAGGTGCACGTGCCCGTCGACATGGGACCGGACCGCAGCGACGCACGGATGCACGCCAAGACCGTAGGATCCTACGCAGTGCCGTAGGGGACCGCACCGCCACTTCCCAGCTCCTGGGGTATCGGCGAGGACCATTCGCAACCGTCTCCAGAAGCTGGGCTACGGTCCCGCACACCGTTAGGCCGTCTTCCGCTCACGCCCCAACATCGTGCAGCCCGCCTCCAGTGGTGTCGCGACAGGAGTGAATGGAGGGACGAATGGAGACGTGTCGTCTTCAGCGATGACAGTCGCTTCTGCCATGGTTCCAATGATGGTAGTATGCGTGTTTGGCGCCGTGCAGGTGAGCGCCGCAATCAGGTCTGCATACGACCGAGGCACACAGGGCAAACACTCAGCATCATGGTGTGGGGAGCGATCTCCTACAATGGCCGTACACCTCTGGTGATCGTTGAGGGGACACTGAATAGTGCACGGTATATCCAAACCGTCATCGAACCCATCGTTCTACCATTCCTAGACCGGCATGGGAACTTGCTGTTCCAACAGGACAATGCACGTCCGCATGTATCCCGTGCCACCCAACGTGCTCTAGAAGGTGTAAGTCAACTACCCTGGCCAGCAAGATCTCCGGATCTGTCCCCCATTGAGCATGTTTGGGACTGGATGAAGCGTCGTCTCACGCGGTCTACACGTCCACCACGAACGCTGGTCCAACTGAGGCGCCAGATGGAAATGGCATGGCAAGCCGTTCCACAGGACTACATCCAGCATCTCTACGATCGTCTCCATGGGACAATAGCAGCCTGCATTGCTGCGAAAGGTGGATATACACTGTACTAGTGCCGACATTGTGCATGCTCTGTTGCCTGTGTCTATGTGCCTGTGGTTCTGTCAGTGTGGTCATGTGATGTATCTGACCACAGGAATGTGTCAATAAAGTTTCCCCTTCCTGGGACCATGAATTCACGGTGTTCTTATTTCAATTTCCAGGAGTGTATTGTTTCTTATGTTTGCCTTAGTACCACCTCTGAAAGTTTGTCGATGGAGCTGTTGTTCTGCCTCTATAACACGTAGACATAATGAGTGCAGTTAAAATAAGTTACAAGAGAGTTGCAGTTGGTGATCTCTTCACTGTCACAGACAGTATCGCTGCATTAAAACAGCACCCTTCAGTGAATGACATAAGACGGAAAGGATGCCAAAAAAAAAAAAAGGAAATTTGTGGTAAGTACATATGGGACCAAACTGCTGAGGTCATCGGTTCCTAGGCTTACACACTACTTAATTTAACTTGAATTAACTTACTCCGAGGACAGCACATATACCCATGCTCGAGGGAGGACTCGAACTTCCGACAGCGTAAGCCGCGCGGACCCTGGCTAGGCGCCTAAGACCGCGTGGCTACCCCGTGCTTCCGTGTAAAACTTACGATGAAAATACTGTAACAATTTTGGAAAAAAAAATTAAAAGTATTTTGATTTTTTGTAACATATTAGAAAAAATTATCGAAATGTGTAAAATATTCAAACAGGTAGAAAAAATCTAAATTGTAACGTACTTACAGCACTTATCGCAACGAAGTCGCCCTCCACATTCGTTGTCAAAAATCAAAAGCCTGAAGAGGGTGAACAATGCCATGCCCCTCTACCGATAGTGACATTAAATAAATCACCAATTACAGCTGTTTTACTGTTCGTTTTGCTTCCATTGATTATGAAGTTTATCGATTGTGGCAGCTGGAGTTACAAATGTATGTGCGAAAACGTGGATAGTTAAGCAATACTTCGTCGGTCACGAAACATCTTGTACCTTGACAGGTGAAACACTCAAGGTTGTTTAGAATAGTGTTATTCACCGAGTGGGAGCCTAATAAATGAGTTTCATTGACCGTCTCCTAAGGATAAGGGGCTGATATGCTAATGCTGCTGTGGGAGTCGTTTTATATCTGTGTTTCAGCTGCTGAATAATGAATAGCGCAGTGAATAATGTTCTGTTGCAATAATACCCACTACGGTGTTCCGGTGTACTTAATTACTGATTTTACACAAATGTGAAGCAGTTACTCCATTCACCTTCAAACTTCATGATAGTTGCACTTGTCACAGGCCACTCTTTGATATCTTCACACGCTGTTGCATTAATTTTGACTAAAACATAACAATCCTCACCACAATCCGGTTGTAGGTGGAACGCTTAATCACGGTACGTTGTAGATACCCCACTAAAAAGGTTTCACAATAATCTCTTGTATCACGATTGATAAATTGCTAATGGTCAGCCGGAGGCGTCGGGACATGCTCAGTCGACGTTACGTATTACAGGCAGACTTCCGCAGCTACACCACGTCCTGCTCGCTAAGAGCTCTCTTAGCGACTTCTGCCCCTGCACAGTGCCTGCATTCCACAAACTACTAGGGTATCTCTCGGGCTCTCGTGGCTCTCAGCTATCGATATGTGGCCCACCTGGAACAGTGTGAGGCAGAACTACATTCATGCTTACGTAAGGGGCTCCGGACTTACAAAATGAAGATTTATCATCATGGAATATGTTATACTTGGAAATGAACTGAGTTTATTTAAGGGCAGATGTAGAGCAAAATTGCGAAGAACATTGATTTTTTTGCGTAATTTGTTAGACAGATTTTTTTAAGGATAACATCGCACAGTTCCAAAATCAGAATATGGCTAGAAATGTTTTACAAAGGTCTGTTTGGGCGTCTGCATCTGCCACGCAACCTCTTTCTCTGCTGAGATAAACACCTTCTCTACGCTAAAAATATTTCGCGCGTTAATTTCTCATTCACACTATCCAAGCCAACTGCGGAGAATTCATAAGGCTGAGACAAAGACCGTCTTTGTTTGTTCCTTTGTTCACAACGTGGTTTTCTTGAATAGTACGTGCTAAAAACTTATTTCAGTTTTTAGTTTTGCATATAACAACCTGTTTTTCTCGAAATGGGTCGTAGCATTGGACGTATATTAGAAATAGTGGGCAAATGTAGAATTTCACGTGTGAAAATGACAGAAAATTTAAATAACTGTATTGCAGATGCTGCTTCTAAGTGCGCAGAGCAATTTTCGGTGAAGTCATTGACTTCATCGAAGAAGAAAATTGGTGAAGGAATTGATGATGCTGTGTACACCCACAAACACTGTTTGACACTTGCTGTTTTAGATGTTATAAAATAAAACCAACTTTCAGGTAGCTGGCCAATCGTAAAATGCTGAAAAGGCGTGTACATAGGAAATCACAACTACGATCACCTAATATGTTGTCCAAAAACAGTATTTGCGTCCTCAGTTGTCGTGGAGATAGCTGCCTGTCTAGTGTTCAAATGTGTGTGAATTCCTAACGGATCAAACTGCTGAAGTCATTGGTCCGTAGACTTACACACAACTTAAACTAACTTACGCTAAGGGCAACACACACACACACGCACACACACAAACACACACACACACCCATGCCCGAGGGAAGACTCGAACCTCTGGCGGAAGAGGCCGTGCAATCCGTGACATAGCGTTTCTAGCCACGCAGCCACTCCGCGCGGATGTCTAGTGTTCAGTAGTATTTAAGATTAAGTGGCTGCAGAGACTAGGCTTTCACCCAGGTGCATTTACACTGATGACACTCAGAAGTATCGATGAAGAGCGATTGGGCAAAGCTCAGGTAGGAGAGGAAAAAATGAAAAGTTGGCTAGGCAATGGAGCCAGAGGAGGTGAGTAAGAGAATAAAGATTATGGATAAGAACAGAGGTATAGAGGTATATCAATATCGTCGAAAATTGAAATAAAAACTGCAAATGCGAATTGCTGTAAACGGACATCTTTGATCTATAATGTACCGTTACGCAGGAACTACAAAAGTTAACATCCTGAAATTTGGCGTAGCTCTTAAGAATTACTTATTAATAATCCTGTGCTGCACTGACTATCAAATTCCACTATCATTGCTTTATTAATTTACGAGCATAGGTACAATACAGAAACAATGGTAATTTAAACTTCAGATTCTTCTAAAATGCATGTGGATGCGCAGTTTCAAATAAAAATTGCACAGAAGCACTGTGCTGTACATAATAGCAACAAGTTTTACTATTTTATCTGTAATGACTTATGAGATATATCTGTTTAAGTAGAAGAATAAGGAAACTACTGCAGCACATAAAAAGTGAACCCATCATTTAATAATGGAATAAATAACTGTAGTAAAATTCCATTGCGGAACAGGCTTCAGGAAAAAGTGTGAAAAATGTTCCAACGTGCGACGCTTCCCCCTACAGACCTGAGGAATTTAAGAGTGAGCAGTTGGATAGTCTAAAATGGAGTACCATCTCTGTCTCTCAGGGCCCCTCAACTAACGCTGAAAATAGTGTTAATGCATCACCAACTATTCAGCACACATTCGTAGAGATTTCTCTGGCGATTGCAGGAACCCTACGAATTGGACAATTTTCGCCGAAGCCGGCAAGATATTTTTTTTTTCTCCATTCATGAAATGCACTGCGGCGGGCCAGCTTGTTCTTCGATCTTTATTCCCTTGTTCAGCAATGGCGCTGACTGCGGGAGAACAGTGTGGGCGTGGGGTGGTGGTGGTGGGTGGGGTTGAGTGGGGCAAGGTTGTTGGCGGAGTCATAAATTGTAGAACAGTTGGAGGCCCGAGGCACTACCAACAAGTAGTTCGCCCTTCTTTTTTTTTGCGCCGTCTGTCGCACGGCCCCGGCGTAATGGAGCGAGAGGGGCGTATCCACAGGCCGGCAAATGCGGTGCCGATTAACTTTGCAGCGGGCAGCGCGGGGCATACGGAACCGGAGCCACCGGCTGCCGCACCGACTCAACTTTACGGGGCCTCCCATTTGGGCGGCGGTGCTCTGAAAGAGAAAAGAAGAGGGGGACTGATGGTGGGGAGGCTGGGCGAAGGCTGTGGCGTGGGCGTAGGGGGCGGAAGAGAGGGACAGCGAGAGGCGGGACGGAAAAATTCAACTTTAGAAGAAAGAAATATATACGTGTGAGTGTGTGGGTGGCGGCACGTTGCGGAGCGGGCTGCCGGGCCAGTTGCGGGGGTTAAGTAATGCTCTCGCGGCGCCGGCCATTATCGCCGTGAGTTATGGTGGACGCAGTCGGCGTTTCGAGGGCCATTACAAGGCGAGGAACAGTCGTCGCGCAGCCGCCGGGCCCTCCTTCTTTCGCGGGCCCTCTGACACCCTTCCTGCAGAACGCCTTGACACCCGCGCCGAAATCGCGAAACCGCCGGCGGCGATTTGGACCGGCTGCCTAAACTCGATAATCGTCCACTTCACGTCAAGTGAGAAACTTGCTGGAGAGGAAGTTTCTGTATCACTCCTCTCTCTGGCCACTTCTCCTTTCTTCACTTGAGCACAGTGGCACACTTGCACTTGTCATTTTTTTCTGCCATTTTTATAACTGCCCCCTTTTATCCCCATCCCATCCCCAATACCCTCCCGCTAACGTGTTTCTCTCTGCGTATACTTGCTCCGTACCATGCCGTAAGAATTGGCACCACTCTTCCTCTGTTATGACATTTCCTCTTTGTGATATTACACTAGTGGCCATTAAAATTGCTACACCACGAAGCTGACTTGATACAGACGCGAAATTTAACCGACTGGAAGAAGTAGCTGTGATATGCAAATGATTAGCTTTTCAGAGAATTCATACAAGCTGCTGACATGAGGAAAGGTTCCAACCGATTTCTCATACACAAACAGCAGTTGACCGGCGTTGCCTGGGGAAACGTTGTTGTGATGCATCGTGTAAGGAGGAGAAACGCGTACCATCACGTTTCCGACTTTGATAAAGGCCGGATTGTAGCCTATCGCCATTGCGGTATATCGTATCACGACATTGCTGCTCACGATGGTCGAGATCCAATGACTGTTAGCAGAATATGGAATCGATGGGTTCAGGAGGGTAATACGGAACGCCGTGCTGGACCCCAACGGGCTCGTATCACTAGCAGTCGAGATGACAGGCAACTTACCCGCATGGTTGTAACGGATCGTGCAGCCACGTCTCGATCCCTGAGTCAACAGATTGGGACGTTTCCAAGACAACAACCATCTGCACGAACAGTTCCACGAAGTTTGCAGCAGCATGGACTATCATCTCGGAGACCATGGCTGCGGTTACCCTTGACGCTATCACAAGGCAGGAGCGCCTGCGATGGTTTACTCAACGACGGGCCTGGGTGCACAAACGGTAAAACGTCATTTTATGGATCAATCCAGATTCTGTTTACAGCATCATGATGGTCGCATCCGTGTTTGTCGATATCGCGGTGAACTCACAATGGAAGCGTGTATTCGTCATCGCCATACTGGCTTATCACCCGGCGTGATGGTGTGGGGTGCCATTGTTTACACGTCTCGGTCACCTCTTGCTAGCATTGACGGCACTTTGAACAGTGGATGTTACATTTCAGATGTGTTACGACCCGTGGCTCTATCCTTCATTCGATCCCTGCGAAAGCCTACATTTCAGAAGGATAATGCATGACCAAATGTTTCAGGTCCAATACGGTTCTCTCTGGATACAGAAAATGTTCGACTTCTGCCCTGGCCAGCACATTCTCCAGATCTCTCACCAATTGAAAACGTCTGGTCAGTGGTGGCCGAGCAACTGGCTCGTCACAATATGCCAGTCACTACTCTTGATGAACTGTGGTATCTTGTTGAATTTTGCGTGGGCAGCAGTACCTGTACACGCCATCCAAGCTCTGTTTTACTCAATGCCCAAGTGTATCAAGGCCGTTATTACGGCCAGAGGTGGTTGTTGTGGGTACTGATTTCTCCGGATGTATGCACCCAAATTGCGTGAAAATGTAATCACATGTCAGTTACAGTATAATATATTTGTCCAATGAATACCCGTTTATCATCTGCATTTATTCTTGGAGTAGCAATTTTAATGGCCAGCAGTATTTTTTGTTCTTTTTGTAAGATATGCGTTACCTAATTATTACTTTCAGAAGGCCACGCTCTCATTTTATTGGCAGTTGGCTATCTCCATACAGAAACCAACCACATACACAAAGCAATCAAGCAAGCGTTTTGTCGTCCTCTGCAAGCGATTAGAACTGAAGGGACCTTAGTATGTGGCACAGTGGGTAGCACTGTGGCATCGTCCAAAGATCCCGGTGCCATACCAAAGTCGGCAACTCTCATAGATACTGCATCGACGAATGGAAGGCGGTGGCCAGGCCAAATCATCTTTCTCAGCTCCACAGCGCCACCTCATGTAGGCCGATATATCAGAGAAAGCTAGGCCCCAGTTCGTGACCACTAATAAGCAGACAACATCGATTTGTTAGGAGACAAGAGTAACTCACGTTGCTGACGGAACTGCACTTTTGAACACGGAGAACTTTCTAAATTTTTGGTACAAGTGGTTTTAATATTCAATGACAGTTCTAATTATTAGGCACATCCTAAATCTGGATCTACATCATTACTCTGAATTCCACAATTAAGTGCCATCGATTCACCTACAGATACTACTTCTGTACAGTTACACCCTCGAAGAGAGCGCGGGAAAAATGAACACTTAAATATTTCTGTACGAGTTCAGATATCTCTTGTCTTTTTATTATGATATTTTTTCCCTATGTATATAGTAATCAACCAAATGTTTTCACACTCTGAGCAAAAAGTTGGTGCTTGAAATTTGATGACAAGGCCCTTTGTTGCAGTGAATGCCACCCAACTCATGTATCACATACGTGGCACTCTCTCCTATATTTCACGATAATACAAAACGAGCAGCTCTTGTTTGAACGTTTTCGATGTCCTCCGTCAATTCCATCTGATGCGGAACCCTAACTGCCCAGCAGTACTCCGGGAGAGGGCAGACAAACGAAGCGTAAGCAGTCTCATTAGTAAATTTGTTGCATCCCCTAAGTGTTATGATAATAAATCACCGTCTTTGGTTTGATTTCCCACAGCATTATCTGTGTGATCGTTCCAACTGAAAACATTTTGATTATACTCCCGAGGTACTTAGTTAACTTTACAGGCCTTAGATCTGCGTGATTTATATTGTAACTCAAAACGTAGCCGATTCCTTTTACTGTTCATATGAATGACTTCGCACTTTTCGTGATTAGGAGTCAACTACCCCTTTTTGCATCATGTTTCTTGTCTAAACTATTTTGCAATTCGTTTTGATCATCTGATCAATTTACATTACGGTAAATGACAATATCATCTGCTACAATCTTAGAGGTCTCGTATGTAGTTTATGTAGATCAGGAACAACGGAGGGTCTATAACACTTCCTCTGGGAATGCAAGCTATTACTTCAGTTTTAGTGTATGACTTTCCATCAATTATTACGAACTGTAACCTTTCGGGAGCAAAAAATCACACAACCAGTCATACAACTGAGACGATTCCTGTGATTGTGAGCTGTATAAAGTTAAGTAAATCTTTTTATCATTCTTATAACAAACTGACCCAATACTTCACGTGTTGTAAATGGTTCAAATGGCTCTGAGCACTGAGACTTAACATCTGAGGTCATCATCTAAACATTCATGGTGGTGTCTGTCTGTTCTATATCGTGTCTCCCTACCACTTTCGCGCAACGACGCTCTGAGCGTGTTTTTTAGGGAATTAACTAGTTTGAACCTGGGACCTGTTGCTGGTAAGGAGAGGCCAGACCACACATGACATGTAGAATTCAGAAGAGATCAGTGAGACTAGCGATTATATAACCAAATACTAAATGATCTCAGCGTCAGCTCCACTGCACTCCCTGTAAAAGAATCTTAATACTAACTAAATATAGTGGAAAGTGTTCAAGGCTTTCCTATTTTTAGTTAGCTGGTAAAATAACGAAGAAAAAGCAGTTAAGTTTACCATTGATAATTTTATTCTACTCACTAAACATCGTTTATAAATCGCAATATAGATAAAAGGAAATGTTTCAATACAGGATGGTAAAAACCAACTGCGTTCAACAAAAATGTGAACGAATATTACCTGAGTGGTTTTCCAAGTTCTACAATGGATCGAAGGATGACCTATGCCATATCACATTTATAATTTATGTTTAAATTAAGTATCACAAAAGACAAAACTATCAAAATGATCTACAGTGACCTCAATTATCTTTAATTAATTATCTAACTCGTCGTAAATTACAGTGGCTGAAGTGGCTTCTCAATAACTATAAAACAGAAAAATCATCGCGTTTCAGATCTTTACTACAAGTGGCAAATGTGAACCCCATGAGTTTTAATTAACGATCACCATTAGTATTACGCAAAAAAGGGGTGTAACAGATGAGACTTCTGCAGTTCTGAGTGAAGCCTTATGCGCTCAAAAATGCGGCATCGCGTGCGTTCATTACCTTGTCGGTGTTTAAGCAGCGTCAAGGCGGCAGCTGCCGGCGCAGGAGCCATCCAGCTCGCCGTCTCGGAACCAACTCTCTCCTAACTTCTCCTTACTACAATTTACCGAAGTAGATTTAAAAAGCTATCTGGCTGTGTTTTCATCTGACCAATCAGGGTCTCAATGTTAACCTTAAGCGCCGCCTACAAAAATTCTGTCTATCCAATGAGAAACGTTATACTTTTCGTGATGGGGCAATGATTTTAAAGTTTGCAACGTAACAGAGACGCTAAAAAGTCTCACGCTAAAACCTGCAGCTGGTGTGGTCCTTTTAGCGTTATCGTGAGATCTATACTGTTCTTCTGGAGGGCTCTATCTTTTAACATGGGCTGGAGGATTGTCCTAATGTAACAGACACGCGAAACTTGCGGCTGGTAGTGGCCCTTTTTGTGTTATCTTAAGATCTATACTACTTTTCTGGAGGGCTCTAGCTTTTAACATGGGCTGGGGGTGGTCCTTGACGTACCTGAGACGCGAAAAAGCCTCACGCTAAAACGTGCGGTTTGTGCAGTCGTACAGGTAGTCTGGCGGCGTGGGTGTCCAGCCTCTCCCTTATCGTAGGGCCTTCTAGCTTAACACGGTTCTGCTCTCGGCTTCTGTTCTCGTTTCTCCCCTCGGAACTGCGTCTGCCTCACGGTGGGAAGGTACGACATGCATTTAGTCATTCTTGTGTTAGTCTGTGATATTCCATTTGCTCACTCGTTACTCGTATTACTTTGGCTAATTTAATGTCACGATTTATTCGGAGCTATGTGACATACTATTGGATTTGCTTATCATGTCAGGGTATTCATGTAAGGTGTTGGATTTGCCTGACACCTTACAATCAGTCGCCTAGCACTTAGAACTACTTAAACCTATCTAACCTAAGGACATCACACACATCCATGCCCAAGGCAGGATGCGAATCTGCGACCGTAGAGGTCGCGCGGTTCCAGACTGAAGCTCCTAGAACCTCTCGGCCACTCCGGCTGGCCATGTATTGTAGTTCCGATCAGCCATATAGCAATAAAAGAATGGACAGTTATGACCGGAAGTAGCAGTCTCATCAGAACCTCCACCGTGATCTTCACAGCGGCTTCCAGAGTTTGTATAGAGATGGAGATGTAGCTACAATGAATGTTCGTATGGCACCGATGGCTGGGAGTACCCACCTGGGGAAGTTCGGTCGCCGTGTTGCAACTGTTTCCAGTGGACGCCACACTGGGCAACCTGCCCGTCGGTGGTAGTGAGGAAAACACAACATACACTCCGCGATCGGAAAAAATTCTACGATCCAGCCGGGAATCAAAGCTGGGCCCATTGCACAGCAGTGTGACGCGCTGACCTCTGAGCTGATTCGCTGTACGTGCAGTTACACATTCACGGCGTGGGAAATTTGTGGAGCAGTTCTCTCCACAACGGCAATGACAGAGTGACAAGAAGATAGGTCGCAGCGCGAAACTCAAACGAGCTTGTTATTATCGTCTAGCCAGGATCGTTGCGAGTCGAGGAACCAACAACGATGCTGCGAGCTAAATGTGCAGGTGAGGCTCTGAGCGCTTCTTTCAGTGTCGCTGAGTCGGGTTGTGCAGCATTAACGCACTCGAACTCAGCAGTGCCCTTAAATATGGAAGGCACAGATCCATTGACACAGATTTATGTAATTCCTTGAAGCGGTTATTAAAGATGCCGCCAACAGTTATAGTACTTACATTAGGCGACTAGTTTCTAAAATTACAGGTTCATTCTCAAGCCTGGCCTACTTGAGGCTCACATACAGTGTCTGATCTTAACAATGCTTTATAAATGTTTGCAGCATGAATGTCACAATCCACACGGGCCTCGTAGCACTGACAGTTTGATTTTGACTTGTTAAGAGCCGTGTATGGATTGTGGCATTCATGCTGAAAATATTTATAAGGCATGTGTTGCCACGTTGATTTTTATTAGAATGGACAACAACTCCTAGTTGCAAATTTTTAGTTTTTATTCATTCGAAGACTAGTTTCGGGCCGATACCCGTTTTCGGATTATCATAACAAAGTCTAAAATGGCGTTACAGTTCATACAGGTAACTCCGAGGTATCTCTACACACTGTAAATGTTCATTAAAAATTTTTTACATCTCCGGTAATGTCGTTTTCGACTACGTTGTGATATTTTGAAAATGGGTCTCGGCCCGAAACTAGTCATCGAATGAATAAAAATGAAAATTTTACAACTTGGGCTTGTTGGATTAAACGAAGTTGCTCACCCAAGCTACTCCAGCATGCAGAACTTTGATGTTTGTTGTTAAGATCAGACGTAGTGATCCAGGCCTGAAAATAAACCGGTAAGGGTTCGAAACTAGTCGCGTAATATAAATACTGCAACTATTGGCAGAATCGTTCATAAACGCTTTAAGGAATTTTTAAAACGTTGCTGGTTCTCTATCAAAAAAAGGTTAAAATTGGATAATTTACATAGTAAAATTTAAAAGCGCAGGTGGAGAGGTGTTGGAATAGGTGGTAGGGTGTGCTCTGTTTAAGAAATTATGTTTGTATGTTCCGCTAGAGTGTGTGTAGACATTGCATTTGCAGGCGTAAGACGTCCATCATTCGCTATTGTGGACAACAGAAGACAAGGCGGAGCAGGCTAACTAACTTCACACTGTTGCAGACCTAAATACTGTTAGGTGACCATGTCTTTGGACGACTGACATGTCACGTCGCGTCGATATTAACGCACAAATGATGCATGCGCAGATGCATTCCTAAATTCACCCCTGAGTTCGCTGCCCCTTTGATGTAGCTGTCTGGTTGTAAAAGGACTGTAAAGATAAGAAATTTTCCAGAAAAGTACTGAAATTCTCTTACGATAATGTGAAGGTTTCGTGCTTTGTGGCTTCCACGCCGTGCGACGCAGGTGGACGGACCCGGTGGAAGGGATGTCAAATCAGTGTGAGGCGGCAGATAGCAGTGGAGGGATGACCTCAGAATGCGTGCTAAGTATTTTGAAAATTAACGTTTGTGGCAGCCCGTAGATGGTGCAACAACGACGCACTAGTATTACATGTAAAATAATGAAACGAGAACAGGATGAGTCAAAAAGGACTTCACAACTTTAGAACGACACGGAAATTTATTGAGATAACAGAATCGGGGGATGTAAAGATGACATTTAGCAGCAGACAACCTCATGTTTGATTCACGAAGTGCATTCGTACCCCATTCCGTCTCCATGAGCAACAGCGTATTGCACAGATAAAACGGCTACTTTGCTGGTATTGTGCATATGCGTGGGCCTGAAAACTTTATTTCCACATATCAGTGAAGATGATCCAGATGCGATCGGTCACTACCGGCAAGACGGTGCGCCACCTCATTTCCTCTCAGAAGTTTGAGGCTTCTCCGATAATCGGCTTCAGACTTCCTGGACTGGCCGTGAAGCACCAATCGCATGGCCACCTCGTTCCCCAGACTTGACACCACTGGATTTCTTTCTCTGCGGTTCCATTAAAGACCATGTGAATGTTCTTCCCCCATCAAACGATTCAGCAGACATGAAAAGTTGAATCTACGATGCCGCTGCACAACCTACACCCGATTTGCCACAACGATTGTGAGAAGGAATTAATTAGCCTTGAGACGTCTGTAGCTTCAACAATAGTAATCACATCGAACCAAAGTGACACTCAATATTTTTATGTGAAACTTGAGATTGTTTGCTACAAACACGTCTACCAATTCTGGAAGTTATCTCAATAAATTTCTGTATCATTCCAAAACTGTAAGGTCCTTGTTGACTCACTAGCATTGGTGTCAGTGTACGATAAAATGTGTAACATGATTGATCAAAGGTCTTCAGCAGGCACTAGTATTGTTTATGAATGGTTGGTGCTGTATAACTCAAAACGACTAACTGTGGACTTCTTCATTAGTTCAATCACCTTCCCACAAAACCTCAACCACGAAGGGAACAGCGCACTCAAACAGGCATCACCATTATGTTGCAGTGAAACAGAGTGCATCGATGCCATGATCTATTGCAGCACAGAAGGTGAATCAGGACAGACTTTTTTTTAACACAAACACTGCGGAATTCAATGCTCAAGAATGAACATTGTATATCACAGATTTTCTTGGTAACATTTCGTTTTGTAGTGTGATTAGATCACACAAAAATAAAAGCAATGCACAAATAAAAAGAAAAATAGTTGTCATAAACGTTAATATACGGTTCTTAAAATACAGAGTAACATTCAGAAGTGACGCAGTTAATTATCTGTGCAACGAATTGTAGTAACAGAGGCAACTGACCCTCAATATAAAAGAATGTAACGTATTGCGCATAAATAGGCATGGACACTATTATTTTATGGTTACGTTATTTCAGTACAACCACTAAAATGAGTCGCATCCATGAAATAGACAGGAGTATGCGTACGGAGTGATATAAAATGGTATTATCACATAAAAATAATCGCAGATAGTATACATTCCAGACTTCCCAGTTGTCTTTGTAATTTTCTTTCCAGCTTTTATTACTACCTCCCTCCTCCCATCTCCACCCTCCGTGCCGAGTGCAGATCATACTTTTTCTTCTATACCCCGCATCATTACTTTCCTATGTGGAACCTGCGGTAACGTTAATCCTACATGGGCATAACATCAGGATTTTTCATACTCCTTCTTCTTATTTTTGCAATAAGGCCTTCTGGGTGTTGTGTTAAAATTTTTCTTCGTTTTACAATGTTATTTTTTCTTGTAGTTTTTCTTCAATGTTTCTCTATGTCAAGTTTTCCTTTCTTCAGCCCATTTTGTGATTTTCGTAAATTTCTGACTAAACATTTATTTCTCGTAGTTCTTCTCTTAAATTGTTTGAAGGTAGGTGCTGGCTCCTTTTTCACAAACATTTCTGAAGATCTTTCGGCTGTGACTATTGTCATCTATTCTGTAAATACACCCCAAGAGTAGATACATTCTCTTCCTTGTTTTTTTCTTTTGTATATGTGTTCCAAATTTGGCGTTTGTCTTACCCCACCTACTGTGACACATCTACATTTGTGGAACTGCTTTAAATTACTTAAAGTTAGCTAATGAAAATAACTGGATTAAATAAGTTACAAGGCGACTACCTCTTTGTTAAATATATTTCTCTCGAAATTATGGTACTAGTTATTAAAAACTATTAACGAAGTTACGATGCAAGTAACACAAATTCATTGTGTTTCAAATATCGCCAACATTAAAAAACACTGCCTTGAAATGCGTCTGTCTTTCTACTGCTAATTGAATTTTAGTGACTCAATAAATTTTCGTGGACAAACACAAATTTAATCTTATAGAGTGGCCCCTCCTATTGGAACCACCCTTCTACTGCTTGTAAGAGGGTGGTGCGACCTATTCTTGAATACTGCTCGAGTGTTTGGGGTCTAGACCAGATCGGACTGAAGGAAGACATCAAAGCCATTTAGAGGCGGGCTGCAAGATTTTTTACCGGTAGCTTCGAACAACAGGCAAATGTTAAGGAGATTCTTTGGGAACTCGAATGTAAAGCTCTGCAGGAAGTCGACTTGCCTTTCGATGAACGGTATTGAGGATTAGAGAACCGGCGTCTGAATCTGACTGCAGAACGATTCCACTGCCACCAACTTACATTAACGTAAGGTCTTCGAAGATACGAGGAATGATGGCTCATACGGAGGCACACAGACAGTCGTTTTTCCCTCTCTCTATTTGTGAGTGGAACAGGGTACCCTCCGCCAAGCACCGTATAGTGGCTAGCTGACTAGCTGAGTATGCTGAGTATGTAGGTAAACGTAAATTGTGTGGGACAGTGACCAGCCAAACCTCTCTGCCTTACAGCAGATACTGCAGTAGCCACCAACTGGCCAACGACTCGTGCGTTACCAGCGCTGCTCATTGAAACAGTGCTGAGACTGTGGTGCAGTCCGGAAGCTGCCATTGCGTGGCTTTCATAGTCACAAGTGGATCTACGTTTTGTGCCGCCACTTGCGGTGAAGTGTGCTGGAATAAGCTGTCGCCAGCACACCGTTCGGAAAAGATGTAGCGCGTAGATCGATTGTAGGTGTTGGATCAACCGCGCCTATCACGACAGACGCCAGATACAATCCGACAAGCAACACGCCACCAACGCCCTCTCGACAGCGTGTATTTAGGCCACCGCCGCTGACCGGAGGGCCTTGCTGGGCTCACTATTCCAGTTTGGCCTCTGTAAGTCAACTCGCTGAGTGTGTACACGTATAGTTCATGGCAGCTTACGACAGTACGCAGCGACCAGATTAGTGACCATAACAGGACCAGCAGTGAGACTAAAGTTTGTAATAGCAAGATTACCGATACTGTCTGCAATAGGACTATTACTGACGAGCTTGTACCACAGCACGTGGACTATGTTCCAGTTAAATAAATGTTCATGTGAATAAAGATCCGTATTAATCCAAGTGTGCATTTGTGTTGTAGAAAAAGGATGCCGGCCACTCATAACAACATCCTCTGCGTTGCTTCCTAACTGTACAAGACTTTTCAGTGGCGACGACGTCACTACATGAAGCACACCGCTGAGACTGCCAGCAGCTTCTCCGTTCATTACCTTTGACTGCTTGAGTAATCGCTTGTATACCCGCAGTATTCGCCATCTGCGTCGCCGCTGAGAAGCGTTGTTAAGCTGCTACGTCTGAATGGAGCTAGAGGCGGGTCTTCGCCACATTTCTCGTACCTACGATTTATCGAACGCTGGAAGGAGTTCCGTGGACAATTTTACCCACTTCGGTTGATGATCCTCCTTCCGGACGCCCACCATTTTCCTTTCTGACGCGCCGCCAGTGCTTTCCACGGTGACCTCGGAAGTAGCTGCTTGTGCGGCGATTGCAGGCTGGCGCTTCGAGAACAGCTTTTCCGGCCCCGCGTAGCGACTTTAGCGTCTGCCCTCGTGTTTTCCTACCAGAGAGACGTGTCTGCCCGCGCAGCCGCGGAAAGGTCAGTAGAGATCGCGGCCGGGCCAAAATGGCACGGCCGCCCCGGAATTCTTTGTGGAGTGGACTGACATTAAAGAGTCATGCGACCACCAGCGGCGGCGGCGCTCCGAAGCGCTAGGAGCAGCGCACACCGCAGCAGTGTTTTAAGTAAGTGGACGTGGCCGGCGGAGAGGCTTTTAAAGGTCTTACTTACGGGGCGTTCTCAGGGGCCACACTTCGCACAGTACGTGGCCACTATAGTCGGATATTCCTCATCTATATAAACAATTTGGGAGACAATTTGAGCAGCCTTCATAGGTTGCTCGCAAATGACGCTGTCGTTTATCGGTTAATAAAGTCATCATAAGATCAAAACAAACTGCAAAACGATTTAGAAAAGATTGGCAATTTACCCTAAATAATGTAAAGTGTTACAGCATTCACATAAGTGCTAAAACGAATCCATTTAACTTCAGTTACATGGTAACTCAGTCAAATCTAAAGTCCGTCAGTTCAGCTAAGTATCTAGGACTTACAATTATGAACAACCTAAGGTGGATGTTCAAATGTTCAAATGTGTATGAAATCTTATGGGACTTAACTGCTAAGTTCATCAGTTCCTAAGCTTACACACTACCTAACCTAAATCATCCTAAGGACAAACACACACACCCATGCCTGAGGGAGGACTCTAACCTCCGCCAGGACCAGCCGCCCAGACCATGGCTGCAGCACCATAGGTCGCTTGGCTAATCCCGCGCGGCTTTGGTGGATGGAACACATAGAAAATGTTCTGGGTAAGGCTAGCTAAACACTAAGTTTTATTGGTAGGATACTTAGAAAATGTAACATATCTACTAAGGAGACTGCCTACACTACGCTTGTCCGCCCTCTTTTGGAATACTAAAGTAGGGCAGCACGTTTTGTATTATCACGGAATAGTGGAGAGAGTATCACTGAAAGTATACAGGATTTAGGGTGGACATCATCAAAACAAATGCGTTTTTCGTTCAGGCGTAATCTTCTCACGAAATTCCAATCGCCAGTTTTCTCCTACGAATGCGAAAATATTTTGTTAACACCGACCTACATATGGGGAAACGATCACCACGATAAAATAAGGGAAATCAATGCTCATACGGAAAGATATAGGTGTTCGTTCTTTCCGCGTGCTGTACTAGATTGGAATAATAGAGGATTACTTTGAAGGTGATTCGATGAATCCTCTGGCTGGAACTTAAATGTGATTTGTAGAGTATCTACGTTGATGCAGAGTAGATGAATGATTTCTACTTTTTCTTATTTTAGGGTATTGGAAACTCAGCAATGACTCTAATTTTGCCAGAGTCTGGTAATATATTTTTTTCAGTATTGCGGTATCCAAAAAATTTCGGTTCATTATAAACTAGCGGTATCCAAAAAATTTCGGTTCATTATAAACTAATTTACATTCTTCCAATTCTAATATCATCCCCCCCTGATCACAATTTGTGATACACTTCTCGTAAAAAACAAATAATGTTCACCCCAACTCTGATTGCAAAGCAAAATGTCGTCAGTATATGGCGTTAGAAGGTAGTTCTAGACCTAACATTTGACCCAAAGGTCTCATGAACACAGCTATTCATACATTTAAACTGAGAAGTACAACACAAAACTAAGAGCATTTACATTGTGCTAAAATTCTGCGTATTTCTTAGATTCTGGAGAATGTGGAACTTCATGAAAGCAAGAAGTTAAATTTAAGCCTGTGATCAGTTAAACACTCCCTAATGTATGTAATGACGCGTTTATGTTCTCAGAATAGTCATTTTCTCTGTGTATAAATTCGTTCACAAATCTTGAGTCTAAGCTAAGCGAAATGTATCCATCACATTTCGCTAGAATAGTTACTAAGGGATTTTTTGTATCCCCCTTGGAAGGAATCACTACTAATTCTCTCAATTATGCCATCCCTTTACATCTTTCGCAGCTCCCTTTCAGCAGCTGGTCTCTTTGCCGCTCGGAGTGGTCACGCTGTTAGAGACACCATGTCATGGATTGCGCGTCCCCTCCCGCCTGAGGTACAAGTCCTCCCTTGGGCATGGGTGCATGTGTTGTTCTTAACGTAAGTTAGTTTAAGTAGTGTGTAAGTCTAGGGACCGATGACCTCAGCAGTTTGGTTCCTTAAGAATCCACAGACATTCGAAATTCTTTGTAAATGGTATATCACACAGTTTTGTGAAGAATAGCTCATGAGATGTGAATGTTACTACATACTCAGATACTTCATATTTCCTCGTAAATCAATAAACATGTACCTATATTCCTATAACAATCCTTTAAGCTCACGATTTTCTTCATCATTCAGCCCCACAGTTTCTAATACCCTTTCCTCAATTATCTTCACTAACACCTTCTCTTCCACTTCTACTTCTAAACGATCCTGTACTACATAACTTCCCTGTTCATGTTTTCACAAGCATCTACCTTTGCCTCCTTCATGAGTTTTGTTTGTGTTATATTCTCTTTCTTATCTGTCACAAAGCTGTTTTCTCTTCATTCATAAACTGCACTAACTTTAAGAACCAATCAGGCCGCAAAATAAATTCTTCATTTAATTTTGGAATTATTAAGCATTCCTCTTAAAATTCTATACCCTCTGTTTCAAATGTCAGTATGGTTATAGCTGGCCAACTTTATTGTATCTCCCGGTTGCTCTTGTAATCGTAGCTCCTACTACTGGCTTCTCACACAATTTCTATGGTGTTTAATTTCATTGATTGAAGCTTCCAATATTCCAGCAGTTCTGCTGCCTGAAACCCGTATACTATTATTCTCCAATGTTCTATTTTGTCATTAACATGAGAGTTCCCTATTTCATCACTTGTGTTTGTGTTAGCTTCTTCATCTAGTAGGGCCTTTTCGACAGCACTGAACTCGCCATAGCTTTTCCATTCGGAATGCTCCTCTTACTAATTAAATCACTTAGCTTCTTCAACCAACTAATATTCATATCAGAGTCATTGCTGATACTTATATTGCAGTGGTCTTTACACAAGTTCCTTAATAACACAGTTAAATCTCCACTCACCATTCTCTTTCTTTTGCGTGATTCATAAATTCTGTTGCATTTAACTTCGCACAAATCAGGGCAACTTCTTTGCACAACATTGCTAACTTTTCACAAAGTGTGCCACTACATAAGCCTTCCCCAACATTACCGGACAGTGAGCAGAAAAATTTCATTACTAACTTTAGTAATTGCAATTAATGACTGATTTGGCATCTCACATACAGATTTATTCTGACCATATTCAGTGACTAGGTCATCAGAATAAATTATACTTGCACACGAAACAGATGCAGACACTTCATTTGTAATTTTATTTTCATTTTTAATTACTTCTGTCGACTTTATGACTAACATAGACACTATTAGAAAATATCACTTACTGGTAAATACACAGTGCATAACGACAGGAAATTACAGTTCTGATAGAACAGTCTAAAGTTAAACTTTTGTACACTTGGACATTACACGAGTTAAACATCCAGAAGTAAAATTCACTTTCATAATTTTGGTTTAATGAAACGCAGCCAAGACTGTGGTTCAAACAAAGACAAGAAATCTTACAAGTCCACTAGCTTATCACTCACATAAAACACCGTCGCTGTAGTGACTCCAAAGTCAGTTTCTGATTGAGAAAACGCATAATCATTCGGCTAGTGGCTCAGGAAGCTCACTCGGAGTGGGTGGATGTTTTGTTGTTTTCGGACAACACACTACTTAGAAGGAGCAGAGCTGCAGTAGACACATAAATGTCCTCTGAAGGCTCAAAAAATACTATACTATTCAAACCACAGAGGCACTATTAAGCTACGACGCTGTAATCATCACAGTATCCTTTTCAACTGAAGATTATACCATGAAAGGGTACTACTGAACTCACTCTTTCGCACGCCAAACCACGGGCAGGACACCATAACGAGTTTCCATCTTCCTGAAACAATGCCTAGGATTAATGAAGAGAACAATAACACAAGAAAACACAATTGTTGTTAAAAAAATTACGTCACAAGTATAGGATTGTACGCTCAGCCACTGATGACGGTAGAAGATGGAATTGCAAGAATAACAGATGTATCAAGACAAACAAAGACTGACAAAAGAATAATCCTTACAGGCGATCTCAACTCAAGGGCAGACAAATTGAACACCAAAGTAGGACATTCTGTAAACGCTAGAAGGAGGATATAACTTCACCAAAAAACCTGACCCACATAGCGCCCAATGGAACCAGCACAGTAGATCACGTATCATTCAGAGGTGAAGACGTAAAGGTAAATTATTCTGGACATCAGTGTTAACACCAATAAGAAAACAAATACCGATCGCAACAACTTTTGAATTTAATCAGTCATTACAACAATCATGTCTTAGCCTAACAGGATATCCAGGAAAATCTGAGATAAAGAGTTTGAAAGAAAGCCTAAGAAGAGTAGAAAAAGCTAAAGGCCTCATACATCTACCCCACCAAGACTGTGGAATTATGCACAGTGACTCTGCAGTCGTGTCAAAGTGAAACGGAATACAGGAAATCGCAATAGTGGTTCGACAAGGAGAATTAAGGTGAACGCAAGAAGACGCTGTCAGCACTACATCGAGCTGAAACTACAACGCAACAGTGTGACCTATCACTAGGGCCCTTTATACCAGGCAGAGGAGATCATACAAAGCTCTAACAAAGAAGAATAAGGCGGACTACACAGAAGAAAGGCTAGACGAGAAGGAGAACAAGCTCGAAGACGCACAGACACAGCACTCAAAAAACCTAGACCACCAGCAAAAAGGAATCTTAGCGGACCCATGGAGAAACCATTTTGAAGCCATTCTAAACCTTCAACACAGGGAAAAGAGTCTATGAACACAGAATATTGCCAACAATAGGAAGTCACACTTCTGTAACAAGACAAGAAATATCCAATATTATAACAAAGATAAGAAACCAAAAAGGCATGAGAGCCAGACGGGACACATACAGAATACTTCAGTAAATCCCATCACGTGATGGAAGACTATTGGTACGAACTATTCAATAACTGACCGAGCATAAGAAAAAATTCCACAATAATGGAGATCATCAATGATTAAAATCCTTTTCAAAGGAAAAGGAGAAACCTGTAACCGAGAATCATACAGAGACACAGCCCTCGAAAACACATATTTTAAAATTTTCATGGCAATATTAGCCAGCAGGGTTACCGATGAAGTAGATGCCCAAATACCAGATAACCAGTTTGTTTCAGAAAGAGGCGAGGCACTCTACGTGCAGTGAACTGCTTAAGAGGGCAAGTGCAAGATACACTAAGACATCCAGATAAAAATTATTTTGTAGACTTTATACACTATAGCAAAACCTTTGACACTATTGACAGATAAACAGTTACCCGAAAACTCAGTCACTTAACTGGTGACTCAAACCAATTAACGAAAGTGTTTTCAGAGTTCTTTGTTCAAATATCTGATGATATCATCATATCCAAAAATTTAACTGAAACAAATGAATGTAATAAAATGGAACAACTACAGCCATCCTTATGTTGTCATCTATTGTATGGCTACCAGTTTCTGTGCTTCAGGACACCATCTTCAAGCTTAAGCTGACGCTGAGCGGATTAACACCATCCCTATACACGATGCATCAGTGACCAAAATCTGTAACTGGTTTTCGCACCCTACCTGCAACAGCGATGTTGTCTCTCCTATCATAAACCATGAAGTTCATAATTGATGGGTGGAGAGACAACATTGGGGTTACAGCTAGCCTGCGGAAACCTCGAATGTGGACCAAAACATTACTTACTGGTGTCAATGATATACTTCGCTTTAGAAAGAATGAAATATCAGGCGAAGAGTTGGTAAATGTAAAGTCTTCAGATGCCTGATTTGATCTGTTAAGTCTGCAGGAGGGTTCAAGAAGCTTCCTCTATCAACTTAGATTTGGAGCCAAGGCATTATATATCAAAGATGATATTGTAGAGAATATGTTTTAGTCCGTTAGTCCTGACATGAGTCAGCGTTTGAAACTCTTGTGGAGAAAACAAAATTGGGAAATGAAAGGAGGAATTGATGGTGACATGCAAGAAATAGAGATTGGTGAAGATAAGAAGGAGGAGTATAATAAATGACTAGGCAGAGAGGTTTATTAAGAATGCAAAATATATGGAACTAAATCAAAATACGCACGAAGGGTCATTACTGAACCTTGGTAGAAAATCGGAGAGGATATAGAAGAAAACGTAGGTGGTATACTGTGCAATCAATACGTGGGAGATACTGAAGACCATGGGAGTTAAAAACAAAGATAGTGCTGCAAATACTCTAATAAGCTCTAAGGAGTGAGTGAAGTAAGCCCTACTCACGGAGAAGAGAGAGGCATCCATGCAAGAGCCGTTAAATTTGAGGGAACTAGAGGAACATCCATGTCCAAGACACATACCCTCGCAACATATCTGTAAAGCTGTGAAGAATATGAAAAATGGGAAATCACCGGGTCGTGTAGAATAAACATAGACTTACTTACAGTAGCTCCAATGATTATGTATGGCATCTTCTCCCAATTGTGTAATAAGTGGTTTAAAGTGGAACAGGTAACCAAGGAGTGGAAAAGCCTATTACTACTTCAGTAATAAGAAAGGGAATCGGCAGGGCAATTGAAATTACCTGTGCATAAGTGTGATGCTGTTAGTAGCACGACTGTGTGGGAGAATCTTAAAAAAAAAATCAGACATGGAGGCAATATTATCTGACAACCGGAATGGTTTTACACCCTGGCGCTAATGTACTGATGGAATAATCACCTTACACACACTAATAGAGAAGGGAACTGCCACAGGGATAGAGACCCACTTGGTCTTTGTAGATTTGCAGAAGGCACAAGATCGGTACCACAAAATGATCTGACGGCAAGTGAGAAGCGTAAGTCAATAATAGACACTATAGAGATGGAACGCCTAAAATGGTAAGGACATATGGAAGGGATGGACTACTGGCAAAAGCCAAAGAAACTGCGTCAGGGGACGCCATCGGAAAGAAGAAAGCGTGGACGATGGAGACGATGGTCCGGGATGCGATGTTTGCCATAGGAGGCTCGCATGATCGAGAGAAGTGGAGACGGGAAGCCAGAAGTGGCGCCACCCGTAGATTAAACGCAAGATAATGAAGAAAGAAATTTCTGTTGGTTCTTTTGATCTGGAGAAAGCTTTCCACAGAGTTCACTGGAACATCCTGATGGGTATTTTGAAGATCAAACGAATCGTTTGGTTAGAGACACGACTGGTGGAGAATCTATATTTAGAACTGACCGTAGGAATAAGGGCTCGAGATGAAATGAATTGAAGGAAGCAGCATTGGAATGGCTTTAGCCGATATTGTTGCTTCTTCTCTTTGTTGATCATTTTATAGTGAAAGGCTTGGATGGAAACACTGGAGTGTGCATTGGTGTGAGGATATGGAATGTACAAGATTTTCTGATGACATATTACTGATGGCAGCAAGTGAAAAAACTCTAAATTAAATGCTAAAAGACCAGAATGACGCTTGTATGGAATATGTTGAAAGAATTAATACAATTAATAGAAAGAGATTGGCTATCGGCACAGACATAAGACCAGCAAGTACTAAGACAGGACAAGTTATTATGAGCCAACAAAGGCATTCAAATATTTCAAGATTTTAAACATGGCTGAAACAGGAACTGTTGAAATTCTTCAAGGTAAATAATAACAGCCAAACAGTTGCAGGATAAAGATTTATTAAAATCTGCTTGACACTAGGACACAGGTAAATTTGTTTCATATTTTCTATTTATTTGTTTTTAAGTGTTTCTGATATGATTTATTTATTCAGACAGAAGTTTTGAATTAGCACAATTTTTAATAATTTTGATGTCCATGTATATGTATCCATGGGTTTTCATGAGCGAGAGTGTCTCGCGCATACCACAAGTGCACTGTCTCAGTGAAACTGTCTACCCTAAGTGTCCATAATTTCGTTGTATAAATGGAGATTATGTTTCAACTACTTACGACGCCACTGTCTCAATTGCTTAATGTATCTCCACTGCAGAATGTGGTTTTAGTAAGTGACTAAAAGTTTTTGCGCTTGTAATACTCTGGTAATTTTACAGTTAATTAAGCTATAGTGTTTTTTTTCTTTCCCAGTTCCGATGCTAAGTTTTTGCTAATGAAGGTGTCCACCTTTCAGATGTATTTTTTCTGATGAAGGTATATTTAGATATGAAATGCCCCCTTAGAAAAATTAATGAATTACTGTGCTACTAAACCTCTTACACTATATGATTTTCAAATAGCTGAGCAAAACTGAACGTACTCAGACATTACTCTGTTTACTTATTCTGATCAACAGCAAACTGACACACAATATTTTTGGCACAACGCAATCTGACTTTCAAAAATCCCAAAAAAAATGGCCCTTACTAACATTAACCTATACGTTTCAAAAATCACTTACCTCACAAAAAAATCTTCGTTACTCGAATTACTGCAATACAGCCAGCGCCACTTCTGCCAGCTAAATAAAAGATTCAAACTACTGAAGGCACTAACTACTAATAGGCATAATTAGCAAATGAAAGGTTTTGATGGAGAACAAACAATGTATTTATGTTAATAGTGTTCAAAAGTCATAATATAAATATGTATCAGTTAATGATATCCAGTATTACAAATTTACTCTTTCTGGCACACACACGTCCAGATTGTCCGCTCTTAAAATTCTGCCATCTCCCTCCCCACATCCACCACTGCTGGTGGCTCACCTCCAACTGTGCAACGCTATGCGCTGTTAACAGCCAACTGCCCAACACTACAATAGCCAACAACAATGAAAACCACAGAGCACAGCCAGTGATTTTCATACAGAGGTACGTGGCATTACTAATAAGAAACCTATACAGCTTACTTACATAGAGCTCATGCTCCCCACAAAAGTGTTTACAAGTAGTTTTGGGCCATGGCCAACAGAGATTTGAAAAAATTTTTCATATTTACTATAACAAAGATATAAAATGCACACACTTATTGGCACAATGTTGGTCAAAAGCTAAAATTTTCTCACAGTCCTTAAAGACAGTACTGATCATCCATCACAGTAAAATTGCAGTTTTCTTCTCAAAGTCTGAGCAGTAAAAGAAAATGCACATGGAAGTAGGGGATTTCCTAACAGTCTTGAAGAAGTATTGTTGTCCTTCCAATGGAAAGACAGTGCCTACTCTTGACATGCAGACAGGTAAAGGGCCACAACAGAGCAAACCCACAGCAGAGTCAGTCGAAGTTTTGAAGAATATTGGTAGGTAGATCGTCACAGAGCTGATCCACTGTAGTTCTGGTAGAGATTATATTATGGTATTGGTGGGCCATCAGAGGTGCAGACCCACTGTAGCCCTTGTAGAAAAAATGGTATTGGTGAGTCATCGAAGATGCAGACCCACTGTAGTCCCTGGAGAGATGGCCAGCAGCCATCTGTTGTGACTGTGCAGGTGCACAATCACCATTGAAGAGTCTTGCAGACAGTATAGCAAGTCCCTAACCACCACTTGTGCACTCACAAAGTTTTTGGAATTATCCTTAGAACCAGCAATGCTGTTAACCAGTCCCTTGCTGAATTATCAACACAAGTGCAAGCACTAACAGTACTTTTTTTCACATATTGTGCATATACTATAACCAGCAGAAATGTGTACAGGGAGATGATACTTAATTTGAAGAACTGGTGTCCATACAAATATAAATTTACAACATAACAATACAATTAGAAAGGTACAAAATACATCATTAAAGAACATAACAATACAGATAACATTTGTAGTAAAACAAGCTTTACAAAAGAATAGAAATAAACATGTACATCAGTGTTACAAGTATTATGACATAAGTACATACGTAAAAGATCAGAATCACTTTTGAAACATCAACTTCACACATGAGCATTAAAACAAAACAGAATAAATAATGTCTAAATATCTTTACAAAGGAAATAACGTATTATTAGAAAAATTCTACAACATAACTTGTATCAGCTAAATACATAAACACAGGAAAAACACAAATATACAATAGTACACGAACACATAGAGGAATAACAGAAAAGGAAATGACAGGGTCTGTTTTACTGTAGTATCTTGCAAACAAAACTTTCTTTACTTCTTGGAGAGCTCCCTTTGTTCTTCATTATTTCAAAGAATGCTATCTATGCCTGCTTTCTGTACATTTTTCGTAAAACTCCTCAATGCATTTCTTTCAATTCATCGCAACTCATTCTCTTATATAGTCTACCCCTCTTAAGCTAACTTAAACATACTGAGTTCAGATACATAAACTAAGGGACGAGGCATTGCAGCAACACATAACAAATTAACACAACAGCAATGACAAAAAGTTCAAATTGGCAAAGCAAGCAGCACTATATATAAATAAGCAAAGCAATTGCAATATTACAACTAATATAAGGTAATGTGCAGCAAACAAGAGAAATAAATCAGTAGTAAAACCGGCTTAACACAAGGTAAAATTCAGTAGAACTATGCCTGGCAAACTACAGCAACAAATGCTATAACTTATATCTAAACATGACAAAGTTGGAGCAGAAAATATATTACATTAAAAATGGCCCTGGTTAATACCTAAGTCACATCTAAACACTAGAGTGATTCATCACCTTGATTTATCTACGAAACAAGTTACACAGTCATTGACAAAAATTATGTATGTAATTCCTTTGAAGGGAAATGTCTTTTTCTGCTCCCTCGTTTTTTAAGTAGATCATAAAATGGTTATTTACTGGATCTGTAGGCATAAAATATCTATACCAGTACGTCATTCCCCCCATGAACCATGGACCTTGCCATTGGTGGGGAGGCTTGCGTGCCTCAATGATACAGAAAGCCGTACCGTAGGTGCAACCACAACAGAGGGGTATGTGTTGAGAGGCCAGACGAACATGTGGTCCCTGAAGAGGGGCAGCAGCCTTTTCAGTAGTTGCAGGAGCAACCGTCTGGATGATTGACTGATCTGGCCTTGTAACATTAACCAAAATGGCCTTGTTGTTGTGGTACTGCGAACAACTGAAAGCAAGGGGAAACTACCGCCGTAATTTTTCCCGAGGGCATGCACCTTTACTGTATTGTTAAATGATTATGCCGTCCTCTTGGGTAAAATATTTCGGAGGTAAAATAGTCCCCCATTCAGATCAGCGGGCGGGGACTGCTCAGGAGGATGTCGTTATCAGGAGAAAGAAAACTGGAATTCTACAGATCGGAGCGTGGAATGCCAGATCCCTTAATTGAGCAGACAGCTTAGAAAATTTAAAAAGGGAAATGGATAGGGTAAAGTAATATATACTAGGAATTAGTGAAGTTCGGTGGCCGGAGGAACGAAACTTATGGTCAGGTGAGTACAGGGTTATAAATACAAAATCAAATAGGGGTAATGCAAGAGTAGGTTTAATAATACATAAATAAAATAGGAGTCCAAGTAAGCTACTACAAACAGCATAGTGAACGTATTATAGTGGCCAAGATAGACATGAAGCCCATGCCTACTACAGTAGTACAAGTTTATATGCCAACTACTTCTGCAGATGACAAAGAAATTGAAGAAATGTATGGTGAGATAAAAGAAATTATTCAGGTAGTGAACGGTGAAACATCCCCTGAGAAAAGTTCTACATGACTGTGCTTAAAGTGACACACAATATTTTTAGTGCAACGCAATCTGACTTTCAAAAATTCCTACAAAAGAATGGCCCTGACTAAGATTAACCTATACCTTTCACAAATCACTTACCTCACCAAAAATCTTCGTTACTCGAACTACTGTAATACAGCGAGCGCCACTACTGCCAGCTAAATAAAAGATTCAAACTACAGAAGGCACTAACTACCTATAGGGATAGTTAGCAAATGAAAGATTTTAATAGAGAACAAACAATGTATATAGCTTAATAGTCATAATATATATAGCAGTTCATGACATCCATTCTTACAAATTTCAAAACTCCGCCATCTCTCTCCCCACATCCACCACTGCTGGCGGCTCACCTCCAACTGCGCAACGCTACACGCTGTTAACAGCCAACTGCCCAATACTACAATGGCAGACAACAATGCAAACTACCCACAGACTGCGCACAGCACAGCCAGTGTTTCTTTATACAGAGCGCTACGTGGCGTTACCAATAAGAAAACCTAAACAACCTACTTACATAGCCCCCATGCTCCCCACAAAAATCTTACAAATTGTTTTGGGCAGAGGCAAATATTGATTTGAAAAAAAATTTCATAATTACAGTAAGAAATATATCAAATGCACACACTTATTAATACAATGTTGGTCAAAAGGTAAAATTTTCTCATAGTCCATAAAGACAGTCCTGATCATTCATCACAGTAATATTGCAGTGTTTTTCTCAAAGTCTGAGCATTTAAAGAAAATGCACACAGAAGTAGTGGATTTCCACGCAGTCTTTAAAAAGTAGTGTTGTCCTTCCAACGGAAAGACAGTGCTGACTCTTGACATGCAGAAAAGTAATGGGCCACAACATAGCACACCCACAGCAGAGTCAGTCGAAATTTTGAAGAATATTGGTATGTAGGTCATCACAGAGCAGACTCATTGTAGTCCTGGTAGAGATTACGGTATTGGTGGGTCACCAGAGGTGCAGACCCACTGCAGTCCTTGTAGGAATAATGGTATTGGTGAGTCATTAAAGGTGTAGACCCAATGCAGTCCTTGTAGAGACTGTGCAGGTGCACAATCACCATCGAAGATTCTTGCGGACAATATACCAAGTCCATGGACCACCACTTGTGCACTCACAAAAATTTTTTTGAGATGTCCTTAGAACCAGCAATGATGTTATCCAGTCACTTGCTGAATTATTAACACACGTGCAAACACTAACAGTCCCTACTTCTCACATACTGCCCATATACTTTGACCAACAGAAATGGGTGCACTGAAATGTTACTTACAAATTACTTAATTTGATCAACTGGTGTCAATTACAATTTTATAACATAAGAATACAATAACAAAGGTACAAAATACATCATTAAAGAACAAACAATACAGATAACATTTGTAGTAAAACAGGCTTTACAAAAGAATAGAAATAAACATCCACATCAGTGTTACAAAAATTATGACATAAGTACATACATAAAGGTCAGATTATCTTCTGAAACATCAACTTCACACATGAGCATTAGAACAAAGCAGAATAAATAATGTGTAAACATCATTACGAAGTAAATAACATGTTATTAATGCAAATTATATTTGAGGATAACAGTATTCGTCATCATAGTGAATATAGCTTAGTATTAGAAGAGAAAAAATTCTATGAAACTGTACAGAGGGACAAGAAGAAAACAAATACACAAGGGTACACAAACACATAGTGGGATAACACAAAAGGAAAGGACCGGGTTTGTTTTCAGGGTAAATTTGGTACTGCGGTCCAACCCAAAACTTCATTCCATAGATCGTCCATCTTATTTCAACATTTGCCCCAACCAAAAAAAATCCTATCCAAGCATGCTTTCTGTACTCTGTTCACATCCTCTTTCAAAAAGAGATTTTCTCCACTGTACTCTACTTTTTTGGCCAAACCATTCTCTTATAGCTTCTCAATGCCTTCCTTCCAATCAATCATAGTTATTTTCTTATATAGTCTAGCCCCTCTTAAGCTAACTTAAATCTACTGAGCTCAAATGCTAAATTAAGGGAAGAGCAATGCAGCAGCACAGAATAATTGACACAAACAGCAATGACAAAAGAAAATGGAAATTGGCAAAAAAAGGCAGCAATATAGGACTTAGCAAAGCAAATGCAACATTACAACTAATATGAAGCAATGAACAACAACAATAAAAATAAATCAGTAGTAAAACTGACTTAACAGAGTAATACAAAGTGAAATGCCTGGTAAACAGCAGCAGCAAGTGTAATAACTTATATGTAAACATGACAAAGCTCAAGCAGAAAAAATATTACAGTAAAGACAACAATGCAGAAAAGGGAAATGCCTATTCACATATTAATATCTATGTCATAAAAGTGGTGCACCACAAAACTAATTCTACAAAAGATATTACCAAGTAGTTGAAAAGAAAATTAAGTATGCAGTAGCTGTTATTAATCCCTTCTTATTGTTCTTTCCTTTCCAAGTGCTCCTTTTTCGAAGAACATGGATCATAAAATGATTATTTAATAGATCTGTTGACAGAAAGTGTTCACATTAGCAAATGCATTTAATTTTATTTTATAAAACCAATGCTGCAACACAGCTGGAAACCAGATATCAAATGAAATAAGCAATTATGAAAAGCAAAGCATAAAAATATCATTCAATAGTCATGTGACATTTCATAAGTTAGTACAAATTCTCTCAACTCTCGTAGAAAGACGCTTGTCATTATCAGGTGTGCAGATGTAAGTAAGTATCTTTCCAAGTAATAAGCGTGTCGTTTTTCGATGCTTTCTACAAAGGAATGTCAATAGCTAGGATAATGGCCTCTTTTTTTTTTCATTTAATGGCTTTCTTTTGTCAGGTGGCTGTCCCGCAGCTGGGTGCCCACGACGCATTATGTGCAGGTGGTCACTTAACATTCTTACCGAAATATTTACGACACCAGTTTCCGCTAGAGTGACAGTCTCATATAAAAATATTTTCACAGGTTGAGAATTTGCGTTACAAATCTGTAGAAAATAAAATCCTATAAATATAACAGTGTCCAAAAAATTTTCGTCGGCATTGTAATAGATTCACACATTTACATACATTTCATAACTCTTAAAGTATGATTCTTGGTTTCCAACAACCTTTTTCACAAACCAGAGTCCCTAACCACTACTCATTATTCCTTACCTTATTCGTCGACACGTCTTCAATATTTCATCATAACAGATGCATAGCAAATCAAATAACTCACTTAGCAACAGCTTATTGATCATAAACACACCGCAACAGCATAATACACAGTCATAGTAATAATAACATCATAACACTTCAGTCAATTTCTCAAAATCGTCGTAGCTTCCTTCAATAATTTCAAAACCTAAAAAAAATTCTCTGCTCATGTCAAAAGTGTCATCTACCTCAAACATACTTTAAAAATCATGATCCCATAACAAATACATCATTCAAAGCTCTCATAGTATCGCAATGGTTCCGAAAAAATATGAACATTTCACAAAGTACAGAGAAAATACACTTTCATAAATGTGAAGTTATCCAACTGTGTAATTACGTAAACATCTGACACTGGTGTAGTAAAATAAATATGTGTCTTTCTCAGTCAAATGATCAGATAGCTGTGTAATTCTGTGTTAGGGAAATATGGTACCGATGTGTAAAGTTGTATAAGGAAATACCATATTAGCTATGGCTCCTTGTGCTTGCCATACACATGGTACAAAAAGTAAGCATGTACTCCCCTGAAGATTAATGTAATTATACCCTCAGGTGTTACAGATTACAGCAATGGAATGAAATGTATCACGAAAAACTTTCTTTGTAATTCAACAATCTTGAAAAATAAATGGTTTAAGAACCAAATTAATCATTCAAATGCGTGCCCTGTAGTGCTAAATGTGCATTTTGCTGTAAGATAATTCTGTGGAACCGTCGTAGTTATCGCCCTCTGTAAGCAAAGTTCTGCTGAAGTCAATGTACTTACCTCATCATAAACGAAAGTGCAATGCTTTGAGTATTCATATCATAGTTATTACGTACCTTACCGTGATCAAGAAAGTACTATAATTTAACGTATTGCTGTGCTACTATAGAGGCTGTCTCATTGTAGCTATACCACAAAAGTTAATACTAAAACATGTTTTACTTTCCAGAATAATACAGAAAAACTGATCAGATATAAAACAGATACACCGCAAAAGCAACAATGTAAATCGTGTCACATATTAATAGCGTCGTGATATAATCGTGTAGCTATCAGTGAAACCAAATGCTAAGTCATCTTTAATCTCACCGAATGTACTTCAAATAAAGAATGTATTTTCAAGTAAACCGAAATGTTGCATTAAAATGTCATTAGCAGGACTGGTAAATGTTCTAAGTATGTAAGCCTTATAGTCGTTACTTAATCGTGCAACTAACAGGCAAGAATGTAGACACACAATAACACTGTGACGTCTGTTCTTTCAATAAACGGTTTTACATCTGAAATGTGGTGTAAGCCATTACTCTTCCTAGTATGCAGAGTTTAAACTTCAACGCAATTATCATGTGGTATACGTCAGATTCTGTAAGGTCCATTGTAAACTAGAAAGAATTTGTGACTCAAGTGTTTCTTCTTATGTGACAATGGATGAGCTTTAATGAGAACTTTCTGACCAATATATAATTTCTTTGCATTTGCTTTACCGTGTAATTTTTTCCTTTTGGCTGCAGCAGAATTTATATTTTTAATAGCCAAATCAATTATGTCTTTGTGTCGAAGTTTACGTGTATTCGGAAAAGGTACAAGCTCTCTGATTCTGTTTGGTGGGTCTTTATTCTTCAGTACAAGAACAGGTGGTAAAGCAGTGGAGTCGTGAGGCATTTCATTCAGCACGTTTTGAAATAAGTGTAAATATCTGTCCCAATGCTGATGCTTTCTGTGACAATAAAGTCTGCAAAGCTTATTGATTTCTTTCGTAATCCATTCAGGCGGGTTAGAATGTGGCAAGTACAATGAAATAAAAACAGATTTGATTTTATGGTTACGAAGCATGCGTGACCAAACAGCAGATCTGAATTGCGGTCCGTTATCTGAAATTTCTTTACTAACGTGTCCGACTTCACATAAGAAATTTTTAACAAAGGTGTTGAATATAGACCGTCCAGTGGCTTTACGTAACGGAGTGAAAGAAAAAAATTTTGAAATAAGTTCAACAGCGACTAGAACGTACAAAAATCCATTAGATGTTCTGACAAGCGGTCCCAAGAGATCAACAGCAGCAAATTCTTTTAATTTAGAAGGAATGATAGGAAACAATGGAGCACGATGCGAGACAGTAGATGATTTCGCCTTTTGACAAAGTTTACAAAAAGACAAGACCCTTCGAATTCTCTTTTCCATATTGTTAAAATAACAAGTCGTTCGAAGAATATGATAACATTTTCGTGGACCAAAATGTGCATAGCTGAAATGAATGTACCAAGTGAGCTTATTAACAAAATCGTCTGGAATGCAAAGTACCCATAGCTTGTCATCGACAGTGCAGCGTTTGAACATTATGTTGTTTCTAACCAGATAATAATGCCGAATCTGTGTGTGTGTGTCTTTTCATGCCATTTAATTTTGATGTCTTTCCAAATCCGATCTTTATCTTGTTCATGAGCAATGTCCTTTAAAGATTTGGTGATGAAGTTTTCAAAGGTGACTTTCTGAATGTAAAGAATACTGAAATTTTTCTCGAGGTTGCTTTCTGTGCTACTTTTCTCAAGCCCAGCCGATCGCGTGACATAGCGTTCGCAACAATGTTCTCCTTGCCGGGAATGTAGACTATTGTGAAGTGGAATTCTTGCAGAAACAATGCCCAACGTTTAAACCTGTCATGATTTAATTTTGAAGACATAAGAAATTGTAATGCACGATGGTCACTGTATACTTTTAAATGCTTACCATAAAGAAAGAAAGGGAATTTGTTAAATGCCCAAACGATAGCCAAAGCTTCTAATTCAGTAACGGAATAATTTTTTTTCAGATTTTGTTAGCACTCGGCTAGCAAAAGCAATGGTTTTCTGAACAGTAATGTCATTTTCTGTGGCTTCTTGAAATAAATGGGCACCAAGACCGACTTTAGAAGAATCCGTGCTAAGGCAAAAATCTTGTGAGAGATCTGGATGAGCTAGTATTGGCGCGTTAAGTAACGATTCTTTCAAAGAATTGAATTCCAACTGTGCTTGTTCATCCAAGTTGCAAATAGTATTTTTTCCAGTGAGAGAACAAAGTTTTGGTGTAACTAGAATTTGCATATTCAGAAAACGACGGTAAAAATTACGAGACCTACAAAACTGCGGACTTGTTTTTTTGTGGATGGAACTGGAATGGCTCTGATTGCTTCTAACTTTTCAGAATTCGGCTGGATGCCTTCAGAGGAAATAATATGTCCCAAAAACTTCACTTTTGTCCTACCGAATTCAGACTTTTCCAAGTTAACTGTAATTCCAGATTCTGCAAAAATATGTAACACGCTGTTGAGGATGCGATTATGTTGTTCCCATGAGGCTTCTGCTATCTGAATATCGTCCACATATAAGGTGATGTGACGTTTTAAGAGCTCAGGTAATATGGAATTTAGCCCGCGAATGAATGCTGCCGAGGAAATGTTCAAACTGTAAGTAGGCTGTTTAAGTTTTTTTATTGGTAACGCCGCCGCCACGTTGCGCTCTGTGTGAAAATCACTGGCTGTACCATGTGCAGTCGGTGGCTGGTTGGCATTGTTGTAATACTCGCCATTGTAGTGTTGGGCAGCGGCAGCTGGATGCTAACAGCGCGTAGCGTTGCGCAGTTGCAGGTGAGCCGCCAGCAGTGGTGGATGTGGGGAGAGAGATGGCGGAGTTTTGTAATTTGTAACACTGGATGTAATGAACTACCATTTATATTTTGACTATTAAGGTAAATACACTGTTTGTTCTCTATTAAAATCTTTCATTTGCTAACTATACCTATCAGTAGTTAGAGCCTTCCGTAGTTTGAATCTTTTATTTAGCTGGCAGTAGTGGCGCTCGCTGTATTGCAGTAGCTTGAGTAACGAAGATTTTTGTAAGGTAAGTGATTTGTGAAACGTATAGGTTAATGTTAGTCAGGGCCATTCTTTTGTAGGGATTTTTGAAAGTCAGTCTGCGTTGCGCTAAATAAAATATTGTGTGTCAGTTTAAGCACAGTCTTGTACAATTTTTCTAAGGGGCGTTTCATATGTCGACCCTTAGCCGAGGATACCTCACTGGAATCTTCTGATTTTTTCTTGTAGTTTGTGTAATTAATGTAGAATTTTTTAATTGCTAGCGCGTAATCATAGAGATAATTTCCTTTGTAGTTGTAGTCTTTCATTGTTGTACAGTACAACAGTTGTGGCACGCATGTAGAGTTGCACCAAGTATTTCGCAGCTTCGCTTGCAATTAACTAGATATTATTTTCAGTGATATGTTAATGTGTTCTCGTATTTTTGCTCTTCAAATTGTGCTTTTCTGTGTTGTCGTGTGAAATATTGTGACAATAATGGCGTGTGAAAAACGTAATACTAGGCTCCAAAGTAAACTGAGAAATGACAGTGAAGACGAAAGCAGTGTGTTAGCGCCACCGTGTAATGAATTAACTATTGTTCAAAGTAGTAATTTGGTAATTGTACATAGGGAAATGGAGCGGGCTGCAAACAATGGTTTAGACAGTGAAACAATTAGTGAACAGGGAAGCATTATCGATCGATCGGTTGGCAACAGCTCGCCTCAGGATTCCGAAATGACAGGACACATTCTAGCAAATACTGTAGATTCAGTTTTTGCGTCCTCACCGTTTTCTCAAATAAGTCAAGACACATTTTCTGTTTTTCAAACTGCGAATATTGCCGGTTCAAATGCATTGCCGAATGGCACTGAGGAACATGTTTCAGACACCATTGCACTTTTATTACAGTTAATGCAACAAATGGGACAAAAGCTTCAAAAGTTAGACACAATGGAACAAAATCTTCAAAAGTTAGACACAATGGAACAAAATCAGAGACCAACACAGCAACAGTTGGACACAATGGAACATAATCTTCAAAAGTTAGACACAATGGAACAAAATCAGAGACAAACACAGCAACAGTTGGACACAATGGAACATAATCTTCGGAAGTTAGACACCACACTTGAAAAAACACGTGAAGACTTAACTACTGAGTTACATAACATTGAATCGAAATGTCAAAAAATCTGTAATGACGTAAAAACACAAATTTGTGAGCATTTTCAACCTATTTTTTTCGCGGCATGAAAACTCTTTACAGAATCACGAAGCAGCCATAAAAGAATTGCAAACTGTTGTTCGTGAAAATCACGACACCTTGCAAGCTAAAATGGACTCAGTTGCATCCACCGATTCGGTTACGCAACTTGCCAGGACTCAGGAAAACTTAAAGGACACAGTAGATTATATTTCAACACAAAAGGACACTCTGAAACTTGGTTCAGAAAAACACACTGAGGAAATGTGTTCACTATCGGAGAAAGTAGCCGAACTTTCGGATCAGTTCACTAATTTATCTACGAACTTAGTTGATAATCCGAATGACACAAAACTGGTAGTCTTTAATGACACAGAAGAGCTCGAACAAATTAGGAAATTCAAACAAAATCAGAATCAAATTAATACGCAACACCAAAGAGAAATCCGGGAAGTACAAGATCAGCTGACACAGGTAATACAAGAATTACGTGTTTCAGAGGACACTCGCACTCCAATACGGGAAGAGGGACATAAAAATACGGAACTGTCACAAAATAACAACACAGGGCACTTTGGAGATTATGAAAGAAATTGGCGAAGTACACCGAATTTTGAGATGGAACCGCTGAAACGACGTAACAATGACCGATATGCGACCCGCCGACACGATGATTTTGACTATAAGCTGTTCATTACTACACGTAAATTCAAAACATTTAAGAATTCTGGCAACGACATTCATCCACAAGCGTTGCTCCATCAATTCTCTCATTGTTTTCCTCCCAACTGGTCACTAGAGCACAGATTAGAATTTATGTGTGGCTACTTAGAGAATGAACCAGTTGTAAGAATGCGATCGGTCATTCACTATTGCCACAGTGAAGGAGAATTTTACCATGCCTTCCTCTCAGCATATTGGTCCCAAGCCACACAAGACCGAGTAAAACAGGGCATCATGATGATGAAACATTTCGAACAATCTTAATTTTCCAGTCTTGTGAAATATTTTGAAGACATGTTGCACAAGAATCAGTACCTGTGAAACACATGCAGCCCGTCAGAACTCATCCGCATTTGCTTAATCAAATTGCCTGAACATTTACGGCATATTATTTTGGCAGGCCGTGGCAAAGACGACATTGAAGCTTTTCAGGGACTCTTACAAGAATTAGAAATTGACACTGACAATCGCGGAACGCGAAAACAGTAACACAACAATTACAGGTCACATCCGTCGCAATTCCGCGATGAAAGAAATAATAACTGGACACGACAAGGCTATTCTCACAATACAAATCGTGACCAAAACAGACACCACCCGTATCACAACCGTTGGCAGAGTAGTAATAATTACAGGGAAAGGTCACCTCTCCGTGGTAATGACTATCACACAGACAATCAGAGAAACAGACAATATTTGAACCAAAATAATTACTATCAAGGGAGACAGAATAACTTAAGACGCAACGGTCCAGCGCGCAGTTACGATTTAGAGAGAAATTCTCCACCACGTGACCGACAAGAGAGAAACTATGGAATCTACCGACATGACGACACACGATATGATCGTAACGACAGACCTGAATTGCAGCAGAACTGGTGGGAATCAAACAGAGCAGGGCCCTCTCGACAAGGTGAATTTGTAGAAGTTAGGTCTCCAAATCCCATTAACGACTCGCGCCAACAAAGACACAATAGGCAATGACTCACACCGCTGGCAGCCACAAAACGTACGCATGAAACTGACGACGCGGCTGCCGTAGCTAGTAATTACGTTAAAATGGAAGACATTAGGGACATATTACTCCAGGAACACGACGTAAAACATAACAACATTGCATATCCTATGATTCACATTACTGTAAATGACGTAAAATTTAGGGCAGTACTTGACTCAGGCAGTCCCGTTTCAGTAATTAGTGAAACAGCTTTTAGTAAATGCAGCAAATCGAAAGAGTGCCCCACACTTCCGTTACGCAAGATTAAATTACAAGGTGCAGTCACTGGAAAAAGTGTAGATGTGCGCCAACAAACCAACTTAGAATTCTCTTGTCAAAGCCACAGCTTCTCCATGAATTTTCTAATTGTTCCATTATTGTCGACGGAAATTATACTGGGAGTAGACTTTTTGAATGAAAACAAAGCAATCTTAAACTTTCACGATGCTGAAATAAGTTTAGAGAAAGAAGGTAAGTCAATAGCTTTGAAATTTGAAGATTGGCTCTCAAACCATGACGAGGAAATTAATCGGCTTTACCTTCTGTTAGACAACAGTTCGGAATTTTCTACGGAACTAGACACTAACAATCACTCTGCGAGTACTGACAGGGATGATATCGACGGCATATTTGAAACTAATGAGTTAATTCAGAATAAAATTCAAAAAATTGAGAATTGTAATGACACTGATAGGCAGGACATTTTTGAGATTTTACAAGCACATTGGACAGTTTTTACTCACAAAACAGGAGCAATCAAGGGATTTCAATACCAATTTCGTGTTCGTGAGCATACTAAATTTTGTGTTAGACCATACGTAATTCCAGCACATTATAGGGACCGTGTTAGAACAGAAATACAATCTATGGTTGACGAGGGCATTATTGAGCATGCAGTAAGCTCATACAACAATCCATTACATGTTGTTGAGAAGAAAAATGGATCGATCAGGCTTGTCTTAGATTCGAGACAAATCAATACTATCATTATTCCTGAAACAGACAGGCCGCAAACGTTGGAAGAACTTCTTCAAAATTTTAATGGTGTAAAAGTGTTGTCATCCATTGATCTCAGATCCAGCTTTTATCAGATCGAACTTCATCCGGAATGTAGAAAATACACAGCTTTCCTTTGTTTCGGCGTTTGTTATCAGTTTCGGAAACTTCCTTTTGGTTTGAACATTTCCTCGGCAGCATTCATTCGCGGGCTAAATTCCATATTACCTGAGCTCTTAAAACGTCACATCACCTTATATGTGGACGATATTCAGATAGCAGAAGCCTCATGGGAACAACATAATCGCATCCTCAACAGCGTGTTACATATTTTTGCAGAATCTGGAATTACAGTTAACTTGGAAAAGTCTGAATTCGGTAGGACAAAAGTGAAGTTTTTGGGACATATTATTTCCTCTGAAGGCATCCAGCCGAATTCTGAAAAGTTAGAAGCAATCAGAGCCATTCCAGTTCCATCCACAAAAAAACAAGTCCGCAGTTTTGTAGGTCTCGTAATTTTTACCGTCGTTTTCTGAATATGCAAATTCTAGTTACACCAAAACTTTGTTCTCTCACTGGAAAAAATACTATTTGCAACTGGGATGAACAAGCACAGTTGGAATTCAATTCTTTGAAAGAATCGTTACTTAACGCGCCAATACTAGCTCATCCAGATCTCTCACAAGATTTTTGCCTTAGCACGGATTCTTCTAAAGTCGGTCTTGGTGCCCATTTATTTCAAGAAGCCACAGAAAATGACATTACTGTTCAGAAAACCATTGCTTTTGCTAGCCGAGTGCTAACAAAATCTGAAAAAAAATTATTCCGTTACTGAATTAGAAGCTTTAGCTATCGTTTGGGCATTTAACAAATTCCCTTTCTTTCTTTATGGTAAGCATTTAAAAGTATACAGTGACCATCGTGCATTACAATTTCTTATGTCTTCAAAATTAAATCATGACAGGTTTAAACGTTGGGCATTGTTTCTGCAAGAATTCCACTTCACAATAGTCTACATTCCCGGCAAGGAGAACATTGTTGCGAACGCTATGTCACGCGATCGGCTGGGCTTGAGAAAAGTAGCACAGAAAGCAACCTCGAGAAAAATTTCAGTATTCTTTACATTCAGAAAGTCACCTTTGAAAACTTCATCACCAAATCTTTAAAGGACATTGCTCATGAACAAGATAAAGATCGGATTTGGAAAGACATCAAAATTAAATGGCATGAAAAGACACACACACACAGATTCGGCATTATTATCTGGTTAGAAACAACATAATGTTCAAACGCTGCACTGTTGATGACAAGCTATGGGTACTTTGCATTCCAGACGATTTTGTTAATAAGCTCACTTGGTACATTCATTTCAGCTATGCACATTTTGGTCCACGAAAATGTTATCATATTCTTCGAACGACTTGTTATTTTAACAATATGGAAAAGAGAATTCGAAGGGTCTTGTCTTTTTGTAAACTTTGTCAAAAGGCGAAATCATCTACTGTCTCGCATCGTGCTCCATTGTTTCCTATCATTCCTTCTAAATTAAAAGAATTTGCTGCTGTTGATCTCTTGGGACCGCTTGTCAGAACATCTAATGGATTTTTGTACGTTCTAGTCGCTGTTGAACTTATTTCAAAATTTGTTTCTTTCACTCCGTTACGTAAAGCCACTGGACGGTCTATATTCAACACCTTTGTTAAAAATTTCTTATGTGAAGTCGGACACGTTAGTAAAGTAATTTCAGATAACGGACCGCAATTCAGATCTGCTGTTTGGTCACGCATGCTTCGTAACCATAAAATCAAATCTGTTTTTATTTCATTGTACTTGCCACATTCTAACCCGCCTGAATGGATTATGAAAGAAATCAATAAGCTTTGCAGACTTTATTGTCACAGAAAGCATCAGCATTGGGACAGATATTTACACTTATTTCAAAACGTGCTGAATGAAATGCCTCACGACTCCACTGCTTTACCACCTGTTCTTGTACTGAAGAATAAAGAACCACCAAACAGAATCAGAGAGCTTGTACCTTTTCCGAATACACGTAAACTTCGACACAAAGACATAATTGATTTGGCTATTAAAAATATAAATTCTGCTGCAGCCGAAAGGAAAAAATTACACGCTAAAGCAAATGCAAAGAAATTATATATTGGTCAGAAAGTTCTCATTAAAGCTCATCCATTGTCACATAAGAAGAAACACTTGAGTCACAAATTCTTTCTAGTTTACAATGGACCTTACAGAATCTGACGTATACCACATGATAATTGCGTTGAAGTTGAAACTCTGCGTACTAGGAAGAGTAAAGGTTTACACCACATTTCACATCTAAAACCGTTTATTGAAAGATAATCTGCTTTTTAACTTTGTCTTTGCCATAAAACATTTCACTTCACATTTCTAGTATGCTTTGTCACACTTAGAAACTGTTAACATGCAACAATGTTTTGAAGTTCACTATCCAGTCTAGAATCTACGGAACATATTTATACAGTATTTACGAGTGCATTGTTATAGTGAACATACATCACTGTTTTATTTCGCGTGTACATTCTTGCTTGTTAGTTGCACGATTACGTAACGACTATAAGGCTCACATACTTAGAACATTTACCAGTATTGCTAATGAGATTTTAATGCAACATTTTGGTTTACTTGAAAATACATTCTGGATTTAAAGTACTTTCTGTGAGATACCAGATGATACAGTGGTTAGTTTATGTGACAGCTATACCATTTTATCACGACGCTACTAATGAGTGACAATTTACAATGTTGCTTTTGCAGTTTATCTGTTTTATATCTGCACAGTTTTTCTGAATTTTTCTGGAAAGTAAAACATGTTTCAGTAGTAACATTTGTGGTATAGCTACAATGAGACAGCCTTTTCTGTAGCACAACAATACGTACAGTACAGTACTTCATCACGGCAATAAGCATAATAACTAAGATATCTATACGCAAAGCATTTCAATTTCGTTTATCATGAGGTAAATACATTGACTTCTGCAGAACTTAGCTTTCAGAGGACAATAACTATGACACTTCCACAGAGATTGTCTTACAGCAAGACGCACATTTAGCGCTACAGGACACGCTTTAAACTATTTATTTTTCAACATATTTGAATTACAAAGAAAGTTTTTCGTGATACATTTCATTCCATTGCTGTAATCTGTAACACCTGAGGATATAATTACATTATTCCTCAGGGGGGTACACGCTTACATTGTGTACCATGTGTTTGGCAAGCACAAGGAGCCCTAGATAATATGGTATTTGTTTATACAACTTTACACATCGGTACCATATTTCTCTAATACAGAATTACACAGCTATCTGATTATTTGACAGAGAAACAAACATCTTTTTACTACGTCAGTGACACATGTTTAAGCAATTACGCAGTTGGATAACTTCACACTTATGAAATTCTATTGTGTCTGTACTTTGTGAAATGTTCATATTTTTTCAGAACCATTGTGATACTACGAGAGGTTTGAATGATGTATTTGGTATGGGATCATGATTTTTAAAGTACATTTGAAGCAGATGACACTTGACATGAGCAGAGAATTTTTTTTTATGTTTTTAAATTATTGGAGGAAGCTACAACGTTTTTGAGAATTGACTGAGATGTTATGATATTATTACAATGACTATGTGTATTATGCTGTTGTGGTATGTTTATGGTCAATAAGCTGATGCTATATGAATTATTTGACTATGCTATGTATCTGTTATGATGAAATATTGAAGAAGTGTCGACGAATAAGGTAAGGAATAAAGAGTACTGGTTAGGGACTCTGATTTGTGAAAAAGGTTGTTGGAAACCAGGAATCGTACTTTATGAGTTATGAAAACTATGTATATGCGTGAATGTATCACTATGCTTTCGAAAATTTTTGAACACTATTATTATTAAATTATTTTATTTCTACAGATTTGTAACGCAAATTCTTGACCTGTGAATTTTTTTTTATATGAGACTGTCACTGTAGCGGAAACTGGTGTCGTAAATATTTCGATAAGACAGTTAAGTGACCACCTGCATGTAATGCGTCGTGGGCACCCAGCTGCGCGACAACCACCTGACAAAAGAAAGCCATTAGTGTGTGCCTGTCAGAGGCACAGGTGGAGAAAAAAAAAAGAGGCCATTATCCTCACTATTGAGATTCCTTTGTAGAAAGCATCGCAAATACTACACGCCCAAACTTGAAAACATCTGATTACACTGTGGAGCTCTTAATTTATGATATTTACTAAAATGCCTAATGAAACGACGAGAAACACTTCATGGCTATTGTCCTGCTAGTTGAGAGAAATGCCATGTGGCTTGCTTTATGCATTTATTTACTCATTTTGTTTAATATCTAGTTTCTAACTGCACTGAAGCATTGGTTAAAATAAATTTTATGGATGTACTAATATAAATATTTTATGCCTACAGATCCAGTAAATAATAACTTTATGATGTACTTAAAAAAAACGAAGTACCACCAAAAGACATTTCACTTCACAGAAATTGCATACTGATTTGTCTTTTCAAGTACATGGTAATATTTTTTTACAATAAATTTTTGTGGTGCACCACTTTAATTGCATAGACATTAAGATGTGAATAGACATTGTCCTTATCTGCATCGTTGTCTTTAGTGTAACATTTTTTCTGCTTGAGCTTTGTCATGTTTAGGTATAAGTTATACCATTTGCTGCAGCTGTTTGCCATTCATAGTGCTACTGAATGTCACTTTGTATTACTAGGTTAAGCCAATTTTATTACTGATTTATTTTTCTTGTTTGCTGCACATTGCCTTATATTAGTTGTAATATTGCTGCCTTTCTTTGCCAATTTCCATTTTTTTTATAATTGCTGTTTGTGTTAATTGTTTTGTGCTGCTGCATTGCCTCGTCCCTTAGTTTAGTATCTGAGCTCAGTAGATATAAGTTAGCTTAAGAGGGGGTACACTATATAAGACACTAACTATGATGAATTGGAAGAAAAGCATTGAGAAGCTTTAAGAAAATGGTTTGGCCAAAAAAGTAGTCTACAGTGGAGAAAAACTATTTTTGAAAGAGGATGTGAACAGAATACAGAAAGCAGGTTTAGATAGGACTTTTTGGAAATAATGATGAACTAAGGGAGATCTCTATGCAAAATACTGCAGTAAAACAAACCCTGTCCTTTCCTTTCGTATTATCCCTCTATGTGTTTATGTACCCTTGTGTATTTGTCTTTTTCGTGTCTTTATGTGTTTAGCTAATAAGATTTATGTTGCAGAATTTTTCAAATACTATGTCATTTTCTTTGTAAATATGTTCAGACATTATTTATAGTGGTTTGTTCTAATGCTCATGTGTGAAGTTGATGTTTCAAAAGTTATTCTGATCTTTTATGTATGTACTTATAATTTTTGTAACACTGATGTATTTGCTATTTCGATTCTTTTGTAAAGCCTGTACTACTGCAAATGTTATCTGTATTTTTATTTTCTTTAAAGATGTATTTTGTACCTTTGTTATTGTATTCTTATGTTATAAAATTGTAATTGACACCAGTTCATCAAATTAAGTAACTTGTAAATTACATTCCACTGCACACATTTCTGTTGGTCATAGTATATGGATAATATGTTAGAAGTAGGGATTGATAGTGTTTGCATGTGTGTTAATAATTCAGTAAGGGACTGGATAACAGCATTGCTGGTTGTAAGAACATTTCAAAAACAATTTTTGTGAATGCACAAGTGGTGGTTATGGACTTGCTATATTATCCGCAAGACTCTTCAATGGTGATTGTGCACCTGCACAGTCAAACAGATGGCTGCTGGCCATCTCTACAAGGACTACAGTGGGTCTACACCTTTGAAGACCCACCGATACCATTATTTCTACAAGGACTGCAATGGGTCTGCACCTCTGGTGGCCCACCAATACCGTAATCTCTACCAGGACTACAGTGGGTCTGCTCTGTGATGACATACCTATCGATAGTCTTCAACGTCGACTGACTCTGCTGTGGCCCATTACCTGTCTGCATGTCAAGACTCAGCACTGCCTTTCGTTGGAAGGACAACACTACTTCTTCAAGACTGCTTAGAAGTCCACTACTTCCAAGAGCAATTTCTTTTATTGCTCAGACTTTGAAAAAAAGAACCACTGCATTTTTAGTGTGATGAATGATCAGGACTGTCTGTATGGACTGTGAGAAAATTTTAGCTTTTCAAAAATGGTTCAAATGGCTCTGAGCACTATGGGACTCAACTGCTGTGGTCATTAGTCCCCTAGAACTTAGAACTAATTAAACCTAACTAATCTAAGGACATCACACACATCCATGCCCGAGGCAGGATTCGAACCTGCGACCGTAGCAGTCACACGGTTCCCTACTGCGCGCCTAGAACCGCAAGACCACCGCGGCCGGCTTTTAGCTTTTGACCGACATTGTATCGATAAGTGTGTGCATTTCATTTCTTTGTTATTGTAATTATGAAAAAAATTTTCAATCTGTATTGGCCACTGCACATAACAATTTGTAAAAATTTTTTGTGGGGAGCATAGGGGCTATGTAAGTAGGCTGTTTAAGTTGTCGTATTGGTAACGCCGCCGCCACGTAGCGCTCTGTATGAAAATCACTGGCTGTACCGTGTGCAGCCGGTGACTGGTTGGCATTGTTGTAATACTCGCCATTGTAGTGTTGGGCAGCGGCAGCTGGATGTTAACAGCGCGTAGCGTTGCGCAGTTTTGAGGTGATCCGCCAGCAGTGGTGGATGTGGGGAGAGAGATGGCGGAGTTTTGTAATTTGTAAGACTGGATGTCATGAACTACCATATATATTTTGACTATTAAGGTAAATACCCTGTTTGTTCTCTATTAAAATCTTTCATTTGCTAACTATACCTATCAGTAGTTAGTGCCTTCCGTAGTTTGAATCTTTTATTTAACTGGCAGTAGTGGCGCTCGCTGTATTGCAGTAGCTTGAGTAACGAAGATTTATGTGAGGTAAGTGATTTGTGAAACGTATAGGTTAATGTTAGTCAGGGCCAATCTTTCATAGGGATTTTTGAAAGTCAGATTGCGTTGCGCTAAAAAAATATTGTGCGTCAGTTTAAGCACAGTCTTGTACAATTTTTCTAAGGGGCGTTTCAAAACAAAAACGAAGTTTCCGAAACTGATAACAAACGCCGAAACAAAGGAAAGCTGTGTATTTTCTACATTCCGGATGAAGTTCGATCTGATAAAAGCTGGATCTGAGATCAATGGAAGACAACACTTTTACATCATTAAAATTTTGAAGAAGTCCTTCCAACGTTTGCGGCCTGTCTGTTTCAGGAATAATGATAGTATTGATTTGTCTAGAATCTAATACAAGCCTGATCCATCCCTTCTTCTTCACAACAACATGTAATGGTCTGTTGTATGAGCTTACTGCGCGCTAAATAATGCTCTCGTCAAGCATAGATTGTATTTCTGTTCTAACACTGCCCCTATAATGTGCTGGAATTACGTATGGTCTAACACAAAATTTAGTATGCTTAAGAACACGAAATCGGTATTGAAATCCCTTGATTGTTCCTGTTTTGTGAGTAAAAACTGTGGAATGTGCTTGTAAACTCTCAAAAAGGTCCTGCCTATCAGCGTCATTACAATTCTCAATTTTTTGAATTTTATTCTGAATTAACTCATTAGTTTCAAATATGCCGTCGATATCATCCCTGTCAGTACTTGCAGAGTGATTGTTAGTGTCTATCTCCGTAGAAAATTCCGAACTGTTGTTAAACAGAAGGTAAAGCCGATTAGTTTCCTCGTCATGGTTTGAGAGCCAATCTTCAAATTTCAAAGCTATTGACTTACCTTCTTTCTCTAAACTTATTTCAGCATCGTGAAAGTTTAAGATTGCTTTGTATTCATTCAAAAAGTCTACTCCCAGTATAATTTCCGTCAACAATAATGGAACAATAAGAAAGTAGATAGAGAAGCTGTGGCTTTGACAAAAGAATTCTACGTTGGTTTGTTAGCGTACATCTACACTTCTTCCAATGACTGCACCTTGTAATTTAATCTTGCGTAACGGAAGTATGGGGCAATCATTCGATTTGTTGCATTTGCTAAAAGCTGTTTCGCTAATTACTGAAATGGGACCGCCTGAGTCAAGAACTGCCATAAATTTTACGTCATTTACAGTAATGTGAATCACAGGATATGCCATGTTGTTATGTTTTACGTCGTGTTCCTGGAGTAAGATGTCTCTCATGTCTTCCATTTTTACGTAATTACTAACTACGGCAGCTGCGTCGTCTGTTTCATAAGTACGTTTAGTGGCTGCCAGCGCTATGAGTATTGCCTATTGTGTCTTTGTTGGTGCGCGTCGTTAATGGGATTTGGAGACCTAACTTCTACAAATTCACCTTGTCGAGAGGGCCCTTCTCTGTTTAAATCCCGCCAGTTCTCCTGCAATTCTGGTCTGTCGTTACGATCATATCGTCTGTCGTCATGACGGTAGATTCCATTGTTTATTTCTTGTCGGTCACGTGGTGGAGAATTTCTCCCTGAATCGTAACTGCGCGTTGGATCGTTGCGTCTTAAGTTATTCTGTCTCCATTGATAATAATTATTTTGGTTTCCATATTGTCTGTTTCTCTGTTTGTCTCTGTGATAGTCATCACCACGGAGAGGTGATCTTTCCCTGTAATTATTACTACTCTGCCAATGGCTATCACACGGGTGGTGTCTCTTTTGGTCAGGATTTACGTTGTACGAATAGCCCCTTCGTGTATTATTTCTGTCATCACGGAATTGTGACAGTCGTGACCTGTAATTGTTGTGCTCCTGTTTTCGCGTGTCGCGATTGTCAGTATCAATTTCCAGTTCTTGTAACAGTCCCCGAAAAGCTTCAATGTCGTCCTGCTAACCTAATCTGTCGTAAATGTTCAGGTAATTTGATTAAGCAAATGCAGATGAGTTCTGAGGGGCTGTATGGGTTTGAAAGGTACTACTCTTATGTAACATGTCTTCGAAATATTTGACAAGACTGGAAAATTCAGATTGTTCGAAATGTTTCATCATTATGATGCTATGGTTTACTCGGTCTTGTGTAGCTTGAGACCAATATGCTGAGAGGAAGGCATGATAAAATTCTGCTTCACTGTGACAATCGTGAATGACCGATCGCATTCATACAGCTGGTTCATTCTCCAAGTAGCCACACATAAATTCTAATCTGTGCTCTAATGACCAGTTGGGAGGAAAACAATGAGAGAATTGATGGAGCGACGCTTGTGGATGAATGTCGTTGCCATAATTCTTAAATGTTTTGAATTTACGTGTAGTAATGAACAGCTTATAGTCAAAATCATCGTGTCGGCGGGTAGCATATCGGTCATTGTTACGTCATGTTGGCGGTTCCATCTCATAATTTGGTGCACCTTGCCAATTTCTTTCGTAATTTCCGAAATGCCCTGTATTATTATTTTGTGGCTTGTCCGTATTTCTAAGTCACTCTTCCGTGTTGGAGCGCGAGTGTCCTCGGAAATACCTAATTCTTGTATTACCTGTGTCAGCTGATCTTGTACTTCCCGGACTTTTCTTTGGTGTTGCGTATTAATTTAATTCTGATTTTGTTTGAATTTCCTAATTTGTTCGCACTCTTCTGTGTCATTCGGATCATCATCTACCTTTGCACATAAGTTAATAAACTGATCCGAATGTTCGTTACTTTCACCGATAGTGTACTTATTTCCTCAGTGTGTTTGTCTGAACCAAATTTCAGAGTGTCCATTTGTGTTGAAATCGTAACTACTATGTCCTTTAACTTTGCTGAGTTTTAGCAAGTTGCGTAACCGAATCGGTAGATGCAACTGAGTCAATTTTAGCTTGCAAGGTCTCATGATTTTCATTAACAACAATTAGCACTTCTTTTATGGCTGCTTCGTCATTCTGTCATGCATTTTCATGCCACGAAAAAATAGGTTGAAAATGCTCACAAATTTGTGTTTTTACGTCATTACAGATTTTTTGACATTTCGATTCAATGTTATATAACTCAGTAGTTAAATCTTCACGTGTTTGTTCAAGTGTGGTGTCTAACTTCCGAAGATTTTGTTACATTGTGTCTAACTTTTGAAGGTTTTGCTGTGTTTGTCTCTGATTTAGTTCCATTGTGTCTAACTTTTGAAGATTTTGTTCCATTGTGTCCAACTGTTGCTGTGTTTGTCTCTGTTGTTGTTCCATTTGTCTAACTTTTGAAGATTTTGTTCCATTGTGTGAAACTGTTGCTGTGTTTGTCTCTGATTTTGTTCCGTTTGTTGCATTAATTGCATAATAATGTATTAGTGTCAGGAATCTGTTCCCCTATGCCTTTCGGCAGTGCATTTGACCCGCAATATTCGCATTTTGACAAGTAGAAAATGTGTCTTGACTTATTTGAGAAAACGGTGAGGACGTAAAACCTTTATGTACAGTATTTGCAAAGATTGTGTCCTGTCATTGCGGATTCCTGACGCGAGCTGTTGCTGACCGATCGATCGATAATGCTTCCCCGTTCACTAATTGTCTCACTGCCTACACCATTATTTGCAGCCCACTCCATTTCCCTATGCAGTATTACCAAATTACTACTTTGAACATTAGCTATTTCATTACATGGTGGCGCTAACACACTGATTTCGTCTTCATTGTCATTTCGCAGTTTACTTTGGAGCCTAGTATTACGTTTTTCACACGCCATTATTCTCACAATATTTCACATGACAACACAGAAAAACACAATTTGAAGAGCAAAAATAAGAGAACACATTAACATAGCACTGAAAATAATATCTAGTTAATTGCAAGGGCAGCTGCGAAATACTTGGTGCAAATTTACATGCGTGCCACACCTGTTTTACTGTACAACAATGAAAGACTACAACTAAAAAAGGAGATTCTCTCTACAATTACGAGCTAGCAATATTCAAAATCTACACTAAATACACAAACTATAAGAAAAAGTGAGAAGATTCCAGCGAGGTATCCTCGGCTAAGGGTCGACATATGAAACGTCCCCTTTGAACAGTTTATACACCCAATAGTTTTAGCGCAACGCACTCTAACTTTCAAAAATCCCTACAAAAGAATGGCCATGACTAACATTAACCTATACCTTTCACAAATCACTTACCTCACCAAAAATATTCGTTACTCGAACTACTGCAATACAGCGAGCGCCACTACTGGCAGCTAAATAAAAGATTCCAATTACAGAAGGCACTAGCTACTGATAGGGATGGTTAGCAAATGAAAGATTTTAATAGAGAACCAACAATATATATACCTTAATAGTCATAATATATATAGCAGTTCATGACATCCATTCTTACAAATTTCAAAACTCCGCCATCTCTCTCCCCACATCCACCACTGCTGGTGGCTCACCTCCAACTGTTCAACGCTACGCGCTGTTAACAGCCAACTGTCCAATACTACAATGGTAGACAATAATGCAAACTACCCACAGACTGCGCACAGCACAGCCAGTGTTTTTTCATAGAGAGCACTACGTGACATTACCAATAAGAAAACCTACACAACCTACTTACAACGGAGACGAAAATTTAATAGTCATGGGTGACTGGAATTCGACAATAGGAAATGGGAGTGTGGTGTCACCGCCAGACAGCACACTTGCTAGGTGGTAGCCTTTAAATCGGCCGCGGTCCGGTGGTATATGTCGGACCCGCGTGTCGCCACTATCAGTGATTGCAGACCGAGCGCCACCACACGGCAGATCTTGCTAGACTTCCTAGACTCGCCCCACTTGTACAGCCGACTTTGCTAGCGATGGTTCACTGACTTCTAGGCTCTCATATTCAGAGACGATAGTTAGCATAGCCTTCAGCTACGTTATTTGCTACGGCCTAGCAAAGCGCCATTATCAGTTACTATTGATACTGTGAATCATGTAATGTCAAACGCGACGTTTACCTTTAATGGATTAAAGTTAAGTATTCCACCAGCTACGTCCGTTTTTCTAAATTCTAATTTCCTGGTCCTGTTCCAGACGTCACGCCAGCCTGCGTGAGCTAAAACGCGTGCCTTTCGGTCTCCTCTAGTAACACGATGTTGGCTCTCCCGCCAGCCACAACATTGGCGAAGAGGCACAACCGCGCTCTTATCACTATTGCCCTGATTTACTTATGTAATGGCTTCGCCACAATCTCCAGATGTTCTGTCCGAATGTTATCGCTTACAGAATCAGCAGACGCAGGCATTACTGGATGCCCTTGGACAGCTCGTCCAGGGCCAACATGCGATGCAAAACGATGCGGCGGCAGCCGCTCCACCGCTAACGCAGCCACAACACGCTGTTGCACCCACCTTTCGACCTTTTGATGCTCCACTGGAAAGCTGGACGGAGAGGTCCCGCCAATTTGGATTCCATCTCGCTGCCTACAGAATTCAAGGTAACGAACGGCAGCCTTTTCTCCTTTCTTCAGTAGGGGTGACCACGTACCGTGTGATAGTCAAATTATTTCCAAATTATTTCCCCGACGCGACGTCGCACCTCTGTCCTAAGAAGAAATTTTCTCTGCATTTGATGCATATTTCAAAGAATCAGTCAATTTAGTTGCGAAAAGGTATACCTTCTTTCGTACAAAAGGTGCGGCAGGTCAGACTAATCGGGAGTGGGTTGCAACCTTGCAAGGCCTTACTAGGGATTGTGCTTTTGAGTGTCAATGCGGACTCCCTTATTCAGATACTATGGTACGTGATGCAATTGCACAGAACGTTTCTGATGTTCGTATAAGGGAACAGATTTTGAAACTAGTAAATCCCTCCCTTCAACAAGTGATGCACATATTGGATCGGCAAGACACACTTGACTTTGCTCAGGAATCATTTGAAACTTCTTCAGCAGTGTGTCAAGTTAACAGGCCCGCCGGGCGAGCTGCACGGTGCAGTAAACCGCCCTCGCGCCCGGCCGCGCCGCTGCCGCGAGGCTCTCAGCCACGTGTGCCGCGCCGCAAGCAAATGCAGTGATCAAATCATGCCCGCGGTGTGCTACTAAATATTCCCGTGAGAATTGCCCGTCACGCCAAGCTATTTGCTTTTATTGTAATAAAAAAGGACATGTTCAGAGTGTTTGCCAGAAAAAGCTGAGATCGGAAGCTCAAAACCGTTCCAGGCCTTTTGCTTCGCGCCGGAATCGGAATCGAACCAAGGATACTCAGGCTCGCGAAACTTCGCCCATGGAAATTCATGTAGTTCATTCCATTCCGCTCAGTGCACTCTCTCTAACAGTGACTTTGTTCGTCCCAAAAATAGTGTGCGTCGACATCGCCGGAACTCCCTCGCAAGTTATTGTGTACCATTGTCAGTTCACGTTGCACGAGACAGTCGCTCATGTCGTCAGCAGGACAATAAACTTTTTGTGGACTTGGACATTAATGGCAAAGTGATACCATTCCAGCTCGATACCGGAGCTGCAGTTTCGCTGATCAATCAAGACACTTACAAACTGCTGGGCACACTTCCGTTGCGTGCCGCAAATGTTAAGTAGTTATTCAGGTCAAGGTATCCCTGTGTTAGGACAGTGCAGTCTTCTTGCAACCTAGAGGACGAACAAAACTTGTGTCATTTTACGTCCTTCGTTCTTCTTCTGCAATGAACTTGTTTCGATTCGATTTATTTCAGTTGTTTAACTTGTCTATAGTAAATCAGGTCCTATCAGTGAACCAGACTGTGCCTTCCGACAGTGTTTCTCGACTATGTGCAGAATTTGCAGACATTTTTGCACCGGGCCTTGGTTGCGCTAACAACTATAAAGCACATTTGGAACTGAAAGTGAACGCACAACCGAAATTTTCCAGAGCACGCAATGTTTCCCACGCATTGCGTGATAAGGTCGCAAAAACGTTACACGATTTGGAATCACAATGTGTGATTAAACGTGTGCAGGTTTCTCTCTGGGCAACACCCTTAGTAATTTTGTCAAAACCTCCGGAGAATTGCGACTTTGTGTGGACTTCAAGGCCAAAGTGAATCCACAACTAGTGATTGCAACTTTTCCTTTACACCGCCCGGAAGATCTTTTTGACAAACTGTGCCCGGGGAAATATTTTTCGAAGTTGGACCTAGCAGATGCGTACTTGCAAATACCGGTGGACGAAGAATCCCAGCGCCTTTTGGTGGTTAACACGCATCTTGGGTTGTATCAATACAAACGACTGCCATTCGGGTGTGCATCCGCCCCTGCATTGTTTCAGCAATATCTGCAAACTGTTTGTGCGTCGGTCACTACTGCAGCAAATTATCTGGACGATATTGTGATCTCCGGAAAGACGGAAGAAGAACATTTGGCCAATCTCAGAACATTATTTCAGGTCTTGCGACAATATGGTCTTCGCTTGCGGAAGGACAAATGTGTGTTATTTGCTCGGGACTTGCCATACTTGGGACATGTACTCAACGCCCAAGGCAAACATCCCAATCCCACGCACCTTCATGCCATACAAGACTTGCCGTCGCCGCAGAATTTGAAGCAGCTACAGAGTGTGCTGGGAAAAATCACCTATTATCATAAATATGTGCCGCATGCCTCTTCCATTTCAGCTGCGCTTCATCGCTTACGCCGTAAGGGTGTTCCGTTCGTGTGGACGACGGAATGCGAACGCGCCTTTCGCCAGTTGAAATCGGCATTGCTTTCCAATACTGGCCTTACCCCATTCGATCCCCAGAAGCCCATTTTGTTGATGGTGGATGAATCGGATTTTGGGATCGGTGCTGTGCTTGCGCACAAAGATGGATCGCACGGTCGCCCTATTGCGTGTGCGTCCAAATTGCTCTCGTTTGCTCAAAGAAATTATTCACAGATCGAGAAAGAAGAATTGGCACTCGTATTTGGTGTTACAAAGTTTCATGATTTCTTGTATGGTCGTCATTTTGCTATAATCACAGACCACAAACGTTTGACATCGCTTTTTTATCCGACCAAGCCTGTACTTCTACGTACAGCGCAGAAATTCATGCGCTGGTCTATTTTCCTCTTGCAGTACCGCTACGATATCTTGCATCGGTCCACTGCTAAGCACAGAAACGCCGATGCGTTGTCCCGCTTGCCTGTTGCTGAGGGCAGTGATTTCGATTCCTCCGAACTTGCTTGCATGTTCATTGATGCGGAAACCGATGACGTGGTCGAATCGTTTCCGATTGTTGTTTGTCGTGTAGCTACATCCACAGCTGCCGACCCTGTCCTTGCTCCCGTTCTGCCTTTTGTTGCTACGCAATGGCCCTAGTCAAAGTCACGGATCGGGGACCCGTTGGTTCGCCGATTTTTTGCTCACAAGGAGAGACTTTTTGTACGACGTGGTGTTTTGCTGTTGCGTTCTGATAATGATCAGTCCAGGGTCGTGGTACCACGTTCGTTACAGTCCTCTGTCTTACAGCTTCTCCACCTAGGACATTGGGGTATGGTGAGAACGAAACAACTTGCTAGTCAGCACTGTCCTTGGTTCGGAATCGATACCGCGATTACGAAAATGTGCTCTTCTTGCATGGTGCGTGCCGAACAACAATCAGCACCACCGTGGGAATTCTTTGCATGGCCAAAAGCCACTTCCCCTTGGCAACGCTTACACATCGATTTTGCTGGTCCATTCTGGAATCCTCGATGGTTGATTGTGGTAGATTCATTCAGTAATTTTCCTTTTGTTGTCCGGATATCTTCCACGACGTCATCTGCCACCATCCAAGCGTTATCCGCTATCTTTTGCATTGAAGGTCTTCCACAGACTATTGTTTCCGACAATGGCCCACAATTTATGTCCGCAGAATTTCAGTCATTCTGCAAGGCCAATGGTATTCAACATCTGATTTCCACGCCGTTTTCGCCACAGTGAAATGGTGCCGCTGAACGATTGGTCACGACTTTCAAGTCACAGATGTTGAAAGAGTCGCATTCTCGGGAGGACGCGTTATTGCTCTTTTTATCCTCGTATTGCTCTCAGTACCGAGATGGTCGCTCGCCGGCTAAGTTGCTCCACGTTCGCTCTCATCAAACCTTGATGTCTTTGCTACATCCGCCGCATCAGGTTCCTGTGCAGCGGCAGACCTGCTTTTGCTCCAGGCGACGTTGTCTACTATCGCCACTATCGAGGTTCACGGCGTTGGCTCGAAGGGCGCATTCTAAACTCCCTCGGCAGCGCTATGTATCTGGTTTTGAGGGCCTCTGGTGAGGTGCGTCGGCGTCTCAATCAGCTGCACCTCTGTCGTCGCACGGGATCTGCCACTCGCCGTCTCCTTTCAGCGAAGGTGCCGTCCGGTCAGCGCCCCGGGGACCCGTCGACTGGCTCGCCTGAGCCCCAGGTGTTACCGACGCTGCCTTCCATTTTGCCCCATGGCGACGCGCCGCCGCCGCCGCCGCCGCCACCGCCACGGCCACCGCCGCCGCCGCCGCCTGTTCTACCGCCGGCGACGCCCGCACTGGGCGCGTCGGTGCAACCGCCGGGCGCCTCCCTGGGTCACGCACCGCCGATCGCTTCCCGTGACCATTTGTCCTCCGACATGGAACATTTGCCCGCTCCGGACCATATGTCGTCTTCGCCCGTCGGGTGCCCCGGCCCGATGAAGGTCGACCCTTCGGCACGTCCTGTCTATGGGCGCATACACCCGATGTTGGCGTGCACACTGGAGCAGGTTTTCAGGCGTTTCCTAGCTCCCCGCGGTCCGAATGGCCTGTTGTTACGCTCCCCGCCACGTCGCACACGTCAACATGCGGAGCTCCCCACGGCGGGCGGAAGCCTTATGCCACAACCGTACGCCGATTTACGGGGGAGGAATGTGGTGTCACCGCCAGACACCACACTTGCTAGGTGGTAGCCTTTACATTGGCCGCGGTCCGGCAGTATACGTCGGACCCGCGTGTCGCCACTATCAATGATTGCAGACCGAGCGCCGCCACACGCCAGGTCTAGAGAGAGAGTTCCTAGCACTCGCCCCAGTTGTACAGCCGACTTTGCTAGCGATGGTTCACTGACTTCTAAGCTCTTATTTTCCGAGACGATAGTTAGCATAGCCTTCAGCTACGTTATTTGCTACGACCTAGCAAGGCGCCATTATCAGTTGTTATTGATACTGTGAATCATGTAATGTCGAAAGCGACGTTCACCTTTAATGGATTAAAGTTAAATATACCACCAGCTACGTCCGTTTTTCTAAATTCTAATTTCCTTGTCCTGTTCCAGACATCACGCCAACCTGCGTGAACTAAAACGCGTGCCTTTCGGCCTCCTCTAGTAACACGGTGCTGGCTCTCCTGCCAACCACAACAGGGAGAGAAAGAAACATAGTAGGTGAATATGGATTGGGGCTAAGAAATCAAAGAGGAAACCGTCTGGTAGAATTTTGCACAGAGCATAACTTAATCATAGCTAACACTTGGTTCAAGAATAATAAACGAAGGTTGTATACATGGAAGAATCCTGGAGATACTAAAAGGTATCAAATAGATTATACAGTATAATGGTAATACTGAGATTTAGGAACCAGGTTTTAAATTGTAGGAGGTTTCCAGGTGCAGATGTGGACTCTGACCACAATCTATTGGTTATAAACTGTAGTTTAAAACTGAAGAAACGGCAATTATGTGGAAATTTAAGAAGATGGGATCTGGATAAACTGAAAGAACCCGAGATTGTACAGAGTTTCAAAGAGAGCGTAAGGGAACAATTGACAATAATGGGGGAAAGACGAACAGTAGAAGACGAATGGGTGGCCCTGAGGGATGAAGTAGTGAAGACAGCAGAGGATCAAGTAGGTAAAAAGACGAGGGCTGCTAGAAATTCTTGGGTAACAGAAGAAATACAGAATTTAATTGATGAAAGAGAAAATATAAAAATGCAGTAAATGAAGCAGGCAAAAAGGAATACAAACGTTTAAAAAATGAGATCGACAGGAAGCGCAAAATAGCTAAGCAGGGGTGGCTAGAGGACAAATGTAAGGATGTAGAGGCTTATCTCACTAGGTGTAAGATAGATATTGCCTACAGGAAAATTAAAGAGACATTTGGAGAAAAGGGAAGTATGAATATCAAAAGCTCAGATGGAAACCCAGTTCTAAGCAAAGAGGGGAAAGCAGAAAGGTTGAAGGCATATATAGAATGTCTATACAAGGGAGATGTGCTTGAGGACAATATTATGGAAATGGATGAGGTTGTAGATGAAGATGAAATGGGAGATACGATACTGTGTGAAGTGTTTGATACAGCACTGAAAGACAGGAGTCGAAACAAGGCCCGGGAGAAGACAAAAATCCATTAGAACTACTGACGGCCTAGGAAAGCCAGTCCTGACAAAACTCTACCATCTGGTGAGCAAGATGTACGAGACAGTCGAAATACCCTCAGACTTCAAGAAGAATATAATAATTCCAATCCCAAAGAAAGTCGCTGTTGACAGATGTGAAAATTACCGAACTATCATATCAGTTTAATAAGCCATAGCTGCAAAATACTAACACGAATTATTTACAGACGAATAGAAAAACTGGTAGAAGCCGACCTCGGGGAAGATCAGTTTGGATTCCGTAGAATTGTTGGAACACGTGAGGCAATACTGACTTTGTGACTTATATTACAAGGAAGATTAAGGAAAGGCAAAACAACGTTTCTAGCACTTGTAGACTTAGAGAAAGCTTTTGACAATGTTGACTGGAATACTCTCAAATTCTAAAGGTGGCAGTGGTATAATACAGGGAGCGAAAGGCTATTTGCAATTTGTGCAGAAACCAGATGGCAGACATAAGAGTTGAGGGAGATGAAAGGGAAGCAGTGGTTGGGAATGGTTTCAAACAAGGTTGTAGCTTCTCCCTGATGTTATTCAGTCTGTATATTAAGCAAGGAGTAAAAGAAACCAAAGAAAAATTTGGAGTAGGTATTAAAATCCATGGAGAGGAGATAAAAAGTTTGAGGTTCGCCGATGACATTGTAATTCTGTCAGAGACTGCAAAGGACTTGGAAGAGCAGTTGAACGGAATGGACAGTGTCTTGAAAGGAGGATATAAGATGAACATCAACAAAAGCAAAACAAGGATAATGGAATGTAGTCGAATAAAGTCGGGTGATGCTGAGGGAATTAGATTAGGAAATGAGACACTTAAAGTAGTAAAGGAGTTTTGCTATTTGGGGAGCAAAATAACTGATGATGGTCGAAGTAGAGAAGATATAAAATGTAGACTGGCAATGGCAAGGAAAGCGTTTCTGAAGAAGAGAAATTTGTTAACATCGAGTACAGATTTAAGTGTCAGGAAGTTGTTTCTGAAAATATTTGTATGGAATGTAGCCATGTATGGAAGTGAATGATGGACAATGAATAGTTTGGACAAGAGGAGAATAGGAGCTTTTGAAATGTGGTGCTGCAGAGGAATGTCGAAAATTGGGTGGGTAAATCACATAACTAATGAAGAGGTATTGGATGGGATTTGGGGCCAGAGAAGTTCGTGGCACGGCTTGACTAGAAGAAGGGATCAGTTGGTGGGACATGTCCTGAGGCATCAAGGGATCACAAATTTGACACTGGAGGGCAGTGTCGAGGGTAAAAATCGTGGAGGGAGACCAAGAGATAAATACACTAAGCAGATTCAGAAGGATTTAGGTTGTAGTAGGTACTGGAAGATGAAAGAGCTTGCACAGGATAGAGTAGCGTGGAGAGCTGCATCATACCAGTCTCAGGACTGAAGACCACAACAACAACAACAACAACAACAACAACATCAGTACGTCTATTAAATTTTATTTTAACTAATGCTGCAATGCAGCTAGAAACTTGATATTAAAAGAAATGATCAATCTTTCAACTAGAAAGACAATAGATGTAAAATGTTTCTCATCATTTCATTAGTCATTTTAGTAAATATCATAAATTAAGAGCTTCATAGTGTTATCATATGTTTTCAAGTTAGGGGGTGTCGTACTTGCGATGCTTTCTACATAGAAATGTCAAAAGCGAGGATAATGTTTTCTTTTCCTCCACCTAATGGCTTTTTCTAGAGGCAGGTGGCACAGCTGGGTGCCCACAACGCATTACGTCAAGGTCACTTAGCTTTCTTACCGAAATATTTCCGACAGCAGTTTTCACTACAGTGACAGTTTCATACAAAAAAATGTCACAGTTCGAGAATTAGCGTTACAAATGTGTAGAAACAAAATTCTATAAATATAATTGTTAAAAAATTTTCGCCAGCATTGTGAAAGATTCATGCATTTATACACATTTCATAGCTCTTAAGGTACGATTCTTCGTTTCCAACATCCTTTTTCACAAATCAGAGTCCCTAACCACTACTCATTACTCCTTACCTTATTACCCATATACATATTCATCAACACCTTTTCAATATTTCATCATAATAAATAAGTAACATAATAAAATTCCTCGTATATCATCAGCTTATTGATCATAAACATACCTCAACAGCATCGTCGTCCTAATAATATCATAGCACCTCAGTCACATCTCACAAATGTCGTAGCATTCTGTAATAATTTAAAAACCTAAAAAAAGATTTCTCTGTACATCTCAATTGTGTCATCTACCTTAAACGTACTTTAAAAATCATGATCCCGTACCAAATACATCATTCAAAGCTCTCATACTATCACAATGGTTCCGAAAAAATATGAACAGTTCACAAAGTACAGGCAAAACACAATTTCATAAGTGGGAAGTTATACAACTGCGTAATTGTGTAAACATGTGTCACTGACTTAGTAAAAAAAATGTTTGTTTCTCTGTTAAATAATCAGGTAGCTTTGTAATTCTGTGTTGGAGAAATATGTTGCCGATGTGTAAAGTTGTATAACCAAATACCATATTAGCTAGGGCTTCTTGTGCTTGCCACACACATGGTACACAAAGTAAGCGTGTACGCCCTGAGGATTAATGTAATTATACTCTCAGGTAATTATACCCAAATCCACCACTGCTGGTGGCTCACCTCTGTAAGTAGGCTGTTTAGGTTTTTTTATAGGTAACGACACGTACCACTCTGTATGAAAATCACTGACTGTGCTGTGTGCAGTTTGTGGCTGATTTTCATTGTTGGTATATTGCTATTGTAATGTTGGGCAGTTGGCTGTTAACAGCGCGGAGCGTTGCGCATTTGGAGGTGAGCCGCCAGCAGTGGTGTATGTGGGGAGAGAGATGGCGGAATTTTAAGAGCGGACGATCTGGACTTGTGTCCATCAGAAAGAGTAAATTTGAAATATTGGATATCATGGACTGATACACATATTATCTCTTTTGAACACTATTGAGGTAAATACATTGTTTGTTCTCTATCCAAATCTTTGATTTGCAAACCATGCCTATCAGTAGTTAGTGCCTTCAGTAGTTCGAATCTTTTATTTAGCTGGCAGTAGGGGTGCTCGCCGTATTGCAGTAGCTTGAGTAACGAAGATTTTTGTGAGGTAAGTGATTTGTTAAACGTGTAGGTTAATGTTAGTCACGGCCATTCTTTTGTAGGGATTATTGAAAGTCAGTTTACGTTGCGCAAAAAAATATTGTGTGTCAATTTAGTGTTGATCAGAATAGGTAAAGAGCGAAATGCGAAATGATGAGTACGTTCAGTTCTGCTCAGCTGTTTGAAAATCAAATAATGTAAGAGGTTTCTCAGCACAGTAATTCATAAATTGTTCTAACGGGGCGTTTCAGATATACGAAAACCATGGTCAAGGATTTTAATACATCTTTATCCTGGAACTGCTTGGCTGTTATCATTTACCGTGAAGTATTCAAATATCTTGTATGTGTGATCAAGGAAGGCTTTAGATGTCACTAGGACGCGGAAATGCGGATTACATTAGTGAAATTTAATAGAAAGAGGAGACTGCTATGTGGTAAACTACATAAAGGTGTGACGAAACACATAGACACTGAGGCGAGGGGTTTAAAACAGGCTAGAAGCGTATGAGTCTTTGACGTGGAGGTTAAAGAGAGAATAACCTGGGTGGAAAGTGTGTAGCGAAAGAGCGTTTCCATACATCAGCTGATGGAGAAGCCTGTTGCAGATTACAAGAGAAAGGATGAACTGGATGGGAAATTCGTTGGGAAGGGAGTGATTCCTAACAGGCACTTTGGACGGATTAGTTCTGTGAGAGGAAGTTGGGAGGAAGGAGGAGACACAAGACGATAGGCGACATAAAAGGAAGGGGAGATTACGCGGACTTGCAGAGGAACGCAGGATACAGGACAGCATGGAAAGTTACCGTGTGTAAACCTGCCTGTGGGCAGAACAGTAATGATGATGAAGATAAGACTGTCCTGTATGGCTCCTTCTCTTGGGATTGATGTAAATCTATCAACAGGGACCTTCCACCGTTGTGTCCACGGAGTGAAGAGCAGGGAGTGCAGGAAGACACGTAGGCACGTCGTGTCCTCTGAGACGATGCCGGAGCAGCCTCCTTAAACTTAGTATGCAAAGCCATCAGCTGCAGAAAGACGGACGTGTCAGCGGCAGGTCGACGGAGACGCCGGCTTAATTAAGAGGCGCCGGTTCCAGGCAGAGGCGGCGGCGGCGGCGGCGGCCGCGGCAGTGGATGCGGCGGCCGGGCAGTGCAGTGCGGGGCTATGTGCGCCGAAGGGGCGGGCGAGGATCCACCGTGCCCGAGCGACCTTAAATCTCACCTTGTTATGCAGATGAGCGCCGCACAATGGGCGCCGGCACAATGAACACGAAACAAACACGGTAATTGGGTAATCTGCAGGGAAATGTCTGCGCCGGATAAGGGGCGCGCCGACGCGACGTGCGGGCCACGCCCCCGCCCCTCCTCGTCCAGGCTGCAGACCGGGTAGCGCGCTCCGCCCCCGCCTCTGACCCTGGAAGGCGCACCTACCGCCACTGCACACTCCACTCGTTCACAGACCGCGTTATACGTCGAATAAAACCTCTACATAGTGAGATTTTCACCCTGCAGCGGAGTGTGCGCTGATATGAAACTTCCTGGCAGATTAAAACTGTGTGCTGGACCGAGACTCGAACTCGGGACCTTTGCCTTTCGCGGCAAGTGCTCTACCAACTGAGTCACCCAAGCACGACTCATGGCTTAGCCATGTCTCCGCAATATCCTTTCTTTCAGGAGTGCTAGTTCTGCAAGGTTCGCAGGAGATATTCTGTAAAGTTTGAAAGGTAGGAGGCGAGGTACTGGCGGAAGTAAAGCTGTGAGGACGGGGCGTGGGTCGTGCTTGGGTAACTCAGTTGGTAGACCACTTGCCCGCGAAAGGCAAAGGTCCCGAGTTCGAGTCTCGGTCCGGCACACAGTTTTAATCTGCCAGGAAGTTTCAAAACCTCTACAGCAACTGTGCTCCTCACCACTAAAGTGCAACACCAGGAATGCGGCATGCAACGACTGTCAAATAGGGAGTTCACTATACTCTTTGCTACCCAAATTACTAGCAGTTCGCTGCAACCACACAAAGCAGGTACTGCTAGTGACATGTCTGCTCAGTTGGGAATGCTAGTGGAAAGCGAACACGGCGGGAAAAGTGACCACTGCTTATTACAGAGGGACAAGCGGAGACACCTCTGCGCCAAGTCTGGGTAACTCTTGGGAACCCGCGATCATCAACGACACCAGTGAAACATTATTAGAGGTAAACTACACTCATCAGCGAAAACATTATGTCAACCTTCTTAATTACTTGTTTTTCCATCGTTGGAACGAAATACATCACCAGTTCTGCGTATCATGGATACGACATTTTGTTGTTAGGTTTGTGGAGGTATGTGCCGTTAGACGTATACGCACAGTCATTTAAGTCACGTAAATAACGGGCCGCTGATCTGCGTACTCGGTGGTGGCGCCCGATAGCGACTCAGATCGGTTCCATAGGATTCACACCAGGCGAATCTGGTCGCCGAGACATCAACGACAGTTCACTAGAATGCTCCTCAAACTACTGTAGCACTGGTTTGGCTTCGAAACACTGACTGGCGACATTATCGTTAGGGTAGACATCAAGCGTGAAGGGTTGCAAGTGGTTCGCAGCTGTCAGCGTTTCTTTGATTGCTACCGCAGGTCGCAAGCAAACCGCAGAGGAATTTGTCCCGTAACATGACACTGCTCCCACCAGGTTTCGTCCGTGTCGCAACGTTCGTTTTGAGCCACAGTTCAATGACGCTCTCTGTGGCGTTTAACATTGACCTAGTTTCGGAAAATATTTAATTTACCCAAAAATTCCGACATATTTCCAATGATCGATAGTCGAATTACGATGGTCCCGTGCCCACTGCAATCATAAATGTGATGTTGTTCGGGCAACATGTGAACACGCAAATGTGGGCTGCTGTAGAGCTTCTTGTTCAGTGCTCTGCAACGTATGATGAAAGGTGTGCGCCGAAACGCTTCTGCATGCACCAGAATTGTGCTCTTGCGCCAGAGATGCTTAAGATAACCATTTATTCTCCTTTACAGAGCAGATAAGCCTCTGAAGAAAATGGTTCAAATTGCTCTGAGCACTATGGAACTTAACATCTGAGGTCATCAGTCCCCTAGAACTTAGAACTTCTAACCTAAGGACATCACACACATCCATGCCCGAGGCAGGATTCGAACCTGCGACCGTAGCGGTGGCGCGGTTCCAGACTAAAGCTCCTAGAACCTCTCTGCCACCTCGGCCGGCTGAGCCCCTGAACTCCACGTTCTGTGAAGAGTCGTGGACATCCAACCATTTAGCGCCTAGTGGTTGTTTCACTGTGCTATCTCTTTCCGCAGATGCTCACAACAGTAGCACGTAATTATTGGATGAGATTCACCGTTTTCGAGATAGTCGTTCGCAGCCTCTGCGTAATAATACCTTTGTCAAAGTCGTTTATGTCATTGGATTTCCCCATTTGCAACCCATATTTTAGCTAGTGTCTGCTCTGCTTACATACTTTTGTTTCCGCTTCATGGGCAAGCAACGCCACCGTGTGGCATCCAACGTCGCGGTGGACAGTGTTCATAAGGTTTTAGCTCATCAGTATATTTATTCGCAATGTTTACAAGTCGCTGCTTTTCTGCAGCAGCCTCAGCTGTTGCTAATTCAGCTGCTTGCTGGATACTAACTGGCGTCCTTCGAGTCACCTCGGCGTTTGAACGTCCAGAAGATGATGTCAGCGGTCAGGGTGGCGCGGTGGGTGTCGACCAGCTGGACGGCGGCTGCCCAGCGCGAAGTGGTTCTGCGGAGTGTGTTGGGTCCCACTCCGAATTCTATGTTGACCCTTCATGATCCATCCGCGGTCTACAGGGTGTCAGTAATCTTTTGGACGGTTGATTCCCTCCCGACCTCTGATAGGTTTAAACACCCGAAGGCGCCTGAATGTTGATCTGGAATGTGAATCCCAAGAGGTCCTATTGCTGGCATCCGCGTGGAATTCTGTCATTGGCAGCACTCTGCGATGTGGTGTCCTCGGTGTTCTCCATCTCCATCAGTAAACAGTAGGTGGCGAGCCGCATGAAGTTCATTTGGTGACGGTCGTCATCTCATGTGGGTTACTGCTGTTACAATGGCAGGATATCTACATTTATCTCAGTTTGATCGTGGTGTTATAGTCGCCGCAAGAGCGATCGGACACAGCATCTCCGAGGTAGTGTTGAAGTGGAGATTTTCCCGTACGACTGTTTCACGTGTGTACCGTGAATAACAGGAACACGATAAAACATTAAATTTCTGACATCGCTGCAGCCAAAAAAAGATCCTGCAAGAAGGGGTCCAACGCTGACTGAATAGAATCGTTCAACGTTACGGAAGTGCAACACTTTCGCAAATTGCAAATTGCAAATTCAGCAAGTGTCAGCGTGGAAACCATTCAACGAAACATCATCGATGTCTGCTTTCCTAGCCGAAGGCTCACTCGTCTACCCTCGATGACTACATGACAGAAAGCTTTACTCTTCGCCTGGGTCCGTCAACACCGACAGTGGGCTATTGATGACTGGAAACGTGTTGCCTGGTAGTAGACTCTCGTTTAAAATTGTATCGAGCGGATGGACGTGTACGGGTATGGAGCTAACCTCACGAATCCGTGGATCCTGCATATCAGCAGCAGACTGTTGAAGATGGTGGAGGCTGTGTAATGGTGTGGGCTGTATGCAATTGGAATGATATTGGACACTGATACGTCTAGCTACGACTCTGACTGGTGAAACGTACGTAAGAATTGTGACTGATGACCTGTATCCATTCATGTCCATTGTGCATTCCGACGGACTGGCACGCAAAGTGAGTGAATCTGAATACATTTTCCTAAATTCTACCCTTCACTATTCTGTATGATAATTGTAGGTTCTACCCCGAACACTGCGCCCGTCCAGATTAGGTCAAAGCAGTTGTAAAATACAGGGTCATTCTTGTCAGGGCCGGCCGCGGTGGTCTCGCGGTCTTAGGCGCGCAGTTTGGAACCGTGCGACTGCTACGGTCGCAGGTTCGAATCCTGCCTCGGGCATGGATGTGTGTGATGTCCTTAGGCTAGTCAGGTTTAAGCAGTTCTAAGTTATAGGGGACTCATGACCACAGCAGTTAATCCCATAGCGCTCAGAGCCATTCTTGTCAGTGGGTTTCAATGAGGAAGCTTGTTCGTTTTTCTAAAAAAGAAAAAAATCGAACTTAAACAAATCTCCATGGCAACACAACGCCATCTAGGCTACAATGAACCGCTTGTAACAATCGGTGGTGCAATGGTAAGTCTGATTAAAATATTGTCTACTATCGAAATACGTAAATGCTAGTTAAAAATCTACCCCCTATCAGTTGTGTAGGGTCAACCAAGTGGGTCAACAGAATAACTAGCAACATCTGTTATAAATTTGAGCAATTTAAAAAATGTTAAGCAAATGGAGCTATGTGAAGCAATCTTTTTGGTGAATTTTGAAGCGGAATGTAATATTTATTATTTCTTCTGTATTCAAATATTTATGTACTCTAATTGTTCGCAATAATGACTCAGCCTCTTTACCACATTTGTTTATGGTAAAGTCTTTCACGTCGTCTCGAGATGTGGAGCTAATGTATGAAATGCTGCGAAGGGTTTGAGTGGACAGGAATTTTCCCCTTGAGTTGCAAAAAAATACCGTTACAAAAATTCCTTCTTTCGTCCACATTCCTGAAAGATGACTCCGGCTATGTTAGCACAGAATCAGAAGCAAACACAATTTCTGCAGCTCCTTCTATTCCGCCATGAAATTCGTACAGTCACAGCTCATCGTCGTCATAATGATTATCATCATCATATATCGTCTGTTTTGCCAACCCCAACGAAAACCGCCGGTACCACACGTGCAGCCGGCCGTTGTGGCCGAGCGGTTCTAGGCGCTGCAGTCTGGAACCGCGCGACCGCTATAGTCGTAGGTTCGAATCCTGCCTTGGGAATGGATGTGTGTGATGTCCTTAGGTGAGTTAGCTTTAAGTAGTTCTAAGTTCTAGGGGACTGATGACATGAGATGTTAAGTCTCTTACTGCTCAGAGCCATTTGAACCACATGCGCGAGGAGGGAGAAACGTTGTGCTCGTTATCTGAGGTCATCAGTTCATCTCATGCTTACAGGAGGGAAGAGGAAATTGTGTTTTGAGAACTACCAAAGAAAGAAGGGAAACGGTTGCCGAATTACCCGGGATGTTCAAGAGAAACTTTCAAATCCATCTTCATCATCACCGAAACATACTTTGTGGAGTCTTCAGCATCAAATATGATGACCCTAGATTCTTAAAGGAAGAAGAATGGATCGGTTATGATTAGTGCACGATGTCGTTTCACGAAATTTGTGGGGACTGCTGGTCGTAACGAACTGCGCTGTCGGAAATGCATGTAAAAATTACTGGAACAGTTACAAAGTGTAATTTTTCATATTGTTTGTAAGCCCCATTTACGATTCAAAGACCCTGCACCAATTTTTAAATCTTTCCGTTGTTTCTACATTTTAGATTTTGCTATTTGCAATAAAGAAAAACAGAACTTGAAGCATAGAACCTTTATCGTACAAAATATATGACCATGATCTATTCACCGTTACAGTTCAACATGTGTACTAAAATAAAATCAAGGGATGTGTTAACTCCCCTATGAAATGCACATCGTTTGGTTTGCAGATGACAAAATATCAGTGCGTGACACTATACGCATGGTCTTGCAAAACCGAATAATATAAAATCACTGTAAGAAGGAAAACTAACAAATTTTTTTTTATGCCTCCCTTTGTTAAATCAGCTACAAAGTAAAATATGTTCACTTCTTACAGTTTTCAATAAACAAAAGCTACGGATGATGGTACAGAGGTGCCGAGAAATGTTTGTACATAGAGACTGTGCTCTTGCATAAAGATGCAATCTGAAACCTATAATTAAAGTGCGAACACGGAAAGAATGACAAGAGGTGTAGATCCAAAAGAGGATATTTACTATCCCTTTGAGGCTTAATAAGTTAAAATGATTCTTTTACCCCATTTCACCATATTATTTCGGAGAAAAAGATTAAGTTCTGAAAAGTTTAGCAATACACAATGAAGCGCCAAAAAAACTGGTATAGGCATTCGTATTCAAATATAGAGGTTGTAAACAGGCAGAATACGGCACTGCGGTCGTCAACGCCTATACATGACAACGTGTGTGTGGGCAGTTGTTAGATCGGTTACTGGTGCTACCATGGCAGGTTATCAAGATTTCAGTGAGTTTGTACGTGGTGTTATAGTCGGCGCATGAGCCACGGGACACAGAATCTCCGAGGTAGCGATGAAGTACCGTGAGTCTCAGGGATAGAGGAATCCATCAAGTCTCCAACATCGTTGGATTGAAACGTCCCCTTAGAAAAATTGTACATGACTGTGCTTAAACTGACACACAATATTTTTAGCGCAACGCAATCTGACTTTCAAAAATCCCTACAAAAGAATGGCCGTGACTAACATTAACCTACACGTTTCACAAATCACTTAACTCTCAAAAATCTTCGTTACTCGAACTACTGCAATACAGCGAGCGCCACTACCGCCAGCTAAATAAAAGGTTCAAACTACTGAAGGCACTAACTACTGATGGGCATAGTTAGCAAATGAAAGATTTTGATAGAGAACAAACCATGTATTTACCGCAATAGTGTTCAAAGGTCATAATGTATATAGCAGTCCATGACATCCAGTCTTACAAATTTCAAAACTCCGCCATTTCTCTCCCAACATCCACCACTGCTGGCAGCTCACTTCCAACTGCGCAACGCTACGCGCCGTTAACATCCAGCTGCCCAACACTACAATGGCGAGTATTACAACAATGCCAACTAGCTACAGACTGCACACAGCACAGCCAGTGATTTTCATACAGAGCGCTACGTGGCGTTACCAATATAAAAACGTAAACAGCCTACTTACAGCATGAAGGGACCAACGACTAGTGAAGAGAAATGTTCAACGTGAGAGAAGTCCATGTCGGAAATGCTGTAGATTTCAATGCTAGGACTAGACCATCTACTAATGTCAGCGTGCAAACTGTTCAACGAAATATCATCGATATGGGCTTTCCGGGGGAAGACTCACTCGTCTACCCTCGATGACTACACGACACAAAGCTTTACTCATCACCTGGGCCCGTCTACACCAACATTAGACTGTTGATGACTAGAAACATCTTGCCTGGTAGGACGAATCTCATTTCAAATTGTAACGATCAGAAGGACGTGTACGTATATGGAGACAACCTCATGAATCCATGGACCCTGCATGTCAGAAAAGGACTGTTCAAGCTGGTAGAGGTCTGTAATGTTATAGGGCGTGTTCAGTTGGAGTGATATGGGACCCCTGTTACGTCTAGAAATCACTCTGACACCTGACACGTATGTAAGCATATTGTCTGGTTACCTTCATCCATTCATGTCCATTGTGCATTCCAACGGACTTTTGCAATTCCAGCAGGACAATGCGACGCTCCACGTGCTCAGAATTGCTGAAGAGTGGCTCCAGGAACGATCTTCCGAGTTTAAAAACTCCCGCTGGCCACCAAAATCCCCTGACATAAACATCATTGAGCATATCTGGGATGTCTTGCAACGTGCTGTCCAGAAGAGATCTCCACTCCCTCGTGCTCTTACCGGTGTATGGACAGCTCTGCAGGATTCATGGTGTCACTTCCCTCCAACACTAATCCACACATGAGTCGGGTCCATCTCACGTCGTGTTGCGGCACTTCTGGGTGCTAGCCGACGACCTAACGATATTAGCCAGGTGTACCAGTTTCTTCGCCTCTTGAGTGTACGTAGCAGCAACGTGGGAAAGAATAAACTGGTATTTATGGTCATTGGAAATGGAATTTTGGAGGTGTAGCTGGAGCCTATGGGATAAAAAATATGAAAACATGCACAAGAGAATGAACCTGTGCACCAGTATAGTGCCTACAGTTGTAGCAAAACAGCAGAGATTGTATGGGTATGTACGCCGTTTAGGTGAGCACAGATGGTCTAAGATGATGATAGAGTTTTAACTAGTAGAAGGAGAGGACATCCGAAAACAAGCTTGGGAATTATGAGTGAGAAGAGGTATGTTCCAGTGGAATTTGCTGGCTGAAGATTGGAAAGAGAGGGTATTGTGGAAGCTAAGATGCGAGAAAGAACTATACTATTTTATTAAATCGCAGAAATACATTAAATAAACGTGTATCCCTTTGGTATGGGAAGGTAATCGCAACAGCGCGGAGAACCGCCCTCCGCTCCCCGACTGCAGCTCCGCCTCTGCCCGGGCAGCGAGCGTGAGGGCGGCCAGACTCCGGCTGACTGATGCCTGCAATCACATCGTGAACGAGGCCCGTGGAGCAGGTGGCGGCCATCGCTTCTCTGCCCTCCTGCTCTGTTCTCCTCTGCGCCGGTTGAGCTACCGGCAATCAGGCGCCGTTCCGACAGAGCCCAGGCGTCTGTATCACCTCACTGTGCTCCCACAGCACTGCGGCTCTCCTCATGATAACCCCACGACTCATGTGAAGCTTTGCTCAAAATGATTCGCGACGTTTAAAAACACAGGAAGCTCGATAGTGGAATACACTGATGACGGACTCTTTATACAGGGTGACATTTATTGAACTACATATAAGAAACTAATATAGTTACAGACTGCGGCGTGCACACACTATTCAGCGTGTAAACGTCACAACAGATATTCGGATTTAGGTTATGACCTGTTCGATATGCCTGCCATCATTGGGGATGATGTGGGGAAGACAAATAAAGAATTTTTGCGTGTCCCGCTGAAGTGTAGGAACATCGATGCTGTCGATGACCTACTGAATGGCTGTTTTCAGCTCGGCAATGGTTTTGGGACTATTGCTATATTCCTTCTCTTTAATATAGCCCCACAGAAAGGGATCGGTTGGTAGGACATATTAAGAGATATCAAGGGATCACCAATTCAGTATTTGAAGGCAGCGTGGAGGGTAAAAATCGTAGAGGGAGACCAAGAGATGAATACATTAAACAGATTCAGAAGGATGTAGGTTGCAGTTGGTACTGAGAGATGAAGAAGCTTGCACAGGATAGAGTAGCATGGAGAGCTGTATCAACCCAGTCTCTGGACTGAAGACCACAACAACAACACTGAAAGGACTGGCATGTGTTGAGATCCGCAATGTATGGCAGCCAACCGAAGCCCATGCCCGTGGCCTCTGGGTACCCTATGTGGCGAAACAAGCGCTGTGTCGTTTGAGAGATCCACAAGCGGGAAAGTGTGCCGGGATTTACCCCATTTCACTACCAGTAGCTCCACGTCACCATAATGCGTCTTTGAGTAGCACACAAGTATTGCACCATAATTAAGAATGAAATTAAAACTTAAAGTTACTTTTTTAACTTTGTCAACATATATTTTAGCGTAGTAATTTTCAAACTGTCAAGTATTAGATTGATTAGGTAAATACTTTACCTAAATACATCGTTTTAAGAAAAATATAAGTAGCGCTAAACAGTTATGCTAGAAAGCCAGAAATGTGCAGATGTATGTCAAAATTAACTATTGCAAATCTTAACGTGATTAAAGCAATATTTGGTCAGAATGCACGTTTTTCAAGAAAAAATGAAGGCGTTAAATATTAGACTTATAAATGTAAAAATCTGTATGACTCTTCAGTTCGTCATAAAAATAATAGCTACGTGACCCCATAAAGCTATTTATGATAGTTTTCGAATACTTTACAAGAAAGTCATTATTTGTAGTAGATTAAGTATCTGTTATATTAATGGTAGAATGTTTTGGTTACAGCACGTGATGTAACCTATTAAACAATACGGCTATAACAAGTTTCAGGACCTTGATGTTAATAACCAATACAAGGTCTCTTAAAGCTGTAGTTCAGAGATATAGTGTTCTACTGTCAGTTCCGTTCCAAGAATTCTAGAAGGCAAAGTTTTAATGCCGGTGAGTTAAAACGTTTTCTCTGATTACAATCAACTTACCTAAATTCATACAAAAATTACGGAGATTTTAAATTGATTCATTAAATTGTTATTAAATATTGCGTGTCTGAGAAAGCGGCCGTTTAGAGACTGCTACCGTAGGCAAAGGGCGAATGACAGCAGATGTTCCCTTGGCCATCCACTGCGCCACACATATAAATACAGCGTAAGCGGCAAAACCAGGGTTCACTTCGCACCCAGCAACTGCAAAATCCGCGTCAGTCAAGGGCAGGATTGAGCGCTGTTTCGGATGACGTCAGAGTAAGGCTGTTAAAAATGCTTGTTTTCCGTAGTAATAGATAGTGAACTCGCGAGGACTGTGCACCGTCCTGGATCGCTTAGATTTCGCAAACATAACTGTTAGTGTGCCGTCCGTAATGCTAATAAATCCACGCCGCAAGTGGTGACAGTTATTTCCCACTTTTATGGCGAGCATTCATTTTGATTATCAGTGGTCAGGGAGAAAGACTATTTAGAAGGAACTTACCGTAGAAGTCGCGTCTGAACAGCTCATAGTGCTGTTTAGGATAGAGAGATGTCCTGTCAGTATGAATATAGCTATGTTGTGCGTATGAAACTTCACCAAATATAAGTATGAATTAGAAGTCAAATATCTTGATTTATAATCATAGTCCTGATCCCGCTGAGCAAATGGAGAATAGAAACATTTCTTTCAATGGGCTGGACAAGAATGTGGACTTGCACACTGAGAACTAGGGTCAGAATGTTCCTCATCGCGTTTTGGCGACCCGAGAAATAGTTGCCAGGCTCTCGTAAAAGACTAACAATAATTACGACAATCCCAATTTCCTCATATGACTTATGATTATCATTATTCTCATCAACCAGCTGCCCCATACCCAGCCCCAAAGTGCATCTTCGATGCCCTGTTAAACTGAATATGTGTCACTTCTTGCACTTATCAGCTCTCGCTATCTTCAGAATAGTCTATAGGATTTTTTTCCAGATTTATACATTCTGCACTTAATGTGAATAGTCGTTTGGTTCACATTTCCCCCAATAATTCAGGAATTCGCACTCTAATACTGGATCACCTTTCTCGCCCTATTGACTCCAGTTTCTTCTATCACGTCATCAGGAAATTACTGCCCCTCATAGTGATCTTCAGTGTTCTCTTTCCACCTATTAATGCTCCTTTTTAGCCGTGCAATTGCCATCGCTGTCGGTATCAAAAAACAGCGGTGGTCGATTAAAGACGAATGACTAAAGACAAGGTTATGTTGGAACAGAAGAGGATTATGGGTCACGCCTCGAAATACAGGGACTCTATGACTAGCAAAACGGTGAAAAACAGACTGCGACAAGAACTTTAATAGAGGCAAGGGCTATGCTCTTTGCAATGCACCGGAAAGAGCGCTTGACGGGAACGTTCACAGAGTAAGATTTCGTGCAGTTAACCCCACCTGACGTAAGTGGTGGCACTGCACGCGACGATCGACAGCGAGTGCACAAGTAATCTCTGGACACAGGGGTGTCAGAGCAGTACTGGCCAGCCCTCAAGCGTCATCATGACGTCATGTAGCCAGACAGATGCTCTCCTCTGGGCATACAAGTGGGGGTCTCGCCAGTTTCACAACAGACAGACCGAACCCCTGACGACGGTGATGGAGGCAATCATTGACTAAGGGATACTTTCTTTTTAAATTTCGCACTACAACTTAACTGAGAGCTTTTTAGTGTAGCAAGTTAAGGGTTAAAACTACGGGTCAGTGGTGATGTCATTTGAGGCAGAAGGCAATTCGGATTCCACAGCATTGGGAAAAAAGCCGCTTAGTGCTTTCCAATTGAACCACTTGAATTAAGCGGTTGAACAAAAGCTCGGCAGGCCAAGTTATCAAACGATGCGAGAGTGCCGAAGTTGTAGGGGAAGACTTCTACTGTTAGACTAAGTTTTCGGTAAAAAACATCAGATTGAACTCGTATGCTGACGCACTGCAAAGCGAAATCATTGCGTTAGCGCCTCACATCTTTCACGACACTAGCTGCCACCAGATGTAACCGTACCTGATACATCAGTATTGATTGAGGCCGTCGTCATAGGGACTCAAATGTTATTCCGAAGATGTGTTGTAATGGCAGACCTTATTCCCTCTAACTTCAAGCACCTTTAGCCGTTTGATAATGTTACTGGGCCGAGGTCTCGTGCTCAAGCCGGTTTTCTTGACAACTTAACATTTCCTTGAAGTTAATTGGTACCGTTATGCTATACGCTACGTAACACCCACATTAATTTTTGCAGATAAAGGACCTGAATGTTAATGGGTCTGGTAACTTCAGGCCAAAAGGAATAGAGTAAAACAGCCTCAGATAGCATTTAGAATAGTTTAGTCATTATCTGAAGACCTTTGCTGCAGTTATGTGACCTCAGACGAAATGAGTATCCATCACTGAACATTTATGGCGCCAAGGAGTGCTCCTGAAAATACACCTGCAAAAGCGAACATCGTTTTGTCTGAGGGAGAATAGATAGTTTATTAATTTATTTACACGTCAAGTTCCGTAGGACCAAATGAGGAGCATATCTCCAAGGTCATGAAACGTATCACTACATGAAATTACAACGTAAAAGTAATAACAATTACAAATAAAATGTTTATGAACCCGAAAAAGTCAAACCATAAGTTAAAGTAAACGCTATCAACATTACGGCAAGAATCGGCTAAAACTTCTCGAGAAAACAGAAGGAGTGACCCACGAGGAAACACTTCGGTTTGGATTTGAAAGCGCGTGGATTACTGCTAAGATTTTTTAATTCGTGTGATAGCTTATTGAAAATGGGTGCATCAGTATACAGCAGATTCTTCTGCGCAAGAGTTAAGGAAGTCAAATCCAAATGCAGGTTTGATTTCTTGCTGAGTATTACCTGAGTGAAAACTATTTATTCTTGGGAATAAACTAATACTGTAAACAAGAAATGACAGCAATATAATTGAGAGGCCAATGTCAGACGCGTGAAAAGGGGTCGCGATCTTACGCCACTTATTGCCCAAACAGCCAGTTTTTGAGCCAAAAATATTCTTTTAGAATGGGAAAAGTTACCCCAAATGACAATACAATACCACATAAGCGAATGAAAATAAGCAAAGTAGGCAAATTTTAGTGTCGAACAAACACTTACTTCAGACACCGTTCGAATAGTAAAAATTGCAGCGTTAGGTATTTGAACAAGATCCTGAACGTGGATTTTCCACGACAATTTACTATCTATCTGAACATCGAGAAATTCGAACTGTTTAATTTCACCAATCATATGCCCGTTCTGTGAAATTAAAACGCCAGGTTTTGTTGAATTGTGTAAAACTGTAAAAACTGAGTCTTACTGTGATCAAGCGGTGGTTTATTTTCTACAAACCATGAACTTATTTCATGAACTGCGCTATTTGAGACTGAGCCAGTGTTGCATACAACATCCTTTACTACCAAGCTAGTGTCATCAGCAAAGAGAAATATTTTAGAGTTACCTATAATACTAGAGGGCATCTCTTTTATGTACGTAAGGAATAGGAGTGGCCCCAACCCTGATCCGTGGGACACCCCCTTTTGACTGTACCCCATTCAAACCCCAGCTCACAGCGATTCTCAACACTATGAATAATGAACTTTTTCTGTATGTTGCTAAGGTAAGACGTGATCCAGTTGTGAGCTGCTCCACGTATTCCGTAATGGTCCAACGTCTCTAGCAATATTTTGTGATCAACACAATCAAACTCCTTAGTTAAATCAAAAAATATGCCTAGCGTTCGAAACCCTTTGTTTAACTCACACAGTACCTTACACAGGAAAAAGAATGAATCACTTTCAGTTCTTAAACGACTTCTAAAGCGGAACTGCACATTTGATAGCAAATCGCGTGATATAAAATTATCAATTATCCTTACATACACAGCCTTTTCATGAACTTTGGCAAACACTAACGGCATAGAAATACGTCTAAAAGTGTCTACGTTATCCCTTTCTCCCCTTTTTTTAAAGCGGCTTTACTACTTAGTACTTTAATCGTTCAGGATGCTGAACATTCCTAAATGAAAAATTACAAATACAGATAATACAGGGCTAACATGTGCAGCACAGAACTTTAGTATTCTACTAAGCACTCCATCATATCCATGAGAGTCCTAAGTCTTCATTGATTTGTTTATTTGCAAAATCTCCCTCTTGGCTGTATCACAAGGGAGTATTTCAATCTCGGAAAGGCAATTGCCAAGAGGGTTACAATTTTTTTATTTACTTCACCAGCAATGCTCAGAAAATGATTGTTAAAAGCTGTACATACATCTGATTTATCGGTACAGAAATATTCTTACTGCAAACTGACTTCATGTCACCGACCTTGTGCTGCCGACCAGACATTTCCTTCACAACTGACCATACGGTTTTAATTTTATCCTGTGAATTATCTATTCTATTTGCGTACCACATACTCTTCGCCTTCCTAATTATATTTTTAAGCACCTTACAGTACTGTTTGTAATGGGCTACTGTAGCTCGATTGTGACTACTTGTAGCATTTTGATATAACTCCTGCTTTGTTCTACAAGATATCCTTATCCCACTAGTCAGCTACCTGGGCTGCCTATTGCTGCTAGAACCCCGTTTAGAACGTTTTAATGGTAAGCAGCTCTCAAAGAGCATGAGAAATGTGTTAAGGAAAGAATTATATTTATCATCTATGTCATCGGCACTATAAACATCATGACACTCTAGTTCCTTAAAATGGCTCAAGAAACTCTCTATTGCTGTTGAATTAACTTTCCTATAAAGTTTGTAATTAAACATCACATTTGTTTGAATACTAAGCCTTTTAGTGTTAAAATTTGTTCATCGTGGTCTGAAAGGTCATTCACCATATTACTAACAGAATGCCCATCTAGTAGTAAAGAATGAATGAAAATATTGTCTATGACTTTGCTACTGTTCGCCTACACCCTAGCTGAAAAAGAAAAAACTGTCTGCATCAGATCATATGAATTTAGGAGATCTACCAACAACCTGTTTCTTGCACCATCACATATAAAATCAATATTGAAGTCACCGCATATAACTAATTTCTGGTACTTCCTGTAAAGTGAATCAAGGACCCTCGCCAACGTGAGTAGCAATGCTCTGAAGTCAGACTTAGGGGACCTATAAACAACAACAATTAGAAGGTTAGTTTCACTAAATTCAGCTGGCCCTGCACAATATTCAAATATCTGTTCAGTGCAGTGCCTAGATACATCTTTGGATTCAAATGGAATACTGTTTTTTACGTACATGGCCACACCTGCACCTCTCAAGGAACACCATGAAAAACAGTCAGCTCATCTGTAGCTTGGTAAAGGAAGCCTCTGAATTGTCAAATTATTTAAGTGGTGTTCCATAATTTCAGAGACAACAACTATAAGCAGTTCACTAACTTTATCTGCAACACCTCTTATATTTTGATGAAATGTCCTAATTCATTGTCTACGTGGAACCACTTTCTTGGACACTAAGGTTATCTGATTCATAAAGTGTTTGGGAAGGAGTTTGGAAAGCAGTAAAATAGGAGAAAAGGTACCCTATTTCGGTAACGTAAGAAGTTCCCGTTTTGTTTGGCGTTGTACATAGAGGTGTGAATATAGCGGTCAATTGTTGAGCTGACTAATCTGTTACGGTGACTAATCACATTTAATCGTCGGGATGTGGGTAAAGTGGTAAGCACGTACGAAAAGTATTAGATTACGAAAAGCTCAAATTTGACTCTGGAACTAAAATATACTCTGGTTAAAAGGTTTAATTTTACTTAAGCAATAGATATTTGTCACTTTAATAAGAGGAATCGAGTGTACTAGTGTTGATCATCACGTTCGACAGACTGACAAAAATTTGGCAAAAGGTTACTAATCGAGTATCTTTCGAGAGTAAGAGTGTTGCTTTGAGTTTCACTGAGAGAACTACAGCAATGTAAAGGGATAGTAGAACACGGTGGGGTGTATGCAGTAAGCAACGTCTGAGCGTGTAACCACACACTACCATGGCACATCGTCAGAGTATGGACGTGTTGCTGTTCTAGAAAACTAACAAAATTGGGACTGATCCTGATGAATCGGTCCCATAAGATAACAGCATAATCCCAAGGTCTTCACTATCCTGTAATGGAATGGTAGATGAATGTTTCTAGATCTGTTGGTCTTTTGGGTAGTCGTTATGTGGTTTGTCCTGGACGCCAGGTACTAATATGTTTCAGTATCCTTGCACCCTGAAGCACCTATGGCTCGAATTACACCCTCAGCACACCATGGGTAAAAGCCGTCGGTGGACCGACAGCTTGAATCGTTAGCAACCGGCAACATCGCGACTCGTCTGACCTTTTCGGTGTTCCTTCGTGCGTTGTAGACGTGCACCTACATGTACGGCTGCCTGACTCTGACTGTCCACTGTATGCAGTTCACTTCGCGATGTTCGCTCCGAAACTGGTTGACGTGGAAACCTACTGTCACTGGCCAGAAGTGACACACATCTCTTTTTGCTGTCGATTAGTGTGTCTTTTTTTTGTTTATTGCATTTACACGTTAATTTCCGTTGGAACAAACTGAGGAGCAAATCTCCAAGGTCATGGAACGTGTCAGTACAGGAAATTACGACATACAAGTAATAGCAGATAAAAATAAATGTCTATGACCCCGTAAAAAGTCAGCCAACAAGATTAAGTAAACGCAATCAACAATACAATAGGAATCAGCTTAATTTTTCAAGGAACTTCTATAGAGAATAGAAGGAGTGACCCATGAGGAAACTTCAGTTTCGATTTGAAATCGCGTGGATTACTGCTAAGATTTTTGGCGACTGTTGTCATTCCGTTAGGTAGCGCCCTATGGTAAACCTATCCTTGCAGACAAGTTTGACAGTCACACTGGTACACCTACAAATCAGACACCTTCAATCAAGGTGCGGTCATGGGTTCGCCAAAATACGATATTTCGTTCCTGCTCTGCCGTCACGTCTCCGCGTTAAACATTCTAATTCCACAAATACGTCTGTCACTTGCACACCAATTCTCTTCCATGACTTATGTCAACTGCCCAGAGTCACAGGACTTTATAGTGCCAACTCTGCACCATCCATAGCGTCCCAGAGTGACCATAGTGTCCGACGAGTTTATCAAAGTGCCTGCCTAACGCTCACTGCTTCCTTTACTGTACCACAGTGTCACTGAAGATAACACAGCTGCACGTGTGACCCTAGTACGTCTCTCTAACTAACACAAACTCCAATTCATGCCTCAGACCATCTAGAAGTTTCCCTCCTTAACTAGTATCAGCATTACAGAGCCTCTCCAACACTGTAATAGGGTAGTCTTTGTAGCTGTATTAGCCGCATTGCCAGGCTGGCGAGGTGATTACTGCATCTGTATAGTTAGCTGGAGACTGACGTTTACATCCCGGACTTCGAATCAATTTTAATTTATTGCTTTTACGTGTATACATTACCATAGATAAAGTTGATACTTAACATGTCTACTTTGGCCTTCCTTAAAATTTCTGCTAACTCTTCTTCATTGTTTTCTGAACCTCTGTCATTCCATATTGTTACCTTGATTAACAATCCATTTAGCACCCATTGATTTTATTAAGACAGTGGATAACGTTGATAGCGGGAAACTGCAGAGATTTACGAGGAAGAACGATGTTCACAACACGTAATAAACGTTTCAAAAAGTCCATACATACACACGACTATAATTTTAGATATAAATGGCACTCTAACACAGCCTATTGCCACAAACAAAGGAGTACGATAAGGGTGCAGCATTTCACACACACTTCTTAACGTTTACTTACATGACGCAATTACGAAATGGATGAAGTTTTTTAATGGGGGAATTAAGTTTAACTGTCGTTCTCGCTTGAATTGTCTTTTATATGCAGACGACGCCACACTGCTGGCAGTTACAATCCTTGTATATGGAAATTAATCGTGGGTTATAAGTAAACATCAAGAACGCGCATACAAGTAAGCAGTAAAGGGATGCACAACAGCCAACCGATTTAGAAATTGAAAAAGAGCTGAGCGTATTTAACATGCCCACCGAAATACAACAAAATAGAAGAAATATGAATGAATATCTCGATAGAATGAGCGGAGAAAGATTTCTTCTCCAAATAAGAAGGTTTAATCCAGTTGAGATAAGGAGTCAAGGAAGACTGAGGATCCGGTAAGTACCGTAACGGGCAAAATAACAGAAAATGGCATAATGCTTGAAGTAAATATGATGATCATGACTTAGTAGTCTCTGAAACGTAAAATCTAATGCGATGAAAACAATTAAAATCATTCCAAAATACTTGCTTACCCAAAGAATCACATCAACTAATTCCCTTTTTGTGTTTGATACGCTGCTCTTTGTTAGTTGTACAACCAATCTATCTAATTTTGCATTATCTTCTGCAGCTCTAGAATTCACAGGTGCCTATTATTTTCTTGCCTTTACTGTTGAAAGTTCACTTTTCCGTTACATATAAAGTTATATGCAGTACCTCCAAAGCAGAGTTTTTAAAGCTTGAACTCATACGTTTATTAATAAGCATCTTTTCAGAAGATATTTTTCTGTTATTATCTGCCTGCCTGATGTTGCCCAAAATAGCATCACCTAACTTATTTCGAGCGAAGTCCCCTAGACTTGCTTTTCTTTTCATGATGATGTAACCTATTTTATACATTCCGCTCCTTGGATCTACCAGAATCCCATTGTCATGTAAACCCTTGAGGCTATAGTTCCTCTCTCTCAACGTTAAAGATTTTCCGAGAGTTGAGAAATAATCACGATTCGCTCAACAGATGTATGTTATTCCACTAAACTTTGTACGTTTCGTTCAGACAACAGACCTTTAACAGGTATGAAGCGACGTCAGTTACAGGATTTGTGAGAAATAATTGCATCTTGTATTGATCTTACCTGTCGGTTAGTTGGTTTCATGCATTTTCTGTGGCGAATGCTGTTGGTGCTTAACATTGACCTAAATACGAGCTATCACGATTTTATACTAGTCATCCTCATTTTATGCCAATAGATAGTCTGATGTCTGATTGTAACTGTTGTCAGTAGTGGCATAAAGCTAAGGTGCAAATAACTGATTTTCAGAAGTATTTGGAAGCCTTTGGTCATCGTCTCCTTAAAATAAAACTTTTCAAAATTCTCTTCGATTACCTTTACCGATTACTCTTTATAGAGATTCAGTAAAATAGCTGAAAGTCTTCACTCTCCTCCGACTCTCTTTTCAACTGCCGCCAAGTTTTCATGCCGTCGACTTGTATAACTTCATTATGATTTCTTGCAAATGTTTCAGTCAAACTTCCGTAGTCTTTCTGATAACTCACGAATTATCAGACGGTGTATTCCATTCTAAATCACTGGAAGATATTTCTAAGTCAACCAAAACTGTACGTATCAGTTTGTTTCTGCACGTCTCCTGACTCCAAATATATTTGACCCTGCGTCGGTTTCTATCGGTCGTTTAATTGCGCTGTAGGTAATCCATGTTAGTATTTTTCAACCATGACTCATTAAACTGATCATTCGATGATGCTATAACTTCTTAGATAGTCCTATAATGGTGTTGTTAGCGTGTTAAAGTTTGACAGAGCTGGCACGGAGTTGGGATCTATCTTGTTTTTCATTGATGTAGAAGAAATGAGGAGTATAGTTTTGTTTCTTCTGACGAAAACGTTATTTGTTTTGTTCTGAGATGGAACTTTGATTTGCGTATTTGTTTATTATTTTCATACTTAAATTAATCTTCTTCATGTTACTGGGCATATGTAAATTTTGTATTTGTGAAACTTTTGTACATACATATTTTAACTAGTGTGCAATGCCAAGAGGAACTCATATCGATGTAAAATCACAAGAACCATGAGGTGAAGACAGTCGAAAAACAATGAAGTGAGAGAGAAGTAATGGGGTTTGTACGACTAACTGGTGGCACGACGCACAAGGGGCTGAAAAAATTACAATAGAAGATACAAAGGATTAGTTATCTGTATGGGAGTTGGTGTAAAGTGAGTGCTGGTTGGCGGTAGTGGTTGAATAGAAAAAGAACTACTGCATACGAGTGTGTGCCATGTTAAACTTCACATCAATATGATTACTGCCCCGAAAGGAGGAAGCGTTTAGTATGTCTGATGTCAAATGTCTTTACTGACATACGCACTGAGTGTGTGATCTTGTGTACACGGAACCAATGTCTTTGTAAAGGTTACCCTATTCCAAGAAGGGATGATTGGTACACCAACCGGTTTCGTTAATTGTGTAAAAAGAGATAATCGCGGCTGCAAAGTTATTTTTGTTAGGAATAACGCGTTTCACCTGGTTGAGGCTTCTTCAGATTTTGTAACAAAAGAGGAAAACAAGGCTGTAATTATACAAAATTACAAGTTAAGCTGCGTGGTTCTAAGCTGCACAGTTAGTAATTATACAAAATTACAACTTAACGGGCATGGTTCTGAGTTTGTATAATTACATTATCGTACATCCTTTTCTTTCAGAAAATAGTAAGAAGCCTTAACCAAAGTAAACACGTCATTTGTAAAAAAAATAACTTAGCAGCCGAGACTGTCTCTTTTTATATAACTATGTTCCTGTGTATTTAAAATTAATTCCGTGTGATCATCCGACCACAAAGTGATCTGCATATATTTAATACCCAAAAAACAGCTATGTTATAGCGAACTGCCACTCATTTAGCACAACCAATATTTTTAAATATGAATTAGATGATATTCAAGAATGAGGACTCGCCATATTAGGTACAGCTTCACAGACGGCAGAGACTGCATATCGACCGCCGTCAGAGTTTGCTATCAGACATGGACAGCTCTACTTCATATATCTTTGCTCAGCGAAAATCATTGGCGGCAAACAAAGTTGTGTAGTTACTGAACTGACTGTGGCATGCCCATGTTTTGGACTCTAGCGAGTCAAGCTATTTATTCACAAGCATTCCCGCAGGCGAAAATTTTGGGTCATAAGTATGGTAGAGTGGTGTTCCGTTCACTGCATGTCAATTTTATAGATCGTGCAGACCACATATTAACAGATAAACATCTGGACACACTACACTTGTTAATTTTCGTCTGTCTTCGCTGAGTTTAATCAAAAATAGTTCCAAGGCACGGTTTCTAACTATGGTTTTCCGGATGTAAATGTCGGAACTGGATAACCCCTTCCAAATTCTGATCGCCTGATATTTGTCCGAAATCCCCCCCCCCCTTTCTCCAGTGGGTCATTATCTCTAACAAACGGCTCTTCCTCTAAGGATAAGGAAACGTAATTTATTTAAAAAAAAGGGGTATTACAAGTTTAGATGTTAATAGACCCATGCACTACATGAATTGGGCAAAAGTATAGAACCAACTTGAGAAACGCGTGCTTGAACTAAAATGCTGATGCAGTCAAGTTTCGGGTCCTCATTAATGCAACTGTCGTCGTGATCTCAACAGTTTGTTTGTGTAGTTGTGATTGCATTATGCTAGAGGTAAGCGGATTCTAACTTGGGATACTTCTTGTGCTCCTATGGGGGTGCATCCGTAACAGAGAGACTAAGTGTTTAGTGTTTCAAGATGTATCATACAGAAGATTTATAACGCGTACAGGGGAAGCGTAAAACCTTCACGTTCTAGGTCATAGCGAGGACGTAAATGTGTGTTGAGCGATCGTGAAGGACGGTCATTGAAGAGGGTGGCGACGAAAAATGAAGGCCACAGATGCAATGGCCACTGCAGAACTGAATGTCTCAGTCACGAACCCCATCAGCAACAAATCGACACGAAGGGGGATCCATAAGCATGAATTTGCAAGGCGAGGTGAAATTCCAGAACCAGTCGTCAGTGATGCTAATATCCGTAGCAGAAAAACTTGATACCGAACCCTTTGAACCTGGACTATAGCGGGAGTTTGTGGATGATTTGAGCAGTCTTACCGAAGTATTCCATGAAGCCGATGGTAACTCTGCGAAGTGGCATTACAGCCAAGGAGTATATGAGCGTTTTGGATGATCAGCTTCAACGTGTGTACTATGTTTGTTCCACAATGGTGATGTTCAGTACGAAGACGACAGGGGTCCTGTCCACACAGTTCGCATCGTCAAAGAGTTGTTTTGTGAGCACAAGGATGAATTATCGCCTTTCCCCCGGCCATCAAAGTCTCCAGATATCACTATTATTGACCCTTTGTGGTCTATTCCGGGCTGAAGAGCTTGGCTCTGAGTACTATGGGACTTAAATTCTGAGGTCATCAGTCCCTAGAACTTACAACTACTTAAACCTAACTAACCTAATGACATCACACACATCCATGCCCGAGGCAAGATTCGAACCAGCGACGGTAGCGGTCACGCGGTTCCAGACTGTAGCGCCTAGAACCGCTCTGCCACCCTGGCCGGTGGCAGAAGAGTCCTTGGTCTCTATCCGCCTCCGTCATCTTTACCTGACCTAGCCACTGTTTTGCTAGAAGATTGATGTAAGATTCCAGTGAAAAGCATACAGGACCTGTATTTACGCATTTCGTTAGGACTATAAGCTTTTTTGAATCCTGAACGGTTGTCGACACCATACTAGGCGCGGTAATGAGTTGTATGTATGGTGCGTCCATATTTTTGTCCACATCTTGCACATGCATACGTTTTACATGCAAGAACAAGCGCTTATTCTTATTTTTACCCGGGAGAGAGTTCAATAATGTCCTAGAAACATAGGATACTTCCAACCGGTAAATTCTGAGGTAGGTTATGGTGAGGTTCTGTCTGGTTGTGGGAAAAATGCCGGAAGTTGAACCCTTCCCATTTATTATCAACTGGAAATTCCTCTGACCAACAACCAGCTGATAAGAACTACGACTCAATAATGAAACGATTCTAAAATGGCCCTTTCCACTCTTTGGCGTAAAGAGCGGAAAGCCGGAAAAAGTGTCAATCTTAACTGAACTTAGAGGCTGACCCTAATCTAACGACAAACCTTAGTAACTAAAAACAAATCTGATAGAGAGAAAGCATCTACGCAATGACTTGTGATTTAAAAAAGGGATACCCTCCTTGTCCATGATGTCTGTGGATACTCACTCAATAAACTTCAGTGTTCATTAGAAAAATAAGAAACACCACATCAAAATAAAACGTAATTGCTGATAATTCTCTTTTTTGGCTCTTGATTCCTCTGACTTGTTTTATGCAGCCCACGACTTCCTTCCAATTATTTGCTGAATGTGTATAAAATATGGCCTGTCCTAACAGTTTTTACACCTCTACTGCTCCCTCTGGGACCATGGAAGTTATTCTCTTGTGTCTTAAAACATGTCCTGTCATTTTGACCCCACATCTCATCTATGGTTCCTACATTTCTACAACTTTGTCGATTCTACAGACAACCTCCCCATTCCCTACCTTATCACAGCACCTAACCTTAAACATTCTTGTGCAGCATCATATGTCAAATGCAACGATTCTCTTCTTGTCCAGCTCCTTAGTCCGTAATCACTTCCGCAGAATGCTTTGCACCAGAACAACTTTCTCAGGAATTCTTTCCTCAATTTAAGGCCAACGTTTTATACTGTCAGGCTTCACTTGGCCAGAAATGCCGTCTACGCCTGTGCTGGTCTGCTTTTTTATGCTTCTTGCTTTGTCCGTCGTGTGTGATTTGCTTCCAAGGTAGCAGAATTCCTTAGCTCATCTACGTAGTCGTCCGTTATTTTCGTGTTAAATTTCTCTGCTTCTCCTCATTACTTTCGTTGTTCTTTGGTTCACTCCCAAATTACAATGTGCACACATTAAAATATTCATTCCATTCTATATATCTTGCAATTCTTCCTCCGTTTACTGAGGATAACAATGCCATCATTAATGCTGATATTGGTATTCTGTCATTCTGAATATCGTATAAGTCACCCTGCCCGACCACCCCCACCCCACTATTTTTTTTGTAAGGCTGTTAGGGCTGCACCCCCATCTTTTGCCTTTCTTAAACTGAGTAATTAATCCGTGGCCTTGGCCTTCCATTCTGTTGTTCTTTGTTGATTCATATACCCATTGTACATACCATGTCTTTCCTTACTTTGTAGCATGCTTGTCCCACGTCGACGAAGGTCTGCTTTGTCTTACGTGTTGCTTCCGTTATCGAGTACAAATTCAGAATTTCTTCTTTGGAACCTTTACCTTTCCTAAAGCTTGTACGGTGACGTAAGAGATCTACAGATTTCTTTCTGATTCTTCTGTATATCATTCTTGTCAGTAGCTTGGACGCATGAACTGTTCAGCTGATTGCGTCCTGATTTTCGTTCTTACTATTCTGAATTATGTAATATTTTTACGATAGTCTGATGGTATCTCTAGTCCCATACCTTTAACAAACCAACCTGAACAGTCTTTGGTTGCCATTTCCACTAATGCGTTTATAAATCCCAAAGGAATGTTATTTGTGCCTTCTGCCGTATTTGGTCGCAAGTCTTCCAATGCTCTATCAAACTCTGGCTTTAATACTAGATCCTTTACTTATTCCAAATCGACTTACCTTTATTCTTCTGCCTCATCAGGTGATAGTTGTTTCACCTTGTAGAGATCTGTCAACGTTTTCTTTCCACCAATTCTTTCTTCCGTCTGCTTTGAACAGTAGAATTTCCCTTGCACTCTTAATGTCGACGCCTTTGGCTTTTCGGTAATTCCATAGAAGATTATTTTGACTTTCGTATGTGATGACTCTGTCGTTCATATGATAATTTCTCCTCATATTTCTTCACCCTTTTTCTGCAGCTATTACGCATTAGTTTCCCTGCGCTTCCTATTTAGTTCGTTATTAAATTCGTTACACTGTTGTATCCCTGCTGAACAAATTTTTTCTTTCTATTGTCGATCAGCTGAATTATTTCATCAGTTACTCACGTTACCTTCGCAGTCACCAATTTTTACTGATATCTTCGTGTCCACAGCTTCTCTGATTGTTCTCTTCAGAGATGACCATTTCTCTTCATCTAAATTGCTTTCATTACTTTTCCTTACAGCGATCCTACACTGTTGGAAGAAAACGCAATAGCAAAAATTAACTATTGTAGAATAATGACATTTCAGGAATCCATTTGTCTAGGCCACTTATTTAAGAGATTAACACTGAAAGAACATTTGAAAATGTAAGCACGGTAATCATCGCAAATGTTGGTACATCTATAACTGATATAACCATCAGACTGTTGAATGCAAGCATGGAAATGTGCATGCAATGGGTTGTACAGGCGTCGGATAGTTTGTGGGGTGGAGTTCCACGCCTGTTGCACTTGGTCGGTTAATATTGATTGACACCAACGCTGGAGGTGTAATCCGACGATGTCCCATAAGTTCTCGATTGGAGGCAGGTATTGGAGCAGACCAAGACAACATGACGACACACTGTTGAGCGTGTTGGCTTACAACAGCGGTATGTGGGCCAGCGTTGTCCTGTTGAGAAACATTCCAGGAATGCTGTGCCTGAACGGCACCACAACGGTTCAAATAACCAGACTGAGTACAATATTGTAGTCGGGGTGTGAGGGATAACCACGATAGTGCTCCTACCATCATACGAAATCGTGCTCCAGACCATAACTGCAGGTGTAAGTCGGTGTATCTAGCATGCAGACAGGATGATAGCAGGCTTTCTTCTAATCAACACGCGGCAGTCACTAGCACCGAAGTGGATCCAGCTTTCATCGGAAAACACTACGTACCTTCACCCTGCCCACCAATGAGCTGTCGCTTGACACCACTGAAGTCTCAAATGGTAGTGGTTTCGGGTCAGTGGAATGCATGCTACTGAGCATCTGAATCGGGGCTCTGTTAGAAGTAACAGATTTGTATCAGTTAGTTGTGCCACTGTGGTGCCAATTCTACTCAAATTCGTGTTAAAGATGCAGTAGGATGCGGCAGATCCATACGCCGAAGACAACTGTCTTCCCTCTCAGTAGCACGACGTAGCCGTTCGGAACGCGGTCTTTTTGCGACCGTTAAGACCCTTGACCACCGCTGCCAGCATTCATGTACAGGGGCTTCATTCCTGCCAAATCTTTCTGCTATTCGTAGGAACATCCCCCTTCTGTTAGTTATACACTGCTGGCCATTAAAATTGCTACAAGATGAGTTGCTACAAACGCGAAATTTAACCGACAGGAAGAAGATGCTGTGATATGCAAATGATTAGCTTTTCAGAGCGTCCACACAAGGTTGGCGCCGGTGGCGACACTACAAGGAGCTGACATGAGAAAAATTTCCAACCGATTTCAAATACACAAACAGCAATTGACCGTCGTTGCCCCGTGAAACGTTGTTGTGACGCGTCGTGTAAGGAAGAGAAATGCGTACCATCACGTTTCCGACTTTGATAAAGGTCGAATTGTAGCCTATCGCGAATGCGGTTTATCGTATCGCGACATTGCTGCACGCGTTGGTCGACATCCAATGACTGTTAGCAGAATATGGAATCGGTGGGTTCAGGAGGGTAACACCGAACGCCGTCCTGGATCCCAACTGCCTCGTACCAACTAGCACTCGAGACGAAAGGCATCTTATCCGCATGGCTGTAACGGATCGTGCAGCCACGTTTCGATCCCTGAGCCAACAGAGGGAGACGTTTGCAAGACAACAACCATCTGCACGAACAGTTCGACGAGGTTTGCAGCAGCGTGGACTATCAGCTCGGAAACCATGTCTGCGGTTATCCTTGACGCTGCATCACAGACAGGAGCGCATGCGATGGTGTACTCAACGACGAACCTGGGTGCGCGAACGGCAAAACGTTCCCTTTTGGATGAATCCAGGTTCTGTTTACAGCATCATGATGGTCGCATCCGTGTTTGGCGACATCGCGGTGAACGCACATTGGAAGCGTGTATTCGTCATCGTCATACTGGCGTATCACCCGGCATGATGGTATGGGGTACTATTGATTACACGTCTCGGTCACCTCTTGTTCGCATTGACGGCAGTTTGAACAGTGGACGTTACGTTTCAGGTGTGGTACGACCCATGGCTCTATCCTTCATTCGATCTCTGCGAAACCCTACATTTCAGCAGGATAATGCACGACCGCACGTTGCTGGTCTTGTACGGGCCTTTTTGGATACAGAAAGTGTTCGACTGCTGCCCTGGCCAGCCCTTTCTCCAGATCTCTCACCAACTGAAAACGTCTGGTCAATGGTGGCCGAGCAGCTAACTCGTCACAATACGCCAGTGACTATTCTTGATGAAATGTGGTAGCGTGTTGAAGCTGCATGGGCAGCTGTACCTGTACACGCCATCCAAGTTCTGTTTGACTCAATGCCCAGGCGTATCAATGCCTTTATTTTGGCCAGACGTGGTTGTCCTGGATACTGATTTCTCAGGATCTATGCACCCAAACTGGGAGAAAATATAATCACATGACAGTTCTAGTATAATATATTTGTCCAATGAAAACCCGTATATCATCTGCATTTCTTCATGGTGTAGCAATTTTAATGGCCAATACTATATTACATGACCTCAATGAAACTGAGTGAAGTGTTGATAATGGCGTCTTCGTCGGCATAAAGGAATTTCTATTGGCTAAGGCCAACTCATCCCGCCCAGTCTCAAAGGTAAATATTGCTGGCGACCGTAACAGCGTCTGTTTGAAGCGAACATGATGTGCGACCTCATAGGGGCGCTAACGGGCCTCTCTAACGCCTCTGGCGCGAAATTCGAATAGATGTTGAAATACACCTATCAAATTTCGCTTAGGTCGCACAACTTCTTTTTGGTCCTGCGACGTTTTTTCGGTCAGACATATCATTAGAGAACTTCAAAAGCATCTGGTTAATCTCAGTACTTGCGTATCCCATCTCTTTCCACGTCGATTTTTCTTTACGATAATCTTAAACGTCAGGCCACACTTCGTTATTAATAAACTATGATATGAGTCTATTCTGCCCTAGTGCCCCTTACAAAACGATATCTCATTTCGGTGTCTCTATCTCGCCGTGATGTAATCCAGATGTTTTCTTGCTATGTCTAGACTTTTTTCAAATGTACCTCCTCCTCTTCGATTTATGAACTGCGAATTCATTATACCAGCTGAGGTTTACTACAGAAATATGTTAGTCTTTTTCCTGTGTCATTTCCAGTACCGAGCCTATAATCTCCCGTAACAACTTTTGCACCCGATTTGACACTTGGCTTCGGAGCCCTGGCTGCTTGTTGTATGCTAAGGTGACCACGATATCAGCAGTTTCACTGGCGGAAGATGGTTCTATTCATATACTGTGGAAGTGGCTGTACTGCGGTGGTGTGCCGTAATAATACTGTTTTGCAGCTCGTGGAATAACCTTAAACTAGAAGTTTTGTAAAGATTATGCTCTGAGGTGTTGAATAACTCTGTTTCCCCGAAGTGTCAAACACCAGAATGGCTGTTGCATTGGACTCTCCATAATGTGCAGAATTTTAGTCGGTTTCAATTCAGGCCTTTTACTGTGGTTTGTTTATGTACAAAAAGTTAGTCATCTCGAAACCTACGTAATGTAATGCGGTGACATTTAGCAAAACAGGCCAATCTATCAGCGACGACATTCGAGAAGACAGTTATTAAAAGAACTCTCTTCATAAAATTCATCTAATCATTCTCGAACTTCTGGATTGCTAAAATTGTTGTTAATTTTACGCTGTTACCGTTGATGTATGTTTGAAAAAAAAATGGCTTTGAGCACTATGAGACTCAACTTCTGAAGTCATTAGTCCCCTAGAACTTAGAACTAGTTAAACCTAACAAACCTAAGGACATCACACACATGCCCCAGGCAGGATTCGAACTTGCGACCGTAGCGGTCTCGCGGTTCCAGACTGCAGCGCCAAGAACCGCATGGCCAGATGTATGTTTGAAGTCGATTATCTTCAGTAGTTGAGTCTACCGAGTTGCTACAAATATGGTTCAAATGGCTTTAAGCACTATGAGACATAACATCTATGGTCATCAGTCCCCTAGAACTTAGAACTACTTAAACCCAGGAATCGAACCCGGGCGCAGGAAGCGAGAACGCTAACGCACGACCACGAGCTGCGGACGCTACAAATACGACTTTCAGGCAAGGTTTCATTGCTGTACTTGATATCTAAGCTGTTCATTGTTTTCTGCCTCCTATCTTTGAAGGGAAATTTATGGGACTGTGCTAAAGTGAAGATTATCTGGGTGCTAGGAACAATATTTTGCCTCATTTAAGCGGTAATTTTTATTTGAAATGTGCCAACGTGGAGGAATAAGTAGAGGCTGACCGCAAGCTGTGTGCTTGAGTAAACAGCGTTTTCATGAATGTGACTTGTAACCAACCTGAAAAGTGTGTCCTCATGTAAACCTATATGTTGCAGAAATTTGGTTGGGCGGTGTAACGCCATAACACTTCTGGAATTGTAGAGAATTGTAACGGCCGCCTTTTACGGCTTTCAAACCGTGGACGTTGAGTATATATTCAGAATTCACATCCAGTTATGATTCGGGGATAAGGGTATCAGCATTTCCTTTTGGTTAGATTTGAAACTTTTCTGCGCGTATGTTTACAATAAAATCTTGTGTTTCAAGTGACACCCAGACTCAATCAGTCTCTCCACCGTTTCCTAACTTCCAGCATGTGGTGTGCGTAGTGTAAGACCTTCGGTACACACACCATCAGATTATTTGACTTGTCGCTCTAACGAAGTAGGCGAGTGTCACCAATATGTCTCGTGGTCTTATCGTGGCGTGTTTATCTTCTGCCGCTACGTCAGACGATAGAAATGCAAGCTTAGAGCAGCAGATTGACGGTGACCAGCTTTAAATAGAACTTGATTAATTTTCACACACATTTATTAAAATAATAAAAAGCATTGAAATTACTTAACTTGATGGTGGATGCTGTTTACAATTGACAATCTGAAGTTTCTTTGGTCTTGGTACGTTAAATTTTTTTCTCACATATCTCTGATACTTGACAGAGTGTCTATTCATTTATATTCATGGCTATGTACAGGAATATGATAATCTTATTAGGCGCAGACTGAAATTTGCCTATAGACTGGTACAGACTAATACAGACTCCTACAGACTAATGCAGACTGACCAATCGGACGTCTGTACAATCGTTATAATAACTCGCGCGTTCAGGTATCACTGCGCGAGTGTGATCCGCGAGGAGAAAAGGTTCTACGTTAGCCGCAATCTCATTGGTTGCTTGACATATTAATACGCGGATCGGCGGAAACAGAATTTGGTCCGTCTCTATGACAGCGCCATGTGGTAGTGCAGAGACGGACGAGCGCTGCGCCTGCGCTGTTGTGCTTAGCGGGGTGCGTTCTAGTGGGAAAGTTGTGTACGCGCTGACTACGCGGAACTATGTACATATCACAGCATCCTGCTGCAGCATCTTCAATTCCTTTCTCTCGTGACTGCATTCTAATCACTCTTGATGATTTGGTTATTCTGCTGCAGGAGTGACTTACCTTCTGTTTACTATTATTTGAATTTTACAGGTGACTGTGTTCTGTATTTGAGTGGGCGCCCGAGTGAATATACACTCCTGGAAATGTAAAAAAGGACACATTGACACCGGTGTGTCAGACCCACCATACTTGCTCCGGACACAGCGAGAGGGCTGTACAAGCAATGATCACACGCACTGTACAGCGGACACACCAGGAACTGCGGTGTTGGCCGTCGAATGGCGCTAGCTGCGCAGCATTTGTGCAACGCCGCCGTCAGTGTCAGCCAGTTTACCGTGGCATACGGAGCTCCATCGCAGTCTTTAACACTGGTAGCATGCCGCGACAGCGTGGACGTGAACCGTATGTGCAGTTGACGGACTTTGAGCGAGGGCTCATACTGGGCATGCGGGAGGCCGGGTGGACGTACCGCCGAATTGCTCAACACGTGGGGCGTGAGGTCTCCACAGTACATCGACGTTGTCGCCAGTGGTCGGCCGAAGGTGCACGTGCCCGTCGACCTGGGACCGGACCGCAGCGACGCACGGATGCACGCCAAGGCCGTAGGATCCTACGCAGTGCCGTAGGGGACCGCACCGCCACTTCCCAGCAAATTAGGGCACTGTTGCTCCTGGGGTATCGGCGAGGACCATTCGCAACCGTCTCCATGAAGCTGGACTACGGTCCCGCACACCGTTAGGCCGTCTTCCGCTCACGCCCCAACATCGTGCAGCCCGCCTCCATTGGTGTCGCGACAGGCGTGAATGGAGGGACGAATGGAGACGGGTCGTCTTCAGCGATGAGAGTCGCTTCTGCCTTGGTGCCAATGATGGTCGTATGCGTGTTTGGCGCCGTGCAGGTGAGCGCCACAATCAGGACTGCATACGACCGAGGCACACAGGGCCAACACCCGGCATCGTGGTGTGAGGAGCGATCTCCTACACTGGCCGTACACCTCTGGTGATCGTCGAGGGGACACTGAATACTGCACGGTACATCCAAACCGTCATCGAACCCATCGTTCTACCATTCCTAGACAGGCAAGGGAACATGCTGTTCCAACAGGACAATGCACGTCCGCATGTATCCCGTGCCACCCAACGTGCTCTAGAAGGTGTAAGTCAACTACCCTGGCCAGCAAGATCTCCGGATCTCTCCCCCGTTGAACATGTTTGGGACTGGATGAAGCGTCGTCTCACGCGGTCTGCACGTCCAGCACGAACGCTGGTCCATTGAGGCTGCAGGTGGAAATGGCATGGCAAGCCGTTCCACAGGACTACATCCAGCATCTCTACGATCGTCTCCATGGGAGAATAGCAGCCTGCATTGCTGCGAAAGGTGGATATACACTGTAGTAGTGCCGACATAGTGCATGCTCTGTTGCCTGTGTCTATGTGCCTGTGGTTCTGTCAGTGTGATCATGTGATGTATCTGACCCCAGGAATGTGTCAATGAAGTTTCCCCTTCCTGGGACAATGAATTCACGGTGTTCTTATTTCAATTTCCAGGTGTGTATATCGTGAGCTCAGTTCTGCCGCCGAGTTTGAGCTTAGCTGTGGGAGGACAGTAGCAGAGAAAAAAAGTGTTGTTCTCGTTACCAACTGAAGCAAACCGCCGTGCTGCCTAGTTGTGCCAACGGAGAATGTTTCGTGGATGGAGAACTCGCAGACGCGCTCACGGATTTGAAATGCCCGCAACCGTGCCGCGAGTCCCAGGTCGGCGCGCTGTGCCAAGTGAGGACATGAGGGCGGTCTGAGTGCACGTTCAAAGTTGTCTCGGGACGGTGGACCAAGTCTAGCCGGCGACCCGCACCGCTGCAAAGGAAGCCGAATTCAATAAAAACTTAGCCCGGCCGTCTGGGGCTGATTTGGCACAACCGGATCACCCGGCGCCAGGGTTGGGTCCGCCCTGCCCCTCCCCTCCTAGAAACTAAATCCCGAACTTTCTCCCTCACTCTCCGGCGCGCGCGCGAGATCGGCCCTGCAGCGGGGACAACTATGTAAATAACTCGTACAAAAGACCGTCCGCGGCGCCGGCGAAGAGGGCGCTAAAATTACAGTCTTCCAGCAGGCACAACAGTTACTGAAGCTGTACGGCGGAATAAGTAGATACAGCTCTCGCTAGTGTCGCTGTGCAGCTGGTAACGTAATGCAATTTTTAAGACTGATTCGATTTCCGTCTGCGCCGTTCAGAAGAATGGACAGGGGGACACCAGTCTCCTGACTAGCTGTGCCGTTTGTCGAACTCTGAAGAACTATTCACTCTCTATACACTGGACATACTCTTATACAGTTGTGCAATTTGTTTATTCAGTGAATTTTCTGCTTCGAATGTAGTTGATCACCCCCTGCAAACGAAATAGACGAAGTTGTTTCATCTACTTCTACATCTACAGTTACACAGAAACTCAGAAAATCACACATAATTGACTGGCAGAGTGTTCATGAAATCACTTACACAACAGCTAAATAGGAATTATATTAATACCTTCAGCTGCTAACGGGCATTGATATATATCAACTGGGATGGGTGAAAATGTGTGCCCCTACCGGGACTCGAACCCGGTATCTCCAGCTTACATGGCAGACCATCTATACATCTGAGCCACCGAGGGCATGTAAGATGGCGCGACTGCAGCGACTATCACGCTCACGTCTCCCGCGAGACCCACATTCTCATCCTGTATGCCCACACACTACATTCGTAGTGTCCCACCCCAACACACTCATTACTCGTGGAAGACATTCTTATCAAGTCCGATAAGAGTTCGGGGGATATGTGTGCATCCGCACAGAAGAAGAAGGTTATGGCTGGTGTTGCCAGAACTATATACTTATATGGATATAGTGTCTGTTCTTTTGGAAATGTTCGAAAGAGTATAAGTATATAGTTCTGGCAATACCAGCCGTGATCTTCTTCTTCTGTGCGGATACACACATATCCCCCGGACTCTCACCGGAATTGCCCGGGTTCCCGTGTTCGACTCCCGGCGGGGTCAGGGATTTTCTCTGCCTCGTGATGACTGGGTGTTGTGTGCTGTCCTTAGGTTAGTTAGGTTTAAGTAGTTCTAAGGTCTAGGTGACTGATGACCATAGATGTTAAGTCCCATAGTGCTCAGAGCCATTTGAACCATTTTTTCTTACCGGAATTGGTAAGAATGTCTTCCACGGGTAATGAGTGTGTTGGGGTGGGACACTACGAATGTAATGTGTGGACATACAAGGTGAGAATGTGGGTCTCGATGGAGACGTGCGCGAGATAGTCCCTGCAGTAACGCTATCCTCTGTGCCGTCGGTGTCTCAGCTAGATAGCGCGTCTACCATGTAAGCACGAGTTCCCGGGTTCGAGTCCCGGTCGGGGAACACATTTCCACCTGCCCCCGTTGATATACATCAACGCTTGATAGCAGTTGAAGTTATTAATATAATTCTAATTTCGTTCTAGACGGCTGCAGGTCATCAATGGTGTCTGTTCTTGCGGAACAGACACCACATCCATATAAGTATACACCAACAAGTGTCTGTTATGCCATTCTCCAACTCCGCGTGAAAGAAACGAACACCTATATCTTTCCGTGCGATCTCTATGAAACGTCCCCTTAGTAAAATTTATACAAGACTGTGCTTCAACTGACTCACAATATTTTTAGCGCAACGCAATCTGACTTTCAATAATCCCTACAAAAGAATAGCCCTGACTAACATTAACCTACACCTTTCACAAATCACTTACCTCACAAAATTCTTCGTTACTCAAGCTACTGCAACACAGCGAGCGCCACTACTGGAAGGCACTAACTACTGATAGGCATAGTTAGCAAATGAAAGATTTTAATAGAGAACAAACAGTGTATTTACCTTAATAGTCAAAATATATATGATAGTTCATGACATCCAGTCTTACAAATTACAAAACTCTGCCATCTTTGTGTACCCTTGTCTATTTATGTTCTTCCGGTCTTTATATGTTTATCTGATAAGACTTATATTGCAGAATTTTTTTAAACTCAGCTACATGAACTATGATGAGGAATACTGTTATCCTCAAATATAATTTGCATTAATAATATGTTATTTACTTTGTAAAGGTGTTTAGACATTATTTATCTGTTCTGTTTTAATGCTCATGTGTGAAGTTGATGTTTCAAAAGTTATTCTGATCTTTTATGTATGTACTTATGTCGTAATTTTTGTAACACTGATGTATTTGTTATTTCGATTCTTTTGTAAAGCCTGTATTACAGCAAATGTTATCTGTACTATTAGGTTTTTTAATGATATATTTTGTCCTTTGTTACTGTATTCTTATGTTATAAAATTGTAATTGACACCAGTTCATCAAATTAAGTAACTTGTAAATTACATTTCATTGCACACATTTCTGTTGGTCATAGTATATGGACAATATGTGAGAAGTAGGGATTGATAGTGTTCGCAAGTGTATCAATAATTCAGTAAGGGACTGGATAACAGCATTGCTGGTTGTAAGGACATTTCAAAAACAATTTTTGTGAGTGCACAAGTGGTGGTTATGGACTTGCTATATTATCCGCAAGACTCTTCAGTGGTGATTGTGCGCCTGCACAGTCAAACAGATGGCTGCTGGCCATCTCTACAAGCACTACAGTGGGTCTACACCTTTGATGACCCACCAATACCATTATTTCTACAAGGACTGCAGTGGGTCTGCACCTCTGGTGGCCCACCAATAGTAATCTCTACCAGGACTAAAGTGGGTCTGCTCTGTGATGACCCACCTACCGATAGTCTTCAACGTCGACTGACTCTGCTGTGGCCTATTACCTGTCTGCATGTCAAGAGTCAGCACTGTCTTTCGTTGGAAGGACAGCACTACTTCTTCAAGACTGCTTAGAAATCCACTACTTCCAAGTGCAATTTCTTTTATTGCACAGACTTTGAAAAAAACACTGCAATTTTACTATGATGAACGATTAGGACTGTCTTTATGGACTGCGAGAGAATTTTAGCTTTTGACCAACATTGTAACGATAAGTGTGTGCATTTCATTTCTTTGTCATTGTAATTATGAAAAAATTTTTCAAATCTATATTGGCCACGGCCCAAAAAATTTGTAAATTTTTTTGTGGGGAGCATGGGGGCTATGTAAGTAGGCTGTTTAAGTATTTTTATTGGTAACGCCAACACCACGTAGCGCTCTGTATGAAAATCACTGGCTGTGCCGTGTGCAGTCTGTGGCTGGTTGGCATTGTTGTAATACTCGCCATTGTAGTGTCGGGCAGCGGCAGCTGGATGCTAACAGCGCGTAGCGTTGCGCAGTTGGAAGTGAGCCGCCAGCAGTGATGGACGTGGGGAGAGAGATGTCGGAGTTTTGTAATTTGTAAGACTGGATGTCATGAACTATGATATATATTTTGACTATTAAGGTAAATACACTGTTTGTTCTCTATTAAAATCTTTCATTTGCTAACTATGCCTATCAGTAGTTAGTGCCTTCCGTAGTTTGAATCTTTTATTTAGCTGGCAGTAGTGGCGCTCGCTGTATTGCAGTAGCTTGAGTAACGAAGATTTTTGTGAGGTAGGTGATTTGTGAAAGGTATAGGTTAATGTTAGTCAGGGCTATTCTTTTGTAGGGATTATTGAAAGTCAGATTGCGTTGCGCTAAAAATATTGTGAGTCAGTTGAAGCACAGTCTTGTATAAATTTTACTAAGGGGACGTTTCAATGCCATTCTCCAACTCCGCGTGAAAGAAACGAACACCTATATCTTTCCGCGGGATCTCTTATTTTCTTTATTTTACCACGACGATCTTTTCTCCCTCTGTAAGTCGGCGTCAACAAAACATTTTAGCCTTCGAAGGAGAAATCTGGTATTTGAAATTTCGTGAAAGATGCCGTCGCAACGAGAAACGCCTTTGTTTCAATGAGTTTAATTGCAAATCCTGTATCATGTCAGTGACACTCTTTCCACTGTTTCTCGGTAGTAAAAAATCTACTGATCTTCGTTGAACTTTCTTGATGTTCACCGTCAATCATATCTGGTAAGAATCCCACACCGCACAGCAGTACTCCAAGAAGAGGGACAATCGTAGTGTAGGCAGTCTCTTTAGTAGTTCTGCTAATAAAACGCAGTCTTTGATGTCCTTCCCAATTTAAGTTGTTCGTAGTTGTAATTCCTCCGTATTTAGTTGAATTGACGGCCTTCAGATTTGATTGATTTATCGTGTAACCGAAGTTTCCGGGATCACTTTTAGCACTCATGTGGATGACCTCACACTTTTCGTTATTTAGGGTCAGCTTTCAATTTTAGCACCGTACAGATATCTTATGCAACTCCTTTTGCAGTTGTTCCTGATCTTCTGATGATTCTACTGGATGGTAAACCACAGCATTATCTGCAAACAACCTAAGACAGCAGCTCATAGTGTTTTTAAATCGTGACTGTTTTCACTAGTCAGTAATCATCTGCATCTTAATCATCACTGGTATCATAATTATCTTCAATCCTACAACACTCACTATGTGGTAAAACCTGTACATTTTTCCATTTGCTTGGTGTCCATAAATTATCTTTACAACTTATGTCTTTAATATATTTAAAACTAAACTAGACACTAACAGGTGGTTTTCAACATGTGGTGAGGTAACTTGTTTTGCTTCCCAATTCATACACATCAATGTGTGCATTCGTAAGTGGGATGGATAGAGCCTAGTCGGAATTCCATTTCTCTTCACCTACGATTCAAGGTCTCTGCAATCTCATGTTCAAATGCATTGCCAATGCTTGCCTTCAAGTCCTTTTAGTCTCTAACGTTGCTTCTGTACACGAGATCCTTTCCTAAACCCCACAGGAAGAGGTCTAGAGGTTTGAAGCCATGGTTTCCTGGTCTGTGTGAACCTAGCACTGAGTTTTCTCTTGTGATGTGCTCATTTAATCAGGTTTTATAGCTCAATTTTGCGTCAGAATTGCGTCATATTGAAGGTAAAATAAAGCCCTTGTAAGTTTTCGTATTACCTGTTGAAAAGTATTTGTTAATATCTAGTAGTGCTTTTAAGTTATTAAAATCTTCGTTTGTCAAGATAATTTATGGAATCCCTGTATTAAAGGCTTCAGCTACATGTATCCCTGAACTTCCCGGAGGCTTTTTGAGCTAATCTACTCAACTTCCTACCTTACTTGTTCCAAGTCTTGGAATCCAGTAAAGAAATTTCCTTGTGCGTTTCATTAAAAATATGGTCAACTCAGCTTCTTTCTGAACGATAATTGTAGAACCTTTTTTGAGAACAGTAGTCTTCGATGATGATCCCCTTCTACAATGGTATGAAAAGAAGGTTTCCAGGGTTTGTTTCTGCATACATTAATTGAATAACCATTAGCTGCAGGATTGCATATTGTTTTAAAACACTTTCATTGCCAGCTTGTCATTACAACTTAGGATCTACAAACCACGAGGCCAACTACATTACAACTCTCGTTACACGGTAACTGACTCTCAGGAAAACGCAACGCACATTCCAAGTGAACAAGAATAAAAGACAACAAAATAACACTTGCAGTACAGCGATATTATAAAACATAATCCATAATGATTTCTAAACGTCTAAATCTATTTGTAGTTTCTTTTTACCATTGTTATACAAAATTAATCTACATAAATAGCAATTTACTGAAAATCAAATTCCACGCCAAGTCGATTCGCATCTCTCTCTCTCTCTCTCTCTCTCTCTCTCTCTCTCTCTCTCTCTCAAGACTGAGTTATGTTGTTACGTATACGGTTCTGATTCTGAATCGTATCATCAATTTGCGAGTATTGGATTCCGCAGTACGTGAAGGACAGGAGAATTGGCCGGTGTCATTACAGAGCGCAAGACGGAAATTAAGCGATGCATTGACTACAGTTGCGAATTTTCTCCGTAATAGGAACAGTGATGTTTGGAATAGGTTCGATGCTGTAGGCCACGCTTCGTACGAAAAACATACAGGATCGTACAATGCAGACAAAGTGATTATATGCCTGTTTATTTCACCAGCACCATGAGGAAACACATGTTGCATGAAACGAGAAAAGGTACTGTTATGTCCTTACGGCCTAGAGTACGCTACTGCTTCAGTCATGCCAACTTGCGTTTACGGGCTAACAGCTTATCGTTGAACACTTCTGCGAATTTATTTTAATTATTAATCACTTCATCCTCATCTCCCATTTTCCTGTACTGTCGCTACAGAGTCCTCGATGTGTTTATCAGGTGTAGAAGTATGTAACCCGAATTTCCCTATAGATGATTATAGCCGTCATTGTAGGGCCCGTGAGACCGCGTCTGCAGCGCCATAAGCTTACTGTAACAGCTGACGACGAATGTCAGCATACACTAACCCAAGTTTCATACATCGGTATCTGTTTCAAACCCGTAAACACGTCGAATTTTGCCCCTACGAAATACGATTTGCGGACAATATTGGTTTTCTGTTATCGTTTGAAGAAAACTGCTGCAGAAACGCATCGAATACTTGCCGAAGTTTTTGGCGAACATGCTCGTGGGAAAACACAGTGTGGCGAGTGGTTCCAAAAATTCAAAGGTGGTGAGTTTGACTTGAGAAACGACGAGTGCGAGAAACCACCTAAAAAGGTGTAAGACAAAGAATAGCAGGCCTTATTGGATGAAGACGATACTCATAATCAACAGAAACTCGCGGAACCATTGAATATAACGTAGGATGTCGTTTTTCTTCAGTTGAAAGATATGGGAAAGGTGCCGAAAGTGGTAAAATGGGTTCCGCAAGAACTGAATAAAAGACGGCAAGCAAATCGAAGGAACACTTGTGAAATGCTACTCGCCAGATACAAAAGGAAATCGTTGATCCATCGAATAGTGACAGTTGATGAGAAAAGGATATATTTTGAGAATCCTAAGAGTCGTAAATCAAGGGTGAATCCAGGTAAACCATTGACAACCGCTGCAAGACCAAAGCGCTTTGGAAAGAGGACAAAGTTCTGTTTTTGGTGGGATAGAAGGATGTCATCTATAATGAGCTACTAAGACCCGGTGAAACAGTTAACTCTGATCGCTACAAACAGAAAATGATCGATTTAAATTGAGCATTACGTGGAAAACGACCGGAAAATGCAAAAAGTCAACACAGAGTCAGATTGCTCGATGATGACGTCACAACGCACACTGCAAAAGGGGTCAGAGAAATGATGGAGGCGTTCAGTTGGGATATATTAGGCTAGGGCATGGGGCATATCCTCCAGACTTGGCTCCATCCTGTTGTCATCTAGTAGCATCACTGGGACACGCTATTGTTAACAACGCTTCAGTTCGTATGTAAATGTACGAAAAGGGCTCGCTGACTGGTTCGCTTCAAAAGAAGAACTGTTTTTTTTGGGGTGGCACTCATAGCCCACAAGAGAGGCGGGGGAAATCTATAAATGGCATGGTAGATTATTTTGAATAAAATATTGTTTATCAGTTTCAAACAACAGCCTTGTAATTGTTGTTGTTGTTATTGTTGTCTTCAGTCCTGAGATTGGTTTGATGCAGCTCTCCATACTACTCTATCCCGTGCAAGCTTCTTCAGCTCCCAGTACTTACTGCAACCTACATCCTTCTGAATCTGCTTAGTGTATTCATCTCTTGGTCTCCCTCTACGATTTTTACCCTCCACGCTGCCCTGAAATACTAAATTGGTGATCTCTTGATGCCTCAGAACATGTTCTACCAACCGATCCCTTCTTCTGGTCAAGTTGTGCCACAAACTTCTCTTCTCCCCAATCCTATTCAATACTCCCTCATTAGTTATGTGATCTACCCATCTAATCTTCACCATTCTTCTGTAGCACCAAATTTCGAAAGCTTCTATTCCCTTCTTGTCCAAACTATTTATCGTCCTTGTTTCACTTCCATACATGGCTACATTCCATACAAATACTTTCAGAAATGACTTCCTGACACTTAAATCTATACTCGATGTTAACAAAATTCTCTTCTTCAGAAACGCTGTAGCACGCAAGCCTCCCCACCAACGGCAAGGTCCATGGTTCATGGGGGGAGGGACTTGTAATTATTGCAAACAAATTCCGGTTTCATACTTCTGCACCTCTTATGTGAACATAACTGACAGACATTCTTTAAATGGAGATTAAATTTTGTGCCGGCAGACCACCAAGCTACCGAGCAGATGCGAGAAGTGGTGAAAAAGTCCCATGTACTGTATGCATAAATCTTTAGAGAGAATTTTACCTTTTCCTGCAGCCCACTCAGGGGAAATATCCTAGGAAAGTCAAAGGACCGTGTACCCGATTTTGCTCATACAGCTTGAACCATATCGGTGACTCTCGTCCCACGCGCTCGCCTTGTTCGATTTACAGGCGGAATAGATCTACCTAAATCTTTCAATATCACTTTCTTCTCAAAAGGTGAAGTAGAGAGTGGCCTCGTTAACAAATCATCTACAGAAAAGATAATCATACCAAATTTCCTCACATACTCGTTTTTCTAACATCTTCTAAAGCTGTTATCGTAACTCCACTGAATCTATTAATTTTGTGTATATAGACTCAATTGTTTAAATACATTTAAATTTTATAATTAGTAGTTTAGCCAACGACCTTGCCGCAGAGATAACACTGGTTCCCGTCAGATCACGGAAGATAAGCGCTATCGGGCTGGGCTAGCACTTGAATGGGTGACCATCAGGTCTGCCGAGCGCTGTTGGCAAGCGGGGTGCACTCAACCGTTCTGAGGCGAACTGAGGAGCTACGTGATTGAGAAGTACCGGCTTCGGTCTCGTAAACTGACATACATCCGGGAGGGCGGTGTGCTGACCACATGCACCTCGATATCGACATCCACTGATGCCTGTGGGTTGAGTGTGGAACGCGGCCGGTTCGTTTAATTTACAGTTCAACAGCGTGAGGTATAAAAAAATTTAAAATAATGTTGTTAACAGCTGAAATCGAACCCAAGCCTCTAAACTAACGGTAAAAGTACTTTTCTTATTTTTTATTTTTTATATTACTCAGGTTATGTACTCAGCAGCCAGATGCTTTTTTTCATGTCTTTTACGAGAAGGTGTGAGGGGCAGGGTTCGTAGGGACCGTGCTCTCCGCCCTGGCCACTGTGTTCCCATTTACTGGCAGGAAATGGGACAGGCATCAGGAAGAGAACATCACATGTGTTTATTTTTCTTTTTTATTATATTGTAAAAAGAGAAAAAATCCAACATTCATTTGGCAGCATATAGTGATGCATTTTTTAACATAAAACAAAAAAGATCTCTTGTGGAATAAACATAAATGTAGTTCTAACATCGAAGTTTATCTTCAAAATCAGCGACATTGTCACGAATAAAACAGTGATCTGTATATAGAATAAATTTCCTTTAATTTACGTCTATGGTCACAAATGTTTTGTTCTCAGATTACCGGTTTCGGTCTTTAATAACCATCTTCAGATTTGTGTTTTATAAAAACAGTGTCCTAGTGTACTGCTGCCATAGTGGCATAGACGTAAATTAAAGGAAATTTATCGAAGGCCATGAAGTTTCCCATCAAATTACTGGTAAGAGAAAAAACCGTAAAAGAAGAACCATGTACGGAGAACAAAGCAAGGAACATGCACTTCCGGGAACCAAAACTCAAAACTCGTACCAGGTGCGGCAACATGAAGGGATGCAGATGATCAGACAGGATGCTCACGTACGTGTCGCCTGTATGAGTGGTATTTAGACGTATCAGGTGTCCCATATCACTCAAACTTCACAAGCCCCACCCCATTCCAGAGCGTCCACCAGCTTGAACAGTCCCCTCCCCTGACATTCAGGTTCCATGGATTTATGACGTTGTCTCGATACCTATACTCGTCCATCCACTCGGTGCAATTTGAAAAGAGACTCGTCCGACCAGGCAACGTGTTTCTACTCATCAACAGTCCAGTGTCGGTGTTGATGGACCCAGGCGAGGCGTTAACCTTTGTGTCAAGCAGTCATCAAGGTTATGCAAGTGGTCCTTCGGCTCCGAAACCCCATATCGATGATTTTTCGTTGAATGGTTCGCAAGCTGACACTTGTTGATGGCGAAGCATTGAAATCTGCAGCAATATGCGGAAGGATTGTACTTATGTCACGTTGAACGGTTCTCTTGAGCCGTCGTTGGTCCCTTTCTTGCAGGATCTTTTTCTGGGCGCAGCGATTTGGGAGATTTGATGTTTTACCACATTCCAGATATTCACGGTACATTAATAAATGGTCGTATTGGAAACTCCCCACTTCATCGCTACCTCGGAGGTGTTGTGTCCCATCGCTCGTTCCGACTATAACACAACGTTGAAAGTCACTTAAATATTGATAAACTGCCATTGTAGCAACAACTGCGCCACACACATGTTGTCTTATACAGGCGTTTCCGACTGCAGCGTAGTACTCTGCCTGCTTACATATCGCTGTATTTGAAAACACATGCCTACACCAGTTTATATGGCGCTTCGGTGTTGGTTCATGAGACGAACGCCGTCGACAGTGACTGCTATTCCCCGTTCCAATGGGAGGTACTTCAGGAGAGACTTCTCTTTCTGGTATTACTTTCCGGGTGAGAATAGCCGAACCACAGCCAACTTCTTCGATTACTGAATAATAGGTGTCGTAACCATAAAATTAGGGAGAAGGCATGAAACTCTGTTCTTGCAGGAACGCAATATCCACGATAGCTACAATTAACGTTTCCTTCAGAATTTGAATCTTATGAATCTTATGCGGTGTCCGTATACCTTTATGTTAATCGTCCCTACTCGGCATGTTTGTGCGTTCGTGAGTAAGTGTTGGTCAACGTCACAGGGCGGTGTCTTTCAGGCGCCGAACGGCATTCCATCGCCGATTCTCCCAGTCCACCGGCCACACGCCCAAGTATCTCATCAGTCTCCTCTGACGCGTTGCTTCCAAGGACTGTGGACGCCTCTTCCATAGTTGCATCACTTTGCTGTTGTTCCATTTCCGTTGCCCAGTCCCCCATAATACTTCCAACCCCTGCCTGGAGATAACGGTTCGCAACAGCGTTACTCTCATGTGTGCGGTCTGTCATCCCCACGTCCACACCCTGTACGCCAGATGGGTTATCCAGGTCCCCCCCCCCCCCCCCCCATCTCTCTTCGCCTCGCGCGTCACCGACTCGTGGTCCATAGTGTCACCAGGACACGCATCGGGGCTATCGTTATCGTCCGTCGTCCCCTCGTGGCCGACGCTGTCGTCTGCAGAATGGAATCTTCGCTTCATCCTTCTTGACGCACGTTGTTTTCTCTATCTCGTCTCTACATCCTTAAGCTGGTCGTTGCTTCTGCTGCCTATTTCCAGAGGTCCTGCGCCCGTAGAGGGTACGACGACCTTCATTTCCAAATGTCCATGGGCTATCTGTAGCCACAGCTCGTAGAGTTGGTCCAGTGGCCGCCACTGGTGAACTGGGAGGTCCACTCGACTGACTTTCATGGTTTCCATTGGTTGCTGCAGCTGCCGCCCACCTGTAGTTCTTTCCACGTCATTTCATGGTGCCTCCACGTAAGTTACCGGTAGTGTCGTCATACGTTGGATCGGGCTAAAGTCATCCCATGGCAGTCGTTGATGGATGCAGATTGGCCGCGCTGAGTGGCCACACGGTTAGAGGCGCCATGTCACGGACTGAGCGGCCTCTCCCGCCCGAGGTTCGAATCCTCCCACGGGCATGAGTGTGTGTGTTATTCTTAACGTAAGTTAGTTTAGGTAGTGCGTAAGTCTATGGACCGATGACCTCAACAGTTTGGTTCCACAGGAATTCACACACATTTGAACATTTGATACAGGCTGAGCGTACGTGTTCCTCTTGCTCGCTCCCAGAAACCCGTGTGTGGTTGCCCGTCATAGATTGTGATCGCTTGGCATCCTCTCATGTATAGATATGACAGAAAGTGCTTCTCGAGTTAACACCGCAGTTGCTTCACCCCATTAAGAATGGGGTATGTGTCAAAGGTCACTCATTTTTCAGATAGGTGTGCCAGAATTGTATTGTAGAGGAGAGTGTCATCTGTCACTACTTCCGCTGGAAGCTCAACCGGAAACTTCAATGTGCATATGGTATGTATCGCCAACCCTCATGGTCGACTGTGAATGTGGCACTGTTCACATCATATGGCAGTATCGATAACCGTCCTTTGATCGTTGTATAAGTCGTTTGCAAGCTGGATAGTCTATAAGATTCACATAGACAGCTATGGATACAATTGATAAATGTAAACCCCATCATTTCTCGCGGACATATTTTGACGTCATCTCTGAGGAATAGTTCTATTACTTGAGCCTTCGGTCGTGAGTGATCATTCATGAAACTGAATTTTAACGGCGATATTCTGTACCAATGTGCAGTCGCGTTCGTTATTCACAACTCCTCAAACACGCTTGGATTTAACCGACGTAAACAGCCGAGGCGTGTACTCCGGTACAGACCAATGTTTACACGTTCCGAGCTATGTCACTGCCGAAGGCTAACTGTACAATTTACCACTCTGCCACAGTGGTTGTCAAGAGTACTGCTCCTCTAAAATGCCTGATACACTACGTTTGCAAAATGCTGTACGTGCAATTTCAAAGAAATATATTGACCTTGTGCTGTTCGCAACGTAGCTCTCAGAGTCACAGAAGAGAAGCCACAACAGAGCCTGTGCAGTCGAAAGCAAACAGCTGCGTCTATTCTCTGAGCTGATCACAGCGCGGATACGTGACATGTCAGCATTCGATACCGGTTTCCAGTTGTCCTAGAGAGAGCGCTACAAAACATGTGTTATCAGCATGCACTGGAAGAAAAATAGCGTAACTTAATTGCCATTTTTAGCTCACATTTAAAGAGAAATCGCATGTGTGTATAAGTACATGTTCACAACTATATACACTTATGCATAAAGAAAAAATATTTCCTGGTACGGTTCAGTCAGTGTTTTGATACATGACAAATGTCATGCCCTGCTATCGTAAATGTAGTGACAGTGCCGGGCATCCTCAGTTATTCATTAGATTTCGTGCAGACGCCCTCCATTCTACACTGATATAGCTCACTTACACCCTACAACAGACTTGCACTGATAAGCCAGAACATTATGACCACTGCCCATCGAGACGTTGGATATCGCCTGATCGCACTGCGGCTACGTGACGTGATAACAGATGTATGCAAGTGGAGCAGACACGAAACGGGGGTTCAGCCTAGCAAATCTGTGGTCTGCACATGGGGAAATCCTCTTCGACGAGCGACTTTTGCAAAGGACAGATTATTATTATGCAGATCCTGTGAACGAGTACCTACTAAATGGAGAAGTTGGTCGAAGTTCACGTGCCATTGTCGTGAGCATCTACTAAAAGAAGTAGGAGGACAGAAACTACCACTAGGTGATAAATGGTTTGACATTCACTATTCTTTACTGATCGTGGGGTCTGAAGGCTTGTCTACTCTGTAAAGCAACATAGATGGTAATGTGTGACATCTCTATCGAAAGAGCACTATGATGGTACATGCACGAGTGTCGTGGAGCACATCATTCTTCCTACAATCTTGAACATGTAGCTCCGCAACAGACCACCTCTACGTGTTCACATGATGACGCAACGATATCGTCAATTACGATTGCAGTAGTCGCGGGACTATCGGGTTTTCACCGTCGATCAATGGAAACGTGGCGGCTCTTCGGGTGAATAACATTTTTGCTTCATGAGGACGCTGGTCATCTCCACAAACTCGATCAAAGAGGTGAATGGTGGCTTGAAACGTGCAACGCAGCACGGACACAGGCTGGAGGGAGCAGTATTATGCTATGGGAGACATTCTCCAGCGCTTGTATGGAACCTGTAGTAGTAATCTAAGACACGCTGACAGCTGTGAACCACCTGCAGCCGTCCATGCTTGATGTTATGCCTCACGGCGATGTCACCTTCCAGCAGTAATATTATCCGTGTCTAGGAGCCATAAACGTTCTACAGTTGTTTGGTTCAAATGGCTCTCAGCACTATGTTACTTAACATCTGAGGTCATCAGTCCCCTAGAACTTAGAACTACTTCAACCTAACTAACCTAAGGACATCACACACATCCATGCCCGAGGCAGGATCCGAACCTGCGACCGTAGCAGTCGCGCGGTTTCGGACTGAGCGCCTAGAACCGCGAGACCACCGCGGCCGGCAGTTGTTTGAAGAGCATTGTAGTGGCCATATTCTGTTCTAAAGTTGTTTGACGATCATTGTAGGGACCACATTCGCCTGACGTAAATCCTAGGGAACTCATCTAGGTCGCTATTGGGCGCCACCACCACGTGCGCAGATCAGCGGTCCGTCGATTACGCAGATGGTCCGCAATAATCTCCACGTAATCGACAGGTGTCATTTGGACTTTGATTACTACCAGAGGTCCCTCTGAAGCGAAGATGAATGTACATACAGCAAAACACTCCTCCATTGGGCAGCGTCCGTGGCGTTTTACCTTCTTCTAACAACTGTTGGTCCGTCGTCCTGGTGTAAAAAGAAACGTGATTCGCTCGACCAGGCCAGGTGCCTCCTCTGATCCACTGCCCGATTCAATTATCCCATGAATACTGAAGTCGTAATTGGCGAATTTGTTGGTTCAGCACGGGAATAGTCAGCCATTGTCTGCTGTGGAGCCGAACGTACAACATTATCCACAGAACAGTGTGCACCGGAACACCTTCGCCTGCGCCATCACTCCACTCTGCGACATCCTGCCCTCGCCAGGTGCCTGGCTGATCCGGCCTCATCCATAGTCGTGCATGCGCCCTTCAAGTGCCACCCGCGATCAAACTTCTCTCTCCATAAATAACTGTTGTTCCAGAACTCTGTTGTCAGATCTGTCACAGATTACTGCTTATCCTGTTTTCGACAGCGTCCAAGATTCCGATTCCCCGTTGTGTGAAGAGGCAGACTGTCAAAGAACATCTTTCCTACTCATGGCTGTACTGTCCATAGATGCTGACCACAGTATCACAGAGTAATGTTGATTATCTCCGCCGTTTCCGAGATCCTTGGCTCCGGAGTTGAGATATAATGATCAGCCCTTTGTCAAAGTCATTTATGTAAATGGGTTTCGCCATTTTCGGCCCGTATCTTCGTTACAATGATTTCAAACTCTACTTTGCTCCTCCCATATGCACTCTAAGGAACAATAAAAGACAGACCACGAAGAAATTACCCGAATAGCACGGAAGTCCGTAAATGTAATGTTCATGTACAGAAAAACTAATGGTTACAATTTCCGAAAAATTTAATGCCTTACTCAAGAAAAAGAGTTTGACAGATTGGGCAAGTCAGCAACTTGTTGGTGCAGCAGTTTTTGGTTTGGCATAGGTAGAGTTGTTGGATGTCCTTCTGAAAGATATTTTGCCAAAAGCTGCCTATTGGCGGCGTATGTCGTCGGAATCCCGTGCTGGTTGGACGGTCCTGCACACAACGCTCCAAGCGTCCGCAATTGGGAAGATATTTGGGGACCTTGTTGGCCAAGGTAGGGTTTAGTAAGCAAGACGACAAGCAGTAGAAACTCTCGCTACATATGTACGGACATCAATTAATCCCAGGATGGTTTGCCATGAAGGGCTACAAAACGGGGCGTTGAATGTCACCAACGTATCGCTGTGCTGTTAGGGTTTCTCAGATGACAACGAAAGCGGTCTTACTGTGAAGTGAAATGGCACCCAGATCATTGCCTTCGTGATCGGACCGTATGATGGGTGACAGTCAGGTCAGTAGCTCACCGCTGTTTGGAGCGTCTCCAGCCACGTCTTCCATCTGGAATCTCGTTCTCTGGAGTAGAATTGCTTCAGTGTTGAGCACCAATGACCAGGAAGGACAATTCCGGTGACGCCCCATGTAGCGGTGGGATACCAATCTTACCGTCGCCTTACATACGGCCCTACAGCTAGAAGTGGTGGTTTGGGATGCCATTCCTCAGGACGACATCTAATAACCCTGTCAACGAATGGCAAGCCGAATAATTGCTTGCATAAGGGCCAGAGATGGATCAACTTGCTGCTGACTTGCGCAGTTTGTCTCCTGAATAAATGATCCAACTGTTTTGAAATTTTAAATATGTACATGAACACCGCACTTGCCGATTTCCGTCCCATTCGCGTAATTACTTCGTCATGTGTCGTCATCTTTTTGTATCTGAGTTGAGTTCTCTTACGTGTCACGTGGCCTTAGCAGCACTGGGTGACGTACATTCTTCCAGTGGGCATTGGCCATCATGTTTTGGCTCATGAGTGTTAGCGCCTGAAGAAGTAAATATAATCAATGATTGTGTAGTGTACGTAGAACCGTAAGGTTTGTGTTTCTCCTAATAAACAGAGAACGAATAAATGAATTTTTTTTTCAGGGTGTCTTCTAAGGAAACTGTTAGCAAGGAATTAAGTTTCCCAGTCGTTGTTACTTGGTAAGGCAGTGAGTAGTGGTATTTTCTACGTCTTACAGAAGATAACAGTTTGACGTACTGTCGATTATTAGAACAGTGGAGATTGAGACAGAGATCGGACTGAGAAAGGATGAAGAATGAAACAGCCACGCCCTTTCAAAGAAACCATCCTAACCATAAGTGCATAAGGGAAATCGCTTGAAACTGGAGGTAGGATGGCCGGACGTCCAATGTTATCGTCACTCGATCTACTTTACAGCATTTGTTGAAGTAACCTTTATGACGTCATTATGTCATTAAGTGTGCTACTTCATAAATGTATATTGCAGAATATAAAAGGAGCTAACAGGAAAGGAGTTGCTTTTCCAGAAGCTTGTTCGGAGCTTCTGTTTCTCAGAGAGCAGCTGCCTCCTATGCTACCAATTGATAAAACGTTTGCTGTGAACGCTGTTCCAGCTGTTACATAGGAAACACTGGAAGAAGTTTAGAGAAACACATTATAGACCATGTTGACGCATTTAGATTCAGAATCATCAACAAATTTATGCATTTACACGCTTCTTGAACCAAGATAAAAGTCAGAACCTTCAGTACCGTCCATATTACAATAGAAACTGAAACGCTCGATGTGGTACAACAGATGGATATTTAAGCAGTCATAAAATCTGCTGAGTGATAAAAGTGATAGTTACGACTTTTTCAAGCAACATAGCAGAGACACCTAAATGCTTAATCACTTTGGATAAAGATTATTACCACTAGTCATACTGGTTTACAAAAGTCAGCACTTTGGTCTACTGCCACATTATTAAAACTGACTACTGGTTTCGGTTTTACACTCGTCATCAGCTCTAATGAGTGCAGCAGCGACACGTAGCCAGTGTGATAGCTAATGCACTGACCATGTGCCTACCTGTTGCTGCTACAATAATTAGATTTGATGATGGCAGCAAAGCAGAAACCAGTAATAAGTTTCAATAAAGTCACATGTGAACAAGCAATTTACGATTATAATATAATCACATACAAGAGTCAGAGGTCTTCTTCACAAGTCCAAAAGGATCTCTTTGCCAATTACCCATTTTCATCCACCTATTCTCTACAAATAACATGAATTCAACCATTGTTATATGTAAAAGTTGAGTAAATTTATTTCTTTAAATGTAATAACAAATTTTGTGGAACATCGTCGTATATCTGGTATCATCTGGTTCTTCCTTCAACCCGTAGTTACTCTACCCTCTTGATAGATAGACACATGTATCCTGAGACAAAAATTGTTTCAAAATGAATTTGCAAATCGATGTATGTTGCCTGGCTTCTTTAAAGGAGTTAAAGATAAAATAACTATTTACATTATTTTACAAACCCAAATATGTGGACAACATTTCAGTGATAGCCTGGACTAAAACCATATTTATCATTGATATTGTCGATTGATCCTCGTGGCAGTGGATTAAATCTCTTGAAGAAATCTTATTACCACTGAGTTTTACACGTTACTATAGCTATATCAGTAAAACAGTTATTCGAACAACCATCATCGCTTATTCATTAACATGCAACACATTCTGGAATTGTTTATATCAAATGTGATTTTGATCTCACCTACCTACGGTAGCAGTAAAAGTGAAAGCACAGAAAACATTTTTGTCAGAGTGCCAAACGTAGGTGATCAGCTGGGAACTCTATATGTGCAGCAATCCTCACTGAGAAAAACAAGCTGAGGTATTCATACGGCCTTAAGGGGCAGCTAAGTTTCTCTCCTGAGAGAAACAGTCCCACCGTGTTGGTAAATATAACGGGGCCATCACCGCGACAAATTATTGGAGCTGAACGCGACAGCAACATCTCCGAGCAACAAGGGGTTGCCACTAATTGGACACTTGTTGCTCGCAACATTTCCATGCCAGGACTATGACAACGGAACTTCTGTTCGCTCCCCTCACTCTTTTCCTTTTCCTTTCTGCTGTGAAAGGCAGCCAATACTGATCAGTCGTTTTGAATTACGTTACTTACTTCTAAGTCATGATGAACTAACTTTCTGAGAATTGAGAGACTATCTTACTTCGATACCCTACTACCATATATCTACCCGCTGAAGAGACATATCTGGACTTTCTGAATTTACGTTTGGAATGAGGTTTACCAACTGTCACTGAAAATACTTCCGTAATATACAGGGTTTTTACTATACTCTGGAGTATTAGGCTGGTAATTTTGTTGCATTGTTGGTCGGCTATTTGCAAGTAGTGTTGTTCATCTATTACTGGAGAATATAAACCATTCAAACTGACGCCATGAAAATACATCTTAAAATCTTCATGACTTTAAAACGAAAAGGTGTGAGTTGGTTACTGTTTGAAAGAAAAAGCATCTTAATGCTGTTTTCTTCCAGGTTTTGACAGTCAGGTTCTGCCAAAGTCACATCAGACTATATGGGGTGAACGAGGAACCAGAACTCAACTAAAGGGAAGGCCTGCTGTAAGGATGCGAAATCAATTGAACATGCTTGGGACCAGCTGGAACTGCACATCATCACAGGAACCCGATGAGCTTATTCAGTTTGGTGACGGCGAGTTTCGATGCACATGTTCGATCATACCGGTATGGAATGTTACCTAGCAACTTATTTCGATTTTACAGGCATGCGACCACTTCCGACCAGACTACGTTTATTTTTTGTAATGGTTTTGTTTTTATATCACATCAAAGTAGTTTTCTTTTAGTTCAAGATCACTTCTCTCTCATTTTCTACTCTCCTCGATTCCATGCCAATTCACGTTTGCTAGCATACGGTGACCGCCTCGTAACGTTTCTATTATATACTAGCTCTTACCTGTAGCCACACTTGATGATGATGATGATGATTAAGTAAGCTAGTAATTTATAAATATCTTGGTATGTGTGTAAGTATAAATCTATGCAGTGCCGGAATAAAAGTAAAAAATTAGTGTTTTTCTATTTTTTTTTTTTTTTTTTTTTTTGCAGTGTGCTGAACAACTATTCAACTTCACAGGAATTACGCAAAATTATAAGAAAAACATTATTGGCCACTTAACATATTAACGATTACTTATAAACAATTCGGTATAACATATTCACAGTGAAATTTATCGCAAAAAAACACAATAAATTTGTAGGTAATTGCATAATTTGTGATCACATTACGAAAACTAAAATAAATATGAGATTTAAAATAACAAAATATCTATTGCCTGGAACAAAATGGACACCTGTCTCGAGGAAGCAAGTAGACTACGTAAATAAAATGTGGACTTTTTAAAATTATTAAAAAGCCTTAAACTGATGATGAACGAAAGTAAATAATTTGTAGTTCAGTGCAGTGCAAACCTCATAACATTTACACATGGAGTAACGTCAGCTGCCCTCACATGTCTCCCCGTTTTGGTAAACGTAGCTCGTGATGTGGGCTCCGCCCTCCAATGCCAAAACTCCATCCCACCATTGCCCCATGGCATGACAATGAGGTACACTCCATAGCGTTCCTGCTGAAAGTATGCATGTGGAGGGCAAAGCAGGAAGCATGCATTTATCCTTAGTGCAATTGATATTATGAGAAGGAAAGTTGCTACTCGCCATATAGCGGAAATGCTGAGTCGCAGATAGGCACAACAACAATACAATTATAGCTTTCGGCCATGAAGGCCTTCGTCAACAATAGACACATATACGCACATGCACACACACTCAGGTAAACGTAACTCACACACGATTGCATTCTAGGGCAACAGAAACCACACTGCTAGTACGTGTGTCTATGGTCTATGAAGACCTTAATGTCACGGAAATCTGAAGCTATATTACAGAGTTGACAAGCCCAGTACTCACCTCCAGTAAAGTTTGAAAACTAGAAGAGATGGAGAATTATTGAACTCGCCAAGTGATATGGGACTGTAAAGTTACGATGTCACTTTTTCCAGCAGCAATGTCAAGGACGGTGGAGGAACGTACAGTGGTTCATGGCGGACTCTGTTGCCCTTGGCGTGGGAAACTGCCCCTAAAAGGCGGAAGACTTAGCAATGTTCAACGGCAGAGGGGTATAGAAGGTAACGAAAATCCCTGCATTAAAGATGCGTAATGTGAATCCAGAGTAAATGAGGACTGTAATTGATAACTGTCAAGATCATTTCCCCATTGGTATATTTCGGATTATTCACCTGTTCAGAGCTCTGGGAGGGATCTGGCAAGGGTGAAGAGACTATGAGAAAATGACTGAATGTCAGCGGAAAGATAATATTCTACGAGTCGAGGCGTGAAATGTCTGACTTTGAACGTGGTAGTGAAGCTAGAAAATCTAAAAAAGGAAATGCAAAGATTGACTTTAGAAGTGAAATCGAAAGATGGTAATGATTTCTGGGCGGATCAATGCAGGGTAATACAAACGAAAGCAGAAAATGGCACAACAGGAGTAGGATTCGTTATGAATAGGAAGGTAGGGCAAAGAATGTGGTACCATGAACAATTCTGTGATGCAGTTGTTCTCGTTGGATTGGAACGCAAACCAACGTCACAGCAGGTGATCAGGTGTACATCCCTCTGACGCAAGCAGAAGACGAAGAGAGAGAGAAAGTATATGAGTATATTGTACTCGTAATCCAGTCTCTAGCGGAGAGATAAAATTCTAATAAATGACCATTTCCGGCTGGAATGCGATTGCAGGTGAAGGAACAGAAAAAAGAATTAGGGGAGAATATGGGCTTCGTATTTTTATTTTATCCATACATGGGCTTAGTAGTAGGAATGAGAGAGGAGAAAAACAAACTGAGTTCTGAAATAAATTTTGGATGGAAAAAGGAAATCAAATATGACAAGAGGAGAAGACATACTTTGAAGATTCCTGTAGATGCGGGCAGATTCCATGTGGATTACATTCTGGTCACACAGATATTTAATTGTAGGTCATACCCCAGAGCTAATATAGACGTAGATCTCAGATCAAGAGTACACTGAAATTTAAGAGAATCGTGCGGTGTTAATCGGTTTGGAAGTAATACTAAAGTACTGAGGAATGATGAGTTATGTAGGAAGTTCGGTACATGCGGATACTACGATAAGGAATATCACCATAGGCGCTTCAGTTGAAGTGGAGTGCATATCTCCAAAAAGAGCGATCACAGGTGATGGAAAGACAAACTTGGCTACAAAGATTTCACAGAAGTCATCGGATATTTCCTAACATCGTGTTGTACCTCCTTTTTCTCGGCGTGGCATGGACTCAACAAGTCTTTGAATTGCCCCGGAAGAAATATTAAGCCATGCTGCCTCTATAGCCGTCCATAACTGCGGAAGCTTGTCGGTGCAGAAGTTTGTGCACGAACTGGCACAAAATGAATGTTCTTCAAAGCAATGACAAACAGTCGTGGCCTGTTGACGTTGCGCGATAAAAATTCCATCGTTAGTTGGAAACTGAAGTCCAAGCAGCCGAACATAAACACTTCCAATCAGTGATCGGATCATTTGGACTACAGGACTCAGCTTATTCCATGTAAACACAATCCAAACCATAAATGAGTCCCTACTAGCTTTCACAGTGCCTCATTGACAACTTGGGTCCATAGCATCGTGGGATCTGCGTCATACTCGAATCCTACCATCAGCTCTAAAATCGGACTCATCTCACCAGGTCACGGATTTACAGTCACCTAGGGTCCCAGTGATATGATAACGAGCCCACAAGAGACGCTGCAGGTGTTGATTGTCTTTATTAGCATTGACACCTCTAAGCAACCGGGTCTGCTCTCGGACGTTAAGTGAAGGCCATCGGCCACTGCGCTGTCCGTGGTGAACGGTAATGCCTGAAATTTGGTATTATTGGCAAAATACTGGTATTTTGGTTCTAGGAATAATGAATTTCCTAACGATTTCCGAAATGGAATGCCCCATGCGTGTAGTTCCACCTACCTTTCCGCGTTCGTAGTCTTGATTTCTGTAGTGCGGTCGTAGTCATGTCAGAAACATATTCGCATAAATAATTTAAGTACAAATAACAGCTTCCCCAATGACGTGCTCTTTTATGCCTTGTGTGCACGATAATTTCGCCGTCTGTTTTTTTTTTTTTTTTTTAATATCGCTATACCATGAGTTTTGTCGATACAGTGGACTTGGCAGATAACTATAAGAAACATTGGGCAGCAGATGAAATAATTCAATTAATCGAAAAAAGGAGAAAAAATGGGAGTATAGCAGTATAAATCGCAAAGGAACTATATCAATAGGTAGTGAAGAGAATCTGACGCGTAATGGCTCTAAGAAAATGTAAGAAGTAGAAAAGGAAATGAGCTCCACTACGTCGAACAGGGCGTAGAAAAGTCAGAACAACCTTCGATGAAATTAAAAGGAATATGGCGGTAACATTAAGAGCGGAATTGGAATTCCAGTGTTAAATGCAGAGGAGAACGCAGATGGATGTAAAAAGTACATATAAGCCCTCTGTGAGGGAATTACCTAAAGGAGTGATAGAGCAACAAAAATGGAGTCGATATGGAGGTGATAAAAAGAGAACCCCCCCACCTGAACCATGGAACGTACCGTAGGTGGGGAGGCTTGCGTGCCTCAGCGATACAGATAGTCGTATCGTAGGTGCAACCACAACGGAGGGGTATCAATTGAGAAGCCAGAGAAACGTGTGGCTCCTGAAGAGGGTCAATAGTCTTTTCAGTAGTTTCAGGGGCAACAGTATGGATGATTGACTGATCCGGCCTTGTAACATTAAGCAAAACAGCCTTTCTGGGCAGGTACTGCAAATGGCTGAAAGCAGGAGGAAACCACACCCGTAATTTTTTCCCGAGGGCGTGCAGCTTTACTGTATGGTTAAATGATGATGCCGTCCTCTTCGGTAAAATCTTCCGAAGGTAAAATAGTCCCCCATTCGTGTTTCCAGCCGTGGACTACTTAAAAGGAAGTCGTTTTCAGGTGAAAGAAAACAGGTGAAGGGAGACTGGAGAGTGTAATGTCAGATCCCTTAATTGGGCAGGTAGGTTAGCAAATTTGAAAAGGGAGATGGATAGGTTAAAGTTAGATATAGTAGGAATTAGTGAAGTTGGGTGGCAGGAGGAACAAGACTTCTGGTCAGGTGAATACACTGTTATAAATACATAATCAAATAGTGATAATTCAGGAGTAGGTTTAATAATGAATAAAAAGATAGAAGAGTGTGTAAGCTACTACAAACAGCATAGTGAACGACTTATTGTGGCCAAGTTGGACACGAAGCCCACACCTACCACAGTAGGACAGGTTTATACGTCAATTAGCTCCGAAGATGACGAAGAGATTGATGAAATGTATGAAGAGATAAAAGAAATTATTCGGATTGTGGAGACGAAAATTTAATAGTCATGGGTAACTGGAATTCGATAGTAGGAAAAGGAAGAGAAGGAAACGTAGTAGATGAATATGGAATGGGGGTAAGAAATTAAAGAGGAAGCCGCCTGGTAGAGTTTTGCACAGAGTATAACTTAATCATATCTAACACTTGGTTCAATAATAATGAATTAAGGTTGTATATGCGGAAGACGCCTGAGATACTGGAAGGTTTCGGATGAATTATATAATGATAAGACAGGGATTTAGGAACCAGGTTTTAAATTGTAAGTCGTTTCCAGGTTCAGATGTGGTCTCTAACCACAACCTACTGGTTGTGAACTGTAGATTAAAACTGAAAAAACTGCAAAAAATTTGGGAATTTAAGGAGGTTGGACCTGGATAAACTTAAACAACTAGATGTTGTAGAGAGTTTCAGGGGGAGTATTAGGGAACGACTGACAGGAATGGGGGAAATAAATACAGTAGAAGAAGAATGGGCAGCTTTGAGAAATGCAATAGTGAAGGCAGCAGCGGATCAAGTAGGTGAAAAGACGAGGGATGGTAGAAACCCTTGGGTAACAGAAGATATATTGAATTTACTTGATGAAAGGAGAAAACATAAAAATGCAATAAAAGAAGCATACAGATCGACAGGAAGTGCAAAACGGCTAAGCAGGGATGAGTATAGGACAAACGTAAGGATGTAGAGGCAATTCTCACTAGGGGTAAGAGAGATACTGTCTACAGGAAAATTAAAGAGACCTTTGGAGAAAAGAGAACCACTTCTATGAATGTCAAGAGCTCGGATGGAAACCAGTTCTAAGCAAATAAGAGAACGCAGCAAGGTGGAAGTATAAAGCGGGTCTATACAAGGGTGATGTATAATATTATGTAAATGGAAGAGGATGTAGATGAAGATGAATTGAGAGATATGATACTGCGTGAAGATTTTGATAGAGTGTTGAAAGATCTAAGTCGAAAGGAGGTCCCGGGGATAGACAGCATTCTATTAGAACCACTGACAGCCTTGTGAGACACAGTCCTGAAAATCTCTGCATCTGGTGAACAAGATGTATGAGACAGTCGAAATACCCCCAGACTTCAAGAAGAATATGATAATTCGAATCACTAAGAAAGCAGATGTTGACAGATATGAAAATTACCGAACTATCAGTTTTATAAGTCGCGGCTGCAAAATAGTAACAAGAATTCTTTACAGACGAATGGAAAAAACTACTAGAAGCCGACCTCCAGGAAGATCAGTTTGGATTCAGTAGAGATGTTGGAACACGTGAGGCAACACTGACCTTACGACTTATCTTGGAAGAAAGATTAAGGAAAGGCAAACCTACGTTTCTAGCATTTGTAGACTTAGAGAAAGCTTTTGACAATGTTGACTGGAATACTCTCTTTCAAATTCTGAAAGTGGTAGGGGTAAAATATAGGAACCGAAAGGCTATTTACAATTTGTACAGAAACCAGATGGCAGTTATAAGAGTCAAGGAACATGAAAGGGAAACAGTGGTTGGGAAGGGAGTGAGATAGGGTTGTAGCCTATCCCCGATGTTATTCAATCTCTACATTGAGCAAGTATTAAAGGAAAGAAAAGAAAATTCGGAGTACGAATTAAAATCCATGGAGAAGAAATAAAAACTTTGAGGTTCGCTACTTACATTGTAATTCGGTCAGAGACAGCAAAAGACCTGAAAGAGCAGTTGAACGAAAAGGACAGTGTCTTGAAAGGAAGATATAAGATTAACATCAGCAAAAGAAAAACGAGGATAATGGAATGTAGTCGAATTAAGTCGGGTGATGCTGAGAGAACTAGTTTAGGAAATGAGACACTTAAAGTAGTAAAGGATTTTTGCTATTTGGGGAGCAAAATAACTTATGATGGTCGAAGTAGAGAGGATATAAAATGTACACAGGCAATGGCAAGGAAAACGTTTGTGCAGAAGAGAAATTTGTTAACATCGAGTATAAATTTCAGTGTCAGGAAGCCGTTTCTGAAAGTATTTGTATGGAGTGTGTCCATGTATGGAAGTGAAACGTGGACGATAAAATGTTTAGACAAGAAGAGAATAGAAGCTTTTGGAATGTGGTGCTATGCTGAAGATTGGATGGGTAGATCACATAACTAGAAGAAGGGATCGGTTGGTAGGATATGTTCTGAGGCATCAAGGGATCACAAATTTAGGATTGGAAGGCAGCGTGGAGGGGAAAAATAGTAGAGCGAGATCAAGAAATGAATACACTAAACATTAAGTTCTGTAAGATGAAGAAACTTGCACAGGATAGAGTAGCATGGAGAGCTGCGTCAAACCAGTCCCTGGAGCGAAGACCACCACAACAACGTCAGCTTTTAAAAGTGATCTGGAAGACTTGAGATCAAATAAGGCCGAATAGACAGATAACATTCTATCAGAAAATCTAAAATCTTTGCAGGAAGTGGCAACAAAACGATTTTTCAACTTGAATTGTAAAATCTATGAGACTGGCGACTTATCTTTAGTATTTTGAAAAATATCATCCACGCAGCAGATAGGTGCAAGAACTGTTTGTTGCCGATGATACCGCCTTCCTTGCCCTTGCCCCCACCCTGCAGCGCTCCCAACACCTTCTCCAATCCCATCTTGACCGGTTCACCGCTTGGTGCAACCAGTGGTTGCTCAAGGTCAATCCCTCCAAAACCCAGGCGATCATTGTAGCCAAAACCACCCCTTCCTTCCACCTTCTTGATTTCTATCCCACCGTCTATGGCCGTCCTATCGCCCTCACCCCCACCCTCAAGTACCTTGGCGTCACCCTCGACCATCGACTCTCCTGGACCCCACATCTCCGGACTATCCAAGCCAAGGCACACTCCCGTCTCCATCTCCTCAAGCTCCTTTCCGGTCGTACGTGGGGTCTAGACCCCTCCAACATACTCCACACCTATAAATCCCTCATCTGCCCTATCCTTTGTTACGCCCATCCAGCCTGGATCTCTGCCCCGCTACCTTTTACAAATCCCTCCAAATCCTTGAAAGCCATGCTCTCCGCCTCGCCTATCGCATCCGTCTCCCCTCCCCCACGCGGATTCTGTATGATCTCATTCCATTCCCCTACCTCCTCCTTTTCCTTGAGAGGCTAAGGATCCAGAACACATAACGCAAACTCGATCCTCCTCACCCGCTTGTCTCGCCCATCCTCTCCCGCCCCCGCCCGCTTCCGCGCCTGTATTCCCACGTCCCACCCAGTCTCCATCTCTCTACCCTCCTTACCCTCTCCCAAGGTGGCTTCCGCCAGCTCCCCCTCCCTGATGATGTCCTCCTTCCCTCCATATACCCCTCCTACATACTTTGATCCTCCTTCTCTCTTCCTGTCTCTGTTCCTTTGGGCATCCTCCCTCCCTCATCCCTTTCTTCCCACTCCTCCCTCGGTCTTCCCCTCCCCTGTCCCTCTACTCCTCCACCCATGTTCTCAGCCGTTAGCGTCTTTGTTCTCCCCTCTCCACCCCCCGCCCCTCCTCCCCTCTTGGCAGATCCCCGGACTCGCACGTGCTACGTGGACTTTTGCGCGCCGGAGATCATCGCCATCAGTGTCTCCTGTGTGCCGTCGTGTTTAGTGTTCAGTGTTCACCGTCGCACTCCATCGTCCACCTGTGCCGTCGTCGTCTTCAGTATTTGTCGTTCGTATCAACAGTTTCAAGTGTGAACTATCGTCGAGTGTGAACGGCTCCGTGTGTGCCTTTCAGTGTCTACTGTTTTCTTGCCCACCGTTCTGTAACCTATGTGTAATCTTCCTGTTTTTTTCTCATCTTGTATCCTCTGGCTGAAGAGCAGCATAGAACGCTGCTGACAGCCTGCCTGTTGTACAGGTTTTAAAATTACAATAAAGAAAAGAAAAACTATTCGTAAGAGAATCAATGTCGGAAATGAGAGAAATTCAGGGTTAAAGGAATGAACGACAGGTTTCGCTGATGACATTGCTACCCTCAGTGAAGGTGAATATGAATTACAAGGTCTATAGGATGCGATGGACAGTCAAATGAACACAAGCTGTGGATGGAGAATAAGATGTAGAAAGACGAATTGTAATTAGAAGTAGCAGAAACGAGAACAGCGAGAAGCTTAACATCAAAACTTGCTGTCGCGAAGTAGAGGAAATTAAGGATTTCTGCTACCTTGAAAGGAAAATATCTCGTAATGGACGAAGCAAGCTGAAGATAGAACAGGTACTAGCTCAGGCACAGACGGCATTCCTGGCCAAAAAAAAGGCGAGTACTAGCATAGGCGTTAATGAGTAAGATATAGCTGAGAATGTGCGTTTGGAAGACAGCATGGTATGGTAGTGAATCCGGATAAGAAGAGAATTGACGTGTTTGAGATGTCGTGCTAAAGAAGGATGGTAAATTTCACTAGTGCCCGTAAAAATTGTTACACCAAGATGAAATGCAGATGATATATGGGTATTTACGTCCTCGGCCACCATTAACCAGACGTTTTCAATTGGTGACAGATCTGGAAAATGTGCTGGTCAGGGCAGCAGTCGAACATTTTCTGTATCCAGAAAGGCCCCTACAGGACTTGTATCATGCGGTCGTGCATTCTCCTGCTGAAATGTAGTGTTTCGCAGGGATAGAATGAAGTGCAGAGCCACGGGTCGTAACACATCTGAAATGTAGCGTCCATTGTTCAAAGTGCCGTCAATGCGAACAAGAGGTGACCGAGACGTGTTACCAGTAGCACCCCATACCATCACGCCGGGTGATACGCCTGTATGACGATGACGAATACACGCTTCCAATGTACGTTCACTGCGATGTCGAAAACACGGATATGACCATCGTGATGCTGTAAACAGAACCTGGATTCATCCGAAAAAATGACGTTTGGTTATTCGTGCACCCAGGTCCGTCGTTGAGTACACCATCGCAGGCGCTCTTGTCTGTGATGCAGCGTCAAGGGTAACCCCAGCCATGGTCTCCGAGATGAAACTCCATGCTGCTGCAAACGCCGTCGAACTGTTCGTGCAGATGGTTGTTGTCTAGCAAACGTCCCCATCTGTTGACTCAGGGATCGAGATGTGGCTGCACGATCCGTTACAGCCATGGGGATAAGATGCCTGTCATCTAGACTGCTAGTGATACGAGGCCATTGAGATCCACCACGGCTTTCCGTATTACCTTCCTGAACAAACCGATTCCATATTCTGCAAGCATTCATTGGATCTCGACGAACGCGAGCAGCAATGTAGGAATACGATAAACCGCAATCGCGATTGGGTACAATCCGACCTTTATCAAAGTTGGAAACATGATGGTGCGCATTTCTCCTCCTTACACGAGGCATCACAACAACGTTTCACCAGGCAACGCCAGTCAACTGCTGTTTGTGAATGAGAAATCGGTTGGAAACTTTCCTCATGTCAGCACGTTGTAGGTGCCGCCACCGGCGCCAACCTTGTGTGAATGCTCTGAAAAGCTAATCCTTTGCATATCAGGGCATCTTCTTGCTGTCGGTCAAATTTCGCGTCTGTATTACGTCATCTTCGTGGTGCAGCAATTTTAATGGCCAGTAGTGTACGTGGAATGTGAAGGTACTTCTCAGAAAGGGCACAGAAAGGAACATGTATATGGTTGGTCGGTTGATTTGGAGGAAGGGAACAAAAAGAGAGGTCATCGATCCCATTAGATTAGGGAAGTGTTGGGAAGGAAGTTTTCGGTGCCGTTTCAAAGAAACCACCGCTGCGTTTGCCTGAACGTTTTAGAGAAATCACGGAGAAACCTAAATCAGGATGGCCGGAGGCGGGTTTGAACCGTCGTCTCCCCTAATGCCAGTCCAGTGTGCTTATTACTGCGCCACCTCACTCGGTAAAGCGTGTACAATGCACTAACAGAAAGAGGGGACACAGTGGTAGGACGAGTGGTAACTAATCAGGAAATAACCTTCATGGAACTACAGGAAGCTATAGAGGATAGAAACTGCAGGGGAAGAGAGAGCGCCGGCCGTGGTGGCCGAGAGGTTCTAGGCGCTACAATCTGGAAGCGCACGACCGCTACAGTACAGGTTCTAATCCTGCCTTGGTAATGGATGTGGATGTTCTCCTTAGGTTAGTTAGGTTTAAGTAGTTCTAAGTTCTAGGGGAGTGATGACCTCAGCAGTTAAGTCCCATAGAGCTCAGAGCCGTTTGAACTATTTGGAAGAGACAGACACGAATACATCCGAGAAACAGAACCAAACTGTATGGTTCCAGTTTTCAAGTCTCTAACATGTGTGGTATATGAATGCCGATTGAAGAGACGAACAAAAATGTATGGCCTAGATTCGAACCCTGGTCTTCTGATCACTAGGCAGACATGCTAACCACTACGCCATCCTAGCACAGTGGCTTTGCTCGACTGTCATGGCTACCTGCAGAAGTCTCACTCCTTTATGGCAGGTGTGCTAGGGCAGTTCCTGCACTTGTACAAAGCCACTGGGCCATCTTAGCATAGTGGCTAGTACGCCTGCCTGGTGAGGAAAACGTCATTGTTCGAATCTTGGTCTTGTCAGAAATTTTCATTCTCCGCCTCACTCCACGTATGTACAAATGCAGCTAATACACTCCTGGAAATGGAAATAAGAACACCGTGAATTCATTGACCCTGGAAGGGGAAACTTTATTGACACATTCCTGGGGTCAGATACATCACTTGATCACACTGACAGAACCACAGGCACATAGACACAGGCAACAGAGCATGCACAATGTCGGCACTAGTACAGTATATATGTACCTTTCGCAGTAATGCAGGCTGCTATTCTCCCATGGAGACGATCGTAGAGATGCTGGATGTAGTCCTGTGGAACGGCTTGCCATGCCATTTCCACCTGGCGCCTCAGTTGGACCAGCGTTCGTGCTGGACGTGCAGACCGCGTGAGACGACGCTTCATCCAGTCCCAAACATGCTCAATGGGGGACAGATCCGGAGATCTTGCTGGCCAGGGTAGTTGACTTACACCTTCTAGAGCACGTTGGGTGGCACGGGATACATGCGGATGTGCATTGTCCTGTTGGAACAGTAAGTTCCTTAGCCGGTCTAGGAATGGTAGAACGATGAGTTCGATGACGATTTGGATGTACTGTGCACTATTCAGTGTCCCCTAGACGATCACCAGAGGTGTACGGCCAGTGTAGGAGATCGCTCTCCACACCATGATGCCGGGTGTTGGCCCTGTGTGCCTCGGTCGTATGCAGTCCTAATTGTGGCGCTCACCTGCACGGCGCCAAACACGCATACGACTATCATTGGCACCAAGGCAGAAGCGACTCTCATCGCTGAAGACGACACGTCTCCATTTGTCCCTCCATTCACGCCTGTCACGACACCACTGGAGGCGGGCTGCACGATGATGGGGCGTGAGCGGAAGACGGCCTAACGGTGTGCGGGACCGTAGACCAGCTTCATGGAGACGGTTGCGAATGGTCCTCGCCCATACCCCAGGAGCAACAGTGTCCCTAATTTGCTGGGAAGTGGCGGTGCGGTCCCCTACGGCACTGCGTAGGATCCTACGGTCATGGCGTGCATCTGTGCGTCGCTGCGGTCCGGTCCCAGGTCGACGGGCACGTACACCTTCCGCCGACCACTGGCGACAACATCGATGTACTGTGGAGACCTCACGCCCCACGTCTTGAGCAATTCGGCGGTACGTCCACCCGGCCTCCCGCATGCCCACTATACGTCCTCGCTCAAAGTCCGTCAACTGCACATACTGTTCACATCCACGCTGTCGCGGCATGCTACCAGTGTTAAAGACTGCGATGGAGCTCCGTATGCCACGGTAAACTGGCTGACACTGACGGCGGCGTTGCACAAATGCTGCGCAGCTAGCGCCATTCGACGGCCAACACCGCGGTTCCTGGTGTGTCCGCTGTGCCGTGGGTGTGATCATTGCTTGTACAGCCCTCTCGCAGTGTCCGGAGCAAGTATGGTGGGTCTGACACACCGGTGTCAATGTGTTCTTTTTTCCATTTCCAGGAGTGTAGTTAAAGTCATAGCATGCAAGTGCTGTCCTGACATGAAGTAGTTGGCTAGGGCGAGGAATTTGTGACGGGCTGCATCAAACCAGCATATATTAATGGCTTCCCTGCAAGGCAGAATTATTTTACACTGTGTAAAACTATCTATTTTGGAAGATAAGATCCACCCCGTCGTACGATGTGGGTACCCTGACGGTGGGCTGTGTCCCACGACGACAGGGCACATGTCCTCACAGCTCTGGTTCTGTCATCACGAGGATGAACTGCAGCTTTTCCGCTGGCATCCACAGTTCAAAAATGGTTCAAATGACTCTGAGAAATATGGGACTTAACTTCTGAGGTCATCAGTCCCCTAGAACTTAGAACTACTTAAACCTATCCAACCTAAGGACATCACACTATAGCGGAACTGAAATGATGGTAGTCTGTCACTAATTTGGAGCCCGCGCGTCGGAAACGGGCGCGCTGGTGTGAGACTGCCAGGGAGTGCACCCTGATGCAATCTATTGGCGAAACCGGGAATTAGCGCTATCTGTCAGACAATGCACTAAGCCCTCGGATCAAATGTATTCTTTTTCTTGGTAATTATAAGTTTTTGCTGTTTAATTTAATGTTGTAAAGCGCTAGTAGTAAATTATTATGACTGGTATGAACTCCATGGTAGTAAATATAAAATTTCTTAAATTGTAAATGATTTCGGTAAAAAGGTGGTAGGGGAACGCCCCCACTCTTGGTGATACGAGCGTGGCTAGTGGTAGCTGGAGACACAGGGACTGAACAATATAATGGCCTGGGGAGGGCTGACGTCATCGGACGTGTGTAACTGTGCTCACGCAAAAGTGATTGTGCAACAGCGAAGAGGCGAATATCGTCGCCGTTTGTGGAGTAAAACGCGACGAGTGGTTATCGAAGCCGCCTCTATGCCACTGGGGCTGATAGTAAGATTTCCTGCTCCCAGATTTTATGCCGAGCATGCAGTAGCTTATACGAATGCTACGGCTCGTAGTTCCAGCCGCCATTATGTGCATGAGGCGTGAAGAGCTGCGTTAGCCACATACACCTCACCACCAGCACCGACACGTCTACCCAAGGCAACACTGCTTGCAGTTGTTAATTCGAACTTTCTAGAAATGTAAAAGGAGAATACCATTTTCCTTTTGTGCAAGTACAGAGGACAGAATATACACTCCTGGAAATGGAAAAAAGAACACATTGACACCGGTGTGTCAGACCCACCATACTTGCTCCGGACACTGCGAGAGGGCTGTACAAGCAATGATCACACGCACGGCACAGCGGACACACCAGGAACCGCGGTGTTGGCCGTCGAATGGCGCTAGCTGCGCAGCATTTGTGCACCGCCCCTGTCAGTGTCAGCCAGTTTGCCGTGGCATACGGAGCTCCATCGCAGTCTTTAACACTGGTAGCATGCCGCGACAGCGTGGACGTGAACCGTATGTGCAGTTGACGGACTTTGAGCGAGGGCGTATAGTGGGCATGCGGGAGGCCGGGTGGACGTACCGCCGAATTGCTCAAGACGTGGGGCGTGAGGTCTCCACAGTACATCGATGTTGTCGCCAGTGGTCGGCGGAAGGTGCACGTGCCCGTCGACCTGGGACCGGACCGCAGCGACGCACGGATGCACGCCAAGACCGTAGGATCCTACGCAGTGCCGTAGGGGACCGCACCGCCACTTCCCAGCAAATTAGGGACACTGTTGCTCCTGGGGTATCGGCGAGGACCATTCGCAACCGTCTCCATGAAGCTGGGCTACGGTCCCGCACACCGTTAGGCCGTCTTCCGCTCACGCCCCAACATCGTGCAGCCCGCCTCCAGTGCTGTCGCGACAGGCGTGAATGGAGGGACGAATGGAGACGTGTCGTCTTCAGCGATGAGAGTCGCTTCTGCCTTTTTGCCAATGATGGTCGTATGCGTGTTTGGCGCCGTGCAGGTGAGCGCCACAATCAGGAGTGCATACGACCGAGGCACACAAGGCCAACACCCGGCATCATGGTGTGGGGAGCGATCTCCTACACTGGCCGTACACCTCTGGTGATCGTCGAGGGGACACTGAATAGTGCACGTTACATCCAAACCGTCATCGAACCTATCGTTCTACCATTCCTAGACCGGCAAGGGAACTTACTGTTCCAACAGGACAATGCACGTCCGCATGTATCCCGTGCCACCCAACGTGCTCTAGAAGGTGTAAGTCAACTACCCTGGCCAGCAAGATCTCCGGATCTGTCCCCCATTGAGCATGTTTGGGACTGGATGAAGCGTCGTCTCACGCGGTCTGCACGTCCAGCACGGACGCTGGTCCAACTGAGGCGCCAGGTGGAAATGGCATGGCAAGCCGTTCCACAGGACTACATCTAGCATCTCTACGATCGTCTCCATGGGAGAATAGCAGCCTGCATTGCTGCGAAAGGTAGATATACACTGTACTAGTGCCGACATTGTGCATGCTCTGTTGCCTGTGTCTATGTGCCTGTGGTTCTGTCAGTGTGATCATGTGATATATCTGACCCCAGGAATGTGTCAATAAAGTTTCCCCTTCCTGGGACAATGAATTCACGGTGTTCTTATTTCAATTTCCAGGAGTGTAGTAAGGATTAACATTACGAGGCATGTTGTTCATTGTAAAGTGTAGTATACTCAAACACAGTATAGTGAAATCAGACTGAGGCCACCATCTCCTCTTTGATTTACAGTTCTTTTTGTTGTAGAACACTTTAGCGTATAAGAATGTTGAAAAGAGCAATGATCACACCAGAAGGAGTCGCCTACCTATAGTTAACTTAAATTTTTGTGAGTAACCTTTCAAGTAACGTCACTTAATTAATTCTATATCAATTGTCCAAAGAGTAAAATACAAAATCATTACATAAAGTTGAAGGATAGAATTTTGTTAACCCAAGTTGCATAAATAGTCTTGGTAGTAATTACCAAACCAACACACAGAAACTGAAGAGTATTTGCTTTTTAGAATCACCTTGAATGATCAAAAATAGTAATATTCCAAATTAAGTTTAAATTCAACTCAAGCCGTTTCACTTTGAAACGAGCCAAAAATTGTTTTATTCTTTTGCTCCTTCAGAGCTGGCGACCGTAGTTATAAGTATTTTCAGGAGGATTCGACGGTACGTCTGCTGCTCTCGTCGTGCTGATAGGATTATCCACTGCTGCCAGCAGTGGTGATTGGATACATAAGCTCACTACCAAGTTGAGTGGGTCAGGTAGGCAGTGTTCCCGTGTGAACTGTAGGGCACTGTAGGCCGTGGATAGAATCCGCTCAATCATCACAGCTCTTGGGGAAATAGTCCGGTTAGGAGTGTGCCTTAATCGTTAGGGAAATATTGGCGAGTAACGGTCAGAATGTACACGCAGGTGAATTTAATAGCTTAGCAAGGTCCACGTAGCATAGGGTTAATGTGGTGAAATGGCGAGGGTAGGAGTGGAGTAAAAGTGAACTGAGCTTGTGGCAGCTATGCTGTATTCAAATATTAACAACGTGAACTCACTACTACTTCTTACCATTAGGACTGAGCTATTTACTGTTAAAATACGTGGCAGTAAGGGCTAAAGCGTGACAGCTACAAGTCCGTATTGGTTTCATACATACGGCATTAGGAAGCGGGTCATTCCGTCAGTGGAGGGGTTTAAAACAACGGAGTCAGTTGAGAACATACCCCATTTACTAACGGAAGGATTCGGCGGTTCGGTCGCAACACACATCCATGCCCGTGGCCGGATTCGAACCTGCGTCCGCAGACTGTAGTGCCTACAACCGCTCGGCCACCCCGGCCGGCCCTCGACAGTCGCCAGATCTCTTCGTGGTTTGCTTTGGAGAGAATCATACGTGATCGCTATCCATCACCGCTATCGTCACTTGAACTTGGCACTATTTTGCAGAAAGGATGATGTAACGCTCCCTCAAACACAATGTAGAACCCTTAGTTATCCATTCGAGACTACTGGAAGCTGTTTCGAACGCCAATGTTTTTCGTACACCTTATTAGGGGGTATTGTGTAGCACCATTGCTGTTACCATATTTTTGTCCACCTTTTGTAGAAACCCTGGTCCTCACATTGCGGTTGTTCTGCTTGTCGGACGGTCAAACGAAGCATATTTGATGAAACTTAATGCCACCGAAGGCACCTGTTGTTGCCGCCCTGGTGCGCACCGCGCGTCAGGTGTCAAGGGTGGCGAATCCGGCAGAACATTTCAAGCCGGCACAGACCGTAGTGAGCAGATTCGCCGCCTGTGAGGCGACGTCCGACGTGCGCGGCTAATAGCTCTGCGCCACCCCTCGCCGGTCGCGGGGTTGGCCTTTGTGGGCGGCGGCAATCTGGGCTGGCGCCTGTGTGCGTGAGTTTGTGTGCGCGTGCGCGAGCGCCTCTCTTCAGCCGGGATCAAACGGCCCGCTAAGCTGGTCATTATCTGCTGGACGCCGCTGTCAAACCACGACCGCGACGTCAGCGCGAAGATGCGTCTCGCGATGTGGGGCATTGTGTGTGTCAACTGCAATTGTTTACTGGACACATAAATGAATATAGCGCATGCCTAACATTTATGTGCTAACAAAACTTTCGTCATTGTCTTCATTTACATCTACATACAAATTCTGAAAGTTACCAAACGGTGCACAGTGAGAGTCATCGCCTTCCCTGTGGAACTCTGAAATAGTGATGGCGTTTATCGCTGAAACAACTGATTTTCAGTTATATCGTTTTTATTTTCAACTCCACTTTCACCTGAGTGTTAAAATAGCTCAAAATAACCGGTTTATCAAGTAACATACACTGCTGACCATTAAAATTTCTACACCAAGAAGAAATGCTGATGACAAACGTGTATTCATTGGACAAAGATATTATCCGAGAAATTATATGTGATTACATTTTCACGCAATTTGGGTGCATAGATCCTGGAAATGAGTACCCAGAACGATCACCTCTGGCCGTAATAACGGTCTTGATACGCCTGGGCATTGAATCAAACAGAGCTTGGATGGCGTGTGCAGTTACAGCTGCCCATGCAGCTTCAACACGATACCACAGTTCATCCAGAGTAGTGACTGGCTTATTGTGACGAGCCAGGTGCTCGGCCACCATTGACCAGACGTTTTCAATTGGAGAGAAATCTGGAGAATGTGCTGGCCAGGGCGGCAGTCGAATATATTCTGTATCCAGAAAGGCCCGTACAGTAGTTACAACATGCGGTGGGGCATTATCCTCCTTCGCAGGGATCGAATGAAGGGTAGAGCCACGGGTTGTAACACATCTGAAATGTAACGTCCACTGTTCAAAGTGCCGTCAATGCGAACAAAAGGTGACCGACACGTATACCCAACGGCACTCCATACCATCAAGCCTGGTGATACACCAGTGTAACTATTACGAATACACGCTTCCAATGTGCGTTCACTGCGATGACGCCAAACACGGATGCGACCATCATCATGCTCTAAACAGAATCTGGATTCAGCCGAAAAAACGACGTTTTGCCATTCATGCACCCAGGTTCGTCGTTGAGTACACCATCTCAGTCGCTCCTGTATGTGATGCAGCGTCCAGGGTAACAGCAGCCATGGTCTCCGAGCTGATAGTCTATGCTGCGGCAAACGTCGTCGAACTGTTCGTGCAGATGGTTGGTGTCTTGTAAACGTCTCCATCTCAGGGATCGAGACATGGCTGCACGATCCGTTATAGCCATGTGGATAAGATGCCCTTCATCTCGACTGCTAGTGATACGAAGTCGTTGGGATCCAGGACGGCGTTCCGTATTTTTTCCTCAACCCACCGATTCCATATTCTGCTAGCATTCATTGGATCTCGACCAACGCGAGCAGCAATGTAGCAACACGATAAACCGCAATCGCGATAGGCTACAATCCGACCTTTATTATAGTCGGAAACGTGATAGTACGCATTTCCCCGCTTTACACGAGGCATGACAACACCGTTTCACCAGGCAGCAACGATCAACTGCTGTTTGTGTATGAGAAATCGGTTGGAAACTTTCCTCATGCAAATACGCTGTCGCCACCGGCGCCAACTTTGTGTGCATGCTCTGAAAAGCTAATCATTTGCATATCGCAGCATCCTCTTCCTGTGGGTTAAATTTCGCGTCCGTAGCACGTCATCTTCGTGGTGTAGTAATTTTAATAGCCAGTAGTGTATTATCGGTTTCTGTAGTCCCATTACGTCCTGTAATTTATGTGGATTCCAACGAAGATGGAATTATTTATTTCAATATACAGGGTGGGCCAAATAAAGGCAGCCCGGACGAGTGGATAAGGATTGGCAGCATTAAAGAATGAGGAAAAAACCGATGGTTTTTACCAACAGGATGGAGCAAATGCCATTACAGCCATCTGAAACTCGAAGCACGTCTACACAATTTTCACGCCTGATAGAACTGTTAGCAGACGTCAGACTGGTCGAGGCCCTAGCTGGCCACCCAAGTCACCTCATCTGTCAGTGTTTGATAACTTTGCGAGGGGAGCACTTATGCCTACGCACATAGTCTTCAAGAACTTTGTTCATAGAATCAAAGTACTAAAATAAGTGGGCAAGTACAAGAAATCTTAGTCCATCCATCATTCGCTGCTATTCATGGAACGTGGTATGTGGTTGGATACTAGAAAGTCTCACCAATATTCTCCTATTGACTGCAATTTTTTGAAACTCTGCACAAAATACACTCCTGGAAATGGAAAAAAGAACACATTGACACCGGTGTGTCAGACCGACCATACTTGCTCCGGACACTGCGAGAGGGCTGTACAAGCAATGATCACACGCACGGCACAGCGGACACACCAGGAACCGCGGTGTTGGCCGTCGAATGGCGCTAGCTGCGCAGCATTTGTGCACCGCCGCCGTCAGTGTCAGCCAGTTTGCCGTGGCATACGGAGCTCCAGCGCAGTCTTTAACACTGGTAGCATGCCGCGACAGAGTGGACGTGAACCGTATGTGCAGTTGACGGACTTTGAGCGAGGGCGTATAGTGGGCATGCGGGAGGCCGGGTGGACGTACCGCCGAATTGCTCAACACGTGGGGCTTGAGGTCTCCACAGTACCTCGATATTGTCGCCAGTGGTCGGCGGTAGGTGCACGTGCCCGTCGGCCTGGGACCGGACCGCAGCGACGCACGGATGCACGCCAAGACCGTAGGATCCTACGCAGTGCCGTAGGGGACCGCACCGCCACTTCCCAGCAAATTAGGGACACAGTTGATCCTGGGGTATCGGCGAGGACCATTCGCAACCGTCTCCATGAAGCTGGGCTACGGTCCCGCACACCGTTAGGCCGTCTTCCGCTCACGCCCCAACTCCGTGGAGCCCGACTCCAGTGTTGTCGCGACAGGCGTGAATGGAGGGACGAATGGAGACATGTCGTCTTCAGCGATGAGAGTCGCTTCTGCCTTGGTGCCAAAGATGGTCGTATGCGTGTTTGGCGCCGTGCAGGTGAGCGCTACAATCAGGACTGCATACGACCGAGGCACACAGGGCCAACACCCGGCATCATGGTGTGGGAAGCGATCTCCTACACTGGCCGTACACCTCTGGTGATCGTCGAGGGGACACTGAATAGTGCACGGTACATCCAAACCGTCATCGAACCCATCGTTCTACCATTCCTAGACCGGCAAGGGAACTTGCTGTTCCAACAGGACAATGCACGTCCGCATGTATCCCGTGCCACCCAACGTGCTCTAGAAGGTGTAAGTCAACTGCCCTGGCCGGCAAGATCTCCGGATCTGTCCCCCATTGAGCATGTTTGGGACTGGGTGAAGCGTCGTCTCACGCGGTCTGAACGTCCAGCACGAACGCTGGTCCAACTAAGGCGCCAGGTGGAAATGGCATGGCAAGCCGTTCCACAGGACTACATCCAGCATCTCTACGATCGTCTCCATGGAAGAATAGCAGCCTGCATTGCTGCGAAAGGTGGATATACACTGTACTAGTGCCGACATTGTGCATGCTCTGTTGCCTGTGTGTATGTGCCTGTGGTTCTGTCAGTGTGATCATGTGATGTATCTGACCCCAGGAATGTGTCAATAAAGTTTCCCCTTCCTGGGGCAATGAATTCACGGTGTTCTTATTTCAATTTCCAGGAGTGTACTATTATAATGGAGTGTTATACCACTATTTGGACATTATGCATAAGATGAAAGCTGAGATACGAACTCTGTCTTTCTTGTTAATTTGCCCCTTTTCAAGGGGATACAAGCAGAGAAAAGCGTACGTGTAGACACAGGCGAGTCATCAGTTACTTTAAATTTTTAATGTACATTATGAAAGTATTGTTAAATTATTAGTTTTCCACTGTTATGATGTCGCAAATTTGTTGTGCATCCTTTCGTTTTTAATCTTTTAAAGGAAGTCACGTATTGCTTTTCAGTCGAACCGCACCTGTTGTAATAATTCCATGCAATGACTTCATTCTGTAACATCATTCTGTAACAATGTCAGCGTTGAACTACCATACAGACCACATTGGGAAAATCTTGCACACTGGCTGTACCAACCAACGGGCAATGCGACATGGTAACAGGTTCAATATTCTCTCAACAACGCTCTGCCATGGGTCTGGTGCTCATTTCTGTCGGAATTGTTATTGAGGTAGCATTGATGGCTTTCCCCATTTCCTACAATAATGCAGTATTTCAAAGCAACTGAAATTTTCAGACCAAAAATTAGTCTTTTCTTAAAGAGATTTATTTAAGAACGAAAAATTTTGGCACTGTGCTGTGGCTAAGTGCTATTTCGGTTCTTTTATCTGGCTATTATTAAAAAATTAAAAAAGCATCTCATATAACAGATACCAAACGAATACCGGAAATTACCGGTCATTCCTTAGTAAAATACCGGTATGGGTTTTAGCTAATCGGCTTTCCTGAGCCCTACTGCTCGTAACCTTCCGTACGTCCCTGTTTTTTCTAATCTCCGTGGTCCTTAAGCAATATGTACCCCGTCAGATCACAAGTATCTGAACGCCCCTACGTAATGCCTAATTGACCCCCGGAAATAACGACAGGCGGACCCGTCAGTGTATGAGACGAGTGAACCATAATTTAATTCTTTTTTAAAGAATTTACTTCATTTACTAGGGATCCACCAAGAACATCTACACAGTAGGAGCCTGCAGGCTGAGAAGCTTCCGCTCCCTTTGAACATGGCCGTAGTCACGACCGCTCACAACGACCTCTAAAAAACTTCACTGGTGCAAATCTGCAACACACCAGATTACTTCAAACCAAAAAGATCAACAACTCACACAAACACATTAACTATGCACCCCGTAAGAGGGATGGGAATGGTACAAACACTCACACTAAGAAATTATTTGCCACCAAAAGTGCAATTTGTTTTTAAAATGGCTCTTACGGTGGAAGGATGGCAACTTTATAAAAATGACTATTTAAATAAAACACATGAAATTCAGACTTACATAAAATGTACAACATGCTCTACGTTACACATATACCGCCTTGCAAGATGATAGGCAAGATAATAACATATTTCAGGAATTCGGCCATTACCTTAATTCTATAATTTCGTTAACACTGAATCCGGCAAACATGACATAGGCAGCTATTAACGTACGGCAGACAGACAGACAGACAGACAGACAGACAGACACTAACTGCCTAACAAATGAGGACGACGGTTCAATCCCGTCTCCGGCCATCCTGATTTAGGTTTTCCGTGATTTCCCTAAATAGTTTCAGGCAAATGCCGGGATGGTTCCTTTAAAAGGGCACGGCCGATTTCCTTCCCAATCCTTCCATAACCCGAGCTGGTGCTCCGTCTCTAATGACCTCGTTGTCGACGGGACGTTAAACACTAACCACCACCACCACCACCTAACAAATGAGGACGAGAGACAGACAAACAAGCTCGGGACGAGAGACTGACCAAAAAACAAGTAGAATTTAACAACTAAATGACACAATAAATCTCCAGTCACTTAACTTCTAATAAACTGCGATTTGTGGCGAAGACCTGGCGCAGCACCCCCAAAGCTCTCCGTCCGCCGCCAGCCGCTTCAACGGACGCAGGAAGGCGCGCCGATATTCCGTCTCACGGCGTCGCAGCTCGCCTCTGTCAGCTCGATGTCGTGGTTTCACTCCAGTTGCTCTCGTGTGAATCTCTAAGCCACTACGCCTCGCTATACGGGGCGGCCACTGGACTCACGTGGCTACCTCACATGCGCCGACGCTCCAGGCGGGCAAGTCATCTTGTGTCCCAATGCGCGACAGGCCAACCGATCGATCCAACAGCCAATGCCCATTGCCTGAGCAAACTCGAGTAGACTGACGTCCTAACCTAACACATACCAGCACTGCAGACGACCGACAGACACAGACTGCCCTACACTGAGCCGGCTGACCAACTGACCGACTCGCCGAGACTGACAGACTGCCCCCAGACTCACTCCGACTCTGACCTCCTTCCGAGCTCATAGCGCCCCTTTAATGCAAGTGAACAGGCAACCTTTCCCATTTCCTACCAGAGGGAGACACCAAAGCTGCGATTGCGGCGTCACCGCCAGCAACGGAGGGCGACTGCTTTACACTACGCGCTGCGGCGCGCTTTTGAAAACAGCAATTTTTACTAGGGCTCAACGGGGAGTATTCTGTTGTCAGTTGAGAAGCAATAGCAGATATATAGTTTGATAAGGAGAGCTCAGTGACTTTGAACGTGGATGTCACCTAACAAATCAGTCATGGACATTTCAGCCCGCCTAAAACTGTCAGAGTCGACTGTTGGTGATTTAACGGCTATGTGACAATGCTAAGGAGGAACCACAAGTAAACCAAGACCTGGAAGATATTGTATAATGACGGAAAGGAACTGCTGAGCATTGCACGGAGTGGTTGCCAAAATATCATGAAATCAGCGGAGGGCATCCCTCGTGAGTTTCAAAGTACTACCAGGTGTCTAAGGCAACAGCCTTGCGGCAGTGGATACATCTGTTCCCGTCAGATCACCGAAGTCAAGCTCCGTCAGATGTGGCCGGCTCTTGGATGGGTGACCATCCGGGCCGCCATGTGCTGTTGTCGTTTTTTCAGGGTGCTCTCAGCCTCCTGAGCCAATTGAGGAGCTACTCTACCGTATAGTAGCTGTTCTGGTCACAGAAAACCATCATAACGACCGGGAGAGCGGTGTGCTGACCACACGCCCCTTCTATCCACATCCTCAGCTGAGGATGACACGGCGGTCGGATGTTCCCGATGGACCACTGTTCGCCTGAAGGCTGTGTGCTTTTTACCAGGTGTCCAGCTATCAGAATGACTATGCGTAGGAAGGTTAAAGCCGTAAGTCTCTGTAACCGATGCTAGGCGACGCGTGAGATGTTGTGAAATGGAGCGCGACTAGGCGTGGATGCCGGGAAACGAGTGGATTGCAGCGACGAATCACGCTGTACCCTGCGGCGATCCCATGCACAGTTTAGAGTTTTGCGAAAGCCGGGAAACGTTCCTTGCCTTCATGTGCAGTGTTGACAGAGGAAGTACTATTATGGTATGAAGGCGTTTTCGTGGTTAGAATCCGGTCGCCTTATTAGTTTAAGTAAACGACAAACGTGGATGCACATGAAAATTTTACAGCACAGTATAGGAACAGTTTGGAGGCGATCACTGCTTTTATCAACCTGACGATGCATCCTCTCATGAAGCGTCTTTCGTAAGGCAATGATTTGTGGACATATATATTCCTAAAATGGACTGGCCTGCCCAGAGTCTCGACCTGAATCCAATGGAACACCTCTGGGAGGAGTTCGAACGTCGACTTTTCTCTAGACCTTAAAATCCATACTGCCATTTCTCCACAGACTTTCAGACTGAAAGTGTCATCAGGAGAGTTCAATTTGTCATGAAGATGTAGGTTGCACACACAAGACATTATTTTCCACTAATAACAATTCCTGATAGCTTTCATTATATAGTGTATGCTGGCAGCATTAGGATCATTCTGTAGTTTCTCGCAAATGCCAGTTCTCTAAACTTTCTCAAAAGTGCGAACAGAACGTCTTGTTGCTTGCGGTTCACAGAGAATTTACGTACTCGCGTGCTGGTCGAACGTATCGCTAACAAACCTGGCAGCACACCTCTGCATTGCTTTGTTGTGTTCCTGTACTAGACCCGGTGGGGACCCCAAACAATTGAGCAGCAGTCAAGAATGAGTCGCACAAGTGTTCTTTACGCGGACGCCTTTATCGACGAAAGTCAATTCTCTACAATTATCCAAATAAACTGAATACCTTCTTTGCGACCTACCCTGCTGTTCAGTTTCATGTGCCCGCATCTCATGGTCGTGCGGTAGAGTTCACGCTTCCCGCGCCCTGGTTCCCGGTTTCGATTTCCGGCGGGGTGAGGGATTTTCTCTGCCTCGTGATGGCTGGGTGTTGTGTGTTGTCCTTAGGTTAGTTAGGTTTAAGTAGTTCTAAGTTCTAGGGGACTGATTACCATAGATGTTAAGTCCCATAGTGCTCAAAGCCATTTGAACCATTTGAACCAGTTTCATGTAGCTTTGCAACGTTATTCGTAGATATTTAACAGACTTGAGTATATCGAGCAGCAGACCACTAATGCCGTATTCAAACACTACAGAATGGTTTTTTCTGCTCATCTTCATTAACATATACTTTCCGACATTCAGATGAAGCTGCTGTTCATCAAACCTAATAGAAATAATACGCAAATCATCTTGTACTCTCCTACAGTCACTCAGATATGACACTTTCCAGTACACTACAGCGTCGTGAGCAAACAGTCGCAGACTGCTGCTAACAATATACGTACCACCATTTATTCAGGGTATTACATCACGTGTTCCGTACTTTGAGAAGTGGTTCAAAAAATCCTTCAAATGGCTCTGAGCACTATGGGACTTAACTTCTGTGGTCAACAGTCCCCTAGAACTTAGAACTTCTTAAACCTAACTAACCTAAGGACATCACACACATCCATGCCCGAGGCAGGATTCGAACCTGCGACCGTAGTGGTCACGCGGCTCCAGACTGTAGCGCCTAGAACCATACGGCCACTCCGGCCGGCTGAGAAGTGCTAATATGGACCAAAACAATTATAAATGCCCAGTAAAATGGGCTCCAACAAGTATACCTTAAGAGTTATGAGCACATAGTCATCTTATCTTCTCTGAACCACATAACCTCTGCTGTAAGAAATTTGCTATTACGACCCACGTACAGAATGCAGTCCACAAATGAGGACGCATTCCTCTCTAATGGTCCATGGATGCAGCACTCAGTAAACATCTGTCGGTGTTATTGCTGTAATTCGTATACACAGTTCTGTGTAACTCCACCGCATACTTTAGTTGTAACAGAACGAGTTTGTATTTTGATAAATTTGTGAAATGCTCTAACTTAGTAGTTCTATCTTTGCACTTGTGGGTTCCTGCCCATTCGACTCTTATAGGGTGCCTAAGGGGTGATGCATTCTCGGATAGCTACATAACAATTCAAGCAATTCACATTAATGGTTTTTATTACAATAATTAGATTGACAATACTTAACTTTGGTTTACACTGTCGTGTCTCAAGCTATTGGTGACATGCAAATAATCAATGTCCTTCGCTATATAGACAGTCCATGCAACTAATGGATATGGATCACAAGTAACAGCTCTTCAAATGTTCTCTTCTAGTCTGGGTCTATTACTGTCAGTCTTCTACAGTCCGGCCGAGGCTGCCAAGAATGGCGGTTATATTTTCTTCGTATAGAGGCCGCTCCTGTAGTGGTGCGGTTCTAATAAGCGAACTATTGGCTGACGTTGTCTAACAGCCTTCTTCGTTCTTGATTTCTTCATCTTCTAGCCGGCGCTTGTCGTTACGCCAGAACAGCACGGACAAGCAAGTGTAATGGCAGCCTATGATTCTACATGGGAAACGGCTGACATTACCTCCTGTTGTGATCTGACAATCTCCTTTGTGCAATAATAGACTTAGATTGCGCAGTCTATTACTTCACAAAGGAAACTGTTCGACAATAACAGTCCTTCATGTCTGCCATTTCCCGTGTAGAGTAATAGTCTCTCATTATGTACGAAATGTCCAAAGGCGAAATCCGAAATGTTAACGCATTTCCAAACCACACTTCCCTGGGGAACTTCTGGCGGTATTAGTGTCTCTGATGAACACTTGTTGCCTAAGACATCGTACTGAGTTCTATTAGTTGGAAAGTCGTCAAATGCCAATAGTATATATCTGGGCACATACTCCGTATAATCGGTCCTTCGTTATTACTCTGCGATGGAGCACTGTGTCAAACACTTTCAGAAATTCTTGGAATATGAAATCTGCCCTTCATCCGTGTCTCGCATGCTACCATTCGAAAAAAGAGAAAGCTGAGTTTGGCATGAGCAATATTTTCTAAATGCCTGCTAATCTGTGAACGTACGCTCAACCCATCGACGAAACAAGGAAGTACAAACTGTTCAGGGAAAGACAGGAATAAAGCAATGTAAACCATTTAGGAATGAAATAAATAGGAAGTGCAGAGACGGCAAGGCGAAATAGCTGCAGTAAAAATGGGAAGAAATCAAAAAAGGAATGATCGTCGCAAGGAATGACTCAGCATGCAGAAAAGTCGAAACAACCTTTGGTAAAACTGAAAGCAACCGTGTAACATTAAGAGTGCAATGGTAATTCCATTGTTAACCGCAGAGGAAAGAGCGGATGGATGGAACGAGTACATTGAAGACATGTCACATGACTTAGTAGAAAAAGGATCGGGAGACGATACGGAAGATATTGGGGATCCAATATTAGAATTAGAATTTAAAAATATCTGGAAGACGTGAAATTAAATAAAGCAGGAGGGATAAACAACATTGCATACTAATTTTTAAAATCAGTGGGAGAAATGGTAACCAAATGACTATTCAAATTGGTGTGTAGAATCTAGGAGTATGGCGACGTACTATCGGAAAAATTTAGGTTAAATAGCTTGCACGTAAGGGCAGAGAGGTGAGAAAACTACCACACAATCAGCTTAACAGCTCGTGCATCCAAGCAGCTGACAAGAACAATGGGAAATAAAATGGAGGATCCTGTTAGATGACCATCAGTTTGGCTACAGGAAAGATTAAGGCACCAGAGAGGCAGAATGACACTGCGCTTTATAATGGCAACAAGGCTGAAGGAAAATCAAGACACGCTCTTAGGAATAACATACAAAAAGCGTTCGACAACGTGAAATGGAAAATAGCTCTGAGCACTATGGGACTCAACTTCTGAGGTCATTAGTCCCCTAGAACAGAACTAGTTAAACGTAACTAACCTAAAGACATCACACACATCCATGCCCGTGGCAGGATTCGAACCTGCGACCGTAGCGGTCCCGCGGTTCCAGACTGCAGCGCCTAGAACCGCACGGCCACTTCGGCCCGCAACGTGAAGTGGTGCAAGATGTTCGACATCCTGAAAAACGTAGGAGTAAACAACAGGGGAAAACGGGTGATGTACAATATGTACAAGGACCAAGAGCGAACAGTAAATTGAGAGACGAAGAACGAAGTTCTCGGATTAAAAAGCTTATAACACAGAGATGCAATCTTTCGCCCCTACCGTTCAATCTTCATATCCAAGAAGCAATTACGGAAACAAAAGGAAGGTTCAAGAATCGGATCAAAATCCAGGATGGATGTATATCAATGATAAGATTTTCTGATGACGTTGCTATCCTCAGTAATAGTGAAGAGAAGTTATTTGATCTGTAGAGTGGAATGAACAGTCTAATCGCTGCAGAATATGGATTTGAGAGTAAACCGGAGAACGAAAAACGTAATGCGAAGTACCAGAAATGGGAATAACGAGAAACTTAATATCAAACATGGCGATCACGAGGTAGACGAAGTTAGGGAATTCTGCTACCTTGGAAGCCCTATACACCCTGTATACGAATCATATCGGTGATGGGAAATTCGTAATGGCCCCTGTGCGGCTGGTCACGGCTTAGGTTCGAGTCCTCCTTCCGGCATGGGTGTGTGTGTTTGTCCTTAGGATAGTTTAGGTTGAGTAGTGTGTAACTTTAGGGACTAATGGATGACCTTAGCAGTTAAGTCCCGTAAGATTTCACACACATTTCGACATTTTCGCAAGGGCCTTTTGTAAGCATAGATATCTTACTGAGATTCCTTCATTCCTATTTCAACCATATTGAATGATACTTTTACGGACTTATGATAAGTGATTCCCTATTCTATGTTAACTGAGAATTAGTATTTTTGTGCATATACAGAATGGAGCTGATCACTGACTTGACATTTGCAGTGTACCAGTGTGGCCGTGAATGGTGTAGCACAAACCAGCAGGAAAGCAAAGACAGTTTAACATACGTTTTATAGTTTCTCGTGTGATAATAAATCGAGAGAAATTTGTTTATTTAATTAAGAGAAGAATGTTTTTAAACCGTAGGTTGCCTCAAAATATCAATGCTGGATACTCTCTGAATGTTTAGGTGACATAGTTTATTGTTATTCACTACTACCGTCAATTTGTTTTGGTGACCAAAGATGTATGTAAGGAAACCGTGCCCACCTGACAATTTATGTGGGAGCTGCATAATTTTGCTCTCTCAGGACCTGCAGTCTCTGATGCATCCAAAGTGGCAACTATTCCTTCTTCAGTGACATGAAATTCATTTTAAAACTTGCCGATGGCTGGTAGATGAATGGCTGCAGTTTGTCATTTTATGAGAAGCAAGTGCATCTATTACTGGGAACCACTGGGTATTCAGTCAGGTTGATATTAATGCCACACATATACAGTTTATATGGAACACACAGTCCGATTTTACAAGAATAAGAATAATAAAAATAATAAAATAAGTGTGATCATAACTGATTATGAATGACAGTAAATTCAGTGGAATATAGTGAGAGAGCTTTCTGAGCCGTGCACGCACTCATGTCAATTCTGGCTGCTGGTTAAACCTCTCTTGATCGTTTCCTCTCTCCGGATTTGCAGACCTCTCGCTGGGGGGCCGCAAGGAGGCTGCTTGGAGGGATTATACAGGACGTACGGCTCTCTGCATGTCTCGCCCTCCTGGCTCTTCGACTCGCTTGTACAAGAATGGAGGTAGTCGGCTTGTTGTGGTTGGTGTCTGTATACCATGAAGTGCCTCTGGACGGCAATCGAAAATACATTGTTTCCCTCTCTCTTTGCGCACGTAGGTTGTGTCATGTGAGCCAGCCAGGTCCTATTTTGGTGTCTTGGGTGAGCGAAATGATCCTGCCAGCATTCGTTGTGATTCCAGGGTCCACTGTACAAATTAATGGTGAACATCTCGTTTGCGTGTGATTAAGTATTGAATGCGCTTTGTAAAAGTCCTTGTTGTTTGCTGAACCCTGCTAATTGAGAACTGTTTCGGGTTCACACCTATTCCGTTCTATATTTTTCGCTAGTGACCGTTATTTGACCCAGATTTCAAAGGTGGATCAACATCCCTGGTTATCGGAATACACCTGATTTATCTTCAAGCTAGTTGTAGACGGCTTCACATTTTGACTGCTTCTAGTTCAATTATAATCTGATTAAGTATAGACCATGTTTCCACTAAGACCGTACTTTTGCATTATTTTGAATGATTAGAGCTTTAAATCTTGTTATATTTTCGTATTTAAAGCACTTGAGCGATGATTCTTTAATGTTAAATCAGCACTTCATTCTGAGCTACCATGTGTTCAGATTGTTTTAGATTATTCGCATTTTCAATTCATTGCCTGCTTTTCTGGGCTAAACGGCCACAGTTTCCTTGTTCTGAGAGCAAGTTCTTGCATGCAATCTGTAATTTTCATATAATTTTAATGTGCATGTTTTCTTAATGTTTTAGATTATGGGCTGAACCAAGTATCTGTTCGATGTGCGGTCTGAGCTCAGGTCGGTGACATTGCCTTGCTGCATTTATTTCACTCCTCTTTTAACTAAGCTGCGTATTTGTTAATCAATGAATTCTTTCTTTCTTCTACGTGTTTATTTAGTCATTTAAAACTTTTGCACCTCGATAACTTCGGTTATTGTAGTGTTTCAACGGATTGCTTGACCTAAATATTTTGGGTACCGAAAAGCCTTTTTTCCTTTTTTTTTAGTTCACCGGTGATTAATCTATGCTTGTCTTATAAACTCTTTGTAATCGTCTTTCGAAAGTGTAAGCAAATGCCTTTTCTTTTGGCATTTTGACATTTATTTTAATGTTCTGAAATATTCAAATTTTGGTGTTAAAGAGTCACTCGAACTGAATTTTTTTTTTAATATCAGTCTTGAGTACCTCTGGGACGAGCTCTTAAATGTTTGCTAGCCTTGAGAATTCACATTACAGATCACCAATTTAGCACTAAAGGGAATCGTGGGTGCTAAGAACCGTATAGTGAGACCAAAAGATGAATACTATAAACAGATTTAGTAGGATGTAGGTTACTCGGAGATGAAGAGGCTTGCACGGACAGAGTAGTGTGGAGCACTGCGTCAAACCAGTCTTCGGACTGAAGATCAAGCGCAACCTTTTGACTTACTTCACACAGAATACTACTGCAGTGATAATGCTGTTGGCCACAAAAGATAACAGTGTTTTACTTAAAACCCATGTGCCGCACATCACCGACTATAGAAGACACCAGTTTCAAAAATATTCATACTACAGTTATGAAATACGAAACACCGAATGTAAACATAACTAACATGACACGTATAAACCAGAAACCTTACAAAACTCTACTCAGAGATTTGGACGGCCAGTTGAAATATTTAAAAATGAACTGCTACAGAACGTTTTCATGGAGAGCTACAATAACTGAAAGAAATAATGTTATAATTTGGGAAATATCAAAATTCCAACATCAACCCAAAAAACCTTGGAAGGCCTAACGGCACTGACCGGCCGCCATGTCGTCCTCAGCACACACGCGTCACTGAATTCGGATACGGAGTGGCATGTGGTGAGCACACCTCAAGTAGCACCTCAGTTTGCCTGACAAAGACTGAGTGCACACCGCTTGCCAACAGCGCTCTGCAGACCAGGTGGTCACCCATCCAAGTGCTAGCCCAGCTTAACAATTCTTAACTTCGATGATCAGACGGGAATCGGTGTTACCACTTCGGCAAGGCCCTTGGAATATGGGCAATATACTATCTCTTAAATGTATTTGGACATCTATTAATGGATATTAGAGTGGGATGCGTCCAATAGTCACAGTTATGACGATTACATTTTCTGTGAGATAGGGAAATGTCTGTAGAGGAATGGCAGCCCGTTCTTCCTCGACAGCCGAAACCAGAGAAGTTAGTGATATTGGACCCCTGGATCTCGAGGGAAGTCGCGTTCTAATACATCCAAAGGGCGCCGAGTAAAACTGTGAGGAACGGGAAAAACCCACCGTGGTTCAACAACAAAGTTAGGAAACTACTGCTAAAGCAAAGAGAGCTTCACTGCAAGTTTAAACACAGCCAAAACCTCTCAGACAAACAGAAGCTGAACGATGTCAAAGTTAGCGTAAGGAGGGCTATGCGTGAAGCGTTTGAAACATGCCCTTTGACCAATTATACCCGAATGTGCTTAAACGCCGGCCGCGGTGGTCTCGCGGTTCTAGGCGCGCTGTCCGGAACCGTGCGACTGCTACGATCGCAGGTTCGAATCCTGCCTCGGGCATGGATGTGTGTGATGTCCTTAGGTTAGTTAGGTTTAAGTAGTTCTAAGTTCTAGGGGACTTATGACCACAGCAGTTGAGTCCCATAGTGCTCAGAGCCATTTGAACCATTTTTTTTGTGCTTAAACTGACACAAATTATTTTTAGCGCAACGCAATCTGACTTTCAATAATCCCTACAAAAGAATGGCCCTGACTAACATTAACCTATACCTTTCACAAATCACTTAACTCACCAAGAATCTTCATTACTCGAACTACTGCAATACAGCGAGCACCACCACTGCCAGCTAAATAAAAGATTCAAACTAAGGAAGGCACTAACTACTGATAGGCACAGTTAGCAAATGAAAGTTTTTATAGAGAAAAAACAATGTATTTACCTTAATAGTCATTATATATATATCAGTACATGACATGAATTCTTACAAATTTCAAAACTCCGCCATCTCTCCCCACGTCCACCACTGCTGGCGGCTCACCTCCAACTGCGCAACGCTACGCGCCGCTAACAGCCAACTGCCCAACGCTACAATGGCGAGTATTACAACAATGCCAACCAGCCACTGACAGCACACAGCACAGCCAGTGATTTTTCATACAGAGCGCTACGTGGCGGCGGTGTTACCAATAAAAAAAACCTAAACAGCCTACTTACACGTTCAGTGAATTCGAAAGTAAAATTCTATGTGCCGACTTGACAGAAAATCCTAGGAAGTTCTGGTCTTACGTTGAATCAGTAAGTGCCTCGAAACAGCATTTCCAGACACTCCGGGATGATGATGGCATTGAAACAGAGGATGACACGCGTAAAGCTGAAATACTTAACACCTTTTTCCAAAGTTGTTTCACTGAGGAAGACCGCACTGCAGTTCCTTCTCTAAATCCTCGTATGAACAAAAAAATGGCTGACATCGAAATAAGTGTCGAAGGAGTAGAAAAGCAACTGAAATCACTCAACAGAGGTAAGTCTACTGGACCTGACGGGATACCAATTCGATTCTACACAGAGTACGCGAAAGAACTTGCCCCTCTTCTAACAGCCGTGTACCGCAAGTCTCTAGAGGAACGGGAGGTTCCAAATGATTGGAAAAGAGCACAGGTAGTCCCAGTCTTCACGAAGGGTCGTCGAGCAGATGCGCAAAACCATAGACCTATATCTCTGACGGTGATCTGTTGTAGAGTTTTAGAACATGTTTTTGCTCGCGTATCATGTCGTTTCTGGAAACCCTGAATCTACTCTGTACGAATCAACATAGATTCCGGAAACAGCGATCGTGTGAGACCCAACTCGCTTTATTTGTTCATGAGACCCAGAAAATATTAGATACAGGCTCCCAGGTAGATGCCATTTTTCTTGACTTTCGGAAGGCGTTCGATACAGTTCCGCACTCTCTCCTGATAAACAAAGTAAGAGCCTACGGAATATCAGACCAGCTGTGTGGCTGAATTGAAGAGTTTTTAGGAAACAGAACACAGCATGGTGTTCTCAATGGGGAGACGTCTGCAGACGTTAAAGTAACCTCTTGCGTGCCACAGGGGAGTGTTATGGGACCACTGCTTTTCACAATATATGTAAATCACCAAGTAGATAGTGTCGGAAGTTCCATGTGGCTTTTCGCGGTGATGCTGTAGTATACAGAGAAGTTGCAGCATTAGAAAATTGCAGCGAAATGCAGGAAGATCTACAGCGGCTAGGCACTTGGTGCAGGGAGTGGCAACTGACCCTTAACATAGACAAATGTAATGTATTGCGAATACATAGAAAGAAGGATCCTTTATTGTATGATTATATGATAGCGGAACAAACACTGGTAGCAGTTACTTCTGTAAAATATCTGGGAGTATGCGTGCGGAACGATTTGAAGTGGAATGATCACATAAAATTAATTGTTGTAATACGGGTACCAGGTTGAGATTCATTCTGAGAGTCCTTAGAAAATGTAGTCAATGAACAAAGGGGGTGGCTTACAAAACATTCGTTCAACCTATACTTGAGTATTGCTCATCAGTGTGGGATCCGCACCAGGTCGGGTTGACGGAGGAGATAGAGAAGATTACAAAGAAGAGCGGCGCGTTTCGTCACATTGTTATTTGGTAAGCGTGATAGCTTTACGGAGATGTTTAGCAAACTCAAGTGGCAGAATCTGCAAGAGAGGCGCTGTGCATCGCGGTCTAGCTTGCTGTCCAGGTTTCGACAGGGTGCGTTTCTGGATCAGGTATTGAATATATTGCTTCTCCCTACTTATACCTCCCGCGGATATCGCGAATGTAAAATCAGAGAGATTCGAGAGCGCACGGAGGCTTTCCGACAGTCGTTCTTCCCGCGAACAATACGCGACTGGAACATGAAAGGGAAGTAATGAGAGTGGCACGTCAAGTGCCCTCCGCCACACATCATTGGGTCGCTTGCGGAGTATAAATGCAGATGTAGATGTCGATACTCTGTAGGATTCAGGTCTGACTGGGGGCATTTCAGAAACGTTATTGTTCGCAAATACTGTACTGTGGCATTTTCATGTTGATCCAGTCATTGTCTCCGAGCTGTTTCTCTAATGTATGAAGCACACAATGTTGTAAAACATGTTGCTGTTCTTCCGAATGTAGGGTTTTCTTAAGTGTAATGAGGGACCACATCTTAACCAATGTTGGAGCTACACATGACCAGACCCAAACCCTTCAATCGACTTCCCATGAGATATAACGAGATTCATAACTGCAAATCACATGTTTCCAGTCACCCTCTGTCCAATGGCATCGATTTTTACTCCACCTTAAGCATCGCTTATCATTGGCGAGATGTGTCTGGCTTATGATGAAGGGCTCTACCATTGCACCCTATTCTTTTTAGCTTCCCACACACACTTATTTTGCTAGTTGGATTGCTGATACCACTGTGGACCTCGCAAGTCATTTATTCCGCTAATTTCATGCGGTTTTTTACAGCCGTCTTTTGTCATGTTTGACGGTCCCTGTCAGTCGGTACATGAGTTCTTCGTGGTCTCGATTTATGGGTGGTTGTTCCTTCGCGTATTCACTTCACAGTAGCATCAGCAGCTGTCGACTTGGGTTCAAATGCCGCTGAGGAACTTGTTATCCAGGTGAAAAATAAGTAACTGGTATACGTTCGAAGCCACAGCTCTCTCGACCAATCCTTTCTCCTGTTGTTTCTTATGTGCTTAAAACCCAACACTCCCATTCTAGTTTTATACCGGCGATTGAGGCTTTCGTGACAGCTGATGGTCAATTCCGTATTACACAGGGTGTCCGGATAATTTTTCTCCGATAGAGTAGTATATGTTTACAGAGCTGTGTAAGAGGCATTTTTTAATAATGACATTTTGCGACTCTACCACATCCAATTCTTTGTGATAAGAGTCAATAACTGATATCGCATTAGCTTAAATATGAACCGAGTATGCGTCTTGTATGAATGACACCAGCGCTTGTGAGCATTTAATCTCCTTCCAGTCTGAACGTTCCACTGTGACACAGTGTGGCTTGTAAATTGAAGGGAAATTTGAATCGGCCGTTAGACGTGCCGAAATAGTTCGCACAGTTGCAGTAACTCTGTATTCCGGATGGCGCAGTGGTTGGCGCATCTACCTGGTAAGCAGAAGATTCCTGGTTTGAATCCCGATGCCGCACACATTTTCACTCGTCGCCGTGGATTCCAAATAATGTCCCGCTACATCTGACAGCATAGATACCCTTCAGTGTGTATAATGTTTCACAGAAGCTGATTCTACGTGGTGTCTGTTCTTTCGGATATGTCCGATTGAACAGACACCACGCATTCTTATAGTTGTACAGCTGGTTTCGCGAAGTTTGTGGATCAGGGGGCTGCAATCACCATTGTTCGTAGTCGTGATGGCAGTGTAACACAAGATTTGACGTTGTGGCAGAGGCTAGGAAATACGAGCTACCACTGTTCACACTGCCTGCCGACTAGCCGGTTAGGAAGTATTTAAAACATATTAGAACACCAGAGTTATTCCTCTCCCAAAGCAGAGCGATCTGTTTATAGTAAACATTTGACGTGGCTGTCTAGAAAATGCAGCTTCAAGCTCTTTGAGGTTATCCAACATGATTGTTACTAATTTTGGTACTCAAGGTTTTTGCAGTTGCTAAGAAATTTGTTGACAACTTGTTAAGACAGCATCCTAGATGTATTGTGAATTTCATCCACTTTGTTTTGAAATGTCTCGTATTTCATTAGTTTCCCAACGTTACGGCAGACGAAAATCCTGTCTTTCGTCTTAGCTTCTGATGGTTCCGGAAACTTCCTTTGACTGATGAGAAAAGAGGAGGTTCTGTACAGAATCTGAGAGGAAAGAAAATGTGGAAAACACTGACTAGAAGAAGGCCAGGATGATACGATATCTGTTAAAGAGATCAAGGAATAACTTGTGTGGTACTAGAGGGAGCTGTGGAGAGCAAAAACTGTAGACGAACTCAGAGACTGGAATGCATCCAGTAAACACCTAAGGATGTAGTTTTCAAGTACTATTCTGAAATGAAAAGGTTTGTTGTGGGTAGCATGAAACTAGTGAGAAGACTGATGACTGGAAATAAATAATGAAAGACTGACGTTCCTTACCACTTATAGGAAATTGTTCTATATGCCAAGTGCAGATAGAAGTTCTTTAGTGTCTGCCTTTGAATCAAATAGTACTTTTTTCTCTCTAACTTTTAGCGTTCTAACTGGACAGATTGTTTGATACCATTGCTTGTCTTCTGTACGACTATCCTACTCGCATAAGAAGCAGAGGCATTTCCTCACAACACGTACAGACTCCATGTGGAGCCATGAGTTGCCCCGATCCCAAGCCTTTACGCCGAAGTGACAAAAATGCATTTCTCTGACACAGTCCGAAGCTGATTTTTCACCACACGCTTACCACAGGTGTATCAAAAATTATCAGGAGAGTTACCTCAGGAAGCCACGAAATTCGAAAAAGTAGGCTTGTCGGCGAAGTCTGCATGAAAAATGATATTCAAGAAAAAACGTACAGTGCCGTACATTATAATACATCCGAAGTTTGTAGATAGTTGTATTACAGACTATAAAATTAGACCTTGTTCCGTGCCAGCTTACATTGAAAACCTTCACAAAGCAACAATGGCAATATTATAAAAACTGAATACCTACATTTTGCATCCCTCACATATATTGTAAGCTTGTGTCAAAACTGCATGTCATTCAGTATTCAAAGCATTTTACCTGAAACCAGCCTCCAAAAATACATCAGAAATATCTTAAGCCGTTAGGATAAAAATTCCTCTGTCAACAAAGTAATTATTACCAGATATAATGTCATATGACCACAATTAGTAGTCAAATTACTTGAAACGATATTTTTGCAGCGCGAAGAGGCTGCTTCGGGTTATAGCTTGCGAAAGTGTCATGTTTGTAGGCGAGCTATGGGAGTAAACGCCGATATGAGCCTGCTGAAGGGGCATCTCGTTAGCGGCCTCATTAAGACGCAAGTCGAAACGTGGGAACCCCGCCGAGACAGTTCATGCACCGGCGCCTGCGCACTGGGGCACGCGCTGCGGCCCCGTAAACGTCCTCCACGTAATTGCGTGACCGCGTCCGCCGTAATTAAGAAGGTGTTAACTGTGCACTAAGCTAACTGCGCGTAATTCATTTTGGTAATTGCTGGGATCGAGGCGTACATATTTTATGTAAATGCCGAGATTTCGCTGCCATTGTCCGCCAGCGGGTCGTGCTCTCGGGAGAGGCTGGATGTCACCGCCTAACTGTGTTCTACCGCGGGGTGCATCCGTGTTGACGCGAAGCGTGAAACGTAATTCACCATCTGCCCTTTGCCCAGACGATGACAGCATTAGCATCTAACGCTATCCACATATTCTCAGAATATAGCGTCCTCCTGTTGCGGGATTACTATTAATATGCAATGGCTGTTTTCGGGGTATGGTTTTCCAGACCGAGACAGGAGGATTTATTCTGAATTTCACTTTCAGATGCATCGTGGCTGGCCGTCTTGAGGCATTGGGTCGCTTTGTGCAATGAATTTCTGATAGTCTTATTTGTTCTTCGATAAAAAACCAGCTTAGTGCCCTCTGCTTCGCTCGAGTTGCTTGTATGGCATGCTCAGATTTTTTTCCCCTTAATCGAGTCTTTATGTTGTTCACAAATTGCAACATTTTTTAAAGATTTGCAAGCTCATTAAGGTCTTAGAAGAATGGTCTTTTCCGAATGCACTTCTGACCAATAAGCGATTCTGGCAGAATTCATTTATGTAGATTTTTTGTACAAATGGTATTGATACTTTATGATTTATTTATGTTTATTTTAAATTTTCTTTTATTAGTTATTTGTGTTTCAGTTAGTGTTGCTTTTGTAACTTTATTAGAGCGGAAGGAGTTGGAGGTTTTCTCCAGTCCTATCTTTTGAGTTCTTGTGGTGATATTTCCATAGCTTTGTCTCCTAGCACACATTTGTTACGAAGTCAAATACAGATTTTCGTAAATGTTGGCTTAAGAATTTTAAAATATTTTAATAAAAATTTTCGTGCTCTGTTTCACGCTCTTAGCTTTTTCATTTTCCTAAAAAACAGTGAAAAAATGTATTTTTTATCCAACCCCCCTTAGGGCTTGAATTTCTAAAAAAAACAACTGAAACACGTATATTTTTAATGTAGCTTCAGAAGCGCTTTAATAAAGATTTCTTTTCCAGAAAAGGTCTTACACGCTAATTAACCCGCTTGGTGGTTGACTTTCCAAAATTGCTGAAGCACATAGTTTCATTTTTGACGGAGAACTCAAATACTAATTTTTGCAATTTTTGTCTCAAAATTGCCTTAGTAGCAGTATATTTTCTAAAGGCCCCAGGGATGGAATTTCGAACAATCCTTTAACAGACGATGCCTACAGTATAAGATCAACAGCCGCTCCACATTCCAAGATTTAACCGAGATGCCAAATGCAAATTTTCACAGATTTACCCCTTCAAAAGTTTTCATAATCAAATACTTGCATAAAAACTCTCATCCTCTATTTCAACCCTTCGGGATTAAATTTCCAAAACGTTAAGTGAGAAGTTAAATACCAGTTTCCATAGATGTAACTTTAAAAATTCTTTAGTTTTTCTTTAACAATGACTTGTTTTCGAAACAAGCTTTCAGTCGCAAACGGCTTAGATTTACAAAAATGCTGCAACCTTTTTTATCTCTGACCGAGAAACTAAATACCAATCGTCGTAGTTCTAACGCCCAAATTGCTTTAATACAGACGTATTTTCAAGAAAACCTTGCATTTCCTACTGCAACATCTTAGGGACGGAATTTCGAAAAATGCCTTCTTAAACGATACGTACAGTATAATATGAGTACCCTCTCCCAATTTCAAGTTTCTATGCTTAGTGATTTGGGCTGGGCAATCATGAGTCAGTCAGAACTTTGCCTTTTTTTACAGAGACTGAGCAAGAGTGGCATTAGTGCATGTGGTGTAAATTTCGGTACTTTGATTCAAACTAACTCTCGACTATAGGTATAAGTTGTTTCTTCCTTGCAGGGAATTGTTGTTGTTGTTGTTGTTGTTATGGTCTTCACTCTAGTGAATAGTTCGATACAGCTCTCCACATTAATCAATTCCGTGCAAACATCTTCAAAATGGTTCAATTGGCTCTGAGCTCAATGGGACTAAACATCTGAGGTCATCAGCCTCTAGATTTAGAACTGCTTAACCCTAACTAACCTAAGGACATCATACACATCCATGCCCGAGGAAGAATTCGAGCCTGCTACCGTAGCAGCAGCGCAGTTCCAGACTGAAGCGAACATCTTTATCTCTACATAACTTCATCACCTTTCATTGATTGGAAACCGATTTCTGTATTGGCCTCCCGGTACTATTTTACCCTTTACTCTTCCCTTTCAGGATTTTTTGTTGCTATTATCAGTCTGCATTTTATATTCAGTCTACTCTGTATATCATCAGTTGTCTTATTGCCCAAATACCAAATTTCGTCTTCTAATTTTAGCATCTCATTTCTTAAAATATTTCCCTCAGCATTGCCTTATTTATTTTGAATACATTTTATTGCCATTGTTTTACGGTTGTTGGTTTTCATATCATAACCTCTTTTCAAAACAAGAACCCTTCTGTTTTAACTGCTCCTCTAAATACCTCTCCGTCTGTGAGACAATATCTCTGATTATTATACGACGTAAACCATATCTTATGTTCGGAAAGTTTGTAAGCAATAACAAGTAGAATGAGATTTTCACTCTGCAGCGGAGTGTGCGCTGATATGAAACTTCCTGGCAGATTAAAACTGTGTGCCCGACCGAGACTCGAACTCGGGACCTTTGCCTTTCGCGGGCAAGTGCTCTACCAACTGAGCTACCGAAGCACGACTCACGCCCGAGTTCGAGTCTCGGTCGGGCACACAGTTTTAATCTGCCAGGAAGTTTAATAACAAGTACATTGACTTTTACTTATTTTCATTTACTTCGATTGACGAAGAATTCTGAAAACACGGATTTTCTCACTGCAAATGCAATTATATGCTGAAATATTTTGTATCTCAATACATACCTACCTTACAAGTCAAAAACGTGATAATAAATGAGTTCAAAACACGTGACTTAAAAATGAAGATTCTTCATTTTGTTGTATTTTCTGATGCAAGGTTTCCCGAGAAGAACATGTGACTCTAACAATTTTCTTACTTTGAATCGAATGGTGAAGTTTTGGACACACTGTAATTATCCCTTGTATAAGGCAGAATTTTTCCTTAACGGAAACGCATCCATATAATTGATAGTGTTTATTATACAGCTGCGTTTACATCACGGAACCTTCGAATTGGAGTTTCGCAGGCTACGTATCTGGTACTAGTTTATTTGGCGCAACATCGCAATAGTTATTTCAATAAGACGTTCACTTCATGTACAAAGAGCGGGAGGTAACAATGTGCAAATATTACGCCAATTAAAACGTTACTTTCCGTTCAGTATCATTCTGACCCTCATATAAGGAAATGAACAAAATAGTCCCAAAAGAAATTTTAGAACTTGTTACCTGCAGGTGTGATGGTATTTCCTCTGAGCTGTTGTATCATCCGATGGACAGAGGTTGTATTTACGTTATTCTAGAACTTCACTTGACAGAAGCAGCCATATGAACACAGGATAATGTGGTTATGGTACGGTTAAATTATAGTATTTATACAGTTTTCTATCTTTTTCTTCAATGATCCTGGACATTCATTTGTAGTCTCCTACCATGATGTGTTGTTATGACCTCTTCTCAGCTAGTATTTGCTTTGTATCTGGTTAATGATCGGATGGTCCTCTTTAATGTTATGCTGGCTGCTTAGTTTGTACACTAAACACCAACAACAAATAGAAAATGTGAGATATATACGAATACCAGAGCCTTATTGAACATATTAGTTCAAATATACAATAGTTGCCCAATAATTAATGCCGCAGAGTTTTTTTTAACCAGAACATATTTAACATTAAATGTAAGAATATGGTGAAAATATCAGTCAACATTTCTTCTGGAAGTACTAATTCTCTACGTTCTGTGGCCTTATGGCATTGTTGTGTGAGAGTATTTTGCATTCCTTGTCGTAAAAGTTCTTCACCTGTGCTCTTAGCCACGTTTTCTCTGCATGATTTACGCTCTTATCGCCCTCAAAATGTGTCCCACGTACAGAATCCCTACGTGGTCCAAACAGGACGCCAAGTCAGGTTTATAGGCTGGTTGAGGCAATGATGTCCAATCGAATTTGGCGCTGTGTTCCTACTGACTGAGACTTGTGTATGAGCGTTTGAATATGATTTCTTTTGGAACTCGTCGGAAACGCTTATTAAGTTTTTTTCAGATTCACGTATGCCTCTGAATAGGTAGATCCCCTTGGCAAAGCATCCACAAGAGCGACACTATCATAATCCCAAAAACTTAATTTCTTCTTTTTTGGTGACTGGGGATTGTACCAATCTAGAGGCTGTCGGGTCAAAGAGGTGCACCAAGGTTCCATCACCTGTAATCATTCCGTGACAGAAAGGCCCATACATTGGCCTCAGATATCTCCAAAAGTTCAGACAAATTGTCTTTTCTCTTAATCTTGCGGTCTCTTGTGAGAATGTATGGAATCCGTCTCTGAATATTCAAGAGTCTCCCCTTTACACACTCGCTTCCGGTACTCACCGATAGCTATAGGAGAAATTATCAAGTTGCGATGCATTGGTCCGCACGAATAGTGTCGTCCGAGCGATTCCCCATGTCGGGAGAAGTGTCCGTCACAGGGCGCTGAGTTTCTGCACTTCCTGACGATTAACTCTCTGTACCTCATCACCCTTCAGTTCTCCTATCAACTGCATCATTACTACTCAATGCACACTATCGTTTGTTGATATTTACCACGATTTATTTTTCGGTAACTAAAAATTGAGTTGCAGCATGAGGGATTAAGGGATATTAGTACTTTAACCGCCTACATGGATCGAGATAAATCAATGGTGAAGGGTGAAAACTTTTGCCGTACCTTGGCTCAACCATCGATATCCGATTCCCAAATTCTTAGTTGGTCACGGGCAAGTAGCACCCCCATCATAAGCAACAGTGCTCATAACATTTGCAAAGTCGGACAATGGTTCAGAGGATATGGTGCATCTGCGCTGAAAGTTCTTAGTGCCGTCCTTGATCATATAAGTGTAGATATGTGGTGTCTGTTCTGCTGGAAATATCCGACGGAACACACACCACAAATCCATATCTGTACCAATTAAAGCACGTTGATTGTAACATTATTTGCGTTAGAGACACAAAGACACACAAATAATTTGAAATACAGTACCGTATAGTAATGGTAACACTACAGGTACTGCTGCCTACACAGTTTCCTTCCAACACTATTTTAATATAACACATATAGCACTTGGGAGACGTTATTCCTGCACTATACGAGAGGTAGCCACGAATATTTAATAATCACCCCTTAAAAATAATGTTACATTAATTTTTTCTTTACTTGCTGTCAAATGATTGCAGTAGTGTTATACTCTGGAATCACGGTGAGAAGGCTCCACAGCACGAAGCTATACAACCCAGATCGAAGTGGAGTAGGTCATTCATAAAGTGACCACGTGGTAGCTCGTTTTGTGTACCTCAAGGGGAACGCCACTGCAACAATCATTGAAGAGCAGGTGCATATTTACGACTACAATGAAGCGTCATACAAGTGCACACGCAGCTAGTACCGTCACGCAAGTCAAAATGAGGAAGAATTAAATGGCAGACAATATCTCTGGTGGTCGAAGATAGGCGTATCTAAATCGAGATGAATCGGGAAAAGGTGAAAATCACTCACGTACCTGTTTTAATGTAACTTGCACGGCACTTTGAGCATGGCGGAGATGACCACTCGCTGGGTTCCGCGACAACTCGGACCCGTTAAGGAAAACCTCGGTAGACAATGAATGTTGTAGATGTGTCCCTTCACCTTTCTTAATAATCTACTCATCATGACCAAGCTCTGCACAACTGGCTCTTCGTTCTCATAATAGGGGATCTAAAACACTTGATTCTGCATTTCTCAGTTTCCAGAAACCTTTTGATACCATTCCTCAAAAGTGGCTTCTAATCGAAACGGTTACCTGTGGGACATCGACTTAGCTGTGAGACTGGGTTCGTGATTCCTGTCACAAAGGTCACAGTTCAAAGCAATTGACAGAAAGTCATCAAGTATAAATGAAGTGATTTCTGGCGTTCCCAAAGGTAGTGTTATAAGCCCTGTGCTGTTCCTAATCTATGAAAATGATTTAGGAGACAATCTTGCAATGTTTATAGATGATTCCGTCATTTGCGTGTAGTAATGTCATCAGAAGATCAAAACCAGTTGCAAAATAATTTGAGCAAGATGTTTGTGTACCAAGAAGAATGGCACAACGAAACGAGTGAGGTCATCCACAAGAGTACAGCCAGGAATCAATGAAAGCAGTTACGCGATTAGTCACACAAATGTGAATCTGTCACATCAAATAAATATCTAGCGGTTACAATTACGAAGAACTTCAACTGTGTGCACCCTCGGTGTGTACAGCATATGGCGTGTGCATTTGTGGCTGCCTAATATTGTCTCCGCAGTGGAGATTAGTGGTGAGAAACAGAACACCTACATCCCTACGGGCGCTTGCTGAAAAAAGCTCAGTGGACAAGCAAATGGAACGCCACACATGTGCTGTGAGTGTTTCCGTATCCGGCGAATTGGTCTGCACATATCGGTTGTTGAAGTAAAACAGTACTGCATCGGTGATCTGCTCTTTCGGGTGTTAGCCGCTGTGTAGATGATGTACGTGGCGTAGCTGCATTTCTCTGCCTACTCTGTGAACACATATGCCGTCCGCAAACCCCTCCCCCCCTCCTCCCCCCCCCCCCCCCCCCCCCCCACTGCCGCCCCTACCACAGTGCTGAAATTACCCTAGAAGGAGACCGAATACGAGTCAAGATTTCTGTTTGCTCACTAGCTAGGAACAGAAATTCGACTCAATTACTCTCCCCTAAAGATGCATTTCGGTGTCTGTCGGACTCCACAAAGAGATAAGGAACTGTCACTCGAGCAAACAGAATAACACCTCTGTCTCAGAGAACCGACTCACGCACTCCTTATCCGAAAACAATACATCTTACAGTTTAACTGTCAACTCCTCCGCTTCGGCTATCGCCTGGAGAATTCCTTCTAACAATCTCCAGAAGCAAGTGATCTCTCTCGCTGCCGACAGGGGAGGCTCCCTTCTCCCACTATACGCCGCACCCAAATGAATTTGCGGCTCCCACGTTGCCTGTAGGCGACGAATACCAGCCGCCGTGACAAAAACTTTACCTACAGCTACGTGGGTTATGAATCTGCCAGCCAGTCACCTGAAGCTAATATTCCTTTCAGAAGAAGAATATCTGGAAGGCGCAAGTTCTTCTCCTTAACGCATCTCTGCTCTTTTGGGCTAGATATGTGCTGTGGCGCTGCCCTTGAGAAGATTCCACGGAGGACAGCCGGCGAACGTCGTTCGTGGACTCACACATTCCTTTGCACTAAGAGGATGTCCATTTCCATTCTTCCACTCCCGATGCTCTTTCTCCAGCTACGCTGCTATGACATTTTTCGTCTCATCCAGGAGCATCTCCCGCCCGCATTATCCATGATACACAAGTGCTTCCCAGCTCCTCCTTAGCCGATAACGGCTTCTGAGGAACGCGAGGCCACAGGGAACTTTCTGCAGTAATCAGTCCTAATTAATTCCCACACATGCAGTATCACAGAAATTTTTAGAACGTGGTGTTACCCAGTAACAGCCAATGAATTGATAAATCCGATTTATCATCATAAATATGACCTAATTCAAATATAAATATACAAAATTGTTAAATATACTGTGGCCGCCTTACAACTAGAACGATTACGTAGATAATACTGTGGGCAAGACGAACTGAAGACTGCATTTCATTGAGAGGCTACGTAAAGAAAGCAACATGTTCACTAAAGAGATTACCTATACTGTCCTTGTCCGTCGTCTAATGTATTGATGGGTAGTATAGGACCCATACTGGATAGGAATGACGGAGGACACCGAGAAAGGTTTTGTATTATTTCGAAATAGTAGAGAGAGTATCTTTGGCAAGATGCGCGAGGTAGGATGGCAATCATTTAAACAAAGGCTTTTGTCACTGGGAAGAGATATTTCCACAAAATTTCAATTACCAGCATTCTCCTCCGAATGCGAAAATATTTGCCTACATAGGGAGAAAAGATCATTGAAATAAAATAAGAGAAATCAGAGTCTACACAGAGACATTCAAGCGTTCACTTTCTCAAGTGCTGCTCGAAAATGGAACGGTAGTGAAAAGGTCTGAAAGTTGTTCGATAAACCCTCTTTAGTGTGAATTGGAGAGTAATATTGTAGATGTTGTACTAATGTAAAGAGATAAGGAAGCGAAGCTGAAAGGGCGGATAACGGGGAATCCTAGACACAGTCCGGTAATGAAATACTATATGCATTATTTTTAGGTGGCTGGGACGTCTAATAATGACTTGGTGCTAACAGATCATTCTTGTAACGGGCAAACAGTCGCAAGGGAGTGATACCAATATGTTCGGAGAAAGTTGTAGAATGCCGTGAGGACGAAGTATCGGATAATATCTAAGTGCGTGCATTTCTTCCACGGCTAGACACCGACAAGTCGCGCAGAGGATTCAGTGGTGCATGCTGCTTCTTCCATCACATTCATCCTCCCCCACCCCTCCCCAAATCCATATTTTCCTCAAGTGTCACCCAATGGCTTCTTCCTCCTTCCTCACATGAAGAAGTCATTGCGTGGCAGGCAGATTTAAGAACAATGACGAGGAGTTTTTCTTGGTAGAATGTTTCATTAACAGAGAAAATGTTGACGGCTACAAACGAGCTCTCTGCAAGTTATCGATCTTTGGGGAAAATGTGTCACATTTGAAGAGTGAACATGCATAGAAGGACCAACATCACGTTCCACAATAACAGTTTTTTTTTGATCTGATAATTTTAACATCGATTTAAGTTACAAATGTAATAAAATACTTTAATGGCAAAGATCGGAAGTAAATAATATACAGTGATGATGAGTTTGGGCTGATTATACTGCCATATTCAGATCGATAAAAAAACACGTGTACTGTCTGCTTGAAAAATGAGGCTGGGACACAAAATCTGCATCGCAGTGAACGTTTACGTAGGAAACGGATATCCATATAATAATGACATACACCATCAAGATCAAAGTCCGCATTGATATAAAATATTTTGCTTATGACATTGTTACGGCAGTAACTTGTCAATCAAATCATGTTATTACAGGAATGCTGCTTACAACTCTGACCGGACCACATACCACTAACAATCCTGTACATAAAATTGTTTATTTGACAATTAATTGGTGTAATGGTACTGCATACAAAATACTGAATATCAGTGCGGACTTTTAAGATGGGTCTTGAATGCCTAATGTTTTATTTCGATGGTGTATGCCATTTTCTTTATTGAGATACATCTCGTACGTGAGAGTCCCCTGTGATGCAGAGGCTGTAGCTTAGCCTTTTTATGACCAAATATACAAATATACATGCTGCTATAATCGATGTGAAGATGGCTATGTAATAAGGTGGAAATAGTCAACATTTAATATTATTTACCTGCGATCTTGACTATTGAAATATTTTATTAAAATTATTTTTACTTGACGTACTTTCAGATTGTTTGCTCCCATCCTGGCTATGTCAGGAATTAACAGTAAAGCCTAGTGACTACCACTAGCACTTCCAATAACGCTCCAATGACTTGGTAGTGAGTATTACCATTTGCGTTAGAGATACAAAGCCTATATTAATAACTTGGGCAGAATTAGCCGCACAATACCGCACAATAATAATAATAATAATACAGCTGCTGCTACCCATTCCATTTTCTTCCGATAATGTTTTAATTAACGATCAGTATTTAGCACAAGCGTTGCTGGAAAACGATAAACCATTATTTCCCCGACCGTTCCACCACGTCCGGTGTTCATTTTTTCGTCTCTCCGTTTTGCCTCAGGGCGTGCAAATGGACATTATATTTAGTTTTCGCTACGCCGGACGTTAAATGAAACGCCGCACAATAGGCAACCCGCCGCACGCGTTGTCCGGGCTGCCTGCCCACTACACCACACCACATCGCAGCGTGCCCAGCGACCAGCTGTGTCTGCAGTGTGCGATGGCGGCAAGGCCTTTATTCGGAAATCACCGCTGATACGAGTAATTGTGTCATTTCAGCGTAGCGCGACTGGAGTCGCATATTTCAGGATGCTCACCGGCGGCCGCGTTAGCTATTCAATTACGCGATGGGCCCTCGCAGCTGGTTAATTTAATTGAATCGAACTGTCGCTCGAAGCAGGGTTCCGCGGTCCCGTGATACCACTTTGGTGATTGCTCAGTTTCGTTACATGACACAGATCGCACCACCATGCCTGGATAAGGTGTCAGCCAAGGACACCACCAATAATGTGTGTTTCCGTTGAATGGACCACATTGCCAGTCGAACGCATTTTATCACATCGGATGTTGAGAGGACTTCCTGAACGTTAGGGTGTAATCGTCGAGAGAAGCTGCAATTCTACTCGTTATTTTTTCGCTTGCAGTACTGTGCCACTATCACGAATTTGTGGAGGACAGGGCCCCATTTCATTTCAATAAAAAACTGTAATATTTTTAAAATATGTAACACGAATTTTATCTGTATCTGTAGCGAATTTAGCCCTACAGATTCATCTAAATTCTAAGAAAATCTTTAATTATACCTGTATATGAAGTATGCGAAAAGGTTGTGGACAATGGTTCAATATTTAGGCGTGAAATTGTAACAAACACTTTTTACATTCATAATGTGTTATGTATTCCACCTCATTTCTTCAAGTTCACCGTTCTCGCGACCTGCTTGACGGACTCAAAAACGTAAATGAAACAGACATTGCGCTTCATATTTTTATAGTTTTCTAGTCGATATACGGGAAATGTAACAGGTCAATTCTGAACATCCCACTTGTCACTCCTTTTCACTACCTCGAGCATCGCAAGGTGTGGTAGGGGTATCTCATTCAGACTGTATTCCTGTACAAATAATTACTCAAGCGGATACCATGTGTTGCTGTTTTCACTACAGATGTTGATCAATTACGTTTCTATGTCGCTCTTTCCCACTTCCACCCTCATCTTTAGCGATACTGGAGGTGACTCATTGTCAAAGCATTTTTTCCAGATATCAAATGATCCGTTTGGCAAGTTTGACATAAATTACTTCAAGTCTTTTAGGCATATGCTTCTATGTCGCTGTCTTTGCAGTACCCGCCTGATCACCAATCCATCATTAATAATGAAACGTCATAGGTACTGTCACCAATAAGCCGAGCGACCACGAAAACGATGCATTCGATACTAATACTGGCCATTACCGAATATTTTTACATGTCATGACTTCTCATACACAATTCTACCTATTAGGGAGGCGATGGTGTATTGCTGCGTCAGTATTTTTATACAAATAATACATTATATGGACAGAAAATTTGGTCATAATTTCTCCAGTCGTTCCTCAGCAATGCTTCTATGTCACATTTTTCACTCCACCACCACGCCTATGGGAGGAAGGCGGTTCTTATCTTCATAGTGCTTCTTTCCAGATAGTAAATGATATGTGTACCAAGTTTGGCTGAAATCTATCCATGGGTTTAGGAGGAGATGTGGAACATACGTGTGAACATACATATGTATGAACAAGCTAATCTCCAAAATTACTAAACAAGTTATCATGGGGTTTTCAAAGGCAAATTTGTACTAGCTTGGGACAACGTACAGGCCTTATTTCGTCAAAATCGGATCAGCGAACTGAAAGATATTATATGTAAATTTTTATCTAAAATCGTCTGCCCGTTGGTCTGTTTAGAATGATAATTTCCAAAAATACTATACGAATTTTTATAGGATTTTCACAGATAACTTGACTGTAGCTTGGAGAACGTATCTCATCAAAATCGGATTACGAAAGAAAAGATAGCGTGATTTAGAGTTTTAGGCATCTGATAATCTTAGATAGCTCTGTCGATTTCGTACATCACCAAAGAAGCAATAGATGGCGCTGTTAGTGTTTTTGCCTCAATGACAGAAAAAAGGTTTTCGGAAGTCTACGTCAGGACAGAATAAGAACCGCAATCGTATCGTTACGTATATAAACTGACATAGAATCTATAAAGAGATTTTCACTCTGCAGCGGAGTGTGCGCTGATATGAAACTCCCTGGCAGATTAAAACTGTGTGCCTGGCCGAGACTCGAACTCTGGACCTTTGTCTGTCACCGGCAATTACTCTACCAGTTGAGCTACCCAAGCACGACTCACAACTCGTCCTCACAACTTGAATTCCTTCAGAACCTCGTCTCCTACCTTCCAAACTTCACAGAAGCCCTCCTGCGAACCTTGCAGAACTGGCAGTCCTGGAAGGAAGGATATTGCAGAGACATGGCTTAGCCACAGCCTGGGGGATGTTTCCAGAATGAGATTTTCACTCCGCTGCATAGTAAAAATTTGGAAGGTAGGAGACGAGGTACTGGCGGAATTGAAGCTGTGAGGACGGGTCGTGAGCCGTGCTTGGGTAGCTCAGTTCCGTTGGCACGGTAACTCAGCGTGTTCGGCCAGAGGGTTAGCTGCCCTCTGTAATAAAAAACAGAGTTAATGGATCAACGACGAACTGAAACGGGTGTCTTGCGACGTCCGCCCCGAGCTCATATAACGAACCAAATGAGATTAATAAAAAAAAAGTTGGTATAGCACTTGCTTCCGAAAGGCAGAGATCCCGAGTACGAGTCTCGGTCCCGCACACAGTTTTAACCTGTCAGAAAGTTTGACATAGAATCTAGTAGGATGTACGGATTTACTGGTTTCGCTTTGTGCATTAAAAGCTTAATGAAACTGCTCTGCATCTTTCGATATGTTTCACTTGTATTTGACTTCTAGGTCAGGAAAATCATATCTATTAATAAAGTTATCCTATAAAGGCTCCATTTTTGCTAACTGTTATTGAAATTTGAAGAATGACTATATACAAAGGCCCTTCTTTAACCTCCGTTGCGAAACATGTGCTTATAGGTAGTTTTTATAAAGTATGTAAAGGCATCTCTTACGCCATGTGGAAGAAAATGTTTTGATTTATTTTGATGATGAAACGAAATCGATTGTTAGGTATGACAGACTCACATTTCATCACTTCAATTAGCAGACGGTATAGTAATTAACAACAAAAAGGAAACACTGCAAGGAATCAAAGATTTCTTTCAATGTTTTGCTAGTTCAGGTGAGTTAGTAACACAAATAAGTAATAACGATATTTTGTGAATAATGTCAGATGTGTAGAAAAACAGTCTTTCTTATATCATAGCTCAGCACATACAGAGTATTTCCATGAGATTTCTCGGATGATGATGTTTGGTTTGTGGGGCGCTCAACTGCGCGTTTATCAGCATCTGTACAAATTCCCAACCTTTGCTCAGTCCAAACTTGCCAATTTCATGAATGATGATGAAATGATGATGACAACACAAACACCCAGTCATCTCGAGGCAGGTGAAAATCCCTTACTCTGGATTTCTCGGAAACCGGTGATTCTGCTACTACTGTTAGCTCTGATATTAGGGTTGTTGTAAGCAGTACAGAAGTAGTGCTACTAATATTAATTCTACAGCACCTGTTACTGGAGGTAATAATATTAAATATATTTCTGTGAATTGCAAATGGTTTAACAGTGGCATTCAGGAGATTGAAATACCAGTTGTAGCATTATTAAATGTCTACTTTCAGCGAACTGATTACTTGGTACCGCAAATGTCGTTAATGCAAACTCAGGATATGATACATCAGAAGGCTTTTGGCATTTGCTTTTATAGAGAGCTGCTGAAATTAAATGGGTCACCTTAGTGCATGATGGACATAAGTTAAATATAATTACCATGGAAAATAATCGACGATGGACGCTTCCTGGATGAAAAACTAATTTAAAGCACTAGTTACTCTGGAAATGTAGAAACGAAAGATAATAGATATGTATGTTAGTCACAGGAGACTTATCAAATCATAATACAAACAAATAAACAAATTTTACTGTAGTTACGTCTATTACTACAAGTATATTCAACTGTGCCAATGTTAAGTGCGTGTAGAGGGTACTTTACAGCAATATTAGCGATTCTCATTCATGAGTAAACATGTTTATAACGTGGAATTTAACGTTCCTTCTTTCAGTGTCCTGTCTGCAGTCTTAACACAAAACTGATCCACTTGAGTAAATGGAAGATTTGGTCCATTGACATAACGTATGACCAAAATTTCTTAGGATTATATGAAAGGTATTTTACTGGGGCCTGACTGTGAAAACTATAGAAGGTTTTGCTCATGAGACTTCCAATGGATGCAAGAGTTGATATTAAGTATCCTCTATCAGTCTACTTGCGGTTCTTTTTGTAGCAAATGTGTAGTTGTTCCTCTTTTCGAATCGTTCTCGGAATGGTAGTATTAGACCATGGTGTGTCCTTGGCATTTTCATCACACAGGTGTTACCTATTTATCTAGACCAAGCCTATTACTTTTCGTGACAGCTGCTGTGTAGCAAGGCTAACCTCCAGAGCGGAGCGACGTACATTAATGCGCAAAATGCAGGGACAAAGCTAAGTTCCGCGTGATGAGTCACTGCGAAGTAATATAAATCGATGAAAGTGGCGCCATACATAGAAAGAACTGCTACAGTATATACTTCGTTCATCGTAAGCATAAACCTGATGTAAAGAAACACAAACGCGATGATTGATCAGCGGCCACAGCTCTCGTACACTGGTGATGTTCTGCTCTTGGAAGTAGGTCCAACTTACGTATAGGATACCTTCTTACTACAACAGTGTGAATGAAATTTTAAGACATTCTCATGTATTAACAGCAATCAACATTTTTCTTAATCACATTTCAGCTCGTAGTTTTTATTTCAAAAATCGTGTACAGTCACAATTCCTGCAACCGCTACTTGTATTCTGATTGTCTCGCTGTCAATACGTGCCGTGAAAATGGATGACATTGCTTCCAGCCTCATAGTGAAACATGCGCGCGGAACACCGTTAATGGCCAGAAACAAACTTCTCACTAAATTACAGAGCAAAATCAGCTTTGACATTTTTCGAGAAACACTACGTAATAAATAAAACACCATATTTCAGTTAGATACGTGGCGTACTCGGTACCGTAGTAGAATGTGAATTGTGGTGAGGTGGTTCGTATCTCTTTGTGATCTATAATTTTTTTTTTGTTCGGTTTGAGTGCCTGAATCATGTAAATATGAAATCCATCAAATATATGTTAACTAACTCATACTTAGCCATAATTTATCAAAAAAAATGCACGTCTTCCAGTTTCTAATTACATACTGCTTGCCAAATTTTGGTATTCATTGCAAATATAAATTCTCAATGATCGATATTTTGTGAAAGATTCTTAAAGATTGTTGAAGCTAGGAAAAGTTACAGCGTTAAATTTTTCGTAAAAAAAGTAAAAGTCAAACACTATTTATTTAAATAAGTCCATTGTTTTGTAGAACATATCTGGTCCCACACGAGCGGGAGTAATAAGAATAGGAGAAACATGGCGTGGAGCGCACTGTACAAATGCCGCGTTTTTACAGTTGTCAGTGTACCACTGCAATTGGAACTGTTGGGTACATAGTTTGGGGTAGTCAGGGCGTACACAACTTTCCTACTAGAGCGCGCCCTGCTAAGCACAACAGCGCAGGCGCAGCGCTCGTCCGTCTCTGCACTACGAGATGGCGCTGCCATAGAGACGGGCCAAATTCTGCTTCTGTCGATCCGCGAATTAATATGTAATGCAGCCAATGAGATTGCTGCTAACATAGAACGTTTTCTCCTCGCAGATCACACTCGCGCAGTGATACATGAAGGCGCGAGGTATTATAACAAGTTTGCAGGTCTCTGATTGGTGAGTCTGCATTTGTCTGCACCAGTCTGCATTAGTCTGTATCAGTCTGTCCGAGTTCTACATTTGTCTGTACCAGTCTATAGTCAAGTTTCTGCCTGCGCCTAATAAGATTACCATATTCCTGTACATAGCCATGAAGATAAATGTATAGACAGTTTTGTCAAGTATCAGAGATATATGTGAGAATAAGATTAACGTACCAATACCAAAGGAACTGCATATTGGCCATTGTAAATAGCATCCAGAACCAAGTTAAGTAATTTTCATGCTTGTTATTATCTTACTAAAGGTGTGTGAAAATAAATCAAGTTCTGTTTAAAGTTGGTCACTGTCGATCTGCTACTCTAAGCGTGAAAGTGGCATTTCTATCGTCTGACCTAACAGCAGAAGATAAACAGGCCACGTAAAGACCACGGGACATATTGCCGACACTCGCCTACTTCGTCAGAGCGACAAGTCAAATAATCTGATGTTGTGTGTACTAAAGGTCTTACAGTACGCACACCACAGGAAACCAATAGAATCGATCTGAAGCCAAGTTAAGGGATCTATCACGAGAAATAACAAGACATTTAAGCTGCGAAACGTACTGGACCTGATGTACGAAGCCTTGTGACACGTTACTGCCGAACGATGGTGAACTGCCGAAAACCGCTTCATAAAAGAGGAGGAGGATATCTGAATTTTTTTGTGGCTTCAAATTCTATTGCTGATCGCCTCGTTATCAATGTACCAGTGCTAAAATGTATTACTCGGAATCCGATATGGAAGCAGTTCAGAGATGGCCAGTCGACTGACTGTAATACTTTGTGGCTTCAGTATGTAACTACATGGGATATCAGCAGTGCGCATTTACGCCACGCTTAGCTCATGCTGAAAAATTAGCCTTCTTAAAATCATAAATGTTCATCACTCTTGTTTTTCGTTACAATAATATGTTAAAAATGGTTCAAATGGCTCTAAGCACTGTGGGACTTAACATATGAGGTCATCAGTCCCCTAGACTTATACCTACTTAGGCCTAAATAATCTAAGAACATCACACACATGCATGCCCGAGGCAGAATTCGAATCTGCGTCCGTAGCAGCAGCGCGGTTCCGGACTCAAGCGCCTAGGACAGCTCGGCTACAGCGGCCGGCCAATAATGCGTTGTCTAAGATGTAGCACATGTTACGATTTCCGTCCGGTCACCTAAAAAGCGCATCGCCTGAGTTTTTCCATATGTTATTTCGTTCTGTTTAAAAATTAAACGACATTCGAAGCTATATTCTTCTCTGATCGTCTCATTTTACGTCTTTACGGCAACTCTTCACATCACTGTAGGTTGGCTGGGTCGCTGGCCTGCTTAGTGCTGTCCAAGTAAACCGCGCCGGTAAAGCTGTTGCCCTGTATCATAGCCGAGTCGATGTGCACGTAACGCACAGCGTAAAAGATATCCTCATTTTGGCAGTTGACTGTACTCGGGCCAGCTTGGCTTCCACTCCACGTGAAACGAAACCCAATGAGGTTCCAGCAAACGTGGAAGAATACTTAGTGTAATGTTTACAAGAGGTTTATTTTTATGATGAACGGAGTACAGTGCAGGATGTAACTGAAAGGAATGCGCAATGAAACGAACAGAAATTACACTACTTTTTTGAAACTCCATTGAAGTCACCGCGATTTATTACGATCGCCTGGACATTAAAAACGTCGGAACATGGTTCTTAATGGGTGTTCGATAACGCGGACGGCAATAGATCCTTCGCAGTGTGCTCCTAGGTTGGCTACAAGGTCGGTAAGGATTCGTGCTGTACCACCTTCCATTTCTCCAAAAGCACGGTGGATGACTGCTGGATGCTCTTTTGTGCATGCTGTAAAGCATCACTTCATATCAGCGTATAAAATACACTCCTGGAAATTGAAATAAGAACACCGTGAATTCATTGTCCCAGGAAGCGGAAACTTTGTTGACATATTCCTGGGGTCAGATACATCACATGATCACACTGACAGAACCACAGGCACATAGACACAGGCAACAGAGCATGCACAATGTCGGCACTAGTACAGTGTATATCCACCTTTCGCAGCAATGCAGGCTGCTATTCTCCCATGGAGACGATCGTAGAGATGCTGGATGTAGTCCTGTGGAACGGCTTGCCATGCAATTTCCACCTGGCGCCTCAGTTGGACCAGCGTTCATGCTGGACGTGAAGACCGCGTGAGACGACGCTTCATCCAGTCCCAAACATGCCCAATGGGGGACAGATCCGGAGATCTTGCTGGCCAGGGTAGTTGACTTACACCTTCTAGAGCACGTTAGGTGGCACGGGATACATGCGGACGTGCATTGTCCTGTTGGAACAGCAAGTTCCCTTGCCGGTCTAGGAATAGTAGAACGATGGGTTCGATGACGGTTTGGATGTACCGTGCACTATTCAGTGTCCCCTCGACGATCACCAGAGGTGTACGGCCAGTGTAGGAGATCGCTCCCCACACCATGATGCCGGGTGTTGGCCCTGTGTGCCTCGGTCGTATGCAGTCCTGATTGTGGCGCACACCTGCACGGTGCCAAACACGGATACGACCATCAATGGCACCAAGACAGAAGCGACTCTCATCGCTGAAGACGACACGTCTCCATTCGTCCCTCCATTCACGCCTGTCGCGACACCACTGGAGGCGGGTTGCACGATGTTGGGGCGTGAGCGGAAGACGGCCTAACGGTGTGCGGGACCGTAGCCCAGCTTCATGGAGACGGTTGCGAATGGTCCTCGCCGATACCCCAGGAGCAACAGTGTCCCTAATTTGCTGGGAAGTGGCGGTGCGGTCCCCTACGGCACTGCGTAGGATCCTACGGTCTTGGCGTGCATCCGTGCGTCGCTACGGTCTGGTCCCAGGTCGACGGGCACGTGCACCTTCCGCCGACCACTGGCGACAACATCGATGTACTGTGGAGACCTCACGCCCCACGTGTTGAGCAATTCGGCGTTACGTCCACCTGGCCTCCCGCATGCCCACTATACGCCCTCGCTCAAAGTCCGTCAACTGCAAATACGGTTCACGTCCACGCTGTCGCGGCATGCTACCAGTGTTAAAGACTGCGATGGAGCTCCGTATGCCACGGCAAACTGGCTGACACTGACGGCGGCGGTGCACAAATGCTGCGCAGCTAGCGCGGTTCGACGACCAACACCGCGGTTCCTGGTGTGTCCGCTGTGCCGTGCGTGTGATCATTGCTTGTACAGCCCTCTCGCAGTGTCCGGAGCAAGTATGGTGGGTCTGACACACCGGTGTCAATGTGTTCTTTTTTCCATTTCCAGGAGTGTATAATGGTCGAGCACTAAGTGTGGAGTTTCTTCGCGAGCCCAAGGCGTCAGCGACCTGTGGCCATCGGAAAGTCTCAACAGCTTTGTAATCATATGCGCATGTGCAGTGCAAACAATAGTATGTACAGAGACACACAAACACCATATGAAAGAGGTTTTAAATACCCATCTAATCCTATAACGGTATCATCTGAGAGTGTTGTTTCAAAGAAATGACAGAGACAAAAATGTTGACTTGTAGCGCACGCACTTTCTGACCCATTACTTTTAATGTAATCATGTTACCTAAGAGGTCGAGCGATCAAAGTGTGGTTTTTGATGAGACGCATCGACGTAGTTAAGCGTGTGATCCGCAATCCTATTATTTAAGACGAGAAACTGAATTTAAATGGAAATTAATTAAATTCAGCATAACTTACATAGGAAGACAGATACACGGATAGTATGAAAGTATGTGTTGGCAGTCAATACTATTAACTATTTAGATAGCAAGATTACTATTTTTTTCACAGTTTTTATTGTTTGATGTAAATTTTCATACTTTTGCCCATAGTTTGAATTTATTTCAAGATATGTAAATTTTTAGTGCAGTAATGAAAAGAGGAGACAAAACCTGTTGAAAAAGATATGCCATTTGTAACGGGAAACTAAATAGCAGAAGTGTTAAGGGCATAAACAAGTTTCGCAGCTGAAAGCTCAAATTGTGAATTACCACACTCTAATTTACGGGCAAACTACGAAACTTCGAAATTATGACGTTATATGTTTTTGAAACAGAATTTTGGGGCCCACGAATTGGCACAGTCGGAATTTCAAGTACATGTACGTAGAAAATGTTCTAAATTTGTGCTGGTGATCATATCACGGACCTGTGTGACGTCAGTGTGTGCACTTCTCTCGTGTGGGGGAAAGCTGAGACAGAAAAAAGCCAGGTTCCTTGTCGTTTGTCTGTGAGTCCGTCCAAGCCTCGTGGTCGTCTGGCTGTCGCTGCCTCATGGTCGATCTGTCTTGTTTTTGACGTCAGTCTGCCTGGATTCTGATGTCTGTCGGTCGGTATGAGCGGTATTCCAGCCGCGACAGAAGTGTCTGGAAGTATCTCGCGATTCATGTGGCCTCTGACGAATTTTGTGCAGTTCTCTACTTAGTTTCTGGCACAGTCGCAGAACTTAGAATTTCTCGGGGTCAGTGTGGACCCTGACAATTTTGCAGTGTGGCACAGCAGTTAGCAGGAACGTAATTTGAATTGCATATCTAATCGACCTAAAGTACCATTAATCGTTGTGTCGATGTGAGTGAGGATATTCGATTGCAATTTGTGGTTGTGAACACAGTCTGGTGTTTTTTTAGGCAGTTAATTACTATAATAAATAATGTATTGTTAACCACCATTGAGGATTCGAGTCATATCATTTACTGTTGCACAATAGCTTGTGTTCATAACATGCGTTGATTGGGAAATAAAACTCATCTGCGAAAACTTAGCATCATTTGCTGTTGCGTTAGCGATTTAAAACCTGAATTTATGTTTCAACCTCGTAGTTAGTGAAATTCTGACCAGTTCTCAGTAACCGACCTACAGTATTATTGCAAATTAACGTGACACATTTTGTGCATTTAAATCTGCACCTACAGAAACAGAAGGAGAGCCCAATTTTATTAGTAAATTCATGTTTATCCGTCGTAGAATTGCCATGTCAATGTGCTGAAACACGTCTCCCCAATACATCCCACACGAGTTTACAAGCAGCCGCTCGGCCATTAAATCCAAGTTTTTTCACCTCCTCCTAAGTGTCGTATTACTTGCAATAGATCTTGATGCAGTTTGGAATTCCTGTGTGATGGTCTGCATAGATGTCCGCTTATTACACATTACGACACTCTTCAACCGTCGGCGGTCTCGGTCGGCCAACCGACGAGGTCGGCCTGTACGCTTTTGTACGTGTCCCTTCAAGATTCCACTTCACTATCTCATCGGAAACAGTGGACCTAGGGATGGCTAGGAGTATGGAAATCCCGCGTACAGATGTATGACACAAGTGACACCCAATTACCTGAACACGTTCGACGTCCGTGAGTTCTACAGAGAGCCCCATTCTGTCCTCTCATTATGTCTAATGACTACTGAGGCCGCTGATATGGAGTACCTGGCAATTAGTGGCAGCACAATGCACCTAATATGAAAAACGTATGGTTTTGGGGGTGTCCGGATACTTTCGATCACAAAGTGTACAATGCATCAGTGACCAACAACAGGTTTAGGCACTACCTGTAACTGTTATGTCGTCTCTCCAACCATCAACTGTCAACTGACTCAAACGACCTCTTCCGGCCGTCTTAAACCTAGTAGTCGCCATAAACAACACGTGACTCCGGTTCCATGATAAACTGTAGGTCCCTTTTTCATGATCGAATAAGCAGCATCCAGCCGAAAGACATGTGGCACGCCAGCGAAACTCACGTTATTATTGTTATACTTAACATAACGAAGTCGCAGATATGTCAGCAAGAACTGCTCGCAAGTAGTAGACACGTACCACGACACGTACCACGTTGTTGGCGATATAATAGAGACTTTCAACCGTAACTGAACACCGCCTGTCACATCATAATTAGTACTGTTCATAAGAGCCAGAGCAGTCAGCAGTGGCCATCACAGCTTCCAGATGTTCACTGTAAGCAGGTAACTCATTGATCACGATCTCGCAATGGCCACATCCCTAGTGAAACCTACGCGGTTTACAAATACTGAACGCCACAAAATTGTACAAGCGTATAATGTTTTGTACTCTACTATTTACAGGGAAAGAGCACACAGCTTTTGTACCTCTTCTTCAATTACGGCCTGTGAGAAACATACAGCATAATGTGGGCACTCCTCATGTATCATTAACGGTCTCAGAAAAAAATTGATTTTCGAAAAGTAACCTTAACTACTGAAAGGAATTTTCAGTTATTTGTTTAAGAACTGTGACAAATTATTCAGCACGGATGGTGATAAATCATTTAAAAAATCTAAGTAGTTCACTTTTCTACGGCATTTGTAAGCCCATGAAAAATATCTGAGAAGGCCGAAAATAGCTCCCGCAGCATAGTTTCAGCTCAACTTCCTTGCAGTGATGAACCTGCTGTGCTGTTAGACTGCGACCTTAGTTCAACTTTGTCAGAATCGATAAAATATTCAGGTTGAATTATTAACAGGTCATGTGTTCCACAGTCAACAATACGACGTTCCTGCTATTCTCAAATTATTACAACTGACAATGACTTCAGTTTACTCTTTCGTGTTAGGAGATAAAAAGTTCTTCAGATCAAAATACGGTTACTTCCGCTACTTCCTTGCTTTCTTGCTACAATAAAGCAAGACTAAATTAACTGGGACAGTTTGGACAGGTCAGGAGATGTTCCATATCCCCAAATTCATCACAGTCAGCATTTGTCTGCAAGGCCCCGTTTGATTACGCTTGCCTTCACTGGTGCTACGTCCGTCCTGATATGGTTCACGTTCCTCCGAATCTGCCAACTTCTCACCACTCAGTATCTCCTTCAGTGGAGGATAGTTATTCGGACGGTCAGTATGTTCTGTGTTCAAGAATCTGTTGCGAAATTTGAGCCTTCCCCAAGTCCACAGAAAGCGTAAAATAAAAAGTGATGTTGATCGAAGGTTTGCTTTTCTGTGTGTGTTATTTCTGGCTGTCACATAATGACGCTATATCTTTAGCAGTGATGCTTGTGTATCAATAACCAATCAAGTGCAAAACGCAAGTACGTTGGTTTATCTATATTTTCTAGAATGATACTTTCGACATCCGACCTGTGTACATAGTCGATGAAAAAAGAAATTAGAAGGATATGCACTAGTCTGAAAAGTAACTGAAAATAATTTAATGGCTATCAGAGCAGTGAAGATATAAATGACAATCCTTTGAGTGAACTGAGAGCAGACCTACAAGGTCTCGGGAATAGCCATTGCCTTAAAAGAGCAAGCTGGTGACATTCCAGCTCCGTAACCCGTCAGCTCAAAAAGTTTCGCGGTTCGATTAATGAAAAATAGAAAAAATTGCAATGGTGTTTTCAACGTTTCATCTGTTTCACACAGTCTCCCAGACCCCTCCCATACTAGTACAACGTGATTAACATTTATACACTCGTGTGAAACTGTCATAGAAGTCCTTCTTGTGAATGTTGTTCGGCTCGTGTGTCTTTAACAATACAAATATGGGGCAACTTCCGTATGTCGACGTGTTAGTCCAGGGAAGAAGGAAGAGATCCCTGGTCCAGGGTGGGTACAGAAAACCTACGTAAAGTGACCTGTGTCCTCACGCCTCGAGCCATCATCATCCGTCACAAAGAAAGTGTTAAGGACTCACATCCTCAGAGCTCGTTCACGTAAAGGAAGACTCGCAGAAGAATTACAGCGCTTACGAACAGTTTTGGGAGGAAATGGGTACTCAAGGCACTAAAGTGAACGGACGATGCAGTCAGAATCCAGAACGCCTCAGAAAGAGGTTAAGACCGAGGTCGAGTAGCCAAATATCGTTTATCTATCTTATGCTGACCCATTATGCGGGAAGATCTGTAGACTCATACGCAAACGTGATATCCAGTTAATTTTGCTCCCATCAACTAAGATACGATATATCCTTCGTGATGTTAAAGATCATCTAGGTCTCAGAAAACCGGCGTGAATCACATTCCATCCGAACTTAGCATGTCTTACGTGGGGCAGAGTGTCAGAACAGTGGAGGAGAGACACCCGACTAAAACAACCAAGCAAACCATCTATCCCCGACTACTGCCTCGACTGCAGTCATGAAACTGAATACCATAAGACCAGTATCGTGATACAGGCCTCAAGTTTCTGGGGAAGCATTATTGAAGTGTGTACTGAAATGAATCATAATTCATCATAATTTTCTTATACCTTTTTCAAACATCACTCAATATCTACATCTACATCCACATCTATATAAATACTCCGCAAGTTCTCGTATGGTGCGTGGCGGTGGGTACTCTCTACCACTACAAGTCATTTGCTTTCCTGTTTCACTGGCAGACAGAGCGAGGGAAACTTACTAATTCTATGCCTCTGTATGATACCTAATTTTTCACATCTTACCTTCGTGGCCCTTACGCCAACTTTAGACTCGTTCTGCAGTCATCTTCAAATCCCGGTTCTTAAATTTTCTCAGTAGTGTTCCTAGAAAAGAAGGCCTCCCACCCTCCAGGATTCCCAATAGAGTTCCCAAAGTATCTCCGTAACACTTGCGTGTTTAACACTTTCCCTAAATTATCCCAATAAACCGATGTCGACACCTCGACTTCCCTACAACAGTTCTCACATTCTCATTCCATTCCATATCACATATTTAAACGACGTGACTGTGTCAAGCACGACACAACTAATGCATTATCCGAACATGTTGGGTTGGTTTTTCTCATTCATCACCATTAACTTACATATTTCTCTATTTGGCGCTATCTGCCATTCGTCATACCGATTACAAATTTTGTCTAAGTCATCTTGTATCCTCTTGCAGTTGCTCATCTTTGACACCTTCCTGTACACCACAGCATCAACAGCTAGCAACCGCAGATTGCTATCCACCATGTCCACCATACCGTTTACATACAGTGTAGGGAAACAAGAGAGGTCGAATCACACTTCGCAGGGGCACACCTGACGATGACCCTTGTCTCTGACGAACGCTCGCCACACACATACCTAGGAATCTATTCCACGTGCTCGTACTTTCGTTAACAGACTGCAATGCGGTACCGCGTCAAACGATTTCTGGAACGGCCCCTGCCGCCGGAGGTTCGAGTCCTCCCTCGGGCATGGGTATGAGTGTTGTCCTTAGCGTTAAGTTAGTTGAAGCAGTGTGTAAGTCTAGGGACCGATGACCTCAGCAGTTTGATCCCTTAGGAATTCACACTCATTTGAAAATTTGAGCTTTCCGGAAACCTAAAAATATGGAAGCTGCCTGTAGGTGTTGGCGACGTTGTTACAGGGTGCGTCATGGTTAATTTAAGGGTAGGCCAAAGCCCTTTCTGTCGCCACCCCGTTGCCCCAGGGGGTCGGAGTATGTGTACAATAAATGTCTACGTGTAGTGTTGTCCATGTTCAAATGGCTCTGAGCACTATGGGACTTAACATCTATGGTCATCAGTCCCCTAGAACTTAGAACTACGTAAACCTAACTAACCTAAGGACATCACACAGCACCCAGCCATCACGAGGCAGAGAAAATCCCTGACCCCGCCGGGAACCGAACCCGGGATCCCGGGCGTGGGAAGCGAAAACGCTACCGCACGACCACGAGATGCGGGCTGTTGTTCATGTGATACAGAGCGAAAGTTCTACACAAGTTTGCAACTCGGGTCGTGCTTGGGTAAAAACCCATATTCATCTACCGGGATGTAGAAAATCATTTAAAAAACCACATTCAGTCTGCCCGGAGTACAGAGCCTCGTTTTTAATTCGCCGGACGTATTCGATTCGGACCTGGCTCACATTCCGGTCCAGCAAGCGGCATATTAACGCGAATGGCTATGCAGGCGAGTGCGTCCATCGAAAATAAACAAAAAATAAATAAACAAATATGTTACGTACATGAGGCCCTCTAACAGCAAAGTGTCTCCGACTTCTTGCCTACACTACATTCTGCCGGCAACGTCAACAGATGTCGCTCGTTACTTACTTCACTCTTTTGTTTCCATCCTTTTTTTCTTATTTTCTTATTCTATCACGTTCTTATTTCTTTACTGTCTAAGAAAACTTATTATTGTGTATGTTATTATCTTTATCTAAAATTGTCGCAAGAGCGTCTCAGAATCGCATTTCATCACTTAACCATTCCCTTTTAACAATTTTAAATCTACGTCTATTCCTGTTTTTAATTATTACATTTTATCGCTGTAATAAGTTATACATTTAGCTACTACTGTGCTCTTCATTTATTGCAATCTGTACTGTTTTACAATTGAAGAATACGAGCAGATTTTCAGTAGCAACATCTATCGAACTTACGGCACAAACATATATTATAACTGCTGTACTGCAATTTGTTATGAATAGTAGAGCTATTGATAATATCTGTCCGCCAGCACTGTGGCCTGTGGCCTGGTTTCCACCGTGCTTTAAATATGTGCAACAATGCTAAACTGATTTTGTGTATATATTGTGACGATGCTACTGTGACTTTATTATATTACAATATGTTATGAAACAGGTATGCCTCGTCACATTTCAAGACAATTTTTCAACATCCATGAAATTAATCATTTTTCGTTACGGCATATTTTATTGTTTTAAGATGTAATCTGTCCAATAGTTCTTCTTTATTTCTCATTTTTGTTGCAGACCTGAAACCGGTAGCCTGAAGGGGGCTTCAATTTAAATAACATTTGGGGTCCGGCACCCAGTTTATTAAAATCTCGCCGGCCATCAATCCACTAGAGTTGGAAAAAGCTTATGGAATTCGTTTTCCACGGAATATCATTGCAAGTTCTGAGAAAGGAAAGAGCACTAAAGGGCGCAGTAGTTATCAGGAATCGAACTATGCTATAAACAGCGGTGCGAGGCCCGCAGTAGTTCACAGTTTGATTGGGGCCCATTCGGCGAGTACACGTAACAGCAAAACTCGCAGCTCCTGAAGAAGACTACTGCAATTCACTAACAGAACACGACAACTGCCGAAACTCCATTTACCAGAAATTTCGCACAGTGGAAGAAGAGCCAATATAACAAACACTTTTCTTATCCATAGATTTTCGACCGTTTCTGTGAAACCGGCAGTGAAAATTTCCGACAAACTTAAGTGCCTTTCAGCTCTCACTAAGCGTAGCCCGACTGGTGGCAAAGTGTCTAGCATCGCTGCGTCTCAGTCTGGTATCCTGTGTTCGAAACGCGATTACTTATTTTATTTATCTGTTTATTTTTCTTTATTTATCTACCCACGTCGGTAGAAGGTTACTAAAGAAATGAATGTTTCTTATCAAGTTAGCGGATACAAGCGTGTTGTATTAATTCTACAGTCACAACTAAGTTTCACAATAAATGTCGGATAACTACTATGTCATACGTGTCTTATGGCATTTTCAGTGTTTACAATCTACAAAGGCTATTCGGAAAGTAAGGTCCGATGGGGTGCGAAAAGGAAACAACAGTGAAAATCCGATAATGTGGTGCAGGCGAATAGCGAAATTCTGCTTGACCCGCTGAAGTGGCGGAACATCGATGGTGTCGATGACCTCCTGAATGACTGTTTTCAGCTCGGCAGTGGCTTCGGGATTCTTGCTGTACATCTTTAATAAAGCCTCACGAAAAAGAGCCACGTATGTTTAGATCCGGAGAATATGGCGGCCAATCAAGGCCCATGTCAGTGGCCTTCGAGCATCCCAGAACCAGAATGCGGTCCCCAAACTGCTCCTTCAGGACATGAAAGACTCTCCTGCTTCAATGGAGTCAGCCAACATCGTGTCGAAATAAGGGCCAGTTTGGATAACGGGGATGAGATCACCCTCCAAAACCTTCAAGAACCGTTCGACAGTCACCGTACCATCAACAAATATCACACAGATTATTCCGCGACTGGACGTTGCACACCACACAATCACCTGAGGATACTTCTCAGCCGGCAGGAGTGGCCGAGCGGTTCTAGGTGCTACAGTCTGGAACCGCGCTACCGCTACGGTCGCACGTTCGAATCCTGCCTCGGCCATGGATGTGTGTGATGTCCTTAGGTTAGTTACGTTTAAGTAGTTCTAAGCTCTAGGGGACTGATGACCTCAGAAGTTAAGTTCCATAATGCTCAAAGCCATTTGAGCCATTTGATACTTCTCGATCCTGAAATGCGGATTCTCAGTCCCTCAAGTGTGCCCGTTTTCCTTATTGTCGAACCCATCCACATGAAAGTGAACCTCGTCGCTAAGCCAAACGATATTCACATCAACAATTCCCGTCACTTCCCGCGGCCATCTGTGCAGTTCGAACCTCCTAACGCAAACTGTACAGAAGTTATGTCGATTATATTTAATATAGTTCAGTAATTTTCACCCTGCAAATGCAAAACAAAAATTCGTGTTATTGTCGGTGTTTCGAACACAGGGCGATAAGTGTGAAGCCGCAACGCTAGCCACTGTGCCCTACCTCGGTTTGAAGTACTTACTCGCTGACAGCAACATAAAATACCTCGAAAATGTTTCCAGTGGTTTTGTCAGAAATGGTCAAGTGTCCATCGATAAGATGACACACTTGTTCACTTATTTTGACCACTGATCCACCGAGAGAAGTTTAGGGAAATCGTGTTATGGCCGTGCTCTCCTCGTCAGTAGAACATCCGGAAGGACACCATTTCTAAGAAGGTAAGCGAGCCAGTGTGGCCGAGCGATTCTAGGCGCTTCAGTCTGGAACCGCGCGACCGCTACGGTCACAGGTTCGAATCCTGCCTCGGGCATGGATGCGTCTGATGTCCTTAGGTTAGTTAGGTTTAAGTAGTTCAAGTTCTAGGGGACTGACGACCTTAGATGTTACGTCCCATAGTGCTCAGAGCCATTTGCACGATTTTTCTAAGAAGTTAGCCCGTGAACAACATCTGAAAGTCGGTAGGTGGAGTTCTGCTTCATCCTGTCGTGTGCAGCAGGTAGTAGGTGATCAGCTTTCAGTGTTCCACAGTATCTACTGTATATATGAATGTGATGTGCAGCTGGGATGGGGATGGTGGAGGGAGGAATGGGTGGAGGTGGGGAGTAGTTTTTTGTCCAGTGTGCTTATTTATTCTTCCGTGCCAGGAAGAATTATCTTGATCACCAAAGCGAGGAAAAATACATAGATATGTAGTAAGGAAGTCTAGGTGTGATCGTCGGGAATCTTCACGTACAGTGCTAGACAGTACAGCAGAGGCAAACTGAGACAGGAAACGGCGGTAGCGACCCACCCACGTCGATAGCAGCCCGCTGCCAAACGCCAGTTTAATCTCGGACTCGACTGTGACGCCCCGGGGGGGCGGGGTCTGGCGCGACCGCAGCAGCTGCTGCGTGGTGGCCGCGATAAGTTTTGGTTTCGCGACTGGAATCGCATTAGGGACGCCTGGGGCGTTCGTTAGGTTGGCAGCCTGCCCACCCCGCCCCTCCCCCCCCTCCCCCCCCCCCCCCGGCTGCCGTCTGGCGCCTGATTTATCTGCTCATCCATATTCACGGCTTTGTCTCAGCGCCCCTCACAAAAGCGCGCCGCCGTCTCCGTCTCGCCGTCTCCTCCTTCACCTCGCCCGGCCCTCGCCCTCACCTTCACCGCCCGCGCTACGCAGATATCGGCTTCTTCAGTCAGATCGCTGCCTTTGCTCCGGCCGCGGCTCCCTCACCACACAAACAGCACTCGAGCGCCGGCTCGCTATCTGGAGAAAACCCTGCCACGGCCCTTCCGTGTCTGGAGCCTACAGACGCCGTTGTTCCTCCCCGTTCCCAGAAGCGCTCCGATCTCCGCCTAGCCTAACCGCACCTGTCGCACTTCAAATGTTGGAGGAAGAAATTTGTCTCGGGCGATTGATGGTAGTATAAGAGGCGTTGCCCAGGGATGGTGATGGTGGAGGAGGAGGAGGTGGAGGAGTTAGAGGGGACGAGGGAGGAGCGGATTCGTCTGCAAAGCTTCCCAAGCACGAGGTCGCTCTGTGCCTCTGGTTCCCTGCCCCTGGCACGCTCCGTACAACGCGAGCGCGCTGCGCAGCAAATCTCTCTCCGTTCCACTGTGCTCCGCTGCCGCTCTCTGTCATCGCCTCCTCCGTCCCGCCTTTTCGTCTGTACGGAAAGGGCCCTTCGCGCCGCCACTTCACGGGATTAAAGTGCTGCCCTCGGAGCCGGCTGTCCTTCCACCGCGCTGCCCCTCCGGCGAGGGAAGGGGGCAACTAGAGGAGTCTGCGGCGGCGAGGGTAAACAAGCAGAGGCGGTGATGAAGCACTTCGCCCGCGGCGCTTTCATCTGGCACGTCTGCCTGTGTGTGCTGCTGCCTCCGTCTATACGCGCGCCCCTCCGAGCACAGTGCCGCCGCGGCGCTAGGATACACGAGATAGCGCAGAAGACGCTCCTACGCGTCGCTGTACTAGCCAGGCGAGAAGCCAGAGAAAGTAAGGACGTGCCCACCGAAGTGAAACACTGGACTTGACTCAAATAATCTCTTCTTTAAATGCAGTCAGCACTCCCTGAGAAGAGTAGGCGTCAGGTATGATGAGAGACAGGTAATGTACAATATGCAGAAGAAATAAGAAGAAACAAATAGAACGGAAGACAGAGAACCTAATACTAGATTAAAAAGTTTACGTTCGCCGTATCTCATTCTATTTACGGTGGTGTAAGACAAGACACTTGCTTTCACTGGCAATGCAGCTATGTCACCTCACGCCATAGCCTCTATATCAGAGATTCTCCAAGCTGGGAGTAGTTACCACCTGATAAGTAAGATTAAATTTTCTGAGAGGTAAAAACAGATGTCTTTAACTGTGTTCAGGTCACGACACTACAGTACTGGCCATTAAAATTGCTACACCGAGAAGAAATGCAGATGATAAACGGGTATTCATTGGACAAATGTATTATACTAGAACTGACATGTGATAGCATTTTCAAGCAATTTGGGTGCATACATCCTGAGAAAGCAGTACCGAGAACAACCACCTCTGGCCGTAATAACGCCTGGGCATTGAGTCAAACAGAGCTTGGATGGCGTGTACAGGTACAGTTGCCCTTGGAGCTTCAACACATAACCACCATTCATCAAGAGTAGTAACTGGCGTATTGTGAAGAGCCAGTTGCTCGGCCACCATTGACCAGACGTTTTCAGTTGGTGAGAGATCTGGAGAATGTACTGGCCAGGGCAACAGTCGAACATTTTCTGTATCCGGAAAGGCCAGTACAAGACCTGCAACATGCGGTCGTGCATTATCCTGCTGAAATGTAGAGTTGCACAGGGATTGAATGAAGGGTAGAGCTACGGAACGTAACACATCTGAAATATAACGTCCACTGTCCAAAGTGCGTTCAATGCGAACAAGAGGTGACCGAGAAGTGTAACCAATGGCGCCAAGGTCAAAGACAGACTCGCAAGAAACGACCCGCCAACGTCCTCTCGGCCGCCAGTATTTAGAGCGCCACAATGAACCGGAGGGCCCAGTCAGTCACAGACAGTCAGACAAGGTGCAGACAGAGTTTGAGCCGGCCGCTGTGGCCGAGCGGTTCTAGGCGCTACACTCCAGAACCACGCGACTGCTACAGGCGCAGGTTCGAATCCTGCCTCAGGCATGGATGTGTGTGCTGTCTTTAGGTTAGTTAGGTTTAAGTAGTTTTAAGTCTAGGGGACTGATGACCTCAGATGTTAAATTCCATAGTGCTTAGAGCCATTTGAACGGTTTGAACAGAGTCTCAGGCAGCAAATAGCGGCCAGAGTACTTCACCAGCAACGAGGCTAACGTGGACTATTAAGGAAGAGCTTGTACCACAACAACTTGCAGAAAGATAAGTAGCTTCTTATTCTTTTGAATAAAAAGCTCTGTTAATAAATGTGTGCAATTGTAGATAGAGGAGACTGACCACCAAACAACATCCTCTCCTTGCTGCCTATGGTACAAGACTTGACAGTGTCAATGAGGCGAGACAGAAACGTTATTGCTTTGTCACTTTTGTGGAAGGGTGTAATAGCTATTACGAACGTTACCTAAATGAAATTCTTTTTAAAAATACGGTGATTAATATTGGGTAATAATAAATGGTTCAAAAGGCTCTGAGCACTATGAGACTCACCTTCTGAGGTCATAAGTCCCCTAGGACTTAGAACTACCTAAACCTAACTAACCTAAGGAAATCACACACATCCATGCCCGAGGCAGCATTCGAACCTGCGACCTTAGCAGTCGCGCGGTTCCGGACAGAAGCGCCTAGAACCACTCGGCCACATCGGCCGGCGGGTAATAACAACCATTTCATCTGTATTTAGTCCTTTATTATTGGATCACTTCCGAATTCGTGACACTAACAGCCACATGTTCAGTTGAGCATATGACAATCACATTAGAGCGAAATAGTTCGGGACCTTTTTACCCAATATATTTGTTGTCCGTCAAAACACAACACAGCCTAAATTTGGTGCCATGAAACTGGTAGTGATCCGACAGCAAAGGAATAAATGCAGAAGTAGGGGTTATTAATATCGAAGATGACTACTCACAGCTTTGGTTGCCCTACCTAAAAGTTTGTCTGCACTGCATCAAATGGTGGATACGATGTGATAAAGGCTACACGTTGTGAAATAGATGCATGAAAATCATCCTACTCACATATTCCACGTGCTACTCGAGCTCTTTTTACTGTCCATCTGTGGTAGTTTAACTGAGACGTATGCAGAGTGTGGAGAAAAACATGGGAACTCCAGTAAAAATACACATTACCTAGCCTAATAGGAAAACTTCTGGCATTCAAAAAAGTGGTTCAAATGGCTCTGAACACTATGGGACTCACCTTCTGAGGTCATTAATCCCCTAGAACTTAGAACTAGTAAAAACTTAACTAACCTAAGGACATCACACACATCCATGCCCGAGGCAATATTCGAACCTGTCTGCAGTGCCTAGAACCGCATGGCCACTTCGGCCGGCTCTGGCATTCAAAAGAACTTCCAGGCACATCAAAATGGATAAATACAGATCCTGTATTGTTTTCGAGGAAAACTTATACAATTTACCTAGCAAAAATGTATCGATGATGCAGTTGGATAGCGATCACTTTTCCTTCTCTTGATAGAAGATCACAAAAGCTCCGTAATATTTAGATCTATGGACTGTGGTGGCCAGAGGAGATGCGAGAATCATCCTATTGCTCGCAAATTTGCAGCTCTGGTCCTCTTATATCTCTCCACAGTCCTCTTCAGCGACCCTCTGTCACCATCACTCAACACACACTTTCGGCCTTGGTGTGACTTATGGGATTATGTTGTTTGCCTTTCCCTGTAAGGCATAAATCTTCAGTACGATGTCTCTTTTCTCTTTTAGTCAGGAAAGTCAGATATTCATCAGTCTTCTGGCTGGTTTGATGTGGCCCTACACGAATTGCTACCTTGTGCCAACATTTTCATCTCAGAGCGGCACTTGCAATCTGCGTCTTCAGTTATTTGCTGGATGTGCTCCAGTCTCTGTCTTCGTTTACAGCTTTTAACTTCTACAGTTCTCTCGACTACCATTGAAATTACTCCCTTATCTCTTAACAAGGTCCTATCATTCTGTTCCTTCTTCGTGTAGACAGTTCGCTGGGTGCAAGTCTTTCGATTTGACGCCACTCCGGCGACTTGCGCGTCTATGGGGATGAAATGATGATGATTAGGACAACTCAACACACAGACCTTGAGCGGAGAAAATGCCGGGAATCGAACCCGGGCCCTTAGACTTGACATTCTGTCGCGCTGACCACTCAGCTACCGGGGACGGACTTCGTGTGAATGTAATACGCCGATTTTGCGGAAAACCTCCACATTCCTTAACTTATCAATCCACTTAACGTTCAACCGTCATGTGTAGCACCACACTTCAAATCCTTAAATTCTTCTGTTTTCACATAAGCGATACTGCACTACCATTCAATTCTGTGCTTGAAACGTACCTTCTCAGAAATTTCTTCCTCAAATGTTGGCCTATGTTTGATGCTGGTGGACATCTCTTGGACAGAAATGCCCTTTTAACCAGCGTTTGTCTGGTTTCTATTTTCTCCTTGCTCCGTCCGCCATAGGTTGTTTTGTTACCTAGATAGATTGGTCTACTTAGTGATCACCAGTTCTGATGTTAAGTTTCTCGCTGTTTTAATTTCGCCTATTTCTCCTAATATTTGTCGTTGTTAGACTTAATTTCAGACCATATTATTTACTGATTAGACTGTTCATTCCATTCAACATATCATATAATTTTTCTTCACTTTCACTCAAGGTAGCTATATCATCAGCAAATCTTATCATTGTTAGCCTTGCGTCTTCAATTTCAGTTTCTCCCTTCAATCTTTTTGATTTTCCTTTCTGTCATTGCTTTTTCGATGTATGGATCAACAATAGGAGAGGAAGAGTAGATCCCTGCCTTACATAGTTTTTAATCTGATCACTTCATACATGGCCTTACAGTCTCATTTTTCCCTGTTGGTTATTGTACATATTGTACACTGAAGAGCCAAAGAAACTGGTACACCTGCCTAATATCGCGTAGAGTCTCCACAAGCACTCAGAGGTGGTGCAATACGACGTACCATCGACTCGACTAACGTCCGAAGTTGTGCTGGAGACACCATGAATACTGCAAGACGGTCCATAAATCCGTAAGAGTACTAGGGTGGCAGGGGGGGGGGGGGGATCTCTACTGAACAGCACGTTTCAAAGCATCTCAGAAACGCTCAGTAATTTTCATGTCTGGGGAGTTCGGTGGCCAGTGGAAGTGTTGAGACTCGGAAGAGTGTTCCTGGGGCCACTTTGTAGCAGTTCTGGATGTGTGAGGTGTAGCATCGTCCCGCTGGAATTGCCCAATTCCGTCGGAATGCACAATGGCCATGAATGGATGCAGATGATCAGACAGGATATTTACATATGCATCACCCGTCAGAGTCGTGCCTAGACGTACCATTGGTCCCACATCATTCCTACTGCACACACCCCACACCTTTACAGAGCTTCCAACAGCTTGAACAGTCCCCTGCTGACGTGCAGGGTCGATAGATTCATGAGGTTCTCTCCCTACCCGTACACATCCATCCGCTCGATACAATTTATAACGAGGCTCGTCCCACCAGGCAACATGTTTCCAAACATCAGTAGTACAATATCGGAGTTATCTCCCCAGGCGAGGCATAAAGCTTTGTGTCGTGCAATCGTGAAGGGTACACGAATGGACTATCGGCTCCGAAAATCCTTATCGATGAGGTTTCATTGACTAGTTCGCACGATGACACTTGTTGATGCATAGCGTTGAAATGTGCAGCAATATGCTGAAGAGTTGCACTTCTGTCACGTTGAATGATTCTCTTCAGTCGTCGTTGGTCCCGTACTTGCAGGATCTTTTTCCGGCTTCAGCGATGTCGGAGATTTGATGTTTTACCGGATACCTGACACTCATGGTACACTCGTGAAATGGTCGTACGGGAAAATACCCACTTCGTCGCTACCTCGGAGATGCTGTGTCCTATCGCTTTCAAACTCACTTAATTCCTGGTAACCTGCCACCGTAGCAGCAGTAACCGAACTAACAACTGCGCCAGACACTTGCCTCATGTAGGCGTTGCCGACCGCAACGCCGTAATCGGCGTGTTAAAATATGTATCTCTGTATTTGAATATGCATGCATATATCAGTTTCTTTGGCGCTTCAGTATATATTACCCACCTTTCCCTATAGCTCACTCCTTCTTTTCTCAGAATTTCAAACATCTTGCAGTATTTTACACTGCCGAACGCTTTTTCCAAAGTGACTATTCCCATGAACATGTCTTGGTTTTATTTCAGTCTTGCTTCCATTATCAACCGCAGCGTCAGTAACGTATCTCTAGTTCATTTACCTTTCCTAATGCCAAACGGTCGTCCTCTTTTCTATTATTCTGTATATTAGTCTTGTCAACGGCTGGGATGCTTGAGCTGTTACGCTCACTGTGCCATTGTTCTCGCAGTTGTCGTCCCTTACCATCTTCAGTTTATTGTATGGATGACGTTTTTACGAAAGTCTGACGGTATATCACGAGTCTCATACATTCACACATAAATGTGAATAGTCGTTTTGTTACCACTTCCTCCAACGATATTAGAAATTTTCATGGAATTTTATCTATCCCTTCTGCCTTATTTGATCTTAAGTCTTTCAAAACTCTTTTAAATTCAGAATCTAATACTGGATCCACTTTCTCTGCCCTATAGACTCCTGTTTCTTCTACTACTAAGTCATCAGACAAGTGTTCCCGTTGTAGCGGCTTTCAGTGGACTTTTTTCTCCTATCCTCTTTCTCCTCTGTATTTATCAAGGGAATTCATACTGCACTCTTAATGTTACCGCTATTGCTTTTAATTTCACCGAAGGTTGTTCTCACTTTTGTATAAGCTGAGCCCGTTCCTCCGACAATCATTTATTTTTCCATTTTGCTTTTGCTTTCTACAATATAGTAGAACAAAAGCCAACTGGTGCTTTTCATTTATTATAATGTTGTTCTACAAAGAACCGACAGAAGATTCTGTTAATATGATTTTTCCATTTCTTTAATTTTTTTAGCAGCCATTTCGTCTTAGCTTACTTGCACTTCCTGTTTATTTCGTTCTTCAGCGACTTGTATTTATGTGTTCCTGAATTTCCCGGCATATGGGTTATATGTGATATTTTCACAGTTCCCTTCCCTTGTTGCTACGGTTTCCTTTCAAAGTTCTCTAAATGCTCTTATTGGAGATGTACATTCCCGTTCAACTGATCTACTTATTTAGCTACTCATTTCACAGTACCTACTATATCCTCGGAGCAATCCAACCGTATCTATTCTTTACTTAGTGCTTCCGTATCCTATATAAATGTGCATTTATTCTTCCTGACTGGCCTTTTATACTTGGGCCTGTTCTTCATCATTACTAAAATGAGTTCTTAGCCTATATCTACTGTTGGATACATATTACAATCGAATATCTGATTTCGAGTCTTCTGCCTGATCATGATGTAATCAAACTGGAATCGTTCCGTATCTCGCGGCCTTTTCTAAGTATAGATACTCCTCCAGTGATTCTTGAACAGAGCATTCTCTATAGCTAACTGATATCTTTTAAAAAACTCATTTAATCTTTCTCCTCTCTCATATCAACCATCCATCCCATACTCTCCAGTAACACTTTCTTCTAATCCTTCCCCTACAACCACATTCCAGTCCCCTATGACTATTAGCTTTTCATATCCCTTGACGTACTAAATTATCCTATCAATATCCCCATATACTTTCTCAATCTCTCACCTTTTTCTTGCGACGTCGGCAAGTATTCCTGAACTATCGTTGACGGTGTTATTTTCTCATGAGAACAACCCTATCACTGAACTGTTAACAGTAACTCACTCTCTGCCCTACCTTCCTATTCATGAAAAATCCTACTCCTGTTATAACATTTTCTGTTGCTGTTGATGTCACCCTGTACTTTACTGAAGAGAAATTGAATTTCACCGCATCTATATTAAATGTTAGCATTTCCCTTTTCAGATTTTCTAGCTATTTTACCACGTTCAAACTTCCGACTCGTAGAGCATTATCCTTTCGTTAATTATTCATTCTCATGGTTAAGTCCACCTTTGCAGCCCTCTACCACATATTCGAATGAGGTTTAGTTCGGAATATCCTGCCAATGGAGGCATTTTCAGCATACCTTTTCCATTACAGGCCAAATGTCCTGTGGATACACATTCTGTGTCTTTAATGCAATTGTTCCCTATTGCCTTCTGACACCTCGTGACGTTCATCATTCTGTTTCTTCCGCTTTTTAGCAGCAGTTTCCCACCCCAGGTGCAAGAGAATTGGTGTTACGTCACCTCAGTACCTTATTCATCTTACAGCCCTTAGCGGCGTATAGTATGTTACGCCATGTAGCTATAATTTTACTGACAATTACCAATTTCTTCTCATTTTCAATGTCGGAAATTTTATATGGTTGAAGTATTATGTTTTTGTGAAGTATTTTATATGACGAGAGCTTTTTGCCCTTATACTTCTTCATCTGTTATTACATATAACTGTTTGGATTTTCTGATGAAGACACTCACATTCGGTGTCGAAACCAGATTAAAGCAAAATCTTGTTGCAACCGGTTGGCTGTATTATTAAAGTCATATTCTTACATCGTTGCCGCATCACAGCCATGTTTAAGTTTATAACATCACATATGCCTCAATACCGCATGAATCTTTCCGCGGTAAACCAGAAATTGTTTCATTATTTCCTTAGAAGAGTAAATGAAAATATTTACCGTTCAACTCGATAGTAACTGAGTAAAGGGTGCTACACTGCTGTAGAGACCAGACAGTATTATTATTATTAATGTTATTGTTATTGATAGTGAGCGTGATCAGACACGAAGGAGTGGCAGCGTGAAGTCTTCCAATTTCTATCACTTCAGACGTACGGAGTCAAATAACGAAGTGATTTCTAAACAGTAAGTATACTATACACTCTTAAGTTGGTTCAGTTTAAATTGGACTGCAGAACCTGGGGTGAAGCATGTGTCGCTATAGGGAGAGGAAGCATATTTAATTACAAGTATCCACTCTCAATGTGGCAAGTTGAGCTTTCTCTTCTGTTATTGAGTTGTAGGTATGACTTTCGTTGCAGTGACAGCTGCTTCATCATTCGAAACAAATTTTTTTAAAAAAGTTGTTAGAAATAAGCAGTACCTACTGTGCTACTGACTCGTTAGCTTATGGTTTAATAAAATCGTACAAGAAATAAATGTTATATATCTCTCTTAATTCTGAAAATAATAGTGTTCAAAGGGAATTATTTTCTACTTAGATTTAACAGTTCAGTTAATCGTGAGTGTAGATTCTCTGGGAGGGGGTTAATATCTGATTGAACAGAGGGATAATGGTCCCAGAAAGGCTGGGAATCACAGCTCTAGATTGCCTGCATCTCTTATTGTTGGACGCAGCTGTACACAACAGTTCATACTAAAAGGATCTGAAAAGTCAAATGCATTAACACATGGCAACATTAATGTGTCGCCACCAGACTACGTCTAGAAATCTCAGCAACTACTCTAATAAGGCTATTCAGATGATATAAATTATTGTGATAAATTGCGTCATTCCCAGACTCACAATAGCGTTAAAAATGTAGAAATACACAAATATAACAGACGTGGGCGACAAAAGGTCCCAAATTCAAAATGATTATACAAATTGGTAAAAAATTGCTTCAGTTCTCTTTAGTTGGGCGCCAGGTCTTATCATCGTCCATCAAACTACAAGTTATCTCGCAAGGGCACATGCATTCAGTGCCGAACTGACTGGGAGGTGAACACGAAGTTTATCGAGGAAAGTAATTTGTAGGGGGCAATCGAAAAGTTTCCTTTCGAGGGCGTTGCTCGAACAAACATGCCACGCAGCGCGACTCCGATGTGGGAATATAAGCACTAACCTGTAGGTAAGGGATTAGTGTGGTATATCTGTCTTCTCGATGTGCTTGTGGTAAATGTCCTTCGGCAGCCAATAAAAGAATAATATCATGTTTGTCCTGTTTGCACGTAGCCAATGCTCACGTTTCCACAAACACCTGTAACCATACATCGGAGAATGAAGAATGTAAATGTGACCGCATGTTGTCGAAGGCCAACACTGTGGTATGATGCGCCAAATTCCGTGCTCCCCCGTGATAACACAAGTCACCCTATCACAGGTCTCGCAAGGCATAAGTTACCACCTACAGTCCTGATCAGTCATCACGTGACTATCACGCTTTTGGCCCCTTGAAAAGGCCCTGAAGGGTCGGAGATTCCTGCAGGACAAGGATGTGCAGCAGACAGTTATGGACTTCTTTATGCCATTTGGGAGAGCCAGTCCTGACAAAAATCTACCACCTAGTGAGAAGATGTATGAGACAGGTGAAATACCCTCAGACTTCAAGAAGAATATAATAATTCTAATCCCAAAGAAAACAGGTATTGACAGATGTGAAAATTATCGAACTATCAGTTTAATTAGTCACAGCTGCAAAATACTAACGCGAATTCCTAACAGACGAATGGAAAAACCAGTAGAAGCCGACCTTGGGGAAGATCAGTTGGGATTCCGTAGAAATGTTGAAACACGTGAGGCAATACTGACCCTACGACTTATCTTAGAAGCTAGATTAAGGAAGGGCAAACCTACGTTTCTAGCATTTGTACACTTAGGGAAAGTTTTTGACGATGTTGACTGGAATACTCTCTCCCAAATTCTGAAGGTGGCACGGGTAAAATTCAGGGAGCGAAAGGCTACTTTCAATTTGTACAGAATCCAGATGGCAGTTATTAGAGTCGACGGACATGAAAGGGAGGCAGTGGTAGGGAAGGGAGTGAGACAGGGTTGCAGTCTCTCCCCAATGTTATTCAGTCTGTATATTGAGCAAGCAGTGAAGGAAACAAAAGAAATGGTTTGGAGTAGGTATTAAAACCTATGGAGAAGAAATAAAAACTTTGAGGTTCGCCGATGACATCGTAATTCTGTCAGAGACAGCAAAGGACTTGGAAGAGCAGTTGAACGGAATGGACAGTGTCTTGAAAGGAGAATATAAGATGAACATCAGCAAAAGCAAAACGAGGATAATGGAATGTAGACGAATTAATTCAGGTGATGCTGAGGGAACTAGATTAGGAAATGAGACGCTTAAAGTAGTAAAGGAGTTTAGCTATTTGGGAAGCAAAATAACTGATGATGGTCGAAGTAGAGAGGATATAAAATGTAGACTGGCAATGGCAAAGAAAGCGTTTCTGAAGAAGAGAAATTTGTTAACATCGAGTATTGATTTAAGTGTTAGGAAGTCGTTTCTGAAAATATTTGTATGGAGTGTAACCATGTATGGAAGTGAAACATGGACGATAAATAGCTTGGACAAGAAGAGAATAGAAGCTTTTGAAATGTGGTGTTACAGAAGAATTCTGAAGATTAGATGGGTAGATAGAAGAGAATAGAAGCTTTTGAAATGTGGTGTTACAGAAGAATGCTGAAGATTAGATGGGTAGATCACATAACTAATGAGGAAGTATTGAATCGGATTGGGGAGAAGAGAATTTTGTGGCACAACTTGACCAGAAGAAGGGATCGGTTGGTAGGACATATAGCACCATTCTTATCCATCATCTATCAGAGATCACTCGAACAGCGGAACGTTCCACGGGACTGGAAGGAGGCCCAGGTCATAGCAATCTATAAAAACGGTACAAAATCGGATGCTCATAATTACCGGCCAATTTCACTGACATCGGTTTGTTGTAGAAACAAGAAACATATTTTGTGTTCAGACATAATGACATTTCTAGACTCTGAGAAGCTCATCTGCAGAAACCAGCACGGTTTTAAGAAACAGATGTCATCCGAGACACAGCTGGCCCTCTTTGTGCATCATGTACAACAGGCTCTAGATACCGGCTCCCAGGTTGATGCCATATTTTCGACTTTGGAAAGGCGTTCGACTCAGTTCCGCACTATCGCTTACTACAAAAAGTGCTCGCTTACGGCCTATCCGATGACATATGCGGTTAGATAGAAAGTTTTCTAACTGACAGGGAGCAGTATGTCGTCCTTAACGGGGTGACTTCAACAGAAACAAGCGTAACTTCAGGTGTACCCCAGGGCAGCGTAATAGGTCCTCTGCTTTTTACCATTTACATAAACGATCTGGTTGATGGTATTGACAGCGGCATTAGACTGTTGGCCGATGATGCGGTAGTCTACAGGAAAGTAGTGTCACACGAAAATTCTAAACAAATCAATGATTATTTTTCAGAAAATAAATGCGTGGTGTAATGACTAGCAGTTATCTCTCAATATTAGTAAGTGTAACCTACTGCTTACAACAAGGCGAAAATCCCCATTAATGTATGAGTACAAAATAAACGATCAGTCTCTGGAAGCGGTAAAATCAATCAAGTATCTGGGTGTGACTATTCGAAATGATCTCAAATGGAACGATCAGATTACACAAGTAACGGGCAAGGCGAACTCTAGATTGCGGTTTATTGGCAGCATCCTGCAGCGATGCAGTCCTTCAACAAAGGAAATTGCTTACAATATTTTAGTTCGTCTGTATGGGACCCTTACCAGTTGGGCCGATTCAAGAGATTGAGAAGGTCCAAAGAGGATCGGCAAGATTCGTGACTGGTACATTTAGCCATCGCGAGAGCGTCACAAATCTCATATAAAGTGAGAGACACTTGCAGATAGACAGCGCGCTGAACAGAAGGGGCTGCTCACTAAATTTTGATATCCGATCTTCACCGAGGATGTAGAGCATATATTATTACCACCAACTTTCAAATCCCGCAAAGATCAGCATTCAAACATAGGGGAAATAAGAGATCGTACTGAGGCGTTCAGACAGTCGTTTGTCCCTCGCTCGATCCGCGTGTGGAACAGAGGGTGGGAAATATGATTTTGGAGGGAATTGTGCCCTCCGCCACACACCGTTTAGTGGCTATCGGATTATATATGTAGATGTAGGTGTAAATGTAGATACAGCAGCACACGGTGTTTTACAAAACGAGTATCTTCAAAATGGTGCGTCGGTGGGATAATTGCTTCAACACTCTAGGCGACTTGCCTGATTGGCATACCTATTCCGGACTATACGGCATTCGAACAGAAAATTTTTCGTCGCCTATTACATTAAAATAAATTAATGAAAACAATAATGTCGTTAGTAAAGTGAGTCGCTTTGACTGGGCGGATGCGGCAGAGGTAGGATACGCAAGAGCCGGCGACTTTGTCGACGTCTTGGAACAGCTTTCGGCGACGGCGGCGGCTGCCTTTGACGGTAGGTGGGCTGCAGCTGCCTTTTGTGGCAAGTGCCCGAGGTGGCGGCTCCGCCTCGCATCTCTCGAACGGGTTGAGGGGAGCATAGGGTTAACAGCCACCGGCGGAGAACGGCCATCCCTCCTTTGTACAGGTCTTGGAGGATTGGGGCAGTAATCTTCTAGAGGTTCCTACATTGTCTGTGCGTCCACCACAGTCAGCTTGCTACGAGGGATTCACTCTCTGGCCGACATTATCTCTACTGTGTAATACAGGAGTCAGCACTCGGATAGGTTTTAGAAATTAACAGATTGGCTGCCGGACCTCAATTACTTAAGTTATGTACCATTCTTTGCGGTTGATAATGGAAGCAAGACTGAAGGAAAATCAAGACAAGTTCATAAGATCTGTCGACCGGGAATAATGGTGCAAGACGTCGAAATCCTGAGAAATATAAGAGTAAGCTATAGGGAAAGACGGGTAATGCACAGTAATAACAAGAGTCATGACGAAACAATAAGACAGTAAGACGAAGAAGGAAGTGCACGAATTAAAAAGGGTGTAAGATAGGGATGCAGTCTTTCGCCCCTGCTGATCATTATATATGTCGAAGAACCAACGCTGGAAATAAAAGAGAGGTTAAAGAGTGGGACTGAAATTAAAGGTGAAAGGAAATCAGTGTTATGATTCGCTGATGATATTTTCTACCCCCAGTTAAAGCGAAAGAAAAGTGCATGGCCTGTTGAATGGAGCCGGCCGAGGTGGCCGTGCTTTTCTAGGCCCTACAGTCTGAAACCGCGCGACCATGAAGGTCGCAGGTTCGAATCCTGCCTCGGGCATGGATGTGTATGACGTCCTTAGGTTAGTTGGGTTTAAGTAATTCTAAGATTTAAAGGACTGATGACCTCAGAAGTTAAGTCCCATAGTGCTCAGAGCTGTTTGAGCTTTTTTGTTGAATGGAATGAACAGTGTAAACAGTGCAGAATGTGGATTGAGCTGAAATCTGAGAAAATACGAATGTAATGAGAAGTAGGAGAATTTAGAGCAGCGAGAAACTTAAAGTCATCATTGGTGATTAGTAAGTACACGAAGTTAAGCAATTCTGCTGTGTAGGCAGCAAAATAACTCATGACGGATGGAGCGAGGAGGACATAAAAAGCAAACTAGCACTGACAAAAAGGGCATTTGTGGCCAAGAGAAGTCTACTACTATCAAGCTAACGTTGAAAATTAGGTGGACTGATAAAGAAAGGAGGTTCTCCGAAGAATCGGCGTGGAAGGGACAGGACGGTAGGAGATCTGTTATCACATTAGGGAATGACTTCCATGGTTCTAGGGCGAGATGTAGAAGACAAAATCTGTAGAGGAAAACAGAACACACTGAGGAAGTAACCTAGAACGTCGGTTGCAAGTGCTAATTTGAAATGAAAAGATTGGCACAGCAATGGAATTCGAGGTGGGCAACATCGAACCAGTTATAAAATTGACGAATTACGAAAAAGAAGAGAGTACCAGACCGATTACTTATTCAGGTGCGTATAATTGTTACACACATGTCCTATGAAGTTAGTTTCGTCATTATCAGTCCTGCTAGACCATGAGTTTAACAATTCTGCACATCCTAATAACTCAAGACCCGTTTCAGCATTTCAGACGAATGACTTTTTTTTTTAGAAGAATAGAATAAACATGACATAAATGCTGAATACTTAATACAGATTCACAGAAAATGAACAACAGATCTGAATTAATTGATACTTGATATACTTTACTTTACAAGTCTGAATAATGAAAAAACATACCAAGTACACAAACTTTTCATCTGCACAACCCTTACAGTTTGGGATGACTTGATCTGAATTCCTTATACGTTGAGGTAGACCACATTTCTGAGTATACCTTCGGTAACAAGATGTGCGCCTGTTGCTCTTGCTGCCAATTTCTTGCAAGACGTAGTTCCGGGAACTTTATGATTATGGTACATCTTTCAAATTTCCAATATTTATCAGTGAAGTGCAGCTTTCTCTCGAAATTCAGTTACACGCAAATTCTCGCCAATTACGTGCCTGTGATTGAAACTGCCGTACTTCTGAGGAACTCGAACTTAATCTTGCTGGGCCACATCATTACTTTTCGTTAAGTTGATGCATGAGATTCCATTTGATCTGACGCATCTAAGGAGGAGTTTTCGACATTATATTCGAAAATTGTGAATGGTTTTATTCGTAGTTCCTTTCCTTAAGATGGTTGCTACCATTTGTGGAACTTCTTTAGAGATAAGAAACAAGAGACCTCGCTTGTCCTTTTCATTTTCATACAATAGCGTTTGTGTTATTCTGCATGTGTGACATTTCACCTTTCTTGGCTTTTCCTACCAGTACGGTCTTTGGACTATACTTTCCATCATTTGTGAATGTACCAATGAAGTGAGTTGAATGTTCGCACGATTTGTGGACTGTGGCAACGCTTGTGTACTAATTTCCGACGTAGAGAGTTCGTCAGACGTTCAACTATGGGTCCATCAACTCCATCACTACACGAGATGGTAGTTCAATATCTACGGGGCAATCTTTTTTTCAGCATACGCTTTGGCATCCTAGGCATAGCCTTATGAACAGACAGCAATGAGTAGCTTGAGATTATATCAATGTCGTTTCTCCTGTATATACTGGCGAAATCCCGGCCTTCATTCTGGTTTCATCGATGCACGCCTTCTCCCCAGGGATACACACTTCGTGAAATTTATCGTTTGTTAGATCAACTAATAGTGAAATTTTATACAGTTTGACTTTGTGCTACAATTGTCCGAAAAAATGTAGCATGCCCAGAAGTGCCTCAAAGTTGTTGGGGGACAAAGCCTTACTTTTATACAGTACATTCTTTAACTAAGAGTTTTGGAGTGTAGCGTTTCAGTCCAAACCAGTCCACAAAACGAATGCCATAAAACACAGCATTTCTTCATGATTTGTGTCCACCCACTGTTGTAGTCTGCTTTGTTCAGTAAGTTTTTCCATTGACAATACTTTCGTTAACTGGTTGCTAGGCATAACGACTTGTCGCGATGAATGTCGTTTCCAAACCTGCAACATCAGAAAACAATCCATCCCAGCCATTTTAGTCTTCCCACTATCAGCAATTCCCTCCATACTGGTAGGGTAAATGCGTTCATATTTCCAGTTACATCATGCAGACATCTGTGGGAGACGCCTTTGCTGATTTCCCAACGGTTGGTCTTTTTCTTCTTCAGAATTATGATCAGAAAGAACTCTCAGGAGAGTACTTATGGCCATTGCGTCAGGTACTTTGCCAAACAAACTGACGTCACTGTCACTACATTCGTTTTCCTCGTCCAGCCAACCCGCTACTGTTTCGGTGCCGAACATTGTCACAAACTCAAACGAAGACAAGCTCAGATCTTCGCAGAAACACGACTCCAAACACACATAAGCTCTAGCAAAGTTGGCGGGCGAATTACCGCGAGTGGAACAGAGGCTGTAAACGCAAGGAAACAGTTGATTGCACGGCAAACTACAAAAGCTGACTAACACAATACCAGTCAACGAATTTTCAAACCAATTGTGCACTGCCTCTCCAGGAGATATTTGTCTATTTGAATTGAAGATAGTTGAGTATATGAATTATACATGTGGCCTGAAATATGTCTATCAATTTGATGCTTCATGCACATGACTTGCCAGGGAGGTGACCTTGTGTTACGTTGCACAATTAGCATCATATGGGAAATAAAAGACTGTTTTCAGAAGAAGTACAGAATGTCGAAATCCAATGATTGTGACTGGACTGCAAGCGAAATCCAACAGTTGTTTGGAAGGGAGTTATAACTACATGTACCAAGTGGGAGCAAAGAGGAAATCTGGGAGTTAGGTATAAGTCCGTAGTCAGAGGTAAGCAGCAAGTGACATAATAGTCATTAACGAATCAAAAACTCCAGAGACTGAGGAGGAAAGCTTCAGAGATCTAGAACCAGAGACAAACCTAGCATATCAGGAGTAACGAAAGAAGATCATCAGAAAGAATCCCAACCGCAGGCTCAAAGTTCCTGCTTTCATTCGACGTCTCCCCTCTCCTGTTCTGCCACAGCACTGATATTGTTTACAAAGGCTGTTTATTATATAATAATGTCCAGTTGGTCGTGAAATTGAAACCACAGTAAAAATCAAAACTGTTTTATGTTCGGCAGGTAGCTACATTTTCCAGCTGCTCCTCTACATACGATTTGCCAGTGCCTCTGTTATGAAGAAGATAGGTACATTGTTCCTTCGAACATGCCTGCCACATTCAATTAAAATTTTCTCCCCTCTCCTGGAATTAGGTAATGTGTGTACGAGTACAGGTTGTGACGTAGGAACGACGAGATACGAATGGAAGTAGGGGTGTGGCAGTAAGTCGTGCATCGATAGCCAAGGTGGTTGGGCGACCGATCGCGTAAAGAGGGGAATCCAGATTCCAGTCGCGGCCCGGTACATACTTTCAATGTCGTCATTCCTTTATACAGCTGATGGCTGTTCCTACGCGCGACTGTTAGTACACAACTAGCCACTAAAATTGTTGCACAAACAAGAAATGCAGATGATAAACGGCTATTCATTGGACAAATATATTATACTAGAACTGACATGTGATTACATTTACACGCAATTTGGGTGCATAGATCCTGACAAATCAGTACCCAGAACAACCACCTCTGGCCGTAGTAACGGCTTTGATACGCCTGGGCATTGAGCCAAACAGAGCTTGGATGGCGTGTACAGGTACAGCTTCCCATGCTGCTTCAAGACGATACTACAGTTGATCCAGAGTAGTGACTGGTGTATTGTGACGAGCCAGTTGCTCGGCCACCATTGACCAGACGTTTCCAATTGGTGAGAGATCTGGAGAATGTGCTGGCCAGGGCAGCAGTCGAACACTTTCTGTAGCCAGAAAATCCCGTACAGGACTTGCAACATACGGTCGTGCATTATATTGCTGAAATGCAGGGTTTCGCAGGGATCGAATGAAGGGTAGATCCACGGGTTGTAACACATTTGAAATGTAGCGACCACTTTTCAAAGTGTAGTCAATGCGAACAAGAGATGACCGAGACGTGTAACCAATGGCACCCCATACCATCACGCCGGGTGATACGCCAATATGGCGATGACGAATACACGCTTGAAATGTGCTTTCACCGCAATGTCGCCAAACACGGATGCGACCATCATGATGCTGTAAACAGAACCTGGATTCATCCGAAAAAAATGACGTTTACCATTCGAGAACCTAGGTTCGTCGTTGAGTACACCATCGCAGGCGCCCCTGTCTGTGATGCAGCGTCAAGTGTAGCCGCACCCATGGTCTCCGAGCTGAAAGTCCATGCTGATGCAAACGTCGTCGAACTGTTCGTGCAGATGGTTGTTGTCTTGCCAACGTCCCCATCTATTGACTAAGGGATCGAGACGTGGCTGTACGATTTGTTACAGCCATGCGAATAAGATGCCTGTCATCTCGACTGCTAGTGATACGAGGCCGTTGGGATCCAGCAAGGAGATTCGTATTACCCTCCTGAACCCACCGATTCCATATTCTGCTCACAGTCATTGGATCTCGACCAATGCGAACAGCAATGTCGTGATACGATAAATCGCAATCGCGATAGGCTACAATCCGACCTTTATCAAAGTCGGAATTGTGATGGTACGCATTTTTTCTCCCTAATCGAGGCATCACAACGTTTGACCAGGCAACGCCGGTCAACTGCTGTTTGTGTATGAGAAATTAGTTGGAAACTTTCCTCATGTCAGCACGTTGTAGGTGTCGCCATCGGCGCCAACATTGTGTGAATGCTCTGAAAAGCTAATCATTTTCATATCACAGCATCTTCTTCCTGTCAGTTAAATTTCGCGTCTCCAGCACGTCATCTTCGTGGTGTAGCAATTTTAATGGCCAGTAGTGTACATACAATGAATAAACACTGACATTCTAATCATCAATGAGGAATACACTATTGCCCTAGGTATCTTTAGGTTCTCAGTGTTAGCTCATGACTGAAAAGACCGTCGTGACGCGATCGACAAGCATACTGGAGAGTTTCTCAACACATGTGTCTAAGGCATCTTCGGACTTTCACTGTGGTCTCCATTTCGATACGGATATGACGTTAATAAACGAACAGGCCTCGTATCATGTATTTCTTCTGGCTGGCTAGGCATTAGTGCCAGCCAGGAGGAGAAGCTTGTCCACCCTTTTTCTCTCCATTCGGTGTTCATGGAAGCTGAATTTCCGCTCCAGCGACGCGCTCGGATATCGGTCTCGCGGTCTCGCAAGGCTGCAGCGCGCGGCGTGCATATAAACAAGTTCAACTTTTCGGAGAAGACTCGTCGTAAGGTTCGCATCTGCAATGACCGGCGCTTCTGTTTGTTTCCAGTGTACGACGGGTCCATCCAAGCAGTTCTGCTTTTCTCGCGCCGTAAAGGCAACAGTCAGCGAGTCCCTTCTACTAGCTGTGAGTCATTCAGAACAGAGCGTGGCGAGATCTACAGTCCTCCCGCATTTCTTCTCCATTGGCCTCGTCACTGGTGTCGAAGAATGTGACCTTTCGGTTACAACCATAAGCAGTACCTTCGATGTGTCTGGGCCAGCGCACGGCAGCGGCACGTCAGGTCTTCCCATTGGCTACATTTAAAAGCGTTCTATGTGTGTATTCATTCAAGCTGATCTCATTACGGCGTCAGCCTCTCTCTTATACTGGACTAGGGTTTTACACGTATAGAACCTTTTTAACGCCGTAGTTGCCCAAGAAATAAAAAATTTAGTATAATTAACAGTAATAAAATGCTTTAAATGTCTATATTGACAAAGTCAGTCAATAACACGACACATTAGCCGAGAGCGCAAATGCGCTGCTTCGTCGACTCCGGTAGGTGCGCCGGCCCCGGATCGAATCCGCCTGGCGGATTTACGAAGACGGTCGGTGTGCCGACCAGCCTGGATATGGCTTTTAGGCGGTTTTCCACATCCCCCTAGATGAATACCACGCTGGTCCCCACGCCCCGCCTCAGTTACATGGCTCGCAGACATCTGAACACTTTCGCATTATTCCATGGATTACACTAGTCGCAGACAGTTGGGGTGCACTAATTCCGTCCTGGGGGGGGGGGGGGGGGGTACGGCCACCCCTTAATCTAACATTGCCACATCCGATTAACCATGCTGACCCTGCATACCTGCAGGACAAAGGCACAAGCGAAAGAGAGAAGATTGACAGAAGTCAGTCAATAATTCTGAACACGAATTAATAAATTTTGTACTGGAACTACTTCTGCTACTACTGTGGCTGCCACTAATAACTATAGTGGCAATAATACTAATTTTTGTGTTAGCAGAAGAGTCAACCCGTGTTACGAGTGGAGGCCGAAATGCACGTATTTCAGCTCACGCAGGCTGGCGTGAGGGGGGAAGAAGTATACTGACTTGAGGTCTGGAACATGACAAGGAATGAGAATTCAGAAAGCGTACGTAATTACTTTGATACTTAACTTTAATCCATTATTGATGAACGTCGCTCTTGAGTCTTCATGGTACATGATTCACAATATTATCTGTTCAGAATACATTCTTGAAGATAGTAATTATAGTAACTGAATATGCCGCCTTGATAGGACATGGCAAATGACGTAGCTGAAGGCTATGCTAAACTGTCGTCTCTGCAAATGAGAGCGTATGTAGGCAGTGAACCATCGCTAGCAAAGTCGGCTGTACAACTGGGGCGAGTGCTAGGGAGTCTCTCTAGACTAGACCTGCCGTGTGGCGGCGCTCGGTCTACAATCACTGATAATGGCGACACGCGGGTCCGACGTATGCTAACGGATTTAAAGGCTACCACCTAGCAAGTGTGTGACTGGCGGTGATACCACACTAATTATGACAATAGCAAAAGTAGTGATACTGGCAGATACAAAAAGAATTTATAGGTATACAGTACAGATGTTTTCTAAAATAGTGAGTTCCGTAGAAAGGTAATTTTAGGAGACAGTACCGGCTAAGTATACTGAGGAATGAGTAAGGTCAGGCCGGAAAGAAGGATGTACAAGGATAACCAGTGTGTATAGGGCCAATGGTAATCATTATTGTTGCTTTAATAAATACACAATTAACTGCCTGCTGAAGCAGATGTTATTCACTTATCTAACATAATGCAGGAGGTTATTCTAGAGACGAGTTTTTGTTACTAGGAACTTGAAAGTGGCTGATGGAGTGGGACAGAAGTGATTTTGGTCTAATGGTAAAGGGTGTATCTCCCATGTTCTCCAGACAAAATTGCTAAGGTCGAGAAGAGATAAGAGGGACAGTGCACTTGATAAGACAGAAGAGAGGACAGACGGTATGGAAATCAGCGCGATTGTATGCACGCTGCCAGGATATCTATGAATATGATGGTGAAATGTGATCAACGAGCAGAAGATTCTATTATTTGTTATTCATGTATTTTATTGCAACAACTCACGTGGTCGACCAATCGTGGCTATGCAGCAGGGCTATTATGACAACATTTAGTTTATGCGTAGCTCTGAAATTGAGAGCTAATACTGCACTATATACAGAAAATTAAATGAACTACTCCAACACCTGTTATCCGCGTTATACTACCACCTACATTACATAAGTATACCAATTGTTCCATTAAAAGCAACTATGCTCTTCAGTCCGATCCACAATGAAATGGCCGTGTTATTCGTCGTCTCTACACTCTTCCAACGGTGATACAAAGTGAAAGACTGTGGCCAATGAGCAGCTCAGCTTTTGATGCTTGTTTTATTTTCAAGAACGGTTCCTTATGAGACGTATAGCGACCAATACTTGCGAACGTTCGGGAACCTCGCGGAGATAAATCTTGTTATACGTCTACATGCAGCTGACGTCACGAGAGCCAGCCGTCTCACATATCTCGGAGACGGAGAGGGGAAAGTTGTGCTTTGAGCCAGCTAGGCTGGTGAGTTAAGCATTGCCATTTCTAAACCTCGCACCCTAACCTTCAAATGTGGCCGAGTTTTTCACAGTTGTGTAGTGCATGTCGACGAACATTCCGAGACTTAAAACACGGTGCCCTTTAGCAGTTAGCGTATGCTTCTTCCGACCTACTTCGTTCCACTATTCGACGTCTGTCCTCCTTCATCGTCCAAAACAAAATAAACAAGCCGTGTTTTCCCTGTCATAAGACCGGAATGAAATCTCCCTCCGTTACTATTCAAACAGTACATCGATCAAGCTATGGCATACGTAAAAAATGTATGAGGAGTGCGATTAAAACTCGTGGTGAAAATACAAGAGTTGCCGATCACATTGCTGTCCTCAGTGAATGTGAGGAAGAATTGGCAGAACTTTGAAATAAAGAAATGCCTTTATCGCACAACAAAGAACAGCGAGATAAGGACCTTTCTATATTTCAAAGTTGTGGTCGCCTGCCTCTACAATGGATGTATTTCTGCATCATCTAACGAGGAAGGATTGTAGGACTTTTCGAATGGCATCGTTTAATCAACACAGAAGATCGACGAGGTCGTAAAATAAAGAAATGCGAAAACAATGAAGGGTAGCAGAAATGAAGTTCCTGACAAAATTAACATCAAAACTGTGGGCTGCGAAGTAGACGTAGAGCAGAAATTCTGCTACCTAGAATTAAGCCTAACGGATAAAGTAGGCAAGCCGTAAGAGGCACACTAGCGTAGGAAAAGAGGGAATTCCTTACTAAAAGCAGTCTAGCAATGTCAAAAACCGCCCTAAGTTAGAGAAAGAAATTACTGAGAGTTTACATTTGAAAAAAATAGTTGAGGATTGTGAGAAAATCGGAATAGAAGTATTTGAGATGTGGTGCACTAGAAGGATGTAGGAAATTACGCTGACTGATATGACAGAAAGTGAAGAGATGGTCCGTAGAATCAGCGATAACAGAAATATGTCGAGAACACTTAAAGAATATCAGAATTACGTGGCACATATTAAGACAACTGGGAACAATGTTGTTGATACTAAAGCGAGTTGTAGAGGATAAAAACTGTAGCTTTAGGGGAGATATCGAAATGTGTCCAACAAGCAACTGATGCATTATTCATCATTTGGTTTTCAGACTCTTGCAGAGGCTGTGTATGCAGACAAAATGACTGGTTTCACGTTCACCTGTTAGGTGAACAGCCGTTTTTCATATAATCGTAAACATGACTGAAGACCTATCTTCTATTGTCAGTGGCTATTCAAATTTTCTATTTAGTTCTGTTATGCAGTACTCGATGTAAATTATCATATAGTATTATCTCATCAGGTATTTCAAGTCTTTGACAAGCTAGTAATACAGGGCAGTGTTTAGAGGATCGCACATTACCAAGCGGTGTAGAAAAATTAACTACTGACCAAACAATACTGCCTGATGGCGGCTAAAAGGTGCCAATATATAAAGATATATAACAACAGTCTGCATCGCAGTTGCAACTGGAATCGAGTAATAATTGATGTTGTTATAGGTGCCACCTGAAATGAAGAAATTAGCACGTAGTACAACTGAGAAAATCGTGATTTACACGAGGCTGCTTCCCACAAGTCATAAGTATCATAGAAGGCAAAAACCCTCCAAGTTCTCCTTGTGAATATGACCAGCAGCACTGTTTTCAGATACATTCTAATATACGTTCCTTTAGAGTGTGAGGAGTGCACTTGTACTTGGTGGGTTGAGTGGTGATGACGCGGAGGATCCATTGGATATACTGCTCAACGTAACAGGTGGTTTATTCAGCTTTGATACTTGTTGTGTAGTGGCTCAGTGAGGCAAAGACGCCTCACGCTATTAACCCTGGAAGGCCCTGATATTCGGATAGTGGTCTTCCTCCACGTAAGAGGATCCCGTGTAGGTGCACTGAGATGCTGATGCGAAGCCGCAGTTTGTCCAATGGCCACAGCAGGCCACGACTGTGTATTGCTTCTCTGGTGGTGGCGGGCGACTGCCTGGAGAGGCCCCTCAGCTCCACTTGCGTTCACCTTGGCGCACGTGGAGACTGTCGTGCACAGGAGTCGAACGGCTCCTCTCTGGCACGGGCAAATTAAGCGGTAAAATTATGAATTTAGCGCTGGTCTGTGTAGTTCTTCTTCCAGCTGAGAAGACTCATGATTGGAATCATTTATGGAGGATGAGTTGATCGAAATATTTGAACATCTCCTCAATAATGGCAGTAAAATGGAACAAGATATTTACCTACAGCCACCAATGGAAATAGTTTCAGTGTAGACAGAGAGAGAGAGAGAGAGAGAGAGAGAGAGAGAGAGAGACAGAGAGAGACCAGGACAAGGACCCTTGCCAAAACGGAGAACTTTTAATGTTGAATACTGCAGTCCTCATGGTAAGAGAAAGACAAATACGTGTAAGACAGCTGTTATTCAAACCTTTATCTGTTCACTAACGATATTTTACGGTCTTCCCCTTTTTTACGAGTAAGTATAACTCTCACAGATAAAAGATGGAAAAAACACTTCAGACAGTGCTGTTCATGGACCAGCGATTACAAAACTGAGAGCTCATATTAAAAGTTTTCCTGGAAATGAAGACTATTTATTAAACATAAAAAGAGACAGAATTTCTTGTAGCAAATCTAAGGCTAAAAATAATATATAATACCCGTAATTAAATTTTTCTTGAGGCAATTGAATCTCATCTTTATCAACGGCAATGATATAAGCTGAAGAACTGAATTAAGATTTGTGCCAGAACCGGGACTTGAACCGATGTCTCCTTCGTTGCTTGACAGATGCGTTAGCAACACACCACAACTATAGTTAATGTAACGTAGCTGCACGGACAGACTCCGTCCAATGCCCTTCTACACACAAACTTCAATTCGCACCTTCAGTCCACTTGCCCCTCCTTAAATGCCCATTATGACCAAAGTTGGGGTGCTATTCCAATTGGCAGTACTAACGATTTAAGAAGGGGAAAATGGAGTGAAGGTTGGTTACGTACATTGTAGTGGTTAACACATCTGCCTGGAAAGGAGGACACCTGGGTTCAAGTCCCAGCCATGGTACAAATTTTAATTCATTTTTCAGCTTCTATCATTAGCGTAGAAAGTACAGTGTGTATGCACAAAAAGAACATTATTTTCTTCCTGAAATTCTTAGTGGTGAAAAGAAGACTGTCATAGAGATTCATCTGGAAGTCTTTTTTAGAGAACTATGGTTATGGACTCAGGTGTCCTGTGAAGGATACATGTATGACATGTAACGAATGTAACAATAAAATAAAAGTCCAAAACTCGGACTATGCTAAATAGGCCATAGTCGCGTAGCGTACAGATCACAAACGACGCGCCAAAAAATTCTGTGCTACCATGAAAGATGCACCAAAATGTTGTGAAAACACAAAGGAAATGTACGTATTAGTATAAAGTTTATGGCTGATGTGTCATTAGCAGATATTCCTGTCTAAGACTTGCATTACTTCAGAGAGCTCACAGTGAACGTCTTTGGCATCCACAACATAAGTACAAGAGAAGCGACAAGTTTTGTTTACCATGAAAGTAAAAGTGGAAAGGGTGCAAATGTTCTTTGTTCAATGACATATTAGTATATTCAAAATAAAATAGTCAAAGACAGTTCTGAAACTTTGTACGCTTTTGGGGCCAATTTCCCTTGGCTAAACAACAATAATAAACTGGTATGACTAATGACGGCATTATTTGAAAAAACAATATTCAGTGAGATTAATTAATTTCCACTGTAAGAGGGCATTATTTATTTATGCAAAATGATAAGAATTTAGGCATAATCAGGAGAAAACATACCAGATATTACACTGTGAGGTGGTAGAGATCGTATTGCATTCTTCCGAAAAGAAATACAAATTTAAGTGTCCTTCGCACGGAAACGGAGAACTATATAGATTACGTGCTGATAAAAATTCTATAAAAAACTTGTCTCAGTAAGAATTCATGTAAAAAAGTTTTTCCAAAGGGTAAAAAATTATTTTGCCCTATCAAACTATCATGGATTTAGTTTCAGCAAAGAAGCACCAGAGATATCTCTGAGTAAGGAAACATCAGTGGTTCTATTTAAGGGATTTAAAGAGGCATCCAAAACTTCCCGAGGAAGCTACGTAAAAAACCACACCACCCGTAAACATGCTGTAAATTGATTATATTAAAAAAATGATTAATTTACATCCTGAAAGAAAAGACGCTATTTCGAAAGGAAATTTTAACATATCGGACAACAATGACAGATGAAACTAAAGAGAATATTTAAGCGCATGAACTTATTTTTATAAGAGGGGACCCAATATAAACTCTTGTGGCCACCTATAAACTATGTCCCTCCATTCTGAGATTAGTTTCATTCCTAGAACTCAGTGTGTTTCGGTAACTCTCTGCTTTCTGTTATCAAGGCAGAATTCCACCCATGTAAGAGGGATGTCATTAATGCAATAATTTTGTGGTCCACAAAATAAAACGCTTTGGCAGGGTTGCTGAGTATACCAACGGTATAAATTTTTTTCTTTACTACCACTAACGCGTCGTCTGTGTGGTGTTGCTTTGATTTAAATGGGTACAGTGTTCTACAAAGGTCAAATTGAGTGGTACTAAACAAGCCCTGCTCATATAAGTAAGTCAGTATTGTAGGACAGACTAAATTTGCAAAGAACTTTAAAAAAGAAGAGTGAGTGAAATGGTTCGTTAGTTAACATTCCTACTTCTTGTTTTATAGTTACTGCAAGATTTCCTCTCTCAAGAAACACGCTTTGGGGGCACACATTTGAAAGCTAGAGACGCTGCAGATACGTGAAGCGGTACATGTGAATGTATAAATGGAGCAAAGATGCATGGGGATATGATTCTACAATGCATTCATCATAAAACTACACCCGATATAAACTTTAAACTGTGCGTTCTTCGGTGTTTACTGGAATCTCAACGGATTTCGTTTCACGTGGAAAGGAAGCCAAACTGTCTCGAGTACAGTCAAGTAAGGTAATGAGAATACTTTTTATGCGTACATGGACTCACCGATATACGATACAGAAGCTGTAACGTCACTGAAATATCACATCCGAACCAAAGAAATACAGTTCAGGACTGGAAAAGTCACCTTCTGCTTTGATAAAGGGTGATCAACAAAAGAATCCATGAAGCCACCCAAGCGCCACATTTGTCAGTGTGTGGGTATTATGTTGGCGAGTTGCCCTACGGATTGATCTGACAAATATCGTTTGGCTCCTGCAAGAAGCAATTTCCACCCCACACTACTACAGAAGTCAGACAGACGCTCCTAACGAACCAAAAAGAAATACCTGAAAAACTTTCAGCACTAAATACCTTCTGGAGTCGTCCGCAGTAAGGAAAATACATAAAAATATTCAATTTTCTTACTTAACTAGTGGCATACTTGTGTATTGGAATATTAGTGCAAGAAAAACATGAAACGAAAGGAAAATACTATTTATTGCAAAATTTAAGAAAAATCAAATGAAACTTTAATTTATAAACTGATACACAAATTTCCGGGTTCTTTTCGGAATAGGAGGTTACCTCGTATGGATAGGAATCCTGTTAATGACATTTATATACAATGTGTCAGAAAACTCTTTCATCCCTTTTCTTTAAGAATGTTATTTACTCGGCAGAATGGCTGAGAGCCATGCCTACTAAAATTGAGTAATTATCCAATTGAATTTTTCTAAGTACATTGGAGGCTGTCACGTGAGAAATGTCATGGAGTGACGTGAATGAAGTATGTTATGATGTGAATGAAGTATGTTATGACGTGAATGAAGTATGTTATTTTTATAATGGAGGAAAGATGGGGCTAGCCTACGCTGTTGTGCACAATACCGTGAGCTGCGAGGACTGTTGCCTGCATCGTTCGCCGCTGAAAAATAACAAAACTATCTCTTTCAATCTGGATTGGCCTTCGCCAATTGAACTCTCACTACACCCTTGGTGAAGTCAAGGGCTCCTATCTGCCCCTAGTCTAACTACTGGCGTGGTACACCGGTAAGATAACCAGTCCACTGCGATGCCACTCAATGTTGGCTTGCCGGCGCTATCTAATACTCTGTCTCTATTCACACCGCACAGTGAACAAACGCTTAATCACGAGCGAGTCAATATAAAGTATCACTCCAATGCGCTAGCGACAGAGGTGCTCTCTCAGTGCAGTACTGAGCAGAGACTTTGTTCCTCTCTGCGTACACGCACGAGCGCACTTGCTCCCGCTACGTGTTTCCGCAACAAGAGCGTCTCTGGAACGACTTCCCTCCACGCCAAAAAGCGGAAGGATATATCATCCGCTGTCTTTCCCTCACTCCCCTGGCTCATTGCGTCAGAAATAGTCCACCAATCAACGCTGCTCTTACAAAAGGAAGAATGGCTAATCCGACCAATCCGGAAATAGATAGCATATGCATTTACTGTCCACTTGTGAGACCTCTGAAACTGCACACTAGGTCCATAAAAAAAGTGCTGGGTATCTCCCAAACAAAACAGCGAGTTTTGTTTTTAAGGTGAACACCCAGCCCATTATCCCCTTTTTGTTGTTGGAAGAAACTGTTTTGGTGCATGGGTAGTCAGCTGACCGGCGCAGCTGCCAACCCTCCGACAGATTTTCCAGCGGACTGGTTGCATCCACCGAACAAAAACTCCTGTGGCCTCGTGTCTTGAATGTTTGTGTATGCCAGCCTCGACTTTTGAATCTCGGTGCGCATTTGCAACTTATTTATTAGATTTGCATTTTGATTGAATGGAAATACGTAAAACCGACTCTACCCTATCGAGTTTGGGGTTGAATGGAACGTCTTGATACGCAGAATACGATGGTGAGGTCGGAATATGTAAGAAATGAAGGTCAGTAGACCTCGACACATTACACATTTTCTTCTTTTCTTTTACGATGTGCTGATTTGCATCCCACCAGTGCTCAGCAGTGTCGCGTGACAAAGCTTAGTGCATTAGTTCTAGTTCATCTGACAGCTTAAATGTCTTGTGAGTTCTTGTGCCAAATGCCTTAACGTGGCTTCATGTCAGTTATATTGAGTTCATAGTGCGGTGGTACGATGGAAAATGTAAATATGCTGCACGGTATGCTCTATGGCATGATAATTATTGTTTTCAATGGTTCTAAGATGCTTATCACTGTGAGTGGTGTGAGACTACCTCCGTAGAATAAAACTTTGGACATAGCCCAAATAAAGAGTATTTCATTCCCTTTTTTGTCTAAAAAATGTAATTTGTGATGTTTTCTTAATTTAAGTAATCTTTATTAACAGCCTTTTATGAAATATAGATAAAAATTTACGTTTGAAATTTCATGCTATACATAATTAGGAACAAGGAGACGAGGAATTTTACTAGAAAACGATAATTATATATGTGCTAATTAGAACATATCTGATGAAGTTTTACGTAAATGATGTAGGGATTCGAACTGAACGAAAAAACTGTAAAAAAAAGATCGAAGCGAGATTCGAGCCACCGATCCATATAATACCAAATTACTGTTTTCGGAAGCCATCGATCCTGCTATAAAAAAAATGGTTCAAATGACTCTGAGCACTATGGGACTTAACTTATGAAGTCATCGGTCCCATAGAACTTAGAACTACTTAAACCTAACCAACCTAATGACATTACACATATCCATGCCCGAGGCAGGATTCGAATCTGGGACCGTAACTGTCGCGAAGTTCCAGACTGAAGCGCCTAGAACCGCTCGGCCACTGCAGCCGGCGATCACGAGACACTGCTCGTTTACAAGCGCCCCTTAATTTTAGTGAATAATATTCCTCGTAAAAGTTCAAGGCAGATTTTCTTTGTAAATTTGTGAAAGTGTTAGTAATATTCTATTTCCCACTACATTTTAACGGTGTTCCACGCACCTATTTCACTACGAAGCGGAAAGGAGCGTCAGCCATTTTCACAGCATATGTTAAAAGCGCGACAGTCCCAGAATAGCCGGCCGGAGTGGCCGAGCGGTTCTAGGCGCAACAGTCTGGTACCGCGCGACCGCTACGGTCGGAGGTTCGAATCTTGCCTCGGGCATGGATGTATGTGATATGCTTAGGTTAGATAGGTTTAAGTAGTACTAAGTTCTACGGGACTGATGACCTCAGAAGTTAAGTCCCATACTGCTCAAGCCAGCAATGTTGCAACACCCAGGGCCGATGGCAAGGGCAGCCCCCATAGCCCCGCCCCCCCCTCCCCCAATGGAGTACCACATTACACTGGATAAAATGACTTTAGACATCAGTGACTATGTTACTCCCACAGATTCAATCATTTTTTTGTAATTATGTATCAATATACAGGGTGTTCCAAAAATGACCGGTATATTTGAAACGGCAATACAAACTAAACGAGCAGCGATAGAAATACACCGTTTGTTGCAATATGCTTGGGACAACAGTACATTTTCAGGCAGACAAACTTTTGAAATTACAGTAGTTACAATTGTCAACAACAGATGGCGCTGCGGTCTGGGAAACTCTATAGTACGATATTTTCCACATATCCACCATGCGTAGCAATAATATGGCGTAGTCTGTGAATGAAATTACCCGAAACCTTTGACAACGTGTCTGGCGGAATGGCTTCACATGCAGATGAGATGTGCTGCTTCAGCTGTTCAATTGTTTCTGGATACTGGCGGTACACCTGGTCTTTTAAGTGTCCCCACAGAAAGAAGTCACAGGGGTTCATGTCTGGCGAAGAGGGAGGCCAATCCACGCCGCCACCTGTATATTTCGGATAGCCCAAAGCAATCACACGATCATCGAAATATTCATTCAGGAAATTAAAGACGTCGGGCCGTGTGATGTGGCCGGGCACCATCTTGCATAAACCACGAGGTGTACACAGTGTCGTCTAAGGCAGTTTGTACCGCCACAAATTCACGAAGAATGTCCAGATACCGTGATGCAGTAATCGTTTCGGATCTGAAAAATGGGTCCAATGTTTCCTTTGAAAGAAATGGCGGCCCGGACCAGTACTTTTTGAGGATGCAGGGACGATGGAACTGCAACATGGGGCTTTTCGGTTCCCCATATGCGCCAGTTCTGTTTATTGACGAAGCCGTCCAGGTAAAAATAAGCTTTGTCAGTAAACCAAATGCTGCCCACATGCATATCGCCGTCATCAATCCTGTGCACTATATCGTTAGCGAATGTCTCTCGTGCAGCAATGGAAGCGGCGCTGAGGGGTTGCCACGTTTGAATTTTGTATGGATAGAGGTGTAAACTCTGGCGCATGAGACGATGCGTGGACGTTGGCGTCATTTGGACCGCAGCTGCAACACGGCGAACGGAAACCCGAGGCCGCTGTTGGATCACCTGCTGCACTAGCTGCGCATTGCCCTCTGTGGTTCTCATATGCGGTCGCCCTCCTTTCCAGCACGTTCATCCGTCACGTTCCCAGTCTGTTGAAATTTTTCAAACAGATCGTTTATTGTATCGCTTTTCGGTCCTTTGGTTACATTAAGCCTCTGTTGAAAACTTCGTCTTGTTGCAACAACACTGTGTTCTAGGCGGTGGAATTCCAACACCAGAAATATCCTCTGTTCTAAGGAATAAACCATGTTGTCCACAGCACACTTGCACATTGTGAACAGCACACGCTTACAGCAGAAAGACGACGTACAGAATGGTGCACCCACAGACTGCGTTGTCTTCTATATCTTTCACATCACTTGCAGCGCCATCTGTTGTTGAAAATTGTAACTACTGTAATTTCGAAAGTTTGTCCGCCTGAAAATGTACTGTTGTCCCAAGCATATTACACCAAACGGTGTATTTCTATCGCTGTTCGTTTATTTTTTATTGCCGTTTCCAATATACCGGTCATTTTTTAAACACCCTGTAGTTTGCCATGTATTTCAAACACATTTTAACAAAAGAATAAAAGCTGCAAATAGCTTACTATCTAAACCAATAAACATCATTTAATTTAAAATCGGAGCCTTATTATTTATTAATATATATTTTTTACCCTGAACTCCAAAACAGTTAGCAAAAGCTACTTTAAGCTAAAACAAATTTTGTCAGTTTGTCGGTGGAGGACCCAAACTCTCCTTTTGTTAAGCGATAATTCATTTTCACAACCCACCCACCGCATTAGCCTCCCACCCCCTTCTACACCGACTTCTAGGATCGCCCCTGACAACTCTCATTAACGTTGACAAGGGGCTTAGCGTTTGAGACATCCGAAGTATGTAGAAACTCCCAGCACATCTCTTTCACAGTGTCTGTGTTATAGATAATTTTGTGGATTTTTCCTGTAAGTTATGACCAAACACTGTGATTGACCATACAACGTTTCGGCAAGAAAGTTACGTAAATGATATATCTCCAGAATGAGATTTTCACTCTGCAGCGGAGTGTACTCTGATATGAAACTTCCTAGCAGATTAAAATTGTGTGCCGAACCGAGACTCTAACTCGGGACTTTTGCCTTTCGCGGGCAAGTACTCTACCAACTGAGCTACCCAAGAACGACTTACGCCCCGTCCTGACAGCTTTACTTCTACCAGTACCTCGTCTCCTACCTTTCAAACTTTACAGAAGCTGTTCTTTCTTTCAGGAGTGCTAGTTGTGCAAGGTTCGCAGGAGAGCTTCTGTAAAGTTTAGAAGGTAGGATACGAGGTGCTGGCAGAAGTAAAGCTGTGAGGATGGGGCGTGAGTCGTCCTTGGGTAGCTTAGTTCTTAGAGCACTTGCCCGCGAAAGGAAAAAGGTCCCGAGTTCGAATCTCGGTCCGGCACACACTTTTAATCTGCCAGGAAGTTTCGTAAATGATGTATATCTGTAAGTGACAAGAGAAGAAATCGCGACTGTTTACTATTTCTGCCAGAAATTAAATGTTCTTGTTGTTCGCAGATACGTTTCTCGAGGCATGCTCAATCAGATGAAAATTGCATATGATGTTTCACCTCTCCTCTTCGCTTCTGATCTTTCTTTTTGTTTTGGGTTACCTGTCTTATGCCTTGTTTGATGTGGCAGATATTTTATTCATAAAAAACTAAGAGAAATATTATATTTGATCCGTGCGTGGGCGCTAGAATCGAAATAAGCAGGTTATTAAAGCCCTCTGCTCCTGATATCCTAGCGACCTGTTCGTGGGCGTCCCAAGAGAGGCCACACGTTTAGCTAGTTTACCCGCAGGTGCGCTCCCACGAGACCTCAGTGTTTGCTCGTTGTTCGGCTCAGAAACTAGGGTTGCTCGGCTAGGTCTGAGGTGCAGTTTGTCCTTTTATGGATGGCTGGGGAAAGTGTACTTACCATATTTGAGTAATTAATGTTTCCCTCTGCCTTTGTGATCATAGTTTGACATGTGCCAAGTCAACACGTTTCCTATTTCTGCTGCGTAAGCTTGTGTATGCTGAATTGCCAGTATTCACTATACAGTATAGCAGAGAGTTGGAGTAGAAAGAAACGCAGTGAGCACCTTTTGTTACATGTGATTAAAATGTTGGTTATCATTCGCGAAACCTCTTGTTCTCTCACTGAGGCTTTGCCATAGAGACTGAATTTGGATTCTCACGTGTGTTTGACTAACGATTGTTACTTTGGCCTCCGCCCCACAGTGCACATCGGCATTCCTGGTTACCAGCAAAAAACCGACTAATTTTAAGCGTGCCTGTAACAAAGGTAAAAAGAGTACAAACTATAATGCTAACTGTTTTATGGTGTCCTAATTTTTAGTTAATAACAAGAAATAAATTTCTTAAATTTGTGTGCTCCTTCCAAAGGCCACACGTGTTAAAACTGTAAGTAGGTTCAAATGGCTCTGAGCACTCTGGGACTCCACTGCTGTGGTCATCAGTCCCCTAGAACTTAGAACTACTTAAACCTAACTAACCTAAGGACATCACACACATCCATGCCCGAGGCAGGATTCGAACCTGCGACCGTAGCAGTCGCACAGTTCCTGACTACTCGCCTAAAACTGCGAGACCACCGCAGCCGGCTGTAAGTAGGCTGTTTAGGTTTTTATGTTGGTAACGCCACGTAGCGCTCTGTATGAAAATCACTGGCTGTGCTGTGTGCAGTCTGAGGCTGGTTGGCATTGTTGGAATACTGTAGTGCTAGGCAGTTGGCTGTAAACAGCACGTAGCCTTGCGCAGTTGGAGGTGAGTCGCCAGCAGTGGCGGATGTGGGGAGAGAAATGGCAGAGTTTTGAGAGCGGACGATCTGCTCGTGTGTCTGTCAGAAAAAGGAAATTTGTAAGACTGGATGTCATGAACTGATATAATGACTTTTGAACACTATTAAGGTAAATACATTGTTTGTTCATCATCAAAATCTTTCATTTGCTATGTCTATCAGTAGTTACTGCCTTCAGTAGTTAGAATCTTTTATTTAGCTGGCAGTATTGGCTCTAGCTGTACTGCAGTAATTCGAGTAACGAAGATTTTTGTGAGGTAACAATTCATGAAAGGTATAGGTTATTGTTAGTCAGGGCCATTCTTTTGTAGGGATTACTGAAAGTCAGATTGCGTTACGCTAAAAATATTGTGTGTCAGTTTAGTGAATGTCTGAGTACGTTAAGTTTTGCTGAGCTGTTTGAAAATCAAATAACGTAGGGGTTTATTAGCAGAGTAGTTCATAAATTTGTCTAAGGGGACGTTTCAAAATTTGTAAGAGTTTGTTAACTTCTAAATAGTGATGTGTTAAATTACCATTGTTGTCACTGAGTCATATTTGAAGCCTAAGGAATTAGTCACTTTGTGAAAATGTGAGTATACTTTACCCTGCGTGTGTTTTATAGTGCCTACTCTCAGGGATCAAGCGATGTCTTGGGCGAGCTCAAGTCGGTCACCTCATGTCAGTTTCTCAGTATATATCAAAAGTACTCGTTATAGGTCCTTCGATTTAAATTCAATGTTGGTACTGTACGCAGTGTTTAAATTTTGTTGAAATTAATTCTCTTTTTCGTGTTCAAGAAAAAACGTGATCTATACTAGGAAACGTTCTTTAATTAGTTAATAACATGAAAAATCGCTCTGATTGTGGTTTCTGTTAAACATTTTACGGTGTCTCTTATTCTTTGTTTTGTCTACGTTAAAACGCCGCTGAAGCAAATAAATTTTGTTACACGTGTTCTTCAATTTTTGGTTCAGCATGTTACCACTCCAAAGTCCATGCTCTGCTGCAATTGCAGCACTAGCATATTTTTAATGACTTGTAGACATCTTCTCGGAAAATTGCATTAACCATATTTTTTTCCGTGCTAATTCCTGAACAGAAAGAGCCCGAGAGGAACGAGGTCCGAAACAGGAAACATTTTTTTTTCCCTTGCTGGGGATGTTGAATCTGGACAAGCTACTTACCCTGGTAGCTCGGCGAGTAACGTACACACGGGAACAGATAACGATCTCGTTTGTGGCTGTGTCCTATTAATTTGGAAAGGCGCAGCTCGCATAACGCTTCCGTTAATGTGCGTGTTTCCTTTTTGCAGGGGCCCGCTCTGCGAGCGGAACGATTCTGCCAGACTACCCTCCCCCTCCCCCTATTTCCCTCTCTGTCTCTCTCTTTCTCTATCTCTCTCTCTCTCTCCCTCTCTCTCTCACTCACTCTCTCTCCTTCATACGGTGGCGCGAATGCTCTGATGGTGCGCTATGCTGGGTTGTGCCATCAGACGTCTCGTTCCCTTGCGAAACTCTTTCTTTCTCTCTCTGTCTCTCACTCCCCCCCCCCCCCTCCCCCCGCCAGATACTGGTGCCGTTACCGTAATTCCGGCAAAGGGAACCACCGCGCGCGCGCGTGTTTACTTTTCGGACTAATTAGAAGTGGAAAAAGCTGGCGGCCATTCGCGCAGCCGAATACAGAAAGCCATGCTCGGGGCGGGACGTTCTGGTGCCAGTGACAGCGGCTTGGCGCTGTGGCCTGCTGTGGAAAAAGTGTGGACGTGCAGTTGCACGTGGACTGGCGAGGCGCTACGACGGTGCCTTGCAGGGCGATCGCGGCCGGAAACCGAGGGTTCATTCTGCCCTGCGTGCTATGCGCACGGCTTTCAAATGGGTGATCACTAAGGCACTCCCTTTCAATCCACCGTGGGGCTGTACATCGTAACGACCAGAGTTAAAGATAGATTCAGACGATACTCGTCCCTCATTTAGAGCAGTGGCTCCCAACCTGGGGTAATTTAAAATTTTATGAGGGTTAAATACTAAACGATTCCATTCTGCTAGTGACGAAAAAGATCATTACCATTATTACAATTTTGTAAGACTCTAATATTGATTATATAAGTTATTAATAATTACCTTTCTCAATTAATGGCCGGCCGCAGTGGCCGTGCGGTTCTAGGTGCTACAGTCTGGAGCCGAGCGACTGCTACGGTCGCAGGTTCGAATCCTGCGTCGATCATGGATGTGTGTGATGTCCTTACGTTAGTTAGGTTTAATTAGTGCTAAGTTTTAGGCGACTGATGACCTCAGAAGTCGCATAGTGCTCAAAGCCATTTGAACCATTTTTTTTTTCAATTAATGCGGTGGAGGTCACAGGTCGTCACATAGTCCACCCATGACACACATATTCTGTTCTGTACACAGCTGATTATAAAAGTGAGACACATACGTTGGTTGGTTGGTTGATTTTGGGGAGAGATATACAGTGTGTTACAAAAAGGTACGGCCAAACTTTCAGGAAACATTCCTCACACACAAAGAAAGAAAATATGTTATGTGGACATGTGTCCGGAAACGCTTACTTTCCATGTTAGAGCTAATTTTATTACTTCTCTTCGAATCACATTAATCATGGAATGGAAGCACACAGCAACAGAACATACCAGCGTGACTTCAAACACTTTGTTACAGGAAATGTTCAAAATGTCCTCCGTTAGCGAGGATGCATACATCCACCCTCCGTTGCATGGAATCCCTGATGCGCTGATGCAGCCCTGGAGAATGGCGTATTGTATCACAGCCGTCCCACAATACGAGCACGAAGAGTCTCTACATTTGGTACCGGGATTGCTTAGACAAGAGCTTTCAAATGCCCCATAAATGAAAGTCAGGAGGGTGAGGTCAGGGTAGCGTGGAGGCCATGCAATTGATCCGCCTCTTCCCATCCATCGGTCACCGAATCTGTTGCTGAAAAGCGTACGAACACTTCGACTGAAATGTGCAGGAGCTCCATCATGCATGCACCACATGTTGTGTCGCACTTGCAAAGGCACATGTTCTAGCAGCACAGGTAGTGTATCCCGTATAAAATCATGATAACATGCTCCCTTGAGCGTATGTGAGCATGGGGCCTAATCAAGACATCACCAACAATGCCTGCCCAAAAGTTCACAGAAAATCTGTGTTGATGACGTGATTGCACAACTGCTTGCGGATTCTCTTCAGCCCACACATGTTGATTGTGAAAATTTACAATTTGATCACGTTGGAATCAAGCCTCATCCGTAAAGAGAACCTTTGCACTGAAATGGGGATTGACACTTTGTTGGATGAACCATTCGCAGACGTGTACCCGTGGAGGTCAATCAGCTGCTGATAGTGCCTGCACACGCTGTACATGGTACGGAAATAAACTGGTTCTCGCGTAGCACTCTCCATATCGTGACGTGGTCAACGTTACCTTGTACAGCAGCAACTTCCCTGACGCTGACATTAGGGTTATCGTCAACTGCACGAAGAATTGTCTCGTCCATTGCAGGGGTCCTCGTCGTTCTAGGTCTTCCCCAGTCGCGAGTACAGTTCATACTGACGAAACTTAAATGAGCTCTAACATGGAAATTAAGAGTTTCCGGACACATGTCCACATAACATCTTTTCTTTATTTGTGTGTGAGGAATGTTTCCGCAAAGTTTGACCGTAAGTTTTTGTAACACCACGTATATATTATCAATAATTACTTTTCACAATTAGTTGCATTAATACAGTTGAAGTTACAGATTCCTCACACAGTCCACCCATGAGACACATATGTTGTGCTCTGTTCTGTACACTGCGGATTATAAAAGTGAGACATATACGATATGGAATCCAAAATTTTCGCGTCGCTCTCATCTGGAAAGTGGAGTAGTATATCTTTGCACCGATAGGTGATATGAGCTGCATGTCTGATGAGTCAGTGTGTGGAGTGGAAATCAGCTGCCGAGTGTTGCGCCTACACAGTGATTTCCGAAATACTCTTTGTGACGTGTGTGGCGATTTTACGATTTATTCGCGAACAGAACACAGCGTGTGTATCAAATTCGTCAGCCCACTTCTGATGATGCAACCTTCTTGTCACGGCATATCACCGGCGACGAGAGCTCGATTTTGGGTTGTGACCCAGAGACAAAGCAAAAATGGTACCAGTGGAAGATCCCGGGCTGTCAAAAGCCCAGAAAGCGAGACAGCTGAAGAACAAAGTGAAGAACATGATCATAGTTTTCTTTGATACCAGTGGAATTGTGCACAAAGAATTCGTCCCACCCAACCATACAGTAAATTCCGCATACTGCTGGGAGTTTTGTGACAGCTCCGTGAAAACGTGCGGCAACAACGGCCCTAATTTTGGCGTCAACCGAGCTGGCTGCTGCATCACGACAACGCACCCCGTAACACGTCCTTATTCACTAGGACCTATTTGGCAAAAAAACAATATGGCGGTTGTACCTCACCCACGGTTGTACCCGTGGTCTAGGGGTAGCGTCTTTGATTCATAATCAAAACGTCTTCGGTCCCGAGTTCGATCCCCGCCACTGCGTAAATTTTGATTAATAATCAGCATTGGCGGCTGAAGACTTCCGGCATAAGAAGTCAGCCTCATTCTGCCAACGGCCTTGTCAAAGAGGGCGGAGGAGCGGATAGAGGTTCAGGGCACTCTCTTGTCCTAGGGATGGGAAATTGCCCCTAAAGGCGGAAGTATCAGCAATGATCAACGACATGAGGATGCAGAAGGCAATGGAAACCACTGCATTAAAGACACGTAACGTGTATCCACAGGACATGTGGCCTGTAGTTGAAGAAGTGTCATGATGATCTCTCCATTGGCAAAAGATTCCGGAATAGTCCCCCATTCGGATCTCTGGGAGGGGACTGCCAAGGGGGAGGTTACCATGAGAAAAAGATTGAATAATCAACGATAGGATAATGTTCTACGAGTCGGGGCGTTGAATGTCAGAAGCTTGAACGTGGTAGGGAAAGTAGAAAATCTGAAAAGGGAAATGCAAAGGCTCAATCTAGATATAGTAGGGGTCAGTGAAATGAAGTGGAAGGAAGACAAGGATTTCTGGTCAGATGAGTATCGAGTAATATCAACAGCAGCAGAAAATGGTATAACAGGTGTTGGATTCGTTATGAATAGGAAGGTAGGGCAAAGGGCCTGTTACTGCGAACAATTCAGTGACCGGGTTGTTCTAATCAGAATCGACAGCAGACCAACACGGACAACGATAGTTCAGGTATAAATGCCGACGTCGCAAGCTGAAGATGAACAGATAGAGAAGGTGTATGAGGATATTGAAAGGGTAATGCAGTATGTAAAGGGGGACGAAAATCTAATAGTCATGGGCGACTGGAATGCAGTTGTAGGGGAAGGAGTAGAAGAATAGGTTACAGGAGAATATGGGCTTCGGGCAAGGAATGGAAGAGGAGAAAGACTAATTGAGTTCTGTAACAAGTTTCAGTTAGTAATAGCGAATACGATGTTCAAGAATCACAAGAGGAGGAGGTATACTTGGAAAAGGCCGGTAGATACGGGAAGATTTCAATTAGATTACATCATGGTCAGACAGAGATTCCGAAATCAGATACTGGATTGTAGGGCGTACCCAGGAGCAGATATAGACTCAGATCACAATATAGTAGTGATGAAGAGTACGCTGAAGTTCAAGACATTAGTCAGGAAGAATCAATACGCTAAGAAGTGGTATACGGAAGTTCTAAGGAATGACGAAATATGTTTGAAGTTCTCTAATGCTATAGATACAGCAATAAGGAATAGCGCTGTAGGCAACACAGTTGAAGAGGAATGGACGTCTGTAAAAAGGGCCATCACTGAGGTAGGGAAGGAAAACATAGGTACAAAGAAGGTAGCTGCGAAAAAACCAGGGGTAACAGAAGAAATACTTCAGTTGATTGATGAAAGGAGGAAGTACAAACATGTTCCGGGAAAATCTGGCATACAGAAATACAAGTCGCTGAGGAATGAAGTAAATAGGAAGTGCAGGGAAGCTAAGACGAAATGGCTGCAGGAAAAATGTGAAGACATCGAAAAAGATATGATTGTCGGAAGAACAGACTGAGAATACAGGAGGGTCAAAACAACCTTTGGTGACATTAAAAGCAACGGTGGTAACGTTAAGAGTGCAACGGGATCTCCACTGTTAAATGCAGAGGAGAGAGCAGACAGGTGGAAAGAATACGTTGAAAGCCTCTAAGAGGGTGAAGATTTGTCTGATGTGATAGAAGAAGAAATAGGAGTCGATTTAGAAGAGATAGGAGATCCGGTATTAGAATCGGAATTTAAAAGAGCTTTGGAGGAATTACGGTCAAATAAGGCAGAAGGGATAGATAACATTCCATCAGAATTTCTAAAATCATTGGGGGAAGTGGCAACAAAACGACTATTCACGTTGGTGTGTAGAATATATGAGTCTGGCGACATACCATCTGACTTTCGGAAAAGCATCATCCACACAATTCCGAAGACGGCAAGAGCTGACAAGTGCGAGAATTATCGCACAATCAGCTTAACAGCTCATGCATCGAAGCTGCTTACAAGAATAATATACAGAAGAATGGAAAAGAAAATTGAGAATGCGCCAGGTGACGATCAGTTTGGCTTTAGGAAAAGTAAAGGCACGAGAGAGGCAATTCTGACGTTACGACTAATAATGGAAGCAAGGCTAAAGAAAAATCAAGACACATTCATAGGATTTGTCGACCAGGAAAAAGCGTTCGACAATATAAAATGGTGCAAGCTGTTCAAGATTCTGAAAAATGTAGGGGTAAGCTATAGGGAGAGACGGGTCATATACAATATGTACAACAACCAAGAGGGAATAATAAGAGTGGACGATCGAGAACGAAGTGCTCGTATTAAGAAGGGGGTAAGACAAGGCTGTAACCTTTCGCCCCTACTCTTCAATCTGTACATCGAGGAAGTAACGATGTAAATAAAAGAAAGTTTCAGGAGTGGAATTGAAATACAAGTTGAAAGGATATCAATGATACGATTCGCTGATGACATTGCTATCCTGAGTGAAAGTGAATTAAATGATCTGTTGAACGGAATGAACAGTCTAATAAGTACACAGTATGGTTTGAGAGTAAATAGGAGAAAGACGAAGGTAATGAGAAGTAGTAGGAATGAGAACAGCGAGAAACTTAACATCAGGATTGATGGTCACGAAGTCAATGAAGTTAATGAATTCTGCTACCTACGCAGTAAAATAACCAATGACGGACGGAGCAAGGAGGACATCAAAAGCAGACTCGCTATGGCAAAAAAGGCATTTCTGGCCAAGAGAAGTCTACTAATATCAAATACCGGCCTTAATTTGAGGAAGAAATTTCTGAGGATGTACGTCTGGAGTACACCATTTTATGGTAGTGAAACATGGACTGTGAGAAAACCGGAACAGAAGAGAATCGAAGCATTTGAGATATGGTGCTGTAGACGAATGTTGAAAATTAGGTGGACTGATAAGGTAAGGATTGAGGAGGTTCTACGCAGAATCGGAGAGGAAAGGAATATGTGGAAAACACTGATAAGGAGAAGGGACAGGATGATAGGACATCTGCTAAGACATGAGGGAATGACTTCCATGGTACTAGAGGGAGCTGTAGAGGGAAAAAAACTGTAGAGGAAGACAGAGATTGGAATACGTCAAGCAAATAATTGAGGACGTAGGTATCAAGTGCTACTCTGAGATGAAGAGGTTAGCACAAGAAAGGAATTCATGGCGGGCCTCATCAAACCAGTCAGTAGACTGATGACAAAAAAAACCACCCACTGTACTCGCCAATTTGGCACATTGCGACTTCACGCTATTCCCAAAACTGAAATTGAAGTTGAAAGGTCGTCGGTTCGACACTCTACAGTGGATTCAAGAAGCATCGCTGGCGGTGACAAACACCCTCAAAGAACAGGACTTCCAGAAAACGTGTGACCAGTGGAAGAAGCACTGGGACCGACGTTTACGTGCCGATGGGAACCACTTCGAGGGTCATCGTGAACATTAGTCCAAAGGAAATAATTTAAACAAATGGCAGCACTAGTCCCAAAAACTTTGGACAGCACCTCGTACGTTGGTTGATTGGTTGATTCTGAGGAGAGATATATACGTAACAAATGCTAAATATCTCAAGAAAATGTTTTCTACAAGTTGTAGAGAGTACCTGGAGATGTCCGGAAATTGCTGCATTACTCTCTTCGAAACAGATAAATGAATGAATTGACATCGTTACATAGTAGTGACTACATAAGGGTTACAGTAGTGCTGTATTCAGTGTTATTATCATTATTATTAGAGCGATTAAGCACAAATCATTAACAGCCTGAATTTCTGCCAGTTCAGAAGTAAGTAGTGCAGCAATGAACCAATTTAAGAAAAGTAAGCATAATCGTTACATCTGAACTTGTTTTGTTTTAACAGGGGTTGCAGTGTGCACGTCAAGCAAGTTCCGCATAGGATAGGAGTTATGAAGGGGAAGTATGTTTTGGAACAAATGTCTTCCCTCAATGTGGATAGTTTTTTGAGAAGGAGTTGTGGGTAGCATTTGCGAAGCATCACGAATTCTTTCGCCATTCATTCCAACACACACACACACACACACACACACACACACACACACACACACACACACACACAAAGTAAATATCAGTCATCTTTTATGATTTTAAACATAAAAAGGTTCCAAGAAAAGCTTCACTAAATTTAGTGATAGTATGGGGAGAGGTGGGCGGCGTAAGAAATCGCCGGGGTGACGGGGTATTAGCTAATGTCTTATTGTACTCTGGTGTAATGGTCTACGAAACGTTGTGAACCACACATTTAGAGAGTTTTCAGACACGTGCCTGGTCAGCACGGGATACTATTAGGAAAATCGACGCTGTATGCCGCACGTTCTAAGGGCAAGCTTCAGTTGTGCAGAAAACTACCACTGTCCAATGTGTATTGTCATCGAGCAGCGAAAATATGGGCTTGACATCATCTAGGTTTTTAATGCATTTCGGAGGCAACTTTTCCACAAAAAAATGAAATGAAGTGATCGTGTGGTATTGATGGCCAGAAGGCCCCATCCGGGGGAGTTCGGCCGTCAGGTGCCGGTCTTATTTCAGCCGACGCCACACTGGGCGACATGCACGTCGGTGATGAGGAGATGGTGATGAGGAGAACACAGTATCCAGTCCACGGCCAGAGAAAATCTCCAACCCGGCGGGAATCGAATCTGGACCTGCTGCATGCTAGTCAAAAACGTAACCACTCAGATAGGCAGGCGGACAACTTATCCAGAACTATGAAAAAACACCTGAAAGAAAGTGTTTTGGATGCAGCAAGCCCTTGGAAGGGTTGAGAAGCCGAAGAAATATGTAGAAGTTTACCGTGAGTTCGAAGACATGAGGCAGCAAATGAAAAAAGCATATTACGTGATACTTGAAGTAAGGAGGCGTCAGAATTAAGAGCCCGATACACATAAAAATCAGAAAACATAAAATGAGTGTCAGGATGCAGACAAATGAATAATGGGAGGGGCTGTCCAGGACTTTAGATGGGACATTAGGGTATAATGAGTTTACTTAAGCAGGATAGGTTATTAAAATAACGAGAAATAACAATTAGCTTAAGAAAACAATAAAAAGTTCCCACTCAAAGATGGAGGAAAATAAGCTGGAGTACAAAGGAGGAGAATACGTTAAGACCTTAGAGGAAAGCAATATGGGAGGAATGGAGGTAGATGTGTAAGCAGCTCTGTTTAAAGCTAAAATCTCCAGGACTAGCATATAAGCAAATGGAACTTCCGGAGTACAAAGGACGTGTAGTGATCACATAAGTAGAGAAACGGTTTGGGAAAACAGAGGCAGGAGAAGATCCACCTACGGAGTGGAATTTGTTATATACCGGTACGAGTATCTACTCGGTAGCTGAGAGGCAGCGTCGCTTTGCGCGTCGAGCCAGCAGGTTGTCGTCAACTTCCGCCTGTGCGGCAGCGCCGCTTGTGTCGAAGCTACTCAGTCTTGTTGGTGTATCGGCCGGAGTCCCATCGTAGTAGCGTAGCGGAGTTTGTTGTCAAAAAAAAAAAAAATGGTTCAAATGGCTCTGAGCACTATAGGATTTAACATCTGTGGTCATCACTCCCCTAGAACTTAGAACTACTTAAACCTAACTAACCTAAGGACATCACACACATCCATACCCGAGGCAGGATTGGAACCTGCGACCTTAGCAGTCGCGCGGTTTCGGACTAAGCGCCTGAACCGCTAGACCTCCGCGGCTGGCAGTTTGTTGTCGTTTTCCTCTTAGCGGTGGTGTTTTCTGCCCGCACCATGGTGTCTATCGAGTCTCCTAAATCTGTTCCTCGCCGAGCTACTGTTCGTGTCAGTTTTGACAAGAGTACGCGTCGTGTTCAAGCTGGCTCCTTAGAAATTCACGATTGGTTGGCGGATGTCATCCGTATTACATCTGATCAGGTACATACTGCTTCTTTGGTTCTGATTTCTATGCATTCTTCGTGAAGTCTTATGATCCCGTCCAAGTAGGAAGACTTCTCTCCCGGGTTGGTTCTAAAGTGTCGTTTACACATGGTTCCGTTAGTCAAGTCCTCCTTGAAAATGCGGCACTCGAGTATAATCGCGTTAGAATTTATAACCTTCCTCCTGAGGTGGACGGTGCATTTCTTAAAACAGCGTTCCTTCCGTTTGAGTCATACGGCATATCCGATGGGAACGCTGGTCAGCACAACATCGCTTCCAGTGTTGTAACACTTGACTCGCATTCGGGAGGACGACGGTTCAATCCCGCGTCCGGCCATTATGATTTAGGTTTTCGGTGATTTCCCTAAATCGCTCCAGGCAAATGCCGGGATGGTTCCTTTGAAAGGGCATGGCTGACTTCCTTCCCCGTCCTTCCCTAATCCGATGAGACGGATGACCTCGCTGTCTGGTCTCCTTCTCCAACGAACCCAACTCCATCGTCGTAATGGTATCCGGACTGTGGACATGTTCGATAAAAAGAATATTCCTTCCCACTTATCTGTTTGTGTTTACTGAATCCATGTTACGTATACAGGGCAAGAAGGAACTTGTTTACTCTGTAACGAAAGCGGTCATCTCAGATCTGATTGTCCGCGCCGTACTACCGTTCTGACGTTGTTTTATCATAAACGTCTTCCTTTAACGTTAGCAGACATAGTAACTTCGGAGTCATCATTCAGTATCAAGCTTTAAGCAATCTAGGGGGAACCGTACCCCCACACGTCGCGAATTTCCACAATGCTGGATCATTAAAATGTTATTTGCTATGCCACGGTTCACCTGCAGTCGACGGCTTTTGTTGATCATCATCTTGTGTCCTCCTTTTAAGATACTGTCCGTTCCGTTCAGCTGCTCTTCCAAGTCCTTTGCTGTCTCTGATGGAGTTACTATGTCATCGGCACATCCCAACGCTTTATTTCTTCTCCCTACTTTTGTACAAGTAGAATATACCTTTTCGCTCCATGTGTTTTACTCCTATTTCTAGAATTTCAAAAAGTGTAATCAGCTGAACATTATCAACAGCTTTCTTGAAATAATAGATTCATCTTCACTCAACATGTGACATGTCAAGATACATCGTACGGTCGGTACTGTCAAGCCTACTGTTCCTCAATTTCTCTGCGATCCGAAATACTTTTCCACCGAAGGTCGGCTTCTACCAATTTTTCCATTTTTTGTGAACAATTCGGGTTAGTAATTTGCAACAATGAATTATTAAACTGAGGGTTCGGTAATATTCGCAGCTGTCGGCAACTGCTATCTCTGAAATTGGAATTATATTCTTCTTGAAGTCTGAGGGTGTTTCACCTGTCTCACACATATTACATGCAAGGTGGAATAGGTTTGTTATGGCTGGCTCTCCAAAGGCTTTCAGTAGTTCTTTCGGAGTGTCGCCAGCTCCAGAGGTTATTTTCGTCTTAGGTATTTCAGTGCTCTGTCAAACATTTATCGCCGTATCATATTTCCTAACTAATCTTCATATACGTCGTCTTCCCTTTCCATAATGCGGCCTTCAAGTACATTTTCCTTGCACATCACCTCTAAAGGTCCCTACCACCTTTAAGTTTTCCCTTGGGCCGGAGGCAGAGTACGCGATCCCACCAGTAAAATATCTGAGTTTGGAGCAGAAACTCTGTCAGCCAGCCACTACTGTCGCCAGTCATTGCTACGCATTCAGCTGCCCTGCGGACTCACTCAGTGTTGTCAGCCACAATTACCACACGGGCTGCAGCCGTCGACTGCAGGTGAACCGTGGCATAGCAAATAACATTTTAATGATCCAGCATTGTTTGCTCTGCGCTCGCCACAGCATGATACTACCGCACACCACATTCTGGTGGTTTGTTGTTGTTTTGGTCTTCAGCCATGAGACTGGTTTGATGCAGCTCTCCATTCTACTCAATCCTGTGCAAGCTGCTTCATCTCCCAGTACGTATTGCAGCCTATATCCTTCTGAATCTGCTTAGTCCATTCATCTCTAGGTCTCGCTCTACGATTTTTACCCTCCACGCTGCCCTCCAATATGAAATTGGTGATCCCTTGATGCCTCAGAACATGTCCTACCAACTGATGCCTTCTTCTAGTCAAGTTGGGCCACAAACTCCTTTTCTCCCCAATTCTATTCAACACCTCCTCATTAGTTATGTGATCTACGCATCTAATCTTCAGCATTCTTCTGTAGCACAATATTTCAAGAGCTCCTATTCTCTTCTTGTCAGAACTATTTATCGTCCATGTTTCACTTCCATACCTGGCTACACTCCATACAGATACTCTCAGAAACGACTTCCTGAGACTTAAATCTATACCCGATGTTAACAAATTTCTCTTTTTCAGAAACGCTTTCCTTGCCATTTCCGGTCTACATTTTATATCATCTCTAATTCGAACATCATCAGTTATTTTTCGCCCCAAATAGCAAAACTACGCCACTACTTTAAGAGTCTAATTTCCTAACCTAATTCAATCAGCATCACCCTACTTAATTCGACTACATTCCATTATCCTCGTTTTGCTTTTGTTGATGTTCATCTTATATCCTCCTTTCGAGACAGTGCTCATTCCGTTCAGCTGCTCTTCCAAGTGCCTTGCTGTCTCTGACAGAATTACAGTGTCATCGGGAAACATCAAAGTTCTTTTGTTTCCTTTATTGCTTGCTCAATATACAGATTGAATAACATCGGGAAGTGGCTACAACCCTGTCTCACTCCCTTCCCAACCACTGCTTCCCCATTCATGTCCCTCGACTCTTAGAACTGCCATCTGGTTCCTAAAAATGGCTCCTACCACTATGGGACTTAACTGCTGAGGTCATCTGTCTCCCAGAACGTAGAACTACTTAAACCTAACTAACCTAAGGACATCACACACAACCATGCCTGAGGCAGGATTCAAACCTGCGACCATAGCGGTCGCGCGGTTCCAGACTGTAGCACCCGGAACTGCTAGGCCCCTCCGGCTGGCCCATCTGGTTTCAGTACAAATTGTAAATAACCTTTCACTTCCTGTATTTTACCCGAGCTACGGTCAGAATTTGAAAGAGAGTATTCCAGTCAACATTGCGAAATGCTTTCTCTAAGTCTACAAATGCTAGAAACGTAGGTTAATCTAGCTTCTAAGATAAGTCGTAGGGTCAATATTGCCTCAAGTGTCCCAATATTTCTACGGAATCCCAACTGATCTTCTGGTGGTAGAAGTGAATATCCCGCAACAGTGACGTCAGCGTAGCGGCCAACACAAGCAAGACACTCTCTTACTTGACCGGCTGTCGGGTAAACGGTGCTGGTACACTGTTGTCGGGAGGTATGTTGTATGAGACGTGTGACACTTGACAGTGCCGGTTGAAGGGCACGCGCTTCCTGTGCTGCTGCTGTTATGGGATTGTCTCAACCCAATGGCGGTGATGGATAATCGAGGTGATCAGTGGAACAGATGCCTAGGAACGTTTTTGGTGTTCACCTGTTGCGAGAACACGAATTGATTAATGCGCAAGATAAGTCACTACAAATGCGAAATGGTAGTACATTAATAATCGGTGTAGCCGCTAAAAAGTTGTATGCAAGCGTCCAAAACTGCATGCATTATGTTGTACAGGTGCCAGATGTCAGTTTGTGGGATAGAGTTCCACTCGTGTTGCACTTGGTCGGTCAAGACAGGGACCGTCAATGACGTTTGTCGATGACGCTACAGTTATTGTCTAACAATGTCCCATAATTCATGTGCTCGACAGGAGAGAGATGTGGCGATCGAGCAGGCCGAGACAACATGTCGACAGCCTGAGGATCACGTTGGGTTGCAACAGCGGTATGTGCCGTTGCATTATCCTGTTGGAAAGCATACCCTAGGGTGGTGTGCGTTAATGGCAGCCCAACAGGTCGAACCACCAGAATGATGCACAAATTTCCATTCAGAGTGCGTGGGATAACCATGAGAGTGTTCCTGTTGTCATAGGAAATCGCATCCCTGATCATAACTCCAGTTGTAGTTACAGTGTTCTTAGCAAACGAACAGGTTGGTTGCAGGCCCTCAACTGGACCCCTTCTGACCAAAACACAGCCATCACTGGCACTGAGGGAGAACCAGCTTTCAACATAAAACACAACAGACCTCCACCCAGCCCTCCAATGTTCTCTTGCCTGACACTAGTGAAGTCACAAATGGCGGTGGTGTGGGGTCAATGGAATGAACATCACAAGACAACTGGCTCGTAGCTGTCGTTGAACTAACCGATCAGTAACAGTTCTTTGTGTCACTGTGGTATCAAACGCTGCTCAAATTGCTGCTGCAGATGAATTAGGAAGCGCCAGAACCATACGCCGAACACTGTGGCCTTTTCTCTTGATAGTGCCACGTGGCCCTCCTCAGCTTGGTCTTGCAGACACTCGATGACGCTACAGTTATTGTCTAACAATGTCCCATAATTCATGATAGTGCCACGTGGCCCTCCTCAGCTTGGTCTTGCAGACACTCGATGACCACTCGATGACCACTCGATGACCACTCGATGACCACTCTCGTGACCACTGCTGGCAGCTCGAACGTTGCTTCCATTCCTATCAAGTGTTTCTGTAGAATCGCAGACGGAACAACCAGCTTCTCAAAACCATATTACACGGCCTCGTTCAAACTCAGTGAGGTGGTTGCCTTAAAGGCATTCTTCGTTAATATCAATACACCATGTTCAGTCTCGAAGGTAACTAACGCTCACGACCGTTACAGCGTGTATTTAAGGCAAACTTGACTTGCATCTCCAAAGTGGCGTTACTTGCGCCACTCTTACGCGACTGACTCGAAATTCGAACAGACGTGTACTCTTAGGTGTAGAAACACGCCTATCAATTTCCGTTCATTTCGCATTAATCTTTCTTGGTGTTGTGATTTTCTTCCCTGTCAGTCTATATAAGAAAATATGAATATTCAATGTAGTTTCACAATAAAACTATTCCCTTATGAAATTTGTTATGAATGACCCATCCCAAATGAAAATCAATAGCGGTTGGCATAGATACAACACTAGGAGGAAGGCTGATCTTCACTATTCTAGATTAAAGCTAACTTCTGTATAGAAAAGTGCGAACTACGCTGCCACAAACTTCGTCAGTTACCAAATAGGATTACAGTCTGACAGATGGCCAACAGCACTTAACAACCAATTAAAAGAACATACGAATGACAACTGAAACACCGGTCAAACCTGCTGGGCAGGACAGGTAATTAGGATTTTGAAAAGGGCCAAATAAGGTTGGGGCAGTTTCACCTTCTAATTGTAATTTAATGACACATTTACAACCAAAGCAGCACATAGCCGGACCTTTACCAAATGCAACTCTTTCACAGCTGAAGGCCTCCAAAAAAGAAATATTAAAAATCAACAAGACAAAATTCAGTTAAAATAGCAAATAAAATAATTAAAAAACATGTCACACCTAGGTGGAAAGCCTCAAGGCAAAGTAGATAGAACAAACATGCAAGGTGCAATACAACTGACCGGAGGCCACAACTAAATTTCAAAATTTTAAAATATATTACCATAACTTTTTAAAGGCAGAATGCCGCAATGTTTAAGCTTTAAAGATAATTTTAAGAATATAGTTGGAGGCTGAAAGTGTGAGATGATCCACATGAGTTCCAAAAGAACTCCGTTGGAATTCGATTACTCGATAAATAGTACAATTCTCAAGGCTGTCAATTCAACTAACTACCTGGGTGTTAAAATTACGAACAACTTCAGTTGGAAGGACCACATAGTTAATATTGTCGGGAAGGCGAGCCAAAGGTTGCGTTTCATTGGCAGGACACTTAGAAGATGCAACAAGTCCACTAAAGAGACAGCTTACACTACACTCGTTCGTCCTCTGTTAGAATATTGCTGCGCGGTGTGTGATCCTTACCAGGTGGGATTGACGGAGGACATCGAGAGGGTGCAAAGAAGGGCAGCTCGTTTTGTATTATCGCGTTATAGAGGAGAGAGTGTGGCAGATATGATACACGAGTTGGGATGGAAGTCATTACAGCATAGACGTTTTTCGTCGCGGCGAGAGCTTTTTACGAAATTTCAGTCACCAACTTTCTCTTCCGAATGCGAAAATATTTTGTTGAGCCCAACCTACATAGGTAGGAATGATCATCAAAATAAAATAAGAGAAATCAGAGCTCGAACAGAAAGGTTTAGGTGTTCGTTTTTCCCGCTCGCTGTTCGGGAGTGGAATAGTAGAGAGATAGTATGATTGTGGTTCGATGAACCCTCTGCCAAGCACTTAAATGTGAATTGCAGAGTAGTCATGTAGATGTAGATGAAAGCCCACAATTAATTTTCGAAGATTTTGAAAGAAATATAACTATAATCCTTAAATTTTAAATAGCTGAAAGCAGATAATTAAAAGCCGGTGGGAAAGACAATAGTGCCAACGCCACTCAGAAGCCTCGAGGGAGGTCGGTCTGCCCTCATTCACTTACGTGATACAGGTGATGAGCCCAACCACACTTGATCCGTCGAAACCCAACCAACGGACAGCCACGGACCGACTGACAAACGACTTGCTCGCCACGAATCAGTACATGAGAATTCAAACACAAAATGTTACGGGCGTGATTATCCACAATGAAATATGTATTAACTGTCAAAACTACAAACCGTCTTGGACAACGACAACATGTGAGGAAAGGACACTGCATGAAATTACGTTAGTGGCCAGGGCAGGTAACCGGAACACAACAGCGAACCACCGAAGCGAACCGCGCGACATGAATGGACGTGGGTTGAGTACTTGAAACCACTACTCAAACTTGACGTCCTGGGTCAGTGAGCCACAGGGCTCGTAGCGGTCGAACAGCTCCACACACGCTTCAACACTGCGCAGAGAACGTCAGCGGACCCAGCCGACGGCGCCGCACGGAGATATCTTCCGTGGTCCGCAGCAACCGACCGACTGTCTGCTGATCTGTCCGCGACTGCTGCTCCATCGCGACTCCACTGCTGATGCGCCTCCCACTCACTTCCAGACACACGACGCGGAAATACTGGCTCAGACCCACCCATGCAGAGGAGACACGCCCACTGGCTAAATGACATCCCTGCGCCAGCAAAGGGCCGACCGAAGTCCCACAAAATGGTAACTGAAGGGGCCCAGAAGCGCTCAGAGAACCAGTTACATGACGCCCAATGAGGCGACCGACCTCTAAGAGCCAGTACGCCGACAACGTTTAAAATAATCGTCAGTGGGACTACCGCCAACTACACGCACAACCTCACAAACACTTGCACGAAGGCCTGAACGATACAATACCAACTAAGCACACACGAAGACAAATCGGGAGTCGATGCACACACACAACGGAATCACGAACTATCGGCGAGTCGAAACGCGTCGTCCGGTAGGACGACCGAACGACGATCCACCAAGACCGAGGCCCAGCTCAAGTGATGCGTGGCGGCAGTGGTCGGGCGAGCCATGTCGACGTAGACCTCACTGCTCCAACCCGACTGAACTAGTGCCGTATCGCAACTCCCTGACTGGCAGGTCCGGACTGCGCACCAGACGCGTTCCAAGTGGCTGGCCAACTCGAACTTGTACCCGAACTGCCAACCCAAACTCCTTTACAACAGACAACGACCGGGAAGTAATATCAGTTGAGCAAAGACTCTACGAGAGGGGATACATCGATAAGCGCTGCTAACTCCGCTCACTGACGGGCAGAGCAGCAACTCAGTGACAGTAATAATATAAATTAACGTATTGAGGTGGACGTACGTTAAAATCAGGATGTAAAATACATTGTTATTGTTGTGGTCTTCAGTCCTGAGACTGATTTGATGCAGCTCTCCATGCTACTCTATCCTGAGCAAGCTTCTTCGTCTTCCAGTACTTCCTGCAACCTACATCGGTCTGAATCAGCTTAGTGTATTTGTCTCTTGGTTTCCTCTACGATTTTTACCCTCCACGCTGCCCTCCAATGCTAAATTTGTGATTCTCAGAACATATCCTACCAACAGGTCCCTTCTTCTTGTAAAGTTGTGCCACAAAGTCCTCTTCTTCCCAATTCTATTCAATACCTCCACGTTAGTTGTGTGATCTAACCATCTAATCTCCAGCACTCTTCTGTAGCACCACATTTCGAAAGCTTCTATTCTCTTCTTGTTCAAACTTTGAAACGTCCCCTTAGAAAAATTATACACGACTGTGCTTAAACTGACACACGATAGTTTTTAGCGTAACGCAAACTGATTTTCAATAATCCCTACATGAGAATGGCGCTGACTAACATTAACCTATATGTTTCACAAATCATTTACCTCACAAAAATCTTCGTTACTCGAACTACTGCAATACAGCGAGCGCCACTACTGCCAGCTACCTAAAAGATTCACACTACGGAAGTCACTAACCACTGATACGCACAGTTAGCAAATGAAACATTTTAATAGAGAACAAACAATGTATTTAACTTTATAGTCATGATATATATATATATATATATATATATATATATATATATATATATATAATCAGTTCATGACACCAATTCTTACAAATTTCAAAACTCCGTCATCTCTCTCCCCACGTCCACCACTGCTGGCGGCTCACCTCCAACTGCGCAACGCTACGCGCTGTTCACATGCAGCTGCCGCTGCCCAACACTACAATGGCGAGTATTACAACAATGCCAACCAGCCACTGACTGCACACAGCACAGCCAGTGATATTTCATACAGAGCGCTTGGTGGCGTTACCAATAAAAAAACCTAAACAGCCTACTTACTTAGCCCCCATGCTCCCCACAAAAAATTTTACGAATTGTTTTTGGCACTGGCCAATAATGATTTGATAAAATTTACAATAACAAAGAAATGAAATGCACACACTTATCGATACAATGTTGGTCGAAAGCTAAAATTTTCCCACAGTCCATAAGGACAGTCCTGATCGTTCATCACAGTAAAATTGCAGTGTTTTTATCAAAGTCTGAGCAATAAAAGAAATTGCACTTTGAAGTAGTGGATTTCTAAGGAGTCTTGAAGAAGTAGTGTTGTCCTTCCACCGGAAAGACAGTGCTGACTCTTGACATGCAGACAGGTAATGGGCCACAACAGACGAAACCCACAGCAGAGTCAGTCGAAGTTTTGAAGAATATTAGTAGGTAGATCAACACAGAGTAGACCCTTTGTAGTCCTGGTAGAGATTACAGTATTGGTGGGCCACCAGAGGTGCAGACCCACTGCAGTCCTTGTAGAAATAATGGTGTTGGTGAGTCATCAAAGGTGTAGACCCACTTCAGTCCTTGTAGAGATAGCCAGCAGCAATGTGTCGCGACTGTGCAGGTGCACAATCACCATCGAAGAGTCTTGCAGAGAATATAACAAGTCCATGAACCACCACTTGTACACTCACAATTTTTTTTTGTAATGTCCTTAGAATGCTATTTTCCAGTCCCTTTCTGAATTGTTAACAAACGTGCAAACACTATCAGTCCTTACTTCTCACATATTGTGCATATGCTATGACCAACAGAAACGTGTGCAGTGAAATGTAATTTACAAGTTACTTAATATGATGAACTGGTGTCAATTACAATTTTATAACATAACAATACAATAACAAAGGTACAAAATATATCATTAAAGAACATTACAATACAGATAACATTTGTAGTAAAACGGGCTTTACAAAAGAATAGAAATAACAAATACATCAGTGTTACAAAAATTACGACATAAATACATACATAAAAGATCAGAATAACTTTTGAACCTTCAACTTCACACATGAGCATTAGAACAAATAGAATAAATAATGTGTAAACATCTTTACCAAGTAAATAACATGTTATTAATGCAAATTATATTTGAGGATAACAGTATTCCTCATCATAGTGAATGTAGCTTAGTATTAGAAGAGAAAAAATTGTATGAAACAGTACACAGAGACAGGAAGAAAATAAATACACAATGGTACACAAACACATAGTGGGATAACACAAAAGGAAAGGACAGGGTTTGTTTTCAGGGTAACATTTGGTACTGCAGTCCAACCCAAAACTTCATTCTGTAGATCTTTCGTCATATCTCAACATTTCCTTCCACCAAAAATATCCTATCCAAGCATGCTCTCTGTATTTTGTTCACATCCTCTTACAAAAATAGTATTTCTGCACTGTAGACTACTTTTTTGGCCAAATCATTTTCTTATAAATTCTCAATGCATTTCTTCCAATTCCTCATAATTACTTTCTTATATAGTCTACCCCCCTCCTAAGCTAACTTAAAATCTACTGAGCTCAGATGCTAAACTAAGGGACGAGGCAATGCAGCAGCACAAAACAATTAATACAAACAGCAATGAAAAAATGGAAGTTGTCAAAGCAGGCAGCAATATTACAACTAATATAAGGCAATATAACTTATACCTAAACATGACAAAGCTCAAGCAGAAATCATAGTACACTAAAGACAACAATGCAGATAAAGGAAATGTATATTCACATCTTAATGTCTATATAATTAAAGTGGCACACTACAAAAACTAATTCAAAAAAAATTACCAAGTACTGGAACAGAAAATTATATGTGCAGTTACTGTGACTAGTCCCTTCTTATTGTTCTTTCCTTTTCCAGTGCTCCTTTTTTTTAAGAATGTGGATCATAAAATTATTATTTAACATATCTATTGAGAGAAATTTTTCACATTAGCAAATGCATTTAATTTTATTTTATAAAACCAATGCTGTAACACAGCTGGAAAACAGATATCAAATGACATAAGCAACTATGAAAGGCAAAGCATAAAAATATCATTCAATAGTCATGAGACATTTCATAAGTTAGTACAAATTCTCTCAACTCTCTTATAAAGACGCTTGTCATTGTCAGGTATGCAGATGTAAGAAAATATCTTTCCAAGTAATGAGCGTGTCGTTTTTGCGATGCTTTCTACAAAGGAATATCAATAGCGTGGATAATGGCCTCTTTATTTTTTTCTCCATCTGTGCCTCTGAAAGGTACACACTAATGGCTCGTTTCCAGGTGGCTGTCGCCCAGCTGGGTGCCCACGATGCATTACGTGCAGGTGGTCACTTAACTTTCTTACCGAAATATTTACGACACCAGTTTCCGCTACAGTGGCAGTCTCATATTTAAAAAATTCACAGGTCAACAATTTGCGTTACACATCTGTAGAAACAAAATACTATTGATATAACAGTGTCCAAAAAATTTTTTTCGGCATTGTAATACATTCACGCATTTACATACATTTCATAGCTCTTAAAGTACGATTTTTGGTTTCCTACAACCTTCTTCACAAACCAGAGTCCCTAACCACTACTCTTTATTCCTTACCTTATTCGTCGACACTTCTTCAAAATTTCATCATAACAGATACAAAGAATAATCAAATTCCTCGTATAGCATCAGCTTATTGATCATAAACATACCTCAACAGCTTAATACACATAATCATCGTAGTAATAACATCATAACACCTCAATCAACTCTCCTCTCAAAATGGTAGTAGATTCCTCCAATAATTTCAAAACCTAAAACAAATTCTCTGCTCATGTCAAAAGTGTCATCTACCTCAAACGTACTTTAAAAATCGTGATCTCATACCAAATACATCATTCAAAGCTCTCATAGTATCACAATGGTTCCGAAAAGGTATGAACAGTTCACAAAGTACAGACAAAATACAATTTCGTAAGTGTGAAGTTATCCAACCGTATAATTATGTAAACATCTGTCACTGATGTAGTAAAATAAATATTTGTCTCTCTCAGTTAAATGATCAGATAGCTATGTAATTCTGTGTTAGAGAAATATGGTACCGATGTGTAAAGTTGTATAAGCAAATACCATATTAGATAGGGCTCCTTGTGCTTGCCAAACACATGGTACACAAAGTATGTGTGTACCCCCCTGAGGATTAATGTAATTATACCCTCAGGTGTTACAGATTACAGCAATGGAATGAAATGTATCACGAAAAACTTTCTTTGTAATTCTACAATCTTGAAAAATAAATGGTTTAAGTACCAAATTAATCACTCAAATGCGTGCCCTGTAGTGCTAAATGTGCGTTTTGCTGTAAGATAATTCTGTGGAACAGTCGTAGTTATCGTCCTCTGTAAACAAAGTTCTGCTGGAGTCAATGTACTTACCTCATCATAAACGAAAGTGCAATGCTTTGCGTGTAGATATCATAGTTATTATGTACCTTACCATGATCAAGAAAGTACTATAATGTACTACGATAGAGGCTGTCTCATTGTAGCTATACCACAAAGTTACTACTAAAACATGTTTTCCTTTCCAGAAGAATTCAGAAAAACTGTGCAGATATAAAGCAGATACATCGCAAAAGCACGATGTAAATTGTGTCACACATTAGTAGCGTCGTGATATAATCGTGTAGCTATCAAAGAAACCAAATGCTAAGTCATCTTTAATCGCACCGAATGTACTTCAAATAAAGAATGTATTTTCAAGTAAACCAAAATGTTGCATTAAAATCTCAGCAGTACTGGTAAATGTTCTAAGTATGTAAGCCTTATAGTCGTTACGTAATCGTGCAACTAACAAGCAAGAATGTACAAATAACAACACTGTGTCGACTGTTCACTATAACAATGCATTCGTAATTTCTGTTTAAAAATGTTCCCTAGGTTCTAGACTGGATAGCTAACTTCAAAACATTGTTGCATGTTAACAGTTTCTCAATGTGACTAAGCATACTAGAAATGTGAAGTGAAATGTTTTATGACAAGGACAAAGTTAAAAAGCAGATTATATTTCAATAAACGGTTTTACATGTGAAATGTAGTACAATCCTTCATTCTTCCTAGTACGAAGAGTTTCAACTTCAACGCAATTATCATGTGGTATACGTCGGATTCTGTAAATTCCATTGTAAACTAGAAAGAATTTGTGACTCAAGTGTTTCTTCATATGTGACAATAAATGAGCTTTAATGAGAACTTTCTCACCAATATATAATTTCTTTGCATTTTCTTTACCGTGTAATTTTCTCCTTTTGTCTGCAGAAGAACTTATATTTTTAATAGCCAAATCAATTCTGTCTTTGTGTCGAAGTTTACGTGTATTCGGAAAACGTACAAGCTCTCAGATTCTGTTCGGTGGTTCTTTATTCTTCATTACAAGAACAGGTGGTAAAGCAGTGGAGTCACGAGGCATTTCATTCAGCACATTTTGAAATAAGTGTAAATATCAGTCCCAATGCTGATGCTTTCTGTGACAATAAAGTCTGCAAAGGTTATTGATTTCTTTCATAATCCGTTCAGACGGGTTACAATGTAGTGAATACAATGACATAAAAACAGGTTTGATTTTATGGTTACGAAGCATGCGTGACCAAACAGCAGATCTGAATTGCGGTCCGTTATCTAAAATGACTTTACTAACATGTCCAACTTCACATAAGAAATTTTTAACAAAGGCATTGGATACAGACGGTCCAGTGGCTTTACGTAACGGAGTGAATGAAACAAATTTTGAAGTAAGTTCAACAGCGACTAGAACGTACGAAAATCCATTAGTTGTTGTAACAAGCGGTCCCAAGAGATCAACAGCAGCAAATTCTTTTAATTTAGATGCAATGATAGGAAACAATGGAGCACATGCGAGACAGTAGATGGTTTCGCCTTTTGACAAAGTTTACAAATAGACAAGACTCTTCGAATTCTCTTTTCCATATTGTTAAAATAACAAGTCGTTCGAAGAATATGATAACATTTTCGTGGACCAAAATGTGCATAGCTGAAATGAATGTACCAAATGAGCTTATTAACAAAATCGTCTGGAATGCAAAGTACCCATAGCTTGTCATCAACAGTGCATCGTTTGAACAGAATGTTGTTTCTAACCAGATAATAATGCCGAATCTGTGTGTGTGTCTTTTCATGCCATTTACTTTTGATGTCTTTCCAAATCGGATCTTTATCTTGTTCATGAGCAATGTCCTTTAAAGATATGGTGATGAAGTTTTCAAAGGCGGCTTTCTGAATGTAAAGAATACTGAAATTTTTCTCGAGGTTGCTTTTTGTGTTACTTTTCTCAAGCCCAGCCGGTGCGCGTGACATTGCGTCCGCAACAATGTTCTCCTTGCCGGGAATGTAGACTATTGTGAAGTGGAATTCTTGCAGAAACAATGCCCAACGTTTTAACCTGTCATGATTTAATTTTGAAGATATAAGAAATTGTAATGCACGATAACCACTGTATACTTTTACGTACTTACCATAAAGAAAGAAACGGATTTTGTTAAATGCCCAAACGATAGCTAAAGCTTCTAATTCAGTAACGGAATAATTTTTTTTCAGATTTTGTTAGCACTCGGCTAGCAAAAGCAATGGTTTTCTGAACGGTAGTATCATGTTCTATGGCTTCTTGAAATAAATGGGCACCAAGACCGACTTTAGAAGAATCTGTGCGAAGGCAAAAACCTTGTGAGAGATCTGGATGAGCTAGTATTGGCGCGTTAAGTAGCGATTCTTTCAAAGAATTGAATTCCAACTGTGCTTGTTCGTCCCAGTTCTAAATAGTATTTTTTCCAGTGAGAGAACAAAGTTTTGGTGTAACGAGAATTTGCATATTCAGAAAACGACGATAAAAATTTACGAGACCTAGAAAACTGCGGACTTATTTTTTTGTGGATGGAACTGGAATGGCTCTGATTGCTTCTAACTTTTCAGGATCCGGCTGAATGCCTTCAGAAGAAATAATATGTCCCAAAAATTTCACATTTGTCCTACCGAATTCAGACATTTCCAAGTTAACTGTAATTACAGATTCTGCAAAAATATGTAACACGCTGTTGAGGATGCGATTATGATGTTCCCATGAGGCTTCTGCTATCAAAATATCGTCCACATATAAGGTGATGTGACGTTTTAAGAGCTCAGGCAATATGGAATTTAGCCCGTGAATGAATGCTGCCGAAGAAATGTTAAAACCAAAAGGAAATTTCCGAAACTGATAACAAACGCCGAAACAAAGGAAAGCTGTGTCTTTTCTACATTCTAGATGAAGTTCGATCTGATAAAAGCTGGATCTGAGATCAATGGAAGACAACACTTTTACACCATTAAAATTTTGAAGAAGTTCTTCCAAAGTTTGCGGCCTGCCTGTTTCAGGAATAATGACAGTATTGATTTGGCTCGAATCTAAGACAAGCCTGATCGATCCATTTTTCTTCTCAACAACATGTAATGGATTGTTGTATGAGCTTACTGCAGGCTCAATAATGCCCTCGTCAACCATAGATTGTATTTCTGTTCTAACACGATCCCTATAACGTGTTGGAATTACGTGTGGTCTAACACAAAATTTAGTATGCTCACGAACACGAAATTGGTAGTGAAATCCCTTGATTGTTCCTGTCTTGTGAGTAAAAACTGTGGAATGTGCTTGTAAAATCTCAAAAAGGTCCTGCCTACCAGTGTCATTACAATTCTCAATTGTTTGAATTTTATTTTGAATTAACTCATTAGTTTCAAATATGCCGTCGATATCATCCCTGTCAGTACTTCCAGAGTGATTGTTAGTGTCTAGTTCCGTAGAAAATTCCGAACTGTTGTGTAACAGAAGGTAAAGCCGATTAATTTCCTTGTCATGGTTTGAGAGCCAATCTTCAAATTTCATAGCTATTGACTTACCTTCTTTCTCTAAACTTATTTCAGTATCGTGAAAGTTTAAGATTGTTTTGTATTCTTTGAAAAAGTCTACCCCCAATATAATTTCCGTCGACAACAATGGAACAATAAGAAAGTTCATAGAGAAGCTGTGGCTTTGACAAAAGAATTCTAAGTTGGTTTGTTGGCGTACATCTACACTTTTCCCAAAGATTGCACCTTGTAATTTAATCTTACGTAACGGAAGTGTGGGGCAATCGTTCGATGTGTTGCATTTGCTAAAGGCTGTTTCACTAATGACTGAAATGGGACTGCCAGAGTCAAGTACTGCCGTAAATTTTACGTCATTCACTGTAATGTGAATCACAGGATATGCAATGTTGTTATGTTTTACGTGGTGTTCCCGGAGTTATATGTCCCTAATGTCTTCCATTTCTACGTAATTACTAGCTATGGCAGCTGAGTCGTCAGTTTCAGAAGTACGTTTCGTGGCTGACAGCGGTATGTGTCATTGCCAATTGTGTCTTTGTTGGCGCGCGTCGTTGTTGGGATTTGGAGACCTAACTTCTACAAATTCACCTTGTCGTGAGGGCCCTGCTCTGTTTGAATCCCGCCAGTTCTCCTGCAATTCAGGTCTGTCGTTACGATCATATCGTCTGTCGTCATGTCGGTAGATTCCATAGTTTCTTTCTTGTCGGTCACGTGGTGTAGAATTTCTCTCTGAATCGTAACTGCGGGCTGGACCGTTGCGTCTAAAGATATTCTGTCTCCATTGATAGTAATTATTTTGGTTCCCATATTGTTTGTTTCTCTGATTGTCTCTGTGATAGTCACTACCGCGGAGAGGTGATCTTTCACTCCAATTATTACTACTCTGCCAACGGTTGTCATACGGGTGGTGTCTGTTTTGGGCACTATTTGCATTGTGAGAATAACCTTGTCCAGTTATTATTTCTTTCATCGCGGAATTGCGACGGATGTGACCTGTAATTGTCGTGTTCCTGTTTTCGCGTTCCGCGATTGTCAGTGTCAATTTCTAATTCTTGTAAGAGCCCTGAAAAGCTTCAATGTCGTCTTTGCAACGTCCTGCCAAAATAATATGCCGTAAATGTTCTGGTCATTTGATTAAGCAAATGCGGATGAGTTCTGAGGGGCTGTATGGGTTTGACAGGTACTGATTCTTGTGCAACATGTTTTTAAAATATTTCACAAGACTGGAAAATTCAGATTGTTCGAAATGTTTCATCTTTATGATGCTATGTTTTACTCGGTCTTGTGTAGCTTGAGACCAATATGCTGAAAGGAAGGCATGATAAAATTTTCCTTCACTGTGGCAATCGTGAATGACCGATCGCATTCTTACAGCTGGTTCATCCTCCAAGTAGTCACACATAAATTCTAATCTGTGTTCTAATGACCTGTTGGGAGGAAAACAATGAGAGAATTGACGAAGCCACGCTTGTGGATGAATGTCGTTGCCAGAATTCTTAAATGTTTTGAATTTACGTGTAGTAATGAACAGCTTATAGTCAAAATCATCATGTCAGCGAGTCGCATGACGGTCATTGTTACATCGTTTCGGCGGTTCCATCTCAAAAATCAGTGTACCTTGCCAATTTCTTTCATGATTTCCGAAATTCCCTGTGTTATTACTTTGTGGTTGTTCTGTATTGCTATGTCCCTCTTCCCGTACTGGGGCGCGAGTGTCGTCTGAAATATGTAATTCTTGTATTACTTGAGCCCACTGATCTTGTACTTCCCGCATTTCTCTTTTGTGCTGTGTGTTGATTTGATTTTGATTCTGTTTGAATTTTCTAATTTGTTCATACTCTTCAGTGTCAGTGAAGGCTACAGGTTTTGTGTCATTCAGATCATCATCTACCTTTGTAGATAAGTTAGTGAACTGATCTGAAAGTTCGGCTACTTTATCCGATAGTGAAATTATTTCCTCTGTGTGTCTTTCTGAACCAATTTTCAGAGTATCTACTGTGTCCTTTAAGTTCGCTTGAGTTTTTGCAAGTTGTGTAACCGAATCGGTAGATGCAACTGAGTCAGTTTTAGCTTGCATTGTCTCATGATTTTCATGAACAATAGTTTGCAGTTCTTTTATGGCTGTTTCGTGATTCTGTAACGCATTTTCATGCCGCAAAAAATAGGTTTGAAATGGTCACAAATTTGTGTTTTTACGTCTTTACAGACTTTTTGACATTTCGATTCGATGTTATGTAACTCATTAGTTAAATCTTCATGGGTTTGTTCAAGTGTGGTGTCTAATATTTGAAGCTTTTGTTCCATTGTGTCTAACTTTTGAAGATTTTGTTCCATTGTGTCTAACGTTTGAGGCTTTTGCTGTGTTTGTCTCTGATTTTGTTTCATTTTCTGCATTAATTGCAATAATAATGTATTAGTGTCTGGAATCTGTTCCTCTATGCTTTCCGGCAGTGCATTTGCACCGGCAACATTCACATTTTGACAAGCAGAAAATGTGTCTTGACTTATTTGAGAAAACGGTGAGGACGCAAAACCTGAATGTACAGTATTTCCTAGATTGTGTCCTGTCGCTTCGGATTCCTGACGCGAGCTGTTGCCGACCGATCGATCGATAATGCTTCCCTGTTCACTAATTATTTCATTGTCTACACAATTATTTGCAGCCCGCTCCATTTCCCTATGCACAGTTACCAAATTACTACTTTGAACATTAGTTAATTCATTACATGGTGGCGCTAACATACTGCTTTCGTCTTCACTGTCATTTCTCAGTTTACTTTGGAGCCTAGTATTACGTTTTTCACACGCCATTATTCTCACAATATTTCACACGACAACACAGAAAAAAACAATTTGAAGAGCAAAAATAAGAGAACACATTAACATAGCACTGAAAATAATATCTAGTTAATTGCAAGCGCAGCTGCGAAATACTTGGTGCAAATCTACATGCATGCCACAACTGTTTTACTGTACAACTATGAAAGACTACAACTACAAAGGAGATTCTCTCTACAATTACGCGCTAGCAATAAACAAAATCCTCACTAATTACACAAACTACATGAAAAAAAAATCAGAAGATTCCAGTGAGGTAACCTCGGGTAAGTGTCGACGTATGAAACGTCCCCTTAGAAAAATTATACACGACTGTGCTTAAACTGACACACAATAGTTTTTAGCGCAGCGGAATCAGACTTTCAATAATCCCTACAAGAGAATGGCCCTGACTAACATTAACCTATATGTTTCACAAATCACTTACCTCACAAAAATCTTCGTTACTCGAACTACTGCAATACAGCGAGCGCCACTACTGCCAGCTAACTAAAAGATTCAAACTATGGAAGTCACTAACTACTGATATGCACAGTAAGCAAATGAAAGATTTTAATAGAGAACAAACAATGTATTTACCTTTATAGTCATAATATATATATATATATATATATATATATATATATATATATATATATATATATATCAGTTCATGACACCAATTCTTACAAATTTAAAAACTCCGCCATCTCTCTCCCCACATCCACCACTGCTGGCGGCTCACATCCAACTGCGCAACGCTACGCGCTGTTCACATCCAGCTGCCGCTGCCCAACACTAAAATGGCGAGTATTACAACAATGCCAACCAGCCACAGACTGCACACAGCACAGCCAGTGATTTTTCATACAGAGCGCTATGTGGTGTTACCAATAAAAAAACCTAAACAGCCTACTTACAACTTTTTATCGTCCATGTTTCACTTCCATACATGGCTACACTCCATACAAATACTTTGAGAAACGACTTCCTGACACTTAAATCTATACTCGATGTTAACGAATTCCTCTTTTTCAGGAACGCTTTCCTTTGCCATTGCCAGTCTACATTTTATATCCTCTCAGCTTCGACTATCATCACTTATTTTGCTCCCCAAATACCAACACTCCGTTGATACTTTAAGTGTCTCATTTCCCAATCTAATTCCCTCAGCATCAACCGTCTTAATTCGACTACATTTCATTATCCTCGTTTTTCATTTGTGGATGTTCATCTTATATCCTTCTTTCAAGACACTGTCCATTCCGTTCAACTGCTCTGTCTCTGACAGAATGACACTGTCATCGGCGAACCTCAAAGTTTTTATTTCTTCTCTACATCTACATCTACATCCATACTGCGCAAGCCACCTGACGGTGTGTGGCGGAGGGTACCCTGAGTACCTCTATCGGTTCTCCCTTCTATTCCAGTCTCGTATTGTACGTAGAAAGAAGGATTGTCGGTATGCTTCTGTGTGGGCTCTAATCTCTCTGATTTTATCCTCATGCTCTCTTCACGAGATATACGTCGGAGGGAGCAATATACTGCTTCACTCTTCGGTGAAGGTATGTTCTCGAAACTTTAACAAAAGCCCGTACCAAGCTACTGAGCGTCTCTCCTGCAGAGTCTTCCACTGGAGTTTATCTATCATTTCGATAACGCTTTCGCGATTACTAAATGACCCTGTAACGAAGCGCGCTGCTCTCCGTTGAATCTTCTCTATCTCTTCTATCAACCCTACCTGGTGCGGATCCCACGCTGCTGAGCAGTATTCAAGCAGTGGGCGAACAAGCGTACTGTAACCTACTTCCTTTGTTGTCGGATTGCATTTCCTTAGGATTCTTCCAATGAATCTCAGTCTGGCATCTGCTTTACCGACCATCAACTTTATATGATCATTCCATTTTAAGTCACTCCTAATGCGTACTCCCAGATAATTTATGGAATTAACTGCTTCCAGTTGCTGACCTGCTATTTTGTAGCTAAATGATAAGGGACCTATCTTTCTATGTATTCGCATCACCTTACACTTGTCTACATTGAGATTCAATTGCCATTCCGTGCACGATGCGTCAATTCGCTGCAGATCCTCCTGCGTTTCAGTACAATTTTCCATTTTTGCAACCTCTCGATACACCACAGCATCATCTGAAAAAAGCCTCAGTGAACTTCTGATGTCATCCACCAGGTCATTTATGTATATTGTGAATAGCAACGGTCCTATGACAGTCCCCTGCGGCACACCAGAAATCACTCTTACTTCGGAAGACTTCTCTCCATTGAGAATGACATGTTGCGTTCTGTTATCTAGGAACTCCTCAATCCAATCACACAACTGATCTGATAGTCCGCATGCTCTTACTTTGTTCATTAAACGACTGTAGGGAACTGTGTCAAACGCCTTGCGGAAGTCAAGAAGCACGGCATCTACCTGTGAACCCGTGTCTAAGGCCCTCTGAGTCTCGTGGACGAATAGCACGAGCTGGGTTTCACACGACCTTTTTGGAAACCCATGCTGATTCCTACAGAGTAGATTTCTAGTCTCCAGAAAAGACATTATACTCGAACATAATACGTGTTCCAAAATTCTACAACTGATCGACATTAGAGATATAGGTCTATAGTTCTGCACATCTGTTCGACGTCCCTTCTTGAAAACGGGGATGACCTGTGCCCTTTTCCAATCCTTTGGAACGCTTCGCTCTTCTAGAGACCTGCGGTACACCGCTGCAAGAAGGGGGCCAAGTTCCTTCGCGTACTCTGTGTAAAATCGAACTGGTATCCCATCAGGACAAGTGGCCTTTCCTCTTTTAAGCGATTTTGTTTCTCTATCCCTCTGTCGTCTATTTCGATATCTCCCATTTTGTCAACTGTGCGACAATCTAGAGAAGGAAGCACAGTGCAGTCTTCCTTTGTGAAACAGCTTTGGAAGAAGACATTTAGTATTTCGGCCTTTAGTTTGGCATCCTCGGTTTCAGTACCGTTTTGGTCACAGAGTGTCTGGACATTTTGTTTTGATCCCCCTACCGCTTTAATATAGGACCAAAATTTCTTAGGATTTTCTGCCAAGTCAGTACATAGAACTTTACTTTCGAATTCATTGAAAGCCTCTCGCATAGCCCTCCTCACACTACATTTCGCTTCGCGTAATTTTTGTTTGTCTGCAAGGCTTTGACTATGTTTATGTTTGCTGTGAAGTTCCCTTTGCTTCCGCAGCAGTTTTCTAACTCGGTTGAAGTACCACGGTGGCTCTTTCCCGTCTCTTACGATCTTGCTTGGCACATACTCATCTAACGCATATTGTACGATGGTTTTGAACTTTGTCCACTGATCCTCAACACTATCTGTACTTGAGACAAAACTTTTGTGTTGAGCCGTCAGGTACTCTGTAATCTGCTTTCTGTCACTTTTGCTAAACAGAAAAATCTTCCTACCTTTTTTAATATTTCTATTTACGGCTGAAATCATCGATGCTGTAACCGCTTTATGATCGCTGATTCCCTGTTCTGCATTAACTGATTCAAATAGTTCGGGTCTGTTTGTCACCAGAATGTCTAATATGCTATCGCCACGAGTCGGTTCTCTGTTTAACTGCTCAAGGTAGTTTTCAGATAAAGCACTTAAAAATATTTCACTGGATTCTATGTCCCTACCACCCGTTATGAACGTTTGAGTCTCCCAGTCTATATCTGGCAAATTAAAATCTCCATCCCGAATTATAACATGGTGGGGAAATCTATTCGAAATATTTTCCAAAGTATTCTTCAGGTGCTGAGCCACAACAGCTACTGTGCCCGGGGGCCTATAGAGACATCCAATTACCATGTCTGAGCCTGCTTTAACCGTGACCTTCACCCAAATCATTTCACAATTCGAATATCCGTCAATTTCCTTCGATACTATTGCACTTCTTATCGCTATAAACACGCCTCCCCCTTCACTGTCCAGCCTGTCTCTGCGGTGTACATTCCAATCTGAGTTTAGGATTTCATTACTGTTTACATGTGGTTTCAGCCAACTTTCTGTCCCTAGTACTATATGGGCGTTGTGACCGTTTATTAATGAGAGCAGTTCTGGGATCTTTCTATAGACGCTCCTGCAGTTTACTATTAGCACATTAATATTGTTATTCCCTGTTGCATTTTGCCTACTCCTTCCTTGCTGCGTCTCAGGAGGCGTCTTGTCGGGCCTAGCTAGGGAATTCTCTAACCTAAAAAAAAAACCATGTGCACTCCACAAGAACTCAGCTACCCTCGTAGCCGCTTCCGGCGTGTAGTGCACGCCTGACCTATTCAGGAGGACCCTACATTTCTCCACCTGATAGCGGAGGTCGAGAAATTTGCACCCCAGCTCTCCGCAGTATCGTCTGAGCCTCTGGTTTAAGCCTTCCACTCGGCTCCAATGCAGAGGACCGCGATCGGTTCTGGGACCGATACTACAAATAGTTAGCTCTGATTCCACCCCGCGAGCGAGGCTTTCCGCCTTCACCAACTCCGCCAACCGCCTGTACGAACTGAGGATGACCTCTGAACCCAACGGCAGGAGTCATTGGTGCCGACATGAGCAACAATTTGCAGTCGGGTGCACCCAGTGCTCTCTATCGCCGCCGGTATGGCCTCCTCCACATCTCGGATGAGACCCCCCGGCAAGCAGACACAGTGAACACTGGCCTTCTTCCCCGACCTTTCCGCTATTTCCCTAAGGGGCTCCATCACCCGCCTAACGTTGGAGCTCCCAATAACTAATAAACCCCTCCCCCAGTGTGCCTGATCGGACCTTGCTGAAGGAGCAGCCACATGTCCATTCACAGGCAGAGCGGGCAATTCACACGGCCATCCTCCACATTGACCCTCCGCCTCGTGCACCGCGAACGCCGCTGAACCCGCCAATCCCCTTGGTGAGAGGGTGACCCAACCGCGACCGGTACCCGCGAAGATGTCTCGACAGCAGGGACAGTGGGTGAAGCATGTAACACCTGGGGTGTAAATTGCGACGAACCAGACTCCCCACTGCCGGTACATTCCGAGGCAGCAGCCTAAAGACGGCTGACCGCGGCCATCAACATGCTCAGCTGTTCGCGAACAGTGGCCAGCTCCTCCTGCGTCCGTACACAGGATTTGGATTTTAATGCCTACTCCGAATTTTTCTTTTGTTTCCTTTACTACTTGCTCAATATACAAATTGAGTAACATCGGGGAGGGGCTACACCCGTGTCTCACTCTCTACCCAACCACTGCTTCCCTTTCATGGCCCTCGACTCTTATAACTGCCATCTGGTTACTGTACAAATTGTAAATAGCCTTTCACTCTCTGTATTTTACCATTGCCACCTTAAGAATTTGAAAGAGAGTATTCCAGTCAACATTATCAAAAGCTTTCTCTAAGTCTACAAATGCTAGAAACGTAGGTTTGACTTTTCTTAATCTTTCTTCTAAGATAAGTCGTACAGTCAGAATCACCTCACGTGCTCCAATATTTCTGCGAAATCCAAACTGATCTTCCCTGAGATCGGCTTCTACCAGTTTTTCTATTCGTCTGTAAAGAATTTGCGTTAGTATTTTGCAGCTGTGACTTATGAAACTCACAGTTCGGTAATTTTCAAATCTGTCAACAACTGCTTTGTTAGGGACTGGAATTATTATATTCTTCTTGAAGTCTCAGGGTATTTCGCCTGTCTCATACATCTTGCTCACCAGATGGTAGAGTTTTATCAGTACTGGCTCTCCCAAGGCCGTCAGTAGTTCTAATTGAATGTTGTCTATTTCCGTGGCCTTGTTTCGACTCAGGTCTTTCAGTGCTCTGTCAAAATCTGCACGCAGTATCGTATCTCCCATTCCATCTTCATCTATATCCTCATCCATTGCCATAATATTGTCCTCAAGTACATCGCCCTTGTATAGACCCTCTATATACTCCTTCCAGCTTTCTACTTTCCCTTCTTTCCTTAGAACTGGGTTTCCATCTGAGCTCTTGATATTCATACCAGTGGCTCTCTTTTCTCCAAAGGTCTCTTTAATTTTCCTGTAGAAAGTATCTATCTTGCCGCTAGTGAGATAAGCCTCTACATCTTTACGTTTGTCTTCTAGCCATCTCAGCTTAGCCATTTTGCACTTCCTGTCGATCTCATTTTTGAGACGTTTGTATTCCTGTTTGCCTGCTTCATTTATTGCATTTTTATATTTTCTCCTTTCATCAATTAAATTCAATATTTCTTCTCTTACCAAAGGATTTCTAGTAACCCTCGTATTTTTACCTACTTGATCTTCTGCTGCTTTCACTACTTCATCCCTCAAAGCTACCCATTCTGCTTTTACTGTATTCCCCCTCCCCCCCCCCCCCCCATTCTTGTCAATCGTTCCATAATGCTCTCGCTAATGCTCTGTAACATCTGGTTCTTTTACTTTATCCAGGTCCCATCTCCTTAAATTCCCTCCTTTTGCAGTTACTTCAGTTGTAACCTACAGGTCATAACCATGTGGTCGGAGTCCACATCTGCCCCTGGAAATGTCTTACAAATTAAAACCTGGTTTTAACATCTGTGTCTTACCATTATATAAACTATCTGATACCTTCTAGTATCTCGAGTATTCTTCCATGTATACAACCTTCTTTCATGATTATTGAACCAAGTGTTAGCTACGATTAAGTCATGCTCTGTGCAAAATTGTACCAGACTGCTTCCTCTTTCATTCCTTACCCCCATGCCATGTTCACCTACTACGTTTCCTTCTCTTCCTTTTCCTACTATCGAATTCCATTCACCCATGAGTATTAAATTTTCGTCTCCCTTCACTACCTGAATAACTTCTTTTATCTCATCATACATTTCATCCAGTTCTTCATCTGCAGAGCTAGTTGGCATATAAACTTGTACTACTGTAGTAGTCGTGGGCTTCGTGTCTATCTTGGCCACAATAATGCGTTTACTATGCTGTTTGTAGTAGCTTACCCGAAATTCTCCTTTTTATTCATTATTAAACCTACTCGTGCATTACCCCTATTTGGTTTTGTATTTATAACCCTGTAGTCATCTGATGAAAAGTCTTGTTTCTCCTGCTACCGAACTTCACTAATTCCCACTATATCTAACTTTAACCTATCCATTTCTCTTTATAAATTTTCTTACCTACCTACCCTATTAAGGGATGTGACATTCCACACTCAAATCCGTAGAACGCAAGTTTCTCTTTCTCCTGATAACAAAGTCCTCTTGAGTAGTCCCCGCCCGGAGATCCGAATGGGGGACTATTTTACCTCCGGAATATTTTACCCAAGTGGACGCGATCATAATTAATTGTGGGAAACGAGCCGCTCACGGCTCAACTACTCCTTCTACTTAATAGGTGAATTTTTAAACATAAGTTATTTTAAAAGGGACCTTGAATTAGGATCTTTGGAATATTTATTTAAGCAATCTAATCTGTTTTTAAAACGCTGTAGAAAGAATTAATTTAACGAATATCTTATCAACTGACGGTGCGGGAAGCATCAGAATACTCACACCAACGGTCGCGCCGCACGCGGCTGTTCCTCAGTTTGCTCAGCATGACTGCCGCCATTGAGGTTGGTGCCCTGCTGGTGAAGCTGTTACACAAGAACGGTGACTGTGCGCCAGCAGCCCTGCACAAGTTTCTTACATTCAAGGCTATGAAAAGAGGCAATGGTCCGGTATCTACTAAGAGTCTGCAGAAAATGATCACAAAATTCGAAAAGACATGTGAGTTGCCCTAGAGGGAGTAAAGCAGTTGGCGTCTGTAGAAGATGTGGCCATACCATACAGGAGGGATCGAGTGGTGTTGCACTGCACGGGGAATTGCCCGAACGTTGCACATGTTTGCAGAGATGCTGCATAAAATCCTGTAAAGCATCCTACGCTGCTATCCACACAATACATACAAAAGCACCCATGTTCAGAAGTTGCTTCCTGCTAACCTTCGAGCGATACAAACATTTGCTCGGGAATCTCTTGCTCGCACCCAGTGGACAATGAACTGTCATTGAACATACAGTGAACAGACGGAGCCCATTTCTGTCTCCAAGGTCATGTCAGTTCAGAATTGTAAAACCCAGGCAACGATAACTCCGCATGCATGTCAGCCAGTACCACATCAGTATGCAAAGGTGACTTTGTGGTGTGGGCTAACGGAATAATTTGTCTTTTCGAGGAGCTGAGTCCTGTCGATACTGTTACTTCTACCGTCAATGGTAAACGCCATGAGAGTCTTTTGTGCTCCAACGTCATTACAACCCTTTAACATCGTGTATACGTGTGCAGGATCATTTTTACGCAAGATGGCGCTCCTCCGCACATTGCAAAGCCAGTGAAGCGGCTGGTGCAGAGGCATTTCGGAAACGCTGGGATTATCAGCCGTCACCTCCCCGCAGCCTGGCCGACCGCATTACCTGATTTTAATGTGTGTGTCTTCTGGCTTTCAGATATCTGAAGGTGTTGTGTTCAGTTCTTTGATTAAAAATGTAACTGAACTGAAGGCACTAATTGTGCAACGCATTCTGAACTTGACCCCCAAGACAATCCGATCTGGTGTGGAACATTCAGTTTCTCGATTTCAGCTCGTGGCAAAAAATGGTGGACACCATACTGAACTTTGAAAGGGCACGGCCGATTTTCTTCCCAATACTTCCCTAACCCGAGCTTGCGTTCCGTCTCTAATGACCTCGTTGTCGACGGGACGTTAAACACTAACCACCGCCACCACATACTGAACATGTCTTGCGCCAGTCTGGCGATAGTTATAAACCGATGGCATTTTGCTTTTTAACCGGTTTCTGGCCTCGGGACGGTTAAGAACTGCTTTTTCTCATCCGATGTGGTACAAACTTGCTGTGGTGGCAGTGCTACTGTCGAACTTGTGCACCCGTGCACATCGACCAGTACAAATGGTGTAATGTGCAATTCAAACCATAGCCATCGTATTGAGAGTCTTATCACTCTTTTATCCGACCCCATTTACGTTAAGAAGCTTACAGCGCTATCTGTTGGTAAAATTTTAGTTAGATTTTTTTTATTCCATGACGTTTCCCACTGCGTCAATAATATGCTGTTCAGATGTGACATTATTTCTGAGCACTGATGCTCGTTCTACAGCATTTTGAAACTGAAACATTAATTATGTATACACTGTATATAATACTGGTATATTAAAGCCCTTTGAAAAAGGAATAGAAATTAGGATAAAATTTAAAACGTTTCATTTTCCCTGATTGTGGCTGCCTTCATGTGTAGACGTTGAATACATTCTGTGAACGATATGTTGTGCCTTTGGATTGAATCCTTCAGTCTTACACAGCAGATCGTCAAAATTTTACACTTTTATTGCAAAATACATGAAAAATTTGTCACCCCAGTTACCCAAGTTCTCAAAATGTATAAAGTACGCCCCTACATCGCATGTGTTGATTAGATAAAGCCTCTGCATGCTATTTCTTCCCTTCAGCCGTCCGTAAAATAGCACGCACGCAACTGATTTATGGTGATCCATTTGTTCAGTTGTATGTCAAACAGCTGAGGAAATGTGGAATGACTCTTTACGCTCAAGTATGTCAAAACATTCGACACATTGTCCGTGACAACTCAGCCAAAAGACACATCAATCTACCCACTGTACGAGATATAAGTGCTGATATCTTTATGTGGTGCCTTACTATGTGGGCACTTCAGTGTGTTGGATGTTTTTCCTCTCTGTAGAACAGACTTCCCACAAATACCACCTGTTGTTTTCTGCACGGTTGTAACTGCACCATTAAGTTGGCTATGCGTGCCAGCATAGACTAACGGTTTTGCTTTAACGCGCCCACATTTCAGCATCTGTGCTGCTGCCCCGGGAGATAGTAAGCTCAGATGGCTTGTTCCTGCTACTTGAACTTGAAGGTGCTACCTAATCCAAAAACATGCAAGTTGTAATAGCTATAATTGTTACTCGGCTAATGACATAAATACAGATATAATGTTATTCAGTACACCGTCCGTAGTCACTAGTAGAAATATCTGTATTTACAACAGTTGCAGCCTGTATTTACTTGTTTTGGGTACATCTAGACTACTTTTCCTATAAGCAAAAGTAGCGAAAAAAGAGCCACTCAAACACGTTTACTTGATCGAAAACTAATGGTACTAAATCTCTCTGGGGATCTTCATGAGGCAACTATCTCTGTGCTGAATGCAGGTCTTGTTGTGGCGTAACCGCAAACGCCGGAACGGAGATGCGAGACGAAACGAATGACCAGAGAAGGCCAATGGTGCGCGGAATCGGACCGCTCCGCGCAAGGCGCGCCTCTTGCAACAGCCGCCTGTAAACTCAGCTCCTACTACGCTCGGGCGCACAAGATCTGCTGAGTCTGAAACGTGATCAGTGTTACGCTCTCAGTATCAAGTGTTTCCTTGGACTCTGTGTATAGCAAGAACTCTTCTGTTTCCACGTCGCCTCTCGCTAGCGACATTTGCTGTAGTACAGTTAAGTATTATCAATTTGCTTTTCTGGAAATAAAACTACTAATGTTATTTGTTTCAAGATACACTCCTGGAAATGGAAAAAAGAACACATTGACACCAGTGTGTCAGACCCACCATACTTGCTCCGGACACTGGGAGAGGGCTTTACAAGCAGTGATCACACGCACGACACAGCAGACACCAGGAACCGCGGTGTTGGCCGTCGAATGGCGCTAGCTGCGCAGCATTCGTGCACCGCCGCCGTCAGTGTCAGCCAGTTCGCCGTGGCATACGGAGCTCCATCGCAGTCTTTAACACTGGTAGCATGCCGCGACAGCGTGGACGTGAACCGTATGTGCAGTTGATGGACTTTGAGCGAGGGCGTATAGTGGGTACGCGGGAGGCCAGTTGGACGTACCGCCGAATTGCTCAACACGTGGGGCGTGAGGTCTTCACAGTACATCGCTGATGTCGCCAGTGGTCGGCGGAAGGTGCACGTGCCCGTCGACCTGGGACCGGACCGCAGCGACGCACGGATGCACGCCAAGACCGTAGGATCATACGCAGTGCCGTAGGAGACCGCACCGCCACTTCCCAGCAAATTAGGGACACTATTGCTCCTGGGGTATCGGCGAGGACCATTCACAACCGTCTCCATCAAGCTGGGCTACGGTCCCGCACACCGTTAGGCCGTCTTCTGCTCACGCCCAAACATCGTGCAGCCCGCCTCCAGTGGTGTCGCGATAGGGGTGAGTGGAGGGACGAATGGAGACGTGTCGTCTTCAGCGATGAGAGTCGCTTCTGCCTTGGTGCCAATGATGGTCGTATGCGTGTTTGGCGCCGTGCAGGTGAGCGCCACAATCAGGACTGCATACGACCGAGGCACACAGGGCCAACAACCGGCATCATGGTGTCGGGAGCGATCTCCTACACTAGCCGTACACCTCTGGTGATCGTCGAGGGGACACTGAATAGTGCATGATACATCCAAACCGTCATCAAACCCATCGTTCTACCATTCCTAGACCGGCAAGGGAACTTGCTGTTACAACAGGACAATGGACGTCCGCATATATCCCGTGCCACCCATCGTGCTCTAGAAGGTGTAAGTCAACTACCCTGGCCAGCAAGATCTCCGGATCTGTCCCCCATTGAGCATGTTTGGGACTGGATGAAGCGTCGTCTCACGCGATCTGCACGTCCAGCACGAACTCTGGTCCAACTGAGGCGGCAGGTGGAAATGGCATGGCAAGCCGTTCCATAGGACTACATCCAGCATCTCTACGATCGTCTCCATGGGAGAATAGCAGCCTGCATTGCTGCGAAAGGTGGATATACACTGTACTAGTGCCGACATTGTGCATGCTCTGTTGCCTGTGTCTATGTGCCTGTGGATCTGACAGTGTGATCATGTGATGTATCTGACCCCAGGAATGTGTCAATAAAGTTTCCACTTCCTGGGACAATGAATTCACGGTGTTCTTATTTCAATTTCCAGGAGTGTATTTGTATAGCATTCCGAGAAAACTGCATCCCTTGGGCACCCTATTAGCGACGTGTGGGCAAGACCCCACAGGTATTTCCACACCTGCACTGAAGGGAATACGGTCAGAAGAAAAAAGCAGTACCGTAAAGCACTTTCGTTTTCTCTTCCGAAGATCCAGGCAAAGGACACGCCGATAATTTCGCGCAAAGCGAAACCACCCAAGAACAATATATCAGCGAAGGAAAGAAAATTTCTTAATGAACACAAGATTTAGAAGAGAAGGGGTGGTTCAAATGGCTCTGAGCACTATGGGACTTAACTTCTGATGTCATCAGTTCCCTAGATATTAGAACTACTTAAACCTAACTAACCTAAGGACATCACACACATCCTTGCCCGACGCAGGATTCTAGCCTGCGACCGTAGCGGTCGCGTGCTTCCAGAGTTTTGCGCCTAGAACCGCTCGGCCCATCCGGCCGACGATGAAGGAAATATTACTGCAGTTTCGGATACGGTAGAGTGTCTACTGGCAGAGTCGGTTCACCGGAAGTTCAAATGTGATCCTATGAACGAGATTATACAAAGTGGACAGCTGTGTTACCGATTGTTCGCCGGCCAGGGTGACCGAGCGGTTCTAGGCGCTTCAGTCCGAACGGTCGCAGGTTCGAATCCTGCTTCCAGCATGGATGTGTGTGATTTCCATAGCTTAGTTAGGTTTAAGTAGTTCTAAATTATAGGGTATTGATGACCTCAGATATTAAGTCCCATAATGCTCTGAGCCTTTTTTTTTTTTTTTTTTTTTTTTTTTTTTTTTTACCGATTGTCCGATGCCAGGCCAGATAAATTTTGTCAAACTTCGTCACAACGATGGTACATGTGTCTAGCACTTCGAATCGGAAACAAAATAGCGATCTATACAGCGGTGCACACTACTTCTCCTCCGAAATAAAGGTTCAAAACACCAGTCACGGCCACTAATGTGACGGCGACGGTCTTCCCTGAAAGGAAGCAGCGAATAATTGCGAAATGTTTTGCGCTACCTTCAGGAAACTGAAGAAACGACCTCAATGTGTTCGTTACTACAAAGATGCAAAAGAACTTCTCCTTCGCCATGACAGTGGTAGGTTCCACACAACTCTGCGCATGCGAGAGGAGATCACAAAAGTTATTGGTCGGTTCTTCCTCATCCACCCTACAGTACGCGTCTCACACCTTCCGATTTCCATTCGTTTGCCCCAAAGGAGGTCGCACTCAGTGAAAAGCAATGCGTGGATGATGAGGTTATTGATACAGGAAGGCGTGGGATCCGACATGCGGACGTCAGGGCTTCTCAGTAAGGTGTTGCACTGAACGGAGATCATGTTGAAAAATAAGGTTGTGTAACAAGAACAGTGAGGAATATAATGGTGTGTTGGGATCTTGAACAAAAGCAACAACCTTTCACAAAAATGTGTTGCCTCCTGTTTCAATGCATTTCTTTTGAGCCCCTTCCAACATCACCCGTTGTTTACAGCACGGAGTTCTATTGTCCTAAGGAATCTCCACACGACAGGTTAGCATATAATAATGAAACCGCGTGTGCGTCTGTACGCAGAGTCCGGTCCTGCACCGTACCGCACGTCTCATTTACGTGACTTTATTGCGGCCGCAACACGTACCACAGAGCGAGTTTAGTTGGTAGCACAGTATTTGCGATAGCTTTCCGGCGCTGCTAACACACCGTGTGTGTCTCATTACGGCGTCCGCAATGCCGTGCCCCTCACTCTGGCGAGGAATTTTTGGCCCATTAGGGTGTGAGGCGGCAGCGGCGGCTCCTGTGTTTACTAACCAGTACTAGCAGGACCCGCTGTAATTGTCATCCACAGCTCGGCAAACGCGTCGTGCGGAGGCGGCGTACAGGTAATATCCGGGCGTGGGCGGGCGTGGTGAGGCGACATCAGTCGCGGTTAATGCAGGCGCCGCCAGCGCCCCTGTTATTGTGCGATATGGCCTCGCCGGCACTGTGCATATAGTCGGAGCCCTGGGGACGCGTCGTGACAGCTGCCGCCGCGCCGCTGCCGCCACAATTCCTGTCCACCTGTTCATCTAGTCACCTGCTTACAAAACGTAAAAAAACACTCGATCTTCCTTGTAACACTGTTTCAAGTGTCGAACAGTTGCAGTTTTCAGGTTGGCTGAAACGTGAGTCTCATCGGATGCTAACTACAGAACAGTAAGGAACTCTGTATTCTCGCTTTCAACTCGCCAGTGAATCCTGTGACGTCATCTACGAATTCGACATCTTCGTATGTTCGCAGACTCACCAGGCTCTGACGCTGCTAGTTGAAGGGCAAACTCTTCGACTGAGTCTGTTATCTAGTACAACCGGACTATACGAGCGCGAAAAGGAGAGCGAGCACCCGTGTTCGCAAGTATAACCAAGCACAGGCGTCATTAGCAATACGCACAGAGCTATTAAGTTATGACAATCGTTACGAATCGCGTTTTGTCAGTAATATAACACATTGTTCTTCTGAAAGCTTGTTGCTTTTAAGTCGAGATTCAAATACACCATATTATTTCCCTCTCTTTTCGCTACAAAACCATTTTCCTTCCAAAATGTTCTCCTTTCATAGCGACGGCCTTGCGCTGTCTTACTCGGAGGACCTGTATCCACGCATGGTTCCAATCTACTGCTCGACGTCGAAACCAGCGTCTTGCTGTGTAAATAACCTCTCCATCATCCATCTAATGCTCTCCGCGAAGTGCGTTGTTCAAATGTGATCCTATGAACGAGATTATACAAGGTGGATTAGGAAGGTGCGAGATGGAGTCTGTAGGGAGGATGAGAAAGAACAATCCAGTGAAGTTCTGTGAGCTCCTGTCAGGTGTGCCGACTTGTGTGAGGGGAGCAGAAGTTCGTTTTCATCTTTCTACATCTACATCTACATCGTTACTTTGCAATTCACACTTAAGTGCCTGTCAGAGGTTTCATCGAACCATTTTCATAATACTTCTCTACCATTCCACTCACAAACGGCGCGTGGGAAAAAGGAAAACCTAAATCTTTACGTTCGAGCTCTGATTTCTCTTATTTTACTATGATGATCACGTCTCCCTAAGTAGGTGGGTGTGAACAAAATATTTTCGCCTTTGGGAGAGATAGTTGGTGATTGAAATTTCGTAAATAGATCTCGCCGCAAAGAAAACCACCTTTGTTTCAGTGACTGCCACCCTATCTCGCGTATCATATCAGTGACACTGTCACCCATATTGCGCTATAACATGAAACCGGCTGCCCTTCTTTGCACTTTTACGATGTCCTCCGTCAATCCTACGTGGTAAGGATCCCACACAGCGCAGCAATATTTCAGCAAAGGACGGACAAGTGTAATGCCGGCTGTCTCTTCAGTGGGTTCGTAGCATCTCCTAAGTGTACTACCAACAAAGCGCAGTCTTTATTTCGCCTTCTCCACAATATTATCTAAGTCGTCTTTCCAATTTAAGCTGCTCGTAATTGTAATTCCTAGGTATTTAGTCGAATTGACAGCCCTTAGAGTTGTGCGTATTATCGTATACCCAAAATTTATCTGATTTCTTTTAGTACATATGTGGATGTCCTCACATTTTCCTTTCTTTAGTGCCAATTTCCACTTTTCGCACAATACAGAAATTCTCTCTAGATCATTTTGTAAGTTGAATTAATCGCCTGATGATTTTACTAGACTGCAAATTACAGCATGATCTGCAAAAAATCCAAGGGGGCTGCTCAGATTATCACCTAGACCAGTTATGTAAATCAGGAACAGCAGAGGGCATATGACACTACCTTCCGAAACGCCAGATATCACTTCTGTTCTACTCGATGATTTACTGTCTATCACTACGAACTCTGACCTCTCTGAGAGGGAATCACGAATCCAGTCACACCACTAAGACGATACTCCATATGCACGCAATTTGATTAATAGCCACTTGTGAGGAACGGTATCAAAAGCCTTCCGGAAATCTAGAAATATGTAATCGATCTGAGATCCCTTGTCGACATCACTGATTACTTCATGGGAATAAAGAGCTAGCCGCGTTTCACAAGAACGATATCATTTACTTCAAGGTGATTCATAATGTTCGAGTACAGTATATGCTCTTTGTGGTGATGAAGATGATGAAGTCGTTTCTTGAATTTCCTGAGGTTAGAACAATACGCTTCCGAGTTGATCGTTGCACCATGATGGATTATATCAAATATAATAGCCCCTTCAGGGTCCCATAAGACCGCCACCATGACTTCACCGGCTGAGGGTGTCGCTAGGAACTTCTTCTTCAGAGGAGAGGTCATGTGGCGCCTCTTCAGGGACTGCCATTTTGCCTCCGGTTCGAAGTGATAAGCCCATGCTTCATCGCCTGTGAAGATGTTTGAAAAAAGATTGTCACTATCAGGCTCCTAACTCGTAAACAACTGAAAGGTATGTGCTAAAGTCTGATCAAGGTAGCTCCAGAAAATAGTCGGTAGTTGGCAACCCCAAGGTGGAACGAAGATAATATATTAGAGTGGGAGGATCTTTGATGGTTAAGAGAGCCGGGCGCGTGCAGTATAAAACCGAGGAGTCGCAGGTAGGGGCCCGGAGGAAGCAGACGTGTCGTGACAGCGTTAAGGTAGGTCACTGCCCCTGACCTAACATTAGCGTGTAAACGAGAGAAGATATATAATCATTTCAAATTGATTTTGTTAGATAATGTTCAGAGTTAGGGTCTGTATGTCCAAAGCTTGATGCAGTAAGCGTTCTGTAAAATCTTTTGTAAGAGTGATTCGTGCTACGAAAATATTTGAAATAGTAGGTTTTGTGTATGACTTAAAATTTTAACAATATATATATTGAGATCAACATTGTGTTTAAATGTAACAGCCTGAATCATAATCCACTTCCTTTGCTTGTATTGAATATAAAAATGAGTAGTAAACTAAAGTTACTCACGAATGAAAGAACTAAGTAAACATCAGGGCCAAAAGTTAATTTTCCAGTACCATCTTAATGCCATTGCACAAACGGCATTATACTCTTAAACTTGATTGCTGAGTCAAATACGTGTTGCATTTCTGGCAAAATGGAGGAGTGCAAGAAACAAGTTCACAGAGGCAGTCAGATGCAGGCTTGATGAATAATTAATTTAGAGCAATCTTATCACTGATACTTTCACAGAATGAAAGGATACAACTTTGGTTAGAAACTTTCACTTGGGGACATCCTCTGTGGTGACGTTCTTGGATATATTTTCTGTAACTGTGGACTTTAGTTTCGAGCATTCTTTTCAACACCACTGTTTCAGTCGTGAACTGCATACTTACTTGCGTGATATTGAGTTTGCTGTTTGCTGTTACGCTTGTATATATATATATATATATATATATATATATATATATATATATATATATATATATATATATATATTTGCTCTGCTTCTGCTTATATTGATTTTGTGTGTCTATTCTAAATATTTTACCCTTTGAGTACAAAATATCGTCTTGCGAATTAAGACTATTTTGAGACTCTTTCCACCATATTGTCTTCCTCAAGATGTCCCAAACAAATCGACAGGGTGATAAAGTATAATTACGCAGACATCTTGGATATTCGGGAATCCAGCCGGATGTTCGCGTCTTTCTCGCACGATACTCCAACAGCGTGCCTCGCTGTCTTCTTCAGGTGCTACCTGAGACTGGTCCTTGACTCGATCGAGACCAGTATTCTGGCGGGCGCGGACCACAGATGGAACACTCGACTCGGCGCGGACCGATTAGGGAACGCCCAGCTCCTCCCAGGCATAAATACTGGACTCGATCGAATCAAGGACCAGTCTCAGGTAGCACCTGAAGAAGACAGCGAGGCACGCTGTTGAAATATCGTGCGAGAACGACGCGAACATCCGGCTGGACTCCCGAATATTCAAGATGTCAGCAGATCGCCGGGAAAGCATGAAGAATTACATATTATTACGCAGTTCCTCAAAATCGCGTAAGCAACAACAACCGGACAATGACCTAGTTTTGTCAGCTAGCCCTCCTACTTTACAAAGTGGTTAGGAATTTGACAACAGTGCTGCGACAAGTAATGACGCCACAGAGCCACAAAATTCCGCATCGCTTCCTCTTTTGCCTTCGGATTCTCTGAACGCAGGAAGACAAATAGAAACAGTTTCCCATGACTCGTTCATGTTAATTCAACCTTCACAAAGCCATGTGGTTGATTCCGACAGCCAATTTCTCTTACAATATTCTTCCACAGACAGACAAATCGTTTTATTTGAGAATTCTCAAACAGTTGTTAGCAACCCTCCCCAACAATATGAGTTGCAACACTCAAATCCCGAGGTGATATCCCCTGCTCTAGCTGAAGATATATTAGTTAGTTTTCTTCGACTACTGAGCGAACGTGACGCAAAGCGTGATGAACAGATCGCTAAACGTGATGAACAGAACGTAAAACGTGACGAATACCTCACCGGTAGCATAAAGAAATTAACACAAACTATTGTCACATTTAAAGAAATAACTGACAATAAGTTACAGGATATCATTGAAACGCATAAGCGCGACGTTACTAACCTTAGGGACAGAATCAATGCTGTACCTCCACCAGATTCTATTGAAAAGTTGCAACAAACTTCCGCTGCTCATTCTGAGCACATACAGGCCTTACAATCATGTACCGAATCCCTGACATCTGACGTCACTCAACTTAGAACAAAGTTCACGACAGGTTGAGCAATTCCACTCACAATTAGAAAACATAACGGAAAGAATAGCCGTTTTTGAAACTAATGCAAGAAATGTATTAGATCAGACAACCCCAGTTTCCTTTTCAGAGGCAACTGAATACCAAGCTGTGGCTAAATTTAAGAGTAAACAAATTGCTACGAATGAACAAGAAAAAAGAGAACTCAACTCAGTTCATAGTAAACTTTCCGATATTCAGCGACAATTAAAGGACGACAGTCCGCCTCGTAATTTTGTCCCAGAACAGCAGGAAAATCCGTTTTCATACCATCAACAACAGCCCCCATTCTTATTTTCACAGGTTCCATTTGCACGAGATTACCCTGCACAAAGTAGTACCTTCCCAGACAATTTTCCTTTGCCCCATGATGCTCCTTCTTTTCCACGCCAAGGCAATGTAGAAAACAAACACTTCCTGTCAATCAAGAAATTTAAGACGTTCCGGAATAACCCGAATGATTTACGTCCTCTTGATTGGATTGAGCAATTTACATTCGCTTTTTCTCGAAATTGGCCAGTGGCACATCAGTTAGAACTTGTCTGCAGTTTCTTGGTGGGCGAAACTGCAACGTGAATGAGATACATTGCACGGCAATGTTTGCTTTCCCGTCATTCCAACAACAATCCACCCCTTTATAATTCACAATTTGGCACTATGACTCAATATTTTGACCACATGATTCAACAGAATCAACATTTAACTAAACCTTACAGCCCTTCCGGTCTCATTCAGCTTTGAATTTCAAAATTACCTAGATCATTTAGAGTTCCGTTGCCGACAGGAAATCGCACAGAAAACTTGAAAACCTCTCGTGGTGTTTTACAGCTCCTTGAACTGGATAAAACACACAATCCACGATCTAGTCAACACTCTTTCCCGGAGTCACAAAACAGTAGAGACAACCGTTTCCGTAATAATGGCACGCACTTTCCGAATAATAGACCTCAATATGGAAATGCAGGACGCTTTCTTCCACATCCCCAGTATCAGCAGAATGTTGTGAATGCCTACCCATCCAGGAATCAAAATTATCATCCCCTTCCATCAATGTAGTTCCGCAATCGTCAATATGCCAATACCCCACAAAATAATCGGCGGTACAGTAGCAACCAGAGAAACTGGGTGAATCAGCGGAATAATTCCCACACTTCTTTTGTACAAAGAAACCAAATGTGCCACCAGAATCGCCATCAGCCATACGGAACCAGTGACTACAACCTGCCGGCCGCGGTGGTCTAGCGGTTCCAGGCGCTCAGTCCGGAACCGCGCGACTGCTACGGTCGCAGGTTCGAATCCTGCCTCGGGCATGAATGTGTGTGATGTACTTAGCTTAGTTAGGTTTAAGTACTTCTAAGTTCTACGGGACTGATGACCACAGATGTTAAATCCCATAGTGCTCAGTGCCATTTGAACCATTTTGATTACAACCTACGACGACAAACCTTTGATCGCCCACCCACTCATCAGTACAGTCAACAGAATTTTTCAAATCCTAATAATAATTATCCAAGTCATAACCAAAGACAAACCTATGACAGCCAACAGAATTACGGCAATGACAGACGAGTACCATCTCATCAACCTGATTCCCGGTTCCACCCCAGACATGATTTCAATAATTCATCAGGTAGAACAGTACAGTTAGTAGAAGTTCGTCCACCAAATCCACGAAACAATGGAGATCATCAGCGTGAAACAGAACACCAACAATAGCAACTAACTGCTCTGCCTACAGCGTGCTCACTGCAGCGCGAGCGGTGCCATGATTATTCTGAATATTTTACATCACACGTTGTCCGTTGTGACGATATACGAGACGACCTTCTGCTGGAAGAAATCGAACTACAACCAATTGCACATCGTCCCCTCGTTAATATTTGGAGAGGCGCACACACAAGTTCTCTGCAGTCCTAGATTCGGGTTCTCCCATTTCTGTTATTAGTGAAGTCGCTTTCCAAAAATGCGCCACTGTTTCTACCAATCCAACGCTTTCTCATACTAAGGTCAGTGGTGCTGTTCCTGGCAAAAGTATAGATATTAAACAGCAATGTTACCTGCAGTGTCAAGTCGATTCATTTTTTATAAGCTACATTCTTAATAGTTCCGCTTCTCACTACGGACGTCGTTTTGGGTATCGACTTTTTGAACAAATATAAAGCAATTTTAGATTTTGAAGACCAATGGATTCGTCTCTGTGATGATGGAGTTTGCTTCTTTTTGTACTTTCACAAACATTTGTCGCAAGCAGAACAAGACCTTAACAAAATTAATTCCATTCAGTCTCAGCTCCCGTCGGACGTAACGCTGACGTCATTTTTTGTTCCTTCCCCAAACATTGACAATGACGATACGACACCAAACATTGGTAACATTACTCAGGATAAAATTAAAGTAGTTGATTCAGCTTCAGTTCAAGGAAAGGAAGATTTACATGCCATTTTAACAGAGTTTTACCATGTTTTTGACACGGCTCCTGGCACAATTAATGATTTTTTTATATGAATTTCAAGTAAAACCTCATACCCCTTTTGCTGTTACAACGTATCCAATACCGCTAGTTCACCGTGACAAAGTCAAACAGGAAATCCAACCTATGGTAGCTCACAATATTATTGAAACTGCTACCAGTCCATAAAATTCCCCAATACATGTTGCGCCTAAACGGGATGGTTCAATTCGTCTTGTTTGGGATTCAAGACAGATCAATACGGTCATCATACCAGAGACGGATAGGCCACTAACTTTGGATGAAATCTTACAACAGTTTCACGGCGTATCTATTTTTTCCTCCTTAGATCTTCGCTCCAGTTTTTACCAGATAGAATTATACCCTAACTGTCGAAAATACACAGCTTTTCTCTGTTTTGGTCAGTGCTATCAGTTTTGCAGACTCCCCTTTGGGTTAACAAACTCATCTGCAGCCTTTATCAGTGGACTAAATAATGTGTTGCCACCTTATTTGAAAGACAGGATTACCTCTTACGTGGACGATATTCTTATAGCCGTTTCTTCCTGGCAACAGCTTAATGAAATATTCTCTCAACTTCTTCACTCAGTTCTCTAGCTTCGGTGTTACAGCAAATTTAGAAAAAACTCATTTTGGACAAGCTCAAATCAAATGTTTAGGCCATCTTATTTCATCATCCGGAATTCAACCAGACCCTGATAAGCTAAAATCAATCCATGACATCCAAGTTCTTCGCAGTAAAAATAAACTTCGCAGTTATCTTGGAATGATAAACTTTTTTCGCAGGTTTATCACCAGCAAAGCTTTAGATACGCCAACTTTATGTAAATTAACAAGAAAAAATTCTCTCTGGGTTTGGGATAATACTGATGAAAATGGAATTTGAGACACTAAAACAGTCTCTTACAGAGGCACCCCTGTTATCTCACCCCGATCTTACTACTGATTTTTGCATTTCAACAGACTCCTCAAACACAGCCCTTGGAGTTAATTTCTTTCAAGAGTTCACTGAAGGTGAAGCTAAGGTACAAAAAAAAATTACATTTGCTAGTCGAGTATTATCTTCTTCAGAAGGAAGCTATTCCATAACTGAACTAGATGCTCTGGCTGTTGTATGGGCATTTTCCAAATTTAGACCTTTTCTTTTTGGTAGACACACCACAGTATACACAGATCATAGAGCACTAGAATTTTTGAAGTCAGCTAAACTATCTCATGGTTATTTAGCGAGATGGGCTCTCTTGTTACAAGAATTCTCTTTTTACATTGTGTATGTACCAGGACCTCAAAGTGTCGTTGCTAACGCTTTGTCACGCACTTTAGACACCGACAATACTGATCCAGCCAACATCTTTTCCCATAACAACTTCAGTTTGCTATATATGCGCCAGGTCGCATTTGAAACCTTTGTTTCCGATGCCCTGCACAACATTGCTTCAGAACAGGATAAGGATTCCATCTGGAAAGATGTGAAACAACAATGGCGCTATGTTAATAAGACCACTCTGCGATATTATTACTTAATACATAACCATATTCAGTTCCGTCGTATCATACGTGATACGACAATTTGGCTGGTTTGTATCCCAGAAGACCTAATTAACCAACTCATTTGGTATATTCACCTTAGCTATGCCCATTATGGACCACGCAAATGTTTTAAGTTGCTCAAACAAACATCTTACTTTTTCAACATGGAAAAACGTATTCGCCAAGTCCTCTCAAGATGCAGACTTTGTCAAAAGGCAAAACCACCCACTGTATCCTTTGCTGCTCAGACATTCCCCACCATTCAGTTAAGTCTTCGTCAGCTAGCGCCCGCTGATTTATTTGGCCCAATTCCCACTAGAAAGGGAGCTTATGCCTACGTTTTCGGCTGCGTGGAATTAACTTCAAAATTCGTCACTTCCACTCCATTACGTCGAGCTACGGCCTGCACTGTTTCACGTGCTTTTACTAAATATTTTCTGAAAGAAGTGGGTCATATAGCATCAGTAATCTCCGACAATGGGCCACAGTTCCTTTCGCGCACTTGGCGACGTACTCTTAAGACTAACAAAATTTCCTCCATTTATATCCAGATACCATGCTTCATCGAATTCCTCATAGAGTTTAATGAAGGGATTGGGGAAATTATATAAGATCTTTTGTCATGGAAAACACAATGAACGGGACAAATACCTTTACATGTTTCAGGATGTAATAAATTGATTATCAAATACTTCCAAGCAGTTGTCTCCGCATCTTGTTTTAAAGAATCAGCACCTGTCTGACAAGATTAAAGGAATCATATGTTTCCCGAAGTCTGGCTGTCTACGGCATCACGAGATTATTCAAATTGCATTGCACAATATCAAGCGAGCTGCTGAGCAACGGCTGCGCCAAATGAAGTCACCAAAGAGGAATATTTCTTTTCAAGTAGGAAACAAAGTTCTGGTCCGTTCCCAAAGGCTATCCCATAAAGCTCGCAATCTCTGTCAAAAATTCTTTCTGTTGTATAATGGTCCATATCGAGTAGCCCGTATGGCATATCCTAATGCTCTTGAGATCCAAACATTACTTACAAAAATAGCACGTGGCGGAGATCATATCACAAACTGCAAACATATCATTGAACAGACAGTACCGTTTTCGTTGGTAACATTTAACGTTCACTACATCAGCTAATCACAGCTACATATGTCCAGTTATTTTAATTATATTATTTCTCCCGGTGTCGGGCATGTTTTGCAGACGTGTAGGGCCTCTGTGGCGGTAGCCTGGAACCGTCCTAAGGGCCTGGGTGGCACAAATTCCTGTCACAGCTGGCGGTAGACCACAATGGAAACAACACGCACCGCTGGCGGGACAGACCCTTTTCACGTCTGGGTCGCGTGCATTTCTTTTCCGGTGTGCAAATATTCAGAATATTTCCCTGTGTAAAAGCTCCAAATAATACCACCTGCGTCCTGTTCTGGCATTAGATAAAGACATGAGCCATCATTTTCTGGAGACAGTTTAGTAGTGTGACGTGCTTTCTTTCCAGAGTGTAATAGGTTTCTTACTTATTGTAATAACCTGGGATTATTTCAGTACATTGCTGATGAACTACATTATTGTTTTCTGTGAAACTCTTTTCACACTGGCATTTGAAGTTGGCATTGCAGTTGAAAAATTCGGTCATCAAATTGATGTTGACACTTTCTATATGATATCTTTGCTTCTATTTTTTGTTGGATGATCACCTCTGTTACTTTGCGATGACTAAAGTGAACTATGTTTACATGACGTAATGACACTGACTGTTACAAGATTTTGTAGTAACGATGGCTAATTTGTATGTTGGTGTTAAGCTAGTGGTACCAATTTTTATGAAGCTTACTTAGGGTTTTCGTGCTAAAGGATGTAATATGACTACTGACAGTGTGTGTATGAAGATGAGAATAATGATTTTGATGCTTTTAAAATATTTGAAGAAAGGGTGTGTTCATATGAGTTTTTAAGATGATATTTGAAACTTATGAGTAGAATAAGATATTGTTAGATTTAAGTTCCTTTTTTGAGACTTCGGAATCTTGGATACTACAAGTGATGATTAGCAAATACTGTGTGCTGAAGTTATGACCATAGCAAAATTAAGTATGGGCGATGTTGATCTACATTTTCCAGAAATGTCGATAGTGATTTTCTGACGAATTTCATACTTAACTTTAATACTATTTAACAATTAATTTTCTTTGCAGCTTTTAAGAAGTAGTATAAATTATTTAACACTGTCCAAGCAACTTTCGTTTCTGGCCCTTTCCTTTTTATAATAAGCAAATACTCTCTCGGGACGCTTAACATTTTGTCTCCAATTATATACTGTTAATTAATTTTCAACTATTTTTCAGATACCATTATTAAAATAAGATGAGGCCTTGGGATCACTAGAGTCGAACTGGGATTTTTTCGGACTCATTGTTGAGGATCCACTCAGGACTTACTTCATGACATACTACAAGCATTCATTAATCATTTTTCTCATATACCTACATCACCACAAGGATGATTCTTCTTACCTTTCATTATGTCTCTGTGCTACCTTCTATGTTGCCTTTTTCTCTTTTCATGTGTTTTTTGAGTAAAAGATGTAACCATCTGTTAGTATTTCATTGTTTATCACCTGTGCTATGCTTTCCTTTAAGTGTCTCTACGTTTTTATTTTCTGGCAGTGTTACCTATTTCAGGATTAAGATAATGTTATGGTCTATTATTTCAGTTAAAAGTTTTGTTTTGTGTTGGCATGCTATTTTTGCTTTATTATCTGAAGTTGACATATTACTTTTTGTTACAGTTACTTCCAGACTTTCTCTGAATGATTATTATTTCTTTGTTTATGCTAGAATGATTATGGATCTTTTAAGCAATGTTTTTGCCTTTGTACTTTGTGACGCTAATTATGTTGCCACTTACTAAACATATATGGTTCTTTTTATGCACACTTTTGATTTGTCACACTATTATTTTCCAAGACATGACAGTTCCTCTCCTTGGCTGAGCTAAGCGTTTTGACCATTCCTAATGCCAGTTCCATAAGTGTGGTAGTATTTTCAATCTACATTAAAATAACATTATGGTGTTTGTTTCCATGACAATTATGTTTTTGGTGTACCATAATTACCATTATTTTCAGCTACAGCAATTACTATCCTCTATATTGTCTCTGCCCATCATTTATTTAAGTAAATTTGTTTACTCCTTTTCTCACAAATAATTTCCATTATTGACATTATTTCAACACTTGACAACAGATTATCCTTGTGGTCTACACAAGAAGAACCTAGTGAGGTAGAGGGTTGGATATTCTTTAACTGAAACACCATGTGGCGTTGGTGCCCCGTATCCTTGAGCTCTGTAGAACTCATTCTTCTTTCTGAGTTCTCAGTCTACTCTTCTTACTATTCTAATATTTTTTTATATTCTAAGATATCTGTGTAATTGTCCTCTGATAGGTAAACAACTTTTTTACTAACTGGACTGAAAAGAAATTAGATTTATACTGTGAAGTTAAAATATTTATTTAGACTTTTTCAAAACTCTTATTTAAAAAGATTGTATAAAATTTGTTACGGCATTAACGGTCAATACTTAATGTCAAGTTAACACTAAAATGACTACTGCGATTATGCAGGTTATTGTAATCATTAATATTATATATCTGACTATGAATTACTTGTAAATATAGTCTTTACGACGATTTCAATACAGTGTTTTTATGGAGTATGTGAAGTTCTAAATTGAAAACTGCGAATATGCAGGTTATTGTAATCATTAAAATTTACTTGTACATAGTTTTAATGATAATTTCAATACAGCATTTTTACTGACCATATGAGGTTCTGTTCAACATAAATATACTCCTGGAAATTGAAATAAGAACACCGTGAATTCATTGTCTCAGGAAGGGGAAACTTTATTGACACATTCCTGGGGTCAGATACATCATATGATCACACTGACAGAACCACAGACACATAGACACAGGCAACAGAGCATGCACAATGTCGGCACTAGTACAGTGTATATCCACCTTTCGCAGCAATGCAGGCTGCTATTCTCCCATGTAGACGATCGTAGAGATGCTGGATGTAGTACTGTGGAACGGCTTGCCATGCCATTTCCACCTGGCGCCTCAGTTGGACCAGCGTTCGTGCTGGACGTGCAGACCGCGTGAGACGACGCTTTATCCAGTCCCAAACATGCTCAATGGGGGACACATCCGGAGATCTTGCTGGCCAGGGTAGTTGACTTACACCGTCTAGAGCACGTTGGGTGGCACGGGATACATTCGGACGTGCATTGTCCTGTTGGAACAGCAAGTTCCCTTGCCGGTCTAGGAATTGTAGAACGATGGGTTCGATGACGGTTTGGATGTACCGTGCACTATTCAGTGTCCCCTCGACGATCACCAGAGGTGTACGGCTAGTGTAGGAGATCGCTCCCGACACCATGATGCCGGTTGTTGGCCCTGTATGCCTCGGTCGTATGCAGTCCTGATTGTGGCGCTCACCTGCACGGCGCCAAACACGCATACGACCATCATTGGCACCAAGGCAGAAGCGACTCTCATCGCTGAAGACGACACGTCTCCATTCGTCCCTCCACTCACCCCTATCGCGACACCACTGGAGGCGGGCTGCACGATGTTGGGGCGTGAGCGGAAGACGGCCTAACGGTGTGCGGGACCGTAGCCCAGCTTCATGGAGACGGTAGCGAATGGTCCTCGCCGATACCCCAGGAGCAACAGTGTCCCTAATTTGCTGGGAAGTGGCGGTGCGGTCCCCTACGGCACTGCGTAGGATCCTACGGTCTTGGTGTGCATCCGTGCGTCGCTGCGGTCCGGTCCCAAGTCGACGGGCACGTACACCTTCCGCCAACCACTGGCGACAACATCGATGTACTGTGGAGACCTCACGCCCCACGTGTTGAGCAATTCGGCGGTACGTCCACCGGGCCTTCCGCATGCCCACTATACGCCCTCGCTCAAAGTCCGTCAACTGCACATACGGTTCACGTCCACGCTATCGCGGCATGCTACCAGTGTTAAAGACTGCGATGGAGCTCCGTATGCAACGGCAAACTGGCTGACACTGACGGCGGCGGTGCACAAATGCTGCGCAGCTAGCGCCATTCGACGGCCAACACCGCGGTTCCTGGTGTGTCCACTGTGCCGTGCGTGTGATCATTGCTTGTACAGTACTCTCGCAGTGTCCGGAGCAAGTATGGTGGGTCTGACACACCGGTGTCAATGTGTTCTTTATTCCATTTCCAGGAGTGTACATACAAACATTTATTTTGTAACAAATGTGTTATTACTATGGAATTTTTATTGATCATAGATTCCTTAAAACTAATTAGTGTCATTGCTACAGAGTATGTGACGTTATTGTTACCATCAGGAGATATAAAAAATTTTCAACAAATGTCAACTGTTATTGTATATTATTTTTCATATTAATTTCTTGCACAATGATAATATCAATGTAACTAAGACTATGTTCCTGTCACTATGACAATCGATTTTTTAAATGTTTTTAACTTAGCGTCAGACTAAGCTGTCGCCCGCAGGACATATGTTCTGCATCTGTGAGAATCTCATAATTGTGTTTAAGAGTCAGAGTGGACAACGACCTAACATAACGAGTAGCCTGAGTCCACATAAATATAAGTGAAACTCAGACTGATCTGACACCTGATATAATAACTGGTCTGAATCTACGAGAATATAATGAAAGTCGGTATGAGCTACCTTCTCACATAAGATGTGTCTTATAATGAATTAGATATCATAACTTTAAGGGTATGTCAGTGTGAGCTACCACCTGACAAAATATGTGTTCTATGACTGATAGAATATCATAATTGTAACTGAATGGCAGTGTTTGTTGGCACCTGACTTGAAATATACTTTACAATAGATACCACCATGGCTCAGTGTGTGCCCTCACCTGATGCCCATTCTTCTTCAGTCTTATTGTACCACTGATCACTATTAAAGTAAGTGTCTCCTATCACCTGATGTGATGGGTACTGTACAGTGGACATTATTTGTGGCTCAGAGTGTTTCATCACCTGAGACCCCTGTTTGTGACACAATATAAATTTTCATTGTGGTAACCGAAACAGGATGAGTTATCCCCTGACAGTTATTCTAAGGTGTCACAGTGTGTTTCATTACCTGATGCCCACTCTTCTTCAACCTTATTGTAATATGGATTACTATTAAACTCAGTGTGCTCCATCATCTGATATGACATCTATTGTACAATCGACATTATTTGTGGCTCAGTGTGTTCATCACCTGAGCCCCCATATTTTACTATAGATTACAGTTAGACTCAATGTAACCTTACGTGACATGTCTTCTTCATTTACTATTGTCAATGAAACTTGCCATGTACCCTAGGTCTACTTCAATATAATGATTGTAACTGAAAGTCTATATCTGCTGTCACCTAAGGTGACACATATTTTATTTTTAATGCTGCTATTACTTAAAGTATCTTATTATATTATCTCGCTGGCATTAAGAGTTCCCTATGAGACATTTACACATATTTGCTGTTAACTTCTAGTGGATACTTACCTACTTTATTTGTTTTACCTCACACTCTGCATTTCTGTTTGATAAAGTCGATGTTATTTGAGGTATTTTACCTCACATTACTACGCTTCTGTATAGACACTTTATGCCTTTTATACTATTTTGTAACTTTTAAAACTATTTGATACACTTCTCTATAGAAATTTAAGTATATTCTACATATTACCCCACATTCAACATTTTTGTATTATAAGTTTTGACGTTATTTGTGACAATTCAAAATCTAAATACCTTACCGTTTTTTCCTCACACTGTTTTCCTCTGTTTTGTAAATTTTGATGGTATTTGATACAGTTCTCTCAAGACCGCAATGTCTGATGTCATTGCCTTAAATTTATGTGCTTCTGTTTTGTACATTTTGATGTTCTTTGATTCACTGCTATTTGGCAATCTAATGATATTATGCATTTTACTTCACATTCTGTGTTTCTATTGGTGAATTTTATTGCTGTGTAGTACTCTTTTAATTGGAATACTATGTACACTTTGTATTGTATCTTACATTGTATTATTTTTTTGAATTTTGTGGGGAAATCTGTGCTAACTGCACAGATCTCCCCACAAAATTCTGGTCCAGGGGACCAAGGGGTATGAAAGGTATGTACTAAGGTCTGATCAGGGTAGCTCCAGAAAATAGTTAGTAGTTGCCAACCGCAAGGTGGAACGAGTATAATATCTTTGAGTGGGAGGATCTTTGATGTTTAAGAGAGCCGGGCGCATGTAGTAAAAAACCGAGGAGTCACAGGTAGGTGCCCGGAGAAAGCAGATGTGTGCAGACAGATTTAAGAGAGGAGTCGCAGCTAGCTGCATGGAGGAAGCAGACGTGTGGTGACAGTATTAAGCTACGTCGCTGCACCTGACCAAACTTTAACATGTAAATGAGAGAAGATATATAATCATTTCAAATTGATTTTTGTTAGATAATGTTCAGAGTTAGAAACTGTATGTCTAAGGCATGATGCAGTAAGCGTTTTGTAAAAATTTTTGTAAGAGTGATTCGTTCTACGAAAATGTTTGAAATAGTAGGTTTTGTGTATGACTTAAAATTTTAACAATATATGTACTGAGATCAACATTGTGTTTAAATCTAACAGCCTGAATCCTAAACCACATCCATTGCTTGTATTGAATAGGTAAATGAATATTAAACTAAAGTTACACACCAATTAAAGAACCAAGTAAACATCAGGCCCAAATGTTAATTTTCCAGTACCATCTTAATACCATTGCACAAATGGCATTATTGTCTTAAACTTGATTGCTGAGTCAAATACATGTTGTATTTCTGGCAAAATGGAGGAGTGCAAGAAAAAAGTTCACATACACAGTCAGATGCAGGTTTGCTGAATAATTAATTTAGAACAATCTTATCACTGATACTTTCACAGAATAAAAGGATACAATTTTGGATAGAAACTTCCACAACTCTGTACAAATGGTCCTTCATGGTTCTTAATGGTCTTCTGTTATGCGGTGAGGGGCCTAGGGGGTCCACACCTTTGAGTACCCCAAATAGTGCAAGAGTCTCAACACTACCAACAGAGACAGTTAGACGAGCAGCGAGGTGTTTGATTGTTATCCGTGCATCACTTCGAATGAGAGTGTCCGCACATTCCAAAATTGCAGGAGTGACAGCAGGCTGGCCCGTGGGAGATCGGGCAGGTATGAGTGACCTTGTAGCGATGATGACAGATGCCTCGTTCAACAACAGACTGTGCTCTTGTTCACTGCCATGTTTCCGTAGACTATCTGCAAACTTTCAAGACCTGCAATGCATTTCACTGTATCACCAGGATACCGCAAAATTGCAGCAGTGATGCAACCATTACCGTAAGAAGCTGTATGATTTTTCGTAAGTGTAAAGTTCAGAACACACCCTCAAAACTGGGTCACTTGCTCTGCCACTTTGCTGTTTGTAGTAACTTCAATATCATCAGTGGCCTTACACACTGCCAGCCAAGAACGGCCAGTTCTCCTCCTATAGCGTGGTGTGTCCGTTCGCTGTCCAGCGCTGTTGCACGCGCAGCTGCTCCATGAGTGATGCCGTCTTTCCAGATTCATTACTTACATAGCCTCATGGCAGCCTTCAGCCTTATCATATTCCGTCCGGACCGGATACAGAATAAAATAGCGCGAGACTTAGTAAAACTAGAATCGCGATGCTCCAGTCTTCCTCCAGAAGATACTCTATCTGCTTGGAACCCACGAGCGTAAAAGATCGTATTTTGAAAGCTGCGTGTAGCGCCGCCACCTGTCGGAATTTTATGAAACTATTGAGACCGAAGCAGGAACATTTCACGATGACTCACAACAAACTCTGTATTTTTCAAGAACGAAACTGAACGATAAATAAATGTGTTCCATTACTTATCGAAGAACCCTCATATTTACCAGTATATTGATTGAGCGATTAACAGAGGATATTGATCTCTTTGTGGTCAGAATCACAAATCGTTGTGCTTATTGCTGATGGCCGTGACATCATGAACCAAGTGTCTGCTTCCCGGATGGTTACCAGCTTTTCTTAGAGCCTGCTGAAGAGGTAGGGGGGAGATTTTGTTGATGTAATCCATTCACCACGTGCTGCTCTTCCATCCCTTGGTCTGCTTCCCTCGACCTTCCATGATTATTTTCTCTCGACCCTCACCAGGGCAAAAGTATTAGATAAGTTTTTGTTGACACAAAAAGAAATGTTCCTGGAGGTACTGAGTTGCTCAGTACTGAACACATATTTTTTTCGATGGCTTTCATGTGCAGCATCCTGTGCCAGCACCAGTTTCAATGCGTCAGTAGCTCCTTGTCTCTGACCTTAAGGATCCAAGTTTCGCAACTATAAAAGAAGACGGAAGACGTGAGTGTTCCAACAAGCCATGCCTTAGTGTTTTCGTCATCACTCTATTGTGCCATATCTCTGTTAGCTTTTTCGTACTCACCCTAGCCTTATCTCATATTCACAGGTTCCAGTATCGCAGATGGTTGACCCAAGGTAGATGAAAGAATGCATGACATCCAGTTCCTCTAGTCGACTTCTGAGTTGGACCGATCCTCATCGACCAATAATGCAGGTAATGAGTATCGACTTGGCTGAGACTGATGTCTAAGCTATATGACAGACTAAGGTCTTTTACTTTTCGTTGTAGTTCAACAAGTTCCACGTCGCTGCTAGCTAAAATAACCGTGTCATCTGCGAATCGACGGTTGTTAGGCGTTCTTCCACAAGTTGAGATATCTTAAGTCCTAGCATCAAGAGATACCGAATGACACGTACGAGATGGATGTTATGCAGTGTGGTGAGGAGGGAGTGGGAGGGTGTGAGTGTGTGATAGGATGCATACCTGTCTGACACCTTTTCACTTTTCATACAATGAAGAACTCGAACGTGCCACTACTCGCCTTTACAGATTGCTGGAGCTTCTACCAGACAACACAGTCAAACGCTTTCCCATACTTTAGGAAGCAGATGAAAACAGCAACAAAGTACTCTCGCAAACTTCCATTATTCGTCGTATACTGAGAATCTGTTCAAGAGTTCCCTTTGCTTCGACAAAACCTGCTTCTTTCGTGGATAAGTAAGGCTGTACCCACACCTTTAAACGCTTGTTCAGGGTGTAGAACAAAAGTTTTATTAATTGCAATATGAGAGCAATAGCCCAGTAGTTGGAGCGATTCCTGATTGAGCGTTTCATGTGTAGGCGGACGAAGACAGACTTCGACCAATGTTCTGGGCACACCCCACTTTCCCGTGTACTGGTGGACAATGAGTGCAGAACATCAAGTCTTTCCCGCCTCGTTTCTTTGATCACTTAGCCGGACTTACAGTCTAGTTCTAGGGATCTATATTTCTTAACATGTTCAACTTCATTCTCTACTTCGCTTCATGAGACTGAAAGTTGCAATGTAAGTTAATAAACTTCTTGACTGTCTGTACTGTTATTAATGGACGTGTGTATGTGTATACGTATGCACATACATATATTCATGTATGTATACACACATTCGTGGCTAACCCCACATGCTTCCCACGCTGCCTTAATATAATTATGATTTGGATAATTACAGTGTGTACCTACGAGAGTGGATTAGCGGGAGTATCCTTGAGTAACTTTCTCAACGAGATGGTGAAATAGCGGAGTTTGCTACCTGCGCCAGTCAGTGGAGAGAGTGGTACGTTTGTTCACAATTGGCAGGTCACTGGCATCCAACCGTTAATATCTAAATACATTTTCGTTCAGATCTTGAAACTGAAATAAGCATACTAGCAGTTACGGTGGTTGTGAGATGTGTCTGATTAATATCTTTTACAACACCCCACCGTACCTGCTTACTTACATTATTTACAATTTCAGGTTCAGGGATAAGGTCGGTATTACACTACCATATTTCTTTGACAATGAAATGTGATCAAATCTTCGTCAAATTTCTTTGACAACCATCTTTGACAAGGCACTAAAAGGGGATATTCCACTGCCATCATATCTTTCGTCAAAGCTGAATATGGCACAAAACAACTTATTAAGCGCGGCAGTTGCTTGTACCACAGTTGCATTGTGAATGCATTTGGAAGAGAAGCGGCGGAAAAGAAGGAAACATACTTGGGTGAAGCCGACAGTTTTACGTCGAGATAATAAAAGCATTGAGCAAAATTTGTTACGAGAGGTGCAACTGGAGGACGTCAAGTCTTTTATAAATTACTCAAAAAATCAAAAAGAGTGCATTTCGGTATTTGTCAAATAAAGTGCCTCATAGTACAAAGCAGAATAGTAGAGTAATGCTACACGTGTAAACGACAGGTTCACCATAACACTGAGATATTTGTCTAAATGAGAGAGCTACGCTAGATTACCATATAGCACTCGAATACCACAGCGCACATTAACCAAAATAATTTCAGAAACATGTGAAGTGATTTATAAAGCACTGAAAGAAGAATATCTGAAGATAAATCAATGTTCAGTGCACTGTATGGGCATTAAGAACTATTTTTATTTCTGAATAATTTCATTAATTGAATTAGTGTTTCGACAACTACAAAATTAATAAAAAGTACGAAACAGATGAAGCACATTTAAGTTGTGGTGTCCAGAGTTCAAAAATAGACAATCTAGTATTGAGAGCTGAGAAAAAAATGATTATTTTGTACAATGTCGTCCTCTATACCGACTTGTTGAGAAGGTGCGTGGATGTTTTCGGATGTGGAGGTGGATGGTGATAGCTGTAATTGTGGATTAGAAGTCGGCCACAGCATATCCAACCTGGCCATCAGCACACGATTAATAGCATGCGCTATTCCCTTGCTCAATCCCCTACCCCTGTCCAAACACGGTTATTATAAAGATTCGAGGGATATATTCCACATCTTCACGAAATGTGGGATTCATGATCTGTGCAACAAGTATTAATGTAATGTAACATGATGAACACACCAACTAAACTTTGCAGCTGTCGCGATGCCAGCGCTCCAGGCAGTTATATTTCGCACTGCAGTGAAGAGAAGACGAACGACTTTTGTGAACAAATATACGGCGAGGCCTTAGATTTCATCACATTTCTGACTTGGCAGAAAATCCTAAGAAATTTTGGTCTTATGTCAAAGCGGTAGGTGGATCAAAACAAAATGTCCAGAAACTCTGTGACCAAAATGGTACTGAAACAGAGGGTGACAGACTAAATGTCTTTTTACAAAGCTGTTTCACAGAGGAAGACTGCACTGTAGTTCCTTCTCTAGATTGTCGCACAGATGACAAAATGGTAGATATCGAGATGAATGACAGAGGGATAGAAAAACAATTAAAATCCCTCAAATGAGGAAAGGCCGCTGGACCTGATGTGATACCAGTTCTTTTTTACACAGAGTACGCGAAGGAACCTCCCCCTCCTCCTTGTGGCGGTGTACCGTAGGTCTCTAAAAGAGCCTAGCGTTCCAAAGGATTGGAAACGGGACGCAGAACAGATGTGCAGAACTATTGATCTATATCTCTAACGTATTATGTTCGAGTATAATGACTTTTTGGAGACTAGAAATCTACTCTGTAGGAATCAGCATGAGTTTAGAAAAAGACAGTCGTGTGAAACCCAGCTCGCGCTATTCGTCCACGAGACTCAGAGGGCCATAGACACGGTTCACAGGTAGATACCGTGTTCCTTGCCTTCCGCAAGGCGTTTGACACAGTTCCCCACAGTCGTTTAATGAACAAAGTAAGAGCACACGGACTATCAGACCAATAGTGTGATTGGATTGAAGAGTTCCTAGATAACAGAATGCAGCATGTCATTCTCAATGGAGAGAAGTCTTCCGAAGTAAGAGTGATTTCAGGTGTGTCGCAGGGGAGTGTCGTAGGATCGATGCTATTCACAATATACATAAATGACCTTGTGGATAACATCGGAAGTTCACTGAGGCTTTTTGCGGCTAATGCTGTAGTATATCGAGAGGTTGTAACAATGGAGAATTGTACTGAAATGCAGATGGATTTGCAACGAATTGAGGCGTAGTGCTGGGAATGGCAACTGAATCTCAATGTAGATAAGTGTAATGTGCTGGGAATACATAAAAAGAAGTGTCCTTTATCATTTAGATACAATATAGCAGGTCAGCAAGTGGAAGCATTACGAGTGATTTAAAATGGAATCACCATATAAAATTAATCCTCAGTAAAGCAGATTCCAGACTGAGATTCACTGGAAGAATCCTAAGGAAAATCAATCCGAAAACAAAGGAAGTAGGTTACAGTACACTTGTTTGTCCACTGCTTGAATACAGCTCACTTGTGTGGGATCCATACCAGACAGGGTTGATAGAAGAGATAGAAAAGATCCAACGGAGAGCAGCGCGCAACGTTACAGGATCATTTAGTAATCGCGAAAGCGTTACGAAAATGGAAGACTCTGCAAGAGAGAAGCTGAGTAGCTCGGTATGGGCTTATGTTGAAATATCGAAAATATACCTTCACCGAGGAGTCAAGCAGTATATTGCTCCCTCCTACGTATATCTCGCGAAGAGACAATGAGTATAAATTCAGAGAGATTAGAGCCCACACAGAGGCATGCGCACAATCTTTGTTTCCACGAACAATGCCAGACTGGATTAGAAGGGAGAACCGATAGAGGTACTCAAAGTACCCTCCGCCACACACCGATAGTTGTATTGCTGAGTGTGGATGTAGATATTTCTTTGACATGAAAGTTTGACATGTGAACTTTGACAAAGAAATATGACAGTGTAATAAAAGCCTAATCAAGGCAAAGTATATCGCGTGAAATTAGACACGACATGAATAAACCAGCTTCGATCATAGCACAGCACACAAAGAACTTCTGCATGAGAGACTGTTCTGCTGAACTGGAAGAAACCAACTTGTCCTACTGGTTCGACCGCTCCAGCATCGTACTCGTTAACCCGTCCCGAAATAAGATTCAGCGCCGGGAGCAGAGCGCTGAACGAGTCGTCAGCACTTGTCGCAATCATTGCTCGCCGCCTGACCTAGCGGGAGAGCAGCCACCGGCACACGTGATGCATTAGGCGGCCCGCCGAGGTGGCAGGGAAGTGGGCCACGGGGTAGCGGCGTCACCTTAAAGAGCTCAGCCGAGTCTGAGCCGCGCGCCCTTCCTTAATGAGGGCGGCGCCGGCCCTAATGGCGCCGCGAAAATGCGCCACCCCCAGCAGCGGGGGTGGTAGGGCGCCCGCCTTAAAAACGTGGAGCGGCGCGCCAACTGCTGATGGCGGAAGTGAGAGGCCGTGGGCCACGAGTTCCGCAATTCCGCTCACGAAAACGAACGCACCAAGAGCCGACTGAAGTGTTCGCACAACGCGACCGAACCGAGATAAGAGAGATGAACGCATTATTCGGGCTACCACAAGCTACTATATTTTCATCTACCTCACTCCTTGCTCCGCAGTTCACATCTAACTGCTTGACAGAGGGTTCAACGAACCACTATCAGACTATTTTCTACTCTCGAACAGCGAGCAGTGTCGCGTCCCGGCACAACCTCACTATACCAGAATGAAGTAAGTGCGAACCGCGTAGCGCAATCGGGACTTAAACGACAATCGGTTGGTTATAAATTGCTGTCAACCTTTATATCGAAGATAGGAGGGAGAGAATCTCCTTGTTTTGATGCAAATAAGTTTCCTGAAAATAGGTTACAGAATTGCAATAGGCAGAAAAGATTGGTTAGTTTCTATCAAGTTTATTCTCACATATACTTATGTGAGGCGTTGGACCATAAACCCATTAGTGAGATTCAGTCTATTTATTCGGACTTGCTGCTTCAAAGCTAATTGTCGGTACATATAAAAAACGAGTACAAAGTAATTACTTGTTCTTGGCTAGCACTGAAATCTATCTAAGTAATTGAGACAAAGACTGACAACCTCTGTTCAACACCATTCTAATGAAACTCTAAAAATCCTACTTGGCCTGCAGTTCCTGAGTGTCCACCAGAATTTATCACCATCTTGAAGTCTTTATCAGCTGTATCGGCTACTATTGGCCTACTCGGCCTCGCTGGTGTCTCGCTGCGGAATCTCCAAACTGCCGGCACTGACTCTGACTCTGCATCTGAATCTCTGCCTCTAGCTATCCTTCGCCTGGCCTATTATTTCGTTTCTCAGGCACTTGGGTGCACACGAATTGTTCCACACGATCCTTCCATTTCTAAGTGATCAGATTGCACAAGAATGCCTATGGTTCCACAGGACACTCTCGTTTCTAATTGGTCGGCTTGCGCAAGAATTCCTTCGGTTCCACATGACACTTTCGTTTCTAGCTGCACACAACTTAATTTGGTTCCACACGAGTCTTTTCCACACGTGACTGACACTCTCCCTTCCTATATTATCGCCCTGGTGTTTGCGTCTTCCATTGCGCAAGTGTGATTCATGCTGCTTCCTCTGGCACGAAGTCAAACACTAAGTTATTTGATCAACAAGCCATACTTGGCAGCCTCTGCTGCTGCTCTTGTCCCTACGTCCTGGTGGACTATTTCTTAATATCGGCTGGCTGTTTGCCAATGGAGCCTGGACTCTTATTATGGTCGCAAAAGCAAGAACAAAAGTTAAAATTTTCTACGGTCACGACAGCGGGAAAGACAAACTGATCAGCTGAGAAAAAGAAGACTATCGGTATCTTTTGGTTCAAATATCTCTGAGCCCTATGGGACTTAACTTCTAAGGTCATCAGTCCCCTAGAACATAGAACTACTTAAATCTAAGGACATCACACACATCCATGCCCGAAGCAGGATTCGAACCTGCGAACGTAGCGGTCGCGCGGTTCCAGACTGAAGCGCCTAGAATCGCTCGGCCTACTCCGGCCGGCCTCAGTATCTTTTAGGTCAGTAAGTCTATAATTACTATTTTTGTTATTATTATTATTATTATTATTATTATTATTATTATTATTATTATTATTAAGTGTGTATGCTTCATTATACCTTTGCCCTGTTATTATTGTTGCAGACTATGATCCGGTGCTGGGTGAAGGTACTCAGCCGTTTCCTGCAGCACCACAGAAGTCACAGTTCGCAGGGTGTCTTCCCGAACTGTCAGATCTGGTGTCTTTCAACTTTTCGTAGTGCAGTCAGAGCGTCAGCCTGAACCTGAGTTTCACAGAATGTTACTGTTCGCTAATATATACAATTTAACTGCCAGTGGGTCTAAATATGTAAGTGTTGGCCTTACAGCCCACAGTGACTCTTACATTGTGATTGAAATAGAGGACGTTCAACTTCCTGGTACTAGGGTGTTCCTTTCTTCCCATGACGGGGACTGCCTGTGTAATATGATGGGGTTCATAGAAAGAAAGATGACGACTGAATACCATCCATCAAATACTCCTACTACGAGGGTCGGAACTTAAATAATGGCAACTATTTATTCAGAAACGATGCAAAAGAGTCGTCCAGAGTAGTCACCAGCGTTCTGTAGAACCCGTTGCGAGCAATGTGGGAGGCGTAGTATACCGTTAGCAGAGCCTGTTTTGTTGATGGTAAAAATGGAGCGGTCTACTGCCTGTCGAATCTCTGGAACAGTTCTGAAGCGAGTGCCACGAAGTGGTTCCTTCGTCTTCGGAATCAAACCAAACTAACAAGGACTTAAGTCCAGGGAGTGTGGTGGATAGTACAGTAAGTACTTCCCAGTCCCATAGACCGAACAGAGCAGGCATAGCTTGCGATGTATACGCCCGCGCGTTGTCGTGCAAAATGATGAATGGGTTGGGCAGAAAGTGTCACTGCTTCTTTCGAAAAGCTTGTCGCAGATGATGCTCCAAAAACAAACAGTAATACTGTGCATCGATGGTCTGCCGTGGAGGAACGTAATGCGTTAGAGTAACACCATCACAGTTGTACACGAGAATCACCATAACTTTAGACAGCCACGTTCACACCATCAACATAACAGGTTCTGCTAACGGTATACTACGCCTTCTACATCGCTGGCAATGTGCTCTACACAACTCTGGTGACTACCTTGAACCACAGGAATAGGTGAAAACGTGTAACTCTTTTTTTTATCGCTTGTGAATAAATAGTTGCCACTATTTAAGTTCCAATACTCGTACTATTAGTATGTTAAAGGATCTGGGATCAATTATCGGTATGGATGAGAAGCCATTTCATGAGTTAAAATCTAAGGCTGCAGGCATATACGTTAAACATTCCAGGGCGGTAAATTTAAATGATGTGCACAAAGCTTTTTTGATTACTGCAGGCAGACTGAACCGCTGGTACCCATACGTGAGAGGAGCATACTATGAATCTACACATTACAAATATAAATACTCTAAATCAAGTGGAGCATTCCTTCAATGGCTCTATTTCCTCCTACACCAAAGTGTGCAAGTGTTTAGCCAGTATTATAACATCAGTGGAGATTGAGTTTACTGAAGGAATGCCCATGTATTTAATTACACCTATAGGCCTCAATACGATTCAAGCTGAATTCAAAGCTTCTGTAAAGCTGATGATTGTGTATAAATGAAAAATTTTACTTATTTTCTTCCACTCCACAGTAACTTTAATGATGAGGAGATGAAACAATAATAACACAGATATAGCTAATTGACTAGTGGTTTATTATCAGAAACAGTGATTTCTTCTGAAAGAGAAGAATGCATAAAATGAGAATGATTTGATTTATGTAACAGCTATTCATCAACTATAATATACAGAGAGTTTCAGAATGAAAGTATGGGTTCTAGGGCTCTGTAGAATTTATTACATTCAAGTTACAATTATAAGTAATACAGAAAATGAAAGAGCAGCTGGAAGAGTGTTTCTTACAAGTGTTCAATGCAACCATCATTCGTCTGACATCGAGTCGGTATGGGAGTTCTTCCCAACCCTTGATAAGCGCGTCGTATAATCGTTGCAACAACGCTGTTTCTAAAGGCAGGTGACTCAGTGGGTAGCGGAGACACATACACAAGATTCGTTATGAATCCTCAAATGTAAAAGTCGCTTTGAGTCAGCTCGTGTATCAGTATGTGGGTCATTCAAAACAAGATGTGTCATTCGGCCCCTTGCGGAAGATCCAGCATTAAGGTACAATGTCGTTTAACTAACCGCGCACTTAGTTATGTCAATGAGGAGGCGCACCATCATGCTGCCAAATGTTATGTAGCTCAGCTTCTTCCAGTTGAGGAAAAGAGCCATAATTCTAGAGCATCAAGATAAGAAACACCAGTTATAGTTGCTTCATCGAAAAGGAAAGGGATACGGCACAGAAAAATTCAGCTTGGGATAGTCTCTTTCCAACTATAATATCTCGTGGAGACTTGCTGACCCACAGATGCGCACATTACTTGTGTTCACAATTCCACTTAAGTGAAATCACCGAAGACGACACGATCCAGGAAATTTCACTGCGATGCAGCAACGTTTCGTTTGCAAAGTTAGAACTTAAACCGTAGCTTGTAGGCTTTACAGCTTGTAACAATTGGAAACAGTAAGACGTAGTTGAAAGCGTCTCCTTAAAAGTTTCTGCACAGACGTCATTGGAACTGCTAATTCACGACTAGCCTTCCGAACCGATTTCTTGGGGCTACATGTGAAAAGCTCTCACTCATTCAACGTGTTATTCAGTAACTCCTGGCTCATTCCATTCTATTACTTTTGCGTGTAGGTGCACAAAGAAAACTGTTGGAGTTGCTCTTTCATTTGGTGTGTTATTTAGAGTTGTAAGTTGAACGTAGTAAATGCTAGAAAGCCTTAAAACCCGTATATTCATTTTTAAAAACCCTGTGTTTTACATCAGCAGAGACACATTATGCCAGTCACAATACATCTTTTTTTCAAAAAGAAATTGCATAAATGTAGAATGACTTTATTTACGTAACAGTTACTAAGCAAAGCAGCTACACAATATTTTACAGCAGTAGGGATACATTGTACTAAGGGAGGAGCAGAATTATTTTATTTATTTACACCTTTTCACCTTTTACAGTGTATAGGGACTAGCAGCAGTCGGTGAAGAACCATGCACACATAATGTGTGTATACTATATTCTTTCACAAGCATACACGGTGTGCACAGTGTGGCGTAATGTACTTCGTACACAGAAGAATCAAAAAATTCACACACACACACACACACACACACACACACACACACACACACACACACACACACGATCACTCAAGTGAATGCACAGAAGTGAATATTGTGAGAACAGGAGAGTCCCAAGCCATAAGCACAGATAATGCGTTTGTCATCTAACGCGATGGACAAACTTTCAGTTGCAGTGCAGTTATGCACCTCACGGCTCGGTGGCAAAAAACTACTTGCTGCACCATGGGAGGTTATTCATTATCAGCAAAGAGGCGCTAATTAGGTTCTTCGATCAAGAGCGCCTGTGAGGCCCAAAACTCACATCCGTAACTCATCTCTGGGTGACACCCGCATCTACGCAGTAAGCATACATCTTCGTTCTGAGTCGTACAAACTCTAGAATCTGCGATCCATTCGCCTCTCTTTCATCAGCCTAGTAACCTTCTGTTCTAAGGTTTACTTCCTAGGCATCACTGCCATTCACCCAGTAGCTGAAACTCTCGGTATTCTTGTAAGGTAACCTGATAACAGTGAAGTTTGGTTTTACAAACGTGTAGTGGAATCGGTGCCTGTGTTTGGAGAGGTCCAGCACACACATACCGATAGAAATAGGCTTCGTGAACTACACTAAATCTTTAGCCATCTCCATACTCCATAGTGACCAGTCCTTCACTGAAGATTGTGGCCCACTTAAAATGTGGCCTGTTCACGTAACCTCGTGCTCCGTAATGCCCATCCCAATGGTTCAAATGGCTCTGAGCTCTATGGGACTTAACATCTGAGGTCATCAGTCCCCTAGAACTTAGAACTACTTAAACCTAACTAACCTAAGGACAACACACACATCCATGCCCGAGGCAGGATTCGAACCTGCGACCGTAGCAGTCGCGCAGTTCCTGACTGAAGCGCCTAGAACCGCTCGGCCTCCGCGGCCGGCCCATCCCAATGGTAACGAAGCGAATGTCACAACGGTTTTTAAAATAAAAAGAAATTGTTGCAATGGCTCTGAGCACTATGGGACTGTTGGAGGTTTCTAAAGTGTTGAATGTATCTCTGCTTATTTCACAGTGTTGTAATTAGGTTCGGGATGGAATCATTTCGTAGGACTACGCAGTCCGGTCATAGCGGCATGTCACTGTGCTTGCCATACAAATCAATTAGGTATTCCAGGGCTGCCCCTAGGACAAATCCCGTACCAGAATCACAGCTGCTAGGAGAATCTTATCTTTCAGGTTGGAAATTTCATCTTTGGACAGCCGTCAGAACCCACCAGACCACAAAGTTATTGCATTACTTGTCTGCGGAGATTGCATCCAAGTAAAGGATGTAACTCAAAGTCGTTAAAGTGTACTCCTTCTGACTCATTTGCTCGTTATGCGTGTTGGCATAAGTGTGGAAGCATTTGCTAAGTCGAAACCACATCTAGGACGTGATTAAAACCAACATATCAAAATAACTCAACAGTTCGAAATTCACAGCGGCCCACAGCAGACACAGGTTCATCTACTGCAGGACAGAATTTACAGTGAGTGTGCCCAGGTACATATTCTGGAATGTCTCAAAAACGTCTGCGAGCAAATGCACATCTGTCTCATGTACAATTTAGCATACCCCTCTAAATCAGATATGTTGAAATCCGGCCAAACACTGACCATGTGCATATACTCTGCATCAGTTGCGTCTTTGCCTTTTATGAATGCAGTTGGGGTGGGCAAAGTGGTTTTGCAGAGTCTCTCCACTGAGTCCAGATATTTTTATGGAAAGACTGCCTTCTTCATTGCTACCTGAACCTTTATATCACCAGGAATTGCAGCTGAAATGATACGCATGTCCTCTGATGCAACATCTCAATGAGCTTCTGAAGAGGTGTTTGTATTAACTGCAGTGATCCAGGAATTTGAGCGATATGCTTGGTGTTATTTGCTTGGAGAAAGAAATGTATTTTTTGAGATTGTCAGGTACGATGTCCATCATATTATTCTCTAACCCGAAACACCCAAGTTCTCAACAAGAAAGTGAGCATGATATCCAATCGAATTACAGAAAATTATGTGTCATGGTAGATTGTACTTCAAGTTGCATGCATTGTAAGCTGCACTGGGTGGCGGTACTTCCTCGTTAGAGGACAGTGTTCTCTACGTGGAGTTCCTGCTTTTCTGTCCAGAAGCAGGTTTCATTTAACTGCCTGCTTGTATAAGGCATCATTCTCCTACCAGTTGGCCATTGCAATGTTTTTATATAAAAATCATCAACATACCACACAAGTTTTTTTTAACTCACAAAAGAACCGTCTCAAAGGATAACCCCCACAAATGAGTAAAATTTGTTTCAACGGGAATCATATGAGCACACAACATGATATGCTGTCGCATATGATATGTTTCATGCTATGAAAGTGGCGTGATACGCATTCGGATCATCTTCACAACATGCTGTAGGAACTAGTAAGTAGTGTACACAACAAAGGAATGTCATTCGCGGTGGCGTGTATTTTTAAACCTTTGAGTAGGTATTTCCACACGCACCAGCTCCTGACTTGAGCAGATGTCTTTCTGAATATTCACACTTAGTAAATAAGTTGAGTCGTCTGCAGCAATTGAGCCTTACTCCATAATTATTCAACATTTTGGCAGAAAGAAGATGGGTCATATTTTTCATCAAGACGCAGTGTTGCATCTCGCCTTTGGAGAACAACAGTAAATCTATACATTTAGGATTCTGACCAGATAGTTTGAAAAACAGAGGCTCAACTGTCCTTTGCCTCACATCTCCTGTCTCGCTTCTTTTTTCATCTACACACATAACATGAATTTGAACCGAGTACTTAAGGTTCTGCCTCTCGAATTTTGGTATGTCTGTGACCGTAATGCATAATGAGAAGCCTTCGAGATCATAACGGCCCCAAATGTTAGTTGTTCCTTATGTACACATCAGCTTTGAATGTATCGGTAATTTCTCTCACAAGCCGAAAGCGACCATGCAAAGCAATATTTATACCCCTACTTGTTATTATGCACATTAATACATAAGATGAAAATGGACCTCCCATTAACTGGTTGAAAAACGTGTTAGTACGTAGGAAGGTGGAGTAGCAGTTGACCATCTTACGAGAAACTCTTCCCTTCATGTCAGAAAAATGCTTCAGTACGATACTCTCGGTAAAAGTTCCAGTTCCATACCTTTCTCCAGTTGACATGTCTTGCGATATCATGCCATCCTTTCCCGAAAATTTGACGATTTTTCTTTATGCGGCATCGTTACCACCATCTTTAGGGTGTTGCAATTGCTCACTATAGAGAACTGCTTTGGACATCATGGCGGGATACAACCAGGCATTGATGATTTCAGTGAACTCCATTTCTAATACTTATTTGCATATAAGGAAGAAGGATCCCGAAATCCAGCACTGACGTCATCAATGCGGGACTGTAAGATACTAAACCTGAAAGTATCAGGAACCACTAACGGTCAAAATGAGGCTGCGTGATTAACCTTGTTATTGTGAACCAGACGGGCTGTAGGACTACTACTGCTAGAACAGCAAATCGGTCATGGCAGTGATTTCGACAGTGCCATCCTGCCACCTGCAGGCTGGGAGCACTAGCTTGACGTCCCCACATCAGGTGATGGTGGTGACATTGACAGTAGTGCCACCCTGCTACCTCCAGGCTGGGAGCAGTAGCGTAACTCCCCAGATTAGGTTATGTAAACGTGGACGTCACTGCACCACTACCGCTACGCTGAGACGATGCAGGCATCAATGGCCATATCAATGTAGGTCAAATCCGCAGCGTTACAATGTTGCCTCCAATAACTTCTGATGCTCCTTCTGACGAAGCGAAATTGATAAGTACCGTGTATGGGTACAAACAATAGACACGTACATCCAACAATAATAATTATTTTGTGATACTTAACGGTGAGTTTTGCTGATGATAAGTGCTTTCCGCTACTCATCATCCTTATTAATGTTCATAATATTAGGTGAAGTATCTTCTAATATTTGTTTGCTTTAGTTCAGTTTCCACTGCCATTGCAATACCAGCCTCTGATGCATCTAGGGAAAAAAGGAAAGTACTGTATGCAGGAACTGAAAATTATTATTATTATTGAGAAACGATGTAGTAATACTATTCTCATTTGCGTCTCAACGACTGGGGTCAACCTGCATGAAATCTGACTAGAAGTAATTGGCATCATTTCTTGTGGTAACTGATCTACAACTTGATCGGAACACCATGAGTTCTGAGTGGAAAATGGCATGTATCCAATCATCAGTTATCAGACCGAAACTCTACAATCTCGGGGTGGGAAAGTGCATCTTAGTTGCTTATTATGATAGATCAAATATCGATCTGCTTGTCTATAGCAAAAGAAGGAACACATAAATATCGCATGCAAACGCGGAAAAAAATACATACATCTTGAAACAAAATTCTTACGTTCACCACCACATTAATCATTCCTAGGAATGCCATTGTCTCATCACCAAAAAGTGATGAAGTTGTGATTAGAGGACTTACCAGCGCCTATGATCAGCTTGTACCGAACGCTTCATGGTTGATTAAGACTGAAATGAGTAGGGGCTGATTATTTATATACAGGCGGCATGCGCATCTGGGTGCGGGCACACGTGTACCGAGAAAGGCAGACGTCTGCGTTCGTTTGAATATGGCAAAGCAATGATGTTTGCGGTTTTCGCCGCACATGTAGCGCTCGTCTACAATTACCACTGTGTTATCGCTTTTCGTGGCAGAAGGAACTAGCTGTAGTTCACACACCTACGTATGTGAAATCCAACACTGCTGAGTGTTACTACACTTGCATGCGCGGTACTTGTAAACCAATGCGCCTGTGCGTGTTACTACGTGCGTTTACGCAGTTCTGCGGTAATGTTTCGGGCGCGTCGGGTTTAACCTAATCGAGGTCGAGCTGACTGCCTGTTCTTACTGCTGCTCATCAACACCTGCTGGCAGTTCTCGTTCAAATGAGCAAAAAAGGCAAAGTTAGGATTTTGTAATCTTTAATTAAATTAATTAATTAATTAATTAATTTGAGACAACGAAAAGAAATACAAAGCATCTGGCTGGGAATTGTGGTTCATCATACTTTGAATTTTATTTTAGATTTTCAATTAAAAAGAAAACGGCACCTGTAATTACGGTTTGATCAAGGGCCTGTGAGTTGGAAGTACGCAGACTGCGTGCAGTGTAGCCCCTCAGAAGTTATCTGAAGTCAAAAACGGACATCAGTCGATACAACATCAAATTGATGGGAGCTTACACCTAACCGCAATGAAATAACCTTAAATTTAACGATACGGTGCTAACTCGAACTTTGAGTTCAATTTCTGTTCTTTTTTTCACTTATTATGGCCTCCCAAAAATATTTAACAATAACAAATTTAATATATTATAGGTATTATAGGTATAACCACCCATGAAAAGTGTTTACTTTTCGGGGATCAAAGGTAGAAGTTAATACGTCGGCCGTTTTTTTTTTTTAAATCGTTTCTCGAGAAAAATCTGTTTAAAGTTTAGAGAACACGTTTGTATGTATTTTTCGTTCAATTCGTGTATAGAACCTACATGTCATTATACATATTCTTATGTCACTAAACACAAGCCTAAAGTGGTTGTTGTGGTCTTCAGTCCTGAGAGTGGTTTTGATGCAGTTCTCCGTGCTACCCCATCCTGTGCAAGCTTCTTCAGCTTCCAGTACTTACTGCCACCTACATCCTTCTAAATCTGTTTATTGTGTTCATCTCTTGGTCTCCCTCTACGATTTTTACCCTCCACGCTGCCCTCCAATGCTAAATTTCTGATCCCTTGATGCCTCAGAACATGTCCTAATAACCGGTCCTTTCTTTTTGTCAAGTTGTGCCGCAAACTCCTCTTCTCCCCAATTACATTCAGTACTTCATCATTAGGTATGTGATCTACACATCTAATCTTCATCATTCTTCTGTAGCACCACATTTCGAAAGCTTCTACTCTCTTCTAGTCCAAACTATTTATCGTCCATGTTTCACTTCCATATATGGCTACACTCCATACAAATACTTTCAGAAAAGACTTCCTAACACTTAAATCTATACGCAATGTTAACAAATTTCTCTTCCTCAGAAACGCTTTCCTTTGCCATTGCCAGTCTACATTTTATATCCTCTCTACTTCGACCATTATCAGTCTTTTGCTTCCCAAATAGTAAATATCACTTACTACTTTAAGTGTCTCATTTCCTAATATAATTCCCTCAGGATCATCTGATTTTATTTTACTACATTCCATTATCCTCATTTTGCTTTGGTGGATGCTCATCTTATACCGTCCTTTCAAGACACTGTCGTTGTCGTTCAATTGCTCTATCATGTCACACGCTGTCTTTGATAGAAATACAATGTGAACGAAAAAACTCAAGTTTTTATTTCTTGTCCATGGATTTTAATTCCTACTTCTAATTTTCCTTTTGTTTCCTTTACTACTTGCTCAGTATACAGATTGAATAACTTCGGGGATGGGCTGCAACCCTGTCTCACTCCTTCTCATCTACTGCTTCCCTTTCATGCCCCTCGACTCTATAACTGCCATATGGTTTCTGTACAATTTGTAAATAGCCTGTATTTTTCACGCGCCACCCTCAGAATTTTAAAGAGATTATTCCAGTGAACATTGTCAAAAGCATTCTCTAAGGCTACAAATGCTAGAAACGTAGGTTTGCCTTTCCTTAATCTTTCTTTTAGGATAACTCATATGGTCAGTATTACGTCACGTGTTCTACCACTTCTACGGAATCCAAATTGATGTTCCTTAAGGTCGTCTTCTACCAGTTTTCCATTCGTCTGTAAAGAATTCGTTTAATTATTTTTCAGCCTTGTCTCATTAAACTGACAGTTCGCTAATTCACACCTGTCAACACTTGCTTTCTTTGGGATTGGAATTATTATATTCTTTTTCAAGTCGATATTTCACCTCTCTCATGAATCTTACTCTCCAGATTGTAGAGTTTCGTTAGGACTGGCTCTCCCAAGTCTGTCAGTAGTTCTAATGGAATGTAGTCTACACTCGGGGCCTTGTTTCGACTCAGGTCTTTCAGTGCTCTGTCAGACTGTTCACGCAGTATCGTATCTCCCCATCTTCATCTAAATCCTCTTCTATTTCCATAATATTGTCCTTAAGAACATCGCCCTTGTATAGACCCTCTATATACTACCACCTTTGCTGCTTTCCTTTCTTTGTTTAGAACTGGTTTTCCATCTGACCTTTTGATATTCATAGAAGTGTGTCTCTTTTATACAAAGGTCTCTTTAATTTTGCTCTAAGCAGTATCTATCTTACCCCTACTGATAAATGCCTCTACGTCATATCCAGGATCAAGGTTAAATACAGGTTACTTTTATCGTGAACTGTATGTCGTTGATTTACTTCTCTGATAGAAATGATTTGTAGACAAAAATTATCTGGTTTTATAGTTAGGGGCTCACAAACCGAAACGTACTTCGGATATATTTAAAAACTACTTTTTCATAGCAAAAATTATTTTGGTGCTCTCTTTCTACAGCAACCAGAGATTCTAGGCCTATAGTTAATATTAAACAAAGGACTATAACTCAGCGTAATGTTCGCTACGTTAAAATTTCAGAAAACGAATGTCAAGTGTTGTCACTTCAATGCTATTCCTGTCCACGTTCTTTATCTGTTTATAATTTCAGTATCTTTATCTATCTTCGAAAATAAAGCTTCTTATTTCTTTAACTCATTGATCACGCTTGGGAAAAAACTCTTTATCTTTGTACTCAATACCCTCGATGCAGTGAATTCGCTTTTCAGAATAGATCTTGTAAAAAACAATTTTAATAATAGTGATGTATTGTTTCAACTTACAGTTCACAATCAGACATTACATCGAAGCAACTATTACTAACCGACGGGATTCTTACAGATCAGATCTGAACACAGTCAGAGAGAACATTATTGTTCTATTGTATATAGATTAACAAGAGCAAACAAATTCTAATCCAGAGTATTTTTACTCCTTATCTCTCTTACAACTATATTGTATTACTTTTGTATACTAAATACTTCGATTAAACTAATTATAGTTTATCTTTTTTTAAAATGACGGCTTAAGACCTTCGAAGCGTCGCTACAAGTGGTAACAGCGGTTCCCGTCAGATCTCCGATATTAAGCACTGTCGGACTTGGCTAGAACTTGGGTTGGTGACCGTCCAGTCTGCCGAGCGCCGTTGTTAAGCGGGGTGCACCCAGCTCTTGTGAGGCAAACCTAGGAGCTACTTGACTGAGAAGTAGCGGTGCGGTCTCATTAACTGACATACGGCTGGGAGAGATCTGTGCTGACCACATGCCCCTGGATTTCCGCATCCAGTGACGCCTATTGCTGAGAATGACACGGCTGTTTTCGGACGAACAGACAGAGAGAGAGAGAGAGAGAGAGAGAATGTGGAATGGGAACTTAAAGTTTTCTTCTTGTCATTTGTAAGATTCCGGTTATGCAGTTGCTGGCAGCGGTCTCTCTGGTGAAAGTAGTCCACTCGTTCGGTTACACGAATTACACACATAGTTACGTTGGAGTTCTGACTTTTTCCACGAAAGAGAAGCGACGCGAAAATTTCATTGTCCACACGTATGAAGCTCCAACTCCTGGCACCGGTGTATAAAGAGCATTTCGTAGCAGTGAGTCGAGGGAATGGAGCGAAAGAATATCGCTTAGTACGACTCGCCTTCACAATCGCTTGACTTCGTAGTAATGGATTGTGAAAGACTCCCTGTGCGTGCTTCCAGCAACTTCCAGAGAACAATGACGCCCTATAAGAACATAAATGAATATAGTAAATCGAGGCAGACTCACAAAAGTGTGGAACGAGTTTGTCTATCCTCTGCATGTTTCTCGTTCATCCAGCGGAGGGCGCACTAAAATTTTATTGTACACAAATGAAAGTTTCTGAAACTAAAAGCAGTATTATAAGGACACAAGGTTGTGTGCATGTAAAAGGTATGTTCTTATTCTGAAAATAACTTAGCAATAGTTAAAACGTAGCTCAAGTTTGTATCGTCCTTCATGTAGATGATGTAGTCTAGTGAAAGTGGATGAATCTTTCTGAAACACCTTTGAGTTTGTTGTAAGTGGTTCTGGCGTAGTACTTCAATTTCTGTAGCTTAACTCGTAATTTTAGTATAGTCAAATTCCTTTGTTTCGCTGGTTAATAATACTGAACCACGTCGTCTTCGTCGTCTTTCAGTATTATAAACGCTTTGTGGGATTTATCGAGTTGTGATATTTGCCTTTCTTGATATACTGCAGTTGCATGTCAAAATTGATTTGATTTTGACTCCAATAAAAAGTACTTCTCCAAACTGAACACCTACGTATCCAGCTTCATTACTTATGCTTGCATAAATGACCAGACTGCCGAAACTTTAGCCCACGCTTGCTGTACGATCTTTCTAGCGGGATGTACTTACCCAGCGCTCATAATGTTGAAAAGTTATGTACGCTACGTTAGCTTTGATGAATCGCACGCTTCATTGACCAATCAGCTACAGCTTTGTACATAACGCCCAGCATGCCACTGTGCAGTTCATGACGTACAGTTCTTGGTAGCAGTGTTAGCAATTTTCAGTTCTCTTCCATTCGTGCATCGAGAGAGAGAACACTGACTGCTTGCAGTACTCTGTACATGAGTTTACACGATATTATCATATCTCGGCAGTTAGTCGGCAGAGTGGTATAGTGCTGAAGTCCTTACCCTATCTGCGTCAGTTATATGCTACATCCTGTGAACAAATGAAGAAAGTTGTGTTTTAGATGAGCGGTTTCTCCTGAATTTCGTTCCCATTTTCTGTGAGAGGCTTCATTTGCTCTCGTACATAATAATTTTCGAGAAGATGGCATGTTCGAAGATCCTGTAACAGACAGAAGTCAGCGGTATAGGTCTGTCATTCTGTACCCCGTTCATCTAGCATTTTTGTAAGCCGGACTGGCCTAGGCTCTTTTGCCACTTACGTTAGATTATCCTCTGCGGAATGGATTCTCGAGGAATGTGAGTTAGGAAAGGGATAATAAAGCTGGGTATTTATTATGAAATGTGTCTTGAATTCTGTCATGGCCTAGGGGTTTCTTTTGCTTACATAACAACTGCTTTTCAATATTCCGAATGTTCATTTCTCTAACTCTCATATTGATTCAGTGCTATCCTTGTAAATATGTTTCTGCATCCAGAATTTGATATTCCAGGATTCTGTCTGCCTCCTTCAATATCAGTAACGGACGGTTCCTTGAGGTATTGGATGGAAGGTTTGGATCCGTTTCTTCGATTTTCTGACAAACTTTTGACCACGATCTGATTTTGGAAATCGATAAAGATTTCATGCCTTGCCTTATTACAGTTGTATGACTTATTAATTGATCTGCGTCAGTCTTAATGCTTTCACTTTCGTAATGAGAGTGTAAAGCGGTACAAGGCATAGGTTCTTCACTAAGAAATATACGTAGACGTACCTACGCCTCGAAATTGTTGTCTCGGACATTTTGCACTATAAATAATACCTCTCAGTAATGAAAGAATTTTCTGGAAGGTTTTCTTTCGTTATAAGACATGTTCACTCCTATATAACCCAAACCAAAAATTGGCAACCGCTTTGTAGGAATCAAAACTGCCTGGGACTTGGCTCAATGATAGAGCTGCCTAGCAATCCCACCATTATGTTGCTTAGCCTTCCATCTGTGCCCATCCATCGAACAAAAAGTTTCACATATACCTTCTGCGTTGCAGCTTTTAGCTTCGGGAATAAGTTACCTTGCAGCCTGTACACAGTTCAAGGCCGTGTTTCAACTACCAACTTCCCATTCGTAACCTCATAACTTTCCTGTAAAAAATTAATACAAATTACAAGTTCTCTCCCTCAAATAGCAAGGTCTTCTCACATACAAATCAATTTCTGTTTTCCTTGCTGAATTTGTCATGCAACTTTCTTTACCCTCTTCTCATTTCTAGTGTTTTATTACATTCCTCCTTCTGTCCCTCACCCTCTCCAATAACTTTCATTGCTGCCAGTGTCATCAGAATGAATGTAACTGCCTTTTTTTATTTGTCTTTACTATTCTACCATTTTGACCAAAAGCAAATTGCGTTTCTTTTCCTTCTCCAGCTGTTGCCGTGCCAATTATGTATATCACGTGATTTCTGAGTTTTGGATATCGTATTACGTGACAGAGTTCTTAAAATGTCAGTGTCGTCATGGATGTAATGTAAGACATGAAAAATACTTGATTATATGTGACCTAATGTCCGTAATCTCATATTTTGCAAATAAATACATAAGTGTAACATGTGTATGATACTAGCTGCATCTTGTTGAAGTACACTGGGAGTAAGGCCGCGTTACGTGCACAGTGTGTCAGCACTGTGACAAGGCACGCTAGTAATCAGCTGATAGCTGGCTCACGTGCAGGGATGTGTTGACCTCTCCTTGGCACTATGAGCCCCTCAGGGAACATCTAGGTTGCGTCACCCAGGTATTAGTCGCTTCATGCATTAGCGCAGTTCCTCGTAAAAACGGAGAGGTTAGTCGTTCAAAATTAATAGCTGCTGCTGCAGCATGTAACACCGGATATTATAATGAAGCTGAAATATGTACCTCATGAGACAGGATACAAGTATTTCAAGTTGTACGCCCGCAATATAAGACGGACACGTTTATAGCGTTAAGAATGAGCTCAGAATATGCTTACTATCTGTTTTGCGAATAGATTGTGTAAGGTGCAAATATGCTGTAAAGTAAGTGTAAGGTATTAAGTGTTTATCAATTTAATGCAACTTTGAAATAATCGGTTTATCTTCACCTACAAGTGGACATTTCCCTTTTTTTTTTTGCATAGCTATTCGGCATAAGACAGCAAAGCACTTCGGAAAAATTCATCTTAGGAGGACGATTCTGAGACTTACTTTTAAAAGCAGGGAGAGAGAAAAGTCACGTATTATCACAGGCTCTTATACTCTGCCTGCAGGTTTATTATGTTTTGTGATTTCTTTCGAATTAGTTTTCGATGTCTTGTTTAGATCAGATCAGGACCGAATATCACATTAAAGAACGGGATCAGGAGCAGAAAAAAGTAATCAGACCACAGCTATGGGAAACCTGTTCCCTGTATGCACAGAAAGTAAACTCGGCAGAAAGATCAGAATTTTCTCTTGCACTTTGTCTGTAAAGGCCAGTAAACAGACACCATAGAGTCACATGATCACAATACGTCAGATGTGCAGTGATGTTTACCTTAACTGTTGCGTCTGACATCTTGTGGTGCTATGCCTTAAGTGGCTCAATTTTTTGAACAGGTGTAGGCATTAGTCGTCCGGTAACTTTCAAAGAAATGTCTACTTATTTTGAATAGCAAGATACCTCCCATACTGGTGTCGCGTATTCTCTGGCTGCAAAATGGAGACCCACTTGTGATGGTCGAAGAATTTCAGGTTGCGCTCATTATGTTGAGTCCATTAGTTTACCTATAATATTATTTCCCGCACGCATTTTTTCTGTGAGCTCAGTGCTGTGATTTTTAAGTGATAACGTACTATCTTGAATGACTCCCATGTACTTGCGATTGGTACATTGGTGCAGTACTTTCAGATAAATCCCCTGCACCCCAGGTATTTATTTATAGCTGTGCGTCCACGCTTGTACCACGGAGCGTGTGGCCTTATTCTCAATGTCTATGACGTCATATCTTCTGAATTACGCACAATGATATAATTTTGTAGGTACATTCAACGGCATATCTGTTACCGCTGGCCGCGCGGGATTAGCCTTGCGGTCTGAAGCGCTGCAGTCATGGACTGTGCGGCTGGTCCCGGCGGAGCTTCCAGTCCTCCCTCGGGCATGGGTGTGTGTGTTTGTCCTTAGGATAATTTAGGTTAAGTAGTGTGTAAGCTTAGCGACTGATCACCTTAGCAGTTAAGTCCCATAAGATTTCACACGCATTTGAACATTCTTTTGTTACCGTTGAAAAACAGAAACGAAGATCAAAACTAGAAATACAAACACATTTAATTTAAATACGTTTTCTAAGAGGGAGTTTATGGAAGCTGTAGAACAAGGAGCTCTTAAATCAGGGCACTAGCACGCAGTGGTAAGGAATAAAGATGAGTAGCAAACATAGGAACTTCACAAGGGTGGAGCGGAAATGCACTGAATTTATCGCTAAGTTAACGAGATGAGACAGTAGAAAATTCTTAAACATGGTCACTAGCGCGTGATGGTAATGAACAAGATAAATTACCGTACAGTGGAAGCTACAGAATAAAACGGATTGAAATACAGTGAAAAAATCACAGTGCTATCAACTTATTCGCATGAACCCGCGATCAGGAAAAGGAGAAGCTGCTTTAACTGAATCATTACCCATTCCACACCCCTCCACGCGTTATTGTGACTACAGTCCGAGCCCTTAACGATGGAGTTCCCGCTGCTCAATACACGGACTGTGGGGGAGGGATTACACTGTTGCTGGTCCAAAGCGACGATTTCTGTTAAGCGCATACACGTGTTCTGTGCTTGAAGAAAGCGTGTATGCTGCACATACCATGACTCGCAACAGATGGAATAAAAATTAACTAAATAGCTCGCTACGATAACATTTCATGCTCACATTGGCTACGTCATTCACAGCGGAGTGCTAAGAATACGTCTGAACTCTCGGTGGTTGACAGAGAATGCGTGACGTAGATGAGCAGAACAGGCCTAAACTCAACCGCTATCGTTCGTGAGTCCAGCTTTAGTTTAAGCACACGACAGCCTACGAAATAACCCGTATTTCAAAGAATTCAACACTTACTCCATTAAAGGGAAGTTCGTCACACGAACTGACGAGCTGACAGACTATAAAACTATGGGAGCATAGCGTTATTTCTTCAGCTAGATTGAAAACTTACGCAAATTCGAATATTAACCAAGCTGTTGAGAGAAGCGCGATGACTAGGTGTTTTGTGATGTCCTTAGGTTTAAGTAGTTCTAAGTTCTAGGGGACTGATGGCCATAGATGTTAAGTCCCATAGTGCTCAGAGCCATTTGAACCATTTTGAACCTGTAGAGAGAAGCTCTTACGAAAAGCCATCTTAACGTGCACTTATGAGACACTAAAGAGGTTCCCTTAAGAAACTGGTTTTTATACCTCCAGTGGAAGTGACCAGAGAGCAGGTGCTAAACTACAGAAAATGTTCGAAAAAGGACAACACAAACCTTCTTGCGATCCACCAAGCATCTCATGTAGTTGGCCATATTGTCAATGTAGCAGACACTTTATTCCCACGCTTAGGGAAGTCGAATTCGTAACTGCACTGCACACACATACATTCATCATTTTTATTATTCCTGGAGGGAAATAAAGTACAAGTATAGTAGAATATGGCACTGGGACATTGAAAATATGTTTGTGGGGCCCAGAGAAGTAGGAAAACTTAGCGGAGTAGGCGCAAGTGCACCTTAGTCTGATATTTAGCAGATAAGTAAATCTAGGAGAAATAGATAAACTTTGGATGATGTGAAAATGCTCAACTGCTCACTTTTTTTATACGAGAGGAAATTTATCGTAAATTGAAGTACCAGAGATATCGATACGGTGTTACTTTAAATAAAACTGCACCCTTCAATGTTATGTAAGTGCTCTTACAACCTTACACTGTACCGAAGTCACATGACCTGGGAAGGAGTGTTTGTGACTAGAATCAGGGTCTGTGTCTTGGCCAGAGACGGTGACATTACACAGCCCGCAGAAAATGCACCGCAGTGTGTTCTGAACGCTGACGTCCCTTCCTTAAATGTACTGTATGCAGCTAAGCCACCACAGAAGAAACGGTGGACAGCACGGCTAATCGTTATACAACATTCCCGTCAGGTTAATAATGAAACCGAGCCTTTGTTTTGGATGTTTTTCTGAAGATTGTCGCAATATTCCATACATTGCTACCATTAACTGCTTTGTCTCCGTTTAAAACTCTACTGAAACTTTCTGACGCGTTAAAAATGCTCACCGGCCTGGGGCTCATTTCTATCCGTCCTTGTTCGTGCCCTCGCTTTGTCATGCTTGATCTATTCATGCCTAATACATCTAATCGTTAATAATGCGTTCATTCGTCCATTGGACAGCCATTCTCTACACATCAGTTAGTTTTGGTTCCCTATTATGAAACCTGTATTCAAAATTCAAGCATCCGACCTTCCTTGGCCTTATTTGATCTGCTTATCGTGTTAAGGCCTTTCCGAGTCATGCTTTACCTCACACAGTTGGCATCGATTTAGTTCATATATTCACGATTTCTCTATGCTTAACCACTTTAGAATGTGAGGTCTCCGCAATATAAATGAATGTGCCCAGTTGGCTAAGTCAGATCTAAGGTAGCATGGTTTTGATTTTACACGTAATATCTTTCCGTTTCTCATACAAAGATTTGTAAAGACCGTAAAATATAATTATAGTAACTACGTATTCTTCATATGTAATACTCTGCAAATAATTTTATGCTTTGTATCTTAACGCTGCCATGTTTCACGTAGTTCATAATCTGGCCATGTGTCTGATTATTATATAAAGGGTACTTGATTTTTAGTGGTCACTTCTCTCGCAGTCCACTCTTGACAAATCCAGCTAAATTTACCAACTATATTTAAAAATGCTTCTGCTCTAAACCCTGTATGTTTTTTATTCTTACAGCTTGTACTTTGGTGGGCTCAACCGAATCTGTTTTTCTTGATGCATTTCTTGATTCGTAATGGATCAACGAGGATTAAACGTGTTTTTGGTTTATTTTAAGGACATTTTTATTTTTTATTTATAGGATGATTTTGATTGGGTATAGTACACCACTAAGACGTCTATACTTTTCCATTCTACTAGACAGTATGTATTTTTCTTTTCTGTTTCATTCGTGGAGGTATGCTGTGTTTTTACTATACAGTTCTTCACGTACGTTAGGAGCACTCTGCGGAACTCACTGGTTCTGTATGTGTTTGGACAGTCACCGTTTCACAGGCTACAATCTCGTCGTCGTGCGGTAGCGCTCTCGCCTCCCACACCCGGGTTTCCGGGTTCGATTCCCGGTAGGGTCAAGGATTTTCTCTGCCTCGTGATGACTGGGTGTTGTGTGACGTCCTTAGGTTAGTTAGGTTTAACTAGTTATAAGTTCTAGGGGACTGATGACCTAAGATGTTAAGTCCCATAGTGCTCAGAGCCATTTGAACCATTTTCACCGTTGCACCCTTACCTTCTAGTGCTGTCTGATTACTTTTAGTTTTTTTCCGAGCTGTTTGACTCCTAAGCCTCGCAGGCTTTGGATAGTTCAGAGTAGCGTAAGGCTCTGTATATATGACTTTCGCCACTGTTTGGTCATTCTTACAAGTCTGTGATTGCTTTCAAATTTTTGTTTTGTTTTTTTACTGCATTATGCAACGATGTTTACCAGCTCAAGATGGCTGGAAGTTTAGAAATACTAGAAATTTCGTTGAGGTATTAGTTATTCAGTCTGTGCAGTTTTACCATCCATGTAACTTACAGGGTGAGTGAAAAAGGACCTTCCAACTTCGAAATGATGTACATATGTATTGAGATAAATTACGGAATCGGCATGTGTGTCATTCTACAGCAAACAACCTCAAGTTTGGTCCACGTATTGCATGGATACCCAGATCGGCCACCATGAGCGGCAGCGTGGTTCACAGTTAAAATGCCTACCTTCACTGGTGTGGAGCGAGCTCATTGTGTGCTCTGGTTTCATGAAACGAATTCTGCAACAACCGTTCTCCGTAAATTCCACACAGAATACGTTAAAGAATATCCAAGCAGGTCTGGAGTGTTCTCTTTGCACAAGAACTTCGCTGAGACGGGTTGTCCACCGTGACATGATACGTCAGCATATCTCCGGCGTGTGGACAAAAAGTTAGGCAGAGCTTTGCCCGCAGTCCATAAAAATCAACACGACGTGCGTCTCGCGAGACTGGTATTCCACAGAAGACTGTCTGGCGAGAACTGCGCAGACATTTTCATCTAAAACCATGCAGATTCACAATGGAAGAGCATATTAGTGATGCAGATAAGCTTGCTCGTGCGGAATTCTGTGTGTGAACGATGCATCGGACAGAGAACGAAGAGACACTCCTGAACACAGTAATCGTCAACAATGAGCAAACATTTCGTATCAGTGGCATGGTGAACACCCACAAGTTGAGAATGAGTAAGGAGCAACGAGTATCCATGTGCAACAGTGCAACACATTCGTGAGTACCCCAGTGTTAATGTGATTTGTGCCCTTAGCAAACTGAAAGTGTATGGCCTTTTCTTCTTCATGGAGAAAACTGCCACTGGTATGGTGAATACTTTTTAATTCCACACATCGATGAAGATGATCGAGATGGGACGGTTTACTACCAGCAGGACGGTGCACCACCTCAATTTCTCACAGAAGTTCGAGGATTCCTCGATAAATCGCTTCCAAAGTCGGTGGACTGGCCGTGAAGGGTCAATCGCTCTCCAGATTGGAGAGCATTGGATTTCTTTCTCTGGGGTTTCGTTAAAGACTGTGTGTATGTTTCTCCCGTCCAAACGATTTAGTTAACCTGTCATTGCTGTCACTGCACAAATTACGTCCGATGCAAAAACAGACATAATGTCGTATGGGACAACAGCAATCAGTGAAATTATACTGTTACTTAAAAACCGTCTTGATTGCAAATATTTTTATTCATATGACCGATTTCGGTTCATTCAGAACCATCTTCAGATCTGATATTTCAGTTACAGGAGTAACCCGTCCAAATCCAGCAGTTTTCACATGCTGCGTCACGTAATGTGACGTAGCATGTGAAAACTGCTAGATTTGGACGGGTTACTCCTGTAACTGAAATATCAGATCTGAAGATGGTTCTGAATATGTGACGTAGCATGTGAAAACTGCTGGATTTGGACGGGTTACTCCTGTAACTGAAATATCAGATCTGAAGATGGTTCTGAATGAACCGAAACCGGTCATATGAATAAAAATATTTGCAATCAAGACGGTTTTTAAGTAACAGTATAATTACGTCCGACGTGCTGCAACGAGTGTGGGAATAAATTAATTACCGGTGGGGTGTTTCCCGCATCACAAACAGTAATAATATCGTACCAGGATGTTACTTGATAGTTTTATGTGAAACTTGAAGTTGCTTACTACAAAATGACATGTCAACCGATTCTGTAAGCTGTCTCAATAAATTTCTACATCACTCCAGAGTAGTAAATTTATTTCTAGGCCCTTCAGTGTGGAACTGAGCGACCGCTACGGTCGCAGGTTCGAATCCTGCCTCGGGCAAGGATGTGTGTGATGTCCTTAGGTTACTTAGGTTTGTGTAGTTTTACGTTCTAGGGCACTGATGGCCTCAGATGTTAAGTCCCATAGTGTTCAGAGCTATTTGAACCATTTTTTTTTCTTTTTGACTCACCTTGTACATGCCTTTCCTCGTTCCTGTTATCTTCTTTTACCTGGCATCCTTCTTGGGTGGTTGCTATAAAGCACTTTAAATGATAGTGTTGCTTTCCGTTTATGGTTATTTCGTCGAATACTCCATTGTGTAAGTTTTGTTAGTATCCGCAATTTGTTATCCCCCCCCCCCCCACTTTCGTCACCTGTTATCTTTTCTTCTCCTTCCCTACCTCCTCTAATTTAACTTTGGTTTATTTCATGCACTTTTGTGACTGTTTTCTTTAATATTAGTATTCAGTTTCTGTTTCTGCTCCTAATTCTGAACTACTTTTAATATCGTTTTCAATGCATTCATTTATTTCTGTGGACGCTATTACTGTCACTGTAACTATCTATACAGCCTCGCAACATGGTGTTAGTTTCTGGTAGTTATGCTTTGTCATGGCCATTCGCAGCAGTCGATTACTAATAATGATGATGGACTTACACTGACGGAAAAAAGTGGCAACACCAATAAGCAGTTGTGTGACATGAACGAAAGTTGACAGGCGTGTTTCTACATCTGAAAGTTCATGTCTATTCATATTCGGGACCTGTCGCATAAGAGTGCCGCCAGTAGCTCCACTATGAGGATTAAAATCATGTTTGCCTTAAATACACGCTGTAACGGCCGTGAGCGTTAGTTACTTTTCAATCTGAACGTGGTGAACTGACGTTTGTCAAGAATATCTGTAGGGCGACAGAGAAGCCACTATCAACAGCTCACTGCGTTTGATCGAGTTCGTGTAATAGGGCTACGAGAAAATGGATCTTCATTCTGTGAAACTGCAGAAATACTTGGCTGGAATGTAGCCACTGTACAGGATTGGTGGCAGCGATGGTCTTGAGAACGCATGGTCGCAAGAAGGCAGGGCTCCGGATGGCCACGTCGCACTATTGAGAGGGAAGACCATCATGTTCAGCGTAAGCCTCTGGCGCATCGTACTGCTTCTTCAGCAGTAATTTGAGCCGCAGTTGGCACCACAGTAACACAGTGAATTGTTACAAAACGGTTACTTCAAGAACAGCTCCGTGACAAACGCCCTGTAACGTGCATTCCACTGACCTCAGACCACCGCTATCTGCGACTTCAACTGTGTCAAGAGAGGGCTCCCTAGAAGGCTGAGTGGAGGTCTCTTGTGTTTTCTGATGAAAGCTGGTTCTGCCTCAGTGCCAGTGATGGCCGTGTGTTGGTTAGGAGGGGGCCAGTTCAGGTTCTGTAATCAATCAGTCTGCATGCTAGAAATACTGAACCTACACCAGGAGTTAAGGTCTGACGTGTGATTTCGTATTACTGCAGGAGCACTCTTAAGGCTACGCCATGCACTCTGACACCAAGTTTATCGTCATTCAGGTGATTCGATCTGTTGTACGACATTCATCAACAGATTTCCAAGAGGTGTTTTCCAACAGGATAATGCTCACCCCCATACTGGCGTTTTAGGCCAACATACTCCATACAGTGTCGACGTGTTTCTCCGCGTGCTCGATCGCCACATCTGTCTCTAATCGAGGACATCATTTGACGACAACCCTAGCATCATACACAACCAACACTAAGCGCCCCTGTATTGAGACATCAAGTGAATCAGGCATGGAATTCCATCCCACAAACTCACAGCAGGTACCTGTACAGCACAATGCATGCGAGTTTGCATTCTTGCCTCCAACGTTTTATCATTTACACCTTTTGTTAACGTCCCATCGTTTCACATTTGCAATATCTCGCACTTACATTAACATTTGACTTGAAACGTTAATCACTTAAATATGTTATCTAGACAGATGTATTGCTGAAATTTCATCTTTTGGTGCAGCGACTTTTTTCCATCAGAGCATGTTCTTCCATACTTCGTAAAGACCTATTCCATTTCGTATGCTTATGCTTTTGTAATACTTTCCATACGAAGTACGCTTGTGTTGATGGCTTTGTGCATCTGCATGGCAGGCGTGCTGAAAATAGACTGGGCCCGGAACGCGTCAACATAGTTAAGTTTTTGAAGAAGTGACCAGTTTATCTTTAGAGACCTATTCAGCATTAACATACGTTATACAGCCTCTACTTGTCTCTTACTTTCCAGACAAGATCTCCTGCATACCGCGCTACGCTAACGCTTCCGGGAGAAAGAATGTCACAGAGAAATGCCCTTGTCACGGCATCTGAGACTCGCATTCGAAAGAGCCACAGCCTTAAATCCCCGTCCGACAATCCACTTTATGGCTTCCCTAAACGCCTTACGGCAAAAGTCGGACTTTTCTGTTCATAGAGCGAGAGACGTTTATCCAAGTATCGCAATACCCTGACATGTAGATGGTCCTGCGCGTGAATATCTTCTTATAAAATTCTACCGGTCTCATATTTATTTCTTTTATACACTCCTGGAAATTGAAATAAGAACACCGTGAATTCATTGTCCCAGGAAGGGGAAACTTATTGACACATTCCTGGGGTCAAATACATCACATGATCACACTGACAGAACCACAGCCACATAGACACAGGCAACAGAGCACGCACAATGTCGGCACTAGTACAGTGTATATCCACCTTTCGCAGCAATGCAGGCTGCTATTCTCCCATGGAGACGATCGTAGAGATGCTGGATGTAGTCCTGTGGAACGGCTTGCCATGCCATTTCCACCTGGCGCCTCAGTTGGACCAGCGTTCGTGCTGGACGTGCAAACCGCGTGAGACGACGCTTCATCCAGTCCCAAACATGCTCAATGGGGGACAGATCCGGAGATCTTGCTGGCCAGGGTAGTTGACTTACACCTTCTAGAGCACGTTGGGTGGCACGGGATACATGCGGACGTGCATTGTCCTGTTGGAACAGCAAGTTCCCTTGCCGGTTTAGGAATGGTAGAACGATGGGTTCGATGACGGTTTGGATGTACCGTGCACTATTCAGTGTCCCCTCGACGATCACCAGAGGTGTACGGCCAGTGTAGGAGATCGCTCCCCACACCATGATGCCGGGTGTTGGCCCTGTGTGCCTCGGTCGTATGCAGTCCTGATTGTGGCGCTCACCTGCACGGCGCCAAACACGCATACGACCATCATTGGCACTAAGGCAGAAGCGACTCTCATCGCTGAAGACGACACGTCTCCATTCGTCCCTCCATTCACACCTGTCGCGACACCACTGGAGGCGGGCTGCACGATGTTGGGGCGTGAGCGGAAGACGGCCTAACGGTGTGCGGGACCGTAGCCCAGCTTCATGGAGACGGTTCGGAATGGTCATCGCCGATACCCCAGTGGCAACAGTGTCCCTAATTTGCTGGGAAGTGGCGGTGCGGTCCCCTACGGCACTGCGTAGGATCCTACGGTCTTGGCGTGAATCCGTGCGTCGCTGCGGTCCGGTCCCAGGTCGACGGGCACGTGCACCATCCGCCGACCACTGGCGACAACATCGATGTACTGTGGAGACCTCACTCCCCACGTGTTGAGCAATTCGGCGGTACGTCCACCCGGCCTCCCGCATGCCCACTATACACCCTCGCTCAAAGTCCGTCAACTGCACATACGGTTCACGTCCACGCTGTCGCGGCATGCTACCAGTGTTAAAGACTCCGATGGAGCTCCGTATGCCACGGCAAACTGGCTGACACTGACGGCGGCGGTGCACAAATGGTGCGCAGCTAGCGCCATTCGACGGCCAACACCGCGGTTCCTCGTGTGTCCGCTGTGCCGTGCGTGTAATCATTGCTTGTACAGCCCTCTCGCAGTGTCCGGAGCAAGTATGGTGGGTCTGACACACCGGTGTCAATGTGTTCTTTTTTCCATTTCCAGGAGTGTATATAGTGGGACGCCTGTAGGCAGGAGTTTGTAATGTTCTTCGTTTATTACCAAGCCAGAAAGCTGATCATCAATCAGAGCACGTATGTTTTATGTTAAGTTTGTGGAAACCTAACCTTGCGATACATATTTATCATAGGGAATTAGTAATTAAAAAAGGGTATTGATGTACGTATCCTTCCCTGTTGCTACCAGCTCGTTTCCCAAGGCCTAGCATGTTACGCGATGACTGAAACACGTTTGTCTGCGTTTTTGACATTTATTTACGTCCAGATATAGTGTGGTTACATTACAGGATAAAATAGATAGACTTGTCATTGCATGTTTACGAACTCGAAACATTTAAAACTGAGAATGCAGCTCCCAATTTTTTCCCATATTTATAATCTCACTTTTCGAAAGCGAAAAATTTCGAAACCTAAAATTTTTCATTAAAACAATTCTCGAATTAAAACGTTAATTTTGTCAAAATTCTGTTTTTTCATACATTCGAAGTTTAGCTTGACGAAAAGTATAATATTGGATACTTCAGTCATCTTCAAATTTACAATGAATGTTCTCGAATTCGGAATATTCTGCAGTGGAGACTTTTAAAATAAGACTTTTTGAACAGAAGAATTTATTTTTCAATTGCAGATAACACAATGTTTCAATTGAGCTACATAAAAATGAATACAAAAATATTTTTCGATGAAGAAATCATACGAAACACCTGCTTACTTAACACTGTAATTTCATTCTTATTTTTGACAAATCTAACTGTACTGCTCCAATGGCCGGTAAATAAATGTTGAGTAGTGAAGTCCAGTATGAACATCCTAAATAAAATTTTTGCTATGAGTGAAATTTGTAAATCACCTATATCGTATTTAATAGGCTGTATAAGAGAAGACAAGGTGTTTGAACTGGTAGCTCCTTCTGAAAGCCGACCAGGATACTCCGCTATAATGACACGTGTAACATTATGTTCTGTAACTTCCAGAAAGGGCATCTTCTCCGAAGACTAATTCAGCCGAAAGGATGTCGGCGAGTGAACTATTGGTCGTTAAAGTACGGATAATTATACTGTACAACAACGACCGAAAACAAAGAGTGTAATCAAGTCAATTATTTATGAGTAGTTAGCCAAGCTTACAACTAATAACGTGACTGGAGGTGGGTGAAGTGTTGATTATTGAATGGTGGGATATGATCGCCAGCTCGTGTCTCAGCAAAAGTTATTAATTTTTTTAGTTGCGTTTATATAATAAAATCCAGATTGTTACTATAGTTATTTAACGATGGAGTTATCGTAATGGATTCATTTCGGCTATATTGCCATTTTTAGACCATCTGCGAAACTTACGTAACTTTTTTATTTTGTTCTAATGTTGTTTAATTATATTTTCGGATACAGAAATTTGATACCTACGTCCATATACAGCATCATCAGTGGTCGCTTTCACTCTCTATCGTATTACAAAGTGCTAAAGGTTTGAGATTTGCCCCTTTGTTAGATGTCCTTTCTCGAAATTTTTATAATTAGACGTTTTATACTCATATTCGATAGACTGACAGTAGTGTCAGTTGGTGAAAGATGCTATGTGGTTCAGTTGATATGGTTGGTTTATGTTATCGATTTGGGCAGTATGACTGATATCTATCAAATCTGACGACCAGATGGTAAGATAATTATCACTGTAATGAACATTTTAGTTCAGTTAAAACCAATACCGATTGGCTACCAGCAATACGTAATTCCGTATAGATTGAGCAACGTTATTGACTATAATGTTAACATTCTTCATGTTTTGTGAAGCAGTACATACAATTAATCAATATTCCACATCTGTTTGTATAATAATTAATTTAACACAATTTTACAAGATATTAGCAGTCAATTTAGGCAACGAAGAAATTACAAGAGCACATTAACTATAGTGACTTTTTTCAAAAATCATAATGTATCACTTCACTTGCCATGTGCACTAAATTTCTTTCTCAAATTATTATAGAATGCAGTTAACGTACTGAAATGAAATAATAACGTACTGCAATGAAATAATTACTTATTACTGTCTCTCTTTTCATGAAGTAGCAAAAAAGTTAATGGTTAGTGCTTGCAAGTTATTTTAAATTAAATAATGCGCCTTTTAATAACGAGTCACTTTGTAATCGTGATAAAAGGAAAAAGATTCTACTGTTGGTGACTTGGGGAAATAATTAACACTGAAAGCTATTCACAATTTACCAGAAAACGCTATAGTACAGAACTTGTAATGTTATGTTTGCCTCACTGTTTTTTTTTGTTTTTTTTTTACCTCCCCCCATGAACCATGGACCTTGCCGTTGGTGGGGAGGCTTGCGTGCCTCAGCGATACAGATGGCCGTACCGTAGGTGCAACCACAACGGAGGGGTATCTGTTGAGAGGCCAGACAAACGTGTGGTTCCTGAAGAGGGGCAGCAGCCTTTCAGTAGTTGCAGGGGCAACAGTCTGGATGATTGACTGATCTGGCCTTGCAACATTAACCAAAACGGCCTTGCTGTGCTGGTACTGCGAACGGCTGAAAGCAAGGGGAAACTACAGCCGTAATTTTTCCCGAGGACATGCAGCTTTACTGCATGATTAAATGATGATGGCATCCTCTTGGGTAAAATATTCCGGAGGTAAAATAGTCCCCCATTCGGATCTCCGGGCAGGGACTACTCAGGAGGATGTCGTTATCAGGAGAAAGAAAACTGGCGTTCTACGGATCGGAGCGTGGAATGTCAGATCCCTTAATCGGGCAGGTAGGTTAGAAAATTTAAAAAGGGAAATGGATAGGTTAAAGTTAGATATAGCGGGAATTAGTGAAGTTCGGTGGCAGGAGGAACAAGACTTCTGGTCAGGTGACTACAGGGTTATAAACACAAAATCAAATAGGGGTAATGCAGGAGTAGGTTTAATAATGAATAGGAAAATAGGAATGCGGGTAAGCTACTACAAACAGCATAGTGAACGCATTATTGTGGCCAAGATAGATACGAAGCCCACACCTACTACAGTAGTACAAGTTTATATGCCAACTAGCTCTGCAGATGATGAAGAAATTGAAGAAATGTACGATGAAATAAAAGAAATTATTCAGATAGTGAAGGGAGACGAAAATTTAATAGTAATGGGTGACTGGAATTCGAGTGTAGGAAAAGGGAGAGAAGGAAACATAGTAGGTGAATATGGATTGGGGCTAAGAAATGAAAGAGGAAGCCGCCTAGTAGAATTTTGCACAGAGCACAACTTAATCATAGCTAACACTTGGTTTAAGAATCATGAAAGAAGGTTGTATACGTGGAAGAACCCTGGAGATACTAAAAGGTATCAGATAGATTATATAATGGTAAGACAGAGATTTAGGAACCAGGTTTTAAGTTGTAAGACATTTCCAGGGGCAGATGTGGACTCTGACCACAATCTATTGGTTATGACCTGTAAATTAAAACTGAAGAAACTGCAAAAATGTGGGAAATTAAGGAGATGGGACCTGGATAAACTGAAAGAACCAGAGGTTGTACAGAGTTTCAGGGAGAGCATAAGGGAACAATTGACAGGAATAGGGAAAAGAAATACAGTAGAAGAAGAATGGGTAGCTCTGAGGGATGTAGTAGTGAAGGCAGCAGAGGATAAAGTAGGTACAAAGACGAGGGCTGCTAGAAATCCTTGGGTAACAGAAGAAATATTGAAATTAATTGATGAAAGGAGAAAATATAAAAATGCAGTAAATGAAGCAGGCAAAAAGGAATACAAACGTCTCAAAAATGAGATCGAAAGGAAGTGCAAAATGGCTAAACAGGGATGGCTAGAGGACAAATGTAAGGATGTAGAAGCTTATCTCACTAGGGGTAAGATAGATACTGCCTACAGGAAAATTAAGGAGACCTTTGGAGAGAAGAGAACCACGTGTATGAATATCAAGAGCTCAGATGGCAATCCAGTTCTAAGCAAAGAAGGGAAGGCAGAAAGGTGGAAGGAGTATATAGATGGTTTATACAAGGGTGATGTACTTGAGGACAATATTATGGAAATGGAAGAGGATGTAGATGAAGACGAAATGGGAGATACGATACTGCGTGAAGAGTTTGACAGAGCACTGAAAGACCTGAGTCGAAACAAGGCCCCCGGAGTAGACAACATTCCATTAGAACTACTGACGGCCTTGGGACAACCAGTCCTGACAAAACTCTACCAGCTGGTGAGCAAGATGTATGAGATAGGCGAAATACCCTCAGACTTCAAGATGAATATAATAATTCCAATCCCAAAGAAAGCAGGTGCTGACAGATGTGAAAATTACCGAACTATCAGTTTAATAAGCCACGGCTGCAAAATACTAACGCGAATTCTTTACAGACGAATGGAAAAACTGGTAGATGCAGACCTCGGGGAGGATCAGTTTGGATTCCGTCGAAATGTTGGAACACGTGAGGCAATACTGACCTTACGACTTATCTTAGAAGAAAGATTAAGAAAAGGCAAACCTACGTTTCTAGCATTTGTAGACTTGAGAGAAAGCTTTTGACAATGTTGACTGGAATACACTCTTTCAAATTCTAAAGGTGGCAGGGGTAAAATACAGGGAGCGAAAGGCTATTTATAATTTGTACAGAAACCAGATGGCAGTCATAAGAGTCGAGGGGCATGAAAGGGAAGCAGTGGTTGGGAAAGGAGTGAGACAGGGTTGTAGCCTCTCCCCGATGTTATTCAATCTGTATATTGAGCAAGCAGTAAAGGAAACAAAAGAAAAATTTGGAGTAGGTATTAAAATTCATGGAGACGAAATAAAACCTTTGAGGTTCGCCGATGACATTGTAATTCTGTCAGAGACGGCAAAGGACTTGGAAGAGTAGTTGAACGGAATGGACAGTGTCTTGAAAGGAGGATATAAGATGAACTTTAACAAAAGCAAAACGAGGATAATGGAATGTAGTCAAATTAAATCGGGTGATGCTGAGGGAATTAGATTAGGAAATGAGACACTTAAAGTAGTAAAGGAGTTTTGCTATTTAGGAAGTAAAATAACTGATGATGGTCGAAGTAGAGAGGATATAAAATGTAGACTGGCAATGGCAAGGAAAGCGTTTCTGAAGAAGAGAAATTTGTTAACATCGAATATAGATTTATGTATCAGGAAGTCGTTTCTGAAAGTATTTGTTTGGAGTGTAGCCATGTATGGAAGTGAAACATGGACGATAACTAGTTCGGACAAGAAGAGAATAGAAGCTTTCGAAATGTGGTGCTACAGAAGAATACTGAAGATAAGGTGGATAGAGCACGTAACTAATGAGGAGGTATTGAATAGGATTGGGGAGAAGAGAAGTTTGTGGCACAACTTGACTAGAAGAAGGGATCGGTTGGTAGGACATGTTTTGAGGCATCAAGGGATCACAAATTTAGCATTGGAGGGCAGCGTGGAGGGTAAAAATCGTAGAGGGAGACCGAGAGATGAGTACACTAAGCAGATTCAGAAGGATGTAGGTTGCAGTAGGTACTGGGAGATGAAGCAGCTTGCACAGGATAGAGTAGCATGGAGAGCTGCATGAAACCAGTCTCAGGACTGAAGACAACAACAACAACAACTGTTTTTTAACTAATTTATGCCTGATTTTATTCTGAGAAGCTCAGTAATATGTAAATACCGTAAATGTAAATGTGTTTGAAAAAGTACTTTAAGTGAATTGAAGCGCAGCTGGACAGCAAGAAACTCTTTAGCGCACAATGCCCGCAAAGATAGTAAGTGTGAATCTTTGAGTATGTACTCTAAAAAAAAAGACAAATGATTTATAAAAAAAAAGAGGACTGTAAATCTGTATCTTGTGGAAAGAGGACGTGTTGCTAGGCCGCTGCTCAGAACGTATTGTTACATTTAATGAAAATTGATATTTTAGTGATAAAACCGAGTAAAGTATGTGTAAGAGTTGCCAAACATTGATGTGTACAAATTTTCTGGAAGTGAAGAATAGTTGGTTTTGGAAAAGGTGGTGAACTTCATTGTCATCGCCTTCCATCAATCGAAAGAATTGTAAGTGTACAAAGTTCACTAAAATACAGGAAAAGAAATGCATTCTCTATAGTTTTCATTCAATAAGTAACAGCCTCTCATAATATCTTAATTACAGTAATTGGATTATGTTCTTGTACAATACTATAGTGCTGAACTCCTTTGACCAATTTTGATGTAGCAGGACGTGTAGTTTGAAGGAAGTTTGTGTGCCAAGCAACCTTCTTTCCTCACGAAAAGCAGATTGCTGTTTGATCTTATTCTCTTACAACAGTGGTCTCTTAGGTATGAAAAGCTACGAAAACTTGGGCTCAAAGCTATCTGCAATACGGAAAACTTAATAACAGAGTCGTATTTTAAACCTTAAAGAAAGATAACTTCCTCCACACTGTAATACGCCACCAACTGGTGCACAAGCTAATCATTCAAAGAGGTAGCAACCAAAATTCAGGTACCAGTTACGACTTAAAGTAAAAATCTCAATCAGAAATGAATCTCTTTCTCTCTCTCTCTCTCTCTCTCTCTCTCTCTCTCTCTCTCTCTCTCTCTCTCTCCAAACACATATATAAATATTCATATTATTAAGATAAATGTAATTTTATAAACTGCTAACTTTCATGACCATGTGTGACACATTGTCCGTTGTCTTTAATCTCGGATTCTTCTGCTGACGTTTGTTTGGCGATTTTTGTGACATTTCACTAGTGCGAGTGGCTGGCTTTGTCAAGGCTCTACTCTTCGTTCCTGGTGCTGGACAGGAGTCAGACAATTTGCTGCCGCAAGCTCATCTCCAGTCCACCATAAGCAACGGCGTTGAAGTCTTGACAAAGCCAGCGCCTCCCACAGGTGAAACGTCACACAAATCATCAAACAAACGTCGGCCGGACCCCCCCGAAATGAAATACAACAGACAGTTTGTCAAACACTATTGAGTTCGTCAATACACCGGAAAGGCTCTACTCTTCGTTCCTGGTGCTGGACAGGAGTCAGACAATTTGCTGCCGCAAGCTCATCTCCAGTCCACCATCAGCAACGGCGGATGAAGTCTTGACAAAGCCAGCGCCTCGCACAGGTGAAACGTCACACAAATCATCAAACAAACGTCGGCCGGACCCCCCCGAAATGAAATACAACAGACAGTTTGTCAAACACTATAGAGTTCGTCAATACACCGGAAAGTCTTTTACAATACAACACTTTTAAAATGGCACAGCCTTCTTGGTGAAGCCGCAGTTGGTGCGACATAGTGAGTTTACGGCAACTTTAACTGGCAGGAGGCTCTTCTTTCAGTAATGAACAATTTGTATTTATTTTGGCCACACGGTACTCTTCTTCAGGTAACTCATTTTATCAATTCTTGATTAAACATCTGAATGTCTGTGAATTCCATATAATACAATGTGCCTGACATTGTCAACGTTTGTGCTACATTCTTTTAGGAACTTGATTTTAAATGGTTTGTCGTAAACATATACTAAACCTTTTCAAATAATTATCATTGACGTTAAAATAATAAATTACGTACTTTTATACTCAGAAAATGATATGGAGGTTGCCATAATAAATGATAACTGTGAAGTACTGAGTAGTAGTGTTGTACTTCCTTCTGTTTCTAATCTACCTGTTCCACTCCAAAATGAATAACGAAGAGCGAACCTTTATTACCATACATCACATACACGTGTTGTACTTGACTATTGCCCAGAACAATGCTTTTACTAGTTACGACAAATACTGAATGAAATAAATAATCTAGCCTGAAAACAGTAAAAAGAAGGCACACTTAAACTAGCGAAATCAAAACCATGAAAATGGAGATATAAGAATGATATGAAGTTAAATAAAGTTACATCTCACCTTACATATCACATAATATAACTTAGTATAGGGGACCATATTATGCATTTGTATCGACTACTACCGTAAGGGAAGTTTGCCTGTCCCCAGACAAATATGATAGTGCTGGTGATGTGTCTACAGAATACACCAGACAGCCCGAACGAAACTAGTCCTGCATTCTAAATAAACATCAAGATAAAATGTAGCTAAGGAAACAATAATCCCTATCGTTTCTGTTATGTGCCTGGAGGTTCTTCTTTACTCCATGGTCGCCCAGGACAAGCTTCTCGGCTCTCTACGAAACGGCTTAACAAATTCAAGTGATAAAATGTAGCTGCCACGATTCCATTGTTTTTGTATCCACGTAATCCTCTTCACTACAAAACAATTCTTAGTATCGAAACCACTCTTGCGGAACATGTTTTGTTCTACGCGCAAAGCAGGGAGATTTTAATGCTGCTATTGTACGCATATCTCGCAAGAAAACCAAGAAAGTAAAATTAGAGACCTGAGCTGGTACGGAAGTTTACTTTCGCACAGTGGAGCAGGAAAGAGGGAGTGACAGCGGTACACGAATCACACTGCGAAGCAAATCATCCTCTGGCTTGCCGGGGTATGGACGCAGATGTACTCGTAGGTTAACTTTTCATTTAGCTCTGTTTGTTCTCCGTTATGACAACAGCTCTCATTCTGTAGTCGACTGAGATTGTTTAAGAGATCAGCGTCCACTATGTCCCAGTAACGTCCCAGGCTAAAACATTGTGCACCTGCAGACTCCGCAATACGTTCCCCTTGGCTGTGGAGGTGAGTGTGGGTGGAACCGCTCCACCAACAATGCCTCCGTTGTGCAGAACCGTTTCTGTATTCGTGCAGTTACGCTTTACAAAATGGAACGCTCCAGTTAGGGTAAGTGCGGTCAGCAAGGTTGACCTGACCTCGCTGTTTACCGTCTGGTGGCTCTACGCGCCCTCCGAAAGCAAATACACACAGCGGGATCGCACGCCGCTACCTGCCAAAGAACCACTCATCACTAAATTAAACACCTCTATACAGAGTCTCTCCCACAACTCATGAAGCTGATACGTACATGACGTCGCAAGCATTTTCATTTCTGTACTAATGCGCCAAACCATCCCATCGGTCCTTTCTCAGAAGCAACAAATTAAACTCCAGACTTTATTAAAACCCGTCTTTTGATTTATTTTTTACGTGTTAAAATAAAGTCTTGATTATTACTTCGAAGAACACCAAGCTGCTACCGTGAAACTTGGCGTTAGTCCTGCTCTAATTCATGCTATGTATCGCCACGTGAAACCACTGTCTATAAAGATCTTGCCTTCCTCGTGCCTTTAAACGTTGTAACCTAGCAAAAAGTGCTGTAATCCCGCTAGCGTGCGCGGGATGGACTGTCTGCCCCATTTTAGAGCACTGAGTGTTCAGTGACGGTCTGAGTGTGGGCGTGTTCCCCGCTCATAGTCCACCTAGCCGCAAAAATCTTTGCAATTGCATATAGGTTCGACTGTTTTCACCTACAGGCCCGTCCGACGTCACGCCTCGGCATCTTCATCTGAGCATCTGAGGAGACCTCGGCCTGTGGACCTGCTACAGTCTGATCGGATGCTCGGCGGATTAGTGTCGAGGTCCGGCGTATGGGATGTTACCGCGGTGGGGGTGCGGGGGTGAGAAGGGGCTCCACTGGGGGCCGAAACGCACAACAACACTGGGTTCGGTGTGGGGCGGCGGTAGGGTGGATGGACTGCTGTTGCCTGTTGTGGGGTTGTGAACCAATGAGGGAGACGGCGGGACGAAGCCTCACCGTCGTTTCTAGGTCCCCGGTTCACTACACACACACACACACACACACACACACACACACACACACTACTTTCCGGAACCGTGGGACTGCTACGGTCGCAGGTTCGAATCCTGCCTCGGGCATGGATGTGTGTTATGTCCTTAGGTTAGTTAGGTTTAAGTAGTTCTAAGTTCTAGGGGGCTGATGACCTAAGATGTTAAGTCCCATAGTGCTCAGAGCCATTTGAACCAATTTTGAACACACACACACACACACACACACACACACACACACACACACACACACAAACAAATAAACAAACACACACACAAACACACACAGAGACCGATAGAATAGGCTAATGATAGAGCGAAGTCACCTGCCTCTCAAACCGGCAGTTGTGTACTTAGCCCACAGCATCACCAGCGGGAGCACTGAAGAAAATTAACCCGGTTACAAGCATTTTTAAGCAAGCGCTTCCTGCCTTCCTTTCTATCAGTAGAGTGATGTGTGGTTCCGAGGAAGGTCGTTGCAAAACTAACTTTAATTGACTTCTATTTAACTTGCCATATTTAATTTCCTCCATCAGTGTCATGTCTGTGCAGTTTGGTTGTGGTTGTCTTTTCCATTACAATAACTGCACTTCCCCAGCAACAGTGCTAAAGAACTGAAAACCACAGACCGTTTGCAACCCGCGTTCTGTTCCTGATACTATCTGGGTATTATAACCTTCAATAAGCTCTACTAATTATGCGATCTTTCCTTGGATCCTGTTTACTAATATCATATTCACCTTTTCTACTTACAAATGAATCTACACTCCTGGAAATGGAAAAAAGAACACATTGACACCGGTGTGTCAGACCCACCATACTTGCTCCGGACACTGCGAGAGGGCTGTACAAGCAACGATCACACGCACGGCACAGCGGACACACCAGGAACCGCGGTGTTGGCCGTCGAATGGCGCTAGCTGCGCAGCATTTGTGCACCGCCGCCGTCAGTGTCAGCCAGTTTGCCGTGGCATACGGAGCTCAATCGCAGTGTTTAACACTGCTAGCATGCCGCGACAGCGTGGACGTGAACCGTATGTGCAGTTGACGGACTTTGAGCGAGGTCGTATAGTGGGCATGCCGGAGGCCGTGTGGACGTACCGCCGAATTGCTCAACACGTGGGGCGTGAGGTCTCCACAGTACATCGATGTTGTCGCCAGTGGTCGGCGGAAGGTGCACGTGCCCGTCGACCTGGGACCGGACCGCAGCGACGCACGGATGCACGCCAAGACCGTAAGATCCTACGCAGTGCCGTAGAGGACCGCACCGCCACTTCTCAGCAAAATAGGGACACTGTTGCTCCTGGGGTATCGGCGAGGACCATTCGCAACCGTCTCCATGAAGCTGGGCTACGGTCCCGCACACCGTTAGGCCGTCTTCCGCCAACGCCCCAACATCGTGCAGCCCGCCTCCAGTGGTGTCGCGACAGGCGTGAATGGAGGGACGAATAGAGACGTGTCGTCTTCAGCGATGAGAGTCGCTTCTGCTTTCTTGCCAGTGATGGTCGTATGCGTGTTCGGCGCCGTGCAGGTAAGCGCCACAATCAGGACTGCATACGACCGAGGCAAACAGGGCCAACACCCGGCATCATGGTGTGGGGAGCGATCTCCTACACTGGCCGTACACCTCTGGTGATCGTCGAGGGGACACTGAATAGTGCACGGTACATCCAAACCGTCATCGAACCCATCGTTCTACCATTCCTAGACCGGCAAGGGAACTTGTTGTTCCATCAGGGCAATGCACGTCCGCATGTATCCCGTGCGACCCAACGTGCTCTAGAAGGTATTCAAACATTATGAATCACCTCGAAGGGAACGATCTATTGACACGTAATCAGCATGGCTTCAGAAAACATCGCTCTTGTGCAACGCAGCTAGCTCTTTATTTGCACGAAGTAATGGCCGCTATCGACAGGGGATCTCAAGTTGATTCCGTATTTCTAGATTTCCGGAAAGCTTTTGACACCGTTCCTCATAAGCGACTTCTAATCAAGCTGCGGAGCTATGGGGTATCGTCTCAGTTGTGAGACTGGATTCGTGATTTCCTGTCAGGAAGGTCGCAGTTCGTAGTAATAGACGGCAAATCATCGAGTAAAACTGAAGTTATATCAGGTGTTCCCCAGGGAAGCGTCCTGGGACCTCTACTGTTCCTGATCTATATAAATGACCTGGGTGACAATCTGAGCAGTTCTCTTAGACTGTTCGCAGATGATGCTGTAATTTACCGTCTAGTAAGGTCATCCGAAGACCAGTATCAGTTGCAAAGCGATTTAGAAAAAAATGCTGTATGGTGTGTCAGGTGGCAGTTGATGCTAAATAACGAAAAGTGTGAGATGATCCACATGAGTTCCAAAAGAAATCCGTTGGAATTCGATTACTCGATAAATAGTACAATTCTCAAGGCTCTCAATTCAACTAAGTACCTGGGTGTTAAAATTACGAACAACTTCAGTTGGAAGGACCACATAGATAATATTGACGGGAAGGCGAGCCAAAGGTTGCGTTTCATTGGCAGGACGCTTAGAAGATGCAACAAGTCCACTAAAGAGACAGCTTACACTACACTCGTTCGTCCTCTGTTAGAATATTGCTGCGCGGTGTGGGATCCTTACCAGGTGGGATTGACGGAGGACATCGAAAGGGTGCAAAAAAGGGCAGCTCGTTTTGTATTATAACGTTATAGGGGAGAGAGTGTGGCAGATGTGATACACGAGTTGGGATGGAAGTCATTACAGCATAGACGTTTTTCGTCGCGGCGAGACCTTTTTACGAAATTTCAGTCACCAACTTTCTCTTCCGAATGCGAAAATACACTCCTGGAAATGGAAAAAAGAACACATTGACACCGGTGTGTCAGACCCACCATACTTGCTCCGGACACTGCGAGAGGGCTGTACAAGCAATGATCACACGCACGGCACAGCGGACACACCAGGAACCGCGGTGTTGGCCGTCGAATGGCGCTAGCTGCGCAGCATTTGTGCACCGCCGCCGTCAGTGTCAGCCAGTTTGCCGTGGCATACGGAGCTCCATCACAGTCTTTAACACTGGTAGCATGCCGCGACAGCGTGGACGTGAACCGTATGTGCAGTTGATGGACTTTGAGCGAGGGCGTATAGTGGGCATGCGGGAGGCCGGGTGGACGTACCGCCGAATTGCTCAACACGTGGGGCGTGAGGTCTCCACAGTACATCGATGTTGTCGCCAGTGGTCGGCGGAAGGTGCACGTGCCCGTCGACCTGGGACCGGACCGCAGCGACGCACGGATGCACGCCAAGACCGTAGGATCCTACGCAGTGCCGTAGGGGACCGCACCGCCACTTCCCAGCAAATTAGGGACACTGTTGCTCCTGGGGTATCGGCGAGGACCATTCGCTACCGTCTCCATGAAGCTGGGCTACGGTCCCGCACACCGTTAGGCCGTCTTCCGCTCACGCCCCAACATCGTGCAGCCCGCCTCCAGTGGTGTCGCGACAGGCGTGAATGGAGGGACGAATGGAGACGTGTCGTCTTCAGCGATGAGAGTCGCTTCTGCTTTCTTGCCAGTGATGGTCGTATGCGTGTTTGGCGCCGTGCAGGTAAGCGCCACAATCAGGACTGCATACGACCGAGGCACACAGGGCCAACACCCAGCATCATGGTGTGGGGAGCGATCTCCTACACTGGCCGTACACCTCTGGTGATCGTCGAGGGGACACTGAATAGTGGACTGTACATCTAAACCGTCATCGAACCCATCGTTCTACCATTCCTAGACCGGCAAGGGAACTTGCTGTTCCAACAGGACAATTCATATCCGCATGTATCCCGTGCCACCCAACGTTCTCTATAAGGTGTAAGTCAACTACCCTGGCCAGCAAGATCTCCGGATCTGTCCCCCATTGAGCATGTTTGGGACTGGATGAAGCGTCGTCTCACGCGGTCTGCACGTCCAGCACGAACGCTGGTCCAACTGAGGCGCCAGGTGGAAATGGCATGGCAAGCCGTTCCACAGGACTACATCCAGCATATCTACAATCGTCTCCATGGGAGAATAGCAGCCTGCATTGCTGCGAAAGGTGGATATACACTGTACTAGTGGCGACATTGTGCATGCTCTGTTGCCTGTGTCTATGTGCCTGTGGTTCTGTCAGTGTGATCATGTGATGTATCTTACCTCAGGAATGTGTCAATAAAGTTTCCCCTTCCTGGGACAATGAATTCATATTGTTCTTATTTCAATTTCCAGGAGTGTATTTTGTTGAGCCCAACCTACATAGGTAGGAATGATCATCAAAATAAAATAAGAGAAATCAGAGCTCGAACAGAAAGGTTTAGGTGTTCGTTTTTCGCGCTCGCTGTTCCGGAGTGGAATAGTAGAGAGATAGTATGATTGTGGTTCGATGAACCCTCTGCCAAGCACATAAATGTGAATTGCAGAGTAGTCATGTAGATGTAGATGTAGAACTACCCTGGCCAGCAAGATCTCCGGATCTGTCCCCCATTGTGCATGTTTGGGACTGGATGAAGCGTCGTCTCACGCGGTCTGCACGTCCAGCACGAACGCTGGTCCAACTGAGGCGCCAGGTGGAAATGGCATGGCAAGCCGTTCCACAGGACTACATCCAGCATCTCTACGATCGTCTCCATGGGAGAATAGCAGCCTGCATTGCTGCGAAAAGTGGATATACACTGTACTAGTGCCGACATTGTGCATGCTCTGTTGCCGGTGTCTATGTGCCTGTGGTTCTGTCAGTGTGATCATGTGATGTATCTGACCCCAGGAATGTGTCAATAAAGTTTCCCCTTCCTGGGACAATGAATTCACGGTGTTCTTATTTCAATTTCCAGGAGTGTAGATGGTTCCAGAGACCTTCTCAAGTCTCAAACCTCTGTGATGTATATATGCAGACTAAAGCGACAAATGAAAATTGGTACCAAGGTTTAGAATCCTGGCCATGGTACAAATTTTCTTCTGATATAATCTCCGACCTGCGAAAACGAGCATTCTCTGAGAACATTGTGGCTGATTTAACTTATACCAAGTATATTTTTTCTAACCTATCCACATGAACCCCGCCCTCCATTTACACGTCACGCGTACTCCGGAGCCCTAGTAGTCGCTTCCTGTGTGTAGTCCATGGCTGATCTATTTAAGGGATACTACTGAGGTTTGAATATACGCAAAATATAAACGAGGAGGATAAACACTCACAACAAGCTGAGTGCCTACCCACCCTGAAGAAATACAAACAAAGCAGTCAGAGGTAACTTAGAAAGTGCAAATATACCCCCACAAAAGAGAAAATTACCTTACTGTGGCGCTACTCAAGTTGGAATTTACGGGAAGAAAAAACAAACACTAAAATCTGCTATCCACAGATCTCACTGCAGTCTAGGACTGTGGGATCCGCAAGCTCTCAAAACAGAAATAAATTTCTCTACCGAGAATGGATGGATCAACAGTTCCTTTTTACTAGAGACTCTGCTTACACAAAAACTACTGCAGGAAACTAATTCGCTAACTTTAAAGCACAGATGTAAACTACAGGCTATTTGTTATCACGAGATTTAAACCGAGTCTCGTGGCGTGAATCTTCAGGGTGCAGTCGCCTAACACAGATATGCAATTAAATTAACGAAAAGAAGCTTAGAGGCAGTTATTAAGCACTTGCGTACACAGTAGGCAAGCCTTATAATAAATCCTATTAGAGCGGGAGCAAAAGAAGACGTTCATAATGGTGTTTTTCAGAGCGTTAGTAGTTGATTACCTGAGAACAGACCATTCCTTAATGTTGAGAAAACACATTAAATTTAGTCAGTATGAAAAATTGTTATACGGACAACTGATGTATCACATGAACAAGAGCCAGTAAACAGTGTAGATTGCAACAATTTTTGGCCTCTATATTGATGAAAACTTGAATTGGAAGAAGCACGTTACTCATCTGCCCAAACAATTTTGCTCTTCATGCATCTGCGTCTTGGAAACAACGAATCAACCTCATGCATAGTTTCATGCAATAATGTCTCATCCAATAATTTTTGTGCTTACTCATCACTTGGCAACCGTACGTTTCTAGCATTTGTAGACTTAGAGAAAGCTTTTGACAATGTTGATTGGAATACTCTCCTTCAAATTATGAAGGTGGCAGGAGTAAAATACAGGGAGCGAAGGGCTACTTAAAATTTGTACAGAAAGCAGATAGCAGTCATAAGAGTCGAGGTATATGAAAAGGAAGCAGTGGTTGGGATGGGGGTGAGACATGGTTGTAGCCTCTCCCCGATGTTATTCAATCTGTATATTGGGCAAGCAGTAAAGGAAACAAAAGAAATGTTCGGAGTAGGTATTAAAATCCATGGAGAAGAAATAAAAAGTTTAAGGTTCGCTGATGACATTGTAATTCTGTCAGAGACAGCAAAGGACTTGGAAAAGCAGTTGAACGGAATAGACAGTGTCTTGAAAGGAGGATATAAGATGAACATCAACATAAGCAAAACGAGGATAATAGAATATAGGCAAATTAAGTCCGGTGATGCTGAGGGAATTAGATTAGGAAATGAGACACTTAAAGTAGTAAAGGAGTTTTGCTATTTGGGGAGCAAAATAACTAATGATGGTCGAAGTAGAGAGGATATAAAATATAGACTGGCAATGGCAAGGAAAGCGTTCCTCAAGAAGAAAAGTTTGTTAACATCGAGTGTAGATTTAAGTGTCAGGGAGTCCTTTCTGAAAGTATTTGTGTGGAGTGTAGCCATGTATGGAAGTGAAACGTGGACGATAAATAGTTTGGACATGAAGAGAATAGAAGCTTTCGAAATGTGGTGCTATAGAAGAATGCTAAAGATTAGATGAGTAGATCACATAATTAATGAGGAGGTATTGAATAGAATTTTGGAGAAGAGGAGCTTGTGGCACAACTTGACTGGAAGAAGGGATCGGTTGGTAGGACATGTTCTGAGACGTCGAGGGATTACCAATTTAGTAATGGAGGGCTGCGTGGAAGTTAAAAATCGTAGAGGGAGATCAAGAGATGAATACACTAAGCAGATTCAGAAGAATGTAAGCTGCAGTAGGTACTGGGATATAAAAAAGCTTGCACAGGATAGAGTAGCATACAGAGCTGCATCAAACCATACTCAGGACTGAAGACCACAACAACAACATACTCATCACTTAAAGAAAAACAACTGATTGCACAAAAGCAATCAGTAAAAATAAATAATATCCTTCAATAAAAATTCCTAAAGATTCTATAAAAATACAAAATTTCGACCAAGTTTGTGCTTCTGTGTTAGTTTTTTGTGGTGTCCTAGAACTTCTATCAGATTGGGCTGCCACTACTGCATCGCGATCGGGGTATTGACAATCGTTGAAACAAGATGGTGGTGCCCTTGCACCTGATTATCAGTAGATTTCTGTTACGTCAGTGGCTGAAACCAATTGAAATTCACCGTCGGATGGCAGTGCTGTATGGTGAAAGTTGGCTGAGTCGGACCCAAGTGTGCGAGTGGGCAGGCAAGTGCAATGAAGGCGTAACAAGTGTTGACGATTCACAGTGCACAGGACGCTGTAACTGTGCAGTCGCCGAGAACAGCATTGCGAGAGTTGCTGAGTGGGCACCGGAAACAGAGGTAGTGTGATGAGTGATGTTGTAGCAACGACAATCATTAGTTTCGGATCAGCCAACCCCATTATTCATGGCGTACCGATGTTCAGGAAAGTGTATCCGACGTGGGTTGCAAAACATTTGACTTCAGAAATTGAAGAAAGGTGCATCGATGTGTGCAGGGAGACCTTATGTTCTTTTGCTTTCACCAACCACGTATTCCCCTGATCTGGCACCTGCATATTATCGAATTTTCCGTCTTTTTATCGAATTACTGTTCTATGTAGGGTTCACCGGCGGTCATCTTGTACGCACCTGTTCAAGGGGTGGGCATTATAACTGCCCGTTTAATTGGAAATACTCTGTCAAATTCGACGCAATTTGACATTTTCTGGTTTCTGTTCCGTAATGTGCGCTAGAATCTTCTGAACGTTTTTGTATATCATACACCAAAAACGGACTTTTAACACCTTCAAATAATATTTTTAAATTTGAAAAGGGATTGACAATTTTCACCATCCCATGTACACTGCCAAAGTTTAACGGTCTGCTAAAACATGTTCTAGAAGGCAGTGAATTGCCTTGTTTTGACGCAACAGTTACGTCTTCGTATTTGGCATTACGAATAAACAAATCAGTACTTTGTTTCCGGCCCTAGTCTGTTAGAAAATACGTGCTAGCCAACTTGCATATATTCTTCTTTTATACATATATAAAATGAAGAATCGTAAAATAAACGCAAACTGGCGGTTAACAGATATGTGAGTTCTTAATATGCGCCTGAAGTAGTGGGAGAGGAGGGTGTAAACAGACAAGGACGGGTAAATAACCAGAATAATATTTATGAAGTGATAAAGCTCCATAGAGGTTGGTGTAAGTATAGGCAAGATGAGTTTTCCCGTAACTTAAATGCATTTACAAGTAAACATGCTATTCCTCTGACAGTAATGGAAAAAAGTCAAACCTACATTTAAAATCTGGGAAACCGAGAGCTACTCAAGAATGAATTGCATGGGAAGATCCAGAATGCGGATGTTGTTACCTTCAGCAGCGTTGCACGTTGCCGAGTGACCAAACGGAGATTGTTGGGTAAACCTGTCAGTGTCTGATGCTGTATTAACATTTAGCAGTGGGAAGTGTAAAAGACTGAAGATTCTGGAGAAGATAGGGCTGGAATTAGCGCAGACAACAGGACTGTGAGAGCTGGATGTGCTTGCCGAAAAAGAGTTTGCTGCTCAGTACATGACCAAAGAAGCAAGAAAGTAAAGAAGAAGGTATACATTGAGCGATTGTGACAGTCAGAATATGGGACTGAAGAAGTTTTAGTTCCTGAAAGAGCCAACACTGTAAATCTGTACTACAGTTTGTATCTAAAAACACTTCGAACCTCAAAACCTCGGAAGTACTTCATTTACTATAACGCGATTTCTGAGCCACGCGGTGCAGGCGCACGGTCTCAGGCGTCTTGTCACTGCCATCGCGGCTCCGCTCCCCCTCCCCCCACACCTCCCTCCAAAAATGGTTCAAATGGCTCTGAGCACTATGGGACTTAACATCTGAGGTCATCAGTCCCCTAGACTTAGACTAACCTAAGGACACTACACGCATCCATGTCCGAGGCATGATTCGAACCTACGACCGTAGCAGCAGCATGGTTTCGGACTGAAGCACCTACAACCGCTCGGTCACGCCGGCCGGACCCCCTCCCTCCGTCGGAGGTTCGCGTCCTCCCTCGGGCATGGGTGTCTGTGTTGTCCACAGCATAAGATAGTGTAAGTTAGAAGAAGCTGTGTGTAAGCTTAGGAACCAATGACCTACAGAGTTTGGTCCGATAAGATCTTACCACAAATTTACAAATTTTAGTATAATTGACCTGTTATCGCAAAAACTACTCAAGATTGAAACATGATATTTTCGCAACTTTTTAAGAACGATATTCAACACATATGGATCAAGAAAAAAAAACCTCTGTTGCTAATTTATACGTCCATTCATTTAAAAAAACTATGCCAGAAAAATTGACTGTTTACGTAAAATATCGTATCATGTTAGATGGTACCATTTTTAAATACTTATTTTTCCTTATATCTATACAGGCACATTAATTAATTGTGGAAAATTGTAATTTTATGTCTTAACAACTTTCCTTGAGAATGGGTAACAAAATTTGGTGATTTAACACTTGCAGCGTAGGTCATGCAAAGTCCCCTTAATGGAACTGACTGTGTTCTCTGAAGGTCCTGGAGTTCACGAGCTTGACTCCTATTCTTCTGTTGTTCACTGTATGCAGCACGTTTGGTTGTCTTCAGGTTGATCCTTGGTTGTTGAGAGGTGCCGCCCATGCAGCACGTAGACGTTGCCTTCGTGTCGCGATGCTGCACTGCAGTTATCGCCCAGCTTGCGTATATTGCTGTCATTTGATCACCGTGTTTTCTAGTAGACGATGCGTGTTTTCTGTCCGGAAACATTTCGTAGTCGCGGCATCCCTGCCATGTCAAGTAATGGACCAGGTGGGAGGCCGTGAGGTAGGTACACAGCCAGGTGTAGTGCCCGATTCCGCAGAGTATGGAGGTCTCAGAAGTGTGACAATGGTCTGACCCCAGACGACGGCGGAATATTCCATGGGAGGACGGAGCAGCGCCCTTTACTGTTCAATGCACAGCTGAGGCAGAAGGGTTGATTCAGGATTCAGTAAGGGATACAGCTTGCTGAGTCGGCCCTTGGCTTTCTTCATCACTTGCTGTCGCCACTTCAACTGGCGATCTGAAGCGACGCCGAGATACTGAACAGTGGGCCTCCAGTGAAAGAGACAGCTGGTGGTATTGATAATCGTCAGACCAGCTGGATGCTACGTCGGCTGACCAGTAGAAACTCGCCTTAGGACTTTCGAAATGAAGACGCCATTTGAAGCCCCAGGAGTTGAGGGAGGCGATTTGTACTGTACGGCGAAATGTGTCGACGTTCGTACTACTGCTTAGATCGCTGTATCGTGAGCATTGAACCCAAGGTGCAAGCGACTTATCTTCGGCGCGTCTGTGGTATAAAGCGTGTACAAGACTGGTGCCAAAAGTGTAAAAGATTGGTTCTAAAACCGATCGCTGTCACCGACAATTTCGTGGCACTACAAGTGGCGGAGTATCGAAACGGTTCAAGTGGGAAGAACATGGTATTTGGAGAGTAAGGAGAATGGACGAGACAGGCTTAGGGCAAGACCAGGGCTGATCATCGCTAATACGCAAGGCGTCTCAAATTTTTAAGGTCAAAGCTACACTGAAAGTGGGAAACAATAAATTGAATGCTTCGAGATAGGAAACCAATGTTCCCATATTAACATTTCAGGCTGCATTGAGTGTCAAATGAGCAATACATTTGAAGAGGAGAGCAGCACTTAGATCTCCGTCATTATTAAGTCTACCGCTGTACGGAAGATTACTCAGAAGGCTGGTCGTGCTATTGTCATGGAGAGGTTTTGTTCTACAAAATGGCGACTGGATGTCATTTCAGGAGAACGGTACCAGTTACATCTAAATATTGCAGTATATCTTTCCTATGCATCATGGGATTAGACTCTTAGAGTGACTTCGGCCAAGGTCGAGTGGACCCAGAAGAATGCACATTTTTGGCACATATCAAAATTTGATCGTCCATTGCCGCAGCAGTCGTTACCACTAGAGGTAACAGCACGACATTTCTTTGCCGATTTCAGGGAGAACAATTAGGACAAATTACGCTGGACGTAGTAAGAGAAGTACTCAATTTCGCACCTACACCTAGAGCACTGCCTTTCATAAGTGTTGTGAGGGGTATTGAGGAGACCGTACGACGACTTACTTTGTATGCTACAGAAGAAGAAAAACTTGCTGTGTTCATTTGAAAGCTGTTCCTCAACGTAGTAACTGTAGCTCCGCAGGAAGCGCTACGCAACGAAATCTATGAGAGAACTTTTACGTTGCGGTGTGAAGGCTGACATAAGTAATGCAGTTTGTTTGTTTATCTAGTAGTGTGTATGGTGATAAAATGCGTGAGCTATAAAATGATTCTTCATATACGAGGATTGATTACGACGTGTCTACCGGTAAACTTGTGCACTACTGAATTCTTCTTCTTTACCTCAAAAGATCACCAATAGTTTAAGCCCACAGTGTTCTGTACCACCATGCCATCCAAACATTCATCAAGAAAATCTTCCTTTACGCCCAATAGTGAGCAAAATGTGAGTTCCTACACATAATTTAGCCAAACATCTTGCTTCTTCGATGAGACGATTGCTGGGGAAAAGCTTGCATCACATCGACAACTCTGCTGAATTTATCAATAAACTGGGGGTCTCCGTCTAAGCAGTTCGGACCGTTTACTTAGCTTTTATATGGTAACAGTACAAAGGTCACTCCCGCAGATTGTCCGCAGCTCGTGGTCTAGTTGCTGGCGTTGCTGCCTCTCAATCACGGGTTCCTGGGTTCGATTCCTGGCCGGGTTGGGGATTTTCTCAGCCCGGGGACTGGGTGTTTGTGTTGTCCTCCTCATTTCCTTATCATCATCATGATTCGTGATAGTGGCTCGATTGGACTATGTAAAAAATTGGACTGTGAAAAAATTGGGACATCGCACGGGTGCTGATGACGGCGCAGATGAGCGCCCCACAGACCAAACAACATCATCATCTCGCAGATTCTTTGGCACTAATAAGTTTTAGGCGATCATCGCTGCTTTGCTTCAGCACTCTCGTTTCTCAATCTATTTTAAGTTCATCCAAGAATATTTTGCATATACTGACAGCGTCACCTTGAGCAGCCCTCTGTTTTCCTTAGGGAGGAAACCCCTGACTGAGGATTTCGAGGAAAGAGCGCTTGAATCAGCTGTACGTAACCGACCTGTTCTTTGAGGGCATACTGACAATACTTACACAATGGGGCTTCATGGAGAAAATAAGTTATTGGAGTTGCTACACCACCTCAGCTCCAATCATAGGAACATTCGGTTCACTATCGAAGTAGAGGGAAGGTTGTCGGTGTTATTTGGATTTCTTGGTTAGAAGAAACAATGATGGCTGTCTGGACATTCAATGCCCCGTAAAAACACTCGTACTGATTTGTGTTGACAAATGTCGAGATGTCATCACCCCTCACGAATTATGAGAGAGCTTAAAACACTTGCACACTTGCCCACATAAAAGCAGTAAACAGCTAATGGATATTCTTTGCTGAGGTGACAAAAGTCATGGTATACCTCCTAATATCGTGTCGGACTTCGTGAGTGAACGAATATTGTGCTCTCATTTAAATATATATGGCCAAAGGAGCCAGCCTACAGGAATTGTCGTCCAGGACCGTGTGCCACAAAGGGCGCATATCTACCACTGGATGGGGAAACTGACAGGCATCTATTGTATATTTACGCCTAAGTGCGAGTGAGACAGAGGAGAACCTAAATCATAGAGAAACCAGTAGAAGGTTTTTGTGGCCAGGGAGAAGTAGCAGTGTAAAATATGGCGGACCTAAGATTAGTCACAAAGGGAAACATTTATGGAAACTATTTATTTCTGTAGTAATTCAGTGAATGAAGCCACATTAATTTCAATCTGCCATCCTCCATAAATTTTCAACAAAACTTGAATATTGATCATATGTATAATAGTTTAGGATTTACTGTTAAAGTGCAATCAGCAAGTTTTGTAATAAAGACCTGAATGCTAAAATCTGAACACTTTGATCGATCTTAACGATCGACATTTCATACGTAAGTGCATCATTAAAATTACAAACGCTGTGAATATTTAAAGGATATAGTAAATGTAAATTATCAGTAATTCCAGCTAAACATCAGATCACCATTTACTCCACACAAAACACATTGAACGATGACAGCATGGCCGGCCGCGTAAACGCGTAAACGACGGACCGCAGATCTGCGCACGTGGTGGTGGCGCCCAATAGCGACCCAGATGAGTTCCCTAGGATTTACATCAGGCGAATGTGGTCCCTATAATGCTCGTCAAACAACTTTAGAACACAATATGGCCACTACAATGCTCTTCAAACAACTGCCGGCCGCGGTGGTCTCGTGGTTCTAGGCGCTCAGTCCGGAAGCGCGCGACTGCTACGGTCGCAGGTTCGAATCCTGTCTCGGGCATGGATGTGTGTGATGTCCATAGGTTAGTTAGGTTTAAGTAGTTCTAAGTTCTAGGGGACTGATGACCACAGCAGTTGAGTCCCATAGTGGTCAGAGCCATTTGAACCATTTGATGACAGCATGACACCTTATTGACTCATTGGGTAATAGAATATTCGTTGTTAAGTTAGTGCATAATAATTACTTTTGTTTTTTAATTATTTATCAGAAAGCACATGGGTGCAAGGCTACTATCAGTGGCATTCAAAGCTAAGAAGGAAATTTATTCGTTTTATGTGAAAGAATTTAACGTTTATTATGTAATGGTTATTATTGTTACTTTATTTAGAACGTAAAAGTGGTCAAGCTTTGATTATTTAAATATGTTAAAATGTAGGATAAGGTGTAGCCAATCTGATGAACGGCTTGAGAAAAGGTACCTGCCGTAGTCTGTTGAGCGATATTCGGCGCCCTGGAAACGTGGCAGGGGACTGGCAGAGGGACAGGGACGACGTAGAAAATTTCGCGTTGTGTGGTATCGCGGGACACGGTATCTGGGCGGTGAGCAGGCGCGCTCCAGGTGTGAAATACAACTTTTCGTGTAAATAACGAGGTGGAGTATTGGACTTGTGTTTCGCAGTGAGATTGTGTGTCAAATGGATACGGGCTCTGTAAGTGTACTGTCAACGCGTTGGTTTAGTCGTGGAGTATCTTTGCAGGCAGCCGCTCCTAGGGAAACGAGCGCGGGACACGAAACTGTTATGTTGTGTAGCGTGTAACTCTGCATGTAAGAAGCATTGTTAGTATTCAGGCTCAGGTGTTGCTACAAGTGCTACTACAGTAAAGTGATTAAATATGGAAGTAATTCTGAGGAAAGTGCGTCATGATGTATTTAAAAACGAGCAGTGCCACCGATAACGTATTTGTGTACCCTCTCCTTGCGTGTCGCCTAGTACCAATCATCCGCGCCGTGTTGGGTCTCCCACAATGAACTGATGTGAATCAGTAGAAATTAGTTACCATAAGAGAGTGCAGTCAAGTGCCAGTGTCTTGTAGCGAGCGTGAGGACGTGCGTTCGATCATCGCGTTTCCGCATTATCAACAAACAGCCGCGCCGCGGTGATTACGCGCACGCTCGTACAAGTGAGAACTGAGAACTGAAAAACTAACTTTACGAACAGCGTTATGTCATTACTGGTGGCAATGAGGACTATTACCAGGTATCTAGAAGTGTGACGAGCGTAAGAACTTTCGTTCGATCATTCGGCTTCCACACCATCGACAATCACCTGCGTGGTGTCGGTTACGCGTACGCTGGTCCGAATGATCTTTTGGACTGTTAATCATCAATATTGTTAATTGCGATAAACATTTACGATTTAGAGTGTAAACAGCGCAACCTGTGGTTTCCATGTCGTCTCAGAATATACACTCCTGGAAATGGAAAAAAGAACACATTGACACCGGTGTGTCAGACCCACCATACTGGCTCAGGACACTGCGAGAGGGCTGTACAAGCAATGATCACAAGCACGGCACAGCGGACACACCAGGAACCGCGGTGTTGGCCGTCGAATGGCGCTAGCTGCGCAGCATTTGTGCACCGTCGCCGTCAGTGTCAGCCAGTTTGCCGTGGCATACGGAGCTCCATCGCAGTCTTTAACACTGGTAGCATGCCGCGACAGCGTGGACGTGAACCGTATGTGCAGTTGACGGACTTTGAGCTAGGGCGTATAGTGGGCATGCGGGAGGCCGGGTGGACGTACCGCCGAATTGCTCAACACGTGGGGCGTGAGGTCTCCACAGTACATCAATGTTGTCGCCAGTGGTCGGCGGAAGGTGCACGTGCCCGTCGACTTGGGACCGGACCGCAGCGACGCACGGATGCACGCCAAGACCGTAGGATCCTACGCAGTGCCGTAGGGGACCGCACCGCCACTTCCAGCAAATTAGGGACACTGTTGCTCCTGGAGTATCGGCGAGGACCATTCGCTACCGTCTCCATGAAGCTGGGCTACGGTCCTGCACACCGTTAGGCCGTCTTCCGCTCACGCCCCAACATCGTGCAGCCCGCCTCCAGTGGTGTCGCGACAGGCGTGAATGGAGGGACGAATGGAGACATGTCGTCTTCAGCGATGAGAGTCGCTTCTGCCTTGGTGCCAATGATGGTCGTATGCGTGTTTGGCGCCGTGCAGGTGAGCGCCACAATCAGGACTGCATACGACCGAGGCACACAGGGCCAACACCCGGCATCATGGTGTGGGGAGCGATCTCCTACACTAGCCGTACACCTCTGGTGATCGTCGAGAGGACACTGAATAGTGCACGGTACATCCAAACCGTCATCGATCCCATCGTTCTACCATTCCTAGACCGGCAAGGGAACTTGCTGTTCCAATCGGACAATGCACGTCCGCATGTATCCCGTGCCACCCAACGTGCTCTAGAAGGTGTAAGTCAACTACCCTGGCCAGCAAGATCTCCGGATCTGTCCCCCATCGAGCATGTTTGGGACTGGATGAAGCGTCGTCTCACGCGGTCTGCACGTCCAGCACGAACGCTGGTCCAACTGAGGTGCCAGGTGGAGATGGCATGGCAAGCCGTTCCACAGGACTACAGCCAGCATCTCTACGATCGTCTCCATGGGAGAATAGCAGCCTGCATTGCTGCGAAAGGTGGATATACACTGTACTAGTGCCCACATTGTGCATGCTCTGTTGCCTGTGTCTATGTGCCTGTGGTTCTGTCAGTGTGATCATGTGACGTATCAGACCCCAGGAATGTGTCAATAAACTTTCCCCTTCCTGGGACAATGAATTCACGGTGTTCTTATTTCAATTTCCAGGAATGTAGATGTTCATACCAGACATGGGACAGCGTTGGGTTTCAACGTTGAGTGGCTCTCCTAAACCCGCTTGCATATTTCGATAGATAGTTTCAGGCAAGCCAACAGCAGTGTGGAGCAGGACAATATGACCGCTGTGGGATTATCAGGTACGTGGTGTGGACAGGGTGCATGGTCACGAAACGAGAAGTCAGTTTAAAGAAACCCCAAACCCATTAGTACTCCCGGGCGTGTTACAGGTCGAGTGTAACAGTAACTCCAGATACGACCACTTTCGCTATTAGGTTGCTTTCTGAATAAACATTGTTCTAAACAAATCGCAACTGTGTAGCCTACATCACTTATGGGTCGTTAATCTAGTTCCCGATGTAATTATTACTGTTATTACATGTTATATTAACTTTGTATTTCACAAACTTGCCGTCGGGCAGACAATTTAACCAAAGGGTCACAAGTGTCTAATTTAGGGCATGTAACGCGACAAGTGCGGTTCATCCCCTACACGAGTTAGAGGCAAGACATTTCGATGAAGTCGAACCTCATGTGAGCCTGAACATCCCTGGGATGTTAGCACGCAACTTCCTTTCACTGGCGTAGTGCAACAGCTCGACGTGACATGGACACAGCAAGTCGACGGAAGCCCCCTGCAGGTATACTGAGCCATGCTGCCTCCTCAGCCGTACGTAATTGTTAAAGTGTTTCCGGTGCTCAGCTGTGGGTTATGTCCCATAAATGTTGAATGGGATTTATATCGGGCGATATGCTCCTCTAAATCGTTGGCTCGAACTGTTCAGAATGTTCTTCAAACCAGTCGTGAAACATTGTGCCCTGGTCACATGACATCGTTATTTGGGAACATGAAGTCCATTAGCTGCAAATGGCCTCCAAGTTGCCCAACATAACCATTGTCGGTCAGTGATCGGTTCAATTGGATCTCAGGACCCAGTCCACAGTACAAACAGAAATCTGGATTCATCTGACGAGACCTCTGTGTTCCAGTCGCCTAGGGTATAACCGATGTGGTCAGGAAAGGCGCTTGCAGGCGATGTCGTGCTGTTAGCAAAGGCACTCGCATCAGTCGTTACTGCCATAGCTAATTAACGCCACATTTCACCGCAGTGTCCTAATGTATACTTTCGTCGTACGTCCCACATTGATTGCTGCGGTTATTTCTCGCAGTGTTGCTTGTTTGTTAGCACTGACGACATCTATGCAAACTCCGCTACTCTCGGGTAGCGGTGAAGGCCGTCGGCCACTGCATTGATCGTGGTGAAAGATAATGCCTGAAATGTGGTATTCTCGGCAGATTCTCGACACTGTGGATCTCAGAATGCTGAATTAAAAATCCTCCAGTTTTACTGATTGAATAACGAGAGTGGTTTTGAAAAGTACTTAATAACGATTTCAGAAATGTCCCATGCGTCTAGCTCCAAGTACCATTCCGCGTCCGAAGGCTGTTTATCTTCGTCGGGCGGCCAATCAACAAGTCGGAAACCTTTTAACACGAGTCAAGTGAGTACAAATGACAGCTCCGCCAATGCACTGACGTTTTATAACTTGTGTACATGACACTACCGCCATTTCTATATATACGCACGAAGTAATGGCAGCTATCGACAGGGGATCCCAAGTTGATTCCGTATTTCTAGATTTCCGGAAAGCTTTTGACACCGTTCCTCACAAGCGACTTCTAATCAAGCTGCGGAGCTGTGGGGTATCGTCTCAGTTGTGTGACTGGATTCGTGATTTCCTGTCAGGAAGGTCGCAGTTCGTAGTAATAGACGGCAAATCATCGAGTAAAACTGAAGTGATATCAGGTGTTCCCCAGGGAAGCGTCCTGGGACCTCTGCTGTTCCTGATCTATATAAATGACCTTGGTGAGAATCTGAGCAGTTCTCTTAGATTGTTCGCAGATGATGCTGTAATTTACCGTCTAGTAAGGTCATCCGAAGACCAGTATCAGTTGCAAAGCGATTTAGAAAAGATTGCTGTATGGTGTGTCAGGTGGGAGTTGACGCTAAATAACGAAAAGTGTGAGATGATCCACATGAGTTCCAAAAGAAATCCGTTGGAATTCGATTACTCGATAAATAGTACAATTCTCAAGGCTGTCAATTCAACTAAGTACCTGGGTGTTAAAATTACGAACAACTTCAGTTGGAAGGACCACATAGATAATACTATCGGGAAGGCGAGCCAAAGGTTGCGTTTCATTGGCAGGACACTTAGAAGATGCAACAAGTCCACTAAAGAGACAGCTTACACTACACTCGTTCGTCCTCTGTTAGAATTTTGCTGCGCGGTGTGGGATCCTTACCAGGTGGGATTGACGGAGGATATCGAAAGGGTGCAAAAAAGGGCAGCTCGTTTTGTATTATCACGTTATAGGGGAGAGAGTGTGGCAGATGTGATACACGAGTTGGGATGGAAGTCATTACAGCATAGACGTTTCTCGTCGCGGCGAGACCTTTTTACGAAATTTCAGTCACCAACTTTCTCTTTCGAATGCGAAAATATTTTGTTGAGCCCAACGTACATAGGTAGGAATGATCACCAAAATAAAATAAGAGAAATCAGAGCACGAACAGAAAGGTTTAGGTGTTCGTTTTTCCCGCTCGCTGTTCGGGAGTGGAATAGTAGAGAGATAGTATGATTGTGGTTCGATTAACCCTCTGCCAAGCACTTAAATGTGAATTGCAGAGTAGTCATGTAGATGTACACATATCGCTATCCCATGACTTCTGTCACCTCATTGTACATGACAGATTAACAGAACACTATCACTTAATACCAAGAACCAGGAGTTAGGTAAAGTGGACAATACGCCGACAAAAGCTTTAGCTCTTCTTCTTTTTATGGGAAACATTTCGTTTAAGATAGCAAGAAACCTCCGCAAATTGCAAGTGAAAGTGATTTGCCGCCCATCGTCTAAGACTCGAGACCATCTGGAGTTAGTGAAAGACGATTTGTTACTGTGAAAGGTCGAAGTTTACTAAATACCTTGTCAATGTGTAAAAGAACGCTGCACTGAACATCAAAACGCTGCAATTACCTTTTGCGACCAAGCAATTCCAATATGTACTATCATCGTGTTTCAATAGGACGTTCAATGGAGTGCGACTAAAAAATTAATCTGATCACAGTAATATGTTTCTGGGACTCCGATGTTAAATAATCCGTGGAAATACGCCTGGTGGAAAGTCTGATGAACCGTGATAACGACTACAAGTTGGACAGTGCTATGTCCACGAAGGCGACAGAGTGCGCCGGCGACATCGGCGAGTGGTAATTCGTAGGACAACTCGGTTCGGCGGTTCCAACAGCGAGGGCCGTCTGTCACCTTGACAGCTTGATTATCCACAGCGTGCTACATACAGTATTGCTGAACGTCACTCATCGAAAGCGCAACTCAGAATGACTGGCAGGCGCCCAGCTGAACTATCGTGGGACGTTTTGAATGATGACCAGCTGCAAGCCCGAAATTCTTTTGGGCATCCCTATCATTATCAACATGTGTGACCTAAGGGGTGAAAATCGTACGCTAAGTTCATCTCCCACCAGCAACGATTTTGTATTTATGGACTGGATCTGTACATGTTCGCCTAACAGACTCCGCTTTGCTGCAACCTGATTTGAATGTTGCACATTCCGAGGTGTTCATATGTGATGTATTGTCAGGACTGTTAGAGACTGTATCTACTGTGCATGAGACCACTTACTTTCCACATCAGAGCAGATGCATATCCTATGTACTCTTTTGAGAGTAACAAATGTGTCACGCACCGAATACTGTTGAGTGGTGGCACATAATCCTCATACTTTAACGACATAGGTTAACATTCGTATTTTAGGTCATGATTGTGGTGTTCCCCAGTACTACCTTTGGTATGAGTGGTTTATAACTTCTTTACTGGTGGAAATTGCAGGCATAATGTTCTTATAACTGCATGTGTAACCTGTAGAGAACTTGTGCCCATGTGCACGTAGTGGAGGCGACAGAAAACAGGCAGAGAGATGAATTGGGGGCCATAAATACTGGCTGCAGTGACCTGGCTGTGTGAGAGATTCTCGGAAGTGGCACTCAGTGGCTCGTAAATGCACAGGAACTTCTAACCGACGCTCTCTCCATCTGTTTAGGGTCAGACAGAAGAGCGCCATTTCACAAAACGTTTTACCTGGGCCAGGCGGTATACCGTCGCAAAGGCAGCCAGTTGGCAGAGAGAGGGTGTAGGTGGGCATTTCAGAGAGACTGCTGTAAACTAAGCTTATGCGCAATCGGCGGGAAGGTCATAAAATTCCGTGCATTCTTACGTTAGAATCTGGGACGGTATGGACGAATCGGCTGGTGTAAGTGTTTAGTGCACGCGACACTGTAACAGGAAGTATCCAGGTTCTTTTAGCGAGTGTCAAAAGCATATATTTCACAGGGACGACAGTATGGGAAGTATAACAGCCTCCTTTCAGGGAATGGAAGTAGTAAGCCCGGAAAAAATGAGATCTCTCTGTAAATGAGGGATCGTGGTACCGTGTAGGTATATGTTTCTTCCCAAAACGTGGCTATGCTTACCGAGAGAACGACGTCTTCCAGGATTTAAATTCTTCCTTTTTCAGACAAGAGAAATTTGGAGTCGCTGACTGGCTCCTCCGAGGATATGCAAACCGGAGGCTTGCTCCCGCAGCCTGGAAACCCAGGTGCTGTGACTGGATTGGCTGCTAGGCCAACAGGACAGTCAAGAGAGAAACACTCAATGAGTAGAGAGTAGTTGTTATGAAATTAATTAATTTGATTATTAATTTGAGTTCTGTGACCACAGGCATAGGCACAAAAGAGTCATGAGTAAATTTACTAATTCGGATATAAAAAATATATGTGTGGCTCACGATTTGTAGGTTATTGAGAAACTAATAATTTTCTTTATGGAAAAATACTGACATTTAGCATCACTCAGATATTTATGATTAAAGCAAGCGACGGCTTGCATAGTTTCATAACTGACAGAACCGTTTCGATGCATGTATGTTTTATTCCCTGCAAGAAGATCGTGCAGGTCTCGGGCTGAATCGATAATCTTCCCACTCTTCGTATTCATTACCCTCAGCGCGGGCGTTTTGTTACTCGTCTGCGTTCTTCCCCACATCCTGGTTTCCGATTTCGACCAATTTCTTGTTCACAGCGGAGCAAGTCGTTAGTGTCAAGATGTGCCATATACTTTTCTTCAACCCCAATGTTTTCTTTCCCACCTGCAGTTCGTGTCCGATTCGAAAGCAACTGTAAGCCCTCAGTTCTCCCTACCAGACACGTTTCGTTAGTCTAGTGATTTCAGAGGCGTGCCAGAGTAAGAGAAGGGAACGCTGGCGTGACTTTTGCAAAAACTGTTTATTACAGACAGTCAGTTCGTCCACCAGCGTTTCTTAGAAACCAAAATTAAAGTCCTTTCTGAACCGAATGGAAAGCTTAGGATTTCCGTAAAATGACTTATTATTGTATTAATATCAGTTCATATTAACGATGATTTAGTGCATTTTCTGATTATGTAGTCCAATCGTGTTGTAGTGGAATGGAAAAGTATAGCGTTTATTGTTGTGGTTGACAGGAGAGCCAACCGTGTTCCTAAAGGAGGCCGAAATGCACGCGTCTCAGCTCACGCAGGCTGGCGTGAGCTCTGTAACATGACAAGGGAATTAGAATTGAGAAAAACGGACGTAGCTGGTGGAATACGTAACTTTAATCCATTAATTTAGAACGTCGCTCTTTATGGTACATGATTCACAATATCAATAGTACGGATACTGGCCGCCTTGCTAGGCCGTAGCAAATAACGTAGCTGAAGGTTATGCTAACTATTGTCTCGGCAAATGAGAGCTTAGAAGTCAGTGAACCATCGCTAGCAAAGTCGGCTGTACAACTGGGGCGAGTGGTAGGAAGTCTCTCTAGACCTGCCGTGTGGCGGCGCTCGGTCTGCAATCACTGATAGTGGCGACACGCGGGTCCGATGTATACTACCGGACCGCAGCCGATTTAAAGGCTACCACCTAGCAAGTGTGGTGTCTGGCGGTGACACTACATTTATATTAAATGGAACGATAAGACATGTATTAAGACATGAGGGAATACCTTCCATGGTAACTGAGGAAGCTGTAGAGGGTAAAAACATCAGGGCACAGAGATTGGAATACATCCAGAAAGTGATGTAGGACGTAGGTTGTAAGTGCTAGTCTGATCTGAAGAGGATGGCACAGGAGAGGAATTCGAGGCGGGCCGCATCGAAACATTCAGAAAACGGGTGACTGAAAAAGGAAATATGATTTCTATTTCCACAAAGCGAGTGTCTATGTTATTACCCACAGATGTGGAGAGCCGAACGTGGAGGACTTTTTTTAGAATACAAGCGCCACGCACACACTTTGCATCAGCTGGGTAAATCTGCAACTGCAGAAATCTGCCTTGATAGCAGTCATCCTATGTAATGTCATAACACAGAGATTCCGGTGTGCACTTCCGTTTACTGGGATAGTGTTACCATAAAAGCTGTTAAGACGAAAGTAGCAAGTGACTTCACAAGTAGAGGTGGATGTTTCTGCTTACATTCAGTCATATTCTCTGGTCAGATAAGAGAAAAAGGAAGACAGGTTTAGGGATGACTAGAAAGTTCTCGGGTGTGAATCCGTGTCAAATGACTGTAATTACACGAGCTTTCGGCCAAGCACTCCTTGGCTACTCTCAAGTGGTACGACTTGACCACCTGACAAAGAGCCAAGGAGCCGTAGGAAGAAAGCTCGTGTAATTTCAGTCCCTTGACGCAGGAGGAAACCCGACAACATTTCATTCAGTGTTACCGCCGCGAGACTCTGAATACATATGTTAGAGTTAGTGCTGCTTGCTCACTTATTGAAGGGCAGTATTTCATTATTCATCATGTCTAATGTTGGTCATCTTTAGTTGTGAGGAGGTGCTAGTCGTCCTCATTGCATGTTGTATTTCTAAATACACCGTCTTTTGATATCCTGGTTCATTTGCGCCTCGAAAATGACGGGGTTTCTTCCGTCAATGTTTTGGCGCTTGTCGAGGATTTTATCAGGCAAGAGTCCTGTAACTAATCTGAGCAAGTGTTCGAATGTTTCTACACTGAAGAGCCAAAGAAACTGGTACACCTGCCCAGTATCACGTAGCGGCCCCAGCGAGCACACAGAAGTTCCGCAACACGACGTGACATGGCGTCGAATAATGTCTGAAGTAGTGCTGGAGGGAACTGACCCGTAAGAGTAGGACGGGGTGGAGATCTCTTCTGAACAGCACGTTGCAAGGCATTCAAGATATCCTCAATAATGTTCATGTCTGGGGAGCTTGGTGGCCAGCGGAAGTGTTTGATCTCAGAACAGTGTTCCTGCAGTCACTCTTAACAGTTCTTATGGGATGTCGCATTGTCCTGCTGGAATTGCCCAAGTCCGTCTGAATGAACAATGGGCATGAACGGTTGCAGGTGATCAGACAGGATGCCTGCATACGTGTCACATGTAAGTTTCGTATATAGACATAACAGGGGTCCCATATCACTCCAACTGCATACGCCCCACACCATTACAGAGCCTCCACCAGCTTGAACAGTCCCCTGCTTGCATACAGGATCCATGGATTCATGAGGTCATCTCCATAAATGAACACGTCCATCCGCTCGATACAATTTGAAACAAGATTCGTCGGACAAGGTAATATGTTTCCAGTCATCTACAGTCCAGTGCCAGTGTTGACGGGCCTCGGTGAGGCGTAGAACTTCGTTTCGAGCAGCCATAACTGCTACACGAGTGTGCCTTCGACTCTGAAAGCCCATAAAAATAATGTATAGTTGAGTGGTTCGCACGCTGTTGGTAGTCCAGCATTGAAATCTGCAGCAATTTGCGGAAGGGTTGCACTTCTGTCATGTTGAACGATGATCTTAAGTCGTAGTTGATCCCGTAGTTTTCCGGCTCTAGTGATGTCGGAGATTTTATGTTTTACCGGATTCCTGATATTCACGGCACACTCGTGAAATCGTAGCAGGGAAAAATCAACACTTCATCTCTATCAAGGAAATTCTGTGTCCCATCGCTCGTGCACCGCCTATAACACCACGTTCAAACGCCGTTGAATCTTGATAACTTGCTATTGTAGCGGCAGTAACCAATCTAACGACTGCTCCAGACACTTGTTATCTTATATAGGTGTTGCCGACCGCAACGCCGTAATACGCCTGTTTACATATCTCTGTATTTGCATACGTAAGCGTATGTTAGTTTCTTTGACACTTCAGTACTCATTAGCTACGTTGAGCTGCGAAGATGTGTCATCAGAGGGCTTGTTAAATGCTCTTCTCCGCTTCCCGCCCCAGCACAGGGCGCTAATTCCGAAGAGAGATTTCCCGATACGAGAGGTTCCTCTTTTTAAGCGGCTGCGGCAGTGCGGGCTGTCTGGTGACATCACGTGCCGACACGGCGTCGTCGGCGGCGCCCCGAGTTATTGCTAAACTTGGGTGAGTGATGCGGGGCTCCCCAAAGTTGGCTGGCCGTCTGCTCAACGACAAAGGCCAGCAAATACTATCCCATACCGTCTGCTGCTGCAGCGGCACCGCCGCCCACCCTGCCGCCCACTCTACCGCCCACCCACTCGTCACTCGTCTATCGTCGAGCCGTTTGCCTGCAAAGCTGGGCTGAGCGCCCAAGTACGCCCCGCGAACTGGATAAACTTTTCGCAGTAACTCCCATATCTCTTGATTAAAGCGAATATTCTAGAGTTATCAGAACAGGAGCTGGATGCCGCAATGCGTGCTGACGGCTAAAGGATATTCCATGCGGTACCGTGTCGCTGCTTTTGAAGTAAACGTTACAGTGTGATCTCTTTCTTTCCACATCATGCAGAGAATTTCGGAATTAAATAAGATTTACAATAGTGTTCCCTCTAAATTACATTCAAAGCAATCGATGTTCTTGAAGGTCTGAAACTGTGTCATTAATGATATACAGGGAGACAATTATTGAACTACAGGGTGATTCTAAAGTCGCTATACATTTTGCACTTAAACAAATTTTATCAACCAATGTGTAATGGTTCACAATAGACGTAATTTCAGCACATTTCAATTTGTTCACCTTGCATGTCTAGGCCCACCCCCTAGCGCTCCAATGTAGGCCGAAAAACCTACCCGAGCGTATCTGGTGTAATCTCAGCAGCTGCGGCTCGAATCCGCTGTGTTAAGTGTTCAGTAGCTGCGGATCTTCACCTGGTATACCTTAGGCTTGACAAACCCCCATGCAAAAATGTCTAAGGGTGTCAAGTCAGGAGAGCGTGGTGCCCACATCCGTGGAGAGGCACGACCAATCCATCTGCAGGAAATGCTTGATTCAGATAATCCCGAACAACGAGGACAAAATGGGGTGGTGCACCATCCTGTTGAAAAGCAGGGGTATGCATCATCACATCAGATATCAACTGTGGCTCCAAAAACTGTTCCAACATATCTAGGTAAATGGTTCTAATAACGGTTCGCTCTGCGAAGAAGAAGGTTGAGTTGGGTTGTTTGGGGGAAGAGACCAAATAGCGAGGTCATCGGTCTCATCGGATTAGGGAAGGACAGGGAAGGAAGTCGGCCGTGCCCTTTCAAAGGAACCATCCCGGCATTTGCCTGGAGTGATTTAGGGAAATCACGGAAAACCAAAAACAGGATGGTCGGACGCGGGACTGAATGCGAGTCCAGTGCGAAGAAGAAGGGTCCATACACTGTTGAGCTCGTTATCTCCAACCACACATTCACTTTTGCTGCATAACATTGCCACTCCTGCAGCAGCCCAGATCCCGCAGTTGTGTCTGTTCACATGTCCACAGGTATGAAATGTAGCTTCATCACTGAACAGGACATTTTGCCTCAAATTATCATTTTCCACAGCTTGTAGCAGGTCATGACACATCGCTTGTCTGGCTGCGTAGTCCTCCGCTTCAAGCTTATGTACGACCTGGATATGGTAGGCACGGTTGTGCAGCTTGTAACGAAGAACTCTCCATACAGTGGTTTGAGGAATACCAAGCTCCCTACCCGGCCACGGAGGCCGAGCGGTTCTAGACACTTCAGTCTGGAACCGCGCGACCGCTACAGTCGCAGGTTCGAATCCTGCCTCGGGCGTGGATGTGTGTGATGTCCTTAGGTTGGTTAGGTTTAAGTAGTTCTAAGTTCTAGAGGACTGATGACCCCAGATGTTAAGTTCCATAGTGATCAGAGCCATTTGAACCGGAATCGACGGACAAAGTCTGTCCATACCTGTTCATACGTCATTCCACGAAGACTAGGAGAAACAGCAGCGATTCGTTCTTCTTTGGTTAGCATTATGTCGTACTACCTGCAAGAAACAAATACTCCGTTATTATATCACTGAAATGTACAGTGACTTACTATATCACTGAAATGTATAGCGGCTTTAAAATCACCCTGTATATGAAATAAAAACGTAAATTAGTTCCAAACTATGGCGTGCGTATAGTTTATTCAACGTGTAAACGTCACTGCAGATGTTCGAATTTAGGGTATGACATGTTCGACATGCCTGATACTGTCTATGATGTGGCGCAGACGAATAGCTAAATTCTGCATGAGAAGCTGAAGTGCCGGGATGCTGTTTATGACCCCTGAATGGCTGTTTTCAGCTCAGCAATGGTTTTGGGGTTATTGTTGTACACCTTGTCTTTAATATAACACCACAAAATGGAATCGCATGTGTTCAGATCCGGAGAATGTGGTGGCCAATCGAAGCCCATGCCAGTGGTCTCTGGGTCCCCAAAGGGCTCCCCCGGACATCGAACACTCTCGTGCTTCGATGGGGTCGAGCTCCGTCTTGCATAATCCACATCGTGTCAACATCAGGGTCACTTTGGGTAATGGGGATGGAATCATCTTCCAAAACCTTCACGCACCGTTCTGTAGTCACCGTTCCAGCAAGAGATATCGCACTGACTATTCCGTGACTGGACATTGCACAACCACGCAGTCACCTGTTTAGGGTGAAGAAGCTTGTCGATCGCGAAATGCGGATTTTCAATCCTCCAAATGTTCCTATTTTGCTTATTGACGAACCCATCCACATGAAAGGGTACTTTGTCCCTAAAAGAAACCATGCATGCGCATACCAATTCCCAACATGCTCCGTGGCCAACCGCGCAAACGTCCTAACGCAAGCCGTCCAGAAGTTATGTCGATTTTATTTCATGTGGTTCAATAACTGACACCTTGTGCCCGCATTTCGCGGTCGTGCGGTAGCGTCCTCGCTTCCCACGCCCGGGTTCCCGGGTTCGATTCCCGGCGGGGTAAGGGATTTTCTCTGCCTCGTGATGGCTGGGTGTTGTGTGTTCTCCTTAGGTTAGTTAGGTTTAAGAAGTTCTTAGTTCTAGGGGACTGATGACCATAGATGTTAAATCCCATAGTGCTCAGAGCCATTTGAACCATTTGAACTGACACCTTGTAAGTAACGAAACACTATACCAGTTACGTTTTTCATGAATAGCACAAAGCGTTTCAGGAATTTGTTCCCATTGGCAACTGTAACCATTTCCATTGGTATTTTATGCCATGTTGGGTGTGTGTGTTGTTCTGCAACTTTCCTTTCAGTCGTTTTTACTATGGCAAGAGTTGCAGAACAACAGATACTCAGACGTAACTCAAAATACCCTATTCAAGTTGTTAGCCTTAGTAACGGTAATAAATTCCTGAAATGCGTACACAAAAAACCTAACTGGTGCAGTGTTTTAGTATTCCAATCCATTTCTCTGTCTACTATGACCTATTATCTCTCTTGTTCCTCACAATTTGTCTTCTTTCCTGCTGTCGCCTCTCAACTGTCTCATTATCAACCAATTCTCCTTTCCCGCAACTTTGCATTCACTCATTACTCTATTGTGCTAGTTTTTGACCCCTCTCTCCATTTTGATCACTCATTGCTGCACAGCTTCATCCCATTTACATATTTAAATAAACAGATATGAACATAAATACTTGTACAGCGTGTGGCATTGTTGGTGGGGGGGGGGGGGGGGGGGGGAATCCGGGAAAGTCCGACCGCCATGTGGAACTCTTATTTCAGTTGACGCCACATTGGGCGACTTGCGCGCCGGTGATGAGGATGACATGATGATGAAGAGATCACGACACCCAGTCCACGAGCGAGGAAAGACCTCCAACCCGTGCCCGCTGCATGGGAGGCTAGCTCGTAACCACTCAGCTAAACAGGCGGACAGTACTCACACATAAACAATCTGACACATACGGTAAGCAGCAATCTGCGCATGCTTGGACATGACTCTGCAGTGCCTCTGGAAAAGTGATGTTCAAAATGGTTCAAATGGCTCTGAGGACTATCGGACTTAACATCTGAGGTCATCAGTCCCCTAGAACTTAGAAATACTTAACCTAACTACCCTAAGAACAACAGACACATCTATGCCCGAGGCAGGATTCGAACCAGTGACCGTAGCGGTAGCGAGGTTCCAGACTGTAGCGCCTAGAACCGCTCGGCACTGCGGCCGGCAAGTGATGTTCGTGAGTGACCGTAGGACTATACATTATGACTTAGACAGAATTTCTATTGAGTCTGATGATTGGTAACTTGCTCTGAATTTAGAAAAATATAAGTTAATAACGATCAATAGGAAAAAGGATCCTATAATTTTCGAATACAATATTGTAGATGAGTTGTTTAACACGGCTACGTCGACTAGATATGTTCGCGTAATGTTGGAAAGTGATATGAAATCGAACGACAAAGTGAGACTGGTAGTCGAGAAGGTGAACGGTGAGCTTCGGCTGTTTGAGAGAACTTTAAGAAGTGTAGCTCATGTATCAAGGAGATCGTGTATAGAACCATTGGAGCAGCACATTCTTGAGTACTGCTCGAGCAATTGCGATCGTCAGAGACGCGGTGCTAGACTTGTTTCATGTACGTTCCGTCATCACACGACTATCACGAAGACACCTTGTGAAATCAAATGGGAATCACTCGAGGAAAGACTAGGTTTACTTTCCGAAACGTTATTGAGGAAATATAGAGAACCACATTTGCTTCTGGCTGTAGAACCACTCTTCTGGTGCCAACATATACTCCGTGTGAAGGTCACGAAGGCAAGATAAGGGAAATTAGGGCTCGTGAGAAGGCATATAGACAAACGTCTCTCTCTCTCTCACTCTCTCTCTCTCGCTGCATTTGTGACTGGAACAGGAGAGGATATGACTAGTGGCTATACAGGTTACCCACCACCATGTACTGTATGGTGACTTGTCGATAATGTATGTAGATGTACAAATAAAACGACGTAATATACAATGAATGGCCCAAGCGGCCGGCCGCTGTGACCGAGCGGTTCTAGGGGCTTCAGTCCGGAACCACGCAGCTGCTACGGTCGCAGGTTCGAATCCTGCCTCTGGCATGGATGTGTGTGATGTCCTTAGGTTAGTTAGGTATAAGTGGTTCGAAGGCTAGTGCTTGGAGCCATTTTAATTTTTGAGCTAAAACATTATGAGCACTGCCCTCCGCAGGTTTTGATGCCTAATGTTGGTGCTGCGTACACGTGACGCAGTAAGGAAAGCGTGTAAGCGGAAGAGAGGGACGAATGGCAACCATATAACGAAGATACGGACCACAAATACGAAAATCCACAGATATAAGTGGCTCTGGAAAAGGGCAAATTGTTGTGGCAATGTGGCTGGGAACAAAAATCTCTGAAACGGCGAAACTGGTCGCCTATTGGCGTACAACTGCTCTGAGGACCAATGGAAAGTGGTTGAAGGACGGTGAATTAACGAGTAGGCCGTATGGTATTGGATGACAACGTCTCATCACAAAACATAGAAGATCCCCCATTTTGTAATCCAGGATAGGCAGCTATATGTGGCAGATCTGACGGCAGTGTACAATGCTGGTGCAGACACAAGTGTTTCGTAGCACACCTTTCAATGGCCATTGTTGAACATGACCCCTACATGTTCTTGTGTTGACGAAACGACATCGTCAGTTATGGCTGCAATGGGCACTGAGTTTCCACCGTGGTCAATAGACTCGTGTCGTCTGCCAAATGAGTAGGATTTCTTATTAGACCAAGTGGATGGTTGGGTCTCTACACGCCGTCATCCAGGTAAATGGTTGCGCGAAACAGGCACCGCACCACAGATGCAGGCTGGTGAGAGCCGAATTACGCTATGAGGTACATTGAGTTGGGTTTCCATAAGATCTGTGGTGGTAATCGGAGGTATCGAGACAGCAGTGAACTACGTAAACATTATTGCAGACCACCTGCATCGCTCCATAGTTGAAGTCTCCCCCTATATCGATGACATATTCTAGCAGGATATGCGTGTTGCAAGGCCAGAATTGTGGTAAAGTTGTTTGTGGTGCATTAGAATGAACTCACACTGATGTTTTGGCCAGAAAATGTGCCTGATCTATATCCACTGGAACACACAGCGGGCGCCAGCTCCGTGTCCGTAAAACACCATACTGTAATATGTGGGTTACTTGACCTGTGCGTAGACGAGCCACATCGTTCTGGAATCCTGTCAAGGACTTGTAAAATCCATGCCAAGTAGAAACTCTGTTGTACTGTGTTTGAAAAGTGGAACAACACGCTATTAAACAGGTGGTCATAATGTTTTGTCTCATCGGTGTACATATGGCAAAGCACAGCATAGAACTTTTCTTTTCTTTTTTAGATACAATGAAAACCATCAGAGAGCAGATAAAGACTAGTGACGAAATAACATGTAGCTTTTTACTGCAAGAAATGTGCAGTGCTACCAGCCAAATTCCTGCTAGGCTAAAAACATCAGTATAGAACGTAGATATAGCGTATTTATAAAATACGCCAAAAAGGCCACGTCACGTAATAAAACATGTGACGTGGCCTTTTTGGTTGGTGTTGCTGAATTCTGAATGCAACAAGATATACAGAAATACTGTGGTTTCCATTCAAAGCAAAGTGGTAGTTAGTATTGCATTTATGGAAACCTCCATAATGTTCTATTTGTTTTAATTCAAAGTATTTGTGCTTCAAAGATTAACTCATTTAATTCTGTCAGTGAAAATTACTAGTTGTGCTAATGACAAAAGGAAGCTCGTTATTTTGAGGTTAGTTAGAGTAAAATGCGTTTAAAGTCATACATAAGAACCTGTATAATAGATAACCGGCATTAACTATTTTAAAACTCCTGCAAGGTGAGTGAAATTTGTGAAAGAGTAATACCTAAATTTCCTAAATTTGCATGTTACAGATCGTCTCAGAAAAGTGTGTTTAGTTTTATTTAGTGTAATGGTGTGCTGAGAATCCCTACTTTAGTGTTGCTTAATATGAAGAAACATTCTTGAGCAATGAATTTACTAATTGCTTTATGAAGTAATTCTAGGTTTCTGTGTGCTTTGTGTAGTAAAAATCAGAAAGACAGTTTGAGGGACCCCACCTAAGTCTTGGCCTATGAAAGATGAAGTTAGTGTAATTTCTTTTATTCATAATAAACGGGAATAAGATTGCTTCATAGAGAGTAAAAATCCTATTGCAAGTGACTTATAATTATCTTTGTACTATATAATAAGTAACTATTGAAACAGGACTATATCCATGTCCAGTTTTAGTTTATTAGTGTCTTTCACAACATTTGATGATGAGATAGCTTATATATGACAAAGTATTATTGTTGATAAGAGATAAAGTGTCAGTTGCTCCTGTCAGAGCTTGCGTATACTATTTATAACTGCTGGTATTCACTGTATCACTTATCTGGTTATAGTAGAGTTTCATTGCACTTCTATATCTACATCTACATCTACATCCATACTCCGCAAGCCACCTGACGGTGTGTGGCGGAGGGTACCCTGAGTACCTCTATTGGTTCTCCCTTCTATTCCAGTCTCGTATTGTTCGTGGAAAGAAGGATTGTCGGTATGCTACTGCTTGGGCTCTAATCTCTCTGATTTTATCCTCATGGTGTCTTCGAGAGATATACGTAGGAGGGAGCAATATACTGCTTGACTCTTCGGTGAAGTATGTTCTCGAAACTTCAACAAAAGCCTTTACCGAGCCATTGAGCGTGTCTCCTGCAGAGTCTTCCACTGGAATTCATCTATCATCTCCGTAACGCTTCCGCGATTACTAGATGATCCTGTAGTGAAGCGCGCTGCTCTCCGTTGGATCTTCTCTATCACTTCTATCAACCCTATCTGGTACGGATCCCACACTGCTGAGCAGTATTCAAGCAGTGGGCGAACAAGCGTACGGTAACCTACTTCTCTGGGAAGGAAGTAATGGTAGCTTTCCTTTACCAAAATTCAATACAGATTCTTTAAAAGTAACGTTCATATCAATATTGGGCTTACTTACTTACGATAATTACCTAATTTCAGTCTTTAGCTTTCTGGTTTCTACTATTATATTAAATTCAGGTTCGATAATCAAAACCCATTAGGTAGCTCACGGTAAATTTACTCAAATCCTCCCAAAGGGTAACATCTGCTGCATCGTAATACCATATTTGGTAATACGCATTATGCCCGTATAACAAACAGCGCCGTATAGTGTTGTATTCGGTTTCTCCCGCTACAGTACTATCGGATGGGCACTTAAGTGTTATAACTTCCAGGTATAAGCAGAAATTAAACAAAAATGCTGTAAATAAAATGTCATATTTCATTATCTTGTGTAACCATCTTTCTTTACATCTAGAAGAAAACCAAAATTATAAAAAATGATACATTCTTTGTAGCAGTGATGATGTTTTAAATGAATAAAACGAAACTCTTGTCGCAACATAAATACGTGTTTTTTAGTAGTTGCTTATAGGGATGTCAAAAATTTTTAACAAGATGCAGTCGGCTTACTGAGCACAGAACATGGCATAAGCAAAGGCGAAGGTTGCATATTCCCTTGTTAGTATCGATTGATACAGCAAATAGTTAAACCAGCCCCCCATGGACTGTTGTTACAGGTATTTATTCACCACAATCGTTATATCGGCTTATTAGGCCATTTTTAAGAGATAACTCACTGGCAAATGCAACGCACCGCTGCTTTTGAGAGTGTGCTGCTCTCATTTCATCTGTGTCTAAATATTCCCCCGCATAATAAGACCGGAGTATTCGTATTTTCGTCATTTTTATAAAAGTAGGCACTAGTGACGTGACGATAAGAGTAGTAGAAAATAAATTAACGACTTCATTAGCATCACAACTGGGATCGACGCAGTAGGGGGATGACAGAAAAATATGGAGAAGATAAACTGCAAATTCTTGCAATGTAGGTTATACAAGAAAATTTAAAACTTAAAGGGAAGGTAAAGCACGAAATTCTTAAGAACTAAAAAGAACAGGTAACGAAAGAAGTTATATAATACCCATGGCAGATGAAGATACAAGGTACACGATATCTTCTACAGCAGCCAGGAATACTACACTCGACGCTGGAAGGAGAAATAGAGGGACAAGACAGAAGAGCAGACAAATACTACAGTATGCAAAATAATAGAGCATATTGTCTATAGCAGAATTGTAGTGGTGAAATGGAGAAAAAACTAGCATGCGATGAAGGATAGCATCACACTTATCACACCTGACGGAAGCCTGCTGCTCAAAAAAGAAAAAAAAAACTGTTTAATTTGATAGACATTGAGAGTCATATTTCAATGTTTGAAATTGTTACAGGTGGTCAGAAAGTATCTCTGAAGCGAACAAGACAGAAAAAGAATAATTGCACGTGACTGTCGTCACTACACTCAGAAACAGTGAACTCACATAGATCCTTTACTTTTTTTTCGAGGAAACAAATTCCACAGTAGAGGACAGTACTTGGGGTACCTTCTGTATCTCTGGCACTTGTGTTTCAGTCCCAGAACTCCCATTCAAGGCTGCAAGAACCACAGATAACTCATCCCGTGCCCCAGAACAGCATTCACAGTGAGGCTGCACGGTAGCGAATAAAATGTTGTAGAGAATAATGAAATGAAACGATAGTAAGCTTTTACTGGTCGGATTACGGAACAGAAATCGAGTAATTTTAAGCTTTGCTGATTCTCTTTTAATATCTAGATCTATTATGCTACAAGTAGGAAGCACAGTTGCACAGTAGAATCGTAAGTGCAGGAGTAAAATTTTGTTAGAAACCGACAGAGACGTCACTAAATGGGGCACGTCTGCAGACTGCGTAACATGTCATAACTGATTGTCAACACGTGAGGCCTGAAGTACAAATTATCTGGGAGCTATGTGGAAGGAAAGCTAAGAACGAGTGATTCAGCACGTTCACAACAGTGCAGAACAGACACAACGTTCTACTGTAAGTAGGCTAAATAGAGTAACTTCAAGTAGAGATGTAATAACATCACCTTTCAGGAAGTCAGTTTCGCCCAAAGGAATTTTTTGAAACCCTTATATCAAACGGTCAGCCAAGAACACCGACAGACTACCTAAATGAGAGCGTATTTGGCCACCAGTGTGGGTGAATCACTTCACCGCCGGCTATAAAAAATCCGTTCTTCTGAAACTCATACTCAGAGGGAAGCCATTCCACCTGCGTTACAGATACCAATGGTAAACAAGCCGTATTAATTTCAGGAGCTCTGTTGAATTCATTAAGTGTCTACAAGCCGCCACGGACTTGAAGTACACTGCTGAAAGCCCGCAGCCGGCAGAACATGAAGGGGGCGTCTGATCTGTAAGCTGCAGCCCTGCCACTGACGATGTGGCGAGTTCAAGTTCCCGTGGATGCAAAACTGATCTGCCCGTCTGCAGGCTCTTCTATTTACACTACTGGCCATTAAAATTGCTACACCAAGAAGAAATGCAGGCGATAGACGAGTATTCATTGGACAAATATACTAGAACTGACATGTGATTATTTTTCACGCAATTTGGGTGCATAGGTCCTGAGAAATCAGTACCCAGAACAACCACTTCTGGCCGTAATAAAGGCCCTGATATGTCTGGGCATTGAGTCAAACAGAGCTTGGATGGCGTGTACAGGTACAGCTGCCCATGGAGCTTCAACACGATACCACAGTTCATCAGGAGTAGTGACTGGCGTATTGTGACGAGCCAGTTGCTCGGCCACCATTTACCAGACGTTTTAAATTGGTGAGAAATCTGGAGACTGTGCTGGCAGGGCCGCAGTCAAACATTTTCTGTATCCAGAAAGGCCCGTACAGGACCTGCAACATGCAGTCGTGCATTATCTTGCTGAAATGTAGGGTTTTGGAGGGATCTATTAAAGGGTAGAGCCACGGGTCCTAACACATCTGAAATACAACGTCCACCGTTCGAAGTGCCGTCAGTGCGAACAAGAGGTGACCGAGACGTGTAGCTAATGGCACCCGATACCATCACGCCAGGTGATACGCCAGTTTGGCGATCACGAATACACGCTTCCAAAGTGCGGTCAGCTCGATGCCGCCAAACACGGATGCAAGCATCATGATGCTGTAAAAAGAAATTTGATTCATCCGAAAAAATGACTTTTTGCCATTCGTGCACCCAGGTTCGTCGTTGAATACACCATCGCAGACGCTCCTGCCTGTGATGCAGCGTCAAGGGTAACCGCAGCCATGGTCTCCGAGTTGCTAATCCATGCTGCCGCAAACATCATCGAACTGTTCGTGCAGATGGGTGTTGTCTTGCAAAAGTCCCCATCTGTTGACTCAGGGATCGAGAAGTGGCTGCACGATCCATTACAGCCATGCGGATAAGATGCCTGTCATCTCGACTACTAGTGATACCAGGCCGTTGGGAACCAACACGGCGTTCCGTATTAACCTCCTGAATCCATCGATTCCATATTCTACTAACAGCTATTGGATCTCGACCAAAGAGAGCATCAATGTCGCGATACGATAAACCGCAATCGCGATAGGCTAGATTTCGCCCTTTACCAAAGTCGCAAATGTGATGGTACGCATTTCTCCTCGTTACACGAGGCATCACAACAATGTTTCACCAGGCAAAGCCAGCTGTTTGTGTATGAGAAATCGGTTGGAAACTTTCCTCATGCCAAAACGTTGTAGGTATCGCCACCGGCGCCAACCTTGTGTGAATGCTCTGAAAAGATAATCATTTGCATATCACAACATCTCCTTCCTCTCGGATAAATTTCGCGTCTATAGCACGTCATCTTCGTGGTGTAGCAATTTTAATGTCCAGTAGTGTATAGGCGCTGGGCGCCAGTGTCGTCACTACTGGGGCATTGCAAGTACTGTCCTACTGGTTGTATGTGTGCTGTGACCACTACTTGGCTGTCCTACGTGTTGCTGCTGGGTTAATATCCAACATAGATAATCGTGTACACATGTCTGAAAGAACAGGTACCATTTTGATCCAGCAGCCACTATGAATCAAGACACACAGGAATTAAAGACATTAGCTGCCGGTGGGCATTGATTTATATCAATGGGACAAAGTGAAACTTAGTGCTGGACAGGGATTCGAGCCTGTGACTCCCGCTCAACAGGCAGATACGCTGACAATTACACCATCCTGACCCAGTGGTCACCGCAACCGCATGGACTACCTGGAACCAAATTCTCAACTTATGCCACACACTACTGATGCAGATCGCCTGCTCATAGCCAATGATTCCTTCCGAGCAGGTGTACAACAAGCTCGAACTCACCTGCGAATCGGCGAGATGCTGTGGGTAATGCGGCTAGTGAGCTGGGTCACTGGGTCAGTATTGTCGGAGAAATTTGAGAATTTGGATCTGATTGGGGGCATGGAGGAGGAAGATGAGTAGACTTGTGTTTAAAGTCGCGTCGACATCGAGGTCATTAGAGACAGAGCACAAGCTCAGACTAGGTTAAGTGGAGAAGGAAAGCGGCAATGATTTCAGAGGAACCATCCCGGCATTGGTCTTAAGCGATTTACGGAAATCACGGAATCCGTAAATCAGAATGACTGGACGCGGGTTTGAACCGGAGTCCTCTCGATGGACAGGAGGCATGCTAGGGTAGTCCGTGCAGGTGCGATGAGCACCGTGTCTGATCGCTGTAGTGGTCAGCACATCCGCAACGTAAGTAGGAGACCCGGGTTTGAATACAGATTCGGCAAAAATTTTCAACTTCCCTCATCATATAAATCAACGCCCACAGGCAGCTAACGACTTTAATGCCTTTGTGTCTAATCTCCATGTAGCCTTGTCTCTGTTAGAGTTACACGAATGTGTGGAGTCTGTACGAAAGAACAGATACCACGCATTCATTTAACTGATTCGCCTCTATGGGCAACGAATCCACCTCCTTCTTCAATGCACACGCACAAGTACGGCCGACCTTCTGAGGGAACCTCTCAATAGCGAGAATGGAGAACATGGACACAAAATGCGGAAGGGTGGCGCTCTATGGGAGTCTCCGTCGGCCGAGAGGCTGCTCAGTTAATCCGTGCAGTTGCGAGAAATACTGTGTCCTGGTGGCGCAGTGGTTTACACATCTGTCAAGTAAACAGGAGATCCTGGACTCGCGTCCCAGCCCGGCAGACATTTTCATTCGTCGCCGCTCATTCTGCGTAACTCTCGATACAGCTGACATCCACTAATACATTCTCTTTCTTTTCCTCCTCCCTCTCCACCTTCAATTTATATATAACGATAGAATTAGCACGCACTTTCGTGGGGTGGTGAGCTACTAGCTTCTGCTTGTACTTGATTCCGGTTACACTGCACATGCGTTCCTTGTTAAGCTTTTTGATTAATAAATAATGTTTGGCAAACGAAGTAAGTCCACGTTGATTCAGTTATTGAGTTTTTCGGGTGCTGAGTCTAAGTCACTGTGCACAGTTTCAGTCACCGCACAGGCTAATTGTTGGTAGGTTTTCGACAAATCAGGTAACGGATGAAAAAGGTGTTAGCCCTAGCACAAATTGCCTATGTGCGATTTTTATCTTTCGGTGGTTTAGTGGTGTATGTTTACCCGTTTATGCACGTGTTCAACATTCAGTTGCGTTAATTTATAGTACATTTCTTCCTTTTATTGCGTTTTGCGTTACTTTGTCCTACCCTTATTAAAAAGCTAACATCGCGTTATAATTCGGTCACATTCATCCTCTTGGGGTCAAATTTCAGGGCTTTTGTTCGCCGCTTTGCATTTACACTCGCAGTTTGTTGAGACAAGAGAGGTGCTTACATATAGAGTGATGTTTATGAAATTTTATTGTTTTTGTGACATGGCACGCCCTGTTGATTTATCTTATAGTTCTTCTTCCTTGGCCTGGCCAATGCTATGGCAGAAAATAAAGTACACAAAGTACCATTTTCTAAAACTCTGTCCATAGTGCTGCTTTCGACATTCGATCTGAAGCTTAAACAATCGGTGCTAGCAGCAGTGGACGTGACAGTTGGGGTGTAAGAAAGGTAGAAAGACGAACTTGATGAAGCACAATTGATGAAGGCAGGGAGAAGAAAGCAACGTTATAAAGAAAGCAAGAAGCTTAAATTTGAAAGTACTGTAGCGTTTGCTTAAATATTTGGCAGGGCCGGTGGGGGCGGGAGTGGAGGAATTGGCCACGTACGGCAACTTTTGAGGAAAAGTTATTATTGTGAGAGATGGAAGTGCACTTTTTCTTCTTAGAAGCGGCAGTGCATTTAATTATTTCCACACTACAGGGTAACTTGTTCCAGAGGCGGACAATATCAACAGAGAAAGAATCTACATATGTTTCTGTTTTATGGATGAACGCAAGTATGGTACGAGGTACGTGGGACTTTTTTTTCGATTCTGTTGAGATGACAGGTATTTAATCTCTTCACGAAGTACTGCGGTGAAGGTGCATTGAGCAGCCGACGAAGAACACGTGGTACATTGCTGTCAAGTAATTTGTCTGGCAGAAGCTAACCTTACTAGGTGTATTAAGGACTGAACAGTGAAATGGGCGGATGTTTCAGAAGTAACGCTTACAAGTATTGGTGACTTTTTGTAACCCTCGAGTTTGCTGGATTACGTCGCAGAAGCGGAGGTTCGGCAGAACAAGTGATTGTACAAGTTGGTGGTTTACGTACTATGGAAAGGTTAGCCGAAATTTTTTAAGGGCATTACGACAAGCGGAAATCTTGCTACACGAGGCGACGGCTATTTTCCACTTAGGTGAGATGCTAGTCCGGACTGAGACACTAGTTCTTCATTGTTTTTTTGGTAAGGTACTGAAAAACCGTCGAGAAGAACTGGAGTCAACTGTTCGCGGAATTCAGAACATATTACATTCTTATATGGCGCCGGCAGGGACGGTCGAGCGGTTCTAGGCGCTACAATTCGGAACCGCGCGGCCGCTACGGTCGCTGGTTCGAATCCTGCCTCGGGCATGGCTGTGTGTGATGCCTTTAGGTTAGTTAGGTTTAAGTAGTTCTAAGTTCTAGGGGACTGACGACCTTTGAAGTTAAGTCCCATAGTGCTCAGAGCCATTGGAACCATTTTCTTACGTGGCTCAACGCCACTTTTTGTAAAAAGCGAACCTCTCAGAGGGAACTGTCTTCTACACGCCACAATGTGAGGACATGCAGAGCGCGGGACCATAAGTGGGTTAAATGGTGAAGGGCTGGCCTACACGTAGAACCAACGGCGCCCTTTTTGGTGTGTTAGGCAGAGCTAAGTCAGTGCGGAGACGTCATACGAAGGGGAAAAGCGTAACCAAGTACCAGTATGCCTCACTGACATAACAAGGTGGAATATCGGCAAGTGAGTGTGTTCGAAAGGGGCAGAATAATTGGTCTCTGGCAGGTGAATATGTCGTTTCCTGACATTGCGGCTTCTCCGGGGCACTTTGCTTTAACAGCTTGGCGTATGTGGAACCAGTGAAGACAAACGCACACAGCGCCGACAGGGCACTGGACGACACAACGTGACCACAGCGCAAGATGACCACCACGTCGTCCGCTTGGCCGTAAGCGACAAAACAGCTTCGTCCACAGTGTTGGTGGGAGGTTAGAGCACTACATCGGGTGTGGACATGTTTGCGTCGACAGTTCGACGATGCCTTCTACGGGCTGCGCTGACGGCAAGAATATCGTTGCGTCCGCTTCCATCAACCAGAACCCACCAAATACGCAGAATGCACGTGAATATCCACATTGGGTGTTGAATGTTAAAATGTATTGTTTTTCGGACGAGACCCGCTTCAGCTTGTCGTGCAGTGATGTCCACATACGCGCTCGACGCCGCTGTGGTGAAAGCAATCAGGCAGAATCTATTGTTTTACATCTACGTCAGTCGCTCGGGATTAGCAGAGCGGTCTATGGCTCTGCAGTCATGGAATGTGCGGCTGATCCCGGCGGAGGTTCGAGTCCTCCCTCGGGCATGGGTATGTGTGTTTGTCCTTGGTATAATTTAGCTTAAGTAGTGTGTAAGGTTAGGGACTGGTGACCTTAGCAGTTATGTACGATACGATTTCACGCACATTTGAACATTTTTGAACATCTACGTCATCACAGATATTCCGCAAGCCTCCGTACGGTGCATGGCGGAGGGTACCTTCTACCACTACTTTCCATTTCCCCTCGTGCTCAGCTCGCAGATAGAGCGAGGGAAAAACGACTGTGCATGCTTCCGTATAAGCGCTAGAGTTTTGTATTTTATCTTCGTGGTCCTTACGCGCAATGTATGTTGGCGGTGGTAGAATCAAATATGTGTGAATTTCTAAGGGACCAAATTGCTGAGGTGATCGGTCCCTAGACTGACACACTACTTAAACTAACTTATGCCAAGAACAACACACACACACATACACATGCTCGAGGGAGCACTCGAACCTCGCGGGGGAAGGGCCCATCAATCCGTGACATGCCGCCTAAAGCCTCACAGCCACTCTGTGCAGCGCGGTAGAATCGTTCGGCAGTCAGCTTCAATGCCGGTTCTCTAAATTTTCTCAATAGTGTTACTCGAAAAGAACGTCGCCTTCTCCCCAGGGATTCCCGTTTGAGTTCCAGAAGCATCTTCGTATCAGTTGCTCTTTCCGACCTGGTATAGATCCCAGACACTAGAGAAGTATTCAAGAATAGGTTGCACCTTCGTCCTATAGACGGTCATCTTTACAGGTGGATAGATTGTTCCTAATATTCGCCCAGTAAACCGAAGTCGACCATTCACCTTCTCTACCACAGATCGCATATGCTCGTACGGCCTCATATCGCCAAAATATTTATACGACGTGACTGTGTCAAGCAGGACACAAGCAATACTGTATCCGAAGATCACATGTTTGATCTTCCTACTCATGTGCATGAACTTCGAGTTTTTCCAGATTTAGGGCTAGCTGTCCTTCATCAAACGAAATGGAAATTTTATCAACTGCGAATTTTTAGTGACACTGTGGAAAAATGCGAAGTTTGATGGTTTTGTGCATCACTGTCTATAAGTCGTAGTTTCTCCTCCCACTTCTTGAGGGCGAAAAAGCAATGACTACATCAGGGAGGTATTACGGCCAAAGGTACTTCCCCTCCTGCATACCGTTTCACATGCCATATTTTGGCAGGACAACACCAGGCAACATACGGCCAGGCATGTCCGAGCCTTCCGTTTCCCAGACATGTCACCCATTGAACATGTCTGGGATATGGTCGGTGGGCAACTTGTTCGCTCAGGCCCTCCTGCAGCTAAAGTTGAAGCGTTGTGGAAGCGGCTATAAAACGCGTGGCACGGTATTCTCCAGCAGCATATTCAGGAGCTCTTTGATTCCATCCCCGACTTCTAGTGGCTCTGATTTCAGCACGTGGTGATGCTAATCCGTACTGAATTTCTCAGTCACAGTGCATGTACACGTCTGTCATGGTAATCATTTGTGTAGTGTCATCGGGGGAATAAATTTAATTGTGATCACAACCCTCGCTCTTGATGTATCAATTTTTCCAAACGGAAACGGGAGTTCAACTATTTAGCATTTAGTTCAGTTCCTAGTTATTACGCCCATATTGCCACTGAAGAGAGACCATCATTCGTCTAGATGATCACACTGTTGATGTATTGAGGGGTGGCACTTTGGTGAAGCTGGGTCTAGTGGGCTTAGTAATGACATTTACTGCCGGCCGAAGTGGCCGTGCGGTTCTAGGCGCCGCAGTCTGGAACCGCCAGACCACTACGGTCCCAGGTTCGAATCCTGCCTCGGGCATGGGTGTGTGTGATGTCCTTAGGTTAGTTAGGTTTAACTAGTTCTAAGTTCTAGGGGACTAATGACCTCAGAAGTTGAGTCCCATAGTGCTCAGAGCCATTTGAACCAATGACATTTGCTAGACAGAACTGATGAGGTACCACAGACATATAAGGAAAACAACAGTGGGCCCAAGACTGACCGCTGTGGGACACCTGTGAAACTATGCTTCATTAACTATGTATGATTTTTTATTAACTACGTGAAAGTACCCTACGTGTCTAGAGTATTTTAAATATACCAAATTAATCTCTGACATTTAGCTTTAAGAATTTTACGAAAAGGCGAACAATTTTAATTAAGCGCTCACTTGTACCATTCTAATTTTACCGCTACCTCCGCCGAGGTGAGCTGAGACAGCCGGCTTATATTCCATTACCTCTTTCCAAAACGAGCAGAACAATGTCGCGGAAAGTATTTCATATCTTGCGAGGCACGATGTGGGGGCGGTGGCTGGTCGGTGCATTCACCGGCCGGTAAAGACATCGATCAGGTACAGGCGGTGTGCGTGCAATCAAAACTTTGCCGTGGCCGCGCGGCTCCGGCGCCACGAGATTGAATTCTGCGGTGTGGGCGGGGCCGGCGGGCGGCCTGAAATATGGAGTCCGCCCACGTCATTAACACTCTCGCTCCCCCGCCGGCCGCTCTCCGAGGCAGGGGAGGAGGAGCTGCGGGGGTTTGAACAATGTCACCGACACGTGGGCCGCGTTCACCTGTCCGCGGCAGGTGCGGGCGCGGCGAGCGCTGCCCTTCGCTGCGCTGCGCTGCACAGGCCGTGGAACGGCCGGCGGAAAGCCAGGTCCACTCTCTGACGGGATAGAGGCTGGCGCTGTTAGATCGTCCGTTCTGCTACCGTTCTGGTCTCATTCATTAACCTCCAACCTTTAACTCACTCCCCTGATATACAATGATTAGTCCCTATTACAACATTTAGACAGTACTAGAAGAAGAAGATGCTCATGAAGAAACGCAAATTCACTGTATATCTACAGCAGCGCTCTCAATGTTTCTTAGACAATTATCACTGAGTGCAAGTAGACATTAGCTAGTACTCCCCCCCCCCCACCCACCCCCTACGCCTATCTGCCGTCTGTTGGCCTCCCACTCCCCACATTATCCCCAGCTTAAACACCTTACTAAACTGTACAATGAAAGATTTTTCTTGGAACACTTTTATTTTTAAAATGATCAAAAACGTTAAACTTTGAACATAGCTGCTAGGGTTCAGTGACCGTGTCAGAATTATATTGTAACAAATAAGCTCTAGATTACAAATATTAAGTCAAAATTGACTTTTTTCCGACGCTACTATGAGCGTCGTCTTCAGAATTAGGCTAACTGTACTAAAACATTAAGTATATAGTACAAGGTTTGTACTGACTCGAAAATATGCAGTACTTACAAGTCACATATTAAAAAAGATCTAAGCCGGAAAGGTGACGTCATGAACACTTGTGAGATGGCGAGCTGCTAAGGGCCTGAGTCTTGTTGCAACCCTTGTTCACAGTAGGAGCAGCCCTTCGCGCCTCGCCATCTCACAAGTGTTCATGACGTCGCCTTTCCGGCTTAGATCTTTTTTAATATGCGACTTGTAAGTACTGCATCTTTTAGAGTTAGTACAAACCTTAATTTTATTAATGTACTATATACATAATGTATTAGTATAGTTAGTCTAATTCTGAAGACGACGCTCATAGTAGCGTCGAAACCAGGTCAATTTTGACTTAATATTTGAGACCGAGGGCTTATTTGTTACAATATGATCAAAGACGTATGATATTTATTATGTATGTGTGTGTATGTGTGTGTGTGTGTATGTGTGTGTGTGTGTGTGTGTGTTAGAATGGATGAAGAAGGAATTCTTGCTGGCCGTTGTGGCAGAGCGGTTCTAGGCGTTCCAGTCCGCAACCACGCGGCTGCTCGAATCCTGCCTCGGGCATGGATGTGTGTGATATCCTTAGGTTAGTCAGGTTTAAGTAGTTCTAAGTCTAGAGTACTGATGGACTCAGGTATTAAGTCGCATAGTGCTTAGAGCCATTTGAACCATTTCAAAGAATTCGTGGTGCTATCCACAACTCTCTCTCAGATAAGGAAGCTGCGGTGTCGTCCGATCAAGACACACTAAGCGCCGAAGCACCGCAGGCGCAAAGATGCGAGCTGGTTCCAGTGCCATAGAGATTCGCCACTTGCGCGAGTTCCACCAGCGCCACGACCAGCGCAGATGATGAAGATATCGACTTCGGCTCGGCCAATTGCCCTTCCAGTACAGTCCGCCAGTGACCGGACGACATCGGACAGAATCCTACTGGGAAGATAGAAGAACAGTTCTGCCATTTGGCTACAGATCGTCGTCCAGGGATGAATTGGACAGGAAACGTCATTTAGTGAGCTCTTCGAAGTGGATTGCATTTGCTATGTACTGTGAAATCCACCAACTATTATTGACACTTAGCCATTGAAGGCCTTTTTTATTGTATCACATCCAGTGTTGCGAAGTTAATCATTCAAATAGTCACGGAGATAAGTAAACCTATTAACTCATTTGTGTGACTTCGTTAGTAATTTGTTGGAGTGTTGTGGAACCTTCGTTCTCCTGTTCTGTTACTTAGCCGAGCGGTCTAAGGCGCTGCAGTGATGGACTGTGCAGCTGGTCTCGGCAGAGGTTCGAGTCCTCCCTCGGGCATGGGTGTGTGTGTTTGTCCTTAGGATAATTTAGGTTAAATAGTGTGTAAGCTTAGGGACTGATGACCATTGGAGTTAAGTCCCATAAGATTTAACACACATTTGAACTTTTAGTTCTGTTACTTGACCATGGGGCATGGCTGTGTAATAATCGCAGAGAGAAATTGTCTTAACTGTGTACTACACCTGAAGCAGTTTCACGAACTCACAAAGTCGGCCTAAAGTAGCAACAGAAGGAACTCGGTCTCCACAGCAGTACCAAATAGACCTTTACAAAAGAAGTTATCCACAGTTAAGACAGACACTTGTTACAAAACATACTACTGCTGCATTACTCCTCTGCATTGCGCCACTTGCAGATTAATCGTGGAATATACCAAGGAGAGTCCTTTCTGGTTCTCCCTTGCTCTGAACCCACTATCCAACATGCTAAATAATACAAATTATTGATACAATATTAGTGGAACATACCCACACGAAATCACACATTTGCTACACATTGATGATCTAAAACTACTGGCAGCAACAAATCAACAACTCAACCGATTACTAAAGATAACAGAAGTATTCAGCAATGATATAAATATGGCTTCTGTAACAGACAAATGTAAGAAAAATAGCATAGTCAAGGGAAAATACACTAAACAAGAAGATTACATATTGGATAACCACTGGGACTGCATAGAAGCGATGGAAGAAACAAATGCCTATAAATATCTAGGAGATAGACAAAAAATAGTAATAGATAATACAAATATTAAAGAAGAACTAATACAAATACAAAAGAAAAATATCGACAAAGACTAACAAAAATACTGAAAACAGGATTGAAAGCAAGAAACAAAACAAAAGCTATAAATACTTATGCTATACCAATATTGACGTACTCATTTTGAGTAGTGAAATGGAGTAACACAGACCTAGAAGCACTCAATACACTTACACGATCACAATGCCACAAATATAGAATACATCACGTACATTCAGCAACAGAAAGATTCACATTAAGCAGAAAGGAAGGAGGAACGGGATTTATCGACATAAAAAACCTGCATTATGGACAGGTAGACAATTTTAGAAAAATCTTTCTAGAACGAGCAGAAACTAGCAAAATACACAAAGCAATCACTCATATAAATACATCGGCTATACCAGTGTAATTTCATAACCACTTCTACAACCCTTTAGATCACATAACATCAACAGATACGAAGAAAGTAAATTGGAAAAAGAAAACACTACATGGCAAGCACCCATATCACCTAACACAGTCACACATCGATCAAGACGCATCCAACACATGGCTAAGAAAAGGGAATATGTACAGTGAGACGGAAGGATTCATGATTGCAATACAGGATCAAACAATAAACACCATATATTTCAGCAAGCATATTATTAAAGATCCCAATACCACAACAGATAAATGCAGACTTTGCAAACAACAAATAGAAACAGTAGATCACATCACAAATGGATGTACAATACTAGCAAATGCAGAATACCCCAGAAGACATGACAATGTAGCAAAAATAATACATCAACAGCTTGCCTTACAACATAAACTTATAAAACAACACGTTCCCACATACAAGTATGCACCACAAAATGTACTGGAGAATGATTAATACAAATTACACTGGAACAAAACCATTATAACAGGTAAAACAACACCACATAACAAACCTGACATCATACTCACCAATAAAAAGAAGAAATTAACAAAACTAATCGAAATATCCATACCCAATACAACAAATATACGAAAGAAAACAAGAGAAAAAATTGAAAAAAAATCCTACTGCCTGAGGAAGTCAAGGACATGTGGCATCAGGATAAAGTTGACATTATACCAATTATACTATCAACTACAGGAGTCATACCACACAATATCCACCAGTACATCAATGTAATACAGCTACATCCAAACTTGTATATACAACTACAGAAATCTGTAATTATTGATACATGTTCAATTACCCGAAAATTCCTAAATGCAATATAACATATACCGTACAGTTAAAAGGAAGTCAGGCTTGATAAAGGTCCGCGTCACTTTCCATTTTTAACCAGACATAACGTCTGAGAAAGGAAAGCAATAATAATAATAGTAACAAATCTGTGTATTACACTACAGTTGCCTTTATGTAGTTACTGCTGTGTCATGCTGTCAATTAATTCATTTCTCCCTTTCGAAGTTAGTTATGAAACAATTTCTGGACTATTGCGGGTACGATCTACAACAAGGGGAAGATATTTTCTGGAAATATTTAGTATTTGTTAGGTATATGTCCCACTTTTATCATCACCGATGTACGGAACAAAGCACAACTTATATGTGTAGTGGGTGGATAATGTGAGGAACCTGTAATCTCCACCTCAGTGATGGTACTAATTGAGGAGAATCAATTATTAATAGCTGTAGAATTATTATTAGAGTCGTACAATATTATGATGATGATAATGATCTTTTGAAAATAATTGAGTTTCGTCACTGAAGTAGAATGGCTCTGAGCACTATGGGACTTAACATCTAGGGTCATCAGTCCCCTAGAACTTACAACTACTTAAAGCTAACTAACCTAAGGACATAGCACACATCCATGCCCGAGGCAGGATTCGAACCTGCTACGGTAGTAGTAACGCGGTTCCGCACTGAAGCGCCTAGAACCGCTCTGCCACCGCGGCCGGTACTGAAGCAGAATCGAATCGTTTAGTTTTTACCCCTCAGAAAATTCCATTTTTATCCCTCATTGGATTACCACCATGTTGGGAACCACTAATCTACATCAATACTCCACAAGATACTATATGGCGTGTGGCGGAGGGTTCTTTGTTTACCTGTGCTGTCACTCCCGTCCCCGTCCCCTCCTATTCCTCTTCTTGTCACAAATGGTGACCGGAATAAATGATTGTTGGTAAGACTCCATGTCACCTTGAATCTCTCTAACTTCTAGCATCTTGTTATAAATGCTGACATCCGGAGCTTCGAACCTCACATAATTTGCTGATAGTAAATTTCCTGGGACAGTATTGAATAGCACTATTTCCAGCTGCGTCGGCAAATGTTTGACTTCCGAAGATATAAGCGAGGCTTTTCACATCTAAAGAACAATTGGCAAAATATCATACATATGGAGACTGCAACGTGGGATAAATTAAACTCATAAGGGATGTATACACGAGCGCTAATGAAACTGATATAGACATGCATATTCAAATACAGAGATATTTAAACAGGCCGAATACGGCGCTGCGGTCGACAACGCCTATATAAGACAACAAGAGTCTGACGCAGTTGTTAGATCGGTTACTGCTGCTACAACAGAGGTTGTAAAGATTTAAGTGGGTTTGGCCGTGGTGTTACGGTCGACGCACGGGCGGTGGGAACAACATCTCCGAGGTTGGGGCCACTTTAAAAGTGAACCGTGAATATCAGGAATCCGGTAAAACATCAAATCTTTGTCATCGCTCCGGCTGGAAAAAGATGCTACTAGAACGGGGCGCACGACGGCTGAAGACAATCGCTCAACGTGACAGAAGGTCAACCCTTCCGTAAATTATTCCATATTTTAATTCTGAGCTATCAACAACTGTCAGCGTGCGAACCACCCAACTAAACATCCTCGATATGGGCTTTCGGAGCCGAAGACCCATTCGTGTATCCTTGATGACTGCACGACACAAAGCTTTACACCTCGCCTAGGCCCCTCTATACCGGCACTGTACTGTTGATGACTGGAAACATGTTGTCTTGTCGGACGAGTCTCGTTTCAAGTTATATCGAGTGGATGGACGTTTACGGTTTTGGAGACATCCTCATGAATCCATGTACGCTGCGTGTCAGCAGGATTGTTCAAGCTGGTAGAGGCTCTGTAATGGTTGGGGCCGAGGGCAGTTGGATCGATATGGCACCCGTGATACGCCTAGATGCGACTCTTCATGGTGGCACGTACGTAAGCATCCTGTCCGATCACCTGCATCCTTGCATGTCAGTTGTGCATTTTGACGGACTTGGGTAATTCCATCACGACAATGCGCACCCCACATGTACAGAATTGCTACAGAGTGGTTCCAGGAACACTCTCTGAGTTTAAACACTTCCACTTGCCTTCAGAGTCCCCAGACATCAACATTACTGAGCGTATCTGGAATGCCTTGTAACGTGCTGTTCAAAAGAGATCTCCCCCGCTCGTACTCTTACGGATCTATGCATAGCCTGCAGGATTCATGGTGAATTTTCCTCCAGCATTACTTCACACATTTGTCGAGTGCATGCCACGTCGTGTTGAGGCACTTCTGCGTTCTCACGAGGGCCCCACACAATATTAGTCAAGTGTACCAGTTTCTTTGGCTGTTCAGTGCGTATCTCAGAGGGCAAACTTCGGAGGCCGCTTCTGAGAGCACATCAACGATTGCCGCACAAAGTCAGCGCAATGCGTCCATTTGCGCGAAACTGGTCACCTTTTTACTGGCATCCGAAAGAATATGCACGTACTACATTTGGAAAGCAAAGGCAGTACCCTCAATATTTTATAAGAATTCGAGATTTACCGTGCTCCAAAAAGATTCCCTGATGCTACATTGGATGCGTACACAGATCTCCAACACAAGTGTAGTTAAGCAAATTCTGACCGTTTAGGTGGTGGTGGTGGTGGTTAGTGTTAACGTCCCGTCGACAACGAGGTCATTAGAGACGGAGCGCAAGCTCGGGTTAGGGAAGGATTGGGGAGGAAATCGGCCGCGCCCTTTCAAAGGAACCATACCGGCATTCGCCTGAAACGATTTAGGGAAATCACGGAAAACCTAAATCAGGATGGCTGGAGACGGGATTGAATCGTCGTCCTCCCGAATGGTTCTGACCGTTTAAACACACAGATATTACTCCCATAGCATACTTCAAGTATTGCTATACAATACTACTTTTCAGGATCCCTTTATTCTTTAGATCATTTTTAAGGGTTCTTTCTAAAAATATGTCCTTATTAACTTTTGTACTAATCACCTGAGGGTGATTCTTCAAATGACTCAGAACCTGTCGTGACTTTTAATTTTACGGCCAGTATGTTGATTTCACTCAAAATCTCGAACTCTTAGCTACATGTTCTTATAGCGAGGTACGCTCAAGAAGAAGAAATATTCAGTATGAATCACCAAACACTTGCACCGCAGATATTGAGGATATGGAGAGTTCTGTTTATTTGCGGTTTTCACTGAACGCGTTGGCAGTCAGGGATTCGTATTGTTAGCCAGTAAGCAGATTATAATAATTCTTAGAAAGTGTACTGTTTGTGCAAACATACACTTGTTTAAATGGAACAATACCTGTTGACATTAACGAACTAAAAGTAGGGTAAATGTGACTGTCAGAGTTGTGTCTGTCAGGATTCTGGCATCATTCGTTTACGAGGCACCGTATTTTGAAAAGTTTTCATTCCTTCTGAAAAACGAAAAAAAGTATCTTGTATATACGTGTAGACGCTCTGAGCATAATGTATATAGAAAACCCACTAGTATGTACTTAATAGTCTTTTATGATACAAAAATTGCAGGTACATTGAACAGAGCGTGATGAATCGAGGCGCCCATGGTCCTAAGGAAAATCAGCGAAAAGATGGTCAAAAAATTAAATGGCAAGCATCCTCTTTGAAGCGTTACAAGGAAGCGAGCACCAATTTTGATTTTGCATGAACAGCAGCTGAATTACAAGTAGCTTTTAGACCCGAGGTCATGATCGTACACTCTATAAGCAAGACGAAGAAATGAAGTACCTGAACCGAAAACTCTGAGCAGAAAATAGTCACACCCAGTAGATTTCACTGTCTTGGCTTGTTATTCCTCGCGTAACAACTAATATATTGATAAATGTATGAGATTAATATATTGCTACGAAAAGAGCCCTGAAATAGTTTTAGGGATGCTGTGCTGTGACTTTCTTTGGATAATTAATTTTCAACAAAACAAAATATATTATGTTCCTATTATTCTGAATCTAGCTTTCTATTAAAGGAAAATTTTGCGTTACTCTAACTCGCTATACAGTTCAGCATATCTTATTTACTTTACCGTTATTGAAAAGGTTACTGAAAATTGTTTCGTTATCAATACTGATGTTACAGTACGCAATGTTGTTCAACATCAAAATATTGCAGTGAATTTTTGTTAACAGTAAAACGCCAATAAGTACCATGATTAGCACGAGAACATGATACTATTATCAGAGAAAAAGATGTTTTAACTATAATGTTTACCAGACCAGAACTACGCACTGCAAGATTTCTTTGGTGTCATGGAGGTAAATTATCTTTTTGCACTGTTAATAATATATCATCCACAGCCTGAGTCCACCTGTAAAACACTTCATAAAATCTGCAGCTCTGCCCTGCAATCCCGAAAGCTGAAAGATACAATTTTAGTTTACTATTACCTGTCCGCTTATTTGCGGTATGATTGGTTTCATTTAATGCAGTTTGAATGCGCTGCCGCAGCGGCTCGTTTCTTCGTAGCTCAGCTCTGCACCACGAATAATATTGAAATAGCTGAAATTGTCTTAAAAGGATGGGATGAAATACCAGGCAAACTTATTACATACCATAATGCAAGTTTTAATAAGTAACTCTATTCCAAAAAATTAGACTCATTAAATTCTTACACACCTTTACAAATCAATACCTAATGGCGTCCTTCTCCCAGTCTTGACAAAAGAATGCTACACAAGCATCCAACATAGCGTCACAGGCTCTTCCTTCAGACGTAACTCCAAGAAAACGGCAGAGAAATTAATGCTCGGTCACTACGATTTATACTCGTGATATTGTTCGATATTTAACAAGTATCGTCTGTGGCGGTTTCAGTGCTCGCCGACACAGATATTATATTTTAAAATAACGGTACATAATTCTATACAAGTATGAAACATTAGACATAATGGTTTCTCTTTATTACATAAAGACCACACAATCATTGTCCATGAAGAAATGAAATCACAATTTTCCAGTTCAATTTTTTTTTTCCTTTTTTGCCACATGTAGTATGTGTTTTAACAGGAGACGTTGCATAGACTTCACTCTAAAACCGCGTAACACAGTCTCCAGCAAGTTTCTTCCCGTGCGCTATATCCTGCTGAAGCCTTTTATTTACGAACAGATCCCGTAGTGCTCCCAAACTGCGGAAATGTTTGTTTCTACATTTCTGCCGGTATTTATAATTGCCCCATATATATATATATATATATATATATATATATATATATATATATATATATATATATATCACAACATATTTTTCAGTAACCAGAAACACATTTTTTTAAATTTATTGAATACTGTAGTCTTTCCTGATTATACAGCAATGTACATTGTCGGGTTTGGAATGAAAAATTACACGTGCAAGTCATCGGTCCGGAGCATTCCAAGTCTTTCCAGAATGTTTTAATTTTAAGTTTGAGGTCGGGTAACAAATGACGAAAGGAATATTTTTTCGTGCTTCATAATCACAAATTAACAGTTTTCAAACTTTTTCCTTTACAAGTACTGCGAAATTTTGCTTCATCCAAATATCATTATTACAGATCGACGGGAAGCACGCCATAGGTTTCAAAGAATTTACGACTTTTAAACTACGTGACTTAAGTGGCCGTATGTTTTGACGCCATTAACTTAAAAGCTGCAACATTTTACGCCGCCACGGGGCCGTAGACCTTAATATGCGCCATACATTTGAACCTGATACATCCAGCTGATTCTGAGAAAAACTTATTTTAACAGCCGGACAGACACAGACGGACGGACAACAAACTGATCCTATAAGGGTTTTGTTTTTACCGAATGAGGTACAGAGCGCTAAAAATGACGGTTATATACAATTTTCATAGTTATGGTCCAGTAAGGTTTTGCGCTCCCTTTGTTTCACATGTAGAAAACCGTTAGTATTTCTCAGTACATCACGAAAATTTTACATTCCCGTGATTCTGCTTGGAACGTATTTTATATGTTGGTAACACGGCTATTTTAGACTATCTGTGAATGATCGTCTTTGTTTCTCTTTAGTTTTGCTTTTGTGAAGTGATTTCTTTCCGTACTATTTGTGGATACAGATATTCTTTTGTGTAGAGTGGTATGGCTCGGTGATGGATTGATGGGTAGGTTGGAATGGTTAAGAAATGAGAGCAAAAAATATGGCTTTAATACAAAAGATGAATTGCTTCCTTGCGGCACATTACGGTTGAAGGAAGCTGAAATCTTCGCTCTTCAACTCACCAGAGAACTACGAAATGCAAAAAGGAATGCGACGAGAAAGCTTGAAGATGAAGAACCGTAGCAGATAGAAAACTGTACTGCAGGAATGTTCTGCAGCACCAGTTAATACAACTCGTATCTTCAATGACTATTTACCGCAAGTTGTATTTTTCATAATTTAGGTGCAGATATCTCCTTAAGTTTTTAAAGCGCTGAAGTAGCTGTTTTTGAGTAGCTTGCAACTGCCGTTTCCTCTCACTAGACCTAAACTTTACTGCAGTTTCAACTAAGTTCCAGTGAAATAAAACTTTTAATTTGGAAAAATATTCAAAAACTTCAAGCGTAATATATAATAATTTTTTTCTGATTACTATACATAATCTACAGTGCTGAATCGGTCCAATTTCTCAGCCGTCTTCCCATACATGTCTCGTACAAATTTCTCCTCTTTCAAATCTGTGTTATGGGATTAAATTGTACCTGAATTTGATGAATCATTTTAGTATCTAATAGGTCCACTTTTTTATATTTTATGATTATAATCATATCCCAAATTGCTCAAAACTTTTTTTACGAAGTGTTTGTTTAGGAAGTGTTATGTAATGCCTGTAATAAATTACAAAACAGTAAAATGTCTACTAAATAAATGTTGTTGTTGTTGTGGTCCTGAGACTGGTTTGATGCTGCTCTCCATACTACTGTATCCTGTGCAAGCTTCTTCATCTCCCAGAACCAACTGCAACCTACATCCTTCTGAATCTGCTTAGTGTAGTCATCTCTTGGTCTCCCTCTACGATTTTTACCCTCCATGCTGCCCTCCAATACTAAATTGGTGATCCCTTGATGCTTCAGAACATGTCCTACCAACCGATCCCTTCTTCTGGCCAAGTTGTGCCACAAACCTCTCTTCTCCCCAATCCTATTCAATACTTCCTCATTAGTTATGTGAACATTCATCTAATCTTCAGTATTCTTCTGTAGCACCACATTTCGAAAGCTTCTATTCTCTTCTTGTCCAAACTAGTTATCGTCCATGTTTCACTTCCATACATGGCTACACTCCATACAAATACTTTCAGAAACGACTTCCTGATACATAAATCTATATTCGATGTTAAATTTCTCTTCTTCAGAACTAAATAAATAGCGTATGAAAAACGCATGTGCTGATTTTCACACAATATGGAGCCGCAAGACTATCCTGTGTCCTTAAGATGGGAAATTTAGCAGGCCACTCCAGTTGTGATAGGTGGCCTGAGAGTTCATTAAATAATCAGGAAATCGTAATTCATGTTCATGTGATCGCAAATGCGTGGATCCCAGTGATATTTCTCACTGGACCGTTTTTGAAGTCGACATCATGTGTAATTTGAAAAGAAGTAAAAGTCAGGCCAAACTATGGGTTTGCAGTCAACTACAGTCCAACTTCTCTACTGCTTACCCCATTGAAGCACTGCTTATTTACGCTTTGTTCACTCCGAAAGTACTTTACGTGCACGTGTATTGCAACTCGGTTTGAAACTAACTTTTACAAGGAGTTACCAATAGTCTTCAGTCGCTTTCTACAGCCTTTGTTCATTCGCCGTGATACATGTCTATGCTTGAAACTCCTGTTTTCCTAGACATGTTGGACAGTCTGCGTTGATACACCAAAATGCTGAGCAACTTCATTTATGCTTAAGTCATGGGCGTGTCCGCACAGGAAGCTCTTATGCATATTTCTGTCATCCATTACTCTGTCACAACACACTTTTTCTAATCAATTGAAACAATATGGTCCGAGAGAGTTTTTCAAGTTCCAGACATCTATGATGTATATATGCAAACTGAAGGAACGAATGAAAATTTGTACTGAGGCCAGGACTCGAACCAGGGGATCCAGCTCGCTGGGCAGATAGGCTAACCACTACGCCACTACGCACAGTGGCTTTGCACAACTGCAAAGAACTAAACTATGACGACTCCTTCCTCAATCCAAATTCCCATTCACGCCTCAGCCTACTTGGTTCTCCCCCTAAAATCAAACAGCAATGCAGAGGCCCCTCAACTGTGTAGGTCAGCACCTAAGGTGCATAGGTGCTTCAATCAAATGAAACGACATGTTTCCAGAGGCCTTTTCAAGCCTCAAACATCTATGATACATATGTGCAGACTGTAACGACGAATGAAAATTTATACCGAGGGCGGGATTGGGAACAATCACGTGATGGCGTAGTGGTTACCGCATTTGATTAGTGAACAGGAGACCCACGTTCGAATCCCACCCTTGACACAAACTTTTATTCGTCGTTGCCGTCTTCATATGCACAATTTCTTTAGTTGAGAGGAAATTTCTGTAGGTTTTACGGGCCTTCTCCTATGGAATAAAACTTCTGACGTTGCAGCCAACGGAACTTTCTATCACACATTTTAAACAATCACACTGTGTACCATCATCGACTAGCAGTCACTAACTATATTCAGACAGGATGTGCAAACTACTCGACCGCATTCGGAAGTTTGATGCCATTCTAAGCAGTGAGAGTGCGCAGGAGGTCGCTGCCCTCGTACAATCAACAAGAAACCGACATTCTAGTTACATTATAATAACTTACAGGAAAAGAAAGAAAAAAGGTGTCTAAGAACAAAAGCAAACGTTAGAAACGAATCATGGGAAGTCAAACCGAAAGAAAAAGATACAAAATGACAGCGCCCGCAGATCATACACTGCTTGAACCACCTGTTCAACATTACCTTGAAATACCCGTATGTTCCTCAGTGATCTGTTGTTCTCATACGTTCTTGAACTATTCTACGTTTACAATAACACACATATTTATCAGTGTTCTACGAATCACATCAACAATTGTTCTACATACAACTGAAATATATCAGAAAATGATGGCTGATACACATATTTAGTCCAGGCCGTGAAAGAGGTAGGTGTTTGACTGTTACTTAGAGTCTCAATGTTGCGTTATTGGTGTACTCCTCTGATCTACCAGAGATGTCTCTGGTGTTGCATAGCAACGTTAGCAGCCCGCCTGCGTCAGTGTGACGTCCGTGGTGATCGACGAGAACGCTCCCACGGCACTTACACCACTGCTGTAGCCAGTAACTTTCATTTGTCTATCTGTCTGTCGGTCTCTCTCTCTCTCTCTCTCTCTCTCTCTCTCTCTCTCTCACTAGGAAGCACTCGAGGTGTGGGAAAGTGGACGAGCTTTCATAGGCGTGTGAAAGCAATGAAAGACTTGTGAGTGTGAAAGCGATTAATAGACATAGCCGTGTATTGGATTCATGTATCTGATTCTAAACTGCAGACACGAAGTACATCTAACCCATATAACTTTCAATTTCACAAACTAAAAATGAGTTTCTGAATGTTAAAAGCATTTTAAATAGCCACGGCGGACTGCCAAGTTCTTTACATTTATTGCGCCCAAATTATCTTTCATTGATAACTAGTTTCTGCCTGTGCCTATTTTCAGAGAAAGAGTGAAAAGCTAAAAACAGTTTAGCGCTGTGTGGGAACACACACACACACACACACACACACACACACACACACACACAGGCGCTGAAATCTGCGTTTATAGGCTTACACATCGCACACTGTGTACAGGAACCAACTGTGTAACACGTCAAATAGCTGAACTTCTGTTGGCAAGCCACTTCTAAGTCTCAGCATAATGTATCTGTGAGCACATGCTGTTCCTTTCGCTTCCGCGGAAATAAACACAGCCGTTATAAATACGCGGTAGCAGGCTACGCTCAAAGAATAATACGTTAAGGTTATGGAGACACATATATGATGAAAGTAAAAGTGATTTTCTTTTTTTATGAAAAATATACGAAACACAAGGTAGTACTTGGAATGGTCGGTGTTGGCTATGGAATGAGCAGTGTCTTTGTAGATCGCACAGGGCACATTTAATCACTTTTGAAAACTTTTCTTATGTCTTGACCACACTTTTATTTTCCCAGCAACCTTATGCGTTTCGACTTAACATCATTTTCAAAGGCACTTGTCTCGTGGTGGAGAATGTTGACCCCATACAGTACATCTAACGAACAATTTTATATGCCTGACATAACACTGACTTTGAAAATAACGCAAAATCGTAACGTGTAAGGTTATTGAAATAATGACAGTATAATCAAGGCATAAGAAAAGTTATCAAAAATGCATCCTAACTGCCGCATCATCTCACAGAATTTTTACGCAAATTGCACATTTAATGAACCACCGTCAGCGGCTGCTAGAAAGGGTTTGCCAGATGCCGGCATCCGAGGCTACACACGCCGCCGGAGGACGCCCAATTCGCAGTACTACACTGGCAGCAACTGTGGTTGGTGGGCGCATCTTTTTAGCCTCCGAGTTCCGCCTCAGGCTGTCATCAGATTATCCTCAGGCTACTCTCAGATTAAGACGAGCGTACGGACGACAGTCCAGTCAGATCTGACCAACCTAGCAATGCGCCAGTGACTTTTAAGAACCCACTCCGACGCTGCTGCCACTCCGATGCTAGCGAGTACTGATAACCAGTATTAGTCGAACATCGACAGAAAAGACTGCTGAGAGACTACGGGATACAAAGTTACGTACACTCAATACTGTGTATACTGTAAATAAATACTAAAATTTTTTATCATTTTATATAGTTTACTGTGTTCTGTAGTATTCATCCACCTCTTTGCACCAATTGGTTCAACATTGATTACTACTTAAGACGGCGGAACCAATGGGACTGGAGAAAAAGCTCCATGGTGTTGCGTGTATGAAGATCAGCGGCGCTATAGAGAGATGAGTACAAGACATAACAAAGCAGAATGTGCATAAAATTTAAGGGTGTACTAACACGTCCCATTCCATCCACCAATTCGGATAACGCAACGTAGTCCGAAAGAACCGACAAGATTTTGTGACAGCAAGGATTTTACGAGAACATTTTAGTAAGTACCGAGACTTGGGCTCTCGCCAGACGCTCGACGGCACCCTTACTTTCACTTACAGCATAGTTAGCGATGTCACATCATCACTTAGTTTTGCGTATTTTTGATGATCTGAGACATACGTCGTCCGTCTCAAACTCCTGGCAATTATCCGGTGTAAAAAGATATTTAACTAGCCCAAACTGTAGGAAACGTAAAGAAAAATCTGAAGGTTCTTTTACTAAGGAAATGCAAGGGGAAAATGTCCTAGACAAAATGCTGAGAAAGTGCAAACATGTTGGCTTTTTTCTCATTTAGATATTCGACGAATAGAAAAATTTACTCGTTAACAGCAAATTCAATGACATGTGATGAGGTGCTATTCCAAAAACGCATTTGTTACAAGTAAGCTAGAAATATCATTGCATAGTGGTACATGCTCCCAATATGTGTCTGCTTCAATGTCAATTGTCAGGATGGCTTGCTTAATAAGTCTTGCCCGGATAAACATAATCAAATTTCTGTTCTACATACCCTCTGCTACATATACATATTTTCTTTTACTTCCATGAAGTATAAAATATTTTTTGTGGTATTTGAGTTTTCATTTTTGATTTTATATATTGTTTGTCTTTCAAGTAGTAACTTTTCCTAATATAACTTCGTTATATTTCAAATTTTTTGCACATTATTGTTGTAGAATTATTTAAATCTGTATAGTACGCACAGAACTGTTCAGGTCAAAAAAATGCTAAATGGGGAGATTTCTACAGAAATGACTTTATCGACAAATAAGGAGTTGCTGTTCTGATGTGCATTAAAATTGACAGACCTTCTATCGTTTCAACAGTATGCCTGGTGGTTGTAATTAAACTTTCCCTATTTAGTACGTTATAACACGGAAACTAATTACTGTACGAGTACCAAACTTGGTAGCATTTATGTCAAAGACATGGGGAACAGAAATAATGCAGAATCAATTGAACTGAAAGACTTTTACTGTGTTGCTACGGTACATCATACCATTACATACCGGTACCATTACTGCTACAAAGCGGGCTCAATATGGTGCCCGTAAATGTCCAGAAGAGTCTGAAAGACAGAGTCAGGACTACATTCTCCACAGCTGAACGAAGCATGGCCGTAGGTATGCTGGCTACCTCTCTTGATATGCTGCACTTCATATCAACACATGTGTGAATGTTTCCCTGGTAAACCCAGTCCTTCAGGTAGACCCATAACCAGAAATCACAGGGAGTGAGATCAAGTGACCGTGCCGGACAAGAATTTGGAAACGAGCGGCTGGTAACTATATCGTTTCCAAATGTGTTTCGGAGAAGCAGGTGAACTTCACGAGCGATGTGCGGTGGAAACCCATCTTGCATGAAAACTGTTGAGTTCAATGCGCCTCTCACGTTTGGTGCGGGTATGTAATGCTCGCGAAGAATATCGCAGTAATGCTGGTCACATCTCTGGTCCTTGAGCGCCAACCTGTTCAAAAAAGAATGAACGTAACCGTGAAGCCACACCATACGGTGGCATTTTCACTATACAGAGGAACTTCATGCACAGTGACTGGAGATAAGATCCCCACACTCGGCAGTTCTATGTCTTCACCTCACCCGTCAGAGAAAAACGAGCTTCGTATGTCCACAGGACGGTCCAGGGCCAGCCCTCGTCAACTTCAGTCCCCGCGAGAAAGTTGAGAGCGAAATCAATACAACGTCGTTTTGCGTCCTGTGGTGGAAGCTGCTGTACAATGCCTATCTTATACCCATACCATTTGAGAATCTTTCGAAGCTCCTTCCGTATTGCAGACCACAGGATGTTCAACTGTCGTAATTCTTTCGCCCGGCAATATTATTGAAGTGCAGGTGCAGCAATACTGTTGTTTTGATAATAGAGTTTCACCAATAATACCCTGCTCCTTTTGCACAAGCTCATGTTGACTTGTCAACAAGAGCAATGCAACTGGTCAGGTGTGTGAGACCTTGAGTCACAATGACTGATTACGGCATCTGATGGCCATAGTGGGAACTGGACGGTGGCGCTGTGGCGGATGGTAATCATGCACGCTATACTCTCTCACGCCACCAAGTTTGGTACTCGAACGGCAATTAGTTTTCGTCTTGTTGTTGTGGTCTTCAGTCCAGAGACTGGTTTGATGCAGCTCTCCATGCTACTCTATCCTGTGCCAGCTTCTTCTTCTCCCAGTACCTACTGAACCTACATCCTTCTGAATCTGCTTAGTGTATTCATCTCTTGGTCTCCAAATACGATTTTTACCCTCCACGCTGCCCGCCAGTACTAAATATGTTATCCCTTGATGCCTCAGAACATGTCCTACCAAACGGTCCCTTCTTCTTGTCAGGTTGTTCCACAAACTCATCTTCTCCCCTATTCTATTCAATACCTCCTCATTAGTCATGTGATCTACCCATCTAATCTTCAGCATTCTTCTACAGCATCACATTTCGAAACTTTTGTTCTCTTCTTGTCCAAACTGTTTATGGTCCATGTGTCACTTCCATATATGGCTACACTCCGTACAAATACTTTCAGAAATTACTTCCTGACACTTAAATCTATAATCGATGTTAACAAATTTCTCTTCTTCAGAAAGGCTTTCCTTGCCCTTGCCAGTCTACATTTTATATCCTCTCTACTTCGACCATCATTAGTTATCTTGCTCCCCAATTAGCGAATCTCCTTTACTAATTTAAGTGTCTCATTTCCTAATCTAATTCCTTCAGGATCACCCGACTTAGCTCGACTACATTCCAAATATCCTCGTTTTGCTTTTGTTGATGTTCATCTTATGTCTTCCTTTCAAGACACTGTCCAATCCGTTCAATTGCTCTTCCAAGTGCTATACTGTCTCTGACAGAATTACAGAGTAATCGGCGAACTTCAAAGTTTTATTTCTTTTCCCTGGATTTCAATTTTTACTCCTAACTTTTCTTTTGTTTCCTTTACGGCTTGCTCAATATACAGATTGAATAACATCAGGAAGAGGCTACAACCCTGCCTCACTCCTTTCCCAACTACTGCTTCCCTTTCATGTCTCTCGACTCTTATAAGTGCCATTTGGTTTCTGTGCAAATGGTAAAAGCCTTTCGCTCCCTGTATTTTACTCCTGCCACCTTCACGATTTGAAAGAGATTATTCTAGTCAACACTGTCAAAAGCGTTCTGTAAGTATACATATTGTTTCTGTGTTATAAAGTGTAAAACAGGGAAATTCTACTTATAACCACCCGGTCAAAATCAAAATGGTTGAAATGGCTCTGAGGACTATGGGACCTAACTTCTGAAGTCATCTGTCCCCTAGAACGCAGAACTACTTAAACCATACTAAACTAAGGACATCACACACATCCATGCCCGAGGCAGGATTCGAACCTGCGACCATAGTGAACGCGCGGTTCCAGACTGTAGTGGCTAGAATCGCCACCCGGTCATTCAGAGATATTAAAGTCCAATTTTTTAAGCGACTAGAGGATGTTTCTAGCCCTTAACGGCCGTATGGGCAAGTACAAAAAATAAGTGACTATTGTTTTTCCTGCAGTGCTATATATTTAAACTCAATCAAAAACGAAGTGTATCTTTTGGATAGGTTAACATGTTAGTGAGATAATACATACCAAGAGACCCCCTGGAAGCCCTGCTTCGCGCTTTAAATATTGCAGCTACAGTGATATAAACGCACTTATTTTACTGACTGCGATGCATGGGGAAGCTAGCCGAGGACCGCAGCAGATAGAAGAAAATCGTCAACGATGACAGCAAGTTACACTACGGCGCCTGGCTCAACAACGTAGCTGCAACACGAGTGTGTAGAGAAGCGCCTCTGACGAACCCCTCTTTAGGTGTTGTATAGACTTGTCTCACCTGTGGGCGCCAAGTGGGCCCTCACATTGGACTCCTGACTCACCAAAGAAAGTGCTGCGTGGTACTACTCGAATCTTCCGCTAGGAGGTATGGGCAATTGAAGGCGTTATCCATTACGTACTGGTGGCGTTGCCGGCTTTGCTAGAATTACAGTGTCGTCGACAAACCACATATTAATGTACCGGTTCCCAAGTGGAAGTTGCTCGGTGGCTGTAGGCACGGCACAGTACGGCGTGCTACACGACCCCTGACCTGCCGCTACAAGTCAGCAGGAGACCGGCCGCGCCCCGAGGGCGCTTCGCGGTCGGCGACCTGCTCGGCGCGCCGGCAGCGGAGGCGGCAGCGGCGGCACCTGCGTCGTTCGCGGTCGACCGCCCGCCGTCGATAGTTGGCGATCGACCGCGCCCACCGGGGAGCGCTCCTTATCGGCGGCCGGCAGGCCCGCAATTACGGCCGCTTTGTCTCGCTCTGCTCTGCCCTACTGTCTCGCCCGAGTGCGAGCACCCCTGCTGTTCTCTGGCCGACACGGCCCGCTCCGGCTCCGGCCGTGTCCGTGGTGTCTGTGCAGAACTCGGATTAGCAGTTAGACTATGTCCGATAGCTTAAACCGAATCCTCTCCTCTCAGTTGACACGGACCACCGTGCGGTACCACTGTCCGAGTGCGGCGGGGCTGGTTGGTCTCTCACCATCCTTTAAACAATCAGTCTGCTTACCTGGATGGGTTTCAGGCTGCCCGCCCCTTCACTCTGCGATGCAACGTTCACGGATACCTACCACGGAAAGGCCACATAGCTCCAGTCCACCGGCAGTAGCTGAAAGTTCAATAAAGTGGCGAGCATCGGCACTGTTGCATGATTCATTCGAAAAACTGTCTAGAATTTACTTTAAATTGAATTATTTTCTTTAATAACACCAAAAATGACTGTCTGGTCTATGTTTAATATTTCAACATCAAATACGTGATGATACTGACTGTTACGAGTTCACACCGAAAGCCACCAAAAGGTAATCTGGACGTCATAAACAGTCGCTCAACCATGACTACCTGCGAGTTAGAACATTCATACATGGATACTCTGCAAAGCACATTTAACTGCGTGGCAGAGGGTTCATCGAATCACTTTCGCAAATCTCTACTATTCCTATTCTCATATAGGACGCTGAAAGAACAAACACCTATAGCTTTCCGCACGAGCCCTGATTTCCCACATCTTTTCGTGGCGATCGTTTCTCCCGATCCAGGTCGGTGTCAACAAAATTCGGAGGAGAAAGTTGGTGATTGGAATTTCGTGAGAAGATTCCTTTGCAATGAAAATCTCCTTTCATTTAATGATGTCCAGCCCAAATACTGTATCACTTCAGTGACACTCTCTCCCATATTTCACGATAATACAAAACGTGCTGCCCTTCTTTGAACTTTTTCGATGTACTCCGTCAGTCCTATCTGGTAAGAGTCCCACACCGCGCAGCAGTATTCTAAAACAGGACGGACACGCGTAGTGTAGGCAGTCTCCTTAGTAGGTCTGTTACATTTTCTAAGTGTCCTGCCAATAAAACGCAGTCTTTGGTTAGCCTCCCCCACAACATTTACTATGTGTTCCTTCCAATTTAACTTGTTAGTAATTGCGATTCCTTCGTATTTAGTTGAATTTACGGCCTTTTGATTAGAATGATTTATCGTGTAACCAAAGTTTAAAGAATTCCCTTTAGCACTCATGAGGATGACATCACACTTTTAATTATTTAGGGTCAACTGCCATTTTTCGCACCATTCAGATATCTTTTCTAAATCGTTTTGCACTTTGTTTTGATCTTCTGATCACTTTATTAGTCGTTAAACGACACCGTTATCTGCAAACAACATAAGAGGGCTGCTCAGATTGTCTCCCAAATCCTTTGTATAGATAAGGAACAGCAAAGGGTCTATATAATACTAACTTGGTTAACGCCAGAAATCACTTCTGTTTTACTCGATGACTTTCCGTCAGTTAATACGAACTGTGCCCTCTCTGACAGGAAATCGCAGTTCCAGTCACATAACTCATATTCCATAGACACGCAATTTCACTACAAGCCGCTTGTGTGGTACACTGTCAAAAGCCTTCCGGAAATCCAGAAAAACGGAATCGATCTGAAATCCCTCGTCAATAGCACTCAACACATCATGCGAATAAAGAGCCAGTAATGTTTCACAAGAACAATGTTTTCTCAACCCACATTGACTGTGTTCAATAGACCGTTTCCTTCGAGGTAATTCATAGTGTTTGAACACAATATATGTTCCAGAATCCCGCTGCATATCGACGTTAAAGATATGGGCCTATAATTAAGTGGATTACTCCTACAACCTTTCTTAAATATTGGTGTGACCTGTGCAACTTTTCAGTCTTTGGGTACGGATCTCTCGTCGAGAGAACGTTTGTATACGACTGTTAAGTATGGAGCTAATGCATCAGCATAGTCTGAAAGGAACCTAAATGCTACACAGTCTGGACCAGAAAATTGCTTTTATTAAGTCTTTCAAGTCGCTTCACTACTGCTAGGATATTTAATTCTACGTTACTCTTGTTGGCAGCTGTCCTTGATTCGAATCCTGGAAAATTTATTTCGTCTTTTTTTGTGAAGACAGCCCCTTTAGAAGACTATGTTAAGTAACTCTGCTTCGGCAGCACTCTCTTCGAAGGTATCTCCATTGCTATCGCGCAGAGACTGCATTGATTTTTTCTTGCCGCCAACATACTTTACATACGATCAGCATCTCTTAGGATTTTCTCCCAGGTTTCGAGACAAAGTTTCGTTGTGGAGACCAATATAAGCATCTCGCACTGACGTCCGCTCTAAATTTCGAGCTTCTGTGAAATATAGAAAATATTTGGGATTTTGCGTCTGTTTCAGTTTGACACATTTGTTTCGTTGTTTCTGCAACAATGTTCTGACCCTTTTGTGTAACAAGGAGGATCAACTCCGTTTTTTGCTAATTTATTTTGTATAAATCTCTCAATTGCTGCCGACACCATTTCTTTGAATTCAAGCCACACGTGTTCTACACTTATATTATTAATTTGGAAGGAGTGGAGATTGTCTCTCAGCAAGGCGTCGAGTGACTTTACATCTGCTTTTTTGAATACGTATGTTGTTCGTTTATTTTTGGAGGATTTGGGGATTTGGGGGTTACAATATTCAGTTTCGCTAGGACAACCTTGTGTTAACTAATCCCTGTATCGGTTTTGATGCTCGTTATTAACTCAACATTGCTTGTTGCTAAGAGGTCAAATGTGTTTTCACAAACGATTACTATTCGCGTGGACTCATGAAGTAACTGCTCGAAATAATTTTCAGAGATTGCGTTTAGCACAATTTTGGATGATGTTTTATGCGTACCGCTGGAATTAAACATGTATTTTCACCAAAATATCGAGGGTAAATTTAAGTCACCACCAACTATAATCGTACGAGTCGGGTACGTGTTTGAAATCAAACTCAAGTTTTCTTTGAACCTTTCAGCAGCTGTGTCGTCTGTATTGGGATGTCGGTAAAAGGACCCAATTATTATTTTATTCCGATTGCCAGCAATGACCTCTGTCCATACTAATACACAGGAAGAATCTACTTCAAAAGTGCGACAAGATAAACTACTTCTAACAGCAACAAACACGCAACCGCCAACCCTGCTTTGTCTATCCTTTCGGAACACAAGATCTTCGCAAAAGTTTCGGATGAGCTTATATACAGCTTTAGCCAGCTTTCAGTGCCTATAGCGATTTGAGCATCAGTGCTTTCTATTATCGCTTGGAGCTTTTGTACATTCCCATCACAGCTACTACAATACAGCTGTTGTACCTATGATTCCTGCATCCTCATTCTTCCTGTGTTCGGTCTGCTCCCTTTGTGACCTAAAGCCTTCTTGTGTTTTCCCGAGACCCTCTAACTAAATAAACCACCCAGTCCACGCCACATAGCCCCTGCTACCCATGTAGCCGCCTCCTGCGTATCGTGGACAGCTGACCTCTTCTGCGGAACCCGAAACCCAAACACCCTTTGGCGCAAGTCGAGAGATCTACAGCCTACAAGGTCGCAGAACCGTCTGAGCCTTTGAGTCAGACCCTCCAGGCAGTTCTGTACTAGAGATCCGCAGTCGGTCCTGTCAACTATGCTGCAAATGGTCAATTATTCTTTCATCTTGCAAGCACGACTGGCACCCTTTACCACTTCTGTTGGCCGCTCGAAAGTAGAGAGAATCCCTTCGGTTCCAAAGTGACACAATCATTGGTGCCACCGTGAACAACCACCTGCAGTTGGCTGCACCCTGTGCCCATCATGGCATCCGGGGGGACCCGTTCCACATCTAGAATGACTCCACCCGGTGTGCACATAGAGTGCACATTGGTTTTCTTTCCCTTCTTGGCAGCTATGTTCCTAAGGGGCAACATAACGTGCCTAACGTTGGTTCCCAACTAGCAATAATCCCATCCTCTCGTGATTGTCCGGATCTTGTTGGCCGAGAGGTTTCCTCTGAAACAGAACAGGCGACAGCATCTGGCTCAGCGACAGTGTTAGCCACAGACAGCATCTGGAACCTGTTTGTTAGACAAACAGGGGAGGCCGTACGTGCGGCCGCCTGGGAAGTCTTTCGCCGCCTGCTACGCACAGGGGCGACATCCCACTCTACCACATGCGAGGGGTCAATCTCAGAGTGAGCAGTAACTGGGCTGGACACTGGTGAGGACCAGTCGGAGGATTCGGAAGAGTTGGACGTCCGTTGGATCCCCACGACCACTCCACAACAGTGGTGCCCATCCACTGCAGCCTCAAGCTGTATAACCGAAGGCACCACAAACTGAAGCTGAGAGCAATGTGCCACCAAACCGGGTCGCATCCGCACAAACAATCGCAGTTCCTGTCCATACTAAAGACCGTGGAGAATTAAACTTTCCAGACAAATGGACTATCGGCACGTGCTGCGCAACTCTACTGTAGACCGTGACGAAAACATAGGAACTGTGTCAAATGAATTAGACTAATACGCAGAGATTCAAAAGCCCAACTACCGAAGCACTCAGATGAACTTAAATAACTAACCCCTGATTAGGAAGTTTAATATGTCACAAAATTAATTTACTTCCTGACGCAAACGAAAACACGAGAACTGTGGCTGTTATATATCAAATTAACCCGCAGAAACTCAAGAAACTAAACTATCCAAATACACAGGTGATATTATAAAATTCGCTCCTGGTTAGGAACTCGTAAAAGTCATGACATCGGTTACTTCCCTGTTGTTGCTTTTGTCTCGGCTCGCTACTGCTGCCCCACACATAATATCTTGTCCACGCGAAGTTTGTGTTGTTGTTGTTGTTGTTGTGGTCTTCAGTCGAGAGACTGGTTAGATTCAGCTCTCCATGCTACTCTATCCTGTACAAGCCTCTTCATCTCCGAATAAATACTACAACCTACATCCTTCTCAAACTGACTTATTGCATTCATCTTTTAGCTTCCCTCTACGATTTTTACAATCCACGCTAGCCTCCAATACTAAATTGGTCATCCCTTGATACCTCAGAACGTGTCCTACCAACCGATCCATACTTCTACTCAAGTTGTGTCACAAATTCCTCTTTTCACCAATTCTACTCAGTACCTCCTTATTAGTTACGTGATATACTTATCTAATCTTCAGCATTCTTCTGTAGCACCACATTTCCAAAGATTCTATTCTGTTCTCTAAACTGTTTGGTGTCAGTGTTTCACTTCCATACATGGCTTCACTCCATACAAATACTTTCAGATGTGGTTTCCTGACACTTAAATATGTACTCGATTTTAACAAATTTCTCTTCTTCAGAAACGCGTTTCTTGCCATTGCCAGTCTACATTTTATATCCTCTGTACCTCGGCCATCATCTGATATTTTGGTCCCCAAATAGCATAACTCATCTACTGCCTTAAGTGTGTAATTTCCTAATGTAATTCCCTCAGAATCACTTGATTTAATTCGACTACATTCTATTATCCTTGTTGCTTTTGTTGATGTTCATCTTATATCCGCCTTTCAAGACACTGTCCATTCCGTTCAGCTGTTCTTCAAGGTCCTTTCCTGTATCTGACAGAATTACAATGCCATCGGCAAACCTCAATGTTTTTATTTCTTCTCCATTGATTTTAATTCCTGCTCCAAATGTTTCTTTTGTTTTCTTTACTGCTTGCTCAATATGCAGATTGAATAACATTGGGTCCCGGGTTCGATTCCCGCCGGGGTCAGAGATTTTCTCTGCCTCGTGATGACTGGGTGTTGAGTGATGTCCTTAGGTTAGTTAGGTTTAAGTAGTTCTAAGTGCTAGGGGACTGATGACCATAGATGTTAAGTCCCATAGTGCTCAGAGCCATTTGCACCATTTTTTTCAATTACATTGGGGATAGGCTACAATTTCTCTCACCTCCTTCTCAACCACTGCTTCCCTTTCATACCCCTGGACTCTTATACCTACCATTTTGTTACTGTATGAGTTAGAAATAGCCTTTCGCTCCCTGTATTTAATTCCTGCCAACTTCGAATTTGAAAGAGAGTATTGCAGCCAACACTCTCATACGCTTTCTCTTAGTCTACAAATGCTATAAACGCAGGTCTGTCTTCTAAGATAAGTCCTAAGGTCAGTTTCTGTATGACAAGAAATGTTCACACGCGAATGTAACCTGCAATCAACCACTAACAAAGCTCAACATTTCACAAAATACTCAACATAGTAGTCACTTATCGTCAACGAACACGAGAATCGATCAAACGAACGAATTTCTTCATTTTGGTACAAATTTGATCAGCGCGGCTTAACATAATTCTTTACCACAAAGTGCTCCCGAGTGACCATTACGACTCACAAAACTGAGGCACAAAGCCCGACTCAAACGCGCGGGAAAAGCTGAATTCGTATTGGCTAGTATGTGAAGCAGCCAATCAGATCATTTCGAGCACTTCTATACTCGTGGTATCTCTACTGTCAGCCAATCAGATTGTTGTTGTGGTCTTCAGTCCTGAGACTGGTTTGATGCAGCTCTCCATGCTACTCTATCCTGTGCAAGCTTCTTCATCTCCCCGTACCTACAGCAACCTACATCCTTCTGAATCTGCTTAGTGTACTCATCTCTCGGTCTCCCTCTACGATTTTTACCCTCCACACTGCCCTCCAATGCTAAATTTGTGATCCCTTGATGCCTCAAAACATGTCCTACAAACCGATCCCTTCTTCTAGTCAAGTTGTGCCACAAAATTCTCTTCTCCCCAATCCTATTCAGTACCTCCTCATTAGTTACGTGATCTATCCACCTTATCTTCAGTATTCTTCTGTAGCACCACATTTCGAAAGCTTCTATTCTCTTCTTGTCCAAACTAGTTATCGTCCATGTTTCACTTCCATACATGGCTACACTCCAAACAAATATTTTCAGAAATGACTTCCTGACACTTAAATCTATATTCGATGTTAACAAATTTCTCTTCTTCAGAAACGCTTTCCTTCCCATTGCCAGTCTACATTTTATATCCTCTCTACTTCGACCATCATCAGTTATTTTACTTCCTACATAGCAAAACTCCTTTACTACTTTAAGTGTCTCATTTCCTAATCTAATTCCCTCAGCATCACCCGATTTAATTGGACTACATTCCATTATCCTCGTTTTGCTTTTGTTAATGTTCATCTTATATCCTCCTTTCAAGACACTGTCCATTCCGTTCAACTGCTCTTCCAAGTCCTTTGCCGTCTCTGACAGAATTACAATGTCATCGGCGAACTTCAAAGTTTTTACTTCGTCTCCATGAATTTTAATACCTACTCCAAATTTTTCTTTTGTTTCCTTTACTACTTGCTCAATATACAGATTGAATAACATCGGGGAGAGGCTACAACCCTGTCTCACTCCTTTCCCAACCACTGCTTCCCTTTCATGCCCCTCGACTCTTATGACTGCCATCTGGTTTCTGTACAAATTGTAAATAGCCTTTCGCTCCCTGTATTTTACCCCTGCCACCTTTAGAATTTGAAAAAGAGTATTCCAGTCAACACTGTCAAAAGCTTTCTCTAAGTCTACAAATGCTAGAAACGTAGGTTTGCCTTTTCTTAATCTTTCTTCTAAGATAAGTCGTAAGGTCAGTATTGCCTCACGTGTTCCAACATTTCGACGGAATCCAAACTGATCCTCCCCGAGGTCCGCGTCTACCAGTTTTTCCATTCGTCTGTAAAGAATTCGCGTTAGTATTTTGCAGCTGTGACTTATTAAACTGATAGTTCGGTAATTTTCACATCTGTCAGCACCTGCTTTCTTTGGGATTGGAATTATTATATTCTTCTTGAAGTCTGAGGGTATTTCGCCTGTCTCATACATCTTGCTCACCAGCTGGTAGAGTTTTGTCATGACTGGCTCTCCCAAGGCCGTCAGTAGTTCTAATGGAATGTTGTCTACTCCGGGGGCCTTGTTTCGACTCAGGTCTTTCAGTGCTCTGTCAAACTCTTCACGCAGTATCGTATCACCCATTTCGTCTTCATCTACATCCTCTTCCATTTCCATACTATTGTCCTCAAGTACATCACACTTGTATAAACCTTCTATATACTCCTTCCACCTTTCTGCCTTCTCTTCTTTGCTTAGAACTGGGTTGCCATCTGAGCTCTTGATATTCATACACGTGGTTCTCTTCTCTCCAAAGGTCTCTTTAATTTTCCTGTATGCTGTATCTATCTTACCCCTAGTGAGATAAGCTTCTACATCCTTACATTTGTCCTCTAGCCATCCCTGTTTAGCCATTTTGCACTTCCTGTCGATCTCATTTTTGAGACGTTTGTATTCCTTTTTGCCTACTTCATTTACTGCATTTTTATATTTTCTCCTTTCATCAATTAAATTCAACATTTCTTCTGTTACCCAAGGATTTCTAGCAGCCCTCGTCTTATTACCTACTTTATCCTCTGCTGCCTTCACTACTTCATCCCTCAGAGCTACCCATTCTTCTTCTACTGTATTTCTTTCCCCTATTCCTGTCAATTGTTCCCTTATGCTCTCCCTGAAACTCTGTAAAACCTCTGGTTCTTTCAGTTTATCCAGGTCCCATCTCCTTAATTTCCGACATTTTTGCAGTTTCTTCAGTTTTAATCTACAGGTCATAACCAATAGATTGTGGTCAGAGTCCACATCTGCCCCTGGAAGTGTCTTACAACTTAAAACCTGGTTCCTAAATCTCTGTCTTACCATTATATAATCTATCTGATACCTTTTAGTATCTCCAGGGTTCTTCCACGTATACAACCTTCTTTCATGATTCTTAAACCAAGTGTTACCTATGACTAAGTTGTGCTCTGTACAAAATTCTACTAGGCGGCTTCCTCTTTCATTTCTTAGCCCCAATCCATATTCACCTACTATGTTTCCTTTTCTCCCTTTTCCTACACTCGAATTCCAGTCACCCATTACTATTAAATTTTCGTCTCCCTTCACTATCTGAATAATTTCTTTTATTTCATCGTACATTTCTTCAATTTCTTCGTCATCTGCAGAGCTAGTTGGCATATAAACTTGTACTACTGTAGTAGGTGTGGGCTTCGTATCTATCTTGGCCACAATAATGCGTTCACTATGCTGTTTGTAGTAGCTTACCCGCATTCCTATTTTCCTATTCATTATTAAACCTACTCCTGCATTACCCCTATTTGATTTTGTGTTTATAACCCTGTAATCACCTGACCACAAGTCTTGTTCCTCCTGCCACCGAACTTCACTAATTCCCACTATATCTAACTTTAACCTATCCATTTCCCTTTTTAAATTTTCTAACCTACCTGCCCGATTAAGGGATCTGACATTCCACTCTCCGATCCGTAGAACGCCAGTTTTCTTTCTCCTGATAACGACATCCTCCTGAGTAGTCCCCGCCCGGAGATCCGAATGGGGGACTATTTTACCTCCGGAATATTTTACCCAAGAGGATGCCATCATCATTTAATCATACAGTAAAGCTGCATGTCCTCGGGAAAAATTACGGCTGTAGTTTCCCCTTGCTTTTAGCCGTTCGCAGTACCAGCACAGCAACGCCGTTTTGGTTAATGTTGCAAGGCCAGATCAGTCAATCATCCAGACTGTTGCCCCCGCAACTACTGAAAAGGCTGCTGCCCCTCTTCAGGAACCACACGTTTGTCTGGCCTCTCAACAGATACCCCTCCGTTGTGGTTGCACCTACGGTACGGCCATCTGTATCGCTGAGGCACGCAAGCCTCCCCACCAACGGCAAGGTCCATGGTTCATGGGGAGGGGGGGGGTCCAATCAGATTAGCACGTGTAATTTAGATTAAAAGTGTCGTAATTTGGTAACTAAGTAAAATGTAATGAAAACAAAACAGATGCCTTACCACAAAACAAAATACTAACAAATTTAATACTCAACGCCCCTTCTGGCTGCCTTTACATACGTCACAAATTCCCCTACTGCACAACAAATTTCTCATGTTTACGTTTGAATTGTTTTAATGAAATATCGCATTCTCGCTTTACGTATGTCCTCCATTCACTCTCTCAGTCTCTCAAAAACACACAATCAAAACACGATGAAATAATAATTTTCGTCTGAAATCTGTGGCAATGGTACTGAAGAAAATGCCAGGAAATTAGATTTTATGAACCTGTTCTCTTGGTTGTAGTTTCTATTGATAGTGTACATGAATACAATACAGGCCATAACTCGGTTTCACTATGCGGGCTAGTTATTATGTGTTTTAGGTAAAAATTTATATCTCCGGAAATATTGAAGTTACTGATTTGAAATTTTAACAGTATGGTTGCGTTATACGTGCAGTTGGATGTACTAAGTATGAAAAAGATCGATTAACATTTAATAGTACTTCAGATTCATAGACGGTTTATGTGACTTATTGCACGCAGCGCTAGTGAAATCACATTGACCGCTTGGCTCAATTGCCAGCATCAGCTGTGCCAGCGTGAGAACCAAAATCTGCTCTCATCTCGTCTGCACGGCAAGCTACGCTTTCAGTGCAAGATGGCAACTCGCAATAATTTGCTACGGTTCGCAAGGCGCCTTAGCAAATCGTGTTATACCACCAGAAGTGTCATAACGTGTTCCTGGAAGCTAAAGCGTGAAGCAAGAGAGCTGATCAACAATGACCGAGACTGAATTTTTTATCACATGTTTGTTAATCCATTTCTATATTTGCACGATATTTTGCAAAAGTAATCCCGTTTTACTTGAACACCGTTTTTACAATATCTCTGGCAGTCCTCAAACACATGCTGCAGGTCATTTTTTTTTTCAGGTACTAGGCAACCACCTCATTTTATTGGGCACTGCTGCACAGTTCTCAAATCGAATGCACCGAAGCTTTTCCGTTAGTGATGGGAATAAAGACTGTCAGTGTGGAACATCAGGACTATAATGCTGAAGTGACCCAAAAACTGCACGACTTGATTTGCGACTTGAGGTTTTGCAGTGTCATGAGGTCACAGTTCCAATCGTTTCCCTGCAATACACTTCCTCAGTTTACCCAACACTAACTTGTAGTATGTTGCTGTAACAGTAGTGTGAGTGGGAACTGAATGCTGTTAAATCGTTCCACGACAGTCAAAACTCCCTTACCAAACAGCAGAATAACCTTAACGGCTGGCCTCCATTCGCACACAGCTCTGTTCGGGAATCAACAGACGTGGCACCTAACGGCCACAAACACACGTAGTATGGAGATGATCATGTATAATCGTAAAAACACTTCCATACGAAATTCTCAACACTTCACTGAGGTGAGTGTTCTCCGCCCATTCTCAAGGAAAATTACAGAAACTGTACTATCGTTGACTGCAGTCACAGCAGAAGACTAAACACCAGGCCCACCTTGCTTAACCTTCATGCGCTCGCGCTAGAAATAGTCACTCTAGTGCTCTCACATTTCAGCTACATTGCTACAAGAGAGACTGACGCCAAGCGTCGAAGAGATGGCAATGGCCGGAGCACCTCTTCCGCGTCGCCTCTGCACATCGGTGTTTCCAACGCCAACATACGTAACAAAATACTTGCCCCAGGTTCGGCGAAAACTCGGCAGCATCGCCTCTTGCTCGGCAAAAGCGCTGCACCGGGCCGGAAACAGCGGAAGTCGCGATATAAAGGCGAAATAATTAAATTCAGAGCGGCGCGGCACTTGCGCAGTCGCTCGAAAGAGAGCGTGAGACACACGAGTCGCAGCAAGGAAAATAATCGCGTCCGGTGAGCCCATATAAAAGCCCGCATACAGAGTTAAGCGGCCGCCACGCGCTGCGTACACACGCGCGGGCCACGCAATTACCCCGCAGCAATATTCCGACGCAGACCCTCCTCAAAGAGGCGCGCCATATTAAAACCCCGGTGATATCGCGCGCGACTGACTTATTCGCTCATGAATAATGTCCCTCTTAAGTTACATTTGATGCGCTGCGTCCTTAGTACTTTTATTCCTCTTTGCTGCTTTTTTTGTTTCCCCTCCCGTGTCGTCGCGACATCGTTGTTGCTCTTGTTTTGTCTGCATTACAAGATTGTAGGACTGAACTCCACGCTATCTCGTGCACGGTTTTCAACATTAAACTGAAAGAAAAGCCTCCCTCGTATTGTTCTAGTGAGCAGAAATGTTCAAGTTTATGAACGCTTTAGATGCGATCATACCCGCTTTTTTCCCCCCGAAATGCTGAATTGGTATGCTGCATCTGCATTCGTTTCACTGTCTCGTTTGTGTCCGAAAATGCTTCCTACCCACCATTCTCCAGATTATAAGAGTTGCGTTCAATAAGTACTGCAACATACTTTTTATTGGATTATTTTGCTTCAAAAAAATGCGGCGTTTTTGTATGGGACATGGTGGAATACAGTCCCCTATAGTTTCATGAAGTTTCCGAAAGGTGGCAGCGCTATACGTAGTCTTCAAACTGGCATTTGTAACTTAGGCGCATGCAAGTAAAGAGCTGTAGTTGGGTTTACTTTGGCGGAAAACCAGAACATTTCAGATATTCATAGGCACTTGCAGAAGTCTACGAAGCACTGGCAGTGAACAAAAGCACCGTGAGTCGATAATCAAGGCGTCTATCATCATCGCAACAAGGTCGTGCAAATGTGTCCCATCCCCCGCGTGCGGGCGTCCGCACGCAGCTGTGAGTTCTACAGTAATGAAACTAGGACTGTTGATATTTTTTAAAATATGGGGAATATGATATATCGATATTTAATAAATTGTATTACCGACCTTTAAGGCAACGAGAAGAAACCTCGATATATCGACGGGAAAAGTATCGACGCACCGGCGTATAATAATATCGGCTGCACGTTGTAAATGGTCCCCCACTTTTAGGGCTGTATATTTAAGTATTGATTTATTATTAGAAGTTATGTTCATCAACAAGCTAGCAGCCTGCTTATCCATCTCAGAGCTAGAGTTGTAAGGAAAACGACGCACGTTCACGCTTGGCGATCTCCATTTTGCTAACAATGGTAACCGCTTGCAAGTGACACAAAGAAAGGTGCCCGATGGGTCCTTTGTTCGGTTTAGTTACATATCAGATTTATCCGGAACACTTCAGTCGACTTCCCTGTTTTTTCTTTTTATTTTTTTATGTCGGCAAACGCCAGCGACCTTGCAGTCGTAACGCCAAAGTTGTGTGCTTGTAAGTAGGCAGTTTAAATTTTTTATTGGTAACGCCGCCGTCACGTAGCGCTCTGTATGAAAATCACTGGCTGTGCCGTGTGCAGTCTGTGGCTGGTTTGCATTGTTGTCTGCCATTGTAGTGTTAGGCAGCGGCAGCTGGATACAAACAGAGCGTAGCGTTGCGCAGTTGAAGGTGAGCCGCCAGCAGTGGTGGACGTGGGGAGAGAGATGGCGGAGTTTTGAAATTTGTAAGAATTGGTGTCATGAACTGCTATACATATTGTGACTAGTGAGGTAAATACATTGTTTGTTCTCTATTAAAATCTTTCATTTGCTAACTATGCCTATCAGTAGTTAGTGCCTTCCATAGTTTGAATCTTTTATTTAGCTGGCATTAGTGGCGCTCGCTGTATTGCAGTAGCTTGAGTAACGAAGATTTTTGTGAGGTAAGTGATTTGTGAAACGTATAGGTTAATGTTAGTCAGGGCCATTCTCTTGTAGGGATTTTTGGAAGTCAGATTGCGTTGCGCTAAAAATATTGTGTGTCAGTTTAAGCACAGTCGTGTACAATTTTTCAAAGGGGACGTTTCATATGGCGACCCTGCCAGGATACCTCACTGGAATCTTCTGATTTTTTCCTTGTAGTTTGTGTAATCAGTGTAGCTTTTGTTTATTGCTAGTGCGTAATCATAGAGAGAATTTCCTTTGTAGTTGCAGTCTTTCATTGTTGTACAGTACAACAGTTGTGGAATGCATGTAGAGTTGCACCAAGTATTTCGCAGCTGCGCTTGCAATTAACTAGATATTATTTTCAGTGCTATGTTAATGTGTTCTCTTATTTTTGTTCTTCAAATTGTGTTTTTCTGTGTTGTCGTATGAAAAATTGTGACAATAATGGCGTGTGAAAAACGTAACACTAGGCTCCAAAATAAACTGAGAAATGACAGTGAAGACAAAAGCAGTGTGTTAACGTCACCATGTAATGAATTCACTAATGTTCAAAGTAGTAATTTGGTAATAGGGCATAGGGAAATGGAGCGAGTTGCAAATAATGGTGTAGGCAGTGAAACAATTAGTGAACAGGGAAGCATTATCGATCGATCGGTCGGCAACAGCTCGCCTCACGATTCCGAAATGACAGGACACAATCTTGCAAATACTGTAGATTCAGATTTTGCGTCCTCGCCGTTTTCTCAAATAAATCAAGACACATTTTCTGCTTTTCAAACTGCGAATATTGCCGGTTCAAATGCATTGCCGAATGGCACTGAGGAACATGTTTCAGACACCAGTGCACTGTTATTACAGTTAATGCAACAAATGGGACAAAGGCTACAAAAGTTAGACACAACGCTTGAACAAAATCAGAAACAAATGGGACAAAATCTTCAAAAGTTAGACACAATGGAACAAAATCAGAGACAAACACAACAAAAGCTTCAAAAGTTAGACACAATGGAACAAAATCTTCAAAAGTTAGACACAATGGAACAAAATCTTCAAAAGTTAGACACAACGCTTGAAGAAAATCAGAAACAAATGGGACAGAATCTTCAAAAGTTAGACACAATGGAACAAAATCAGAGACAAACACAGCAAAAGCTTCAAACATTAGACACAATGGAACAAAAGCTTCCAAAGTTAGACACCACACTTGAACAAACACGTGAAGATTTAACTAATGAGTTACATAACATCGAATCGAAATGTCAAAAAGTCTGTAATGACGTAAAAACACAAATTTGTGAGCATTTCCAACATATTTTTTCGTGGCATGAAAATGCATTACAGAATCACGAAGCAGCAATAAAAGAACTGCAAACTATTGTCCATGAAAATCATGAAACCTTGCAAGCTAAAATTGACTCAGTAGCATCTACCGATTCGTTTACGCAACTTGCAAAAACTCAAGCGAGCTTAAAGGACACAGTAGATACTCTGAAAATTGGTTCAGAAAGACACATGGAGGACATTAGTTCATTATCAGAGAAAGTAGTTGAACTTTTGGATCAGCTAAATAATTTATCTACGAAGGTAGATGATAATCTGAATGACACAAAACCAGTAGTCTTTAATGACACAGAAGAGTTCGAACAAATTAGGAAATTCAAACAAAATAAGAATCAAATTAATACGCAACACCAAAGAGAAATCCGGGAAGTACAAGGTCAGCTGACACAGGTAATACAAGAATTACGTATTTCAGAGGACACTCGCACTCCAATACGGGAAGAGGGACATAAAAATACGGAACTGCCACAAAATAATAACACAGGGCACTTTGGAGAATATGAAAGAAATTGGCAAAGTACACCGAATTTTGAGATGGAACCGCCGACACGAAGTAACAATGACCGATATGCTACCCGCCGACACGATGATTTTGACTATAAGCTGTTCATTACTGCACGTAAATTCAAAACATTTAAGAATTCTGGCAACGACATTCATCCACAAGCGTTGCTCCATCAATTCTCTCATTGTTTTCCTCCCAACTGGTCATTAGAACACAGATTAGAATTTATGTGTGGCTACTTAGAGAATGAACCAGCTATAAGAATGCGATCGGTCATTCATGATTGCCACAGTTAAGGAGAATTTTACCATGCCTTCCTCTCAGCATATTGGTCCCAAGCCACACGAGACCAAGTAAAACATAGCATCATAATGATGAATCATTTCGAACAATCTGAATTTTCCAGTCTTGTCAAATATTTTGAAGACATGTTACATAAGAATCAGTATCTTTCAAACCCATACAGCCCCTCAGAACTCATCCGCATTTGCTTAATCAAATTACCTGAACATTTACGACAGATTATTTTAGCAGGACGATGCAAAGACGACATTGAAGCTTCTCAGGGACTGTTACAAGAACTGTAAATTGACACTGACAATCGCGGAACGCGAAAACAGGAACACAACAATTACAGGTCACACCTGTCACAATTCCGCGATGACAGAAATAATACACGACAAGGCTATTCGTACAACGTAAATCGTGACCAAAACGGACACCACCCGTATGACAACCGTTGGCAGAGTAGTAATTATTACAGGGAAAGATCACCTCTCCACGGTAATGACTATCACAGAGACAATCAGAGAAACAGACAATATGGAAACCAAAATAATTATTATCAAGGGAGACAGAATAACTTAAGACGCAACGGTCCAGCGCGCAGTTACTATTCAGGGAGATATTCTCCACCACGTGACCGACAAGAAAGAAACTATAGAATCTACCGACATGACGACACACGATATGATCGTAACGACAGACCTGAATTGCAGCAGAACTGGCGGGATTCAAACAGAGCAGGGCCCTCTCGACAAGGTGAATTTGTAGAAGTTAGGTCTCCTAATCCCATTAACGACTCGCGCCAACAAAGACACAATAGGCAATGACTCATACCGCTGGCAGCCACAAAACGTACGCTTGAAACTGACGACGCAGCTGCCGTAGCTAGTAATTACGTTAAAATGGAAGACATTAGGGACATCTTACTCCAGGAACAGGACGTAAAACATAACAACATTGCATATCCTGTGATTCACATTACAGTAAATGACGTAAAATTTACGGCAGTACTTGACTCAGGCAGTCCCATTTCAGTAATTAGTGAAACAGCTTTTAGTAAATGCAGCAAATCGAAAGATTGCCCCACACTTCCGTTACGCAAGATTAAATTACAAGGTGCAGTCATTGGAAAAAGTGTAGATGTACACCAACAAACCAACTTACAGGTAGAATTCAATGTCAAAGCCACAGCTTCTCTATGAATTTTCTTATTGTTCCATTATTGTCGACGGAAATTATACTGGGAGTAGACTTTTTGAATGAAAACAAAGCAATCTTAAACTTTCACGATGCTGAAATAAGTTTAGAGAAAGAAAGTAAGTCAATAGCTTTGAAATTTGAAGATTGGCTCTCAAACCATGACGAGGAAATTAATCGGCTTTACCTTCTGTTAGACAACAGTTCGGAATTTTCTACGGAACTAGACACTAACAGTCGCTCTGCAAGTATTGACAGGGATGATATCGACGGCACAATTGAAACTAATGAGTTAATTCAGAATAAAATTCAAACAATTGAGAATTGTAATGACACTGATAGGCAGGACCTTTTTGAGATTTTACAAGCACATTCCCCAGTTTTTACTCACAAAACAGGAACAATCAAGGGATTTCAGTACCAATTTCGTGTTCGTGAGCATACTAAATTTTGTGTTAGACCATACGTAATTCCAGCACATTATAGGGACCGTGTTAGAACAGAAATACAATCCATGCTTGACGACGGCGTTATTGAGCCTGCAGTAAGCTCATACAACAATCCATTACATGTTGTTGAGAAGAAAAATGGATCGATGAGGCTTGTCTTAGATTCGAGACAAATCAATACTATCATTATTCCTGAAACAGGCAGGCCGCAAACGTTGGAAGAACTTCTTCAAAATTTTAATGGTGTAAAAGTGTTGTCTTCCATTGATCTCAGATCCAGCTTTTATCAGATCGAACTTCATCCAGAATGTAGAAAATACACAGCTTTCCTTTGTTTTGGCGTTTGTTATCAGTTTCGGAAACTTCCTTTTGGTTTGAACATTTCCTCGGCAGCATTCATTCGCGGGCTATATTCCATATTACCTGAGCTCTTAAAACGTCACATCACCTTATATGTGGACGATATTCTGATAGCAGAAGCCTCATGGGAACATCATAATCGTATCCCAACAACAACGTGTTACATATTTTTGCAGTATCTGGAATTACAGTTAACTTGGAAAAGTCTGAATTTGGTAGGACAAAAGTGAAGTTTTTGGGACATATTATTTCCTCTGAAGGCATCCAGCCGGATCCTGAAAAGTTAGAAGCAATCAGAGCCATTCCAATTCCATCCACAAAAAAACAAGTCGGCAGTTTTCTAGGTCTCGTAAATTTTTACCATCGTTTTCTGAATATGCAAATTCTAATTACACCAAAACTTTGTTCTCTCACTGGAAAAAATACTATTTGGAACTGGGACGAACAAGCACAGTTGGAATTCAATTCTTTGAAAGAATCGTTACTTAACGCGCCAATACTAGCTCATCCAGATCTCTCACAAGATTTTTGCCTTAGCACGGATTCTTCTAAAGTCGGTCTTGGTGCCCATTTATTTCAAGAAGCCACAGAAAATGACATTACTGTTCAGAAAACCATTGCTTTTGCTAGCCGAGTGCTAACAAAATCTGAAAAAAATTATTCCGTTACTGAATTAGAAGCTTTAGCTATCGTTTGGACATTTAACAAATTCCGTTTCTTTCTTTATGGTAAGCACGTAAAAGTATACAGTGACCATTGTGCATTACAATTTCTTATGTCTTCAAAATTAAATCATGACAGGTTAAAACGTTGGGCATTGTTTCTACAAGAATTCCACTTCACAATAGTCTACATTCCCGGCAAGGAGAACATTGTTGCGGACGCACTGTCACACACACCGGCTGGGCTTGAGAAAAGTAACACAGAAAGCAACCTCGAGAGAAATTTCAGTATTCTTTACATCCAGAAAGTCGTCTTTGAAAACTTCATCACCACATCTTTAAAGGACATTGCTCATGAACAAGATAAAGATCCGATTTGGAAAGACATAAAAAGTAAATGGCATGAAAAGACACACACACAGATTCGGCATTATTATCTGGTTAGAAACAATATACTGTTCAAACGATGCACTGTTGATGACAAGCTATGGGTACTTTGCATTCCAGACGATTTTGTTAATAAGCTCATTTGGTACATTCATTTCAGCTATGCACATTTTGGTCCACGAAAATGTTATCATATTCTTCGAACGACTTGTTATTTTAACAATATGGAAAAGAGAATTCGAAGAGTCTTGTCTATTTGTAAACTTTGTCAAAAGGTGAAACCATCTACTTTCTCTCATCGTGCTCCATTGTTTCCTATAATTCCTTGTAAATTAAAAGAATTTGCTGCTGTTGATCTCTTGGGACCGCTTGTCAGAACATCTAATGGATTTTCGTACGTTCTAGTCGCTGTTGAACTTACTTCAAAATTTGTTTCTTTCACTCCGTTACGTAAAGCCACTGGACGGTCTGTATCCAACGCCTTTGTTAGAAATTTCTTATGTGAACTTGGACACGTTAGTAAAGTAATTTCAGATAACGGACCGCAATTCAGATCTCCTGTTTGGTCACGCATGCTTCGTAACCATAAAACCAAATCTGTTTTTATTTCATTTTACTCACCACATTGTAACCCGTCTGAACGGATTATGAAAGAAATCAATAAGCTTTGCAGACTTAATTGTCACAGAAAGCATCAGCATTGGGACACATATTTACACTTATTTCAAAACGTGCTGAATGAAATGCCTCATGACTCCACTGCTTTACCACCTGTTCTTGTACTGAAGAATAAAGAACCACCAAACAGAATCAGAGAGCTTGTACCTTTTCCGAATACACGTAAACTTCGACACAAAGACATAATTGATTTGGCTATTAAAAATATAAATTCTGCTGCAGACAAAAGGAAAAAATTACATGGTAAAGCAAATGCCAAGAAATTATATATTGGTCAGAAAGTTCTCATTAAAGCTCATCCATTGTCACATAAGAAGAAACACTTGAGTCACAAATTCTTTCTAGTTTACAATTGACCTTACAGAATCCGACGTATACCACATGATAATTGCGTTGAAGTTGAAACTCTGCGTACTAGGAAGAGTAAAGGTTTACACCACATTTCACATGTAAAACCGTTTATTGAAAGATAATCTGCTTTTTAACTTTGTCTTTGCCATAAAACATTTCACTTCACGTTTCTAGTATGGTTTGTCACACTTAGAAACTGTTAACATGCAACAATGTTTTGAAGTTCACTATCCAGTCTAGAACCTACGGAACATATTTAGACAGTATTTACGAGTGCATTGTTATAGTGAACAGACATCACTCTGTTATTTCGTGTGTACATTCTTGCTTGTTAGTTGCACGATTACGTAACGACTATAAGGCTCACATACTTAGAACATTTACCAGTATTGCTAATGAGATTTTAATGCAACATTTTGGTTTACTTGAAAATACATTCTGGATTTGAAGTACTTTCTGTGAGATACCAGATGATACAGTGGTTAGTTTATGTGACAGCTACACGATTTTATCACGACGCTACTAATGAGTGACAATTTACAATGCTGCTTTTGCAGTTTATCTGTTTTATATCTGCACAGTTTTTCTGAATTTTTCTGGAATGTAAAACATGTTTTAGTAGTAACGTTTGTGGTATAGCTACAATGAGACAGCCTTTTCTGTAGCACAACAATACGTACAGTACAGTACTTACTTCATCACGGCAATAAGCGTAATAACTAAGATATCTATACGCAAAGCATTTCAATTTCGTTTATCATGAGGTAAGTACACTGACTTCTGCAGAACTTAGCTTTCGGAGGACAATAACTACGACACTTCCACAGAGATTGTCTTACAGCAAGACGCACATTTAGCGCTACAGGACACGCATTAAACTATTTATTTTTCAACATATTTGAATTACAAAGAAAGTTTTCCGTGATACATTTTATTCCATTGCTGTAATCTGTAACACCTGAGGATATAATTACATTATTCCTCAGGGGGGTACACGCTTACTTTGTGTACCATGTGTCTGGCAAGCACAAGTAGCCCTAGCTAATATGGTATTTGCTTATACAACTCTACACATCGGTACCATATTTCCCTAATACATAAATTACACAGCTATCTGATCATTTAACTGAGAGAAACAAACATTAATTATACTACATCAGTGACAGATGTTTACGTAATTACACAGTTGGATAACTTCACACTTACGAAATTGTATTCTTTTCTGTACTTTGTGAACTGTTCATATTTTTCCAGAACCATTGTGATACTATGAGAGCTTTGAATGACGTATTTGGTATGGGATCATGATTTTAAAGTACGTTTGAGGTAGATGACACTTTTGACATGAGCAGAGAAATATTTTTAGCTTTTGAAATTATTGGAGGAAGCTACGACGATTTTGAGATTTGGATGCGGTTTTATGATGTTTTGATGACGATGTGTATTACGCTTTTGCGGTATGTTTATGATCAATAAGCTGATGCTATATGAGGAATTTGATTATGCTACTTATCTGTTATGATGGAATATTGAAGAAGTGTCGACGAATAAGGTAAGAAATAATGAGAAGAGGTTAGGGACTCTGGTTTGTAAAAAAGGTTGTTGGAAACCAAGAATCGTACTTTAAGAGTTATGAAATGTATGTTAATGCGTGAACGTATTACAATGCCGACGAAAATTTTTTGGACACTGTTATATCAATAGTATTTTGTTTCTACAGATGTGTAACGCAAATTCTTGACCTGTGAATTTTTTTTATATGAGACTGCCACTGTAGCGGAAACTGGTGTCGTAAATATTTCGATAAGACAGTTAAGTGACCACCTGCATGTAATGCGTCGCGGGCACCCAGCTGCGCGACAACCACCTGACAAAAGAAAGCCATTAGTGTGTGCCTGTCAGAGGCACAGGTGGAGAAAAAAAAAAGAGGCCATTATCCTCGCTATTGAGATTCCTTTGTAGAAAGCATCGCAAATACTACACGCCCAAACTTGAAAACATATGATTACACTGTAGAGTTCTTAATTTATGATATTTACTGAAATGAAATGTTGAGAAACATTTTATATCTATTGTCTTCCTAGCTGAGAGATTGCTCATTTTGTTTAATATTCTAGTTTCTATCTGCACTGCAGCATTGGTTAAAATAAAATTTAATAGATGTACTAATATCACTATTTTCTGTCTACAGACCCAGTAAAGAATCATTTTATGATTTACTTTCTTGGAAAAGAGAGCACAAATAGACATTTCCCTTTACGGGAATTGCAAAAATAATTTTTTTACGATTTGGTAACTTATCTGCTAGCGTATGTTCTCGTGATGCATCACTCTAGTGTTAAGATGTGACATAGGTATAAAACATTTTTACTGTAATATTTTTTTCTGCTTCAGCTTTGTCATGTTTAGATATAAGTTATTACATTTATTGCTGCTTGCTTTGCTTACTTGCACTTTTTTGTCATTGCTGTTTGTATTAATTGTTTTGCGCTGCTGCATTGCCTCGTCCCTTAGTTTAGCATCTGAGCTCAGTAGACTTAAGTTAGATTAAGAGGGGGTAGACTATATAAAAGAATGAGTTGCGATGAATTAGAAGAAATGCACTGAGAGGTTATACGAAAAATGTACAGAAAGCACGTATAGGTAGGATTCTCTTGGAAATAAATGATGAGGTAAGATACTGGAAAATAAATGATGAGTTAAGAAATATGTGAACATATAAATACAGAAAGCATGCTTAGATACGATATTTTTGGTGGAAACAAATGTTGAGATAAGACGAAATATCTACAGAATGAAGTTTTGGGTTGGACTGCAGTACCAAATGTCACACTGGAAACAAACCCTGTCCCGTATTTTGTGTTATTACACTATGTGAATTGGTATTTTATCCAGTCTTTATATGTTTATCTGATAAGACTTATGTTGCATAATTTTTTTAATACTCAGCTTCATGAACTATGATGAGGAGTACTGTTATCCTCAAATATAATTTGCATTAATAATATGTTATTTACTTTGTAAAGATGTTTAGACATTATTTATGTGTTCTGTTTTGTTGTGCATATGTGAAGTTGATGTTTCAAAAGTTATTCTGATCTTTATGTACGTACCTATGTCATAATTTTTGTACCACTAATGTATTTGTTATTTCGATTCTTTTGTAAAGCCTGTATTACTGCAAATCTGTACTATTATGTTCTTTAATGATATATTTTGTACCTTTGTTGCTGTATTCTCATGTTATAAAACTGTAATCGAAACCAGTTCATCAAATTAAGTAATTTGTAAATTACATTTCACTGCACAAGTTTCTGTTGGTCATAGTATATGGACAATATGTGAGAAGTAGGAACTGAAAGTGTTTGCACATGTGTTAATAATTCAGCAAGGGACTGGATAACAGCAATGCTGGTTCTAAAGACATTTCAAACAAATTCTTTGTGAATGGACAAGTGGTGGTTTATGAACTTGCTATATTCTTCGCAAGACTCTTCGAGGGTGATTGTGCACCTGCACAGTCGCAATAGATGGCTGTTACCCATCTCTACAAGGACTGAAGTGGGTCTGCACCTTCGATGGCCCACCAATACCATTACCTCTACAAGGACTGAAGTGGGTCTACACCTTTGATGACTCACCAATGCCATTATTTCTACAAGGACTGCAGTGGGTCTGCATCTCTGGTGGCCCACCAATACCGTAATCTCTACCAGGACCACAATGGGTCTACTCTGTGATGACCTACCTACCAATATTCTTCGAAGCTTTGACTGACTCTGCTGTGGGTTTGCTCTGTTGTGGCGCATTACCTGTCAGCATGTCAAGAGTCAGCACTGTCTTTCCATTGGAAGAACAACACTACTTCTTCAAGACTGCTTAGAAATCCACTACTTCCAAGTGCAATTTCTTTTATTTCTCAGTCTTTGAGAAAAACACTGCAATTTTACTGTGATGGACGATCTGGACTGTCTTTATGGACTGTGAGAAAATTTTAGCTTTTGACCAACATTGTATCGATAAATGTGTGCAATTCATTTCTTTGTTATTGTAATTATGAAAAAAATTTTCAAATCTGTATTGGCCACTGCCGAAAACAATTTGTAAATTTTTTTGTGGGGAGCATGGGGGCTATGTAAGTAGGCAGTTTAGATTTTTTTATTGGTAACGCCGCCGTCACGTAGCGCTCTGTATGAAAATCACTGGCTGTGCCGTGCGCAGTCTGTGTTTAGTTTGCATTGTTGTCTGCCATTGTAGTGTTGGGCGGCGGCAGCTGGATACTAACGGAGCGAAGCGTTGTGCAGTTGGAGGTGAGCCGCCAGCAGTGGTGGACGTGGGGAGAGAGATGGCGGAGTTTTGAAATTTGTAAGAATTGGTGTCATGAACTGCTATATATATTATGACTAGTGAGGTAAATACATTGTTTGTTCTCTATTAAAATCTTTCATTTGCCAACTATGCCTATCAGTAGTTAGTGCCTTCCGTAGTTTGAATCTTTTATTTAGCTGGCAGTAGTGGCGCTCGCTGTATTGCAGTAGCTTGAGTAACGAAGATTTTTGTGAGGTAAGTGATTTGTGAAACGTATAGGTTAATGTTAGTCAGGGCCATTCTCTTGTAGGGATTTTTGGAAGTCAGATTGCGTTGCGCTAAAAATATGGTGTGTCAGTTTAAGCACAGTCGTGTACAAGGGGACGTTTCATGCTGAAGTTAAACTCTGCAGTTTATGTTGGTAGCGCCGAGAGCCGATTACGTCAGCATTTACCCTCCGCCCATCACGAATACCAGTATTGTCATTTGGATTTTTGTCCATCATTTTCAGCAGCTGTTTTTTAATAAGACCGGTTTGAAGGAATAGCACACTGGTTTCGTTGAAAACGTTTTTTTAATGCAACTAGTATGCTGCTTTGTCACATCGGAAACTTGTTATTGCATTCACAAAGTCAAAGAGAAAGACTGGACGTGATGAAAGCTCAAAAGGTAGTGAGACTCTTCACAAGTGATAGTAACATTACGTTCTACTAGAACATCAAATGAACAGTTTGAGATATTTACCGACTTTTGCGAAAAAAATGTAATGTAAAATAAAAATATGTTGCTCGATAATGCCTTTGCCGTATCGATATACTGGGAGAAATTATATGCCCGCAAATATCGATATGTTATGGAGAAAACTTCCACATATCGATATTTTATAAGCAGCCCTATTTGAAACGCACGGACGTTTTCATTTGAAATGACCGACAAAAATGCAAACGACTTCTTCTTCTCCATGAAACAGTTCTGAGACTCGAGAGGCGCTCAAAAAACTTCACTGGAACTTTCAACCTCATCCACCCTGGAGCCTGGATCTGACACCTTCAGGCTTCCAACCATTTGGCCCAATGAATCGGCGGAAAGCAGTCCGCCGATCATGGAGAGGTGATTGATACAGTAGGACACTGGCTCCGATATTGAGCAGTAGAGTGGTGCCATGCGAGATACAGGACCTCACAATATGGCGGCTTTAGGCCGTCGCATTAAGTGGAGAATGATAAGGTATACTCGCATCCAGGATAAAATCAATCTGCTCTCAGAAAAGGAACATGTTGCAGTACTTACTGAATGCCCCTCGTATCCATTGACGGATTAAAACTCGGACCCCGATCTCTTCCTTTCGAGAACGACATTCACACCGTATCATACAGCAGCATCTCACAGCCTGAATAGAAAAGAAAATGATCTTGCAACAACAAAACGATGAAGTGAAGTAGCCAGGAATCAAGGTTTGTCTTCGTTTAATTGAAAGCAACAAGTACTAACAAGAAACTGCCACGGTCTCTCCAACCTTCGACAGCTGGACGGTCATTCTACAAGAAATCAGATACTCATAATTTCAGTACTTCGGGGAAATTCACTCACATTACGCGCGTTGCATACACACGTAAAACGATGATGCCTACTAGACAGTAGGTCGTTCTTAACCGAAATGTCGTTATAATGAGACGTTTAATGAATTTATTCTTTCTCAGTTTCATTCCAGGAGGTATTCTTTGTTTTTACTATACGGTCGTTCACGTACGTTAGGTGAACGCAGTGAATCTCTTAGGTCCTGTATGTGGCCGGACATTCATCATATTACCCTTTCTCCTAGTCTTCTTAGACTACTTTAAATTTTTTCTGAACCGTTTTGCTACCAAATCTCACCTGCCTCTAAGAGGTATAAGGCTCTGTACGAGAGACTTTCGTTACTGTTTGGTCTTTCTTACAAGTTTGTAGTTCTTGTCAATTTTTTATTTTGTGTTTTTAGTACGTTATGTAACGATGTTAATCGAATATTTTAAATGCGCATATGACTTACACATGAGTAGAACACTAGAAATAATAGAAATTTATGATGTATTAGTTATTCAATCGGTGCAGGGTCACCATTTATTAATATACAGGATGAGTGAAAAAGGACTTAACAACTTCAAAATGATACGGAAGTTTATCGAGAAAACTTACAGAATCGGTAGATGTTTAATCTGGAGGTACGCATAGAACATCATCCGAAATTGTGCTAAACGCATTCCCTGAAAATTATTTCGAGCAGTTACTTCATAAGCCCACGCGAAAAGTAAACGGTTATGAAAACACACTTGACAAATTAGCAACAAATAACCCTGAGTTGCTAACGAGCATCGAAACGGATACGGGGATTAGGGAACAAATGTTTGTCGTAGCGAGACTGAATATTATAACCCCTAAATCCTCCCAAAATAATAAACGAAAAATATACCTTCTCAAAAAAAGAAGAAAAAACTTTACTTTACGCTTTCCTGAGTGACAATCTCCACTCTTTCCAAACTAACATTGTAGACCAGATGTGGCTTGAATTCAAAGAAATAATATCGGCAGCAATTAAGATATTTATACCAAATAAATGAACAAACGACGGAGCTGATCCTCCTTGGTACACAACATGGGTCACAACACAGCTACAGAAACAACGAAAAATAGCATGCCAAATCTAAACAGACGCAAAATCTTCAAGAGTGACGATCTTCTACAGAAGCTCGAAATTTAGCGCTGATTTCAATGCGAGATGCTCATAATAGTTTGCACAACGAAACTTTCTCTTAACCTGGCAGAAAACCTAAAGAGATTCTGGTCGTATGTGAAGTATGCCCGCGGCAAGACAGAATCAATGCATTCCCTGCTCAACAGCAATGCAGATGCCATAGAAAATAGTGCTGCCAAAGCAGAATCACTGAACACTGCCTTCCGAAATGGCTTCACAAAAGAAGACCAAGTAAATATTCAAAAATTCGAATCAAGAACAGCTGCAGACATGAGTAGCGAAGAAGTAGATATCCTCAGAGTAGTGAAGCTACTTAAATCACTTCATAAAAGCAGGTCTTCTGGTCCAGACTGTACACCAATTAGATTCTTTCCAGAGTATGCTGATACAATAGCTGATACTTAAAAGTCATATACAACTGTTCGCTCGACGAAAGATCCGAACACATCGAGTGGAAAGTTGCACTCGTCACACCAATGTTCAAGAAAGGTAGTAGGATTAATCCACTAAATTACAGGCCCATATCATTAAAGTTGATATGCAGAAAGATTCTGGAACATATATTGTAGGCGAACATCATTAATTACCTCGAAGAGAACGGCTTATTGGCTCATAATCAATTCAGAGTTAGAAAACATCATTCTTGGGAAACACAACTGGCCCTTTACTCACAAGAAGTGCTGAGTACTGTTGACAAGGGATTTCAAATTGGTTCCATATTTCTAGATCTTCAGATGGCTTTTGACACCGTGCTCTACATGCAGCTCGTAATCAAATTGCGCACGTGTTGAATATTGCCTCAGTTATACTACTGGATTTTTATTTTCTTGTCGGCGAGATCGAAGTTCGTAGTAATTGGTGGATAGCCATTGAATAAAACAGAAATGATTTCTGGAGTCCCCCAAGGTAGTGTTCTAGGCTCCCTGCTGTTCCTTACCAGTATAAATGATTTAGGAGACAACTGAAGCAGCCGTCTTAGGTTGTTTGCAGGTGTTGCTGTCGTTTATCGTAGAGTAAAATCACCAGAAGGTCATAACAAATTGAAAAAATTAGTAGTAAAGGTATCTGTATGGTGAAAAAATTGGCAATTGACACTAAGCTATGAAAAGTGTGAGGTGATCCACATGAGTGCTAAAAGGAATCCGTTAATCTTCGGTTGCACGATAAATCAATCCTACCTAAAGGTTATAAATTCAACTAAATATCTAGTAATTATAATTACGAAGATTTTAAATTGGAAAGAGCACATAGGAAATGTTGTGGGGAAGGCAAACCAAAGACTCCGATTTATTGGAAGAAGACTTAGTAGACACAACAGTTCTGCTAAAGAGACTGCCGATATTTTGCTTGTCCGTCCTCTTTCAGAGTACTGTTGCTCAGTTTGCGATCCTTACCAGACAGGATTAACGCGGTACCTCAGGAAGTTCAAAGAAGAGAAGCACGTTTTTTTATCATCGAGAAATTGGGGAGAAAACTTCATGGACATGATGTAGGGTTTGGGATAGAGGTCATTCATACAAAAGCGTTTCTCGTTGCGGCGAGATCTTTTCACAAACTTTCAGTGTCGTACGTTTTATTCTGAATGGGAAATTATTTCCTTGAACACACTTAGATAGGGAAAAAGATCATTGCAATAAAACAGAAAATTGAGAGCTCGTACGGGAGACTTTCAGTTTACGTTTTCCTCGCTTGATATTGAGAGTGGAATAGTAGAGAATTACTGTTAAGGAGATTCACTTACGTCTGATTTTCAGAGTAACCATGTAGATGTAGAAGTAGACGGTGCCAGTGGACTAATAGCACCGGTTCAGCATAAGTGTGTAGATGGGGATTATTTGAGACTTCTTTGTGGGACCGGATATCGTCCCACAATGCCCTTCAAGTGACGTATACCTGTGGGATCCCTGCCTTCCCTGTTGAAAGACTGCCTTTTCTTTTATGAAGGGTGACGTGGCTACCAGTATGATGGTGCCCCATCTCACTGCGTTCTTGACCGCGGAGCTAAAACACAGGCAGAATATCATTAGTTGCCTGAGGTGTTCTAGTGTGTGCTTTCAGTCAAAGACACTTACACTGTCACATACCTTTAGCTCCACCTTCACGTAGGTGTACCTCCCTTAGAAGACGTTTCCGGCCATATGTCCATATGAAAATTTTGCCTATTGCTTCTAAGCAACTGGATTCTGCAGATTGCAAAATCACCCTGTCACTGTACAACAAACTGTTTGAACCCACGAAACGAACTGGTTGAGGAAATCGGAGTATTCGGAAAAGTAGTGTCTCAAGTTCGTTAACATCATTTATCTCGTATTCTTAAGAAAATTCTTCAGTCCAGCAGAGTATGTAACTTACTTAATATCAGTTACCATAGCCGACGTATTCCTAAAGCCTGCAGTTGTGTTATTAATGATTCTAACAACAAGACACTGCAGCAACAAACTCAAACAATGGAAAATAGAATGTAACAGAATCATGAAAAGGATAGTTGCTGTTTACCATATAGCAGAGATACTGATTAGCAGATAGGCAGCACAAAAATACTGTCACATAATACTCTTTCGGCCAACAAGACCTTTGTCAAAAATAGACAGCAGAAACACACACACAGACACCTACGCAAAGACAGCTCATACACACATGACCACAGTCTCTGACAGCTGAAGCCAGACTATGAACAGCAGTGAATGATGGGAGAGGCGGCTGGGTGGGGGTAAGGAAGAGGCTGGGGAGGGTAGGGAGAGGTATAGCAGGGTAGAGGAGGGGGACAGTAAATTTCTGCTGTGGGATCATGCAAGGACAAGGTGGAGAGAGTGTAGGGCAGCTAGGTGCAGTCAGGTGGCTAGTGGCCAGACAGAGTGCGGGGGAGAGAAAATAGGGTGGTAGTGGGAAAGGAGGGAGGTAAAAAAAGCTGGGTGTGTTGGTGGAATAGAGGACTTTGTAGTGCTGGAATGGGAAAACGGAAGGAGCTAGATAGGTACGAAAGACAATGACTAACGAAGGTTGAAGTCAGGAGGGTTATGGGAACGTAGGATATATTGCAGGGAGAGATCCCTCCAGCGCAGTTCAAAAAAGCTGGTTTTGCAGGGAAGGATCCAGATGGCACATCCTTCGAAGCAGCCACTGAAATGAAGAATGTGGTGTTGGGTGGCGGTCTCAGCTACAGGGTGGTCCAGCTGTGTTTTGGCAACAGTTTGTCAGTGGCCATTCAGGCAGACATATATCCTGTTGGTTTTCATGCCCATGTAGACTGCAGCTCAGCTCGCAGAACACATGACTGGTTTCACAGGTAGCGCTCCCTTTCGTGGGATAGATGATGTTTGTGACCGTACTGGAGGGGTGATGGTTGGAGGATGTAATGGACAGGTCTTGCATCTTGGTCTATTACGTGGGTATGAGCCATGGAGCACAAGGGAACAGAAGTTGTGCATCAGGGAATGATGAGGACATTGTGCAGTGTGGCAGACTACCACTGTGTGTGGAACGGGGGGGGGGGGGGGGGGGGGGGGGAGGATAGTGGGTAGGGCAGTTTTCGTTTCAGGGGTGAAAGAGAGGTAGTTGAGACACTGGTGGGAAATGTAATTCAGTTGGTCCAGTCCTGGGTGGTACTGAGTCAAGTCGGCAATGCTCTTCCACGGTCGTACAGTGGGACTTCGGGAAGTGGTGGGTTACTGGAAAGATAAGTCACGGGAGATCTGTTTTTGTACAAGGTTGTGGGAGAGGGAGGGGGGATTAGAGCACCTCTTACGTCGTAGACGCGGTAATGATACGTGGTAAGTAATATTCTATAAATGTTACTGACATGTAATCCTTAACATATAATATCCATTATTACCCTTTGTTTTGCTTTGTTTGGCTGGTTCAGTCTCAAGCAGGAGAAGACAGAAGACCGACAAGAATTTCTGACCCGATTGCTGCTTTCGAAGCAACTGCCAACTTTACCGAGTGATTGACGTCCACTCTCCGCAGGAATAAGCCATCGAAATAGTGAATGGTTCCTGTGCTCATCATTTGATTATGTCATATTTTATTTTAACTAAGAAAAATGTCTTATAATTAGATACAGTTCAGTTACTGTTTATGTTTACCTACGATAACTTGAAGTGATATCGAAATGTTTATTTGGTACATGTGGCACATTATTGTATTATTTCAGCAAAGCCGCCCGCTGTGGGAGAGCGGTTCTAGAAGCTTCAGTTCCGAACCGCGCTGCTGCTACGGTCGCAGGTTCCAATCCTGCTTCGGGCATGGATGTATGGGATGTCCTTAGGTTAGTTAGGTTTAAGTCCCATCATGCTTAGAGCTATTTGAACCATTTGAACTTCAGTCAAAACAATACAGCTTTGTCGAGAGATTTGTGATTTGCAAGGAACATATTTGTGTTGTGAGTCTTCGTTGAAAAGCTGTACCTCTTTTAAAGAGAAATAGTCCATTTCAGTGCTTTCAAGAATATCATACAAAATACTTGGGTGAAAATTACTAGAGACATCAAATACGGAACATTATACCCCGGACCGTCACAAAATTCGGTAATCGAACTTTTGCAGGAACTGACATTAATTTGAAAGGGTAGTAGTTCAAAGTGAAATAGTGGTATAAGGATATTGATGATTATCCTAAAGCATAAATATTTCCAAAACTGTTCATTATTTACAAAATCAATAACGATCTGAGTCAAAGATTAGTTCAAATGGCTCTGAGCACTATGGGACTTAATATCTGTGGTCATCAGTCCCCTAGAACTTAGAACTACTGAAACCTAACTAACCTAAGGACATCACACATATCCATGCCCGACGGAGGATTCGAACCTGAGCGGTTCCCGACTCAAAAGTCTAGAACCGCTCGGTCACAACGGCCGGCAAGTTTCTGACAGTCGTCACATTACTGTAACTGGATAGGGTATGAACTGAGAACAGGTGCTTGGTGTAGTGCCGCTGTTGCTCTTCCGTCGGAAAATTTCTCTTTGTTGAGAATGACTTGTACCTGTGGCGTAGATATCATGTTTGCTCCACAAGGAAATATCTTATTGTGACATCCCAATGTATTAGAGTTCTTTGCCTAATTTGTAACAGTTGGTGAAGTGACAGCAGAAGATTACAAGACGATCCAACTTCCAGGTCGTAATCAGAGCTTAAGAATTTTAGCAAATATTCTGCATTTTTCTATGCCACCACCCATATCTATATTGGAAATTTATATCCTAAGCCGCAGAGACAGCTGCCAGCAGCTGCAAAGGAGTGGCAGTGCACTTCTCTGAATAACAAAGAGGAGCGTGGGCAAAAGAGAGCACTGCTGCTGTATGTGACGGACTGGTGAGCGATGTAAAGTAGAGGATCCTGGAACAGCACGGAAGGATCAAGAGTGACCAGAGCGTTCGGGAAAATTCGGCAGCGCTCGGCTGTTGTCGAGTTGCAAAGTAGCTGCGTCAACAATACTTTCCAACACTCGAAGTAACTCTACGGAACGACACTTCTCGTACATGGCTCAGTTTCGTTGATCTTCCGATACTTGTTCCACACTTATCTGGGATATTCATTTGTTCGCTGTGTGCAAAGCGCCTCTGCAATGGCCGCCCAACAGCAGTGCATCATCTTGCTGTGAGCGACCTCTCACTAAACCCCAATGCGTTCGGAATGGTCTTCACTGATGCAGTCTGATCAAATTTCGCCCATGGAAGATATTTTCGTCTCCAGTCTTTGATCTCCAGTCTCTGACTGAAATGTATAGAGGTGACAGTGGTTTGAGGACTGTAATAATTTATCAGTATAACTTTAGAGTCTCAAATCTCTCTGCAAAACGTTATTGAATAAAAGAAGGCTGTTATGAAAAAACCTCCATCAACCTGTTCCAGCGATGTATACAGCAGAGTAAAGAAACTCTCTCTCATGAACAACGCAAACGATATGAAAACGACAGCAATACACCGTAAGATAAATCAGATGCAGCTGAATAGTTAAAAGGCCATTGTGTAATTTTGACGAAAACTGACATTTGAGACCATGGAAGTGTACAAAATATGGGTTGATCCATTCAGTGAAGAAGACAGGAACGAGCTATTATTTATAACTCTATTGATTTACGTAGATAACACCGCAACTGGGTTTGAATCGAAAGGTTCATCATCAAAAGACTTGTTGCGGAAGATACTTAGGATAGTGGTGCTCTACGGAAAACAACCATGTTAGATACGACCCATTTAAACGTAACTATTCTTCATCGAACACACTGTAAACAAATATTGAGTAGTTGTAGTTATATTTTACTTACGTTGAAAATCCGATTATTTTTGTTGTAGTATTGTTGGCTTGTATTTACATAATACTGTAGAACATACTCCACAGTATTTTGTGAATACAACTTAACAACATCCCAACGTGATTACGTAGGATTGTTGACTCACGCAAAATATAACTACATTTGCACACTCTTAAATATTGAGTCATTATGAAGGATACTTACGTTTACATAGGTCGCTTCTAAAATAGTTTTACCGTAAGGCACGAAGAGCCCAAGAACCATTCATCAGAAGGGAGAATGAAGAACCAAAGACTTATGTAAACTTCAACAAATCTGCATCTTGATGTGAGCACCCATGTGAAGATGGACCCGTCGGTTCGAAAACGGCTACGGCGTCATTTACGTAAATAAATAGCATTATAAGGGTTGCTGTCTTCTCCACTGAAATGGCATTTGTTACCACACACCTAATAATGCCAGTGCTACATTAATCTTTATCTACTTTCCTACTGATGTGATCCACTTCCATACTGAGCTCGGGATTGTTGCGACCAGATGCTCCTTGTTTCCTAGGAATCATAATGCTACTCGCCCATCACTGCCATAGCAGAATACAACGGCCTGATGATATTTTAAATGAACCAACGGATTTAGAACACAAACATTTCATACAAAATTTTACTGAATTCCAAACCAAAGATAACGGATAGACACAAAGACCTACTCACAGATGCATTGATTACAAAGATCATACATACAGGCCAAAATGATAACATCAACACACCATAGCCAATGCAACCATACAGAGTCTTTGGTCAAGTGTCACAACGGTCTACCTGTCAAATTACAAAAGGTATAAGAAAGCAAGATTAAAAACAGTATCAAATCACAAAACAATTTCTAATACAAGAGTACTAAATGTACACCACAGGGTGGCAACGACCACTGATGATATACGAACGTGAATATCAAATGCGTATGTCTGAAAATACGACTAGCCAAAATTAAAGTAAACTAAAAATATTATATAACTTTTGCAAATGGTCTGAAGATGGATATCTAGCCGAACTGGGTTCAGCACAGTAAAACATTAAACGACTGTAGCAGAAATCAGGATTTTATTACATAATTTCTCTGAGACGTTTGTTTCCTGGTACATAGTCGTTTTGTAAATATGCTTAGTATATGTGCTACTCAAAATCATGCAGCAGTGAGAAAAAATAGTAGGAACAGTACGTCTAGTTCTGTTCTTCTTTATGAGATTTAACTTCCAACAGTATTATTAATGCCAATTAACACGAATTATTTGAAGAGATTTTCACATTATTACGTGAAATGAACCTTTGGTGGGCATCCTCGATATCTGTGCACGAGTATTTGAAACTGCATTATTAAATTACACTCAGGGAAGTAAATCTCAATAAGCGTGTGACATTAAGGGATGCAAACTAATTTGACGGATGTGAAATGAACTCTAAAACTCGAACGGAAACACGCAGTAGTACGCAGGTTATGTAACAGTTTCAGAATAACTGTGAATATTCTTAGTCAGCCAGCGCATGTTGGATACGCTTGATGACGGTGTCAGCTTCAGCCGTAGTCGTGATAAAGATGAAAACGTAGTCCATACAAAGCTAGCCACTCAGATAATTACCTGCCACTCTTCTCAAATTTCGCACGACATCGTAATTAAGTTTACGGTTCTGTCATTCCCTAATTGAAGAGGACGACGGTGCCAGAGAAAGCGTTAGATAATAATTCGAGTTTTTCTTTAATTAACACCACCAACTTACAGTCTTAACATTAGAACTGAGATTTTGTTACTTTACGACTCATTGTTCTCTTTCCTAATATACTTCGTTAAGGCCTTTTAATTTTCATTTTCATCCTTCTAGAAAGAACGGTCGCTGGTAAATGCAACTTTCCTCTTTACATTTGCCGCCACGCAAGTTTACTCAGCACCTTTTCCGTCGGTAATTGCATTCACGGATAACGTGCAGAGACAAACGAGTAATTTCGTGTGTAACAAACTGAAGCTCGTGGAGAGTGTGCTGTTTGACCTATACTTCACTGGCGCAAACAACGAAAAGAAGTTTAAAGGACATTAATAAACTTGCTTGACGAACGGATGCCAATGCTCAGGTTCACAGTTGGAGCAAGTGGAGAAGTGGAATAAACATCAGTGAAGTTGCATTAACAGGCTACTTACTGCAGAATCGAGGGAAGACATAACGCTTTTAATTAGCAAAAAGGTGAAGTCACAGTGAATAAGTGAATGGATTCTCTTACATACCCTTCCATTTTGAGGTTTCCGAAGTTTTCATTAATCACTTCACCTAAATTGTTTTATTAATTTCTTCCAAAAGTGCATTTGCAATCTCCTTCACACTCCTTATCCAACTGAGGTGGACATTGGTTTCTGACACGTTGCACGTTGTCGGGGGCCTCTCCTGTCCTCTGGTGCTGCTGATGTGGAAAATGTGCCTGATTTGACGACCTCGCAGCCATAGTTATTTTGTTGATAAATATGCTGAATATTATTATTAATTTTATAAGAAGCGATCAAAAATTTTCGTTTTAGAGTGTTGCTGCCACTAATATGGAATGTAGCGCGACCCCTATGCGGGTATCTAAGCAATAACACGCAAGCATGTGATTAGTCTGACAGTCGAGTCTTACGGACATACTTGCGCCGTCCGCGGTGGTCTAGCGGTTCTAGGCGCTCAGTCCGGAAGCGCAGGACTCTACGGTCGCAGGTTCGAATCCTCCCTCGGGCATGGATGTGTGTGATGTCCTTAGGTTAGTTAGGTTTAACTAGTTCTAAGTTCTAGGGGACTGATGACCTCAGCAGTTAAGTCCCATAGTGCTCAGAGCACTTGCGGTAATTGTGAAAAAGTGAACTACGCAACGTTGTTACGAGATGCGTCCAAGCAGTACCAACGTGCTGTTATTCTTTTCTTGGCTTCTGAAGAACAAACAACGGTAGACATCTGTCGGAAAATGAAGAATGTGTATAGGGCAGCATGTCTGCCGAAAATGGCCATTATGGAATGGCGAGCGAAGTTCGTGCTGGGTGCTGTTGCTGCTTCATGAGTCCCCATATCGGAAATGTCTTAACTAAGAAGTTATGCCAACTCACGTGAGACATACACGAGCAGCCGACCTACAGTCTCCCATTTGATTATCACGCCTTCGCTCCCTTAAAACAGGCCTTGAAGGATTGACGATTCCTGTCGGACAACGATATGCAGCAGGGAGTTACGGACTTGTTCAAGCAGCACGACAAGGTATTCTGCTTCTCTGGTAACTTCAACCTAATGCGTCGATAGAATGATTGCTTCAGTGCTCACGGCGATTCTGCTCGATTTGAATACCGATTTCGCACTTACGGCCTTCAAACGGAAACTTTTTGATTGTCTCTTATATTATTATTATTGTTATTATTAATTTTAATATTAGCTGATTAGCTAGAATTACCTGGTTACTTAATTATCCCTGTTTTAGACAGGGAAAAGAATGAAATTCGTCTGTAGTTTGAAAGCAAAGCAGTAGTTTACGATTACTTCTGCGTGTCACCTCCTTCCCAAAAACCCCGCTACCCCGTACATATTTACGGATTATTGACATCCATCGTATATTTCTCTAGATAAGCTGCAAATTTTTTGCAAGCTGCGTTATGACTAGCAGAATCTACTGTGTTATTACTTTATGCAGGCTGAAGTGCTGCTCACAGACCTCTTAGCCAACACTCACGGTCCTCACCGTTCAGTACTATTGTGCTGTGTAGATGAGCCTAAGGGCTCTGCTTTCTATGCAGCAAGACATGCAGATGGGGTTGCATGGAGGTCTTTCCTCTGCTCTTTCGTATTACCTCTTATTTACTTGCCGGCCGAGGTGGCCTTGCGGTTCTGGCGCTACAGTCCGGAACCGCGGGGCTGCTACGGTCGCAAGTTCGAATCCTGCCTCGGGCATGGGTGTGTGTGATGTCCTTAGGTTAGTTAGGTTTAAGTAGTTCTAAGTTCTAGGGGACTTATGACCTAAGATGTTGAGTCCCATAGTGCTCAGAGCCATTTGAGCCATCTTATTATTTACAGGAATTGTAATTAATTTTAAAGAATATTGCATGGCTTCAGAAGTAGGAAATTATATATTATTGGTACATTTTAAGAAGAGAACAAAAACAAGACAGGAAAGAGTAGATGTACAAGTCCCTTCACCACCACCACCTGGAGAAGGGGACTTGGTATTTAACTTCAAGTGCAGCATCCCAGTGGGGTAGTACTTAAGTTAGTAATATCTGCATGGACATCACTGATCTGGAAAGCTTGACTTTTTCAGTCCATGAGAATCTGATATAATATATTAGTATACCGATTCTGATTGTTAGCCGTCTGTTGTAACTTCGGTAAGGCCTAAACCCCGTTTGATCTATTAAACTGTGTTCTAAATACAACCACTAATTTTGTTGTAAAGAAGCCTCTCCCAGACCTTTTATGTGCAACTAAGGAGGGAAACAGGCCGAAAGTTCTGGGGAGATCCAACGATTTGTTAGGTTTCAAGATTGTCATAATTTTTGTATTTTTCAGTTCCTTCGGAAGTGTTCCTGTCATCAAAATTATAAAGAAGATGCGAGTAAGCTGGTGTTTGGCATTTTCCTCAAGATCGAATAAAAATTCTGGAGTCTCTTATCAGACCTCAGAGCCTTACCACACTTAGCTTCTAAAAATACCTGTATTTCATCAAGGGTGGCCGACCGCTGTGGCCGAGCGGCTCTAGGCGATTCAGTCCGGAACCGCGCTGTTGCTACGGTCGCAGGTTCGAATCCTGCCTCGGGCATGGATGAGTGTGATGTCCTTAGGTTGCTTAGGTTGAAGTAATTCTAAGTCTAGGGGAATGATGACCTCAGATGTTAAGTCCCATAGTACTTACAAGAGAAACCGCCCCATCGCACCCCCCCCCCCCCCCCCAAATTTAGTTATAAGTTGGCACAATCGATAGGCCTTGAAAAACTGAACACAGATCAATCGAGAAAACAGGAAGAAGTTGTGTTGAACTATAAAAAAATGAGGAAAAGTATAATTGTCTGAAAATAATAAATTGAACTTTCACTCGAAGAAGGACTTGAACCAACGTCCTCTCGTTTCGCATCTGCTCACGCTAAGCACGAGACCACGGAGCTACTGAGCTCACGATATCCTTGATGTTGCCTATCTTGCGCACGGACTACTCAGCTTATACATTTTGCTTATTTTTTTATAATTCCACACAACTTCTTCCTGTTTTCTAGATTGACCTGTGTTCGGTTTTTCAAGGCCTGTCCACTGGCCAACTTATAACTAAATCTGAGGGGGGTGCTATGGGGAGGTTCCCTTGTTAGAGTCATTTGAATCTAATTGTTATCATGATGTGCAGTTGATGTTAGGTTTCTTTTCCTAGATAGTACGCCATACGCGTTCTGTACAGTAACTAATATTTTTTAGAGGTACTGAATAAAATAACGGCACTGCCATGGCTAATGCAGGAGGCCATGGAAGTGAAACCGACCAGCGCCGACTATACACTGTTACGTGAGGGACTGCCCGCTGTTACTACAAGATCTGCCACTAACATGGCGGACTGTGACCACGTCGTGGTCCAGGGAAGTACCAGTGTCGTTATGACGACAACGCAGCAGAAAGGCAGAACCACTGTGGCGTAGTGACCTGATTACTTTACGTCCGTGCATTAGACTCTATTTGGACTACTTCACAAACAGCGGCAAAATAAGTTCGTTCCAAGCCCGTATAAATACCCCTTATTTGTATGAAGGCGTATGCAGTTTCACAGGCGCAAGTTTCGAGGAGGGGCCCCGCCAGCCTACGAGTCGACACTAATATAAGAGATCGGCTTCTACCTGCAGCCCAGCTGCTGGCTCTGAGTTTACACTGTGGACTTTGGACCTTCTACCCGGTGGGCCACCTCTCCTACTTCTTTCAGCCTTCTAATGTGGAGGACAGCTGTTCGACACCAGGGCGACGCAACCACCCAACTACCTTCTGCCTATAAAGGCATACTGACGCTGTCAGCCTACGTCTGCACGGGCAGCCACTACTGCTTCTTCTGAGAGTCCAAGAGTGGATTTCGTGACTTCCAACATGTCCTGTCACCGCACACACACACAGCCACACGCACCTCACTACAGCGGTCCCTCTGAGTCGTTGGCGACACCAAATTCCCTTGCGAGTGACACAGATGGCAGCCGAGGACCATAGGCAGCCTGCTTACCTCATCGCCTCCACACCTGCTGTTTTCAGCAGTCGTCCTGAAGCGTGCTGCCACCGCAGAACACCATTACGGCTGTTTTTCTGTGTTTATTAACAAAATTTATTTTTAATCGAAGGTAGTTTTCTGCTGGGATGCGGTTGCTTTGCTTCACTGTCTGTACTAGTAGTTGTTCGATGCCTAGAGGAAGTCTGGTGCATGGTGGCGCTAGGTGAGACAGTGACACTGGCACCTTGCAGGGATACACTAATTGTAGTTTGAAGTGTGCGTGAAGTGAACGCTCTTCCCTGCTGACAAAGGTACTGTACGGAATTTGCCCCACCGATTCGACGATTTGACTTATATTGCCAGGACTTCAACATATGTACACAGGAAGACACAACTCCGAACAGTTCTCAATAAAATAGAATTTGAAAATCTTAGGCCTAGTTGTATACTTTGTATGATCGATTGTCTTCAAGGAGTTCGCAGCAGAGCGAGTAAGCGCTTAGTTTTATAAGCGTGAATTCTCTAGATCGTATCTCACTGCTTGTACTTACGCATTTTTTTCTCATTCTCACGAACAACAGATTCATTATTTTCATAGTCTTTATCGTTAAAAAAGCAGAAAATCACTTTTATTAAGGAGACTGGAAACAAGAAGGCGGTAGCCAAGATGTCTTAACAAAATCAGTGTATTCATTTTATTTATGTTGTTTCATCTACTTATATGACGAGAATAATGTGTAACTAACAGAGAACTACACGAATCAGGATGACACTGATAGTAGAAACACGAATAAAATAATTACTGCGCAATACAGCTTATGTAAAGAATGTCTAACTTTTGCATGTGTATGGTTCTTTCTATGTGCTTATTGCAAAACAAACTTGATGATCGTTCATAAACTGTTCTCGTTAATCGCACAATATCCTGCTGTACCACACCTAACTGTGGTTAGAATCACACGGGAACGAAAAAAAAATAGAGAGAGAGACAGACAGAGAGAAGGAAGTACCTCAGAGCAATTCGAACCACAGACCTCGTGTTTACGAGACTAACACTCGGCTGCGGACTCATTGAGCACAAGCAACCAGACAAAGTTGAGAAACATCGCTAAATATCTCGAACTCGATATTCTCCAAAGCGGTTGAGAGTAGCGTCTTCTTGGCTCTGAGCACTATGGGACTTAACATCTGAGGTTATCAGTCCCCTAGAACTGAGGACTACGTAAACCTAACTACGGGAAGGACATCACACAAATCCATGCTCGGGGGAGGATTCGAACCTGCGACCGTAGTGGTCGCACAGTTCCAGACTGAAGCGCCCAGAGCCACTCGACCACCTCGGCCGGCGCACCACAGCACTATCCGAACACCTGGTAAGCCGTGTAGTTTCTGAAATGGTCGTGCGAGCCTCCGCGTTATCACAATCTGCCGCCAGTCAGACTCAAGTAGATCGCACGCCTTCCCTATTCTACAAAAGAACAGCACGCTCACTAATACTACATGCACCGTGCCTGTGTCTGACTAGCAGTCAAATTTCTTGCCAGGTGTCGCTACTATCGCCTCGACGGGTCATAATTTTCTACCTGACCAGTGTTACATGTACTGCATTAGACCTGCGTGAGGATGGCCATCCTGGTTACCTGACTTAAGTACTTTTTTTTTACTTAAGTGATTTTTTTTGGTCTTCATGTAGTAACGCCACGGAAAGGCCATTTATAATTTTAAAGAGGGTAGTGTGTGAAGTTCTTTAGGGGCTATTTAACAATATTTATATTAGCTAAATATTGCTGTAGTTCAGCTTTGTGAATTAATTCGATATACTAAGGGGAGTAAAATTCGTTGTCAGCCGTAAGATATTGCGAAGTGCCGAAATATGTACTGTTAAACTGATATAAGGCCTAATTGGCCAAATGTATAAGATATGTGAACAGGGGACACAATCTGGAGTTAATGCTGCCATTTTGGATACATGACACCTTAATTCTACTTGCTGTGAAATTGGTTGTCCTAGTTTCGAGATTTCATTGCTTAATACATTTTACTCAATTAAGTTCTGATAAATCTTGGTTTTTTTCTTAATTTATTATAAAGTTTTACGTAAGAAACTTTAAAACTACAAACATTTTGATGCTTTGGTTCACTGCAAGATTTTTGCTAAATCGAGAAAGGTTAACTAACGATCATGGTTTTCTAGTAAATGTGAATGAGTGCATGGCCCTAATTTCTATTTCAGAAAGCTGTGTTATTGAAATTCATCTTCTTTGGTGTTTACTGCGATAAATAATTTGTTTCAACTATTTCGTGGTTGATGCAACATATATGTCCCGATAAAACAATATGCAGTATTCAGCACTGGTACGTTCATATATATGTTAATACGTCTGTCTAATGCTAGCATGTAGTGAGATGTTTTAGGAGCTTTGGGTAAAACATTACGGGCCGCGGGATGAATACGTAGAAGTCTCTGATAGATCAAATGGGTGGCGTGTCTTTGTAGATAGCACATTGCGTCTGTTTCACGAAAATCAGATCGAATCCACCATTCCAAGGATGTGTGAAGAAACTGTTATCATTTTCGTACAGACCACAGATATTGCCTCCAAACATTATTACACACCTCAGTAATTCTGATGATTTCTACATAAATTGTATTTAGTGGGACATATATGACACACGAAACTTCATAAAACGCGGAAAAAATTGGTATGTAGTATGCCCCATCTTCCACTGTTATGCTAAAAGCTTGTGTACGATATTTCATACTTTTCATTGTCTTGAGAATAAAACGTGTTTTTTACTGATTTGTAATACTTTTTTCTCTAATTGCCACTCTGATAAAATCATTCTAAAAATAAAAAGGTAACTCTTAAAATCTTAGGTTCACACGAATACAAGGTGGTTCATACACTCTGTCTCTAACGCTCCACTGATTTTCGAAATCAGTCAGCTTAAAATAGTTCTGGTAGTGAAAGTGTGTTACTTCTCAAAAGAAAGAGAGCGTTTGACCTTTTCTTTTTTTAAATATGTGCAAAATCAATTTTAACCATCCTAGGATTAAAATAGAAGGTAAACATTTCTTGTTCAAGCACAGCTCCTACTTAACATGCTTAGAAGTGCGTGTTTGGTCCAAACGGTTAAAAATTTGTCTGCTTAAATGTTTACTAAAACACGTGCAGAAGATACGGGACCAGCTTTCATGCTGATAAGGCAGACTGCTCCCATCCGCTACTCCACTGCCGCCACATGACCAAGGTGGTTGGTTGTTGGCTCCTCACACTAACAGGTCAATTCCCCAACCACAGTAGTGGCCATCCTCCCCGACCATTACACTGCAAAATATAGTTAAAGTTTCTCTGGACAGAGAGCTAGTGTTGCGTGTCACATATTTTCTACCAACTACCTCACAAAGAGGTGTGTCTTAACCCAATGTTAGTTGTCTTCGAGTATTAGGTTTTTTGATGAATTTGCTTAAATTTTTCCCCCAGGGGCTTAGCATTCACTTGCTGAGTACGGGCTTGGCGACCCCGGGGTCCTGAGCTGGGGACTGGTCTGCGCCGCCAGTGTCCTGACACAGTAACCCCCGGACATGCTTCAACGACCACCGTACGGCGCGGCGGTGAAACGTTGTGTGCTGCGGGGAATGGTAATCTTGGCTTGACCGCCTGGATTGCGAGGAAGGCCAACCTCTATAAAAAAACCCTCAATCTTTCGGTGTGCTCCGCGCCTAGAAGATGCATGGCTGTTGGGGTGGAACAGTCGCAAGCGGGCAACCTCTGGGGCACCTGCCGCACCCCCGTTGTATAAGGCTTACTCAGGCACGCGGGGCTCTGTCTGAGCGGACTTTTAGTTCCCTAGCTGCTCGTGGGACCACAATGGAGCCTTCGACCTCTACTTTTCCCCCTACCAGTGGCTTGGGTGGGCCGCTGGTAGGAAAACACACCCAATCGCAAAAGCGGCTACGCGCTGCGAGTCCTCCAGCGCCTGGTGTTGCTAGAGATTTAACAGAATGTAGTAACGGAGCACATGCTGATCATCAGAATGTGTTTTTGATTATTAAAAGGAAGGAGGGTAGCTTTGAGAGGGTTTCTCCCTTTTACATCCACAAGGGTCTTGAGGGAATTGCAGGAACGCTGAAATCTGTAAAGCGACTGCGCAATGGGACTCTGTTAGTTGAAACTTCTAGTTCCCGTCAAGTCGCTGCCCTTCGGAAAGCAAATTGTCTAGGAGAGTACGCTGTCGAGACCGAGCTCCACTCCACTTTGAACTATAGTAAGGGTGTTGTGACGTGTAGGGACTTGGTGGATATCCCCATAGACGTGCTAAAATCTGAGTGGGCTGACGAAGGAATTGTTGACGTGCAGCACATTATGAAACGAATCAATGGGGACCTCGTCAAATCTGACTCGTTTATTCTCACATTCAGTTGCCCGAGACTCCCGGAGCATGTTAAAGCGGGGTTCTTACGTTTGTCCGTACGGCCATATTTCCCCAACCCAATGCGCTGTTTTAAATGTCAGCGCTTTGGGCATACTACGTTGGGGTGCAATGGAATAGCCACGTGTGGTAAATGTGGTCAGCCTGCCCATGACGGAGCCGATTGTTCCTCGCCTGTGAAGTGCGTGAATTGCTCTGGGAGTCACCCTGTCTGGAGCCGGATCTGCCCCATCTATCTCGAAGAGCGGAAGGTACAGGAGATTAAAACCTCTAAGCGCATCCCCTATGGTGAGGCCAAGAAGATCTTTAAGGCCATGCAACCTCCTGTTTTTTCCACATCTTTCGCTTCCGCTCTCAAAAAACCGGTACAACTGGCCACTGTTGCTACACAAACGGAGGTTGCTAGTGTTAGCACTAAAACCTGCGCTTGCCAGTGCACTTGTGCTGCTGCGGTTGTTTTGCAATCTGCGGCTCTCCCCGCTACATCGGACAAGGCCGTGGTTGCTGACATTGAGGTACTTCCAGCCTCCCCCCATATGGCGCCTTCTGCCCAGGCGAGTCAACCTCCAACTGTTGACAAGGCTCTGCATTCCAAGCCCCCCAAGACAAAGCCTCAGAAGCTGAAGGTTCTGCCACCTGAGGAGACTAGTCAGCGTCGGTCCGATGATGATGCCATCGTACTGTCTGACATCTCCCGTGGGTCGTCATCGGATCTTATGGACATTGATGTCGACCGGGGGCGATCTTCTCGCCCCAGGAATAAATCTCCGGCCAGTACGGTCTCTCCTCCAAAGCACAGAGGCAGGGTGAAAGTTCAGCCACCCTGATCACTGGCTCCCATATTACAGTGGAACCTGAATGGTTTCAGGACGCATGTGGCCGAATTACAACTCCTCCTACGAGAGTGCCCCTTGTGCTTATGTCTCTAAGAGACACATTTTCGGGCCACTGATTCTCCTTCTTTACGCGGCTATACCGCATATCGAAAAGATGATCTGACGGGGCAAAGGGCAAAGGGTGGTGTTGCAGTTTTTGTCCGTGATGTGCACCCCTCATCTGAGCTCCCTCTCGTCACCGACTTGCAAGCAGTTGCAGTTGACATTCTTGTGGGTCGGAGGCTCACAGTCTGTTCTGTTTATTTACCACCTCCGGATGCGATAGACACTGAGGCTCTCACGGACCTTATTAGCCAACTCCCTCGCCCATTTCTTCTTCTGGGGGACTTCAACGCTCATAATGTCTTATGGGGCTCTCCGACTACTTGCCCCAGGGGTCGCATTCTGGAAAGCGTCATGATGTCTGAAGAACTGTGCCTCCTCAACTCTGGTGCTCCCACTCATTTCTGTACTGCTTCCGGATCGTCATCGGCTATTGACCTTTCCTTTTGCTCTCCAGCACTCGCGGATTCTGCTCTGTGGGAGGCTGCAGCTGACCTCCATTCTAGTGACCACTTCCCCCTCTGGATTCGCCTCCTGGATGAGGCTGTGGCATTACCAGTGCCGCCCCGGTGGCACCTTTGCAGAGCTGACTGGACACTTTTCAGCCAACTGGCTCTTTTGGAACACCGTGCCAGCGTCCACGAATGGGTAGACCATGTTGCAGCCGTGATCTCTCATGCTGCTGAATTGTCCATCCCACGGTCATCCGGTCATCCCAAGAGGCGTCCTGTCCCTTGGTGGACCACTGAGTGCCACTCAGCCATCCGCGCCCGCCGTGCAGCACTGTGCCGCTTCAAGTGCCGTCCCTCAGCTGACAATCTTGCGGCCTTTCGAGTGGCAAGGGCCAGAGCGCGGCGGGTGATTAAAGAGAGCAAACGACGGTCATGGCAATCGTTCTTGAATTCCATCTCTCGCTCCACTAGTTCTACGAAAGTATGGGAAGCCATCAGGAGGATTTCCGGGAAACTCAGCCAGCTACCTGTCACGGCATTGCTGCATCAGGGATGTCTCCTCACGGCGCCGAGAGACATTGCCCAGACACTGGCCATGCATTTTGCGGAATCTACCGCCACTATTAACTGTGATCCAGATTTCTGCCGCTACCGCACTGCCGTCGAAAGGGGTCACTTGGACTTCCGGTCTCTAAATTCTGAACCCTATAACTGCCCCTTCACAATGTGGGAACTGGATTCTGCGCTGTCTGTGGTTCATGATACTGCGCCTGGTCATGATCAAATCCGGTACAGCATGCTGCGGCACCTGTCGCTGACATCCAAGGAAGTTCTCCTGAACTGTTTCAATATGATATGGTTATCTGGCACGTACCCTGACTCGTGGAGGGAGGCAATTTTGATTCCCCTCCTCAAACCAGGGAAGGACCGAACGCATCCCAGTAGTTATCGGAGTATTGCCTTGACGAGCTGTGTTGGGAAGACGTTGGAACGCATGGTCAACCGCCGCCTGGTTTGGCTGCTCGAGACCAGGCAGCTCCTTAGCCCCTCTCAGTGTGGCTTTCGGAGATGTCGTTCCACTATAGACAACTTGACCCTGCTTGAGGCCGCCATCCAGCAGGCCTTTCTACGTAACCAGCATTGTCTAGGGGTCTTCTTTGACATTAATAAGGCGTATGACACTACTTGGCGCCGCCTTATCCTCAATCAACTCCATGAGTGGGGCTTTCGTGGCCGTCTCCCCATCTTCATTCGGTCCTTTCTTTCTCACCGCCTCTTTCGGTATCGGGTTGGTAATGTGCTATCGGATTTGTACGTGCAGGAGAATGGTGTTCCTCAGGGCAGCGTTTTAAGTGTCACCCTCTTTGCCGTTGCTATTAACAGTATCACGTCCACTATCCGGAGTCCTGCCCAATGCTCCTTGTTTGTGGACGATTTTGCTGTTTTCTGTTCTTCCTCCAGTCTTGTCAGTGCTAGTCGGCAGTTACAGCTTACGATAAAGCGCTTAGAGGCATGGACTGCAAAGACGGGTTTTACCTTTTCTGCAGACAAATCTGTGTGTGTTCATTTTAATCGTTCTCGGCGTCTTTTTACCTCCCCTGAATTGCGTCTGAGGGACACCGTTCTTCCTTTTAGAGACACTGTGAGGTTCCTGGGCCTCACTTTTGATTCCAAGTTGTCGTGGTTGCCTCACCTTAAAGACCTCATGGTGCGGGCCCTGAAGGCACTGAATATTTTGAAGTGTCTGAGCCATCGGTCCTGGGGAGCAGATCGGGCGCGTCTGCTTCAGTTTTATAGGGCTTTCGTCCGATCGCGTCTTGACTATGCTTGCACCGTGTATGGGTCGCAAGGCCTTCGTATCTGAAGATCCTTGACGCAGTACACCATGAGGGTATCAGGCTGGCCACTGGTGCCTTCCGTACCAGTCCCATCCCCAGCCTGTGTGCTGAGGCAGGGGAACCGCCGCTCGCCATCCGGCGGAAACTCCTCATGGTGCGACGGGTGTGTCATTTCCTTGCCTGTCCTACCTCCCCTGCGTACCCTACCGTTGCCCGACCGCCTATGGAACGTCTCTTTTCCAGTCGTCCCAGGGCAACAAAACCATTTGGGATTCGTGCCAAGCATTTGCTTGAGTCCCTTGTTGTGGAGTGTGTGGCCCCCCAACGACAAGGTTTTACTCGCCTGCCTCCCTGGTTGCTCCAGAGGCCCAGCATCCTTTTAGACTTGTCGGAGAACCGGAGGAACTGCACTCCGGCGTTTGTTTTTACCTCCTTATTTTACGATATTTTAAACCAGCATCCGGACCATGTACCTGTATTCACAGATGGCTCTAAACAGGGGGACACTGTTGGTTGTTCTGTTGTTTTCCCTGATCGAGTCGTCAAGTTACGGCTTCCTGCGGTGTTTACCATCCTCGATGCCGAATTATTTGCAATACTGCGGGCATTGGAGCAGATGAGATGTGTTCCCAGTATTAAGTTCCTCATCTGTTCTGACTCCCTGAGTGCCCTTCAGACCATTCAACACTTGTACCCAGCGGATACGGTCGTCCAGAACATCCATGATGCCCTACTCCACCTGCAACGGCAGGGGAAGGAGGTTTCTTTCTGCTGGGTGCCGGGGCACGTGGGTATTAGGGGCAACGAACTGGCGGATGTGGCTGCCAAAGATGCATGTTCCCTCCCTCACGTTGTTGAATGTGCCGTCCCCCTCCATGCTGTAACCTCCCTTTTGCGTTTTCGTGTTATGCATCAATGGGAAGAGGAGTGGTTGGCAGTTTCTGACAATAAGCTGCGTCTGGTAAAAGCCACTACGCGACCATGGCGTACGTCCTACCAGTCATACAGGCGGGATGAGGTTCTCCTCACTCGCCTCCGCATTGGACACAGTCCCTTCACGCATGGTTTTTTACTCCGGCGGGAGGACCCCCCAATCTGCAGTGCTTGTGGCGTCCAGATTACTGTCCGCCACATTTTACTTGACTGTCTTTTATTCTCTGACCAGAGGGCGGTGGTTTCCTTGCCACCGGATTTGCCCTCTATTTTGCAAGACGACGCAGCGACTGTGGTTAAGGTTTTACGGTTTTGTGTCCTGTCCAATCTGTTGCCTCGGATTTTAGGGAGAAGGTTTTAATGTGCTGCTGGGTGACTGGCTCACCCAGTTTTTAGGTAAGAGGTCCGCCAGTCACGATTACCTCCTTCTTTCACTTCGGTATCTGTTCTCTTTTCCTTGTGTTTCCTTTCCTTTTTTAGTGTGTTTCTTCTCCTCTTGTTTTGCCTCTGTATGTGCGCATTTGGAACTGCGTCAGGCCTGTGTCTTTTAGCCGTTCTCCTTGTTCGGCGTCCGTCTTCGTCCCTTCACCGCCTGTGTTCCTGTTTCTATGCGCTTGGGCGCTGATGACCACGCTGTTTAGCGCCCGTAAACCTCAAACACACACACACACACACACTGCTTAAATTTTCCGGCGCCAACCTGAAAAAAACACTTGCACACCTACACGTGCATGCACAAAAGCGCACACGGGCATCTATTTATAAGTACTTTTACACTTGTAGTTATACACTGGGTGAGTGTGATCTATAGAGTAATCCACAGTAGCTTGTGCTCGCTTACAAAGGATACTAAGGGATAGAAAGTTACAGTTTAATGGTTCAATGGCTCTGAGCGCTATGGGACTTAACATCTGTGGTCATCAGTCCCCTAGAACTTAGAACTACTTAAACCTAACTAACCTAAGGACATCACACATATCCATGCCCGAGGCAGGATTCGAACCTGCGACCGTAGCAGTCCCGCGGTTCCGGACTGAACGCCTGAAAGTTACAGTTTAACGCCCCGTCGAATACGAGGTCGTTAGACAAGTGTTATTGGGGAAGGATGGAGGAACAAAAAATTGTCTTTTTTTAAAGGAACTGTGGCGGAATTCTCCTTCAGTGGTTTTGCGGAAATAGCAGCAAACCTAAATCTGGACGTCCAGAAAGGGATTTTTTTTTTTTTAATCGAAGTCCTTCTGAGAGCAAGACCCATGCGTTAGCAGTGTGCCACTTCGCTCGGTATGTAGAATGCAGCGAGGCATCAAAGTGCCGCAAAGAAATACTTGTTCAGAAATGGTACAGTTCTGTGTTAAAAGAAAATCGAAACCGCCTTGATCCGCACCACCACAAGAATTATTTGAGGCTGCTGACTGGGCTATGGAACTATTTCTTGTGATGCATACGGGTGTCCAAAAATTAGGATGGAAGTAACTTCCGCACGATGTGTCACTATCAACCAGCATAGCACGAGAAAATTTGGACCGTACCAAGACAGAACAGCTACGTAATGCAACAAACAGAAATGACACTTTCATTCAAAGACAACAACTACACTGAAGTCATTACAGTTTATGATGGTCCCCTGAGCATTACAAAATACACACAGACACACACACACACACACACACACGCAGGCACACTCACACACAAACACACACACGCACAAACTAGAAATGTGCCGTAATTAATACTTAAAAATGGAGTGAATACAGGACTCACTGAAGAATATATTAGATAGTACAATGGGTAGATAGATAAGACAGCTATTACTGATCACATCAACAAAATCAGCCGAAGTTGTAAGTAGGATGTTTAGGTTTTTTTATTGGTAACGCCAACGCCAAGTAGCGCTCTGTAAGAAAATCACTGACTGTGCTGTGTGCAGTCTGTGGCTGGTTTGCATTGTTGTCTGCCATTGTAGTGTTGGGCAGCGGCAGCTGGATGCTAACAGCGCGTAGCGTTGCACAGTTGGAGGTGAGCCGCCAGCAGTGGTGGACGTGGGGAGAGAGATGGCGGAGTTTTGAAATTTGTAAGAATTGGTGTCATGAACTGATACATATATTATGACTATTAAGGTAAATACATTGTTTGTTCTGTATTAAAGTCTTTCATTTGCTAACTATGCCTATCAGTAGTTAGTGCCTTCAGTAGTTTGAATCTTTTATTTAGCTGGCAGTAGTGGCGCTCGCTGTATTGCAGTAGTTCGAGCAACCAAGTTTTTTGTGAGGTAAGCGATTTGTGAAACGTATAGGTTAATATTAATCAGGGCTATTCTTTCGTAGGTATTTTTGGATGTCCGATTGCGTTGCGCTAAAAATATTGTGTGTCAGCTTAAGCACAGGCGTGTATAAATTGTTCTAAAGGGACGTTTCATATGGCGACCCTGGATGGCTGCTGGCCATCTCTACAAGGACTACAGTGGGTCTACACCTTTGATGACTCACCAATACCATTATTTCTACAAGGAGTACAGTGGGTCTACACCTTTGATGACCCACCAATACCATTATTTCTACAAGGACTGCTGTGGGCCTTCATCTCTGGTGGCAAACAATTAGTAATCTCTACCAGGACTACAGTAGGTCTGCTCTGTGATGACCTACCTACCGATAGTCTTCAACGTCGACTGACTCTGCTGTGGCCCATTACCTGTCTGCATGTCGAGAGTCAGCACTTTCTTTCGTTGAAAGGACAACACTACTTCTTCAAGACTGCATGGAAATCCACTACTTCCGTGTGTATTTTCTTTTACTACTCAGACTTTGAGAAAAACACTGCAATTTTACTTTGATGAATGATCAGGACTGTCTTTATGGACTGTGAGAAAATTTTAGCTTTTGACCAACATTGTATCGATAAGTGTGTGCATTTCATTTCTTTGTCATTGTAATTATGAAAAAAAAATTCAAATCTGTATTGGCCACTGCCCAAAACAATTTGTAAACTTTTTTTGTGGGGAGCATGGGGGCTATGTAAGTAGGATGTTTAGGTTTTTTTTATTGGTAACGCCAACGCCACGTAGCGCTCTGTAAGAAAATCACTGGCTGTGCCGTGTGCAGTCTGTGGCTGGTTTGCATTGTTGTCTGCCATTGTAGTGTTCGGCAGCGGCAGCTGGATGCTAACAGCGCGTAGCGTTGCGCAGTTGGAGGTGAGCCGCCAGCAGTGGTGGACGTGGGGAGAGAGATGGCAGAGTTTTGAAATTTGTAAGAATTGGTGTCAGGAACTGATATATATATTATGACTATTAAGGTAAATACATAGTTTGTTCTGTATTAAAATCTTTCATTTGCTAACTATGCCTATCAGTAGTTAGTGCCTTCAATAGTTTGAATCTTTTATTTAGCTGGCAGTTGTGGCGCTCGCTGTATTGCAGTAGTTCGAGTAACTAGGATTTTTGTGAGGTAAGCGATTTGTGAAACGTATAGGTTAATGTTAGTCAGGGCCATTCTTTCGTAGGGATTTTTGGAAGTCAGATTGCGTTGCGCTAAAAATATTGTGTCAGCTTAGGCACAGTCGTGTATAAATTGTTCTAAGGGGACGTTTCAAAGTGCTTAAGTTGGAATACGAAGAATTCACATTTTATATGTGTACCACATTCCTCTCATTGTCATACAAAGTAGAAGGCAAGCCGCTACTTAACTTTTCTACTGCCTTCTAGCCAGACTAGAAACACAGTGAGTTAAAATGTTACATGATGATAAACATAATCCACGAACTCCACTAACTAATGGGTCCCCTCGCCACAGTAAAAAGTAACCGGACAGAGAACAACGTCTGCACATAAACGGTTCAGTGTACTCATCATTTGGATTTGCGACTCTGTGTGATTACCGTGTTTGCAGTTAAAATTGTTAGATGTAAGTTCCTCCAGTTAAGCAAAACGCCGTTTTTTCCAAGTTCCCGAACATGTTTCAGCACCTCTTTGTCATCATCAGTGGGTTTCTGCTTTATTTAATCTGTAATGTGAACATTTTTACTAAATGCTTACAAAATTTTGTGGATATTTAGTTCAAACAACAATTCGTTTCTTTTTGTTAGTACCTTCACAATCGGTTTGCATGGTTTCTCAGGACCACTTGTGTAACCAAACGATGTTGATAAGAAATGTTGTTCGATATTTAGTTCAAATAACAATTCGTTTCTTTTTGTTAGTACCTTCTCACTCGGTTTGCAAGCCTTTCAGTACCGCTTGTGTATTATTTACTACAGGTAGCTTGTCGTCTGCAACCAAACGATGTTGATGAAAAATTTTGTTGGGATCTAACCTATCACTTTATGCTCTAAACGTAATTTAGTTTGTCGCGATATTTGCGCCTATATTCGTTCATACTTAGGTTTTTGTGTGGCAAGCCCTTTTATTGTCAACATCATGGTGAGGTGTTGTGAAGCTCACGTAAACGTAACACAGATTTTCACAAAATAAAGCCGTAAAATAATGTTGCACTTCACCAAAACACACTGTAATTGTGGGTGTTGTGTGTCTCAGCCCAGTCAGTGTTCATTTGTTCCCCAGTGTGTCTGACGACAAATTTGAATTTTGTAAGCATTTTATCTTTATGTGTATGTGTGTGTGTGTGTGTGTGTGTGTGTGTGTGTGTGTGTGTGTGTGGTATGTTCATTTTTGTACTGTTTATATATATTTTTGGTTTAACTCGTCTAGTATATGGCTATCATAACCGTTTTCTACTGGTATTTGTTTAATTGTGTTTAGTTCTTGTGTGTAGTTCTGTTTGTTCCTATGTGTTCTGTTTAATCTACAGAGCATGAATCTGAAGTTTGCTTGTTTATGTGTGAATGGGTGGTTCGATGGGTTGTGAATGGTGATGCTTGCGGTTGTCGCATTCCTAAATGTTGTGCAGTTGTGTGTGTTGTTAGTTTTAAGTACGGTGAGGTCTAGAAAATGTAGTGTGTTGTTAGTTTCTGTTTCTAATGTGAAATTAATTTTTGAGTATAAGTTCTTTATTTCACTGTGTAACAATGTGTGTATGTGGTTCATCAGTCAGGCATAATATGTCGTCTACATAACAGTAACAGTATGTAACTTTGTAGCTTTTTGGTTTTCTTATGTGTCTGAAGAATATGTTCTCCAGGTTGTTCATAAACATGTAAGCTAGGAGGCCACTAACTGGTACTCACATTGGCAGTCCTTCATGTTGATAATCAGGCATATTATGTCATCGACATAACGTTCCTAGTACATAACTTTGTAGTGTTTTGGTTTTATTATGTGTCTGAAGATCATGTTCTCCAGGTTGTTCATAAATATATTAGCTAAGTGGCCACTAATCGGTGATCACATTGGCAGCCCTTCATGTTGAGAATCAGGCATGTTGTGTCATCGACATAACGACAGGTGTACGGTTATGTCAATTTTCAAGCTCACATCCTGTCATTTACGTCTAATGATTCTGAAAATTGTTGACCATTGCTGATGTGAGATTCGATTCGGCTGTGCAGGCCTTTTCAAGTGAGAGCAGGATAGTGCGTCAAACAGAAATCTACCTGAGACCGACACGAAAAGATATGATTCAGGGTCACCTCCGAAATACGCCATTACTGAAACTTCCTGGCATATTAATACTGTGTGCCAGAACGGAATTCGGACCATGATTCTTAGCCTTTTCGAGCAAAAGTGCTGTACTGTCTGAGCTACCCGAGACGACTCACGACCATTCCTCATAGCTTTACTTCCGCCAGTATTTCGTTTCCTACTTCCTAACATCACAGAAGATTTCCTGCAAAACTTGCAGGACTGAGATTTGTGGAAGGATACAGTCGAGACATGGCTTACTGACAGCCTGGGGCATGTTTCAAGAATAGATTTTCTCTCTGCAGCAGAGTTTGCGCACACGTGAAACTTCTTGGCAGAGGTCGAGGTTTCTAGTCCCAGGTCTAGCACACAGTTACAATTTGTCAGCAAGTTCAATGCACACACCCCTGTAGAGCGAAAATTCAGTTTAAGTGTTGTAACAAACGCCCCACATCAGTCGGCATATTTGGAAATGATGAAAAGTGGTTTTTTGAGGATCAGTGAAAGGTAGGTGAACGGTAGTGGAGTGTCGTTACGAAGCGATGTCACACCGGGAGAAAGTGCGGGGCTGCAGGTCTGTGTCCAGTGAATGAGGAGTTATGGCGCCATCGCTAGACTAGTTACGGCAATGGGTTTTCGAAATGGATTTAAAGCAAGGTTTCTAGGTAATTTGATAAGGAGTGTGTTCGGGTTTAGAAACCTGAACCATAATTTGCGAGGGGCTGATATATGACTGGAGGCTGGTCTGACAATAGCGGAGATGATAAAAGAGCCCAGAGGCAGTGCTAATGCGGCAGAGTTAGTTTCGCCAGCTGACGCCTGCTGATCAGCCGGGAAATGGCGCCAGCGCGGCGCCTGTGAAATTGGTCTTCTTGTTTTTCTCATTACGCGCCAAGTAATTCATTATCATTAGCAGTCGGCAGTTGCACCCCACGCTGTAATAGATTTCATTTATTTGAACTGCGCATTAATCAGGGCTACAGTGGGGGCGGCGGGGGTGGATGGCGGAGGCGGTGAGGACGGTGAGGGTGGCGGGGTGCTGGGGCGTGTAGGGCGACGGGCGCAGCGGCCAACCCCGTCGCTCCATAAAGGCTTAGTTTTAATCCGCCGGGTTCTACTCCGGCTGCCACGTAGACCCACACTGGGGTAGCAGAGCGTGCACCTCCGCTGCACTGGAGCGCTAACTTTGCTTCCCCTGCGAAAGGCCGGTATTAAAAGTTAAGTCGATTGGCGGGAATCTTTATCGATTACGAGGTAGCTAGTGGATTTGCTCGTCTCTTCGGACTATGGTCACGACTGCGGAGTACGATTCGACAACAAAACAACTCGATTTTCCACACAGCAGTTCATCTATTCCTTCGTCAAGCGTGCGGTAACAACAATCTATATAATCCACTAATCGCCAATCCTAACTTTACCGTCAATTTAAACTGAATCTGTAGTCATCACTGGTACGAAAATGATCGTCTATAAACCTTGTGATCGAATTTTACATCAAAGTTCCTAACAGAACAGTGTTATCAATTGTGGAATAATAGATCCCAATTCTCTATCAGATTTTATTCAACTTGCACAATGAGAAAAAAAAATTAAGGAATCCAAGGAAAAATTTTGAAAGGGCTCAGCATAGGATATGGGTGGAGTGGGGTTCAGCGTCAGGATTCTGCATAGGTAGACTATTTTTTTAATGTTCATTAAACATAAAATATTATTCTTCACTAAGAAAAAATGATAACAAACACAACATAATTTACAGCCCAGTACAGTTCTTGAAGGCCTGACTCAACAACAACAACAACAAAAAGAAGAATACCTTTAGCACAGTGGAAACAAATTCAAAAGACTTTTAACTAGCTATAGATGGGGCCAAGAAGAAGAATAATTACTATATATGGCCCATCGTGTCGAATGTAAAACTAGTAATAAAATTCTTTTCTGATATTAATCCGAGGGCACGAAACTAGAAAGCAACATCTTTAATAATTAAGGCTATTTACAGTAGCACTCAACTAAGTATAGATTTACAACTCTCTCGTCACCAACTAGTGACAAAAGCAAAGCTACAATCAACCATCTACAGGACTATCTAATATCTCTGTGCTATAGCCTATACTATATGACACAAGAAATGGATCACTCTCAGATTGTAATAAGAAAAAGACAATTTTCGGTAAAATGGGAAAATCAGAATCAGTCACTCTAGCAAAGTAATAAAACACCGCCGTCTGTACTGCGGCACATACAAAATCAGTTATGCTCTCAGAATATAAATAAGAAAATAGATTTTATTTTTAAGTAAAACATTTGCATATCCAGAGCACCCACACAAAACAACCCTAACATACCGCAATATACTTGTGGTGTGATAGATCCACTACTCTGCATAGATCGATAGCACACTCACTAATGTCTCAGAGTTGGCAACGGAAACGCACGTTTCGGACAGACGCCGAGAGCGGTCGCGCAGGGTCCCAGCGGATCCAATTGATGTGCATCTGCTGAGCCACACTTTCAGTGACTCCGACTTCGAGCGCCTCCGGCCACCACGATATAGGATGGCCAGCGTCAGCTATACGGCCTAGTCTCATTCGCAGTCTTCGACAGTCTTTTCTGTCCTAGTCGGCCTTCGACAGTTCTCTTGAGCTTTAGTAGTTGGATTCTCACACTGCACTATGCTCTTTAGTTTGCGTCTTGTAACAGCTGGGCTTCAGAGCTGTTTCTTCTTTCGTACAGTTTCTTCGCAACACTTGGAGAAAGCTACAAGTTACGTAAAACTTCTGTTTACTATATTTACTGGTTTGCTAATCAATTCGGCTCCTGAGCAGCTTCCCTATGACGATGGCTGCTCCACTGCTCTGCAGCCCACTTATACTCACCGTTGTGTACGAAGTAGTTAATAACAGTGTCCACGGACTTCCCATGTGTAATATTATTGGCCATATGATACAATAAATGCACTCCCTGTACATTTCACTGTACACTATGTTGCGTCACGTGACCAACAAAAATACCGCTGTCAACTGCTAGAGCAAAGAGTTAGTACTGCTGCTGTAATGTGGAAGTACAAACCCCTACCTGATTCTCAACTCGAATCGACGACCTGCCGCACGTGGAAAGACACCACCCGCTCCAACGGGCTGTTTGTATCTACACAGGAGTCACGTCCCCCACTGACCGTTAGTGAGTTCCCACAGAGATCTCCTTGACGCACCAGCTGGGTGAAGGCTTCTTGTTCTTAGGCCTCCATTAACACTGCCTACAACTACTCTGTGGACAACAGTGGACAGCATGGAATCCCCTACTTAGACATGCATGACATCAGGAACAGGACCAGCTGTTTGCAATACGGCTCTGGGTGTCGGTCCCTTACCGCCACGAGAATGAAGTCCACCGCACACCGCCACTCGCATTCCGAGGCGGGACTGCGCTGTCTGGCTCGCCGTTGGCCAGTCAAACACTCTGGAGGGAGTCCTGGTCAGCCCAAGATTCGTCTGCAGCTTTGCGCTAGCGCATCGGAGCGGCGTCAGCAGAACTACAAACGCTGCTCACCACACCCCTTATTCTAGTTCTGACGCGGGGGCAGTGCTAAAGCGGCGGGCTGGGCAAGGCAGGAAATAAGATGTGTCATGAATAACAAATTCACAGCATAGGGGAGAAGACGTATAAGCTTCAAGGCTTGCTGCCGACATTGTAATTCTTTCAGACATGTCAAAAAACAAGGAAGAGCATATGAACTGACCGAATAGTAACATAAGAAGAGTTTGTAACATGAACATTAGCAAAAGTAAAACTAGGGTATGGTGATTTTGAGAAATTATATTACGAAATGAGACACGAAAGGTGGACCATTTGTTTTGTTGTTTGAACAGGAAAACAGCTGATGATGGCAGAATGACGGATGATGTAAAACGCAGACCGGCAACAGGAAGAAATGTAATTCTCGAAAAGAGAAATTTGTTCACCTCAAATATAAATTTAATTTTTAGGAAAATATTTCCTCAGTATATTCGCCTGAAATGTAGCCTTGTGCGGAAATGAAACGTATACAACGAACAGGTAAGATGAAAAGGGAATAGCAACTTTTCGTATATGGTGCTACAGAAGATGGATAGATCGAATAACTAGTTAGGAGATAGGGAATGGAACCGGAGGGAAAAGGAATTCACGTCACGATTTGATCAAAAGGAGGGGTGGTGATCAGAGCACATTCTGAGGCATCAAGGAATAGTAAATTTGGCAAATGGAAGAAAGTGTTTGTGTGTATGTGTGTGTGTGTGTTGGGGAGAGGGGTGGGAAGAAAGATGGAAACTGTCTAAAGGGAGACCAAGCCTCTGACTACAGTAAGCGTGTACAGATGGATGTAGTGTGCCGTTGTTATACATAGATGAAGTCTTGTTCGGGATAGACCAGCGTGAAAAGTTGCACTGAACCATTCATAGAAGTGAGACCGCGACAATTTTGAGAATATGATATTCGGTAATCTGGACACGACGTTTTTCATCATCACGAGCCACTTCGCATCTACTGCTAGATAAATGCCTCTGCTAGATATCTGTATGCAATAGATCCTTCACTATACGCACACATGTTCCTCATGGATGTTTGCTAATGGTGTCTGCCCTGTCATTAATCATCGGCCTGGTTTTTTCATGTATCTTGTAGTCAGGCAAGTGCATCGCAGATACATCAAGCAATGTCTTTGTCCCATTGCGCAATCTGACCAACATGATCTTTTTTTATTACAGAAACAGCTATACGATCTACTCAATATGGTCTCTAATCCACTAACGGTCTCTGCAAGTAATTCCAGATGAGTATCTCTCTAGTGATCGCTGAGCTGTCCCTAATTTTTTTAAAGATTTTCAGATTAAAATTCGTGCCTGACAGCCGTAAATCAAATCTCAACACTGTCTACAGTCTCCATACGCATAACAATCAACGTTTTATCAGTAGCACTAGTCAGCAATTTTAATTTTTTAATTACATCTTTTACCATACATTCAGGTGCTCTGTTCAAGTGCCTCTTACTAATAGTAATATAAGAACTGGTTCTGTGACTTCGCTGTTATTTTCTACCATTTCCTTTTAAATTCGTTGGTCTTCAACAGTTTTGTTGTATTGTGATTGGTTTTAGGCTTAAATTTCTACCTGTTATGCTAGATGCCCACACGATGATATATGGACATAACTAAGCACGTGAAAGTATACGTTTCCAGAGACCTTCTCAAGTCTCAGCCATCAATAATGTATGTAATCAAACTGAGGTGAGGAATGAAAATTTGTACTAAGGACAGGATTTGAACCCACGCCTCTCGCTCAGTGTGCAGATGCGCTAACCACTACACCACCCTCTAATTTTTATCTCACTTGGTATTGATTTATCGCTTCAGTCTCCGTATGTATATCATAGATATTTGTAACTTGAAAAGGTCTTTGGAACCATATAGTTTTATTTGAATAAAAGCATCCATACCAGTGATTCAGGCAGGATCCCCCATTCCCCTCGATGTTCAGGTGCTACTCGAATACAAATGAAGAGCTTCTGCGATGCTGTTCAAGTTTAGAGGGAATACCAAGAGGGTTGACGCATGATTGGGAATATCAATTCAGGAAGGCAGCACGCCTAGGGTTGTCTGTGCAGTTATGTATAGCCACCGTGCCAGTGGCACCTATCTAGTGAGCAGAGACCCGGGTTCAAATTCCGGCCTTGGTACAAATTTTCATTCCTCGCTTCAGTCTGCATATACACATAACTAGACAAGTCACAATCAATCCAGATGAAACTACGGTCACTTCAGATGTGCACTCTTTGTTCACAAATGTCCCTGTGGAGGATACACTGAACTGACAAAAGTCATGGGATACCTCCTAATATCGTGTCGGACCTCCTTTTTCCCGGCGTACTCTATCATCTCAATATGGCATGGACTCAACAACTCGCTGGAAGTCCCCTGCAGAACTATTGCGCCCTTCTACTTCTATAGCCGCACATATTTGAGACAGTGTTGCCGGTGCAGGATTTTGTGCACGAACGGACCTCTCGATTATGTCCCATAAACTTTCAATTGGATTCATTTCGGGCAATCTGAGAGGTCAAATCATTCTCTCCAGTCATCCAAAATGTTCTTCAAACCAGTCCCGAATAATTGTGGCCCGGTGGCATGGTGCATTATCATCCCTATGAAAATTCCATGGTTGTCTTGAAACATGAAGTCCATGAATGGCTGTAAATGGTCTCCAAGTAGCCGAAAATAAAAATTTTTACTCAATGATAGGTTCAGTTAGACCAGAGGAGCCAGTTCCATGTAACCAAGCTTACACCATTAGCGAGTCACAACCAGCTTGCACAGTGCCTTGTTGACAAATTCAGTCCATGGTTTCGTGGGGTCTGCGCCACTTTCGAAACCTACCATGAGATCTTACAATATTAAATCTGGACTCATCTGACCAGCGCACGGTTCTCCAGTTGTCTAGGGTCCAACCGATACGGTCACGTGCCCAGGAAAGACGCTGCAGGCGATGTCATGTTGTCAGCAAGGCACTCGCGTCGGTTGCCTACAGCCATAGCCCATTGGTGTTGCTTGTCTTTTAACGCCGACGTCTCTATGCGAACGCCTCTGCTCTCGGTCGTTAAGTGAAGGCTGTCGGCCACTGCGTTGTCTGTGGTGATAGGTAGCTCCTGAAATTTGGTATTCTCGGCATACTCTTGACTCAGTGGATCTCTGGATTCAGAATTCCTCAACCATTTCGGAAAAGGAATGTCCCATGCGCCTAGCTTGAACTACCATCCACGTTCAAAATCTAATATTTCCCGCCGTGTGACCATAATAACGCCGGGACCTTTTTCACGTGAGCCTAGTGAGTACAAATGACATCTCCGTCAGTGCACTGCTCTTCTACACCTCGTGTATGTGATACTACCGCCTTCAGCACACGTGCATATCGCTACCCTGTGACTTTCCTCATCTCAGTGTACAATGCGTACAAGAGCCAAGAGGGAACAGTATAACTGAAAAACCGAGATAGAAATGCTCGGATTAAAAAGAAGGTGCAAACCACTGATGTAGCTTTTCGGCCCTGTTGTTGAATCTGTACATCCAAAAATCAGTATCGGAAATAAAAGAAAGGTTCAAAACGAGCATAAGAATTCGGTGTGAGAAGATACCAATGGAAAGATTCGCATATGACATTTCCATCCTTAGTGGAAGAGAAGAAGAATTACAGCATGTGTTGAATGGAGTGAACAGTGGAATGAGTACTGAATATGGACTGAGAGTAACTCGAAGAAACACAAAATAATGGGAAGTTGCAGAACTGAGAATAGATAGGAACTTAACATGAGAACTGGGGATAAAGAAGCAGACGAAGTTAAGGAATTCTGCTACCTAGGCAGCATAACAAATCATGATGGACGGAGTAAGGGGGACAAAGGAAGCAGACTATCACTGGCAAGAATGGTGTTCCTGGCCAAGAGAATTCTGCTAATATCAAACATAGGCTATAATTTCTGAGAATGTACGTCTGAATCACAGAAATGAATTGTAAAATTCTGCTAATATCAAACATAGGCTATAATTTCTGAGAATGTACGTCTGAATCACAGAAATGAATTGTAGTGAGATATGGACTGTGAGAAAAGCGGAAAAACCGGAATCGAATCGTTTCAGATGTGGTTCTACAGACTAATGTAGAGAACTGAGTGAACTGGTAAGGTAAGGTAGGAGTCGGTTCTCCTCAGAATCGGCGAGGAAAGAATATAAGAAAAACACTGACAAGAAGAAAGGACAGACAGATGGAAAGGGACAGTATGGTGGAACATGAAGACATCAGGGACCACAGTTTTTGCTGGTCGTAATTGTACTTATTACAGAAGCCTTTTGTTTCACATATGAGCTGTCCTTGATGCGTGAATACACCAGGCAGGTGCTAAACTAGCTGTTCTGGCCATCAGTAGAAGCCAGTGTCTGGCGACTTAACGCAAATTAGCGGCCTTCCCGCAACGACGCGAATGAGCACAGTTTGGCTGGCTGTGAGAAACAGAGTCCTTTGCCCTGTAGGATGATTTCAGTGAAACCCGAAGTTTTAAAGAACCCCATAGCAAGAGCTCTGTTTCACTGGGACTGCTGATCCGCTTCTGTTCCCCTACCTGGTACAGTCAGTCTCGAGACCAAGTGGTCCTCTTGTCTGGTCACCATGTTGTGACAGTCTAAATAAGTGCTGCAGGCAAAAGGAGGTCGATAAAAATTACTCGTAAAGATAATTAATGACACTAACGCTCACTAATTGTGGTAGTAAGATCATCCGGAATGAAGATGGCAACTCATAATTGCGATAACATCCGGAAGACGTATTTCTCCATGCCACCACTAACGTAGTCAGCCTGATTCTGCTGCCTTGTCCCATCGATAGATAGTATCTCTCTTTCTTGCTCTCGATTACATGTTTCATTTCTTCATTTAGTACACGCCGTCTGATTTATTACGTGTGTAATTTTTCCCTATTGAACGAGTGTTGTCTCCTGGTTGAGTAATAACTACCTGGTATTAAGGCACTTCCGCCACCCGTTTCATTGCCTTCTTATCCTGTCCAACCAAGTGCGCATATTAATATAAATGTAGGTCTTTGGAACAACGTATACATTTAACAGAGTCGGCTCGCCGAGAGACGTGGCGCACTTTCTAGCACCCTGGACTCGCATTCGGGAGGACGACGATTCAATCCTGCGTCCGGCCATCCTGATTTAGGGTTTCCGTGATTTTCCTAAATCGCTGCAGGCAAATGCCGGGATGGTTCCTTTGAATTGGCACGGCCGACTTCCTTCCCCGTCTTTCCAAAATCCGATGAGACCGATGACCTCGCTGCCTGATCTCCTCCCCCAAACAACCCAACCCTACTCCCAAGAGTCGGATCTTATATAAGTAGAGTTCTCTCAACCTCTTCGGTCCTTTATCTGTCAGAAAACCAGGTCTACCTCACACTGATTGCGCAGGCAATGTTGAGTCTTGGACATGAATTCAACGCTTCAGGTATTGTCAGGGCAGGCAGTAGGTTAGCTGCTGCTAGTTTCGCAGCTTCACAGCTGGGACTGAGATTTCACCTTTTAATATCATCTTTTCGCCAACCTCGGAAAAACGTTGTATGAAATCTTCTCGGTGTTTTAACCCCATCTTATTGGAGTTAAAACTCTAGCTTTCGAAGAGTAACGCCATCTGTTTTCGTCAGGAGATGACTGCCAAGAGGAAGGCTTGCTTCCTGTATGGCGACGTTCAACTTTGTGATTGGTCGTGTGATGTCACTTGGAATTCTAATTTATACTGGCGGTGACGTCGTCGGCAGTGTGGGACTGTCGTGCGCAAATGCAGGAAACCGGTAATGGGGCGTATGATCGCCCAACCCCTAAGAGTGATTGTCAGGAGGCCAAAGGAAAAGGGGAGCGTGCCTGGCATCAAGTATCCTTTCAAGAGCTGTGATCGTTGGTTGTATTTCTTTGAATTAATGAATTAAAAGTGACATCGCCCGGCTTGTCATATGACTAAATACTACTGAAAGTAAGCAGACTTCTCTCCCGGCACACAGTCATCTTCTGAAGATGCACATAATGTACGTCTTCGAAAGCACGAGTTTTAATTTACATTGACCTGAACAACGAGAAGAATTTATAAAAAGATGGCGTAGCGAAATCTTTGCTTTCATGTTAGCAATGTGTTGATGATAAGTTTATAATAAGAAGCCGAACTTAATATATAGTTATTTAAATAGTTTTATGTTCCATTCATCATTTGCACGGTAAATTGTATTCATGTAGTACAAATAATTTTTCATTCAAATAACAAATTAATTTGTAATTATGGTTACACGCTCACTAGTTTTTTAAATGTATAGAAGTCAGTTGGTAAATCATACTCACCACCTGTTCACATTATGCTCACAGAAAGACGTTCTTCTAAGGAAGAGAAGGAGTTGTCAGGGAGAAGCATTTTGAATTTTGTTTTGAAATGCTGTGAGACATTTCATATGACTTGTAAGTAATGGAAAATTTTGGTTGCAGCTTTGCTCACCCCTTTTTGTGCTACAGACAACGTTAGTGTGAAGTAATAAATGTGATTCTTTCTTCTGGTACTGCAATCATGTACATCATTTTTCTTTTGAATTGTTCAAATGCTTCAAATGGCTCTAAGCACTATGGGAGTTACCATCTGAGGTTATCAGTCCCCTAGAATTAAAACTACTTAAACCTAATTAACCTAAGGACATCACACACATCCATGCACTAGGCAGGATTCGAACCTGCGACCGTAGCAGTAGCGCGTTGCCGGACTGAAGCGATTAGAACCGCTCGCATACAGCGGCAGGCTTTTTGAGTTGTAGTAGGTTATTTACAACCAACGTCATAAGGGAATAAACATACTCAAAAATGTCTAAACCAGTATCTACGAGACGATCATGGATGGCCGGCCGGGGTGGCCGAGAGGTTCTACGTGCTACAGTCTGGAACCGTGCGACCACTACGGTCGTAGGTTCGAATCCTGCCTCGGGCATGGATGTGTGTGATGCCCTTAGGTTTGTTAGGTTTAAGTAGTTCTAAGTTCTGGGGGACTGATGACCTCAGATGTAAAGTCCCATAGTGCTCAGAGGCATTTGAACCATTTGATCATGGATGGGCACCAGATATTATGCTAACAGAACGTTTTTGGGGAATGAATAGTTTGTTTTTTAAAGACAAGCTACCACAGAACATTATTCCTAATGACATTATTTAATGGAAATATGCAAAATATGTCAGCTTACTGACTTCGTCCTCCCCAAGATTAGCAGTGATTCGAGGTGCAAATGTGGCTGAACTAAGATGTTTTAATAGTTCCGAAATTCACATTTCTGTTCAGTTTAAATTCTCATCATTGAGGACACCTAAGTTTGTACCGTATTTGTCATTTCGACACCGTGCGTTACACTTCTTAATGCTGTAGTACCTCTAGATGTGCAGAACTGAATATTTTGTCTCTTTTTTTAAGTACAGAGTGAGGTCATTAGCGGAAAACAAACCAATGATACTTTTAAGACCATCGTTCACTATTTCTTATGTTTACAGTATGTGTGCTTAGATTGATTGCAATGGTAATGTTATCCACCAAAAAATCTAATTCAGCTTGCTGTTCATGGATAAAACTTCGCTTACTTACTGTACATAGGATGTTCCTGTAGAGCGTGCAAAAAATTCACGGGGTGTAGAGAATGCTCCACCGAATTTGAGGTAGGGAACCTGTGGTCGGAGAAGCAGATTAAGTAGATAATAGGGATAAAACCACATTACTGTAGAGTATTTTATTTAACTGAGCTGATAAACCTCCTACATTATTTGATTTTCAAACAGCTGAGCAGAACTGAACGTACTCAGACATTACTCTCTTTACTTATTCTGATCAACACTAAACTGACACATAATATTTTTATCGCAAGGCAATCGACTTTCAAAAATCCCTACAAAAGAATGGCGCTGACTAACAATAAACTATACCTTTCATGAATCACTTACCTCACAAAAATGTTCGTTACTCGAACAAGTGCAATACAGCGAGCGCCATTACTGCCAGCTAAATAAAAGATTCTAACTACTGAAGGCACTAATTACTGATAGGCATACTTTGCAAATGAAAGATTTTGATAGAGAACAAACAGTGTATTAACCTTAATAGTGTTCAAAAGTCGTAATATGTATATATCTGTTTATGACATCCATTCTTACAAATTTACTGTCTCTGATGGAGACATGCCCAGATCCTCCGGCTCTTAAAACTCCATCTCTCTCCCCACATCCACCACTGCTGGCGGCTCACCTCCAACTGCGCAACGCTATGCCTCTAACTGCCCAACACTACGATAGCGAATATAGCAGCAATGCCAACCAGCCACAGACTGCACACAGCACAGCCAGTGACTTTCATATACAGCGCTACGTGGCGTTATCGAGATAAAAACCTAAACAGCCTACTCACAATTGATACAATGAATGTACTATTTGTACTGCATCTTACATAATGGGCTGAAACTGACGGCCATCAACCTCAACGCAAGCATGACATCGGCGAATAAGATTCTGCTGCACCCTGACAAGTATATTTCCTATGTTTCGAATCACATCACAGACAGCTAAAATTCTGGCAAGTTCATGTCGACTGGTGTCGCACACACAAGTGACTTTAGATATCCCCATAGGAAATAATCAAAGAGATTCACGTCAGGTGACTCGCAGGCCATTGGGGGACCTGTCCTTCTAATCCAGCGACCAGGAAATACAACATCGAGATAGTTGCGGACATCCACGCTGAAGTGTGGCGGAGCCCCGCCATGTTGTATCTACATCCTCTCACTAACAGCGAAGAGTAAGTTCTCCAACAACTCAGGTACAAATCTTGTCACGAACCTCAAGTACAGCTGGCCATTCAGCCGGCGTAGTGCATCATGACTTCCTTGTAGTCAGGCTCGTCTGCCCTGTTTGCTTGCGGGAAATAAAGAATGTACATGTAAGTAAACAGCATGGTACGTGTAAACTTGTGCGCATGTTAGTTATAAATAAGGTGGAAAACAGATAATGCTAGACAGAGCGGTAGACCAGTTTACTTCCATATTTCCTTACGCTGACTTCTCCGACCCCATGTTCCCTACCACGAATTGTTCAGTCGAGTATTCTCTACGTCCTTTTCCTTTTTTGCAGGCTCTTACGGAAACACCATGTACATGAGGAACGATAGCGGACCTAAAATCGAGCCTTGGGGAACCCCATTCATGATCTCTCCCCACAACAATAATCCCTCCTCGTTGTGTTGAATGAATTACTGTGTACAACTTTCTGCATTGTTTCTAAATGGAACTGAATGCCTCGATTTTTGCTACCCTCCCTGTTTACCTTTCACCTGTTGCTTCATAACCTGGGTTTTGAGTAACTGAATCCACTTTCCCTTCTTCCTCTTTTTTCGCCTCTCTCCTCCCTGACGAGGGAACAAAATTCCGAAAGCTAGGATAATAATTCTGTTCTGTTTTGTGTATCTATCGGCTGTACTGAGCTGAGGTAAGTACTGGCTAGCCCCCCTATCCTTTTGTTAGTATTTGTTTCACATCTTTGTATGAGATTTTCCATTAATCATTTAACTGCATAATTCCTCAGTTTGCCCAGGAGAATATCGTCACATTACGGAAATAGAAAGAAAACTGCTTTTTTCAGGCAAGGGCAAGGTATCTTGGATTCAACCTCTAATATGACTGAGAAAAGCATGGCGTGCGACGTAACGGACAGTTGACAAGTAGGCGGTAATTTAGCTCTCATGTGAAGTGGCGGGCAGATAGGGGTAGCAGCTGGAGCCCTCAGAGCGACACGCCCGTGGAGGGCTGCGTTATTAGGGGGAGCGCAGCAGCGCTCGCCGCCCCAGTCACGACAAGCTGGGCCACGCCTCCCCGTGACGTGCGTTACGTCACACTCAGGACCCGGCAGCGGCTTATCAGGCCGTGCGTGCGCCACGCACCAGCATGGCAGCGGCGGGCACGCAGGGATTCGTGGCCCCAAATTTGGAGCCAGAGCTGTCAACTGAGCAACAACCGCGCATCAAACAGTTCAAATGGCTCTGAGCACTATTGGACTTAACATCTGAGGTGAACAGCCCAACAGAACTGAGAACTACTTAAACGTAACTAATCCAAGGACATCACACACATCCATGCCCGAGGCAGGATTCGAACCTGAGGCAGTTGTAGCAGCACGGTTACGGATGAAGCGCCCAGAACCGCTCGGCCACAGCGGCCGGCAGCCGTGCTTACTACACGGTGATTCAAAAACACATTTACGGTCTTTGGAGATGGATTCCTTACGGTGTGCTGTACAGCGTCCAGTGAAATTTTTGCCCAGAGAAGTGCGAAGAATGATCCAGTAATCCTCCTGTCTGAAGTCCCCAAATTTCCCGGCAGGTAGAAAAGCCTAAGGCTCTTACGTGGCTTATGGGAGAGTGTTGCATCTTCGTATACTTTTCATACTTTCAACTCTAGCCAGACGTGCAATACAAGTTTTACGTATTTTATTGTTCTATTTTTAGGTAACACCATTCACCTCTTATGCGCGGCAGCCTTTTTCTGAAATTACAAAAATGACTCCCGAAAATGTAGGTTTTCCTACTGCGTGAACTTGTTCCAAGCTACAACATAATCGTGTACATTGGAACAGGCAACTTACTGAAATCTGAAACCGTTGCACTCAATAAAATCTTGTCAATTGTCTGTCTGTTACACACTCTATGAAAAAAAAGAAAAAAAACGAATCACCACGAAGGAATTTTTGGAAAGAGACGGAAATCGACAGATGAGATGCAAATGTACGGAAAAACAAATGATTACAGTGTCTGAAAAATTAGACTCTTTATTCAAGGAAAGAACTCCACAGGTAAAGGAAGTGAATAGGCCGTTGGTCCAACTCTCGCCCTTACGAAAACATTTATTCGGTTTGGCTTTGACTGACAGAGTTGCTGGATGCCCTCCTCAAAGGTGTCGTACCATATTCTGTTCAAATGGCGCCTTAGATCGTCAAACCCCCGAGCTGATTGGAGATCCCTGCCAGTAATGCTCCAAAAGTTCTGAGTTGGGGAGAGCCGGTAGGTGTTGGCCGAGCGGTTCTAGGTGCTACAGTCTGGAACCGCGCGACCGCTACGGTCACAGGTTCGAATCCTGCCTCGGGCATGGATGTGTGTTATGTCCTTAGGTTCGTTAGATTTAAGTAGTTCTAAGTTCTAGGGGACTGATGACCTCAGAAGTTAAGACCCATAGTGCTCAGAGCCATTTGAACCAAAGTTGGGGAGAAATTCGGCAACCTTTCTGGTCAAGTTAGGGTTTGGCAAGCCCGTAGACAAGCAGTATTCCGTAAGCGGGCGGACATTATATTGCTGGCAAGTAAGCCCAGGATGGCTCGCCATAAACGGCAACAAAACGGGGCGTAGAATTTCGTCCACGTACCTTCGTGGTGCGCCAGTTTCCTCGGTATTTTTTTAGTTTTTGTCTTAGATTATAGTATTACTCTATTACACACCAGCAATCAGTAAATGAAAACCACTTAGGAAGAAATATTATCGAAAACCAGTTAAAATTTGAATACATTTAGAATAAGTTCTATCGTAAACAACCACAAATTTCCACGTTCAGCACAGGTTAAATTGTTTACACATTAAAGGTGTTGCAGATATCACAAGTTACATAGTGAAAGATCTTCTTCTGTTTCACGGGACTGGATGGTGCAGATCGACAACGTCACACAACTTAACAGTCTACATGTTGTATGAATATTTCTAAAAACATGTAGCACTTTACTCGACATAAAATTAGAATTAACAACATATTCCAAGTGGTTTTAATATGCTATACAGCACTTAAATGGGTAGAATGTGAAATATTTACAAATGAGTGCACGAAATACAACCTCATGTCTAACTACCACAAAAACTATAGGAAATGGTGGAAAGTGCTTATGGCAGTCATTAGCGGGTTTTTCTTCATTTGGTTCTAAAATGAGTAACTAGACTCAGGTACCGATTGTTCCTTGGTACAACTACCTCCACTACTGATGATGATCGGAGATGTCAAACAAGAACTACAATGTCAAAGTATTTTTCAACGGGAAGTGATCATCATTTATTTTGTAGTAGTTGGATGCAACCACAAAAAATTTACTTGAGTCTGTATCTTCAGACAGTACAAGAAATACATAAAAAACAAGTTACGAACACGGAATTTAAAAATCGTGCTTCTTGTATTTGATGAAATACACTTTACAATAAATATAAAAGAACGAATGCTTCATGCATGTGGATCTCCATATTTTACGTGTAATCTACATAAGATGGGTTATCATTACCAATTAGAAGGCTAAACTTTATCCACGTTTACACGCTGCACATAACTTCTCCTGTCACTCACAGCGCTACGTACGCAAATCCTCTATATATGACTTCGAAACATGAACACAATTTTCTTAGTAGGTAGTATTCTGTATATCATTTCCATAACTGCCAAGTGGAATAGGTGTGGGCATTATAAAATCGTATATTCAGTAAAATTTAGTGAAAGGGACGGAGTATGATTCATGAAATAACGTGCGTAATAAGAAATAAAAGTTTTAAGGTTAGGATACATAACATGACTGGTACCTGTTGGTCGTCAAGGTAAGGCAGGATTCGGTTATGATTGTGGATGTGGCTGTAATCAGTTACTATTGGTTGTCTTTTACAGTTACACACATTTTATTTTAAACCAATAATTCCAGACTCAAAAATAAATTAAAAATACTGCACGTTATTAATGAAGGAATAAACAACTGTGTAAATAATAGTGTTTTCAGTTAGCAAATCACCATTGAATTCGGATACAAAAGATAATGTTTTAAAAGCAAGCCACTGTGATCTGGGCAGAAGGCCTTACACGCCAGGAATGGCAATAAATTAAGAATTGTTTAAAACTCGCTGCGACTTACATATTACAGGTATTGAAATATTAAAGCCAAGGCGCCACAAACGCAGCAGACGGCAGCAGATGCCAGGAATGGCAGTAAATACGGTTTTAAGGCTTACTTCTAAAATACAAATACCACATTAAAATTTTAAGGCAAGTGCGCACAGTCATGGCTGAAGGCCTTACACGCCAAGCATGGCAATAAATTAAGAATTGTTTAAGAACTCGCTGCTATTTACAATTTACAGGTATTGAAACTATAAGGTAAGTCGCCAAAAACACAGCAGAAGGCATCAGACGCCAGGAATGGTAGTAAATACGGTTTTAAGGCTTACTGCTAAAGCAGAAATATCAAATTAGAATTTTAAGCAAATGATCACAATAATTGCAATAATATAAAAATTTTTGAAACCGGCAGTAAACCAGAAAAGAAAATAGTAAAAGCTAATTAAAAAAAACAAGCAACTGATCCGGACAGAGCGATGACATAGGCAGCCATGAACTGCATTCACTTCACAAGATGCTAACTAAGACTAGTGGCAATGTAAGGAATGACTAAAACATTAGTCTTTCTGAAACTATCTGACGTTCGTGAAACCAAATTCAGCGATGGAACAGTATGCCAAAGCCAGAACCAGCGGTCTGTACTACTTCCAGAATACTGTGTTTAGACCGCCCAGAACGAGAAAGGAATCACTACCACCAGAGTAGACGCATCACCAGCCGGCGGCTGGTTGAACTTAACAAATTGCAACAAGCTGAACGCACTAAATAATAATAAGCAGTCGAGGAAGGATAATCATATCCCCCTTCCCCAAGCATTCTAGACTCTGCTCTTCGCCTCGGCGACGCCACGAGCAGCAACGCGAACCCAAGACACTGGAGAATCGCGAGATATCACAATGGTGGATGTTTCTCTACCTGGATTGAACTGCACTCAACGTATAGCTTTCTGGATCCAGTTTTGACGAGGTCGTGCACCCTTGTGACCACAGCCCTTCCATCCGGCAGTCCATGCGTGCCACCAGCGGGTTGGCGTGTAGGCGTACTGCGCCCTCCTGAGTTCCCAACCGAATAGGCCTATTCACACGACCTGGAGAACAGTTACGGACAACAGTTACTACATATCGATAACCGCCGCCGCTGCCCCTAACGCAACGCTTGGGAAACAGAGTGGCTCCAGTCAACATGAGAAGAATACCATCTGGCCTCCAACAGACTTTAGAAACCTACAAACCCCACCAACGCGAGCCGCAGGATGGCTCAAGGATTTTTCATGTAAGAAAAGACTCTGTTTCATAGAAGAAAGCAGGTTTGCAAATTTAAAACAATCAGACCCTGTATAATACGCGAGTGCAAGAGGACTTACCGTAGAACTTGATGTCGACCGTTGGTAGCGCACTTCCTCCGGGATCAAGACGTTTTACGTTGCTGCTGTCTTGTATGAAGGCATCCTTCGTTTTCCAAATATTATTGAAAAGTCTGTGTTAAAAGATTTCCCTGTATTCTAAATGAAATAAGAATAATCCTTGTAGTACATAAAAATCACTGCTAGAGACTAACCTCCAGCTGCCCAACATTACTGACGATCAACTTCCTGCAACGAGTCCAATCAGCCACAGAGTCTCTTACCAAGAAAGGGCAGTCAGAGGTCCAATTCAAAGCGCTACACAGCGCTGCCAACACAGAAGCAGCCCACTTACATAGTACCCCTGCTCCCCACAAAAAATTGCTAATTATTTTGGGCAGTGGCCAGGAATAATTTGTTAAAATTTTTCATATTAGCCGGCCGCGGTGGTCTCGCGGTTCTAGGCGCGCAGTCCGGAACCGTACGACTGCTACGGTGGAAGGTTCTAATCCTGCCTCGGGCATGGATGTGTGTGATGTCCTTAGGTTAGTTAGGTTTAAGTAGTTCTAAGTTCTAGGGAACTGATGACCACAGCAGTTGATTCCCATAGTGCTCAGAGCCATCTGAACCATTTTTTTTTCATATTAAAAATATCAAACAGATCAAATGCACACAATTATTAATGCACTATTGGTCAAAAGCAAATATTTTCCTCACAGTCCCTAAAGACAGTCCTAATCATATATCAGAGTAGTAGTCTATGACAGTTTTATGCACAAAGTCTGATCTGTAAAAGAAAATGCACACTCAAGGCGTTGGACTCGTTGTTGGATCACCAGTAGTGTTGGGCAGTTGGAAGTTAGTCGCCAGCAGTGATGCAATTACTGTAGCGCACTTGGATGTGAACAACCAGCAGTGATAGATGTTAAATGTGAGAAGTTAGCACTGATGGAGGGTAGAGGGCTTAAGTGTTATCGTAGGCTAACGATTTGGTAGTATCCGACTTGGAGATTGAAAATTACTCATTATTATATATCTTGTACTGGATGTCACATTATTAAGGTGAAAATTAGATTATTTGGTTTGCAACAAAATTTTTCCTTTGCTATCCACATGCCTATTAGTAGTTAGTGGCTTTAGTACTTAGAATATTTTATATAGCTGGCAGTATTGACGCTCGCTGTTGTTCATGTAATTAAGATTTTGGTGAGGTAAGTGCTTAATGAAATGTATACGTTATTGTCAGGACTGCTTCTTATTCAGGGTCTTTCTTTTGTATTAATTATCTGAAGTCAGTTTGTAATTTTGTGAGCAGTTAGAATGTGTTGCGCTAGAATATTGTGGGTCATTGTTGACATGATAAGAAAAAGTAAAGAGAAAGTAGGCTCAGTGCGTTTAGTTTTACTCAGCTGTTTCAGAATCAAAGAGCGTAGAAGTTTCACCTTCTCAGTCATCCAGCACTTTAAGTCCAGCCGCACTCATTTAAGTAAAGAAGTTTCAAACACTCAAGTTCCCATGTAGTCCAGCATAATGCCCTGCGATAGCCCAATGTCTCACAAATCTGGATATTGCACAATTCGACCAGCCAGCCGGTAAAATAGACACCCACAAGAAAGCTCCTTCCAATGTCTGCCTGGTGCTGATAAAGCCGTCCCACACGTCTGTGTAGCATCTACCTGTCCTTTACAGTGATCAGTCATACGTCTGACGCTGTCCACGTCCTTCAAACAGGGTGATTTTATCCACTCTGTGCAGACTCTAGAAATTCACCGATGAGAGGGAACGGAACAAAAGGGGTCTTATGAACTTATGTTCGGAAATGTATGGTTTCCATGCTAGAGACCATTTATTCAATCTTACGTTGTTACAGAGGCAGTGGTGTAATACTTGCTGCACCATGCAGCCACAGTTAAAGTGTGCATAGCTTCCTCCTAGAGTGTGATACTGTTCCCCATACGTCGTGCCCTAGCACGCTGTCCCGCTGTAGTAGTTGATAATATTCTGTCCAGTTCACTTCTCTTGCTGACTCACCTTGTAGTTGATGTAATACAGTGTTCTACACTATGGTTCCGTATTCTAATCGAGCTGCCAAGTTGTACCAGGAGACCTATCCCCACCGACAACAACCACAGTGTTCAATGTTTGCCACAGCGTCTCGCCGTTTGTCTGAGACAGGGTCGTTTCTGGATGCAGGCAATCATGAAGGACGTACCCGCAATGTTCGGACACCAGACTTGGCGGAGACCACCGTGTCAACACTAGGCAGCCGGCTCGCCAGTGCGGGGTAAGCCAGACGACCGTGTGAAACATTCTCCATGACAATTGTTACAACCCTTATCACTTACAGCGTGTGCAGGGCTTACTAGCGATAGACTGTCCCCATCGGGAGCACTTTTGTCACTGGTTTCTTCACCAGGCGCCGGCCGCGGTGGCCGAGCGGCTCTAGGCGCTTCAGAACGGAACGGCGCGACTGGTGAGGTCGCAGGTTCGAATCCTGCCTCGGACATGGATGTGTGTGATGTCCTTATGTTAGTTAGGTTTAAGTAATTCTAAGTTCTAGGGGTCTGATGACCTCAGATGTTAAGTCCCATTGTGCTCAGAGCCATTTGAACCATTTCTTTACCAGGAAATCCCCTATTCCGGGATTTGTGTTGTCCTTCCTATTCATAAACGAGCCCCCTTTACGAGGAATGGTATCTTCAACTTTCGTAGAAGTCATCTGTGGGACAATTTGCGGAACCCACATGGTATGGTGACAGTGAATCGTCAGCATCGGCGCAGCCGGGATGTATGAGCCGGGATAATTGGCGACCGTATTTTGGGGCCAGTCTTCCTTCCACGCCGGAACTTTCGGCGTTTCTTGCGGCCTATTTTGCTTCCCCTGCTGGAATAACAGCCACTGATGATTCGAAGGGTTATGTGGCTGCTACATGGTGGTGCTCCAGCGCACTTCACTGTTAACGTCCGGACACATCTCAGTCGTGTCTTCCCCTGGACGATGTATCGGACGAGGCAGTCCAGTTGCATGGCCTGCTCCTTCACCGGATCTCAATCCATGCGATTTCTGGTTATGGGGCCATCTCAAATGTATCTCATATGCAGAGACTATTCCAGATGTGGAGACAATGGAGCAGCGTATTCATGATGCCTATGTCCGGATGCCGCCTGGCCGATGTGAATGTGTGAGATATAACATGTTATGGCGCATGCGTTGAGGCACATGGAAACCATTTTCAACACGTGCTGTAACTGTGGCTGCATGGTACAACACAGTCACTGTAGCAATGTATCATTGGATAAATGGTTTTTAGCCGGCCGCCATGGGCGAGCGGTTCTAGGCGATTCAATCTGGAACCGCGCGACCGCTACGGTTGCAGGTTCGAATCCTGCTTCGGCGATGTATATGTGTGATTTTCTTAGGTTAGTTAGGTTTATGTAGTTCTAAGTTATGTGGGACTGATGACCTCAGATGTTAAGTCCCATAGTGCTCAGAGCCATTTCAACCAGTTGATAAATGGTCTTTAGCATGGAAACCATGCATCTAAGGACATACGTTTATTAGACCTTTCTTGTTCCGTACATCGATTAGTCCCTAGTGTTTGTACATGGTCGAAAAGATCGCCTTGTATAGTTTGACAGCCCTGGTAAGAACACCAAACACGAGTAACACTAATGCTCTCTCGTGGTCCTTTTACCTGTCGCAGAGAAATGTAACTCTAATCATTTAAATATTCACGGATGGTGTGTTCGTGTACTAAGTAACATGACATCCAGTCATGTCTTATGGATGTTTCACATTCTTTTGTCAGGCACAGTAGCACCTCACGTCGACACGAATGACGCTTGCCGCATGTGTTATGTAGCCACACTTGGTTCCTTAGCCGGGTGGCTGAATTTGTGAGGAAAGCTAGATTCACCGGCTGTACACATACAGTGCTCTCTAGTTGCAGCATCTTACCCAGAAAAGATCGGTATGTTTGGTTTGGAGCGGAGCGCAGAACATACCAGAAAATAACACGATTGGGCGTCGATCTTCGATGCGAAGTTCTCTAACTGCTATGTGAGGTGTTCACTACGCTTGTACACTCCTGGAAATGGAAAAAAGAACACATTGACACCGGTGTGTCAGCCCACCATACTTGCTCCGGACACTGCGAGAGGGCTGTACAAGCAATGATCACACGCACGGCACAGCGGACACACCAGGAACCGCGGTGTTGGCCGTCGAATGGCGCTAGCTGCGCAGCATTTGTGCACCGCCGCCGTCAGTGTCAGCCAGTTTGCCGTGGCATACGGAGCTCTATCGCAGTCTTTAACACTGGTAGCATGCCGCGACAGCGTGGACGTGAACCGTATGTGCAGTTGACGGACTTTGAGCGAGGGCGTATAGTGGGCATGCGGGAGGCCGGGTGGACGTACCCTCGAATTGCTCAACACGTGGGGCGTGAGGTCTCCACAGTACATCGATGTTGTCGCCAGTGGTCGGCGGAAGGTGCACGTGCCCGTCCACCTGGGACCGGACCGCAGCGACGCACGGATGCACGCCAAGACCGTAGGATCCTACGCAGTGCCGTAGGGGACCGCACCGCCACTTCCCAGCAAATTAGGGACACTGTTGCTCCTGGGGTATCGGCGAGGACCATTCGCAACCATCTCCATGAAGCTGGGCTACGGTCCCGCACACCGTTAGGCCGTCTTCCGCTCAAGCCCCAACATCGTGCAGCCCGCCTCCAGTAGTGTCGCGACAGGCGTGAATGGAGGGACGAATGGAGACGTGTCGTCTTCAGCGATGAGAGTCGCTTCTGCCTTGGTGCCAATGATGGTCGTAAGCGTGTTTGGCGCCGTGCAGGTGAGCGCCACAATCAGGACTGCATACGACCGAGGCACACAGGGCCAACACCCGGCGTCATGGTGTGGGGAGCGATCTCCTACACTGGCCGTACACCTCTGGTGATCGTCGAGGGGACACTGAATAGTGCACGGTACATCCAAACCGTCATCGAACCCATCGTTCTACCATTCCTAGACCGGCAAGGGAACTTGCTGTTCCAACAGGACAATGCACGTCCGCATGTATCCCGTGCCACCCAACGTGCTCTAGAAGGTGTAAGTCAACTACCCTGGCCAGCAAGATCTCCGGATCTGTCCCCCATTGAGCATGTTTGGGACTGGATGAAGCGTCGTCTCACGCGGTCTGCACGTCCAGCACGAACGCTGGTCCAACTGAGGCGCCAGGTGGAAATGACATGGTAAGCCGTTCGACAGGACTACATCCAGCATCTCTACGATCGTCTCCATGGGAGAATAGCAGCCTGCATTGCTGCGAAAGGTGGATATACACTGTACTAGTGCCGACATTGTGCATGCTCTGTTGCCTGTGTCTATGTGCCTGTGGTTCTGTCAGTGTGATCATGTGATGTATCTGGCTCCAGGAATGTGTCAATAAAGTTTCCCCTTCCTGGGACAATGAATTCACGGTGTTCTTATTTCAATTTCCAGGAGTGTAGTAGAGCGCGAGTTTAGGGTAGAGAAACTCTTTTTAGGGTCAATGATGAATTTCATACCGAAGACAAAGAAGTATAACTCACACACACCTCACAGGGAAAGGTTTATCCACGCGTATCGGAAAGGACGTTAGCAAAAAGCATTAGCAAACTGCAGGATCATTCGCGGTAAGAATCCAGAATTTTACTCCCTTATTAGCTGTAATAATTTCCACATCATACAGGCAAGGGACAGCTTCCTGAAACCAGAAGTGAATAACAACCAACTCCTATATCCAGACTCTTATACGTATCGCTAGGATAGTTGTAGTGGCGTATATATAAAACATTCGGTAATACACAGTGATGTAATAACAAAGTGAACCTGGAATAATCGATATACGAGAGCGTCGAATGTGGATCAAACGTAGTAACCACAACCCTTTACAGACCACTTGCATCAAGAACTGTAGTGCAGAGCAGTTCAGAGATTATCTCATTATCTGAAGACCATGCCATTGTAAATGGTGGAGATTTTAATTTATCAACTATGGAATGAGAGAGTCATGCGGTTAAAACTAGGGCTAGCGAAAGCGATTCTTGCGAGATTGTCTCGAATGCCTTACATGAAAATACTTCCAGGGCATAGAGAACCATTTGTGAAGATAAAGGTTTAGACCACCTCGTAACTAATTGACCCGAAGTTTTCGAGTAAATGAAGAAATTGAGTAACCATTAAGCTATTATATGATAGCACCACTGAGAACACATGTTACAAGGAATGTCCAGAACAACAGAGAAAAGTTTTTGCTTAACAAGAGTGAAGGGAAACAGATTGTAGTACTTCTGAATAGTCGATACTAGTAGTGAACGTAAAATATTCAGCCCTTACGACGAAAATATGGAGCAAAAATGGAAGGAAATCAGAAGCATTGTAAATACGCTTCAGACGTCAATTTGATGAAAACAGACATGGGGGGTAGTGAATACCAGTCGTGAAACAACGGACGCGTCAGAAAGTTACTAAGAGAGCTTCATCACAGATTGAAGTAAAGTCAAAGTCTAATTCACAAACAAAGGCTGAAAGAAGCCAAAACAAGCGTAGAGAGAGCCGTGGGAGAAGCCTTCAATGAATTTGAAATCGAAATTTTGCCAACTGATGTGACTGTCAATTGTAATATCCTTGTCGCCAATGTAGAGGCTTGTACCGTAAGAAGCAAGGGAGAGGAAGATTTTGTAGGTGGATACCCTTTCTACAATACAAATACACATGTGGATTAATACGGTTCTATATTTACATGAACAGATAGCTGCTACTTAACCTAAATGGAGTCCATGTGTTGTGGTACAGGCTCATCCGCAATAGTCCTCTTGCAAACACGGTCGGAAATTTAACTATTGTACTAATCTGATCACGCTATGTACTACTGTAGCCGGTGACATTAGCAGAGCCTTCACTACTAGTACTGACAGACACCTAACTGGAGTGTTAGTGACAGTGGGTGAGCTAGTGACTGAGACCCTCCAGTCAGCGATGGCGGCCTAAATGCTTGTGGTCGAGAAGGCGTTGGCGGTATGTTGCTTGCAAGTCTGTCTTTGGCCTCTCACGTGATAGACTCGCCTAGCCCCTCATTATTCGTTCACCTGACATCGATCTTCGGTCTACACCTTTGCTAACCAGTGTGCTGGCAACAGCTTAAACCAGAAACTATCTTCTGATGTAGGCCTGAAGTACAGTTAGCCTAAATAAATGATCTGTTCAGCCGCTCAGTGACCATAATAACACGAGAGATGGAGATGACATACAGAAGGGAGAAATAGTGAATTTGGAATTCCCCAACAGTATCACCTCGAAGTTCATTATACAGTTCTTTCTTTGTACCTTAGCAACAACGACAAAATGGCAGATATTGAGATAACTGATCGTGGAATACAAAATCAACTAAATTCACTCGGTGGTAAAAGTCATCTTGATCGGATGAGGCACTTATGGGAGATTACGCAGATTCCCCTTTTAGCAGTAATTTATAGTAGGCTGCTTGAAGAAAGAAGAGTAATAAACAAATGGAAAAAGCACAGGACACCTTCGTTTTCTAGAAGTATAACTATAGACGCTGGATAATGGAGTATTTCGCAGCACGGTTGACTTTCCTGCCGCACAGCGGGCTGTTACAAGACTGCCCTGACGCTCTTAGTATGGACAGGAAGAGTGCTTGATGGGACAGAGTGGTAACGACAGCATCGTCCGGGGGGCGAGCACCAACATCTCGGAGGAAGCGACAGAGAACCGGCAGCGCATCATTGGGGTCAGAGACCAGAGCGACGGTCTAGGTTGTCCGTATATCTAGGCTGCGTACGGATACGTTGGCCTTCTGGTCGGGAAATATGGCGGCGACTGCAGGTTCAGCCAGCGCCGGGAGCCGCGGTGGCTGGTGGCAGACCTGTCACTGGGGGGGGGGGGTTCTCTTCCTACTGTGAAGAAGCCCTGTCTGGACTTGGTCTGTGTTCCGCGTGGTGGCTCCACCGTGCCATCTGGGGTCACAGCTGGAGCAGACCAGAAAGTTGGTTTGCGTCAAGCAGTCAAGACGAAGTTCAACTCTGCAGTGGCGCTTGTTAAGGAGTAATTACATTGGGAGTCGCCAGGCTGTGGTAGACTTCACCCGTCTCCAAGACGGCAGTGTGTTTTCCCAGTGCTCAGAGAAAACAGCAATCAACTACATCTGCATCTACATACATATTCTGCTAGCAGGTGTACGGTGTATGGCGGCGGGTAACCTGTACCACTATTGGTTATTTCCTTTCCTAGTCCACTTGCAAACAGAGCTGGGGAAAAACGACTGTCTATACGCCTCTGTATGAGCCCTAATTTCTCGCATGTTATACTCGCGGTCCTTAGGCTAGTTGTATATTGGTGACAGTAATACCGTTCTCTCTAAGACGCTGCAGTCATGGACTGTGCGGCTGGTCCCGGCGGAGGTTCGAGTCTCCCTCGGACATGGGTGTGTTTGTTTGTCGTTAGGATAATTTAGGTTAAGTAGTGTGTAAGCTTAGAGACTGATGACCTTAGCAGTTAAGTCCCATAAGAGTTCACACACATTTGAAATTTTTTTTACCGTTCTCTAGTCAGCTTCAAATGGCCATTCTCTAAATATTCTGGATTATGTTCTTCGACAAGAACATCGCCCTCCCATCTGAATTCCTGAAGCATCTCCACAACAATTGCATGTTGTCCTGAAATTTCTTTTTTCCTTTTAGTCATCTGTCTTGTGAATGGTTTGCTGCGGCTTGCCAAAAATCCCCCTTATTTGCCAACCTTCTCATGTCAGATTAGAACGTGCAACCTACATGCTCAATTATTTGTTGGATGTATTCCAATCTCTGTCTTCCTCTACAGGTTTTGCTCTCAAGTACCATGGATGTCTTCCACATATATCTTAACAGATATCCTGTAATTCTATCCTTTTCCTTTTCAGTGTTTCCCACATATTACTCTCCTCTTCCATTTTGCGCAGAATCTCTTCATTCCTTATCTTACCAATCCATAGAATTTTCAACGCTTGTCTTTAGCACTACATCACAAATGCTTCAATTATATTAGATTAGATTAGATTAGATTAGATTAATACTTGTTCCATAGATCATGAATACGACACTTCGTAATGATGTGGAAGGTGTCAGGTTAATGAAAGATGTCTGTACAAGATATTATATTACACAAAATATTGCATGACACTAATGCTTAAGTTAGTTTTTTCTCCATCCCTTAATTTATATCTAAAAATTCAGCCAATGAGTAGAAGGAGTTGTCATCTAGAAATTCTTTTAATTTATTTTTAAATGTTGGTTGACTATCTGTCAGGCTTTTGATGCTGTTTGGTAGGTGACCAAAGACTTTTGTGGCAGCATAATTTACCCCCTTCTGAGGCAAAGTCAGATTTAACCCTGCATAGTGAAGATCATCCTTTCTCCTGGTGTTATAGCTATGCACACTGCTATTACTTTTGAACTGGGCTGGATTATTAACTACAAATTTCGTAAGTGAATATATATACTGTGAGGTTACTGTGAGGATCCCTAGATCCTTAAATTGATGTCTGCAGGTTGACCGTGGGTGGGCTCGAGCAATTATTCTGATTACACGTTTTTGAGCAATGAATATATTTCTACTCAACGATGAATTACCCCAGAATATGATACCATACGAAAGCAGTTAATGAAAGTAGGCGTAGTAAGCTAATTTACTGAGATTCTTATCACCAAAATTTGCAATAACCCTAATAGCATACGTAGCCGAACTCAGACGTTTCAGCAGACCATCAATGTGTTGCTACCAGTTTAACCTCTCATCAATGGACACACCTAAAAATTTTGAAAATTCTACCTTAGCTACAGACTTCTGTTCAAAGTCTATATTTATTACTGGAATTGTGCCATTTACTGTATGGAACTGTCTTTATTGTTTTTATCAAAGTTTAAAGAGAGTCCGTTTGCTGAGAACCACTTAATAATTTTGTGAAAAACATCATTTACAATTACATCACTTAGTTCTTGGTTTTTGGATGTTATTACTATACTTGTATCATCAGCAAAAAGAACTAACTTTGCATCTTCATCAATATGGAATGATAAGTCATTAATGTATATCAAGAACAGTAAAGGACCTAAGACCGAACCCTATGGGACCCCGTACTTGATAGCCCCCCAGTTTGAGGAATCACCTGTTGCATTAACATTACATGAACCACTTATTTCAACTTTCTGCATTCTTCCAATTAAGTATGAATTAAACCATTTGTGCACTGCCCCCCTCAAACCATAATGATTTAGCTTATCTAAAAGAATTCTATGATTTACACAGTCAAAGACCTTTGAGAGATTACAAAAAATACAAATGGGTGATGTCCGGTTATTCAGAGCATTTAATATTTGATCAGTGAAAGCGTATATAGCATTTTCTGTTGAAAAGCCTTTCTGAAAACCAAACTGACATTTTGTTACTACTTCATGTTTACATATATGGGAGGCTACTCTTGAATACATTACTTTCTCAAAAATTTTTGATAGAGCTGTCAGAAGAGAGATTGGGCGATAGTTGTTGACATACGATGTATCCCCCTTTTTATGTAATGGTTTTACAATGGCATATTTTAGTCTATCGGGGAAAACACCCTGCTCCAAAGAGGTATTACATACGTGGCTGAGAATCCTACTTATCTGTGGGGAAGAAGTCTTCTGTTCCGGTTTTCCTACAGTCCTTGTTTCACTACCATACAATACTGTTCTCTTCCTCAAATTAAGGCCAATGTTGGTGCTAGTAGGCTTCTCTTGGCCAGTAATGACCTTTTTGCCAGTGCTAGTCTGCTTTTCATGTCCTCCTTGTTGGTTATTTTGTGCCTAGGTAGAATTCCTTAGCTTTATCTAATTCGTGATCATCAGTCCTGATGTTAAGTTCGTTGCTGTTCTCATGTTTGCTACTTCTCATCACTTTCGTCTTTCTTCGGTTTATTCTCGTTCCACATTCTGTGCTCATCAAACTGTTCATTCCATTCAGTAGATCATGTTAGTCATCTTCAGCGAATCGTATCAATGATATCTTTTCACCTTGAATATTAATTTAAATCCTGAACATTTCTTTTACATCCATCATTGCTTCTTCGATGTGCAGATCGAACAGTAGGGGCGAAAGACTACATCCATGTCACACTTGATTTTTAATCCGAGCACTTGTTCTTGGTCGTCCACTGTTATTATTCCCTCTGGGCTCTTGCAGTTATTGTAAATTAGCCGTCTCTCCCTATAGCTTACCCCTACTGATCTCAGAATTTCGAACATATTCCAGCATTTTACAGTGTCGAATGCTTTTTCCAAGTCGACAAATACTATGAACGTGTCTTGATTTTCCTTTAGTCTTGCTTCCGTTATCAACCACAGCCTCAGATTTGCCATTCTGATATTTTCCCTTTCCTAAACCCAAACTGATCGCTATCTAACACATCCTCGGTTTCCTTTTTGATTCTTCTGTATATTATTCTCGGCAGCAACTTCAATGTATGAGCTGTTTAGCAGATTGTGCTATAAATCTCGCACTTGTTAGCCCTTTCAGTCTGTGGATTGTGTGGATGATATTTTTCCCAAAGTCAGATAATATGTTGCCAGACTCATACATTCTACACGCCAAGGTGAATAGTCATTTTGTTGCCACTTCCCCCAATTATTTTGGAAACTCTAATGGAATGTTATCAATCCCTTCTACCTTACTTGATCTTCAGCCCGCCAAAGCGTCCTTAAATTCTGATTCTAATACTGAACCCCATATCTCTTCTAAATCGACTCCTGTTTCTTCTTCTATCACATCGGACATATCTTCCCCCTTTCCGGTTCCTTCAATATACTTTTTCACCTATACGTTCTCTCCTCTGAATTTAACAGTGGAATTCGCATTGCACTCTTAGTGGTACTACCTTTGCTTTCAATATCACAGAAGGTTATTTTCCTATGTGCTGAGTTAGTCCTTCCGACAATCAGTTCTTCCCAGATTTCTTCAATTTTTCATGCAGAGATTTCAACTTTGCTTTCCTTCACTTAGTATTTACTTCATTCTTCAGCGACTCGTATTTCAGCATCCCTTAATTTCTGTGCATATTTTTGTACTTCATCCTTTCATCAATCAACTGAAGTATTTCTCCTGGTACCCATGGTTTCTTCGCAGTTACGTTCTTTGTACTTATGTTCTATTCCTTACTGCTGTATATTTAGCCTTAGACAACTTCAGGAGTATCTCGCTATTCCTCAGTACTTCCGTGTCCCACTTCTTTGCGTATAGATTCTTCCTGACTGATGTCTTAAACTTCAGCCTACCCTTCATTACTACTGTACAGTGATCATAGGCTGTATCTGCTTCTGGGTACGCCTTACAGTCGAGTATCTGATTTCTGAATCACTGTCTGATCTTGTTGTAATCCAACTGAAAATCCAACTTTTACAATTATACCTCCTCCTCTTGTGAATGTTGAATAGAGTATTCGCTTTCACGAGCTGAAAATTACTGCAGAACTCAGGTAGTCTTTCTCTTTTCTCATTCCTTGTCCCAAACTCTCATTCTCTTGTAACCTTTTTCCTACTCTTTTCCCTATAACCGTATTCCAGTCCCTCATGACTATTACATTTTAATTTCCGTTTGCGTACTGCAATACTCTACCAATATCCTTATATAATTTCTCTATATGTTCACCTTCAGCTTGCGGCGTCGGCATGTATACCTGAATTATCGTTGTCGGTGTTGGTTTACAGTCATTTATGGTTACAACGACCCTGTCACCGAACTGCTCACAGTAACACACACACTCTAACCTACCTTCCTATTCATAATGAATCCTACTCCCGTTATACTCTTTCCTGCTACTGTTATAATTAATATATACTCATCTTACCACACATCTGTGTTTTCTTTCCATTTCACTTCACTGACCACTACTACATCTAGGTTTAGCCTTTGCGTTTTCCTTTCCAGAATGTCTAGTTCCCTACCACGTTGAAGCTTCTGACACTTCACATCCCTACCCATAGAACGTTATCCTTTCGTTGGTTATTCTATCTTGATCTCATATCACCTTTCCTTTGGCAGTCCCTTCCAGAGGTCCGAATGTGGGATTATTCCGGATTATTTTGCCAATGAGGTGATCATCAAGACACTTTTTTTATTACAGCCCACATGTCTTGTGAATACACGTTATGTGTCTTTAATGCAGTGGTTTCCATTGCCTTCTGCATCCTCATGCCGTTGATCATTGCTGATTCTTCCGCCTTTGAGGGAAGTTTCTCACCCCAATGATTAGAGAGTGCCTTGAAACTCTGTCCGCTTCTCCGCGCTCTGTGGCAAGGCCATTGGCAGGGTGAGAGTTACTTCCTATGCCGGAAGTCTTCGATTGACAATGCTGATTTTTAATCAAAATTTAGGTAGTGGCTGGGACCGAGAACATTATCAACCAAAGACGCTAACCCCAGACGAGGGTTGTTCGAACCTCCGAATAACAAATCTAGCAGGCCATCTCTGAAATGCCTCGCTGTCTTCCTTTAATCCTAGGTAATACGGATCCGAAACGCGCGGGCAGTACTCACGAATAGATTGTACTAGCGTATATGCTGTCCACTTTACAGGTGAACCACGTTTTCCTAAAATTGTCCGAATAAACGAAATCTGCCTATCGCTTTAGCTACCACAGTTCTCAGATGCTCGTTCCATTTCATATCCCTTTGAAACGTTACGACTAGGTATTTAATTGAAGTGAATGTCTCAAGTTTCACATTACTAATGCTGCATTCTACCGTTACAGGACTTTTTTTCCTAATCATCAGCATTAACTTGTATTTTATTTATCACAGGGGTTAGAAATTTCGTCTAAATCATTTTCTATCATCTAACAGTCACCCAACTTCGACACCTTCCATACATCACAGTATCATCAGCAAACTACCGCAGATTGCTGCCCACCCTGTCCACAAGATCATTTATGTATGTAGAAATAAACAGTGGCCCTGCCACACTTCCTTGGGTCACTCCTGACGATACTCTCGTCTCTGATGAACATCCTCCGTCGAGGACAATATACTGAATTCAATTACTTAAGAAGTCTTTGGGCCACTCATATATCTGGGAACCTATTCCATCTGTTCGTACCGTCGTTAACAATCTGCAATTGGGCACCGTGTCAAATGCTTTCCGAAAATGTGGAAATATGAACTCTGCCTGCTGTCCTTCATCCATAGCTCATATTACGTTATGTGAGAAAACAGTAAGTTGAGATTCACTCGAGCGATGCTTCCTGCAACCATGCTGATTCATGGACGTAAGAGTCTAGGTCTCGAGAAAATCTACTATATTTCGACTGGGAATATGTTCCAGGATTTTGCAGCAAACTGATGTTAGGATTATTGGTCTGGAATTTTACAGGTCCGTTCTTTGTCCCTTTTTATGTAGAGGAGTCAACTGCGCTTTTTTCCAGTCGCTTGGGACTTTGTGCTGGGCGAGAGATTCACAATAAATTCAAGCTACATAAGACACCAAAGCCGTAGGGTACTCTTTGTAAAACCGAAATGGCACTCCATCCGGACCTGGCTACTTATTTGTTTCCAGCTTCCAGTCGTTTCTTTACGCCAGTGACGCTTACTATTATGTCGTCCCTACTGGAACCAGAGGCGAGAAAATGTGGAGAACTGCTACCGCTGGAGCACCAGGAGTGTGCCTTGGTTGGCCAGAGTGATCAGTAGGCAGCTGACAGGTGTCAGGCTGAAGACACTGTAAGGAGGGTACTGAGCACAGCGCAGCAAGCCAGTAGCTAGTGTGCATGCTTCAATACGCTGCGCGCCTTACAAATGTAATGTCGTTTACACTGCCACTGTAAGGGAGCAAGACTGTATATTCCGTATCGTGTTTTCCTTTATTGTGTTTTGCAATCACACTTAAGGTGTATTCAACTACTGCACTTGGTTATACGTTTTCTGAATTTCAGGATGATGTTCGCTGTCCATAGACTAGGTAGCTTAGTGTAGTACTGTTGTCTGTAGTAGTAATGAGTAACTGGTGGAAGCTCTTGGTAGTAGAACTACTTCCTGTCGTGATTTTGTTCATTTATTATACTGTGTTATTATGGTTGCCTAATTACAATGTGCTACAGACTGAAAGTTGGAAGATTGTTTTTATTTCCTTGTTATTGTTGGTGCTTGTTTGTACGTCACGGGGGACTAAATGAGGTTAGGGCCAACGACCAGTTTTAATTAACTATTTTGTATCCAAAAGCTAACGATTTATTATTAACTGCCAATTATTTCTGCATATGTCATTGCGTTTTGGTGCTAATATATGCGTAGTTAAATGAATGCTGTTGAAAAGTAAGCCCACGTATGCACACCGATTAGCCCAAATCCCATTCCACCAAAACCCTGAACTGGATCCCGTAAAGGCTTAGGTCACTCTGAAACATATTCCACGGTAACGTGCTATGAAGCTTATAGGTAACAAAAACATCCTCTACAAAAACCAACAGGAATTGTAGTGTTTGTCGCTACAAGGGAAGCATTGTGTATAACGGAGAGGGACAGTGTTGAAATTCCAGGAGCATACATTCGAAGGAAAGTGCATCGAACAATACGGTCTCGAAATGACTGCGACAAGAAAATCTGCTTAGCTGCGGCTAATATAGAAGCCTACTGACATCCGTTATTCCCACGCACTATTTGCTGATGGAACAGGGAAGCTATTCGTAGGCTATATTGTGGTGCCAGAAGTACCCTACATCATAAAACTTGAGGCGGTCTACGGAATATATATGTACGTCTACAGAGTGAGCTTACACTTTGCAGGACGATGATCAGCTGGAGCATATTTTGAGATAGCGTTTGTATCGTAGCCCAGTAACCCTAGCGAACAAATCGCTGAAACATAGCTCTAGCTAGCTCAGAACTCCTATTGGATGAATTGTACTGGTCTTTCCATCAGGTCGTCTCCTTCAGAATTATGCAGCAGCGTATATGAAGTTACGAAAGACGTGATACGAGTATATTCCTCCTGGCGTCCCAGGCACGGGGGACTTTCACGACTGTTCTGAACGTCTGATCGTTCCAAACCCTTCGTTCGCACTCTCTGTCTCACCGCACCCTGTGCTTCTGCCATCTATTGTTCTTTATAAGCGGAATGAATTTCCACCGACACATAACAGCTTATCGATTCTAACAGGTCCCCTTAAAATGAACATAGAGCGATGGCTCCTGTAATCCCTATTCTTTACAAACTTCATATAATTTATATATTGTTTTTATAATAAGTGCAATCATGAAAATTCACATTTTAATGATAGTGCAAAATATTTTCCACAATAAATCAAACTAAATATTTCATATATATGTCATACAGATTCATACCATTGGCATTACTGACCACGCTGGATTCCGAAAATCTGCTTTTCAGTTCTTCTGATTGTAATATTTTTCAAATATTTTCATTGTATTTATTCTTATGTTTCACAAGTCACAGTCGAATGTTCCTTGGCGAATTTCACCGCTGAAGCGGTTTCTTCCAGACAACACTGATAAATCAGGAGGAACTTATATGAGTCAAACATTTATGTCTGTACTTAATCGCTGTAAGATTTTGCAAGGAAAACTTGAACAGGTAGCTGCGACGGATTTCGGTGAAGGTGACCTACTTCTGAAACGATGGCGTGAGCATCGGCAGTTACCTCCTGAGAATAAGTAGACGGTTTTCTTGGACTATAATGGCGTTACGAGAAATTCGTGTGAAATCCTTTGATCCGATTTGCCTCCCACAGCTGCATGAAATTCTGAAAGATGAAATATTCAACTGTGTTGTTGTACGGATAGGATCTTAGCAGACATTCTGTTATGTGCTTAATGTAGCTTTAACTTCTTTCCCACGCTACAGATTGGAGATATTAGAAAACATAGTGCTTTATGCTAGTCTTGGACGAATTTCGTAGTTACATTTTCTGGTCTAAAACGTGTAAAAATGTTCATATCTGACCACACAATTGTAACGCAAGGAAAGCATTGCGAAGATAGCATGAAACTATTTGAGAGAAGCTTGTATACGCAAAGACCTTTTCAGACAGAAGCTGATGCATGAGTGTCAAACAATCTCTTTTTTGAAGCTGTTCTGTGCGTGTTGCGCGGCCGTTGGGATTGACTATTTAATTATCCTTTTTCAATAAGAGATACGACTGTGAATGAATGGGACTACCGATCATCGCGTAGCAACAACAACACCGTCAGTAACCACAATTATCAATCTTCCTTTTTCATGATTGCACAATTTTCAAATCGAAATTTAAAATGACAGAAAAAGTGATTCTTGTTGACATGATGAACGAAAGGTCGATGAAGGCAGTACCCCATTATACACTTCTCTACCACAAAGTATGAAAAAATATAATCGCAAGGCAAATAATAACAATAGTAGTAATAACATTTTCATGCACACATGCATTCAGTCTATACTACTGATCAGGCATAGCCAACACAGGTATTACAGTAGAAAATACAGTTCAGCTAACGAAATTTACTATGTTAGTGCAACGGCTAAAGATATTGGTGAAGAGACGTAATGCGACTTTAAGTGGCGAATTCACTTTTGCTCCATGGCTATAGGTAGCAGAATAAAAGAAAGCGAGTTCATTACACGGCCATTACTGAATTTATGTCGAAAGAAATATAGAAACAATCGTTGAGAAGGTGCGCTTAACAATATTTCTCCATAAACTTACCTGATTCGATTCATTGTTGACGTGGACGTTGCGTGTTTTAGTGGCACTTCTACGGCACATTTACGTCTCTTCGAAAAGGGCACTAAATTTCCTCTTCGCTCAGTAATACAGCGCCTCCGCAATTATGAAAAGCCATGCTTTTCTTTTCAATTATTCATTTTCTTACCTTCGTATTCCAAGCAACACATACCATTACATTACTGGCCAGGCACAGACTACAACTCGATACTGTTACAATAAAAAAGACTTTGCGTACTTGTGCACTGCTGTTACAGGCGTAATACAATGTTTCAGTACTCTTGTTTTTTTTTCACTACTCTTTCTACTCCTTCGTTATTGTTCAAGTTTGTGCAGGACGAATCACAAATATAATAAAAAATTTTATTGTAACTTTGCTTAGACAGAGATACGGAAACGTTCATGCCGACAGTTTCCTACGCCAGAAACAGATGGCACTATATTTTTGGCTCGCAGCACGTAGGCGTATACATTGACATATTTATTTAATTATTTCATTCTATTCTTTCTTTACTGTGGAACTTTACACAAAATTTATCAAAAATTATAAAATTTGCAATTGGGAAACTCCCCATCGCACCCCCCCCCCCCCCCCTCCAGCACCTCAGATTTAGTGGTGCGATGGCTCAATACATAGCCAATCAAAAGCTGAACACAGATCAAGCGTGAAAACAGGAAGAAGGTGTACTGAACTCTGAAAAAAAAAAGCAAAATAGAAACAGTGAACGGTCCACGTTTAAGAAGTGTAATAAAGAGGCAAAGGGGGGGGGGGGGGGAGGGGAGAACTGACAGACGAGGCTTAATGGTTAAGTGATTACGGTGTTGGACTATAAAGCGGCCGAGCTGTGCTCAGAACTCACATCGTGCCACTCACTTTTATTTATTTATTTATTTATTTCACAACATTATGAACTCTCCGTCCGCTCATGGAAATGTTAGTTCTCTTTCTAAGCTCTTGGCAGTTGTCATTCCATACATTGGTTATAGAATGTGAGTCATGTGGTAAGAATAAGTTATGAATAGTCATAGCAGGGATATACGACATAAATCTCTCACAGAAATGAAAACAAGAAACAAACGACTGTGAACTACGCTACAACAAGCGAATTCAAGAGTCAAACCTCCCAAAACGGAACGCAACTTCAGAAACGTTAAAAACACATGTATTGACAGAGCACAGAGAAATGGTGCAATTGTGATACTGTTGCTTTCAATTGTTGCAGTTTATGTGACAAACTACTGTTTTCCTCATTTCCTTGGATGTGTCACACCTAAATCGGGCAATGTGGCAATTATCACTCACTTACCATGCATACAAATTAGGTGAGTGGATAAGAGATTCCTATCATATGACACTAGTACTGTCACTAATGCCGTGTATGACACACCAGACGTGTTTTCCGGTGAAGAAAAGTTTGCAGTTTCCATTCGGAAGCCACTTCCTTTCGGCTGCTAATAGAGTAGTTGTGCAGAATCAACTGACATTATAGGTCTCTTCTTTACCCCTCGCTGTTGTGAACGGACGTTACGCCACGACCCACACACAAATTGGAGCACAGCGAACAGCGAAGCAAAATATATAAATACATTGGAACAACAGAGGTTTGAACACGATGCGCCCACTTTGCAGTCCAGTACCCTGACAACTTAATCCCGACGCCGTCACTGTATAACGCTGAAGTATATTACACTTCTTGTTCTTGAATCGTTCACTGTTCCTATTTTCTTTCCTTTTCACAGTTCAGTACACCTTCTTCCTGTTTTGATGCTTGATGTCGACTGAGGCCTCTTACCAATAAATCTGAGGGAGTTGCGATGGGGAGTTTCCTTGTTACAAAGAGAAGTGAAAATTTTAATGCAAACAGTGTAATAAACTACTGTCTCTTAGGTTTGCAGCACGTATGTGTATATGTCGATATACACTCCTGGAAATTGAAATAAGAACACCGTGAATTCATTGTCCCAGGAAGGGGAAACTTTATTGACACATTCCTAGGGTCAGATACATCACATGATCACACTGACAGAACCACAGGCACATAGACACAGGCAACAGAGCATGCACAATGTCGGCACTAGTACAGTGTATATCCACCTTTCGCAGCAATGCAGGCTGCTATTCTCCCATGGAGACGATCGTAGAGATGCTGGATGTAGTCCTGTGGAACGGCTTGCCATGCCATTTCCACCTGGCGCCTCAGTTGGACCAGCGTTCGTGCTGGACGTGCAGACCGCGTGAGACGACGCTTCATCCAGTCCCAAACATGCTCAATGGGGGACAGATCCGGAGATCTTGTTGGCCAGGGTAGTTGACTTACACCTTCTAGAGCACGTTGGGTGGCACGGGATACATGCTGACGTGCATTGTCCTGTTGGAACAGCAAGTTCCCTTGCCGGTCTAGGAATGGTAGAACGATGGGTTCGATGACGGTTTGGATGTACCGTGCACTATTCAGTGTCCCCTCGACGATCACCAGAGGTGTACGGCCAGTGAAGGAGATCGCTCCCCACACCATGACGCCGGGTGTTGGCCCTGTGTGCCTCGGTCGTATGCAGTCCTGATTGTGGCGCTCACCTGCACGGCGCCAAACACGCATACGACCATCATTGGCACCAAGGCAGAAGCGACTCTCATCGCTGAAGACGACACGTCTCCATTCGTCCCTCCATTCACGCCTGTCGCGACACCACTGGAGGCGGGCTGCACGATGTTGGGGCGTGAGCGGAAGACGGCCTAACGGTGTGCGGGACCGTAGCCCAGCTTCATGGAGACGGTTGCGAATGGTCCTCGCCGATACCCCAGGAGCAACAGTGTCCCTAATTTGCTGGGAAGTGGCGGTGCGGTCCCCTACGGCACTGCGTAGGATCCTACGGTCTTGGCGTGCATCCGTGCGTCGCTGCGGTCCGGTCCCAGGTCGACGGGCACGTGCACCTTCCGCCGACCACTGGCGACAACATCGATGTACTGTGGAGACCTCACGCCCCACGTGTTGAGCAATTCGTCGGTACGTCCACCCGGCCTCCCGCATGCCCACTATACGCCCTCGCTCGAAGTCCGTCAACTGCACATACGGTTCACGTCCACGCTGTCGCGGCATGCTACCTGTGTTAAAGACTGAGATGGAGCTCCTTATGCCACGGCAAACTGGCTGAGACTGACGGCGGCGGTGCACAAATGCTGCGCAGCTAGCGCCATTCGACGGCCAACACCGCGGTTCGTGGTGTGTCCGCTGTGCCGTGCGTGTGATCATTGCTTGTACAACCCTCTCGCAGTGTCCGGAGCAAGTATGGTGGATCTGACACACCGGTGTCAATGTGTTCTTTTTTCCATTTCCAGGAGTGTATTTATTTAACTTATTTCAAATTTGATACATGAAAGAAGGAAACAGTATGCTACATACCACTGTACGAAATATGTGCCTATTGCCATATAGGATTTATTGTGTCATTGCAAGCTAAGGTTAGACGTTATGCTAACCACGTCGAAGACCAAAGTGGATGTATATTTTGCATCTGACCAGGAAGGTGGCGCGTGGGTCTGCTACTGTGATCTGTAAAGCAAATTATGTCGAATGAAGGAAGCGAGTAGGAGCAGTAGCGGTAAAGCACTTCGGTACTGCGTGTAATTTTAAAGATCTTTACTATAGGCAAAAACAAGTTAATAAATGGTTACATAACTTTGTGATAATAAGCACGTAGGTGTGCAGCCGAATTCCCGTGGAAAGTAATACAAAGTCTCAATAGCCAGCTAACCTACTCTGCAGTCGAACACATGTAGCCAGGCCGTCTGCCCTTCATGAAATGGGGCAGAAATTAGAGCAGCGCTCGTTGAGCTCCACAGCGTCGGCTATAGGGCGCTGCGGTCGGCGTAGTTGGTGACAACCTACTATGAACGTGCACCTACGCTGTGGCATCGGAACTATCGATACCACAGTATAGTGTTTTGCTGTGTTACTGGCGTTCTACTGTTTCCACCGCCCACAGATTGTCCACAGTTTGTCGCAGTCATTTCGACTAAGCAACAGAAGTTTCGCTGGAAATCCTTTACACATCCTTCACACATTCGCAATCTCTGTCCATAAGATTTGCGTATTTTTGGAGCCTGAAGAAATACATTCGTGGCCGTCGGCTTGCTTCTGACGAATAGGTCCCCGCACAGATAGAATCATCTTTCCGCAGACAACAGCACACATTCTCCCACGAACGCAATGACAGTCCTGTCTCACAGTGAGATAAATACATGAACAATTATGACCATTACTTTAGAAATCGTAAACAGTGTACTTACTTTTTGTCTCGTTTACATTTGACTGCCCCTTACGTGTGCAATACACACTCAATAGAATATCCAAGACGGATAAGATTAACCTTAATATGAGAACTTTCTAAAAGGCCTGGCGTATGTTAATTCCGTGGCGTGGTAGTAATGTTAATAGTAAAAAATTGGTTCAAATTGCTCTAAGCACTATGGGACTTAGCATATGAGGTCATCAGTCCCCTAGACTTAGAACTACTTAAACCTAACTAACCTAAGGACATAACACACATCCATGCCCGAGGCAGGATTCGAACCGGCAACCGTAGCAGCAGCGCGGCTCCGGACTGGAGCGCCTAGAATTGCTAGGCCACTGTGGCCGGCTGTTAACAGTAGTAAAGGCAGTGGTGGTACATAGCGGTAGTTGCTACGGCTATGCGTAATACACTGCCGGCCACCCATGACAATCTCTCTGACCAGAAAGGGGTAAATTAACGAAAGATTTAAAGGTAGTGGCACACATTTGAATCAACTCGCCATTAATGTTATTTTAAAAATCCTAGCCAGTTGCGATTACATTATTGCTGGGGCTACAACATTTGATGGGGCATCGTAAGTACAACGTGCACCTCAGGTAATCAAACCGCCGCGAATCACTGGTGTAAACTGGAAGCTAAACACAACGTTATAACTGCAAAACCAATTTTCTGGTATTCGGCGAGCTGTGAATGTCTTGCTGGCAAAGTATTTAGGTGTAACAACCTTCAGCCACCATTCGAAGATGCTGATGCTGCTCAGTTGCAAAGACTGTAGGTACCTGCTCACATTTAATAGAACCATACGACACAGGTCCATTCTTGGCTTATTGTAAACGAGGAAAACAGAAGGACACTACATAAGTATTTTAATGCGCCTCGCCATCAGTAATCATAACTGGTGACATGATTGTAGTTCGAACTGATAACCAAGTGGAAACGACAGTAAATAATAAGCAAAAAATGTGGAAAAACGTACATACGAGAAAAATTAATAAACATCTCTGAACTGAAAGATTGTCTCCCTAGTCGTCCGGTCTATCCAAGGTGCACCTTGAAGCAGTAGGTCGTCGGTTGCCATACTATGTTTCAAAAATTTTGTGGTTTCACTGTCTAACAATTCTCGTCCAGTGAAGACATCGCTCTCTCACATCGACATCTTGTTCATCGAATCAATACTAGTAAGGGGACAGAATTACTCACTCTCGTGCCGAATGACTTCTAATATTCGGTAGCACACATTTTAAACAACTTTCCAGCAAGCATGAGCACTTTACCTCCCAACAAAGTAGTTATTTAGAGATGGCTGAAGGCTTTATTGGTGGCCGACTCCTTCTATTGCACTTTACTTAATGTAGCCAACTGATGTATCGTCATAAGCCATTAGTATTAATTTTAACAGCTAGTGCGGAAGATGGGCAAGCAGAAAAGCGCGTTATAATCTATATCAGATAATATGATTTTAAAAAACTTTACTGCAGTATTGCAATCGGTGTATGTAAACCGTGTATATTGTTTTTCTTCTGATAATTCTCGTAACTACCGTATGACACCATACTTAATATACCTACCATGTATTACAGGGAGTATCAAAGAGAATCATCAAATTAAAAAAATCATAACTATTACGTTATTTGAGATATCTGAGTGAACAACATTCTGTTGGAAAGGGCAAACTCTCGAGTCTTACATGGTTCCCGCAAGGTAGCAGCAGTGTGCGCCCAATTCAGTGGTGGTGGTGGTGGTGGTGGTGGTTAGTGTTTAACGTCCCGTCGACAACGAGGTCATTAGAGACGGAGCGAAAGCTCGGGTTAGGGAAGGATTGGGAAGGAAATTGGCCATGCCCTTTCAAAGGAACCATCCCGGCATTTACCTGAAACGATATAGGGAAATCACGGAAAATCAAAATCAGGATGGCCGGAGACGGGGTTGAACCGTCGTCCTCCCGAATTCAAGTCCAGTGTGCTAACCACTCTTCCACCTCGCTCGGTGTCCAATTCAGTTCCAGTAAAAATGGTTTAGTGACAACAGAAAGAGTTTGTGTTCCATGTTTTGCGCAGGGGTAGCTCAGTAATAGCTGTTCATTTGACTTTCGTACTACATATGGTGTGGATCCTTCTACAGCACAGACCATTAGACGACGGCATGAACAGCTCCTCGTAACAGGTTCTTTGTGTAAATTAAAATCGCCGGGACGTCCCCGAGTATCTGACACACACGTCGAACATTTTATTCTTGGCAATATGAAGGTGAGAGTTTTCTTCCACGCTTAGTGTTTAGTGACGAGGGAACATTTCACGGAAATGGAAACATGAACCATTATCATGTAAGTATTTGGGGTGACAGAACATCCACATGAAGTTGTACAACATGCTTTTGTGCAATTTCATAGGGGAAGGAGTGTGGTCCATTTTCCTTTTCCGAGATCACTGTTACGAGAAGTACATATCTCGATATGATTCAGAACCTCTTTTCCCCGCAGTTGCGTACTAACATGCCCAAGACACCATACATGCACGTGTGTCGAAGCACTGATTCGAACTACTTCACTCACTAACAGAATGGGGCACGGTCACACTGGCATCTGGAAGTGTGGGAATTTTTAAGTCAAAGGATTACTGAACGATGGATCGGTCGCACTGGACCAAATGATTCAGCCTTACGTTACTGGCCTCCTAGGTCACCGGTAATGACTGGAAGTGATTATTTCTTGTGGGGGTTTATAAAAGACTCTGCTTATGCACCTCCGTTACCAACAACATTGAATGAACTGAGATATCGAATAATGGTAGCTGTGGAAGCTATAACTCTAGACATGCTCGCTGTAACGCGGTATCAACTTGAATGCCGTGCGTCTCAAGGGGGGATATCTTGAACACCCATGAAAACGTATGAAAAAAACTTTTTGAGTTTCGCGTTCATCAAAAAACAAAATTCATTGCATTTATTACTTTCAGGAATATAGACGTGCCTAATGGGATGATTCTTTTTGCTACACCCTGTATTACGTTCAGTAGAAGTAAGCTATGTAAAATACTACCGCTTTGACAATGCTTCGCTACATCTGCCTATGTTTTGTCTTAGGTAAATTGGTACGTATACATTTAAATGTTTGTGAAGCGTTTTTTAATTAATGTGAATATGAAAAATGAATTTTAGCATATCAGGTTTTTTTTCTATAAATATGTGTCTTTCATTGGTGAACATGTTCCCCATTCTCGAGGACATGTTCAGGACAGAGAGTGACCCGCTAGACCTCGAGACTTGTTTCTTACACAGCATGTTACACTTCGCTTTTCTCTGCAAAGACCCACCGATACACTCGGCAAGAGCCTGTATCTTTCGGAAACGCCATTTTAACTTCTTAGATTTGTGCACAGTTAGAATTTACGTCGTTGATCTATAGCAGGACAGGACTGTAGTGAATGTATTTCATTTCCTGCAAGCCATTACAGGAACCGGAGTGGGATTTCGTTAAAAATTTCTGTCATGCGCATCGGAAACATTATTTGTAGTATGTAATAAGAGAGTAATCAGATCCCGTCTAGTTTAGAAAGCAGACGGCCACACAGGAACTTTAATTAACACGTAAACAGGTTCGCCCCCATGGTATAAAATGAATATGTCATCAACCTGATATTTTTTCACATCGACTGATCACAAAGGTACGTTTAACGTAGACTACTTTTGAAAAGTTAATTACATCGTGTTTACATTTTTAACACACGAGTAGCTGATTTGGACGACCAGCTACACAGATTGAACTGTAATTTCGTTCTTTCATGTGAGAACTGGATATAAATAGGAAAGAAATATATGAAACTATAGAACTATGTCAACAGTTTTTATTTGTTACTTATTTATTGAAGGATGACGAGATGTACAGCAATCAGTTGTTAATATTCTTTTTTTTGCAGATGTAGATTTCACCCACTGTGGGTCGTCAACATTGCGGTCGGATGCAAGCCGAATCATCATGTTAATAGCTTGCCCTACAAACAGCACCTGCTAGGCTACCCATGCCAGTGTATCAGTTCACACTCACCTTACCTAAAATGCTGACATGATAATCTAGCAGGGGCTGTTTGCATGCGCAAGCGATTATGAGGGTTTGAGTTGCACCTTACCACACTGATGGTAGCACACAATAGTTGAAACCTAGATATGCAATAAATTTATTTTTAGCGACTAATTGATGTATATTTCTTCAACTTGAAATAATACTGTCCCCGCACACACCCGTTCAATACGGAATCTAATCTCATATTTACTGTTTATTTATTTATTTCCTGGCAAAATTAGAATCATCAGAACCTCTTACACAGCGACAAGGGAATTCCAGATATTTTACATTACCCACAGGCAATAAATATAAGGGAAAACAAAGTGACGTGACTTACATAGGAAAATAGAAGAGAGCGTAAATGAGATGAGCCAAGAACATCGGCTTTACTATCAGACAGAGTGAAAACTGACCATATACATTAAGTTTGGAGAGAACATTAGGGTGACCGAAGAAAGTACATCAGCTTCTTCTTAGAAAGCAGCAGGGCACTGAATTGAGGGCAGATGTCATGAGTAGTTAACGACTACAAGGGTTTTGAATTGTATAGTTGCAAGATTATACTCATTTGGAAATGACGCTTCCGTTCTTAATACTACCTCGTTATTCTGTGTAGCTTACAGTATTACGATATGGAGATGTGTAATAAACGGGTCTACTGCCGGATGTTTGTGTCGCTCTGGCACAATATTTCGGCCACGTAACTCGTTGCCTTCTTCAGGTGCTACCTGAGACTGCCGTGTTGGAGGATCTTGTCGCGTATTTATGCCCAGAGGGCGCTGGGTGCTCTCTTTGCCGTCCGCGCCTGCCTGGCGCTGCTTGTAATGTGTTGTGTTTTCCCTGGTGTTCCCTCGGATGTCCGCGCCCGGCTCGTCCACCATCTGTGGTCGTGGCAGCTGTCAGGGGCCGGACCCGCCTGTATCATTCCGTTCGTGGTCCGCACCCGCCTGGCGCTGATCCTGCGGTGTTGGCACTTCCCTGGTGTTCCGACGGACGTCCGCGCCCGCCTAGTCCACCATCGGCAGTCGTGGCAGCTGCCTGAGGCCCGCCTCGCGTCGGGGGCTCTGTTCGCGGTCTGCACCCGCTGGCCTCGCTTGTAAGGTGTTGTTCCTTCTCCGGTGCTCCCTCGGAAGTCCGCACCCGCCTGGCGCTGACCCTGCGGTGTTGTCACTTCCCTGGTGCTCCGACGGTCGTCCATGCTCGGCTCGTCCATCATCTGCGGTCGTCGCGGCTGTCAGAGGCCCGTCCTGCGTCGGGTGTTGCGTTCGCGGTCTGCACCCGCCTGGCGCTACTCCTGCAATGTTACTACTTCTTGAGGAGTTTGTTGGTTCATTTCGTTGAGCGCTGATAAGCTCCAGAGCCGGACTCCACGCCGAGCTGAGCTGGTAACCGCTGTTTCGGTTTATTAGGTTGTCTCTGACCTTGATATCGATGTCCTTCTTTATGACACTGTCCCAAAATCTTGGCGTCTGTGTCACAATTTTGGTGGTGTTATAGTCCACTGAGTGGCCGAGTTCCAGACAGTGCTCCGTTATGGCAGATTTTGGTGCCTGTCCGAGTCTGGTGTGCCTCTGGTGCTCTTTGCACCTGACGTCCACCGTCCTGGTTGTCTGGCCAATGTATGACTTTCCACACTGGCACGAGATGTTATAAATGCCTGGCTTATGTAGCCCCAGGTCGTCCTTCACACTCCCTAGAATGGTCCCAATTTTGGAGGTTGGACAGAAGATACTCTTTATATCATATTTTGAAAGAATTCTGCCGATCTTTGCAGAAATAGGTCCATCATATGGCAGGTATGCCACCTTTTTCGCCTCCTCTGGCTCCTCTTGTGTACCCTGTGGTTGACTGGTAGTATAAAGTGCAGATGGTGGACTAGGCGGGCGCGAACGTCTGTCGGAGCACCAGGGAAGTGCCAACACCTCGGGAGCAGCGCCAAGCGGGCGGAGACCACGAACAGAACGCCACATGCGTGTCCGGCTACAGATGGTGGACGAGCCGGCCGCGGACGTCCGTGGGAGCACCAGGGGGGGGGGGGTAAAAACCTCAGGAGCACCTGGCGGGTGCGGACCGCGAACGGAACGCCCGACACAGGACAGGCCTCAGAGAGCTGCCACAGAGGGCGCCCAAATCGAGCGCGGACGTCCGAGGGAACACAGGGGAAGAGACAACACATTACAAGCAGCGCCAGGCGGGCGCGGACGGCAAAGAGAGCACCCAGCGCCCTCTGGTCATAAATACTGGACAAGATCCTCCAACACGGTAGTCATTCGGAGTTAGTCTTCCGTCGAGAGCCGACGTGTGACGCGCGAGCTCCTGATGTCTACGGACTGCTGCAGCACCTCACCACGATGGTGACCGAGTTGACCGCTGCCATCGTCAACCTGCCTGCTACCATCGCCGCCACAGTCGAGGCGACGATCTCACGCAGCCTCCGGGCTCCTACTGACGTCACTGCAGTCGCATAGCATGCCTAGACGCTGCAGCCTTGTTGATTTCCGCATAGTGGCTTACAATGCAACCAACCTCACTTATGACCTGGAGGAGCTCCGACAGTTTTTGTTTGAACACGACGTGGACATTTGCCTGGTGAATGAGACTTTTCTCAAACCAGGCATCCGCTCCAATATAGCAAATTACAATTGCTTTCATAACGACAGGCCGACGCAAGTGGGTGGTACGGCGATCTTCATCCGCGCCTCGATCCCACATTGTGAAGTTCAACCGCCTGCCATCGGAACTATTGAGGTCACCGCTGTCCAGGTTGAAACGACTGCTGGCCCAGTCACGTTTATCGCTGTTTACCGGAGCCCTCGCCGCCAGCTCCTTCTCTATGATGCTCGACTCCTACTCCAGACTCCTGGCAAATATTTCATCGCTGGTGACCTCAATTGCAAACACGCCGCCTGGATGTCCTTGGTCACCAACCTCAATGGGCGGCTTCTCCTCCAGGGCACTGAAGAGGTGAATGAGTATGTCTGCGGTCCAGTGGAGCCGACGTGCTATCCTAGCAGAAGGAGCCCGACATTCTAGGCATCGCCATTACTCGGGGGCTTAATCAGTTCCTGAAGACTGGAGTTCTTCACGAACTGAACTCCGATCATCTGCCGGTCCTCTTTCAACTGGACGTCGCCCCGGCGCAGACTCCGGGCCGCCTCAATCTCCACAGCACGGATTGTCTCTGCTTCCAGCGGCGGGTTACTGCAGACCTACAGCAACAGGTGGATGGCGTCGGCGTTCACGAGGCCTCTGCAGTCCAGTTTGCTGATACTCTCACTGCAGCTCTGGAGGGGGCGACGCCCTGCCCACACCCCAACCCATTCACGTCTTCTGCTCTCCCGGCGGAAATCCTCCAGGACATCCGCACTCGTAATTGCCTCTGCAAGGATTGGCGTGTGACACGGGACCTACAGCTGAAGCGCCAAATCAACAGCCTGCGACGTGACATCAAGGTGGCGATAGTTCAGCATAAGAATCGATGCTGGGCTGCGAAATTGCAGGCGTTCACACCCGACCCCATGCACTGGAATGCGGTCCGCTTCTTCATGAGACGCAAGACGCGGATCCTCCCTCTTGCAACACCGACTGGGACGGCCTACCTCCATGTGGATAAGGCAAATCTCCTTGCAGGCATCTTCCAGGAGAATTTTTCCCAGCTTCAAGATGGTGTGGACCGGTTGCACCTCGACCAGACTGAAGCAGAAGTGCAGACCATCCTCCATGGGGACAGGGACGAGGACCATGACGACATCCCGCCTATTTCCGTGGCCGAAGTCCACGCACGCATCAAGGCTCTCTCAGCGTCCAAGGCTCCAGGTGTTGATGACCTCTCTGGCCGGGTCCTTAAGAACGTGCCGCTCCTGGCGGTAGTTCGTCTCACTGGCATCTTCAATTGGGTTCTGCGGACTCGCACCTAACCTGCGGCATGGAAGCACTCCATCGTTATTGCTGTCCCGAAGCCGAGCAAGGATCGGAAAGACCCGAAGACCTACCGGCCCATCAGTTTACTTCCACACATCAGTAAGCTATTCGAGCGGCTTCTTCTCCTACGTCTCCGGGCCATCCTGGATATTAGAGAAATCCTCCCCCCCCCCAGAACAGTTTGGCTTCCATTCCACGATCCAGCAGATTGTACGTGTTGTGGAGTACGTCACTCGTGCCTTCAATAACCGGGAGTACTGTGGAGCGGTTCTGCTTGATGTCACCAAGGCTTTTGACAGTGTTTGGCATGCTGGTCTTCTGTGGAAGATGGAACGACTTGGCTTTCCCCGGACGTATGTGCGCCTCATTGCATCGTACCTGCAGCACAGAACTTTCGCCGTCCGTGTTGACGCAGCCCTCTCCAGAGCCAGGCCCATCGTCGCCGGGGTGCCGCAAGGCTCCGTCCTGGGCCCTATCCTGTATACAATATTTACTTCGGATCTTCCGACGTCGCACCTTGTGGAGAAGGCCGTCTACGCTGATGATACGATGCTCTACACCAGGAGCCGGTGGCATGCAGCCATGCATTCCCGGTTGCAGCAGGCGTGCGATGATCTGGAACTTTGGGCAGCTCCTTGGCTCATCTGGTTCAACCCCCTGAAGACGCAGGCCATCGTCTTTACACGGAAGACGGTGACGCCGGCCCCACCACTTCGCCTTTACGGGACCTCCCTCCTCTGGCAGAAGACTGTCCGGTACCTGGGCGTCATCATGGACGATCGCCTCCTCTGGAAGCCACATATAGACGCAGTCCGTGCTAAGGTCCACCAGCGAGTGGGCGCTCTGTACCCATTTCTTAATGAAGGGTCTGACCTCTCCATCCGGAATGGCCTCCTCATCTTCCGGTTATTTATTCGACTGATTGTTGACTACACATGTGAGGCATGGGGCAATGCTGCCCCCACGCATATCCAGCGTCTCCAGGCGCAGCAGAATAAGATTCTCCGGCGGGTCTTTCATGTACACCCGCAGTTCCCGCATCACTACCTCTACCATGTAATCGATGAATTGGAAGTGATGCTCCACACCCAGCAGACTGCCAGCCGTTTTTACCGACGGTCGCATGCCTCTGCCAATCCCCTCATTCGAGGCGTTGGCGCTCCTCAAGATGTTCGTGACCGCTATCAGCGGCCTGTTGCATTCCTTGACCGCTGAATACCCGGTTGTGCGACCAGCGGACGATGCTTGCAGCTCCGCCCCTATGATTTACTTTTTATCATCCCGCATACCCCGATGCCATACCGCAAATAAAGAAGTTCAACCCAACCTCTCTCCTCTGACGAATGCAGGCAATGCCGTCAGGTAACTCCTGTGTTACTCTCCTCCCCTTGGAACTTATGAACGGTGGATGGGCAACACGGCAGTCTCAGGTAGCACCTGAAGAAGGCAACGAGTTACGTGGCCGAAATATTGTGCCTGAGCGACACAAACATCCGGCAGTACACCCGATTATTACACATGTCAAGATCTCGCTGGGAAAGCCTTAAGAGCTATATTACGATATAGTTTAAACAATAAAATTCGAATATTTATGCATAATTCTTAGGAGATGCTGTCTTTTTCCTATGAAAACGCAAAAGAAAGAAATTTGATATGTATGTCCACATGTGAAATATGATGTTTCCTAACCTTAAATTAGCATTAGAAAAATTGTGGGGTTGACACTCCAATAAAACTCTTACTTGTACTACCCACCTAGACTATCGTCTGTGACTTCAATATGGAAAACATTTGATGGGTCAATTACCCAAACGAGAACACGACCACGTTGCAGCTGAGAATCAGCGAAGAGGTGTGCATGAAAAAGTTACTAACGAGCAGTTGCCAAGCACCCGATATTCATTATCACGAAATATGTGCCGGCCAGTGTGGCCGAGCGGTTCTAGGCGGTTCAGTCTGGAACCGCCTGATCGCTACGGTCACAGGTTCGAATCCTGCCTCGGGCATGGATGTGTGTGATGTTTTAGGATAGTTGGGTTTAAGTAATTCTAAGTACTAGGGAACTGGTGACCTCAGATGTTAAGTCACATAGTGCTCAGAGCCATTTGAACCATTTTGAACGAAATATATGCGGAGTATACGAACTCTGAATGTAAGCTTATTGGTTACATATCGTTCTAGTAAATGGGAGACAATATTTAGGTTACTAAGGCAGCAACATTTTACATGGCGACGGAGGGAAGATAGGTTGTACCAAGATCAATAGAAACTGAACGCTTGGTAAGATAAACTAGATCGTGGGCAGCAAAACTGTCGCATCCGTTGAGAGGCCACAATTCCTACATTTGCTTATTGTTGAGAGGTCGACATGAGTAGCCTCAGTACGAAAATGACTTCGATATTTGTGATATTTCTGCTATTTTAGCACATACCTTGCAGTCACTTGGGTGACTCGTCCATATAGCCAGCGGAATGTTTTTGTTCTTTACGCCTTTCTGAAGTAATCGTACTAAGACGATCCTAATTTCTCCTTCTCTACTTTGACTGATTCCGATTTACTAGTGCTGTTCGATTATATGAAAAAGTTACAGGGGCTGTCATTGAGCTACGTGTTCTGTAATAATTTACACAGCGTCCTAAAAATAAACATGCAGTTGACACATCTCCCACATGATCGGTTACTTTGTAAAATATGAGAGTGTTTTATTGCACGTAACAGATGAAGGCTCTATAACAAAACGTCTACCAGAACACCTCGTAAGCTATTGGGATTAAAGCGCTACACAACTGTCCATTGAATCAGACCCCTAGGCAGTCTGTTTCTATCCTCAACTAATGGCTCTGATATTATCCGATAGGTAGAGTCAGTCTCTAGGAATGATTGACTTAGATCGCAGATATGGGCCAGCAGCACATTTCAATCACATATACGTGAGACATATAACTAGATAAAATATCTGCAAATATTATAGAGTAAGTGCTGTTGTAACAATACATAACTCTGGGCTACTGTTTGCTATCGCAGATGGATAAGTGAGAAGACAGTGCAACTTCACTATACGGAAACGCCTTTCACCAAACATAAATTTTATGCATATTACCTTATTTTTTTTATAGCAGTTTAGATCTGATAGAATTCAAACTGTCCTTTGTGGGAAAAGTTTGTTGTTAAGAAGTGAAATCAACAGGTGATCGACCCCGAGTGGAATAAAGTTCATGACAGCATCGAAGAATGAATGATGACCCGGCTTGATATTGCGTCGATGTAAACAGTTTCTACTTCAAATCGCTTTTAACCGATGATAATTGTCTCTACTGTTTCCATCGTATTATCTTTAATACTGTGAGTTCACAGCGTCAGTAGAAGAAAATTGTTCAATCTTTATCCAGAGTGTCTTCAAAATATCGCATGTTTAATTTTAACCGTTAAGTCAACACAGTTTGTCATGTGACAAATACTTATAGTCCGGCACTAAAATTGCCTTAACATCACAAACGTAATTTCAATTTGAAGCTTTACCGAAGGAGAACTAGTAAAATGTAAATTGAAAATTGAATTGGAACTAACCATCGCATCTCGCTACTATACATCTGTAGATGTTTGTTTGTGTTGATGCTCCGCAACAATGAAGTATCGGTTCACAGTCGACAGTGTGATTTCAGAAATTTGCGTTCTGCAGCTTCCTACGTGAGGCGACTGCCTGCTGCAAAATCTCTAGTGTTGATGCTCCGTTGTCTCGCCGATCGCCGGTCCGTCTGAATACACCATTAATAAAATCTCTCTGTACGAGATAAGAAGGTAGATTTCCAGAATGAACAGTGGAGGGCTGGCCGAACATCAACGCCGACGGGCGGTCCGCCCGTTCATTTTTCACTCCACCAAAATTAAACCGTTCAGGTACTCGGGCCCCCAAAAGCCCCAACAGACCCCAATACAGTTTTGAGTATACCAAACCAGTCCCTGGACAGCCCACTGCTGCTAAACGAAGACAGTCCGTTTCACTCGTAGCATTCAGCTTAACTCGGAGCCACGACCAAACAGGTCACAACGCTCCTCAGCTGTCTCTAAGTAACATTATTCACACATATTACGCTTCCTAAAGGGCCAGACCTGCTAAAATTGCAACGAAATTACATACATATATGGAATTAATATTAGATAAAAAATTGGATTACAAACCTCTGTAGACACAAAATCAGTGCAATCCAAGATAAGCAATGTTAAATGAGATAAGAGGAAAAAACACAAAAAGAAATCAAAAGACATTCTGCCTTCCTTAATGTTTTACAGAACTCCAAACTACTAGTAGTGGTAGCAGATGTACAGTACAATGACATAAACCAAATAAGTCCGTTACAGTACCACGTGTGTTTCGTTCATATGAAATAAAATGACAGGTCCGAACTTCGTTCCTTTCGAAAGTTTATGACCAGCGAAAACTCATCCAGTCAACCTATGACAGTCGACAGTTAAAAATGACCGACTGAATTTTGCAGTGGACGAATTTCCCTTGAATGAGATATAAGTGTAGGACATCGCAAACGCCTATACACAGACAAAAGTATTAACAACTACGTTAAGGCGTACTGGTAATTAACATAAATTTCAAAATATCGGAACAACTACCAGAAACGAAGTGTGATATACACCGATGAACCGAAACATCATGACAGTTATCCTGCTGCAATATGTCACCGCCGTAGAGGAAGACTTCGCAAGTATCAAGCGATGCAGATGTTGACGTAGTTCACTACTGTCATGGTCCCTTCGATTACCACCACAGAACCCATGAAAGCCCAACTCAGTGAACTCCATAACATAATTTTCCCCACACCGACCTGCATCTGTAGTGCGGTGTATTTTTCGTGCAGCCACTCGTCTAGATGACGGCATGTAAGGACAAAACCATCGACCTGATGCAACTCACGTAACGTCCTGAAAGTTTTCATGTTTATGGGAGTAAGTAGTACAGAATCTAATAGACAGCTTCTGACGTCTGCTCTCGCCGCAAGAGAGTAAATTTTATAAAGAAGAAACTTCTTCGGGCCAAAGACCAAATACCAACAACCAGATTCCACAAAGGAAATATGCACTAGCAGTAGAGGTTTTCATTGTGCAATGATGACATGAACCTCCATGAACCATAGACGTTGCCGTGGAAGTGTTGCTTGAGTGCCTCAGAGACACAGATAGACGTACCGTAGGTGCAACCAGAACGCAGCGGTATCTGTTGAGAGGCCAGAAAAACGTGTGGTTCCCCAAGAGTGGTAGCAGCTTTTCAGTAATTGGAGGGGCATCAGTCTGCATGATTGACTGATCTGGTAACATCAACGAGAACGGCCTTAGTGCGCTGGTACTGCGAACGGCTGAAAGCAGGGGCAAACTACAGCCGTAGATTTTCGCAAACGCATGCAGCTCTACTGCATGGTTAAATGATGATGACGTCTTTTGGGTAAAATATTCCACAGGTATAATAGTCCTCCATTTGAATCTTTAGGTGGGAACTCCTCAGTAGGATGTCCTCAACAGAAGAAACAAAACTAGAATTCTACGGATCGGTGCGTGGAATGCTAGATCCCTTAATCGCGCAGGTAGGTTACAAAATTTAAAAAGGGAGAGGTTGTAGTAAGAAGTTAGTGAAGCTCGGTGGCAGGACTTCTGGTCCGGTGAATAAAGGGTTATAAATACAAAATAAAATAGTGATAACGAAGGAGTGGGTTTCAATATGGAAAAGCAAATAGGAATGCGGGTAAACTACTATGAAAAGCATAGTGTAAGCATTATCATAGCCAAGAAGGACGCAAATCAGACGCCTAAAACAGTAGCACAAGTTTATATGCCAACTAGCCCCACATATGATGAAGAGATTGAAAAAATAAATGATGAGATAAAAGAAATTATTCAGATAGTTAAAGGAATATTTAATTGTGATGGGAGACTGGAAGTCGATAATAGGTAAACGAAGACAGAAAAAAAATTAGGTGAAGATGGACTGGCTGAAGGAATGAAAGAGGAAGCTGCTTAGTAGGATTCTGCACACAGCACAATTTAATCACTGCCAACACTTGGTTTAAAAATCATAAAAGAAGGCTGCATACGTGGAAGAGTAGTGGAGCCACTGGATGATTTCAGATTGATTGTATAATGATAAGACAGCGATTTAGAAATTTGATTTTAAATTATACTACATTTTCAGAGGCAGATGTGGACTTTGACCACAATTTATTGGTTATAAACTGTGGATTAAAGTGAAGAAATTGGAAAACGTAGAACATTAAGGAATTGGTAACTGGATAAGTTGAAAGAAACGCAGGTTGTTGAGATTTTCAAGGGGGGCATTAGGCAGCAGTTGACTAAAATAGGGGAAAGGAATACAGTAGAAAACGAATGAGTTGCTTTAGGAAATGAAATAGTGAAGACAACGGTGGATGAAATAGGTAAACAGATAAGGCCTACTAAAAATCCTTGAATAACACAAGATATATTGAATTTAACTGATGGAGGGTGAAAATTTAAAAATGCAGCAAAAGAAACAGGCGAAAGGGAATGCAAACGTTTAAAAGCGAGATTGACAGAAAGTGCTAACTGGCTAAGTAGGAATGACTTGAGGACAAATGTAAGGATTCCTAGAAGAATGATAAATACTGCTTACAGAAAAATTAAAGTGGCTTTGGGGAGCTGTATGAGTATCAAGAGCTCAGATGGAAAACCAGTCCTAAGTGAAGAAGGGAAAGCTGGAGGGCAGAAGCGGAGTAGAGAGAATCTATGCATGGGACATGTACTTGAAAGCAGTATTATAGAAAGGGAACTGTATGTAGATGAATATCAGATGAGAGACATGATACTGCGAGAATTTGACAGTGCTCTGATAGATCTAAGTCGAAACAATGCCCCGCTGGTAAATGATATTCCTTCAGAACTACTGCTAGCCCTGCGAGAGCCAGCCATGACAAAACTCTTCCACCTGGTGCGCTAGATGTGTGACACAGGCGTATACCCTCAGATTCCTGTCATCCACGCTCTGCCTCATAGTAGTGACTCTTTCGTTGGTTATTGGTCGTCCCCTCCCGGAGATCCTAATGTGAGACTTATCCGGTATCTTTTGCTAGTCAAGCGATTATGGTGAATCTTTTACAATTGCAGGCCACATGTCCCTTGGATACACCTTAAGAGTCTTAAATGTAGTGGGTTCCATCGATTTCTGCATCCTCAAGCCGGTAATTATTTCTGACTGTTCCGTGTTTTAAGAGTTGTTTCCCACCCGAAGGGCAACAGAATGTCCTGAATCTCTGTCTGCTCATACGCCATTCTTGACAAAGCCACTGACCAAACGAGGGTGACTCCTAATGTCGAAAATCTTTGGCCGCCATTGGTGGTGATTCTTATTCAGAACTTAATACGTGGCTGGGATTTAACATGGGCTGCAGGACGTGTTGACTACTAAGCAAAGGTGCTACCAACTTTTTTGATTTTCCGTTCTTCCAGCATTGCTGTTCTTCGCTCACCTCAGATGCCCCAGCCGCTTTACTTCCGTGCCTTTTATCTTGTTTGTTAAAATATGATAAATCTTCTGGAGGCTGAAATAAATTAACTGACACAGCTGCATCGTCTGTCGAGGGGAAGTTCTCTTCTTATTTTTTATTTAAATTAAATTTCTACTCAAACGTATATTTTTTTCTTTCCACGAAACCGAAAAAGAGGAAGCAATATATTAAATTCCTATTTCACTTCTGATTCTCCACTCTCGACATGTAATTTCCCCTTCTTCTGGTTTCATTTATGTCTCTCCTTTTTCCCTAAAACTGAAATTTGTGTTTTCTTATAAATGCATGGATTTTTGTTTTTTCTCTATATCCAATCGTTACGACGTCTATAGAAACTACATTCATGTTTCTTGTTAAGGGAAAAGATAAACTAATAAAATAAAATAAAGCTCTTCAACTTCGCTGAAGCACTTTTCCTTCGCCAATTTTTGCCCTCTTAGAAGAGGCTTTGGAGTGACGTCGGTTTTAGCTTAGGCGATATTCTGTTGGCATTTGAAGTACAAATTTATAATTTAGAAGCGTCATTAATTTCTTTTGTGGCTGTGAATTACTTCGTTTCTCTTCTAGTTGAAACGTCCCCTTTGAACAATTATACAAGACTGTGCTTAAACTGACACACAATACTTTTAGCCCAACGCAATATGACTTTCAAAAATCCCTACAAAAGAATGGCCCGGACTAACATTAATCTATACCTTTCACAAATCACTTACCTCAGAAAAATCTTCGTTACTCGAACTACTGCAATACAGCGAGCGCCACTACTGTCAGCTAACTAAAAGAATCAAACTACGGAAGGCACTAACTACTGATAAGTATAGTTAGCAAATGAAAGATTTTAATAGAGAACAAACAGTGAATTTACCTTAATAGTCAAAATATATATGGTAGTTCATGACATCTTACAAATTACAAAACTCCGCCATTTCTCTCCTCACATCCACCACTGCTGGCGGCTCGCCTCCTACTGTGCAACGCTACGTGCTGTTAGCATCTAGCTGCCGCAGCTCAAAACTACAATGGCAGACAACAATGCAGACTAAACACAGACTGTGCACAGCACAGCCAGTGATTTTTCATACAGAGCGCTACGTGGCGTTACCAATAAGAAAATGTAAACAGCCTACTTACATAGCCCCCATGCTCCCCACAAAAAAATTTACAAGTTGTTTTGGGCAGTGGCCAATACACATTTAAAAATTTTTTTTCATAATTACAATAACAAAGAATTGAAATGCACACACTTATCGATACAATGTTGGTCAAAAGCTAAAATTTTCTCACAGTCGATAAAGACAGTCATGATCATTCATCAAAGTAAAATTGCAGTGTTTTTCTCAAAGACTGAGCAATAAAAGAAAATGCACACGGAAGTAGTGGATTTCCATGCAGTCTTGAAGAAGTAGTGTTGTCCTTTCAACGGAAAGACAGTGCTGACTCTTGACATGCAGACAGGTAATGGGCCACAACAGAGCAAACCCACAGCAGAGTCAGTCGAAGTTGAAGACTATTGGTACTTAGGTCATCACAGAGCAGACCCACTATAATCCTGATAGAGATTATTGTATTGGTGAGTCATCAAAGGTGTAGACCCACTGTAGTCCTTGTAGAGATGGCCAGCAGCCATCTGTTTGACTGTGCAGGCGCACAATCACCATTGAGAGTCTTGCGGATAACATGGCAAGTCCATAACCCACCACTTGTCCACTCACAAAGAATTTGGATTTGTCCTTAGAACCAGCAATGCTGTTAACCAGCCCCTTGCTGAATTATCAACACACTTGCAAACACCATCAGTCCCTACTTCTCACTTATTGTGCATATACTATGACCAACAGAAACGTGTGCAGTGAAATGTAATTTACAAGTTACTTAATTTGATGAACTGGTGTCAATTACAATTTTGTAACATAAGAACACAATAACAAAGGTATAAAAAAATATCATTAAAGAACATAATAGTACAGATAACATTTGCAGTAATACAGGCTTTACAAAAGAATCGAAATAACATATACATCAGTGTTACAGGAATTATGACATGAGCACATACATAAAAAATCTGAATAAATTTTGAAACGTCAACTTCACGCATGAGCATTAGAACAAAACAGAATAAATAATGTGTAAACATCATTACAAAGTAAATAACATATTATTAATGCAAATTATATTTGAGGATAACAGTATTCCTCATCATAGTGAATGTAGCGTAGTATTAGAAAAATTCTGCAACATAAGTCTTATCAGATAAACATATAAAGACAGGAAAAATATAAATACACAAGGGTACACAAACACATAGTGGGATAACACAAGGGAAGGACAGGGTTTGTTTTACTGCAGTATTTTGCAAACAAAACTTTCTTTACTTCTCGGAGATCTCCGTTCGTTCTTCATTATTTCCAAAAAGTACTATCTATACCTGATTTCTGTACTTTTTTCGTATAACTTCTCAATGCATTTCCTCCAATCCATCGCAAATCATTCTCTTATATAGGCTACCCCCTCTTAAGCTAACTTAAATCTACTGAGGTCAGATGCTTAACTAAGGGATGAGGCAGTGCAGCAGCACAAAACAATTTACACAAACAGCAATGTTAAAAAAAATGGAAATTGGCAAAAAAGGAAGCAATATTACAACTAATATAAGGCAATGGGTAGCAAAAAAGAAAAATAAATCAGTAATAAAATTGGCTTAACCTAGTAATACAAAGTGACATTCAGTAGCACTATGAATGGCAAACAGCCGCAGCAAATGCTATAAGTTATACCTAAACATGACAAAGCTCAAGCAGAAAAAATGTTACACTAAAGACAACAATGCAGATAAGGACAATGTCTATTCACATCTTAATGTCTATGCAAATAAAGTGGTGCACCACATAAACTAACGCTACAACAAATTACCAAGTACTTGAAAAGAAAATTATATATACAGTTACTGTTATTAGTCGCTTCTTATTTCTCTTTCCATTCCAAGAGCTCCTTTTTCGAAGAATGTGGATCATGAAATAATTATTTAATAGATCTGTTGGCTGAAAGTGTTCACATTAGCAAATGCATTTAATTTTATTTTATAAAACCAATGCTGCAACACAGCTGGAAACCAGATATCAAATGAAATAAGCAACTATAAAAGGCAAAGCATAAAAATATCATTCAATAGTCATATGACATTTCATAAGTTAGTAGAATTCTCTCAACTCTCGTAGAAAGACGTTTGTTATAATCAGGTGTCAGATGTAAGTATCTTTCTCAGTAATGAGGGTGTCGTATTTGCGATGCTTTCTACAAAGGAATGTCAATAGCGAGGATAATAGCCTCCTTTTTTTTCACCTGTGCCTCTGAAAGGCACACACTAATGGCTTTCTTTTGTCAGGTGGTTGTCGCGCAGCTGGGTGCCCACGACGCATTACGTGCAGGTGGTCACTTAACTGTCTTATCGAAATATTTACGACACCAGTTTCCACTACAGTGGCAGTCTCATTTAAAAAAAAATTCACAGGTCAAGAATTTGCGTTACACATCTGTAGAAACAAAATACTATTGATATAACAGTGTCCAAGAAATTTTCGTCGGCATTGTAATACGTTCACGCATTTACATACATTTCATAACTCTTAAAGTACGATTATTGGTTTCCAACAACCTTTTTCACAAGCCAGAGTCCCTAACCTCTTCTCATTATTTCTTACCTCATTCGTCGACACTTCTTCAATATTCCATCATAACAGATAAGTAGCATAATCAAATTCCTCATATAGCATCAGCTTATTGATCATAAACATACCGCAAAAGCGTAATACACATCGTCATCATAACATCATAAAACCTCATCCAAATCTCAAAATCGTCGTAGCTTCCTCCAATAATTTCAAAACCTAAAAATATTTCTCTGCTCATGTCAAAAGTGTCATCTACCTCAAACGTACTTTAAAATCATGATCCCATACCAAATACGTCATTCAAAGCTCTCATAGTATCACAATGGTTCTGGAAAAATATGAACAGTTCACAAAGTACAGAAAAGAATACAATTTCGTAAGTGTGAAGTTATCCAACTGTATAATTACGTAAACATCTGTCACTGATGTAGTATAATAAATGTTTGTTTCTCTCAGTTAAATGATCAGATAGCTGTGTAATTTATGTATTAGGGAAATATGGTACCGATGTGTAAAGTTGTATAAGCAAATACCATATTAGCTAGGGCTCCTTGTGCTTGCCAAACACATGGTACACAAAGTAAGCGTGTACCCCCCTGAGGAATAATGTAATTATATCCTCAGGTGTTACAGATTACAGCAATGGAATGAAATGTATCATGGAAAACTTTCTTTGTAATTCAAATATGTTGAAAAATAAATAGTTTAATGCGTGTCCTGTAGCGCTAAATGTGCGTCTTGCTGTAAGACAATCTCTGTGGAAGTGTCATAGTTATTGTCCTCCGAAAGCTATGTTCTGCAGAAGTCGATGTATTTACCTAATGATAAACGAAATTGAAATGCTTTGCGTATAGATATCTTAGTTAATACGCTTATTGCCGTGATGAAGTAAGTACTGTACTGTACGTATTGTTGTGCTACAGAAAAGGCTGTCTCATTGTAGCTATACCACAAATGTTACTACTAAAACATGTTTTACTTTCCAGAAAAATTCAGAAAACTGTGCAGATATAAAACAGATAAACTGCAAAAGCAGCATTGTAAATTGTCACTCATTAGTAGCGTCGTGATAAAATCGTGTAGCTGTCACATAAGCTAACCACTGTATCATCTGGTATCTCACAGAAAGTACTTTAAATCCAGAATGTATTTTCAAGTAAACCAAAATGTTGCATTAAAATCTCATTAGCAGTACTGGTAAATGTTCTAAGTATGTGAGCCTTATAGTCGTTACGTAATCGTGCAACTAACAAGCAAGAATGTACACACGAAATAACACAGTGATGTCTGTTCACTATAACAATGCACTCGTAAATACTGTCTAAATATGTTCCGTAGGTTCTAGACTGGATAGTGAACTTCAAAACATTGTTGCATGTTAACAGTTTCTAAGTGTGACAAAGCATACTAGAAATGTGAAGTGCAATGTTTTATGGCAAAGGCAAAGTTAAAAAGCAGATTATCTTTCAATAAACGGTTTTACATGTGAAATGTGGTGTAAACCTTTACTCTTCCTAGTACGCAGAGTTTCAACTTCAACGCAATTATCATGTGGTATACGTCGGATTCTGTAAGGTCAATTGTAAACTAGAAAGAATTTGTGACTCAAGTGTTTCTTCTTATGTGACAATGGATGAGCTTTAATGAGAACTTTCTGACCAATATATAATTTCTTTGCATTTGCTTTACCGTGTAATTTTTTTCCTTTTGTCTGCAGCAGAATTTATATTTTTAATAGCCAAATCAATTATGTCTTTGTGTCGGAAAAGGTACAAGCTCTCTGATTCTGTTTGGTGGTTCTTTATTCTTCAGTACAAGAACAGGTGGTAAAGCAGTGGAGTCATGAGGCATTTCATTCAGCACATTTTGAAATAAGTGTAATTATCTGTCCCAATGCTGATGCTTTCTGTGACAATAAAGTCTGCAAAGCTTATTGATTTCTTTCATAATCCGTTCAGACGGGTTACAATGTGGTGAGTACAATGAAATAAAAACAGATTTGATTTTATGGTTACGAAGCATGCGTGACCAAACAGCAGATGTGAATTGCGGTCCGTTATCTGAAATTACTTTACTAACGTGTCCAACTTCACGTAAGAAATTTCTAACAAAGGCGTTGGATACAGACCGTCCAGTGGCTTTACGTAACGGAGTGAAAGAAACAAATTTTGAAGTAAGTTTAACAGCGACTAGAACGTACGAAAATCCATTAGATGTTCTGACAAGTGGTCCCAAGAGATCAACAGCAGCAAATTCTTTTAATTTAAATGCAATGATAGGAAACAATGGAGCACATGCGAGACAGTAGATGGTTTCGCCTTTTGACAAAGTTTACAAATAGACAAGTCTCTTCGAATTCTCTTTTCCACATTGTTAAAATAACAAGTCGTTCGAAGAATATGATAACATTTTCGTGGACCAAAATGTGCATAGCTGAAATGAATGTACCAAATGAGCTTATTAACAAAATCGTCTGGAATGCAAAGTACCCATAGCTTGTCATCAACAGTGCATCGTTTGAACAGTATGTTGTTTCTAACCAGATAATAATGCCGAATCTGTGTGTGTGTCTTTTCATGCCATTTACTTTTGATGTCTTTCCAAATCGGAACTTTATCTTGTTCATGAGCAATGTCCTTTAAAGATGTGGTGATGAAGTTTTCAAAGGCGACTTTCTGGATGTAAAGAATACTGAAATTTCTCTCGAGGTTGCTTTCTGTGTTACTTTTCTCAAGCCCAGCCGGTGCGCGTGACAGTGCGTCCGCAACAATGTTCTCCTTTCCGGGAATGTAGACTATTGTGAAGTGGAATTCTTGCAGAAACAATGCCCAACGTTTTAACCTGTCATGATTTAATTTTGAAGACATAAGAAATTGTAATGCACGATTGTCACTGTATACTTTTACGTGCTTACCATAAAGAAAGAAACGGAATTTGTTAAATGCCCAAACGATAGCTAAAGCTTCTAATTCAGTAACGGAATAATTTTTTTCAGATTTTGTTAGCACTCGGCTAGCAAAAGCAATGGTTTTCTGAACAGTAATGTCATTTTCTGTGGCTTCTTGAAATAAGTGGGCACCAAGACCGACTTTAGAAGAATCCGTGCTAAGGCAAAAATCTTGTGAGAGATCTCGATGAGCTAGTATTGGCGCGTTAAGTAACGATTCTTTCAAAGAATTGAATTCCAACTGTGCTTGTTCGTCCCAGTTCCAAACAGTATTTTTTTCCAGTGAGAGAACAAAGTTTTGGTGTAACTAGAATTTGCATATTCAGAAAACGACGGTAAAAATTTACGAGACCTAGAAAACTGCGGACTTGTTTTTTTGTGGATGGAACTGGAATGGCTCTGATTGCTTCTAACTTTTCAGGATCCGGCTGGATGCCTTCAGAAGAAATAATATGTCCCAAAAACTTCACTTTGGTCCTGCCGAATTCAGTCTTTTCCAAGTTAACTGTAATTCCAGATTCTGCAAAAATATGTAACACGCTGTTGAGGATACGATTATGATGTTCCCATGAGGCTTCTGCTATCAGAATATCGTCCACATATAAGGTGATGTGACGTTTTAAGAGCTCAGGTAATATGGAATTTAGCCCGCGAATGAATGCTGCCGAGGAAATGTTCAAACCAAAAGGAAGTTTCCGAAACTGATAACAAACGCCGAAAGAAAGGAAAGCTGTGTATTTTCTACATTCTGGATGAAGTTCGATCTGATAAAAGCTGGATCTGATATCAATGGAAGACAACACTTTTACACCATTAAAATTTAGAAGAAGTTCTTCCAACGTTTGCGGCCTGTCTGTTTCAGGAATAATGATAGTATTGATTTGTCTCGAATCTAAGACAAGCCTGATCGATCCATTTTTCTTCTCAACAACATGTAATGGATTATTGTATGAGCTTACTGCAGGCTCAATAATGTCGTCGTCAAGCATGGATTGTATTTCTGTTCTAACACGGTCCCTATAATGTGCTGGAATTACGTATGGTCTAACACAAAATTTAGTATGCTCACGAACACGAAATTGGTATTGAAATCCCTTGATTATTCCTGTTTTGTGAGTAAAAACTGTGGAATGTGCTTGTAAAATCTCAAAAAGGTGTTGCCTATCAGTGTCATTACAATTCTAAATTGTTTGAATTTTTTCTGAATTAACTCATTAGTTTCAATTGTGCCGTCGATATCATCCCTGTCAGTACTTGCAGAGCGACTGTTAGTGTCTAGTTCCATAGAAAATTCCGAACTGTTGTCTAACAGAAGGTAAAGCCGATTAATTTCCTCGTCATGGTTTGAGAGCCAATCTTCAAATCTATTGACTTACCTTCTTTCTCTAAACTTATTTCAGCATCGTGAAAGTTTAAGATTGCTTTGTTTTCATTCAAAAAGTCTACTCCCAGTATAATTTCCGTCGACAATAATGGAACAATAAGAAAATTCATGGAGAAGCTGTGGCTTTGACAAAAGAATTCTAAGTTGGTTTGTTGGCGTACATCTACACTTTTTCCATTGACTGCACCTTGTAATTTAATCTTGCGTAACGGAAGTGTGGGTCAATCTTTCGATTTTCTGCATTTACTAAAAGCTGTTTCACTAATTACTGAAATGGGACTGCCTGAGTCAAGTACTGCCGTAAATTTTACGTCATTTACAGTAATGTGAATCACAGGATATGCAATGTTGTTATGTTTTACGTCGTGTTCCTGGAGTAATATGTCCCTAATGTCTTCCATTTTAACGTAATTACTAGCTACGGCAGCTGCGTCGTCAGTTTCATGCGTACGTTTTGTGGCTGCCAGCGGTGTGAGTCATTGCCTATTGTGTCTTTGTTTGCGCGAGTCGTTAATGGGATTTGGAGACCTAACTTCTACAAATTCACCTTGTCGAGAGGGCCCTGCTCTGTTTGATTCCCGCCAGTTCTGCTGCAATTCAGGTCTGTCGTTACGATCATATCGTCTGTCGTCATGTCGGTAGATTCCATTGTTTCTTTCTTGTCGGTCACGTGGTGGAGAATTTCTCTCTGAATCGTAACTGGGCGTTGGACCGTTGCGTCTAAATTATTCTGTCTCCCTTGATAGTAATTATTTTGGTTCCCATATTGTCTGTTTCTCTGATTGTCTCTGTGGTAGTCATTACCACGAAGAGGTGACCTTTCCCTGTAATTACTACTACTCTGCCAACGGTTGTCATACGGGTGGTGTCTGTTTTGGTCACGATTTGAATTGTGAGAATAGCATTGTCGTGTCCAGTTATTATTTCTTTCTTTGCAGAATTGCGACGGATGTGACCTGTAGTGATTGTTTTCCTGTTTTCGCATTCCGCGACTGTCTGTGTCAATTTCTAATTCTTGTAAGAATCTCTGAAAAGCTTCAATGTCGTCTTTTCAACGTCCTGCCAAAATAATATGTCGTAAATGTTCAGGCAATTTGATTAAGCAAATACGGATGAGTTCTGAATGGCTGTATTGGATTTGAAAGATACTGATTCTTATGTAACATGTCTTCGAAGTATTTGACAAGACTGGAGAATTCAGATGGTTCGAAATGTTTCATCATTATGATGCAATGTTTTATTCGGTCTTGTGTAGCTTGAGACCAATATGCTGAGAGGAAGGCATGATAAAATTCTCCTTCACTGTGACAATCATGAATGACCGATCGCATTCTTACAGCTGGTTCATTCTCCAAGTAGCCACACATAAATTCTAATCTGTGCTCTAATGACCAGTATGGAGGAAAACAATGAGAGAATTATGGAGCCAAGCTTGTGGATGAATGTCGTTGCCAGAATTCTTAAATGTTTTGAATTTACGTGCAGTAGTGAACAGCTTATAGTCAAAATCATCGTGTCTACGGGTCGCATATCGGTCATTGTTACGTCGTTTCGGCGGTTCCATCTCTAAATTCGGTGTACTTTGCCAATTTCTTTCATAATCTCCAAAGTGCCCTGTGTTGTTATTTTGTGGCAGTTCCGTATTTTTATGTCCCTCTTCCCGTATTGGAGTGCGAGTGTCCTCTGAAATACGTAATTCTTGTATTACCTGTGTCAACTGATCTTGTTCTTCCCGGATTTCTCTTTGGTGTTGCGTATAAATTTGATTCTGATTTTGTTTGAATTTCCTAATTTGTTCGAACTCTTCTGTGTCATTAAAGACTACCGGTTTTGTGTCATTCAGATTATCATCTACCTTCGTAGATAAATTAGTGAACTGATCGGAAAGTTCGGCTACTTTCTCCGATAGTGAACACATTTCCTCAGTGTGTTTTTCTGAACCAAGTTTCAGAGTGTCCATTGGTGTTGAAATCGAATCTACTGTGTCCTTTAAGTTTTCCTGAGTTCTTGCAAGTTGCGTAACCGAATCGGTGGATGCAACTGAGTCCATTTTAGCTTGCAAGGTGTCGTGATTTTCACGAACAACAGTTTGCAATTCTTTTATGGCTGCTTCGTGATTCTGTAATGAGTTTTCATGCCGCGAAAAAATAGGTTGAAAATGCTCACAAATTTGTGTTTTTACGTCATTACAGATTTTTAGACATTTCGATTCAATGTTATGTACCTCAGTAGTTAAATCTTCACGTGTTTGTTCAAGTGTGGTGTCTAACTTCCGAAGATTATGTTCCATTGTATCCAACTGTTGCTGTGTTTGTCTCTGATTTTGTTCCATTGTGTCTAACTTTTGAAGATTATGTTCCATTGTGTCTAACTTTTGAAGATTATGTTCCATTGTGTCCAACTGTTGCTGTGTTTGTCTCTGATTTTGTTCAAGCGTTGTGTCTAACTTTTGCAGCCTTTGTCCCATTTGTTGCATTAACTGTAATAACAGTGCACTGGTGTCTGAAACATGTTCCTCAGTGCTTTTCGGCAATGCAATATTCGCAGTTTCAAAAATTGAAAATGTGTCTTGACTTATTTGAGAAAACGGTGAGGACGCAAAACCTGAATCTACAGTATTTGCAAGAATGTGTCCTGTCATTTCGGAATCCTGAGGCGAGCTGTTGCGGACCGATCGATCGATAATGCTTCCCTGTTCACTAATTGTTTCACTGTCTACACCATTATTTGCAGCCCGCTCCATTTCGCTATGTACAATTACCAAATTACTACTTTGAACATTAGCTAATTCATTACATGGTGGTGCTAACACACTGCTTTCGTCTTCACTGTCATTTCTCAGTTTACTTTGGAGCCTAGTATTACGTTTTTCACACGCCATTATAGTCACAATATTTCACAGAACAACACAGAAAAGCACAATTTGAAGAGCAAAATAAGAGAACACATTAACGTAGCACTGAAACTAATATCTAGTTAATTGCAAACGCAGCTGCGAAATACTTCGTGCAAAACTACATGCATGCCACAACTATTTTACTGTACAACAATGAAAGACTGCAACTACAGAGGAAATTCTCTCTACAATTATGCGCTAGCAATAAACAAAATCTACACTAATTACACAAACTACAAGAAAGAATCAGAAGATTCCAGTGAGGTAGCCCCGGCTAAGGGTCGACATCTGAAACGTCCCCTTTGAAAAATTGTACAAGACTGTGCTTAAACTGACACACAATATTTTTAGCGCAACACAATCTGACTTTCAAAAATCCCTACAAAAGAATGGCCCGGACTAACATTAATCTATACCTTTCACAAATCACTTACCTCAGAAAAATCTTCGTTACTCGAACTACTGCAATACAGCGAGCGCCACTACTGCCAGCTAACTAAAAGAATCAAACTACGGAAGGCACTAACTACTGATAGGTATAGTTAGCAATTGAAAGATTGTAATAGAGAACAAACAGTGTATTTACCTTAATAGTCAAAATATATATGGTAGTTCATGACATCCAGTCTTACAAATTACAAAACTCCGCCATTTCTCTCCTCACATCCACCACTGCTGGCGGCTCACATCCAACTGTGCAACGCTACGCGCTGTTAGCATCCAGCTGCCGCAGCTCAACACTACAATGGCAGACAACAATGCAAACTAGTCACAGACTGCACACGGCACTGCCAGTGATTTTTCATACAGAGCGCTATGTGGCGTTACCAATAAGAAAATGTAAACAGCCTACTTACATAGTGTCCCTAGTTGTTATCGTTATCTTGTAATAGGTCTGAATTTTGGACTGAGAATAGGCTTCTGTTCTCTTTTCCTAAATTTCTTTTTTGTTCTATCTGGGGCATGATCCCCGTTCACTTTGCCTACCTAACGACTTCAACAGAAACAAAAATTATTTTCGATATTTCATATCTTAGTCGACCGAATTTAAAATTTTAAAATTATATCATAGCCCACACATTAAGAGTAGTAAACTAAAAGTTTAACTCAATAAGTCAAGTTTTATAGTTAGAAACTGTGCGTGTCTCTTGAGGCGTTGTAACTCATATCGCTCAAGTTACCCACTGCATCTATTGTTTGAGAATGAGAGCACTTAGTGACTTCTAACAAATTTTGCACATCATTTAAAATCCATTCAAAACTTTTTCTTGTTAGCACTTCCCACAAAATGATCAAAGGAAAGAAGTTTATTACTTACTACATTTTCGCTCTTCATGCATTGTAACTTCAGCATAATATCAGACAAGACGTTTTAATTTATTACTTCTTAACTAGATGTTGGCCCATGAAAACCTGGCCGCGAAAACAGACTGCTCGTCAGTTACGCACGATTTATTGCCCCCTTCGAGGAGATACAACAACAAACAGATGATAAAGAAATAACAAATACGGTAATGAAAAAGTATGTATTTACTAAATTTAGGTAGTCTTTTACATTACATTGGGTGCTGAAATGACCTCCTTGTTTTTCAATACATTTTTGCGCGCGCCCTAACTTGTTAATATATGCTTTGCGCAATTCCGCCTCTTTGATTCTCACAATTTGATAGCGAATATTGTCCCTGAGACGTTCTAAGGTTATTGGATTATTTTACTACTCTTTCAACTTTAGACTGAAGATAAATATCACAATCCATTGATGACTTTTGTTCAGTGAACCTTTCACTAATTCGTGAGACTTATTCGCATGAAGGGTGACAGGTGGTCCCATCCTATTAAAAGGCAGGATACGCACGTTCATGGTTTGGGGTTGGGGGTCAACTGTGCGAAAAATTCATCGAAGATTCACTTATACACAGCAGTGTTTACTGTTCAAAAAATATGAGAGCCACATTCTGATCTGCTGACACCACATATCACACAACGATTTTTTCACCGTCGAGAGACTCCTCATTAAACGTTGCGGGTTTTTTTATTGGACAGTATCTGGTGTTCTGGGAATTCCCATGTGGTATCAGATGGAACCAGGCTTCTCTACTCATGAAATACGGCAGCGGATTCAACATTCCACTCTCAATTGATTGAAAAAGCTACCACGTACAGAAATACACACGTTTTGTTTTACCTTCCTCCCTAACTTCTTACACATCATTCTGTAGGACGTTGACAAGAATTAAGCTAAACGTGCACTTGTTGCGACGACTTACATGTCAACTCGTTTTGACTCTGGATAACATGTGCTCAAATATCAGCGATCACAGCATGTATACGAAGGGACGGGGCCCGATTCCTTGTTGTGTTTGAAACCCACCTTAAGTACGCTACAGTCCTGTACACTGCTCTTTGCTGGTAAGGAAACGCCAGAAAAATTCTTTCCAAAAACGTCCCACGTTTCCTTAAGTCAACCGGAAAACACGTACGCCGTCACTATTGCGATTCTTTCTTGAAGAGAATACATCCCACTGTGGTATTTACTTCATACGTCTAAAGCTAGTCGAAAAGGCTTTCGTACTAACAGTAGAAAGTCACAAGAGCTTGGATACAACAGATGATAATTGGCAGATGACAGTGATCACTCCAGTACTCGAGACTGGTTTTCTGTGTGCCATCTTGAAATAACTGTACGCACAACATACACTACTGGCCATTAAAAATGCTACACCACCAAGATCACGTGCTACAGACACGAAATTTAACTAACAGGAAGAAGATGCTGTGATGTGCAAATTATCAGCTCTTCAGAGCATTCACACTAGGTTGGCGCCGGTGGCGACACCTACAACATGCTGACATGAGGAAAGTTTCCAACCGATTTTTCATACACAAACAGCAGTTGACCGGCGAAGCCTGGTGAAACTTTGTTGTCATGCCTCGTGTAAGGATGGGAAATGCGTACCATCACGTTTCCGACTTCGATAAAGGTCGGTTGTAGCCTATAGCGATTGCGGTTTGTCGTATCGTGACATTGCTGCTCGCGTTGGTCGAGATACAATGACTGCTAGTAGAATATGGAATCGGTGGGTTCAGGAGCGTAATACAGAACGCCGTGCTGGATCCCAACGGCCTCGTATCACTAGCAGTCGAGATGATAGACATCTTATCTGCATGGCTGTAACGGATCGTGCAGCTACGTCTCGATCCCTGAGTCAACAGATAGGGACGTTTGCAAGACAACAACCATGTGCACGAACAGTTCGACGACGTTAGCAGCAGCATGGACTATTCAGCTCGGAGACCATGGTTGCAGTTACCATTGACGCTGGATCACAGTCAATAGCGCCTGCGATGGTGTACTCAGCGACGAACCTTGGTGTACGAATGGCAAAATGTCATCTTTTCGGATGAATCCAGGTTCTGTTTACAGCATCATGATGGTCGCATCCGCGTTTGGCGATATCGCGGTGAACGCACATTGGAAGCGTGTATTCGTCATCGCCATACTGGCGTATCACCCGGCGTGATGGTATGGGGTGTCATTGGTTACACGTCTCGGTCACCTCTTGTTCGCATTGACGGCACTTTGTACAGTGGACGTTACATTTTAGGTGTGTTACGACCTGTGGCTCTACCCTTCATTCGATCCTGCGAAACCCTACTTTTCAGCAGGATAATGCACGACCGCATGTTGCAAAGTCCTATACGGGCCTTTCTGGGTGCAGAAAATATTAGACTGCTGCCCTGGCCAGCACATTCTCCAGATCTCTCACCAACTGAAAACGTCTGGTCAATGGTAGGGATGGTTCTTTTGATAGGACACGGCAATTTCCTTCCCCACCCTTCCCCAATTCGATGGGACCGATGAACTCGCTGTTTGTCCCCTTCCCGAATCCAGCCACCGAATGAAAGCATGTAAGCCGTCAGATGATGAATTGTGTTAATTTGAAATATAGGGACCAAATTCAATTTGTGATTCCTTACTGCGCACCAGCAGCTATTTATTTCACACAACAGATACGATCTCCCGCCATTTTATTTGACAGATTGCATCATCTTTAATTTCTTGTACACGATCGTCGTTTGGATCACTCTACTGGGATCTTCTTCAGGATTTTCTGGTCTTCACGGATAGCTGAATCGTCTGTAGTTTAGAAGGTACTGAAGAGAATTGTGATACGGAAACTTTTACGATTAATTATATCAGTCTTTAAAAACCGCAGAGTTACGTGAAACAACACACTTGGTCGACTCTTCTTGGAAGCTATGCTGTCGGAATTTGAATAGCAAACGTGATGCAGAGTACCTCCCCTGTACTCTCGGTCACTGAATTTTATAATCACCTACGTAACCTAGTTCTAACTTAACGAATTCTGGATGAAATGAGGAACACATTTTTGGATATTCTCTTTCATTATTTTTACCTTGTACGGGGACCAGAATAACGGGCTGTTGTCATGAAACAATATGATGAGTTACGATAATGATAGAAGCTGAGTTAAAGTTTGTGTAAAGGGCAGGACTTGAACCGAGATCCCTTTGTTTCCTAGGTAGGTGTGACAGTCATTACACCACCGAACAAGTAGAGTTAACTCAGCTGCAGGTAGCACCATAGTCCAATGCCCTCCCTACCACAAACTTTACGTTTTCAGCTTACTTTCACGTTCTTAAACCGCCACTATTGTCAGTGCACTCCGGAATTGGAATAGTATCCCATCATTACCGTAGACACCTTAAGTGTCTGAATGTAAATCTAATTATAGCAGACGAGTGTTTAGTAAACTACATCTTTCCACGATTCACATTTCATTAGAATTTTTCCAGTAAATTCCAGTTTAGCATCTTTCTTCCCAACTGGTTTGGTTCTGGCATTCCATTTGAGGTCGCTGTGACTGTTTCCAGTGACTGATAGTCAGTTTCGCAGTTGAGCAGAAATACGTCTGTAAGCCTGTTTTAAACAATACGCTATATTTGATTACGTCGAAGGACAACTATCGTTCTCAGTCCTAAGCGTTTATCATCCAGGCCATCTGTATTTCACTGTAACATTCTTACGTTGCGACATTCCTACATACGACAGCACGAAACTTCAGTCGTCATTCACCGCATCGCTTGTATCTTGTGCAGATATTTTCCCTCGCGTTTTATTCCGTCTCCATACCAGTAGCGTAAAAATTGAGGAACATAAATTACGTTAATCTCACATTATCTGTAAGGACTGAATAATAACTAGTTTGATGGATTTTGAAGCAAATAAATGACACACTTGCATACAACACGTTTCGAATAATATAGCTCACTCGAGCACTTTTCGGCCCCGGCAATTTTTACTACATTTAATATTATGTAGTGTGTAATTGCAGGAGAAGAGCACACCGCTAAGAGCAGCATATCTTAATACTGCCGGTCTTCAGTCTAAAAAATCGTGTAAGTACGTGGATGCAGGGGGAAACAAATGTGACACTTGCGGTTGTTGTTGTCTTCAGACCAAACACAGTTTTGATGCAATTTTTTTCACTGGTTTATCCTGTGCAAGACTTTCATCTCGGTCTAAATACTTTAACCTACACATATCAGTAACCGTTTACTGGGATGAAGCATTAGTAGCCCTGTACCATTTCTAACCCTCACACTCTCTTTCATTATCAGTTTGACGATTCCTTGATGACACAGGACGTGCCCAGTCGACTGAACCCTCCTTTTGGTTGAGTTGTGGCCTGCATTGCTTCTTCCCCAGTTCCATTCTGTCGCTCGTCATTAGTAATGCCCTCTATCCTCCTAATCTTGAGCATTTTTTTCCAACACCACATTTCTAAACCTTCCATTCACGTCTGAACTTTTTCTGTTTCCTAGAAGGCTGTACTCTACGCAAGAGTATTTAGGAAAGGCTTCCTAGAAGATATATTTGTTGTTATTATTAATAAATTTCTCTGTCTCAGAATCGCTTTTCATTGTTTTGAAAGTCGGTGTTTTACATCCTCTCAACTTCTGTCACTCATCATTTGTTTTACTGTGCTAATAGCAAAACGCATCTAATACTTACATGCTCTCGGAAAGTATAACTACTGTAATTTTCCCTTGCTTTCATCTGTCTACATTACCTACACAGCAAGGCTAACCTGAGGTGACAAATTTCATGGGATAGCGATACGCAAATATATCGAATGATGGTAATATCGCATACACAAGGTATAAAAAGGTCAGCCATTGGGAGAGGTGTCATTTGTAGTCTGGTGAATAAATCATGTGAAAAGGTTTCCGACGTGATTATGACGCGGATTAACAGACTTTCAACACCAAATGGCAGTTAAGGCTAAATGCAGGGAACATTCAGTTTCGGAAATCATTAGGGGGTTCAGTGTCCAAATGTCCACAGTGTCAAGCGTGTGTCGAGATTACCACATTTCAGGCATTACCTCTCACCATGGTAACACAGTGGTCCACGACATTCACTTAACGATCGAGAGTTGTAATTTCATCGTTCGAGAGTAGCGGCATCTGAGTAGACTTTTCTGTGCTAAAAGACAAGCAAAATTGCTTGAAATAACCGCAGAAATCAATGTGGGACCTACGACGAATGTATCTGTTAGGACAGTGAGGCGAAATTTACCGGTAACGGGCTATGGCAGCAGACGACCGACGCGAGTGCCTTTGCTAGCAGCACGATAACGCCTGCAGCTTCTCTTCTGGGCTCCTGACCACATCAGTTGGACCCTAGACGACTGGAAAACCGTGACCAGCTGAGTCGAGTACAGAATTCAGTTGGTAAGGGCTGAATGTAGGTCTCGAGTGTGGTGCAAACCCCATGAAGCCATGGACACAAGTTGTCAACAGGAAACTGTGCAAGCTGGTGGTGGTTCCATAATGGTGTGGGCTATGTTTACATGCGAATGACTGGATCCTCTGGTCCAACTGAAACGATCATTAACTGGAAATGGCTATGTTCGGCCAGCTGGAGACCATTTGCAGCAAACAACGGTGAAATCCCAGAATGAAATTTCCATTCTGCAGAGGAGTGTGTATTGATGTGAAATTTCCTGGAAAATTAAAACTGTGTGCCGGACGTAGACTCGAACTCGGTACATTTGCCTTTCTTGGGCAAATGATCTGCAGACTCAGCTACCCAAGCAATATTCACGATGCGCCCTTAAAGCTTTAATTGTTGTTGTTGTTGTCCTCAGTCCTGAGACTGGTTTGATGCAGCTCTCCATGCTACTCTATCCTGTGCAAGCTTCTTCATCTCCCAGTACCTACTGCAACCTACATCCTTCTGAATCTGCTTAGTGTACTCAACTCTCGGTCTCCCTCTACGATTTTTACCCTCCACACTGCCCTCCAATGCTAAATTTGTGATCCCTTGATGCCTCAAAACATGTCCTACCAACCGATCCCTTCTTCTAGTCAAGTTGTGCCACAAACTTCTCTTCTCCCCAATCCTATTCAATACCTCCTCATTAGTTACGTGATCTATCCACCTTATCTTCAGTATTCTTCTGTAGCACCACATTTCGAAAGCTTCTATTCTCTTCTTGTCCAAACTAGTTATCGTCCATGTTTCACTTCCATACATGGCTACACTCCAAACAAATACTTTCAGAAACGACTTCCTGATATATAAATCTATATTCGATGTTAACAAATTTCTCTTCTTCAGAAACCCTTTCCTTGCCATTGTCAGTCTACATTTTATATCCTCTCTACTTCGACCATTATCAGTTATTTTACTTCCTAAATAGCAAAATTCCTTTACTACTATAAGTGTCTCATTTCCTAATCTAATTCCCTCAGCATCACCCGATTTAATTTGACTACATTCCATTATCCTCGTTTTGCTTTTGTTGATGTTCATCTTATATCCTCCTTTCAAGACACTGCCCATTCCGTTCAACTGCTCTTCCAAGTCCTTTGCCGTCTCTGACAGAATTACAATGTCATCGGCGAACCTTAAAGTTTTTACTTCTTCTCCATGAATTTTAATACCTACTCCTAATTTTTCTTTTGTTTCCTTTACTGCTTGCTCAATATACAGATGGAATAACATAGGGGAGAGGCTACAACCCTGTCTCACTCCTTTCCCAACCACTGCTTCCCTTTCATGCCCCTCGACTCTTATGACTGCCATCTGGTTTCTGTACAAATTGTAAATAGCCTTTCGCTCCCTGTATTTTACCCCTGCCACCTTTAGAATTTGAAGAAGATTATTCTAGAAAACATTGTCAAAAGCTTTCTCTAAGTCTACAAATGCTAGAAAAGTAGGTTTGCCTTTTCTTAATCTTTCTTCTAAGATAAGTCGTAAGGTCAGTATTACCTCACGTGTTCCAACATTTCTACGGAATCCAAACTGATCCTCCCCGAGGTTCGCATCTACCAGTTTTTCCATTCGTCTGTAAAGAATTCGCGTTAGTATTTTGCAGCTGTGACTTATTAAACTGATAGTTCGGTAATTTTCACATCTGTCAACACCTGCTTTCTTTGGGACTGGAATTATTATATTCTTCTTGAAGTCTGAGGGTATTTCGCCTGTCTCATACATCTTGCTCACAAGGTAGTAGAGTTTTGTCATGACTGGCTCTCCCAAGGCCGTCAGTAGTTCTAATGGAATGTTGTCTACACCGGGGGCCTTGTTTCGACTCAGGTCTTTCAGTGCTCTGTCAAACTGTTCACGCAGTATCGAATCTCCCATTTCGTCTTCATCTACATCCTCTTCCATTTCCATAATATTGTCCTCAAGTACATCGCTCTTGTATAAACCTTCTATATACTCCTTCCACCTTTCTGCCTTCCCTTCTTTGCTTAGAACTGGTTTGCCATCTGAGCTCTTGATATTCATACACGTGGTTCTCTTATCTCCAAAGATGTCTTTAATTTTCCTGTAGGCAGTATCTATCTTACCCCTGGTGAGATAAGCTTATACATCCTTACATTTGTCCTCTAGCCATCCCTGCTTAGCCATTTTGCACTTCCTGTCGATCTCATTTTTGAGACGTTTGTATTCCTTTTTGCCTGCTTCATTTACTGCATTTTTATACTTTCTCCTTTCATCAATTAAATTCAATATTTCTTCTGTTACCCAAGGATTTCTAGCAGCCCTCGTCTTTCTACCTACTTTATCCTCTGCTGCCTTCACTACTTCATCCCTCAGAGCTACCAATTCTTCTTCTACTGTATTTCTTTCCCCTATTCCTGTCAATTGTTCCCTTATGCTCTCCCTGAAACTCTGTACAACCTCTGGTTCTTTCAGTTTATCCAGGTCCCATCTCCTTAATTTCCCACATTTTTGCAGTTTCTTCAGTTTTAATCTACAGGTCATAACCAACAGATTGTGGTCAGAGTCCACATCTGCCCCTGGAAATGTCTTACAACTTAAAACCTGGTTCCTAAATCTCTGTCTTACCATTATATAATCTATCTGATACCTTTTAGTAGCTTTAATTACAAGGTGGAACTTTTATGGATGACAATGGGCCATTTTACCGGGCCACAGTTGTTCGTGATTGGTTTGAAGAACATTCTGGGTAATTCGAGCGAATGGTTTGGCTAGCCGGGCGGTGTGGCTGAACTGTTCTATGTGCTTCAGTCAGGAACCGCGTGATCGCTACCGTCGTATGTTCGAATCCTGCCTCGTGCATGGATGTGTGATGTCCTTAGGTTAGTTAGGATTAGGTAGTTCTAAGTTCTAGTGGACTGATGGCCTCAGGTGTTATGTCCCATAGTGCTCAGAGCCATTTGAACCATTTTTTGTGGCGCAAACCCCACGAAGCAATGGGCACAAGTTGTCAACAAGGAGCTGTGCAAGCTGGTGGTGGTTCCATAATGGAGTTGGCTATGTTTAGATGGAAATGATTGAATCCTCTGGTCCAACTGAAGCGATCATTGACTGGAAATGGCTATGTTCGCCCAGCTGGATACCATTTGCATCAAGCAACGGTGGCGTTCCAGAATGAAATTTTCACTCTGCAGTGGAGTGTGCGCTGATATGAAACTTCCTGGCAGATTAAAACTGTGTGCCGGACGGAGACTCGAACTCGATACCTTTGTCTTTCGTGGGCAAATGCTCTGTCGACTGAGCTACCCGAGCACTACTCACGATCTGTCCTTACGGATTACTTACACGGTGGAATTTTTGTGGATGACAACGGACAATTTCACCAGGCCACAGTTGTTCATAATTGGTTTGAAGATCATTCTGGATAATTCGAGCGAATGATTTGGTCACCCAGATTGCCCGACATGAACCCCATAGAATATTTAGGGGACTAAATGAAAGGTCAGTTCGTGCACAAAATTCTGCACCGGCAATACTTTTGCAGTTATGTATGGTTGTAGAGGCACCTAGGCACATCATGTCACCAGTGGACTTGCGGTGACTTGTTGAATCCCTGCCACTGGAAGTCGCTGCACTACGCTGAGCGAAAGGAAGTCCGAAACTATGTTAACAGCAATCCTATGATTTTTGTCGTCTCAGTGTATAGTCGCTAATGATAAAAAGCTAAGTCATTCAATGATCCTGACTCTTGTCCGTGATAAAACTGAAAGAACTGATGCTTTTTTTTCAGGAACCATACGTAGTCTGAATAGTAGCGGCTCCGGTTAATGAAAACCATCATAACGACCGGGAGAGCGGTGTGCTGACCACACGCCCCTCCTATTCGCATCCTCAGCTGAGGATGATACGGCCGTCGGATGGCCCCGATGGGACACTTGTGGCCTGAAGATGGAGTGCCGTGCCATACGTAGTCTAGCTCCCTAGAGATACCCCTCTGACGTAGTTTCGCTTACGGTGTGGATATCATATGCCACTGAGGCACGCAAACCACCCCACCTCGGTCAGGTCTGTGGTTCGAAGGGCGCGGTGGGATTGGAACGTTGTCAGTGTACCCAGTAACACAATGAACATGTAGATGGTACACGATTGACCGCGTAATTACAGCCTGTGGAGCAGTAGTTCGTTGTTGTGCAATAGTAAACTGCTAGAGGCGGCAGCTGACAGCGCATAAAAAGATGATGCTGCGATATTGTCTACAACCATGGACAATGAAATGCTGAAAATTTGTGTAGTTGGAAGATGACCGAAAAGAATGAGGGGAACAGTTTTGATTCCACAGCTCTAATTTGACCAACTCTGAAATCACTTCTTGCTGAGCATAACAGAGGAATGGAGGTCAAAGCCATCTCTGAATACCCATGCATGTGTTTTAAACCGTTTTCTTTTTTTAGATTATAGATGATTTCTTTTGTCATAAATATCCAAATGAAATTCTACTCAGGTATCTTTCGTGTCCATGGGACCTTCTTTCTTGCTCATTTCGGAAGTAGTTAAGACACAACTCTTGCTTACACTCTTCTAGTTAATCAAATTCGTTTTTTAGTGACAAGTTGATCAAAGGAAAGATAAAAGTATGAAAAGCTCTCATTATGCGCCTGCTAGCGGCCGCTGCCTTCCATGTTGATAAAGCATAAACGCACTAATAACTCAGCAATTTTCTTCTCTGGCCGTCTTCGTCAGCGTGTAGATATATCTCGCGATGCAGATCTGTAATTGTGGACCTGTTTTTCAAAGTAGTACATGCTACGTTGTAATTGCCCAATTCTGCAGTGTACATCGCCGATTAATTTTGTTCTGGGGACTTAATTTAACGCTCTCAGTATGGCTGTACTTTGTTTAGATCGACCTCTCGGAAACGAGTTGCTACTTTCGCTGCCGTCTCGTTAACGAGAGCCGAGCACGGAATGGGTCACACTGGAAGCAACTGGCAGTGTACAGTTAACCAGGGGCTGTCGAAGTGACTGGTGTGCATAGGAGAAAAGCAAACTGTGCTACAAAACTGGCATTAGAGATAGGACTGGGTCACACCAGGTTGTCTCTTCGGTATCCATCTTTCAGCATCTAGTGTCAGAGGTCTGCAGATAACAGAAAAAAGCTTCGTTTTAGCGTTTTTATCTGACAGCCAGTCGGTCACGACAGCTTTTTTACACACGACTGCAACTTCACATAAAAAGGGCTGATAGTGCCTCGAGCGCGAAAAGCAGCAGTAAATTATACTTTGTGTTTACGAGCTGCTCCAAAAGCAATTGTACTGACGTTAATTGCCGTCCTTGCAGTCTGATTTATCCGCGTGATTGCTGGCTCATTGGAAAGATGAAAAAGAAAGAGTGTGTCGCCTTTACTGCTCATGGTCGAATTCAGTAGACATTCCGACTATTTTTAAGTGCTGTTTGCCATGCGTAACATTAGTGCGCTACTTCTTTCGTGACAGTTAGAGCGTGTGGTAAATTGTTCGATTAAAGAGAGGAAGGGCCTAGTCTTTCTGGAATGTTAAGATTCTCGCTTTTTCTACAGTTTGAAGAAGATCACTCATAAATCTTTACAATAAGGTTCAACCGGTGACCATGCAGTTCTTGTGCAAGCCAGAGCTTTCCACCTGTTTCACAAATCTTTCCAGAGAACCTATTCATCCTACACATCTGACAGTAAAACAATTCCTGTCCAGCAAGATTGGTGAGGTTTCGTGATAATGTATCCGCCTGCTGCTGTTAAGGCTTTAGTGGTAGAGCTAATGCATCGTGTTAAAGCTTAACTCGGGTTTCGTAAACCAGTTACGTGAAGACGCGTGTTTACTTTCCTGTGTTTAGTAACATACTAAGATCACTTTTATTGGAATCACACTCTCAACGAAAGTTGCTACACGAGTAAACCTACGCATATCCGTACCGAAGCACACACAGTGGTGAATTCAGGTGTCGTCGAACATACGTAAACTTATAAACAGGCTAGCTCGAATCACTTACGGAATAACTCTGGCTGTGAAAACACAATAAAATACCAGTGTTTCGTCAACGGCTCCTTAGTACGACTGACACTCGCATGAAGATACGAATAAAATTATTTCACTTATTAATGTTGTCAGCTCGCAAAAAGTTTTATGTGTTACAAATTTTGTTTACTGTGTTAATAACAAAGGTCTACATATTTATTCTTTGGAAATTTTTAAAATAATTTTTGGCGATCTTAATGTTATTTGGTATACTATCCTCATAAATTCCAAGGGTTTCTGTCTATCATTTAAGGCTTTTCCACAAAGAAACGATTCATATAAGTCATAGTAATCACCTTCATTGAAAAAGAACTTTCTTAAAACCCGTGGTATTATGAGGCACTGATAACCATATAATAAAGTATTATGTTCTTCAGTACTAATACAACAACATAAATCTGAACGTCTCTTCCTTATCCCCTACAAAACAGCGTTTGGAAATTTTTATCACTTACGCCAGCTATAGTCGGCTATCCTATTGGTCTAGATATCTTCGTTCTATTCCTTTAATCTTTTAACAAACTTTTCTCCCTGGTTCTCACTCACAGCATAGAGAGATTCTACAGGAAAGCAGTCTTGGGAACCCAGGAAATGCAGATTCAAGCTCACTGAGGCCCCAAATACCGAAGTATTACAGGATGTTTCTTGCAATATTCTGATGATAATGATTTTTGTACTTGCCGAGAAAGTTGTTGAAAGCTTCTTTAAACGTTGACCAAGCCAGTATGTCAATGGTTTTAATTTTATCTTCAAATGTTGCGTCTTTCGTTCGTTTCCGAATGTCAGAGCCGACGAAAACGCTTTCTTGCATGTTGGTTTCTGATACACTCTGAAACCTACATGTTACATAAGTCTTAGTATTACCATCTACGCGTAGGGCTTTAATTAATTGGTTCATAATTTCAAATGACATATGGAGAAAGGAGGTCACCGAAGTATCGAGACTAGCCGTTCTAAGAGCAAAAGTCTGGAACTGCGCTACCGCTACGGTTGCAGGTTCGAATCCTGCCTCGGGCATGGATGTGTGTGATGTACTTAGGTTAGTTAGGTTTAAGTAGTTCTTAGTACGTAGTTAGGTTTAAGTAGTTCTTAGTACGTATTTAGGTTTAAGTAGTTCTTAGTAGGTAGAACTATTTAAACCTAACTAACCTAAGTACATCAGAAATTAAGTCCCATAGTGCTCGGAGCCATTTTTGAAGAATCGAGTAGAAGTTTTTGTCTTCTTATTTTAGATGTTCTACTTGACCTGGAAAATCATTTAGCTTTAAGAAAAATAGTCTTTTCGTCCAGCGCTAGTATTGGTTCAGAAATTTACAACTGGGTAAGCGATGAATTCAGAAGTAGATATAAGGCATTTAAGAGAGGAGAAAAATGTTACACTTTTCAAATTGGAAACAGCAAAGGAATGCTGTGTTAAAATGGGACGGTTTGAAATATGTTAAGAAGAAAAACGAGAAACTTGAGTCTTTCACCAGAACTCAATACTTCGTTCCAGGGGCATCGTCATGTGAGAAGGGATTGCAGTTGCAAACAGTGTAAGACGTGGCGGCCTCCTGATCTTCAGTGCTTACATATCCTGCCCTCACAGTCATGTTCCACACGTCAAGACGCTTCATTCGAACGCAAACTCGATTAGATAAAGTCAATGTTCTATAAATTCATGTAAACGATATGCAATTGACAAGTGAGCGCACTGTGATTGAAACACTCGAGGCTGATGTACACACATACATTCCAGACACGACGGTCACAGAGGCTTTTAGTTCGGGAGAGAGGCGGCACAGCAGGACGTCAGACCCTTCAGAGGACGACCCAGCCCATGTCGGCTGGTGTCCGCCAGTAGCGGACAGTGTGGGCCCGAGTGAAAGGAGGGAAAAAACCCCGTGTTTGGCTTAAAAGCAAAATACGTTACATTGTGTGGGAGCGGCCAGCATACGCATTCTATACACATAGCACGCAGCTTCAGAGATTTTCACAGGTAGACAGCAAACGCCAAACGCCAAAGCTACAAATTTTCGGGTTGGTCTCCTTAAACGAAACGTCATTCTCCCGCTTTAGAAGAGCAATGCTGACTGGCAGACGATATTTCTGACGCTTTGAGCTGAAGGAATCATGGAAGAGACCGAAAGATAAACGGAAACCCCTTCACGTCTGGCGTGGAGAGGGGCGGTTCCATTGTCGCTCTTGGAGCGAGAACACGTAACGAGAGCGTGCGCGCTCGTACGTGTACTCGAAAGAACGAAGAACAAGTCTCTCCTCATTACTTCACTAGGAGAGCACCTCTGTCGAGAGCAAATCAAAGGACGGCTCTATACTGAGTCCTTGCGATTAAGTGTTGTTCACTGTGTTCGCCGACACACTTATTGTGCGGTGTGAACGGACAGAGTTATAGATAAACGCCTGCAAGCGAATTTTGAATGGCATTACGGTTAACAGGTTACCTGATCGGTACCATGCCAATAGTTAGACTAGGGGCGAATAAGGAATCCTTGACTTCATCAAGGCATAGGGAGCGTTTGATTGACGAAGGTCAATCGAGATAGAACGAGAGTTACCTTATTTGTCGGCAGCGAGCGGCGCAGACAGCAGTCATCGCAGCTTACGGTATTGTCCGCTACAGCTATTTCGAGCCCCATATTTCCTCCACAACAGTACACTTCACTGCATTTTACACGCGACAGCCTCGCCCATACCTAGCAACATTCTAAAGAATAATTATTCAAGTTGAGTAGGCGTGCCACTCAGCCATTCTGTCAAGTTAACTACCATCTTAAACTTTGTGTAGAAATATCATTAGCGAATCCTATCCTTGAAAGGTAACTTCACATTCCGAAAAGAACCAGGATATAACTTGTTTAATTCATAACTAAGAGTGTCATTGTGATTTCTCAGAGTTTTTGCAAAATAAATAATAACTTTCGTTAGTTCCATGTTTTTCATACACTAAGTATCACTACTGCAGTATCCAAGTATCCAACTAGTTACGTAAGAAATTTTGTGAATTTTTGTGTTATTTCGTTACAGCAGACGACTCCGGAAGATATTTATTGCTGAAAGTTTTTCAGGCATTTCTCTTTAGAACGTTAGGAGCGTTTGTCATACTTCTGTAGTAGTGTGTGTGTGGGGGGGGGGATTGCATCTTGCAGAAGCCACAGGGTTAAGGTTACGTCTCAGAATAATCCGTTGTGCAGAATAACAGATCAACGCCGTCCCTACACCTCAGAACAGATTCTTCCAGTTAAAAAGATTGTCCTTGATTACCATATTGTTGCCGTTGTTGATTACAGATGATATTCTTTAGTCCAGACTCTTTGTCTTCCACTGTGACACAGCTTCCTGGTCAACTGACACTAGACGTTGTTTTAAAACTTGTAAGCTTTGACCTGACGATAGGAGTGTAGCCGAAACATCGTTATGAGTAAATAAATCCAAGACAGCTTTAACCACAAAATACTGCCACTCTCTGACACGTTATTACCCTCTAACTCACGCTGTTTTCTTTCCTTTTTTTTTTTTTTTGCAAGGGGGGAGGGATGGGACACACAGATTCGCGGCGTCGCAGTATGCATTTGCGTGCTGGTTTCGCGTACAGCTGATCCGCTGCTAACAACACAGCACGGCAGCGGAGAGTTTGGTCGGCCACAAGTGGCGCCGGCCGCTGGCCTCGTTACCCGGCCACCCTCCCGCCTGCCGGCCAGACCGTCCACTGTGCGTGCGGGCAGCGGGTCGCGTGTAAGCCGCTTACCGACACGCGCTCATTAATACTGCAGCGCGGCCCCCATTGTGATATAATTAAAAGCAGTATGTCACGGGGCGGGGCGGGCCGGCTCGGCTCTCCGCTTTAATTTGCCTAATCTTTGCACCAAAAGAGAGTGGACGCGGTGGCGTCAGAGGGGGCAGTCTGGAACAACGAAAACACAGCGCTCGGGTCGCCGCTGGATTACTCGCGTTTCGGCTGTCGCGAACTTCTCCACTCAAGTGCAGATCACACATTACTTCGCGTGTCCTAATGCACTGTAATTTTCAGGGCTATTTCTTACATCTGGAGCATTATTATTCATTTATACCAGTTTTACTAATCACACACTGTCTACAGTTTACTGCCTGTTGCCAAGGAGTTCCAGTCCCTCTGACTGTACATCCTTGGCTCGCATCTTGTCTGTTGCAGTGAAGCGCCAAAGAAACGGGTGTAGGCATGCGTATTCAAATACAGGGTGTTACAAAATGGTAGGGCCAAACTTACACGAAACATTCCTCACACACAAATAAATAAAAGATGTTACGTGGACATGGGTCCGGAAATGCTTAATTTCCATGTTAGAGCTCATTTTAGTTTCGTCAGTATGTACTGTTCTTCCTCGATTCACCGTCAATTGGTCCAATTGAAGGAAGGTAATGTTGACTTAGGTGCTTGTGTTGACATGCGACTCATTGCTCTAATGTACTAGCATCAATCGCATCAATACGCAGCATCAACAGGTTAGTGTTCATCACGAACGTGGTTTTGCAGTCAGTGCAATGTTTACAAGTGCGGGGTTGGCAGATGCCTATTTGATGTATGGATTAGCACGGGGCAACAGCCGTGGCGCGGAACGTTTGTATCGAGACAGATTTCCAGAACGAAGGTGTCCCGATAGGAAGACGTTCGAAGCAATTGATCGGCGTCTTAGGAGCACGGAACAATCCAGCCTATGACTCGCGACTGTGGAAGACCTAGAACGACAAGGACACGTGCAATGGACGAGGCAATTCTTCGTGCAGTTGACGATAACCCTAATGTCAGCGTCAGAGAAGTTGCTGCTGTACAAGGTAAAGTTGACCACGTCACTGTATGGAGAGTGCTGCGGGAGAACCATTTGTTTCCGTACCATGTACAGCGTGTGCAGGCACTATCACCAGCTGTTGGCCTCCACGGGTACACTTCTGCGAATGGTACATACAACAATGTGTCAATCCTCATTTCGGTGCAAATGTTCTCTTTACGGATGAGGCTTCATTCCAACGTGATCAAACTGTAAATTTTCGCAATCAACATTTGTGGGCTGACGAGAATACGTACGCAATTGTGCAATCACGTCATCAACACAGATTTTCTAAGAACGTTTGGGCAGGCATTGTTTGTGATGTCTTGATTGGGTCCCATGTTCTTCCACCTACGCTCAATGAAGCACGTTATCATGATTTCATACGGGACATTCTACCTGTGCTGCTAGAACATGTGTCTTTACAAGTACGACACAACATGTGGTTCATGCACAATGAAGCTCCTGCACATTTCAGTCGAAGTCTTCGTACGCTTCTCAACAACAGATTCGGTGATCGATGGATTTGTAGAGACGGACCAATTCCATGGCTTCCACACTCTCCTGACCTCAACCCTCCTGGCTTTCATTTATGGGGGCATTTGAAAGCTCTTGTCTACGCAACCCCGGTACCAAATGTAGAGACTCTTCGTGCTCGTATTGTGGGCGGCTGTGATACAATACGCCTTTCTCCAGGGCTGAATCAGCGCATCAGGGATTCCATGCGACGGAGGGTGGATTCATGTATTCTCGCTAACGGAGGAATAGTTCCTGTAACAAAGTGTTTGAAGTCACTCTGGTACGTCCTGTTGCTGTGTGTTTCCATTCCATGATTAATGTGATTCGAAGAGAAGTAATAAAATGAGCTCTAACATGAAAAGTAAGCGTTTCCGGACACATGTCTACATAACATATTTTCTTTCTTTGTGTGTGAGGAATGTTTCCTGAAAGTTTGGCCGTACCTTTTTGTAACACCCTGCACAGCGATACGTAAACAGGCAGAATACGACACTGCGTTCGGCAACGCCTGCGTAAGACAACATGTTTCTGGCGCAGTTTTTTGATCGCTCTCTGCTGGTTCAATTGCTGCTTATCAACATTTAAATTAGTTTGGACGATATCTTATAGTCAGCACACGAGCGATGGACTCAGCATCTCAGAGATAGCGATGAAGTGGGGATTTTGTGTTACGACCGTTTCACGAGTGTATGATGAATATCAGGAATCCGGTATTATATCAAATCTCCGACATCGTGGCGGCCGGAAAAATATCCTGCAACAGCTGGACCAACGAGGACTGAAGAGAATAGCTCAGCGTGACAGAAGTGCAACCCATCCAAAAGTTACTGCTTATTTCAGTGCTGGGCTATCAAAAAATGTCAGCTTGCGAACCACCCTACGAAACATCATCGATGTTGGCTTCCGGAGCTGAAGGCACATTCGTGTAACAGAGTGAGGTGGCGCAGTAGTTAGCACACTGGACTCGCATTCGGGAGGACGACGGTTCAATCCCGCGTCGGCCATCTTGATTTATGTTTTCCGTGATTTCCCTAAAACTCTCCAGGTAAAACCCGGAATGGTTCTTTTGAAGGGCACGGTCGGCTTCCATCCGTGTCCTTCCCTAATCCAATGAGACCGATGACCTTACTGTCTGGTCCCTTCCCCCCCCCCCCCCCCCCCAAAAAAAAAAACAACAACCCATTCGTGTATCCTCGATGTCTGCACGACACAAAGCCTTACACCTCGCCTGGGTCCGTCTATACCGACGTTGGATTGTTGATGAATGGAAACATGTAGTCTGGTCGGACGAGTCTCGTTTTAAATTGGACCTCATGAATCCATGGAACCTGCATATCAGCAGGGGCTGTTCAAGCTGATGAAGGTGTGAGATGTGTGAAATTGGAGTGGTATGGGACCCCTAATACGTCTAAATGTGACTCTCACAAGAGACACGTATGTAAACATCGTGTCTGATCGCCGGCATCCGTTCATGTCCATTGTGCACCCCGATGAACTTAGGCGACTACAGTAGGACAATGCGATTCCCCCCTCCCCCCCCCCCAAGTCCACAATTGCTACAGAGTGGCTCTAGCAACACTCTTCAAACACTTCCGCTGGGGCATGGATGTGTGTGGTGTCCTTAGGTTAGTTAGGTTTAAATAGTTCTAAGTCTAGGGGACTGATGACCTCAGATGTTAAGTTCCATAGTGCTGACAGCTATCTGACTCATCTGAACTTCCGCTGGCCACCGAAATCCCCAGGCATGAACATTACTGAGCGTATCTGGAATGCCTCGAAACATGCTGTTCAGAAAAGACCTCCGCCCTCTCGTATTCTTACGGGTTTATGGACAGACCTGCAGTATTCATTGTGTCAATTCGCTCCAGCAGTATTTCAGACATTAGTCGAATCCATGTCACGTCGTGTTGCCGCATTTCTGCGTGTTTGCGGGCGCCCTACAAGATATCATGCACGTGTACCAGTTTCAGTGTAAATGTTTCTGCTTGTTTTCTCTTCTAGGGGAGCACGCCCTGGTTTCGAGGTTGTTCTTGTTAGTTTGGCGACTTGTACACATCAGTAAACATTTAAGGAATCGAACTATCTGTATATTTGATAGATGTTTACATCTCTTGCGGCCATTTCTCAAAACGTATAACAGAATGTCTAGATCCTTGTATAAACCGTCTTTCGATATTCAACGCTGATTTTTCAACTCTGCAGAGAGATTTCCTTATTTTCTCTTGTATGGAGGCTGCTAACCAAATACAATCTCGTCTCATGCCCATACCGTTTTCAACATTGTTTTTTCGCCTTTTCGATGACGTACGTTAGAGTATTCATTCGTTCCTTGGTGTGTTTATTCTGAATCTTCTGTTGACTTGAAACTCTACAATTTTCCGGGAAAAGCATTTGTACGGATTCAACCACTTCTTCTTTATTGTTTTGTCAGTTCCTAAAATTCTTCTCCGCATAAACAACTTGTTTGTACTATTGACTCATATAACCTTTTATTGTTATTTTCTTAATTATCTTACCAAAGGCAGGAATTCATCGTATTGATTGCTTGTTACGCTTGTGTTCTCCTTCGCCTCTTTACGTGTTTGCGGAACCTTGATCCGGGATTATTACTTCCGGTTGCAGCACAACCAGCCTGCCGATGGTACTGATGAAATTCAACCGTGTAGGATTTTTACAGTTGCTTATCGTGTCCTACTGCATCAGCAAGTTACCCTCTGTAGTACAGGTTTAAGAAATTCGTGTGCACCACGAAATTACAGGCCCCTGCTTGTTACTGTTGGAGAATTAATAATTTCTAGCATGTGGGTTTAGCGTACCGGTAAAAACTTGAAACCAACGGACAAGGCATTCTTTGTAACCACTACATAACTCACCTACGCAGGTCTTAATAGGGAGCACAGAGCTGTTATCTCTATTTTCATCTGTCGACCCAGCATTGGACTGAGGTAGGGACTAATTTGTGGATGTTCGCCTGTCATCTCTATAGAATATTTTATCAGTCCTATTTTCCATTTTGTTAGGAAGGTTTGGGTACCTTAGGGTTCACCTATTCCTTATGTTGTTAATGATAAAGGGAGGAAATAATCAGTCGAGTATCTAGATTAACTGATATTTACTGAGTACCTGTTGCATTTGAACAATTAGCCATGTATCTATTGGAATAGTTAGTGCCCATTCTTATGCAACAGCAGGGCCTCTCATATTATAAATCATCACAACTGGCCTCTCTAGTCGACAGGACTTACCGTCATCACGTAATTATGTAAAGAGGGAAAAGGTGAGCGGAAGCGGAGACCTGGCTTCAGTGGAATTTTATGCAGGCACATTATTATACCTAAACGCATGCCTTCTATTGATATTGCATTTAATTACAATAGGTCACGCAGAACAAGTTCAGCAAATGACAGTACAGTTGATGTCTGTCAGGGCGGAAGAGTATGTTCCTAAATATTTCAAATTTCATTGAAACGTGCGACGAACAAGTGTAGCAAGATGTCTACTTGACTATGACTACCAATTTTGGTTTAATCCTGCGTTCCGAAACAATGCCACGTTACTGAGCTGTGGGCTCACGAAGATTTATTATGATACGGTGGGAAAATTTTGCAAGTCTCAATCCCATCAATAGGCATTAAAATCTGAACTTTTCCATAGATACAAGAGTTCAACCTGTATATTTTATGTAATGCACTTCATTATAAGCAAATCAAATTGTTATGGGGGGCACAAAAATCATTTACTAATTATTACCTTGATACTAGTTAACACGTGTCCAAGTTAGAGTAGCCAAGAGAAATGCAACAAAAAAATAAAAAAATAAAAAAAATTCTGAGAAGCAAGATTACTTCTTCCTTATCTTAAAAATGGTTCAAATGGCTCTGAGCACTGTGGGACTTAACTTCTGAGGTCATCAGTCCCCTAGAACTTAGAACTACTTAAACCAAACTGACCTAAGGACATCACACACATCCATGCCCGAGGCAGGATTCGAACATGCGACCGTAGCGGTCGCCCGTTTCCAGACTGTAGCACCTAGAACCGCTCGACCACTCCAGCCGGCTCCTTATCTTACACTCAGGCACTACCATATAATTATTTACCCGTACCTTGTATCTACTGCTGAGGCCCTCCTTCCCATTAACGACCGTTGACACACTTCCGCTCCAAAGTGAATACGCGCACATTGCATGATTCAGAGTTCTTATTCTCCGCAAAAATTTACTACTTCGGAATAGAGCTAAACGAAACTGTAGTGAAGCTATTGTCCATTTTTGGAATGAAACTGCGCTTTATTAATGTGGAGGTGGCTCCAACCGACCGTGTTGCGGGAAACCAAGAACACAAAGAAAACTTATCAGAAGTAAAAAAAGTCCCCCAAAATATCACTGTGAAAGAAATACCACATTGAAAAAAATGAAATGTCGTGTGATGAGCACCTCCCGTCGGGTAGACCGTTCGCCTGGTGCAAGTCTTTCGATTTGACGCCACTTCGGCGACTTGCGCGTCGAACAACATTAAAATAATTTAAATCAGTTGACTTCTGTCACGCACAGAGCAGTAATTCGACCATGAGCTTAAGACCCATGTTGCGTGCCTCGCCAAGGCACAAACGCAAAGTTCTTACTGAAATTCAAACAAATAACGAATATAAACTCCCTTATGTGAGTTTCGTGGTAATCTTACTCTTGATTTCAACGTCTGGGCCTTAGTAGTGATTAGATTTGAAACATTATAATACCTTTGATAATATTACCATAAAATCGAGAGCTAAGTCTTCAAAGTCTGTACAGCACCGCTAACCAGAAACCAGACACCCGCGCGCCACACAGCCTAACCGCTGCACGTTCAAAAGAGGGTGTGCGGGGTGCTTTCGCCAACCTCACAGAGCCTATACTCGTGCCTTCGCCACCTCTCTGACCCGACTTCCACACTTTCTCTTTGCCAGACTTGTTCACTTTTAGGGGTTGTTACTACCCTACCACAGAACTACCCGACTCATCCAATGGTACAACCTCTGACTAAAGCTTTCTGCTACTTCACATAATTTCTTATTCATACAGCCCAGGTCGCACAAGGGAAAGGATGCAGGAAACAAATCAATAAATAAATAAACACCGTTTGATCCATTCTCTCCTGCTTGTTACGCACTGATTTATTTCTGCCGAGTAAAAACACTCTGGCTATTAATTCTCTTGAACCGAAAATTTAATGAGAAATATAGGGAACGGTACATCAAGTTACGTTTCACGATATTACTGCTCTTTACATGACTTAATAATGTATACTGCCTATAGAAATTGTTACTGTAAGGACGTTTCCAAAAATTATCAAAAAATCAAAAAAACTTTTGAAGATGTATGAAAATTATTCAGCGACGAATTAGTTGTTTAGAGCTTCCTTTATTAGGAAGATGTGATCATTGTAGACCATCAGTCACAGATTTTTTTTTTTAAATTAGAGCATTAGTTTTGAGTTGCCAACTGCCTTGCCGCAGCGGTAATACAGTTTCCCGTCAGATCACCGAAGTTAAGCGTTGTCGGGCACTTGCATGGCTGACCATCCTGTCTTTGCCACACATTCGTTTTTAAGCACTCTGTATCCATCAAAACATGTGGCACATGTTAGAAATCTATTCTGTGACGAATGTAAAGTGTTCACTGAGAAAAATTTACATGCTCAACGATAAGAACGCAGTGAGAATGTATTCACATCTATTGGGCGAAAACTATGAAAACAAACACTCCAAACCGACATTTCACGTAAGTCAGATCCAATGCAAATCTATAACGCAACCATCTGTGTGGCGTGCTTATAATTATGTACCATTTATATTTTAGTACAAATAATATGTAAAAATGCGCACGACATGTCCTAATGAAAGCATGAAAACCGACTGAAGATGAATCGTGATTATACGAAACCGGTAACGGTGTAAGTAGGCTGTTTAGGTTCTTATATTGGTAACGCCGCCGCCACGTAGCGCTCTGTATGGAACTCACTGGCTGTGCTGTGTGCAGTCTGTGGCTGGATGACATTGTTGTAATACTCGCCATTGTAGCGTTGGGCAGCTGGATGTGAACAGCGCGTAGCGTTGCACAGTTGGAGGTGAGCCGCCAGCAGTGGTGGACGTGGGGAGAGAGATGGCGGAGTTTTGAAATTTGTTAAGACTGGATGTCATGAACTGCTATATATATTATGACTTTTGATGATATTAAGGTAAATACATTGTTTGTTCTCTATTAAAATCTTTCATTTGCTAACTATGCCTATCAGTAGTTAGTGCGTTCAGTAGTTTGAATCTTTTATTTAGTTGGCAGTAGTGGCGCTTTCTGTATTGCAGTAGTTCGAGTAACGAAGTTTTTTGGTGAGGTAAGTGATTTGTTAAAGGTATAGGTTAATGTTAGTCAGGGCCATTCTTTTGTAGGGATTATTAAAAGTCAGACTGCGTTGCGCTAAAAGAAATATTGTGTGTCAGTTTAAGCACAGTCTTGCACAATTTTTCTAAGGGGACATTCCATAACGGTTCCTTTTGAGTAAAGGAACTGCCCGCATCTCGTGGTCGTGCGGTAGCGTTGTCGCTTCCCACGCCTGGGTTCCCGTGTTCGATTCCCGGCGGGGTCAGGCATTTTCTCTCCTTCGTGATGGCTGGGTGTTGTGTAATGTTCTTAGGTTAGTTAGGTTTAAGTAGTACTAAGTTCTAAGGGACTGATGACCATAGATGTTAAGTCCCATAGTGCTCAGAGCCATTTTTTTTGAATAAAGGAACTGAAAATAAATTTGTGGCTGGTTGCTGTCTCAACACCATCGACATCTGTCATCAAATAACAGCGACAGTCTCCAGCCATGTCCTCATATGACCAAATCGCATTAAATCTTGATTACTTCAAAGCCAGCTCCGAGCCAGACATCTCACTGACCCCAGTCACCGCCATTTGCGACTACAGCGGCTTCAAGCGAGAGCTCATTGGAGGGCAGGGAGGAGGTGTGTTGTGTTTTGTGCTGAAACCTCGTTCTGCCTCGGTGTCAGTGATGGCTGTGTGTTCGTTACATTGAGTCCGGTTGAGGACCTGCAACCAACTTGTGTTCGTGCTAGACACAATGGACCTGCATCCGGAATTATGGTCTGCGGAGGGATTTAGTATGACAGTAGGAGCACACTCGTTATCATCCAACGCACCCTGCCTGCAAAATTGTACGTCAGTATGGTGATCTGACTTGTACTGCCATTCATAAGGAACGTTGCAGGATGTGTTTCCCAAGAGGAAAACGCTCGCCTACATTTATTTTTTTTGTCATCAGTGTACTGACTGGTTTGATGCGGCCCGCCATGAATACCTTTCTTGTGCTAACCTCTTCATCTCAGAGTAGCACTTGCAACTTACGTCCCCAATTATTTGCTTTACGTATTCCAATCTCTGTCTTCCTCTACAGTTTTTGCCCTCTAGAGCTTCCTCTAGTACCATGGAAGTCATACCCTCATGTCTTAGCAGATGTCTTATCATCCTGTCCCTTCTCCTTATCAGTGTTTTCCACATATTCCTTTCCTCTCCGATTCTGCGTAGAATCTCCTCATTCCTTACGTTATCAGTCCACCTAATTTTCAACATTCGCCTATAGCACCACATCTCAAATGCTTCGATTCTGTTCTGTTCCGGTTTTCCCACAGTCCGTGTTTCACTACCATACAATGCTGTACTCCAGACGTACACCCTCAGAAATTTCTTCCTCAAATTAAGGCCGGTATTTGATATTAGTAGACTTCTCTTGGCCAGAAATGCCTTTTTTGCCATAGCGAGTCTGCTTTTGATGTCCTCCTTGCTCCTTCCGTCATTGGTTATTTTACTGCCTAGGTAGCAGAATTCCTTAACTTCATTGACTTCGTGACCATCAATCCTGTGTTAAGTTTCTCGCTGATCTCATTTCTACTACTTCTCATTACCTTCGTCTTTCTCCGATTTACTCTCAAACCATACTGTGTACTCATTAGACTGTTCATTCCGTTCAGCAGATCATTTAATTCCTCTTCAATTTCACTCAGGATAGCAATGTTATCAGCGAATCGTATCATTGATATCCTTTCGCCTCCTTGTATTTTAATTCCACTCCTGAACCGTTCTTTCATTTCCATCATTGCTTCCTCGATGTACAGATTGAAGAGTAGGGGCGAAAGGCTACAGCCTTGTCTTACACTCTTCTTAATACGAGCACTTCACCTACATAGCACTGTTGTAATCCAACGTACTCTACAGAGGGCATGACAGGTAGCCTTGACCTGCTCTGTCACCAGGCCTGTCTCCAGTTGAGCACATAGGGAATATCGTAGGACGACAACCACAGTGCTATGCACAAACAATATTAACCTCCCTGTATTGAAGACCAAGTGCAGCAGGCATGGAACTCCATCCCACAAACTGACATCTGTCACCTGTTCAACACCATACACGCTTGTCTGAATGCTTGCATTCAACACTCTGGCGATTACATCGGTTATTGTTGTTCCAGCATTTCACATTTGAAATGGTTTATCTGGAGCTTACATTAACCTGTGATCTTGTGATGTCAGCTACTTTAATACGTTACGTGGACAAATATATTCCCAAATTTTCAGTACTCTACGTTAATTATTTTTGGTGTTGCGAGTGTTTGTTCCATCAGTGTATTATCTGCACAGATGTGAGAAATCAAATTCACTGACGAGGCAATGAAATACCAGCGCAATAATGCTCCTATCGAAGCACAAATAAAGCGAATAGGGTCCTGTTTAATGTCATATTACATATTTACGCTGTTTTTAACATGCAACTCACATCTCAGTTCCACTGTCAGTAATTAGATCACACCCACTAGTCCATCCCTGTAAGTCGTTCATACGAATCCACTCCGCCTTGGTCATTCTCATTCCCTCATTCAGCCCATCTCGTGGTCATTATTTCTTTGGGTCTCTCTAACTGTGTCCTATCTTACAGCCACAGTGTCCATCATACTGCCCCACTACTGCCGTGCCTGTTCTCAATGTCATTGTCTCCCTCTTGATCTCTTTTACTGCTACTATGTCATTCATTCTTTTCTACTGCTGCCATTTCTCCATTCCTTGCTGTCGTCGTTATAGCTCAGTCTCTCATTATCACAGGCTCTCTCTCATCACTGGCTCTCTCTAACGAGTTTTCTGTTTCTCCTTCTCTTTCTTCCTGTCCTACTAGCACAGTCTCTTTCACTCTTTTCCTAGCACTATTCTTTCACTGCCAATTACATTGTACTGCCATTATCTTCTTCCCTCATTTTGCTCCACAGTCACTGCTTCCTATCTTCAAGTAATGATTACTTTCCCATCTCTTTCCCACTGCCACTGTCTCCATCTCTCTGAGCATTAAAAGTGCGGATATATATGATTGCAAAAATTTTTGGAAACAGTTTTAAAAGTGCTGAAGAAGGTGGAATGAGGCAGCTGGTACCCCACTTTTCAGGCAAAGTCATTTATACAGGACCATGTTAGCCTCTTCTATGCTCCAATAAGAGCATTTTCCCACATATTCCCTTGTTATTATTGCCACAGCAGGACATCTACACGGAAAGAACTTTGTTGTTTTGGTGTTCAGTCTCAAGACTCGTTTGATGCAGCTCTCCATGCTACTCTATGCTGTGCATGCCTCTTCGTCTCTGAATGCAACCTACAGCTTTCTGAATCTGCTTACTGTATTCATTTCTTGATCTCCCTCTAAGATTATTACCCTCCCCCCTCGCACTTCCATCCAGTACTAAACTGGTAATTCGTTGATGCTCCAGAATGTGTCCTATAAACCTAGCCCTTCATCTAATTCAGATTCCCCCACAAATTTCTTTTCTCCCAAATTTTATTCAGTACTTCCTCACTGCTCACGTGGTGTACCCATATAATCTTCAGCATTTTCTGTAGCACGAAATTTCAGAAGCTGCTACTCTCTTCTCGTATATACCGTTTACGTCCAGGTTCCACTTCAATACATAACTGCAGTCCATACAAATACTTTCAGAAAATACTTCCTGACTCTTACATCTACTTTCGAAGTTAAAATTTATTTCCTTGAAAAAAGCGACACTTTTCTTTCAGTGTCTAATTCCCTCGATATCACCTAATTTAATTCCAATACACTTCATTATCTTGTTTTGCTTTTGTTGATTTTCATCTTGTCTTCATCCTTTCAGTATACTGTTCATTCCGTTTAACTGCTCATTCAAGTCCTTTGCTGTCTGTGACAAAATCATAAAGTCTTCGGCAAACTTCAAGGATTTTATTTCCCCCCTCCCCCCCCCCCCTCCGACTTTAATTCCTACTCCACATTTTTCTTTTGGTTTTTTTTTTTACTGTCTGCTCAGTATATAGATTGAATAACATTGGGGATAGACTAGAACCCTGTCTCACACCCTCCTCAACCACTGCTTCCATTTCGTGCCTATAGATTCTTACAACTGCCATCTGGTTTCTGTACAAATTGTAAATAGCCCTTCGCTCTTTGTATTTTACCCCTTCCAACTTAAGACTTTGAAAGAAACTAGTCCAGTCAGCGTTGTCGAAAGCTTTGTCAAAGCCTACAGATGCAATAAATGTAGGTTTATCTTTCCTTAACCTGTCTGCTGTGAGAGGTGACAGGTCTCGCTTGTTCCTACATTTCTTCGAAATCCAAACTGATCTTCCCCGACATCAGCTTCTACTAGTTTTTCCATAGTCCTGTAAATCATTTGCGTTAGTATTTTGCAATTATAACTTATTAAAGTAACAGTTCAGCAATATTCACATTTGTCAGCACATACTTCCTTTGGAATTGTAATTATTACATTCTTCTTGATATCTGGCAATATTTCGAATGTCTCACACATCTTGCACAGCAGATGGAAGAGTATTATCATGGCTGATTCTGCCAACACTATCAGTAGTTCTGACGGAATTTCGTCTACTTTCGGGGCCTTGTTTGGAATTTGGTCAATTAGTACAGTGACAATTTCCTCTCGCAGCATTATACTGCCCTTTCCATTTTATCTACTTCCTCTGTGTACTCCTTAAAACTTTAGGACTGGTTTCCAGTCTGAGCTCTTGGTATTCACCCTTTTGCTTGTCTTTTCTCCAAAAGGCTCTTTACTTTTCCAGTAGGCGGTACCTACCAATGTTTTAAAAACAGAGTTTGTCAGAGAGTAACTGTAGTAATGAAAGTAGTACTATAGCTAAATTACATAAGTTAAAGAGGCATAAAGCGTTTGTCACCATGGCGATAAAGGTAACACTGTTGTCGTTATGAGCAACAAAGGCTATGTTAATAAAAATGAGAAATTTTTCACTAAAAATGGGATTTATGAAGTGGCTAAAGGTTCAACAACGAATTTGAAGCACAACTCAAATGTAAAATTTAAAAGTTTTATTTCGTGTCCTCTGATAAAAAACAAAAGCCATATACTATCATGTATCTGCAAATGCCATATTAACACGCATCACAGAAACGACAAATCCATGGGACCTACATCCTAGACGAGACATACTCTTAAAGCTGAGACGAAAGCTAAGCTAGCACGAAGGTGAAAAGCACTGTACATGTTGTGAGCATGTGGGTTGGTATTCTGTCATTCGGCGCAACAGATTAATATGAGATGTACCCTCTACTCCATGGCTCCTGCAAGATGCAATTTCGACCCCCACATTACTACAGAAGTCAGACCGATGCTACTAACGTTATAATGAGAAATGCCTGAAAACCTTTCAGCAATAAATATCTTGTGGAGTCGTCCCCTGTAAGGAAATGACACAGAAATTTACAAAAATTATTACGTAACTAGTGGGATATTGGGTACTGGAGTAGTGCTAGTTAGTGCGAGAAAAACAGGAAACTAACGAAAATTATTATTTATTTTGAAAAAATTCTGAGGAATCACAATGGCAGTTTTAGTTATGAATTGAACAAATTATATCCTGGGTCTTTTCGGAATGTGAAGTTACCTCTCAAGGATAGGATTCGCTAATCAAATTTCTATATAATGTTTAAGATTGTTATTGTCTTGGCAGAATGGCTGAGAGCCGCACCAACTCAACTTCAGTAATTATCCGTTAGAATGTTGCTAGGTACGGTTGAGGTTGTCACATGTGAAATGCAGTGAATGGTAGTGTTGTGGAGGAAATATGGGGCACGCAATAGCTGTAGCGCACAGTACCGTAAGCTGCGATGACCGCTGTCTGCGCCGCTCGCTGCTGACAAATAAGATAACTTTCGTTCTATCTCGATTGACCTTCAGCAATCAAACTCTCCCTATGCCTTGACGAAATCAAGGACTCCTACTCACCCCTAGTCTAGCTATTGGCGTGGTATACCGGTCAGATAACCAGTCCACCCCGATGCCACTCAAAAATAAGCTCGCAGGCGTTTAATTATAACTCTGTCCGTTAACACCACACAATATGTGTGTTGGCCAACACAGTGAACAATTCTTAATCGCAAGGACTCAATATAGAGTCACACTTCGATTCGCTCTCAACAGAAGTGCTCTCCCAGTGAAGTACTGAGGAGACAGTTGTTCCTCGCTCTTTGAGTACATATATATCTTTCAGTCTCTTCCATTGCTCCTTCAGCTCAAGGAGTCAGAAATATCATCTGCCAATCAGCATTACTCTTTTAAAACGGGAGAACGACGTTTCGTTTAAGGCGACCTGTCCAGAAATTTATTGCATTGGCGTTTGGCATTTGCTATCTCCTTGTGAAAATCTCTGAAACTGCGTGCTATGTGTAATGAATGCGTAGGCTGGCTGCTCCCACACAATGTAGCGGAATTTGCTTTTAAACCGACCATGGGGTTGTTCCCCCTTTTCACTCGGGCCAACGCTGTCTGTTTTACAGGCAGTCACCGGCCGACATAGATAGGCTGAGTCATCCTCTGAAGGGACCGGCCCCCTGGCGTGCGGTTTGCGTTTCCCAAACTAAAAGCAAGTCCCTGCAACCGTCATGTCTTGGATGTGTCTGTGTACGCTAGCCTTGAGTATTTCAGCCACGTTGCACTTACATGTTTTGTTTGCATATTGTTTACATGAATTCGTACAATATTGACTTGATCTTATCGAGTTTGGGTTCGAATGAAGTGTCTTGATGTGCGGAATGTGATTGTTAGGGTGAAATATGTAAGCAATGGAGGTCAGGAGACCACGACGTCTTACAATGTTGTACAAGCCATATAGTTTAAGAAATGCATCTCAGTTTCTGAACGGCGTTAAGGAACTGGTCATATCTTCAGATTTAATCTTTGCATCCCAAGACGTTGTGAATTTTTATACTAACGCGACAGTCTGCACCGATTAGAAATAATTCAGAGCACCCTTACAAAGCATAAAAATGTCTCCTGGAGAAATAGTGCAATTAATGGAAGTTCTAGAACTGAAGTTATCCTGCATATATTTTATTTTTAATGGCGAGATATACCAGCAATATGAGGGGTTGGCCATAGAAAATTCTCTAACCGGTATTTTCCACGAACAACTCTGCCGTACCCAGAGAAGTTCTTTACTGTTATGGCTGTGCAGATGGTGTCATTTTGTTAATTACAGCAGATCGAAACGGTGTTAATGACATAGAAGAGCGAATGAGTGCTGTTCACCCAAAGATTAGGGCTGAAGATTAGGGTTTACAGCTGAACACGAAATTAACGGAGCTATCAGTTACCTCGTAATTACGGCCATAAGAGAGGCGGAAAACTCCGGTTTCACAGGCACAAAAAGCTACATGTGCATAGATTATTATTGAGCAAAGGCTTGACGCCCTGATAGACTCAAAAGGGTATATTCTTGATATGTGATTATTGAAATTGCTATTAATTGAGAGAAATAGAGAAATCTCTGGTACAAAAAAGTTTTAGTAAGACTTGCGTATCCGGTTTTGCTAGTGACAAAGTTGCTATGGATAACTAACAAACAAACAAAAAAAATGTCAAGTCAACGGTAGTACACTAACAGGCGAAACAGAAAGCCAAAAATTCTTGTACATACAAATGAGTTATGAATGAAGAACAGGTATCAGAGGTAACTGTTAGTTTCGTAGTTCCAATTCACGTATAGTGTTCAAGACTCACGGCATTCTTTGCTTCAGATTGAAGCAGTGTTAGAATAAAAGTGAAACTCTTAATTCACGTCAGCAGGCATATATAAGCTGAAGAGATGGAACTGTCCAAAAGATTACTTAGGTCAAGTAGGCATAAAGTCTTAAATCCGTTTCAGAGACCAAAATTCAATTCACAATAGTAAAACAGCGTTTGGCGAGCATGCATAACATCGAATCACTGTGTCGCAAGCATCATTTTGCATCTGAAATTGCTAATGAAGGAACCTAAGGAACAACTCCTACCAATGCTGGAAGAAAGTGAGGTTTTTACGCACCGTTTACAGGAGTCTGGCAATTGATTTTATTAACAGTGCTTCGAAGGCCTCTTGCGAGTGGCTATCTCTACACAGCACACATCGGAAGAAATAGCGGCGGCGCATCAGATCACACACTGCGTCCCAGCAGCAGGCCGGCGTGCACACTGGCTTCCGTACAAGCTGTAAAAGCGCACGCCGTACAGCGCAACCAAGCAGAAGCAAAAGCACTTAACTGTCACATCCTCTACCCTGAAATTTTGGTTGCACACACACTTTCAGTTTCAAAATTTTATTGTTTTTTTTTTACTTTTTGTTGTTGTTATGATCTTCTGTCCAAAAATTGGTGTGATGCAGCTCTCCATGCTACTCTGTACTGCGGAAGCCTCTTCATCTCTTAGTAACTACAGCTACCTACATCCTACTGAATCTGGTTACTGTATTCATCTCTTGGGCTCTCTCTGCGATTTTTAACGCCCAGCTTCCCTCCAGTACTAAACTGGCGATCCCTTGACGCCTAAGAATGTGTCCTAACAACCGATCCCTTCTTCTTATCAGGTTGTACCACAAATTTCTCTTCTTCCCAGGTCTGTTCAGAACCTCCTCATTCGTTACTCGATCAGCCCATCTAATCTTCAGCATTCTTTCTCACCACCACATTTCATAAGCTTCTGCTATCTTCATGTCTAAACTGCCCATCGTCCATGTTTCACTTACATACATAGCTACACTCCACACAAACACTTTCAGGAAGGACTTCGTGATACTTATATCTATGGAAATGGAAATGAAGTCCCATGTTCTTGACAGAGCGTAGGTGTAAGATGCGGGAGACCAGCACCACCGTACTAGGCAAGGTCCTAATGGAGGTGGTTTGCCGTTGTCTTCCTCCGACCATAATGGGGATGAATGATGGTGAAGACGACACAACAACACCCAGTCATCTCGGGGCAGGTGAAATATCTGACCCCGCCGGGAATCGAACCCGGGACCTCGTGCTCGAGAAACGAGAACACTACCGAGAGCTCAAGAGCGGCGGGCACATAAATCTCTACTCGATGTTAACCAATTTTTCTTCCTCAGAAACCCTTCTCTTGCCATTGCAGGTCTACATTTTATATCCTCACTAATTAAGTTATTTTGCTGCCCAAATAGCGAAATTCATGTACTACTTTAAGTGTCTCATTTCCTTATCGAATCCCTCAACGTCACCTGATTTAATTCGACTACATACCATTATCCTCGTTTTCCTTTTTTTGATGTTCATCCGGCCGGAGTGGCCGAGCGGTTCTAGGCGCTACAGTCTGGAACCGCACGATCGCTACGGTGGCAGGTTCGAATCCTGCTTCTGGCATGGATGTGTGTGATGTCCTTAGATTAGGTAGCTTTAAGTAGTTCTAAGTTCTAGGGGACTGATTACCTCAGAAGTTAAATCCCATAGTGCTCAGAGCCATTTATTTTTTATTTGATGTTCATCTTATATCATCCTTTCAGGACAGTGTCCGTTCAACTGTTCTTCTACGTCTGTTGCTGACAGAATTACAATGTCGTCGACCAACCTCAAAGTTTTTGTTTCGTCTCCCGGCACTTTTTATTCTATTCCATATATTTCTTTGGTTTTCTTTACTGCTTGCTTAAGATACAGATTGAATAACATCTGGCATAAGCTACAAGCTTCCCTTTCGTGCCCCACAACTATTATAACTGCCATCTGGTTTCTGTACAAAATTGTAAATAGCCTTTCATTCCCTGTATTTTACTCCTACCACCTTTAGAATTCACCAAAATTTTTATTTGAGACTTTTGATACTTTAATGCAAATAATTCAGATTTAGCTAACCGTTACCCTACAAAACTCCACTTTCAGAATTTTATTGGTTTATATTTTCCACAGGTCATACATCCGTTATTCTACTTAATATTTTAATGACAATTTTTATATAAGTTTCCTTGTTATAATTCTAGGCAAAGGCTCTCTTTTGTTACACAAGTTGTGTATTTTACTGAATGTTAATCCGCTATGCTCATGACATCCCCTTTCCCCCTCCCTGTCTTCTTGCCTCCTCCCAACGTCCGCCATCCTCTGCTATACTTTTTCACTTCCCCTTCTTCCTCTCTTAACCCCTCACAATCCCCTCTTCCATTTACCTACTTAAAATATAGGCCAGTTGGTACCGCAGTATTCTGATGTGTAGTTTTCATAGCAAGACGAAGGTTTGTTGACGCAACTACACATGTCAATTCAACACTTATGTACAATAATGTGCTCATTTCTGTAAAATGATAGACAGTAAGTGAAGGATAGTAAATGTTTAGCCTTACTTTGTTTTTAGGTCTGAAGATGATCCAGCTAGATCGAAATTAGTCATATTGCAAAACAAAAATGAGTGAGAAATGAACAATGTATTAAAATGTTTTCAACATTAGTATAGTTGCTAATGTGTCTCGTGAAGAATGTGACGGCTACGTCATTTTTATATTGTTTGAGAGATCAGAAAATGGGCAACAGTGCCCGACCGAAAGAAGGAAAAAAAATCGACCTTCCTGAAATCCTTACTAGCACAAGTCTTTCGTCTCATTGTCTTCCGTTAGCACCACTTAGTGATCGTACCACCTAGACGATCAATGTTCAGTGTTTTGCTAAAAATCTGTCTTTATAATGTACCTTCTTAGTAAGTAGTGTGTACTTCCTCTGGATTCTTCCGATGAAGATTTCGGCCTGTTGCCTTCCCTCCAGTTTACTTTATTTGCGTATTTCGCCCTATGTCGCTTCTAACAAAATTTCAGACCACATTAACCTCAATGAAAGATCTGTTTCAGGCTAACTAGGCACATTAAATGACATTAATTTAATTTGAATCTTTTCAAAACTCAGAACCAATTTTCTAATTACGTGACCTTCCTGTAGACAATTACATCGTCTGCAAACAGCCACAGAGACTTACAAACATTATCTCATAGGTCAGTTACATATCGTGATCAATAGTGGTTCCATCACAATTACTTGAGATTCGTGGGACGTTTGTTTCACTTTTGTCATGCGACTGCGAAATTTGATATGATGCATGACATGCATGTATGTCGAAGATTCTGAACTGTGAAAACTTCTCAAGCTACAGCCCAGAGTAAAAGAATATTTCCCTAGTTTTACCTTTACGTTCATGATAACCTTTAGATTAGGACGCACCAAAGAAATTATCTACTTTATAGTAAACAGATCACAGAAGCATAACTGAGAAACTTTCGGTCTTCACATGCAACTCATTTTGAATCAGTCATTTTTTGACAGTTTTCTCATAATTCCTAATCAGTATATGGTAGACTATTCATTTACCAACTTTTTTTTCACAGGATAACCACTTTTATTTCTCAAGTACTGTTTCTTTGAAAACAACTCTTATGCTGTCTCAGAGAGGAATCGGAATTTGTCTTTTGATGGAATGAGAATCAAAATGTCTCCTATAAGTCACAATTATTCAACGTGAAAAGCTACCAGTGGGTCACAGACGTCCAGGGGCGAGTTAAATGTGTTTACATTCGCTACTGATTCTGCACATAATGCCGTAAACTCTACACTGAGCCTTCAGGTGGACTTAAAGAGACATAAATCTGGATTACGAAACGGAGCGGGCCATTTAAAATATTTGCACAGAAGCGACGCTTTCTGTGGTGTTACCAGAACATTTGTTAACACCGAAAATCGTTAGGACAGGTGCGAAGCGTTATTCAGGAATGCATAACAAATGTGTCTGCAAGCTATACCGTGACAACTGTTTATTTAATCCATGATTTGCTTTAACACCATCACCCGGAAGGCGTTTGGAATTCAATCACACCTTTATTATTACTTTAATCTCTAACGAAGCTTAATTACATAATTTTCATAATATTACGAATTAACTTTCGACCAGTTCTGGTACCGTTCTTTGGTTATTATGAAACACGTTACTTGAGAGCGAAAAGTAGAGTTCGACAAATGCATTTTCCACATGAAACAAACTCTTTGTCCTGACAGCTTGTGTAGTGAATTGCAGCTTGCTCTTAATATAGAATAATGAAAGTTAATGTGGATGAGTAAGAGAACCAATTCTGTCACGTCCTAGGAAAACCAGTTCCGTCACGTTAGAATGAAGCATTAGTACGATGTTGCTAGACGCAGTCATATGGATTAAACATCTGGCCGTAACGTTGAAAAGCGATATGAAGTGGTGTGGGTACGTCAGGTAGGTAGTAGGGAAGGCGAGAGGTTGGCTTCGCTTCATTTCGAGGATTTTGGGAAAGTGTGGCTCATTCATAATAGAGACAGCGTATAGAATGCTATTGTGACCCATTCTTGAGTACTGTTCGACTGTTTGGGTTTAAGTTGGATCAAAGGAAGCCGTCGATGCAATTCAGAGACGGGCTGCTAGGTTTGTTACCGGTAGGTTCAATCAGCATGCAAGTATTACAGAGGCGCTTTGTGAGCTCAAATGGGAATTCACGGAGGGAAGATGGCGCTCTTTACGCAAGACACTATTGCGAAAGACAACCGACATTAGAGTCAGACTGCAGAACGGTTGTACTGCCGCCAACAAACATTTCGTGCAAGAACAAGAAGATAGGATACGAGAAACTTAGGTTCGTACGGAGGATTTTAGACATTAATTTTCCTCTCTCTTTAAAAAAACCGGATTTTGTTAACAATAATGTTTTAATTTTGTGGAATAAATGATTATCTTGAAATGAAGTGAGTTAAGAGCAAATGTTAAATATGTGTACCAATTATAAGTGATGTAGAGCGTTATTAACGGCTAAACTGTATTCCAGGGGCGTAATAGGGTGGATTGGGTGGGATGTGTGTGGTAGATTGTGTTCGTGCACTTCCCTCTTTCATAGGTGTGCAAACTGAAGATGGAACACTTGATTCCCCACTCTCTCTACCCCACTACACCACAAGAAGCAACTACAGGGAGATTCACAAAGTTATGCTAACCCTCTGAAATGCGCCTTATGAATCATTGGCGGTGCAATATACAGACATTCATGGGAGGTATTTATTCTCCCCAAAAATGCGTTAACATTAAATGGAATGTGGATTTGAAGTACTAATAATATTAACACAAATATCGCATATGGACAGAATCCACATAAGTCTGCGAACACCGCTACAGGGGAATTGATTTGAAACCATTCTGTACGGCATCTATACTGTTCTTCCGGGAGACGCGAATTCGTCTAGGATGAGCGCTGGGCGATTTTCAGTTTTCTGACGGACTTCACCGTCCCACCATTTCTTGTCCAATTCTCTTATGTGAACAGCCACGGTAACTTCACTGAGCATGCATTCATATAGTATGGTCATTTTCAGTTTCTTAGCTGAGTTCTTGTTTGCAGTTGTTAAGCATTTTGTGTGAAACACGATTCAGTAAACACAGGCTGAGAAATGTTTCATTTCTACGTGTAGTGTTTTCAGCTACATTCGCAATTTTGGTGCGAAAATTATGGGATGTGATAAATGTGGCACCTTGCTGCTGTCCATCGTAGACAGTTTAATGTATCGCAGTGTAATTTTGTAGTGACTTGGTCGTCAATTAATGAAAGATGAAAAAGTTACTGTACTTCTCTCACCATTAATTGTGTAGCTGCATAAATCTTTCCCAGTCAGGAATTGCTGTCACGTGTAGAGTGGGCCACACAGAGTGTGATGACTTACCACATATCCACAGTGTATCTTACAAGTAGCGCTTGAATACAGCTGATTTGTTGGGACTGAGATTGATCATATTCAAGTCTAGAACAGTCATTTGCTGTAATGCATTGCTTGCATTATGTTAAAATATCTGAAGTTCTATAAAATCTCAGTTGCCTAATTCTGTTAAAGAGGGAGATAATTTAACTCTCTGGGCATCTTCACATGCTGTGAGAGCTGAGACTGGGATAATGAATTTGATATCTCTCCTGCTGTGAGAAGTGTTCCAGACTCTGTCGAATACACACTGGCAGCATGTTACACATGGATAAGGTCTTCAGGGCGCTAGACAGTTGACAGTTCCAACTTTCAGATTTTTTACGTAATTGCTCACTTAACAACTGCCAACTGGAAATAATTCCACTGTATAAACCTGAGGTCAGTGAGGTTATTTTGTCTACTCAAATATGAGAACTATTCACGAGATGCTAGGGATGTATAGTATATCTGTATACTGAAAGAGAAGCAGGTCTCCTGGTGGGGGATTTTTGCCTTTCCTGGAAGGAAACCACAGATGCACTACAGGATGACTAGGAATCAATTTCTCATCTAACAGTGGTGTCTGTAGATAGGTTTGTGTAGATTCTGTCCGTATGCGTTTCTAGCATAAGTGTTGTTAGTAAATAATGTATAATTTACGTTGCATTTAGTGACAACGCATTTTGTGGAAAATAGATATCTCCCCGGCATGTGTACGAACTGCGCTGCTACGATTCGTAGGGCGCACGGTAGCCAATATAAGTTTGTGGATGTCCCAGTACTTGGTTGTTATGATGTTATGGGGTATAGAGAGTGGGTAATCACCTGCTCGATCTTAAATTTGCAAACATATGAGAGAGGGAAGTGTATGAACACATATTCCGGCGACTTTTGCCCTTCCCTCGCCCTTGTAACCCATATATCCACCGCACCCCCTACCCCCCGCCCTCCCCGTCATCACTCCTCCCCCCCCCCCTCCTGCGACCGAACCACAACGTGCGGCGGGGTGGGGTTGGTCGTCTGCATTTCTATCAACGCTATCGATCAGTCCACCTACCTCGGTAGGATTTTCACCGATGTCCCTTCTCTCTGCGGTAGCAGATACGTGCCAGGCAGCGTAAAGCAGCGTTGATGAAACCACCACCTAATACCTACTACACAGAGGCCGTGTAACTCTAGATGAAAGTTAGTTCCTGGAAGTTCATGATTAAAGAATCGGGCTTCCAGGATCTTCAGTCTACTTGCAAAAACGCCTTGCAAATTAGATTAACTCTGCTTTTATATTCATATCGAAACACATGAAATGGCTGTTATTCCGTATTTAATATGGTAAAACGTTATCATTCAAAGTTAACTGTGTGTATAACAAATATTTACTGGAAAAGCAGCTAGAATTTTAGTAAGTCCGACACTACTAATAATGAGGATCCATCAGTCACAGACCCACAACTATTCCACGAGTTAAACAAAATGGTTCAAATGGCTCTGAGCAATATGGGACTTAACTTCTGAGGTCATCAGTCCCCTAGAACTTAGAACTACTAAAACCTAACAAACCTAAGGACATCAGACACATCCATTCCCGAGGCAGGATTCGATCCGGCGACCGTAGCGGTCGCGCTGTTCCAGACTGAAGTGCCTAGAACCGCTCACAAGAGTTAAACATTCAGTTGTTTCAGTGGTCTTCTTCATAAGAGGTGCTCGCAAAATATTCCGTACACGAAACACGCGACGTGGAGTTGTTGCTACGACCAGAAAATTCAGACGCTCATATCTCTCAAACTATTTTATTTGGAAACACCTCACTTTCATTAAAATGTTCATAAATCCAGACGCTACAGTCACGATATGTCCGAACCTTATTTAGCTCATTATTTCCTCATTTTACTAAGTATTTTTAAGGAGCGAAGTGACATAGTGTTATCCGTAGACCGGTTAGCAAGCGACTCTTCTCGAGGTACTCTTCCATACGCTCATTCCTCTTTTCGCTCGAAAACCACTTAATTCTGATTGGCTGTTGATCTAAAAGACAAATCAGAACGCTCTTTCCACACCATTCTTTGGGCAAACCTGGCCTTATCCAGTCCCTAATTTGATAGTAATTAATGTCAGCAAAACTACAAATTATTAAATTTTGTTTAATCAAAATAACCGAAGTGCGAAATATTCTTCAAACTGATAAACTTATTCCGTATCTAAGTTTCATTCTGGCTACTTTTATACAAAATTAAACACACATAGACATACATCCCTGAATCGTGATTGCAACATAACTTTCCCACGGTTCGTTTGTGCAAGAGTTTTACGAAAAATGAAATATTACATATTAACATACACTACTGGGCATTAAAATTGCTACACCACGTAGATGACGTGCTACAGAGGGGAAATTTAACCGACAGGAAGAAGATGCTGTGATACGCAAATGATTAGCTCTTCAGGGCATTGACACAAGGCGGACGCCGGTGGCGACACCTACAACGTGATGACATGAGGAAATTTTCCAACCGATTTCTCATACACGAACAGCAGTTGACCGGCGTTGCCTGGTGAAACTTTGTTGTGATGCCTCGTGTAAGGAGGAGAAATGCGTACCATCACGATTCCGGCTTTTTTTTTTTTTTTATAAAGGTAGGATCGTAGCCTATCGCGATTGCTGTTTATCGTATCGCGACATTGCTGCTCGCGTTGGTCGAGATCCAATGACTGTTAGCAGAACATGAAATCGATGGGTTCAGGAGGGTAATACGGAACGTCGTGCTGGATCTCAACGGCATCGTATCACTAGCAGTCGAGATGACAGGCATCTTAGCCGCATGGCTGTAACGAGTCGTGCAGCCACGTCTCGATCCCTGAGTCAACAGATGGGGATGTTTGCAAGACAACGACCTTCTGCACGAACATTTTGACGACGTTTGCAGTAGCATGTAGTAACAGCTCGGTCAACATGGCTGCGATGACCCTTGACGCTGCATCGCAGACAGGAGCGCCTGCGATGGTGTACTCAACGACGAACCTGGATGCACGGATGGAAAAACGTCATTTTTTCGGATGAATCCAGGTTCTGTGTAGAGTATCATGATGGTCGTGTTTGGCGACATCGCGGTGATCGTACATTGGAGGCGTGTATCCGTCATCGCCATACTGGCGTATCACCCGGTGTGGTTGTATGGGGTGCCGTTGGTTACACGTCTCGGTCACCTTGTGGTGTAACGACGTAAGTTTTGTATAAATGATTTTCCTTTGACATATGACCATGTGCAGACTTAGTCACGTAAGTCAGTTACAAAACACTTCAAAATTATTTAAATTCTTTTTAAAGTTGTCTCTGAATGGTTCTTGAACGAAACTGTAATTAAAACTTCATCATTTAAGTCGTATGCGCAGAATTGCGTCACTCAGTCCAGTTGGTTTGCTCTAACTTTTTTCAGTTTAGATGTCGTTTGTTTCTTCTCAGAAATTATATTAATGCAAGTTATCTGCTTTAATAAATATTAAAACCATATTGAATAAACTTTTAAGACTCAAACTAGCGATGAAAGTTTTCAAAAATTAATAATCTTGTCAAATAAATCAGTAATACTTCTTCCTTAATATAATTATTCATAAATAAATCCTCGAAACACTTATATAAACTTTTGTAGTATACACTAGTTTATTATCTTCATATATACTATATACAGACGTGAAGATGAGCCGTTACAAGGTAGGACTGACTATTTACAACATGATTAAGCTTTCTATGACGTCATTGTTGTAAAAACAATTCAAATTCTTATTTTTTCAGTTTTTAGAAGCACGACGCAACAATTCGGTTTCAGGATCTTCTGTTGCTCTTTGGCTGTCGACCCGCGACGTACAGTGGCCAGCAATTTTCTCTCTGGTCCCGGCAGTGAAGATGCTGTCTCCGTTCGTTGCGCCGCCCTCTCCGTACATGAAACATAAAAATCAATACAAACTTTAGATAATTCACAAACATTACAAATATTACAAAATATATAAGCAAAACACTAAATGAAACTTAAATTCACCTGCAAACTGGGCTGATACTAGTGGATGGGTGACGCTTCAATTTCGCGTCCCACGACAACCTCTTGTTCGCACTGACGGCACTTTGAACAGTGGACGTTACATTTCACATGTGCTACGACTCGTGGCTCCACCCTTCATTCGATCCCTGCGAAACTCTACATTTCAGCAGGATAATGCACGACCGCCTATTGCAAGATCTGTACGGGCCTTTCTGGATACAGAAATGTTCGCCTGCTGCTGTGGCTAGAACATTCTCCAACCACTCACCAATTGAAAAGGTCGGGTCAATGGTGGCCGAGCATCTGGCTCGTCACAATACGCCACTCACTACTCTTGATGAACTGTGTTATCGTGTTGAAGCTGTACTAGTGCACGCCATCCACGCTCTGTTTGACTTTGTGCCCAGGCGTACTAAGGCCGTTATTACGGGTAGAGGTGGTTGGTCTGGGTACTGATCTATGCACCCAAATGGCGCGAAAATTAATCACATGTCAGTTCTAGTATAATATATTTGTCCAATGAATAACCGTTTATAATCTGCATTTCTTCTTGGTGTAGCAGTTTTAATGGCCAGTAGTGTGTGTCCCACATACACTCTCTCTACCATTCTCACGCACTCACACGGCAAAATATAATCAAATAATAAATTTGACCGATTTTTGTATTACGCAATGTAGAGTTACTAGAGGTTTGAACATAAAATTCTAATTAATTGATTTTTATGCACTGATATCTTTGGAATAGCTTTAAATGATAACGAAAGTCAACCTGTTATTGTTACTAATTTGGTAAATAAGAACAAGTGTAGGTTTTAGGACTTGTAGGTAGTGCTCTTCATCTCCAGAAATATAATCAATAAATATCTGAAATTTTGACAGCATCTTTCCATTAATAACAAAAGGCTGTGTACCAAACTTGAACAAAATCGAATAATAAACATTATGCATTATTTAGATTTGTACGGGGTACATGTCTTCGCATCGACTGAGTGTTACGCTATGCAGATCTCACGGCAGGCAGAGTCAGCTGTGCTCTGAGCAGAGCGAAAGAAAACATAGCCATCCTGGGAGCCACCATACTAGACGTCTGCGTGCCCTATTGCGGTCTTCAGTCCTGAGACTGGTAAGATGCATCTCTCCATGCTACCCTATCCTGTGCAAGCTTCTTCATCTCCCAATACCTATTTTAACCTACATCCTTCTGAATCTGCTTAGTGTATTCATCTCTTGATCTCCCACTACGAGTTTTAGCCTCCACGGTGCCCTCCAATGCTAAATTTGTGATCCCTTGATGCCTCAGAACATGTCCTACCAACCGATCCCTTCTTTCATTCAAGTTGTGCCACAAACTCCTCTTCTCCCCAATTCTATCCATTACTTCATCATTAGTTATGTGATCTACCCATCTAATCTTCAGCATTCTTCTGTAGCATCACATTTCGAAAGCTTCTATTCTCTTCTTGTCCAAACTATTTATCATCCATGTTTCACTTCCATACATGGCTACACTCCATACAACTTACTGCAACGAATGTCATCTAGTAATAACTTGCTGCGTTACAACCGCCTCCGCCCTGTTACAGCTCTGGAACATAATTTATTCCATAAAATGGCTCTATTTCACTTGGTACATATATACTGTAATGCAAAATAAATAAATAAGCAATTACATAAAATATAATACGGTGCACCATGAAGGAATTTTTCGAATGCGGCGGAAATGAATAGATGTGTAGATGTACAGAAAAACTATTTCAGAATAAATTGGAGATTTGTTCAAGAGAATGAGCTTCACAAATTGGGCAAGGCAATAATTCATTGGTTCATTTCTGACCATTATACAACTAGTTATTCGGCTTGGAATTCCATGACCAAGTTGTTGCATATCCTCGTGAAGAATACAGTGCCAAATTCTGTCACAATGGCGTGTTAGGTCATCAAAATTCCTAGCTGGTTGAGGGGCGCTGTCCATTATTCGCTAAACGCTGTAAGTTTCGGAGAGATGCGGCGACCTTTATGGCCAATGCTGGGTCTGCAAAGCACGAAGACAATCAGCAGGGACTCTCCCTGTGTGCGCCTGGGCATTATCTTGCGGAAATGCAAACCCAGGATGGCTTTTCATGACGGGAAACAAAACGGGACGCAGAACATCGGCGACGTACCGCTGTGCTATAAGGCTGCTGAGGATGACAACCAAATAGGTCCTGCTATGAATAAAAAAAAAATGACAACCCAGACCATCACTCCTTGTTGTGGGGGCCTTATGGTGGGCGACAGCTGACTGGGACGAGTCCAGAGAAGTCTTCGCTGGTTATCAATGCTCAGTTCGATGCAGGACTCATCATCGAACACAATTCTGCTCCAATCGATAAGATACCATTCTTAAGAGATTTCAACCTTAATGCCACCTGCTGTACGGTCACACAGACAGGAGTAATGGGCAGGGATGCCATTTATTTTCATAGCGTGACCCCTGTGGTCGTTACCAGCGGCATCCCTACAGCACATTGGTACGTCGACGATCTTCTACGCCCCGTTTTGTTGCCTTTCAGGGCAAGCCATACTAGGGTTACATTTCAGCAAGATCATGGCCGTCCGCAAACGCCGCGAGTTCGTACCTTTTGCTGCGTGCTTGCCAAACCCTACCTACGCCAGGAACTCGGCGGATATTTCCCTAATTGAGAAGGTTTGAGCATTATGGTTATGGTTGTCCAATCAACTAGGGATTTTGAGAATCTAACGGGCCAATTGGACAGAGTTTAGTACGATAGCCCGGAGAAGGACATCCAGTAACTCCATCAATCACTGTTGAGCCGTTTAAGAGCCAGATGTGGACCAACGCGTTATTGACTTGCCCAATTTGTGATGTCCGTTCTCTTGAATTAATCATCCAATTTTTCTGAAGTTTTAATTATATGTGTCTATGTACATACAAATAACATCTATCTATTTGCGTCCCATTCGGATAATTCCATCGTTGTGGATAGCCTTTTTTTTTTCTTTGACTTTATTACATTACAGATTGATACTGTTTACAGATTGATACTATGTAAACAATATTTTTTCGTAATCCTCGATTTTTCTATCCCCAGCAACGTGAAATCTACACTCCTGGAAATTGAAATAAGAACACCGTGAATTCATTGTCCCAGGAAGGGGAAACTTTATTGACACATTCCTGGGGTTAGATACATCACATGATCACACTGACAGAACCACAGGCACATAGACACAGGCAACAGAGCATGCACAATGTCGGCACTAGTACAGTGTATATCCACCCTTCGCAGCAATGCAGGCTGCTATTCTCCCATGGAGGCGATCGTAGAGATGCTGGATGTAGTCCTGTGGAACGGCTTGCCATGCCATTTCCACCTGGCGCCTCAGCTGGACCACTGGCGACAACATCGATGTACTGTGGAGACCTAATGCCCCACGTGTTGAGCAATTCGGCCGTACGTCCACCCGGCCTCCCGCATGCCCACTATACGCCCTCGCTCAAAGTCCGTCAACTGCACATACGGTTCACGTCCACGCTGTCGCGGCATGCTACCAGTGTTAAAGACTGCGATGGAGCTCCGTATGCCACGGCAAACTGGCTGACACTGACGGCGGCGGTGCACAAATGCTGCGCAGCTAGCGCCATTCGACGGCCAACACCGCGGTTCCTGGTGTGTCCGCTGTGCCGTGCGTGTGATCATTGCTTGTACAGCCCTCTCGCAGTGTCCGGAGCAAGTATGGTCGGTCTGACACACCGGTGTCAATGTGTTCTTTTTTCCATTTCCAGGAGTGTATTAGTCGCAGATGAAAAATGAGTAGGATCTGTTATATAGACCATTTTTGCACTGCGAAATATTTTCTTTAGAAGCTGCGGTTTTCGAGTGGTTGAAGAAAAACGTAAAAAAAATTGCCTTTAAACGTCTCCTTACCGCAACGCTCACACCCCACAGCTCATGATTGTTATTGTGCTGTTCCTGACATTCGGTCGAAAACCGTACAAAAGTTTTTGTCTGTGATTTTCTTTTGGCCCAAGCCAACTTTATTGGTCTTCTTTCACTAGACCATAGCTGAAGACTGCGGTACGGCGAAGTGCATCCTGCTTACAAAGTTTAATATAAGTAAATTTTCAGATGCTGCGTACAGCGGTCCCCGTATTGCACGGGTTTATTGCTAAGTAAAGGATGAAGAACTAATAAGCAACGGAATTACAACAGAAAACACATAACTGCAGAAAAGGAAGTTGTGACAACTTAGTTTTCTCATTTTGTTAACAAGCTCGTTATTACGATGTTGCTTTCTGAGAGTTGGGGCAACAGATGATCACAAAAATCCCGAGTTTATGCCTCTGCTTACTTATTTATCGTGTAGATTAACACAAAAAAAAGCTCTTCGGCATAAACAGGTTAGTTAGATTATTTCATGTTCCGTAGATCAGGGCAGTTTCTTTGAAATGATGTGGAACGAGTCAATTTAAAAGGTACATAATATAAGTTAGTTCTAACATTAATGAGCATTCGAAGTGCATTAAAAAATTTATGAAAATACGTTGGTTTTCATTAATTTTTGAACGCACTGCGAATGCTCGTGAACGTTAGAACTAACTTTATTATGTACCCTCTACTAAAATTACGTTGGCTTGCATGCCTTAGCGATATAGATAGCCGTACCGTAGGTGCAACCACAACGGAGAGGTATCAGTTGAGATGCCAGTGGTTCCTGAAGAGAGGCAGCAGCCTTTTCAGTATTTGCATGGGTAACAGTCTGGATGACTGACTGATCGGGCCTTGTAACACTAGCCAAAACGGCCTTGCTGTGCTGGTACTGCGACGGCTGTAAGCAAGGGGAAACTATTACCGTAATTTTTTCCGAGGCCATGCAGCTTTACTGCGTGGTTAAATGATGATGGCATCATCTTGTGTAAAATATTCCGGAGGTAAAATAGCCCTCATTTGGACCTCCAGGCTGATACTACTGGCGTTCTACGGGTCAGAGCCTGTTATGTCAGATACCTTAATCGGGCAGGTAGGTTAGAAAATTTAAAAAGGGAAATGGATAGGTTAAAGTTAGATATAGTTGGAATTAGTGACGTTCTGTGGCAGGAAGAACAAGACTTCTGGTCAGGTGAATGCAGGGTTATAAATACAAAATCGAATAGGGGTAATGCAGGAGTAAGTTTAATAATGAATAAAAAAATAGGAATGCGGGTAAACTACTAGAAACAGCATAGTGAAAACATTATTATGGCCAATATAGATACAAAGCCCACGCCTACCACTGTAGTAAAAGTTTATGTGACAACTAGCTGGCAAATGACAAAGAGATAGATGAAATGTATGATGAGATAAAAGAAAATATTCAGATAGTGAAGGGAGACTAAAATTTAATAATCATGGGTGACTGGAAATCTATAGTAGGAAAAGGAAGAGAAGGGTACATAGTAGGTGTATATGGAATGGGAGTAAGGAATGAAAGAGGAAGCCGCCTGGTCGAATTTTTCACAGAGCATAGCTTAATCACAGTTAACACTTGATCAAGAATCACGAAAGAAGGTTGGAGATACTCGAAGGTTTCACATAGATTATATAATGGTAAGACAGAACTTTAGGAACCAGGTTTTAAGTTGTATGACATTTCCAGGGGCAGATGTGGAGAGCATTAGGGAACGATTGACAAGAATGGAGGAAAGAAATACAGTAGAAGAAGAATGGCTACCCCTGAGAGATGAAAATGTGAAGGTATCAGAGGATCAAGTAGGTAAAAAGACGAGGGCTAATGGAAATCATTGGGTAACAGAAGAGATACTGAATTTAATTAATGAAAGGAGCAAATATAAAAATGCAGTAAATGATGCAGGCATAAAGGAATACAAACGTTTCAAAAATGACATCGACACGAAGTTCAAAATGGCTAAGCAGGGATGGCTAGAGGACAGATGTAAAGGTGTAGAGGTGAATATCACTAGCGTTAAGATAGATACTTCTACAGGAAAATTAAAGGGACCATTAGAGAAAAGAGAACGAGTTGAATGAATAATAAGAACTCACATGGAAACCTAGTTCTAAGCAAAGAAGGGAAAGCAGAAAGGTGGAAGGAGTAATACAGGATCTATACAAGGGCGATGTTCTTGAGGACAATATTATGGAAACGGAAATGTAGATGAAGATGAAATGGGAGATACGATACTGGGTGAAGAGTTTGATGGAGCACTGACAGATCTAAGTCAAAACAAGGCCCCGAGAGTAGACAACATTCCATTAGAACTACACATAGCCTTGGGAGACCTAGCCCTGACAAAACTCTACCATCTGGTGAGTAAGATGTACGAGACAGGCGAAATACCATCAGATTTCAAGAAGAATTTAATAATTCCAATTTCAAAGAAAGCAAGTGTTGACAGGTGTGAAAATTACCTAACTATCAGTTTAATAAGCCACGGCTGCAAAATACTAACATGAATTCTTTACAGACGAATGGAAAAACTGGTAGAAGCCGACCTGGGGGAGGATCAGTTTAGATTCCGTAGAAAAGTTGGAACACGTGAGGCAATACTGCCCTACGACTTATCTTAGAAAATGGATTAAGCAAAGGCAAACCTAAGTTTCTAGCATTTGCAGACTTAGAGAAAACTTTTGACAGTGTTGACTGGAATACTCTCTTTCGAATTCTGAATGTGTCAGGGGTAAAATACAGGGAGCGAAAGGCTATTTACAATCTGTACAGATAATAGATAGCAGTTGTAAGAGCCGAGGGTCATGAAAGGGAAGCAGTGGTTGGGAAGGGAGTGAGACAGGGTTGTAGCCTATCTCTAATGTTATTCAATGTGTATATTGAGTAAGCAGTAAAGGAAACAAAAGAAAAGTTCGGGGTAAGAATTGAAATCCATGGAGAAGAAATAAAACTTTGAAGTTCGCCGATGACATTTTAGTTCTGTCAGAGACGGCAAAGGACTTGGAAGAGCAGTTGAACGGAATGGACAGTGTCTTGAAAGGAGGATATTAGATGAACATCAACTAAAGTAAAACGAGGATAGTGGAGTGTAGTCGAATTAGCTCTGCTGATAGTGAGTGATGGAATTAGATTAGGAAATGAGACGCTGAAAGTAGTAAATGAGTTTTGCTATTTGGGAGTAAAATAACTGATGATGGTCGAAGTAGAGAGGATATAAAATGTAGGCTGGCAATAGCAAGGAAAGCGTTTCTGAAGAAGAGAAATTTGTTAACATGGAGTATAGATTAAAGTGTCAGGAAGTCATTTCTGAAAGAATTTGTATGGTGTGTAGCCATGTATGGAAGTGAAACATGGACGATAAATAGTTTGGACAAGAAGAGAATAGAAGCTTTCGAAATGTGGTGCTACAGAAGAATGCTGAAGATTAGACGGGTGGATCACATAACTAATGACGAGATATTGAATGAAATTGGAGAGAAGAGGAGTTTGTGCTCAACTTCACTAGAAAAAGGGATCGGTTGGTAGGACATATTCTGAGGCATCAAGGGATCACCAATTTAGTATTGGAGGGCACCGTGGAGGGTAAAAATCGTAGTGGGAGACCAAGAGATGAATACACTATACAGATTCAGAAGGATGTAGGTTTCAGTACGTACTGGGAGATGAAGAAGCTTGCACAGGTTGGAGTAGCAAGGACAGCTGCATTAAACCACTCTCTGAACTGAAGACCAAAACAACAACAATGCTGGCTTTATTCTGGAGTCCATTACACCATATTATCCCCAACTCCTTTGGCTACACATTCCTATTTTTTAACATAACCTTCGTTTAATGTGACGGCCTTACGCTACCTTATTGGGTGAGTCTGTATGGGTGCATGGTACCACACTACTGGCCAACGTCGCTGCATTAATAACCTCTGCATCGTCCACGTACTGCTTCCCGTGATGTGCATTGTTCATTGGGCCCAACAGACGGAATTCGGAAGTGGTGAGATGCGGACTGTAGTGTCGAAGATGAAGAACAGTCCAGTGAAGTTTCGTGAGCTCCTCTCTCGTGTACAGACTTGTGTGAGGCCTTTAGTCGTCATCGAGAAGGAGAAGTTCGTTTGCATTTTTGTGACGATGAACACGCTGAAGTCATTACTTCGGTTTCCTGAGGGAAGCACCACATACTTCACAGTCAATCGTTGCAAGACATCAGAGTATCCCTTCACAGACTCAGACACCATGGCTTTACCGGCTCATGGTACGGCTTTGAACTTTTTCTTTGAAGGAGAAGTGGATTGCCATTTAGTTTCAGATGAATTCATGATATATCCAACGTGACGATTTCCGACAAAAAAATGCCACGATGAATTCATGTTATATCTTTGGTGACGATTTCTGACAAAAAAATGCCACTATCACCTTCTTAACAGGCAAGCAACACTGCACAGATTTTCCTTCGTTGCACTGCAATGTCCTTCGTCCAAATCTACATGGATACCCTGCAGTCACTCTTAAATGCCTGGCAGAGGTTTCATAGAACCACCTTCTCAATAATTCTCTATTGTTCCACTCTCGAACAACGTGGAAAAACGAACACCTGTATATTTCCGTGCGAGCTCTGATTTCTCTTATTTTATTTTGTTCTTCACTTCTGCCTATGCAGGTAGGCGTCAACAAAATATTTTCGCATTCCAAGGAGAAACTTGGTGATTGAAATTTCGTGAGAAGCTTCTGCCGCAGCGAGGAACGCCTTTGTTTTAATGACGTCAACCCGAAAACCTATGTCATGTCCGTGAAGCTCTCTCTCCTATTTCTCGATAATACAGAACGTGCTGCCCTTCTTTGAACTTTCTCGATGTACTCCACTGATCCTATCTGGTAAGGATTCCAGATCACGCAGCAGTACCCACGATCATATGTGAAGAATATTTGGAGGAATTGGTTGTTGTGTACTGTTTTAGAAGAAAATGGAAATAATGATACAATTGAATTTTAATAGCGCATTTTTTTATTGCTTTGATCCCTCATTGTTTTTGAGTCGGCAATCTGACCAGCTTAGTCTGGCCCACCCTGGCCCACCACGAATCCCTCTCATGTGCCAACCTACACACCGAAGATTACCACTTGTAACCAACGTCCTCAATTATTTGCTGGATGTTTTCCAATCTCTGTCTTCCTCTACTGCTTTTACTCTCTACAGCTTCATGTAGTACCATCGAAGGTATTCCCCGATGCCTTAACAGGTGTTCTACCGTTGTGTCTCATTTTCTTCTCAGTGTTTACCGAATATTCCTTTCCTCGCCGATTCTGCGGAAAACCTCCTCATTCCTTAGCTTGTGAGACCACTTAATTTTCAACATTCTTCTCTAGTACCACATCTCAAATGCTTCGACCGTCTTTTTTTCCGATTTTCCCGTAGTCTTCCTTTCACTTCCATGAAATAATGTGCTCCAAATGTAAATCCTCAGACATTTCTTCCTCACAGCAAAGTTTATATATGATACTAGTAGACTTCTCTTGGCCAGAAAGGCCGTTTTTTCCAGTATTAGTCTGCTTTTAATATCCTGTTTGCATTGTCCGTCTTGGGTTATTTTGCAGATTTTTTGTTTTTCTTATTTTATTTTTCTTTTGTCATCATTCTTCTGACTGGTTTCATGCGACCCGCCTCGAATTCCCTCCCGTGCTAACCTCTTTATCTCAGTCTGCTGCCTAGGTAACGTAATTCCAACTTCACCCACTTCTTGATCACCATTGCTGAAATTAACTTTCTCGCTGTTCTCATTTCTGCTACTTCTCATTACATTCGTCTTCCATCTATTTACTCTCAATCCGTATTCTGTACTCATTAGAATGTTCATTCCGTTTAACAAATAGTCCGATTCTTCTTCACTTTAAGTGAGGATAGCAACGTCAGCAGTGAATCTTATCATTGATATCCTTTCATCTTAAATTTTAATTCCACTCTTGAACCTTTGTTTTAATTCCGTCATTGCTTGTTCGATGTATAGATTGATCATTAGGGGCCAAAGACTACATTATTTTGTTGCACCCTTCTTGCCCTTCGGCTATAATCCCGTGAATTCTACCTACTGTTACCTAGACTCATTCATAACGCAATAGAACCTTACATCACAGCTTGCAACATGCCTAATTAGGTATGGTTTCATTCTTGTTTCATCATTATATTCCTTGATACATTTTATAGAATTGATAATGATACTTGATGTCTTCTCTTCTTTATTTGTAAACAGTCTGATGATGGCCAATGGTTGTCTGATGAAGCTAACGTCGTGTTGAAATGAGTTTACGTGATTGTTGTCGCAAGAAAATAAAAGGTGGTAATTAGTCGTTCATTATCTGTTGACTACATAACATATTTTCAGAATACATGGATTTTTGCGAGGAGAATAAATCCTATATGCAGCTGAAGCACTAGTCATACGATGGATGTGTCACGACTTCATTAAATACAGAAAATACCGTTGAGTAAATGTTCCACATACTTATTTTTACGAAACTATGGGTCTGCTTCTAAATATCTGTTCCTTTTTAACTGAACCTACGGTTCGAAATTCTATAATAATTAATGCTTTACCATGTATTAAATTACTCATTTTTATTCACTTGCGGTATTCCATATGGTCGAAGTGTTATGTGAACCCGCCCAACGGAAACGGTATACCCAGATATAGATATAGACTCTTCTTTCCACATTCTGTATAGGGTGTCCGAAATATTACCCCCAAATTCTTCAGGTAAGAACGAGCACTGTTTGTGTGATACGACGTTTACAATTAAATATTAAATAAAATACGGGACTCTTATGATAATGCGTTTTGGTGAGACAGGTTCAGCGAAAGAAAGTGATATTGAAAAATAAGTAGTGTAGCAAATCTCGCTTTACGAAGTAAGAGGTACTTTTCTAACATAGCCAATGGGACCTGTTAGACCTGCTGGGAAACATTATTTCGGAGACGAGCGCAAAAATCGGAGGATTGAGTTTGAAAGCTGTTTATGATAATCAGTGAGGTCTACTAATTACAATCCAATGGATTTACTTCTGTGGGGAGGTTTAAAGCCGTTGGTGTACTGCAGAAAATTACCTGACCCACCGTTTGAGTTGACGTCACTTCTCCATGCAAAATGCTCAGGCTTCAGAGTATAAACAGCGATTCTTCGGCAGTAGGACCCATTTTATAATTTATGTACAACGAGAAATGACTACCGTATTTTACGGACTATTTTGGTCAAGCGTGAGCAATCGCTGAACCCATCTTGCGGATAGCTTTCTCGTGTCCAAATGTTTACACAAAACATTATGGACCCGTTAACTCGAGATGCCCACAGCACTGGCAATCTTACTCACCTTAACTCTTCTGTCATCCTTCAACGTATCATGGATTTTATTAATGATTTATGGATTGGTAACCTGCACAGCCCGTCCAGAAGTTTCAGCATCACTTGTGCCCATATGGTTACTCCGAAAATTTTGAATCTTCTTATAAACGGGTCTAATCGCAGGTACAGAGTCACCGTAATGTTCATAAAGCTTCTCTTTAGTCTTCTGAGGCGTTTTGTCTTTTATAAAGTAATGTTTAATGACCACACGAAATTCTTCTTCGTCAATTTTTTTACAATCACTCGACTTCCTAGATTCACTCGAATTCCAAACTCAAAGAAATACACCAATATGGCTGAAACTTGGTGTGCGTTCTATTCAAAGATGCTACTAACTGAACATGATCTCGATCAAGCCCCTACCACGCCGTAGCGGAGAAGCGAGGCAACTGTCCCCCAATTGAAGCAGCTGATCGCCGCCATTTGCAGGGATGAATCCTAGTACTGGGGTTGTGATTTGAAGTATATGAGACGCAACAAGAGCAAATTGAAGCACAAATTAAACACATGTTCGTTTAAAAAAGTACTGAGTATTCGAGTCCGTAGCAACCACAACCGACAGAGGGAACGCCTTGGGCTGCGGATCGGAGCCTCCAGGTTGGGAAGCCGCCGGCGGTGGAGCACGCACCACCAGGTAAACACATGAAGAGTCGGACGACAGACCAACGACGACAACCGACCACGACCGACTATGAGCGACACAACGAGGAAGAGATAAACAACGGAGGCTTGTGGAAACTACAACACCAAAGACCAAACGTAAATCCACTCGGAACCAGAGCCACGCAAATGTCAACAACGAGAATGGACCAGAACGCAGTACCACCGAGATAGAAACGAAATCCATAGCGAGTACCAGACTGGCTGGACTTGGGCAGAGCGCGTCCGGTGGTGGTGGGGGGGGGGGGGGGGGGCTATTGGCCGCTGTCTTCACGTGGCGTAGCGGTGGCCCCCTCGCTACGCGGAATAGCCGCCGCGGAAGCGGAGCCCTCTATGGGCTGACCACGCCCATTGGTTCCGCCGCGTGTTCGACTTCCGCGGTGGAAGGTACTACAGAGTCTATTTTAGAAGTATACTTAAATGAAAGAAGTTTCCTAATTTTCGAAATACGTCTGCATAGAGACGCGAAATTTAAGAATGTAAGGCTCTTTCCTGACAAGGTGCAGCGAGTTTACATCGAGTTACTTGCATTAGATAATTACATGAAACTTTTGAAGTAGCAGACAGTACGATTATTATTTAATTCACGCATTTTTCCTGTCAAGTCCCGATTGCTTTTTTCCGACTACTGTGTACATTTTGCACGCTTACTTTTGCTTTGCACAGTGTTGTCTACACTCGAATTTTGGTATGATTAATTGTAATAACCCATATCACTTTAAATATCGTAGGAATTTCATTCGCACATTAGTTTTTAACACTGATAGCACCTCTGAAAGTGGTTGAGTTTGCAACATTTGATCAAATATTTGACCATTTACGAAGTACACTAGTGGAAATTGAAATAAGAACACCGTGAATTCATTGTCCCAGGAAGGGGAAACTTTATTGACACATTCCTGGGGTCAGATACATCACATGATCACACTGACAGAACCACAGGCACATAGACACAGGCAACAGAGCATGCACAATGTCGGCACTAGTACAGTGTATATCCACCTTTCGCAGCAATGCAGGCTGCTATTCTCCAATGGAGACGATCGTAGAAATGCTGGATGTAGTCCTGTGGAACGGCTTGCCATGCCATTTCCACTTGGCGCCTCAGCTGGACCAGCGTTCGTGCTGGACGTGCAGACCGCGTGAGACGACGCTTCATCCAGTCCCAAACATGCTCAATGGGGGACAGATCCGGAGATCTTGCTGGCCAGGGTAGTTGACTTACACCTTCTAGAGCACGTTGGGTGGCACGGGATACATGCGGACGTGCATTGTCCTGTTGGAACAGCAAGTTCCCTTGCCGGTCTAGGAATGGTAGAACGATGGGTTCGATGACGGTTTGGATGTACCGTGCACTATTCAGTGTCCCCTCGACGATCACCAGAGGTATACGGCCAGTGTAGGAGATTGCTCCCCACACCATGATGCCGTGTGTTGGCCCTGTGTGCCTCGGTCGTATGCAGTCCTGATTGTGGCGCTCACCTGCACGGCGCCAAACATGCATACGACCATCATTGGCACCAAGGCAGAAGCGACTCTCATCGCTGAAGACGACACGTCTCCATTCGTCCCTCCATTCACGCCTGTCGCGACACCACTGGAGGCGGGCTGCACGATGTTGGGGCGTGAGCGGAAGACGGCCTAACGGTGTGCGGGACCGTAGTCCAGCTTCATGGAGACGGTTGCGAATGGTCCTCGCCGATACCCCAGGAGCAACAGTGACCCTAATTTGCTGGGAAGTGGCTGTGCGGTTCCCTACGGCACTGCGTAGGATCCTACGGTCTTGGCGTGCATCTGTGCGTCGCTGCGGTCCGGTCACAGGTCGAAGGGCACGTGCACCTTCCGCCGACCACTGGCGACAACATCGATGTACTGTGGAGACCTCACGCCCCACGTGCTGAGCAATTCGGTGGTACGTCCACCCGGCCTCCCTCATGCCCGCTATACGCCCTCGCTCAAAGTCTGTCAACTGCACATACGGTTCACGTCCACGCTGTCGCGGCATGCTACCAGTGTTAAAGACTGCGATGGAGCTCCGTATGCCACGGCAAACTGGCTGACACTGACGGCGGCGGTGCACAAATGCTGCGCAGCTAGCGCCATTCGACGGCCAACACCGCGGTTCCTGGTGTGTCCGCTGTGCCGTGCGTGTGATCATTGCTTGTACAGCCCTCTCGCAGTGTCCGGAGCAAGTATGGTGGGTCTGACACACCGGTGTCAATGTGTTCTTTTTTCCATTTCCAGGAGTGTATAATGACCACCTGACAACACATGTTAAGTATCTAAACGCAATTATTCGACCTACCTCAGATTCATACTTAATATATATTCGATTGCCTTGGTAACCTGGAAAAGGAACGTTGAAAATTATACACACTGACAGTATTTCCACACTATTTAACCTAGGCCTATATCGCACGATTTCCAGGACACTATAACCTTTTCAAATGAGTTGGAAATCCAAATACTTTCGGTATAGCATCGTCCTTCAGTTGACGTCTATTTACATAATTTTCCATGTAACAATTCTCTCCAAAATGAAGAGAGCACAGCAAATGATTTGCTGTCAGTTGGAATTTCTCTTTCCGAGTAGCAACTATCGATTTCCGATTTAGAAAAATCATTTGTAAGTGGAAACCTAAACAAAAACAAACGCTCATGATGTATTATTTATCCATGAAAATACTATATACAAATAATATTGATTGACAAACCACCAGAAATGACTGACTTGTGAAATAGAAAACATTGTTTTCGTCTTCGTCTTTGCTTTCATTATGCTGTTACAATTAAAAGCAGCAGGCGCACGATTCGTGTTTTCGCACTGTTCCCCTGCGAATGGCGGCATCTATCACATTCAATGTGGGGACGCGACACTAGCGCCAATGCGCGGTCTAGTTTTTATTTAGTAAGTCTATGCTCTCGATACGCCCCGGTGGTGCCATCTCGTGGACTTTGCACGGACTTTTCAAACGCAACTCGTAGTGGACGCACCGTTCAGGCCCAGGCGCTAGGGCCGGAGCTGCGCGGAACGCACGTCACTCGCAGCGCTCGCCTGCCGCGACTACCGGCTACGCCCGGCGCCCCTCATATTAACAGCTGCCAGCCAGCCAGTGGGTGCAGCACGGCGGGGACGTCCGCACACACAAACGTTTAAATTAAAACAAACGGCGCATAATTAAAGCGGAGAAAAACAATATCAAAGGACAGGAGAGTCTGCTGCGTAACTAATTTATTGCGAAACCCTCCCCTCGCTTTTTTTTTCGTTTTCGGGTGTGTTCCTCAGCAGCCCAATTTGCTTTTGTGACGTGCTACGTTCAGAAAGCTACAAAAAATGGTTATTTTGACAGACATCGGCAGTGATATGGGGACACTACATTAGTTGTGAACACAGCTACGCAATTTCATTGGTACCATCAGAATCCCATTTGGAAAAAAAGGCCACTTCCGATTTCTACGGTCGTCATTAAAACTAGGAAAAGCACGATACCAAATAGCAGCTGAAAAAATGGGAGCAACAGTGCCAGAGATTGTGTTCATTCATCTGCGTCAAACAGCAAAAATACCTGTCGTGCAGTTTAGGTAACTGCTCAGCCCAGTTTCGAAAGTGATCAATTAAGAGGAGCGTTCAATAAGTAATGCAACACATCTTTTTCCTCAGCCACTTCCGGCTGTCAAAATGCGGAATTTGTTATAATAGATCGTGAAAAATCACGTTTCAGTCTCTAAAGTTTCATGAAGCACCTAAAGATGGCGGCACTCTACGATCAAAATGGCGTCTGTAAGGCCGGTATTACCGTATAAAATTTCTTGGTCCACTATCTTTGTCAAAGAAATTTGATGGTGTAAATGGGAACATAGTCAAATGTCATCATATATTTGATGAAATCTAGGGCCTCCCTGTAGATTAGATCAAAGAAGTCGATTGTCTTCTGTTCACTGCAATGTGTCATGTTACCACGTGGAGAACTCGCATCGCTGCAGCTTTCGACAGTGTTTTTATAAATATTGACGGTAAACACAATCGGTGTGTACCGACAACTACAAAATTAATTGAGATATATGAAGCTGATGAGACGCTTTACAAGAGGAGGCACACTGAATACAAAAACAAATTAAGAAAATTGGAGCAATCCCAAAGAAAGCAGGTGTTGACAAATGTGAAAATTCCCATACTATCAGTTTAATAAGTCACGGCTGCAAAATACTAAAGCGAATTTTTTACACACGAATCGAAAAACTAGTAGAAACCTGTAAGTAGGATGTTTAGGTTTTCTTATTGGTAATGCCACGTAGCACTCTGTATGAAAATCACTGGCTGTGCTGTGTGCAGTCTGTGGCTAGTTTGCATTGTTCTCCAACCATTGTAGTTTTGCGGTGTTCGCTGTTAACATTGGGCAGTTGGAGGTGAGCCGCCAGCAGTGGTGGATGTGGGGAAGTGAGATGGCGGATTTTTGAGAGCGGATGATCTGGACGTGTGTCCATCAGAAACAGTACATTTGTAAGAATGGATGTCATGAACTGCTATATATATTATGACTTTTGAACACTATTGAGGTAAATACATCGTTTGCTCTCTATCAAAATCTTTCATTTGCTAACTATGCCTATCAGTTGTTAGTGCCTTCAGTAGTTTGAATCTTTTATTTAGCTGGCAGTAGTGGCGCTCGCCGTATTGCAGTAGTTCGAGTAACGAAGATTTTTGTGAGGTAAGTGATTTGACGTATCGGTTAATTTAGTCAGGCCCATTTTCTTGTAGGAACTACTGAAAGTCAGATTGCGTTGCGCTAAAAATATTGTGTCAGTTTGGTGTTGATCAGAATGGGTAAGGAGCGAAATATCTGAGTACGTTCAGTTTTGCTCAGCTGTATGAAAATCAAATAATGTGAGAGGTTTATCAGCACAGTAATTCAATAATTTTTCTAAGGGGATGTTTCAAGCCGACCTTGGGAAAGATCAGTTTGGATTCCGTGGAAATAGTGGAACACGCGAGGCAATACTGACCCTACGACTTATCTTAGAAGCTAGATTAAGGAAAGGCAAATCTACGTTTCTAGCATTTGTAGACTTAGAGAAAGCTTTTGACAATGTGGACTCCAATACTCTCTTTCAAATTCTGAAGATGGCAGGGGTAAAATACAGGGAGCGAAAGGCTATTTACATTTTGCACGGAAACCAGATGGCAGTTATAAGTGTAGACTGGCATGGAAGGGAAGCCGTGGTTGGGAAGGGAGTGAGATAGGGTTGATGCCTATCCCCAATGTTATTCAATCTGTATACTGAGCAAGCAGTGAAACCAAATAAAAATTCGGAGTAGGTATTAAAATCTATGGGAAAGAAATAAAAACATTGACGTTCGCCAATGACATGGTAATTCTGTCAGAGACAGCAAAGTACTTGGAAGAGCAGTTGAAAGGAATGTATAGTGTCTTGAAAGGAGGATATAAGATGAACATCAACAAAAGCAAAACGAGGACAATGGAATGTAATCGAATTAAGTCCGGTGGTGCTGAGGAATTAGATTAGGAAATGAGACACTTAAAGTAGAGAAGGAGTTTTGTTATTTGGGGAGCAAAGTAACTGATGATGGTCGAAGTGGAGAGGATATGATATGTGGACTGGCAACGGCAAGGAAAGCGTTTCTGAAGAAGAGAATTTTGTTAACATCGAGTATAGATTTAAGTGTCAGGAAGTCGTTTCTGAAAGTGTTTGTATGGAGTATAGCCATGTAAGGATCTAACATTCTGCGTGGTTTCTGTTTGTTCTAAGTCGAGTCTCCCTACCACTTTCGCGCAGTGACGCTCTGAGCGTGTTTTTTAGGGAATTGACTAGTTTGAACCTAGGACCTGTTGCTCGTAAGGAGACGCCAGACTACACATGACATGTAGAGTTCAGAAGAGTTCAGTGAGACTAGCGATGATATAACCAAATACTTAATGATTTCAGCGTCAGCTCCACTGCACTCCCTGTAAGAGAATCTTAATACTAACTAAATGTAGTGGAAAGGGGTTCAAGGCTTTCCTATTTTTTAGTTAGCTGGTAAAATAACGTCGAAACAGCAGTTAAGTTTACCATTGGAAATTTTATTCTACTCACAAAACATTGTTTACAAATTACACTATTCACAAAAAGAAATGTTTTAATACAGGATGATAAAAACCAACTGCATTCAACAAAAATGTGAACGAATATTCCCTGAATGGATTTCCAAGTTCTACAATGGATCGAAGGATGCCCTATGCCACATCACATCTATAATCTAGGTTTAAATTAAGTTTCACAAAAGAGAAAACTCTCAAAATGGTCTACAGGGACACTCAATTATCTTTAATTACTTATCTAACTTGTCGTAAATTACAGTGGCTGATGTGGCTTCTCAGTAATTGTACAACAGAAGAATCATCGCGTTTCAGATTTTTACTTCACGTAGCAAATATGAATACCATGAGCTTCAGTTGACGATCGACACTAGTATTACGTAAAAAGGGGATGTAACAGATGAGACTTTTGCAGTTCTGAGTGAAGATTTATGTGCTGTTATGCGGCATCGCGTGCGTTCATTACCTTGTCGGTAGTTAGTCAGCGTGAGGGCGGCGCAGCTCCTCACATCTCGCCGTCTCGGAAGCAACTTAGTCCTAACTTCTCCTTACTACAATTTACCGAAGTTGGTTTAAAAAAATCTATGTGGCTGTGTTTTCATCTGACCCACCTGGGTCTCAATGTTAACCTTAAGGTCCGCCTACAAAAATTCTCTCTATCCAATGAGAAACGTTATACTTTTCGTGGTGGAGCAATGTTTTTAACGTTTGCAACGTAACAGAGGCGCGAAAAAGTCTCACGCTAAGACTTGCAGGTGGTGTGGCCCTTTTAGTGTTATCGTAAGACCTATACTGTTCTTCTGAAGAGCTCTAGCTTTTACCATGGGCTGGGGTGTGGTCCTGGTGGTTGTCTGGCGACGTGGGTGTCTGTCCCTTATCGTAGGGCCTTCTAGCTTAACACGGTTCTGCTCTCGGCTTCTGTTCTCGTTTCTCCCCTCGGAACTGCGTCTGTCTCATGGTGGTAAGGTATGACATGCATTTAGGCATTCTTGTGTTAGTCTGTGGTATTCCATTTGCTCACTCGTTACTCGTATTACTTTGGTTAATTTAATGTCACAATTTATTCGGAGCTATGTGACATACTACTGGGTTTGTTTATCATGTCAGGGTTTTCATGGGAGGTGTTGGATTTGCCTGACACCTTACAGCAAGTATATATTTAAGAGTCTGGAAATCGTTTCTGAAAGTATTTGTATGGAGTATAGCCATGTATGGAAGTGAAACATGGACGATAAATAGTTTATACAAGATAGAATACAAACTTTCGAAATGTGGTGCTACAGAAGAATGCTGAAGATTCGATGGGTAGGTCACATAACTAATGAGGAGGTATTCTACATCTACATCTACATCTATACTCCGCAAGCCACCTGATGGTGTGTGGCGAAGGGTACCCTGAGTACCTCTATCGGTTCTCATTTCTATTCCAGTCTCGTATTGTTCGTGGAAAGAAGGATTGTCGGTATGCTTCTGTGTGGGCTCTAATCTCTCTGATTTTATCCTCATGGTCTCTTCGCGAGATATACGTAGGAGGGAGCAATATACCGCTTCACTCTTCGGTGAAGGTATGGTCTCGAAACTTTAACAAAAGCCCGTACCGAGCTACTGAGTGTCTCTCCTGCAGAGTCTTCCACTGGAGTTTATCTGTCATCTCCGTAACGCTTTCGCGATTACTAAATGATCCAGTAACGAAGCGCGCTGCTCTCCGTTGGGTTTTCTCTATCTCTTCGATCAAACCGATCTGGTACGGGTCCCACACTACTAAGCAGTATTCAAGCAGTGGGCGAAAAAGCGTAATGTAACCTACTTCCTTTGTTTTCGGATTGCATTTCCTTAGGATTCTTCCAATGAATCTCAGTCTGGCATCTGCTTTAGCGACGATCAACTTTATACGATCATTCCATTTTAAGTCACTCCTAATGCCTACTCCCAGATAATTTATGGAATTAACTGCTTCCCGTTGCTGACCTGCTATTTTGTAGCTAAATGATAAGGGATTTATCTTTCTATGTATTCGCAGCACATTATATTTGTCTACATTGAGATTGAATTGCCATTCCCTGCACCATGCGTCAATTCGCTGCGGATCCTCCTGCATTTCAGTACAATTTTCCATTGTTGCAACCTCTCGATACACGACAGCATCATTTGCAAAAAGCCTCAGTGAACTTCCGATGTCATCCACAAGGTCATTTATGTATATTGTGAATAGCAACGGTCCTATGACACTCCCCTGTGGCACACCTGAAATCACTCTTACTTCGGAGGACTTCTCTCCATTGAGAATGACATGCTGCGTTCTGTTATCTAGGAACTCTTCAATCCAATCACACAATTGGTCTGATAGTCCGTATGCTCTTACTTTGTTCATTAAACGACTGTGGGGAACTGTGTCAAACGCCTTGCGGAAGTCAAGAAACACGGCATCTACCTGTGAACCCGTGTCTATGGCCCTCTGAGTCTCGTGGACGAATAGCGCGATCTGGGTTTCACACGACCGTCTTTTTCGAAACCCATGCTGATTCCTACAGACTAGATTTCTAGTCTCCAGAAAAGTCATTATACTCGAACATAATAAGTGTTACAAAATTCTACAACTGATGGACGTTAGAGATATAGGTCTATAGTTCTGCACATCTGTTCGACGTCCCTTCTTGAAAACGGGGATGACCTGTGCCCTTTTCCAATCCTTTGGAACGCTTCGCTCTTCTAGAGACCTACGATACACCGCTGCAAAAAGGGGGGCAAGTTCCTTCGCGTACTCTGTGTAAAATCGAACTGGTATCCCATCAGGTCCAGTGGCCTTTCCTCTTTTGAGCGATTTTAATTGTTTCTCTATCCCTCTGTCGTCTATTTCGATATCTACCATTTTGTCAACTGTGCGACAATCTAGAGAAGGAAGCACAGTCCAGTCTTCCTCTGTGAAACAGCTTTGGAGGAAGACATTTAGTATTTCGGCCTTTAGTCTGTCATCCTCTGTTTCAGTGCCATTTTGGTCACAGAGTGTCGGGACATTTTGTTTTGATCCACCTACCGCTTTGACATAGGACCAAAATTTCTTATGATTTTCCGCCAAGTCAGTACATAGAACTTTACTTTCGAATTCATTGATCGCTTCTCGCATAGCCCTCCTCACACTACATTTCGCTTCGAGTAATTTTTGTTTGTCTGCAAGGCTTTGGCTATGATTATGTTTGCTGTGAAGTTCCCTTTGCTTCCGCAGCAGTTTTATAACTCGGTTGTTGTACCACGGTGGCTCTTCTCCATCTCTTACGATCTTGCTTGGCACATACTCATGTAACTCATATTGTACGATGGTTTTGAACTTTGTCCACTGATCCTCAACACTATCTGTACTTGAGACAAAACTTTTGTGTAGAGCCATCAGGTACTTTATAATCTGCTTTTTGTCACTTTTGCTAAACAGAAAAATCTTCCTACCTTTTTTAATATTTCTATTTACGGCTGAAATAATTGATTCAGTAACCGCTTTATGATCGTTGATTCCCTGTTCTGCATTAACTGATTCAAATAGTACGGGTCTGTTTGTCACCAGAAGGTCTAATATGTTATCGCCACGACTCGGTTCTCTGTTTAACTGCTCAAGGTAGTTTTCAGATAAAGCACTTTAAAAAATTTCTTTGTCCTTGCCACCTGTTATGAACGTTTGAGTCTCCCAGTCTATATCCGGCAAATTAAAATCTCCACCCAGAACTAAAACATGGTGGGGAAATCTACTCGAAATATTTTCCAAATTATTCTTCAGGTACTCAGCCACAACAGCTGCTAAGCCCGGGGGCCTATAGAGACATCCAATTACCATGTCTGAGCCTGCTTTAACCGTGTCCTTTACCCAAATCATTTCACATTTCGGATCCCCGTCAATTTCCTTCGATACTATTGCACTTCTTATCACTATAAACACGCCTCCCCCTTCACTGTTCAGCCTGTCTCTGCGGTATACATTCCAATCTGAGTTTGGGATTTCATTACTGTTTACGTCTGGTCTCAGCCAACTTTCTGTACCTAGTACTATATGGGCGTTGTGACCGTTTATTAATGAGAGCAGTTCTGGGACCTTTCTATAGACGCTACTGCAGTTTACTATTAGCACATAATTATTGTTATTCCCTGTTGCATTTTGCCTACTCCTACCTTGCTGCGTCTCGGGAGGTGTCTTGTCGGGCCTAGGGAGTGAAATCTCTAACCTAAAAAAAACCCATGTGCACTCCACACGTACTCCGCTACCCTTGTAGCCGCTTCCGGCATTTGGTGCACGCCTGACCTATTCAGGAGGACCGTACATTTCTCCACCCGATAACGGAGGTCGAGAAATTTGCACCCCAGCTCTCCGCAGAATCGTCTGAGCCTGTGGTTTAAGCCTTCCACTCGGCTCCAAACCAGAGGACCGCGATCGGTTCTGAGAACGATACTACAAATAGTTACTCTGATTCCACCCCGCGAGCGAGGCTTTCCGCCTTCACCAATTCCGCCAATCGCCTGTACGAACTGAGGACGACCTCTGAACCCAGACGGCTGGAGTCATTGGTGCCGACATGAGCAACAACTTGCAGTCGGGTGCACCCAGTGCTCTCTATCGCCGCCGGTAGAGCCTTCTACACATCTCGGATGAGACCCCCTGGCATGCAGACAGAGTGAACACTGGCCTTCTTCCCCGACCTTTCCGCTATTTCCCTAAGGGGCTCCATCACCCGCCTAACGTTGGAGCTCCCTATAATTATTAACCCCTCCCCCCGTGTGCCTGCTCGGACCTTGCTGTAGGAGCAGCCACATGTCCACTCACAGGCAGAGCGGGCGATGCCACACGGCCAGCCTCCACATTTTCCCTCCGCCACGTGCGCCGCGAGCGCGGCTGAACCCGCCACTCCCCTTAGGGAGGGGGTGGCCCTACCGCGCCCAAATGAAGATCTCCCGACAGCAGGGACAGTGGCTGAGGCATGTAACACCTGGGGTGTACCTTGCGACGCACCTGACCCTCCACTGCCGCAACACTCCGAGGCAGCAGCCTGAAGACGGCTGACCGCGGCCATCAACACGTTGAATAGGATTGGGGCACAGCTTGACTAGAAGAGGGGATCGGTTGGTAGGACATATTCAGAGGCATCAAGTGATCACCAATTTACTATTGGAGGGCAGCGCGGAGCGTAAAAATCGTAGAGGGAGACCAAGAGTGAATACACCAAACAGATTCAGATGGATGTAGTTTGCAGTAGGTACTGGGAGATGAAGAACCTTGCACAGGATAGAGTAGCATGGAGAGCTACATCAAACCAGTCTCAGGACTGAAGACAACAACAACAACAACCTAACCTAACCTAACTTCCGGCAGTGGTGGCAGAGCGATTCTATTCGCTACAGTCTGGAACTGTGCCACCGCTTCGGTCGCAGGTTCGAATCCTGCCTCGGGCATGCATGTGTGTGATGTCCTCAGGTTAGTTAGGTTTAAGTAGTTCTATGTACTAAGGGACTGATGACCTTAGAAGTTAAGTACCATAGTGCTCAGAGCCATTTGAACCCTAACGTAACTCTCTCCTGTAGGCAAGGACTCGGACTGTTACAGTGAGCCTGTCTTCTAAAGATATAACAGTTCTCAAGTGAGTATTGTCGTTTGTTATATGAGGATACACTTCACAGAGCACATACAGAAATGTATGTTCATTAATTCCTACGTGACTGATGTACGACTTGACGTCCTCCATTATAAGCTCACATAACAAGTTTTGTTGAATGCTTTTATCGTGTCGTCGTAAAGCCCACCACTTCCGTCCTGGTACGTTTCCCCACCCCCCCACTCCCCCCCCCCCTCCCCCCCGCCCCTGCTTCTGTTGCCGCATCTGCACACAGTGCAACTGTGGTAAACGTAACTGTTGCGGTTACTAACAGGTTGTTGTTGTCAGCAGCCATCTTGAACATTGACGAATCAGTGTAATACCCCTCTTCAGCGCCACGTCAAAGATCTTTGTAAAATACACTCCTGGAAATGGAAAAAAGAACACATTGACACCGGTGTGTCAGACCCACCATACTTGCTCTGGACACTGCGAGAGGGCTGTACAAGCAATGATCACACGCACGGCACAGCGGACACACCAGGAACCGCGGTGTTGGCCGTCGAATGGCGCTAGCTGCGCACCATTTGTGCACCGCCGCCGTCAGTGTCAGCCAGTTTGCCGGGGCATACGGAGCTCCATCGCAGTCTTTAACACTGGTAGCATGCCGCGACAGCGTGGACGTGAACCGTATGTGCAGATGACGGACTTTGAGCGAGGGCGTATAGTGGACATGCGGGAGGCCGGGTGGACGTACCGCCGAATTGCTCAACACGTGGGGCGTGAGGCCAGTGGTCGGCGGAAGGTGCACGTGCCCGTCGACCTGGGACCGGACCGCAGCAACGCACGGATGCACGCCAAGACCGTAGGATCCTACGCAGTGCCATAGGGGACCGCACCGCCACTTCCCAGCAAATTAGGGACACTGTTGCTCCTGGGGTATCGGCGAGGACCATTCGCAACCGGCTCCATGAAGCTGGGCTACGGTCCCGCACACCGTTAGGCCGTCTTCCGCTCACGCCCCAACATCGTGCAGCCCGCCTCCAGTGGTGTCGCGACAGGCGTGAATGGAGGGACGAATGGAGACGTGTCGTCTTCAGCGATGAGAGTCGCTTCTGCCTTGGTGCCAATGATGGTCGTATGCGTGTTTGGCGCCGTGCAGGTGAGCGCCACAATGAGGACTGCATACGACCGAGGCACACAGGGCCAACACCCGGCATCAGGGTGTGGGGAGCGATCTCCTACACTGGCCGTACACCTCTGGTGATTGTCGAGGGGACACTGAATAGTGCACGGTACATCCAAACCGTCATCGAACCCATCGTTCTACCATTCCTAGACCGGCTAGGGAACTTGCTGTTCCAACAGGACAATGCACGACCGCCTGTATCCCGTGCCACCCAACGTGCTCTAGAAGGTGTAAGTCAACTACCCTGGCCAGCAAGATCTCCGGATCTGTCCCCCATTGAGCATGTTTGGGACTGGATGAAGCGTCGTCTCACGCGGTCTGCACGTCCAGCACGAACGCTGGTCCAACTGAGGCGCCAGGTGGAAATGGCATGGCAAGCCGTTCCACAGGACTACATCCAGCATCTCTAAGATCGTCTCCATGGGAGAATAGCAGCCTGCATTGCTGCGAAAGGTGGATATACACTGTACTAGTGCCGACATTGTGCATGCTCTATTGCCTGTGTCTATGTGCCTGTGGTTCTGTCAGTGTGATCATGTGATGTATCTGACCCCAGGAATGTGTCAATAAAGTTTCCCCTTCCTGGGACAATGAATTCACGGTGTTCTTATTTCAATTTCCAGGAGTGTATATTTGACGAATATGTGATAAAATCTTCGATCAAATCCTATACAAATAAATTTGATGGTGTAATACCGGTCTAACAGAGGTCCGTTCGAGGCAGGTAGCTGTCTTTAAGCAGAAAACAAAAACATTCCTGATATTCATAGGCCGTGCAGAACGTCTACGAAGACGTGTCAGGGAAGAGAATCGTTGGGCGAGGGGTCATCGCAGCTTGGTAGCGCAATCCTGTCTGAACTGCAGCATGTTAGTCAACCGGACACAGATATGACTCTTGCAGTGTTGGAACGTGCGGACACTCTGATACTACGTCATCGACGGATCAGAATAAAACACCTCACTGCACAACTGGACGTCGCTGTTGGTAGTGCTGACACACTCGTCCACCAGTTGGTGTACTCAAGAGTATGTGGCATCCGGGGTCCTCGCTGCCTAGAAGAAGACTATAAAGCCCATCAGTGCGGGACTACTTGCTGGTTACCAGGCTGATTGTGACAAATTTTTCTCGAAGATCGTCACAGGTTATAAGAAAATAAATGTCGTACGGAATAATTTTCTAGGGAGGCTCTTCACTTAGAAAGAAAGTATGGTTTTGCACAAAATCGAGGAGTAATAATAATATGTGGTGTTCACCTACCGACATCAAGCAGGAACCTCTTCAAGGAGCTATACATTTTAACTGTGCCGTTACAATACATATTTTCCTTATGGAATTCGTCATAAATGATTCAATTTGAGAAGAACAGTGACATACTTACCTACAACACTAGAGGGAAAAATGACGTTTATTACCCATTGTTTCAGCTGTCAGTGGCTCAGAGAGGAGATCAATATGCAACAGTGACAATGTTTGATCATTTGACCACCAACAAAAAGTGTCTGATACGTAGCGAAACAAGTTTCAAATTTAATTGAAAATGATTTCTCCTTGGACGACTCCTTCTGTTACACTGACAAATCTCTATTTAAAAACTGATAGCCAGTAAAAAAAAAACCTTGCATGTAACTGTAGTTGCTTAAGTAGAAATAAAATAGTAATGTTCGCATTAATGTTAACACTAATAATGCATACATATCCTGTAAGCTGAGTCATTCCACATCATTTCGATAAAAGAATCGATAAAATGACGTCCGGACCATCTAACTAACTATCTGACACCCAGTGACCAGTCCACGTTCGAAATCAGTGATATTACCTGACCGACCAAGTCTGCTGTTAGTGCTTCTGTTCTGACAGTACAGAACTCCTCCTTTTGTACTGGCGTCTCAGCCTCTCGTGACATGTGGTGGTCAGCTTCATACTACTTCTGGGTGCCTGGGTCGTTTTGGGCAGATAGGGAATGTTCTCAAGATTTTTAGCTTCTCATTTTTTTCTCGTGATTTACTTTGAACTTTTAAATCTTAGAAGAAGTATATTTTCATTTTTAAGAACAGTGAAGACGCTGAGATCACATCTGCGTGATTTTCACCTTCTCAGGAACTTTTGTGCATATTTTTCTTTTCTCCTTTTTAGAACACCTAGGGTTTTTCTAGAATACTACTGTTCGAAGGAAAAAGTGTGGTGCTGGCACACATTCTTTGAATACTTACAAAAAATTCCTGGGTCCCGGTTTCTACCCTAGTCACTGTTAGAATTTTCAATTAAAAACATCACTTGCGAAAGTCAGTGGTTCACAGATGGCATCCCGCTCGAGCACACATGAGGGCTTCAGCGAGGGAGAAGGTAAAGTTAGGTAAGAAGAAACGTGCCAGAGCAGAAAAACACGACACGCCACACAGGAAAACTGAATTAATTTAATTTAACAAGTTGTGAAGAGTATTTTCTAGAACTGTTTTCTCTATAACTTTCGTTCTTTGAGGCCCGCAGTGCAAAATATGTCTTTTAATGACATGATTATTCATGAATAATAGCCAACTACACAGCTATGTAAGTTGTTTATGTTTTATCTCATTCACAATGAGCCGATTCCGGCAAATTGCCATAGTCAAGTGCCCTGTAAATACATACATAAGCAATGGTCTTAATATAATGGTTTTATAACTATGATCAGAAAATTTGTAATGTATCGTTAGGTTAAAAAATGGCTCTGAGCACTATGGGACTTAACATCAGAGGTCATCAGTCCCCTAGAACTTAGAACTACTTAAACCTAACTAACCTAAGGACATCACACACATCCATGCCCGAGGCAGGATTCGAACCTGCGACTTATCGGTCGCGCGGTTCCAGACTGAAGCGCCTAGAACCGCTCGGACACCACGGCCGGCTATATCATTAGGTGTTTTACCTTACACTTAACATCGCTGCTGTCATGTCCTATCTGTTTTGGAATTATTACTTTCTCCAATATGTACAGTGGAGCTGTGTATCGGATGTCACTTGTTTTCCATATATGCTTCGTTTCTGGCAGCTTGTATGACAGTGGGTCAGCGATGTTACTTGTTTACATAGTTACCATTATAAATAAGTGAAGTGTGAAATTCAGTTGCCTATTATTATTCTCTCATGTAGGTTTGTTTCTAATTATGTTTTTGATTAAAGTTAGTTTTAGTTTTAAATGACATCTTTATTTTAGGTTTTTAATTTTTTTCATAACAATTGTTGTCGCCTATTACTCATGTTGGTGTTCTGTCTCTGTTTTCTCTATTTTAGCACATGTCATTTGACAAGCTAAAATGATTGCTGTTAGTTACAACAATAAAAACCTCTTCATTAAATATTTAGTATTTAAAATTCGGTGAGTACTGATTTGAAATTTAAACTAGCAACCTCCGCCGAGCTTCACCTCACTCAGGTGGTGGCTCCATCTCAAAATAAATTCAGTAAAGCACAACGTGAGTTCAGGCAAACAAATGTTCGAGAACAATCAACAAACATAAAAAATCTGACAGTCGTAAATAGGTAGAGGTTGTTTCATTAAAGAAACCGAGATTAGGAACAAACAGCCAAACTTGGTATAAAATATTCGCTGGGCAGTCTTCCCTGGTGGGAAGGCGACGTTGCTACCGAGGAACACTATTGAGCAAATGTAGAGCACAGGCGTATTAAGCTGACTGCAGAACGATCCTACTACCGCCAACGTACATTTCGCGTAAGGACCACGAACAATTGGGGATTGTGTGGAGTCATATAGACAGACGTTTTCCCTCGCTGTATTTGCGCGTTTAGCGGGAAGGAAAGTCACAAGTAAAGGTACAACGTAGCTCTATGCAGCGCATCACACCGTTGCTTTTGGAGTAAATTAGTAGACGTAGATGTAAATGTAGGTAGAATTCCAGCCAAGAGAGAATATGTTAATGAACATACATTGATTTGAAGTCAGGCAGGTTACATGTAAGACTGTATGGATAAACAATGGTTCAAATGGCTCTGAGCACTATGGGACTCAACTGCTGTGGTCATCAGTCCCCGTGACTGTGGCTGTAATCTTAGCAAGGCTTGGGAACCAGCGACTGGGTTAATCAAGAGTAAATCGAGAAAACGTATAGTTGTGACGACCACGGCGGACAGAGCCATCACACCGACGTCATCTCAGACACCGTCGCACTCTGTTCCAACGCTCGACCGTGGGGCAGGGCGCGGACAGTGGAGGGAGCGCGACGCGGGTGGAGGGTATTTAAATCGGCCGCCGCCGCGACCGAACCCAGTTCCCTCAGAGCAGCCATAGCGTACGGATCTCCGTGCCGGCACGTTCACAGGAGCTCATTCCGTTAGTTCACCTGGTGATGGCGACATGTATGATCGCCGAAATATTGTGCCCGTTGGACACTGTAGACCGACAGTACACCCGTGGATATTTTGATTATCAAATACGCCGGGAGAAACTCAAGAATCACAGCACATATCATATTCCTACATTAACAACAAGTCCCAAAACCGATGGACAGGAACTAGACAAACCACCGCGAACAATTCTGGCACAAGCAGTTTTAGCAATGTTGAGTAGCCGAGCCGAAACCAGAAAAATATTTATATATAATGGGATTTAACACAAATCTAAGACAGTGAAATACAAGAACCCTATGAACAACTGATCCTACAGTCTATACGCTAAGGTGTTAACGAGGTATGTTCAACAGGCTCACTAAACTCACCCTTCTCCGTGAATTCTCATGACACTAACAGCAGGCAAAGTTCCAAGGCAATCTTCCACCAAATCCGAGCGTTGTACTTCTCGGGAATGTGAGGTGGTTGAATAGAGATTCACAGACGCTCTGAAGGAGGTATTCGACTTCCGCAGATGGTCACTGCGTCCAAGCGCCACGTTATTGGGGGCACTTATCCTTGAAAGCGATCTTGCAGTTATCAGTAGTAAACGACTCAGCGTATGCACAGCGCCGCTACATTAGTGGGACGCGAGAGAGGCGGCTGCGTATCTGCTCGTACAAAGGCAAACAGATTATACCGCACTTACGAGTTCATATCGAAGCATCGCACAGGCCAAATAGCTCTTATCTGCCAGGAAGTTTCAATAATGGTATGTTTTCCATTGCCTCTAAACAAACACGAAGGTCCGCTAATACACTGACGGAAAAAAATTGGAAACCCAAGAATGAGTTGTGCAATATAAACGAAAGTTGACAGGCATGTTTCCACATCTGAAGGACGATATCTATTCATACTTCACGCCAGTCGCATAAATTTGGTGCTAGTAGGGCCAACATAAGAATGCAAATCAGGATTGCTTTACATACTCTCTGCAATGGCCGTGAGCGTTTGTTACCTCTTACACTGGACGTGGTGAGCTGATGTTAGCGAAGAATTCCTTCAAGGCGACATAGACGTCATTATCAACAACTGACTGACTTTGAGCGAGGTCGTGCAGTAGGGCTACGAGAAGATGAATATTCCTTCTGCGACACTGCAGAAATACATCGCAAGAATTTAGCCACGAGAATGTACGATTCCAAGAAGACTGGGCTCTCGACGCCTAGGTGGCACTATCAAGAGGGACCACCATCATGATCGGCGTGTGGCTCTGGTGCATAGCACTGCATCATCAGCAACAATCTGAGAAGCAGTTGGGATCACAGTGACGAAACAAACTGTTACAAATCGGTTATTTCAAGGACAGCTCCTAGGCAGACTCCTGTAGCGTGCATTCCACTGATGACCCCAAACTACCGCTATCTGCAACTTCAGTTGTTCCAAGTGGGATCCCATTGGAGGGCAGGATGGCGGCCTGTTGTGTTTTAGGATAAAAACTGCTTCGGCCTCGTTGTCAGTGATGGTGTCGGTGTTGATTAAGGTAGACCAGTTGACCACTATGTCCGAGCGGTCCTAGGCGCTTCAGTCCGGAACCGCGCAGCTGCTGCGGTCGCAGGTTTGAATCCTGCCTCGGGCATGGATGTGTGCGATGTCCTTAGGTTAGTTAGGAATATGTACTTCTAAGTGCACGGGACTGATGACGTCAGATGTTAAGTCCCATAGTGCTTAGAGCCATTTGACCATTTTTTAGGCCAATTGAGGACCTGGAACCAACCTTGCTTCATGCGAGACACACCGGACTTACACCTGGAATTATGGTCAGGGCACGATTTCGTATGACAGCAGATGCACTCTAGTGGCTATCCAAAGCACCCCGACTGGAAATTTGTACGTCAGTCTGGTGATTTGGACTGTTATGCTGCCACTGATGATCAGCACTCCAGGCGGAGTTTTCCAAGAGGATATCACTCGCTCACTTACTGCTGTAGGAACCGGACATGCTCTACTCGTGATGTTACCTTAGCTTACTCGATTATCATTTCTGTCACCAATCGAGCGGACATGGGACATCGTCGGCGGACAACTGCAGTGGCACCCACATCAGCATTAATCGTCCCTACATTGACTGACCAAGTACAACATTTTTGAAACTACACTCCTGGAAATTGAAATAAGAACACCGTGAATTTATTGTCCCAGGAAGGGGTAACTTTATTGACACATTCCTGGGGTCAGATACATCACATGATCACACTGACAGAACCACAGGCACATAGACACAGGCAACAGAGCAAGCACAATGTCGGCACTAGTACAGTGTATATCCACCTTTCGCAGCAATGCAGGCTGCTATTCTCCCATGGAGACGATCGTAGAGATGCTGGATGTAGTCCTGTGGAACGGCTTGCCATGCCATTTCCACCTGGCGCCTCAGTTGGACCAGCGTTCGTGCTGGACGTGCAGACCGCGTGAGACGACGCTTCATCCAGTCCCAAACATGCTCAATGGGGGACAGATCCGGAGATCTTGCTGGACAGGGTAGTTGACTTACACCTTCTAGAGCACGTTGGGTGGAACGGGATACATGCGGACGTGCATTGTCCTGTTGGAGCAGCAAGTTCCCTTGCCGGTCTAGGAATGGTAGAACGATGGGTTCGATGATGGTTTGGATGTACCGTGCACTATTCAGTGTCCCCTCGACGATCACCAGAGGTGTACGGCCAGTGTAGGAGATCGCTCCCCACACCATGATGCCGGGTGTTGGCCCTGTGTGCCTCGATCGTATGCAGTCCTGATTGTGGCGCTCACCTGCACGGCGCCAAACACACATACGACCATCATTGGCACCAAGGCAGAAGCGACTCTCATCGCTGAAGACGACACGTCTCCATTCGTCCCTCCATTCACGCTTGTCGCGACACCACTGGAGGCGGGCTGCACGATGTTGGGGCGTGAGCGGAAGACGGCCTAACGGTGTGCGGGACCGTAGCCCAGCTTCATGGAGACGGTTGCGAATGGTCCTCGCCGATACCCCAGGAGCAACAGTGTCCCTAATTTGCTGGGAAGTGGCGGTGCGGTTCCCTACGGCACTACGTAGGATCCCACGGTCTTGGCGTGCATCCGTGCGTCTCTGCGGTCCGGTCCCAGGTCGACGGGCACGTGCACCTTCCGCCGACCACTGGCGACAACATCGATGTACTGTGGAGACCTCACGCCCCACGTGTTGAGCAATTCGGCGGTACGTCCACCCGGCCTCCCGCATGCCCACTATACGCCCTCGCTCAAAGTCCTTCAACTGCACATACGGTTCACGTCCACGCTGTCGCGACATGCTACCAGTGTTAAAGACTGCGATGGAGCTCCGTATGCCACGGCAAACTGGCTGACACTGACGGCGGCGGTGCACAAATGCTGCGCAGCTAGCGCCATTCGACGGCCAACACCGCGGTTCTTGGTGTGTCCGCTATGCCGTGCGTGTGATCATTGCGTGTACAGCCCTCTCGCAGTGTCCAGAGCAAGTATGGTGGGTCTGACACACCGGTGTCAATGTGTTCTTTTTTCCATTTCCAAGAGTGTACAACTAACAAACAGACATCCAGTACCTGTACAACGCAGTGCGGACACGTTCGGAAGCTTGCATTATACATTCTGGTGATGAAACTGGTTATTACTGTGCGAGCATTTCATATTATCGTTGGCTTATCTTGGGCTTAAATTAATCTGTGATAGACGAAAAGTGCTAATTTGCTTTTGTTCTATAACTCAATTATGGAAAACGACCTCCGGGTTTCCATTACTAACGTGGGGTGATATGTAAATTAACTATTTACTGGTCTCGGCAGGCTATTATACATTTCCCCAGTGAAAATCTTATGCGCTTAATGACATCTCACTATGTTTTACTGGCCACTGTTGAAGATTAGGACTGGGTGAGGTTGCTTGCCTCATAGAAAGTAGTGATGCACATAAACTTTTATCATCAAGTAAACTGTAGTCAGGGAGAGGCAGGATAAGGCAACGATTGTGGATGGGGCTGTAATCAGCCCCCGTTGGCTACAGTAAAAACATACACTTTATTTGAAGAAATAACTTTCAAAAATCTTTTTAAAAGATTTTACTACATCGACGGCTGAAGCCCTTACTAAGAAGGACGGTCACAAGCAACTTCAGAATACTCAGCAACTGAAGGCCTCAATTACAAGTGATGAAGACAGTTACAAATTAACAAATACTAAGATATTTTCTTCGTAAACAATCAAATACTGTAACAAGCTATCGTGATGGCTGAAGGACTTATTAAGAAAGAACTGCAAATTATTCGTCGGCTGAAGACCACAAGCAATTTCAGAATACTCAACGGCTGAAGGCCTGAATTACAAGTTAGGAAGGTAATTACACATTACAAATACTAAAACCTTTTTCAACAATCTTAACCAATTGTAACAAGCTATAGTGACAGATGAAGGCCTTATTAAGACAGAATTGAAAATTATTTGTTGGCTAATAGCCACAGGCAATTTTACCAACCACTAACAGCTGAAGGCTTACATTAGAATTGAGGAAGGCAATTACACGTTAAATCATTAGGGTAAATTTTAAACAATTATGACAACTTGAACAAGGAAGACGGAGTGATCTACAGACAGTGCTCCCTCCAGGACAAACAACAGCGAGATTTCAAACAGCGGAGTTTTCACTATTGGATAAGGTACAAGGTTCATTCAACTTCAAACGTCCTGGGTTCGGTCGTCAGCTACAGCCCCTCGATCCGACAGTGCCCGCACGCCACCAGCGGTCCCGGCCTGCCCCGCGTTGCGGACCTCCTCCCTGCTCCGTTCGAAGCCGAAATGGCTGACACACGTGACCTGGAAGTACTAGCCGTGGCACCAAAGATAGTACAACAGTACTGGCTATCGATAACAGCTGCTGCTGCCACTCGCGGACAAACTATACTCGCAAACTCAGTGGCGCCGTGAACACAAGAAGGAAACAAGACGCCACTACCGCTGTTACAAGGCGCCAAGTTATGAACGGCAAGAACGAGAGCCGCACACGGCTCATTAACGAAAACAATTTTTTGACTAGGTTGTAGAATAGGGTTGGTGCGTCAATACAGGGTGTTATAAAAAAGTACGGCCAAACTTTTAGGAAACATTCCTCACACACAAGGAGAGAAAACATCTTATGTGGACATGTGTCGGGAAACGCCTACTTTCCAGGTTAGAGCTCATTTTACTACTTCTCTTCAAATCACATTAATCATGGAATGGAAATACACAGCAACAAAAGGTACCAGCGTGACTTCAAACACTTTATTGCAGGAAATTTTCAAAATGTCCTCCGTTAGCGAGGATACATGCATCCACCCTCCGTCGCATGGAATCCCTGATACGCTCATGCAGCCCTGGAGGATGGCGTATTGTATCACAGCCGTCCTCAATACGATCACGAAGAGTCTCTACATTTGGTACCGGGGTTGCGTAGAAAAGAGCTTTCAAATGCCCCCATAAATGAAAGTCAAGAGGGTTGAGGTCAGGAGAGCGTGGAGGCCATGGAACTGGTCCGCCTCTACCAATCCATCGGTCACCGAATCTGTTGTTGAGAAGCGAACGAACACTTCGACTGAAATGTGCAGGAACTCCATTGCGCATGAACCACATGTTGTGTCGTACTTGTAAAGGCAAATGTTCTAGCAGCACAGGTAGAGTTCCTGTATGAAATCATGGCGGTGAATCGAGGAAGTACAGTGCATACTGACGAAACTAAAATGAGCTCTAACATGAAAATTAAGCGTTCCTGGACACATGTCCGGGGTTTGATTCCCGGCGGGGTCAGGTAATTTTCTCTGCCTAGTGATGACTGGGTGTTGTGTGCTGTCGTCAGGTTAGTTAGGTTTAAGTAGTTCTAAGTTCTAGGGGACTGATGATCAAAGATGTTAAGTCTCATAGTGCTCAGAGCAATTTGAACCATTGACACATGTCCACATAACATCTTTTCTTTATTTGTGTGTGAGGAATGTTTCCTGAAAGTTTGGCCGTACCTTTTTGTAACACCCCGGGCTCTGAGCCCCATGGGACTTAACATCTATGGTCATCAGTCCTCTAGAACGTATAACTACTTAAACCTAACTAACCTAAGGACATCACACAACAACCCAGCCATCACGAGGCAGAGAAAATCCCTGACACCACCGGGAATCGAACCCGGAACCCGGGCGTGGGAAACGAGAACGCTACCGCACGACCACGAGATACGGGCGTAACACCCTGTATATGTAGTCCGAAATAATCTGATTGATCCCACTTGAGAATTTACACATACCATTAAATCGCATTAATGAGGCGATGCCTCTCGAATGTGGACAGATTAACATCTTAATAAAAAGTTAGGAGTACATTACTACAGTATTCAGTTATCAATCTTGCAATGTTAATCATTTAAATATGTTAGCTACACATATGTATTCCTGAAGTTTTTATTATTCTACATTACTTAGGTTTTGGTGTTGTGATTTTCTTCTGTCAGTGTAGAATAACGCTGTGTCTTTCATCCCAGACGCCAGATGACGTTTCGATATAATAAAACACCGAGCCGTTGTTTTGCATATTGCACGGCCTCTTGTGGAGAGGCCGGTTTGCCGCCATCACACCACGGTGCAGACCGCCCTGCCGTGGGCCACGGATCAGCTGTCAGGTGGGGGCAGAGCGTGCTCCGGCCACTTGTAAAGCGCTCTGGTCCGCGCTGCACCGGAAACACTCGCCGATGCGCTGCAGTCTAGCAGGCCGGCCGCGATCATCCGTCGGTTTACGAGCGACCGGCCGCAGATACAAAGGGCCGCCCGGTACACGTGTAGCTCTAAAAAGAGCAGAGGAGGTCTGGCGGCTGACCACGGCACACGTGTACCGTGCGCGGGCACAACGGCACAATTGCTGCGCCGCACTCGTAAACACTGGCTCGCACGTAATAAAGTGGCACTGTTTGTCAGGACCCCCGCAGCGCCGCCGACAGTCACGCTGAACGGCCGTCCGCTCAGCCGTTCGTCTCTCTCTCTCTCTCTCTCTCCCTCCCCCTCACTCTGTCTATGCCGGCCTTTTAGCGTCGACCGCTGGCGCATTTTAGCAACCTTTTTGCTGCGTCTAAATGCGACATTTAGAGTTGCTGCCATAATAGCAGCAGACAAATGATGCCCAACTTTTCTATGCAAGCACACACACACTCACTGACACACACACACACACACACAAACATGCAAATCCGCGACAGAACCAACCCCTCAGTGACACTATCCGTGGCAGTACCTCTAAGGAAATTGTGCCTCTGCGGCAAAGACAGAAAACCACCCCCTCAGTGACACCGCGCATGGGAGTACCTCTAAGGAAATTGTGCCTCTATGGCTAAGACAGAGAACCACCCACTCAGTAACACTATGCATGGGAGTACCTCTAATGAACTTGTCCTCTGACTATGTCTCACACACAGAACCACCCCCTCCGTGACACTACGCATGGGAGTACCTCAAAGGAAATTGTGCCTCTGTATATGTCTAAGACAGAGAACCATACCGCTCAGTGAAACTACACATGGGAGTACCTCTAAGGAAATTGTGCCTCGATGTCTAAGATAGAGAACAACCCCCTCAGTGACACTACGCATGGGAGTACCTCTAATGAAATTGCCCCTCTGACTATGTCTAAGACACAGAACCACCCCGTCTGTGACACTACACATGGGAGTACCTCTAATGATCTTGTGCCTCCTACTATGTCAAAGACACGATGCATTTGAGTACCTCTATTGAACTTGTGCCTCTGACTGTGTCTAGGACACAGGACCACCCCCTCACTGACATTACATATGGTAGTACCTCAAATGAACTTGTGCATCTGACTACGTCTAAAACAGAGAAGCACTCCCGCAGTTACACTATGCTTGGTAGTACCTCTAATGAACGTTTGCCTCTGACTATGTCTAAGACACAGAAACACCCGTCAGTGACACTAAACTTGGGAGTACCTCTAATGAACTTGTGCCTATGACTATGTCAAAGACACTATGCATGGAAGTACCTGTAATGAACTTGTGCCTCTGACTATGTCTAAGACAGAGAACCACCCCCTCAGTGACCCTACGCATGGTAGTACCTATAAGGAAATTGTGCCGCTATGCCTATGACAGCAAACCACCCAGACTGTGACACTAGGCATGGGAGTACCTCTAATGAACTTGTCCTCTGACTAAGTCTAAGACCCTACACATGGGAGTACTACTGAAGAAATTATGCCCTATGTCTAAGACAGAGAACCACCCTCTTATTGGTACTACACATGGGAGTGCCTCTAATGAACCTGTGCCTATGACTATGTCTAAGACACTATGCATGGAAGTACCTCTAATGAACGTGTGCCTCTGACTGTATCCAAGACACAGAACCACCCCCTCAGTGACACTACACATACTAGTACCTCTAATGAACTTGTGCGTCTGACTACATCTTACACAGAGAACCACCCCCTGAGTGCCACTACGCATGGGACTACCTCAAAGGGTATTGTGCCTCTATGCCTAAGAGAGAGAATCACCCATGCAGTGACACTATGCATGGGTACCTTTAATGAACTTGTGCCCCTAACTATGTTTACGACACTACACATAGGAGTACCCCTAAGGAAATTGTGCCTCTGTGACTAAGATAGAGAACCACCCACTCATTGAAACTACGCATGGGAGTACCTCTATTGAACTTTTACCTCTGACTATGTCTAAGACAGAGAAGCTCACCCTCAGTGACACTATGCATAGGAGTACCTCTAAGGAAATTGTGCCTCCATGGCTGAGACGGAAAACCACTCACTCAGTGACACTATGCATGGGAATACCTCTAATGAACTTGTTGTCTGACTACGTCTAAGACACCACACAGGGGAGTACCTCTAAGGAAATTGTGCCTCTATGCGTAAGATAGAGAACGACCCTCTCAGTGACACTACGATTAGGAGTACCTCTAATGACCTTGTGGCTCTGACTATGTCTAAGACACTACACATGGGAGTACCTCTAACGAAATTGTGCATCTGTGGCTAAGACAGAGAACCAAACCCTCAGTGAAACTACGCATGGGAGTACCTCTAAGGAAATTGTGCCTCTATGCCTAAGACAGAGAACCACCCACTCAGTAACATTATGCATGGGAGTACCTCTAATGAACTTGTTCTCTGACTATGTCTAGGAGACTACACATGGTAGTACCGCTAAGGAAATTGTGCCTCTGTGTCTGAGAGAGAGAACCACCCACTCAGTGACACTTCACATGGGAGTACCTGTATGAACTTGTGCCCCTGACTGTGCTGAAGACACAGGACCACCCACTCAGTGACACTACACATGTGAGTACCTCTAATGAACTTGTGCCTCTGGCTATGTCAAAGACACCATACATGGGAGTACATCTAATGAACTTGTACCTCTGACTATGTCAAAGATCGTATGCATGGGAGTACCTCTAATGATCTCGTGCATCTGACTGTGCCTCAGACACAGAACCACCCCCTCAGTGACACAACACATGGGAGTATCTCTAATGAACTTGTGCCTCTGACTATGTCAAAGTCACTATGCATGGGAGTACCTTTAATGAACTTGTGCCTCTGTCTGTGTCTAAGACACAGAACTACCCCTTCAGTGACACTACATATGGTAGTACCTCTAGTGAACTTGTGCCTCTGACTATGTCTAAGACACAGGACCACCCCCTGAGTGACACTTGCCATGGGAGTACCTCTAATGAACTTGTGCCTCAAAGTTAGTCTAACCTCCCCCTCAGGGACACAAGGCATGGGAGTTTTAAATGGGAATGACAATAAATGAGACCTTGTGTAGTTAAAGGGAAGACGACGAAATGCATTTTTATTCCAAGAATTCTTCTGTTACAATTGGGTGACACAAACCATGTCGGACATACTTGCTCCGCGGCTTCCCCTTGACTTGGCATGGACTCAAAAAATCGCTGGATATACCTTGCAGAAATGGAGCTATGCTGCCTCTATAGCCGTCCAGAACTGTGAATATGTTGGCGGAGCAGGGTTTTGTTCAAGAACTGACCATCAGTTATGTCCCATAAGTTTTCTATTCGATTCATTTCTAGCGACCTTGGTGGCCAAAACATTCTCTCGAACTGTCCAAACTGTTCTTCAAAACCAATACTGAATACTTGTGGCTTGGGGACAGGCTCTTTGTTATCCATAAAATTTCCACCGCTGTTTGGGAACGTGGCAATTATGAGTATCTACATAGGTATCTAAGTAGCCGAACATAAACTTCTCAATTCAGTGATCGGTTCAACTGGACCAGAGGACCCAGTCACTACCATGTAAACACAGCCCAAACCGTTATGGAGCCAACCCCAGCTTGCACAGTGCCTACTTAACGACTTGGATCCATAACTTTGTGGAGTCTGCCCCACACCGAAATCCTACCACCACCTTTTACGAACTGAAATCGAGACCAGGACAAGGTGTTCCAACCGACATGGTTACGAGCCCAGGAGAGGCGCTGCAGGCGATGCCGTGCGGTTAGCAAAGGCACTCGCGCCAACCGTTTGCTGCCGTAGGCCAATAACGCCAAACTTCGCCGCACTGTCCCAACGGATATGTTCGTCACATGTCTGATATTGATTTCTGCGGTTGTATTACACACTGTTGCTTGTCTGTGAGCACTAACAAATCTACGTTAACGGCGCCTCTCGGTCATTTAGTGTGAGCCATCGGCCACTGCGTTCTCCGTGGTGAGACGTAATGCCTGAGATTTGCCATTCTCGGCACACTATTGACACTGTGTATCGCGGAATACTGGATTCCCTATAGATTTGTTCAAAGATGTTCAAATGTATGTGAAATCTTATGGGAGTTAACTGCTAAGGTCATCAGTCCCTAAGCTTACACACTTCGTAACCGAAATTATCCTAAGGACAAACGCACACATCCATGCCCGAGGGAGGACTCGAGCCTCCGCCGGCAACAGCCGCACAGTCCATGACTGCAGCACCGGAGACCATTCGGCTGATAGCGCGCGGCCTTAACGATTTCCAAAATTAAATGTTCCTTTCCACGTTCAGAATCTGTTAAAGCCCGTCGTGCGATCATAATCATGTTGGGAACCTTTTCACATAAATCACCTGAGTAAAAATGAGAGCTCCGCCTAAACGCTGCACCTTCAGCCATCTGTACGAGGTGTATTCAAGTTCTAAGGCCTCCGATTTTTTTTCTAATTAACTACGCACCCGAAATCGAAGAAACTGGTGTTACGTCTCCAAGTAATCTCCCTGCAGACGTACACATTTTTCACAACGCTGACGCCATGATTCCATGGCAGCAGCGAAGGCTTCTTTAGGAGTCTGTTTTGACCACTGGAAAATCGCTGACGCAATAGCAGCACGGCTGGTGAATGTGCAGCCACGGAGACTGTCTTTCATTGTTGGAAAAAGCCAAAAGTCAGTAGGAGCCAGGTCAGGTGAGTAGGGAGCATGAGAAATCACTTCAAAGTTGTTATCACGAAGAAACTGTTGCGTAACGTTAGCTGGATGTGCAGGTGCGTCGTCTTGGTGAAACAGCACACGCGCAGCCCTTCCCGGACGTTTTTATTGTAGTGCAGGAAACAATTTGTTCTTCAAAACATTTTCGTAGGACGCACCTGTAACCATAGTGCCCTTTGGAACGCAATGGGTAAGGATTACGCCCTCGCTGTCCCAGAACATGGACACCATTATTTTTTCAGCACTGGCGGTTACCCGAAATTTTTTTTCTAGCGGTGAATCTGTGTGCTTTGTTTCTGGATTGAAAAATGGAATCCACGTCTCATCCATTGTCACTACCGACGGAAAGAAGGTCCCATTCATGCTGTCGTTGCGCGTCAACATTGCTTGGCAACAAGCCACATGGGCAGCCATGTGGTCGTCCGTCAGCATTCATGGCACCCACCTGGATGACACTTTTCGCATTTTCAGGTTGTCATGCAGGATTGTGCACAGAACCCACAGAACTGCGAACTCTGGAGGCGATTTGTTCAACAGTCATTCGGCGATCTCCCAAAACAATTCACTCCACTTTCTCGATCATGTCGTCAGACCGGCTTGTTCGAGCCCAAGGTTGTTTCGGTTTGTTGTCACACGATGTTCTGCCTTCATTAAAATGTCGCACCCACGAACGCACTTTCGACACATCCATAACTCCATCACTACATGTCCCCTTCAACTGTCGATGAATTTCAATTGGTTACACACCACGCAAATTCAGAAAATGAATGATTGCACGCTGTTCAAGTGAGGAAAACGTCGCCATTTTAAGTTTTTAAAACAGTTCTCATTCTCGCCGCTGGTGGTAAAGTTCCATCTGCCATACGGTGCTGCCATCTCTGGGACGTATTGAAAATAACCGCGGCCTCATTTTAAAACTATGCGCATGTTTCTATTTCTTTCCAGTTCGGATAAAAAAAATCGGAGGCCTTAGAACTTGAATGCACCTCGTATATGTGCATTTCGCATCCTATGACTTTACAGTCACCTCAGTGTACAATGCTACAGCTGTACCTGATAACATTTCCACTTCATGTTACCGCTTCAAGGACAGTCCCAAATATATCTAAATTCACAACAAATTCCAGAGTACTTGCCGTGGGAACGTGGCGCTTTGGCATCTCAGCTGTTGGTGGGAGATAGAGGGCTCGATTCAAGAGTCTTCATTGGAGCGACAGTTATGCCTCTTCGGTGACTGGCCAAATGAAGTTCGCCGAGCGGAGATGCCGAGTTTTGATGAGAAGTAAAGGGTGTTTTATGTCGGGAGACTTGTGTGGACTTCGCAATGAGCGCTACTATCAGATTTCGGGCATATGTCAAGTTTCCGGCTTTTGATTCAGCGGCTTACGGGACTTTAATAAGTTTCTCGCGAAGATGGGCAGATGAGTGCCAGAATGGTAGTGGAGTTTCCAGCAGCACAACGTACGCCGACATCACGTAGATTCACTGCAGACCAGAAAGTCCACACTATAATGCTATCGATCGACGAAAGGAATTTCATCTGTTTGAAGAGAGCGGATTTCATTTCTATGCATTAGCATACGCTGGTCCCTACAGAAACTTGTACTTCGGGCAACTATTGCGTATTTCTTCCTTTTCTTTTCATATTACGTTTGGCGAAAACCTTAATTAAGCACTACTCGTGTTCTGCCTTTGGAATGCTGAATAATTTCTTTGTGTTCTCGGTGATATGATTATTTCCTTCTCGTATTTTCATAGTGCTGATGTCCAATCAATTCACGTTCTTGAGTAGTTATAAATTGCCAGCTCTCACACCAAACGAACATTAATTCAACCAGTAGTGTCAACGATACGCTGGTGGCGACCACACTTAGTATTTCTGAATATTTTGCTCTTTGGTTTATGTGTTATTCATGAACTAAAAATGTATGCTATTGCGTAGCAGATCAAACTGGATGATACAAGTGCTTATCCCACGGATATTATTAAAATAGGAACGCACTAGAAACACAAACAGTGATGTGAGGGCTCCTAATGAAATCTGGACTTAGATTAATGTTCCCTGCAAGCATTACAGTCATAACGATAATCACCCTTGGTGTTTCACGGGGATATTCTACCGCTTCCTGATCTGCGACCGTAGTAGTGGCTACTGAATATATTTATCTCTCCACGGAGGTCGGTAGCAAACTGCTGGTAGTATTTTAGAATAGGCTCGACATCTGGTACCCTTCTCATTACAGATCTGGAAATACTAACATGAAAAGCTGCTAAAGGCAGGCCAGAATCTTGGCAAACATTTGTAACATGAGATCCGACAATGATGAACATAATTATATTACTCAATGTCAACAACGCCTCTGCACTCCGCAACACTTCGACCTGTGCTCCAACCAACACTGGCCTTCACTATTGTCCGTGTACACCAGAAGTTCCCACCAGAAAACGCAGCGCCTACACGTGCAAAGGTCTACAGTAAGCAATATCAAAGTGTTTTACCTCAAATTTTCCTACTACCTTCGTCAAAGGCACTGATGGTTTCACAAATCGAACAGTACAGAAACGTCATTGCAGACCGTCAACGAATTAGAACACCCGGAAGAAATCAGTTTCTAAAATTTGTGATTTTGGTGGATAATTTTTAATCTTTTCGATTAAGTCCCCATCTAAATGTGCTCAAATTTCACAAATGGACAACCTCAACAAGAAATGCAGTATTGCTGCAGCACGTGAGCTGTTACGATGTACTATATACTCGTACTTGTAACAGGACGTGTTCCTATTGTCATCAAAGCAAATGAACGCAATACTACATTCGTCTCTATAACGAATTCCGAATCTTTCAGTCACTCCAGCACCATTTCGTAAATCTTGATAAGAGTGCTGAAAGTGTTGACCGCCTCTGTAACTATCTATGAATCCTTAAAACGTTGCAGGATCATCTAGTGAATCTTATTTTGACTTTTTAATTCGTTGATCGTCTCTGCAACGAGTTAGGAATCTTTCAAACGTTTCAGGATATTGCGTGAGTATTTACAGGATTGTTTAATACACCGCTCGTCTCTGCAAAAGTTACGAATCTTTGTCACTCAGGTGTCATCTTGTGAATCTTGGCAGGATTGTTTAATTCACGGCTCGTCTGTGCAACAGCCTATGAATCTTTCAAACGCTTCACGGTCATCTCGGGAATCTTGATTAGACTGTTTAATTAGCTGCTCGTCTCACCAACGAGTTATGGAAGTTTCAGTCGCTCCATCTCGTGAATCTTCACAGGACTGTTTAATTCACCACTCGTCCCTGCAATAAGTTACGAATCTTTCAGTGACTCAGGTATCATCTTGTGAATAGTGACAAGACTGTTTAATTCACTGATCGCCTCTGCAAGAAGTTACAAATCTTTCCATCATTCCAGGATCATCTCGTAAATCGTGTAAAGACTTTAATTCCCTGGTACAGTTCTTCAACGGTTTCACTGAGAACTGTGTTACGCTTCACATTTGAGATGACCCCAGGCAGAAAAATTCAGGCGATTGAGGTTAAGTGATATTGGACGCCATTATATAAGCCATGTTTGACCTATCGGTCTTAGACCATACTGCTGCAATAGAAGCTGCATTACATAAACTCTCTAATGGGCGGATACCGCCATGCATTTCCACATTCCGCAGTCATTGTTCACGGGTGCAATCAGACCAGTTGGACAATTACACAATCTGAAACTTACGCTTGTGATATGTTTGTGCTAACTATGGCAATTATTTGTTTCTGATGTCAGTGATGACTCGTAAAAAACACATTTGCAATTATTTCATCAACGTATCCTTCGTTGAACTAAATTTACTGCAACATTTTTGCTTCTATTATCGGATGGCTGCAACTACGTCATTTTTTGCCATCACAGACCCTATATAACAATATCTTGCATTAAAGCTGTGGACCACAACTCAGAGAAAATAAACAGGGAGTACGATTGGGATTTTAATTCTAACAGATATTATATTCACACTGACACTCTCCTGCTTTTAGCTTTAACTCGTTACACTGATACATTGACGTAATACGGGCAGAGAAAGGCATGCAGACAGACAGATTATCATGAAGGGCCGGAGTGAAGCAAACTGAACAGCCCTCCACCTATTTCCTGAAGTCAAAACAAAGGGGCATGGTACATGATAGCGCTCAAGGAAATGACGAAATCTGTAGCAACATAATAAACTCACATGTTCACATAAAGCTCAACAAGTGAAAGTTCTGTCTATGCTGGCGTACAACTCAAGTGCACAAAACCACTAACAGAGATAATACACTGTCCGGTGGCACTGATGGGACAATCTGTCAAAAGCCTGAATAAACACCTTTTACAACGTGGAGCCATGCAGACTACAGTGCTGTGGCGATTTGCGCTAGGTTTCCCGGTTGAGGATCCATGGAACGTACGGACCGATGTAGGTGGTCTTACAGATTCAGATCGGAATCCGTGGAGTCTTGTGACCAGGGGAGTATGGCAAACCCATCCTGGTGCTCGTCGAACCACTCACGTTCTCTGCAAGCTCTGTGACACATTGCACTGTCCTGCTGGTAGATGCCACTATGCAGAGGAAAAGCAAAATGTATGTAGTGATAGACATTGTCCACAGTGCTAGATGCATTCTTGTGTTGACCCACTGTACCTTCAAGATTGGCAATATCATATAGCAAATGCCTTATGGTCTAGACCCTTGCGACGATTATTGCAAAGTGTTGGCTTTCAGACGTTTCACTCCAGACACTCCAACGGCCATCTGACTGACGGAGAACAAAACGTGATGCATCTGAAAAGGCCTCCTGTCGCCATTCAATGGACGTCCAGTTACGGTACTGGCCCACCGAATCCAGCCTTCGTCGCCGATCAACAGCAGTGAGCATGGGTGCATGAACCAGGCGCACGGTGCGGAGGCCAATACGCAGAAACATTCGTTTAACGGAGCATAACACTGGTGGTAGTCCCATGGTTCAGCTGGGCGGTCAGCTGCTCAACAGTAACACGTCTCTTTGCCCACATACAACTCCGCAGTAATCGTTCACCCCTGTCATGTGCAGCCCACGAAGCACTACAGTTGCTAGTTTTTGAATAGTGATATTTTGGAATGCTCGCTATACTTGAGCCACGGTAACATATGAACAGTTTACAAACTTAGCCGTTTCGTAAATGTTTCCCCATTGGCCGGAAGCCAATGATCGTGCCCTGATGGATGTCGGATCATTATCCGCCCCCACCCACTCCCTCTGACACCCTTTAAACATCCTGCCCTCCTAGTGCTGTCACCTGCCATCTGTGAGTGAGCGTAGCAAGGTGACGTCAAATATAGGCGATGGTAGCATTAATGCGCCTAGACCGTGTATACGTAAACAATACTCACATGAAATTAGATACACTACTTGCCATTAAAATTGCAACATCAAGAAGAAAGGCAGATGATAAACAGGTATTCATTGAACAAATATATTATACTAGAACTGTCAAGTGATTGATTTTCACTCAATTTGGGTGCATAGATCTTGAGAAACACTACCCAGAACAACCACCTCCAGCCGTAACAACGGCCTTGATACGCCTGGGCATTGAGTCAAACAGAGCTTCGATGGCGTGTACAGGTATAGCTGCCCGTGCAGCTTCAACACGATACCACAGTTCATCAAGAGTAGTTATTAGCATATTGTGACGAGCCAGTTGCTCGGCCACCATTGACCAGAAGTTTTTAATTGGTGAGAGATCTGGAGAATGTGCTGGCCAGGGCAGCAGTCAAATGGTTCAAATTGCTCTGAGAACTATGGGACTTAACATCTGTGGTCATCAGTCCCCTAGAACTTAGAACTACTTAAACGTAACTAACCTAAGGAGATCACGCACATCCATGCCCGAGGCAGGTTTCGAACCTGCGACCGTAGCAGTCGCGCGGTTGGACTGAGCGCCTAGAACCGCATGGCCACCAGGGCCGGCCAGGGCAGCATTCGAACCTTTTTCTGTATCCAGAAAGGCCTGTACAGGGCCTGCAACATGCGGTCGTGCATTATCCTGCTGAAATGTAGAGTTTCTCAGGGATCGAATGAAGGGTAGAGCCACAGGTCATAACACATCTGAAATGAAACGTCCCCTTAGAACAATTATACATGACTGTGCTTAAACTGACACACAATATTTTTATCGCAACGCAATCTGACTTTCAAAAATCCCTACAAAAGAATGGCCCTGACTAAAATTAACCTATACCTTTCACAAATCACTTACCTCACCAAAAATCTTCGTTACTCGAACTACTGCAATACCACGAGCGCCACTACTGCCAGCTAAATAAAAGATTCAAACTACGGAAGGCACTAACTACTGATAGGCATAGTTAGCAAATGAAAGATTTTAATAGAGAATAAACAACGTATTTACCTTACTAGTCATAATATATATAGCAGTTCATGACATCCAGTGTTACAAATTTCAAAACTCCGCCATCTCTCTCCCCACGTCCACCACTGCTGGCGGCACACCTCCAACTGCGCAACACTACGCGCTGTTAGCATCCAGCTGCCGCTGCCCAAACACTACAATGGCAGACAACAATGCAAACCAGCCACAGACTGCATACGGCACAGCCAGTGATTTTCCATACAGAGCGCTATGTGGCGGTGGCGTTACCAATAAAAAAACCTAAACAGCCTACTTACATAGGCCCCATGCTCCCCACAAAAAAAGTTTACAAATTGTTTTGGGCACTGGCCAATAATGATTTGATAAAATTTTTCATAATTACAATAACAAAGATATCTAATGCACACACTTATAGATACAATGTTATTCAAAAACTAAAATTTTCTCACAGTCCATAAAGACAGTCCTTATCGTTCATCACAGTAAAATTGCAGTGTTTTTCTCAAAGTCTGAGCAATAAAAGAAATTGCACTTGGAAGTAGTGGGTTTATAAGCAGTCTTGAAGAAGTAGTGTTGTCCTTCCAACGGAAAGACAGTGCTGACTCTTGACATGCAGACAGGTAATGGGCCACGGCAGAGTCAGTCGAAGTTGAAGACTATTGGTAGATAAGTCATCACAGAGCAGACCCACTGTAGTCCTGGTAGAGATTACTATTGGTGGGCCACCAGAGGTGCAGACCCACTGCAGTCCTTGTAGAAATAATGGTATTGGTGGGTCATCAAAGGTGCAGAACCACTGTAGTCCTTGTAGAGACGGCCAGCAGCCATCTGTTGCAACTGTGCAGGTGCACAATCACCATTGAAGAGTCTTGCAGAGAATACAGCAAGTCCATAAACCAACATTCCAAGAATTCGTTTGAAATGTCCTTAGAACCAGCAATGCTGTTATCCAGTCCCTTGCTGAATTATCAACACACGTGCAAACTCTATCAGTCCCTGCTTCTCACATATTGTCCATATACTATGACCAACAGAAACATGTGCAGTGAAATGTAATTTACAAGTTGCTTAATTTGATGAAGTGGTGTCAATTACAATTTTATAACATGAGAATACAATAACAAAGATACAAAATATATCATTAACGAACGTAATAGTACAGATAACATTTGCAGTAATACAGGCTTTACAAAAGAATCGAAATAACAAATACATCAGTTTTACAAAAATTATGTCATAAGTACATACATAAAAGATCAGAATAACTTGTGAAACATCAACTTCACACATGAGCATTAGAACAAAACAGATAAATAATGTGTAAACATCATTACGAAGAAAATAACATATCAGAAAAATTCTACAACCGAAATCCTATTACCTAAACACATAAAGACAGGACAAACATAGATTCACATAGCGTAATAAATACAGGACAGGATTTGTTTTCAGGGTGACATTTCATACTGCAGTCCAACCCAAAACGTCATTCTGTAGATCTGTCGTCTTATCTCAAGATTTGTTTCCACCAAAAATATCCTATCCAACCATGCTTTCTCTATTTTGTTCACATCCTCTTTCAAAAATAGTTTTTCTCCACTATACACTACGTTTTTGGCCAAACCATTTTCTTATTGCTTCTCAATGCTTTTCATCCAATTCATCATAGTTAGTTTCTTATATAGTCTACCCCCTCTTAAGCTAACTTCAACCTACTGAGCTCAGATGCTAAACTAAGGGACGACGCAATGCAGCAGCACAAAACAATTTACACAAACACCAATGACAAAAAAATGCAAATTGGATAAAGAAGCAGCAATATAGGACTTAGAAAAGCAAATGCAACATTAAAACTAATATGAAGCAATAAACAGCAACAAGAAACATAAATCAGTAGTAAAACTGGCTTAACAGATTAATACAAAGTGAAATTCAGTAATACTATGCCTGGTAAACAGCAGCAGCAAATGCAATAACTTTTACCTAAACATGACAAAGCTCAAGCAGAAAAAATATTACAGTAAGAATGACCTCTACACTTTTTCCAACGATTGCACCTTGTAATTTAATCTTACGTAACGGAAGTGTGGGGAATTGTTCGATTTGTTGCATTTGCTAAAAGCTGTTTGACCAATTACTGAAATGGGACTGCCAGAGTCAAGTACTGCCGTAAATTTTACGTCATTTACTGTAATGTGAATCACAGGATACGCAATGTTGTTACGTTTTACGTCGTGTTCCTGGAGTAAGATGTCCCTAATGTCTTCGATTTTTACGTAATTACTAGCTACGGCAGTTTCAGAAGTACGTTCTGCCAGCGGTATGAGTCATTGCCTATTGTGTCTTTGTTGGCGCGCATCGTTATTAGAATTTGGAGACCTGACTTCTACAAATTCACCTTGTTGAGAGGGCCTAGCTCTGTTTGAATCCCGCCAGTTCTGCTGCAATTCAGGTCTGTCGTTACGATCATATCGTCTGTCGTCATGCCAGTAGATTCCATAGTTTCTTTCTTGTCGGTCATGTGGTGGATAATTTCTCTCTGAATTGTTACTGTGCGCTGTACCGTTGCGTCTAAAGTTATTATGTCTCCTTGATAATAATTATTTTGGTTCCCATATTGTCTGTTTCTCTGATTGTCTCTGTGATGGTCACTACCGCGGAGAGGTGATCTTTCCCTCTAATTATTACTACTCTGCCAACGGTTGTCATACGGTTGGTGTCTGTTTTGGTCACGATTTGTGTTGTGAGAAAAGCCTTGTCGTGGCCAGTTATTATTTCTTTCATCGTGGAATTGCGACGGATGTGACCTGTAATTGTTGTGTTCCTGTTTTCGCGTTCCGCGATTGTCAGTGTCAATTTCTAATTCTTGTGAGAGTCCCTGAAAAGCTGCCATGTCGTCTTTGCAACGTCCAGCCAAAATAATATGCCGTAAATGTTCAGGCAATTTGATTAAGCAAATGCGGATGAGTTCTGAGGTGCTGTATGGGTTTGACAGGTACTGATTCTTGTGCAACATGTCTTCAAAATATTTCACAAGACTAGAGAATTCAGATTGTTCGAAATGTTTCATCATTATGATGCTATGTTTTACTCGATCTTGTGTAGCTTGAGACCAATATGCTGAGAGGAAGGCATGGTAAAATTCTCCTTCACTGTGGCAATCGTGAATGACCGATCGCATTCTTACAGCTGGTTCATTCTCTAAGTAGCCACACATAAATTCTAACCTGTGCTCCAATGACCAGTTGGGAGGAAAAGAATGAGACAATTGATGAAGCCACGCTTGTGGATGAATGTCGTTGCCAGAATTCTTAAATGTTTTGAATTTACGTGTAGTAATGAACAGCTTACAGTCAAAATCATCATGTCGGCGAGTCGCATGTCGGTCATTGTTACGTCGTTTCGGCGGTTCCATCTCAAAATTTGGTGTACCTTGCCAATTTCTTTCATCGTTTCCGAAGTGTCCTGTGTTATTATTTTGTGGTTGTTCTGCATTTCTATGTCCCTCTTCCCGTAATGGAGCGCGAGTTTCCTCTGAAATATGTAATTCTTGTATTACTTGAGCCAGCTGATCTTGTACTTCCCGCATTTCTCTTTTGTACTTTGTGTTGATTTGATTTTGATTCTGTTTGAATTTTCTAATTTGTTAATACTCTTCAGTGTCAGTGAAGGCTACAGGTTTTGTGTCATTCAGATCATCATCTACCTTTGTAGATAAGTTAGTGAACTGATCTGAAAGTTCGGCTTCTTTATCCGATAGTGAAATTATTTCCTCTGTGTGTTTTTCTGAACCAAGTTTCAGAGTGTCCATTTGTGTTGAAATCGTATCTACTGTGTGTTTTAAGTATTCCTGAGTTTTTGCAAGTTGCATAAGCGAATCGGTAGATGCAACTGAGTCAATTTTAGCTTGCAAGGTCTCATGGTTTTCATGAACTATAGTTTGAAGTTCTTTTAAGGCAGTTTCGTGATTCTGTAATGCATTTTCATGCCGCGAAAAAATAGGCTGCAAATGCTCACAAATTAGTGTTTTTACGTCATTACAGACTTTTTGACATTTCGATTCAATGTTATGTAACTCATTAGTTAAATCTTCATGTGTTTGTTCAAGTGTGGTGTCTAACTTCTGATACTTTTGTTACATTGTGTCTAACTTTTGAAGATTTTGTTCCATTGTGTCCAACTTTTGAGGCTTTTGCTGTGTTGTCTCTGATTTTGTTCCATTGTGTCAAACTTTGGAAGATTTTGTCCCATTTGTTTCTGATTCTGTTCCATTTGTTGCATTAATTACAATAATAATGTATTAGTGTATGGAATCTGTTTCTCTATGCTTTTTGTCAGTGTATTTTCACCGGCTACATTCACATTTTGACAGGCAGAAAATGTGTTTGGACTCATTTGAGAAAACGGCGAGGACCCAAAACCTAAGTCTACAGTATTTGCAATATTGTGTTCTGTCATTTCGGATTCCTGAGGCGAGCTGTTGCCGACCGATCGATCGATAATGCTTCCCTGTTCACTACCTGTTTCACTGTCTACACCATTATTTGACGCCCGCTCCATTTCCCGATGCATAGTTACCAAATTACTACTTTGAATGTCTGTTAATTCATTACACAGTGGTGCTGGTAAGCTACGCTCGTCGTCACTATTATTTCTCAGTTTACTTTGGAGCCTATTGTTACGTTTTTCACACGCCATTATTGTCACAATATTTCACACGATAAAACATAAAAGCACAATTTGAAGAGCAAAAATAAGAGAACACATTAACATAGCACTGAAAATAATATCTAGTTAATTGCAAGTGCAGCTGCGAAATACTTGCTGCAAATCTACATGCATGCCACAACTGTTTTACTGTACAACAATGAAAGACTGCAACTACAAAGGAAATTCTCTCTATGATTACGCGATAGCAGTAAACAAAAGCTACACTAATTACACAGACCATAGGAAAAAAATCGGAAGATTCCAGTGAGGTATCCTCGGCTAAGGGTCGGCATATGAAACGTACCCTTAAAACAATTGTACATGACTGTGCTTAAACTGACACACAATATTTTTAGCGCAACGCAATCTGGCTTTCAAAAATCGCTATTAAAGACTGACCCTGACTAACATTAACCTATACCTTTCACAAATCACTTACCTCACTAAAAATCTTCGTTACTCGAACTACTGCAACAAAGCGAGCGCCACTACTGCCAGCTAAATAAAAGATTCAAACTACTGAAGGCACTAACTACTGATAGGCATAGTTAGCAAATGAAAGATTTTAATAGAGAACAAACAATGTATTTACCTTAATAGACATAATATATATATATAGCAGTTCATGACATCCAGTCTTACAAATTTCGCAACTCCGCCATCTCTCCCCCCACGTCCACCACTGCTGGCGGCTAACCTCCAACTGCGCAACGCTAAGCGCTGTTAGCATCCAGCTGCCGCTGCCAAACACTACAACGGCAGACAACAATGCAAACCAGCCACAGACTGCACACGGCACAGCCAGTGATTTTCCATACAGAGCGCTATGTGGCGTTACCAATAAAAAAAAACCTAAACAGCCTACTTACACCGCATGGCCACCGCGGAGGGCCAGGGCAGCATTCGAACCTTTTTCTGTGTCCAGAAAGGCCCGTACAGGGCCTGCAACATGCGGTCGTGCATTATCCTGCTGAAATGTAGAGTTTCTCAGGGATCGAATGAAGTGTAGAGCCACGGGCCGTAACATATCTGAAATGTAACGTCCACAGTAGAAAGTGCCGTCAATGTGAGCAGGAGGTGACCGAGATGTGTAACCAATGGCACCCAGTACCATCACGTCGGGTGATACGCCGGTATGGCGATGAGAATACACGCTTCCAATGTGTGTTCACCGCGATGTCGCCAAACACGGATGCGACCATCATGATGCTGTAAACAGAACCTGGATTCATCCGATAAAATGACGTTTCGCCATTCGTGCACCCAGGTTCGTCGTTGAGTACACCATCACCGGCGCTCCTGTGTGTGATGCAGCGTCAGGGGTAACCGCAGCCATGGTCACCGAGCTGATACTCCATACTGCTGCAAACGTCGTTGAACTGTTCGCATAGATGATTGTTGTCTTGCAAACGTCCCTATGTGTTAACTCAGGTATCGAGACGTGGCTGCACGATCCGTTACAGCCATGCGGACAAGATACCTGTCATCTCGACTGTAGTGATACGAGGCCGCTGGAATCCAGCACGGCGGTTCCGTATTACCCTCCTGAACCCACCGATTCCATACTCTGCTAACAGTCATTTGATCTCGGCCAACACGAGCAGCAATGTCGCTATACGCTAAACCTCAATCGTGATAGACCATAATCCGTCGGAAACGTGATGGTACGTATTTCTCCTCCTTACAAGAGGCATCACAACAACGTTTCACCAGACAACGTCGGTCAACTGCTGTCTGTGTATGACAAATCAGTTGGAAACTTTCCTCATGTCAGCACGTTGTAGGTGTCGCCACGGGCGCCAACCTTGTGTGAATGCTCTGAAAAGCTAATCATTTGCATATCACAGCATCGTCTTCCTGTCGGTTAATTTTCGCGTCTGTAGCACGTCATCTTCGTGGTGTAGCAATTTCAATGGCTAGTACTCTATATTCGTAGTTTTATTGCTTTTCTGCCTGCAATTATGCGCTGCTCAAACATTAGGCAGGATTTCAAAAAGAAATTCGTCAGTAGATTACCTACATGCTCTGACACCTACAATTTCAATTTTAAAACAATCACAGCTTGATTTCCGAAAATATCGCGCATAATATCACAGCGTGGAATCGAAACGAGCTATAAATTAAATGGCACAGCCTTTCTATGTATACCCTACCACTTTGTTACGATGGCTCTTCTGTTTGTAAGAACACCGGTGCGTAGATAAGCTGCTATCGATGCTACTCTGTCTTGCAAAGCTCTTTGGCCTTGCAGTCAGACCCATGCATGAAGTGTCTCATGGGAGTCTCATCGGTTTGTGGCGACCGATCAAACGCTTCGCACGAGAGTCTTTTGAACTGCAGCATGGCGTGACAACAGCCCCCCTCGATTCTGGCCGGCTACGCTGCTATCGTTTGCTGTCTTTACTTCACGTTGCTGCAAATCTGTTTGGTGAGACCGTTACACACCACGGCCTGAGCAACGCACCCAAATTTAATCTGCTGTACTCATGTACAAAGTACTTATCTTCCCGACGTCTCGATTACGAACAAGGTGGCATAAGACCCTCGCACTGAATGGAGAATACGTTGAAAACAAAATTTTGTAGCCATAAGAGTGGGGAAATAATATGGTGTATTGCAATTCTGAATAAAAGCAACCTACTGTCAGCAAAAAAATTGTTCCATGACATATTGAACGCCCCTCGTTCATATTGAGTGTGTGAGTGTGTGTGTGTGTGTGTGTGTGTGTGTGTGTGTGTGTGTATGTCTGTCTGTTTGTGGCACTGTGTCGATAAATAACTTTTATACTTTTATTTGCTCCATCGTGAATAGCAGCTACGGAAGGACAGTTATGTCGTGTTCGAGAGGCTATTGTCCATTCATTTACTAGGCCAACGCGCTCTGTAATGAAATGAACAGCACCATTATGTCAGAGTCGAATGAAAGAAAACTCTATTCTGCTGACTGCAGGAATAGCCTCTATTACTGGACCGCCCCTCCCCACCCCACAGCCAGTGACCCCGGACCAGAGAGGCTCGCGACATATTTTTGGTTGACTGCTGGCCCGGTGGCCGGCAGGTGTTTTGCAGTGGCGGCCGACTTCAATCGAAGTCGGTAAATAGGCGACGGGCGGTGAATGGGGGCAGTTTATTCCTGCCGATCGCCCCGTCGGCCGCGATGGCCGGGGCGCGCCACCTCTGACCGCCCGGCCAGGCTGCTGCCGGGGCGAGTATTTATCCGACCGCCGTCCGCAGAGGGCTGTTGTCCGCTGAAATATGGCTCGCCTAATGGTGAAATGCTGTACGGCAGCCGTCGACCTGTGGAGGCGGCCGCGGGTCGCGACCCAGCGCTCGGGTCTGCCACTGCTTCAGCCACATCAGCAAGCGAAAGTGTTCCGAGCGTAATCAGTTATTTACGCAATATTCGCTCTATTTATATACTTGTATACTGTATATATTTGTATATACTTGTATATATTTGTATACTGTGGTATCGCCCAGAGATCACGGGGCAACACCGAGGTCGAAAACGCGAACCAATACCATAGGGCTTGCTGTGATCCTCAACAACGAATAGGAGGCACGGCATACGAAAACAACTGTCTCTCTCAGCGTAGCAGCCCACTGACGTTGAGGTCGGCTTAGCGCCCAGCTTGCAAGAGCTCTGCCCCACTTCGCGACCTCTTCTGGAGGACTCGACATCACAGTCAGGAACAGTGATGTCTGAAGGTTTAAATGAAATGTGCTTTCGTAAGGTTTGGTGCAAAATGGGTCTGAGCACTATGGGACTTTACATCTGAGGTCATCAGTCCCCTAGAACTTAAAACTACTTAAACCTAACTGACCAAAGGACATCACACATATCCATGCACGAGGCAGGATTCGAACCTGCGACCGTAGCAATAGCGAGGTTCCAGACTGAAGAGCCTAGAACCGCTCGGCCACAGTGGCCGGCCGTAAGATTTGAACGCTATACTGTCAGAGAACAGTTTGTTAATAAGTCCATCAAGTTATGCTTTCTATTCAATGACTCAAATTGTACAACAATCATTTCACAAAGAATTGTGTCAAACTTAAGTAAATCTGTTGTTCACTTATTTAATAAAGTGAAGTAACATTTCATGCGTTCTAGTTTGATGGGCCTTCTCCGAGATTACCCATGATAGTACTAAATAGTGAAACATCCTCTGCGGCCGGTCTGGACCTCGCGACCGCAAGGGTCGCAGGTTCGAATCCTGCCTCGGGCATGGATGTGTGTAACGTCCTTAGGTTAGTTGGGTTTAAGTGGTTCTAAGTTCCAGGGGATTGAAGACCTCAGATGTTAAGTCCCATAGTGCTCAGAACCATTTGAACCATTTTTTTTGAAACATCCTCTACATCATTAACAAGATAAATCGATTCTTTAACAATTTATAGACGAGGATAGTGGAATGTGGTCGAATTAAATCGGGTGATGCTGCGGCAATTAGATTAGGAAATGAGACGCTGAAAGTAGTAAATGAGTTTTGCTATTTTGGGAGCAAAATAACTCATGATAGTCGATGTAGAGAGGATATAAAATGTAGTCTGGCAATGGCAAGGAAAGCGTTTCTGAAGAAAAGAAATTTGTTAACATCGAGTATAGATTTAAGTGTCAGGAATTTGCTTCCGATGCTATTAGTGTAGAGTGTAGCCATGTATGGAAGCGAAACGTCGACGATAAATAGTTTAGACAAGAAGAGAATAGAAGCATTCGAAATGTGGTGCTACAGCAGAATGCTGAAGATGACATAACTAATCAGGAGTTATTGAATAGAATTGCGGAGAAGAGAAATTTGTGGCACAAATTGACTAGAAGAAGGGATCGGTTGATAGGACATATTCTGAGGCATCAAGGGATCTCCAATTTAGTATTGGAGGGCAGTGTGGAGGGTAAAAATCGTAGAGGGAGACCAAGAGATGAATACACTAAAGAGATTCAGAAGGATGTAGGTTGCATTAGGTATTGGGAGTTGAAGAAGCTTGCACAGGATAGATCAGCATGGAGAGCTGCATCAAACCAGTGTCAGGACTGAATACCCCAACAACAACAGACCTTGTGAAATGTCAGCGGACGCGCCAGTATAAGGAAACAACTAAACGGGCATGGGAAAGGTGCAGGCCATTTGTCACAAGTCGTCTGTTAATTCACAAAAGAGTAACAGTCTTTCATTGGACACATATCAAAAACGGAAATAAAATACAAATGATTCACGCAGTTACTCCAAAGTTTCTTCATTTAAGCCAGTTGATGACTGATTAGTTAATTTGAAAGAATGAAATGCACCAGTTTAGGAAGGACTAACTAGCAATTAGTACAATCAATATAACTCAAATACGAGCTTAGCACTGGGCAAATAATGACAGCAATGATGCTAAAGATTGCAATTCCAGTATATGGCTGGCCAAAGGGAGTGCTTCACATTAATGAATATAACTTACAAGAAGCATAGAAACACGAAATTTTGCGAGCCGGTGTGGCCGAGCGGTTCTAGACGCTTCAGTCTGGAACCGCGCGACCGCTACGGTCGCAGGTTCGAATCATGCTTTGGGCATGGATATGTGTGATGTCCTTAAGTTGGTTAGGTTTAAGTAGTTCTAAGTTCTAGGGGACTGATGACCTCAGATGTTAAGGCCTATAGTGCTCAGAGCCATCTGAACCGTATGAACACGAAATTTTACAAGTCTGGTATATGACGAGATGGCCCGTTAAGAACTAACATTTCATCCAACGAGCACAGAAACAATTCTCAACTCAAATCCAATATTTGATCAATCAGACAGTCCCGTTGGGCATAGTCAGGATACTGACGTGGAAATATAATAAAATACCATTTCACACACACACACACACACACACACACACACACATATATATATATATATATATATATATATATATATATATATATATATATATATATATAGGGTACGTTCCGAAAGTAATGCAATTGAAATTCCCGCGCCGCTCCTAGTAGTCGGAGTGGGAGCGGGCCACATGGAGTAGGTGGGGGGGACGCTAAGCTTTGCCGCGAAACCGGTTTCAGTGGCCTCCGAGCTGTGGAAGCGGCAGGACGTCTGTTATTGTAAACCTCTGCGCGCCGACCGTGTCACGGAAAAAATGGAATCGACGATCGAGCAACGTTACGCGATTAAGTTTTGTGCTAAACTGAACAAATCTTTTGAGGAGACTAACAAAATGATTCGTGAGGCTTACGGGGACTCTGCTCTGTCCTACTCACAAGTTTCGAGGTGGTTAAAGGCCTTTAAGGAAGGCCGGGAAGAGGTTCACGACGAACAACGCTCTGGGCGGCCGTCAACCAGCAAAACCGACAACAATGTGGCTCGTGTGCGACAACTGTTGGACTCTGACCGTCGATTGAGTATCAGGATGGTGGCCAATGAACTGAACTGATCGTCTACTGTTGTTTTTCGCATTGTTACTGAAGATTTAGCTATGAGGAAAGTGTGCGCCAAGCTCGTGCCCAAGGTGTTGTCAGACGACGAAAAGACCAACCGAGCGGAAATTTCAAGTGAACTTTTGCAACGTGTAGAAATTGAACCTGATTATTTGGACAACGTCATCACTGGTGATGAAACCTGGGTTTTTGAATACGACCCAGAAACGAAACGCCAAAGCTCTGAGTGGCACACTGATCAGTCCCCCAAGCCCAAAAAGGCAAGAATGAGCAAATCAAAAGTGAAAACAATGCTCATTGTCTTTTTCGACAGCAAAGGAGTGGTCCATAAGGAGTTTGTTCCTCAAGGACAGACAGTTAACGCTGCCTACTACGTGGATGTGCTGGAAAGACTCCGCAAAAGGGTCGTCAGGAAGAGAAAGGACATCTCCGCTACCTGGCAACTCCATCACGACAACGCGCCTTGCCAGAACGCGCTTCGAGTCCGCGAGTTCCTGGCCAAACACCAGGTGCCAACACTGCCCCCCCCCCCCCCTATAGTCCTGACCTCGCCCCAGCTGACTTCTTTTTGTTTCCTAGGATTAAGTCAGCCCTGAAAGGAACCCGTTTTTCGTCCATAGACGAGATCCAATCCGCCATGACGAAGACCTTGCGAGAGGTCCCAGAAGACGCCTTCCAGGGCGCGTACCGGTCATGGCAGAGACGCTGGAAAAGATGTGTAGAGGCCCAAGGACAGTACTTTGAAGAATTTTAAGTGTTTGTGCAAATCTGTTCAATAAATTACTTTTAAAAAAAATAATTGCATTACTTTCGGAACGCACCCAGTATATATATATATATATATATATATATATATATATATATATATATATATATATTTCCACTTCATTATCCTGACTATGTACAACGGGTTTGTCTGATTGATCAAATATTGGATAGATATAATAAAATACCATTTAACACCCCCCCCCCATGAACCATGGATCTTGCCGTTGGTGGGGAGGCTTGCGTGCCTCAGCGATACAGATAGCCGTACCGTAGGTACAACAACAACGGAGGTGTATCTGTTGAGAGGCCACACAAACGTGTGGTTCCTGAAGAGGGGCAGCAGCCTTTTCAGTAGTTGCAAGGGCAACAGTCTGGATGATTGACTGATCTGGCCTTGTAACAATAACCAAAACGGCTTTGCTGTGCTGGTACTGTGAACGGCTGAAAGCAAGGGGAAACTAAGGCCGCAAGTTTTCCCGAGGGCATGCAGGTTTACTGTATGATTAAATGATGATGGCGTCGTCTTGGGTAAAATATTCCGGAGGTAAAATAGTCCCCCATTCGGATCTCCGGGCGGGGACTACTCAAGAGGATGTCGTTATCAGCACAAAGAAAACTGGCGTTCTATGGATCGGAGCGTGGAATGTCAGATCCCTTAATCGGGCAGGTAGGTTAGAAAATTTAAAAAGGGAAATGGATAGGTTAAACTTAGATATAGTGGGAATTAGTGAAATTCGGTGGCAGGAGGAACAAGACTTCTGGCCAGGTGACTATAAGGTTATAAACACAAAATCAAATAGGGGTAATGCAGGAGTCGGTTTAATAATGAATGGGAAAATAGGAATGCGGGTAAGCTACTACAAACAACATAGTGAACACATTATTGTGGCCAAGATAGATACGAAGCCCACATCTACTACAGTAGTACAAGTTTATATTCCAACTAGCTCTGCAGATGACGAAGAAATTGAAGAAATGTATGACGAAATAAAAGAAATTATTTAAATAGTGAAGGGAGACGAAAATTTAATAGTCTTGGGTGACTGGTATTCGAGTGTAGGAAAAGGGAGAGAAGGGAACATAGTAGGTGAATATTGATTGGGGCTAAGAAATGAAAGATGATGCCACTTGGTAGAATTCTGCGCAGAGCACAACTTAATCATAGCTAACACTTGGTTTAAGAATCATGAAAGAAGGTTGTATACATGGAAGAACCCTGGAGATACTAAAAGGTATCAAATAGATTATATAATGGTAAGAAAGAGATTTAGGAACCAGGTTTTAAATTGTAAGACATTTCCAGGGGCAGATGTGGACTCTGACCACAATCTATTGGTTATGACCTGTAGATTAAAACTGAAGAAATTGCAAAAAGGTGGGAAATTAAGGAGATGGGACCTGGATAAACTGAAAGAACCAGAGGTTGTACAGAGTTTCAGGGAGAGCATAAAGGAACAATTGACAGGAATGGGGGAAAGAAATATAGTAGAAGAAGAATGGATAACTTTGAGAGATGAAGCAGTGAAGGCAGCAGAGGATCAAGTTGGTAAAAAGACGACGGCTAGTAGAAATACCTTGGTAACAGAAGAAGGAGAGAATAGAAAAATGCAGTAAATGAAGCAGAGAAAAAGGAATACAAATGTCTCAAAAATGAGATCGACAGGAACTGCCAAATTGCTAAGCAGGGATGGCTAGAGGACAAATGTAAGGATGTAGAGGCTTATCTCACTAGGGGTAAGATAGATACTTCCTACAGGAAAATTAAAGAGACCTTTGGAGATAAGAGAACCACTTGTATGAACATCAAGAGCTCAGATGGAAACCCAGTTCTAAGTAAAGAAGGGAAAGCAGATGTGTGGAAGGAGTATATAGAGGGTCTATACAACGGCGGTGCACTTGAGGACAATATTATGGAAATGGAAGAGGATGTAGATGAAGATGAAATGGGAGATATGATATTGCGTGAAGAGTTTGACAGAGCACTGAAAGACTTGAGTCGAAACAAGACCCCGGAGTAGACAACACTCCATTGGAACTACTGACGGCCTTGGGAGAGCCAGTCCTGTCAAAACTCTACCATCTGGTGAGCAAGATGTTTGAAACAGGCGAAATATCCTCAGACTTAAAGAAGAATATAATAATTCCAATCCCAAAGAAAGCAGGTGTTAACAGATGTGAAAATTACCGAACAATCAGTTTAACAATCCACAGCTGCAAAATAGTAACACGAATTCTTTACAGACGAATGGAAAAACTAGTAGAAGCCGACCTCGGGGAAGATCAGTTTGGATTTCGTAGAAACACTGGAACACGTGAGGCAATACTGACCGAACGACTTATCTTCGAAGAAAGATTAAGGAAAGGCCAACCTACATTTCTAGCATTTGTAGACTTAGAGAAAGCTTTTGACAATGTTGACTGGAATACTCTCTTTCAAATTCGAAAGGTGGTAAAATACCGGGAGCGAAAGGTTATTTTCAATTTGTACAGAAACCAGATGGCAGTTATAAGAGTCGAGGGACATGAAAGGGAAGCAGTGGCCGGGATAGAAGTAAGACAGGGTTGTAGCCGCTCCCCTATGTTATTCAATCTGCATATTGAGCAAGCATTAAAGGAAACAAAAGAAAAATTCGGAGTAGGTATTAAAATCCATGGAGAAGAAATAAAAACTCTTTGGTTCGCCGATGACATTGTAATTCTGTCAGAGACAGCAAAGGACTTGTAAGAGCAGTTGAATGGAATGGACAGTGTCTTGAAAGGAGGATAGAAGATGAACATCAACAAAAGCAAAACGAGGATAATGGAATGTAGTCAAATTAAGTCGGGTGATGCTGAGGGAATTAGATTAGGAAATGAGACACTTAAAATAGTAAAGGAGTTTTGCTATTTGGGGAGCAAAATAACTGATGATAGTCGAAGTAGAGAGGATATAAAAAGTAGGCTGGCAATGGCAAGCAAAGCGTTTCTGAAGAAGACAAATTTGTTAACATCGAGTATAGATTTAAGTGTCAGGATGTCATTTCTGAAAGTATTTGTGTGGTGTGTAGCCATGTATGGAAGTGAAACATGGACGATAAATAGTTTGGACAAGAAGAGAACAGAAGTTTGCGAAATGTGGTACTACAGAAGAATCCTGAAGATTAGATGGGTAGATCACATAACTAATGAGGAAGTATTGAATAGGATTGGGGAGAAGAGAAGTTTGTGGCACAACTTGACGAAAAGAAGGGATCGGTTGGTAGGACATATTCTGAGGCATCAAGGGATCATCAATTTGGTATTGGAGGGTAGCGTGGAGGGTAAAAATCGTATATGGAGACCAAGAGATGAATACACTAAGCAGATTCAGAAGGATGTAGGTTGCAGTAGGTACTGGGAGATGAAGCAGCTTGCACAGGATAGAGTAGCATGGAGAGCTGCATCAAACCAGTCTCAGGACTAAAGAGCGCAACAACAACAACCATTTAACAAATTGAGCATTACACCAATATTAAAACTATTATGTTAAATACCAAACTTAAAATCGGGAAAACGAGATAGAAACTCAACGTATGTGGGATGCCGTATCAAGCCAGGAATCCTCAACGACTCACGGCTACGCTGAGACGGGAAGCGTCGCGTCGCCCACCCGCGCCTACACAGCCCACACCGATAGCGAAAGCGCGATGAATCGATGGGTAATATGCCGCTACAAAGCCGAGGAAATTCGTCTCTGATGATTCGTTTCGTCGTAATTTAATAGCTGTTAGGATCCAACTTTTGCTACCACACAATATCAAAGGCAAAACTGTGACTTTGTGGAGTTTAATTAATGTTTGTTTACGTTAAGATTTAATGGACGCTGTATATTTCCGTACAAATGCCTGAATCTCGCCAGTATTAGCTCTACATCATCTGACTTGGGAAATTTAAAATTGCATCCCAAATATTTAAACTCTCTTACCTGTTAAATTATTTGTCCACCTGTAATAGTTTCGGCTGTATAGGTTCATGTCATCACTTTTGTTTTATCTGGCGATATTCTCATTCCATATTTAGTGGCAATTTGACTCTGTTTGAGTACTGAAATTTAAACCATTCTTTCAGAATATCCTATTACAATTAGTTCGTCATAAAATAGCCTCAAAATAAAAAATGATCATTTGTTAATGAGTCGTTTAATAAAATCATGAGTCATTTAATAAGATCATTTGCGAAGTATATCATCAATGTAAAGATTAAAAAGGGTGGGAACAATGGATAGCATTGCCTATTTGACTGATACCGGCAGATTCTATCCCTTTCCTCAAAATGCGGATCCTTATTTCATTATTTTTGTATAATGGCTGAATTACCGTGCGAGGTGCCTGGGTGGGGAAGAGTTTATGGCTCTTTATTTCTGGTGAATTTTGCATGACAACTGGACATGCATTTGACCCCCTCCTTCCTGCCGGACGGAGTGGCCGTGCGGTTCTAGGCTCTGCAGTCTGGAGCCGAGCTATCGCTACGGTCGCAGGTTCGAATCCTGCCTCGCGCATGGATGTCTGTGATGTCCTTAGGTTAGTTAGGTTTAATTAGTTGTGAGTTCTAGGCGACTGATGACTCAGAAGTTAAGTCGCATATAGCTCGGAGCCATTTGAACCACCATTTTGAACCCACCTTCCCTACCACCTAATTGATTATGTGTGCAACGGTAACGAAAGGAATTGAGGGTGCATCCTGCTAGGTGGTAAAATAAGGAGTGCACAGTCACAATAATTTAATAAATACGATTATCTACTCCGTAAAGAAAAGCGAACTTTTATCATAGTAAACTACAGGAAATAGGGTTCTGCATGTATCTATGAAATGATCATCATGATCATCATCATCATCATCATTTAAGACTGATTATGCCTTTCAGCGTTCAGTCTGGAGCATAGTTCCCTTTATAAAATTCCTCCATGATCCCCTATTCAGTGCTAACATTGATGCCTCTTCTGATGTTAAGCCTGTTACTTCGAACTCATTCTTAACCGAATCCAGGTACCTTCTCTTTGGTCTGCCCCGACTTCTCCTACCCTCTACTGCAGAACCCATGAGTCTCTTCGGTAACCTTGCCTCTCCCATGCATGTAACATGACCGCACCATCTAAGACTGTTCGCCCTGACTGCTACATCTATAGAGCCCATTCCCAGTTTTTCTTTGATTTCCTCGTTGAGGAAACCCTCCTGCCACTGTTCCCATCTGCTAGTACCTGCAGTCATCCTAGCTACTTTCATATGCCTAACCTCAACCTTGTTGATAAGGTAACCTGAATCCACGCAGCTTACGCTCCCATACAACGAAGTTGGTCGAAAGATTGAACGGTGAACAGATAACGTAGTCTTGGTACTGACTTCCTTCTTGCACAAGAGAGTAGATCGTAGCTGAGCGCTCACTGCATTAGCTTTGCTACACCTCACTTTCAGTTCTTTCACTAAGTTGCCATTCTGTGATAATATGCATCCTAAGTACTTGAAACTGTCCACCTGTTCTAACTTTGTTCCTCCTATTTGGCACTCAATCCGTTTATCTTTCTTTCCAACTGACATTACTTTCGTTTTGAAGATGCTAATCTTTTTACCATAGTCCTTACATTTCTGATCTAGTTCTGAAATATTACTTTGCAAACTTTCAATCGAATCTGCTATCACAACTAAGTCATCCGCATATGCGAGACTGCTTATTTTGTGTTCACATATCTTAATCTCACCCAGCAAGTCTATTGTTTTCAACATATGATCCATAAATAATATGAACAACAGTGGAGACAGGTTGCAGCCTTATCTTACCCCTGAAACTACTCTGAACCATTAACTCAATTTACCGTCAACTCTAACTGCTGCCTGACTATCCATGTAAAGATCTTTAATTGCTTGCAAAAGTTGGCCTCCTATTCCATAATCTCGTAGAACAAACCATAACTTCCTCGTAGGAACCTGGTCATATGCCTTTTCTAGATCTATAAAGCATAGATACAATTCCCTGTCCGACTCATAACACTTCTCTATTATTTGCCGTAGGTTAAAGATCTGGTCCTGACAACCTCTAAGAGGCCTAAACCCACACTGATTTTCATCCAATTGGACCGCAACTAATACTCCCACTTTCCTTTCAACAACACCTGAGAAGATTTTACCCACAATGCTGATTAAAGAGATACATCTGTAGTTGTTACAATCTTTTCTGTTTCCATGTTTAAAGATTGGTGTGATTACTGCTTTTGTCCAGTCTGATGGAACCTGTCCCGACTCCCAGGCCAATTCAATTATCCTGTGTAGCCATTTAAGACCTGACATACCACTATATTTGATGAGTTCCGACTTAATTTCATCCACCCCAGCTGCTTTATTGCACTGCAATCTATTGACCATTTTCTCCACTTCCTCAAAAGTCATCCTATTTCCATCATCATTCCTATCACATTTTACCTCGAAATCTGAAACATTACTGATCGTACTTTCACCTACATTGAGCAATTCTTCAAAATATTCCCTCTATCTGCCCAAGGCATCCACAGGATTCACCAGCTGTTTTCCTGACCTGTCCAAAATACTTGTCATTTCCTTCTTACCTCCCTTTCGAAGACTGCTAATTACATTGCAGAATGGTTTTCCAGCAGCTTGACCGAATGTCTCCAACCTGTTTCCAAAGTCTTAACAAGATATCTTCTTGGATGCTGCAATTATTTGGCTTTGTTTCTTTCTTCAACATAACCTTCTCTGTCCACCAGAGTTCTAGTATGTAGCCGTTTTTGGTACGCCTTCTTTTTCCTTTTACAGGCTGCCTTGACTGTGTCATCCCACCAAGCTGTTTGCTTCATCCTACTTTTACACACTACTGTTCCTAGACATTCTTTAGCCACTTCTAGTACTGCGCACCTGTACCTTGTCCATTCCTTTTCCAATAACTGTAATTGACTACATTCAACTAACTGGTACCTTTCTGAAACCTGTGTTATGTATTTGTGCCTGATTTCCTTATCCTGAAGCTTCTCCACTATTATCCTCCTACATATCGACCTGACCTCCTGCACTTTCGGCCTCACAATCCCCATTTCACTGCAGATTAAATAATGATCAATGTCATCAAAGACTCCCCTGAATACACGTGTGTCCCTCACAGCCTTCCTGAATTCCTGATCTGTTATTATATAGTCAATGACAGATCTCGTTCCCCTGCCTTCCCAAGTATACCGGTGAATGTTCTTATGTTTAAAAAAAGGAGTTTGTCAATACTAAGCCCATACTGACATAGAAATCCAAGAGTTGTTTCCCGTTCCTGTTGGCCTCCATATCCTCTCCAAATTTACCCATACCTTTTCATACCCTTCTGTTCGATTTCCAATCCTGGCGTTAAAATCACCCATGAGGAGAACACTGTCCTTGTCCTTTATTCTAACAACTACATCACCGAGTGCCTCATAGTAACTACCCACCTTATCATGATCTGTCCCTTCACAATGCGAATATACTGTCACAATCCTAATTTTCTTGCTAGACACTGTCAGATCTATCCACATCAGTCGTTCGTTTACATACCTTACTGCAACTACGCTGGGTTCCATTTCTTTCCTGATGTAAAGCCCTACACCTCATTGTGCTATTCCTGCTTTGACTGCTGACAGGTAGACCTTGTATTCTTCCACTTCCTCTTCTTTCTCACCCCTTACCCGAATGTCACTAAGAGCTAAAACGTCAAGCCCCATCTTACTTGCAGCCTCTGCCATCTCTACCTTCTTCCCAGAGTATCCCCATTGATATTTATAGCTCCCCATCGCATTACCATTTGATTGCCAAGTCGTATCTTAGGAGTCCCTGGTTTGTCAGTTAGAGGTGGGATTCCGTCACCTCCAAAGGTCCGAGGCATTTTGCTCTGATTGATGCCAGCATCATATTTAAAGTATCGGGGAATCAGGTTGCTAGCCTTACTTGCCCCGAGTCGCATTGGGTTTTACCGCTAACGGCTGAGGGACTAACCGGTGGATTTGGTAGTCTTTGCCGTATGAGCACAAAGGTGACCACGACTGAGAATATCTCCCAGATGCCCAGCCTTATTCCACAGTAACTGGTATCCCGACTGTTGGGACCACTTACTTGGCCACTCACACGTTGCCCGTGGTTCATGAACTAGGACATGACTACAGGAACCCACACCATGAACCACCTATGAAATGATATGCGGATAAAATATTACAATGAGATTTGTTATAAATCAGAGCACAAAGGTACTTGATTGTCAATACAAACAGAAGGCTGTAGGGTAGATTATACAGAGCTACTATAAGAGTAAGTGTTGGCTCGAGAACAAGGGGCTCCTACTCTCTGTGATGCAATAGACTGATGACAATGACTGGAGGTCCTAATGAATTGAATATTACACCCCCAACTATAATGCAGTATTGTGATCAGTAGTGAGAGCTCAAATGGTATCACACGAAGAGCCGGCCACGGTGGCCGAGCGGTTCTAGGTGCCTCAGTCCGGAACCGCGTGACTGCCACAGTCGAAGGTTCAAATCCTGCCTCGGGCATGGATGGGTGTCATGTCCTTAAGTTAGTTAGGTTTAAGAAGTTCTATGTTCTAGAGGACTGATGAAGTCAGATGTTAAGTCCCGTAGTGTTCAGGGCCATTTGAACCATCACGTGGAGAAACAAGCAAGGTGGACTTGTAGCAAAGCAAGTACGCATGCTGCTGAGGGATTCAGTATAAATATGATAGGTCCTACAATGACGAAGCCGCGAAATACTTTACCAGTCCTGAAATCTGCAGCACGTCGTCGGTAGGCAGCGTTCCGATCATGTCGGCGCCGACTTATGCTGTGCAGCAACTCTGCTTCAACCACTGGCCTCAAAGGCTGTCCGAGAATTCTAAGTTCTGCCGGAAAAGTGCGACTAAAGTAGCAAGACCGTCCAACTCCAATGAAGATCAGATCCCGAAAAACCTGCTAAACCTGCTCCCGCACAACGCAAGAACGAAGCCAACATTGCTCAACTCCCTACTACCCTCGAAAACCTCAAATCAGCATTCAATGATGATTCAAAAATTCCCCCACACTGTCTCAGAGCATCATTCTCGCCAATAACGTCCGTTCCCTCTTATTTCTAGCAGGGCTTTATGACATCAACTGGCCCCAGTTTAAGTTGACCAATCATGCCTCTGCTATTCAGCTGAGGGCACTGAACTTGCCGTTTGACCGGCTGCGAAAATAACATGTCTAGACTACCGGCCATCCGGCACCAGACAGTCGTGTCCGGAAGTCCACAAGTATTATCAGAATCAAGTGGACAATGCAGTCAGTCGTCGCCAGCAGTCTGCGTTCCAGACACACCGGAACAGTAAACACATAAACTGCGACGACACTCAGATAACTCGCAGGTCGTTTCGCCCTACATACAATAGGCAAAACTCGACCGACGTCAATCGTTCCGCCAAGAGCTTAAGCCCATCGATGTACGACCCTCTCACTATTCGCAGAAGTGATGCCCCCAATCGGAAACGCAGTGTGCCGCTTCCTCTGGTGCTCGCCTCGCATAGTCAACCCAGGGAAGTAACCCAACAAGCATAGGAGACAAGTGAAAAGTATTTTGAGCTCTCAGTGCAAATACTCTCATTACAAGAACCTTATTCGGCATGTTACCACTGTGCAATGACATAAGACATTAATAAAATTGATGGAAATGAGAGGTGGCATGCGGAAGAGGGCATGGAACCTCTCAAACGTAATCACATGTGCTGGAAATCACAATTTTTTAAGTGATTACCATAGCATTTTCCACTTTATCTAGTCAAACCCCTTTACGTATATTAGCAGCCTCAATTCTCTTCTCTTGTCTGTTACTTGTGCCAAAGCTAAAACACAGTCACCTACACTAAAATCATGTAGAATTTGTAGAATTGCAGATTTCAAGGTCAGACACTTACAGTTGACTGTGATGTTATGTGCCAAACATTGTTGCTGAAGGAGACCCTATTGACCAGTTCTATGGAGATTTCCAAGAATTAACGCTGCTTACAACAAACAAGGGTATCGTCTTTGTAGTTGGAGATTGGAATGCAAAAGAGGAAGTCAGCCTATTGATGATATAATGGGAAAAATTGGGTATTGGTACAACAAACGAAGCACGACAGAGACTGATAGAATTCTGCCAAGACCATTCGATGCTTATTATGCAACACACCGTTCCAGCTTCCCAAACGGCTATACACCTGGACCTCGCCAGATGGCCAATACTGCAGTGAAATTGATTACATGTTTTGTAATCAGTAGTGGAGGATTGCTACCCACTCAACAACAAGATAAGGAGTTGACTGTGAATCAGATCTTGAGCTCTTAATGGCAAAATTCCGGTTGATCTTGAGGAAAATGGCCAAAACTTTCCTATTTTACAGATACGACCCTAAGAGCATACCTTCTGATTATACACCAGAACTCAAGAACAGATTTAATGTATTAGAGTCACAATGCAAAATCACAAAAGTGAACAAACATAGGCTATCAATAAGAAAGCAGAAAAAAACATTCCCACGAAAGAGAATAGCAAGAAGTCCAGATGGTTATTGGCTGAGGTATTGCAAATTGCAGAAGAATAAAGGAAAGCAAAACTCTGAGGGCCATGTTTTAATTAAACGTAATTTATCGGAAATTAACTATGACAGACAAGAATGTCTACTTGAATGAAAAATGCAAAAGAGTTGAAGAAAATAGCAGAATGGGGAAGGCCGGGGATCTTTACAGGAAAATTAAAGAAATCAAAGGAAAATTCCAGGCGAAAACTGGAATTATAAAGGGTAGAAATAGTAATGATCTGAAAGAAGCAGATGATATTGAAGAAAGACAGGTGGAACTCGTAGAAGATCTGTATAAGAAATAACTGCGTACTGATGATGCTGAAATTAATGCGGTTTTAGAACCCCAAGACATATATTTTGAAGAGTGAATTCAAATGGGCCCTAGAAAATATTGCTAAAAACAAGGCTGGTGGAAATGATGGGTTTCCAGCAGAACTGTTCACAAATATTGGAAAGCACGCTGTCCACTCCAGAAAGATAATTTCTAAAGATTGTTTTAACTATCGAAGAATCGCACTTATCTGACGTTCTAGCAATATCACGCTTACAATCTTAATGTATGGACTTCGTCAGTAGATAGACAGATAACTATCTGAAGAACAAGCTGGAGTTCGTTAAGGAAGAGGGACCAGATGTAAAATTGCGAGCATCTGACGGGCTATGCAGAGGACAAGAGATTTCCAGAAAGATGCGTATCTCTCCGTTACTGATTATGCTGAAGCCTTTCACCATGTTGTCCACAACAAATTATGGAAGTACTCTAAACCTAGGCGTACCAGATCACCTCATTTACGAGACATGGAAGTTATTCTCTGACCAGGAAGCTACGGTGAGAACCATATATGAAGCAAGTAAATGGTTGTAGATTCAAACAGGTGCACGGCAATGTTGCGTATTGTCGCCTCATTTATTCAGAACGTAAACAGAGCTCATTCTGAGGAATGCCAGGTTAGAGAAAGCAGAAACCGGAAATAAAATACCTGTAATAAGTCTAAACAATCTTAGATGTGCGAATGATACCATTATGATAGCGGAAAGTGAAGAAGAGTTAAGGAATCTCTTACTGAAAGTGAAAGAAGAAAGTCCAAAGGCTGGTCTAACACTGAATGTCAAGAAAAGTAAAAAAAGTACACCTATCACTTCATGGCATGTAGAAGGAGGAACAATGGAGGTAACTTCTTCCTCGGTTCCCAGACTTCTGCTGATGGAGACCACAGCCTCGAAGTCAAAAAACACTTGTTACTTGACTGAAAGGCAATGTCCAGCCTTTACAGTCTTTTGCAGAGTAGAGATAACTTCCGTGCAGTAAGGGCTATGGTCTTTCCAGTTGCGATGTATGGATGTGAGACCTGGAACAAAGAAAAGGGTGGGCGGTGTGGAAAAGTCATCTTCATATTGTGGTGTTTTAGAAAACTCATTAGAGTTCCATGAATCTAAAAGAAAACGTATAGGTCACTATCACATCAAATGAAACCAGACTGCTCCTTGGAAGATATGAAACTGAACCAAAAAATGGCTTACTATGGGCACTTTGTGAGGAGACATGATTCGCTGTAAAAGACATTAGTGCTGGTGAAGATCGAAGGCACAACAAGAGGAGAGCGGAAAACGGTGAGATAGATTGACGGCATCGCAGAAGTAATGGATACAAACCTGGGAAGTCAGCTAGAGAAAGTGCAGGGCAGAAGCACGCGAGCTTTATTTTATGGCGTCAGGGAGAATCGGAATCGACTAAACGACTAGAGAGAGAATAGGTGTCCGGATAATGGTCAGATAGTTGTTGTTATACACCATTAGCTACAATTCAAACGTATTTCTATGCCAGACCGGTATTCGGCCATATAGCCCATCATCAGTGGCATTTGCTGTGCACGTTTATATCATACGACGTATTTCTCAAGTTCAAAAACTTTATTATGAGTAATATGATGTGGATCTCTGTGGTACACATACCGTTGTGTGTACATGGTACAACTTTGAAATGCTAAACGGTCACACTTTCGTATCGTATAGCATACGACCAGGAAGTATGGCCGCTCAGCGTTTTACAGTTACATATCATGTGCTCACGAAGATGTTTGCTGGTTTCAGTCCTGTTCACTAGATATACAAATGATCAACATGTGGTCCCGAATACCGTTAGTCTGTTGTGTGCTGATGATATTGTTCTTGTCATACGAAGCACACACTTCGAACCAGTGGAAAACAACTTCACTAACGCTCTTGAACACCATCAAGATACTACAGTGCAAATAAACGTAAACTAAATCCATCTAAGACTCAAGTTGGTGGTTTCTACTTGAGAAATAGGGAAGCCACTCGAAATCTAAAGTGTGTCTGGTCAACGGTTGAACTGGAGCAAATTGATACTCTATAATACCTAGTAATGACACTCGACGATTACTTACATACAAGAACGATTGTGTGCACACCAAGATGAAAGTTTCCACCACAAAAGTCTACTTAAAAAACTGGCTGGTTCATAGTGAGAGTAGTCAACCTGAAACAGTGCGAACGTCTGCAATCACACTGGGTTATTAAGTTGCAGCATACGCCTGTCCTGTTTGGTATAAAGCAACTCACGCCGAACAGGGAGTGTAACTCTCAGTGACATATGGTGTTTTAAACCTAGCCCCAGGTGTGTGGCTTTACCATCTGGCAGATATAGCTCCACCTTCCGTTCCAAGAGACATTATAGCGAAACAAGGCAAAAAAGAAATTGGAGGAAGAGGTAACTCACCTATTACACGGACATGAAATTCCCGTGCGAAGAATGAAATCCAGGAGGAGATTTCTCGAACATGAGACGCACTCAGAAACAAAGATGAAATTGCCAGGTTACAACTGTGGAAAAATAAGGACCGTTCCCCCTGTTTAGAAAAATATCAAGTTCTACCACGTGGTTATGACATGGATGGCTGACGTGGAAGTCCTTGAATAGACTGAGATCACGAGTGGGAAAATCCACAGTTAATATGACGGGATCCTACAAAGAAGACAAATCAAGTGTGAGAGTTGAGAAGATCAGACGACCAAACACATGATACAGTGTTGACTGTATCCTAAATGCTGCATCACATGTATACTGACGTATTTTGTAAACAAATATGGCCATATTTGCTTACAAAATATCACAGTACACATGTGATGTGTTACGACAGTGAAAGGAACCTGTGACCACTGGAGGCAGTGCCACACGTTCCTCCCAGAAATCGTAACACAACACACACACAAATGTGAAAATAACAAATGTAAATCCATGTGATGATGGAGGTATAAACCTTTGAAACGTGTCGTGGAAATAAATAAAAAGTGTCTGGTAACAGTAAACTTGTTGTTTCATTTAATGTCAATAAGTCACGATACAGCATAACCTAAAATGTTCGCATTTAAAGTTTAAACTTGTGGTAATCAATACAACGGAAGAACAGCCAAAGTTGCGAATTTCACATTCATTTATTTGAGCAGTTTTCGGTGGGGACCCATTTTCAGATCATCCAGATAGTCAAAATGGTATCTGCGAAAATATAACATAAATGTCAAGGGTTATCTGTATGCTCTGTAATTGCTCATTTGAAGTTTGGTATACATTCATGTTCGTTGTGTTGATATGGTTCTTATATTTTAGGAAATGCCAGTTTGACTATCTGAATAATTTGAAAATGGGTTCCGATCCGAAACTAGTCATCAAGTAAATAAAAGTGAAATTTGCGACTTTGGTTGATTTATCGTTGTGTTGGTGTATGATGTAGTTTCAAGAAATAATTCTTCGAAAATTCCCTACTGATTATTAAAGAATATTGCTAGGGTGTTTCTAAAAGTAAATTTAAAATGTCTTCTTAAAAAATTACGTAAAAACACTTTTTCTCTGAACTGTGATTGTGGCTTGCTGAGAGGGATTTGTATACAAGGTAACCTTTGTTGCGTTTGAACGAGGAAGAAGTTTGCTAGCTGTGGTGGATGGATAGTGGTGAGAATCCGTAACGGGGGGCCATAGAACATTGCGCCAGTCGCTATGTAAATGTAACAAAGGAGCCTTGATTTGCAAATGATTGAGAACTACTAGTTAAGATAGTACCTTACTTAGTTCTTCTTCGTCCTTATAAGCTGCTTTAGTACTTGTACACTTTCAGCAAACCCTTTTAGTACACTTCTTATCCTCAACTCTTTCCTGTCCAGCTTATTATAATTTCCTCCACAGCCATATGTCGTATTGCTCTACGGTTGAAGAGTTGTATACTGATTCCAGCATCCACTGCTTTGGCTGACTGTGGGGCCCATATTATGTGGGGCGCACTCTTAGCAGGACAGTCGTAAAGGCTTCGCCGTAAATACTTGCACGAGGCAATCACAAAACTATCCTTCGTCGATACCTGTTGCGTCCCACGACGTTCTGGAGCCGTGGGTTGCCAGCTTATTTCTCATATCTTACAATTTCTCCTACTGTGAATAAATAACAGGCCACCACCTGCTATCAGTGTAACTGCAGTCCATCCCTGAATGGAGGCAACACTTTCCATAGAGCACGGTATATGACTCTGGGATATCTGTTTATAACGTTTCATATTTTTCTCAGAAGTCTAGGTAAAACCTAACAAACTGCAGGAGCAGTGCAGATGGTTCACAACTGGTGCATGTGATCGTCCAGCGATGATGTAAGCGCTGAATGTACGTTCTGTTTATGTGCCAGATGGTGAAATCAGTTCGCTGCAGTAAGAAGTAACAGGATCACAGAAAGGAGGATGTGCCCATGACAACACGGTGAATGAGGTTACCCGATTTCTTGGTATGTCAGTGCTAACTTCCGACCGTGACTACAAGGAATGGTGTACCTCTCTGTTACGTAATGCAGCGTAAGGACGGTGGTCGTAAGAAAACACCGTCGGGCAGGGACCCGAGTAGCGTGTCAGGCCGTATCGCTGAAAAATGGTGGGCGTTCCTGATAGATCCCTCTCAACCATATTCCGAGCGCACAGTGAAAAGCGAGCCGCATAATATAGTTATTTGGAGCCGAGTACTTCTCAAAGAGCCGTTCTTCACAGCGGTGTGTCTTCAGCGGGGCACACAACACTGGAGCCATACAGTAGCTGACTACAGCACTGTAGTGTGGTCAGGAGAGTCACGATTTTGCTACCTGACAAATGGGACACAGCTCTGAGAATACCAAAGTCCGAACGACACGTTTTTACGGCACCACAAGGATGATGTGGTTCAGGCCAAAGGTAGGTCAGCGATGTTTTGGAACTTTTTGGCTTACCGTGACAGCAGTTGTGTTCACAAGGCCATCCTGGAATGACGGAGGCTCACCCTACCGTAACTCGACTGGTCATCTACATTACCCTTAAAAAATGTCTGGGAACAAATAACAGCAAGTGAAACGAAGCAGTCAACCTGCCTTCAAACGGCAGCTCCACAGCATCTGATTATAACTGAGTGGCTTCAGGTGCATGTGGCATTTTCAGGTCTAGAGGCTGCGCTACAGTGTGCTATCGTGACGTCTATTGGGAGTAAATATTTGTCCAGTGTGTATAACACGACCTCGGAAAATTTGGGGTTCAGTTAAATCCCATTCCAATACGAAGGTCATGTCTTCTGCAAGAAAGACACACAGCTCTAGGAAACGGATGCCCTGGTGGAGTATAACAAACTGTTTGGGTAGGGGAGATGCGGGTTGGTGAGGGGGGAGGGGAGGGGAGAGCACATTCTAACCTGTTGATTGATTTTCTCTGTTGCTAATAAGACATACATCATCCAGCAAAACTGTATGCATACACGTATACGGCTAGTACGTGGAGGTGTGTTAGGCATTAAGTGCAACGTTGTTGTCCGCAGCTCGTGCGGTAGCGTTCTCGCCTCCCCCGCCCGGTTTCCCGGGTTCGATTCCCGGCGGGATCAGGGATTTTCTCTGCTGCGTGATGACTGGGTGTTGTGTGCTGTCCTTAGGTTAGTTACGTTTAATTAGTTCTAAGTTCTAGGGGACTGATGACCATAGATGTTAAGTCCCATAGTGCTCAGAGCCATTTGAACCATTTTTTTTTTAAGTGTTATGTTGTTATTCGAAGGGATTTAGGGATTGCAGTTGGTCGTCGTAAGCTACACTCCACGATATTTCTACTGGATAGCTGTCATCTTCAAGTGAGCCATCGAAGACTGAGGGAGACGTTCTCCGCTCCGCCCTAAATATGTTTCTCTACGAAGAGGAACAATTCACTATTATTAGAAGGCTTAAATATGGGACCAATTTGTAGGTGCTGCTTGTTGGAAATAATTTCATTCTTTAATTTTGAGTAACAGGATTCTAATCTTAGCTGGTGGTCGAAAAGCACATTACACGGAGTGTTTGCAGAATACGACCATTCCTATTGCCAATACTACCAGCGTAAAGCCAAAATCCTATGGACTTAGATGCTACCTCTCTGTTTTCATCACTCAATTAATCAACTTTTTCTCGATAGCACAATGTGCACTTGATCAGTATTTCACTTATTCTGGTGGAATGTGACATCGGGTGAGGTGGCCACATTTCACAGTCTGAGATGATGTCGGACCTATGAACAAAGGTACGAAGTACCCCTCACGCTGAGCCATTTAAATTTTCAATTCGGTAAGACCAAATAGCGAAGGAAGGCTGACATTTTCCACCTCCATTATGGAAGGAATACTCAGTTTGACAGAATTCAAGCTGTCCAAAATCTGTTTAAATTCTCAATTCGGTGAGACCATACAACTAAAGTATTCCCTAAGTATCTGAGAAAAAGAATGCATTCTTCAATGCCGTCTAGTCCAGCGCGGATTCCTCAACATCTTCCATACACAAATTGCCAATACGATATGTCAAAGAGCTCCCCCTCGCATTTCCATCTGTCTGACGATACTGCTTGTTGTTAAATAGAAAGTAAATGAAGGTCAACACATGTTGAAACAGTTCAGCACGAAAGCGAACCTCAGTTAAGCATAAGTATTCAGAGCAACTCAAGAGAGACCACAACAAGGCTTACTAATATATCAGTGTCATTCAAACACAATCGCACTAATCAACATAACAAATACGTCAAATTCACCTGATAGTGGGTTCAATAGATTAGGAAGGTGTTTTTCTGCATGTTATGTCGAGGTATTAACGACACATAAGGCTTAAGAGCACTATTTCCCAGTGAAAGTTAAGGAGTTCATATAATGTATGGGGGAGGGGGGGGGGGCAGTACAATAAGATTTAAAACTCCTGACAGTCCCATGTGAAAAGGAACATTTCTACTGGAGGTTAGTAGTCTGCCACTCAACACTTTTTATCGAGTCTGTAGTGTAACAGCAACACCACTTCTGACACCAAATGTAGTAGCAACTTCTGACACTGAATGTAACACCAAATATTGCAGGAAGAGGTAGATGGCACTGCATTAAGAGTCATCCAATCGTTCCAAGTGAGTTATTGTTTCCAACTACAGTGCCGTGTTCCCCTCGGTCTGCATCACCGGGTCCCGCAATGCTGAGGACACCACTTCGCTGTCTGCAAAATGGCTTGGCGCGGAATGGTTGCCTCACTGACACATGCACACACTGGTGTCTGTCACCCTTGTACAGCTGCGACATCAGGATGCGACGGCAGTCGACTCAGCGGTCTTCGCCCCTGCCGCCTCAGCGCCACTCGCTGGGAGCCGCAGGCAGCCCACTTCATGCTTCTTCTCCATCATGGTTCAGATTGCTGGCGACAACAAAAGCCTGTGATCCGACGTCCGAATCTGCGGCCCTCGCCTCGAGATGCCTCTGGCGAGGGTTGGGAGGCAAGTCTGCCCGCGGTAGCGAGTTGTGGCGTGGCCTGCCACTGGCTGGCTGTGGACCCCACATTGGCCTCAGAGCGTCTAAACAGCGACCCGCCATGGACTGGAACGCTGGCAACCCATCTGCTGCTACGTGTAGTCTGTGGTGTGACACGCCTTGTCGTCCAGGAGAGCTGCCACACTTCAGTGCTTTGTTAGTGGACTGACAACTATTTATATGCGGCTGTGTGTCTCTGTTTTGATAAACGCACTGCTACGTGTCACGTACTCACAACTCCTAGGTAGGACTGTGGGCCGCTTGTGCCTAAGACCTACGCTATGCAACCTGCTGCGTGTACTTTCCCCAGCGGATCTATGCCCTTGTGGCCTCTATTTTACTTCGCAACTGCTGGTGAGCGTAACTCACTGTTAACAGGCTGGTGCCTGGCTGTAACTTTGGAGCCAGAAAAATTGCACCAAATACTGACTTTTCCTATCCCAAACGGTAGTGCCGCTACATTATTCCCCCTTCGGAAAGACCTGGTCCCCTGGTCGACCCTTAACTAACTCTTAACTTGTTCAGATCGACACCTATGACTTATTTCCTTACATTTAGAAACCTTAAATTTGGTCTAGTGCCCCTTACGGGACGACCACTGTTCGGTCAACACCTTACCTACTCGTCTGATGCCTTCGGTATCCAATCCAATGGGACTTGGACTACCCTTGCTTCCTTCTTGGAATTGGCTCTCCGCCTGATCAGAATGACAACAGCAGCTAACAAAGTAAAGGCTGCGAAGGCACTTGGCACAGAGGTGCTCAAAATGATTGTTATTTGCCATTGCCTTTCCCTATACTGAGCGACATACTGCACAAGCTGTTCGGCTGATATGCAACCCTCTTGCTCTAAAATGAACTGGTTTACCGATATCAACAGACCTGGCTCCAGAGTTTGATTTAACAGGGTCAGATTCTGCGTTGGCAAAAACTCTGATGTGGCTTCTGGCCAGTACAGCTGTGGCTGCATAAGATTCAATTGCGAGACTCCTCAAATTGACGCTGGCAGATGGAAGGTTGTCCTATTATGTTACACGCGGTTCCATTGGTTAATATTCCGCTCCCCTCGAGCTCTCTAATACGTTTGGCTTCTGCAAATACTCCCCCATCAAACAACTTGCAACTACTACCAAATTCTCGTAGTTGGAGAAGATCCAATGCATTCCGAACCGTTGCAAGCGCAATTTTGGTTCCATGATGTCCCTTGGACTGTCTATTCCTTTCCCAATAGCTAAAAATAACTGCAACATGCTTACCATCCAGCTGGACATACCTTTACCTACCCTCTTCAAAAATACTGCTCCCCTAGCAGGCTCATAATACTCAAATCACAAACAACATATGAAAATACAATGCCCTAATTAATCTACACAAACCTAATGATACATAACAAGAAACAAAATGCTACAAATACGCACTTTCTGGATCGCTAAGCATACGGTACAACATGCTGTACTCTATTTTCTTGCTTTCCTCTGCACTGAACACCTCTCTACACACTCTCTATCTTCCTCTTCCCTTCCGGTGACATGCCTGGAATCACATAGGGACAACCCGTAAATGGCCATAACCACCCAATGCGTACTATCGTTGTTCTAGTTGGCAGCTGAAGCATAACATTAATGGGGGATGTTGTTTCAACAACTCGTTATGGCCCTTGATATCTCATGAAGTGCTTCTTTGTTTTCCCTTTTGGCGTATAGGGGCTGGATAGCATTTCATATTGACCAACTTTATACTGCGGTAAACTTCCTTTCTACATCACTGCGTCTTCCTGCCTTTCCAAACCTTCATATTCGGCTTTTGTACCCGTTTCCAAACATACCGAACTGTCCTTGCGAACTGACGTACAGATTCACCGGTCCTACCTTTCTGTAGCTACACTAAATCAAATGGTGACGGCATTTTTGGACTTTATACTACCTCATATGGAGACAAACCGGTATTTGTATGGACTTTAGCATTGTATGCGCATAAAATATGCCTCATATACTCGTCCCACTGATGGTGATGAGAATCCACATAAAAACTCAGCATCTTTCCAATTGTTCTGTGTACCCGTTCTGGCCTTCCGTCGGCCTGTGGATGCAATGCGCTTATCCTCAACTTCTTGGTCCCTTCGTCAGGGTTATTGTCTCTGGTACACCAAACTTCAAAATACAGTTGTATACCAACACTTGTGCGGCCATTACTGCCTCTTGATTTGGCATAGCCACCATCTGCACATACCTCTAAAAATAGTTTTTATCGCCAGAACCAATCTTTTCCACAATGGTGTTCACCTGAAAGCTCCTAAGACATCAGTCCACAACACAGAGAATCGACATGTCGTTTCCGGCAATCGTTGTAGCGGTATCTATTTCCGACACAAATCTGCTCTCCACGCCCATGGTATACAATTCCTGGCAAACTGATCCACATCTACTTTCCTACCTCTCCACCAGTACCTCTCCGCCACTCTCCTATTCGTCACTCTACACAAGACAAGACCAGATAACACGTGATCAAGTGCTTCCTTTAAAACCTCATCTCTCAGCTTCGCTGGCACTACTAACCTTACATATTAAATTGTGGCTGTGTCCAATACAATTTACAATCGTTATCAGCTTCCTGTAATTCTTGCCATACAGTTAGGACATAATCTATGACTTCTAAATTTGCCACCTTCCTACTTAGTGCTTCCACATTACCACTTTTCTTCCCAGGCTTGCGTACTACCTCATAGTCGAGTTCACTAAGCTTCACAGTCCACCTAGCGAGTCAAGTGGATGGATCCTTCAACCCCAACAACCACTCCAACGTAACATGATCTGTCACTACCCAAAATCTTCTCCCATATAAATAACATTTAAAATATAAGATTCCATTTATTACGCTAACCTCTCTGCTGCTTTCAACTGCCTAGATGCATAGGCTACAGGATGTTCTTTCCCATCAATTTCCCGACTAAGAACACACCCTAATGGTTGATTCGATTTATCACATACTAGAATAAATTGCTTTTCAAAATCTGGAAACACAAGAAGCGGAAGTGATGTTAACACTACTTTCAGTCTGTCAAATGCGTTCTGACACTCTTCTGTTCACTCAATTTCACATCCATAATAATCGCTTCATCGGCTGTGCTAAATCTGCAAAACCCATTACGATATTTCGATAGAAATTGCAAATTCCCATGTATGATTGCACTTACTTAATTGTTTTTGGTTCCTGAAAATCCCTTACAGCCTGTACCAACCTCGGATCTGTTCGGATTGTGCCCTTATTGATAGTATGACCCAAATATTTTACTTCTTCTAATGCAGAATTACACTTCTCCAGGCTCAACGTCAAATGAGCTGCTCTTAACCTCATAAAAACTTCCCTTAACCGCTGTCTATGTTCCTCCATGCTGAAAACACTATAATGTCATCCAGAGAGACAAGACACTGCTGTTGTTTCAAACCCCTAAAGACACTATCTAGGAATCTCTGGAACGTTGCTGGAGCGTTTTTCAAACCGATTGGCATTCTGATGTAATGACCTTCTGGAGTAGGAAAGCAGTTTTTGTACGATGTTTGGAGCCACCTCTAACTGATAATAACCACTTATCAAATCCATCATAGAAAAGTAGTGGCACTGTCCTAAGTGATCCAAAGTCTCCGAAATGTTCGGAATAGGGTATGGATCCGTTACCGCTTATTACTAAGGTATCGGTAGTCACAACAGAATCGGTATTTCTTAGTTCCATCCGTCGATTTTTTAGGCACAACGACAACGACCGCTCTCCAGCAACTGTCACTATGCTCTATAATACCGCCTGCAAGCTGACGATCAATGAAATCTTCCACAATCAGCTAAAAATTCCTTGGTACTCCGTATGGTTTACGGTAAATAGGTGCCTCATTCCCCGTTTGTATCCTACGTTGAACTAATGGAGTTGCTGGCAACGGCCCTTGCGAAAGATATCAAATTCTTAAATTCCCACAATAATTCTTCCATATGCTCTCTTTCTCCTCCTTTCAAATACACTCCTGGAAATTGAAATAAGAACACCGTGAATTCATTGTCCCAGGAAGGGGAAACTTTATTGACACATTCCTCGGGTCAGATACATCACATGATCACACTGACAGAACCACAGGCACATAGACATAGGCAACAGAGCATGCACAATGTCGGCACTAGTACAGTGTATCTCCACCTTTCGCAGCAATGCAGGCTGCTATTCTCCCATGGAGACGATCGTAGAGATGCTGGATGTAGTCCTGTGGAACGGCTTGCCATGCCATTTCCACCTGGCGCCTCAGTTGGACCAGCGTTCGTGCTGGACGTGAAGACCGCGTGAGACGACGCTTCATCCAGTCCCAAACATGCTCAATGGGGGACAGATCCGGAGATCTTGCTGGACAGGGTAGTTGACTTACACCTTCTAGAGCACGTTGGGTGGCACGGGATACATGCGGACGTGCATTGCCCTGTTGGAACAGCAAGTTCCCTTGCCAGTCTAGGAATGGTAGAACGATGGGTTCGATGACGGTTTGGATGTACCGTGCACTATTCAGTGTCCCCTCAACGATCAGCAGAGGTGTACGGCCAGTGTAGGAGATCGCTCCCCACACCATGATGCTGGGTGTTGTCCCTGTGTGCCTCAATCGTATGCAGTCCTGATTGTGGCGCTCACCTGCACGGCGCCAAACACGCATACGACCATCATTGGCACTAAGGCAGAAGCGACTCTCATCGCTGAAGACGACACGTCTCCATTCGTCCCTCCATTCACGCCTGTCGCGACACCACTGAAGGCGGGCTGCACGATGTTGGGGCGTGAGCGGAAGACGGCCTAACGGTGTGTGGGACCGTAGGCCAGCTTCATGGAGACGGTTGCGAATGGTCCTCGCCCATACCCCAGGAGCAACAGTGTCCCTAATTTGCTGGGAAGTGGCGGTGCGGTCCCCTACGGCACTGCGTAGGCTCCTACGGTCTTGGCGTGCGTCCGTGCGTCGCTGCGGTCCTGTCCCAGGTCGACGGGCACGCGCACCTTCCGCCGACCACTGGCGACAACATCGATATACTGTGGCGGTACGTCCACCCGGCCTCCCGCATGCCCACTATACGCCCTCGCTCAAAGTCCGTCAACTGCACATACGGTTCACGTCCACGCTGTCGCGGCATGCTACCAGTGTTAAAGACTGCGATGGAGCTCCGTATGCCACGGCAAACTGGCTGACACTGACGGCGGCGGTGCACAAATGCTGCGCAGCTAGCGCCATTCGACGGCCAACGACGCGGTTCCTGGTGTGTCCGCTGTGCCGTGCGTGTGATCATTGCTTGTACAGCCCTCTCGCAGTGTCCGGAGCAAGTATGGTGGGTCTGACACACCGGTGTCAATGTGTTCTTTTTTCCATTTCCAGGAGTGTATGTAATTTTGCCATGCAATGAAGTTCTTCCACATGCTCTCTTTCTCCTCCTTTCAAATATTTAATTTTGCCATGCAATGAAGTTGCATTAGCAGTTAGTGGTTGATCGCCTCACCTACCTCTCGAACACCAGTCTTCGTCATTTGGCACATCCAAATGTGTTACCAGAACTCCTTTTCTCCTATTCGCGTCTACTCGTTGATGGAGACTACTCGCCCGCCGTTTCCCTCTTGTACGCGTACAATACTACATTTTACAAAACAACCCAGTGGACCCAAAACTTCGTTATCCTCCAACGCTTCAATAACACACACCGTACCCAAAGATAGATTTTACTCCACAATCACCCAAAACGGCTTCCCACTGCCACTAGACACACACTCATGCGAGTTACGCCTTAATGCCAACGTACGCGGTTCAATTGGTTTGTTCATTATGTTGAACGCCCTTTGCGTCAGCTCTGCATCAACAACAGTTTCCCCTAGCTGAAATAACATTCCACCAAGTTCCACAGTTCGTTGCCCAAGGTAAATTTTGGCATGATGTTGATGCAAGAAATCTCCTCCTGGGATCATGTCTAGCCCTCGCTTACCCATGGTACTACCTCCATGCATGCATCAAATTGGACTTTCCCTATACTAAAGTCAACTGTTACTGACAGTAAGGGTGTGAACTCCTAATCCCCCACTCCACACAGCCTATAACGTGGGGGGCTTAACTTCCTTGTCCCATTAAACTCTTAGTAGCTACTGAAGCTTGCGCCACTGTTTCCAACAAAATCTTAAACGTTTCCTATGGATCCTACCACTGAACATTCCACCTCTGCATACGGATTTGTAGCATTGTAATTAAACGGTAACCCCCTTATGTGAGTCTTGGACCACTCTGCCATTTAAAGAATGTCCACCTCTACTAACTACACTTCTCCATCCTCCACGTTGCTGTTTTCCACCCCTTCCTCTATTCCTCGGAGACTGGGCACATTGCTTCTGCACATGTCCCATACGATCACAGGTATACCCACTGTCAACAATGCTTGTCTACCACATACCCCTGCTGCCACGTAATGTTCCACACGTAGGATTGCCAGCTGAATGGCTGAATACAAATCTTTCTGGGTCCCACCACGCACTTTCCGCGACATATGCGCCGGTACGCCCCTTAAAAATACATCACGTGCCCTTTGCTCGGCGCCCTGAAACAGAACACAATTCTCTTCATCGCTCTGACGCAAATCGTAAGTATAATCGTTAATTTCTCTTATTCTGTCTGATAATTTCTCTACCGTCTCCCCCTGTTTATTTGTCATTGTGCTCAACCTCTCCCTGAAGTACAGAGTTCTATGCTGTTTCTTGTACCTCTGTAAAAGCCCCTCCTTCAACCGCTTAAACTATCCAGCCCTCCTTAATGCCACAGAACGCCTTACATATGTCTTTGCTTCACCCGTTAATCTGATCGTGGCTACATGTAACAACTGTTCGTACGACCAACCACTCATCACAACTGAAGTTTCAAAGTCCTTCACAAACGAAAGCACATCCTCAGATGCCTTGCCATAAAATGCAATAACCAACTCATGGCAGCTGGATCAATTTCCTGCTGCGGCATCCTAGGCAAAAACGACTGATCCGATGTCGTTTCCCGCTCACTTCTAGATGTTAACTCACTCCTCAACTCTGTATTGTCCACTGTCAACTGTGCTACCTTTTCTAACATTATCTGTAACGGTTCTGGTTCCGACACACCTTGGATTCCTGACTCTGCTATTGTGTTGCTTTCATTCCCTGTTAAACCTGAAACAAAACAAGTAAGTTACAAAAATAACCCGACTCCCTATACCTCAGTATCGTCATACTCAGTAACATCATTCTCAAACGAATATAAAAATAAAGCTGTGAGTACCGGGCGTGAGTCGTGCTTCGGTAGCTCAGTTGGTAGAGCACTTGCCCGCGAAAGGCAAAGGTCATGAGTTCGAGTCTCGGTCGGGCACACAGTTTTAATCTGCCAGGAAGTTTCAATATAAAAGTAATTAAATGCTACGAAAAAAAAGCTTACTGCCGCAAAAAAATAACACTATGACAACACAAAGTACTATACCCATGCAAGACATCTACAACGGCCTGCCATGAGCCACACTCAAAAACACAAAAAAGATAGAAAACTTCCAACACTCAAAAAGAAAAACTGGTCAACAGTCACCACATTTTGTGACTCTAATGCAGGCGGTGGGCTCGAATGTCGTACTGTACAGACGATGTCCGCTATTCTGACACCAAATGTAACAGCAACACCATTTCTGAAACCAAGTGTAGTAGCAACTTCTGACACTGAATGTAACAGTAACACCAAATGTAGTAGAAAGAGGTAGAAGGCACCGTATTAAGACTTGTCCAAGGTCTCCAAGTGATTTATTGTTTCCAACAACAGTGTTACGTTCCGCTAGGTCTGCGTCACTGGGTCGCGCATTTGTGAGGACATCACTTCGCTGTCTGCAAAACGGCTTATTGAAGAATGGCTGTCTCAGCGACCCATGCACGCACTGCTGTTTGTTAGTCCTGTATGGCTGCGACGACAGGATGCACCGTCAGTCGACTCAGCGGTCTCCCGCCGCTGGATGGCTGTGGGGACTGCGTGGGCCTCAGAGGGTCGAACCAGCGACCTGCCATGGACTGGAATGCTGGTGCCCCATCTGCTGCTGCCTGCAACCAGTGGTGTGAGACGCCCTGCCATCCAGGAGAGCTGCCACACTTCAGTGATTTGTTAGTGAACCGGCACGTATTTATACATGGCTGTGCGCCTCTGTTTTGCTAAACGCGCCACTCCGCGTCACGTATTCATAACACTTAGTTTGGCCAGTGGGCCACTTCTGTCTGTGACTTGCACCATGGAAACAGCTGCGTGTACTTTTCCCAGCAGTTCTATGCTTCCGTGATCTCTATTTTACTCCGCAGGTGCTCACTGTAAACAGGCCCATGCCTGGCTGTAACTTGCGCGTTAGAAATATTGCAAACAGTAGTGCTGCTACAGTAGTAAGTCTTTGATGCGCTTGATCAGATAGTAAACATTGCATCTTTTGAAAGTAATTAGTTTTTCCACGAATTAAATCAGGTGGTGGATCTTGCTACATTCGCTATTCCGAGATCTGTCGGTGGGAAATCTGTGTGGGAGAGGTGTGTGAGGCAGGGGTGTAGTATGCTGTCGAGTCGGTGGATTCCGGGAAGGTGGGCTCAGCTGACAATAGCGAAGGATGGTGGTGTTCTGTTTCAGACTGGCGTTCGCCTTTCTCTCGCATAAAGAGAATGCAGCGAGGGTTGCGTGGAATCGGAAAGCACAATGGAGTGGCGCGTGGGTCGAGGCGGACTGACTTTGTATCGTTGTGCTCTTGGAATCGCGATTCGATAACACCAGGTGCACATCAGTTTGGTGTCTCAGGTAGGCACAGTGTTTTGTTATGTCGGTTAAGCTTCCCACGCTGCAGTATGCCTGTGTGTGCCCGAACGGAGCAAGCAGATTGGCGGACAATGGGTGACGCTTGCTGACGTAACAAATTGCTCCTATAGTGCACATTTGGCTGCGCAGCGAGTGACGAGAATGTCAGACCTGCTTGGTGCGCTACTTGTTCAGCTCGCTCGACTGTGTGAACAGCAATCCGTGCAAGCCGACCCACAATTTTAAAGAAACTGTTTGGTAATAAACTCAGATTCTCGTTCATCTTACAGCTTAATTCATCAGCTTCATGACGAACTGTCTACGATCTCATAAATGGTCATAGTTAATGTACTGTGCTTCTACTATAGGACTGCAAGAAATTCTTCAAGTCTTCAGTGAAAATTGGGGTCGCTATGAATCTGCGTTTTGTGCGTGTCAGGCTATATGTTGCTGCCTATGAAATCTAGATAAATCATTTAATTATTCTTTAAACTTGGAAGGATATAGCTATGTGTCTCCAATGTTGAGAAAATGGAACGTATGTAAAGCAATCCGTCACGAACGCTCGTGTCAATCGAAAAGCCAGAAAAAATATTCATAAATCTCTCGTACCTCACCAACAATCTGAGATAGCGAAACATGATTTTGGCAAACTAGATTTTTCGCAGAAACTAAAACTCTCCCTCTCTCCCCTTAGGGTGGGGTTTGAGAGAGAGGAATTAGAGTTGTACAGATGTTGACCTACATATTAATTTTTTCCGCAGATTCGGTCAAAATTTGTAAAACTATTATTCCTGTCTCTCAAACCCCACCCTATGGGAAGAGAGGAAGAGTTTTAGTTTTAGCGAATCAAAATTTACCAAGTAAATAAGTATTTTTTATTTATCCGTAACCATTTTCCACGCAAAAATGAGAACATGAATTTTCTTGAATTACAGCGGCACCTACCAAGACAAATGTTTATGACAAAATGTTCGTCGTTTTTTATGTGGAATACGATTCTACAATAAAAAATAGGGGTTCCCATTTGAAAGTTTAAAGTTGCCTCCCGTCTCACCCCCCTCACCCCCCCCCCCCCCCCCACCATGGTTTGTCAACTTAAAATTTACATCCTATAGACGTTTTCGACGGCAGCGCCGTATTTTGCCTGTTTACATATGTCTGTATTTGAATACGCATGCCTATACCAGTGACTTTGGCACTTAAGTGTATTTTAGAGCCTATGTTTACTGGACATTCTTGTCTGGTTTGGTGCATGCTGCTATCTATCAAAATATGGAATCTTTTTTTTAACGTCCTCTATAGAAGGTTTCCGTAGAGTTTCATGCTCTCATAAAGTTGCCCTGTATATACCCATTAAGGAGCTGCACACCTAGGCCTTCAAGTTCCAAGGGATGTCTGCCGGCCGCCGTGTCGTCCTCTGCTCGGTGGAGTCATGTAAACGCGCTTTGGGGTGTCATGTGGTCAGCACAACGCTCTCCCAGCCGTTTAGCCGGACCACGGATTGAGTACTTCTCAACCAAGCAGCTTCTAGTTGGCATCAAGGGGTTGAATGCACTCTGTACCAGTCCTACTACTAAGTAAAAATTCTTGACACTACCAGGAATTGAACCCATGTTCTCCGCAAGGCTCCCCATCGACGCTGACCAGTCAGTTATAGAGGCGGACCGTTAAACATGTGTCGCTTAAACTAAACGCTACATGTGGCCTCACTGTTTAAAATACTAATGATATAGGTTTGACCAACTTTCAGACCAGAGAAATGGTCTCCGCTTCCTGTCCTTCTCACATGGTTAAAGTGCATGAAATGGAGAAAGGGTGAAGGATTTCATTAGTGGGTTAGCTTTCATCGGTAACATCATAGTAATAACATATGTCCTTATAAGTTAGGCAAGCACAGTTTAAGAACTTGTACATATGTAAAGGACACTCATAACATTTAAACTCAGAGATGGTAAAATAGCCTGTAAAAAGCTGTTTACTGTGTTTTTCCCTGGTTTCATACCCTGGAGGTATATCTGCTGGTCACATGAGTAGGGCCTTGTACTGTAAGGAAGCAAGAGAGATGATATTGGGTGATCAGTATCCTCTTTCTACAACATAAATGCATACATGAATAAATATGGGCTTTTATTTACATGAGTATTTACTTATCCTGAACAGAGTCCATGTGTTGTGGCACAAGCTCATCAGTAATAGTCCTCTTGCAGACAATATTGGTACTCTCGCCATTACAAATTCAGTCACTAATCTGGTCGCTATGCACTATCGTAACCTTAGAGTCAATGAGACCCTCCGGTCAACTGCGGCGGCGTAAGTACAAGATGCCGAGAGGGCGTTGGCGGCGTGTTGCTTGTGGTGTTTCTCTGTCCTATCTCGTATTGGCGCGCTTGATCCAGCGCCTGTTGTCCATCTTCGCGCTACATCTTTGCTGACCGGTGTCCTGGAGACAGCTCATGCCAGAACACTACATGCATATAGTCCTTTGCTATCAAGAACTAGGACTTCTGTTATCTTGTTGTGGTTGTAACCAGATAGTTCAGTTTCCTCAGCTGTAAGTAATTTTAAGTGTCTTTTACATCTAATACGTGTAATTGTTAATATTTTCTGTCTCTTGTACTGGATTGCTATTTTGCACTAATACCCACTTTGTTAGTGCGATTGCCAAGGTCCTCTTTGAGTGTTCTTTAATTTAGTTTCTACCATTAGATGTCGCGATCTCCAACTCGCAATGGTATAGCGCATTCTCAGCTTCACAGTATTCAATGTGCAGCTAATGTGCTGTAATGTGTAATTCCATTTGACGCCTACCAATTTCTTATAGTTTGTCTATGACTACCTAGGATTGTCTCTGTTTCATATCTGTGTTTAGCCCTCGGATTTTGACAACTGTAGATTTCTCTTATTTTATACTCTACCGACACGACGAGCTTTGTTTTAATTCACATTACGTTCATTCTGCAGTGTTTTGTGCACATAGGTTTCATTCTATCGTATGTAGATTGTCATAGCTTTTCAGGATCGTCTTTTGACAGAGTTTTCGAGATATTTGACTCATCATGCACGGTTCGTATCAGATGCCCATCTGTCGTTTCGTCCAAGGTTTTACCGGGGAGTGACATGTTTTTATGCGCACCTGCAGCTTGGAAGTCATGGTACATGATGTATTAGTGTAGTGAGTACATCGCTTTACTGTCTAATTTGTACAGTATGTTATGTCGACTGTTATCTGTTTTACTTATATAGTTTCATCCTATACGCAGATAAGACCTGAAAACATACCTCCAGGGCATGAAATTATGAAATCGGTCGTCATACTGGGGAGAACACACGAAACGGCTATTGTGTATTTGGACTTTGTCAATTTAATATAAACTATTTAACCACCTCAGAGTTTAAATTGTTTAAGTGTCCCCCATATTATTATATCAACTGTTACTTTTACTAACTATTTAGAATCGAAGTATTTTTGTTCACATGATAACTAGACCAATTTCTTTCTACTGCTGTTAGGAAATGGCTCTCAGAGTACTTTGTTTTTTGTACAAACTGTACGTACTTGCCACTTGATCCATTTCAGATTATCTGTCACTGTGAGGTTTACCAGGCTTTCGATATTAAATATTGTGCAACATTTTCCTTTGTGTAAACTAATATTTGCAGTAAATTTCACGCACCAATATTCTGGTTGGTCATTAAGTTTTACTGTAGCCTTGATAAATTTAATTACGTAAACAGAATTTTGTTTGTCTGCAAGTCTGTAGACCTGGTACGCAATGAAATCATCGTCTCACAGAACTGCATCAGGTCGCCAGAAGGGGCTACTATACAAAATTAGCCGGCCGCGGTGGTCTCGCGGTTCTAGGCGCGCAGTTCGGAACCGTGCCACTGCAACGGTCGCAGGTTCGAATCCTGCCTCGGGCATGGATGTGTGTTATGTCTTTAGGTTAGTTAGTTTAAGTGGTTCTAAGTTCTAGGGGACTAATGACCACAGCAGTTGAGTCCCATAGTGCTCAGAGCAATTATACAAAATTACTCAGCGTAAATATACGCATAGGTATGCTGCGACTGTTTTATTTTGCTCCTCTACTGGTATTATGCAGCACAGTGCCGTGGACACTTCACTGTGCAACAGAAATGTAAACACCTATCTGCAAACAAAAAATGAATTACGCGTCTTTAATTTCCTTTGTAGTTACAATTCATCCATTACAACTACTCCCCTTGCATGAGCCGTAAGAAGGGAAACTAAATACTGCGCTTTACAACCTGCCTCACATATCGCTAAACTCTGCTGCTATCGATTTCCGTGTATAAAATCGCAGCCGCGCGTAGCCGGCGAACTGCGAAGTTGCCCGGGCGGCCGACCGCCGCACCGTCCATTGATGGAAGTGCCGCCATTACAGTAAATAGGCGTATTTACCTCTCAGAGGGGCAGGTCATTTCATTATATCTTGGCCCATTAACTCCTCGCCGGCAGATGAAATTAGGTACACAAGAGCGAAACGGCGCTGTATTTTACAACGGTAGATTCCGGCGAACACTCACATGCCCGCATTCCCTTATCGTTCTGCAAACACAGTGAATTCCAAAATGCTAAAAAAAGTTATAGTATTTTTTCTTTTAGCTCTGTGAATTTTCGTGATGAGTAAATTGTACACGTAAATTTTACGTACTCTCCATTTCACCGAAAATTGTTTTCTTTCCCTCATATGATGCACTCAACGAATCAAATTACAATATTCTAATAGCTATCGTGTGATATCGTCGATAACCGCTAATATTTCCACAGAAGCACACACTGTCATTTTCATGGCGTGTTGTTTGAAAAATGTATATGCCGGGACAGACTCAGGTCTTACAATCAAATTATTCCAGATACAACGATGGTTAGTGAAACAAACATTTTATTCTTTAAGCATCCTTTCTTTCTGCACCATTTATCATTTACACACAAGTATATATTTTAGATGGAAGTTTTCAGTAATTTTTACGGAACGTTTCAGTGGTTTTTCATTGCATTCTCAATACAGATATCAAACGACATCTTTAAAGAAAACAACGTTGTTTTAAGTCTTTGTGAAATCATCACATGTGTTTCCATCTAATGAGCAGCACCATGGCATTCAGAAACAGGAGGATGACTGATTTAGAACCTCATGTTAACAGCCTTTGGTCTAGTTTACTCGACAACTTGGTTACGGCTTTTAAATGTTTTCCCACACTTGTGGAGAAATATACAGTGACGGTGTCCCACCTCTGCTTTAGAAACGCCTGTGTTCCAGCGTGAGAAGGCAATTAACATCTTGACGGAAAATGTGACAGCTTGTTCTCTCCCAGCGACTGCTGACACTTAACCACTGAGTGAGCACATGGCGTCACAAATGTTCAATTGTGTGTCAGTTCCCATGTGACCAAACTGCTGAGGTCGGTCCCTAGACTTACACACTACTTAAACTAACGAATACTAAGAGCAACTCACACACACTAAAACCGTGAATTTACTTTCAAAACCCCTTTCTTAAGGGGGTAGGACGTCAAACGGGTCGACCTGGAACAGGAGAGGCACCACAGGACATTTTAATTTACACTGGCTATACTTTTACAAGTTAATTCATAAAACGTTGTCAGCATGACCACGAAGGATTCAGGTTTCACAGTCGTAGCAGCGGAAGTTCATAAACATAAGAAAATATTCGCTGCATTTGTTGTTATAGGTACACTTTTCTTCATAAGTAAGAGAGGCTGTTCGATGAACTTTGCACAGCATACAAACCATACTCATAGGTGTCTGAAACTCTAGAACCTATTTAATTTATGAAAAAATTAATAAGCTCTTGCGTTTTAAATTTTATGTTTCAAAAAAAAAAATCAAATTTCGTAATTAATTATCTCAATTTTTACCACAGTTTTTAATAAATTTCGAAAATTCTAGAGTTTCATACACCTGTAAGTATGATTTGTATGCTGTGCAAAATTCATCAAAGAATCTCTCTTACTTGTGAAGAAAAAATGAACCTATAGCAACAAATGCAGCCAACAGTAAGTAAAAAATTATGAAATTTCATATCTTAAAAAAAATTATTTTGTTGTGATTTTGCACGTCCACTGCTATGAGTGTGAATCCTGACTCCTTCCTGGTCATGCTGACAAAGTTTTATGATTTTATTTGTAAAAGTATAGACAGTAGAAAAGAAAATGTCCTGTGGCGCCTCTCCTGCTCCAAGTCAGCCAGTTTGACGTCCTAACCCCCCCTCCCCCCTTCTTTTAAGAATTTAATTTATTTACTAGCAATTCATTAAGAACATTAACACAAAAAAAATGGCTCTGAGCACTATGGGACTTAACATCTGTGGTCATGAGTCCCCTAGAACTTAGAACTACTTAAACCTATTTCAGGAATTCGGCCGTTACACTTCAAAGAATAACTTCGTTAACACCGAATCCGACAAACATGACAGCGGCAGCTATTAACGAATGCCAGATTGACAGAGATATTACTGAAAAACCCGAACCGCAGGCTGCTCTAACCCGCCCCTACTCCACAAGGGAAAAACGGACCTCCCAATTCATAAATTACAAACTTCCCGCAGGTGGGCAAACGGAGGAGAATGGTGGGACGGCCCCAAACAAGGCGGCTGGTGACCTCACCAAGAAAACAAGTAGAATTTAACAAGTAAATGAAACAACATATCTCCAATCACTTAACTTCTAATAAACTACGATTTCTGGCGAAGATCTGCGCAACACCCCCAACGCTCTCCTAAACCGTCCGCTGCCAGCCGCTTCAACGGACGCAGGAAGGCGCGCCGAACTCCCGTCTCACGGCGTTACAGCTCGCCCCGGGCAGCCCGATGTCGTGGGTTGCGCCTGTTGCTCTCTTGTCGACCGCGAAGTTCTGCACAGGATAGAGTAGCATGGAGAGGTGCATCAAACCAGTCTCAGGACTGAAGACCACAACAACAACAACAACAATAATAATTAAAATTTCTTTATAAGATCACCTGAGGTAAAGGACTTCCCCATTACGCCCGACGCTGGGGTGCTATTGCAATTCCAGAGAGCCCTAGAAATAGTGACGATTTAGGTAGAAATTAACTTGACGATATGAATAGAAGTTTATGTTGGGGAGGGTATTGGACATGAGTAATTCGTGCGGGAACTTTTATCATACTGATGCGGTGGTGTAAAGGCTAGCATTCATGCCTGGTAAGCAGGGAGACCCAGGTGCGAGCTACTACTTTCGCACAAATTTTAATTCATTTCTTCAGCTTTCATCATTGTCTCAGGCAACATTTAATTATAAGTTCTAAATTATTGTTTCGTTTGTTTGGTACTGTATTTCATGATTAGTGATATTCAATGACAGACGTTACCTTAACCGTGAAGAGAGAATAATTGCCCCAGATTTCCGTTTAATGTGGTAATCTATAACTGGAAATGCGGGTTCGCTTCTCTATTGTACGAGGGTATTTCGGAAACTAAAGATACACCATACGCCAAAAGAACAGAAGAGTTTTGGCCAGCAAGTTGGCAAGACTGGTGTTAACCTTGAACCGTTAGCTTTCTCCTCGCGGTCGGTCGGCAGTTGAACATTGCCTCTGGTTGGAGTAGGTTGTGTTTAAAATGGCTGCGCTGATTCAGAATCCCGCCAAATGCGAAGTGCGCTACGTCATATATTGTCATCATGCAAAAGGTCAGCGACAAGCGGATATTCACATAGAAATTATTTCTGTTTGTTGTTAATGTGGTATTCAGTCCTGAGACTGGTCTGATGCAGCTCTCCATGCTACTCTATCGTGTGCAAGCTTCTTCATCTCCCAGTAACAAGTGCAACCTACATCCTTCTGAATCCGGTTAGTGTATTCATCTCTTGGTCTCCCTCTACGATTTTTACCCTCCACACTGCCCGCCAATACTAAATTGGTGACCCTTGATGCCTCAGAACATGTCCTACCAAACGATAGCTTCACTTAGTCAAGTTGTGCCACAAATTTCTCTTTCCCCAATCCTATTCAATACTTCCTCATTAGTTATGTGATCTAACCATCTAATCTTCAGCATTCTTCTATTGCACCACATTTCAAAAGCTTCTATTCTCTTCTTGTACAAACTGTTTATCAACCATGTTTCACTTCCATACATGGCTACATTCCATGCAAATACTTTCAGAAACGACTTCCTGACACTTAAATCTATACTCGATGTTAACAAATTCTCTTCTTCAGAAATACTTTCCTTGCCATTTCCAGTTTACATTTCATATCCTCTCTACTTCGACCATCATCACTTATTTTGCTCCACAAATAGCAAACCTCTTTTACTACTTTAAGTGTCTCATTTCCTAATCTAATTCTCTCAGCATCACCCGACTTAATTCGACTACATTCCATTATCCTTGTTTTGCTTTTGTTGATGTTCATCTTATATCCTCCTTTCAAGACACTATCCATTCCGTTCAACTGCTCTTCCAAGTCCTTTGCTATCTCTGACAGATTACAATGTCATCGGCGAACCTCAAAGTTTTTATTTCTTCTCCATGGTTTTTAATACCTACTCCACATTTACCTTTTGTTCCCTTCACTGCTTGCTCAGTGTACAGATAGAATAACATTGGGGAGAGGCAAAAACACTGTCTCACTTCCTTCCCAACCAGTGCTTCCATTTGATGTCCTTCGACTCTAATAACTACCATGTAGTTTCGGTACAAATTGTAAATAGCCATTTGCTCCCTGTATTTTACCCCTGCCGATTTCGGAATTTGAAAGAGAGTATTCCAGTCAACGTTGTCAAAAGCTTTCTCTAAGTCTACAAATGCTAGAAACTTAGGTTTGGATATCCTTAATCTAGCTTCTAATATAAGTCGTAGGGTCAGTATTGCCTCAAGTGTTCCAATATTTCTACAGAATCCAAACTTATCTTCCCCGAGGTCGGCTTCTACTAGTTTTTCCATTTGTCTGTAAAGAACTCGTGTTAGTATTTTGGAGCCGTGACCTATTAAACTGATAGTTCGGTAATTTTCATATCTGTCAACACCTGCTTTCTTTAGGATTGGAATTACACTCCTGGAAATTGAAATAAGAACACCGTGAATTCATTGTCCCAGGAAGGGGAAACTTTATTGACACATTCCTGGGGTCAGATACATCACATGATCACACTGACAGATCCACAGGCACATAGACACAGGCAACACAGCATGCACAATGTCGGCACTAGTACAGTGTATATCCACCTTTCGCAGCAATGCAGGCTGCTATTCTCCCATGGAGACGATCGTAGAGATGCTGGATGTAGTCCTGTGGAACGGCTTGCCATGCCATTTCCACCTGGCGCCTCAGTTGGACCAGCGTTCGTGCTGGACGTGCAGACCGCGTGAGACGACGTTTCATCCAGTCCCAAACATGCTCAATGGGGGACAGATCCGGAGATCTTGCTGGCCAGGGTAGTTGACTTACACCTTCTATAGCACGTTGGGTGGCACGGGATACATGCGGACGTGCATTGTCCTGTTGGAACAGCAAGTTCCCTTGCCGGTCTAGGAATGGTAGAACGATGGGTTCGATGACGATTTGGATGTACCGTGCACTATTCAGTGTCCCCTCGACGATCACCAGAGGTGTACGGCCAGTGTAGGAGATCGCTCCCCACACCATGATGCCGGGTGTTGGCCCTGTGTCCCTCGGTCGTATGCAGTCCTGATTGTGGCTCTCACCTGCACGGCGCCAAACACGCATACGATTATCATTGGCACCAAGGCAGAAGCGACTCTCATCGCTGAAGACGACACGTCTCCATTCGTCCCTCCATTCACGCATGTCGTAACACCACTGGAGGCGGGCTGCACGATGTTGGGGCGTGAGAGGAAGACGGCCTAACGGTGTGCGGGACCGTAGCCCAGCTTCATGGAGACGCTTGCGAATGGTCCTCGCCGATAGCCCAGGAGCAACAGTGTCCCTAATTTGCTGGGAAGTGGCGGTGCGGTCCCCTACGGCACTGCGTAGGATCCTACGGTCTTGGCGTGCATCCATGCGTCGCTGCGGTCCGGTCCCAGGACGACGGGCACGTGCACCTTCCGCCGACCACTGGCGACAACATCGATGTACTGTGGAGACCTCGCGCCCCACGTGTTGAGAAATTCGGCGGCACGTCCACTCGGCCTCCCGCATGCCCACTATACGCCCTCGCTCAAAGTCCGTCAACTGCACATACGGTTCACGTCCGCGCTGTCGTGGCATGCTACCAGTGTTAAAGACTGCGATGGAGCTCCGTACGCCACGGCAAACGCTGACACTGACGGCGGCGGTGCACAAATGCTGCGCAGCTAGCGCCATTCGACGGCCAACACCGCGGTTCCTGGCGTGTCCGCTGTGCCGTGCGTGTGATCATTGCTTGTACAGCCCTCTCGCAGTGTCCGGAGCAAGTATGGTGGGTCTGACACACCGGTGTCAATGTGTTCTTTTTTCCATATCCAGGAGTGTATTATATTCTTTTTGAAGTCTGAGGTTATTTCGCCTGTCTCATGTAACTTGCTCACCAGATGATTGAGTTTTGTCAGGACTGGCTCTCCCAAGGGTGTCAGTAGTTCTAATGGAATTTTGTCTACTCTCGTCACCTTGCTTCGACTCAGGTCTTTCAGTGCTCTGTCAAACTCTTCGCGCAATATTGTATATCCCATTTCGTCTTCATCTACGTCCTCTTCCATTTCCATAATATTGTCCTCAAGTACATTGCCTTGTATAGACCCTCTATATACTTCCTTCACCTTTCTGCTTTCCCTTCTTTGCTTAGAACTGGGTTTCCATCTGAGCTCTTGATGTTTATACAAGTGGTTCCCTTTTTTCTCCAAAGGTCTCATTAATTTTCCTGTAGGCGGTATCCATCTTACCCCTCGTGAGTTAAGCCTCTACATCCTAGCATATGCCCTCTAGCCATCCCTGCTTAACCATTTTGCACTCCCTCTCGATCAAATTTTTTAGACGTTTGTATTCCTTTTTGCCTGCTTCATGTACTGCATTATTATATTTTGTCTTTTCATCAATTAAGTTCAATATTTCCTCTGTTATCCAAGGATTTCTAGCCGCCCTAGTCTTTTTACCTACTTTATCCTCTGCTGCCTTCACTATTTCATCCCTCAAACCAATCCATTCTTCTTCTACTGTACTTCTTTCCCCCATTCCTTTCAATCGTTCCCTTATGCTCTCGTTGAAACTCTGTACAACCTCTGGTTCTTTCAGTTCATCCAGGTCCCATCTTCTTAAATTCCCACCTTTTTGTAGTATCTTCAGTTGTATTCTACAGTTCATAACCAATAGATTGTGGTCAGAGTCCACATCTGCCCCTGGAAATGTCTTACAATTTAAAACCTGGTTCCTAAATCTCTGTCTTACCATTATACAATATATCTGAAACCTGTCAGTATCCCCAAGCTTCTTCCATGTATACAACCTTCTTTTATGATTCTTGAACCAAGTGTTAGCTATGATTAAGTTGTACTCTGCGCAAAATTCTACCAGACGACTTCCTCTTTTATTTCTTTGCCCCAGTCCACATTCACCTACTACGTTTCGTTCTCTCCCTTTTCCTACTACCCATTTCCAGTCACCCATGACTATTAAATTTTCATCACCCTTCACTATCTGAATAATTTCTGTTATTTGATCATACATTTCTTCCATTTCTTCGTCATCTGCAGAGCTAGTTGACACATAAACTTGTACCACTGTGGTAGGCGTGGGCTTCGTGTCTATCTTGGCCACAATAATGGGTTCACTATGCTGTTTGTAGTAGCTCACCCGCACTCCTATCTTTCTATTCGTTGTTAAACCTACTCCTGCATTACCCCTAGTTGATTTTGTATTTATAACCCTGTATCCGCCTGACGAAAAGTCTTGTACCTCCTTCCACCGAACATCACTAATTCCCACTATATCTAACTTTAACCTATCCATTTCCCTGTTTAAATTTTCTAACCTACCTGCCCGTTTAAGGGATCTTACATTCCATGCTCCGATCTGTAGAACGCCAGTTTTCTTTATCCTGATAACGACGTCCTCCTGAGTAGTCCCCGCCCGGAGATCCAAATGTGGGACTATTTTACCTCCGGAATATTTTACCCAAGAGGACGCCATCATCATTTAACCATACAGTAAAGCTGCATGCCTTCGGGAAAAATTACGGCCGTAGTTTCCCCTTGCTTTGAGCCGTTCGCAGTACCGGCACAGCAAGGCCGTTTTGGTTATGTTACAGTGCCAGATCAGTCAAGCATCCAGACTGTTGCCCCTGCAACTACTGAAAAGGTTGCTGCCCCTCTTCAGGAACCACATGTTTGTCTGGCCTCTCAACTGATACCCCTCCGTTATGGTTGCACCTATGGTACGGCTATCTGTGTCGCTGAGGCACGCAATCCTCCCCACCAACGGCAAGGACCATGGTTCATGAGGGGGGGGGGGGGGGGATTTTCTGTATATGGGAACATTATGAATCGACAAAATGTAATGAAATGGTGTCGTCGTTTCTCTGAAGGTAGGACCCATGTTCAGGACGTACAAAGAACAGTTTGGCCATTTGTGACCTTTGATGCCCTTCTTCGGAGTACCGTGGAAGCAATTCGTGCGAGTAGACGTCTCACATTAATAGAATTGTATCAGATCATACCGAACTTGTCAATGACAACTCTTTATGACTATGTGACTGTCAAGTTAGGGTAAAGGAAATTGTGTGCGCGCTGGGTTCCAAAACTGTTAACGGAAGAACACAAGAACTCGACTTCCTCACACGCTATACTGAAGCAGGTGATGAGTTCTTTGATCACATTGTGACGGTTGACGAGACGTGGGTTATCACCGTACACTTGAATCCAAGCAACAATCAATGCAATGTCGCCATTCGAATTCACCAAAGGCAAAGAAATGAAAAACGTCGATTTCAGCGAATAAAATCATGGCTTCTGTTTTTTGGGACAGACAAGGCATTCTTCTGTTGGAATATATGCCTCCTGAAACGACAATTAATGCTGCTGCATATCGCCAGACATTGAAACGTCTTCGAGGAGCAATTCAAAACAAACACAGGGGAATGCTGACAAGTGGAGTCCGCTTGCGTCATGACAACGCTTGGCCTCACACAGCGCTAGTAACCAAAGCACTACTCAAACAATTCAAATGGGACAAATTGGACCATCCGTCATACATCGATGGTCCAATATGTCCCATTTGAATTGTTTGAGTAGTGCCTTGGTTACAAGCGCTGTGTGAGGCCAAGCGTTGTCATACAGCCTGGATCTTGCGCCCACCGACTTCCACGTCCTCCGTTACCTGAAGTCACATCTTGGTGGAAAATCATTCCACGACGATGAAGTTGAAACGTGGTTCCGACAACAGCCGGCAACCTTTTATGACTGTGGGATACAAAAGCTTGTTCACCGACTTAACAAATGTTTAGGTAGCGGGGGTGATTTTGTCGAAAAATAACATATAATCCAGTTAATAAGATGTAACTGACGTTTTCTAAATAAATGTGCTATTTACGGAGTGCGAGCCATTGTATCTTTACTTTTCGAAGTGTCCACGTACCTTAACTCCGCGAAGGAAGCTCGGTGAATGACAGGCAAAGGCGCCGAAAGCGTGCGGTCCGCTAGTCCGGCAGCGGCCGCGGCGCCGAATTTGATTGCGGGCCACTTTGGCGACCCCTGGCGCAGACGGAAGCCGATACCGCCGCTCCGGGCCGGCGGCCAATCGGAAGCCGCGGCCGCTCGATGGCCCTCCGTGCGGACCAATTGCGACAAATGGTCGCAAAAAGCGCGGTCGCCGCCGGACCGCAGCGGACGGCGGACAGCCCTTTGCCGCTCGCTCGTGACGCAGAACTCTTTCCTCGAAACTCAACTCTGCCTAACTGGCCGACTGCCACACTGTCCGCCGTTACGGATGAGGGAGCGAAGCGTCCCATGCAAAAAGCATTTTCCGCCTGCACAGGAGAGGTGCGGACATGAGGGGTGGTGTGCTTGGAATGATCGAGTAGAAAGAGAGAGAGGAAGTGCATTACGTTGTTGTATCAGTAAGAAAGGAAGGAAGACTAGAGTTCAAGGTCCACTCGACAACTGAGTCATCAGAGACGGAGCACAAGCTTGGATTAGGGATGATGAGGAAGGAAATCGGCCCTGCCGCTTCGAAGGAACCCTCCCAGCATTTGCCTTAGTGGGTGTAGGGAAATCACGGAAAACGTGAATCTGGTTGGCCACACGGGGACTTAAAGTGGGTAGGATGTCAAACGGACCGACTTGGACAAGAGAAGCACCACAGGACATTTTAATTCACACTGTCTATACTTTTACAAGTAAATTCATAAAACTTTGTCAGCATGACAAGGAAGAATTCAGGATTCACACTCGTAGCAGCGTAAGTTCAAAGCCATAACAAAATAATTTTTTTATATATGTAAAATTTAATAATTTTTTCAGTTACTATTGGCTGCATTTGTTGCTATAGGTACATTTTTCTTCGTAAGTAAGAGAGACTGTTCAATGAATTTTGCACATCTTACAAACCATACTTACAGGTGTCTGAAACTCTACAATCAATTTCATTTATTAAAAAATCAATGAGCTGTTATGTTTTAAACTTTGTGTTTAAAAAAAATGAAATTTTGTAGTTAATCATCTCAATTTTTACCACAGTTTTTAATACATTTGGAAAATTCTAGAGTTTCATACACCTATAAGTATTGTTTGTATGCTGTGCAAAATTCATCAAAGAAACTCTCTTACTTGTGAAGATAAATGTACCTATAGCAAAAAATGCAGTGAAGAGTGAGTGAAAAAGTGATGAAATTTCATACCTAAAAAAATTTATTTTGTTATGTTTTTGAACTTCCACTGCTATGAGTATGAATCCTGAATCCTTCCTGGTCATGCTGACAAAGTTTTATGAATTTATTTGTAAAAGTATAGACAGTAGAAAGTAAAATGTCCTGTGGTGCCTCTCCTGCTCCAAGGCGGCGCGTTTGACGTCCTACCCCCTATTAAACCATCGTCATGCCGAATGCGTATCCAGTTTGATAACCAATGGGCCACCTAGCTCGTTGTTGTCATCTCAGCTACTGCCTCACAACAAAAGTAATGCTTTTATAGGAACTGCAACTTCCATATTGTAACGTTCAAGAGAGTGGATGATTAAAGAAGTTGCAACGTCATTTTCGTCCGTGAAATCCAGAACGTTGCAGACATAGGCCTTCATATGGGTTGCGTGTTTCTCGACTTTCTAAAGGCATGGACACATTTTCGCACTGTGGCTTAGTGAACGAAATACGAACATGGCTTCCGAGTATTTTGCAATGGGATGACTCAATAAAACATTCTCGGTGTACAAGCTATATCACATCGGTTAAAACACGCGAGTTTTCGACTGCTCGTGGTCATGAGTCAGCGGTTCTTTACTCCTGATGACGGTGTTAGAGACAATCGTGAAAAACTCGAGTGTTTTAATCGAACTGACGTGGCTCCTAAGCTGAGAAGATTTTATTCAACAGAATGTCAGCTCATCATATATCAAACCAAATTGTGCTCTTCTTAGAAAATTGAACTCAACGTGTTCTGCTTAACGGGACGAAAACTACAGAGAAAAGATGATTTCGGGAGCGCGCCAATGAACCCTTTTACGGCTGTTTATGTTTGAAGTTTACATTAATTATCTAGTGGATAAAATCAGAACTTCTTTCAGACAACGAGTAAACCAATGTTTCTCTAAAGAATCTAGTGTAGAAAAAGCTTCAAATGTAGGAATATCTTACGTATGAGTTACCTCACGCATCTCAATGTGTATGACGTCATACCCCCTGAGTTATGTGTTGTACATGGGATTATGTTTGTAGGTACATTAAGTGACGTATGTATTAACTGTCCGAAAACTGTATTGCGAGTAGATATAGTAGCAAAGAAGTGATAAATCAAAACGTCATGTGTCATACTAGATCTTTTTTGCGTGTCTCAAACAATGGATGAATAAAGTCCGGGTATTCACGCGCCGTCACTTATGCTGCATCGAAGAAAAAACACAGAGTTTATAACAGTAATACCAGTCTTACTGTGTAAAATTTTGTCACAAGGTTATACCTCTTAATTAGTAGATTATGACAGCATTTTAAATTTTTAATTTGATCAATAATTACATGAAATACGGAAAAGAAAATTTTTGTTGTCCCTGCAATGCGTTAGACGGGTTACTCGAAACCGGTACCGGGTTCCGTAGTTCTAGCTTAGTAATATTTACTCTTTTGCCTGGAGCAAAGTTGCCGGAAGGCTGTAGAGAAACGCAGGGAGGCCAGCAAAGATTCGCATGGAGCTGTCAGTGGACCCTGAAAGTAAATAGACGTAACATGTTGCACTTCAGTAGGTGAAGATATTGATTAATATCCGATTACGCTGTTTAGAAAACCGAACGAGAAGCGTAGTGCTTAGCACACTAGATTCGGGGAGAAAACAGTTCAAACCCCGTTCGGCCATCTGGCTTCAGGTTTTCTGACATTTCACTTAAATCACATAAGGAAAATGCCGGGAGGGCAAGGACGGCTTCACCAATCCTTTCATAACGCGAGCTTATGTCTGTAACGACTGCAGTGTCGACGGGTCTTTGAACTCTAACCTTTCATTTTCGGTCTTTGTGCTGAACAAAAATGACTGGAAACTGTATCAACTGTAGCATGCCAACCATTCGGAGCAACCAGAGGGTCATGACTATACCGTATAAATGTCAGATATCAGGCAGAGACTTTTTGGAAGAACCTTAAGGTAACGTAATTCATTCACGAAAGAGGTGCTTTACAGAATATTTGTTCGGCCGATTCTTGGAGTATTGTTGATCGGCCTGGAGTCCCCCCCCCCCCCTCACCCCCCCCCCCCCCCCCCCCACACACACACAAGATTCAACGAAGAGAGGCGCGTTTCGTCATTGGATCGTTTAGTAAGCGCGGTAGCGTTACGGAGATGCTCAGCGAACTCCAGAGCAATCTGGAAAAAGTGATGTTGTGTATCACGGGGAAGTGCTACTGCTGAAATTCTGAAAGCTTACTTTCAACGAAGTGGAAGGTAGCATAATAATTTCTCCTTCGTATGGTTCTCGAAATGACCGTGAACTGAAAAATAAGACATATTAGAGCTCATATGAAGCTTTATCGATAATGATTCTTCCAACGAGCCATAAGGAGGGTGGGAACGGGAGAAAATGATGATGATACCCAAAGTACCCCCTGCCACAAGGTTAAAGGTGCGTCGTGGAGTATAGATGTAGATGTACTGTAGAATGGCTAAGTGCAGCAACTCGTGCGTAGTAACGATGCTTGAGCAGGGAACTGCAATTGATGCTCAAGTAAATGCCATGATTTTCTCATAAATAGGCGGGGTGAATGCTCAAGGTAAGTAAATGCCATGACTTTCTCATAAATAGGCGGGGTGACCCACTACTCTTCGATTACTTCACCAGTGGTAAATCAATAGGCACGGCAACAAACATAAAATTTAAAGTTATCCGTTTAGTGTATCATAAATTCATTCGACTACATAAAAGTGGTTTTACGAATAGCAGATTCATCGCTGGGATTCGTTGCATGAATACTGTGGAAATGCATCCATGAAAGAGGTGGTATACATAACACTTGTTGGGCCGATCCCAGAGTATTACTCATCGAGCTGCGAGCCATACTTCATAAGGTTAATAGAAGATCCAATTAGCAGTGGAGGTTTTGGTAACAGCTCTGTTTAGTAAGCAAGAGATCAGTGAAGAGATTCTTGGCAAGCAGCAGTAGCAAGCATTACAAAACAAGCATTGAGCATTAGGAAGACATTTATCTTAAAAATTCCGTGAGCTGTCTTTCGGTGAAAAGTGAACAACATATGACTTTCTCCCAAAGACAACACGCTAGACGACTATGACGGGAAAATAAGAGAAATTCGGACTCATGCGATCTACATACCCTCGATCTTACTAAGCGCCAATCGCGAATGTAACACAAATACAGTGTGAAAAACCAGAATAACTCGATAAATAAGCTTCACACGAAAAAAATGTGTAGAATCTAAAGTGGATTATTTTCGAGGGGGACATCTGCTGGTGCTAAAATTAGCCCACCATCCCAGCCCCCTGGGGGTGGGGTGGGAGACAACTTTAAATTTCAAACGGGAACCCCCTTTTTTTATTCCAGAATCAGATTCTACATGAAAAACTACGTAAATTTTGATTTAAACATTTGTCTTGGATGTTGACGCTGTAATTCAAGAAAATCCATGTTCTCATTTTTGCGTGGAAAATGGTTACAGATAAATGAAAAATACTTATTTAACTTTTAAATTTTGATTCACTAAAACTAAAACTCTCCCTCTCTCCCCAGAGAGTGGGGTTTGAGAGAGAGAAATTAGAGTTTTACAAATGTTGACTCACATATTAATTTTTTCGCAGATTCCGTCAACATTTCTGAAACTATTATTCCCTTCTCTCAAATCCAACTCTATGGGGAGAGAGAGAGAGAGAGTTTTATTTTTAGTGAATCAAAATTTACGAAGTAAATAAGTATTTTTTATTTATCCGTAACCATTTTAAAGTTGCCTCCCGCCCCAACCTCATGGGGCTGTGGTGGCAGGCTAATTTTTGAGCCAGCAGGGTCATCAGTTCCCTAGAACTTAGAACTACTTAAACCTGACTAACTTAAGGACATGACACACATCCATGCCCGAAGCAGGATTCGAACCAGCGACCGTAGCGGTCGCATGGTTTCAGACTGTAGCGCCTAGACCGCTCGGCCATCCAGGCCGGCCCTCGAAAATAATCAACTTTGGATTCTACACGTTTTTCCGTGTAAAGCTTATTTTCGAGTTGTTCTCGTTTGTCAGATTAAAAGTTTTGCCCTCTATAATAATGTAGCTTGAAACTCCACCACTGCCGGTCCCAAGTCCGGGGCCTCATTTTGCAAGTGATGAGGAAGGAGGAGGGGGAGGAGTAACACCTCGTAGTACCCTGTAAGGGCCCCTGCGTAGGGTTACTGGGTGAAAACTGGTCAACGGTCTCAAAGGCGGAAGAGGAAGTTCTGATTCCCAACGGCGGAGAGAGCGGAAGAACTACCTCCAGGACTCACAATCTTGGTTGTATATTTTGTGGCCTTTGGGCCACACCCAAAATAACTTTCATCAATCATGGAAGTATGTGATGTAAACTATTTTACCCCAGGTGGACGATCCACCGTACGCCAGTACGTCAGCAGACATTCGGATTCTGGGGAGTCTGCAACATTGCACAAAGACAAGTCGGAGTGTCTTGGAATCTCATCCAAATTTCAACATAGGCAATCAACATACCTAGCAACTATCAATGCAAACTCATTGTTGAAAACCGGAAAACTAAAACATCTAACAGATCCGCTAAAGAACCACAACGTACTCATAGCAGCCATTCAAGAAACACGATACATGTATACAGATACCTTCGATTCCGAAGGTTTTAGGATATTCAAAGGGAAAGTGGGACCGAGAGCAATGAAAAATGTACCACATCTTGGGACAGCCTTTATAATAAACAAACAAATCTTGAATTCAATACTTGACTTTGATTCACAATCAGAAAGAATCTCAAGTCTTACATTCACAAGCACAAACAAAATCTACACAATTATCAATGCACATGCCCCTATAAACGAGGATAACAGGAAAACAAAGAAAAAGTGGAGGCCTTTTGGAATCATCTAGATGACATTATTCAGAAAATTCCAGATAAAAACATCATCATTCTTCTTGGAGATTTTAATGCACAGATTGGTAAAGAAAAAAGATATAAGAGAATAGTTGGAAACTATCTTGCACACAAGAGAACAAACAGAAATGGTTTGAGACTAATAGAACTTTGCCAAGCACACAATTTAATTCTTAAATCCACAGCTTTCAAGAAACTACCACGAAGACAAAAGACATGGGTATCTCCAAATCCTAGGCTTGGGGAATTTCAACTTGATCATGTGGCAATCAAGAAGATTTCTAGCAAAGAAATCATGAATGTTAGGGTACTCAGGGGTGCAAACATGGATTCAGACCACAAGCTCTCTAAAATTAAGTTCAAAGTCATCCCAAACAGGAAACGCAGCATGAAACAAATTAAGATTCGGAAGTATAGCACAGAAAAGAAATTAAAATCAGATGAATTCACAAAAGCAACAGAAACCATTCCGACACAAAGATGGGGGGATATCAAGGAAAACCTCATTACTACAGCTGAACGGATAGCACCTAACAAAGAAAGTAAAAACATGCCTGGTGGTCACTGGAATGTGATGCCCTCATTGAAACAAGAAAACAGGAATGGCAAAATTGGCAATCACAGAAAACAGAAGAAAGTAGACTGAATTTCATTACAGTTAGAAAACTGGTAGATAAAAATATAAAAAGGATTAAGAAGACACATGAAAACAAAACTCTCCTCCAAATTGATGAAGAATTTGCTAAAAACAACACAAGAAGCTTTTACAGAACTTTCAAACAAAGGTTATCAAGATACAAAGCACCCACCCTCCAATTTCGAGATGTAAATGGGACCATCGCTCACAACAACACGGAAAACTGCAAAATACTAGCAGGCTACTTTGAAAAACTCTTGAATTGTGAACCCATCCTTGAAAAATCTGAATCCATCCCAAACAACCGTGAGAAGCCGGATTCGGAACCACCGAAAACTGAAGAACTACAGAAGGTCATTTTAGAACTTAAAAACAACAAGGCGTCCGGAGAAAATCAAATAGTGGCCGAACTATGGAAAAAGGCTGACAAAAATAAAGTTACATCCCTAAAGTGTGTTTTCGATCAAATCTGGAAAGAAGAAGAGATCCCCACAGAATGGAGAACAGCTCTCATCCACCCTATCCACAAGAAAGGTTTGAAGACAGACCCCAACAATTACAGAGGAATATCACTGCTGGATGTAACGTACAAGATTCTTTCTAAAGTCCTTTTGAACAGGGCGGAGCCTCAATTAGATCTGCAAATCGGGGAATACCAGAGAGGCTTTAGAAAGGGCAGATCATGTTCGGAACAAATACTAAATCTCAAAAACATTATGGCATACCAAAAATCAAGGGCAAAGACGTACGTAATCTCCTTCATTGATTTCAAAAAAGCATATGATTCGATTGATAGAGAATCTCTGTTGTCAGTCCTGGAAGAAATGGGTTTCAATAAGAAAACAACTAATATTATAAAAGCGACCCTTACAAATACATTTTCGAAAGTTAAATTTATGGGCGATCTATCGGAACCCTTTGAAATAAAAACCGGAGTGCGACAGGGCGATGGGCTCTCGCCGTTGCTATTCAATAGTGCGCTTGAGAAAGTAGTCAGAGAATGGAACACAAATATTAAGAGTGGTATAAGAATGGGTTGCAAAAAGAAGAACCTTAAAGTAAATTGCATTGCTTTTGCAGATGATATGGCCCTGTTTGCTGAAACAATGGAAGAAGCACGGGAGCAAATCCTTGAACTAAAGAAACAAGCAGCTAAAATTGGTCTTCACATCTCCTCTGAGAAAACTAAGATATTGACAAACATGAAACACTCATGTAAATACCTCAACGTTCAAGAACAGAAGATTGAAATAGTAAAAGAATTCATATATCTCGGAGAATGGATTAGTTGGAATGGTGGGGAAAGCAGAGCAATGGAATCCAGAAAAAATAAACTTGAATTGGCCTTCCAACTAACAAAAAATACATACAACAAAAAATCCCTTTCATGGGGGTCCAAAATTACACATTACAAGATAGTGATTAAGCCAGAAACACTGTATGCAGCAGTAAAACTTAACTTGAATTTCAAAGGCCAAATGGAGAAACTAGAGGTAAAGGAAAGAAAAATTTTAAGAAAAATCATTGGGCCAAAATTTCAAGACAATAAGATTATATACATAAAAAAATGAAACGCTCTACAAGAAAATTGAAAAACTTTCAGATTCTATGCGAAAAAGGATAATAATTTTTTATGGTCATCTTCTCAGAATGAATTCCAACAGATTAACTAAACAAATCTTTGACTTCTTCCGTTATCGAAAAACGAAGCCCTACTGGTTTAAAGAAACTGAGAAAGACCTAGTGGAATTAAAGATTTCAGAAAATTCACTTATTGATCGAACTGCTAAATTAATTACTAAAGATGAAAACATAAGGTTCCAAGACAAATCCACACAAAAGTCCAAACCCTTCATCTCGGAAGAAGAAAGGAGGAGAAGATAAGAAAGAATGAAGAAATACTGGGCCCTAAAAAAAGAACAACGCACAAAGAAATGATTGATCCAGCGTACCCCAAGGAGGGTGAATCGAAAGAAGAAGAATGTAGCTTGATTCTAAACTCCTATAAGCCACAGTGAAAAAAGTCTCTTGAAATTGATAGTTACGTAAGTGTAGTGGGGAGAGAGAGAGAGAGTTTTATTTTTAGTGAATTAAAATTTACGAAGTAAATAAGTGTTTTTTATTTATCCGTAACCATTTTAAAGTTGCCTCCCGCCTCCCGCCAACCCCCATGGGGTTCATATATTAAATTTGGGGCAATTCTATTCTACCGTTCCTTTTTAAAACTGACTTTAATTTTCAGAATTTCATCAATATAAATCACTCACATCTTCGTCTGATGAGGTTCTACATGTTATTATTGCTAAATTTCTGACACTGCCAATTAATTAATAGGTTTGCTTTTCTAAGGGGCAACAACTGTGACTATAGTATTACTTTCCACCAATAGTGTAGAGCATGGGATACCTAACTTTTGCTTTCAGCGCCCCTCTACTGTCAAAAAGGGAAACTTCGAACCCCCCCTCAGAACAATATACTTCATTACCTACAGCAAGCATCTGAAAATGTGATCGACTGGTTCATTGTCGTGGAACTGGGTATGGGGGAGGGGTTAATAGAGAAAGAAGTAAGGACTTAGTCAGGAGAGAAGATTGTGAAGGGGGGATTGCGTATGTATTAATTTCTCTCTCGGCATTGCCAACTTAAAGTTGGTGCGTGGAACTTGTACCGATCAGCCATTACGGTGTAAATACCCCATGGAAGTAACATGGATTCAGGAAGATTCTTTACTAAAGCCCCCAATTTCCACTCACTATCGTATCTTAAACATGCGTACATTTATAAACTGCCACGAGACCAAAATATGCACAATGAAGCAAAAAGAAAAAAAAGAAACAATAAAAATACGCATATCAAAATTTAGTTTCAGTTTTATACTTACATTCACTTTGGCACATGTATTAATCCAAAACTTCGGCCGACGGGCACCACTCCCGTTCCGTAGAAAGAGCTCGCAACTCTAAGTTAGCAGCACCGACTTGCGACTTGGAGCCAAGTCAACGTCGGCCCCTCTCACGAACACGGCAGCTAAACAATTCTCCCTCTTCATCACGCACGCCTCTTAGGCAAGCTGATAACTGAAATTGCACGTACAACAACTGACACAACAATGTCCGCTATTAAAAATTGCTACCTCAGTCACACCTTGCAATACTGATAAGTGAAATGAGTGCGGTTCACAGTTGCACCTAAATGTATACTGATGTTGACGCATTCATTGGATTATGAATGGTAGAGTATGTGTTACAGTACGAACATTTGAAGTTAGTGTCTTACCTCAAGGGCGTGCAAGTAGAGAGAGAGAGAGAAGAGGCGGAGGGGTGACGTCTAAGGGGAATATTTATCTGTCTCCGGTTTGGAGCTGCCAACCGAATAGTTCTGCAATGGTTAGTATTTCACATGGAAGAAACAAAGATTCGAGATTGTGCATTCTACAGATAGACGGTCATCTTCAAATGCGTTACTCACATCCATTAAGGAAAATGAAACTGTTTTGAAGGTGTTGTAACACCAAGGAATTAGAACGACAGATCGAAAACACAATGAGCATTTTAGGTCGTATCAGATAATTTTATATAAATAGAATTATTACCACTAGTGATTAATTGTTCATTTAGTTACTATTTACACTGTCAATGAAAGGCAATACACTACGAAACAGCTCCACTTCCATCCCATCTGTAGTGTAACAACAAAAAGTTTTTGATGATGGCGCCTATGGGAAAAGCGGTTTATCGATACGCAGCCTTCCGACGTGTTCCGATATGCCACGGGAAAAGGAACTACAAGTGCGCGTACTGTTCTTCCTTAGGTCACATTTATTTGTGGGTGACAAGGGAACGGTTTTGCTTTACCAGCCAACATCTTAACATAGAATCTGATTTTCCCTATTGTATAATACACTCCTGGAAATGGAAAAAAGAACACATTGACACCGGTGTGTCAGACCCACCATACTTGCTCCGGACACTGCGAGAGGGCTGTACAAGCAATGATCACACGCACGGCACAGCGGACACACCAGGAACCGCGGTGTTGGCCGTCGAATGGCGCTAGCTGCGTAGCATTTGTGCACCGCCGCCGTCAGTGTCAACCAGTTTGCCGTGGCATACGGAGCTCCATCGCAGTCTTTAACACTGGTAGCATGCCGCGACAGCGTGGACGTGAACCGTATGTGCAGTTGACGGACTTTGAGCGATGGCGTATAGTGGGCATGCGGGAGGCCGGGTGGACGTACCGCCGAATTTCTCAACACGTGGGGCGTGAGGTCTCCACAGTAAATCGATGTTGTCGCCAGTGGTCGGCGGAAGGTGCACGTGCCCGTCGTCCTGGGACCGGACCGCAGCGACGCACGGATGTACGCCAAGACCGTAGGATCCTACGCGGTGCCGTAGGGGACCGCACCGCCACTTCCCAGCAAATTAGGGACACTGTTGCTCCTGGGGTATCGGCGAGGACCATTCGCAACCGTCTCCATGAAGCTGGGCTACGGTCCCGCACACCGTTAGGCCGTCTTCCGCTCACGCTCCAACATCGTGCAGCCCGCCTCCAGTGGTGTCGCGACAGGCGTGAATGGAGGGACGAATGGAGACGTGTCGTCTTTAGCGATGAGAGTCGCTTCTGCCTTGGTGCCAATGATGGTCGTATGCGTGTTTGGCGCCGTGCAGGTGAGCGCCACGATCAGGACTGCATACGACCGAGGCACACAGGGCCAACACCCGGCATCATGGTGTGGGGAGCGATTCCTACACTAGCCGTACAACTCTGGTGATCGTCGAGGGGACACTGAATAGTGCATGGTACATCCAAACCGTCATCGAACCCATCGTTCTACCATTCCTAGACCGGCAAGTGATCTTGCTGTTCCAACAGGACAATGCACGTCCACATGTATCCCGTGCCACCCAACGTGCTCTAGAAGGTGTAAGTCAACTACCCTGGCCAGCAAGATCTCCGGATCTGTCCCCCATTGAGCATGTTTGGGACTGGATGAAGCGTCGTCTCACGCGATCTGCACGTCCAGCACGAACGCTGGTCCAACTGAGGCGCCAGGTGGAAATGGCATGGCAAGCCGTTCCACAGGACTACATCCAGCATCTCTACGATCGTCTCCATGGGAGAATAGCAGCCTGCATTGCTGAGAAAGGTGGATATACACTGTACTAGTGCCTACATTGTGAATCCTCTGTTGCCTGTGTCTATGTGCCTGTGGTTCTGTCAGTGTGATCATGTGATGTATCTGACCCCAGGAATGTGTCAATAAAGTTTCCCCTTCCTGGGACAATGAATTCACGGTGTTCTTATTTCAATTTCCAGGAGTGTATTTTACATCTAATTCTATGAAACTAAGCCCTTCAGAAATTGCCAAAATTAAATAATAATCAGCTCATACAAATTACTGTTAATTTTACATGATATTCAATTTGGTCATAATTAGCATGAGAAAGGAAAGTACTTTTACATCACATGCAAGCTATGGCAACACCTCCATTTAAGCGAGGAAAATTACTTGTATCCCTTACAAATATCTAAATTTGAGCTATTAAATAAAAAAATGCTTCGACATATGCATTTGTTCCATAAAACAGCCAGTGCATATATTTGCATGTAAATTCGTGCTCTACTCATTACAGAGATCGACTGTTTCAAAATTCGGCCCTTATTCGTAGCAACTATTGTGAAAATCTGTTGGAATACATCGCAATGGATAGAAGAAAAATGGCGATTGCTAATCGCTCGGTTAGGCCGTGAGCAATCTGAAACAGAGGAGAGCTCACACGAAGTGCTTGGAATGGTGGGGATATTGGACGACCGAACCACGGTCTGACGCACTCATTCGAGATGCTAAGGATGATGAGAAATATTTAAAAAATGGTTAAAATGGCTCTGAGCACTATGGGACTTAACTTATGAGGTCATCAGTCCCCTAGAACTTAGAACTACTTAAATCCAACTAACCTATGGACATCACACACATCCACACCCGAGGCAGGATTCGAGCCTGCGACCGTAGTGGTCACGTGGCTCCAGACTGTGGCGCCTAGAACCGCTATGCCAGCCCGGCCGGCAATATTTAAGAAATTCATAAACATTACATTATAAATACACTCCTGGAAATGGAAAAAAGAACACATTGACACCGGTGGGTCAGACCCACCATACTAGCTCCGGACACTGCGAGAGCGCTGTACAAGCAATGATCACACGCACGGCACAGCGGGCACACCAGGAACCGCGGTGTTGGCCGTCGAATGGCGCTAGCTGCGCAGCATTTGTGCACCGCCGCCGTCACTGTCAGCCAGTTTGCCGTGGCATACGGAGCTCCATCGCAATCTTTAACACTGGTAGCATGCCGCGACAGCGTGGACGTGAACCGTATTTGGAGTTGACGGACTTTGAGCGAGGGCGTATAGTGGGCGTGCGGGAGGCCGGGTGGACGTACCGCCGAATTGCTCAACACGTGGGGCGTGAGGTCTCCACAGTACATCGATGTTGTCGCCAGTGGTCGGCGGAGGGTGCACGTGTCCGTCGACCTGGGACCGGACCGCAGCGACGCACGGATGCACGCCAAGACTGTAGGATCCTACGCAGTGCCGTAGGGGGCCGCACCGCCACTTCCCAGCAAAATAGGGACACTGTTGCTCCTGGGGTATGTGCGAGGACCATTCGCAACCGTCTCCATGAAGCTGGGCTACGGTCCCGCACACCGTTAGGCCGTCTTCCGCTCACGCCCCAACATCGTGCAGCCCGCCTCCAGTGGTGTCACGACAGGCGTGAATGGAGGGACGCATGGAGACGTGTCGTCTTCAGCGATGAGAGTCGCTTCTGCCTTGGTGCCAATGATGGTCGTATGCGTGTTTGGCGCCGTGCAGGTGAGCGCCACGATCAGGACTGCATACGACCGAGGCACACAGGGCCAACACCCGGCATCATGGTGTGGGGAGCGATCTCCTACACTGGCCGTACACCTCTGGTGATCGTCGAGGGGACACTGAATAGTGCACGGTATATCCAAACCGTCATCGAACCCATCGTTCTACCATTCCTAGACCGGCAAGGGAACTTGCTGTTCCAACAGGACAATGCACGTCCGCATGTATCCCGTGCCACCCAACGTGCTCTAGAAGGTGTAAGTCAACTACCCTGGCCAGCAAGATCTCCGGATCTGTCCCCCATTGAGCATGTTTGGGACTGGATGAAGCGTCGTCTGACGCGGTCTGCACGTCCAGCACGAACGCTGGTCCAACTGAGGTGCCAGGTGGAAACGGCATGGCAAGCCGTTCCACAGGACTACATCTAGCATCTCTACGATCGTCTCCATGGGAGAGTAGCAGCCTGCATTGCTGAGAAAGGTGGATATACACTGTACTAGTACCGACATTGTGTATGCTCTGTTGCCTGTGTCTATGTGCCTGTGGTTCTGTCAGTGTGATCATGTGATGTTTCTGACCCCAGGAATGTGTCAATGAAGCTTCCCCTTCCTGGGACAATGAATTCACGGTGTTCTTATTTCAATTTCCAGGAGTGTATTTGAAAGTAGACGTATATGACTTGCACACACAAAAAAAAACAAATAACTCAACGTGATAGATGAGCTGCCAAGTTTTTGCAAAGATTTCTAGTTTTTGGTTGAATGGAAGAAAGTGCACAACATAAATCACTAGCAATATTGAATTAGCTCCCGTATTTCGGTTTCATTGGTGCAACTGCTGAAAACGCCCTTTCGCATAAATAAGTGCTTAGTAATGGTTAGTATCACTGCAGTGCTTAATTTGCTATGCTAGCATAAACTTTCAGATATTTTCCCAAAATGACTTATCCATCTCCTCAGAGACACATTTGGCTGCAGAATCGTTTTTAATTACCAATTCTTATTCTTCGAATGTTGCCGACACCACATCTACGTCAACGTAAAGAGAATCAGTTACCATTCGGAGCTAGGGATGTATCATTTGAATTCGTCAGTTAGATGCTGCAAGTTGTTTGATATTTTACTCGTAGTATCAGTACCTTTAATGACAACCATAAAAATTGCTCCTTCAGATTCCAAATAATTAGAAAAAAACGGAATAACTGTAGGCCACAGGCTTACGTTTCCAGTGTTGCAACTTATCAGTAAACTCTGTGATGGCATCCCGATGATAAATTATGTTAGAATCTTGCAGTTTCAAGTTCAGCGAGTTCAAAGAATCTAAAATATCTGACAGATAAGCCAACGCGACTTTAGCACTTGGCTTTCGGAGTTCCCCAAACAATTCAGTTTGGTTTTGAATTTCCAAAAACTGAAACAATCCATCTCTAAGTTTAAATAATCTGGCTGACATATTTCCTTTCCAGACCCAACATACATCTGTATGAAATGCGAAGTTAATATATTCTTCCCAAATCTTCACAAAGGATCCCAGAAAGACGAGTATTTACGAGTAACGCTCTTTTTTTTAGCATGATTCACAAGTTTGGCGTACAATTTTAAGACATCGTGGAGATCGTTTGCAAATGTCTTAGCTGCCAAGACTTGGCGGTGTATATCACAGTGAACTGAAGTAACATTTAGGTTCTCTTCTCCGACCATGTGCACGAATCCTGAGCGACGGGTCGCCGTCTTTGCATACGCCTACCAGATTTTGCCACAGCGGCTGATATTTGCTAAATTCAGATATTCCTGTCGTTATATGAACTGCTTTTTAAGTAGTTGTTAGCTCTGTAGAAAATAGCGACTCGTTTATAATTGTTTCATTTTGTATCTGTCGAACAAAAACTAAGAGTTGACAACAGTATGCTACATCTGTACTCTCGTTTAACCGTATTGCGAAAAATACTGATTCTTTCACAGCCTGTACTACCTGATTTGCCATGTCTTCGGAGATATCAACAACACGAAGTTTCACAGTGTTATCAGAAAGCAGTATTTGTGAATGTTTTTTTCTTTTTGCTTTCTGGTGCGAGAACAATATCAGCTGCTTCCATCTAAGAGGGTTTGACAAATGTTTTTCTGACAATACGATTTTTCTTAGCCTTCTAGATAAATGGCGATAACTCGATGCAAGCTAGGATCGTTTCTCAGAAGACTGAGCGATGGATTCAGTACTATCTATCTTCATAGGTTGGAAACTCGCACATTTGGCAGCAAAAAATTCCATCATCTTACCTTTTAAAGTGCTATGTTTAGTCCACAAATGTCGATCCAGACGACAAGATCTCATGAAATCATTGCTGGGTACTTCAGAACAAACAACACATAGCGGCTGGTCGGCAGAATTGTTTAGTACAGCAAAAACACCGTTTTTAATGCTATCATCACTGTATTTGCCTTTCTTCGACAAGCTCTTATTGAATCAATAACTTTACAAGTAGACAGTTCATTTTTACATCAAAAGTACACATGACTAAATTGCTTGTTTCATCGGTAGTGCCGGCCGGAGTGGCCGTGCGGTTCTAGGCGCTACAGTCTGGAACCGCGAGACCGCTACGGTCGCAGGTTCGAATCCTGCCTCGGGCATGGATGTGTGTGATGTCCTTAGGTTAGTTAGGTTTAAGTAGTTCTAAGTTCTAGGGGACTGATGACCTCAGATGTTAAGTCCCATAGTGCTCAGCGCCATTTGAACCGTTTTTCCATCTGTAGTGACTGATCCACTCAGTCCAATTAAGTCTTGAGTGCCAAACGCATTGCTGGGAACAATTACTGTGTCGTTGAAGCCGTGCTGTGCAATCCGAAACGACGTGCAACGATAGGCCATGTTCTCGAACGTTTTGTGTTGTCGTACGTCTGACCTTTGTATCTGCACAGTGAGTTGTACTAATGCGTGCAAACTTAGCTTACCACTTACCGCGCAAATGGACAAAACATCTGAACTGTCTTCTCAAGTCCTGGGTGTGAAACAGACATTCAAAATAGATATGACACTGTCCCAGTAAGGCAGCTAATATCATGTGCGGATTGTAAAAAAAATAATTAGAACTGCTGCTGTCATGTAAGTAGAATGCATGAATTAATAAAAGTGAAAGTTTGGGGTCTATTGTAGACAGACAAAACAGCAATTCCCTTTTTTAGTCTATACATAATTTATCAACTGTTGCTTTCAGGGGTCAACTGATAAACAACAATCATGTTCAATTATTTTTGACACTCAATAACAAAATATTTGAGTGCTGGACATACTGAAATGACGCTTATTAAAATCGTTATCTCTACATATTAAAAAGTTTCATCACAGGCAAGAATGAATATAAAAAATCCTCATCAGCTCATTTAAATCTACATTGTCATAGGTGGTCAATGGACTGAGTTGGTGTAGATAAAATATACTTTTTGAAACAGTTAAAAAAATCTCATACACTCAATGCGAGGATAGGTTTGTACCCTAACTTTTGATACTCAGTGGCCGAAGTGTACGTAAGTTGGGGTGAGCTAAATCTGCACTCAACATTTACTGTGGCCCAATGCGTGATGGTACTTTACCAAGCCGCATGTGCAACGGCACTGTCTCCATGCTGGATCTGTGAAGTGTATCATCCTCAATTCGCACAAATCAAATCTCTCAATGCCCTCGCTTATTTCCACACACTTGCACGGTCCGCCACAAGACCAGAGAGAAATAGATAATGTCTGAAAACGCTTTTGTACAATGGGGATATATCCAACGTGTTGCGTCTGTGTCGCCAAGTATGGCTTCAGCCAATCACCATCTCGCAAGATGTGAACACATTTTTAATTTTCTTGCTGCGTCACAGCCTAGCCCTGTCATTGACATACAGCCACTTGCACTCGGTCCTGGACTTATTTACGTTAAAAGGTATAATGTATTGCTCTGGTCTTATCCATTACTGTGCTAAAGTCGCCCTTCTCTTGCTAAATGGGAGTTTTACATCACTAACCACCTGCTCGGTTTATCTCCAATATGCGTTTCGCTTTAAACTATTTGTTCCATGCCATTGTCCATATTGGTAGAGATGATTTTGTTAGTTTTTGGTACATGAGATTAACTGCAGTTGCCTTTTGTTGATATAATATAATTATTATTTTCAGATGATCTCATATTGTATCGTCCTGTTATTATGGATCAAGCTCACGAAAGGTCCGTAAAATCTGAACACCTTACAGTATGCTCGTAAGCTATGAATTCCACCTGTTCGACTGTCTACGGTCAGTCACTGTGAGTACATTCAGGCTGATGATTGGTTGGCTTTAAATAGGGGGGGGGGGGGGACCAAACTGTTAGGTCATCAGTCCCTCGTTCTGATTAAAATAATTACATAAGGGTTGGAGTAAAACAAAACACAAACCAAGCTGGAAGAAAGGGAAAACCACAAGAACGACAGAAGGGCAACTAACACTAAAATGGACAAAATTGTACAAGCACACCACACAGAGCCGCAAGAAATAGGTAGAAGGGATAAAAACAAAAGAGCAGATGGCCGTGTCTGGCCGAACATGAGAATAAAAATGATAAGCCAGCCAGTCTGCCACACATTAATACATGCTGCCTAAAAGCACTTGGACGGAGAACACAAAGGGACAAAGGACATGCCCACCCTCACATATGAAACATAAATCTAAATTAGCCAATGAGGCGTTGTCAGATAAAATTAATGCTAATGAGTCCAGTAACTGAAGATTCCGTCGCAGGGCAGCTGAAGAGGGACAGCTCAACTAGATAACGGCCACTGTCAGCTGGGCAGGAACCAGGTTTCCTGGAGGGCAATGCAGAGAGCAGATGTAAAGCTTAACAGTTTCTGTAGCTCAGCCAGATGGTGAAAAAACCGCCGCAATTCCACAGGAGGTTGACATGATGGTGAGGCTGGGAAGGCATGGAACATTCAGTGAGAGTTTATGCCTCAGGGTCACCTCCTGCCCCTGACTTATTGCCTGAGCATTCTATATCCATTGTGTCTGAGGGTCCTGCTAGATCTAGGTCCTCAGCAAACGCCAGAATCTCCACACCCTCAGATGCAGGGCTTGTAGGTAGCGGTGGTGTGGGTGCCACAGCAATTCCCTTGGTCTTGGGGGTCTTCTTTTTGGATTTCTCTCGCTGCTCCTTGGGTTTGATTGGCTCGGAGGGCTTCACTGATTCAGTCTCCAGGACTGAGGATGAGCTTGAAGCTTTATGACCAGCTGCTTTTGGGCACTGCACCCAGTGATGGGTAACATCTTTCACAGTAGTAGAAACCTGGGAACGGAGGAACCCAAGGGACCTCATCAGAGCGAGAGGAGTCGAAGAAGACTTACGCTTGTCTCGCTGAGAAGTGGGGACTGATATCCCCGATGGTTGGATGGGGAGTGTAGTCTTATGGCTCTGAGACACAACTGGAATTTGTGCGATGGATGGGACTGGAAGAGTAGTTATAGTGGCAGCATAAGATGTTGTGATGCCCATGTTATGGAGCCTTTCAAATCTCATCTTAGCCTCAGTGTAGGTCAGTCGGTCCAGGGTCTTGTATTTTCCTCTCTTTCTGTAAACTCCTGCAGTCTGCCGAGCAAGGTGAATGATGCTCTCCACAGATGACACAGATGTGAGGCGACCACATGGAGTATTGGGATGCGTAGGACGTCCACAATATCGTCAGGTGACGCTGGATGTACATCGGGAAGACATATACCCGAACTTCCAGCACTTAAGGCACTGCATTGGGGGATGGATATGAGGCCTGACATCACAGCAGTAGTCCATCACCTTGAACTTTTCGGGTAATGTGTCGCCCTCGAAGGCAAGATGAAGGCACCGGTGGGAAGCTGATTATCCCTCGGAATCCGATGGACACGTCGGACGAAATGAAAACCTCGCCGCTAAAATTTGGCACGCAGTTCATCATCAGACTGCACAAGAATTTCCGTGTGTTATATGATGTCCTCGACTATATTGAAGCTCTTAAAGCTCTTATGGGGCGTGATAGTAACAGAAACATCCCCCAGCTTTTCACAAGCGAGTAATGCTCGTAACTGGGCAGAAGATGCAATTTCAATCGAGACTGTCCCAGACCGCATTATGGACAATCTGTCCATCTCCCCAAACTTGTCCTCTAAATGCTCTGCAAAGAACTGAGGCTTTATCGACACAAAGGATTCCCCATCAGCCCTGGTACGTACTAAGTACTGGGACAAATAAAGTTTGACCCTATCCTTAGCCTGGCGTTCCTCCCATGGTGTTGACATGCAGGGGAACGACTTGGGGTCATACTTCTGTGCATTAAATTGAGCCCATGGACGCATAGAGACTGGTTGTGGTTGACCACCAGCAAGAGACGATGTACTATACTTCATGGCGTGTCAGCCGCCCTGATGCCACCCCCTCCGACCAAGGGCCCTCCCCACTTACTCCACCCAGCAGCAAACAAAGGCCACCCAACAGCTGGAGAATGAGCGGAAATGCAGAACCACTTCGATGGATGCGAAAGGTCTCAGCACATGATTGACATGATGCACCATGTAAGGCTCCCTTCCCCAGTTGTCTCGCTCTACAGGAAAATTTTGAAGAACGGAGGTCAGACCCTACAGGGGACCATCACATAATGGCCGAAACGGTGAGAGTCCGTTTAGTCGAGTCTTACGACAGGCAGGAGCACCTCGGGCCTATTCTAACCCTCCTACACGCAGGGGGAGCAGGCTGATGATCTAAGACGAAATTGAATTTAAGAGAACACAGGAAGTACTGGTACACAGTAGACAGTGCGTCGTAGACACTAACACATCTGCCTTCATTAAATAGCTACTTTTTTAATAACATAATGCATTGGTACCGCTCGTCCCAGCCACACTCCCTTTTATACGTCTCCACGCCCCCTTGGAGGCACACCCCACAGTTCGAAAACGAGTGGTGCAGGGATTCCTTAGGGTTAAATGCTAATCATGTTTGCTAATGGTGATGTAGTCGTTCTGTTCGCCAGAAATGAAATAAAATGTGATGTAAATTATTATTCTTTGCGTCATGCACCGACTGTGGTAGTCAAACTTCATTGGTTACCGTCAGATGTTGCTTCAGAAGATTAATTACGTTTCGCGTATGAATTGACTTTACAAGCTGTGGTTCACATAACAGAACCACGTGGACTTCACCAAGTTCTCTCGAAAGTTTGAAACGTCCCCTTAGAAAAGTTTTCTAACACATACATTACACATTTAACTGAGAGAGACAAACATTTATTTTACTACATCAGTGACAGATGTTTACGTAATTACACCGTTGGATAACTTCACACTTTAGAAATTGTATTTTGTCTGTACTTTGTGAACTGTTCATATTTTTTAGGAACCATTGTGATACTATGAGAGCTTTGAATGATGTATTTAGTATGAGATCATAATTTTTAAAGTACGTTTGAGGTAGATGAAACTTTTGACATGAGCAGAGAAATTTTTTTAGGTTTTGAAATTATTGGAGGAAGCTACGACGATTTTGAGAATTGACTGAGATGTTATGATATTATTATGACGATGATGTGTATTATGCTGTTGAGGTATGTTTATGGTCAATAAGATGATGCTTCCATATATGAGGATTTTGATTATGCTACGTATTTATTATTACGAAATATTGAAGAAGTGTCGAGGAATATGCATATGTGTAATAACGTATGGAATAATGAGTAGTGGTTAACGACTCTGACTTGTGAAAAAGGTTGTTGGAAACCAAGACTCGTATTTTAAGAGTTATCAAATGTATGTAAATGCATGAATGTACACTCCAGGAAATGGAAAAAAGAACACATTGACACCGGTGTGTCAGACCCACCATAATTGCACCGGACACTGCGAGAGGGCTGTACAAGCAATGATAACACGCGCGGCACAGCGGACACACCAGGAACCGCGGTGTTGGCCGTCGAATGGCGCTAGCTGCGTAGCATTTGTGCACCGTCGCCGTCAGTGTCAGCCAGTTTGCCGTGGCATACGGAGCTCCATCGCAGTCTTTAACACTGGTAGCATGCCGCGACAGCGTGGACGTGAACCGTATGTGCAGTTGACGGACTTTGAGCGAGGGCGTATAGTGGGCATGCGGGAGGCCGGGTGGACGTACCGCCGAATTGCTGAACATGTGGGGCGTGAGGTCTCCACAGTACATCGATGTTGTCGTCAGTGGCCGGCGGAAGGTGCACGAGCCCGTCGACCTGGGACCGGACCGCAGCGACGCACGGATGCACGCCAAGACCGTAGGATCCTACGCAGTGCCGTAGGGGACCGCACCGCCACTTCCCAGCAAATTAGGGACACTGTTGCTCCTGGGGTATCGGCGAGGACCATTCGCAACCGTCTCCATGAAGCTGGGCTACGGTCCCGCACACCGTTAGACCGTCTTCCGCTCACGCCCCAACATCGTGCAGCCCGCCTCCAGTGGTATCGCGACAGGCGTGAATGGAGGGACGAATGGAGACGTGTCGTCTTCAGCGATGACTGTCGCTTCTGCCTTGGTGCCAATGATGGTCGTATGCGTGTTTGGCGCCGTGCAGGTGAGCGCCACAATCAGGACTGCATACGACCGAGGCACACAGGGCCAACACCCGGCATCATGGTGTGGGGAGCGATCTCCTACACTGGCCGTACACCTCTGGTGATCGTCGAGGGGACACTAAATAGTGCACGGTACATCCAAACCGTCATCGAACCCATCGTACTACCATTCCTAGACCGGCAAGGGAACTTGCTGTTCCAACAGGACAATGCACGTTCGCATGTATCCCGTGCCACCCAACGTGATCTAGAAGGTGTAAGTCAACTACCCTGGCCAGCAAGATCTCCGGATCTGTCCGCCATTGAGCATGTTTGGGACTGGATGAAGCGTCGTCTCAGGCGGTCTGCACGTCCAGCACGAACGCTGGTCCAACTGAGGCGCCAGGTGGAAATGGCATGGCGAGCCGTTCCACAGGACTACATCCAGCATCTCTACGATCGTCTCCATGGGAGAATAGCAGCCTGCATTGCTGCAAAAGGTGGATATACACTGTACTTGTGCCGACATTGTGCATGCTCTGTTGCCTGTGTCTATGTGCCTGTGCTTCTGTCAGTGTGATCATGTGATGTATCTGACCCCAAGAATGTGTCAATAAAGTTTCCCCTTCCTGGGACAATGAATTCACGGTGTTCTTATTTCAATTTCCAGGAGTGTATTACAATGCCGACGAAAATTTTTTGGACACTGTTGTATCAATAGGATTTTGTTTCTACAGATTTGTAACGCCAACTCTTGCCATGTGAAATTTTTTATATGAGACTGTCACTGTATCGGAAACTGCTGTTGTAAATATTTCAGTAAGAAAGGTAAGTGACCTTGACGTAATGAGTTTTGGGCGCCCAGCTGAGAGGTAGTCGTCTGACAAAAGAAAGGCTTGAGATGAAAAAAAAGAGGCCATTATCCTCGCTATGGACATTCCTTTGTAGAAAGCATCGCAAATACGACACACTCAAACTTGAAAACATATGATTACACTGTGGAGCTCTTAATTTCTGATATTTACTGAAATGAAATGATGAGAAACATTTCGTGTCTATTGTCTTGCTAGTTGAAAGATTGTTTAGTGCATTATGAAATGCCTTATGGCTAGCGAATGACGTTTCACGCCTTGCTTTGCCTATTTTGTTTAATCTCTAGTTTCTAGTTGCACTGCAGTATTGGTTATAATAGAATTTAATAGATGTACTAATATCACTATTTTCAGCCTACAGACCCAGTAAAGAATAATTTTACATGTATTTTCGTAGAAAAGAGAGCACAAATAGACATTTCCCTTTACAGGAATTGCTTAAATATTTTTTTTAGTTTTTGGTAAGTTATCTGCTAGCATAAGTTCTCGTGATGCATCACCCTAGCGTTAAGATATGACATAGGTATTAAACATGACCATTTTTACTGTAATACTTTTTCTGCTTGAGCTTTGTCCTGTTTAGATATAAGTTATTGCAGTTGCTGCTGCTTGCTGTGACAATTTCCATTTTTGTCTTTGCTGTTTGTGTTAATTGTTTTGTGCTGCTGCATTGCATCGTCCCTTAGTTTAGCATCTGAGCTCAGTAGATTAAAGTTAGCTTAAGATGGTGTAGACTATATAAGAAACTAACTATGATGAATTGGAAGAAATACGTTGAGAAGCTATAAGAAAATGGTTTGGCCAAAAAAGTAGTGTACAGTGGAGAAAAACTATTTTTGAAAGAAGATGTGAACAGAATACAGAAAGCATGCTTGGATAGGATTTTTTAGTGGAAACAAATGTTGAAATAAGACGGAAGATCTATGGAATGAAGTTTCGGGTTGGACTGCAGTACCAAATGTTACACTGAAAACAAACCCTGTCCTGTATTTTTGTGTTATTACACTATGTGAATTTCTGTTTTCCTGTCTGTATGTGTTTAGCTAATAAGATTTATGTTGTGGAATTCTCTGATAATATGATATTTACTTTGTAAAGATGTTTAGACATTATTAATTCTTGTTCTGTTTTAATGCTCATGTGTGAAATTAATGTTTCGAAAATTATTCTCATTATTTTATGTATTTATTTATGTCATAATTCCTGTTACACTGATGTATATGTTTATTTCTATTCTTTTGTAAAGCCCCTATTACTACAAATGTTATCTGTATTGTTATGTTCTTTAATGATGTATTTCGTACTTTTGTTATTGTATTCTTATGTTATAAAATTGTAATTGACACCAGTTCACCAAATTAAGTAACTTGTAAGTTACATTTCAGTGCACACATGTCTGTTGGTCATAGTATACGGACAATATGTGAGAAGTAGGGACTGATAGTGTTTGCACGTGTGTTAATAATTCAGCAAGGGACTGGTTAACAGCATTGCTGGTTCTAAGGACAATTTTAAAAAAAATCTCTGTGAGTGCACAAGTGGTGGTTTATGGACTTGCTATATTCTCCTCAAGACTCTTCGATGGTGATTGTGCACCTGCACAGTCGCAACAGATGGCTACTGGCCGTCTCTACATGGACTGCAGTGGGTCTGCATCTTTGATGGCCCACCAATACCATTATTTCTACAAGGACTGCACTGGGTCTGCACCTCTGGTGGCCCACCAATACCGTAATCTCTACCAGGACTACAGTGGGTCTGCTCTGTGATGACCTACCTACCAATATTCTTAAAAACTTTGACTGACTCTGCAGTGGGTTTGCTCTGTTGTGGCCCATTAACTTTCTGCATGTCAAGAGTCAGCACTGTCTTTCCGTTGGAAGGACAACACTACTTCTTCAAGACTGCATGGAAATCCACTACTTCCATCTGCATTTTCTTTTACTGTTCAGACTTTAAGATAAACAGTGCTATTTTACTGTGATGATCGATTAGGACTGTCTATATGGACTACGAGAAAATTTTAGCTTTTGACCAACATTGTATCAATAAGTGTGTGAATTTGATTTCTTTGTCATTGTAACTATGAAATTTTTTTCAAATCTGTATTGGCCACTGCCCAAAACAATTTGCAAACTTTTTTGTGGGGAGCATGGGGACTATGTAACTAGGCTGTTTAGGTTTTTTATATTGGTAACGCCACGTAGCTCTCTGTATAAAAATCACAGTCTGTGACTAGTTTGCGTTGTTGTCTGCCATTGTAGTGTTGGGCCGTTGACTGTTGAACAGCGCGTAGAGTTCCGCAGTTGGAGGTGAGCCGCCAGCAGTGGTGGATGTAGGAGGAGAAATGGCGGATTTTTTAAATTTGTAAGACTGGATGCATGACTTTTGAACACTAATAAGGTAAATACATTGTCTGTTCTCTATCAAAATCTTTCATTTGCTAACTATGCCTATCAGTAATTAGTGCCTTCAGTAGTTGGAATCTTTTATTTAGCTGGCAGTAGTGGCACTCGCTGTATTGCAGTAGTTCGAGTAACGAAGATTTTTGGTGAGGTAAGTGATTTGTGAAAGGTATAGGTTAATGTTAGTCAGGGCCATTCTTTTGTAGGGGTTTTTGAAAGTCAGATTTCGTTGCACTGAAAATATTGTGTGTCAGTTTAAGCACAGTCATGTATAACTGTTTAAAGGGGACGTTTCAAGTTCTGCATTCATTTTTATTTCTTGCGAGCTTATTACCCCTCCTCACCTCCTGCATAACTTTTCCACTCTTCTACTTGCATTCACCTTATATGGGACTATTACGTTGTTCCCGAAGTCTGAAGACATTTCACCTGTCTTCTTTATCGATGCCAGCATAATAGGGAAAACAGATGTGACGTTCTTTACCTTACCAAGGTTCTCAATAACTCTGAGTGAATATCTTGTGGGTCCTAGTTTCGACTTAAGCCTTTCAATGTTTTGTCAACTTGTTGCTGCAATATTCCATCTCCCAATTTTTCTTCATTCACTTCCACCTCCGTTCCCATACCACAATGAAGAGTCAAATAAACTGGTACACCTGCAGCAAGCACGCAGAAGTGCCGCAGCATGACGTGGCATGGACTCGACTAGAGTCTCAAATACTGCTGGAGGGAACTGACATCATGAATCCTGCAGAGCTGTCCATAAAACCGTAAGAGTAAGAGGGAGTGGATATCTCTTCTGAACAGCACGTTGCAAGGCATCCCAGATATTCTCAATAATGTTCATGTCTTCGGATGCTTACGTATCACCTGTCAGAATCCTATGTAGACGTATCATTGGTCCCATAACATTCAAACTGCACCTCCCCCAGACCATTACAGAGCCTACACCAACCTGAAAAGTCCACTGCTGACATGCAGCGTCCATGGTATGGTTCAAATGGCTCTGAGAACTATGGGACAATTGCTGTGGTCATCAGTCCCCTAGTACTTAGAACTACTTAAACCTAACTAACCTAAGGACATCACACACATCCATGCCCGAGGCAGGGTTCGAACCTGCGACCGTAGCGGTCGCGCGGTTCCGGACTGTAGAGCCACTCCGTCCGACGGTCCATAGTTTCTCGAGGTAGTCTCCATACCTGTAGACGTTCATCCGCCCAATACAATTTGAATCGAGACTCGTCCGACCAGGCAAAATGTTTCCAGTCATCAACAGCCCAATAGCGTTGTCGACGGGCATAGGCGAGGCGTTAAGTTTTGTGTCGTGGAGTCATCAAGGGTACACGAGTGGGCTTTCGCCTCCGAAAGCCCATATTGATGAAGTTTCGTTCAATGGTTCGTACGCTGACACTTGTTGATGGCCCAGCATTGAAATCTGCAACAAAGTCTTCGCTAGTTCCGTTCTTGTAGCATCTTTTCCCTGTCGCAGCGTTGTTGGAGGTTCGATGTTTTACGGACTCTAGATATTCGTGAAATGGTCGTACGGGAAAATCTTCTCTTCATCGCTACCTTGTAGATGCTATGTTCCATTACTCGAGCATTGATTATACCACCACGTTGAAACTCACTTAAATCTTGATAACAACGCATTGTAGCAGCAGTTATCGATCTAACAACTGCGCCAGCACTTGTCGTATTTAGGCGTTGCTGACCGCAGCGCCTTATTCTGCCTGTTGACATATATCTGTATTTGAATACACGTGCCTACACCAGTTTCTTAGGCACTTCAGTGTATTATTCTGAAGTTACCGAGCGAGGATGTACCATCACGCTACACTGTACTTTTATTAACGAAGATTGCAGTTTCCACTCGTGTTTTTTCATCCAGCTTAAGATTTTCCTTATTTCCCTAAATAAGGTGAATATAACGGAGGAGTGATTCTTATGAAAGAAAACAACCGCTTTCCTTCCACTCTCCGTCTTCTTCTGGGCACTCTAACGATACCGTCAGCGGTCAAACGTTAAACTATAATCTTCGTTCCGTTTATTCTCTTGAAGTTTGTTTCCACTGGACAGTCACGTCATATATTTCATCCTTACCTTCTGTGTTCAATATTTGCTTTCCATCTGAGCTCATAATGGTCATGCAGCAGCTTCCGTGTTTCTTTGTTTCCCTGCATGGCGTGTCTACCAGTCCCACCGTCATACATGTCTCTACAGCTTAGCATTTAATCTCACGCCATTCATGCTTTGCCATTTTGCTCTTCCTGGTAATTTTACTTTTCAAACATAAGTATTACCTCTTTAAAGTTTATTTATAGTTGCTCCTTTCCTCCAGCGTTATTGCATATTCCCCTTTCATAAATTAAATCTTATTTCAGCCGTTATATCCAATGGATTTTGTGGCCGTTGACATTTTGCCTGATTTTTTTCTAGTGCTTCTTTCTTCATGTTATCTCGCAATACTACTCATACGTGAGGGTAAAGTTTCAATTATCAGCTGGAAAAAGTTAATTTATTTAATATTTTGTTTGTTTGTTTGCATGTGCAAGTCTCCATTTCTGGTACACTGTGAAATATCCGCAATATAGTACCGTAGCATGCAGCCAGAAGACCAAAACTAAAAACATAACAGAATAGAAATGGGCTGTGCAATTTTGTTTCAGATACTCTAGCGTAGTGCTGTTGTATAGTGACACAAGTCATTTCAGTGTATAAAATTGGTGTAAGATCAGTCTAGATTGCGATGGTTATTTTATTTAAAATGACAGTATCGCCCTGATTGCAGCGAAACATGACTAGTGTCTGTGGTACTGACGCCCACTGCGGACTGTGATGTGACATCGCGATCTTCGGACGATAGTTAAATTAATTAAAAACTTACGACTACGTCCTCGCTTTACTCTACTCTGTTTCTGTTGGTCTTCGCTTAATGTTCCCTTTGTAAACCGCCTCTGGTCGTTTCAACTTATCCACGACTGTGAGCAAAGAATAATAATAGTTATCTTTGGAGCCGAGATGATCTTTCCGCCCAGAATTTCTTGTACCTTGTGTAATTAAACAGGGATCGCTGACACCGGGGAAGTTCCTTTGACAAGATCGTGTACGAGAGTCTCCGCTACACTTATCCTGCTGTGTTCGCGCTCCAGTGCTCCCGACGGGGCGTTGAACTCTTAACCTTCAGCTCTCTCTTCCTTTGAGAAGCGGGAGTTTAGCGCTCCGAAAGCACGCCCACGCATTCCTTGGCTCGCCTCCTCTTGCCCGGCGGGCGCGCTACGCGAAATGCTCGTTCACCCCGGTGAATGTTTCAGCGCCACTGGACGTCTTCATGCCGGTGTATCTGCTTGCTGCCGCTGGTGCTGCCCTCTGCCCGTCGAGCCGAGCGACTACGGCGCTATGCATGCGGACCTTCCCTGACCGCCGCGCCAGCCTGTTAATATTTCAGTCGGCGCCGCGATAATGCCCCGCTTCTCGTGTGAGGCCCGGACTGCACTGGCTAACTCTGCCGCGTCGTCGCTAATTTATACCGAGGCCGACTAAATTCTGGAGGGAGGCGGCGGTTACTGGGTGTGTGGGTGTGGGGGACGGGGAATGGAAAAGGGATGGGAGGATCGGAGTCGAGTTGGGCGCTTATAAGCCGTTAACTAAAACGGCCCCTTCCGGAACACGGTGCTGTGCTAGTAGGCAGAGCCTGTGAGTTGCACGCCCACTCATCTCTCCCCGAATTCTGCCATTTATAATAGAGATATTTAAATGTAAACTGCTTGTCCGCTGTTAAAACGGGTGGGCTCGGGTGGTAGGGGTGAGGGGCAGGAGAGGTCGCGGGGTGCCTGGGACGCTGAGGACTTTATATCTGCCTAAATTATACGCCAGAAACGGTCTAATTTTTATCAGAACGTTCCGGGGAGCCAGTGGAATAAAAAAGTGGCGGGTTGCGCCGTGCTTGATGTATGGTGCCTGAGGGAGTTCTGCGAGAGGTGTGCTAGTGGTTACTGTAGCAGCTCGCAGGAGTGCGGCCCGTGCAGAGGTCTACCTGGAACATCTCGCCCAGGTGGTCACCTTCCGCCCAGCGTCATTGGTATGCTACACTTAAGGGCGCAAGTAGCTTTCTCATAATAGGCCACTGCCAAGTATCACAGCTGAAAGAAAAGTGGACCATATACAGAAAGAATTGCTACGGTGTAGTACAGTAGATCAGCTAAAGAATACGCAATGAGACGAAAACAAACGTAAAATTTACTCAGTCAAAGTAGTTACGCTGAATTAACCGTGATTCACAGTGGTCTTGTGGACGTTAAAAAAGTAGGACACGATTCTTAATTTGGTGTCTGACTGGCAAGGATGAGAATGTATGCTCTCTGACGTGCTCCCATGCCGGCCAGAAGGTTGTGTGAGGTTTTCGTATGTTCTATGCCACTGTAAATATTTCACGTTTATTGTTCTGGAACAAAGAGGCAGCAGCACGCTGCGCGAGTAGTGTATAAGATCCCTGGCGCTGTTTTTTTATGTAATTTGTGGTGCGCTTGGAAGTTAGTCAGTTCTGCAGAGCCAGGGATCTCTTATTAGAGGCACAGTAGCGGTCAGTTGGAGGAGGAGATCTGATATTTCTGAACGTGGGAGAAATTATGTGGAACACTTTATTATGGAGCTGAACATTTGTTTATAGACATATTTTCTTGACTGTATGCAAGGATAAGATTGTTGGAGGAATACTTCCGGGTAACTAATGCTTGAACAAGAATAAAATGTATGTTTGTCAGAACTGCTAATTGAAGGTAATCTTTGTACGTTAGATAACTAATAATATTCACAAGTACTTTCAATTTGTTCATTTTGTTTTCATTATGTCACAAATAACGCAACTGGTTTGAATATCGGTAATATTTGTAATTGTTAGGGTCGTCTCATGTTGTACAGCCTTCTTTTGACAGTAATCAGAATTTAATTTGTCTAGAACGCTTTTCTTACACGTCAAGATACGGACGTCATTAGCTGACTAGTTCCTGTTTGGCATGATGCGTGCACTTGTTGTCCGTCTTCCTTATACCATTTTTGAACAGGGTTTGTGAACCACATGGCCATTGGAACCACAGCAATATGCAGTTTGCTTCTGAGTTTTGACATTCACAGATATGCGATAGTTAAAACTTTCTGAAGAAGGGCACCCCATCATCGTTCTTAGTAAAGTCTTCTATATTTTGTCATGGTAACATTCCACATTACGCCAAACGCAGCCAATAATTGTTTCTGACAATCAAAGAAAAATTTTGTAATCAGGTCAGGTGTCGTGTGGCTAGAGCCTCCCGTCGGGTAGACCGTACGCCGGGTGCAAGTCTGTCGGTTTGACGCCACTTCGGCAACTTGCCGATGATAGGGATGAAATGATGATGATTAAGACAACACAACACGCTGTCCCTGAGCGAAGAAAATCTCCGACCCAATCGGGGATCGAACCCGGGCACTTAGGATTGACATTCTGTCGCGCCGACCACTCAGCTACCGCGGGCCGACACTGCAGAAAGGAATTGATTGTTTTGCTTTAGCTGTAGCATTTGCTGATTGCAATTTGCTTTCGAGAACTCAAAACATCAGACACAAAATAGCATGCCGAGGAAGAGGTAAGCTACTTTCCTTTCAAGATAGATCTCAGTTTGTATTCTTGTGAGCAAACAGTACCCACTCATATAAGCATGACATTGACTAGTTATGGGGCGCTCTAGATTAATGCAGAAACGGAAGTACAACATCAGACAGCCAACATCACTATTGCGCATCGTTTATTGAGATGACCGGTTTCAACAGACTACTCTGCCATCACCAGATATTCTGCAGAAGATCTGATGATGGCAACGTAGTTTGCTCAATTGGTCATCACAATAAATGCTGTACAATAGCGGTTTAGGCTGTTCGAAGTTGTGCTTCTATTTCTGTAGTCCATGCCAAGAATTTTCGGGCGTTGGGCTAAGTAAGTAGATTAATTTACAGTAAACAGTGAAGGTAATCGTAAACAGTTATTTTTTTTCTTCTGAGAGGAGTAGAATTTTATTTTGTAAACCTTTCAAGTCCAACAATGCCCTTTGTGTTATAAAACTTCCATAACGTACTAAAGTATTGATTTTTAGTTGAACAAATTTCCTTGAGTACAAAGTTTATTTGGGATATGATTAGATTTGTTTTCTTTGTTTCAAATTCAGAATTTCAGTAAGATTGAAGTTTCTTTTCATGACGCTGTTCATAAGCGCACTGCAGAGCCAACCAACAGATAGTACTGTTCAACAATTGAAGACGATATCTTAATGACACATTACACGAGGAGAAATTTCTGAAAAAGAATATTCAGTATTTCATACTCTGAAAAATTGCATAGACAGCTCACAGTTGGTATGGAGTTTTTGTTGACTACAGTTGAACGGTCGCTGGCGCAGGTGAACGTGTTACAATACGCACCCTGAAACACCGCACACGTGCTCGATAGGATTAAGTCGGGATTACGGGCAGGCCAGTCCATTCCCAAATATCCACTAGTTGCAAGGGTTCCTGCAACTACATTGTTCAATGTGGTCGCCTGTTGTCATCCATAAAAATGACGTCAGACCCGAATGCTCCCCTGAAAATACCCACATCATGAAGGATAATGGAGTTACGTTAACGTTGACCCCTGAGTGCACTATGTTCAAAGATTTGGAGGTCAGTACGCCCATGAAACAATAACGCTCCCCAAATCATAACACCGAGACCTCCAAACGAGCATGTTCGACTATATTGAATGTACCCTTATAAACGCATGAACATTCTCGGAATTGAATGTTTTTGTGGTCTCTGGGTCATTGTGGGGGAGGTACAATGATGCACGGACATACTGACGTGTAGCCCTTTGAGCACGTTAGACCTGCCGTGCGCTGATTAACCATCCGGCCACCTTATTTCCTTGTTCCTTATGAACTACGAGCCTCTTGTGCACGAAGTATTCCACAATCTCCTCATATTCAAATCGTCGCCCTCCTAGAACTTCTTTAAGCGGTCCGAATAAACGGAAATCGCGGGGTGTTAAGTCCGATCTGTAAGGAGGATGATCAAATGTAGTCCAATGTATTTCCTGTATCTTGGAGACAGACAGAGCTGCAGTATGGGGTCGCGCATTGTCTTGGAGGAGGATGACTTGTCGAATCGATTGGTTTCGTCTTTTGCGGCAATATGCAACTCTCGCCTTGTCCAACAGTTCGCAGTAGTAACCAGCATTGAGTGTGCGTGGCTCATGCTAAAAGTCGATCAACAAAATGACTCGCTGATCGAAAGAAACTGTTGAAAGTACGTTGCCAGCTGACAGCCGAGTCTTGCCTTTCACTAGTGCTGCTTCACTTTTTCTCCGCCAATCCTTATTGGCTTGTTTGGATTGTGGAGTGTTGTGGTTAACCCATGTTTCGTCGCAGGCGACGATCCGACTCAAAAATGTGTCACCTTCTTCCCACAACCTAGCTGTAAGCCTCTGACAGACCTTCAGATTTTCGGTGAAAAGATCAGGGACCCATCTGGAACACACTGTAGGTCGTTTGTGATGGTTGCTTGACAGCACCCATAAGTGATTATGAATTTTTGTACAATTTCTGATACTATCGCCCGTCGATCGTTGTCAATAATGATTTTAACTGCACGAATATTTTGGTCTGTAATGCTGGTCTGAGGACGGCTTTCGTGTTTCTGATTTTCCACATGTTCTTGTCCTTCCTTGAACTTTTAACAGCAGGCAAACACACGCATCCTTGATAATGTTTTATCACCGAACTGTGCAGTCAACCTTTGGCAAATTTCCTACTCTGTAACTCCTTGACAAGCAAGAAACTTGATAATTATGCTTTGCGCAATGGAACGGTGCACACGTTGCTCAGACATCGTGGGAAAAATCTAACAGCACGCTCTCCTCACTTCTAACACTCCCGCCTACGCATAGCAGAAGCGTCGAGCCAGTCCTACCAACTGTTCATGTTCAGGAATAAGAATCCCCTTTATATTTGATACCCCATCGTATTTTAACTTGTGACGTCAATATGAATAAATGTACTGCACATCATATGCGATATTTATAAAAACTGTGGACGTTGTAAAACGTGTATATTTCTATTGTCTATTGTCAAAACACAATTTATGAAAGATGTTGATATTTTATGGATAGGATTAAGTAGGAATAATTAATATTTGTCATTTTGGAAATAATTGTGGTAGCAGGGAATATCTGCACCGAAGTATTGTTGGCGGGAGAGACTGCGTATGGATACATTTTAAGAAAAGAGCGGAAAGACTGTGCATTGATACATTTAGTAATGGTAAGAGGGATTACCTGCGCCATTGTTGTAAGCGAGATGTGAACCGAGTCGGTAGCAGGTCTGAAGCGAGAGGTTGAGAGGAGCGATGTGCCTGCCAGCCATCAACTATGATTTACAAGAGATTAACTACACTCCTGGAAATGGAAAAAAGAACACATTGACACCGGTGTGTCAGACCCACCATACTTGCTCCGGACACTGCGAGAGGGCTGTACAAGCAATGATCACACGCACGGCACAGCGAACACACCAGGAACCGCGGTGTTGGCCGTCGAATGGCGCTAGTTGCGTAGCACTTGTGCACCGCCGCCGTCAGTGTCAACCAGTTTGCCGTGGCATACGGAGCTCCATCGCAGTCTTTAACACTGGTAGCATGCCGCGACAGCGTGGACGTGAACCGTATGTGCAGTTGACGACTTTGAGCGAGGGCGTATAGTGTGCATGCGGGAGGCCGGGTGGACGTACCGCCGAATTGCTCAACACGTGGGGCGTGAGGTCTCCACAGTACATCGATGTTGTCGCCAGTGGTCGGTGGAAGGTGCACGTGCCCGTCGACCTGGGACGGGACCGCAGCGACGCACGGATGCACGCCAAGACCGTAGGATCCTACGCAGTGCCCTAGGGGACAGCACCGCCACTTCCCAGCAAATTAGGGACACTGTTGCTCCTGGGGTATCGGCGAGGACCATTCGCAACCGTCTCCATGAAGCTGGGCTACGGTCCCGCACACCGTTAGGCCGTCTTCCGCTCACGCCCCAACATCGTGCAGCCCGCCTCCAGTGGTGTCGCGACAGGCGTGAATGGAGGGACGAATGGAGACGTGTCGTCTTCAGCGATGACAGTCGCTTCTGCCTTGGTGACAATGATGGTCGTATGCGTGTTTGGCGCCGTGCAGGTGAGCGCCACAATCAGGACTGCATACGACCGAGGCACACAGGGCCAACACCCGGCATCATGGTGTGGGGAGCGATCTCCTACACTGGCCGTACACCTCTGGTGATCGTCGAGGGGACACTGAATAGTGCACGGTACATCCAAACCGTCATCGAACCCATCGTTCTACCATTCCTAGACCGGCAAGGGAACTTGCTGTTCCAACAGGACAACGCACGTCCGCATGTATCCCGTGCCACCCAACGTGCTCTAGAAGGTTTAAGTCAACTACCCTGGCCAGCAAGATCTCCGGATCTGTCCCCCATTGAGCATGTTCGGGACTGGATGAAGCGTCGTCTCACGCGGTCTGCACGTCCAGCACGAACGCTGGTCCAACTGTGGTGCCAAGTGGAAATGGCATGGCAAGCCGTTCCACAGGACTACATCCAGCATCTCTACGATCGTCTCCATGGGAGAATAGCAGCCTGCATTGCTGCGAAAGGTGGATATACACTGTACTAGTGCCTACATTGTGCATGCTCTGTTGCCTGTGTCTATGTGCCTGTGGTTCTGTCAGTGTGATCATCTGATGTATCTCACCCCAGGAATGTGTCAATAAAGTTTCCCCTTCCTTGGACAATGAATTCACGGTGTTCTTATTTCAATTTCCAGCAGTGTATTATCATAAGAGGAACTAATATTATTGAACTATTTTTTTTGAGGAACTCAAGACTACTGAAGGTATGTTTGTTGCAATGGTAGTTGTAAGATTGTTGTAAAAAGTAAGTCGCATTTGAACGTTTGTAAAATCGTTTCATTACGAACAATAAATATTTGAAGAATTGTTTTCAGAATATAATTAATTGTTGCCAGCCATATTGCATTACTGATTATAAGCCATCCCAAAATCCATGAACGTAAAACTTTGTAAAATTTTATTGTTGTCAAGAAAACGTTTAACCATGAATTACGTAACTTCAGTCAAATTAATTAAAGAATAGCGTCGGCTTTGCTATTAAAGAATAACGTCAGCTTTGGTAATAAATACAGCCACTTATTATGACAGCCCACCAGTAGCTAATAGAGTATAGTAAAACAGAATAGGTATATTCATGTCGCAGTTGGATGTAGCAGTCAGATGGCGGTCCAGTAACAGTATAAAAGGTGAGGAACAGTTGTAGATTATCGCAGGTAATTACTTAGGGCCACGACGAAGACACATTCTATGTTCCGTCGAAATAATCAGCAAATCACTTTTAATAAGCAGCATTTAAATTTTTATGCGAAGACTGCACTTATTATTATTGAGAAAGAGAATTAATTTCAATGGTAAGATTTCATTTGTTATCATTAAGCAAGAGATAGAAATACTAAGGTAAGGTATCATAGGTCACTGTAGCAGGGAAGGTTGCGTAACAAAAGAGATATGGTGGAGACGGGAAGGTATTAACGTGGATATACAGCTTTTGTTTTTCACTTCAACAACAGCGACTTTCTGAACACCAGTAGCAGGGTCTTTAAACCGACACTGATGACTAAGCGTTCTGGCTCCCAAAAAATTAAAATCCATCTGTACTGATGACTAAATCTTTGAACGCGGTTCAGTTTACTGTCAACTTTATTGACGCACTGTCCTCCTTCATTGTGAGCGTCTTTTCAGATGTGCGTTGGCCCTGACTTTTGTGGATGTCAATGAGTGACCACATCGAACCACACAGATGGAGGTGGTCCTAGAGGAAGAGGACATTCCCATTTAAATCCCACAGAACGCGAGTGCTGTGCGTTGCACAGACGTACTGCACCACGTCAAAATGAACCAAAGACCAATGAGCAGTTTCTAGCCGTGATGGCTTAGGAATGGAAGGCCCTAACACAAATCTTGGTACCAATCTTGTGTTCCTGTAGAACATGGAAGGCCGTCCGTGGTGATCACACACCCTCCTAAGAATCACGTCCCACCTTCTCTAACGTCCAGAGGACCATCATGAATCACGATAACTTGAGTCGAATTATTGTTTTGAATAAAATTGGTATTTGTGTTCGTCTAATTGCCTATTTCTTTCAGTTATCTTCTGTACTGTACTGTACTGTACTGTAGATTACCTTTCTCTCTATGGCCAAGTTTAATCGGGCTACTTTAGTTGGAAGTGACACATCGTACGAAAGTCCCTACCAGTGTACATTGTGTTGTATGTTAACCGGGGGCCGAGAAACGGCGGAGCCTCAGTGGACCACAACCCCACAACGACTACCGCAGTCCACATCACCTCTCTGCCGCCCCACACCAAACCGCACTTTCGGGGTTATTGTGTGGTTCGGTCACCGTTGGTCACCCCTGCCCCCTACCCCTACCCCCTGGGGAACGTCTCACACCAGACGAGTGGAACCCCTGTGTTTGCGTGATAGTGTAGTGGTGGTGTACGCGTACGTTGAGAACTTGTTTTCGCAGCAATCGCCGACATAGTGAAGCTGAGGCGGAATAGGGGGAACCAGCCCGCATTCGCCGAGGCAGATGGAAAACCGCTTAAAAACCATCCACAGATTGGCCGGCTCACCGGACCTCGACACAAGTCCGCCGGGCGGATTCGTGCTGAAGACCAGGCTCTCCTTCCCGCTCCGTAAAATCGCGCGTTACACCGCACGGCCTACCGGGAGGGCCACACCAGTGTATGTCGACATTTTTTACAAGACGAGTTGGCCCAATGTTGCCAGGATAACTATTCATAAATTTGATACTTCTCTTCCAGATTTTTGTAGATCGGGCGAGGAATTAGTGTTTGTTTTGTATCATAATAACTGTTGAACCCGGCAGTTGTTCGCAATTCCTAAATATGTACGGGAATTGTCTCGCCCTGTATATCACTGGGAGTTGTACTAGGAAGTGAATTTCGACTACTCCTTGCGACTTCGTCAGCTTTGTAGGTATCGAACTCGAAACTAGAATAAATCACACCGAATATGAATGAAAAGTACTCATTTTCCGTTTATTATTGATTTTAAAGATTTTTAATATTATTTTGTACGCAATGCAATTACGAAACATCAAAACGTGCAACATTTTTGGTTTGTCTGGGTGCTTTTTGTAAGAGTATCACCTGTGCAAAAAATTTGTCTAATTGTTGTCGTACTTGAAATGGACTGTTAGGAAGATAATAAAACAAGAGGTTTCCACAGTATATATATATATATATATATATATATATATATAGTGAAAATGTCCTGTCTCTCTCTCTCTCTCTCTCTCTCTCTCTATATATATATATATATATATATATATATATATATATATATATATATTGCTAGCGCACTGGAGCAGATGTAATTTCGATGGATTGCTCACGCGCTGATGAGTGCAGTAGGACAGTAGGAACTGCGTAGCAGTAGGAGTAAGTAGTTGCTAGCGAGAAGTCTGGTGTATCGTGTTGGCTGGGCCCGTCGTGGTGGAGCGATGGCGGAGCCTGAGCGTTGTAGCATAAGGAAAAAGTAGCCTCGCGCATACGTAGTATTGTTATATCAAGTCCCATGTACATGTTTTAAAAAAAATCCCTTAATAATAATATTTCTCATAAAAAGTATCTTTTGACAATCATTCATTTCAATTTAAAGAATTTACTAATTTCTCCCTCCCCCCATGAACCATGGACCTTGCCGTTGGTGGGGAGGCTTGCGTGCCTCAAGGATACAGATGGCCGTACCGTAGGTGCAACCACAACGGAGGGGTACCTGTTGAGAGGCCAGACAAACGTGTGGTTCCTGAAGAGGGGCAGCAGCCTTTTCAGTAGTTGCAGGGGCAACAGTCTGGATGATTGACTGATCTGGCCTTGCAACATTAACCAAAACGGCCTTGCTGTGCTGGTACTGCGAACGGCTGAAAGCAAGGGGAAACTACAGCCGTAATTTTTCCCGAGGACATGCAGCTTTACTGTATGATTAAATGATGATGGCATCCTCTTGGGTAAAATACTCCGGAGGTAAAATAGTCCCCCATTCGGATCTCCGGGCGGGGACTACTCAGGAGGATTTCGTTATCAGCAGAAAGAAAACTGGCGTTCTACGGATCGGAGCGTGGAATGTCAGATCCCTTAATCGGGCAGGTAGGTTAGAAAATTTAAAAAGGGAAATGGATAGGTTAAAGTTAGATATAGTGGGAATTAGTGAAGTTCGGTGGCAGGAGGAACAAGACTTCTGGTCAGGTGACTACAGGGTTATAAACACAAAATCAAATAGGGGTAATGCAGGAGTAGGTTTAATAATGAATAGGAAAATAGGAATGCGGGTAAGCTACTACAAACAGCATAGTCAACGCATTATTGTGGCCAAGATAGATAGGAAGCCCACACCTACTACAGTAGTACAAGTTTATATGCCATCTAGCTCTGCAGATGATGAAGAAATTGAAGAAATGTACGATGAAATAAAAGAAATTATTCAGATAGTGAAGGGAGACGAAAATTTAATAGTAATGGGTGACTGGAATTCGAGTGTAGGAAAAGGGAGAGAAGGAAACATAGTAGGTGAATATGGATTGGGGCTAAGAAATGAAAGAGGAAACCGCCTAGTAGAATTTTGCACAGAGCACAACTTAATCATAGCTAACACTTGGTTTAAGAATCATGAAAGAAGGTTGTATACGTGGAAGAACCCTGGAGATATTAAAAGGTATCAGATAGATTATATAATGGTAAGACAGAGATTTAGGAACCAGGTTTTAAGTTGTAAGACATTTCCAGGGGCAGATGTGGACTCTGACCACAATCTGTTGGTTATGACCTGTAGATTAAAACTGAAGAAACTGCAAAAATGTGGGAAATTAAGGAGATGGGACCTGGATAAACTGAAAGAACCAGAGGTTGTACAGAGTTTCAAAGAGAGCATAAGGCAACAATTGACAGGAATAGGGGAAAGAAATACAGTAGAAGAAGAATGGGTAGCTCTGAGGGATGTAGTAGTGAAGGCAGCAGAGGATAAAGTAGGTACAAAGACGAGGGCTGCTAGAAATCCTTGGGTAACAGAAGAAATATTGAATTTAATTGATAAAAGGAGAAAATATAAAAATGAGTAAATGAAGCAGGCAAAAAGGAATACGAACGTCTCAAAAATGAGATCGACAGGAAGTGCAAAATGGCTAAACAGGGATGGCTAGAGGACAAATGTAAGGATGTAGAAGCTTATCTCACTAGGGGTAAGATAGATACAGCCTACAGGAAAATTAAAGAGACCTTTGGAGAGAAGAGAACCGCGTGTATGAATATCAAGAGCTCAGATGGCAGCCTAGTTCTAAGCAAAGAAGGGAAGGCAGAAAGGTGGAAGGAGTATATAGAAAGTTTATACAAGGGCGATGTACTTGAAGACAATATTATGGAAATAGAAGAAGATGTAGATGAAGACGAAATGGGAGATACGATACTGCGTGAAGAGTTTGACAGAGCACTGAAAGACCTGAGTCGAAACAAGGCCCCCGGAGTAGACAACATTCCATTAGAACTACTGACGACCTTGGGAGAGCCAGTCATGACAAAACTCTACCAGCTGGTGAGCAAGATGTATGAGACAGGCGAAATACCCTCAGACTTCAGGAAGAATATAATAATTCCAATCCCAAAGAAAGCAGGTGCTGATAGATGTGAAAATTACCGAACTATCAGTTTAATAAGCCACGGCTGCAAAATACTAACGCGAATTCTTTACAGACGAATGGAAAAACTGGTAGATGCAGACCTCGGGGAGGATCAGTTTGGATTCCGTCGAAATGTTGGAACGCGTGAGGCAATACTGACCTTACGACATATCTTAGAAGAAAGATTAAGGAAAGGCAAACCTACGTTTCTAGCATTTGTAGACTTAGAGAAAGCTTTTGACAATGTTGACTGGAATACTCTCTTTTAAATTCTAAAGGTGGCAGGGGTAAAATACAGGGAGCGAAAGGCTATTTATAATTTGTACAGAAACCAGATGGCAGTAATAAGAGTCGAGGGGCATGAAAGGGAAGCAGTGGTTGGGAAAGGAGTGAGACAGGGTTGTAGCCTCTCCCCGATGTTATTCAATCTGTATATTGAGCAAGCAGTAAAGGAAACAAAAGAAAAATTTGGAGTAGGTATTAAAATTCATGGAGACCAAGTAAAAACTTTGAGGTTCGCCGATGACATTGTAATTCTGTCAGAGACAGCAAAGGACTTGGAAGAGCAGTTGAACGGAATGGACAGTGTCTTGAAAGGAGGATATAAGATGAACATTAACAAAAGCAAAACGAGGATAATGGAATGTAGTTAAATTAAATCGGGTGATGCTGAGGGAATTAGATTAGGAAATGAGACACTTAAAGTAGTAAAGGAGTTTTGCTATTTAGGAAGTAAAATAACTGATGATGGTCGAAGTAGAGAGGATATAAAATGTAGACTGGCAATGGCAAGGAAAGCGTTTCTGATGAAGAGAAATTTGTTAACATCGAATATAGATTTATGTATCAGGAAGTCGTTTCTGAAAGTATTTGTTTGGAGTGTAGCCATGCATGGAAGTGAAACATGGACGATAACTAGTTTGGACAAGAAGAGAATAGAAGCTTTCGAAATGTGGTGCTACAGAAGAATACTGAAGATAAGGTGGATAGATCACGTAACTAATGAGGAGGTATTGAATAGGATTGGGGAGAAGAGAAGTTTGTGGCACAACTTGACTAGAAGAAGGGATCGGTTGGTAGGACATGTTTTGAGGCATCAAGGGATCACAAATTTAGCATTGGAGGGCAGCGTGGAGTCTAAAAATCGTAGAGGGAGACCAAGAGATGAATACACTAAGCGGATTCAGAAGGATGTAGGTTGCAGTAGGTACTGGGAGATGAAGAAGCTTGCACAGGATAGAGTAGCATGGAGAGCTGCATCAAACCAGTCTCAGGACTGAAGACAACAACAACAACAACACTAATTTCTCCAATCCTTGGTCATCCCGATTATTGAAAAGAAAAATCAGTTGTTTGTTTTATACATGACAAATCTATCGGCCAGCTTTGCACTAAGCTGCGCCAGAAAAATTTCTTATAGGAGCAGATATATATGCGTTATCCGGCGACTAGACTGAGGTAAGAATTTTCAATTTATTCAGTATGATCTTTCAGAGCCATGACGCAGCACTGCTGACGACCAAAATTTACCAGGTTAAATTGACAGTCAATTATTGAAAGGTTATAAGTGAGCGACAATTTTATCGAGAGGTTTGTCACATTGTATTATTGGTAGGTTATGCTAAATGTCAATGCTGTACATATTTTCACTGTTGGGTAGTTACGCTAAATGAGAATATTATTTATATTATTTTTTGCTGTTGGGAGGTTACGGAATAAATCTGTTGGAAGCTTACACTAAATGTGAATGATATAAATAATTATTGTTTTTACTGATGAGAGGTTACGGAATATGTATTGTCGGGAGGTTACACTTGTCGATAACTGGCTAGGATAGTATTTTCTTTGTGAATTTCTGAGTAGTAGTCAGATATATATCTGCTCCTATCTACCTAATATTAAATGTAGTTTACATCTGGCGCAACGCATTTACTAACTTGTCACTCTTTCTTTCACAAATCATCGGCAATTTATTGGTATTTATTGTTATTGTATTTGTTCCATTTTTGCTTCGTCCTTGTTTGATTTTGTGCTTAACTTTGATTTTTGAAAATGCCGCGAAAAACTGCTAACAGTAAATCGCGATGTGCAATGAGTGAGAAAGCTGACTCGAATAATTACTTGCGACACTCAGTGTAATAGTGATAATCCCCTAATTACAGGCAATCAGTGCGTGACGATCACTAGTAGTGATATTGATCCTAATGATGAGCAAACAAATTCAATTATGTTCACCGTAAATGTAACAATTGATGACGCGGCACTTTCCGTTACAATGAACGCTGTCCAGTTTGACACGTCTGATTTGCAAAATTTACGTAGCGTACAGATAATTGTTTCTAACGAAGGTGAACAATGTACTCAAAGTACGTCAGATTTATTTGATTCCGATATAGTGACCAACAGTGCACATCCGATTAGCGAACCTTTTCGTGAATCAGGCAATGACCAAATGGTTATTCAAAACGTGTCACATGCAGATACACGATCACACATCATAGAAAATAGAGTTGCTACTTTTGGCATGGATCAAGTTATGGAAGTATTGCTACAACTTAATGAAAAACTAGACAACAGTTCCAAACAGTCGAATGAAAAACAAGACAACAATTTCAAACAACTTAATGAAAGTTTCAAACGGTCGAATGAAAAAGACGATAGGTCGTTCAAACAAATTAATGAAAAACTTGACACCACTATTGAACAGCTTAATGAACAGATTACAGCCGTTGCCATGCAATGTCATGATACTAAAGAACAATTACGTGAGGAAATTAGGGCTTGTGCTAGGAACAGTAGTGAAGAAATTACATCTGTTGCACAAGAATTAAGTAATACACATGCAGCCACAACTAAATTACTTAGAGATGAAATTAGTGCAGTCGCTAAACAATGTTCTGAAAACACAATACAGTTACGCGACGAGTTTAAATTAATGTCATCAGAACTTTCACGCACACTGGATGCAAAAGTAGACACGAAATTTAACCGAAAGAATAGCCAATTTGACGAACGTTTTAATCATCACCTACAAAACAGTGAAACGCGTTACCGTAAATTTATACAGGAACAGAAAAAAGTAAAGAAACAAGTCATGGAAACAATGACTGCACAGAGACAGGAAGATAAGCGTAAAATGTTTACTAACACAAAAACATACGTAGACAACAATATTGCTACAGTATCAGACGAAATCAAACAGTTGAACACTGAATTGCACGGTGGAATATCCGATCTATAAACAAAAACCGATACTAATAATCAGACTTCAGAAAATAAATATACAGTAGACTTTCAGACAATGACCAACAGACTTGAACAGTTAGAATTAATACAGGATCCTGATGTCATTAAAGCCGACGTTAAGAAATTAAACAAAACCACACGTAAAATGCAGAAACAAATTAATGCTTATGACACTAAAAATGATGATCAGGACAAAGCATTGACTGAAAAATTTGATGAATTGGCCAGTCGTATTGAGGTTATCGAAAATAACAATGACACTAAATCAGTCGATGCGTCACCGATTTCGTTCAATCAGACACCTGAATTCGAAAACTTACAGTAGACAATCAGTGAGATAGTTTCGTCCAATAATACAGTAGGCAGAAAACTGTCATCTTTACAGCAAGAAGTGACAGAGATGAAAAATGTTTCAGCCACTAACACGGCACAACATAGGCCACATTCCGAACATTTCACACACTCACAAAGCCAGTATAATTTACGTAATTTACAGAGAGTTCGTGACTTAGATTCCGGACAGACACAGAAAAACGGATTATCATACAATCTTCAACCAGTTCACACATTCAGAGACGATAACGTTGATTATAAGCAATTATCTGTAAAAAAATCTGAGGTATTTAAAAATGACAGAACACAAATACATCCTTTTGACTGGATACGACAACTTGCTTTTGTATTTTCACCAGCTGGGCCTGTAATGCAGAAACTAGAATTGGCCTGGATACAACAATTTGTTTTTGAATTTTCATCGGCATTGCCTGTAACGCAGAAACTAAAATTTATTTGCAGCGCGTAAGTGACCTCATGGGATTCATTACACTTCAATGAATATGTGCCGTAGTGTGCACAGGGCCCCGAGCCGTAGTAGTGCTATTTCATTTTTAGTTTTCTGCACTGCTGCCTTCTCTTTTACTATCCTTTATATCTGTCAAAACACCTCTTCAACTATCGATCCCTCTAGAATTAAGAATGAGTAAAGAAAACCAGATATGACAAGTTTTACCGAAAGTGACAGTTTTCATTAGACACTCGCGAAATAAAAAGAGATACCAAAATAATTTTAGTAAGACAAAATTTTAATTATCAGTATCGTCAAAATTTTCAGCAACCTCAGACCCATTTTGGTAACAATAGAGGCGTTTCCCCACAACAGCAGCAAAACCAGCCGGTTGGCATACCTAACCAACAATGTAGTCTGCAAGGTCTACCAAGTTTTAATGTTTCGCCGCCTACACGTATAGCGTCGGCTCCACCAAATAGTAACTCACAGCAACAAGGAAATCAGTACGTACAGAAAACACATCATTTTAACTCCTATCGCAACGCACCCTATAGGGATGACTACCATGACAGACGTAAAAGTAATGAGCACAGATTTCAGCGTAACAGTCGGTCTTACCAGCAGCAGAATCAACCACAACAACAGATAATCATGAATGAACCAGACAGTCGGTATCATCCCGAACCTAGTACGTCAGGAATAAATAACAGAACAGTACAAATAGTTGAAACGCCACAGCCTCCTCCAGCAAATAACAGCACGTCAGAAAGAATTTGACTAGATACAGTACAGGTTGCATCTTCCAGCAACGCAAGCAATACTTTTGACACAGAGAATCTTGTTCACGGAAATGTTATTACATTTCACGACATCCGAGACACTCTTTTGCAGAAAAACCAGTTATTCAAAAAACCATTTCCCACCCTGTCATTGAAGTGAAGATTGGATCATCCAAATTTTCAGCAGTAATCGATTCTGGATCACCTATGGCAGTCATAAATGAAGAAACCTTCAATGAATGCAACAAAGAGAATATTTATCCTACGTTACCATTAGGCAAAACTAGAGTAAAAGGAGCAATATCTAGTAAAGGAGTAGATGTAAAATTACAAACAGACATCATTTTTTATTGCAAGTCATACGTTCCACTCAAATTTTTGGATTCTTCCGTCATTGACAACAGACGTTATTTTAGGTACGAGTTTTTTGTACAACATGACGTAATTATTGACTTTCAAAACTCGTATGTAATGTTAGATAGGAATGTACAACTGGCATTAGAATTTCAGCACGCTTTATCTGCAGATAAACAGGCAATTAATCGAACAGAGGTCATTTCTACATCGCGTAACACGGCCTGTCATTCCACATTGTTCACAGATACGTACGTACACAACTATAATACACCAGACGAAGCTGACTATGACGTTATGCAAATGATTTCTGATAAAGTAAAACAAAGCAGTGCAAATACAGACGACGAATGTACTCAACTACGCAATATTCTTTTACAGCAAGCTCCAGTTTTTAACAACGTCCCAGGTACTATGTCCGATTTTATGTATGATTTTCAAGTTAGACAGCACGACACATTTAAAGCTAAACATTATCCCATTCCTTATATCCACAGTGAACAAGTTAAGAAAGAATTACGAGCTATGCTAGACCAAGGAATTATTGAACAGGCAGTTAGTCCGTAAATAAACGCGCTCCATATTGTTAGGAAAAAGGATGGTTCACTTCGCCTCGTGCTTGATTCGCGTCATGTCAACGACATTATTATTAATTAAACAGATCGCCCACAGACACTAGAAGAACTTTTACAGAAATTTCATGGTACTGCTATTTATTCCACATTAGATTTGAAATCGGGATTTTGGCAAATTCAGCTCCATCCGAACTGCAGAAAGTACAGAGCATTTCTCTGTTTTGGTGATTGTTATCAATTTTGCAAATTACCTTTCGATTTAACAATTTCTCCAGCAGCATTTATTCGCGGTTTGAATACTATACTTCCGACAGAATTAGAAGTCAGAATCACAACGTATGTAGACGACATTCTTATTGCAGAAGCTAACTGGTCTGAACATAATCTGATTCTGGAACAACTGTTGCAAACTTTTCGTGCACAAGGACTCACAGTTAATCTTAACAAATCGCACTTTGGCAGAACTTCCATAAAATTTCTTGGACATGTAATTTCAGCAGAAGGCATTGCACCTGACCCGGAAAAACTTCAAGCTTTACGTGACATTAGTGTTCCAACGACGAAGAAACAAATACGCAGCTTTCTGGGTTTAATTAACTTTTCCCGTAAATTTATTCATTACTCTGCTTTAGACACCCCTAGATTATGCCAATTGACGGGTAAAAACGCTATTTGGTCCTGGGATAGCCAAGCACAGTCTGAATTTGTCAATCTGAGACAAGCTTTGTTGAACGCACCACTTTTAACACACCCAGATCCTACCAGAAATTTTTCCATTGCCAACGGCAGTTCTAACACCGCTTTAGGCGTACACATTTTTCAGGAAATTGAAGAAGACGGTACTACAGTAATTAAAATCATCGCCTTTGCGAGTCGCATTCTGTCAGCTGCTGAATGCAATTATTCTGTCACAAAACTTGAAACATTATGTGTTGTATTGGCATTTACGAGATTTAGGCATTTTCTTTATGGAAGACATACGACCGTTTACACAGATCACAGAGCTATACAGTTTTTACTTTCCGCAAAATTTATACACGACAGGTTAAGCAGATGGAAACTTTATTTACAGGAATTTAATTTTACAGTTGTTCACATCCCCGGTACACAAAATGTTGTAGCAGAAGCACTATCCTGTTCTCTCAGCAACAAGCACCAAGACATCGCAACCAACTTCTGCCAAGCAAATTTTAGCGTCATGTATATTCAACAAGTTGCAATCGAAAATTTAATTTCGGCATCATTACGAGACATAGCACAAGAACAGAGCAAAGACAACATGTGGAAAGAAATTAAACACCTTTGGCAAGATAGGAATAATGTTACCATTAGAAACCTTTACACTGTACGCAATAACATTCTGTTTCGCCACTCTCACCCTGACAGCAACGGTATACTCATTTAAGTTACGCACATTATGGAGCCAGAAAATGTTTTCTTATACTGAGACAGAACTGTTATTTTGCCAACATGGAGAAACGTATTCTACGAGTTTCAGCGTCATGTAAAATCTGCCAGAAAGCTAAATCAGACTCGACTTCACATATTCCTCCGTCACATCACTTTGTTACCCATTAAATTGAGACACATGGCCGCTGTAGACATTTTTGGTCCCATTCCCAGAACTAATAGAGGTTTTTGTTACATCTTTGTCGCTGTTGAACTTCCTTCAAAATTTGTTACCTTCACTCCGTTACGCAAAGCTACTGCTAAATCTATTTCGAACGCATTTGTAAAACATTTTTTATTTCATGTAGGACATGTATTGAAAGTAATTTCTGACAATGGACCACAATTTCGATCTGTTATATGGACCCGTATGTAACGTGCTAGAAACATTTCTCTGATCTATATGTCTAAGTATCACGCTTCACCGAATCCTTGTGAACGACTGATAAAAGAAATTGGTAAACTATGTAGAATATACTGCCATAAATAAACATATTTATTGGGACACACACATACTCTCATTCCAGGATGTAATGAACACCATACCAAATGAGTCTACTATGCTATCTCCGACTGTTATATTGAAAAATGTTGAACCATGTAACAAAGTTAAAGAATTAGTAACTTTTCCTACATCTCGTCGACTATGTCACCATGAAATAATTGACATTGCGCTCAACAACATCAAACGTGCCGCAGAGCGCCGGAGAAGACAGCAAAACAGGTTTGTACACGCAGTGATTTTCACATTGGACAGAAGATATTAGTAAGCACGCATTATTTATCCAGTAAATTTGAGCTTCGGTACACAGGTCCATATAGAATACGAAGCATTCCTCACCCTAATGTAGTGCACGTCGAATCTTTGAGAAACAGAAAAAGCAGGGGCAATCACCATGTCTCCAATATTAAACCCTTTATTGAATGAACATACTTTATGATTTGTCACATTGTAATGCCATTTCCAGATATTTATATAACCACTTAATGATGATGATTATATTTTTTCTTGGCAAGTTCCCGACAAGGTAGGGTTAGCAGATCGTTAGACATCAGACAGTGCACATTTTCAATTTTTTGTGTATGTATGATTGTCTTCCTATCGAAAGTAGAATTTTTCTCTGTATGCACTATGTAAACTTTAAGATATAACAAACAAAAGTTGACTCTGACATTTTGACTTATGATATCTCAATATCTTGACTATTCTACATTTTTGCTACTACATTATGATACTGTGTGTACATTTTTGCACTTGAAAATTGTCAATGTTTTTGACATAATATGTTTTCTGTCATGCTATGCTGTATGCCTAGGTGTATCACTATAAACAAGTTTTTATTTAATGAGTGTATTATTTAAATGCAAGATATTAATCCTTATTCATCATATTCAGAAAGCAATACCGTGTAAAAGAAATAAATTAAACAACCACAGTGGTTTACTATGAAATGGAAATTTTACAATCGGAATGAACAAAAGAAAATGCAATACTGTGTCATGAAGAGTAAATGGATCAGAATTAACAAGCATTAACAAGAATATACTATACACATCGTATGATAGCAGTCTTGACGAATTATTTTTCTTTCAGAATACGAGGCGATTGATGCAGGCTGTCAGACAGAACTACAGATGTTAATTTTAGTGATGATATATGCTAGAAGTGGGAAACTCTATACTATATGAACTAATGAATGATAATGAATAGTTGTATGAAGAATACGGTAATATGAATAATGAAGTTTTTCTTTGCAGATGATGATAAAGATGATATTTATATATTTACTTTTAGTTAAGAAATGCTATGCAGTTATTTAAGTACTTGTTGCAGTTCCTTTTGACGGCATGTCTTATGTCGCATAGTATAAATACTGAATGTTTTGGGAAAGACAGCTACAGTAGACAGATATTGAGTACACGTTTCATTACCTCTTAATTCGAAGATTACTACTTTTCAGCATAATATGAATACATTTCTTCGTTCAGCTCAATAATCTATTTTGTATTTTTTTCCAGGAGAAGCTTCTCATGATATTAATATGCTATAAGCAGTTATTTATTAAACCTGTTCTAATACTTGCATTTTCTTACCCAGTTGCGTCTATCATTTATGAATGTGATCACATATACTGTACTTGTTTCATAACCTTGCTACAGCTGACTCATGACAAATGACGTTATTAATCCTTATTTCCAGCAATAAATCAAAAACAAATATTTTCATGCCCCAGCAACTGACTATAGTTCCTAATGCAATGCAATGCTAGCACAAAAATAAATTATTACCAGTCCATTCTATTGTCAGTATATAACTAAATACTACTACCAGTTAAACATATATTTCTATTCCTAAATTTAATACAAATTTTTCTGATGTATTTATTCCATTCTGTCTATGTTATTGGACTACAGACCTTGAGTAATACTTACAATGTCTTACATTTTAAATATGTCTCATGTCACTTACATGATATCATACAAAAACAGTAGCAGCTTGATGCTACACTCAATAACTACTGTTTTGAATGATGACTTGTGAGTAACACTGAATATTGTTTTGTAAAATAATTTGAATCCTTTGTAACTGGCCAATGAGTGCCAATAATTACTGCAATCAGATGAGTTATGAATAGTGTTTTGTAATACCCAATACTTGCTACGTGTTAGTAACTGACCAATGAATGCCACTGATTACTGTAATGAGATGTCTTATGATGCCAATGATTTCTATAAACTGTTATGAGATGACATGATGCCAATGATTACTGTAATGAGAAGACTGATGATGCCACTAATATCTGTAATTAGTGTACTTATGAATAATTTTATGTAATAATTACTGTAATGAGATGACTTTTGAATAATGTTCTGTAATAATTACTGTAACTAGATGACTTATGAATAATGTTCTGTAATACTTCATACATAGTACAGAAATGCTTAATAACTAACAAATGAGTGCCAGTAATTATTCAAATCGGTTGATACACTAATGTAATTCACAATGATGACTAGCAGAAGACTTAATGTCCTTCACCTTCTGCCCTAATTACCAGCAGTTACTGCAATATCCATATGTCCTACCCATCCTCATGATCATGGAGCACTATATTTTGTTTTTGCACTAATTCTACGTTGATGTAAGAGAATGGATTCTACAAGAATGTGGTGTTGACATATTAAGCTGTCCACCACCTTGAACGATGGAGATGTCATTATGGTCCTACTGTTTGGTGTACTAAATGTACTACCAAAATGATAACATACAATATTAATACAACATTTCAGTGTCTTGGCTACACTGATAAATAGTTCAGGGAAGATAAATTCAGTTTGTCTCACTTGGTGTTGTGCTTTTGTAGAAAGATATGGACTTTCAGTCTAGCTACATGCAAACTACTGTGCTAGAACCATGATGCAATCCTTTCCTTTCCTTTCCTAGTTCTTGTAAAATGGTAAGGACTTTCACAATGTGTGTGAACTTAATTTCACTTGTTAATATGATCAGTTGTCCTAAAGATGTTAAATATTTTTACAGTGCGTGTGCACTTTATTTCAATTGTAAATGTATTCAGTTCATGTCAATATGCTAAAGACTTCTACAGTGGGTGTGCACTTTATTTCACTCTTTCATATGTCTAATTCATGTAAAAATGCTAAAGAGTTATACAGTGCATGTGCACTTTATGTCATTTGTTAATATGTTTTGTACTCATCGCGTATACAGTATTTCATTTCTTAATATGTTCTGTACTCATTGCGAATACATTTTGTCATTTCTTGATATGTTCTGTACTCAGTGTGTGTGCACTCTATTTCAAATCTTAATATGTTCTCCACTTATCAATGATGTATATACTCTGTGACTGTAGACTTAGTAACTAAATAGATTATAGAAAACTTTGTTGCTCATGGCAAGTCCAATAGACTCACCATCGCTGCCAATTTTTTTGCCCCCCCCCCCCCCCGAGTGGAGGGTTAGGTAAGAGGTCCATGGTTAAGGAATTTGTTGCTAGCGCACTGGAGCAGATGTAATTTCGATGGATTGTCGCGCTGCCTGCAATATATAAGCTATAAGAGAATTTCAGACCAAAGAGCAGTGTTGAGTGCATTAGGAACTGTGTAGCAGTAGGAGTAACTAGTTTCTAGCGAGCAGTCTGGTGTATCGTGTTGGCTGGGCCGGTCGTGGTGGAGCGATGGAGGAGACTGAGCGTTGTAGCATAAGGTAAAAGCAGCCTCGCGCATACATAGTATTGTTATATCAAGTCCCATGTACAGGTTTTTTAAAAAATCCCTTAATAATAATCTTTCACATAAAAAGAAACTTTTGACAATAATTCATTTCAATTTAAAGAATTTACAAATTTCTCCAATCGTTGGTCATCCCGATTATTGAAAAGAAAAGTCAGTTGTTTCTTTTATACATGATAAATCTATCGGCCAGGATTGCAGTGAGCTGCGCCAGAAACATTTCTTATAGGAGCAGATATATATGCGTTATCCGGCGACTAGACTGAGGTAAGAATTTTCAATTTATTCAATATGATCTTTCAGGGCCATGAAACAGCACTGCTGACGTCCAATATTTACCAGATTAAATTGACAGTCAATAATTGAAAGGTTATAAGTGAGCGACAATTTTATCGAGAGGTTTGTCACGTTGTATTATTGGTCAATGCTATACATATTTTCAATGTTGGGTAGTTACGCTAAATGAGAATATTATTTATATTATTTTTTGCTGTTGGGAGGTTACGGAATAATTCTGTTGGATGCTTACACTAAATGTGAATGATATAAATAATTATTGTTTTACTGATGAGACGATAAGGAATATATATTGTCCGGAGGTTACAATATATATATGTATGGGTTTGAAAAATGTATAGCCTTTGCCATAATAGTATACGTTGCGTTTTGGAGGTACTTTGTAGTAAGAGTTAGTGAAACCGATCGTGGCAAGATCGTCAGTCAGGTCTAATGTATTTTTAAGTCCACGCTTGAGCCTTCTTTATTGTTACTGCAAACGCACCCTGTCTGAGTTAAAATGAATGGATAAATCGGTTGGGATCACGTATACGAGGGCTGGAACTTAAATAGTGACAACTACACTCTTGGAAATTGAAATAAGAACACCGTGAATTCATTGTCCCAGGAAGGGGAAACTTTATTGACACATTCCTGGGGTCAGATACATCACATTATCACACTGACTGAACCACAGGCTCATAGACACAGGCAACAGAGCATGCACAATGTCAGCACTAGTACAGTGTATATCCACCTTTCGCAGCAATGCAGGCTGCTATTCTCCCATGGAGACGATCGTAGAGATGCTGGATGTAGTCCTGTGGAACGGCTTGCCATGCCATTTCCACCTGGCGCCTCAGATGGACCAGCGTTCGTGCTGGACGTGCAGACCGCGTGAGACGACGCTTCATCCAGTCCCGAACATGCTCAATGGGGGACAGTTCCGGAGATCTTGCTGGCCAGGGTAGTTGACTTAAACCTTCTAGAGCACGTTGGGTGGCACGGGATACATGCGGACGTGCATTGTCCGATTGGAACAGCAAGTTCCCTTGCCGGTCTAGGAATGGTAGAACGATGGGTTCGATGACGGTTTGGATGTACCGTGCACTATTCAGTGTCCCCTCGACGATCACCAGAGGTGTACGGCCAGTGTAGGAGATCGCTCCCCACACCATGATGCCGGGTGTTGGCCCTGTGTGCCTCGGTCGTATGCAGTCCTGATTGTGGCGCTCACCTGCACGGCGCCAAACACGCATACGACCATCATCGGCACCATGGCAGAAGCGACTCTCATCGCTGAAGACGACACGTCTCCATTCGTCCCCCCATTCACGCCTGTCGCGACACCACTGGAGGCGGGCTGCACGATGTTGGGGCTTGAGCGGAAGACGGCCTAACGGTGTGCGGGACCGTAGCCCAGCTTCATGGAGACGGTTGTGAATGGTCCTCGCCGATACCCCAGGAGCAACAGTGTCCCTAATTTGCTGGGAAGCGGCGGTGCGGTCCCCTACGGCACTGCGTGGGATCCTACGGTCTTGGCGTGCATCCGGGCGTCGCTGCGGTCCGGTCCCAGGTCGACGGACACGTGCACCTTCCGCCGACCACTGGCGACAACATCGATGTACTGTGGAGACCTCACGCCCCACGTGTTGGGCCATTCGGCGGTACGTCCACCCGGTCTCCCGCATGCCCACTATACGCCCTCGCTCAAAGTCCATCAACTGCACATACGGTTCACGTCCACGCTGTCGCGGCATGCTACCAGTGTTAAAGACAGCGATGGAGCTCCGTATCCCCCGGCAAACTGGCTGACACTGACGGCGGCGGTGCACAAATGCTGCGCAGCTAGCGCCATTCGACGGCCAACACCGCGGTTCCTGGTGTGTCCGCTGTGCCGTGCGTGTGATCATTGCTTGTACAGCCCGGAGCAAGTATGGTGGGTCTGACACACCGGTGTCAAGGTGTTCTTTTTTCCATTTCCGGGAGTGTATTTATCACAACCGATACAAAAGAGTTAAATGTTTGTAGCTGTTACTGTCCTTCAAAGTAGTGATCACCGTTGTGCAGAACCCGTTGCCAGCGATGTCCAAGGCGTAGTATACCGTTAGCAGAGCCTGTTCTGTTGATGGTGTGAATAGAGCGGTCTGCTGCCTGTCGAATCTCTGGAACAGTTCTGAAGCGAATGCTACGAAGAGGTTCCTTCATTTTCGGAATCAAATCAAAGTCACAAGGACTTAAGTCCGGGAAGTATGGTGGATGGTACAGTACTTTCCAGTCCCACCTATAGAACAGAGCAGCCACAACTCGCGCTGTACGCGCCCGCGCTTTGTCATGCAAAATGATTTGTGGGTTGCGCAGAAAGTGTCGCTTGTCACAGTTGTACGACGGCTGACACATTCGATCTTGACCCAACTCCGTTGTTCCTGTTTCGGGAACATAGTGACACTGTTACCTTAGATCGCTCGCTCACAAGTGACTGTTTTTCCCACGATTGTGCGCACGCCGGTGACGTGGGACGGGGCAGACCATTTGCTCGGTTGCAAGGTATGTATGACAACAACGTGTGCTGTCAGCGACTGTATAGTGTTTCCACAACATTGTTGCCATTATTTAAGTTCCAGCATACGTATATGGAGTAAGAGAGGGACCTCCCTAGCGGCTAGATGTCTGACGAGGTTTCCTGTAAACACTGACTGCAAGGAAGGAAACAAAACAGCACATTTTCGACTGTACATTTTTATACAATTATATATACGGAAAAACCATAACTTATGAATGCAGGAAACGATATGTGTACTAGTTTAGTTGCCCTGCTACCGGAATTAAAAATTACTGCAAGAAAGAAAACATAATCGCACATTTTCACAGTACAACACATCATTTTCTCACCCGCAGTCAAAGAGAAAACTTACACACTCTTACTTCTTTTTAAAAAAGTTGCCCATGTCAACCCAAATGTTTATTAGAGTATCGTAGAAGTTATGAGATATGTCGGTCTAGAACTATCCACGGCCGACCGCGGTGGCCGAGTGGTTCCAGGCGCTTCTGTCCAGAACCGCGCGACTGCTACGGTCGCAGGTTCGAATCCTGCCTCGGGCATGGATGTGTGTGATGTCCTTGGGTTAGTTAGGTTTAAGTAGTTCTAAGTTCTAGGGGACTGATGACCACAGATGTTTAAGTCCCATAGTGCTCAGAGCCATTTGAACCATTTGAACTATTCACGATTTTTCCTAACAATTTTACCGCTTTGCTTGTTAGTATCGATAATAATACTGATACGTCATTTGATCATTTTATAGGATGACAACTACAATTTACTCATTAGGATGTATGGAATTCCGGCCAGTGTGGCCGAGCGATTCTAGTCGCTTCAGTCAGGAAGCGCGCGACCGCTACGGTCGTAGGTTCGAACCCTGCCTCGGGCATGGATGTGTGTGATGTCTTTAGGTTAGTTACGTTTAAGAAGTTCTAAGTTGTAGGGGACTGATGACCTCAGATGTTAAGCTCCATAATGCTCAGAGCCATTTGAACCATTATTTGAGGTATGGAATACCCAGGAAAACAAATGAATCCCTAAATTTTGTACCAAAACAATTAAAATATCATGAGTACTGTATCATAACTTAGGAGGGACAGCTAAGACAAAACCCTATATTAAAGTCCTGAAGCAGAACATAGAGGGTGCACAGAAACAGACTAAAAAGCTTGTAAGGGTGTTGCAAGGTGTGCCAATTCCAATAGCCCTACAGATACAATTAGCTGTTCTCATAGCAGAGATGACACCGCAAGAGACTGCTCAGGCCTTGGCTCAGATGTGGTACTTACCACCACCCCACGTCCAATTTTTGTGTCACTCTCTTACTTGATTTTACAATACCGAACGAAGAACACCTTTAGCGACACCGTCTCTGGCGGCCCACTTGAATCATGCATATATGTACACTGATCAAACAGCACAACGTATTGATTTCTTTTCTGAACACGTATTTCTTACCACGGTCTATCCTCCAACACAGTTACAAGGTTTTCGGACTGTTTCTGAAAACCCTGTGTATCGAGCTGCGATTAACACCGAGCTATCGCCGGCAAGGAACAGAATTTTCTGACATGCATATGTACACTGATCAAAAGTATGCGGATATTCCTTTGTCATGCGGAAGCGACTGCCAGCTGTATCGAGAGGCGGACCCACCAGTATGAAAGGAGGCGGGGTGTATTGTCTCGTCACTGTGGAAGCAGTAACAGCAAGATGGGTCTGTCAGGAGAGCTCACTGACTTCGAATGTGATCACTGGATGCTCCGTACGTAACAAACTCATCAGCGACACTTTGACCCTTTTAAAGACGCCCAGATCGACTGTTGCTGATGTGATTGTGATGTTGGAACGTGAAGGGAGATCCACAGCCCCAAATTATAATAAAAAAAAGAACCAAGGGTAGACCTCAAATACCACAGAGCAGGGACGGTCGGACATAGCAGAGGGTGGTTGTACAAAAGTCGCATGAAATCACTCGTGAGTTCGAGAAGTGGAAGACCGGAACGTGTAATGTGGAGTGATGAGTCTCGTTATATCCCACGGAAATCCGAAGGAATGGTTTTAATTTGTGGAATACCTTCAGAACTTTAGATGCTATCATGCGTAGTGGCACAGTGGAATACAGTAGAGGTGATCTTACGATATTAGGGTGTTCTAGTAATTAGTGTGCTACAACGCCATCAGTGGCATTGTAGCGAGAAGGGAGCGACTCTGCCTTACTTCTCTGGTTTCGGTGTCACTAACCTGGTGTCTTGCTGTTTCGGTAGTCAATCCCTCGTTGCACAGTAGAAGCGCTCAGGCGCCAGGTTCAATGTAGGTGATCCTGCTGGAGTGTTTCGGGATGCCAGTTGTCAAATGTCAACAACGATTTGTACTATATTCGTTTTAATAAAGAAAATACTTTGACACACACATCACCGAATTTGCAATATGGCGGCTGAGCTAAGCCGTTATATTCAACCCTTTATATTAACACAGTTCTCCCTTTCCATATTCTTGATAGACACTGCCCACGACCCGTGGAGTTCTGATAACTAATACCTTCACTTTATATCTTGTTTAATGGTTGAAATATTTACTCGCGATCGTTCTTTTAGAGCCGCCCCGGTCACTCGGCCGTCCGTTTTGAGTGGCGCCTCGCCACTAACTCACCCTGTCTTCCCAAAGGACAAGAGAGATCCCACCTTTCTCCCTCAGCCAATAAGAACTCTTCGGTCGTGTCCTGACTTTCAGCCAATGGACGTTCAGATCGCTGTTGCTAGGCGGATCTGACGTCACCTTTGCGGACATTGTGACGGAGGTTTGTCTCGTAACACTGTCTCAGATTGTCAGATCCTACTCTCGAATAGTCGGATCTTGCCCCTACTAAGGTAGCACAGCGTTGACTCCTATCAGATCATCGCTAAAGCTCCTTGCTGACGCTCAATTGTCAAATGTACATGTAGCGTGCCTGCTACTGAGAATTCCCGATCGCGTAAATGTGCGTAATGCTTGGCTTAAACACGTGAAGGGAATCCACGTTTGCATTACAGTGCGCTGCCTATATTGAGCTTAACGAAGCGCCAAACGCGCAAGTGTACGAACACATTTCACTGCACTGCCTAGTGGTTACATTGGACGAGCACTTCGGAAGTGATGACTGCCTGTATCTGCGTGACAATCCAACCAGTCACGAAGCAGCATCTGTGCGGCAATGGTTTGTAGGGAATAGCATTTCTGAAACGGCCCGTTTTGCTAGCTGGCCTGACCTTTGGGATGAGTTAGAGCGTCTACTTCGCTCCAGACCACAGCGTTCAATCACTCTTTCCGGTTCTTGCCCTTTGGGAAGAAGAGACTAATATTCCTCTATAGACTTTCAGACACTTCACTGAAAATGTCCCTGGGAAATTTGTAGCCGCCGCAAAGGTGAAAGGTCGACACATCCATATTAACGTCCCCTAATATATGGCCGGAAACTTTTGAAAAGAATGTGTAAGTTACCGCTACCGTACCCAACACACAAACGTTGCCGGAGTTACCTGTTCGGTTGCATTTATTATCAGTAGACCAGACGTTTGTAGAACGTTTTGACCTGACGGCAGGATAATGCATCGCGGTGTTGTTTATCTTGTCGATATTTTATCAAGATCCACACATGTTATGTGGCTTGCATCCACTTTGAACGCTGTTTCCGATGCCGCTGGAAAATAATACAATTCCTTTGCAACTTAAATCCGCGAAAATTTTTTTTATTCGTCAAATAGTCCACAACTTAGCAAAAACAACCTCTAGACGTGTTTGGTTGTTCTGGACACACAGGGTGTCTCTCGTAAGAGTCACCATACGCATTTTCTCTGGTACTTCGGAAAATATTTGCGTAATTTCTTTGCGGTGTGTACTTGCAGTCAGCAGCACATACAACTCAGTACGTCTTTCATGCGATGCCCTGTGTAGCGCAGAAGATGTGGATTTGTTTCCCGTTAGGAAAAAAATCATTTTTTAGGCGGAATTTTGCATGTCCGTTCGATAGACCGTTCTCAGATTAGTCTCGTGCGATATTCGCCTTGTCGATATGAATGATCAGGAACAGTAAAACACGAAGAGTAAACAGCAATCCAGCAGCGACTCGGTAGCGCTGCATGCTTGGCGGTAACAGGGTGGTCCGGGGCGATGCCGTCGATGATGGAGTCCCTGTTAATACATATTATTACATATCGAAGAAACTAATATCGCATTAGACTAATCTGGGACCGCTCTGTCGAACGGGCACTTACAATACAGCCTTAAAAATTATTTCGTTCGTAACGGGAAGCAAACCGACTTTTCCATCGCCACAGTGCGTCGACTGAAAGGCGTGTTGAGAGTACATTACTTATTTGGACTGGCTACAACTAAACACTGAAAAAATATGCAAATATCTGCGGAAACATGACAGAAAAATCATCTGACGACACTTAGGAGAGACAACCTGTACCGATGTACATGTTCGTTGCGTCAGACCATGATGCAGTCCTGTGTAAATTTGTATTGTTCATGAAGATGAAACAGAATGCAGTGAGCGGAACCTGGAACTGGACTGGCTAACGCCTGCTTATCTTTCATATTCCCTCCCTTCCACTGCGGACAGCTTTGTAATTTAATGTACGATACTGGCACAACGTCTGGTGATCAGGAACTCGTACGCCTGCATCCAGCTCTTTGCTGGCCAAATTCTGGCGCTGAAAATTTCTTCCACAACCTGGATTCGAAACGTCGAGTTGACTCGGCAACGAAGGGGGTAACTAAATCATTAGTTATGGTTGTCGTTCGTTATTACTGCGTAGCATACAGTCCACTGCTGGATATCAATCAAATGCAAACGAATAATAAGCAAACATAGAATTTTTACAGATAGAAAATCGCATAATTTTTCAGCTCTATTACCAGCAGCTGGGCATCATTGTGAGATATTTAGGATTTCGATGCCCTTTAGCTACAGTCATTGAATGACACAACATTTGTCAGTGAATATTGTGCATAGAAGCCGTCTGCAATAAGAGTTATATACTACAAAATAGTTTGTATGTGGATAAAACAATTAAAAATGCTGTAATAAGAGTAAATAAACGAAATAAACAGGTAGTGAGAACTACCGAACAAGATTTGCAAGTGCGATGGCAATGACTGCCATTATGACGGAAAATTTCACACTTTAGGTAATATTCAAGATGCCACTGATCGCTACTTCAGGTATTCCGAAGTACTATACGGTCGCAGACAGCCGTTAGTCCTGTCACGTTATTCGTAGTTCAGCTGTAACGGGTCACTTTGGGTCAACAATAGTTCTGAAGAGGGTCATATAGATCGTTTCCAGTTATCTAGTAACTTGAATGCAAGCTTGACTGCAAACAAACCCTTTTGGATCATGAGTCCTTTCACTGATTTTGATGCGATCCGCCACGAATTCCTCTCCTGTGCCAACCTATTCACCACAGAGCAATACTTACACTCGGAGTCCTCAACTATTTGTGAGATTTATTCTAGTATCCGTATTCTTCTAAGTTACTTATCGTCTAAGCTCCCTCTAGTGCCGTGGAAGATATTACCTGATGTTCAACAAATGTCCTCTCATCCTCTCCCTTCTATTCGTAAATGTTTTCAATATCTTCGTTTCTTCGGTGATTCTGTAGGGCACCTCCATAGTTCTAGTCTTATCAGTCCACCCAATTTTCAATATGTTTCTGAAACACCACATCTCAAACGCATCGTTAGTCATTCCCAATCTGTTTCTCATGGTCATTTCCCAGTTGGTAGTCCCCTCTGAAACACCCGAATGGATGACTATTCCGGACTTTTTTTTATTCTCCAATAGAGAGATTATCACAATACGTTTTCAGTTAAAGGCTACATGGCCTGTGAATATTAATTGCGTTTCTTTAATGCAGGGGCTTTCACTGCCTTTTGCATTCCCACTCCGTTATTCATTGCTCATTCTTCCACCTTCAGCGGCAGTTTCCCTTCCCGCAGGCCAGAGTTTGTCTTGGATCTCTGTCCGGTCTTTAGTCATTTCTGATAATTCCGCTGGCGGATTACTCCTTATATCCGAATTATTTGGCCGCCGTTGCTGATAATTTTCATTCAAAAATCAAACCAGGGATCTCAGACTAGTTTGATTAGAAGCTAAAACACTTTTTCGTTAAGCCGAAAAAAAAGAACGGTATCGAAGTACAAATGTTGATGCCTAATTTAACACATTCTTTGACCGTTTATATTAAGCAATGAATTAATTTTAAAAAATTGACAATATAAGTCACATTTATATAAAGAAGAATATAGTTTGTTAAGCAATATAAACGGAAGAATGGCTATGGAAAACATTGGAAGTGCCATTTTTTAAACAAAAACGCGTTTTCTGTGCTCTTGTTTTCTCGGCATTTTCTCGCAGGTCCCTGAACTTGATCCACGCTCCACATCACATGTACCAATTAGGTTCTTTTCGGAGTAATCCAGTGCAATAGCTCCTTACTTAACAATCAGATACAATCGCTGGCTCGAGGAAATACCTGTACCAAAAGACTGGAAAGTGGCAAGTGTCACTGCAGTATTCAAGAGAAGCAGCAGGAGTAATCCAGTAAATTACAGGTCCAGATCAGTAACATCGATTTGCAGCAGGAATTTGGAACATATATTGGGTTCGAAGGTTACAAATTACTTCGAAGAGAATTGTCTCTTTACACACAGTCAACAAAAGGCTTTAGACAGCATCGTTCTTGCGGAACTCAACTAGCTCTTCACTGGCACGAAGTGTTGATTACTATTGACAAGAGATTTGAAATTGATTCCGTATTTCATGATGTCCAGGAGGCTTTGGACACGGTACCTCACAAGCGGCTTGCGGTCAAATTGCTATGGAATATGGTCTCATTTATGTGACTGGATTCGTGACTTTCTGTCAGAGAGGTCGCAGTTCGTAGTAGCTGACCCAAGTCATCGAGTAAAATAGAAGTGATTTGTGGCGTTCCCCAAGGTAGTGTTATAGGCCCTCTGCTGTTCCTTATCTGTATAAACGATTTAGAAGATTGTTTGCAGATGACGCCGTCTTTTATCGTCTAGTAAAGTCATCATAAGATGAAAACAAATTGCAAAATGATTTAGAAAAGATATTTGTATCGTGCGAAAATTGGTAGTTGACCCTAAATAGCGAAAAGTGGGCGCTCATCCACATGAATTCTAAAAGGAATCCGTTACTCTTCGGTTACACGATAAATCAGTCAAATCTAATGGCCGTAAAGTTAACTAAGTACCTTGAAATTAAAATTACGAACCATTTAAATTGGAACTCATAGAAAATGTTTTGGGGAAGATAAACCAAAGACTGCGTTTTATTGCCGCAGCATTTATAAAATGTAACAGACGTAGACTAACTACACTACACTTTTCCGATCTCTTTTGCAGTACTGCTGCGAGATCTGGGACCCTTACCAGACAGGATTAGTGGAGTACAGCGAGAAAGTTCGAAGAAGGGCAGCACGTTGTGTATTACCGTGAAATAGGGCCGAAAGAGTCACTGAATTGGTACAGGATTTGGGATGGACATCATTAAAACAAATGCATTTTTCGTTGCGACAGAATCGTCTCACGAAAATTCAATCACCAACTTCATCCTCAGAATGCGAAAATACTTAGTTGACACCGACCTACATAGGGAAGAACGAACATCACAATAAAATAAGAGAAATCAGATCTCGCGCGGAAAGATATAGGTGTTCGATCTTTACGCGAGCTGCTAGAGTTTGGAATAATAGAGAAATATTGTGAAGGTTGTTCGATAAACCCTCTGCCAGGGTCTGCAGTGTGATTTGCAGATTATCCATCTATAGATGTAAATGTAGATGAAAGTCTTTGAAACATGCGTTAATAGGTGGTCCGTGGACTTTCTGCCAAGCTGTCCTTCCGTCTGGACTTTCAAAATTTAAAAGATACGAGAAGCAGTTTTTGTTGACTACCGTTCTACTAGCTAAAATGTAGCGTCCTATTTCTGTACTTGTTGTTGTTGTTGTTGTGGTCTTCAGTCCTGAGACTGGTATAATGCAGCTCTCCATGCTACTCTATCCTGTAAAAGTTACTTCACTTCCCAGTACCTACTGCAACCTACATCCTTCTGAATCTGCTTCGTGTATAGATCTGTTTGTCTCAATCTACGATTTTTACTCTCCACGGTGCCCTTCAATACTAAATTGGTGATCCCTTGATGCCTCAGAACATGTCCTACCAAACGATAGCTTCATTTAGTCAAGTTGTGCCACAAACTACTCTTCTCCCCAAATCTATTCAATACCTCCTCATTAGTTATGTGATCTACCCATCTAATCTTCAGCATACTTCTGTAGCACCACATTTCGAACGTTTCTATTCTCTTCTTGTTCAGACTATTTAATGTCCATGTTTCACTTCCATACATGGCTACACTCCAAACAAATACTTTCAGAAGCGACTTCCTGACACTTAAATATATACTCGATGTCGACAAATTTCTCTTCTTCAGAAACACTTTCCTTGCCATTGCCAGTCTACATTTTATATCCTCTCTACTTCGACCATCATCAGTTATTTTGCTCCATAAATAACAAAACCCAAATACTACTTTAACTGTCTCATTTCCTAATCTAATACCCTCAGCATCACCTGATTTAATTCGACTACATTCCATTATCCTCGTTTTGCTTTTGTGGAAGTTGATCTTGTATCCTCCTTTCAAGACACTGTCCTTTCCGTTTAACTGCTCTTCCAAATCCTTTGCTGCCTCTAACAATGTCATTGGCGAACCTTTATTTTTTTATTTATTCTCCACGGATTTTAATACCTACGCCGAAAATTTTCTTTTGTTTCCTTTACTGCTTGCTCAATATACAGATTGAATAACATCGGGGAGACGCTACAACCCTGTCTCACTCCATTCTCAACCATTGCTTCCCTTTCATGCCCCTCGACTCTTATAACTGCCATCTGGTTTCTGTACAAATTGTAAATAGCCTTTCGCTCCCTGTATTTTACCTCTGCCACCTTCAGAATTTGAAAGAGAGTATTCAAGTCAACAGTCTCTAAGCGTACAAATGCTAGAAACGAAGGTTTGCCTTTCCTTAATCTAAGATAAGTCGCAGGATCAGTATTGCCTCAGGTGTTCCAGTATTTCTACGGAATCCAAACTGATCTTCCCCGAGGTCGGCTTCTACCAGTATTTCCATTCGTCTGTAAAGAATTCGTGTTAGTATTTTGCAGCCGTGGTTTATTAAATTGATTGTTCGGTAGTTTTCACATTTGTCAACACCAGCTTTCTTTGGGATTGGAATTATTATATTCTTCTTGAAGAATGAGAATATTTCTCCTGACTCAAACATCTTGCTCACCAGATGGTAGAGTTTTGCCAGGCTATCGGTAGATCTAATGCAATGTTGTCTACTCCCGCGGCCTTATTTCGACTCAAGTCTTCCAGTGCTCTGTCAAACTATTCACGCAGTATCATATCTCCCATTTCATCTTCATCCACAATCTGTTCAATTTGCATAATATTGTTCTCAAGTACATTGCCCTTGTATAGACCCTCTACAATCCTTCCACCTTTCTGCTTTCCCATCTTTGCTTAGAACTGGGTTTCCATCTGAGTCTGTAAATGTAGTGTTGAGTCTGTACATGTAGTGTTACAAGTAACACGTAGTCTCTCAGTAATCAAAGCACAAGGGAAAACCGGCTATTGTGATACCCCCGCTGTGGACAAAATACAAGTGGTTTCATACGAAGAAGAAAACAGCAACCAACCACTAATAGTAATGCTGTCTAGTTACGCAAATAGCACCATTACTGGTTTCCAACCCACAGTTTCATCTTCAGACGACTGTTCTTGTTTATATTAGCTTTGTTGTTGTTTACATTAGTTGTTGGAAAAAACAGTAAGCAACTAATGTATACAATAACCAATGTATAATAAACATTAACAGCCGTTGCAGATGAACCTGTCGGTTCGAAACCCACAATGGGGCTGTTTGTTTAAATAGATAACATTATTACCGGTAGATGATTTCTGTCTTCACATTTCAAGAATCATTTTGTAAAAACTTTCTTATTAGCACTAGTCTGTTTCGTGGTACGGCACTGCAAACATCCTTATTAAATTGTTTTTTCGTATTTGTCTCATTATTTGTTGTATTTGTCTGGCAAGCAGCATAATTGTGTGGTATCAGAATAGATTCTAGTTTTTTTTTATTGCTTACAAAACATTGGTGTGATAAGAGAGATATATTATTGTTTCATTCCCTTGCAAATGAGGGATGTGGTGCTTATAATCTGTTCGCTTTCCATTCTCCAATTGATTAACACGTCATCTTGTTCTGCATTATTTCTGTTCTATCCTGTCTTACAGTTTGAGCTGCTTGTAGGTTTAAACTGGAGAAATGTAGCAGTAGTATTTCAGTATTGCAGATTATACTTTTTTCCTAGAGCAACAGACCCAAATGACTTTTACAAATTTATTGTACAAAGTGATTTGTCTACATTTTTGTTAAATAAACTATATAAACAAGGAAGTCAAACGTTAAATGAAAATCATATAATTTTCTTCACTTTCACGAAAAAGACAGTCCATAGCTACACCAAACGATACTTCGCCTTTGTATATAGAGTCTCAAAACATCCTCATTTTAAGCTGCATTGTGTTTAGCGTTAGCGAGAACTTTTCAATGTGTTCGCTAAACTTGGCAAACGTTTATAATATTTAAGCCGTTTTTTGATCATCCTGTTCCTAATGGAAATCATTTTTCTGTGTAGGTAAGTGTGTGCCACTTTCGCTCCAAAATGAAAAAGCAGTGTGGGTCGACTTGATTGCACCTTTCTCAGCAAGAGTTGGGTAGGCTTAGGTAATGACTTCCAGAAAAGCAGTTTAAATATTTGCTGCTAATATTTCCCTCTGCATATTTTTCGAAACTAATGGTCAATTTGGGGACGATATCTGACTGCCATACGATTGTTAGCAGCGCTCGGGATTAATTGTTGATAGAATCTTGGAAAAGATTGCCTTAATAGATCGTCTGATATGTATCTCGTTTCTGTGTAATAGATGCCACAGACATATCTGTAAATTTAGCATTTAACATCAGTACAAAATAAGAACCATAAATCTCAGGGTCGAACGTGTGTAAGTATTTTCTGCGATGATTCTTGTGTCTTTTCAGATTATCTCGCAAATTGTCTTGAGGAATATTGTTATGTAGTGCTGTAACGGATTTATCAATCCCAATCCACACTTCATATACGTGGTGGTTGCATTGAGAAAAATTTTGCAGAAATTGAATCTCCAGGGATGGAACACTGCCTCGGAAAGTATTTGTCTCGCACTCTTTTTAGCACTAGGGAGTTCTGCTGCTACCTGTTTGTGCTTGGATAATACAGAAGCTTTATTTTACTCTGTCTACACTTCGAAAGTTTTGTCCCCTTAACGTCATTTTCAATCGATGCACCTTTCCCTCCCTCTAAAGTTCCAAGGTGTGTGTCAGATTTCCTGTAACGACCGTTCCCTACCGGTGTTTTTTGTCCGCTGTGTGTGCAAACACACAATTAGGTCCTTGATCGATAACAACTGATTCCATGCGTGTTAATTCGAGCTCAGCCGGATGTTCGATACTCGATGAGTGTGCCAGCCCTGCTGACGTCATATTGCTTATCATTCAAAGTTAGACTGAGGTCATCTGCTTTCGCGTTTGTAGAATCTTCACCCCATTGACCAAGGAATGATTTGCATCTTTGAACAGCATGCCCCGTGTCATCAATAAATTAACTTTTGTTTGATAACGTATATTCGCCATAAACACAAGTAAGTAGTCACCAAAAATTGAACTGAACTTTCTTCATTAATCTAACAGCTCACTAACTTTTGGAAAGAAAAGTGTGTGAACTTTTGGTCGTATCGCCTGGAAAGATAAATTACTTGTAGAGAGAATCTACAAGTCTTTTGTTATTTGAAGGTAGGGAGTTTGTGCCAATCCATCTTCAACTGCAACGCCCAGTATGATGTATCTACTCACTATGTCAGGTGGCGCGTTGTGATTGAACCTGTGTAATGAGGAAGCGTAGCAACAAGAGTATGATTAGCTTAATACTGGTGCTGCGACACGACACGAAATTCAAGTGGTTGCCGTGTGTTGTAAGTCTGTGCAATCTGAATCTAACAATCACGAAAGTTCAGCGTGGCAAAGATGAGTACCTGATAATTAAGTTTTTCATCTAATTGGAACTAAACCTGGCTGCCGACTACCACTCTTCGTGTGCTGAATATTTCCCAATGATTTGAATGTACACCTCTTTAACTGTACTTTCTAAGATTTTATATATTTACTGTCTGCTTTCTCCCTTATGTTTCAATTACAGTGGCGAAAGTAAATAGGAAATAAGAAGATTAGTTTCTATAGTACCTTAATACTAATGTAATCAAAGTACACAACGTTCTTAATTCCTCACATTCGATTCAAAGCGTGAAACTAGCTTGTAAGAAAGTCACACACATTTGTAATTCAAACCAAATTAGGAAAGTATGCTTACGGGATCTCTTATTTGTGTTTGGATAAAGTGGGTTTATTTTACGATATTTGTGTTGTTACAGGAAGAAAATTAAACAGTTAAATAGCGATTGCTGGAGTATTACCGAAAATTTCGAAGTGCACTTCTTTTCGCCTTTGGTTATCAAATACAAATATTGTAATTGCTGACCGAACACTTATCACTGCAAAATGTAAATCAAGCTAAATTATCTTACAAAATTCCGTTGTATCTTGTGGCACGATTTTTTTTTTACCGTGACGTCAGCAGATGACAGAAGGATGTAAGTAAACGAGCGATTAACTCCTGTTTAAGCATATGGCCTAAAGAATCAGCCTTCAGGAACTGAGAAACGAACACTGTCGTCCAGGAACGTCTCCCATAAAGAGCGCAGCTTCGCCACGAGATGAAGAAATTCACAGGCGTCTAACTTCATCCTTATCATTCATCCTCATTGCGGTCGGAGGAAGACAGTGGCAATCAACCTCCACCAGGATCTTCCCTAGTGCGGGGGTGTGAGCCTCCCGCAACGTTCCCCTACACTCTGTCAAGGAGTATGGGACTTCATCAACATCATTGTGTTGAATGAGGCCTAAGCGATGTAGTGTCATAGGGAAACCCCATAGAAGCTGTTTGTGGCCAGGGAGACGTAACAGTGTTAACGATGGTGGACCTAAGATCTGGCATAAAGGGAAACATTTATGAAAATTATTTGATGGAACGAAGCCACAGTAATAAATTGTCATGGTGACCCCAACAAAACTTGAATATTGATCATATCTATAACGTTGTTGTTGTTGTGGTCTTCAGTCCTGAGACTCGTTTGATGCAGCTCTCCATGCTACTCTATTCTATGCAAGCTTCTTCATCTCCCAGTACGTACTGCAACCTACCTCCTTCTGATTCTGCTTAGTGTATTCATCTCTCGGTCTCCCTCTATGACTTTTACCCCCCACACTGCCTTCCAATGCTAAATTTGTGATCCCTTGATGGCTCAGAACATGTCCTACCAACCGGTCCCTTCTTCTTGTCAAGTTGTGCCACAAACTCCTCTTCTCCCCAATTCTATTCAATACCTCCTCATTACTTATGTGATCTACCCATCTAATCTTCAGCATTCTTCTGTAGCACTTCATTTCTAAAGCTTCTATTCTCTTCTTGTCCAAACTTAACTTCCATACATGGCTGAACTCCATACAAATACTTTCAGAAATGACTTCCCGACACTTAAATCTATACTAGATTTTAACAAATTTCTCTTCTTCAGAAACGCCTTTCTTGCCGTTGCCAGTCTACATTTTATATCCTCTCTACTTCGACCATCATCAGTTATTTTGCTCCCCAAATAGCAAAACTTCTTTACTACTTTAAGTGTCTAATTTCTTAATCTAATTCCCTGAGCATCAACCGACTTAATTCGACTACATTCCATTATCCTCGTTTTGCTCTTGTTGATGTTCATCTTATATCCTCCTTTCAAGACACTGTCCTTTCCATTCAACTGCTGTTTCCAAGTCCCTTGCTGTCTCTGACGGAGCTACAACGTCATCGGCGAATCTCAAAGTTTTTATTTCTTCTCCACGGATTTTAATACCTACTCGGAATTTTTTTTTTTTGTTTCGTTTTGTACTTGCTCAATATACAGATTGAATAACATTGGGGAGAGGCTACAACTCTGTCTTACTCACTTCCGAACCACTGCTTCCCTTTCATGTCATTCGACTTTTATAACTGCCATCTGGTTTCTGTACAAATTGTAAATAGCCTTTCGCTCCCTGTATTTTACCTCTGCCACCTTTAGAATTTGAAAGAGAGTACTCCAGTCAACATTGTCAGAAGCTTTCTCTAAGTCTACAAATGCTAGAAACATAGGTTTCCCTTTCCTTAATCTATCTTCTAAGATAATTCGTAATGTCAGTATTGCCTCGCGTAATCCAATATTTCTACGGAAATCAAAATGATCTTCCCCAAGGTTAGCTTCTGTAAGTTTTTCCACTCGTCTGTAAAGAATTCGCGTTAGTATTTTGCAGCTGTGGCTTATTAAACTTTTTGTTCGGTAATTTTCACATCTGTCAACACCTGCTTTCTTTGAGATTGGAATTATTATATTCCTGTTGAAGGCTGAGGGTATTTCACCTGTCTCATACATCTTACTCACCAGATGATAGAGTTTTGACAGGACTGGCTCTCCCAAGGCCGTCAGTAGTTCTAATGGAATGTTGTCTACTCCCGGGGCCTTGTTTCGACTCAGGTCTTTCAGTGCTCTGTCAAACTCTTTACGCAATATTGTATATCCCATTTCGTCTTCATCTACATTCTCTTCCATTTCCAGAATATTGTCCTCAAGTATGTCGCCCTTGTATAGACCCTCTATATACTCCTTCCACCCATCTGCTTTCCCTTCTTTGCTTAGAACTGGGTTTCCATCTGAGCTCTTGATATTCATACAAGTGGTTCTCTTTTCTCCAAAGTCTCTTTAATTTACCTGAAGGTAGTATGTATCTTACCCTTAGCGAGATAAGATTCTACGTCCTTACATTTGTCCTCTAGCCATCCCTGCTTAGCCTTTGTGAACTTCCCGTCGATCTCATTTTTGAGACGTTTGTATTCCTTTTTGCCTGCTTCATTTACTGCATTTTTATATTTTCTCCTTTCATCAATTAAATTCAATATTTCTTCTGCTACCCAAGGATTTCTACTAGCCCTCATCTTTTTACCTACTTGATCCTGTGCTGCCTTCACGACTTCCTCCCTCAGAGCTACCCATTCTTCGTCTACTATATTTCTTTCTCCCATCCTAGTCAATTGTTCCTTTATGCTCTCCCTGAAACTCTGAACAACCTCTGGTTTAATCACTTTGTCCAGATCCCATCTCCTTAAATCCCCACCTTTTTGTAGTTTTTCAGTTTTAATCTACAGCTCATAACCAATAGATTGTGGTCAGAGTCCACATCTTCCCCTGGAAATGTCTTACAATTTAATACCTGATTCCTAAATCTCTGTCTTACCATTATAAAGTCTATCTGATACCTTGTAGTATCTCCAGGATTCTTCCATGTCTACAACGTTCTTTTATGACTCTCGTACCAAGTGTTAGCTATGATTAAGTTATGCTCTGTGCAAAATTCTACCAGACGGCTTCCTCTTTCATTTCTTTCTCTCCCTTTTCCTTCTCTCGAATTCCAGTCACCCATAACTATTAAATTTTCATCTCCCTTCACTACCTGAATAATTTCTTTTATCTCATCATACATTTCATCAATTTCTTCATCATCTGCAGAGGTAGTTGGCATATAAACTAGTACTATTGTAGTTTGTGTGGGCTTCGTGTCTATCTTGGCCACAATAATGCGTTCACTATGCTGTTTGTAGTAGCTTACCCGCACTCCTATTTCTTTATTCATTATTAAACCTACTCCTGCATTACCCCTATTTGATTTTGTAATTATAACCCTTTATTCACCTGACGAAAGGTCTTGTTCCTCCTGCCACCGAACTTCACTAATTCCCACTATATCTAACTTTAACTTATCCATTTCCCTTTTTAAGTTTTCTAACCTACCTGCCCGAGTAAGGGGATCTGACATTCCACGCTCCGATCCGCAGAACGCCAGTTTTCTTTCTCCTGATGACGACGTCTTCCTGAGTAGTCCCCGCCCGTAGATCCGAATGGGGGACTATTTTACCGTCAGAAGATTTTATCCAAGAGGACGGCATCATCATTTGTCCTTACAGTAAAGCTGCATGCCCTCGGGATAAATTACGGCTGTAGTTTTCCCTTGCTTTCAGCCGTTCGCAGTATCAGCACAGCAAGGCCGTTTTGGTTAGTGTTACTAGGCCAGATCAGTCAAATATCCAGACAGTTCCCCTGCAACTACTGAAAAGGCTGCTGCCTCTCTTCAGGAACCACACGTTTGTCTAGCCTCTCAATGGGTACCCCTCCATTGTGGTTGCACCTACGGTACAGCCATGCGCAGGCTCGCAAGCCTCCCCACCAACGGCAAGGTCCACGGTTCATATATCGTATATCGATGTCTGTAATAGGTTAGGATTTACTGTTGAAGTGGAATTAACAGGTTTTGTAACAAACGCCTGAAAGCTAAAATATGAACGCTTTGGTCGATCTTAACGATCGACATTTCATATTGCAGCGCATCATTAAAATGACAAATATTGGAAATATGAACTCAGTAATATCGTTTATTTAAAAGATACAGTAAATTTATATTATCAGTAATTTCCTCCACACAATACACATTGAACGATGACAGCATGGCACCTTATTGAATCATTAAGTTATATTTGTTGTAATGTTTCGTGCATAATAGCTACTTTTGTTCTTTATTTATTTATCAGAAAGCACACTGTTGCAAGGCTATTAGCCTTTACATTCAAAGTTGAAAAGGAAATTGTACTGGTTTTGTGTAAAAGAATTTAACGTTTATAATGTAATAGACATAACGGGTACTTTATTTATAATGTGAAAGTGGTCAGGCCTTGATAATTAGAATATGTTAAAATGTAAAGTAATGTAGGATAAGCTATAGTGAATCTGGTGGACGGCTCCAGGAAAGGAAACTGCACTAGTCAGTTAAACGAGGATATTCAGCTCCGGAAACGCGACTGGGCACGGGAAGACGGTAGTTCGGCTGGAGACATCGAAGCGGACAACTCTGGTCTAGACACCATAGGGTACAGTGCCGGAGGAGACGAGAAAGCGGACTGTCGGTCTTTAGGTGGCCACTTAGAAAATTTCGCGTTGTGTGGTATCGCGGGACTATGAGCGGTGAGCAGCCGCGCGTCTGTTGTGAACGCTTCACTTTTCGCGTAGTTAACGAGGTGGAGTATTGGACTTGTAATTCGCGACGGGATTGTGAATTGTCGAGCTGCGTCAAATGGATATGCGCTCGAGTGTAATAGTAATTCTAAGTACGACCAATTTCGCTATTAGTTTGCTTTCTGAATAAACATTATTCTGACCAAATCCCAACAGTGTGGCCTACATCATTTATGGGTCGTTTATTTAGCTCCCGCTATTATTTTTATTATTGTTATATATTATATTAACGTCGTATGTTACTTCCCATCATCCTGACAATTTAACCAAAGGGTTGCAAGTGTCTAATTTAGGGCGTGTAATGCAGGACGTGCGATTCAACCCCGACGAGTGTGGGCCAAGACATTCGACGATGGGGAACCGTATGTGAACCCGAACATCTTTGGGATGTTAGCTAGCAAAGTAAACATTGAATTTACAGCTCATCTTTGTTTTGCGTCGATGGTGCCTTCATAAGGGGATCTTCCTACTAAGGTTCACGTACGAATTACAAATTACAACCCATTACTAATTCTGCTCCTCCAAACAATGTAGGCTCTCCGTCAGACCATTGTGTTGAGAATGAAGGAGAAACGCTGCAGTCGGAGAGGCAGCCTTACCGCAGTCGTAAGACCGTTCGGAACTAAAATTTCTTACGTGCTCAGGCGTGAAGCCGGCCTCAGGTACCTGAACTGGCTGTGAAATATTGCGGCCCTTGGAAAGTTCTACTCATTCCGTGCACAGAGAGTACGGCGAATGTTCAAGCAATGTGTTGTCTTGATAACAGCAAGAAAGGTTACACCTTTACATCTACTTCATTACTCTGCTACTCTCACGTAAGTGTATGGCAGATGGTTCATAAAATCGTTTCCATACATACTCTCTAGCCTTTCACTCTCGAATATCGTGTAGGTTAAATTAACATTTAAATCATCTCTTGCGACCTCTGATTCCTGTGATCTTACCGAGATGGTTATTTATACCTGTGTAGGTCGGAGTAAACCATTGTGTTGAGAATGAAGGAGAAACGCTGCAGTCGTAAGACCGTTCAGAACTAAAATTTCTTACGTGCTCAGGCTTGAAGCCGGCCTCAGGTACCTGAACTGGCTGTGAAATATTGCGGCCCTTGGAAAGTTCTACTCATTCCGTGCACAGAGAGTACAGCGAAAGTTCAAGCAATGTGTTGTCTTGATAACAGCAAGAAAGGTTACATCTTTACATCTACTTCATTACTCTGCTACTCTCACGTAAGTGTATGGCAGATGGTTCATAAAATCGTTTCCATACATACTCTCTAGCCTTTCACTCTCGAATATCATGTAGGTTAAATTAACATTTAAATCATCTCTTGCGACCTCTGATTCCTGTGATCTTACCAAGATGGTTATTTCTACCTATGTAGGTCGGAGTAAACATAACATTTCGGTACTATAAAGCTTGTGATTTGTAACACTCTCTCCCCTACATCGAGATAATAGAAAACGAGTTTCGCTTCCTGGAACTTTTTCGATATCCTCCGTCAGTCCTATTTGGTAAGGATCACATACAATCGTAGACAGTCTCGTCAGTATATTTGTTGCTCCTTCTAAGTAATCTGCCAATGAAACACAGCCATTGGTCCTCCTTTTCCACAATATTTTATATGTGACTGTTTCGTTGAAGTAGTTCGTAACCGTAATCTCTAGGTATTTAGTTGAACTGACAGCCTCTAAGTTTGTGCCACATAGCGTTTAACTGAAATTTGAAGGATTTTATTTTATTTTATTTTATTTTATGTTTTCTGCACTCATATGGAGCATCTCATACTATTTATTGTTCACGGTAAATCCCGTTATGCATCATGAAGTCACGTTGTTGAAACCAGTTTGTAATTTTTTAAATTATCTTGTGGTGGCTTTACTAGGCGGTAAACGACAAAATAATCTGTAAATAAGCTCAAATTGCCCGCATCTCGTGGTCGTGCGGTAGCGTTCTCGCTTCCCACGCCCGAGTTCCCGGGTTCGATTCCCAGCGGGGTCAGAGATTTTCTCTGCCTCGTGATGGCTGGGTGTTGTGTGCTGTTCTTAGGTTAGTTAGGTTTAAGTAATTATAAGTTCTAGAGGACTGATGACCATAGATGTTAAGTCCCATAGTGCTCAGAGCCATTTGAACCATTTTAAGTTCAAATTATCTCCTAAAACAACAGGAGACTGACGGCCTTGGCTGTATGGGCGTTCAACGGCGAGGTTATGAGCGAATTACAGCGGAGGACCTATAAGACTTCCTTGGCGAAGCCTAGATATAAGAGTAAGTTCTGTTTCGCTGGAAGACTTCGCCGACGTCTGTTACATTGGAGACGTAATACAGCTCAGTTAGGCAAGACACAGAGCGTCTAATGAACCGTCCACCCATTAACCTGAAGTAATTTGGCAAAATCACACGACAGGAGTAGAAAAGTAGCAGGAAGTAGTACAAAGCATGGATCTGTTCTGCAATAGACAGTTCATTGTTGTCCTTTACCACTGGATGGTCTCTTAATAGAAGACTGCTGAATTATGTATAAAACTTGAAATTTCATATAACTTCACTGACAAAAACCTTTGCTGTAGACATTGTGTTATTAGTAGTGGCAGCATGATTCCTCGTCAAAAGCAATGAGGAAGAAACTCCCTATACAGGTTACCGCCTTACGACGGCTGTTTGTACGACGGACCTACAGCTTTTCATTTAGATGAGTTTCATGGGGAGTTCTGATAACCAGACCACGTTTCTTGTGTTCTGGACTCGTTTCAGTGGACAAGGATTTACGTTTATGCCACTTGATTGGCAACCGTTTAGCGAGTTCCTTTTGTATAGCTTCTTCTCCAGGTTTAATCATTTCTGTTAGAATTCTTCTCCAGACGCCATTCGTTTCTTCATACTTCTAATAGCTTCAAACACCTCATCCTGAATGTTATTAGTTATATTACCGTTTATATGACGTTTCTGATTTTTTTCTTGAACGAAACAGACGTTTAAAAAAAATCTTGAAGGTAAAATCTTCCATGCTGCTAGGCCGCCTCATGTTTCTTCTACACTATTTCGTTTTCTGTCACAACGGCTACAAGAGCCAGCAGCCGTAAATAATTCTGGGAATGTTGTACAATTATCTCTCTATTATTAGGCCCTAAGCTGTCCTCACACGGAACGTGTTTCTTATCGTAAACCGTATCATACGTAGTGCCGTCGTAGCTGTTGCTCTCTCTGAAACGACCTCTCTGCATCTCACGGAACTCACCGTGGCTCCTTATCGCGAACGCTCTCCAGCGACAGCTGTAGGCTGCAGTTTGCTTACACAAATCCCATAGTTTGTTTATACAAACTGAAACGTCCCCTTAGAAAAATTATTACACGACTGTGCTTAAACTGACACCCAATATTTTTAGCGCAACAGAATCTGACTTTCAAAAATCCCTACCAAAGAATGGCCCTGACTAACAATAACCTATATGTTTCACAAATCACTTATCTCACAAAAATCTTCGTTACTCTAGCTACTGCAATACAGCCAGCGCCATTACTGCCAGCTAAATAAAAGATTCAAACTACTGAAGGCACTAACTACTGATAGGCATAGTTAGCAAATGAAAGATTTTAATAGAGAACAAACAATGTATTTACCTTAATAGTCATAATATATATATCAGTTCATGACACCAATTCTTACAAATTTCAAAACTCCGCCATCTCTCTCCCCACGTCCACCACTGCTGGCGGCTCACCTCCAACTGCGCAACGCTATGCGCTGTTAGCATCCAGCTGCCGCTGCCTGACACTACAATGGCAGACAACAATGCAAACTCAACATAGACTGCGCACAGCACAGCCAGTGATTTTTCATACCGAGCGCTAAGCGGCGTTACCAATAAGAAAACCTACACAGCCTACTTACATAGCCCCCATGCTCCCAACAAAAAAATTTACAAATTGTTTTGGGCAGTGGCCAATAATGATTTGATAAAATTTTTCATAATTACTATATCAAAGAAATGAAATGCACATACTTATCGATACAATGTTGGTCAAAAGTTAAAATTTTCTCACAGTCCATAAAGACAGTCCTGATAATTCATCAAAGTAAAATTGCAGTGTTTTTCTCAAAGTCTGAGTAGTAAAAGAAAATGCACACGCAAGTAGAGGATTTCCATGCAGTCTTGAGGAAGTAGTGTTGTCCTTCCAACAGAAAGACAGTGCTGACTCCTGACATGCTGACAGGTAATGGGCCACAACAGAGCAAACCCACAGCAGAGTCAGTCGACGTTGAAGACTATCGGTAGGTGGGTCATCACAGAGCAGACCCACTGTAGTCCTGGTAGAGATTACGGTATTGGTGGGCCACCAGAGGTTCAGACCCACTGCCGTCCTTGTAGAAATAATGGTATTGGTGGATCATCATAGGTGTAGACCCACTGTAGTCCTTGTAGAGATGGCCAGCAGCCATCTGTTTGACTGTGCAGGCGCACAATCACCATTGAAGAGTCTTGCGGATAATATAGCAAGTCCATAACCACCACTTGTGCACTCACAAAAATTGTTTTTGAAATGTCCTTACAACCAGCAATGCTCTTATCCAGTCCCTTACTGAATTATTAACACACGTGCAAACACTATCAGTCCCTACTTCTCACATATTGTCCATATACTATGACCAACAGAAACGTGTGCAGTGAAATGTAATTTACAAGTTACTTAATTTGATGGACTGGTGTCAGTCACAATTTTAAAACATAAGAATACAATAACAAAGGTACAAAATACATCATTAAAGAACATAACAATACAGATAACATTAGCAGTAGTACAGGCTTTACAAAAGAATCGAAATAGCAAATACATCAGTGTTACAAAAATTACGACATAAGTACATACATAAAAGATCAGAATAACTTTTGAAACATCAACTTCACACATGAGCATTAAAACAAAACACAATAAATAATGTGTAAACATCTTTACAAAGTAAATAACATGTTATTAATTCAAATTATAATTGAGGATAACAGTATTCTTCATCATAGTGAATGTAGCTTACTATTAGAAAAATTCTGCAACATAAGTCTTATCAGATAAACATATAGAGACAGGAAGAACATAAATACACAAGGGTACACAAACACATAATGGGATAACACAAGGAAAGGGCAGGGTTTGTTTTACTGCAGTATTTTGCAAACAAAACTTTCTTTACTTCTTGGAGATCTCCCTTCGTTCTTCATTATTTCCAAAAAGTCCTATCTATACCTGATTTCTGTACTTTTTTCGTATAACTTCTCAATGCATTTCTTCCAATCCATCGCAAATCATTCTCTTATATAGGCTACCCCCTCTTAAGCTAACTAAAATCTACTGAGCTCAGATGCTTAACTAAGGGATGAGGCAATACAGCAGCACAAAACAATTTACACAAACAGCAATGTTAAAAAATGGAAATTGGCCAAAAAAACTGCAGCCATATTACAACTAATATAAGGCAATGCGCAGCAAACAAGAAAAATAAATCAGTAATAAAATTGGCTTAACCTAGTAATACAAAGTGACATTCAGTATTACTATGAATGGCAAACAGCTGCAGCAAATGCTATAACTTATACCTAAACATGACAAAGCTCAAGCAGAAAAAATGTTACACTAAAGACAACAATACAGATAAGGACAATGTCTATTCACATCTTAATGTCTATGCAATTAAAGTGGTGCACCACAAAAATTTATAGTAAAAAAAATGTTACCATGTACTTGAAAAGACAATTCTGTATGCAATTTCTGTGAAGGGAAATGTCTTTTTGTGCTACTTCGTTTTCTTTTTAAGTACATCATAGAGTTATTATTTACTGGATCTGTAGGCATAAAATATTTATATTAGTACATCCATAAAATTTATTTTAACCAATGCTTCAGTGCAGTTAGAAACTAGATATTAAACAAAATGAGTAAATAAATGCATAAAGCATGCCACATGGCATTTCTCTCAACTAGCAGGACAATAGCCATGAAATGTTTCTCGTCGTTTCATTAGCCATTTTAGTAAATATCATAAATTAAGAGCTCCACAGTGTAATCATATGTTTTCAAGTTTGGGCGTGTAGTATTTGCGATGCTTTCTACAAAGGAATCCCAATAGCGAGGATAATGGCCTCTTTTTTTTTTTCTCCACCTGTGCCTCTGGCAGGCTCACACTAATGGCTTTCTTTTGTCAGGTGGTTGTCGCGCAGCTGGGTGCCCACGACGCATTACATGCAGGTGGTCACTTAACTGTCTTATCGAAATATTTACGACACCAGTTTCCGCTACACTGGCAGTCTCATATAAAAAAAATTCACAGGTCAAGAATTTGCGTTACAAATCTGTAGAAATAAAATCATTTAAATATAATTGTGTCCAAAAAATTTTCGCCAGCATAGTGATACATTCACGCATATACACTCATTTCATAACTCTTAAAGTACGATTCTCGGTTTCCAACATCCTTTTTCACAATTCAGAGTCCCTAACCACTACTCTTTATTCCTTACCTTATTCGTCGACACTTCTTCAATATTTCATCATAACAGATACATAGCATAGTCAAATAATTCATATAGCATCAGCTTATTGACCATAAACATACCACAACAGCATAATACACATAGTCATCGTAATAATATCATAACATCTCAGTCAATTCTCAAAAACGTTGTAGCTTCCTCCAATAATTTAAAAACCTAAAAAAAAATTCTCTACTCATGTCAAGTGTCATCTGCCTCAAATGTACTTTAAAAATCATGATCCCATACCAAATACATCATTCAAACCTCTCATAGTATCACAATGGTTCTGAAAAATATGAACATCTCACAAAGTACAGACAAAATAGAATTTCATAAGTGTGAAGTTATCCAACTGCGTAATTGCTTAAACATGTGTCATTGACGTAGTAAAAAGATGTTTGTTTCTCTGTCAAATAATTAGATAGCTGTGTAATTCTGTATTAGAGAAATATGGTACCGATGTGTAAAGTTGTATAAACAAATACCATATTAGCTAGGGCTCCTTGTGCTTGCCAAACACATGGTACACAAAGTAAGCGTGTACCCCCCTGAGGAATAATGTAATTATATCCTCAGGTGTTACAGATTACAGCAATGGAATGAAATGTGTCACGGAAAACTTTCTTTGTAATTCAAATATGTTGAAAAATAAATAATGTAATTATATCCTCAGGTGTTACAGATTACAGCAATGGAATGAAATGTATCACGGAAAACTTTCTTTGTAATTCAAATATGTTGAAAAATAAATAGTTTAATGCGTGTCCTGTAGCGCTAAATGTGCGTCTTGCTGTAAGACAATCTCTGTGGAAGTGTCGTAGTTATTGTCCTCCAAAAGCTAAGTTTTGCAGAAGTCAACGTATTTACCTCATGATAAACGAAATTGAAATGCTTTGCGTATAGATATCTTAGTTATTACGCTTATTGCCGTGATGAAGTAAGTACTGTACTGTACGTATTGTTGTGCTACAGAAAAGGCTGTCTCATTGTAGCTATACCACAAACGTTACTACTAAAACATGTTTTTCTTTCCAGAAAAATTCAGAAAAACTGTGCAGATATAAAACAGATAAACTGCAAAAGCAACATTGTAAATTGTCACTCATTAGTAGCGTCGTGATAAAATCGTGTAGCTGTCACATAAGCTAACCACTGTATCATCTGGTATCTCACACAAAGTACTTTAAATCCAGAATGTATTTTCAAGTAAACCAAAATGTTGCATTAAAATCTCATTAGCAGTACTGGTAAATGTTCTAAGTATGTAAGCCTTATAGTCGTTACGTAATCGTGCAACTAACAAGCAAGAATGTACCCACGCAATAACACAGTGATGTCTGTTCACTATAACAATGCACTCGTAAATACTGTCTAAATAAGTTCTCTAACTTCTAGACTGAATAGTTAACTTCAAAACATTGTTGCATGTTAATAGTTTCTCAGTGTGACAAAGCACACTAGAAATGTGAAGTGAAATGTTTTATGGCAAAGACAAAGTTAAAAAGCAGATTATCTTTCAATAAACGGTTTTACATATGAAATGTGGTGTAAAATTTTACTCTTCCTAGTACGCAGACTGTCAACTGAAAAGCAATTATCATGTGATTACGTCGGTAAGGCACACTGGAATTCTGCTCAAGGTTAACTTATGTTATTTTTCTCTGAGCCAGCCGGCGCACGCGGCTGCCTGCGGTGCGAGTCATTGTCTGTTTCTTTGTTGGCGCGCGTCGTTATTGGGATTAGGAGACCTAACTTCTACCAATTCACCTTGCCGAGAGGGCCCTGCTCTGTTTGAATCCCGCCAGTTCTGATGCAATTCGGGTCTGTCGCTACGATCATATCGTCTGTCGTCATGTCGGTAATTTCTGTAATTAATTTGTTGTCGGTCACGTGGTGGAGAATTTCTCCCTGAATCGTAACTGCACGCTGGACCGTTGCGTCTGAAGTTATTCCGTCTCCCGTGATGATAATAGTTCTGGTTGCCATATTGTCTGCTTCTATGATTGTCTCTGTCATATTCATTACTACGGAAATGCGATCTTTCTCTGTAATTATTACTAACCTGCCAGTGGTTGTCATATGGGTGGTGTCTGTTTTGGTCACGATTTGTATTATGAGACTAGCCTTGTCGTGTCCAGTTATTATTTCTTTCATCGCGGAATTGCGACGGATGTGACCTGTAATTGTTGCGTTCATGTTTTCGCGTTCTGCGATTGTCAGTGTCAATTTCTAATTCTTGTAAGAGCCCCTGAAAAGCGTCAATGTCGTCTTTGCAACGGCCTGCCAAAATAATATGCCGTAAATGTTCCGGTAATTTGATTAAGCAAATGCGGATGAGTTCTGAGGGGCTGTATGAGTTTGAAAGATACTGATTCTTATGTAACATGTCTTCAAAATATTTGACAAGACTGGAAAATTCAGATTGTTCGAAATGTTTCATCATCATGATGCCATGTTTTACTCGGTCTTGTGTGGCTTGGGACGAATACGCTGAGAGGAAGGCATGGTAAAATTCTCCTTCACTGTGGCAATCGTGAATGACCGATCGCATTCTTACAGCTGGTTCATTCTCTATGTAGCCACACATAAATTTTAATCTGTGCTCTAGTGACCAGTTGGGAGGAAAACAATGAGAGAATTGATGGAGCCACGCTTGTGGATAAATGTCGTTGCCAGAATTCTTAAATGTTTTGAATTTACGTGCAGTAATGAACAGCTTATAGTCAAAATCATCGTGTCAGTGGGTAGCATATCGGTCATTGTTACGTCGTATCGGCGGTTCCATCTCAAAATTCGGTGCACCTTGCCAATTACTTTCATGATTTCCGAAATGCCCTGTATTATTATTTTGTGGTTGTTCTGTATTGCTATGTCCCTCTTCCCATACTGGGGCGCGAGTGTCCTCTGAAATATGTAATTCTTGTATTACTTGAGCCAACTGATCTTGTACTTCCCGCATTTCTCTTTTGTACTGTGCGTTGATTTGATTTTGATTCTGTTTGAATTTCCTAATTTGTTCATACTCTTCAGTGTCAGTGAAGGCTACAGGTTTTGTGTCATTCAGATCATCATCTACCTTCGTAGATAAGTTAGTGAACAGATCTGAAAGTTCGGCTACTTTATCCCACAGTGAAATTATTTCCTCTGTTTGTCTTTCTGAACCAATTTTCAGAGTATCTACTGTATCCTTTAAGTTCGCTTGAGCTTTTGCAAGTTGCGTAACTGAATCGGTAGATGCAACTGAGTCAATTTTAGCTTGCAAGGTCTATGATTTTCATGAACAATAGTTTGCAGTTCTTTTATGGCTGCTTCGTGATTCTGTAATGCATTTTCATGCCGCGAAAAAATAGGTTGTAAATGCTCACAAATTTGTGTTTTTACGTCATTACAGACTTTTTGACATTTCGATTCGATGTTATGTAACTCATTAGTTAAATCTTCACGTGTTTGTTCAAGTGTGGTGTCTAACTTTGAAGCTTTTGTTCCATTGTGTCTAACGTTTGAACCTTTCGCTGTGTTTGTCTCTGATTTTGTTACATTGTGTCTAACTTTTGAAGATTCTGTTCCATTTGTTTCTGATTTTGTTCAAGCGTTGTGTCTAACTTTTGAAGCTTTTGTTGAGTTTGTCTCTGATTTTGTTCCATTGTGTCTAACGTTTGAAGATTTTGTCCCATTTGTTTCTGATTTTGTTCAAGCGTTGTGTCTAACTTTTGTAGCATTTGTCCCATTTGTTGCATTAACTGTAATAACAGTGCACTGGTGTCTGAAACATGTTCCTCAGTGCTTTTCGGCAGTGCATTTGAACCGGCAATATTCGCATTTTGAAAAGCAGAAAATGTGTCTTGATTTATTTGAGAAAACGGTGAGGACGCAAAATCTGAATCTACAGTATTTGCAAGATTGTGTCCTGTCATTTCGGAATCCTGAGGGGAGCTGTTGCCGACCGATCTATCGATAATGCTTCCCTGTTCACTAATTATTTCACTGCCTACACCATTATTTGCAGCCCGCTCCATTTCCCTATGCGCTATTACCAAATTACTACTTTGAACGTTAGTGAATTCATTACATGGTGACGCTAACACACTGCTTTCGTCTTCACTGTCATTTCTCAGTTTACTTTGTAGCCTAGTGTTACGTTTTTCACACGCCATTATTGTCACAATTTTTCACTCGACAACACAGAAAAACACAATTTGAAGAACAAAAATAAGAGAATACATTAACATAGCACTGAAAATAATATCTAGTTAATTGCAAGCGGAGCTGCGAAATACTTGGTGCAAATCTACATGCATGCCACAACTGTTTTACTGTACAACAATGAAAGACTGCAACTACAAAGGAAATTCTCTCTATGATTACGCGCTAGCAATAAACAAAGGCTACAGTAACTACACAAACTACAAGAAAAAAATCAGAAGATTCCAGTGAGGTATCCGTGGCTAAGGGTCGACATATGAAACGTCCCCTTAGAACAACTTATACACGACTGTGCTTAAACTGAAACACAATATTTTTTAGCGCAACGCAATCTGACTTTCAAAAATCCCTACGAAAGAATGGCCCTGACTAACAATAACCTATACGTTTCACAAATCACTTACCTCACAAAAATCTTCGTTACTCAAGCTACTGCAATACAGCCAGCGCCATTACTGCCAGCTAAATAAAAGATTCAAACTACTGAAGGCACTAACTACTGATAGGCATAGTTAGCGAATGAAAGATTTTAATAGAGAACAAACAATGTATTTACCTTAATAGTCATAATATATATATCAGTTCATGACACCAATTCTTACAAATTTCAAAACTCCGCCATCTCTCTCCCCACGTCCACCACTGCTGGCGGCTCACCTCCAACTGCGCAACGCTACGCGTTGTTAACATCCAGCTGCCGCTGCCCGACACTACAATGGCAGACAACCATGCAAACTAAACACAGACTGCGCACAGCACAGCCAGTGATTTTTCATACCGAGCGCTAAGCGGCGTTACCAATAAGAAAACCTAAACAGCCTACTTACAAAACGGACGCGTATAAAACAGCTGCAATTCTAGAAGAAGGGCAGAAATAATGATGAAGAAGATTCTGCACTCGTCGTTGAACAGAGACTTGCTGGTAGAACTACTATCAATGTGTTTCAACTGAAAATGACGAACTGTACTACAGCTCACATTTGGAAAAAATTAAAAGATAAGCAATTTAATATTAAAATACTTACCTAACCTGTCTCTGCTCCACTTCTTTGCCCTCATTTGTTTCTACGTTCAGCGTTATATATGCTCTGCACAATTAAAAACTTTGCCTGGCATTCCTTTGAAGTCAGCAGGTTTGGGTGACGTATTTCACATTATCAAACACGTGGGATTCTACGTCTCCAAGCTCGGACATTAAAATTGTGTGATTTTTGTAACTTATTCCTCAAATTTCTGAATTGTACAGCAATTATTTTTCGTCACAGACCTAATCAGAACGATATAGCTACAATCCTTGACAACTGCAATTATGGATAACATCTTTTCTTCTTCTATAAAAGAAGCCGCTCCGTCTTCTGTGTGTCTTACTTTTGTGTTCCCTGTTCTTGATTAAAGAGTTATTACGTTGAGGAGGTTAATAGATGTGTAAAATTTTAGCCTTGTTGTTATTGAAAGTAATATTCCGATCCCTCACGCGAATGTTTTGAACATTTTAACAGTTCCTAGAAATTTCTAGCTGCCGCATCGCCAGGAAACAGAACATCGCTGGTGTGCAACAATTAGCGGCCATTACGCAGCGATTTCAATTATTGCGAAATATTATACATCTTTTCTCACAGCTGCAGCCACAAAGTAGTTTAAAGTGTTTCATTTAATAATAACTTGCACAGCAAGGAGTTTATTTTATTATCGTGTTAGTATTAACAATATTTTAGGTACATGCTGGATACAGCAACTTTGGTCTTGATTACGAACGAAAGGATCTTAAAATATATAAATTGTTTAGGCATTCTAATGATGAAACTGAAGCCACCAACAAAAAGTAAACGCAAAGCCAGTATTTTGTTCTCTTTACAGATTATTGGCTTGCCTACTAAAGTCTGACCTCTATTATATGCAAGTTTGCATGTTTTTAGGCAGGCTTAGGGTCGGAATATCAATCAACGGACCCGGAAGTATGAATAAAACGAGATAATGCCGTGTCGGCTCGACAATTGTATTGTGACAATACTTACTTTTAATGTGATATAAGCACTGCTCCTCCTAGACTGAGTCTATAAGGACACAGATTAAGTTTCGTAACTGCATATTAGCCACGTCGGTGTGTTTGTAATGTATATTGTAGTGGACTGGACGAAAATGTGGCACTGACGTAGCCGGCAGTCTTGCAATTCATTGTTCCATGTTTCCTGGCGCGTTCACAAAATAGACCAAGAACTGTCTGGGTCAGACAGTGTTCTTACTTAAAATAAATAACATCGATCTTTGATGATTATAATCCTATCAAATAAATAAAAGTATCCAGAATCTTTTAGAAAATGTAAGAAATGTGGACACAGCAGGACCCAAATGTACTTTATTTGCATTCATAGCTCATGACTCTGTCAAATACTATACGATTTCAAAATGGTAGTGACGTCTAAGTTATAGTATACAATATGTACAAATATGTAACAGGTGCTACTAGGGATGCCATCATTTGTGTTTTTACTGTAGCAAGTTGTACCAAAACTCTTCTGTTTAGCTGTCAATGCACTGTTGCACGGAAACAGCATACGTTCCCAACACTCAAGACATAACGAGGATAGCATCGAATACGTGAAGCCTTTAACAATCGATATGTAGTTTCCTGCCATCTTATTACAGCGAATGGCACCAACACTGATGCGTGTACAAGAGATCTTCAGTGTACCGGCGCTTTCAAACAGATCATATTCAAAGTATATATGATATAATAAAAAACCACGAAGTACGGAGTTTATCTCTGTTTGATTTAATCGTAAGATCTATTGCTGACTTAATTGCCGACGCTGCATCTCTCTGACCACGTTCCTTCCCAATAGGCAATTTTTATTAATTTAATAAGGGAAGCAACTGAAAGTAATGACAGTGGGAAGCAGACAAGACAGAAATTCTTTTTGAGTGGACAACACATTCCAATAGTTGAGACACAATGTAAAGGAGTCCTCTCGTGAGACGTGAAAGCATTCGTGCAGAAGGGGATGGGTGTGTTTCGTGACGTCACAGTTTGGAATGTCACATTCCAGTGTACTGCCAAGCGTGAAAGAAAGAATCTGTCAAGTCACATTATTGTCTCGCGCGGGGGAACGTGGTTAGTGAGTGCAGCATCGGCCTAAAATCAAAAGCAGTTCTGAGAAGACGCGTTAGTGGATTAAATCATACGGAGGTCAACCCAGTATTTCGTGGTTTTTATATTATAGAATATTTTCTATGACTAGAAGTACAATAAGGGAAACAAATTCTCGTGAAGGCATCTGCGAATACGAAATTTTACAGATTAGAATTTCATATCTGAATATGAAATCTTACGAATGACAACTGAATAAGAGCCAGGACTAGAATATGTGACCTTTCGTTTTACGCAATGGTCTTAGTAGTTCAGTGGTCGAGGCACGAGTCATGACTCGCTCACACTACCACAATGATTTACTCTGGAAACGGCCCCTACGCTGTAGCTAATCCATCCCTTCGAAACACCCTTCGTCCAAGAGAGCCAGTTCCGCAAGATATGCAGGGAAATGGTACTGGAAGAAGCGAAGCTGTGAATGGTAGTCGTCAGTCAAGTCAATCTCTGGTACAGATCCTAGCGACAAATGCAGCCAATAGTAAGTGAAAAAATGATGAAATTTCACATGAAAAAATTTATTTTGTTATGTTTTTAAACATTCGCTCCAGCGAGAGTGAATCCTGAATCTTTCCTGGTCATGCTGACAAAATTTATGAATTTACTTGTAAACCTATAGACAGTGGAAATTAAAATGTCCTGTGGTGCTTCTCCTGCTCCAAGTCGGCCCGTTTGATATCCTACCCCCCTTAAACTAAATGTCAACTAAAAATAGCCTGGCCTACAGCATAAAATATTAGCCTTAAGTAAAACAGTGTACAGACCAATGTTTCGTAATCTGTAACAACTCGGAACTTCAAAATGGTTGAAATGGCTTTGAGCACTGTGAGACTTAACATCTCAGGTCATCAGTCCCCTAGGCTAACTAACCTAAGGACATCACATAACACCCAGCCATCACGAGGCAGAGAAAATCCCTGACCCCGCCGGGAATCGAACCCGGGAACCATGAAAATAACAATCGACCGTAACATGCGAGCCGCTTCGTCTCAGTCTTACTCGATGAACAACGAAAATGTAAGATGCTTGTACGATATACTTCTCCGATTACGACAAACTGCTGAGACATCAGCTGAAAATCGTTTGTCACCACTTAACTGCAGAGCTTGTGCTCCTAGACCGTATCAAAGAGAATCTGCGGCATAAAAATGCCTGCGGGTGAGTTCATGATATTGCGTTCACGATTACAGTAAAGCGATATCGTACGAATAACCACTGAATTAACGTTAATCTACGAACACATACACGTAAAAATGAGTGCAATGGTCTGCATAGTTGCCTTTGGCTAACAGTAGACTTTGAGGACGTACCACCGTCGCTGAAGGAACGTATATTTCGTCAGGTTACGAACTGTGTCGTACCGTAGCATTCCAGTTAGATCATGCGGAACTGAACGTGATGCGATTTTTCTCATGCCTAGGCGTTTTCATCTTCGTAATGTGCAGCTCAGTCGTGTTCTGTAATCCTGACTCATGCGGCAGCCCACGAATATTTGACGTAGCTAACTGTCCAGTAACGAGATAATAGCAGATATGTCTTCTTCTTTGACACGGGGATGTCTTGGCTGATAAATGTCTGCCACATTTTGACGTCCCTTGTTGAAAGGCTTGACCCACCTTACCACTGCAATGCATATTTCCCGGAGGCCTTTGCGACACTGTTGTCCTGTTATCTCCTCTAACAGATTCAATTTTTATCCAACTCCCTTGGCCTTGTTTCGAAAACATAGTGACGCTACACAATGGTCTGTTCTTCCTTTACCTGCGTATAAGCGTAATGTACGAGGGCCATTCGGAAAGTAATAAACGATAGGCCGCGAAATGGAAAACAAAGTGTAAATCAAAACTGTTTTATTTGCAACCGTTAGCTACACCTTCCTTCTACTTCTCTAGACAGCCGCCGCTCAGACTTAGACATATGACGTAGCGTTCTACCAACTTTTCCATTCCCTCGATATAGAAGACAGCCGCCAATTCTTTTAGACAATTTTCTACTCTGGACTGCAGCTCGTTGTCTGTGTCTTCATAGTCAGTGGTTCACTGAACAGAGATGAACCTCAGGGACAGCCAATTACAGGCTGTAGTGTGGGTGATCAAACATTTCCCATCGAAAACGATACAGGAGCATCTTCGTTGCCTCTGCAGAGTGCGGCCGAGAATTGTAGTGTAGAACGAACCGCATGAAAGTTATGTAGATTGCATAGCTTCAGCGATATCTCTCCCCAGGCCCTCATACTTGGCTGGAGACGCTAATTTCTAGCCAGGTTTATGTTCTCAGTGTGAGCTCAGAACTAAAAACACCGACATGATGCGATCGACGGGCGTACTAGACACAGTGCTCATCGCATCTGTGCAAAGCTTCAACAGATTTTCACTGTATTTTCTATTTCGCGAGTGATCGTTCCTTACTTTCCCAATAACCCTCGTAGGAACGGAGAGTGAATTTGCATTGAGATAGGGTAGGTGTATGTTAGTAGCGTGTGGTGAAGGGGTCGTTATGTGATCCGGTTGGCCGGCTGGAGAGGCCGTGCGGTTCTAGGCGCTACAGTCTGGAACCGAGCGACCGATACGGTCGTAGGTTCGAATCCTACCTCGGGCATGGATGTGTGTGATGTCCTTAGGTTAGTTAGGTTTTATTAGTTCTAAGTTCTAGCCCCCCACCCCCGTGAACTATGGACCTTGCTGTTGGTGGGGAGGCTTGCGTGTCTCTGTGATACAGATAGCCGTACAGTAGGTGCAACCACAACGGAGGGGTATTTGTTGAGAGGCCAGACAAACGTGTGGTTCCTGAAGATGGCCAGAAGCCTTTTCAGTAGTTGCAAGGGCAACAGTCTGGACTTGTAACAATAACCAAAACGGCCTTGCTGTGCTGGTACTGCGAACGGCTGAAAGCAAAGGGAAACTACGGCCGTAATTTTTCCCGAGGGCATGCAGCTTTACTGTATGATTAAATGATGATGGTGTCCTCTTGGGTAAAATATTCCGGAGGTAAAATAGTCCCCCATTCGGATCTCCGGGCGGGGACTACTCAAGAGGATGTCGTTATGAGGAGAAAGAAAACTGGTGTTCTACGGATCGGAGCGTGGAATGTCAGATCCCCCTACTCGGGCGGGTAGATTAGAAAATTTAAAAAGGGAAATGGATAGGTTAAAGTTAGATATAGTGGGAATTAGTGAAGTTTGGGGGCAGGAGGAACAAGACTTCTGGTCAGGTGACTACAGGGTTATAAACACAAAATCAAATAGGGGTAATGCAGGAGTAGGTTTAATAATGAATAGGAAAATAGGAATGCGGGTAAGCTACTACAAACAGCATAGAGAACGCATTATTGTGACCAAGATAGACACGAAGCCCACACCTACTACAGTAGTACAAGTTTATACGTCAACTAGCTCTGCAGATGACGAAGAACTTGAAGAAATGTATGATGAAATAAAAGAAATTATTCAGATAGTGAAGGGAGATGAAAATTTAATAGTCATGGGTGACTGGAAGTCGAGTGTAGGAAAAGGGAGAGAAGGAAACGTAGTACGTGAATATGGGCTGGGGCTAAGAAATGAAAGAAGAAGTCGCCTGGTAGAATTTTGCACAGTGCACAACTTAATCATAACTAACACTTGGTTCAAGAATCATAAAAGAAGGCTGTATACATGGAAAAAGCCTGGAGATAATAAAAGGTATCAGATAGATTATATAATGGTAAGACAGAGATTTAGGAACCAGGTTTTAAATTGTAAGACATTTCCAGGGGCAGATGTGGACTCTGACCACAATCTATTGGTTATGACCTGTAGATTAAAACTGAAGAAACTGCAGAAAGGAGGGAATTTAAGAAGATGGGACCTGGATAAACTGAAAGAACCAGAGGTTCTACAGAGTTTCAGGGAGAGCATAAGGGAACAATTGACAGGAATGGGGGAAAGAAATACAGTAGAAGAAGAATGGGTAGCTTTGAGGGATGAAGCAGTGAAGGTAGCAGAGGATCAAGTTGGTAAAAAGACGAGGGCTAGTAGAAATCTTTTGGTAACAGAAGAATTATTGAATTTAATTGATGAAAGGAGAAAATATAATAATGCAATAAATGAAGCAGGCAAAAAGGAACACAAACTTATCAAATATGAGATCGATAGGAAGTGCAAAATGGCTAAGCAGTGATGGCTAGAGGACAAATGTAAGGATGTAGTGGCTTATCTCACTAGGGGTAAGATACATACTGCCTACAGGAAAATTAAAGAGACCTTTGGAGATAAGAGAACCACTTGTATGAACATCAAGAGCTCAGATGGAAACCCAGTTCTAAGCAAAGCAGGGAAAGAAGAAGTATGGAAGGAGTATATAGAGGGTCTATACATGGGCTATATACATGAGGACAGTATTATGGAAATGGAAGACGATGTAGATGAAGATGAAATGGGAGATATGATACTGCGTGAAGAGTTTGACAGAGCACCTGAGTCGAAACAAGGACCCCGGAGTAGACAACATTCCACTGGAACGACTGACGGCCTTGGGAGGGCCAGTCCTGACAAAACTCTACCGTCTGGTGAGCAAAATGTATGAGACAGGCGAAATACCGTCAGACTTCAAGAAGAATATAATAATTCCAATCCCAAAGAAAGCAGGTGTTGAAGGATGTGAAAATTACCGAACTATCAGTTTAATAAGCCACAGCTGCAAAATACTAACACGAATTCTATACAGACGAACGGAAAAACTAGTAGAAGCCGACCTCGGGGAAGATCAGTTTGGAATCCGTAGAAATACTGGAACACCTGAGGCAATACTGACCTTACGACTAATCTTAGAAGAAAGATTAAGAAAAGACAAACCTACGTTTCTAGCATTTGTAGATTTAGAGAAAGCTTTTGGCAATGTTGATTGGAATACTCTCTTTCAAATTCTAAAGGTGGCAGGGGTAAAATTCAGGTAGCGAAAGGCTATTTACAATTTGTACAGAAACCAGATGGCAGTTATAAGAGTCGAGGGACATGAAAGGGAAGCACTGGTTGGCAAGGGAGTGAGACAGGATTGTAGCCTCTCACCGATGTTATTCAATTTGTATATTGAGCAAGCAGTAAAGGAAACAAAAGAAAAATTCGGATTAGGAATTAAAGTTCATGGAGAAGAAATAAAAACTTTTAGGTTCGCCGATGACATTGTAATTCTATCAGAGACAGCAATGGACTTGGAAGAGCAGCTGAATGGAATGGACAGTGTCTTGAGAGGAGTATATGAGATGAACATCAACAAAAGCAAAACGAGGATAATGGAATGTAGTCGAATTAAGTCGGGTGATGCTGAGGGAATTAGATTAGGAAATGATACACTTAAGGTAGTAAAGGAGTTTTGCTATTTGGGGAGCAAAATAACTGATGATGGTCGAAGTAGAGAGGATATAAAATGTAGACTGGCAATGGCAAGGAAAGCGTTTCTGAAGAAGAGAAATTTGTTAACATTGAGTATAGATTTAAGTGTCAGGAAGGCATTTCTGAAAGTATTTGTATGGAGTGTAGCCATGTATGGAAGTGAAACATGTACGATAAATAGTTTGGACAAGAAGAGAATAGAAGCTTTCGAAATGTGGTGCTACAGAAGAATGCTGAAGATTAGATGGGTAGATCGCATAAGTAATGAGGAAGTATTGAATAGGATTGGGGATAAGAGAAGTTTGTGGCACAACTTGACCAAATGAAGGGATCGGTTGGTAGGACATGTTCTGAGGCATCAAGGGATCACCAATTTAGTATTTGAGGGCAGCGTGGAGTGTAAAAATCATAGAGGGAGCCCAAGAGATGAATACACTAAGCAGATTCAGAAGGATGTGGGTTGCAGTAGGTACTGGGAGACGAAGAAGGTTGCACAGGATGGAGTAGCATGGAGAGCTGCATCAAACCAGTCTCAGGACTGAAGACTACAACAACAACAAGTTCTAGGCGACTGATAACCACATAAGTTAAATCGCATAGTGCTCAGAGCCATTTGCGCCATTTTTTGATCCGGTTCCATCGTGCCTCTACAGTAGTGTTGCTACTATAGCATCCCCTGTACATAACCTTTCTTTTTACCTCAGTTGTGAATTCTGTCACCGGGAGAAATGGTCCTCTCCTGGTGGGACAAGAGTACGTAGATGAATTTCCCTGTACAGTAAAACCCATAGACGTGCTTTTAGAATGAACAGCAGCCCTCTGAATTATTACTTCAGCGGCGTGATCTATTGCAGCGGGAGGGACAGTGGACTCGTATGGACGACAGAGAACGGGGCCGGCGGCCTTCTACAACTGCAGCTGCGCCAGCGTTAGAGCTGAGCTGCGATCCGCAAAGCCCAGCCGACATTCGCCGGGGATTACCCTGCCAGGCGGGCAGCCCCCAGCACTTGCCGGCACCGTGCGCCGGCCATTGTTCTGCCACCTGGAGGGCCGCGACGGCAGGGAGTACGGACGTGTCCCGCGGGGCGCTGTTTTGTCCTGTCCACGGCTGCGCCACGCGCTAAATAAATAACATCGTGCGGCTCGCCGGCTCCGTCCTGTTCGCCTGTATCGGTCTCGTGTCTGCGCCCAGCTTTTACGTGCGTGTGTACACGCTCTTTACCGGAGACGGAAGGGCAGAACGTCCTCCTTTAAGCCATATTCTGCTAGCAGCAGTAAATCATGTCACCTACAATTAAAGTCCTACCGCAATTTCTGTCTCTAAACTCGGATTAATATCAGAAACTACTGTAGATCTATAGAGAAGTGAAGCGTTCCTAATGACTGAAAAAACCAGAACCGGTCATTCCTGTTTTGAAGCTGGTTCGTCGAGCAGACGCTCAAAACTATAGGCCTATATCTGCCAAGACGGTCTGTGTAAAATTTCGGAACATATTCCATGCTCGCGTGTTATGCCATTTCTGGAGACTGAAAATCTCCTCTCTGTAGGAAACAACATGGGTTCCGAAAAGAACGATATGCGGCACCCAGCTTCCTCTGTTCGTCCACGAGGCACAGAAAGCAATATAGGCGCCCAGGCAGTTCGATTATCCCATGACCTCTGGAAGGCATTCGTTACAGTTCGACACTGCCACCTAATGAATAAAATTGGATCGCATGGAATATCACACTAACCATGTTATTGGACTGAAGAATTTCTAGCAAACAGAACACATTGTGTGATTCTGAACTGAGAGAAGTCTCCAGACCTGGAAGTAACTCCGGGAGTACAACAGGAGAGTGTTATAGGACCACTACGTTGCAGAATGAATGAAAGTAAACTAGTATCTAAAGTCGAAAATCACATGAGGCTTTTCATAGATGATGCTGTTGTACACAGAAACGTGGCGACGCTAGGTAATTGTAACGAAATGCAGGAATACATGCAGATCCTCGACGCTTGGTGTTGGTAGTGGCAAATGACCCTCAATATAAAGAAATGTAGGAGTGACGAATACATGTTGTTGTTGTTGTGGTCTTCAGTCCTGAGACTGGTTTGATGCAGCTCTTCATGCTACTCTATCCTGTGCAAGCTTCTTCGTCTCCCAGTACCTACTGCAACCTACATCCTTCTGAATCTGCTTGGTGTATTCATCTCTTGGTCTCCCTCCACTATTTTTAACTTCCACGCTCCCCCAAATACTAAATTAGTGATGCCTTGATGCCTCAGAACATGTCCTACCAACCGATCCCTTCATCTGGTCAAGTTGTGCCACAAACTTCTCTTCTCCTCAATCCTATTCAATACTTCCTCATTAGTTATGTGATCTACCCATCTAATCTTCAGCATACATCTGTACCACCAAATTTCAAAAGCTTCTATTCTCTTCTTGTCCAAACTATTTATCGTCCATGTTTCACTTCCATACATGGCTGCACTCCATACAAATTTCCTTTACTACTTTAAGTGTCTTATTTGCTAATCTAATTCCCTCAGCATCACTTGACTTAATTCGACTACATTCCATTATCCTCGTTTTGCTTTCGTTGATGTTCATCTTATATTTTCCTTTCAAGACATTATCCACTCCTTTCAACTGCTCTTCCATGTCCTTTGCTGGCTCTGACAGAATTACAATGTCATCGGCGAACCGCAAAGTTTTTATTTCTTCCCCATAGATTTTAATACCTTCTCCGAATTTTACTTTCGTTTCCTTCACTGCTTGCTCAATATACATAAAAAGACAAATTATTTTACGATAATATTATTGGAGAACAATCATTGGAAACAGTTACTTGCACAACAAAAAAATGGCTCTGAGCACTATGGGACTGAACTGCTGTGGTCATTAGTCCCCTAGAACTTAGAACTACTTAAACCTAAGTAACCTAAGGACATCACACGCATCCATGCCCGAGGCAGGATTCGAACCTGCGACCGTAGCAGTCACACGGTTGCGGACTGCGCGCCTAGAATCGCGAGACCACCGCGGCCTCCTACTTGCACAACAACCTGGGATTATAAATAAGAGGGTTCTGAAGTGGCAAAGCCACATAAAATTAATCGCGAGTAAGGAAGATGCTGAGATTCATTGGAAGAATCCTCGGGAAGTGTAGGCCGTCAACAGAGGTAGTAGCTTACAAACCACTCGTTCTACCAGTATTTAAATATTGTTCATCAGTATGGGATCCATACCAGATACGACGGATAGAGGAAGCAGAGATGATCCAAAGAAGAGCTACACGCTTCGTTACAGGTTTATTTAGTAGCCGCGAAAGCTTCGTAGATATGGCCACCCAAATCGAGTGGCAGACGCTGCAAGACAAGCATTCCACATCGCTGCATGCTCTGCTGTTGTAGTTCCTAAAGTGTATGTTCCTAGAAGAGTCAATCAATATACTGCCTCGTCCTGCGTACATATCGCGAAATGTCCATCAAGACATAACGGGAGTGATTCGATACCATACGGAGGCTTTCCAGCAATTGTTCTTGCAGCGAACCTCACGCGAGTGGAGCAAGAAAAGGGGGAAGCAATTCTGGCGTACCAAGCGCCCTCCACCGCACACCACAAGGTGGCCTGCGGAGTTATACGGAGATGCGGATGCACAGTAGGTATTTTGAAACAGCTTTCATTAATCACTAGACTGATGATGATTAAGGGTTCTGTACATAATTTATAAATATCTCGTGCAAACTGGCAGAATACGAGCAATTGAAGTTCCTCGTTGCTGAGACAAAGATGGCATTGCACTCAGGGGTACTGTAGAATGGCAGAGTTCTGGAAATAATCCATATATATTTTGGCGTCCCATGGCACGTTTTACTGTCTGTATGTGAAGGCTTATCTCAGGAACGACTACAGGGATTTTAAATACAGTTTTCACTTACAGATAGACTCACAAATAAGGTTAGAGGGCACAGGAGACAGCTGAGCAAGGTCGAGCGAATGCAGCGCCAGGCCAGTACAATGTCGCCGGGAGATCGGTGAGAGCTACTGCGATATCCTAAGTGACATACCCTGCAAGACGTTATCATATGTTAAGCTGGTCAGAACATATTTTTTGGTACTGAGGTAATGTTTAAGGGGCGTGAAGGGAAATAAGTCCCACAGGAAATGTATCTCATGCGGGAGTGGCGTAGCTTGCTTCGTCGAACTCCACGGCTGTGCTGTGATGGCGCTCAGTCCGATAGACAGCAAGTGAACCGCCGCTGCAGTCGGGTGGCCCGACAGAGTGGTAGCTCGCAGTTCCTACCACTGCTATGACATGCTGCTCCAGACACTAATTAAATATGTACCACTTAAATATTGAATATAAAATATTCCTGCCCGTTTACAACTCTCCTGGTGGGTGCTCCTTAAAACGTTTAAATTACAAAAAAGGGATGATTTAGACTTACCTACTGCTGTTCTCTCAATATCAATCATAAATCGACGCAGTTGTCCACAAACAAAATTTTCACTATACAAGGCAAGTCACCTGAATGTAGATACTACTCGTACGAAGCCCCGGTGGCTTTTTTAGTTGATTATCAAGACATTGTTCAGGGAAACGATATCCTACGATTGTTGACGCAGCATGCGGATGTCCTGTTGATATTTTCTGTAACGCCTGCGGCGGCGCGGTTCGTATCTGTTCACTATCTGCACCTACCTGTGAACTCGTTGTAGCAGATCGCCGGTAGGAAAGCCAAGCAGAAACCTACCGTGCGGCAACTCGCAACGGGCTGCGTACAACGTAACTATACCAAGAATCGGGAAAAGGTCTTAATTTTGAATGAAAGGTGGAAATATTGGCAAAACTGCAGTATATTCTAAACATTGATAATGTACACGTTCACTGCCAAGCCGGTACTAATCTTGACATAGTCATGCACAAACCCTTTCATTCGCGTTAGCAAGTTTATGGTTACGTATTTCCCCAAATCTGAGCAGCTACTAAGCATGGATTGCTCTTAAATGAAAATGCTAGCCATAATATTAAGTTTCTCTGTGTACCATGCACTCAGACTTTTAGTCACCGATCTGCTCAATATGCCACGCGGAGTTACTGTTTTCTCATACACAGAATTACTCAAAAATCCGTACTGTTTAAAAAAAAACACACCGTAATAAATATGCTTTCACTTTAAAACACTTTTGAAATATGTAGCACAACTAAAACCGAAAAATTATAACTACCTTCGGAGCTCATACTACACACGAGCGCACCATTGAAGGACTGGGCTCCGACTACTTAGACTGATGTAAGTATTTTATGTCTCCAAGATAAAAGACTCGCGAAGAATAGTCCGTTCTGACTGGTCAGTTTTCCTTAGGGCCAATAGAAAAACGTTATTCTCCCGCCTTAGTCCGTGATTTTCATGACTAAGCAATCAAAAACTACCCCACTTTCTAACTGTACTTTTCCCGAAATAAATATTTAACTTTCTTATAATTTGTTTATACTTTACGTTATTAACTATTTTCATTTTCACTCGAATTAGCTTTCCTTTTACCATAAACTTACGTAACACATTACGATATAAAATTCCATGTCGTCTGCATTCACACTCTCTTAATACTTTCTCACACTAGTTCGTACAGCGTGCATAAGTGGAACAATGATCTACATATTTACTTTAGACTACATTCACGCATCATTCATACTACTAATAGCATATACAGAACTTTACAAAAGTAAATAAACATAAAAGCTTTCAAGAAATAGACCGAAAAATTAAGAGAAAACATTCTCTTGACCCGTTTTTTGAATGTCTCTGTGCACTACTGTCCTCTAGCCGATGAAAATTAGAACTACGTACTCGACTGAATCGCTTCAGACCGTCTGTCACTGTACGCGCACGAATCATTCTCCCGATACAAAGGCTCCAGACAGGAGCAATATAAGACGGCACGCCTCACTCCTTATGAAGCTGGCCTCACAATATGACACAACGCAGGATGAATGATGATGACATGTTCATAAGGTTCAAAGCACAGCACGCTAGTTCCTCGAATAGGGATGTGAGCCAGTCGCGGACAGACTTCGTCCGATGTTCAATCAATGTTCGTCTGGAACACATACTAGTCTTTCTGTGATTTTCAGGTAGATGTCCACAGCCGTTTAGGAAAATACTGCTCTAGGTCTCTACCTACATATCAGAAAGAGTATACACAATCAGTTAAAATATGACAACGTGCACATCATAGTGTATATGATTCACAGACAAAGATGTGAATTTAAGTTTGTGTTAGGGAAGGCATTAGGCTAGGGCAGTCCATGCAACTGTGTTACCTGGACTGCTACGGTGCTGAAATGGCTAATACACCTGCCCAGTAAGCAAGGAGACGCAGGTCCAATTGCTGGGTGTGTCAAAAATTTTATTTCATTTCTTCAGCTTCCATCATTATCAAAGGCAAACGTTGCAAACGGCTACCCTCCCTTAGGTTGACTGACGACTGTAGCAACACAACGAGCCTTCAGAAATAAAGTTAAGATTCAATAAATTTGCCGTATTATGGAAACAGCGTATCTGTACAGTGCGGTGAGAGAGAGGCAGATTATGATTCGTATTTAAATTTTATTCGTTATATTCCGTAACAATGTGTCAGCCAAACGTATTTGGTCAAGTTTTAACACCCCCGGGGGTGCAACTGGTGGGGGACCCCCAAAATGGCAGTGCTTTGACCGTGCGTACTGTGCAAGTCACGTACCTGGTCCTCCGGCGGCGTTGTTAAACTGTTTTATTGATACACATTAGTTTCATTCTGGCAGGCTCAACACGACACCTATGATTGATATTGTACGATATGATACGAAAACGGGCGGATACTCAAAATACGTTATCGGCGGCAGTGCTTAATTTCTTTACGCACTTTCACTGAATCCACTTCCATATCTCATTACTTCACAATACTAGTACTTGCAGCCACTCTGGAACTTCCATAACAATGCCTTTCCCATGCAGAGCTACCCACAACATAGCAGCTCCGTGTCCCGTGCTCGACTCTGCAAATGCAGCCGCTCACAAAGATACTCCGAACCAAGCCTGAGATATGAAAATACGCTTACAACGTCACTAATGAATTCGCTGGAAGTTGATAAGAAAATTGCAAAACTAAAAACAAGACGGTAAAATTAAAACGAAAATTACACAAACAAGATTAAAAATTATAGAAACAATGAATAACACGATACAGTGAAACGGTCTAATCCACTGCAACAAACTGAGATACAGAACAAAACGAGTATGACACATAGCCTCATAACGTACATTTGAAAATGAGCTGTTCATCGCTCAAATTGCCTGGAGATGGAAGCAAACTGAGAATGAAACTTGCAGATTATTGATACCTTTTTGCATAATATCTGAAGACCCGTTACTCGTTTTTCTTTCCCTTACTGAGTGAACATAACAGTTCCTTTGAAAACTTCCAGTTCCTTCTTCTTCTTCTGCTTCTTTCCAAGTCGTTCTTCCGACTCATTTCATGAGCACCCCAATGCTGTGGTAAACTTTTCATCTAAATTATACGAGCTCAGCTGCTTGTAAAAACTTTTAAAAAAATAACACTCCAGCACACTGGCTGTTACAGCAACCATATAAACATTATTCTGAAGAACCTGTGCTGTATTACGTCTTCTTATCTCCCACCTTTTTTTAAAAATGGGAACAACAGCTACTTGTTGCATATATTCCATTCTCTGTTCTAGTCTACAACTTTTAACCTCTGTTACCAGGGAACGTATTCCACCATTTGTTAACCTATATCCTACCATCTTGTCCCTCCTTCTAGTCAGTGTTCTCTAAACACAACAAGTTTTCCGCTTCTACGCAGAACCACACTGTTTTTCCTCTTATAAGTCCACTTCATTTTCAGCATTCTCCTGTAATATGACATCCAAAACCCTTCGAGTGTTTTCTTTACGGGTTTTAGTACAGTCGTTGATTCACTTCCATACATTTCTGAACTAACGACGTAAGTAAAGTAGTCCAGACATTTAAACCTATTAACACATAGGAGGCTACCTGACTCTACACACAGGTCGAGTGCACTGTTTCGTCTGAGTCTTTGCTGAACTCTTCATTGAACTTCACTGACCGCGGTGTGCGGTGCTGTACAGTGTGAGCTACGGGGTCCAGCAATTTGGCAGCTGCCTGGTTAGAGTCGATGGCTCGAAATGATCGCTCAGTCGGCACGTATGTATAAGGATGCTGTGACTGTTCGGCTGTCTGGCGGTTCTGGCTTGCAGCTCGGGTTGAAACGGTGGTTTATCGACGATTTGTTACAACACGTTTTCCATACGTTGATATAAAGTTTGGGGTAGTTTGTAGGTCGCTGTACTGTCAATCGCGTGCTTTCGGGATGGTAAGTGGATCACTGTGTCCTGGAATTCCTTCAGGTTGTGATACTTTATCGGTAGGGCAACAACTCTACAGAGAAGAATGTGCTGTTTTAAAGCTTCTTGGTAGATTGAAACTGTGTGGCAGATTGGGACAGCAGAGGACTGCACGCTACTATACAAATTGATGATGGGAGAGCAGTGTTAGCGGAAATGAGGTAGGGTGGGTCATGAGTCATGGCAGGTGAGTTCAGTCGAAAACATCGCTGTTCACTGATGGTAAGGCGCCGGGTTTGTGTCCCTGTCCGGCACACAGATCTAGTGCTCTAATCAAAGGATACTCTGCTGCTAAGAGGAAATTGTCTGGAAACAGTCCTCTACGCTGTGGCGAAACCATTTCTCTTCAATAACCTCTCTGTCAGGTGAGGCCGTACAGCAAGGTTTGGAGGAAATATTCTGTGAAATATGCCAGGACGGAGAGAGGGGCTGGTGAAAGTGTGCCAGGCTAGGGGCTGGTAGTATGTGGACGACGGACCCCTCCGTCGGTAAGGACATTATTCAAAAAATATAATATACTCTTTTATTTTATTGCACGTTGCATTTTCAGTATTATTCGGAATCTCCGACTCATTCTGTAGCCTAAGAATTTTTGTGCACATTGAGTTCCACCTAATATTTCTCTGGCTGATGGTTCACGTCTGACCTTTCCCGCTACTGCGTATTAACGAGGCCCAATCAAACATTTGTCCGTGCAATGGCTGTTTATGAAGATCACAACGATTTTATTCACGCTTCAGACAGGTAAATTTTATTCAACTGAATACTAATTTTCATGATTCCGATTGTTTTTCACAGTAGGTTCTACATCTAAATCTACATACATACTCCGCAATCATCCATACGGTGCGTGGCGGAGGGTACCTCGTACCACAACTAGAATCTTCTCTCCCTGTTCCACTCCCAAACAGAACGAGGGAAAAATGACTGCCTTTATGCCTTTGTACGAGCTCTAATCTCTCTTATCTTATCTTTGTGGTCTTTCCGCGAAATATAAGTTGGCAACAGTAAAAATGTACTGCAGTCAGCCTCAAATGCTGGTTCTCTAAATTTCTCAGTAGCGATTCACGAAAAGAACGCCTCATTTCCTCTAGAGACTCCCGCCCGAGTTCCTGAAGCATTTCCGTAACACTTGCGTGATGATCAAACCTACCAGTAACAAATCTAGCAGCCCGCCTCTGAATTGCTTCTATGTCCTCCCTCAATCCGACCTGATAGGGATCCCAAACACTCGAGCAGTACTCAAGAATAGGTCGCATTAGTGTTTTATAAGCGATCTCCTTTACAGATGAACCACATCTTCCCAAAATTCTACCAATGAACCGAAGACGACTATCCGTCTTCCCCACAACTGCCATTACATGCTTGTCCCACTTCATATCGCTCTGCAGTGTTGCGCCCAAATATTTAATTGACGTGACTGTGTCAAGCGCTACACTACTAATGGAGTATTCAAACATTCCGGGATTGTTTTTCCTATTCATCTGCTTACATTTATCTATACTTAGAGTTGCTGCCACTCTTTACACTGATCACAAATCCTGTCCAAGTCATCTGTATCCTCCTACAGTCACTCAGCTGAAGTACTGTATTAATTAAGTAGTGTTACTCAAACCAGGAAATTTGACGAACAGAATAAGTTGTTGAAATTAAAATATTGGATTGGCAGTGTATAAACTGTGCACAAAAATATTATAACTACATGCTTAAAAACATGTGTTGGCATGTTGGTCCAGCTGTAGAACGCAAATTAGCAGTGAATGTTCATGAAGAATGTTGATGATGACGAAGACGAGACAACAACACCCAGTCATCTCGAGGGAGGGAAAATCACTGACCCAGCCGTGAATCGAACCCGGGACCCCGTGCTCGGGATGCGAGAACGCTACCGCGCGACCACGAGCTGCGGACTGTCACTGATATGTGCCACCAAATGTCTACATGTAGGTCAGTCAGTTACGGAACGGTGGTTTGTGAACTGGCACATCCACCGTCGTAGCGACTGCACAGATATTGCTTCGACATTTCTCCTCCGGCAGCGGAGCTGATCTCAAACGTTTGTGTATTTACTGTCGCGGCTAGTTAAGAATCATTTCCTGTCGTGTGGATCGGGCAAAAAACATCTCTGAATCACGTTGTGAATCTAGTCGTGCGAACTAGTAGTTGAAAACTGATCGCGTTCATACACTTTCAACCACGACGGTTCCAAAGACAGTTTAGTATTTTTATTACTCTGGAGTAAGATATCGGTTGAGTTACAGTCTATTTTTAGTAATTTGTTTCCCTGAGTAATTTGATTTAGTTACCTTAGCAGCCTCTATGCATTCGTTGAATCCCATTAGATATGTGTGTAAAATGTTTATCAGCTTCCTTCAATAACCCTTGAATATTCACAGATCTCATTGTCTATGTACTAGCTGATTACGGAATTTAGTAAACACTGGGAATGTCTTGTATATTTGTGTTTTATTGACACAATTAAGTTCTTAAATTAATGAGAGATAGCACTGGGGTATCAATGAAAGGAGAGTTGATCCTAGTGTGTATTATTTCGGTATGATAACAGTCAGTGGAGACCACATTCCTTCGTGTACCTATCACCAAAAATATGATTTCCCATGAAACTGTGCTTTGCCATTAATGTCCGATAAATTATAAATACGCCTCTCTACCTTACAATACCTAAGTTTCTCAGTTCTCACGAAACGATATTAATTATGGGTTCGAATCATTTAAATGTCTGTTCAGCACTAGTTTAGTCATTTAACGGGCACTATTTTTCACTTCTCGTTTGTTAGTGGAATCACCTTGACAACGAGCGGCTAAAGTACTAGTGTGGTAACGTCCAAACTATGTTCGGGCCCAATACTCTTTAACATTTCGCATACAGGGAATAAAGTCCTAATTCAACATAAAAGTTTCCGTATTGTCAATAAATCTCTTTACAATCGTAAGTATACGATCGTAGCGTTTCGTGTAACACGTACAATCACCATTCCGTTGAATATCAATGTTCGTACACCCAGTCACCTCTAATTGACTCCGTCTCTAAATTTATCCCAAAATAATCTATTCTCCACCACTCCGATGTCTAATCCAGTTCTAAATATGCAATTTAATTAGGCTTCTAATCACAAAATTCCGACCGGCCGGGGTGGCCGAACGGTTCTAGGCGCTACGGTCTGGAACCGCGCAACCGCTACGGTCGCAAGTTCGAATCCTGCCTCGGGCAAGGATGTGTGTGATGTCCTTAGCTTAGCTAGGTTTAAGTAGTTCTAAGCTCTAGGGGACTGATGACCTCAGACGTTAAGTCCCATAGCGCTCAGAGCCACTTGTACCATTTGAACCTAAATTCCGACCACCACGGAAGAACTGCAAATACACTCGCCACCCCTGAAAACAAAAACCCAAGAGACCTACCTAACAATGCTCCGCATTGGTTTATATATTGCATTCAAAACAAAACGCAGCTCTGTTATGTCGTTCTTGGATTCCCTTTGTACTACTTTTCGTTACTCTATTTCGAATATCTACTTTTTGTAAAATTTTAACTATCACTTCGAAATACTACTACCGATTTTTGGCTCTTAGGTCATTTCGTATTAGAGATTTTAATCTAATACTCGTTTCTGTATAACCACTCTCTAAAGATCGGTTACAACATGAAGCTGGCACACGATAGCTTCTCACATGTGTTCCGTCGGGCTTGTTCCGACGGGCTCAGATCAGGCTAACAGGGAGTCCAAGATATCAATGTGAGTTCTCTATCATGTTCCTTACATTACTGTAGGTCAATTGTGGCGTTGTAACATGGACAGTTACACAGCTGGAAAATGCCAGAGCCGTCAGGGAAAAGATCAGACACGACAGGATACAGGTAGTCCGCAATAATGTTCACTTAGTCCTCAGCAGTGATGGTGTCTTTCGTTACTATCACAGCTCCCAAGGAAACAGAGATCGATGTCGCCCACACCGTAATACTGCCCCAGTATTCGGCGTCCCTGGCTTTATGCATGTTTCTAGCAGCCTTTCACCTGGTTGCTGGCGTGTCTGGAGACAATCCTCTATCCTGTCTATCAAGTAACTACTTTCTTCAGAAATTTCTTGGCAGATAAAAAATACGTGCCGGACAGAGACTAGAACTCGGAACCTTCGCCTTTCGCGAGCAATAGTTCTATCGACTTAGCTATCCGACCCACGACCAGCTTACGAGTCGTGCTTCGGGATCTCAGTCGGTAGAGCACTTAAACATCTACATCTACGTAGATACACCGCAAGGCACAGTACGTTGAGTGGCAGAGGGTTTCCTGTAGCACTACTAGACATTTCACTTCCTGCTGCACTCGCAAACACAGCAAAAACGACTGTCTATATGCCTCCATATGAGCCCTAATTTCTCGTATCTTATCTTCATGGTCCATACGCGCAATGTATTTTGGCGGCAGTAGAATCGTTTGGCAGTCAGCTTCAGATGCCTGTTCTCTAAAATTTCTCAATAGTGTGTCTCGTAAAGAACGTCGCCTTTCCTCCAAGGATCCCCAATCAACGCGCAATCCGCTGCAGAGTGAAAATTTCATAATGGACCTTCATCAGACTTGGCGACAGCTCTTAATTGATCCAAGGTCCATTGTAGATGATCCAGTGGCTACTGCACTCGTAACTATGTCATCCAGTCAATATGAGAGCACGTAGGGGTCGCCCGATGCGGAGCCCCATGCACAGCAACGTACGCTGAACGCTGTGCTCCGAATCACTTGTGCGTGCATCAGCGTATATACTGATGTCAGGGGCTCAGATCTCCTACGCATCCTCAAGTATTCTGCTTTACAGGGCGGGCAATCTTCCTTTTTCCAAATTTTGTGATGATCCGTGGACGACCGAGACCTTGTTGTCTACTAGTGTCTTCCAAATCCTTCAAGCGCTTTCCAGGAATGTTCTGGACAACAGCACGCTGTCATCCGACCAGTGGAGGCCAAAATTATACCTTTGTCAGATCCTCCTATGTCAGTGGATTTCCCCATTTGCGGCCCGTATGGTTGCTAGAGTATTCCCCTCCCCCTTCCGATCCGCTTGTACAGTACCCTTACCTCTTTACATGCCGGCAAAATAACCAGGCGGTATCCCATCTCGCGGTTTGGTTCATCAGGGCACTACTTAATTCGTTATCTTCACTCCGTAACTATGGATGACTTAATAAAGTCACAGTGGCAACACAAGTAAGTTTCAGTAGGTTTCCTTCAAACAGTAAGTTGCATTAACTAAACTAAACTCCGTCAGAACAGGCCTTGGAAAACCCAACGGTACCGACCGGCCGTCGAGTCAACCTCAGCCCACAGGCGTCACTGCATGCAGGAAATGGGGGGGGGGGGGGGAGGGGGATTTGGTCAGCAAAAAAATGGTTCAAGTCTCTCTGAGCACTATGGGACTTAACTTCTGAGGTCATCAGTCCCCTAAAACTTAGAACTACTTAAACCTAACTGATCTAAGGACAGCACACACATTCAAGCCCGAGGCAGGATTCGAACCTGCCACCGTCGTGCGGTTCCAGACTGTAGCGCCTAGAACAGCTCGGCCACCCCGGCCCCCATGTGGTCAACACACCGCTCTCCCGGCCGTATGTCAGTTTACGAGACTGGAGCCGCTGCTTCTCAATCAGGTAGCTTCTTAGTTTTGCCTCGCAAGGGCTGAGTGCACCCCACTTGCCAACAGCTCTCGGCCGACCGGATCGTCACCCATCCAAGTGCTAGCCCAGCCCAACTTCGGTGATCTGACGGAAACCGGTGTTACCACTGCGGCAAGGTCGTTAATCAGAAATTGTTTCATTTTTTAGAAAGACGGGCTGCAGATAAAAAAGATGTCGTAGCAATTTTGAAATATCCTCATTCACATGAAATTATTATATTAAATAAATTGGTTTATATCACAATTCTTATCAGATGATCGTCTTGTAATGTGGCCGTTCCGTAATCAAAAGATTATTTGCATGTCCCTCTTTAGACCATATTTCATTCTGCTTCCCTTCTCTTCTAGGCGCCTCATATTATGTTCTCCGCTTTGTTCCTCATTTTGCATTTCTTTCTATTAGAGGGTTTAGAAAGTTTCTCGTTCAGAGTTACCCTATTTTGTTCAGTCCATAATCTCATTAGTTCACCCTTTTTGTCATTCGTCCATGCAGACTAATCCCCATTATCGCTATTCCATTCTGCCTCTGTTTTCCTTCACCTCTTCCATCACTCCTGGGTTTCTTCTCTTCCTGCCCACTCGCTTTTTATCTTTCATCAACGTATTTCAGAAGGTTTATTCAAACACATTTCACTATTATATATATATATATATAACCTGCCCGGCTAGCCGCGTGGTTTAACGCGCCGCTTTCCGACTGGTATGCTGGCCAACCTGTGAATGGTTTTTAAGGTGGTTTTCCATCTACTTCGGCAAATGCAGGCTGGCTCCCCTTATTCCGCCTCGGTTACACTGTGTCGGTGACTACCGTTTCTACGTACGCGTACACCATAATTATTCTACCAGGCAAACATTGGGTCCACCGGGGGCGGCACCGCACAATAACCCTGGGTTCTCTGTTGGGCGGCGGTGGGGTGGGTGGACTGCTGTGGCCTGTTGTGGGGTTGTGAACCACTGAGAGCTACTGCGGGATGAAGCCTCTCCGTCGTTTCTAGGTCCTCGTTTTATATATATGTATATATATATATACGAGGTGCGTCTGAAAAGTCCGTGCAAAAATAAAAACCACTTACGTATTTGTGATAAATCTTTTTTTTTATTTTTCGACATACTGTCCTTTTAGACTTATAGACTTCGTCCAACACCGTTCTAATTTGTTGATCCCTTCCGAATAATAGGAATTGTCCATGTCTGCAATATAGTTATTAGTTGCTGAAATTACCTCCTCGTTTGAATAAAATCTTTGTCCCACCAGCTATTTCTTCAAATTGGGGAACAAATAGTAGTCTGAGGAAGCCAAGTCTGGAGAACAGGGGGGTTGTGAAACGAGTTGGAATCATATTTCCATTAATTTTGCGACCACAACTGCTGAGGTGTGTGCTGGTGCATTGTCGTCATGGAAAAGGACTTTTTTGCGCTCCAACCGCCTGCGTTTTTCTTGCAGCTCGGTTTTCAAACGGTCTAATAACGATGAATAATATGCACCTGTTACAGTTTTACCCTTTTCCAGCTAATCGATGTGGATCATCTCATGTCCATCTCATGTCCAAATGTTTATGCAAAATATTATGTACCCGTTCATTCGAGACGCCGACAACATTAGCAATCTCACGCATCTTAACTCTTCTGTCATCCATCATCATATAACGGATTTTATCAATGATTTCTGTCGTCGTAACCTCCACAGGGCGACCAGAACGTTCAGCATCACTTATACCGACATGGACATTCCGAAAATTTAGAAACCACTTATAGCGGTTCTAATCGGAGGTGGAGAGTCACAGTATTGTTCATCAACGTCCTCTTATGCCTTCCGTAATGTATTGGTTAATCACCACATGAAATTCTTTTTCGTCTATTTTTTTCACAATCACTCGAATTCCTTGATTCACAAGAATGCGAAACACAAATAAATACACCAATGTGGCTCAAACTTGGTGTGCGTTCTTTCCAAGGATGGTACTAACTAAACATGACCTCAATACTCTCCGGTTGTGCCATCTCTCAGACTTTGCACGGACTTTTTAAACGCTCCTCGTATTTGGGTCACCAGTTTTCTGGCATAGTTGAATGTGGCCCACTACAAATGTGAAGAGAGTTTACACGTGTCCAGACGTTTATTACACTAACATGTAAAAATATGAAGGAAATCGGAGAGGTACATTTTGACATTTTCGGTAACAATGCTTTGCCTTTATGTCTTACTTATACATTGGAACACAGTATGTGTATCAAAATATACATAAATTAAAGAATTCGTTACCTAAAAACAAGCCCACATTAGAATTCAACATTGTATCAAAATTTCAGATCAGTCGTTCGAGAACTTCCGGAGGTTGACGATTTTCTACAAACCAAAATTTATATTTTTATAACATTTCCTCTTTTACTACATATGCGTTACATACATACCATATGGCTTTTCAGTAGTCATATACGAACCCATCAGTATTCGAATGTAATGTTCTGTCAAAATTTCAAAGTAATTTCGGAGATTTGAGATGTAGAAGAAACGAATATTTACATTTGTACTGATACAGTAAATGTAGTCAGCCGGTGTGGCGGAGCGGTTTTGGGCACTTCAGTCTGGAACCATGCTGCCGCTACGGTCTCAGGTTCGAATCCTGCCTTGGGGATTTATGTGTGTGGTGTCCTTAGGTTAGTTAGGTTTAAGTAGTTCTAAGTTCTAGGGGTTGATGACCTCAGTTGTTAAGCCCGATACTGCTCAGAGACATTTGAACCATTTTGAACAGAAAATGTAGACGCTCGTAACCACACTGATGACCTCAGTTGTTAAGTCCGGTAGTGCTCAGAGCCGTTTGAACCATTTAGAACAGAAAAATGTGGATGTTCGTAACCGCAAATCATCAAAAATTTCTGTCAGATTGCTTTGAAATTTTGACTCAACGCTCCATATGAGCACGTACATGTTTTTATTTACCTGCTTTTATCTTTTTAAATATACATAATACATAAATTGTGTAAATATAATAATTGAAAACGATACTTAAAAAAAGCCAGAAAGTTAAATATACATATAATGTAAATCATATACTAAAGAATTAGGTACCTAAGAACAAGCCGGTATTAGAATTTAACGTTAAGTCAAAATTATAAGTCGGTCAGTCAAGAACTTTCGGAGATTGGAGATAATGAAGAGTTACATTTATGTGCGAGTGATGGAGAAGTGGTTACATACCTGAAGAGAGGAGTATAGTCCATACATATGCTTACTTTATAAGAAAGGAAACAGACACGAATATCACATCTACAGAAGTATTAAACTTGTGATTTCGTGTTATAAATTGCATTGTGAAAAAAAATAGCAATAACCACCAATCGCTGGAGCTGTACTGCCTGATACCCAACATGGTGTTCAAACAGACAGATTATGTTCGTACTGTATCTTCACCATGACTGGACTAGTAGAAGAACATTGTGAATTCAGTTTACCAACTTCTTTTTGCATTCATTGACTACGAAAAGGCTTCTGATAAAGTAAATCAAAACAAACTGTGAAAAATTTTAAGCAACAGAGGCATTGATTCTCATCTTTTAAGAGCTGTCTAGGGTTTATATACGAATAACAAAATACAGATAAAGGTAACAGGCAGCACACGTAATGTAGATGGAATAAACCAAGGCGTTAGATAAGTGTGCCCCTTCTGACCCACCCTCTTTAATACATATATCGACAATGTAACCAAATTTTGTTTGCACAGTATAAAATATTTGATGATTAAAGATGTGGATTTCAGCACTCTACTTGAAATGTGGTATCACAGGACAGAGCGGATCAGGTCGAGGAAAGGGGCCAAGAGCAGTTACTGTTCGTTACATAAGAACACAGAACATTATTCCTCGAAAACACAATGCACAGTTTTCTCTTTAAAACAACAAGGATCAACTCATGGGCTGAAGAAGCTTCTCAATAATAAGGTTTAAATAATTCTATGTAAAATAGAGGGATTTAGAGAAATGGCTGAAGGCCTTACGTAAGTGAAATTAAAATATCTTCTTGGCTAAGGGCTGAATAATATTTCAGATCAACAAAGGAAAATTTTGAAAGGCAAGCATTTACCAATTTCAGCTAAAAGTCATATTGTAGTGTCGCGGAATAGTAAAGAGTTAGAAACGTGGAATATTGCCAAAGTTTCATTGCCTATGTCGAGAGCCAGAGGCAGTAGGTTAGCCAAGTGGTAAGAGGATTGCACTTGTATCGGAATGTGTCATCACGCAGGGGCAACGGCCTGGTTACACACAACAGGCGGGAAAGGATTGCTTAGCACGCGAGTTTGTATTAGACGGAGACTTTCGTAGAGTGCAAGACAGAGGTATAGCTTCAGCTGTATAGCATTTCACAACTTCGCGTAAGTCTGCCACAACAACACGTAACTCTGTCGCAAGAACACCTAAGGGGCGAGTACGACAGATGAATCAGCAGTATAAGTGGAACGAATGCGGTCATTGCAAACGAGCATGACGTCAGAACGTCGCTCGTGCTTCCTTTAAATATGCCAGCTTTGATAGCAACAGGGCACTCGCAGTCGCAGTTAGACTTGCTGTTAGATGTGTACCGGGTCGCTGCGTAGCGCTCAGCTCGGTGATCGACATGTTAATCTCTATTAAGGACATGTTGCAGCAAGGGCGGCCCATCCAGCAGCAGACGTGAGGGGACAGTACCAGCCCTGGTCCTTTCTGCTGCCGCTGTCAATCATCGCAGATATCGCGGCAGACTCGCTCGCAGCCAATGCTGGCCACACCAGTGGGCCTAGGCGCTGTGCATCCGCCGTCATAGCCGGATGAGCCGACGACGCTGGGGGACTGCAGCCCGTTCCGCCCGTCCACCGCGGACGAGCTACCAGGAGGAGCAGGGAAGAAGACGGGGTGGGACAGAGTACACTCCGCACTACGAGAGTGTTTCTCGTGCCGACAGCGCCGTGGACTCCAACCTGGAGCCACCTACGCTAGCAGCTTGCTGTCTGCCGCCGTGCCGACCGGCCGGTCGGGTGCCGCCAGCCACGCGGGCCAAAGTAAGGGCGTTCCTCCGCTGCGTCACACCACGCGGCGCTGCGCTGGCAAGACTGCGCGGCCCGGATCAGGTGTCATCGCTACGAGTCAGCGAGGACTCGGGGAACGTCGTTCATATCACCAAGCCACATTGTACTCGACAGGAATAAAGATGTTATGAGTTAATAATGATTCTGTGGCGTTTCTGACTCTTCTACATCCATTTCCCAGCATCCTGACAACTCGAGAGGTCACTGCTCGGCCATCCAATCCACCGTGGGCGACCGGGACCACCGGGGCGCCTCAATATTAAGGAAAATTTGAATTAATTCCTCGACTGAAAGCCGAATCATCTTTCAACATAATAAAAGAAAACCTTTAAAGACAATCATTTGTACAATACAACAGAAAACCATTTTAAGAAAACCTGAAATATCTTAGCGGCTGAAGGCCCAAACAATTATTCAAAATAATTAAAGACAAACCTTAAGATAAGCATTTACACATTATGGCATAAGGCCACTTTAAGAATTCAGTACAATTAAAGAGAAACCTACAGACAGGGATTTATGCATTATGGCTGAAAGCCACAAATTTTAAAACAAATGCGGCTGAAGGCCTAAGTACATAGCAAACAAGACTTTTAAATAAAACACAGCTGAAGGCCCTATCTTAAAATACTTCACATAATGTTCGGTTGAAGGTCATATACTGAACATAGAACAGAAAATATTAATACACAGCTGAAGGACTGGTCCAGTACTAGCAACAAAAGAAAATCGCAATCACAAATAACAGAACAGTGGTGCTCAGAAGTGTTCCAAGGGTCGGCCTGGGGAGGAAACTCTAACTACAAATTAGGTGAGATAGGCAGCCAAGCCTAACACTAAATAATCGGGTGGCAGCACGACCTAGGGACGACTGAAGAACCAACTAGCAACCAAATCAATTCCCTTCCAACCAACCAACGGGACGATACCCAAAAAATATCAGCGAGGACGGCGATCACAGCAGGCCTATGTCTTAATAATTGGCATCTAACCACAGTAAAGGCACAATAACCACTCAAAGACAAAAATGAAAAATACCAAAACTGTCCAATTACATGCCATGCCAGACAGCATCATCATGGCAGGGAAACACACACTGCCGGAAAACTACGCTAACGACCAGGGCAGGTAACCGGAACGTTAACGGCCACAAGGCAGAAGATAGCGCTAGTGCACTTCACTAATAAGTTACAATCATTTCAATAGTTAAACACCATACAGAAAGACAGCTGCAAAATTTGCCTGCTCCTGCACACCATACGTTGCTGCTTGCGTGAACTGCCCTGGAAGCACCAACTGGCAATGAAGGAAGAGATGCCACGGTAGTTGAGGTTTCATAATAGGTTAACTGATTACTCAACTCCAGTCTCCAGGTTTGGTGACTGACGAACTTTGCAGCTCTTGCAGCTAGTGCCTCATAACTCTTGACCGCACGTGCACACTGCCAGCAGCCCTGGCCTGAACACACACCACGAAGACTTCCTCGTTCTTCTGTTGCAACCGACCGACTGGCTACTCCAGTATGCAGACAACATTCATCTGCTCAGCGGAAATCACAGAAGCTACATAGGTTCCACCTAAACACTTGCACCAAGAACTCCGACAATACTAAAACCAATCAAAATGTAAAGGAAAATGACACTTAACACACGTCGAGTTTCCATAAGCGGTCGGCGACCAAATACACGTCCTCCGATGAGACCACCGACCGAAAGACCAACCAAGGTCGTCCCCACTCAAGTTATGAGTGTTGCCAACGGTCGGGCGAGTCTTGGCTGTCCGGAGCTCACTGCAGCTCCAACCCGACTCAACTCGATTTCCATTCGGAGCTCCGAGTCACGGCGACCCGGGAACACTGGCTCGGAGCCACCCACGCAGAGGTAACACTTGCCCATCGGCGACGAAATCTCGGCATGAGGAAGGAACCGACCCACCTCCGGCAAGATGACCAACAGACGAGGCCCAGAAGCGGTCAAAAGACCAAATACACGTCGCCCAATGAGACGAGCAACCGATCAACCAACTGGCGGTCGTTCCCGCTGTAATCTCCTTCCGGCGGACAGTTCATGTGTGTGAGCAGTGGTCGCAAGTACAGGCTGTCCGCACCTCACTGGCGCTCCGCCCCCCGACTCAACTCCCTACAGACGACGACTCGGAAATACTAACGGTCGCTCCAGAGATGGTACGACAGTGCAATGACCGATAAGCGCTGCTGCGGCCACTCACGGGCAAGCAAACCAGAAACTTTGTTACGCCAGAAAAACTGAATAAGAAAGAGGCGACAGAACCATAAGAACAAGATGATGAGCAATAAATGGCATGACCGCGAGCTGCGCACGGCTCACTACTTTATGCTGATGACCAAGTAACTATAAACTAGAATGATAATGGCTTACAAGGAGCTGTCTCTAATGGAGGCAAAGTAGCCCGATAATAATCTGATTGCATCCATCAGAAAGAAGAAATCAATGGCCTTTTTAAGACACCAGCCCATGCGGGTTAAAATTGAAATTGACAAGCAGACCACAGAGCAAGTTAATACGTTTAGATATTTAGGGTGCAGCATATCACAATGGTGAAACAATGAAATACAAAATAAGTTAGACCTATTTAACTATTTCTGTGGAACTTAATGCAGTGCTAATCTACTTAAATTCTATAAGGTTGCGGCTATACCAGGACTGCTCTATGGATGCGCAGACTGGAAGAGAGCTGAAAAGAGAATAGTAGCAACAGAAATGAGTCTCCTTAGACGAGTGGCTAGATATACTTTGTTGAATAAAAAGAGAAGTAATGGCATCCGAGCTGAAATGAACATGTGAAACAAACTTGACATACTAAAACAATATTAGTTAAGATGAAAAGCATTTACACTGAATCAATAAAACAATATTTACCAAGAGGCAAAAGATCGTTAGGAAGACCAATGAAGAAATTGACTGACCAGTTTTGAAGGAGACAGAACGGAGCAAAAGGTCTTATCCTTCATTACCATAGATGTAGATGTATGGATTCTTTGTAAAAATTTTGACCAAAGCATCGATGGTGTTATTGTTTGTGTTATCTGTACAAACAAACGAAAGCGCGGTCTTCAGTTTTTTCGTAGGTAGTTAGGAGATGCCTGGCTGTTTGCTTTTGTCTTTTCCCATCTTACTTTCACCTTGCACTCATCCTACTCTGTATCTCTGTATGACTGTAATAGTTTAAGCTAAATCTCAGTCAAAATGTGTTCGAATACTTTCTTGACACAACAGTTCACAGATTTATACTAACTGCTAACGTGTTATCAATTTCATTTTTCAGCCTTTTGTGGGAGGCATGCAGCATATCAACGTGCCACCGATACACCGTTGGCTTGACGTCACTATAAAATGTCAACGTTTATTTTTCGCTTATTGTACGACCTGAACCGGCAGTCATTTGGAAAAGAAGTCCGAGAGCTTTAACTAATTACGCACCGTAGAGCAATAACCTAGTCTGAAACGTAATTTACATTTCTAAACTACATTGTTCTGCTTCTTAACTACGCTGCTTTTAACAATGATGTACGACAATACATCGTGTATTCAGTAACATATTCTACGACTTTTTAGTGCCCTGAGATGGAAGCCATCTCGTAAGTGTACAGAAATTGTTGCATGAAAGTCTAAAATTGGATAATTACAACGCAGCTTAGATGTTATGAACTGTTATGCGAACGTATATATCAAATTAAGGCTAAATTCCATAAGCTTTATTTTTGGGTCACAGCAAAACGTAGCTTCATTTTAGATTTATAAATTGTTTAACATTCTGCAGTTGTTTACGTAATTTTTTTTCAGTTGCTAACTTACAGCATTAAGGACACGTTTTTACGTTTCAATATCAATAGTCATTGCTATGAGAGCCACAGAAAGATGATTAATGCCGCAGTGGACAAGATGTAGTCAGACGTACAGAAATATCTTGCTGGAATCGTTCCTCAGTGTGTGGGAGCTTTACAGATAGCAAAGCGCATGTTGACAGGATCTGATGAAAGTCGATAGGGGGAGAGAGTTCTACCTTTGATAGCTCTTTCCCAGAACTCTCTCAAAAGTAATTGGATGTAATTGCGTGGCAAGCTAGCGCACAGAAGACAGGATCATCTTTCGGATCAGGGAACGGCAAAGCTCTCTATCTTCCAGTGAATTTCCTTTACCAGGAAATCCTTTTGTAAGTCTGCAGATGTCATGGGTCTTCATCATACACAAAGTTCGTTTCTGGCATTAATTTCAAGATATAATGTGTGTGTGTGTGTGTGTGTGTGTGTGTGTGTGTGTGTGTGTGTGTGTGTGTAAGGGAGAGAGAGAGATAGAGAGAGAGGACAGAGGAAGTGAGACGTGTATTGAATCATTCTACATTCCATTGACAGACGTGTTTTAATAGTGTGACCCAAGATTTTATGAGCTTCTATATTATCACAAAAAAGATGTATGGAAGAGAGAAATAGAGAAATGAAATAGATGCGCAGCATTTAGTCCCTGTAACGAAAGTTCACCGGTAATGCCTCATTTCAGTTATAACCAAATTGCGTCTTTGACTTCAACAAGTTTTGTAGGAAGCTACACACATACATACATTAATCCTTGTTCCATAGATAATGAATACCACATTTCATAGTAATATGGGACCTGTCACTTTAACATAAGGTTTCTCTACGTAAATTAATTAATTAATTAATTTTTTACTCTTAGTACTTCATATCTAAAAATACACCTATTGGGTAAAAGCAGTTGTCGTTAAGAATTTCTTTAAATTTGCTTTTAAATGTTGGTTGGCTATCTGCCAGACTTTTAATGCTATTTCGCAAATTACCAAAGACTTTTGTGGCAGCATAATTCACCGCTTTCTATACCAAAGTGAGTAGTGAAGATCATTCTTTTATCTAGTGTTGTAGCTATGTACTTTGCTGTTATTTTTGAATTGGGATGGCTTATTAATGACTAATTCCGTAAGTGAATATATGTATTGGGAAGATATTGTGAATATTCCGAGTTCCTTACACAAATGTCTGCAAGGTGGTCTCAGGTGGGCTGCAGCAATTATTCTGATGACACACTTTTCTGCAATGAATACTTTCCCTCTTAATGATGAATTGCCCAAAAATAGGATTCCATATGAAAGCAGTGAATAAAAGTAGACATAGTAGGCTATTTTTCTAATATGCTTATGATCAAAACTTGTAATAACTCAAATAGCATAAGTAGCTGAACCTAAACATTTCAGTAGATCGTCGATGTGTTTCTTGCAATTCAATTTCTCATCAATGCACACACCCAGAAATTTTGAATATTCTGCCTTAGCAGCAGACTTCTGTTCATAGTCTACATTTATCAATGGTGTTATGCCATTTATTGTACAGAATTGTATAAACTGTGTTTTCTCAATGTTTAGTGAGACTCTATTTGCAGAGAAACATTTAATATTTTTTTGAAAGACTGTTTACAGTTTCCACAGCTAATTATTGCTTGTTAGGTGTGATTACTATACTTGTATCATCAGCAAAAAGAAGTAGCTTTGCATCTCCATGAATACAGAGTGGCGAGTCATTAATATATATTAAGTACAATAAGAGACCCAAGACTGAACCCTGTGGGACACCACTCTTGACACCTCCCCAGTTAGCGGACTCTGCTGATTCTTGAAAACTATCTGTACTGTTAATTTCAACCTTCTGAATTCTTCCAGTTAAATATGAATGAAATCATTTGTGCACTCTCCCACTCATACCACAATACTTACATTTTCATGATTCACACAATCAAATGCCTTTGAGAGATCAGAAAATATCCCATTGGGTAATGTTAGATTATTCAATGCATTTAATATTTGATTAGTGAAAGCATATATAGCATTTTCTGTCGAAAAGCCGTTCTTAAAACCAAACTGACATATTGTTAGTACTTCAGGTTTACAAATATGCGATGCTACTCATGATTACATTACTTTTTCGAGAATATTGGATAAAGCTGTCAGAGGTGAGACTGTGCGGTAGTTGTTACCCTCAGACCTATCCTCTTTTTTATACAGTGGTTTAACGAAAGTGTATTTCAGTCTATATACATAAATGCCCTGCTTCAGTGAGCTCTTTCATATGTGGCTGAGAATCCTACTTATTTGTTGAGAACAAGTTTTTAGTAATCGGCTGGAAATGGTATCAGTTCCATATTAGCTTTTACTTCTGAGTGACCTTGTTATTTTCCTAATTTCAGTAGGAAAGGTGGATTGAATTTCAGTTTTATCAATTTGCTTAGGTATTCCCTCTTCCATATATACTGCCTTGCATTTTCTAATGAATTGCTGGATTCTATTTTATCTACAAAACTTAAAAAATCTTTTTACTTCCTTCTGACTTCTTGTTAACAAACTTTTCATTGAGTTTGACAGAAATACAAACTTCCTGTGCTCTCGGTTGCCCTGTTTCCCTTTCAACAATATTCCAAATTGTTTTAATTTTATTATCAAATAAGCTAATCTCAGACATAGTGCACATACTTACTAACTTTTTAGTAACTTTTCTTAATACTGTCCAGTAGGTTCGATAATTTTTCTGTTTTGGGATCATTACTCCCCCTAGCTATAAGATACATTTGCCTTTTATGTTTATAAGGTATTTTTATCCATTTAGTTTCACTGTCTCGGGATCATTACTCCTCCTAGCTGTAAGATACATTTGGTTTTTATTTTTACATCCATTTTATATCCCGCACAGCTTAAAGTACAATGGTAAACGTTTTCTTACTGTCTTCAACAGAAACTAACTGCATCGCAGACATCCACTGGAAAAACATCAGTTCCGATATCTCCGATGCACAACACAATCCGTCATTTTCTTACTCCAAAATTAGGTCATTTCCATAGACACGTTCTGAACTTTGATATAGAGATCCAGAAATATTCCTTATGGTTTCACAGATATATTAATAATCAGAATTTCAGTTTAAATACATACTCCCTTTTACTTACAGTCAAATGAAGTTATCCGCACGTGGATTTGCGTGGTTAACTGCAGATGCTGCTATATCCCATAAACGTTTGGCAGCAACTGCGAATAAGCATATCAGCTTAGTACGAAATCTACCGACGGTACTATTGGCTAATTAAATCTGTATATCGTATAATGGTCTCTGAATTGCTGATTGGATTGTATAAAGTAGCCATTCGCATCCGATGGTTTAAAAGCCCCAGTCTCTTTGTGGTGGAGCTTACAGATAAACAAACCTCGGATAAAGCAGAAGGTATTATAAAATTTCGCTCTTGATCTGATGTTAAGGTGATTACGTCACCCGTATACGTCTCATAATCCCGTATATCGACAAAATCTTTCTCGTTAATAGCACTCCTGGAACTTTAACTGGCACGATACCATGTAGCAAACTATATTAATTTCTTTCCTTGTGTATACATTCTGATATCGCCTTGTAGTCTCAGTTAAATTTTGTATCCAAGAAACTTTTCAAAATACCTCTATATTTAACATACGGACGGGTACAAACACAGAAACATACTTACTTGGCCGTTAGAACTACGCTGCAAGGAAATACAATTGATAATCCAGCCAATATTTCTCAGTGTGTTATACACCTTTTCAGCCTTTTGAACGTGGAAACAAAATTTGCCAACTTCACGCTTCGATAATTAGATTACATCACGTTATCTTCTTGTCGGAGTAACCACACACCATCAATGTGGATAGACCGTGAGTGCGCGTTACTTGCATCACACACTTACCCTGTCTCCCATAGGCGCCTACGATTATAAATAATAAGAAGAAGTTAGGACGGAAAGAAGCAAGTTTAAAGTCCATTCGAAACTATGGTCGTTGCGTATGAAGTGATAGCCTAGACTGGTATCGACGATCTCACCCAGGCAAAGCTACTGTAATTTTTACCAGGTTTTTATTGTAATTAGAGTGTGCTTCTCTTGAAAAAAAAAATGGTAATGAAGTGAACAGAAATTTTAGGTTTTTTTTTTTCGAAAAGAGTGTACGCAAAACAGCGTGTTGTAGTGTAGTAAACTTGTGGAAGTTATTTGCTTCGCTACGTCATACGCATGGAAACAGCTACATTTTCAGGCATACAACCAGTTTCAAAAATGTCTCCTAGTGCAGTTCTCCTTTTACGGTCCATTGAAGTGTGTCACATACGCCATCCCTTATCGTTGATATAGCAACGGAACTCATTCAATGGTCATATGAAACCATGAAGATGGTGCGCTTTACAATAAACTGTTGCAAGACAGTATTGGAAAAGAACGAAAAGAATGTATCGTTCGCTGTATTGCTTAAGGTGGAAGTGATCATAACACTTCATTTAGTGTGGCACAATGGCCTCGTACAAGCCTTCCAATTGGACGTTACGCCACGTCGGCGACTTCCGTGTCCCCAACGTACTCCAGTTGTCCAATTGGGGAAAGATGACCTGACGGAGTGCGGTATAGAGCACAATGAAGTCCAGCTAAACAGCAAACTGGGGAACAACACAGCAGTTGAAGAAGTGGAAGAATTTACCTGCCCAAGAGGTAATATTACAGAACATGGCCGAAGCTAGGAAGATATCTGAAGTAGATTGGCAATACAAAGGAAGCTTTCTTTGATAAAAGAGCTATACTGGTATCATATACGGATATACAAATGAGGAAGACATCTGGGAGAGTGCGCGAAGCGTTCGCAACGCCATGTGGAGGTGAAATATTGAACTTTGAAACCCGTAGGCGAGAAAGCTGGAATCATCTGAAATATATTCTACATTGTGCAACTTCATACCTTCATTTGATTCAATAGAAGTTCGTTCCTAACAGTTTTTGGATTAATTTTTCCTAGTCATCTCATTACTACCGAATACTTTCTTTCCCATTGATAGTATAATATTTTGTAAAATAAACCATTTTTTTCTGTCTAATACATAATACTTCAAAAAATGGGCTGGGAATTTCACTGAAGAACCACGACATTAGTACCAATGCTGGCCGCAAGACTGAAAAATACATGGTTCTGAGATACGATACGTGACGAGGAAGAGAAAGCATGTAAACAGAACGGCTACGAATGTAGAATCTTTCTAGTCATGACAGGGTTGGCAAATGGAAATCTCCACTGAAGTAAGTGACCTTCAAACAAATTAATAGCGATACTCAAGCTCTGCAAGACCTCAGACCAACCAAAGAACTATCGCCCAGTCGCACTGTTGAGCACTCTGTATAAGTCCCTTGTAAGAATTCTATGCAGTCGGATTAGTCCAATGATCTTTCAGAATCTCGCTACTAAGCAAGCTGGATTCCGATCACGACGGAGCTGCACTGATGAAGGTTCAAATAGCTCTGAGCGCTATGGGACTCAACTTCTGAGGTCATCAGTCCCCTAGAACTTAGAACTACTTCAACCTAACTAACCTAAGGACATCACACACATCCATGCCAGACGCTGGATTCGAACATGCGACCGCAGTGGTCTCGCGGTTCCAGACTGTATCTCCAAGAACCGCACGGCCACTCCGGCCGGCCACTGATGAAGTATTACCTTTAATATTATTTATTCAAGCTGGATACCAAATGAAGCAGGAAACATCAGTTGCATTAGTTGATCTAAATGTCATATGCTGATATGACACGGTTTGAAGACATGAATTGCTTTATGAATTATTACAATTTATTCCACACAGATGATTAACAACACTAACTGACACGTTAGCTGAAAGGACATTTACTGCAACTACAGAAGACACTAGCAGTCCTAAAGCGTTGAAGAATGGCTTACCACAGGGATTCGACCTTGCTCCTCTCTTGTTTCATTAATATCAGGTTGGTGCATTCGTTCGTAGCGTTTTAGTTTTGCATGTTGGTATTCACATTGCTATGTGTTTACTTATCGATTGTCATTCTTTATTTGTACTTCACTGTTGCTATTTGAATTTAATAAGTCTGTCATTTGAAGATACTGATTCGAAATGTGAACGTTAGAAGATGTAGAGCCAAATGGAGAAATAGGAACATTTCCGACATATTGGTGTGTTTGAGTTCAAAGCGGGTCGACAGCAGCGGAGGCTGCCAGAAACATTTGTACAGTTGGAGAGAGCACGGCAAGAAAATGGTTTTCTCGTTTTAAGTAGGATTCTTTTGACATTAATGACTGTCCACGTTCAGAAAGACCTCCGGAGGATGATGAAGATCGATTAAGCGTATTAATTCACAACAAGCCACGTAGTTGCACCCGAGAACTGTGGTCATTCCACCATTGTGCGACATTTTGATGCAATGGGGAAGGTTCAAATATCAGTTGTACGTGTACCGCGCCCTCTACGCCAAAATCGCAAAAATCATCGGATGGTCACATGTGCATCTCTGCATGCTCCTCATCAACTGGGTCGTGAATAACAGCGACCATTCCCATAATGTATCGTTACTAGTGACGACAAATGATGTATTTTTGCTAACGAAAGGAAAGGAAAGGAATGGTTGAGCCCAAACAAAGCAGCAACTGCCCGTACAAAGACCTGCGCGTATCTACAATAGATAATGTTAAGCATCTGATGCAACAGCAACATTATGGTGTACTACGAATTGCTTCCCCGAGGTGTAAACGTCACTGCCGAAATTTATTGTCAACGATGTAGACTCCTTGCACACATAGTCCGAGAAGAACGACCAGGAAGGCTGCGTAAACTGATACTACTCAGCGATAACGCAAACCGGCATTCTACTAGACTAACAAAACAACGACATGCAGGAGCTGGGTTGGTAAGTCCTCCTCAATCATCTTATTAATTTGACATCATATTTACTTGATTTCGCACCCTCAGATTTTAACTTTTTCCGCTCTCTGTCGAACGACCTTCAAGGAATTTCCTTTCCGGATGAGAATGCGCTCCGAATTTGTCTCGTCGAGTCATTCACCTCAAAATCGTATGATTTCTACAGTTGCGGAATCGAGAGTTACGCAGATTTGTCCAACTGTAAATAATGAAAGATAATATGTTACTGATTACTCAAGTCTCTGTTACGTGTATCTCTTGTGTTTATTAAAGAAGGAAAATCAATGAGAACTTATGCCCCAACCTACTATGTACATGGTGAGTCACTAAGTATTGCCAGCGAGAATGACTCCGAAAGTATGATACGATCTGAAAAGATTACGGGACAAACGTTGCATGGGACAAAGGGGCCATAATATGACGTTGGTTTTTGTTGCTAGCTAGGGTCGCGTCAGAGATGTGAAAGTCAGCTTTGTTTTTTTTAAATGGGATGCTATAGTTTGTTACTTATTTTCCGATAGCGGCTATCGAGATGAATCTAATGACGTGTAACAGTAAGGACTTTGAAGGTCAAAGAAGGTAACAAATATGGCTGCAACGTCCATTTATAGTCGGTGGTCGAGGTGATGATCATTCGTATCAATGCAGTGCTGCAATCTTCTGAACATGGATTGACTCGTATTCCTTATCACTTCGGCACTTATCGGAACACCTGCTCTGACAACTCTCTCTCACTTACCTTCAGATGTAATTGGACCGTTTTCATAAACAATGTCTTTTATGATTCCCCACAAGAAAAAATCCAATGCCATCAAGTCTGTCGAACGAGCCGGTCACAACACATTTCCTCCGCGTCCAACTGAACGATTTGGGAACTGTCTCTGCAATTCATTTCTAGCCATCAGCGAAAAATGTGCCAGATACACACCGTGTTGATACCACATTATGTTCCTTGTTCCTAAAGGTATTTCTTCCAATAATAGACTTAATGTTACTTGTAGGAATGTGGTGTACTTTCTACCATTAAGATTTCCTTCAGCAAATTAGGGACACTGTTGCTCCTGGGCTATCGGCGAGGACCATTCACAACCGTCTCCATGAAGCTGGGCTACGGTCCCGCACACCGTTAGGCCGTTTTCCGCTCACGCCCCAACATCGTGCAGCCCGCCTCCAGTGGTGTCGCGACAGGCGTGAATGGAGGGACGAATGGAGACGTGTCGTCTTCAGCGATGACAGTCGCTTCTGCCTTGGTGCCAATGATGGTCGTATGCGTGTTTGGCACCGTGCAGGTGAGCGCCACAATCAGGACTGCATACGACCGAGGCACACAGGGCCAACACCCGGCATCATGGTGTGGGGAGCGATCTCCTACACTGGCCGTACACCTCTGGTGATCGTCGAGGGGACACTGAATAGTGCACGGTACATCCAAACCGTCATCCAACCCATCGTTCTACCATTCCTAGACCGGCAAGGGAACTTGCTGTTCCAACAGGACAATGCACGTCCGCATGTATCCCGTGCCACCCAACGTGCTCTAGAAGGTGTAAGTCAACTACCCTGGCCAGCAAGATCTCCGGATCTGTCCCCCATTTAGCATGTTTGGGACTGGATGAAGCGTCGTCTCACGCGGTCTGCACGTCCAGCACGAACGCTGGTCCAACTGAGGCGCCAGGTGGAAATGGCATGGCAAGCCGTTCCACAGGACTACATCCAGCATCTCTACGATCGTCTCCATGGGAGAATAACAGCCTGCATTGCTGCGAAAGGTGGATATACACTGTACTAGTGCCGACATTGTGCATGCTCTGTTGCCCGTGTCTATGTGCCTGTGGTTCTGTCAGTGTGATCATGTGATGTATCTGACCCCAGGAATGTGTCAATATAGTTTCCCCTTCCTGGGACAGTGAATTCACGGTGTTCTTATTTCAATTTCCAGGAGTGTATTTTGTAGGAAGTGTAGAGTAAGTACGTTGAGGAAATTTTAAGCGTGTAAGTCTCTCGCTCTCACTGAATTTCGTTGGCATTCTCCGTAAAAGAGAAGCATATCGAGTTGTTCTTCGAAGGAATACACCATTCACATTCGCTTTATTCGACGATACTAGTCTTAGCATTCCTATTAGTGTTTTATTGTGAAACTGGCGAATGCTGTTTACGTGTCAATGGCAAGTTAAATGGATACGCCGTATTCGGGGAATGTTTACTACTTGCACGATTTACGAGAGATAATTGTCAGAGCATATGCTTCGATAAGTGCCGACATGTTAAGGAATACCACTGAATCCATGATAACGAGACTGCAGCGCTACATTGAGACCAGTGGTCATCACTTCGAACACCTATAAATGGACGTTCATGGATGTTCATGCCACCTCTGTAAACTTCGTTGACCATCAAAGACCTTACTGTTACTAATCACTGGATTCGTCTCAATAGCCGCTATCAGAAAATAAGTACGAAACTATAGCACCCCATTTAAAAGAACAAAGTTGGCCTTCATGCCTCGACGCGACCCCAGCTTGTAACAAAAAACCAGCGTCTTATTATTGTCACCGTTGTCCCACGCAACTTTTGTCCCACAAGCTTTTCAGCTATTATCATACTTCCGGAGCTATTTTAGGTGGAGACAGTTAGTGACTCACATTGTATATCTTATACTCCTCCAACACAGTCCAAAATGTTTAGCCACCCAAAACGATACCTCTGAAACAATAGAAAAAATTCTAACTTCTTATGTGTATACCTTAAGCCAATATTTCCGTGAATGGAAGTTACAACCAAAGCCAATAAATCTGAAATCGTATATTTTCATCTGTCCAATAGATTGGAACATATAGCCCTTGATGTCTATTTTGAGCAAGGCAAACTCCATCATAACACGCATCCGAAATACATATATAGAATTAGATAGAATACTGACTTTTATGGAGCACTGGACATGAACATCTGCTAAACCCAAAAGCGAAACAACATTTACCATAACCTTTGTTGCACTACTTGGGGACAGTCAGCAGACACTCTCCGTGTATCAGCACTAGGACAGGCATACTCAACAGCAGAGAAACTTGCGACTGTCTGGCTTAAAAGTCCATACGTAAAAGAAGATATGCCTACTCCTTAACGAAGCCATGTGCTCTGTTAATGGCTTTGCCTGTCTTGAGGCACATTCCGCTTCCTGATGGAAGGGCACGCAACTACGTGAATACCTGGAGCTTACTGATAACTCCGCCCTTCCAATACTGAACGATGCGGAGCGAGGAAGATGATCAACACATTCCACTCTTACCACAGCCAGGTATCCATGCTGCTCATTTTTGGAGCACAACCTACGACCAACTTAGAGACAGAAGTGATGACACTTTCTCCAGGCCCTGACCATCATTTTGCAGGACACTGCTCAAGAACGTACAGAGCAAGCTGATTCTGATTTGTTTGACTGATGGAGTTGGTAAGTGCTATACAATCTACTGCACTCCCTGACTTTAGCCCTCGTGAGTTCAACTCGATTTCTAAACTGTAGGAAACACTTTACAGCATACGCTTCAGACTGCTACAAAATCGTCGGGCAATAGGCTGCGCCGACTGCCAAGAGTATCCTATGACTTCCACATCGATGGCTACGGGTTATACACAATACTGGTGACTGCTTTGAAGGTCAGTAAAACTTTCAAACACGTCTCTATTTTGTACGAGCTGTAAATAAATAGTTGCCACAAATAATCCGCTCATGTTTGTTGTTTCTAGATTCAGCAAATTGAAAGCTACAGTATGAATCTTCAGAATGAGATTTTCACTCTGCAGCGGAGTGTGCACTGATATGAAACTTCCTGGCAGATTAAAACTGTATGCCGGACAGAGACTCAAACTCGGGACCTTTGCCTTTTGTGGGCAAGTGCTCTACCAACTGAAATACCCAAGAACGACTTACGCCCCGTCCTCACAGCTTTACTTCTGTCAGTACCTCGTCTTCTACCTTCCATACTTAACAGAAGCTCTCATACGAACCTGCAGAACTAGCACTCCTGAAAGAAAGGATATTGTGGGGACATGGCTTAGCCACAGGCTAGGGGATGTTTCCAGAACGAGATTATCACTCTGCAGCGGAGTGTGCGCTGATACGAAACTTCCTGGCAGATTAAAACTGTGTGCCAGACCGAGACTCGAACTCGGAACCTTTGCCTTTTGGGGACAAGTGCTCTATGAACTGAGCTTCTGTTAAGTTTGGAAGATAGGAGACGAGGTACTGGCAGAAAAAATGCTGTGAGCACGGGGCGTGAGTCGTGCATGGGTAGCTCAGTTGGTAGAGCACTTGCCCGCGAATGGCAAAGGTCCCGAGTTCGACTATCGGTCCGGCACACACTTTTAATCTGCCAAGAAGTTTCAGTATGAATCTTATTTCGAGTCTGAGCATTTGGACCTCTCATACAAATGTCCATGTTACAAAGTGCACTACAATTAATTATTCTCCCTGCCACACACTAGTGAATCGCAAATATATCCGTTTAATATTAACGAAATTCATACCTTCATATTTTAGGACGATTTTTGAAATGATTTCTATTATAATCATAGAAATTTACGGTACATTTCCCTGGGACAAATTTTTTGAAAATTTGAGCTCTATTTTGATGTGCAGTTGTGAACAAATTTCGTGGCGAATGTGAGGCAGGACTTTCTTCTTATTTACTTTTTACCGTCAGGTGGCTTACGGAGTATGGATGTAGACGTATATTTAGACATGTATTGTTTATTGTAATCACCATGTTTTCGTTGGGGTTGCGGTGTCTCTTCTGTCCTTTTAGCTTGAAGTTTCTTAATATCATTTGCAACTAGTCTGAATACATTCTTTGCAAATTATAATCTCATTGTCTACTGATTTCATCTAATACTTTATGTGTAACACCTACCTGAAAATCTCTCCTAATATACTTATTCTTATTCCTTTATAACCCACCCAGGCGTCTTCCAATTTCATTTATGGTTTTTAATTCCATGCCTCTTGTGTCTTGTTTAAAACGTGAATCATTGCAATGTCGTAAAACTTCTAGAGCAATCATATTGTACAACTTTACTTGTGTAACATTTTTTTGATATTTAAGTCATTTTTAGGGTTCTGTACCTCAGCCGGTAAAAACAGAATCGTTGCAGAATCACTGTCTTGTCTGTCTTTCTTCCTGACTGAATGTTATCACTTTTTATCAGTAACGGAATGAGGCATCATGTTGAAATTTATGTCAAATGCTAAAGTCTACCGTCTGTTGGGTTGTGTAATAAGTTTGTAAGTCAGGGGCGGGCAAGATTTCGACTAGCGATCTGTGCAGTCACCAGTGCCAAAGCGCTCAGCTTCCCTTCACACTTCCCTCACCGCAACGCCACGCTGCGTGATCGCGTGGAGGGGGAAGAGGGGAAGACTGCGGACGTGTAGTTGCTCTGCGTTCTACTTCATTTTTAATATTTCACATTTCTCAACAACTTAGGTCACGAGCAAAACAAATTATCGAAATTATTTAATTGTTTTTGGCATACCGAAGATGTAGTATAATTTTTATCTGGTACAAAATGTTGGCATACGAACAGACGCAGACAGTTTCACAGAGTTTCACACTGAAGTTGCCACGTGATCGTGACTTACTTAATTTCATAATCGGGAAAAGTTGTTTACATAAATATGTCGATTGAAATATTGCAGCACTTTTGCAGCCTCATTATGCAGACTTGGAAAAACTACCTAAGAAAGAAATGCAGATGCCCTGGACCGTTGTAACGTAAAAACGTTTGTCATTAAAACTGGAATTACCTTGCAGGTCAAACAGTTACATCGGCATATGCACCAGAGTGCTGTCCAGTAAGACAACGATCTAGGAGACAACATCGAAATAGTTGTAAGACTGTCTGTGTCCTTAAAATGTTTCTAAAATTATGTTCGTAATTCTTTCATGACCGCAATGAACGCCAGTGAAATTGGAGAAGTGAAATGTCTTTGTCACAAAGTGTCCCTTCCACAATACGATTTTCCATCTAAACGCAGCATCATCAAACCAGAAAGAAAGTTACCTTGCAGTGTCTTACTGTGCGCAGTGTGCAGTCAAGTACACTTAAAATGCTAAGTCGGCAATCCATTCCACATGTTCTAATTTTCGTTCCTACATTCCTTTTTCCTTCATAAAATCAACAATAGTGAATTTTAAATCGAAAAAAACGTTCCAGTCACGCCCCTTGACTTACCCAACGTACCTTGCAGTAATAAATAAAGTCTCCATATTCGTCGTTAATTTCCATTGAAAACGGTTGCAGCTGACAATGAAATAAGACGTACGACTACAGAAATATTACTATTTGCGTTAGCAGTTGGTTCACGTGCTCCACAGCTGCAAATTTAGCACAAAGTGCTTTTTTATATACAGAAAAATGAATCAATTCCATTGATCATTTAATTTTTGTTCATTCATTGTTCGTTAATCTTTAAATTATTTCTGTATGATACTGTCACGTTGCTTCATAGCAAATATGCAGTGCCTGTCGTTTGTGCGAATTGAGAATTCCCATGCCTCTCTTCTGCCATTCCCATCCATTTTAAACGATTGCAACGATAGATCGCTAGACTGCCACTTTTTGGCGAAACGGCCACTAGAACTATAAATGTACTTCATAGCACGGTCGAAGGGCGAAGGTTACACAGCGCTGACAGCACAAGTCTGCGAACTCACCTGTGACGAACGAAAACTGCCGCACCCCAATGCCAAATGAGATATCGTGCTGTTTTCGGCGTTCTTCCGACAAAGCTCGAGCAAAGCGGAGTGACAGGTCAGTCCCTCGACCGCCGTAGCCTGCATACTCTGCCTGCAAGCGTGAAGTCTTCACGCGGTGGCCGCCCCAGTTCTAAGTCAATGCACTTAAAACATGCGGCCATATGTGTCACATATTTCATACTCACAAACTTACTCAGAAAAACCTATAGATGAACAAAAAATACACACGTCGGGGGCTGGTTGTCTAGCAGTGAACCGCATGCCTGGCAACCAAGAGGTCAAGAGGTCAAATATCAGGAGGATCACGAATTTTTTAACCTTCGTTTTCGCCTACCCTTCATTTCTCAACAAAGTGAGGAGTTGCCAGAAACAACGTGTGGTTCACCCCCTGTTAAACTGTAGGCCCCTCTCCTGGCAGGATAACTTGGTTACATTAGGGACACGCAAGTGTGCATCTCGAACACAGGAAGATCAAAGATATGGGGACCGTTAGCATAACAGTTGTAAATTGTCGTAGCTGCGTTGCGAAAATACGAGAGCTCCAAGCTCTAATAGGAAGCACTGATGCTCAAATCGTTATAGGAACTGAAAGCTGGCTATCGTCTTACATAAGTTCAGCCGAAATTTTTGCTGACGAGCTAACGGTGTTCAGAAATAACAGGCTAATCGCAGTTGACGGTGGTGTATGCGTTGGTATTAGAAACAGTTGATCTTTTAGTGAAACTGGAATAGAAAGTTCCTGTGAGTTCAAATGGATAGAGGTCATTCTTAACAACCGGAATAAAATAATAATTTAGGCATTTCGCCGACCTCTCAACACAGTTGCTGAAATGTTCCAAGGAAACTTGAGTCTAATTTCAAACATGTAACCGACTTCTACAATTATAGTTAATGGTGATTTTAAATTGCCCTCGCTATTTTGTCAAAATTGCCTGTTTGAATGCGGAGGTACACGCGTTCTCTGAAAATTATTACGAGCAGTTATTTCATGAGTCCACTCGAATAGCAAACGGTTGTAAAAATACACTTGACATCTTTGCAATAAACGATCCTGAGCTAACAACGAGTATCCGAACGTATACATTAACTACGGATATCACAGCGACACTGAATACGGTAATTCCCAAATCCTACAAATGTACATTAAAAAATATACTCATTCGAAAAATCAAATAAAAATTCGTTGACCACTCTTGCAAACTTAACAATGTAAGCATGGACAAAATGTGGCTCAAATTCAAAGAATTGAGAGATTTATACCAAATAAATTAACAAACGACGGAGCTGATCCGACATTGTACCCAAAACAGGACAGAACATTGTTGCAGAATCGACGAAAAAGCAAGCCAAATTTAAACGAAAGCCAAATCCCGAAGATCGGCTATTTTTTATAGAAGCTCGAAATTTAGCTCGAACTTCAATACGAGATGCTTATAAGAGTTTCCACAAAGAAACTCTCTCTCCAACCCTGGTAAAGGGAATACGGACGTAAGTAAGATATGCTAGAGAAACCTGACAAAGAGATTTTGGACGTATGTAAAGTACGCTACCCGCAGGACCAAATCAGTCCCTTTTCTGCTCGATTACAGTGGAAATACTACCGATGACAGTGCTGCTACAGCAGAGATACGAAACACAGTCTTCCGAAATTCCTTCAGTACGGAAGACGAATTATATAATCCAGAATTCGTCTCAAGAACAGCAGCCAACATGAGTAACTTAGAAGTAGATATCATTGGAGTAGTGAAGAAACTTGAATCACTTAATAAAAGCAAGCCTTACTGTCCAGACTATATATCAGTTATATTCCTGTCAGCGTATGGTGATGCAATAGTTCCATACTTAACAATCATATACAACCGCTCGCTCGACGTGAGATCCTTGCGCAAAGACTGGAACGTTGCACAGGTAACACCAGTATTCAGAAATGGCAATATGTAGGAATTATGAGCCCGTATCATTAACGTCGATGTGCATCAGGATTTTGGGACAAATGTTGCGTTCGAACATTATGAATTACCTTGAAGAGAACTGTCTACTGACGCACAATCAACACGGATATAGAAAACATAGTTCTTGTGAAACACAACTAGCTCTTCACTCGCACGAAGTGTTGAGTGCTATTGACAATGCATTTCAGACTAATTTCATATTTCTAAATTTCCAGACAACTTTTAACAGTGCACCATATAAAGGGCTTGTAGTGAAATTGTGCGGTTATGGAATATCGTCTCAGTTCTGTGACTGGACTCTTGATTTACTGTCAGAGAGATCACAGTTCGTAGTAACTGACGGAAAGTCGTCGAATAAAACAGAAGTGATTTCTGGCGCTCCCCAGGGTAGTGTTATAGGCATTCCGCTGTTCATCTATATAAACGATTTAGGAGACAATGTGAGCAACTGTCTTAGCTTCTTTGAAGATGGTACTGTCGTTTATAGTCTTGTAAAATCATCATAAGATCAAAACCAATTGCAAAATGATTTAGATAAGTTATTTGTATGATGCGTAAATTGGCAGTTGACCCTAAATAATAAAAAGCGTAAGGACATTCTCATGAGTGCTAAAAGGAATCCATTAAACATTCGTTACACGATACATCAATCAAACCGAGAGGCTATAAATTCAACTAAATTCTTAAGAATCACAGTTACGAATAATTTAAACGAGAAAGATCACATAGCCAATGTTGTGGGGAAGGTGAACCAGATTTATTGGCAGAACACATAGATGGAACAGATCTACTAAAAAGAGTGCCTACACTACGATTACCCGTCCGCTTTTGAAGTACTGCTCCGTGGTGCGGCATCCTTACCAGATGAGACTGACGGAGTACATCGAGAAAGTTCAAAGAAGAGCAACATGTTTTGTATTAACTAGAAATAGCGGAGACAGTGTCACGGACATTATCATCTAAACAAAGACGTTTCTCGTTTCGATATGTGATATATGTAGACAATCGATGTGGATGTAGTAGAAGTTGATGTAGTAGTGACGCCCAGTTCAGAGGCTTTCAGCAGGATATTGAGAAACACGAAATTATTATGTAAATAGGCTGTTTAGGTTTTTATGTTGGTAACGCCATGCTGTGCTCTATATGAAAATCACTGACTGTGCTGTGTGCAGTCTGTGGCTCGTTAGCATTGTTGCAATACAGCTATTGTAGTGTTGGGCAGTTGGCTGTTAACAGCGCATACTGTTGCGCAGTTGGAGGTAAGCCGCCAGCAGTGATGGATCTGGGGAGACAGATGGCGGAGTTTTGAGAGCGGATGATCTGGACGTGTGTCCATTAGAGACAGTAAATTTGTAAGACTGGATGTCATGAACTGATATACATATTACGACTTTTAAACACTATTAAAGTAAATACATTGTTTGTTCTCTATCAAAATCTTCCATTTCATAACTGTGCCTATCAGTAGTTAGTGCCTTCAGTAGTTCGAATCTTTTATTTAGCTGGCAGTAGTGGCGCACGCTGTATTGCAGTAGTTCGAGTAACGAATATTTTTGTGAGGTAAATGGTTTGTGAAAGGTATAGGTTATTGTTAGTCAGGGCCATTCTTTTGTAGGGATTATTGAAAGTCAGACTGCGTTGCGCTAAAAATGTTGTGTGTCAGTTCAGTGTTGATCAGAATAGGTAAAGAGCTGTTTGAAAATCAAATAATGTAAGAGGTTTATCGGCACAGTAAATCACTAATTTTTCTAAGGGGACGTTTCAATTATCTACTTATGAGATTAAGTTTGCACGAGACCAGCAGATTGACAGTACTGCTGTCATTTTTCAGGCTTAGATTCGTATGCCATACTCAGTTCTTTTATTCTTACCATTAACGTAGACGTGAATAAGGGTATAACCAAGCTAATGAAAGTGGTTTACCTCTTGGACTACACTGTTATTACTACAATTTCCATTCCGATAGAATTTTCGTGCAAATAAGTCATATATTGTATTTTAGGCTTCTGTCTTTTCTAAAAGTTAGAATGAAGTCACCAGCGGAAACAAGTGAATTTTTCAATGATGCTTCATCAGTTTGGACATCTGTCTTATCAGATATATGTATAAAATGGCAGAGTGGAGGAAACACATGTTTGGCTGAGACTCTTATATACAGATACTGTATATAGTTTACATTTTCTAAACTTTTTGATATGTAAATCACAACACTGAAGGTTCTAATGACATATTCGAATCACCAAAAAGAACAATACGAACTTGCATAAATTGTTTAATTATATGCTGATAAGCTTCGAAACTGAAAGAACCTTCAGCATAATTCCGTCACTGCTCGGTAAGACTAGTGTGTCGTATTAGTCGTCGCTCTTTCATTCTTCATACCTGTTCGATATGCTTTGCTTACCTAGAATGGAAGATCACAAGCTGCTCTTCTGAGGGCATATTTTGTTGCATGCCCTACTTACGCATTTCGTGGGTACCAATAAGTAACTCCTCCTCAGCACCGTTACAGCTGTTCCCTGGGCTACTTTCTTTAATATATGGATCGCTGCCTGTCCGCTACAGAAATATGATCAGTATCTCTTGTTACTTTACAAGGATGAAATTAATCTCCGTGTATCTGTTGAATTGTTCTGAATTACTCCAATATCTCATCCTGTATGCGATTTGATATGACTGGCCATGGTTCCTCTATTTCTATCACGATTTATAACTAAATGAGGCTGAAATTTTAATTTTTTTTTTTTGCACTTTCCTTATCAATTAAGCTTTGTGTTAAGGTCTCAGTGACTTATTTCCACGCGTTAGGGACACATTTCACACTAACATTACTGTTAGTCAAATGGGCTGAGAAGTCTACATAGAACGAGGATTTTTTTTTTCATAGATACCTCCCCTCTCCTTTTTATTTCCCATGAAAATTCGAACCAGCTACGGCCTTACACACCACGGTTATGCACGCATCATTGACCTAAGCAGTGGAAGCCAGAATTTGGAGTGAGGCAGTCTTCTAAACTGATGGAGTAGGTATGCAATGTAGCTAATTCGTCGAGTTAACCTGGTATTAGCGTTTCGGAGATTAGCAGCAGGGTCTGCGTCACGCTAAGAGGGTGAATACACGGCATCCGTTGAAAAAGTTAGTTGTCAGACTTCGTGGCGCCATGGCGGGTTTAATCTCAAATGCTCCAGTAGTGTGTTTTTGCAATTCTGTACCTCTGTTGGTAAGAATGGAACCCTTACATGATTGCTTCGTTGTCGATAAATTTATCTGTCTGTCCGTCCGACTGCTAAAAACACTTTTTCTCAGCAACGGGCGGGAGCATCACTCTGAAATTTATGCCACATATGGAGGCCGATGGTTGCTTCGCGATGTAGTGAAAATATACAGTCATTTATGTCACATAGTTTGATACTCGGAATATCACTAATCAAAACTTGTATTGTACTTCTCGTTGACGTAGAGTCATGAAATTTGGAAAGAAGCAAGGTTTCACAATATAAGTAAACGAAAAAATCCAAACATTGTTAATTATTTAACATACAAAAAATATTTTTTTTACATTTGTTCTCCGAAGTCAAAGCTGATATTAAAGTAATGACTCTTTCTGCATTACGGCTGATGGGGTCTCAATGGTAAAAGTGAAAGGTCATGCAAGGAGCGGCTTTATAGCTCAGATGACGCGTTTTGGAATTTATCCATCATGAGATATCCAGGAGTGATAGCTTCTCGCAAACATGGAGTTTTGAGTTCTATGTGAAAGAAACGTTCGCGAATGTTTGTTTCACACACAATTCGAAACGCAATATCTACGTCGAGTTATCACTCCTGGATATCTGATGATGGATAAATTCCGAAACGCGTCATATGAGCAATACAGTCACTCCTTGCATCATCTTTCACTTTTACCATTGAGACGCAGTTAGCCCGAATGGAGAATATGTCATTCTTGTTATAATAGTTGGCTGCCTCCTGCATGACTTTATGTCACATTTTTATTACTGAAATTAAAACTGTTTCGATAATCTTGCAATAAGTGGGAAAGATACATTACTAGGATCAACGTCGATAACAGCAAAAACGGTCGACATTTTCCATTCCCGATGTGGATGAGCAGCCTCTATACACAATTAACTTTGTATGGAAGCCTGGAAGCGAGAGTCCTACCGGCATGTGGGCAATTGTTTACTCTATGCGCCTATTTCAAAGTTCACGACGCCATGTATAAGTCGTAGAAAGATAAGGTCCTTTAGTTATAGAAGCGTTGGTATCAGTTTTATTTTCGATGTCAGAAATTTCGTATGTCACCTAAAATATTTCGTGCAGTCCGGAATCGTTAGATATCTACGCGTTTAAGGTTCTACTTTGCACTTATCGCCAAATAATGTGTGCAATGAGCGTCTGCGAGGCCGCGGTGTAATTGTCTGAAATTTACTATCGCCCTTATAAGAAGGGGCCCCAAAAAGTATGTCACTCACTATTATGGTAGGACAGGCACTCTTTACTGGATGTTCCACTTCGTTTCAAAGCGACAAAGATACGAGACACTGCCTTACAACATAGTCACCTGGTCTCTATACACAACGATCGCAGCCTTCTATCAGTCGTTCTGTTACTCAACGATAGAAATCCACTCCTCGGTCATGGATGCACTCGGGAATCACTGCGTGAACGTTCTCATCGTCAAAAAATCTGCCACTTTTGCGAATCAGTTCCTCGATGGCATGGACACCCCCATTGATGTTGATGGCAACCCTTCCCTATCAGCATCACCAACATCTATACGAACATTCCTCATTGCTGGAACCATTTCATTAGGGCTGGACGTCAGATTGCATTTGGTCCAAATACCGCCACAATCTGACGGTAAGTTTGTCTGTAAGTTATGCGTTCTGCAAACTAGAACCGAGCTGACACGAGTAGTTCAAGTTTGGGGTAAGTTTGCAGCAACATTGCCATTTCACTCCCACACCGAGATGCACCTGTTACCCGCACTGCAGCAAAACTGTGTCTGCAGCAAACCTGAACGTCTGCTCTCTTCTGACAAGCTGCAATTAGTCTTAGCATGGGAAGACTGGCGTAAATAGTTGCTCAAGTCCCCTCGTACATTCTATCCACACCATTTACTCTAAAAGTTTCGTTGTTTAACATGGGTTATTTATTTTTTATTTTTCTACTTAGTCCAATGACAGTCTGTCAAATTCTCCTCGTCCATGCGTTAAATTTCTTCGTTCCATTTACGTAGTTAGAATTATTTGATCAGTATAATATAGAAATACTGATCATAAAAAATTTCGGCGATTGCGCTGGAGATCTCCAACTACCAAGAAAATGCTTGGCTTTGCGCTCATAGGAAACGAAGCATTGATGCTTCTAAATCAAATACGATATCCTTCTGCTCACCTACAATGATCAGCAGCAACAGCGTGACCACCTGCTAAATACCTTGTTTGTCCGTCTTTGGAAAGTAACATATCACCGATTCTCCGTATCAGGGATCCGACAGGTTGTTGGTAGGCCTGTGGAGGTATGTGGCATTGGATATCTAAGCACAGTACATGTAATTCGCGTAAACAACGGGCTGCAGTTTTTCGTACGCGGTGACAAAGCCCGATACCGATCCAGTTGGGTTCCATTGGATTTACATCAGGTAAATTTGTTAGTCGGTACGTCAACGTGATTTCGCTATAATGTCCCTGAAACAATTGTAGCACGGTTCAGGCTCCGAGACACTCACAATTACTATGCTGAAAGATGACATCGCCGTCGGGGAAGACATCAGTCATGAACGGATGCATGTGGTTCTCACCTGTTAGCATGTCTTCGATTACTATCACAGGTTCCACGCAAGAACAGCATAATAGTGCTAACCAGCAGCCGGCATTCGTGGCACGCTTCACTTTTCAAGCCGCTGTTCATCTCGATGGCGGTGTTTGTGGAGACGACCATCTACCTCGTGCAGCAAATATCTCATTCACCCGAAGAACCTACACGTTCACATTGATCGATGGTCGAATCCCAATGGTCTACTGCCCACTAAAATCGTAACTGATGATGTAGTTGGGTCAACAAGTGAACACGTAGGGTTCAAAATTTTTCAAATGGCTCTGAGCACTATGGGACTTAACATCTTAGGTCATCAGTCCCCTAGAACTTAGAACTACTTAAACCTAACTAACCTAAGGACATCACACAACACCCAGCCATCACTAGGCAGAGAAAATCCTTGACCCCGCCGGGAATCGAACCCGAGAACCCGGCACGTAGGGTTGATCTGCTCCATGTTCAACAATGTACGATAACGGTGTCCTCCGAAACACAATGTTGTGATCTTTCGGCAGAGATGCCACAGATTGTATCTATCCTACTTTACAGAGTATACAAGCCTCCGAACCCCACGTTCTGTGGTGAGTTCTGGACGTCCAACCATTTACCGCCTAGTGGTACTTTGACTGTCCTTATATCGCTTTCCGTAGATGCTCACAACGGTAGCATGTAAAAGATTCGATCAGCTTCGCCGTTTCTGAGATACTCGTTCACAGATTCTGCGTAATAGTAAATAGCCCTTTGTTAAAGTCGTAATAATGGGACTATGGGCACCATCTAGCTTTTCCTTAGTCATACACGCTTCTGCAACCTTGCATTTGTCCTCTAACGATTCCTGCTTTGGTATTTCATACTTGCTGTCAATATCACTTTTGTATATTTTGAATTCCCTTTCGCCATCTTCATTTTCTGCATTTTTATGCTTGCTCCTTTCGTCAGCTAAATTCAATATGTCCTGAGTTATCCAAGATATTCCACCTGCTGTACTTACCGCTTCAAGTATCTATAAATTCTTACACCCAGGTATTTGTAAGAGCTGACTGATTGCAAATCTGAATGTGATATTTTAATCATAGTAAGTAAGGGTCTTTTCTTTCATTAAATTCAAAAATTATTCAGACTGTCTTTTCCATTAGTGCTGTACAATAATTGTACACAATTAAGTAAGTTTAATTTTATTTATATGTCGCCTATTAAGACAGTTTCAGTGATATCAAGAAGTACTTGCAATCAATCCATGCCTTACCACAATAACCAACTACCCAATGAAACTGTTACAGCATGCCTAAAGTGTGACCCAAGTTAACATGCTGGCAATCCATATCGGAAGACACAATGACACACTGAACCATGATCGTTAGTTATTTGTATCGCATTCTACCATCGCAGTCTCCTCCAATATCATCACAATCTGTGGCACTGCAGTGCACACAGTCTAAGACAGAAGCTACTACTTACCATTAAACCACCGACCTGAAACTTTTGTGATTTGGTAAATGCTATTGAAATACTAAATTATAAACTTAAACCTGTTTGAATATGATTGCAAATTTTCTGCATGAGACTAGAAAACGCAGAAAATCTTTATTTGAAAAAATTTTTCTTGTTCAACTGTCTCGAAACCAATCACATTGAAATAAAGAAAGCGATCTGGAGACAGAATCTGGACACTTATTTATAGGTAAGGACCGCTGCTACTAAGGCACCTAAAACTTTTAACGTTTTGTAATTTTATAACCTCTGTAACAAAACTAAATCTAAACAGTTAGCATCTCTTGTCTTCGATCGACGATAGTGATTAGTACTCTAAGTTCTACAGTCCTCGAACTGTTGCATCGTACTGTACAGCTGACATACCATTTGTATTTTTGGTGTTAATAAAATCTCATTTGTTTTAAAATGCGATGTTATCTGAATATAAAAAACTGTTGTTTTGAATAAACTTTTGGAGTATTGGAGAACTTTATTAACCAGCAAATTTAAATCTACTAGCGTCAGAATAAAGCATGTTTTAAGAAAGAATTGCGAAGAAAAGTAGTTTCATTACCTGGAGAAGTTAAATATGTTTGCACCATAACAATGTCTTCCCTGAGGAGCTCTGTAAAGAAAAAATTACTTCAGTCAGTATCAATAGATGTCGTAGATGTATTGAAACCGATTCCTTATACTTCACATACCTTAAGTGAGATGTTAGCACAAGGCATGGCTGAAGGATCTTGAAGTTTCAACTGTGCAGACAAAGCAACGGTAATTACTCACTTTGGAAAGCAAGTAGATACTTAGTTGTGTAGCAGCATTAGTCATTTGGCATTTATACTCAACAGACTCCTTCACACATAAAAGATACATACTGGGATTTGAAAAACAGGGTATTTTGTCGTCACCAAGACACCTCAGACATTGAACACTGTATTTTGGAAATTTTGGAAAATATACTGATCTTCAGTCGGTAAGAAAAATAACTTTAAACAAGTATCATCTGTTCTCTTTGGTAATTGACGATTGTGATTATACTCTCAATTTAGGGTCCTTGGGCACGTTACATAATAGTGTACAGCTTACATACCATTTGCAAATTCTTCTTCCTTGCATGCATTTTCACTTGCAACTACGTATTACTCCAACAACTGTATGTGTTAAGGGGACCCATCCCATGCTATTCATCATCCGCTCGAGCAGAATCTATTCATATTTTCACCGACCTTGTATGTCTTCCTGCGTCACAAATAATGCAACACAGATACTATACATCTTTGAGAGCGTAACAATCTGACACCTCCGTGTAACATGGGGTTCCCCAAAGCAAAGATTTACAAATTGTTAGCCTAACCACACCCTTTTTCATTGTTTTAACTCTTTGAAATTCTTGCTGCACAATTTTACTAACACGGTTTGTAGTAGAATAGCGAAAAGAAGAATTACCCTTACAATAATCATATAATATTGATAAATACAGAATGTTCAAATGCGTGTCAATTACTGTTTGATCAAACTGATGAGGTCACCGGTCCCTGGACTTACACAGTAATTAAACTAACTTATGCTAAGAACAATACACAAACTCATGCCCGCAGAAGGAGTCGAACCTCCCGCGGAAGGCGATGCACAATCCATGACATGGCACCTCAAACAACGTGGCCACTCCTTGCAGCGATAAATACAAGAAGCAGAATTAGAAAAATGAATACTTTGATGAAACAAATACAAATGTGTGTTAGTTATAAGAACGGTGGCAGTATAGTCACACGACAACAGCACACTACGTTTTCCTCGTTTTGTGAAGTGCGTTGTTTTACAGTTACGTATGTTTACAGCAAGTTTCCAGTACTAGCTCAACTTTGAAACCTAATGAAAATCTGACTGAATATTTGTGCAGCTATTACATACAGCTGCGTCATTTGTGAAAAGTGTGAGGTTGTTATCAATACTTTCATCCTTGTCATTAATATACAATTCGAAGAGAAAGGGCCAAAACATACAACCTTACTTGCGTTACGACTCATTTATGAATTTATTTCGGTGACTTTCCATCCAAGATATCACGCTGTGTCCTTTCTGAAAAGTAATCAATCCAGTCACAAATTTCGCCTAGTACACTAAATAATCGTACTTTATATACTAAGAGTAGGTGTGCTACTGAGACAGGTGATTTTCGGAATATATAACTAGATTAAAAATTCAGCAACAGAACGTTTTCATTGATTCCGATTACATTCTACTTTGCAGTGAAAAATATCTGCACAATTTCGCATAGCTCATGTTCATTTCTGACGTTCAGAAGAAAGGAAAACGAAAATCATTTGCGGGTACTTTCGAGCCAGACCAAATCTGGAATTATATTTATGCCTTCTCTGTGTTCATTTTATGCCTATAGGAACAGAATTTGTCATGCAGTAACGAACATTACGAAGTGTACCCTGAGGAAGTGACACTTAGTAATCATAAACGGAAGGACGTTAAGCGGAAAACAGCACTCGTGTGATGAAGTACGTCTCTTCACTGTGAGACCGAAGTGGAACGTAACAGGGGAGAAAATATTATTCACAGAAATATGAATTCACGACTAATGTTATAACGTCACTCGCGTCAATAACACAATACAGGCCGTAATTAGATACCTCGCTGAATGTGCGGGAATTGAATTTTTGTTTGCTAAGATAACAGTAAACGCAGCTTTGACGAACCACCCCTCTGTTGCAACAGCCTGAATTACCACACATTCATTCACCGTGATTGAGTTATTGGTAAACTTGCTCTTTAAACACTGTGAGAAGCATATAAATCCTCATTCTACGTAATGCCTATCATATCTCTGCGCACGTACACCGTTACATTCATATTTTGACAGTTATTTCAATTAATACACTAACCAAGCTATCTGTTATACATTAGGAAGAGAGGACCAGATCGCTCCATTATATAACATAAATTACTGAGTTCGTAGGTGCCGTAGGGCTGTATTTCATATCGAATTTACAGGTGTGGAGCAAAAATTGAGACAAAAGTATTTAGAGAACAGCAGCAGAGCTCTTTTTAACTTTAAATTATATTTGAAATACGTATGTGAACGACCTAGTTGTCAGTACATCCACATACTCTGAATAGCATCTAGTTATTTTTTAAACTTTTTCTTTCCTACGGTGGTACAGCTTATTCCTTTTCAAGCAAACGCTAGTGAACTTATGAGACAAAGGAATTACAATTGCAGATGTCGAGAGTAAACTGAAAGTTCCAGTATTCGGCGAAGAAAAAAGGAAAATCTCTCAAAAACCTTAATTAAAACAGGAGAATTTCTTCCTGGGACAACATGAAACAGACGAAAACGTAAAACCCAATTTCGACTGTGTGTAACCATCAAAGTGTGTAAGAGAATAATGTTGACAACTTGCTATACACTTAATGCAGTGTATCTTTTGTAAGTTGACGCTCATTTAGAACTATTAGGGTTCTTGTCTCGGAGACAGGGGGCGGAGATATCATCAGCTTCCTAGCGTACAGATAGATTTTAATCGGACGTTAGATGGACTTTTTCAGACTACTGGAGTGAGAGCAAAGACGGTTGGAATACCGCCAAAGGTGGCGACCCTCGCGGTCTGTAGGAGAAATGGCTACAGCCGACAGGTCAGAACTTGAGTAATAAAGAATAGTAGCTTCCTGACCAGAAGTCCAAACAGACTAGTGTGATGACGACAGTGAGGCGCGTGCATTGTCGATTGAATCATAACTGCACTACAAAACTTACACAAGTTACGGTAGCACAGTTATAGGGATATCATTACGTTACTTTAGATGAGAAACCCTGCAGGGTACGAGCGACCGTATTTGGCACTAATAAATTACTCTAGTCTTGGTCGCCAATACATTTATTTTATTTTTCAACTCTTTATGACGTGTTTACCACTATCATGTAACACAATACTAGATGGAGCACAACTTTCTGCACAATTACGCAAAAGATGAGTTACATACAACAATCGATACAACTAGTCAATTGTAAAAAATACCTTCTTAACAGAAGTACCCAAACTGGCTCACACCATACAGCATGTTACATAATAGACATCTATTGACTCAAGATGGCGTTAGATACATCATTTATACCGCAACAGATAATACCTGTGTCTTTGTAAATAAGAATGTAAACGTTCACCCGGAAGTTCTTCACTGAATTAGCTTGAAATTTTGACACACCGCTGCAGTCGAGTACGCATGTGTTTTCATATACTTGTTTTTCACACTTATGTAAATATGTGATACGTGAAGCGGAAAAGCTACTACCGAAACTCTCGAAAAGTTCATGACAGATTAATTTAAAGTTTTTACGTAATACTCTAATGAAGATTAGGTCAAACATGTGCTGTATGTATACTAGCTAACCCGGCAGAGCGTCGCAATTGCTAAACATGCATGGGAACTGCATAAACATCCTAAATACCTTGCCCAGCCTCTATGTGTCCATCTTCTCACCCCCTCCCCTCTTTCTATTCATCTCCTCCCCCCCCCCCCCCCCCCGCACCATCTCTCTGCTCATAACTTTCTCCCACCTCTCTCTGTCCATCTCCTCCGCCTCCCTCCGTGCGCCCAGTTCTGTTTGAATGTTCAGTAGCTCCGTAGATCCCCGGCCCCCCTTCCCGACCCTCACTGTGCATAACTTCGTCCCACCTCCCTCTGTTATTATCCTCGTACTCCCCCCCTCTCTATGACCGTTTCCGTCTAAATGTTCAGTAGAGTAGGGCGTAAAAATTTGAAGAAATCCGTTTTGTTGTGAAAACATGTGACACCAGAACTGTCATACAATATACTTTTCTTTGTTTCCTTTTTCATGCCAAAAATACCATTAGCATCCACAATTAGGAACACAGCAACAACACACAAAAAAATCAACCAAATCGGTCGAGCTGCTCTCAAGTGATGGTATATGTGTGACGGTATATATATTTTTGAAACATTGTTAGCAGGCAGGGAAATTTTACTTATGGCTAATCAGCTTACCATTACAACGCTACTACAGAATCTGAATTTGCAGTAACAATAAACAAGGCTCAAGATTAGAGAGAGTGGGGAAGAGGGGTTGGACAGAGAGGGATGGGGGGAGGCATGAAATTTCCATAAAAAAATGGGAAGGAGGTGATAGAAAGAGGGACAGAAGCAGATGGGGAGACAGTGACTAGGAGAAGTTGGACAGAGAAATGGGAGAGGAAGTGATGGACTTATAGAAGGGCAGAAGAGAGGCCAGGAAGACATGGAAAGGGAAGAGAAGATGGACAGAGACAGGGAATAGAGACAAAGGGGAGAGGGGAAGATTGACAGAGAGGGGGGAAGAACGTGATGGACAGACGGAGAGGAAAGGGGGAGAAGATGGACAAACAGAGCGGGAAGAGGAGACTGACAGAGACAGAGGAATTCAGGACTTATGTCCTGTTCCCCTACATATTTGAAACGCGTGCTTTCTCTTTTCTTTCTTTTCTGTTTCACTAAAGTGGGCTAGGGCAGATTGTGGCCGGGAACAACTGTCATTAAGCATTCCAGTACTTAAATAATATAATATATTTGAGAAGAATTTCATAGGCATAAACATATGAACCGAGTGAAGTGGAAGAGGGGAAACACGGGACTCGCAGTCATGGGGACATTCTGATTTAAAGTTCTCCATGTTTTTCTCTAAATCGCTTCAGGCAAACGCCGAGCTGGTTCCCCTGGAAGGGCACGGCCGGTTTCCCTCCCCGTCCTTCCCTAATCCGGTCTTGCGCTCCGTCCCTAATGACCTTGTTGTCGATGGGACGTTGAACACTGATCTCATCCTCCTCCTCCTCCTCTTCCTCCTCCCTAAACATGCGAATCTATACAACTAGTGTTGAAAATACTAAGATATTTGAATATAAAGTGTTTTGTCTAGCCAACAAGATACTCGCGTACAGCATTTCTTAACAACTAGAAAGGGAATGGAAACCTTTGTTATGGTAATCTATCCGTAAAAATTTGACATTTTTTCCTGAGTTGAAGTAAAACTCCTAAAACTGATGGCACATCGTTCACGGTTAAAATGGAGTGCGACCCTAATATAGTCCACGTTCCTCAAGAATATGTAATAGAGTTAATTCTATTATTTTACAAAAATTTGCTATCTTCACTAAAGTCAATCGAGCTATCGCTTCTTCTAAAGGATAAACCAGTCTAAAACGTACTGCTTAACAATTCACATTGACTTAATACCTGTTAAAATGTAGTTCAATAAATGTTTACAGATTTCATGTCATTAATTAAGCAATAATCAAGCTGTGATGTTAGGTAACTGTCTGCATATTAGATGCTGTTGAATAAATATAGAATATGTTATTAGTAGCTCTCTACGAAGGTAAAACGAACAAAGCACATGTGAAGAACATATGCACTAAAATAATCTAGCACCATGGTACCTAACAGTCGCACAAAAAGACAGTTAAATAAGAACTCTACAAGATTGTGTCTCTTTCCCTCAAAGCAAAATAGTCACTCTTTCACTTCATGGTAAGTTATGTTTTACTCTAACGATGGAGTAATTAGAAACTAAAAAGCAAGAAATGCCTGTTGTGTGTACCACATATTACTGTATTAAGGCAGACATGCAGAACATCGGTCTGCATCCATATCTACACCTACGTCACATGTGAGAATATGAAGTAAGAGACGCGTGAAACAACACTCCCCGAAAGCATGAACCCGTCGAACAAATGTCACGTTGCACATAAGGTAATATGAACTTTCAGCAATACAGATAAAAGATGATATTGAATATTCAGGCTGTCCTACGACTAGAGAAACGACAGCAGCTGATGTTAAAGAGGAATGTCTGCAATTGACTGGAAACTGTGTATCGATTAAGGTACGTACCTCAACTTACTGTGTCAGTCTTACATTACATTTTGCACCACAGATCTAACGATAATAGAAGTGAAAAGTAAAACAAATATACTGGCGACGAAGAGAAGAATAATTTATTAGGATGTCACTAAATACCATTTCGACGATTGATAAGTAATAAATAAACTCAGCGATAAATACACTGCAGGCGTCAGACGATAGCTGAAGGAGACAGCTATGATAAAACTAATTTCTAGCGCCGTTAACCAATATACAGCGTAAATTACAGCATGTATTCATAACAATCGATTACACAAATCTGTCAGAACGACACTTCTTCTGCATATATACCCATAAGAACGCAGCATACAGTACCCACAACCTTGTCTTACTTTCTAAATCCTTATTCGTGGAGACCTTGGCTTCCGATATTAGTTGATTAAGAAAGAATCATTTAGTGATTAATACTGGCTGAAGGGACTTAACATTTGTGCATTTTATACATTTTCTGAAACCTACATTTAACAGAGATGAAAATACAATCCTTATGAGTAGAATATGTTAATTTGTATTCGTGTGGTTAAATATATCTTCTTTGTAATGAGTAATAAGTGTTAATAGCGTGGTCTTTCAAGCATCGTTACATTGTTTATAAATGGACCAATAAAATTACGTTATTCTGTGAAGTCTGAAAAGGATTGCAAATAGACACCGCAATCAGTTCGTCAAAGCATATATCATCTGTGTTGCTTGTCATTATTGATTAACACATTTTAGGTATGTTTAGTTCCAAGACATACTACACTCAGAATTCCGACTGCATAATCACTCGTGTAGAATGTTCAGTTCCGGGCAACATGGCTGCAGGGCACAAATGTTTGGGGTGTGCCACATAGCGAATAAGCGGGTAAGCTGCACCTTTTGTAGGCTGAGGTACACGCACCGAGTGGAGAGAGCATCACTGCTCATTCTCTACCCCTATAGGCAGAATAGAATAATGATAATAAATTTCTATGAGAAGGAAAAGCTTGTGTCTAAAAATCAAAATCAAATGGTTGAAATGGCTCTGAGCGCTAAGTGACTTAACTTCTTAGGTCATCAGTCCCCTAGGACTTAGAACTACTTAAACCTAACTAACTTAAGTACATCACACACATACATGCCCGAGGCAGGATTCGAACATGCGACCGTAGCCGTCCCGCGGTCCCAGACTGTAGCGTCTAGAATCGCTCGGCCACTCCGGCCAGCTCTAAAAATCAGGATGGTTTTAGAAAGCATTGCTTGTGCGAAACACAGTTTGCTCTTTTCTCAAAAGGGATCCTGCGGAAAGAGGATACAGGGCAACAGGTGGATTCTATATTCCTAGATTTCCGTAAAGTATTTGACCAGGAACTACACAACCGACTGTCAACGAAGATACAGGCATACGGAGTAGGTTCTCAAGTATGTGAGTGGCTCGAAGCCACCATAAGTAACATCAACCAGCACGTTGTCCCCGACTGCGAGTGTTCCTCAGAGACCAGAGTGTCGTCGGAAATGTCCCAGGGGAGTGTGATAGGACCGCTGCTATTTTTTACATACATAAACTATCTATCGGACGGCGCAGTAAACAGTTCACGATCATATAAGACGACTCATAAAAGCAACACAATCAAAAGCACTCATTAACGTATGTTTCTTGATAGCGAGTTAAGGAAACATTGTAAGCCACCACGAGCCCACTGTCAGAATTTATAGCATTACATTTCTCCGAGAGTACTGCGGTCCTACACTGAAGCGCCAAAGATAAAGGTGTAGGAATGCGTGTTCAAATACAGAGATATGTAAACAGGCAGAATTCGGCACTGCGGTCGGCAATGCCTATTTAAGACAACAAGTGTGTGGCGCAGTTGTTAGATCGGTTACTGCTGCTACAATGGCAGGTTATCAAGATTTACATGAGATTGAACGTGGTGTTATAGTCGGCACACCAGCGATGGGGCACAGCATCTCCTAGGTAGCGGTTTTCCCGTACGACCATTTCCCGAGTGTAACGTAAATTTCTGGAATCCGGTTAAACATCAAATCTCCGAAAGCGCTGCGGCTGGAAAAAGATCCTGCAAGAACGGGACCAACGACGACTGAAGAGAATCGTTCAATGTGACAGAAGTGCAACCCTTCCGCAAACTGTTGCAAATTTCAATGCGGGCCATCAACAAGTGCAGCGTGCGAACCATTCAACGAAACATCATCGATATGAGCTTTTGGAGCTGACGGCCAACTCGGGTACCTTTGATGACTGCATGACACAAAGATTTATGCTTCGCCTTGGCCCGTCAACAAACATATTGGACGTTGATGACTGGAAACATGTTGCCTTGCTGGTCGAGTCTCGTTCCAGATTGTATCGAGCGGATGGAGTTTACGGGTATGGAGATAACCTCATGCATCCATGGACCCCAGACGTCCAGAATTGCTACAGAGTGGCTCCAGGGACACTCATCTGAGTTTTCTGCTGCTCACTAAACCCCCCATACATGAACATTACTGAGCATATCTGGGATGTCTTGTTCAGAAGAGATATCCACTCTCTCGTACGCTTACGGATTTATCGACAGCCCTGCAGGATTCGTGGTGTCAATTCTCTCCAGCACTACGCCAGACATTAGTGGAGTCCATGCCACTGTACATTGCGGCACTTCTGCCTGCTCGCGAGGGACCTACATAATATTAGGCCGGTGTATCAGTTTATTTGGCTCTTCAGTGTGTATTAAAGTTACAAACATTTCAGAATAATTGTGAAAACATGGTATCCACTGATTCACTATTGGCATACATCAGGAAGAATTCGCAAATTAGGTGGATTATTAGACTTTTTTTTTTAATTTTGCTGTACAGCTTGTATTTATCCACATTGAGAGAACGGAATTTCAGAAACTATGTATGTTAACTTGTTAATTATAATAATTATTACATGTTTTTGAGTTAAAAAAATACTACCACATTCTGTATGTTACAAAAAGTTATTAGCGACTCGAAAATAGAGGAAGAAAACAAACAGTTAATAACTACATAAAGTTGGTTAGATCTAAAGAAGAAATAGAGTGTTTGGGGCAACCAGACGATCTTGTAGAAAAAAAATCAAAGAAAAACCTAGAACTTCTGAAGGGAGCAGGTGAGAAAGCAGCCTACAAACACTGTTTGAAAAAACGGAGTATTTGCCGAATGAAGGTAACTCATGAATAACTTAAAAAACAACCAAGTATTGCACCATGAAGAAACTTTAAACATGAAAACATTAACATAAAAAGAAAAAATAGGATAGATACTGCACGCGTTATAATACCGAGTCAGTTTTGTTAGGTGACTATTACATTATAACTAATGAATTTAAAAATGTTGGAGTTGGAGATAAATCCCGAACTATTACAAGCTTTTTACCTTAAGCATGAGACTCATGGTGTATTAAAAGGAAATCGCGTTTACGGTTCACCTGAAGGCACCCTACGCTTCTGAGTACACTTTGATGAACCCGAACTCTGAGAAAATTTCTGTAAATGTTTGTTCAGCTAATATCGACAGAAACGGTTGCTCTCTCGGAAACATAAATACAAATTCGTTAAGACAAATACGATACCCAAGAGCGAGGGCTCGTATTGGCTGGATGAAGTAATATATAGGCTTACGTAAAGCATTGCGACAAACATAGATGTTTAAAAACGCTTCAGCGTGTTATGTGTATGTAGGTACGATATTCTATTAAAGAGATTAAACCACTTTTCAGTAAAATTATTCTGTGAGAAAGGGAAACGAGGATACGTATAGAATTATAGCCCGATTTGAGTACTACAAGAATTTTCCAATTTATTTCGCCTGATTAAGTCGGACAGACGAGAAGAATACTTTGTAATATTCGTATTTGCTATTCAGAACAGGAAAGACAACGGAAAATGAGAAATATTCTATTGTGTGTATGTCCCTTTCTGAAACAATAACACACAAAGTATCTTTCCTGTATGAGTGCTCTACATTCTTGTGTTATATGTTATCTTTTGTATCCAGTTAAGTAAAAGAAGCAGGTAGCAGTTGTCTATCATCAACAAACGAGGAACGAAGCGTTATGGATGTGAACAGTACAGTAAATCTGATTACTACAGACGTTTCAAAGAAATTTCCTTTGGAAAATAACAGAATTGTCAAAATGAAACTTCCAGAATATTGTGTAGAATATGGAATACTTACGTTAGCTAATATTAGCGCATGGCTGAACTGCAACGAAACATAATGTAAACAGTTACGGACACTCAAAGCGACACTTTACTGTAACAGGGCGCACAGACAAGTCATCACATTGATAAATTTTAATGATTAAAAATTGTCTGAATCTTTTCTCTAAGTCAAAAAATACAATGAAAAATGTCTGAGGTTCCCATTACGCAGTTTATATGCCAATAAATTCCGACAATGCAAAACCACTACATACGCTACTTTGCAGGGTATAACAAAAAGATATGCTCTTACTTTCAGGAAACACTCTTCACACATAATGGAATAAGATACATTGTATCTATAAGAGTCCAGAAACGCTTTAGTTCTGTGTTACAACTTATTTTCTACTTCTATTCATAATGACATTAATCATAGAAAACACCTAGGAAAACAACGCATAAGCACTCTATGACACACTTTCTTAAACGAAATGTTCAAAACGACGCCTCCTTCACCGCCTCTGATCCTTCCCTGAAGATCTGCATTCCGTTTCACGGCATTCCACAATACGGGCACGAAGATTCTGTGCATCTTGCACCGGGTTAAGTATACAACACATTCCAAATGCCCTCAGAAATAAAAGCCTAGTGAGTTTAGGTTTGCAGAACGTAGAGATATAGGAACTGGTCTATCTCTACCTATCCGTCAGTCGGGGATTGTGTTATGCTTATAGATCAATGAAGTTAGTCGCACATAAACACACGAATGATGTAAGTTGTATGTCAGCACATGCGATGAACTCACATGCTGACATTACCGTGGATCAATTGGAACAATAAACACTGGCTGTGAAACTAAAAATAACAACTAACTGTGCACTATAACCGTAACCAGAGGGTATTTTGAACATTACATGTAAACAAAGTTTCATGTAATGCTGGTACGTTTTGTTTCTGTGTGCCTGCCATGATTAATCTGATTAGGAAGAGAAGCAGAAAATGAGTTCTAAAATGTAAATAAAGCGTTTCCGGCTCCAACTTCACTTAACATATAGTCATCCGCTATGTGTGGGGAATGTTTCCTGAAAGTTTCGGAATGCCTTTTTACTACACACTTTATAAGCCCATTAACCAGTAGTATGAACGCATTCAAGACGAACGCTCGGCAAACACTAGGCAGAAAACGACATGAGCGTTGTATTACACTTTTTAGCCACTTTGTAGTCTGTTGTGCACCTTCTGTGGATCTATTTCCTCCAGACATTGAAAACAAGAGCGATAAATTAAATTTCTAAATGTTAATTGGAAGGATCTCTTGCTGCCCACGCTTCTTTTGATTTTCAGGAGTTTCTCCAGTTAGCTGACAAACTTTTGCTGTAATATAATTTTGTGAATCATGCCACTGATGAATAAATTCCTCCTGTAGATTTTCTCACGTATTACTAATTTCAGATGCAAGCATGCACCTACTCTGCACGTCACACACTAGATGAATTCGAAATTGCGCAATTGGAAATTGGTTGTAAGTTCCTATGAGAATAAACTGTTGAGGTCATCGGTCCTTATACTTACACAATACTAATTAGTCTAACTTAAACTAACTTACGGTAAGGACAGCACACACACCCATGCCTGAGGGAGTAATCGAACATCCGACGGAGTGATCCCCGCAAACCGTGCGCCTTGCCTCAGACCGCCCGGCTACACCACTCGGCTCCTCACGGCCAGACTGAAACATCCATATGTCGTCAAACATGCGTCCACACTGGAAACTTGGGTGTGGTGCTGGTGGTGCGCGGACAGCCAAATGATGAGGCGACCGTTGGCGATAAGTCGATAAGTGGGAAATCCCGGTTCGAGTCCCAGTCGGGCTCAAATTTTCACTGTCGTCACGGTAGTAATTATTCGCAATTGCGAATTCATCTGATTTCGTAACGTCTGTGCTGGCGCAGTGCATCGTCATCAGAAAAACACAGGCACTGCAATATCGTTCTCTGCATGTTTCCTGGTGTCACCCACCCACCTTCCACTGAGGTAGTCATTTCGTCTTTTACAGACTTAAAAACTAGTAAAGAAATGCCTTTATCCAACAGTTTCCCACTCGCCTTACTACAGTTCCAACCGACAATCACTTTACTTTCATAATTGTAACACTCAATTATCTATTTTATGATCTAGTTTCCTATCTTTTTCTATTCCTGCTAGTAAACCCCAAAATTTCCATGTGCTGTAAGTCAAAACTGGTCATACGCAACGACTATAAAATTTTCTTGTCACAGACAGATGCCGGTCTTGACTGTCACAGGCGAGACGTAAGGCATTGTGTCAATTAGTTAACAAAGGGTATGCTAGTGAGCCTTAGGCTCCGAAAGCCCATGTCGATGATGTTTCGTTTAATGGTTCGCAAGCTGACGATTTGTGAAAGCCTTGCACTTTTGCCACGTTGATAGATTCTCTTCACTCGTCGTTGGTCCTGTTCTTGCAGGATTTTTTTCTTGCAGGATTTTTTACCGGATCCCTAGTATTCGCGGTACTCTCGTGAAATGGTCGCTACCTCGGAGATGCTATGTCCCATCGCTGGTGTGCCGACTACAACACAACGCTGAAACTCACTTCAGTCGTGATAATCTCCCAATGTATCAGCAGTAACCGATCTAACAATTGGGTCAGACACTTGTTGACTTATATAGGCGTTGCCAACTGCAGCGCCGAATTCTGCCTGTTTACATATCTCTGTATTTGAATACTCTTGCCTATACTAGTTTATTTGGTTTTGGTGTCTTGTTTTGATGACTCAGTTTTCCGATATCTGTATACATGACATAAAGGTCCGTGTCTTTGCATAGCATTGACTTATCTTCTGGCCGGCCGTAGTGGCCGAGCGGTTCTAGGCTCTACAGTGTGGAACAGCGCGACCGCTACGGTCGCAGGTTCGAATCCTGCCTTGCGCATGGATGTGTGTGATGTCCTTAGGTTAGTTAGGTTTAAGTAGTTCTAAGTTCTAGTTCTGATGACCTTATGAAGTTAAGTCCCACAGTGCTCAGAGCCACTTGAACCATTTTGAACTTATGAGCTTAAGGTTTTTCTACCGCCAAGGGACCGAAGACCCCATGCGTCAGCTTTATAGGTCCATCCGTTCCTGAGAATTCTTAAGAGTCGGACAGACAGTCAGACGAACCGACAGAGAGATGGACGACAAAGATATCCTGTAATTATTTCGGTTTACCCACGGAGGCATGGAATCCTGAAAGTGTCACGTCTACTCTGTTGGTTCCATCGTGAAGTCAATCTGACTAAGATATACATCTACATTTATATATATATATATATACTCCGCAAGCTTTCCAGCGGTGTGTGGCAGAGTGTATTTTGTGTAGCACTGTCGCTTCCACTCTTTCTTTTACAGTCGCGCATGGTTCGCGGGAAGAGCTCCATGTGGCTTTCTAATTATGTACATATGTAGGAAGAAGCAGCATACTGGTTGTCTGTTATAGGATCGCACGCTCTCTGAACTTCAACAGTAGATCATACGGTGTAGCAGAAAGCCTCTTTTGCAGCGTCTGCCACTGTAGATGGCTGAGCATCTCCTTGACGCCTTCGCACTTACTAAATGATCCTGAGATGAGCTGCGCGTATGACTTAGATGAGTAATACGGAAGCAGATAAAAGGGTGTTAGAGGGAAACCCAGGAAGTCAAGGAGGGTGGGGTCGATCGTGAACCAGATGGTTAGGTGGCATCAAGAAATACCTGCAGTGTATGGAAAACTCGAGCGTTGTATCTCGATAAATGGCTGAGAATTGAAGGAGTCAAGGTTTGCAAAGATTTCTAGATCCACAGACGACGAAGAAATGCAAGAAATGCAGTTCACGGACGACCTTTTTCACATCGCACTGGTGGATAAAATAGCAAAGTGACCCACAATTTCTTTCTAAGGACTCAGCCATAGTGAACTCGTTTTAGAAGACTCCTTGCCCTGTCGATACAGACACTTAATGTGTCTGTAAATCAGTGATTTCCATCATCTTTCGAACCAATCCACTTCTAAGATATTACGATATTTTTTTCGATTTCGCAAACTTTTTTAGGGCGTACTTCATTGGCTGCATGGCGAAGTGTCAGACAAAAGATCCAAAAAAGCAACAGAGGAGAGGAACCAGGTAATAATCAAGACGCAGTCGTTTAATGGTTTCTCGAAAATCAGTTATGCTAAAACTAGGGATGGTTCCTTTGAAAAGGACGCAGTATAGTTCTTTCTCCGTCGTTTTCTACTGAATCATTGCGTTCGGTCTATAGTTATTGTGGTGTCACCGCCAGACACCACACTTGCTAGGTGGTAGCCTTTAAATCGGCCGCGGTCAGTAAGTATATATGTCGGACCCGCGTGTCGCCACTATCAGTGATTGCAAACCGAGCGCCGCCACATTGCAAGTCTAGAGAGATTTCCTAGCACTCGCCCCAGTTGTACAACCGATTTTGCTAGCGATGGTTCACTGACAAAATACGCTCTCATTTGCCGAGACGATAGTTAGCATGGCCTTAAGCTGCGATATTTGCTGCGACCTAGCAGGGCGCCATTATCAGTTACTATTGATATGTGAAACCTGTTCCGTCCAGAGCGAAGTTAATCATTAATGGATTAGAGTTAAGTATTCCACCAGCTACGTCCGTTTTAATGAAGTTTAATTTCCTTGTCCTGTTCCAGACCTCACGCCAGCCTGCGTGAGCTAAAACGCGTGTCTTTCGGCCTCCTCTAGTAAAACGGAGTTCGCTCTCCTGCCAACCACAACAGTTACCTCCTTATCTGTTAGTTACTAAACCCTAATCTTTAATATTTCGTCCAAAGTTAAGGATTCAGTTGCAGGATTCATGCTCTGTAAACGCAATGTACATTTCCTGTCTCTGAGAAAAATTGCAAGCGGCCCACCGAAGCACGCATTCCACTAGACAGATTACGTCAGAGGTCGGAATAAAGCAAATAATTGCTACGAAAGTAATTGGAGTTACCTCGTTGAGCACTGTGGTCGTCAGCCCAGTCAAAAAAGCACTGATTCAGTTTCATTTCAAGAGACAAACGAACCTCTTAAACTATTTCGAACACACGTAAAATATATAAAATCTGACTCTAACTGGAGGAAAGAAAACACTCTCAGCGAAAGGGAAATGTGAACCACTACAGAGAGATCAGCTTGCTACACTCCTGGAAATTGAAATAAGAACACCGTGAATTCATTGTCCCAGGAAGGGGAAACTTTATTGACACATTCCTGGGGTCAGATACATCACATGATCACACTGACAGAACCACAGGCACATAGACACAGGCATCAGAGCATGCACAATGTCGGCACTAGTAAAGTGTATATCCACCTTTCGCAGCAATGCAGGCTGCTATTCTCCCATGGAGACGATCGTAGAGATGCTGGATGTAGTCCTGTGGAACGGCTTGCCATGCCATTTCCACCTGGCGCCTCAGTTGGACCAGCGTTCGTACTGGACGTGCAGACCGGCTGAGACGACGCTTCATCCAGTCCCAAACATGCTAAATGGGGGACAGATCCGGAGATCTTGCTGGCCAGGGTAGTTGACTTACACCTTCTAGAGCACGTTTGGTGGCACGGGATACATGCGGACGTGCATTGTCCTGTTGGAACAGCAAGTTCCCTTGCCGGTCTAGGAATGGTAGAACGATGGGTTGGATGACGGTTTGGATGTATCGTGCACTGTTCAGTGTCCCCTCGACGATCACCAGAGGTGTACGGCCAGTGTAGGAGATCGCTCCCCACACCATGATGCTGGGCGTTGGCCCTGTGTGCCTCGGTCGTATGCAGTCCTGATTGTGGCGCTCACCTGCACGGCGCCAAACACGTATACGACCATTATTGGCACCAAGGCAGAAGCGACTCTCATCGCTGAAGACGACACGCCTCCATTCGTCCCTCCATTCACGCCTGTCTCGACACCACTGGAGGCGGGCTGCACGATGTTGGGGCGTGAGCGGAAGACGGCCTAACAGTGTGCGGGACCGTAGCCCGGCTTCATGGAGACGGTTGCGAATGGTCCTCGCCGATACCCCAGGAGCAACAGTGTCCCTAATTTGCTGGGAAGTGGCGGTGTGGTCCCCTACGGCACTGCGTATGATCCTACGGTCTTGGCGTGCATCCGCGCGTCGCTGCGGTCCGGTCCCAGGTCGACGGGCACGTGCACCTTCCGCCGACCACTGGCGACAACACCGATGTACTGTGGAGAGCTCACGCCCCACGTGTTGAGAAATTCGGCGGTACGTCCACCCAGCCTCCCGCATGCCCACTATACGTCCTCGCTCAACGTCCGTCAACTGCACATACGGTTCACGTCCACGCTGTCGCGGCATGCTACCAGTGTTAAAGACTGCGATGGAGCTCCGTATGCCACGGCAAACTGGCTGACACTGACGGCGGCGGTGCACAAATGCTGCGCAGCTAGCGCCATTTGACGGCCAACACCGCGGTTCCTGGTGTGTCCGCTGTGCCGTGCGTGTGATCATTGCTTGTACAGTCCTCTCGCAGTGTCCGGAGCAAGTATGGTGGGTCTGACACACCGGTATCAATGTGTTCTTTTTTCCATTTCCAGGAGTGTATTATAGATTTATAGATTATAGAATCTGCTTGTGGACGAACCCAATGTATCAAAGCAACCTAAGGACCTTTGGGCCTTTCTGCTTCTCAGTTCAACAGTAATCGCCAAATACCCCCCTGAACTGAAGGCGGTATGTTATTCGCTACTATCGCACTCTTTGTCCTCTTTGTCAGATGAGCATCTGGGACATGATGAGCCAGAAAAGCCTCCTGCTTTCCTCATTGCATTCAACAGGCGATGAAATTTTACATTAAAATCGCAGTGGTCCTGTCGGATCAAAGAGCCGGAGTGAACCTTTGAAGGCAATCTTCTATCTTTCGCAGCCGAAACTTTAATCAAGAAGGAAGAGAAAAGCTGGGGGTGTGACACTGGGCTCTACAGAGGCATGTGACTGGAGAAACACATTTCGTTGCCCATAGCGAGCTTCCATGATGACGTGGATATTTTTTACACTGAGTGTTCTTGTACAAGATAAGACAGACATTTCAAAACGAAAAATTATTAACGATTTATAACAACTGACCAGAGCTGGCGGCTACATTGTGCATATGTAAGAACATAAACTACTTCTTCCCTTCTCTCATCATGATCTAGCCCATAGGTCTGTTCCGTCTTCTAAGTATCCAACAATCTTTTCGTTGTTCTTCCTATGGATCTTGTACCTATAAAGCTTGTTTTAGTAGTCTTGAATTTGGCATTTTCTGTAGACGTTCTAGCCAGCTTTGTCGATTAGACTTGATCATCTTATTTATAGCATAGATCCTCAGCTCTGTTCTTAAGTCTTCGTTTTTAAGTCTGCCTAATTCTGTACAAATCTTGGATCCTCATATAAATTTCAGTTCTGCTGCTCGGATTCTACTTTCTTGCTATTTAGTAATTATCCCAGTTTCGCTTCCAAACAGCAAAAGGTGGGTGGCCATTACCTTATAAAACCTGATTTTTGTGTCTTCTTTCACTTTATTTCTCAATGTTCTAATGATTGCTCCGCGTATCATTCGGCATTTGTGCAGCTTGTTCCCAATGCTGACGTCATTCTGATAAGTTACAATGTTTCCCAGGTAAGTGAAGCGTCTAACTTGCTCATTGGTTTTGTTTCATATTATAATCTTAGTCCTTAGCGGTTTTCTGTCTTTGAAAGCCATCACTTCTCTTTCTGGAATTGATATGTACGTATTATATTCTTTAGAAATTTGGTTCAGTCTGTAGATGAATCTTTGTAGCTATCTCTCAGCATCCCGTACAACTGTTCGCCTGGAAAAAGCACGTATTAAAAAATATGTCATGCGGTAATCTCAAGACCTGGTGAATCATTTGTTTCCATGTTTCTGTCATATCGTCAACGTATATATTGAAATGGCAGGTGATAAGCGACATCCATGTCGAATCACTTGGTTTATCGGTATATCTTCTCATACAGCATAGTTAGTCTTTATACTTACTTCTGTATTCCATACACGCTTTCCATCTCCTTTATTATTTGCTGTGAATATGCATTCTTGCCTAATAAGTCCCGCAACATTTTCCTGTCTGCATCGTCGAAGGTTTGTTTATGGCGTTGATTGCTGTACAAGAAAAGTATGTACCGTGGATGAGATGAAGAGGTTATGTGTATTCCCTTGTAAATACTGTCTGATGTATCTGTATGCATATATTTTCGCTAGCAAATAAATGTCATTGTTTTTAAATGTTGTTATACTTTGTAGTCGTCTACCACGCAGAGCAGATCAAGGACATCCATTTTGAAGTTTGCTTTGTTCATTAGCAAACGTCACCACTGTCTATAACTTATGTCTGAGACTTTACTGTGATTTTTTGTATTACAGGTAGTATCTGAGAACACCACTTTCGCTGTATGGTTCTGGGCTAAGTGAAATGGCGTTGTGTTGACGTTCCGTCTGGTGCAAACACACCATCAGCTGACCTTGTCGTTATTCGACGTTTAGGTGTGATTCAGCCGTAAGGCCATCAGACGACAATCAAGATCAATGTCTTCGTCCAGCGTGAAAACAACCCAGCAGAGACATAAAGATTGTCTACATTTTTTTAAGCTTGAGTTTGGTCCCACAGTTTCTGAAATCACAATCGGTAATACTGATCATTAAAAAAATGGTTCAAATGGCTCTGAGCACTATGGGACTCAACTGCTGTGGTCATCAGTCCCCTAGAACTTAGAATTACTTAAACCTAACTAACCTAAGGACATCACACACATCCATGCCCGAAGCAGGATTCGAACCTGCGACCGTAGCAGTCGCACGGTTCCGGACTGCGGGCCTAGAACCGCGAGACCACCGGCTGATCATCTCGCTTTGGATTTAGCTTCGTTTTTCCGAGTGATCTGTTAGCGTACAGTATTTTTTGCGGGTTTAGAATGTTTTTCTAGATTGAAATAAAGCATGCCGCGTCAGGCTGCAAGGGTTTATAAAGAAGGTGTATGTTTATAAGTTGCTACGAAGGATGACTCCACGCACTTCGAGCTGTGACAGTACATACTGTAGTGTTGGTGTGCCTGTGCGACTCAGAGAGTAATTGCCAGAGTGCCTCCACAACGTCCGACGACATTTTATCAATCTTTCATCAGTGACAATGTTCGTTCAAGTTATATACATCGCGATCCATCAGCCCTACTGACTGGAGAGCTTCTTTCTTTGGTTCGAGGAAGACAAGGGCACACCACCTCCTGTACAATAGTAATTAGCAAAGCACTGTCGTTGGTAACATAGTAATCATGAACTTTGCGCGCTTATACAAACTTTCTTCTATAGCCCACACCTGTAACATTGCTCTACATCAATAGATGTCAGCACTTTATAAGTTTAAAAACATGGCTGGCACTGACGTACATACAAAACATCGTTGTGCGGCTGAATTCCTTACTGCAAAAGTGAAATACGCAATAGAGTTAATGAAGGGCTGAAGAAGGTGCATGGAGATGCTGCAGTGGAAGTTAGTACTGTTAGGCGTTGGGCTCTTCGCTGTAGAGAAATAGGAGAGCAACCACTGTTGTCTGAAGCTAGTATGTGGCGTGGGCGGCTAGCAACTGCAGTTCTAACGACCCTACACCCTCCTCTCCACTTGTGAAAATGGGTTTCTCTTATCACTTTTTATTACGATTCCCTGGAGTCGACTTTTAATCTTCGTGATCTTGCTACAAGTTTAACTCTCTTTCGTAAAGTCTAGCTTAGTAATTATCATTAGACTGAAGTTAATTTAATCTTGATACTTTTAGTGAATGAATTAAGGGAAAGAGATTTAAATAAGACTTGTAACAAAGCGATTCATCAACATAGCGTGTCTCCACTTTCTTATGTTAATAAAACAAGCAAAAATCGAATTCACTGTCTCCAATTTTCCACTCAATAAATACTAATTTTTAGATGTTATTTAATCAAATTAATGTAAATCTCTTCAAACAATATGATAGCACTTGTTAGACCTAAACATCAACATAATGAATCAAAGCCACTTTTCATAGCAGTTTTTGTCGATACAAGTCTAGCTTCCCCTTACGTGAACAAAGAAATAAACTGTCTGTAGGTTGCCTTGTCAGAAGCGGTGCTATTGAGAGTGTAGCACAATAATACGTCCGCAGATTTTTCATGTATCTTGTTAATTAGCTAGACGAAAAACGTCTGCCTATTAGAAGAATTCTTGAAGGAAGATGGTGTGTGGCCGGCCGCGGTGGTCTCGCGGTTCTAGGCGCGCAGGTTCGAATCCTGCCTCGGGCATGGATGTGTGTGATGTCCTTAGGTTAGTTAGGATTAAGTAGTTCTAAGTTCTAGAGGACTGATGACCACAGCAGTTGAGTCACATAGTGCTCAGAGCCATTTTGAAGATGGTCTAATACTTGGAACATAGTATGTTGCCATGGAGAGTCTTGCATTAGCGTCTATAATTCAGGTGAGACGAGCTGTTATTCAGACCTCATTATCGCCTTCTTCCATAAACTGTGTCGGAGTTAGTACAAAATTTTTAATATTTGCGTGAACGCACTAATCAGCCGCCGCAAGCTGACTACGTCCTTATAGTTAAACTGTATGCTGTATACCTAGTTCAACATAAAAGGCGTTCACAAAATGGAAACGACAGGACACACCAGCCAATCCTTTATCTATTCTGTGCACTGGATCACCCTACTGCACATTTTTCTCATGGAAAAGTCGTTCCCGAGACGAAACGACAAGGAAAGAGCTTGGCCTTTCTCGGGTGTAATGGATCCCTCATTTCTTTTGCAGAGTACTATTTTTCCGTATAATAAAATATACCAGCCTCAGCAAGAGCTCAGAGTTTCAAAATAAATGTTCAAATGTGTATGAAATCTTATGGGACTTAACTGCTAAGGTCGTCAGTCCCTAAGCTTACACACTACTTAACCTAAATTGTCCTAAGGACAAACAGACACGCAGCCATGACCGAGGGAGGACTCGAAACTCCGCCGGGAGCAGCCGCACGGGAGCAGTCCATGACTGTAACGCCCTAGACCGCTCGGATAATCGCGCGCGGCAGCTCAGACTTCACTAATATTATTCTTTTGAATCCTTAAATATTTTATATTTCTTTATTTTTGTATCAGAAGCATGCATTTTATACAGAGCTACGACTATATAACTTCTGCCGAAAACTCTGCCACTTGGAATGCATTTTCTGTTACTCGAAGTTCGTCTTTTGTGTAGGAGGCTGGATACAGTCGGCATTGAAGCGTATGATGAACAGTCTGGTCTTCTCTACAGTCACACTGAATATCATCTTGATCCGTGTAGCCCCATCTAAACTTCGATCTGCCAACGCCAAATGTCAGTCTATTTCTCGTCATATCCAGGAGGTACAATTTCTGAACTCTTTTCCGGCCGGGAGAAGGTAGGTTATAGCTCTCCATAGCCCCAACCTACGTTCTTCATTGGTGATTCTAACTGCCGTTGATGTTCTAAGGAGACTCCTTGATTTCAGTCGTTGCGGGTGTGGTTCCTGTCCATATATAACCCTACCACTCCTATTGTAATTTAGTAAGCTTTTACCTAAATAAGACGAACCTTGTCTCTATGTTGCCGCGTATAACCCTCGTACCAAAATTTAGTTTGGTTTCCAAATCAAGTACAGTATGGAAGAATAGTCCTGTTTATAGGAAAAGCTAATCAATAGAGTTAACCTTTTTACAGGATCTGACCGTGTGTTTGCCTCACTTCTTTTCCTAAGATCTTACCTAGCTGTAAGATAGAAGCGCAGTATGAATAATATTATACAGAAGCCAGGACAACTCAATTACAAGTTCATTTAGTGGTTTAAAACATGTACTGTTGGTCGGCAGCCTATCCAGGCAATGAAACATTGACGTGTTGGAAAAGCAGAAGTATAAATTTTGTCTACTTTCTTTCTATTGTTTAACGTGGTTCTTCAAATAAATGTTACTCCACTTAAACAATGTTGGACTACTCCCTTATATATTACGTTTCTAAAAGAGAAAAAATGCAGTAGATAACTTCAAGGAAGCTAAAAAAAAATTTGGTCAGGGGAACCTTTAGAAAAGCACTTTCAGTAATCAGCAAACTTAAGTATAAAAATATTTAGAAACTGAAGCACACATTTTTTATACTGAACATTTCACTTAAAGAAAAACTCATTCTTACTGTAATTAACTTTCAAAATCTATTACTCTTTCAACTAATTCTGTATAGTCACATAACAGATTCTAGTAACTTGACTTCACTTCGCCTGAAGATGATGGAAACGCATTCCATCGAAACGTTGCTACGAGACGACGACGCTACTCGGCTGACAACCCGTGAAGACTTCATATTTGACTTCACTCTGATTGAATTTTACGTAAGCAAGCATTTACTATGACAATTTGTAACAGACGAGAATTTTTTTATTATTTACACAAACACAGTTTAAATGGTGCCTCTTTATGTTAACTTGCCACTTCATAAGTCTGTAAAACCGGATGCTCGTATTAATCAAACACCAGGAAGGAACTCTATTTGGGACTATGATTAGGATGAAATAACAGGGTGAACCAGTATCTTTAAAGTTCAAGAATGATTATTGAAACACAGTTTAAATTAATGGTTCACGCTGTACGTAACTAAAAATACAAAAATAATCTTATCCTGTGGCTGGTGGGTTAGGTGTGGCGAACAGTCTTTTGCTGTATGGGCTCAACTTCTCTTCTTGTCGTCGTTCAATTCTACATACAGTAGCCCAACAACTCGCAGCCATGCCGTAACCCGTTTGCAGTCTCCATCCAAGGCATTTCTGAGCAAATTTGCAGCAATAATTCTCCTGCTGCACAAAGGTGTTGCCTCCATCACTGCTGCCTACTGACTGTGTGACTTCTTCCCGCGCTTTCTCTAGGTAGCGCGCCAATTCACCCTTGCCACCATTTCCATTCCCCAGAGCCACTTTCGTTTCAAACAAAAGCACACTGGCTTTTACATAACATCTATTTCTCACATTGTTCCTAAGTGTGACCGTTTCTTAAATTGTCAGATTTACATCAACATGAACAACTTACGTACACAAATATTTTTAAACACTAAACGTCGTCAGAAAAATATTTAACGTAATAAACAATTAGCATAGAATTTAACAGACATTCCTGATATACAATGCAAAGAACTTCAAACTCCAGTATAGCACACTTTACTTTAAATTTACAGAAAATATGGTACCAATACGCGAAAACTTTAAAGCAAAAAAATTACAAAAATTTAAATGAAACACGAAAAAGAATGTTATACACAGAGAGGATGGGTTCTTCCACTTTATTCTTCATTTGCAGCTATATCTCTTCGAACAGGAGGTGATGATGTTCTTGCGAGGTGGTAAAGCCATTCGGCAGGAGTGGATTCCAAGAAAACTGTTATGATTCTGCAAGTGTCATTGAGAGCTATGTCCGCCTGTTTGGCATGTATTGTACCAGACATTTCATGGTTACCCTGCGGTAGAATATCATAGAGCCATTGCAGAAGTTCGTAGAGTTTCAGGTTGACTGTTCCACTGTGTTCCGGCCCGTTTCTTGCTCCTGGCGAAATCTTTCGACTTGCAGTTAATGTAGTGCTTAAATATTCTCGGCTTTCACATTGTTGCAGTTCGACACCTGACAATATTATAATTTGCGACTAGTTTTCCTGTCCATCAAACGTATAGCATACACTTGGCTCTTTGTCGGATTTGGTTTCAGTTCGTTTCTGCTGTAGCATCTGGAGAGTTGTTTAAGACCGGCCGGCCGAGGTGGTCGAGCGGTTGTAGGCGCTACAGCCTGGAACTGCGGTCGCAGGTTCGAATCCTGCCTCGGTCATGGATGTGTGTGACGACCTTAAGTTAGTTAGGTTTAAGTAGTTCTACGTTCTAGGGGACTGATGACCTCAGAAGTTACGTCCCATATTACTCAGAGCCATTAGGACCATTTTTTTTAAGGGTATTCATAAGGACGATCTCCATTGACTCAGTATTTATTCGCTTGTTGGAAAGATCAAGGTCAGTGCCATACAACAACCTTCTGCTGTTGGGGGGTGTAGGTTGGGCACTGTGGACTAGTCATTGGTGTATATATTGAAGAGCATTGGAGCCAGCACACTTTCCAATGGAAGGCCGTTTTTCTCTAGTCTTCATCGGTTATGCTGTTCTTGGAAGTCGACGAAGAAACGGCGATTCCGCATGTAAGTAGTGATGTGCCTAGTTAAGCTAAAAATCTTGGTCAATTTGTAGTCTTTGGCCAAAAGTGGATGATGACTGACAGTGTCATACGTTGCTGATAAGTCGACAAATACCTGTTCTGTCAACTTACGACCTTTAAACACGTCTTCTATAAACTGTGTAAGATTTAGCAGCTGTCCGGTACATCTTCTGCCAGGTCGAAATTCAGACTGCTGAGATGAAAGTGAGGAGTCAATTACAGCAACTTAAAATCAATCTTTCCTGAAATTTGTAAGGGTAACATAGTGCTGTGATTGGTCTAACATTCTTTCTTTGCCATGTATCAGCAAAGCTGCCACTCTGTACTTCCACCTTAACTGTTCATGAAAGGAGCCTGTCAGAAGACTGTGATGGCTTGTGATCACGACTATTATATCTATTGGACGTACACCGGGAAACGTCAGAGAATGCCGGCTAATCCTTTCACACCAGAAACAGCTCTACCTTCACATGTACGACAGTGAAATAAATGTTCAGTGACTAATCACTATATGCTGCACAATCATCTTTAATTAATCATTAATCAATCATGTCAGATGTCTAAAACACATACATAAATGTAAAAGTAACACTGTTCCTAACGCAGTGACTTCACACAACATCCAACATGTCGATAAAATCTTCCACTACTGCATCATCAGACTTCCGTCTGTTCGATCCCATCGGGGTCACCATTCTGAGGATGCGAAGGTTTTGAAAAAAACTCCTTGTAACAGTGGTTGAGGAGATAGGACAATGATTTTTATAGCACAGATACACACTTTTTTTTTCACGGTTGAAATAAATTCTGGAGATAGATGGTGATTGCAATGAAAAGTGACAAATTAATCACAAGTGTTGTACCTGTTATCCTATATATAGGCCTATCGTATTTACTTTTCTGGTAAAATAAAACAAATGCAGGAGCCATTACTTTCTGACTGACCTTCGTGACAAATAATAAATACAGCCCAATGGAGGTGGGCTAGTAGGATGATAGTCTTCAGTCTCCATAATGACAGCTGCACTGATTGCAGATGTAAATACAAAAAATGTACTGAATTAGACGAGAGTCAACTTAATACCAAGCGAAGGTTACAGGTCATAGAAAATTTTATTGGAACGTGATGAAGAGCCTCTTTGTGCACAAGCTTGTGATGTATCAGATGCGTAATGGAGCATATGAGGGCACTTTCGCGGTACTGCAGAAAGCAATCTGGCAAAGTGGTGACTCCTACAGTGAAAGCAGCAGGTGGGGTCAGGACGGCAGCCGGGGTTTCATGTTTCTAACTGTAGCTACCGTAGCGACGGAGAGTCTTCCAGCCTCTGACCAAGGTCAGCCGGTGAAGGACACAAGAGATGGCGTTGACCTTGTGGGGAAACAAACAAGCACTAAGAGGGGCAGGAAGTACTGGTTTTTCCCCGTCACTTAGCCAACATCGACACAACGAAGCCAAGAACATCCCTTGAGCCGCTAACAAAGAGACTGCTTCGTGAATTTACATAAAATTAAATTTTCAACTATTAATTCAAAACCTGGACGATTATGTGATACTCGGAAAAGGTTAAATATTGTGAATCTCTGCACAGTTCGCTAATATGTTCCTTCGAAAATCATCTGATTATAAAATTCTAAGAAACTCGGAATATTAATGATAGTAAGTTTTACATTTGGAATTAAATGCAGTTTATCATGAAAACACATGATAGGGGTTTTCAGGAAGTTATTTGTTTTACTTTTTGAATTACTCCAGATTATTCGAAATTTTAGAAGCACTTAAATATGAAAGTTACAGAGTTCCGCTTATTTAAAAAAAGAAAAAAGGTGGTAGAAGTTTCCATGAAAATAGTTCATCTACTTTTTGAATGGTTAAGAAAAGAAATTTTTGTTCCTGAAATTTGTTAAACGAGGTCGACTAAGTAGCCTTTGCTATTAAACAACAAAGCGAAGATAGTAGCACTATTTTTTATATCTAATAACGAAACTGTACCAAGTTTCAACACAATATTCTAATTTAAGGAAGGTACATTAACTAAAACGGAGAGAGTTCACAGGCCACCTTCTGCCCTTAGTTCAATTTGAAAAGTTCTGGAGTTCGAAATTTAAGAGTTATCTGGCTAAGGATTTTATAGAAAATAAATAAAATATAGATTCACTTAGAAAAATTGGTGTCTTTGTTAGTCTTCAACTAACAATGATAGAAATAATTTTTTAGTCTTGAAGGTACTGACAGGGCGGTGTTGCCCAAATTGGAAATTATTTTGGAGCAAGGGTTGCGTTGGCCGTCAGCACCGAGTATATGTAAAGGACAAGATGTTTGCACCTGGAAAGCGATTTGTATGTGTTGTGTCTCACCATGTCTACATCTACATCTACATCCGTACTCCGCAAGCCACCTGACGGTGTGTGGCGGAGGGTACCCTGAGTACCTCTATCGGTTCTCACTTCTATTCCAGTCTCGTATTGTACGTGGAAAGAAGGATTGTCGGTATGCTTCTGTGTGGGCTCTAATCTCTCTGATTCTATCCTCATGGTCTCTTCGCGAGATATACGTAGGAGGGAGCAATATACTGCTTGACTCTTCGGTGAAGGTATGTTCTCGAAACTTTAACAAAAGCCCGTACCGAGCTACTGAGCGTCTCTCCTGCAGAGTCTTCCACTGGAGTTTATCTATCATCTCCGTAACGCTTTCGCAATTACTAAATGATCCTGTAACGAAGCGCGCTGCTCTCCGTTGGATCTTCTCTATCTCTTCTATCAACCCTACCTGGTGCGGATCCCACACTGCTGAGCAGTATTCAAGCATTGGGCGAACAAGCGTACTGTAACCTACTTCCTTTGTTGTCGGATTGCATTTCCTTTGGATTCTTCCAATGAATCTCAGTCTGGCATCTGCTTTACCGACGATCAACTTCATATGATCATTCCATTTTAAATCACTCCTAATGCGTACTCCCAGATAATTTATGGAATTAACTGCTTCCAGTTGCTGACCTGCTATTTTGTAGCTAAATGATAAGGGACCTATCTTTCTATGTATTCGCATCACATTACACTTCGCTACATTGAGATTCAATTGCCATTCCGTGCACCATGCGTCAATTCGCTGCAGATCCTCCTGCATTTCAGTACAATTTTCCATTGTTGCAACCTTTCGATACACCACAGTATCATCTGCAAAAAGCCTCAGTGAACTTCCGATGTCATCCACCAGGTCATTTATGTATATTGTGAATAGCAACGGTCCTATGACACTCCCCTGCGGCACACCTGAAATCACTCTTACTTCGGAAGACTTCTCTCCATTGAGAATGACGTGCTGCGTTCTGTTATCTAGGAACTCCTCAATCCAATCACACAATTGATCTGATAGTCCGTATGCTCTTACTTTGTTCATTAAACGACTGTGGGGAACTCTGTCAAACGCCTTGCGGAAGTCAAGAAACACGGCATCTACCTGTGAACCCGTGTCTAAGGCCCTCTGAGTCTCGTGGACGAATAGCGCGAGCTGGGTTTCACACGATCGTCTTTTTCGAAACCCATGCTGATTCCTACAGAGTAGATTTCTAGTCTCCAGAAAAGACATTATACTCGAACATAATACGTGTTCCAAAATTCTACAACTGATCGACGTTAGAGATATAGGTCTATAGTTCTGCACATCTGTTCGACGTCCCTTCTTGAGAACGGGGATGACCTGTGCCCTTTTCCAATCCTTTGGAACGCTTCGCTCTTCTAGAGACCTACGGTACACCGCTGCAAGAAGGGGGGCAAGTTCCTTCGCGTACTCTGTGTAAAATCGAACTGGTATCCCATCAGGACCAGCGGCCTTTCCTCTTTTGAGCGATTTTAATTGTTTCTCTATCCCTCTGTCGTCTACTTCGATATCTACCATTTTGTCAACTGTGCGACAATCTAGAGAAGGAAGCACAGTGCAGTCTTCCTCTGTGAAACAGCTTTGGAAGAAGACATTTAGTAATTCGGCCTTTAGTGTGTCATCCTCTGTTTCAGTACCATTTTGGTCACAGAGTGTCTGGACATTTTGTTTTGATCCACCTACCGCTTTGACATAGGACCAAAATTTCTTAGGATTTTCTGCCAAGTCAGTACATAGAACGTTACTTTCGAATTCATTGAAAGCCTCTCGCATAGCCCTCCTCACACTACATTTCGCTTCGCGTAATTTTTGTTTGTCTGCAAGGCTTTGGCTATGTTTATGTTTGCTGTGAAGTTCCCTTTGCTTCCGCAGCAGTTTTCTAACTCGGTTGTTGTACCACGGTGGCTCTTTTCCATCTCTTACGATCTTGCTTGGCACATACTCATCTAACGCATATTGTACCATGGTTTTGAACTTTGTCCACTGATCCTCAACACTATCTGCACTTGAGACAAAACTTTTGTGTTGAGCCGTCAGGTACTCTGTAATCTGCTTTTTGTCACTTTTGCTAAACAGAAAAATCTTCCTACCTTTTTTAATATTTCTATTTACGGCTGAAATCATCGACGCAGTAACCGCTTTATGATCGCTGATTCCCTGTTCTGCATTAACTGATTCAAATAGTTCGGGTCTGTTTGTCACCAGAAGGTCTAATATATTATCGCCACGAGTCGGTTTTCTGTTTAACTGCTCAAGGTAGTTTTCAGATAAAGCACTTAAAAATATTTCACTGGATTCTTTGTCCCTGCCACCCGTTATGAACGTTTGAGTCTCCCAGTCTATATCCGGCAAATTAAAATCTCCACCCAGAACTATAACATGGTGGGGAAATCTACTCGAAATATTTTCCAAATTATTCTTCAGGTGCTGAGCCACAACAGCTGCTGAGCCCGGTGGCCTATAGAGACATCCAATTACCATGTCTGAGCCTGCTTTAACCGTGACCTTCACCCAAATCATTTCACAATTCGAATCTCCGTCAATTTCCTTCGATACTATTGCACTTCTTATCGCTATAAACACGCCTCCCCCTTCACTGTCCAGCCTATCTCTGCGGTATACATTCCAATCAGAGTTTAGGATTTCATTACTGTTTACGTCTGGTTTCAGCCAACTTTCTGTTCCTATGGGCGTTGGGACCGTTTATTAATGAGAGCAGTTCTGGGACCTTTCTATAGACGCTCCTGCAGTTTACTATTAGCACATTAATATTGTTATTCCTTGTTGCATTTTGCCTACTCCTGCCTTGCCGCGTCTCAGGAGGCGTCTTGTCGGGCCTAGGGAGGGAATTCTCTAACCTAAAAAAACCCCATGTGCACTCCACACGTACTCCGCTACCCTCGTAGCCGCTTCCGGCGTGTAGTGCACGCCTGACCTATTCAGGGGGACCCTACATTTCTCCACCCGATAGCGGAGGTCGAGAAATTTGCACCCCAGCTCTCCGCAGAATCGTCTGAGCCTCTGGTTTAAGCCTTCCACTCGGCTCCAAACCAGAGGACCGCGATCGGTTCTCGGAACGATACTACAAATAGTTAGCTCTGATTCCACCCCGCGAGCGAGGCTTTCCACCTTCACCAACTCCGCCAACCGGAATGTGCTGTGAGTACCTCCGTGACCATGTCCGCTTAAGCCTAGGAAACCTTTTTCGAGTGTAACGATTGTTTTTTTTTTTTTTTTCGAACTAAGGAGATATTGCACACATCCTGTGAAACTGTGTAGAAATGAACTTACTTGGAGTTAGTAATTTAACTGGATTGCCATTTAACATTTTTATATGTTCACTTTCGTGTGCTCACGCTGTATTATATCAAACCGCGTGGCAAGTAAGAGAGATTATTATACTCCGCTTTTAAGGCGAGCAATTAAATTCAGGTAGTGCGGTTCCTTAGCTCACTGCAGCTCTAGCTTTGGGGATTAAAAGGAAACGAAAAAAAAAATAAAAAATTTAAGACTTTGTGGAAAGGCTGGTTGCGCTCTGCAATAATAATAATGAAAAGAGACTGAGCCAAGTATTCAACGATGAACTTGACGGGGTATCTGTGTTCTATAGAAGCACAGTCTTTAATTCAGCGTCAGTTTAGTGCACCTGGTTTTATAGGAATCATCGCATTGAAGTTGATCAGAGGAAGAACAGTCTTTTTTGAACTGAAATGCACATTCATTGTGTAAGAAACGGAATAGACATCTGAAGAAAGTTTACTGTAATGGTGGGCGTATTAATGACTATTTTTCAACAACGTTTCATGACATTTGCTGTCTACTGATATTCTGTACGATGAAATTGTGCAAAGAAAGATACACGAACTGAATTTGAACCTGCTCAGCTACCATGACAGCAGCGAATCTTGCCATTGCGCTATGCTCTTTAGGCTAGTGCTACAGGTATAGTCTGTACTCACGAATTTTCAATATCTACCCAAAAATAAGGAAGACTTATCTAAATCCGTGGTTAACAGGCATGATGTGTGTGAGTATTGATGTTATGGTTTGGATACACTTTAGTATCACATGTGAGTTTCATTAGGATTGAAGTTGTTATCACATACTGCTGCAATGATGAAATACCTGTCACTTGTCACTTGTCAACCAAAGCCGTTGTCTTTGGGTGTGATGCATTTTTTCCGGCGTTGTAGGTATCATATTTAAGATGATCATCCTCTCTCTACTGGCGTGAGTGTTTGTATAATTTAAAAATTCGTTTAAGGTGCCCTTAAATGAATGTTCTGTTGTGCAGGTGAATTTCTCAGTTTGGATTGTATCCCTCTAGCGCTTCTTACTACGAATCTAGTGTGATCGATTAAATTGATTTAGAACCGTGCCCCACAGCAATATGCCTTAACTGTGAGGCTGCACGGGAGACTCACCTCCGCAAGACGTCGTAAGCTGCAGAAGTGGAAAACGAATTGATAATGACGAGTACCACTGAGCCGTGCTGCGGTTCGTGTTGGTGCTCTTTTGTAGGTTTCCGTCTTTGTTGGAGGCCAGTCGGTATCGTTCAGTTGACATGGTGGCCGTTCTTGTCTTCTTCTCATATTGGCTGGCGCCACTTGGTTTTGCAAGCGTTGCCTGTGCGCTACTGGCACCAGCGACGGCTATCAATATGTAGTAACTGTGGCCGTATCTTTGGGGCGACGTCATTCTTCTTACAGTCGAGTCAGTGTGCAGTTTGGTTGGGGACTCAGAAGGAGCCAGGTCCGCGCAGAGCGTGAACATGCTGGGACCGCTGGTGGCGTGCATGGACTGCCGGATCGAAGGCCTGTGGTCACAAGGGTGCACGACCTCGTCGTAAACCGGATCCTGCAAGCTCTAAGTTGAGTGCATTTGAATTAGAGTAGAGAAACCTCCATCGTTGTGAGATCTTCCTATTCTCCAGTGACTTCGGTTCGTGTTGCTCCTCGTAGTGTTGCCTAGGCGAAGAGCGGCGAGTGGAGTGCTTGCGGAAGGCAAATCTGATTAGCCTTCCTGCACTTCTGATTACCATTTAACGCGTTTGTTACTATTTGTTAAGTTCAACCAGCGGTACTTTTCCTGCGTTGTGGACGCTAGCACCCCACTTACCTGCCCTGGGGGTTAGTGTATGTAACGGCAGTGCACGTTTGCTCGCCTTGCCGCTGCTGTCCGGTGGGGCGTGTAATTTTGACAGCTTTCTTGTTTGTAGGTTGTTTGGCGATTCTTCTACTCTGGTATTAGTGTTTCCTTTCCCGATCTGGGCGCTCTAAGCACAGTATTCTCTGGGCGGAGTCCAGACTGCCGGTTCCAGCTCTGGCATATTTTACATCTTTGCAATGGGTTTATTCGACGTCAGGTGGCCTCAGCAAGATTATCATTAGTCATTAGTTAGACTGCCACTGGTCTGAGTTACCATCTTGTGAAGTGAATGGAACTCTTGGCTGCCTATGTCATCACTTCCGAAAGTGTTTTCTGCACGACCTACTCAGAGGTCGATTTCTGGAGTACCGTCGGTGACTGGTTTTTTTATTGTACGTTTCTAAATTTTTATATATAATTGTCATTCTTGGCGTTACAGGAGGTTTAAATTGTTGTGCTATCAAGTTTACCATCATTTTGCCTCACCCATTTGGTGATCGGTTGCCTACCTTTTTAAATTAACCTTGCTATTGCATTGCTGTTTTGCGGTATGCTTGTTAATTTTTTTTCATAATTGACACTCTTGGCGCTAAATACCTTCAACCGTGATTGTGGTTACTTCCCTTAAAATTCTAAATAGGATCACATGGGCTTGTTCTTAAAACATTATTTACCATGTCTGTATTTTATGCTCATTTGTTAAATTGTAACGCACTGAAAGCACTATTAATTTTTGTTTAATCTTATGGGACTTAACTGCTAAAGTTATCAGTCCCTAAGCTTACACACTACCTAACCTAAATTATGCTAAGGACAAACACACACACACGCCGCCGCCAGGACAAGCCACACAGTCCACGACTGCAACGCCTACACCGCTCGCCTAATCCCGCGCGTCCACTATTAATTACACAGTTGTTTATCCATTCATTAATAACGTGTGATGTCTTTATTTATTGCTGAGTCTGGAATTACCGTTTTAAAATAAATGTGTGTATGTGCAAAATGGAACCAGTACTGACTGATTACGGCCCCGTCCACAATCGTAACCGAATCCTGTCTTCCTTGACTACCAGGTTTCAACCACTACGTGCAGCACACTTGAAGTTTCCGTGTTAAAATGCATCTACATCTACATCTACATCCATACTCCGCAAGCCACCTGACGGTGTGTGGCGGAAGGTACCTTGAGTACCTCTATCGGTTCTCCCTTCTATCCCAATCTCGTATCGTTCGTGGAAAGAAGGATTGTCGGTATGCGTCACTGTGGGCTCTAGTCTCTCTGATTTTATCCTCATGTTCTCGTCGCGAGATATACGTAGGAGGGAGAAATATACTGCTTGACTCTTCCGTGAAGGTATGTTCTCTAAACTTTAACAAAATCTCGTACCGAGCTACTGAGCATCTCTCCTGCAGAGCCTTCAACTGGAGTTTATCTATCATCTCCGTAACGCTTTTGCGATTGCTAAATGATTCTGTAACGAAGCGCACTGCTCTCCGTTGGATCTTCTCTATCTCTTCTATCAACCCTATCTGGTACGGATCCCACACTGCTGAGCAGTATTCAAGCAGTGGGCGAACAAGTGTACTGTAAGCTACTTCCTTCGTTTTCGGATTGCATTTCCTTAGCATTCTTCCAATGAATCTCAGTCTGGCATCTGCTTTACCGACGATCAACTTTATATGATCATTCCATTTTAAATCACTCCTAATGCGTACTCCCAGATAATTTATGGAATTAACTGCTTCCAGTTCCTGACCTGCTATATTGTAGCTAAATGATAAGGGATCTATCTCTCTATGTATTCGCAGCACATTACACTTGTCTACATTGAGATTCAATTGCCATTCCCTGCACCATGCGTCAATTCGCTGCAGATCCTCCTGCATTTCAGTACAATTTTCCATTGTTACAGCCTCTCGATATACCACAGCATCATCCGCAAAAAGCTTCAGTGAACATCCGATGTCATCCACAAGGTAATTTGTGTATATTGTGAATAGCAACGGTCCTACGACACTCCACTGCGACACACTGGATATCACTCTTACTTCGGAAGACTTCCCTCGATTCAGAATGACATGCTGTGTTCTGTTATCTAGGAATTCTTCAATACAATCACCCATATGGTCTGATAGTCCATATGCTCTTGCTTTGTTGATGAAACGACTGTGAGGAACTGTATAGAACGCCTTGCGGAAGTCAAGAAACACGGCATCTACCTGTGAACCCGTGTCTATGGCCCTCTGAGTCTCGCGGATGAATAACGCGAGCTGGGTTTCCCACGACCGCCTCTTTCGAAACCCATGCTGATTCCTACAGAGTAGATTTCTAGTTTCCATAAAAGTCATTACACTCGAACATAATACGTGTTCCAAAATTCTACAACTGATCGACGTTAGAGACATAGGTCTATAGTTCTGCACATCTGTTTGACGTCCCTTCTGGAAAACGGCGATGACCTGTGCCCTTTTCCAATCCTTTGGACGCTACGTTCTAGAGACCTGCGGTACACCGCTGCAAGAAGGGGGGCAAGTTCCTTGGCGGCTCTGTGTAAAATCGAACTGGTATCCCATAAGGTCCATCGGCCTTCCCTCTTATGAGCGATTTTAATTGTTTCTCTATCCCTCTGTCGTCTATTTCGATATCTACCATTTTGACATCTGTGCGGCAATCTAGAAAAGGAACTGCAGTGCAGTCTTCCTCTGTGAAACAGCTCTACTCCGAAGCTGGGAAAGACATTTATTGCTGCAGTAACTGCACATTGTCGCTGTGTAGTCCTTCTTGCCTCGGAGCAGGTGAGCCGTGAAGGAGGAACTCCTCTGCCCTGAGCCTATTTCTAGCGGATGTCCCGGCGGTACAGAATAGCAGGCGGGGTAAGCCCCGCGGGGCAGGAGGGGGGGGGGGGGGGCGTGAACCTTATTACATACCGCCCGTCCACCCAATCGAATTCCGGCGTCAAAACAGATTGAAATTTGGAGTGAACTCGGGCAAACTGCTAATAGGCGAGGGCGTAACGAGGCGGCGCCGGCGGCGCTCCGCACTGCGGTCCAATTCAATTCCCGCGGCAGCCACTTTGGTGGAGCCGTCGGCAGACAAAGCGGCTGACAGCGCCAGGCGCACCGCGCCAAACACCCCGCAACAACAAGCGCCGCCTTTCTCTGCGACCTGAACCGTTCCACAGTGGGCTAAAATGGCTCTGAGCACTATGGGACTTAACATCTATGGTCATCAGTCCCACAGTGGGCTATATAAGGAGGCAGTACAGTGGGTGGAAGAAAATATGAAAATCAAAATCGCAGCTCGTTACCACGCCTAATCCTGCACAGAAAACCGTTCACATTCAAAAAACTCTCCAGTCTACAGCTACATCTTCGTCTACATGGATTCTCTGCAAATCACACTTAGATGCGTGGCACAGGATTCACTGACCCACCTTCACAATAATTGTATGTCATTCCACTGTCGAACAGTGCGTGGAAAAAACGAACACCTGTCTCTTTCAGTGCGAGGTCTGATTTCCCTAATTCTATTAGGATGATCGTTTCTCCCTATGTACGAGGTTTGTCCGGAAAATACGTATAAAAGTCGAATAATAACTTTTACAATTATTCAAGTATTGCAATATGGTATCCTTCAAAGTACTCGCCCTGAGACGCGATACACTTCTGCAAACGCCGTTTCCACTGTTGATAGCGTTGCTGAAAGTCTTCAGTTGTGATGTTGTTCAGTTGCCGTGTCGTTTCAGCCTTGATGGATTCCACATCTCCCAAGTGCCGCCTCCGAAGCACCATTTTGCATTTCGGGAACATGCAGAAGTCACACGGGGCTAAATCGGGTGAATAAGGCGGGTCGTCTGTCACGGTGATTGAGCGTCGGGCCAAAAACTCGAGCACAACGAGCGACGTGTGAGCGGGCGCATTGTCGTGATGAAGGATCCACTTGCCCCCTTGTGCCAACTTCGGTCGAACTCGGATCACAGGAGCTCTGAGACGTGTCAGAACTTCAACGTAAAAATTTCCGTTCGCTCTCTGGCCGGGAGGGACAAATTCCTTGTGAACAATGGCCCTAGAATCAAATAATACAATCAACATTGTGTTCACATTATACCTTGATTTTGGCCATTTTTTTGTTCTCAATTCTCCTGCTAGTTTCCATTCCTTGCTTCGAAATTTGAGCTCCACATCGAATTGGTAAAACCAGGACTTGTCTCCAGTTATAATTCGGTTGAGAAAGTCCCCTCCTTCCAATCAATCCTCACAGCACTCAACCCTCTTTGCTTTCTTTCTGGCGTCAAGATTCGGTACGATTTTCACACACAATTTCTTCAAGTTTTTGTGTCAGGATTTCGTGGACGATTGTTTTGGGGATTGACAGCTCGTCAGCAATCATTCTGACTGTCAATCTACCGTCTTTAAGAACACGAGCCCGAATTAGTTCAACATTTGCATCGGAACTCGATGTGGACGGGCGTCCTCGGCGAAGGTCACCGTTTACTTCTTCGCCGCCACCCCGGAACCTTTTTAACCACTTGTTCACGGTTGGTTTCTTCAGAGAATTGCCTCCGTAAACCAGTTTCAAGCAAAACTCTCACTGCCATTCTTGCCTAGCTTTGCAAGAAACTTGTTGACGCGCTGTTCCTCAATCGGAGAGAGCTCCATGCCGACGGCAGGTGAAAAAGGGTAACTGTCAACAAGCTGCCGCACACTCCCGCCTTCACGCAGAGTGCACTGACTCGAACTGAGCACCTAGCGGTGACTGCAACTTGTAACATAAAGACGTTATTCAACTTTTATGAGTATTTTCGGACAAACCTCGTATGTCGGCGTCAACAAAATATTTTCGCATTCGGAGGATAAAGTTGGTGATTGAAATTCCGTGAGAAGGTTACGCAGCAGTTAAAACGCCTTTATTTTAATGGTGCCCATCCCAAATCCGTATGAAGTCCGTGACACTCTCTCCCCTATTTCGCGGTAATACAAAACGTGCTGCCCTTCTTTGAACTTTATCGATGTACTCCATTAATCATATCTGCTAGGGATCCCACGCGGCGCAGCAGTACTTCAAAATAGGACAGACAAGGGTAATGTAGGCAGTCTCATTAGTAGATCTGTTACGTTTTCTAAGTGTTCTGCCAATTAGACGCAGTCTTTGTTTTTAGTTTCCCACAACATTTTCTGTGTGTTCTTTCGAATTTAAATTGTTCTTAATTTTAATTCCTAGGTATTTAGTTGAATTTACGGCTTTCAGAAGAGACTGAATTATCGTGTAAGTTTAACGGATTCCTTTTAGCACTCATGTACATAACCTCGCACTTTTCACTATATAGGAAGAATTGCCAACTTTCCCACCGTTTAGATACCTTTTCTAAATAGTTTTGCAATTTATTTTGATCCTCTGATGAGTTTTGGAAATTTGGAATCAGTGGTAAGGTCTTATGGAACCAAACTGCTGAGGTCATCGGACCATAAGCTTAAACACTACCTAATTTAACTTAAACTAACTTACTCTATGGACAACACACACACCTATGCCCGACCGAGGACTCGAACATCCGATAGGGTTAGCATGCGAACCGTGTCAAAGTGCCCTAGACCGCTCGGCTACAACGCGGGGTCTGCTGCGTTTACTAGACGAAAAATGAGAGCATTATCTGGAAACAACCTAAGACGGCTGCTCAGGTTGCCTCCTAAATATAGATAACAAACAGCAGAGGCCTGTAACACTACCGGGTTGTTGTTGTGGTCTTCAGGCCTGATACTGGTTTGTGGCAGCTCTCCATGCTACTCTATCCTGTGCAAGGTGCTTCATCTCCCAGTACATAGTGCAACCTGCATCCTTCTGAATCTGCTTACTGTATTCATCTCTTGGTCTCCCTCTACAATTTTTACCCTCCATGATGCCCTCCAATACTAAATTTGTGATCCCTTGATGCCTCAGAACATGTCCTACCAACCGATCCCTTCTTCTAGTCAAGTAGTGTCACAAACTCCTCCACAATTCTATTCAATACCTCCTCATTAGTTATGTGATCTACCCATCTAATCTTCAGCATTCTTCTGTAGCACCAAAGTTCGACAGCTTCTATCCTCTTCTTGTCCAAACTATTTATCGTCCATGTTTCACTTCCATACATGGCTACACTCCATACAAATACTTTCTGAAACTACTTCCTGACACTTAAATCTATACCCGATATTAACAAATTTCTCTTCTTCAGAAACGCTTTCCTTCCCACTGCCGGTCTACATTTTATATCCTCTCTACTTCGACCGTCATCAGTTATTTTGCTCCCCAAATAGAAAATCTCCTTTACTGCTTTAAGTGTCTCATTTCCTAATCTAATTCCCTCAGCGTCACGTGACTTAATTCGACTACATTCCATTATCCTCGTTTTACTTTTGTTGATATTCATCTTATATCATCCTTTCAAGACAATGCCCATTCCGTTCAACTGCTCTACTAAGTCCTTTGCTGTCTCTGATAGAATTACAATGTCATCGGACACTACCTAGAGGAAGCCAGAAATCACTTTTGTTTACTCGACGACTCTGCGTCGATTATTAAGAATATGACCTCTCTGACAGGAAATCACGATTCCAGTCGAAAAACTGAGACGATATTCCATAAGTACGCAATTTGATTACAAGCTGCTTGTGAGTTTCAGTGTGAAAACCCTTCCGGAAATCTAGAATCAGTTTGAAATCTCCTGTCAATAGCACTCATCAATTCGTATGTATAAAGAGCTAGGTATGTTTCACAAGAACGATGTTTTGTAAATCCATGTTTATTGTGTGTCAATGGAGCGTTTTCTTTGAGGTAATTGATAATGTTGGAACACAACATATGTTTCAGACTTCTGCTGTACATTGACGTTAATGATATCGAATTCAAAATTAACAGCCTCAGTTGCAGAGTTACCTAGATTTACCTAGGTTTCAATTGGGATAACCCAACCTTCTTCAGAATTACACTTACTAATGTTTGTCCATAATGGACATTGTCAAACTAAAAATACAAATACACCAAGTGTCGTCATATTTTAAAAACTTAACGGAAGCTGCCTCAGCTCCACTTCCCGACCGCGATACGGCAGCCACGAGTGTTGTACTGGAACTGACAGTAACATCATGAGGCCCGTCTAAGCGGACGCATTACTTCGCGCCTGCGCATAAACTGTGTGATGTGTACTTTTTGGGGCAAGACGCAACCTAACTCTTACATTAGAATTTACCAGAAAATGAAATAAAATAAAGGTACAAGTGAGGAAAAGGGCGTATATATTAACCTGTGAAGAACATATTTGGAACTACTGTCTTAACATTTATTGATTATTATTTGATCTTGATATGAAAAGAACATCAGGTGTTTACAATGTGTGACCTGTCTAGGGCAATATTGTGCTTAAGCACGAAGTTTAATCACCTAATAAGAACATGGGTGTGGGAAGGACATTAGAATGCCAACATCGTCTTTATTATGCCTAGGTCCATAATTTTTAAGACGTAAAGGTTAAGCATTTGCTTAGCTATAGTTACAACGCATAAACATCCTATTGACTTAGCACACAAACGGTCATGAATGAACTTATGAACAGTCTACATCTAATCTGTAACAGCCGGAAATACTGGCCATATAAAAGAGTCAATATTCAAGATTAGTAAACTTGACCTGATGGGCGAGAAACAAGCCAAAACAAACTTATGTACGTGCCAGATTGAGCTTCATAAAGTTGTGTTTATAAGTTACAGAAGAGACTAAAGTAGGGGAAAATATGGCGGCAATGGGGCACTATTTCCATAAAGGTAATCCACACACGTACTATAAAAGCCTGCGTGTGGATTACTGCCATCATAATTCAGGCCTGGTGACCACTGCCATTGAATTTAGGGCATGACAGCGGGAATTATTTAAAGCTAACCTGTGACTTTGCGAACATCGCTGCAGTCAACAAACTTAAACTATTGACCGACAAAGGCCAATTATGCTCGAAGCTAAAGTGTGACTTGGGGAACAGCGCTCCAGTCAACACACTTAAAAATAATTGACCGACAAAGATCAATATATACTTAAAGAACTAGTTTAAACTATGGGAGGATGACGAGAAATTGGTTAAATTGTAATGTGATTAGGCAAGCATCGCTCCAAAGGACGTCTTTAAACGTCATTAAGTAAGATCAATTCCATCTGATCTAGCTAGTCCAACCAAACTTACGTATCCAGTAGATTGTGGTGGGGTGACGTTATCCTCCCGAGATACTTATATGGATACGACTGCCATTAATTAAGTTAGTAATTTCAGGTCATATTGAAACACTAAGTGGTAGCACCAATATTCTATACTAGAGTAGTGATTTGGTGATCGTCATTCCGGTTACTACACGTATATGCTGTTGGTCGATTAAGTTATTATCCACTACTTAACTCAAGTGTTGACACCGTTCTTAAATGTAGAACGTGCATACCGAATATCGGTTGACCATCTGTATGCAAGTACAACGTGCTCGATACGCCAAAATAACAATTTGCGCCTCTCCTTACATAATAATGAAAATTATTTTTTTTTCTTTGTAACTAATAGACACCTTCATAAATGGGTCCAAACTTTTACGGAGTCAAACAAATACACCTAGCTATTCAATCTACGGGAGTACAGGAGTACAGACATATGCTGGCACAGGTAAAGCATATCCTACTTTAACATTACGGTGGATCAAATATTGGTTGTAAACCTTCAAAGAAGCTTTTATTTCGCAGTTGTAGTTGGTCATTAAGAAGGTTGTTTTTGCCATGTGGTAAATGTTTAAATATTTGCATTTCCTCTAAAATGTCTAACCTTCCACCTTTTCCTTCACAATGCAAGAGCTGAATATTGTGTGGGGGGTTGGGTGCATCAGCCAATTGTACTAAATGTTCAGCAAACGTCAAACCCCGTGTGCAATCCCCAGTTTTAGTTGGAATATGCTCCTCGTTAAAGTGGGATATGCAAGTCATTTTTTAATATTCATACAGTTGCTGACAAGGCCGCGAAATGCTGAAAGTATTAATGATATCGGCCTGTAATTTATTGGATTACTCCAACTATCTTCCTTCAATATTGGTGTGAACAACTTTCCAGTCTTTGGGTACGGATCTTTCGTAGACCGAGCTGTTGTAGACGATTTTTAAGTTTGGAGCTACTGTATCAGTATACTCTGAAAGGAACCTAACTGGAATACTGTCTGTACCGGAAGAATTACTTTATTAAATCATTTAAGCTGCTTCACTACTCCTAGGATATCTACTTTAAAGTTACTCATGTTGGTAGCTGGTCTTGATTCGGATTCTGGAATATTTACTTCATCTTCTTTGGTGAAGGAAATATGGGAAGGCTGTGATTAGTAACTCGGCTTTCGCAGCACTGTCGTCGATAGTATTTCCATTGATATCGCACAGAGCATGCATTGATCGTGTCTTGTCGCTAACATCCTTTACATACAGGATTCAAGATAAAGTTTCATTGTGGAAACTAACATGGGCATCTAACACTGGTGTCCGCTCTAGATTTCGAGCCTCTGTTAAAGTTCGACAATGGTCTCTGAATGCATAAATACGGATCCTGTGCTGTTTTGAAAGGAGTGTTATACTACTCTTCCTGCGTAATTATGTCAAGTTCAGCCAACTATGACGAAGGTGGATAGTGATCACACACCATTCTCTCCACAGTAAACCATAAAGACTCAATAATGTTGATACTCGGCGATTGTGATGACGAGAGGAGACGCTGAGATTTATCTTGGTGCTGGAAAAAGGTGTGCTGAACGATTCCCATTACCGATGTCCCTCGCAGTTTCACTCTTCGGATATATACTGAGCCACAAGTTGAAAATAGTGTGAAAGGAGACTGATCCTACCAAATGATTTTCTTCCATTACTCCACAGTCCAGTTTATATGGCTCCCGTATCACGTTTTACTGTTAAGGGCATTTGCCTCACTCATGATTAGTTTTGAAATTCCTGCTCGCCGTGCAATTCTTTTTCTACGGAGCTCCCTTTGCATTGTTTTGGTGCTGACAGTGTTCGCAAGTGCGACATTCAGTTCTGTAATGACTTTAGCAGCTGTGTGTCTTGTAACATCGAAAAGGCAGATAAAATGCCTTCTGCACCATCCAAAATTTTTGCCGTTTAATATCCCTTGATAACCTGCTCTAAGCTGTATTACAGAAACTATATGTAACGCGTGATCGGTGTACTAGTGTATTTATTTGTGACTCCAAGGGAACTCTAAATAAATGTATCGATAGCAACGACGAAATGGAGTAGCTGTACGGTTGTTCATCTTTGCCTGTGGAGAGTCTCCGTCGCGTCGCGAGCAGAGAGGAGGCAGAGCAGCTTGAGTTATGAATGAGTACCGAAGCACTCCCGCATGCGCGGTGTGAAGTGGAGTCATAAAGTGAACCAATTAGCAGGACAAAAATTTAATTTCAGTACATCCACCAATAGATTCCACAATTCATTAGAAAACATATTGCACCATCTTTAATATTATCTACAGGCAAGGGGTCAGGGATTTTCTCTGCCTCGTGATGACTGGGTGTTGTGTGATGTCCTTAGGTTAGTTAGGTTTAAGTAGTTCTAAGATCTAGGGGACTGATGACCATGGATGTTAAGTCCCGTAGTGCTCAGAGCCATTTGAACCATCTACAGGCAATACAAAATATTGGACAATATTGTTGATACTCCTAGGGCTCTTTAAAGTGTCCCTAACACTCTCAGTATTTACACAAAATGCTCTATGGAAGTGTCACGCCATGAATAGGCCAATATTGTAGTACAACAGAGGTATCATCATAAGTACCTCCAAGTTTTCTGAGGAAAATTGCGTGAAAATGACGAGAAATACTGAAAATATACACGTACCAGTGGATAGAGCTTGTCTCCAAGTTTTTAACTCAACACTGCAGGACCTCAATATGAGCACCATTTCCAATGCGGAAATATGTGTATGCCGTTCACTGAAGTCAGTAACAAGAATTTCCCACGAAGGTGCAACGGCAACTCTCTATGGAAATCTGTTCATTTATTATCCTATCTGCAGGCGTAAGTTAATTCGATGTGACAATGTGATGTGAATGATTTGTCTGAATTTGCAGGTATGTCACAGTGCGTGTTACGAATAGAACCAGGGTAGATGATCTCTCCACCGTTTTCGCGCAGCCGTCTTGTGAAACTGCTTACATATATTTCCGAATAAATTCGTAGTTACGGCCTGGGACGCGCTAATTGAAACTTTCCTTTCACAGCAACTTAGCGGCGCTCAACGAACGTTGCCTAAATCTTATGTACTGCAACTGAGCTACTTGCCTTGCAAAACCAAAGTAAAAAATGTTTGTAATCTCAAAATACGTCCGAGAAGCCATCTGTGAATATTTCAGTGAACAAGAACTCTTTGTCGACAGTGTATATTCGCTAACGGCAACAACAAATTAAAAATTAAACATTTCAACAGTGTAATGTATTGTGTATTTCACGTTATTTATGCATTTATCTTTTGTAACTATTGTTGTAAACGCGAAAAAATATTTAGTTACCCCTGCTATTCTTTCCTGATCAAGCAGGTACTTTATTTCTTCGCAGTATAACACGGTGCTTTCACATACACCTCCTAGGGAACGCCCTATCTGTCTGTCTCTCTCTCTCTCTCTCTCTCTCTCTCTCTCTGTCTGTCTCTCTTACGCAAGATCACCCTTAGACTATACAATAATTTGAACAAACATCAATATTTTTAAACCTCTGCAATCTCACTCGATATATTGCGCAAACTTTCAATCTCAAGCGGTCCCCATTTTTACACAGTATTCGTTAATGTGAAATAAATATTGAGCATCTCAGGGGCTCTTAAGACAATACCATGCAGCACTCATTCTTTCCTCCACAAGCCGCTATTATTTCCCTTATAGGTAAACGGCCTGCCACTTAATATAAAACAAACAGAATCAGTTCTTTTGCGGATGGCACTAGTACTGCAATTAGTGAAACCATAGGCGAAGCAGCAGAAGAAATCGTAAATAATATTCTTAAAACTGTTACTGAATTGGATTCTGTGAACGGTGTCGTTCTTAATTTCAAAAGGGCGCACGTTCAGTTCTGCATAAATCAAACTACTACACCAGTAATAAGTTTAATCATAATGAGGAAATAGTAACTACGTACGGGTATTCAAAAAATTTTGGTGTCTATTTTCATGAGAATTTAAGCTGAAAAACACACTCAGTTTAGAACTCCTGAAAAAAACTTAAATCAGCCACATTTGCAATTCGAATTTTGAAGATCTCGGGGAGAGACAAATCGGTAAATTGACATATTTTGCATATTTTGGTTCAGTTATCTCATGTGGAATAAGTCTCTTTAAAAAAGATCTCCCTATTGTCCAAAAACATGGTGTAATTGTAATACGTGCTACTCATCAACGATCATCTTGTAGACACCCATTTACTGAGTGAGGCATTTTGACCATTGCTTCACAGTGCAATATTTATTCGTGAAGCATTTTGTAAATAATCCACTGTAGCATAAGATGATCAATGATGTGCAAAACTTCAGTACTTGAAGAAAAAATGTAATTCATTACTGTACAGTAAAGATGTCCTTACCAAAACAATGGTTGCACGGTGCTGCTTGCAAGATTTTTGATCACTTACCGACTGATATAAAATGTCTGAAAGAAGGCAGAGTTAAATATCCAAACATACTGATAAACTGCGTAAATTGGCTGAACTACGGTGAACTAAACTCCGCAGCTGCTATGAAAACAATGGCATTGTGATCCAATAGTACAGCTGCCACAACCATAGACAGTAGTTCGATTAGTATTCGGTTGGGTCTAGTGCTCTAGCGTGCGCCACAAAACCGAAAGGTCATGCAAACAGATCCTGGTCAGACAATAGATTTTTGACTGTCTTTGAACCTATTATTTATTTCCCAATGCTGTGGACATTCGCCTGAATCGAAACGTGGATCAGATCCCACATTAAACTATGGGTCGTCTTTTCCAAGCTGGATAACTGTCTAACGAGACGAAAGCCCAGTTGAAAGACTTGCACCAGAACAATGAGCCATACAGAATTGTTATTACCAGAATCTATACATACATGCGTACGTTATCCTTCTGTACATGCTGTAAATTAATGTTCCCACCACCTTTTCCTACCCGTATATGAAGGTAACACTGTAGGGATGTTGGTAAAATTTCCACTAATAAATGCATTAATTCGCTACAAAGATTCGTATACACAATTTATAAGTATTTGATGGAAACTGGCTGAGCTAAGTTGAATTACAGTCCTCTGATGCATTTTTTCTGTATGATTGTGAGGCCTGTTCTCAGGAAGTACTGTAGATATTTTGATACTCACAGCACCTTTGAGGTCTGGCCCGCACTGTTAACGAGTTACAGTCAGGCAGTCCGCTCACCCCTTCAGACGCTACAGTACGCCAACAAGTCGGAAGTGCTGCTTACATAATTTAATTTGTACGTAAACGATGATAATCAGTTACCTAACTTTTCTTCAGATTTGTGTCATAAATCTACACAGCGCCCCATAAAACAAAATTACTGCTTGCCGGACAAGTATTGGGGCCTAGACATTTAATGTTACCCATGCTAAACGTGGGTAGTATAATCGTTGATATTGTTCTCCGCCAGAATATTATCTCACGCGAACACTAAAAATTCGTTAAACTTCTTCAAAAGCGACGACAGAAGCCACACCACAAGCCACCTGAATCAATGTCTGGCAGGCTGTCTGCTACAGGGAAGCAGCGAGCAGGTCCAGATGAACCCGAAAGCGACTGGAGTACAAGGGACTGGCAGAGTGTCCAAGCCCACGAGCGAAGCATAATGACATTATGGCAACAGAAAGATGCCATCGTACAGGTGACAGGGCGGAATGTCACAAGAAGGCTCAGATACAACACAACAATGTCTATTGAACTAATCACACAGCAGGAAAAAGTGTCTGAAAAACGAAGTTACAGGAGTCTGAAGCCCACGGGAGAGCATACCAAACGGAAAAACCAGCACACATGGTGTCATTGTATCTGCTACACTACCGACTCGACCGGAATGCTAGCAGCCTGCGAAAACAGTTCTGTATTTTCGAACCATAAATGTATCAGTTTGAATTATGTCCTCTTGGCGCTCTCGAGTATGAAAAAATCCTCGTTGCCGCGCCCTGTTTGGCCAAGTCCTGGCGACCAGACTACTGTATCTGGTGTCCGGAACTGATTTCCAGTGATAGAAACGTCTACACCTAATGTCAGACCCACATATGTACTGCGTATCAGCCGTCATCTTGCAACTCAACTACTATGGATTGTCGTCCACCATGGTCCAGTGAGGTAAGTGACTGACAATTGTTTCCTCTCTTCTTGTGTCTTTGTTAATGGCCAAGATGAGCTGTAGGAACCTCCACAATATGTTGAAAGTATCGTCTGTTAGACTAAAAGAACCTGCAGATTATTCTGTGTTTCGTGGGAATACTGGGGAGGTTTCCTTGCACCCAGTGCGATGTTTGCATTGTGATTTGTCCAGGCGTGACTTTCCATGTGTTTAGGATGTTTTAACTGCATGTAGCAGGTGTAGAAGGTTTGGTCACGAGGCACAGGAGTAGACAGAGTCTTTTAAGGCCATGATACGGTGAAAAATTGAAGCTCAGTTTTGTACTTATACTGAAGCGCGAGAGAAACGTATAGGCTGTGCAATCACTTACGGAGATATTAAATCAGACAGGCTACAGCACTGCGTCGCCAATGCCTATGTAATGCGACAAGTGTCTGGTGAAGTTGTTACATTGGTTACTGCTGTTACAATGGCAGGTTATCAAGATTTAAGAGAGTTTGAACGTGGTTTTATAGTCGACGCACGAGCGATGGGACACAGCATCTCCGAAGTAGCAATGAAGTAGGACCATTTTACAAATGTACCGTGAATATCAGGAACCCGGTAAAACATCAAATCTCCGACAACACTGCGACCGGAAAAAGACCCTGCAAGAACGAGGTCAACGACGACTGAAGAGAATCGTTCAACGTGACAGAAGTGCAGTCCATCTGCTGGGCCATCAACAAGTGTCATCAATAAAGGCTTTCGCAGCCAAAGCCCTATTCGTGTACCCTTATGACTCGCCTGTGCCCGTCCACACCGACATTGGACTGTTGATGACAGAAATATATTGCCTGGTTGGAGGAGTCTCGTTTCAAATTGTATCGAGCGGATAGACACGTATCAGTCTGGAGACAACCTCATGAATCCATAGACCCTGCATGGGACTGTTCAAGCTGGTGGAGGCTCTGTAAAGGTATGGGGCGTGTGCATTTGGTGTGATATGGGACCCCTCGTAGTCTAGATACGACTATAACGTGTGACACATAGATAAGCGTCCTGTCTTATCACCTGCGTCCGCCGCCGCTGTGGCCGAGCGGTACTAAGTGCTTCAGTCTGGAACCGCGCTGCTGCTACGGCCGCAGGCTCGAATCCTGCCTTGGGAATGGGTGTGTGTGGTGTCCTTAGGTCAGTTAAGTTTAAGTAGTTCTAAGTCTAGGGGACTGATGACCTCAAATTTTAAATCCCTTAGTGCTTAGAGCAATTTGAACCATTTGAACCTGCATCCATCCATTTCCATTGTGCATTCCGATGGGCTTTGGCAATTCCAGCAGGAAAATGTGACACCTCGGACGTCCAGAATTGCTACAGAGTGGCTCCAGGAACAGTCTTCTTAGTTTAAGCAAACATGAATGTTATTGAGCATATGTGGAATGTTTACAGAATGAGACTTTCACTCTGCAGTGGAGTGTGCGCTGATATTAAACTTCCAGACAGGTTAAAACTGTGTGCCAGACCGAGACTCGAACTCGAGACCTTTGCCTTTCGTTGACCAGTGTTCTACCACTTGCCTGCGAGAGGCAAAGGTCCCGAGTTCGAGTCTCGGTCTGGCACACAGTTTTAATCTGTCAGGAAGTTTCATATCAGCGCACACTCCGCTGCAGAGTGAAAGTCTCATTCTGGAAACCCCTCCCAGGCTTTCGCTAAGCCATGTCTCCGCAGTATCCTTTCTTCCAATAGTGATAGCTCTGCAAGGTTCGCAGGAGAGCTTCTGTGAAGTTTGGAAGGTAGGAGACGAAGTATTGCAGAAGTAAAGCTATGAGGACGGGCCGTGAGTCGTGCTTCTGTAGCTCTGTTGGTAGAGCTCTTGCCCGCTAAAGGAAAAGGTCCCGAGTTCGAGTGTCAGTCTCGCACACATTTTTAATGTGTCTTGAAGCTTCATATCTGGGATGCCTTGCAATGTGTTGTTCAGAAGAGACCTCCACCCCTTCGTACTCTTACGGATTTACGAACAGCCCTCCAGCACTACTTCAGACATTAGTCGAGTCCATGCCACTTTGAGTTTCGACAGTTCGGCATGCTCTCGAGGGCACTGCACGATACTAGGCATGTGTACCAGTTTCTTTGGCTCTTCAGTGCACAATGTGGAAAAGATTTCTTCCATGTCATTTAGGTTAATCTTATAAATAGTTTATGGAACAGCAAACTACACTCCTGCAAATGGAAAAAAGAACACATTGACACCGGTGTGTCAGACTCAACATACTTGCTCCGGACACTGCGAGAGGGCTGTACAAGCAATGATCACACGCACGGCACAGCGGACACACCAGGAACCGCGGTGTTGGCCGTCGAATGGCGCTAGCTGCGTAGCATTTGTGCACCGCCGCCGTCAGTGTCAGCCAGTTTGCCGTGGCATACGGAGCTCCATCGCAGTCTTTAACACTGGTAGCATGTTGAGACAGCGTGGACGTGAACCGTATGTGCAGTTGACGGACTTTGAGCGAGGGCGTATAGTGTGCATGCGGGAGGCCGGGTGGACGTACCGCCGAATTGCTCAACACGTGGGGCGTGAGCTCTCCACAGTACATCGATGTTGTCGCCAGTGGTCGGCGAAAGGTGCACTTGCCCGTCGATCTGGGACCGGACCGCAGCGACGCACGGATGCACGCCAAGACCGTAGAATCCTACGCAGTGCCGTAGTGGACCGCACCGCCACTTCCCAGCAAATTAGGGACACTGTTGCTCCTGGGGTATCGGCGAGGACCATTCGCAACCGTCTCCATGAAGCTGGGCTACGGTCCCGCACACCGTTAGGCCGTCTTCCGCTCACGCCCCAACATCGTGCAGCCCGCCTCCAGTGGTGTCGCGACAGGCGTGAATGGAGGGACGAATGGAGACGTGTCGTCTTCAGCGATGAGAGTCGCTTCTGCCTTGGTGCCAATGATGGTCGTATGCGTGTTTGGCGCCGTGCAGGTGAGCGCCACAATCAGGACTGCATACGACCGAGGCACACAGGGCCAACACCCGGCATCATGGTGTGCGGAGCGATCTCCTACACTGGCCGTACACCTCTGGTGATCGTCGAGGGGACACTGAATAGTGCACGGTACATCCAAACCGTCATCGAACCCATCGTTCTACCATTCCTAGACCGGCAAGGGAACTTGCTGTCCCAACAGGACAATGCACGTCCGCATGTATCCCGTGCCACCCAACGTGCTCTAGAAGGTGTAAGTCAACTACCCTGGCCAGCAAGATCTCAGGATCTGTCCCCCATTGAGCATGTTTGGGACTGGATGAAGCGTCGTCTCACGCGGTCTGCACGTCCAGCACGAACGCTGGTCCAACTGAGGCGCCAGGTGGAAATGGCATGGCAAGCCGTTCCACAGGACTACATCCAGCATCTCTACGATCGTCTCCATTGGAGAATAACAGCCTGCTTTGCTGCGAAAGGTGGATATACACTGTACTAGTGCCGACATTGTGCATGCTCTGTTGCCTGTGTCTATGTGCCTGTGGTTCTGTCAGTGTGATCATGTGATGTATCTGACCCAAGGAATGTGTCAATAAAGTTTCCCCTTCCTGGGACAATGAATTCATGGTGTTCTTATTTCAATTTCCAGGAGTGTAAATGACAATGTTAAATTACAGTTTTAATCAGCGCACTGCGTTGCGGAATTGATGGCTGTAGTAGCCTTTCGAAGTACTTGTTGGAAACGATGCGCTACAGCGGTGTGAGCAGGTAATGTGGCAGCTGGACGTGTCGAGGATACGCCGAGGCGCGCCCGCCCCGGAGTGTATCCACTGTGCGCTGCGTGCCGCGTGCAGGCCGCCTCCGCAGTGCGCGCTACGCTACACCGCGCCACGCCACGCAGACGCGGGTCGATGCCGGGGGCGCAGCGCCGCGGCGCGCCGGCTCGCCGAGTTGTCGGCGTCGCTTAATCCCGGGCCGGCCCGGGCCGTCGGCGTACACGGCAAAGTGCTTCCTCCAGCGGCCGGGGCCATGCGTCAAGCCGGCAGCGGCGCTCTAAGCTGGGCGCAGCTTCGCTCTAATTCCGCTCTCGACGGCCGGCGCTGCAGGCCCCTGCCGTCGGGGATGGAGGCAGATGCAGTTGTTATTAAAAGGAGACATAGAGAACAGTGGGAACTTGTTGGCTGGAGTGCTTACAGTGTTTCTCTGGCTCATCGTAGCGGAAGGACATAATGGGGTACGAGATGGTGCGGTTTCTCAAGAGGGAGAACTTGTTGATCCCGCTTGGACCAATTTTAATAGCAGAGAAAAGGGTTGTTAGATTAATCCTATCAATTGTAGCACATCATTTCTGGATCGCGCCTTCAAGGTGGTTTTCTCCAGCCTGGAAGTAATGGGCCGCTGTTCTCCTACTACATCTACATACATACTACGCAATCCACAATACGTTGCGTGGCAGAGGCTACCTCGTACCACAACTAGCATCTTCTCTCCCTGTTCCATTCCCAAACAGAACGAGGGGAAAATGACTGTCTATATGCCTCTGTACGAGCCCTACTCTCCCTTATCATATCTTTATGGTCTTTCCGGTAGGGATAAGTTGGCGGCAGTAGAATTGTATTGCAGTCAGCCTCAAATGCTGGTTCTCTAAATTTCCTCAGCAGCAATTCACGAAAAGAACGCCTCATTTCCTCCAGAGACTCCCACCCAAGTTCGTGCAGAATTTCCGTAACACTCGCGTGATGATCAAACCTACCAGTAACAACTCTAGCAGCCCGCCTCTCAATTGCTTCTATGTCCTCCCTCAATCCAACCTGACAGGGATCCCAAACGCTCGAGCAGTAGTCAGAAATAGGTAGTATTAGTGTTTTATAAGCGGTCTCCTTTACAGGGGAACCACATCTTCCCAAAATTCTGCCAATGAACCGAAGGCGCCTATCCGCCTTCCCCACAACTGCCATTACGTGCTTGTCCCATTTCATATCGCTCTGCAATGCTACGCCCAAATATTTAATCGACGTGACTGTGTCAAGCGCTACACTACTGATGTAGTATTCAAACATTACGGGATTCTTTTTCCTATTCATCTGCAATAATGTATATTTATCTATATTTAGAGTTAGCTGCCATTCTTTACACCAATCACAAATTCGGTCCAAGTCATTTTGTATCCTCCTACAGTCACTCAACGACGACACCTTCCCGTACACCACAGCATCATCAGCAAACAGCTGCACGTTCTATCCACGCTATCCAAAACATAAATTATGTAAATAGAAAACAACAGAAGACCTACCACACCTCCCTGGGGCAGCCCAGATGATACCCTCACCTCCGATGAACACTCACCATCGAGGACAACGTACTGTGTTCTATTACTTAAGAAGTCTTCGAGCCACTCACATATTTGAGAACTAATCCCATATGCTCGTACCTTAGCTAGGAGTGTGCAGTGGGGCACAGAGTCAAACGCTTTCCGGAAGTCAAGGAATGTGGCATCCGTCTGATACTCTTCATCCATGGTTCGCAACATATCATGTGAAAAAGGACGAGTTGCGTTTCGCAGGAGCGATACTTTCTACTCCTCCTCAATGAGCTATGATAGGAACTACACAGCTGACGTAAGGGTTCTAAGTGAGGTACTGCTTCAGGCGTTGGACTACTAATCCAAGAAGTAACTACGAGGGCTATTCGGAAAATATGGCCTCACTGGGAGCGAAATGTAAACAACAGTGAAAATCCGATGAAGATTTACACAGATGTGTTGGACAGTTTCTATAGTCGCTCTTTTCAGTTCTGAGCGCATAGTGAGCACGTAAAGATACCTAGAAAATCGTGTTTCCCGCTAAGTCCGAGGATCTGGTGAGAGATTTCGCCTTTCGTTATACAATCCACTTGACTTAACTGTCATGCGTTTCATTATTCATGACAGTTCCCGGCAGCACTCGGCAGGGGCGATGAGGATCTCCTGCACTTTTTTCGATGGAAAGTGTTTGATCACCCACAATTCAGCCCAGAATTAGCTCCCTCCGATTATTTAATTTATGCTCACACGAACCGTTGGCGTTGAAGGCAACATTTCGGCGTAGACAACGAACTGCAATTCAGCGTAGAGAAGTGGCGGAAAGCACAGGTGGCTGCCTTGTATGACGAGGGTATTGGAATGATAGTATATCGCTGCGACAAACGTCTAAGTCGGAGCAGCGTATGTGCAGAAAAGTAGCTGGAATTTGTATATAACTGTTGCAAATAAAGCGTTTTTCATTTTAATCTTGGTCTCCATTTCGCGACCGATCTGACCTTACTTTCCGAATAGCCCTCGTATAAAATCAGATTTAGTTACGCTATGCCTTACTGCAATCAAACACGTGCCCCAATTACCAATTTTGTAGCGCTATCCGACTTCGAAAATATAAAAAAGGAAATTAAGCAAGTAGCTCACACCTGCAATGAATTGGACAACTAATGTTTGGCAGGGATAGCACCGAAGACCGCTAAAGTCACTTGTAAGGTCTCATACAAAATTACAATGGTTTAACGGTGTTCTACTTACAGTCTAACACTGTGCAATGGTGTCTGGCCCTTTCTGTAATATCAATGCTCAAATATGAATGTTAACTAAATACTAATAATGCTTCTCCAGGTTACTTGAATGGTAGTGCGGTCTGAGAGAACTAAATAAGCATGAACTACTACATAATGTTGGACACAACGATACAATACTATGTAGAAGTTATTTGGTGTGGCATTTTCAACAATCTGTAGAAAATGTGCCACAGAAATTCTCCACTTAGCAACTGATGACAAACTTAACAATTGAAAACTTACAAGTGAAGGAAGGTGTATTTATTACTAGAAATAAGAGGAAACTACCTGAAAACTGGATTATTTCGTATCTTCATGAATTCAACAATTAAGTAGAAACAAGGGCTACGTTACAGTGTGCGAATGCATAATGGTGTGACACAAAAAACGCGCTACAGATGTTCATAGTTCTCAACAATTGACTTTGCAAATGAGAAACAGTAAATGGAATTAAGAGTTGCATTGACTTTAGATCAAGGAAACAGAGAACAAAAGCTACTTGGCATTCAAGATACATGTGCAACGTATGTCGGCAACGCCACAATTAACACACGTTTGAATATGTGTGGACGGCCCTAAGAAAAGCATAGACAGATTCAAATTCAGGAGGAACGTAATGAAGCTGACTGCAAAATGTTTCGGACTCAATCAGTGCAACACGATTCTGTAACCAGCTTCAAGCTCACGGCAAGCAGCCGAGCATTTCTAATTAATACTGGTTACAGAACGTCTTCGCAAAATGTTAACAAAGACAGGTCACGAATTAGTGAAAGCAAAACTGTTGACAAATTGAAAGTACCTTTTAACACCGAACGTTCAAGGTTTGCAATTTCCCATTAAGGCTGGTGTTTTCCGATTACCGTTGCAGGAAAAGTTCTAAACTTCCTAATACCACGAAGCAGCACCTCACAGCAGCTCGGTTAAGGTAAGAAGGAAAAAGTGCCTATGACAATGCCTACGTTTCGCTGCTGATGATGAATGGCTGAAAGGCTTAAATGATGAAATTTTCGTGTCGTTTTTTGGATCTCGCGAAGTCGATGACTCAAACGGCATTCCTCGCGTGTGTATGGCGGCAGTCCTCTGCCCTGTTAGGTAGAGTTGAGGTTTTAAAAGTGTTACGTGTATGAAGGCGGAAGTGAGTGATCAGTTAACTTGTTCTCCAGCTAAGGAAAACTGTAACAGTTGGCAAGAGCATTTCCCCTTGCGTGGGTGAGAAGGGCCCGTCTGTTTTCTGGTTTTTGTGAGAAAGGGTGAGACTTAACTACTCTGAGCTTGTTAGGTGGACAGTGGTCTATCTGTAGAGCATGGAGATATCAGTTAAATACAGACAGCGTTTGAATACGACGAGTTGGACAGTAAATGTCATTCATCGAAGTCTAAAATTGTATGTAACTTTTGCCCTTTTAACTTTATACTTCCCCAGTTTTGTTTATGGACGAGATACTGAAATCCGGTTCGAGACAGTGTAATTACTGCGGGCAGACCTCATTTTTCAATACAGCGTGTGACTCTACAATTATCTTATTAGGGAATTTACCTGCAAATTCAAGTAAAGAAACTTTTTCTGTACCTTTGGCAGCATTTTGAGAACCTACAGTACACTCGCGTCCCGTGGGTGACCAGGATTAAGGCGTCGTTGCCTGCAACAGGCATACGTGCCTGCGAGCTAAATATCGATCCGCGCTCGTCCCACTTGTTGACAAATGTTCCGGACAGCAAATCAACAACAACAGAAACAATCCGATTTGTTTTCAACAGAATTTCTGGCGACCGCAACGCTATGTGACAAAGCAGTTCGTTCTCAGCTATCAAACCAACTCTTTAGAGTGGTCTGGGTAAGTTTCCGGCTGGATGTGCAGCTCAATAGCGAGAGTCTCGCTAAGGCATCATCGTCGGACAGTCAACGAGAAGTCTTTTATTTCGTAATCCTTACCGGCCAGTTTTTATCTCCTAATCCCTACCGACCTTAGGACGATGACTTTAGCCTTACAACAACTGGTCGTGTCATTACTTCGAAACATTCCGAGTAGTAATCTGTACTGAAAATCTAGAAGTTCGTTTTTAGGGAATGTAGTCTTTAACCTTTTGTTACTCGTTTTGGCTTTGTGGTACACAATCATCATTTATCTTCATTTGTGGGACTCCAATTACCAACAGAAATTTCATTCGTACGTAACTTAACACTTCACGAAGGAGACTGACGTTCTTTAATATTCAAATAACACTATTCTACATTGTTTACTCGGGCTGTGTTCTCGTCCCACTTGCATCGGTGCACGACATATCAACATGCTTCCAAATTTTGTGTGTGTCGCCGAGACGAGAGTGAAACACCAATCGGTTAACTCCATTCCTTATCCACGAGAGTAATTTTGTTTGTGGTTGATTGTAATGCAATATTTAGCACACTTTGTTAATTACTGGAACTCGAGATAGCAGTGTCAGTTACAGAGACTTCTTGTTTCGAAGAAGGACACCAGGAACGGAGAGAGACATTCCTTGGTCATAGGGGTCAGGAGCAGACAGTTAATGGCAGTCTAACAGACCTATAAAGTTCCCTCACAACTTCCTGGTAACGAGGTCTTATCTTTTTGCAGGAACGGCAGTTTAGTATGGCAATAGAAAAAGTGCTTGCCCTGACAGTATGATGTTTCTCTTGTTCATACCCCTGTCTTGGTCGTCAAATTTTTTTATTGCTTACCTTTCTTGTTGTGACTGAATTACTATCGGCAAACACGGTAAGACGCTATGGCCTACAGGCTGGGTAATGCGCCGTAACATTTCGCTGTTGCTCTAGTTGCTAGCATTTTTCTCTCTCGCTCCTCTCAGCTTCATAGACGTTTTACTGATTACATTTCTTAAAGTTTTGATTCGTGTTTGATATCGTGTCAACAAGATAATGAACACTGGCGAGCGCTTTCCTTCCTATGTCATTGCTTAATATTCGTTTACGGTAGTTATAAAAGCGTTTCGGCCTTCAGAGTGGCGTGTCCAGCTGACTCACCTAGAGCGAGCGTATCGTGCGTTACTGGGCCCCGCAACTTCTCTCTCTATCGATGACGTCGATATTTTCCTCCGCGGAGTCGCCATCGCCACCCGGGCGGAACGGAAGTACCTTAATATTTGTTGCTAGTCTCCTGCCGAAGTGGCCGAGCGGTTCTAGGTACTACAGTCTGGAACCGCGTGACCGCTACTGCCGCATGTTCGAATGCTGCCTCGGGCATGGATGTGTGTGATGTCTTTAGGTTAGTTAGGTTGAAGTAGTTCTAAGTTATAGGGGACTGATGACCTCAGCAGTTAAATCCCATAATGCTCAGAGCCATTTGAACTATTTTTTGTTGCTAGTCGAGACTTTTTTTCCTACTAGTCCAGATTTTTTTCCCACACTTGTTTCAGTTGCTAAGAGCACGTACTGACTACAACAAACCCAGCATACTATTCCATAATTACGTCTGCTATAATATGTGCAACTGTTAAATATTCTCGTCAATTCCTCAATAACACAAGGTATACTAACTGACCTTGGTTCCTCCAGCACTCTCTAAACTAGGCTGCGAAAAACAGCTGCATTCAAAGCAATGATTGGAGTCGATGTTTGATTATAGAGGTGTTGCTCCTAATCCCTTTGTCTATTGTACCCAGCTTTTGCGGAGGCAGGTAACTAAGTTATTAGACGACAAGAACAGTGCCACCTACTAATTCCGGTGTAGTCTGTATATTAGTCATTGGTTAATTTCCAAAAGTTACTTTGAAATGTTCCACCTCGTCCGCCATCTCGGTGATACCTTTGTGTCGGGAGAGGTCCATTCGCCGTCGCGTGTAGAGCAAACGTTCTCTTCGGGTCGTAAGGCGCACCAGAAACAAATTACGAGACATTTTTCTCCGTAGAGTTCCTCCAAATCGTTTGTTATCCGATCCACATTAATTCTATGCACTGCTGCACATGTACCGTGAAACTGAGAGAGCGTTGTCAGCCTCGCACTTACTTGCGAAATAGAATTAAAATGGCGACGTTTCTCATTAATCGATGCCATCTAGCAGTCCCACTACCTTCACAGGATTCTCAGATCTGATCACTTGCTACGTTACCCCTCGCCTGTCTACATATTCCTCTAACAAATGGAAAGCAATGAAGATGACACCATACCGTGTGATCTTGCACGTGGAAGTAAAGCAGTCTCTCTGAACTTCGATTAATCGAATGTAATCATAGGGATGTGAGTGAACAGGAAGGTCAGTAACGAAATCGTCAAGTTTGAGAGACACAAAATTCGACTTCTAAACTGAGATAGTTTTTCAAAAAGCACCTTTCTTGCACATGAATGGATGAAGCGTGAAAGCTTCATTAATTTATATCGTAACAAAAGTGTTTATTTTTCATTATTAATGGACGGCGGTGGAATTATTTGCCAAATTTGAAAACTGTTGCAAAAATTGATCATAAAGTTTTGATGAACGTGAATTAAGGTTCAGCTTTTACACGAAGCACATTCTTTGTACATCACGGTTTAGAAAATATTCCATCGAGAGCTAATAAGCCAAATTGCCATTTTGCTTGTCTGTTACCTGTTAAAGGTGAAACACAGCAAAAAGGAAAAAAAAAACTTTTTGCATCATTTTTACCCCTCTAAATAACCGGAAAGTTTCATCAAGATTGTTAATTTACACTTGGGGACCTTCCCTTGTAAGAAATTACGCTTTCATCTCGCACAAAGTGCTGTTGAGATTTGGCGCTCTTCAGGACAAAAAGTTTCAATTTTGATAAATACCTGGATCTCCTGTCCCCCAATGATTCTAGCGGCCGTCTTCACAACAATGTGTTATGTATTAAAACATGCAATTGACAATTCAATAGGTTATACAGCAAAATTCTACTGACGTTACTGATATTAGCTTTTCTCGACAAATCACATTTGTACCATTTACTTATAGTGCTAAAGAGTTTTTCATTTCATACTAATATAAGTACAAAATTACGAGAGATAGTCATTTTTCTAAGAGCAATGTTCATCACTGCATTTGGTAGCTATCTTATTTTATTCTAATTAGTAAATTACATACAAATGTTCTCCATAATATCCAGTCAAAGAGAGAGCTTTTTAATAATAAAGAAAATCTGAGAACTTTTAAATACTCTCACAAAAGTAGTATGTGAAGAGTACTTAGTCTTGAACGACAAACAATCCTTAAATAAGACAACAACATATTAAAACATAATTTAACATTAGAGAACATAAGAATTCAATAAATCTTGTTTTGTGTCAAGCGAAAGCGTATTAAATTGTAAGCGTGCTTTTAGGAAAATACATTGTGCAATGTAATACATGAACAATGTGCAATCATTTTTCAAACAAAACAAAAAATTAAATTTCCTATTTCTTTTATTGTAACTATATTCAAAACCGATCACAGACATCACTATTTCCTTTCGAAAACTTATAAATGTCATTTTAACTTAAGCATCTAAATTCAATACTTGATGTAATAATCTTACATTTTTCAAGATATATTTCAATGTTTGGATAATTTTTAATCTAGTAAGACGTGTTATTGACAGTCCATAATGTGGTCTATGTTCGTTGTCCTTTCTTTCTGTATTTACTTAAGTGGATTTCGTGCCATTAAAATAGTCACTTTTGGATAGATAAGCACAATTTGGCTCGTGTACTGTGGCTTGCAAGGGGAAAAAACCACCAGAAAAATTTCTACTGACTTCGCATAGTGTTTAGACGAAGACAGTCTAAGTGTTTGCCGCACAAGTTGTCTTGTTTATTGCTTTCTATTTAACACGTCTTTGAACGTCACTAAATCGATGCTTTTGACTGATACCATGATTGTGATTTCTATTCTAGGGTTTTTTTCTCTCTATGACAAATCGTTATATTAATACAGCAAAGATAAATAATAAAGGTTAGCAGTAGCAACGGTAATCTCTTCGTGTGAGGAAATCACATCTTATTGATACTAAAACTCTGTATCTCGTAACATTCATTAGTCTGCGTTATAGACATAGTTATTTTGTAGCACCATTCAGGACTTTACTCTGGTTACCTTGTCTCGCAGTGTTGCTTTAAACTCGCTTTTCTTCTGATACAGGCAGCAAAAGAAAAAAAAACAGCGCTCAACTCAGTTTCAGACCTATATCTTGGTCAGAGGACGGAAAAGTACTAATAGAAAATATGACAGGCATTCTGGAATTTTCACAACTTTGTAAGAACCGAAAGGCGTGAAAATGGAATTTGTTCATCACTTATAGAACGTATCCAGGATATTACTTCTTTCACGCTCTGGTGAACTACAGCGTACGTTTCAGTTCTGACACTAATACTCATCTCAAGTTTTCGTTCATAGCCGACAACACTTTGATCGTTGGTACTTTGTTTTGAAGTTTCGATCTACGAATATTTCGAGTGAACTCATCTCGCTTGTGGAAGACTTTTTTATGGTTAATGCACCCTTATTTTTGTACCGTACTAATTAAAATGTCAGTGTGAATAGATCCTGCACAGTACTACGTCGAATTTTTAGTCGTACTTAGTAACTTTTGGGTAAGCGTATAGATCAGGGTAGTCGCAGAGTATGTATTGCGCTGCTGCTGCCGCTGGATTATCCGTGTCCAGCAACTGAGAGCGACCTTTGAATAGTTGCTGACTTGCTTCACACGCTTGCTGTAGCCACTGCAGGTCTGTAGTAGCTGGTGGAGACTTGCGGTAGTAAGTTGACTATGTTTTGCGGCTCTCGCTACCGTATTCTCGAGCCAATTATTATTCACGCCGTGTTTTTAAAGTACTAAAGTTCCTGTAAGACGTGATTAATGTATTTTGACATATAGGACTTTCCTAAAACTGAGTGTCGTTGAACTGGTTTGAAATGAGTAATAATTCCAGTGATCCCTTAGTAATTGTGAATCAAACCTTTTGCTGCATGATTCCTAAAAAACTACCAAGAAAAGAAACTGTTCAATTAGATTAATGAAGGTCACTAAGACAGCTGTAAGAATGAGCCATGGAAAGAGTAAAAATAGATATTCGATACAATCGCACACCTCTGTGGTTAATATCAATGTTGACGATTAACCAAGAATATCGTTATTTCGATATATCGATGGCAGAAATTTAGTACATAGACACTGCTGCGTTGATCAAATTTGCTCCACTGTCTGTAAATACAGCTGTGACCTTACCATGTGGTATTTCGAACTATTCACAAATATTTTTCAGAATCTGAGAAATATAGTCCGAGGTATGCTTTTCTGTAAGTTGAAAAGATACTAAATAAATTGAATTTATTTCATCCCTATCAGGAAAGACATGATGGACATTAAGACCCACAAAACAGTTTGTTCTATATGTCTCAGTCGATACATCAGAGGTGTTAATGTTACTGTTGGTACCCTATTTCATTCTTGCTGAGATACCAAATAAAGCATTCCACATTTTTCCTTCATTAATTTTTCGAGGGATTTTTATGGTTTGTATTTTATGCGAAGGAGCTAAAACCATTACAAGACTGTTGAACCCTTCCTTCTTCACAGTATAAAGTGGCACACAATCATTCCAAATATGAAATAAATCCGCTTCATCCATTTTTTTTGTCTTCGTTCCCTTCCTTCTATAAACGAAACAAAGTTTTTCAAAGCACTGGCGGTACCTCCTTGAGTAGCAGTTTAATAAGCAGCTGACGAAATCGAATCAACTGCTGAGCTAGAAGTGAGTGCAGCTGAAAGGTCTGCTTCTTATATCAACACTATCAGGATTTGATTTTGACGCCGTTTACCTACGCGAGCCTTTAGCCGTCTGTCCCTGATCAGAAGCTTTCAGATCCTGGGACTCTAAGTAACCCCTTAAATTTTTGGTGCTACCAGACGTTCGGAGTACATTCCCACTAAAATTGACTTCGCACTTTCACTTTCGTATGATTTAAAATGCTTCCACACATTACATTTTCTTTGTTATTTGACACTGCTAAATCTCTAATATAAACACACAATGAACAACGAACGACACAAACACAAGGCTTTTCAAGAATTACATTTGAAACATTTCTACCAACTTTACTTTCGACTGAGAGGAAGTTACAAAAATACTCTTTTGAAACAGTGAAAATTTATATAAGAACTTCAAACGAAGTACCTGCAGGTGCCATTTCCATGTTGAAAATCTTTCAATATTAAAAGCAGTGACTTAAGTTATCTCTTTTATGAGTTATATGATGATGATAATAATAATAATAATATCCGTTTATATCATTATAATGCTTCCATGTCAATGATACATCGGGTGGAAAATCATCGATTAGTAATATTGCACAAATGTATATATTGATATAGAGCTGTCCGGTATCCCAACCAGAGGCAGCAGCAGTAGTCGTGACACAAGAGCCGGTCATGTTATAAGTGATACTGTCACTCATCGATTATTTTTAGCCGTATTATTGTGTATCCTGATGGAGATTATCGTAGATAAAGAAAGCAAGGTGAGCAGAAATAGTCTGTCGAAGGTGGTGTATCAACTGGTGTGACGTAGAAGACACTTGTGAGCTTCTAAGCCTGGATTACACCACTGTACACAGGGTAAACCACCGACAAAATGAAAACTATAAAACTGAAACCAGGCAACATTTGAAACGCTGTGCTGTGCAAGGAGAGTAAAGTAGAAAAGCTAACAAGAAAATAAGGAGAAGAATAGGCGAGTAAAAAAGAGCATGATGGGCCCTTTCGTGAAGGTAGGGAGTACTAGTGTAGCTCCTGAGTCATTTGGAAAAGGTCAGCTTCAAACACTGGCGCGAATTGGGAACAGAACGAAAGCTTGGGGGCACGTTTTCCTCCATCGCGGAGGGTAGTCCGTCTCCCCTCATCGTTTTAGACGAAAGAGAATTCCTGTTTATGTTTCATGAACGTAGCGAAACAATGAACCATGGTCCGCTCATAAACCGGTTGTAAATGAGACACTGGTGGTCCTGGGACTTCAAAAGTTTATCAGATTAGATACAAAGCGAAGTTTCAGAATGCAGTATGCATGAGAGTTCTCAGTTCTCTTTGCTGTCCTTGTCTCCCTGAAGAGCCGTAATTTACGTGTCCCGCGGACGTTTTTATTGACGCTGAAATTACCTCAGCGGCTTCTGAAACATTCGTTAATATTCTAGAGGGCAGTAGCGAAGCTCATAAGAGAAATGTTTTACTTCCTCGATACAAGTTCCAACAAAAGATATTTTGACAAATGACATAAATAACATTTTTTCTTTCATGAACGACTACTTGAAAACGAGTAAAATGATCATTTTAGTCGAGTTTGTATCCATAAGAATTCATATTTCTCTCATGTCCTTTCTAGTGTCTCAAAACTTTATTTTTCAAGACAGGTTAATGAAGTTTCAGCATCAAAAGAAAGGAATTTAAATCCTGTAGCAGTTTATGGCTTCACTTTGCTGATGAGAACAATGAACAGAATGAAAATAAAATGGAGAATTAATGAGGGACGAAGACGTTTGATTCCTAGATTGTAAGGGTACTGAGATTTAATTATACGCTTTAACATAACTTGTACTAATCACATGTAGAACAACTTGGAGATTCCAACACACAAAATAACGAGCTAGATCAGAAACAAAAATACGAATATGAAGAAAACACAAGTAGATTTTTTACGTATTGGTGAGCGTCTGGGTATTATTTTGTCCTTCTGCGTATCTGATTAATCTGAGATGTACTCTTTACCCTGTTGTTCCTGCAAGATGCAATTTCCACCCCCACACTAATACAGAAGTCAGACAGACGCTCCTAACGTTCTAAAGAAAACTGCCTGAAAAACTTTCAGCAATAAATATCTTCTGGAGTCGTCCGCTGTAAGGAAATGGCACAAATATTCACAAAGTTTCTTATATAACTATTGGGATACTTCGGTACTGGAGTACTGCTAGTTAGTGTAAGGAAAACGTGAAACTAACGAAAATTATTATTTATTTTGCAAATATTCTGAGAAATCACAATGACCCTTTTGGTTATGAAATGAACAAGTTATTTCTGGATTCTTTTCAGAACATGGAGTTACCTCTTAAGGATAGGATTCGCTAATGCAATTTCTATACAAAGTTTAAGATTGTTATTGACTTGGTAGAGTGAATGAGAGCCGCACCTACTCAACTTCAATAATTATCTGGTAGAATGTTGCTAAGTACATTTGAGGCTGTTGTGTGTGAAATGCAGTGATGTGTACTGTTGTGGAGGAAATATGGGGCTCTCAAGAGCTGTAGCTCACAATACCGTAAGCTGCGATGACTGCTGTCTGCGCTGCCCGCTGCTGACAAATAAGACAACTTTTGTTCTATCTGGATTTACCTTCGCCTATCGAACTCTCCCTACACCTTGATGACTAGTCTAACTATTGGAGTGGTACACTGGTCAAATAACCAGTCCACCACGATGCCACTCAAAAATTCGCTTACAGGCATTTAACTATAACTCTGTCCGTTTACACCTCACAATAAGTGTTGCGGCCACCACAGTGAACAATGCTTAATCGCAAGGAATCAATATAGAGTGGCACTCCTATTAACTCTCAACAGAGTTGCTCTCCCAGTGAAGTACTGAGGAGAGACTTGTTCCTCGCTCTTTGAGTTCACGTACTAGCGCACACGCTCTTATTACGTGTTCTCGCTCCAAGGGTGACAACAGAAAGGCCCATCTCCACTTCAGACGTGAAGGGGTATATCTTTCGGTCTCTTCCATTACTCCTCCAGCTCAAGGCGTCAGGAATAACGTCTGCCAATCAGCATTGCTCTTCTAAAATGGGAAAATGGCGTTTCATTTGAGCCGACCAATCTGGAAATCTGTAGCATCGGCGTTTGGCGTTTGCTGTCTCCCTGTGAAAACCTTTCAAACTGTGTGCTATGTTTGTAAAGAATGAGTAGGCTGGGCACTCCCACACAATGTAGCGGAATTTTCTCTCAAGTAGAACACGCGTTCGTTGTTCGTTTCACTCGGGCAAACGCTGTCTGCTCTACGGGCGGTCGCCGTCCGACGTAGATAGGCTGAGTCATCTTCTGAAGGGACCGGCCTCCCGACGTGCGGTCTGCCTCTCCTGAACTAAAAGCTCCTGTGAACGTCATGTGTGGAATGAGTGTGTGTATGGCCGTCTCGAGTATCTCAGTCTCAGCGCGCATTTACGGTTTACTAGACATTTGCATACCGTTTACATGAATTCATACAACATTGACTTTACTTTCTCGACTTTGGTTTCGAACGAAGCATCTTGATTAGCGGAATATGATTGTGAGGGCGAAATATGTAAGCAATGAAAGTCAGGAGACCACAACGTCATACTGTATAAAGTAGACATATGTAAAACAATCAAATCAAGTTAACAAAGAAAAGGCTATCTTCAAGACATTACAGGAGAACAAGGATCTACTTACGTTAAAACTTTCTGGATTGTTAGTCCATGTCATATTTCCTTCTAAAATAGTTGACATTTCGACCCCTCTACAAGACCTTCTTGAGAATGTTTCGATGTCCACTGTTGCTAGAACGTAGAATTGCAAGAAATCTATCAATAGTAGACAATGAAACATCCTGAACAAGATCCCAGCAGAGGGGCCGAAACATCGATCATTTTAGAAGGAAGTATGACACGGCCTAACAATCCATAACATTTTAACTTTAGGGACAACGACCACGTGAGACTGTAGACTTACAACAATCTACTTCTCTTGGACATCGTCCAAGAGTTCAAACAAACCTTTCTAAAACGGCATACACGTACTTAAGCGCAATGAGATAGGAAGGAAGACTGGACTCAAATATCCGGTAGACAGCGTAGTGCGATGCAGACAGAGCACAAGCTTTGATCTGGATAGGAAGAAGGCCAAATCACCTCACAGGTTCCAGCCTGACATTTGCCTTATGCAAATTTAGGGAAACCACTGAAAATATACACAGTCCAGCCACATTAATGTGACCACCTGTCAAAAGCCATCCTTTGCACCTCCGACGTGCAGTTAAGGTTTCACTGAGGTTCTGGAAGGTAGCGACAGGCGTGTGGAGCCATGCCGACTCCGAGGAATGGCCACCAGCGCTGGTTGATCTCAGTTGAGAATATATGGCGCGAACTACCCTATCGAGGTGATCGTACATATTCCCGATTGGGTATCAATACGCCAGAGAAGAGAAGAAATCTCATCCTGGTGTTCTTCGAACCACCCACGTACTCAGCGAGCTGTGTGTCACGGTCTCCAGCTGGTGGACGCCATAGTGCCAGGAAAAAAATAAACTGCATGTAGGAGCAGACAAGGTCCTCAAGGGTAAATTTATGCCTATCTTGATTGAATGTGCCTTCCAGAATTACGAGATCACTCAGGGAATGTCACGAATGTCACCAAAGCAGTGACCAGACCATAACACTCCAGTCTCCGGCCTGGACTCTCCCGAAGATTCTCACAGAACCGTACACACCAACAGCTGTCTGTCTGATGGAGCATAAAACGTGATTCATCTAATAAAAGCTGTCGCCACTGAGTTGACGTCCAGCAGCGGTGACGCCGTCCTAACTTCAGCCTCAGCAGTCAAAGTGGACGTATGAATCAGAAATCTGCTGCAGGGACCCATATGCACTAACGTTCGCTGAGCGGTCATTGGGGACACACCAGGTAGCCGCTTCATTCATTTGAGTGGTTAGTTTCTGAACAAGAAAATGGATCAAATGGCTCTGAGCACTATGGGACTCAACTGCTGTGGTCATCAGTCCCCTAGAACTAACTAACCTAAGGCCTTGTGTGTGTGTGTGTGTATGGCCGTCTCGAGTATCTCAGTCTCAGCGCACATTTAAGGTTTACTAGTCATTTGCATACCGTTTACATGAATTCATACAACATTGACTCTGTCAACAGACAGAGGTGTTGTGTGGTGTGAAGGACAATTTGCAATTGTATAATAATGACCGTGTAAATCTGGCTTGCTGTGTGGGGATTTAAACCGTCATCCTATCGAATAGCAGTGTAGTTTATGCCACACCGTGAAACGGAGACATCGACAAAAGTAGAGTGATCAGGGAAGATAGAAATATTAAGGCTTGCAAATTTATTCGGGATTATGGGAAGTATAAGACTGTACTGGGGACGAAGAATTTATGAAAATTCATACCAGCTTAAGTGGACTGTTCTAAATGATGATGCTCTGGTGTCCTGAGTTCCCGACTACAGCGACTGCTGAGAAAAAAGTGTAGTGAACAGAGTAATAACTATATTAAAGATTGCTCTTCGGAGGAGGATTGCAAAACAAGTGGTTAAAAAATTTCCAGTAAGCTGGAGGTATTTATTTTTTAACTAATTTTATTAATCAGTTCAGATATTAAATTTCGTAATTACTTTTGGCTAAGTATTTTTGAAACTTTATATTCCCTCTTTAGCGTAGCAGCAGCAACGGATTTTTTTTTATTTTTACGATATATTACAAAGTATCTTCTATTTCACAAATGTGTGCACGCCCAAACTGTAAATATCTATAACCTGTGAAGCGACAGTGGTATTTTCTTTTTTTTAATGAGCTGACGTGTGCTTCTATTGGTTGAGATGTTGTCATTCGTGGTATGGGTGTATCCGAATTTTCGATGTATATATCTAAGCCTCCAGTGTTTGCTAAGGTTATTGAAAAGGCTATGCACATAAGGATAATTGATCATTTTATATCACACGATTTGCTATCAAATGTACAGTTCGGCTTTACAAGTTGTTTTACAACTAAAAATTCTATATTCTCTTTTCTCTATGAGGTACTGGATGGATTAAACAAAAGGTTTCGAACGCTAGGCATATTTTTTTGATTTATCTGAGGCGTTTGATTGTCTTGATCACAAAATATTGATCCAGAAGTTGGACCATTACGGAGTATGGGGAGCAGCTAACCATTGGTTCACCTCTTACCTTAGCAACAGTCAGCAAAAGGTCATTATTCACCATGTTGAGAATGGCTGTGATGTGGGGTCTGAGTTCTTCCCAGTCAAGTGGGGGATGCACCAGGGATCAGTGTTGGGGCCACTCGTACTCCTTATTTATATAAATGATATGCCCTCTAGTATTATGGGTAATTTAAAATATGTCTGTTTGATGATGACACTTGCTTGCTAGTAAAGGCTCGGTTTCAAATATTGCACTTCATGACCTAAGTTCATTGCTTATATAAAAAAAACTAACGCTAAATCAGAGTAACACTCAGTTTTTGCTGTTTCTGTCACATAATTTAACAAAACCTGACGTTGCAATTTCACAGAATGGGAATATGATTAGTGAAACTGTGCAAGCTCGTTATTTTCTTTTGTAATCAGGACTTCAATGAAAGTGGCAAGGGTAATGTTAGTCAGAACAGACGGAAGAGTTGTGATCTACATAATAACAATAGATTATTTATTCTTAATATCGGAAGACAAAAAATAGCTAAAGAAACGTCACACAATCATTTTCATTTAACAAACGCTTCCACTAACATAGGGTGTATGGTGGAGAAAGTGATCAGCTGTGGATCGACATACGACACTAACCAGAACACTAATCCCTTTATCTGACTTCGCCGGCCAGGGTGGACGAGCGGTTCTAGGCGCTATAGTCTGGAACCGCGCGACCGCTACGGTCGCAGGTTCGAATCCTGCCTCGGTCGTGGATGTGTATGATGTCCTTAGGTTATTTAGGTTTAAGTAGTTCTAAGTTCTAGGGGACTGATGACCTCAGATGTTAAGTCCCATAGTGCTCAGAGCCATTTGAAACATATCTCACTGCACACACGTGAATCCGGGGTATGACACAAAGTACACCACAGTCAAGCATCTATATTCCAAAAAGAAAAATATGGTTCGAAAGAACAGGGTGCAGAGAAACCTAATGGAGCCCTACAACATAGCAGCACATACTTTACCCTTCTCCTGGTCAGGGCAGCACACCACGATGCATTAGGCGACTGAAATCATGGATGGCAGTAATCTGTTCTTAATGGCGCGACCCTGAAATATGCAAGTACTCAGTTCACATTTTGCTAATTCGGAACGCAGGTACTTCCCAATGAGCCTTTCAAACCCCGGTGGATTCCAGTGTGCAGGTGGACACGTTTGCTGGTCCGCCACACCAGCTGGACTCTGTCCCACGACTATGTGTGACAAAATATGTCAAATGTTTAGACGGGCGATTCAAGACAAATAAGTACACTCACACATCACTCATTGTGTGTGTGATGGATCAGAAGTTGACTGGCACAGGCTCTAAGTGGAAACTTGCAAAAGACACAAATCTCACTATTTATGTAGAGACCTGCAGTTCTTTACTAGCGAAGCGCCAGTACAAGAGTGATCCTTCTCTTTCTGTCTGCTATCCCCGCCAGCTCGGTAGCAAAGCAGATTTACATTCTAGTTTACTCCCACTTCAGCACAAGCCTATCACGAGATGGAGCGCCGCATTCGATGATGTAAGAGTGCCCCTTGCTCTGCATACACAGATCTGAGCAATCAGAGACTTTAAAGTTAATTCGGAGAAAAGGAAATAATATTCAGCTTCACGGCCTCCCAAGCATTTAAGCCACGTCTTTTACTTACAATATGACCAGGATGGAGCCACAGCTCTCCATAAAAAGATTGTTATCTCCCCGTTAGCATCGACTTTGAAGTTTCCAAAGAATGACTTTAAACTCGCTAAAAGCCTCGTTATTTCACAAATATGTTTTGTAACAGAGTCTGGATGTCTGGGCGCCAGTGACCTGTCCCATGGAAATTCACAGGAAGCTCACAGCCGTCTCATCTACTTCCTGCCTACAAAGGGCCCATCCTCTTCTTTACTGCCGGTCTTCAACTCGATGCCCTTTGAAACGGTGACTTCTCGGCGCTAGTCAGCCTAACTGGATGCGGCCCCCAACCGACCGGCCCTCAGTCGCCGTACGCTTTTACTACAGCCGTTTAAAATTGCACTCTGTCCCTTTGAACACAGGAGAAGCTTACTGCTATTCCCTCATTAGAGCACACAAGCAAGAGCGTTAAGTATTGACCATCATTTCATCATGATGTATGAAGTCAGATCGTAATAAAGATCATCTTCCCTCAGAACACTGAGTGGCATGACACCAAATCAGAAGTGAGAGTGCCCTGCAATCTCTCAAATGAACAATTCAAATTTCTGGGTGTTCAGGCAGATAATAAACAGTCGTGGAAAGCCCATCTTCAGGATCTTGTTCAAAGACTTGAAGCTGCGCTTTTTACTATTCGAAAGGTGTCTGAAATGAGTGATTGTTCGACAAGAAAATTAGTCTGCTTTGCTTATTTTCATTCGCTTATGTAGTTTGGTATGACAGTTTGGGTTAACTCTTCCCATTCTAAAAGGATATTTTTGGCTCAGCATGGACGGTTCGGGCAGTAAGTGGTGTAAGTTCGCGAACCTCTTGTCGACCCCTGTTCACGGGTCTGGGCATTTTAACATTGGTCTTTCGATATATATATCCTTTATTGTCATTTCTTGCTAACCACATTAGCTTATACCCAAGAATAAATAACTTTCACTCAGTTAATACTCGATAGAAATCAAATCTGCATTTTGATCGGACTTCCTTAATTCTCGTGCAGAAAGGTGTGCATTATACTGCTGCAACCATTTTCCGTAAGTTATCACTCCACTTAAAAAATCTTAGCAGTAATCCACACACTCTCAAACTGAAACTGAAGAGTTTCCTCATTGGTCTGTCCTCCTATTCTGTTGAGGACTTCCTTAAATATTAAGCTGACTCCTATTGTGTTGTTGATATCATTTACATAAACTATTATGTTGTAATTTCATGTACTAATATGTTTCATGACCATGGAGATTTCCTCCTCAACTTGTCCTATGGATCTTGATGTGTAAATAAAAAAATACAGATATTATGCAAAAAGCAGCTGAGACCAAAAACTGAGAAGGTATCAAGAATGGTCTCCCACAGGGTTAAGTTCTGTGTCCCTAATTGTTCTTAATATATATGAATGATTTGCCACTCTATATTCATGGTGATGCAAAGATAGCTCTTTTTGCTGATGATACAAGTATAGTAATCACACGCAACAAACAAGAATCAACAGAGGAAAATTTAAATAATGTCTTTCCAAACATTATTAAATATTTCTCTGCAATTGGACTCTCACTAAATTTTGGAAAAACACACTATATACAGTTCTGTACAGTAAATGGCATAACACCATTGATAAATATAGACTATTAACGGAAGTTGTTGCTCAGGCAGAATATTCAAAATTTCTGGGTGTATATGTGTTGACAAGAAATTGAATTGGAAGAAACACATTGACGATTTGCTGAAATTGTTAGTTTCATCTACTTAAGCTACTAGAGTCATTGCAAATTTTGCTGATATACAGATCAGTAAATTAACCTACTATGCCTATTTTCATTCACTGCTATCATATGGCATCATATTTTGGAGTAATTCATCATTTAGAGGAGAAGTCTTCAGTACACACAAGTGTGTATTCAGAATAATAGCTGGAGCCCACCCTAGATCACCTTGCAGAGATTTATTTAAAGAACTCGGGATATTCACGTTACCTTCGCCGTACCTATATTGACTTATGAAATTTGTTATTAATAACCCATCCCAATTCAAAAATAATAGTAAAGTACATACCTACATCGCCAGAAGATAGGATGATCATAACTATTCTGTGCTACATCCGACATTGGAACCGAAAAGGGTGAATTATGTTGCTACAAAAATCTTTGGTAATTTGCCAAATAGCATTAAAAGTCCGACAAATAGCCAACCAACATTTTTAAAAAAATTAAAAGAATTTCTGAATGACAGATCCTTCTGCTCAATAGATGAATTTTTGGGTATGAAGTAGTAATGTAAGACAAAGAGTATTGTGTAAAGAAATGTCGTATTCATGGTTTACAGAACAAGTTTTGATGTATGTATGTATGTACCGTCCAGGAGCCTGGTAGTCCTGGATCATCAGGAGTTTAACTTCGGACTGTGTATCAACAGTCTTGTGTAACGGTGGTCTGGCTTTCTTGGACAGCCTTGTGGTAATGCTCTAACGACCACTTCCAAGTAATTTTCTTTCCGTGTTTTCTTTGGTGGACTTTCTAGAGCGAGAGACTTGTTAGGAAAACATTTTATTATATTGATCTTCAGTTATAAGATACGAAGCGGGATCTGTACATCGTATATTGCTTGAATTTTGGTTTTGTTTCGACTGTCTTGTCGACACCAGCAACCGTTTTGTTTATTGGCTTTTCGCAATCAAAACAGATTGAGGAATATCGTTCGCGTTTTGTCTCTGGTACCACAGATGCGGCAGGTCCCTCAACCAAGACTTGAACTAGTTACAAAGCTTGTTACTCGTTTGTGATGGTCAACCAAGACCACTTGTGTTGATCTCATTGTATCCTTAAATCTAGAGAATGAACTACATGCTCGTACTTTTCTAGCGAAAGTGTTCCAAGTCCAGGATACTTCAGTGACGTAGTTATTGTTACCACGTCCAGAGAGATCGTTTCATTTCCGTTCTGTATTTTAACTTATATACACAGCTGCATGGTTTCATGATTTTGAAGTACGTTTCTAAAAATTTGATAGTAAATAAGTTGGAACTAGGTACTACTTCATTAAATCTTCTTGTAAATTTTCCGTTCGGTTTTCCTGCATTTCTTTCAATGTTGTTGTTTGTACAGAAGCTTTCAGTTGTTTGTATACATTAGCTGTCTTTAATATTAACTAAGAGCCGGCCAGTGTGGCCGAACGGTTCTAGGCCCTTCAGTCTGGAACCACTACACCGCTACGCTCGCAGGTTCCAATCATGCCTCGGGCATGGATATGTGTGATGACCTTAGGTTGGTTAGGTTTAAGTAGTTCTAAGTTCTAGGGGACTGCTGACCTCAGATATTAAATTAAATAGTGCTCAGAGCCATGTGAACCACTAACTACGGTCTTTACTGTAGCAGCTTTCATGAATAATAATTTCTCATTTTCTAGCTTTTTGTATAATTCCCATATAATTATGTTATTTTTAGTTTAGTGTCATTCTTGCATCTCTGCTATTGTACTTACCATCACATCCTGAATCGGCATATGGCGCATGGTGTCAGGAACCGATTATTTTACTGATAATACGAAACAGCGATTGAGGCAAAGTTTTCATCTCAGTCAAAGATCTGAATTAAAGAAAAAATCTTCTTTTCTATAAGTTATTATATTGCATTTCCTTGTGCTATATGAAACTGATGTTTGTAATTTATAAATTTATAACATTTTCTTAAATGAAAAAGCGTATTTTTTTCTTGTACTATGCAGGCGCACAGTTTTTTTCCCCTTAGTTCAGTCTTGCTTTGTGACACATTTTGAGTAAATTTCGTCACCTTAATCGTAAAGCTTTATATTGTTTCTTGAGAATTTCGTTTAATTTACAGTACTTATTTTAGTCGTAAGAGGAGATGCCTCATCTCTGGTTGTGTTTGGCTGTCTCCAAATGGTTCAATGGGTCTGAGCACTATGGGACTTAACTTCTGAGGTTATCAGTCCCCTAGAACTTAGAACTACCTAAACCTAACTAACCTAAGGTCATCACACACATCCATGCCCGAGGCAGGATTCGAACCTGCGACGGTAGCGCTCTCGCGGTTGCAGACTGAAGCACCTGGAACCGCTCGCTCACACCGGCCGGCTTGGCTGTCTCCGACGGATTTTACTACCAAGAATGCCAACAGTAATCAGATTTTTGATTCTGTTTATGTTTCTGGTACTGAAGTTTACGCCTCAGATATCAGTCTCCCTGTCTGCAACGCTCAGACGTCTCCTACATAATCAACTTTGAAATTTCAGGAACGTCTATTTTTCAACAGGCAACGTCACAATGTGGTAAAATGCTCTCCTCCCACGTAGTGCGCCTGGGTTTATTTCTGAGTGTGGTAAATTTCTAAACAAACGTGCATGTTCTGCGAGGATTCCAGTGAAACACTAAAGGCATAAAAACCGGAAAAAATCAGTAACTCTCGAAACTGGTAACCGTTTTTTCTAGTCTCTTTTCGGTCATTGTTTTTTGTTTGTTTGTTTATTTGCGTTATGTTCGAATATCTACGTCGTTTAAATATAAAATTCATCGAATACAGGCTACGAAACGCATACATGTCATTTTAATGAAAACTGGAAAACTGCACGTCGTCTTACCTCTAATTGCGAATGATACAGAAAAGTCCAGCTTTCATTGGAAATATAAATTCTTACTTACCGATATCGTAAAAAGTATTGTACATAAAGATTGTTTGGATTTAGAAAAGACATGCTAATGTGTTTTCTCTTTATATATTACACTTCACGGAAATGCTCGTGGAATAGGCACGTTTGTGAGGCACGTTCGTTCAAAAATTTACCACAACTAGGAATCAAAGAGAGGCTCTCTACACAGCAGGCGAGCATTCTACCACAGAGGCACGCTGCCTGCAGAAAAATAATCTTACATTATGATATTAAAATGCCCAAATAATTTCGAAGTCGATTTTCTGGACAATTTTTAAGATTGGCTCGAAATGCTGTGGTTAATTGATATTTGAGTACCACGTACCAAAACACGATAACAAAAGGAAACATCGTATTGCCTTGTGGTATCCTCGTACTGCGGGTAGGCAACCCGCGTCGCTGACCGCTTCGTTGTCCGTGCAGTGGAAGGTGTAGGTAGGTTGGTAGGGCCCCTCTGGAGCCGTAGTGTACGGCGCCCGGCGCGGTCTGTAGCCCCCTCCCCCCCCCCCCCCCCCCCATTAGTCAGCCGGCACTGCAATTGGCGCGCGCTGTAAACTTGGCGCTGGCGTATTCGTCCATTTGGCGTAAATGGAGCGTTACGACTGGCTCTATGTCGTGTTTATAGCGCGCTGGCGCGTCGCCTCGCTACCGCGTAGTACACACACTCACACACACACACACACATACACACACACACACACACCAGCATTCCACACCACTGACGTACGGCCTCAGCCCACAGCGGCGGCGCTAAAAGCTCTTGTTGCCCCACTGGAGGCATTGACCGTGTCCTTCTCCGGCAATTAAATCTCTTCACTAGCTTTCTCATTACATAATAACGTTTTCCCCCCTAGAAAGGCACCGTGCTCGAGTGCTTGCGATCGTTGAACGCAAATATAAGAGGCAGCTCCACATTTTCCTTCGAAATAATGAACGGGCAGCATTTCAGTGTGGAAATATCTGGGCGTGTTTATCAGCTTTCTGAATCTTAGTATACAGAGGCTGTCATCATATTCCGTCAGGCACATTTGCAACAACTTCCCGTATCAGTTAAGTGGTTACGTCTCAAAAATATACAAAAATGCTTTGGATTCGTAGAGAGACAGCTTTCAAATAAATGATGTCAACTTTAAGTTCTTTCAGCCGTCTAATTTCCAGATTTATTTTGTTTGGCAACCAGTTTCAGCGTTTTAGTCCCCATTTTTCAGGCCCATGAGCGACTTGTAGGACGATTCTATTTCAGTTGTGACAAAATAGGGGCCAGCAATGTTGCTATAAGTAGATTTTTCCTATAGGAAACACCAGGATTGCTGGTCCCCTCTTTTGATCACAACCGATGTAGAATCTTCCTACACGCTCGTCAGAGGACTGAAGAAGGTGTAGTAAAACGTGAAACTGGTTGCCAAATAAAATAAGGTTCTAAACTAGACGGCTGAAAGGTGTTTCAGTTGACTTTCTGTGGTGAACATCTGAGTTCCGCAACCATCTCTGAGAAGATGGACATACATAGGCTTTTAAATAAGGTGTCACTGATCCACTGTAAAATTTCAGTAAACAAATTTTTTGGCTAGTGATGGATTCTTTGTCACTTCTTAGCGGAACAGTTTTATGTTTTAGGTTGAAAACAAACCAACTGCGCTTCTGTTCGGATATTACATACTTATTTCTAACCGGTTTTAGGCTTATTCAGCTACTGTCAAGAAACGAAATACTAGTGTCGACAAGACACTAGTGCTTAGGAAACCAGTCGCCAGAAGTAAAGTTGCTATCAAGACACTTTTCAGTCACCTGATAAAAGTCAAATCGACCTCTCATCACCTATATTATACACCAATCATGGAGAATTAAAATTTATAAGCTGAGTCATATCTAACACAGTACCTTACGAAAGCACACGTTATTAAAGTATGCAAGTTGTATGAGCATAAAACTAATGGTTGTGAGAAAAAAACCACAAAGAAGTATATAGTCGTATGAAAACTGGAGGGATTGGGTTCTAGGCGCTTCAGTAGGGAACTACCCGACCGCTACGGTTGCAGGTTCGAATCCTGCCTAGGGCATGGAAGTGTGCGATGCCGTTAGGCTTAAGTAGTTCTAAGTTCTAGGGGACTGATGACCTCATATGTTAAGCCCCATAGTGTTCAGAGCCTTTTGAACCATTTGATTCTTGGCAGAAATTCCGAGCCATTAAGTTTGTAAAGATTGTTATGATCACGTTATCTGTTGTACATTCGAGGACGCATGTCATGAAACAATATTTCAGCATGTACCGCTACAAAGCACTGCCCCAGTCCAGTATAATACACTCCTGGAAATTGAAATAAGTACACCGTGAATTCATTGTCCCAGGAAGGGGGAAACTTTAATGACACATTCCTGGGGTCAGATACATCACATGATCACACTGACAGAACTACGCGCACATAGACACAGGCAACAGAGCATGCACAATGTCGGCACTAGTACAATGTATATCCACCTTTCGCAGCAATGCAGGCTGCTATTCTCCCATGGAGACGATCGTAGAGATGCTGGATGTAGTCCTGTGGAACGGCTTGCCATGCCATTTCCACCTGGCGCCTCAGTTGGACCAGCGTTCGTGCTGGACGTGCAGACCGCGTGAGACGACGCTTCATCCAGTCCCAAACATGCTCAATGGGGGACAGATCCGGAGATCTTGCTGGCCAGGGTAGTTGACTTACACCTTCTAGAGCACGTTTGGTGGCACGGGATACATGCGGACGTGAATTGTCCTGTTGGAACAGCAAGTTCCCTTGGTAGAACGATGGGTTGGATGACGGTTTGGATGTACCGTGCACTATTCAGTGTCCCCTCGACGATCACCAGAGGTGTACGGCCAGTGTAGGAGATCGCTCCCCACACCATGATGCCGGGTGTTGGCCCTGTGTGCCTCGGTCGTATGCAGTCCTGATTGTGGCGCTCACCTGCACGGCGCCAAACACGCATACGACCATTATTGGCACCAAGGCAGAAGCGACTCTCATCGCTGAAGACGACACGTCTCCATTCGTCCCTCCATTCACGCCTGTCGCGACACCACTGGAGGCGGGCTGCACGATGTTGGGGCGTGAGCGGAAGACGGCCTAACGGTGTGCGGGACCGTAGCCAAGCTTCATGGAGACGGCGAGGACCAGCCGATACCCCAGGAGCAACAGTGTCTCTAATTTGCTGGGACGTGGCGGTGCGGTCCCCTACGGCACTGCGTAGGATCCTACGGTCTTGGTGTGCATCTGTGCGTCGCTGCGGTCCGGTCCCAGGTCGACGGGCACGTGCACCTTCCGCCGACCACTGGCGACAACACCGATGTACTGTGGAGACCTCACGCCCCACGTGTTGAGCAATTCGGCGGTACGTCCACCCGGCCTCCCGCATGCCCACTATACGCCCTTGCTAAAGTCAGACAACTGCATATACGGTTCACGTCCACGCTGTCGCGGCATGCTACCAGTGTTAGAGACTGCGATGGAGCTTCGTATGCCACGGCAAACTGGCTGACACTGACGGCGGTGGTGCACAAATGCTGCGCAGCTAGCGCCATTCGACGGCCAACGCCGCGGTTCCTGGTGTGTCCGCTGTGCCGTGCGTGCGATCATTGCATGTACAGCCCCCTCGCAGTGTCCGGAGCAAGTATGGTGGGTCTGACACACCGGTCTCAATGTTTTCTTTTTTCCATTTCCAGGAGTGTAGATGATTTGTCGTACTGCCTTTGAACTTCATCAGGCGTATAGTTAACGTGCAGTGCCCCAAAATAAGCTCTTTAGGGCAGCACACTTGAAGCAGCTCTTGCAACAAGGGGACAAAGGGCGTAAGGACTGGCTTGCTTGTTCCCCAAACTTAAACGCCATCGAGCACGTGTGAGATACGTTGAGGAGAGATATTCCAGCACGTTAAAATGCACCGACGATCATCCATCAGTTGGTAACCGCGCTGTCAGAGACTGGCCCGTGCTACCAAAAGAATTCCTTACCAACATTGTGGCCACCTTGGGAGCACACTGCAAACCATTCACTTCCATTCACGGTGACCATAACGCTCTATTAAGAGCCGTTTTCCGCCTTTACTGTGTCCAGGGCCATCGTAAATGGCGGTGACCTCTGTGTAATGCATTATTTCTTCCAGTTACCTTCTGTATCACAGTGCAGTAATTCTTTCTATATACGGTGCAAGCTTCGTTAAACTATGTTACCTGGCCGTGATACAATGCGCAAAAGTTAGTTTCGTCCTTAAGTTTCGCACACCGGAGTATTTCACCATCAGTTTCTGCAGGTGGTGAAACATCACTGACGAGCCTCAATGTTAATGTTTAGCTTATTGTTACACTTGCTTATTGGTCTGCTGTAATGATAGCTTACCCAACTGAGGGGTGAGGAGACTAAAAATAAACTGAATTCCTCCCAAACAGGCCATGAATGCCCAACGGTACCGTGTTATCCTCAAGCCCACAGGCGTCACTCGATGCGGATATGGAGGGGCATTTGGTCAGCACTTTCAATGAAGAAGCTTCTCGGTTTTGCCTTACAACAGCGATCGGCAAACCGGATGGTCACCCATCCAAGCGCTACCCCAACCCGACAGGTGATCTGACAGGAACCGATGTTATCGCTGCGGCAACGTCATAGCCCAGCTGAGGAGAGTGCCAAAGCTTAATGGGGGCCTTGACTGCCCTTAGCTGCACATTTATTTCTTTATCTTTAATATGGAAATCAATATGCTTTTCATTGCTTAGTATAATGTCATTATACATTTTGTATTTCAAACTACATATGTAATTAAGTCTCTGATATGGCACTGTATGAACTACATTTATCAATTTGTTTCCTCTAGTTTACCATTTGCTTCATTTATTTACTTTCCCACTTCTGCCACAGTCATTTACGGCCAAGCCATGTGTGTACCACAGATTTGGACGAAATCGGTGACGGCAGGTAGGAGCGGTTTTCTTGTCTGCGGAAGGGGTACTTAAAGGTTCTCTAGCTGTCTCACTTAAAGATAGTTCCTGAAACTGTCAAAGGTGGCATTGCGGAACATTCCGCGTCTACATTCAGATATCTGACTGTTCCTGTCTGCAACATATCTGTGATGCGATGGCGTGTTACGTCATTTTGTTTTGGCTACTCTACGATCTTGCTAGGGCACTCTGGCGCTGGGATTTTCGTGTGTACCACGACTGGAGACATTTACCGGAAAAGTAAAATAAATTAATGGCGTGAATGTATTGCTATGACATTTTATTTTTTATACGTGTCCAGATCATAGCATATTATACAGAGCATATCATACATAGCATATCATACACATACAGAGAATATGTGCAGAGAATATGTCCATATTTATATTCCATGTGGTGCCAAGAATTCCGCAGCACAGACTGCCTTATCATTGACGATAATCAAATCGTCCATGGACACAGGTTCCGACAGTCCCTGCAGTTGACTAGGTGCTGATGGTCCTGGGATTCACTACACTCACATAGTTCGTCCCCTGAGATGTATCGTCATTTCTTCATGTTCTCCTTGCACCGAGATACTCCAGTTCTCAGTCTACTGAGTACCTTCCATGTCGTGTATGCTAGATGATGACCTGTAGCAAGTTCTTCCTTTGGCTGTCTCAATATTTCTCTGATGAGGAGCTACGCCAGAGTTGGTCTGCAGGTGATGTCTGGATTGGTTGCGTTGTCTGGAGAATTTTCTAGACTTCAGTCTTGGTGTTTGATGTTCGCATCCAAACAGGGGGGGTCTCTGATCCGTCTCCTGCATCTTTCTTTCCATTTCAACTGCTATTCTTCGAATGTGTGGAGGTGCTTTGCCCATGAGGTGGTAGATTTTGTCAACAGGGGTTGCCCGCAAGCAGCCGGTTACAATTCGTTCTGTTTCATTTAGGGCAATATTTACCTGTTTGGCAAGGCTGGAGTTCATCCATACAGGTGCTGCATATACGGCAGCGGAGAAGCACAAAGCGAGGGCAGATGTGCGGAGGACCTGTGGGTGTGTTCCCCAGTTTCCTGATATTGTTGGTCCTCGCACAGACTTTCATTTTTGTATCTGTACAGTGGTCCTTGAAGGTGAGGGACCGGCCCAACTTCACTCCGAGGTACTTTGGGATGTCACAGTGGGTCAGCTGTTTACATCTCCAGGTTATACTCAGTTTCCTCTGTGCCTCTCTGTTCCGTAAGTGGAATGCACAAACTTCTGATTTGGAGGGGTTTGGTTTCAGGTAGTTGCTATCGTAGTAGTTAGATAATGCTTCAAGACTTATTGTTATGAGCTGACAGTTAAAATTTTATTATTACCTCTCGTCTACAGTGGAACAGTCAGATGATATGTAAATAGACTCATCAGCATAATCAACATATTAACTCACTTCAATCTTATAACAGTGCATATACATTCCTGTGAAGGGAACACGGAGCAGGTACAAAGATCAGCCACCGGCCACCAGCCAAGAATACATTGACGAAAGCATCAAGAAGGAGCTGAGCTTCTTAAACGAAAGTTGGTAGGTGAGTTTCTGCATCTGAAAGAGGAGCCTATTCAAGTTTTCCTACAGTCTCACAAGAATGGCACTATTATGCCACTATGAGTATGCAAATAAGGTTTGATTTAAACACACGCTGTAACGTTATTGAGTATTAATTACATCTGAGATAGGAGGTGGTGTGTTAATGTTTGCTCAAGCATGTCTTCAGGGAGACAAAGACACCATTATCGACATCTCGCTGAGTTTGAACGAGGTTGTGTAATAGCGCTGGGAAAATCTGGATGTTCCTTTGGCGATATTGTAGAAACACTTGGCTTGAATGTAGCCATTGTATATGACTGCCAGCAGCGGTGACCACGAGAATGTGTGGACTCAAGAAGACTGGATTGAGGACGGTCACCTGGCACTACCGAGAAAGATTACCACTGTGTTCGGCGTATGGCTCTGGTGCATCATGCTGCATTTTGAGCGGAAATTTCAGTGGCACTTGGCACCACAGTGTGGCAACAAACTGTTACAAATCGGTATCAAGGACAGCTCCGCGTCAAACGTCCTGTAGCATACATTCCACTGACCCCAAACCACTGCCATTTGCGACTTTAGTGTTGTCAAGTGAGAGCTTATTGGAGCGGAACGTGGAGTTTTGTTGTGCTTTCTGATGAACGCTGGTTTTCCCATGGTGCCAGTGGTGGCCCTGTGTGTCTTTTAAGGATGCCAGTTGGGTGACTTTCTGCATGCACATACACTGGACCTACACCTTGAGCTATGGTCTGGGAGTGAGACTTTTTTGACAGCAGAAGCGCCCTCACTGTTAATTGTATGTTAGTCTGGTGGTTCGATCTGTTGTGCTGCCATTCAAGAACAGTATTCCAAACGGTGTTTCCCAAAAGGATAACGCTCGCGCACGTACCGCTGTAGTAACTTAACCTGGTTTATAGTGTCGACATGTTACTTTGGTCTGCTCATCACCAGATCTGCCTCAAGTCGAGAACATATGGGATATAATTTTAAGAGACTAGTGAAGAAGAATCAATTTGCAAAGAAGCGTAATACGGAAATACTAATAATGAAGAGTTACTCTTGATGTACTCTGAGGCTACAGATGCTTCGGTAAGGAATAGTTCAGTATGCAGTTAAGTTGAAAGGAATTGACATCTCTAAAAAGAACAATCACAGAAGCTGGAAAGAAGGTTGAGCCGTGCGTGGCTCGTGTTCCCACCATCGTCTCTTTCTACATCCTGTTTTTTTTTAACGTACTTCTACCTTACTACGTTAATTTAAATTACTACTATCACTCAGTTGCTGCCTTGCCTGTCCGTGAGCGACAATAGCAGCGCGTATCGATTCATCCCCTCTCGTAGTATCTTTGCTGGACTGCTATTACTTCCGCTCGTTGTCTGTTGGCAATTAGTTGGTCGCAGTTAGGATTGGCAGTTCGTGCGGGAGTTCGTGGCGTGTCGCGACTTCGGACCTGCCAGTCGGGGAGTTGCAATGCGGCGCTAGTGCAGTCGGGTTGGAGCAGCAGTGAGGCCAGCGTCGATATGGCTCGCCCGACCATTGCGGCCACGCATCCCTTGAGCCCGGCCACGGTCTTGGTGGATCGTCGGTCGCTCGTCCAACCGCACGACGCGTTTTGGCTCGCCGATCGTTCATGAGTTGTTTGTGTGTGTGTGCATCGGCTTCCGATTTGTCTCGTGTATGTTTACTTACTGTTGCGTATCGTTCAGGTCTTCGTTCAAGTCTTTGTCAGGTGGTGTGTGTAGTTAGCGTTATTTCCTTTGGATGGTTATTTAAATGTTGTTGGCATGCCGGCTCTGAGAGGTCGGTCGTCTGATCGGGCAAAGTGTAATTGGTTCTCTGAGCGCTTCTGGCCCCCTTCAATTATCATCTTGTGGAACTTAGGTTGATCCTTTCCTGATGCAGGGATATCGTTTAGCCAGTGGTCGTGTTTCCTCGGCATGGGAGGGACCGAGCCAGTATTTCCGCCGTCTTGTGTGTCTGCAAGAGAGTCGGAGACGCACCAGCACTGCAGTCGCGACGCAGGAGCAGTCAGTCGGTCGGTTGGTACGGACCAGGGAAGACATCTCAGCGCGGTGTAGTCGCCTTGGTCCACTGCGGGGCCCTGCGGAGTGTCGCATCGTGTGTGGAGCTGTCCGATCGCTACGAGCTTCATGGTTCACCGACCAAAGACGTCGAAGTTGAGTGTACTTTGGCAGCTAATCATACTCCGTTGTGGATTACCACGTTTGTAACATTGGCGGTTTGAGTTTTCATGTGCTGATTGACGGAAAACAAGTCGTTGTGTCAGTCGGTCCTTGGCTGTCCCGTGGTTGGGTTTCGACGGATCAAGCATAGTTGGGCTCACACCTGTCTCACTTAAGTGAACGAGGGCAGATCGACCTCCTGGAGGCCCTTTGAGTGCCACCGGTGGCCTCAGCCACTGGTATTGCACATTGCATATGTTGCTTCTTTAAATTATTTTATTGCTATCTTAATTGGACTTTAATTTGTTAAGATTTCTTGTTGGAGGCCTTCAGCCGTGAAAGAGTTGTTTTGAGTGCCACCGGTGTTTAATTATCTGTTTTCAGCTATTTTAAATTTTCGGCTTATGGTTATTTGTTTTATTAAAATTTTCAAGCTTTGGTAGACTTGTCTCTCTCAGTTCTGTGGAATATTATGATAAATTGATAATTTTTACTTATGGACCGTCTGACAGCAACTGAATAAAACACAATTTTAGTCCCATACGCGTTTCGCCTTTATTTTCTGCAAGGCATCATCAGTGGCAAGTTGCGTGTACAATTTCTTACATATTATACTCCTGTTGCATTTTTGGTGTTGTTCTTCTTCTTATGAACGCCAATTTGCAGTTTTTTCCCCACATTCCACAGCACTATAAACTGAACGCTTGTTTTAATGCAATGTTTTGGCTTCTGTTGCCGACTGTCAAATCACTGGCACTAAATTTATCTTTCAAGCTTAAACACTGCGTCCTTCTGCCTTTAAAGATGCTGTAATTTTGAAGTTTAATTGTGACTCTCAGCCACTGGTATTGCACATTGCATATGTTGCTTCTTTCAATTATTTTATTGCTACCTTAATTGGATTTTTACCTGTTAAGATTTCTTGTTGGAGGCCTTCAGCCGTGAAAGAGTTGCTAAATTACAATAAATGACAATTAGAAACAGAAAGTGATCCCCAACCCTTGGCCCTTTCCACAATCCTATTACCTGTTCTGACCAGCGGGTTTAGCGGGCATATCAAAGGAATCACAAATATGTTCAGGAAAATTCAGGAATACAGAAGTACGAGTTGCTGAGGATAGAAGTGAAGTGCAGGGAAGCTAATGTGAAATGGCTGCATGAAAAATCTGGATAAATCGAAAAAGAAGTCATTGTCGGAAGGACAGTCTCAGCATATCGAAAAGTCATAACAAACTACGGTGAAATTAAAAGCGAGGCCTGTGACATCAAGAGTGCAATGGGAATTGTTGAAAAGAATGTATGAGACTGGTGGTCTACCATTAGACTTTCATAGAAACACCATTCACACAGTTACAAAGATAATAAGAGCCAAAAAGAGCGAGAATTATCGTGCAGTCGGCTTAACAACCCATACATCCGACATGTTGGCAAGAATAATATGCAGAAGCATAGAAGAGAAAACTCAGGATGTGTTAAATGATGATCAGTTTGGATTTAGAAAAGGTGAAGGCATCAGAGAGGCAAATCTCCGTTGCGATTGATAATGGAAGCAAGGCGAAATAAAAATGAAGGCACGTTCATAGGATCTGTCGACCTGGGAAAAGCTTTCGACAGTGTAAGCTGGTGTACGATCTTCGAAATTCTGAGAAAAATCGGGGTAAGCTGCAGGGAAAGACAGACAATATACAGTAAGTAAAAGGACGAAGAGCAGTGAGAGAGGAAGACCAAGAACGAAATACTCGGATTAAAAAGGGTGTAAGGCATGGTTGTAATCTTTTGCCCATACTCTTCAATCTACATGTGGAAGAAGCAACGACAGAAATAAAGGCAAGGTCCAGTAGTGGGATCGAAATTCAAGATTAAAGGATATCAGCGACAAAATTCACTGATGATAATACTATCCTCAGTGAAAGAGAAGAAGCATTAAAAGGTCTCTTGGAAGAAATGAACAGTCCAATGAGTACCGAATATGGACTGTGATTAAATGAGATATAAGCGAGGGTATTGAGATACATCAGAAACGAAAACAAACCTGACGTTAAGTTTCTCTGCTACCTAGGAAACAAAATAACGCATGACGGACGAAGAAAAGAGGCATTAAAAACAGACTAACACTGCCGGAAATGGCTTTCCTGGCCAAGAGATGTCTACCAGTATCAAACATAGTCCTTAATTTGAGGAATAAATTTCAGATAATGTACATTTGGTGCACAGCATTGTACGGTAGTGAGACATGGAGTATAGGAAGAACGGAAAAGGAGAGAATAGAAGTGCAGAAGAATGTTTGAAAATTAGGTTGACTGATAAGGTAAGTGATGACGTGGTTCTGCCGAAAATTGGTGAGGGGAGGGGTATATGGAAAACACTGACAAGATGCTGGAACGGGATGTAGGACATCAGTTAAGACATCAAGGAATAACTTCCATAGTACCAGAGAGAGCTCAAAGAAATTTAAAAACAGAGACATAAGGAGCGTCATCGGACGACAACTCCAGCCTCATCTACAAACTTCATTAACCGTACCTATACTGACATGGAACCCCATCCCACAAACTGACGTCCATCCCTGTACAACACAATGCATGCACCTTTGCATGCTTGCGTTCAAAATTATTACAGTTTTATCGATTATTGACGCATCTTAATTTCACATTTGCAATGGCTTACCTTGCGTCTACCGTAGACTGTGACCTTGGAATGTTAATCGCTTACTTCTATTACCTAGATGAATGTATTCCCAAAATTTCATTGTTCTACATGAATAATTTTTTGGTCTTGCAATTTTTTTCCTTGGGTGTGATTATTTGGAATGTATACTATTCTGTTGAATGAAGTGCTTCTAAAAAATCTTCTCCCATGAAATTTAGTCTTCATTGTGTTATTTTCTTGTTTTTAGCCCGTCGACCACTGTTTTGTGGCGAGCAGCTGCCTTGTGTCGCGACGGTCGCCATCAACAGCACAGCTGCTTTCGCAGGCGCAGTGATATTGAGGTCGGAAAATATGAAGTTCGTAAATACACGCAGAGCAAGAAAGTCTCAGGCTAGTAAAGTCTCCCCGCCACTGCCGTAAAAGCTGGAATCCCAGGGGAGGCCTGTATGGCACAGACCAGAGCCGGTAATGCTGGGATACTCCTAACTCCATAGAACTGCCATGTTCTGTGGCCGATGTACTCCTGTCGACGCTTCTTTACATTTACCCAATCTTGCTTGTTTTACATTCGCGTTGCATCGCTAAATGTTTGTATAATCTCAAGCTGAACTGAAAAAATGGAATATTTTATCTCTTACGGTTCTTAGTGGAACTGTTTTTATTTATTTATTTACTTACTTATTCATTTGCTTTACATCAGTACGAATCTGTAACAAATGTCCACACACTTACTAGCCATCCTAATACTCCCACAGCAGATCGCAGGGAGTCCATACGTGGACAAGTCTGTAGTAGTAAGCCATGTATCTCCCAAGGGCTCCTCTAGACGAATCTTGAGGAACTATATTGTGCTTATGGAGGATAGCTTTTTGTTATTTTAGTGGTTACTTGTACACCAGTCAGTTTTTGAATATTCTTATCACCCCAGTAGACAAGTTGTAGCACACTGTTATACGCCTCACAGCAGCTGTTCGGCAAGTTATTCGTACTGGACACCACACAGAAGAAACTGTCACAAAGTACCGCGTTGCACCTTGTAAATACTGTTTGTTGGCGATTAATAAACCTATACAGTCCTGCACGGATCAAAGACATGAGCTGTTGTGTAGTTCTAAATTGTAGCCTGAAGCCTGGTAACAGCATTTTCGTTAGCCAAGGGAGACGTAAAATTTTCTCGTAGATGTTTCTTAGGGCAATTGGTGAAATTAATATTATGGTTACCAATATCGTTGTTCTGTCCTAGGCTTGTGGTTTCACGTATAAGTATGTTATACATCTTTAGCAAATAAGCTGGAACGCATACACGTTAAACAGTGAATCCTGACAGATCGTTGTTTACAATCACACCGCTGGGTCCTTGGACTCAGAAATCGTGGTTATCAATGTCTTCATTTCTCAACAAGTGAGAAACATTGGCCGTGTGGGAGCATTAAGTTTGACTTTGCAGTAATATGGGAGAATTGACATATTACACTAATTTTTCGAAACGGAGGAGCAGTAGCGATCGACTAAGACATATACGGTGTGAATGAGTACTCCACAGATCAGCTTTCAGAGGCTGATCACTGTTACCTTCTGAGTATTTTGGTATTATGAACCAACGGCCTCTGGCAACTTGTAACACAGTTATTGCATTTATTTTCTGCCACAGCATGCTAATACAACAGCTCAAAAAATGGTTCAAATGGCTCTGAGCACTATGGCACTCAACTTCTAAGGTCATTTGTCCCTAAGAACTTACAACTAGTTAAACCTAACTAACCTAAGGACATCACACACACCCATGCCCAAGTCAGGATTCGAACCTGCGACCGTAGCGGTATATCGGTTCCAGACTACAGCTCCTAGAACCGCACGGCCACTTCGCCCGGCAAAACAGTTCAATTTTTAGTAATCATACAGGCTGTAGCAAAAATGTACGACACAAATTGCAGGACACATTCATCAGACGTGAACGAAGAAATTATGTTGTATGAACATGAATCTAAAAATTCTTTGTTTTCATGGTATAACTCACTTTCCACAAATCATTAATCACGGGGAACATACGCGAACAGAAGGCATCAGCATACCACCTGTAACTCATTCTCCCACCACATGTTCAGTATGCCCTCTGTAGGCATCGATACACGCATCAACTCGCCATCGTACTGAATCTCGGATGCTCTGATGTATCCCTGAAGTATTGGGTATGGCTTTGCAGCTTTCCATAATACGGGCACGGACATTCTGAACATCTTGTACTGGCGTTCCGCACAGAAGAGTTTTTAAATGTCCCCGCAAATGAAAGCCCAGAAGGTTTAGGTCCGGATAGCGTGGAAGCGAGACAATAAATCCATCTCTGACTATCCATCCGTCACCAAATGTGTTACTTAGCAGCCGACGAGGACTAATATTAAAATGGGGAGGTGCTCCATCGTGCATGAAGTACTTGTTTTGTTGCACAGCTAAAGGTACCTCTGTCAGCAGAGCATATAGAACATCTCTACGAAGTTAATATAACTTTGACCATTGAGCCTGGGTCGCAGAAAGTGAGGCACTGCCTGACAGTCACTAAATACGCTGGCCCAATCATTGATAGAAAATCTTTGTTAATGCACCGTTGCCCTAGAATTAGGATTGACACATAGTTGGATAAACCATTCACAGAAGACTACCCTCGCAGGAAAACCTGCACACGCTGTAAATGGTATGGATACAGCTGGTCCTCGTGGAACACTCACCAGACAGCCATGTGGTCAACATTCAGTATTGCAGCTACTCGTCTTGTACTGACACTGTGGTGGATGTCAACCTCATGAAGAATTGCCGCCTCCCACTGCGGTGTCCTCGTCTGCCTATGACCGTCCCGATCACGAGTATCAGGCTTAAATGCCTCATGTTCCCTAAGGCGACGATGAATGGCTACAAACGTTTGCCTGTCGGGACACCTTTGTCCTGAAAATCTCTCCCGGTACAAACACTGAGTGCGACCGCCATTGCCGTCAGCTGATCCATGTATCAAATGAGCATCTGACATCTCTGCATTTGTGTACTGTGCCACTGAATGAGCCATGTCTGTGATTAAATCTGCACTGTAACCTGTGAGCTTGCAACAGTCGTTCTGATCCATGAGTGAGTTGATGCTACCTACTTCAAGCAATGACGTATGTCACATGCCAGCAGGGACGTGTAAAGCGAAACACTGACGGTGACTAACATAACCATACGTCACCAAGAGTGCATGTTCCCCATGATTCTAACTTCTGTTCGTGCGTGTCCATGATTAATGAGTTGGAGAAAATGAGTTGTAACATGGAATCAAAGCGCTTTCAGACCCATGTTCATATAACATAATTTCTGTTCTACGTGTGAAGAATGTGTCCTGCAATTTGTGCCCCAAATTTTTGTTATACCCTAATACAACCGATCGCTTGTTGTAAAATTCGCACGAAAGGACTGAAAAGACGCACAAGTCACACCAATACCCATTAAAAGAAATAGAGGTAATCTGCTGAATTATGTACCTATATCAATAACGTCAATTTTAGTAGGTTTTGGAACATGCGCTGAGTTCGAACACTACGACTTACATCGAAGTAAACCATTTATTGACCAACAGCCAACATGGATTCAGAAAATATCGGTCTTGTGTAACATAAGTACCTCTTTATCTCACCAAGTAATAAGTGCTATCGAAAGGGGATTCAAATTGATTCCGTATTTTTAGATTTTCAGGAGGCTCTTGACACCATTCCTCACAAGAGCTTCTGATAAAATTGCCTGCCTAAGGAGTGTCGTTTCAGCAGTGTGACTGGAGTCATGATTTCCTGTGAGAAAAGTGACTGTTCATGGTAACTGACGGAAAGTCGACGAATAAAACGGAACTAGTCTCTGGCGTTCCCCATTTAAGTTTTACGGCCTTCTGCTGTTTCTGATTATTAAGGAGCATGCTAAGATTCTTTGCAGATTGTGCTGTCATTTACCTTAATTTAAAGACATAAGATGGTGAAAACGAATTGCATAACGGTCTAGCAAGGTAAGTTTATGATGCGAAAAATGAAACTTGTGTTTAAATAATAAAAAGTGTGCAGTCATCCACATGAGTGCTGAAAGGAATGAGCTAAATTCCAGTTACACGAAAAACCAACAAATCTAAAGGCTGTAAATTCTACGTAATACTTACTGAACCATGGACCTTGCCGTTGGTGGGGAGGCTTGCGTGACTCAGCGATACAGATAGCAGTACCGTAGGTGCAACCACAACGGAGGGGCATCTGTTGAGAGGCCAGACAAACGTGTGGTTCCTGAAGAGGGGCAGCAGCCTTTTCAGTAGTTGCAGGAGCAACAGTCTGGATGATTGACTGATCTTGTCCTGTAACAATAACCAAAACGGTCTTGCTGTGCAGGTACTGCCAACGGCTGAAAGCAAGGGGAAACTACGGCCGTAATATTTCCCGAGGGCATGCAGCTTTACTGTATGATTAAATGATGATGGCGTCCTCTTGGGTAAAATATTCCTGAGGTAAATTAGTCCCCCATTCGGATCTCCGGGCGGGGACTACTCAAGAGGATGTCGTTATCAGCAGAAAGAAAACTGGCGTTCTACGGATCGGAGCGTGGAATGTCAGATCCCTTAATCGCGCAGGTAGGTTAGAAAATTTAAAAAGGCGAATGGATAGTTTTAAGTTAGATATAGTGGGAATACTGAAGATAAGGTGGATAGATCACGTAACTAATGAGGAGGTATTGAATAGGATTGGGGAGAAGAGAAGTTTGTGGCACAACTTGACTAGAAGAAGGGATCGGTTGGTAGGACATGTTTTGAGGCATCAAGGGATCACAAATTTAGCATTGGAGGGCAGCGTGGAGGGTAAAAATCGTAGAGGGAGACCAAGACATGAGTACACTATGCAGATTCTGAAGAATGTAGGTTGCAGTAGGTACTGGGAGATGAAGCAACTTGCACAGGATAGAGTAGCATGGAGAGCTGCATCAAACCAGTCTCAGGACTGAAGACAACAACAACATAGTGGGAATTAGTGAAGTTCGGTGGCAGGAGGAACAAGACTTTTGGTCAAGTGATCACAGGGTTATAAACACAAAATCAAATAGGGGTAATGCAGGAGTAGCTTTAATAATGAATAGGAAAATAGGAGTGCTGGTGAGCTACTACAAACAGCATAGTGAACGCATTATTGTGGCCAAGATAGATACGAAGCCCACACCTACTACAGTAGTACAAGTTTATATGCCAACTAGCTCTGCAGATGACGAAGAAATTGTAGAAATGTGTGATCAAATAAAAGAAATTATTCAGATAGTGAAGGGTCAAGAAAATTTAATAGTCATGGGTGACTGGAATTCGGTAGTAGGAAAAGGGAGAGAAGGAAACGTAGTAGGTGAATATGGACTGGGGCAAAGAAATGAAAGAGGAAGCCGCCTGGTAGAATTTTGCACAGAGCACAACTTAATCATAGCTAACACTTGGTTCAAGAATTATAAAAGAAGGCTGTATACATGCAACAAGCCTGGAGATACTGACAGGTTTCAGATAGATTATATAATGGTAAGACAGAGATTTATGAACCAGGTTTTAAATTGTAAGATATTTCCAGGGGCAGATGTGGACTCTGACCACAATCTATTAGTTATGACCTGTAGATTAAAACTGAAGAAACTGCAAAAAGGTGGGAATTTAAGGAGATGGGACCTGGATAAACTAAAAGGTTGTACAGAGTTTCAGGGAGAGCATTAGGGAGCAATTGACAGGAATGGGGGAAAGAAATACAGTAGAAGAAGAGTGGGTAGCTTTGAGGGATGAAGTAGTGAAGGCAGCAGAGGATCAAGTAGGTAAAAAGACGAGGGCTAGTAGAAATCCTTGAGTAACAGAAGAAATATTGAATTTAATTGATGAAAGGAGAAAATATAAAAATGCAGTAAATGAAGCAGGCAAAAAGGAATACAGACGTCTCAAAAATGAGATCGACAGGAAGTGTAAAATGGTTAAGCAGGCATGGCTAGAGGACAAAAGTAAGGATGTAGAGGCTTATATCACTAGGGGTAAGATAGATACTGCCTACAGGAAAATTAAAGAGACCTTTGGAGATAAGGGAACCACTTGTATGAACATAAATAGCTCTGAAGGAAACCCAGTTCTAAGCAAAGAAGGGAAAGCAGAAAGGTGGAAGGAGTATATAGAGGTTCTATACAAGGGCGATGTACTTGAGGACAATATTAAGGAAATGGAAGAGGATGTAGATGAAGATGAAATGGGAGATACGATACTGCGTGAAGAGTTTGACAGAGCACTGAAAGACCTGAGTCGAAACAAGGCCCCCGGAGTAGACAACATTCCATTGGAACTACTGACGGCGTTGGGACAGCCAGTCCTGACAAAACTCTACCATCTGGTGAGCAAGATGTATGAGACAGGCGAAATACCCTCAGACTTCAAGAAGGATATAATAGTTCCAACCCAAAGAAAGCAGGTGTGAAAATTACCGAACTCTCAGTTCAATAAGTCACAGCTGCAAAATACTAACTAGAATTCTTTACAGACGAATGGAAAAACTAGTAGAAGCCGACCTCGGGGAAGATCAGTTTGGATTCCGTTGAAATGTTGGAACACATGAGGCAATACTGACCCTACGACTTATCTTAGAAGCTAGATTAAGGAAGAGCAAACCTAAGTTTCTAGCATTTGTAGACTTAGAGAAAACTTCTGACAATGTTGACTGGAATACTATCTTTCAAATTCTGTAGGTGGCGGGAGTAAAATACAGGGAGCGAAAGGCTATTTACAATTTGTACAGAAACCAGATGGCAATTGTTAGAGTCGAGGGACATGAAAGGGAGGCAGTGGTTGGGAAGGGAGTGAGACAGGGTTGTAGCCTCTCCCCGATGTTATTCAATCTGTATATTGAGCAAGCAGTGAAGGAAACAAAAGAAAAATTCGGAGTAGGTATTAAAATCCATGGAGAAGAAATAAAAACTTTGAGGTTCTTCAATGACATTGCAATTCTGCCAGAGACAGCAAAGGACTTGGAAGAGCAGTTGAACGGAATAAGCAGTGTCTTGAAAGGAGGGTATAAGATGAACATCAACAAAAGCAAAACGAGGATAATGGAATGTAGTCGAATTAAGTCGGGTGATGCTGAGGGAATTAGTTTATGAAATGAGACACTTAAAGTAGTAAAGGAGTTTTGCTATTTGGGGAGCAAAGTAACTGATGATGGTCGAAGTAGAGAGGATATAAAATGTAGACTGGCAATGGCAAGGAAAGCGTTTCTGAAGAAGTGAAATTTGTTAAGTATAGATTTAAGTGTCAGGAAGTCATTTCTGAAAGTATTTGTATGGAGTGTAGGCATTTATGGAAGTGAAACATTGACGATAAATAGTTTGGAAAAGAAGAGAATAGAAGCTTTCGAAATGTGGCGCTACAGAAGAATGCTGAAGATTAGATGGGTAGATCACGAAGGTGTATAGATCACGTAACTAATGAGAAGTATTGAATCGGATTGGGAAGAAGCGAAGTTTGTGGCACAACTTGACCAAAAGAAAGGACCGGTTGGTAGGACCTGTTCTGAGGCATCAAAGGATCACCAATTTAGTATTGGAGGGCAGCGTGGAGGATAAAAATCGTAGAGGGAGACCAAGAGATGACTACACTCAGCAAATTCAGAAGGATGTAGGTTGCAGTAGGTACTGGGAGATGAAGAAGCTAGCACAGGATAGAGTAGCATGGAGAGCTGCATGAAACCAGTCTCAGGACTGACGACCACAACAACAACAACTTAGCGGTTATAGTTACGAATAACTCAAGGTAGAACATTCACGCAGATAACGTTGTGGGTAAAGGAAACGAAAAACTACAGTTTATTGGCAGAACACTGAGAAAACGCAACAGGTCTGCTAAAGAGACAGCCTACAAGACGCTCGTACATCCTCTCCTGGAGCACCTGCATCAGATAGGATCGACGGAGGACATCGAAAAAGTTCAAAGAAGGACAGCTCGTTTTGTATTATCGATAAATAGTGGAGAGAATATCACAGGGTTGATACTTGAACCGATGTGGCAATGATTAAAACGAAGGCGTTTGTCGTTGCGGCAAGACCTTCACATGAAATTTCAAACTCCAGATTTCTCCTCAGAGTGTGAAAATAAATTATTACAGCCCACCTAGATGGAGAGCAATCATCATTGCAATAAAATAATAGCAATCAGAGCTCGAACAGAAAGATTTAAGTGCTTGTTTTTCCGGCGCCCGTTTGAGAGTGGAACGGTAGATAAATAGCTTGGAGGTGGTTCGATGAAACTCCTGTGAGGCACTTAATTGTGAACTGCGGAGTAATCGTCTGGACTTAGACGCAGAAGAGTGCAGATGCTGATGGTATGCACTGTTTGCAGTTTCCATTCGCTTACGGCAGCTGCTGTTGAAAACAGTAGCACTCATTTTACTCTTCGCCGTCATACTGGCAAACAGTGCTCCTCAATTGTGTCATGGATTTGTTTCTTAGGCAATGTTCGTTTTACGTAAACAGTAATAAACATCTGTATAGATAGTGTTACTGATAAGGAGTTGGCCTCTATGCGCCTCGTGTGTGGTGAGTTCACTGAATGCATTGGAAGAGTGGAACAACGGCGCTACGCTGCGCTGTTCCGGCAGCAACGGCAGCCAAGTCACAATACAATATGAAGATGGCATCAGATCTTTCGGACATGTCCGGCTAACCGGCTGGTGACCTTCTTCAGTGCGGATGAACACGAATCGCCTGAACTCTTACGGTGGATTGTCTGCCGCTAGTAATGGGTATATTGGCATGGGCACTACGAATGAAGTGTGTGGACTATAAGATGAGAATGTGGGTCTCACGGGGATCGTGGCGTCGATAAGTCGGTGCAGTCGCACTATCCTCTGTGCCCTCGGTGGCTCAGATGGACGCCGGCACGGTAGCTCAGCGTTTCGGTCAGGGAGCTGGCTGGTCTCTCTAATAAATAACTGAGTCAATGGACCAGCAAACGAACTTCAACGGATGTCATGTGACGTCCGATACGATCAAACACAACGGTCAGTAACGAACAAAACGCAAAAAAAGATGGATAGAGGGTCTGCCATGTAAGCAAGTTATCCCAGGTTCGAGTCCCATCTAAATAGGCTGTTTAGGTTTTTTATTGGTAACGCCACATAGCGCTCTGTATGAAAACTCACTAGCTGTGCTGTGTGCAGTCAGTGGCTGGTTTGCATTGTTGTCTGCCATTGTAGTGTTGGGCAGCGGCAGCTGGATGCTAATAGCGCGTAGCGTTGCGCAGTTGGAGGTGAGCCGCCAGCAGTGGTGGATGTGGGGAGAGAGATGGCGGAGTTTTGAAATTTGTAAGACTGGATGTCATGAACTGCTATATATATTTTATGACTATTATGGTAAATACATTGTTTGTTCTCTATTAAAATCTTTCATTTTCTAACTATCCCTATCAGTAGTTAGTGCCTTCCGTAGTTTGAATCTTTTATTTAGCTAGCAGTAGTGGCGCTCGCTGTATTGCAGTAGTTCGAGTAACCAAGATTTTTGTGAGGTAAGTGACTTGTGAAACGTATAGGTTAATGTTAGTCAGGGCCATTCTCTTGTAGGGATTACTGAAAGTCAGATTGCGTTGCGCTAAAAAAAAATATTGTTTTCAGTTTGAGCACAGTCATGTATAACTGTTCTAAGGGGACGTTTCACCCGGTCGGGGCACACATTTTCAGCTGTCCCCATTGATGAATATCAACGCCCGTCAGCAGCTAATGGTTTTGATTTAATTGTAATTTCAAGTCACAGTACTGTGCTTTGTCTGTGGGTTGTTGCATTATTGGTGTACAGCGTCCGTTGTATGGTGTACGTTTTGCTTATTGCATATTACAGACATCTTCATAGTTATGAAGATATTTGCACAGAAATAAGGGTGATTGTGCAAAGAATGCGAATAAACCCAAATTACCTTGTCACTCTGAGATGGACTGCTGGAGTCTGTGCATCCCATACATCAAATTACTCAGAAGCTATCGCTCACAGCCTCTAAAAGCTCGTTGTCGGAGTCCTGGTTCAACCTGTATATGGAATAGCTCTGTTTTACCAATGACCTCGCCGTCTGCAGTGGTCGAGCGGTACTAGGTGCTTCAGTCTGGAACCAAGCGGCTTCTACGGCAGCAGGTTCGAATCCTGCATCGGGCATCGATGTGTGTGATGTCCTTAGGTTAGTTAGGTTTACGTAGTTCTAAGTCTAGGGGACTGATGACCTCAGATGTTAAGTTCCATAGTGCTTAGAGGCATTTGAATCACTGCCCTCTTATCCATCGTCCTCCGTCCCAGATGAATACATCTCAGTGCACTGACTGAAGCAGTTCTAGATAATGTTGTAATTAAGTTACGAATAAATTTACAGAGCTGATATTAAAACTGCAACAGCGTGTAGGTGACATCAAAAAAGCGTCAAATTGGCTGGAAAGTAGTAAATGCCTTAATATGCAAAGGATTGCCATTTCAGCGCAAACTGACAAAGCTGATAGGAAGTATGCCATCTACATTTAGTATCTAAAAACGAGACTTCGTAGCCAGGACCTCTTCCAGCAATTGCTTCTGAACGATGGTTGTCTCTGAGAAGTTCGTGTTTCGTTTGTCCAAGAGGAAGAGACACATACCACCGAATCGCCTAATTCGATAGTAGCAGGACCGCGTCCTTTATAGAGTGCAGCTTATCCTTCGGCGATACTGCTGCTGTCGTTGGTCGGGATCCCACCACAGACTTCCGAATAGCTGGAGTCGATAGATTTGTACTTTTCCTCTGCGCTGCATACTCATAATAAGTGAAACATGATCATATACCACTACCTTCCTGAGTCTGCATTTGTAATGGACTACAGCGTATGTGTAATATATACAATATTCTAATATAAAAAGAAAGCATCGGAAAGTAATAATCCGAATGGGACGGAAATCGGTGGTTGTCATGTACATGCAGAGACAAATAAATGATTTAAGTTTCAGAAAAATTGCATGATTTATTCAAGAGACAGAGATTCACAAACTGAGAAAGTCAATAGAGTATTGTCCACTTCTGGCCCCTACAAAAGGAGTTATTTGGCGTGGCATTGATGGACAGAGTTGTTGGATGTCTTCCTGAGTGATACTCTGCCAAGCTCTATCGATTTGGCGAGTTAGAGCGTCAAAATCTCGACCTGGCTGGAAGGCTCCAGTCTTAATACCCGAAACGTTCTTATTTGGGAAGAGATTCGGCAACCTCTCTGGATAAGGAGAGGTTTGGCAAGTAGGAAGACAAGCTGTAGCACCACTCGTGGTACACGAGTGTGCATTATCTCGCTCTAATGTAAGCTCATGATGAATTCCCATGAAGGGTAACAGAACAGGATATCGTTTACGTACTGCTGTGCTGTAAGAGTGTCATTGATGACAACCAAAAGGGGAGCTGCTATGAAAAGATGTGGCATCCCAGAGCATAGCTCTTGGTTGTCGAGCCGTGTGGCAGACATAAATCAAGTTGGCAGGTAACCACTGTTCGAGGCGTCTCCTGACTCGTCAAAGCTGGTCTTGAGAACCAAGTTCAAAGCGGGATTCATGACTGAGGACAATTCTCCTCCAGTCAATGAGATAAGTCCGAAGACGTGTCTGGAGACAGCCCAGACATCAGTGTCACGTAAGTCTGACTGTAGCCCGCCATACGGACCGACAACCATGACTAATGGTCTGGACTGTTAGATCTTTTCACAGCAGGACGCCTTGGGTTGCCATCCGCGGCACACAGTGCTACGTTGATGATATTCTACGCCCTGTTTTGTTCCACTGTATGATAAGCTACCATGAGCTTACATTACAACAAGATTTTGCCCACCCGCACACAGCTGCTCCTGCTTGTCTTCCTGCATACTAACCCCTAACTTGGCCAGAAAAGTCGCCCTTTTTCTCCCCAAATGAGAACGTGTAAAGTATTATGTTCAGAGCCCTCCAGCGAGGTCGGTAGTATATTTGTCAAATATACAGAATGTGGCACGATATCCCTCAGGAGGACATCTAGCAACTCGGTCAATCAATGACACCCCGAATAACTGCCTGTATAGGGCCCAGAGATGGACAACGCACTGTTTAATTACTCAGATTGTAAAGCGATATCTCTTGAATAAATTGTCCATTTTTTCTGAAAATGGAAGGATTTTTATGTCTGTGCTTGAGGTACAGCTAGTGGTTTGCGCCCAGTTTCGATAATTCCTTTGTGAAGTGGTTTTTTTGTGTCAGAATGTACTGTTAGGAGTCTGTGAAAATTGAACTGTCGACAGTCAAGACAAAACAAAATCATTTATATGAGCAACAGAATCTTGCAGCGAGTTGAGATGTTGGGTTTAATGAGTCGGACAAGTGACAAGATGCTATAGTGATAAAAGCAATCAAACCGTCTGTGACGACTGGGATTAATCATAAATGACGTCACACATTTTCCCCGTTAGAGAGATAGTAACTCGCCTGCTGATATGCTACCCTTCGACCACCTACTCTGTAGGATTCTTCTCCTATAGGCATAGACAGTTGTTGCCTAAATGTCAAATGGAATTAATAGAAAATAGGCAAGGGAAGCAGCAATAAGTGAGTGGACTTTTAGACATTAATTCGGAGACATGTTGTTACCAAAGAAAACACAGTTTGAGGTGGCCCTGTTTTTAAAATTATGTCAGGATCATCACAAACATTAGGGTAAATGGCGAATGGCGAGCTTTCATGTAACAAATGGTCAGGAAACATACAAAAGGAAAACTGCTGAAGTTCAAGAAAGCAATTCAACAGAGATCTATTCCTTAGAGATATAGTGACAATGAGCACGACATTTCGACCACGACCACAGTGAAAGCAAACCACCGGAGTTGAGGTGCAAAAGCATAAACAACCTTACCTCGATGTAACTCACGTAACTGCTGGTTGAGTGCGGTACTATAAGCGAGCGTGGTACTTCGCTTAACGGCTTGTGAGCACAACCGGGGATGCTGCAAAAACGCGATAGGTATTCGTGATACTCGATATCAAGAAGGCACTACACGAGACTTTTCCCCAAGCGATGAAAAGACTGCCTTGAGGGCAGCAAAATGGTTCAAATGGTTCTGAGCACTATGCGACTTAACTTCTGAGGTCATCAGTCGCCTAGAACTTAGAACTAATGAAACTAACTAACCTAAGGACATCACACACATCTATGCCCGAGGCACGAGTCGAAATTGCGACCGTAGCGGTCGCTCGCTTCCAGACTGTAGGTGCAACTTTCGCGTTACTGCTACCTACGAAGTGTCGTGTCTTGCGCCTTCGAACAAATGCATACGACTGGGGCCGAGGGTAGGTCTCTCAGGACATTTTTACCACGAGTACCATTCCACAGTGCACTCACAAAAAGCAGCCAGGTCCCGACATAACTGGAGGGCGTGGAGCCAACTCCTCCTGTTTTCCGGATCGTATGCATTTTCAGCTTAGGTTGCTAGATGTGCCTGGATTCCAAACTTCCGAAGCGTACAGCGGATTATCATCCGTGCTTGGCCGTTTGCCCTCTAGTCACATTTGAAAGGTAACAGCTGTTGTGCTCTCCAACAGTTTATTGAACGTAACTTCTTGTACAATAGAATAGCTGGCTGTACAATAGATGTAGACGTCCGTCGATCTAGCCAGAGATGTGGTTCCTCTCGGTCGGCTGGTACTTCGATCGGCGGTGCAGTATAGCGGCTTCGGTGACATCTTCTCGGAGACTCTGCTATGGCGGTTGCCATTAGCAGCGGGCGAAGACTGGTCTGCCTTCGACCGGCCGGGCCTATATAGTGAGCTGGAACCAATAGAAACCCGGCGTAGGAATCCGTGGCCGCATATGTCGCGGCAACCTCTGCAAGGAAAAGTTCCTATTAATCGACTGGAATCTTCGGAGTGTTTACCTGACGTCTTCGCCTGTTTTGCTGTTGGTTTGTTTCTCTTACAGTGTGGCTGTTATGCGGTGCTGCCTGCCATTAAGGGGAACCAGATGGCTGTTAATTTTAAACCCCTTGAGGGATTTCAATATTAATTAATCGGCGATAGGGGAAAACAGTTAGCGCCCTACACCCGATAGTTTGCTGTGAAGGCATGATATCGGCGTGGCTTGAAGGTCAGGGAAAATTTGCCTTAATGGTTAAATCAAATTATTTAATTAAGTAATTATTAAATTATTCAACTGACAGGTCTGTGTTTGTATCAACTGACTGTTTATCTCGCCAGCATGTAAATTAGTAGTCAAATCATCGGAATTAATTTTATATCATTCTATCTTCCTCTTTGTTTCTGGCATTGTAAAGGGCAGTCTTTGTGGCCATCGCAGCTGTTGTGTCTGCCCACGAAAAGTCCGTGCGTTATAATCTTACTCATTCTTCTAATTAGTTAGTTGCGCTACGTCGTCAGCATCAAAGTCCTAGGAAGAAAGCACAAAAATATCGAGTCACTGTTGTTGAACGTGAGCTCACATATTTGTGGCATGTTTGATATTAAATGGGACCATGTTACCTAGTTATCTCCATTACAGTAAGCTGCATGTCGTTTACGACTCCGTGAACCATCTAAGTGACGTTACTAGGACCAACAAACACAAATAACGAAGACGATCATCACCAACCTAGATACATACGAGGAACTTATTATCGATCCTCAGTTCTTATGCCAGGGCTGATGGTTTGTTTTTAGAAATGAGCTACAGTTGAAGAGTACAAACGATGAGCATAAAAATTTTACCACAGTTTACTGCGACTATCCACCTACAATTATGTTCACAAGTTTGAAACCAAAACCACAATGAGACCTTATAACCATGCGAAATATACAAACAAGACTGATTGAAAAATGGAAGTCATGCACATTCGGCTACGAGTAACAGGCAAGACTAACAAAGAACATTGAAAAGTCCTTAAGTTATTGTACTACGTCATATCAAATACATTCCTTTTGAGTGGTTCGACACCGTTATCCAGGTTATTGGCCGACAATAGTTCAATAGAAGTATGCGCCGTTATTATGGAGTGCTCTAGAAGGTGTAAGTCAACTACCCTGGCCAGCAAGATCTCCGGATCTGTCCCCCATTGAGCATGTTTGGGACTGGATGAAGCGTCGTCTCACGCGGTCTGCACGTCCAGCACGAACGCTGGTCCAACTGAGGCCCCAGGTGGAAATGGCATGGCAAGCCGTTCCACAGGACTACATCCAGCATCTCTACGATCGTCTCCATGGGAGAATAGCAGTATGCATTGTTACGAAAGGTGGATATACACTATACTAGTGCCGACATTGTGCATGCTCTGTTGCCTGTGTCTATGTGTCTGTGGTTCTGTCAGTGTGATCATGTGATGTATCTGACCCCAGGAATGTGTCAATAAAGTTTCCCCTTCCTGGGACAATGAATTCACGGTGTTCTTATTTCAATTTCCAGGAGTGTATAATATGTTTTATTCGTTTAAAATTTAATACAGAAATAAACGGTCTAACCGATAAAGAAAAAAAAAGACATTTAAAAGACGTTGAAAACGACAACAACGCTTATTACAAATGAGCACTGTAGTTTCACGAATAAAATGTGATAAAGCTGAAGGACTTGTCGTGGCTAATAACGTTATGGGTAGGTTAAGAAATGCATGTTCCGTAAAAAGGAAAGGTGTAGTTGTAAACAACTAAGCTGTTGGGTGGTATCTCGAAATGAAGATAGGTGCTAGAGTGCATAGTGTAATTACGGTAAGGAAGAATTAGTTTGTTCGTGAGCAGAGCCGCGATATCAGGAAGGGAGGCGACGTCAAAGCATCGGAAAGGATGAGGGAGGGGCATGGAACAGATGGGTAACAATTACAGTTGGTAGGATGGATAAATGTCCGAGATGATTCCATTATATGGGAGAGGAAGACGGTTGGGGTTGCGTTGGCTTAGGATATGGAGAGTGTGTAGTTGTAAGGATGATGGAATGTGTTTGTAAACGTGCGGCTGCCTTCCAGGATTGGTGGTCAGAAGGGAAGCAGTGCGGTTATTGGAATCAAGTTTGCGAATAGCGAGACATATGTGGTCTGCCCCTTTGCTGAGTCGAGAGCGCGTCTGACTGCCACACAGCGGACAGGGGTACGATTCTTGGCCGGGTCAGAGTTTTCTCCTCCTCATATTTCATCATCATCGAGACGCAAGTCACTTGGAAAAAAGACTTGCAACTCGGCGGACGAACTTCCTCGGGTGGGTACTCTCAGCCATGTCTGTCACACAATCATAGGTTATGCGGTGGGGTGGGAATTTGATAGGGTGGTAAAGAATTCAAGAGGGGGAGCATTAGTTAAATGCATTTTAGTGTCTGTGTAACATCTGGAATGTAACCATGGTGAATGGAGTCTAGTTCTCTTAACCGGGAAGTGCCGGATGTGTCCGATTCCTTACGATCGACGGATCGACCTGTAGTTTAGTTGTATTCAGACTCAGCGTCGCTGGTCCGAAGACTATAGGAGCCTTCTATTAGGAGCTTCGCGCTAGTTTCATAAAAATAATATTTTGGTCTATTTCATTTTCGAGTAAAGGAACAACGGAAGCGCTGGTAGTGACATCTAGCGTGCCAGAAGCCTGCGTCTAGGAGAAGGAAGTATTACGGCGAGCTTTAATGCGGCGTCATTACTCACGCGCGTTCTGTAGATCTGCTCTCCCAGTAATTCGACGACGCTGTCGCGGATTGATTTCAGCACTCTCTGACGTCATCATATTTTGTGAAGACATTTTAACCGGACTAGTGACTTCGACATTAGGGCGCGCATATGCTCCAGTTATAGCCAACACGGCTCCAAGAAGGCCTAATTGCTTTTGTCTTTACGTCGACGACACTTTCGTTGTATGGTCTATGGACATTTGGGACAACACCCTGAATAAAGACAGTGGCCTACTGCTGAGCTCAACTTGGAAACTGGCCATCGGAAAACTGAAAGGGGCGCGGCCGGTGAGCAACGAAAGAACGACCTTATATTGCACCCGAGTGAGCATCAATGACATCGCGGAAGCCAGCGTGGCCATATAAGGACGGTAGCAGCCACCAGAAGACAGTCACCACTTGACAATGGCTAGGAAGTACTCGGTCGAACGCTCGTGGAATAAAACCACTTGACGCGGCTGGAAGCTCGAGAGAATTATATCAAAATATCTAACGTTCTCAGCATAGGGTGATTTCTTCCATCAAGTACAAACTATAGAGATTGATCTATGAGAGGATACGGAACAAAAACGTTCTAATGAAGTTACGTCCGGAAATGCGTTGTTTTCATGCTAGAGACAATTTATTCAATCACATTTTGTTACGGGGACTGTGATCTAGTACTCACTGTGCTATGCAGCTACAGTTATATTAGAGCTGCTATTGTATTGAACTGGGGACTTAGAAACGACGGAGAGGCTTCGTCACCGCTGTAGCCCTCACTGGTTCACAATCCCACAACAGGCTACAGCAGTCCACTCACGCCACCGCCGCCCCGCACCGAAGTTATTGTGCGGCTCGGCTCCTAGTGGACCCCCCCCCCCTCCTTACCAAGGACGTTTAACACCAGACAAGCGTAACCCTACATGTTTGTGTGCTAGAGTAATTATGGTGTACGCGTACATGGAGCCTCCATTCGCCGAGGCAGGTGGAAAACTGCCTTAAGAACCATCCACAGCCTAGCCGGCACACCGAACCTCGATATTAATCCCGCCGGTCGGATTCGTGCATGCCTTCCCGCCTGGAAAGCAGTGCGTTAAGCCGCACGGCTAACCGGGAGGGCTCGTAGAGGTGGTACTGTTCCTCACATCTCATGCCCTAGCGTCCTCTCCTGGCGTAGTAATTGACAACGTTGTGTCCGATTCACTTGCTGACTCATCTTGTGCTGGATGTGATATGTGGTGTCACCGCCAGACACCACACTTGCTAGGTGGTAGCTTTTAATTCGGCCGCGGTCCGTTAGTATACATCAGACCCGCGTGTCCCCACTATCAGTGATTGCAGACCGAGCGCCGCCACACGGCAGGTCTAGAGAGACTTCGTAGCACTCGCCCCAGTTGTACAGCCGACTTTGATAGCGATGGTTCACTGACTTCTACGCTCTCATTTGCCGAGACGATAGTTAGCATAGCCTTCAGCTACGTTATTTGCTACGACCTAGCAAGGCGCCATTATCAGTTACTATTGATACTATGAATCATGGAATGTCAAGACCGACGTTCGTCATTAATGGATTAATGTTAAGTATTCCACCAACTACGTCCGTTGTTTCTAAATTCTAATTTCCTTGCACTGTTCCAGACCTCACGCCAGAATGCGTGAGCTAAATCGCGTGCCTTTCGGCCTCCTCTACTAACACGGTGTTGGCTCTCCAGCCAACCACAACATGATACAGCATTTTACACAATGAGTACGTATTTGAATCGAGAGCTTGCGACATGTTGTTTACTTATGAAAGGGAAACGGTAACGGGCGGAGGGCAGCAACGCTGTATAAGGAGACTTATCCCCTTCGATAGCAACTACAACAGCAAATGTTTGCAAACAGTGTTTCGCCGTTTGTCCAGCACAAGATCGCTTCAGGAAGGAGACGTACCCAAAATATTCGCGCGCCAGACGTGAAGAGCCGGCCGAGGTGGCCGAGCGGTTCTAGGTGCTACAGTCTGGAACCGCGCGACCGCTACCGTCGCAGGTTCGAATCCTGCCTCGGGCATGGATGTGTGTGAGGTAATTAGGTTGGTTAGGTTTAAGTAGTTCTACATTCTAGGGGACAGATGACCTCAGAAATTAAGTCCAATAATTCTCAGAGCCATTTCAACCAGACGTGATGGAAAATGTGATTAACGCTGTGGAAGGCAGTTGGCCAGCCTGAACTGGGTAAGTCAGACGACCGTATGGAACATGCTCCAAGACAGTTGTTACTACCCCGTCTGCAGGGTTTCCTAGCGACAGACTTTCCACATCGGGAACAGTTTTGTCACCGGTTTCTTCACCAGGCAACCACGATTCCGGGATTTGTATTATCCTACTGTTCGCAGATGATGTCACGTTCACGGCTAGTGGTGTCTTCAACCTTCATTACAGTCGTTTTTTGATTAGTATGTAGACCGCCCAGCGAATCGTCAGCATCGGTGCAGCCGGAATGTGAGGGCCGAGATAATTGGCGACCGTATTTTGGGACCAATATTCCTTCCCCGTCGCCTAAAATCCCGGAACTATAGTGATTTCTAGCGGGCGAATTTGCCTCCCCTGCTGGAATAAGTGCCAAAGGACGCATCTCAATCGTGTCTTGCCTGGTTGATGGATCGGTTGAGGGGGTCCGGTTGCATGGCGTACCTGTTCACCGCATCTCAACACTTGCGATTTCTGGTTAAGGGAAGATTTGAAAAGTATCGTCTATGCAGAAACCATTCCAGATGTGGAGACACTGGAGCGGCATATTCATGCTGCCTTTGACACAGTTCGGATGCAGCCTGGCCGATGTGAACGTGTGAGACAGATTCTGCTACGGCACATACACGCATGCTTTGAGGCACATGGAAACCATTTTGAACACGCACTTTAACTGCGTGGAACAGCGTGAATTAGACAGCAGTCTCTGTAACCAAGTATGATTGAATAAATGGTCTCTAGAATGGAGAACATGCATTTCCTGACGTAAGTTCGTTAGATCTTCTTTGTTCCTTTTCCCCTTATCGGTCAATCCCTAGAGTATGTACGCGATGGAAAAATCTGCCTGTGTATGTTCTAGAGTCTGTGGCGTCTCACATACAAAATAATAAATTGCATTTTATGTTGACACTCATTTCCGAAATCCAAACTACGGATATAACAGCCAACAGTCTGTACTGAGATATGCCACTTCCTTCCTGTACATTCTTTCCCAAACTGCTAGAAACACTGCTAGCAAACGAACTGAATGGCAGGTGCCTAATGATCTTTTTCGCCCATTTTCATAATATGGTTTCATTAACGAGTATTTCAAACTGCTAGGTAACTGACTATATTTGAAACACTGTTTTTCGCAAAAACAGCCCTGACAAAGAAATCAGAAACTTTGAGGAAATGTTGAAACCTTCCAGTCTCCTCTATATCTCTTTTGCTATACAACCTTCCGTTCTACAATTACCTATGAAACCTTCCCTTAGGATTTCTATCTCTTGCTTAATAATAAAAAAATGAAATCTTCCCATTGAAATTAATTCTCTTTCTCAGTCTTCGCATACAAATTTAAATGCTGCTTATTATAAGTGATTTTCTGATTATTTCGACAAAACATATAATGTGTCAACGTCGTGGCCCTCGGTTGTTACCTGCAGTAACCCAAAACTATTCCTTACCTTTTTTAATGTTTCTGGATCGCCATCTGACTGCTAAATCGAACTGCGATATGAATATACTTACTCTGTTTTGCTATACTCCATTAGCTACTGCTGGGCTGTCATAATAAGTGGCTGTATTGTTACCAAAGCCGACGTTATACCTTAATAGCAAAGCTGAGTTTATTCTTAAATTTATTTGAGTGAAGTTACGTAATTCATAGTCAAACTTTTTCTTGACAACAATAAAATTTTGCTAAGTTTTACGTTGATGGCTTTTGGGATGGATTTTAATCAGTAAGCCAATGTTTCTGGCAAAAATTAATTATATTCCGAATGAAATGATTTTACAAATGTTCAAATGGGACTTACATTTTACAATAATCTTACAACTAGCATTGCGCAAACATACCTTCAGAAGTCTTGAGTTCCTCAAAAAATAATTCAATAATATTAGTTTATTTTATGATAATAGTTAGCTAATGTCAATGCACATCCGTTTATAATCTCTTGTAAATCATCGATGGCGGCTGGCAGGCACTCCGCTCCTCTCAGCCTCTCGCTTCAGACCTGCTACCGACTCGCTTCACATCTCGCTTACTACTGACCTCCTAGGAACGATTAAGTGCGGTCTCTTCCTCCAACAATTCTTTCTGGGGCAGACAATACCTGCTACCATTACAAAATGTATCAATGCGCGGTCTTTCCCGTCCTTTTCTTAAAATGTGTCGATAAGCGGTCTCTCCCGCCATTTTTAAAATTATGTCAACGTGCGGTCTCTCCTGCCAACAATACTTTGGTGCAGACATTCCCTGCTACCACAATTATTTCCAACAAGACAAATATTAATTGTTATTGTTGTCTTCAATCCTGAGACTGGTTTGAGTCAGCTCTCCATCCTACTGTATTCTGTGCAAGCTTTTTCATCTCCCAGTACTGACTGCAACCTACATCCTTCTGAATCTGCTTAGTGTATTCATCTCTTGGTCTCTCTCTACGATTTTTACCCTCCACGCGGCCCCCCAATACCACATTGGTAATCCCTTGATGCCTCAGAATATGCCCTACCAACCGGTCCCTTCTTCTAGTCAAGTTGTGCCACAAACTCCTCTTCTCCCCAATCCTATTCAGTACCTCCTCATTAGTTATGTGATCTACCCACCTAATCTTCAGCATTCTTCTGTAACACCACATTTCGAAAGCTTCTATTCTCCTCTTGTCCAAACTATTTGTTGTCCATGTGTCACTTCCATACATGACTACACTCCATACAAATACTTTCAGAAATGACTTCCTGACACTTAAATCTATACTTGATGTTAACAAATTTTTCTTCTTCAGAAAAGTTTTCTTTTGCCATTGCCAGTCTACATTTGATATCCTTTCTACTTCGACCATCATCAGTTATTTTGCTCCCCAAATAGCAAAACTCCTTTACTACTTCAAGTGTCTCATTTCCTAATCTAATTCCCTCAGCATCACCCGACTTAATTCGACTACATTCCATTATCCTGGTTTTACTTTTGTTGATGTTCATCTTATACTCTCCTTTCAAGACACTGACCATTCTGTTCAACTGCTCTTCCAAATCCTTCGCTGTCTCTGACAGAATTACAATGTCATCGGCGAACCTCAAAGTTTTTATTTCTTCTACACGGATTTTAATACCTACTCCGAACTTTTCCTTTGTTCCTTTACTGCTTGCTCAATATATACAGATTGAATAGCATCGGGGAGAGGCTACAACCCTGTCTCACTCCCTTTCCAACCACTGCTTACCTTTCATTCCCGTCGACTCTTTATAATTGCTATCTGGTTTCTGTACAAATTGTAAATAGCCTTTCGCTCCCTGTATTTTACCCCTGCCACCTTTAGAGTTTGAAAGAGACTATTCCAGTCAACAATGTCAAAAGCTTTCTCTAAGTCTACAAATGCTAGAAACGTAGACTTGCCTTTCCTTAATCTATTTTCTAAGATAAGTCGTAGGGTCAGTATTGCATCAGGTGTTCAACATTTCTACGGAATCCAAACTAATCTTCCCCGAGGTCGACTTCTACCAGTTTTTCCATTCGTCTGTAAAGAATTTGTGATAGTATTTTGCAGCTGTGACTTACTAAACTGATTGTTTGGTAATGAATTATTCCTACCTAATCCTATTAATAAAATACAAACATCTTTCATAAATTGTGGTTTGACGATAGACGGTAGAAATATACACGTCCTACAATGTCACCAACACTATCATTATTTCGCTGTGCGGTTACCTAAATTGTTTCAATCCACGCCACCGTGGCCCACGCGATGGCACATGTGCAGCAGGGAGGTACCTCTCACGGGGCGCAGAGCTGGCCTCAGGGACGAGAATGGAATGAGAGGCCACGAGATGGCTGGTGTTACGCTTCGCCTGGGTGTGGCCGCAGCAGCAGTACGCTTTTACGCACGCTGCCGCGGCTTAAGGCTGCGCATGCGGAATGTTTTAACAGGACGAGTGTGGCGCGCGCCACACCTACGTGTGTATTTGTGTGTGCGGTATGAAATGCGACGCCTCCGCGTCGCTGCGATCGGCGCGGATTACACGTCCGCAGACCCACCTGAATGGGGTGATGAATCTTTCATGTAGCTTATCCCCGGTCCCCCCGCCCCACCGCTGTATCACTGGCTGTTATTCGCTGTCCGCTCGAAGGATTACAGCATTTAGCGCGCCGTTTCCATTAATATAATAGCCTCCGGCAGACGGACGCGGCGGCGGGCCACAAACAGAAATCTGTTAGCGAAAGCCGGCTGTGATGAGGTTTACCGGGTCGAGCGGCCGTTTCCAGACCCGGGATTCGTTCTCGGTGAGCCGCGCGACCTGCCGGACGTGTGCTGCGGGCGTCGGCGAGGTTTGATCGCCCCGAGTTCCGTGTAGCGGGAACCAGAGGCTGGCAAGCAGGAACACAGGGAAGGAACGAGTAGTGATACTTAGCATATTTTTATAATAAATTGTGTCTCGAGTAATTCTGTAGACTACCAGTACCTAACCACGTTTTGCTGTGGCCCAGTCTGCTTAAGTGGAAAAGAAAGAAAAGAGAAAGGACACGTATCTAAAATGTATGATAACTGGATATACGCTGTAATCGCTTTCTCTCCTCTGTGTCTGTCCATCTTCCTCCTCCCACTTTTGTATTTCAATATCATCTCACCCCGATCTCGCCTCCCCCCCCCCTCTCCTTTGTCCTTGCTAATTGCAAATTCCTGTTTCCTAAAAACGTTTCACTGGTTGGTTGATTGGTTGGTTGATCTGTGGGAGGAGACCAAACAGCGAGATCTTAGGTCTCATCGGGAAGGGAAGGATGGGGAAGCAAGTCGGCCATGTTCATTCACAGGAACCATCCCAGTATTTTCCTGAAACGATTCAGGGAAACCATACAACTTAAATGACTGCGGTCACATTCTCCAACTCTTATGTCACTTGTCTTAAATCTGTCTTGTGTAATTTCCATGTTTGCATTACTAACAAATATGTCTGTTATAAACATTAATGCAGTGTAAAGTGCACTTTTGTTTCACATGTATAAAGTCTATGTGTAGTCTAGATGTATAGTACTCTCATTTGTGATGTAATGAACAGTACTCTTGTGAGCGGTCTATTTTTGATTTACACCAGCATTGAGTACATGTTTATTTTGCGTACTTCTTGCGTGCATCTGTGACATTACGATCTCGTTGAAAAGTCCCCTTAGAAAAATTTATGAATTACTGTGCTGATAAACCTCTTACATTATTTGAATTTCAAACAGCTGAGCAAAACTGAACGCACTCAAGAATTCACTAAAGTGACACTCAATATTTTTAGCGCAAAGAAATCTGACTTTCAGTAATCGCTACAAAGAATGGCCCTTACTAACATTAACCTATACCTTTCACAAATCACTTACCTCACAAAAATCTTCGTTACTCGAACTACTGCAATTCAGCGAGCGCCACTACTGCCAGCTAAATGAAAGATTCTAACTGCTGGAGGCACTAACTACCGATAGGCATAGTTAGCAAATGAAAGATTTTGATAGAGAACAAACAATGTATTTACATATTTGAATAAAATTTTCATAATTACAATAACAAAGGAATCAAATGTACACACTTATTGATACAATGTTGGTCAAAAGCTAAAATTTTCTCACAGTGCATAAAGACAGTTCTGATCATTCATCACAGTAATATTGCAATGTTTTTCTCAAAGTCTGAGCAGTAAAAGAAAATGCACACGGAAGTAGTGGATTTCCATGCAGTCTTGAAGAAGTAGTGTTGTCCTTCCAACGGAAAGACACTGCTGCCTCTCGACATGCAGACAGGTAATAGGCCACAACAGAGCAAACCCACAACATAGTCATTCGAAGTTTTGAAGAATATTGGTAGGTAGATCATCACAGAGTAGACCCACTGTAGTCCTGGTAGAGATTATGTTATTCGTGGGCCACCAGAGGTGCAGACCCAGTGCAGTCCTTGTAGAAATAATGGTACTGGTGAGTCAGCAAAGGTGTAGACCCACTGTAGTCCTTGTACAAATAATGGTATTGGTGGGTCATCAAAGATGCAGACCCACTGTAGTCCTCGTAGAGATGGAAATCAGCCATCTATTGTGACTATGCAGGTGCACAATCACCATTGAAGAGTGTTGCGAATAATATAGGAAGTCCATAACCACCACTTGTCCACACACAAAGTTTTGGGAATTGTCCTTAGAATCAGCAATGTTGTTATCCAGTCCCGTGCTGAATTATTAACACACGTGCAAACACTAACAGCCCCTGTTTCTCATATATTGTCCATATACTATGACCAACAGAAATGTGTGCAGTGAAATGTAACTTACAGGTTAATAATATGATGAACTGGAGTCAATTACAATTTTATAACATAAGAATACAATTACAAAGGTACAAAATACATCATTAAAGAACATAACAATACAGATAACATTTGTAGTACAGGCTTTACAAAAGAATCGAAATAACATATACATCAGTGTTACAAAAATAATGACATAAGTACATACATAAAAGATCAGAACAACTTTCGAAACATCAGCTTCACATATGAGCATTAGAACAAAACAGAATAAATAATGTGTAAAGATTTTTACGAAGTAAATAACATGTTATTAATGCAAATTATATTTGAGGATAACAGTATTCCTCATCATAGTGAATGTAGCTTAGGATTAGAAGAGAAAAAATTCTATGAAACAGTACACAGAGACAGGAAGAAAACAAATACACAAGGGTACACAAACACATAGTGGGATAACACAAAAGGAAAGGATAGGATTTTTTTTCAGGGTAACATTTGGTACTGCAGTGCAGCCCAAAACTTCATTCCATAGATCGTCCGTCTTATTTCAACATTTGCTCCAGCCAAAAATAATCCTATCCAAGCATGCTTTCTGTATTCTGTTCACATCCTCTTTCAAAAATAGTACATACATAAAAGATCAGAATAACTTTCGAAACATCAACTTCACACATGAGCATTAAAACAGAACAGAATAAATAATGCCTAAACATCTTTACAAAGAAAATAACATAGTATATGAAGAATTTTACAACATAAAACTTATTAGCTAAACACATAAAGACAGGAAAAAGACAAATACACAAGGGTACATAAACATATAGCGGAATAATACTAAAGGAAGACAGGGTTCGTTTTCAGTCTAACATTTGGTACTGCAGTCCAACCCAAAACTTCATACCACAGATCTTTCCTCTTATTTCAACATTTGTTTCCACCTAAGAAAATCCTATCCAAGCATTTTTTCTGTATTTGTATGTTCACATATTTCTTACCTCATTATTTATTTTCTATTATCTTACCTCATCATTTATTTCCAAGAAAATCCTACCTAAAGCTGTTGTCCCTAAACCCTACTTTTTTGTTCATATCCTCTTTCAAAATACGTTCTCACATATAGCCTACCCCATCTTAAGCTAACTTAAATGTACTGAACTCAAATGCTAAACTAAGGGACAAGGCAATCCAGCAGCACAAAACAATTAACACAAACAGCAATGACAAAAAAATGGAAATTGGCAAAGCAAGCTACAGTAAATCTAAATTACCAAGCAAATGCAATATTACAACTAATATGAGCCAATGTGCAGCAACAAGAGACATAAATCAGTAGTAAAACTGGCTTAACAGAGTAATACAAAGTGAAATTTAGTAGCGCTGTGCCTGGCAAACAGCAGCAGCAAATGCAATAACTTATATCGAAACATGACAAAGCTCAAGCAGAAAAAATATTACAGTAAAAATGGCCATGCTTACTACCTGTGTCACATCTTAACACTAGAGTGATGCACTACAATAACTTACTCTACCAAAAAAATTATCAAGTAGTTGAAATGAAAAGTATGTATGCAGTCACTGTAGTTAATCCCTTTTTATTGATCTTTCCATTCCAAGTGCTCCTTTTTCGAAGAATATTAATCATAAAATTATTATTTAATAGATCTGCAGGCACAAAGTGTTCACATTAGCAAATGCACTCAATTTAATTTTATAAAGCCAATGCTGCAACACAGCTGGAAACCAGATATTAAACAAAATGAACAATCCCTCAACTAGAAAGACAATAGATGTAAAATGTTTCTCATCCTTTCATTAGGCATTTTAGTAAATATCATAAATTAAGTGCTCCACAGTGTAATCATATGTTTTCAAGTTTGAGACTGTCGTATTTGCGATGCTTTCGACAAAGAATTGTCAATAGCGAGGATAATGGACTCTATTTTTTTTACTCCAACTGTGGCTCTGAAAGGCACACACTAATGACTTTTTGCCAGTTGACTGTCGTGCAACTGGGTGCCCACAATGCTTTACGTGAAGGGCACTTAACATTCTTACCGAAATATTTACGACACCAGTTTGCACTACAGTGACAGTCTCATGTAAAAAATTTCACTGGTCGAGAATTTGCGTTGCAAATGTGTGGAAACAAAATCCTATGAATATAACAGCGTGCAAAAAATTTTCCTCTGCATTGCGATACATTCACTCATTTACACACATTTCATAACTCTTAAAGTACGATTCTTAGCTTATTGATCATAAACATACCTCAACAGCATAATACACATCGTCGTCGTAAAAATAACATCATAACATCTCAGTCAAATCTCAAAAACGACGTAGCTTCTTTCAATAATTTCAAAACCTTCAATAAAGTCATCTACTTCAAACGTACTTCAAAAATCATGATCCCTTACCAAATACATCATTCAAAACTCTCATAGTATCACAATGGTTCCCAAAAAAAAAAAAAAAAAAAAAAATATGAGTAGTTCACAAAGTACAGACAAAATACAATTTCGTAAGTGTGAAGTTATCCAACTGTGTAATTATGTAAACATCTGTCTCTCCCAGTTAAATGATCAGATGGATGTGTAATTTATGTGTTGGAGAAATATGGTACCGATGTGTAAAGTTGTATAAGCAAATACCATATTAGCTAGGGCTCCTTGTGTTTGCCAAACACATGGTACACAAATTAAGTGTGTACCCCCCTGAGGTCCTTAATAGTCATAATATATATAGCAGTTCATGACATCCATTCTTACAAATGTACTGTTTCTGATGGACACACCTCCAGATTATCCATTCTCAAAAATCCGCCGTCTCACTTCCCCACATCCACCACTGCTGGCGGCTCGCCTCCAACTTCACAACGCTAAGCGCTGTTAACAGCCAACAGCCCAACACTACAATAGCAAATTCCAACAATGCCACCCAGCCACAGACTGCACACAGCACAGCCAGTGATTTTCATACAGAGCGCTAGGTGGTGGTGGCGTTACCAGTATAAGAACCTAAACAGCCTACTTACAACGTTCACTGTTTTCAATGCTATTTTTGTTACTCATGTACTGTTAAATATTTTGATTTTCATATATTTGTGCATGTCTGGTCTAATGTACATTTGTGACGTTATCATCATGTTCATTGGTTTCAATGTTATTTGTATTCCTCGTATACTGTTTACTTGTTTTGTTCTTTATTTGGTTCGAATGGCTCTGATCACTATGGGACTCAACTTCTGAGGTCATCACTCCCCTAGAACTTAGAACTACTTAAACCTAACTAACCTAAGGACATCACTCACATCCATGTACGAGGAGGATTCGAACCTGCGACCTTAGCGGTCTAGCGGTTCCAGACTGTAGCGCCTAGAACCGTACGGCCACTCTGGCAGGCGATCTTTATTTATTTGTGAGTGTCTTGTCTTGTGTACATATACGACTTTATCGTCAAGTTCAATGTAACGGCGTTCTTCATGAACATTTTATTAGTAAGGAAATTTATATATTTGTACATGTCATGTACTTCATTATTAAGGGCACATGTAAATGGTCGCCTTGGTTTGACACGCTAGGGCACGACTGAGAACGTAATATCCCCTCAGGACCCCTCATCAGTGAATGAAGTGAAAGTGTATCTCTTCTAGAGTGAAGATTTTTGTTTTGATTTGAAGTGTGTGTGCGATGGGTCAAGTGAACATAGATGGGCCACTGAGCCCAGACTTTCAGCCTTCCGTATCAGAACCTTAATAGTCACTACAAGGAGTTGTGTAATACGTCCGACTGCGGCCACTTTCTCCAATTCACCGCGTGAGGCTTAACCGGACATCCTGAGGCGAGCCCTCTGTTGCAATCATTCTGCAAAGACACATTGGGACGCCGGAGCTGACGCCCTCGCCTCGCTCAAGGAAGCTGACGTGGCGAATGGCCCGTCTGATAACGAGAAGCGTGCCAAAAGCTGTTGGACAGCTGCAGCCATTAGAACGGTATGTCAAGTACATGCAAGTGAAAGCGTTTGAGTTCTTCTGGCCTCGCAGCAGTCATTTTACCTCCCTTAAGAAGTACGGGTGTGCCGACAATTCTAGCACAGGTAGGAGGGTACAAAAAGCGCGGGGAATTGGCGCACGGTAGCGTGTGAAAAAGAAGCCAGCATTCTTAAGAAGATATTTTTCTCGATAGTGAGGACTTTCTTAGTAAATGACAGACGCCAGCAGATTTTAAGATTGAGCCCAAACATGAGTTGGTGCAGGGCTCATGCACAGAGAGCGGTTACAAAGAAGTGTTGTGTAGCTGCTCTCCCAACAGTCTTGGAATGCAGGAGAACATCTTAAGAATGTGAAATCGTGAGAAAGATACCGATTCACGAGCCACACGCCAGCCCACGCCAGACAGGAAATTTCTACCCTCCACGAAGAGGTGTGGCGATGAAACTGCGATCTGTCATTGGGTTGCGTTGAGAATTTCGTCCTCCAATGACAAAGCCGAAAGGAAGAAAATTTATGTGAGGATTTGAACTGGGAGATGGATGAGAAGAGAGAAAGGAAGTCGTGTAGAGACTGAGGAAGCGAGAGGACATGGGTGCTCTTCCACCATTGCGAACATCCGCCTTCCGTCACCGTGATAGCACAGACTCGGCGATGCAACTGTCAAATGCCAGACAGACAACATGAAGATCGTACCTGGGCCCCGCCGCAAAGCCGTGATTGCTGATGAGGGCTGCCAACCCGCGCAGCACATCTCCGCCACGACGCACCACACAGACGCAGCGCATGCCACCGACAGAAGTATCCGAAGAACGATAACGAGGAATGTTGATACGATTCGTTCCCTCCTCCTTCCCCTTAATAACTGAGTCGGGTTCACGCCCAGTCATATCGTTCCTGAGATTTGTAACTTTTTCTTTTGTGTGAACAGCACGAAAATAAAAACTTTTCTCTCATGTTTTGGTCATAGAGGCAATCTTTTACATTCATAAATGAACTCCTTTATTTTGCACCCTTAGTTTGATTTCATTTAATTTCTTAAGTTCACTACATTTTTGGGGAATCTCATGAGTCATCTGCTTGACATCAAAGAGAAGAATTTCTCGAGTTTATATACCAACGGCAATGTCCATGGTTCATGGGGGATATATATATATATATATATATATATATATATATATATATATATATATATATATATGGAAACTTTATTACCAAAATTACTAGAATTCAATGTTCTTTCAAAATTTCAAAGCATTCAGTCATGAACTTTTGGAGATTAACTATTAACGATTTTAAGGAAACCAGCACTTACACTTTAATAGCATTTCCTTGTTGGCGTTCCAGTAGAAATAACAAAAAACACTTGAATATTCGATGTCAAAATTTCAAAGTAATCCATGAATAATTTTCGAAGATTTGAGATTTGAAGAAACAAACACCTACATTTGTACTTGCATAGAAAATGTACTAGTTCTTAGTTATAAATTTCCGAAAGTTTTTAACTGATTGCTCTGAAATTTTGACACAAAGTTCCATCTGGGTACACACTTGTTTTTGTTTACCTATTTTTCAAATATATTGAATACATAATGTTTTATAAATTTAGTAATAGGGAGACGTTGTTACAAAAAGTCTCAAAACGTTATCTACATAGGCATATATAGATATTAAAGAAATAGATACCGAAAAAAAGGTCTGTGTTAGAATGTAACATTGTGTCAGAATTTCAAAGCAAGCAATCAAGATCTTTCGGAGATATACGTGTTTACGTGTTTGGCAAACGAAAATTTGTATTTAGAGAGAGAGAGAGAGAGAGAGAGAGAGAGAGAGAGAGAGAATTACATTATTGTCACGTTCACTCTACGTTCAGCATAAGATCCAGCAGTAAAGTTCAAATAGGTCTGTGCACGTCAGTTCATGTTACGAACATGTTTCAAAGTTCTGCACGCGAAAATGAAATTTTTCAGGGGTTCATATCTTGGATTCTATTTATCTTCAAAATGTTCAAATGTGTGTCGACTTCTAAGAGACCAAACTGCTGAGGTCATGGGCCCCGACACTTACACACTACTTAAACTAACATATGCTATGAACAACATACACGCCTCTGCCCGAGGGAGGATTCGAACCTCCGGCGGGAGGGGCTGCGTAATCCGTGACATGGCGCCTCAAACCACGTGGCCACTCCACGCGACTTCTATTCATCACAGAGATAAGAGGTCAAGGGTATTGGATATCCCTTGGCCTAAAGACCATTTGTATACTTATCGGTGGAACGGACATACTATAGCTATCCTACATTATAGGCTCACAGCTTAAATACTACACACTTTCTTTCCCTAGTATTATTGAGAAAATCGGCTGGTTCTTTCATATTTGGTGTGGTCTTGGGTGGACCTTAGCCGCCTTGTAAAAGCACCAGAGTTATTTGTTCCAAAATTACTAAATGTTGAAGGTTGGCGCCGGTGGTGACACCTACAACGTGCTGACATGAGGAAAGATTCCAACCGATTTCTCATACACGAACAACAGTTGACCGGCGTTGCAAGGTGAAAGGTTGTTGTGATGCCTCGTTTAAGAAGGAGAAATGCTTACCATCACGTTTCGACTTTGATAAATGTCGGATTGTAGACTATCGCAATTGCGGCGTATCGTATCGCGACATAGCTGCTCGCGTTAATCGAGATCCAATGGCTGTTAGTAGAATATGGAATCTGTGGGTTCAGGAGAGTAATGCGGAACGCCGTACCCGATCCCAACGACCTAGTACCACTAGCAGTCAAGATGACAGGCATCTTATCCGCATGGCTGTAACGGACCGTGCAGCCACGTCTCGATCCCTGAGCCAACACATGGGGACAACAACCATCTGCACGAACAGTTCGACGACGTTTGCACAAGCGTAGACTATCAGCTCGGAGACCATGGCTGGGGTACGCTTGACGCTGCATCACAGACAGGAGCGCCTGCGATGGTGTACTCAACGACGAACCTGGGTGTACGAATGACAAAACGTCACTTTTTCGGATGAATCCAGGTTCTGTTTACAGCATCATGATGGTCCATCCGTGTTTGGCGACTTCGCGTTGAACGCATATTGGAAGCGTGTATTCGTCATCGCCATACTGACGTATCACCCAGCGTGATGGTACGGGGTGCCATTGGTTACACGTTACGGTCACCTCTTGTTCATATTGACGGCACTTTGAACAGTGGACGTTACATTTCAGATGTGTTAAGACCCGTGGCTCTACCCTTCATTCGATCTCTGCGAAACCCTACATCTCAGCAGGACAATGCACGTTGCAGGTCCTGTACAGGCCTTTCTGGATATAATAAATGTTCTACTGCTGCCCTGGCCAGAACATTCTTCAGATCTCTCACCAATTGAAAACGTCTGGTCAATGGTGGCCGAGGAACCGGCTCGTTACAATACGCCAGTCACTACTCTTGATTAAGTGTGGTATCGTGTTGGAGCTGCATGGGTAGCTGTACCTTTACATGCCATCCAAACTCTGTTTGACTCAATGCTCATGAGTATCAAGGCCATTACTAATGCCAGAGATGGTTGTTTTGGGTACTGATTTCTCAGGATCTATGCACCCAAATTGTGTGAAAATGTAATCCCATGTCAGTTCTAGTATAATATATTTGTCCAATAAATACACGTTTATTATCTGCATTTCTTCTTGGTGTAGCAATTTGAATGGACAGTAGTGTAGTAATCCTTTGCTAATGTTCGCTGGTGTTGTCTTGGCTAGTAAATCTGTTTTATTTACTACCGTATACATAATTTCAATAAAGTTTTCAATATAGTTTTTATGTTGAATTCGGTCTGTTCGTTACGAATTTCGTCTGGATATTTGCGTGTGTGTATGTGGTTTCCTATTTGTTTTAAGGAGTTCATTATTGACCCTTTCATGTCATGTGCAGAATTTGCATCGCATTTTCTATTTCGTTTCAACTGTGGTTTTCAATTTGCATGTCGCTGAAGACTGTGGACTTGTTTGTTTCACTGTTTGTTGTATGATCTCGGCATTTGATTTAGAAATTTCTGCCTGGCTGGGCTGCACAAAATTTTTCAGTCATTACAGTTACGTCTGTTTACGGCTGGGTATGTGTGCACTGGTGCCTTAGTTTCGTCAGAGTGAGTTTTTGTTCTGAGGTTGTGTGCAATGTAGTATGCAATTCTCAGTTTAGTTTTCTTTAGTAATGTGTTGAGTTTGAAATGTTACGTACATATGTTTGTGGTTTGCATATTAGTTCCCATTTTGTTGGTACCTCTCCTTTTAATTTTATGTCACTATGAATCCACACACAATTTGATTTGTTGTGTTTGTCATAGATTAGGTCGGCCATGTTGGGTTTGTAGTTGATTTGTTGGTGCTTTGTATTTGAAGATATCTAATTTCTTCTGTGTTCCGTATAGTTGTAGCTGTAGATTCATTCGCCTGTTTATCATCTTAAGAAAGTATACATATTTTAGTGTTTTACGATGACACGAATTTGTGTTAATGTTGTTATTTGATGTGTGTTTTCTGTAGACTCCGAACTGATGTGTGTTTTTGATGATTTTTATTGTTAGGTCTTTATATAGAGGGTTTCCGTAAGAGCGTTCAAAAATGTAACAGGACATAGAGAATGCGCAACTGAACAATTTGTGGTAGGGATTCTGGAGTCAAAAATATAGAAGTAAACTTGTCTACCGCTTTGTCAGGCATTAATGTTTTCCAGCTAATTTACATGCAACATGGGTACAGGCTTACACGTACTGTGCTGTTTATTTACATGAACGTTCTTTATTGCCTGCAAGCTAACAAAAAGGACGAGCCTGATAATAGGAAGTCTTGATGCAGGTTTTGTTTACTTTACTTGTCCACAAGCTGGCTCTATTGTATCGTATTTACATTATCCCATGACAGAACGTGCTATGAATCAACGACATACCCGTTCATTCCGCAGTGCTATTCGGAGACGTACTGTACAATATAGTGAAACAGCAACGGTAAAGTACTGGCAGGTCGCCGGACTGGTTCAAATGGTTCTGAGCACTATGGGACTCAACATCTGAGGTCATCAGTCCCCTAGAACTTAGAGCTACTTAAACCTAACTAACCTAAGGACATCACACGCATCCACGCCCGAGGCAGAATTCGAACCTGCGACCGTAGCGGTCGCGCGGTTCCCGACTGAAGCGTCTAGAACCGTTCGGACACACCGGCCGGCCACTGGACTGGAAGGGGAGGTTCTATTCCATGCCCTGATATGTGACCTGATTCAATCTACTTGATCATTTCCTATGGGACATCTAAAGTGAGTTGTATATGAGACCCTCGTGGATATAGTGATGGAATTAGTTGCCAGAATTGTGGCTGCCTGAGGTGGTATTCAAGACATATCAGGGAAATTTCTCAAGGTGCATCAGAATCTTTTTGCCGATATTATGCTTGTATTGTGGTTGATGGCCTTCAGTTTCAGCACGTTTTTTAAGGTACAGAAGAAATGGTACGTTCATTGTGTCAGTGATGCTATTTGCACTTAACTGTAACTAATGTAAATAAAAAAGTACACTGTAATATTATTTTATTCTTATTACTTCATAAACTGGCTTCTTCACCCCAGGTTCCCTGCCTCAAATTGTTCATTGGAGCACCCTCTATGTCCTGTTCCGTTTCTTTCTTCTTTTTTTTGCATGCTCTTACGGGAACACCGCGTACAGTAGCGTTTTGGCTTACTATACTTATAATGTACTTACAGAACTTCCTTATCACTGCAGGGCGAGAAGAGTTTAAAGTTATGGGAGACAATGCCACACAGACTATGACGTATAGTCTTCCTTGAATCTTTTCCTACTTCTCGTTCTGAGACATACATAACATTTAATTGGAACGGATACTTTGATTGTTTGTCTGGTAGAACCTCTCGCAACTCTGTAGAACTTGCGTGACGCTAAGGTGCACAATTGCCTGGAGGCATCCTACATCGTTCCCTGGTCCATTTGCTGTAAGTAATTCACTAGCCGACGTCAGCAATGTCAAGTGCAGCCCCAGGATCTGACGGATTGCGGATTGGTTAGGGTGGGGTGAGGGGCGGGGGGTGGGGGCGCTCTCTGCGGTGTGTACCCTCTAACGAGTGCAAACACTGGCGGACAAGTAACGCAAACTCCTTACTAGGCAGGGTTCAGATGATTATCAGCTGAGGGTAACTCCCCAGACTGAACGTGGTTCGACTCTGAGCCCGACGCAACGTCAGTTATTAGGACAAATGACTACGCGTAAGAGGTTTGTGCTCGTCCACTGTCCATAGAGTACGTAGTATCTCGATTTAGATCAGAAATAACAAATTTTCTGATCTAATGCCTACTCCTCATGTTGGGCAGCACTTACAATTAAAGGAAAACATTAAGGAAGAAGAGAGAAAGGTAGACAGTGAGAGACCGACAGAGACAGAAATATATTACAATTTAACGAAACTCAGTTGGCTGTGTACGTCCAAGAGATGCAGAGCACCATATACTAATACGAAGAGGTTAGAACCATTCTTCTGAACTTTTGCTTCTGGGAGGCAGTTCTGCACTGAGGTTTAATGAACAAAAAAACTACGGGGTGGAGATTAGAATACGAGATGGGGCGAGCACACACTAACTGGATGGGGTGCCAGCTCTATTTCTAGTGACCGAACATAGAAGCCATGACCGAATATGTAGCACGTAACTTCAAACACATTACACGTGTCATTATCCGTGTGAGACTGCAGCCAGTACGGGATTCCCATTTGTGGTGTGTCTCTCTCTGTAATCATGGAGCGCGAGGAAGCAAGTGCAGTAAGACGTGAGGCCAAGCATCGAGTAGATTTCTGTTGGTAGTAGACGAAAACAGTGCGTTTACTGGGTACGTATCGTGCATAAACTGCTCCATATTATTGTGTTTCTAGTCGGGAACCACTCATTTAAAAAAAAAACAGAGTTGCAAGAAACCTCACAAAGATACAGCTCCTTCAGTTATACCGGCAATAATAAAAAATAGTATTACAGCAAAGTGTGTTGCAATGTGTGATACAGATATAAGACCTTTTAATGCTGTTTCCGGTGAAGGTCTCAGAATACTAGGCCAAGAATTAAAACATCTTGCCCGCATTTCGTGGTCGTGCGGTAGCGTTCTCGCTTCCGATGCCCGGGTTCCCGGGTTCGATTCCCGGCGGGGTCAGGGATTTTCTCTGCCTCGTGATGGCTGTGTGTTGTGTGCTGTCCTTAGGTTAGTTCGGTTTAAGTAGTTCTACGTTCTAGGGGACTGATGACCATATATGTTAAGTCCCATAGTGCTCAGAGCCATTTGAACCGTTTTAATATATCTAGGTGCGCATTATGGACAGGTTAACGTGACAGATGTCAAGCCACATCACTCTACTATAAGCATATATTTCATAGCACAAGCTGATGCAATACGAAACAGCATAATGCCTTCCGTTACTGCGGAAGTTATTAATGAAACATGTGCTGCGACAGTTGATATGTGGACTGATTCGCATAATCAGATGCACCATTTGACGCTTGCAAAACATTACATTAACACAAACTGGTCTCTTGTGAACCATATTTCACTTACAACAAAATTCCCGGACGTTAAGAAGAAGGGAGTAAATATTATGAAAGAAATTCAAGGGACAATGGCTGATTGAGACATTTCGCCGGGCATGTTGCACAGTTTTGGTTTTGTCTCTGACTACGGTGCCAATGTAATAACGGCTTTGGAAAATCACGACAGGATTCCTTGTGCTGCTCATTGTATAAACGCAGTACTTAGCTATATTTTCGATGAAGATAACTTCTTGTTAAATCATGCCCCGAATATTGCATCAACAATAAATATTGCAAAATGCATTGTAAGGTACTTTAAGAGAAGTGGCCTCTGCTCGTCTTTGAAATCATCGTTGAAATAAGATGTCTGCACACGCTGGAACGGCTTGTACACTATGCTGGAATCCTTACATACTCAGCATAACGAAGTTTCTGCTTTACTGACGGAAAAGGACTTCGCTTACAGATTGCAAGGATATGATAATGAGCTTACAGGAAACATTGCTCATTTTCTGAGACCATTTAAAGAGGCCACAGACGAATGAGAACGCGAAAAAGAACCGACAATCCAGTTAGTTCTTCTTTGGTTTCACAAACTGCAACAATTTTGCAGTGTCAATGACACCGACAGCCAGGTGAATAATTACTGCAGTTAAAAGGAATGTTTCTTTACGCTACGTGTACTAGCGTATTTGATGTTCCCCAACAGATATGAATTTTTTAACAGGAAGTAGAAAGGATTAAAAATCGAGCCTTGACTACGTTTGTGAGAAGATTGTGATCACTTCCAGATAAAACATTACTACTTTTCTTTGGCCGTCTTTCCGTTATCTTAATATGCTTGAAATAAATGAAAAGCAACAAATTCTTAGCAATGTGCGAGAAATGTGTGCTACTTACGCAAGTACAACATGCACCATTAACATAACCGTTTTTGCATAGTTAGTGGATAGTGTATTATAGAGAAACGGGAATGTTATATTTCGTATAATATTTCATTAACGTAAAACACCTCGCTTTTACGGGAATGTTTCGATGATTTCCACATCAGTTCTGTATTAATTTTTCTTTGGTTTATTATCATTGATCCTTCAAGTACGGTGTCATCACCACCGAGAAAGAGAGATCGCTTCAAGGAATGGAGGAACAACAGATCATCCGCAACAGATGTAGATCTCTGCATGTTGGAGAGTTTGGTGGCCAGTGAAAGAGTTTAAACTCAGAAGAGTGTTCCTGAAGCCACACTACAGCAGTTCTGGACATGTGGTGTATTGCACTGTCCATTTGGAATTGCCCAAGTCAGTCGGAATTCACAATGGACACGAATGGATAAAGATGAGCAGACAGGATGCTTACGTACGTGTCATCTGTCAGAGACTTATCTAGACGTATCGGGGGTCCCATGTCGTGCGATCATCAAGGGTACAAGAGTGGTTCTTCGGGTCCGAAAGCCAATATCAATGATGTTTTGTTGAATAGTTTGCACATTGGCACTCGTTGATAACCCAGCATTGAAATCTACAGCAAACTTATGCTAAGGTCTTCAACTATCGTTGGTCCCATTCTTGCACGATCTTTTTCCGGCCTCATCGATGTCAGAGATTTGATGTTTTACCGGATTACTTCTATTCCGTGCACACTCGTGGAATGGCCGTACGGGAAAATCCCCACTTCATAGCTACCTTAGAGATACTGTGTCACATCGCTCGTGCGTTAACTATAACACCACGTTCAAAGTTCCTTAAATCTTGATAACCTGTCATTGTAGCAGCAGTAACCGATCTGACAACTGTGCCAGACACTTGTTGTCTTATATAGGCGTTACCGACTTCAGGGCCGTATTCTGCCTGTTTACTTATGTCTTTATTTAAAAACGCATGCCTATACCAGCTTCTTTGCCACTTTAATGTAGTTATAGGTTAACTTTCTGAAAAACGACTGTCTTTTGCTAGCGCATAATTTAGATAATATTAACGGATGATACGGAAAAACAAATTCACATATGTGTTATACTCCCTTTGTTAGAAAAGTTCAAGGACAGGTCTCTTTTCTTAGTTTTCAGTACTACAAAGGACCAAAAGTTGTTTTTACTTTGCTTTGTATGGGTGCGTTCTTGAAATGACCTTGGCCATGTTACGAGACAAACTCAATAGGTGGCAGGGCTGTGTTTTGTAACACATGGTTTGGGTTATTGACGCAATAGTTACGGTGACACACTGGGCGCTGGTTGTGAGCAAAGGGTGAACACTAAATTTTAGCGTTAAGCCCGTGAAAAGCTCTAGTGGAACGTGGACAAAGATTAAGAAAGGATATGCAGGTGAGGGACTTTCAAGAGGTCGTGTTTTCTAGTGGCACAAAAGATTTTATGAAGTAGAGATTCAGTACAAGACGATCCCAGAGCACGTCGCCCATTTACGGCACATATCGATGCAAACGTGGAGCGTGTAAGTTATTGCAAGAGGACCGTTATGTAACTGTGTGTGCGAGATCTGAAGAACATAATTGGAACAGTGATGTGTGTCATGTGATTTTGCAAGAAGATTTAGAGAAACGGGAACTGAATAGAAAACTCGTCCCTGATGTACTAGGAGATGAACAGGAAGAGGAAAGACGAAGAATTTCTGCTGAACTTATAGACAGAGCCACATGTAATCCCACATTTCTTCTGTCAAACATTATTGCTGGGGATGAAAGTTGTTGTTAGTAGTATTACCTTCACAGAAAGCGTCGAAGTGCTGAATTGTGAAGCCCTACATAACCAACCTCATAAAAAGGCAAATTATACCCTTCGAGAACAAAGACAATGTTAATTGCATTCTTTTAGGGTAAATGATTAGCTTACCATGGGTATGTTCCTCTATAAAGCTGTGTAGACTGAGATGGGCTGGACATGTGATGCGACTCGATGGGACAGGTCCCGCAAAGAAGGCATGCTGCAGTGAATGTGGAGGAAAAAGAGAAAGAGGGCGACCTGGGATGAGGTGGAACGCGGACGTTGGAGAGGTCACTGCCAGAGTCAGTTGCCGTAACTGGAGGTCCACGGCGAAGTCCAGAAAGAAATGGCAGGATATTATTGAGGAAACCGTCCCATCCCGGGACGTAGTGCCAATGAAAGAAGATGTTCCTTCACGTCAAACAGTCAACCATATTTCCAGAACGAGATTTTCACTCTGCACCGGAGTGTGCGCTGATGTGAAACTTCCTGGCAGATTAAAACGGTGTGCCGGACCGAGACTCGAACTCGGGACCTTTGCCCTTCACGGGCAAGTGCTCTGCCAACTTTCTTTCAGGAGTGCTAGTTCTGCAAGGTTTGCAGGAGAGCTTCTGTAAAGTTTGGAAGGTAGGAGACTGAGGTACTGCCAGAAGTAAAGCTGTGAGGACGGGGCGTGACTCGTGCTTGGGTAGCTCAGTTGGTAGAGCAATTGCCTGCGAAATGCAAAGGTCCCGAGCTATAGTCTCGGTCCGTCACACAGTTTTAATCTGGCAGGAAGTTTCATATCAGCGCACACTCCGCTGCAGAGTAAAAATCTCATTCTGAAAACATCCCCCAGGCTGTGGCTAAGACATGTCACCACAAATCCTTTCTTTCAGGAGTACTAGCTCTGCAATGTTCGCAGGAGTGCTTCTGTAAAGTTTGGAAGGTAGGAGACGAGGTACTGGCAAAAGTAAAGCTGTGAGGACGGGGCGTGAGTCATGCTTGGGTAGCTCAGTTGGTAGAACACTTGCCAGCGAAAGGCAAAGATAACGACTTCGAGTCTCGGTCCGGCACACAGTTTTAATCTGCCAGGAAGTTTCAAGTCAACCATATTCTTTACATCGAAGTTTTGTAATGTTTGCGGTAAGCAACTCGACGTCGTCTCCCTGGTTTGTGGCGTTCTCAGGGCTGGTTCTTAGTGCACGACAGTGAAAGACCCCATATTGCTTTATCAGTTCCCGAGTATGTGGCCATACATTCTGTTATTGGCATCCCACACCAGACATATACGCACGATCTCTCACCTTGCAATTTTTTCTTGTTTCCACAAGTGAAAAGGTGACTGAAAGGAAAGCATCATCAACATATCGCAGACATCCAACGGGATGTGACAAATGAGCTTACAAGCTAAGCTATTGCAAATTTCTCTGCTACGATATCCAGGAACGTTGGCAACTGTGTATACAGGGTGTTACAAAAAGGTACGGCCATCTTTCAGGAAACATTCCTCACACACAAAGAAAGAAAATATGGTATGTGGACACGTGTCCGGAAACGCTTACTTTCCATGTTACAGCTCATTTTACTACTTCTTTCCAAATCACATTAATCATGGAATGGAAACACACAGCAACAGAACGTACCAGCGTGACTTCAAACACTTTGTTACAGGAAATGTTGAAAATGTCCTCCGTTAGGGAGGATACATGCATCCATCCTCTGTCGCATGGAATCTCTGATGCGCTGATGCAGCCCTGGAGAATGGCGTATTGTATCACAGCCGTCCACAAGACGAGCACGAAGAGTCTCTACATTTGCTATCGGGGTTGCGTAGACAAGAGCTTTCAAATACCCCCCATAAATAAAAGTCAAGAGGGTTGAGGTCAGGAGAGCGTGGAGGCCATGGAATTGGTCCGCCTCTACCAAACCATCGGTCACTGAATCTGCTGTTGAGAAGCGCTCGAACACTTCGACTGAAATGTGCAGGAGCTCCATTTGCTCTGAAATGAGGATTGACACATTGTTGTATGAACCATTCGCAGAAGTGTACCCGTGGAGGCCAATCAGCTGCTGATAGTGCCTGCACACGCTGTACATGCTACGGAAACAACTGATTCTCCCGTAGCACTTCCTTACAGTGACGTGATCAACGTTACCTTGTACAGCAGCAACTTCTCTGACGCTGACATTAGGGTTATCGTCAACTGCACGAATAATTGCCTCGTCCATTGCAGGTGTCCTCGTCGTTCTAGGTCTTCCCCAGTCGCGAGTCATAGGCAGGAATTTTCCGTGCTTCCTAAGACGCCGATCAATTGCTTCGAACGTCTTCCTGTCGGGACACCTTCGTTCTGGAAATCTGTCTCGACACAAACGTACCGCGCCAAGGCTATTGCCCAGTGCTAATCCATACATCAAATGGGCATCTTGCAACTGCGCATTTGTAAACATTGCATTGACTGAAAACCACGTTCGTGATGAACACTAACCTGTTGATGCTACGTACTGATGTGCTTGATGCTAGTACTGTAGAGCAATGAGTCTCATGTCAATACAAGCACCAAGTCAACATTACCTTCCTTCAATTGGGCCAACTGGTGGAGAATCGAGGAAGTTTAGTACATAATGATGAAACTAAAATGAGCTTTAACATGGAAATTAAGCGTTTCCGGACACATGTCCACATAACATATTTTCTTTATTTGTGTGTGAGAAATGATTCCTGAAAGTTTGGCAGTACCTTTCTGTAACACCCTGTATATAGCCAAGGGGATTAGTTTGATAGAAGCTAGGATCATTACTTCGTAAAATGAGTTTTATTTTTCTTTCTTTCTAAAACCCGACTTAGAAAATTTCTGACACAGGGAGTAGTATTACAAGTGGCTTACAAAACGCTTACAAAACCGATGCTTGAATATTGCCCATGAATCTGGATCTCTTCCCAGGCTGAATTTATAGAAATAAATACACGATGGAAGAGGCATAATTTATCATCGGATAGATTGGTAAACGTGATAGCGTTAGGGAGATGTCCAACGTACTATAGTGTCAGACGCTAAAAGAAGACGTCGCACATCATGGATAAGTTTATTGTGTAATTCCGAGATCATGCAGTACATTCCAATAAGAATTCGTGCATGGCATGACCTTGACTAGAAAACATTTTAATACTCAGTTGCTGTAACTTATAACTTTTCTGCAGTTGATGGAAATAGAAATCCCAATAAAACTCTACAAGGTATGTGACGGCATAATTATTATGTCGTGTTCCGAGGCGTTTCGCCCACCGTTGCACATGGCCCATTTCTTACTACTGAGTGAGAAAAACTTTAGTTCTTATTTGCTACTGGAAAAGCTGTTTTAGGCGGCCGTCGTGGCCGAGCGGTTCTAGGCGCTTCAGTCAGGAACCGCGCTGCTGCTACTGTCGCAGGTTCGAATTCTGCCTCGGGCATGGATTGTGTGATGTCCTTAGGCTACTTAGGTTTAAGTAGTTTCTTAGTCTAGGGGACTGAATACCTCAGATTTTAAAACCCATAGTGCTTAGAGTCATTTCTGCCATTTTGAAGAAGCTGTTTCCGTAATCTGATGGTATACCTAGAATTTGGAGGAGTGCTGTTAGGCGAAATTCATTTGTTGAAGTGAAATGGCTCTGGGCACTATGGGACTTAACTTCTAAGCTCATCAGTCCCCTAGAACTTAAAACTACTTAAACCTAACTAACCTAAGGACATCACACAAATCCATGCCCAAGGCAGAATTCGAACCAGCGACCGTAGCGGTCACGTGGTTCCAGACTGTAGCACCCAGAACCGCTCGGCCACTCCGACCGGCGAACTTCATTTGTGTTTGCATTTTTTTCTTGTTGTTGGTGAAGAAAAGATCAACGCAAGAAAAATAGCAAATACCAATGAAGGACATCTAATATCTTCCTCATCCTCATTAGCACATCAGACTTGTAGTACAGTTTGTTTGACTAGTAAACAAGAATTAAAGCTTTTCCCATTGAGAAGCAAGCAAAATACCTCGAGGAAGGCCACCTACAACGGTGGCCGAAAGGTCAGAGTATTACAAATTCATAATGCGGTCACATATCCTGAAGTATTTTACTGACGATGACAACGGCCGCGGAAGCCTACGCTCACATATTAAAAATAAGGTGGGAAGTGAATGTTGCCTTAACAAAAAATTAAAGTAGGTTATTGAATCATATTATTGGATAAAATATGATGGAAATGTAATCCAGAGACAGAAAACATCTACTGGCCTAAAACTTGGAAAATGTTAACCTAATCACTAGATGCTACTACATTGTAAATGAAACATTTTTATACAATTCAGGAATCATTGTCTTGATAATTCAATAAACAACATGTTAATATAAAAAAATTTCGGTGTTGAGATGTGCCAACGTCGAATTCCACAGCATCTTATTTTCGAATCACACATTTAATCCAGGAGATGGATGTTCCGAAACAGATTCTGCAGAAATTTTTGACATTCTGAATGCCATTAACAAGGATCGAATTTTGAGACGGTGTGTGTGTGTGTGTATAGGAACACCTGCAGTGACGGTAAAGGACGCCTTGTAACCTTTGTCCACGTGTGGGTGCGGCGCTAACGATACAGCTACGCACACCGATGGGAGGAAAGCAGCTTTCTGGTCGTCGTCATTGTTTCCTGGCTTATTCACACAGAGTCCCTGTGAGGCCGAGAGACAACTCCGTAGCCGTTTGTCAACTGAATGCGGAGCGGACACACAGTGGTGCGACCTACAGCCGCGTCTCCCGTGTTTTGTAGTCTCGGTTCGAGGTCAGCAGTCGCTTACACCGGACTTTCCCATTATCTAATAAGCTTACTTTACCCATTTCACTAGGTCATCCCACGTACCAAACAAAAGCGTTTTTTAATACGTTAGATTAATCTAGACTAATAATGGAACTGTGAAGCCATCTTGTGTATCTGTTTGTTTGCATGGCCACATTATTCTCTAAAACTACTAGACAAATTTCATGGGGTTTTTTCACGTAATTTGAGCTTAGCTGGGAGCACCACATATGCGTTCATGAAAACAGGAATACGGAAAGAAATACATCGTAAATTAACTAAACGAACACTGTATTTTTATCTTGCTTCACAAATTTTATTATTAATGTTACTGCACAACCTAGGTTTCGGGTTATAAGGCCATTTTCAAGTACGTTACTGATTCACAGAGGTGATAATGCACAGATAAACATGATGCTAAGGCCAAGATAATCGTCTCCACGTCCTAATATATCGACCCATTGTTTAAAACAAAATTACTTAAATAACCGTTTTTTGACACATTAAGTATAGAACTTCACAGTTCAGCAATTACACTAATATGACGGGACTAAAGTTATGCATCAGCCAAGAACTTTTAATCTACTGATGGACTGAGGCCCAAAGTTTTACTTCTATCCTGGAGTTTTGTTATCATCTAAAAGAGGTGAACAATTGAATTGGGTTTGATCGTTTAGTAGAAGGTGTGGGGATGTACACATCTGTCTTTTAATTTATAAACTTTCCGATTGGTTGAGTTTAGCCCTCTTGTCCTCTGTGTGTAAGACTACTACATCTGTTATGTATTTGTGATTACTGTTCAGGCGATGTTCCGCAATGGCTGAATCAGTCTTCTTCAACCTCCAGCTTCTATGAAATTCTTTAAATTTGGTGCTGATTGACCTCCCAGATTGTCACACAACATTAATCCAGAAGAACAGCTGAGCAATGTTAGTACAGTGGAATGTTGTTTAAATCAAAATTCTTTCTCTTTTCTAGGGAGATATTAGCAAGCAGATGGTCTGGCAATGGGCTTACCTTTATCCCCCTTACTAGCAGAAATATTCGTGGACAAGTCAGAGACTGAATTTTTAAGAGGGAATTTTAGAAATTAAAAGACAGATGTGTACATATCAACACCTATTATTAAAGGAGCAAATCCAATTCAATTATTCACCTCTTTTAGATGATATCACAACTCCAGGACAAATGTGAAGCTTTGGGCCTCGGTCTATCAGTAGATAAAATGTTCTTAGTTGCTGATGCTTAGCTTTAGTCCAGTCATGTTAGCGTAATTGCTGAATTGTGTAACTCCATGTGCAATTTGTTAAGAAATGTTCACTGAAGAAATTTTGCATTGAGCCGTGGATCGATATATTAAGAAGTGGAGACGATTGTCTTTGCGTTATCATCATGTTTATCTGTGCATTATCACCTTTGGGAATCAGTAATGTACTTGAAAATGGGCTTATAACTTGAGACATAGATTGTGCAGTAACATTAATAATAATACTTGTGAAGCAAGGCAGAAACTGTGTTTGTTTGGTTAATTTACAATGTTTTGCTAAGAACCAACAGTTGATTCAATTAACAAATTAAAATACATCGTAATTTAAATGAGTAGTTTGTTTGTTTAATCATCACGGCGTAATACACCTAAGAACCAAGAGATAGTGCTTTTAGTTTTTGTTTAACTAATTGACAGATACACTTTCGAAAGTTTGGTCACTTACAGAATGGAACGTCGTAATCGTATCTTTAGCAATACAGACTAACAGCGAATTTACTTACCTGCCATGTACGAACTATCTGATTTCTCTTTTTGTGCTGAAAACTTCGTCGGTTTGTTTCTTTCGATAGGTTTTATTCGTATTTTACTTCTTTCGCAGGAAATATTTTTTACCTCATTGTGGGAAGTATTTTCAGAAGTGTACGTCCATCAATGAAATAAGATTTCATGGAGTGCTTACTAACAAATCTGTCACTGTTGGAGTATATACACTTAGTGACCAGTTTCGGACCACCTGGTTCATTCTCAAGAGTGGCCTACTGGGGAGCCTGGTCAGAAAGTGTTTGAGCTTAACAACAAAGATCAAAATGGGAATACATACTTCATAAAATGGTTGCAGGTGACTGCCACAGTCAACAGGTGTCTGCTTGGAAAATCACAGCACTACTATCTGCTATAAAAACAGAACTTGGAAAAATGTGTATGTGGAAGGGCGAATTCTAATGCATAACACTGGATTTCTCATAGTTTGTCAACAATAAAAGTCCCAGTTAAATCAGCTTAATCAAAACACAATGTTTACAGTATACTCTTCTTACTTATAACTGGTTAGAAACATTGCTTGCAATGTCTGATGGGCCGACTTTCATTTACACTTGAACATAGTTATAGGAATGAATATGGTGATTTATGATCTCACATGTATATAGGAATAATGGCAAATAGCGGTATGAGGAAATATTCCTAGAATTTCTGGTGCAACTCTTGGCCTTGGCCGAACAACAGCGTAGCGTCAATTAGAAATAGAAGAAAGATTGTTTAAATATATGGGACAGAGAGAAATTAGGACTGAAACAGTCACCTGCACCGAATTTAAAAACAATCTACTTCAGTATATCATGTGCCAAAAGAAAAGCTCAACATTAGAAACATGACATAAATTAACATCTGAACATATTCGTGCTCCGTTTCGATAAATACCAGTACAAAGTTAGCATTACGAACTGTAATCATATTTCACCCTTTAATACATCGATTAGTATTTATTTGCTGGAAGAACCGACGGCGTTCCGGCCAGCCTGGATGTGGTACTTCGGCGGTATCCCACATCCTACTAGGTGAATACTGGCCTGATACCCAATTCCCCCCTCAGTTGCACGATTGGCAAATATTTAGTAAACTTTCGCCAATTTTCGCATGAATAAGACTACGCTCTGACAGTTGGGCCACCCTTTTATCTAACCATGTCACTGATCACTTGGTCAGTGCTTCAGGGTAACAGCGGGAAAGCTAAGTCAGGATAGCGTAACTAGAATTTGAACTGCTCTGTTGCCGAGTGCTAGACTAGTGCGTCTCTTCCCTCGGCATTGTATGCTTAATGGAACAAAACTGTCAGATAAAAATGTGATACAGAGATATTCGACGACCCAACCGATTTCACCGAGCTGCAGCATACAAGTCGTTGGCACATCGAAAGTAGGTCCTGCCACTCCGCTTCTGGTTGGGAAAGACTTGAGGTTAGGGGTCATGACGCAAGATCCACTTCAGGCTAGGTGGCATCGTTAGAACACCAGAAACATATGTACATCATGCTTGGAATCGGGAAATTTGTACACTGTCATTTTGAAAAGCTAATGAAGGCACAAAACAACAGCAGTGAGATCTCATTTGACCCTGCTTCTACAATGTGTGCCATGCAACGTAATGCGAGGGATTTTATAACGAAAGGCCAAAAATGGCAGGCACTGATTTCTCTTTTCTTTCTCTCGTTTGACGATGTATACATCCAACTATGCGACGTACTGTGAAGGTTTTTGATGACTTGATAACAGGATGAAAATAAGTCCGTGTTCGAGAAACAGGGAGAGACACAGAGAGAGAGAGAGAGAGGGGGGGGGGGGGGAGAGAGAGAAAGAGAGGAAGAGAAAGAAAGAAAGAGAGAAGATGTATCTACACAGTACTTTTAGTCACTGTCCCTTCCTCACATTCCATAAGAGATAAAAGAGGTATTACACTAATGTAGAAAACAAATGGAAGTAACAAAACTTTGATCCTTCGATCGAACTTGTGTCGAGGAAGTTCAAAGGAAAGTTAACTCATCATTTTTGACTTGTTCACGACACAATGTACTTTATTTAGAATAAAAGTATGTACATTTCTTACTCTTAGCAAAGATTAAACAACTCTGCAAGAAGAGCGACTCCAACTCATGAGTATGAAAGCTGCCTGCCTTCCAAAGGGTTTTCCTTCTCAAATATATTTGCTATGGACGGAAATCACAAGTTCTTCGATACCTTGGAAGCTACTGGATGGTAGTCCTGAAACATCAACAAAAATTCCTAGGTTCATAATCTACTAAAGGTCCCACCAGGTCCTAAACAGATCATTTGTCATGATGTTTTCAGCTAGATTATCTTCCAAAATGAAACGTAGTTACGTTACCCTCTCAACATAAATTGCTATGTGAAGTTCGTCGAGGTTGGCATTTCACTCCTTTGTGACGGACATATATCAGTCTCCTACAAATTTTAAATTTATTTCATTTAAGTCATGGTTTTACATGACTAAATATGTAATGAGATATTGTCCAGTACTTTGGTAATATCATTTGAGTTGTAATAGTATTATCTTTGATGAACATATGACTGTACTCTAAGTACTCCTGGAAACTAACACCTGATAAGGAATATTTTATATATGCAACGTATACATGTGAGTGAAGGACAGAAAATGAGCAGAGGAGTTGTTGATGGAACTCGGATGTGTTAAGACGGGAGGACACGAGTGTAGAGTAATTTCAGGAAAAAGAACATTTTGTTCGCAGAAAGAAGAATAACTTGAGTTACGTTGAATAGAGGAGAAGTTTGGAAGAGAAGAGAGACTACATCGTAATTCAGAGAACACTGTAATTATATCGGGAAAGGAGGGTTGGTCTCATAACAATCTGGAATACGATTGCTGCATGATTGTTGCAACAATTTACGACTACTGAAGGTAGAAAATTATATTTGTCAGAGACCGATGCAGAAGAGAAAAGGGTAAGTGCAGAAGACTTCAGGGAAAAACCAATAACCGCAAGTAAAAGAAGATTTGTGCTCCAGATTCTTGCAGAAAATACAGGAGAGGAGAACAAAATGCTGATACATTGAACATTTCAGGTGTCGTAGCAATCACACTGATAGAGCAGAATTACAATGTAATTTATTCCAGCTACAGAACCGATTTATTTTCCTTGACATTCAACAAGACAATACAGAGATTGTGAATATTTGTGTTCTATAGATTCTCAAAGTGAAACTGGTCGATAGGGTTTTGTGCAATAAACTGTGAACTTCGTGAAAATAGCGTTTTATCAGTGTGTGGGCCTAAGCTTATATTAAATTACTTTTGAGTTCTTTAATAAACGAGAAAGCTCACATTTAAAACATAGTTTTCCAGACACCATTGTTAAAAGGGCTAAATCGAAGCTAAAATTATTAACCCGACATATTCCGTCCTACATCATATTCAGATAATTTTTAAGATTTTTTTACAAAGTCTCCTACTGACAGTCAGCACATTTTATTTTTGGTAATTAATTTTGCTGATTAATAAGATCACTGTTCTTGCTGCAAATCATCGATCTTCAAGAACAGCTTTGCGCCAGTTCCATAGAATATCCATCGCGGTAGTAGCAACACCAGATTAGATATGTAAATAGGTCAATGGCTTTAAACCGACAGCAATTTTTATTTTGTATAGCGAAAAACGGAATCTCTAACGAAATAAGAAATTAATGTGAAATAATTCCCTGAGCAACGATAGCATTTACTCCAAGAAATAATTAACTATGATGCTCTGAATATCAGTCATATTAGCAGCATCTAAATCTCTCTCGCAGTGAGAATTTAGGAGTCATATAACAGAGCTACATTAACAATAGTTATCATTAGAATTTGTGCATAAAGTATTATATTTCCCCATTCTTTCACTGTTGCTTGCCATTTGCGATAACAGTATTACTAAATACAGTAAACGGAATTGGAGGAACAGTAGCTTTTGCTGAAAGATATTAAATTAAAGCAAAAAATTTTTTGTGACGTGAAAACGAAGCTGACATTTAGATAACATCCACACTGAATTTAGAATTCATACAAAACTGACAGTCTCTTCGCTGTATTTAAGTGCTAATCCACACTACAATACAATATTACGGTCTAGAATTCACACTGTTCTAACATTTCATTATTACAGATGATCTGAATACATCACGCTACATTGTTCTACTAACACATACCAGAGAAGCGTTTCTGTCCTCATACTTTTTGAATGACAGGAAAATATAACCGAGTCTCCTGCCCACATATTCACTTGCAGTAACAAACAGTTAGTTTCTCAGTTGTTGTTGTTGTTGTTGTTGTTGTTGTCTTCTATCCTGAGACTGGTTTGATGCAGCTCTCCATTCTACTCTATCCTGTGCAAGCTTCTTCATCTCCCAGTATCTACTACAGCCTACATCCTTCTGAATCTCCTTACTGTATTCATCTCTTGGTCTTCCTCTACGATTTTTACCCTCTACGCTGTCCTCCAATACTAAATTGGTGATTCCTCGATGTATCAGAACACGTCCTACCGACCGATCCCTCCTTCTAGTCATGTTGTGACACAAGCTCCTCTTCTCCCCAAATCTATTCGATACCTCCTCATTACTTATGTGATCTACCCATCTAATCTTCAGTATTCTTCTGTAGCACCACACTTCGAAAGCTTCTATTCTCTTCTTGTCTAAGCTACTTATCGTCCACGTTTCACTTCCATACGTGGCTACACTCCATACAAATACTTTCAGAAACGACTTCCTGACACTTTAGTCTATACTGGATGTTAACAAATTTTTCTTCTTCAGAAACCCTTTCCTTGCCATTGCCAGTCTGCATCTTATATCCTCTCTTCTTCGACCAACATCAGTTATTTTGCTCCCCAAATAGCAAAACTCTTTTACTACTTTACATCTCTCATTTCTTAATCTAATTCCCCCATCATCACCCGACTTAATTCGACTACATTCCATTATCCTCGTTTTGCTTTTGTTGATGTTCATCTTATACCCTCCTTTCAAGACACTGTCCATTCAGTTCAACTGCTCTTCCAAGTCCTTTGCTGTCTCTGACAAAATTACGATGTCATTTCTTCTCCATGGATTTTAATACCCACTCCGAACTTTTCTTTTGTTTCCTTTATTGCTTGCTCCATATACAGATTGAATAACGTCGGGGATAGGCTACAATCCTGTCTCACTCCCTTCCCAACCACTGCTTCTCTTTCATGTCCGTCGAACTTATAACTGCCATCTGGTTTCTGTACAAACTGTAAATAGCTTTTCGCTCCTTGTATTTACCCCTGCCACCTTCAGAATTTGAAAGAGAATGTTCCAGTCAACACTGTCAAAAGCTTTATCCAAGTCTACAAATGCTAGAAAAGTAGGTTTGCCTTCCCATATCTTTCTTCTAAGATAAGTTGTAGGGTCAGTATTGCCTCACGTGTTCCAACATTTCTACGGAATCCAAACAGATCTTCCCGGAGGTCGGCTTCTATCAGTTTTTCCATTCGTCTGTAAAGAATTCGCGTTAGTATTCTGTAGCTGTGACTTATTAAACTGATAGTTCGGTAATTTTCACATCTGTCACCATCTGCTTTCTTTGGGATTGGGATTATTATATTCTTCTTGAAGTATGAAGGTATTTCGCCTGTCTCATACATCTTGCACCCCAGATGGTAGAGTTTTGTCGGGACTGGCACTCCCAAGGGTGTTAGTTGTTCTAATATAAAGTTGTCTACTCCGGGGTCCTTGTTTCGACTCAGGACTTTCAGTGCTCTGTCAAACTCTTCAAGCAGTATCATATCTCCCATTTCATCTTCATCTACATCCTCTTCCATTTCCATAATATTGTCCTCAAGTACATCGCCCTTGTATAGACCCTCTATATGATCCTTCCACCTTTCTGCTTTCCCTTCTTTGCTTAGAGCTGGGTTTTCATCAAAGCTCTTGATATTCATGAAAGTAGTTCCCTTTTCTCCAAAGGTCTCTTTAATTTTCCTGCAGGCAGTATCTATCTTTTCCCTAGTGAGATAAGCCTCTACATCCTTACATTTGTCCTCTAGCCATACATGCTTATTCATTTTGCACTTCCTGTTGATATCATTTTTGAGACGTTTGTATCCCGTTATGCCTTCTTCATTTACTGCATTTTTATATTTTCTCCTTTCATCAACTAAATTCAATATTTCTTCTGTTACCCAAGAGTTTCTACTAGCCCATGTCTTTTTACCTATTTGATCCTCTGCTGCCTTCACTATTTCATCCCTCAAAGCTACCCATTCTTCTTCTACTGTATTTCTTTCCCCCATTACTGTCAATTGTTCCCTTATGCTCACCCTGATACTCTGAACAACCTCTGGTTCCTTCAGTTTATCCAGTTTCCATCTCGTTAAATTCCCACCTTTTTGCAGTTTCTTCAGTTTTAATCTACAGTTCATAACCAATAGATTGTGGTCAGAGTGCACATCTGCCCCTGAAAATATCTTACAATTTAAAACCTGGTTCATAAATCTCTGTCTTACCATTATATAATCTATCTGAAACCTGTCAGTATCTCCAGGCTTCTTCCATGTATACAGCCTTCTTTATTGATTCTTGAACCCAGTGTTAGCTATGATTAAGTTATGCTCTGCGCAAAACTCTACCAGGCGGCTTCCTCTTTCATTTCTTTGCCCCAGCCCATATTCACCTACTATGTTTCCTTCTCTCCCTTTTCCTACTCTTGAATTCCAGTCACCCATGACTATAAATTTTCGTCTCCCTTCACTGCATTTCATCAATCTCTTAGTCATCTGCGGAGCTAGTTGGAATATAAACTTGTACTACTGTGGTAGGCATGGGCTTCGTATCTATCTTGGGCACAATAATGCGTTCACTATGCTGTTTGTAGTAGTTAATCAGCATTCCTACTTTTTATTCATTATTAAACCTACTCCTGCATTACCCCTATTTGACTTTGCATTTGTAACCCTGTATTCACCTGACCAGGTGTCTTGTTCAGCCTGCCACCGAAATTGACTAATTCCCATTATATCCAACTTTAACCTATCCATTTCCCTTTTTTAAATTTTGTAACCTACCTGCCCGATTAAGGGGTCTGACATCCCACTCTCCGATCCGTAGAACGCCAGTTTTCTTTATCCTGATAACGACGTCCTCTTGAGTAGTCCCCACCCGGACATCCGAATGGGGGACTATTTCTTCTCCGGAATATTTTACCCACGAGGACGCCATCATCATTTAATCATACAGTAAAGCTGCATGTCCTCGGGAAAAATTGCGGCTGTTGTTTCCCCTTGCTTTCAGCCGCTCACAGTACCAGAACAGCAAGGCCGTTTTGGTTAGTGTTACAAGGCCAGATCAGTGAATCATCCATACTGTCGCCCCTGTATCTACTGATAAGGCTGCTGCCCCTCTTCAGGAACCACACGTTTGTCTGGCCTCTCAACAGATACCCCTCCGTCGTGGTTGCACCTACGGCACGGCTATCTGTATCGCTGAGGCACGCAAGCCTCCCCACCAACGGCAATTTCCATGGTTAATGGGGGAGAGTTTCTCAGCAATCATTATTAATGCAGACCTTCCTAACATTTGTGTAAATGTTCATTTGTATTCACTACTTTGTAAGAGCAAATGCAGATGCATGAATGAATTACCTTTCCCATCTCAGTCAGGGACATAGGGAACGATAGAAATTAATCTCTGCCAGAAGGGGCCATGAAGACCAAACAGTATCCACCACCCGCCGTGTGATCCCCCTGGATGTGGATGTAGAGTGTTCCCGGCGGGATCAGGGATTTTCTCTGCCTCGTGAAGAGTGGGTGTTGTGTAATGTCCTTAGGTTAGTTAGGTTTAAGTAGTTCGAAGTTCTTGGGGACTGATGACCATAGATGTTAAGTACCATAGTGCTAAGAGCCATTTGCAGCATTTTTTTTTAATGTGGAGTGGCATGTGGTTAGCGCACTGCTCTCGCGGCCATATGTCAGTTTACGAGACCAGAGCCGCAACTTCTCAATGAGGTAGCTCCTCAGTTTGCCTCACAAGGACTGAGTGCATCTCGGTGCAAACAGCGCTTGGCGAAGCGGAAGGTCACCCATCGAAGTGGAGGCCCAGCCCGAAAGTGCTTAACTGTGGTGATCTGACGGGAACCGGTGTAAAGGGAAAGCCAGCCACAGGATAATTTCAGAGTTCATACATGTAGCTGAAGCATCTTGCGTTATGCCGCCAAAAGCGGCATGTTTTTGACTTATTTAGCTGTCAACGTGTTGTGGAGACCACTTCGTATGTTGTTATGAGTGCATTATATACAGCGAGGCCAGAATAATAATTTCACTGATACTTGTTAGTTACTCATAATTATTTTAGAACAAGTCAACGGCTTAGGTGGTCCACAAAGTTTTGTAAAACTGTCTTAACCAAACCAGAAAGAGTCGTGGCAGTTAACGAAAAAGTAAGTGAAACTGTAAGAACCGTTCTAAGCCGTTCCGAATCCTAGTGGTGGATGAAATTTTCGGCGTACGTCTTGGCCGGCAAGGAGAGGAGAGAGAGAGATGGTGGTGTAAAGTTCTAGATGACTTGTCTTTACGGCAGTTTCCTCAATTAAATTCCAAACCTCTCCACGGTCTCTCACGAACTGAGGGCGTGTGAAACTGTTAGTTGTGATCTGTCGGTCGCAAAGGGGACGTTAAGCTCGACGACCCACTTGGTGCTACTCGAGAGGCGCAGGCCGGCCGGTGTGGCCGAGCGGTTCTAGGCGCTTCAGTCTGGAACCGCGTGTCCGCTACAGTCGCAGGTTCGAATCCTGCCTCGGGCATGGTTGTGTGTGATGTCCTTAGGTTAGTTAGGTTTAAGTAGTTTTAAGTTCTAGGGGACTGATGACATCTGATGTTAAGTCCCATAGTGCTCAGATTCATTTGAAAATGAACCATTTGAGAGGCGCAGGCCATGTGCTGACGCTGGTTTTCACTCCTCCCTTCTACTACGATCACCATTACAACACAAACATAGCGTGCACCACACACTCTTCCATTGCACTCTCCTACAGTCTATAAATACACAAACTACTCATATTTGAGATATCTCAGCCAACGATGTCATACGATATTTACATTTTGTATCTGGACCTTTCTTTTTGGACGAGAAATGCTGTAATTGGTGTGGTATATTAGAATAACTTGCAATTTGTTTCTACTAGAGCCCCGTTAAATATGGATACAGAGAGCAAGTTTAAGAAAAAAATGCATAATACGTGCAATAGGTGACATAAAATAAGACTGTGGTCCTCACAAAATACTGTAAAATTGTAGTATGTTTCTAGGTTGGTTTGTACCTCCCAGTACTTATTTTACATTGGGCAGCAGATCACGTTTTGAAGTTTGCATGCCTGGACTCAAAACGGGAAGTCTATACTGCAGGCGTAATCGACTTGGTGGTCAGTTACCACCATGTAGAAACGATTAGATTATGTGACGTGTTTGTGGAAGAATACCAGATACAGCGAAAAAACCACTAACACATGTTAGTTGGTACCTATTAAGATACCAATGACGACGATGTCTGCACTTACATCAACAACAACCTGTATAGGTGCAACTGTTTTTTTAGAAAGAGATTCGATCAGATTTATTGGTTTACTTTTTCTTTAGACCAAACAAAGTAAACACGACTTATTGCCCGTAGGATCATGTCTCGGGTTCCTCGGTCATCGTTTGTTTAACGTTTAATTTTCTATTTCGCCAGCACGGGTTGTTGATACTGACAGAGTTTTACCCGCCGTACAGGTGTATTTCATTTCGATAGTTGTGTCTAAAATTCTGATGTTGAAACGACTCTGTAATCAGTTGTAAATAAACATTGAGTACAGCTGACTGGGATAGTAGTGTTAAAATAGCCTTAATGCTTCACTACACGACAAGAAAACGCTTCAAAAGGTTTAAGTAATGAACTACGGTCGTCAACCACAGGTCTCAGTGCTTTGTTGGCGCCAAAAGAACGGAGGACGCATTGCGAGACGAGAAAAGTGGCGTTTTAGTGCTAAGTGTTGGGGACAGTTTCTTCCGCAACGGCGTGGCCCCTGGTAAGCGAGATTGCGCCACATTTGTTACTTTCTTTTGCGCGCGGTAACGGATGTGGCGGACGAGGCAATGAGCGCGGCCACTGCACGGGACGGACAGAGGGTTTTGTTCGGCCCTTTTTTCCTCCTCTTCCTCCTCTTCCGGGGCGTTGTAATTACGACTCTGGTGGCGGCCGTCCGGCACCCGCAAGCGGCGCTAATACTGCGGGATTAGCCGCGGACCACTTGGCCCGGCTGCAGCTCTTTGTCCACGACCGCACCGCCTCTTTGTCTGCGGCCGCATCACGCGGCACGGCACCGCACACAGCCACGCGGCTGCCCGGCGCCGCACCTGCAGTTCGCCAGCGCCACCCGCCGCGCCTAACCTGCCGAAATCCACTCGTTGTAGACGGCGCTTCTGTCGCGGACGACGCCCGAGCCCGCTGCCGGGAGACTGTTACTTACAGGAATTACATACGTAAAGAGATAGGACGTCAAATCGTGGAATCATTAAAAGCAAACTTCTGGAGAAGTGGTTCGCAAAATGGTGCCAATAAACAGGCAAAGACAAAGGCATCCCTTCAAAGGTCGTTTCGACGGTCCGCTATCCCACGGTCTACCTACATTCGTCCTCAAAAGGGCCGTGAAAGCACGTGTGGACGTGGGGCGTTTAGATTTAAGTGACATTACAATTCTACTGGAAAAAATGTTTCTACTCTTTAGATGAATTCTTCAACAGAGGTAAATAATTTGAGTAGTAATTCAGACTGTTTCCTTTGTCATTGTTATCTGTATTGTTTTTTCTATCGCTATTGTATTTTTGTATTGTATTGTTTATTATTTTGAGTATATTATTGTCTTGTACCAGTTTTGAATCATTCATGTATCATGTGTAATATACCAGTACGTATTGTATTGTATGATATCTATATTATGTCTGCTTTGACTCGTTCCACATCCATGCGTTATCACGCATTACTGGATCTATGGAATATGTATCTCAAATGTGAAGTTTCACATTTGAAACATTCTCGAACATGAAAGGCAGAATACGACAATTTTTTGTCAATAGAAAACATAAAATCATAAATGTAAGTCATAGACCACAACCGGCACTTAATTGACAACACTCGCGCTTTAACCACACTTCCATTTATCTTTTATCTTCTGTACATATACAGTGTGTTACAAAAAGTTACGGCCAAACTTTCAGGAAACATCCCTCACAGACAAAGAAAGAAAATATGTTATGTGGACATGTGGCCGGAAACGCTTACATTCCATGTTAGACCCTATGTTATTACTTCTCTTCAAATCACATTAAAAATGGAATGAAAACACACAGCAGCAGAACGTACCAGCGTGACTTCAAACACTTTGTTACAGGAAATGTTCAAAATGCCCTCCGTTAGCGAGGATGCATGCATCCACCTTCCGTCGCATGGAATCCCTGATGCGCTGATGCAGCCCTGGAGAATGGCGTATTGTATCACAGCCGTCCACAATACGAGCACGAAGAGTCTCTACATTTGGTACCGGAGTTGCGTAGACAAGAGCTTTCAAATGCACCCATAAATGAAAGTCAAGAGGGTTGAGGTCAGAAGAGCGTGGAGGCCATGGAATTGGTCCGCTTCTACCAATACATCGGTCACCGAATCTGTTGTTGAAAAGCGTACGAACACTTCTACTGAAATGTGCAGGAGCTCCATTGTGCATGAACCACATGTTGTGTCGTACTTGCAAAGGCACATGTTCTAGCAGCACAGGTTGAGTATCCCGTATGAAATCATGATAACGTGCTCCATTCAGCATAGGTGGAAGAAACTAAAATGAGCTCTAACATGGAAATCAAGCCTTTCCGGACACATGTCCACATAACATCTTTTCTTTATTTGTGTGTGAGGAATGTTTCCTGAAAGTTTGGCCCTACCTTTTTGTAACACACTGCATAAATTAAAATCCCTCGCCATGTTCCCTGGCTCTTTGTTCAGAACAATCAGAACAACTACTGAAGGGATTTTGATACCATTTTCACTAGCATATATCTGATTAACGAGGAAAGTTTGCTTACATAATTAATAAATGTTTCCTACAAATTGAGAGGTCTACTGAATTATATCTCCCATCTGTGAGAAAACAGTGCCATCGTCATGTAGCAGTGATTGAGACCAGCACCACCTAGCATTACTAGGACCCCGGCATGAGTTACTTATGACTCCTTAAGCCAACTGTGATTCTGGCCATATCACTCCCCCAGCCGCAGTAAAAACTATGCCATGGCTATCTAGAAGTGAATGTCAGTAAAGCTACCCAGCGACATGGCCAGACCAGTGTGAAATAATGCTACCAAAGCGAGATACCGCTGGCTTTCTAGCCCTTTAGTGACCAGTGGTAACTATAGTTCCCACTAGTTTGTTTTCGCTGTAAGTTCAGTGGTAATCCGTGTTCCTACTTCTAACTTGTGCTACCATCCCTGTTAGAGTGTGCTAACTATGTGTAGATTGTCAACGGTTAGGCGAAAGCTATTGTATTTCTACCTTGTGTGTCAATCAATGCTGTTTTGACCGCTACAGCGTTTTTTGCATAGTGTGCTTTCCTTTTGCGTGTGAAGTGACTTTTGTCGTATTTGTCTACTTTTATATTTATGAAGGAGATAGTATTCTAGTATATTTCCTGGATTTGACTGAAAATTGAATAAATATTACAATGTAAGCTAGTGGAAGCAGAAGTGAAGTATTCTACCCATTGGCTGTGGCAGAGTATAATAAAATAATGGGAGGAGTGAATTGATTTGATCAGATGCGTGAACGGTATGCTGTAGGCCGTCGTTCATGGAAGTGGTGGCACAAACTGTTTTTGTTTCTTGTGGATTTGGCAGTTGTCAATTTCTATGTTATGTGCAAGCTACAGAAGACAGAAGCAGACAAGCTAACATTTAGGTTGCACTTGGCAAGGCAGCTTATGTCTGGCTTCTCAAAAAGAGGTGTTTCTGGAGAACAAGATGAAGTTTGTTTTCCCTACAAAAGGTACAACAAACAGAAGACGCCGCCAACGTAGCACCAAGTACAAAGAAAAGAGAACAAAAATAATGTATAGCAACTGTCGTGTACCTTTGTGTGTAGCGCCATGCTTCTCTAAGTTCCATAGTACATCACCTTAGTGAACTCAGAGGGCAGCATGAACTAATACAAATATAAATCTAATGTTTAACATGTTTTTGTACTAAAAAGTAAAGGAAATACATTTTTTTAATTAGCAAGTGGAGTTACTTCAGAGTTCGGTGGGAACAATAGTTCCCGCTAATTTTTTTTTTATACTCGTAGGTTAAACTCTCACTTTCAAGATTTAAACTATGGTTTTATGAACAGTTTCTTAGCCCAATAAAGCGATCTTAAAAAGACTACAACTTCCGGAACTAATTTGGTCACTAAAGGGCTAAACGACCAAGACAGCAGGCTGCATCAGTCCCCTGCCACTGCGAAAACAATGCCTTCTAACTGTGAGTGCCAGTATGGCCATCCCATCGCACTGCCAGGCTAAGGTTTCTTTGTGCAGATTTACACTTTATGGTACGTAAAGGAAAATTCACACAGGAATATACGCTGAAGAGCCAAAGAAACTGGTACACCTTCCTAATATCGTGTAGGGCCCCAACGATCAGGCAAAAGTGCCGCAACACGACGTGGCATAAACTCTACTAGTGTCTGAAGTAATGCTGTAGGGAACTGACCCCATGAATCCTGCAGCATCGTCCATAGATCCGTAAGAGTACGACGAATGAAGATCTCTTCTAAGCTGCACGTTGCAAAGCGTACCATGTACGCTCAATAATGTTCATGTCTGCTGAGTTTGTTGTAAAGAAGAGTGTCCAGGAGCCACTCCGTAGCAATTATGGACGTGTGGGATGTCGCACTGTCCTGCTGGAATTTCCCAAGCCCTTAACAATGCACAATGGACATGAATGGATGCAGGTGAGCAGACAGGATGCTTACGTACGTGTGACCTGTCAGAGTCGTATCTTCCCGTATCAGGGATCCCATATCACTCCAACTGCACGCGCCCCAAGAGCTTAAACGGTCCCCAGCTGACATGCAGTGTCTATGGATTCATGAAGTTTTCTGCATACCCATACACGCCTATTCCCTCGATGCAATTGTGAACAAGACTCATCCGAACCAGGCATCAGTCCAATACCGGTGTTGACAGCCCAGGCTAGGCGTAAAGCTTTGTGTCGTGCAGTCATCAAGGGTATACAAGTTGGCCTTCTGCTCAGGAAGCCCATATCGATTATTTTTCGGAGAGTGGTTCGCACTCTGACACTTATTGATGGCCCAGCATTGAAATCTGCAGCAATTTTCGAAAGGGTTGCACTTCTGTAGCGTTGGACGATTCTCTTCAGTCGTCGTTGGTCCAGTTTTTGTGGGATATTTTTCCGGTAGCAACAATGTCGAAGATTTGACGTTTTACCGGATTCCTGATATTGACGGTACACTCGTAAAATAGTAGTACGGAAAAATCCCCCCTCCCATCGCTAAGGAAAACATATCTGAGAATATACGTTTGGAGCACAACATTGAATGGTGGTGACCCACGGACTGTGGGAAAACCGGAACAGAAGAGAGTCGAAAGGTTTGATATGTGGTGCTACAGAAGAATGTTGAAAATCTGCTGGACTGACAAGATGGGAAATGAGGAAGTTGTGCGGAGAATCGGAGACGAAGAAGCGACATAATGATTTCACTTGTGTTAACACATCAGGGAATAATCTGCATGTTGCTATAAGGAGTTTTAGAGGGTAAAAACTGAAGAGGAAGACAGAGACTGGAGTACATGCAGCACATAACTGAAGACGTGGGGGTGCTAGAGGTGCTCTGAGATAAAGAGCTTGGCGCACGAGAGGAAATCGTAAATGACCCTATTATCGGTATGAAAACAGCGGAAGACTGTAACTCTTCAGGCTTTCCCGGTGATCTAATGACATCTTGGGTTGTCAGGTGTTCTGCCGGATATCAGCTTGCACGTTATTTCGGTCACGTAGCTCGTTACTTTCATCAGGTGCGACCTGAGACTGCTCCTCGAGTGGACCTGGTACAGTATTTATGCCTCTGGCCTTCCCCATCCCCCAACGGCTGCAGGCGATTCCTCTGTGGTCCGCGCCCATTCCCTGCGACTTGCTGGAGCGTTGCTGCTCCGTTTTCCGTCCGCTGCGGTTCTAGGTGTTCCCTCTGCGGTCCGCGCCCATCAAACCCGCTCCTGGGGGTTTCATATACGGTCCGGCAGGCCAACCACGCGCTGGCCTGACCTGCTGAGGGATTAAGTTTTACTAATCCCCCAGCAGAGTGTGTTACTTTTTCTCTTACAGGTCACACCAGCATGGAAAATTCGACAGGTGTGTTAATATATTTTTCTTTTCTCTTCCACAGGAACCGCAGGAATGACAAATCTGTCTAGACTGCACCATTCTCGAGCCAAGGATCGGCTCGTCTTTACAGCGTCAGCTTCATATACGGTCCGGGGTACCAAGCGTTCCCCCTGCGGTCCGCGCCCGCTCACCACGACCTGTTGGAGCGTTGCCGCTCCGTTTTTCGTCCGCTGCGGCTCTGGATGTTCCCTCTGCGGTCCGCGCCAACCAGTCCCACTTCTGGGTGTTCCATCTTCGGTCTGGTGCGCCTGGCGGTCCGTCAGCGGCTCGTTTTCTACCTCCATGCCTACACAAGCAGAAGATACAGAGACATGGAGATGGAAAACGAGCCGCTGACGGACCGTCAGGTGCACCAGACTGAAGATGGAACACCCAGAAGTGGGACTGCTGGGCGCGGACAGCAGTCTTTCAAAGCCCTCTTAAATTGTAATAGTAATACTGGATCCCTGAGACTCATCCATGCCGACTCCTATTTCTTCTTCTATCACATCTGACAAGTCTTCCTCGTCACAGAGGCCTTCATTGTACACTTTCCACCTATCCGCTCTCTCCTCTGCATTTAACAGAGGAATTTACTTTACACTCCTAAGTTACTATCCTTGCTTTTAATTCCACCGAAAGTAAGACCTTCGACAATCATATCTTTTTCGGGTTCCTCAGAATTTTTATACGGCTATTTCGCTTTACCATCCCTGCACATTCTGTTTATTTAATTCCTATGTGGCTTGTATTTCTGCATTCCTGAATTTCCCTGGACATTTTTGTACTTACTATTTTCATCGAGCCGGCCGCGGTGGTCTCGCGGTTCTAGGCGCGCAGTCTGGAACCGCGCGACTGCTACGGTAGCAGGTTCTAATCCTGCCTCGGGCATGAATGTGTGTGTTGTCCTTAGGTTATTTAGGTTTCAGTAGTTCTAAGTTCTAGGTGACTGATGACCACAGCTGTTAAGTCTCATAGTGCTCAGAGCCATTTGAACCATTCTTTCATCGATCAAGCGAAGTACACTCCTGGAAATTGAAATAAGAACACCGTGAATTCATTGTCCCAGGAAGGGGAAACTTTATTGACACATTTCTGGGGTCAGATACATCACATGATCACACTGACAGAACCACAGGCACATAGACACAGGCAACAGAGCATGCACAGCCTCGGCACTAGTACAGTGTATATCCACCTTTCGCAGCAATGCAGGCTGCTATTCTCCCATGGAGACGATCGTAGAGATGCTGGATGTAGTCCTGTGGAACGGCTTGCCATGCCATTTCCACCTGGCGCCTCAGTTGGACCAGCGTTCGTGCTGGACGTGCAGACCGCGGGAGACGACGCTTCATCCAGTCCCAAACATGCTCAATGGGGGACAGATCCGGAGATCTTGCTGGCCAGGGTAGTTGACTTACACCTTCTAGAGCATGTTGGGTGGCACGGGATACATGCGGACGGGCATTGTCCTGTTGGAACAGCAAGTTCCCTTGCCGGTCTAGGAATGGTAGAACGATGGGTTCGATGACGCTTTGGATTTACCGTGCACTATTCAGCGTCCCCTCGACGATCACCAGAGGTGTACGGCCAGTGTAGGAGATCGCTCCCCACACCATGATGCCGGGTGTTGGCCCTGTGTGCCTCGGTCGTATGCAGTCCTGATTGTGGCGCTCACCTGCACGGCGCCTAACACGCATACGACCATCATTGGCACCAAGGCAGAAGCGACTCTCATCACTGAAGACGACACGTCTCCATTCGTCCCTCCATTCACGCCTGTCGCGACACTACTGGAGGCGGGCTGCACGATGTTGGGGCGTGAGCGGAAAACGGCCTAACGGTGTGCGGGACCGTAGCCCAGCTTCATGGAGACGGTTGCGAATGGTCCTCGCCGATACCCCAGGAGCAACAGTGTCCCTAATTTGCTGGGAAGTGGCGGTGCGGTCCCCTACGGCACTGCGTAGGATCCTACGGTCTTGGCGTGCATCCGTGTGTCGCTGCGGTCCGGTCCCAGGTCGACGGGCACGTGCACCTTCCGCCGACCACTGGCGACAACATCGATGTACTGTGGAGACCTTACGCCCCACGTGTTGAGCAATTCGGCGGTACGTCCACCCGGCCTCCCGCATGCCCATTATACGCCCTCGCTCAAAGTCCGTCAACTGCACATACGGTTCACGTCCACGCTGTCGCGGCATGCTACCAGTGTTAAAGACTGCGATGGAGCTCCGTATGCCACGGCAAACTGGCTGACACTGACGGCGGCGATGCACAAATGCTGCGCAGCTAGCGCCATTCGACGGCCAACACCGCGCTTCCTGGGGTGTCCGCTGTGCCGTGCGTGAGATCATTGCTTGTACAGCCCTATCGCAGTGTCCTGAGCAAGTATGGTGGGTCTGACACACCGGTGTCAATGTGTTCTTTTTTCCATTTCCAGGACTGTATTTATTCCGTTACCCACAGTTTCTAGCAGTGAACTTCTATGTCTCTGTGTTTTTCTTTCCAACTTCTCTGATTGTTCTTTTTAGGGATTTCCATTCCTTTTTCCTGAACTGCCTTTTGAATTGTTACTTACTGCAGCATCTATAGCCTTAGGGAACTTCAAGCGTATCTTTTCATTCGTTAGTACTTCCGTATCCTCCTTCTGTGTGTATTGATTCTTTGTGAGTACTCTCTTAAACTTCAGCCTACACTTCATCACCACTAAATTGTGATCGGAGTCTATATCTGCTCCTGAGTACGCCTTGCAATCCAATATATGATTTCGAAATCTTTGTCTGACCGTGATGTAATCTGACTGAAATCTTTCCGTATTTCTCGCCCTTTTCCAACAATATCTCGTCGTCTTGTGATTCTTGAACAGATTGTTCGCTGTTCCTATGTGAAGTTCATGGTAGAATTCAATTGACTTCCGCCACATTCGTTCCCAGTACCAATCCCACATTCTGCTGTAACCGTTTCTTCCACTCCTTTCCCTATAACCGCTCTCCCGTCCCCCAAGACTATTAGATTTCCATATTTCTTTACGTACTGATTTATCCTTTGACTAGCCTCATATACTTTCTGTGTCCCTTCATCCTCAGCTTGAGAAGTTGGGATTTATACCTGATCTATCGTAGTAGGTGCGGGTTTACTGTCGACTTTGGTGAGAACAACACTATCATTGAACTGTTCACATTAACATACTCTCTATTCTAACCTCCTATTCATGCCGAATCCTGTTCCCGTTATACCATTATTCTGTTGCTGATATTACCCTATACTCAACTGACCAGAAATCCTTGTCTTCTTTCCATTTCACTTCACTGATGCTCACTACATCTAGACTGAGCGTTAGCACTTCCATTTCAAGAATTTCTAGCTTGCCTACCATGTCCCAACTTCTTACATTCCACGCCCCGACTCGTAGAACGTAATTATTTCATTGTTTATTCAATCTTTTTCTCATGGTCACCTCCCACCTCACCCTTGGCCGTCCCCTCAAATAGATCCGAATAGGGGACCATTGCGGAATGTTTTGGAGGGATCATCATGACAATCTTTCAATTACAGGTCACCACTTACCCTCTGGGTACACATTATGTATCTTTAATACAGTGGTTTCCAATGCCTTCTGCATCGCCATGCCGTTCATCATAGGTGATTCTTCCGCCTTTTAGGGGTAGTTTCCCGCCAAAATGACAAGAGAGTGCCTGAATCTCTGTCCGCTCATCCGCCCTCTTTGAGAAGGCCGTTGGCAGACTGAGGGCGATTTCTTTTGCAGGAAACTAAAGCCGTGCCGGGACTCTAACCTGGAACCGACGACGTTTTGATTTTCAAAGACACTAATCCTAAATCTATACTATATAAATTATTTTTAGAATAGTTACTTGCATTGCTTAAAATGCTAGACCCGATGACTTAGCGACTGAAAGATCCTTTTTTATTTAAGATTCCTACAAGATTTACTCACAATTTTTTTATAACTTTTAGTTTTAGTTGCCTTCAGAGATAGATCAATTCCTCCTCAGTTTCGACTGACTTGGAACAACTCCCATACTTGCATACATATAGGACTGTTTTACGAAGGATTGCAACAGAAGGTCAAACCGTAAAATCTCCTGATCCACTAAGATGGGCGTTCAGTAGAAAGTTGCAGTATATCTGACGAATGTACTCGCCGATAAAACACGAGCAGGTATCTGTGTTTCGCTTCTTACTGGTGTCCCATGAAATAAGTCATGTGAGGAAAATCCCTTCATCAAATTTGTTTAACAGGCTTTATAATCCTATTCTGATGCCTAAACCAGTGTATTTCCATAGCAGAAACAAACTTTCTTCGTATTTATCTAGCATCGACAAGTCTGCGCTTTTATCACTAGACCCATGCGTTCGTTTTTCCACATGCCCGTCCACTCCACCACCACCACCATCACCACCCGTATATTTCATTGTCATATTAATGTTTCCTTGGTGCCTCAGGACAGTTCCTATCAGTCAATCCTTTCTTTCGTTCAAGTGATGTTATAAACTCATTTGTTCTCCATTCGAATAACCACCTCCTCATGAGTCACTCGACTTAACTATATAATCTTCAGCTTTCTTCTGTAGCAGCACGTTTCAAAAGCTTCTGTTCTCTTGTTGTCTAAACTATTTTTGATCAACATTGAACTTGTGTGCACGGACGCAATCCAGACAAATACCTTTCTTTATAAATGTGGTAAATGTAGGTTGGCTTTTCATCAGTCTATCTTCTGAAATAAAGGACATGCACTGATTCGCGAATTCATATATTTCTTAATACTTTTCCTCTGAGTCTTTCACGGTGGCATGCTTCAGTAAAACTTTCTCGGTTTACACGCAGCGTCACTTTGAATAACATACTATAGACTTTGATAGCTGTCTCCGCAATCATCAGGAGTTAAAATCACTACTGCCGCGGCTGACACGGTGTTGCGCTTTACAAAGTGAACCAGCTGTGACAGGCCACACCAAATATATCAGGAATGATTAATATATCGTGGTGCGGCTTTCGCGACGTCGTGGCTGATTCTCTGGTGTTCGTAAGTAACTTACATGGTTTACAGTTGCCAAATTACGACACTCACTTCGGAGTTTTCCTAGTGGAAGTGTATACTTTTTCCTGTGGCATTTAAATAAATCTTCTAAGGGGACTTCAACGACATAACGTAAATGGGGCTTGACCACATAGTATCAAGATAACAGCGGAGCAAACCAATGTTCCACCGCCAGGCCAAGAGATTCCACAAACATCTTGCTTGTTATACCAAATGTAAGCAAACATGCAACACGTATGGTTCTTATGCTTACATGTGCGTTTAAGCCTACATGTTTGTGTCCTGCTCCTGTAGCTCTCAGATAACTTGCTTGCCATTGACACATTCACAGAAGTTTGTTGTGAATGTCCCCAGAGCACCGTTGCGGTTGCATACTGAAGAATATCCAGATCGTATCAAGCATTCCAGATCTGTCTTTGCAAACAAGATAACAATGTTATGGAAACTGCAAGCGCGGAGAATAAAATACGGCAAGAACTATCAACGACATGAAACTAACACTTTATGAGCAGAAACATACAATCCAGATGTCACTAAAAGGTATCTTGGAAGTACGAGAGAGATAACTAAACGAATATTCCGTGAAAATTACGTTGTATCAAATTTAATGCTCTTCACATTTCGCTGCATCTACAGCTTCATGGCAATTATTTCCAAACTGTTTACAGTTTGTAGGGAAGCAGCTTACTCACGCCTTATAAAATTCACATCAGTATTTCCATTGTATGCCAGCCAGTCCGCTGTAACTAGCTCTGACGTCTTAAATGTTGCGGAATACTTTAAAAGTCAAGTAAACAAACTGAAACGTTTCTAGCATGTCAGGAGTAATACTAAATAAATATGTGTTGAATATCAGTTCAATAACTTTAACCATTTTCGAAATTTTGACGTTTTTCTGTAAAAATCATTGGCGCAAACAGAGATTTGATCAGGCGTTCCCTTAGCCGTCCGCACCGCGGCTTTATATGTAAGAACACTGTGCTAGAAACAAAGGAAGGCCCCAGTTCTCTCCAGACGCGGATTAACACACCACCTGTGCCGGGAGTCGCGTCGCGTCGGTATCGTTGATATAAACAGCCTCGGATGCAGTAATAAGCTACTCGGGATATGCGAAACCATGAAATCGCTTTCGAGTGAAGTGTTAATTTTGGGCTGATGTTAATGATCTATCTTTAGTTTGCGTATGTCGTATTTTCACGTGCCGCCACAGGACAGACATTCTACCATTATTAGCGTGGCGTTTGATGAACATTATCATTGAATTATGGTGAGAATTCACTTAAACATTTAATTTGAACAGTTAGAGTGGCATCAGCTCATTAGACTCTGAACTGCTCTGGTAGTAGGATTGGTTGGATTCTTTTTGGTTTGTGACTTTCAGAATATAGTGAACATTTTAGGTAGAATGGTTTTTGATTATTAATACCAGACAATCTCCTAGTTCCTCAGAGCTATAAGCTGTAGCTATAAACGTGTTTCTCAGATGAAGTGGGCACTAGGAATTCTAATTACAGGCTTCACGTTTTGCTAATCACTTTCTGGTTGTCAATATTGTAGTTAGAGAGCCATGGTTGAGTACGGCAAACAACAGCATTAAATAAATAATAGGAACATTTAACAATTATTCTACCCGCCGCCCCACAAATTCTACGAATGCTATCTACGAGAAGTGCACACATCTATGCAAAGTTTTGTTTAATTACAAGCTATCATGAATTCAGTCTTGGGAATATACACTAATCATCGGTTAAAATCCACGCTGACTCAAAGAACTGCATAAAAATAACGCTCTGTGTTTTTCAAGACCAGAATCATCGGTCGCTGTTTTTATTGATAGGAACCTCAATGTACACAAGTTTCTTGAGTTCCTATGATATGAGGCTCCCACAGGTATTGGAAGAGATCTAACTGGACGTAAGATAATCAGTGGAGTACCAACATGACGGATGTTCCTACCTTTCCGTACGTGTAATGACAGACCCTCTTAAGAGAACATTTGTAGAGCACTGGTACGGTCGTTCAGGAAACGGAAAAATGTCTATACACACGCCAGACTTAGCACCTACATTCTTTTTCCTGTTGTGAAAATGAAAATAAAATGTCTATTAGTAAACACCGACAACTCTCTGATATGAAATACATTGTAAGGCGGATTTTTGTTGCCGCTAACACCAGATGAAATCATCGTGAAAAATTCTTTCTAAAAATAAAAAAATTTAAAAAAGTTAAATTCAAATGGCTCTCAGCACTATGGGACTTAACTTCTGAGCTCATCAGTCCCCTAGAACTTAGAACTACTTAAACCTAACTAACCTAAGGACATCACACACATCCATGCCCGAGGCAGGATTCGAACCTGTGACCGTAGCGGTCACTCGGTTCCAGACTATAGCGCCTAGAGCCGCTCGGCCACTCCGGCCGGCTATTGTTTCTCCATACTCTCTTTATAGCGTGTGGTGATGCCCAGGTCAACATTTTGAGCAGTCCATATGACAGCCTGAGTAATAAACAAACGAACAGTAGCTCATAGCAGCTCCAGCCGGCCATGGGACCGAGTGACGTCAGATGGCTCGAGGAGCCTGTGTCACGTTTGAAACCACCGCTCTCGCCTTCCTACAAGAGTCGAGCATCCGTCTACACTGTCGCTAGATATTCAAATAATCATCGGTAAAAATGTACAAAAAGCTATGGCAATGCAGGAATCTGAGCCTCGGGCCTCCTCTAACATCTTATAATTCGTAACTTCACTCCCTGAAAACACCTAGTTTTCCTCCAAAACCCATTCAAAAGATCTACAGGAAAATAAAGCATTTTTGCCTGTCAGCTGAACAATAATAGTCATTATTTACCTTTAGCCACATTCATAGGAATCTTATTCGACCTGCTCATCGGGTCCGACGTGTTGCGCAGTGATTATACATTCTGTTATCTACATGAGTTCCACTGACATTATGGAAAACCAAAGACCAAGTCAGCCAGTAAATTCAAGCATACGACTCTCCGAATACTGGAACACAAGTGGAGAGGACTACGGCCATCTGAGAGGAAACGAAGTTCATCGATACCTTTTTTGTGAGAAAGCAAGCATCCTAATCACACGCGATAACCCGGCTGGTGTTCATAAATTAGTCAGATATACCACAATTCCAACCCAACTGTCACGGTGTTTCATTCCCCAATGAAGTACACTTCTTCCTACAGGGTGATTTCCCTAAATCAATGCAGGCAAATGCCGGGATGGTTCCTCTTAAAGGGCACGGCCGACTTCATTCCCCATCCTTCCGTACACCGATGAGACCGATGACCAGGCTGTGTGGTCTCCTTCCCCAAAAACAACCAACCAATCTTCCTAAGGGACTAGTCAGAATGGTACGTAACATACATCTCGTCTGACAGCGCGAAGCAGAGAACTATTATTTCAGTTAATGAGGCATCCTCAATTGCACCTTTCTTTTGCTACGTTTATTTTGTGAAATATACGTGCCTGTCTCTTTATATTTTATTCTCTCTACAATAAGCTTTGTCTTAGACTCTGAACACGACACAGTAGATAAAAACTAGATGTAAAGGGAATTCTCTGCAGGGTGCTACAAAACGATACCGACAGACTCCGAGGCGATGTAGAGGGTGCCGTGAGGAACAAGCTGAGGATATGAAACTTTGTCCGGAAACTCATCCAGTGACTGCCAATAGGCCGCCCTTCGAATTAAAATATGATTCCGTACGCTGACGGACCGTAGGCCGAAAGTTTCGCGTTGTTGTTATTCAGCGATTGCGACTGATTGCCAAGCTCGTCAGTGTGAAGACGATCGAGCTAGCTGCTGCGTAAACAGGCCTCATCTTCTATGAATGTTTTGTTCAGATGCCTCAGTGGATGACGATTTCGGACATGGATTTCCATCCACAGTTTGTTTGTCTCCTGGAACCCTCTAAAATACCCTTTGTTTTTTAATGGAGGAGAAAAATTAACTGCACTTGGAAATTCGTGACCAAAACCGCCATCGACTGACGCAACAGGCCATTGCATTCATAGGAGACAAGGCCTGTATTTGCAGCAGGTAGCTTCATCTTCTAAACTGGTGGTCGTAGCGACCTGTCGCGATCACTGAACAACAAACAACATTGCAAGAAGTTCCGCCTACGGCCCATCAGCATACCGAGACACGTTCGCAGCCAAAGAGGTGGCGTACTAGCAGGCGCCAGAGCCTATAGCTCCGAAGCTCTGTAGCGTCGTTGGTTGAAGGTTTTGGACATGGGTTCCAGTCCTCGATTTGTTCCTCACGACACCCTCTAAAACCTCTCAAAGTTTGTCATATTGTTTTATAACAGCCTGTATATTATTTTGGACCAAAATTAGTTTATTTTTCCCTGTGTTAATCTTCAATGGAATAGTTTTTGCATTTTCTGTCGTTCTTTTACGTTATAGTCTGCATGGAATTTGAACTGGTAGAACATATATTCCCTCAATGTCTACTGTGAAATGATTCTTTTTCTCGCATGTACATAATTATTAGCCAATGGCTTAAGATTTGTTCTACCAAATATGGTACAGCTTGTGCTTTATTAAAGTAACTAAATTTCCTGCAACCCTTGTTGGCAATTTTAGAAAAATTAAAATGGCTATTGAAACCAAAATCATCTCTGTGGCCCCATTAATTTTGATTGTGAAGCTTCTTTGTATTACTTCGTCTCTGAGAAGCATTTAACACGTGGTGAGCTTCTGTTGGCTTTTGTTCCTTTTGTCATCAGCAGTTGTGTGGTTTACGTAGGAATACTACAAAGATACTAGGGTGAAAACAGAGTCTCGTATGCTCCATCTAACTGTCACAAGTAGTCATTCATATTTTCACACCTGTTCATTCGAGATGGGCATCAGCTGGGTCCTCAGAAGTTGTAAAGCTGTTTGCGACATCTACTACCAGTCTGAATGACATTACGGCTGTCTGTTCCAGAGCTCTCCGAAGAACTTCGTGATTTTATTTGAATAAGCGAGTATACTGGCTCCAATTTTCGAAAGTAAAAGAAAAGTAGGATGTCTGAGATGTTTGATCTGTTTGTCCTATCGTTTTTAGGCGGTTAAACAGTTGCCGATTCCAGGAATAAATCAAGAACCGTAAAACGCGGAGGGTAGCATGGAGCGGCCAAGCCGGGCCATTCTGGAAAGCGCCTTCAGGCGCTAGATCCGGCCCCTAGGCTGCCGAGCAGCGCTCCCAGCTTTCCGGCTTAGGCCAGAGCTCCACGTGCCGTCCGCCCCCACCGCCGCTCACATGTTTCCAAGAAAGCCAGCCCCGGCGAACGCTGCCCGTAATATCTGCGCGCTCTCCAGTTTACAAAGCGTTAATGTTTCAAGACGAAGGATTTTTTTCCCCCTCTTCCGCCTCGGATGGCAACTGCGAGCTTTAAGCCGGGCTGGAAGGAAAAAGGAAGCGGAAAAAGAACGCGGCCACCCGGTGTTTCCGATGTTCGTGGTGGGCTGATTTTCGGCCTGCTCTGCATATTTTAATAGCTCCGCGGAGTGCCCGCTTGCTGCGCCCATTCCCCGGGGTCGCAGCTCTTCCGCCTTCGTCCGTTAGCAAACGTTTTGGTGCACTGGTTTCCTCCATCGCCCATTAAAAAGGCGTAGTGCAAATATTTTCACTTTTAGAGGAATCACGTTACCTCGTCTGTGTTGTTTAAGACTCATCACTATAAAAATATTGAGAGTGTACAAGTTACTTTGTAGGCTTCTTCTGACAACCGCAAGTGTCATTCTTTTACTACACTATACTACAGTGAGTTTCAAAAAGATTAATGCCATTTGACAAAACAATATCTTCTGCATGAATGATGAGACTAACTTGAAGCACATTATATCACGCTTAGTGAGGACTGACATGATCAGTTGCAACATAAAAGCCACTTTCACAACATGTAAAAACCACAACAGACTATGATGACAAGTGTACTTTTCTTGAATGGCCTGTTTCAGCAGTAAAGATCAGCTTCAGATTAGTCTAAAAAGAACGTTAAATAACTATCAATGACTCATTCATTCAGCTACTAATCGAACTAAAGTTACACCTTTATCACCAGCTAAACTAAATAAGAAATTAATTAAAAGAGTGGCCTGTAATAACGGTTATGAACACTCGTTAGTGGAAATAAAATTCGAAACGAAAGCTAACAAAAGAACCACAATACTAGGTAACTGTCAGAGCCGCGCTGGATTAGCCGAGCGGTCTTAGGCGCTGCAGTCATGGACTGTGCGGCTGGTCCCGGCGGAGGTTCGAGTCCTCCCTCCAAGATGGGTGTGTGTGTTTGTCCTTAGGATAATTTAGGTTAAGTAGCGTGTAAGCTTAGGGACTGATGACCTTAGCAGTTAAGTCCCATAAGATTTCACACACATTTGATCATTTAACTGTCAGAATGGTGACAATGATACAAGAAAATGAATTTCAGGACTTTATTTAAGAATATATCGTTTAGCATTCAGCATCTGTTAAGAAATACTGACGCAAGTTTGTTTTCTCAAGAAATAACAGTTTACAAATAATCTATCCATAATTTAAAAATTTCAAATGAACCTTTACGTAGCTCAGGTCAGTACAAAACTAATTTCCCTACCTGCCCGGTTTTTCGTACCGGACAGACCGGTTGGCGCTTTAACGTAGCATACAAGGAAGACCTGTTAGGACAGAAGGGTACCAATGTTCATAAATATACTTTCGCTGGACATTTATTAATACCAGGACAAAATCTAAGAGGAATGGACGAAAAGACGATTGTACACAAAGAGAAGGTAGAAACGTGACTTTTTTGAAGAACTTGGGATCCGTAGACAAAAGATCAGCAAAGATTGACTAATCTTAAATGAACGACTACAGCTAAGAAACAAAATTCCTTTAACGTTTTAAGCTCATGGCCAATGGCTCTGAGCGCTATGGGACTTAACTTCTGAGGTCATCAGTCCCCTACATCTTAGAACTACCTAAACCTAACTAAGGACATCACGCACATCCATGCACGAGGCAGGATTCGAACCTGTGACCGTAGCGGTCGCGCGGTTCCAGACTGAAGCGCCAAGAACCACTCGGCCACTCCGTCCCAACTGATTGATGATAAGACTCGCCCTTTTTACTTCCAATTTGGAAACGTTGTTTCTCCATTTACTCGGTGGAGTGTATTTCCTTACTGATAACACGCCAGACGGCTATGTGATATGTATTCTGGTTTGTAGGTCACACATAAAGATCATTTCTCCGTTGTTACATATTCCAATATATATATATAAAATCCTGCTACACTACATTCTCTTTCGTTTTCAACACAGTTTTGTAATTAACCATTTTATTTATTTTGTGCTACGTATTGCCGTTGTCATTTTATAAATTATGTCATCGCTTAAGTATCATTTTTACAATATACTTTCTTTTACGCTACATACAATTTATTCTGTTTAAAATATCTGAATTTGTATTCTACACACTTGTTACGCCTTCAGTTACGAATTTCGTACGCTGCTGGCACCCACCAAGTGGTACGCTCAACATTACGTTTGCTTGGCATCGTAACTAGTTGTCACATGTTTTCTTCAAGGTCTCCTCTTATAACAAGCTGTGCCTGTGTCATAACTTCCGCAGCTTTCCACGGAGGGCGTTATTAATATCTTCTGCTGCCTGACTTCAGCCTTGTAGCTTATATGTTCAAATTTTGACTTAATGTATGTTATGTCGTTGCGCCTGCCCGGTTAGCCGATCGGTCTAGGTCGTGGCTTTCCGGAGCGGGAAAGAGCGTCTGGTCCTCTGCATGAACCCACCAGGTGGACTTGTGTCAAGGTCCGGTGAGCCGGCCAGTCTGTGGATGGTTTGTAGGCGGGTTTCCATCTGCCTCGGCGAATGCGGGCTGGTTACCCTTCTTCCGCCTCAACTACACGATGTCGGCGACTGCTGCGCAAACAAGTTCTCCACGTACGCGTACACAACCATTACTCTACCACAAAAACGTAGGGGCTACACTCATCTGGTGTGAGACGTTTCCAGGGGGGTCCACTGGGGGCCGAACTGCACAATAACCCTGAGTGGGTGTGGAGCGACGGGGAGGTGAAGTGGACTGCGGTAGCCGGCCAGGGTGGCCGAGCGGTTCTAGGTGCTACAGTTTGGAACCACGCGATCGCTACGGTCACAGGCTCGAATCCTGCCTCGGGCTTGGGTGAGAGTGTTGTGTCCTTAGGTTAGCTAGGTTGAAGTAGTTCTAAGTTCTAGGGGACTGATGACCTCAGAAGTTAGGTCCCATGGTGGTCCGAGCCATTTGAACCTTTTTTTTTTTTTTTTTTTTTTTTTTTTGGACTGCGGTAGTCGTCGTGGGGTTGTGGACCACTGCGGCTGCGGCGGGGAGGGAGCCTCTCCGTGGTTTCTAGGCTTCCAGTTAACATACAAGTTATGTCGGTACCAATTTAACTATATGTACTCCATTTACTGTTGAAATAGATTATGCATTTAATATGTTCGTTTAATAATAGGTTCCAAGCATTATAAGTGACTTTATTCCTTCTGAATAAAATACCCTTAGTGGAACTGAAATCCGTTGAAAGCTTATTAAAATTAAATTGGCAGCCGGTTGGCTGTACGGATCATTTACTGGAAAAAAGTAATAGCAGTACGATAAGTTACCAAAATTTACAACCAGTAGCGTGATTTACATTGTCCGTATAGGAGCTAGTGAAAATACGTAAGTCCTTCAGGTTAAAAAAGAAGCAAATATAACATATAACCATGATCGGCATCATCACATGGTACAAACACATGTTAAAATTACAGGCAACAGTCATGGTCTGTGATATAGAGCCGTAGGTGGGAAGTGAGTGTGGACTGCCCGGCAGTGTACTGTTTAGTCAGCAGGAGGCTTTCACTGTGCATCAAAAGCAAGGGGGGGGGGGGGGGGGGGGGAAGCTCAGTTTTCGCGAAAAGCTTCTGTCTCCCGAAACGTTTCTGCCTTCAGTCCCTGACGTTAATCTGCTGCAGTAGGCGTGGTGCCGCCGGCCATCACTATGTTCATCTGTGTGTAACTGATCGTGATATTTGCCTTTCTGTGTGTACATCAAAAAGCGCCGCCTACCGGTGGAAGTTCTCGTTGCTTTCCCTGCAGTTTACAGACTGTCCAGTCCAAGCATCACTCCCGTAACCAGAAGTGGCGTGCACGATAGTACTTTATGGAAAGAGACTGCTTAGTATCAGTAACCACATAATGGAACTTGAATGAATTTTTACTCAGCAGCGGAGTGGTTGCTGATATGAAACTTGTAACACCATAGTTAAGATACCAAATAATTTTTTCTGATTAATTATGCTTTGTGTAAAGTATATTTTCTTTTATATGTAATCTTTGATATGCTGGAAAGATGTAGAAAGATGTATAATATGTTTTCTCTTCACCGTTAGATCACTTTGCATCATTTAGAGCAGGAAGACTTTAAATATATGTGATTTTTTATTTACTAATATTTGTAAATGAAAGGATTTTGTAAGAGATATGAATATGTAACTATGTACACGCTGATCCACACTTAGGGCTTTTCGTTTATATCGAGTTAAAACCTGGTGTACTTCCCCTCTGAAACGAAAGTGAGTTAGTGCGCGCAAAACGTGGTTGGTGCGAAGGAAACGGTAGAAACAATAGTCAGATACAATACAGTCGGCAACTAGTAACTGGAAAGTATACAGCGCAGGTGCCGAGTGAAGCTTTCATTATTTGGAGTTATTGTGGAAAAGTTTCAGGTGGGTAAATGGCTCTAAAATATTGCTCTGTTTCCGGGAAATGCCATAAAAGTTGATGATCATCGCCAAGAAAATAATGACAGAGCAAATTGCTTACAACGGTAAGTCCACCTGATGCTATGTTCTCGCCACCAACATTGCGCAATCAATTCGGCAGAGAGGAGAAGTCAGATCTTCGTTAAGTGTATGGATGAGCACATTTACTAAAATATGTAAAAATATAAGATAACTCATGTTATATTTGATTATCAACTTTGATTTGTTTCCTATCATAATACCTCTTAGGATACACTCCGCTTAAACAGCGATTTCCGAGTACCGTAATTGCGAGAACTGGTGAAATACCAAGTGTTCAATTACTTTTGATTAAACCTGAGTGCTAAAACGTCGCTTAAAATTACTGAGGATTTTATTGGGGCTGAGGGCGGAAATAAATGTTGCTTTTATGAAAGCCTCCCCAGAAATTGAATTTCTTTAATTCAAAGTGTCAGTGTTATAAGAATTAACTGATTTAATTCTATCTGAAAATATTAATGCTTGAGCTGACGACAAATACTCAACACGATTTTGAGGTTAGTTAGAAGTAAAGGATTTTTAAATCATATTTGAAAATGATGGTGAAAAGATCTTCTGCGTTAACTGTCATAACGTTCATACAAGGTGAATGAAAATTGTGAAAGAGTGTTTCAAAATTTTTCTTTCTTTAATTTGTTGATAAAAGTGTGTTTGTTTTGTGGAAATCGTCAAGATAAAGGGCCCCCAATTTTAAGTTGCTCAAAAAGCATGAATTTACTTGATTAATGAATATACTAAATGCATTTGAAGTTAATGTTGAGTTTAGTGCACATTGTGTAATATCAGATTGCGAGCCCTCACTTACTGTTTTTCTTACTGAAGGTGAAGTTACTGAGAGAGCACTTATTCATGCAAACAGTTACAGCATTGATTATTAAGGAATGTGTAAATCTTATTGCAAGTTAATTTTAGCTACATTTGTGCTGTTTGGAAAGTACCTCATGAAATAGGACTACGTCCATGTCAAATTTTAGTTTAACGTTGATTTCCACTTTTATTGTTGATGAAATAGCTTATGGCAGGTAAAACATTTACTGTTGATGAGCGCTAAAGTTTCAAATGAGTTTGTGAGGACTTGCATTTCCTATTGAAACTGCTTATATACACTACACTACTTGCCTGCTTGTAAAAGGGTTCGTTACACTTCTGTGAGAAGGAAGTATAGGCTGGGTTTTTCTATAAAAACTATTAACTGTTAATTTAACAGAATGTTTCATATATCTATGCCTAATTAGGCTGGCGTCCGTATTCTATTTCATTTGGGTAAACGTGATTAGCATAAACATTTTCTAAATAGGATCTATCAGTTTCTATGTCCATAAGTAACACTGATATTAAGTTTGATAAGCCACAACCATTAGGTATTACTCGGTCATTTTCCTTAAATCCTCACAGAGGGCAACATTAACCGCATCTATTTACCAGATTTGCTTATACATGTTAAATCAGTATACTAAACGTTGCAGTATAGTGTTATAAACTCCCTGGCTGATTAAACCTCTGTGCCCGACCGAGACCTGAACTTTGGACTTTTCCCTCTTGCGAGCAAGTGCTCTACCAAGCTTTTTATTCTTCTTCTTCATTTTGTTCGTCCTTGTTTAGTCTGGGTGGACGTCACATGGCTTCGCGTCTGTCAACTGTTTTTCTTTTTTTTGTGATAGAGGGCAGCCAGCCCTCTGACCGAACACTCTGAGCTACCGTGAGGAACAACTGAGCTACCCAAGCACGATTCACAATCTGTCCTTAGAGTTGCACTTCCGCCAGTTCCTCCTCTGCTATCCTGCGAGCTTTACAGAATTTCTCGTGCGATACTTTCAGGACTAGCATTTCAGGAAGCAAGGGTATTGCGGTTTCTCTTTTGTATGACTTGAGTGGGAAGCTTCTGTTGCGTTCCCCTCTTTTCACGTGGATAAAGGCCCATTGTCGTGATAATAACTGTAGTATGCACAGCAGAGGGGGCTTGGCCGCTAGATGGCGCTGGTCTTAAGCACAATTTACAACATCGTGTTACGAAATAAGGGATATCATCTTTAACATTTTGCTTCAAATAAAATAGGATAAATTAAAAATCAAATAAAGAGATACAGAGCTTAAACATGGATCCACAGAATAATCTTAATGAAAATGCAATTAGAACATCAAAAACGGATCATCAGAAAAATGTTAGTTAATATTGCAAAGTCTAGCTCTCAAACAGGTATCTGCGACGCATTCCAATAAGAAGTACAGATTAGTCTTGAGTGCAGCAGGGGCTGTTCCTGATAGCATGCTACGCATAACCAGCCCCGTCCATGCAGACTGCCCGTGGAACAGTTGGAGGCAGTGAGTTGGAGGCGGGTGAAGAAAGTGAAGTCTTCTCCAAACTGGCATGTCGTAGAAGCATCTACGGGATCTCACCAACGACCACCGTGTCCGCTATATGGGCACAAAAAACAGAGTGTGGTGGTTGGTGTGTTGTTCCGGGTAGGAGGATGGCGATTCCTGTGAAGACACAGATAAGAGTTTCTGTATTACAAGGGCAGCACTAACTGCTTGATTTAATGGCAGACAGGAGTATTTTGGTCGGTCGATTGGTGCAACTTAGTGTACAGTGAAGATTATGGGGTGTACACTGAGTGCATCGGAAGATCAGGTCTGTGGGTACAGTGTAGCATCTAGTGGTTGCTGAGCAGTGGCACACTGGCGGTGTGGATGGCGTCGCTATCACACCAGCTCCAGCATCGCCTACCATTGACTGCAGAAATGTGTGGCGTATGAGTAGCTCCTCGGTTACTGTACCTCATTCTTTGTAACTCCCAGCACACTGTCACTGTGCTGGAAGTAATTCGGAACTCACGACTGATTCCTTAGGATGATTACGTGACAGCCTCTGCAATTATCGACAGTCGCTAACCGTTAGTACACGGCGTCCGGATTGTCTTGATTTAGCTGTGGCGTTCCCACATCATAGTCACATCACCAGTTGTAGACATGAATAGGTTTAGACAGGTTGAAATTTCTTTGACGGATTTTTAACTCTAGTGACATGCAATGACTGCTTAATGTTCGAAGTCGCTGGGCCCTAGTGATCGAACCACTCTGCTGTTACTATTTCTCTAATGACAACACATCATTCCTGCCTCCTTTTATACTGACAGGTCCGCATCTAGTGTAATCTAGTGGCCACTTCTGCATTTCACAGATACCTTTGACGAGAGAGTGTAGTACTATCACATCACATGTACGTGGCCTTGCATCAATATGGTATTTCATCTAAGAAGGTCAGGCGTACATCCAAGTATAAAGAGGGAAACCTTCGAAAGGCTCCACTTGCAAGCATTTGGACCGCAATAGCCGATCCCTGTTGCATTACCTTTCAGTTTGAGCATCTTTCTAGGATATCTTTGCTGCAACATGACTATAACAAGCGTTACATCACTGTATTACTCTGTTCATGAGCGTTCGAATGCCACTAGAATTGTGTAATTCCATATAACAAGTATTATTTGCTTCCTTATCTCTGTTGATTCACAACTTAAGATTATTAACCATAGAACGAAACCGCTTGTTTCTATACGTACAATCATTTGCCGAAAACCTTTTTTTTATAACTTAAGCTATTAATTATATAAAAGGGGTGCTTCGTCTCATTCAGCACAGCATGAGAAGCAAGTTAAAGATTTGAAAACAGATAAATCGCCAGGACCGGGTGGAATCCCAGTCCGATTTTCCAAACAGCACTCTACGACATTGGTCCCTTATCTAGCTGGCATTTATCGTGAATCTCTCGACCACCACAAAGTCCCAAGCGACTGGAAAACATCGCAGATGGTTCCAGTATATAAGAAAGGTAAAAGAACGGTCCCTCAAAATAACTGGTCTATACCCTTACTTTTGTTTGCCGCCCAGTCCTGTAACACATTCTTATTTCGAATATAATGAACTTTCTTGAGGCTAAGAAGCTAATGTCCATGAATGAATGAGCATGGTTTTAGAAAGCATCGCTCGTGCGAATTTGAGCTTGCTCTTTACTCACATGATGTACTGTGAACTATGGATGAAGGGCAACAGGTTCAAATGGCTCTGAGCACTAAGGGATTTAACATCTGAGGTCATCAGTCCCCTAGAACTTGGAACTACTAAAACCTAACTAACGTAAGTACAGCACACACATCCATGCGCGAGGCAGGAATCGAACCTGGGACCGTAGAGGTCGTGCGGTTCCAGGCTGAAGCGCCTAGAACCGCTCGGTCACACCAGCCGGAGGCAACAGGCAGATTCCATATTTCTAGCTTTTCGGAAAGCATTTGACACGCTGCCCGATTGTAGGCTGTTAACCAAGGTACGATCATAAGGGATAAGTTGACAGTAATGTGAGTGACTCGAGGACTTCTTATGTAAAAGATCCCAGTATGTTGCCCTCGGCGACATGTTCATCAGAGACAGGGGTGTCGTCAGGAGTGCCCCAGGGAAGTGTGATGGAACCACTGTGGCGCTCTATATATATAAATGATTTGGCGGACAGGGTGGGCAGCAATCAGCGATTGTTTGCTGATGATGCCACGGTGTAGGATAAGGTGTCGAAATTGAGTGTCTATAGGACGACTTACACAAAATTTCTAGTAGGTTTGTGGAAAAACGTCAGTTAATGCGGAAGATTAGTAAGAACAAATCTGTTATATTCGGATACAGTAATACTAGTGTCCAGATTGGCTCTGTCAAGTCATTTAAATATCATGGCGTAACGTTGCAAAGCGATATGAGGTGGTACGAGCGTGTGAAAACTGTGGTAGGGAAGGAAAATGGTGGACTTCGGTTTCTTGGGACAATTTTAGGGAAGAGTGGTTCATCTGTAAAGGAGACCGCGTGTAGGACGCTGGTGCGACCTATTCTAGACTGCTGCTCGAGTGTTTGGGATCCGACCAGGTCGGATTGAAGGAAGACATCGAAGTAATTCAGTGGCAGGCTGCTAAATCTTTTACCGGTAGGTTCGAACAACGCCAAGTGTTACGGAGATACTGTGGAAACTGCAATGGGAATCCCTGGAGGGAAGATGCCGTTCTTTTCAGGAAACTCTACTGAGAAAGTTTAGAAAGCCCGAATTTGAAACTGACTGTCAAATAATTCTACTGTCGCCAAAAGACAAAGCGTGTAAAGACCAAGAACATAAGATACAAGAAATTAGGGCTCATACAGAGCCGTACAGACAGTCGTCTTTTCCTCGCTCTACTTGCGAGTGGACCAGGATGGAAAATTACAAGTAGTGGTAAAGCGTACCCTCCGCCACGCGCCGTACTGTGGCTTGCGGAGTATTTATGTAGATGTACGTCTAAGACCTCTTAGTATGACAAGAATTTGCAGCGAAACCCAGTAGATATATAGAGGATCGATGCTTGGTGCAGTGTCTGACACTTGACCCTCAACATAAACAAATATTCTGTGCTACGCACCGCGTAGTGAGATAATCCGTTATCATTAAGTTACGCTATTGATGGTTGATGACCGGATGTAATTCCTGCCGTTAAATATACGGTAGTCATTATAATTGGGACATGCAGTTTATAGGAAGCGTACTCACACTGACTTGTATCTGCAGGCGGACAGTTGTCATCATCCAGCCCAACGTGAAGGGGTACTTCGTACCCTGGTACACAGGGCACATGTCATCTCCGACGTTGAGACTTTGCCTGCTGAGCTGGCCCATCTTGAGGCTACCTTCCGCCACAACGGGTATAGTGAAAGACAGATTGAACAGGCGCTGCGATATCAACCAACTGTGCGCCAGGTGACTGATGATAATTCTCAGTTGACTCCTAAATCTATTGCCTTTTTGCCCTACGTAGGAAGCACTTCAAACAAGATAGGTCGTATTTTACGGAAATACAATGTGAAATGTGTTTTCCGACCTCCATCTAAGATTAAAGGGCTTTTGGGGTGTGTTAAGGATGATCTTGGTTTACGTAAGGCAGGTGTTTATCGCATTCCTTGTAGCTGTGGCATGGCATACATTGGTCAGACCATCAGGACCGTGGAGGACCGGTGTATTGAACATAAACGGCACACGCGACTACAGCAGCCTAGCAAATCTGCTATTGCCGAACATTGTTTGGACACTGGTCACCCCATGTGGTATAATAATACTGAGATATTAGCATGCACGTCCGGCTATTGGGATAGTGTGATTAAGGAGTCTGTTGAAATTAAATTGGCTAGCAACCTTGTGAATAGGGATGGAGGCTTTTGTTTAAACTCGGCCTGGAATCCTGCTCTTTCACTTGTTAAAAAACATAGGGACAGAGTTAACGTTTCCTCAACTACCAGTCCATAGTTTCTTACTATCGATAGCTCTGACTTCGTTCATCTTTGGTGGCTTTTGTTTAGGTGTGTGTTATCTTTTCTGTTAAACTCGCAGAACCGAGCTCTCGTGTTTTCTGCACTTCGTCTGGTCGTTGCAGTTAAGCCTTGAAAATGGCGGAGTGTGCATCCGCCGAAATATCGGCAGTTGTCGAAAATTCAACCTGGCTGAATGCCCGTAAGTACTTTGAACATATTTATTCTACTGAACAAGGGCTCAAAGCTCTTGAAGTATGAATTTTAGATGACATGTTTTCTGGACATTTTATTCTTCTTTTGGTCCATTCTACAACTTCGCAATATATGGGAAGCAGAGAGATTGCAATAATGAAAAACGTTCTACAATTTCGGATGTTATCAAGTGCTCGTAGCTCGTAATGTACCGGGTGATCAAAAAGTCAGTATAAATTTGAAAACTGAATAAGTCACGGAATAATGTAGATCGAGAGGTACAAATTGATGCACATACTTGGAGTGACATGGGGTTTTATTAGGACCGAAAAAATACAAACGTTCAAAAAATGTCCGACAGATGGCGCCTCACCTGACCAGAATAACAATAATTAGCATAACAAAGTACGACAAAGCAATGATGATGTTCTTTACAGGAAATGCTCAATATGTCCACTATCATTCCTCAACAATAGCTGTAGTCGAGGAATAAAGTTGTGAACAGCACTGTAAAGCATGTCCGGAGTCATGGTGAGGCATTGGCGTCGGATGTTGTCTTTGAGCATCCCTAGAGATGTCGGTCGATCACTATATATTTTCGACTTCAGGTAACCCCAAAGCCAATAATCGCACGGACTGAGGTCTGGGGACATGGGAGGCCAAGCATGGCGAAAGTGGCGGCTGAGCACACGATCATCACCAAACGACGCGCGCAAGAGAGCTTTCACGCGTCTAGCAATACTTTCTTTTGTTCTAATAAAACCACATGTCATTCCAAGCATGTGTGTCAATTTTTATCTCTCTATCTACATTATTTCGTGGTTTATTAAGTTTTCAAATTTATACTGACATTTTATCACCAGGTAATTTGGACCCCCATACTTACCAGACGTTACATTCACCTTCTGTCTATACTAATACCTCCGAAAGTTTGTTGGTGGAGTTTTGGTTCATCCTGTAGATAGAGTGAAGGTAAACGACATTACAGTAAAGGCAGACAAGCGGTACGGGGCGTCGCATCGAGAAAAAAAATTGTCCAAATAAACAAAGGTCGAAAATTCACTATTGTGGAGATACGGACCAAAACTGTCACCCAATCAGCCACGAGAACAAGAAAGTGTTTGCATTTGCTCTAACTTGCTCCATCTAATGCTTGTTGGGCTAAAGAGCACAATCACCAATTGAAATAACTGAAGATAACGGTTTAAGCTTATCAGTGAAATCTAGAAAACTGTTAAATTCCTATCCACCGCTAATTCCGCCAGGCGGTAACCTATTGTAACGTTAACTTGTTAAAGCTTGACTGCTGCATGGCCTACACTGAACGTACCGCAAGGTCATATATCAAGGTCATATATCTATTATGGAAAGTTGCGCTGTAGAAGCAGCACTGTACTAAGGTAGCCAACATGTGGTTCTGTAATGCGCAACGTTATTGATAATGATCTCTGAAAACTTGCACACTTAATTGTTTGCTAATGTACAGTGAGCATCAATGAACTGTTATTCTTCCAAGTACTGTATATGATTAAGTGTAAACCACATCAAATTATAAAAAAAAATTTCCCTGAAAACGCAATTTTTATATCAAAAGCTCGAGTTCTCTGCCTGCAACATCGCTACTAAGTTAATATCAAACGTAATGTAATAATACTGGAAATTTTTATTTTTTCCTTTGAGTCTTCAGTCTTGTTTCGATGCGGGCCGCCACGAATTCCTCGCCCATATCAACATCTTCACCTGAGAGTAGCACTTGCAACCTACGCCTTCAGTTATTTTTGGTTCCCTCTGGTACCTTTGAAGTTATTCCACAATATCTTCAAAAATGTCCTACCATCCTGTCCCTTCTTCTTGTCAGTGTTTTACACATATACCTTCTGTCGACGATTCTCTTGAGAACCTCCTAATTTCTTTTTTTATCAATTCACCTAATTTCCAACATTCGTCTATAGCACCGCATCTCAAATGCTTCTATTATACTCTCTCCCGGCGTTCCCAGATTCCATGTTTCATTATCATACAATGCGAGCTCCAAACATATATATTCTCAGAAATTTCCTCATCAAAATAAGGCCTACATTAGATACTGGTAGTCTTTTCTCGGTCAGGAATGCCCTTCTTGCCACTGCTAGTGTGATTTTTATGTCTTCCTTGCTCAGTCCGTCATGGGTTAGTTTGCTGCATAGGTACCATAATTTTTAACTCCATCTATTTCTTGATTCTAAAATCTGGCGTTAAGTTTCTCGCTGTTCCTATTTCTGCCACTTCTCATTACGTTCTCACTGGACTGTCCATTCCAGTCAGTAAACTCTGTATTTCTTCTTCCCTTTTAATCAGGATAGGAACATCATCCCCGAAACTTATCACTGATATCCCTTCACCTTGAATTTTAATTCCACTCTTGAACGTTTCTTTTATATCCGTCATTGTTGAACAGGTAGGGCGAAAGACTATATCCTTGCGTTACACCATTTTTAATCAGAGCACTTCGTTCCTGGTGTTACACTCTTATTATCCCCTCTTCGCTCTTATAAACATTGTATATTTCCCGTCTCTCCCTACAGCTTACTCCTATTTTTCTCAGGATTTCGAACATGTTGCTCCATTTGACGTTGTCGAACTTTTTTCCAGATCGACAAATATTATGAAGGTGTCTTGATTTTTCCCCTAGTCTAGTTACCGTTATCAAACGTTTCGTCGTTAAACACATCCTCAAATTTCCTTTCCATTCTTCTGTGTGTTACTGCTTTCAGAAACTGGGATGTATGAGCTAATGAAAATTACGTCCTCAGTTATTTGCTGGGTGTATTCCAGTCTCTGCCTTTCTTAACAATTTTTTACGCTTTACAGTTCCCTCTAGTACAATTAACTTCCTGATGTCTTAATACATGTCATTCTGTCCCTTCTTCTTATCAGTGTTTTCCGTATATTCCTTTTCACGACGATTCTGTGGAGAATTTCTTCGCTCCTTAATTTGTCAGTCGACCTAATTTTCAACACTCTTCTGTAGCACCACATCTCAAATGCTTCGAGTCTCTTCTGTTTCGGTTTTCCCACAGTCCATGTTTCCCTAGCATAGAATGTCGTGCTGCAGGCATACTTTCACAGAAATTTCGTCCTCAAATGTCCTATGATTGACATTAGTAGTTTTTTTGGCCAGGAACACCTTTTCTGCAATGCTCGTAGGCTTTTCATGCCCCCCAGGCCCCTTGTCCGCTCCTCATGAGTTATTTTGCTTAAAAGGCAACAGGATTGCCTAAATTCATCCGAGATCCGTAATTACAATGTCAAATTTGTCACTCTCCTCATTCCTGTTCATCTCATTACATTCATCTTTCTTCGATTAACTCTCAATCCATATTCAGTACTCATTAGTCTGTAAGCTCCATTCAACAGCTCGGAATTGTGTGGATGATAGTCTGACAGTATATGGCTGGTCTCATACATTCTGCACTGCACCGTGATTAACCATTTTGTTGCGACATGCTCCAATGACTTTAGAAATTCCATTAAAGTGATATCTACCTTTCCTGCCTAATTTGATCTTAAGTCTTCAAAAGCTGTTTCAAATTATAACTCTAATACAGGATTCCCGTCGACCCCTGTTTGTCCTGTAAAGTCCTCAGACAAACCCTTGCCCTCATGAATTCAATGTATTCTTTCCACCTATTCGCATTCTCCTCGACATTTAACAGTGGAATTTCCAATGCACTCTTGAAGTTCCCGCCTTGCTTTTAATTTCATCTAACGTTGTTCTGATTTTTCTGTGTGTTGACTCAATCATTCCGTCAATCATTCCTTTTTCGATTTTTTTACATTTCTGATGCAGCATTTTCGCCTTAGCTTCCCTGCAATTCCCGTTTATTTCGTTGTAACTGAAATGAGTGCCGGAACGAGTGATTCAGCACATAAAAAAAACCAAACCAACCTACGTTGAAATTTCAAGCAAGTGTGGTAACATTAAGAGTGCAATGAAAATTCCGCTGTTAAATGTAGACCAGCGCGGGGATAGGTGGAAGGAGTACATTAAAGGCATGTATAAGGGGGAAGACTTGCCTGAGACGTGATAGGAGAACCACATTTGGGGGATCCAGTATTAGCGTTAGGATTTAAAAGAACTTTGGAAGGCTGATGATCAAAACAAGGCAGAAGGAATAGAAAAGAATCCATCGGAATTTCTAAAATCGTTGGGAAAGTGACAACAACACGTTGGTGTGTAGACACTATGAGACTAACGATAAAACATAAGACTTTTGTAAAAACATCATCCACACATTTCCGATGATAGCAAGAGCCGACAAGTGAGTGACCGAACGAACAGTAAGTTTCACAGAACATGCATCCAAAACGCTGAGACGAATAGTACACAGAGAATTGAAAATAAAGTTATCTGTTAGAAAACGATCAGTTTAGCTTTAGGAAAGGTAAAGACACCAGAGAGGCAGCTGTGACTTTGCACCTGAAGATAGAAGCAAGACTAAAGAAAAATCAAGACACGTTCATTGGATTTGTAAACTTTGAATAAGTATTAGACAATGTAAAGGGAGCAATAAGTTCGAAATTCTCAGAAAAGTGGGGTTAAACTATAGGTAAAGATGGATAACATACACTGATGAGCCTAAACTTTGGATGCCGGCTGGTGGGATTGCGGGCACGTTACGCCTTAATAAAAGGATGTATGCGGAGCAGACACGGACGGGATATCACCCTAACGATGATATGTGCTGCAAATGGGGAAATCCATTTAGATAAGTATCTTTGACAAAGGGCAGATTATTATTTCGCAGAGCATAATAACGAATACTTTGAAAACGACGAATCTGGACGAGTGTTCAAGCACAACTATCGTGAGTATCTACGGCAAGATGTAGAAGGACAGTGAAACTACCACTACGCGCTAAATGGTTGGACGTCTGTGACCCTTCACAGAACGTGGCTTTCGGAGACATGTGTGCTCTGTGAAGTACGATAGATTGTGATCTGTGGCATCTCTACCGAAAGACCACAACGTTGGTGCAAGCACAAATGTTTCGGAGCTCACTATTCATCGTACATTGTCGAACATGGAGCTCCGCAACAGACCACCCTTACGTGTTCACATGTGGACCCAACAACGTCGTCAATTACTGTTACAGTGGGCCCGGGGCCATCGGGATTCTACCGTCGATGAATGGAAAAGTGTGGGCTCTATACGTGGGTCACACTTTTCTTACACTAGGTCGTCACCACAAAAGCCGTCATCGAGGTGAACGGCGGCTCGAAACGTGCACTTCGCCATGGACGCAGACTGGGGGGAGCGGTATTATGTTATGGGAGACATTCTCCTGCGTTTGCATGGGACTTGTAGTAGGTAGTGAAGACACACTGGCAGCTGCGAGCCACCTGAATCCCTTCATGCTTGATATCTTCCCCGACGGCGGCGTCATCCTTCAGCAGTAGAACTGTCCGTGTGTCGGAGCCAGAACCATTCTATAGCGGTTTGAGGAGCATTATAGAGAACTCACATTGATTTATCGGCTATCAAATTCACCTGATGTAAATCCTATGGAACCCATAGGGGTCGGTATGAGGCGCCATAACCTCGTACCCAAATCAACGGCCCTTTATTTACCCGAATTACATGACCTGAGCGTAGAAATCTAATGCCACATACTGTACCTCCACAAACCTACAGACAAACTGCCGGATCCCTAATACGCAAAATAAGTGATTTATTTCGTTACAATGACGGAAAAACTAGTATGAAGCAGGTGCTCATAATGTTTTGGCTTATAAGTGTAGAGTATGTAAAAGAACGAAGAGGGGAAAATAGCACTATAACGCCAAGAACGAAGAGTCCTTATTTTGAAAAGGCTGTATTGCAGGGGTTTAGTTTTTCGGCCCTACCATACGATCTATACATCTAAGAAGCAATGAGGGAAGTAAAAAAAAGTTTGAAGAGTGGAATTAAAATTTAGGGTGAAAGTATATCAGTGAGAAAATTCGATGCTGACATTGCTATCCACAGTAAAAATGGAGAAGAAACACGGAATGTGTTAAGCGGAATGAACAGTCCAATGAGTACTGAATACGGATTGAAAATAAATCGAACAAAGACGAAAGTAATGAGATGTAGCAGAAATGAGAACAGCGAGAAACTTGACGTCAGGATATTGGTATTCACGAAGTAGATGAAGTTAAGAAATTCTGGTACCCAGACAGCAAAATAGCCCATGACGGACAGAACCTGGCGGACATGAAAAGCAGACTAGCACTGACGAAAAGGGCATTCATGGCTAAGAAAAGTCTGCTAATCAAACACAGACTATAATTTGTGGAACAAATTTCTGAGAATATAGCTGGGAGCACGGCACTGTATGTTAGTGAGTTAGTGAGACATGGACTGTGCGGAAACCGTAACAGAAGAGGATAGAAGCCTTTGAGATGTAGCGCTACAGGAGAATGTAGAAAATTAGATGGACTGATTAGTTGGAGAGTCGGTGAGGAGCGGAACATATGGTAAACACTGACAAGAAGAAGGTAGAGGACGTTAGGACACATTATAAAACGTCAGGGAATAACTTCCATGGTACTATAGGGTGTGGGCAAAAATTGCAGAGGAAGACAGTAATTGAAATACTTCCAGCAAATAACTGGCGACGGAAGTTGCAAGTGCTACTCTGAGATGAAAAATTTGGCACAGGCGAGGAATTCGTTGCAGGTCGCTAACAAAAAGTGCATCAAGAGCTGAAATCCGTGCAAGTTAGCACAGTACAGCGTCAACGTTTCACCACGGCGAATTGTTTACCAGTAAACTACACACTTTAAAAACAAGTGTGACGTACAAGGAAAGAAGAGCATGTTCAGCCACTTCCGCTACTGATGACAACGTTGAGGAAGCCAATTACCTGTGTAACATGACTAGTACAAATCACTTCCCGATCCTGTATCAGTTCGGTTACGTTGATGTAGTTATTACAACAGATACTACAGGCTAATTGGTAATGGCTAAAATATTCTCAGAGAAGGAATCTGATTCCAGGGCTGTCTCTGGTGCCTATTTGAGATGCGGCAAGTATCTGTTCAGCATGTATATCAGCAAGAGCCCTATCTTCCCGTTACCATGAAACGTGAGACGTTTAACACCATGTCAACATTATTTCTGCTCGTTTTATGATGTGGTTTGCCTGGCCTACCATACTGTGTGCGTATGGCGTCAACCAATACTATAAGACCGTTCAGAGTCGGTACCAACTAGTAAATCGTTGATTCACATTTGTATACTGTATCAGGGAAACTTTTACAGTGTTCCCCTCTATTTTCACGATTAGGGGGACATTTACGTTAGTCAAACCAGCTACAAGCTCACTGCTATCCCTCCAAAGGGAGCCCAAGTTGAGAACAGAGAACTTCGTTTTCGTATCTTTCGTTTCCTGGGCGTAGTCACGTGCTGACTGAGCAGTCTGAAGATGTAAGTGTCGTCTTTTGAAGTAACGTGAGGTGTTCGTTTCACATTTCAGAGTCGGTACTCTAGTTGTTTTTTCATCTCTGATACGGAGCTCATTCGGTTATTCCTCTGGTTTATTTGAAAATGCGAGCTGTGCAGATGAGGGTGTCTTATTTAGTTATTCTTTCCGTCTAATTATGTCAGCCAAAATCAGACGAAATTAATTTCACTACTTCAGTATGGCTTTAGTTTTTGTTTCTCAAGAGACAGATTACGATAAAATTCCATGGCATGTTATAAATTTCAAAAAAAAAAAAAACTGTGAAATCGATTTCCGTTTAAGGACTCTAGATCTTACGACTTCTGCCATGGTTAGGCAGCCCTTATTTAATACTATAATAATAAATATACGAAGGTGTTGGTTCAGTCTGATGTTGTTTGCGTAGTGTGCAGGGTCCAAATTATCAACGGAAGATTGCTGTTTATTGTGGTGGCGAATGTGCAGGTTTCTATCTCGGAGCACAGAGTGTTACTAATGTACATTAGTTTTATTTGATTTGGATTAACCAACGGTTTACCCTCGATGAAGTGGCAAATCAAGTGGACATTGCTCATGGTTGTGAATATGACTACATCCATAACAGCCTCGACTTTCGCTAAGTCCTTGTAAGATCGTTCACAAGAAAGCTCAGTGAATGAAAATCACGAGACTAATAGTGTGAGAGTCAGACAGAAGCTACATACCAATGAGAGTTAATTGTCTTTGAAACGAATTATGACTGGACATGTTAAAAGGCTCATTATTTACACCTAGCACAGAATGGCAACAGCCTGTCTCTACCGTCAGTAACAAATCCAAGAGCCAAAGCCTCAGTTGAAAAAGTGACCCTCACAAATTTTTAGGGACGCACAAGGGCCGATTGTGGACTGTTATCGGGAAAAGGGATCCCCAGTAAACAGTGAACGTTACATTTATACTCTTCTTCTGACGTGGACATATCCTAAGATGTCTGAGATTTCTCCTGGCCTTAATGTCCTTTGACTTAATTCTCTGCTTATAAAAGTACTCTATAAAGCAATCGTTTGAAAAAGTATTATGGAGTAGCACGTGAGAAAGACACGTTTTGTTCCTGTGAACCCATAGCGTTCATATGGTCAGAGCGTATCCAAGAGGCGGGAACACCGTATTAAAGGACTGCGATTGGAGTAGTCATAAGGTGGCGACCGTCACAGAGGGGCGGAGCAGAGAGAAAAGCCAGAGAAGGTGTTGCGTGCGGTCACGGTCGGGATTATATGAGCTGACAACAGTAAACGATAGTGAGAATCATGTTGAGGATAGCAAAGGTGACAGTATCACCAGCGAATAACTTGCAAAGTTCAGTGTTCTTAACAATGTGGTTTGTAATGGTACTTGAATTACGTAACCATTGCGGCACCTCACCTCAATCTCTCGATACCAGCAGTATTCTACTGTGTTTCTGTAAAGTAGTTAACATATTTCTGAGGCAACATTCAGATTTGATTTCATTAATGTTGAGGTACTTTGATACAGCGGTATGTTTCTATTGCAATGATATTATTCTTATGTGTATTCTTTCTTTTGTCACTATGATCTTTGACGTACTTGTAACTCTGATTTTTGGGCGCGTAAGCGGTTATTAGAGAGCCAAGTTTTAGTCGTCATGTTGAAAAGACGCAAATTGTAGTCAATTTATAGAAATGTGAACTTTAACAGCGAGGAAGATATTTTCAGGTATGTTTTGTATTGTGGAGTGATGAAGAAACAAAAGTTATAAAAAAGAAGTGTAACTTAAATTCGGAGTGCTGATTACATTTTTAAAATCACCATTGTGCTAACTTGCAAAAGTTTAATCTTCAAGAATGATTTATAAAACTTTTGAATATCGCAGAATAAAACCTAAGCCTCTATGCACCCGAGCTTGGAATCACCACCACCTACATTTTTCACGATTGAGCCATGAGTTCACAACGAGACCAGCGTGGAAACACGAAAAGATGAGTGCCTAGTTTATCGATTATTTCATGAAATGACTTTATTAATTGTGCTCTAATGACACCTGCCTCATAATATAACTTTGTTGTTGCCCGAAAATGCAATATTTAGTATCTGAGCAACATTACAATCATAATTACCTTTTCACGTTTGTTGTGGTAGGGTTTTTAGAGGCTCGAAGTGTCTAAAGTAAGTGAGAAAGATGATAGTAGTTCTGTACACTGACATGTAGTGTCGTGAGTCTAAGTGATTATTATCAACTCGCAACTCAAAAAAGTTGTAGGATACTCTCTGTAGCGCCAGTTATTTGGGGTGTTTGAGTGCAGTGGTCTATTGCCCGAATACTCTCTGTAACAATTCCCAAACGAATGGCATGAAGAGCTTCCTTCAATTTAACAGTCACTAGGGCTTAATTCCGAGGAGTGTCATGTGTGATTCAGCACTTCCCAGACTGACACATCCCACAAATCAGTCACAATTTATAAGCACGAGCACTGACCTCCAAAATGACACGCTGATCCTGCTGAAAGTGTCGCCGCTTCTTTAAGCTGCTCGCAGGCTGTGCTCCAGAAATGAACAAAAAGTGAAATGGCTCTGAGCACTATGGGACTTAACATCTGAGGTCATCAGTCCCCTAGAACTTAGAACTACTTAAACCTAACTGACCTAAGGACATCACACACATCCGTGCCCGACGCAGTATTCGTACCTGAGGCCGTAGCGGTCGCGAGGTTCCAGACTGAAGCGCCTAGAAATGAAAAGCTTAGAGAAAGAAGTGACGAGATTTTCAAGAGGACCCAACATCATTTTGCAAGTCGATGTTCATGCGGAAGCGGCGAAATTTGTGACTGATTTGTTCAATCCCTGAGGCTTGGAAGTGCTGTAGCACCCACCACACTTCCCGGATGTGAGTCCTCGTGACTTCAGCTCGATTCCTGTTTTGAGGGAGAAATTTCATGGCATTTGCTTCAGAACTGTTACAGGGATTCGTCAGGTATTGGACCGCTCTAGTCAAGTAACGAACAGAAGTGGTACTGCTTCGGATACCTACAACTTCCACATCGCTGGCTATGGGTTATTCTCAATTCCGGTGAGTACACTGAATGACAGTAGAACTTTGAATCATGTATCTATTTTGTACAGTTTGCACAGAAAGAGTTGCCAATATCAAACTTCTAACTAACGTCGTTTGGGCTTTGCATTGGCATCCTCCGTTTCAGTAAGGTGACAATACTGATTAGTCGCTAGCTGAAGTTTACAACTGCATTTTGCGCTGTATTGACCGGGACTTCCTGGGAGCATGAAACGTTAGATGTAAGCGAAATTCTGTGTTTGTTAAAATTACCCGCTGGTGGAACGAGATGCGCATGGCCTCCCACACGCTTGACGCAATCTGTGGTTGAATAACGGCGTCCCGAGTGTTCTCAGAATTTTTCGCGGTGGCGGGCTAAGCTGCACGAGACAGCCGACCTAGAGGGCTATTCTCTGGCCGGTGGTACCGCTAACAACCTATCTGCTGCGTGCCGGGCTGTACTTCGGGTGGCTAGTGAAGACCTTGAGATACGCTTCGGGCGTTCCCTAGAAGCGTTGCAAAGGAGAAACCACCGCCATATTTTCGCACAAAGCGTGGGAAACGGACAGCGCCTATTGCCAGCTTCTGGTTAGTCTACGGGAACATAACAAGCAAAAATTGGAAAATTTAGGGAGGCCTCCCCTGTAAAGTGATGTGGAAAAAGTAATTCAGGCTTCCCATGGTGGCAAACCCTTGAATTGGCTTTCTCTGCGTATGACAGCGGAGTAAAGTGAGTTGGAGAGGGGAGTAGGCAGCTTGGTGGACAGTCCTACCTGGCACCGCAGAGAAAAGTCTTTTCTGTGGAGATCACGAGTGGTGTTCGGTCCAGCCTGATGCACCATATTGCTGTTACAAGTGTCACTAACAGCGTTTCCGCTACATGTAGTGCTGTGGGTGCTTCCCACAACTTGTGTTGTTGCTATTTGATTCAGACTCAGAATAACGAAAATCGTGTTCCGAGCTTCACCAGTACTGCGGCATTTATAAGCCGCGCTGTCTTTCATAAGTAGTTTGGTCCAGAAGTTAAGTCTTCCAGATAGATTCTAGGTGCCTTCTGTTTTCATAAATTAATTCCGAAGTCAGTTTTTATTTAATTTCACTGAATAATTGGAATTAATAATCTTAAAGAACATGGCTCTGAGCACTATGGGACTTAACTACTGAGGTCATCAGTCCCGTAGAACTTAGAACTACTTAAACCTAACCAACCTAAGGACATCACACACATCCATGCCCGACGCACAATTCGAACCTGCTACCGCAGCGGTCGCGCGGTTCCAGACTGTAGCGCCTAGAAACGATCGGCCACTCCGGCCGCCTCATAATTTAATTCATGCTCAGTCATCTTAATTGGATGAGAAAACATCTTCTATCAACACTCGATGTGAGAATCAAACTGAGCTTAATTCACATAAACTGAAATGATTATTTTCACTCGAACTGTCCTACAAATACTGCGATCAGGCGATTTTCCCTTAATTTAAAACAAACATTATCAGGTGGTTTTACGTTGTCACGGTGTTCCAGAGTTAAACAGGTGCCACTACGTGCAACATTACTAACTAACCAGTTAAAGGTAATGGCTTCATTTCCGGTTTATACAGATATTTTTTAATAATTTTTCTTATTGACAAAGTGAAATTCTCCTGCTTGTGCGTGTAGCAGACAGATCGTTGTGCTTTCTCCGCGTCATTCTGTGGTGTGATAATAACAAAAGATACTAATTTGCTGCCGGCCTGGGTGACCGAGCGGGTTCTAGGCGCTATCGTCTGGAACCACGCGACCGCTACGGTCGCAGGTTAGAATCCTGCCTCTGGCATGAATGTGTGTGATGTCCTTAGGTTAGTCAGGTTTAATGACCTTGAAACGTCCCCTTAGAAAAATTAATGAATGACTGTGCTGATAAACCTCTTACATTATTTGATTTTCAAACAGCTGAGCAGAACTGAACGTACTCAGACATTTCGCTCTTTACCTATTCTGATCAACATTAAACTGACACACGACGTTTTTAGCCCAGCGCAATCTGATTTTCAATAATCCCTACAAAAGAATGGCCCTGACTAACAATAACCTATACCTTTCATGAATCACTTACCTCACAAAAATCTTCTTTATTCGAACTACTGCAATACAGCGAGCGCCAACACTGCCAGATAAATAAAAGATTCTGACTACTGAAGGTACTAACTACTGATAGGCACAGTTAGCAAATGAAAGATTTTGATAGAGAACAAACAATAATGTATTCACCTTAATAATGTTCCAGAGTCATCATATATATATATCAGTTCATGATATCCAATATTAGAAATTTACTCTTTCTGATGGACACACGTCCAGTCCAGATCGTCCGCACTCAAAATTCTGCCATTTCACTCCCCACATCCACCACTGCTGACGGCTCACCTCCAACTGCGCAACGCTACGCGCTGTTAACATCCAACTGCCCAAAACTACAATAGCAAATTCCAAGAATGCAAACCAGCCACAGACTGCCCACAGCACAGTCAGTGATTTTCACATAGAGCGCTACATAGCGTTACCATCATAAAAACCTAAACAGCCTACTTACAACCTCAGTAGTTACGTTCCATAGTGCTCAGAGCCCTTTGAACTATTTTTGAACTAATTTGATGTTGTAATTAACCGTGTTACGAGTTAGCGAAAGTGACAGGCAGATATTATTAATTACTGCGGAACCCCTAGCGTCTCACACGTCTTATTAGATGTCAATTTTCTGCTAAAAATTAATTGTGCTTTGAGTTAGCAAGTGTGGCAGGCAGATTGCAGTGACCTCTGATGAACTCAAAGGGACTGTAGATACAGAACACACACCCAAAAAAAATGTTAAAAAACTAAGTGGGAGTTTTCTACATTGCCGTCACAGAGTTTCAGTTTTTACTGCGAGTGATTCACAACAAGAGCACTGAACTCTGCTTTTGGAGGGTGATACAGTTTGCTCGGCTGGATTAATTTTTCGCTGCAATCCACGGTGTCAGGTTCTGGGAAGCGGAGAGGAGGGCCGTGGCAGGCCGGCAACCGGCTGCCTGTGTTGTGGCGTCCCGGGCGGTGCCGGCGTGGCGGTGATCCGTCTTCCTCCACGTCTTCTCGCCGGGACACCAGGTAGAGTGGCAGGGGAGCCAGCGAGGCACGATAGAGATCGCTCCATTAGCTGCGACGGCCGACGGCTGCGCCGCTTCCCAAGGTACACAAGTGGGGGCGCGATGGCGCGATGGCGCGCACAGATAGCCCGCCGGCGCTCCGCTTTTCAGGGAAGCTTAATTAAAACTCCCCCGCTTTGACGCTTCGCCGCCGGAGCTGATGCGACGTACACTGTGTTTGTTTGGCGTTGTCAACGAGGGAACTGAAAGTAGCGACATCGTTTAATGGTAATGAATACATCTTTCCTGATAGATCGAGTAGAACAGCTTGTAGCCTTGAACGGCTGTTGACCTCTGTACGAGCTTAGGCTGTTCCGTTAAATAGTATAAATCCGCTGACAGTGTTAAGCTGAAAGAGGATGTCATTTATAACTAATAACGCAGGAAACGTACCAGAGTCACAGAGTACTAGAAAGCCTAGTTATAAGTAAAGACAGTATTTGTTTCAATGAGGGTGGAATGAAAAAATCTTTCAAAATGAACCGAACGACGTGAAGCACCCAAGAAATTGGTATAAGCATACGTATTCAAATACAGAGTTATGAAAACAGGCAGACTGCGGCGCTGTGGTGGGCAACGTCTGTAAAAGACAAGTTCAGTTACTGCTGCTACAATGACAGGTTATCAAGATTAAAATGAGTTTGAACGTGGTGTTATATTCGGAGCATGAGCGATGGGACATACCATCTCCGAGGTAGCAATGAGGAGGAGATTTTCCCTATGATCGTTTTACGAGTGTATCGTGAATTTCAGGAATCCGTTAAAACATCAAATCTCCGACGTCGCCGCAACCGGAAAGAGATCCTGCAAGAACGGGACCAACGACGAGTGAAGAGAATCGTTCACCGTGGCAGAAGTGCAACCCTTCGCAAATTACTGCAGATGTTAGTGCTCGGCCATCAACAAGTCTCAGCGTACGAACCATTCAACGAAACATCATCGATATGGGCTTTCGGAGCCGAAGGCCCACTAGTGTACCCTTCATGACTGCAAGACGCAAAGCTTTACGCCTCGCCTGGGCCCGTCTTCACTGACACTGGACTGTTGACGACTGGAAAGAAGTTTCTTGGTGCTACGAGTCCCGTTTCAAGTTGTATCGAACGGATGGACGTGTACGGGTATAGAGACAACTATACGAATTCATTGACCCTCTATGCCGGCAGGGACTGTTCAAGCTGGTGGAGACCCTGTGAGTGTATGGAGCGTGTGCAGCTGGAGTGATATGGAACATCTGATACGTCTAGATAGGACTTTGTCACGTGACACGTACGTAAACATTCTGTCTGATCACCTGCATCTATTCATTTCCATTGTGCATTCCGACGGAGTTGGGAAATTCCAGCAGGACAATACGACGCTCCACACGTCTAGAATTGCTACAATGTGGCTCCAGGAACCCCCTTCTCTGTTTAAACACTTCTGATGATCATCAAACTCTCCAGATGAGGACATTATTGAACATATCTGGGAACCCTTGCAAAGTGCTGTTCAGAAGACATCTCCACCCCTCGTACTCTTACGGATTTATGGACAGCTGTGTGCAGGATTCATGGTGTCAGTTCCCTCTAGCATTACTTCAGACGTTACTCAAGTCCATGCTACGTCATGCTGCGGCACTTCCACGTGCTCGCGGGGTCCCTACACGATATTATGCAGTTGTACCAGTTTCTTTGGCTCTTAAGTGAACACACATTTTCAAGCACACAATTTGAAACAAAATTGCCAAGAGAACGGGCCCATGTTCGATACTCGCCTGAGTTGGAGATTTGCATCTCTTGGGAACTGGGTGATGTCCTTACGTTCGTATCGTCATAACTGATATTCTACTGTTGAACTGGCTGAATGGGAACATCTCGAATGTCAATAAATTGAACAAAAGCAAGAAAAGGACACTTTCCGAAGACACCATCTGGATGCCTTCACACGGGAAAGAGTGATAGGGAACCTAGAAGAAGGACGAAGTGTGTCAAGTGTAACCCAGGAGTTGGGTTTTGCTTACAGCATTGTTTCACGTACATGGAAAACGCTCTGAACCACTTGCCCAAAGGAGAGGAGATAGTCAGCCATGGTCAAATACAGCTGTACATGACCGATACGTTGTGCAACATGTGAGATGGGACCCAAGTGAAACAGCGGTTGCAATTACAAACAGATATCACAGGACTGCAAGGAACGCAATCTCACGCTCCACGGTGACATGGCGACTACGTATGGACTGGTCTCTCTGTCCGACGACTATGCTTCGTGATCCGTTGACACTCGCACACCAGCGATAATATTTTCGATTGTGCCAAGAGCATAGGCTCTGTCCCAACGAGGAGTGATGTCGCATGTTCTTCTAGGATGAGACAGATTGAGCCTCAGTAGTGATTCTAGATGTAACCTGAGTGGGTGAGAGGAGGGAACATGTATTACATCAAGCACTGTGACAGGTGGCACTCAACTCTCTCACTTTAACAAGATTGTCAGTTAAAATAATATTAATATTTTAGGTCATCACCTCGGTGTTCCCCGTATTAAATTTGGTATGTGTGGTTTATGAGTTTTTTACATGAGATATTTCGGACAGAATGTTCTTGTAACTGCATGTGTAACCTGTAGAGAAAGTTTACATGAGGGCTGTAGTGGAGGTGATAGGGAAGTGGGAGAGTGAAATGTATTGGGGGCCACAAATTTTGGGTTCAGAGAAAAAGCTGTGTGACTGCTTTTGGGAAGCAGCGCTCAGTGGATCGTACCTACAGTAGGGCTTCTATCTGTGGCACTCGCCTTCTTTCCCGTAGGGTTAGACAGGTCAGATCGCAAAACATTTTACCTGGGCCAGGCGGCAGTCCGACGCCAAGGTGGCTAGTTGGCAGAACGTGGAGAAAGCTATTTAAGAGAGACTCCTGTAAACTGATGCTCTGTGCAAAACGTTAAGGTCATAAAGCTCCGTGCATTCCCATGTAAAAGTTGGAACGATACTAGCAGAGAGTCTGGTGCGCGTCTTTAGTGGAGGCATGACTGAAGGTCCCTCAACGCCAGTGTGTTACCAGATTCTCCAAACAACATATATATTTCATTGGTGCGACTGTCTGGGAAGCTTAACAGCCTAATTTCAGAAGCTGGAAATGGTCGGTCTGGAAAGATTAGACCTCTCCGTAAAAGAGGGAGAGTCGTCCCGTTTACGTAGAAGTTTTTTTCCCAAGCATGGCCACGTTTACCGTGGAAACAACTCCTCCCTAGTCCAACGATCTTTTTACAAACAAGAGAAATTCGGAGTTGCCCACTGGCTGCTATAAGGATACGCAAAGTGAAGGCTTGCTGCCGCAGCATGGGAACCCTGGCGCTGTGTCTGGGTTAGCTATGAAGCCAGCAGAAGAGTCAAGAGGGGAGAGTCAATGAGTAGGGAATAGTGCGATGGGTTTGTGTAATTGAGGGGTGGTTTCAGTTTTGCTAATTCGGCTTCTGTACCGAGGCTTCGTGGAAAGTGGCTGTAAATCTTGCCTTCTTAGTCTTGTGGACCAGCCCTGCTGGGAAACTTCAGGTATTTCCCTAGTGGGTAAGGCTAGTGGCATACATCTGGTGGTGGATGAAGCTAAAGTGACTAATTATACCAACAGTGGAACAACACATGATCTCAGACGTATCACGTGTCACGACGGTGAACGTATTCGTTCTGAGTTGGTCATTTGACGTTTGACAATTCCAGCACGCGCCTTCGTGCCTGTGAGTCAAATTGGTCTGACCAGACCAGTGAACGGGTGCACCTCATACTGAAATCTGCCAGGATTTCAGGGTTCTGATAGGGAAGTTTCCCGCGTTCTGATAGTCAGAACTCCAGACAGTAGCTCGCAAATTTTCTTGGACGCGTCAGAACATTACATCTGCCACAGCACTCCGCTCCCCGCTCACAGCGCGCCGTAGTCTGTTGCCGCCTGAATCAAGGTGACAGGATAAAATACTGCTGGACCAGCGTAGGGTTGTTAAATGATATTCACAGTTCTCTGTTCTCATGTTAACGAGAGTTTGTGGTACACCTGGTCACAGTTAATTCCATATGAATAGAGTTGAATCTGACTGTAAATTCATGTAAACAAAGTCATATTGAGTTGAAAAGTGGATTACTTCAGGAAAGAATTTGCATAGCTTCCAGCCCAACATATGCTTCACACCATTGCTTTTCTGATTTGTGTTCACTTTTGTGTAAGATTTATCAGCTAGTTGTAGTTACAAAAGAATCAATAAAAGTTCTCATTATTTTGTAAAGTTAAATACCTCACTGCTCTCATTCATACTCCGTCACGTATTCACTGTTTTTATTTTATTGTGATGGTACATGGGTGCACCGTCAATTTCAAAGTTCAGTCTTATTAAATTAATTAATTTGATTATTAATTTGAGTTCTGAAACTAACAGCAGTCATATGCAACAAACGTGTCATGACTAAATTCACTAATTTCATATATAAAATTAAGGGTGTAGCTCACGATTTGAAGTTTAATGAGAAGACAATACCTTTCTTTGTGCAAAGATAACATTTAGCATCACTCAGACATACAGGGTGATTCACGAAGATATGCAAATGTTTTAATATATTGTTTTACAACTAAAACTAAAGAAAAAAGTTCACATAAACATAGGTCCGCAAATCTTTGGTTACGTAGTTAATTCCAATAAAAGATTTTGCCTGAAATTCAGCAGCTTCACAAATATGAAGCCATCGCAAAACTGTACGAGGTTAAAGTGAAGCACTATTTCCTTTTATTTAGTTGTTATTTATCTGATTAATCCAATAAAACACTTCCCAGACGTGTATCTGCAGTAATTTTCCAGAAAATCCAGAGAAGGGAAGATTATTATATAAGCAAATTTGGTTACTTTCCATTAAGAATGTAGAAACGTTTATGTCGTTGTTGGCAACGGTCAGTGAATTAGTGAGTGGAGAAAATCAATACACGTGAGGCATTACTTGTTCACATTATGAATGCAATATACAAAATTAAAAAGAACCCTGTGAAACTGAAACGAGCAACCAAATTTGTTCCTGCATGTGCAGCTAAATCAATTGCACTCGGTGGAGACATTTTTGAACGTTTATTGTGAATGTATTGTAAAACTATATGTACACTGCACAACGTCCTGTTTAACATGAATGCTATAGTATTAACAAAAGTACATTATCTGACACATACAGTTTCTGTTAATGTTATTATCATCATTTTTACAAAATTACATTCTCTACAACTTCTGCTGAAAACTTTGTGCAATTGTCTGGAATTTAAAAAACAAATCGGGCCAAGTAGTTAATAAATTACAAAATTTCACGAAATTACGTATTTGGTTTTCTGGATGTTCTGGGGAACTACGGCAGATACACGTCTGGGACACGGTTTATTAAATTCACCAGATCACTAACAACAAAATAAATAGTAATCGTTCTTTACTTTAACCTCGTACAGTTTTGCAGTGACTTCATATTGGCGAAGCTGCTCAATTTCAGGAAAAATCCTTCCTTAGCCGTAACTACGTAACTAGCCGGCCGCGACGGCCGAGCGGTTCTAGATGCTTCAGTCTGCAACTGCGCCACTGATACGGTTCGAATCCTGCCTAGGTCATGGATGTGTGTGATGTCCTTAGGTTAGTTAGGTTTAAGTAGTTCTACGTTCTAGGGGACTGATGACCTCCGATGTTAAGTCCCATAGTGCTTAGAGCCATTTGAACCATCTGAACTACGTAACTAAACATTTGTTGACCTATGTTTATATGAACTCTTTTATTTAGTTATACTTGTAGAATAACATATTAAAATATGTGCATATCTTCATGAACCGCGGTGTATATTTACAACTAAGTCCAAGTGACGGCTTGCAGTCATTGTCGAGCATGGTCGCTATGATACTGCAAGTAATGTGGGGTGAGGAGGCAAAATGTGGATGAGTATTTTGGCCTCCAAAACATTGAACACTTTACGCTCAATGTTCAACATTGTGATACTGTACTCGTTCACAAGTGCATCTTTTCAGGAGTGCATTCGACTTTCGCTTCGTTTTTGTTGACGGTAATCCGCGACCGCAAGAATAGTGCAGGTGGAAGAGCTCTGCGGATGGACTCGCCTGCTTGTTTTCCTGGCCTAAATGCCACCGATCACGTGTGGCTTGCTTTCGGGATACACACTTCAGCATGTCCACACCCACCGAAGACCAGCCACCAGTTGCCAACCGCGCTGGAGGAGAACACCCCATCACGGGAACTCCCTACCAACCCCGCGGCCAGAGATCGTGGCTCTCACGTACGCTCTTAAGAACCACCTCCTGCCTTTTCTAATGTCCAGGGCACGATCTTAAATCGCAAGGCCTTCAGTATAACTGTCGTCTTTGATAAAACTAACGTTTCTCTTCATCTCATTGTGCATTTGTTTCAGTTACCTTCTGTGTTATACTATAGTAGTTCTTCCTTTCTATGTGTGGGGCAAGTTTCATTGTGATATGTTACACTACTGGGCATTAAAATTGCTACACCACGAAGATGACGTGCTACAGACGAGTAATTTAACCGACAGGAAGAGATGCTGTCATATGCAAATGATTAGCTTTTCAGAGCATTCACACAAGGTTGGCGTCGGTGGCGACACCTACAACGTGTTTACATGAGGAAAGTTTCCAACCGATTTCTCATACACAAACAGCAGTTGACCGGCATTTCCTGATAAAACGTTGTTGTGATGCCGTGTATAAGGAGGTGAAATGCGTACCATCACGTTTCCGACTTTGATAAAGGTCGGATTGTACCCTATCGCGATTGCGGTTTACCGTATCACGACATTGCTGCTCGCGTTAGACGAGATCCAATGACTGTTAGCAGAACATGGAATCGGTGGGTTCAGGAAGGTAATACGGAACGCCGTGCTGGATTCCAACGGCCTAGCATCACTAGCACTCGAGATGACATCCATCTTATCAAGATGGCTGTAAAGGATCGTGCAGCCACGTCTCGAACCCAGAGTCAACAGATGGGGACGTTTGCAGCAGCATGGACTATCAGCTCGGAGACCATGGCTGCTGTTACCCTTGACGCTGAATCACAGACAGGAGCGCCTGCGATGGTGTACTCAACGACGAACCTGAGTGCTCGAATGGCAAAACGTCGTTTTCTCGGATGAATGCAGGTTCTGTTTACAGCATCATGATGATCGCATCCGTGTTTGGCGACATCGCGGTGAACGCACATTGGAAGCGTGTATTCGTCATTGCCATACTGGCGTATCACCCGGCTAATGGTATGGGGTGCCATTGGTTACGCGTCTCGGTCACCTCTTGTTCGCACTGATCGCACTTTGAACGGTGGACGTTACATTTCAGGTGTGTTACTACCCGTGGCTCTACCCTTCTTTCGATCCCTGTGAAACCCTGCAGCATTCTTCTGTAGCACCACATTTCGAAAGCTTCTATTCTCTTCTTCTCCAAAGTATTTATCGTCCATGTTTCACTTCCATACATGGCTACACTCCATACAAATACTTTCAGAAATGACTTCCTGACACTTAAATCTATACTCGATGTTAACAAATTTCTCTTCTTCAGAAACGAAAACTTTCGTATAATTTCAAATATTTACCAATCTTAGACAGTTATAGTTGGTGGTGCCTTCAATTTACCTTCCTTATCATGACGAAAACGAGCGTTTACATCCGGAGGTACGCACAAAACATCATACGAGTGTGTGCTATACGTATTCTCTGAAAAATATTTCGAGCATGTAGCTTATGAACCCTCTCTAATAGTGAACGGTTGTGAAAACACTCTTCACTCTTACCAACAAATAATCCTGAGCTAATAACGAGCATGAAAACATATCCAGGGTTTAGTAAATAAAAGGTTGCCGTAGCGAGACTTAATATCATTACTCACACATCCACCGAAAATAAATGAAAAATATATCCATTCGGTAACGCAGATAAAAATTTTGACGCATTGCTTACAGACAATCTCCACTCCATCGACATTATTTGAGATATGACGGAGCTGAACCACTTTGGTACACAAAATATGTCAAAACGCTGTTGTAGAGACACTGAAAAAAGCATGCAAAATTTAAAGGAGCGGAAAATCAGCAACTTTGGCGATCTTTTACGAAAGCTCGAAATTTTGGGCGAACTTCAATGCAGGATGCTGGTAATAGTTTCCAGAACGAAACTTTGTCTCGAAACCTGACAGAAAATCCAAGGACATTCTGATCATATGTGAAGAATGCTAGAGGTAAGACACAATCAATGCCTTCTCTGCGCGATGGCAATGGAGATGCTATAGAAGACAGTGTTGGTAAAGCAGAGGTACTATACACAAATTTCCGAAATTCCATCACCAAAGAAGACGAAGTAAATATTCCAGAATTCAAAGCAATAACATCTACCAACATCAATAACTTAGAAATAGATAGCCTCGGAGTAGTGAAGCAAATTTAGTCACACATTAAAAGCAAGTCTTCCAGTCCAGATTGTATACCACCTAGGGCCCTTTCATAGTATGCTGATGCAATAGGTCCGTACTTGATATAGAGCCGTTCGCTCGGCAAAAGATGCACAGGTCACACTAACATTCAAGAACGGCAACAGGAGGAATGCACTAAGTTGCAGGCCTACTCTATACGATCAAAAGTATGTGGACACTCCCAAAAACATACGTTCTTCATATTAATAGCATAGTGTTGGCACTTACTGCCAGGTACTCCATATGAGTGCTCTCAGTAGTCATTAGACATCGTGAGAGAGCAGAACTGGGCGCTCCGCGGACATCACGCATTTCGAACGTTGTCAGGTGACTGGGTGTCACTTGTGCCATACGTCTGTATGTGAGATTTAAACATCTCTAGGTAAACTGTTTCCGGTGTCATAGTGAAGTGAAAACGTGAAGGGACACGTACAGCACAAAAGCGTACAGGCCGACCTCGTCTGTTGACTGACAGAGACCGCCGACAGTTGAAGTGGGTCGTAATGTGAAATAGAGAGATCTATCCAGACCATCATACAGGAACTCCAAACTGCATCAGAATCCACTGCAAGTGCTATGACAATTGGACGGGAAGTAAGAGAACTTGGATTTAATGGTCGAGTGACTGCCCATGAGTCACAATTCGCGCCGGTAAATGCTAAACGACGCCTCGCTTGGTGTAAGGAGCGTAAACAATGCAAGATTGAACAGTGGAAAAAAGTTGTGTGGAGTGGCGAAACACGGTACAGAATGTAGAGATCCAGCTCTCGCTATTCGTCCACGATACTCAGAGGGCCTTAGACACGGGTTCACAGGTAGATGCCGTGTTTCTTGACTTCCGCAAGGCGTTTGACACAGTTCCCCACAATCGTTTAATGAACAAAGTAAGACCATACGGACTATCAGATCAATTGTGTGATTGGATTGAGGAGTTCCTAGATAACAGAACGCAGCATGTCATTCTCAATGGAGAGAAGTCTTCCGAAGTAAGAGTGATTTCAGGTGTGCCGCAGGGGAGTGTCATAGGACCGTTGCTATTCACAATATACATAAATGACCTGGTGGATGACATCGGAAGTTCACTGAGGCTTTTTGCAGATGATGCTGTGGTGTATCGAGAGGTTGCAACAACGGAAAATTGTACTGAAATGCAGGAGGATCTGCAGCGAATTGACGCATGGTGCACGGAATGGCAATTGAATCTCAATGTAGACAAGTGTAATGTGATGCGAATACATAGAAAGATAGGTCCCTTATCATTTAGCTACAAAATAGCAGGTCAGCAACTGGAAGTAGTTAATTCCATAAATTATCTGGGAGTACTCATTAGGAGTGATTTAAGATGGAATGATCATATAAAGTTGATCGTCGGTAAAGCAGATGCCAGACTGAGATTCATTGGAAGAATCTTAAGGAAATGCAATCCGACAACAAAGGAAGTAGGTTACAGTACGCTTGTTCGCCCAATGCTTGAATACTGCTCAGCAGTGTGGGATCCGCACCAGGTAGGGTTGATAGAAGAGATAGAGAAGATCCAACGGAGAGCAGCGCGCTTCGTTACAGGATCATTTAGTAATTGCGAAAGCGTTACGGAGATGATAGATAAACTCCAGTGGAAGACTCTGCAGGAGAGACGCTCAGTAGCTCGGTACGGGCTTTTGTTAAAGTTTCGAGAACATACCTTCACCGAAGAGTCAAGCAGTATATTGCTCCCTCCTACGTATATCTCGAGAAGAGACCATGAGGATAAAATCAGAGAGATTAGAGCCCACACAGAAGCATACCGACAATCTTTCTTTCCACGTACAATACGAGACTGGAATAGAAGGGAGAACCGATAGAGGTACTCAGGGTACCCTCCGCCACACACCGTCAGGTGGCTTGCGGAGTATGGATGTAGATGTAGATGTAGATGTAGATGGCAGGGTGTGGGTATGGCGAATACCCGGTGAACGTCATCTGTCAGCGTGTGTAGTGGTAACATCAAAATTCGGAGGCGGTGGTGTTACGGTGTTGTCGTTTATTTCATAGAGGGGGGGTCCACACCTTGTTGTTTTGTGTGGCACTACTACAGCACAGGCCTATATAGATGTTTTAAGCACCTTCTGGCTTCCCAATGTTGAACAGCAATTCGGGGATGGCGATTGCATCTTTCAACACGATCGAGCACCTGTTCATAATACACGGCCTGTGGCGGAGTGGTTACACGACAATAACAGCCCTGTAATGGACTGGCCTGCACAGGTCCTGACCTGAATCCAATTGAAGACTTTTGGATGTTTTCGAATGCTAACTTCGTGCCAGGCCTCACTGATCGACATCGATACCTCTGCTCAGTGCCGCACTCCGTAGAGAAAGGGCTGCCATTTCTCAATATAACTTCCAGCACCTGAATGAACGTATGCCTGCGAGGGTGGAAGCTGTCATCAAGAGTAAGTGTGGGCTTACACCATACTGAATTCCAGTATTACATATGGAGGGCGCGACTGACTTGTAAGTCATTTTCGCCAGGTGTCCGTATACTTTTTATCACATAGTGTGCATCATAACGTCTTTATGCAGCAGGATTATGGAACATATATTGTCTTCTAACATTATGAATTACTTCGAAGAGAATGCATAGTCAACATGGATTTATAAAACATCGTTGTTATGAAATACAGTTTTCTCTTCATTAGCACGAAGTAATGAATACTATCGAGAAAGGAGTTTAAATTGATTCCATATTTCTAGATTTCCTGAAGGATTTAGACACCGCACTTCATAAACAACTTGTAATCAAATTGTGTGCTTATGTAATATCAAGACTTCTGGTGTTTCCCATGGTGGTGTTATATCCTCTCTTGTTCCTTATCAATACAAACCATTTAGCAGAAAATCTGAGCAGTTGTCTTAGATTGTTTGCAGATAATGCTGTCGTTTATCGTCTACTAATGTCATCAGAAGATGAAAACAAATTACAAACTGATTTAAATACGATAGCTGTGTAGTGCGAAAATTGGCAATTCACCCTAAATAATGAAAGTGCGAGGAACCCGTTAAAATTCGGTTACACGATTGATCACTCAAATCTGAACGCCAAAAATTCAACTAACTAACTAGGAATAACAATTACGATCAACCGTATTTGGAAAGGGGAAGACGAACCAAAGACTGTGTTTTACTGCAGAACACTTAGACGTTGCAACTGATCTTCTAAAGAAAATGCGTACATCACGCTTGCCCGTTCTCTTTTGGCGTACTGCTGCGCGGTGCGGGATCCTTACCAGATATGTTTAACGGTGTATCTCGAGAAACTTCAAAGAAGGGTAGCACGTTTTGTGCGATGGAGAAATAGGGGAGAGAGTGTCACGGACATGATACAGGATTTGGGGAGGGCATCATTAAAATAAAGACGTTTCTCGTTGAGGCGGGATCTTCTCACGAAATTTCATTCACCAAGTTTCTCCTCTGAACGTGAAAATATTTTACTGACGCCGACCTTCGTAGGACGAAAAGGTCATCATAATAAAGTAAGGGGAATCTGGGCTTGCACAGAGACATACACATGATCGTCCTTTTCGCACACTGTTAGAGACTGGAATCACAGAGAATCAGTGTGAAGATGGTTCCACGAACCTTCTGCGAGGCACTTCAGTGTGATTTCAAGAGTAGCCCCTTACATTTAGATGTAAATCGTTAATCCGTATATAGGTGAGTGTCAACAAAATATTTGGAACAGAACGATAAAGATAGAAATTTCGTGAAAATATCTCGCTGTGAAAAAAAAATTTTTTTTTTACGATTTGCATCCGAACTCGAGCATCATATCCGTGACACGCTGTCCCCAGTTCTGCGATAATACGAGGGCGTAGTGATAAGTAACGCCTCCGAATTTTTTGTGAGAATATTTTTAAGGCTTTTTAATTATAACAAACGGTATTACCAATCTGCAACTTTATTCTTCATATCTTCACATTTGTAGGCTTCTGCTGCTACGGGGATTCGAATTTTTGCGTGTAACAAGGGGGTGCGCAAAGTAATTATACGTGTGCGAGGGGAACATCCTGCTGTAATCGAGTTTCGAATTCCAAGAGTTCGTCCACACACGGAGTACCCTCTCCTTCAACATGACGGCGCCAGACCACACAAGAGCACAGTCATCTGCATCAGTCTGACGCATAGGGTTCACTATCAACTTGTTAGTAGCCTGTTTAGGTTCTCATATTGGTAACGCCACATAGCGCTCTGTATGAAAATCACTGGCTGTGCTGTGTGCAGTCTGTGGCTGGTTGGCATTGTTGTAATACTCGCCATTGTAGCGTTGTGCAGTTGGCTGTTAACAGCGCGTAGCGTTGCGCAGTTGGAGGTGAGCCGCCAGCAGTGGTGGATGTGGGGAGAGAGATGGCGGAGTTTTGAAATTTGTAAGACTGGATGTCATGAACTTCTATATATATATATATTATGACTATTAAGGTAAATACATTGTTTGTTCTCTATACAAATCTTTCATTTGCTACCTATGCCTATCAGTAGTTAGTGCCTTCAGTAGTTTGAATCTTTTACTTAGTTGGCAGTAGTGGCGCTCGCTGTATTGAAGTAGTTCGAGTAACGAAGATTTTTGGTGAGGTAAATGATTTGTGAAAGGTATAGGTTAATGTTAGTCAGGGCCATTCTTTTGTAGGGATTTTTTAAAGTCAGATTGCGTTGCTCTAAAAATATTGTGTGTCAGTTTAAGCACAGTCTTGTATACTTGTTCGAAGGGGACGTTTCAAACTATCATCCTTTATACAGTCCTGACGTGGCACAACCGATATCCAACTCTTACGGAAACTTCACTTTGATATGAGGCGGTGCAAACAGAGGTGAGGTTATGTCTCCATCAACAATGTGAAACATTCTACAGTGGTGGTGTTAATAAATTGGGCCCTCGTTCAGAGAAATGTGTTTGTCGCTTGGGTGACTATTTGTTACGGTTAAGAAATACTTACAAGCCTCGGAGCAAAAAGTATAAAAGATTTTGTAGATTTGTTGAGTTTGAAATCGTCCCGTGCGTAGAAAGTAGTTTTTGTTTTGCCTTCGTCACAATATTTTCTGTGTAATTATTTCAATTGAAGGTATTGTTCATATTTGGAATCCGAAAGTACAGGGAGATTCAAAATTATGCTCACATGGGATAAATATGCTAGAACATGTGCACCAAACATTAACGGTATTGAACTGCAGCTCGGCATTGTTTCTATGTGTTACACATGATGACGAGAGCAAGTTGGGAGAAGTATGTAAAATAAAAACAATGGAAACCATTAATGAAATTCACATTTCGTGACCAAAAACGTATCCACCATTTCTTGGTAACATAATATTGAATTGCCATAAATTTAGTTAAATCGACAATCTTTAAATTTGCGAACCGCCCCACCTCTACGGTCGCTGGTTCCAAACCTGTCTCGGGCATTGTTCTAAGTTCTAAGTTCTAGGGGACTGATGACCTCAGATGTTAAGTCCCATAGTGCTGAGAGCCAAATTTAAATTTGCGTTATTTTTGCGTAGTCGAAATTCAAGGCTTTACGCTTTTGATTCTAACACCTTTTATTGATCTGGACGACTAGCCGCTTTTCGGACAGTGCAGACGGCTGTATAACCAGAAAACAGATTACTTTAATGTAGCGTGTATTCTTCCACTTCCTTTCTAATTCCATCTGTTGTCCACATTAGCCTCTTACGAAGACTTGAGAGGCGCGAAGATTACAATAAACTTTCAAAGTAAAGTAGTTTACTTAGGTTGTCATGCAGAGTTCACTCCAATTCTTCTTCTCTAGGTGTCTGATTCCTGAAGCGAAAAAGTCACATTTTATATCCTCACGCTTGGATTGATCTAAATAAATTTGAAGATTGTTGTATCTGTGAGATCACGTCAAAGGCATGCTTACGACTCTCACACACTACGGAAATAACCATATTCAAACGTGTGTGTTAAATCTTATGGGACTTAACTGCTAAGGTCATCAGTCCCTAAGCTTACACATAACTTAATCTTAATTATCCTAAAGACAAACACACACACCCATGTCCGAGGGAGGACTCGAACCTCTGCCGGGACGTAACCATATTCGAAAGGATTTAGAGTTTTTGTTAATAAAAGAATTTCTACTAGATTCTGTTACATTATTAGTTTCGATTAATATTTCATAAATGAATCCAGAAATAAACATAGTAACAAGTACAGTATTGTGTAATTAATAATATAAGTTTAAACTGTGCCAATAGTTCTAATTTCTAAAAACATAATTTTCACTGTACATTCAGAACTAGTACCTATCGATTATCACATCGAGACTAAGACATTTTCATAATTTTTTTACGCCGGCCGAATTGGCCGTGGGGTTTTAGGCGCTGCAGTCTGGAACCGCGAGACCGCTAAGGTCGCAGGTTCGAATCCTGCCTCGGGCATGGATGTGTGTGATGTCGTTAGGTTAGTTAGGTTTAACTAGTTCTAAGTTCTGGGGACTAATGACCTCAGAAGTTGAGTCCCATAGTGCTCAGAGCCCTTTGAACCGTAAATTTTTGCTTGAAATAAAACTTATTATGTGAAAGGTTTCAGAAAAACAACTGAGATACTAATGACCCGTCCAAAATTCGAAAAATAATACTGGTATCGACAACTACTGTTGAGGAAAAGTAATTCTAGAGGAGGATGTCCCGTTACAAGAGTATGTACAAAATTAATTTATTCTACAATAACGGGTTCAAAGAAGACTTCAGACAGCACAACTTTTTTGACGGTATACCTAAACATATCAGCAAGAGATGCTTTGTGCTTCTCCCGTGCAGGTGGAGAATTAATCAGAGGACGCCTGAGGGTAAGCATGCCAGGAATTCATCCACTGGACGGTGAAACCGAACAGTGTTGAACGATCCTACGAGCGGAGAGAGAGAAGGAGCCTGCTGATCAACAATGAACTGCGGCTCATCGGACGCTGCGGAGTAAATTTGCCGCCTAACAGGATCGCCGGCACCACTCCTCCAGCAGCTCAACCCTCCCTCCTCCCCCCCCCCCCCCCACTAAATCCGCATTCTTCGTGTTCATTAGAGCGCGCCGCCGATGGTATATTTCAGTGGCCTCTCCTCTTTCCTTGTCTCATCGCAGCGCGGCGGACTGGGGGCCGGGCCGGCGTGATTCAGGGCGAGTGCGAATATAAAGCGGGCCCCAGAATTGATGCGTGCGGGCGCTATTTATCTGCGGGACGTGCGCCGCCACTGGCGCCAGCTAGCCCGCGCCCGCCAGCCCGCATTGATCAAGTCTCAACTTGCGCTCGCGCTCGCCGCGCAGCGCCCCACAGACCCCGTAATTTATCGCGCCTTCCCGGCGGCCACTCTGTTCGCAGCCGGCCGCACCAGCGCTATCTACAAGCGTTGCACGTCACGCGCCGCCTGCGGTCGGCGCTTCTGGAACTGCGCCGCCGCGGCCGGACCTGTTGCGATGGACCGCTGCGCGCTGCGGTCAGCCTACATTTCGGGGCACTGTGTGGCGACATGTTGCTGCCCAGGCCGCTGTCACAGTCTCTAGGACGGTCCCGTCGCTTCCCGAGATTGCTGGTCAGTACTTGCCCATCCCTCACCCTGTCGGAGGCCTCACCCTCTCTCTTTGCCCGACATTAGGAAATGAATCATTGGAGGTATTTAAATCGTTAGGTTCTAAACAGCGTGATCATCAGCACCATTTCTCAAGTTCGTCGTGCTGCTCTTCTTAAAACGAAAAGCAAAATCAGCATTAACTACAATAAAGAGCCAAAGATATTGGTTCACCTGCACAATTTCGTGTAGCTCTTTGAAGGGCAGGCACAACTGTAACTAACCACATACGTAGACAGTTTCAATGGGCGGTGGTCACTGTGGCTAACCACATAATATTTTCTCCCTTTACCACTCAGGGGACAGTATTCTCTCTGCCAACCACCTAATTGTTGCCTAAAATGCCGCTAGCTGGCAGTGCAGGTCTACTGCGCGAAATTTTGCCCCTTATTCAGAACAATAGTTGATACTTCTTCGTTGTTAGGACTGTTCTTGGAAGTAGCGTGCACTATTCTCCGTAGCTCTTCTGCATATGACTATTTTTGGTAAGTAATTGCTCATATTAATGTGTTGAACACATATAAGTCTACGTGTAATGTAACTTTAAATTGAAATAGAATTTTCCATGTTTTACAGACAAATTTCTGTGGGGTTAGTGCTGCTAACCACCGCCCTTCTGCTCCACCCAGTATGTTTTCTTCGTCTCCATCTAATACGTCTAGCCGAAAAGGAATAACTGAGGACGAACGTTACCGAATTTTATTTGAAGAAATATCTTCTAGTGACAGCAGTGTTGACAGTGATGGCAGTGATGGAAATGACCCCACATTCACGACAAGCTGTGCAAGCTCTAGTGTTGTGTGCAGTCGTGTGGTTCTAAATTTAACCACTTCTCTTCATGGAAAGAATCATATTATTTTCATGGACAATGATGTTACATAATTTGATCTGTTCAAGGACGTAAAATCCAACTGTGTGTACGCTTGTGGGACAATAAATCCCAGAAGGAAAAATATACCAAAACTCAAGGAGGAAAAGGAACTCGAAAGAGGAGAATTCGATTACAAAATAAGCAGTGATGGCATAGTAATATATAGATGGAAAGATAACAGGGCAGTCTACTTGATTTCAACATGTCATTTACCGTCAGATCTGTCCACAGTAACTCGAAAAATGAAAGATGGAACATGAACCAATATCACTTGTCCAATTGTATTGAAGGACTATGTTGATAATTTGGATCGACTTAAGTCAGAGTATGCTATTGACAGAAAAAGCAAGAAATGGTGGATGAGGTTGTTTCCTTACTTTTTAGACTGCAGTGTGACAAACGCGTTCATTATGCACAAAGAAATCGAAATGGAGCAGTTCTCCAATAAAGACTTCCGTCGAGAGGTGTACAAAATCTTGTTGCCTCCAAAAACAGTTTCAGTGGCAGCTAATGTTGCTTCTGTATCCCAAAGTAGAATAGCAACCCAGGTCAAATCACACAAACCATACGTAGACGAAAGTATTCGCCACGAAAGCAGTAAACAACAACCAGTTCACTCATCATCTAGAAGATGCGCAGTTTGCAGTTAAAAGAAAAATCCAATGCTAACAGGTGTGCAAAGTACCTTTGTGTCTGAGAGCAGGTAAGAACTGTTTCAAGAGATACCACGAAAATTAAAAACTAGTTATTTCAAAGTTCAACCACCATATATCGAATTTGTATACTGTAATGGGGTGGTGGTTACCTGTAGTGACCACATTTAATGTTAATATTTTGTTGTTGTTTAAGTGAATTTTTACAAACTCAGTGTATAATACATGTCAAGGCAATAAAACAAATGTATTACAAGTAAAAGAAATTTGAAATCTGCAAATAATTTTTCTTGCCCCACTAGGGTAAATTTTAGGGGTGTTCACCTGCCCCTCAAAGAGGCAGGAAACCTGCGAGCATGCAGAAATACCGCACCAAAACGTGGCATGGACTCGACTAATGTCTGAAGTAGTGCTGGAGGGAATTGAGAGAATCAACCCTGCAGGGTTATCTATAAATCTGAAAGAGTACAAGGGGATGGAGATCTCTTCTGCACAGCATGTTGCAAGGCATTCCAAATATGCTCAATAATGTTCATGTCTGGGGAGTTTTGTGGCCAGCGGAAGTGTTTGAACACAGAAAAGTGTTCTTAGAGCCAATCAGTCGCCGGTCTGGGCGTGTGTGTGTCGCATTCTCAAGCTAGAATTGCACAAGCCAGTCAGAATGCACAATGGACATGAATGGATGCAGGTGATCACACAAGACACTTACGTGCGTATCACCTGTCAGAGCCGTACCTAGACGTACCAGGGGTTCCTATTACTCCAACTGAACACGCCCCACACCATTACAGAGCCTCAACCAGCTTGAACAGTCCCCTACTGAAATGCAGGGTCCATGGATTCATGAGGTTGTCTCCATTCCCGTACACGTCCACCCGCTCGATACAATTTGAAATGAGACTCGTGCAACCAGGCAATATCTTTCCAGTTATCAGCAGTCCAAAGTCGATGTTGACGGGCCCTGGCGAGGCGTACACCTTAGTGTCGTGCAGTCATCAAGGGTACACGAGTGGGCCTTCGCATTAGTCCTTTTTTTTCGTTCCCACAGGATATTTTTTCGGCTGCAGCGATGTTGGAGATTTGAAGTTTTAGCGGATTCATGATATTAATGGTACACTCTTGAAGTGGCCGTATGGAAAAATTCCCACTTCATCGCTACCTCGGAGATGCTGTGTCCCATCACTCGTGCGCCGACTATAACATCACGTTAGAAGTCATTTTAGTCCTTATAACCTGCCATTGTAACAGCAGTAACCGATCTAACGGCTGTGTCAGACACTTTTTGACTTATACAGGCGTCGCCGATCTCTGCGCCGTATTCTGCCTCTTCACATATCTCTGTATTTGAATACTCATGCCTATACCTGTTTCTTTGGAACTTCCACGTACATCTGCGGGACTACTCAGCAATACACCCTTAAGTGTCTGTCAGAGGGTTCTTCGGAGCACCTATACATTATTACTCTACCGGCCCACTCTCTGACAGCGTGTGGGAAAAACGAATATACCATCACCGAGAAGTCAAGTAGTATATTATCCTTCCTATGTATATCTCGCCAAGAGACAATGAGGATAAAATCAGAGAGATTAGAGCCCACACAGACGCATACCAACAATCTTTCTTTCCACGAACAATACGAGACTGGAATAGAAATGAGAGCCGATAGAGGTACTCAAAGTACCCTCCCCCACCCACCGTCAGGTGGCTTGCGGGGTATGGATGTAGAAGTAGATGTAGATGTAGAACACTCAAATCTCTCTGTACGAGCCCTGATTTGTCTTATTTTATGGTGATCATTTCTCTCTTTGTTGGGTGGCGACAGAACAATATTTGCACATTCGGAGGAGATAGTTGGTGACTGAAATTTGGTGAAAAGCTCTCTTCACAACGAAAAACTCCATCTCACTTATCAAATCCTTGACGCTATCTCCCCTGTTTAGTGATAATACAAAAAGAGCTGCTGTACTTCGAACTTCTTCGATGCCCTCCCTCAATCTTGTCTCTTAAGGATCCCATGCAGCACAGCAGAGCTCCAGCAAAGGGCAAACAATCGTAATTTTGGCGGTCTCTATACTAGACCTGTTGCATTTTCTAAGGATTCTACCAGTAAAACGGCGTATTTGGTTTGCCTACTCTACTCCATTTTCTAACGAATCGTTCCAATTTAAGTTGCTAGTAATTGTAATTACTTAGCATTTATTCAAAATGAGAGTCTTTAAACTTGTGTGATATATCGTGTAACCGAAATTTAACGGATTTCTTTTTCGTACTGGTTTGGCTCACCTCGCAGTCTTCCTTAATGAGAGACGATATCCCCTGTCGATAGTATTAATTACTTCTTGAGAATGAAGAGCTGGTTATATTTCACAAAATCTAAATTATCTGAACCCGTGCAGATCTTGTGTCACTAATTTGTTCTCTTCGCAACGTTCGAACATAGTATACCTTAGGAAATTCTACTGAAAATCGACCTTACTGATGTGGGTCTGTAATATGACGGATGACTCCTATTTTCGTTCTTGCGTATCGGAGTGACCTGTGCGAGTCTTTCTGTACAGATCTTTCGTCGACCCAGCGGTTGCGTATGATTGGCAGAAGTGGGCCTATTGTACCAGCGTAGCAACAGTCACAGAAAATTCGCATGCAATCTGTAGTGCATCTATTCATACCGTTATCATACGTTAATACACTCCTGGAAATTGAAATAAGAACACCGTGAATTCATTGTCCCAGGAAGGGGAAACTTTATTGACACATTCCTGGGGTCAGATACATCACATGATCACACTGAAAAAACTACAGGCACATAGACACAGGCAACAGAGCATGCACAATGTCGGCACTAGTACAGTGTATATCCACCTTTCGCAGCAATTCAGGCAGACCGCGTGAGACGACGCTTCATCCAGTCCCAAACATGGTCAATGGGGGACAGATCCGGAGATCTTGCTGGCCAGGGTAGTTGACTTACACCTTCTAGAGCACGTTGGGTGGCACGGGATAGATGCTGATGTGCATTGTCCTGTTGGAACAGCAAGTTCCCTTGCCGGTCTAGGAATGGTAGAACGATGGGTTCGATGACGGTTTGGATGTACCGTGCACTATTCAGAGTCCCCTCGACGATCACCAGAGGTGTACGGCCAGTGTAGGAGATCGCTCCCCACACCATGATGCCGGGTGTTGGCCCTGTGTGCCTCGGTCGTATGCAGTCCTGATTGTGGCGCTCACCTGCACGGCGCCAAACACGCATACGACCATCATTGGCACCAAGGCAGAAGCGACTCTCATCGCTGAAGACGACTCGTCTCCATTCGTCCCTCCATTCACGCCTGTCGCGACACCACTGGAGGCGGGCTGCACGATGTTGGGACGTGAGCGGAAGACGGCCTAACGGTGTGCGGGACCGTAGCCCAGCTTCATGGAGACGGTTGCGAATGGTCCTCGCCGATACCCCAGGAGCAACAGTGTCCCTAATTTGCTGGGAAGTGGCGGTGCGGTCCCCTACGGCACTGCGTAGGATCCTACGGTCTTTGCGTGCATCCGTACGTCGCTGCGGTCAGCTCCCAGGTTGACGGGCACGTGCACCTTCCGCCGACCACTGGCGACAACATCGATGTACTGTGGAGACCTCACACCCCACGTGTTGAGCAATTCGGCGGTACGTCCACCCGGCCTCCCACATGCCCACTATACGCCCTCGCTCAAAGTCCGTCAACTGCACATACGGTTCACGTCCACGCTGTCGCGGCATGCTACGAGTGTTAAAGACTGCGATGGAGCTCCGTATGCCACGGCAAACTGGCTGACACTGACGGCGGCGGTGCACAAATGCTGAGCAGCTAGCGCCATTCGACGGCCAACACCGCGGTTCCTGGTGTGTCCTCTGTGCCGTGCGTGTGATCATTGCTTGTATGGCCCTCTCGCAGTGTCCGGAGCAAGTATGGTGGGTCTGACACACCGGTGTCAATGTGTTCTTTTTTCCATTTCCAGGAGTGTAGTTTATCAAAACGGTGGGTGCATTAAGATGGCTAGTTGATAATAGAATAAGTCTGCCTCTCAGAAACACATTAGAAACGTGAAACCTGTCGTATTCCTGGCCTATAGTAGTCCTTGCAGATGTGGTTTGTCATATAATGGTCAGACAATCAGGGCTGTGGAAGACCGGTGTATTGAACAGAAGCGTCACACACGCTTACAACAGCTATTGCAGAACATTCTCTTGACACCGATCATCCTACGGAATACAACTACACGGAGATTCTGACTTGCACGTCCATTTACTGGGATTGCGTTATGAAGGAAGCTGTTGAAATCAAATTACCAAGCAACCTTAGAAACAGAGATGGTGGATTTTGTTTAAATGCTGCTTGGAATCCATCTCTGTCTCTAATCAAAAAACAGAGGGACAGAATTAGCGCTACCTCACCTGTTCATTAAGAGTCACTGTCGATATTTCTGATGCTGGTTACCTTTGGTTGTGTGTAGACTCTGCGGTTACTTGTTCTGTGTGTGGTATCTTCCTTGTTTCTCCTCTGTGGACAGAGGTATTAAATTCCCTTGCACATTTCTTCCTCCTTGCAGTTGTGCCTTGAGAATGGCAGGGTGTGCTCCTGTCGAAATATCGGCGGTGGTCGACGACGTCACCCGGCAGAAAACCCGTAAGTTATTTGCACATTAGAAACGTTCACCAACTGAATTTGGCAGGAATTTAAAAAATTTCCTTGTTTCTTCATCGCCTGAAATTTAGGGTAAGTTCCTCGGTAGACCAAAGGCTTCGCTCCCCCTTCTGTTTTTGAGCTATCAGTCTTCTGACTGCTTTGATGTGCCCCTCTCCTGTGAAAATATTTTCATATCAAATTAGCAATGCCGTCCTACATCCTCAATAATTAGTTGGATATATTCTAATCCCTGTCGTCACTCTTTTCAGCGTACCACGTTCTGGTAGACCTTCATGTTGCAAGAGGCAAACTTGCGTCACTGGGCAGTGTCCAATACGAAGGCCAGTGGGGACGACTTCATTTCCCCATGAAGATCGAAAGTAAGCGGGCAGTGGTCAAATAGTTGGTTTCACCAACGGTAGCTTGTCATTCACCATTTTCAGTCATTGTCATTCCCATTCAGCCATTACTATCTGTTAACCGCGACACAAAAGCCTGCAGGTGGTATTTTCCCGGCAGGCTGGTTTTAATGCTCTGTCAGCTTTACAATTCTCCTCGATGTCCATGTGTGTAGAGACCCAGCAGAAGGCCCCCCTTTTTCTGCCTGTGCACGAGATGAGTAGTGTTCTGAACCATCTGAACTATTCTTTCTGCTAGGAACATTTACTGAATAACAAGATGAGAGGGAAGAGTCAGTACAGTAAAGAAACCTGGCTCGTGTGCTCCATTGCCTTCTTCACAGTTCACAGCTTTGAACACAATATCGAGAAGGTGCTCGGTAAGCGGATTTTAATGACTCAATGACGGGAGATAACAGAACATCTTATATTGTCGCTTTGCTTTGGCCAATATGATAGCACAATACTTTGCTTGCGATATCCGATAAAATGTTGTTAAAACTCTATTTAGAACTGTAGGCACAGTGCTGATCTTGTTGTACTTTGTCATGTTTAAGTGGACCTGTCAATCACCCTGGCAAGGTATTTACTCCCTCAGTCTCCAAGAACTGATGAGTCTTCTACACCAAGTTCCTCGAGGTATACTTCGCATGGACTTGGCTCCCCTGTGACTGATAATTCCTTTCGATGAGCTGTTCAGCCCATGTGAAGAACATTATGCTCGAAGAGGGACCACACTTTGTATAGATATTGCACTATGCAGATTTCTTGCCGGATGGTATAGCGGTTCACCTGGTTCTTCACAGTGGCTTGGAATAATGGATTATTTCAGTATAGCATACTTGAAAATGAAGTGTCAAATATTCCTACAGAAGGTGATATTGGCCAAAACTGTTGGTGCCTATGATTCTGTGAACGTTAAATAATAGCTGTTGAGATATGGGCTGTTATACCTCTGGCGAGTGATTTGTTGTAGCATTTAGGTGTCTATAGCATTAAAAAATATATAATATGCCAAATTATCACAAGACGCTCATAGGAAAATGTAAATATTCTAGCAATCATGGAGGTGAGACATCAGGATCACCTCAGTATCTACTTACGGGAAGGGGTTGTCGTTCAAAGACTCGTAGGGGCATACACTTCACATTAACGGCGGCTGTGTATCAGCGACATCTACATGATGAATTCCTATTGCCGTTGGAGAACTTAACCATTTCAGAAAGGCAACGACTGGGCTTTATATGTTTCAGAGTGCTGCGTACGTAGCTTAAGAGGTACACAGTGATATTACAAGAGGCCGCCGCTATGCTACCACATCACTGGGCAGGCGAATTCTAAGATCCGAATAGCAGCCTCCACTTGTCCACGTCAGCTGGGACCATCTTCTGCTTCTGCTACAAGTCCACCAGCACGTCATACCCGTCAGCCCATAGTGCTGCCAGCGGCCACAGAGAACGCTGCCAACTATGGACCCCTTTGCTTCTACGAAACATTCGTGCAGATGGATATTCTTCCACTAACGACTACAAAAGTAGACGCGCCCAGTTACATATAAGCTCCACCACAGTTCCTGCTATCACACAACGGAGCGCAGATCCTGCATTTCCCGTTCCGAAGAGTTCCTTGTTTTCTACAGACAATTACTAAGTTCTCCAGCGAGCTCACTAATGACACAGCAGTCGCTATTAATTGAGTAATAGGAACAGTTAACTATGACTGTCTGCAAAATACCTTCAGCTGTAGTGACTACATTATAAACTACCAAGAGACAGAAAAGATATTTACAAGTAGCGTTCAATAACTAATGTAAAAGTAATTTTATTTTAAGCAGGATGGTTTTATTCACTATTCGGTACACAATATTACTCCCCACTCTTTTGGCTACATATCTCTTTTTTTGACCAACATCCACGTAGTATTTCTCGTGGAGTGCACCTTCATTCGGTCAGTCAGATGGAAGTCTCAATGTGCGAGATCCAGGCTGTAGGATGGATGAGGAAGAACAGTCCAATAAAGTTTTATGAGCTCCTCTCGGTTGCGGAAACCTATGTGAGGCCTCGATCCTTCAGTTTCCTGATGGTAGAACAAACAGTTCAGAGTTAATCGTTGCAACATGAACGGGGACATTAAACCGAACAAATCCTTCAGAGTCGCAGAAGCTAACCCACATATCAACCGGCTGAATGCGCGGCTTTAATTTTTTTTTAATGAGAGATGTTATGGCGCCACTCCATGGATTGCCGGTTTATTTTCGGTTCGAAGTGATGAACCAAAGTTTCATCGGCCGTGATGATGTTTGACAAAAAATTGTCACAATCGCCCTGTAGTGTGCAAGCAATGCGGCAAAGACAGTCTTTCGTTGCTCTTTGCAGACTTGTGTCAGGCGACGAGTAAGCCAGCGGGCACACACCCTTGAGTACCCCAACAGGTGGGCAAGTATGTCAGCTGACTAGTAAGCCAGTGTGCACACAACTTTGAGTACCTCAGCTGGTGGGCAAGTATGCGGGGTATTGCACTATGTCCCACAATGAATTCTTCTTTTTTCCAACCGAAATTCGGTGCGGAAAAGGAAATGTTGCATTACTTATTGGATGCCCCTCGTAGATTAAAATCTTGCAGGTATGGACGCCTTGTCATACATCCAACTACTAACAAAGTTATGTACATTTATTGTATTTAGTCAGTGTTGATTAATTGTATTTATGCTTTTAAAATGCTTTGTCATATTAATGTTCCACTGTTGCCCCTTCACTGCTGTGGAATTTCAGATATTGTTACCATGCATATGCTACAATCTTACAAAGAACAACAGTAGAAATTTCATTTACTGCTGCCGTGCTTGTTTGGGCTGAATTGAGACTAACATAAAGTTAGAACATCCCAACACAGAGCACAAACTCATTTTCTAAGGACTGTATGACAGTATGGTTCAGGGGCAATGAATTGATCAGGGAGGACGGAAAGCATAGCCACCGCGTTTCCGACATTGAAGCATTTGTATTTCTCGATGTGGGGACATTTAATGGCTTCGGCGTATGCTGAACCTATCGAATAAGAGCAGGCCTGTGATCGAAGAATACGGCGATATCCGAATGGAGTAAGGAGTATCAGAAAGAGTGCGTTATTCACTGAGAAGAAGAACTGAAGGATGTGTCGGGACGTCTCTGGTGTCTATCTGTGCGTCCCGCACAACATATGTTTATAGGAACTTTTCTTCTAGTTCGAACAATACCATCTCCTGCAGGAATATGTCACACTTTTTTTAGTACTCTATATATAAAGAGTCCCATTAATGGTGATGACCCCAACTAACTTTTTGTCAAGAACCATAATAAATAAAGTATATCAAGGAAATTTTGTTTAGCTACCACGTGCGCATTAACCAGTATATTGCCTTTCATGACCGTGACGGAGATAACAACCGCAGTAGATCTATTTAAATAGCGCCGTTTAATTTTTATTCGGTATTCCACTTTCTCTCATCAAGACTTGTTCGGAAACGTATCGCAGTCTACCATACGAGTAAGAATGACGCTACTAATAATGCAACACAAAAATGTCTATGATTCTCATGTACGGGAAATAACTGTCACCAGATGAAGGTTTGTGTAAGTACAATGTAGAGCAATCAAGGAATGTCTTTATTGTACACAAAACATCGTTGAAAAATACAGGGCTATTCAAAAAGAAGGAACAGATTTCAAACATTTAAATCCTGGGAAGGGAAAAGTTAGAGTAATTCTCTAAGCATGTCCGACATTACATGAAGGACATTGGAATGGAAGAGGAGGCGCAGAAGATGAACTTCATCTGTCTATCTGTGCGTCTCATACAACATTTGTTTGCAGGAACTTTTCTTCTAGTTTGATCAATAGCACTTCCTGCAGGAATATATGACACTTTTTTTAAAGTGCTCTGTATATAGAGAGTCCCATTATTGATGATTACCCCCAACTAACTTTCTGTCAAGAACCAAAATAAATAAAAGATATCAAGGAAATTTTCTTTAGCTACCATGGGCACATCAACCAGTATATTGCCTTTCATGACCGTGACGGAGATAAGAACCGCAGTACGGCTATTTAAATTACCTCGTCTATTTAAATAGCCTCCCAGGTCTCCACACGGCACAGCTTGTGACTTTTATGTGTGGTGGTACATAAAAGACAGCGTTTCTATCCCCCCTATGCCTGATACTATTGAAAGTCTGTGACATTGCATTGTTGAAGCTGTGTAACACGTGGTGGTCACACTGAATGATTATAAATTTGAAAGATTCTCTTTCCAGGAACGTTGAAATTGTACTCCTATCTTTTTTAGTATAGAAGCAACCAATAGCCCAGTGTTACGGTGCTTTATTACATGTAGCAGTGTGGTAAACAATTGAGATACGCCAACCTGCGGAATGGGTTGCGGGCGTACTAATAAAGATGTGTTTCTGAAAATTTGTTGGAATTACTCCTCGGCCATGCCTGCAGGTAGTAATAGGCTAAATTTCCTTTTCAATTATTCAGTAGGTATTGCAAAAAGATGTGATCAAAACACAACACCAAAGTACATCTTTGTTTCCAACGTCCACCATTTTATTTTTATTTTCAAATTAAAAAAACTATTCCTTGGGCAATATTCCATATATAAAGAACACTGTTTGCTTTTTTTATTTCAGGTAATATTTTCAGATTGCAAGATTTCCGTCGTGGGCACACTTTAACTCGATGGATAGGGGACTTAATGATGAATAAATTTCTTAAAGAAAGTCGTTAAAATATTGTCCAAGAATCAATAAGAAATGGGCAAATAGATGTAAGTCGACTGTTTCATTAATTTAAAAAATATTGCAAAGTTGTTTTTTTTAGGGTGACCCTTAATTGTTTGTGGATTGTGAAAATATCTATAGAATATTGCCCACGGAACTGTTTATGAAATTCAAATAAAAAATAAAATGGTGGACGTTGGAAACAAAGTTGTACTTTTATCTTGTGTTTTGATCACATCTTGCAATAACTACTGAATGAATTAAAATGAAAAATTAGCCTATTACTACTTGCAAGCATGACCGAGGAGTAATTCCGACAAGGCCTGATGTGAGAAGGAGAGACGTCCATCAACACGCCGTCCGCTGCGGCCGAGCAGTTCTAGGCGCTTCTGTCCGGAACCGCGCTGCTGCTATGGTCGCAGGTTCGAATCCTGCATCGGGTATGGATGTGTATGCTGTTCTTAGTTAGTTTTAAGTAGTTCTAAGTCTAGGGGACTGATGACCTCTGATGTTAAGTCCCATAGTTCTCAGAGTCATTTGACCCATTTGAACCTATAAACACGTGTTGGTGTTCTACAGTGCCGCCTGTCGTGGCCTATCGAGATATTAATGGTTTTGCTATGTTGATGCTTGCGTTGGTCGGTGCCCAACGACCGATATGAGAATATGGAGTAGATGGGTGCAGGAGGGCCATAAACAACACTTCCACGAGGGGTCTCATCGGCGTCACGCAGGTACAAACTCATTTAAGTTAGGACCTTTAAGGCCGAGAGTTCTCTGGCGGTGTCACGACAAGCTCTGTGTGTCGCAACCATCACAATGTTCCGCTCTCCGCAGTGCCAGAAAATCGTTTTAGAGTCTCTTTCCCCATCAAAAATCACCTACAACTAGGTGTAGTCTACGTCTGTACCAAGCAATTTCTGTTCTTGGTTTTAATTAAACCTAGTGTTACGTTCCTTTCATTTTTTCCTTGATATTGGTGAAATTTTTGCGTCTGTAAACGTTGTCTACTAGAGAACTGGCAAGAAGAATACTTTTTGCAGAGTTGCAAGATCCCCTTGTGGTATGAGACTTCCATAAGACTTTCTCAGTTCAGCCACGAAGGGCGTGGAAGGCATTATAGGTGAGATACACTACAAATGGTCACTCTTTGCCAATCGTGACTGCGTAAGTTAAGTGAACTCTTCCCTGGTTTTCCTTTGCTAATGGGCACGTGGTACTTCCTCTTAGAATTTCTCCGTAGGTCTGTCGATGTAGTCCTTTAAAACAGTTCTGCTAGCGCAGTGAATGCGTTTTGAGATGATGTTAGGCGACCTGCGTGTCAAACATTACGGAATGCGGGTAGCTAATCTATTCGAAATGAGTAGCAGGATGCCCTTAAGGAGCATTTATTGGGGAGAAAAGAAATATTTGGTGCAACCTGACTATAATAAAGGGTCGGTTAGTAGGACATGTTCTGAGACATCAGGGGACCACCAATTTAGTATTGGAGGGAAAAATCATAGAGGGAAACCAAGAGATGAATACAGTAAGCACATTCAGAAAAAATGTAGGTTGCAGTAGTTATTCGGAGATGAAGAGGCTTGCACAGGATAGAGTAGCAAGGAGAGCTGCCTCAAAGCTTTCCTCAGTTGAAGTACACACACACACACACACACACACACACACACACACACACACACACACACAAACACACTTATATATACAGGGTGTTTCAAAAATGACCGGTATATTTGAAACGGCAATACAAACTAAACGAACAGCGATAGAAATACACCGTTTGTTGCAATATACTTGGAACAACAGTACATTTTCAGGCAGACAAACTTTCGAAATAACAGTAGTTACAATTGTCAACAACAGATGGCGCTGCGGTCTGGGAAACTCTATAGTACGATATTTTCCACATATTCACCATGCGTAGCAACAATATGGCGTAGTCTCTGAATGAAATTACCCGAAACCATTGACAACGTGTCTGGCGGAATGGCTTCACATGCAGATGAGATGTACTGCTTCAGATGTTCAATTGCATCTGGATTCAGGCGGTACACCTGGTATTTCAAGTGTCCCCAGAAAAAGAAGTTACAGGGGTTCATGTCTGGCGAATAGGGAGGCCAATCCACGCCGCCTCCTGTATGTTTCGGATAGCCCAAAGCAATCACACGATCATCGAAATATTCATTCAGGAAATTAAAGACGTCGGCCGTGCGATGTGGCCGGGCACCATCTTGCATAAACCACGAGGTGTTCCCAGTGTCGTCTAAGGCAGTTTGTACCGCCACAAATTCAAGAAGAATGTCCAGATACCGTGATGCAGTAATCGTTTCGGATCTGAAAAATGGGCCAATGATTCCTTTGGAAGAAATGGCGGCCCAGACCAGTACTTTTTGAGGATGCAGGGACGATGGGACTGCAGCATGGGGCTTTTCGGTTCCCCATATGCGCCAGTTCTGTTTATTGACGAAGCCGTCCAGGTAAAAATAAGCTTCGTCCGTAAACCAAGTGCTGCCCACATGCATATCGCCGTCATCAATCCTGTGCACTATATCGTTAGCGAATGTCTCTCGTGCAGCAATGGTAGCGGCGATGAGGGGTTGCCGCGTTTGAATTTTGTATGGATAGCGGTGTAAACTCTGGCGCATGAGACGATACGTGGACGTTGGAGTCATTTGGACCCCAGCTGCAACACGGCGAACGGAAACCCGACGCCGCTGTTGGATCACCTGCTGCACTAGCTGCGTGATGCCCTCTGTGGTTGCTGTACGCGGTCGCCCTACCTTTCCAGCACGTTCATCCGTCACGTTCCCAGTCCATTGAAATTTTTCAAACAGATCCTTTGTTGTATCGCTTTTCGGTCCTTTGGTTACATTAAGCCTCCGTTGAAAACTTCGTCTTGTTGCAACAACACTGTGTTCTAGGCGGTGGAATTCCAACACCAGAAAAATCCTCTGTTCTAAGGAATAAACCATGTTGTCCGCAGCACACTTGCACGTTGTGAACAGCACACGCTTACAGCAGAAAGACGACGTACAGAATGGCGCACCCATAGACTGCGTTGTCTTCTATATCTTTCACATCACTTGCAGCGCCATCTGTTGTTGAAAACTGTAACTACTGTAATTTCGAAAGATTGTCCGCCTGAAAATGTATTGTTGTTCCAAGCATATTGCAACAAACGGTGTATTTATATCGCTGCTCGTTTAGTTTTTATTGCCGTTTCAAATATACCGGTCATTTTTGAAACACCATATATATATATATATATATATATATATATATATATATATATATATATATATTCTGTTGAACTGAATTGAGATGAATGGAAATATTTAAAAATCAGTGAATCAGTGAATATGGCATCTCACAAATACTTTGAGAATTTCGTCGCCGTAAGGAGGAGGTTCGTGGGCCACGTTATTTCTGAACTAAAATGAGATAAATACTGAAAAGACATTTCACATATAATGTTGAAATTTTAGGATCATGGATTAAACAAATAATGGAATCACAATAGCGTTAATCATAACTATAATTCCTGAAGTGCACTATGCTACTTACATTGGGAACACAAAATTAATCACTAGTGATGTGTTGATTATCCCTACGTCGGTATCTCGTCCGTGCACAGTGGAAATTTCCTTATATAATTACTAGTATGAGCGTGTATGCGCCCTGCAGTAAGTAGTGACTTTTTATAAAATTAAAGAGTTTAATTTAGAGCGGCCAGTCTAACGCGCGAGGCTCTCCGTCGACTCCATTCCAGCACAGATAACAGAAGAAGTAACTATCAAAAGACTAGACATCCTTTCTGTGTCTCACCAGCGATCACATGCGACCGCACACAAGGTAACTTGCATTGGCTTTCATGCTTTATTAAACAGGGTTCTCTGAATTTTAAAAAAAAAATATATTTACATGCTATGGCTAAAAGAGTGCATTTAAAAGTATAGTATTGAGAACGGAATCAGATTACACCCTATCGCCGACTAGCGAGATTGGCGTCCAGTAGAAATCTCGTGCTTGCTTCGTACAAGTCGTAGCTGTTAATAGGTGATCAGTAGCTGAATGAGCATCTTTTGCTTGCCAATTTTCTGGATTTACCACATAGTGCTATTGCATAAAGGACTATTGAAAGTGTTCCGTTCTAAGATTATACAGTCCAGAATCAGTATGCCAATCTGGTAAAATCTCCTTGAGAATCGAAGCAGTCATCCCACGGACGCACCAGGTTGAAGATAGGACTACCCGTTTAGTGAAACACCGAGTACTTCTGCGTCAAGAAGTCTGCAACTGCCTACTGCACATCTTCATCCGACAGGAATCGTCGAACCTTCAAGGCTATTTTTGGGTGACCGATGGTGTGATATAATCACATGGGGAGAGATCAGGATTATAAGGTGAGTCCAAAAGTGTCTCCCAACTGAGTTGATGTAGTTTCTTTGTTACAACATTTTCGATATAAGGACGTGCGTTATCATGAAGCAGCACGGAACTTGGTACACCATTTCAAAATGTTAGTTTTCGAAAGAAATGCTGGTCAACACACATTCTTCACTCTCTAGTGCGTGTGTGCCAGAGCCAAGAAAAAATAATATCATGTGGAGCCTGTTTGGACGTATTTGGTAATTATGTCGCTTTAATTCATGTTTCCGCATTTACTGCGCACACGTCAGGAAGACACGAATGCCACACTAATACTTTTCCTACGAGTCGGTGCTTGCATACCCGCATTGGTTTGTTGCTACGTAGCATACATGCTTCAGCAACACCCTCAAATGAAAAATTTTGATCGCCCCTTATATTATTAAATCTTTAATGGCCCGTAGGCCCATCCTACCAATAAGCCGATCTTAATATTTAATGAAGATAGGTCTCAGTGTTACAGATAAGCGTATGTAGTTCACCTGTACACAGGTCACCAGCAAGGTTCTTTCTCATGGCTCATGTATATCTCCTCGCTCCAATGATTCAGCACTGCGCCATATCGTCCATACATGGCTGCGTAAGAAATAGGTTCTTACTCACTACCGTCGTAGTTTGCAGTGCTCCTCAAAGGCAGTGAATTACTGCTGCTATCTCCATCGTCTCAATAAACAGTAAAATTTAGTAAATAAAATGCTATCCTGTATAATTTGAAGTCACAAGGAGGCAATATAGTGTTACCCGACAACGTCAAGTTCCTTTTGGGGTATTGCTGGTGGAAGTCGTAACGTGTAAAATGGGATTCATCATCTTCCCCGTTATTTTAGAGAGAGATTGCTTTTTGTTGGTCTATGGCTGAGAACGCATTTGTTTTGGAACAGAGTTTACTATAAGCAGGGGTAAGAATGATAAAATCCAAAGCCACAAAATATAAAATTGTCTGGAGATCATTTTAAAAGTAGTAACAAATCCATATATCACATATCAATTTTTCTTGGCACACAGCACAATTAGTTTATTTCTGCAATGTCTTAATATAAACGGGTGCACAGCTATTTTGTGAAAATATTTTATCACCGGATGACATAACATTGGGCTTAGGTTTGTCTCTTATTCAGAGAAGAGAATCTTTTCAAAATTGTGTATATCAACATACAACATAGCTTAGAATGATAGTGACTACCATATTTCAAAGAATACGCCTATATGTATCACATCTGTGTCACTTTCTTCGTTTTCTTCTCTTGTTTCACTCAGACTCTTGAAGTATCTCTTCGAAACGTTTGATGTATGTGTGTGTGTGTGTGTGTGTGTGTGTGTGAGTGTGTGTGAGTGAGAGAGAGAGAGAGAAAGAGTATATATACACTCCTGGAAATGGAAAAAAAGAACACATTGACACCGGTGTGTCAGACCCACCATACTTGCTCCGGACACTGCGAGAGGGCTGTACAAGCAATGATCACACGCACGGCACAGCGGACACACCAGGAACCGCGGTGTTGGCCGTCGAATGGCGCTAGCTGCGCAGCATTTGTGCACCGCCGCCGTGTCAGCCAGTTTGCCGTGGCATACGGAGCTCCATCGCAGTCTTTAACACTGGTAGCATGCTGCGACAGCGTGGACGTGCACAATATGTGCAGTTGACGGACTTTGAGCGAGGGCGTATAGTGGGCATGCGGGAGGCCGGGTGGACGTACCGCCGAATTGCTCAACACGTGGGGCGTGAGGTCTCTACAGTACATCGATGTTGTCGCCAGTGGTCGGCGGAAGGTGCATGTGCCCGTCGACCTGGGACCGGACCGCAGCGACGTACGGGTGCACGCCAAGACCGTAGGATCCTTCGCAGTGCCGTAGGGGACCGCACCGCCACTTTCATTGATGGTTAGAATGTATTAAGCTGCTGATGTGCTCGTCATTCTCTAGTGGTATTTGCAGTTCTGAATTCTTCGATGTTAGTATATTGAGAGTTCACTTTTAAATGTGATGGCGGGAAAATCGGAACTGAGGTCCACCATCATGTCTATCCTTCTTTGCACTTTTTATCTATATAGGCGTTTGATCTGTAAAGACTGTTTGCCTCATTGTAAAAACTGAAAATTGATTTCTTTTTGCAGGAATCTTAAATGCATGTAACCCAATCATCAAGGCTGTATACTGAGGGTTTCTGTTCTTAACATACTTTTCAATTCGACCAAACTCTCGGTCACAGGGCAATGGTGTGTGCCTAACTTGTGGAACCCATCGGTCAACTGCCTTCAATTTATCTGGTTGCACTTGTGATCTCTCTACTGCCATAACTGCCAAATTTTCATCTAGCCCTCTGAAAGCCAAGAAGAATAATATGAAGAATGGTTGCTTGAAGCTGTTCTATTTCTAGAAATTTTATCAGATACCTTCCTATCTCATTAGATCCATCATTTGTATCATATTCGCTCCACATGAACGTATGTCCCTTTTCCGACCCGCAGTCATGAATACCTAAATTATATGTCCATAATGTCCTCTTGTAGAATGTGGGCTCAGTCGCTGTGTCGGTAATGTTTTTTGTAGATTAAAGACTATTGTAAGATGGTTCTCGGGATATTCTCTAGAAAACTTGGAAAGCTGTGTAATGGTATTTTGTCCTGCAGTGCTGTGTAATAGTATTTTGTACTGCAGTTGCTTTGACATGATATAGGTCCCTTTTCAGTTTTTAATCTTCTAATCATATTTTCACAACTGCTGAACTGTGCATTTTGAATTTAAATTTGAAATTCATCACATCATAACATGCGTCCGAAGGAGGCAATTTAAAACTAATATAAAAATCGTGGTTGAAAATATCTCGAAATTTTTAAACTCTTACTTATGGTGCATTATTTTCTTCACAATATTTCAAATTATGTTATTGACGTAATGAAGAAATCTACATTCTCAAAGTACACTTTATAAGGGTTCTGTGAGTGACTGTAATGACTGGAATACTTCGGTGTATTGTATATGAAGTTCTGAACTGTCTGAACTGCTTCTGGTGACACTTTCCTTGATGGTTTCCCCTTTTTTCTTGGAACAAAAAAAATCATTATAAAGTAAAATGCCAAGGTCGCACAAATTTAGTAAATTTTTGATCCAATACGATACTTAAGAGAAAAAAACATAAATAAGCGGAATACAACATGAATATGGATTTTCTGAAAAGCAATATGAATTTAATCTTTAGCCACTACTTCCGTATTTGGTGAATGACAGTGACCATCATTTAATAATTTCTGTAAGTATATTTCTGTAAGTTCTTAAGACGTCCTTAACTGTTATGGAGCACAACTACACTTAAAAATGCCTCTTTGCGCAGCAACATTTTACAGCCATTAACTCTAATCTGTTACAGAAAAGTAACCATTCGCCACAAAACTGTCCTTTTCTTTTCCTTTGGGTGCCCGAAAAAGTTAAAATATGTTGTCTGTTGTGTCTAGGAATCTTGCATACCTGGTTCGCTAGACAAACCATCAAACAACTTGTGTGGATGAGTTCTGTTACAGCAAGACAATAGAATGGTTAACTTTGACAGATGTGTCGCAAGCAAAGGGCGACATACAAAATAATTAGTCCTCTTCAAAATAGACAACTCAAGTCTCTGCTACAAAGAGATAGCTAACGAAGTGGCTAACATTAAAGCTGCTATCGAAGGGCTCCATCAGTCGGGCGCGGCGCCTATGTCCTCTTGACCTAGGGGCCGCCGCTGTCGCATTGTCGTCCTGGAAGGAAGGCTGTTCAGTGTGTGACTGGCTGACTTATTCTCGCAGCCTTCTCTTCTCTATCGTTCCCGACTAGCGTGCCGGCGCTGACCTCGTGCCGCAACATTATCAATAATAATAATAGTAATTTTATCTATAAGAAAGTACGTAATATAAAAATCTAATTTCTGATTTTAGTTAATCATAGTTATCTCCTTTCCACTTGTTCCATCTTAATACTACTCGGAAGGTAATTATTTCAACAATTAAGTCGTCTATATCCTTGAAACAATGGATTATCTGCTCCGTATATTCATGAATTTTACTCCAACGCTTCTTTTTACACGTACATCCAGGACCAAAAATTTTAGGACGCCTAGTATGTCCTGCTTTACTATATATGTACTCTCTGCCGTAATTTCTACGCCGTTTACATTTTACCCTTCTCCAGTTGTTCATATTTCTTATTTTTTTCTGCCTTTAGATGGTTTAAAAGGTGAATCCTCTGGAGATCTTTTACTTTCGTCAGCACTCTAAGTAAAAATATTCAGAACGAGAAATACCAAAGTCACATTAATATGTTATACAAGTATCATTACAGTATTAAAATTATTACCAAAAATGCAATAATTAAAGGGATAAGTACGTTTTTATTGTTTAAAAAATTTAAATATTTCCGACTTTCAATGTCATTTTCAGAATAATGTTCATCAGAGGGTCAATAACTGCTTCCACCGGATGAATAATCTTCATCAGAACTAGCCATTTGTTTCTCAGTATCATCTTTTCCGGTTATGCATGGAAATAACCTCTTCTCTGTAAGCACCACTTTACTGTGGCTTTGGGTTGTATCACACACGTAGAACACTTGTTCCTCAACGTACGAGAACAATAGTTGTGACCTACTCTGCTATTTAGTGAGTGAAAGTTGAAACATTTATGCAGTAGCTTCCCCTTTTGAATAGAAGTTGAAATAACACAAAAAACATGTTTTGAGAAACGTGTGGCTGCGGACTACATCATTTTCACCCATTCGTTTATAAGCCACCAGGAATTAGTTTTTACACATTTTAGGTGGTTGATAAATCTGCGACCAGTTGCTCGTTTTTTGATAATTTGTTTCGCCTTCGGCTGTATCAGGGTGGTTTGCCCATTTTGCAAATGTACCTTTATAAGAACATAAGTTTTGAGTTAACTGTTGCTTGCAGGATGTACCAACGATGTTGGTAAGAGTAACGACAACATAGATTGTCATAAAAAAAGCGGCGCATCGTAGTTTTCATTCTTCGTTGTATTAACAGTCACAGAGTTCTAACATCCATTATGGACAAAAAATGTTTAACATGTGTGTTTTATTTGTTAGTACGAGATGTATTTATGAAAGGAGAATGAATAGATGTAGTTACCTGTCATTTGCTTCATTTTCACTGCAACGATTTTGTACTCGGTGTCAACTCGTACAGATTTTGATTCTAAGAACATTGGAAGCGTCAATGATTCCATAGAAAAGGGATAGACCTTGAGGGAGTTTTGTCTGGCTACATTAGCGAATATTTTACAAACTGCTAAGAACGTTTTACTGACTTTGTGTCGATTCCGGGGAACACCACGAGGTAATGCTCTCTTTTCGTCCCACATTAGACTTCTTTACAATTTTTACAAGATTGTCAGTGAGTGTAACGTGGATTAAATCTCTTTTCAGTATTTACATAATTTTTTTGCACAGCCCACAAATATCAGATGATTTCAGGGTACCGTCGATTTTGAATCATCTCATAGCACTTGTAGTATACTCGTCAGTCTTAATTGCTGTGTGCTTTCTTCTTTTAACACAGAAACGTAAAATCAGTCATTCAGACTGGCGGTCATACGCTGCGTCTTCCTGAAGATGTATCACTAATCAGAAAATGTTTTGATGAAGTTCAGATATTTATTTATACTTCGCTTCCACCCATATCAGACGTCATCCACTGCAGTTTCCCCAGCAGTACGTCGCAGGGAGCGACGGACAAGACGGTATGTACTTCTTCTGGAACATCCCGTTCTTATTTCCACTATCGAACGTATCTTGGAGCCCGCAGAAATGTCAACACGTTTCATCTCCGTCCAAATGACACCCCGCGCAACCGTCACAGACTTGTCAGGTACAGCAGAGGCGGCAGTTGGCGGCATAAGCAATGAATAGCCGCCGCAAATAGAGAGAGCAGCGAAGCTTGACCTGTGTGTCGGAGATGCTGGTCTAGAGATAAAGAGGCGAATCAAAAGAAGGCGGAATAGAATCCCGTTCGAAACGCAAATTTTTCAGTATTCCTTTTAAGCTACCACTCAACTCTCAAGGAGATGGGATTAGCCAGAAAAACCACATGGCTGGTATTCTAGGATAAACTATAAGTCCTCCTCCCTAGTTGTATAACCGGGATAAATCAGCAGACGCCAGGCGCCGAAGTTCTGTCCAGTAGAATGTATTACACCAGGCCATGAAACCACATGAAATATTTACTACTAGAATATATACATTTACACCTATCTTCTTTTATACATTTATAGATTAGCTCCCTGTCGCGTTTTTCTGTCTATATGTGAAGGCATATCTCAGGGACCGTTGTAGGAATTTTACAACGGTTTTCACTAATAAACAGAATGATTCGCGAAGAGGGTTTCAGCACACAATTTACGCCAGACACGTCGTACGACAAAAGATGCAGTCTAAGAAAAAAAACCGACCCACCCCAAAGGACTTATCCGACTGGAACTGAAATCGGTAGATATGATGTACATATAGAGACAAACAAATGACTACAAAATCGTATTACTTATTCGAGAGAAAGCTCTTCCCAGATTCAGCAAGTCAATAATGTGTTGCTCTACGTATGCAAAAGCTACAAGCAGTTATTCGGCTTTCCACTGTTTGACCTATCAGTTTCATATTGTCCTGAGGGTACCGTGCCAAATTCTGTCCAACTGGCTCATTAGATCGTCACAATTGTTGGAGAGGCTGCCCACAGTGCTCCTAACGTTCTCAAGTGGGGAGAGATCTGCTGACCTTCTTGGCAAAGTACGGTACGTCGACTATATTCTACATCCTGTTCAGTTGCACTTCATCGTAAGCGATCCTGGGCTTATTTTTCCGCATGGTAATTCCCGCCCGCGAGTGGCAAGAGCTTTTACTGCTTGTCTTCGAGCTTGGAAAACCCACCTTGGTCAGCAATGTCGCCAAACCCCTCCACACTTGAGAATTTTTGTGTGTTATGGCAAGACCCTACAATCAGCATGGGATTTTGACGATCTAACGCACCAGTTGGACATAATATTGTACGATATCCCTCAGAAAGACATGCAACAGCTCTAACAATCAAAAATGTTCAAACGTGTGTGAAATCTTATGGGATTTAACTGCTAAGGTCATCAGTCCCTAAGTTTACATGCTGCTTAACCTAAATTATCCTAAGGACAAACACACACTCCCATGACCGAGGGAGGACTCCAACTTCTGCCGGGACGAGCCGCACATTCCCTGACTGCAGTGCCTCAGACCGCTCAGCTAATCCCGCGCCTCTAACAATCAGTGCCAAGCCAAATAACTGTCTGCGTAAGGGCCAGATGTTGACCAACACGTAACTGACTTGCGAGGATTTTCTCTTGAATTAATTATCCAAGTTTCTGAAAATATTTATCATTTGTACGTCTGCACATGTACATCACCGTTACCAACTTCTGTCTCATTAGTATAATTCCTTCGTGGAGCGTCGTCTTTTTGTCTCTGAGTGTATGTAGTGCCATCTGTATGAAGCTTGGGCAGGTCGCAAATTTATTTATATTTCATTTATTTGCAATTAGTTTCAGGGCCACAGCTCCATTTTCTACATCTCATTCTATATTCGGCCAAGATGTGAAACTGGAATCATAAATATAAATAAATAACATATAAGTAATATAGTATTAATATTCTGCTGCTTGACATCCACTCAGATCAGGTATCTAGGAGTAACGTAGAGAGAGGACATGAGATGCAGTTAGCACATACGGACCGTTGTAGGATAAGTGAATGGACGACTCGAATGTGTCTGTAGAGTTATGGGAAAAATTTTCGTGCTTATAAGAGAGACGACTGGAACGTGTTTGTAGAGTTATGGTAAAAATTTTCGTACTTATAAGAGAGACGACATGTGCAATGCTCGTGTGATTTATTCCCGAGTAATACTCGAGTATTCAGTATTCGTACTAACTTGGGTTATCAGTTCTTTTGATTATCAGTTCTTTCTTCACAGTACAAAGAAATTAAGATGTGGCTATTTTAATATTAATGTCGTAGTCAGAAGTAAAAAATATGAAAAAATAGGTTTCCAGAGACTTTGTTTTCCAGCGTGGATGGCATACGACATACAGAGTTATTCATAAGAACCTCTGAGGTTCCGGACGATAACTCGAAAAAACTACATTTCCAAAGTAGACATACATCTGTGGACAGAGCATGTATCCTAGCTTTCATCTCACATTGCAGGTGATCAACACGGGTTCATATGAGACGTGACGAATTGTCTGTGCGAAGGCGACACTTCAGCCCGCTTTGCCAGTCGGTTCACTGTGACGCCTACCTACAGACGAGAAATATTTCCATGAGTTAATTCGGAGCGATGCGGAGGAGGCGGTTAACAGAGGAACTTCGAGGCAACAGGGCCTACAGGCGCAAGCTGCAGTTAATAGAGTTCTGCAAACCACTAGCAGGCACTACCAGTGAGACACCGGCACGTAGCAATAACACGCATCAAATGCCCATTGGCTCTCTGATAACCTAGCGTGGGATGCACACGTCCCATTGACAATGGAAGGGTTAAAGGAAGGCACTGAAGCAGTTCGGAAGAATGAGGCTAGTTTTGATGCCGGTCGGTTTGATCAGTACAGGAGAGTTACGTGAGTGCTCCGTGAACTAAGCGGAGAACCGTGTCAGGGAAGATATCGTTCTTTTACCGAAACGCTAGTGAAGAAGTTTAGAGACGCAGCGTCTGCAGCAGGCGGTGGATCAATTGTGCTTCCTCCAACGTCCGTCTCTTCTAAGAACCGTAAGCACAAGAAAGGGAGACCAGGCTTCTTGTGGAGGCTTACGAGCAGTTACTTTTCCCTTGCTTTATTTACGAGAGGAACAGGATAGGAAATTAGTACTCGTACAAAATACTCTCTACGATGTTCTGCACAGTGGCTTGCGGAGTGTGCATGTAGCTGCGGATGTAGAAACGAGCACATCGCTTTCACGCTGTGTACTGTTTTTTGTTGTAAGTCACTCAGCGGCATAGCAGTCTGAAGCACATCGATTGCGCCGTTACCAAATTCCTTTGTAACAGTGAGAACGAAGCTTTCTTTTAACCATAGAAGCTACAGTAAAACATTCGTAGGGAGAGAAATAAGAGTTAAACTTTACAAAGTACACTACTGGCCATTAAAATTTATAACCCACGAAGATGACGTGCTACAGACGCCAAATTTAACCGATATGAAGAAGATGTTGTAATATGCAAAAGATTAGCTTTTCAGAGCATTCACACAAAGATTTGCGCCGGTGGCGACACGTACAACGTGCTGACATGAAGAAAGTGTCCAACCGATTTCTCATACACAAACACACAAACAGCAGTTGACCGGCGTTGCCTGGTGAAACGTTGTTGTGATGTCTCGTATAAGGAGGAGAAATGCGTACCATCACCTTTCCGACTTCTATAAAGGTCGGATTGTAGCCTATCGTGATTGCGGTTTATCGTATCGCGACATTGCTGCTCGCGTTGGTCGAGATCCAGTGACTGTTAGCAGAAAATGGAAGCCTTGGGTTAAGGAGGGTAATACGGAAGGCCGTGCTGGATCCCAACGACCTCGTATCACTAATAGTCGAGGTGACAGGCATCTTATGCGCATGGCTGTAAACGGATCGTGCAGCCACGTCTCGATCAAAATGGCTCTGAGCACTATGCGACTTAACTTCTGAGGTCGTTGCCTAGAACTTAGAACTAATTAAACCTAATTAACCTAAGGACATCACACACATCCATGCCCGAGACAGGATTCGAACCTGCGACAGGAACGGTCGCTCGACTCCATACTGTAGCGCCTAGAACCGCACGGCCACATCGGCCGGCACGTCTCGATCCCTGAGTCAACAGATGGGGACGTTTGCAAGACAACAACCATCTGCACGAACACTTCGACGACCTTTACAGCAGCATGGAGACCATGGCTGCGGCTACCCTTGACGCTGCATCACAGACAGGAGCGCCTGCGATGGTGTACTCAACAACGATCGTGGGTACACGAATGGCAGAACGTTATTTTTTCGGATGAATCCAGGTTCTGTTTACAACATCATGATGGTCGTATCCGTATTTGGCGACATCGCGGCGAAAGCACATTGGACGCGTGTATTCGTCAACACCATACTGGCATACGACCCGGCGTGATGGTATGGGGTGTCATTGGTTACACGTCACGGACATCTCTTGTTCGCATTGACGGCACTCTGAACAGTGGACACTACATTTTGGATGTGTTACGACCCGTGGCTCTACCCTTCATTCGATCCCTGACAAACCCCACTTTTCAGCAGGATATTGCACGACCGCATGTTGCAGGTTTTGTACAGGCCTTTCTGGATACAGAAAATGTTCGACTGCTGCCCTGGCCAGCACATTCTCCAGATCTCTCACCAATTGAAAACCTGTTGTCAATGGTGGCCGAGCAACTGGCTCGCCACAATACGCCAGTCACTACTCCTGATGAACTGTGGTATCGTGTTGAAGCTGCATGGGCAACTGTACCTGTACACGTTATCCAAGCTCTGTTTGACTCAATGCCCAGGAGTATCAGGGTCGTTATTACTGCTGGAGGTGGTTGTTTTGGGTACTGATTTCTCAGGATCTATGCACCCAAATTGCGTGAAAATGTAATCACACGTCAGTTCTAGTATAATATATTTGTCGAATTAATACCCCTTTATCATCGGCATTTCTTCTTGGAGTAGCAATTTTAATGATCAGTAGGGTAATAGCGTTGCCCCTGGTGCTATGTGGCAGCTGAAGGTGGACCCTAGCATCAGATTAATTAAGGGTGGATGTAATGAATTTGATCAAAAAAATCGAGTTTTCAAAAACATTGCTTTCTTGATCTACACAGTTTAATCGATGTTGTGAGTGAATTTTATCGCGATAGCAGCTTTAGAAGTGTCTTTAAATTGTTAAACTGATTAACTCTGCACTGGCGGCCACTCCCACCTTTACTGACATTTGAGAAACTGCTTGCTTCATCGGAATTTTTATCAGTATGAAGGCTCTTTTCTTTCAATATCTTTGGCTGACATCTATGTCTCTGACTGACCTCTGTATCTTTGCCTCAAAACTATCTTGCATGTGGTTTACTTACGTTTTGCCTCTACTGACACATATTAAGGGGTGGAACGTTGAATTTGCAAACCTTTACGTGGAAGTCATGATTTATACATAATGGTTGGTGGAAAAACTGTGTTCAGGAAACGGAGGTTTCGTGAAACCGGTTTACTAACAAAAAAGAGGAAGCATCTCGAAATGAAAAATGCAAGCCCTCAGCTTCAGCATCGAAGCTTGGGACAGGAGAATTGTACAGGTGCGTGAATGATATTGAGATGGATTCAACTGGATTCAGACATATTGATTTAAAACTTCTTTGCTGGGCTATAAAGTTTTCATGTTCTAGTGACAGCTGCAAAAATACGGAATTTATTATTTTTGTTGAGGAAAGAAGAGTGGGAGTAGCTTGTGCTTTTAAATTAATTTGTAATTCGTTGGCTATGACATTTCATTTTCCTCCTCCAGATAACTGACACTGGGACATATGAAAGCAATTTAAGGTTTGCATATGCTCTGGGATGATTTGGAAGGGCAGGAATGGAGGTAATTTATTGAATGGTTTTCTGAACGTGCCTCAACCCTGTGAAAGGTATGAAAAAATACATAAAGCAATGTCTGATGCTGTATGCGATACTGCTATACTACTTCAACGTAACTGACTTAAGGACATCAAACACATCCATGCCCGAGGCAGGATTCGAACCTGCGACCATAGCAGCAGCGTGGTTCCGGAATGAAGTGCCTAGAACCGCTCAGCCACAGAGGCCGGCTAGATCAGTATCTTGCCTGCAAATATAGGCCAGACAGATTCGAAGAAGAGAGAAGAGACCTGGAGGATGAGGATTACTAATATGGAGGATTTTAAAATTTAAGCTTCTTACATGTAGAGGTATAAGAGGAAAATCACTGATACTCTTTTTCTTTGTTTTACATTTTTTGTGTTATTAGCAGCCTTTTCTCAAAAAGTACTTGTTGTAATGCTATGAAATTCTTAGGAACTGTTCGCAACGTATTGTTGTTCCATGGAATTAAAAAATACGAGATCCTGCAATCACATTCTGATTTTTAGATCTTTGAGTGTAGAAAAAAAGTTAATTTTAAATGTGTTAAATTAAAAACTCTGTTAATGATACAATTTATGCCATAACTTAATAACTCCAGTTTGGTTGTATAACCTTATCAGGACACTTCAACAATTTTTTAGATTAATTGCATGATTATAATTAGAGTTGTGGCTTTTTATAATAAAAGACAATTAAAAAATTAAAAATTCAATTAATGGCAAAATTCGAATAGGTATGCGGAAGCAAATGTAACAATAGCATACATAATTGAAAGGAGGAGTGTTGAAAGTGTAATGAACCCAAAAATATTGAAGGAAAGACGTAGCAAGCAAAAAAATGGTTCAAATGGCTCTGAGCACTATGGGACTTAACATCTATGGTCATCAGTCCCCTAGAACTTACAACTACTTAAACCTAACTAACCTATGGACAACACACAACACCCAGCCATCACGAGGCAGAGAAAATCCCTGACCCCGCCGGGAATCGTACCCGGGAAGTAGCAAGCAATAAGGTAGGAAATAAGTGCTTTGTGAGCCCTGACGAAAATAGAAACGAATTAGTATCATATGGAGTAAAGTAAGAAGTAAGAGTTAATGTGGAGTAGTATATCTATGGAGAACCTGTAACTATTTGTTACATTTGTGACATCATGTGACCCAGTCTGGTGTCCTACACGTAACGCCATAAGCCAAGCCCTCCTTGTCAACAATATCATCACTCTTATCAGTGAATTCGTCACCCTTATGAACGACGTCATCAAGATACACTTCCTTCTCCCCCCTCCCCTCTCTCCAGCAAAACATAACCAAAGATGATGGAACTAACCTGGTTACGCTAGTGTATCGCTGTCCCCGCCGTAATATACTTTCGTGATTCATCTTCTCTGCTTTCTGATTTCATAAATACTTTATTTACTTTGACTTTAACATTTTTGTCTTCTTCTTTTTCTGCTTCTTACTTCCTCTCTTCCTTTTAGAACTTCTGCCCCAGTCTCAGTAGTTGAGAAATAAGTTCAGTGGGAAATGGAAGTGCACGCTACTTCAATCGCATCTTCCTTTCAGACGAAATCTTTTATATCTAACAATAATCAGGGCTAGGCTAGTATCTGATATCGAGAATATTGCATTATCCCCATTATGATAAGTAATGCTAAGAGATCATATAAACCTTGTATTTAACATACTGATTCCCTGTGTTTCTTGTCAATGTTCAAAATTAATACATATTTAAATGTTCAGTCAATCACTTTATATGAAATAATGTTCTCTTCGCTGCAGAATTATGTGTTATTATAAGTATTATTACTAACAGAAACTGTTTTCTTTTTTTTCTTGAATTGCACTCCATATTTATTTGCAGCCTTCGTCACTGAAGAACCAACAGTTGCTTCTTTTGCCCATTTGCTATACGTTTTTTTCGCCATTGTGCCTCTGTTCATTTTCTTTGTGTAATTTCCCATGAGACCTTCACACGCAAAAATCAGACATTTATGCCATAACAACTTGTAATAGAATGTAACAAACATCCCATATGTCGACTCTCTATATTTTTTACAGTCAACAAGTGCCTCATATGCCACTATTGTTGTCATGTTACAGCAAGGAACTGTAGTAAATTGTCGCCACAAAAAAATTACAACATCATAAAATTAATACGGTGTGTGGCCACCATTCGTCTTTATAAATAGATGGTATCTGTTCTTTCGGACATGTCCGAAAGAACAGATACCATTATCATATAAATAAGGCTTATCGGCCAATGATCTTCTTCAGGGCGGCTGCACTCAAATTGCTCAAACTCTTATGGGAATCGGTAGAATGACTACCGCAAGTAATGAGTATAGTCGGCAGGGGCACAACAAACGTAGTTTGTGGACAGTAAGTTGGAAGTGTGGGCCTCAGAGGGAGCGTGCCAGAGATAAGTCCCTCCCGTCGCACTATCCTTTGTGTCCTCCATGGCTAATTGCATTTTCGTTTGAGCCGCGCTAGCGACTGGACGTTGTTTACTTCCGTGTTTACATCACTGTACTTGTGCTTCGCTGAAAACTATCCGTCTACTAATCTCCCTGTTCGTTCATATTTCTTGTGATCTGATCGCTCCTTTTGGTCGTTGTTTGTTGTTGTGGTGTTCATTCCAGAGACTGTTTGAAATGGTTCAAATCGCTCTGAGCACAATGCGACATAACTTCTGAGTTCATCAGTCGCCTAGAACTTAGAACTAATTAAACCTAACTAACCTAAGGACATCACACACACACATGCCTGAGGCACGATTCGAATCTGCGGCCGGAGCGTTCGCTCGGTGCCAGTCTGTAGTGCCTAGAACCGCACGGCCACTTCGGCCGGCTGACTGCTTTATTGCAGCTCTCCATGCTACTTTATCCTGTGCAAGCTTCTTCATCTCCCAGTACCTACTACAACCTACACTCTTCTGTATCTGTTTAGTGTATTCATCTCTTAGTCTCCCTCTACGATTTTTACCCTCCACGCTGCCCTCCAGTGCTAAATTTGTGATCCCTTGATGCCTCATAACATGTCTTAAAAACCAGTATCTTCTTCGTGTCAAGTTGTGCCACAAACTCCTCTTATCCCCAATTATATTCAATATCTCCTCATTACTTATGTGATCTACCCATCAAATCTTCTGCATTTTTCTGTAGCACCACATTTCTAAAGATTCTATTATCTTCTTGTCCAAACTATTTATCGTCCAAGTTTCACTTCCATGCATGGCTACACTCCATACAAATACTTTCAGAAACGACTTCCTGACAGTTAAATCCATACTCGATGTTAACAAATTTCTCTTCCGCAGAAAAGCTTTCTTTGCCATTGCCAGTCCACATTTTATATCTTCTCTACTTCGAACATCGTCAGTTATTTTCCTTCCCAAATAGCAAAATCCTTTTTCTACTTTAAGTGTCTTATTTCCTAATCTAAATCCCTCAGCATCACCCGACTTAATTCGACTACATTCCATTATCTTCGTTTTGGTTTTGTTGATGTTCATCTTGTATCCTCCTTTAAAGACACTATCCATTCCGTTCAAGTGCTCTTCTAAGTCCTTTGCTGCCTCTGACAGAATTATGATGTCATCTCAAAGTATTTATTTATTTTTCGTGGATTTTAATACCTACTCCGATTTTATCTTTTGTTTCCTTTACTACTTGCTCAATATTTTCTTTGTTGTCATCAGTCTACTGACTGGTTTGATGCGGCCCGCCACGAATTCCTTTTCTGTGCTAACCTCTTCATCTCAGAGTAGCACTTGCAACCTACGTCCTCAATTATTTGCTTGACGTATTCCAATCTCCGTTTTCCACTACAGTTTTGGCCCTCTACAGTTCCCTCTAGTACCATGGAAGTCATTCCCTCATGTCTTAGCAGATGTCCTATCAGCCTGTCCCTCCTCCTTATCAGTGTTTCCCACATATTCCTTTCCTCTCCGATTCTGCGTAGAACCTCCTCATTCCTTACCTTAGCAGTCCACCTAATTTTCAACATTCGTCTATAGCACTACATCTCAAATGCTTCGATTCTCTTCTGTTCCGGTTTTCCCACAGTCCATGTTTCACTACCATACAATGCTGTACTCCAGACGTACATCCTCAGAAATTTCTTCCTCATATTAAGGCCGGTATTTGATATTAGTAGACTTCTCTTGGCCAGAAATGCCTTTTTTGCCATAGCGAGTCTGCTTTTGATGTCTTCCTTGCTCCGTCCGTCATTTGTTATTTTACTGCCAAGGTAGCAGAATTCCTTAACTTCATTGACTTCGTGACCATCAATCCTGGTGTTAAGTTTCTCGCTGTTCTCATTTCTACTACTTCTCATTACCTTCGCCTTTCTCCGATTTACTCTCAAACCATACTGTGTACTCATTAGACTGTTCATTTCGTTCAGCAGATCATTTAATTCTTCTTCACTTTCACTCAGGATAGCAATGTCATCAGCGAATCGTATCATTGATATCCTTTCACCTTGTATTTTAATTCCACTCCTGAACCTTTCTTTTATTTCCATCATTGCTTCCTCGCTGTACAGATTGGAGAGTAGGGGCGAAAGGCTACAGCCTTGTCTTACACCCTTCTTAATACGTGCACTTCGTTCTTGATCGTCCACTCTTATTATTACCTCATGGTTGTTGTACATATTGTATATGACCCGTCTCTCCCTATAGCTTACCCCTACTTCTTTCAGTATCTCGAACAGCTTGCACCATTGTATATTGTCGAACGCTTTTTCCAGGTCGACAAATCCTATGAACGTGTCTTGATTATTCTTTAGCCTTGCTTCCATTATTAACCGTAACGTCAGAATTGCCTCCCTCGTCCCTTTACTTTACCCAAAGCCAAACTGATTGTCACCTAGCGCATTCACAATTTTCTTTTCCATTCTTCTGTATATTATTCTTGTAAGCAGCTTCGATGCATGAGCTGTTACGCTGATTGTGCGATAATTCTCGCACTTGTCAGCACTTGCCGTCTTCGGAATTGTGTGGATGATGCTTTTCCGAAAGTCAGATGGTATGTCGCCAGACTCATATATTCTTCACAACAACGTGAATAGTCGTTTTGTTGCCACTTCCACTAATGATTTTAGAAATTCTGATGGATTGTTACCTATTCCTTCTGTCTTATTTGACTGTAAGTCCTCCAAAGCTCTTTTAAATTCCGATTCTAATACTGGATCCCCTACCTCTTCTAAATCGACTCCTGTTTCTTCTTCTATCACATCAGACAAATCTTCACCCTCATAGAGGCTTTCAGTATATTCTTTCCGCCTATCTGCTCCCTCCTCTGCATTTAACAGTGGAATTCCCGTTGCACTCTTAATGTTACCACCGTTGCTTTTAATGTCACCAAAGGTTGTTTTGACTTTCCTGTATGCTGAGTCTGTCCTTCCGACAATCATATCTTTTTCGATGTCTTCACATTTTTCCTGCAGCCATTTCGTCTTAGCTTCTCTGCACTTCCTATTTATTTCATTCCTCAGCGACTTGAATTTCTGTATTCCTGATTTTCCCGAACCATGTTTGTACTTCCTCCTTTCATCAATCAACTGAAGTATTTCTTCTGTTACCCATGGTTTCTTCGCAGCTACCTTCTTTGTACCTATGTTTTCCTTCCCAACTTCAGTGATGGACCTTTTTAGAGATGTCCAATCCTCTTCAACTGTTATTCCTTACTGCTGTATCTATAGAGTTAGAGAATTTCAAACGTATATCGTCATTCCTTAGAACTTCCGTATCCCACTTCTTAGCGTATTGATTCTTCCTGACTAATGTCTTGAACTTCAGCCTACTCTTCATCACTACCATATTGTGATCTGAGTCTATATCTGCTCCTGGGTACGCCTTACAATCCAATATCGGATTTCGGAATCTCTGTCTGACCATGATGTAATCTAACTGAAATGTTCCCGTATCTCCCGGCATTTTCCAAGTATACCTCCTCCTCTGGTGATTCTTGAACAGGGTATTTGCAATTACTAGCTGACACTTGTTACAGAACTCAATTAGTCTTTCTCCTCTTTAATTCCTTGTCCCAAGCCCATATTCTCCTGTAACCTTTTCTTCTACTCCTTCCCCTACAACTGCATTCCAGTCGACCATGACTATTGGATTTTCGTCCCCCTTTACATACTGCAGTACCCTTTCAGTATCCTCATACACTTTCGCTATCTGTTCATCTTCAGCTTGCGACGTCGGCATTTATACTTGAACTATCGTTGTCGGTGTTGGTCCGCTGTCGATTCTGATTAAAACAACCCGGTCACTGAACTTTTCACACTAAAACACCCTCTGCCCTACCTTCCTATTCATAACGAATCCTACACCTGTTATACCATTTTCTGCTGCTGTTGATATTACCCGATACTCATCTGACCAGTAATCCTTGTCTTCCTTCCACTTCACTTCACTGACCCCTACTATATCTAGATTGAGCCTTTGCATTTCCCTTTTCAGATTTTCTAGTTTCTCTACCACTTTCAAGCTTCTGACATTCCACGCCCCGGCTCGTAGAACGTTATCCTTTCGTTGATTATTCAATCTTTTTCTCATGGTAATCTCCCCCTTGGCAGTCCCCTCCCGGAGATCCGAATGGGGGACTATTCCGGAATCTTTTGCCAATGGAGAGATCATCATAACACTTCTTCAACTACAGGCCACATAGCCTTTCGCTCCCTATATTTTACCCCTGCCACTTTCTGAATTTGAAAGAGAGTATTTCAATCAACATTGTCAAAAGCTTTCTCTAAGTCTACAAATGCTAGAAATGTAGATTTCCCTTTCCTTAATCTTTCTTCTAAGGTTAGTCAAAAGGACAGTTATGCCTCACATGTTCCAATATCTCTACGGAATCCAAACTGATCTTCCCCGAGGTCGGCTTCTAACAGTTTTCCCATTCGTCTGTAAATAATTCGTGTTAGTGTTTTGCAGCTGTGACTTATTAAACTGATAGTTCGGTAATTTTCACGTCTCGCAACACCCACATTCTTTGGGTTTGGAATTATTATATTCTTCTTGAAGTCTGAGGGTATTTCGACTGTCTCATACATCTTGCTGTTGCTCTCCGACAACCGTCAGTAGTTCTAATGGAATGTTGTCTACTCCCGGAGACTTGCTTCGACTCAGGTCTTTCAGTGCTCTGTCAGACTCTTCGCAGTATCGTATCTCCCATTTCGTCTTCATCTACATCATCTTCCATTCCCATAATATTATCCTCCAGGACATCGCCCTTGTATACACCCTCTGTATACTCCTTCCACCTTTCTGCTTTCCCTTCTTTGCTTAGAACTGTGTTTCCATCTGAGCTTTTGGTATTCATACAAGTGGTTCTCCTCTGTGCAAAGGTCTCTTTAATTTTCCTGTAGGCAGTACCTATCTTACCCCTAGTGAGATAAGCCTCTACATCCTTAAATTTGTTCTCTACCCAACGCTGCTTAGCCATTTTGCACTTCCTGTCGATCTCATTTTTGAGACGTTTGTATTCCGTTTTGCCTGCTACTTCAACCCTCAAAGCTACCCATTCTTATTTTACCGTACTTCTTTCCCCAATTTCTATCAATTGTTCCCTTATGCTCTTCGTAAAACTGCGTACAACCCCTGGTTTAGTCAGTTTGTCCAGGTCCCATCTCCTTAAATTCCCACATTTTTGTAGTTTCTTCAGTTTTAATCTACTGTTCATAACCAATAGATTATGGTCAGAGTCTGCATCCACCCCTGCAAATGTCTTACAATTTAAAACCGGGTTCCTAAATCTCTGTCTTACCAGTATATAATCTATTTGATAGCTTCTAGTATCTCCATGGTTCTTCCATGTATACAACCTTCTTTTATGATTCTTGAACGATGTGTTTCATGTCTTACCGCCAATCCACAATCACCTACTACGTTTCCTTCTCTTCCTTTTCCTACTATCGAATTCCAGTCATCCATGACTATTAAATTTTCGTCTCTCTTCAATACCTGAATAATTTCATTTATCTAATCAAACATTTAATCAATTTCTTTATCATCTGCAGAGCTGGTTCACATACAAACTTGAACTACTGTAGTAGGCGTGGGCTTCGTGTCTATCTTGGACACAATAATGCCTTCACTATGCTGTTTGTATTAGCTTACCCGCACTCCTATTTTTTTATTCATTATTTAACCTACTCCTGCATTACCCCTATTTGATTTTGTATTTATAACTCTGTATCACCTGACCAGGAGCCTTGTTCCTCCTGCCACCGAACTTCACTAATTCCCTCTGTATCTATCTTTAACCTATCCATGTCCCTTTTTAAATTTTCTAACCTACATGCCCGATTAAGTGAACTGACATTTCACGCTCCGATCCGTAGAATGCCAGTTTCCTTTCTAATGATAACGACGTCCTTTTCAGTAGTCCCCGCCTGGGGATACTAATGGGGGACTATTTTACCTACGGAATATTTTACCCAAGAGGACGCCATCATTATTTAACCATAGAGTAAAGCTGCATGCCCTCGGGAAAAATTACAGATGTAGTTTCCCCTTGCTTTCAGGCGTTCGCAGTACCAGTACAGCAAGACCGTTTTGGTTAGCGTTACAAGGCCAGGAAAGTCAATCATCCATACTGTTGCCCCTGAAACTACTGAAAAGGCAGCTGCCCCTTTTCAGGAACAACACGTTTGTCTGGCCTCTCAACAGATACCCCTTTGTTGTAGTTGCACCTACGGTACGGCCATCTCTATTGCAGAGGCACGCAAGCCTCCCCACCAATGGCAAGGTCCATGGCTCATGGGGGGAGCGCTTTTGGTCGTGATGCTGCCAAGTGGAATTTCGGTTGTTTGATCGAAATTTCGTCGCTGGATTACATGGCTACAAACCTCAGGAAGGACACTCTGGTATTTCCTTTTGACAAGGATTCCCGTCTTGTTCAGCCGACATCTCTGGAAATAGATGACTGGATTACACAGGTAATTGGTGTCAATTCTGAAACCGTCCATACTATGTAACTCTTCAGGCTTTCCCGGCTATCTAATGACATCTTGGGTTGTCGGGTGTTCTGCGGGATATCAGCGTCATACTTGTCGTACTTGCACAATATTTCGGTCACGTAGCTCGTAACCTTCATCAGGTGCGACCTGAGACTGCTCCTCGAGTGGATCTGGTCCAGTATTTATGCCTATATCCTTCCCCCTCCACCAACGGCTGCAGGCGCTTCCTCTGTGGTCCGCGCTCATTCCCTGCGACCTGCTGGAGCGTTGCTGCTCCGTTGTCCGTCCGCTGCGGTTCTAGGTGTCCCCTTTGCGATCCGTGCCCACCAAACCCGCTCCTGGGAGTTTCACCTACGGTCTGGGGTACCAAGCGTTCCGTCTGCGGTCCGCGCCTGCTCACCATGACCTGTTGGAGAGGGCCGCTCCGCTGCGGCTGTGGATGTTCCCTCTGCGGTCCGCGCCCACCAGTCCCACTTCTGGGTGTTCCATCCTCGGTCTGGTGGGCCTGGCAGTCCAATAGGGGCTCGTTTTCCATCTCCATGTCTCTAATGCTTCTGTTTGTGTAGTGTTGCAGCTGGCCCCGTTGCTCTTTAACAATTCCAGAGCCGGATCCCAGGCTCTGCTTAGCTGGTACCCTATGCCACGGTTCATAAGATCGTCAGCCATTTTTATTTCTATCCATTCTCTTATAACACTGTTCCAAAATGTGGGTGTTTGTCCTAGAATCTTGGTATCCCCATACTTCATTGGCATGATCTAGTTCTAGACAGTGTTCAGCTATGGCTGACTTAGTCCCCTGTCTTAATCTAGTGTGCCTCTGATGTTCTTTGCACCTGATCTCCACAGTTCTTGTCGTCTGGCCAATGTAGGACATGCCACATTGACAAGGTATATTGTAAATCCCTGGTTTTCGTAACCCCAGGTTGTCTTTCACACTCCCCAGCAGTCCCCTGATATTGTTGGATGGACAGAAAACACACTTGATATTGTGTTTACGGAGGATCGTACTGATTCTGGAAGAAATAGAGCCAGCATAGGGCAGATATGCCACCTTATTTGCTTCATCTTGGTCTTCTTCAGGAACCTGTGGTATAGTGGCTATTTGCAGTGCCCTCTCAATTTGTCTGTCCGTGTATTCATTCTTGGAGAAAACTGTTTTGAGACGTTCTATCTCTATAGGTAGATTCTCTTGGTCTGACAGGGCACTTGCTTTGTGAACCAAAGTCTTCAGAACCCCATTCTTGTGTACAGGGTGGTAACAGCTGCTGGCCTGCAGATATAAGTCATTGTGTGTTGGTTTTCGGTACACACTGTGGCCAATTCATCCATCTGCTTTCCTCTGGACTAGTACATCCAGAAATGGCAGCTGGCCATTCTTCTCCAGTTCCATGGTGAACTTGATATTAGGGTGGCATGAGTTAAAATGTTCAAGAAACCCATTGAACTGTCCATCCCATGTGTCCAAATCACGAAGGTGTCATCCACATACCTAAAGAAGCATGTGGGTTTAAATGTGGCTGTCTCCAATACCCTCTTCTCAAAACTCTCCATAAACATGTTGGCAACCACAGGGGACAGTGGGCTTCCCATAGCTACACCTTCAGTTTTTTCGTAATATTGGTTTCTGTACAGGAAATACGTGGATGTCAGTGTATGACTGAACAGGTCCAACAGAGCACCGTCAAATTTCTCTGTAATGAGTTCTAGTGAGTCCTTCAGTGGGACCCTGGTGAACAGCGATACCACATCAAAACTAACCATGATGTCCGAATCTGTGATGTGCAGTTGCTTGAGGCGTTGCAGGAAATCTTCTGATTTTGCAGATGTGGTGAATACATTTCCCCACATACGGAGACAGGAGACTTTTCAAGTACTTGGATGTTTTGTACGTAGGTGCCCCAATATTACTGACAATTGAACGTAGGTTGCACGCCCTCCTTGGGTATTTTAGGCAGACCATACAGTCTAGGTGCCACTGGCGCTTTTTCCCGTAGTTGTCTGATGATCTTATCGGGCATCCCTGTTTCCTTCAAGAGAGCACTAGTCTTCTTGGCCACCTTGTCCGTGGGGTCACACTCCAGAATTCTGTATGCATGGTCCTCCAGAAGTTGGCGTACTCTCTCATCATAATCCACCTGCTGCAAGATGACAGTGGAGTTCCCTTTGTCTGCTGGCAGAACCACAATGCTGTTGTCTTCCCGGAAAGACCAGCAGGGCCCTCACCAAGGCCAGGCCGCCGAAATCGAACATCACAACCGAGGAGAGTCTTGCACTCAAGAAACTCCGCTACCAGGTAATGAAGGGGGTGTAGTCAGTATTAATTGGCAAGAAACAACAGGTGAATTATCTGACTGCAAAGATCAGCAGGTATCTGTTAGTAAACAAATTCAGGAAGAGGTTGCCAAACTTCCTTCTCCATTTGTTTCCCTTGATCAGGAAGTAAGTGATATTAATAAAGAACAAGGAAGTGGGATCAAAATGAAATCATGGCCAACACCGCAGGGCAGGCGCCAGCAACAGATACTGCGAAAGCGTCTACTGCTTCTCCAGATGAGCTTCGAAGTAAAATGAAAACGTTACCACATGTGTATGTAGCTCGTAACCAAGTGAAGGGAAAATCCGGAAAGGGCGATCCAAGCCCAAAGAATGTTCGATACATGACATTCCTACACGAATCACTGGAGGAAAAATCAGAAAGTTTACAAGAAAATCAGTCGGCGTCCGGCACAAGAAAAAATCTCAGAAGTAGAAAAAAACGGGAAAGTAACTAACAAACTGACTGAAGTGTTTTTACATTTTCAGCTTTCTGAGAAAACTGTTAATAGTTTAACTCAGCTCTGAGCCACAGGAAACCTCATTAGTTCATCAAAACAACTTAATACTGACAACCCAACGACGAAATCTTATTCTGTCACCACTATAAACATAAATAAAATTACGTCCGATTTGAAATTAAGGACTTGGTTGTAGGAATCCGCGACTGATAATGCCCTGTTACAAAAAGTTCTAGTGTCGGATTTAGTAATTCCCGGTTATGTCAGTTACATAAATGTGTCTCACGAAACAAGTGTTGGAATAGCTGTATTGGTGACGGAAGGGATTCAAGTAAGTGAGGTGGAACTACTGGACTCCGGAAGGGGAATAAGATTAAATGTCTATGATGTGACTATCATCAACTTGTATATCAGTTACCTAATTTTAATTTCTCAAGCGAAATAAAACAACTAGTTACAGTTTTAGAATTAAAGGATATATGACAAATCAAATACCCCCCCGCCCCCACCCCCGCTTGTTGAGTTCATTTATGTCACTGCAACATATCGTAGCAGGATCGATAGATTATATATTTCTAAAAATCTTGAAACTTCCGTGACAAAAGTAGAAACCATTCCTAAGTACTTTTCAGACCATTCAAGTATATTAGCTTGCATAAATTTAACAAGACATCCAGTTCGCCGATTCAAGAATCAGTGGAATTAGAACATATCCTTGTTAGTAAATCATCATTTGGAACATCTGATAAAGAAGAATGGGCACTATGCCTGCGTGCTCGTAGCATCGTACCATCAACAAGCTCAGCTGTTCGCGAACATTGGCCAGCTCCTCCGGCGTCCGTACATCCTATGCATCCGAAGAAATCAGTTTACTGTAGAGAGCTGGTCAACTTTAAACTAGACTGCTAATTCACTAAAAGCGGCTGATAGTTCACTAAACTGTGGTTACTAAACACTTCTTGTCGAAAACAATGAAAATAGCACTACCTGTCTCTGGACTGTATTCAAAACAAACACTAGCATTACTGGCACTATGGCTGACTAAAGGGACTCTCTCTGACTGTATTCAAAACAAACACGAAATCTGTGGAACACTTTTACTAGCACTCGACAATTAAAGCTTCCTAAAGCAAAAACACACGGAAGAAGAAGTGAGAAGTAAAAAAAAAGTTAATAAACGTAGCTCGCTGCACAACAGATGTGACACAGACGGCAGTTACGATGATGCCCGATGTCTACATATGATAGCAGAGGGTCAGCTGAAATGGCGCTATGAGCCGCGACGGCTTTGTTTGAATCAGTTTGCTGTGTGTACTGTCTGAAAGTGCGTGGATCAAGACTGCAGTGGCACGTTGTCCCAGCGCATAATATTTCCTTGTGAATCTGCACCCCATCACCCTCCACGACAATGCCTGATACCACGCGGTGAACCCCGTGCAGAAGCTCCTGCGTACGACGGGTGGCAGATATTGGAACACCCAACGTATTCACCCAATATGCGTCCGTGTGATCACGAGCTGTTCCCTAAAGTAAAGGAGCCCCTTTGTGGACTGCGCTAAAACACAAGACATCACCTGCAACATACGGTGGTCCTTGTGGTGCATCGACAGAGAAGGATGCACTAACGGTGTAGAAGCCTTCCATCACTCTTGGGCAAGGTGGTCGAGATGTGGAGCGATTATATTGATGGCACGCAGTACGGTGACCATCTGTCAGTAACATGTGTTGTGAATTACAACCGTGATGCTACTACTTTTTATCCATCCCATGTATCATATACGATACATAAATATCTTTGGTTTCCTAATGGAGCGTTCAAAAATTATGCATATCTTTGAACATGGAGCCCGAAGAATGCATCTAAATTGTGACGGCTTCATGATTATAGTATTTTGTTAGGATTGACTAGAAGGGAGGAGAGGGAAAGGGGTAGGGCAAGAAAGAAAAACGCATAAGTGAGCTAGATACAAACACTTTTTTCCCGCCAGCTTTGCTGTACTAGTTCCACCGTCTTAGATTTTGATTTCCTAGAGAAAGAGGAGTGGAAAGGGGAGCGGCTTTATCACGTCATTGGTAAAGCTTACCACCCCACTGGTAAGTATAATGATCTGACAGATAAGGAAGGCCTGGCTTGTGCCGTCATGTGTGGGGCATTGCCGAGAGTCACATGACGTCACAAATGTAAACGAAGTTTCCAAGTTCGCCGTTTATATGCTACTATATGGGGCTCGTGAACCATCACTGTGACCCATGGGAGAGTAAATCATCACCTCCAGTAGTATTTAAGATGTGCGTGGTAACATATTTTTGACATTGATACATTTGGGCAAGCATGGTTGCGGTTTTACGTGCGCTCAGCGAGCGAAGAATGTAGAGAAAAAAGGAAGAGTGAAGTATTGACACAGGAAGGAATTGGAACGTAAGGAGTTTACAAACGATTGTATTATGAGGAAGTACTTGGCAGAATACCGAGTAAAAGTGGTTCAAATAATGAAGAGTATACGAATTTGTTCTTTGGTAATATATTTCTGAATTTCACAAACAGGAAGTGGAATGAAAACAAGTCACATGTATTTATTATCGTATAACATCGTGTGTAGCCACCATATAACTTGAAGAATGAGAGCAAAATGAATATTAGGTTAAACTGCTTGAATGTACATCAACGAAGAGTAACAGTATCTATTAGCCCTTGTGTCCAATGGAACGCACAAGCAGGCGGGCATGCTGTTATCTAGTAACAGTAATGGGGAACTGAGGCAATCAAACTGGGAAATAAACGATTTTTATCTCATTGTCAACTGTCAACTAGGAACGAATGTTTAAGAAGAATTCAATATTATTGTATCATATTATTAATTATAACTTCTTTGTTTAAAATATTCCGGCGGTAAAATAGTCCCCCATTCGGATCTCCTGGCGGGGACTACTGAGGAGGGCGTTGTTATCAGGACAAAGAAAACTGGCGTTCTACATGTCGGAGCGTGGAATGACAGATCCCTTAATCGTACACGTAGGATAGAAAATTTTAAAATGGAAATGGATAAGTTAAAGTTAGATATAGTGGGAATTAGTGAAGTTCAGTGGCAGGATGAACAAGACTCCTAATCAGGTAATTATAGGGTTATAAATGCAAAATGAAATAGGGGTAATGCAGGAAAAGGTTTAATAATGAATTACAAAGTAGGAATGCGGGTTAGCTACTACAAACAGCGTAGGGAACGCCATATCGTGGCCAAGATAGATTCGAAGCCCATGCCTACCACAGTAGTACAAGTTTATATGCCAACTATTTCCGTAGATGATGAAGAGATTGAAGAAATATATAATGAGATAAAAGAAATTATTGAGATAGTGAAGTGAGACGAAAATTTAATAGTCATGGGTGGCTGAAGTTCGATAGTAGGAAAGGGAAGAGAAGGATACGTAGTAGGGTGAATATGGAATGCGGTTGACGAATGAAAGATGAAGCCGACTGGTAGAATTTTGGACAGAGCATAACTTAAACATAGCTAACACTTGTTTAAAGAATAATGAAAGAAGTTGTATACACGGAAGAAGCCTAGAGATACTGGAAGGTGTCAGATAGATTATATAATGGTAAGTCAGAGGTTTAGCAACCGGGTTTTAAATTGTAAGAGATTTCCAGGGGCAGATGTGGACTCTGACCACAATCTATTGGTTATGAACTGTACATTAAAACTGAAGAAACTACGAAAAGGTGGCAATTTAAGGAGATGGGACCTGGATAAATTGAAAGAACCAGACGTTGTAGAGAGTTTCAGGGAGAGCATTAAGGCACGACTGGCAAGAATGGTGGAAAGAAATACAGTATTCAGAAGGTGGCAGGTGTAAAATACAGGAAGCGAAAGGCTATTTACAATTTGTACAGAACCCATCGGGAAGTTATAAGAGTCAAGGGGCATGAAGGGGAAGCAGTGGTTGGGAAGGGAGTGAGACAAGTTTGTAGCCCATCCCCAGTGTTATTCAACCTGTATATTGAGCAAGCAGTAAAGGATACAAAAGAAAAATACGGAGTAGGAATTAAAATCCATGGAGAAGAAATAAAAACGTTGAGGTTCCTCAATGACACTGTAATTCTCTCAGAGACAGCAAAGGACCTGGAAGAGCAGCTGAACGGAATGGACAGTGTCTTGAAAGGAAGATATAAGATGAACATCAACAAAAGCAAAACAAGGATATTGGAATGTAGTCGAATTAAATCGGGTGATGCTGAGGGAATTAGATTAGGAAATGAGACGCTTAAAGTAGTAAATGAGTTTTGCTATTTGGAGAGCAAAATAACTGATGATGGTCGAAGTAGAGAGGATATAAAATGTAGACTGGCAATGGCAAGGAAAGCGTCTTTGAAGAAAAGTTGGTTAACATTGATTATAGATTTAAGTGTCAGGAAGCGGTTTTAAAAGTATTTTTATGGATTGTAGCCATGTATGGAAGTGAAACGTGGACGATAAAGAGTTTAGACAAGAAGAGAATAGAAGCTTTCGAAATGTGGTGCTACAGAAGAGTGCAGGAGATTAGATCGGTAGATTACATAACTAATGAGGAGGTATTGGACAGAACTGGGGAAAAGAGAATTTTGTGGCACAACTTGACTAGAAGAAGGGATCGGTTGGTAGGACATATTCTGAGGCATCAAGGGATCAGCATTTTATTATTGGAGGGCAGCGTGGAGGGTAAAAATCGTAGAGGGAGACCTAGAGATGAATACACTTAACAGATTCAGAAGAATGTAGCTTGCGGTAGGTACTGGGAGATGAAGAGGCTTGCACAGGATAGAGTAGCATGGAGAGCTTCATCAAACCAATCTCTGCGCTGGAGACCACAACAACAAAAATTGCAGATCCTTCTTCCTATAGTAGACATCGTTATTACGCGTAACTGTAATCGTGACTGGGAATGGTGCAGAAAGAAACATAAATACATAAAAAACAAAAACACAGCACATTATCACGGCTAATACGGCGTAGAAAAACCGTTGGCGCTGAAATCTGCTTCCAGTCGCCTCGGAATGGATAATTACAGGTCCAGTACGGTTTTCAAGAAAATTTTATACCATACCTCTTGCAGAATTGTTTCAAGTTCACCTAATGATCGTGAAAGTGGATAGCATAAAGCACCCTTCTCTCCAAAGTCGGTCACGAAAGTTCAATAATAGATAAGGAGACACCAGGGAAGGTAAGACGATTTGGCTGCGTGAAAAATGTGAAGAAATCGAAACAGAAATGATTGTAGGACGGACTGATTTAGCACAAAGGAAAGTCAAAACAACCTTCGGTGAAATTAAAAGAACGCACATTAACATTAAGAGTGTAATGGGAATTTCGTTGTTAAATGCAGTGGAGAGAGCAGACACAGGTTAAGAGTATAGTGAAGGCCTCTGTGAGGGGTTGAGATAGTAAAAGAAACGGGAGTCGATGTTGTAGAAGAGATAGGGGATCCAGTATCAGAATTTAAAAGCGCTTCAAAAGACGTAAGCTCGAATACGACAGAAGAGATAGATAACGTACCATATGAATTTCTAAAACATGTTGGGCAAGTGGCAGCAAAACCACTTTCGCGTTGTTGTGTAGAACGTGTGAGACTGGAATGTCCTATCAGAATTTGGAAAACGTCGCACTCACAATTCCGAAGTTTGGAAGAGGTTAACAGCTCGTGGATACAAGTTGCTGACGAGAATAACACACAAAAAAATTGAAAAGAAAATTGAGGATATGTTAAATGAATATCGGTTTGGCTTTAGGAAACATAAAGGCACTACAGATGCAATTCTGACGTTGTTGTTGATAGCGGAAGTAAGGCTAAAGAAAAATCAAGACACGTTCATAGTTCTTGCCGAACTGGATAAAGCGTTCGACAGTTTCAAATGGTGCGAGTTGTTCGAAATTCTGAGGAAAATTGTGATAAGCTATAGTGAGGTACGTCTAATACACATATACAAGAGCCAAGAGGCAATAATAAGAGCGGAAGACGAAGAACGAAATGCTCAAATTAAACAGGGTGTCGTAGTCGACAAAAGTATTGTCTCTACTGAGTTTGAAATTAAGTGTGATAGTGAAGTTATCTGGTGGCCTGTAACAGGATTTGATGAAACCAAGTTAATTACTGGATGTTTTTACCGGCCACCCGACTCCACTGTGACAGTTCTAGAGTCATTCAAAGAACGTCTCTGGTCAGTTGTGTATGAATACCCAGATCATGCAATACTAGTTGGTGGAGACTAACCTATCGAGCTTAGACCGGAACATGTATGCATTCATTGCAGGGGCTAGAGAGAGACAGTCTTGTGAAGTACTTCTGAACATTTTTTCGAGAAGTGTGTTGATCAGCTAATTCGGGAGCCCACCCGCAATGGAAGTATCTTGGACCTTGCAGCTACAAACAGGCCGGACTTTATCGATGGCGTCAGTATAGCGAAAGGGATTAGTGACGTCATCGAAGCTTCTATGTCCACGAAAGTTCACAAAGGTCTAAGAGAGTGCTTCTGCTGGAAAGAGCGGATAAACTGTTGTTAGCATATCGCTTAGACAATGAGCTGCATTCACTTATTTCCAGAATGATGGCAATAGGGAAATTGTAGGAAAAGTTTAAACAGATTGTAAACCGTGCTCTGGACAAGTAGTGCCTAGTAAGTGGATTAAGGACGGAAAAGACCCACCGTCGTTCGATAGCGAAATTCAGAAAATGCTGAGGTAGCAACAGCTGTTCCACTCTTGGTTCAAAAGAGGACGCCCAAATGACGACAGGCAAATATTCCTAGAGTTTCGTGTGTCTGTGAAGGATCTATGCGTGGAGTATACAAAAGCTACCACCGTCATTCTTTGGCTAGACATCTAGTGGAGAACCAATACAAACTCTGGTTCTATGTAAAGTTTCTAAGCGGGTCCATCCAGTTACTCGTTGACCAGTCTGGTTTGGTAGAAGGAGATAGCAAAAGAAAGACCGAAAGTGTAAGTTCCACGCTTAAGAAATCGTTCACGCAGGAAAATCGTACGGAGGTACGGTCTCTTGACCATCGCACAGAGTCCCGTATGAATTACATACTAACAAGCAAGCCTGACGTAGAGAAATAACTGAAGAAGTGGAAAACAAGTAAGTTGCCAGGTCCGGTTGGAATCCAAATTCGTTTTTATAAAGAGTACTCTACGTTATTGGCCCGATACTTAGTTTGTATTTATCGCAAATCTGTCGACCAGTGCAAAGTGCCAAGAAACTGGAAAAAAGCGCAAGTGACTCCTCTATATAAGAAGAGTTTAAGAACGAACACTCAAAATTGCGGACCAATATACTTAACATAGATTTTGCTGCAGAATTCTTTGCTCTAATGTAATAAACTTCCTTGAGAGGGAGTAACTCATGTCCACGAATCAACAGAACTTCAGAAAGCGTTGATCGTCAGCGACCCAGCTTGCTCTTTTCTCACATGATACACTGCGAACTATGTATGAAGGCAGATTCCATATTTCTAGGTTTCTGAAAAGCATTCGACAAGGTATCCAATTGCAGACTGTTAACGAAGGTACGTGCTTACGGAATAGGTTCCCAGACATGTGACTGGCTCGAAGGTCTCTTAAGTAATAGCACCAATTACGTTGTCCTCGATGGCGAGTGTTCACCAGAGATAGAGGTAACGACAGAAGTGCCCCAGGGAAGTGTGATACGACCGCTGCTATTTTCGATACACATAAAAATGATCTGGGAGACAGGATGAGCAGTAATCGGAGATTGTTCGCTCACGATGCTGTGGTGTACAGGAAGGTGTCTAAGATAAGTTATTGTAGATTGAAACACGATGTCCTACACAAAATTTGTAGTGGGTGTGAGGAGTGGCAGCTGGATCTTAATGTAGAAAGATGTAAGTTAATGCGGATGAGTTGGAAAAACAAACCCGTAGTGTTCAGATACAGCATTAGTAGTGTCCTGCTAGACACAGTCATGACGTGTAAATACTTTGGCGTAGCGTTGCGAAGGGATAAGAAATACAACGAACATGTTGAGAACTGTGTTAGGGAAGCCTGATGCCAGACCGATTTATTGGGACAATTTTAGGAAAGTGTGGTTGAAACTTCGCCTTTGGAAAATTATGAATTACTGTGCTGGTAATCTTCTACGCTATTTGATACAAAGACAGGTGAGTAAAACTGAACGTACTCAGGCAGTTCTCTCTTTACTTATTCTGATCATCACTAACCTGATACACAATATTTTTTAGCACAACGCAATCTGATTTTTAATTATCCCTATAAAAGAATGGCCCAGACCAGCAATAACGTATATCTTTCATGAAACACTTACCCCACAAAAAATCTTCGTTACTCGAACTACTGCGTTAGAGCGAGCGCTAATACTGCCAGCTAAATAAAAGATTCTAACTACTGAAGGCACTAACTACTCATAGGCATAGTTAGCAAATGAAAGATTTTCATAGAGAACAAACAATGTATTAATAGCGTGGAAAAGCCAATATATATATATATATATATATATATATATATATATATATATATATATATATATATATATATATATAATTTTTGTGACATCCAATTAAACAAATTTCCTTTTTCTGGCGCACACACGTCAAGATCGTCCGATCAAAGTTCTGGCATCTCTCTCCCCACATCTACCACTACTGGCGGCTCACCTCCAACTGCCCAACGCTACGCGCTGTCCACATCCAACTGCCCAACACTACACAAGCGAATATTCCAACAATGACTCCAACCTGCCACAGACTGCACACAGCACAGTCAGTGATTTTCATACAGGGCGCTACGTGGCGTTACCAACTTAAAACCTAAACAGCCTAATTACATGGTTCATCCGTTAAGGAGACCGCATATAGAATGCTGGTGCAACCTATTCTTGAGTACTGCTCGACTGTTTGAGATCCGCGCCAGATTGGAGTGAAAGGAGACATCGGAGCAATTCAGAGACGCGCTAGTAGATTTGTTACCTGTAGGTTCGATCAGCATGCAAGTGTTACGGATACGCTTCGGGTGCTCAAGTGGGAATCCTTGCTGGGAAGAAGACACTCATTACGAGAACCTGCATTTCAAGCTGACTGCAGAATGGTCCTACTGCTGCTAACGCACATTCCGCGTGGAAACACGAAGATGAGATGCGAGGAAATGAGGCCCGCACGGGGTCATATAGATAATCGTTTTTCCCTCGCTCTATCTGCGAGTCGAACAGGAAGTTGTGGTGAAGGTTACCATCCGCCACGCATCGTACTGTGGTTTGCGGAGCATGTATGTAGAGGTAGATGTAAGCAAGGATGTTGTCTGTTGGCTCTACTGTTCAATCTATACATCGAAGAAGAAATAACGGAAAGAATGGAATTAAAATTCGTTGAGGTAGGATATCAATGGTATGATTTGCTGATGATATTGCGAACCTCAGTGAAAAGACGATTTACATGTTCTGCTGAATGGAATGAACAGTCTAATGAGTACAACATACGGATTGTCAGTAAATCGAAGAAAAACGAATGTGATGAGAAGTAGCATGAGAACAGTGAGAAACCTTACATCAGTATTGATGGTCACGAAGTTAATGAGTGAAGGAATTCGACTACATATGCAGCAAAATAAACAGTGACGCACGCATCAAGGAAGAAATCAAAAGCAGACAAGCACTAGCAAAGTGTCTTTCCCGGCCAAGAGAAGACTACTAGTATCAAACCTAGGTCTTAATTTGTGGAAGAAATTTCTGAGAATTTACGTCTGGGCCACAGCATTTTATGGTAGTGAGACATGACGTGTAGGAAAACTGGAACAGAAATAATGGAAACCAGGTGGACTTGTAAGGTAATGAATGAGGTAGTTATCTAAGGAATCGTCGAGGAAAGTAATATACTGAAAACACTGACAAGAAGAAGGGACAGGATGGTGGCAGGCCTTTTAAGATATCCACAGTGTTAGAGGGAGCTGTAGAGGGTGGAAACTGTAGAGGAAGAGATATACTAGAATACATCGAGCTAATAACTGAAGACATTAAGAGGTTGGCACAGGAGAGGAATGCGTGGCTGGCCACATCAGACCAATCAGAAGACTGATGACTAGGAGACTAATGGCTAGGGCAGATATGGCGCTTCATCCTTATAGTCAGAAAACAATTCCTGGATACGACGAGTTGTGTGAACACGGACCCTGACGTCTTCTAACATAGCATCACCCTTTGGAACCAACGTTGTAACAGGTAATGGATCTGATCAGACAAAATGGCCACATAAGCCTTGGCAGTAATACGACCTTGCAGAGTAACCGTGGGAGCCGTGAAATAACATGATATGGCTGCCAATATGATCACCGGACCCATGTCATCTTTGACTCCTTGGACGTAACACGTGCAGAAGTTGGAAAGAGTGTGAAACAAGACTCATCCGAACGAAAGATTTCCTTCCATTGCTCCACAGCCCGTGCCTTATGGCCTCGACACCATGTTTTCCTGTCACGGGCATTTACGTCACTGATGAGTGATTTTCGAATTCCAGTTTCTTTTTCTTGCAATTCCCTCGTTGTGGAGCTCAAATCGAGTTGTTTCGGAGTTGATAGGGTTGTTGACTTTTGTCGTCTCCTTTGGGTTGTTTGTGGTAGTCTTCTTCGACGACCATCCTTCACGATCACTCAACACACATTCGTGCACTTTGTGATTCTTCGCATGATGCGTTTCCGCTTTCCCTTTATGCGGGATAAATATTCGATACGGTGCTTCTTGAACCACCAAACACTTCGGCAATCATGATTGCGGAAGCACCCACCACACCAGCACGAACGATTTGCCCATGTTCGAGAATTCACTTGACTGCGACGTCATGCAATCACAACTTTACAAAACACTGTTACGACGAGATCTGACGCAGCCTATTGAAGAAGTTGCACAGATACCATTCGCAAAAACGCAACCTGCAGGATTGGCTAGCATTTGCATTCATATTATAATTGACGTCCCGAGATGAGCAGTGAAATTTATCACCTTCAGCAGCAGGAATTAACGATCACGTTCGACCTCTCGCTGAAATCACAAAGTACCTAACATTAAGACATGGACTTGGACGGCGGATATGTTTCTCTGGGTAGGGATGTGAGTCGGCGCGGAATGTGCCGGGATAATCCGCGCTTGGGTGATAAACACTGTATCTGGCTAACGCAGTGGTTAACGCAAGTGGCTAGGAAATGTCTCTGTATGACCATCTTCTCAGAGATGATTGCGGGACTCGCCTGTTCAGTACAGAATGTCAAATAAATCCCCTGACCGACTTGTAGGAAGATTCCGACCTCGTTTCCGGCCAGAATAGGGCTCAAGATTCAAAAACTGATATCTGTAGCTGTCTACTTGATACAGCAATCACTCCAACAATCGTCTGCAGACTAAAGAAAATGGAATAAAATGGTTCAAATGGCGCTGGGCACTATGGGACTTAACATCTGAGGTCATCAGTCCCCTAGAACTTAGAACTACTGAAACCTAACTAGCCTAAGATCATCACACACATCCATGTCAAAGGCAGGATTCGAGCCTGCGACAGTAGCGGACGCGCGGTTCCGGACTGAAGCGCCTAGAACCCCTCGGCCACACCGGCCGGCAGTAAATGGGATATTTCGGGTTTGAATCCCGGAGTAGGACACATTTCCATTTATTTCTGGTGATTCCGCATAACGTCCCGATGCAACTGACATCAGTCGTTACTTTACTTTTCTTTCTTCTCCCTCCGCTTTCAACTTACTTAATTTGCATTTATGTTCAAGCACGCATCTGTCGCGGTGTCTCGATAGTTTTTTCAACCCCTGCGCTTTCCCAGTAGTTTCGGGGGAAGGGACAAATCAGCAAGGTTGTCTGCCCCATCGCATTAGGGAAGGATGGGGAAGGGATTCGGCAGTACCTTTTCAAAGGAACCATTGGCATTTGCCTGAAGCGATTTAGGGAAACGACGGAGAACCTAAATCATGATGGCCCCGCGTGGGTTGGAACCGTCGTTCCTGCTAAATGTGAGTCCTGTCTGCTAACCGCTGCGCCACCTCGCTCGTTCCCAATAGGGCTGGAACCAGTACCAGTACCAGTTGTGACATTCTCTGAATGTGTGTAAATTGGAATAGAAATTTACGTATAATACGACACTTTTCTCCAAAGAAAAACACAATAACTGTCCTGAATATGTGCTTCCTAATGCGCTGTACCATCTGACTTCCTTTTGGAAATGTCGAATTCGAATCTTGACCACCACAGCGCACGTAAATTTCACACAGCTCCCTGATATCACCCACAGTTCATAGTATTCAGCCACAGTTAATTTCAAGTACGCTACATTAATTTGACGTGCCAAGGATTAGGAATCTACCAGAGGACGCCGTTACGCAAACATTACTCGTTTTCAACAATTTCCTTTCAAAGAAACTTCTTTTGCCGACCGCATTGCTGTTATTTTCATTCATTAGCACCGCTTTTATACGAACGTTCCTGTGCAGTAATTCCCAAGTCATCCTTCCGCCCCCTTTTTTTTTCTCGTTTATATTGTAGAACGATCTCTGCCGCTGCGAGTGACATTTCGCTTGCGGAGCCATTCGAAGCGCCCTCTGTGCCTGCCGCCGTCTCTCAGGTCGATGGCCCCTCCATCACAGTACAACGCACCGCTGAAGCGCCGCCCTCCAAATGCGTTCGATCTGCCGGCTCGGCGCGGCGCGGCCTTTAGCAGGCGGTGGTCGCGAGGCATCCCGCTGATTGAGGGGGGTGGGAGCATCCGAGGGTGCGTCCCGTCACAGGCCTCTGTGACAAATATTGATAAACTGGATGTGGCTCACCCCTGCACACACACGGGGCTCGGCAAAACATTCCTGCTTTCGCATCCCACACTCCCGCAAACACACACGCAGTCTGTCCTCCCCTCGCACAGTACGGAGAGATGCTACAACGGATCGGAGCGACAGTTAAAAGCGGAAATACGCCGCGTCCGCTAAACGAATTTCTGGTCCATCTCCCTTTAAAGAGCTAATCGTTTCCCCCGCTGGCGCGGCTCAGAGGACCACTCCAGCCAGAGGCACACCTCTCCATTTCCCTCCTACCCCTCCCCCCCTACCCCATCACCCCATCATCCCTTCCATCGCTTTAGTGCTTCCCTGTTGATCCTACTCCTTTGCTGTCCGTCGCCCGTACGCGCCTAATTGAATTACTGCATTAAACAGAAGGCCACACATCATGAGTTATTTATCGGGCGCTGCGAGCAAAGAGCCGCTCGCCGGGCAGATGCCTCAGGTGTGGCGTGCATTTACTGTCCGTACGGATGCCAGACCTCGCTAATACCCGCAGTCAGCTGCAATAATTCCGAGCCCTTCATTCATTAGGCAGGACATACCACAGTTATCTTTGCCATGCTACAGCATTCGTACTCCGCAAGTCTCCGTGTTATATGTGTCGTCTGACAGCGGATACCGGAGCAACACCGACACACCAGCGAACGCTAACATCATTGTTTTCTCAGTTGGGTTCCACTGTGGAAAGTGGGACTCAGTGGTGGGGGATAGCACATGATACTAGGGGTGGGGTGCAAAGGTGCTAAGTCGTCGCTGTCTTCCACAATACTATATTACGCGTTTCCCTTCACAAATGTAATAATTAGGCCGAGAACTTTATATATAAAGACATCGTAACAGTAGGTTCTTACAATGAAGCGCCAAAGAAACTGGTTTAGGTATGCCTAATAAAATACAGAGATATGTTAACAGTCACGATACGGCGCTGCGGTCGGAAAAACCTATATAACAACAAGTGTCTGGCGTAGTTGTTAGATCGGTTACTGCTGCTACAATGGCAGATTATCAATATTTAAGTCAGTTTGAGAGTAGTGTTATAGTCGGCGCACGAACGATGGGACCCAGCACCTCCGACGTAGTGATGAAGTGGGAATTTTCCCGTACGACCATTTCACGAGTGTACCGTAAATATTACGAATCCGTTAAAACATCAAATCTTCCGGAAAAAAAGATCCTACAAGAACGGGGCCAATAACGACTGAACAGAATCGTTCAACTCGACAGAAAGTGCAACCCTTCCGCAATCTGCTGCAGATTTCAGTGCTGCGCCATCAACAAGTGTCAGCACAGGAACCATTCAACGAAACATCATCGATATGGGCTTTCGGAGCCAAAGGTCCTTTCGTGTACCCTTGATGACTGCAGGAGAGAAAGTTGTACGCCTCTTCTGGGTCCATCGACACTGACGTTGGACTGTTAATAAATGGTGGGACGAGTTTCGTTTCAAATTGTATCGATGCGGATGGACGTTTACTGGTATGGAGACAAACTCATAAATCCACAGACCCTGCATGTCAACAGGAAACTGTTCAAGCTGGTGCAGGCTCTGTAATCGTGCAGGGAGTGTTCAGTTGGAATGATATGGGACCTCTTATACGTCTACATACGACTCTGACACGTACGTTAGCATCCTGTCTGATCACCTGCATCCAGTTATGTCCATTATGCATTCCGTTTCATTTGAAAAATTCCATCAGGACAATGCGAGACCCCACACGCCGAGAATTGCTACAGAGTGGCTACAGAGACACTCTTCTGAGTTTAAACACTTCCGCTGGCCACCAAGCTCCTCAGACGTGAACATTACTGAGTATATCTGAGGTGCCTTGCAACGTGGTGTCCGGATGAGGTCTCTATCCCCTGGTACTCTTACGGATTTAGGCAGCCCTGCGGGATTCAAGGTGTTAATTCCTTCCAGCACTACTTCAGACATTAGCTGAGTCCATGCCACGTCACGTGGCGGCCCTCCGCGTTTTCGCGGGGGAGCTACACGACATTGGGAAGTTTCATCAGTTTCTCTGGCTCTTCAGTGTAAGTGTATAATACATATAGAGTATTATTCTATCATCACTGGATTTACAGTACAAGTCTGTTTATTTAATCGATAATGAAACATCATTACAAACACACATTATAATAAGTAAACTGCTGTGTGTCAGAAGATGTTTTCTGTGAATGAGGTACTATGAGCAGCCAAACCATTATGACCGCTGTCCACCGCAGCGATGGATTCCAACTGCTGGTGTTGTGGGCACGTGACTGGTAACAAATGAATGTAAGCAGTGCAGACGCGGATGGGGGATCACCCTAGCGAAGATACAGCCAGAAAATGGGGAAATGTACTCAGATAAGGATCTTTGACAAAGGATAGATTATTATTGCGCAGAGCCTGTGAACGACTATCTCGAAAACGGCGAAGTTGGTCTAGTGTTCATGTGCTACTGTTGTGTTCATCTATGGAAAGTAGCACAAGGACAGACTAATTACCACTTGACGTTAAATGGTTGGAGGTCCACGTCTCTTTACAGAACGTGGGTTTCTGAAGCTTGTCTGCTTTGTAAATTAGGGCAGATGGTCATCTCTGGCATCTCTCCCGAATAAGTGCAATACTAGTGCAAGCACAAGTGTTTCAGCGCATACCGCTCATCGTACATTGTAGAACACGGAGCTCCGTGGCAGATCACTTCTACGTTTCCACACGTTGAAACCGGAGACATTGTCAATTTCGATTGCAGTGGGCACGGATCCATCGGGATTCGAACGTCAATCGCTGGAAACAAATCGGCTGTTCAGATGGATCAATTTTTCCTCCACTAGGTAGACGGTCCTCTCCATAAACGTCGAAGTCGAGGTGAAAGTCAGCACCAAACGTGCAGTGCGCCGCCGGTGGAGGCTGGTGGGAGGACTACTATGCTATGGGAGACTTTCTCCTTTGCTTGCATGGGACCTGCGGTAGTAAATGAAGACACGCTGACGGCAGCGAACTACTTGCATCCCTTCAGAGTTGATGTCTTCCCCGGCGACGACGTCATCTTTCAGCAGTATACTTGTCCGTGTCTCGGAGCCAGAAGTTTGATACAGTGGTTTGAGGAGCATTATAGTGAACTCACGTCGATGTCTCGGTGACGAAATTTGGCTGACGCAAGTCCTGTGGAACGTGTATGGGTCGCTATAGGACGTCATCGCATCGTACGCAAATCAGCGTCTCGTTGTTCTGTCCGTAGACATCTAATGCCACATACGTCTGCAATCCTACCAATATTTGATACGCAGAGTCAGTGGTGTATTTCGTTCCATAGAGGGACAAACAGGCTATGAAGCAGGTAGTCATAATGTTTTGGCTCATCAGTGTACGTGGAGAATGACGTTGCTAGGTAAACACTCGAACACCTTTGTATACCAAGTTAGGTCAAGGCAGCACGGGCCACTGTGTTGTTCAAAGATAGTCACGAAGATAGTCTCGACGAAAGGACGTTAATATGTCAGAAAAGTAGCGGCCGCTGTCCAAATTACCGGCTATAAGAACCAGACGTGACGCGCGCTGTAAACACAGAGGTACTCCGAATTGTCTCACTAGGTGCTGAGCCCGTCTGAAGACGACGATGCAGTCTGGCAAGATTCGTTCTCCTCGGACCTCCTCAAATGGATTCGACCGTCGTGACTGTGCAGAGCTCGGACGCCAGAGAAAAGTCGACCTGGTGCCACTCCTGTGTGTGTCCAGTATTGTCACTAGAGGCGCCACTGCGGCTGCGGCTCTCTCTGGCGTGTCGACGGAAGCCGCAACAGCAGTCGCTCTGGTGACGGTCCGTGGTTCCCGAGAAATCGTCACCCTGCATCTGTGAAAACAAGTCCACTTCCTAGCACTAGGTAACTGACGCGGCCCTACGATCATGTACGGGAAAGCGAGTAGATGTCCGTCGTTTTGTCCCGTACGCCCGCTGAGATTCCTCATGGTGTTAGGTACGGCAGTCCTGAGTCGGTCATCTCCGTATTCTCATGATAATCGTGGGGTTCCTCCAAATGGGAGCAGCATTACTGATGAACGACAAGCGTATTGGTAGACGATACTCGTTCTTACACGGCGCGCAACGGGAACTCCTCACTAAGAAGCTACAGTCAGATGCGATGTTTGAATAAGAAAGACGTCGCGTCATCTTTCATAATACACAGCTGACAAAGTTTGTATGCACTTATTGTGATAACACTGAGTTGATGAAACATTTTGTGCATTAGGTTCAGCGTAAAATGAACATATTTTACTACAAAAAATGTTTAAGTTGTGTAAATGTGTAGGTCCACTTCCGGCTTTTTTGTAATACCAAACTAAAATTTGTATATAAAATGAGACATTTTCCATCTATTGGATTTTCTTACATAGCTGAAGATGACTTCTAGGACTCTTGAGTTAAAAATAGATTGTGCGATATTGGCTTTTGAATGCTTTTTAATTATTAATCATCTACATATCCAGACATTCTGTACACTTTTTTGTGATTTTACCTTAGAACCATGCAGTAATCATGGTGCTAGAATTTTACTTACCAACAATGTGCTGCTGCACCCGCCACCTCAGTATTACAACTGCGAAAGTTGCAATGAGTTGAGATCGGAAATTTACAACCAAGGCTCTTTGCGATGTACGTCAATTTGACGTGCCTTACACTGATGCATTTCCTTGGCCATTTCTGTAACGTCGCACGTTCACTATATGAACCCGTGACGAACCCCGTTGCCCTTCTCCCAGATTTTTCTGTTCCTTCTCTTAATCCAGCTTCGTATGAGAACTCCATCGACGAATAGTACTCAAGAACTGTCAAACGAGGATTTTGTAATTGAGATCATTTGTGTGTGAATTTCACTTTCTTAGCATTCAAGGGACAATCCTGACAAGAAAACGGTCCAAGCCAAATTGTCGAACCCCACTCTGAAATTTTTCACATAGTAAAATACACGGAAACAAGTGTACAGTCAAAATTTCAGCTCCTAAAGTTGCAATGCTAGTATTTTTTTAATGTTAACGTTACTCATTTTACCCCATGAATACCTGCTTATAACTAGATTTATAAGAGCCACTTACAACAGTGGTTTGTACAGCCCTTTCTGCCCAGCGCCGAATCGACGCACTAGCAGCGAGACCGCGACGAGAGGACGTAGCGCCGCGTGCCGCTACGGCAGAAGTGCACATGCACGAATTGTAATCCCTTGCCCTTACTGAAACTGCCTCAAATAATTAATTTTGTGAATAACTTGAAGTTTATGTCGACAGTAAAACTGATGCACATGGAATGTTACAGCAGAGGAAAGAAAGTCAACGCAGTGTTATTATGTTACAATAACAGACGACTTCCATCAGTCGGGACTTTAACTTGTTGAAATTAAATATTTTATAGTAAATCTTGTAGTACAGTTTTAACAATAATTTTTGAATAATGTAAATTTTGCTAAGAATGGAACAAGTCCTTGTTTATTCCCTGCAGTCGTCACAATATGAAAACTGTACACGCATCAAGAAAAGGTCTGCATCACCTCGGATCCGAGAGTTCCGGAACCTGCACAGAAATTTGGACTAGAGATAAACATACAAATCATTTTCGCCATTTTTACTGCTCTTGAAAACCACGCATTGCATGTTGTACCACCAAACAGCGAGACTTCCAGAGGTGGTGGTCCAGATTGCTGCAAAACCGGTACCTCTAATACCAAGTAGCACATCCTCTTGCACTGATGCATGCCTGTATTCGTTGTGGCATACTATCCACAAGTTCAAGACACTGTTGGTCCAGATTGTCCCACTCCTCAACGGCGATCCCTCAGGGTGGTTGGTGAATCACGTCGTCCATAAACAGCCCTTTTCAGTCTATTCCAGGTATGTTGGTTAGGATTCATGACTAGTGAATACCGTGGACACTCTAGTCGAGCGTCGTCGTTATCCTGAGGGAAGTCATTCACAAGATGTGCACGATGGGGTCGCGAAGAAGACGAATGCCTAGCCAATATTCTGCGATATGGTTGCACTATCGGTCGGAGGACGGCATTCACGTATCGTACAGCCGCTACGGTGCCTTCCACGACCACCATTCTCTTAAGTCGGCTTCACATGAAGCCACCCCAAAACATCAGGGAACCTCCACCTTGCTGCGCTCGCTGGACAGTGTGTCTAATGCTTTCAGCCTGACCGGGTTGCCTCCAAACATGTTTCCGATGATTGTCGGGTTGAAGTCATATGCGACACTCATCGATGAAGCGAACGTGATGCCAGTCCTGAGCGGTCCATTCGGCATGTTGTTGAGACCATCTGTACCGCGCTGCATGGTGCCGTGGTTCTAAAGACAGATCTCGCCATGGACGTCGGGAGTGAACTTGCCCATCGTGCAGCCTATTGCGCACAGTCTGAGTCGTAACACTACGTCCTGTGGCTTCACTAAAAGCATTATTCAACGTGGTGGCGTTGCTGAGAGAGTTCCTCCGGCCCATAATCCGTAGGTAGCGGTCATCCACTGCAGTAGTAGCCCTTGGGTGGCCTGAGCGAGGCATGTCATCGGCAGTTCCTGCCTCTCTGTATCTCCTCCATGTCCGAACAACATCGCTTTGGTTCACTCCGAGACGCCTGGACACTCCCTCTGTTGAGGACCCTTTCTGGAAGGGAGTAACGATGCGGACGCGATGGAATCGCGGTACTGACCGTCTAGGCGTGGTTGAACTACAGACAACACGAGCCGTGTACCTCTTTCCTGGTAGAATGAATGGAACTGATCGGCTGTCGAAACCCCTCCGTCTAATGTGTGCTGCTCATACATCGTTGTTTACATCTCTGGGAGGCTTTAGTAACACATTTGAACAGTCAAAGGGACTGTCTCTGTGATACAATATCCACAGTCAATATCTTTCTCCAGGAGTTCTCGGAACCACAGAAATTCAATACATTGTTTGATAAGCATATACTGGGCAACGAATGTCCACCAGGCACAAGTGACAAAAGGAAAATCAATGCATTCAGCCACTTCACAGTAGTTATTGGATTTACTTAGACGGAACTGGAATAGAGGAAGATATGGTCGTCATCTTTGCTCTGCTTATTGTGTGCGTAACAGGCATATTTGATCAAATTCGTAAAATGTGATGATGCAGACTGGCAATGAAGAAATGACTGAAGTTTTACAATTATATTCCGATGAAAAATCTGAAATCACAAAGAAGTAACGGAAATTATATTTCTCAACAATTTGGCGAAAAATGTTTTACACTGTTGAAAACTTTTTTATCCAGAGTCTGAATCACACTATTTGTTGTAAGTGGAATGTAGATTACGTTAACAGTCTTTTCGTCGTTCTCCTAAAGGCAGGGGTGTCGTTACTTCCAGGCCAAGAACTTTATGCCGATGGTAAGAAGTTTCGGACGTTAACATTTAAAATTATTTTCCCTCATTTTTCCAAGTTTTAATACGTCGATTACAAGATTTTTTAAGTAAACAATTCTTTTTTAAAGTTTTAGTCTATTTTGCCTTGATATTCTGGAAGACATGTATAAAGCTGAGCAGGCAGTAATTCACTGACACTTGCCACTGCAATTATTGTATACGAATGTATCAAAGCACTTATCGACCACACAAAGGACTCCCTCTTTTATTCACTTGAAATTACAAATTGTGGTTTGAAAGGAGACTGATCAGCTTTATAAGCAGCATTTTATGGGATAACAGAAAGCATCGTCACCACGTCAGCTATGAATTCCTCTACAGAATTATATCTGAATGACATCTCCTCTACGCATTTACTTCAGACAAGCGTCCTAATTTACACTTAAACATACCAAAAAGTCTTAAATCATATCATTTTGAATTCAGAGATCCCAGTCTCGTAGACTTCCCTTGGTATCAACGCACGGACTCTCACTAGGAGCTCTAAATCTTTCGATCAGTTTATCTTTCACACTTTAGTGACCTTCATTTTAGCGCATAATATTTCTCACTTCGTGTAAATCTTTCTTCCATTTTCAAAATTCAAATTCAGATTCCACAAAACGAAATCGGCTTTGCACACTGCTTATGTGTGTTTCCTCCCTCTCTCATTCAAATACCAAAAGTGTAGCCTTTTCTTTGTCACAAAACTGTTACTATACATGTTTCGTTTCGGCTTCGAGGCCACTATATTTTTATTTTGTACTTTGATTAGTACAAAGGGAATCGTTCGAACCATAATTTATAGAATCGTCCAAGCTATTTCCTGATTACTCTAACTTTGCCACATTTTTTAACGAAAAGGTCGTCATCATTCGAATGAATGATCAAGAAAGTAGGTGGTTTACATTGCATACGACGTTCTTCGTACAGAGTGACAATAACTGAATAACATTAAAAAAAAAAAAAAAACATAGATCAGTTACAAACTAGGGCGTGCACACACTTCATTCAATATGTAAACCTCACAAAAGATATTCGGATTTATGTTATGACATGTTCTACATGCCTGCCATCATTGGCTATGATATGGCACAGACCAATAGTAAAATTCTGCATCAAGAGTCGGAACCTGGACGCTGTCGATGACCCGCTAAATAGCTGGTTTCATCTCAAAATTGTTCAAATGGCTCTGAGCACTATGGGACTCAACTTCTGAGGTCATCAGTCCCCTAGAACAGAACTACTTAAACCTCACTAACGACATCACTCACATCCATGCCCGAGGCAGGATTCGAACCTGCGACCGTAACGGTCTCGCGGTTCCAGACTGCAGTGCCTAGAATTGCACGGCCATGTTTTCATCTCAGGAATGGTTTTGGGGTTATTGATGTAGACCTTGTCTTCAATAAAGCCTGACAAAAAGGAGTCGCATGTGTTCAGAGCCGAAGAATATGGCGGCCAATCGTGGCCTATGTCAGTGGCGTTTGAGGTGCCTGAGAGTCAAAATGATGTCCCCAAAGTGCTCCTCCAGTACATCAAACACATTACCACCTGGATGGGGTCACGTTCCACCTTCCATGAACCAACTCTTGCCGAAATCAGGATCGCTTAGGATAACAGAGATGAAATCATCTTCCAAAGCCTTCACGTAGCGTTCAGTAGTCACCGTGCCATCAAGGAATATCGCCCCGACTATTACGTGACTGGACATTGCACACCACACAGTAACCCGTTGAGGGTGAAGGGATTTCTGGATTACGAAATGCGGTTTCTCAGTCCCCCAAGTGAACCAGTTTTGCTTAGTAACGAACCAATCCAAATGAAAGTGGGCTTCACTCCCATCATGCGCCGCGCCCAGCAGTGCAACGAGAACGTCCTAACGCAAACCGTTCCTATTTCATATAGTTCAATAATTTTCACCTTGTATTTCGTCTTTGCAAGGATGAAAATATTAACTGAATTTCACAATACTGTGAACCTCTGGAACCCTCACAGAAAGATGCTATTAGCAAGCATATGAGAAGATAGAAAAAAATAAATTCATTCTGTTTTATGGTAACTGTTAACACCTACCGTTATCGCAAAGGTAACTGCTAATTATTTCCATATTAACTGAGGTGCATATTCAGACGAATGGTAACTGCTAACAATAGTATCGGAGAAATGATGAACGGAAACTGGAACTTTCATTACAAGTTACGATCGCGCTGTGACCTGTTATCTGTTTACCAATGTTGCGGCAACAAAGGATATGTGCTCACCGCGTTGTGGATACGCTGTCTGCTGCAGCTACGTCAGGGGCATACATTTCTCCAGCAGCCTGGCGAGCTATGGACTTCACAAATTTGAACATTAAAAACAAACCAAAAAAATAGTTGCAGTGTGCCTTAGCAGCTAAAATTATGGAATTGTGCTTCTATTGGTGTATACCTCTTGTATAAAAAGTTTCGGGGCATGTTTCGGCATGCCGGACTGGACAGTTCCTTTGTGAGTCTGAATGCTTTCTGTACTGCTGGATTTATGTAATCGCTCCACTTCACATATTTCCGCCCCCGGTAGCTGAGTGGTCAGCGCGGAAGAATGTCAATCCTAAGCGCCCGGGTTCCATTCCGGACTGGGTCGGAGATTTTCTCCGCTCAGGGACTGGGTATTGTCCTAATTATCATCATTTTTTTCCCCATCGACGCGCAAGTCGCCGACGTAGGGTCAAATTGAAAGACTTGCACCCGGCGAACGGTCTACCCGACGGGAAAACTTAGTCACACGACATTTATTTATTTGCTTTACATATGAATCGAGTCACTTATCGCTGGTTGTATAATCATAATTGATCGAGTCTTTTCATTTATTTATTTGCCTGTTTTGGTCTATTACGCAGCATTTGTTTAAGTTCAAGACCAGCCGCCAAAGTTACGTCGGCCGCGGTGGTCTCGCGGTTCTAGGCGCGCAGTCCGGAATCGTGCGACTGCTACGGTCGCAGGTTCGAATCCTGCCTCGGGCATGGATGTGTGTGATGTCGTTAGGTTTGTTAAGTTTAAGTAGTTCTAAGTTCTAGGGGACTAATGACCACAGCAGTTGAGTCCCATAGTGCTCAGAGCCAGAGCCGAGCCAAAGTTACCACCAGCTGCCAACCACACGCAAGTCACACTGTTTCTCATAACTAGATATGAACCATGTCATCTCTGAGTACACACTCGCGTCACCTGCGTACAGTCGCAAATGGATATACGCGTTATCCTTCTGTCCCTGTACAGGACAGGGAGTGCACAAAAGATGCAGACACCAGCGTCACAAGTTCATGTAACGATTATGGAGGTTTTCAGCAATCACTTACTCTTCTCTACAAAGCAGAAAATACGCTGGGTTATATTGAGATCTGGAATCTCCTGTAGCCAGGGGAGTTGGGACAGTTAACTCTCGTTCTCACAAAACCAGTCCTGGACGATGGCTTCATCGCAAAAAGGAGCCCTGGCCCTGTCGTCCTAGACCACAGATACTGAGCCACGGGATGGACCTGATCACCCAAAATGGCCACGTAATCCCTTACAGTAATGCGACCTTGTAGAGTAACCGTGACTTTATTGGGATACCACAGTACTGCTTCCCGTATCATCACCGAATCTCTGCCACGTTTCACTCTTGTTAGCAATTAGTTTCTATCATAGGTCTGAGCCGGCGTATACCAGACATACACTCGGCCAGGAGGTGGAAACAGTGTGAATCAAACCTCATCTGACCAAAAGACTTTGTTCCGTTGCTCTATGGTCTATGTTTCATGGCTGCAGTATACCTACCGTCGATGTGTGATTTCGGAATTCCAATTTGTCCTACAATTACGTTTGCGGAGCTCGTTTCGTTTTGTGCTGAAAGTGTTCGCGAGTGAGGCGTTCAGCTCTGTGGTGACTTCTACAACTGTCGTCCTTTTACTTTTCGTCACAGTCCTCTTCAATGGACGCCTGGCAGAGTCACTCAACGTACACTTTCACCCGAGTTGTGACTTAGAACGTGACGTTTTTCCACTTTCCTTGCGTGCAGTATGGTGCCTTTTGAAACATCAAACACTTCGGCTACCTTGGTTACGGCAGCAAACGCCTTACGAGCACCAAAAATTTGCCCACTACGAATTCACTTAGCTTCGACATAAAACCCTTGAAACGTCCCCTTAGAACAATTATACAAGACAGTGCTTAAACTGACACACAATAATTTTAGCGCAACGCAAACTGACTTTCAAAAATCCCTATTTTAGCGCAACGCAATCTGACTTTCAAAAATCCCTACACTAACATTAACCTATACGTTTCACAAATCACTTACCTCACAAAAATCTTCGTTACTCCAACTACTTTAATACAGCGAGCGCCACTACTGCCCGCTAAATAAAAGATTCAAACTACGGAAGGCACTAACTACTGATAGGCATAGTTAGCAAATGAAAGATTTTGATAGAGAACAATGTATTTACCTCAATAGTGTTCAAAAGTGATAATATATATAGCAGTTCATGACATCCAGTCTTACAAATTTCAAAACTCCGCCATTTCTTTCCCCACATCCACCACTGCTGGCGGCTCACCTCCAACTGCGCAACGCTACGCGCTGTTAACACCCAGCTGCCCAACACTACAATGGCGAGTATTACAACAATGCCAACCAGCCACAGACTGCAGACAGCACAGCCAGTGATCTTCATACAGAGCGCTACGTGGCGTTACCAACAAACAAAACCTAAACAGCCTACTTACACCCTCAGGACTAGACAGAACACTGCTCTGACAATGACTGACACTTTCCAAAGACATTTCAAAGATGCCCTTGGTGATGAAAGACGACCAAAGTATCGAGGACATTTCAAAGATGCCCTTCGTGATGAAACACGACCAACGTATCGAGGACATTTCAAAGATGCCCTTCGTGATGAAACACGACCAACGTATCGAGGACATTTCAAAGATACCCTTCATGATGAAACACGAGCAACATATCGAGGACATTTCAAAGATGCCTTTCGAGATGAAACATGACCAATGTATCGAGGACATTTCAAAGATGCCCTTCGTGATGAAACACGACCAACGTATCGAGGACATTTCAAAGATGCCCTACGTGATGAAACACGACCAACGTATCGAGGACATTTCAAAGATGCCCTTCGTGATGAAACACGACCAACGTATCGAGGACATTTCAAAGATGCCCTTCATGATGAAACACGACCAACGTATCGAGGACATTTCAAAGATGCCCTTCGTGATGAAACACGACCAACGTATCGAGGACATTTCAAAGATGCCCTTCATGATGAAACACGACCAACGTATCGAGGACATTTCAAAGATGCCTTTCAAGATGAAACATGACCAATGTATCGAGGACATTTCAAAGATGCCCTTCGTGATGAAACACGACCAACGTATCGAGGACATTTCAAAGATGCCTTTCGTGATGAAACACGACCAATGTATCGAGGACATTTCAAAGATGCCCTTCGTGATGAAACACGACCAATGTATCGAGGACATTTCAAAGATGCCCTTCATGATGAAACACGACCAAAGTATCGAGGACATTTCAAAGATGCCCTTCGTGATGAAACACGACCAACGTATCGAGGACATTTCAAAGATGCCCTTCGTGATGAAACACGACCAACGTATCGAGGACATTTCAAAGATGCCCTTCGTGATGAAACACGACCAACGTATCGAGGACATTTCAAAGATGCCTTTCGTGATGAAACACGACCAATGTATCGAGGACATTTCAAAGATGCCCTTCATGATGAAACACGACCAAAGTATCGAGGACATTTCAAAGATGCCCTTCGTGATGAAACACGACCAACGTATCGAGGACATTTCAAAGATGCCCTTCGTGATGAAACACGACCAACGTATCGAGGACATTTCAAAGATACCCTTCATGATGAAACACGACCAACATATCGAGGACATTTCAAAGATGCCTTTCGAGATGAAACATGACCAATGTATCGAGGACATTTCAAAGATGCCCTTCGTGATGAAACACGACCAACGTATCGAGGACATTTCAAAGATGCCCTTCGTGATGAAACACGACCAACGTATCGAGGACATTTCAAAGATGCCCTTCGTGATGAAACACGACCAACGTATTGAGGACTTTTCAAAGATGCCCTTCGTGATGAAACACGACCAACGTATCGAGGACATTTCAAAGATGCCCTTCATGATGAAACACGACCAACGTATCGAGGACATTTCAAAGATGCCTTTCAAGATGAAACATGACCAATGTATCGAGGACATTTCAAAGATGCCCTTCGTGATGAAACACGACCAACGTATAGAGGACATTTCAAAGATGCCCTTCGTGATGAAACACGACCAATGTATCGAGGACAGTTCAAAGATGCCCTTCGTGATGAAACACGACCAACGTATCGAGGACATTTCAAAGATGCCCTTCGTGATGAAACACGACCAACGTATCGAGGACATTTCAAAGATGCCCTTCGTGATGAAACACGACCAACGTATCGAGGACATTTCAAAGATGCCTTTCGTGATGAAAAACATGACCAACGTATCGAGGACATTTCAAAGATGCCCTTCGTGATGTAACACGACAGCACCACCTGCAGGTTGGGCTGGCATCTGCGTATACGTTCAGTAATGCATTTCTCGCAGTGTTCCTGTATTTTTGTCCAACCTCTGGAGTACGAAATGGCAATTGCGTGGCAACAACAATGCATACAGGAAGTTAGAAAGATATTTGTGGACAGAGCATCTCTTCAAGCTTGTGACTCACGTAACAGGTCTTTCATCATTTCAAATTCAAATGTTTCAAATGGGTCTGAGCACTATTCGACTTAATTACTGAGGTCATCAGTCGCCTAGAACTTAGAACTACTTAAACCAAACTAACCTAAGGACATCACACACATTCATGCCCGATGCAGGATTCGAACCTGCGACCGTAGCAGTCGCACGGTTCCGGACTGCGCTCCTAGAACCGCGAGACCACCGCGGCCGGCTTTCATCATTTATGATGCGGGAAATAGGTACGTGAAACTCACTGAATTCGCTGACAGCAACTGCCATGGAAAGCGTAACTGCTGTCAGTTGACTTGCCTACCTGCAGGCACGAACTAATTCTATTAGAGAATATGACTGTAACATGTGTGCCTCCTACGGTACGTACCCCACGGTTTGTTATAGGTTGAGGCTTGGCGTCATGCTCTGCCTACTGACATGTGTCTTTTCTTCTGTAGTGCTGGTAGTTTTCATGTATTCGCTTTTTGAAACCTCAGACGTACTTACGAATAACTCTAAAGTGTCCGCCACCGGCTGTCCAAAGTAAAGCCCCAAGTAAAAAAAGAATATGAGGTTTATTTGAATTAAGAGAACACAAAATTTCCTTCTGGGGACGAATGTGAACATGATAAATCGTCTGGTTTGGGTACAATTCTTAACTTAGACCAAACCCGAAACAAACTGTTCTTGTTGAAACACACAAAACAGTGATTAAGGCAGAAGGCCTGATAATGGACAAAGCAAAATACTAAATTAAAGTTCTTGGCTCAGTTTGGTTACAAGCATAGTCCGAAGTTAGTGACGTACTAAGTCAAATTAAAAGTTCACGCCATTTGTAAAGTAAAAACAAAGCGCAGTTAGTGCTTTTGACACTTGTAGCATAGGAGGAAACTCTAGAAGAGAGTAGTTGGAGCACAACGTTCCAATGAGAAAGTTACTCAGCTAAGCCGAATTAGAGGCAAACGCTTCCTGTTCCAGCGTGTAAGAGACACCCAGGATCTTTGCGACGGATCGGCTGAACCGCTTGTGCCGGTTGCAATAAGTGCACCGAGACTGCAGTCGTCGCTTTGAACAATTACCACGTGCGACGTGTTGTTGTGTGATGTACGCTGTGTATTTGCATAACGTAATAAGTATGGATTTCCGAACATTTCTTCCCTATCTCTGCGAAATCCGTGGTGAATAAAATTCAGTTTGACCCTTCCATTTCCAGAACGTCCACCCCTGGTAGCTGAGGGGTCAGAGCTACGGAATGTCATACCTAATGGCCCCGGTTCGATTCCCGGCCGGGTCGGAGATTTTCTCCGCTCAGGGACTGGGTGTTGTGTTGTCATCATCATCATTTCATCCCCATCTACATGCAGGTCGCAGAAGTGGCGTCAACTCGAAAAGTTGCACCACTCGAACCGTCTATCCGACGGGAGGCCCTAGCCACACGACAGTTCCATTTTCATTTCAAGAACGACAGAATATATCGAGGTAAGATTTTTACTGAGTCACAGCGGACAATACCACTTATTCTTTAAGTAAGCAAGTGATTTTTAAAGTTTGAAACATTGAAAAGTAGCTGAACGGACGTAAAATGAAGTAACAAGATGAGCAATACTAAACTACACCCCTGTTTGGTCAACTAAGCCAGGGTTCCAATCTACATTCACACGCGTCTCAACAAGAAATGTACAGTCTGCTTGAACTAACTTTTCTCACTTCTCACTGTGAGAGATCGTTTCTAAATGCCAAAATAATTCAAAAACTGAGTGTTGCTGGTATAAAATTTTAGAAATGTGTGCTGTAAATTATTGGGAAAGGTAAAGAAACGAATTTATGTATCTGCGGACAGACTGGAGTGGAAGCCACAATAACGACAGCAATGCAAGTAACATGGAATGGACCATCCGAATGCACTGTGTATGAACTAGGTAACTTGTTTTCTGTATTTCAGATGACGTATGTATTTCAAATGACTTTAGAGAACATGCAGTACAGAAACTAAATGGATGTGTATAGTTTGTATCGAATTGGAATGGCTAAAGTAGACCATAATTTAGTGGCGGATGTTGAAGGGCTGTTGCTAACGGCAACGATGATGCATGATTACGTCCGACTGTCATTGCTTGTGGTGATAATAGAAGCATCGTCTGGCATATGGGGTGAGGCCTGCTCTGTAATACCGGGTAAGTGGTGAAAGCAGCGGAAATCAGAGCTTTCAGGCTACATTAATGAACGGTGTTCAAGCCGTGCTCTTGAACATACCTGTGCCAGTGGCGACTACGGTGTTGCCCATCAACATGTGTCTCAACGAGCAATCTGAGAATTGAAATTCTTCGTTCGCTGCAATTTCCTTGAAGCATCCAGATTCACGAGCAGTGGGGAGGGGAGAGCATTTTAACAGTTGCTTGTGTTGGTGCAGCTACGAATCGTGCACCCGCAAGCGCACGTAATCCGTCAGACAAAGGAGCCTTACCAGACATTCCGACTGAATTAGCGCACCAAGACTCTACACAACAGTTCAGCAATGGGGCAATCAGTATGATTAGGCCAACATGATTACAATGGCTTCACAGGCAGATTTGTTTGATGTAGCAGCACTGTCGTCTGATTAGTGAGAAGCATGTAGACTGCATTTACCTTAAGTTACTTTGTATTTTCCAATAAATATACTGAACTTTGGAATTCCATACAGAGTGTGTGATTATAAGTAGAAGATAAGGAAGGCATTAACTATATATAAGCAAAGACAAATTTTAAGGAATCGTTGTTGGGATGGTTATGAACAGCTTAGATAAAGAATATCATATTTAATCGTTTATATACTGCGTGATTCAGCTGCCCCTACCTATGGGTTTTATGCAACCCCACAACATCTTCATAGGCCACAGGCAAGATTTTCATATTTTCTCAGTCATTGTGCACGACTATTAGTACTATAGAAAAAATGGATAGGACCTTTCTAGGAAATATACGTAGTTAAATTTAGAACTGCGATATGTTTTCGCTGCTGGTCTCTGTTTTCTAGTTATTCAAGAAAAATGCCTTTGAAAGCCACTCTTGTACGTTTTACTTGAATAATTCGGAAACTACGGCGTCTAGCGGTAACTTATACCAGTACAAAATTTAACTACATTAAACTTACTACAGAAAGATCGTGTACATTTTTCTATAGTACTAACAGTTGGTGCGTAGCGAGTTAGAGCGTAGTATCATGGGCGTAGTATTTGAAGGTGGCAGGGGCAGCTGAGTCGCTGTTTACAACTGTATAATTATTATCCTCAGTATAATTGCTAGCCTCCAAGAGTTGATTACACTCCGTCAGCCTATAATCATTACGGCAGAAGCATAAACATTACTGAGATTTTAAGTTTTACTTCACTGGTTTCATACAATGGTGTCTACCAAATCTTAAAATCTATCCTTCGGTGTGTTATCCAGCGTGGCTCATTCATCAGTCATGCTATTTACATTTTCACAAGTATCTTCTAGCTATACTCAGTTTTATTATGGTTATTATGGTTATTATGGTTAGAGACTTAAATTGAATAACTTTCTAAAAGCTGGAACTCTGTAACTGTCCACCTACATCCTGGAAATATTACCATATAAACCCGAAGGTACGTCCATACTACCATGAAACAAGTAGCTGCGAAAAAAGCACCTACATACAGCTATGTGGCATTTGGAAACACGTAATCAATCTTGACCATTTAATTGTTATAACTTTATGACACAATGAATGGTTATTGAGTGTTTGAATGTTGTTATTGTTATTCACAATTTCTCCAAGCTGTGGTTGCCCTCCCCACAAAGTTGTTTCTAGTTATTAGATGACTTGTCTGCTTTCACTTTGTTTGGTGTGAACTATAACATTTATTGGCTACACTGCCATTTATTAGAAATACTGTTATTTCTATGAAAATTCAGATTTTATGAAAAACTGTTAGGATTTACAAAGCAGAATGTCTTGGAAAGGTTACACGAAATACCAATGGGTTCTGATTTGTTATTCAATCCCTATAAAATTTGATGAGTGAGTGTAGTAATAAGATTATCATTTGAGGAAATGGTGTTTTACTAATTATAGTCTTATTATCATGGTACAACGATGTTTTACTGAACATTACATTCAGAAACATTTTCTAAAACTATGCCAATAAAGAAACAGGTCAGTGATTGTTGACTCGCTTCCTACGATAGTTAGCAGTTGCATAGTGTTGCTTGTTACCTATGTCAGAAGGTATAGTACTTATTATTTTGCGATATTTTAGTATTCTATGGAAAATACCATCAGTTCTGCATATGATTTTATTTTTTTGCAGAAATTATTGTTTTCTTCCTTTCATATAGGTAAGTGGAGAGAACAACACTTCGAAAATATTCAATGATTTTGATTTTTCACCTTACTGGTTTAATTTTTCATCTGAACTCCTTGATTCTGTTGTCACTATTGTAAAACACTTAATAACATTTTTGCTGAGTTATAGTAATATTGGTAGTCTAAACTTAATGCATGCTGTAATTTTTTTCTAATTAGCAAGTAAATTTCCTATTAATTTCAAAAATGCCTTAATTCCAGTAGTGATCCACTGTTCTACATGACCCCTATTTCCCTCTCTAGTTACTTTGTTACGAAAGTTGTTTTAAAATACGGACACTGTATATCATGGAGAACTTGCAGTTTCATATTGGCCTATCATTTCCTATTTACTTCATCACTCCTATCTCCTGAAAATATTTTAAATACACTCCTGGAAATGGAAAAAAGAACACACTGACACCAGTGTGTCAGACCCACCATACGTGCTCCGGACACTGCGAGAGGGCTCTACAAGCAATGATCACACGCACGGCACAGCGGACACACCAGGAACCGCGGTGTTGGCCGTCGAATGGCGCTAGCTGCGCAGCATTTGTGCACCGCCGCCGTCAGTGTCAGCCAGTTTGCCGTGGCATACGGAGCTCCATCGTAGTCTTTAACACTGGTAACATGCTGCGACAGCGTGGACGTGAACCGTATGTGCAGTTGACGGACTTTGAGCGAGGGCGTATAGTGGGCATGCGGGAGGCCGGGTGGACGTACCGCCGAATTGCTCAACACGTGGGGCGTGAGGTCTCCACAGTACATCGATCTTGTCCCCAGTGGTCGGCGGAAGGTGCACGTGCCCGTCGACCTGGGACCGGACCGCAGCGACGCACGGATGCACGCCAAGACCGTAGGATCCTACGCAGTGCCATAGGGGACCGCACCGCCACTTCCCAGCAAATTAGGGACACTGTTGCTCCTGGGGTATCGGCGAGGACCATTCGCAACCGTCTCCATGAAGCTGGGCTACGGTCCCGCACACCGTTAGGCCGTCTTCCGCTCACGCCCCAACATCGTGCAGCCCGCCTCCAGTGGTGTCGCGACAGGCGTGAATGGAGGGACGAATGGAGACGTGTCGTCTTCAGCGATGAGAGTCGCTTCTGCCTTGGTGCCAATGATGGTCGTATGCGTGTTTGGCGCCGTGCAGGTGAACGCCACAATCAGGACTGCATACGACCGAGGCACACAGGGCCAACACCCGGCATCATGGTGTGCGGAGCGATCTCCTACACTGGCCGTACACCTCTGGTGATCGTCGAGGGGACACTGAATAGTGCACGGTACATCCAAACCGTCATCGAACCAATCGTTCTACCATTCCTAGACCGGCAAGGGAACTTGCTGTTCCAACAGGACAATGCACGTCCGCATGTATCCCGTGCCACCCAACGTGTTCTAGGAGGTGTAAGTCAACTACCCTGGCCAGCAAGATCTCCCGATCTGTCCCCCATTGAGCATGTTTGGGACTGGATGAAGCGTCGTCTTACGCGGTCTGCACGTCCAGCACGAACGCTGGTCCAACTGAGGCGCCATGTGGAAATGGCATGGCAAGCCGTTCCACAGAACTACATCCAGCATCTCTACGATCGTCTCCATGGGAGAATAGCAGCCTGCATTGCTGCGAAAGGTGGATATACACTGTACTAGTGACGACATTGTGCATGCTGTGTTGCCTGTGTCTATCTGCCTGTGGTTCTGCAGTGTGATCATGTGATGTATCTGACCCCGGGAATGTGTCAATAAAGTTTCCCCTTCCTGGGACAATGATTTCACGGTGTTCTTATTTCAATTTCCAAGAGTGTATATTTCGGTCTGTAGTCATTATTTATTCTCCATTCTTACCATAGTAATATGATAATACTGTACGGTTCTTTAGTTGTACACGATTATATTATTTCTGTTGCTTTCAGCTGCATTTGTAAGAAATGTTTATGTTATTTAGATTCTTCCTTGTTGGATTATTATCAACTGAAAACTGTTTGACGTAGTTAATGATTTCGTCTCTATATATCTCTACGAATTATATACAAAATGTGCAACTGAAGCTACCGCAGACCACTAGTCTATCTTTTTTATGATTTTCCCTATAAATCTCGGTGCATGATTCCCTTTTCCCCGTGATTATATTCGTGTAGTTGTTTCACTTATATGTTCTGGTCAGATACTTTTCGATACTTTATCTAAATGATTATACCAGTGAATCTGCCCGATCACACACTGGGAGAAGAGGAGGAGGAGGAAGACGAGGAAAACAGTGTTTAACGTTCCGTCGACAACGAGACCAATTACAGACGGAGCACAAGGTCCGGACTGAGGAGGAAACTGGCAGAGCCAATTCAAATGTATCACCCGGAATTTGACTTAAGCTATCTAGGGAAATCAAGAAAGGCTTAGATATGGATGATCAGATGCGAGTTTAAACCTTCGTCCTCCCCAATGCGAGTCCAGTGTGCTAACCACTGCGCCACACGCTCAAATTATGCTCGTTTTTTCTACGTTCATTGTGTTTCATTTGTTTATTATGAGTTTCCATTGCCACTTTTTTCATTAGGAATTGATTATCTTTAAGTCTTCTTGTATATGGTAACGAGTTTCAAGCGATATGACCACGTTGTGCACCACTGCATAGAGCAGTAACGTCATGAACAAATGTCTCACTTTCCTGAGGGGCATTGGGTATGATGTTTCTCAGTTAAGAAACTCGTCCCTTCGATAGCAAATATTCTGCGTGCTGACCGTTAGTGCAGAAATCTGTTGAATGCTAAATGATGAAAACTACAACTTACTGCTACTAGGATGTCGTGAATGACCCCAGTTTTAAAAGATCGGTATCTGCACCAATACTCAGGACAATATCACGTGTGTGTCTGGTAGTGGGTACGTTTTATGGCACCAATCCACTCATGGATGGAGAATGGAAAGAATTATTGCTTGTACGACCCTCTGAGAACACTCAGTGACCCTATTTAATCTGCACAATTTTCAATACTGATAAACAAACAACGCTAAAAAGAATTTGTAGTTTATACCCTGAATAGGTGGCTAGTTTTATGCATAGGCTTTCTCGAATAGCATGGCACCTGTATTCGAGTGTCTACGAGAGATCATAAAAGAATTCCATATACTCGCTTTAAACTCGCTAACAGTCATCTCAGAATTCGAACTGTACCAGTTAGCCATGGACACTTCAGTTTCAGTCCATACAATTATCTTAAAACGATGCTCATATCTAACCTGTGCTATACCAGAAAGACTGTGATCAGGCCATATGGGTTGGTTGTGGAAATTTTTTATCCCAACTCTTCCAAGGTCTAAGATCAGATACAAGTTGAACATGATACGGATACATGAGTTGCTCGTGAATTATCATCCATGCTGACCTTGGAGGTGTACTACACGTCAGACCCACTTGTCCTGCGCTATTACCTGGCTCTTTCTTGTACAGCCTGTAGAACGTGCTCTTCCTGGTCAGGTGTACGAGCTCCACACGGTCTTTCTCGGTGAGCAGTCTGTGGTGCTACGGACCCTGTCTCGGCAATGATATGATACATAAAGCCAAAGGGTGAAAGACTCGGGTATCTAAAGTCTCGAAACGCGAAACGGCGTCTGATACAGCGTTAACGCCTCGTGTGTGTGTGTGTGTGTGTGTGTGTGTTTCTATGCATTTATGTATTTATTTATATGATTGTATATATACGTGCAAAAAAATTTCGAAGAGTGCTGTAAATTTATTCTAATATTTAACACTTATTCTGAAAATTGTTCAAATTGTGTTGACGTCCGCACACTTTCGAGACGTTACAGTCTGTGACGACAGTACAAGAAAACATGAAATGATGATGAAGTGTTTTGTGCAAATGATAATTAACTGAAGACAAAATGTATGATAAGTTGCACTACCTGTCTGTTAGCTCATAAACGCATGTTGTCATCACCAAAACGCACCCGTTTTGGCAACAGGGACATTGCTCTGTGCTCAGCTTTCGTTTGATGCAGCACATAATCTTTTCTCACGGTGGAGATGGAGTAGACAAGACTAAAACCATTTTGTTTGCATTAGAAGAAATATGTATGTATTTCATTTGAAGTGTGAACTGTAGCGTGGAACATATAGCACACATCACTGCTCGTGTAATGGAACTTACCTGCAAATATATCATTGTTTTACTTAATGTTTGTCTCACATCCTCTACAATTTCACTAAACACAGCTGATCTCGACAGCCAGCCGACTTCTCAGTGCTACTGTACAACAGGATATCGTGTACTCAACATCAGTATCAAGTCACAGGTGGCCTTAAATCACTACACGCTTCAGTAAGGGAAAGGAGTCGACGAGTATGAAGCGACCGCTTATTCTCAGACACGTCATACTCGTGGAACTACAGCGTGGAGGAAAGTAAGTTACATAACACTCACATAACAACAGCGCCTTCATTCATAAAGTAAGAAGCCTACAACATTAAGCTCGTACTCGCTCAGTTTCTGCTATCTAGTGCCCACAATTCTAATTTATAAATATTTTTGTTACACTATCCAGGCAGCCCAACAAGTCTGTCACCATAAACAAGGTTATTGCTTGTGAAATGTAAACTAGCACAGTCACAAATGTCAGCATCACTAAAATATTCTGAGCGATTATGCCACGGCCAAATGGTCTTAACATCTAAACCCAAGGATTCGTCCCCATCTGCAGACGGCTTTATCAAGGAAGATCGTATCTTCTTTGTGTGTCCTATTCACTCTCTGGCTCGTTACTGACTGCAGCAAAATTCCGTTCTCGCGAACGTCCGCACAGTAGCGTGAGTCACATCGGTTTTGATCACTAGAGCACAATCGACCCTTGTCGACTGCCATAGTCTGCTGCTGCTATCTCGCCGTGGTGGACGCCTGGTACACTTCTTCCTCAGCACTAGAATCCGGATGTCATTCAATCACATGCCCTCCTTCTTCATTTTTAAATTCTTGTGGTGTTTCACAATCTCTATTGCCCCTTTTATATCCTTTCACGGGATCCACTTGTTGCTGCCAGTATTTGACTCCTATCAAAATGAATGTGGTGGCCTCCTTGAGGCTAAGCATGTTCAGCAGCTTCTGATCTGTCATTGTTCGCACTTGTGCAGTTACCGTTGTGCTCTTGCACTTGTCTTCTGACCATTCTTTTCGTAGTATTCAAGTGCATTTCTCCACAAAACTACACGAAATCCCATAGATTCGTGCTTTCTCGAGTGGTTGGCGAGAATCCTTTGCCAATTTTCGGTGATCTTGTATATTCCTGATGGGTTTATCAATTACAGCGATATTCCATTTTCTCAAGATTTTTCGTATGCGGTCAGCAACGTCCTTAATAAAAAGTAGGAAAGCTTTGGATTTCATAGGCCGCTTGTGCGTCGCTATGATACCTGTGCGGCTGTCTTAAGCTCATTTTACCTCGGTGAACGAATAACAATTTTTCAGCAATTCGATGATGAGACGTTTTAATCCTGCATCAAACAGCTTGGGTTCGCCGATGTTCCTTGCTCTATCCGCCAACGGTTTTATGAGGCCTCGCTTCTGTTGTGGGTGGTGGCATGAATCTCAGTGTAGGTAACGTTTTGTGTGCGTAAGTTTTCGGTAAACCATTTTCTTTCTAGAGATCTAGCACTTAAATAAAATTTCATCTTCCGCCTGCTTCCTCCTCCATGATAAAATGAATCTCCGAATTAACGCCGTTAAGATGTCTGTGGTAAATAGTTTGGACAAGAAGAGAATAGAAGCTTTCGAAATATGGTGCTACAGAAGAATGCTGAAGATTAGATGGGTAGATCACATAACTAATGAGGAGGTATTGAATAGAATTGGGGAGAAGAGGAGTTTGTGGCACAACTTGACAAAAAGAAGGGACCGGTTGGTAGGACATGTTTTGAGGCATCAAGGGATCACAAATTTAGCATTGGAGGGCAGTGTGGAGGGTAAAAATCGTAGAGGGAGACCAAGAGATGAATACACTAAGCAGATTTAGAAGGATGTAGGTTGCAGTAAGTACTGGGAGATGAAGAAGCTTGCACAGGATAGAGTAGCATGGAGAACTGCATCAAACCAGTCTCAGGACTGAAGACCACAACAACAACAAGATGTCTGTAAAAACGATCTAATTCCATTAAGCTGTGCCTCCACGAAACAGTCTATTATCTATGTACCGAACCAAATATTTGGATGATGGCAGTTTCAAGTATTTTCTCCTCGTACTTTTCTACGAAGAAATTCGCTATAGCTGGGCTAAAGGGGCTCCCCATAGCACGCCGTCCGTGATGCACAAGGAACACGTTCCTCCAAAATCTATAATCACCTGTTCAGTTACCAAGTTCTTCAGAATATTATGAGGACCGATCTGATTCGTATATCAATAATTGGGCCCATTTCATTAGTTAAATTAAACAGCATAGTGGTCCCGCAGGAGAGAATTTGGAAATTTTTTGTTACTTCCTGTGGCGCCAAACTGCTGAGGTCATCGATCCCTAGGCTTACACACCTCTCAATCTAACTTAATCTGATTTACGCTAAAGTCAACACACACACACACCATGCCCGAGGGAGGACTCGAACCTCCGACGCGGGGAGCCGCCGAAATCGTGGCACAGCGCCTCAGAGCACGAGTATTAGTTTTGATGTAGTATCGCTATATACCATGGTTCCGTTCAGTGAGGTGTTGTAACTTGTGAATCAGATTTTTCTACCCTTTGGTGAACTGCTTAAACATTGCCTCACAACTACGCAATTCAAATGTAACGATGAGTTCTATGAACAGACGGATGGCGTAGCTATGGCAAGAATCTCCTCGGCAATAAATTCAGGGGGAAACCTAGTTTGTTTTGCGGAAGCATGGCACAGACGAACTACGTCGTTTTCACAAACATCTCAACGGGATTCAGTTTACCACGGAGGAGGAGATAGATGGAAGATTAAATTTTCTTTAGCTGCTAGTTGTCAAGGAAGTAGATGGTAGCATATACTTCACTGTTTACCGTAAACCTACGCACACGGACGGTAACCTACACCGGGATTCGAACCACCCAACTTTGACAGTTAGAGCAATGAAGACCTTCAAACCTGAGCTGCTTGACGCGGAATTATAACATCTCACCAGTGATTTGCTCAAGAATTATTAATCGTCCTTTGAGGCAAAAAGGGTGTTAAGACCACGGTGCAGAAATCGTAACGACGCACAAGCGGCCTGTGAAATCCAAAGTTTTGCTGCTTTTCAGTAAGGGCGTCACTGGTCACAGAGGAAAAATCTTGAAAAAACAGAAAATCTAGAAACAGAAATACAGGATAATCTGAAATTGGCCAAGGATGCTCGCCAACCACTGCAGAAATCAGGAATTTATAGGATCCCATATAAATGTGGGGAAGCGTATGTGGGTACTATGAAAAAAAGAACGGTCAATAAACGACAGAAAAGCCGAAGTACAATAGCTCAAGGGGGAAAGTGAGAAATCGGCTGTTATGGAACGTGCTAAACAACCAGGAGGCCATCACATGTATATTGATAGGACACAAGTAATGGCAGCCACAAGCGGATACCATGGAAAGCTGCAAAGAGAGCGCTTAGTGATTATAAAACCCCAGAAATTTCAAAATAAAGGAGGAGAGTGTAAGACTGAATGATATTCGGATTCCGATGGTGAAGAAGATGTGTACCAGTCTTCCCCTATGGGCTAATAGGAGCAGCAGACTATGGCAATTGACAACGGCCAGTAGTGCTCGGGTACTCAAAACATCTGACGTCACGCCACTGTGCGAAAGCACTCGAAAACGAAATTTTGTTGCAGTCAGTACCGAGCCTGAGGGTGAATCGGACACACAAAGATGATTCGATCCCCCTTAAAATTGTCTTCCGCAGGTAGGGACGAAAAGCTGGGTTTAAATGTTAAATCTATTCGAGTACGGCGTAATAACGTGGGATATTTTACTGATTGTGAAAGTTTTCATTCGTGTATGCTCTACGCCACAGACAGTCACAAATTAGGCACACGAGCAGTGCTCTCCCTTGTGTGTCATTATTCTCTCACTTGGCTGCATACTTCTCCCTCACCTGCGTGTGAGGTGGGGGAACATGGATAACAGCGAACGTGCAGCATTTTAATGGTAATATAGTTGCAGTGCACATCATTCCATTTCATACATCACATTTCTTAATAACGTAGATCAGAAACGAAGCCAATTTTCAGTATTATGTACATATTTCGTAAGTACAGAATACACCGGGTGATTATCAATAAAATGATGGTATTTGAAGCGCTGGAGTGCAGGACACTGAAACATCGGGGTAATGTTATTAATCGATGCACTCGTTGAGTATACTGAAAAAAAAGTTGCACTTTCCGCCACCGGTTTAAAATATGGCACTGTAAGCAGTCGGAATGTGAAAGGTTTCCTGTTCTGACGTCATACGCTGTTTATCACTTGGCAACGCGTGTTGATCTCTTTTGCTCATATGGTTCAAATGGCTCTGAGCACTATGAGACTTAACTTCTGAGGTCATCAGACCTCTAGAACTTAGAACTACTTAAACCTAACTAACCTAAGGACACCACACACTTCCATGCCCGTGAGAGGATTGAAACCTGCGACCGTAGTGGTCACGCGGTTCCAGACTGTAGCGCCTTGAACCGCTAGGCCACCTCGGCCGGCTCTCTTTTGTGAACTAACAGTTGGTGAAAAGGTTTAAGAAGGTTGAGGTTTTCCGTACGATGTGCAGTTGTTATTGAGAAGAAAGGCTCTTCATTGCTGGTAATTTTTCAATGAATACATAAAAAATCCCATTTTCTTTAGCGCCAGCGTGCACTGGAAAGTAGATTATGTTTCCATAACGGTTTGTCCCTTCCACAATCTCTTTAAAAGCATTCCTGTCAGACTGGAAATAGGTTGCTTCTCATCTTGCAAAATCTTCAACTGTGAGCAGTGTGCAGTCAAGTCAATTTAAAATCGGAGATCCGCAATCCATTCCGGATTTTATAGTTTTCGATCCGTTCTCTTTTTTTCGGCCATAGATACAATACAGCGTTTTAAATCGAAAAATCCTTGCAGGCATGCCCTTTGACTTAACCAACGTAGTTTATTGAAATATATAGGTTTTCCATACTCCTCGTTTATTTCCATCTAAAGCTGTTGCAACTGACTGTCGAATAATGCGTGCAACTTCAGAAAATTTACTATTCGTATTGTTGTGTCCTGCCCACTCATCTAGTGTCGGGTGCCAGGGAAACATGCTTTCTCGAATCGCTAGACAACACTTCAAGCAAATCGTATTAACTTTTGTGAAATACAGAAGTGTCGCAAGCAATGGGAGACGGAGAATTAAGAAGTCTCTTCATTATATACAATTCGTAAAACAAGTGAAACAATACAGTTCGTAAGTCACTGCGGTAGCGCTCGTAGAGCGGCTAGACTTCGAATGGACTGTGTCCATGCAGAATGGCGCTTATGTTCTCTTCTCCGAGAGGCCTCTGCTGTCTCGGTGTCTTCTTCATAGCGCTCTCTATTCTGATGTTCTTGACCGACGTGTCGGCGCCTGACGTTACGCAGCAACACGTACCATTAATATCATCTCGTGCTCCGTGCCCACAAATTTATCCCAAAGTGCATCTTCATGCATAGTGTAATGAATCCTGTCTGTTGACCGTTGTTTTTTTTTTTTTTTTTCATCGTCAACTCTGCCTTTAAATTCTTTGCGCATGGCGTTACAAGGTCGTCGCATAGCAAATCTGCAGTACCCGTCGATTATACTACTATATATCGGATAACAGACATTGCAATTCTTTATATCATTTTATCTGTCATCTCTATTCATTTTTAAGGGCTTGTGATAATAGATTGCTAGACATCCTCTTTTTTTGCAAAGAGCCATTGGTCCTGCGAATTTCTTTTATGCCTCGAACAAAAAGCGGAGAGTAAACATCGTTGACACCATGACCGTGCCGAACTGAAGAAAGGCTTGCAGGCCGAAAAATGCCGCACCGCGTTTCTAAATGAAATATCATACTGCACCGAGTACTTCCGAGAGTTACCGAGCAGAGCCGAGAGAGGCAGAGTCTCGGCGGGTACGAGGCGCTTGTGTGCAGTTTGGCATGCCGTGGCCGGCCATGCTCTTTTCCCCACGTTAATCTCACTTGCCACGTGATCCATACACATAGACTGTGTTAAAATATGGGGCACACAAATGTTTTGTATGGTATTCACTTGTAAAAACTTTAAAAATTTCCCTGTATCTTGCGTACTGATCGAAGCCTACTTTTAGTTTTAACTGAGGTATGTCGTCGACCCTTTATGTTTCTACTCACTGTGTGACTGCACTTGTGCTTTATAAATCGGGAGTCACAGCGTACAACGTTTTGTACCGGGTTTACGTTCTATCCGGATCGAAGTGGATACTACTCCAGTTTTTACTGGACACAATATTCTTACACGTATTTTCAGCCTTTTTGGAAAGAAAAAACTGCATCTGATACTATCCGCTAAGAGAGTAAGGTATGAAACGAACAGCTATGCCACTTTTACACCACCTTGGGCCACATTTGCGCCGCTATATATTTTCGCGGATGATAATGTTTTTAGACATCCAATAACAATGTTTTTCTTGTAGAAGCTGTTGACTTGGGCCGGCCGGAGTGGCCGAGTGGTTTCCAACAATGCCACACGATCATTTCATTGCGGCCGGCACGGTAGCTCAGCGAGTTCGGTCAGAGGGTTAGCTGCCCTCTGTTATAGAAAAAAAAAAAAAAAACTGAGTTAATCGATCAATAACGAACTCAAACGGATGTCTTACGACGTCCGCCCCGAGCACATGCAACGAACAAAAGCGAACAAAATGAGATTAAAAAAAAAAAAGTCGTTCTGAGCGCTATAGTCTGCAACCGCCCGACCGCTGCGGTCGCAGGTTCGAATCCTGCCTCGGGCACGAATATGTGTGATGTCCTTAGGTTAGGTAGGTTTAAGTACTTCTAAGTTCTAGGGAATTGATGACCTCAGTAGTTAAGTCCCATAGTTGTCAGAGCCATTTGAACCATTGTTTTTTTGTTGGCCTGGCATGGAACCAAGAACTTTTTGACACGACAGAAAGCATTCTTTAATAACTTGGAAGCGTCATGTAACTTCTCTATAGCCTGTGATTCTTCAGTTTTCCAGCTATTCCTCTAGTCATTCCTGCCTTACCACTCTGTACTTCCTATCAGATTCGTTGTTAAGGACCTGGCTTCCACTTTACCTATTTCAATTATTTTCTACGTTTACATATTCATTCGCTTATATCAGTCTAGTATCTCCCTTGTAATTCACGTCTTTTTGCAGGGCCTTGTCTTTGTGCCTAGTTTTTATCTGATGCCTTCCTCTACTAATTCTTCTCTGGAAGCTACCCTTTCCTATTCCATTTTAACTGCTTGATGTTTTTTTTTTACTTTTTTGTAATTTCTTTAGCTTTAAATCCGCATTTCGAAACCAACCAGTCACTCTCATATCTCATTTTAAAATCTAAATTGATTGGTTATATAGGGTTTACCATTACTTCCTCTACTATCCCAAATCTCTGTTCTCCTACAGTTTTTGCCCTCTACAGCTCCCTTTGATACCATGAAAGCTATTTTCTGACGCCTTAACAAATGTCCAGTAACCCGCACTTTGCTTCTGTTCAGTGTTTCCAGTATTTTTCTTTTCTTGCCGTTTCTAGTCCACATGGTTTTCAACATCCTTCGATAACACAGTGTTTGAAATGCTTCAGTTCTCTTATTTTCTTGTGTTTATACAGTCAGTGATTCGTTTCATACAACACTGCAGTCCTAAAATACATTCTTACAAAATATTCCTCCAATTGATGTCAATATTTGATACCAGCAGACTTCTTTTAACCAGTGCTGATTTGCTTTTTATCGCAACCTTGCTTCGTCCATCATGGGTTACTTCGCTTCCAAGGTACCAACATTCTTTCACTTTGTCTACTTCATTGTACTCAGTTTTGATGTTAATTGTATGGCTAATCTCATTTTGATACTGCTCTTTCCTTTCGTCTTTGTTCATTTTAGTCTCAGTTCATATTTTGTGTTCATTAGACTGTTCATTCCATTCAACAAGTCCTGAAATTCTTCCTTACTTTCACAGTGAATGATTATGTTATCAGTGCAAACACTACCTTTTAGCTCCATATAATCTATCTAAGAGCTTCCAATGACATCAGGTCTCTTCGATATATACATTCTTATTTCCTGATTCTGAATCCAAACTTTTGTAAGAGTTATAGCGCGTTCTGTGCGGCATTGTACCCACCGGTTTCCCGTTTAGATCCTTTAAAAAACCCAGTCCATGAGCTCCTATCTTTTCTCCTTCTTTTCGTATTATCCAATTCCAGTCCTCAATCTCAGTTTAATTGTCGTCTCTATTAAAGTACTGGTTAATACCTTATTCCACACCAACATTCTTACCACTTCACCGTCTGCGGAGATAGCAGGCCTATATACTTTTACTATTGCGATGTGTATTGGTTTCGTGTCTATCTTGGATATGACAATCCGTTTACTATGCTGTTCAAAGCATATGTTTCCTTTTCTCTTGTCAGTTGTTACACCTTCTCCTTCATTACCTTTCTTTGATAGTGTGTCATTACCACTGTACTCAGATGACCATAAATCTTCATTTTCTTGCCACCTTACTTCACCAATTTCCGCCATAGTTAACTTATCTACAGGATGTAAGATTTCACAGTCCGATCGAAATATCGTCCGGTTTTCATTTTGATGTCAACACCCTCCGTAGAAGGATAATGTTTCAACCCTAGTTACTACACGATTACTATTCAAAAGTCTGTCTTCGGTAATTGAACTTGCCCTCTCACTGACACGCAACCGAAATTACAGCGTATCAGGACGATGGATCTGTTTTCGTTACACCGTGTCATTAATGACATTTCGTAAGCGCCACGAAATAGTAGACATTTTCATAAAAAGAACCCCTTGAGTTCGCAGTCCATACATTTTGTAGCCGCAATTGCTTGATGCAGATGCAGTTCTGCCTCTTTTATGACGCTCCATTTTTCATTCACGAAATTCGGAAAAATATCGCCTCTGGTGGCAGTAGTTTTGAGCCCCAAAACTGGCAATTATGTCACACGTTAAGAAATATGACACCTTTCCGTTATTCTTTCTAAAAGAAAGTTGGTCGTCTCACACATTTTTCCCGGAGAATGTGTAGAGCATTATCCGGTTTCGCACTCGGGCCACGACTTGGCGCGCTTAAAGCACGAAAGAGAGAGAGAGGGAAGAAAAAGCGAGGAGAACAACTTGGGTCGCGGAGAAAAGATGGCTGCCCGCTGCGGCCAGCACACAAAGTGTTTCCCGCAGTGCATCAAAGACGTCGAACGACTGAAGGACCCGAGCGGAAAGAGAAATGAACGCTGTCGTCCTAAGGATTATTGAGAAGTGCAGGAATTCCCTTGAAAACTGGTTCCAAGTTGGAGGAAACTCCTCCCAACTTTTGCTACTCTGTACTATAGCCCTCTTAGTATAACTGTGTAGGTTGCACTTCAAAAGTTGTCTGCATTAGCAGCCATTTTAATCACCAGTTGTGTTTTAATCGCCCCGCTGTTAATACGTACTGTGAAAATGGCCGACATAGCTTTCTTCTCATAGGTGAAACATGCGTGCGGATCACCGTATAACTTTTCTATTTAATAATGTGTATTTGTTGTGATCTAAATCTGGAATGAACTAGTTTACAATGCATGTGGTGTAATTACATAACGGCATCTGAAAACAAAAGTCGTCAAAACAGAAACTGTATAACTGTATTTTTAATTAACTTCAAACAAACTAATAAGCAAGCATAAAAGTGTACACTAAATAAGCTGTCCTTTGGTACAATGAAATCAGCAGTGTCACAACGCGTGACTTCATACTACGCGAGCTGCAATCTCAACACAGAACTAACAGGATAAAAACTGCTATATAAATTACGAACTGAATTTCGAAAGAATCTATAACCAGAAATGTTTCTGTAAAAGTGCGCTGTGAATTTATGTAAGCAAACTGGCTAAATAGAATAATATATGTGAGAATTGTAACACTCTATCTGTATAGGAAATGTATTCTCAACTGAACTTTACCAGAATTTAAACTCATAATAATTTTTTTGGAAAACATAGCTGTTAGTGACCTACGTTGACTGTAATACCAAACTGGCCCTAACTAATTTTCATGGCTTACTTGTGGCAGCGAAAACTCGGTACTGCTGGAAGTGACTAACATAAAAAAATACAGAGCAGCAGCAAGCTTGCTAAAAGGAAGTAAAATCTAGCACAGTGCAGTCCTAGGACAGGAAAGTACTGTAAGTAGGTCACGCTTTGACCTAAGACACTGTATTCCGCATAATCATGAAAATGAAATTCTTTCGTGAAGAGGCTGTGGTGGAATTTGATCTTGCTAAATGATAGAAAACAATCACACTATTAATAGACTGTTTCACAAAATCTAAAACTCATCCTTTGACAATTACAATAATCTTTATAAAAATTACGTTTTACGACAAATATTACTCCGCATGAAGTTAGTTATTGAGCAGATAATCACTCGGTCCTCAGGCCACAAGTGGTCCAATGGGGACCATCCGACCGCCATTTCATCCTCAACTGAGGATGCGAATAGGAGGGGAGTGTGGTCAGCGCACCGCTCTCCAGGTCGTTATGGTGGTTTCTTTCTTTTTCCATTCGGTCGAGTAACTCTTCAGTTGGCATCACGATACTGAGTACGTCCCGAAAAATGGAAACAGTGCATGGCGACCCGGATGGTCCCCCACTGAAGTGCCTGCCACGCCCGACAGCGCTTAACTTCAGTGATCTTACGGGAACCGGTGTAGCCTCGGCGGCAAGGCCGTTGTCCTTGAGGTGGGCAAGGAGAGTTAAATCTATAACCTCTGAGTGCAAGCCACGTGAAATGATGACTTTATTCAAAAACGTTTGAACAACGAAAGTAGCCAACCCAAACCAATAAAGGAAATTGTACTACCATTTTCCGTTATCCACACACATCACAAAATACGCGTAAGCAAGCAGTGCAGGAACAACATTACCAAAAATCTTCATTTGTCAAGTCAATCTTTAACAAATCATATTCCAAAATTTATCATCCTCTCTATCTTTATCTCTGATCTCTGCAAGCTGTTTCAGACCGCTCAGTAGCACACTTCTTCTACTCAGAACCTCTGTAACAAGTCACCCATTCAAAACTTCTGTTCGGAAAATGTCCATTATACAGATATGAAGTAAGACAAATTGCATGAAAATAGAGCTTACATCACTTCTCTTGAATACCAAATATAAGCAAGAAACCTTACAACCTTTATAGTTTGGAGATAAACGAGTTGTTCTTAATGTTTCTCACCAGTTTACAGAGATATAACAGTTGTTAGCGATACGGCAGATTGTAAAAGTGACATCTGAGTTTACTGGTTCATGAGTGTCGAGTGTATTGAGTGCCCATAAAGAAAAACAGAATACCTGCAGACTTTCCATTCAGGAAAGACACGAAAACGTCTGTCGTTGGTCTCAGGAAAGTGTGACGTTTTTATGAAAAGCGGTGTGCAATTATAGGTGGACGCCGTTTTTCTCAGCAACGAGGCACCTACAACAAATAAGATATTTAAAATGGTAAATGACAATGTTGACTTACCCACTTTTAAAAGGACAACATTTTACAAACTAATGAAACACATTGGTTTCCAGTTTGAAAATAAGAAACGAAATAATATAATGACAGGTAGAGAAGATACCTCTTTGTGCAGGAGGCATTATCCCTCAGACTGGCGAATTTAGACATGAGAAACGCAATATTTACTACCTTGACGAGACTTGAAAAGGAGCGGGACATGTCACGGAGGAAGTGGACTGACACAGCAGTTATTTATAAGACGCAAGTTTTTGTTCCAAATCTATCATAGGTGATAAAATACTTGGCCATAAAAGGAAGGAGGTTAACAGCTATAATGATGAGTGGCAACTGCGGTTTTGTGGAAGGTGGTGATTTAATTTTTGAATGCAAACAAACTGGAGAAATGAATGTTGAAGCGTTTCTTAAGTGGTTCAGAGATATACTGCCCGACTAGAGCCGTCCCGTATTATGTTATGGATAGTGCAAGTTATCATAGCGTCAAAGCTAAGCATAGGCTGCAGAAATCTTGGGAAGAGCAAGACATTGCAAAATGGCTGGCAGAAAACGAATACATTATTGATGCAGCTGCTAAGTCTGGAGGTCACATGACAGTACCGTTAAGTTACCAGCGTGCCACTGCAGTCCGATCCTTTACATTGATCTGGAGCCAAATTACGGGATTTTTCGCGAGAAATAACAAGGCATTTAAGGTGTTAGACAAACTGGAACTAATGCACGAAGCTTTGTCACACGTCGCTGCCGAACGCTGGCGGAATGCAGAGCAGCACATCATAAAAGTAGAAGAGAAAATGTGACTCTTGGATGTTTTCGTGGATTTGGTTGTTGAACGCCTTGTTATCAACGTAGCAGTTGACAATTCCAGTACTGAAATGTATTACTCGGAATTGGATTTGGAAGGTTTTCACAGATTGCCAGTGGTTTCATTATTTGCTAAACGATGAAATCCCTGAACGCAGCTACGCAGAAAAATTATCCTGTGTTTAAGTTAGGAATTCTCATCACTCTTGTTTTTAACTACATTAATATGTTAGCAAAGAAGGAAAGCTTGTTGTTTCTTTCGTATGATCAGTAAAGAGGCATATTGAAGGGTGTTGCCGTAGATTTGCCGTATTTTATGTCATTTTGCTTAAAAATTAAATGACATTCTCTGCTTGTCTCTTTTTGCGCCTAAAGAGCAACTCACTTCACTGAACTTTTGTTGGACCAGTTGGATGACCAGTGCTGTCCAAGTCAATTGCACTGGTTAAGCAGTTGTCCCTTATTATCGCTTAGTGGATGTTGCGCGTAAGAAGCAGCATCAAACGTATCCTTATTATCGCATTTTATTGTACTGCAGACATCTTGGCTTCCGTTCCATGTGATATGAAATCCAATGAGATCCGAGCGAACGCAGAAGAATACATAACATCAGGTTTATTCTTATGATGAACGCAGTATGATAGGTAAGTCTAGTCAAGTGGCCTGTTTCACTGTATCGTCAAATTCTCACAAAATCTGCAAATGGACAGTGAGTAATACATAGCAGTGCTGCATGTTACTATCTGATGAGCAGGGTACCACCGTGCTAAGACAATGAACTCGCTGAAATCACTCTCGGTTCCTCCTGATTTATGTTGCCTGTGATTTTTCCAAGTTGTTTAAGATAACTACCAACATGATTCCTTTGAAAGGGTACAGCTATTTCCTTTCCCAATTCTTTGCTAATTCGAACCAGTGCCTTGTTATAAGGTTGCTGATCTGACAGCTGTTCCAAATATCTATGGCCGCACGCGAGCATACAAATCGGTGGCATTAGCGAGTTCAGGGGTTAAGCTAAGCAACGTCTTTGGTCACAGTAATAGGTGGGTTCCGTTCTCTGTTAATCGAGGTGGACTGTGTCCGTCGATCGGCAGAGTCGTTGGTGAATGGTTGTGCAGGACGCAGCAAATATAGACTCGGATCACTAGTCCGTAATGATGAATTGCAGGCTAAAGTTTAAGAGACTCTTCCACAAGTGTCAGTCTGCAAGGGAGTGCGATACTGAATACTGAGGAATTATGAGATGCGTATGAAGTTCTCCCAGACTACCATAATGAATACCACAGTAGACAGTTCGGTTTAAGTGGAATGCGCATCTCTATGAAGAGTTTTCAGACGAGCAGGATAGACAAACACATGTACAAGAAAAGTAACTGCTAAGAGACATTGTGTAAATTCACGAATGCAGGGATAAAAGTCACATAGGAGTGAAATAAATAGGAATTGCAGGGTAGCCAACGAGAAATGGCTGCAAGAAAAAAATTGAAGAAATCGAAATAGAAATGTTCATCGGAAGTACTGATCAGCGAGTGGCAATGTCATCCTTTGGTGGAAATAAAGAGACATCAGGTCTAAAGATGTAATGAGAATTCCACTGTTAATTGCAGAAGTGGGAGTAGATAGACAGAATGTGTACACTGACGGCCTCTACGAAGGGGAAGTTCGTCGAACAAAACGATTGAGGAAGAAATGGAAGTCGGTGTGAAAGATAGAGTGGATGCAATACTACAGTCCAAGTTTATAGAACTTTGGAAGATACTGCAATAGAATAAAGCAGAAGAAATAAGTACACTCCTTCGGAATTTCTGAAGTAAATGGGGGAATCGGCAACAAAGCGACTGTGGAAAGTGGTACAAAGAATCAACGAGTCTGGAGACATACCACCAGTTATCAGTAAGGGTATCATTCACATAATCCTGAAGGTGGCAGGGACAGGTGAGTGCGAGAGTTATCGCGCAATTAGCTTAACAGCTCATGCATTAAAACTGCCGACAAGAATAAAATACAGAAGCACGTAAAAGGTAGCTGAGGATCTGTTAGATGACTACGTCTTTGACTATCGAAAGGGTAAAGGCAAAAGCCACCAGATAACCACTTCTTAAGTTTCGGCTTGTAATGGAAGCGAGAAAAAGAAAAATTCATAGGATTTGGCGACCTGGCAAAAGCAATAGACGATGTAATTTGGTGCAGGATGTTCTAAATTCTAAGATAAATAGGAATTAGGTGAAGGTAAATACTTTTATTCAAGAATGAAAGACCAAGATTCAAGTCACATTAAAAAGGGCGTAAGACAGATGTACTCACCAAATACTTTTGGCGTCGAAGGTGACAGGATGAGAACCTCTTCCACCGAAAGTAGTTGACGTTATTTGGGTGGTTTTGTTTCCACACAGCAGCAATGTAGCCTCGTCATAGACACGGTTTATTCAAATGAAATCAGATATTGTGGCAAGAATTTACTGCAATTTATTGTAAGATATTATATATTACGTCTCGTCAGAGAGAGCAGGAGTACTAGCAATGAAGTACATTCTTCACTTGTATTAATCTACCTACGCACTCCGGTCTTGTAGCTCCAGTGATATACGACTAATGTTATTTGTACATAATCTTGCGGTTGAAGCTCTTTTGTCGGTGTTTGCTTTAACAATACATAGGTTTTCGGATGGGGTCCGCCTTTTAATACAATTTTGTTGTTTATTCCAAACATTTTTCACTGCAGTTGCAGCATCAACAGTGGGATTTTATTTTATGGTTTATTACAACATGGAAGGTTTCCTTGATGTATTATGTTTTTATAGTGCCTGTTTCCTTTCACAATTCGTCTTGTTTTCTTTTTTCCTTATCTTCTTCACTGTGAATATTGAGCTGTCACTGTCACTGTTTTACTCTTTACCAGCAGTAAAAACAAAACTGTTTACCAGCTTGTGTTTTGCTAAAGGCGGACCCCATCCTGAAATCTATGTGTTAATTGTACAGTATTCAGTTGGCCTGTTCTGGGTGATGAGCATTCATAGGCGCCAGTTTTGTCTTGAGACACGATGTCGGTGCTGTGGACTATCTGAAAGGTGGCTTACGCCCGCTTAAATCCGTGTTCGATGGATGGATGTTCACATGGGAACTATCCGTGTGACGTAAGGAGGGAACACAATATAGTCCTTGTTGTTTGCTCCCTCTACGGCGTTTGACCATAACTGCATTGGGCTACTTGGGGCCGGCCATAGCTAGTGGAGTTCTCGCTGTGTGTTCCTCAGTCTCGTTTCTTCTGGCAGACACAACAACAAGGCTGTAGTCTTTCGTACTGTTCAGTCTGTAAATCGAAGAAACAATGGTGTAGATGGAAGAAAGTTTAAAGAGTGAGATTAAAAATTAGTTGAAAGGATATCAGTGATAAGCTCCGCCGATGCCATTCCTTTCCTTAGTTAAAGTGGAGAACAATGAAGTGAAGGAACAATCTAATGTTTGTTTGCATCCTACATCCTTCTGTATCTCCTTAGTGTGTTCATCTCTTAGTCTCCCTCTCCTCCCCCCCCTTTCCATCCAATACTACATTAGTGATCCCTTGATGCCTTAGAACGTGTCCTACCAACCGATCTCTTCTTCTAGTCAAGTTGTACCACAAATTCCTCTTCTCCCCAATTCTATTCAGTACCTCCTCATCAGCTACGTGTTCTACCCATGTAATCTTCACCATTCTTCCGTAGCACCACATTTCGAAAGCTTCTATTCTCTTCTTGTCTAAACTAGATATCGTCCATGTTTCACTTCCATACATGGCTATACTCCATACAACTACTTTCACAAAAGACTTCCTGATACTTAAATCTATGTTCCAAGTTAACAAATTTATCTTTTTCAGAAACGCTTTCCTTGTTATAGCCAGTCTACGTTTTACATTCCCCTACTTCGACAGTCATCCGTTGTTTTGATTCCCGAATAGCAAAACTCATTTACTTCTTTAAGTGCCTCATTTCCTAATCTAAATGCCTCAGCATCACATGATTTAAGCTCTTGTTCATCTCATCTTCCAAGAAACTGTCCATTCCTTTCAGCTGCTCTTCCAGGTTTTTATTTCTTCCCCGTGGGTATTAATTCCTACTCCAAATTTTTCTTTTGTTTCCTTTACTGCTTGGCCAACGTACTGACTGAATAACATAAGATATGAAGTGAGAGTAAAACGCAGAAAGAGAAAATAATGAGGTGTACCAGAAATGGAGTTAACAATAAACGTCATTACTGGAACCGAAGTTACGCTTTACGAAGGAAACAAGAGGTGTATGGAAACTAGACTAGCAAAGCCAAAGAGCGCATTCCTCATAAAAAAAGGTCTGCATCAAATATCGCCCTTAATCTGATGCAGTAATTTTTGAGAATGTGCATGCGGCGGACAGTATTGTGTGGTAGTGAACATAGACTCTGGAAAAATCGGAAAATGAGACAATAGAAGCGTTTGAGATGTGGTGTTATAAATTAATGTTGAAAATTTGATGTGATGATAAGATAAGGAATGGGTAGCTTATCCGAAGAATGAGCAAATAAAGGAAGGAAGACGTGGAAGACACTGACAAGAGGAAGGGACAGGGCGGTAGGTCAGCTGTTACGACCTCAGGGAATAATCTCCATGGTCCTTGAGGGAAGTGTGGGTGGAAAAAAACTGCATAGGAAAACAGAGACATGAATACATCCTGCAATGGACTGAGTAAGTATGGTGCAAGTCCTGCTCTAGCATGAAGAGGTGGGCGCTGAGGAGGATTCAAGAAGGCTGAAGACTCATGACTGTAAAAGAAAGAAAAAGTCCTCACGACCCCATCTAGCATCATAGAAGTTATACCCTGGTGTCTACTGCTTTGAAACCTTCAAGTGGAAGAAATTAGTGGGAGAGAGCGAGGTGATCGCGATGTATGTACATATGTGATCAAAAGTATCTGGAAACCTAGCTCAAAGTGACTTACAAGTTCGTGGCTCCCACCATCGGTAATGCTGGAATGGTGTTGGTCCACCCACAGCCTTGATTACATCTTCCACTTACGCAGGCATACATTCAGTCAGGTGCTGGAAGGTTTCTTGGCAAATCGCAGCCCATTCTTCACGGAGTGCTGTACAGAGGAGAGGTATCCATGTCAGTCGGCGAGGCCTGGCACGAAGTCGGCGTTCCAAAACACAACAAATATGTTCTCTAGGAATCAGGCCAGTGCTATGTGCAGGCCAATCCATTACAGGGATGTTACCGTCGTGTAACCATTAAGCCACAGGCCGTGCATTATGAACAGGTGCTTCATCGTGTTGAAAGATGCAATCGCTATCGCCGAATTGCTCTTCAGCAGGAAGCAGGAAGTGCTTAAAACATCAGTGTAGGCCTGTGCTGTGATAGTGCCACTCAAAACAACAAGGGGTGCAGGCCCCCTCCATGAAAAACACCACACCATAACACCGCCTCCTCCGAAGTTAACACGCTGGCAGATGAGGTTCACTGGGCATTCGCCACACCCACACCCTGCCATCGGATCGCCAGATTGTGTACTGTGATTCGTCAATCGACACAAAGTTTTTCCACTGTTCAATCGTCCAATGTTTACGCTCCTTACACCAAGCGAGGCGTCGTTTGGCATTTACCGGCGTGATGTGTGGCTTATGAGCAGCCGCTCGACCATTAAATCCAAGTTTTCTCACCTCCCGCCTAACTGTCATAGTACTTGCCTAGGATCCTGGTGCAGTTTGGAATTCTTGTGTGATTGGTCACGATAGATGTCTGCCTATTACACACTACAACATTCTTCAACTGTCGGAGGTCTCAGTCAGTCAACAGACGAGTATGGCCTGCACGCTTTTGTGCTGTACGTGCCCCTTTACGTTTCCACTTCACTATCACATTTGAAACAGTGGACCTAGGGATGTTTAGAAGTGTGGGAATCTCGCGTACAAACGTATGACGCAAGTGCCACCAAATCACCTGACCACGTTTGAAGTCCCTGAGTTCCAAGGAGCGCTGCATTCAGTTCTCTCATGATGTCTGATGACTACTGAGGTCACTGATATGGAGTACCTAGCACGATGCACCTAACACGAAAAAGTACTTTTTGAGGGTGTCCAGATACTTTTGATAACATAGTGTACTTCGCATGGGACCCGGTTTCGGATATTTCCGCTGACGATCGAATCACCTCGGGATTTCATGACGTAGATCAGCCAAAGTTAACATTCCTCCTGTTTGGCTTCTTTGTAGTGCAGCCTATGTATGCTAAATTTTAGATTTTTTGATTCTTAAAATTTTATTTTTATTTTTAAACGAACAAGGAGATGATGCCTTAATTTATTATGTGTTATTGAAACAATCCATGCCTATGTGATCAGTGATCAAAAGGACTTTTGGACAAATATTATTAAAATATCCCAGGTAATAGTATTTGCGAATATTAACATACCAAATTTCTAACAATCGAATGGGCCGCCTGGGGCCAAAAATCGTAAAGTTGCACGCAATTGATTGCCGACCGGGATTGCCTGCCTCATTGCAATGTTTTGTTTGTCTATTCTCTCTCGGCTTAACACTGGCATATAATTCTTGCCCATGGTGAGCGAAATAGAACTTTCGAGCTGTGGAAACTAAAGGTAATTTGTAGGGAGTTGGTTGCAAGCAAACGCTTTTATAATTGTTTGTTTTCCATAGTGACATCTGAAGACACATGGTATGTCATCTACAGATGTTAACATTTAATCACGAGTTATGAACATTTTTTCTTTACATAAGGCGGTGCAAGATTTTATAAAGGCTGTTTTTAAGTCAGTTGTTGTAAAACCCATTACGAAGTTGTGCTCAGAGTTTTTGTTTGATCCTATGTAAACTTTGGCATTCTTCAAACAGTTTGTAAAACCTTGTCGTGCCAGAATGTAGTACAAATGATACTTCTCTCTAGTCATATTTGACGTCCATGTATACCGTCCCTTTTTGTGATTTGTAAATAATGTATTATCCATTACCACTCTTTCAAATTCTGAAGGTGGCAGGGCTAAATTCTAGCGAGCGAAAGGCTATTTACAATTTGTACAGAAACCAGATGGCAGTTATAAGAGTCGAGGGACATGAAAGGGAAGCTGTGTTTGGGAAGTGAGTGAGACAGGGCTGTAGTCTTTCCCCGATGTTATTCAATCTGTATATTGAGCAGTTGATTGATGAAAGGAGGAAGTACAAACATGTTGCGGGAAAATCAGGAATACAGAAATACAAGTCGCTGAGGAATGAAATAAATAGGAAGTGCAGGGAAGCTAAGACGAAATGGCTGCCGGAAAATTGTGAAGACATCGAAAAATATATGATTGTCGGAAGGACAGGCTCAGCATACAGAAAAGTCAAAACAACATTTGGTGACATTAAAAGCAACGGTGGTAACATTAAGAGTCCAACGGGAATTCCACTGTTACATGCAGAGGTGAGAGCAGATACGTGGAAATAATACATTAAAAGCCTCGATGAAGGTGAAGATTTGTCTGATGTGATAGAAGAAGAAACAGGAGTCGATATAGAAGAGATAGGGGATCCAGTGTTAGAAACGGAATTTAAAAGAGCTTTGGAGGACTTACGGTCAAATAAGGCAGAAGGGATAGATAACATTCCATCAGAATTTCTAAAATCATTAGCGGAAGTGGCAACAAAACGTCTATTCACGTTGGTGTGTAGAATATATGAGTTTGGCGACATACCACCTGACTTTCGGAAAAGCATCATCCACACAATTCCGAAGACGGCAAGAGCTGACAAGTGCGAGAATTATCGCACAATCAGCTTAACAGCTCATGCATCGAAGCTGCTTCCAAGAATAATATACAGAAGAATGGAAAAGAAAATTGTGAATGCGCTAGGTGACGATCAGTTTGGCTTTAGGAAAAGTAAAGGGACGAGAGAGGCAATTCTGACGTTACGGCTAATGATGGAAGCAAGGCTCAAGAAAAATCAAGACACGTTCATAGGGTTTGTCGACCTGGAAAAAGCGTTCGACAATATAAATTGGTGCAAGCTGTTCGAGATTCTGAAAAAAGTAGTGGTAAGGTACAGGGAGAGACGGGTCATATACAATATAAACAACAACCAAGAGGGAATAATAAGGGTGGACGATCAAGAACGAAGTGCTCCTATTAAGAAGGGTGTAAGACAAGGCTGTAGCCTTTCGCCCCTACTCTTCAATCTGTACATCGAAGAAGCAATGATGGAAATAAAAGAAAGGTTTAGGAGTGGAATTAAAGTATGATGTGAAATGATATCAATGATACGATTCGCTGATGACATTGCTATCCTGAGTGAAAGTGAAGAAGAATTAAATGATCTGCTGAACGGAATGAACAGTCTAATGAGTACACAGTCTGATTTGAGAGTAAATCGGAGAAAGACGAAGGTAATGAGAAGTAGTACATATGAGAACAGCGAGAAACTTAACACCAGGATTGATGGTCACGAAGTCAATGAAGTTAAGGAATTCTGTTACCTAAGCAGTAAAATAACCAATGACAGACGGAGCAAGGAGGACATCAAAAGCAGACTCTCTAAAGCAAAAAAGGCGTTTCTGGCCAAGAGAAGTCTATTAATATCAAATACCGGCCTTAATTTGAGGAAGAAATTTCTGAGGATGTACGTCTGGAGTACAGCACTGTATGGTAGTGAAACATGGACTGTGGGAAAACCCGAACAGAAGAGAATAGAAGCATTTGAGATGTGGTGCTATAGAAGAATGTTGAAAATTAGGTGCACTGATAAGATAAGGAATGAGGAGGTTCTACGCAGAATCGGAGAGGAAAGGAATATGTGCAAAACACTGATAAGGAGAAGGGACAGGATGATAGGACATCTGCTAAGACATGAGGGAATGACTTCCATGGTACTAGAGGGAGCTGTAGAGGGCAAAACTGTAGAGGAAGACAGAGATTGGAATACGTCAAGCAAATAATTGAGGACGTGGGTTGAAAGTGGTACTCTGAGATGAACAGGTTAGCACAGGAAAGGAATTCGTGGCGGGCCGTATCAAACCAGTCAGTAGACTGATGACAAAAAAAAAAAAAAAAAAAAAAAAAAAAAAAAAAAAAAAAAAAGGACAAATAGGACAGAGATAGAAACGAAGAATATCTAAATGACAAATGGGTAAAAATGATTTAAGTACTAGGAATTGAAGTGTCCAAAAGTACCAGGAATGATTTGATAACCTTCCACAGCGTCGAATGGTCCATCCAGTTCTTCTTCCTTTCTCGTATAACCTGCAGCGGCCTTCTTCTCTGGCCTATACTTTCTAACACCTTTTCGTTACTCTTTTCATCCTGCTTTTCCTTCACCCTCCTCCACATTCACATCTCAAATGCTTCTAGCCTTTTCTCTTTCTCTCATGTCGGTGTCGATGTTTCTGCCCCTTTAAGTGTCACAATCGATACAAAACACCTTTCCAGTTTTTTCCCCAGTCCTCTATCTAGTTTGCCATGTAATAACTTCCACCTACTAGTGAATGACTCGTTCGCTACAGCAATGCCACTTTTTACCTGATTGCATCTCAAGTCTTCGGTAATCGTTCTTCCAACATATTTAAATGCTCTCACTTGGCTAATAACAACTTGTCGTATCTTAATATGTGTCAATGTCCTTCCTTTGTTGATCACTACAATCTTTGTTTCTGCTGTATTAATACTCTTCCCATATTCCATACAAGTATAATTCAACTATTTCTATTCTGTATTTACAATTCATTCACTCTCTGCCGCCAATACCATGTCATCAGCAAATCGTATACATTGTGTTCTATTTCCACCAATACACAGTCCTCTTTTTCCATCGAAGCCTTTCGCAATAATCTCTTCCAGATACAAGTTGACCAATAAAAGGGAGAGGAAACATTCTACATGTTCGTATCATCTGCTCAGAACTTCCACTGGTCCTTCAGCTCATGTACCGTCCACTCTTTCTATTTTCATGTTAGTCTTCTTTTACTTTCACAAACTACTTCCCTTGCTAATCTCTACATCTCATACTTTCCCTTTCTCCATTTTCTCTTTTTGCACTTGACTAGTAATTGGCAATGTTGGTGCAATAAAATGTATCCCATAAGCGATTTTATGTGATTGACATTACACTGCCTTTGAAAATAACGGAAAGTCAAAACGTGCAGGGTGTTTATCGAAATAAAAAAAGTTTGATTAAGACAAGAAAAGTTATTAAAGTGCATACTAATTGCCGCTTCATCTCACAGTATTTTCATGGAAATTTCAGCTTTCTCTATTTTCTTACGCTTCCCTTTTATCCTTCTTTCTCCCGCTTCTTCAGTTTCTCCTTCTAATGCATTACTCCGTTTGAATTTCAATCTCACTGGTAAACCATATTTAAACCTGTCATTTCTTCTTACAAGCACTGCTTCAATAATAGGGCACAAAAACTGAATCGTTGCCTTACGCTCTTTTCAATCCCAGTTTGTCTTCCCAGCTCTTTCATGCTCATTGTTCCTTGGTGGTTTCTGCACATGTCGTACATCACTCCTCCTTTCCTATTACTTTATATCCATTCTTCTGAGTATTTGAAACATCTTCCACTATATTACATAATCGAGCCCATACTCTGAATTCACAAATGCTATAAAGATTTCTTGAGTTTTCTTAATTCTTAGCTCTACTATCAACCGCTACGTCAAAGGTATTACGAAATAGCTAAACGTATCGGCTTTGACGGTATCGAAGACAACGATGATGCATTAGCTTAAGATAACTGAATTTTCCCGATAGCTTGGAATGTGAACTGTTCTGACTACTCAGTTTTATTTTTCTTAAAGAAGTTCAGTTTTCTGCTTCTCAGAACCAATACACTGTACCACTGCTTAAAGAATTATTTATTTGTGTTGCTCGCGAGTTGCAGCTCCCAAAAGAGCCGGATTTGTTTCGCATTTTTTGATTGCAAGTTTATTCTAACCAAACGCTTCAGTTGCCACTTATGTTGCTCTGTTTACACAGCCGCATTCGACGTTTTCATGTGTGTTAAATGGGAGGACAGCCCAATCACATACACTACTGGCCATTAAAATTGCTACTCCACGAAGATGACGTGCTGCAGACGCGAAATTTAACCAACAGAGAGAAGATGCTGTGATTTGCAAATGATTAGCTTTTCAGAACATTCACTCAAGGTTGGCACCGATGGCGACACCTACAACGTGCTGACATGAAGAAAGTTTCCAACCGATTTCTCATACGCAAACAGCAGTTTGCCGGCGTTGCCTGGAGAAACATTGTTGGGATGCCTCGTGTAAGGAGGGGAAATGCGTACCATCACGTTTCCGACTTTTATGAAGGTCGGATTGTAGCCAATCGCGATTGCGGTTTATAGTATCGCGATATTGCTGCTCACGTTTATCGAGATCCAATGACTGTTAGCAGAATATGCAATCGGTGGGTTCAGGAGGGTAATACGGAACACCGTGATGGATCCCAACGGCCTCGTATCACTATCAGTCGAGATGACAGGCATCCTATCCGCATGGCTGTAACGGATCGTGCAGGCACGACTCGACCCCTGAGTCAACAGATGGGGACGTTTGCAAGACAACAACCATCTGCACGAACAGTTCGACGTAGTTTGCAGCAGCATGGACTATCAGCTCGGAGACCATTGCTGCGGTTACCCGTGACGCTGTATCACAGACAGGACCGCCTGCGATGGTGTACTCAACGACAAACCTGGGTACACGAATTACACCTGGGTGCACGAATGGCAAAACCTAATTTTTTCGGATGAATCTAGGTTCTCTTTACAGCATCATGACGGTCGCATCCGTGTTTGGCGACATCGCGGTGAACGCACATTGGAAGTGTGTATTCGTCATCGCCATACTGGCGTATCTTCTGGCGTGATGGTATGGGGTGCCATTGGTTACACGTCTTGGTGACCTCTTGTTCGAACTGACGGCACTTTGAAGAGTGGACGTTACATTTCAGGTGTGTTACGACCCGTGGCTCTACCCTTCATTCGATTCCTGCGAAACCCTACACTTCAGCAGGATAATGCACGACTGCGTGTTGCAGGTCCTGTACGGGCCATTCTGGATACAGAAAATGTTCGACTGCTGCCCTGGCCAGCACATTCTCCAGCTCCATCATCAATTGAAAACCTGTGGTCAATGGTGACCGAGCAACTGGCTCGTCACAATACGTCAGTTACTAATCATGATGACTAGTACCTGTACACAACATCCAAGCTCTGTCTGACTCAATACCCAGGCGTATCAAGGCAGTTATAACGGGCAGAGGTAATTGATCTGGGTACTGATTTCTCAGGATCTATGCACCCAAATTGCTTGAAAATGTAATCACATGTCAGTTCTAGTACAATATATCCGTCCAATGAATAAACGTTCATCATCTGCATTTCTTCTTGATGTAGCAATTTTAATGACCAGTAGTGTCTTGAAATGTATAGGTTCAGATGACATCAGTTGTTGTCGACTGCATTAAAAGGTATTTAATGATCGTAATCATCGACTGCAGAGGTTAAACAGATCTTTGGATATTAATGTAAGGTCCAACCGCATCAGGTCGTGTAGTATTTGCTTACAGAACGTAGGCTTTGACAGCTTGTCTTCGTATTAATCTAAAATAATTGTAGCTTTTAAAGTTGCTTCATTTGCAATCTTTCATCGCAAATTCGCTAGCCTGCAGAACACAATCAATATATCATTTTATTTGCAAGCTGAAATTTCTCACCACGATGGTTTCCTTCAAGAGAATTTAAATTAATCTGAGCAGACCCATGTGGCCGAGTGGTTCTAGGCGCTTCAGTCTGGAACCGACCGACCGCTAGGGTGGCAGGTTCGAGTCTTGCCTCGGGCATGGTTGTGTGTGATGACCTGAGGTTAGTTAGGTGTAAGTAGTTCTAAGTTCTAGGGGACTGATGACCTCAGATATTAAGTCCCATAGTGCTCAGAGTCATTTGAACCAGTTTTTGAATTAATCTGACGTGAACTCATTCCTGACTTTATCCTGTTACCACAGACAGTTTATTGTGGCTAAAATTCGCTTTTTTTCCAAGTAAAATTTTGGTTTTGACAGTTTTCTCTCTAGTACATGAACGGAGACGAGTGTCTACCTCAGCCGGCTGCTGATTTGAACTTTTTTAAAATTTGTTTCAGTCCACAATAATTGCTGTCTCTACAATATTCACGATACAAACGGAAGATTAACTAACATATATAATATATTGTAATAAGAACAACTTTACTTTGAAAAATTAGAATCAAAATACCATGACAGAGTAAGTATTTCTCGAAAGATTCATTGTACCGTAGATCGCGTTACTTAATTACGTTTGTTACTTCTACAACAGCTGGAAACAGTCTTTGTTTCGTCATCGATAGAAACAAAACAAACACTTTATATTAGCGAACAACGCAGTGTTTCGCAATTGCTAACTACGTGTGGAGATAGATACGCTTTCTAATCTGAGGCATCCTTGGAAATTGTCAGGATGCACATTTCGGCTTTTTTATAAAAGAAATGGTCTCCTCTGCTCTTAGTTTTTTCTCTTTTTTGTTTTCACGGTTTTCTTAAATGTTTGTGTACACAATGTAATTACAAAACCTTATATTATACACCAACTTCAGATTTTACAGGACATTTCGCGTTTTCTATGCTGTACGGTAAGACTTCGAACTGGTTTTCTGCACTACCAGTTCGTGATAGGGGCTGCAACTGACCGTGGTAGAAACACTGTCATCGTAAATGAATTGGTGTTGTTCTTATTATAAAATAATTAGCCATACTTAGAACTTTTCTATAGGTTTTCTGTTAAAACAGACAGCGAGCAAGTGAGCAATACAGCGCATTGTTGAGTATATAATCTCTGTTTAAAATTAAATGTACGGAGAAACAGTATGTAGTCGCATGAGTGAAATAAATTGACTGATGATTTAAATACCGTGCCTTCGTCATTACAACTAATTGCGAGAAAAATAATTAAAATCGCACATTTTCACAGTACAGCACAGTAAAGCACTTTCTTTCACGCAATCGGTTCTAATAGAAAGGCTCTAAATTATTGTTTAAAAGTATAAAGCCTATTTCCGTCCTAATATGAGTGCAGCGCAAAAATTTCAGGTAATTCAGTAAAGAACTTTCTGAGATATTTGCTACAATTTTCCCCTTTGTACAGTGCATTAGCACAGAGCTAAAGAGATTACTATACTGTCTATGACTGTCCACAGTGTTTCAGACAAAAAAAGACTGCAACTTTTGCAGTTTATCGAAAGACAAGAGTTACTTACAAACAACTTACTAAGCTTTCCGGCAAGAATTTGTGATTCTGGATTTCGTTTTCTGCATACAGTTTTACGCTATCGGTCAGATGAGGGGGAATGGAACTCCCCTTTTGTTAGGAGCTGCTTGTAGCATAATAATTAATGCGTCGCATGTTAAGAACGAAAGGAGACCAAGGGAACTACATTATTAATGGTAATGTTTCACATTTCCCGTACCATCTAATTAAGGTCTCATGTTCGCCAGAGACTTGAATTATTCCAACTATTCGTATCTGCTCGCTGCAACTACTGCAGTAAGTCCCTCTCCAGGGTGAGCTAGACCTTATTATTTAATTTTCATTTCCTGCACGGCCTGGTGGCCCGTCCTCTTGGATACCATAGCGGATCGTAACATTCGACAACATTATCATTGCTCTTTTTGAAGATGGGTCAACATCTGCAGTAGTAGTAGGCCTACACTTACCAGCAATTTCAAACCATCAGCAAATAAACCAAACGGAAAGCTTCACAACAGAAAAAAATAAAGCGGAACTCTTACTGCAGGTAGTCCCCCTTCGCTGTTCAGTGGTCAGCGTGCGTGCCTGTTACTTGGAGGGATGGGGCTTCGATTCCACACACTGTCAGGAATTTTGCGAGGATTGGAACGGGCAACACTCTACCTCGCAGGGCCAATCGATGAGCTGCTTAAGTGGACGTGGACGTCAAGGCGTGTAGTTTTTATTGGTATTTTGAAAACTAACAACTCAAAAAACCTTGAAAGATATTGGAATAAAGTTTTAATTAGGTGATTAATGTATTGTGATCTCGACGTGAAAAAAATATAAAGACTGTGGAATGCATAGTCCAGTGAATATTTATTTGTACACTCCTGGAAATTGAAATAAGAACACCGTGAATTCATTGTCCCAGGAAGGGGAAACTTTATTGACACATTCCTGGGGTCAGATACATCACATGATCACACTGACAGAACCACAGGCACATAGACACAGGCAACAGAGCATGCACAATGTCGGCACTAGTACAGTGTATATCCACCTTTCGCAGCAATGCAGGCTGCTATTCTCCCATGGAGACGATCGTAGAGATGCTGGATGTAGTCCTGTGGAACGGCTTGCCGTGCCATTTCCACCTGGCACCTCAGTTGGACCAGCGTTCGTGCTGGACGTGCAGACCGCGTGAGACGACGCTTCATCCAGTCCCAAACATGCTCAATGGGGGACAGATCCAGGGTAGTTGACTTACACCTTCCAGAGCACGTTGGGTGGCACGGGATACATGCGGACGTGCATTGTCGTGTTGGAACAGCAAGTTCCCTTGCCGGTCTAGAAATGGTAGAACGATGGGTTCGATGACGGTTTGGATGTACCGTGCACTATTCAGTGTCCCCTCGACGATCACCAGAGGTGTACGGCCAGTGCAGGAGATCGCTCCCCACACCATGATGCCGGGTGTTGGCCCTGTGTGCCTCGGTCGTATGCAGTCCTGATTGTGGCGCTCACCTGCACGGCGCCAAACACGCATACGACCATCATTGGCACCAAGGCAGAAGCGACTCTCATCGCTGAAGACGACACGTCTCCATTCGTCCCTCCATTCACGCCTGTCGCGACACCACTGGATGCGGGCTGCACGATGTTGGGGCGTGAGCGGAAGACGGCCTAACGGTGTGCGGGACCGTAGCCCAGCTTCATGGAGACGGGTGCGAATGGTCCTCGCCGATACCCCAGGAGCAACAGTGTCCCTAATTTGCTGGAAAGTGGCGATGCGGTCCCCTACGGCACTGAGTAGGATCCTACGGTGTTGGCGTGCATCCGTGCGTCGCTGCGGTCCGGTCCCAGGTCGACGGGCACGTGCACCTTCCGCCGACCACTGGCGACAACATCGATGTGCTGTGGAGACCTCACGCCCCACGTGTTGAGCAATTCGGCGGTACGTCCACCCGGCCTCCCGCATGCCCACTATACGCCCTCGCTCAAAGTCCGTCAACTGCACATACGGTTCACGTCCACGCTGTCGCGGCATGCTAGCAGTGTTAAAGACTGCGATGGAGCTCCGTATGCCACGGCAAACTGGCTGACACTGACGGCGGCGGTGCACAAATGCTGCGCAGCTAGCGCCATTCGACGGCCAACACCGCGGTTCCTGGTGTGTCCGCTGTGCCGTGCGTGTGATCATTTCTTGTACAGCCCTCTCGCAGTGTCCGGAGCAAGTATGGTGGGTCTGACACACCGGTGTCAATGTGTTCTTTTTTCCATTTCCAGGAGTGTATTTCACATACAGAATTATGTGTAAATTTTTATTTTACATACGCGGGACATCCACAATACTCAAAATAAAAGGTCAAAACAAATTTTATTCTTTTAATTATTGACTTGTTGAAACAGTAAATCAGGAATATTTACCAGTTTCTTGTCTTGCACGTTTAAAAAAATGTTTCTTAAGATACAAATATTTCTTCTAATAACTCTATTGTGCACGTGTCCTATACATTCGGTTTTTTTACTGTTATTTTTCTGCTCAAAAGAAGAATTTTTTTCTACCTGGTAACATTAAACTCGTTATAATTGAAATAGTGTGAAACTATCTTGATCGGCATTGACTACTCCCCTGCATATGTAATTTCTTACACGTAAACAAGTTAATCTCGTGGCGGAGAAGCAGCTGCCGACTCCGACGGTTGCCTAGAAAATTCTTCAAATGTAAGAGAAATTAAAAGTTCTATAGCATCTTCTCGAATTGGAATACTGCCTTTCGCATTTGGTCATTCGATGATTGTCTGCGCGTGAAAAGAGCTCCTTTTAGCAGGGAAAACTTTCTCTATTCTTTTGACCTTGTTATTGAAGCAGGTTCTACAGCAAACATTGATCACCAAACTTTCGAAGCCCTATACAAGATTGTAGTACATAATAGTTCATCACATAATCCTGTGGTCAAAATGAATTTCGCCCAGTTACCTTTGAAATGCAACAGACTGTATTAAGAACGTTACTAAACTCCACATTAACATTACATATCGCTTGTGAATCTCATTTGTAGCACTTCTGTTAAATGCTACTATTTTTATATCCTATTTTCATAGAATTACACCGTAGATCAGTCTCAACACGGTATGAATTCTCATAATGTTCCTAATAATTATGTATTGTTTGTGCCTTACCAAGTGTCGCATGGTTGTCCATGGGCACGCACAATTACACTGCACTTATATTTCGATAACTTCGTACGTAGCTTACTCAGTCATGTATTCCCTTACAATGTCATATTACTTTGCTTACTTCACTGGAAGTCCATTTGCTCAAGTAACACAAACATTTAACCACTAACAGATGGTAATTTCTCGCTAGCATCCGAATCTAACACAGATCAGCCACCATTAGTTTACCTTTTACATGACTCTCAAAATTTGGTTATATAGCAAAGGTCCATCTAATTGTAGCATAGCCAACCACAAGATGACGTGCACACCACTGCTCTTTGTTGTCTAGTATGCCCAGAAAAATTATTCTGCTTTACCATACTTCTCAGACAAGTGCGTGAAGTTCACTGTCCAAAGCTACTTGGAATCATTTCCTGTCAAACTATTTGCTTCCAGAAAGTACTGACAGTATCACTCATAAATTACATTACTCTTTATACTTAACTGAGAATATGAACACATGAAAAATTAAAATAAATTCTGGAAATAGACACAATAGTTATTCACATGCACATAAAAGTATACAATCAGCATCAACTCTTCTTCTGTGGTTCTGCTGAAAAGAAACACCAATACACTTACTTATCTAACTATACCTACCTACACCTAAGCACTCAATAAAATAAAATCTCCTTAATATATATAATCCTTGCTAGAGACTGGACTAATTCTAATTTTTACTACGCATAGTAGGCTATTTCTTAATATCATGATGAGGATGGAGCCTCCCACCATTCCCGTCACTGAAGAGGCGAACAGATATGTCTCAGGATGTGGAATCATTATTTCAAACGGTCCAAAAAATAATGATTGTCATTTCTTGTCCCTATGCCTGTGGATGAGTGCGCAACAACACTCCATCCCCCACATCAAAGGTTTGTACTTTCTTCAACTTATTGTCCTATTTACTTTTTCTCACCTTTTCGGCCATGTTCACTAAAGCTAATTTAATCTTTTCTTCCCATGTGGGCTTATCATGTGGCACCTTAGATAGACTGTTCACCCATTCATTCCGTTCTTCCTTTGGAACATCAATTCCTCTGATGTGAAACCTGTTGAGGTATGCGGTAAATTATTTACAATGTCTTCGAACTCTTGCACATATTCTATCCATCGTTTGACAACCATAGTGCTGCCCGTCAACCGACGAATGACAACAGGGCAATCCCACGCTCAATGGGAGCGCGTACCACCAAGTTTCCGTAGTTTAAAAAAGGTGCTTTGTTGACGTACACAACACTAGTAATTTCGGTTCATATTGGCATCAAGTATCCAGGGTTAAAATTTCATCACCCAATTTTTCTCTCCCGCCCCCCCCCCCCCCCCCCCCCCACGTGTATGACGTCTCGTAAGTTTTGATTGAGACTTAAAACAGATGTTGCACCTCATTGTCCACGTTCCTCACGACGAAGGAAAATCGGACTTGGCATATTCTTTCTTTTACTGAAAAGAGGGAGTTGTTTTCCACCTTATCCGTATTAATTTTATTTGTTGACAACTAGTTTCAACCTTCTGGGCCATTCTCAAGTGATTCTATCGTTTTGTACAAAATAGAACTTATTTTATTACCTCCACCAACAGGAGTCTGAATGTAAACGTGTTTTAAATACATTTACCTGCAGTAAAAGCTATGCTTTAACTATGAAAATGTGAGCGTCAATAATATTGAGTTTTTTTCTTTGTTTTGGTTTACAGTGTAGTGGAACCTGAAATTCCACAATGTCACGTCACAAAATTCGACCATTTCGATATCTACGAAAGTTTTCACGTCCCGTGAGAGAATGCCTCTACCCGTCCCCAATCCAGCTGTACTCCCAAGTACCTCTCTCATGGGCTGCTTGAGGTATTTCTCCACCATTTTACCTGATGTTGCATGTATTTCACTGTATGTCAGTGCATAGATCATTATTTAACTAAACCTAGGAGTATGGTAATTTTATAACTAACGAAATGGTACAGTGTTTATACATTGCGACTCCAACTTCTGTCTGAAATTACGAATTATAAGCGTACAAAATAATACAGAACAATCTTAACATAGATAATGTTTCAACAGCAATATTAGGAATTAGTGTTACAATTCAATATATACTGGTTTTTGAGTGCTGATAACACTGGCGCATTAAGATTTTGCCTACTGTGTGCCAGTTTCGGATGATAGCTGTTGTTCAGACAACTATAAGAGGAGACGCGAATTAGGTAGAGGAGGAAAAAGGATGCTGCATCTTGGAAGGAGAAGTAGGAATGGCTTTAAGAAAGGTGAAGAATTATAAAGCAAGTGGAATTGATGGACTACAAGCACAGTACTTTAAGAGCCTTGGGAATTGTGATGTGATGCAATAAGGTACATGAAAAAGACGAATGGCCACATGATTTCTCTGAGCAGCAATGATGCCGATTGAGAGGGAACGGAAAGCCAAAAAACGTGAAGGTTTTAGAACTATAAGTTTGACTCCTCACGCAGAAAAAGTTTTGCTAAGGGTGCTGATGGAAGACTGGAAAAAAGTTTTGCAGAGAAACAGTTTGAATCTAGGAGAAAGAAAGGTACAAGAGGTGCAATGGTACTGTTGAGAATTATAGGTGAGAGATACACTGAAATAGGAAGAGAAATTTATACTTGGACATTCTAAGGAACAATTGTTTTGACTAGAGGGATAGAGGGATGATTAAAAACCTATACCTACAACACAAAATATGAGTAAAGATTGGAAGTGAGATGACAGATGTAAGCACAACTGGAAGGGGAGTGAGGTAGGGCTGCTGTCTCTCCCCTATATTGCTGGAGCACATTATTCAGAAATGTTTGAAATGAAATAGTGGGGTGCGGTTGGTGAGAATGAGTGTATTCGGTTTCATTTGATGTTATTCGCAGAGAGAGAAATAACTGTGAGTGGAATGTTAAAAGATTGCAATAAGACTTATGAGGAATTCGGAATGTGAATTAATAAGAAAAAGACCAAATACGTGGTGATAAATGGAAGAAAAATAAGAACAACTATGTAGTTAGGACAGGTAGACATACAATGAGGTGACAAAAGTCTACGGTTAGCGATATGAACGTATAAGATGGCTGTAGTATCGCGTATATAAGGTATAAAATGGCAATGCATTAGATGATCTATCATTTGCACTTATGTGATTCATTAGAAAAGGTTTCCAACGTGATTATGGCCACACGACGGGAGAATTACCAGCCTCTGATCAGGGAATGGTCGTTGAACCTAGACGTATGCTCATTCCATTTCGGAAATTGTTAGGTAATTCAGTATTCCGCGATTCACAGAATAAAGACTGTACTGAGAATTTCAGGCATCATCTGTCACCACAGACAACACTGTGGCCGACGGCCTTCACTTAACGACCGAGAGCAGCAGAGTTTGCGTAGAATGTCAGTGCTAACAGACAAAACAACAAAGCATGAAATAATGGCAAAAATCAATGTAAGGCGTACTCCCTCAGGACAGTTTGGCGAAATCTGGCGTTAAAGGTCTATGGCAGCAGATGACCGACGCGAGTGCCTTTGCTTATAACACGACGCCGCCTGCAGCGCCTCTCCTGGGCTCGTGACCATACCAGTCAGCTGAGTCGCGGTTTCAGTTGGTAAGAGCTGATGGTAGGGTTCGAGTTCAGCACAGACCTCACGAAGCCATGGGCCCAAATTGTCAAAAAGGCACTGCGAAAGCTGATAGTGGCTCCATAATGGTGTTGGCCGTCTTTACATGGAATGTACTGGGTTCTCTGGATATTCGGCTATTTGGAGTCCATTTGCAGTTATTCATGCACTTCAATTTCCAAACCTAGACGGAATTTTTATGGATGACAATGCGCAATGTCACTGGGTCGCAATTGTTCGTGGTTGGCTTGAAAAACATTCTGGTCAATTCGAGAGAATTATTTGGCCATACAGATCGCCAGACATGAATACCATCAAACATTTATTGGACATATCAAGATATCAGTTCATGCGCAGAATCCTTCACTGGCAACCCTTACGTAGTTATGGAAAGCGTTAGAGGCAGACGGCTTAGTGTTTCTGCATGGGATTTCCAACGAGTCGTTGAGTCCATGCCACATAGAGTTGCTGCACTATGCCGTGCAAAATGAAGTCCGTTACAGTGTTAGGAAGTATCCCATGAGTTTCTTCACCTCATTGTAGAACAGGTTAATGTTTTCAGATATCTGCGAAGCATGATTACGGATGACATCAGATGTCATAAGGAGGTGAAATCACGTACAGTAATTTCCAAGGAGTCATTCACTAAGAAGAGGAGGCTTCTATGTTCATGGACAGAGATCTGAGGAGCAGACCGGCGAAATGCTTCGTGTGAAACGTGGAATTCTACAGATCTGAGGCATGGTCACTGAGGAAAGAGGAAGAAAGAAGAACAGATGGATGGGATAAAATGGGTAGACAACGTGAAAACATGGAGATGTTGAGAAGAGTAGGAGAAGAGAAAGAAATTTTAAAAGTATCCAGGAAGATGAAACAACTGACTTTGGACGTTGTATGAGACCAGATTATTTACTGAATTAGGCTGTGGAAGGAATTGTGAATGGAAGGAGAAGAGGAGGACGCTGAAAATATTAGATGGTAAACAGTGAAAGCATAGAAAACAATTATGACGAAACGAAGAGGGTAGGAAATGACAGTACTGCACGGAGGGCTACACGTAAAGACCAGTTCTATATCAAAATAGTGATGATGAGGATGGTGATGTTCAAATAGTATTCTTGAATGGTCCAAAATCATTGTAAAAAGATGAACAATTCTGCATCTCGTTTTATAACTTCTAGTAGCCACTTGTTAACAGACTGCTGTGTCATGTCCAGCGGCACGGCTGATATCCCCGCCCCCAGAGAGTCCTTGTAATGTATGAAGATCGTGCCGTAGGAAGTGCCTCAGAGTTTGGCAGAGGCGGGGACGGCAGTTGAGAATCATCTGTAGGGACCACAGCTGACGACATCTCACGGGAGACTGCGTCGTCTCCATGATCGACGCCTGTGGCGCGTCATCAGCTGTCAGCACGGATCGAGGAGAATCGTGGCGTTGTATACGCATAAAAGCTATAGTGATGAAGTTATTTTACGATAATTTGAGTAAATATGGAGTTCGGGAAAATGTCATGAACTGACAATGAGTAGAAAACCCGCTCGGACAACCGGATATATTAGCACGCCTCTTCCAAGAGACGTGCTTGCCCCGGATCGAAACAGGAAGGACACTGGCAATCCCGTACCAGTAATAACGCCAAATCCAATAAACAGTATGCCGGCCCACTCAACACACGATACAAAGCCAGAAAAAAAGGAGTAGGCAATGTAGAGCTCATGTCTGAATAGTAAAAATTTTTAAGTAGGGAATGCTGGACGAATTCTGAAGAAAATGAAGATAGTTACTAGTAAAATGTGGTTCAAAAGATCTCTGACATTAATGAAAATGTTTTAAGACGGCCACTACAAAAGATATGCACACTATTTAAAAAAATGCTTCTTTTATTCTACATGTTTGAAAGTTTTACAGTGTGTAGATACATCCTTCAGGAACAATATTTTCATTTCTCCACATAATCTGCATCCCTCCCAACTGCCTTACGCCATCTTGGAAACAGCGCCTGTATACCCACACATGAAAATTCTGGACCAACCTGTCGGAGCCACTGTTTGGCAGCGTGCAGAAGGAAGCCATCATCTTCAAACTTTGTTTCACGATGGGATTCTTTCAGTTTCCCAAACAGATGATAGTCACATGGAACCAGGTCAGGACTGTAAGGCGGGTATATCATTGTTGTCCATCCGAGTTTTGTGATCGCTTCCATGGTTTTTTGACTGCCGATGTGGTCGAACACGACTCAGTCGAGCTTGAAGTTTCTTCGGTGTCGTCACACATGCATCAGAATTTATGGTGGTTCCAATTGGCATGATGTCAACAAGCAAGAGTCCTTCGGAATCGTAAAACACTGGTGCGCTAACTTTTCAAGAAGAAGGTGTGGTTTTGATTTTTTTTCTTCGGTGAATTTGCATGACGCCACTCCATTGATTGCCTCTTCGTCTCTGGTGAAAAATGATGGAGCGACGTTTCATCACCCTGTCACAATTCTTCCAAGAAATTCATCTCCACCATTCTCGTACTGTTCCGAAAGTTTGGTGCATACCGTTTTTCTTGTTTCTTTGTGAGCAACTGTCAACATCCTGGGAATCCACTTGGCACAAACCGTTCTTAACGCCAACATTTTCAGTAATCTGCAAACACTTCCTTCCCCTATCCAAACGCAGCGTGCCAATTCGTTCACTGCGATGCGTCTGTCAGCAGTCACCAGTTCGTTAACTCTCTGCACATTGTCTGGAGTGTGTGCAGTACGAGGCCTGCCACTGCGAGGACAATCCTCAATATTGCCGTGCCCGCTTTCATCACGTAACCTGCTTGCCCACCGACTAACTGTACTGCGATCGCCAACAGCATCTCCATACACCTTTTTCAACCTCTTGTGAATGTTTCCCACTGTCTCGTTTCCACAGCACAGGAATTGTATGACAGCACGTTGTTCCTGACAAAATTCAAGTCTAGCAGCCAGCTTGAAGACATGCTGTGACGACGCCACTCACGGGAATAGGTTGAACTAAGTTTGAAAAAAACGGGAAGGTTGAACCTACACACTGTAAAACGTTCAGACACGCAGAATGAAAACTGTATTTTTACAAAAATAGTGTTTCTTTCGGAGTGACCCTCGTATAAATTTAAACGTCTTTTTTATGATGTATAATATTTAATTTCCGGTCAAATTTCGCTTTTGTTGTAAAAGGTGTCTTCAGTTGATGTTTTACTTTGTTTACACATGTGGTACAGCTTAGAAACAGTTTAATCCACAATATATACAGATCAGTATTATGGTGTTTCACATCATTTAGTTAGTATAAGGTAAAATTTGATAAAAAGAGAACCAAGAGATTTCGACGCGAAAATACACAGAATTTTCGAGCTGCTCTGGCAGTATAACAAAAAAGGGGAACCCGTCTGGTTATATCCTCTATCGCAATAAGAAAAATGCGTTTTAATTTATAAAAACAAATACTTACAGTATATCCTTGTTCCGTCAGATGGCCACACCAACACTTTTCGAAAGTTACCTACTGGCGAACAGAAGGCTGCAGTAAGATGTATTCAAGCTGCCTCTTTGGACTGCATTTGCATATTAAAATTAACGTCTCAAGTCTCTAACGGAGAAATGAATTGCGTGAAAAGAAGTATATCTTTCTAAAAACCCTGAACTGAGTGGATGAACCTTATTATATGAAACGAATGAAAGTATTTATCTGCCGAATGATGCTTCATTAGTTCAGTTTATAGTCCGAAATGTGTCGTCTTTTATACTTGACCCGCGATAACGGAATCTCTCCGTGAATCTACTCTGCATCTAGTGGATTCGCTCAGCGTCAACATACATTACAAGTGAAAAGAAAACACACTTTTTGATCTCTCTAGACTTATGAACGATAGAGAAAGAAATACAGAAAATTATGCTCGAGGTGTTCATAAACGTTATCAAAAACCATGAATAAATATCCAGCATATTACAATGAAAGCCGGCCAGGGTGGCCGAGCGGTCCTAGGCGCTACAGTCTGGAACCGCGTGACCGTTACGATCGCCGGTTCGAATCCTCCCTTGGGCATGGATGTCCTTAGGTTAGTTAGGTTTAAGTAGTTCTACGTTCTAGGGGACTGATGGCCTTAGATGTTAAGTCCCATAGTGCTCAGAGCCATTTGAACCATTTGAACCATTAAAATGAAAAATAGAGACGATAATTGTGATTGGAATTACAGACGTTAATTTTAGCAAATGTCAACAATACGTAAAACTCACTCTTACTGAGCTACAACATAATTTCATTTATTCATCAGCTGGAATTACTATACGCAACTAGGAAACAACTGAGGATATAACATGAGGACATAATGGGAAAGACAACGTGCGTGTTAGCCCCGTCTGACAAGTGACTTAAGTTACGATACGAAAGTTCCTACACTCAACAACTAGTTATGCACCTATAGCCATAAATTGGTCAAACTTTGATGTTACTTTCGCTTGATATTTATCAAGGGGAATAACTGGCCCACAAAGCGTGTGCTAGCTCCACAGCGTGGTCCAGCGTGCTTTGCGTGAAGTACTGTATTAAATCTTCAGTGACTGCAGGTTTGTAACTCAAGCAAACGCAATTTCCACTCTCCTGTTCAAAGCAGAGGCGGGCTGAATGCTCCTCATGGTGTACGTAATAACAATAAGAATTTTCGCCACCAACTCCTGCGCATACAACACGGTAGGCATAGCTCTGCGCCACTTTACAACTTAAATAGGCACTGTTTCTTCAGGGGCAACATCTAGATTTCCGTTATCACGTTTCTGTCGACGTAAGATGACGTCACGTTACCGGATAGCAGACAAAGCAAAGCGCGCCGCATTTTTAAAGGGGCCCTCACACCTTCAATAATATCGTCGTACCGTCAATACACTGGCATTCTGAGGGCGTGTATTGAAGTATCGTCACTGGTGAAAATATTGAAGAGCTGCACTGATGCCTCCGAAAAATTCCCAGTATTTTCAATACGTTCTGAGCGTGTGAGATGTAGTATTGACGATCTGACGATAGCCCCGATTTAGGTTTTGACAATGCTTCGTGAACCTGTCACTCGGCGTTACCGTGCACTGTGTACCCTTGCAGTGCGTGTTTCTTCTTTTGCTGTTTGTTCATCGTTCTATGTTCCGATTTCTATAACACACCACGAAATTATGAACTAATCGAGTGGTATTCAAGAAAAAAAAATCGCTGTGAATTGGTCTTCAAAGGAATATAACGACAAAGATTAAAAAAAACTAAATTGGCACCTATGAAGAACTGCTGAAAATACACACAAAACAGTTTTATTGGCCTCTACAGGAGTGGCCATCGTATTTGCGACTTAAGAAAGTAACTGGAGAATTCACTGCATCATAGCTTTCTCTATTAATTTGAAAACATAGTCTTAGCAGGTAGAATAAGACAGCAGTTTTGTAAAACGCATCTAATTCGGAAAGTACTGGGTGAACTAGCTCCGCCAAACTTTCAGATGTTCTTCAGTGACACCTGATAATTTTGGTATGAGGGACCCACGGTGTCTGGCAGCATGTTACAGGCTTACTGCATTACGTTTGATTCTTTTGCCCCACTTAGCTTTGCATCTGCACTGTACTGAGCATAGAGCACAGCAAACACGTGTCGACGATAACGCTGTGTAACTCGATTTCATTCCTTCACGGTATGTGCTGTTGACGGGAGTAACAGAGATTTCCAAAAATGGCTCTGAGCACTATGGGACTTAAGTGCTGAGGTCATCAGTCCCCTAGGACTTTAAACTACTTAAACCTAACCAACCTAAGGACATCACACACATCCATGCGCGAGGCAGGATTCGAACCTGCGATCATAGCGGTCGCGCGGTTCCGGACTGTAGCGCCTAGAATCGCTCGGCCACTCCGGCCGGCATACAGAGATTTCTGGCGACAGGCAGGTCATTCAAATGCTTGGCGTTCATTTGCTGGAAAATCACCGAACGCAATCAGGGAAATTGTTATAATAACAGGTAAAACAGTTATGTCGTCCTGTGAGGACATATTCAGGGCGTTAACATATGACATCTTTTTTTCGTTTTGTTATTGTCTGTGGAGACCGACATGCATTTCTCAACATTAATCGGTTACGGGTAATCGCTTTACCATCTACAGGGTGTTACAAAAAGGTACGGCCAAACTTCCAGGAAACATTCCTCACACACAAAGAAAGAAAATATGTTATGTGGATATGTGTCCGGTAACGCTTCCTTTCCACGTTAGAGCTCATTTTATTACTTCTCTTCAAATCACATTAAACATGGAATTGAAACACACAGCAACAGAACGTACCAGCGTGCCTTAAAACACCTTGTCACAGGAAACGTTCAAAATGTCCTCCGTTAGCGAGGATACATGCATCCACACTTCGTCGCATGGAATCCCTGATGCGCTAATGCAGTCCTGGAGAATGATGTATTGTACCACAGCTGCCCACAATACGAGCACGAAGAGTCTCTACATTTGGTACCGGGGTTGTGTAGACAAGAGCTTTCAAATGCCCCCATAAACGAAAGTCAAGAGGGTTGAGGTCAGGAGAGCGTGGAGGCCATGGAATTGGTCCCTTCTACCAATCTATCGGTCACCGAATCTGTTGTTGAGAAGCGTACGAACAATTCGACTGAAATGTGCAGGAGCTCCATCGTGCATGAACCACATGTTGTGTCGTACTTGAAAGGCACATGTTGTAGCAGCACAGGTAGAGTATCCCGTATGACATCATGATAACGTGCTGCATTGAGCGTAGGTGGAAGAAGATACTGACGAAACTACAATTAGCTCTAACATCGAAATTAAGCGTTTCCGGACACATGTCCGTATAACATCTTTTCTTTATTTGTGTGTGAGGAGTGTTTCCTGAAAGTTTGGCCGTACCTTTTTGTAACACCCTGTATACATGGCTTGCCTGTTATACGATAATTACAACCCACACTGAACCTTCGCCATTAGCTGCACTTTAATTATAACCACCCAGTACAATGCGATGACGTGGCAAACATCGAAAATCAATTCCGTAGTGTGGTGATAAATGGTACAGATGGCTCTAAGTACTATGGGACTTAATATCTGAGGCCATCACCCCCTTATACTTAGAACTACTTAAACCTAACTAACCTAAGGACATCACACACATTCATGCCTGAGGCAGTATTCGAACCTGCGACTGTAACAGCAGCGCGGTTCCGGACTGAAGCGCCTAGAACCGCTCGGTCACAGTGGGCGGCAGTGTGGTCATACCCTTTCTTACAAATAACGTATCTCACACCCGGTCATTGGTTGTCGGGCGATGACCTCTACATTTAGTTCAATGCCTTACTGATGTGCCATTTGGCTCAGTCACTGGACAGGAAGTGTTGCCGCGCTGCCGGCAACGTCGATGCGGTGCTAGACTTCACGCGAACAGAAAAATACGCACGCACGAAAACACACACGACTTTCGTAAGCATGCAGAAAAGTGTGTGCGAAATTCTTCCCCTTTTTTTGCCTCGCCGTTTCTCTACTGGCTTGCGTTCCTTTAGCCCTTTCTTTCTTTTTTTTTATTATTCTGGCGTCACCGCCGGCCGTGCTAAATTGCACGAATGCTAAACATTTACCGGTGGTGACGGCGCGTTTTTAGGTGCGAGCTGCTCCCCTCTGCCGTCTGTTCACAGCGCGAGGCCGGCGGTTCCTTTTAGCAGCGGGCATAAAGCAGTTAATGCGGGAGACGTTGCGGCGGCAGTTTACATACATTTACGGACGGCACAACGACGTCTTTTTCCTTTGTGCTCACGTCCCCGTGTGTGTGTGGGTTTGTGCGTGTGGGTGCGTGTGCGTGTGGGTGTGTCTCAGAGAGAGAGCACGCGCCGCTTGTCCATGGAAACCTGGAAACCGTCCAACGCAGCTGCTGGTGATGTACTCATCTATATGAGTGGCGAAAGGCAGCTGTCCCACAGGGTTTCATACTTGGACCAATCATAGAGTACTTTCTTTTGTAATGAACTGAGACTGTCCAGTGCAGTTCCTAAATGAACTGAGACTGTCCAGTGGAGTTCCCAAATCTAGTTTAATCAAATCGACAGTAATGCAGTGCATCCGAGATAAGTGATGTGCACTTACTTGCAGCATCGATATTATCAATTAGATATGACAAAGTACATCTTTGTTCTGGGTTCGAGTGGAGGACGAATTGCTCTGTTTTGCGGTAGTTCGTTGCCAACTGTATGACTCCGACACGCCACTGGCTGGCTAGGACATTCAAAGTATCCCAAACAACATAAATCTTTAGAGTTAGGAATTTTACTGAGGTGTCTGAGAGGCCAGCGGACTTGTTGGAAGTGCTGCCCAGCAGCGTCATTGGAGCCCCTATGCAAAGTTTAAAACTAATGATTACATACAAAAAAAGATTTTTCAGATAGGACACTGCCTGCGAAAGAATATTCGGCACTCAGTTCTATTAGGATTCTGTTCCTCCGTTTCTAAAAACGTAACCCTTGTAGGGTTTCTTTCTGTCCATGTGTCTGTCTGTCTGTCTGACGGTTCTGAGTGGAAGTATCAGGTTCAAACTTATGTCACATATTAAGATCCAAGGTCCCTTGACGGAGTAAGAATTTTAAGCTTCTGAGTAAATTCAATGAAAGATACGGTCCCTTATATCACGTGTTTTAAAATTGAAAACTCACTCATCAGAATATATAAACTACTCCCGGATGACCTAAAGTCAGAATATTTGGCAAGAAGTAAGTTTTCGCAGTACAATAAAAGAAAATATCCTAAAATTCTTCATTTGTAATTATACAACATTAGTTAAATGGTTCAAATGGCTCTGAGCACTGTGGGACTTAACTTCTGAGGTCGTCAGTCCCATAGAACTTAGAACTACGTAAACATAACTAACTTAAGGACATCACACACATCCATGCCCGAGGCCAAATTCGAACCTGCGACCGTAGGAGTCACGCGGTTCCAGACTGTGGCGCCTAGAACCGCTCGGCCACTCCGGTCAGGCAACGTTAGTTGCTCGTATACACAACCTGCGGGTTGTGATACCTCCAACACATGAGAAAAGATGTAGAAAGAGGTGGTACAAATGGCCCCCACTACCAAAATTTCTTTTCCGTTTACTTTACACATGCTGAGAACTTATTATGATACGTTTTTCACTTATATACTATGCAATGTTGGAAGTGTTCCTTATGGCACCAAAAAAGTAGTTCGTTTTGTGGAACTTTATAAAATTGGAAAAAATAAATTGAGGTTGTAACATGATCCCCTTGGGATGAATCCAAAAAATGAAAAAAATTACAAAAAAAGTAGTTTTCTTAAATGAAATATTTTTATAAGATTTTACAATTTGGAAACCTTTTTGAAGACTGTCCGTATCCTTTCCTGCCTTTTTTACAGGCCGATTCCTTGCTCTGTAGTGCCTTTAAAGCAATCATCATGTCTAATTTACCGCAAGTATTTCTTTTCTTATAGACGTTAACTCTTAATGAAGATTCTATATATATACCACCGTTTGTGGAAATTGCAGGACCAAGAAGGAAACACATGAATTCAATTTATTTAATACTACAGGTTAGGTACTTGACAAGTAGCAAATTATTAACTTTTTAAATCTGTATATGTCTTTCGAGCGCTACTATACAGTATGTTGTGTGGCCACAACGTGCTGCAATTAAAGCTGCTTTGCGCAGTGGCATTAAATCAATAAGGTTCTTAATTTGTTCCCGAGGGATTTCCCTCGACGCAATTTGTGTCCAAGCCCACAAACCCGTGATACCAGTTACTGGAGGGCCCAGACGCACCAGGTACCGACCAATGTTCGATGGGCGACATGTCTGGCAATCCTGGAGGCCAAGGAAGCAATGGTACCCGTCGTTCATCAAAGAAGGCCTGCACATTCCTCGCAATATGCGGCTGGGCATTGTCCTGTCGAAATATGACCTGTGGAGATGCCTGATCCAGAGGGAGTATCTCAGACTCCACAACCTCCGTCAGGTACCGGTTGCTGTTCAAACTGCTCGCAATACGTAGGAGGCGAGATCGGATGTTGTAACCAATAGCGCCCCAAACAATCACACCTGGTGTTTGTCCGCTATGACGCTCCACAGCGCAACCCTCCAGGATTCGCTCACTACGCTACAGCCAGACACGTATGCGGCCATCACTGTAGAACACGTTGAAGTGCGACTCATCCGAAAAGATTACATATCGCCACTCTGGACCCCAGTGACGGTGTTCACATGCCCACTGCAGTCGGAGGAACTTGTAGTTTCTGGACAATGGAAGCCGACGTAATGGCACGCGTGCAACTAGTAAAACCAGCAGCAGCGGCGACGAGCCGTCGATGCCGATAAGTTCACACCTGTTGCAGTGCTTCAGCGACGAGCCAACACTGTGGATGACACTGTACAGTCCGTAATGGCAAGGCGGACGAGATAACTGTCATCCAATGCTGTGGTCATGTTCCGCGGTCCAGTTCGCGCTCGTCCCTGCATTAAGACCTTCCTGTATCCACTGCTCCCACACACGCGTCACTGTCATTGGAGCATGTCCTGTGCGAGCCGAAATGTAACGGTATGACAACCTCGTTTCGCGAAGACTGATCATTCTGCCCCGTTCGAACTCGCTCACATGCAGATATGGCTCCCTTTCACGTCGACGAGGCATACCTTGTGTGACAGCTCTGCACCGACTACACTAGGCGCAACACCGACCCGTTCGGACCTATACGAGACGGCTCTGCTCGGCCTACGTATACCCCATCTCTCTGCAAAACGTATCACGTATTGCTTACACGTGTACCCGGCATCCCCCTCGCCAGTTACACCAAGCGTGGCGCTGTTCGGGTGATTCCTTCTCGATGTTACACTTTTTACAAACGGCAGCATATAAACACAGTGTGTCTCACCTAACTAGTGATGGGGAGCTCGTGAATGAGTCGTTCAAATGAACGCTTCACTCCAGTGAAGTGTGAACTAACCACTCAATTTCAATGAACTGGTACTTTAAACTCTTCACAGATAGCACACTCCAAACTTTCTTCTAGCTCACTCACTCTCGTCCCCTCTCCCTCCCCCACTACATCGGCGCTACGTCACTCATTCTTCCTTTACTTCAATCCTCCCTCTACTGCCTGTCGACGAATCACGCGGCGAAATAGAGTTAGAACAACAGTTGCACTTTGCTTTCCCATCACCTAAATTGGCGAAGAAACCCCAAATTTCAATAATTTCACGCGATTGCGAGTTGCTAGGCATTGTGTAAACGTGAACAAACACAAAAACTGCTTTTCGAATGAAATAAAGAGCGATTTTACCTGAAATCGTACCAATGACTACAGGTGACAGTTTATGTTTTGAATTTAGAGTGTTATTGTTCTGAAAAAAAAAAATAAAATCTACAAGAAAACTTCTGAATAATTACTTAACGTAGGTATATAGACTTTATGACAGTGGTAAACATACTCATTCTATTTTGGATTAAATTTTAAAAGGAACATAAAGCTGGACTGCATTTCGTTGGTAGCCCTTGTTTTCAGTCCATGAATACAACAAAAAAGGTTTTACTTGGCAGATAAAGACTTTTTTGGGGTCTTCATGAGAAAATGTCGAGCAAGATTAAACGTAATACCTTCTTCATATGTGACAGGTTTATTTGTTTATCTTTCCTTTGTCCCCTTCGACCATGCTCTATTTAAGTTAACTCAGACGCTGTCAGAGAGTAAAACGTTGCTTGCACATTACTGTATAGTTCGGCCATCTGTTGGTAAAATTATGAAGTATTACGAAGCTTTATTGTACGAGCAAGGCGAAGCGAACGTAGCCGCGGCTGAGCGGCGAACTGGGCAACATCGCCAGGCTTCCGTGCTTCATGAATGAACTACTTCATTCGAACGCTTCACGGCAAAGAGTGAAATGAATGTAGTAGTTCACGGGAATGAACGAGTTCGACCCATCTCTACACCTAACTCTGCCACCTCAACTAACTCTGAAACAATAATAGATATTCAAAAACGGTTTTCACCAGCAGGAACGTACAGCAGGGACTTAGGAAACAAAATAGTATGCGAAATTTTAAAACGTAAACAAATACTGTTTACAATACAGACTTGTGCATTTTTAAATACACTTCCCTTTTATTTCGTATGAAATCAATAGCACGGGAAATCACAAAAATAATGGAGCTGGTTGCAACACAATAGGTCAATTACATCCCGGGAAACTGAGAAGCGAAGTTGACGCTTGAAATAAACGAAGCGCACAGCTAGCGTACGTCCTGAGACCCAAGCGTGCACCTCACGGTGCCGGTAATCGTGATGTGATCGTCGTACTACGTCAGCGGAGTGGTAATCTGTGGTGTCGCATTGTATGACAATACATCATTAGCCCATATTTCATTGATGTCACTCACAAAGTGCGATAGTTCAGCCCCTTCTTGAGCTGTACCTTGCTTGAACCGGTCCACCTCTTACAATGTGTCAAATAATGCGGTATCAGAATGATGGATGTACTACGCATAATGTTTATTGTTGCGAAATGACAATTTGACGTACAATTAATGGTGACACACTTGGTTTCACGTTTCAAAACTCATAAGTTCTGTAATATGTGGCTTGTAAAGGATAGCAACGGCGTCACAGTTTCTGACGTAATGCATTGCATGTAGTACTGTGCTCCGGAGCAGGGGTTGCCTGCACTGGCGCCTATATCCTGTCGTCAACATACCAATATCACCACGGCGCCGGCCGGAGTGGCCGAGCGGTTCTAGGCGCTACAGTCTGGAACCGCGCGACCGCTACGGTCGCAGGTTCGAATTCTGCCCCGGGCCTGGATGTGTGTGATGTCCTTAGGTTAGTTAGGTTTAAGTAGTTCTAAGTTTTAGGGGACTGATGACCTCAGAAGTTAAGTCCCATAGTGCTCAGAGCCATTTGAACCATTTTTTCACCACGGCACGTTCTACCTTCCGTGTACAAGTGTCTCCTAACCTGGTCTGCTGAACTGCTCTCATACTGTGATGTAAATCACATACGTTACTACATTAAAACCTGTTTTCTTGTGGCTTGTTACATTTTCTAGTCGATATGTCGGCCTTCAGTAATGAAGGAAAACTACATATGATTTTAATTTAAGGCGAATGTCACAGAAATGCAACCGCAGCTGTGATATTGTATGCTGAACGCTACCCAGATCGGCGGTGTCCGTCACGTCGAACCATTGGCAACATCTGCAAGACACTCACAGAAACAGGAAGCTTGGCTCCCACAAAACGTCGACGTACAACGCCAGCGACTGGCAATGCAAACGAAATTGCAGTTCTGGCTGCTATAGGTGGGTGTACGAGCAATTGCACGAAGTGTTGGAATAAGCCACAGTTGTGTGTGCAGAATCTTGCATCGGCATCAGTTTCATCCGTTCCATATCTCACTGCACTAGAACCGTACGGGAATGACTTTGAATTCTGCATCGCATTCTGTCGTTTTGCACTTCAGCAGTTGCAGGGTATTCCAGTATTCCTAAGCAATACGTTGTTTACGTTCGAGGCTTCATTTACAAACCATGGTAACATGAATCAGCAGAACATGCACTACTGGTTCGTGCAAAATACCCACTGGATTCGCCAAATTGTTAGCCAACGACAGTGGAATGTCATTGTTTGCTGCGGCATCATTGCTAACTGTATTGTAGGTCCTATTTTTGCTGTGAAGCACTGAGTGGGCAGTGTTATGCATCATTTCTTCAACACACACTAGCGCTCCTCATGCAAGATCTAGGATTGGAAACCCGTCTATCAATGTGGTCCCAACATGATGGATGTCCCGCACACAATGCAAAGATGAAACAGACGTTCTAGATGCGACATTTGCAAATAGGTGGATGGGGCGGGGAGGCAAGCACGGTCCACCGACTTGACGACATTAGACTTCTTTCTCTGGGGCTCAATGAGAGAGAGAGTGTATCAAAAACCCCCAACGACTATAGAGGATACGCAACAACGTATTACTGCAGCGTGTGCGGCAATATCTGTAGAAACTCTACAATCTGTGCAACACTGTTTCATTACCTGTCTGTAAACTTGTATTGATGCAAACGGAGAGCACTTCGAACATATGTTGAGGTGACACAGTTTCATTTGTCAAGATGTGGGTATATTCTCTATGCTGGATGTACAGTTTCTGTGGTCGACAGGGCACTAGAAAATGTGTTTAGCTGTCATTTTGCTAGAATAAACGTACATTTACAGTTTGAAAAATATAACTTTGCCTTGGACGTGTTTCTTGTTTACTTTTGTGGATGGTGCAGACCTTCCCGTTGTGTGAGCACCTGACAAAGGCAGCGAGAGGTGCACGCTTCAGTCTCAGCACGTGCTCTACCTGTGCACTTCGTGTATTTCAAGCGTCAAATTCGCTTCCCAATTTCTCAAGATGTAATTGACGTATTGCGATGCAACCAACGCCACGATTTTTGTGATTTTTCATGCTATTCGTTGCATACGAAATAATACGGGGTGTCCATTTAAAAATACACAAGTTTGTGTTGAAAATAGTATTTGTTTACGTTTCAAAATTTGGCGTAATATTTGGTTTCCTGCGCCCCTGCCGTACGTTCATGCTGGTGAAAACCGTTTTCGGGTATCTGTTGTTCCAGAGATATTTGAGGTGGCACAGCTTGGTGAGACACTCTGTCTATACACTCCTGGAAATGGAAAAAAGAACACATTGACACCGGTGTGTCAGACCCACCATACTTGCTCCGGACACTGCGAGAGGGTTGTACAAGCAATGATCACACGCACGGCACAGCGGACACACCAGGAACCGCGGTGTTCGCCGTCGAATGGCGCTAGCTGCGCAGCATTTGTGCACCGCCGCCGTCAGTATCAGCCAGTTTGCCGTGGCATACGGAGCTCCATCGCAGTCTTTAACACTGGCAGCATGCCGCGACAGGGTGGACGTGAACCGTATGTGCAGTTGACGGACTTTGAGCGAGGGCGTATAGTGGGCATGCGGGAGGCCGGGTGGACGTACCGCCGAATTGCTCAACACGTGGGGTGTGAGGTCTCCACAGTACATCGATGTTGTCGCCAGTGGTCGGCGGAAGGTGCACGTGCCCGTCGATCTGTGACCGGACCGCAGCGACGCACGGATGCACGCCAACACCGTAGGATCCTACGCAGTGCCGTAGGGAACCGCACCGCCACTTCCCAGCAAATTAGGGACACTGTTGCTCCTGGGGTATGGGCGAGGACCATTCGCACCCGTCTCCATGAAGCTGGGCTACGGTCCCGCACACCGCTAGGCCGTCTTCCGCTCACGCCCCAACATCGTGCAGCCCGCCTCCAGTGGTGTCGCGACAGGCGTGAATGGAGGGACGAATGGAGACGTGTCGTCTTCAGCGATAAGAGTCGCTTCTGCCTTGGTGCCAATGATGGTCGTATGCGTGTTTGGCGCCGTGCAGGTGAGCGCCATAATCAGGACTGCATACGACCGAGGCACACAGGGCCATCACCCGGCATCATGGTGTGGGGAGCGATCTCCTATGCAGTGCACGTCCGCATGTATCCCGTGCCACCCAACGTGCTCTAGAAGGTGTAAGTCAACTACCCTGGCCAGCAAGATCTCCGGATCTGTCCCCCATTGAGCATGTTTGGGACTGGATGAAGCGTCGTCTCACACGGTCTGCACGTCCAGCACGAACGCTGGTCCAGCTGAGGCGCCAGGTGGAAATGGCATGGCAAGCCGTTCCACAGGACTACATCCAGCATCTCTCGATCGTCTCCATGGGAGAATAGCAGCCTGCATTGCTGCGAAAGGTGGATATACACTGTACTAGTACCGACATTGTGCATGGTCTGTTGCCTGTGTCTATGTGCCTGTGGTTCTGTCAGTGCGATCATGTGATGTATATGACCCCAGGAATGGGTCAATAAAGTTTCCCCTTCCTGGGACAATGAATTCACGGTGTTCTTATTTCAATTTCCAGGAGTGTATGTTCCAGAGAAACTGGAACAGTTTGGCATATCATGTTCAAATTTATGTCTGATAACAAGGTCTGTACTCCCTTTGTGGTTCAAAAATTTTAAGCTTCTAAGGAAACTCCATGCATTCATCGGAACCTTTGGGGTGATTCCCGTTGATCTGGAATCAAGAAATTTGTAAGAGGCGATGGTTCACAGGGTTCACAGTACAAGTAAAGGTAAAAATCCTAAATCAATAATTTGTACCTGTATCGCACGAATAAATACCGCTCTTGTCATTTGTTTCTGACATAAAACTTGATATTAAAACATTCGCGAAGGTCCTAGAATCCTTGGGACCGATCTCGTACCAGTATCACTGTTGATAACAGGCACAAACCATCAATGTCCTCGATTCGCAGAATCGATAAATTATATACATAACTATTTTCGTGAGTCCTACTTCCACGTCGACAATGTTACTTTCTTACCGTGCTCTGTCCAACGGCATAATCTCCATACACGGCTCGATTTCTGCACTTGGCACTCAATTTTAGCGTCCGCAGCTTCACTCAATGTCTACAAATGACAAAATGAAAATATGTAAACTCAAATATCAACTGTGAACTACATATAAGAAACGAAATCGATAAATAAATCCAAAGCAACAGGAATACCAACATTCAAATCACAAACGTAACGAACTTGTGCACCAGCCTAACAGCTTTCATTTCTAAAGCTTTGCCGCAAGTCGGAACTGCCATTCGCCATAATCAGTATCATGTGTTCATCCACTGCTCAACTAAAGCATCCTCCAGATTGCTCCATGTATCTACATCTACATCTACATCCATACTCCGCAAGCCACCTGACGGTGTGTGGCGGAGGGTAACCTGAGAACCTCTATCGGTTCTCCCTTCTATTCCAGTCTCGTATTGTTCGTGTAAAGAAGGATCACGCTCTTCAGCTAAGCGCCAATTTATTGTTTTTCTGATGTGGGGCGCACACAAAACATTAGGTCTTCTCAGTTTTTCTTATCTTCTTGAATCAAATAAAGAATTTGTTTGGCTCCTTTAGTGTCCTTGTACCGATCCTCATTACAGCTTTAGTATACCCTCACCCATTTCTTCCTTCTAGTGTTTTTCACACTCATCATGTTCCGTAGATCACACGAAGAATGATAACCTTCAGGGATGTGGAACAAAGGTCGTTGGGTTAATGCGTCACTTGTCACGGTCATAGGCGATCTCATGGTGCACCGAAGGGCTCTGGCCTACCCCAGTTTTGGCTTTGCAAGCAATGACTGTGTTGGTTTTACAGTTTAACACTGTTTGCAACAGCCGTTCCATGTTAAATCATGCCCCACCGATGAGTACACACTCCTGTTTCACTGTTTCATACAACTGACTGGTGTCACATTGTGTGCCTGCGGGAAGCAAGGTAGACATAGTGACATATGGGAGACTTGTCCCTGCTGTCATCAGCGGTCTGTGGAACGTTGGCACACTCGTAGACCCGGACCTGAACGTCTGCTTAGCACGGACGGACGTCAACATTGTCTCATTTTACGAGCAGCTTTGGTCAATCGAACATCAGCCAGTGATGGAATCTGGGCATATATTGTACCTGCCGTATAACCAGGTATCTATGGTTACCATCTGTTTCCAGCAGGACTAAGTTCACATGCGTCTCCGGTGAGTCTGTCGCTGACACCGCGATACCACCAAACGTGGCTACTCTGGTTCCAGGGGGCTCTGTTGTATTTAGTGACAAGAGTGGGTTCTCTCTGTATGTGACTGATGCACGTACACGTGTACGGCACAGACCAGGTGAGCGGACTGTTGCACAGTGTATTCGCTCAAGACACACGAGTCTCACCCTAGTCTTCATGGTGTGGGCGAAACATCAGTTAAAATTCGGGGTCACATATTCTGTTTCTGTGGTGCGAAGTAACGGGTGCCCGCTACACAGCAAAGGTTGTTATCCCAGTGTTAACTGTACGTCCACGCACGGCTGCTGCGACGCAACCGGCTGTTCGAGATGTGCAACAATTGCCCTGGCCACAAGATCACCAGATCTCTTGCGTGTGTCAAACACGATGACGCGGAACTTGGAAAAACCATTACTGATTTGGAACAAAATAAGGAAGGCGCTTGTGACAGTCCATCGCAAAATGCCACTGGGCACGTTTACAATTATGTGCAATTGGGAATACAGCCGTGCGTTACCGCCATAGGGGGTGTGACTGTTTCGGCACCTTTTACTGTATCACGTGCGTTTCGTTTTGTCTGAGTTCGTTATCAGATTCTCCTACAATGATGAGCAACCTGTCGCATCACTTGTCAGTAAAATAGCCTGGTGCCTGAGGGTGCTGTATTTTTTACGGCACTGTGTTTTTCCGGATAAAGGTAATCAAGATTATAAAGAAAATTGCTACTTTGAGAAAATCTGTACCCTCCTCATTAAATAGCTGCTCTTTACGTCCTACTGATAGCTTTAGATTTACTTGATTGTTCTGGTACTTTCCAGAGAAAATAATGCCCGTACCGTAGTTGCAACCAAAACGAAGTGGTATCTGTTGAGAGGCCAGACAAACGTGTGGTTCCTGAAGAGGTACAGCAGCCTTTTCAGTAGTTACAGGGGCAACAGTCGGGATCATTGACTGATCTGGCCTTGTAATACTAACCAAAACAGCCTTGCTGTGCTGGTACTACGAACGGCTGAAAGCAAGGGGAAACTACGGCCGTAATTTTTCGCGAGGGCATGCAGCTTTACTATATGGATAAATGATGATGGCGTCCTCTTGGGTAACATATTCAGGAGGTAAAATAGTCCCCCATTCGGATCTCCGGGCGGCGGCTACTCAAGAGGACGTCGTTATCAGGAAAGAGATAATTGGCGTTCTACAGATCGGAGCGTGGACGTCAGATCCCTTAACCGTGCAGGTAGATTAGAAAATTTAAAAACGGAAATCGATAGGTTAAAGTTAGATATAGTGGGAATTACTGAAGTCCGGTGGCAGGAGGCACAAGACTTCTGGTCACGTGAATACAGGGTTATAAACACAAAATCAAATAGGAATAATGCACGAGTAGGTTTAATAATGAATCAAAAAATAGGACTACGGGTAAGCTACTACAAACAGCATAGTGAACGCATTATTGTGGCCAAAATAGACACGAAGCCCACGCCTGCTGCAGTAGTACAAGTTTATATGCCAACTAACTCTGCAGATAATGAAGAAATTGAAGAAATGTATGATGACATAAAGAAATTATTCAGGTACAGAATGGAGACGAAAATTTAATAGTCATGGGTGACTGGAATTCGAGAGTAGGAAAAGAGAGAGAAGGAAACACTGTAGGTAAATATGGATTGGGGCTAAGAAATGAAAGAGGAAGCCGCCTCGTAGAGATTTGCACAGAGCATAACTTAATCATAGCTAACACTTGGTTTAAGAATCATGAAAGAAGGTTGTATACATAAAAGAATCCTGGAGGTACTAGAAGGTATCAAATAGATTATATAATGGTTAGACAGAGATTCAGGACCCAGATTTTAAATTGTAAGACATTTGCAGGGGCAGATGTAGACTCTAACCACAATCTATTGGTTATGAACTGTAGATTAAAACTGAAGAAACTGCAAAAACGTGGGAATTTAAAGAGATGGGACCTGGATAAACTCAAAGAACCAGAGGTTGTACAGAGTTTCAGGGAGAGCATAAGGGAACAATTGACGGGAATGGGGGAAAGAAGTACAGTAGAAGAAGAATGGCAGCAGAGGGTCAAGTAGGTAAAAAGACGAGGGCCAATATTGAACTTAATAGACGAAAGGAGAAAATATAAAAAAGCAGTAAATGAAGCAGGCAAAAAGGAATACAGACCCCTCAAAAATGAGATCGACAGGAAGTGCAAAATTGGTAAGCGGGGATGGCAAGAAGACAAATGTAAAGTTGTAGAGGCTTATCTCACTAGGGGTAAGATAGATACTGCCTAAAGGAAAATCAAACAGACCTTTGGAGAAAAGAGAACCACTTGTATGAACGTCAAGAGCTAAGATGGAAACCCAGTTCTACGCAAAGAAGGGAAAGCAGAAAGGTGGAAGAAGTATATAGAGGGTCTATACAAGTGAGATGTACTTTACGACAAAATTATGGAAATGGTTGAGGAGGTAGATGAAGATGAAATGGGAGATACGATACTGGGTGAAGAGTTTGACAGCGCACTGAAAGACCTGAGTCGAAACAAGGCCCCGGGAGTAGACAACATTCCATTAGAACTACTGATGGCTTTGGGAGAGCCAGTCCTGACAAAACTCTACCATGTGGTGAGCAAGATGTATGAGACAGGCGAAATATCCTCAGACATCAAGAAAAATATAATAATTCCAATCCCAGAGAACGCAGGTGTTGACAGATGTGAAAATTACCGAACTATCAGTTTAATATGTCACAGATGCAAAATACTAACGCGAATTCTTTACATACGAATTGAAAATCTAGTTGAAGCCGACCTCGGGGAAGATCAGTTTGGATTCTGTAAAAATATTGGAAAGATTAAGAAAAGGCAAACCTACGTTTCTAGCATTTGTAGTTTTTAAGAAAGCTTTTGACAATGTTGACTAGAATACTCTGTTTCAAATTCTGAAGGTGGCAGGGTAAAATATAGGGAGCCAAAGGCTATTTACAATTTGTACAGAAACCAGCTGGCAGTTATAAGAGGTGAGGGACATGAAAGGGAAGCAGTGGTTGGGAAGGTGGTGAGACAAACTTGTAGTCCCTCCCCGATGTTATTCAATCTGTATATTGAGCAAGCAGTAAAGGAAACAAAAGAAAAATTCGGAGTAGGTATTAAAATCCATGGAGAACAGATAAAAACTTTGAGGTTCGCCGAAGTCATTGTAATTCTATCAGAGACAGCAAAGGACTTGGAAGAGTAGTTGAACGGAATGGACAGTGTGTTGAAAGGAGGATATAAGATAAACATCAACAAAAGCAAAACGAAGATAATGGAATGTAGACGAATTAAGTCGGGTGATGCTGAGGGAATTAGATTAGGAAATGAGGCACTTAAAGTAGTAAAGGAGTTTTGCCATTTGGGGAGCAAAATAACTGATGATGTTCGAAGTAGAGAAGATATAAAATGTAGACTGGCAATGGCAAAGAAAGCATTTCTGAAGAAGAGAAATTTGTTAACATCGAGTATAGATTAAAGTGTCAGGAAGTCGTTTCTGAAAGTATTTATATGGAGTGTAGCCATGTATGGAAGTGAAACTTGGAAGATAAATAGTTTCGACAAGAAGAGAATAGAAGCTTTCGGAATGCTACAGAAGAATGCTGAAGATTAGATGGATAGATTACATAACTAATGAGGACGTTTTTGAATCGAACTGGGAAGAAGAGAAATTTGTGGCACAACTTGAGAAGAAGAAGGGACCGATTGGTAGGACATGTTCTGAGACATCAAGAGATCATAAATTTAGCATTGGAGTGCAGCGTGGAGGGAAAAAATCGTAGAGATGAATACACTAAGCAGACTCAGAAGGACTTGGATTGTAGTATGTACTGGTAGATGATGCTTGCGTAGGGTAGGGTAGCATGGAGTGGTGCATCAAACCTTTCTCTGGACTGAAGACCACAAGAACAACAGCAACATGTCTGTAAACAGTGTGTCCTGTTTACAATACATTGTTGCATGTGATGCAGCTTAAAAAAAAAAAAAGAAATCTGTTTGCTCTTTAGTTAACTGAACTTCTCAGTACTTGAATTTAGATACTGAGATAACTTGCAGAACGACTGGCTACTTGCATGTGTTTTTCTTATGTACTACACATGTTATATTTTCGTGTTTAGAACTCTCTTCTACAGTTGCAGTTATATAATGAATTTAGGATGTATATCTTTTGTGATCGTAATAAAAATCTTATAGTATTTTAGTCATACATTTCTCGCATTTTTCCATGGTTATTTACTGATCAGTGAGGTACAGGAACATGAAAATGAAAACATGCTCTTTGTCAGTGAGGTCTCGTACTAAAGTGGAGCTCCTACGAGGTTTGTCCAGAAAGTAAGTTCCGATCGGTCGCTAAATGGAAACCACAGTTAAAATCAGAAACATTTTATTTGCAAGAGCTAGGTATACTTTGCTGATGCTTCTCAACATAGTCACCGCTCGGAATTAGACATTTGTCGGAGCGTTATATGAAGTTTCCAACACCATAGTCATAGAAGGCAGCCGCCCTTGCTTTCCGATAGTGCTCTACGCTGATCTGTACCGCATAGCCTGTGCCCAACTGTTGTCTTCGTATTCAGCGTTTCATGTGAACAGAGATGATGCTCAGGACGAGCCAATTAGGGCTGCATTGTGGGTGATCGAACACTTCCCATCGAAAAGGCTGCCTGAGCGTCTTCACTGCCCCTGCAGAGTGTGGCTGAGAATTGCCATGAAGAAGGAAGTGCGTGGCAGGTGTCTTAGGTGGGTTGCATTCAATAAGGCGAAGTCTCTCAGCGGGAGACATCGTTGTTGTAGGCACCTTCACTCACTCGCAGTGCGCTCATAACTGAGAAGAGCGTCTTGATGCGATTGACGTTTATACTAGAGACACTACCCAACACATTTGTGCAAAGCTTCAATAGGCATTCACTGTTGTGTCCATTTAGCGACCGATCAGAACTTACTTTCTGGACAACCGTCGTATGTATACAACAACATTAGGAAAGAAGTAGGAAACAAGAACACTGACCTACAACACTAATGTTACATCTTATTAACTAGTTGTTATTCTTAGTTATTTGCTTTATTTCAGATGGGATATGTTATACAAGGATGTGTCACGTAATCCCCACCTCACACCCTTTTTACTTTATATGAAGTTTATATAACATAAAATTTTAATCAATTTTATATTGCTTATTTTGGCAAACATGACAGATAAAATACGATTCTCACAATTAGTTTCTGCAGTTGAAGATATTTTAACTTTATGCACTTTGCCCTATTATGTGGGGATCCGCACAACACTGAAAATTTTCCTGCTGTGGACGTACAATTTTTAATTTGCAAACTATTTTTATATAACACTGACTTGGCTTGTTAGATATGGAACATGGTATTATTATTGTAATTAATTATGGATTAAAAGAATTCCCTTCGCTACTTTCATCTCTTGAATGCCCAGAAAATTACCCTTATTACCTGTACAGAAGTTACAGTATGTTATGTTCACTAAACGTAAAAGCTACAGTGGATTTTTTTAAAAAAATATATGAACACTATTAACTGCCACGACTAACACGACAGCATGAAACTAAATAAAAAAAGGAATTTGATTATTATGATATTAGCGAGAACAGGTTTTGCTCCACAGTCTTTGATCACACACAAGTAAAATTTTATCACTTATCAATTATTTACATAACTAATAACATAACCTGTCCATGTTGTTGTTGTTGTTGTGGTCTTCAGTCCTGAGACTGGTTTGATGCAGCTCTCTATGTTACTCTATCATGTGCAAGTTGCTTCATCTCCCAGTACCTACTGCAACCAACATCCTTCTGAATCTGGTTAGTGTATTCATCTCTTGGTCTCCCTCTACGATTTTTACCCTACACGCTGCCCTATAATATTAAATTGGGGATCCGTTGATGCCACAGAACATGTCCTACCAACTGATCCCTTCTTCTTGTCAAGTTGTGCCACAAACTTCTCTTCTCCCCAATCCTATTCAATACTTCCTCATTAGTTATGTGATCTACCCATCTAATCTGCAGAATTCTTCTGTAGCACCACATTCCGAAAGCTTCTATTCTCTTTTTGTCCAAACTATTTATCGTCCATGTTTCATTTCGATACATGGCTACACTCCATACAAATACTTTCAGAAAAGACTTCCTGACACTTAAATCTATATTCGATGTTAACAAATTTCTCTTCTTTAGAAACGCCTTCCTTGCCATTGCCAGTCTACATTTTATATCCTCTCTACTTCGACCATCATCAGTTATTTTGCTCCCCAAATAGCAAAACTCCTTTACTACTTTAAGTGTCTCATTTCCTAATCTAATTCCCTCAGCATCACCCGACTTAATTCGACTACATTCCATTATCCTCGTTTTGCTTTTGTTGATGTTCATGTTATATACCCCTTGCAAGACACTGTCCATTCCATTCAATTGCTCTTCCAAGTCCTTTGCTGTCTCTGACAGAATTACAATGTCATCGGCGAACATCAAAGTTTTTATTTCTTCTCCATGGATTTTAATACCTACTCCGAATTTTTCTCTTGTTTCCTTTACTGCTTGCTCAATATACAGATTGAATAACATCGGGAAGAGGCTACAACCCTGTCTTACTCCCTTGCCAACCACTGCTTCCCTTTCATGTCCCTCGACTCTTATAACTGTCATCTGGTTTCTGTACAAATTGTAAATAGCCTTTCGCTCCCTGTATTTATCCCCAGCCACCTTTAGAAGTTGAAAGAGAGTATTCCAGTTAACATTGTCAAAAGCGTTCTCTAAGTCTACAAATGCTACAAACGTAGGTTTGCCTTTCCTTAATCTTTCTTCTACGATACGTCGTAAGGTCAGTGTTGCCTCACGTGTTCCAGTATTTCTACGGAATCCAAACTGATCTTCCCCGAGGTCGGCTTCTACTAGTTTTTCCATTCGTCTGTAAAGAATTCGTGTTAGTATTTAGCAGCTATGGCTTATTAAACTGATATTTCGGTAATTTTCACATCTGTCAACACCTGCTTTCTTTGGGATTGGAATTATTATATTCTTCTTGAAGTCTGAGGGTATTTCGCCCGTTTCATACATCTTGTTCATCAGATGGTAGAGTTATGTCAGGACTGGCTCTCCCAAGGCCGTCAGTAGTTCCAATGGAATGTTGTCTACTCCGGGGCCTTGTTTCGACTCAGGTCTTTCAGTGCTCTGTCAAACTCTTCACGCAGTATCGTATCTCCCATTTCATCTTCATCTACATCCTCTTCCATTTCCATAATATTCTCCTCAAGTACATCGCTTTTGTATAGACCCTCTATATACTCCTTCCACCTTTCTGCTTTCCCTTCTTTGCTTAGAACTGGGTTTCCATATGAGCTCTTGATGTTCATACAAGTGGTTCTCTTATCTCCAAAGGTCACCTTAATTTTCCTGTAGGCAGTATCTGTCTTACTCCTAGTGAGATAAGCGTCTACATCCTTACATTTGTCTTCTAGCCATCCCTTCTTATCCATTTTGCACTTCTTATCGATCTCATTTTTGAGACGTTTGTATTCCTTTTTGCCTGCTTCATTTATTGCATTTTTATATTTTCTCCTTTCATCAATTAACATCAGTATTTCTTCTGATACCCAACGATTTCTACTAGGCCTCGTCTTTTTACCTACTTGATCCCCTGCTGCCTTCACTACCTCATCCCTCAAAGCTACCCATTCTTCTTCTACTGTATTTCTTTCCCCAATTCCTAACAATTGTTCCCTTATGCTCTCCCTGAAACTCTGTACAACCTCTGGGTCTTTCAGTTTATCCAGGTCCCATCTCCTTAAATTCCCACCTTTTTGCAGTTTCTTCAGTTTTAATCTACAGGTCATAACCAATAGATTGTGGTCAGAGTCCACATCTGCCCCTGAAAATGTCTTACAATTTAAAACCTGGTTCCTAAATCTCTGTCTTACCATTATATAATTACCTGTCTGTGTCCACCTGAAAATGACATTATAAAATCCACAATTTCACTCTGAAGTCTCCAGGAATCTGAAAGAGATAACTTTAATGTACCTTTACCTGCCCGCTATATTGAGGGAAAAATGCTTTCTTTCAATTTAATTTGAATTTGCCGTGGTCGCGGCTCCCGCGATAGCTGCACGGCTCTGCGTCATGAAAAATTCCTAACATGCTGAAAACTGCTAAGAATGTGGAATGAAATATTGGGAAAGCTAGCAATAAGTTATTACAGGTAATAATTTTAACAATATCTATATTCAAAAAATCAACATAAATTGAAAGTATACACCTTTTTACAAATATCAGCCTCCAATGGCGTCTTTTTCGATCAAAGGACAAACGAAGGCTACCTAAGCATTGGAGCGAGCGTCACAGGCTCTTTCAACTTTAACGGCTACAGGAGGCCAGACAGAGTAATGTTTTAACCTCCACTGTTTATAGGCAATTTAATATGCATCTTTGTTATCTCTTTGATTTATAATTTTCTGCTTCGTTACAAACATTCGGCGACCACAGACGTTGTGTGTGAAATATAAATACATAAATATTTCACAATCATCAAAATTAAAAATTATTATTTCTTTTTATACATAATCTACAACCATTCATACAGTGATGAAATAATAATAATACAGATAAATGTTTATTTCTATTATTTTCTTATACATTCTAACGATTTCGTAAATGTCTTGCCAGGAGACGTCACAGATGCTACCATAAAAAGTTACAATGCCAACCACATTTTAGATGGAAATGTTGTTATCGATTATATACAATGTTTTACACATTGGAACAACTTGATGAGTACCAGAAATATGAACTACTGTTTGACAACAGTACTAAAGTAGGAACTGTATTGCTCCATTGAAATAAATTAACAACTACAAGCGGAGAACTGATTTTAAAAAATTTACCGAATTTGAAAACGCATAATATAAGAAAACTGAGGGACATTCAAAATTCCTTTAGCAAGGGGAAGCGGAAACATGGCTGCGCGACGAGTTGAAATTGTAACCAGCGACCCACTGGCTGCAACAATGGTTTTTAATTTTTTTATTCTATTATCGATTATCGATGTTTGCCGACAGCTGAGTGTCAGTTTGGTGTGGTGCTGTGGACGCAGGTTTGTTGCACGTACTGGTGATCAGTAATGACAACAAACTTTGATGCTGTGCACATTATACCTTCCATCGATTTGATGTATGCATACAACGTGACTCTTGAGATGGCGATGGTACTCCCGAAATCATTAAAGGAATAAAGTAACTGAAAACGGTCCTAGCAGCCAAAGGTTAATTTATTTATAGCTTTAAAGTAGACGGAGTAAAATTTCATCTTAGTGAAGGATATTAGAAGTGTCAAAGAAGTATTCAGGACCTACGCTAGCATAAAATAGGAGGAGGGGTGGAGAGAAGAGGCAGCTGGGACGAGGTGTAATGACGAAACATGCCATTGCGCATACTTGCTTCTAGTTGCTACCAGTTATATGCTTTGACTTCCTTTACACTGGTACTGAAATGATGGGTCTGTTTGACGGAGCAAGATACGGCTTCTTTTTGCGATTTTAAATACATACAGGGTTGTTTCCAGAATGAAATTTTCATTCTACAGTGGAGAGTGCGCTGTTGTGAAACTTCATGGCAGGATTAAAACTGTGTGCCGGACCGAGATTCGAAGTCGCGACCTTTGCCTTTCGAGGGAAAGTGCTCTACTAACTGAGCTACCCAAGCACGACTCACGCCCTTTCCTCACACCTTTTATTCCGCCAGTACCTCGTCTCCCACCTTCCAAACTTCACAGAGGCTCTCCTGCGAACCTTGCAGAACTAGCACTCGTTGAAGAAATGATATTGCGGAGACATGGCTTAGCCACAGCCTGGGGGTTGTTTCTAGAATGAAATTTTCACTCTACATAGGAGTGTGGGCTGTTATGAAACTTCCTGGCAGATTAAAACTGTGTGCGCACACTCCTCTGTAGAGTGAAAATTTCATTCTAGAATCAACCCCCAGGCTGTGGCTAAACCATGTCTCCTTAATATACTTTCTTTCAGGAGTGCTAGTTCTGCAAGGTTCACAGGAGAGCTTCTGTTAAGTTTGGAAGGTAGGAGACGAGGTACTGGCAGAAGTAAAGCTGTGAGGACGGGGCGTGAGTCGTGCCTGGATAGCTCAGTTGATAGAGCACTTGCCCGCGAAAGGCAAAGGTCCCGTGCTCGAGTCTAGGTCCGGCACACTGTTTTAATCTACCAGGAAGTTTCACATACAGACTGTGTCACATCCAGGTTACAACTGAACGTACACAATACTAGAAGCACAATAGTCTCAGTAAACATGGTCTCTAGAAAGCAAATATTAAGGGCTATGAGCGCTCACATCATTTTTTTTTTCGACACTGTGAAACACAGCACTTCTTGAACACTCATAGCTCTGAAGGTATCTAGTACACAACCCAAGCTTACAGAACATTTTTCTCTTGTTTTCGTCCACACTAGCTCCTCCCAAAATATTGAAGGCAAAGAACTTGCACTAGAGGAGATTTATTTCACAGTATCGAAGATGAAGAAATGCTCATAGGTCTTAAGGTATGCATTTTAGTCCTTCGGTCTTCTTTACCTCTTTACTGCTAGTATCGTGTACTTTCAACAGTATGCGTTTACGCTATTAATTATGATTTAGGATACATACTGTGTCTCTCCTGCGAGTCGTCAGCGTTTTCTCTGGTGTTTCGGCAGATATCTGAGATTTAGTTTTTGCTACTCATGTTTTGCATGCAGCCCCAATTTTCAATAGAAAGCGTCGCTTTGTTTCTCATTACAACCGAAATTATTTTTTATCGGTATTTTGTTCGTACGTGCGCATTCGACAGAGATCTCCGTAACTGGTCTACTTCAATACGCATTTCATCGATACGTGTTAATAGGAACAGTAGAACACTAAGAGTAAACTGTAATCCAACAGAGACTTAGTTGCTCTGCGTACTTGGCGGTAACAGTCAGCGCGTATCCTTGTTAACACATATCCATAAATGAATATTACACTAGACTAATCTGGTACCGTTCTATTGAACGGGGTCGTAAAATTCCCACCCTTTCAATTGAGCACGTAAAACTCTGCTTTAAAAAAATTATTATTTTTATAATTTTTAAGAGAAAAATTTAATATACACAGTGTCTGTTCTGGTTTTTCAGCAGATATGTTCAACTTCTTTTTTGCGTTGTGTAGCTGGAGTTAGCCGAAGCAAATGCTGCTTATGTGTGTATGATGGTCAAAAACAGTCAGAAAAGCTTGTTGTTGCACAGTAGGTTGTACTGTGTACTGAGGATTAACTGTTAAGAGAAAAATTTAATACGTACAGCCGTATCCGAGTAAATTAGAACTGAAGTTAGCCAACCAGGCCGATGCGCGCCAGAGACACTTTCGCCAAACGTGCGCCTTATTTGATTTCCTTAGACCGAACAAGAGAGAGATACGAAAATTGGACATGAGCCAGTAGCAAGGGTAGAATTCCAGTCAAAGACTGAGCAATCTTGTACGATATCACCTACACTATAAGAACAACTAACAGTGCTTTTGTATTGGGAAGAAAAGGGGTATGCGTTAGGCTCCCCTGCATGCCTCTGAGGTCATCCTAGGAGTGTGTGCATAAAGGGGTCTCCGGGAAACCACCATCTGAAGAGCCTTATCGAGGTAGACAGTAGGGAACGATGTGGTATCGATTTACTGATGCCTTTTCGATCTGAGGTTGGTCAGTTAACATGTAATGAATCTGGCACCAGATAATCGAACCTGTTAAGGGGACAAACCATTAATAGCTATGTCCTTGACTACAGAAATAGAACAAGCAAACACAGGACGTAAGGGAAACTTAATTGCAGGAAGGACAGATTAAGAAATCGTGCACTTATCCTTTATCATAGATCAGCAGAATAAATGAAGACTAATGAGAAGCCCGTTGAGTGTGTCGCATATTCAGCTTGATTTACCGTTCCTTCACAGACGGTAAGTGAAAGAACAGTTTGATGTCGTTGTCACCACTAGCTTTGTGCATTGCCACGACTCTACTGCAGTACTTTTGATGTCTGGCTGCTTTAGGATTAAAGTTGCAAACTGTTTCCGCAAACCCAGTGTATAAAAGTAATCCGTTATTAAAGTCACCACTGTGGCGGTCAGTGGCTTCACTGCTGTCCGCCGTGTGCATGTGGTCGGCGAACATGCAGGGTAGCTCATTGTGCCACATAGTGTGCTCACCTCTGCCCTTGCAGCTGGCGCATTAAAGTGAGCTCGACGCATTGCGTAGCCATTTTGCCAGACCCTAATTATTCGTTATTTAGCTCGTGGAGAGCTCTTGAAAATAGAGCCGTTGATAAATGGGAGCGGAGGCCTTTCAGCGTATAATTTCATTATTTGCGAGGTCAGGCGATCGCTGTGACAAAGCGTGTGCCGATGTTTGCGAAGTGCGTCCCAAAATGAAGTGCGCGCTGCTTTGACTGAAAGGACCTCTGTGATGAAATATCGCTCTTCCAGTACGGTCCAATTAAAGTGTCGCTATATATCAACATTTAAATGAACTTTTGTGCTTTAGCTCGTTAAATATTCATCAGCCCACAAAAAAAACTACAAAAAGGAAACAAAAAGAGCGTTTAACCCGCTGCCGCTGTACTTAATTAGATGAATTTTTCATATCAACGTCAAACGCAGGTAACGTTTTGAGCTGGGAAGGCATCTCGCGGGACACTTGTAATCGCAAATCGTGCTTCGCTTTCAAATGAACTCATTCAACCTATCCGCTGTCAGTTCAATGGGTACAGTGTCATTCGTCGAGAAAAAGCAAAAATGTAACAGCAACTATGCTTCGTTTCTACATCCTTCTTCTTTAGAAAAGTCAGTGCAAATTGCGAAGGTAAGAAGACCAGGATACTGAAATCCAATAAGCAGAGCACTTAAAATAATCTGGAGATAGGAAGAGGCATCGTGTCAATAGCAAGCGGAAATCCAAGTGAAAATATTTCTGTGATCTGATGAAAGTTTCTCAAAAATATATAACGCTACCACTTCTTGGAACTGCCGTTTATGGTAGGGCAGAATACTCGATATGGTAACAGAAGTAGAATATAGAAGTGAAACATTATACGTCTATTGATAAAAATTAAGATTTGTGACTGGACAGATTAGGATACATTTTTCCTCATTTTATTCACATACACTCACTGAAAGTGAAAAACAATTACAATTTGTTTTCAACGAAATAAAAAGTCTAATAAGTACAGAATATGCATTGCGAGTAAATTGAAGAAATAAGAAAAGAATGACTAGTAGCATAAATGAGATCAGCGAGAAAATTAACATCGGAATTGGGGATCATGAAGTAACTGTAGTTAAAGACTTCTGATACCTAGTAAGAAAAATAACTCATGACAGATGGAGGAAGTAGATAAAAAGCAGACTAGCGCTGGTAAGAATGGCATTCCTGGTCAAGAGAAATTTGTTAGTATCAAACATAGGCTTTAATTTGCAGAAGAAATTTCTGAGAAAGTGCGGTTGTAACATAGCATTTTATGTCAGTGGGACATGGACTGCGGGAAAACCAGAACAGAAGAGAATCGAATGCTGTGAATTGTGGTGCTGCAGAACAATCTTGAAAATAGGGACTTTGACAATGTAAAGGAGAAGGAGCTTCTCTACAGAATGGGTGAGGAAAAGAAAATATGTAAAACACTGTCAAGAAGAAGGAATAGTGTGACAGGATATCTGTTAAGATATCAGTGAATACTTCCCATGGTACTAGAGCTGTAGAAGGTGAAATCTGTAGAGGAAGACAGAGACTGGAACAAAAGATGTGCACTGAGTTGTAAGGTGGCAGAAAGAATGAAGGTCAATTTCGCTCCTTATATAAGAGTATTATACATTGTAACGGGAAGCTTACTTCGGCGGTAATCAGCAGATTTGCCTATAAGTATGTAATGCCAAGGGAATGACACCCAATCGACGGTATTGACACACCACTCTTATGTAATGCATGCCGATGAGCAGAGGCTGACACAAGCAGTGAGAGGGAATGTTTTATGTGGAAGCCAGCGTGGGCAGACACAGAGGCCGCACCGTGGGAGGCACTACAGAAAGCTCTTAAGGGGGCACATACTGCAGCGGATCAGTGACCGGACAGGTGATACATACTGCAGAACAAGTAACGGGTCCACCAGAAGTAGGACCGAAAGAAGCTTTAGAAAACTGCGTTTTCACATTCCAAATCGATAAGAACAAAACAAGTGATGCATTCGATGATGTGAACTGCAAGTGGTACACGTGTGATAGACACATGTAACTTTATAGGGGTCTGGAGCGGGCACGAAACGTCCGATTTTCGGAAACGCACCGAGAAGGAGTAAAGTTCCGAGATTAGGACCCAGTTTAATGGTACGACCATTGTGATTTGTAGATAGAGATTCCAAAAAGTAAGAGGAACGCTCCTATTGATCGAAAAAAGCCGTGATGTGGAGAACGAAAGAACCCAGGTGGGCAGAGAGTTTGGATACGAGAAAGACAAGAGCGAAATTGTCGGGGACTCTCCTCTGAACTGGCGTCAAGTGCAGAATGGAGTGCTTAACGCTCTGTACGACACAGAGGAGAAATTTGTCTGAATACTGTGTTGACAGTGGCTGACCTCCAGCTAGGAAGCAGGTGTAGTATCATTGAGTTCCAAACTAGGGATGAGTTCATGTTTTCTCGCATATCGGGAAACATAAGGAGAGTTTCTGCTGGAAAATTCAGCAAAGACTTACTTAGATTTTTTGGGAATTTCAGTGGGCTAGAGCAGCCTTGCAAACGACAGCTCATCGCAGGTAAGGTAAACACCATGTGCTGAGGTGTAAACTTGTTGGTTCACCACCTTGCATCAACGGTAAACTCGAGCGACCTTGGGTAATCTTTTGCTCGACTTGCCCCAAATCTAACCATCCTCCAGACTTGGTTACTACCCTAAAAATATTACCAAACTTTAAACCAGAGTCAGATGATTTATTGTAGTACTGACCAACTTTGTTAAGAAATTTATAGTTATAATTTCTTATCAATGTGTTTAGGATAATTTAACTTTCTGAGAGTTGCAATTTAATACTGTTGTGTTTAGGAATAGTAGACTTTCTGAGGTCCAGATGCATCATTTTGACAACTGTCTTAAAATTGTCACATTGTAAACTGTGTAAAAGAATGTATTGCCATGACAGAATTGCAATATTAGACAATATCATTGCAGCTTACACAGTTGGGACCAGACACAGAATGAGAAACAACCTAACTATAACCTTACAAATGGCGACCCTGCCAGGATGGCATTTTGTCTTCCTGGATGGCAATTAGTCATATAGAAATACAAATTAAAATTTTGAATTAATATAATTTTTTTCTTTTTTTGTGATGAGGTTATCCAATGTATGTAAATGTATGGTGGTCAGAATACCGTAAATATGTGATTCAAAGTGTAGAAAAGTTGCATTAATAAATGAGATAATGTTTATTTTGGGAAGAAAGTAGCTTGTGCATGGCTGTGCTTGCGCGCCAAGTTTTTCATGGCGTTGTTGAGTTGGGTTGAAATTATACAAACAGTGAACAGAGTTGATAATGATGTGTACATAGTCTAAGAAACTTTCTATGATATTTTGGAAATTTATAAGGTCATATAACTTGATGTTGGCGAGAGCGCAAGCTCGCGCAGTCCGAGATAGACAGAGCTTGATTAGACGATCAGAGATGGCAGAAGAAGGGAGATTATCGCACACAGGGCAAATGGAAGATCTTGACAAGGTAGAGATTGATTTACAGCAGAAAGTATCGAGTGCGAGTCACGGAACGAAACGTAGTGATAGTGCAGAGGTAATGGTGGTAGTTTCACGATTGGTATCACAGTTTGAGAATTCACAAAAACAAGCAAATGACAAAGATTGTGGGTCGGAAGTAGAATCAGAGGACTAACAGCTTCAGTACGTTGAACCAAACATTGTGATCCTAAATGATACGGGACAGTTTCCAACAGAAAGAAAGTGTGTAAGTGCGTCCGCACTTTCTACCTAAGTCGGTGCACGCGAAGTGAAAGACGCGTACGTAAAAATTTACATCAAATAGTGGCAGGTGACGATGGCGAAGAGCCCGATAGTGTGTTTGCAATGTTGAAGCAATTCACTGTTCTCGTAAAGAAAATGAGTGAAACGATAAATGCAAATTTACCAGACTTAAAGACCGAAACAACAAACATAGAAACAGAAAGAAATGAAGGGTTAACAGATTTAAAAACCGAAACGGCGAATTTAGAAACAGAGACCAATGCAGCCTTGAATGGTCTCCAATTTGAAACCGATGCTGGGTTCGAAAAAGTTCGCGAAAATCAACAAAAACTACGAGCAGAAGTTAATGACCAGTTCACTGAAATCCGGAGACAGGCGAGAGACTCGCGCGAGCTTATGAAATCGTTAATGGCTGACCAGAAAAAGATACGTTCTGACGTTGACCAGGTGCAGCATGCAGTGGATAACGTTAATCAAAGAGTGGATAAGTTAGCACGCAAGACGTCTAGTAAGGCGCAACAAATCGTGGAAGAGCTCAATGTCAGGAAACGGGTCACACGAACCGCATTATAGAGATCTGATGCAGGCATTGAAAACGTAGTCTCGACATATCAGAGACAGTATGAACTGCTTCATACAGAACTCAATCAGTGCATCGAGAGTCATACAGAAAGTGGTAGTGAGGCAACGGAATCGGTAGTATCATCCGACATGATGTTGGCAGAAATCCAGAAATAAACAAGTCAGTTGTGCAATCTTCCGCAGGAGTAGCGGAAACGCAAAAAAGTTATGAGATTACAGTCGAGCATCCACAAGAGGTTGTGACAATGATTACCGAAATGAAACAGAAGCAAATGGGAAGCGAACAGTTAACACAGGTGAGCGAAGCAGGTAATGTGCGGTCACAGCTGACAATGGAGCGAGAAACTTTAAACGTGCGCATTCCAACAGAGCGACAGCCGACCCTCCGAACGTACCCGAGTGACTCGAGAACAGAGCAAGTTAGGGCGACACGTGTAACAATTCCGCAATTTCGAAGTAAAGTACAACAGGTTATAGACCGCAAGTCAGTATGAACCAAGTAGGAAGGCAAAACACTGTACCTGTAACGGCAAATGCAAACGAATCTTTCAGTCCGATACACGAAGAACCTTACGGTATAGATAACTACATACCAGTGCGTAGATACGATGCTAGATGGGACGTAAATTTGTCATCTCAAAACCCAAATGTGGTAGAACGAATACAAGAAAACCTGACACAGTTGAAGAGAACGGGTAATGTTGTGAAAACACAAACGCTGGATGGTGGAATAGAAAAATTTGACAATGACCACTTTCTATCAGAAAATTCCAGCATGACAAAGAAAGCCGGAATTGCTTACACCCACGCACGTTTATAAATCAATTACAGATCGGTTAACGAGAGCATTGGCCACTTAGATATAAACTTGACTTCATTTGTGGGCATATGGACGGCGCAATAGCGGAAACCATGTAAAGAGTAGCTGCAAAGTGTCAATCATATCATCAATTTAAATCCGCATTCTTGGAGCGATATTAGTCCGTAGAAACCCAAAAGAATATAGTATGAGTAGTTACAGAAAGAGTTTTTCGAAAATTCAGGAGAAAAGAAACTGGTTAGATTTTTCGAAGAAATGACAAAAAACAATCAGTGTTTAGATAATCCATACAATGATGGGGAACTGATACGTATGTGCACAATGCAGTTACCATTATGTTGTCAGCAGTCATTGATTGCTAGAGCAGGAGATAATATACAAGTATTTAAAGGAATGTTAACAGAACTTGAATTCATTTTCAGTGAAGATGACGTTAAGAAACAACGTGCAGACAGAGAAAACAATGGTAGAGGTAATAATAGCAACCGAACAGGATGTAATAATAGTTACAATTGCAATAATAACGTAAGAGCTGTTAATCGTTTTGGAAAGAATGATAATCGCCCATGGGATAACAATAAGAACTATGGTTTTCGAAACTCACAGAGGTCTAATGAAACTATGGTTTTGGTGGGCCAAAGGATTACAATAGTGGATTTGGTCCTAGAAACTACGGTGGCAACTATTAACTGAGATATAATCCCCGTCCAAACGTAGGCCGAAGGTTTAGAGGTTTTCAACAACAATATCCAAGTTCTTCAGCTGAAAATGGAATGGGCAGAACGCAGAAAGGTTGGGAAAATCAAGCTTCAGCAGGACAAAACACGCGAAATGAACCGTACAGGAAGTCAAGTTGAGACCACCAAACCTAGGTAAAAGACAGAACTGACGAGATGAACGGTACGAGGACCAGTCACAAGTGATTCAATCGCCAAATGAAGTTGATTTTTCTATTAAACATTTAAATAGACATAGTTTTGATCAGCAAGATTCTGAAGTAGTTTTAGTGAGTAATTGGATACAAACACCAGTACGCTGGGATTCAAGTGACTAGGAATCGACCGATGATGAGAAAAAAGAGTTATTAACGGTGAATATCGACAGTAGGAAAAAAACTGACGATAACCAAACTGTAAAAGATGTAGCTCATTTACAGGGAAGGGAGAGAGAAACTGGATGCCAAGAGGAGTCATTTAAAATTGTATAAAGGGTAGACAAAAGAATATAGAAGAGTAACTCCACACGAGAATTTAGTTGCATTAAAAGTCCAGAAATCAAAGAAAGATATCAAAATTCACGCAGATAAAACTTTTAACTTGTACTTACCTCAGTTAGCTAAATAAAACAAATTACATAGTAAGGTAATAGGATATTAAGAAGAAAAGACAGGAAAGTAGCAACTAAAGTACCTCTTCTGCATACGAAATGTCTTCTGGGGAAAGGTATAAAATAAGAAGAAAGACAGAGATCAGCGTGTGGATAGTTTGATGAAATAGTAGTGGATTCTCTCTTAAAGATGTAGGGTGAAGGAGGAGGAAGATGGTTTTTGTGGAAGGAAATTAAATGAAGAAGTTGGAAGGAAATAGATAATTACGTGAGAAGGAGATAGGCGTTTCTGATTTGTTCCATCAAGGACGGTGAACAGATAATTAAGGAGATATTTTGGGGGAATATGAGAAGCAGATATAATTTGTGGAAGGTACCACAATGTGATATTGAAAAAGGATGTGAGGGAAATAAATATAAGAAGTTGTCAGGAGGTAACAATTAGGAAAGAGAACTGAAGTATTAAGCAAAGCAACAAACACGTTATTTCGGGGAAGGAGGTAAACAGTAGGAACTGAGATTAACCCAGAAAATATTTCAATGAGGAAGAGTATAATGAGGGAAGAAAGAAATATAAAAGTTTACTGTCGTGAAAAAGGAGAAGGGATAAATACAAGTGAGAAAAGAAATTTCTAAAATTTGAAACAACGCCATAGAACAGTAGAGAAAATTTTTGGTAAGGGAAAGAATAGAAAAAAAGATAAACTGTGTTTTTGGAGTTCTGTTACAGGTAACGCCAAAAAGGAGAGATTGCTGACGAAAAGACGCTGGAGTCGGAGTCAAGGTGCGAAGTTTTCGAAATAACATAATAAACTTGTAGTTAGAAAAATAATAAGCGGTAATGGGAAAAATTCACTAACTTACTAACCGTCATCACCATCAACTTCACTCTTACTATCCATCTTGATGAAGGTGAGGAAACAATGAGATTTATCTTAAGGAACAATAGGAAGAAATGGGGGGAAAAAGGATAAATAAGTAAAAATTGTGATAAGAAAAACAATTTTTGGATAGAATTAATGATTACGTAAAATTATAAAAAAAATTAATCTTCTTAAAGTTTGTAACGTAACTTAAGGAGTAAGGGTTACAATAAAATAAATATTGATACCAGAGAAAAAATAGAGTAGGTGCGGATGTAAAGAGAATGAGAAAATTTAATCGGAAACATACATTGTATTAGATACGAAGTTAGCAGCCCAGGGCTGAGAGAGTGGTTAGGCGTGAGAGGAAGGGACGCTGAGCGTGAACCGGCCGCGGTGGTCTCGCGGTTCTAGGCGTGCAGTCCGGAACCGTGCGACTGCTACGGTCGCATGTTCGAATCCTGCCTCGGGCATGGATGTGTGTGATGTCCTTAGGTTAGTCAGGTTTAAGTAGTTCTAAGTTCTAGGGTACTGATGACCACAGCAGTTTGGTCCCATAGTGCTCAGAGCCATTTTAACCATTTTGAGCTGAGCGTGAGTGCCTGGTACGTCACCTTACGAGACGACGAAAGAAGACGCCTTGACGAAGGCAACGTTCCTAGAGGATAACACATGTGTGTAAAAGTTTGGAGAGCTACAACGCACCTTGGATTCAATCAACATGTACCCTGACGTGAGCTTTATTCATACGAAAGCTACATGCCAAGCGTTTTAACAATGGTTTTGCGAAAGTGTTAGATACTTGACACTTCTATCTCGAACTGTTCAAAGAGATGAGGGATGTCAACCGAACCGGAACGGTGGCGGACATGATACAGCGAGGAAGAGTGTGTGTTCAAATTCACTATAGGAAGAAGAAGAGACACGTGTCTGTAGCGCAACTTGCAGAATCGCTGAAACGGTTATCAGAACATACTGGATGCAACAACTACTAAACAACCGCTGAATACTCATGGGAACGAGCGAGAAATCGATAGAAGGCTGTCCAATCTATTTAGATGAACAACCGAACACAAGAAAAGAAAACACAATAATTTGAAAGAAGACGCCATAAGAACTGATTAAACGATAACGAGATTCAGTAGGCCTTCAATCCCAATTCCCGGTCCAGAGAAGAACGAAGACACAAATGAGAAGACATCAAGATGCACCAAGAACAAAAGCTGCAACGCAGAAGATTCGGGAGAAAGAAGAGCCAGGACCAGAAGAGATCAAGAAACCTTTTCGAATCCTTTCCCATGTAAGACCATTATTTCATTTAACTGTTCTATCAGTACAAATATCCGATATTCCTTATGGTAAGTTGCAACACCTTCAGATATCATACCGAGAGATGGGAGATGACTACTCACATGAAAATCTGGAGACGAATAGAGCAATGACGAACCGACATAAAAATTCGTCAAATGAAGAAAAAAACTTTATGCTGCCAAGAATACATCTCCAATACAACGTCGCCATAGACATATGCGAAATGGAAAGAAGGCAACCACGCATTCACGACACGCTCAGACCTTCAGTAGTCTTTCTCTCTGCTGACCATCATTCCCTGCTCAGCATAGACGTGGCAAGGCTCACAGACGATCGTTATCCCATGTCCGACGGAGGCCCGTCGAAACACACGAGAAAAAGGGGACAATCTCAATAAACCATGTTAAAGAGGTAGGAGAAAGATCTGTCTCTGACAGAGTAGTATCCGAATAAAGGGAAATAAGAACAATTTTTACGATTGTGTTTAAAATTACTTGCGTATGAAGACTTATGAGTGTTAGCAACAGATCCTTTTCGGCGATGCGTTTAATCTTCTTTATCTCGACACAACGATAATATTTCGTAGTATTTCATATTTTTTTAACATGTTTTAACTAACAAAAAACTAAAGTTAACATTTATGGAAAGGTTAAGATTCTAGTGTGTGATAGGTTTTTCAAAAAGAGAGGATAGATAAGTATAAATAGGTTTAGGTATTCAATGATGTCTGTTTAAGTTTTGTAAATCAACGAATAAGATTAGAAACTTAATATGTTTGTAAAAACAGATCTGAAAATGTTTGTAAAGTTATAATGCATATATTTAAGGATTTGGGGAATATAAACATGTTCATGAATAGGATTGTGCTTGTAAAGTCATGGCAATCATTTGGTTGAGTTTCAAATTAGTCATACAGCTTTATTATGAGAAATGAAACTTTCTTAGATTATGATTGATATGGAAGCTGGAGGTATTGAAAAGGGGAGGATAATGTTAAATGACAGTTTCCTAAACATCAATACATATCCATCATCATTTAACATAAATTAGGTGATCAAAAAACATATCCTCAAAATAAATAAAAAAATTAGGAATGATACAAATGTAACGATAACCTCCAATTGTTTTTATTTAAATTGAAATTAAAATGTATACAACTATATTGAAAGTAAAGGAGTTTAGATGAGTTAAAAAGAATTGTATAAAAATCAGAAAATTAGAAAGAATGTTAAATTTTAAAAGAAAAAGACCATAACTTAAGAGCTCAAATCTGTAATATAAAACCAAGTACAATGTGAAATATAAGGGTAAGGAGACTAGATCGAACCACTGTCTAAGGTATACAAAATATCAAAATAGGAAGCTGCTACATTCAGCAGTTGGAAACAATTTTGTACTGTCTTCAATCAATTTCTCACCCATTGACAGACATTGCACAAAATTGAACACAGAAGGAGGAGGATATGTATAGTGGCAGAATGAATGAAAGTCAGTAAGTGTTTTACACGTTGTAATGGGAAGGTGAATTGACACCTAACTTACTTCAGCGGTAATGAGCAGATTTACCTGTAAAAATGTAATGCAAAAGGGATGACACTCCATCGATGGTATTAAAACACTACTCCTATATAATGCATGCCTATGAGCAGAAGGAGAAACAAGCTGCGAGAGAAAACTTTTTGTGTGGAAGCCAGCATGGGTAGACGCAGAGGCTGCACCCCAGGAGGCACTACAGAGTGCTATTAAGGGGCCGCATCCCACAGTGGGTCAGCGACCGGACAGGTGACGCATACTGCAGGACGGGTAACGGGGTCACTACAAGTAGGACAGAAAGAAGATTTACAAAACTGCCTTTCGGATTTCCAAATGGATACGAACAAACCAAGTAATGCATTCGATCACGTGAACTGCAAGCGGTACACACGTGATAGACACATGTAACATTTTAGGCGTCTGGAGCAGGCGAAAAATGTCCAGCTGGCGGAAACGCACAGGGAAGGAGTAAAGTGCCGCGTTTCGATGCAGTTTAATGGTAGGACACTAATGACTGGTAGAGAGAGCTTCCAAAAAATAAGAGGAACGCTCCTATTGGACTAAAAGAACTGTGATTTGGAGAACAAAAGAACCCAGGTGGGGAAAGGATTTGCGTATCCCCGCGCACTTTGATTTTATATACAGTGAGAGAGAGGGTTCGATGATATCCCACTCTAACATCTTTCGAATCTCTTTCACCACTGTCTCCCTCATCGACTATAGGATGTGGTAAGACGCTCAGGAGTACGTTTTGTGTGTCGTCACCTCTATATGATAGTTGTAATTACTCCTGGTCATTCAGAAAATATCATTATATATTCTGACAGCAGCTGCGTTATTTGTTGTTTTTGCTTGTACTTAAACTTTCAGATTCCTGAACTTCATTCTGGAATGCATCTACATTTACTTCAAAATCATTACTTTTCTTGTTGGGATAGTAAAGCTCCATTGTTCGTGAATTATTGTCTAAGTGCAGTACACACAGGTTCCCACATCGGATATTTAGTCTGTTACAACATGGCCTGTTACCTTTTTCGATCGCATCATTGACAATTCGACTCTTTTGCCTTTATTAAATATGTTTAGCCTTCATGCAGAGAGGCCAATCACTGCGTCCCTCTCACGGAGAAAATCAACTCCCAGTATGTAGGGCACACTTTACCCCTTAATAACGAGGAACGAGCTCACTATGACTTCGCCCTCTTTACAAATTTCTACCTGCACCTGGTACTTAATTAATTGGCTCTGTGCGCTTATGTCTTCAGACACCTTGCAGTTGTTAACTGTAAAATTAGGTATAATTTTTCCCAACCCAAGTGCTTTAAACAGTTCTACACTACTCACACTGACCGAGGCACCTGTGTCAATCATCATATTTACAGTAATATCATAGATTTTGGCTTCTATGATTGCTCGTATGCCTTCATTATTATACTTTGCCAATTCGTGCTGTTCTGCCAGGAGAACATGTTCCATACTAATTCCGTCACTGTGACGCAGCATATTGATTCCAGGTGTACTATCATTTGTGGTGCTCTCACTCCATCCCACGGCCATCGACGGAGAAGATTCGTGGCCGATTGTATTTTGCTGAACTACTTTAGTGCGAGGTGCTCGGACGGTTGTTGTCCATGACCTCCATAACATGCACATTTTGATTTGCAGGCTGCCACGGCTGCGGGATAGGCGCGTTTTGCTGCGGTGGTCTGCTGTTATCATACCTCTCATTATTTCGCCGGTCTTGGTTAGGTCGCGGATTATGATTCTAGTTACGGTTTCATTGTAATTACCGTGCCATTAGCCTCGCGCATTTTTCCTGCGGTTAGCCCCTGCTAGTCCGGAATCATATCGATCATCAAATCTACTTTTTTTATTATTTGACGGCTGACCATAAACATTTTGCTTTCTGTTGTTGCTACTATTTGGCGGATATTCATGCCGTTTGCCACCGCCCCCATCATATCCATGGTATTAGTTCGGTGCGTTACTATTTCCATTGTTTTTGCATCCTGAGACATTGTATCTCGCGTGTTCACACACTGACTTCGCTTCTTCCAGGATTTTGTCGATCGAATCTAGTACTGGCAGGAAATGTTCCATGTCATTATCGGGAACGTGTATCAGCTTTTCGTTAATGTGGGTAGGTAGATGAGATTTAAGTAGCGTAATAATGTCTCTAGACGATATTGGCTCGTACCAATAGCGCGTCTTGTTGATGTATATTTCAAAATATCGTCATAGGTCATCATAGGTTCCCAAGACGAGTTGAATAAGTTTCAGAAATACACATCTTTTCTAAGCCTCTCTTGGATGCAAGGTTACCATTATTTTGCTAAAAATTTCTTCTCAAATTGCGAATATCACATGCAGCTTTCCGCTACTTCAGTAGCCCATAATGCTGCGTCACCCTGAATATAGGACATGACATACTGTATTTTCTGCGCTTCATTCCATGGGCTTGGCAGGATGTCTCTGAAGCTTTGCATAGATACTATCGCATGTACGGATTTTCGTTCGGTAATGGAAGTCTGGAACAGTCTATTTTTAATTAAACTTTCCTCAACTAATATTTATAAGCCTGATCCATAGGCTACTTGCTCTGACCTGGAGTTGCGCCTTTTCGCATTATCGCACGAAGATTCCTCATTATTACGTCGCGCAGATGTCTGTGCATTACCAAAAAATTCGTTACTGGCTACACAATTTCGTTTTCTCCACGTTTGCTGCTACCAACTAAACCTTCTTCCAAGTCTGATATCCGCTTAGCTATGTTCATCTACCAATTCGGAATACCATCACTTAGTATTTGTTTGCTAGTCTGAACATCACTCTGTACCTGGCTGTTTATTACAACGCTAAAACATTCAGAGTCCTTATCGTCAAAAGTTACTTACACCTATGAATCAATCTTCTTTTCAGTTTCACTGTCTTTAGATTGTAACCAAGAATCAAACTGAGACTCACTTCTTGTCACTTGTTCGTTCAGTTTGCGTTCGACAAGATACTTCTAACTTTTCTATTCAGTTAGCTAAAATGCCTATTTCATCTACAATGGTAGTGTTCCCTATCTGCAGATTATTTAGTTGGTCAGTCAACTGCTGTACAGCCTTAGGTATTAACTCATTTGTTTGTTTCATGTTTGCTATATACTTTTGGACGGATTCTAAGGAATGTACTACTTGTTGGTCACCCTGAGCTTGCTGGCGCTCCCGCTCAGCTTGCTGTGCAAGAAAACTTTAGATTTTTTCATCCTTTTCCACCTGCTGTCGGAAAAAGGCTTGCAATTGCTTGTCCTTTTCCGCTTGCTGGCTGTCCCACTCAGCCTGATGTGACAACTTCGCCTGATGATTCAGCATGCACACTAACTTCACCTGAATCGAATATCCACCTTGAAGATTACCAATATCAGGTTCCTGCTCTGCTGGTGGGTGCACTGCTTCTTTGTCAACGTCTGCTTAGGCACCGGTGGGGTTACACCACTTCCTGTGCCCCCGCCCCACGGTTCCACAGGGTATTTCCTCAAACAGATTGCTTGCGCCGTCTTAAGCACTCGCTTCTACGTTTACTGCAATGGTTGGTTGCTGTTCCTCAGCATCCATGTTGCTGTGCGTTGCCTACGCAGTTTGACCATATTTATAGTTTACGAACTTGAATACAGTATCTATCAACTTACTCGTTGCAAAATGTATGAAATTGTACATAATACACCACACAATGAAAAATTCTATCTACACTCGAACTATGTCCTGTCACCAACAACGATCCTTAAACTACAGACACACAATTGGCGACATGAGATGACTTCACTGAAATTCATACTCTACTGACAGGACAACTACACTGTAGTCTTACCTTTAATTTGTATAGTTCTGAGTTCGGCTACCCCAGGACAATGTTGTTACACTTTCTCTGTGGAATCTGATTCTACTCGTTCGGTTTGCTCACAGTGGTGAGGTTTTCATGAAAGTATTTTACATGCATTAATACACGGAATTTGTTACAAAATACATATGTACATTTAACAGTAAACATACATAGACTACATATTCTGAAAGAAAAAACGCAATTTTGTTAGCACATTTTCGTGGGCATTGCTTATTCGGGCCCCACGCTTCTGGGCGCCAAGTTGTGTACCACCATGCACTTTGATTTCATATACCGTTTATACTTTAAGTAAACTATATGTTATTTATTGTTGCGAACACTAAAGATTGGCGTTACCAACATAAAAACCTAAACAGCCTACTTACAGTTTTAACAAAGAGATTTCAACTTTATGCAAACATATACTGACCTCTACATGCTTCTAATTTAACAACGAATTTTTTGAACAGACGGACGGAATCGCCATGGGTAGCCCCTTATCCCCTACGGTGGCCAATTTATTTATGGAAGACTTCGAGCAGAAGGTGCTTGATTCTGCTGGCCTGAAATCCACCGTATTCTGGAGGTATGTTGATGGTACCTCTGTAGTTTGGACCCATGGTGAAGATAACTTGCAAGACTTCTTAAGACATCTGAACTCCCTCCATGATCAAATGAAGTTCACAATGGAAACTGAAAAGGCGGGATGACTTCCATTCTTGTTAACTCTGTGCCCTCTGATCTATTATGTGTGGATACGCACAACACTAAAAGTTTCATGCTGTGACTGTATGATCTTTAATTTGCAATACTCTGTTCTCGTAATTCTGATCTGGCTTGTTAGAAATAGAACACAGAGCCATTACTGTGACAGAGTACAAAAATCGAACCTGTCTTTCTCTGCTTTCTTCCCTGAAATGCACTGAAACATACTCTTATTATACGCAGAAGTTGCAGTATGCAGTGTTTTCATAATCCACATAATCGATAACTGTTCATACAGGAAGAAGTATAATAACACAGATAAATGTTTTTTTTTTTTCACATGTATTACACCGATTTTACAAATGTTTTACCAAGAGACGTCACAGAGAGTTTGACTACGAGAAAGAAGAGAGCGAAATTTTCGGTGACTCTTCTCTGGACTGGCGTCAAGAGCAGAATGGAGCGCATAACGCACTGGACGACGCAGAGCATAAATTTGTGTGAACACTGCGTTCACAGCGGCTGACCTCTATCAAGAAATTACCTGTAGCATCGTTGAGCTCCAGCTACCAGCCTGGTACTTAATTGTTCTTGCGAGAACTGAGAGGGAATTATAAAATGCACGCTGCTCCAGCCATGCCCCATGTATATCGCCATAGTCTGAAACTAGGGATGAGTTCATGTTTTCTCTCATATCGAGGCACATAGGGAGATTTTATGCTTCAAAATTCGTCAAAGGCTTAATTAGATTTTTTTAGTAATTTCAGTGGACGAGAGCAGCCATGCAGATGACAACTCATCGCAGCAAAGGTAAATACTGCGTGCAGAGGTGTAAACGTGTTGGTTTACCAGCTAGCGTCCACAGTTAACTCGAGCGACCTTGGGCAATCTTTTCCTCGACTTGTCACAAAGCTAACCATCCTTCATAGACTTGATTATCATTCTAAAAATAGTACCGAACTTTGAACCGGAATCAGATGATTTATCGTAGTACTGGCCAACATTATAACATAATCATAAGAATGAATTCTTAAGAAACTTCTAGTTAATGTTTAATATTGTAGTGTTTAGGATTATTTAACTTTCTGAAGGCTACAATTTAATACTGTTACGCTTAGGATTAGTTCACATACTGAGGTCGAGATGCGACTTTTGTCAAATGTCTTAACATTGCCACCTTGTAAAATGTGTGAAAGCTTGTATTGCCTTGACAAAATTGCAATATTAAACGATGTCCTTACAGCTTACACAGTTGTGTTCAGTTATATAATAAGAAACCACCCAACCATAACCTTACAGATTAATCGATAGTTCAAATAAATATATTGTTTCACTAGAATCCTTTCTTACGAGTACATTAGGCCGCCCATTTTGTTAAAAGAAAAAAATTTCCTGTCTGCCATACAGGCTGATTGAGAACTGATCATGTATACAACAGCAAACTGCAGTTGCGCTCTATGGGGTGTGACATAGTGCAGAAGCATAACTCAGGAAAGGTTCCCTGCTCGCCAACCACACACATACAACATTAATTGCTGACTCGTACATTTTCATGTTACATTCGCCAACAAATATGGACTAGACTATTTTAGAGGCCCAGTGCTGGAACCAAAAATTCACAAGCTACGCGGCAATGAATCCTCAGGTTTCATTGTAATCTTGAGCTCTCAGTTCTGAGCACACGAGAAAAGAAAATTTTGATTTCAACAGAGTAGTTCTTGCTCTTAATAAATTAGGTCCCACAAGTACTCGAAAGCGGGTCTCCAAGAAAACTGTTAATACTCTTCTCATACTTGGACAACTGGCTCATTGATGATAACATTATACATATTAAACAGAATGTGGTGCATGCAGTCTCAGCTGCTGAGTTTGCTTACCATCTTATTCGGCTTTGTAAAAGAGGATTTTAAATTAATGTGTAACTTTTCTTACTAACTATTATGTGTGCGTGTATCTAATTAGGTTCTATGGCGCAAATTGTCTCATATTCAAAAGGCATAAGTGATAAAAATGTCTTAGTCAAACTAATTTACAATATCCGGCTGGAATGTCCCTGAGTGTACCACCATGGATCATTACCTGCACAGATCGCTCTACCTAGGTAACGAAAAGTTACTATTGTTTGTAATTACGTGGTATCGTTACATACAGGACAAGGTGACGATGATGGTGAATCCAGGTAAATTTGGGGGGAACAAATATCATAGGGGAACAGGTAACAGCACTAAGACTCACATACACGGCCCATGTGTAACTATGACTTATACCAGTACAATGGAATGGACAAAACATTTAACGAAGAATATCAAGATAAAGCAAGCTAAATGTAATAAGTGTAGCAGAAAGAGACCCTTAGTACCACCACCATCATCATCATCATCATTTAAGACTGATTATGCCTTTCAGCGTTCAGTCTGGGGCATAGTCCCCATTATAAAATTCTTCCATGATCCCTTATACCGTGCTAATATTGGTGCCTCTTGTGATGTTAAGCCTATTACTTCAAAATCATTCTTAACCGAATCCAGGTACCTTCTCCTTGGTCTGCCCCGACTCCTCCTACCCTCTACTGCTGAACCCATTAGTCTCTTGGGTAACCTTGCTTCTCCCAATGCGTGTAACATTACCCCACCATCTAAGCCTATTCGCCCTGACTGCTACATCTATAGAGTTCATTCCCAGTTTTTCTTTGATTTTCTCATTGTGGACACCCTTCTGCCATTGTTCCCATCTACTAGTACCTGCAATCATCCTAGCTACTTTCATATCCGTAACCTCAACCTTACTGATAAGGTACCCTGAATCCACCCAGCTTTTGCTCCCATACAACAAAGTTGGTCGAAAGATTGAAAGGTGCACAGATAATTTAGTCTCGGTATTGACTTCCTTCTTGCAGAAGAGAGTAGATTGTAGCTGAGCACTCACTGCATTAGCTTTCCTACAACTCGCTTCCAGTTCTTTCACTATGTTGCCATCCTGGGAGAATATGAATCCTAAGTACTTGAAACTGTCCACCTGTTCTAACTTTGTTCCTCCTATTTGGCACTCAATCCGTTTATATCGCTTTCCCACTGACATTACTTTCGTTTTGGAGATGCTAATTTTCATACCATAGTCCTTACATTTCTGATCTGGCTCTGAAATATTACTTTGCAAACTTTCAATCGAATCTGCCATCACAAGTAAGTCATCTGCATATGCAAGACTGCTTATTTTGTGTTCACCTATCTTAACCTCACCCAGCCAGTCTATTGGTTTCAACATGTGATCCATATATAATATGAACAACAGTGGAGACAGGTTGCAGCCTTGTCTTACCCATGAAACCACTCTGAACCATGAACTCAATTTACCGTCAACTCTAACTGCTGCCTGACTATCCATGTAAATACCTCTAATTGCTTGCAAAAGTTTGCCTCCTATTCCATAATCTCGTAAAACAGACAATAACTTCCTCCAAGGAACCCGGTCATATGCCTTTTCTAGATCTATAAAGCATAGATACAATTCCCTGTTCCATTCATAACACTTCTCCATTATTTGCCGTAAGCTAAAGATCTGGTGCTGACAACCTCTAAGAGGCCTAAACCAACACTGATTTTCATCCAATTGGCCCTCAACTAATACTCGCACTTTCCTTTCAACAATACCTGAGAAGATTTTACCCACAACGCTGAAACGCTGATTAAAAAGATACCTCAGTAGTTGTTACAATCTTTTCTGTTTCCATGCTTAGAGATTGGTGTGATTACTGCTTTTGTCCAGCCTGATGGAACCTGTCCCGACTCCCAGGCCATTGCAATTATTCTGTGTAGCCATTTAAGACCTGACATTCCACTGTATTTGATGAGTTCCGACTTATTTTCATCCACCTCAGCTGCTTTATTGCACTGCAATCTATTGACCATTTTCACCACTTCCTCAAATGTGATCCTATTTCCATCCTCATTCCTATCCCATTGTACATCGAAATCTGAAACATTACTGATCGTATTTTCACCTACATTGAGCAACTCTTCAAAATATTTCCTCCATTTGCCCAAGGAATCCACAGGACTAACAAGCAGTTTTCCTGACCTGTCTAAAATAATTGTCATTTCCTTCTTACCTCCCTTTCGATGACTGCTAATACACTCCAAAATGGTTTTCTAGCAGCTTGACCCAAGATCTCCAACCTGTTTCTAAAGTCTTCCCAAGATTTCTTCTTGGATGCTGTAATTATCTGTTTGGCTTTGTTTCTTTCTTCAACATAACTTTCTCTGTCTACCTGAGTTCTAGTATGTAGCCATTTTTGATATGCCTTCTTTTTCCTTTTTGCAGGCTGCCTTGACTGTGTCATTCCACCAAGCTGTTTGCTTCATCCTACCTTTACACACTACTGTTCCAAGGCATTCTTTAGCCACTTCTAGTACTGTGTCCCTGTACCTTGTCCATTCCTTTTCCAATGACTGTAATCGACTACATTTAACTAACTGGTACATTTCTGAGATCATTGTTATGTACTTGTGCCTGATTTTCTTATCCTGAAGTTTCTCCACTCTTATCCTACTACATATGGACCTGACCGCCTGCACTTTCGGCCTCACAATACCAATTTCGCTGCAGATTAAATAATGATCAGTGTCATCAAAGACTCCCCTGAATACACGTGTGTCTCTTACAGCCTTCCTGAATTCCTGATCTGTTATTATATAGTCAATGACAGATATGGTTCCCCTACCTTCCTAAGTATACCGGTGAATGTTCTTATGTTTAAAAAAGGAGTTTGTGACTACTAAGCCCATACTGGCACAGAAATCCAAGAGTTGTTGCCCATTCCTGTTGGCCTCCATATCCTCTCCAAATTTACCCATAACCATTTCATACCCTTCTGTTCGAACTCCAATCCTGAAATTAAAATCACCCATGAGCAGAACACTGTCCTTGACCTTTACTCTAACAACTACATCACTGAGTGCATCATAAAAACTATCCATTTTATGTTGATTTGTCCCTTCACAATGCGAATATACTGACACAATCCTAATTTTCTTGCTAGACACAGTCAAATCTATCCACATCAGTCGTTCGTTTACATACCTTATTGCAACTACGCTGGGTTCCATTTCTTTCCTGATGTAAAGCCATTGTGCTATTCCTTCTTTGACTCCTGACAGGTAGACCTTGTATTCTTCCACTTCCTCTTCTTTCTCACCCCTTACCCGAATGTCACTAACAGCTAAAACATCCAGCCCCATCTTACTTGCAGACACTGCAAGCTCTGCCTTCTTCTCAGAGTAGTCCCCATTGATATTAAAAGCTCCCCATCTGATTACCATTTGTTTGCCGAGTCGTATCTTAAGAGTCCTGGTTTGTCAGTTCCAGGTGGGACTCCGTCACCTCCATAGGTCCGAAGCGTTTTGCTCTGATTGTTGCCAGCATCATATTTAAAGTACCAGAGAAGCTGGTTGCTAGCCTTACTTGTCCCAAGTCCCATTGAGTTTTACCTCTAACGGTTGAGGGACTAACTGGTGGATTTGGTAGCCTTTGCCACATGAGCACAAAGGTGACCACGACTCAGAATATGTCTGAGATGCCCAGCCTTATTCCAGAGTAACTGGTATCCCGACTGTCGGGAGCATTTACTTGGCCACTCATACGTTGCCTGTGGTTCATGAACTAGGACAAGGCTACAGGAACCCACACCATGAACCACACCCTTAGTACCACCTGATTTAATTCGACTACATTCCATTATACTCGTTTCACTTTTGTTGATGTTCGTCTTATACACCCCTTTCAAGACACTGTCCATTCCTTCAACCGCTCTTCCAGGTCCTTTGCTGTCTCTGACAGAGTTACAATGTCATCAACAAAATTCGAAGTTTTTATTTCTTCTTCATGGATTTTACTTCCCACTCGAAATTTTTCTTTTGTTTCCTTTACTACTTGTTTAATATAAAGATTGTATAACATCAGGGATAGGCTACAACCCTGTCTCGCTCCCTTCTCAACTACTGCATCCCTTTCATGCCCCTGGACTCTTACAACTGCCATTTGGTTTCTGTACAAATTGTAAATAGCCTTTCGCTCCCTGTATTTGACACCTGCCACCTTCAGAATTTGAAACAGAGTATTCCAGTAAACATTGTCAAAAGCTTTCTCTGAATCTACAAATGCAAGGAACATAGGTTTGCCTTTCCTTAATCTGTCTCCTAAGTCAAGTCGTAGGGTCAGTATTGCCTCACGTATTCCAACAGTTCCGTGGAATCCAAACTGATCTTCCTGAAGGTCGGCTTCTACCAGTTTTTCCATTTGTCTGTAAAGAATTCGCATTAGTATTTGGCATCCGCGACTTATTAAACTGATTTTTCGGTAATTTTCACACCTGTCAACACCTACTTTCTTTGGGATTGGAATTATTATATTCATCTTCAAGTCTGAAGGTATTTCGATTGCCTGATACATCATGCTCACCAGATGGTAGAGTTTTGTCAGTTTCATAGCTATCAAAGTGAAATAAAAAAAATAAAAAAATTCGTGTTGCGGTACATCAAGTTTGAAGTCTACAATATTTCTGAATCCAAACGTTTTTTTCAAATTTTCGGTGTACAAGGAAATATGCGTCGTGTTGTGGTATGTTAGTTACTTTCAAATGTCCTTTAGAACTATCAAAAAATTTACAAATTTTTAATTAAACTTTTCGATTTTTTGCCAGTTTTCCCTAAAGCAATAACTCCACCTTAATTTCCTTTAGTTTTAGTTCTCATTATGTCTATATTTTCTGTTCAAAATTTTCTTATCCCAATCTTTCACTTGCATAAAAATATGTTCTGCAAGGAAATACAATGTTGTCTTCTATAGATGCCTGTGGTTTCCATCCCTTATGAGTTATTGATGTGTGAAATTAGTTCTGTCATTTATCACATGTTTAATTACATTTTCTATAACTTTTACAAATTTTATCCACACAGTATGGTTCTTATTAAAACAAGTCCTACTAAACTTGCCAATTTCTCTCATGTAGCATGCTACTGGATTGCTTGCAGGATGGGAAGCTGAGATGTATATGTATTAACCACTTTATCTTTTGTTTCCATGCTATTAAAGTCATCTCAGAGTCATTGTCTGAAAGAATAGTTTCCAGTTACCTATAATAGCTGTGGTGTGTGTAGTCATTTACTATCTCTACATACTCTTTGGACCAATATACCCTCCAGTCATTGGAATTTTTATTTTTCCCCTAATAACAACCCTTCCAGAGCTTTATAACATTCAGGTTATCTATTGTAGCTTATTTCCCCTAACTTCATCTTCCACATTTCATTAGTAATCTGTTATTTCCTCATAGTTTTGCAAATTTCACTTCCCATTCAACTCCATTTATATACCGTTTTCAAAATGGCTGTTACTCAACATCCATATACTTGTTTTAACATAGGAATATACAGGCATCTGATTTAAAATGATTGTTTGGTAAGTTGACCTAGGTTTTGAGACCTACTAAGGGTGTCTTCATCAGAATTAAATTCTGATAAACCATAAAATTACACTGTGAATAAGAAATGCTCAGAATTTACAGCAACGATGTTCAAGTCAAAAATAAAGCAAAACGTTCTATCCTTTGCCACATATGCCTAGCTAGGAACAACATCAGCTGCTCCCTGATCTGATGTTATTCCTGTCTAGGAACATGAGGCAAACACTAGAACGTTTTACGTTATTCTTAGCCTGAGCATAGATGCCCTAAATTCTGAGTGTTGCTATTTTGGCAATGTAATTTGAAGGTTTATCAAAATTTCTTTCTGATGAAGACACCATTAGTTAGTGTCGAAATCTACACTCCTGGAAATGGAAAAAAGAACACATTGACACCGGTGTGTCAGACCCACCATACTTGCTCCGGACACTGCGAGAGGGCTGTACAAGCAATGACCACACGCACGGCACAGCGGACACACCAGGAACCGCAGTGTTGGCCGTCGAATGGCGCTAGCTGCGCAACATTTGTGCACCGCCGCCGTCAGTGTCAGCCAGTTTGCCGTGGCATACGGAGCTCCATCGCAGTCTTTAACACTGGTAGCATGCCGCGACAGCGTGGACGTGAACCGTATGTGCAGTTGACGGCCTTTGAGCGAAGGCGCATAGTGGGCATGCGGGAGGCCGGGTGGACGTACCGCCGAATTGCTCAACACGTGGGGCGTGAGGTCTCCACAGTACATCGAAGTTGTCGCCAGTGGTCGTCGGAAGGTGCACGTGCCCGTCGACCTGGGACCGGACCGCAGCGACGCACGGATGCACGCCAAGACCGTAGGATCCTACGCAGTGCCGTAGGGGACCGCACCGCCACTTCCCAGCAAATTAGGGACACTGTTGCTCCTGGGGTATCGGCGAGGACCATTCGCAACCGTCTCCATGAAGCTGGGCTACGGTCCCGCACACCGTTAGGCCGTCTTCCCCTCACGCCCCAACATCGTGCAGCCCGCCTCCAGTGGTGTCGCGACAGGCGTGAATGGAGGGACGAATGGAGACGTGTTGTCTTCAGCGATGAGAGTCGCTTCTGCCTTGGTGCCAATGATGGTCGTATGCGTGTTTGGCGCCGTGCAGGTGAGCACCACAATCAGGACTGCATACGACCGAGGCACACAGGGCCAACACCCGGCTTCATGGTGTGGGGAGCGATCTCCTACACTGCCCGTACACCTCTGGTGATCGTCGAGGGGACACTGAATAGTGCACGGTACATCCAAACCGTCATCGAACCCATCGTTCTACCATTCCTAGACCGGCAAGGGAACTTGCTGTTCCAACAGGACAATGCACGTCCGCATGTATCCCGTGCCACCCAACGTGCTCTAGAAGGTGTAAGTCAACTACCCTGGCCAGCAAGATCTCCGGATCAGTCCCCCATTGAGCATTTTTGGGACTAGATGAAGCGTCGTCTCACGCGGTCTGCACGTCCAGCACGAACGCTTGTCCAACTGAGGCGCCAGGTGGAAATGGCATGGCAAGCCGTTCCACAGGACTACATCCAGCATCTCTACGATCGTCTCCATGGGAGAATAGCAGCCTGCAATGCTGAGAAAGGTGGATATACACTGTACTAGTGCCGACATTGTGCATGCTCTGTTGCCTGTGTCTATGTGCCTGTGGTTCTGTCAGTGTGATCATGTGATGTATCTGACCCCAGGAATGTGTCAATAAAGTTTCCCCTTCCTGGGACAATGAATTCACGGTGTTCTTATTTCAATTTCCAGGAGTGTATGTCAATGTACCAAATAGTTATTTGCAACTGGGTTGCTGTATAATCCTATGTTGAAACCCTTTTATATAATTAAATCATTCAATATTGATTGGCACTCTCCCTATATCTGCTGTAAAGCAGCTGTGTGTTATGTATGTTGGCATATGTGTGAAGATAGACTGTAGTATTTTGGCCACCAATTGCTTATTCTCATAGAAGGCTCATTGCAGTAGCACTTGTTCTTGCTAACAAGTACTTTGAACATCACAAAGACAATGTGAAAGCAGGCAAACGTTGGCAATGGTGGACAGTTTGGTTTCTCAGGAGCTAAGAAGTGAATGTTTCAGAAATCCACAATAACATAGTAACGATATGTGGGGAAAGAGCACGAAGTCACAAATCCAGGTTTTGTATGGTATCAGAGATGAGAGCTGGCAGGGGCTACGCTGAAACACGCAAAAGCACTGGATGTCCAGAAATTTGATAATGAGATGAACTGCGTTTGATGAACTAGAGAAGACAACAGGTCCACCACAGGGAACATTCCACACTATTTGAAGAGGAAGAAAGTGTGTGCACAATGGCTGCTCCATGCCCCCACTATTGTTCTGAAACAGAAGTGTGTGGAGATGTACCAACAGTTGATGGAACAGTATGTGCAGATACATTGGAGTTCTTTCAGCATCTGGTCACTACTGATGAATGATGGTCCTTCCATGACACTCCAGAAAAGAACTGCCAGTCTGTGGAGTGGAAGCATACTGGGAGTATTTGTTCAAAAAGTCACAGCTCGGACTATTTGTGCAGAAGCAAGTGGCGATTGTGTTTTGGGAGCAGGAAGAGAAATGCTAGTGGCTCGGCTCCCTCCTCATATGACCCTCCATCGTGATTGGTACTGCAGTTCACTGCATCGACTCTCCTATCATATTCACCAGTGCCACCACAGGAAACTGGGCTGTGGCGTTCAGCTCCAACACGATAACGTGCGGCCAGTTGTCAACACAGCTGCCTCCATATCTGAACTAAAGTTTAACGTATTGGTGCATCCTCCATATTCGACATTTTTCACTCCTAGTGGTTGTGCCCTATTTGATGCAATAACAGAGGTAATGTGGGGTAAGAAGTTGTCCTCTGACAATGAACTCCTTGCAGTTGTCCACAAGTGGCACTGTAAAAACCCCAAACATTTGTTTATTACATAAATTCTGAAGCTCCCAGACATTGATGGGAAATGCATATAATGTAATCCGCATTTGTTTTTTAGTAAATGTTCCTGTCAACACAAAAAATTGTAGTGTCAATCATTTTTAACGTCCCAAATATTTTTATATACTCACGCTCATTGTATATTGTTGCACCATCTCCACCATCAACTGGTTACCTGGACAAGGCAGCAGGGGCCTTATTGTAGATGGAAATCTGAAGTTGTTGGAGAAATAATGCCCAAAGTTTTAATGTGCCATGTAGCAGTCTACAGCTTTACAGAAAAGTCAATGATTTCTGTTTCAGTGTAGACAATTTCCTGGTGCTCTCACGCGTAATTTTTAAACTACTGCAATCCCCGTATTATTTTAAGAACTCCTTTACCCTAAATACTCTAATTTTTCTCAATTTACTCAATATTCTATTAGTGGAATCAGTCGTTTTAAACTCTGCTCCATCAGTACCAAACTTTCTAACTGTTTGTATCCCAGTACTGTATCTGCAGCTGTCTCTTCTCAAACAAAATGGCTTACTTAAATGTGGATAGATTAAAATTTTATCCCTGAGTAACGTTTTAAACATAATTAACTTTTTATTCTAACAAATCTGTTAACTGCGGATTTTTGGAACACCTTCCTTCTAAAAAATTTTCTATAAATCCTCAAAAATTATTCAACAGTTTATAATTCTTGGGAGGTAAGTCCTTCTAAATGGCTTGTATTTTTTCCTGGGACTTTTATAATCCCATCAGTGGAAATCTCCAAGAACGTCGATTGAGTTTTACAAATCAACGTCAAAGTAAGACATGGTTTCTGTATAACTTCGCAACCTCAATTAATATTTCATAGTGTTCCTCCTAGCTTAATGTTGCAATACGTAAACTGTCCACTTCAAAGTAACTCTCATCCCCAGTACATGGTCTAGAGCTCTTATAAATTCTGACACTGAACAGTGAGTACAAAGCTACGATATTGCATTGGTGTGACTTCGCTGTAAACCAAACTGCAGTGTATTTTCGAAATTAGTTAGCCAAAGGTATTTGCCACATCTAAACTGTGAGATCTTGACCTGATATATATCTAACATGATGGAATTTTTTCATATTTTCATTATCATCTTCTGGCCAATTTACCTTTCTCTTTACTATGATGTTCAACTTCCAATTGTATCTTTTTTCCTGCCATCCCTTTTGACTACCACAATGAGAGGATTGGTTTTTTCACTTTCACTCCATTCAATTAGTCCTAATTCAATATTTTTTTCCAATTTCCTTAGTCACAGCATTTCTGCCGCCTAATGGGATAGTGCAGTGTTTAAAACCAAAAGGTTTCGTGCTCTTCCTGGTTTGTCTGAAAAAACCCATCTACTGTCCCACAAAACCCGCCTTGGCTTTCCCTTTGATCCTGTCACGTATTTCATTCCCTTCGTTCAATATTTGGTAATTAACCTCAATATCCTCCCAACAATATTGTTACTTTTCCCAACAGTATTTCATAAAACTCATCACTGATGCTTCATGTTTCATACTTGAAAAATGCAATTCATACACTACATCCACTTTAAATTTAGTGATCCAATTAAGTCCCAATACCTATCATGTCTAAACTCAAATTAGGAACGACCAAAAATCATGCTGAATGACTAAGTTACCATTTTTATCTGCATAGGCACTTATTTCCTAATCAGGTTGCTTAGTTTACAAGTTCCCCTAGAACTCTAATCCCCAAGACATGCATTTGAACTTAATTGTTACTGTTTTCTATTGTTCAAAGGTGCTTTGAGCAATTGATGACACCTGACACACAGTTCTATTTACTGTCACTCTGATATCATAAACGTAAACTGTATCCGAGGTTTTCAGGTCTGTAACATGTCTAAGCTACCTTTTTTAAGAAACCAGTTTCTACAGCTTCCTGAGTTCACCATTCATTTTCATTAACACTTTCAGAAATTCCCTGATTACCTGTACTTACCGCATTTATTTCTACTACCGTAACTCTGTTTCCCCTTATTGTACTTCTTTAACTATCCCTTTTCACGGAATTCACATTAACTTCTTCACTATCAACAGTTACCCAGTATTTTATATGTGGTTTCCAGTGCCCTTGCAAGTTGTATTACCTCTGCCACACTTTTCTCGCTATCACTACCCTCCTTATCCTCTCCACTATATTTATTATCATCATTATCTTCCTCACTTTCACTATTCTCCTGATATAGCTCTTCAATACTCTATCTCTGTTCTTCAATAAGTTTTTCTTGACATATATCCCTTGCACTGTCATATTCCTCTAATCCTTCACCTGTATAACATAATTCTTCAAAACATTCTTGTCTTATCTTTACACCATGTTTCCTACACATAATAGCAGGCAATGCAGTTCACTGTAGCCACAAACGTTCTCCTCTTTCTCTATCAAGAGATCTCTCGTTGTTACTTTTATTACCATCTTGTGTGAAATAGCTTACTCCCCTAGTCTCAAGCCAACGATGGTTTCCATCACTCCATGTTTGTTAGAAACCCTTCAGCATGGTCCCTCTTTACTGATGAGCAGTTTCATTTACCTGAAATGAACGTATGCCACAAAGTTAGTTTACTCCAATAAAATGACCTCTGCCTCTGTTTATAACAACTTCATTAATGGAGACCATTCAGTGAGTCTGTCTTCTGTTATTAGGATTCATCCCACTTGGTCTATGGTAATTTTCAGTATTATCAGTGTCTCGTCTATTAATTTCCTCTACTGCTTTCAGAAATTCATCTAGTCTTTTAGTTTTAGTCAACATAAAACATCTCTTACTTGCAGATAACTTTTCCACTAAGGTGTTAATAATATCAATCTCCTAAACATCCTTATCTAAGTACTTCAATCTGTTTGCCATTTCGTCACAAAATTATTTCATATTATTCCACACTTATCTATTGTACATGGAAGACCTCATAAAAATTTTCACATCTCCCTGTTTCTCCTCTGTCCAGTATTTTTCCTAAAAAACTGTTGAATACAGTCCTGCTTGTCTTAGTTTGTTCCACTCTGTAGTTAACATACTCGCTAAACCACTTACAAAAGCTGTAGGATGTAAACTGCATCTTGAATCGAATTCAAGTTTGTTTTAACTGTTTTCTCTAATCCCTGCAACCTGTGGCCTAACCTGATTTCTCTGAGTACTCTCTTTCGTAGTTTGTCTACTCTGTCTTTCATGTCATTTGTAACCTATCTCAGATATGTAATATCTTTCGCATTCCCATTCCCTAAAAAACTATGGACTTTAATGAGTACACCAAAAGTTGTTTGACTACTTACGTTCTTTACTAACAAAAGACAAAGCGAAATTTTACTTCGGTTTCCAACTGTTCAGATAGATATTGCCCCAATTCCTTTTGTCTACCATCAAGCTTATCCGTAATTCTTTAAGGTTTTGTTTAAATTCCTTTTTCGCATCTTTAACTGTTTTCTCTAGCTCATTATGACCCTTTGCTTTTTTAGTCGTGTTTCTAAACACTTTTGCACTATTGCCACTCCACATGTCAATAATGTCTACTCTGATTACATTTTATGTGTCAACTCACTCTGTCCTTATTCCATTACAGACTCTCCTGTTTCCATTGTATGGATCAACTCACACTGCGCAATTTGGAACTGAGTCACCAATAATATATTCTTCGTTCTGGTCTCTGAAACAGTATTTCCTCCACTAATTTTTACAATAGTTGGATATGTTACATTTTCTAAAACTGATTTCACTTTTTCTCTGTCACTTCATTAAGCATGCCACTGCCTCTCTGCGTTTCCTTTCATTCAAGCATGAGTTCGTTAGCCAAATCATAGTAATATCTCTCTGATCTCGAGTTTATTGCAATTAAATGGATCACAGACGTATTTCGACATCAGCGGGCGTTTTGGCAACTCTCCTCGCCAATACAGAGTGTTCCCAGTCAGAGAAACAATAGCTGCCACAGACTGTAACATTTGTCGTGATGCCAATTTTGGGCAACAGATGACTTCTTGTCAATTTACACAGATCAGTTTCTTTCAATGCACCTAAATCAGGCTTTGGATCAGGATCGTGGGACATTGGCTGGTCGATGAAATGTAATAATACTACCCAAACAGCTATTCCTTTGATTTTCTTTTATTAGGCAACCATTTTCGACTTTCCAATCACGTCATCTTCAGGCCTGTCACTTGAGTGACACTAGCTACCACTGGTAACGGCGTAAGACAAGGAAATAATATTCGTACCTGCCTTCATAGATACCTGAACTTCATGAGCAGGTGTGCTCTTCACACATGTGACAGCAAATGGGAGAGTTGCTGTCACGTGTGTATCTACGAGAGCAAATACTAATATTTGTGCCTTGTCTTTCATATGCACTAATGGCCATTGGTGTCATGTCTGCAACAGCCTGGAGGTTACGTGATTGGAGAGTCGAGACTGGTTCCCTAGCAAAATAACATCAAAATAACGGCTGTTGGCACAGTATTATTACAGAGTCCTTCTAAATTCTTTTTCTAACACACCTAATCTATTTTCTTACAAATGATTTTTTATCGGTAAAACAATATTTACAAACTTATAAACACACTATAACATCAACAAATGAAACATACAGACCATTAACTATTCACTCGTTTCCAAAATTGGAAGCAATATACCACTGTTTCCCCCTCCTGTATCTGATTCACGATATAACCATACAAAATGTCAACAGGTACGATCGTTTTCTGCACGGAATATGGCAGCCTATCAACGGACAACAAGGCCAACGAAACTGCGTGGCAGATTAAAACTGTGTGCCCGACCGAGACTTGAACTCGGGACCCTTCCCTTTCGCGAGCAAGTGCTCTACCAACTTTTTTTTTTATTATCAGATTGACTTGGTATATTTCACGAGAATTCAGACAACCTTAGTCAAATCATAATTTAATATTAGCTGCAAAAAGAAAATCAACAAATTAGTTGAAACACAAATAAAACATTTCTTCTGAAGGGGAAGACCAACCCGTTATCCCACCCGTATGAATTTTGGGTGTATATATATACATGCAAAAGAGAAAAAAAATTACGAAAAAATACAACAAGGGAGGGGACTCAAGCTCAGGGAAGAAACAGGAATCACAGGGGAACTTAACCAACACCTTCACGGTTAAACACAAGAAAAAGCATATTCGCAAAAAGCGTTCGGTATTGTGGTAACCGCTGCCATTTCCAATGCGCAGTTGACAAATAATGGTGAAAAACGCGGGGATCTGGGTCATTACCGCCTTCAATGACGTAGTGGACATAGTAACCCAAGAGCCAGACAATCGTGTTCGTTTTCGTCTGAGGAAAATAAGAGATGTCCGGATGTAAGAAGATGTCATCTGGGAATGCGGTTTCAGGCCCTCTAGTAAGAAAAGCTAATTGACGGCGGACCCAGAGCCAATGATCCCGTCCGCAAGCAACTAGCCTGTGAAGTAAGGTGTCAGTTTGATGACATTCCTCACACTGATCAGTCGGACGAAGGCCAATACGAAAAAGACGATCACCAGTAGGTATCAGACGGTAAATGACCTTATACCACGTTGAAACAATCTCCATCGGCAAAATGGGAAGACTAAGATGAGACCAGACCGTTTTCCATGACGTTGACGGGGAAGCAAGTTCAACAGAAGAAGGGAAACATGCTGTACCCCAACGGATTTGTAGCATGTTGGTAGTAATATGCGTCATAGAAAGTATATCAGCACCCAGAATACCGACAAGTACAAAGTATTCACGAATGTGCCGCAATTTAGGATTAATCCGTCCAACATCAACAGGAGGGGTCAGACTGGCCGGCCGGAGGCGGGAAAGTAAACGAGAGGTGACTGAATGCGGAGCCCGCGTACAGGTTAAAACATTGCGGCGGGCAAATAAGATGGACGTCTTCACTTTGATATCTGAAAGACCCAATCCTCCAAGCTTCCGAGGCCTGGCCACAACTTCATACCGGACACGGAAGACATGGCGGCGCCACAGAAATCGACTAGACAGCTGTTTCAGCCTGCGGGCCATCATCGCGGGAAGCGGGAAGACCTGCGCAACGTAGTATATTTTACTGAAGACATAGGTCTCTAAAACCCGTGCCTTGTGAAGGAGGCTAAGGGAACGGCGGTCATGTTCAAGGATCGCCCCGTGAACACGACTCGTAACCTCACGCCAATTTAGTGCCGCCATTTTGATCGGATTACGATCCACTATGATCCCCAAGGTCTTATGGCGATCGACAACCGTCGCCCAAGGAATTACGACATGATCAAAGCCTCTCAACGGCAGGAACGTGCATTTGCGATCATTAATGCGAGCACCAGCAAGACCACAAAATGAATCCAAGGTATCCTTAAGCCGCGGTATGTCCTCGGCATGTCGTACTAAAACCATGACGTCATCGGCGTATGCACGGACTGCAAAAATTTCCCCCAATATATTCCAGCCACGTAATTGCATGGTGAGATGGCGAAGTAAGGGCTCTAAGGATAGAACAAAAGTGACATGGATAAGGGGCTTCCCTGGGGTAGCCCCCGTCTGATCGATATCCGGGGGGTAGGGTGACCGTTCACAATCACCGAGACACTGATACCGGTAAAAAGATTAGTTAAGACTTGTCGAGCATCATTATTAAAGCCGACAGCGGTGAGCACTCTCGATAAAAAATCATGGCTGACGCGATCGAACGCTTTTTGGAAATCAAGAAAAAGCAAAGCCCCTGGGATATTAGCGGCAGCCGCCACCGAGATTACATCGCGACATTCGAGAACGGAAGTCAGTATCGTGCGTCCAGGCACACAGCTTTGGTGTGCGGCAATAATGGTATCGAGCAGCTTAGAGAGACGGATATTAATTGCTCGAGCGACAAGTTTATAATCAAAGTTAAGGAGAGTAATAGGACGGAGGGAATCAATTGCAGGTCGACCTGTGGATTTCGGGAGGAGGACCATTCTGCCTTCCTGAAAAGGAGCAGGAAGTGAGACACCCCGCATCACTTCATTTACCATTGACGTTAAGGTGTCACCAATGAGCGGCCAAAATTGAACATAGAACTCCTTAGGAATACCATCTAATCCAGGCGACTTGCGGGACTGCGATCCTGCAACAACATCATATATGTCATCCTTCTGAAGGGGACGCAGAAGGGCGTCGTTTAATTGAGGAGTGACGACGCGAGGCAGCAAGGAGGTAAAGTCGTCAAGAGAGGTTTCCGCCGGGACATGACTATCGTACAGATCAGTAAAATAGGTGTAAACGAAGTCAGAAATGTCACGGTGAGAGGTGAACACGCGGCCGTCAGCGGTTGTGAGGGAGGCAAGGCACCTACGTTTCCGGCGCGACCGTAAACGGACTAGATGGTAGAGTGACGTCAGTTCCTCTTGTAGAAGGGAACGTGGTTGAGACCTCCATTTGAATGCGTTTGAGCTGCAGCAATTTGGCTTTGATGCGCTGTATATCAGTAACCCGTAGGGGAGCATGCGTAGCACTATCGTACAGTTGACGTAAGACAGAATAGTAAAATTCTTGCGTTCGTCGATCTTCTGCCACCTTCGCAGCCCCAAAACGCATGAGAGCCCTACGGATGTGTGGTTTTGCATACAGTGTCCACCATGCCACGATAGACGGGTACCGGTCCATAGTACGAGAACAACGAGTCCAAATGTCCTCCAGGACGATACCAAGGGAGGTATCTTGCAAATACGCGATATTGAGCATCCAAGGAGGACGAAACAATTTTACCGGTTGTCGCTCGTAATTAAACGTAACGGCTACAGCGCAATGATCAGTAAAACAGGCTGGTATCACATCAACAGCCAGAAGTTGCCCACACAAGGAATCGGAAAGGTAAAAGCGATCGAGGCGACTGCTAGACGTGGGAGTAAAGTAGGTATGTCGCACAAGTGTAGGATAGCGAGAAACCCACACGTCACGCAGGTGCAAGGAGCGCACAAGGTCGTCGAGTTCTTTACTGAAATTAAAATTAGGAGACTGATCTACCGGCCGTAGAACACAATTGAAGTCCCCACCTAAAATTATCTTTGTCGGGGATTTACGAAGCAGGTAAATGACTTCTTCTTTATAGAAACTCGAACGTGCGGTAGTACAACCCGAACCAGAAGGGGCATAAAGAAGGAGTAAACTGAGATCATAAAACGTGCACCCGATCACCCTTCCACTGTCGAGTACATCGAAATTCATCAACGGAATGCCTTCTCTATAAAACAAGGCAGTGCCCGTAGAAAGTTCGGAAGCAACATTAAAAAACGTCGAGAACCCAGGAATGGAAAACTGGTCGAATAGGACTTCCTGTAAAAAAACAACATCTGCCCCAGACTGATAGATAAACTGTCGCAAAGCGGCGAGCCGAAGCTCAGAACATATTCTGTTAATATTCAGAGTAAGAAATGTATATGCTTGCATGGAACTTCAACCCAGAAAGAAAAACAAAGATCGGTAGAGAGCCGTCAGCTGACGGAGCAACATACAAGTAATGATACCAGAAACAAGCGCTGAACCACAGAGAGAAAAACTACGAAACAGAACCCTCATCTTCCCACTGCTTTTTCTTCGGCCGTGACGCGGCTCTCTGTGGCTGTTTACGGATTCGACTGCGGTTCCGCGGTGCCGACGCTGCAGCGTTCGGCTGCGTGGGAGCATCATATAGACATTCCGTGTCAGATTGCGGGAGAGAGGCCTCTACATCCCACTCGTCCGCAGACATGGGATCACGGTGGGACAGTTGGTGAATAACAACGGGATCCACTGGCTCTGGAGAATCAATCAGTTGTTTGATGGGAGGAGGCTGTGACCCAGAGGGGGCGACAGAAATTCCAGAAGGGGGATGCGAAACAGAGTCAATAGGAGAAGTGTCAGAGAGAACAGGAGAAGACACGTGGCAACCAGAAGCAGGTTCCGTCACGGGCGTCTCCGAAGAGGCTGCCGCGGCAGCAGGAACAACGTCAGATAAGGTGTCAGGGAGCTTCTGCAAAGGCGTGATAGCACCTGTGGCGTCCTCATCCATGATTTCCGACTGAGAAAGAGAGTCCTTTACCGGAGGCCCATCGGAAGGGCGAGCCAATAAGGAAGATTCATCAGCCGCATCATCCTGTGTTTGCCGACGCTTGTTGTGAGAAATCAGCGCGGGCACATCGGAATTAAGGGCAGCAACATCCCTACTCAAGGACAACGGGGGAAAACCACGGCCGTTGTCGGGCAACGGATCACTGCGTCCCTCAGTAACAGTGAGCGATTCAGTCCGAGATCCTTGCGGGAGAAGATCAGCTAAAGTCAATTTTTTACGCTGTTCGTATGTAGGTTTTAATACCACCACACGCCGCGGACAATTAGTACGGAAATGACCAGTTTCATTCAATAATAACATGTTCCTTCCTGGCCACTGTACGTGATATGGACCCTATAACCACATACCTGTAGGTGAGAAGGAATAGGTTTTTTGACCACCATTTCCACCGACCGAATACCACTATATACCTGTAAGCGGTGCTGAGCAGACCAGCGTTCCTTTCGAATATGGCGTACGTCCCCATAAGGAAGCAAAACGGACTTCAGAAAACAGTCGTCAACCTCGGGCGGAAGGTTAAATACCCGAACATTCGTATATATCCCTTCTGCATTTGCCAAGAGAACCATACTAGTGGAACCATCACGGTGCGTAAAGGGTACCTGAGAACCATGACGAGAAAGTAGCCTATCAACCTGGAGCTGGTCAAGAAACTTAACAAAAAAACACATATAATTCGCTGTCGAAATATGCGGTATGCACCTGATCAGTAGTGACCTTAACTGTATCGACTAACCAGTCATGTATCTCCAAAGAACCGGGCTGGACGTGACGCGTGGATTTGTCAAAGGTAAAACTGACTGTACCTGTACGCGGAACTTTCGTGGGAACCATGGTGGACATCACGGCGAGAGACGACGCCGCGACAGGAAGGGCCGCACGAACACCAAACACCAGCCGACAACCAGCGATGCGACGCGCACGGAGACCAACACGGCACTAAACTGACAGGAGGAAAACACGCTGCGCTACGGTAGAGGCGGAACTAAGAGCACAACCTAGTCGCCCGACGCGCGAAGCGAGGATACCCTCCAACTGAGCTACCCAAGCACGATTCACGCCTGGTACTCACAATTTTAGTTCTGCCAGTACCTCGTCTCCTACCTTCCAAACTTTACAGAAGCTCTCCTGCGAACCTTGCAGAACTAGCACTCCTGAAAGAAAGGATATTGCGAAGACATGGCTTAGCCACAGCCTTGGGGATGTTTCCAGAATGAGATTTTCACTCTGCAGCGGAGTGTGCGTTGATATGAAACTTCCTGGCAGATTAAAACTGTGTGCCCGACCGAGACTCGAACTCGGGAAGTTTAATCTGCCAGGAAGTTTCATATCAGCGCACACTCCGCTGCAGAGTGAAAATCTCATTCTGGAAACAAGGCCAACGATGGCGTCAGGTCACCTATCAAAGGTGGGTAGTGTTTGCCAGGTAGTCATACACCCTCAATCGCTGTGTACACAGTCACAGAGGGTGCAGTATGACACAGAGAAGGCGCCTGGTAGACCCTCTGTGGTGGTGGGCTTTAGGAAGAATGGAAGCATGACAGTCGCAAACTGATGTGGCCCGATGGCTTATTGAGAATCATTCTGTTGTTTCTCGGACGAGGCGACAGTACAGAAGCCGAAACAGTATCCAAAAGACCAGACCAGGGCAGACCACGTGTGACATCAGAAACAGTGGACCAGTATTTGCCTGTAACGGCATGACAGTACCGCCTCAGTACTGCACAGCAACTGTCATCTGACCTGGCAGCACCCACTGGAAGTGTTGTATCGAGGCAAACGTCGTACATAAGGCTTCAACAGAGCGGCCTTTATTGTCGAAGACCTGCTGTATGTGTACATCTGATGCGTCTTCCCAGAAGGGAATGCCTAAAGTGGAGTCCTCAAAATGCCACATGGACCGTGAAACAACGGATCAATGTTCTTTTCACAGAAGTGTCCCGATTTGGCCTGGAGAGTGATTCTCGACAGATTCGCGTCTGGGAGGGAAAGTGGAACACGATTTCTCGACCCAAATATTGTGGAAAGAGACTGATATCGAGGAGGATTTCTAAAGGTGTTGGCAGGAATTATGGTGAGCACTCAAACACTTCTTCATGAAATTTGTATGGGTGAATTGGAATGGTTTAATTGCCGTCAGGTATCGTGAAGAAATCTTGGAACCTAATGTGTGGCTGTTGCATGGTGCTGTGGGCCCAACTTCGTACTGATGAACGATAATGTTCGATCTCATAGAGCACACGTTGATGTTTTCTTGTAAATTTAAAATATTGCTCGATTGGCGTGGCCTGCTCCCTCTCCCGATCTGAATCCCACAGGACATGCATGTTATGTACTAGGTATACAGTCTGCACCACGTCAGCATTTACAAACCGCTTTCCAAGACTTGAGAGCAGTTCTGTAGGAAGAATGGGCGTCATTGACTCAGTAGGAAATTGGTGACATCATTCACAGCTTGCCCCGTTATCTTCAGGCCTGTATTGCTGCCAGAGGTGGTCACACTCCGTTGTGAGGACATTTACCATTTGTGAGAATGCGTCAGAAAATCTGTTAAGTAGGAAGAAATAACGAATAACACTTTTGTGTACCGTTATGTATGTTGCAGTTGTTTACATTTTGTATTGTTTACAGTGTTTCTACTTTACTATGAACTGTATATAGTGTTCTGTGGCAAAATAAACTCAAGCTTACGAAATTTCATTTTGTTGCTTTAATTTTGGACACCAGTTCATAAATACATCAGATAGCTGCCAAGCTGCCATACATTAGATGGCCAATGAGTCAATCATACTCCCAACAATACGTTCATGGTTGCCAACTCATGTACCTATCACAGAGTAACAGGCATGTTATACCTTTCATAATAGCTTAAACATGCAAAATATTATAATCTACAATGAACACATCGCGTATATCTCTTAATAGCAGCTCCCTCATAAATGGCACACGTGTATAATGTTGTTGATAATTCTTCCCGGTTATATGGCCGTGGTCCATGGAATACTTCTGTTACTAACGTTTCGTCCAATACTACGTTGGACATCCTGAGAGGTATGGCTGGTCCTGCAGGACTCAAGAGGACCAGCCTTACTTCTGATGATGTCCAACGTAGTATTGGAAGAAATGTTAGGAATAGAAGTATTCCATGGACCACGGCCATATAACCCGGAAGAATTATCAACAACAGTACCATCCGGTCGTGAAAGCCTTCATTGTATGACAGGTGTGTAATTTTCGTTATTATAAGTTTTGTTGTTCTTACGTGCATTCACTTGGTGATTCATAAATGACTCATACTGGCACAGTGGTTAAAGAGTGGCCTCACATTTTGCGGGACGACTGTTCGAACCTTGCGTCTGACGATCCTGATTTAGGTTTACCATGATTTCCCTAAAGTGCTTCAGGAGAAGGCCGGGATGGTTTCTCTGGAAGACCATGTCCGATTTCATACCTCATCATTCCCTAATCCGAGCTTGTTCTCAGTCACTAATGACCTCGCTGTTGACGGAACGTTAAACACTAATCTGTTCCCCCATAAATGACTCATTGCCTCCACCTCAGATCATGTGTGGACCTATAAACGTTTGCGGATGTAGTGTGAGTCACTACAGTGTTACACCGCTATATCATGAATTTCAGACCAGTCAGATATCTACAACTCCGTTCGACCTCTTTCTGTTGGTAACATTGTGCTAGGATAGGAAAGATGTCGAATAGTGAAACTCCAAAGAAGGAGACAGGATCCCATCTAATGGGGAGTGCATGGTTGCCAAGTCAAGTACCTACCACAGAGCAGAAGAGTCCATATAGTTATCATAATAGGAGGAGCATATAACACATTATCTTTTAATATGAAGATATGTTGCATGTGTCTTAATGACAGTTCCCTCCGATTTACTTGTTGGCACCGTGAAGTACCATGGCATCCAACACTCCACTTCGATCAATGAAAGTTGATCTATATTATGCTTAATCACCAGAAATATCTTCGTTTTAAACCAGGAACCGATCGCGGGAACTTGATATCAGCAGACACCGCCCTAACCACTAGATCTCTGAAACCGAAGTAACGGAAGACGGCTGCTATGATTTCAGTGCAACTCATTAACGATGCCGGGCGGAAGTGACGTGTGCGCGTGGCGGCCCCGCTGCAGAGTCGGTCCGGCTGCCGAGCAGTCCGGTGTGTTGGCAGCCGTGGTCGGCGGCGGGGAAGCCCCTAATTGCGGCGCGGCGGCATTACTGGGCGGGTAATCCGAGCGGCGGCGACCGCGCCGCGTCGTCGGCAGTTTATACGCCGCCGGCCGAGCGCTTATAAGTTATTGCGTTGCGGCCGGACGGCGAGTATCGGGCGCAGTAATTACGGACCGCCACGGACACCCGCTCTCTCGGCCTTCGCCAGAAATTCCAGCCAGCGCGCCGTCCGCCGAAGTCTCGCAGTAAACGTGGACAAAGTGGACGCAGCAAGTGTGAAGCGACCGAATCACGTCTGCACGACTTATTACTTATTTTCCTTCTAAGTAATTGCTTACCATCGTTTAATTCACTTAATTTTAAAAATCACATGATTTAATATAAATCCCGTGATTTTTAAAACTTAGCAAAAGGAATTGAGTATTACAAAAAGATTGAAGACCTGGGGGAAACGAAACGACACGCAAATTTGCGTGTTGAGAGGGTATGTGATAGTATTCTCCAAGATGAAAGAAAATTTTGCATCGTGAAGGAACTGCCTGAATGAGGCGGAACTATATATCTGTGATGTGCATGTACAAACAAATGACTACAATTTCAGCAAAAATTGCACTATTTATTCAAGACAAAGAACATCACAAATTGAGCAACTCAATAAAGCGTTGGTCCACCTCTGGTCGTTATGCAAGCTGTTATTTCCCTCGGTAATGATAAACAGAGTTAATGGATGTCCTCCTGTGGGAAGTCGTGCCGAATGCTGTCCAATTAGCGCGTTAGAGCACGAAAATCCAGAGCTGGTTGGAGACCCCTGCTCCAAATGTTCTCAATCAGGAAGAGATCCGGTGACCTTTCTCGGTAAGTTTAGGTTTGGGAAGCACGGAGACCAGCAGTAAAAGCCCGCATCTCGTGGTCGTGCGGTAGCGTTCTCGCTTCCCACGCCCGGGTTCCCGGGTTCGATTCCCGGCGGGGTCAGGGATTTTCTCTGCCTCGTGATGGCTGGGTGTTGTGTGATGTCCTTAGGTTAGTTAGGTTTAAGTAGTTCTACTTTCTCGGGGACTGATGACCATATATGTTAAGTCCCATAGTGCTCAGAGCCATGTGAACCAGCAGTAGAAGTCCTCGCTGTGTACTGACTCGCATTGTCTTGCTGAAAGGTGAGATCAAAATGGCTTCCCATGAAGGGCGACAAAACGTGGCATAGAATGTCACCGACATACCGCTGTGCTGTAAGGGTGTCGCGGATGGCAATCTAAAGAGTAATGCTATGAAAAACAAAATGTTATCCAAGACCATCACACCTTGTAGTCGGCCCTTATGGCGGATGACAGTCAGATTGGTATTCAGAGTGTTTACAGATACGTCTCCGGCCTGGAATGTCATTGATTGCAGTAAAATTGTCTTCAGTGAAGAGACCCGCTTCGAACTGAACCGTGATGACCACCGTTGACATGTCTAGAGAAGCTTCGGGTAGCGGTGGGATACCATGCTGACAGTCGCTCGCCATCTGGAGGATCAACCAGGAATGATGGTCTGGGGTGGCGAGGTGCATTTTTTTCACATTAGGACACTTTTGTTGCTTATTCGGAGCATCCTTATATCACAGTGGTATGTCGACCATATTCGACGCCACATTTCGTTGCACATCATAGCTAGTTGTCCTGTGCTTAAATTTCAGGACGATAATGCCCATCTGCAAGCAGCGAGTGCTTCTACTGCTTGTGTTCGTGCACCCTACCTTGGCCAGCAGGGTTCCAAATCTCTCTCCAGTTGAGTAGTGCACTCTAAAAAGCTCAAGATTTTGGGTATCTAACACGACAGTTGGGCAGAATTTGGGACGGTATCCCTCAGGAGGACATCGAACAACTCTATTAATAAATGTTAAGCCGAATAACCGCTTGCATAAGGGCCAGAGGTGGACCATGTGGTATTGGCTAGCTCGATTTGTTAAGCTCTTTCTCTTCAACAATTTATCTAATTTTACTGAAACTGTAATAATTTTTGTCTGTCCATGTACGTGGCACTCACCGATTTCTGTACTATTCGGATAATTCCTTCGTGGTGTGTCTTTTTTCTCTTACTGTGTATTTCAGTGAATACAAAATCTAGTCAAATTTACAAAGAACTTAGAACCACGAGCCCAGTGTTCAGTATGACGCTGCATACCTGTCGCCTCCATACATGCACTAATTCTCTTGTGAAGGGTGTCGTAAGGACGTTTCATACTCTCCTGAGGCTTATTACACAGAATAGGTTTGGAGACACTTCGATAAGCACGGCACAAGTAAGGTATTGAAATTGGCAGCAGTTTGCGGAAGGGTTGCACTTTCTGTCACGCTGAACGATTCTCTTCAGCCGTCGTTGGTCCTGTTGCAGCAGGATCTATCTTTTTCCGGTCGTAGAGATGTCAGTGATTTGATGTTTTACCAGATTCATGATATTCATAGTGCATTAGTGAAATAGTCTCACTTCATCGCTACCTCGGAGTTGCTGGTTCCCACTGCTGATGCGCCGACTATAACGCCACGTTCAAACTCACTTGTATCTGGATAATCTGACATTGTAGCAGCAGTAACGGATCTAAGAACTGCGCCAACTGTTGTCTCATATAGAAGTTGTGCCGTATTTAGCATGTTTGCGTATCTCTGTATCTGAATTGCCTATACCAGTTTCTTTGGCTTCAGTGTATGATACAGCGAAGATCTCCACGCATGCACAATCTGAATACTTTCAGCTTTAAAGTAAATAGCGGAAGAAAGTTTCTGAGATGCTCACTGCTTTCTTTACTTTTTTAGTAAACTCACAGTAATGACAACCCTGTTTCTACTAGCAGCTGCCCCCAATGCTATTAGTTTCCAGCACGGTAGGAATTCTTGCCTTCTCATGACGTCTCCTTGTTTCAACTTTCAGCTGCTTGAAATGAAAAGCCTGCCCACAAGAAACAATTTTTCGTTGCTTTTGATTTGATTAGACAGTTATGCGTCAAGATTACACACCCTGCTTGGCTGTAAAGAAGAAAGGCTGTGTGAGTGTGTGTGTGTGTGTGTGTGTGAGAGTGTGTGTGTGTGTGTGTGTGTGTGTGTGTGTGTGTGTGTGTGTGTGCTGTGTTGTGGTAGATTTCTTGAGTGCTCAAGTACGTGGTTCCGGCTTCTACTATCACGGCCACCTGCAGAGGTGCTCCTTTGAGCTCTACCTTGTTTCTGGGAACGGGTGCCGCTTGATAACCTGACGGCCCTCTTTTACAAGCCCCACAATGCCGCCTTCTCATATTTTTCCAAGTTATTACGGCAGAACGAGAGTATTTTCGCCCTCAGTTCGTCGCCTTTGAAGGCCGGGCAGAGGAGAATAAAGGCGCCGAGATAAGCTGGAGATGTGTCCGTAATGAACTAGAGCCCCGCTTTGGCGTCTGCCCGCATTACCCTGAGCAGCCATTTGACGCGTCTTCTGCGCCGAGGGGCGCTGTTTGCAGAAACGTGACGCAAATCTCGAATGTCGGCGCGTGAAATTCAATCAGCGCCGACATTTATGAAGCGGGGAGCACTTCCTGACTTAAAACTGTTTCCGTTCCCGTGCCTTTCTTCTCGCGCCTCAACTTTCCCCTTTCCTTCCTGCTCGAACCCGAGCTGTCGTATCCAATTGTGGGCAAAGTGTTGCGTGACCACTTTCACCCGCTGTTTCTCTGTCACGTTACGGTAGCGGTTGCTCGCTCCGGCTTGGAACTTGCGCAGCAGGAGAAAGATGCCGACACGCTGAACTATAAATTCCTGTTTCGCTACATTCTTCTATTTCGCCTTTACCAAAAAAGAAAACAATCTGAGAACTACTCACATTCACTTCGCTAGGGAAGACACTGGAAAATACATACAGTAGATGTTGAGAGCACGTGGAGAGACTACGTCATACCTAAATACTCCACCATCCATAAGTCTGGAAAGAACAACTGATTATGGACAATGGATAAGAGATACATTACAAAATTAGATTTTATTGTTTTCTAAATGTTTATTAAGCTCAAACAGTACACAGATAAATGCAGTTATTAAATCTTAGATTCCTCAGAGTAGCCACCCTTTGCCATTAGTCACTGCCTTGCTTACTTTCCGCATGCGATTTATATATTTTGCCAGAGCTTCGTTTGGAATTAGTCTCCATTCTTGCTAGAGGGTACCCTAAAAATATATCTCACCCATGATTCAACGTTTTCAGATTGCCTTGTCCATCTCATCCCGTAGTAGCTCGATTGGACTGGATAGGTCATTGCACGGTTTTTAAAATTTTCTGCGAACCTACAGACTTCACATAGTTCTGACACGGAACTTCTTTCCACCCGTTGCGTCTTTGAGTGGTCCAAACATACGGAAATCAAGTGGGGAAAGGTCTGGTGAGTATTGTGGATGGGGAAGACACTCAAAATACAGGTCTGTGATTGTTGCAACTAATGTACTGGCAGTGTGGGTCCTTGCATTTTCATGTTGCAAAAGGACACCTGCTGACAGCAATCCACGTCGCTTTGATTTGATAGAAGGGAGCAGATGATTTTTCAGGAGATCTGTGTATGATGCACTGGTGACAGTGCTCCGTCTAGGCATTTAATGCTCCAAACTGATGCCTTTTTCGTCCCAAAAGACAGTCAGCATATCCTTCCCTGCTGATGGTTCTGTTCTTTGGTTTTGGTGATGAGGAATCGCACCATTCCTTGCTCGCTCTCTTCCTTTCCGGTTGGTGGAAGTGAGCCCAGGTTTCGTCCCCAGTAACAAGTCTTGCAAGGAAGCCATCACTTTCTCATTCAAAGCGCCGAAGAAGTTCTTCACAAGCATCAACACGTCGTTCTCTCATTTCAGGAGTCAGCTGCCGTGTCACCCATCTTGCAGACAATTTGTGAAACTGGAGCACATCATGCACAGTGTCGTGTGCTGACCCATGACTAATCTGTAAACATGCTGCAGTGTCATTCAGTGTCATCGGCGGCTTTCCTTCACTATGGCTTCAACTGCTGCAGTGTTCTGTGGAGTCACAACTCGTTGTGCCTGACCTAGACGAGGAACATCTTCCACTGAAGTCATAACTTTTACGAACTTCCTACTCCATTCGTAGACTTGCTGCTGTGACAAACATGCATCACCGTACTGAACCTTCATTCGTCGATGAATTTCATCAGGGTTCACACCTTCACTACCAAAAAAACCGAATAACAGAATGCTGTTCTTCTCTGGTGCAAGTCCAAGTAGTGTGGCCATCTTTGCACTGATACTGCGACGGTTTGTGTGCATCTGCACTATGCTGCCACCTACAGGCCATTCTGCACGCTTACCAACTTCCAGGATAACGTCACGAAATTTCGATTTGTTATTAGAAATGTAAGGTTTTTATTTGACTCGCCCTCATACAACTGGCTTCCAGATATTTGCCTGGGTACCCCTGAGCGGGAATGATCATTAGGAGCCCGTACGTCGATGCCGGCGTATGGTCTTGACAAATCCCCTAATGAGTATCTTCAATTTCTTTGATATTGGTCGCAGACTCTTGCCTTCTTGGTACAAAGTGATTATCTTTACATTTGAGTAATAAGGAATCTAACTGGGGCTCTTTTTAATTACTTTTGGTGTGTGTACTACCTTCTTTCGCGGCTTGTCCTACCTTCAAACAAACGGAAATACAATTAACAAATCTGTAAAAAAACGTATCTCTACAAGTCGTGCCATCTGTTAGCGCCACCTGGTATGTTTAGAAGAGCTGCTTGGATAGGTAAAGTCAGTTTATATAAAAATGAGCAATACCAATATGTATGTTTATGTAAAATAATTATTTGTAGCCTACAACACTTTGTCATTATTAATCTTTATTTGAGCATAATATCCTGTACTCTAACCAATAGCTCACATATTTCACTCCCATCTTGCTCCTTTGCAATATGCAGCACGGTGTTTCCTAACTTAGGGAGGCTACTGTTACTGCCAATTCAGTTGGGAGGGGTGCACAACAGATATTCTGAAATGCAGAAAAAAATCATGTGAACATCATCGTGTATGAAATCATCAGTCACTCTCCTGACCACATTGAGCAGCTTCACAGTGTCAAAATGTTAGTTTGACTTCGGCTACGTTAGTGGTAGATGGTAGCCGGATGCCTTCCCATCCTGGGATGAAAATTGTGTACTCCTTTTGTCTGCGTCTAGTGTTGCACCACTTGAAAGTGTTTGAACGTTTTCGAAGTGCTCACAACTCGTATTAGTGAGACTAGACGTGGTTACCAGCCCGGTTTTCACCTACTCAAATGTGGCAAACCGCCTGAAAACCAGATCCTTAGCTGCTGACACAACGGCCCCTGTCGTCCATCCGCCGGGTGAATTCGCTCAGGGGGACAGCGCTTCTCCCCAAATCGCGGTACGGTGTACTAATGCGCGAGCCTTTCGTGACGGGCCAGTCGAAATCAACAGTGACAGTGAAAATTTAGGTCAGACCTCAAGGGATGACCATATTTTCTAATGACAATGGGAAACAGGAAACCGCTTTTAAGTCTGAAACGGAAAAAGGTGGAGGACTCCTGTTGTTGTCGCTGGAGGGCAGCACTGGACGGGGATCTAGAGACATTGTTTTTTTTAGTATCGAGGGATCGGTAGAGAGATTGGACTGACAAGGGAGAAGGGAATGAGGATGAAGTTGTTGGCTGAAAGGAATGCATGTGAGGAATTGGGATTGTTATTTGACGTTTTGTATTTTCATGTACTGTTATACTACGGAAGGATGTGAATTACAAATAATTGAATGTCATTTGGCATCATGTTTGCGGATGCTAAATAATAAATATAAGAAAATATCTATTATTGTCGTTAGTGACTATCAGGTAGCAATAATTACTTTTAAACAAAAATATAGTGTTGATAGGCAAAACAGTGAAAATGTAGTGCACATCAAATGTATTCGGAGTTGCCAATATGGACAACAACCGCCTGTAGTATGGAATGACAACAGTGAAACTTTGTTTATGAAATGGACTCGGATACGGATTTCCCGCTTATCGCGTTATCATTTGGCTATCCGTGTACGACTCACGGCCAGACATAAACTTCCATACGTCATCAGCCAAGCGTCATCCATGCATGTCCATAGGGACTTCACATCGTAATCAGAATAACACAGGCACTGCAAAATCGAAAATGTCGTGTACCATTTTTTTTCATGTACCTATTTAAAACCAAAGAATGTTTATGAACGTCGTCGGTAATACTGAATTGAATGACCACCGAATTTTGTTGATGACACGCAGATTTTGTAACAAACCTCAATATGTGCACCACTCTCCCAAAGGAAACAGTAAGTCAATAAGATACAAATAAATAAGAACTTAAGAATTTTATCGGTAAGTGTGAAACGTCCCCTTAGAAAAATTATACGTGACTGTGCTTAAACTGACACACAATATTTTTTTAGCGCAACGCAATCTGACTTTCAAAAATCCCTACAAAAGAATGGCCCTCACTAACATTAATCTATACCTTTCACAAATCACTTACCTCACAAAAATTTTCGTTACTCGAACTACTGCAATACAGCGAGCGCCACTACTGCCAGCTAAATAAAAGATTCAAACTACTGAAGGCACTAACTACTGATAGGCATAGTTAGCAAATGAAAGATTTTAATAGAGAACAAACAATGTATTTACCTCACTAGTCATAATATATATAGCAGTTCATGACACCAATTCTTACAAATTTCAAAACTCCCCACGTCCACCACTGCTGGCGGCTCACCTCCAACTGCGCAACGCTACGCGCTGTTAGCATCCAGCTGCCGCTGCCCAACACTACAATGGCAGACAACAATGCAGACTAAACACAGACTGCACACGGCACAGCCAGTGATTTTTTCATACCGAGTGCTATGTGGCGTTACCAATAAGAAAACCTAAACAGCCTACTTACAAGTGGTGGCTTATGTTGGGTATTTTTTGTACTTTTATATAATGTGAAAAGTATTTTTGGGGACTTTTAAATATAGTTTTCATTTAAAAAATTATACTTTGTTGTTCTTTTGCTGTATTTTTCTGTGTCTCATTATTAAATGGTTATAAATGTAAAGAGCCGTCAATTGAAAATGATAGGCAAAAGGTAAGCAAACGGTTATTATTTCGAAAGAAATCGCCATAGCTGTCAATACATTTATTGCCCTGTGAGTCAAGAGGGTCAAAGCATTCACAGCTGTGCCTGGCTACAGAACCACGGCTCTACCCAGGCATGCACTTCTTCGTCCGAAGCAAATCGATGCTCACCGATGTCTTTCTTCAGAGCCCCAGAAATATGGAAATAGCATGGGAACATATCTAGACTCTGTGAAGGACGTGTAAGGGCTTCCCAGCGAAAGGCTGAGTAGTCGAAGCAACCTTGGCAAATTGCAGGACCGCCCACACCCTTTACAGTCGATATGATTTGGACAAAGACGCGAATGCTTGGGTAAAAATTCACCGTTCCATAGGCAACCGTGAACATTTTTCCATGCATTGACCGTCTTATCTCACTGTGGGATGTTTAAAAGTTATGTCGTTACTTTTGAAATAATAAACGGTTACTTACTTCCATCTGTCTCGTTTTCGTTTGCGTACTCCCCACCCCACAAAGTGGCGGAAGACTTTGTACAAATCAATTTAATTCTGCCTGACCAAACGTCACGGTCCTCTCTCTCATTGATTTTGTAACCTAAGACACATCAGTTATGATATGAAAATACACAGAAAAATGAATTTATTTCACGTTCGGTACCTTTCCGTCACCCATGCATCACAAAATTTTCCAAATTAATGTGTATTTCTTAATATAAGTTTACTAAACAATCAGATTTCCAGCAAGCAGGCAGTATTAAATTTCTATGAGCTTATTTCAGCAAGTAGATAGTATCAAGTGTTTCAAAAGTAAAAAGCTCACCTATAATTCACAGCCAGTGGAATGGAATGGTAGTAACAGGGCCGTTCAGCAAGTAACGAAACACGTTCTTCCTCGGCCGATTAGGTCTGAAAAAATGTGGAATTTGTTGTGGGAAATCGTGGAATATTTCTGCTTCAAACTCATCACGTTGTGGTAGGTGGCGGCACTATACATTCCCTCCAAAATGTCGTCGGTGACGGAAGTGTATTCTAAGCAGAGAAGTGTCATTGAGTTTCTTTTGGCGGAAAACCAGAGCATCGCAGAAATTCAGAGGCCCAGTCAGAATATCTGCAGAGTCCTGGTAGTGAACAAAATCACGGCGAGTCGTTCGGCAAGGCGTCTGTCATCACTGCAACAAGATCGCTCACACCTGTCCGATCTGTAGCGTGGCGGCCGGCCGCATACAGCTCTGATTCCTGCCGTGTTGCAGTGTGCAGGCACTCTCATTCGTGGTGACTGACGGATCACAATAGAACACCCCTCTCCTCATCTGGACGTATACTCTATTCACCATAACAATAAACCTGATATAAACATTACGCCACGTATTATTCTGCGTTTGCTCGAATCTCATTGGATTTCGTTTCACGTAGAGCGGAAGCCAAGCTGCGACATGTAAAGTTATTTACGATCACAAGGGTAGGTTTTATGCTGTGTTACACGCACTAGACCGAGCGATAATGCGGGGCAACAGCTTTACCGGCGCATTAAACGGCACTGCCCAGCCATCGGTCCAGCTAACTTGCAATGATGTGAACAGATGCAGTTCTGACGTACAAATGAGCGAACAAAGAAACGATATAGCTTCAAATGTCATTTAATTTTTAAAGAGAATGAAATAATATTCAGCAAGCTCCAGCACTACCGCGTGCTTCTTAGCTGATCAGACGGAATGAATAAAATGCTCTCGATCCCACTTGACATAGTATTCCAGTTACAAACAAGAGTGATGGAAATTCCTAACTTAGATACAGGGTATTTTTTCTGACCGAGCTATAAGTGATGCAAAAGGATACTACAAGGATTTCACTGTACTGTTGAATACTGAAGCCACTGAAGATAGTGATTACAATCAGTAGTCTGGTAATCTCAACAACAGAATCCACGAAGCCAACCAGACGCCGCTTTTTCTCTGCTTCTTTTATGACGAGCCGTTCTATATCTCGGCAGTGTTCGGCTGTGACATGTGAAAGAGCTGCTTGCATTAGTTCCAGTACATCTGGCAGCTTAACACTCTTGTTATTCTTCGTACCATATCCCTTAACTTGGCTCCAGATCAGTTCTGTTAGGTTCATATTGTAATGGTACGGTGTCAAATGTAAAAATGTAGCATTTGTATTTTGCACTCGATGTGAAAATGACTGTTTTTCATGTTACTACGGCACTTATGTACATCTGTGGTGTAAAACAACGACATAGCCCAAGGAAAGAGTATTCGGTTTTTCATTTTTGCCTTAAAAATTAAACTGTTGTGGTTTCTCTAATTTAAGCAACATTTATTATTAGTCTTTCACAAAATATCGATAATTTAGAATTTATATTTGAAATTGAAACAAGAATTTCGAGTGCGAAATGTAATTAGACACAAGAAGACGTGAATTGTTGGTAAAGAATGATGATAAATTTTACTATTACGAGATGTAGGTATTTCAGATTGAACGGAAAAAAGATTGACGTGAGCGAGACTTAAACCAGCGAACCACGAACTGTAGGTAGTTATCACGCTACTACGCTGCCGATTCCGATATACATCAAACGTGCACGTGTGTGGTAACTGTAAGTAATACACTCCCTCGAGAAACTTCAAAGCCGATTATTTCTGTAAATTATAAGAAACATTAAGAACAACCTATTTCTCGGCACTCTTTAACCGTGTTCCACACTCGTGTTTCTATACGGAACAGGAAGCAGCCTCACCCATTTTCTTACTGAGTATTCACAGCGCTACCGTCAGTGCACAACAGTGCAAAGACGGTAACTGTAGACGAGGTTTGAAATTACAACTACATAGCTGATGCGTGATTATGAAAAACGTTGATATTTGTTAATACATTAGAATATCTTAATGCTCCATTTATTATATCTTAGTAATAATACATTTAATACATAAGTAAGACATACTTCCAAGGCCGTAACAACACCAGTGTACGTGTGCTACAGCTTTTGACCAGTCGTCGCGTTGGTGTTGATTACGTCAGGTTTATCTTTACGATGCACAGAGTATAATGTCGACACGCTCTTCTACCAGTTGGTGTACTCAAAGATGTGTGTGCCCTGGGTTCCTCGCAGCCTAACAGTAGACCATAAAGAGGAACTAGGAACCATCTGTGGGGAACTGCTTGCGTGTTACGAGGCTTATACTGACGATTTTTTGCAGAACATCGCCTCAGGCGACGATACATTGGTTAATCACGTCGAGCTGGAAACAAAACGGCAGTCCATTGGAATGGAACCACAGCGCCTTGTGAGTCGGCTGTTTAGGTTTTTATATTGGTAAAGCCACGTAGCGCTCTGTATGAAAATCACTGGCTGTGCTGCGTGCAGTCTGTGGCTGGTTTGCATTGTTGTTGGCTAATAAAGTGTTGGGCAGTTGGCTGTTAACAGCGCGTAGCGTTGCGCAGTTGGAGGTGAGCCGCCAGCAGTGGTGGGTGTGGGGAAGTGAGATGGCGGATTTTTGAGAGCGGGTGATCTGGACGTGTGTCCATCAGAAACTTTTGTAAGAATGGATGTCATGATCTGCTATATATATTATGACTTTTGAACACTATTAAGGTAAATACATTGTTTATTCTCTATCAGAATCTTTCATTTGCTAACTATGCCTATCAGTAGTTAGTGCCTTCATTAGTTTGAATCTTTTATTTAGCTGGCAGTAGTGGCGCTCGCTGTATTGCAGTAGTTAGAGTAACGAAGATTTTTGTGAGGTATGTGATTTGTGAAAGGTATAGGTTAATGTCAGTGAGGGCCTTTCTTTTGTATGGATTATTGGAAGTCAGATTGCGTTGCGCTAAAAAATATTCTGTCTGAGTTTAGTGTTGATCAGAATAGGTAAAGAGCGAAATGTCTGAGTACGTTCAGTTTTGCTCAGCTGTTTGAAAATCAAATAATGTAAGAGATTTATCAGCACAGTAATTCACTAATTTTTCTAAGGTGACGTTTCAGCCTGACCTCCGAAAAAAAGTTCAAAGTCGCAACCTCAGCCGGTGTAGTTATGGTGACGGTCTTCTGACTCTCTGGAGTGGATGGTCTATTTGATGTCCTCCTTATGGTGCAACGATCAGCTCTGAAGAATATTGCGCCACCCTCAGGAAAGTTAAGATGCTACTTCAGCATGTTCATCGCCACAAAAGTGCAAACGAACTTCTCCTCCTACATGACTACTGGTTCAAATGGCTCTGAGCACTATGCGACTTAACGTCTGAGGTCATCAGTCGCCTAGAACTTAGAACTAATGAAACCTAACTAACCTAAGGACATCACACACATCCATGCCCGAGACAGGATTCGAACCTGTGACCGTAGCGGCCGCGCGGTTCCAGACTGTAGCGCCTTTAACCGCTCTGCCACCGCGGTCGGCTACATGACTACTCAAAGCCTCATACAAGTCTGCACACTCGAGAGGAGCTTACGAAATTTCATTTAACTACCCTTCCTCATCCACCCTACGCCTCTAATCTGGCATCTTCCGACTCCCAATCTGACAGGTCCAACGAAGCATGCACTGCGTGGGAAGCAGTACGTAGATGATGCGGAAGTTATTGAAGCAGCGATATTTTGGCTCCGACGTCGACAACTACAGTGGCGCCATATGGGCATACAGACCTTCCCAGTAAGGTGGTGTAAGGCGTCACATTGAACCCAGATTATGTTGAAAAAAAGTGGGGAATAATATGTCCAAAGAAAAAGTGAAAAGTGGCAACCTCGGCCGGCAAAGTCATGGTGACGGTCTCCTGAGACTCTAGAGGGGTTGGTCTATTTGATGTCCTCCCTCATGGTGCAACGATCAGCTCTGAAGTGTACTGCGCCAGCCTCGAGAAACTGAAGACTCTAGTTCAGCGTGTTCGTAGCCACTAAAGTGCAAACGAACTTCTCTCTTACATGACTACTCAAGGTCACATACAAGTCTGCACACCCGAGAGGAGCTTATGAAATTTAATTTGACTATTCTTCCTCATCCACCCTACAGCCCGAATCTTGCGTCTTATGGCAAGACCGTGTGGCCGTGCGGTTGTAGACGCTGCAGCCTGGAACCTCGTGACCGCTACGGTTGCAGGTTCTAATCCTGCCTCAGGCATGGATGTGTGTGATGTCCTTAGGTTAGTTAGGTTTAAGTAGTTCTAAGTTCTAGGGGACTGATGACTACATATTTTAAGTCCCATATTGCTCAGACCCATTTGAACCATTTTTTGCGTCTTACGACTCGCACCTGGTAGGCCCAACGAAGTATGCACTGCTTGGGAAGCAGTACGTGGATGACGGGAAAGTTACTGATGCAGTAAAACTATGGCTCCGACGTCGACGAGTACAATGGTGCCATGTGGGTACATAGGCCCTCCTAGTAAGGTGGTGTGAGGCCGTCACATTAAACCGAGATTATGCTGAAAAAAGTGGGGAATAATATGTTGTGCGGGAAACCTGAATAAATCCAAACTACTTCAAAAATAATATGTAGCATTGCAAGCCGTCGCTTGCTTTAGTCATAAATATACATCCGAGGGGTGCTTAACGTTATTATTATGTAAAGAAAAGTATTACCTTCCAATACCTTTAAATCTTGAGCTAAACCCTTAATTTTTATATAGGGAACTAGTGAATTTACTCATGGCACTTTTGTTGCCTGTGTTTGCAGTCACTTTCAAAACACATATTTATTAATTTAATGAACCTTGAATTGTTGGTATACTCACAAATCACCATAATAAAACTAAAAACAGCAAATAGATAAGGGGGTATGAATGAGGATAATGGTGTTAACAAAAATAAATACAAGTTTGACTAATCCTTTTATAACTACAACGATCTGATAAATCTTACAAAAAAATGACAAAAACAAATCAGAAAAGGCGTAGTGCTTGAATGGCAAAGCATTCATTCGGGTGAGAGCTATACAAATTTTACCTTGAATCAATCCATTTACAACGCAAACTGACATTGCTCGCATGAGTTCAATGTGAGGCCCAGTTCTTTTCAAATGGAATCATGTACGACCAGGTGCACCGCTAACTATGGTTCACGGAGAACAGGGCGCTATGAATAGCACTCAAGAACCCTACGCCGCTGCAGAAATGCTTAACCCTTTCACCTCGATTCAGGCGGCAGCAGAAATAGGCGAGGAGCGGTGCGCTGTGGGAATTGTAATGTTCTGACGCGTCCATGAAAACTTGCAAACTACGTGGACTGACGCTGTGATTATTTGAACGCTGGAAACTTTCCTATCAGAGACCTGAAATACCAGCAGATTTCATTGTGAGGTGCTCACGTTCGCTAGTCTCGCCAAAACAATTTAACTCACAGGCACAAAAGGTGTGCTGGAACTGTCAAATGGCAGGCGGCCGAAACAGGACAAATAAGTTCACCCTTCTAGCACACAATATGTCTGAAATGATATGCAGTTCCACTGTCGTTACAGTTGGAAACTGCCACTGGCTCTCAGTCCACTACAAGTCTCATCCACTAAGTCATGATCTGAAGTTCTCCACCAGGGCAGGATTAGAAGACAAACAAGGCAAAGAATCACAACCATTTTCCACCAGGCTTCGGTATGGGAGACGAATTAGCAAAAATGACAACCCCTCCACATAGTACAAACCCAGCCCATAGAAACTCCTCTCTTGATTGTTCTGTTGGACTTGTAGCCAATCCAGGCACGGCACAGCGGTTGCCACGCTAGGTGAGCAAGCCAGTTCTTTGCATATAGTGAGAGGAGCCAATCAACAACTCAAAATCTTTTGTCTGATAAAAAAAGATTTTATACTAGGGAGGCGTCGTTCACACGGTAAGCATGGCCATGTTTCAGCAGAAAATGTCTACGTAGACAGGACCACAGTCCCTCATTTACAGAGAGATCTAATGTTTCCAGGTCGACCATTTCCAGTTTCTGAATGAAGACTGTTAAGCTTCCCCAACCGTCGTGCCGATGAAATATACGTTTTTACCACTCACTAAACGAACCTGGCGACTCCATGGTGTCAGGGAAGTTACAACCTTGCCTCCAGTAAATATGTGCATCGGTCATTCTGTCCATATCATCCCAGCTTCTAACATGAGACAACTCGGAGTTTCATGAACTTCCCACCATTTGCACAGAAGCTCAGATTACAGCAGTCTCTCTTGAATGGCTTCCTCCACCCGATTTCTGCCAACTATCCACTTTCGCGACAGACTGTCACCTGGCCCAGATAGATTGTTTAGCGAACCACCATCCTCCTGCTACGATCCTAAGTGGAAAGGCTCAATCCTCAGAGCGTTGCTTCCCAGAATCACTCGCAAGGCCAGGTCACGGGACTCAGCATTTATGGCCCTGTTCTCCGTCGTCGCCACTACGGCCACATGGGTATAGTTTCTCTACAGGCTACAAATGCAGTTATATGAACATTTTGCCCATAATTTCTTCGTGTATATTGTCAGAAGCACCCGTGGTCTAGGGTTGCCGGCACGGTAGCTCAGCGTGTTCGGTCAGAAGGTTAGCTGCCCTCTGTAATAAAAAAACTGAGTTAATCGAGCAACAACGAACATAAACGGATGTCTCGCGACGTCCGCACCGAGCAAATACAACGAACGAAAACGATAAAAATGAGATTTAAAAAAAAAGGGTAGCGTCTTTGATTCATAATCAAAACGTCTTCGGTTCCGGGTTCGATCCCCGCCACTGCCTAAATTTTGGTAAATAATAAGCATTGGCGGCCGAAGACTTCCGGCATAAGAAGTCAGCCTCATTGTGCCAACCGCCTTGTCAAAGAGGGCGGAGGAGCGGATAGAGGTTCAGGGCACTCTCTTGTCCTAGGTGTGGGAAATTGCCCCTAAAGGCGGAACAATCAGCAATGATCAACGACATGAGGATGCAGAAGGCAATGGAAACCACTGCATTAAAGACACGTAACGTGTATCCACAGGACATGTGGCCTGTAGTTGAATAAGTGTCATGATGATCTCTCCATTGGCAAAAAATTCCGGAATAGTCCCCCATTCGGATCTCCGGGAGGGGACTGTCAAGGGGGAGATTACCATGAGAAAAAGATTGAATGATCAACGAAAGGGTAATGTTCTACGAGTCGGGGCGTGGAATGTTAGAAGCTTGAACGTGGTAGGGAAACTAGAAAATCTGAAAAGGGAAATGCAAAGGCTCAATCTAGATATAGTAGGGGTCAGTAAAGTGAAGTGGAAGGAAGACAAGGATTTGTGGTCAGATGAGTATCGGCTAATATCAACAGAAGCAGAAAATTGTATAACGGATGTAGGATTCGTTATGAATAGGAAGGTAGGGCAGAGAGCCTGTCACTGTGAACAGTTCAGTGACCGGGTTGTTCTAATCAGAATCGACAGCAGACCAACACCGACAACGATAGTTCAGGTATACATGCCGACGTCGCAAGCTGAAGATGAACAGATAGAGAAAGTGCATGAGGATATTGAAAGGGTAATGCAGTATGTAAAGGGGGACGAAAATCTAATAGTCATGGGCGACTGGAATGCAGTTGTAGGAGAAGGAGTAGAAGGAAAGGTTACAGGAGAATATGGCCTTGGGACAAGGAATGAAAGAGGAGAAAGACTATTTGAGTTCTGTAACAAGTTTCAGCTAGTAATAGCGAATACCCTGTTCAAGAATCACAAGAGGAGGAGGTATACTTGGAAAAGGCCGGGAGATACGGGAAGATTTCAGTTAGATTACATCATGGTCAGACAGAGATTCCGAAATCAGATACTGGATTGTAAGGCGTACCCAGGGGCAGATGTAGACTCAGAACACAATATAGTAGTGATGAAGAGCAGGCTGAAGTTCAAGACATTAGTCAGGAAGAATCAATACGCAAACAAATGGGATACATAAGTTCTAAGGAATGACGAGATACGTTTGAAATTCTCTAACACTATAGATTCAGCAATAAGGAATACCGCAGTAGGCAACACAGTTGAAGAGGAATGGACGTCTCTAAAAAGGGCCATCACAGAAGTTGGGAAGGAAAACATAGGTACAAAGAAGGTAGCTGCGAAGAAACCATGGGTAACAGAAGAAATGCTTCAGTTGATTGATGAAAGGAGGAAGTACAAACATGTTCCGGGAAAATCAGGAGTACAGAAATACAAGTCGCTGAGGAATGAAATAAATAGGAAGTGCAGGGAAGCTAAGACGAAATGGCTGCAGGAAAAGTGTGAAGACATCGAAAAAGATATGATTGTCGGAAGGACAGACTCAGCATACAGGAAAGTCAAAATAAACTTTGGTGACATTAAAAGCAATGGTGGTAACATTAAGAGTGCAACGGGGATTCCACTTTTAAATGCAGAGGAGAGAGCAGATAGGTGGAAAGAATACGTTGAAAGCCTCTCTGAGGGTGAAGATTTGTCTGAAGTGATAGAAGAAGAAACAGGAGTCGATATAGAAGAGATAGGGGATCCAGTATTAGAATCGGAATTTAAAAGAGCTTTGGAGGACTTACCGTCAAATAAGGCAGAAGGGATAGACAACATTCCATCAGAATTTCTAAAATCATTAGGGGAAGTGGCAACAAAACGACTATTCACTTTGGTGTGTAGAATATATGAGTCTGGTGACTTTCGGAAAAGCATCATCCACACAGTTCCGAAGACGGCAAGAGCTGACAAGTGCGAGATTTATCGCACAATCAGCCTAACAGCTCATGCATCGAAGCTGCTTACAAGAATAATATACAGAAGAATAGAAAAGAAAATTGAGAATGCGCTAGGTGACGATCAGATTGGCTTTAGGAAAAGTAAAGGCACGAGAGAGGCAATTCTGACAATACGGCTAATAATGGAAGCAAGGCTAAAGAAAAATCAAGACACGTTCATAGGATTTGTCGACCTGGAAAAAGCGTTCGACAATATAAAATGGGGCAAGCTGTTCAAGATTCTGAAAAAAGTAGGGGTAAGCATAGGGAGAGACGGGTCATATACAATATGTACAACAACCAAGAGGGGATAATTAGAGTGGACGATCAAGAACGAAGAGCTCGTATTAAGAAGGGAGTCAGACAAGGCTGTAGACTTTTGCCCCTACTCTTCAATCTGTACATCGAAGAATCAATGATGGAAATAAAAGAAAGGTTCAGGAGTGGAATTAAAATACAAGGTGAAAGGATATCAATGATACGATTCGCTGATTACATTGCTATCCTGAGTGGAAGTGGAGAAGAATTAAATGATCTGCTGAACGGAATGAACAGTCTAATGAGTACACAGTATGGTTTGAGAGTAAATCGGAGAATGACGAAGGTAATGAGAAGTAATAGAAATGAGAAAAGCGAAAAACTTAACATCATGTTTTATGGTCACGAAGTCAATGAAGTTAAGGAATTCTGCTACCTAGGCAGTAAAATAACCAATGACGGACGGAGCAAAGAGGACATCAAAAGCAGACTCGCTATGGCAAGAAAGGCATTTCTGGCCAAGAGAATTCTACTAGTATCAAATACCGGCCTTAATTTGAGGAAGAAATTTCTGAGCATGTACGTCTGGAGTACAGCATTGTAAGGTAGCGAAACATGGACTGTGGGAAAACCGGAACAGAAGAGAATCGAAGTATTTGAGATGTGGTGCTATAGACGAATGTTGAAAATTAGGTGGACTGATCAGGTAAGGAATGAGGAGGTTCTACGCAGAATCGGAGAGGAAAGGAATATGTGGAAAACACTGATAAGGAGAAGGGACAGGATGATAGGACATCTGCTAAGACATGAGGGAATGACTTCCATGGTACTAGAGGGAGCTGTAGAGGGCAAAAACTGTAGAGGAAGACAGAGATTGGAATACGTCAAGCAAATAATGGAGGACGTAGGTTGCAAGTGCTACTCTGAGATGAAGAGGTTAGCACAGGAAAGAATTCGTGGCGGGCCGCATCAGACCAGTCAGTAGACTGATGAAAAAAAAAAAAAAAGATTTTCAGAAAACACACCGAATATGAATATGAATATAAATCTCAATGACAGTGTAGTTAATGCAAGAGAATGGCGTGCAACCTCTGAGCAATACGTACTGGGCGCTCCTCATATTTTCTTCAATTACACGGCCTGAAAAAAAGTGAAGCACCCAGAAGTGGAGGACGAAACAAGTTGAAACTTCCTGTGTTGAGAGAGTATGTGATGTTATATCATTAAAAACAAAACAGAATCAAATTTACAAAGAACTTAGCAGTATGAGCCCATTTATTTGTAAGAAGTCGCATCCCCTCTGACCTGGATGAATGCACCGATTTGGCTGTACACTCTTCTGAGGCAAGATAGCCTGTAATTGTTGCAACTAGTACTAGGTGTCTTGATTCTGACATGGGTACGAAATTGAAAATTGATCTTGTCCCACATTTGTTCTATTGGAGACAGATATGTTGTTATTCCTGGCCATGGGAGCACCTTAGCACCACGCAGACTGCTCATATAGTGACATTCTATATGCGGGCGAACACCATCCTGTCAAATAAGTGCACCGCTATACTGTCTCCTGAGAGGTAACACCTGATTACATAAGATGTCTGTGGCGTACCGTTGTGCCGTCTGGTTCCATCAGTCACTACCAGGCACGACCTGAAATAATAAACGTTGGCTACCTACACAATGACGTTAGGTGTAACACTTCTGTGTCTCTGCAAAACGTTATAAGAATGGGATACCTCCCCAGGTCAAAACCTTATTCGCCGGCAATGGTCATCCAGGTTAATGTGGAAGTACAATTTATCTTTGACCACAGTGCGACGCCACTCATTAGAACACGAAGCTTTTGTTTTACGGCATCACTCCAAACGTAGCCGTTCGCGTTCTGGTGTTAATGCCAACCAATGCTTGGAACGGTAGTTTCCCAGTCCCGCTGCTGCCAGTCTGCGACCAACGGCACGGAATGACACAGAATGTTGCTTGCAGTTCATTACAGCTTCTCGGACGACAGGTGATGGCATATGATGTGCCTGGTGCATAACAGGGCGATCCCACCTTTTAGTGATAGATGTGGTCAACTGGAGCCTTGACAAGCATTCATGCTCCCAAATTCTCCATTCAGTGCAACACTGTCACACTCAAAAGTCCAACAAATCTGCATATTTCACTACTCGACCAGCCTGCCAAATGAAAAAAACACAACGATGCCCTTTCACACTTTGTCAGGTGCTGACAACGCTATTCTCTCGTGTACATGCCATATTCGTTACCTTGAGAGAGATCACCCAATATCTGACGCTGGTCACGGACCTTACCTGTCAAACCTGGCACGATAACGGTACTAAACACGAACAACATTAATCTACTGCGGTGAACGTACTACCTGTCAGAAAGAAATCCAGCACTAGTCATATCCGCCGATGGTGTGTACTTGCAGGAGGTTACATTGACGTCCATCTATGCCTTCTAGATGTGTCACTTCTTTCGTCGGGTGGTATACACTTATTTCAATGGAAACTGAAATTGAGGTCTGCTGTATCTTTTGGCTGACTGCTTTGTTAAACTTTGTTTCATCGCAGATATTTTCTGTCCAGTTGTTTCTATGGCATCCTATGGCATGTTTTGTTCTCAGCCAACTTTTTTTCCCTCAAGTCCACAACCATCAACGAGTCGTTAAAAATTAAAGAGGGTGTGAAAGGTTTTGTTAAAAACTAAAATTTATTGGTACATCACCTTCTAGACGTCCCAATAAATTTCTATTTCGGATTGAATCTTCCGTGTCTCACGGAACTTTTAACTTTTTTGCAATATAGTTTTCTCTTGATATTTTAACTTTTACCCTCCTCATATTGTTTGTACAGGTCATTTCCTGTAAATTCTCTAGTGATGTTCGACATTTTTTGGACAGTAACGAAATCTATTTATTTTCATATGTGCATGCGAGAACCTTTACTAACTGAACACGCCGTTAACAATGTTTCAGGTCGCTGTATTAGAAAAATCTACTTGTTATAAAACCTTTTATTATGCGTTTCTGCCATGACCTTGTAATCTCACCCCTTCCTTACGGTTTCCACCTATTGTCCACATTAAACAATGTCATTTATGAAAATTTGAGAGGAGTGAATATCAAAATAAACTTTCTAGTTTACTTAGCTTGTCATGTTGAGTTGACTACAGTTCTTCTTGTCTAGGGGTCTGTTTCCTAAAGCAGAAAGTGTCGCATTTTAGGTCCTCACGGTTGGATTGAACTAAATAAATTTGAAGATTGTTGCTGCAGGCTTTATCTTTTTACATAATTATATTTTCTCATATTTAAGTACATCATACTGTCTGTTGATTTTTCACATTAACAGAGCCGAAATTACACTGCACATACAAAAATACAAAATTTCGTCCTATCATATCAGAGGCATGCTTAGGACCCTCACATTCTGTGAAAAATTACCATATTCCAAAGGATTTACAATTTGTCTTAACAAATGAATTTCTATTAGCTTTAATTTCGATTATTATTTCATAAATGAATCCAGAAATAAATACAGTAAACAGTAAGGGTTTGCGCAATTAATAATAAAAGTTTTAATTGTGCCAATGATTCGTAATTTCAAATGTTTCCAAAATAACATTTCACTGTACATTCATAACTAGTCCTTATCGATTATAACTTCGAAAATAAAATATTTTACAAAGCACATCCTTCTCATAAATTTTAACTTGAAATATAATATAATGTGTATAGAAGTATACGAAAACTTTCATAATAGCAACAGAGATAATACTGACCTGTCCAAAATTCGAAAAGAAATACTGTTATGGACAACTACTGCTCAGGAAAAGAACGATGTCCCGTTACAGCCTCTCACCAGAATATCAGAAATAGCTCAATGAAAAGAGTCGTCTCAAGTAATAATTCTACGTGGCACGATATTTTGTATGAAGTTTACGTCTTATGTTCTGATGATGCACTGTGTTTCAACTTATCGATGAGGATTTTTGGTATTTAGCGAGCTGAAACAGTGCTGAGTTAATCTACCCGACAAACTAGTGAGTCGTAAATAATGAAGGTTTTCTTTTCGGCACGTGTTATTTATCACCATTATAATAGCCTTAATCATTTTTTCCCTGTTCGGAAAAGTTTGCTAGCCTTAGGAGTTAAACTCTATTGGAAGGCGAGAGGAGTTACCATCAAGAAAAAGCAAATGAATCCGGTGTCTCCTCTCTCCTCCCCCGCATTGGAACTGCGTTCATGTTCGTGGAGATATCCTCTTGGTGGCTCGATGCCCGTCTGTGGGTTGCCGCCAGCCCAGAGATCAACAGAAGTTTTCATTTAATTGAAGAGTAATACGCTAATGCAAAGGACATCTCGAGCAACCAGTATAAGGATAGAGACGCCGGTATTAAAGGGCGTCCCCAGGGACCGCGATGGCTTAATTGCCAAGATATTCGTTAATTGACTGTACCGCCTTCTTCCCTCTACCTCCTCACCCCCGCCCCACACAAACCTTTCCCCCTCTCTTCGCCATCCTCCATGAGACTTGATCTCGTCTAGCCACCCCACTCACCCCTCCCCCACCCCACAACCCCTTTCTTTATAGCCAATTACTATGTAAATTCGCTCCGCGGAACTTTTCTCTTGCAGTGTGCGGAGGAGAAAAGACTCTGAGATGTGATTTCTTTTCGGCGTACGAAGTTTGACACGAGTTGCGGTGGTATTTTGCCAGCATGAGTTAAATAGCCAGACTGGCGCGCGACCGACGGCCGAGATTTCTTCTGGGAAACAGTCTAGGGAATTGCTCGGTTAAGCATCAAAGTTCTCTTAGAAGGAGGGGTGGGAGTCTAGATTTGATTCCAATACGCGTGTCAGAGGTCTTTCATTCACTGGGCGGTAAAGGGAACCTTGCGCCAGGCGAAGAGCTAGTAACTATTTACAGACGGACTCTTTCCGCTCTTGCAATTTACTGCTTTATTCTTTCCTCTTAAATGTCTCTTACCTGAAAAACAGTTGACAGTACCGGAGTCGAGTACCATATGTTGGCTAATCATATGATTTTTGATAACCACCAAAACCTGAAACAATACGCTGATAGAAAGACGATTTTATGAGAGGAGCTAACTATGCGAAATGTTTCTTTTATTTTATCTCATGTAATTTTGTTAGAATTTTGTATGTTATACTTTGGTAGAGAATTTCATACATACTTCGAGCCTATTCATAAATATCAACGACGGGGCTTGCGAGAAAGTAGGCACCAATTGCCACCCTCTCATTTCCTTCGTCTTAATAAAATCTGACCATGATTACATGTACCTCATAAATCGATAACGTTTCCATTCGGAAGTATTTTAACCTAAACAGTATGGGAAAGTATACAACCGCTTAGAAGAATACCATTTTATTGCACTGTTTCAACAAAGGAATCGTTATTACAGTTAAGTAGAGGTTGATCAACTGAAAATATGGGTGACTGAATTAGTTTTTCAGTGAAATACTAAGAGGATTACACTCGCCAGTCCTAACGTCAAGAACTTCTGTTTGAAATGATTAGTTATAGGTGGAATTATGTTCACGTAACGATCGGATTAACTCTTCCTACTGACATCAGCTACTAATTTTGCGATCAGCAGACAGTAAAATTCAGTTAAGTCAAAAATTTATATTCATTTCATAGCATTATATTCATTTCAAAGCTAAAGACTTGAATGTACTGGATTATTCGATCGTCTGTGCATGTTGGTTACCCAGAAAGCTGACATGTCGGAATAAAGAAGGAATAAATCATTCACCACTAATATATTGAACGTGGGCACATATCGGGATTCTGTCCGCTTCCACAGCAACTCGAATGCACAGAGCAGGTTTCTAAACACCTTATAATCGAAAGGGTTCTTTCTGGCGTTATTGGTGGGTAGGTGACTACCATGTGGAGCATACTTCTTATATCAGAAAAAAATTTAATTAAATGTCTCTAATGTCGTCAAAGCGTTAGCTTGTCGAGTACTCGATTCTTCTCGCCCTTTTTGTTTACAACAAGAAAACTTCCCAGCTGCAGCAGAAGTTACTGCCAACATTGGACGATAAAATTTGGCGGGCTCCAGTAAATCTTCACGACGGCAGTTCATCCATGTCCTCGGGATTACTCTCTGAATGAATTTAATTAAATTTTGGTGGTAATGAAACCTGGTGTGGAGCTGCTTTAGTATTTGGTACTAGTATGTCTACGTTTCTGCTGCTGTATTTCTCTGCGCTTTCAACGAGTAGCCCATTTCGGTGCAAGGTGGTGGGGGGATGTTCTTCGGGCACACACACACCTCTCCCACCCTCCCCCCCCCCCCCCCCCCACCTTAGCTCTCAGGGAAAGAGAAACATATAGTGTAGTTAGGTGTTTTTCTTTCAAGAAAACGTTTAAAAGTTGGTATTACGCAGTTTTTAACTAATCTGGAATTGGAACTTTTTTATGGCTGCTTAAAGTCGCCATTAGTCTTCTGTTGTTGTTGTTGTGGTCTTCAGTCCTGAAACTGGTTTGATGCAGCTCTCCATGCTACTCTATCCTGTGCAAGCTTCTTCATCTCCCAGTACCTACCGCAACCTACATCCTTCTGAATCTGCTTAGAGTATTCATCTCTTGGTCTCCCTCTACGATTTTTACCGTCCACGCTGCCCTCCAATACTAAATTGGTGATCCCTTGATGCCTCAGAACATGTCCTACCAACCGATCCCTTCTTCTTGTCAAGTTGTGCCACAAACTTCTCTTCTCCCCAATCCTATTCAATACTTCCTCTTTAGTTATGTGATCTACCCATCTAACTTAGTCTTCTAACATTATACATACACCACTGCCCCAGGTCTAGTCTGCCCCCCCCCCCCCCCACGAACTATCACTCATGGATATGAGTGACTGCACTTAAAAATCGGTGTGTTTCTCGAGCAGTTCTTTTCATAGCACACGATTCTAAATTCTGCAGACAACAAACCATGACAAAAACATTTCTTTACAGAGCAAACTACCACATGTTTGTAAATCCACAGAGATTAGCAGTTTGCAACACTAGTGAGTGGTTGGTCACCAGTAATTATTTTTGAACCGATTATTTCAAAATATCATTATGCTCAGCGGACCTCCTAAAGATGTTCCCGGTGGATTGTACTGTCCTACGCAATTCCTGACAGCCTGCAGAGCACACGAAATCATCTCAGAATAGTTTTAACCATGTGGTTCTGTTCGGGCCTGTATGACCCAAAATGGTTTTAAGTTTCGTTCCTCATTATTTAAATACCAAGCTAAATGTATGAAATTTAGTGACTTCATATGAAAATGATGAGCAATACCTGTATACAAACCTTGTAAAACATTTTAAGTAGTTTTGTCACAGACTTTAATAGTGATGTAAGTACTCGTAAAGTTCAGTTCATAATGACCCGGCATAAGTATGATAACTCTAATGCCAAATGTTTTTTACTTTTCTGTTAACCTTTAGGGTAATAACGATTTTTATCATTTAACCTTACAATGAACAATGAACAAAGCCTCTGCATTTACAACAACAGATTTATTTCTTGCTTTCTCAGAGAAATTGTTTAGCACGTGTCAGCTATTCAAATGTTTTTTGTCTCTGCTGGGTGCGAATTGCGAACCCATGACAGTTGCCTCACTGATTGTTGTTGGATAGGTAGAATTACACAGCCTTGCTCAATAGTAACACCTCCGAAATTTTGTGAGAAAGCTCTTAATTTTTTTAAATAAGTCAAATGTTAGCAACATTTAGCATCTTTATGCTTCGTGTCTATACAGGGTGGTCCATTGATAGTGGCCGGGCCAAATATCTCACGAAATAAGCATCAAAAGAAGAAACTACACAGAACGAAACTCGTCTAGCTTGATGGCGCTATGGTTGGCACGCTGGATGACGCTGCCATAGGTCAAACGGATATCAACTGCGTTTTTTTTTTTTTTTTTTTTTTAAGTAGGAACCCCCATTTTTATTACATATTCGTGTAGTACGTAAAGGAATATGAATGCTTTAGTTGGACCACGTTTTTCGCTTTGTGATAGATGGCGCTGTAATAGTCACAAACGTATAAGTACGTGGCTATCACGTAACATTCCGCCAGTGCGGACGCTATTTGCTTCGTAATACATTACCCATGTTAAAATGGACCGTTTACCAATTGCGGAAAAAGTTGATATCGTGTTGATGTATGGCTATTGTGGTCAAAATTCCCAACGGTCGTGTGCTATGTGTGCTGCCCGGCATCCTGGACTACATCATCCAAGTGTCCGGACCGTTCGCCGGATAGTTACGTTATTTAAGGAAACAGAAAGTATTCAGCCACATGTGAAACGTCAACCAAGACCTGGAACAAATGATGATGCCCAAGTAGGTGTATTAGTTGCTGTCGTGACTAATCCGCACATCAGTAGCAGACAAATTGCGCGAGAATCGGGAATCTCAAAAACGTCGGTGTTGAGAATGCTACATCAACATCGATTGCACCCGTACCATATTTCTATGCACCAGGACTTTGAACATCGTGTACAGTTCTGCCACTGGGCACAAGATAAATTAAGGGACGGTGACAGATTTTTTGCACGCGTTCTATTTAGCGACGAAGCGTCGTTCACCAACAGCCGTAACGTAAACCGGCATAACTTGCACTATTGGGCAACGGAAAATCCACGATGGCTGCGACAAGTGGAACATCAGCGACCTCCGCGGGTTAATGTGTGGTGCGACATTATGGGAGGAAGGATAATTGGCCCCCATTTTGTCGATGCCAATCTAAATGGTGAAGTGTATGGTGATTTCCTACGTAATGTTCTACGGATGTTACTAGAAGATGTTTCACTCCATGACAGAATGACGATGTACTTCCAACATTATGGATGTCCGGCACATAGCTCATGCGCGTTTGAAGCGGTATTGAATAGCATGTTTCATGACAGGTGGATTTGTCGTCGAAGTACCGTACCATGGCCCGCACGTTCACCGGATCTGACGTCCCCGGATTTCTTTCTGTGGGGAAAGTTGAAGGATATTTGTTATCGTGATCCACCGACAGTCCGCAGCTCGTGGTAGCGTTCTCGTTTTCCACGCCCCGGTTCCCGGGTTCGATTCCTGGTGGGGTCAGGGGATTTTCTCTCCCTCGCGATGACTGGGTGTTGTGTGCTGTCCTTAGGTTAGTTAATTTAAGTAGTTCTAAGTTCTAGGAGACTGATGGCCATAGATGTTAAGTCCCATAGTGCTCAGAGCCATTTGAGCCATTTGAACCATCCACCGACAACGCCGGGCAACATGCGTGAGCGCATTGTCAATGCATGTGCGAACATAATGGAAGGCGAACTACTCGCTGTTGAGAGGAATTTCATTACACTTATTTCCAAATACATTGAGGCTGACGGACATCATTTTGAGCATTTATTGCATTGGCGTGGTATTTGCAGGTAATGACTCTGTAACAGCATGCGTTCATAGAAATGATAAGTTCACAAAGGTAAATGTATCGCATTGGAACAACCGAAATAAAATGTTCAAACGTACCTACGTTCTGTATTTTAATTTATTAAATCTACCTATTGCGAACTGTTCGTCTAAAATTGTGAGCCATATGTTTGTGACTGTTACAGCGTAATCTATCGTAAAGCTAAAAAAGTGGTCCAACTAAAGCATTCATATTTCTTTACGTACTACACGAATATGTAGTAAAACATGGGAGTTCCTATTAAAAAGAAACGCAGTTGATATCCGTTTGACGTATGGCAGCTCCATCAAGCGGGCAACCATAGCGCCATCTGGTTTCCCCCTTCAAGCTAGACAAGTTTCGTTCTTTATAGTTTTTTCGTTTGACGCTTATTTCGTGAGATATTAGTCTCGGTCACGATCAGTGGACCACCCTGTATATTTGGTAGAGGGATCCGAACTGTAGCGCGTAACATGGTGGTATGTAACGTAAGTATGTCGGTACGTGGGAGACAGCGTCCTGGAATGGGAGTTTTCAATTCAAAGAGATCGTCCACACATGAAGCACCCTCTCCTTCCCCATGACAGTGTTAAACCACACACTAGCTCAGTGACATTGCAATAATCCGACGCCTTGCGTTCGCTGTCATCGGTCATCCGCCGTACAGTCCCGATTTGGCTCCTTCAGATACTCATATGTTTTCAAAACTTAAAGAAAAAAATTGATGACTTCACTTTGATAGTCGTGAGGCGGTGCAAGACGATGTGACGTGGTGGCACCGTCAACAAAATCGGACATTCTACAGTGACGGCATCAACAAAATGAACTCTGGTTGGTAGAAATGTGGTCATCACCAGGGTAACTATGTTGAGAAATAAAGATGTGGATATGCAGAATAAAGAAGTAAAATGTTAATGACATTCGTGTTATCTGAAGAGCTGCTAAAGTTTTAGCACAAAAAACTCGTAGACGTTACGTTTCAACAAGCCCGCGTACTAAATTCTTGAAGAGACGAAGGAATACTTTCCGAGTTTAAATATCATGCCCATAATTCATCTGAAAGTAAGTGTTCTGATGACAAACACAAGAGTTCACTGCCTGTAAAAACAGCGTACAGTCTTTTCTTTCTAATACTGAGAATATGGAACGGCAGTTACGCCCACCAGCACGGCATGAACGCCTGTCAGTTTCGAATGCCATCAAGAGTATCCCAGTCGTTACCAGATATGCAAGCAGCGGAAGTGCTGTAAGAAAAATAATAATAAAAATAAAATTTTAAAAAATCTGAAGTAGTACTCTATACAGCGCTTCAAAATGAAATAACAGAGATGTCAGATACTGAGCGGCAGCAATTTTGTGGTAAAAAATGGACGAATATTGATGATTCTATTCTTCATTCATAGTTAGGACTATTTTTCCTTGGGGGGTATGTATTGATCACATGAGGAACCTACAGAAAGTTATTGAGTTGGGGACATTGCAGGGACCATGCCCAATGACACACTCTGAAAGGTATAGCGTGTCTTGCAATTTAATAATAGGGAGGGAAGACGAAGTAACGAAAAACTTGCTGCAGTACATTGATGAACCTGTTTTTTAACCTATAAAAAATGGCTCTGAGCGCTATGGGACTTAACTTCTGAGGTCATGAGTCCCCTAGAACTTAGAATTGCGTAAACCTAACTAACCTAAGGATATCACACACATCCATGCCCGAGGCAGGATTCGAACCTGCGACCGTAGCGGTCGCGCGGTTCCAGACTGTAGCGCCTAGAACCGCTCGGCCACCCCGGCCGGCTTCTACCTACAGTTAGGACTCTTATTACTTATGGATTTTTATCGATCACATTTACGGGAAAGTATCGGCATTGTGTGGTTATAGGAGGAAACAACATGACTTAGACAAAATTTATAGTTGGTATGATGAATGGCAGGTAGACCTAAATGTTGAAAAATGTAAGTAAATGCAGATGAGTAGGAGAAACAAACCAGTAATGATCAAATACAGCCCTGGCAGTGTGCTGCTTGATACAGTCACGTCGTTTAAGTATCTGGATGTAATACGGCAAAGCGAAAGAAAATGGAACCTCATGTGTGGATTGTAAGAGTGATGGTTAATGTTAGATTTCGTTTTATTCGGACAATTTTGGGAATGTGTGGTTCGTCGGTTAAGGTGACAGGGTATAGATAGCTAGTTCGACCTAGTCCTTAGTACTGTTTGGAATCCCCACCAGTATGGGTTGAAGGAAGACATTGAAGCAATTCGGAGACGGACTGCTAGATTGGTTACCGGAGGTTCGATCAGTGTGCAAGTATTATGGACACGTTTCGTGAAGTCAAATGGAAACCTCTGGACGAGAAACGATGCCCTTTTCGCTAAGCACTATTGCGGGAATTTAGAGAACCGACATTTGAGGCCGACTGTAGAAGGATTCTACTACCGCCAACGTACATTTCGCCCAAGGACCACAAATTAGGGGTCGTACGAAATCTCTTAGACTATCGTTCTTCCACCGCGCGCGCTATTGACGAGTGGGACAGGAAACGAAATGACTAGCAGTGGTTCATGGTACCCTCCATCCTGCACAGTATGATGGTTTGTGAAGTATGCATGTAGATCTACAGAAAATTTCTGGGGTAAAGATACTTGGCGAAACATACTACGAGTAACCATGTCCAATGAAACATTGGTAAGATACCGCATGTCCTGCGATTTGGCAAGAAATCTGCTAGGGAGGAAAGACGAGGTACCAATAAACTTTCTACAGTACATGGACGATTGCATTTTCCGCCCATAGTTATAACTCCTATTCCTTACTGGTGTGGATCGATCACACGGGGAATGTATAGAAAGTGTGTGGGATAAGGATAATGGGCGGAGCTTATTTAGAGCAACCACGTCCTACGAACATTCTGCAGTACACGGCGTGTATTGGGGTTTGAAAAGAAGTCTGCTAGAGAGGAAAGAAGAAACACAGATCCTACTCCGATTCCTAGGATTTGGAAGAAGTGGTCAGAAGCTCTTCGTAAACTCTATAAGCCACGAGAAAATATTACTGTCGACGAGCAGTTAGTAGCATTAGAGGTCACAGTGCACACGAACAGTATGTTATAAGTAAATTGAGGAGGTATGGGATAAAAATATTGACTCTAAGTAATAGGAGGAGGGAGCAGGGGGACGACACCGGAAAATAAATCCGTGAAAAATTAAAAATAGGTCCAACAACATGTTTCATAGCTCTTTATTTTATTTCACAAATGACGCTATGTGGCCAATTATTTCTGTAAGGAAAATATGAATTATGCACTTATGAAGACACTCCACCATGGTAATTATCAGACATAGGACTGATAAAATGCGAAAAATAGTTTAGGGTTATAATTCAGTAATAGGTGTGTATATTACGTCATCAGCTAACAAGTACATATTCATGCAAACTAAAAACCAATATCCTCGATATCTCTGCTCTGTATATATTGTCTTAAGAATTTCGATCGAGGGTAAATGCTAAACAAAATAAATTGAGTAGACGGAGAATATTCTTGGAAGAACTTGGAAAATCAGTGGTAGCCGAACACATTGCATCAACGACATATTTACCAAGAAAAGAAGATTCTCTGAGAATGGTCAGGAGCATCCAAGTCCCTGAAGGTGTGGAGAGTGTGTCGGAAGTACTAACAACAAAAAGACCTACTGAACTTGAACGCTGTAATTTCTGTCTATTAATAAGAGACATTAAAACAAGTGTAATGTGTGAAAAATGAAACAATCATGTTTGCAAAACACGTGCCACTTACTTGTGTCCAAAATACAGTGAGTAAGAACGAATGTTAGACTATATTTTTTTAAATAATTACCTACATTTAAAACTGTTGTTTCATTTTTATGATTTTGCAATCATTTCTGCGACTATTTGTGTCGAAACTGTTACTAGTAAGCCGGCGGAAGTGGCCGAGCGGTTCTGGGCACTTCAGTCTGGAACCGCGCGACCGCTACGGTCGCAGGTTCGAATCCTGCCTCGGGCATGGATGTGTGTGATGTCCTTAGGTTAGTTAGCTTTAATTAGTTCTAAGTTCTAGGGGACTGATGACCTCAGATGTTAAGTCCCATAGTGCTCAGAGCCATTTGAACCATTTGTTAGTAGTAAATTACCACAAAAGTGCCGTCTGAGAATATCACATTACGGAAAACTGCCTATTGTATCAAATTTACCACATACCAGTAGAAAACATATTCATAAATAAAGTTCTGTGTTCTATTTTTATCATTATTATTAGTATTATTATTTCTATTATTATTACTACAGAAGTAGTACTACACTTTTTCTTTTAAATTTCAGAGTCTTCTTCTAATTATTCTTTGATTATTGACATAATATTGGATAAATCAGTGTTAACGTTTGAATGAAAAATGTATGTTAGTGTAAGGTTTTTGGAGTATATTAGTTTCGTTTCACATTGATGCAGATACTACGTTTGTATATAGAGAAACTGAACAGACTAGCATGGCGGATATCACCAATATTCTTCAACTGCCCCCCCCCCCCCCCCATTACGTATATTGTAAAAGACCAGACAGATAGAATTCGCACTGAGTCACACAGTGATTCTTCATATAGTCCTTCAATGAATAGCTGCGCATATAATTTTTGATACATGGTGCAATCCAAAGTACTTTCTGCGACGCACTTCACAGTGATCCACGCAGTGTCGTATGGTTATAATATTCAGTTTTGTATTTTAGAGTCAGAACAGAAGTGACTCACTATCTTCATTTTTTAAAGAGAATTCTATTTGTGGGACCGTAGCTGACAGTATATTTTGGAAACACAAATGATGACGCGAGTTGCAGTTCCACAGCCTGACTGGTTATAAAGATGAATGACCACTTTTAAATGGGATTGCGAGACAGAATCTGCCTGCAGAGAAGTAAAAAATAAGACAATAATATAAAAACCTGAGTGAAATAGTACATCCCAATGCTTTGGGCAAAGTAGCCATATTAGCAAGGACAAGGAAAATAAAAATGCCATGATACTTAACAACTTGCATAACAATAAATCTTTACCTGAAAATACAAGGTATCGGCACAACAACCTTACCATTCAACTAAAACGCATTTATGTGCAGGAATTTCTTTTCTTAAATACACCCTAACAATAAGGTGAAACAGGAAAAAAGGCAAGGAAAATGGTCAGGAAGCTGTAGATACCAAAGTATGAAAGTGGGATACGAAAATTAAGAACTAAAAGAGCAATTTGTCGAACAGAACGAATATTAGAAACAATGAGGGAGAGAAGAACTGTACACTAAGGACACTTAAAAAGGACAGATGAGAAAAAAATCAATTTTTTAAACTTTTTTGCCACAACTGATTATCACCAATGACGCGGATCAAAGAAGTTGAAGCAGACCCGAGAGGAACGTAAATAACGGAGTAAGCAATACGAAAAATGTGGAAGTTTAGAGGAGAACCAGTTTTAAGCGTTTCCAAGAGAAATAAAAGAAAAAGACAAGTTTAATAGTGTAAGAACAAAGACAAGTACGACATTGGTAAAGAATGAAAAAACTATTAATAAAGAAGAAGATAAGAACTAAGAAATAAGTTTTTTCATGTGGTCTTTAGTAGGCCAAACGAATAAAACAAAACAAAGTATAGCTAAGAAGACTTATTTCCAAATCAGACTACTGATTCTATTTTCATCTACCTGATTCATGTAATGAATAAAAATTTGCGAAACATTGCCAGTGGACCATGACCGTATGGCGCTAACACAGGGTCAAGTATCTAACGTCAGGGTCCATTCCACTCCTGTGTAAACGTACTCAACTGTTTAGAAATACAGGGCTGCTTTGTCAGTAGGTTTGTCTGGTGTACGTTTAAGGTGCATCTTTCCATACGCCATTCATGATTAATCCTCCGTCATAGACTTGGAAAAAAACTGTGTTTTTGTGCATGTGTGTGTGTGTGTGTGTGTGTGTGTGTGTGTGTGTGTGTGTGTGTGTGTGTGGGTGGGTGGGTGGGTGAGTGGGTGGGTTGGTGTGTGGGTGTGTGGGTGGGTGTGTGGGTGTTTAGATCTTATGACTGAGGTCTCATCAGCGCCCTTACACTTATTAAAACAAACGAATTGGAGATGAACTAAAGTCGTTGTTCGTGCATACACTCGAAATGACTACACAGCCACTCTATCTCACATGCACTCTCACAAGCGCCGGCCGGTTTGGCCGAGTGGTTCTAGGCGCTACAGTCTGGAACCGCGCGACCGCTACGGTCTCAGGTTCTAATCCTGCCTCGGGCATGGATGTCTGTGATGTCCTTAGGTTAGTTATGTTTAAGAAGTTCTAAGTTCTAGGGGACTGATGACCTCAGACGTTAAGTCCATAGTGCTCAGGGCTATTTGAACCACTCTCATAAGCAATAAAACTAGTTAGGAAAGAAGAAATTAAAACACTGAGAAAACAAAAGACAGACGAGCTAAAAGAAAAACACCGGGAAATATGACTGGCTGACCAATTACAAAAAGTTTGGTGAGCCAGCCACCTTGTTGACGCATAAAAAACACTCCCTAAATCTTGTTGGACATTTGAGAAAACTGTAAAACTTAAACGGCATTCGTTTGGTCATTACATAAAAGAGACTGCAGATCCGTCGGCAAATCCGCAGCAGTCCGCAGGAAAAAAAAAAAAAAACTTCCTCACATCTAGTCCCTTTGATGTTATGGATTCAATTACTTGCTGCTCATGGTTGGTCTTTGACCTGGGTAAAGGAGGTAACGATTCTCACATCTTAACATGAGAATGATTTCTAAAACAGTCTTTGATGTTTTAATGTAGTGAGAGATTTTCTTGACTGATCGATTTTACTGACTTTTCCATATTTCCCTCCCATTTTAACTTTTGTTACTTATTTCTTTTCTTCCTTTCGGGCACCAGTAGTGCCTCATCATCGACGCATTGAAACAGATTTCGTGGACCGGCTATGTCTCAGCTGTCATAGTAGAGTACTTTCTTTAATTGTATGGCGATAATTTTTTGCATATCCCCATAGAGCAAACAACACAAGCCGCGACAGGATGCAGTTCTCAATAATAATGTGTTCTTTCCAACGACACCACGCCGTTGCTAAGCAACAGTCGGAGACGAGTCGAGTGGCGATCAACACAGTTCCTCTCCCTGGTCAGCAAAATCGTAAGAAGACCGCGAAACGCAGTAAGAGCACAGAGCACCTGTGGCAGCTACAAGGTAAGCTATCAACCAGGACCTGTTTTCTGGTAATCGTTGCCACCGAAAGCACAGCCATCAAATCAGTTACATCTGTATGTAGATGTACAACAGATTTTCTCTGAAGATCTTCGACACGACACTTGCATTCACCGAAATTATATTTGGCAGCAAGTCATCCAGCAGTTTATCACGGTTTCTCAAAGCCAGTTTATGTTGAAAAAACATCAATTCATAAATATTCTAATCACGGGAAAATTGGAATGTCACATATTATTCTACAGTTTGAGCATGCACATATCGCTAAGAAATAATTTATTTTTATGGAAATTCCTAACAAATTATAGACGGATTTCATACATTTTTGTCAGAAAATTAACTTGTTTTTCAAATTACTGCTGTTTTTCCTTCATTGGGAAACATCGTCATGTAGAAGATTCTGAAAGAAATTTACGTCGTTTACCTGCGAATTACAATTTATTTGTTTCACACAATCATGATTTCGACTTAATAGTAAATGTCAGAAATTTTTTCATCGCACCATGTTGATATACTCAAATTGTCGAATAATTTTTGACATTCTGGTTTTTCGGTTATTACAAGCATTATGAAATTCACGTTTCTCTAGCACAAACAGCCTCAAACCAACCGTGATACACAGTCTGGATGACTGCTTGCAAAACGTTAACAGCAACTGATGTACTGACGTTGATGAATGCAGGTCACACCAATGTACTGGTAGTGGAATGCCCATTGCAGTCAGCCAAAGTTTGTTAGCTAAGCACAGTTAGCCTTTTTGCGGACCTTTGATACGCAATCATGTCCAGTAATACGACGACAGGTTAATAAGACCAGAGAAAAACAGTGAGTCAGGAGGAAATGAACGTGCTTTGAACGGTGGTAGTATTAGTGATTCTGAATTAAAACCGTCGTATGAATATGCGTATTAACAGTTTCCGTGAAATCTAATGGGAACAACGGGAAAAACAGGACTAATGCCGGTGATAGTAATGAAAAATTGTGATCTCATGCTTTGTTTAACTATGTACATTTTCTCACAATCTTGTGGACAGCTGGTGTGTGACTAATTTGAGCTCATTCGTTCAGAATGCTTATTACACGTTTTCCGTTCATTGCAACGGCATCCATATCACGCGCAACTATCAAGTGTGAGCATATTAAAATCTGCACGCTACTATGGAAACAAATTTTGAACAGCGTTTCTCAGTGAACTTGTAGTACGGTATTATTGATGACCAACTCATTTGTCCTATTTTTTTCCTAGTTCTGTGTTACCAGAATATTTGGAGGATATTACTTTGGCAACACGACTTCGTGTGTATTTTCAGCACGGCTGACGTCCGTGATTTTGAAAGAACTGTATGCCCCATACGGTTAATTAAAGGGCATACGATCATTTGAAGTTTTTTGTTCGTACGTTTACCCTCACTCAACCTGTACGTTATTTCGACGATGACGTGTCACTTGGGCATGTCGGACATTTCCGTTCGCACTGGAGAATGGCCATAAAGCTGAAATCATGAGCGTGTGAAACAAGTAAACAGTAATTTAAGTTGAATAATAGCTTTCATATTAATGGAGTGAGGTGCAGGTTAAGATGAACCTACACTGTCCACAGGGCTCCCGTTGCGTGCTGCAATGTTGGTCGTAGCCCATCGGATGACACAATGCGGTAGCCAATAAGAATATCTTGATATCATAGTCTAGGTTATCACAAACATTTGGCAGTTTTTTCGAATGTGTCACGATTTCCGAGACTGTGGTTAGATTACGATTTTATAGCATGCACATATTAAACTGGCGGAAGTGAAAACAGTACAGAAGATACTTACAATAACTTTTATCATAAAGGCTTTGCTGTTTTTCCGCAATACATAAAGATTTTCGAGGGTGGTGGTTACCGTGGGATCTAATTGCGGTGCATAAACTGATGCGAGTTAAACGAATTCCAGTGAACTTCATTTAGGAAGCATACAAAATTACGAACGAGTAGTTTAATTGCCTACCCACATCCGACTCACGACTCATGTTCATTTCCCATCATTCGTCACGCTAACCGTTACCAACAGCAGCACACAGCGGAAAAGCCGCTCATACTGTAAGTGAAGTTTTGGCGAGATACGATTTGCAGCTGTAATTTCCAGTTACGTGTCATTAAATAAAGTGGCTCAGCTTTACCGTCTTTTTTTTTTCTCCTGAACCAATAGAGGTCAGAAGAATTCGATTTGCTGACATGTTTTTCGCTTGCTGCCAACATTGCGATCGAGTCATACGAGGCGTCATAAGCGTAAAACTGTAGTTCTCATGGATGAACGCTATGTTCCGTTTCGGTGATAACTATTTTTTTGCAAGTAAGTGTCAAAAACCATCTCAGCTATACATTTGTATCATTGGACAAAAACTTCTATGAGATGAATTGGACACAATGTTACGTGTAGCCGGCCGGAGTGGCCATGCGGTTTTAGGCCCTACAGTCTGGAGCACAGCGACCGCTACGGTCGCAGGTTCGACTCGCGCCTCGGGCATGGATGTGTGTGATGTCCTTAGGTTAGTTAGGTTTAATTAGTACTAAGTTATAGGCCACTGATGACATCAGAAGTTAAGTCGCATGGTGCTCAGAGCCATTTGATCCATTTTTTTGTTACGTGTACACAACTAATTTTTATGATGGAATAATATACATCTAATAATTGGTTTTCCAATTACGCAAATGAATAACTGAGATGGTTTTTGGACCCGATGATGATCTGATCCTAGATTCTAGACCGAAGTCTATCGTTTTTAATAAAATATACCGTTACAACTATGTGTTGCACAATGCGACCTCAGCAAAATATTTCCGTTTACGTTAGACTCCAGGCGGCGGTAGGCGCAGCGGAAAGAGCGGAGAACGGTAATAGGAGGGTCGTTTGGTCGAGTCTCAGGGCGGAAGCATTTTATAATTTTTTCTTTTCAGTTTCTGCATTCCTTACATTGTGAAAATACCGACATATTGCTCAGTTTACTGTAGCTATTTATATTTTGATTAAAACTGGATAAGGAACGGCGAAGGAAAATCTGATTTTGCAAACAGCTTTCCAACAAAGTATTGTACTCGCAACGTCCACGAGAACTCTGGAAGTAACTTTTCAACTGGAACTGCAGTTAATGTGTAGAGGATGTGATATTCCGTCAGTTATATTTTGACCTCGCAGCAGCTTTTGGAGCAGTACGTTCCATGTTGCAGGTCAAATCAGCCCATTGCCCGTTGGGAACGTCTGTGGAACATATTCGCTTCCTACCTCTCGATCAAGTAAACTGAATTTTTCGAGAGTTCCGTGAGAATACAGTGAGGATATTGTTTTCCTACAGTAATTTTACAACAACTATGTACGTAATCGTAAAAGTGCGGCTTCTACAACTTGGGCAAGACTCCAAGAAAGATATTGCGTCCCCTCCTTTTAGTACGAATATCACCCCAGCATGTGCAAATCGTTGCTGTAAAATAACACAAATATCTAATTTTACATATGCAGTTCTCGTGTACACCATACAGTTTCTTCCTGGTAATTAATTTGCAATTTCAAATTTTCCTCTGCATTCTGCCCTCGTGCTTCTTGTGATAATATTGATAAACGCAACTTATCTAGCACTATATCAGTTTATTTACAGTGAAATTAACGTACAAATTTGAAAGGAAACACAGCTTCCTCATGGGGACTAGACTTAACGTCCCTCACTTTACTGTCCTGCGATCTTTTTGCTGTTCCAACCGTTCCTCCATCTCTCTCAGATTTTGTCGTTCTGATATGGATATGAGTTTTCAGAGCTTTCCGTTGCTTTCTAGATATCTAGCTGTGAGAAGGGTTTCACTCTTAAAGTAAGGAACATTTATTTTTCTTAGTCGTCAGTCTCCTTTACTGTTTTGATGCGACCCACCACGAATTCCTCGCCTGTACCAACCTCTTAATCTCAGAGTAGCATTTGCAACCTACGTTCTCAATTATTTGCTGGATGTTTTCCAAACTCTGTCTTCCACTACAATTCTTATCCTTTACAGCTTCCACTACTACCACGAAATTATTCTCTGATGTTTTAGCAGGTGTCCTATCATCCTGTCCCTTCTTCTTCTCAGTGTTTTCCATATTTTCTTTCCCACACCGATTCTGTGCAGAATCTTCTCATTCCTTGGCTTATCATCCCCCCCCCCCCCCCCTAAAACTCAGCATTCGCCTGTAGCACCACATCTCAAATGCTTCGATTCTCTTCTGTCACTTTTTCCCACACTCCATGTTTTACTACCGTACAGTTGTATGCTCCAAGGTACATTCTCAGAAATTTCTTCCCCAAATTAAGTTATTTAGTATCTAGGTAGCATTCCTTAACTTCGTCTACTTAGAGACCACCAAACCTGATGTTATGTTTCTCGCTGTTCTCCTTTCCGGTACTTCTCATTACATTCGTCTTTCTTCGATTCACTCTCAGTCCATATTCAGTACTCATTAGACTATTCATCTCATTCAGCAGATCACGGAATTCTCCTTAACTTTCACTCAGGATACCAATGTCATCAGCGAATCGTATCATTGATATCATTTCACCTTCAATTTTAATTCCACTATTGAACGTTTCTTTTATTTCCATCACTGATTCTTCAATTTACAGATTGAACAGTTGGGGTGGAAGAGTACATCCCTGTATTACACAGTTTTTTAAGCCGAGCCTTCGTTCTTGGTCGTCAACTCTTATTGTTCTATCTTTGCTCTTGAACGTATTGTACATTCCCCGTCTCTTCCTATAGATTACCCCTATTTTTCACAAAATTTCAAACATATTGCACCACTTGACAACGTCGAACGCTTTTTCGATGTCGACAAAACCTATGAACGTGTCTTGATTTTTCTCCAGTCTTCCATCCATAATGAACCGTAACATCAGAATTGCCTCTATGGTGCCTTTACATTTCCTAAACCCAAACGGATCGTCATCAAAGACATCCTCAGTTTTCTGTTCCGTTTTTCTGCATATTTTACTTCTCACCAACTTGGATACATGAGCTGTTAAGCTGACTGTGCAATAATCCCCGCGCTTATCAGCTCTTGCAATCTTCGCAATTGTTTGGATGATATTTTTCTGATAGTCAGACGGTACGTGGCAGACTCATACCTTTTAAACACCAACGTGAAAAGTCGTTTTGTTGCCACTTACCCCAACGGTCTTAGAAATTACAATGGAATGTTATGTATCCCTTCCGCTTCTTTTATTTTTATTTTGAGTCCTCCAATGCTCTCCTAATTGCTGATTCTAGTACTGCATCACCTGTCTCTTCTAAATCGACTCCTGTTCTTTTTCTATAACACTACACAAACCTTCCCTCTCATAGAGGCTTTCAGTGCACTCTTTCCACCTATTTGCTCTCTCATCTGCATTTAACAATGGATTTCCCGTAGCACTCTTAATATTACTATCCTTTCTTGGAATTTCGCCGAAGATTATTTTGATTTTCCTATACGCTGAGTCAATCCTTCCCAGAGTCATTACTTTTGCCATTTCTTCACATTTGTCATGCAGAAATTTCGTCTTTACTTCCCTGCGCCTCCTGTTTATTTCATTCCTCAGCAGCTTGTATTTCTTTATTCCTGAATTTCCCTGTACATTTTTGTACTTCCTCCTTTCATCAATCAACTGAAGTATTTCTTCTGTTATAGATGGTTGCTTCGCAGTTATCATACTTGTAGCTATGTTTTCCTTACCAAGTTCTGTGATTACCCTTTCTAGATATGTCCATTCCTCTTCAACTGTCCTGCCTATTGACCTAGTCGTTATTGCTGTGTCTATAGCCTTAAAGAACTTCAAGTGTCGCCGGCCGCGGTGGTCGAGCGGTTCTAGGCGCTCCAGTCTGGAACCGAGCGACCGCTACGGTCGCAGGTTCAAATCCTGCCTCGGGCATCTCCTTAGGTTAGTTAGGTTTACTTAGTTCTAAGTTCTAGGTGACTCTTCAAGTGTAGCTCGTCATTCCTTAGTGCCTGAGTATGCCACTTCTTTGCGTATTGATTCTTCCTGGCCAACGTTTTCAACTTCAGCCTACTGTTCATCAGTACTACATTGTGGTTTGAGTCCATATCTGTTCCAGTGTATGATTTCGGAATATCTGTCTGATCATGATTTAGACTAACTGAAATCTTCCCGTATCACCCGGTCTTTTCCAAGTACTCCTCCTCCTCTTGTGATTCTTGATCAGAGTATTCGCTATTACTAGCTGAAATTTTATTGCAGAATTCTATTACTCTTTCTCCTCTCTCATTCCCTGTCCCAAACCCATATTCTCCTGTACCCGTTTCATCTACTCCTTCGCCTACAACTGCATTCCAGTCGCTCACCTCCCTTTAAGTACTGTATTAACCTTTCAATATCATCACATACTTTATCTGTCTCTTTACCTTCAGCTTGTGACGTTGACATGTATACCTGAACTATCGTTGTCGGTGTTCGCTTACTGTCGATTCTGATAAGAACAATCCTATTATTGAACTGTTCACTGTAACACACTCTCTGCCCTACCTTCCTATTCATAACGAATCCTCCTCCCGTTATACCATGTTCTGCTGCCATTGGTATTACCCTAAACTCATCTGACCAGAAATCCTTATCTTCTTTCAATTTCAGTTTACTGACATCTGCTGTATCTAGATTGAGCCTTTGCATTTCCTTTTTGACATTTTCTAGCTTCCCTATCACGTTCAAGCTTCTGAAATTCCACGCCCCGATTCGTACGAGAACATTGTACTTTCTATGGTTACTCAGACTTTTTCTCATGGTCACCTCAATTCCCCCTTGGCCGTCCCCTACTGGAGATCCGAATGGGACACTATTCCGGAATCTTTTGCCAGTGCAGAGATCATCATGACACCTTTCCAATTACAGGCCACATGTCCGTGAATACACGTTATGTACCTTTAATGAAGTGGTTTCCATTGCCTTCTGCATCATCATGTCGTTGAGCGTTGCAGATATTTCCACCTTTAGGGGCAGTTTCCCACCCCAAGGACCACGGTGTGCCCTAAACTTCTGTCCGAACCTCAGCGTGAAATCTTATGAGACTTAACTGCTAAGGTCATCAGTTCCTAAGCTTACACACTAATTAACCTAAATTATCCTAAGGACAAACACACACACTCATGCCCGAGGGAGGACTCGAACCTCCGTCGGGACCAGCCTCACAGTCTATGACTGCAGCGCCGTAGACCGCTCAGCTAATCTCGCGCCGCACCTCCGCCGTCTTTGGGAAGACCATTGGCAGAACGAGGGTGACTTATTATGCTGCACTAACAGCAAGTAATAATTACGATTGACTAGCTTACAGTATGACCAATTAAAGCACTGACCATTTTACTACGCGACAAATTAAAACCCAGGTTACTTAAGAGCCTCGCTCCAAATAATAACACACAGTTGCCAGCCCCATTGTCAAATGACTGCTTCTGTAGGTCTTAAACAAAACGTCAATCATCAAGGTGGCCTTTAAACTGAAACACCAAAGGAACTGACGTAGTCATGCGTACTCAAAAACAGATATGTAAACAGGCAGAAGACGGCACTGTAGCCCGCATCTCGTGGTCGTGCGGTAGCGTTCTCGCTTCCCACGCCCGGGTTCTCGGTTCGATTCCCGGCGGGGTCAGGGATTTTCTCTGCCTCGTGATGGCTGGGTGTTGTGTGCTGTCCATAGGTTAGTTAGGTTTAAGTAGTTCCAAGTTCTAGGGGACTGATGACCATAGACGTTAAGTCCCATAGTGCTCAGAGCCATTTGAATCATTTCCACGACACTGTAGTCGACAACACCTATATAATACTATAAGTGTCTGGGGCATTTGTTCGATCGGTTACTGGTGCTACAGTGGCAGGTATCAACATTTAAGTGAGTTTAAAGGTGCTGTTATACTCGGCGCATGAGCGATAGGTTATAGCATCTCCGACGTAGTACTGAAGTGGGGATTTTCCCGTACGACCATTTCATGAGTGTCCCGTAAATATCAGAAATCTGGTAAAACATCAAACCTCCGACAGCTCTGCGGCCGGAGAAAGATCATGCCAGAACTGGACCACGGACTACTGAAGAGAATCGTTCGTAGTGACAGAGTTGCAACCCTTCCGCAACTTGTTGCAGACTTCAGTGCTGGGCCATCAACAAATGCCGGCGTGCGAACCATTCAACGAAACATCACCGATATGGGCTTTCGGAGCTGAGGACCCACTACTGTGCTCTTGATGATGGTACGACATAAAGCCTTACGCCTCGCCTGGGCCCGTCTGCACCGACGGTGGACTGTTGATGACTGAAAACATGTTGCCTGATCGGACGAGTCTCGTTTCAAATTGTATCGAGCAGATGGGCATGTGCGGGTAAGGAGACAACCTCATGAATCCATGGAACCTGCATGTCAGCAGGGGATTGTTCAAGTTGGTGGTGGGTCTGTAATGGTGTGGGGCGTGTGCAGTTGGAGTGATATGGGACCCCTGACAAGTCTAGATACGACTCTGATAGGTGACACGTACGTAAGCATCCTGTCTGATCACTTGCATCCTTTCATCTCGATTGTGCATTCCGACGGAACTGAGCAATTCAACAGGACACTGCGATACCCCACACGTCCAGAACTGCTACAGAATGGCTCGAGGAACACTCTTCTGAGTTTAAACAATATTACTGGCCACCAAATTCCATAGTCATGAACATTGTTGTGCATATCGGGGTGCCTTGCAACGTGCTGGTCAGAAGAGATCTCCACCCTCTCGTACTGTTACGGATTTATGGACAGTCCTCCATGATTCTGTTGTCAATTCCCTCCAGCACTACGTCAGACATTAGTCGAGTCCATGCCACGTGTTGCGGCACTTATGTGTGCTGTGAACACGATATTAAGCAGATGTATCAGTTCCTTTGGATCTTCAGTGTACAATGCATTAACAAAGAAAAACATTTGAGTAGAACATGATACATAGATTTATTATCACAAGTACTCAGCATATGCTGAATGCTTGTGATAATAAATATATGTATCAGGTTCTACTCAAACGTTTTTCTTTCTTAATACATTATACACTGAAGAGCCAAGGGAACTGATACATCTGCTTAATATCGTGTTCACAGCACACACAAGTGCCGCAACACGTGGCATGGACCTACGGGGTGGTACTTACTCACTTGTTACGTGCAACAGCGATTGGTTTGAATGGTGAAAAAACAACGAAGCTGAGGTCACAGAGCTATTCAGACGATGATATGAGGATAAACGTAGCTCCGCTTTAAGATGTAGCCAGGGCGCGGGAACAGTACGAGTAGAACAAAAATTGTGACCGTTTTCTGGAGGACTCGGTAGAATGAGACCATCGGCACACAGCTTACCCCTCTGTACCAACTACAATCAGCACTTTGGTGACAGGACACAGGAGTAAGAATAGCTAACAAGGCTGCCAGAATGTCACTAATTCATTGCAGGCTCCACAAGAGTTCGCTCCACAGAATTCCTAAATAGCACACAGACTCCTGATCTGCTCTTCAGTTTGCTAATACAGCCCCTCGAGACACATCTACATCTACATCATTCTCCGCAAGTCATCTAAGGGTGTGTGATGGAATGTACTTTCGGTACCACTATCTGATCCCTCCAGCCCTGTTCTATTTGCGAATAGTGTGTGGGAAGAACGAATGTTGGTAAGCCTCTATATTGGCTCTAATTTCTCGAATTTCCTCTTTGTGGTCAATACGTGAGATGTATGTGGGGGGGGGGGGGGGGGGGGGGGGGAATAATGTGCTGTCCGAATTCTCCTAAAAAGTACTGTCCCGAAGCTTCAACAGTAAATCTCTCTGCGATGAACAAAGCCTCTCTTGTAAGGTCTGCAAGTGGAGTTTGTTTAGCATCTTCGTAATGCGTAACGCTCTCTGGCCAGCTAAACGATCCCGTGACGAAATGCACCGCACTCAGTTGGATCTTTTCTGTCTCCGCTATCAGTCCTTCCTGATAGGTATCCAAGATAGATGAACAATACTAAAGAATCGGGCGAACAAGCTTCTTCCAATGAATCTGTGTCTGGTATCTGCTTTTCCCACACCTGATTTACGTGTCTCTCTAGCAGGGGCAAATCAGACCACGCTACGACGCAAATGACATTCATCTCAGACACACTATAGCTTGCTGCCCAGACGCCTGTCGTCACAGTCTGCGTCAATAGCGACATCTCTCGCAGGACCACCACACAATACACGGCGTACGAGCCCAAATAGACTCCTGATCGGTACAAAAAAAATAAATAAATAAATAAATAAATAAATCTGACGGACAAATTTATATAGAAAAATCAGATAATACAAGAAATTAGAAGACGTAGCAGAAGCATTGCAAAAGAATTTAATAAAAGCAAGCAGGACAGTCCAGTATCAGTGCCCTCTCTGGCCCCTGACGTAACCATCGATGCATACCGCAGGCTATGTAGAATGCGCGCGGTGCAAGCATCGTGCTGGTTTCTGCAGTGTGTACACTCTGAGTGGCAGCTGGTCGGAACGATGTGGTAACATGCTGTTGACTTCTTAGCTGGTGGCACCCTCTATGTTTATACACTGCTGGAAATTGAAATAAGAACACCGTGAATTCATTGTCCCAGGAAGAGGAAACTTTATTGACACATTCCTGGGGTCAGATACATCACATGATCACACTGACAGAACCACAGGCACATAGACACAGGCAACAGAGCATGCACAATGTCGGCACTAGTACAGTGTATATCCACCTTTCGCAGCAATGCAGGCTGCTATTCTCCCATGGAGACGATCGTAGAGATGCTGGATGTAGTCCTGTGGAACGGCTTGCCATGCCATTTCCACCTGGCGCCTCAGTTGGACCAGCGTTCGTGCTGGACGTGCAGACCGCGTGAGACGACGCTTCATCCAGTCCCAAACATGCTCAATGGGGGACAGATCCGGAGATCTTGCTGGCCAGGGTAGTTGACTTACACCTTCTAGAGCACGTTGAGTGGCACGGGATACTTGCGGACGTGCCTTGTCCTGTTGGAACAGCAAGTTCCCTTGCCGGTCTAGGAATGGTAGAACGATGGGTTCGATGACGGTTTTTATCGTGACTTGTCCACTGGCGCCAAGGAGGCGTCTTGCGAGCTAACTGAGCGGAAGACGGCCTAACGGTGTGCGGGACCGTAGCCCAGCTTCATGGAGACGGTTGCGAATGGTCCTCGCCGATACCCCAGGAGCAACAGTGTCCCTAATTTGCTGGGAAGTGGCGGTGCGGTCCTCTACGGCACTGCGTAGGATCCTATGGTCTTGGCGTGCATCCGTGCGTCGCTGCGGTCCGGTCTCAGGTCAACGGGCACACGCACCTTCCGCCGACCACTGTCGACAACATCGATGTACTGTGGAGACCTCACGCCCCACGTGTTGAGCAATTCGGTGGTACGTCCACCCGGGCCTCCCGCATGCCCACTATACGCCCCCGCTCAAAGTCCGTCAACTGCACATACGGTTCACGTCCACGCTGTCACGGCATGCTACCAGTGTTAAAGACTGCGATGGAGCTCCGTATGCCACGGCAAACTGGCTGACACTGACGGCAGCGGTGCACAAATGCTGCGCAGCTAGCGCCATTCGACGGCCAACACCGCGGTTCCTGGTGTGTCCGCTGTGCTGTGCGTGTGATCATTGCTTGTACAGCCCTCTCGCAGTGTCCGGAGCAAGTATGGTTGGTCTGACACACCGGTGTCAATGTGTTCTTTTTTCCATTTCCAGGAGTGTACCTGTGTACTGTGTATGACGCTGGAAACAGCACTCATAAAAAATGTGAGTTCCAAATTTTTTTAAACTTGTTTTAGAATTTTTGGTTGGAAACGGTAACCTGTCCACTAAGAAATTATTCAGAATTGAATGGTTTGCTGCTTGCTCTTAGATCAGTTCATAATTACCATCGAAAATTCCTCCAATTTCCTGATTCCACATTTCTGCCTCCTAATTCTTTTTATGTTGTTGTTAATGTAATTAAATTTTTATTGAAAATACTGGGAGTGTATTCAGGAGAACAGAACTTCCAAATGCCATCTGACCACCCAGATTTAGGTTTCCTATGAGTTCTCTAAATGGCTTAAGACGAATGCTGGAATGGTTCTTTTCAGATGGTAGCCTACAGCTGACTTCATTCCAAATGCTTCCCCACTTACAATTTGAGCCACGTCTCTCATCACCTAGTCATCTATGGGAAAATACTTACATTGCCTTTCTATGACTATTTTGCCCAGAATTTCACAGTACAGTTTGTACTGTCATTTAATCCAGTAGTCCTCCAAGTCCGCTCATGCTTACACTGCGTGATTTGCTGATTCTGTTTGTAGCCCGGAATTTGGGAGCAGGAAATCTATCCACATACGGTAATCTCTTCAGCATCAGTCTTTCGAATTAGGTAGCCTGTAACGTTATGCATAAGTAGAGGAATTATTCAGCCACCCAGGATTGGTAACAGACGAATTTGCTTGTGCGGCTGAACGTTAGCTTGGCCCAGGGCGCTGGGTGACCGGATTAGTCAAGGCGATAGCTAAGGTCCGACCCCGAGTACAGAGGCGGCCAGCAGCTTAGCCAGAATTGGGTAAACCCCATAGCAAATCAAATGGCTCCAAACACTGTCGGACTTAACATCTGAGGTCACCAGTCCCCTAGACTTAGAACTACTTAAACCTAACTAACCTAAGGACATCACACACATCCATGCCCGAGGCTGGATTCGAACATGCGACCATAGTAGCAGCACGGTTAAGGACTGAAACGCCTAGAACCGCTCGGTCACATGGTCACATTTAGAGGGCAATGGCTTCTTAGTCGGCGTGCAGAAGATTTACTGGAATTACGGAGCTGAAGGCAGTCTGAAATCTGGTTTCTTACAGCTCTTACACAATCTGTAATAAATTACAGTTAAATAATAAAGCAAATCTACTTACATCAGTGATCCCAGAAAAATGAGACACATCCAATGACGCAATAGTATTTTGAGTGACTTAGAAACTACAGAAAATATTTTACAACGACTGAATATTTTCACAATGAAACTTTAGAGCCTATAACTTTCAAACAATTCATGTGATTTCAACAAATGAAATCTCAGATGAAAGCATTGCTCTATAGCTATTATTCGTTCATTCATATCTGTATCTATTTTATTTATCGATTTATTACATTTTCAATATCTCTTTCGTTATGGAAATGTTTCTCAGAACATCATATCCTCTACAATAACATGGCAAATGAATGCAGTTTGGACACCTCATCTTGTCCTACATGTGCATTTGCTTAATGACTATGTTGCTATTTTTGACAGATATTTATTGAACTTTTGATTACCGTAGACATTATACAAGAAACATTGTAATTTAAAAGTGGTCAGTCACATTTGTTAACCAACACCACCTTGAATAAAGAGCCAAAAGACCCTTCTGTCAACTAGAGAAAAACAATTGTTTAATCAGTATTTAACGACAGTTTCTTGATAATATCGTGAGCGCTCTTGTGCAACAATACTGTCGTATTTGCTTATTAAAAAAGTATTTATTCGTTTATTTACTCTGAATTGTCTTTGTGTGACAAAATGTTTAGAACATTTCTTTTATTTAAGTATTGTTGTAATTTATCAGTTTTTTTGGGAAAGTGCCCAAACTGAGTCAAATTATGTCTGTACAACTTAGTGTAATATTGTTGGCGATGGCCTTCAGAAAGTGCGCGCTAGACAGTGATTTAACATTGCTGGAAACAAGTGGAGGCAGACACCTATGATTGGTCTGCTCAAGGCAGAAGAAGAACTTGAGGTGTAGTCCGATATTCGGTAGTGCAGTTGATAGATTCTGGGAGGTGAATGCCGCTGCTGACTTTAACTTTTGAAGACACTTTGCACGGAGGTCTTAAAGAGATTAATTTTATGACGAGTATTGCTGGTCCTAGCACGGGTTATTCGTCATCGGGGGCTACTTGTTCTGGGCCATGAACGGACGCTATAGTGTTTTAACTTTTGCGAAGTTTTTTTAAGTTTTGCTTTAGGGCGCAAAAAACAGCTGGGGTCATACGCGCCCATGTCAAAACTAAAGAACATGAACACAGAGTGGAGTTAAACGACTATGTGTTAGTCCAAATGGACAGACTAGGAGACAGCTAAAAACAGCACTTGGAAAAACGGATAAAAGAACACCATACAGTAATGGAGGCCCAAAACTAAAAATTAAATAGCCCTCGCCATATTGCTGCAGTGGATAAAAAGTAAAACGTGGTCGACATTCCGCGCACCATTCGCTAAAACGGCTGATAAATCAGACGGCAAACCCAATCTGGAACGTAAATGGTTAACAAAAAAGGGTACTCCAGCAGGAAGTGGAGGACAGTTAAAATTTGGGCGCAATGTGTATAAAGTGGTATGGTAGCGCCACTTAGCAAATGACGATGGCTATAAAGGCAGTGCCCAATACGCAGCCGAGTTAAAATAATCTCCTGCCGGCGGGAGGGCCGAAAGGAGGTCACCCAAACCGCTGGGAGAGGCTTAATAAGCCGAAGCTTATTCCCGCGAAGAGAGGACCATTGGCGATGCCAAAGGGACACCACCTCCTAACAGACAGCAACGCAGAGATCATCGGACGGAATATGGGTACTCGCGGGCAGAGGTACGAGGACTGCAGCCTTGGCAGCAGCGTCAACAGCCTCGTTTCCTGGCAGACAGACGTGACCAGGAACCCACATAAACATGACACTGGCATCTGCCGCGAATCTCTCGCCCAGCGCAAAGTCTTGGTTCAAATGGTTCAAATGGCTCTGAGCAATATGGGACTTAACATCTGAGGTCATCAGTCCCTTAGAACGTAGAACTACTTAAACCTAACTAACCTAAGGTCATCACACGTATCCATGCCTGAGGCAGGATTCGAACCTGCGACCGTAGCGGTCGCGCTCAAAGTCTCAAGCGACTGAGAAAATCGCAGGTGACAGTTGTGTATAAGCTAAGTAAAAGAATGGATCCGCTTAATTACACACCAATATCTTTAACATCGAATATAATAAATATCCTTTAGACAGAAAGACTTCAGTAAAGAAATCAGAATGGATTTTCGCTAGTGCGAAACTCAGCTTGCTCTTTTCCCATAGGATATCCTACAACTCATGGATGGAGGGGAGCAGGAAGATTCCCTATTCCTAGGTTTCCGGAAACAATTTGACATGGTGTTCCACTAAGTACTGTTAACGAAGATACGGGCATGTGCAATAAGTTCCCAGACAGGTAAGTGGCTCGAAGACATTTTGAGTAATAGAACACAGTACGTGGTTCTCGAAGACAAGCGTTCATCAGAGACACGGGTATTGTCTGGAGTGCCACAGGACCCCTTACGTTCTTTACAAACGTAAATGACCTGGCGGGCAGAGTGCAGCAATTTTGGACTATTTGGTGTTGACGCTATGATACACGGGAAGGTATCGCCGTTGAATGACTGTAGGAATACACAAGATGGCTGAGACAAAATTTCTAATTTGTTTTAAGAACGGCTATTTCTCTGAACGTAAATAAAAAGTAAGCAAATGCGGATGAGTACCGAAAACAGTCCTGTAATGTTCGAATACAGCGTTAGTAGGGTGTAGCTTGACACAGTCACTTTAATAAAACATCTAGGAGTAACACTGCAAAGTGACGTGAAATGGAATGAGCACGTGAGGTTGGTAGTAGAGAAGGCGAATACTTGATTTCGTTTTGTTATGGGAGTGAGTTCATTCATAAAGGAGACAGCGTATAGTACGCAAGTGCAACTCATTCTTGAGCACCGTGTTGAGTGTTTGGAATCTTCACCAGGTCATACATTAATGGAGAGAGGAAGCAGTTCAGAGGCATGGTGGTAGATTCGTTATTGGTGGGCTAGATCAGCACGCAAACATTACACAGATGTTTAGTGAACTCAAATGGGAAACCCTGGAGGAAAGACGATGCCCTTTCCGAAAGGCACTATTGCTCAAATTTAGAGAACCACCATTTGAGCCGGCTGCAGAACGATTCCACTGCCGCCAACGAACATTTCGCGTAAGGACCGCAACTATAAGATGCAAGAAATTAGGGCAAGTACGCAGGCTTTCGGGCAGACATTTTCCGCTCGCTCTATGTGTAAGTGTAATAGGAGAGGAAAAGACTAGTAGCGGTTCAAGGTACCCACTGCCATGCACCCTACGGTATGTGTATGTAGATGTATGCACAATTATAAAACAACCATGATGTTCTCCAACGTTAGCCAACATTACAGACCAATAACTTGTGGAAAACAAGTGAGAACCGAATTCTGTGCTTAAAATAGATCACTGCTTTACGTGGGGTATCGTCATACGTTCAGCCACTATTAAATTCCTCTAATTTCGGGGCTTCCTTCGGACCAACTTCCTGGAAGTAAACATTTTATTATTCAGAACATTTCTTAAGAAACAAGTATGGAAGCTGATTTTTTGACACTTATTCACGTACCAGTTGACTCATAATGGTACGATGGAACGGTGAACTACGTTTCCTCACTGTGCTAGTTAAGAAAGGACGGATGGGTCCCTGGGTCACTATGTACATAAACATCCTACACACACAGACTTCTATTTCACGCCATGAGCCATCACTACCCGTCGCAATCGTGATATGAAGTACTATGAAACCAGCACCGTGGTACAAATGTCCAGTTTCTAGGAAAGCATAATTAAGGAGTCTGTCGAAATAAACGTCTCAAAACCACCTAGAAACAGGGACAAAGACCGCAAATTCCAATAAAACGTGCGATCTGGCACACACTTTATTACAATCTCGCCGGCCATCACGTCCACCAGAGTTGGAAAACGCTGAAAGAATTTGCCTTTCACGGAATATCAGTGCAAGATCTGTGGATTAAAAGAGCACAAAAGAGCATAGTGGGTGTCGAGAATCGAATTCAGCTACAAATAGCGTCGTGAGAGTCCAACAAAATAGTTGACAATCTGGTTGGAGTCCAGGCAGTGAGTGAACGGAATAGCAAAACTCTCAGCAACTGAAGGAGATGGATTGGTCGGTCGTCTAAATATTGAGTTGGTGAGGAAGTTCGTAGCGTTTTGCTTTTGAATGTTGGTATTTGGATTGCAATGGGTTTATTTATAGATTGTAATTTTTTATGTGCAGTGCACTGTTGCTGTTTGAGTTCACATATTGTCATTTTGTCATATGGAGGTAGTGAGTGAAGCTGTGGACACTAGAAAATGGAGTTCCAAGTGTAGAAATCGAAACATTTCCGACATATTCCACTGTTTGAGTTCAGCGGAGGATGACAACAGCTGAGGCAGCTAGAAACATTTGTGCCGTGTGTGGCGATGATGCCATAAAGTAGAGAACGGCAAGAAAACGGTTTTCTCATACTAAGGAGAATCGTTTTGAGGTAAGTGGCTCTCCACGCTCAGGAAGACCTTCTGGATTTGATGAAGATCGCGCTTATACTCATTAATCCACACCAATCTACATGAGAACTGACAAATGTGATCATTCCACCACCGTCCGATATTTGCACGCAATAGTGAAGGTTCAAAAATCTGATGCTTGCTTACCGCATGCTCTAAGTCAAAACGACAATAGTAAATGCGTACTCACATGTGCATCCCTGCTTAATCGTCATTACCTGTATCGTGACCAACTCCGACCATTTCTATCCTCTATCGTTACTGGTGAAGAAAAATGATGTATTTATGCTAACAGAAGGAAAAGAAAGAAATGGTTGAGACCAAACAAAGCAGCAACACCCCACACAAAGACCTACGCAAATCCGCAAAAGATAATGCTATGCATCTGGTGCAACAGCTACGTTGTGATGTACTGCCAATTGCAACCATGACTGCTGACATTTACTTCCAACAACCAAGGCGTTTTTCAGACGCAGTCCAAGAACAACGAGCAAGTAGACTGCGTGAAGTGATGCTATTCTATGACAATGCCATCTGCTAACTGCCAAAAACACTAAGAAGAAGCTGAGTTGGGAAGTCATTCCGCACCTCCTTAATTCATCCGATTGTACACCCTCAGGTTTTTACCTCTTCCGTTCTTTGTCGGACAACCTTCAAGGAATTTCCTTAACGGATGGAAATGCGCTCCGAACATGGCTCGACGTATTCTTCGCCTCAGGATTACGTAGTTTCTGGAGTCGAGGAATTGAAAATTAAATTGTACAAGAGAATATATTATTGATGACTAAAGACTCTGATAAGTTATCTGCTACGTTTATTAAATTTGTGTGAAAACTCAATGAACTTATGCACCAACCCAATATTTTGAAGAAAATACCAACAATAGTTCATCAGTACACGCTGAAGCACACTTTATTTTTGGGACATGATAATCGAAGCTTTATGACTAGGCCTCGTAAGAACTAATGTGAATGAAAAGATTGTCGCTGAATGGGAAGACATAACGGCTCGTATTATATCATCCAGAAGATGAATAAAAAAAACCGAGGATATATACTGTTGTACCTAATGGCGCAGAAGAGGCAGAAAGAGATGGTAGTGCAGGACGTCTTCATTTAGATGTAGGTGTATAAAGACAAAACGAGAGGGAGGACATGGCCGCAGTGATCATACTAATACATTGATCCGGCTACTGGTTGGTTACTGTTCAGCACTAATACGTAGTACATTGCGAGGTATATTGCAGCATTAAAGCCAATAGTGTTATATTTACATTACTCTCACGTAGAGCGAACAGGTTGTTGTGCTGTGATTGGGATTATGGCGTGAGAGAGAGGGTTAGAGAGAGGAGAGAGAGAAGGAGAGGGGAAGAAGCAGAGGGAGGGGGAGAGGGAGAGAGGGAGGGAGAGGGAGAGAGAGAGAGAGAGAGAGAGAGAGAGAGAGAGATCTGGAACTGACATCGCTACCTGCACCCCCATAGCAAAAACTGGCCTCAGCGGTCGCCGCCAACCGTAAAGTTAGAGATTATCCAACGCGGCGCCAGGTGGGATTGCAAATACGAACGCACAGCAATAACTCCGTAATCCGGACCGGTAGGCAAATCGAGCAATTTCTGCGCGATCGGGGACCGCCGACCGTCATATGCGCGGCCAACAGCGAATCGTATTACAGCTCCGTGTGTGTGAGTTGTGTGGAGGGGGGGGGGGGGGGGGGGGGGAGGGGGGGGGGGATTGGGCGTACGTCACCGCCGCTCGCTGTAGCGCTGTGGGTCTCCGCGGCGATTGATGGCGTTTGGCATCGGCGCTCGCGACGCAGCTACCCGCGGCTAACAGCCGATGCGTTTCCTTCTGACAACTCTCCGTGCGATGCTGTAGAGTGTTGGGTGAGTCATTTCGTTACCTGCGGTGCAAAAGTCATAACAGCAATCACTACCATCGCCTTTCGGCAATACAGGCTGTAAAGTAACGTACACTGGTGGCCCAAATTAAAGCAGCAAACCGATATTTTCCGTGTTGTGTTTAATTCGCGGTATAATCGTACAGCATTTCAACAAATGTTCGTACAGACCAGTTCTTCATGGATGATGGCATTCCGGTCAATGGACGACCACGTCAACGATGACGTCAGGACACCTGTCAAAGGGGATGGTGATTGCCGATTAGCCCCACATCCACAATCGCTGTGTATACAGTTACAGACAGTGCAGTATGGCAAAAAGAAAAAGCCTACCAGACTCCCTGCGGTGAAGGGCCATTAAGATTAATGGAAGCCGGACAGTCACATACCGGTGTTGCCCGAAGGCTTAATGTGAATCGTTCTGTTGTTTCTCGGATGTGTCGACAATTTATAGAGATAGAAACAGCATCCCGAGAACCGGAGCATGACCGACCACTTGTTAAATCAAACGAAGAGGACCAATATTTGGCCGTAAGGCCACGACGGTACCGCCTTAGTACAGCATGGCAACTCACGTCTGATCTCGCAGCAGCCACTGGACGTGTTTTATCGAAGCGAACGGTGTACAGAATGCTTCGACAGAGTACCCCCCTTTACTGCTGGAGACTTTCTGTATGTGGACTCTGATGTGTCTTCACAGAAGGGAACGTCTAGAGTAGAGTCGTCAACATACCATTTGGGCAGTCGAACAGTGAGTCAACGTTCTTTTCACAGATTTGGTGTGGAGAGTGATTCTCGACGCATTCGCATCTGGAGGGAACATGGAACACGATTTCGAAATCGGAACGTTGTGCAAAGAGACCAATGTCGAGAAGGATTGCTAATAGTGTGTGTACGGATTATGTTGACAACTGGAACACATCTTCATGAAATTGTACGGGTGAATCGGCAAGGTTTAACTGCTGTCTGGTTCCGCGACGTGATATTGGGACTTGAAGTGCGGTTTGTCTAAGGTGCTGCGTGCCCAGTCTGCGTATTGCTGGGCGATAGTGCTTAACCTCACAGAGCATGCGTGGTTCACGTTTTGTTGGAAACGGACAATACTGAACGCATGGGCGTGGCTTGCTTCCTCTCCCGATTAGAATCCCATGGAGCTTGTCTGGCATGCACTAGGGAGACGGGTTGCATCACGTCAGCATCCACCAACCACTCTCCAAGACTTGCGAGCAGCTCTCCAGGAAGAATGGGCGTGATTGCCTCAACATGAGACTGATGACATCACTCGCCGTAAGATCCGTCGTTGTCAGGGCTGTATTGCAGCCAGACGCGGTGACACCCCATACTGAGCACATTAATCAGTTGTCAGAATGTATGTGCAAATCCATTAAGTTGGAAAAAACGAAGAACTCTTTTGTCTACCATTACACCTGTTACTATTGTTTGCGTTCTGCGTTCTTTAGATTGTTTCTGCTTTACTATCATCTGGTTACACTGTTTCGTGGCAGAATAAACACAGCCTTATAAAATTTCCTTTCGTTGCTAAAATTTTGGACACAAGTGTATATGGACTGTGTGTTACCTGTGTTAAATACTGCAGAGTACATAAGCGAGCCGTCCTCTTCCTTTAATCAAATTATTTTGCGATGGTTTTGCTGTGCCTTCTAATTTCTTGAACAATTCGATTGTTCTCTCGAAATTTTCCAATCAGAGGGTTTTTTGGGCAGCGAACGGGGGGCTATTTGGGCTCGTGCGCGTTGCCTTGGGGTTCTCTTCGAGAGTAGCACCGTGGATTGTGTGGTGGTCCTTCGTGAGGTGCAGCGAATGACGCGGTTTGTGACGACAGACACCGAGCTGCAGCGGCTGAAGTGGCCGTCACTTGTGTAATATTCACGTGTGTCTTGTAGGGTTTGTTAGCATTTATAAGAGCAGGTCAACGCATCTGTGCTATTTTGGAACTCGAGATGACTCTTGTAGAGTCTGCAATGAGTTGAGGGTAATGTGGCATACTATTGTGGGAGATTGTCATTCCTGCTCTGATTTCCTATCGTCACTGTGATAGTTCCTGCTGGCATAGAGAGATAAGTTATGAGCTGGTGATTTCCTTTTACCTAGTCCACCCGAAAGCAGTGACAAGTTATTGTACTATTCGTATTGTTCCCACACCCTGAAGACATCTGAAAGCAGAATTATTTTTATTCTCATGTCAAAGTTTGAAGAGTGCTGTGACCTCAAATTGGTCGTGTTTTGTTGACATTGTAATTAATGTATAGAGCATGAAACAAACGTAGAAGTGCATCCCTTATATTTTACTTTTTTGGCTGCTTGTTGTAACAGTTTTACGTTCCAGCTCTTTCTACCAAAATATTCTTCTATGTTAACGCATTGTAAAGGCCACATAAACAACAAATGTTTTCTCACAAACCCAGGAAGCAGACTTCCGACAGTTTGGTTTGTACCTGTGTTTTCTGAATTGGAGCCAAGCTGGATAACTGATGTTTTCTCACCAATCCAGCAAGCTGACTTCTGACGGCTTGGCTCTTACCTGCATGTTATGAATTGGAGCCAGGCTGTACGACTGATGTTTTCTCACCAACCCAAGAAGAAGACTTCTGACAGTTCGCCTTGTGCCTGTGTGCTGTGAACTGGAGTCAGGCTGGACAACTGATGCTTCCTCAAACTGGGAAGCAGACATCTGACTTTTCGGCTTGTACCTGTGTGTTATGAATTGGAGCCAGGCTGTTCGACTGATGTTTTCTGTGAGAAACCTGGAAGCAGAATTCTCACAGTTCAGCTTGCTCCTTTGTGTTATGAATTGGAGCCACGCTGGATGACTGACGTTTTGTCACCAACCCAGGAAGCAGATTTCTGACACTTCGGCTTGTACCTGTGTGCTAGACTGAACGACTGGAGCTAGACTGAACGACTGATGTTTTCTTACCAACCCACAAAGCACACTTCTGACAGTTCGGCTTCTACCTGTGTGTCAGGAACTGGAGTCAGGCTGGACGGCTGTTGTTTTCTCACCAACCCAGGATCAGACACTTGACAGTTCGGCTTGTACCTGTGTGATATTAATTAGAGCCAGGCTGGACGACTGATGTTTTCTCACCAACCCACAAATCAGGCTTTTGAGAGTTCGGCTTGTTCCTGTGTGGTATGAGTTGGAGTCAGGCTGGATAACTGATGTTTTAGTTCCAAATCACGAAGAAAACTTCTGACAGTTCAGCTTTTACCTGTGTGTTATGAATTAGAGCCAAGCTTGATCACTGATGCTTTCTCCCCAAACCAGGAAGCAGACTTCTGACAGTTCCCCTTGTACCTGTGTGTTATGAATTGGAGCCAGGCTGTGCAACTGATGTTTCCTCACCAAACCGGGAAGCATGCCTTTCACAGTTTGGCTTGTACCTGCTTGTTATGAATTGGTGCCAGGCTGTACGACTATTTTCTCACCAACCCAGGAAACTGGCTTTTGACAGTACGGCTTGTGATTGTGTGTTATGAACTGGACAAGGCTCTTAAGTTAAATTGTGTGGGTTTTAATTTGTTGCGTTGTAAGCTAGTTAGCATTTTAATTTGTCATACTGTAAGCTAGTCAATGGTGACTTTGCTATAAGACCTTTTACAAATTTTAATGATTTATATGGTAACTACAAGTTCATTCTTCTAGAAGTGAATCATACAAAAGAACAGCTAAGTTCTTTTTTAACTCAGGCCTTAACTTGTATAGCTGTTACCAAAGCTCAATGAAACTTATGTCAGTATTGAAAACTTTTTTCCCCGAGATATTGTTAGTGAATAAAACGTATGGTTTGAGCTTGGTTTCATATTGCATGGGGGCTTAATCATTATGCAATAATTTTAGTAGCTGTGTGTTCGGTTACGAAGTCTCTAACTGGTTGGCCCTGACTAGTTTTAGTACGCAATGTGACTACATAAAATAACAATAAAGAATGAAAGGAAATTTCCGTTAACACAACTGATTAATTAAGTCCCCTGCAACTATGAAAGCTACGAAACAACAAAGCACAAGTGTAACTGTTTTGTGTGTGGTAGTGTGATTAAAGGTACATGTATCTGGCACGGTTCTTCGTCAATACGACAATAAATTTTAAACACAATTTACAAAGAACTATTGGAAAAACCAGAAATACTATGATTGCACATAGAAACCAGAATTACATGTCTAATACATGAACACGAGCCAGATGCTTTGTTGACTGATCCTGTGACCATGAGTCATTGTCATTAAGGAAATGTGAAATATTTTTATTTTTATTTTTTGTTACCTTCATATATATTGACGAAAAATACACTGTGATCATTGCAACATCTTCCATCTATACATTACACCAATCGCACAGCATCTACTGTCTCGCCCAACAGGACAACAACTGCACACGACATCCTCTGAACAAGTACTGCTCTCGACATCCTCTCAACAAGTACTGCCCACGGCAACTTCTGAACGACTACTGCCCCATTGGAGGCGTCGGAATAATAATCTTTATCGCAATATCTGGTGCTGTGACTCAGTGTAGCCACCTTTCAATATGGATCACCAACACGCTGTTAAACAATTATTTTTTGTAGCAGGATGTCATCAATGTCATCTTCAATTGTAATAATTAGTGCACAGAATGAGTTATTCACCCTGTTAAAGGTAAAACATGGTTTTAGGGTTTTACTAATTGAATTCGAATTTCTATGAAATAAATTATTTCAAGCAAAATTTAGTGCAAAGCACCTTGCCACTCCTACCACTGCAGTATGCATAAGAAACAGCGTTATTATGTAGCAGTGTTATGAACCAGAGACATTCCGCTGCAGAGTGAAAATCTTATTCTGGAAACATCCCTCAGGCTGTGGCTAAGCCATGTCTCCGCAATATCCTTTCTTTCAGGAGTGCTAGTTCTGCAAGGTTCGCAGGAGAGCTTCTGTAAAGTTTGGAAGGTAGAAGTCAGATACTGGCAGAAGTAAAGCTGTGAGTACCGGGCGTGAGTCGTGCTTCTGTAGCTCAGATGGCAGAGCACTTGCCCGCAAAAGGCGAAGGTCCCGAGTTCGAGTCTGGGTCGCTCCCACAGTTTTAATCTGTCAGGAAGTTTCATATCAGCGCACACTCCGCTGCAGAGTGAAAATCTCATTCTGGAAACATCCCCCAGGCTGTGGCTAAGCAATGTCTCCGCAATATCCTTTCTTTCAGGAGTGCTAGTTCTGCAAGTTTCGCGGGAGCGCTTCTGTAAAGTTTGGAAGGTAGGAGACGGATACTGGTAGAAGTAAAGCTGTGAGTACTGGTCGTGGGTCGTTCTTCGGTAGCTCAGAAGGCAGAGCACTTTCCCGCGAAAGGCAAAGGTCCGGAGTTCGAGTCTCGGTCGGGCATACAGTTTTAATCTGCCAGGAAGTTTCATATCAGCGCACACTCCGCTGCAGAGTGAAAATCTCATTCTGGAAAGATATATTAGTTTTGTACTGCTAAGGATCATGGTAGCGAAGCAAACGACATAAATTTTTCCTGTGTATTAATCAAGAACTGGAGAATAAATTGGTGCGTATCACAGAATAACAGGTGGAGCTGCATTTAACATCTCTGTTATCAAGTTATTTCTAATCTTATAGACGAGTTACAGAACTACTATGAAGACATAATGTCGGAGAGAAGCTAACAAACATTTCAACGAACTTGCATTACACACACGGTGACTCATCACGAATTCTTCACCGAGATAATTCCAGCCAACGCCTGTTGAGGGTATTCACTTGATATTCACAATACACTGCACGACGAATTTAGAGGAATGGTTTTCAAGACAGACTATTCAGCAGTACACTAAACACCAAATACAACACCTAAGGCTAAACAGACAAAGTGAAATAGTAACAAGGAAATATTTTCAGGCCTTAACTGACGGACAACCAATTAACTTAGGATGATTCCTACAGTAATGAAACGCCTCGAATCGCTACCTGGCTAACTACGATCACGGATGCGACATGTTTTTGTTTATGTATGTGCACCATCAAACCGTCAACTGTGAAATAATTACCAGTGTTATCCGACATTATTCCCCTCATATCTGAAAACAACCAGCTCTGGAAAGACAGTTTGAAATACGTCACAACAACCATCAACTGCCTTGTGGCAGGACTACAGTCCCCAGAAACCAAAAGCCAAGTCCCTATCATGAAACCTTGGTGAGAAACACATGAAATCAAGTTTTGATGCTGATCGAACCTTGTATGAGGAAGGAATCTAGCGTTAATAGACTGAGAAGGCACACCCACAGAAAAACACTCTGCTCAATAATAAAGAAAAGTGGTTTCTCCAGACACGTAATAAGAGTATGCCAAACAGTATATAAAAACACCAAAGTAAGAATAGATACTGACAAAGAGTTGACACTAGAAACAGAGATAAATAAGAGAGTAAGGAGTGGCTGTAGTACGCCAACTACAACGTTCAACATCTACATCGATCTACATCGACATCCTGGTCAGTGAATGGTTGAAGGACAGAATACCTGAAGTTATAAGACTTGGGCGAACAAATTTCTAAATCTAATGCTTTTCGCTGACTACCAGGTTATTGTACAGGCCAGTGAATACGAACTACAAATTGCGGTACATAGATTAAACAATAAACGCCTAAAGTATAATCTAAAGACATCAACAACAACAAAAAATGGTCCTTTTTAGGAAAATATCTTAGAAGACTAAGACAGTCGTCAAGAATATAATAATAGTACAGGTGTCCTATTTCCAGCATCATGTGTCAAGATAAGAACAATATGGCAGTGTAAAAAGAGAAAAGAAACCCAAATGAAATTTTATAAAATCATGGCACTCCCCACGGTACTGTATGGAGCAGAAACTTAGACATTAAGTCGGAAGACGTACGACAGCTTGCAACATCTGGAATGAAATACCTTAGACCAGTGAAAGGCTGCCTGACAGAAGACAAAATAATAAATGAGAAAATAAGAAAAGAACTGGTAAGAAAAGAAAGGGTACAGCCATTAACTAAGAAAATAAAACAACAAAAACAGCATTGGAAAGAGAATGTATTGGGTACTTTATTTCAGGTAATCCTTCAACAGGCATTGGAATATAGTCCTATTGGAAGAAGGAGTGTGGGAAGACCAAGGGAGAGATGCTGAGGCCGAAACAGGCCATGAGACCTTATCCTCAATTGGCAGAAGTACAAGAAGAAGAAACTAGAACCAGTTTAGAAGATGTCCGGAAGAGGTGGAAATCCATTGTGCAGCAGTGTGCCTCAGACCATCCAGTACGGTACGTGGTTGTGGAGTGTCCAAGAAGTATATCTGAAGGTACTGCGCAATGTAGACACTCCCAACGATGATGTTCTGAAGTGGATCTTGCATTTTAACTTACCAACATGTTACCTGCAATGTGATCTGAAGCTCTTATTTATAAGCTTTCGTACAACATTCTTATTTCCAATGTATCTTCATTTTAATGATTAATGAAAATTACCTATTCTGCAGTGTTGTTCATTTATTGTGTTACGAGCGGTTTCGTTTGTAGAATATCTTCACGTAGCAGAGTTGTGCCAAAACCGTGACACAAGTGGTGTTGTCGTATGTAATTTTAAAGAATAATTCCCAAAATCACTCATCATAAGCACTCTGTCGACCGCCTGGCCAGCAGAGATGTCATCCTGTGTACAGTAAACTGTTCACACTGGATTAGGGATTATTCGAAAACATTTAACATAATTTGAACGTGACCCGAAGCAATATACGGAGTTTTACGCTTTTTCAGCACCCGTGTTTCACAACCTCGTTTGAGGTTATCATCGGACTGACACTGACACATGCATGAATAAAGCGTGCAGCCTGACCCGCTTTTAGGCAGCTGTGGACAGCCAACACCTTCAACATCTCTCAGATTCGACACGCCCGCGAGCAGGCGCTAGAGTGACAGTTTAACACCACTCAGCTGCAGGGTGTCGAAGGAGCTGTTGATGTTCACTCACCAGCATAGCGCGTGATGACGATGTTCTCTTACCAGACGTAGGTACAAACGGGTGTTCTCATACCGCCACTGGCCTAGCTAATTTACGGTATACATTGCAACAATACTGTGTTTGTTTTTTTTTAATTTACGTTGTGCATTGGGAGCATACTTTGTGTTTAGATTCGAGCTACAAAAAATGATTCAAATGGCTCTGAGCACTATGCGACTTAACTTCTGAGGTGATCAGTTGCCTAGAACTTAGAACTAATTAAACCTAACCAACCTAAGGACATCACACACATCCACGCCCGAGGCAGGATTCGAACCTGCGACCGTAGCGGTCACGTGGTTCCAGACTGCAGCGCCTAGAACCGCACGGCCACACCGGCCGGCTCGAGCTAAAAGCTGAGGGTTGAAAATACTGCTGACTGTCAGTTCAATACTGTAGACATTTTGCAGGCAGTCATCAGTTTACTTTCAAGCTTATACGTTTTCAGTCCATACAGCATAGCCTGTTGCTGCCTTCTTTTCCAACAACATTGCCAGTGATTATCCAGCTTGTACGTAACACTGCGACACTATGCACTAATTGTGCCGTTATTACATACACCAAGCGCCTACGCTTGCAGTCCCCTTCGCAGTCATTACGACGAAACTACTTGTAACACCACTTGTCGGGACACACATGTGTCCATCCGCCCTGTCACTCAAAAAAAGAAAGACAATGAATAATAACAAAGAACCATGCAATCCAATTAGAGATTCACCATCCTTTGATAATGAATAATCTAGCAGTGTACTCATTTCTTTGATATCAAAGTTATTTCGAGCCCCTTTTATTTACGGTTGTGGTTTAATCTTTCAATAATAATTCCGAGAGAAAAGAGACGTTGCTCTTGTTATACATGAGATATTGAGGATCCGAAATTTAGAACAAGGTTTCGGCTGTGTCTATTTTTAGCGTTGTTATTAATTTACTCAGAATAGTGCCTACTGCTAAAAACTCATCAAATTTTAGACCCTTCCTCCTTCTGCTATATGGAGGCATGGCAACACAGTGAAGACTATATTTCCGACCGTTGTCGCTGTGCCATTAAGTATCCGGCCGATGTGGCCTAGCAGTTCTAGGCGCTACAGTCTTTAACCGCGCGACCGCTACGGTCGCAGGTTCGAATCCTGCCTCCGACATGGATGTGTTTGATGTATTTAGGTTAGTTAGGTTTAAGTAGTTTTAAGTTCTAGAGGACTTATAACACTACCGTCTGTCACTGCTGTACCATAACCTTAAAGCAGGTTGTGAAATAAAACAATATTATTAAAGCAATTATGGTACAACGCAAGAGAGCAGTGTTACCCTCTGGGAGGAATTTTGTTGTGTTGACCGTGTTGTACCTAACGGTGGTGGCTTATCGGAAATGAAAGTCAGAATTACGGAAATATTTGAACAGTAACAAACAAAATTTTGCCTATCTGCACTGTTTAACAGGTAAAGAAAACGGTCGCCAGCCTAACTAGGCAAGAGAATGATTAAAATTCTCGTTCAAGAAAATAGTTATTAGTAACTTGAATGGATAAACACAACCTATACTTTGTCACACGCGAGTGCAGTGAACTCTTGATACATACATATGTGTACGGTAAGATTGAAACTAACAGTTAAAGTAGCACAAACTATTTGCAAAATTATAACAGATACCGAAACACACTAACACTTTCAGGGCTTACACAAACTGAATGGTCTTTAAAACGTTATTATTACTATTAACTGCAGAATCATTAATTGGATATAGGTTAAGTCTCTCTCAGTTAAATACGTTACTATTTAAAATGAAAGTTAATTTGAATCCACTTAAAGGTTGCTCCTCACTATCATTTGACTAAAGAAATTAAGGTTTTCTTAATTAGTGGTCTTTCCGTTACTTGTTACCGAGCATTAACCCAATAGACAAACTGTGGATCCTGTTATATTATTAATAAGCACTTCTAATACACAGGAGACACAAACACTTAGCAAACTTGAGTATATAACGTTCCACACTGCAGTTTTCCACTTTTACTACATTGAGACACAAAATTAACATATATGTAACATAGTGTGACCTTCTGCGATTTACAACAGGCAGTAATGTGATCATTTTCTAAGGAAAACTTTATAAGCCTCAGTCTTCAGAACTTTTAATTTGAAGTTGGCAACAACAATTTAATAAGCAGTTTTATTAGGAAAATTACTTTCATTAACTTTCTTTTTTATTATGTTCAAGAGGCATTAATTAGCAAAAACACTGGTCTTTAATGTTCTTTCAGTAGGGACACTCGGAAATCACTTTAGTTCAAACGGAGAGGAACCTGAGAGGTGTTATGATAAGGAGAAAAATCAAGGTAGGTACATAAGCTCAGTTATAAATTACCTTATATTTGAGTACACTGACACATCCATTAAGCTGATCCTTCACTGTCCATTGCTCTAGTGCTCTATTCCAGTGATTGCACAATGTGGTGGCGATTGCATGTCGGTAGGTGGAATTACAGATAGAATTGCTGGACTCAGTCATTTCTTGGTGGCGATGGTAGATACAAATTCCAGAATAGTTCCAGCTATTTATCCATCCATCCGAGGCATTGGAAAGTGGCAGAAAAAAACCTCTCTCGGAACCAGCACAATATGCAACTATTACATTGTTGTTGTTGTTGTGGTTTTCAGTCTTGAGACTGGTTTGATGCAGCTCTCCATGCCACTCTATCCTGTGCAAGCTTCTTCATCTCCCAGTACCTACTGCAACCTACGTCCTTCTGAATCTCCTTACTGTATTTATCTCTTGGTCTCCCTCTACGATTTTTACCCTCCAAAGTGCCCTCCTATACTAAATTGGTGATCCCTGGATGCCTTAGAACATGTCCTACCAACATATCCCTTCTTATGGTCAAGTTGTGCCACAAACTTCTCTTCTCCCCAATCCTATTCAATACTTCCTCATTAGTTATGTGATCTACCCATTTAATCTTCAGCATTCTTCTGTAGCACCACATTTCGAAAGCTTCTGTTCTCTTCTTGTCCAAACCATTTATCGTCCATGTTTCACTTCCATACATGGCTTCACTCCATACAAATACTTTCAGAAAAGACTTCCTGACACTTAAATCTATACTCAATGTTAACAAATTTCTCTTTTTCATAAACGCTTCCCTTGCCATTGCCAGTCTACATTTTATACCCTCTCTACTTCGACCATAATCGTTTTTTCCCCAAATTGCCAAACTCCTTCACTACTTTAAATGTCTCATTTCCTAATCTAATACCCTCAACATCACCCGACGTAATTCGACTACATTCCATTATCCTCGTTTTGCTTTTGTTGATGTTTATTTTATATCGTCCTTTCAAGACACTATCCATTCCGTTCAACTGCTCTTCCAAGTCCTTTGCTGTCTCTGACAGAAATACGATGTCATCGGCGAATCTCAAAGTTTTTATTTCTTCTCCATGGATTTTAATACCTACTCCAAATTTTTCTTTTGTTTCCTTTACTACTTGCTCAATATACAGATTGAATAACATTGGGGAGAGACTACAACCCTGTCTCACTCCCTTCCCAACCACTGCTGCCCTTTCATGTCCTTCGACTCTTATAACTGCAATCTGGTTTCTGTACAAATTGTAAATTGCCTTTCGCTCCCTGTGTTTTACCCCTGCCACCTTCAGAATTTGAAGGAGAATATTCCAGTCAACATTGTCGAATCTTTCTCTAAGTCTACAAATGCTAGAAACGTAGGTTTGCCTTTCCTTAATCTTTCTTCTAAGAAAAGTCGTAAGGTCAGTATTGCCTCACGTGTTCCAACATTTCTACAGATGCCAAACTGATCTTCCCCGAGGTCGGCTTCTACTAGTTTTTCCATTCGTCTGTAAAGAATTTGTGTTAGTATTTTGCAGCTGTGACTTATTAAACTGATAGTTCAGTAATTTTCACATCTGTCATCACCTGCTTTCTTTGGGATTGGAATTATTATGTTCTTCTTGAAGTCTGAGGGTATTTCGCCTGTCTCATACATTTTGCTCACCAGACGGTAGAGTTTTGTCAGGACTGGCTCTCCCAAGGCCGTCAGTCGTTCCAGTGGAATGTTGTCTACTACGGGGGCCTTGTTTCGACTCAGGTCTGTCAGTGCTCTGTCGAACTCTACACGCAGTATCGTATCTCCCATTTCATCTTCGTGTACATCCTCTTCCAATTCCATAATATTGTCCTCAGTTATATCGCCCTTGTATAGATCCTCTATATACTCCTTCCACCTCTCTGCTTTCTCTTATTTGCTTAGATCTGGGTTTCCATCCGAGCTCTTGATGTTCATACAAGTGGTTCTCCTATCTCCAAAGGTCTCTTTAATTTTCCTGTTGGCAGTATCTATCTTACCCCTAGTGAGATAAGCCTCTACATCCTTATATTTGTTCTCTAGCCATCCCTGCTTAGCCATTTTGCACTTCCTGTCGATCTCATTTTTGAGACGTCTGTATTCCTTTTTGCCTGCTTCATTTACTACATTTTTATATTTTCTCCTTTCATCAATTAAATTCAATATTTCTTCTGTCACCCAAGGATTTCTACTAGCCCTCGTCTTTTTAGATACTTGATCCTCTGCTGCCTTCACTACTTCATCCCTCAAAGCTACCCATTCTTCTTCTACTGTATTTCTTTCCCCCATTCCTATCAATTGCTCCCTTACGCTCTCCCTGAAACTCTGTACAACCTCTGGTTCTTTCAGTTTATCCAGGTCCCATCTCCTTAAATTCCCACCTCTTAGCAGTTTCTTCAGTTTTAATCTACAGGTCATAACCAATAGATTTTGGTCAGAGTCCTTACCATTATATAATCTATCTGATACCTTTTAGTATCTCCAGGGTTCTTCCATGTGTACAGCCTTCTTTTATGATTCTTGAACCAAGTGTTACCTATGATTAAGTTGTGCTCTGTGCAAAATTCTACCAGGCGGCTTCCTCTTTCATTTCTTTGCCCCAGTCCATATTCACCTACTATGTTTCCTTCTCTCCCTTTCCCTACTACCGAATTCCAGTCACCCATGACTATTAAATTTTCATCTCCCTTCACTATCTGAATAATTTCTTTTATTTGATCATACATTTCTTCAATTTCTTCGTCATCTGCAGAGCTAGTTGGCATATAAACGTGTACTACTGTAGTAAGTGTGGGCTTCGTATCTATCTTTGCCACAATAATGCGTTCACTATGCTGTTTGTAGTAGCTTACCCGCATTCCTATTTTCCTATTCATTATTAAAGCTACTCCTGCATTACCCCTATTTGATTTTGTGTCTATAACCCTGTTGTCACCTGACCAGAAGTCTTGTTCCTCCTGCCAGCGAAATTCACTAATTCCCACTATATCTAACTTTAACCTATCCATTTCATTTTTAAAATTTTCTAACCTACCTGCTCGATTAAGGGATCTGACATTCCACGCTCCGATCCGTAGAACGCCAGTTTTCTTCCTCCTGACAACGACATCCTCTTGAGTAGTCCCCGCCCGGAGATCCAAATGGGGGACTATTTTACCTCCGGAATATTTTAACCAAGAGGACGCCATCATCATTTAAACATACAGTAAAGCTGCATGCCCTCGGAAAAGATTACGGCCGTAGTTTCCCCTTGCTTTCAGCCTTTCGCAGTACCAGCACAGCAAGGCCGTTTTGGTTAGTGTTACAAGGCCAGATCAGTCAATCAACCAGACTGTTGCCCTGCAACTACTGAAAAGGCTGCTGCCCCTCTTCAGGAACAACACGTTTGTCTGGCCTCAAAACAGATACCCCCTCCGTTGTGGTTGCACCTACGGTATGGCTATCTGTATCGCTGAGGCACGCAAACCTCCCCACCAACGGTAAGGTCCATGGTTCATGGGGGGACTATTACATGGCAGTGCACAATTTGGTAGCTTGTCCCCGACTGGTAGCTCGCCCCCGACTGACTCTTGTTCCACCTTTTCTACCTAGACCAACCACAATTTGCGTGCGCTACACACTTCCGTCCCCGAGGAGAACCACAACACCTTTTACATACAAACTAACTAAGAACCCTAAGTGAGGATCAGCAGTTTACATAACAGCAACCAAATTCATTCAATAAAACAGAATATTAGCACATATTGACATTTTTACAAAAAATTATTCACACAGAAATTACAATTATATAGAGTAAGATTTGTTCCCTCCAAATGGGACAAAGAATTTATATGACGGATATACTACGCTGCATAGAATCATACCATGACATCAAAGTTTGTACAAAGAAAGGAGTATACACTTCTGTGTCATCTATTCACTCAAACACATTTACAGAAGCTTAACGGTGTAATATTAAATAAAAACAAATCCAAAACAAATCATTGGAGTATTAGAGCTATGGTGTTACACATGCCTCATGTTTCATTGAAGTTTCCCGCCGGGGTACTTCAAGGAAACATCCATAACACCTAAGTGGTGTTGGCTACAAAAAAAATTATACCATCCAACTTCAGTTGGGAGAGAAAAAAAATACATATTACAATCATACAGTATATACACTAAGGTAATTCATACACTCCTTCCAAAACGTTTTCAAAAATAAGACAGTTACAGTAATCTTCATTTTCACACTGGTTTAAGTAAACTAATTTTCATCATTACACAGGGCATACATTAAATTTTCTGTCTCTTGCACATAGATACTACATCACTGGCAGAGAAGCAGTATACAAAATAATCTGCACATTAGTACAACAGGTATAGTATTCTAGAAAAAAAATACATACACAACAGCACAGTAACATTCTAACTTAACAAAACACAAGTTGGACCCTCAATATTTTCAAAGAAAGTAAATATTCACAGACAAACAAGCATGTTAATGATCATAGTACATTTCACAAGGTTCAGCAATTAATGAAATATTAAAATTTTCTGTTTGCATCCACATATGCAGAAATATTTAGATGAACAGCTATGAGAAACTTTTCAGTTGATTATTTAAATACTAAAGCAACTTTTCAAGGTTTTTTCTTTTCAAAATTTTTAACTTTATACCTGCTCTTCATTAACAGCAGTCCAAAATGTTTGTTGCACACTAACACACTAACCTATTCAGAACCTATCTTTAACCATCACTGCTGTATTTTTAAAGCAAGACAGTCCAAAACTTTAAGTTACATAAGAAAACCCACTCTTAAAAGATCTATAACTATTTGAACAAGATTCTATGTATATTTGATAATAACTTTTCACTGACTTCAGTCAGAATAGGCAGTCTATAATATATTGGTCAAAAAGCCTAACTTACGTCACTGCTTGCCTCAGCATTAGCAGTCCATGTTACACATATTGCCCATTATTGGTTTGGCAGTCTTGATATGTAAACATTTAGACACAAAAACACAATTCAGATAAACACTTAAAAGACACATTTTTAAATTAATATACTGCCCCATCCTCTAGGTTTGGCAGTTCGTGACCACTTATCAATTCCTTGCCCCACATTGGCAAGTCCTTTGGGTACTACTCACATAGAATTTTAGGTAGTCCTCATCCTCAGGACCACAACATTTTTATTCTTTTGCCTTGTTTTGCTGCCCAACAACATATATTTGAGCAGTTTATTGTCATCATCTTTAATTTTTTTCATCATTATCTCACATCTTTGGTAAAATTTGCATTAATGGTATAAAACATAAAACCTGTAACTTCAAAACAGTAATTAGACACTGGCAACCGAACAATTTCTTTTCAAATTACAACATCAGGTAACATATAATCAAGAAAAATTTTAAATGACATTTTTGGCGTAGTGACAACGTTCAGGATTTATTTGAGAGTCCCAAATTTGTGGTTTTTCTCCCCACTTTCTCACTCAGTAACATTCCTTTTAAAGTAAATATTTACTTTAATTATTTTTTCACATATTTAGGTCATCAGATATGTCAAGATCAGCCCAATAATTTTACATTCTACTGTAACTGCTTTCTGCCCACTTTTGGTGGCACTAGACACATACCTCTAACATCTACTTCACATACATTAGTCAGGTTTATCTCAGTTTTAAACAAACATACAGTTTTTCAACACCATATTTGTCCCTATTTTCAAAAGAAACATTTACATTCAGTCATATTACAGTATTCATTTACTTTGTTTTCAGTATTCTTACCTTTTCTCATCCCTATTTTTCTTTCCAATTATTTTTCCATTGCATTTTTCCTTTACAATACCCACTATACTTCCATTATTCTTGGTCATTTTCTAGTGTACCCAATCTAATTATTCATTTACTTGTTCACCAACAATACACAGTATCTTACATTATTTCTACATTTTTCAGGTTATTCGGATAGAGAAGAAGGAAAGAAGACAGTAAAAGTTTGGAATGATAAAGAGGAAGGTTGGCAACACGAAAAGAAACGGAAGTAGTGCTGGCAACGACTCGGGTCCCTGGTGCTCGTCAGGCACCTGACAATGCAAAGAGTGCATATCCCCTGAGGGTTTAACAACCCTCATCTGAGGACATGTACCTTTAAATACACAACATACTGCAAACATTAGCCATTTTTGATTTTGAAGTATATTAGAAATAAATTATTATCTTACAGAGTTCTTTGCACTCTCAATAAATTACCATAAGCATCATTATTCATAAAGTTTTAAATCTGTCATACTACTTGCCCCTATCTTCATAATTAGGCTGGCAACAATAAGTATTCAATTGAAAATAAACAATTCCTAAGCAAAGTCAAACAGTACGCTACAGTAAATAAGCAACAAGCTGCCACAGGCATCAAGATCAACAAAACAATAATTCACTTTCAGGTAACACTGAGATACAATAAAAATTAAGTCATGCATTATAAACTCCTGGAAATTGAAATAAGAACACCGTGAATTCATTGTCCCAGGAAGGGGAAACTTTATTGACACATTCCTGGGGTCAGATACATCACATGATCACACTGACAGAACCACAGGCACATAGACACAGGCAACAGAGCATGCACAATGTCGGCACTATTACAGTGTATATCCACCTTTCGCAGCAATGCAGGCTGCTATTCTCCCATGGAGACGATCGTAGAGATGCTGGATGTAGTCCTGTGGAACGGCTTGCCATGCCATTTCCACCTGGCGCCTCAGTTGGACCAGCGTTCGTGCTGGACGTGCAGACCGCGTGAGACGACGCTTCATCCAGTCCCAAACATGCTCAATGGGGGACAGATCCGGAGATCATGCTGGCCAGGGTAGATGACTTACACCTTCTAGAGCACGTTGGGTGGCACGGGATACATGCGGACGTGCATTGTCCTGTTCGAACAGCAAGTTCCCTTGCCGGTCTAGGAATGGTAGAACGATGGGTTGGATGACGGTTTGGATGTACCGTGCACTATTCAGTGTCCCCTCGACGATCACCAGAGGTGTACGGCCAGTGTAGGAGATCGCTCCCCACACCGTGATGCCGGGTGTTGGCCCTGTGTTCCTCGGTCGTATGCAGTCCTGATTGTGGCGCTCACCTGCACGGCGCCAAACACGCATACGACCATCATTGGCACCAAGGCAGAAGCGACTCTCATCGCTGAAGACGACACGTCTCCATTCGTCCCTCCATTCACGCCTGTCGCGACACCACTGGAGGCGGGCTGCACGATGTTGGGGCGTGAGCGGAAGACGGCCTAACGGTGTGCGGGACCGTAGCCTAGCTTCATGAAGACGGTTGCGAATGGTCCTCGCCGATACCCCAGGAGCAACAGTGTCCCTAATTTGCTGGGAAGTGGCGGTGCGGTCCCCTACGGCACTGCGTAGGATCCTACGGTCTTGGCGTGCATCCGTGCGTCGCTGCGGTCCGGTCCCAGGTCAACGGGCACGTGCACCTTACGCCCACCACTGGCGACAACATCGATGTACTGTGGAGACCTCACGCCCCACGTGTTGAGCAATTCGGCGGTACGTCCACCCGGCCTCCCGCATGCCCACTATACGCCCTCGCTCAAAGTCCGTCAACTGTACATACGGTTCACGTCCACGCTGTCGCGGCATGCTACCAGTGTTAAAGACTGCGATGGAGATCCGTATGCCACGGCAAACTGGCTGACACTGACGGCGGCGGTGCACAAATGCTGCGCAGCTAGCGCCATTCGACGGCCAACACCGCGGTTCCTGGTGTGTCTTCTGTGCCGTGGGTGTGATCACTGCTTGTACAGCCCTCTCGCAGTGTCCGGAGCAAGTATGGTGGGTCTGTCACACCGGTGTCAATGTCTTCTATTTTCCATTTCCAGGAGTGTATTAACAGTATATATACATACAGCAGCCTGCCCCCAGTCTCTTTATTAACCAGGCAGTCTTTAATGGTTCAAAAAAAGTTACTAAGTCTGGTGGCTTTTTAGGCCTCTTATTTTCTATATTTTCACTAAGCTATTCAGATCATGCCAACATTTTGTTTCATTAGGTGGCGTTTTAGGTTTTGGAATTTCAAAGTCTTTAGCAAGGTACATGATCTCCTGTTCTGCTATTATCTTACCAGGTGGTTCTTTTTGTTCCTGTAATTCACACTCTTTCAAAACATTTGTTAAGGCTTGCCCCAGTATTGTATCATCCGGAGGTTCCTGCAAATTATGCCGCTGTGCTATATTACTTAGTGATTCCTTCGGTTTTGGCTCAGTTCTGCTTTCTGTATCTTGCTTTGGAAAAAGGTTAATAATTTTCTCATACCCTGTTTCAGTAAACGTATATTCACTTTCGTTTACACCTGAAAATTCATCTTCACTGGAGTCATCACTACTCTCTTCCTCGCTATCAGATTCACGTAAGTATCCGACTTTTGCACAATAGGGAAAATTGGTATATTCATTCTTATTAGTATTTATATACCCTTCATCATCTGAACAATCACTGATTTCATTTTCGTCATCAGATTCGAGCAGGAAAGCAACTTTTAAACAGTCAGGCAGATTATCACTAGATGTTTCAGCTACCTCGTTTTTCGATTCATTTTCTACACAATGCACATCGTTTGGACACTCAGGTACTTCTGCTGTATCACTTTGAACGATTTCAGCCTTAACTTCATACTTAGTATAATCGTCATATACTTCGATAACCTTCATTTCATTTTCCCCTTTGTTATCATTCTCAGATAATCGTGCGAAATTCCTACTAGGACTTTCTGCATTAAAATCATTAAACACATTTCCATTAACAATAATTTCATCTGCACTGCTTATAATGTCTTGTTTACTAACGTCCTCCTTTATATCACTTTCACCTATTGTTAATTGTGCACACGTCTTTTTCGTGGCATATTCTACCTCCCTTTCCTCTATATTCATCATAGCCTCCCCCACATCTACGTCTTTTACCTCATACACATCATTAACAGTACAAATATTCTCCTTTTCACTCGCCTTTTCTGGCTCCCTTTCATTCTTTAATGGTGCCTTTTCGCACGATTTCGATACCGAGTTATCTTTATCATATGATATATTAACTTTATTTCCAGTTTTACATTCGTCTGTTACTGAAACCGGCCAACGGAAGTGTCCGATCCCACCTCTTCTGTTTCCCTCTACGGCAGCCATCTTCTTCTGACGTCTGCCATTTGTGTGTGCTGCCAGGTGCAAGGTATATTGCTTCGGCAAGCGCTGCCCCGTACACAAATGGTCACGTGACCTCGCACTGAGACCACTACTATGTATCACTCCGCGCCCGTCTTCCCTAGCTGCGTCCTTTACCTTCCTGCTCCATATTTTATATCTTTCCTTCTCAAATTTATTAATTGACATCTTTTCTTTGGGCCCATAACCGGTTTCCGCGTGAATCCGGCCCGTAACACACGCGGTTTTCAGTTTTCCACTTCGTCTCTATTTTGAAAATTCCGCGCCATGTATCCTCTGCCGCGCGTACTGTAATTTCCCCTGCCTCTCGCACGACCTCTTTGAATCGTGTTTACAAAATATCTATTGTTTTCAGGTTGTTCGTTTTGGTCATTGCTTTCGCGCGAATAATTGTTATTATTATGAGGACGAGACTCGCGATTTCTTCGCCAGTGATCTTCATCCTCTACCCTTTCCAAGAACGCAGAAAAACTTTTGTGGGTACTCCCAACATATTGTTTAGAATCCTCAGGCAGTTTCTGCCAAAGAACCCCAAACGATCTTGGCTTCAGTCCTTCTTACTTTTAGGTGTATCAGTTTTCTATACCACGATTCGCAAAACTCTTTCATGGTTTGTCTACCCCTGGTATCATACAGCCTGACCATTAGGAACTCACGCCACAACTGGTCTTGCTTTTGTTCCGACCAGTATTCGTCAATAAATTTTTGCTTAAAGTTTTCAAAAGACATCTGGTTTGTATCTAGATTCGCCCCCCACCTTTTTGCTTCTCCCGTTAATGCACTGATTACAACATTAATTTTTTCCTGATCAGTCGAATATTCAGGAAAATTTCTTTCGCAATTCTTTACAAAATCGAGGGGGTGCCATCCGTTATGCCTCTTTGCAGGGTCGATTTTTTCCTCGCCCTCTAAGATTTTACTGAAAGGCATTTTTTCAGTAGCATGTGTAGGTCCTGATTGTATTTTTCTTTCCAAGTCATACATTTTGCCTTGGATTTGTGAAGTGTTATGTTCACACTTATTTTCGCAAGTAACAATCTGTTTGGTTAATTCTCTACTTGTTTCTGTTACAGATTGTTTAATCTGTGCAAATTCCGCAATACATTCTGTTTGTATTTCGGATTTAATCCCGAATACCTTTTCATTCACTTTAGTGATGACTAATGGTTTTATTTGATCTTGAATTTTAATGACTTCAGTGTCAAATCTTTCGTTAATGTCATCAATTTGTCCTTGTACATTGGCAATATTGCCACTGATGACAGTAATTTCTCTTTTAATATTTTTGATTTCATTACTCACTGTTTCTACCGTTGAGTTGACTTCTTCAATTTGTTTACTAAGTCTGGTACCCTGCATTTCGATTTGTTTACTTTGTGCTGTAATTTGTGCATTAATATTGTCACTGTGTGCTGTAATTTGTGCCTTAATATTATCATTGATATTGTTATTTTGCGCTGCAAATTGCGAAGAGAGTATTCTAAGTAAATCAGTCAGATCTGGTGTCTTTTCACTTTTAGGTTCTGCTACACTTTTGTGTTCGAGTCCTACTTCCCTTTCAGTTTTTAGTGGTTCAAACATATCCCGCGATTCATCAGCATAGTCACTGTCTTCGACATCGCCTACATTGTCTTGCTTAGTACGCGCCACGTTCATAGCGTCTATCTGGTTATTTACCTCCTCGTGATAAGGTACGTAATTTAACTCGCGCGTAATGCCATCTGTTGGTGTGCTGCCTCAACTGCTCTCGATTGCATCCTGTTCTCGCGTGTCTAGATTTATTTACAGTTTCCAGTCCATTTTAGCTATTATTGAGTATTTATACCTTTTATTTTCAATTTAAACTGAACTTTGACTATTCCTTATTTTAGCTATTATTGAGTATTTATACCTTTTATTTTCAATTTAAACTGAACTTTGACTATTCGTTATGTCAAATAAGGTACAGATTCGTGCCGCTGGACGTTTTATGTTCACTCTATGTTTGTAAAATGCTAACTACTCATAATTTTTTCCGTCTGTAGATGCAAATTGAACAACGTCCTGTCACGCGGCGCCACGTGTAACACTACCGTTTGTCACTGCTGTACCATAACCTTAAAGCAGGTTGTGAAATTTTAATAACATTATTAAAGCAATTATGGTATAACGCAAGAGAGCAGTGTTACCCTCTGGGAGGAATTTTGTTGTGTTGACCGTGTTGTACCTAACGGCGGTGGCTTATCGGAAATGAAAGTCAGAATTACGGAAATATTTGAACAGTAACAAACAAAATTTTGCCTATCTGCACTGTTTAACAGGTAAAGAAAACTGTCGCCAGCATAACTAGGCAAGAGAATGATTAACATTCTCGTTCAAAAAAATAGTTATTAGTAACTTGAATGGATAAACACAACCTATACTTTGTCACACGCGAGTGCAGTGAACTCTTGATACATACATATGTGTACGGTAAGATTGAAACTAACAGTTAAAGTAGCACAAACTATTTGCAAAATTATAACAGATACCGAAACACACTATTACTTTCAGGGCTTACACAAACTGAATGGTCTTTAAAACGTTATTATTACTATTAACTGCAGAATCATTAATTGGATATAGGTTAAGTCTCTCTCAGTTAAATACGTTACTATTTAAAATGAAAGTTAATTTGAATCCACTTAAAGGTTGCTCCTCACTATCATTTGACTAAAGAAATTAAGGTTTTCTTAATTAGTGGTCTTTCCGTTACTTGTTACCGAGCATTAACCCAATAGACAAACTGTGGATCCTGTTATATTATTAATAAGCACTTCTAATACACAGGAGACACAAACACTTAGCAAACTTGAGTATATAACGTTCCACACTGCAGTTTTCCACTTTTACTACATTGAGACACAAAATTAACATATATGTAACATAGTGTGACCTTCTGCGATTTACAACAGGCAGTAATGTGATCATTTTCTAAGGAAAACTTTATAAGCCTCAGTCTTCAGAACTTTTAATTTGAAGTTGGCAACAACACATTAATAAGCAGTTTTATTAGGAAAATTACTTTCATTAACTTTCGTTTTTACTATGTTCAAGAGGCATTAATTAGCAAAAACACTGGTCTTTAATGATCTTTCAGTAGGGACACTCGGAAAGCACTTTAGTTCAAACGGAGAGGAACCTGAGAGGTGTTATGATAAGGAGAAAAATCAAGGTAGGTACATAAGCTCAGTTATAAATTACCTTATATTTGAGCACACTAACACATCCATTAAGCTGATCCTTCACTGTACATTGCCATAGTGATCTATTCCAGTGGTTGCACAATGTGGTGGCGATTGCATGTCGGTAGGTGGAATTACAGATAGAATTGCTGGACTCAGTCATTTCTTGGTGGCGATGGTAGATACAAATTCCAGAATAGTTCCAGCTATTTATCCATCCATCCGAGGCATTGGAAAGTGGCAGAAAAAAAACCTCTCTCGGAACCAGCACAATATGCAACTGTTACATGGCAGTGCACAATTTGGCAGCTTGTCCCCGACTGGTAGCTCGCCCCCGACTGACTCTTGTTCCACCTTTTCTACCTAGACCAACCACAATTTGCGCGGGCTACACACTTCCGTCCCCGAGGGGAACCACAACACCTTTTACATACAAACTAACTAAGAACCCTAAGTGAGGATCAGCAGTTTACATAACAGCAACCAAATTCATTCAATAAAACAGAATATTTGCACATATTGACATTTCTACAAAAAATTATTCACACAGAAATTACAATTATATACAGTAAGCTTTGTTCCCTCCAAATCGCACAAAGAATTTAAATGACAGATATACTACACTGCATAGAATTATACCATGACATCAAAGTTTGTACAAAGAAAGCAGTATACACATTTGTGTCATCTAATCACTCAAACACATTTACAGAAGCTTAACGATGTGATATTAAATGAAACCAAATCCAAAATAAATCATTGAAGTATTAGAGCTATGGTGTTACAGACTGATGACCACAGATGTTAAGTCCCATAGTGCTCAGAGCCGTTTGAACGATTTGTGCCATAATGTGAATCTTTCATCAGCAGAAGACGCGGTGAGTTTCCTAACAAGCAACAGGTAGGCTATGACTCTCATCCCTCCACATAATTTGGCAACCAGCCTATTTTTTGGCGTCGGAAGCTCACTGTAGGATGTCGTCTCTCGGCGTCATAAATGGTCGGACCGCCACCGTCTGACCCCGTAACGTTTCAGTTTTGATGCCAACCAACAGTTGCAGCCTCGTTTCCGCCGTGAACAGCAACCTCTATTGCTGTAGCTAGGTGCAACCTTGCCTTAAGTAACCGTTTTACCGGAACAGAACTCTGCAATGTCGCTGGTATTCATATGTCCCTTGTTTCACCCGGCGAGGGCGACTATCTGCCACTGCGGCCACAAACTAACGCCGGTCACCTGGATCAGTGGCTTACGCTTCAATACTCCCTCTCCCACTCTTTGATTTAAGCAAATACCCTCCAACAATCTCCACCAAACAAAGCACCGCCCTTGGTACATCTCAACTGAATCTACATCAAGTTGTTTAGTCTCTGTGCACTTTAACAAAGTTTGATATTCGTGTACTCTTCATAAATAAATCTCAGAGTTAATGAACGCTACACTTGACTGACAATTCTAAACCTATACTCTCTGAATTGAAGCTTAAAACATAAGAAACCCTCGAAAAGGTACAAGGGTCGTTCAATAGGTAATCATTTGCATTTTTTTTCTCAGAACACACTCTTAAGAGTCAGAATGTGGTGACAATATACATCAACATGTCTTGTCCATGACCTATGTTTCTAAGTTATCTCCATCACGTTTTATGGCAGTACGTCAACGTTGTTGAAGAGCCTGTATTTCCTTCTGGTAAGAGCTCTTGTCCTGTAGGCGTAGCCATGTTTTCACTGCGTGACTGACACTCGTCATCTTCAAAGTGTATTCTTCGTAGAGAATCTTTAAGTGGCCGTAAGAGATGGAAGTCCGAGGGTGCCAGATCTGGACTGTAGGGTGGATGATGCAATTATGCCCAATCCAATTTGGTGCTGTATTTCCGGGTACTCAGACTTGTGTGTGGGCGTGCATTATAGTGTTGGAGCAAGATTTCTGCTTGATTATTGTCCCATCGAACACGTCGGAAACTGTTCTTGAGTTTATTCAGATTCAGCGTGTCTAGAGCAGTCGCTGCGACAGGACGTCCCGAGCGTAGCTAATAATGGAGCTCTGTTTCTGCATTTCCTGAGGATGTAACTTTCTTTACCCTTCGCCCAACTGTGCTCCTATCAACTGCCTCATCGCCATACACTGCACACAAACGTTTATGGATGTTCACCACGGTTTCCTTTTCTGTGCGCAAGAATTCAATAAGAGCGCTCTGCTCGTAAAGTGAGTCGTATGTGGACGCCATTTTGACGCTATACTACGGATCTGTCGTCTGCCAGAAAGGTTAGAAACTTCTCCGGCGCAAAGAACAAACATCAAATGTGAAGCACCAGCAAGGGCGTTTGTCTATTTATTTTAATGATTATTTTTTTTTTAACTTGGGGCATTACTTAGTGAACGACCCTCGTAGGAATTTAAGGAGGTGGAACCTGGATAAACTGAAAGATCCAGAGGTTGTGGAGAGTTTCAGAGGGAACGTTAGGGAACGACTTGCAAGTACATGGGAAAGGAATACAGTAGAAGAGAGAAGAAGAGTCGGTAGCTTTGAGAAATGAAACAGTGAAGGCAGCAGAGGATCAAGTAGGTAAAAAGACGAAAGCTAGTAGAAGTCCTTCGATAACACAAGAGATATAGAATTTAATCAAATAAAGCAGAAAAATATAAAAATTCAATAAATGAAGCAGGCGGAAAGAAATAAAAAAACCTCTCAAAAATGAGATCGACAGTAAGTGCAAAATGGCTACGTAGGAATGGCTAGAGGAGAAATGTAAGGATGTAAAAGCACTTATCACTAGGGGCAAGATTGATACCGCCTAAAGGAAAATTAAAGAGACGTTTTCAGAAAGGAGAACCACCTGCTTCAATATCAAGAGCTCAGATGGAAAACCAGTCCGAAGCCTAGAAGGGAAAGAAGCAAGGTGGAAGTAGTACACAGAGGCTCTACACAAGAGCAATGAACTTTAGGGCAATATCATGGAAATGGAAGAGGATATAGCTGGAGATGAGATGGGAGATATGACACTGAATCAAGCATCTGACAGAGCGCTGAAAGATCTAACTCGAAATAAGGTAACGGGAATACACAATATTACGTTGCGACTACTGGTAGCCTTGGGAGAACAAGCCATGACCAAACTCTTACATCTTTCCAGCAAGATGTGTGAGACACGCGAAATAGCCTCAGACTTCAAGAAGAATGTAACATTTCCAATTCCAATGGAAACAGGCGCTGACAGGTGTAAACCATCAGTTTAATAAGTCACGACTGAAAAATACTAACTCGAATTCTTTATAGACGAATGGAAAAACTGGTAGAAGCCGACTTGTGGGAAGATCAGTTTGGGTCCCGAAGAAATGTAGAAACACGCTAGGCACTACTAACACTACGGCTTATCTTAGAACATAGTTTAAGAAAAGGCAAAACTATGTTTATAGCATTTTTAGACTTAGAGAAAGCTTTTGACCATATTGACTGGAATACTTTGTTTCAAGTTCTGAAAGAGACAGGGATAAAATATAGGGAGCGAAAGGCTATTTTCAATTTGTACAGAAACCAGATAGCTGTTGTAAGAGTCGAGGGGCACGAAAGGGAACAGTGGTTGAGAAGGGAGTGAGACAGGATTGTAGCCTATCTCCCATGTTATTCAATCTATATATTGACTAAGCAGTAAAGGCAAGTAAAGAAAAATTTGGAGTAGGAATTAAAATCAAACTTTAAGGTTTGCCGGTGACACTATAATTGGACTTGGAAGAGCAATTGAAGGGTATGGGCAATGTCTTAAAAGAAGGATATAAGATGAAAATCAACAAAAGCAAAACGAAGAAAATGGAATGTAGTTGAATTAAATCAGGTGATACTGAGGGTACTAGATTAGGAAATGAGACACTTAAAGTAGTAAAAGAGTTTTGCTATTTGGGAAGTAAAATAAATGATGATGGCCAAAGTAGAGGATATAAAATGTAGAATGACGATTGCAAGGAAAGCGTTGTTGAAGAAGAGAAATTTGTTAACATCGACTATAGATTTAAGTGTCAGGAAGTTTTTACTGAAAATGTCTGTATGGGGTGTACCCATGTATGGAAGTGAAACAAGGGCGATAAACAGTTTAGACAAGAAGAGAATTGAGGCTTAGGAAATATGGTCCTACAGAAGAATGCGGAAGATTAGATGGGTAGACCTTTCTCAATCCTCATACCAATCACGGATCTCCAGCACGTAAGTACCTTCCCGATACGTTGAACAGGTCGAGATTGAATAGATGGAATAGGTAAGTTGTTGGTCTTTACCGTCAGTGTATACTGAGGTATGTTACTTTAATACCAGGCGTCTGGGCTGGGAGTTCTGCCAACCTTCAACGAAGGAAGTCAAGTACGTCGTTCAACTGGACCAGCATTTAGTGACAGCAGCATTTTCATTAGCGTTTGAAACAGAGTGCCGGTGACAGCGCGTGACTCTGTCCTTTTGTCTCCGTCCATTACCGTTTTAAGACCACTATTCTTGCACTGTCTTAAAGAGAAACTCCACCCTATAACTTCAATTTGTTTAAAAATAATAATAATAACTGTTTCATGCCTTTTGTATGTTTTCTCCTAGAAACCAAAACTATTTGGTATTGTATTCCTATCGTAAGTGGGTTTGAAAAAATCTTAAGTAGGGAATGCTCTAGGGATGTGGCACGTTGACTGCTGCCAAAGTGGTGAAAATAGCACCTGCCTATCAAAGACTAGCTTCTGATGCAGTATTGGCAAAATGTACTGATGGCAAGACACAAACTATAATTGGAAGCTGGTTCAGGCCATTTGTTCTAACTGTCCAAAAAAAAGACACTTTCCGGCATTTGGATGGTGTTTCTCAGTTCAGCATGGGATATTTAAGACTGAAGAAACCAAGAGTCCCACAATATTATCACACTCTCGGGAAAAGATCTGCTTATCTAGGTATTAATGACAGAGAAGAAAAATTTAGGGAAAAGGCTACCCTGGTCTTGAAATTAGAATAAGAAGAGGCCTTACAGGAGCAGGAAGGGAAAGCGTATGTTGCTGGCGAATTTAAGTGGTCATGTGTCGTGCACTAGCCTTAATTTTTTGACAACATTTTGAAATCCATTCTGCTGTCAGGATGTTTTTCCAAGTTAAGTGCAACCAGTCTGAATGGAAAAATTTTTCAGAGTTAGTCTTGAGCTAGTTTCATACTTCTGTGCATTAATATCATGAAAACGTATTCTGTCTATTTTATTATCACATTTATATACCGACAAGTGAAGCAAATTTAAGTTTGAAATTTGAAAGAAATACTGAAAGTAACGTAACAGCATTATTTTCAAAAAGAGTGTATGAAACTATTGAACAAATTATTGTGAATGTACCGAAAAAATTTGGAAAGTGGAAACTGAGATCTGAATACAAAACGTTGGTTTTTGTTAAAATCACATTAGAAATTCATAACCCGAGAACCAATAAAGTTCTGGACTTCGAAGATTGGATAATGCTACATCATTATGTGATACATATGGTTTCAAAATTCGGCTGAAATTGGGAAAATAGAAGAAAAGTTAACTTTTTGGGTGGAGTTTCCCCTAAAATGACTGAAGATGGTACACAATTTCCTGTAGAAAGTACTTATTTATATCACCACAGCCGTTTCATTTAAATGATATGACGAAGAAACTACCTATTGTAGTATGTGAATCAGGCGAATAATTCATTTTAAATTGAACAACCGTTTATGGTCAAAGGTCGTTTTCCAATACAGCTTTTGTTTGTAACAGCTGTCACATATGTTTCATAAAACAGCTTTCAAAGAGAAAATTTGTAATTAATATTCTGTTGTGGATCTATCTTTGAATAACAAAATATTATTTACAAAAGTTATATTGTTTTATGAGATATATGTGACATATTACTAACAAAAACAGTACTAGAAAATATTTTTCATTCACCGAAACCGACCATGGAATAAAAATTAATTATTAATTAGCTTCACATGTTAAAATATGTCATTTCTGCAATTTATCAAAGCTGTGGAACACAACCAATAAAAGTCACTGATATAAAACTTTATCAGTGATTTATAATGAAATATTTTTAGAATTCGTTGTAGACACTTTGGACAGTCCGCATTGGTCCATAACAATCCGAACAAAGTCATTCACTGTATGGTCATAGCCACGTCCTTAAACGTTAGCTCCTTTCTACGACCCTGACACGTCTCCATGTCGATTAATCTTACTGCAATTATCCTATAGAACCCTTTGACACACCACACCACTTCATTCCTTTAACTTAGGTCGGAGGTGAAGAATCACATATTCATTTGGTACCAGTTCTATACTATCCACAATAATGCAAGCCGCTAGCCTGTTTATTAAAGCGAGCGAGTAATATTTGGTCGGGTGAACTAGGCCTGTGGAAAAGGGAGATGAGCGCTATGAACTTGTCACTGTTGAGCGCTTTCTTCGAGGCCGTTCACATACTGCTTCTTTCAAGCGAGATATGTGGCGCCTTTTTCATTTGTTTTCGGCCACGCATTCAGGAATTCTGGTCTTACATTAATTCTTTGTTGCCTGCTCAGCGTTAAGTACGCAAAACACTATCCGGATCTTTTCTAAATCGGAGGATATTCTTATGTAAATAAGAGTATCTCTCTATCCCTCCGGAATAAATTACCGTTTCGTTCAGTCAGTGTTCCACCTGCTGTCGTCTCGGTGTTTCTCGCTGAACCCACCGTCGCTTACTATCGTGTAGCTTGCTCTCGGTTCAAAAATTTTCTTTTAAATAATCAAAGTCTTGAAACTCCTAGAAATGAATGTCTACTCTGAAACTCTATTTACCACTCTTAATTCGCGTCCATTTGTGCTGTATAATCCTTGAACCCAAGCGTTTCTTTTAGTATCATAAAGGAGAACGTGGGATAAAATGGGAAAAATTTGCTCTACGTGTCGTTCAGAACGGGATGTTTGCGAGTCACGTTTTATGTGCCAGCTCACATAGCTTTTACTTTGTAAGTACTTCGTAGCTAGTTTTTTACGTGAGGCACTCACGTTGCAGCCTGGGGTGTTTTGTGTCCCCGGTGCGCTGTTCCGCTTGCAGCAGTAACTCTGAACTGATCGTAACTCTCATTCATGTAGGAGCTCAGCGCGCGTGCCTTGCTGACGACTCGAGTTCGTGTAGGCACTCCGACTTTTGATGCCCGCTATAAACGAGTCTAGAGATACTCGGAATGCCTTATCTCGTGGGCTGTACGAAACAAAACAAAACCGGAGGAAGTTGGGAGAGAGCGCTCCCCGAATGAATGCGTGTTTCGTTGTAGCGGCAAACGGCTCCCCGCCGAGCAGTCACAGCGGCAAGTTCGTCACACAAGTTGCAGGCGCTGACGAGCGCGCCTGGGTTGCAAAAAGGGCCACTCTGGCAGTTCTGTGCCGCAGATTAAGGAGCGGGGCGCGCGCGAGTCGGTGACTGCGTCACCACATCTCGTACCGCCGGCAGATAAGAGCCGGTGGGAGCGGACGAATAGCGGGTTATAATTAGAGCGGTTCTCGTTAGCGTCGGAACGGTATTCAACAAGTGGCGCGCGCCGCTAGCACAGTGGCTGCTTCTACGGCTGCGGCTGCAGCGAGGCGGGGGCGGTGTCTTTGTTCCGACTGGACGGCGAACGAGCATCCAGCCGGCTCTGCCCCCCCCCCCCCCTCCCCCTCTCCCACCTCTCGGCGGCGCCTCTCCTCTAATCTCTCCCGGACGACACCTGGGCGCGATAAAACTTTTACCAGCCAGCCGCAAAGTCGTCAGCTCCGAGCAGAGCGAAATCCACAGTTCCTCCGTCCTCTGGCCTCTCGGTGAGCGAAACGAGAGGAGCTATAAGTTGGCTTGTTTTCACTTCGCGACGGACGCTCTGCCCCTTGTAAATGTGGCTCTGCAGCTGTCCTCTAATAAAACAGCTGTTAATGGTGCTTAGCAAAGCGCCTAAAAAGATCATGTACATGCTGTTGAAAGGGAATCTTTTAAGAGACCCAATCATGAAATTAAGTGACAGATCCATAAATAAAAAGTCCGTCACCAGATACTTAGGCGTCTTCTTCGACGACGACAAAAGTATGGCACTCGTATTGAAGAAAACAAGAGAGCCAGGAACACGACGAACAAAATTATTAGTCTCACCACTTACGAGTATCAGATGCCAACGCAAACAATAAGAACATATCGTAACACTCTCTTAACTGCAAGCATGAAGTACTGTGGTAGTTCTTCGATCAACAAACTTCAGCTCGTAACACCACCACAGATATTTAACAGGGTGCAACGTTGAATGCTTCTTAGGTCGACCGGATGCGGCGGCGCGGTTCTGTCCGTCCGTTTACGACGTACCTGCACCTACCTGTGAACATTGTCTCAGCAGATCATCAGTAGGAAAGCCGAGTGAAACCTACTATACTTCGACGTGGACCAGGCTGCAATTTAAGTTACCAATCTACGTTTCGGGAGAAACACGAAATGAAAGTTTGGAAATTTTGTCCTCAATTAATATATTCGGAAACCTAGGTGAGCAGGTATCACTGCCAAGCCCGTGCTAGTCTTAACACAGTCACTCACAATCCCTTCCACTCACATTACCAAGTTTATGGTGTTGCATTTCCCGAAAACGTGACAGCTACAAAAATACTGATTATTTTTTATTGATAATGCTCGCCAAATATTAAGCCTGTCGGTACCAAATGCAGTCACAGTTTTTAGCCTGCTCAATACGCCACGCGGAATATATGTCTTTTCTCGTCACAAAACTCACTTAAAAATTCCGAAATTTCTACACACGCATCGGAATAATTATGCCGTCACTTTCCAACACTTTTAATGTATGAAACACTGCTAGATCGGGCAACTTATCGTTTCCATCGGAACTACTACTGCACACGTCCGAACTGCTTCATGGCTAGTCTCCGACTCTTCTCTAGAATACTCTAAGTTTTCTCTACAAACAGAGAAAGCGAGCGGAGAATATTTCTTTACCATTGATCAGTTTACATAACAGCCAATAGCAAAACAACATTCTCCCGCAGCAGTCCGCGCTTTTCATCCTTAACCAACCGCAAAATAGTAAACCGCACGGTAGCACTTTTTACCGACGTAATTATCTAATATGTTGAAGTTTTGTTTATGCATAAAGTTATTTACTATTGTTATTTATACCTGAATTAACTTTCCCTTTACCATAAACTTACTTTACAAATCTATTCTACAAAAATTCCCTTTGTCCATATCCATACTTCTTCGAAATCTTCCCACACTAGATCTTATTACATAACTCGTTAAACAATTACCTTCATATTAACCTTAAATCACACTCACGCATCATTAATACTGCTAAAACACATTTATAACACTTTACATACAAAAAAGACATAATAACACTTTATGAAAATACTAGAGCAGTTTATGAAAAACATTCTGTTACTTTAGTGCAGTCTAGTGGGCACAATCGAAACAAAAATCACAGTCCCCCTATCCAATACTGTCCTCTATAGGCTGACACACAAACTACGGGCGCGTTCAGTCTCGCGTCACCCCCTGTCACTATCCAGTTCTGAGACACATCTCCCACTTAACCGCCTCCAAGGCAGGGTCGTTATACGGCGCTACGCCTCAAGGAGCTTTTGACACTGTGTCATTTGAGGCTTTGCAAGCAACACTTGAAAGGCGTTCACGGAAAAAGGCCGGTGATGTATTGGCTGGAGAAAGAACCACCTCATAAATTGCTCAATATAATAATAATACGGGCCACAAGCAAGCAGAAAAGTCAAAATCAGAGTCTCCACGTATGATAGAAACGATGGGATGATGCCCAAACAGAAGGCGCACTTATGGTTTTCTGCCAAACATAAAAGACAGATTGGGAATGTAGCTCCCGAAACCCACCCGTAGCCTGAGACACTTATTGACGGGTCATAGGCCCTACGTCGATTGATGGTATCGAATAGATTGAAAACAGATTTCTGAGTGTTCCTCGTCTGGAGAATGTATGCCAGAACATACCATTTGGGAATGTGCTTATGCAGATGTTGCTGATACAGATAGGCAGCAGCTGAATCGGAACTGCAGACTCGATATTGAGAAGGTACTGAGCTGCGAAACAGAATGTCAGATGTTGGACAATATTGCTGGCGATATTTGAAGAAAGGCTTGGGTAGTGCGTTATCTTATCAACCAAAGCCGTCTGCTGCACTACGAGAGGTTGCGACAGAAGATCGAGAAGCAATGCAGCGAAGGCAGGTGTCGTCAACAGTTTGCGGCAGAAGGTTTGCCAATACCGTGGGAGCAGCCATCGTAACAACAGCAGTGAGAAACCCAGCCGTGGTATTGGTGTGACCACCACCCAGCTGTCCACCAGAAAGAATGGCCACAACTTAACTGTGACCAAGAACGAAGTAGGTCACCTGTGGCACAACATGCAGCTGAACATAACATGCTTGATTTCCTCAGCCGCTTCACTACCAAAGCCATCTGGATCCTCCCTTCCACCAGCAGCTTTTCTAAACTGTGCAGATGGTAGTTATCCTTTGAACACATTCTCCGGTCCCATGATTATCGCTGCCTCAACCTATGGTAACATACTTTCCCACAAACTCGACCCAACAGTTCGCACCTCCTCTGTCCTATCGCCTCCTTCGCATTCTCGCCTGACATCTTCTTGTTGGCTGCTTTAATGCACCCATCCATCTTTCTCGACGCCTCTACTTTTCTGCTCAATTTTCCTCACCTCCCTGCCTCACGACATCCTGACCCTATGTCTCTTTGTATTATAGTCCCTGCGCCCTCCGCCAGATAGCATTCCTCTCTCGCCTAACACGCACATACTGCCACCCCTTTCCCTTTCCGTCTATCTTCAGATTGCTCCTAAGATCCCACATGATAGTTATATTCTGGCCCAAGCTGCCAGACTTGTCAGTCATGTGTGTGTGAGGTATGCTTGCTTGAGTGAATGGATGGAATGTGTTTCTTTTTTCTCATGAAACTGTGGCCAAAAGCATATGTGTAAGTGTCTTTTAATTGTGCCTGATGGCAACTTAACGTCTCATCTTTATGACAACTACCTATCTCTCTTTTCCTACATTGTTAGTATTCCTACCTGGGGTTTCCATTTGCGTAGAGTTTATTTCATGTACCCAACACCTTTAATAGCATTTCTTGTTGCACATTTGCCTTTTTTCACGGGTGCCCTGACCAGCTCTGATGGTGGTAGTAATGGAAATTTTTCCTTAAGTTGTCCTGCTACCTTAAGTTAGTGGAACAACTCGAACGCAAGATTTTGTTGGAAGATTGAGGTTGTCAGAGGTTACAAGCCATCTGACTTGCCTCCTTCCATTAACAAACTAACTTTACCTGTCCTTTGTCATGACTGGACATATGAGGGGCAAACGATCTTCATCAGTTCATTTAATTCTGATTACTGAACTTAGTTCTGAGTATTTGTGGAAACCTGCCGTTTTTTTTTCTTCTAAGGAGTTGGGGAATGGCCCAGGCACACATCACGGACAGTGTAGGGCATCATCACGACACGTATTCAGTTACAAGTCACATGTCCTGTGGATACACACTACGTTACCTCAATGCCCTGGTCTCTATTACCTTCTGCGTGCTCATGCTATTGATCATTGTTTATTCTTCCGCCTTTTAGGGGCAGTTCCCGAACCCAAGCGCAAGGCAGTGTCCTGAACTTCTGTCCCTTCCTACTTTCTCTTTCACAAGACAGTTGGCCGCACGAGAGTCTTTGGCCACCATTGCTGATGTCTTTTGTTCAAAATTTAAGCAGTGACGAGGATTGAACACTGGACCAAGTTCGATTTGATTACTAGTCACTGACATTAGCCCTAGGCCCCAGGTGCACCAAGTTATTTATATATGCCCTATCTTTTGTCTCCCTGCTACCCTTATTAACCAAATTTTAAGTTTTACGGCTTATTAACTTTTACTTCTCCCTACTGCTCTGTAGCTCTTGAATAAATAAAATTATTGCGATGTCTTACTTTATGCAACTCCGAAGACTATAGTGGCCATTGTTATTGAAGGTAAAATTTTCTAGTTTCGTTAGGCCGCATCATGTTTCTTCCACCTGATCGACCTTTCTACCCTTCTGCTGGGACCTTCTTCTGGATCTTGTAGTGTTCCAGTTTAGCTGAGCTCTGTCAAAGACCAGTGCCGTGTTCTCTTATGAAAGGGTATTTTCCGGTGGGATTATTGGTTAAAATTGCTGTGGCTAGCAAAGGCTGGCCATCATCACCGATAGAAAGCGTGTTTTCCGGCTCTTGTGCTGTAGTAGGGTTATTGGGTACCATCTCTGCTAATGTTGGTGGATCATCGTCATTGAACAGATGCGAAACGACGAGACCAAGAGAGGAGCGATGTTTTCAAGGTATATTTTGTCCGCAGAAATGGCTTTCGGGACGTTGTTTGTATTCCTCACGCAACACAACTGCGTATTCACTTTCTTGATGGCGGGTGGCCACGAACCCGGAAGCCCATAGCTGCCTTCTCTACTAAAGTTACATTCGTTCTTGGAAATCTCGATCGCTTCTCCGACTTTTCTTCGGTAAATGTTGGTTTCCTTGGCCAAAACGATTACATTGCTGAAATTAATGATTTGGCAGCAGTTCTTCTTACGTTCTGCTACCGCAGATATCAAATTTTGTTTTAACCTCGTGTGGCTTCCGTGTTCTTCAATACCTTCTTTTACAGCCCTTTGCTTTTCGTCTACATACACTCTGCCAGAGACACAAGTCGTTTCACAGACTCCGGCAGTTTATAGGTAATCAGATGCGTCCTTTTGACGACGTAAAGAGTCTTGCGATTGGTTCTGACTCAAATATGAAGTCTTTATACCATTTCCTCGAAGAATTCTGCTGATGTTGTTACTAACTCCAGAAACGATCCGTAATTTGACGGTCAAAACAGAATACAAGACATTTCCACTAGAGTCAATGAGAACTTTTGGAGTGACGGTATATTCTGACTACTGGGAGCATTTACGGTGATCTTGGACTGTCTAGCTCCACCTGAGCCGTGTCTGAAGCCGTCACATTCGAACGTCAGTGTTGACCAATTGTGAGAGTGCCTAATATATGACGTCACATCGTGGGGAAAGCACGCCGCGGAGAACGTGCAGAGCAGTATCAAGCATGTCAGATATTCTGAATGCATTTTTGAAGATAGACCAAGGAGATAGAAGACCATCACCTACGTCACATGCAGGTCATCTCTGTTTTCAAGGCAGAGTTGGGAGACGCCATACTGGATTTCAGTTGAAGCCCATATTTATTGGATTTTATATTATAGCTCACGCCCTATGAATAAGTGCCGTTTGAAAGCACCAGTAAATCATGTATCTCTCGGAATTTCGTCGTTATTGGCTTCATTTGTTCTAACTCTAACAGGAAATGTTATATGGGCGTTAAAGAACATTTACATTGTATTATAACTTAAGTGTTATGAAACTATGCCATTTCGAGGCATTGGCACATTGAAGATCAAGCAAAACAGTATTGTTCTTGGTACGACCTGCTAAATTTGAAACAGATAGCGGAAATTTGGGTGAGCAGACGATATCACGACACAAAAATACAGTTCAAAAAACGTTTTACAAACGTTTATTTAACTTTCAGTTTAGTAAACTTCGCAAGTAATAGGAAAGATCTTTAATCATTTATACGATTTGAATGAACTTGACTAAATGGTCTTGAAAACTTGTGCTCAATATGCATACCAGAAACTGAATTCTTGCATCATAACGAAATTAGCAATTATAAAAGACTTTCTTCATAACAGTTTGGAAGCCAATACCCTCTTTGTCTCCGTTCAGTGTGTAATGGACCATAATAAAGGCTTTACTTTACCGAAGTATGCGATACCCTCCAAATTCAACCAGTTTAACGAATATTTATGATGATAGAAAAGTTATTGTGTATGTTAACAATGATTGCATAACATGTCTACATAAACAGTCAACCCATTAAACTATACTGAATAACTGACCCACACAAAAGTTAATATCACTTGATCACTGATGCAGCAAATATCATCATGTAAAAACACTAAGTCCATCTTAAATAATTAATATGAAGTAAGAAAAATAGTGGCCAACTCACGTATTTTGGACCTCCTTCAATAAAAATCACCCAGTGAAACCTATTTGTTCATTAGGACCGTTTTCACCCAGTATTCACGTATACACTCCTATTTTAGACGAAAACCAGTGTAATTCTTAATCATTCTTGTTATTTACTTATTTATGCAAATTAGAGAAGTCAATTGACAAACTTATAAAAAACTGTCTTTTTGTAACAAAGAATTATTCTGTCAAGTCATAAAATCTGTCTGTCATTTTAATAACCTGTTACATTATGTCACCTGATATAAACTAATAACTTTTCTGCACAAATTATGATAACAGATGTACATGTGACTTATAAACTATATCTCTTTTTAGTAGTTCTTTGACAAGGTTATAAATACAGTACAAGCAGCAAAAAGGGTCGGAAGCGCAGTCTGAATGTCACTTTGGTTAAGTGTGTATGTTTGTTATTGTTCGAGGTGAAAAAAACACAGCAAAGATCATGTAAAAGAAGTACTATTTTGTGTTGTGTCATTGTCTTTGGTGGACACTGGAATTGAGATGGCCACCAGAGTAATAAATGTTTGAAGTTTAAATATTTGTTGGTTTCGCTCGTTATTTATCATCAAAAGCACATCAAAAACATGGGACCTCATCTTTTTACCCCTAGAGAACCAGATTTAGAGCCAGCATCATCATCGAGACTCAGCATCAATCCAGCAAGCAACAGCGATTACCACAATGCATTTTAATGGCGCCAATCTAACATCAAGTGCTAACAAGCTCCGTAAATGGGAGCGAAATAGTGCGATTATGGCAGTATCTATGACTAGGCGACCATTACAAGTGGCACAAAGATACAGTTCAATAATACAACTGAAAGAGGGGAAACGATTACACTGTAACATAGTGACAAGATACAGCTTATTGATTCGAAGAAACATGGAACAAAATAATCTTGACATTAAGTCGATAAAATGGAAATAGAGTAATTAGCCAACAGGAATTTGATGTATCTGCTCTGAAAACCACGAAACTAACCATAAGCCTTTGAACCGATAGCTTCAACGTATTAAAACTTTTCTATTTCTGTACTATAAATGTTAAAATCATTTGCAGTGAAACTAATAAATTTACCTAATAGCCCCGCGTGCCGAACTATTCTATAAATCTTTACTGTTGTTGTTGTGGTCTTCGGATCTGAGACTGGATTGAAGCAGCTCTCCATGCTACACTATCCTGTGCAAGCTTCTTCATCTCCCAATAACTACTGCAACCTACATCCTTCTGAATCTGCTTAGTGAATTCATCTCTTGGTCTCCCTCTACGATTTGTACCCTCCACGCTACCCTCCGATACTAAATTGGTGATCCCTCGATGTCTCAGAACCATGTCCTACCAACGGATCCCATCTTCTAGTCAAGTTGTGCCACAAGCTCCTCTTCTCCCAAATTCTATTCAATACCTCCTCATTAGTTATGTGATCTACCCATCTAATCTTCAGCATTCTTCTGTAGCACCACATTTCGAAAGCTTCTATTCTCTTCTTGTCCGAACTATTTATCGTCCATGTTTCACTTCCATACATGGCTACACTTCATACAAATACTTTCAGAAACGACTTCTGACACTTAAATCTATGCTCGATGTTAACAAATTTCTCTTCTTCAGGAACGCTTTCCTTGCCATTGCCAGTCTACATTTTATGTTCTCTCTAGTTCGACCATCATCAGTTATTTTGCTCCCCAAATAGCAGACTCATCTAGTTCTTTAAGTGTCATTTCCTAATCTAATTCCCTCAGCATCACCCGAGTGAACTCGACTACATTCTATTATCCTCGTTTTGCTTTTGTTGATGTTCATCTTATAGCCTCCTTTCAAGACACTATCCATTTACTGTTTACATATAGTTATAATGCCTTATAGCCATTTGCAAGAGGAATTATCATAATATGTCCGATTCTTTTTCTTTAAGAAACAACACAAACATTTGTAAAAACTCAAAACAATTGTATCTAGCAGAATATTGCATGTCTAAAGCATAATTCTTTACTTATACTACTAAAACGCCACTACATCGAACACAAGCAATGCCCATCTTTAACAGAGTATCCAAGTGACGTCTCCAACTTGCTTAGGTTGGTTCCAAAATCTGTCCTAATAATAATCCTTTTCATAAATGATCAACATACTGCAGAATGTAAATGGTGTCAAATCGCTTCACACACAGCCGGGTACACCCTGCGCCAGCTGGAATTTGCTTCGCTCCAGTAGACCTTTGTCGTTTTTCGTACATCATCAAATAATGCAGAATACGCCGATCTATACCGCAGCGCAACTCTTGGAAAGTCGCAGTCTGCAAAAACTGACCACCACGTGTTACAGACGCGTGGCAGCTCCAGTCAAAATCGTCACCACGCAACTTGCGGACATGCGATCTCACTGCAGCATCAGTAAACACACGCCGACACTCGGAGTATCAGTGTTACCTCACTGATGCTTAGGCCGACGCCCACGGGAAACACAGGTCGTGGCGCATACGTCACAGCACGTGACACTACCATTGGCGTGGCGTGATTGTAAAGGTTTGGGAGACTCTGCAGTTACTATAGGGAGACAAAATAGTACAATAAACAATAATTTAAACAAACGAAACAAAACGTATCAAACAAAACAACAACAACAACTACTACTACTACTACTACCACCACTACTACTACTGCTACAATTATCACTACCACCACCACCACTAATAATAATAATAACTTGTTCAAGAAATGATGTCAGATTTGGAGAATCCCAGCAAGAGAGGAGAAGCACTTACATTTTCTTCTACACAAATGCAATGCACCTGTCTTTTCTTTATGTCTATAACTTGGTCTACAAAGATATGACCCCTGGATAGCTCTCCAAGTAGTGTCTTTTCTATTGCTAACGTGCTCAAACACGACAACCGGGTGCTGGACATTGAATTCCTTAAATAATTCTTCACTCGTTTAAGAGTACTCGTGCTTCGTTCACTGCTTTCTGTAGTTGCAGGTAGAGTCAAAACCAAACGCAGGAACTCCGTTGTTTCTTCATAAACAGAGTCTAAATCATTGTTGACAATGTACTTTAAGAGTATCCTTGGAGATAAGTCATTTTTATCATCAGCGTTCTTGTTACACAGTTCATTTTCAAGTTTTTCTTGTTTGAAAAAAAAAGTACTGTTCTAATAACTGAAGCAGTTTCAGCTTCTTTTCGATAGTTCGGGAAACACTCTTCGTTCAAAAGTTACACAGACTGAATATGAAGAAAGTCTTGAAATCTTCTTTCCATCTGAACAATCCTCAAATCCAGTATCTCGTAAGTTAGTGCCCTCAGAGATGTCTTTTTACTGTCACAGAATGATAAGTTGCCATTCAAACACAAGCTGCACTTAATGCATTCAACGAATGTCTTCCTTCTTAACTGTCGTACGTTTCTCAAAAAGTTTCTTATTTTATCGTGGCAAGCAGTTATACTGACAGCTTTTGACTGAAGAACGTTAAAGAGGTGATCAACATAAACAAAGCACATCCGATAGATGCAAAGCAAGTAGACAAACGTAGGATCATCCATCCGTCGTTTCATTCCCACAGTGCGCCTCAAAACATTCTGGGTCCTGCTGAGAGTCTGTATCATAAATTATATAATAAAAAACACTATATACCTCTGAGAAATGACTAGATATTATTGAAACTGCCCTGGAACGAAAGCTCCACCGAGCACTGCTTGCATGTGGCGGTTTAAATCCTTTCTCAGTTAGCAATACAGTTCGTTTTGATGATCTGCTGAAAAACGAATGGAATGCATTAAGATCACTTACAAACATGCGTACTTGTCGTATGATTTTGGAGGCATGTAACAGTACCAAATTCAGTTGATGTGCGTAACGATGAGTAAACAGCGCATAGGGACAGAACTGCTTCACCAATTGTTGTAGTCTTCTTCCTCTGTCCACCATTAGTGAAGCGCCATCATATGTTTGACTAACCACTCTTCCTTCCACATTCCATTCTTTAAATATTGCATTAATAGTGTTTGACAAAGCTTCAACAGTTTTATCTCCAGAAACATCGTAAAATCCAACGAATCTTTCCTAAATTTTGTCTGCAGTACAGTATTTGAATATTATACTCATTTGACTTTTGCATGACACGTCTAATGTTTCATCAGCCAGAATCGAAATGAAATTGCACTTCTGAATTTTAGCTTTTATTTTCTCATTAACTGCCAGAATTATCATTTCTAGTACATCATTCTGTATATCTGGAGAAGTTCCTGTAAAGGTTGACGATGATGACAGATGGTCTCGGATTAACTGCTCTCCTTGAGCTAGTAAATCCTACAATTCCACATAGTTATCTTTGTTGCTAGAGGATTCGTCTTCTCGATGGCCACGAAAGGCTGGTTCTTGTTTACAAAGAAATACAATTGCCTGAATAAGACGAGCCAATACTCTCGTGTTGGATGCAACTTGTTCGTTGTATTTTATAGCTGTCAGACGAGCGGCTTCAGAAAGGTCTATTCAATTCTACCTTAGCCCAATAACTGAAATGATTCTTCGTTCCGCAGGTGACGTTTTGATACCTGATGCTTTTGTGCTTCCCTGTCAAAGGTCTTTACTATGCAAACGCCTTCATTGTACCATTCATTTTAATCACCAACCATATATAACAATATAATCTGTTATTAACTGCATTCGCAGTCAGCCAAGTATACTTTTCGTACCAGACTGTCTGAATAGTGCGTTTTTGTTTGGCTTCACTTACACCTACACTGAGTATAGGAGTAGGTCGTTTGTCCTTCAATTCACACTTTGTTCGCTCGTTAATGAAGAAAAAGACATTTTTAATAAAGGCCCCTAACGTGTTCAGTTGCTGGCTCACTCATGTTCGCGACAAAATTAAAATATGCACTAAAATCACACAAAGTATGACTATGAACACATACCCCGTGACTGTTCACTTCCATGTTAAAAGCCAGCAAAGAAGCGGCAGAGAGTAGTCTCGATATTGACTAGCAAATGCATAACATGGGCCTTCGTAGAAGAGGGGAAGAGGAGGAGAGTCAAGAATGCCACTGAAGAGCAGGCGCACACAGCCAGCTAAGGGCAAGGCGGAAGAGACTGAGAGCAGTCGAGCATCAAGCAGGCAAATACACCATTACTCAGGGTGCGGCGCGGGCTACAAAACTGATGTCTTCACACATTTAGAGCTCTTATTAGAAAATTGTTTATATTTTTCTTGAAGCAACAAAGACTTAGGGTTTTACTAAAGAGGGAGCATGTTAAAATCATTTTTATCACACGTGGAAGACTATTGTAAATGTGTACCACACTACCTGTAATGGAACTTCTATAAGCTGGTATACTTACAAAATATGCATGGAAACTGAATTTTTATTGAAATATACTACGGACAGAACAAGATGACTGGCAAATGGGCAAGGGAGGGAATGTACATCTTAACAGAAAGTTTTACAGGCACAAAAAGAGTGATCTACAAGCCATGTACAAACCGAGAACTGCCGCCGACAGTGCCACAGTTGCAAATCACCAAGATCCATAGACAAATCACATTACCTAGAATGTTCAATGCGAAGAAGGTGATGCGTCCTATGAGTTTGTTTATAGCATCTGTGTGGATGTGGACGTCATCTGCTTCGCCCTGTGTGAGGATGTCTTAAAACTATCACAGCTAGTTAACGTCTGTCCATTTCGAGACCTCGGATGTATGAGTATCGTCTTTCGTGTCCATTACCTGTAGCGACGGATTGCCGATGGAGCGCTCTGCGGTCCTGTAGACGATGTTGAGGCACATGTACCTTACGCTCAAGCCGAATCGTTTCTGACCGTTGGAGATTACAGCGCAGATCACTGGAGCATGTTGCACAATGAAGAATGCCATTGCAAGCGTGACGACAGCGTAAGCGAGCAGGCAGTTTCCAGGAATACTGGTCTTAAGTTACATATATTTTCACACAGACGCTAATTTCAGTGGGAGACATTTTGATGTGTGTTAGTTGTCACCGTCTCTGTATCCCGTGGGCTACTTCACAGCGCGTGAGTGACGCGCTCTCGACGGGAAACCACGCGGCATGGTTGCCACCCTAGCCCAGCCAAGGGGAGCCATCCCGCGCTGCGGAGCTTCTTGCCGCGGGCATCGCCCGGCGTCGCCTCACGCCGCTCCTCGCCGCTTGTCTCCCCGCTAAGCGCATTACGCGACAACTCGATTATCGAGCGCGCGCCCCACCTGGGGGCCGGCCAGCTCTTCTTCTTGTTGGCCGAGCAGCCGCGCAGCGAGCGCACCGCCTGATTACTGTTTGCTCGTCCGTCTCCCCCCGCCTGCGGGTCTCCCACCTCCAGTCAGCGGACCTCTCCTGCCGCGCCGTGGCTTTAGCCTCCACTCCGTCCCCTGCTCTGACCGACGCACCAGCACTTAAGATCACAAGCTTACCTAAATAACAACATTTGCCTCATAAGCTGTCACTGGGTAACATATTTACTTCTAGATGTCCATCTTGAACACACAGTACCACCCAATTCACAGTGACCAGTTTAGGCCTCTGCCATGACCAGATCATGAGAAGTATTCAAGTTTTGTCACACAATAATTTATACACACAGTCACACGATCAGTCACTCACATCAGTACCACTCATTAATTTCACTGTACATTGATTGTTACATGATATTTCAAAAACATGAGGACATAAAATACACTACTGGCCATTAAAATTCCTACACGAAGAAGAAATGCAGATGATAAATTGGTAATCATTGGACAAATATATTATACTACAACTGGCATGTGATTACATTTTCACGCAATTTGGGTGCATAGGTCCTGAGAAATGAGTACCCAGAACAACCACCTCTGGCCGCAATAACGGCCTTGATACGCCTGGGCATTGAGTCAAACAGAGCTTGGTTGGCGTGTAGAGGTACAGCTGCCCAAGCAGCTTCAACACGATACGACAGTTCATCAAGTGTAGTGACTGGCGTATTGTGACAAGCCAGTTGCTCGGCCACCATTGACCAGACGTTTTCAATTGGTCAGAGATCTGGAGATGTGCTGGACAGGGCTGCAGTCGAACATTTTCTGTATCCAGAAAGGCCCGTACAAGACCTGCAACATGCGGTCGTGCGTTATCCTGCTGAAATGTAAGGTCTCACAGGGATCGAATGAATGGTACATCCAGGGGACGTAACACATCTGAAATGCAACGCCCACTGCTCAAAGTGCAGTTAATGCGAAAAAGAGGTGACGGAGACGTGTAACCAATGGCATCCCATAACCTCACGCCGGGTGATGCGCCAGTATGGCGATGACGAATACACGCTCCTAATGTGCGTTCACCGCGTTGTCGCCAAACATGGGTTGCGACCATCATGATGCTGTAAACAGAACCTGGATTCATCCGAGAAAGTGACGTTTTGCCATTCGTGCACCCAGGTTCGTCGTTGAGTACACCATCGCAGGCGCTCCTGTCTGTGGTGAAGCGTCGAGGGTAACCGCAGCCGTGGTCTCCGAGCTGATACTCCATGCTGCTGCAAACGTCGTCGAACTGTTCGTGCAGATGGTTGTTCACTTGCAAACGTCCCCATCTGTTGACTCAAGAATCGAGATGTGGCTGCACGATCCGTTACAGCCATGAGGATAAGATGCCTGTCATCTCGACTGCTAGTGATACGAGGCAGTTATGATCCAGCACTGCGTTCCGTATTACCCTCCTGAACTCACCGATTCCATATTCTGCTAACATTCATTGGATCTCGGCCAACGTGACCAGCAATGTCCCGATAAGGTAAACCGCAATTACAATCCGACCTTTATCAAAGTCGGAAACGTGATGGTACGCATTTCTCCTCCTTACACGAGGCATCACAACAACGTTTCACCAGGCAACAGGAACTTGTACCTTTTTTTTAAAACTATTGGCAAGCACTGTTGAGATAGCGATTCCACTGCTGCACAAGGTCAAGAATGGCGTATCTGTTAAAATTTCCGCGGCTCCTCTGTAATCCAATTACCGGCGTACTACTGGACGACCTCATTCGAGGTGAATTGTTTGCCTTTCAGAGCCAACTTGAGCACACCAAAGTTGGCATAATCGCAGGGAGAGAGATTCAGATTGTATCCCGATCGAGTATATGCAACAGTTCGTTGACTGCGTTTGCTGTATGGTGCCTTTCACTGTCATGGAGCAGAATCACCCCGTGGGAGAGCTGCCCCATTCGTTTCGATTTCATTACTTTCCTGAGGTGATCACGTTTTGTGAGTGTCGCTGCTCCTTCATAGTTGTCCCATTCTTTGGGAAGCCGGTATGAAGGGTGCCCTCTTGTTCAAGGAACAAGGTGAGGATAAGCTTGCCCTAGCTTTACTGCGCAGCCTGAGATATTTCGGGCGATGGTCGTCCTGCATGCTTCTACTAAGGACTCTTTCGTTTCGATCTGGGTTCCAACGGATGACACCACGTCTCCAGCGACCACTCGTGACAGTAACTAGCTCCCTTGCTTTTGGATAGCGCTGCAGATATTCAAGAGACTCCCGTTCGACATTCTTCCTGTAATAGTTGAAGTCTGTGAGGCACCCATTGGGCACATTACTATGCGAAATGTCAATAAGTCTTTAATGATGGCCTTAACATTTTTCACGTGCATTATCAGCTAAGCCGTAATTTCTGCTACCGTAACTGGCCTGTTTTCAATCATGAGGGCCCCACCTGCTGGACGACGACATGAGAAATCCGCTGTGGCATTGCAGCCCTGTGCTTTGTAGGTCAACGACACCCACCCTTACCCGAATTTCTTGGGCCACGTCCTTCCCCTTGCAAAGGAGGTGCAGTGCTTTCTCTACATTTCTCCCACCCTTCAATAAATTTCCGTTCCACGTACTCCAGCTGTCAGTACACGCTCTGTTTTTTGAATAATCCGTTTCATTGTTTTTGGCATGAATGAGTGGTGTGGACAGTCGATGCATGCGTGTGCTCCATCCGTCGTCACTTCGGTCCGTCAAGCGGCTAGTTTCGATTCTCAACGCTTTTACATACATACATACATACATACGTACATACAAACATACATTAATGTTTGTTCCATGGATCATAAATACGACATGTCGTAATGATGTGGGACGTGTCACTTTAACATAAGTTTTCTTTACACAAAAAAATTAATTAATTAATTTTTTGTGTATCTAAGATTTCATCTATTGAGTAGAAGGAGTTTTCATTAAGAAATTCTTTTAATTTGCTTTTAAATGTTGGTTGGCTATCTATCACACTTTTAATACTGTTTGTCAAATGACCAAAGATTTTTGTGGTAGCATAATTCACCCCTTTCTATACCAAAGTGAGATTTAATCCAGAACAGTTAATATCATCCTTTCTTCTAGTGTTGTTGCTATGCACTTCGCTGTTATTTTTCAGTGGGATGGGTTATTAATGACATATTTCATAAGTGAATATATTTATTGCGAAGGTACTGTGAATATCCCGAGTTTCTTAAATAAATGTCTGCAAGGTGATCCTTGGGTGGGCTCCAGCTATTATTCTGATTACATACTTTTGTGTAATGAATACTTTCTCTCTTAATGACGAATTGCCCTAAAAGATGATGCCATATGAAAGCAACGAATAAAACTAGGCATAGTAGGTTAATTTACTGATATTTTTTTCACCAAAGTTTTCAATAACCCTAATAGCATAAGTAGCTGAAACTAACTGTTTCAGCAGATCATCGATGTGTTTCTTCCAGTTCAATTTCTCATCAGTGCACACGCCCTGAAATTTTGAGTGTTCTTCTCCAGCAACAGACTTCCGTTCGTAACCTATATTTTTCTTCACTTAAAACTTCCGGGCTGATAGGCCGTGGTCGAAGTATAAAACTCTCTCCTGACGTTTCGTTTCCGACTGCGGGGGACATCCTCGGAGGTAAAGCGGCGAACTGCGAAGGGAACTCGAGGAAGCGCTGATTATATAGGCAGTACAGGGGGCGCCACTGTTGATCACTTGGCGTCGGCTATGAGATTGTCTCTGGTAACGCCAACATTCTCGATTCAGAGTAATCGATCGTCACTCTTGCGGTGCAACGCTGTCATCCAAATTTTATCCAGTTTAACACCTTCGTCTTTCCTGTTAACATTATTACGATGTTTATCAATCTCGATAGCCTCTCTATACAAGCGTCCATAATAATGCGAGGTTTTTGATATGACGCTCGTCTCGCAGAATTTTATTTCATGATCACCTTCCTGGTAAACATGTTCCGCTAAAGCCGATTTATCCGTGTGACCCAGGTGGCAATTCCTCTTATGTTCAACAAGACGGGTGTTCACACTTCTCTTTGTGGTACCGATGTAAACCTGTCCACAACTACAAGGAATTTTACATACCCCCGGTGTAGCCAAAGGGTGTCGTGCATCTTTTGCCGACCTTAAAAATTCTTTTATTTTCCTCGTGGGTCTGAAAATAGTTTCCACCCCATACTTGCCTAAAACTTTCCCAATGCGGTCTGTGACCTTACTCATGACGGAAGAAGCCTATATTTATCAATGGTGTTATGCCACTTTACTGTACAGAATTGCATAAACTGTGTTTTCTCAAAATTTAGTGATAGTCCATTTGCAGAGAACCACTTAATGATTTTTTTGGAAGCCATTATTTGCAATTTTCGCAACTGATTCATTTTCTTGGATGTGATTGCTATACATGTTGTTGTTGTGGTCTTCAGTCCTGAGACTGGTTTGATGCAGCTCTCCATGCTACTCTATCCTGTGCAAGCCTCTTCATCTCCCAGTACCCACTGCAACCTACATCCTTCTGAATCTGCGTAGTGTAGTCATCTCTTGGTCTCCCTCTACGATTTTTACCCTCAACGCTGCCCTCCAATACTAAATTGGTGATACCTTGATGCCTCAGAACATGTCCTACCAACCGATCCCTTCTTCTGGTCAAGTTGTGCCACAAACTTCTCTTCTCCCCAATCCTATTCAATACTTCCTCATTAGTTATGGGATCTACCCATCTAATCTTCAGCATTATTCTGTAGCACCACATTTCGAAAGCTTCTATTCTCTTCTTGTCCAAACTATTTATCGTCCTTGTTTGACTTCCATACATGGCTACACTCCATACAAATACTTTCAGAAACGACTTCCTGACACTTAAATCTATACTCGATATTAACAAATTACTCTTCTTCAGAAACGCCTTCCTTGCCATTGCCAGTCTACATTTTATATCCTCTCTACTTCGACCATCATTAATTATTTTGCTCCCCAAATAGCAAAATTTCTTTATTACTCTAAGTGTCTCATTTCTTAATCTAATTCCCTCAGCATCACCCCACTTAAATCGACTATAGTCCATTATCCTCGTTTTGCTTTTGTTGATGTCCTTTCAAGCAGTTCCCAGCAATTGTAATCTGTCTCTTACGCGAGGAAGACATTTTTACCAGTTTTAATAAATTATTGTCTCTTATTGATATATTCAAGATAGTTAGGCAGTGGTGCGGAGCAACATGCATCGGCCTGGGAAATATACATGACGGGAAGTACTGCCATCTTGACGCCAAAGTCAACGATTTTGTTCATTTATATTTAATAATAAAAGCCATTTATTACAACATGAATACTAGGAGGAGCCTCTGGATGTTTAAAATATTTATCATAATTCTGCCTCGTTAGAATTAACACCTATTCATTAATAAGTGCATATCTTAGTAAGTACGAATTTGATCGGAAATCCACAAACTGTGACGAAACTAGTAAGAGATACGGACTGCGCGCCAAAGTCGACAGTCGACGTTAAGAGCTCTTCCTGTCTTGTTCAATGGTAGCCATGCTGTCGGTTACAAGTAGTTTGTGATATGAGTGTTTCATTATTGATCTAATAGGAATAAAAGTGATGTTACGGCTTTCTGATTGTTAATTTCGAGCAAATAGATTGCCAGTCTACATTTTATATCCTCTCTACTTCGACCATCATCAGTTATTTTGCTCCCCAAATAGCAAAACTCCTTTATTACTTTAAGTGTCTCATTTCCTAATCTAATTCCCTCAGCATCACCCGACTTAGTTTGACTACATTCCATTATCCTCGTTTTGCTTTTGTTGATGTTCATCTTATATCTTCCTTTCAAGACACTATCCATTCCGTTCAACTGCTCTTCCAAGTCCTTTGCTGTCTCTGAGAGAATTACAATGTCATCGGCGAACCTCAAAGTTTTTATTTCTTCTCCATGGATTTTAATACCTACTCCGAACTGTTCTTTTGTTTATTTCACTGCTTGCTCAATATACAGATTGAATAACATCGGGGAGAGGCTACAACCCTGTCTCACTCCCTTCCCAACCACTGCTTCCCCTTCATGCCCCTCGACTCTCATAACAGCCATCTGGTTTCTGTACAAATTGTAAATAGCCTTTCGCTCCCTGTAGTTTACCCCAGCCACCTTCAGAATTTGAAAGAGAGTATTCCACTCAACATTGTCAAAAGCTTTTTCTAAGTCTACAAATGCTAGAAACATAGGTTTGCCCTTCCTTAATCTAGCTTCTAAGATAAGTCGTAGGGTCAGTATTGCCTCACATGTTCCAACATTTCTTCCCCGAGGTCGGATTCTACTAGTTTTTCCATTCGTCTGTAAAGAATTCGCGTCAGTATTTTGCAGCTGTGACTTATTAAGCTGACAGTTCGGTAATTTTCACATCTGTCAACACCTGCTTGTTTGGGATTGGAATTATTATATTCTTCTTGAAGTCTGAGGGTATTTCACCTGTCTCATACATCTTGTTCACCAGATGCTAGAGTTTTCTCAGGACTGGCTCTTCCAAGGCCGTCAGTAGTTCCAATGGAATGTTGTCTATTCCGGGGGCCTTGTTTCGACTCTGTCAAACTCTTCACACAGAATCTGATCTCCCATTTCATCTTCATCTACATCCTCTTCCAATTCCATAATATTGTACTCATGTATATCGCCCTTGTATAGACCCTCTATATACTCCTTCCACCATTCTGCTTTATCTTCTTTGCTTAGAACTGGGTTTGCATCCGAGCTCTTGATGTTCATACAAGTCGTTCTCCTATCTCCAAATGTGTCTTTAATTTTCCTGTAGGCAGTATTTATCTTACCCCTAGTGAGATAAGCCTCTACATCCTTACATTTGTCCTCTAGCCATCCCTGCTTAGCCATTTTGCACTTCCTGTCGATCTCATTTTTGAGACGTCTGTATTCCTTTTTGCCTGCTTCATTTACTGCATTTTTATATTTTCTCGTTTCATCAATTAAATTAAATATTTCTTCTGCCACCCAAGGACTTCTACTTGCCCTCGTCTTTTTACCTACTTGATCCTCTGCTGCCTTCACTATTTCATCCCTCACAGCTACCCATTCTTCTTCTACTGTATTTCTTTCTCCAATTCCTGTCAATTGCTTCCTTATGCTCTCCCTGAAACTCTGTACAACCTCTGGTTCTTTCAGTTTATCCAGGTCCCATCTCCTTAAATTTCCACCTTTTTGCAGTTTCTTCAGTTTTAACCTACAAGTCATAACCAATAGATTGTGGTCAGAGTCCACATGTGCCCCTGGAAATGTCTTACAATTTAAAACCTGGTTCCTAAATCTCTGTCTTACCATTATATAATCTATCTGAAACCTGTTAGTATCTCCAGGCTTCTTCCATGTATACAGCCTTCTTTTATGATTCTTGAACCAAGTGTAACCTATGATTAAGTTGTGCTCTGTGCAAAATTCTACCAGGCGGCTTCCTCTTTCATTTCTTTGTCCCAGTCCATATTAACCACCTACGTTTCCTTCTCTCCCTTTTCCTACTACCGAATTCCAGTCGCCCATGACTATTAAATTTTCATCTCCCTTCACTATCTGAATAATTTCTTTTATTTGATCATACATTTCTTCAATTTCTTCGTCATCTGCAGAGCTAGTTGGCATATAAACTTGTACTACTGTAGTAGGTGTGGGCTTCGTATCTATCTTGGCCACAATAATGCGTTCACTATGCTGTTTGTAGTAGCTTACCCGCATTCCTATTTTCCTATTCATTATTAAACCTACTCCTGCTTTACCCCTATTTGATTTTGTGTTTATAACCCTGTAGTCACCTGACCAAAAGTCTTGTTCCTCCTGCCACCGAACTTCACTAATTCCCACTATATCCAACTTTAACTTATCCATTTCCCTTTTTAAATTTTCTAACCTACCTGCCCGATTAAGGGATCTGATATTCCACGCTCCGATCCGTAGAATGCCAGTTTTCTTTCTTCTGATAACGACATCCTCTTGAGTAGTCCCCGCCCGGAGATCCGAATGGGGGACTATTTTATCTCCGAATATTGTACCCAAGAGGGCGCCATCATCATTTAATCATACAGTAAAGCTGCATGCCCTCGGGAAAAATTACGGCCGTAGGTTGTATCATCAGCAAAATGAACTAACTTTGCATCTTTACGAATATGGAGTGACAAGTCTTTAATATATATTAAGAACAATAAGGGACCCAAGACTGAACCCTGTGCGACATCATTCTTGATAACTTCCCAGTTAGAGGACTCTTCTGATTTTTGCACACTATCTGTACTGTTAATTTCAACCTTCTGGATTCTTCCAGTTAAGTATGAATTAAACCATTTTTGTGCTGTCCCAATCATACCACAATACTTAAGCTCATCTAGAAGAATTTCATGATTCACACAATCAAAAGCCTTTGGGAGATCACAAAATATCTCAATGGGTGATGTTCAGTTATTGAATGTATTTAATATTTGATCAATGAAAGCATATATAACATTTTCTGTTGAAAAACTTTTCTAAAAACCAAAATTACATTTTGTTAGTACTTCATTTTTACAAATATGTGATGCTACCTTTGAATAAATTAATTTTTCCACATGCAATGGCATCACGATCCTTCCTGCGGTTTTCATTTTGCAGCCTCTGGCTCGTTTATTTTCGAGTGAAACTTCAGTAAACGAAGACAGTGATTTCCAATTAAGTAAAGCCTATAGCCCAACCTTGAGCATCCTGAGCACACAGCGGTGGTCTATGTGAAGACCGTATCACAACATGCTAAATGAAGAGCTGAAACCACACCACACAGAAGTGCCTCCACTTCAGTAGCGACATGGGTTCGGTGGCATCGGAGCTCAGATGACCGTACTTTAGGTTCCACCAGCATGCTTCCCCCACCATCTCGGCTGCGAAGCAAGTCCGGACGCTGTCGGCCTGTGATCGGCAGAAGCAGGCAAGGTAATGGGTATATAAGACAGCTTCCTAGGGAAAGTACTGGAGTATCATATCCACAGAGATCTCACCAGTTTGCTACGTGTCATCAACACAATCACCTCTAGCTATCCAGAACACAGCAATATGCACTATCCATTAATCCCTGTGTCTAGAGGAGCACTTACGTAGGGCGGGAGGTAGGAAGCACAGGACACGAGCCTTTGACAAAGACGGGTATGATGGCTTTATTTACAAATCATCCCCATTAGACATTGCAGGACCCATATCACCTTGATTGACTCGTTGCTGGTAGGGAAGCAATTCTCCATCAGTCGCTGCAAACGTATCAGCACGATCAGGGATGCTGCGACTGGGATTCTGCAGGGCACGATTCTATGCCTCATATTTTACTCACTGTACGACAACGACTCGACAAAAATTGGCAGGTAGTGAAACAGCGCCATATAACAGTGATACGGTAGTATATAAAAACAGCTGCAACCTCAACTTCATCTCTAGGAAGCTAAAGGAGCACCTAGACGACATTGTCAACTGGTGCAACATCTGGACGAACAAGACAACTGCTTATCAGTAGCGTTCACGAAGAAGTTGATCCCCTGCTGACAGACAGATCCTTGTGGCCGGCAGAGAACTAGAGTGGAGCGACTCGGTGACCTATCCTGGCCTTCAGCTGCATAGACACTTACCTCTTTCCAAACATGTTAATAGGTCCAGAAGTAGTGGTAAAGCTCTTCAAGGGATGGGGGTTTACTGCAGGGACACAGTTAAGGTTATACAGGGCTTTCATCCTTCCTGATATCTGATAAGGTTCTGAAGTTCGATCAGTGGTTGAATACACGCTTCTGCACAAGCTTCTGATCCCTGAAACAGAATAATCTGCAACGTTGCAGACGCAGGCCATTACATGCCCAATACACTCATTAAGGACCTGTTAGGCGAACTATCGATCCTTACACACGGTACATGAAAAGGAGGTGAGAAAGTATCTATGAGGAAGCTTCAACCTCGACCCACCACCTTATTCACCAGTTACGTACACAATACCCTGACGCTTCAAATAAGAGACCAAAGTACACTTTGAGCACTTAGGGCAAAACTGATTACAGACATGCAGTGAAACATACAAACAACCTGTTAGGCAGACAGACAAAATCCATTTTTGAACATCATAGAGCCATGCTGGAGGTCAGACGGTCGAAGCCCAGTGATGCTTCTGGAGGACAGAAATACAGATAAGCGAGCAAACGAGCTAGTTACTCAATCTGACCGCCTGAAGATGGTAAAAAGGTAGTTTGTGAAATCTCGCAACACTTGGACGATACCACCCGGCTGAATATCCGAGAATTAAAAAAAAAAAAACGTTATTTTTTGCGGTAGAATACTGAGTATGTTGAAAGGAAACCAAAGAATGACGAATGAATTGAGGGGTAGCACAGATGAGATCACCAAAGAAATTGTGAAAACTGAGCAAGTGAAAGAATTGTGGTGCCTTGGAACCAGCCAGCACCTGGCTGAATGGAGCAAGGGGGATATAAGAAGCAGATTAATACGTCATACCTAGTCAAAAGCAGTAATCTGATATCAAGAAAAGCCATAATTTGAGAAAGTTCTGTAAAAGTATGCGTGAAGCACTGCACTCTATAGAACTGAAGCATGGACTGTAGAAAAGTGGAAGAAAATCGAAACATTACAACATGCTATGTTACAGAAAGGTATTGAAACTTAACGTGATTTGAGTTGGTTAGAATATACGACATTTCTTAAGACGTCGGGAAATAGCTTCTATGGTACTAGCTCCCGTGATACGACAAGGAAAATGACAGCAGGGGAAGACAAAAATTCGAATATTTCCTGTAATTAACCGAAGACATACGGTCTAAGTGCTAATCTGAGGAGAAAAGTTTGATACAGGAGTGGAATTCGTGAAATGCCGCATCAAAATGTTCAGATGACTGAAGACCCAAAACTAAGGAGTTTACCGAATCACTGAATATAGTAACTGTCGACCGATTTGAGTCAATGAAAATGCCAGCGGTCTGGGTTCCAGACAATCATCATGTAGCCGCATTGTTTATTGGCTAACGTTAATAATGACCTTGTGAATCTCGACAGTGAGTGTTACCTTCAGCTCAGAGTTCCTCAGATAACATTTATCATTCTACGGTAGTCGCGTGTGACTCTACATCATCATCTATATCTAAATACCGCAAGCTACATCACAGCGTGTGGCGCACGGTTCGTTGTACACCGTTGCCATTTCTCCATCACCCCGTTCTAGTTGCAGTCGTGAATGGCCTTTGCAAAGAGCGATTGCCCATAGGCCTCCGTATCAGCTTGATACATTCTTGGTTTGCTTTATTGGTCTTTTTACGAGGTATACGTGATAGGAAACAATATATTAGCTGTCTCTCCTAGAAACGTATGCTTTCATGTTCTGAAATGTAAACCACGCCATCACGCACTACGCATCTCTTGTGGCGTCTATCACTGTAGCTATCTGGGCTTGTAAGTCTAATGTAAAGACCTGATATTGCTTGGTGGAAGCGTTATGTCTGATCATGAATCAATCATACAGCTGGAGTGGGGCTTCAGTGAAGTAACGGAACTGACTGAGGTTATACTAAGACAGAGATAAGTCGTAGTTTTTATGAGTGTTGATATTTTGAGACATTTTTCCTCAGCTGCTACTCCAATTATGTTTTATTGTATGGATAATAAAAAATATTGTCTCTGACAATGGAATGTTTCACTCGTGTTTGCTAATCATGTTTCAGCTATTCATGCAACGCATCATCAGTGATCTATAAAAATACGAAAAATGACGAAATAAACAGTAGCTCAAGGACAGTGTTCTCACTAATTCATAGCTTACCATCACACACACACACACACACACACACACAATGCCACAAAATCTACCCTCCATCTATCCCAATCTCATCATCCCACTCTAATCCGGCCGGCCGTGGTGACCGAGCGGTTCTAGGTGCTACAGTGTGGAACCGCGCGACCGCTACGGTCGCAGGTTTGAGTCCTACCTCGAGCACGGATGTGTGTGACGTCCTTAGGTTAGTTAGGTTTAATTAGTTCTAAGCTCTAGGGGACTGATGACCTCAGAAGTTAAGTCCCGTAGTGCTCAGAGCCATTTGAACCACTCTACTCTCACACTCTACAACCCCCATGATACATCAGTAAGCTCTACAGCTCTGCAGCACTCGAGCAAACCCACGTACGGCGTGCAGCAAGACAGATTACATTACTGAGTCATTTTCTTCAGAAATAGTTCCGCAACATGTGTAAAGTCATAATGGAAAGATCGTATGGCATTGAAGGCTAGGAGTCCTCACCTGGGAAATTTCAGCCTTCAAGTTGCAAATCTTTGCTGTTGATGCTACATGGGGCGATTTGCTAGTCGATGATGATGAGGACAACACAATACTCTGTCCATGAGTGGAGAAAATCTCCAACCTGGCCGGGAAACGAATCCGGACTCGCTACATGCCAGTCAGATGCGCTGACGACTCGGCTTAGGGGCGGACGTAAAGTCACAATGCAAAGCCACTTTTGATTGGAATGATAAATCGACATTGAGGAACGTGATGCGTAACAGTACTGGTGATTGTCAGCAGCTGAATAATGTAATTTACTCTTCATTTAATATTTTATTGGAATCTACATGCCTTCTATAAATAAAAGGATGTTGAAAGCAAATTGGTACGAGCCAACCGAGTTATGGAGTCACTTAGGCCACCACCGCTAGAGTGGTTCTTGGAAGGGAGCGCCGGGAGACGTGGAAGTCGGTGATTGGCCTGCAGGTCACCGGACAGTCTTCTGGAGCGCTGCCTTTGGGCACTCGAAGCACCACAGGTCACTACTGATGAGTTGTTGTATGGCTTATGGCCACCAACCACGACTACTTTTACAACCCAGAAGTGGAATGAGAAGGAACGCTGTTTTTATCGAAATCCAAGAAGGCACTGTTGTGCACAAAACGTAGAGAGTTGTGTTTTCTCCAGAAAACGCCAGATGCTATAGGCGCTATCTGGGGAATAAAGGGCAACTCCGTGTTTTTGGATGCTCTGAAGGCGTGAGGCACCGCTGGACGTTAACTTCACAAAAACCAAATGTTTATGCAACATAAGAACTGCCAGGATTGTGTAATAGGAATAAACTAGAGGCCAGAGAGAGAGAGGAACTCGACCGAGCCGATGAAGAACCACCACATTGGCCACAGAGAGCGGTGGAAAAAGAGAGAAATAGTTTTCCTCATTGTTCAATGCTGCGACACCTGTTACTGGTTAACCGCCTAAAGAACAGCCCAGGGTAGGAGAGCGGCGTATTCAAAGGAAATTTTTACCCGTCGGCACTCGGAAGACTTAAGGCCCAGCCAATCTGATTAGAGCGAGCAGCAAAAATGGGGCAGAATGAGTTTCCTTTTAGTGAACACTCGGTATAAAATCTTTTATTTGTAATGAGCCATCATCGCTTCAACTTCGTTGTGCGCCTCCGCCATCAGACTTCGCATTTGATGGGCTACAAAGCCACCGGGACCAATGGACTGAGGAGCTTAGAGAACAACGTTCACCTATTTTCCTGATAATTTGGAACACCTTGCACCACAGTGCTATGTCTGAAGCTTTTTCTATGTCTATACATCCTAAGAAGTGTCTTGATTTTTCTGAAGTCAGACACGTTGCTAGTGCCGAACTGTGCTTATTGCCTTACTGCCCACACCTAGGATGGTGGTATGACATTATTCAGCCCACGGACCAGCAGAGTGGACACATGAGGAACGTTGGTCGGTGGTGCAGGCTGCAGCACAATAGCTGTGAATGTACGAACGAGCTGTTCTCGCAGACTGTAGGTGTGTGAGAGGCGCACCAGGGAGAAGCCAGTGGAAAGGCTGTCGATGCGCAGCTGTAATTGGTCGCCAATTGATGGCGCGGTCGATCAATTCTTGATGAGGGCCACTGTTCGGTGGCTGACTGCTCCCAAATAGAACCAAAAGCGCGTGGAACTGTCCTTAGATGTGCAGGTGCATTCGAGTACCACCTGTCGAGAACAGATGGAAGAGCGGGGAGACTAGGAACTGTAATTGAAGCTCTATCAACGGCGCAGCCAGCCGTCCAACGGAAAACGCTACTACAAAATCGTTCACTGAACGAAACGTGAACCACCAATCCGTTTAATATCATCTGCTTTGTGTATGAGGCCGCACTAAAGGCACGATAGGAATAACTGGGTAACATGAATTTCGCTAATCGCTTATCATGTAAGCATTTCCTGATGACTTTTATTACCTCTGAAAGCCGTTCTATGAGGGCGTCCAGAAAAGTAATGTCTCCGAACTTTTTATGTGAAAATCCCTGGATCTTGTTTAATAAAACAGACATTATTCACATTCTACATGCTTACTCTTCACGTCTACATATTTTCAGCCCTCTACCGCTAGAGGGCTCCGTTTGTGTGTAACACGGCGGTATGTAACGTAATCTCGGTTCGTGATAAACAGCGTATTGTAATAGAGTCTAGAATTCCACAATTTTTCGCACACATGGTGCACCCTCTTGCGAATTTAACGGGTTGTATGGGAATGTGCATGTGGTGTAGATGAAAAACTAAAAATGAATCTCTCTCATAAATTCGTTGACAATAAAAATTCTAAACTGTTAACACTTTTATATCAGCTCGGAGCCTCCACGTGCTACTGGAGTAAAATATTTATACACACATTACACAGCACAAACACTTCAGTTTTCCCCCGTAAATGTGGCAGGACTTACTAGTTTGGCTACGTTTCGTCTTCGGGGCGCCAGCTCAGATACGTCCCAAGGTACCCAATGTCGCCGGCCAGTGTGGCCGTGCGGTGCTAGGCCCTTCAGTGTGGAACCGCGTGACCGCTACGGTCGCAGGTTTGAATCCTGCCTCGGGCATGGATGTGTGTGGTGTCATTAGGTTAGTTAAGTTTAAGTAGCTCTAAGTTCTAGGGGACTGATGACCACAGATGTTACGTCGCATAGTGCTCAGACCCATTTGAACCATTTACCCAATGTCAAACAGAACTATTTAATATAAATGCACGCAAGATTTTCTATGCGAAACTAACGTACGCACATAAGTATTTTTTAAAGTTTCACAAATTCGAGTTTATTTCCAACAAGAATAAAAATAATCGGAAGTCACACTTAACAATTAATGAATTTCAGAGACTGACCTAGTTTCGTAAGATCTTGGAGGCGGTTTAATAAACCATGGTTAATTGTGTGAGTTATCTTTAGAAAACCATTAGAGTTTCACATAATATGAAGCTATGAATTCCACAACGGCTACACACTGAAACCTTATACGTGCGGCTTGTATCACATGCAAGCTGAAAAGTAACAAGTTCATCATATGCCGAAAAAACATCTACGTCCGAAAGAAGTAACTCTGAATAATGCACAAACGGAAAGTAACGGCTATTTCAACTATTTGGCACCTCTACCAATACCATCAACTTCGTACCGAAAACGCTCACACACACACTTAGTGTTAGGTGAAGTTCGTGGGAGAGATCAAGACTGGCGTGCGTCACTGGGCGGTCTGTCACAAAGAATGTCATAAGAGAATGGCTTACGGAGCTGGCATTGGTGGACCATGGCGAAACCATGTGAAAAGGAAACAGGAAGGAAGTCCAGATGTCCTGTTCGACATTCGCTGATGATTTTGTCATACTCTCCAAAAACTGTGTTCACCCTTATCGAAATCCTGTGGAAATGTGCATAAAAAAGAAACGGATTGCAGATCTCCTTCAAAAAGACAGAATTAATGACCGACAAAATACTATCATCATTGACCATTAATTTGACTGCATCAAACAACGTCCAGAATTTAAGCAGCTCGGTGAAATTACTTCAGAGAAAGCGCAGAAAAAGAGACAAATAAGGGTGACTGCTAAACTAGAGACAGCATGCAGAACTGTCACTGAACTCCATATTAAGAGAAATAATAGCAGAAACGCCACTACAGTTATCAGGCCTCTGGTGCTTTATACTGAAGTGACACATTAGACCACGAAGTCCTACTCAACACAGTGGTGCTCAGAGAATGCTGATTTTTCAGAAACTTATCAGGAGACAGAGAGTGCTATAATAGCCACTGGAAAATCAGAAGGAAAGTGGAAATGTATCAACACATTGCACACCTAAACGACGTCATATGGAACTACTGCGTGAAAACCTACAGTCCGTATAAAACACATGAGCTCCAGCAGATCGAAAAAGAGTATACTCATGCAATATGAGGAGCTCGATTCGAAACATTTCTGCATCCGATACGTTGACAAAATTACAGAAGACCTACCCTAATCTGGCTACACGGGACACTTTACAGGATACGACTACATATTGAAGTAATACTGAGAAAGGGCTGACAGAGAGAACGCACACAGGTGACAGGAAATAAGAAGAACTCTCCAAAGAACGGAGACAGAAGGTAAGTTAGCACATGGAAAATTGCTGGCAAAATCAGAGGAAAGGAATGTCTGTTCCAAAGTAAGCTGACTACTATTACAACTGTTTAAATAAAAATCAGTTTTAATCCCATATTTTTAAGTCAGACTAAAAAGTACAAAATAATTTCTTCTAGTCCCAAATGGATTCCTAATCCACATGGACAAACAGTACTGAAAATCTATGACCGCGAACTTTTAATAGCTATGGAAATACTTGTATAGCTTACAATGAAAACTTAAGGTGGATGTAACAGACAATACTAACTACGTGAACTATTCATGCATAGGTTAATAATTACTATAACAGCATGTAGATGTAGATGTAGATGTAGAAATGGTGAAATAAACATGCATCAGTTATATATTGCAAACTTATGTATTGCACGCACCCCAGGTTTATCTTGCAACTTCCCCTTAGAAAAATTTATGATTGACTGTGCTTATAAACCTCTTACATTATTTGCTTTTCAAACAGCTGATCAGAATTGAAGGTACTCAGGCACTACTCTCTTTACTTATTCTGATCAATACTAAAGGGACACACAATATTTTAAGCGCAACGCAATCTAACTTTTAATAATCCCTACAAAAGAATGACCCTGACTAACAATAACCTATACCTTCCATGAATCACTTACCTCACAAAAATCTTCGTTACTCGAACTACTGCAATACAGAAAGCGCCACTACTGCCAGCTAAATAAAAGATTCTAACTACTGAAGGCACTAGCTACTGATAGGCATAATTAGCAAATGAAAGATTTCGATAGAAACAAACATTTTATTTACCTTAATAGTGTTCAAAAGTCATAATATATATATATCAGTTCATGACATACAGTCTTACAAATTTACTGTCTCTGATGGACACACGTTCAGATCGTCCGCTCTCAAAACATCGCCATCTCTCTCCCTACATCCACCACTGCTGGCGGCTCACCTCCAACTGCGCAACGCTACGCGCTGTTCACATACAACTGCCCAACACTACAATAGCAAACAACAATGCAAACCAGCCACAAACTGCACACAGCACAGCCAGTGATTTTCATACAGTGCGCTACGCGGCGTTACCAATATAGAAACATTAACAGCCTACTTACACTGTTAGGCTCTAAATCGCACGTTTTCAAGACTATCTGTATGATCTAAGGAATCTGTATGGGGCTAGCAGAAATTATTTTATACATTCCACTCTGATTTACAAAGGTGATTTATTAAGAATTAATTTTATTTAAATAATTATTTTCTTCTATTTAGTCTTTTAAACATTCTGATTAGATTACAGCAAAGATATGTGATTAATTTTAGGTGTAATTCCGTTTACCTTCAGCTGATTCGTCAAATAAATTTCTTTCTCCTTTGTGTTTCTAGCAGAAAGATTTAATGTAATAGAGATATTTGATATCACATGGAGCCTTGCCTACCATTCCTGTGAACTACACTCCTGGAAATGGAAAAAAGAACACATTGACACCGGTGTGTCAGACCCACCATACTTGCTGTGGACACTGCGAGAAGGCTGTACAAGCAATGATCACACGCACGGCACAGCGGACACACCAGGAACCGCGATGTTGGCCGTCGAATGGCGCTAGCTGCGCAGCATTTGTGCACCGCCGCCGTCAGTGTCAGCCAGTTTGCCGTGGCATACGGAGTTCCATCGCAGTCTTTAACACTGGTAGCATGCCGCGACAGCGAGGACGTGAACCGTATGTACAGTTGACGGACTTTGAGCAAGGGCGTATAGTGGGTATGCGGGAGGCCGGGTGGACGTACCGCCGAATTGCTCAACACGTGGGGCGTGAGGTCTCCACAGTACATCGATGTTGTCGCCAGTGGTCGGCGGAAGGTGCACGTGCCCGTCGACCTGGGACCGGACCGCAGCGACGCACGGATGCACGCCAAGACCGGAGGATCCTACGCAGTGCCGTAGGGGACCGCACCGCCACTTCCCAACAAATTAGGGACACTGTTGCTCCTGGGGTATCGGGTATCGCAAACGTCTCCATGAAGCTGGGCTACGGTCCCACACACCGTTAGGCCGTCTTCCGCTCACGCCCCAACATCGTGCAGCCCGCCTCCAGTGGTGTCGCTACAGGAGACGTGTCGTCTTCAGCGATGAGAGTCGTTTCTGCCTTGGTGCCAATGATGGTCGTATGCGTGTTTGGTGCCGTGCAGGTGAGCGCCACAATCAGGACTGCATACGACTGAGGCACACAGGGCCAACACCCGGCATCATGGTGTGGGGAGCGATCTCCTACACTGGCCGTACACCTCTGGTGATCGTCGAGGGGACACTGAATAGTGCACGGTACATCCAAACCGTCATCGAACCCATCGTTCTACCATTCCTAGACCGGCAAGGGAACTTGCTGTTCCAACAGGACAATGCACGTCCGTATGTATCCCGTGCCACCCAACGTGCTCTAGAAGGTGTAAGTCAACTACCCTGGCCAGCAAGATCTCCGGATCTGTCCCCCATTGAGCATGTTTGGGACTGGATGAAGCGTCGTCTCACGCGGTCTGCACGTCCAGCACGAACGCTGGTCCAACTGAGGCGCCAGGTGGAAATGGCATGGCAAGCCGTTCCACAGGACTACATCCAGCATCTCTACGATCGTCTCCATGGGAGAATAGCAGCCTGCATTGCTGCGAAAGGTGGATATACACTGTACTAGTGCCGACATTGTGCATGCTCTGTTGCCTGTGTCTATGTGCCTGTGGTTCTGTCAGTGTGATCATGTGATGTATCTGACCCCAGGAATGTGTCAATAAAGTTTCCCCTTCCTGGGACAATGAATTCACGGTGTTCTTATTTCAATTTCCAGGAGTGTATTTTCAATTGAACAGGATAAGTGTGATATGGCAGTGGTACACGAAGTACCCTCCACCACAAACCGGGCAAGAAAGCGAGTTAATACTGCATTGTCATCTGGTTCTGAGCTACGTTGAAAGTTTCAGGACTGGAGCCCTTTGGGAAATGATAGTGGTAAACGAAGAATGATCATCCAGAGTACTAAAAGAAATCATCTAAATATCACACAAATCTGAGGGCTGTAAATTCAACTAAATACTTAGGGATTACAATTATAAATAACCTAAATTAGAACGATCACATAGATAATATTGTGGGTAGAGCAAACCAAAGACTGTGATTCATTGTCAGAACACTTAGAAGGTACAACAGGTCTACCAAACAGACTGCTTACACTACGCTTGTCCGCGCTACTCTGGAGTAATGCTATGCGGTGTGGAATCCGCATCAGGTGGGACTGACGGATGACATCGAAAAAGTACAAAGATGGGCACCTCGTTTTGTATTATCGCGAAATAGGGGAGATAGTGTCACAGACATGATACGTGAATTGGAGTGGCAATCATTAAAAAAAAAAGGCGTCTTTCGTTGCTACGGGATCTTCTCATGAAAATTCAGGCACCAGTTTTCTTCTCCGATTGCGAAAACATTTTGTTGGCACCCACCTACATAGGGAGAAAATGATCATCACTATAAGATAAGAGAAATGAGGGCTCGCACAGAAAAATTTAAGTACTCTTTATTCCTTCGAGCCATTCGAGAGTGGAACGGTAGTGAGACAGCATGAAGGTGGTACATTGAACCCTCTGCCAGGCACTTTATTGTGAATAGCAGAGTAATCACGTAGATGTAGTTGTAGAGGTAGACGTAAGAAGTTGAGTTAATATTGAATTGTCATCCAGTTCTGAGTTGTTATTAAGATTTCAAGTCTCTAGCTCATCATGAAGTTACTTTGAAACCAATTTCAGAATTTGGGGCAATCACACTGACAGACAGGAGTGAATAATCCATATCTTCCTCTTCCCACGCAAGGCGCTGTGGACGAGCGGTTCTAGGCGTTTCAGTATGGAACTCGGCGACCGCTACGGTAGCTGGTTCGAATCCTGCCTCGGGCATGGATGTGTGTGATGTCCTTAGGTTAGTTAGGTTTAAGTAGTGCTAAGGTCTAGGGGACTGATGACCTCAGATGTTACGTCCCATAGTGCCCAGAGCCATTTGAACTATTTGAACCTCCTCCCACTCTGTGTTGATCCATGCCCGCCCACTTACATGCCACCTGGATCGCATTCCAATACTACCCACGTAACACGGCAGTAGTGAAGGTGACCCTAGATGAGGGGCCTTACGTATTTATTCGATCCCAGCCATATGTAACAGAATGATGAGAAAGCGAGTTAATTTTGCTGTATTCAAAAACCTCAGGTCTCTGCTTCTTTCGGAAGTTAGTTTAAAATAAATACAAAAGCTGTATTGAAGAGATAGACCAGAAAGATACCTAATAAAAACTTGGTAATCAGTAAGTATTACAGTCAAAGTAGACATTCATCCAATAAACTTGTACAGTACATCATATAGCACTCTCTTTATGTTATTGTTTGTAAAGCGTATAAATGGTTCAAGTGGCTCTAAGTACTATGGGACCCAGCATCTGAGGTCATCAGTCCCCTAGACTTAGATCTACTTAAACCTAACTAACCTAAGGATATCACACACTTCCACGTCCGAGGCAGCATTCGAACCTGCGTTCGTAGCAACAGCGCGGTTCCGGACTGAAGCGCCTAGAACCGCTCAGCCACCGCGGCCGGCTAGAGCGTGGAGAGCGACCGCACTGTGACCGTACGTTGAACACAACGTCAAGCATCGTCCTTCCTCGCCTGCTGATCGATACGGACACGCTATTAAAATTAGCTGTGTTTTCTACACAGCTAATGACGACATAGTAGGGCTGGTATTACTAACCACTGACCGCTGAAAAATAGTACGTAATCCAGTCATGCGACAATCAATTCGGGAGAGGGGGGACAAAATTGCTGCAGTGGTTAACGAGCCTGCCCATCCCAAAAAGAAGAGAGGAATTGAAGGGGACTGAGAGCATCAGCGATGCTAATTACACAGGTTCGCCGACAGCAGGGTGCATTGAACGGGAAGTTCATGAAAATAGGGAAAAAAATACGCCCTGCACTGTCTCTCTCTCTCTCTAAATATGAATGTCAATAAGCTTAAAAGCATGTCGAACAAAAACACATCTAATAGCTGTCAAATCTGGTCGTGTAGGCGCGGCCATTCGGGCGGTGAACGAAGTACCGCGCTGCCGGCAGCATCACGAAAACAGCGTTGCGGTGGCGGGGCCGTCCCGGCGCGCCCGCAATGGATTCGCCAGTTTTAAATACTAATAACTCCGGAGCGGCTGCAGGGGGCCGCGCAGGTAAACTGCGCTGCAGCAGCGGGCGGCGGTGCGGCGTGCGGAAGGTTATTACGCGACCGGCGAGGGCCGGAAATTGGTGGCGCAGCGCTGCCGCCACCACCTCGGCCCCAGACGTCAATAATGGATTAGGCGAGCGTCAGCTGCCAAGTGGCCAGCGCGGCCCCCGCGGACGCGTCTACCTGTTGCGGTGAGGTGGTGCGACCGGAGTTGCGCGGCAGGGCTACCATTCGACCCTCTGCGACTCGCCGTCCATTCAATTTTTATTTTACTCCTTGTAGCACAGTAAAAGGCGCTTGACTGTAGCCTACGGGATACAGAGCCTGAGGTAGTTAACGGGTAGCCCATGTGACGTCACGAAGTCGGTGCCTTACCAGGGCAAGCTCTTTTACGTTGGTGCTTTCACATGTTTGCTATTCCTGTTATTAATGGGGTAGGACGTCAAACGGGCTGACTTGGAGCAGGGGAAGCACCAGAGGACATTTTAATTTCCAGTGTCTATACTTTTACAAATAAATTCATAAAACTTTGTCAGCATGACCAGGAAGGATTCAAAATTCACACTCATAGCGGTGGAAATTCGAAACTATTTTTTTACATGTGAAATTTCATCTTTTTTCCTCTCACTAATGGCTGCATTTGTTGCTATAGGTACACTTTCCTTCATAAGAGAGATTCTTCGATGAACTTTGCACAGCGTACAAACCATACTTAAAGGTGTATGAAACACTAGGATTTTCAAAATCTATTAAGGGGAGTAGGATGTCAAACGGGCCGACTTGGAGCATTAGAGTCATCACAGGACATTTCAATTTCCACTGTCTATAATTTTACAAATAAATTTATAAAACTTTGTCAGCATGACCAGGAAGGATTCAGAATTCACACTCTTAGCAGTGGAAGTTGTAAAACATAAGGAAATATTTTTTTACATGTGAAATTTCATAATTTTTTCACGCACTAATGGCAGCATTCATTGCTGGAGGTATACTTTTCTTCATAAATAAGAGAGATTCTTCGATGAATTATGCATAACATTCAAACCATACTTAAAGGTCTACGAAACTCTAGAATTTTCCAAATCTATTAAAAACTGTGGTAAAAATTGAGACAATTAACTAAATATTTTGCGTTTTTTCTAAACATGAAGTTTAAAATACAACAGCTCATTCATCTTTTCATAAATTAAACAAATTCTTGAGTTTCATACACCTGTAAGTACGGTATGTATGCTGTGCAAAATTCATCAAAGAATCTCTCTAACTTATGAAGGAAAGTGTACCTATAGCAACAAACGCTGCCATTAGGAAGTGAAAAAGATGATGAAATTTGACACGTAAAAAAATTTGTTTCGTTATGTTTTCGGACTTCCACTGCAATGAGTGTGAATCCTGAATCCTGACAAAATTTTATGAATTTATTTGAAAAAGTATAGGCACTGGTTATTAAAATGTCCTGTGTTGCCTCTCCTGCTCCAAGTCGGCCCGTTTGACGTCCTATCTTCCTTAGCACTTTATTTCTCTATCGTCAATTTTTATTTGTAGTTCACTGTCGCTCTTTGAGCTTATGGTTTTTTTTTTTTTTCATTTTGTCATTTAGAGTGGAGCAGTGAACGCTATGTTATAAAGTGCCATGTGGAGAAATCGGAACATTTCCGACATATTCTTCCGGTCGAATACAGCAGCGGAAGCAACCAGAAACATCTGTGCCGTGTATGGGAATAATGCCGTACGGCAGAGCGAGGCAAGAAGATGGTTTTCTTGTTTTAAGGACGATAGTTCTGACTTTAGTGACTTTCCACGTTCAGGAACCCCTTTGTGGTTTGATGAAGGTCGTTTAAACGCATTAACCCATAACTCGCGGGGTAAGCTTTCTGTAACATATACCACGAGGTGGGATCTTGGGACCTCTATGTATACACCGAGATTTCAGGCGAAAACCGTATGAAATTTTTAATTTGTGCTATGTAACATTTATTAACAATAATTTTTGAAGTGTTGTTTAAATGATTCTAGTTTTTTTATTGCATTAAACAAAGCCTGCAGCATTTTACTATTCATCACACAAAAGTCCATAACTTTGTGTGGTTATTTTCAATAGTACACCCAAATGGACTGTTAGAGTACTGAATTTTGCTTTCTGAAAAACTATACAATACCAGTAGCAATTCAATTTCCATGTATACCTAAATTCCAGGGTTTAATTTTGCGCATAAAGGTTCCACCCGACAGCTACAAAAAGAGTCTCCGTCAAATTCACATGGATTGTGCAAGATCCACTCGCTTCTAAACTGATACTGTTATTACTCAGCTTAGCCGCGAGTCCGTGGAGGGTGTGACGTACAGTATAACTTGTCAGGATTTCCTCCCGCAATTTGCGAGTGTAAGTTCAAAAATGGTTCAAATGGCTCTGAGCACTAGGGGACTTAACTTCTGAGGTCATCAGTCCCTTAGAACTACTTATACCTAATTAACCTAAGGACATCACACACACCCTTGCCCGAGGCAGGATTCGAAACTGAGACCGTAGCGGTCGCGCGGTTCCAAACTGTAGCGTCTAGAACCGCTCGGCCCGAGTATATGTCGGACCTTCCTTGATCCGCCTTTGTGGATCGTGTCGTCGGATTTCCTCCTGTGCGCGGTGCAGCTCTCGTAAATGTCGTCCCGTTCAGTTTCTTCATTGACGCATTGGATGTCTCTGTCGATGGAAGCCAATTATCTGAAACTGCTGTCGATCAAATTTGGGGTATCTATTTGCTCGAAATTAACAATCAGAAAGCCATAACATCACTTTTATTCCTATTAGATCAATAACGAAATACTCATGTCACAAACTACTTGTAACCGAGAGCTTGGCTACCATAGAACAATACAGGAAGAGCTCTTAACGCCGACTGCCGACTTTGGCGCGCAGTCCGTACCTCTTACTAGTTTCGTCACAGTTTGTGGATTTCCGATCAAATTCGTACTTACTAAGATATGCATTTATTAATGAATAGCTGTGAATTCTAACGAGGCAAAATTATGATAAATATTTTAAACATCCAGAGGCTCCTCCTAGTATACATGTTGTAATAAATGGCTTTAATTATTAAATATAATTAAACAAAATCGGTGACTTTGGCGTCAAGATGGCAGTACTTCCCGTCATGTATATTTCCCAGGCCGACGCACGTTGCTCCGGTCCATTGCCGAGCCCCACCCCATTACGCGTGACATATGGTCGCTTCGTCGCGTAGCCAGCCAACGTGGGAAATGCTCTCCGACTCATGGCCAACTACGGACCGCAGCACTGCCTAGCTATCTTGAATATATCAATAAAAGACTATAATTTATTAAAACTTGTAAAAATGTCTTCCTCGCGTAAGAGACACCTTACAATTGCTGGGAACTGCTTGAAAGGACATCAACAAAAGCAAAACGAGGATAATGGACTATAGTCGAATTAAGTGGGGTGATGCTGAGGGAATTAGATTAAGAAATGAGACACTTAAAATAGCAAAGCAATTTTGCTATTTAGGGAGCAAAATAATTGATGATGGTCGAAGTAGAGAGGATATAAAATGTAGACTGGCAATGGCAAGGAAAGCGTTTCTGAAGAAAAGAAATTTGTTAACATCGAGTATAGATTTAAGTGTCAGGAAGACATTTCTGAAAGAATTTGTCGGGAGTGTAGCCATGTATGGAAGTGAAACAAGGACGATAAATAGTTTGGACAAGAAGAGAATAGAAGCTTTCGAAATTTGGTGCTACAGAAGAATGCTGAAGATTAGATGTATAGATCACATAACTAATGAGGAAGTATTGAATAGGATTGGGGAGAAGAGAAGTTTGTGGCACAACTTGACTAGAAGAAGGGATCGGATGGTAGGACATGTGTTGAGGCATCAAGGGATCACCAATTTAGTACTGGAGGGCAGCGTGGAGGGTAAAAATCGTAGAGGGAGACCAAGAGATGAATACACTAAGCAGATTCAGAAGGATGTAGGTTGCAGTAGGTACTGGGAGGTGAAGAAGCTTGCACAGGATAGAGTAGCATGGAGAGCTGCATTAAACCAGTCTCAGGACTGAAGACCACAACAACAGCAACTTTTTGTTATCACCACTCAGAATACATTCGATTTTAACAGACAGTTTAAGTATTTCACTGAAGAAACAGGCAGATCCCCATCACAACTTTCCTGAAGTTCTTCCTCTGAATGATAGTCTTGTTCGACAGCAGAACTGTGATCACTGACTAATGTGAAATCTTTGTCTTTTTCGTTTGTTTGTCGATCTGTATCACTGACACCTTTCTCCACAGACCGACTAACAATTTTATCAAACTTGGAAAAGATAAAACTGTCTCATTCGTATGAACACATTTGGAGCAACACGGTACCGTACTGAGGAAAACAGGTACGTAGTTCACGAGGCGCGGACTGACTCCAACACTTATCAGTAACACTTGTCAACAAGAAACAAAGAAGCTGATAGAGCAAGCGAGAGCAAAAAATCGTAGGCTTGGCTATTTAAGGACGGTAGATCACATAACTAATGAGGATTTGCCTACCACAACTGGGCTTGGAGAGCGAGTTCGAAAATTTTCGTGCGGTCTGAGGGACCACACCTCGTGATTTGTAGATTAACCCACAATGATCCACGTCAGTGTACTCGAGAAATGGCGAAAGTGATGAATTATGACCACTCCATTATCGTGCAGCATTTGTATGCAACGGGGAAGGTTAAAAAACCGGTTGTATCGGTTCCGCATACTCTAAGCTAAAATCGCAGAAATCGGCTGCTGGTCATATGTGCACCTCTGCTTGTTCGCCATCAACTGGCTCGTGGACAACACGTCTTGTATCGTGACGAGAAAAGGTGGCAGGGGTAAAATACAGTGAGCGAAACGCTATTTACAATTTGTACAGAAACAAGATGGCCAGTTATAAGGGTCGAGGTGCATGAAAGGGAAGCAGCGGTTGGGAAGGGAGTTAGACAGGGTTGTAGCCTCTCCCCGATGTTATTCAATCTGTATATTGCGCAAGCAGTAAAGGAAACAATAGAAAAATTCGGAGTACGTATTAAAATCCATGGAGAAGAAATAAAAACTTTGAGGTTCGCCGATGACATTGTAATCCGGTCAGAGACAGCAAAGGACTGGAAAGATAAGTTGAACGGAATGGACAGTGTCCTGAAACGAGGATATAAGATGAACATAAACAAAAGCAAAACGAGGATAATGGAATATAGTCGAAATGAGTCGGGTGATGCTGAGGGAATTAGATTAGGAAATGAGACACTTAGAGTAGTAAAGCTGTTTTGCTATTTGGGGTGCAAAATAACTGATGATGGTCGAAGTAGAGAGGATATAAAATGTAGACTGGCAATGGGAAGGAAAGTGTTTCTGAAGAAGAGAAATTTGTTAATATCGAGTATAGATTTAGGTGTCAGGAAGTCGTTTCTAAAAGTATTTGTAGGGAGTGTAGCCATGTATGGAAGTGAAACAAGGACGATAAATAGTTTGGACAAGATGAGGATAGAAGCTTTCGAAATGTGGTGCTACAGAAGAATGCTGAAGATTAGATGGGTAGATCACATAACTAATGAGGAGGTGTTGAACAGAGGAGAAGAGGAGATTGTGGCAGAACTTGACTAGAAGAAGGGACCGGTTGGTAGGACATGTTCTGAGGCATCAAGGGATCACAAATTTAGCATTGGAGGGCAGCGTGGAGGGTACAAATTGTAGAGGGAGACTAAGAGATGAATACACTAAGCAGATTCAGAAGGATGTAGGTTGCAGTAGGTACTGGGAGATGAAGAAGCTTGCACAGGATTGAGTAGATGGAGAGCTGCATCAAACCAGTCTCAGGACTGAAGACCACAACAACTACAACAACAACATGCTAACTTGAAAAGAAAGAAATGGTTGACACAAAACATAGCAGCAACTCCCAGTACAAAGAACTGCGCGCATCGACAAAAGACTATTTTGTGGATCCGTTGGAACAGGGGCGGTGTGGTGTACTGTAATTGCTTCCCCGAAGTGTAACGCCGGACCGCATTCTGATAGACTGTCAAAAAAACACTATACAGGATTTGCGTTGGGAAGTCATTGTGCACATATCTTATTCACCTGACTTTACGCTCTCTGATTTTCACGTTTTTCTCCTGTCCATCGAACAATCTTCAAGAAACTTTTTTTCCTGATGAGTGTGCGCTCCCAACATGATTCGACGATTTCTTCGCTTCTAAACCACGTGGCTTCTACAGTCAGACAATCAGAAAGTTACGTCAACGTAGGCAAACTTGTAAATAATGAAGGAGAGTATATTACTGATAATGTATTGTTATGTGTATCTGTTGTGTTTATGAAACTTATGGACAGATGTTACGAACTTATTCATCAAACTTTCCTCGGCATAACTGGGTGTTTGTGTTGTCCTCATCATTTCATCATCATTCATGGCAGAGGCGAGTTTGGACTGAGCAAAGGTTGGGAATTTATAGGGGCGCTGATAACCGCGCAGTTGAGCGCCCTAGAAACCAGACATCATCGTCATCATCTTCTTCTTCTTATTCATGAACCCAGTACATGAAGGCCAGCTGTAATCTCTGAAATACCGTAAGTTAAGACTGGTCATCATCTTCTTCTTCTTATTCATGAACCCAGTACATGAAGGCCAGCTGTAATCTCTGAAATACCGTAAGTTAAGACTGGTACTTTGAACGTTATTTCTGCTAAGCTTGGGATGCAAGAACTAATATATTGTGCTGATGATATCGGATTCACTAGTTGAGAAATTTTTTCAGGTCTGTGGCGCACCGGAAAGCTCACCCTTCACTAAACCAGGGATAGTCAATCTTTTCATACGTACTGCCCGCTTTCGTATCCCTGCTAATAGCAGCATTTTCTACCCCCCTCCCCCCTCTCAACGATTACATAGTAATGGTAGCAGAAAAGTAAAATTACTTTCTAAAATTTTCAAGGAGAGTTACAGCACGTTAAAGCATATGGTCATAAGTACATACCAAATACTTTATGTCAAAGTTTCGCTAAGTTTCACAGAATAAATCTGTGTAAAACAACGTACTGCACTTAAAACTATATTTTTATTTACACCCTGCTATTTAGCAGCATAAAGTCCGCTGAAATTAAATTTAGGGAATTAAATTATTAGTGAGGTTCCTTAGGCTGATACTGCAAAGCTAAATATAGGATACCTGGCTCAGTTTCTTCTTATCTCTTCTCTCACAACATACTTTACAGCACCAAAGCCTGATTAACAAGATATGAGGTAGGGAAAATGTCAATGAACTGAATACCATTTTCCACATGGGGATTTAAGAAACACTTTTCTATTTTGGCATGATTATGATATCCACCACTATTAAATTAGTGTTTACTTTATTCATCATATCTGGTTTCTAACTATTCTTCTTGGCATGTTGTATCAGCCTCTTCAGTGCTTGGACCAGACAGATTTTTCATCCAGTCATGTAACCTTCTATTCCAAAATATATCAGAATCATTTTTGCATGTCTCACTGAAGTTCGTTCGGGTGGCTATTCAATCTGTCACTATCCTTTGCATCACGTTTTAGTGACCACAAAAAGTGATAATACTCTCATCAATACATTATAATGAAGTAATTCAAGTTTTTGAATAAATAATAACGCAATATTCTGGCAGTCTATATGAGTTTCATTAGCTCTTTGCAACTGCTAACTGATATCATTGGATCTCTTGAAAACATCTGCCGAATAAAAGGCTGATTTAAATGTTTACGTAGAGTTGCTTCATAATTATTTCAAAAAAATTGTATAACACTGTCGTAAAATGCAGTTGAGCCATAGGTGTACCTTCTGCCAGTCACCGAACTTCTGCGTGAAGAAGTAACGCAATTAAATCTTCGTTACTGTCCTGGTGTATCTGCCGAAGCACTATATCAATTTTTTGACTTCGATTTGATCTTGCTAATTGCCTGAATTACTGTAATAAACGATGAAAGGAGACATACGTCTTGCTAAAAGATGTTGTCCGTGCACCACACAGTGAACACATGCAATATGTAGCACTTCTCCCTTCAAATAAGTAACAAAACCTTGACAGCGTCCTATCATTTTACGGTGCTCCATCAGTAGCACATACTTCAAAATTATTCAGTGGAATATTATTTGTTATACAGTATGGTTACACAGAATTAAATGTAAATAATTATATTGTATTTGTAATGAGATGAATTGTGAATAGCATATTTTATCATACTGTATTTTTTCATCAAAATAGTGTACATATATGTATTCCATCAATAAATCATTATTATCTGCAATGGTAGACTCGTTCAGTTGCATAGAAAATGAAGAGTTCTGAATTAGTCACAACTATTTTTTTCCAACTTTAACTGGCAGCTCTTCAATTCGTCATTTGACTGTTGCTTAAGGCAACGTTTTGAAAATGTCAGGTGTATGACGCATTGCTGTTAAGATAAATTCTTTTCATTCAGACTTTTTACAGTTTCTCCAATACTATAGCTTTTACTACTTTTTGCAATTAATTGTGCAACGCAGAAGCAGTGTTTAATCCATTTTCTCTCGCTTCGTATTGTTTCTTAAATGATGTAGCGAATGTTGAAAATTTTGAATTTTTTTGTATAATTCCTGAAATGTCCAATGGGCCACTCCATTGCTTTGGAGGAACATGCTCTCGCCATAGATCTGACTGCAGTGACCTTTTGGACAAGGCTTTGTGATACAATAAACCCAGTGTATGCTGTGTGTTTACAATAGATTCTATGAAACTGATGTTCGAGTACAACGTAGTTCCTTTTTCGAAACATGGTCCCGCAATATTTCACATTATTTTGTTTGAAGCTGTAGGCACGTGCTCATCGTATGACTCTAAATGCGTACTGACCAATGTCACTGCAAACAAAAAACAGTGCCATGTATCGCCTCTTGCGCATCATGGATTGGCTTTGGAGTGGGGGCTGCACCTACTGCCACTTGGGTGTGATTATTACCAATGGATGGTGTAGAGGGGGGAGGGGGGCGGAAGATGTGCGGGCTATTATTCTGGGACGAGGTTGTTTTGTTTATAGTCGCACTCTAGCACCATTTAGTTTCACTTATGTAATGTGAACCAAACTCACGTGCGAGCGATAAGAATAGTATATTTTCTGAAAATGTGAGTGCCACAGGGATATTTATAAAAACCTGATGAAAATTTCTCTTAAAACCCTATGGTTTGTGGGTGGCTCTAGGGACTAAGCAGATGACCACCGCTGTGAAAGTACCAGGAAACGTACAGCTTATACATATTTTCTTTGCCACGTGCGACAGCAACACCGACAACAAAAATGAATCACTTATTGGAGATGTTTCAGTACTTTAGCAGCCTGCAAATATTTGTTTATGGGTACGTTTGATACTAATCCCTTACAGTAGTTTCGATGCATGTTACCATGCGTTAACTTGGCCTGTCTTAGACACTGAAAAAAACTGAAAATACTGAGAGTACTCGAAATTGGATATGTGTTGTTTGGCTATTTCTAAGTAGAAGATCTGAAATTATTTCTGTAGAAACATCTTATGAATAAGCGTCTATTACGTAACTCCACAGTGTTTTTTACTTGTTCTGTTTTACGTAGTTTACTTATGGAATTTTTAACAAAGTTCATGAATAGATACGATGAAAATGAAGCGTTTTTACCAGTGGTTATGGGTTAACTGCAAATGGGATCAGCAGTGGCATTAAGTTTTTTCTTTTTTTAAATTAGTATTTCCAACTGTCGTCGAAGGATGCGTATTGCTTCCAACACTCATGTCGATGATTTTGTAAGCTTGTTCCAAAATAGTGCAAATCATAGAGAAGTGTCCAAATAGCTTCCGGAAATGACAATCGACTATACTCGCCTTTTGGAGACATATACGTTTAGTAAAAATGCGTAGGAAATCTCTTCAAATATGTAACACATCTTTGGAAATATTCTCAGTAACAACCATTATAAAATAAAGGAAAACGTCTTGTTAACAATAGTAAACAACTACCAGTTTCAAAGTAAATGCTGATTACTGTGTCGCTATGTGTATTTTCCTAAGTAGTTTCTGATTCAGAAGTTGTGTTTGTGACAATTGGCGAAGCTCAAAAGCTCGAAAACGATGCAAGTTATCGCCTTGGAAGAAACTCGTATTTAATGTAATATTGCTGAAGAGTGCTCAAAGTTGCTAATCTGCCGTTTCTGTTCCTCTACACTCTACAGCTATTTACTCCTTGAAATTCAAAATGTATGATGGTTTATGTGTATGTATCAAAATTTCGTACCGGTTTCACACTGTGAACCGCTAGCGCAGTCAACGCTTGTGACTGTGACCTCACGAAGGTAAGTCTTTGTGGTCTCCTTTCACGATGACCACGGTGTGATTATTGGACGTACAAATGAAATGGCCACCTCGCCTTGATAGCCATTTGACATGGTATCCAGTGTGAAATCTAAAATCGTAGGCTAGAATTCATGTGCGTTAAATCTCGCTGCAGCATTACTGACAGCGATAAAGTCGCTACTTTTGTTAAATAAGCCACAAAATCTGGATTTTCCAGCGATCTTAGACTTTCTCCTTGAGAATTGTACAATCTGTACCACACAGAATTCCTTCCAACAAGCACAAAAAGAGGGTAGCGTGGCTCAGGTCTTCTGGGAAAGACGTTAGGCTTGTGTTTAGCTTGTTACTCCACATAGATACCCGGTTTCGCGATGTTCAACTTCTCATGAATCTCGTATCTACCGTCTGCCGTGTGACATTAACCAACTCCATATGATGGCTACTCTAACAGTATAGAAGATGATATCAATCACATCCCCTTCGTAGAGCCACACTTCGGGTCTGGAAGTACTTTGCTACTGGTATCACCATTCTAATTTCTTTGAATAATGCTGCATATACTAAAGACCTATTTAAATTTAATTGCAATGCCAATATATCTTTGCAGTAATAACGCAGTACTGGGAAATATGGTAACAATAAAATTTTATTTTAAAGTATATTTTATACGTGTAGTTATTTCATTTTAGGCTCTGAACATTAATTTTTCCGTTGTTCCTAGTCTTCTCTTTTTATTTCTTTAATGTGTGGTGCCAGAACTATAAATTCTCTTAAACTACGGTGTACAACTTAACGCAGCATACCAAACATCTATACTGTACGTATCCTTGCAAATTTATTTTTATTTGTGCCACAAAACCATTGTTAATCTTTAGTATTGCCGTCTCATTTTTCCATATTTTTCTTTAAATTAACGAAAGCTATCGTAAAATATCTTATGTGAAGCTCAATTAACAGCAGGGCTGCAGCCGGCCGGAGTGGCCGAGTGGTCCTAGGCGCATTGGTCTGGAACTGCGCGACCGCTACGGTCGTAGATTCGAATCCTGCCTCGGGCATGGATGTGTGAGATGTCCATAGGTTAGTTTGGTTTTAAGTAGTTCTAAGTTCTAGGGGACTAATGACCTCAGAAGTTAAGTCCCACAGTGCTCAGAGTCATTTGAACCATATGAACCAACAGCAGGGCTGTAAATAACTTTGTTAAACTTGTGTCCATATGCTATATTATTACACCATCAGATTATGTTTCTTACTATATGTCAGTTCTTTCTTTACCTCTTAGGTGGCTAAGTGACTGTTAACTATCAAAGGCTAAATAAAGAGGGAAAAATAAGGAACGGGGAGTGGACGACAATGAAACAATACAACGAATGCACAAGTGCCGTCTTACTAATTTTGCAACACTGTTAATGATAATGAAAGAAGCTGAAGAAGTTAATTAAAATTTGTGGAGCGACCAGCACTTGCAGTCAGGTCTCATTGCTTGTGCTAGCCATTACACCACTGCAGCAGGGTACGTAACACAACTGCATGGACTATTATTATCGTAGATAAAGCTGAAACTGAAATGTCTCAAGGAAAATTTAATAATATCAGAACTGTTAATGATGTTTCTATTAGTCTCGGATGTCCAGGTGGGTGCTGTGGTTCAAGAAACTCGATATTTCGATAGTGCACCACACTTTCATACTCAGGTGATACTTGTCTAAATATCGTGTTTCGTAAACGACTGCACCAATATGGGCAGCCGAGAGCACTACGGCCAGTACATTCGCCAGGAAATCTTAAAAACGGACATTCAATCACGTCTGGATGATGTTACTAATGGTGAAAGGATGCATCAGTAGCGCATGTCTAATGGTGCACTGACATACTTTCATGTGGCTGTTTGGGAACAATCTTCCAATAGAGATGCATCGGTCGTGGGTCGCCAATACTGTAGCCTACCACGTCTCCGACACTAAACCCGTTGCTTTTATGTGTGTGGATATTTAGAAGTTCAGGTGTATTCCAGCTATGTTGTTAGTGTCGATGAACTCTGGGAACAACTTGTGGATGGTTGTCAATGCATCCAGAACATGCCAGGGGTTTTTGAACGTGCATGGGCATCGGTGAGAAGAAGCGCTGAGGCCTGACTTCGTGTAAATGATCACCATATGGAAGTCTTGTTATAATATGTTTGTCCTCAAGCGGTTGTCTGCAGTTTGGTCTTTGGGTACTTGGGAAATATGTTAGAAGGGGTTTATGTACTCCGTCGTAATATATCACATCGGGGAAACCACGGTTTCTGGCCTTAAGCTTTGTTGGATTTATTTTCTTGTTGTATTGTCATCCATTCGCACCTTTCGTTTGTACTCTTTGTTCCACTACCCGTCCCCCCTCACCTCCCCAACCCCCGCCACCCCCACCCACGCGGTGCCTCTGCAAACTACACACAGAAGCACAGACAGACAGACAGACACACACACACACACACACACACACACACACACACACACGCAGACGCCGGTAAGAGCTCACTATTTCTTCACGCTACCATATTACGTATTTTCAGGGTCAACGTCAAAATTGTGCCGACCTTACGTCTTTTGTGCTCCGAATAGGATAAACGCGAGAAATATTTACAAATAAATATGAGTACATGTACATGTTTACAGCGCGGTTCATGCCAATTGTCTGGCAGAGAGTTCGTAGAACCTCTTTCAGACCAATTCTCTGTCCTTCCACTCTCCACTAACACGTGGGGAAGATGCAAAATTGTTTCCGTTCAGGCACCAATTTTCCTATTTTAACACAATGGTCATTTCTCCCTAAGCAGGTAGTAGACAACAATATGTTTCGAAATTTGGAGAACACTGCTGAAGATTGTAATTTCGTGAAAGGAGACGCCGCAACGAAGGACGTCTTTTTTTCCCTGATTGCTACCCAAACTTCCATACCACATATAAAACGAGCTGCATTTCCGTTAACTTGAACTCCATCACTATTATCTGGTATGGATCCCATAGCGTGTAAAAGTTCTCCGGAAGAGGACGGACAAGCATAGGATATGGAGTCCCCTTAGTAGATTTGTAGCATCTTCTAAATGTTTTGCCAATAAAATGCAGCCTTCGCTTTGCATTCCCCATAAAATGTATATGTGATGGTTCCAATGTAGACTATTTTGCTGTTTGATAACCTTAAAACTTGAGAGATTTGTTCTGCAATCGTGATTAAACGGAATTTTTTTAGTACTCGTTTGGAGGACTTCACATTTTTATTGCTCAAGTTCAATTGCCAGTTCTCGCAATTTGCAGACGTCTTGTATGAATCATTTTAGAATTTGTTTCAATCAGTTGGGGACTTTACTAGACGCTCAACGACAGCATTATCTGTGATGAATTGTCTTCTAATCATTTAAATCTGTTACAGCCCCGAGCTGAGGGCTTTTAATATTTCAGAACGACCGAGAGAAATGCTTTGGGAGATAGAGGTGACTTACACCGAGCGTGGAGAGAAACACCGACAAGTGTGTCATTGACTATATTGCATCGAAAGTACACAGCCGGCCTTAGGCTGATCCCGATGAAGGTGCCGAGGGGCGTGCTTGCAAGTGCCAATCTCGGACTGCTTTGTCGGCGTCCGGTGGCGCAGCCTTGCAGACATGGCGTTTCAGCTCACGCAATGGTTAAGTGGCCGTCAGGTGTGTTGGCAGCACCAGTAGCCCGTGACACTGCTCCTTCAGGCACAGCTCGTGGAACCCACGTAGTGCGGTGAAGGGAACAGTCGTCTGCCGTCGTTGTAGCGATCCTAAGGAACATCGGCCGTTTGCCCAAGGCAGCTCGCTCAGTGCCCGCAGACAGCTCTGCACCCGGGAGGCCGCGAGTTCACACCCAGGCCCCGCCCCTGCGGACGGCAGCTTGCAGTCCGCCGGGCGTTGTCACCCAGAGAGTGGGGGCCAGCAGCCTTCTCGCTCCTTGCACCGGTGCATCTCCAAGGTGCAGCCCGCCCCGACACAACTATGGGAAATCCGTGCAGCGGAGGTTTGTGGTAGTTCCAACGAGCCAGTTGGTCGTCGGTATCCATCGTAGATGTCATCTTGGTTTACCCGCAGCTTAAATCATCCTCCTATCCGGTTCTAGACGCCGACAGAATGGCGACACGACTGCATGATTTGACCCTGCGGAGTCATTTACAGGGGTCTGCCGTACGGCTCTGACGTAGATCTTCTGGAAGCGAGAAGTGGGGTGCTCTTTGATAATAATGTCAGCTCTCCTCAGCCCTTTTCAGCCCCTACACTCAGCTCACTATGCGCTGATGTAACTGCAACGTATGGGTTCTGGTTAGCGCCCTGTACCGACCTAATTACTTCATATTTGTATACAGTGCCCGCAGGGGAATACCTTCTCGCATGCGAGCGGTGTCGTAAGCCTGCATCGCAGAATCGTTTGGAAAATATCAACACTGCCTACGTCTACCATCCGATGTTGCACTTGGCCCGTCAACTATTACGTTGCAGCTATAGTTGCATGAAATTTACAAGAATTCCCCAAATCCACACCTGTACTCGTTTGTGGCGCAGGAAATGGATTGACAAAAACAGAGGGCCTGTGCAGCTTCACTGGAGAACGTCAAGTATAGTTTCGGTTTTGCTACGTACATTCCACTCACTTAGAACGAACTGCGACTTCTCTGACATCCAATCCACAAAACTGCCGGCCGCGGTGTCCGTGCGATTCTGGCGCTGCAGTCCGGAACGGCGGGGCTGCTACGGTTGCAGGATCGAGTCCTGCCTCGAGCATGGGTGTGTGTGATGTCCTTAGGTTACTTAGGTTTAAGTAGTTCTAAGTTCTAGGGGACTTAAGATCTAAGATGTTGAATCCCATAGTGCTCAGAGCCATTTAGCCATCCACAAAACTGAGATTGTACTCACGCAGTTTGATTGCAAGAGGAACTGGGTCAAATACCTACTACAAGTTTAGAAATTCATAAGCATCTGAAGACTGTCTGTCAATAGCACTCATTACTTCGTGGGAATAATGAGCCAATTGCGTTTCACAAGCTCGATATTCTCGTAATCATTCCTGGTTATGTGTCAGTATACCAGTTTGATCGGTTACATTGGCGATATCGGTGTGTCTGGTATAGCATTATTAGTAGTTATCAAGCACACTGTATAAAATAAGTTAAAAGGATCATTCTTCTCGCTTTGGAGCTATGTGTGATGGTGTACTGAAAAGTAATGGTGTTGAATTTTTCATGTAAAAACTGTTAAGACTTTTTAAATAGAAACAATTAACATTCACATCTTTATTCTTAGTGTCTACATATGTATTTCTCAATATAGTCTCAGTGGCGACGAAGACATTTATCCGAAGGAGAAGACGGTTTGATGATACCGTCACTGTAGAATATTCGATTTCCTTAATGGAGCCAAAACCTCATCTCTGCTTGCATCGCATCTTCACTATCCAAACTTCGTCTACCAAGAGATTCTTTAGGAAACTTTTACAGCACGTGCCCGCGAAAAGCAACGGTCCCGAGTTCGAGTCTCCGTCCGGCGCACCGTTTTAAAATGACAGGAAATTTCATACCAACGCACACTCTGCTGCAGAGGGAAAATTTCACTATGGATGTTCTTTAGGTTATGGAAACATGTGAAAATCGGACGGTGAAAAGTCGGGACTGTATGGAGGATTATCGATGACAGTGAACACATGGCATCGTATTCTTGCAGATGTCGCAGCGCTCGTGTGTTGTCTGACATTGCCATGGTGGAGGAGAGGGTCTCCAAGTGTGGAGCAACTCGTCTAATTCGTGCTTTGTCTGGCAGTGTCGTGCATAGTTTACGGTAGTGCCTTTAGGCATGAATTCCGAATGCACCAGTCTTTGAACGTCGCACAACACAGTGGACTTGACTTCGCCTGCTGATGGTACCCTCTTCAATATTTTTGACGTCTACGTCAAGCTGTGTCACATACTTTGAGGTCAGAACCACCGTCTCCTTCGTTCGAGCATGAACAACCAAACGTCGCGCATTAATAATGTCGGTACAATCATCATCGTTCATAGATTTCATTCGTCTATGGATTTCAATTGGAGGCACATGTCTAGCTGTCAGAAACTCGATTAGAGCACGATGTTCCTCACACGCCGACATGGTTACCTTCTACACTGCCGTGTTACACGCTACTATTGAGTCCTCTAGCTGCAGAGGGTTGCAGCCTGCTTCAGCGAAGCGGTAAGGTAGTTCGGGTAATATGCATGACATGTAGTACCTCAACAGATATTACCGACCAAAGCGGCCGAGTGGTTCCAGGCGCTTCAGTCAGGTACCGCGCGACCGCTACGGTCACAGGTTCGAATCCTGCTTTGGACATGGATGTGTGTGATGTCCTCAGGTTAGTTAGGTTTAAGTAGTTCTAAGTTCTAGGGGACTGCTGACCTCAGCTGTTAAGTCCCATAGTGCTCATAACCATTTCAACAGATATTGAAAAAAGAATAAATATTCGGAGGATTTAATCATGAGCATACCCTCGTTGATGGTGCTGAACTGGTACCAGGCGATCACGTGACTGTCCACCGCTGACCGAATCTGTGAGAGCCAAATGGTTTGTACAGGTTGACGATTACCGAACTATATAAAAAACGTAAATTAGTTACAAACTACGGCCTGCATACACATTATCCAGTATGTAAATGACACTACAGGTATTCGGATTTAGGTTATGGTTCTTTCCCTATGCTTGCCATCATTGGCGATGATGTAGCCCAGACCAATAGCGAAATTCTGCATGTCCCGCTGAAGTGCCGGAACATCGCTGCTGCTGTACATGACCTCCTCAATAGCTGTTTTCACCTCAGCAATGGTTTTGGGATTATTGCTCTACATTGTCTGTAATATAACGCCACGAAAAGGAATTGCGTGTGTTAAGACCACGAGAATATGGCGCCCAATCGAGACACATGGCAGTGGTCTCTGGATATCCCACAGGCGGAATGCGACTCCCAAAGTGCTCCTCCAGGACACCAAATAGTCTTCTCCTTCCATGGGGTCTAGCTTCGTCTTGTATGAACCACATCCTGTCGAAATCAGGGTCACTTTGAACAATGGGAATGTAATCATCTTCCAAAACCTTCGCGTACATTTCGGTAGTCACCGTGCCATCAAGGAATATCGCAACGATTATTCCGTGACTGGACATTGCACCCCGCAGAGTCATACGTTGACCGTGAAGAGACTTCTCGATCGCGAAATGTGAATTCTCATCTCCCCCCCCCCCCCCCCCAAATGCGCCAATTTTGCTTACTGACGAACCCATCCAAATGGAAGTGGGCTTCATCGGTAAACCGAACCATATTCATATACTAATATCTCATCAGGCTCCGCGGCTAACGGTGCAGTCTGAAGGTCATAACGCTAACCGTTCAGAAGTTGCGACGATTTCATTTCACATAGTTCCGTAATTGTCACCCTGTATGTGACATGCGATTGTATGGGATCGAAGAAGTAGATTTTATCGACGTGAAACAATGGAAAAAATTAGCTGTCGTGTTAGGAAGTGCCTGTGACTGCACTGTTAATGGAGCTGCACCGTTTGTTGATGCATCAAAGCAGACTGCTCAACATGTATACAAATGGCTTACGATTATTTGCCATGTAACATGGTGTATCTACAGTGGTCGTAGAGATATAAATGGTAAGTAACATTTTTCTTGTGTTGCTATCACCAGTTGCTCTTACGTAATTGAAGGGTGCTGATCTGAGATCATTTTTTCTGGAAGCTCCAGTCTTTTTGCAATCGAAAAATTCAGTATTTTATGTTTTTATCATTAAATCATAATGTAGATGGATGAATATTAAAGTCTCTTGAACTTGGGTTGTAGTATAAATTAAACTAATCACAGATTAAATAGAAACACAGTCTTTATCTATTCGGTGGTACAAATTGAAACACATAGCGTCATGAAGAAAGTAACAATATGAAAAAAGTTACTTACAACTAAGTAACCCTCCTTCTGAGGAAGAAATTTTCGTTTAATGCTCTTCCGCTTGTGAACTACTTCAGGGACATCTCGTTTAATATCCCAGCAATAGTTTGCCATCATACATTTTTTCCCATCTCCCTTTTCAGCACTCACGCTTGCCTTGGGATGCTGAAGGAACCGTTCTCCTTGCTGGACATTGACCTTTCCTAAGATGGCAGGAAATTTATCAAGATGACGGTACATGAAATGGTGTTTTACACTCATATTACACCCGAGGACATGAATACATCAGTATATCAACTAAGAAAGTTTTATATTTAATGAAGAGTTTTTGATGTTGCTGAGCAACAGTCATATAATAATTTTTAAATGGACCACCACCATTAGACTGTATTGTTGCTTATTTAATTACGACCCAAGTTTCGGCCTTTAATGCCATTTTCAAGTTATTGAGTTTATGCCATTAACAAATATTGCAATATGGCGGTGTGTTCATTTAAAAAGCTTTATAATTAGCAGCTTCTTCTTTACCAAGGAAGTTTCGCGTTACCGCCACGAGTGACATTCATGCAGAACCATCTTTCATATTCATCTTTGTGATAAATTGAGGATGTTAAGATATGAAACTTCGTGTCTGTCTTTCGTACCAGTTCCCTTTGTATTAACGATTCAAAAATAACAGACACTTGTGTGATGTAATGGTTCTCTCAAGAAAATGGGGATTCCGAAATGTAAATACTTAGGCTTTCCTCTCGTCTAGTCACACAGCATTTCCGCATAGTTTTGACACACAATATGCGAGACCGACCCTTCATCTTGGTCGCCAAAAGTAAATCCAAAGTATGCTTTACAAGCGTTCCTCACAAAGGACGTTTATTGCGTCTTTCACGAATAATGGTGCAGTGTCCACAAAAATAACAGAAAGTATCTGTATGATTGTCACATGGACGTCTCTTCATAACAAGGTTTAAATGACGTCACATCTGAAAGGAAAAGGATACAATGCCATCACAGAGTAGATAAGTTAAACACGTAACGGATTAAATTAACCGCAAAAGACTGCAATGGAAATGTTATAATTGCATGAAGACAGATCGTGGAGCGTCCACAGGAACTGGCACGACCGACAATGAAAATAAAACAGAGAGACGGCAAAAAGAAAATTATGAAGTGATATGTCATTTCAAGGAACTTTGGACTGTAATATGTGTTGAGAATTGATTTACCTATGATCGTCGTCTATCTCTATTTCCTGTTGTGAGCAAAGTAATACTTATATAAGTAGAGAAAGTGACAAACTTATTGCAAGCGGCTGACAATCGTAATGAAAACTTTCCACGTGGTTCCATACATTTTGACACACTGTATGTAAACTGTCTGAAGTCCTATTAAGGATAAATCTAGTGGCTGACTAGGCTGCGTTCTTCTTCTGTCCCACTTCATCTAACTGCTCTTGCAACATTCTTTTCGAGATCCATCATTTGTCCTCTTGTGGACATAAGAATACATTTCTAGGTCCTGTTTCAGATAGCAGCCACTAAAATACTTAAATATGTATGTAGAAAAGGACTGATGTCCTGTAAACTTCAACAAGAAACCTGAAGGAGAACTTCTGCAAGCGTGGAATGTAGAGGAACTTTTCCCCGATTTGTATTTCTTAAAAAAACTTTCTCCATCAGGTTTCTTGTCATTCGTGACTTTCGTACCCACTCCTTTTTTGACAATCAACGCCGAAGTGAGATTTCAGACCAAAACCGAGCTGGAAAAACAGAACTTGAACCTAACCTCAATGTTGACATAGAAAAACATTACGCACATATAAAATAATAATGCAGTACTTGGGATATGGACTTCATTGAATAATGCATAAATACTGGGATCTAATTATATCAATAAATGAACACTTGCAGCTGGAAAACCATAAAAACGCAAGTAACATACAGGAACTGTCTCGCCAGCGAAGAACTTACAGTGTACACGTTCACCACCCCCCCGCCTCCCCCCCCCCCCCCCCAAGCCCCCCTCCCGTGTTGGAAAAATCACAATAATATTCGTTACCCGGGCTGTAAATAGACTCAATGATAAAGTTACCAATTGTTTCTCTAGCTACGCTGTAACTGCTTTCTGTCTCTCGGGAGAGAGAAGATGCGGAAGTATTCTGCTTTAGTAGTCATTTTATTCCATTTTAGATAATATTATTTATTCCGCTTCCCTTGTCAATGATTGTAACGGATGTGGAGGGGTTCTTCTTACAATTCATCTACGTACATTTGGAACTTTGATGGGCAACCTGTATGTCAATATTTTACTTGAGCTTGAAATATTTTTTCGGAGGACTGATGCGGTATTTCGAGTAAACCAGCGCAAAGTGAAATTCACCCATATGATGCTAAATAAATTATCCTCAGGTCTTGTCCAAGAGATGCCAGTATCAATGGACCCTATCAATTCTCCTATCATCCTGTCATAAAGTCTGATATATCAGACTAAAGGCCTATGTCTTCATACAAAATAACATTTCCTTATGCACATTTCTAGACGCTACAGTCTGGAACCGTGCGACCGCTACGGTCGCAGGTTACAATCCTGCCTCTGGCATGGATGTTTGTGATGTCCTTAGGTTAGTTAGGTTTAAGTAGTTCTAAGTTCTAGGGGACAGATAACCTCAGAAGCTAAGTCCCATAGTACTCAGAGCCATTTGAACCAAGCCAAGCTGCAGTACCGTTGTATGAGTACCATATATGTCCTTTCCTCCTGCTACTTGCCAGGTCGCTGGTTGGTTCATGTTGGGATTCTGCGCTCTGTTATTCACTGCTGTACACATGCCTGTGCTGACCAGGAAATGTCTTTGTCTTGTGTCGAACTCTGCCCTATTTAAGAGTGAACATAGACTTTCCGATGCCTAATACGAGGGATATAAAAAGAAATTTCTATGGCCGTTAAAGATAACCACGTTAGTAATAAATATTTGTTTCAATGGCTACAGAGACACACCAACACGAAAGATTCCTGGAAAATAATTTCCGATTACCAACAAGGGAAACAACGTTGATAAGGGCTATTTGCTACATCGCTTCAGAGATGTTCTCGGTGTTACTCAGAGTAGTCTTCAACATCGTACTGGTAATGCGGGTCCATTGTCAATGTCTTGAACCGCAACTTAAGAGTTGTCTGTGCCTCAGGATCGTCGTGAAAACATTTTCTGTATGAAAATGCTTTTGGCGACGGGACAGATGTAAGTTACATGGCGCACAGCCAGGGCTGTGGGGTGAATAGTCGATGATCTTCCATCAAAAACGAAGCAAGTGCTTCCGTCTGATGTGGGATACTTCCCTCAGTATTTTACATCTCTTGCTCAGAATCTCCTTTGGCAGATTTCATAATTTCCGACGATAAAGATCAACATATACGACAAAACAACAAAAATTCTATCAGGGAAACATATTTTATTTTTGACAGACTTACTGCTTATCCTCCTTAGAAGGAAGGTGTAAGGAGCAGAGTAACGCTACACAACACAGCAGTTTGGGCGGCAGAGTAGGTCATCGAGGACGTCATCGATGAATCATCGCAATTCTTCCCCTTCCCTCCCACAGGACGGCCAAAGACCAGTTTCTCTATGTTGAACAAAATAGCAGGAAATTCAAATGCAAGATCGTGCATTCATCTACGTCTACATGGTTACTCTGCTATTTGCACTTAACTGCCTGGCAGAGGGTTCATTGAATCATTTTCATACTACTTCTCTACCATTCTACTCTCGAATGGCGCGTGGGAAAAACGAACCCCTAAATCTTTCCATTCGAGCTCTGACTTATCTTATTTTGTTATGATGATCATTCAAAAAAAGGTTGAGATGGCTCTGAGCACTATGGGACTTTACATCTGAGGTCATCAGTCCCCTATAACTTAGAACTACTTAAACCTAACTAACCTAAGGACATCACACACACGTCCATGCCCGAGGCAGGATTCGAACCTGCAAACGTAGTGATCACGCGGTTCCAGACTCAAGTGCCTAGAACCGCACGGGCACACCGGCCGGCTTATGATGATCATTCCTCTCTACGTAGGTGGATGTCAACAAAATATTTACGCATTCGGAAGAGAAAGTTGGTGATTGAACTTTCGTAAATAGATCTCGCCGCAAAGAAAGGCGCCTTTGTTTCAGTGACTGCCTCCCCAACTGGCGTGTCATATCAGTCACACTCTCACCCCTATTCCGCGATAACACGAGACGTGTTGCCCTTCTTCTTCCCATACCCCACAGCAATATTCCAGCAGAGGACGGACAAATGTAACGTAGGCTGTCTCTTTAGTGGGTTTGTCGCATCTTCTAAATGTTCTGCCAACAAAGCGCAGTCTTTGTTTTGCCTTCCCCACAATATCATCTATGTGGTCTTTCCAGTTTAAGTTGCTCGTGATTGTAACTCCGAGGTATTTAGTCGAATTGACAGCCCCGACCGAGATTTGTGCGATTTATCGTATACCCAAGACTTATCGGATTTATTTTGGTACCCATGTGCATGACCTCTCACTTTTCTTTGTTTAGTGCTAATTGCCACTTTTCGCACCATACAGAAATTGTCTCTAGATCATGTCATTTTCTTCAAGGTGATTCATGATGTTCGAGTACAGTTGTTGTTGTTGTTGTCTTCAGTCCTGAGACTGGTTTGATGCAGCTCTCCATGCTACTCTATCCTGTGCAAGCTGCTTCATCTCCCAGTACCTACTGCAACCTACATCCTTCTGAATCTGCTTAGTGTACTCATCTCTCGGTCTCCCTCTACGATTTTTACCCTCCACGCTGCCCTCCAATGCTAAATTTGTGATCCCTTGATGCCTCAGAACATGTCCTACCAACCGATCCCTTCTTCTAGTCAAGTTGTGCCACAAACTTCTCTTCTCTCCAATCCTATTCAATACCTCCTCATTAGTTACGTGATCTATCCACCTTATCTTCAGTATTCTTCTATAGCACCACATTTCGAAAGCTTCTATTCTCTTCTTGTCCAAACTAGTTATCGTCCATGTTTCACTTCCATACATGGCTACACTCCAAACAAATACTTTCAGAAACTACTTCCTGATACATAAATCTATATTCGATGTTAACAAATTTCTGTTCTTCAGAAACGCTTTCCTTGCCATTGCCAGTCTACATTTTATATCCTCTCTACTTCGACCATCATCAGTTATTTTACTTCCTAAATAGCAAAACTCCTTTACTACTTTAAGTGTCTCATTTCCTAATCTAATTTCCTCAGCATCACCCGATTTAATTTGACTACATTCCATTATCCTCGTTTTGCTTTTGTTAATGTTCATCTTATATCCTCCTTTCAAGACACTGTCCATTCTGTTCAACTGCTCTTCCAAGTCCTTTGCCGTCTCTGACAGAATTACAATGTCATCGGCGAACCTCAAAGTTTTTACTTCGTCTCCATGAATTTTAATACCTACTCCAAATTTTTCTTTTGTTTCCTTTACTGCTTGCTCAATATACAGATTGAATAACATCGGGGAGAGGCTACAACCCTGTCTCACTCCTTTCCCAACCACTGCTTCCCTTTCATGCCCCTCGACTCTTATTACTGCCATCTGGTTTCTGTACAAATTATAAATAGCCTTTCGCTCCCTGTATTTTACCCCTGCCACCTTTAGAATTTGAAAAAGAGTATTCCAGTCAACATTGTCAAAAGCTTTCTCTAAGTCTACAAATGCTAGAAACGTAGGTTTGCCTTTTCTTAATCTTTCTTCTAAGATAAGTCGTAAGGTCAGTATTGCCTCACGTGTTCCAACATTCCGACGGAATCCAAACTGATCCTCCCCGAGGTCTGCATCTACCAGTTTTTCCATTCGTCTGTAAAAACTCGCGTTAGTATTTTGCAGCCGTGGCTTATTAAACTGATAGTTCGGTAATTTTCACATCTGTCAGCACCTGCTTTCTTTGGGATTGTAATTATTATATTCTTCTTGAAGTCTGAGGGTATTTCGCCTGTCTCATACATCTTGCTCACCAGCTGGTAGAGTTTTGTCATGACTGGCTCTCCTAAGGCCGTCAGTAGTTCTAATGGAATGTTGTCTACTCCAGGGGCCTTGTTTCGACTCAGGTCTTTCAGTGCTCTGTCAAATTCTTCACGCAGTATCGTATCTCCCATTTCATCTTCATCTACATCCTCTTCTATTTCCATAATATTGTCCTCAAGTACATCGCCCTTGTATAAACCTTCTATATACTCCCTCCACCTTTCTGCCTTCCCTTCTTTGCTTAGAACTGGGCTGTCATCTGAGCTCTTGATATTCATACACGTGGTTCTCTTCTCTCCAAAGGTCTCTTTAATTTTCCTGTAGGCAGTATCTATCTCACCCCTAGTGAGATAAGCTTCTACATCCTTACATTTGTCCTCTAGCCATCCCTGTTTAGCCATTTTGCACTTCCTGTCGATCTCATTTTTGAGACGTTTGTATTCCTTTTTGCCTGCTTCATTTACTGCATTTTTATATTTTCTCCTTTCATCAATTAAATTCAATATTTCTTCTGTTACCCAAGGATTTCTAGCAGCCCTCGTCTTTGTACCTACTTTATCCTCTGCTGCCTTCACTACTACATACCTCAGAGCTACCCATTCTTCTTCTACTGTATTTCTTTCCCCTATTCCTGTCAATTGTTCCCTTATGCTCTCTCTGAAACTCTGTACAACCTCTGGTTCTTTCAGTTTATCCAGGTCCCATCTCCTTAATTTCCCACCTTTTTGCAGTTTCTTCAGTTTTAATCTACAGGTCATAACCAATAGATTGTGGTCAGAGTCCACATCTGCCCCTGGAAATGTCTTACAACTTAAAACCTGGTTCCTAAATCTCTGTCTTACCATTATATAATCTATCTGATACCTTTTAGTATCTCCAGGGTTCTTCCACGTATACAACCTTCTTTCATGATTCTTAAACCAAGTGTTAGCTATGATTAAGTTGTGCTCTGTGCAAAATTCTACTAGGCGGCTTCCTCTTTCATTTCTTAGCCCCAATCCATATTCACCTACTATGTTTCCTTCTCTCCCTTTTCCTACACTCGAATTCCAGTCACCCATTACTATTAAATTTTCGTCTCCCTTCACTATCTGCATAATTTCTTTTATTTCATCGTACATTTCTTCAATTTTTTCATCATCTGCAGAGCTAGTTGGCATATAAACTTTTACTACTGTAGTAGGTGTGGGCTTCGTATCTATCTTGGCCACAATAATGCGTTCACTATGCTGTTTGTAGTAGCTTACCCGCATTCCTATTTTCCTATTCATTATTAAACCTACTCCTGCATTACCCCTATTTGATTTTGTGTTTATAACCCTGTAGTCACCTGACCAGAAGTCTTGTTCCTCCTGCCACCGAACTTCACTAATTACCACTATATCTAACTTTAACCTATCCATTTCCCTTTTTAAATTTTCTAACCTACCTGCCCGATTAAGGGATCTGACATTCCACGCTCCGATCCGTAGAACGCCAGTTTTCTTTCTCCTGATAACGACATCCTCCTGAGTAGTCCCCGCCCAGAGATCCGAATGGGGGACTATTTTACCTCCGGAATATTTTACCCAAGAGGATGCCATCATCATTTAATCATACAGTAAAGCTGCATGTCCTCGGGAAAAATTACGGCTGTAGTTTCCCCTTGCTTTCAGCCGTTCGCAGTACCAGCGCAGCAAGGCCGTTTTGGTTAATGTTGCAAGGCCAGATCAGTCAATCATCCAGACTGTTGCCCCTGCAACTACTGAAAAGGCTGCTGCCCCTCTTCAGGAACCACACGTTTGTCTGGCCTCTCAACAGATACCCCTCCGTTGTGGTTGCACCTACGGTACGGCCATCTGTATCGCTGAGGCACGCAAGCCTCCCCACCAACGGCAAGGTCCATGGTTCATGGGGGGAGGACAGTATATGCTCCAAAATCCTACTGCAAATTGAGGTCAGTGATATTGGTCTGCAATTCAATGGGTGACTCCTATTTCCTTTCTTGAATATTGGTGTGACCTGTGGTACTTTCCAGTTTTTAGGAACAGGCCTTTCGTCTAGCGAGCGGTTGTATATGAGTGCTAAGAAAATCGCTATTGTGTCTGCATATTCTGAGAGCAACGTGACCGGAAGACTTGCCTTTCTTGAGTGATTTGAGTTGTTTCGCACTACTTTTATGTCACTCATGCGAACAGCTGTTCTGGTTTCGAATTCTGGAATATTTACTTCGTCTTATTTCGTGAAGTAATTACGGAAAACTGTATTTAGTAACTCTACTTTAGTGGCACCATCATCGGTAACATTTCCATCGCTATCGCGCAGTGACGGTATTGACTGTTTTTTGCCACTGGTGTACTTTACATACGACCAGAATCTCTTTGGGTTTTCTGCTACATTTTGAGGCAAATATTTCATTGTGGAAATTCATGATGGCTGACCTGGAGTAGTATGACAGGCTCTATGGCGCTAGAATCCATGACCTGGAATATTGGCACTGGCTCTATAACGTCAGAATCCAAGATCTGAAATACTGACATTATGAGCTCTGATTACAAGCCCAAGTCAAAGGATATTTGTTTCTTTGCAGTTACAGCAATGCATGTTAGGCAAAGAACATGTGTCCCCGAGCTACTATTCACTCAGTGCTGTATGGTTACTTATATAAATATTGCAAGAATAGTGCACAGCTTGGATTGTGACGTCATAGATAGAGCCTGTACCAGTACTGTCTTGGATTCTGGCATCGTAGAGCCTGTGTCAGTATTCCAGGTCAGTCATCTTGAATTCCAGCATGACAGTGTGAATTCCTGGATTTCTTTTTATTACCTGCCAATTTATGCTCAGGACGTCCGCCTACTCAGACGAGTGGTCAACGTCTCTGACTGCCATGCACCGTTCCCAGGTTCAATTCCTAGCTAGGTCAGACATTTTCTCCACCCCAGGACTGGGTGTTGTGTTGGCCTCATCATCATTGACTCGTAAGTCGCCGTTCGTAGCGTCATTTAAAAGCACTTGCTACTCGGCTGCCGAACTTCCCCAGGTGGCGACTCCTTGCAATCACGGTCATTTATTTATTTTTTTATATACGTAGGAAGACAACCGTACTTCTCACGATGGGTGGGTGGGGGGGGGGGGAGGCCGCATCAAAATTTGAATTTCTAGTCTAAATTTGTATTTCTCAAAGTTTTAATCATACCGCTATTGGCCTTTAACATATCCTGGGAGGGTGGAGAAATCAGATGCCTCACTAATGATGTCATCGGTAACGCCATTGATTAAGTCATCAGTCATCTGCTCTGTCACAGAAAAGGCAGTGTTGTGTTACTATTCTGTTAGTATCTATGACTACAGAAATGTAAAGAAAGGAACGAAAACATTTTTTTAATTGCCAGGAGTGGCACGATACAAATTGCGGAGTGCCTGAGTAGTTAACACCAAATACTTCAGGGCAGGGTGTGAAGGTTTTGCTGATTAGGATACATATTTTTTCCTTTGTTTTCTTTTGCTTACTTTTATTCTGTACGCATATTTTTGATGATCTACAATATATTTTGTTTTCTTCTGTAATAACAAATGTGACTGTGTATTGTTTTATTGACATTGCTACATGCATCTGTAATTAACTGAGTATGCATTTTTTCAGTGTACGTTTGATCTTCTCTTTAATGCTTCCCATAAATGCGCGGTGTAAAACTAAATGTAATATGCAAATGTGTAATGGATACTGTTATGCGGGAGAGTCATATCGATAGTTGCAGTCGAATAGTGATAATCGGTTGTGAGCACTGGCATGGCGTATGCGCGTGTGTTAATCGTATAAGAGAGAAACACGCGAACATTTGTGGGTGCACTCTTAATTTTCGTTCACAATTTTAAGTTAAATCTCTACACGGACACTGTGAAACAAAATATTAGACTGCTTGAATACTGTAAGCTGCGTGCAGCCCTATAATCAGCAACGACAATGTGTACGTAAATGGACAGTGATTATCGATGTTAGAATCGAGCACTGTTACGTATAACTGAGTAGCATAAACGAACGTACTTCGATTTTTTTATCATGTGTACAACTTAAAGAGCTGGCGCTCGCGTTGAAACTTTACCTAATGCGGTGGAGACTCTTAAACTGTTTGTAATGTGTTGTTTTGTTTTCCCCAGAACATTGATTTCACCATCGAGATTGCTAAAAGCGGATGAACTGTAGTTGCGTGATCAGTTAGTAAAACTGAACTTTATTTATTCTAAAACTGTGTACGGGACGTTAAAGAACTGAACAGTTTATGTAAGGAATGACGTAATCGCTAAGGTACAGGCGTAGATATATGCAAAAACAGTTACGTCCTACAGGCCTGTGACTAAAGCAATGCAGTGGAGGATAATATTAATAATATTACCGTATGGAGAAGACTATACTAAAGAAGAGGCATCCATGGCAATTTTGGGACGTAGTTAAGATAATTACACCACCAGCATGAAACAGTCGCAGCTGATGTCATAACTCAGCAGCAATAAAAAGACTAGCTGCAACGCCGAGCGCATCCTTGTATGAAGACTTGAAGCATCTCATATAGCTCGAAATTAATTTCTTTCTCTTTTGTGACAAAAATTTCTTAACATTAGCTTTCTTTAAAAGTAAGTGTACTTTCAGTAAAGTGTTTTATAATCTACATCTACATCCATACTCCGCAAGCCACCTCATGGTGTGTGGCGGAAGGTACTTAGAGTAAATCTACCTGTTCTCCCATCTATTCCAGTCTCGTATTGTTCGTGGAATGAAGGATTGTCGGTATGCTTCTGTGTGGGCTCTAATCTCTCTGATTTTATCCTCATGGTCTCTTCGCGAGATATACGTAGGAGGGAGCAATATACTGCTTGACTCCTCGGTGAAGGTATGTTCCCGAAACTTCAACAAAAGCCCATACCGAGCTACTGAGCATCTCTCTTGCAGAGTCTTCCACTGGAGTTTATCTACCATCTCCGAAACGCTTTCGCGATTACTAAATGATGCTAACGAAGCGCGCTGCTTGCTGTTGGATCTTTTCTATCTCTTCTATCAATCCTATCTGGTACGGATCCCAGACCGGTGAGCAGTATTCAAGCAGTGGGCGAACAAGTGTACTGTAACCTACTTCCTTTGTTTCCGAACTGTATTTCCTTAGGATTATTCCAATGAATGTGAGTCTAGCATTTGCTTTACCAACGATTTATTTTATATGGTCATTCCATTTCAAATCACTCCTAATGCCTACTCCCAGATAATTTATGCAATTAACTACTTCCAGTTGCTGACCTGCTATATTGTAGCTATATGATAAAGGATCTTTCTTTCCATGCATTCGCAGCACATTACACTTGTCTACATTGAGATTCAACTGCTATTCCCTGCACCATACGTCAATTCGTTGCAGATCCTCCTGCATTTCAGTACAATTTTCCATTGTTACAACCTCTCGATATGCTACAGCATTATCCGCAAAAGGCCTCAGTGAACTTCCGATGTTATGGACAAGGTCATTTATATATATAGTGAATGAAAATGGTCCTACGACACTCCGCTGCGGCACACCTGAAATCACTCTTACTTCGGAAGACTTCTCTCCATTGTTATCTAGGAACTCTTCAGTCCAATTACAAATTAGTCTGATAGTCCATATGCTCTTACATGGTTCATTAAACGACTGTGGGAAACCGTATCAAACGCCTTGCGGAAGTCAAGAAACACAGTATCTACCGAGAACCTGTGTCTATGGCCCTCTGAGTCTCGTGGACGAATAGCACGAGCTGGGTTTCATCCGATCGTCTCTTCGAAACCCATACTGATTCCTACAGAGTAGATTTTGATTTATGGTCTCCAGAAAAGTCAACATAGTTGAACATAATACGTGTTCCAAAATTCTAAAACAGATCGACGTTAGAGATATATGTCTATAGTTCTCCACATCCTACGGTCGCAGGTTCGAATCCTGCCTCGGGCATGGATGTGTGTGATGTCCTTAGGTTAGTTAAGTTTAAGTAGTTCTAAGTTCTAGGGGACTGATGACTACAGATGTTAAGTCCCATAGTGCTCAGAGCCATTTGAACCATTTTTGAAGTTCTCCACAGCAGCGTCCCTTCTCGAACACGGGGATGACATGTGCCCCTTTCCACTAGTCAGTACTATTTGCCACCTTTCTTTTCCTCTTTTGTCTTGTTGTAGGTGTTATTGCATCTGTTTTACCTATCTTTTGGAGGGATCTGTTTTCAGGAATGTTTGCAGTGTTTTATAAGCTGTATTTATTTATTTAACCTGGCATGATTAGGGCCATCAGGCCCTCTCTTACATCTAACTAGGCATTCTACTTATTTTACATTCATATGTTTTAGTAGTCATGTTAAACTACATCTAGTAGAAAAAGTGAAATAAACTATTACAAAGGCATACCTGGAAAAATACATTCATATAGAGTTGATATTCGTAGATCATAAGTACTGTTATAATTAGATATTATTGAAGAGACAGATTTTAGATAGGAGTGCCAGCAGCTGAGAGTATGAGGCAGGTTGATGGTGAAGGAAGGAGAAGAATTGAGACATGATGAAACATAATTAAGGAAATATAAAGGAAAAGAAGATTGCGTGGCTAATAGAGATAGATGAACAGGAAAAAGAGAAAGGAGCAAGGTAGGAGACGCTAGCTTTGCTATTTGACAGATGAAAGGATTAGCCTTGTACATTAATTTTGTGGAGAACGTTATTACGATGATAGTAGGAAATGCTTCAACTTCTTCTTAAAAGCAGCACGGGATTGAATTGTGCGCAAGGTAAGGGGTAGTTTGTTCCAGAGGCGGACAGCGGCAGCTGAGGATGAGTTTGCCAAAGTTTTCGTTTTGTGAGTGGGCACAGCTAGTATACCAAATAAGAGTGACCTCGTGTTTCGATTATGATGGCATGACAGGTTTTTAATCTCTGAAGCAAGGCACTGGGGTGCTTGCGCGACGAGGAGCCTGTGAAGTAGACATAGAGTGTGGTATTCACTCAATTTGTCCGGACGCAGCCACTCTAGCTCGGAGTATGAAGCACTAACATGATCATATCGGCGAATGTTGCAGGTGTAACGCACACAGGCATTCATGATTAGTTCTAGCCGTCTTTTGTTTTTACTACTCATGCCTTGTTGAATTACATCACAATAGTGGAGGTTCGCGGAAATCTGAACTTATTAATTTCTGATGGGCTATTAAGACTACTGGCGTCTTTTTTTGCATTTAGTTTAAGCCCCAGGTTTTTCGCCCATGTCACTACCGAAGACAGATCATCATTCATCTGAGCGATTGCAGTGTTTACAACTTCAGGTCTGACGCTTAGGTAGAACTGGAAGTCGTCGGCATAGAAATGATATTTACAGGAGGACAGAACTGACGAAATATCGTTGACATAAAGAAAACAAAACTGGTCCTAAGACTGATCCTTGTGGCACTCCTGAGGAAACATGTTTCTAGGAAGATTTTTTATTTACGCATACAACAGACTGCTGTCTGTCTTTTAAGTAGCTTTCAAACCATCTCATTGCACTATCTGAGAAATTAAGCTGTTGCATATTTCTGAGCAATATGTCAAAGTTAACAGTGTCAAAAGCTTTGCTGAAGTCCAGTAGCGTCAATATTACCTTTCGGTTGTCTATGGCATATTTCAGGTTATGAGTTACTTTAATTAGAGCAGTGATTGTGCTGCGATGTTTACGGAAACCGGATTGAAATTTGTCATATAGGCCGAATTCATGCAGGTCTTCAGTGATTTGATCATGAACAATATATTCAAGTGCTTTAGAAACAGCAGGCAGTAAGCTAATTGGTCGGTTATCACTTGGCAGTTGCGGTTTTTCGATCTTAGGGATGGGTCGAATTATGCTTCTTTTCATGCACTGGGGTATATTCCGTTCACGAGGGAAAAATTAAATATCTCAGTTAAGACAGGTACTAAGATATCGGCAACATTCTTAACCATGGTTATACCGATACTGTCATTGCCTATCGCATTAACAGAGATTCTCATTACTGCTTCTCTTGTCGTATTTATTGTTACATGTTGTAGATGGAAGGTCTCGTTAGTTATCCTGTTTGGGGATTCTTGTGGACGGTAATTATCAGCCTTGTGGGTATTCAGAGGTGGAGAGAAGAATTCATTTAATTCGTTAGCTGACACATGAAAAGTAGTTTCCGATTTTGCAATTCCGACCCCCAAGCTACGGAGATTCTTCCATAGAGTCGTGGGTGTCAGATCGCTACATAAAAGGGAGCGAGCATGCATTGCGAATGCATTTTTTCACTCTGTTCCGCAGCTTTCTATATTCTTCGAAACGCCTGTGGGCGGCATCCCTATTAGTCATCATTTGACGTAGTTCAGCTATCAGCCATGGAGCAAGAGATTTTCTTACACGGATTGTGCGTACAGGTGCATGTTTGTCATAGAGGGCAGTGAGTTTATCACCAAGTTCATTTACGTATTTTGTTGTGGTATGGGGTATTCTGAGCAATCTGTGGCTTCTGCCATTAGGTTCCGAGCGCCGGCTATTCGTAGCATGGCTGGTATTTCGTTATTGGTGCAAGACACGCTATCGGCGGGTATTTTGTGGTCTATGGCTGTCAGCCACATAAACTGTAACTGCATACAGTTGCATGTCATGTTACAGTATACTCCTGACTAAGTGTGAAATTATTTGTCTTTTATAATTGTACTTAAACAAAATTGCAGCCACTCCCTTAATTATTTACGATATTATTTATGGGATTTTCTTTGTTCAATATTCATTTGGAAACTCTGGCATGGTTACATTTAGTTAACTTTCGAAATAAAACGGATTCTTTACAGTTTTTTACATAACTATATCCACGGTCAGTGTCACACAAACAAATTTTCAAAATGCCTTACACAAGTATGTCCCGGGCAAGGTATTAAGGGGTAGGAAAGACCCACCGCAGTTTAACAGCAATCTTAGAAAACTGCTAGGTAAAAAAAGAGCTTCATCAGAGATTGAAGAGAACCTCAAACCTACTGGCAAACAAAGGCAGAGCGAAGCAAAAATGAGCACAAGGAGAACAATGAGAGAAGCGTTCAACAACTTGGGAACTAAAAACCGGAAGAGATTTTGGTTTCACATAAGTAATTAAACATCTTCTCACTCACACAGTGATCATAATTGCACCATAACGAGAAAAGACCGAGAGGAGGCCGAAATACTGTCTTACGAAACTGTTTCCTGGTGAAAGATCGTAGCGCAGTCCCTTATTTCAATTATCATACCAAACTCCGAAATGGCAGATACTGAGATAACCGATCACTCTATACAAAAAAGACTAGAATCGCTTTGTAATGATTCGGAATCAAGCCCGAATTAGATACTTGTATGATTCTATGGAGATTGTGGGATAGAACTTGACTCCTTCTATTGGCAGTTTATCGCAGTTCATTTGAGCAACGTAAGGCACCTAATGACTAGACACAAGCGCAAGTCCTTCCCGTTTTCAAGGCACATACACATATTTATACGCCTGTATCGTTGATGCCAATCTGTTGTAGAATTATAACTTACGTCTAATATTCGTGTATTATGACGTTTTTGCAAAACGAAAACTTCTTATTTAAAAACCAACGTGGATTCCGGAAAAACAGACCATGCGAAACTCAGCTCGCTCTGTTCCCTCATGAGATGGCAGCACTGTAGGCGTCGGCGTTCAGATTGATGGCGTGTTCTTCAGAATCAGGAAGGCGTTTGACACTGTCCCACTGCCGTTTAGTAGAAAAAATTACCAGCTTAACCGACTGTCTAACCAGATTTTCAACTGGATTCAACACTTCCTTGCTGATAGAACTCAACATGTCGGTCTAGAAGAAACAAAACCGACAGATTCAAACGCAATTTCGGGGGTACCGCAAGTAAGTGTGATAGGACCGTTAGTGCTTTCAATGTATGTAAATGAGGTAGTACAAGGGTTAGAATTTTAATAGTGACAAATATTTATTTACAGCTCGTACAAAATAGATACGTGTATCGAAGTTTCACTGAACTTCCAAGTAGTCGCCAGCATTGTGTATAACCCGTTGCCAGCGATGTGGAAGTCGTAGGATACTCTTAGCAGTGCCAGTTGTATTGACAGTTCGATCGGCGCAGTCTACTGCCCGACGAATTTGTAGCAGTTCTGAAGAGAATGCTGTGAAGTGTTTCCTTCAGTTTAGAAATCGAATTGAACTTAAAAAGGCTCAAGTCAGGGGAGTGCAGTCGGTGGTATAGCACTTAACAGCCCCATCAGTCAAACAAAGCAGTAAAAGCTTGCACTATACCTTCTTCAGTATTGTCCTGCAAAATAATGTTCAGGTCCTGCAGAAAGTTTCATCCCTTCTGTCTCCAAGCTGGTCGTCGGTTGTGTTTCAAAAATGAAGAGCATAGAGACACAAGTGCTGACACTATCTGCAGGAACTGGCCATCATTTTGCAGGACAATACTCAAGGACGTACAGTGCAAGCTGTTACTAATTTTTTTGACTGATGGGGCTGTTAAGTGCTATACCACCGACTGCACTCTCCTGACTTGAGGCCTTGTAAGTTCAATTCGATTTCTAAACTGAAGGAAACACTTCACAGCATTCTCTTCAGAACTGCTACAAATTCGTCGGGCAGTAGACTGCGCCGATCGAACTGTCAATGCAACTGGCACTGCTAAGAGTATCCTACGACTTCCACATCGCTGGCAACGGGTTATACACAATGCTGGTGACTACTTGGAAGTTCAGTGAAACTTCGATACACGTATTTATTTTGTACGAGCTGTAAATAAATAGTTGCCATTATTGAAGTTCCAGCCCTTGTAGAATGCGGCGGAAGGTCGTTAAGGTTGTTCGTGGGTGATTCAGTTGTCTGTAGGAAGGCATCAACTGCAGAACACAGTATCGATTTGCAGAAGGTCCTACAGAGTGCTGATGAACGTTGCAGGGACTGGCAGTTGACGCTGAACGGAAATAAATGTAACATTTTCAATGTAGATAGGAAAAGAAATTCACTGGAACCAATGGCAGATAGAACAGGTAAGAGATAGAGAAGTCGGACCGAGAGTTTTACAGAGATGCTCAACAAATTCCAGCCTCAGACGCTACGAGAGAGGTGTTGGGGATCACGGAGAGGTTTGCTATCGAGATTTCGATAGAGTACTTTCCTGGAAGAACTAGGCAACATATGCCTTACCAAAAGGGCCACAATAAGAAAATTTGAAAAATGTGGGATAATACAGTACTTAGCGACAATCATTCTTCCACGCGCCGAACAGAGGTATCAAAAGTACCTTCCAAGACACACTGCCAGGTGAATTGTGGGGTACTGATGCAAATATAGATAATGGCTAAGAGGGCATGCTTCCCTAACAGAAATTTAGAAGTGTCAAGACATGACCTTTAAGCTGACGTAACTGGTGATGGTGAACATCTGGAACATAGTGTTGCTTGACGGTTTTTGTCAAAAGTGACACGTACTATAGTCACACACACTATTAAATTGATAAACCCATATCATATAAATTTATTGCCAGCTAGAAACGAACGTACGAGTACGGTTAAGGTTAACGCCAGTGACTAACACCTTTAATTGGTAAAATTCCAAATTAATATCTTATTCTGGAAGATTATTTAAATGTGACTTGGAAATACTATTAAATAGGAAGGAGAAGAAGGAGGCAGAGACTGGGCGAGATCTACTACACGGCAGATAAGTTCCACGAGAGAGGCACCATCTGTCTTTGCGTCCTAAACGACAAGTAGCTATCGTGTACTGTTTTTATCGTGACTTGTCCACTGGCTCCAGGGAGGCGTCTTGCGAGCTAACTGCTACGGATTTTGCAGAGTCCCAACGGCCAGAGCCCTGCATACTGAGAACGGATAGGCCCATGACGGTGCGAAGGTAAGATACGTAAAGGGGGGCAAGAAGAGACCATCCAATTCTTTTGTGACAACGAGCATGGGACCTGCACCTGCCAGCCTTCCACGAGGATAACTGAATTGTTGTTGAATGCTAAGGAACAGTATGAGCAGCTGCACTATGTGATCAAAAGTATGCGGACACCCCCAAAAACATACGTTTTTTTATTAGGTGCATTGTGCTGCCACCTACTGCCAGGTACTCCATATCAGCGACCTCAGTAGTCATTAAACATCGTGAGAGAGCAGAATAGGCTGCTCCGCGGAACTCACGGACTTCGAACGTGGTTACATTATTGGGTGTCACTTGTGTCATACGTCTGTACTAGAGATTTCCACAATCCTAATCATCCCAATGTCCACTGTTTCTGATGTGATAGTGAAGTGGAAACGTGAAGGGACACGCACAGTACAATAGCGTACAGGACGACCTCGCTAGTTGCCTGAGAGAGACCGCCGACAATTGAAGAGGGCTGTAATGTGTAATAGGCAGACACATCTATCCAGACCATCACACAGGATTTCCAAACTTCATCAGGATCCACTGCAAGTACTGTGACAGTTAGGACAGAAGTGAGAAAACTTGGATTTCATGGTCGAGCGGCTGCTCATAAGCCAAACATCACACCGGTAAATGCCAAACGACTCCTTGCTCTGTGTAAGGAGCGTAAACATTGGACGATTGAACTGTGGAAAAACATTGTGTGGAGTGACGAATCACGGTACGCAAAGTGGCGATCCGACGGCAGGGTATGGGTATGAGGAATGTCCGGTGAACATCATTTGCCAGCGTGTGTAGTGCCAACAGTAAAATTCGGAGGCGGTGGTGTTATGATGTCTTATTGTTTTGCGTGGCAGTATCACAGCACAGGCTTACATTGATGTTTTAAGCATCTTCTTCCTTCCCAGTGTTGAAGAGCAATTCGGGAATGGCGATTGCATCTTTCAACACGATCGAGCACCTGTTCATAATGCACGGCCTGTCGTGTAGTGGTTACACGACAATAACATTCCTGTAATGGACTGGCCTGCGCAGAGTCCTGACCTGAATCGTACAGAACACCTTTGGGATGTTTTGGAAGACCGACTCCGTGTCAGGCCTCACCGACCAACATCTATACTTCTCCTCAGTGCAGCACTCCGTGAAGAATGGGCTATTATTCCCCAAGAAACCTTCCAGCACCTGATTGAACATATGTCTGCGAGAGTGGCAGCAGTCATCTAGGCTGTGGGTGGGCCTACACCATATTGAATTCCAGCATTACCGATGGAGGGCGCCACGAACTTGTAGTCATTTCCATCCAGGTGTCCGGATACTTTTGATCGCATAGTGCATCATTGGATAAAAGAAAGTCTGAAGTGGGAAAACAGAATCACTTGTGCACGGAACACGTAGGCGTCATTGATTGCAACACGAATCAGACAGTGGGAGTTAAAAGTTGCCTCTTCCTCAGCTCTAGCGCCATAACCCCCACTATTAGTTAATTATACGAAACTGTAGCATGAAACGAAGACTTCTACTTTACTAGGACGTTTCTGATTGGACAGTGCTCAGAAGAATCAGTGTAATTTTTTAACAAAATCATGCACAAGGCTCATATCGCTCCCCCCTCCCTCCACCCCAAAGAGAGAGAGAGAGTAAAAATATTGCTGACTGCGTGGAATGTAAACTGGACGTTTATCCAAGACTGACCCGAGGCACTAGGCCAATAGAGTGCCTTCGATTCCACAGGCTGACGTAGTGCGGTCTTCTATGCAGGCCAATTGATATAGATTTCTTCAAGCACCACTGCTGCCACTCGTAAGCACCAGTAGCGCCAAGAATGTCAGTAACGGTCTTTAAATCCTGGCCCTTTGTGTGAACGGGATGACTGATGCGCTATGGTGTTCTTTTGCGTGTCACCATACCCTCTCAGGCAGGAAGTTACAATCACTTGCTGATTGCAGTCTTTGGACTGTAAAGACGTCAGACTTCTTCCCTCTGCATGTGGTTCACCGCTAAATTTATAGCTTGGTTTATTAACAAAGGGACAGTGGGAAAGTTACGTAACATTGTAAGCAGCGAATATAATTTGGAAAAGACATATATATTGCAGCAGAAGACAGGGACATGAGATAGTCCTGTCACAAGTTTTATAAGATGATCTCACCAGTGTGAGTGACTTGGAACGAATCCATCTTGCTGTACGACAAAAAATTAAAACAATAAAGTACATAAAACATTGCGTCCAGACATAGGCAGCAAGAAATGGATGGACGAGAGAATGGTAATATGTTAGCTATGAACTGCATATAACGGAAACAGGAGCAGGGTCCGAACGAGAACGTTTACTGCATTACGACTTGTGAGGTCACGATAGCAGGTACTCGTTACACAAGCGGTTACTACTGCGAGCTTCCGCAAGCGAATCACGCCGATCTACGCGGACGGCGCTAACACACGGCCACTCCCAAGGGAACGAGAGACAGCATTTGAGTAACAAAATGGTGATGGCTTCCGCAACACTACTGTCTGCGAAGTGAAGACGTCCGAGATCTGCAACCGACTGAGCTGGAGCGTGGGTCTGTACGCTGCTTGTAATCGAGGGCACCACATCTCACTGTGCTTCCACATTTCACAAGTACCTCCCAGCAGCTATTAGAACAGTGGGAGGGAATGAATCGTTGGTGTAGCCTTCCCCCGGAGGGACACCAGTTTAGGCGCGAATTCTCCGAACGGGGAAATCTGGTGTTCCATGCCAGCACGTTGTTTCATCTAACATTCAAAGATATCGGTCAGGTACTGTCAAGGAAATTCGCCATTTAGCCCATTTTCTACATTAACGAAATGTAGAATGTGAAAATTAGTCTGCACCTTCCATTTGATGGTTCTCCATGCCAGCAATCATTCGGTGATACTCGTTGGCTAGGGAAAATAACTCTCTTCGCATAAATTGACGTCTTAGTTTTATGACTGGTCAATTAAAGATCCGTCCGGTCTCAGATTATTATCAACGAGTTCAAAATTTTTTAGACAACTTGAAACTGATAAAGGAGTTATCAAACTGATTTTATTTTATTTATTTTGCTCTCTTTCTGTGTGATGAGAACTGGCCAGTGCAGCCGTTGTGGCCGCCCCCTGGATGTTGCACGCCGTCAAAACGTTTCTGCTTAGGAACCAGCTTTCGCAGATCGAGTTGTAAGACATACACGAAGGCTTCAGATTGTTATTGTGACTTTGACATTTTTAATTAAAGTATGTTTATCAGCAATCCCAAGCTCAACACGTGCTCAATGAAGTTATTAGGTGCAGGTATTTTTCTTTTTGTAGCTCCTACATTCCCTATGATGAACAGCAGCCGATCACTGTGCGACTTCCGCAAATTTAGTTGTTTCACCAAATGTTTTGCTGACTTCCCGTATTCACCACAGATTCATTATCAGAGCTTGGACTAGGTACACATATTTTAATTTATTGTAATCTGCGTTACACCTTACAGCGAAAGCCTTCGGCCAATATTGCTAATAACTTTTAATCAAAAATTAGACTGCGACAGGGTTTATCATAATTTTCAATTACTTCCATGTGTATTTTGCTCAAGAAAGTGAAGAGATTATCCAACCACTTTATGACTAAAAGAAACTACACAAAGACTCTTTGCTAACAGTCGTCTTGCACATTTTCTCTGGTGTCTTGACAGATATTTGCAATTTGGCTTTTCACTGTGTAGCTGGGATCAGCCCAAACCATAATTATTCTTCAAGTCTTTCACACGACGCCCATTGTCAAGATAGAGCGTCAGTTTTTTCCCCAGTACAAACAAAACGATTTTTAAGGGGGAATTTCACATGTCCATTCGATATAGCGGAGCCATGTTGGCATAGTTCGATACTCGTTTCATAGATACATACTAAGAATGAGGTAAAACACGACGAATAAACTGTGCTATAGCAGCGAGTCGTCGAAGAGCTGGTCCTCGCTGACTGCTACCGGCATGCAGCAGCGCTGCTTTCAAATCTGGTGGTGCTCGTGGTTGTCTGTTTCCGATATACCGTAATTTCCTACAACTATATACCACTTTTGGTATATTTCAATGTGTAACTTTATTGTATAATCCCTGAAATTCACAATACTTTTTATACAGATACTAGGTTACGTAAGACTAAGTTACTGTGAGAGTTGGACTCAACACTGTCAATGTGTTGGTGAAACATTATACCAAATTGTGGTACATTGTTGTACATCAGGTGCACAACTATACACCACTATGTATTTTACACACTGTTAAATGATGTGTGTTGTTTATATGGTGATACCCAGAAAAGTTAATGTGTAACCGTTTCTGTTTGTAATTTGAAGTTAATTTTTTAATGTATATTGTTTATTTCATTTTGTACCAAAGATTTTCCTCGCATTCTGCATCCTCATGCCGTTGATCACTGCTGATTCTGCCGCTTTTTAGGGGCAGTTTCCCACCTCATGGGCATATTATGTCATCGACATAATGGTTCCTGTATAGGCTTAGTATTTTCTTGGTTTTATTATGTGTCTGAAGATCTTGTTCTCTAGGCTATCGACGAATATATTGGGTAAGGGGCTACTAATAGGTGACCCCCATTGGTAGTCCTTTACGTTGGGAATGATGTTCTTTGTTGAACACAAATCAATCTGTTCTGTTATGTTTCTGAGTATGATTGCTAGTTCATCAGAGTGTATGTTTGATGTATGGCCTTGTTTCAGTCCATGTGTGACGATATTGAGTGTTTTATCTATTGAACTCTAAGCAAAAAATTACGTGACATTAAATAATATAAGACTCTGTGTCTGAATTGACACTGTTCGTGATCGTGTCTCTTAATTCCACTGATTTTTTCTGGTTCCTGCTGTTTCCAAAGCGTACATTTTCTCAAGTAATATGTGGATGTGTTGTTCTAGGCGGCAGGTTGCAGCATTTCAGTCTTTATCGTGTAGTCTCATTGGAATATAATGTTCTTGCACTTCTGGTAAGAATATTTAGTCGTCCTTTCTATCTGAGTTTATAGGATTGTAGTTTTAGTTTTTTCCAGTATTTGTTGAACGTTTCGCTGCTGGGTAACAGGTTATCTTGGTGACGTTGTTGTTCTTCAGAAAATCTAATGTTTTGTCTATGTTCTTCTTCTAATTCATGTTCAAAGTTTGAATGGCACTCCATTGTTTTAGTTTTGGCTGTAAGTTCTTCGATGTAATTTCTTCAGGTGTCCTGCTAAGAATGGTGGATTTGTGTGTATCGATTATTTGTTATTTCCATAGCTGGTAATTCCCTTTCCAAGACTGCATTAAAATTTGGTGCATTGAGTCTTTCTTGTTCCTTTATAATATGTTCTGATTCGGTAATTAGGTCTTCCATTCTTTCGTGTCATATGTGTATGTTAATGTTGTGGCTTTGCTCATTATTAGTTATTTAATTTTCTTGTTTATATCAATCAGGTTGATGATTCTTTCATGGAAGTGGCATATTTGGTGCATTGAGTCTTTCTTGTTCCTTTATAATATGTTCTTACTCTATAATTAGGTCTTCCATTATTTCGTGTCATAAGTGTATGTTAATGTTGTGGCTTCGACCGTTATTAGGTATTTACTTTTCTTGTTTATATCAGTCAGGTTGATGATTCTGTCATGGAAGTGGTATATTTGACACCTATTATTGTTTACAGTGGGAATTCTTGTACTTTTGAATTTTTCATTTTTTCCCCCTTGGGTTCCTCAGATTACTTTTTGTACGTGTGCTTTTTCCCATTTTATTATTTCATCAAAGTGAGCTGATACTTTGAATTTATTGGTCTATTGTAGATGTGTTTTATAAGGCTGCAAAATTCACAATACTCAAACCACTCACTGATACACCAAGGAGCATATTTAAGGTTCATCGTCCACGGATTAAACTTAAAACGTAAAAACAAACAGAACTGCGCAAAGTGCTAAAAACAGTAAAACAAACGACATTGGAGAATGGTTATGATATCCATATGATAGGGGAAGTAAACCAAAAAAAATTGTAAACAGACAACAAATGAACAGGGCAAATGCAACAAGACTATGCACAACAGTACATAGACAATGACCACACAGAAGACACAACAGAACAAGAACCCAGACATTAGACAATGTGGTACATGCTTACCTACAATAATAAAACAAATCGCAGAATGGGCAACATTTTAAAGAACCAGGGGCTACAAGTAGGATACAGAATGGACAACAAAACACAGAAAAGACTCAAAACATAGCAAACAGCCACAGACAGTTTCATCAGGTTGGGCCTTTATGAACTTATATTCGACTATTTTCAGTCAGTATAAGTTGGACAAACATACAGGAACTTAAAGAAAATGAAATATTGAGAGCCGCCAGAGCTCTAAAAAGTGACAGCTCCCACAGCATATTTGTTGACCAATTAATAGCCCATGTTCATCACCCAGCTAAAATAGAAACAGATCTAAAAATACTAAAACCACTCACAATCTACGCTATAAACATGCAACAGAAGCAAACTTCGACATTCAGAAAACATTAGCAGAAGGAAATCGGATTATAAATAACTGCACTATCCAACGACATACAATTAAACACATTAAAGAATCTTTACGCAAAAATATTGCACAAACCTAGAAAACACACTCACACACACACACACACACACACACACACACACACACACACACACACACACATTTTTGCGGGCTTGCAAGAGAGAGAAAGGAAAACAAGTCCAAATTTGGTTCCAAAGTGACAGGAGAATAAGCGATCATCTGCAGGGGCAAGAATCAGTAGTAACTTTAACATCTGTGTTTTGTAAAGTGGGATAGGCTTATTTACGAGTAAGGTGCCGAAATATACATAGTGTTTATATGTGCGTCATAACAATGTGCGATAATGCATATGAGAAATGAGTTCCGAAAACTTAACACCAAGTAATCGCAAAATGTAGTCGAGAAATACTATCGTACAGAAAGATTAGAGAGATAGAGTGATTTGTTAAGTCGCAAACTTAATTCACAGCGACATCACTTAATTGCAGATGACAGACTAGCAGTATCCACTAATGTAGAATTAGCTGCTCGCAATCAAATAACGAGAAAAATGAAATTAATGACAACAGAAACATCCTTTCTTGTAAACCCAGTTATCGTTAGAGTAATAGTTACTAAGAACATGCTTATATTTTACATAAATGAATGAAAAATGTCCTCTGTCGACGGCACAAACATGCTAAAACATGTTTCGATCTAAATGGAAAAGAATTGTTTACATAACTGGCGGATATATCCAGTACTTATATCTCTACTTCATTCTGTTAACTGTTGTGAGCATTTGGAACGTGCATTTTGCTATGTTGTTCAAACGTGTGGCACCTTCACGTTCTGGATGTGAAAGTTTCTCTTGGTCTAACATATTCAATCGGAGGCACGTATTTGTCAAATTTTAGAGAAAACATGTTTTTTTCTAAGTTCTTAATTGATTGAGTCTGGAACAGTTTCTGTGTGAACCTATCTTTATTTTTACATTTGTAAAGGTATTTCTCAGTACAAAGTGTATAGCGTTATTTTTTACTGATTTATGCTAGTGCTAGTTCTGACAGCAAGGATGTTTTGAGACGAATTTTTTTGTCTTGTTTTGATTTCTTATCGCTATTAATCTATTGTAGATGCCATGGACCTGTTGCCTGAGACTTACGGGCTTAATGATACTGCGTTATTTTTGATGATCAACTCGTTTTAGTGGTATTTTACTCAAATGATTTAATGACTGTCTGAAATATGCCCTCTTATGTTGGTTTGTTGGCAGCATGTGCTGTTAATTCATACATCTATGGCCATATGTTTTCTCCAAACATCAAAATGAAATATATATTCTCTAAACACCAAAGTGATTATATATATATATATATATATATATATATATATATATATATATATATATATATATATATATATATATATATAAGTGAATGGTTTTAGTATTTTTAAGTGTGTATTGTTTTAATGGGCTGTTAAGTGGTCAGAAAGTGTGCTATGGGTTCAAATGGCTCTGAGCACTACGGAACTTAACATCTATGGTCATCAGTCCCCTATAACCTAGAACTACTTAAACCTAACTAACCTAAGGACATCACACAACACCCAGCCAACACGAGGCAGAGAAAATCCCTGACCTAGCCGGGACTCGAACCCGGGAACCCGGGCGTGGGAAGCGAGGACGCTACCGCACGACCACGAGATGCGGGCGCTACTATGGGAGCTGTCACATTTTAAAGCTCTGATGTGTTCTGAATATCTTTGTTAAGGTTCAAAATGGCTCTGAGCACTATGGGACTCAACAGCTGCGGTCATTAGTCCCCTAGAACTTAGAACTACTTAAACCTAACTAACCTAAGGACATCACACACATCCATGCCCGAGGCAGGATTCGAACCTGCGACCGTAGCATGTTAAGGTTCCTGCATGTTTTTCCAGTGCTGCCTGAAAGTAGTTGTATGTAAGTTCATATACGCCAAATAATTAAATTCATTCTAAAATAACACAGATTTAAATAACTCAACGAGTACACAAATCCCTGCTAATCCCTGCCACAATGACTTAGTGTTGTACTACGATACTGTAGCGCTGGGACCATTACGTGCACGAGGGCTGCGTGTATATATCTCCAAACAAACAAAAAATTAATTACGCACGTTTGTTTTTTCGAGGTGACGGTTTCTTCCATTTTTCATATTTTCATGAATGTGTACTTCACATACAAGGCAGATCACTTGATTATACCCAGTCTTCTGAGCATCGGAATTACTTCGATACCCACAGCCTCAGGCATTTGTATTATTCTCCCCCACCGTATTTGTCCCTTTTAATCGCAAACACAGGCTGGCAGCGAAATAAGGGTGAGAGAGGACTGAACGCAGCCAAGCCGGCGACCGCGCTACATTGACCAGAAAACCCAATTAATCTGCCGCCGGCCCGCGGGCCGGGTTTTAATTTCTGGTCGTTTAACTTCATATTTACAGCGTTTTTCGCCCTCCGCGGCGGTAGCCAGACGCCAAGTAGCGGCAATAAATCAATCCGCGCCGGAGCCGGCTCGCGTGGCGCGGGTTGCCTGCCCACCAGGCGAGCGTCTGTTATCTTCCGCCAGCCGCCGCTCGCCCGGCCGTATGAATCGTGTTTTCTCATTTAGATCGTTAACAAGATTGCATTGTGCGGTCATTCAGCGCCGCCGGCCCATTGTCCTTTCCAATTATCGGCTGCAGGGACGGCGGCGGAGAATGGACGGGTTGTTGCCGGTGGGGGAGAGTTCCGAGCGCTGCTCCTTACAACCTGCTGCTACCTTGGTGACGGAGGCGGACGACAAAGGGGACGAATCTGCTGTTCTCTCTGCTCTAGCTGTGGGACTCGATCCGACGGAGACAGAAACCATTACACGATGAGGCCCCAGTCCGACAGTTATCAAACTTTGTGGAGACTTTCCTCACATAACTGGTATGAAATGATTGCATTTTCATTCAGTTCCAAACTGATGTCCATTTCAACATCAGCATACGGTTGACTCACGAGCATGCATTCAAACTTTTTCTTTTGGCATTAAAAGCAAACTGCCTCCAAAAATCATTTTGAGACATTTCTTCCTACAGAGACACACTCTAGGTTGATGGGCTCGGTATCATAAAGCGAGCCACTTGGAGCAGCACGCTGACCCAGTATTACGCCACTGGATTCACCCGGCGTTGCTGTCCGCCTGTCATTCAGAGCGCAGGCAATTACCGAAACCCGAGGAACTTTGGGATGCGGCATACGTGACTTCTGCAGCTGCAACGCAAAAGCAGACCTATTTTGCTGCATCTGCTCTGCAGAAGCCATCTCAAGGTTTGTGGCGCAGAATACTTTGTGCATCACTGCGACTTTCCCCTTCTCTTGTTCCATTTGTCACTGATTCGTACGAAGAACAGTTGCTGGTAAGCCTCGATGTGCACTCGATTCTACGTAATTTTTCTTCACGGCCTTTCTGCGAGAAACTAATGTATTAGGTGACTCCTGTAGAAACGTAAGCTCTCGGAATTTTAACAGCAGACCACACCGTGACGTAGGACACCTGTCTTGCTGTATCTGCTGCTGGAGTTGAGTGGGCATCTCCGTGACGCTTTCGCATTTGCCAAATGGAACTATAAAGACATGTGTTCCTCTTCTCTTCATCTTCTCTATTTCCTCTGTCATTTCTGTCTGTAACGGATCCCAGGATGAAGAACAGTATTCATGCACTGGTCAAATGAGCATTTTGTAAGGTACTTCCTTTGTTGATGGAGTACATTACCTGATGATTCTAGCTGTGGATATCAGTCTGGCTTCTGCCTTAATTATATGTGATCGTTCCACTTAAGCCGTGCTGTAAACATATTGCTACATACCTCGAGCATGTGACCGCTTTCAGTAACTGTTCTGCGATCGTGTAATCATACAGTAGCTGGTCTTTCTCTCTGTGTATACGCAATGCATTACATTTGTTTATATTAAGGGACAATTGCCACTCACAGCACCACCGTCGATCCTTTGCGGGTCTTCCTATAGTTTTCGAGTCTTGCGACTTCTCTGTATACAACAGCATCATCCCCGAAATATCAGATGGAAATTCCCACTTCATCCACTAGAACATCTGTATACATAAAAGGCAATGGCCCTGCTGACTGACTCACTCATTGAGTCATCTTCGCCCAGTCAAAACCACTAAGTACTTGAAATTTGCAGAGGATGTTTATCTTATATTTTATCCTGTAGAACCCCTTTTGGGGATGGAATCGGGAGGAAAGGAAGTTTTAAAATGTGTCGTTATTCACGTAATTTTGAAGTTAGACCTACGAAAATTGATATTTGGTTTCTCGGTCAGCAATAAAGAAATCCGTGTTTCAGTATTCTTGAAAATTCAGCCTCTATGTGGATGAAATAGTGAGTGAGTCTTCTTAAATAATGCATTGTTAAGGAACTGTTAAAGTATTTTTAAGGCTACATCTACCAAAATTGGTATTCGATATCTCGGTTACAAATAAAAAATGCATGTTTCGGTGTTTCTCGAAATTCAACCCATAAGGGAGTGAAATAGGGGATCAAATAATTTACGAAAAAATCACGTTACGAAAATAGTTTTGTAGCTAAGGCTATCAAAATTAGTTTCTCGATTCTCGGGCGGTAATGAAAAAAAGTGTTTCACTATTCTTGGAAATCAATCCCTGTAGGGTGAAATAAGCTATTTCATTATGCGTTTATGAAAATATTTCGGTACGCGTGCGTTTCTAAAGGTAAACCTGTGAAAATTATTGTTTGGCTTCTTGGTTGTAAATTAAAAAACACGTGTTTCACTCTTTTGTGCAATTCGGTCCCTAAGGGGGTGAAACAGGGCCAGAATGACTCACTGATTCATCATAGCCCAGCACAAACCTCTAAGGATAGGAACTTACAGTTTGGAGAGAGTATTTTTCTTTTACTGTAAGCATCGTTTAACAAGTGAATGTTTGAAATTCCATTCTAAGGGAGTGAAGTAGGTGATGAAAGATGTTTTCAAGGACGCGACTCTATTAATAAAAGTTTGAAGCTAGAACTGCGTAAATTGGTATTTCGCTTCTCAGAGAGAAATAAGAAATATGTTTCAGAATTTTTGGAAATGAAACCAGTGAGGAGTAAAATAGACGATGAATGCATTTTTGAAAGTAAACCATTATTAAAGAATTAATACGTGTTTCACAGTTTTGAAAATTGGTCACCTAAGGGGGCGAAGTTGAGGATGAAAATTTTTTAGAATTTATCTCGTTGTAATAAAAAAAATTTTAAAGCTACGTCTATGAAAGCTCCTATTTCATTTCTCGACTACATGTAGAAAGCTTCTATAGACATATATCGATAAGTACCTAAAGATATCATTAACTAAACCTTGAACTCCAGCTACCAGAACCGGGTTTAGATCAGAAGGACGTTGGGAAAAAACCTCGCTTCCGTGGCGTTAATTTGCGCGAAATGTCTACAAGCTCTTGCAATTTGTGAACAAGATTAAAATCGAATAGAGAAACGAAAAACAGCTACGGTGACCATACTGTCGACCCAGGCGAAGCAGTGGGGGCTAAGCTAGATTATACAGTGTGTTACAAAAAGGTATGGCCAAACTTTCAGGAAACATTTCTCACACACAAATAAAGAAAACATGTTATGTGGACATGTGTCCGGAAACGCGTAATTTCCATGTTATAGCTCATTTTAGTTTCGGCAGTATGTACTGTACTTCCTCGATTCACCGCCACTTGGCCCAATTGAAGGAAGGTAATGTTGACTTCGGTGCTTGTGTTGACATAGGACTCATTGCTCTACAGTACTAGCATCAAGCACATCAGTATGTCAAAAATGACCGGTATATTTGAAACGGCAATAAAAACTAAACGAGCAGCAATAGAAATACACCGTTTGTTGCAATATGCTTGGGATAACAGTACATTTTAAGGCGGACAAACTTTCGAAATTACAGTAGTTACAATTTTCAACTACAGATGGCGCTGCAAGTGATGTGAAAGATATAGATTACAACGCAGTCTGCGGGTGCGCCATTCTGTGCGTCGTCTTTCTGCTGTAAGCGTGTGCTGTTCACAACGTGCAAGTGTGCTGTGGTTTATTCCTTAGAACAGAGGATTTTTCTGGTGTTGGAATTCCACCGCCTAGAACACAGTGTTGTTGCAACAAGACGAAGTTTTCAACCGATGTTTAATGTAAACAAAGTACCGAAAAGCGATACAATAAAGGATCTGTTTGAAAAATTGCAACGGACTGGGAACGCGATGGATGAACCTGCTGGAAAGGTAGGGCGACCGCGTACGGCAACCACAGAGGGCAACGCGCATCTAGTGCAGCAGGTGATCCAACAGCGGCCTCGGGTTTCCGTTCGCCGTGTTGCAGCTGCGGTCCAAATGACGCCAACGTCCACGTATCGTCTCATGCGCCAGAGTTTACACCTCTATCCATACAAAATTCAAACGCAGCAACCCCTCAGCGCCGCTACCATTGCTGCACGAGAGACATTCGCTAACGATATAGTGCACAGGATTGATGACGGCGATATGCATGTGGGCAGCATTTGGTTTACTGACGAAGCTTATTTTTACCTGGACGGCTTCGTCAATAAACAGAACTGGCGCATATGGGGAACCGAAAAACCCCATGTTGCAGTCCCATCGTCCCTGCATCCTCAAAAAGTACTGGTCTGGGGCGCCATTTCTTCCAAAGGAATCATTGGCCCATTTTTCAGATCCGAAACCATTACTGCTTCACGCTATCTGGACATTCTTCGTGAATTTGTGGCGGTACAAACTGCCTTAGACGACACTGCGAACACCTCGTGGTTTATGCAAGATGGTGCCCGGCCACATCGCACGGCCGACGTCTTTAATTTCCTGAATGAATATTTCGATGATCGTGTGATTGCTTTGGGCTGTCCGAAACATACAGTAGGCGGCGTGGATTGGCCTCCCTATTCGCCAGACATGAACCCCTGTAACTTCTTTCTGGGGGGACACTTGAAAGACCAGGTGTACCGCCTGAATCCAGAAGCAATTGAACAGCTGATGCAGTACATCTCATCTGCATGTGAAGCCATTCCGCGAGACACGTTCTCAAAGGTTTCGGGTAATTTCATTCAGAGACTACGACATATTATTGCTAAGCATGGTGGATACGTGGAAAATATCGAACTATAGAGTTCCCAGACCGCAGCGCCATCTGTTGTTGACAATTGTAACTACTGTAATTTCGAAAGTTTGTCTGCCTGAAAATGTACTGTTGTCCCAAGCATATTGCAACAAACGGTGTATTTCCATCGCTGTTCGTTTAGTTTGTATTGCCGTTTCAAATATACCGGTCATTTTTGAAAAACCTTGTAGCATCAACAGGTTAGTGTTCATCACGAACGTGTTTTTGCTGTTAGTGCAATGTTAACAAATGCGAAGTATGTATGGATTAGCAGGGGGCAACAGCCGTGGCGCGGTACGTTTGTATCGATACAGATTTCCAGAACGAAGGTGTCGCGACAGGAAGACGTTCAACGCAATTGATCGGCGTCTTAGGAAGCACGGAACATTCCAGCCTATGTCTCGCGACTGGGGAAGACCTAGAACGACCAGGATACGTGCAATGGACGAGGCAATTCTTCGTGCAGTTGACGATAACCCTAATGTCAGCTTCAGAGAAGTTGCTGCTGTACAAGGTAACGTTGACCACGTCACTGTATGGAGAGTACTACGGGAGAACCAGTTGTTTCCGTACCATGTACAGCGTCTGAAGGCACTATCAGCAGCTGATTGGCCTCCACGGGTACACTTCTGCGAATGGTTCATCCAACAATGTGTCAATCCTCATTTCAGTGCAAATGTTCTCTTTACGGATGAGGCTTCATTCCAACGTGGTCAGATTTTAAATTTTCACAATCAACATGTATGGGCTGACGAGAATCCGCACTCAATTGTGCAATCACTTCATCAACACAGATATTCTGTGAACGTTTGGGCAGGCATATTTGGTGATGTCTTGATTGGGCCCCATGTTCTTCCACCTGCTCAATGGAGCACGTTATCATAATTTCATACGGGATACTCTACCTGTGCTGCTAGAACATGTGCCTTTACAAGTACGGCACAACATTTGGTTCATGCACGATGGAGCTCCTGCACATTTTAGTCGAAGTGTTCGTACGCTTCTCAACAACAGATTCTGTGACCAATGGAATGGTAGAGGCGGTCCAATTCCATGGCCTCCACGTTATCCTGACCTCAACCCTCTTGACTTTCATTCATGGGGGCATTTGAAAGCTCTTGTCTACACAACCCCGGTACCAAATGTAGAAACTCTTCGTGCTCGTATTGTGTACGGCTGTGATACAATACGCCATTCTCCAGGGGTGCATCAGCGCACCAGGTATTCCATGCGACGGAGGGTGGATGCATGTATCCTCCCTAACGGATGACATATTGAACATTTCCTGTAACAAAGTGTTTGGATTCACGCTGATACGTTCTGTTGCTGTGTGTTTCCATTCCACGATTGATGTGATTTGAAGAGAAGTAATAAAATGAGCTCTAACATGGAAAGTAAGCGTTTCCGGACACATGTCCACATAACATATTTGCTTTCTTTGTGTGTGAGGCATGTTTCCTGAAAGTTTAACTGTACCTTTTTGTAAAACCCTGTGTAGAGTGTGAAAAGTAAAAGTCCCATAACACTCAGTCACGATACGCCCGAAGTTACTTGTACCTGTGAAAACTTCTCTCCGTTGTGAGTAACGTGATGTGTTGTAGTTGCTAGAAACTCTTCAATCAAATTATACAATTGGTATGATATTCCAAATTTACGTATTTTGTTCACTAGGCGACAGTTCGGAACTTTGTTGGACGCCTCACGTAAGTCGACGAACACGTCAGCTACCTGCGTGCCGGTATCTATCACTTTCTGGGTCACGTGGACGAACTGAGGGAGCTGGCTTTCACACAGTCGCAGCTTCCGGAGCCCAGAGGAGCTTTCCTGTCTCCAGAAATATCACAGTACGCTAGCATGAAACATGTTCCAAAATTCTACAAGAGGCAAACGTCAGAGCTAAAGGCCTATTGTTCTGTGCGGCCGTTCGATTATTCTCCTTGCAAACGGGAATGACCTGTGGTTTTCCATCATTAGGAACGCTTCTCTTCTCCACATACCTGTGGTACATTGCAGATACAAGAGGGACAAGTTCTTTCGCATAGTCCATGTGTAATAGAACTGGTATCCTTATCGGTATAGCGGCCGTTCAGGTGAACAGTTTCATTGAGTCAGCTGCAGGCAAAGCTTGCTGGTGGTTACCCCAGTGTGGCCAGTCTCGGCAAGCGTCGAAACGATGAGCTATCAAGTTGACACCCGCTACGATATCAGCCTCTGTAGTGAGGCTATTTCACACTACATGGACTGGACAGCCTGCCAGAGGGTCCAGCTTCCACCGGATGGGCTAAGAGTCGAGAAGATAGCCTCGCAGTCACCAAGCCACTAACGTGCCCATGAGCAGCAACCGCCACCGTTCAGACGCATGTCGGTGTTTCGTACATAGGTTCCTCCATCGCCTCACATCTGGTCGATCACCAGCAAGCTTCACCTGCAACCAATCACTCCTGTGCCATTCCACCCCGTAGCTGAGCCAGCATAACCATCCATCTCGTTAGTAGCATAACAACACCAGTGCGCTGCAGCAGATCCTGACGGAGCACAGCAACGCAGGGAATATCATATCGAGCAAGGGCGCTCTGCGCTTCGGCAGCAATGAGCGTAGTAACTAGTGTCAAACTCGCTGCCGAGGGTTGCGACATCGCCGCTCAAGTTATCCACGGATCTACGCTTCTATGGTACCTTATTGGAACAATATACTAAGTTCCTGTTCGCTGTATCTCTGACTGCAGCCACCTTACCCTTCCAACAGACTTATGTAGCTCTCAGCAGCCCATCGAAATTGACAAAAAATTGCTCTAAGCACTATGGGATTTAATATCTGACGTCATCAGTCCCCTAGAGTTAGAACTACGTAAACCTAGCTAACCTAAGGACATCATACACATCCATTCTCGAGGCAGGATTCGAACCTGCGACCGTAGCAGCCACATGGTTCCGGGAAATTCACAAACCCTAGATGAACTGAACGCCATCCTGGCAAACGGAAGAATGGCTCTTACACCCGACCGTAGTGCCTCGGCACTACAGGCGACTACGTTGCCGTCCTTAAAACATTATGTTGTGTCACTTCATGAAGACTGCTGGCTGAAGGCTTATGCAAGGACATGTCACCCATCACATTTTGGACATCTAGCCTTTTCATGTGTAAACTGCAACATGTGGTCTCGGGTTTATTTTGCTGGAGTGTGCCATTTAGTGCCCTTATTATGAGGTGTACGACTACAGGATATACCTTTCTTGCCGCGTTCTTCCGATCATTTAGTCTCCTTCACTAGCTACCAGACAGGTGCCTTTGTCATACCAAATAGCTCCCCACATCCCAAATACAGGATTTGGGTCTCGAAAATCTTTGCTTCCTGTGACCACCTATTAGACTGTGTATTGTCAGGGTGACATCGATCAGAAGGCCCGAAATAGAAGCGACACTCATAGGTGAGCAACACAGAATACCGTGCAAGGTCTCACATGGGTCAGGCTCTACGCCGTAGACGTCTCTGATGCATGTGGTATATTGTCAGTGGTAAACTACGCGTGATAATCGAGATCTCAGCCTGTAGTCCAGCAACATGGTCTTGACGGTTCGTGGTGATTGCCTTTTACCTCTTCCTCGATTTCAGCTGTTGCCAGCCATCTGCTTCTCAGAGGCAGTCGAACATCTGGTGGTGCAGTCCTTCTGGAAGGAACCTGCCTTCCCTTCTTATCCCACTGCTATCCTGAGTCCTTCCCTTCATCACTCGTTCCCCAGTCATTGGAATGAGGTCTAATGTCTGTGCGGTCTGTTGCTACAGTGCTCCCATGTTCTTCATGCCAATCATTCGACCGTCCTCAGACTTCGAAACATAGCAATTAGCAACACGTCAGCATAGACTTGGTATTGCGATCTCCACTTGAACGGGTCGAGTAACGTTTTGCAAGGGCAACAATATTCACGAAATCAAATTATTCTTCATCTGTACGAATGGGTTTCCTCTCTACTGAATATAAGCTCGCATCAGGATGAGATCACCATATCCAACAGGTGTGGAACTGCTAAAGTAACAGACTGGCAGAATTCGGTCTACGTCTCGAAGATGTAAGACTTTTAAGACTTTCCAATTCTCTGCAGTGTAGAAGCCTCTGCCTACAGACCTGTTACGTTAGACGTCATGAACGTGCATGCGATGCAAGTTATGAATAAAGACTTACGTTACTACACTTCACAAACTTCGGTCGATATTTGGTGTGAAAAACGCAATTCACTGTCACCCTGGACCAGAATATTGATCTCCATTAGGATAATGTTTTGGTTTCACAGCCGTGTAACTTCTAAGGTAAACACCCACTATTCCGACGCCGTAAAGAATCATTTATCTCTACAGGATGCTCACCAGCTGCATTCACAACTAAAATACAGCAAATTATAACGACGTTCTCGTTTGGTAAGCGTGTATCTTAAAAGTCGAAGGTTCCTGGGTAGCATACGATAAAGCAAGCTACGAACAGAAAAACGAAAATAATATTGAGAAAACATCTGTAGTCCTGCAGTGACATGGTGCCGTGGTGCACCTACCCCAAGTCAGTGGGAAATACAAGTGGTATACAATATGCACAAGAACCAAGATAAAACAATATGATCGGAATGTCAACAACGAAGAACTCGTCTTAAAAAGGGTGTAAGACAAGGAAGTAATCTTTCACCACCACTGATCCATCTATACATCGAAGAAAAAAGACGGAAACGAAGGAAAGGTTCAAGACTGGGATTAAAATTCAGGATGATAGGATGTGAAAGGATACTACTGATGACTTCGATATCCTCACTGAATGTGAAGAATTACTGGATCGGTTGAATGATTCGAACAATCTAATGAGTACATAATATGGATTGAGAGTAAATAGAAAAAAAATATTCAGAAGTGAAAATAGCGAGAAACTTAATATCAAAATCGGTGGTCACGAATTAGACGAACTTAAGGAATTATTCTACCATGGGAGCAAAAAAACTGCTACGAACGAAGCAAGGAGGACATGAAAGGCAGGCTAGCACAAGCGTAGAGGGCATTCCTAGGCAAAATATTTCTATTGGTATCAGTCATTGGGCTGAATTTGAGGTACGTATTCCTGAGAATATACGTTTGGACACAGCATTTTATAGTAGTGAATCATGCATAGTGGGAAAACTGGAAGACAGTCGAAACGTTTGAAATGAGGTGCTGCAGAAGGAAGTAAAAAGTCATGTGGACTGATAAGAGAAGGAACGAGACGGTTCTCCGGTGACTCGGCGAAGAAAGGAGCACATGGAAAACACTGACAAGAAAAAGGCACACGATCGTATGACATGGCTTACGGTATGAGGGATTGACTTCCATGGTAAAAGAGGAAACTGCAGAGGATCAAATCTGTAGGGAAAACAGAGACAGGAATACATCAAGAAAATAACTGGGAATGTAGAGTGCAAGTGTTACTCTGAGATGAAGAATTTGGTGCAGGAGAGAAATTCGTGGCGGGCAGCATCAAACAAGTCAATTTTCCTTTTTAATTTTATTTTTATTTATTTACTTACTTTTTTTGAAGGAATACACAGCCATCTCAAGGTATATTTCTGTGTATTTGCTGTGTACAACCTAGATTTCGTCTTTCACGTAATGATCTTAGACCGTAAATATATTATGCTGTGTACTGTGCAGGGTAACATATATCACGTCACTATCGAGTACAACGTTCTTAGTCCATTAACATAGCTTTGCTGTCAATTGTGCAGATTTTATATCATGTTAGGCAAATGTGGTGAACTGTGTATATCTCGCTCTGCTCAGTACACAGAAAAATTATGTTAATGATCTAAGAACAGTGCCCGATAATGGAGTGAAATAATTTGTCATCCTGCACTTTACATAGAAAAATACGTTAGTGATCTAACAATAAGACAATTGCGTGGAAACCGAAATCTTGATTGAACTGAGTAAATATACAGAAGTATACAGCCAAACGACGGTGTATTCCTTCGGAAAATAGTGTGTGACTGTGGCTCAGTATTGTCTAAAACGTCTTACTAAATGTCTGATGAACCATATATCGTTGAATTAACGTAACCCCACTACAAAAAATGAGCAGCCCCTTTGATATTATGTTCAAAATTTAGGAATAATTCTTTAACGAAGACTTGTTTTCAGAGGAAGCCAATCATACTGGTGAAGAGCTCATATGTACAGCACTGTCTTCTCAGAGACAGAAGTAGTGCTACGTTCGACAAAATTGGACCTGAAGCACAATAGCTGAAAGACGTGGTAACTATGCGAGAATCTCAAGAGATATCTTCCGAAAGTGTGCCAAAGAGTCTCAGTAGTGACACGAAGAATCTGACTTTCCCGCTTTTATTACTTCCACACTGTGCTGATGCAGTGAGTAATTTTGTATTATGATACCCAAGACACAAAAATAATTATTCACTGAACGATCTTACAACAACAATCAATTCGAAGAATTAGCTGTAGATATTTATTTACGCAGTAGAAAATTAGATACAGTAGAGATGGAGGACTTCGAGATCTCCCTCAGGCTATCAACGAGACTGTCCAAATCATCCAGCCAGGACTTCGTTCTTCCGTCAAACGAGAGATTGCCTCCTCAGCTGGGGACAGTTTTCCTACCGTCCTCTTTAGCAGCGCCTCCCCCCCCCCCCTCCCCCTCCAAAAAACAGGGGAAAGGTCTTAATTTTGAATGAAAGGCTGAAATATTGGCAAAACGTATTATATTCTGAAGTCGAGGAACGTCTCGTAATGCATAGAGCGATCGCGACTGACTGCCATGATGGTCAGTAGAGAAGATGGAGCTCGTTGCTGCCTAGACAGGCCTTGTCTCCTACGAACGCTCTGCTCTGCTTCCTTGTGGATGACGGTTTTCGACAACACTTTCTGTCTGCAGTTTATTTTTCTCCAGTTCATCGAAAAACATTGGAGGTTTTAGAGCGCTCCGGAAGAAAACCAAACTACGGATGGAAACCCATGTCCGAAACCGTCATCCACCAGGGCAACAGAGCATCGCATTCATAGGTGACAAGGCCTACCTACGCGGCAGGTAGCTCCATTTTCTCCACTGGCGATCGTGGCAGTCAGCCGCAATAGCTGAATAACAAACGACGTTGGGAGACATCCCGCCTATGATCCGTCAGCATACAGAGTCATGTTTTTTGCTGAAGGGATGGTCTAGTGTCAGGCGCCGATGCCTATAACTTCAACACCCTGCACAGTCACTTGAAGACGTTTCTGGACACCAGTTCCTAGCCTCGGTTAATTCCTCAACACATACCTCGAAGTGTGTTACAACATTTCTGGGGCATTCTGTATTTTTCATTTTCTCCTCGTATACAGTATCTAAAAAGGAGGTCCAGGTGAGTACCTGATCGTCTGAACCTTGACAATATCAGAAGCGAGAGCGCTCTTCTAAGATAAGACGTCCAATCGCAGCAACTATTCCGTCACGAATTTGTTTTCCTATAGGCTTGCAAGTTTAGCTTTAGACTGAGAAACAGTGTAGTAATAAAGCTTTTGCCAGATGGGATATTTGTCGGGTAGAAATCCTTGGAACATGTGTTAATAATCACTAGAAACCCTTGTAATCAGGGTTGTTTTGGTTTTCAGGGCTTCACTTACTTCCACTATTCAGTGTGTCATAGAAGGTGTTATAGGCCTTCTGCTTTCCGTAAGCGACACAAACGATTGAGGAGAGAATCTCAGCAGCCCGCATACATTACCTGCGGATAATGATGTGGTTTAATGTATAGTAAAGTCGTCAGAAGATCAAAACAAGTCTCAGAATGATTCAGACAAGATATCGGCATTGTACGAAAAGTGGCAATTGACTCTCAAAAATACAATGTGTCAAGCCCTCGACCTGAGTACTAAAAGTAATGCGTAAATTTAAAGGCTGTGTTCTCAAATAAATACCTAGTTATTACAGCTGCAAACAACTTATGCAGAAACCATCAGAAAGAAATTGCAATGCAGGAGGAGACACTAAAACTGCGTTTTATTGGCAGAACACGCAGAAGATGCAACAAATATACTCCTGAGATTAAAGGGATATGATACCCTACTGGGAAGGAAAGCAATCATTAAAGCAAAAGAACTTTTCATAGCTGTGACACCTTTTCACGAAAATTGAAGCACCTCTTTTCTCCTGGAAATGCGAAACTACACTCCTGGAAATTGAAATAAGAACACCGTGAATTCATTGTCCCACGAAGGGGAAACTTTATTGACACATTCCTGGGGTCAGATACATCACATGATCACACTGACAGAACCACAGGCACATAGACACAGGCAACAGAGCATGCACAATGTCGGCACTAGTACAGTGTATATCCACCTTTCGCAGCAATGCAGGCTGCTATTCTCCCATGGAGACGATCGTAGAGATGCTGGATGTAGTCCTGTGGAACGGCTTGCCATGCCATTTCCACCTGGCGCCTCAGTTGGACCAGCGTTCGTGCTGGACGTGCAGACCGCGTGAGACGACGCTTCATCCAGTCCCAAACATGCTCAATGGGGGACAGATCCGGAGATCTTGCTGGCCAGGGTGGTTGACTTACACCTTCTAGAGCACGTTGGGTGGCACGGGATACATGCGGACGTGCATTGTCCTGTTGGAACAGCAAGTTCCCTTGCCGGTCTAGGAATGGTAGAACGATGGGTTCGATGACGGTTTGGATGTACCGTGCACTATTCAGTGTCCCCTCGACGATCACCAGAGGTGTACGGCCAGTGTAGAAAATCGCTCCCCACACCATGATGCCGGGTGTTGGCCCTGTGTGCCTCGGTCGTATGCAGTCCTGATTGTGGCGCTCACCTGCACGGCGCCAAACACGCATACGACCATCATTGGTACCAAGGCAGAAGCGACTCTTATCGCTGAAGACGACACGTCTCCATTCGTCCCTCCATTCACGCCTGTTGCGACACCACTGGAGGCGGGCTGCACGATGTTGGGGCGTGAGCGGAAGACGGCCTAACGGTGTGCGGGACCGTAGCCCAGCTTCATGGAGACGGTTGCGAATGGTCCTCGCCGATACCCCAGGAGCAACAGTGTCCCTAATTTGCTTGGAAGTAGCGGTGCGGTCCCCTACGGCACTGCGTAGGATCCTTCGGTCTTGGCGTGCATCCGTGCGTCGATGCGGTCCGGTCCCAGGTCGACGGGCATGTGTACCTTTTGCCGACCACTGGCGACAACACCGATGTACTGTGGAGACCTCACGCCCCACGTGTTGAGCAATTCGGCGGTACGTCCACCCGGCCTCCCGCATGCCCACTATACGCCCTCGCTCAAAGTCCGTCAACTGCACATACGGTTCACGTCCACGCTGTCGCGGCATGCTACCAGTGTTAAAGACTACGATGGAGCTCCGTATGCCACGGCAGACTGGCTGACACTGACGGCGGCGGTGCACAAATGCTGTGCAGCTAGCGCCATTCGACGGCCAACACCGCGGTTCCTGGTGTGTCCGCTGTGCCGTGCGTGTGATCATTGCTTGTACAGCCCTGTCGCAGTGTCCGGAGCAAGTATGGTGGGTCTGACACACCGGTGTCAATGTGTTCTTTTTTCCATTTCCAGGAGTGTATTTTGCTGACCTCCACCTACATAATAAGATTTAACCGTTGTAATGAGAGAAGAAAAATCAGAATTCACAGTGAAAGGTCTTCGTATTCATATTTTTTTTGTAAATAAAATTGCCTTTTCCTGCTGCTAGTTACTTTATTTATCCCATACGCGTTTCGCCCTTTCCTGTTCTAAGGTATTATCAGAGGGATCTATAACGATACAGTTTTGTTAGTTTTAGATTATTAAACAGTTCACTCGGTGATTTTTTGTAATAACGTAAATACTTACGATTTTCTGATCTGCATTTCCTCATATCTGGTCGGAAGGTCGCACTACCACTTTTGTCACTGCCATATAATCATATCTTTGTGTTCCGGCCTTCCTTACATTGTTCACCACTTTTCTCAGTCCTTTTTGTGGTGGACTATTGTTCTTTTGTCACTCTATACAACTATTTCGTCGTACACTGTTTTTCACAACTTAAATATTGCGACTCCATTACGTATTTCATTTTCTTTGGTATGTTTAACTATTTATTGCCAACCTAACGAAGAGTTCCTTTTATTTATTTTTTTTCTTTGAACGGGGGCGGGGTAGGCGGTTGACTATCTGCTGGCGAATGGTTGAAAACTTTGGTGACAGCTGATTTGAGTTTTCGTTTCAATATTGTGTGGACGGGTTCATGGATGAGTGAGTGTAAAGATGTTGGGTTGGGTTCTATTATTACTATATTGAACAGTATTATTATATTAATCCTTTTGCGAACGTTATTCTGTTATTTTATCCATTGGTGTAAATAATGAATTGCTTGGCATGTGCACTTGGTCATTCAACAGGATTTTCCCTTCTGCTTTGGTTTTTTTGTGTGTGATAATTTTCTTTCGTGGTTAGGAGGTGTTTTTTATTGTTGATTCTAATTATTTTCATGTCATCTTCTCTAGTGGTCAGCATGTGGTCATTTTCTCTTAGGTGTTCTGCAAATGGGGAGTGGTTTGTCCCACATTTCCTGGCTCTCATGTGTTCTTTGTATTTGACATCAGATGTTCAACCCGTTTGTCCTATGTATGTGCCTTCATAAGTGTTACACAGTAGTTGATATACATCTGTTTTCTGGTCACTTTTGGGGTGTATTTTTGTATAGAACTGACTGTTGTATATGTATCAAACTTGTTATCTACGTATTCGTTTTTACCACGTCATATTTGAGAATGACAGGGTACAGAAATAGTCTCAGAGTGGTTCTGTGAACACTTTGCTTAGTACTGAAATATGAATTGCAAAGTATTCATGTAGCCGGGCCTAGTGACCACGCGGTTTGAGGAACCATGTCACGGACTGATCGGCCCTTCCCGGCGGAGGTTCGAGTCCTCCCTCAGGCATGGGTCTGTGTGTTGTTTTTAGCATAGGTTAGGTTTAAGTTAGTTTCAGTAGTGTGTGAGTCTAGGGACCGATGACCTAAGCAGTTTGGTCCCTTAGGACTTCACACACATTTTTGCGTTTGAGAGTAGTCACGTAGACGTAGATACCGATTCAGTTGACCACTGCTCTTGTTTATTTGACTTGCTTCTGTGTTTGAGACGCTCAGATATGAAAAGCACGATGAAAATAGTATACGTACACGTTTTTAGGTGATCCGTTAAAGTGTACACTGTGTAACAAGATTCCTTGCAAATCCATTCTGAACGCGTTGTGTGAAGCACGGAAGTCGTAATACGAAAGGTACGCCTTCAAGGGGACAATGTGCCAATTTCGCATGCGTGTTTTCCGTCAACACGAGTCAGGGAAAAGTATTTAGTAGTATCGAAACACGAATGACTAAGGAGGTCTAGATGTCAGGCCACTGTGTACCTGACATTAACCTGTAATTACATGTGTGCATGTAAACTGTCAGCAATATTCCTGAGAAATGAAAAACTAAGCGAAGTGTAGAACCATTGCCGTTGCTCTGGAAGGCACAATATAGAAATAAACACTAAAACTAAACTCCTCCCGCAAGGGCCACGAAGGCCCAAAGGTAACGAATGGCCGCCGTGTCATCTGCGGCCCACAGGCGTCACTAGACGCGGATATGCAGGGATTTGTGGTCAGTACCCCGCTCTCCCGGCCGTAGGTCAGTTTCCGAGACCGGAGCTGCTACCTCTCAATCAAGTAGCTCGTCAGATTGCCTCACAAGGGCTGAGTGCACCCCGCTTGCCAACAGCGCTCGGCGGACCGGATGGTCACCCATAAAAGTGCTAGCCCAGCCCGACAGCGCTTAACTTCGGTGACCTGACGGGAACCGGTGTTACCACTGCGGCAAGGCCGTTATCATAATACAGAAATGGATGGGACCAAAGAAGTTAGAATTGTGTTGTACGAACCAGTCATAAGAAACCCTTCCTGTACAGCACATGAAATATCGGGAGAAACCTAAAACAACAAACATAACATCAAAATATTTTGGAGGAGAGGTCTCTGTTTGATGAAAGATAATTAAATAATCAACAGTGTGACCAAAAATTGTCGACTAACGTATGTTCCAAACAGAATCCTCAAAAACAAGACATGAACATTTTGCATAAATTTCACCAACAATATGCATCCTTTCTGACTTGTAGTAAAGAATACTCTTCCAAATTTTCTGACGGAAAAAGGCTTAAGATATGCAATGAAGTACTACTCTTTCTGTGTGCGTGAAGGTTGAATTTGTAAGCAAATATACGAGCGGGGGGGGGGGGGGGGGGCGGGGGGGGGGGGACACTTTACAGTTGAATAAAGGGTACAATAACACAGAACAAATACATAAATTTGAAATTCTCTGCTAACTTACTGGATTTAATTAGGTAGCTACGGCTGACGATTATGTAATATATATGGCTCATACATAATAATGTATGGCTCATATATAATAATATACAGAGCATATTTGTATATGAGCATATTTGTATATTTGAAATACTTTTGTCGTATATTTTACCTTGTGTAAATCTAAAAACTATCTAAGCTATATATTAACTACAATACGCGTCTTCCTCTTCCTCTCTCATCTATTTCACAGTGATTCTACACGTTCTTTCTAACTCGTTATACTTCTCCATTTGTAAAAGAAAATTATGTTGCATTTGACCAACGAATTCATTTAAGAAGCCAGTAACGAAGTCTTTGTAATTAAGTGCTTAGAATAAATACAGATTAGAAAGTGTGCATTGATAGCCGTATGTGTGAACGTTCTTCTGAGATGATGAACTCGGCACAAGAGGTGAAATCGTTGCGGGAATAAATGAGAGAGAGAGAGAGAGAGGAAGATAGACATGCAGACAGACAGGGAGAATTCAGGAATTATCGTTACCGGATGAATCGTGAAGGGGGATAGGCAGCGAGACCGCTCAAGAACACTAAAACAACTAGTAAATAACTAAACGTCCGCCTTGGCAGCTGCGTCGTCAGCGTGACCTATTGCTAAGCGATGAGGCCCATGTTCGGTCCCCGGCCGGGTCGGGGATTTGCGCCGCTCGGGGACTGGGTGTTGTTTTGTTCTTATGTTCGTCTGCTGACAAGCAAGTAGCCTCAATCACACCGTATCGTCTTTCCTCTACTGAAATGGCTGGGCTGGTGTGAACTGAAAGCCAATAAATTGAAATTATAAATAAGGTTGGTTGGTTGTTTGGGGAAGACCAGACAGCGAGGTCATCGGTCTCATCGGATTAGGGAAGGACGGGGAAGGAAGTCGGCCGTGCCCTTTCGAAGGAACCATCCCGGCATTTGCCTGGAGCGATTTAGGGAAATCACGGAAAACCTAAATCAGGATGGCCGGACTCGGAATTTAACCGTCGTCCTCCAGAATGCGAGTTCAGTATGCTAACCACTGCGCCACCCCGCTCGGTATAATTAAGAATAATAATAATATTGGTAAGCAGAGTTCCACAAATGACAAAACGTTTCTTTTGCAAAGAAAGCTATGTCCGGCAGCCTTGTAATAGCATGGTGCAATTGATCAAACACTGTGTTTAAAACGTAGAAATATACATAAGAGTGCAGAAGAACCGATGTACGAAACGAGGTCTTAGAATAGATAGTGCAGGGGAAACAGGTTTATGGAACACCAAGAAAATGGTTCATTTCGTAAGGCTTCTGACGATAGTTACTTGACACTCTGAGGAGCAGTTGACGAGAAATAGTGGTAGAGGAAAGACTACAGCATGTAATACATTATACTGTGGTCTCCACGTTTGATAGCTAATTCATTTAACGGTCATGTCACTACGTTTGTTACTAACATGTAATCCACTTAACTGCGGCAAATAACCGTCCAACAGTCTAATTAAAACAATATACATGATGGGGTATATCGTATTAATAATAAGAAAACGTTAGATGTGTCAGTTGCAGATATGTAACGAAAGTATTGGTAATTATGTTTACATTCACAGATGACACTAGTAATTTCTTTGACTAATCTTTATACCTGAGTGGAATCATCACTAAAAATGTCTGCAGCATTATGTCTATAAATTTCAGTTACCTGTTCTGCAGTAATGTCGCATACATCCTAACAATCTGCAAGTTTTTCATCTACGATTTACGTAGAGGCTCTACATTTCCAAACTTCCGTGTAGTAATTTAACATCATGGTTTATGTGATACTAAACTTCAAAGGCTCCTGGTATCTTTCTTCGTGATCTTAATATTTCCTTCATTCATTTCCGTGCAGTATACCATTATAGACTCTTGTTCCTAGGTTGTATGTTACTGTACTGATGCATTAGTCAGCTGGAAAAGTTCCGTTTTACTATTTCCAAACAGTTCATGGAATACTGAGTAACTTCTTTCCTGAAATATCAGGATTCAGTAAATTCCACCATACGTCTCTCAGTAGCAGCGTTTCATTGTTAGCCTTCTTCATGCTTGATCTTTAGTTTGGTCTGCATTTTGTTTGACATTCATATAAATGCTGTTTAAGGCATTTCTTTTTCCTTACATTTCATTCCTCAGGCAATACCACATGCTAACTCTAGCTCTTACGTCCATAACAGCTAGTAATCAGGTATTGAGTTCAACTGTCTACGTAACCTTTCCTGTGAATACGCTGAATGGCGGTGGTAATCTGAAGTATCGTCATATCCTGTAACACCACTAGTTTTTAATATATCGTGACAAATGAACTTATTTGTCAGACCAGGATTCGAAACAAGGTCTGCTGTTTATTGTAAGCAACGATTATAACCACCATCTACGTACTCCTCATGAACAGACTTTCAACTGTCACTCGTAGTACTAAGAATTATTAGAAGGGAAACATCAGTGACACTGAAACAACGAGGCGGTCTTGTAGAGGTGGTTGGACGACCTGAAAGGTTGATTCTATGAACAGAGGTAAACAGCCAATATAGGTTCATGGCCAATCTGCCATAAATTTTCACTTGTCAGCGTTTCTACAACTAACATACGGGTATATTTTCTTTCGACTGAACTTCGTTCATTATATCGTCATTCACTTTATTGGTACAACTTCCGTGAATGTACTTCAGTTGGGGCACTTATTTCTCTCAAAATTACACTTCTTATATTTCGACTTTGTTGTTTTAGTTGTTACAGTACACTCATCTGTCTTCATACTTCAATCCATTCGTACAGAGAAAACGAACACCCATTACAATTCATATTGTGAGTAGCTTTCTCCAAACCAATAGGGAATAAGGGCACCCAGATAACGCGCTATTCTTACGTCTTTCACTTTCTCTAGATCTTATTGATTATTTTCTTGTCTGTCTTGGAGAATACTTTCCAATTTAGCTGTATATTTCGAAACTAAAAAATTACAAGAAATACGAAATCAGATTAAGGGCGTCACAGCCTCAACATTTTACTGTTTTCCGAATCACAAAACGGGAGTAACGCATTTGCATGAATGTGAAGATAAGAAGCCTGTTTCATATATCTGGATCTCTGTTTTCAATAACCTTACCGTTCCGACAACTTTTCATGCCGTCTAATGGCATTTTTAGGCATGACAACTTAATTACGACTACTTTGCCTGACCGGCCAACATATATTACTGCATAGAGTTTGCAGGTGATCTTGAACAGCCCACATTGCGTGAATAATACGTGAGCAAATGTTATCGTCATTGTAAAACGCATGTCAGTCTGCTGTATTTTACATTTTTCTTGCTTTATGAAACAGCCTTGTAAGAAAACGTAATCTTTTCGTGTTGGTTGTATGAGTTAAGATAGTGTGTACGAGGCTGAGAGTGCCTCGTCGGAATAGACAGCGAGAGGATGTCGGAGAGTGTTCAATGGTAAGATTAGTTTTCCAAGGGCTATGTGGTGTTTATTACATGCTCGGGTTACACTTGGTCGTGCCCAGATTGGTTAGAAAGACATCAAGTAAACCTTGGCGGTACCGAGGGAAGACCACCTTATCATTTCGGGCCATGGCAGTACCAGGAGCCAGGGCAAAATAGACAGTTGGATACTAGTGCAGTGAGACGGCATGCAACCTGTCCCGACATGCTTCGTTGGCGCCCAACAGTCATCGCAATTACTCCCACTTATTCAGTAACGGGTAAATTCATAGTGAATAGGAGGCAGATTCGTTGTCATAAGTTCAGGGGAATAGACAACATTTTTCCGAGGGGAATATCTTACTTTACACGTAGGCTACAATGCGCTGTAATCCACCAGTGTGCTATTTGTAGTTAAAAATTCCACATGATAAATAAAATTTTATGACCACCTTTAGTGGTGAACCCAGCTGTTATATAAGGCCTGCTATTGCGAAACTACCAGCATTTAAAAGACTGTACTCAACGAGAGGTTGTCATTTTGATGTTTTCTATTCCTCTGCGAATGAAATTATTTAGCCTCTGCTGTTGTACATTAGATAATTACTAGGTGCTGCAAATTAAGTTTGTTACCACCATCCGTACAATGGATCTCCAGGAAGCCATTTTGTGGTTGATACGGGCTTGAAAGAGCAAACTATCAGACTTTGATTGCATGGTTCAGTTGCGTCTTAGATATAGGAAATTACCAGTTCTAAGAACTAATTTGTGTTCCACTATACTCCAGTTCAGGGTTCTGTTTGAGTATTCTGATTATTACGGTCAGGGCACTTGGATTATTTATTTGTGTAGGTGTCTCCGACACTACACCGTCACAGTCATATTGATGTGACGTACTACTGGTCACATAGACACGACACAGCAGTGGCACAGTCGGATTTGATTCGAAGTCTACGCATTTTTCATTTCTTATGTACAGTGGTTCGAAGATTCCGTTTCTTCCGTGCCACTCAGGTGTTGTCGTTGTTGTGGTATCAGGTCCTAAGATTGGTTTGATGCAGCTCTCCATGCAACCCTATCCTGTGCAAGCTTCTTCATCTGCAGTACTTACTGCAACCTACATCCTTCTGAATCACCTCAGTGTATTCATTTCTTGGTCTCCATCTATGATTTTTAACCTCCACCTGCCCTCCAATGATAAATTTGTGAAACCCTTGATGCCTCAGAACATGTCCTACTAACCGGTGCCTTCTTTTCGTCAAGTTGTACCACAAACTCGTCTTCTCCACAATTCTATTCAATACTTCATCATTAGTTATGTGATCTACCCATCTAATCTTTTGCAATCTTCTGTAGCACCATTTATCGTCCATGTTTCACTTCCATACATGGCTACACTCCATACAAATACTTTCAGAAAAGACTTCCTGACTCTTAAATCTATACTCGATGTTAACAAATTTCTCTTCTTCAGAAACGCTTCCCTTGACATCCTCAGTCTACATTTTATATCCTTTCTACTTCGACCATCATCAGTTATTTTGCTCCCCAAGTAGCAAAACTCCTTTACTACTTTAAATGTATCATTTCCTAATCTAATTCCCTCAGCATCACCAGACTTAATTCGACTACATTCCATTATCCTCGTTTTGCTTTTGTTGATATTCATTTTACATCCTTCTTTCAAAACACCGTAGATTCCGTTCAACTGCTCTTCCACGTCCTTTGCTGTCTCTGACAGAATTATAATGTCATCGGCGAACCACAAAATTTTTATTTCTTCTCCATGGATTTTAATAACTACTCCAAATTTTTCTTTTGTTTCCTTTACTGCTTGCTCAATATACAGATCGAATAACATCGAGGAGAGGCTACAACCCTGTCTCACTCCCATCCCAACCGTTGCTTCCCTTTCACGCCCAATGACTCTTATAACTGCCATCTGGTTTCTGTACCTATTGTTAATTGCCTTTCGCTCCCTGTGTTTTACCCCTGCCACCTTTACAATTTGAAAGAGATTATTCCAGTCAACATTCTCTAAAGCTTTCTCTAAGTCTACAAATGCTAGAAACGTAGATTTGCCTTCCCTTAATCTATTTTCTAAGATTATTCGTAGGGTCAGTATTTCCTCACGTGTTCGAACGTTTCTGCGGAATCCAAACTGATCTTGCCAGAGGTCGGCTTCTACCAGTTTTTCCATTAGTCTGTAAAGAATTCGCGTTAGTATTTTTCAGCTGTGACTTATTAAACTGATAGTTCGGCAATTTTCACATCTGTCAACACCTCATTTCTTTAAGATTGGGATTATTATATTCTTCTTGAAGTCTGCGGGTATTTCGCTTGTCTCATACATTTTGCTCACCAGATGGCAGAGTTTTGTCTGCACTTGCTCTCCCAAGGCTGTCAGTAGTTCAAGTGGAATGTTGTCTACTCCGGGGGCCTTGTTTCGACTCAGGTCTTTCAGTGCTCTGTCATACTCTTCACGCAGTATCGTTTCTCCCATTTCATCTTCATCTACATCCTCTTCCATTTCCATAATATTGACCTCAAGTACATCGCCGTTTTATAGACCCTCTATTTACACCTTCCACATTTCTGCTTTCCCTTCTTTGCTTAGAACTGGGTTTCCATCTGAGCTCTTGATATTCATACAAGTGGTTCTCTTATCCCCAAAGGTCTCTTTAACTTCCCTGTAGGCAGTATCTAGTTACCCCTACTGAGATAAGCATCTACATCCTTACATTTGTCCTCTAGTCATTCCTGCTTAGCCATTTTGCACTTCCTGTCGATCTCATTTTTCAGACGTTTGTATTCCTTTTTGCCTGCTTAATTTACTGCATTTTTGTATTTTCTCCTTTCATCAATTACATCTACATCTACATGTACATGCCTACTCTAAAATTCACATTTAAGTGCTTGCAAGAGAGTTCATCGAACCACAATCATACTATCTCTGTACCATTCCACTCCATAACAGCGCGCGGGAAAAACGAACACCTAAACCTTTCTGTTCGAGCTCTGATTTCTCTTATTTTATTTTGATGATCATTCCTACCTATGTAGGTTGGGCTCAACAAAATATTTTCGCATTCGGAAGAGAAAGTTGGTGACTGAAATTTCGTAAAAAGAACTCGCAGCGACGAAAAACGTCTTTGCTGTAATGACTTCCATCCCAATTTTCGTATCATATCTGCCACACTCTTCCCCCTATTACGTCATAATACAAAACGAGCTGCCCTTTTTTGCACACTTTCGATGTAAATCCCACCTGGTAAGGATCCCACGGCGCGCACCAATATTCTGACAGAGGGCGAACGAGTGTAGTGTAAGCTGTCTCTTTAGTGGACTTGTTGCATCTTCTAAGTGTCCTGCCAATGAAACGCAACCTTTGGCTCGTCTTCCCACAATATTATCTATGTTGTCTTTCGAACTGAAGCTGTTCGTAATTTTAACTCCCAGGTACTTAGTTGAATTGACAGACTTGAGAATTGTACTATTTATAGAGTAATCAAATTCCAACGGATTTCTTTTGGAACTCATGTGGATCACCTCACACTTTTCGTTATTTAGCGTCAACTGCCACCTGCCACACCATACAGCAATCTTTTCTAAATCGCTTTGCAACTGATACTTGTCTTCGGATGACCTTACTAGACGGTAAATTACAGCATCATCTGCGAACAACCTAAGAGAACTGTTCAGAGTGTCACCCAGGTCATTTATACAGATCAGGAACAGCAGAGGTGCCAGGACGCTTCCCTGGGGAACACTTGATAACACTTCAGTTTTACTCGATGATTTGCCGTTTATTACTACGAACTGCGACCTTCCTGACAGGAAACACAATATTTCTTCTGTTACCCAAGAATTTCTGGCAGCCCTCGTCTTTTTACCTACTTGACCCTCTGCTACTTCATCCCTCAGAGCTACCCACTCTTCTTCTACTTTATATCTTTCTCCCATTCCTGTCAATTGTTCCCTTATGCTCTCCCTGAAACTCTGTACTACCTCTGGTTTAGTCAGTTTATCCAGGTCCCATCTCCTTAACTTAGCACCTTCTTGCAGTTTCTTCAGTTTTAATCTACAGTTCATGACCAATAGATTGTGGTAAGAGTCCACATCTGCCCCTGGAAATGACTTACAATTTAAAACCTGGTTCTTAAATCTCTGTCTTACCATTATATAATCTATCTCATACCATGTAGTATCTCCAGGATTCTTCCATGTATACAACCTTCATTCATGATTCTTGAACCAAGTGTTAGCTATGATTAAGTTATGCTCTTTTCAAAACTCTGCCAGGGGGCTTCTTCTTTCATTTCTTAGCCCCAGTCCATATTCACCTACTATGTTTCCTTCTCTCCCTTTTCCTACTCTCGAATTCCAGTCACCCATGAATATAAGATTTTCGTCTCCCTTCAGTACCTGAATAATTTCTTTAACTCATCATACGTTTCATCAATTTCTTAGTCATCTGCAGAGCTAGTTGGCATATAAACTTGTACTACTGTAGTAGGCGTGGGCTTTGTGTCTATCTTGGCCACAATAATGCGTTCACTATGCTGTTTGTAGTAGCTTACCCGTACTCCTATTTTTTATTCATTATTAAACCTACTCCTGCATTACCCCTATTTGATTTTGTATTTATAACCCTGTATTCACTGACCAAAAGTCTGGTTCCTCCTGCCACCGAACTACAGTAATTCACACTATAACTAACTTTAACCTATCCATTTCCCTTTTCAAATTTTCTAACCTACCTGTCCGATTAAGGGATCTTAGATTCCACGCTCCGATCCATAGAACGCCAGTTTTCTTTTTCCTGATAATGGCGTCCTCTTGAGTAGTCCCCACCCGGAGTTCCGAATGAGGGACTATTTTATCTCCGGGCTATTTTACCCAAGGGACTCCATCATCATTTAACCATACAGAAAAACTGCATGCCCGCGGGAAAAATTACGGCTGTAGTTTGCCCTTGCTTTCAGCCGTTCGCAGTACCAGCCCAGCAAGGCCGTTTCGGTTAGTGTTACAAGGCCAGATCAGTCAATCATCCAAACTGTAGCCCCTGCAACTACTCAAAGCGCTGCTGCCCCTCTTCAGGAACCACACGTTTGTCTGGCCTCTCAAAAGATACCCCTCAGTTGTGGTTGTACCTACGGTACAGCCATTTGTATTGCTGAGGCTCGCAAGCCTCCCCACCAAAGGCAAGGTCCATGGTTCGTGGAAGGGGGGTGGGGGTGGGGGGGGGGGAGAGGGGCACTCAGGTCAGGTAGTAAACATTTTATTAACTACCTATAAGATTAAAACTGTGTGCCAGATCGAGCTTCGAACTCCACGGCCCTCCACATTGCTTAAATTCCGCCAGTACCTCGTCTCCTACCTTCCAAATTTCACAGAAGCTCTTCTGCGAACCTTGCTGGTTCTGCCAGGAAGTTTCATACCAGTGCACACTCCGCTGCAGAGTGAAGATCTCCTGCTGGATTTTATTAATTGTTTACCAGCACATAGCACTGGCATTACGGCTGTCACTGTCTCGGTTCTTTCTGTGCTTGATTTTTATCTCTGTGTTTTTTGTCACTTTTCCTTTGTGACATTGTGAGGGAACAAGGGACAGTGTTTTGCTCCCTGTCGAGCGTCGGTTGCGCTTTCCGTGCTGGTAATTCTTATTGTTGTGTGTATTATTCGAGATGGTGACGGCTGTGGACTTCTCTCTTGCTATGTTTTCTCTCCTTCAGTGTCTGCAGACTACGCTGGGCACGTTTTCAGCTGCATAGGACCAGTTTCTACACCATTTGGAGAATGAGTCACAGTGCAACCTAGTCTTTCGGCGTCCAGCCCCTGCGTTCCTCCCTGCTCGCCCTTGTGTGAACCACGTGGAACAACACCTTGCTGCTTCTGGACCTTATAGTCATGTAACGAAGCGTGCATTGCTCATGTCCTCCGCTGATGCTCCTGTGTTTGAACTCGTGAATTAACTTCTTCTGGATGCACAACCGAGCGAGCTCATATTTCTTCCAGTCAATTGTGGTGCGGTGTTTAAGCAACCTTCTATTGTAATGAATATTAAAATAATAGTCCGAGGGTGTACAGTACTCTTTATAGCTTCAAAAACGAGGCGTTTTACCCTGTTTTTGTACCATCAGGTTATAATGTGCTTTTTCGGGTTGTTTTCACAGCAGCACAGCACCCTCTCGGATGAAGCGCGCTATTTTTGAACCAGTTAAGAACGTTGCGAGAACTAGGACTGTTTTTTTCCTTCTTTCTTTTAATATCACGTTAATCCACTTATACAGAGATAACACAAAAACTAATCCCATATTTTCACAGGAACTTTTCCGAGGCCTCAGCATGCTGTAAGTTTTTTTCGGACGCATGAACAATCTAGACAGTCACATAGTGAATGTGAAGTAGTTCGTGATTGTGTAAATTTGATCCTCGCGATTGGCTGCCTCGTGCCACGATAATAGGCTGATTGCTCTTTGAATCTCTTCGTAACAAGAAGTCGTCCACCTATTCATCGATGTCTATGGAAAGCGTGGCAATGTAATTCCGTCAGCTTCGGTGCTCTCGTAGTTGCGTCAGCCGTGGCGCCCTCTTAAGACAACTGTCGCTATCAACCTTGTCGAACGGCAGCTCCTGCTGATTGCCGGCCGTTGTGGCCGAGCGGTTCTATCCGCTTTAGTTTGGAACCGCGCGACCACTACGGTCGCAGGTTCGAATCCTGCCTCGCGCGTGGATGTCCTTAGGTTAGTTAGGTTTAAGTAGTTCTAAGTTCTAGGGGACTGATGTCCTCAGCTGTTAAGTCCCATAGTGCTCAGAGCCATTTGAACCATTTTGAACCTGCTGAATATGCAACCTGGCGCACTGCGTCTTACGACGGGGCGTCTTCCGGTGAGCACCAAAGGACGAAACGACCCTTACCTACATATGCTACTACAATGTCATTTTCGGTAACGTATTTGGAGTTTACCATTCGATAACAATTCTTCAGGATTTGTTCAGCTTTGTAGGAGTAGATGATCATACATATCAGTATCTCCAGCCCTTAGTAGAAGTCTGCAAGGTGTCCCTCACATGTGAGCACTTTTGGGCATAGAGTGTTAATTTTCCTGTAATATCTTTTACTTTTTAAAACCAAAATTGTCCTGTTCTCTGATATACCATAAAAAATCTGTCGTATTGTTATTAATTTTATGGCCCATAGCAACGCCTTTATCTAAATTTCATCCGTGCACTGTTCCTCCGAGATGTGCCATAGGTATTCTATTTGATGTATTAACGCATTTTAGACAGCGGTATTGTGAACAATATTTCGTATTTTATATTATGTAAAACTTCGCTGACCATTGTTTGATGCAAAACTTTTCAGTAGAATGTCCTTAAATATATATAGACGTGTCTCTGTACAAACAATTTGTCCGGTACTTGTCCCACGTACGGGCACAAACTCCCATCCAAACACCATCCTACACACACGCACGCACACACACACATATATATATTTCTGCAATGGTTTACATCAGTTTACAGCTGAAACATTTAGCTTTTTTTCGACATAATCACGATTTCTGTCGATGCATTTTTGTAGACGGTGTGGCTGTTTTGTATGGCCATGTCATACCAGCTCACCGGCATACTGTTCAGAAAGTTAGAAACTGGCGTGATTGTTGCTTGGTCTCAGGTGTAAAGTGGTATGCCCAGGTTTCGTCACCAGCGACAACTGAGTCCAGAAAGTTGTCCTGCTCGGCTGCAAGGCGGTGAATAAATGCACGGGAAGCATCCAATCGTTGCCGCATGTGGTCCTCAGTCAGCATGTGTTACACCCATCTTGTTTACACCTTCAGGTAGTTCAACGTTTCCGTTAAAATTCTGTGAGCGGTGCTTCGGGAGACCTCAGGAACCAACGGTCAGAGATCACCCAGTGTGATCCGCCGATCTTCACGCATGCTTCACTCAACCTTCAACACTGTCTCCTCAGATATAGACAGTGTCCCCCTCCTTTGTTCGTCGTGAATTTCGGACCGACCAGCTGCAAACTCTCTACACCATTTACGAACATTTTTGAGATCCATGCACGACTCACCATACACTTCCGTCAATTGGCGATGGATTTCAATCGCAGCAGTACCCTTTACGTTCAAAAACCGAATAACTGCGCGGAATTCACACATGGCGGTAACATCCAACGCGAGCTCCATTCTCAACGTCTGCCAAGCCAAGACCGAGCGCCTCTGCGACTCGTGCGCATGTTTACACACAACGCGTGAAGCACTCTTCGTAACAGTGTGACCAACTGCCACACAAGCAGAGTTTTTGTACTTATAAAAAAAAACTAGGACAACTTACTTTTGGGATTACACTCGTATATACCAACCGTTGGGACTTATCGTCCATTTTATGGATGTCGAGATTCATTATATTTGTATCATAAAGACAGAACTTCATGGTATCCGTATGATGATTACTTCGTTCGTTGAACCTAAGGAGTCCAGTTTCCCGATAAATACTGGATGTCTATCATTTGCTTGATAATTTATAGTGTATTCGCACTGAAAACTTTCTGCGGAGTTAGTGCGTTTCTGTCCAGGGTAAAATTTTCTGATTTTGCTTTAGTGACAGGCACCATAATGTAAGATGATAGCAAACACTATGTACAGACAAAACAAATGTCAAGTTTTAGACGTAATGCGAATAAGCAATCAATATGAATGCTCCTGATTAGATAAAAGTTCTGGAATGTATTTTATTGTTATGGGTTTTATTTCAAAGACTGATATAATGCAGCACTCCGCGCTGGTGTATTCTGCACAAGCCTCGTCACTTCTGCATGGTTATTGCATCCTATAACCATTTAGAACAGCGTAATGTAGTGAAACTTTAGTCTTCCTCTACGAGTTTTATTCCCTACACTTCCCTCCATTACAAAACTGAAGATTTCTTGATACCTCAAGATCAATGTTCGCATTTTATACCCTCACCACTTCGTCCATCGCTACTTACTCTGCTGCCCTAACTACAGAACTCATCTACGACTCTTAGCTTACCAGAACTGGTCTCAAACGCATTGGTTCTCAAACTGTGCGTAATGCGGAGTTTTCTGAAGCGTAAGAAGCAAAAAGAGTTGACATATGACTAAGGCATAATATTTATTAAAACAACGCCATTAACCAATTGACAGATACAGCTGGATGACGACTTCCTCTGACATTTTCCATGCGTTACTAGCTTCAGCTATACAACAGTGATGTTCCGTCATGCTTACTAATGCGATGTACTCGCTTTCACCAAATGGCCTTTCGATCATTTCTTGTTTTCATGAATCCAGAAATGATCTCGCTTGGTCCATCTCTCACCTTTTCACTTGGTCACATGTCCTGCCAAAGCCCGTTTCATTTTCATCAGTGATAACTGCGACTTTCACTCTAGTCTCGTATCTCACCTCTTTCTTACTTACTCTGTCTCACATGACTACTCATACCCTTTGTTTATGAATTTTTTTTTTCTTATACGCCTCGCTGCCGGAACACAAAGATCGTTACAGATTCTGATTACAAGGTTTAGCTTTTGGGATACACAAGATGTTACGTTTGAAAACTCTACTTATTTCACCAACACTTCAAGCCATTGCTACTCAACTTTTTGTATCTTATATTCCGCATCCAGTTATAGTGGTCTACACATTAGTAAATTTCAGCTACAATCATTTACGCGATTTGGGAAATTAACGAGAAGATTTGATTTCGTTTCAATAGACTTTCATGGGAGCCGCAAAGACAACACGGCGGAAAATAAAACTTTGATAAGACTTTTTGGCTAAAGACTGGCGGCGAGTGTTCATTATTATCGCAAAGGGTTAAGAAAAATGATTTAATTCGCCAAAACTTTCGAATAAGAGTGTAGATTTTCTCATTTTCGGTAACAACTAAAGCAAAAGTGGTGAAACGAATGAACTTGGAACATTACTACCCATACGTCTTTTTCTGCATATTACGGAACATATAGTACGAGGGCTTGCTGAAAAGTGATTACTCCGACTTCCTTAAGTGAACTCTCTTCGAGATTTTGTAACAAAACAAACGTTATTAACATGTACATCCTTATTCATAATGTCTACATGTTTATGTCTCAACATAGTCACTCTGGCGGCGAACGCATTCTTCCAACCAGAGATCACTTTGTTGATTCTGTCGCTTTAGAATGTTTTACTTTGTTGACAGACTCACAACCTCACCTCTGCTTGTACCGTTTGACCATTATCAAAGCGAAGTCCTTGAACATGCTCGCAAAGTTTTGGAAACAAATGGAAATCGGATGGGGCCAAGTCAGTACTGTACGGAGGATGTTCGGTGACTGTGGACCCATACGCTGCAGTGTCGCACTGCTCGTTTGTGGTCGGACATTGCCATGCTGAAGGACAGGATACTCCAGCAGTGGATCAATTCGATTACAGCACGCTGTTTCCCACGCACCGAAATGGTTACTTTATACATCGCCTTGATACACGTAACTATTCTGGGCCCTCTGGCGGCATAAAGCTGCAGATATTTAGACATGAAGCATAAAGACATAGAATGTTAATAACATTTGGTTTATTTAAAAAGCTTTAAAGGTTTTCACATAAAAATACAGAGGCATTACTTTTCACATCGCCCTCGTAGACAGATATTTGCAGTGACTATCGTCTTGCTCACTCATTAATTCTCAGTTTAATAAGTAAACGCACGAAAACACTTGAGTTTTATTTATTTTAGTGAGAACGATGTTCTTTTTATCACTTAGAAAGAAATAAAGGTTCCTGTGTTAATTCTGAGGACAGTTAGGCGCTGAAATGTTTTGGTGGTACTAGGTAGTATCTGACCCCTGTCGGTGGTAATTGCCTCAGGAAGGTTGAGAAATATCGCGCAAACGTTCACTTGTATTTACACCACCATTTTAAACTATCATGAAGCAATCAGTAACAAATAGTAAACGTTATTTCTATAAAGAATGAAATCGTAACATTTATCCGGCTTCCAGAAGATATAGATTCTCTGTTTAAGATCCTACCACACTGAGTCAGATGCTGTGATATAGTCACTGTGGAAATCCATAGTCACGAATTTCTTACGTAAGTTATTGACTCTTACTTAAATAGTTGTTCTTTCTTAACTCTTAGTTAGTAACTCTTACTTAAGAGACACATGTTAATGTCTTTTCTAAAGCAACCTGTTTCATATACGAGTATGTCTTTAATTACCCGATGAAAATTCCGTTTTAAGTACCACTCATTTTTTGCATCCATATAGCTTCTATCCTGAGCTTATTTGATAATCACGGATAGAAAACAGTCTATGTGATAATTATTACCAGTAACATGTAGGAAAAATGAAGTACCATCAACGGAGAATAAGTGATTAATTGCTTCCTTCCAATTTTTTTGCGACAACAACTACAAAATTACTAATGGTTGACAACGTGCAAGCTAATAGCCTTCTCTAGACTCAAGCCTAGGTAATTAAATATGCCATGGAATGTATGTAGTCTCTTAATAAATGCAAAAAACGTATCAATAATAAGTGCAGTGGTCGAGTTTTGGTTTGCTGAAACATCACTGCGAGATTCTGCATCATATATTGTTACAAACAGTGCTTACAACATCCAATTTTAGTCACAAATCAAAGCTTCAAAGTGTCTCTAAACAAAAACATGTAATAATAGTTTCCATCTTGGAGTATCAGACTTCCACCATAGTTGAAAAGAAAATGACATACGAAAAGGGAATAAAGAAAGTTAAATATCAATAAACAAATTTAAATATTGAATCATATTGCTGCGCCTCAAATGCAATGGAAATCTTATGTCACCACTTGAAGTTTGTATGTTCAGACTGTCTTATGATGTCTGACCGAAAACAGCTGCATTTTAAGATGTTATTTTTCATTTTTGTTACAAAAAACTCAAGTTACTTGATTACATTTTTCACCATGTTTCCTGGAAATGGTAGGCGTACCGTGTCACCGATTATTGATTCCACCTTATTTTTTTGAAATTATTCCTTGTCATTTTCTATAGTATGGGGATAACCTTCGCATTATGTCAAGACACTCCCTCTCTCCGAAAAAAGGGCTTCAGTGTACCAAGATTTTAGTTTATGGGAATAATAACAAAGGAAAGAGTGCTTGCTATGCAACGATAAAAGACATTCAGGTGCTTTTCCATGTTCTTCTTTCACCTCACTTGAAGATAATCATTCCAATAAAAATTTATGTTTGCTTCGCTATGTGTAATGAGTTCAGTTGAAGCTGGCCGTGACATACGACAGCATTTCCTGGTTTATCAAACGATCGCCGTGGGCGCACACCAAGCGTCATATCTCATTTTACACCGAATTTTGTTAGATATTGAGTTTATTTGGAAATTTACTTCACGTGTTCACGGTTCGGCGCAGTTTTATTACTCCGTAAAAAAAAATGCTCAACCGGTTTCAGTTGTAATTAATTCATCTGCCTGTCAACTGGAAATTCAGTTTAATTACGTAATTACACATTATTGAATTTCGACTTGTCTAAAAGTTGTGTGATGAAATCGCTGTTTTACGGCAGCGGCGCGTGACGGGAGGCGAAATTGGAACCGACTGCAAATTTATTGCCGGCGAGTCGTCTGTTTGTTGCGTGTGTCGCTCTCTAGAATTGCCGTCATTTGTCCTTTTACGTCGGATGTCGACTGTAATTACGAATGAAAGATAATGTGAACTTAACGCGGGATCAATAGGACTGTCAGATTGTCTTTCAAATGCTTCCACGTCTTTCGAGACGTATGGAAACAGAGACAAATTGGCGAAATGCCTTCCAGATACTAATAAAAGAAAATTCTCATTTATCTCTATTACGGTCTGCGCGCTGAAGACTTTTTCGTTGTTTTTAAACACGGCGCTCACGTATGGAAGATAACGTGGATAATGAATGAACTAATGGGGGCGATTTCCTAAGGAGAAGAGAGAATACATAAAATACAGAACGCTTCTCGCAAATGCAGCTGCTCCACCGTGTTGACTTATTTATGCAATGTAAATTTCTTAGTGACGTCATCTAATTTAGGGAAAGTACACGCAGTGGCTTCGAAGGAACCCTGCAGTTACAAACGAAGTATTATGAATGAGACACACAATAAAAACCAAAGCAAATAGATTTAATGAATTTTTTCTTGAAATTTACACGATACGTTCTAGCCTAAAAAAGTAAACATACAGTTTAAAATGCCTGTATCCTACAGTGCAAGTTCTTCGGCTTTAAAATATTGTGACACATAGGAACAAATATTGGAAATCACCGCTGATGTGACTGTGTTAGGTTTTGCCATGACTGATATGAAACCATGAAGTACGGACTTCTTTACAGAATACTGAGAAGACCGCTGTCACAAACAGTTTGAAGTGTAATAGTGAAACATAATTAGTTCATTGATATTGGATGTGTAACTGCTTAGCAGAAAACAGCCGATATCAGTATTTATTTAGACTAGACATACTGTCTTTAGGAAACATAGTGATTTGCTTGTAAACCAGATTCTTCCCTCCTCGAGTAACGTAAAGGGTATCATAATCAGTTTTGACTTCTTAAAAAGTCGGCATCAGATGATTTTAATACCTTAAACAGTGGCTCGTAAGTCTTTTTTCTTTTAAAATTCTTTTAACGAATTATTATGTAATTTATTACAATTTTCTGACAATAACTTCCTAAAATGTCGATATCAATTATTTTAATATTTATGTGACGACAGACTTGGAAATCTCGACGAAAATTTTTTGACAAACATTCATTTGGTGAATATTATATGTTACTGTCATTTCCACTATGAAACATGTGAATGTGAACAGAGAATGAAGAGGACTCCATCAAGTAACGGTCACTCGAAAATTACTGGGAAAAGCGCTAATTTGGAGTGGAGAAAGATAGACAATTTACTTTGATAGTCTTCTATGGATACGAAGAGTACTGATGTTTGAAAGTATTATTGTTCATACAGTTACCGTTTGGCTTGTGGATCTGAGGAAAGTAAATTAATGTTACTAGCCAGGTGTCGTACTGGAAGAACACAAAATCTGAAGTGCTGCATTGACAAAAGGTGACATTTATTACGGACGGCAGAAACACTTTATCTAATTATCGGTAAATAGCAAGGTCTTCGGCAGACATATAAAGCAGTTGTAGTGTTTCCCTAGAAATTAGTGGTTAGCTTCATGTTTCGGCCTATAATCCTACTGAAGACAAACAAATTCTCATTTTTGAATTTTTCATCAAAAATATTCCTAGAGAAGGTAAATATTTTATTCAAGTAAGCACCGAAAACTGTGAGCGATTTTAGCTTAGCAAGGAAAGAAGCTGTACCAAAACTACACACTATGCAGCCCAGGTTGTGTTAAAAGATAAGATATAAACATCTTTTGTACCAACAAGGAAACACTTTCGTTGCATTATAACTAATACAAAACACGATACAGGACACACAAGATAAACCTAACTGTCACATTTTTGTAGATAGGTGACGTAATTACTGAATTCAAGATAAATAAATCGATGCTTTGTTTTAAGATCACAGACGGAAACAGTGTTACATATTGAACCTACCGTTACGTAATTTCGCGATCGCAAACGTTAGAGAATTTCTTACAGTTCATTTTTTGTTTCAGATTTCATAATAATGATAAAATATGACAGTCTGATGTCTACAGTGATAAATAGTATGAACCGAGCCCCCAGTGTTGGAGAGCAACGTGCCATGCATTTGATCGATTAATAAACTAGCTTGAAAACACCGGACTGTGTTCACAGCCATACTTAATTGTGTAGCACTGATTAGTGGCTGAAATTCAATGAAACAGTATCTGAAGCAGTTTAGACTTTTATATAATTAACATAATATGGTACTGATCCCCCCATAATACACAAAACAAGTCAGAACACTGTTGCAGAAACAACTAAAAAAGCATGCCAAATCTAAATGAACACAAAATCTCCAAGACTGGCGATATTTTACTGAAGTTCGACATGTAGTGCTATATGCTTTAAACAGCTTCCACAAATAAAACCTACTGAGAGACAGTTGCCATTTTCTGCACCATTAAGATATTACGCCTAATTCATTTTGCAGTTGCTTTTGATCTTCTTAAGACTTTTCTAGATGGTAAATGACAGCATCGTCTACCAACAATGAAAGAGTGCTGCTCAGATTATCTCCCAAGTCGTTTATGTTGATGATGAACAGCAGAGAGCCTATAACTCATACTTGTGGACCGCTGGGTATCAGTATGTTTTACTTGAGGAGTTTCCGTCGATTACTACATTCTGTGGCCTTTCTGAGACGAAATCTCGTATCCAGTCGCACAGGTGAATCATTACTCCACAGGCACTCAATTTGATTAGCAGTAGCTTCTGATAAATGGTGACAAAAGGCTTCTGGAAATCTAGAAATTTGTAACCAATTTGAGATCCGCTGTCGATAGCACTTATTACTTCATGTGAATAAAGAGCTAATTGTGTTTCCCAACAGCGATATTTTTCTGAATCCGTGATATATATATATATATATATATATATATATATATATATATATATATATATATATATATATATATATAGTTTCACTAAATGTGTTTGCCTCTGTGCCTCTCTAAGTTACGAAGTAATAGGCGAAGGAAATATTTATGCGGTAATTCACCATAAGAGACGTTACACTGTCTGCGGAGCTATGAACATAGTTTATTGTGTTATTATCCAAAGAGTTACAGCAAAAAGATACAATTTTTTAAAAGGAAGAATAGTTGTTTCTATCGTGCACTGGAATCAGTAACACCTGCTGTATATACAACAATTTAAATTACATTTCTATCACTTTTAGTTTGGGAGCTACTACTCTTCGAAGTCTTAGAGGCAGATGCCACACACTCTGCGCGTAACGCAACGCGCCTTCCAAATGTGGTGTGGCCGAGTTGTAACGTCGCCGGTGTCACGGAGCGAGAAGCTTCCTCGATGCGCTATTAGACTGCCAACTGTCGCCGCACACAACTGTATACCCAACAGTTCGAGCCACACAAACAAACGGGGCTCAATGTACCGCACTTACTGACATCGGATGAAGATGGCAAACACGAATAACGAGTACGTTGACAAATTGGTGATGCTCGGAGAGTGCCGATACGATGCCACTGAAGCAGCCATGGCGTATGCCGTGAGACATCCTAGGCGAAGACCTCCGTCAGCCATTACGTTCTTAGGTGCCAAACAAAGACTTCGGGAAACAGGCAGCTTGGCAATGCGCGGCCGTGACAGACGAAGCACTGGAAGAAGTGAGGAGGCGGAGGTGTTTGTTTCAACTGTAGTACACCATGATCCTCACGTCAGCTTACTAGCCGTTGCTGCAGTTGCTGGTGTCAGTCTCACATCTGCGTGGAGTATAGTACATGGCCAGAGGTTTCACCCGTACCGCCTGTTACTGACCCAGGACTACATGGGAATGATTTCCGTGCGAGGGTTAAATTCTGTGAATGGGCCATGCGTTATTTCACGCTGTTGTCTTTACAATGTGTTATGTTCTCTGATGAGTCCACGATCACAAATTATGGTGCAGTGAATCGCCATAACGTGCACTTCTGGACCGCAGACAATCCTCGGTTGGTGCGATCTGTGGACCGTCATCGTAGTTGGTTTATTAATGTATGGTGTGGAATCCTTGGGGATGAAATCATCGGTTCACACTACTTACCACGTACCCTGAAATGCGAGTTAAATCTCGCGTCTAAGGTCGACAGTTTGGGTGGACTCCTTGAACATGTGTGTCTACACTCGAGATTCCATATGTGGATGCAGCAAGATCGTCACCCAGCCCATTCTGCGCCTGCTGCTGTGGAAGAACTAAACAACAAGTTTACAGTAAGTTCGTTGGGGCGCCATGGTCCTCATTCATGGCCCGCAAGGCCGCCCAATTTAACACCCTTAGATTTCCTTTTGTGGGGATATCTAAAGGATCGTGTTTATGTCAGTGAGCCCACATCCCCATATGATCTAAAACGGTGCATCGAGGACGCATGTTGCTCCGTGACACCGGCGATGTTATATCTCGTCCGCAGATCCTTTAGAAGGGGCATAGCATTGTGCATTCAGGAACATGGACACACATTTGAACATCTCGTTTAAACCAACTTCCCACCGGCGGAACATCCATCAACCACCCACACAGCCATGTATTATGTACAGGGTGTGGTATCTGCCCCTGAAACCTTGAAGGGTTGTAACTTCCAAACTGAAAGGGATAGGAATGTAATTTAAATTGATGTATACACACCTAGTGTTACTGGCTCCAGTGCATGGTGGAGACAACTACAGTTCCGCTAAAAATTGTATCTTTTTGCTGTAACTATTTGGATAATACCACAATAAACTGTGTTCATAGCTCGGCAGACAGTGTAACGTTACTTATGGTGGCCTACCACAATAAATATTTCCGTCGCCTATTACTTCGTAACTTACAGAGGCAAACGCATATAGTTCAAATGGTTCAAATGGCTCAGAGCACTATGGGACTTAGCTTCTGAGGTCATCAGTCCCCTAGAACTTAGAACTACTTAAACCTAACTAGCCTCAGGACATCAAACACATTCACGCCCGAGGCAGGATTCAAACCGGCGACCATGGCGGTCTCGCGGTTCCAGACTGTAGTGCCTAGAACCACTCGTCCACTCAGGCCGGCAAACACATTTAATGAAACAATGTGTGTGTGTGTGTGTGTGTGTGTGTGTGTGTGTGTGTGTGTGTGTGTGTGTGTGTGTGTAGACCGCTACGTTCGAGGTGATTCATAATGTTTGGACACGGTATATGTTTCAAAATTCTACTTTAAATCTGGTGTGGGTTTCTAATTCAGCAGATTACTCGTATTTTTCTTCCTGAGTATTGGTGTGACCTGTACAACCTCCCAGTCTTTTGGTACAGATATATCAACAAGTGAGCGGTTGTATGTGATTGCTAAGTATGTGGTTACTCTATCAGCATACTCTGAAAGGGACGGTACTGGTTTCCTATTCGAACTGGAAGATTTGCCCTTGTTAAGTGCTTTAAGCTGCTTTGCTGCAACGAGGTTATCTTCTTCGAAGTTACTCATGGTGGCAATTTTTCTCGACTCGAATTCTAAACTGTTTACTCCCTCTTCTTCGGCGAAGGAATTTCGGAAAACTGTGTTGAATAACTCCGCTTTAGTGGCACTATCATCGGCTGTATTGTAATACCATTGGTATCTCTTAGTGAAGGTATTGGTAGTGTCTTGCTACCAGTGTACTTTACATACGACCAGATTGTCTTCGGATTTTTGGACAGATTTTCTTTTGTGGAAGCTCTTTAAAGCATATTGCACTAAAGTTCTCACTAAATTCGAGCTTCATAAATATATCTCCAATCTTCGAGATTTCGTGTTCTTTTGGATTTCGCAGGCTTTTCCCTTTGCTTCTGCAGCAGTGTTCTGACGTGTTTTGTGTACCATTGAGGATTAGCACCATATTTTATTCATTTATTGGGTATAAAATTCTCAATTGATTCAGATAATCTTTCTTTGAATTCAAGCCATATCTCCTCTAACCTGACACAGTTAATTGGGAAGGAGTCGAAGCTATCTCCTAGAAAGGTATCAAGAGAATTTTTGTTTGCTACTTTGAATACATGTATTTTACGTTTACTTTTGGTGGATTTGGAGCTGTGGTGATCAGTCTTGGTACAACGATCTTGCAATCACTAATCGCTGTCTCCATCATGGGGCTCCCTATTTGCTAAGGATTATTTGTTTCTAAGAGGTCTTGTATATTTTAGCATTTATTTATACTAAGCGCAGGCTCCTAAACTAATTGGTCAAGTTAGTACAAATTCTGACGATGTTGTGTTCACACAACCAGCACTTAATACCTGTTTTTGCCAACAAATCGAGGGAAGATTGAAGTCACCACCAACTACAATGAGTGGGGTACCTATTTTTGATGAGACTCGAGTTTTCCTTTAATTGTTCAGAAACTGCTAACAGCAACACTATTTCATAATGAATTCTGTGGCTACTCATAACTACACATTGACAGTTACATCACAGACGGCTTATTTGTGGACCGATGCTTAGTAAAACAATATAGCTATCATCGTAAAATATTTTCACTTGTGTTAGATTTAGCTATTTATTATGGTGCATATTGTACATAACGTATGAATGTGTAATCCCAATTGGCCTGAAAATGCGTGCCGAAGCGTTACTCCACAAACTTGTTTGTAAAAATTCGTGGTGCAAGGCCTCGTGATGAAATCAAGTTTCCTCTTTAACCAAATCGCATCACACGTCGAACTGTAGCCGCATCAAGATGCTATGGCATTTAAATCATACGACGAGGTCAGCTCACAAATGTGTGCTTCACCATATTAACACGTGGAGTTCACTTTGTAACTGAGAAGTGACTCTTAAGCTCTAGAACAAACCAATGGCCATGTGTCCCACGACAGCTAATTCTACATTTCATGGACCATGGAAAAAGCAGAGCCACTTCATTAACTGAAAGCGTGAAACTGAAAATTTTTCTTGAAATTGTTTTTCATCTACCCTCTTTTTACCACGGCATAGCTCTACACTAATGTCTTTTCAAATTCAGAAGTTGTACTTCGTTATGTTCAAAGTAATAGGTCTAAACGTGCAACATAACGGTATAAAATTCTACAAAAACTGTGATTCTAGTTCTGGGTACTATCTCTCTTCCAGAATTTATACTGCTGACGAAGTGACACATTCTTCTCTTCGGGTCAGTACAAATGTAGCGCTGAACATGTGTATAACATTTTTGGATAAAGGTCGCACATTGTTTAAAGATAATTGTTATCCTCCCTCTGATTTATTTAGAAGATTGTTGTAGGCCCTGCGATCCAAAATGCAACACAGTATGGCGTGTGAAGTAGCACGATAATAAAGACATTTGTCCTCTGTCTAGTAAACGTAAATCTGATGATGAGAACAGGCAAACCGAGAAGAAAGACAAATCCGAGACCTAAAACGAACTGAAAAAACCTAAACGTACCCTAGCGTAGACCTTCAAGACTAGATGAGTTGTGTCTTTCCAATCATGCAATACACATTGAAAGGGTTTAGAAAGACAGTTCTCTATCTTTTGCATATGTATAGTTTTAACTTCTTCATTGTGTACCACAAGATCAACGGAAAGCAAAACTTGCTACACTGATTTTAGTACCAACGTTTCATAACTCCTTCCGCGAGTGAGTATCAGCGATTACCACCCTGTTGATACTTCAGATAGAAACACAGGCTCATTTTCCAACGCACATACCCCCAAACGAGAAGGACAGAAACGTTAATAAAAGCTGTGTTGTGTGATGCTAAACAGAAATGAAAGAGAGCGGCTGTGTAATAAGTTTACTGTTTTTCTCCGTTTTGAAGTATACCATAACCTACACAGTACCTGATATTAGGCAGTTTCACACAGTAGGACAGTCGCCTATCTTCAGTACATAAAGAGAGATCTATTAGACTGTGCACCACGCCAACAAAGTCAAGAAAACTCTCGAGGCAAATTGTCTATGTCACTTTACCTGTCAGTGATATTATAATGAAGTGTTACGTAAGGAAAAAGATCACAGTTAATGGAGTATAGAAATGTAAGTAAGGATTTCAGACTTGACAGAAGATCACGAAATCACGTTAAATGAAGAGAAAGGAGAACTCAAAAGAAAAAGTGGAACAAATAAGTTAGGGTCCTATTACACAGTATGGTTTTCGCAATGTTGTTTTCAGGAAATCCGCAATGTTTTCGCTATATCTCTTCCATGTTTGTTCCTACCGGATTCCCTCCTCAAATATTCCATTAAATTCGACTCATCAGACGTTTTTAGGGTATGTCAATTCTGTGTCTCATAATCCAGGTCCTAGCATTTTTCTTTGTTTTCATGTAGGTGTTCCACTGTGGCATGCTGGCGTCGGACACAGCGATGTGCTGCATGGCGACTCTGTGTATAAAACGCAGCATGTCTATTGCACTTGCCCAGATGAAACGAAATTTATGGTTCATAAAACGGTGTTGAGTTGTGTGCTCTTCCGCTTACACGTCATGTTCACTTAATCGGAATAAGTGAATTGAATAGCCTTTAGTGTTTGTAGAAATAGTACGATGTATCACATTGTATCACGTTGCGCTCTCACTGTCAGGTAGAACCTTTGAGGCTACATTTTTCCGTACAGTTTACCACTTTTGTAGCTGCAATCGCCAAGCCCCATTTATTCTCGACAGCAGATCCACGCAATGCCTTAGTGATGTCGCTGACTTTGTTCCCTGGCATGTCACTGTGTAGAAGGTAGGTGGTGAGGTAAATCCGACGCACGGAGGTCTACATCGTCATCTACGTCTACATAGATACTCTACAAGCCACCGTATGATGCGTGACGGAGGGTAACCTGTACCACCACTAATCATTTCCTTTGCTCTTCTGCATTAACATAAATTTTCCGATATTCATCACACCAACCAATAATTTTGTCTGTCATCTTTTATCATCCTATAGTCATTCAACTTCGACACCTTACCGTACACGACAGCATCATCATCAAACAACCGCAGATGGTTGCCCACCCCGTGCGCCTAACCATTTATGTATAGTTCAGCGCACAGGGGCTGTCGCTGATTTGGAGTGGGTCATCCAGTTACTATGGCCGGAATTCATAAAATAATGTTTCTGTTGCACTGCAAACACGTATTTCAGTCACTGCATTGGTGCGTGCGATGAAAAGCGGCCCACATTTAGCGTGTAAGTCTATTAACCCTAGTCCACTGTGTTCGAGACTCAGGGTGCGAGTTTGCATGGAGACCTTGAAGACGTCCCCCTCCACATCAATTGATACATCGCCCGCTTAAATACGTGTTTTATTTGTTTGGGGACTGGCAGAACTTGCACCATATACCAGGCCTTCGCCAGTATGTAGGTATTAATTATTTTCACTCTTTTGTTAAGTTCCGAGACCCTGACCGGGAGTACTTTGGCTCCCGCTCTGATTTTGCGCAGAGTGGTACCCCAGTTGTGGGTCTCCATTGGATGTGGGTTATCCGTGACGGTGACTCCGAACACTGAGTGCTGTGCCTCGACACAAAACCAGTCCCGCTGCGCAATCCACCCGCGACGCGTGTAGGGGAATGACACTGTCTTTTTAGGGTTTACCATCACCCTGTTGCCCTCTCGAACTGGCGGACCACTGCGTCATCCGGAGACAGAGGTCATCGCAACTGCACGGACTACCCTAGCACACCACCTGCCAGGCGCTAATTCTCATCTTATCCACACACTACTGATGTAGTAAACTCACGAGTTTCACCAATTCCCGTAAGACCTGGAGGTGGTGTGCATTCGTACTGAAGTATCATTTGCTCGTTCTCACCTTCGTTACATATGTTGTGTCTGTTGTTTCGGACATGTCCGAAAGAACAGACACAATTTTGATCCCACAGTCACTATGAATCAAGACACTAAAGAATTAATTACATTAGCTGCCAGTGGGCATTTATTTAAGGGGACCACACCCTGCCTACCTAATGCATGTTAATTTAGGCAACTATTTGACCTATTTCTGAAAAAATAACTATCTGTGGCAGGACCTTAATATTTTTACTGTATGTTACATGATGCTAATAGAGTCAACTGTACTAAAATCCACTGAATCCATTATAGTTTTTAAGATATACTTTTTCTAAATTTATTGATAAAAATATTAAGTTTTTTATGAGGAAAATATTTTTGTGCTCTTCCTAATGGGGTAATATTAATGATGTAGTACCAGAGGTGGTTTTTTATGTTATTCAGAGTCTCTGAAAATTTCATTCATTTACGTATGATAGTTTCTGATATAATGGGAAATATATAATGAAAATTTAATTTGCGGGAAATTGACTTCAAAGAAAAAAACTTTTGAAATTTATTGCTTACAGTTGACTGAAACTGGCTTGCTGTATATGATGGCCCTTCTTTGGCCTCTAGCAGGTCTTACTGCTTCTTTTTCACCTTCCTGGATGTTTGTCTTGCTTTCTTGGCCATATTAGATGCAGACCTGTCTGCATCAGCTATCCTCATGTTATCGCAATGTTGCAGCGCAGTGATTATATTTTCACCAGGGTTAATTCCCAGCTTTTTCAGTACCGAACACTTCCACAGTTGAATGAAATAACAGCATCATGAACTCCTAGTTTCATTGTATGCATACCTACAAATACAGTTTCAAGAAGGCGGTTCCAAATTACGCTGTGGAAACATACATTTGGGTTCTGTGTCCGCCCACGCAGACTTTTTCTTAGAAGGTCAGGATGAGCCAAGTCTCTGAAAATAGGTTTAATTGCTGTAATAACAGAAGCAGGAAGAGAATGCTGGTGAGAATAAGATTCTCCAGTTGCCTGAGCCCTATTGTATTTGCACCATGAATTTTCACCTGATGGACGCAATCTGTGACATGACTTATCAGTAGAGGACTTATGGAAGAATATGGAGCAAACATCTCTCTTAATTGCCTCCAGATTTTCTTTATTTCTACTAATTGCCTGCCCATAGTATACCTGCAAGTTTTTTATTTCAGTTTCAGTTAACTGACCCTGTCCGGTCACCAATTTTTGATCTTCTAATATTTTTCCTCTCATATCAACAGTTATTTTTCTCAGCCTTGTTCCCAATCGTTTTTGAACATGGCCTGGCCTACACATTCTATTTTGCTAATAATGGCATCTCCATATGGCTTAAAATTGACAGTGGGTGGGTTGACTGTAGGTGACAGAAAAGTGGACGTGGCCTGTACCCAAAAGGGGTAGGAAAATGCTGTTTAAGTGCTCGAAAAGAAATTTTCAGCAAAATCCGTTTCAGAGTACTTAAATAAAACCTTAATCTATCGAAATACGATGAAAACCAAAAATCGATATTTTTCGACCTGAACCACGGCTTGGTCCCCTTAAACGCTCCAACTATCACGGAAATCGGCGAAATGCCGAGAATAATGAAAAGAACAGGCGAGGGCCACTACATCAATAGTATGCGGAAGAGTTGAGAATTTGGGTGTGATGGTAGACGCGCTAGGGTTGTCAGTGCAAGTTGCGCTGACCACTGTGTCTGGCTGGCACAGTGGTCTGCGCATCTACCTAGTTAGCAGGAGACCTGAGTTCAAAGCTGGCTCTGACAAACATTTTCAAGCTTCCCCATTGATGTCAATCAATGCCACACTGGCAACTAATGACAATACTTCCTTTGTGCCTTGTGTCGTAGTGACTGCAGGATACATCACGTAATTAAAAAAATGATTTAGACAAGACCTTGCTATGGCACCGTAAATAATGAAAAGTCTGTGTCATGCACATGGCTACTATAAGGGATTCGCTAAATTTCGGTCCACAATAAACTACAAAAATTTCAAGTTTGTTGATTCAGTAAAATACCTAGGGACTATAATTACAAGCAACTTAAATTCGAACGATCACAGAGATAATGTTGTGCATGAAGCTAACCCAAAACTGTATTGTATTGGCACAATACTCGGAAGATTCAAGAAGTCTACTAAACAGAGCCTCTACAGTACTTTTGTTCGTCCTCTTGTGGAGTACTGCCGCGAGGTGTGTGATTTTCGTCAAACAGTATTGATGGAGGACATCGAAAGAGTTCAGAGAACGGTTTCTCGCTTTGTATTATCGCGAAACAGTGGAGACAGCGTCACAGATATGATACGGAAGTTACAATGGCAACTTTAAAACGAAAGCGTTTCTCCTTCCTATAAGATACTTTCACGTAATTTCTATCGCCAACTTCGTCCTCTGAATAATAAAATATTTTGTATCTTCTCACCTGCACGGGGAGCAATGACAGTCGTCATAAAAGACAAGTAATCAGAGCTCGCTCTAATAGATTTTTGTATTCGTTTTCCCCGCGCGCTGCTCGAGAGTGGAACGGTAGAGAAATAGCATGAAGGTGGCTTGAAGAACGGTCTGCCACACACTTACGTGTGAACTGCAGAGTAGCCATGTAGCTGTAGATGTAGATCCACTGTAACATATTAATTTTACAGACTGAAATTGACCATATATCACAAAGAAACAACGAAAAAATTTACATTTTACAAAACGGAATAGAATTTGATGATAAAGACTAATTCTTCCCCCGCCCTACCTCCACCAACGCCATCAGGACTCGCAATTCTCCCCACCTCTTGGGCGTATCACTCACTGGCCCCCAAACGCGGAGATTCCCGTGTCCGCCAGAATAATAAATCCGACGCGACGAGTCCGACCCTCGGAGGGTCATCTCTCACTCAAATTTCTTCGCTCGCGGGTAGACTCTCGGTCCGGGGGCTGGCAGCGGCAGTAGCATAATATCTCAGGCGCCGGCCTGAAGATGGTTCCCGTCAGAGCGCCTGCCGGCTGCGTGGAATTAAAGACATCAATCCCACCGCGCAGGGCGGCGCTACCGGGTTATGTGCCGCATTTAGTCACGGCTGCAATTTCCGCTCCCCAACTCACGTGTCTTGGGGTGAACGTACGTACTCATGTTTTGATCTGGCCCGTCGTTTGACCAATCATAATCATATATGGCGCATCCCTCGGCCACCCATAGTCAAAAAATACACACTAACTCTATGTGCCGAAATGTTTTTTGTTACATTTTGGTATGTGATGTTATTGTCCTCAAACTGCTAACTTATTTAGCAGTCTCTACACACCTGGCGCATTGAACGAAATGACTGAATGTTTACGGAGGAATGACAGCCCATTCTTCATCAAGAGCCGAAACAAGAGACGTTTGTGATGTATGGCGCTGGGATTTGGAGCGAAGTCGACGTTCTAACTAGGTATATCGAAAAAAGATAAAGATGTCGACATTTTCTCTAAATAGTATCGACATGTACCGGCTGTACTCCTCTTACCGATATATGGATATATTGATATCGATAAGTCAAGAACGAATGCCGATATTTTTATTTTATATTATAATGTTTTGGCACCTTTCGGTAAACATATGAAATTGTAGTAGAACATAATTTTGCTTTCACTGTGTGAAGGAGTCTTATTACGTTTTGAGCTTTCATCATGTCCAATTTTTCTCTTTGACTGTGTGAGGCAAGTATATGTGGCGCAAAAAAAAATCCGATTGCACTTGGGGGTGCATGGAATAACAAGATTTGCGATGTGAAGAAACAGCGCACCAGTTGCGTTAAGAAATAGTTTTTAACGCAACTAGTGTGCTACTTCTACACATCAGCGTTGTCAAAAACATTTGTTGAGAATGATGCACAAAAATCTAAATGACGAGACTGGTTTTTGCCGTGCGTTGAGACGTGTGAAGGGAAGTGCTGACGTAATCGGGGCTCGGTGCTACCAAAAGAAACTGCAACGTTTAGATTCACAACGTAGTTTTGACACTACGACTGCTAGGACTGCTTATGTTGGCAGAAATTAAAAAAAAAAAAAAAAAAAAACAGGGAAGTTGACATGAAGTGTTCCCGACAAAAGAGAATATGACGATACCCAATGACGGACCGTCGGGAACCTTTCATTGTGCCACTTACATGTAATTACCATTCTTAGCTAAGTGGATATCGGTAAAAGTGAGCATGTGGCGTTTTCTTTTCAGTTCTTGTTATAAGGGGGTTGGGAAGCTGCTAGCTTGTTGATGTACCCGAATATCTAACAATAAATAATCATTCAAATATACAGCTCTAAAACCGGAAGTATGTTTACAATGTGCAAGCGATTTTTTATAGGCCGTTATGTCGATATTTTCTTCTTCGATATTTCGGTAGAATGATACTTTTTCTCGATATGTCGAGATCTGAAGTTGATAAAGTTTAAATATTGAAATATCTGATTTCCGATATTTTGAAAAATATCAATCGTCCTTGTTCTAACCATTCATAAGATCCTTCCTTTGCTTCGGGTCGAGATCCTTGGTTATCGACTCCGAATTCTTCCTCTACTAAATGCAATACACAATGCTGTAGAATGTGTTCATATCTTTCATAACAAAATAGTGGGACAACATGACGGCTACGAAAACCTCCCCCATACCGTAATACTACCTTCTGTGTACTTCTCTTTTGTATCATATATAACAACAAGTAACGTTCTTCAGTCGTTTGCCAAATCTAAGCGCTTCCATCGGACAGCCTCAGGGTATAGCGTGTTTCATCACTCAAATTCCTTCGTATTCTTTATCCAGTGCCATCGATCTTGTCACCACATCAAGCGTCGCTTGGCATTGGCTTATAAGTCCCTGCTCGACTATTACACCCAATTCTCTTTGCCCCCCAACGGGCAGTCATTGCGCTAGATGGACTATTAGTAGTACTTTGTGAGTCACAATGTCATGCGATTTTTTACAGCTTCCTTTCGCATAGAATGAAATTTTCACTCTACAGTGGAGAGTGCAGTGCGTTGATATGAAACTTCCTGGCAGATTAAAACTGTGTGTCGGGCGGAGACTCGAACTCGGGAACTTTACCTTTCGCGGGCAAGTGCTCTACCAACTCAGCTACCCAAGCACGACTCAAGCCCCGTCCTCACAGCTTTAATTCCGCCAGTACCTCGTCTCCTAACTTCCAAACTTCACAGAAGCTCTCCTGCGAAGTTTAGGAGGTAGTAGACGAGGTACTGGCGGAATTAAAGATGTGAGGATGGGGCGTAAGTCGTGATTGGGTAGCTCAGTTGGTAGAGCACTTGCCCGCGAAAGGCAAAGGACCCGAGTTCGAGTCTCGGTCCGGCACACAGTTTTAATCTGCCAGGAAGTTTCATACCTTTCGCATAGCTTGCAGCTCCCAGTCCGTCTATATATTGTAGCTGTATCCCCTTTCTCCACGAATAACGAGACTTTTTACCTTTTATGTCAATATTTCTTTATTTTCTGTGTACTTCTATTCTTAAAGCTATGTTCTTCACCCTACATCTATGTAATTCTCCTTGCACATCTAACTATTAGACTACTCTCTACTGACCGTAGCAGATTCGCCAGGCCCAGTTTAGAATCAGAACAATGACAAGTATGTTCTCAGACCTTCCAATGGCTTCAGTATGAAAGACCTGTTGTCAGTTCGTTGGATTGATGATACGATGGGAGTTTATTAATTAGACGAGGTCGCTCACAATATAATAAACTCACGAATCAGTCACAAAGGAAATCTAAATAACTAAAAGGGTAAACCGATAGACGAATGGAAATATAATTATAATACCGCATTTATTCGATAAAGTGGATAAAATATAATTCAGTAATGTTTGTAAGGAGATTGTTACTTACCAGTTGTGGAAGCTGTGTGATTTATTGAACACGATTTGTTTTGAGAGTACATTATCTCATTATCAAGTTGTATATAACATAACAAAACACAGATAATTGTGTGATATTTATACACAGAGTAACGTACATGTAACAGAAAACTATTTGTACACAAAATGTTCTGCGATGGTTGCAATAGTTTTACATTGGACAAACAGGACGAGTTTTAATATCAGACTTAAAGAACAAACAACAGACAGCGAAAGCAACCAATCGAGTTTTTACCTGCAGTTAAAAAATGAAACCAGAGAGAAAACGCAGTCGATAACGCTTTGAAAATTCTACATAGGATATCAAAAGTGAAACCAAGAAAATTTTTTAAGAACTAGCAATTTATGCAAACACAAACCGGCATCCTAATGACATCCTAGACTAACAGATGGGCTTAAAATGTAAAAATTATGTAATGTTGCACATCCACATAATGCACAATACCTCTGGCAAAGAAATATCTGACTAACTAAGATAAAAGGTGCTGGCAAATATAAAGCATCATTTGAACAATCTGTCGTTTCACAACAGCCAAAAAACAAAACAAAAAAAATCATGAATTTTCTATATAAAGTATGAATTCATGGCATACGTTAATAACAAAGTACAGAAAATAACTTATTCTTCAAAGGTTTATGGACGTCACTCCACCTGAATGAGAGTGAACTATAAACTCTCATTATACAGTGATGCAAAGTAAAATGATATATAAATGTTATGTCAACAGGAACACTTGTTAATCGTACAGATTCCGAAGCAAGCTTGTAATGAATTTATGTAATCGACAAAAAATAAACAATCTGCAGTTGACTTTGTCAAAAGTCTACATAATATGTCATATTAGGACATTATGCAAGATGCGAGCCCAACGAAGTTACCTGAAAACCACTTTACGCCTTTGTTATAATGTTTGCTTCTTTTGAGAAATAAGAGAACATTGTGTTTATTAATATATCCCCACACATACACGCCCCTTGGCAACCAATCTATACTGGGGACTGGTCCCTGATCCTGATCCACATTCACTACATTTACTACAGATTACAAACTTAATTACTACTGAGGAGATTAGCGCAGTGGCTGCTTTCCACAAGAATTTCGCTAACGTTGACCCAGGAGTGCCTATTGAATACCTCAGTCGTTCTTTTTTTTACGTAGAACCCGTTCATCACTTAAAATACGAAATATTTCTGTCTCATCTAATTTTACCAACACTGAAAATTTCTCTTCTAAATGCAATATGTTCCAATTGTCCGTGGCGCTTTCTACCGAAACTGCTCATAGTTTTATAGAACTTGGTATAGAATTAATGTAGCACCAAAACGTGTTGTGCTAAATAAATCACACATTTTCAACGATTTGGGCATAATAATCTTCGTACTGATATTCGTGAGACAGTTGCACGATGGCTTCAGAACAGGTACCTCATTACGTTTTCGTTACGGTTGCGAACTCTATCCCAGCACTGGAAATGTTTAGGTGATAACGTACTCTACTACAGTCTAATAACGAAAATTCAGTTAGCTCTTTCCACTACAGTTAGTAATCTCTTTCGTAGTTGTAACATTCAGTTGTCCACCATAACACCTCATTATTCTTCTGCTAACCACTCTTTTCAGATACAGATGAAACAGTAGAATGTCTTACCGTTTGAATGGTCGAATAGCTGATCTATGAAGCACACACGATGGCACCGCCACACACCAACACACCAGACGCTGCCTCTTTCTGTATCACATCTCCCTCCCTCCTTGAACAATTGCCTCCTTCAAGGTTCCTACTGTGAAACCACTCAAATCGCAGCCCTGCTGTAGTTAGTATCTCACAATATTGGTGTCTGTGTTCTTTTTATCAACAAAAGTATGGAGACACCAGGCTCAGTCCACTGCCTAGCAATTCCATTATTTATGTTCTCAGTCCTCCACAGAGGACACCACCTTAACGTAGGATTGCTCATGCGGGCGAGGAGGTTTGCGTGATGTGAATCCGGAGATCAAGTAGAGCAGTGAATTGGGAACCTCAAGAATCAAAGGCTAACTCTTTAAACGTAATAGAACAAGATAGTCAGGGAAACCAAATGATAAATTATAAAATGACGAAAATGCTCAAGCAGCCGGAAAAAGAAGATGCTCAAATAAATAACATGTAACAGGAAAATGGGGAGAACACTAAAAAGACTTATGGTATGAAAACATTCTCGAAAACAAGATCCACAGAGAATAAAGAGGATGAAATTGAAATAGGATGTGAAGACGATTTATGTCTAGATGAATTGAAAGAGGCCTTCAACTCCGCAAAGAATACAAAAGCTACTGATATAGGTGTCATAAACGCTGTAGGCACCCTACTACAAAAGAGATTACTATATTTATCCGATATGTGCTGGGGAAATGCTGTTATTCCGTAAGCATGGGTATGAGCAAATGTAATATCACTATTTAAGAGAGGAGAACGCAGTAACTGCGAGGATTACAGAGAAATCAGCTTACTGGACACCACATACAATTCTTTCGCAAGAATGTTGCAAAGAAGTTCAAGGTTATAGTGGAGACTTTATTGGACGAAGAACAAATGGGATTTCGGACTTGCAGGTCAACAACAGATGCAGTATTTATGAGTAAACAAATGAACAATAATCAGTCAGAGCATAAGAAGAGACACCTACCATTTATTGATTTTATTGAGGCATTCGATGTTGGAGGATTATGAGGAAACGAGGATATCCACAACACTTAATAAGCATTTTAAAAAGTCTTTACTAGCACACGAGTGTAATTTCAGATGCAAACGGTATTCTGACATAGACTATCACCACAAAGGAAAGGAGCTACACAAGTGTGCGGCATGTCACCCACGCTATTCAGCAGCTGTTTAGTATCCTGAAACAGAAGATTTTTTTAGGCGGAATTAAGAATTAGAGAAATGCCCGCTTGGATTACCTTTTACACGTAGACAACACCACTTTGTAGGCGGAGAATGAAGACTACTTACAAAACGATAATTCATTTGTAAGGTATGATTTGTGATGAGCAGCATATGTCAGTTTTAGAAAAGATGACAACATCATTAGATTTCAAAGGAAAACATCATGTATGGACAAAAATTGCCGTTAGCAATAGAACAAGTAAAACATTTTAAGTATTTGGGTTGCGGCGTCGCATACGAGCATGACGAAGACACGAAGAAGAAACTAGCAAAGTTTCGGAATATATGTGGAACAATAAAAGGAGGAAGAAATTAACAAGACTGAAATTTTTTACGAAAATGGCACTTTGAATGCTTGTTTACGGAGGTGAATCACGGGGTAGAAGAAAGCGTCAAGAAATTCGGATACAGGCAGCAGAGACGAGGTTCCACTTAGCCGTACAGGTTTGCACAAGAGCCAACAGATACTGAAATAAAATACAAGAAGTGGGACGAAGTGGAACGAACATCTGGAAAGAACGAGTTTAGCAAGATTATCTTTCCAGACAAGAAGAAGTCAAGGAAGACCGAGGAAGCGATGCATTCCGTAACAGGCGAAACGAAAACGAAAAAGTTGTAATGCTTGAAGTGGTGCTGCCGATGATAACTATGGTGGTGATGTCTTCAGTGGTTTTCCTCAGAGGTGGGAAACTTCATTTGCTGCTCAGGCAAGTTAAAAAGCCCATCTGTTACCGTGCCATTGCACCATGCAGACTGGAACATCAAGAACTCCTCCAGCCCATCTGCGAGTTCCGTTGCATGTCCCCCCAACCTCACCTACCTGCAGAAATTACCCACGCCACTCCTTTACACTTCTTCCCAGTTGTCGGCTTCCAAATTCCAAATTGCAGAGGCGCCTATTAATTCGTCTTCTATAATATACAGTAGTGTCAGTAGCTATTCTTGGAAAACCGAGAGAGTGAAACGAAGGTTAAGGCGCTCAGTCCGGAACCGCGTGACTGCTACGGTCGCAGGTTCGAATCCTGCCTCGGGCATGGATGTGTGTGATGTCCTTAGGTTAGTTAGGTTTAAGTAGTTCTAAGTTCTAGGGGACTGATGACCACAGATGTAAAGTCCCATAGTGCTCAGAGCCATTTGAACCATTTCTTTTTTTTTTTTTTTTTTTTTTTTTTTGAGTGAAACGAATACGAAACGTAATAATAAACTCCATGTACTATCTTTTACCTTTATTATTGTACCAATGTACATTCCTAATTCACAGATTCACAATCAGGTCTTTCTATTGTTACGTAAGGCCGTACGCTGCCATGTCAACTCTCTAGAAATAAATACCTGTATTAGTTACAGTGCGTGTACGCGTATGCCTGTAAATTTTATATATTTAATTTGTATATAACATCAGAATAAACCAGTTTTTCTGTTTACTTCGTATTCTGCTTAGTAATGTAAGCTAGTACACATTCATCCACTGAGCACCACTTGCAGGAGTTGGTAATCAGTACTAGGCGTTTTACTTCGCGGGTGGAGTGCGTACGGGGTGGCAAAAACGAAACTGTACCGGAAAATGTTTACGACTCTAACAGGAAGAAGTGTTCTTTTCATTTCATTTTATTACCTTATCTTTACACCAATACCGCCAGGTTTAAATTACAGCATTGCCTTTCCACAAACTTCAAGTTTAAAACAAACAGTTAAGTGAAATTGACGATAACATTTAAATACATACATTGAAACGTCTCTGTGGAGAATTTTCAGAGACGCTTATCTCACTGGATTCTGTGTATTCTATTCTGTGCACCGCCTGATTGCGGTTTAATTTATTAAGCCTCTCAGAAAAACTGATCAATCAAACTAAGGCTTATCAAATGACAAAATGATATTATGTTTGATTTTTTTGTGTTCCATAAGTAATCATGACCTCTATTTATTACGTTTTTACCTTCACCCTACCCTATGTGTCCGTCAATGTGGCTGAATGAGTATTTTTATGAGCGGTTTCGGGTTTCTTTTGTGGGGGACGCTTAGTTAGTTGTCGTCTACTAGCAGCAGGTGATGTTTGCTTCTCGTTTGGAGGGTAGCACAGGATTACCAACTTAGGATCCCAGTATCTAGACAGAGAGGTTTACCATTTTAGTCTGAGGTTGGTTTGTCTGTGAGGTTGGTGGCGGAAGCCTACCCCTCTGGTAGCTTCCGTTGCACCGATAGGCAGGTGAAGCTGGGTGGAGAAAGGACACTCTGCAGCCAGCGGTTGGTGAGTACAATTCGTAGCACCTAGAGAGGCTTTCTGCTGATAGGAAGTAGGTCGAATTCGAACTTCCCTGTGTTAAATTCAAGGCATATTTAAGTAATTCAGCTTAACTGAAAGTGTGTGTAATTATGTATTTTCGGAATTTGGCATAATTATTTTGTTAAAAATCGGCGATGATGATGGTTGAAATTAAAAATTTTGGAAGTTGCTTTGTTCTCTTCGTAAATTCCTGGATATGTAGATGGAATGATTCGATTATTGTGTTCCACTTCCGTTTTGTGTGATTTTCCTTTTTAAATTGCACTATTCTACACTTTTTGCGAATTGTTTCGTTAATAATTTTTTTATTCAGCCACCAGTCATGTGTATTCATAAGATTCGCATAAAATTCAGTAATGCAGTAAATGTGCTACGTAAAACATAAGCTCTGCGTCCTTTATCTTTCTGATTGATGCCAGTTTTAAAATTAATTTTCTATTTCCTGATTTTTTAAGTTAACCTGCTTGCTTCTGATGAACAAAAATGGGAGGAAAAATCAAAGTGAACTGTGTACTGTCACAAAATTAAGAAATTATCACATGTAATTAAACAAGCTTATTGATATACGACATACAATGCTGTTCCTCTTGTTAGTTTCTTTAAAAAAATTGCATCCTTGTAATTAATTTCTTAATTTAATTACGCTGATAATTTCCAGATAAGTCTTTTCTTAATTGTTTGGAAGTGCTTGGGCTGGTGGCGACTTTGCAATTTTTAAATTTGTAATTGTTCTTGTGAGGTGGCTTAACCAGGAATTGCGCACAAGGGTTACATGTTTATCAAATGAAACTCTGCTTCTTAGGTTATCGATCAAGTTCTCAAACAATAAAAATGAACTCGCACAAACACAAACACACACACACACACACACACACACACACACACACAGAGAGAGAGAGAGAGAGAGAGAGAGAGAGAGAGAGAGAGAGAGAGAGAGAGAGAGCTTGATCAACTGCATTATAATTGTATGTGTGGTTGGTAACCCTTTATACTGACGGTTGTCGAGGGTATCAACATATTTTACGGCCATTCTTTTTCCAGTTTAACCAACTTCGAAAGAAAACAGTGTGTTTCACTTCTGGGTTTTTGTCAGCCTAAGTATATGTGTCTGACGTCCTGCAGTTCTGCACAGTCACAGTGTTGTGGGGACATGACGTGAATTCTATGAAACTATTGTTTGTAGCAGTCTTGGCTGTGTCCAGTAGTATTCATTAAGAGCCGTCTCTTGTTACCCTACAGTCTGTTAAGTAAGAACTGGTTCGGTATTATACACAGATGGTAAAAGATCTCGCCTTAGTTCTTTCACAACCTAATAGCGGGAGTCCATGTCCTTTATGCAATATCCATAAAGCATTTATTGGGGTATTTCTCAAAACTGGTTTCTGGCAATGTGCACATGTGTAACGACGATTTAAATTCACGGGAGACGTTACAGATTTATCAACGGTATTTCATGCCTATTGCCAAGCTTCGGTTCGTCGTCGACAAAAATTAAGGTTGGATACTGCACGACGAGACTGACCCTAATCACCGCAGCAGGCTTTGCAGCGACTGGAAAAAAGACGAACTTGTGCAAGTACTGGATTAGCCATAATAGTCGCCTGGAGCTAATCCAATTGAAAATATATGGTCTTACATCAAAAAGAAGTTGCAAGGAAAAATGATCTAGGCTTTTTCGAAACAGCTCGCAACGCATATTCGGCGCATTTGGATGTGGCTTTCACGTGTCCACCCGTTTCAACCCGGAAAACGTGGTGTCAAGCGTGCCTCTGTGGTGCCAAGCATTATCGACGCTGTGGTGACTAGATGTATTTTAATTTTTATTCCATTTTTCTCATTTTTATACGTGATGTATGTGTATCTGTTAATTTGTTGTCAGACACATTTTTCTACTGACTAACCCGACTACGATCTCACTTAACAGACTGTTCGTAGTGAAGAGGAGTGCTTACAGAAGATGCTGGGAGCTTTGTGGGTGATATATCATACCGTGAAACGCACGTAGCAGCTCTACCTGGGGGATGGTAGCAGCACAGCTATCAAAGCGCTGCCTCAGCTCTTCCAGTATGCACAAACTTCTTATTTGTACAGCCGACGTTTCAACTGCTCGAATTGTTACAACTCACAGGGGAAGAAATTAGGCGATCTTAAAATTATAACATTTTTCTTTCTTTCCTGACCCCTCTTCGCTGAACAATTCACGAACTCGCACCAACGTTGCTCATATTTGTGCGCTGTTGCAGCATCTTAATGAAAATGTCCATGTAATATTACATGATTCTTCGTATGTTTCCAAAACAGATCAAACAGATTCGGAATTTACTAGACAGTATTCCCTTTTATTTCGGTAACCGTTCACTTGTCTAATATTTTCAACTGAGAAAATTGATCATCCGCACAATTTTTTTACCTGTCTGCTATAAATTCTGCACCCTCCGCCAGTATTCCAAGTTAGGTTGTTTTAACTTTTTGCTAGCTCTATTGGTCGTAGGAAGTAAGAATTTCTCAAACGGAGCCCATTCAAAGACAGCTAAAGTCTATACAGCACGGCCGAGTTGTTTTAATGAACATCCTAATGGAAACAGTACCGATCATATTTTAATTAGAGCTTTCGTTTGAGAAAGTTCCGTTACTTGTACACAGACTGGGCAAGCAGTTAGTTCCAAGCGAAAGTCTCGAAATATTAATAAGCTCTGTACTTACCTTCGTAACTTTATAGAAACTACGTAAACAGTCGGTGCGAGGAAGATGGTAAATAGAGAGAAGTGACAGAGAAACAAAACTCTCGTAAGAAGAGGTAGTTAGCTTATGTAAGGCTTGCTTCCAAGAAGTAACGAGTTTGCTCACTGAGAGCTACGTTTCTTTGCCACACTAAGAAGAGAACCTTACATGACATGTCAGGATATGCATTGAACAAAGTATTATCACTACAGCGAAAACATTCAAAGCGATGGCGTCCAAAAGCATATTTTTAGCAGATACCAATGATTGAAGTTCATTTTTTAATTCCGTGAAGATCACCTCGATATTTAATCATAGAATTTTAAACTTCCTGGCAAATTAAATGGAAACACAGACTTTTAGACTCATTTTGACACATTGTTAAGAAAATGGATAGTTTCAGTTATGAACAAATGAACTACATGCACAGTGTATAAATTTTTATGTTTGTTTTAATAAAAGTAGTGGAAACGGGACCGATCACTTTTTAATTGCGCTTTCGTCTGAAGAAATTCGATTATGTGGTACACTGAGCAAAGAATTTGTTCCAGGTAGATGAACCGCTAGTGGCATGTCATGAAGAGTACAGAGACAAATAATTTTTCCTGGAACGCTTCTATCAATGTTAGCTTTGTCTGAGAGCAGACCCATTCCCTAAAGCGGCATTATCGATTGACAGTGAATCGTGGTGCCAGTGCATAGGCTATTCACGCTAATGTACTGCAACTAGCTGTGAGCTTAACGGCTCTGCCCGCAAAATTATTGACTATTAATGGTACCCAGTGCCATCCTTTACGATCCTGTGGAGAAGTATTGCTACTAGCATAACCTGGTCGTTAGATGTTCTGCGCTGCCATCTGATATACTATTTTTAAACTATATGGGCATTATAAAGCCTTTTTCCCGCTATTCATATTTTTTCTGGTCTATAATCGAGCGACACAACCCCGACGCCCTGAAATTTTTGCATCCCGGAAGGAAACTATAAAGACCAGCATACTGGAGTGGCGCTGGCAGCTGGTGACAGAACGTGAAATGTGTAGGCACTAGTTCATAAACTGACAGTCTATTGTTGGCTGGTCGATTGCACTTGTTGGATATGGGTGACAGGTTTCCGATGGACACAGTGCTTTCAAGTTATAGGAAATTGATAACATTATCATCGTCTTCATTATATGCCTGTATCGCTGACGTCAATCTCTTGTATGATGATAAAAATGTTCTGCGATGGCATATTTTGATCGTTAAGGAAAAGAAAGAAGAAACTCCTGTGTAGGGAATAACGTGGACTCCACGAAAAGCTGTCTTGTGAAACTGAATTCGTTCTCTTCGTCGACAAGATCCAGAGGGTAGTAGATAACGGCGACCAGTGTTCTTTGACATCTGTAAGGCATTCAATCCAGTTATGAATTGACATCAAGGAATCTAAAAACACGATCTTAGGAAACATAGTACTACCTTTGTGACTGGATTCAGCAGACAGAACTCGTCACGTAGTTCTTAATGGGCCGAAGTCGTTGAACGTAAAGTAATTCCGGGAGTATCCCAAGGTAGAGTTTCAGAGCAGTGACTGTCAAAGATACGTGCTTGTGGTCTGGTTTAGCGTAGGATACCACGTTCCGTTAGGTGTATGTATCGACATTTAGCCATTACAATCAGGTTTGTCACTTTTGTATGCGATTGGAGGCGGTTGCTGCGAACTATGATATCCGGATATAGAGTAATGGAAGCCTCATTCGCTCGTCGGAGCATGGAGTGCAGCGTGAACTTAAACAAAGGGTTATTTGGGTTACAATAGGCAGTTATTTTGTGGTGCTAATAAGTGTGTGCTGTATAACGGTGAATGATACGTTCAGTATACATTTAAGCCAGTTAGCGCTTATTATAATCTTGCCAGTAAGCTGTCCTATGCCGGCCTAAGTGACCGAGCGGTTCTACGCGCTTCAGTCTGGAACCGCGCGACCGCTACGGTCGCACGTTCGAATCCTGCCTCGGGCATGGATGTGTCTGATATGCTTACGTTAGTTAGGTTTAAGTAGTTCTACGTTCTAAGGGACCGACGATCTCAGATGTTAAGTTCCAAAGGGCTCAGAGTCATTTGAACCATTTCTGAGCTATACCATATTTTAAACGACCTAAATCCTATGTATAAAACAGACTGAAACGTCTGATTACCTTACAAATGAGTTAATTGTTAAATCTTTGACGTTAAGAATGTAACCGAATTTGTTGGAAGTCACTAAATACTCTCAGTATGAAATACTGCATGAAAATAGTCTGGGTAATTTGCACTTCATTTTAAGCAAAAGGAAATTTTTCACACATCTGAATTTTTGTGGTATCAGATCTCCGGAACTACTCGCCCTACAGTGATACGAGATAAACTTTCAAATACCTTGAGTGAGAGGGGTAACAGTCTCGATGACTGACTGACTAGTAACATCAATCAAAACGGCTTTGCTGTCCTGTACTGCGAACGGCTGAAAGCAAGGGGAAACTACAGCCGTGGGTTTTCCCGAGGGCATGTAGTTCTGCTATATACTTAAATGATGATGTAGCTCTCTTGGGTAAAATATTCTGAGGATTAAAAAGTCCCCCATTCGGATCTCCGGGCGGAGACTACTCAGGAATGTATCATCTCAGCGAGAAACAAAACTGGCATTCTACAGATCGGAGCGTGGAATGTTAAATCTCTTAATCGGCAAGGTAGACTGCAATATTTAGAAAGGGAACCGGATAGGTTGAGGTTAGATATAGTGGATATTATTGAAGTTCGGTGGCAGGGGGAACAGGACTTCTCGCCAGGTGAAAACAGGTTTATATATACAAAGTCAAACAGGGGTGATGCATGAGTGGGCTTAACAACGAATAAGAAAATAGGGATGCGGGTAAGCTACTATGAACACCATACTGAACGCAATATCGTAGTCAAGATAGACACGAAGCCCACGCCTAGCACAGAGTACAAGACTGCATGACAACCAACTCCACAGCTGATGAAGAGGTAGAGGAAATGTATAATGAGATAAAAGAAATTATTCAAATAGTTACAGAAAACCAAGATTTAATTCTGGCAAGGGACTGGAATTTGACAGTGGGAAAAGGAAGAGAAGGAAAAATGGCAAGTGAATATGGACTGGGGGAAAGAAATGAAAGAGGAAGTCATAAGAATTTTGCGCAGAGCATCATCGTTAATATTGGTTTAAGAGTAGTAAAAGAAAGCTGTATAAGTGTAAGACACGTGGAGATCCCTTATCATTTAGCTACAATATAGCAGGTCAGCAACTGGAAGCAGTTAATTCCATAAATTATCTGGGAGCAGGCATTATGACTGATTTAAAATGGAATGATCATATAAAGTTGATCGTCGCTAAAGCCGATGCCAGACTGGGATTCATTGGAAGAATCCTAAGGGAGTGCAATCCGAAAACAAAGGAAGTAGGTTACAGTACGCTTGTTCGCCCACTGATTGAGTATTGCTCACCAGAGAGAGAGAGAGAAGATCCAACGGAGAGCAGCGCGCTTCGTTACAGGATCATTTAGTAATCGCGAAAGCGTTACAGAGATGATAGATAAATTCCAGTGGACGACTCTGCAGAAGAGACGCTCAGTAGCTCGGTACGAGCTTTTGTTGAAGTTTCGAGAACACACCTTCACCGAGGAGTCAAGCTGTGTACGGCTCCATCCTACGTAAATGTCGCGAAGAGACCATGAGGATAAAATCGAAGAGATTAGAGCCCACACAGTCGCATACCGACAATCCTTTTCTCCACGAACAACAAGAGACTGGAATAGAAATGAGAGCCGATAGAGGTACTCAAGGTACCCTCCGCCACACACCGTCAAGTGGCTTGCGGAGTATAGATGTAGATTTAGAGAGCAAGGAAGGTTTCTCGTTGATTATTTAAAAGTGGGCAGATTTAGAAACCAGATCTTAGATCGTAAGACATTACCAGGGGCAGATGTGGCTTCTGATCACAATTTATTGTTTGTGAACTGAAGAAATTGGAAAAAGGTAGGAGATGGGACCTGGATAAGTTGAAAGAACCAGAGATTGTTAAGAGTATCAGAGTGAGCATTATGCAACAGTTGACTAGAATTGTCAGCAACTGTTTTCCTAGGAATTGGAATTAATATTCTTCTCATAGTTTGAGGGTTTTTCATCTGTCTCATACATCCTGCACACCACACAGAAGCGTTTTGTCATGGCTGGCTCTCACAAGGTTATCAGTAGTTGTGACGGAGTATCGCCTACCCCCGGGACCTTGTTTCGACTGATATCTTTCAGACGTTTGTCAAATTCTTCTCACAGTATCATACCTCCTGTCTCACCTTAAAATCTTTCCCTTCTCTGCTTAGGAATGGTTTTCCATATGAGCTCATGCAGCTGCTTCTCTTTTCCCAAAAGCACTCTTTAGTTGTCTCGGAGGTGGCATCTACATTTGCCCTATTGAAATATGGTCCTAAATCGTTACATGCCCCACCATACCACGTCCGCATCACACCACAAGGCAAAGGATGACACGTTGGACGGTTGACATTTCTCGAAGAAAAGTTTTTTATACAGGGCTTCTATAAACTATTGATTCGTTTTCAAATATTTATACACTGCAGAGCCGAAGAAACTGGTACACCTGCCTAATATCACGTAGGGCCACGCGAGCACGCAGAAGTGCCAAAACACGGCGTAGCATAGACTCGACTAATGTCTAAATCAGTTACGGATGGAACTAACCCCATGAACCCTGCAGGGCTGTCCATAAATCTGTAAGAGTACGAGGGGGTGCAGATCTCTTCTGAATAACACGTTGCTGGAAATCCCAGTTATGCTCAATAATGTTCATGTCTGGGGAGCTTGGTAGTCAGACGATGTGTTTAGACTCAGAAGGATGTTCCTCGGGCCACTCTGTAGCAATTCTGGATGTATGAGTGTCGCATTGTCCTGCTGGAACTGACCCAAGTCCGTCGGAACGTACAGTGGACATGAATGGATGCAGGCGATCAGACAGGACGCTTACATTCGTGTCACCTGTCAGAGTCGTATCTAGACGTATCATGGGCCCAAATCACTCTAACTGCACACGCTCCACACTATTAGAGATCCTCCACCAGCTTTAACGGTTACCTGCTGATATGCAGAATCCATAGATTCATGGGTTTGTGTCCATATCCATACACGTACATCCTCTGGATATGCAATTTGAAACGAGACTTGTCCGACCACGCAACATGTTTCCAGCCATCAGAAGTCGGTGTTAACGGGCCCAGGCAAGACGTAAAGCTTTGTGTCGTGCAGTCATTATGGGTGCAGGAATGGACGTTCTGTTCCGAAAGCCCATATCGTTCAGTGGTTCTCACGCTGACATTTGCTGTTGGCCCAGCACTGAAATATGCAGCAATTTGGCGAAGGGTTGCAGTTGTGTCACATTGAAAGATGCTCTTCAGTCGTCGTTGGTCCTGTTCTTGCAGGACCTTTTTCCTGCCGCAGCCATGTCGGAGGTTTGATGTTTTACCGAATTCCTGATATTCACGGTAGTCTTGCGACAAGATCGTACGGGAAAATTCCCACTTCATCGCTATCTCGGACATCCTGTGTCCCATCGCTCGTGCGCTAACTATAACATCACGTTCAGAGTCACTTAAATCTTGATAACCTACCATTGTAGCAGCATTAAAAGATCCATCGACTGCGCCAGACGCTTATGTTATATAGGCGTTCCCGACTGTCGCGCCGTATTCTGCCTGTTTCCTTATCTCTGTATTTGAATATCGATGCCTATACAAGTTTCTTTGGCACTTCACTGTAGTTATCGCAGCTTTAAATGTACATATCGATTGATGCTCGGATAGAACGGTAAACTCAACAAGTTTGCATTTTGCTCTTTACAGATGTTCTACGAGTGTACCTCTGGTCACACGACACACGTCCAAGCGGTTGCTACGTTTGTTTCGCACCTCATTTAGCAACACCCTCTCCGTGGTCATCACTACAGCATTGATTTGTTCTCTGAGGTGTCCTTGGCAAAGGGGGGGGTGGGGGCGGGAGGGGGGTTTGGCGGAGTTACGTAAAAAGGGCCTTTAATGGTACTCCAAAGGAAAAAGACACAAGGCACTAGGTCAGGCGATCTGGAACCCAAGGTAACAGAACCGCATCATGTTCACGAATCCAGCCATCGTAAGTACGTCATTTAGGTAGCGATGAACATTGATGCTCCGATAAGGATGTGGCCCGTCTTGTTGGATGATGAAATTTTTGGAATCCGCAGTCAGTTATAGAAACCACAAGAACTGCATTACGTCAAGCTAAGAGGTCTCCATCACAGCTTTCCCACGGAAGGTAAATGGTTCTTACTGCATCATCTATGATACTACAAAGTATATATTAACCGTCGCCGTATCTCGTTCACATGCTGCGATTTCATGAGGACTTTCGACACCCTACACTCTCACAATATGGCAATGAGTGTTTCCGGATCAGTGAACGGTTGCTTCAATGGAACAGGTTTCGCGTACTCCAACACATAAAAACACGTTTCTTTCTTTGTCACCATTTTGTGCAGGTATTTCGTGTACCAAAAGAAATATGCCTATAAATAAGAACACTGTCTGATTCCAATGAGAAACGCAATTCAAGTGCTACAATCAAAAGAATCCTACGAAATGGAGTTTATGAATCTTCTGTCTGCGTGGTTCCAAATATGGTTGTGTTTTTTTTCTTCTCAAACTCCACGTTATGAAAAGACAACAAAAGGAAGTCTAATTCGTCAGATTTACATTTTGTAACTCGAATAGTGGTTCATTTGGAGTGACAATTGCTAGATTTTGAAGGGGTTCAGGCTGTCATATCTTTACTGACACGCTCTACAAAGTCCTCAACTTGGTCGTCAATTGCACGAAATGAAATTCCATGTGACAGGTACAGTGAGATAAGTATTATAGCTATAAACTGCTTGTATTTCTTGAAGCAGCATAACTCACAGTTTGCAAATTACCTACACAATTGTATGCAGTATTTGAGAATGTTAGCCCTCAACGACTTCCAACAAACCTTATACATTATTTCAAACTTTTAAGAAGCTTTGTAAATGACGAAGCTTTGGGGCCAGTGGAGTGCACGATACAGGGCGTCTGACTCGTATCTGTCCTAGAAGTAGCCAATTTCTGTCAGTTGCTGCTCAAATTGGTGCTGCAGATGCAATACGATGCGCCAGCACCATACGCCAAAGACAATGGTCTTCCGTGTCAGCAGTGACACGTGGCCGTCCGCAGACTACCCTTCGTGCGACAGTACATTCTCGTGACTACCGCTGCCAGTCGTCATGTTCAGTGGCTGCATTCCTGCCAAGTCCTATTGGATTATGTCAGGAGGGACATCAAGCATCTCGTAGACCTTTTTTACGAACTACACTACTGACCATTAAAATTGCTACACCAAGGACAAACGCAGTTGATAAATGGTTATTTATAGGACAAATACATTATACAAGAACTAACATGTGATTACATTTTCACACAATTTGGGTGCATAGATCCTGAGAAATCAGTATCCAGAACAACCACCTCTGACTATAATAACGACCTTTATACGCCTGGGCATTGAGTCAAACAGAGCTTAGATGGCGTGTACAGGTACAGCTGTCCATGCAGCTTCAACACGATACCACAGTTCATCAAGAGTAGTGGCTGGCGTATTGTGACGAGCCAGCTGCTCGGCCACCATTGACAAGACGTTTTCAATTGGTGAGAGATCTGGAGAAGGCGTTGGGCAGGGCAGCAGTCGAACATTTTCTGTATCCAGAAAGGCTCGTACAGGACCTGTAACATGCGGTCGTGCATTATCCTGCTGAAATGTAGGGTTTCGCAGGGATCGAATGAAGGGTACAGCCACGGGTCGTAACACATCTTAAATATAACGTTCACTATTCAAAGTGGAATCAGTGCGAACAAGAGGTGACCGAGACGCGTAACCAATGGCACCCCATACCATCACGCCGGGTAATACGCCAGTAGGGCGATGACGAATACACGCTTCCAATGTGCGTTCACAGCGATGTCACCAAACAGGAATGCGACCATCATGATGCTGTAAACAGAATCTGGATTCATCCGAAAAAATGACGTTTTGCCATTCGTGCACTCAGGTTCGTCGTTGAGTACACCATCGCAGGCGCTCCTGTCTGTGATGCAGCGTCAAGGGTAACCGCAGCCGTGGTCTCCGAGCTGATAGTCCATGCTGCTGCAAACGTCGTCGAAATGTTCATACATATGGTTATTGTCTTGCAAACGTACCCATCTATTGACTTAGGGATCGAGACGTGGCTGCACGATCCGTTACAGCCATTCGGATAAGAAGCCTGTCATCACGACTGCTTGTGATACGATGCCTTTGGGATCCAGCACGGCGTTCCGTATTACCCTCCTGAACCCACCGATTCCATATTCTGCAAATAGTCATTGGATCTCGACCAACGCAATGTCGCTCGCAATAGGCTACAATCCGACCTTTATCAAAGTCGGAAATGTGATGGTACGCATTTCTCCTCCTTACTCGAGGCGTTACAACAACGTTTCACCAGGAAAGGCCGGTCTACTGCTGTTTGTGTATGGGAAATCGGTTGGAAGCTTTTCTCATGTCAGCACGTTGTAGGTGTCGCCACCAGCGCCAACCTTGTGTGAATGCTCTGAAAATCTAATCATTTGTATACCACAGCATCTTCTTCCTGTCGGTTAAATTTCGCGTCTGTGGCGCTTCATCTTCGTGGTGTAGCAATTTTAATGGCCAATAGTGTAAATACCACCTTTCAGTTGTAGAAACACGCTTGACAGCTTTCGTTTATGTGGCACAACTCCTTCTCGGTGCTGCGATTTTTCCTTCCCGTCAGAGTATGCTCTATATAGCACATACGTCTCCAATAACCTAGTCTCCAATAACCTAGATGTTAAAACCCAATCTTTATTCGTTCCTTCCGATGTGAGGGGTCTGTACAGTCTGTGACTGATTGCTCTGGTCTATCGCCGCTATTAATATCCGCTCTATGCTTGACTGTAGAGGGCAGACATCGGACTGTGTTCCTGGAGGGGGTCCGTTATTGCGGTACCGCGCCGCGGCAGGGGTCGCCATAGACCGGCCTGATCAAAGGCGGGCTGCGGGTTCTGACAGCTGCCCGCCATTCGCGGCTCTGAGTAATGCCGAGGACTACCAGCGGTCTGGATACTACCGGATGGCCTGTCGTGGCCCACTCAGTCACACGCCCCGAGTCAACAGGCGTGACAGGTAGGACGCAACAGGGTCGGAATACACCTGCCTCATTTACTGTGGACGTGCAAATCAGTGAAGTCGATGTCAGCCATTACCACGGTATAACTGTAGATGTGTAAGGGTGTGGCCACTTATTACGGGATAATTATGTATTTTCAATTTTATAAATGTATTTTAAGATTTTGGTTGGGGTGGCTTTAAATACTGTGGACTAGCACGAGACTTTTAATTAACTTATACCGCGATAACACTCTACGGACATCGGCTACCCCGAAGTAAGTACGATATAATATTTTTTTAAACACAACGCACGAATCACCGCCTTCTAATAAATAGTTGGCGTGAGCGCTGCTACTTAGAAAAGAAAATATTCGTATTCTTACGATATTGCGGAACTCATTGAAACCAAATATTTGCAATCTTTCTTGTTCATTATTTGCAAGGCAAAACTGGAGAGAATTTCATCTGCCATCAGGCGGCCAAACTCGAAACATACTGAACTCATTCAGTATTCTAAATATTAATAAACAAAATCTAATTTTTACTCTGCTAACTCTGTGACTATTGTAAGATCAAGGCAGGGAAACCTCTCACATTGACATTTAATATTATGACATGAAATTTTAATTAAATAATACTGTCAGCGTAATGGACGACTAAATACTGCTAAGGGAGATGAGCTCCCTGCATTATGAATTTCTTTAAAAACTTCGTTAATTATAATTAATGGTTGCGATCATGAGAGGTGACAACTAAGACAATAATACACACTTTCTAATGACAATTTGTATTATATTGTTCAAAAATACATATAAAACCTATCACTGCAATGGCGGCCTACCGCTAGGCGAAACAAAAACAACAGCGAAGAGTTCAATCAAATCGTTGTCTCTGATCTTCATGGCCCTTGCCACACAGAGATTACACAAAAACTGTTATTTTTTAATTAGATCGATATTTGTGTTTGGATAATAATAATTTACATTCTTTACTATTTGTTATAAATCGCGCAGACGTTCTTAATCTTCAGTTAATTTATGGTTCACACTTGACACAAGCAAATATCTTTTCCTTCCTTTACTCCAAATGTCCATTTACATGACGTACCGTCATACCATTTACAAGGTTAAGAGCTGTTGATGTAATCTCTTTTTGTCGAAGCAATACGTGCTCAAATAGCAATACTGCCACCGGTAGTAATATTTTTCTAATCAATCATAAGCTAATAAATTACAATGGACCATAAGTGCAGTATCTTTGGTAAGTGGAACTGTTATTTAGTCTTTATGTTAGGCAGAAAATGTCATACCATACAGCCATTTTACTTTTTGAAACGCACTGATAGTAGCTGTGTTCATTAAATTTCATTGTCTCCTCGTTGCAACAGAGATATCTTTCTATCCTTCTATCGTGCTCAAGTGGAGTCAACTAGCGAACTACACCATAAAGAGATCAACAGGTCAATGTAGCAGTGTTCATCACCTTGTGAGTGCCGGAATACACAAAAGTGTTTCCTTAGTTATATTCCACTGTATACATGTATATTATCATTGTTACTTCACATGGTAACTCTTCAATGATAAGTTTATTTATTGCAAGAGTGAACATTTGGTTATTTTAGTGAATGAAAAAAAGCTAAATGTACCCACTATATTTTGAAAACGGGTACATATTTTTGTATAAATCTTGCATCTAAAATCATGAAAAAATCACGTAAGAGCATTACAGCATAAAGAAACATTTCCTTCCTCTAGAGAAAATACGGGTGTGAAGGGGTTAAGAACATTTTAAATTATGTTATGTGTTCGTATTGCAAGTAGTAGCTAATTTTTCCCTTACCGCTGAATAATAAAATACACAGAAAATACAGATAAATCTATGGGTTGGATATAAAGGTACAACAGGATTGTACGAAAAATATGGTACTGCACCTAAACTGCATGTTAACTCAACCCAGTTCAGTAACAGAATAAATATGGACGTTAACTTAAAACACTAGGAACAAATGGAAATGCAGATTTTAGGAGAGTGTTGTACCTAGAGGTTAGTGTACTTAGGAACACTCCATGTTTTTTGGTCGGTACGTAATCCTAGTGACAGGTTTTATGACTACACGTCGGAATGCGCAGCACAGATCTTCGTAAGTAGTTTCCGCTGTTTTCAACGGGTTCTGTTGTTGTTAGACCTTTGCTGTGATCGTTCAGCACTTGTAAATATTTAGCAATCTACACGTTTCAGTGTTCCGTAATATATTAAAGTGTTTCGAATATATCGCTATTTTCTTTGTTATATAACATTCCAGTTTTTAGAACTATGTAAGTATTTCATGTGGACAGTTAAACAACAATCCGTTGCTCGTGGACCATTTTGCAACTTGAAACAAAAAGCAGTCTTTTATCATGGAACATATTATATTTGCATGTAAACTGAGTTTCTGTAATGGCTTAACAATTTTACAATTCTTGAAAATGGAAAGTTTTTGCTATTTTTAAATACCTTCTGTTTAAAAATCTATTTAACTTGCCATTGGTTTTTGATAATACTCCTGCTTGATTTGATTTCACTTACTAATTATTATTGGTGTTCAGTAGTGTAATAATGTAACAAACAGTCTCTAAAATACTGTATTGACAAGATTTTCTTCAGGAATTTCAATATAATATTTCGTTACAATAATGTCCCTTGAACATGTTTTCATGTTTAGAAACCTAAGTTTTTGTAATTTCAGAAATAGAGTGCATCATATTAAAACTGAAAGCCGTCACTTAAAATCGGAGCAAGGAAAGGTATTGAACTCCCGTTACAGAGTTGGCTACAGGCTAATGAAAAGTCTATCAAGGTACTACACTCTCCCCTTTAAGCCACCTAATCACCCTGGAAGTATGCATTGTTTAAAGTAAGAGTGGTACCAAAATAATTATACATATACTCTTAGGGCTACACTATGAAGAATAAACGCACCCAATGTCAAGTACGAGTGTCATTACATTAGTAAGGTGACAACTGTTTTGTAACAAATATTAGTATGATAAATGCAATTTGTGTTCTTTTTAAACCCAAAAATAAATTTTTCTTCCACGATACGACAGAAGGGTACATCGTAAAATTGCTCCTCGAATAATGCAAACCAATTCATAATGCACTTACTTTACTAAAACTTTATCAATAAGAAACACCTTTCATAGTGCGGAACCATTTTTAGTTTGCAACGAGTAAGTTGGTCTGAAGTAAGCCTTTGTTTATCTTCCAGCAGCTATCCAATGTATTGCTGTCTGAATCTTTTTCAGCAGATCTTACTGGCAATTACACTTCAAATTTATTTTAGCAAACATACAAGGCATAAAATGTAGGCTATTCAACTTTCTTACAGTGTTCTGGACATACACTTTCATCAAAAATCGTTTCAGCCTTTCTTCACTTGTTAACCTTTCGACCCAGAATAACTTCAATAGTCCACACCGCTTTTAGATTTCAATCCTTCTGCAGTTCTCCCAAGGCGGAGGCTTTACAACCATATATCAGTACCCTCTACAGAAAAGATGTCAGTACAGTATTTCTTTTTTCCAGTTTAATGTTAGTTGAAATGAAGTTTCCTTTGTATGTTGAACACTGAACCTACGCGATTAATTCCACGTAGCTCCTTCAGTATCAGCTTTCAGATCCCACATTTCCACAAAAAAAGAAAACTCTCGTACATTATCTGATTATCTGGTAGTCTCTCATCCTCTCATTCAAGAGCTTTCAGCTTCTGGGCCGTTCTGCTTACGGCTTAAGTGTTGAAATTACTATTGCTGTAGATGCATCTGCCTTATATGTTCTAGCTTATCATAATGGACTGAAAAAATAAACGATTTCAAATGCTTGTACTTACTTGCACTGAAGTGCTAAAGAAACATGCATATTCAAATACAGAGATGTAAACAGGCAGAATACGACGGTGCGGTCGGCAACGCCTATATAAGACAAGTATCGGGCGCGGTTTTTTTTTCTGTTTCATCAGTCCCTGAGCTTACACACTACTTAACCTAAATTATCCTACGGCCAAACACACACACCCATGCCCGAGGGAGGACTCGAACCTCTGCCGGGACCAGCTGTACTGTCTGGCGCAGTTGTTAGACCGGTTCCCGCTGCTACTAATGGAATATTATCAAGATTTAAGTGAGTTGAACATGGTGTTGTAGTCGGCGACCTAGTGATAGAACACAGCGTCTCCGAGGTAGTGATGAAGTGGGGATTTTCCCGTACGACCATTTCACTAGAGTGCCGTGAATATCGGGAAGCCGGCAAACATCACATTTCCGAAATCGCTGCGGCCTGAGAAAGATCCTGCAAGAACGGGACCAATGACGACTGAAGACAATCGTGCAACCTGACAGAGATGCAAGCCTTCCGCAAATTGCTGGAGATTTCAACGCTGGGTCATCAACAAGTGTCAGTGTACGAACCATTCAACGAAACGTCATCGATATGGGCTTTCGGAGCCGAAGGCCTAGTCATGCACCCTTGATGACTGCACGACAGAAAGCTTTACGTCTCGCCTGAGCCCGTCACCACCGACAATGGACTGTTGATGACTGGAAACATGTTGCATGGTCGGAAGAGTCTCGTTTCAAATTGTATCTAGCGGATGGACGTGTACGGGTATCGAGACAGCATCATGATTGCATGGTCCCTGCATGTCAGCAGAGGAATGGTAATGCTGCTGGAGGCTGTGTAATGGTATAGGACGTGTCCACTTGGACTGTTATGGGACTTCGTCTGGCCACCAAACTCCCCAGACAAGAATGTTATTCAGCGTATCTGGGATGCCTTGCAACGTGCTCTTCAGAAAAGATCTACATCCCCCCTCCCCTTTTCTCATACGGATTTATGGACAGTCCTGCTAGATTCATGGTGTCAGTTCCCTTCAGTACTACTTCAGACATTAGTAGAGTCCGTGCCACGTCGTGTTGCAGCACTTCTGCGTGCTCACAGGAGTTCCACACGACATTAGGCAGGTGTACCATTTTCTTAGGCTCTTCGGTGTATGTTTAAGTGGACGTTTTTATTTAAAGAAGTCAACAGTCGAAAGACCTGATACGACAGAGCCCGGTACTGAAGTCACACTTGTCATTGGTTACATCGCAATCACCGATTGTGCAGAGCTCATCTTTCAGTTTCAGATAATTCCTCGAATATTTTTCGAAAAGTCTCAACGTCGATATTAACAAACGTTAGATCACTGTACTCGTCCTTCCAGCTGCTTTTGAATGTCGTTGAAGAACAAAGCCATAGTTGCGTCAGTATATGGGTTGATTCAGGAGTTCAGAAAATTCAACATACAAAAGAATTACGTGTCTGCCTTCGTATTATTATTTACTGAGAACCTCGTTTCTGAATCCAGAACCTTTCAGGAAATAGGACGGGTGTTACGTCTTACACGAATCGTCATGTACATCAACGTCGAAAATATCTTACGCTGGTGATAAGTAACCTCAGGGATAAGTTCCTATCATTTTGCCCTCATCGTGGATGTGCAAATGATATAACATTTTCCCTTCCCGGAAAATTGGAAATTTGTGGTAAGTTCCTATGAGACCAAACTGCTAAGGTCCTCGGTCCCTAGACTTACACACTACTTAATCTAACTTAAACTGATACTAACGACAACACGCACACACGCATGCCCGAGGGAGGACTCGAAACTCTGACGAGGGGAGCCACACGAACCGTGGCAAGGCGCCTGAAACCGCACGGCTAATCCTCACGTCTGCCTTTCCCACCAATCGAATCAGCCCTTTCCATTAATCATTCAGTCACTTTTGACGGCCGATTACTTCACTGTCAGTTCTGGAGCTGCTACGAATATGCAAACCACGGATTCTCTCATTGCTTCGTACAGGTAAAACTGACAGACTCTTCGGCGAATGCCTCACAATTTCCTGTTTCGCACCTTGAAGACACAAATCAATGCCAGAATCGCACAAGCGGTAGGTGTTTTGATTCTACTTATTCCTATAACTACGAAGCTGAAAACTACAAGAAAGCTTTATGTACTCCCAGTAAAGGCAATTACCTATGCCTGAATAACTCGATGAAAGCTAATAGCAAAATGATGCTGACAGGCTTAGTCCTTCGCATGTTTCGTTGATGATACATTTGGTCAAGCAGCTCTGATTGTGCAACATATTACAGTATTTCACCCGCTACAATGATATGCAGCTTCTCCGCTTCACGGCTTTGTTCTGTACAGCGTGAAAATTCCTACATGGCGCCCAACGTCTATTTTTGGCTTCATGCGTAATAAAAAGAATCTGTCAGCTTGTGCGCTATAATGGGAATGTACGATGAAGCTAATTGGCCCCGTCTCTATCTGCATTTCAGAGCGAACGCTGATATGCTCACTATTAATGAGTATTTAACAATGATATATGTATTAAGAACGGTTTAGAAACATTTTGACATTATGAAAAAATTCCAAAATAATGAATGGTGTAATTATTATCATCAGCATTATTCAAACTTTTGTATTATTAAAACAGATCAGTCAATACTAAAAGGAATCTGGAGTGAATACACAAGAAGCAATTACAGACATGTTGAGGTTCGCATATGACATAGCAGTGGTAGGAGAATGTGTAGAAAAGTTGAAAGGATGGTCGTCAAGTTGTAGACCATCATCATGATCATCATCATCATCATCATTATTACAAGTCGTTGTGCTCATTGCTGAGTATCGTAGCACCAAGAACAAAGCTTGTCTCTGGTGGGCAGTTACCAGCTTCCCTTGGAGATTTCTATAGAGGTAGACCAGAAATCTTTGTTTATCTATTCACCTGCTTGCTGCTCTTCCCTTCGGTCTCTCTCCTTCCATGACTTTTTCTCTAGGTTTTCTCCACCATTTCTCACAATGTTGCCAAGGAACTGGAGAATTTTTTGTTTGTTTTTGTTTTTTTGGTTGGCACGGGAAGAAAGGCGCCTAGAGATATAAAGTTACTGAGTAATGTACAAACTTGTCATTATTCCGATCTATTTTTTGCGTGGCATTCTGCGCCGGCACCAAAGCTCAACTTCATCGATACGTTGCTTGTCTATGTTCTCAAGAGTCCATACTTCTTAACCGTAAAAGAAGACAGAAAGCACGAGTGGTTCACCAAACGGAACCTTGGAGGCGTTCGTTATTGCTCTGTTCTGCCAGATCTTCGTGAGTTTCATCACAGCCACTCACCCTGTGTGCTTCGTCGTCTTGTCTCATCTTCACAGCTTGCCGTGCCGCAGATGGCTGACCCAAGAAGATAGATGTAAGAATGCACGAATTCTAGATGCTTTAATCGACCTGTGAGTTGAACCTGTTGTCCTCAATCAATTATCATGTGGTTGGACCTGCTGATATTGAGGTCCAGTCCATACGATAATGTTCTTTACTTATTGTATTAGATCAAGTTCATCTTCGTTTCTGGCTAAAAGCACGGTGTCCTCAACAAAACCGAGGTGTTAAGAGTTCCACCACCAGCTGACTTGCCTTTAGTGCAACCGTAATGAGCATTCCTAATGGTATATTGTGTAAATGTGGCAAATTTTAAGGAAAAGAATGCAGCCCTGTAACCCTTTTTGACACCTTTTGACACACTGAAGAAATCATACATGCCAGCACTGGCATTCACAGCTGCGAGGTGATTATTGTATGGACTTGAGATCAGTGCTGTCAAGTGTGATGGGACCCGGCCCCTGCCGCTACTTTTCCCAGAAAATGCAGCCAAAGGCTATCCTATACTCTAGGAAACAGCTGCAGATGCACAGAACAGTCGTCGGTTCTCGATTATTTATCGTATGTTTTCAATCTGCTCACGAGTATACTGTATTTCAACGAAACCTGCTTATTCTGTGTATTTGAGGCTGAATACATGGCCTTAAATGCTGGTTCAAAACTTGGATCCAAATTTTGCTTGCGTGGGACATGAGAGTAATAGTTAGGTAATTGGAACAGTTTCTTATTGCCCTTTTTTTGTAGGGGAATGAAGGGGGACTTCAATCAGCCTTCTGGCCTCTCCCCAGTCTGCCATACTTTTCTACACATTGAATGCAGCACGCCGACACCTTACTGCTCCATTTCTTCGATCACGTCACCAGGTGTACTGTATATAACAGTGATTTATAGTTCTTCGGATTTTCTATTGCTTGCTCTATTTCGCAGCGTAACATTGTAGGTTGCGCTGTAAGTTGTCCATCTGCTTGACTTCCCGTACTGTTGTTAATACTAGAACACACCTTCACAGTGCTGTTTCCACTTAGCAACAGCTTCTTCCCTGTTGAATATCTTGAGGAGATCACGTCCTTGACTCTGATTATGTCTTTGGTCTACCTCATCATTGTTGTTGTTGTTGTTGTGGTCTTCAGTCCTGAGACTGGTTTGATGCAGCTCTCCATGCTACTCTATCCTGTGCAAGCTTCTTCATCTCCCAGTACCTACTGCAACCTACATCCTTCTGAATCTGCTTAGTGTACTCATCTCTCGTTCTCCCTCTACGATTTTTACCCTCCACACTGCCCTCCAATGCTAAATTTGTGATCCCTTGATGCCTCAAAACATGTCCTACCAACCGATCCCTTCTTCTAGTCAAGTTGTGCCACAAACTTCTCTTCTCCCCAATCCTATTCAATACCTCCTCATTAGTTACGTGATCTATCCACCTTATCTTCAGTATTCTTCTGTAGCACCACATTTCGAAAGCTTCTATTCTCTTCTTGTCCAAACTAGTTATCGTCCATGTTTCACTTCCATACATGGCTACACTCCAAACAAATATTTTCAGAAATGACTTCCTGACACTTAAATCTATATTCGATGTTAACAAATTTCTCTTCTTCAGAAACGCTTTCCTTGCCATTGCCAATCTACATTTTATATCCTCTCTACTTCGACCATCATCAGTTATTTTACTTCCTAAATAGCAAAACTCCTTTACTACTTTAAGTGTCTCATTTCCTAATCTAATTCCCTCAGCATCACCCAATTTAATTGGACTACATTCCATTATCCTCGTTTTGCTTTTGTTGATGTTCATCTTATATCCTCCTTTCAAGACACTGTCCATTCCGTTCAACTGCTCTTCCAAGTCCTTTGCCGTCTCTGACAGAATTACAATGTCATCGGCGAACCTCAAAGTTTTTACTTCGTCTCCATGAATTTTAATACCTACTCCAAATTTTTCTTTTGTTTCCTTTACTGCTTGCTCAATATACAGATTGAATAACATCGGGGAGAGGCTACAACCCTGTCTCACTCCTTTCCCAACCACTGCTTCCCTTTCATGCCCCTCGACTCTTATGACTGCCATCTGGTTTCTGTACAAATTGTAAATAGCCTTTCGCTCCCTGTATTTTACCCCTGCCACCTTTAGAATTTGAAAAAGAGTATTCCAGTCAACATTGTCAAAAGCTTTCTCTAAGTCTACAAATGCTAGAAACGTAGGTTTACCTTTTCTTAATCTTTCTTCTAAGATAAGTCGTAAGGTCAGTATTGCCTCACGTGTTCCAACATTTCGACGGAATCCAAACTGATCCTCCCCGAGGTCCGCATCTACCAGTTTTTCCATTCGTCTGTAAAGAATTCGCGTTAGTATTTTGCAGCTGTGACTTATTAAACTGATAGTTCGGTAATTTTCACATCTGTCAGCACCTGCTTTCTTTGGGATTGGAATTATTATATTCTTCTTGAAGTCTGAGGGTATTTGGCCTGTCTCATACATCTTGCTCACCAGCTGGTAGAGTTTTGTCATGACTGGCTCTCCCAAGGCCGTCAGTAGTTCCAATGGAATGTTGTCTACTCCGGGGGGCCTTGTTTCGACTCAGGTCTTTCGGTGCTCTGTCAAACTCTTCACGCAATATCATATCTCCCATTTCATCTTCATCTACATCCTCTTCCATTTCCATAATATTGTCCACAAGTACATCGCCCTTGTATAGACCCTCTATATACTCCTTCCACCTTTCTGCTTTCCCTTCTTTGCTTAGAACTGGGTTGCCATCTGAGCTCTTGATATTCATACACGTGGTTCTCTTCTCTCCAAAGGTCTCTTTAATTTTCCTGTAGGCAGTATCTATCTTACCCCTAGTGAGATAAGCCTCTACATCCTTACATTTATCCTCTAGCCATCCCTGTTTAGCCATTTTGCACTTCCTCTCGATCTCATTTTTGAGACGTTTGTATTCCTTTTTGCCTGCTTCATTTACTGCATTTTTATATTTTCTCCTTTCATCAATTAAATTCAATATTTCTTCTGTTACCCAAGGATTTCTAGCAGCCCTCGTCTTTTTACCTACTTTATCCTCTGCCTCCTTCACTACTTCATCCCTCAGAGCTACCCATTCTTCTTCTACTGTATTTCTTTCCCCTATTCCTGTCAATTGTTCCCTTATGCTCTCCCTGAAACTCTGTACAACCTCTGGTTCTTTCAGTTTATCCAGGTCCCATCTCCTTAATTTCCCACATTTTTGCAGTTTCTTCAGTTTTAATCTACAGGTCATAACCAATAGATTGTGGTCAGAGTCCACATCTGCCCCTGGAAATGTCTTACAACTTAAAACCTGGTTTCTAAATCTCTGTCTTACCATTATATAATCTATCTGATACCTTTTAGTATCTCCAGGGTTCTTCCACGTATACAACCTTCTTTCATGATTCTTAAACCAAGTGCTGCCTATGACTAAGTTGTGCTCTGTACAAAATTCTACTAGGCGGCTTCCTCTTTCATTTCTTAGCCCCAATCCATATTCACCTACTATGTTTCCTTCTCTCCCTTTTCCTACACTCGAATTCCAGTCACCCATTACTATAAAATTTTCGTCTCCCTTCACTATCTGAGTAATTTCTTTTATTTCATCGTACATTTCTTCAATTTCTTCATCATCTGCAGAGCTAGTTGGCGTATAAACTTGTACTACTGTAGTAGGTGTGGGCTTCGTATCTATCTTGGCCACAATAATGCGTTCACTATGCTGTTTGTAGTAGCTTACCCGCATTCCTATTTTCCTATTCATTATTAAACCTACTCCTGCATTACCCCTATTTGATTTTGTGTTTATAACCCTGTAGTCACCTGACCAGAAGTCTTGTTCCTCCTGCCACCGAACTTCACTAATTCCCACTATATCTAACTTTAACCTATCCATTTCCCTTTTTAAATTTTCTAACCTACCTGCCCGATTAAGGGATCTGACATTCCACGCTCCGATCCGTAGAACGCCAGTTTTCTTTCTCCTGATAACGACATCCTCCTGAGTAGTCCCCGCCCGGAGATCCGAATGGGGGACTATTTTACCTCCGGAATATTTTACCCAAGAGGATGCCATCATCATAGATATCGTTAATTAAGTATGATATAGCCTTTCTGCAATTCCATTGTATTTCTCGGACAGGCTCTTACATCTGTTTTGATCCTGGGTGGCCTGGATATAAATTTTCTTCAGAAAACAATACTAGGAAGTAATAAGTTTCCTATAATTTACGTCTGTGGTCACGAACTTTTTGTTAACAGATTACCGGTTTCGGTCTATAATAACCATCATAAAGTCTGTTTTATAAAAACAAAGTCCTAATGTACTGCAGCCATTGTGGCATCGTCAAATGTTAAATGCAATCTGCAGAAGCCTACAACTCCTGTGAGTTTTGGGGAAAGGTAAAATGACAATACCAAAAATGTTGCGGTCAGTGGGCAGGCTCCCATCATTGTCCAGCAATTGTGTCACATATTGTACTTACTGATGAAACAACTGGTATTTCAGTATGCAGCACTTGTACCCTGCATCGCAGTAAAAAGTTTACAAGGGTTGTGCATGTGGTCCTGATAGTAGAATACATGACGATATTACATCGTGGAAAGAGTTGATAAAAGCTGGGATGGACATGGTTAACTGTCAGAAGATCGCTGGAGTGTACCTTAGGAAAATGTTCATCTCTAAAAAAATTCATGAGATCCTCTGTACAAGGTATATCATAGGTTTCCATTTGGGCGTGGGCGTTGATGTCGATTTAAAATCCCCACAGCCATAGAGAGCCGGTGTATTTCTTGACCACCACCGCCAGGGTGGGGTCCTATCGCCGGTTTCCACAGGTTCAGTTAGCCCAGCTTAGTGGCGGCGACTGAGTTGTTGCTTGATGGCTGCCTATAAGGAAACAAGAACAGGATGAGCCCGAAGGTTCGAATAGACGCAAAAAGCTGGTAGAGAGTTCACCGTCATATCAGGTTCGAATAGATGCACAAAGCTGGCACAGAATTCGTCGACCTCCTGGAAGGGAACCGTGTCTGAGATGGTCAGCATGTTGTCAGTGATGGAGAAACCACATATTGAGAAGGTATCCAGACGGAAAAAATTGCCAGCTGAGTGACTGTCCCAAATGTTGATTGTGAATTGAGTATGGAGGGGAATCGAACTCGCCATATGCGGGCTAGGTATGGGAGGGCGAGGACAAATCAGACGAACCTTAACGACCATACGCTTGCAGATTAATCAGAGAAATGGCAGCTCCTTTGTCCATCTTTGTCTACAACGAGTGGTTCGTAAAAAAATTAGTGGCGAAAGGGTCACTCTGAGTAACAAAAGTCTGAATTCATGCACTGGTCCTTGACGCATGTCGGGAGTGGCATCAGACTGTCTCAACAGTTGACAACAGGTAGTTCGAAGACGGCTGTCTTCCACATGATGGGTGTAGTGCGACCAGTGATCTGGAAAGTCCATATGTGGATGTATCGCAAAATATTCAGGTGGTGACGTGAGACACAAATTCTTAAGCCGATTGGGAGTGACACGTTGGTGAGATGCCACTGACACGTCCAAACTCGACGAATCAAGTCGCCAACGTCGAGAAAAAGGCGATGGCTGAACCGACGATTCTCGGAGTCGATCCATGTTCATTTACTGCCTGGACAACCTCCGAATAGTGTGATACTTTTAAAAGGTCGTCCAAGGATGGATTGTCTAGTGGATGCAGTGGCTATCACTTGACCCTAAGCGAATTGGACACTTACATTTCAGATCAAAGAATCTCCATAGGAAATTTTGCAAGTCAGATTCGTACAAGTAAAATCGCAATAGCGACTCAGTCCTTGCAAATCCGTCACTCACGATCAGTGCGACTGACCACGTTGCTTTCGGTATTGATGGAGCTCGAAGGGCGATGCTCCCACAGGAACTCGTTGCGAATAATAAATAGACAGCGACGAATTTACCTCCTCGAAGGCGAGTGCTAACGGATTTAAGCGTGGAACCAATTTCTTCAGTAAGAAGCACCTCTAGGGTGACCCCAAGAAAGTGCTAAACGGCAGAGTCGCATATGGGAGGAGGCTGGGAGATGGAAGTTCTCCACCTAGGAAGTGATCACAGAGTCGATGGGCTGGCAACCCTGAATTAATCAATGCGACAAAAACTGAATTTCCTTATGGACCAATTCAGTCTGTTGTTGAATCTCCTGCTGGGTTTGCTGTTACAACTGCTGCTGCAGGAGCAGGTGTTACTGTTCCTGTTGTAAGAGATGTACAATTTTTCCCTCCATGGGACTCTGCTAACCTTCTACTTTGTCGCCAAATATAGTGACCGGGATTGGACAACGGCGGGAGTGACTGGAAGACTTGCGGAGACTGGCCGACTGGCCAGCGACACCAACGGCGAGCAACCAGAGAGTAAGCACAACGGTGGGCAACAACGAGACAAAGATATACGACGGAGACGGCACGGCAGAACAACAGCTACAACGAGTAAACCAATATCAAACACCTAAGACGTAACGAATTCAGAACTGCAATAACATGTGTAGCGAGATCAATACAACGGCTCAGTGGAATGACAACTGACTGGCTGAGCGGCTCGGCTGCTGGCTTTGAAGGGCAGCCGCGATCATTGATAGGTCGGCAGGATGGGTGTGTCTCAGTAGCTGGCTCTGCAGAGGTGACAGCAGAGCTCGCAGATTGTTCCTGTGTCACATAGCGGTCGTCATCGAGGTCCATGCACTTCAGTGGGCTTTGAAACTCGTCAGGTCGGGATACGAGATGGCACTACATCAATAAAAGAGGGTATTGGTGGGGAGTACATATCGTGAGGCGTCAAGGACCATCAGTCTGGTAATGTAGGAGGGCGACGTGAATTGTCGAGGGAGACCTAAGTCTGAATGTAGTAAAGAGTTTCAGATGGATGTACGTTGCAACAGTTATGCAGACACGAGGGGAATTGCGCAGTACAGGGTAGCGCGGAGAACTGAATCAGACCATCCTCGGAATGAAAATTGCAGCGCCATCACACTTGTGGTGCGATTCTGTACTAATGACCTCCCAGGAGAAAAAAGAAAAAAGAACTTGTGATTGAAATTACTATACCTCACAGCCAAGTAGACATTTCTAACATCAGTTTCAACTGGAGTTCGTACTCGAGATTGTATAATCGGCTGGGTCCTTTGCTTCACATGTAGCAATCAAAACGAAGATAAATTACCTGGACAGTGGGCAGCAGTTCCTCTGAAACATGTGTACTTACTAGATCAGAACAGTCCAAAGACGGTGTTTCACGCGAGAAATTCACGTACCACAGAACGGAAAACCAGTCTATAACTAGACTCTTGCACTCATTCTCCTAAGACGGACTTCTTCGTCTGGGACACAGATTGCAGTTTGAGGACCTCACCAGTTAGCCACGACATCCAGTAATCCTTGATGAGTCACTTTAGTTTACGAGATTCCCCATCTTTCAAATACATACTGATATCCATCATTTTTCCGACCGATCTGTGTTATCTGAACTTTGGAAAGAATTTTGTGTATTTACAGGTCGCCAAGCCGTTAACATGGTCCAGTACTCATATTTACCATGCAATATCATGAAGGCTCCAACCTACACATCGAATGAGAACATCGAAGCCTTTTACTGTCACTGCCATAGAGTTAGCAGACCCTCTCTAGCTGAAGAAAGACATGACCGTAGAGAAAGACTTCACAGCAATCTTCGCTGCCCAGGAACACGTGCTGTGCCTTTAGAGCTTTGTTACAATATGAACACAGGAAAAGTCCTGTCTCTTCTTATGAAACAAAATGCTAGTATGTACTCTAGATTTCCAGGGTCTGCAACCGGACCACGCACTGCACAGGACGCGTATTTCCGCGGTCCACTTCATCTTCAGGCTAGAACCCTGTTAGAAAAGAGTCAAGCTGTGAAATGTGTCCCTTTCATACACCGCAGAAAGCAAACGGCGCGCTCACACCAAATCGTTGCTGCTCCTCCCTAGTGCAAGTGAAGTACAGTGCCCCAGTGCTGAACGCTAGTAGAAACGATGCATCCCTATCGAGTACCGGCATCGGGATGTTTTTCCAGGTGAAACAACAACCGTTGACTTTTCATTTTGGATATAAAGAGTTACAAATCGTAATGGGTAATTCTAGCCTTTTTATAATGTCTGAAACTCTAATTTCGATAAAGTCCTTTAAAACAAAGTCCCTATAGCAAGTACATAATTTATGTCTCATCATACTACAATCTGTGTAAGAGAGTGTTCCGTCACCATAGACTTTTCAGGCTGCAGCAATCGTGTGTGTCGACGGTGCCCAATACGAATACATCTGTCATTAATGCTGCGAATTGTTTGATCAATACCAGATTTTCCAAAATGGCGATGGATGTTGTAAACACCCAGCTTTCACAATCTTAGGTCATCTTAGCAAGCCAAGGAATGCTTTAATGTTTGCTGGTGGACGAAATACACTTTCCAAAGTACATCTTTCTAAATTATTGCTGTTTTTGTAGACATGGGTACACAGACAAATAGAGCATCGATCCTTCGACTTTGGAACTTGAACCACTAGAAGATGCATCTAAATCCGTGGCTTTACTGCCATATGATTCGAAGACTGGAAGAATTTTATTAAGATTTAGCATAGAAAATTTCGTCCACAAGGCAAGGTAACAGCGCTTCTTGGGCGGATAAGAGAAGACCTACGACTGAGGAATCCCAGTATATTGACTGTAGTACTCAATAGCGATGTACTGTTTACGCCAACTTTCATCACTGGGGCGCTGTACCTTCACTTGCAGTAAGGGGCAGCAGCGACGATTGCTGTCACACAAGTGGCTAGACTTCTGTTCTGTATGAAAGAGCCATCGTTCATGGATTGAATCAGTTTTGGTGAAATCAGCAAATAGCATGTGCCAAGACGACTGCACTATCCGGCAGTAGATCCGAGACGCCTATCGTCATTTACATATGCTGCAAAAGTGCATGTAGTCACTAATATGGGAAAGATATTCACATAATAAAAGGCTGTGGAATTTACTCGTATTGTGACACACATGAACAATCTGCTGCAATGGGAATTAATAATTAAAAACAAGTCACTTTTTGAATACTGAAACAATTATATGAATGTCACAATAAATTGAAAGTTCCAAAATCCAGTGTCTATACATTCAGCGTGCTGCAGTCAAAGTCCGGTAGTGACGTGCAAAAGTTAAAGTCCTGAAGGGACGGATACAAGTCTAAGTCTAAGTCTGACGAATAACAAAGATGAATATTACACAGTCCAGGTGCTGATCACGGCATCAGAGTACACATCTCTACCGTGTAGAAGCCACGAACGGTGTAGGTCCACATCTACGAAGTCCAGGAGCTGGAGGTCGACGTCGATGACGTCGTCGTAATATCGGCAGCTCCAGAGTGAGATCGTGATCATGTGAATGTTTTCACAATTGGCGCCTGGTCGAGCAATGTCGCTCGGGGCAAACTCGTTGATCACAGCGCAGGCTGAGGCTTCAATATTACCCAGGTACAAGTATACAGCAGGTACTCCCTTCGGTCACGTGGCTGTGGCTTTAATATTGCCCACGTACAAGTATACATCTGGTACTCCCTTCGGTCACGCGACTGTGGCTTAAATTTTGCCCAGGTACAAGTATACAGCAGGTACTCCCTTCGGTCACGTGGCTGTGGTTTAAATATTGCCCAGGTACAAGTATAGAATTGTACCCGTGGATAGTCGTGTTCAGGCACTCGGCCAGTGCACATCGCGCGGTGACGGGCGGTAGAGCGGGCCAGTGTTTACGTTGCGAGCAGTGCTGAGGTGGAGAGCTGAGCAACGTGTGCGAGCGCTGTTTACGTTTGTTTCTGTATAACTGTTGTAAGTAAGATGTCGACAATTAACAGAGCGAAGCGTTTGAAATACATGAGTGGATCTTTGAGGATTTGAAATTGCCGGAGGATATAGTCGACACGTTCCAGTTGGACTTTGTGCAGTACTCGTTATTTTTCAAATTTATTTCGAGTGGCACTTATGAGAAATTCATTGAGGAGTATGTTGGTGTGAGACCATTCCGTCATTATTAGTAATGTCCAAATCGTCCCTTCGGGATACGGGGTGAGAACCGTCAGGGTATTTAATGTGCCACCTGAGTGCCCTAATGATCTGATTGCACGTTCTCTGTCACTGTACGGCGCTATTTTGTCGGTTACAAATGAAAAATGGTCGAGTGCATATCGCTACCAAGTTAACAGTGGGGTGCGAAGTGTACGTGTAGACTTGAAAAAGCATATACCTTCGTATGTTACCATTGGCGGCTGTCGTGCACAGGTAACTTACATTGGACAACCCCCTACCTGTTCGATCTGCCATTCAACAGAACATCTGCGGATGAACTGTACACGTCGACGTCCATTTCAACTTCCGCGGGAACGTCCTGCAGACGATAGTGAAAAGCTTGTTCCACTATTGAGTGAGGTGGTCGCGGGGACTGTACCACCACCCCGGCAGCCGGAACATGTTAGCGAGGCGGAGATGCCAGTTCAGGGGGAATGCCGTGCCAAAGACATTCGCGGTAGGACGGACGTCGATTCGGCACAGTGGCAGTTACCGCTGGATGCCAACGATGCGCCAGCCACCTCTGAAACTAAGCCGTGTGAGATACAGGAGCGGGTGCAGATCAGTTTGCGTGAACCACCCCTATCGGTAGAGACTGTAGCAGACACGAAGAAAGGCCGCCGAAGGAGAAGCAAATGGAATTGTAGCAAAGAGGAAAAGTCGAATGATTTTAGACCCGTACACATGTCAGAAAGTGGCAGCGAGACTGAATCTCAATCTTCTTGCTCCGTGCGCTGCGAGGACAACGCGAGGCAAGAACGCATTCGTGAACAAACCAAACACCTGAAGCTACTACTGAGCGCTGAGAGGGAACAGAGCACCGTAACGGCTAAGAGGAAGAGCGAGCAGAGCTGCGAGCAGCTGTAGCAGCGCTCCCACAGGAACTCGCTGACGTCAGTCACAGCCCCGCGTGGTGGCCAGGCGGATGCGACCACGTTGACAGACTCAACCGGCGGTGGCGGGCAGGGCGGCGCGCGCACCGCGCAGCACCCCGACAGCAATGAGTCGTGGTGGCAGCAGAACGAGGAGATGCAGCAGTAGCTGCTCTCGCGCATGACCATCGCGCTGCGACCTTCCCTCCCTGACCCGTTATTGGTTTTGACATTTCCTTTTGTACTCCAAACGTTACCAACGAGTTTGGTTCAAAGCCGGAGAGAAGGACGATCCAAAACTCAGACCTCATTGTCCTCTGAACCATCATGTGTGACAGTCAAACCTACAACATTACCACACTTAACGTCAATAGAATTCAAAGTGCGGTGAAACTCTGTTCGCTAACTGATTTCTTGTATGGTGCCAGCGTTGGTATTGCCCTCCTACAGGAGGTGGTCACAGCCTTAGAAGTGCCCGGTTACGTTCTTATTGATAACATCAATCTCCAGGATGCTGTAGGCACTGCCATACTTCTGCGCCACGGTATACCCTATACGGACGTGCAGCGGCTGCCCAGTGGTCGTGGCATTTCTCTTCGAGTGAATGGTGTGCATATTGTTAACGTGTACGCCCCCTCATGTAGCACTCATAAGAGAGATCGTTCAAAATTTTATAAAACCGAGGTTCCCTTTCTTCTTAGCGCTTATCGTGAACATCTCATCCTTGGTGGTGACTTCAATTGTGTGCTCAACGACAGAGACCAAACTCCTAACACGAACAGATGTATCGAACTTGAACATTTAATTCATGGGATGCGTCTTCACGATACATAGGAACAATTGCACGGTGAACGGGTAGCGTACACCTTCGTAACCAGTCATTCTGCCAGTCGACTGGATAGGATCTATGTGTCCGATGCCCTCCAGCGACACACTGTGAACTGTGATATAGGTCCTGTCAACATCTCCGACCATTGTGCATATCAGTGTTACCTCAACCTACAACGCCAGCCAATTTTCCGCGGGAAGGGCTACTGGAAATTGAATGTCAGCCTTCTGCAGGATGCCCAACTTGAAGAGGAGGTGAACTTAACGTGGCAACAGCTCCAGCTGCACCGACGTCTTTACGCTAGCGTTCTACAGTGGTGGATTCAGTGTGCTAAGCCTAAATTACGCCTCATGCCCGGTTACGCCTCATGAGCTACGCCCGACAAAAAAGCTTTTGGCAGAAACAGACTATTGAATTTTATTATTGCTGTTTGAGAGAACTGTACAGTCGCACTAACAATCCTTCTCGCGACATCGACGTAAAGATCAAACGATATAAAGCGAAAATCTCGGCGATACGACGCCAACGAATGCATGGCATCATCGTGCGAGCCCACCCCAAGGACGTTGCCGCCGAAGAACGGGCCTCTCTCTACCACATCCTGAGAACGACGAAACGGTGTAAAGCCATGTCGATTGAAGCGATCGTTGATGACGCTGAGAATGCCATCACGAAGCAACGTGACATCATCTCGCACGTCTACGACTATTATAGTCAACTTTAGAAGAAGCACCCCGTTGATGAACACTCGTGCGAGGATTTTCTTAGGAACTTGAGCTGTCGCTTGTCACAATGCAAAGCTGGAATCTGTTTTCACAGAGGACGAAATCCGACTGGCGGTCCACAGTGCACCAGGACCCGATGGTCTCAGCGTGAGTTTTACCAGCGACACTGGAACCTCCTCGGTCCGACACTCCTCGAGATAGCGAATGAACTCTGGCACCAGCAAGTCATACCCAAGGCATTTATGGGAGGTATCATCCTGCCCTTACCGAAAAAACGGAACAGCAGGAAGATCGAAGACATGCTACCCATCACACTCCTGAATGGCGACTTCAAAATCATCACCAGATCGATTAAGCTAAGGATGCAAACCGTTATGTACAAGGTTTTAGGCAGTTACCAGTACAGCGCAGTGCAAGGCCGAAGTGCAATCTCAGCTGCCTGCGATTTGAGGGACATCATCTGTTCATGTGCTGAAACCAAAGGACAGGGCGCTCTGAGCTTTCTAGATTTTGAGAAGGCTTATGACCGTGTACGCCATGATTTCCTCTTTCAAAGCATGAAGAAATTAGGATTTCTACCTCATCTTATAGAATTAATTCGCAAACTTACTACAAACGCCTCTTCACGGAATCTCATTTATGGCCATTTTACAAAAGAAGTTTCCATTGAGCAATCCATCCGCCAAGGATGTCCTCTGTCAATGATTTTGTACGCCATTGCAGTAGAGCCGCTACTGAACAACTTAGCGCATAGCGGGATCGGGCTTAGCGTCGAGTCTGTCACTATCCCATGCATTGCGTATGCTGACGATATATGCGTAACTGTGTCATCATCGCAACAACTTCTGTCAGCAGCAACTCTTCTACAAACATTCGCGTTTCTTTCAGGAACAATACTCAATAGAACTAAAACCACAGTTTTGCAGATCGGTGGCGGTATCGGAGACATATCCCATGTTACCTGGTGCAAGGTAAAGGATTCTCACACAACCCTCGGTGTTACCTTTGAGGCCAAACCAGACAAATTCCTGACGAAGAACTGGTCACACATGCTTAATAAATCACGTGCTGCTTTGATGCTTCACTCCGACCGTGGCTTGAACATATTACAGAAAGTTAAGACCATCGAGATCGCCATTACGAGCAAGATGAATTATTTGGCGCAAATTCTTCCAATCTCCGACCACCTAGCCAAGAATATACAACAAGCGTTATGTTGATTTATTTTTAGGGGGCATATTTTGAAAGTTCAATTCAATACCTTAACCTTACCTTCGTCCAAATGTGGCCTTAACCTCATTAAAGTACACAAAAAATGTGTCACCCTGCTCCTAAATCGCATCAGGAAGGAGTTTCGTACCCGGAGGACCAGTCTCATCAGAAACCTCATTCAGCGGTGGAAGCCTCATAACTTTAACCTACCCGTTAATATCGCCGGCATTCCACTTTCTTACCGACATGTGCGACTGTACTACAGATGGAAATGAGCTACATTCGACACAACATCGTCGATACCGGAAGCCTGACGAACAGGAAGCTTTATGACCTTCTCATGACAACAAACCACAGGAATCGGCTCGAAGAAAAATATCCACATACACATTGGAGCATAATATGCCGGAATGTACACAGCGACATGTTACCATCACGCATCATAGCCGTACATAAAATAGGCCTTCATCCAACGCCCAACTGTGACGCATGCGGAAGAGTCGATACGCTTCCGCATAGGTTCACGTGCGGACATGCAGAAGAAATTACAACCTTTGTTCGTCAACGATAATCAGTTATAGACCGTACTACGCCCAGTGGTGTAGACCTTTTACAGATCACTCAGCCTCAAAAACTGAGATATCCACGAGCAAAAAACAACGCTGCAACGTGGATCATGGGCCACACAGCATCGTTTATTATGCAGAATAAGCATGCTACTTTCCTAGAGTATTATTCTTACACAGAAATTGAACACTTTAAAAAAAGCCAACATTGTGACTACAGGAGGATATTTGGAAATAGGCTGAAATCATAATTAACGGTTAAATGCTTCAAATACAATATTTGGATAGTAGAGGTTGCCAGTTGCCTGTATGTATGAATTCTATTTGCTTCCTGGGACTTTAGTTCTTGTCGGAATTTTAAGATACTATTCAGATGCTCACCAATGCAGAAGGTATTTTTTTTTTCTTTCCCATTATCCTCTCAACATTTCCTCCTCTCGCAGAGTAGCGGAGCAACTTTCCTTCGACAATGAAGCGATAGTCTTTTGTGCACCTCAAGAAGACATTTCCTTTCCTTTCTTGTATTGCGCAACGGCGGCCTAGAACTAGTATATACTAATATATACTATGTTCATTCTATTCTCATTACAAATCGGAGCAAATGTTTATTTTCCCTTCCTTAAAAAAAAGTGGTCTAGGGGTAGCGTCTTTGATTCATAATCAAAACGTCTTCGATCCCGGGTTCGATCCCCGCCACTGCCTAAATTTTGATAAATAATCAGCATTGCCAGCCGAAGACTTCCGGCGTAAGAAGTCAGCCTCATTCTGCCAACGGCCTTGTCAAAGAGGGCGGAGGAGCGGATAGAGGTTCAGGGCTATTTCTTGTCCTAGGGGTGGGAAATTGCCCCTAAAGGTGGAAGATTTAGCAATGATCAACGACATGAGGATGCAGGAGGCAATGGAAACCACTGCATTAAAGACACGTAACGTGTATCCACAGGACATGTGGCCTGTAGTTGAAGAAGTGTCATGATGATCTCTCCATTGGCAAAAGATTCCGGAATAGTCCCCCATTCGGATCTCCGGGAGGGGACTGCCAAGGGGGAGGTTATCATGAGAAAAAGATACAATAATCAACGAAAGATTAACGTTCTACGAGTCGGGGCGTGGAATGTCAGAAGCTTGAACGTGGTAGGGAAACTAGAAAATCTGAAAAGGGAAATGCAAAGGCTCAATCTAAATATAGTAGGCGTCAGTGAAGTGAAGTGGAAGGAAAACAAGGATTTCTGGTCAGATGAGTATCGAGTAATATCAACAGCAGCAGAAAATGGTCTAACAGGTGTAGGATTCGTTATGAATAGGAAGGTAGGGCAAAGGGTGTATTACTGTGGTCAGTGACCGGGTTGTTCTAATCAGAATCGACAGCAGACCAACACCGACAACGATAGTTCAGGTATACATGCCGACGTGCAAGCTGAAGATGAACAGATAGAGAAAGTGTATGAGGATACTGAAAGGTAACGCAGTATGTAAAGGGGGACGAAAATCTAATAGTCATGGGCGACTGGAATGCAGTTGTAGGGGAAGGAGTAGAAGAAAAGGTTACAGGAGAGTATGGGCTTGGGACAAGGAATGAAAGAGGAGAAAGACTAATTGAGTTCTGTAACAAGTTTCAGCTAGTAATAGCGAATACTCTGTTCAAGAATCACAAGAGGAGGAGGTATAATTGGAAAAGGCCGGGAGATACGGGAAGATTTCAATTAGATTACATCATGGTCAGACAGATATTCCGAAATCAGATACTGGATTGTAAGGCGTACCCAGTAGCAGATATAGACTCAGATCACAATATAGTAGTGATCAAGAGTAGGCTCAAGTTAAAGACATTAGTCAGGAAGAATCAAACGCAAAGAAGTGGGATGCGGAATTTCTAAGGAATGACGAGATACGTTTGAAGTTCTCTAACGCTATAGATACAGCAATAAGGAATAGTGCAGTAGGCAGCACACTTGAAAAGGAATGGACATCTCTAAAAAGGGCCATCACACAAGTTGGGAAGGAAAACATAGGTACAAAGAAGGTAGCTGCGAAGAAACCATGGGTAACAGAAGAAATACTTCAGTTGTTTGATGAATGGAGGAAGTACAAACATGTTCAGGGAAAATCAGGAACACAGAAATACAAGTCGCTGAGGAATGAAATAAATAGGAAGGGCAGGGAAGCTAAGACGAAATGGCTGCAGGAAAAAAGTGAAGACATTGAAAAAGATATGGTTGTCGGAAGGACAGACTCAGCATACAGGAAAGTCAGAACAACCTTTGGTGACACTAAAAGCAACGGTGGTAACATTAAGAGTGCAACGGGAATTCCACTGTTAAATGCAGAGGAGAAAGCAGATAGGTGGAAAGAATACATTGAAAGCCTCTATGAGGGTGAAGATTTGTCTGATGTGATAGAAGAAGAAACAGGAGTCGATTTAGAAGAGATAGGGGATCCAGTATTAGAATCGGAATTATAAGAGCTTTGGAGGACTTACGGTCAAATAAGGCAGAAGGGATAGATAACATTCCATCAGAATTTCTAAAATCATTAGGGGAATTGGCAATAAAACGACTATCCACGTTGGTGTGTAGAATATATGAGTCTGGCGACATACAATCTGACTTTCGGAAAAGCATCATCCACACAATTCCGAAGACGGCAAGAGCTGACAAGTGCGAGAATTATCGCACAATCAGCTTAACAGCTCATGCATCGAAGCTGCTTACAAGAATAATATAGAGAAGAATGGAAAAGAAAATTGAGAATGCCCTAGGTGACGATCAGTTTGGCTTTAGGAAAAGTAAAGGCACGAGAGAGGCAATTCTGACGTAATAGCTAATAATGGAATCAAGGCTAAAGAAAAATCAAGACACGTTCATAGGATTTGTCGACCTGGAAAAAGCGTTCGACAATATAAAATGGTGCAAGCTGTTCGAGATTCTGAAAAAAGTAGGGGTAAGCTATTGGGAGAGACGGGTCATATACAATATGTACAACAACCAAGAGGGAATAATAAGAGTGGACGATCAAGAACGAAGTGCTCGTATTAAGAAGGGTGTAAGACAAGGCTGTAGCCTTTCACCCCTACTCTTCAATCTGTACATCGACGAAGCAATGATGGAAATAAAAGAAAGGTTCAGGAGTGGAATTAAAATACACGGTGAAAGGATATGAATGATACGATTCGCTGATGACATTGCTATCCTGAGTGAAAGTGAAGAAGAATTAAATGATCTGCTGAACAGAATGAACAGTCTAATGAGTACACAGTATGGTTTGAGAGTAAATCGGAGAAAGACGAAGGTAATGAGAAGTAGTTGAAATGAGAACAGCGAGAAACTTAACAGCAGGATTGATGGTCACGAAGTCAATGAAGTTAAGGAATTCTGCTACCTAGTCAGTATAATAACCAATGACGGACGGAGCAAGGAGGACATCAAAAGCAGACTCGGTATGGCAAAAAAGGCATTTCTGGCCAAGAGAAGTCTACTAATATCAAATACCGGCCTTAATTTGAGTAAGAAATTTCTGAGGATGTACGTCTGGAGTACAGCATTGTATGGTAGTGAAACATGGACTGTGGGAAAACCGGAACAGAAGAGAATCGAAGCATTTGAGATGTGGTGCTATAGACGAATGTTGAAAATTAGGTGGACTGATAAGGTAAGGAATGAGGAGGTTCTACGCAGAATCGGAGAGGAAAGGAATATGTGGAAAACACTGATAAGGAGAAGGGACAGGATGATAGGACATCTGCTAAGACATGAGGGAATGACTTCCATGGTACTAGAGGGAGCTGTAGAGGGCAAAAACTGTAGAGGAAGACAGAGATTGGAATACGTCAAGCAAATAATTGAGGACGTAGGTTGCAAGTGCTACTCTGAGATGAAGAGGTTAGCACAGGGGAGGAATTCGTGGCGGGCCGCATCAAACCAGTCAGTAGACTGATGACCCAAAAAAAAAAAAAAAAAAAAAAAAAAAGGTATAGAGCAGGTACTTAAATATTGACCAGGTACAAGTATGCAGCAGTTACTCCCTTCGGTCACGTGACTGTGGCTGTGGCTTAAATATTGCCCAGGCACACGTGTGCAGCAGGTACTCCCTTCGTTCACGTGGCTGTGGCTTAAATATTGCCCAGGCACAGGTGTGCAGCAGGTACTCACTTCTGTCATGTGCCCCACTGAGGAGAATAGGTCCTCGGGTCCAGTGCCTGCTATTGGCACTTGGGTTGTCACCTGGCCGAGCGTAGCACGTCCGTCGCTTATGTCGTATAAACATCTGTCGCCTGTGAAGTGCCTGTCCGCATAACTTGATTGACTGAGTAGGCGCTAGGCCCCAACAGAACACTCACAGTAGATTTCGTACATTGCATACTTTGCATAAAAGTCCTCTTTCCAACGACTCTCAAAGGATGTATATCACCGTCTATACTGGAAAGAACCATGTTGAACCCCCAGATTCTGGAAAAAAATAGTTGAATTGAAAAAGGTAAACAGCAATAATCACGTCTTAGAATTAAATATACCGAGGGTGTAACTGGATAGCAGCCGGCGCACAGCAGGGAGGAATCCTCCGGGCTAGAGGTGTTCTGCGAGGAGGAGTTGCGGGCAGGATATGTAAATGGCGCCGGCGGAGCGCGATGATGAATGCTCCCCATTAAAGGCGCGCCAAGTTGGCGGCTTGGGGTCGCGCAGCCCGGTGCTTTCGCTGCGACATGTGCGCAGAATCGCCGAGGGCGCACAATGCGGCCGGAATCGGACGCGCCGCGTCTCGCTGCGCTGCGCTGCGCCGTGCTGCGGTCGCAGGAAGGTGCGTGATAAACGCGCCGCCCGAGCGCGCGCGCCGCTGTTAATGCCCCAAACTCGCGACTGGCATGAAAACATCGTTTGCCCCTCCGGCGACGCGGTGCGCCGTCTTCCCGCTGCCACCTAATGTGTCCGAGAAGTGTTCAGCAGTATTTCACAAACTTGCTCGCTCGGAGGACCGCATTTGGACGCCTTAAGGACTTAATCATCGCCGGCTGCAGTTCCTCCTCGGTTTAAAAGCGAATCAGATGCGGCGACTCGGCTGCAGAGCATCTGCGCCTTCTCCAGACCTCATCGTCTCCAGATGCCGCTCTGTGAAGTCTGAGTAATGGCCTCTTGCACCACCTGCTGTCTTCACACTGTGGCTTGCCGCCGGATTAGGCGCCAGAGTTAGTCTCAGGAGACTCATTTTCGTGTAATCTGATATCTACCCCTTACAACACTAATTCACAAGAAAATGGCATTACTCTGCATACTGTGGTTCTAAATTAGGGATGGAAAAAACGATCTCTGAAAACCGATACCGGTATTTTACTCATGAATAATCGATATTTTTTGGTATTTGTTTCGCACAGATTACATCAGGTGCTTTTTAAATTTTTGTGAATGAGAGAGTGAAAACACGTAAACATCAGTTATTCATGGCTGCAGTTTAATTTTTGGTTTTAAAATAAACCTTTCTTATAAAACAAGTAAATTTTAGTAGAAACATTTCCATTTCTGTGAAATATTACGTAATAATAGAAAACTGGGAAAAGCGATTAGTGCTGTTTTAAGAACAATGCCGACAGAAATGAGCAACAAACATTTGCCATAAGAACTGGTACGGTGTTGCTGAGAGAATAATGTACCTGTTACCATGCGGCCTGGCCTATTAGATGGTACGCGTATAAATGATGTGTGCAAGACTTACACCATCTGGTACATATCGTAGTTTCTCACTGCCGTTGTCGGACATCTGCTGTATTAGAGTACGGCATCATGCGTGGTCTAGAAGAATTTTACGACGTGTGATGCCAATGAAATACAATACTCCATTTGCTTCAAGAGATTAAAAACGGGAAGAGACAACGAACTTGACAAATAAGTTCACCTTCTCTCAAAGACTTACTTGAGTTTGTCAATACACAAGATAATGCTCAGAGCAGGCAGGGCTTCGAAACAAATTATCACCTATAGCGCCAACATATACAGTGTTTTACTGTTCTGCTATGTGCACTCAGTCAAATAATAGTTCAAGAAACAGGAGATATTTCTTCTAAGAGCCGCTTATCATCTCAGTTTGTTAATTTCGAACTATAACATATAACATCTGCACTAATAAAAGGAAGTTTATGGCACTCAAGATAAAATTGCGTGTAAAATCTAAAACCATAATAAATAATGCAATACAAGATCAGATAACCCACTTTCTGTATCTCGGCTGTGACACAGTAGGAAATTTCGACCGTAAAACTGATAACAAAATCCTAAAATTTAACATAATCTGTAGAATAATTACAAATATGCCGAAAAAAAAAAGACCACGGAAGATATACACATCAATTTATAAAGTAATGGCAGTATCTAGTGTGCTCTCTGAATCTTAGACTACGTGACCACGCAAAAGTGAACCGGGTCCATGCTGCGGAAATTAGATTTCTCCATAAAAGGTGAACTATAGAAGAAGATATAAGTAATGAATTACAAGCAGATTAAATGCGCAAAAAAACTGATCGAAACAGTAACAGGTGATGGGATCATGCAGCCAGAAGGTATGAAATTAAATTACCAAAACTAACTATCGAATACAACGTGTGACAAGGCAAAGGAGGAAGAGCACGGAAGAGACGAACCTTGTTGACGTTAATAGGATAAATCACGCAATCTGTAAAGGGAAGAGAAGAAGAAGAGGAACGAACAGAAATCACTCTACAGTATTCGATTAAAGCAAGTCTACATCTGCCACTACACTTCGTATATAACGTTCTACCCACAGTTAATTATATAACTGTAACAGAGCAGCCGATTTAAAATTATCATATTTGCACATATAACTCCGATAGAAGGAATATTTTGAATCACAAAAAGTACTTATTACTGTCTAAAGCTGACAAGAGGTCCAGGATGTACCTCAGACTACGAACTAAAATGTACATTTCATGCCACGTAATATCAAAAAAATGTTCAAATGTGTTTGAAATCTTATGGGACTTAATTACTAAGGTCATCAGTCCCTAAGCTTACACACTACTTAACCTAAATCATTCTAAGGAGAAACACACACACCCATGCCCAAGGGAGGACTCGAACCTCCACCGGGACCAGCCGCACAGTCCATGACTGAAGCGCCTAAGACCGCTCGGCTAATCCCGCGCGGCCACGTAATATCACTCATCATTTAAAATAGCGTCACAGTTTCATAATTTCAATTTTACATATTCTGTTGATGATTGGTAGGAATCTGACACATTTCTGACACTAACTTCAGTTCTCTGTAACTCCTACAAAAGCTCCACCTTTATCCTCGAACCTGTCTTTCTAATATCAATGATTAATAATTACCTAACAAGTTGTCCACTGTTGCAGTTTCAATTTATCTTGAATTAGAATGAAGAACTGAACGTTCACAACCTGAGACATAACTATTTTTCACAACAAACAATCCCCACAAAAAAACCTAATTTTCAGTTTTTAATCATAATTTAAGAAATATGCATATTTTTGGATAAAAACAGTAATAAACTTTGTTACTAACATTTACATATGTTACATTACCTAAATATTGTTGGTTTCTAAGTTAAAATTGCATTAAACTGGAGAGGTTGAATTATTTTCGTTTTCAATGTCTTACTATGACGTTTACAAGGTTTTACAGACACTTCTGTCTTAAGATACTACGTATGAGCATTTTGAAAGAATTTTGGCCTACCAGCATTTGAAACTATTGAATAACTGAAGTGAAACATTTTCAAGCGACGTTTAAGTCTGTACAAAACCGTAATGAGAATCTGAACTTCGCCTTCTGGAAGTCATTAACTTATTTCACATAATCTAAAATAATGGGATGTAAGAAAGAAAGAAACATAATCATAAATATGTACTGAGATGGCAAAAGTCATTAGATGCTCCCTAACACCGTGTCAGACATCGGTCTGTGAGGCGTAGCGTAGCAAGGACTCAACAAGTAATTGGAGGTCCCCTGCAGGGATATTGAGTCATGCCGCCTCTGTAGCGCTCAACTCCTCCCGAACAGCCCATGAAGGCCCAAAGGAGCAGCCGGCCGTCGTGTCATCCTCAGCTCACAGGCGTCACTGGATGCTGCCTCTACAGCCATCCGTAACTGCGAAAGTATTGCTAATGTAGTAGTTTGTGCACGAAGTGGCCTCTCGATTCTATCCATAATGTTCGCCCCAAACACGAACAATAGAACAACATGAAGTCCATGCATCGCGGCAAATGGTCTTCAAGTAGCCGAACATAACCATTTCCGGTCAATGTGTTCAGTCTGACCAGAGGACCCATTCCACTCCATCATTGATCCCCCACCAGTCTGCACAGTGCCTTATTCACAACTTGGGAGCATCGCTTCGTGCGTTTTGCGTCACACTCGAATCGTACCATCAGCTCTCACCTCAAAAGTCTTGACATGTCTGATCAGGCCGTGATATTTCAGTCTTGGTCAAGAGCCCAGGAGAGGCTCTGTAGGCGATGTTGTGCTGTTATAAAAGACATTCACTTCGGTCGTCTGCTGCCAAAGCATATTAACGCCAAATTTCGCCACTCTGTAGTACGGATAGGTTCGTCGTAAGTGCCACATTAATTGCTACGATTATTTCAAACAGTGTTGCTTGTCTGTCAGCACTGACAACCACGCAAACATCGCTGCTTTCGGTCGTCAAATAACGGATGTCGACCACTGTGTTGTCCATAGTGAGACGTAATGCCTGAAATTTGGCATTCGTGGCACACTCTTGACACTGTGGATGTCGGACATCCCCTAACGATTTCCGAAACTGAATGTCACATGCGTCTACCTCCAGCTACCATCCCGCGTTCAGAGTATGTTAATTCTCGACGTGTGGCCATAATCCTGTCGGAAACCTTTTCACATGAATCAACTGCGTACAAATGACAGCTCCGCCAATGCACTGCCCTAAAATAGCTTATATATGCAGTACTGCCTTCATGTGTATAATGGCATAACGCTATCCCTTGACTTTTGTCACCTCAGTGTAAGCAATACATAGAAAAGTACAATGTATTCCGTATTTCTCTATAAGCATTTAGTGCCTACTCCTTTATGAATAAAATATTGGCCAGTTATGTCTCACTCTACCTCTGTACTTCGAAAGACGTGATGTGTGGGCGAGAGTACTTCATTTTCCTGTTCCATCCGCAAATGTCGGCTGGGACATATGACAGTCGGTAAATATCCTTCCGTGCTATAATTTCCCCTAAATCAATATTAAAAAAGGCGAACTGATGAGTTAGATTTGTTGGAACGGTTCTTGAAATGTGGCGCACATCTAAAAGGGAAATCCCATACGAGATCTTAGTGTGAGCAATTCTGGAGTACCGTTCTAGACTTTGGAGACCTTAGCATGTAAACATGGTAGCTGGAATTTAACGAATTTAGAAGCCCACCACTAGGATCCTAACAGACCAGATTAGACTGTATGATAATATTGTTGCAGAAGAAGTTGAGTAACACCGTGGTGCAGTGGTTCTGATACTAAACTGTTGCATGGCGGGTCTGAGTTCGAAACATACGTGGACTGCACGATCTTAATTTCTACATTCGGTTCGAATGCATTCTAGAAGTATCAATAAATATCAGGAATCATTGTACTTTAATGTTCTGCAGTTGCATATATGAAGGGCTTATTTCAATAGTGGTACAAGTCCATTTTTGTTCATTTGAGATACAGAGTCCTAAAGTTAAATGAGCGCTGAAAAATGTGCAGTTGAGATACCAGAACTATTCACGTATATATACCTGAATATTTCTGGGATCTCAGCTGCATATAAGCCCTTCATATACTGTATGTGTTCTGGCCGGAGGCAGTTCGCTCCGCGCTCTTGTATGTGCAAGTGCTGAATAAACCTTCGTTAAATGAAGTTAGTGATCTTCATTTATGTAATTACATCTTCTTCTACTTCTACGTGACAATATATCAGAAGTCCTCAAGAAACTTGAATGGCAGTTTTTGGATGAGAGTCGATGTTGTTCTCTTGAAAGCCTGTTGGACAAATTTAAAGAATCTATATTAGAGGAAGACTGTCAAATAATACTAACGTTGTTGTATCCCTTCCGTTAATATCTTGGGAATACGTTATGAGTGATTTAGGCTTCAACAGAAAAATATGGATAGCAATTTTTTCCTTGCTCTATATATGAATGGAATGGGAAAGACATTAATTTCCCCCTTCCATTCGACTTCTTCTATCTCTGCCTCTCATGTTTCGTTCGAATCCACATGAAATCAGTTACAGTGCTTGTGTGAAACTTAGTTCGCTCTGTTTCTCCTTGAGCGTTGAAAGGCATCACACACTAGATACTCTAATCAATGCCTGAAAATGACACTTCTAATCAGTATTTCTATTAGAAAACCTATGATTTATGGTCTGTGTAATAAAGGAATAAACGAAGTACGGAGAGATATAGTATTTAACTCTTGAAAAGCATATAGACCAATAAAGTCAAGCAAAAATTACAGGCTTTGAAATATTGTCGTGGTGATCTTCATTCCGTAGTAGTTCTTCACGCTATCTGTACAACGCTTTTCATCTCCGAATAACTATTGCAACATAGATACATTTTAACTTGCTTTCTGTTTTCACCCCTTGATGTCGCTTTCAAATTTTAGCCGCCACATTTCCAAACCGGCGATTTATTTTTGCTTCAGGACGTGTCAATTGACCCCTCTTTTAGTCTGGTTGGTTCTTAAATTTATTTTCTCTCACTTCGACTCAATTCCTCCTCATTAGTTACTCGAGATATCCATATATTCTACAACACACTTCTGTAGCACTGTGTTTCACTACCGTAAAAGCCTAAATTTATATTAAATGTTACAAATAGCTAATTTTCAAAAATTCTTTTCTTGCTCTAGCGCCAGTCTGCATTTTATCTCCTATCTACTTCGTATATCATCGGTTATTTTGCTATTCAAATAGCAAATGTCGTCTACTACATTTAATGTCTTATTTCCTGATCTAATTTTCATAACATATCCTGATTTAAATCGACTACATATCACTACTCATGTCTTTTTTGTTAGTGTTCGTCTTATAATCAGTATCTGTCCTGTTCAAAGGCACTGTCAATTGCTTTGCTATTTATGGCAAAATTACAACGACACAGAGGAAGTTTTATATCTGCTTCCTGAACTTTTACTCCCTTTCCAGAATTCTCCTTGGTTTCCTTTAATGCTCGTTCAGTGTATAGGCTGAATAAAGTCACGATAGATACAACACTGTCTCCCTACCTTCACAACAACTGCTTCCGTCTCTTGTCCTTCGACTCTTACAATTGCAGTTTGGATTCCCTACAAGTTGTAAATAACCTTTCGATCCCCGTATTTCATCTCTGTGGCCTTTAGATTTCAAAGAATACTTTTCAGTGAATACTGTCAAAAGCTTTCTCTACACCAACAAATACTGTAAAAACTGGTTCGCTTTTCTTTGACCTATCTTCCAAAATAAACCGTATTGTGAGTTTTGCCTCACATGTTCACAGAATTCTCCAGAACACAATCTGATCTTCCACGTAGTCGACTTATAACAGTTACTTTTTTGTTCCTCTATAGAAAATTCTTATCTGTATTTTGCAGAAATGATTATTAAAGTCATAGTCCGGAAATATTCACACACCCTAGCACCTGCCTGTTCTTGAAACTGAAATTGTCCTACTCTTTATGACGTCTGAAAATATGCCACCTGTCTCATATATCTATCACGCCACGTGAAACAGTTTTGTCAAGCAACGGTGTCAATAATTCTGTCTGGCTATCTAGTCAAGGTGCTTTGTCAGTAGCAATTTCTCTTATAGTGTCAAATCTCCCATGTCCTCTTCATTTACTTCCTTCCTTTTATATGATATTGTTTTCAAGTATATTTCATAAATATAGCTCTTGTATATTTTCGTTCGCCGCTCCAGCTCTCTTCTTTGCTTGGAACGGGCTTGTCATCTGAGCTCTTGTTATTCATAGAGCTGCTTCTGTTTTCTCCAAATATGTCCTCAGTTTCGCTATAGACGTAATCTATCTGTCTCCCACCCATGTATACTTCTGCAGATTTGCATTTCGCGTCCAGCCATTCCTGCTTCGAAAGTTTGCTTTTACAATCTGTCTCATTTTTTTGTAGATGTATTCCCCTTCGTCTGTTTCATTACTATCCAAAGATGTGAAGTAGGCCTTGTCTTATAACTGTTAGATCCTCTGCTGCCTTTCCTATTCTGTCCCTTAGTGTTATCCAACCCTCTTCTGTTTTATTCCATTTCCTTTTTTCGGTCAAACGTTGCTTTCAACAATCTGTGGTTTTTGTTTTTATCAATGTCCGGTTCCTTTATTTTTGTCTTTCTCCGATTGCTTCACTTTTAATCCGCAGGTCTTCACCAAAGTATTAATGTCATAGCCACTAGAAACATCCTACAGTTTAAAATCTATTTTCCTAATCGCCGTTTCACCACTGTATAATCATTCAATAGGTGGTGTAATGTGGGAAGAACATTAGATTGACACGGTGCAGGTGCCGAGGTAGTCCAGCACGTACTTGGAAATCCATTGTGTGGCCCCCAGCCACCAGTGCAGACAGTAATCGGGTTTAAACGCGTCGTAATGAGTCCCGTAATCTGGCGTGTGCAGCTTTTTATTGTTCCCCGCAGTGAGCTGTAGCCGCCACGCGCTGCCCGACTCGCTGAAATTACAGGACGGTTGTTGTCGAAATCGATTTCAGCGCGCAACGCTCCGCCGGACAGGTGGATCGCTCGCGTCACATCACCGGGCGCGTAATGAACCCGATTAGGATAATTCCTCGTTACGTAATTACACAAAGCGCGGCTCGTTACATATGTATGACGTTTATTCGTTATTCTTAATATTAGATATTACTGCAAACATGGGAAAACGAATCAGTACATGCAGATATTTCGAAAATTTTCATGATGTGGTACAAAATGCGAAAAGCAAAACACAAAATTTATTCTGAAGCTCTGACATTGGGATACCAAAGTAGTGTATTCCGATTCAATGACCGATGCAAATACATTTTTAACAGTAGCAATTAAGTTCCGCGACTATGCCCAATGGCTACGTGAGGACCGTTGCCTCATTTCCTACATCTACATCTACTACTGCTTGAAAGAGGCTACTTCCCACTGTAACAGCTATCTGGAATTTTTCTCGTCTCATTCACGTACGGAGCGCGAGATGAATCATTGCTTAAACGCTTGAGTACGCTTTGTAATTAGTTGAATTTTGCTCCTGATGTTCTGCGCAGAGAGGTTAATCGAAGAAATATCGTGGACTGGATCAGGTGGTTCATCCGAAAACTTCGGAAGCAGCAAACACGCTGGAAAAGCCTGAATTTTGTCTTTGCGACCTCTATGGGAACGACACTTCGGGGGTTGTAGCGTATTTCTAGATTCATTACTTAAAGTTGGTTCTAGGGCTTCTATGGTTACAAAGAAGAGTTTACGCTTATCTTCAAGAGTTTAACAGCTCAGTTTCTTCAGAATCTCTGCAATACTGCGGGTCAAAAATGCTATGGCCATTCGTGTTGCCCTTATTTGCATGCTTTCAAGTGGTGATGATTTCGGCTTGTAGGGCTCTTAACGGCGTGTTTATCAGCGCCCGTACAAGTTCCCAATCTTTTCACCCTCCAGTCTCGCCATTTTCCCGAATGATGATGAAATGGTGAGGACAACACAGACATCCATTTTCTGAGCGGGAACCATGCTTTCAGTACCGCCTGTTAGTTCCGACACATTTCCCCGTGGCACGCCCGAAGCTACTTCTAGGTTTATCGATGACTCTCCATCCAAGACCGATTGTTGTGTCATCACCTATGGGAGCATTAGACTCAAACACAAACGGACATGCCTCTTCTGACCGTTGTTGTTATCGACTTCAGTCATGAGACTGGTTTGATGCAGCTCTCCATGCTACTCTATCCTGCGCAATCTTCTTCATCTCCCAGTACCTACTACAACCTACATCCTTCTCAATCTGTTTCTGTATTCATCTCTTGGTCTCCCTCTACGATTTTTACCCTCCATGCTGCCCTCCAATACAACACATTTTGGAACGAGAGCAACAACTTCTGCTTCAGAAAATGCACTACTGGCCATTAAAATTGCTACACCACGATGACGTGCTACAGGCGCGAAATTTAACCGACAGCAAGAAGAGGCTGTGATATGCTAATAATTAGCTTTTCAGAGCATTCACACAATGTTTGCGCCGTTGGCGACACCTGCAACGTGCTTGCATGAAGAAAGTTTCCAACCGATTTGTCATACAGAAACAGCAGTTGAGCGGCGTTGCCTGGTGAAACGTTCTGTGGTGCCTCGTGTAAGGAGGAGAAATGCGTACCATCACGTTTCCGACTTTGATAAAGGTCGGACTGTAGCCTATCGCGATTGCGGTTTCTCGTATCGTGACATTGCTGCTCGCGTTGGTCGATATCCAATGACTGATAGCTGACTATGGAATCGGTGGGTTCAGGTGGGTAATACGGAACGCAGTGCTGGATCCCAACGGCCTCGTATCACTAGCAGTCGAAATGACAGGCATCTTATCCGCATGTCTGTAACGGATCGTGCATTCACGTCTCGATCCCTGAGTCAACACATGGGGACGTTTGTAAGACAACAACCATCTGCACGAACAGTTCGTCGACGTTTGCAGCAGCATGGACTATCAGCTCGGAGACCATGGCCGCGGTTACCGCTGAATCTGCATTACGAACAGGAGCGCCTGCGATGGTGAACTCAACGACGAACCTGGGTGCACGAATGGCAAAACGTCATTTTTTCGGATGAATCTAGGTTCTGTTTACAGCTTCATGAGGGTCGCATCAGTGTTTGGCGACATCGCGGTAAACGCACATTGGAAGCGTTTATTCGTCATCGCCGTACTGGCGTTATCACTCGGCGTGTAGGTGTGGATGCCATTGGCTACACGTCTCGGTCACCTCCTGTTCTCATTGACTGAACTATGGACAGTGGACGTTACATTTCAGATGTGTTACGACCGGTGGCTGTACCCTTCATTCCATCCCTGCGAAACCCTGCTGGATAATGCACGACCGCATGTCGCAGGTCCTGTACGGGCGTTTCTGAACACAGAAAACGTTCGACTGCTGCCCTGGTCAGCACATGCTCCAGATCTCTCACCAATTGGAAACGTCTGGTCAATGGTGGCCGAGCAATTGGCTCGTCACTACTCTTGATGAACTGTGGTATCGTGGTGAAGCTGCATGGGCAGCTGTACCTGTACACGCCATCCAAGCTCTGTTTGACTCAATGCCCAGGCGTATCAAGGCCGTTAGTACGGCCAGAGGTGTTTGGGCTGGGTATTGATTTCTCAGGATCTATGCACCCAAATTGCGTGAAAATGTAATCATATATGAATGCTAGTGTAATATATTTATCCAATGAATATCCGTTTATCATCTGCATTTCTTTTTGGTGTAGAAATTTTAATGGCCAGTATGTATAACTGTCCTCCCGACGTCGGTATATCCTATTCTAGAACTCCGTCGGGAGTTCGTACTGAATTTAAAATATGGAAAATGTGGGAATTATCGTCTCAGAAATTTTAATGTTTGTTTTGTTTTCAGATTCATATTTTTAATCCTCGCAAATACTGAATTACCAACAAAACTGTATCGTGCCAGTAGAGGCACCAAAGCAGAATAGCTATAGCCCGTTTTCTACTTTGTCACTCTGGGACAATCATCAAATATTTTAAGCTGATTTTCAGCTTTGACACTCTATATAGATAACAGTGCAATCTACAGAACGTGCATTGGCAGATATTTCAGTTCACCCATGAAAGTCAATATGCAAACCAGTGAGTTTTCGTGGATGTACTTGTGCTTTACTTGGGTAGACAAAAATATGAAAACACCGAGGAAAATGAATGTTGAAAGGTAATTGCAGATGCTAGACAGGCCTAGAGATTGCGTTGTGTATTTGATTACGAACGTCACCTGTGCAATGCCCTCAACCCCGTTCCAATTGACAGTCGTTGTCAGAATGGTACTCCTTGTAGTTGAATTCGAACATGGATGATTAGGTTGTGTTCGTGTGGTGGGTGTTCCTCTAACAAAGGGAGGCGAAGTGTTTGGTGTTTCGAGAGGCATCTTGTGTTTCAAGACGGTAGGGCCCCCGTTCACACAGTCCACATTTTCCAAGACTGGTTTTGTAAGCACGAGGACGGATTGCTTGATTTCCCCTGACCGGCACATTCACCAGATCTTACTATAAATCACGTTTTGTGGTCCACTTAGTAGCGGATGTTGCGTGATCGTTATCCACCTCGATCAGCCGAACACGGCACTATTTTTCACGAAGAATGGTATAAGATTCCTTTACAAACCATACACCACGTGCATTTATCTATTTCAAGACGACCAGAAGCTTTTCCTGAATGCAAACCGTTTTCCAACACCGTACAAGGCATGGCGATGTCTCGAGTTTTCTATATTCTTATTTTTGTCCACCACCTTCTAAATTTTTCACCTCGTCGTGTCTCCTGCAAATGCAGGTCCACGGCTACTATTCAGATTCTGAGGCTGTTTGGTCATCAAGTGGCCAACAAGTAAATTAAATAAGATGCTAATTTATTTCACACACTGAAACATAAAAAGGCTGTAGCAAAGACATAGTTAGAAAAATTCTATCTGAGTCGCCAATATACAATCTGTATCACGCTAACGGACTGACAGAAACAGATGCAATAAACCAGAATTGAAGCTGTATCTTATGAACAATGATCTCTTTAGTTATAATGAATAAAGGAACTTTATGCAGGTCACCCCCCCCCCCCCCCCCATGAACCATGGACCTTGCCGTTGGTGGGGAGGCTTGCGTGCCTCAGCGATACAGATAGCCGTACCGTAGGTACAACCACAACGGAGGGGTATCTGTTGAGAGGCCAGACAAACGTGTGGTTCCTGAAGAGAGGCAGCAGCCTTTTCAGTAGTTGCAAGGGCAACATCCTGGATGATTGACTGATCTGGCCTTGTAGCAATTACCAATACGGCCTTGCTGTGCTGGTACTGCGAACAGCTGAAAGCAAGGGGGAACTACGGCCGTAATTTTTCCTGAGGGCATGCAGCTTTACTGTATGATTAAATGATGATGGCGTCCTCTTGGGTAAAATATTCCGGAGGTAAAATAGTCCCCCATTCGGATCTCCGGGCGGGGACTACTCAAGAAGATGTCGTTATCAGGAGAAAGAAAACTGGCGTTCTACGGATCGGAGCGTGGAATGTCAGATCCCTTAATCGGGCAGGTAGGTTAGAAAATTTAAAAAGTGAAATGGATAGGTTAAAGTTAGATATAGTGGGAATTAGTGAAATTCGCTGGCAGGAGGAACAAGACTTCTGGTCAGGTGACTACAGGGTTATAAACACAAAATCAAATAGGGGTAATGCAGGAGTAGGTTTAATAATGAAAAAGGAAATAGGAATGCGGTTAAGCTACTACAAACAGCATAGTGAACGCATTATTGTGGCCAAGGTAGATACGAAGCCCACACCTACAACAGTAGTACAAGTTTATATGCCAAATAGTACTGCAGATGACGAAGAAATTGAATAAATGTATGATGAGATAAAAGAAATTATTCAGATAGTGAAGGGAGACGAAAATTTAATAGTCAAGGGTGACTGGAATTCGAGTGTAGGACAAGGGAGAGAAGGAAACATAGTAGGTGTATATTGATTGGGGCAAAGAAATGAAAGACGAATCCGCCTGGCAGAGTCTTGAAAAGAGCATAACTTAATCATAGCTAACACTTGGTTCAAGAATCATGAATCAAGGTTGTATACACAGAAGAATCCTGGAGATACTAGGTGGTATCAGATAGATTATATAATGGTAAGACAGAGATTTAGGAACCAGGTCTTAAATTGTAAGACATTTCCAGGGACAGATGTGGACTCTGACCACCATCTATTGGTTATGACCTGTAGATTAAAACTGAAGAAACTGCAAAAAGGTGGGAAATTAAGGAGACGGGACCTGGATAAACTGAAAGAACCAGAGGTTTTACAGAGTTTCAGGGAGAGCATAAGGGAACAAATGACAGGAATGGGGAAAAGATATACACTAGAAGAAGAATGGGTAGCTTTGAGGGATGAAGTAGTGAAGGCAGCAGAGGATCAAGTAGGTAAAAAGACGAGGGCTAGTAGAAATCCTTAGGCAAGAGAAGAAATATTGAATTAAATTGATGAAAGGAGAAAATATAAAAATGCAGTAAATCAAGCAGGCAAAAAGGAAAACAAACGTCTCAAAAATGAAATCGACAGGAAGTGCAAATGGGTAAGCAGTGATGGCTAGAGGACAAATGTAAGGATGTAGAGGCTTATCTCACTAGGGATAAGATAGATATTGCTTACAGGAAAATTAAAGAGACCTTTGAAGATAAGAGAACCAGTTGTATGAACATCAACAGCTCAGACGGAAACGCAGTTCTAAGCAAAGAAGGGAAAGCAGAAAGGTGGAAGGAGTATATAGAGGGTCTATACAAGGGCGATGTACTTGTGGACAATATTATGGAAATGGAAGAGGATGTAGATGAAGATGAAATGGGAGATATGATATTGCGTGAAGAGTTTGACAGAGCACCGAAAGACCTGAGTCGAAACAAGGCCCCCCGGAGTAGACAACATTCCATTGGAACTACTGACGGCCTTGGGGGAGCCAGTCCTGACAAAACTCTACCATCTGGAGAGCAAGATGTATGAAACAGGGGAAATACCCTCAGACTTCAAGAAGAATATAATAATTCCAATCCCAAAGAAAGCAGGTGTTGACAGATGTGAAAATTACCGAACAATTAGTTTAATAAGCCACAGCTGCAAAATACTAACATGAATTTTTTACAGACGAATGGAAAAACTTGTAGAAGCCGACCTCGGGGAAGATCAGTTTGGATTCCGTAGAAACACTGGAACACGCGAGGCAATACTGACCTTAGACTTATCTTAGAAGAAAGATTAAGGAAAGGCAAACCTACGTTTCTAGCATTTGTAGACTTAGAGAAAGCTTTTGACAATGTTGACTGGAATACTCTCTTTCAAATTCTAAAGGTGGCAGGGGTTAAATACAGGGAGCGAAAGGCTATTTACAATTTGTACAGAAACCAGATGGCAGTTATAAGAGTCGAGGGACATGAAAGGGAAGCAGTGGTTGGGAAGGCAGTAAGACAGGGTTGTAGCCTCTCCCCGATGTTATTCAATCTGTACATTGAGCAAGCAGTAAAGGAATCATAAGAAAAAATCGGAGTACGTATTAAAATCCATGGAGAAGAAATAAAAACTTTGAGATTCGCCGATGACATTGTAATTCAGTCAGAGACAGCAAAGGACTGGGAAGAGCAGTTGAACGGAATGGACAGTGTCTTGAAAGGAGGATATAAGATGAACATCAACAAAAGCAAGACGAGGATAATGGAATGTAGTCGAATTAAGTCGGGTGATGCTGAGGGAACTAGATTAGGAAATGAGACACTTAAAGTAGTAAAGGAGTTTTGCTATTTGGGGAGCAAAATAACTGATGATGGTCGAAGTAGAGAGGATATAAAATGTAGACTGGAAATGGCAAGGAAAGTCTTTTTGAAGAAGAGAAATTTGTTAACATCGAGTATAGATTTAAGTGTCAGGAAGTCATTTCTGGAAGTATTTGTATGGAGTGTAGCCATGTATGGAAATGAAACATGGACGATACATAGTTTGGACAAGAAGAGAATAGAAGCTTTCGAAATGTGGTGCTACAGAAGAATGCTGAAGATTAGATTGGTAGATCACATAACTACTGAGGAAGTATTGATTAGGATTGGGGAGAAGAGAAGTTTGTGGCACTACTTGACCAGATGAAGAGATCGGTTGGTAGGACATGTTGTGAGGCATCGAGGGATAACCAATTTAGTACTGGAGGGCAGTGTGGAGGGTAAAAATCGTAGAGGGAGACCAAGAGATGAATACACTAAGCAGATTCAGAAGGATGTAGGTTGCAGTAGGTACTGGGAGATGAAGAAGCTTGCGCAGGATAGAGTAGCATAGAGAGCTGCATCAATCCAGTCTCAGGACTGAAGATCACAACAACAACAACAACAACATGCAGGTCAGAACTTCTTTTATTACCTACTACGGTTTCAATTTCCACTGGAGATAATCTTTAGGTCTGACTCCGCGAAATGAGCCAACACCGTGTTACTAGAGGAGGCCGAAATGCACGCGTTTCAGCTCACGCAGCCTGGCTTGAGGTCTGGAACAGGACAAGGAAATTAGAATTTAGAAGAACGGACGTAGCTGGTGGAATACTTAACTTTAATCCATTAATGATGAACGTCGCTCTTGACGGTACATGATTCACAATATCAATGGTAACTGAATATGGCGCCTTGCTAGGTCTTAGCAAATGACGTAGCTGAAGGCTATGCTAAACTTTTGTCTCGGCAAATGAGAGCGTATTTAGTCATTGAACCACCGCTAGCAGAGTCGGCTGTACAACTGGGGCGAGTGCTAGGAAGTCTCTCTAGACCTGCCGTGTGGCGGCGCTCGGTCCGCAACCACTGATAGTGGCGACACGCGGGTCCCACGTATATACTTACGGACCGCGGCCGATTTAAAGGCCACCACCTAGCAAGTGTGGCGTCTGGCGGTGACACCACAGTTTTCACGCCAGTGTTACAGATACTCTAGTGAATTCATTGTCATAATTTTTTCGCCGAGATCACACAATCTTGACTAATAGAGCAGTTACGGAAAGCAACCGATGGCCGTTAACTCCTGATGTAGCCATCACAAACTTTTTATACCTGGGATTCACAGTCATGTAGAACTTTATAAAAGACATCATATTTACGCCAGTGACTGTAACACTCTCTTTATTTCACGACTGCGGTTTCGGCCTTAGGCAATTATCAAGTGAGAATGTTATGGCTGTTATGCCACGTCAACCTAAAATCGTTGTTATTACTATTAAAGACATTGGTGACGCTGTTACATAGTGCGAGCACACGTAGACTATCCTTATGTCATAAAACAGTATAGTCTGTAGAGACTCATGTTCGTCAGCCCATAACTAGAAGCATATGCATATGTGACAAGTGATGGCCTAACGAGCACGAGCGTCTACAGACTATATTGTTTTATGACATATGGTTAGTCTATGTGTGCTCGCACTATGTAACAGCGTCACCAATGTATTTGAGAGTAATGACAACGACATACAAATGTGTCAGCTCATTTTAGGTTGTCGTGGCTTAGCAGCAATAACATCTTCACTTGATAATGGCCTAAGGCCGAAATTGCAATCGTAAAATAAAAAAAGAGTTACAGTCACTGGTGTAAATATGATGTCCATCACTAAGTGTTCTAGAACTGTGGGTGGCACTGAAAGATGGCGACCAACGTCTCTCTAGGACGATTCCAGTAAATCCTTAGCTAATTCATCGAGCTCTCGATGAGCCGTTGCAGTTTTGAGGGCCCGCGGAGCAATTACCAAAGTCTTCCCACACATTTTGGACACTGAGTGAACAATGTGAAAACATTTGACACTGTCTTTCACATCGCTTCTACCAAGTGTGCATTAGCGGTAAAGACAGTAGCTTATAGACTATTTACTTAATTATCTTTTACTGGCCACACAAACCGCAATCTGTCCTTAGTCTCACTCAGTCCAGCCTTCTATACCTTCCTGTCAGCTGCAGCTTCATCTCCCACACCCAGTACCTGCGTGTCTCCAACGGTATTATCCTTCCATCTCCTTCTCTGCCGTCCTAGCATTCTCGTTCCTTCGGCTTCTCATCAATCACTGGCTTTATTACCACCCTCTCTCCTCTCCTCCTCACATCTCCATACCACCTGAGTCTTTTAGTTTTGACGCTCGCTACGATGTAACGTACTGTGTAAAACTGTTCTCTCTTTTTCCTTATTCTGCACTGGTCATTTTCTTTCGCTGGTCCGTATAGTTAGTACGGTGGCTCCTGCAGATTCTCGTGTTACTCTCCTCATGGTGTTACTGAGTGCCAGACTGAATAGGTTTGGTGGTATAATATCTCCCCGTTTCACTCATATTTTTGCCTTACATGTTTCTGAGATCTGTCTGTACTTCCACTCTACACTGATTTTATCACACCTATTTTACACTCCTGGAAATGGAAAAAAGAACACATTGACACCGGTGTGTCAGACCCACCATACTTGCTCCGGACACTGCGAGAGGGCTGTACAAGCAATGATCACACGCACGGCACAGCGGACACACCAGGAACCGCGGTGTTGGCCGTCGAATGGCGCTAGCTGCGCAGCATTTGTGCACCCCCGCCGTCAGTGTCAGCCAGTTTGCCGTGGCATACGGAGCTCCATCGCAGTCTTTAACACTGGTAGCATGCCGCGACAGCGTGGACGTGAACCGTATGTGGAGTTGACGGACTTTGAGCGAGGGCGTATAGTGGGCATGCGGGAGGCCGGGTGGACGTACCGCCGAATTGCTCAACACGTGGGGCGTGAGGTCTCCACAGTACATCGATGTTGTCGCCAGTGGTCGGCGGAAGGTGCACGTGCCCGTCGACCTGGGACCGGACCGCAGCGACGCACGGATGCACGCCAAGACCGTAGGATCCTACGCAGTGCCGTAGGGTACCGCACCGGCACTTCCCAGTAAATTAGGGACACTGTTGCTCCTGGGGTATCGGCGAGGACCATTCGCAACCGTCTCCATGAAGCTGGCCTACGGTCCCGCACACCGTTAGGCCGTCTTCCGCTCACGCCCCAACATCGTGCACCCCGCCTCCAGTGGTGTCGCGACAGGCGTGAATGGAGGGACGAATGGAGACGTGTCGTCTTCAGCGATGAGTGTCGCTTCTGCTTTGGTGCCAATGATGGTCGTATGTGTGTTTGGCGCCGTGCAGGTGAGCGCCACAATCAGGACTGTATACGACCGAGGCACACACGGCCAACACCCGGCATCATGGTGTGGGGAGCGATCTCCTACACTGGCCGTACACCTCTGGTGATCGTCGAGGGGACACTGAATAGTGCACGGTACATCCAAACCGTCATCGAACCCTTCGTTCTACCATTCCTAGACCGGGAAGGGAACTTGCTGTTCCAACAGGATAATGCACGTCCGCATGTACCCCGTGCCACCGAACGTGCTCTAGAAGGCGTAAGTCAACTACCCTGGCCAGCAAGATCTCCGGATCTGTCCCCCATTGAGCATATTTGGGACTGGATGAAGCGTCGTCTCACGCGGTCTGCACGTCTAGCACGAACGCTGGTCTAACTGAGGCGCCAGGTGGAAATGGCATGGCAAGCCGTTCCACAGGACTACATCCAGCATCTCTACGATCGTCTCCATGGGAGAATAGCAGCCTGCATTGCTGCGAAAGGTGGATATACACTGTACTAGTGCCGACATTGTGCATGCTCTGTTGCCTGTGTCTATGTGCCTGTGGTTCTGTCAGTGTGATCATGTGATGTATCTGACCCCAGGAATGTGTCAATAAAGTTTACCCTTCCTGGGACAATGAATTCACGGCGTTCTTATTTCAATTTCCAGGAATGTATATCATGTTCCTTGCGGATGAAAATAATAACAACTGAGGTAATGCAAAACAGGAAGGAGCTTAAGTTTATGAGGAATTGTAATGGAAATTTTCAGCAAAGTTGTTATCACATAATGAAAAGAGATGAATGAGCGCAGATAAAAGAAGTTTCGAAATCGTAAAGTCATTCATTGGAACCTCACCAGAAACATCTTTTTCTAACATAATTTTAATTCCAAATCTGTTAATAAATGACGATATATTAAGTTATATTTTCTATTAAATCATATTTGTATCTTTAATTCCCGTTTGCGCGTAAATGTGAGTTCAAACAATGAATCGAAATGTGGTAGGAAAATCCAAATCATCAAACAGAAAGTAAAATACTCTTTGAAATATGGAAATTAAACGGTATTATTGATATATGTCATTTTTTTGTTTAACAATAATGCAAACTACATGTATATAAAACTGCAATTTACTCTCTAATTAAAAAGTAAAAAAATATTTTTGTTCAAAACTGTGATTCTATATTTCTCAAATACGTTTTCGTTTGATAAAAATACAGCATTTAAATAAAACAAAAAAGTTACCAATAATGAAAACTGAGTCATGAACGTCAAGATCATCAGACTTCTACTTTACACATATTTTTTTTCCATTTATTACTCAATAGCTACTGTCACAGCTATACAAAAGTCAAGATCACACATCAACACATTGGTAGCGAGCTTTCATAATCAACTCGAACACCGAAATGAATCTTTTCACAAATCGATCAAAAAACGTAAGTCAGCAAAGAATCTACGCAAATAATTTCATCTGCACTCACTGTTGAAGAACCTGCAGTTCACTGAAGAAGATGACCAGCAGCATGGTACTCGGCTCCAATAACAAAATGTTCGCCACCTGTACCAGACTGCATGCAGTCACCCCTTGTTGCGAAGAAACCTTAAGCTTTTCCTTTTGCATTGTTTGCTTTAGCAGTCTCGATGTGTTCTTAAAGGTAGATTCTATTTTAAATATTGACTTGCTCTCACAGTAGATTTTATAAGACTGTTTCTTTCAAGAAGGTGGTGTAACTAACTTCGTAATTCGTTTGTTTGTGGTAACTCGTGATCATGTGTTCTGAGAAGAAGACAGAAGTCTTCTCCAGTTCTGTTTTTTACTGTCACAATGTAGCGTATCGTATGACCTTTTAACCAATTTGCGGATACAGTAAGGATAAGGTTTGGCATCTCGTTTTAAGAACTCTGCTTGCTTTACAGTAGTTCGTGTCTTCTTGTAATTCTCTACTTTCTAAATATTGCAGTGGAACAACCCATATCTATTTGAGGTTTTCGCACGCAAGCTTGTTTTCATCTGTGTCTGTCAGACTGCAAACCACGTCATATTCACCTACGGGAAACAATATTATTAAGCTCGTAATTTTTTTGCCCTTGACGACTGTAAGAAATATCCTAATCTTCAAAGGTGATTTTTTCGATTCCTTCTCTTTCTTTCAAATAAAATAAAATACCTGGCAGAGTCTGAGTCCAGTGTTAAAGATTAGAATATTGTCTATAGTCAGCTCTAGTGACTCACCAATAACGATTTACGCCACATACTGTCACGCTTTAAAGCATCCCCACTCAGGCAGATGAATATTTTTAACCAATAGCGAACCATTCTTAAGGTACATAATGCTAACTGAAGAGGCACATGTAGACACTGTAACATTGCTGCCATCATCTTTGGTTTCTTCTCACATCATATACTAAAATATGCTTTATAATTTTTTTGGGAAGTAATCCCTGTCTTCGGAATAATGTAGTTTCTTTCTAATGGCTAACACTCATTCATCGTTAATAACCGGAGGACTACGTTCCATAGGAACTATTTATAGCCCTGGGAGAAGCAGACATAAAAAAAACTCTTCCATTTGGGGTGCACGATTTATGAGACAGGAGAAATAGCGTAACGATTCAAGAAGAATGTAGTAATTCCATTTCCAAAGAAAACAGGTAGTGAAATATGTGGAAATTACAAGTGTGAAACTTACCGAACTGTGAGATTAATAAGTCATCGTTGCAAAATACTAGCACGAGTTATTTACAGAAAAATGGAAAAAGTTGTAGAAGTCGATCTCGGGAAAGATCAGTTTGGACTTCGGACAAATGTAGGAACACGCAAGACATTAGTGATCCTACGACTTTTCTTGGAAGATAGGTTAAGGAAAGGTGAACGTACGTTTACAGCATTTGAAGAATTAGAGAAAGCTTTTGATGATTCTGATTGGCATTCTGTATTTCAAATTCTGAAGGTAGTGGAGGTAAAATAATAGGAGCAAAAGGCTATATACAACTTATACACTAATCAGACGGCAGTTATAACAGTCGAGCGGCCTGAAAGGGAAGCAGTGTTTGAGGAGGGAGTGAGACAGCGTTGTAGCCTGTTCCGATGTTATTCAGTCTGTACTTTGAGGAAGTGGTAAAGGAAACCAAATAAAAAGCTGGAGTTGTAATTTAAGAAATTAAGAAATAAAAACTTTGAGTTCAGTGACATTCTATTTCCGTCAGAGAAGGCAAACGACTTGGCAGAGGAGGTAAACGGACTGGACAGTGTCTTGAAAGGAGGACCATTAGATTAACAAACGAGACACTTACAGTAGTAGAAGACTTTTGTTTGTGGGCAGCAGTATACCTGATGTTGCCAGAATGAAGCTTTCACCCTGCAGCAGAGAGTGAGGTCATATGAAACTTTCTGGCAGATTAAAACTATGTGCCGGACCGAGACTCGAACTAGGGACCTTTGGTAAACGTCCCGAATCCGAGTCTCTGTCCGGCACACAGGTTTAATCTGCCATGAAGTTTCATGACGGATGATGGCCGTAAAATGTAGACTGGCAATGGCAAGAAAAGCGTTTCCGAAGAAGAGAAATTTGTTGACATCGATTACAGACTTCGGTGTTAGGAATTATTTTCTGAAAGTATTTGTCTGGATTGTCATGTACGAAAGTGAAACATCGACGATTAACAGTTTAGACAAAAAGAGAACACAAGCTACTGAAATGAGCTACTACAGGAGAATGCTGAAGATTAAATGAGTGGATCAAGTAACTAAAGAGGAGATACTGAACAGAACTGGGGAGACAAGAAATTTATGGCACAAATTGACTAAAAGAAGGGATCGGTTGGTAATACACATTGTGAGGCATCAAGAGACCACCAATTTAGTATCAGAGGATAGTGTAGGAGTAGAAATCGTAGAGAGAGACAAAGAGATGAATACAGTAAGAATATTGAGAAGGATGAAGATTGCAATAAATATTCAGATATGCAGAGACATGCACAGGGTAGAGTAGCATGGAGGGCTGCATCAAACCATTCTTCGGACTACCGACCACAACAACAAACGATGACAAGATTTTACAGTAACTCAGACTGAGTCTCCTGACAACCTGTGGTAGTGGCTTCTGTACTGGAATCAGTATTTTGACAGCTACGCTAAAAATATTGTCCCACAAATCGAAATTATAGTGAATTCTAACGTTCGAATGAATGGCCGACCAGGCAACGTCAGTTACGTGCATCAATACTAAATACTACTAATATAAAATATTGCTGATGATGTCACATATACAGTGTGTTAGAAAGTATTCCACATCTTGTGAGATGTTAGAATGGGCCAAAACATAAAGAAATTAGCTTTGAGCTACTACACACTCTTTTACAGCATAAGAATTACGAATGGCGCATATATTGAGATTTCAAGGTAATCGCAGTTCTTGTCGTTATGATTGCTTGTTCATCTGCGCCATTTTGAAACACACGTCTTCTATTTCAGGCTCTTTGGTATTTCGAACGTCCTACAGAACTCTGGGCTACTTTTCACAGCCATAGCGGTGTAATTCATCGGCCACTAGAGACTCATGCCTCATGTCAGTAGAGTCCTTTTACCGACACACTGGCGTGAGTCAGCAACGTCGGTGTGGAGGTTGCAACCAGCGTGTCCACTCACACCACAGCGACACCGTCATCAGACTCACTGAAAGTGAACTTTGCAGAATAAAGGATGTAATTGCTAATTGGTTTCTCCTAATTCCCCACGCAAGTCACCGTCCTCCACACCCTTTCTGGGTCAGAAACGACCATCGTGACATTCAGTTGTGTCCGTATCCTTGACTCCATTATATTATGTTGCATTCATGTTGCATTCATGTTTTTCCACAGTCATTCGTAACATTACTAACACCATATTATTGCTTACTTTATTTCCATGTATTACTAAATAATGAACGTTCTGTATCCTTATAACAGTTTTAGAGCAGTACAAATGAAAGAATGATTTTATAATAGTTTTCATCCTTGAAACAGTTTTTATTTGCAGTATCTTTCTTGCAATGGTGTGTCATACGTCAACTATTTCCAGTTTTCCCAAATTGCTGCTAATTATGTGACTTTTTCTCCTACTTTGTGAAAACATATTGTTATTACAGTACACCATTGTCGTATTATCGCAAAATCCAGCAGCACAGGGCTGTAAGGGAAATAGAAATCAGTGTCTAAGCAGGATCAGGGGATAATGATGAATTCGATTATCGCGGCCTACAAAAATTAGTCTTAGCATATGAAGCCGTGAGGGAAAAATAAAAATAAAAAAGAAAACCCGACGCACTGGGAAGGATGGGATACCAGTTGCATTTTACACAGAGTATGAGAAGGAACGTGCCCCCCTTCTTGCAGCGGTGTACCTTAGGTCTCTAGAAGGGCGTAGCGTTCCAAAGATTGGAAAAGGGCACAGGTCATCCCCGTTTTCAAGAAGGGACGTCGAACAGATGTGCAGAACTATAGACCTATATCTCTAACGTCGATCAGTTGTAGAGTTTTGGAACACGGATTATGTTCGAGTATAATGACTTTTCTGGAGCCTAGAAATCTACTGTGTAGGAATCAGCATGGGTTTCGAAAAAGGCGATCGTGTGAAACCCAGGTCACGCTATTCGTCCACGAGACTCAGAGGGTTCACAGGTAGATGCCGTGTTTCTTGACTTCCGCAAGGCGTTCGATACAGTTCCCACAGTCGTTTAATGAATAAAGTAAGAGCATATGGACTATAAGACCAATTGTGTGATTGGATTGAGGAGTTCCTAGATAACAGAAGGCAGCATGCCATTCTCAATCGAGAGAAGTCTTCTGAAGTAAGAGTGATTTCAGACGTGCGCAGGGTAGTGTCTTACGACCGTTGCTATTCACAATATACATAAATGACCTTGTGGATAACATCGGAAGTTCACTCAGGCTTTTTGCAGATGATGCTGTGATATATCGGGAGGCTGTAACAGTGGAAAATTGAACAGAAAAGCAGGAGGATCTTCAGCGAATTGACGCATGGTGCAGGGAATGGCAACTGAATCTCAATGTAGACAAGTTTAATGTGCTGCGGATACATAGAAAGATAGATCTCTTATCGTTTAGCTACAATATAGCAGGTCAGCAACTGGAAGCAGAAGCAGTTAGTTTCATAAATTATCTGGGAGTAGGCATTAGGAGTGATTTAAAATTGAATGATCATGTAAAGTTGATTGCCGGTAAAGCAGGTGCGAATTTGAGATTCATTGGAAGAATCCTAAGGAAATGCAAGGCGAAAACAAAGGAAGTAGGTTACAGTGCACTTGCTAACCCACTGCTTGAATATTGCTCTCCAGTGTGGGATCCGTACCAGATAGGGTTGATAGAAGAGATAGAGAAGATGCAACGGAGAGCAGCGCGCTTCGTTACAGGATCATTTAGTAATCTTTAAAGCGTTACGGAGATGATAAATAAACTCCAGTGGAATACTCTGCCGGAGAGACGCTCAGTAGCTCGGTACAGGCTTTTGTTTGTTTCAAGAACATACCTTCACCGAGGAGTCAAGCAGTATATTTCTCCCTCCTACGTATATCTCGCGAAGAGACCATGAGGATGAAATCAGAGGCAAATCATCGAGTAAAACTGAAGTGATATCAGGTGTTCCCCAGGGAAGCGTCCTGGGACCTCTACTGTTCCTGATCTATATAAATGACCTGGGTGACAATCTGAGCAGTTCTCTTAGACTGTTCGCAGATGATGCTGTAATTTACCGTCTAGTAAGGTCATCCGAAGACCAGTATCAGCTGCAAAGCGATTTAGAAAAGATTGCTGTATGGTGTGTCAGGTGGCAGTTGACGCTAAATAACGAAAAGTGTGAGATGATCCACATGAGTTCCAAAAGAAATCCGTTGGAATTCGTTTACTCGATAAATAGTACAATTCTCAAGGCTGTCAATTCAACTAAGTACCTGGGTGTTAAAATTACGAACAACTTCAGTTGGAAGGACCACATAGATAATATTGTCGGGAAGGCGAGCCAAAGGTTGCGTTTCATTGGCAGGACACTTAGAAGATGCAACAAGTCCACTAAAGAGACAGCTTACACTACACTCGTTCGTCCTCTGTTAGAATATTGCTGCGCGGTGTGGGATCCTTACCAGGTGGGATTGACGGAGGACATCGAAAGAGTGCAAAAAAGGGCAGCTCGTTTTGTATTATCGCGTTATAGCGGAGAGAGTGTGGCAGATATGATACACGAGTTGGGATGGAAGTCATTACAGCATAGACGTTTTTCGTCGCGGCGAGACCTTTTTACGAAATTTCAGTCACCAACTTTCTCTTCCGAATGCGAAAATATTTTGTTGAGCCCAACCTACATAGGTAGGAATGATCATCAAAATAAAATAAGAGAAATCAGAGCTCGAACAGAAAGGTTTAGGTGTTCGTTTTTCCCGCTCGCTGTTCGGGAGTGCAATAGTAGAGAGATAGTATGATTGTGGTTCGATAAACCCTCTGCCAAGCACTTAAATGTGAATTGCAGAGTAGTCATGTAGATTAGAGTACACACAGAGGCATACCGACACTCCTTCTTTCATGAACAATACGAGACTGGAACAGAAGGGAGAACCGATAGAGGTACACAAGGTAGCCTCCGCCACACACCGTCAGGTGGCCTTTGGAGTATGGATGTATATGTAGATGTAAAAATTGGTCACAAATTGATATTCATAAAGGAATCGTAGGAAAATGCTAAATTCTGTTAGCTTTTGCGGCCGATGGATGAATGTGTGACGCTGCAGCATAATTTCACCGCTCAGCTGGCAAGGCTAGTAAACAAGGGACTAGTCGACATTTGAATGGAAGTGCTGCCAGTGTTAGACGATGTCGGCAGGAATGGGTTAATCGCAGCTGAATACAGCGTCAAGAAGGAAGCGGTCGACCTAGAAAGACGACAGAACATGAGGACTGAGGAATAGTCAGAGAGGCACTCGGAGCAGAGGATTCGTCATCGTCATTAATCAGACGTGCAACTGGTGTTCCAGGGACCTCAAGGACCATTAATGGGCAGCTTACAGTATAGGAGCTGAGCTCACGGAGCCCCTTGCGGTGACTACCTTTGACCTCTGTACACCAACAAGCCCGTTTGCAGTGGTGTTGGCCACATTGGGTCTGGAATCTCGTTGATTGTAGTGGATGAGTCCCTCTTTGAAATGAGCGCCATTGACCAAAGAAGACGTGTCTGGAGACATTCCAGGCAGCAGTCGGATACCTACCTGACTGTCACCCCCCCATGCGGTCAGGCAACCAGCAGTGATAGTCTGGGCAGCCATTTAATTCCATAGCAGGAGTCCTATGACTGTCATCCGTGACACCAGTACAGCACAGCGGTACGTCGGCCACAGCTGTTATTAATCAGTGTCAAGCCGAATAACTGTTTGCATTGGGGCCAGAGGTGGACCAACGCGTTATTGAATTGCTCAATTTGTGAAGCTCATTCTCTTCAACAAACCATTCCATTTTTCTAAAATTGTAATCATTTATTTTGGAGTATTTGTACGTGTGGTACAAAAGCTACCTTAGGATTAAATCTCTGAAGAGGAGAAGGCTGTATACTGAATCTAGGTTTTAATAACCTTGTGTTTTCACAGTCATTCGTAACAGTACTAATACCATATTATTGCTTACTTTGTTTCCATGTATTATAATACTTAAAATGTTCTACAGCAGTGACACCAAAGTTATCGCTGTTTTCTACTAACAAGTTTCTAAAGCTAGGCTCATGAAATTCACGATATCCATCTTTTTGGTTTGCAACTCCTTGTATTGGCCATCTCTGCAGTTAAAATTTTTTCGATGTGCCCAGTCCTCCAGTTAGGCAAAACACCGTTTCCTCAGTACCCAAACATGTTTCGACACCACTGGGCCATCATCAGGGGGTTTTCGTTTTTATTTATTATATAATGTGACCATTTTTGTTAAATGATTATAAAATTATGAGCATTTTAGTTCAAACAACACATCGATTCTTTTTGTAAATACCTTTACATTTGGTGTGCATCAATTTTCTGGATCACTTTTGCGTTAATTACTACAGGTAGCTTGTCATCTACAACAAAACAATGTTGATGAGAAAATTTGATTGGGATTTAACATATCTTCTAGAACGTAATTTAGTTTAGCGCGATGTTTTGGAGCCTATTTTCGTATTTACTTAATTTTTCATATGGCAAGCACTTCCATTCTCCGCATTATGTCGAGATATTGTGATGCATACGTAACTATAGCAAGTATTTTCCACAAATAACGTAGTGAAATACTTTTCACTTCCTCAGAACAAAGGGTTGTGGTTTGTTATGCGTCCCAGCCAAGTCAGTGTTCATTTGTTCACCAAAGAGTTCGGCGCCAAAGTTGAATTTTGTTGGCAGTTTATCTTAGTTTGAACTAAAAACGCACATAATTTTATAATCGTTTCACAAAAATGTTCCCATTGCAGAATAAAGAAAAACGAAGGTATAGCGTCACGTGTTCATTGATTCCCATGATCACTATTGGAACACCCAACGGTCTGTAATTTCTTCGTGAGTAAAATAGATGGAATTGCCTCGAAAATCATGACAATTATGCGATAAATTTGCCTCTGCTATAAGGACCAAATAACACAATGAATAACTGCCGACACGAATATAACACCGAATGAGGACGAAGACGTAGAAGACAGAGAAGCAGAAACGTACGCCGTTCTCACATTTCGTGGTCACTCTGAATCGAAAGCCACATGTTTTGTTCCAAGGAGATCACAACGATCATGACTGACTGACTTTTTGCTTTACGATTAAGAGGATGGAGTCATTTTCTTCACAATACTAGAGTGAGTGTTTTTCGTGACAGTGAAGATGTTTTTTTCTAAGTATTTCTCCGAGGACTGTATCATGGTTTCCTATTACTATACCAAATTCATTAACGACACTCTTTGGCATGATTTCCGGGTAAATGAGAGGCGCTTCCTCAAGGTTTCAAGTAACATTAGCTGGAAGTAACGTAGCCTTCCGTCCCGACTGCTTCTCCGATTAATCGCAAAAGGGAAATATGAAGCTGCTACACACAGTTATTCAGCGTGATAGTTAAAAATGACGCATATACGGAGATTTTAATTCCTGTTACAGTGCAGCTCGGTACACAAAGCATCTTCCCTTCCTATCAGAGTGAGACAGCAGAGAGCAAAAGAAACGACTATTATTTGGAAAGGCGGTCTCCCTGCAATGAACTACTGCCTAAACTCAATAATGTGGTGAACACTTACTTACCACTAAAAACATATATCTACTTCCGCTGTACATTAAACTGTTTCTCATTGAATGTTTCGCGAAATCCTCGGCTAAAATTATAAGTATATACACGTACTTACGCAGAAAGTTTCCAAGGATCAGTAAACGCAAAATAAAAGACGGGATACATGCAGAATTGCTAATTACAGAATTTATAACTGATGAAGTTCTCTTCGTTTCTTGAAGCATTGACTGACTGCCTTTCGCAAGTGCCTTCTAAAACCTTTTAACCAACCATTGGGCAGAGAAACATCACGATACTTGGCGTCAACTACTAAAAGCATACCACGTTATGGGCTGGAACATGCCGTTTAAAATACGTATCATGGATGATCATTTAGATTTCTTACCGAGTACCCTGTCGCCGTTAGCGACGGGACTTTTTGCAAATGGAAAAGCGATATCAAAACAATTGGACGATTATAATTTTTCCCGGTCCCTCCTCGCCGTTACAGTGCTACTTTCCGAGGATGAAGTGTCGCAGGAAATATTTAGTTTTTTTTACTCATATGTTACTTATTTCTATGGTTATTTCGTAATTTGGCAGATTTTAGTGCTGTTTGTAGTCGAAAGTCTAGTGGCGAAAGCCTGTTACATTGCTAGAGACATGTAAAGCAAAAGCTGCTGTCAGTATGTCTAAAATCCGTTATTTCACTAAATCTAAGGCATCTACAGAAATTATGAAATTAGATACAGATTCTGGGACGAACTGTCTTCCAGATGCAGTGAATATTTTTCTTTTAATTGAAAAAATAAGAGTTTTCTTTGAACAGAGTAATCGACATACACTATTCCTCTTGTACAGACTATATGTATTTTGTGTTCCATTGATGCAGTGACCACTGGTGTTGTGACAGGTAATCAGAAATTAATTGGTTTCTGAAAAGGTGGTAAATCACATGATTATAGCACGCCTAAAATGTAAGAATTGAAGCATTTTTACAGCTTTCGTTTTCCCACTTCTACTTTTCTGTGACTGTGGACCGCAGCGTAAGTACATTTATATACATTGAAGAGCCAAAGAAACTAGTACATCTGCCTAATATCGTGTAGGGCCCTCGCGAGCACGCAGACGAGCCGTAACACGACGTGGCATGGACTCAGCTAATGTCTGAAGTAGTGCTGGAGGGAACTCACACCATGAATCCTGCCGGGCTCAGAAGAGTGTTACTGGAGCCACTCTGTAGCAATTCTGGATTGGGGGGGGGGGGGGGTGTAGGACTGTCCTGCTAGAGTTGGCGAAGTCCGTCGAAACACACAATAGACACGAATGGAAGTAGGTGATCAGACAGGATGCTTAGTTACGAGTCACCAGTCAGAGTCGTTTCTGGACGTATCAGGAGTCCCATATCACTCCAGCTGCACACGCCGAACACCATCACAGAGGCTCCACAAGCTTGAACAATCCATTGCTGACATGCGGGGTCCATGGATTCATGTGGTTGTCTCCGTACACGTACACCTCTATCCGTTCGATAAAATTCGAGACTAGATTATTCCAACCGGACAACATGTTTCCAGTCATCAAGAGTCCCATGTCAGTGTTAACGGGCCCAGGCGAGGCTTAAAGCTTTGTGTCGTGCAGTCATCAATGGTAGACGAGTGGGCCTTCGGCTCCGAGAGCCCTTATGGACGATGTTTCGTTCCTTGAATGGTTCGCACACTGACACTTGTTGATGACCCAGCACTGAAATCTGCAGAGATTTATGGAAAGTTTGCACTTCTATCACGTTGATCGATTCTTCAGGGATTCGCGATATTCGCGGTACTGTCATGAAACGATCGTACGGTAAAATCCTCATTTCATCGTTACCTCGGAGACGCTGTGTACCGCTCATGCTCCGACTATAACACCACGTTCAAACTCAATTCAATCTTGATACGCTGCCAACACTCGTTGTCTTCTATACGGGTTGCCGACCGCAGCACCGTATTCTGCCTGTTTACATATATCTGTGTTCGAAAAGGCATGCCTATACCAGGTTCTTTGGCGCTTCAGTGTACATTGATAGAAATATTGTAACACTACTGTTCCAATAGACTGACAATAGTAATGGAACTCGAAGCACTTTTGGAAGCGTAGGTTTCCGAGGCCGTTGTCATAGTCAGTAAAATTCTTCTGAGCTTGAGGCCGTATTGTCAACTATGAAATTCCGACGTTTCGACGACTATTGCAAGACGACTTCCTCAGTGTGTCTTTCTAACTGAGCACACCTTGGGGAAGGCGTCTTGCAATAGTCATCGAAACGTCGGAATTTTATAGGTGACAATGCGGCCTCAAACACATAAAAATGTGTTGACTCGAAGCACTCTTCTTTAGAAATTGTTCCTCGTAGCACTGTTCAACGACGAAGTTCACAAACATATGCAAGGTCTTGCAGATTTACTTGTTGAGTCTAACTGGATGTCTCTAACTGTGTTGTTGCCACCGACGGTTCTCTTCTCGCTGGTTACTGCCGGCTTGGTGTTGTTTGGAAAGTACCGCGGTGTACAACTGCCGTCGTGTGCGTGCGTCGGTCTGTTTCAAGGGAGGCCGCCGATGGTGGCACGGAGAACTTCTACTACTTCCATCTCATTGGTGTGGCCAGCGATGCTCCGATAGCCAGGAGCATCTTTGTGGTACGGTAGACGACGCCAGCGCTACGTCTGTTGACTACATCGCAATTGGGACATATACTCTAACACGACATTGACGGGGGATGAAACAGTCCTATGTTTTTTGAAGAAACCATCTTCTGTTGGCGTGGAGATTTTCCAGGAAAGAGCAGAGAATATAAATCTGAATGGGTATCTGGCAGATACAGTCTCACTTCTACCGGATGGAGCTACTGCGGCAAATGACTCGGTCGTGTTGTCTAGAAGCGACTGTTGAATTCTGACGAGCTGCAGAAAGACGTGACAGCGCGACTTTTAACGTAGGGGCGGCGATTTACCACTCACTCTTAATAATTCCTTGGACAAAGATTCATGGTGTAAAAAGATACAATTAAGTTCGTAGAAAATGCAAATGTGTCGGCGGCGCTATGCATAGAAAAGGCATTTGTATGTGAAACAGGCCGCTAATGTATTCCCAGCTTAAATTAACGGCGGGCCCAGTTTGCGGGACCTCGCACCACTGCCGGGCTCGCCCACCCACTCCGCGCGGCCTCCACCGGCCGTTATAAATGGTTTTCGAAAGATACGGAGCGCCCCGCGCACAGCGCCTCAGCCGACTCGATTAACCAACCAGCAGAGTCCGGCTGGACGAGCAACCACTGCCCGGCGCTGCTCGCGAAATGTCGAGAGATCGCTTCGTTAGGCGTCACCAGTGACCTTCCTTCACGGCGATTTCCCGCCACGCAGCATACGATTGTTGGTCACTGAAGTTCCGTAGGCTTGTAAGGTCACAGCTAGGTACCGAAAACGGATTACCTGTGAAAGTGAGTCCGGATATGCTCTGAATTTAAGGTCCGTTCTCCTCAGTCTTCCTATAAAACAGCGATTTTTACGATGTTTTTGTTGGGATAACTAATAAAGAAACCAACCAGGTCATAAAGGGATGTGTTTTTCTATAGCAAGTCTGAACAAGTATGCATTTGAGAGTCCATGTTTAATGGACTTTCTTTCTTCTTCTTTGGGTCCTTAATACCACCATTCACATTACCAGGTGAATGAGGGGTGAATCATAAATTGCGATTAGAGCTCCATAGAAGTGAGCATTAGATATCCCAATCTTCTTGCTCGGAAATGCCGTGTAAAAAATGCCACCGTCGTCTCTTTGATGACAACAGGACATGAGGTAGCACGAAACTCAGCGAATGGATTGAACAAACGTCAGCTGAAGCGGCCAGGACAAGTACTTTAGGTAGGCGTCATAGACCCGATGTGTACTGGCCATCTTTACTTCTTGTTTTGGTCCATACTACCTCGTCGTCCAATATGGAAAGCAAAGAGTTTGCTGTAGTAGAGATTCATTTCAATCTATTGAAGATGTGCATTTCAGAGTCAGACTTTTTTCTTCGAATGATTGTTCCTTTCAAATCCCTGAACGTTGACCATTCCTCTGCGGACCCACTGTATATTTATTTATTTATTTATTGTTTATTTTTCATGACTGAATATATTACAAAAACATTTACAGAGACAATGATAACATTGTCTGAATCTTTTTCTCTCTGACACTTCCACATAATAAAGCAAAGAAAAGACTGTATCGCTTACTACGTTTTAGCTGTTTTCGCAAAACATATTACAGACGCTATTCGCATATACCAATGAATGTACTTGCTAAATTATTACATTGTACGACGCATAGTTCAGAAGATATGACGTCATAAACTTTGAGATGCGTCAAAAGTTAGCTTTTCTTAAAAGAGAGCGTAAATTTCACGGACTGCACTCATTCAGTGTTACAATCGGCGACTTCCAACAAAACTTACTCAATCGATTTTATAAATGAGAGTCCGATGCTTTAAGGAACCGAGGGGGTGGGGGGAGAGGTGATTGATGTTTACTGGTTTGGTAACGAGCCAACGACCAAGCGGCAAAGGTAGCTACACGAGAGACTTCTTTCCGCCAACGACGTTAACGGGGCAAGCTATTTATAACTGGCACCGATTAAAAGCTTTGGTGTCGATGCCTAAGATAAAATTCACCTCACGTTTCTACCCTCATGCATGTAGTATAGTCTCGTGAAATCAGGCGAGTACTTCTGGAACACGGTGTACTTAATCCAGTACAGTTAATTCAGACCAGGTCGTCGCTTATGAAGTCGTTCTTTTTTGCATGATGACGTTGGGAAATATTATCACCGTTCAGTTAACATGCATTCTATACGGCCTGCACTGGTAGAATGTTACAGGAGCCAGGCACTCTCATTTAACAGGGAGGAAGGGAAAAAATGAGTGGGTGGGAAAGAGGGGGAGGGGGGTAGAGGGGGCGTGCCCGCAGCAGAAACACGGCCCAGTAACGACGTCGTTAGGAATCGCAGTGCTGGTGCGGGCCGCCGAATTACATTAATTAATCGGAATGAGAACTGCACTGTGCTCTGAGGAACAAGTGCGCGCTAATGAATTCGAGAAGACCGCGGCGCAGGCGTACCAACCGTCTTGGCTGCCGCCGTCGCCGGACCGATGGCGGTGGTTCTAATTTACCAGCAGCAAAGTGTAATACTGGACAAAGTGAACTTCACAACAAGATCTACTTGTGTTTACTGTATAGCACACAATGAAGCCCAGATAAGTAGTCCCACAAATAGGCAAATCTTGTGGATGTTCTAATTATTGTGGCATTGTCCAGGGTTGCAGGTCCACGGTATCATAAGATGAATATGATAACCGTGAAGATTTGAATAACAAACGAAAGCTTTAGGTCATCTTTTTTACTATTATTAGTCTCCTGCACAAATAAAAACATGTTAAATTTCATTGCTCACAAATTTTTTTGACATCAGACTACCGGTATCGGTGTATACTATCATCAGATACGTTCTATAAAAACATGTCCCATTATACTGGAGCCACATTGACATATATCATGACATGTTTTTATAGACCGTATCTGAAGATGTTCATTATAGGTCGATACCGGTATTCAGATCAAAAAATATTTGTGACCATAGACGTGCAGTGAAGGAAATGTATTCTATGTTCGGGTCACTGTTCAGTTCAAGACGATGTCGCAGCTTGTAGGAACATGTTTCTGATTTTTTGATGCACTTCAACATAGCCATAACAGTGTTGCCTCCACACCACAATGACGCGACAAAGGTCATTGGATAGCAATGTGTAGGTATACACATGACGGCGGTATCGCGTACACAAGGTATAAAAGCGGGGAGGTGGGAGGCACCTTCCTGCTGAAACAGTCGTTGATACGCGGTAATTTAGGTTCCCAGTGTGATTAGGGCCGCACGACGGGAGTTTATAAATTTACAGACTGTGAACGCGGAATGGTGTTGGAGATAGATGTTGAGATAGAAGCATGGGACATTCCGTTTCGTAAACCGTTACGGAATTCAATATTCCGAGATCCACGGTATCAAGAGTGTGCCGAGAACACCAGAATTCAAGATTTCAGGCATTATCTCTCACCATGGACAACCCAGTGGCCGATGGCCTTCACTTAACGACCGAGAGCAGCGGTGTTTCTGTAAAGTGTCAGTGCTGTCAGACAAGCAACACTGCGTGAAATAACCACATAAATCAATGTGGGACGTATCCGTTTCAACAGTACGACGAAATTTGACGTTAATGGGATATGGCAGCACACGAACGACGTGAATGCCTTTGCTAAAAGCACGATATCAAGTGCAGCGCCTGACTGGGCTCGCGGCCATATCGGTTGAATCCTACATGACTGGAAAACCGTCGCCTAGGCAGAAGATGCCCCGTTTCAGTTGGAAGAGCAGATGGTAGAGTCAGAGTGTGTCGTAGACCCAACGACACTATGAATCCACGTCATCAACAAAGCACTGTGGAAGTGATAGTGACTACGTAATGTTTACAAGGAATGGTCCAACTGAACCTATCATTGACTCGAAAGGTTTACGTTCGACTACCTGAAGACCACTTGCAGCCATTCATGACATTCATATTCCCAAACATGTCACAAGGCCATAACTGTTCGTGATTGGTTTGAAGAACATTCTGGACAGTTCGAGCTAATGATCTGACCATCAGGACTGCTCGACATGAGTCGCAAAGAACATTTATGGGACGTAATCGAGAGGACAGTTGGCGCACAAAGTATTACACTCGCAACACTTGCGCAGTTATGGACTCTATTGAGGCAGCACGGCTCAATATTTCTGCAGCGGATTTCCAACGACACGACTTGCTGAGTACGTGTCACGTCGACTTACAGCCCTACCCCAGGAAGAAGGAGGTCTGTCACGACATTAGGAGGTATCCTTTGACTTTCGTTACCTCAATATATTAGTCAGGAATGAAACTGCAGACCCAACCACTGCATTTCACTCCTGTCACTCTGGTTCCGTAACTGTCCTCCCTAGATCTACAGGTACATCTGCTTTATTACTCTGTAATACACACGTAAGCGCCGTGCAGAGGATTCATCAAACCGCCGTCAGGCTATTTCTCTATCGATCCACTATCGAACAGCATGAGGGAAAAACAGAAGCTTCAAATATTCCGCACGAGGTCTGATTGATCTTATTTTACTACGACAATCAGTTCTCCCTATGTACATGTGTGTGAACAAAATATTTTCGGATTCTGAGGAGAAAACTGGTGCCCGAAATTCCGAGAAAAGACTTTGGCGCAACAAAAAAGTCTGTGATTTAATGATTACACCTCAATTCGCATATTGCATCCATGAAACTCTGTCCCCTAGTTCCCGGTAATACAAAACGGACTGTCCTTTTTGAACTTTTTCGGTGCCCTCCGTCTATACTTATACGGGTCCCATTAAGTGAAGCAGTACTACAGGGGAGTACGAACAAGCGGAGTGTGGGCAGTGTCTTTGGTAGACCGTTCCAATCTTTGGTTCGTGTTCCCACATTCAAGCTATTTGTAATTGTAATGCATAAGTATTTATTGAATTGGCTGACTTTTTATGATTTGCCGGGTAAACGTAATTTATCGGAGTACATGTGGTACTCATGAAGATGATCTCACACTTATAATTGTTTAGAATCTATTGCCAGTTTTGCGTCCTACAGATATCTCGTATAAACCAATTTGCTAACGGTTTTGATCTTCCCATAATATTTCGAGAAGACAAATGAGAGCATCACTTGCAGACAGTCCATAGGTACCGATATTTCGTCGAGATAACGACTGTTGTATATGGCTGGTAAGTGTGGAGCTATTGTATCTGTGTCCTGTTAAAGGAAACTAAATGGTGTACAGTTTAGTGCTTAATAATTGCTTTTATTATGCGATTTAAGCTGCCTCGCTATATCAATGATATCGACTTGTACATTTCTCCGTTTTGCAGATGTTCTGGATTAGAATTCCCGAATATTTACTCTGTTTTGGTGAAGGAATTTCGGAAAATCGTGCTTAGTAACTCCACTTCAGTTGCTCTTTCGTTGGTAATATTATCATTGCTACTATGCAGTGGAGGTAGTGATTGCTTCTTGTTGTTTGTGTATTTCACATAGACTAGAATCTCTTTGGAGTTTCCTCAAGATTTCGACATATAACTTTACTGTGCAAGCGATTAAACCCACCTCTCATATATGTTGGCACTAAACTTCTAGATACTGTAAAACATCGACGATTTTAGAAGTTTTACGCTCCTTTAAATTCTTCATGCCTTTTTCTTTGCTTCCACACTTCTGTTCTGACCTATTTTGTGTACCATGTTGGATTAGTTTAGTCTCTCAATCAGTTATTTGGTATAAATCTATAAGTTGCCGCAGATACTATTTTTTTAAGTTTCACTCAGTCATTTAGTGAGTTCGGATACATTCGATACTGCCTCTTCGGAAGGCATCAGGACAACATTTATCTGCTTTTTAATAGATATATCTTTATTTTTGGTGGATTCAATTCCTATGGTATTCAGTCTCGCTACAACCACCTTGTGGTCATTAATCCCTTTATGTGTCATGATGCCCCCTATTTGCTCAGGATTATCTGCTACTAACAGATCAAGTCCATTTTCAGAACCATTTACAATTCGAGTGCACCCTTCACTAACTGCCCATAATAATTATGAGATAATTTATTTAGTACATTTTGTGTTATGTTTTATTTCTCCCACCGACTTTAAACATGCATTTTTTAACAACAATTAAAGAAAAGGTTATAACACCATCCTGTTATAAGTTATACGCCACTCTTCCTAACTACCGAACAACACGTCCTGTCATAGGAAAAGCCACTTTTAATGCTAACTTGCTGTGAAACAAGCTAATGTTAAGCTCTGAGAGGGTTAGGGAATTTTGAGCGCATGTGTAACTAACGGATAAGGGTATAGCGCTGTAATATTGAAGATATTGCAATTAATAGAAAACTAAACAGGTTTTAAATTTTGTGTTAATGAAAGTAGTAAAATTCTTATTCGAATGAAACAATAAACGCTCGCCAGACCAATTAGGTACATGAATTTGGAAATATATGTTTGAAAAAATTGAATGTTAGTTATTGAGGGTAATTTCATTAATATTTCCATTTACATAGCACACATGATACAAGCGGACACAGGGCACTCTAAGCTGTGGGTGGCAGCAGTTACCAGTAATGAACAAATCAGTAATCGTAGAAAGCAAAAATTACTTCAACCAATACTGAACTGTTAACGCAAGAATTGCAGGACTAAAGATGGACCTGAGGAACCTCTGTCTTAAACGGCATGTAAAAACGACAAGTGAAGATAAACGATACTGCAATTACACTGTTCATATCCCTCTGCTTGTATTTGTTTTCCGTAAGAGCAATAATATTCCAATTATATTTATAACCTGAAAAGAAAATGGTGGGGACCCATAAACTGGCATAGTGTCACTCGTCAAACTCATTGATTATTTCAGTAAGAAAAATTAATTTGAACGAAGTCACTTTTTAACTTCACTTGGGAGGGTATATATTTCACTTTTCAAGGCAAATTATTCAACATTGAGCTCAATTAACTTAAAAAAATCATTCATGATGATAATCAAGGGTGAATTATGTTTGAAGCGAGTTTAACTTGTTTGCCTTTTTCATCACCTGTGAAGCAGGTATTTTAGACAGTAACACATACACAATCTGGTAAAGTACTTTTGCATAACGATATTTTGCAAAAGTCTGCTGAGTCTTGCTGGGAGGCCAGCGTTGGAGAGACGAGGTCTTCCATTGTGAGCGACCGTATGTGATAGTCCCGATATCAGCTTTGTTGGTACACGCGGACTTGCTGTCTTTGCTCTTAGGAGAGTTTATAGTTAGAAGGGTTAGGCACTGTACTGTTGCGAACCTATACGATTCCGAACTTCACCTCCGGGTTTGAAGTCGTAGTTGAGTACGCAGCTTTCAGTAATTGAGAACACTTCCTCTGCCTATACTTACGTTGAGACATTATCTGAACTCCGTCCTTGTGGATGGGAATTCGCGTTTTTCGTCTGTAGAACACAGAGAGGAGAAGACAGTATTAGAGTGTGTTAGTCAGAGAACCGCCTTCTGCCGTCCTAGTGTTTGAAAGAGTTTATCTGTGGACATAGTTCTTCCATCGTCGCAGACGAGTACGAGAACCATCACTTCGAAGCACCAGATGCAGTACATATGGTGACATGGCAAATTGCTTCAGCTTATAAGGAAACAGCTGTGATCACGTTAGTTTATTTCCACTGAGGCTCCACACTACTGTAGATCATCTTTTAAAGTTGTGTCTTCTAGTGTTTGGTACGTAGATGATGTCAGTCACTTCGCGTTATTGATCTTAGGCCGCGCAGTCGTAATAAGGGGCAGAGTTGGGCAACTGAGTAGTAATTTGCAATATAAAGGTTTCTTTAATCTACACTCCAGGAAATTGAAATAAGAACACCGTGAATTCATTGTCCCAGGAAGGGGAAACTTTATTGACCTATTCCTGGGGTCAGATTTATCACATGATCACACTGACAGAACCACAGGCACATAGACACAGGCAACAGAGCATGCACAATGTCGGCACTAGTACAGTGTATATCCACCTTTCGCAGCAATGCAGGCTGCTATTCTCCCATGGAGACGATCGTAGAGATGCTGGATGTAGTCCTGTGGAACGGCTTGCCATGCCATTTCCACCTGGCCCCTCAGTTGGACCAGCGTTCGTGCTGGACGTGCAGACCGCGTGAGACGACGCTTCATCCAGTCCCAAACATGCTCAATGGGGGACAGATCCGGAGACCTTGCTGGCCAGGGTAGTTGACTTACACCTTCTAGAGCACGTACCGTGCACTATTCAGTGTCCCCTCGACGATCACCAGAGGTGTACGGCCAGTGTAGGAGATCGCTCCCCACACCATGATGCCGGGTGTTGGCCCTGTGTGGCTCGGTCGTATGCAGTCCTGATTGTGGCGCTCACCTGCACGGCGCCAAACACGCATACGACCATCATTGGCACCAAGGCAGAAGCGACTCTCATCGCTGAAGACGACACGTCTCCATTCGTCCCTCCATTCACGCCTGTCGCGACACCACTGGAGGCGGGCTGCACGATGTTGGGGCGTGAGCGGAAGACGGCCTAACGGTGTGCGGGACCGTAGACTAGCTTCATGGAGACGGTTGCGAATGGTCCTCGCCGATACCCCAGGAACAACAGTGTCCCTAATTTGCTGGGAAGTGGCGGTGCGGTCCCCTACGGCACTGCGTAGGATCCTACGGTCTTGGCGTGCATCCGTGCGTCGCTGCGGTCCGGTCGCAGGTCGACGGGCACGTGCACCTTCCGCCGACCACTGGCGACAACATCGATGTACTGTGGACACCTCACGCCCCACGTGTTGAGGAATTCTGCGGTACGTCCACCCGGCCTCCCGCATGCCCAGTATACGCCCTCGCTCAAAGTCCGTCAACTGCACATACGGTTCACGTCCACGCTGTCACGGCATGCTACCAGAGTTAAAGACTGCGATGGAGCTCCGTATGCCACGGCAAACTGGCTGACGCTGATGGCGGCGGTGCACAAATGCTGCGCAGCTAGCGCCATTCGACGGCCAACACCGCGGTTCCTGGTGTGTCCGCTGTGCCGTGCGTGTGATCATTGCTTGTACAGCTCTCTCGCAGTGTTTGGAGCAAGTATGGTGGGTCTGACACACTGGTGTCAATGTGTTCTTTTTTCCATTTCCAGGAGTGTGCAATAAATATATAAGCAGTAACAACGTTTGTCATTTAATAGGATTAGTTGCCTTCATCATTCATTGATGTTCAGATTGTAGTTTACAGAATTAAGAGATCCTAAGATCTGCTTCATGAGGTAGTCAAACAGGGCTAAACATTCATTTTTGCCTCTATTATTTTCCGTTACTCTCATTCGTTTTACACTCACCTGGAGTAGCATCTTGAAAGGGAACAAACGGCACGTGTACAGAGGAACTTTCCTTTGTCAGCGCCATCCACCGTGACAATGACTCATTTCCGTACTCATGTTAATAAAACCATTTTTTCTCACTTTCCAGTCAGGGATCCGTCTCTGCGCTTTGTCAGTTTTATGAACGTTTACCCTGTATATTGACTATATTGACTGAACTGGACGAACATGAAGATAGAAAGGCGAAGATGATACATGAATTAAAATTGTTACTAAACTGTGAACAAGAATTTAACATGGTTGACATGGACACCTAATTTTTGCATTTGATTAATAGATTACTAACGTAAAATATAATTTTGCGTGGTAAATTGTCTTGAAATGTATCAGTATATTTATATTACTATATTAAGTAATTAACGGTAGTTCTTCAGATGAAACAATTTAGTTCTATCATGGTATTTAAACCTCGCACATTGACTGAGGAATCTCGATTGCTCCACAATGCTTTTTAAACAAAATGTTACAAAATAAATTGAGCAGTGGTATCAGATTTGGGAGTAATAATTCATGACAGCTGTGCCCAACAATAGGTGTTAGTAATTTTGAGAAAGAAAGCCATAATGGAAACTTGAATCACTTGAGAAGAGCGGAGACAGTACGCTGTCTAAGCGAAAGTTTTCTGACAAATATTGGTGGACATCAATATGAAGCGTGTACGCTCTTATCCTTTACTAGGCCTTAACTCTGCTGGTGACACTTTCCGTAATGTTCGACACTAGGATCTGGAGCGTAGTCGACTATTCAACTCACCCCAAAAGTGTTCCAATAGACTCAGGTAGGGACTCTAGGCAGGCCAGTCTATTTCAGAAGTGTTATTGCCCAAAAACAAACGCCCCACAGATGCAGCTTTGAGACACCAGGCATCGTTATGCTGATACAAATATAATCGTCTTTGAAGTGTTCCTCTACTCTGCTCGGTACACGGTGCTGTAAAATGTGTTCATATACTTCTGCATTTAGCGTTTTCTTACGTGCAATAAAGGGGCCACGTACTATCGTCGAGGAGTACCTCCATATCGTGACACCACCTCCTCCGAATTTCACTGTTGGCACTACTCATGACAGATGGTAAAGTTATCCAAGCATTCGGCGAACCCAGACCCTTCCATCGGATTTCCGACAGGTATAGCATTCAGAATGAGATTTTCACTCTGCAGCTGAGTGTGCGCTGATATGAAACTTCGTGGCAGATTAAAACTGTGTGCCGGATCGAGACTCGAACTCGGGACCTTTGCCTTTCGAGGGCAATTGCTTTACCATCTGAACTACCCAAGCATTACTCACGCCCCGTCCTCACAGCTTTCTTTCTGCCAGTATCTCGTCTCCTACCTTCCAAACTTTACAGAAGCTCTCCTGCGAACCTTGCAGAACTAGAATTCCTGAAAGAAAGGATATAGCGGAGACATGGGCTAGCCACAGCCGGGGGATGTTTCCAGAATGAGATATTCACTCTGCAGCGGAGTGTGCGCTGATATGAAACTTCCTGGCAGACTAAAACTGTGTGCCGGACGGAGACTCGAACTCGGGACCTTAGCCTTTCGCGGGCAAGTGCTCTACCATCTGAGCCACCCAAGCACGACTCATGCCTCGTCCTCACAGCTTTCCTTCTGCCAGTATACTGGGTCGTGTTTGGGTAGCTCAGATGGCAGAGCACTTTGTCGTGAAAGGCAAAGGTCCCGAGTTCGTGTCTCGATCCTGCACACAGTTTTGATCTGCCAGGAAGTTTCAGGTATAGCATTATTCATGGTTCCAGATCACTCATTGCTGGTCATCCACTGTCCAGTGGCGCCGTCCTTTATACCGTCGCTTAGCAAAAACTACTGAAATGTGTGGTTGATGACCATTGTACCCCATTCGCTTGAACTTCTCACGTACAATAATGGTGTTAGTTGGCATGCTGGTACCACTTGAGCACCACCAGTAATTTCGTCGACTAATTTCGGTTATATTTTCTTCAAATCTCCGAAATGTTCATCAGTCCCTGTCAGTCAGTATATGAGGCCTGTCTGATCTTGGTTCAGCCGCGGTTGTACAGAATGCCATCACCAGAAGTCGATTTGGGCAGTTTTAGAAGTGCTCATAGATCTGTTACTCAGGTGACACTCCGTGATTGGGCCACGTTTGAGGTCACTGACCTCCCCTGACCGACCCATTCTGCTGTCGCTGCTCCTCCGGTGACAACACAGTACTCGCCGCCTCCTTTTATACCGGCAAGGTCCGTCCCTCGTGACATCCAGTGGTCAGTTCCGTATTGCATGTGGGTGTCCGGATGTGTTTAATCAGATAGTGTAAATACCAGTAACAAGACAGAAGAAACAAGTACTTTCTAGTCATGTTTTGCTATAGCCGAAACTGTTTCTTTTGTTACATGAAGTTATGTCATACCTGTATTGTGTGAATATACAGGTTAGGACGAACAAAGAGACTTTACTTCAAGGCAGGCTATTAAATGTAGGTATCAGATTGACTAAAACAGAAGCGCATTCAACATTCATATCGCAAGCCTTCGCAGTGTTCTTGTATTGCAGCATTGGAAAAAAATTATCGGAGGTAAAGATGAAGTTTGGCGACGCGTATCGCATAATTTATTAGGCTCCAGTACTGGAGATAATGGAATAACGTCGGTGGATCTCTGCTGTTTGTTTAACTCCGAGTATTCGAACTCTAGTCTGCTGTGCATAGTATCAAATGACCCTCGCGGGGTTCGAACGTTGTTAGTGAAAAACTGCGTGATTTAGAGCCCGAATTGAAAGCTTTTCTCACTGGTCACCCCTAGTTCTGAAGCAATATTCAAGAACTGTTTACATGCAATTGTTACTGATACAAGTTGATATTGTTTACATTGTTTGATTATTATCTTGCGCAGCCACATTGTATTGGGTTTCCAAGGGATCGGCAAATTCCTGACACATGTCATGGCAATTTCGAAAAATACGTCGTGGCATCGCTTTCTCAGTCGCTGTTCATTTTTAGTAATTATAAATTAATTCTTCGTAATGTTGCTCTATTATTAATACATATGTTTCGAAAATGTCTTATTGAGGTTGCGAAAATTAGGTAAGTATGTATTGATATTTTAATTGCTTTTTTATTGCTGTAATTTTATATTCCTCTTTGTACCAAGCTGCTCTAGTTTCTTAAATCTATATTTCCTCCTGATTATCTTGCCACTACAGAGCGCCGCATTATTTTACTTACTGAATACTGTGTTCTGTAAGCCATTCCTCTTCCATATCATCTTTCCAGAGCCAATTTACGTCACGGTTATATTTCTGCCTTACTTCTATTTTGAAGATATTCAATTCTTCATTGAGTTTATATGGTTCAAATGGCTCTGAGCACTATGGGACTTAACTTCTGAGGTCATCAGTCCCCTAGAACTTAGAACTACTTAAACGTAACTAACCTAAGGGCATCACACACATCCATGCCCGAGGGAGGATTCGAACCTGCGATCGTTGCTGTCGCGCAGTTCCATACTGCAGCGCCTAGAACCTCTCGGCCACCCTGGCTGCCGATTTGATATGTTTTATATACATAATTAAATATAATTCTTGTAGTCCTGTAAGGGGTTTCTTTAATAATCACAATAGTGAATCGTAATACTGCTAATATCAATGTTGGATAGTGGTTAAGTAATGCGCATGTAGTCTATAAACCTGGATCTCAAAGGCTGTTAAATGTTTTGTTAGGTCCTCTTACTGAAAGGCTTCAGCCTTTATATCGCTTTGTCTGCTCATGCGTCAATTTCGCTGGTTAATTTGATGAAGGTGCGTCTCATTTTGCATCACGAGGCTTGGTGAAATTTTCTTGACTTCCACGTCAACCAATTTCGAAGAGGTCATCTGGATGGAGTTAAGATCTACTAGAGACTAAACTATCGCGAAAGTCATTGTAGCAGTAATCCTGAAGAATAAAAAAAATTAACAAAGCCATATGAGTCACGTCACTGAATCTGTAAACGAATTAATGTCTCAAAGGAATAAAAACGAAGAATAAATTAATTTCAGTACTGCATGTTTCTCAATTAATTTTTATTAATTATTATTTGCCAGACAGATTATGTCTCTGTATTTATTATAAAAGCTACTCAGTACACATAGCTTTAAAATGAAGTTAGAGATTCACTCTGGGAACTTAAAACCGATGTTTGTAGCGTGTCGTTATATACACTGAAGCGCCAAAAGAAAAACTGGTACACCTGTATAATATTGTGTAGGGCCAACGCCAGCATGAAAAAGTGCTGCATCAGGACGTGGAATGGACTCGACTAATGTCTGAAGCAGTGCTGGAGGGAACTGACACCATGAATCCTGCAGGGCTGTCCATAAATCCATAAGAGGACGAGGGGGTGGATATTTCTTGTGAACAGCACATTGCAAGGAATGCTAGATATGCACTATAATGTTCATGTCTGGGGAGTTTGGTGGCCAGTGGAAGTGTTTAAATTCAGAAGAGTGTTCCTGGGGTCACTCTGTAGCAGTCGTGGATGTGTGGCGTGCCACACTGTCCTGCTAGATTTGCCCAAGTATGTCGGAGTGCACGAAGGACATGAATGCATGCAGGTGATCAGACAGGATGCATACGTACGTGTCACCTGTCAGATACGTATCTAGACATATCAGGGGCCCCACATCACTCAAACTGCACAAGCCCCACACCATTACAGAGCCTCAATTAGCTTGAACAGTCCCCTTCTGACATTCAGGTTGTCCCCATACCCTTACATGTCGACAGGCTTGATGCAAATCGTCCGACCAGGCAAATGTTTCCAGTCATGTCGGTGTTGAAGGGCCCAGGCGAGGCGTAAAAGCTTTGTCGTGCAGTCGTCAAGGGGACACGAGTTGGCCTTCGGCTCTGAAGGCACATGTCGATGATGTTTCGTTGAATGGTTCGCACGCTGACACTTGTTGATGGCTCAATCTGCAACAATCTATGGAAAGGTTGCACTTCTGTCACGTTGAACGAGTCTCTTCAGTCGTCGTTGGTTCCGTTCTTGCAGGATCCTTTTCCGTCCGCAGCGATGTCGGACATTTGATGCTTTACCGGATTCCTGATATTCATAGTACACTCATAAAATGGTCATACCGGAAAATCCCCCCTTCATCTCTACTTCGGAGATACCATGACCCATCGCTCTTGCAGCGACTATACCACCACGTTCAATCTCACTTAAATCTTCATAACTTGCCATTTTAGTAGCAGTAACCCATCTACAACTACTCCAGAACTTGTTGTCTTATATATTTATTGCCGACCCCAGCGCCGTATTGTGCTTACATATCTCTGCATTTGAATACGCATGCCTATAACAGTTCCTTTGGCGCGTCAGTGTATCAGTAAACGTTTCCTCGATTATAATATTTATTTTACAGAATAAACCGATTCTTAACAACCCATCAACGATTTCTGTGTGTGTTTGATGTCTATTTTAAATGCAATATGTAATAAATCCACTATCAGTATGGAATATGTAAAAAGTCCACTATGAAGCATATCTGAATTTACCACCTAATAAAGTAGTGTTACTTAAAAGCTTAATGTAAAATGGGCACTGATATTGGTTTTACAACAAAAATATAAATAATATTCATTTGTCATACGATGTAGCAAAAAGAGACTCTTCATGGTATGCTGACAGGTGGTTAAAAGAACTTTTTTTTTGGTCTTTCATTAAACTGCATAGACCGTACAGGTATTTCATGTGAAATCGAGCAGGTAAGACAGACGAAGCGAATTAGTTCTCTCTTTTATGACCGGTATGCTCAGTGCTGTGGTGTGTAAGAGATTTTCCACGTCGTGGTCTTGGACGTGGCTGAATTCCTCCGTAGACGCAAAATATGCCGACAATTTAGCACAAGAATGCAGAGAACATACCCCCTGGTACAGACAAACATCCAGCATCAACGCACTGTTCACTCCATTCGTATATTTCAACTATGGCGTGCCTTTAGGTCGCATGTCCATAAAATCTACAGCCTTCGTCTAGCAGTAACTAATGGAAAAACTTTTTTCCCTAAATTATCAGTCGCAGTCATTTTTGTCCCTTTATACGTCAGCACTGCTGTAATAGGTTCTACATATTCTAAACTCTCTCTGTCTCTAAAACACTTCTGTTATTCTTCTCAATGCCACAGTACAAGTAACTATCTAATGACGCCTTATGATGTTCTTTTAACGTACAGAGTGGTTAAAAAAGAAAGAAACCAAGAAAGATATTAACACATTGCGATTGTCGCTGGATAGAGAAAGGTTCAAAGTTTTACGTTTGAACAGACACTATGCCATACAATGAACACGAGTGCCTTACGTTTCTCGAGAAACATCGAAACGGTAGTCCATTTCGTTCTATGCATCAATAATCAGGTCCCTGTTTACTGATTCGGCAGTTTCAAGAATTCGATTTCTCAGCTCTTAAAGAAAAGCTGCCATAGGTCGCACCAAGACTCATTCGTGTACCCACACACAAAAACTTCGTAAGGTGTCAGGTCTGGTGACCTGGGAGCCAAAAGCAATGAACAACATCTTGTTGCGGGATGGTGTTGGAAAGATAACGCCGTACTTGAAGGTAAACGTTAAGCAGGGCGCCGTCATGTATAAAAACGAAATCATTGGAATCTTCGTGAAGTTGAGGAAACAACCATTTCTGTAGTATGTCCAGGTATGACGATCCTCTCAACATTTTCTCCGCTGAAAAGGAAGGTCCATACAGTTTGTGAACAGAAAGGCAACAAAACACCTTCAGTTTCGGTTGAGTCCCTTCATGCTAGACGAAGACACCAGGATTTTTTGACCCCCCCCCAGATACTTACATTATGTTGGTTTGCTTTATCCGAACGTCAATTCGTCCGAAGGGATGAGACATTCGGAGAAAGTGTCCTCTGCCATTTTCTGGAGAGTATGTGTGGTTTATAAAGCACTCTTCGTTATGAAACACTTACAGAATAAATGTAGTAGGAATACCCTGCAACCCCATCATCCTGACAACACAAGTCGTGCAGGATTATCCTTGTGTAAGCTATGCTACGGAAAAGCTGTCAATTTTTGGAAACCGTTGCCTGTATTGTTCTCACGATACCCGCTATACTGTTGCAAGAACTTTTGATGAAACTTTTACTCATCCAACTGGATGTTTTCTCATATTAACCATCATTCTGTGAGAGTATGGTCTACAACAAGGCTTGCTCACGCTGATTTTCTAAACCACGTGCTGTTATTGGTATGGTATTTCGAATGGGTGTTATTGCATGACTACAGCTAACGATGCTTTTCAGTGTTGGTCACCTCCGTTTTCCGATTTGGAGCGATGCGGAGATGATTTCAAATAGCAACACAAACTAGTTAACATACTTTAATTTTGACAGGAAAATTACGGTCGAGGCATTAAATTTTTATGTAGTAAACAATATTAAGTCCGCCGTCTCCTCCCTGTCAATTTCAGGCTTCACTAATGTATAAAGCCTGTCAATAAAGTTGAAATTATATCAATTATGGCTATTGTCTTCGTCTTAATTTTAGAGGTGTTCGCGTTATCCTTGCGAGAATTTTTTCAAATTTGAAAACAAACCATTTGGAAAGAATATTACTTTTCATACACCTTTATCTAGTGACCTGTAAGTAATGCTCATATTGTCGCGATTAAATCAGCTGTCATCATAAGCAGAGATGTAATTAAAAGTTTCTGACTATTTGGTTTAACGAAGTCGTTAAAAATAAGTTCCTGATTTCTATAACTCCTAAATAGTTTGTATTCTCGAATTTAATTGTAATACTCTCATTTTCATATGACCATTGTAATAATTGTAACTAAATTGTTTGGAATATGATAATCTCCTGACATATCTACATCTACACCTACATAAGGACTTCACAAACCAGCGTATGGTGCATGGCGGAGGTTACCCTGTACTACTACAACTACTAGCCATTTCCTTTTCTGTTCCAATCGCAAATAGAACGGGGGAAAACGGCTGTCAGAATACCTCCGTACAAGCGCCAATCTCTCTAGCTATATCTTCATGGTCCTTACAAGAAACATACGTTGGTGGCAATACAAATGTCCGGCAGTCAGCCTCAAATTCGGGTTCCATAAATTTTCCCGATAGTGCTTCGCGTAAAGAAGGTCGCCTTCGCTCCACTCATCCGCATTTGAGATCCTAAAACATCTCCGTAATATTTGAATGTTGCTCGAACCTAGCGGTAACAAATCTACCAGCCCTCCTCTAAATTGCCTCGATGTGTCCTTTTAATCAGATCTGGCCCGGATACCGAATACACGAACAGTACCCAAGAATGCGTCAAACTAGTTACCTATACGCGTTCTCCTTTACAGATGAGCCACATTTTTGTAAAATTTCTCCCACGAAAGCGAAGTCGACCATTCGGTTTCCCTACTACCGTGCTTACATGCTCGTTCGCTTTACAACGGTACGCCTAGATATTTAATTGACCATACTGTCTCAAGCAGCACATTACTAATACTGCATTCGAACATTATGGGTTTGTTTTTCCTAGTCATCTGTCTTGACTTATATTTTTCTGCATTCAGAGCCAAACTGAAAATTTTATCGAACCGATCTTGGGTCCTTCTACAGTCACCTAACGACGATATCTTCTCATAACTATAAATGACAGTATCATCACCAGCCATCAGATGAGTGCTGCTTATCCTCTCCGCCGTATCATTTGTTATCTGGAAAATAACAGCGTTCTTATCACACTTCCCTGAGGCACTCCTGACGATACCCTTCTCTCTAATGAACACTCGCCGTCGAGGACACCACGCTCAGTTTTTCTACCTAAGAAGTCTTCGAGACACTCACATATGTGGACTTTACAGCTTTAGATCTTGTGTTTTGGAGTTTTTCTAACAGGTAACTGTCTAAGATTACCACAGGACTATATGAGGTATGTCGAGACTCTTCAATTGTAGCCGGCACGGACACTGCAAAACGATTTAGAGAAGATATCTGAATGGTGCAAAAATTGAACCTAAGTAATGAAAAGTGTGATGTCATTCACATGAGTACTAAAAGGAATCCGTTAAACCTTGATCTTGCAGTCAAATTTAGGGGTCGTAAATTCAACTAAATACCTAGGAGCTACTTTTACGAGTAACTTGAATTGGATGGGCGCATGGAAAATGTTGTGGGTAAGGTGAAACAAAGACAGCGGTTTCTTGACAAAACACTGAGAAGATGTGTGTCCCCTAAGGAACAAACTGCTGAGGCCATCGGTCTCTAGACGTCCACGGTACTTCAACTAACTTATGCTAAGACCAACACACACAGCCGGCCCGAGAGGGCGAACGGTTCTAAGCGCTACAGTCTGGAACCGCGGGGCCGCTACAGTCGCACGTTCGAATCCTGCCTCCGGCGGGAGGGGCTGCCCAGTCTGTGACATGGCACTCAGAATATGCAATAGATCTACTAAAGAGACTGCCTACACTACGCTCGTCCTTCCGCTTCTGGAGTACTGCTGCCCGTTCTGGGATCATTGCCAGATAGGACTAACGAAGTACATCGAGAAAGTGCAAAGAGGAACAGCCCGCTTTGTACTATCCATAAATAGGGGAGAGAGTTTTATGGACATGATACTGGATTTATGGTGCACATCATTAAAATAAGGTGGTGACTTTTCACTAAATTTCAATCCCTAACTTTGTCATTCGAATGCAAAAATATTTTGTTGACACCGACCTACATAAGTAGAACGGTCATCATAATAAAACAAGGGAAATCAGAGCCCACACGGAAAGATACAGGCGTTCGTTTTTTTCTCGGGCTGTTTGGAACTGGAATAATAGAGAATTATTGTGAAGGTGAACCGATGAACACTCTTAAGGCAATTTAGTGTGATTTGCAAACTGTCAGTGTAGATTTAGATGTAGATGATGATGTAGATCATATGACACTAAGTCTTTGGACTTCTATGGTATCATGAGTAATACCGAACGACGAAAAACTGAGTCGACATCACCTCCTGAGTACATTTCAGATCTAACAAAACATCAGTTCAAGTTTAAAAGACACTTCGATTTTGTACGTCGAACCTATGAACGACCAAAGCCATCGACGCCGTTCTTGGCCATTATTTAATGATAATCTGAGCATTAAATGAAACAACAAGTTTACTGATACCAGTCACTGTTTATTTACCTCCACGACGCGTTCCGAAGGTTTAAACCTCCATCACCAGATGGATTTACATTTGCTAATATGAAATTTGTGTGTGTGTTGTGTTAACGATTTTTTGGAGGAAGTTGTGGCACTGTCTAGTGGAGAAAGAAAGCATTATTTCAGAGCATGGTTTTGTGTTCATTTTGACAAAAAATTAAAAGTGTAAGTAAAATAAAGGACCTCCAGTGGTCACAGGTTCCTTTCACTGTCGCATCACGTCACATGTATACTGTTATATTTTGCAAACGATTATGGCATGGAAACTATTGGGTGCATGGATCGTATAGCAAAATAGAAAACATTATCACAATGTATAAATAGTATACCTAGTAACAACATTATTCTGTAATATTGTTGTTAGGACATATGTTTCACAACTGATCGAAGGGTTTCCGGTGTCACGTTCAGAATATGTTGCGCAATGCGTGCCTTCAGTGCGGCTAAGTTTGCAGTCGGAACACATATTAAGGTCAGGTGATCGGGGCGGCGAGGCTGTGGGGAAATGGCGGCTGATATCCTAACATTTCCGAAATGGCGCTTCAGCAGCTGCTTAACTGGATTTTCAGTGTGCAGAGGTGCGTCACCTTGCATGAAAATGATCCCATCCACACATCCAAGCTGTTGGAGAGCTGGAATGACGTGGTTGTCCCAAAGACACTCATAGTGCCTACCAGTGACAGTACAGTAACAAGACCGGAGGCACCTGTCTCTTCGGAAAAATATGGCCCCATGATAAATGATGCCATGAACTCGCACCACACAGTGACCTTTTTCGGTTGATATGCGTGTGGATTTTCAATTTCCAATATTCGACAATTCTGTGTATTGACATATCCTGTCAGATGGAAGTGGGTTTCGTCTGTCCACAAAATCTCCCACACCCAATCATCGTCCACTTCCATGAGAGCAAAAAATTCTAAAGCAAAGATCTCTCTTGCTGCCAGATCAACAGCAAGAAACTCGTGCACATGAGTAATTTTAAATGGATAGCAAAGAAGGATGTTTCGTAGCATTTTACGAGCTGTGCTGACGGCTATGTACACTGTTTGGGCAATTCTCCGTGCACTACACGTTTGCACACCACCACTGGTCTCCTCTTGCATTGCTTTGGCCACTGCTTCCTCTGACGTCGAATCAATTCGTTTCCTCCCTTTACCAGGTTCCACACCAAAAAAAACAGTCTTTTCGAATTTCCGAGTCATTTTCTCCAGACCCTCGTCAGTCATCCGACCAGCGCCTTTTCTCAAGCCCTTCAAGGATCCGGAACTTCTGCAGAGCGACGTGTGCACAATCACCATTCTTGTAATACGACTTTACAAGCAGAGCGCGATCCTGCATTGAGACAGTCACGGCGAACGTCGCAGACGCGAAAGGAGGAAAAGCCGTGTTCCCAGCGTGTTTATACCAACTTCAGTGAGTCGTGCGCGTGATAGTGTTTCATTTATTTATTCTGACGCATACAGCGCCATCTAATGATCAATTTTCACAATAGGTTTTTCTTCTTTCTACGTTTTCCCCCTTACGCGATAATGTTCTGTTGCAATTTTACGTCAGTTCTGACCAGTGGTGTTATTTCTGCAGCGTCCTGTAAGTTTAATTATAATCACATTGCATTTAATACCGCATTAATGTAGTAGACAGAGATTGGCAATTGAAAAAATCGAGACATATAAAAAAATAACGACATTAGCTGCTAGTGGGCATTGCTTTAAACCATTGGGGAAAGTTGAAAATTTGTGCCAGACTGGAACCCAAGTATCTCGCTTACTATCCAGTTGCACCGACTATTGCGCCATCCAGACACAGCGCTCATCGTATTGGACTACCCTGGCACGCTTCCCGTCAGACTGAAATTCTCGACTTGTCCACATATTACTGATGTGTTGCCCCTGCAAATTATCCTCGTTCTTCGCCACATTTCGCCGTTTCCGTCAGAGTTGGAGCATGGAGTGCATCCGCACTCAGTTCTTTAAAGCACATTTTACAGTAAGTATTGTACTTTCTCGCCACACGTGCGTTTGTCATTGAAGGTGTATTTATTGTTTATTATCCTATCAAGTATCCCTTGAGTTGTGTGCATGTGTTATGAGGATGCAACGCAACTAAAGTCTTAGTGATTATCTGAAAGAGTCTTGACTGTTCACGAGCTGTGTGGATTTGAGCTACATTATAGTGTGCTGCTAAATTCTTAGCAGTTGCGAAGTTGTATATTCAAGAAAAATTAAAGATATTAGTACCACTCATTCCGTTCTTATGATGGTACTGATATGCCTTGGTATGGCCTCAACGGGCCGGGGAAGGCGCTGGATACCCAACCTGATCCACCACAGCCTACAACTAACTGAATTTGGAGTTAACTGAGTCCATACACATACAGTTCACTCTTCGGCGTTCCAAATTTCCTCCATCGGGTCGAGGTGTGGCAGGGTTTCTCGAAGTATACTAAAGATATCTGAAGCGTTAGAAGACTACAATGCCTACTCTGACCAAGTGGTAAAGGAAAAGGAGGAATATGGAAAGCGAATTACAATTTAGTGAGAGGAAATAAATGCTTTTAAGGTGGCCTATGTCATAGTTATTTTGTCAGAGGCGTAAAGACTTGGAAGATCAGGGATGATGCACATAAAAAGTGTAACAAACGTAATAGAGAGTAGTAAGACTGATAGTTGATTCTGAAGGAATTGTATTAGAATATGAGATATCATTGTAGATGAATTTAGTAATGTGTGGAGTCAAATGAATGTCATAGTCTCAAGAAGAGGAGCAAGAAAAATGTTTCTGAAAGAAAGAAATATTTTGGCGTGCAATATATATTGAAGTGTCAGAAATTCATTTTTGTGAGTACTCATCTGGGGTGTACAACTATTATTGTCATTATACTAGTCATCAGTGCTATGACTGGTTTGGCAGCATGCACGAATTCTTATCCTATGCCAACCTTCTAGTCTCAAAGTGACCCTCGCAACCTATGTCCTCAATTATTTGCTGGATGTATTAAATCTCTGCCTTCGTGTACATTCTTTACCGTTTACAGCTCCCTCTATTGTCATGGAAGTTATTCTAAGAGTCTTGACAGATATGCTATCATCCTGTCCCTTCTTCTTGACAGGGTTCTCCATATATTCCTATCCTAATCGATTCTGCAGAGAACCTCCTCATTACTTATCTTATGAGTCTACCTAATTTCCAACATTTTACTTTAACACCACATTTCAAATGCTTAGATTCTCTTCTGTTTGGGTTTCCTAACAGTAGGTGTACTTCAAAGGTACTTTCTGGGAAATTTCTTCCTCAATTTAAGGTCTATGTGATACCAGAAGATTTATTTTGGCCGATAATTATGTTGGAGTAAAACATATACGACAAGCAATAGAGACAAAAAAAAGAGTAGAAGCATTTTCAGAGTGTTGATGTAGTATAATACTGAAACTTAGATAGGAAAGTCGAATAACTAATGAAGAGGTTGTTGTTGTGCTCTTCAGTCCAAAGACTGGTTTGATGCAGCTTTCTCTGCTACTCTATCCTGTGCAAGCTCTTCCAAGTAATTAGTGTAATCCACATTCAATTTAGCCTCCTTCTTGTATACATCTCTTCGTGACCCTCTACAGTTGTATGTTCCATTGATATCTCAAACCGTGTCTTGTCATTCGATCCCTTCTTGTAGTCAAGTTGTTCCACGGGTTTGTTTCCCCCAATTCTATTCTGTATCTCCTTCATAGTTACGTGATCTACCCATCCAATCTTCAGCTCTCATCTGTAGCAATACGTTTCAAAAGCTTCTGTTCTCTTCTTGTCTAAACTGTTTATCGTCCATTATTCACTTTCATACAAGGATACACTCCACACGAATACTTTCAGAGAAGATTACCTAACGCTTAAATCTATATTAATATTCTTCAGAAATGATTTTCTTGCAATTGCCAGCCACATTTTATATTATTTTTATTTCTGCCTGAATCATATACTTTAATTCCCAAACAGGAAAACTCATATACAACTTTAATTATCTCATTTCCTGTTCTAATTCTATAAGCACCGCTTGATTTAATTCGTACCGTTACCCTCTTTTGATTTTTTACGTTCATTTCATAACCTCTTTTTGAGATGCTGCCCATTCTGTTCAAGTTCTCTTCCAAGACGTATACTGTCTACAGAATTACAGTGTTATCGGCAAACATCATAGATTTTATTCTCCTAATTTTTCTTTAGTTTCATTTACTGCGTGCTCAATGTACATTTTGAATAACATCGGGGTAGCCTACAAACCTAGCCCACTTTCTTCTTAAACATTGCTTTCGTTCCATACCCCTCGACTCCTATTATTGCCATCTGGTTTTTGCAATTGTTGTATATAATCTTTTGCTCCCAGCATTTTACACCCTGCTACCTGCAGAATCTCTAAGAGCGTATTCCGGCCAACATTTTCAAAAGCTTTCCTTAAGTCTAGAAATTTTATGAATGTAGGTTAGCATTTCTGTAACCTACCGTACACGATTAGTTGTAGAGTGAATTTTTCCTCACATATTCTCACGTTTTTCCAGAACACAATGTAGGCTCATTCTAGTGTTTCCATTAACTGTAAATTATTCATTCCATTACTTTGAAACAATGTCTTGTTACCGATTCTCCACAGTATCTACTTTTTCAAGTGTGGAAGTGAGTAGGAACACGTACTAGAAACATGGAAAGTGGGAGGGATGTGGTGGCGGAAGTGAGGCTGTGATAGCATCTCGTGAGATGTGCCCGGATAGCTCAACCGGTTAGAGCATTGCGCACAAAATGTAGCGTTCCCAGTTCCAATCCCAGTCCGGCGCCGAATTTCAAACTTCCTGGACAGCTCTAAACGGCACACAGTTTGCTGCAGAGTGAAATATTCATCCTCAAGTGCACGAATTATTCGCATATGTAACACAGAGAGGGATCTAGTAGGTTTCTGGGTGCCGGCCCAGCGATCTTGGCTACGCCTTTCCGCAGCCGCCGCGACTGCAGTGACACCTGGGAGCGGCGGATGGCAACGAACGCGACCGCGACGGCGACCCGCGGCTGCGGCTGGCAGCCGTCATCGCCGACTGGCTGCCCCTGCCCCGCCGTCAATAGGCAGCCCGCGCAGCGCACCCCCGCGGCCAGATCCAATTTCCTGCGCCTTTCAATACGTCGCCAAAATAGAACGCCGTCGCTACCACGTCACTCCTCGCAAGAAAGCGCTTTTCTCTGGACGTTTTAATTACATTTTCGATCCTCGGCTAGCCTGCAGAGAAAGGAAAATCGTTTCTTCGAGAAAGCCCCTTCGGTGCTTTTACCTTAATCTTCGGCTTTCTCGAGCGTCACTCCGTTAACTTCCTCAGTCCAGACTATGGATAATGGCAGTGGTGAAGGGTACGAGTACACGTCTCTTTCACATATGATACAATTTTTTTCGGCTTTAAATGAAAGCTTCAAAATTACAGGTAAAGCTTATTAATATTAATTAAATCGTCTTAACTTTTCATCTAATACAGTGATTGCGAAGAGCAAATCCCAGGGAAACGTGCATAACAGCAACCCTTCTTCCAGGGCCTGGCAACTGATCATAAATGTGACTAATATACACTCATGCCCATAAATTAAGGGTAATGCTAATACATGGTGAAACAACGCTCTGGTGGGCGGTTTTCGGGGTAAAATCACCTCTGGGTATGACCATGCGGTGCATTTGACCTCCGATCGTCCCACGGTGGCGCTGGCAGCAGTCCACATACGCAGAGGTGTGATGCTGCATGTCAGAGCACACTGCAGCGAGGAGGTGTATAGACGTTTTCAGACGTGCTAATGGTGACTGTGGGTTGACAATGGCTCAAAGAATACATATTGATGACGTTATGAGGGGTAGAATACTAGGGCGATTAGAGGCTGGCCGAGCGGATCTAGGCGCTACAATCTGGAACCGCGCGACCGCTACGTTCGCAGGTTCGAATCCTGCCTCAGGCATGGACGTGTGTGATGTCCTTAGGTTAGTTAGGTTTAAGTAGTTCTAAGTTATAGCGGACTGATTACCTCAGAAGTTAAGTCCCATAGTGTTCAGAGCCATTTGATTTTTGATTAGAGGCTGGTCAAACACAGCAGGTCTTAGCACGGTCCTTCCGTGTGTCTTTGCCACAAAGCGTGATCTCAAGATTGTGGCAACGATTCCAGCAGACAGGAAACGTGTCAAGGCGCTACAGTACCGGACATCCACAGTGTATGACACCACAAGAAGACCGATATCTCACCATCAGTGCCCGCAGATGGCCACGGAGTACTGCAGGTAGCCTTGCTCGGGACCTTACCGCAGCCACTGGAACAGTTGTCTCCAGATACACAGTCTGCAAACGACTGAACAGACATGGTTTATTCGCCCGGAGACCTGCAAGGTGCATTCCACTGACCTCTGGCCACAGAAGATCCCGTAAAGCCTGGTGTCAAGAAAACAGTACATGGTCATTGGAACAGTGGTCCCAAGTTATGTTCACGGACGAGTCCTGATATTGTCTGATTCTCGCCGGGTTTTCATCTGGCGTGAACCAGGAACCAGATACCAAGCCCTTAATGTCCTTGAAAGGGATCTGTATGGAGGTCGTGGTATGATGGTGTGGGGTGGGATTATGACTGGTGCACATATACCCCTGCATGTCTTTGACAGAGGAACCGTAACTGGTCAGGTGTATCGGGACGTTATTTTGCACCGCCTTTTCTGGGGTGCAGTGGGTCCCACCTTCCTCCTGATGGATGATAACGCACGGCCCCCGGAGCTGCCATCGTGGAGGAGTGTCTTGAAACAGAACATATCCGGCGAATGGAGTTGCCTGCCTGTTCTCCAGACCTACGCCCCACCGAGCACGTCTGGTATGCTCTCGCTCGATGTATCATTGCACGGCTTCAAACACCTATGACTCTTCAGGAGCTCCGACAGGCACTGGTGCAAGAATGGGAGGCTATACCCAAGCAGCTGCTCGACCACCTGATCCAGCGTAAGCCAACCCGTTGTACGGCCTGTGTACGTGAGCATGGTAATCATATCCGATATTGATGTCGGAGTACATGCGCAGGAAACAGTGGCTTTTAGTGGCAAAAGTGTTCCCGGATGGTTTTCTCAACTTATCACCAATACCGTGGACTTACAGACCTGTGTCGTGTGTGTTCCCTATGTGCCTATGCTATTAGCCCCAGTTTTTTTGTAGTGCCACGTTGTGTGACGCCACATTCGGAAATTATCCTTAATTTATGAGCATGACTGTATTTCGAATGCATAGGTGGAAAGACTCGCCATTCTTGATTACTTTGAGGGATGTGACTTGTTATTACATTTCTTTCATTAACTTTTTGCAAGAAGATTTTAGGGCTATTTTGAATGTGAAATACCGTATAATAACACCATTATCACAGATTCACCAGATATTGCTTTACTTTTACAGCCTTCAAGAATATCAATGATTTCACTCTATCTCTGGCCAGACATATTGTAACAATTTCCCGTCAGTGCAGAATGTTGTTATACGGGGTGGGTTAAGATGTTACACATAGTATAGCCCATTAAACATTGATCATAGGTGTTCAGGTTATATAAAATTTTTTGCTGTTTTTCTCTTACACATTAGTTGTTACCAGTGATGCAGAAGAGTCTGTTTAGCTCTTAGAAGTTAATGCAATATAATATATCCACGTGTCCTTGCCCTGATAGGTGAACTGCATTATCAGATCTGCAGGTAATATTTATCAAAACTTGCACAGTAATCAGGATCCCATTGCCCACACATAGAACACTGAAACAATTTTGTTGACTGCACTGAACTGCGATAGGTTTCAGCAGAGTCATTATAGAAACTGTCAAGTATTTCAACAGAAGATCTTTCTCGTCGCACATTTTTCTTATGCTTCTTTGTCTTCATGCTCGTTTCCTCTCTTGTACTGAAAGACAACTCGTTTCAATAGCAGAGAAATTTTAAACGTTGCATCACTCATCTGAGAGTAAGACTTTCAGATGAAACAGCACTTCTAGTGATGCACTGGAAGCCTGCGTTTCTGTTAAAAAGTTCTAGGAGAAGGAATAATTAGAGACAGATGAAGAATCAATGTTTTCTCTGGTAGTCTCTCTTATACTAACAGCCCACCCTTTAATTACATAGGGGAAAACTTTATTTTAAGTTGCTACCTAGTAAGATGAACCATGTAACATCTACCGTACCAAACTAACACCTTTGTTAGACTGTGAAGAAAAATTTCCATCGATGTATGTTGGTACACGTGGGCGGATGGTTACATGAACGATGAAAACCACACGAGCTTATGCGTCGCACTTGTATGCAGGGCTGCATTATAGAAGATGGTGGAGTTAATCACTTCTGATGGACGTATTCAGGGGATGCAATAGAGCCCCTGTATCACTGGTCCAACAGTATTATTTTTAACTGTCACCTCGGGAATATTCTGCAACCCAGTGGCTCCCTATACCTTCAGCAAACCGCTGTGCCAACCCATACCTCCATAAATATCGAATACCTGCTACAACTCAAAGTCGTCGTCATTCAGGCAACCAAGGATTGTACACACTTCTGGGAAAATGTCCCTCATTCATTTGCTCTGGCGTGTATACTTCTTGTCAGATTTCTTTCCTGCTTCATAGCTACTACAATACAGAAATTACATACATGTTTGACAGAAACGTTCAGTTTTTTAAAGTTGAAACAATAAGAAATGGATCTTCAAAGTGTGTAAGGGTTTAGCGGAACCCTGTCAATTGAGTTATCGTGTATTCGAAATTGGTCAACCTCACATAACGAAATTCTGACTGTGACTTTGTCTAAAAAAAGTTAAAAAGGAATTAATATTTCATCTCTCCCAAACAAACCTTTAAACAGTAAATTCCTCTTCCCATTCATAACCAGACATTAGTGATCCTTCCACCACTGCTGGAATATAGTGCCGCACCATATCTCATATTCTGTACCCAAACACTCCACCTTAGCGTGAATGTAATGATAAAACTACGTAAACCAGAAATCAGTTTCACTGCCTGGAAATATTTCTCATAAAACAACGAAAATGACAAACAACGAAGGCAAAATTTTGAGAAATGAAAGTTCTGCTCTTTTACTATATACGTAACGCATAAAAACAAATCAAAATCATTATGTAAGTAGTTCGAAACATTAAAGTAGTTTAGGAGACTAGTGCATATGTAAATAATTAAAATGTTTGAATGGAATAATGTAACCCTAGTCTATGTATGCTTGACGTAGTTTATTCGCTGACCATAATGCGTTCACTAGAGGCTAACTCTCATGAGAAGTTGTGATATGATTTCCTGTCCCAAAGCTGATCTGATGGAGTTCTTCACGCTACACTATCTAGTGTATGCCTCTTCATCTCTGCATAGCCACTGGAACCTACTTCTAATTGAACGTACTTAGTGTATTCGAGCGCTTGTCTCTCTACACAATTTTACAATTTTACCTGCCGTACCTAACTCCTTTACCAAATTCATTATTCCTGTCGTCCTAGGACCTTCCAACCCGACTGTCCAATCCTACACTCACCTTGCACGTACAGTTCTTTACTTCTGAATTAGACGCAGTACATCACCATAACACAGTCGATCAATCAGTGCAACATTCAGCATTGTTCTCTCACTCCATATTTCTACAACTTTTATTTTCCTCTTCTCTCACTTCCGGGTAAGTATACACTACAAAGAAGTAGTTGTTAACAAATATATCTTCCCTACAAACGCTTTTCTCCTACTTGCAGACTACGTATTATATTCTTTTTACGTGGACCACCGACAGATGGGGAGTAGAATGATGAACAACAAATGGCATTTATAAATGATAGTTTACAGTGAATAAAGTATTCAGCTATAAATTTTGAGCGATGCCTGATGCAGTAGCTGGTTTCCTACAAATTATCCCAGGCCAACACCTTAAAGAGATGTATCTAATGTATAGATGTTCAGGCTGGACCGCTATATCTAGTGTTTCATCAAGTCTGGATTTAATCTGAATATCACACAGAAACTACACATTCTGCGTCTACTGTTTTATGATCACTCGTTCATACTGGCTGGTTATGACAGCGGCAACTGAATCCCTGCATCGGCTGGAACTAAAGGCAACACTTCCTGCGATCTGGAAGAGTTGCCAACTGGATAACTCGACGAATCCGTCTGTATCCGTGAGCGGAGGAGCAATCTTGTATCTGCGATCACGTTGGCGATAGCAGAAAGTAGTTCCTGGTGTTAGTGCACTCATTGGCGACTGACATCAAGAAAAGCGATTGAACTGACACTATAAAGGTCTCGTGGTGGAAGCATAAATTGATTCCAGTGTATGAGCGCCAGGCGTGTGACGACAGGCCGGAATTGAGTGGCACCTGGTAGAGTGAGTGCATGCTTGGTGAAGCCCTCTGGTGTTATCACAGTGTACAATGTGACTGGGTAAACTGCAGTCAACCCACTGTACCGCGTAATTATTTATCATATCATATATTTTTACTATTTCTTTACCGATTGGAGAGCTAGTAGACATAAACACCTGTGCTACTGGCGGTGGCATCGGCTTTTTCTTTCTCATGGCTGTAATGATCCGTTCGCTATGCCTTTCAAAACAGTAGACACATATTCTTATTTCTCGTTCATTATCAAAAATACTCTGCAAGTTACAGTTAGCTAGAAATCACTAATAATGTTGACAGTGTCGAAAGAGTATTGCTTAGTTCAGTGCAAGGAAAGTTTTTAAACACCGTGAATGAATGCAGCCGGTCGCGGTGGCCGAGAGCTTCTAGGCGCTTCAGTCCGGAACCACGTGGCTGCTGCGGTCGCAGGTTCGAATCCTGTCTCGAACATGGATGTGTGTGATGTTTTTAGGTTGGTTAGGTTTAAGTAGTTCTAAGTCTAGGGGACTAATGGTCTCAGATGTTAAGTTCTGTAGTGCTAAGAGCCAGTTGAACCATTTTGAATGAATGCAAACACGACTGCTTACGTACAAAACGTGTCACCGACCTTACCTCACGAAAAAAGTTTCGGGACGAACCCCTCACTAGTGACGTTGCGAATTGATGTAGGGAAGATACTGTGCTCGTATGCGGCACGACGATAGCGTTCAAGTCACTATGAGGTTTCTCTAGGTCGCTGAAGATAAATACAAACGTTGTTCCTTTAAAAGGGCACTGCTGATACCCTTTCACATTGCTCCAGATTCCGAGAGACGTATGTGTGTGTCATACACCTGTTTATCGAGGTATCGAGATTGTAATGTAATCATACCAAATCAAGAGCGTATTAATGTTTATTTCAGCCAAGCATAATTATTCTTTGTTGTGTAACGATAATTTTAGAATTAACTACTAAAAACAGAATGATGCAATATTTTGTAAATCTTCCATGAGTAAAAGCTATCCAAGGATTCTCAAATAACTACTATTTTAATGATAATTTATAATTATAACTTATACACTCCTGGAAATTGAAATAAGAACACCGTGAATTCATTGTCCAAGGAAGGGGAAACTTTATTGACACATTCCTGGGGTCAGATACATCACATGATCACACTGACAGAACCACAGGCACATAGACACAGGCAACAGAGCATGCACAATGTCGGCACTAGTACAGTGTATATCCATCTTTCGCAGCAATGCAGGCTGCTATTCTCCCATGGAAACGATCGTAGAGATTCTGGATGTAGTCCTGTGGAACGGCTTGCAATGCCATTTCCACCTGGCACCTCAGTGGGACCAGCGTTCGTGCTGGACATGCAGACCGCGTGAGACGACGCTTCATCCAGTCCCAAACATGCTCAATGGGGGACAGATCCGGAGATCTTGATGGCCAGGGTAGTTGACTTGCACCTTCTAGAGCACGTTGGGTGGCACGGGATACATGCGGACGTGCATTGTCCTGTTGGAACAGCAAGTTCCCTTGCCGGTCTAGGAATGGTAGAACGATGGGTTCGATGACGGTTTGGATGTACCGTACACTATTCAGTGTCCCCTCGACGATCACCAGAGGTGTACGGCCAGTGTAGGAGATCGCTCCCCACACCATGATGCCGGGTGTCGGCCCTGTGTGCCTCGGTAGTATGCAGTCCTGATTGTGGCGCTCACCTGCACGGCACCAAACACGCATACGACCATCATTGGCACCAAGGCAGAAGCGACTCTCATCGCTGAAGACGACACGTCTCCATTCGTCCCTCCATTCACGCCTGTCGCGACACCACTGGAGGCGGGCTGCACGATGTTGGGGCGTGAGCGGAAGACGGCCTAACGGTGTGCGGGACCATAGCCCAGCTTCATTGAGACGGTTGCGAATGGTCCTCGCCGATACCCCAGGAGCAACAGTGCCCCTAATTTGCTGGGAAGTGGCGGTGCGGTCCCCTACGGCACTGCGTAGGATCCTACGGTCTTGGCGTGCATCCGTGCGTCGCTGCGGTCCGGTCCCAGGTCGACGGGCACGTGCACCTTCCGCCGACCACTGGCGACAACATCGATGTACTGTGGAGACCTCACGCCCCACGTGTTGAGCAATTCGGCGGTACGTCCACCCGGCCTCCCGCATGCCCACTATACGCGCTCGCTCAAAGTCCGTCAACTGCACATACGGTTAACGTCCACGCTGTCGCGGCATGCTACCAGTGTTAAAGACTGCGATGGAGCTCCGTATGCCACGGCAAACTGGCTGACACTGACGGCGGCGGTGCACAAATGCTGCGCAGCTTGACGGCCAACACCGCGGTTCCTGGTGTATCCGCTGTGCCGTGCGTGTGATCATTGCTTGTACAGCCCTCTCGCAGTGTCCGGAGCAAGTATGGTGGGTCTGACACACCGGTGTCAATGTGTACTTTTTTCCATTTCCAGGAATGTATTTAGAAGCAACGAAGTAATAAATTTAAAAGTTTAGTATGATGAGGCTTCTTATCACTAATCACATTTCCAGGAGTGTATAAAGGACATACTCATTCTCACCAGTACAATATAGACTTTTCATAAAGGAAATATTGATTCTTACCCATACATTGTGTGTTATTACGGTTATCATGATGTTTATTGTATCTTGTTTACAAGCAATTATGTTCAAATGGCTCTGAACACTATGGGACTTAATTTCTGAGGTCATCAGTCCCCTAGAACTTAGAACTACTTGAACCTAACTAACCTAAGGCCATCACACACTTCTATGCCAGAGGCAGGATTCGAACCAGCGACCGTAGCGGTTCGCGGTTCCAGACTGTAGCGCCTAGAACCGCTCCGCCACCCCGGCCAGTATCAATTAGGTAATTAACTAATTAATGTCATATCTCAGTCTTATTCTAATTTGTGTACAAACCTCGTATATGGTGCAGACAGCACACATTCTCCTCTTTACATGGACGATGTAACCCTGTTGTTGAATGTGTTGAAGATGTAGCCAAAGACTATAACTATTGAATTTGTGTCGTGTGTGAATTATTCGTCAATTAATGGAAAGAAATACCCGAACAATAATCTGTCAGCCTCTTTGTACAAATACAGCATCAAAGGAAAAAATTCCTTGGTGAGAAACCACAGACTCTTGAGATGCGTTCCGATGTTCGACGAAGAGATGGAGTCTCCCCGAGGTTTAACAGAGCTGGTCAAAGTTTTACAAGAGTTAAGGAGAGGTATAAACTTAGTATATTCTAGGTTAAAATTAATTATAATTGTAGCCTTGTCTGATGATTTAGCACTGTTTGCAAAGATGAAAGAAGAAGTAAAATTTTTCACCGAAGAACTGCTCTAGATACTCTAGCAGCCAGATATGCCAAAACACATTACGAGGAAAATCTGTGACAGAACAGCAGGAAAGTGCGTCAAAAGGTGAAATACGTGACGATTTTACAGGAATCCTGCTTCAAAGCCTTTCAGAGATCATACCGCCATTGGTGTTAGGCAGGAGCGAAACAATTAGGGGAAAAAAATGAAAATTCGAAAAACATTCAGAATCACACTGTACCACAACAGCTAAATATCGCACAGTACGAAAAAACGACGTTAAAACAACTCTATTATTTGATGCGATACATTAAATGAAGTGCCAAAGAAACTGGTATATGCATACGTATTCAAATACAGAGATGTGTAAACAGGCAAAATACGGCGCTGCGGTCGGCAGCGCCTATATAACACAACTAGTATCTGGCGCAGTTGTTAGATCTGTTACTGCTGCTACAATGGCAGATTTTTAAGATTTAAGTGAGTATAAAGTGGTGTTGTAATCGGCGCACGAGCGATGGGACACGCATCTCCGAGGTAGCGATGAAGTGGGGATTTTCCTGTACGACTACTTCTCAAGTGTACCGTGAATATCAAGAATCCGGTAAAACATCAGATCTCCGACATCGCTGGGGCCGGAAAAAGATCCTTCAAGAACGGGACCAACGACGACCGAAGAGAATTGTTCAGCATAACGGAAGTGCAACCCTTCCGCAAATTACTGTAGGTTTCAATGTTGGGCCATCAACAAGTGTCAGCGTGCGAACCATTGAAATAAATATCGATAAGGACTTTCAGAGTCGAAGGCCTACTCGTGTACCCATCATGAGTGCACGACACAAAGCTTTACGCCTCGTTTTGGACCATCAACACCGACATTTTGGACGAGTCCCGTTTCAAATTGTATCCAGCAGATGGACGTCTACGGGTACAGAGACAACCTCATGAATCGATGGAGCCTGCAAGTCAGCAGTGGACTTTTCAATCTGGTGGAGGCTCTGTAATGGTGTGGGCCTGTGCATATGAACTGGAGTCATATGGGACATCTGATACGTCAAGATACGACTCCGACAGGTGACACGTGCGTAAGCATCCTGCATCGATTTTAGATAAAGAGGGAAGCGCACGACTTCCACGTTCACCAGCACAGTACGCAAGAGATGTAATTCTATCACCTTATTTATAACATGGGCAACAATACATTCCCCGAAAGCCAGTTCAACGATACTACTTTAATGTCATTGCTACTGTGTCCTTGAGTCCAAAGTGTGGCCTGATGCAGCTTTCCACATTAGTGCATCCTCTGCAGACCTCTTCAACTCTCCATTACTATGGTGAGCTGTATCCAATTGAACCTGTTTAGCCGGCCGGAGTGGCCGTGCGGTTCTGGCGCTACAGTCTGGACCCGAGCGACCGCTACGGTCGCAGGTTCGAATCCTGCCTCGGTCATGGATGTGTGAGCTGTCCTTAGGTTAGTCAGGTTTAATTAGTTCAAAGTTCTAGGCGACTGATGACCTCAGAAGTTGAGTCGCATAGTGCTCAGAGCCATTTGAACCATTTTTTTAACCTGTTTACTGTATTAAATTGTTGGTCTCCCTATACAGCTTTCACCTCCAATCTTCCTTTAATTACTAAGCCGATTATTTCTTGATGCCTCAGGATGTGTGCTATCAACCGATCTCTTCTTCTAGTCGTGCCACAAATTTTCTCCCTAATTATTTTCAATACTTCCTCATTTTGCTCGATCCACCCATGCAATTTTTGATATCCCTCTATAATAACACACTTATAACGATTCTGCTCCCTTCTTGTCTTGCTTATTGCCGACGTTTCACTTTCACGCAAAACTATACTGCATTCAAATACACTGTCCACCTGTCAAAAGCCTTCATAATCGGCATTTGCAGTGCGAACCGCTACGAGACGTGGAGGAGTAGAGTCATTGAGGTCCTGGAAGGTACCGTACGCCGTAGGCCATATGCTCTAAGTTCCTCGCCTAACGATCCATGGCACGAACAGCCCGAGGTGGCCCTACAAGATTCCCGACTGCGTTTAAATTCTGGGTGTTTGCTGGCCAGGGGAGTACAGTAAACTCGTCCTGGTGCTCTTCGAAACACGCTCGTTCAGTGCTAGCTGTGTGAAACGTTGCATTGTCGTGCTGGTAGATGCCGTCGTGCAAGGGACAAAATAGTTGCATGTAATGGTGGACATGGTCCCTAAGAGTAGATACACACTTGCGTCCCTTATGGAGAAGAGATAAATCGGTCTGCTCTTAGTATCTCATTTACTAATATAATTCAACTAGCGTCACCTTAATAATTCAACTACATTCTGTTTATGTTCGTTTCTCTTTTGCTGATATTCACCTCATAACCTCCTGTCAAGACACACCGCACCTTTCAGGTGGTGTTACAAGTGTTTTGCTGTCTCCGGTAGAATTACAGTCTCATCGGGAAAAGCAAAGTTTGTACTTCTGCTCTCTGAAGTTCAGTTCGCTATCAAAACTTCTGCTTGTTTTCCTTTACTGGGTGGTCAATATACAGATGGCATAATATCAGGAAGAGGCTAAAACACTGTCTCACTCACGTCTCACCTACAGTTTCCCTTTCATGACCGTTTCTAGTAACTGCAGCCTGCGTTCTGTACTAATTATAGACAGCTTCTCGCTCTCTGAATTTTACCTCTACTACCTTCAAAATTTCAAGCGTTGTATTCCAGTCAACACTGTCAAACTATTTCTCTACCTACAAACGTTGTGAACTTGGTTAGCATCTCGTCGGTCTTCCCTGTGAGACCATAATGAAAGTCAAAATCAGCTTGTTAGAAGACACTATGGAAGATTTATCAAACATGAACATCACAAGAGGCAAACATAACAAGTCGTCTAATCTTTAGAATAATAGTAAAAAAAGTATAGACTAACAGAGTAGCTTAAAAAGATGACTGGTACGAAATTCCCAGAAGAAAGTGTGAAAAACATATTGAATTCACTAAGATGTTTTGGAAGGAAGAACGAACCAGAAACCATCTAGACAGCTACGAAGTTCAAACATCTAAGTGGACAAAACAAAGAAAAAAAAGCAATTCTCATCGAAGGAATAGCTGTACTCAAAATATTTTTCTCGTAATAAGCAGTTAGTTTCTTTTTTCTTGTACTTCCTGGTTTCAATGCTGTGTAAGTTTCTTCTGTATGAAGCATTTTCGCCACTGTCTTTATGATACCTGTAGACATGACGTCGCAGTGTTCACCTCGCGCATTTTCCGTAGTCGACCATGAGGTCGCGGAGTGTGTGTACCATCAGCGAGCGCCGATTTTCTGCACTAATTTCGCAGGTTACAAGATCGCACCTCGATGAAGATGCGACAGTATGCAGTAAGTACAAAAAGTGCGCAAGTATCTGCTGGAGAGAGAATGATGTGCACTTCAGCCCTAACACACACCGTTATGATTTCGTTTGCGCCTCTCGCGGGAGGCCTCTAGAGCTCGGTCTGTCAGATGGCGTGAATAAATAACAGCTCCATCTTACACAGGCTAGTGAACTCGAGCACGGAACGCAACCAATAAGAGACGAACGCCGGCGCCAACGTGGAGCGATCATTTGTTACCAGCGCAGCCACTTCATAACTCAACAAGTATTCAGAGGCCGAGCGGCAGAAGCCAGCCGGCTCGGTCGAATATTAACCTCCACAATAAATCTTTGACGGCACTCCCGCCCCAGGAATGGATGGATAGCTAGGTTTTGTGTTGTCCGTGCCTTCGCAACAGCGGGAAGGACAGTGCAAAGCGATGGTTCATCTGTTCTCATTTCTTCCGGGTTTACACGAAAAAGGGTTTGAATATTGCTAGGTATGTATCTACATATGTATGTATCTTTCAACAACATGAATAATAAAGTTTTTAACCGTGAAGCAGCAGAATGGAAACACCAATGACACGAGCAAAACTAGTAATATCAACTAAAGTCGGGAAAGCGGCACAGGTTGCACCAACACACAAGACAATCAGTAGCAGTAATTAGCAGAAGTATAGACACATATTACTGGCACCGGATTGTTGCAGGATTTTAGAACGCACATTTTGTTCGAGCATTGTTAAATACCTCGAGGAAAATAATCTATTGACAAATTTCCAGCACTGATTCAGAAAAATCGTCCTGACGAGACACAACTGGCTATTAATTAAAACGAAATTATGACTGCTGTCGACAAAGAACCTCAAGTTGATCCTATATTTCCAAATTTCATGAAGTCTTTTGACACCATTCATCAATGTGGCACCATCTCAAACTTCGTGCCTAGTCAGTACGGTCTGAATAGTGCGACTAGATTAGTGATATCTCCTTTGAAAAACCATAGTTCATGATAATTGACAGGAAGTCGTCTACTGAAACTGAAATGCCATCTTCGATTCCGCAAGGATGTGTTTAAGTTCTTTTGCTGTTTTTAGCCGATAAAATGATTTGTGGCAGACTTTCAACGGTAGTCTTACTTTTTTTTTGCAGACGATGCTGTCGTTTGCCGTATAGTAATACTATAAAATAATATCGAACTGTAAAATGATTAAATCTGCATCGAGCCAAAAGTGGAAATTTACCTGAACAATAAAAAGTGTGAGGTCTCCATAAGAAATTTCGTTAAATTTCGGTTACACGATCAGTTACACAAATTCACAAATTTAAAGTTGTCAATTTAGCTAAATAACTAAGGATTATAATTAGAAACAATTTATATTTTCATCATCACAAAGAAAATGTTCTTCTACTGGCAGAACACATACAAGATGCAATATATCTACTAAAGAGACCGGCTACACTACGCTTTTCCGTCCTGTTTTGGAGAAGCGCTGCGTGATGTGGGACCCTTACCAGATAGGATTCACAGAGGATAACGAAAAATTTTAAAGGTAGGCAGCTCGTTTTGTGCTATTGCGGAACAGTGAAGAGAATGTCACGAATATGTTAAATGAGTTCATGTTGCCCATATTTATATAAAAAATAAGATTTTCCGTTGCTTTCAGATGCGTCCAACCTTCTCCCCAAAATATCGGAATAACCTGTGAATGCTCATGTACGTAGGAAGAAATGTTGATCTTCATTAAGTAAGAGGAAAAAGTTCCTTTGGAAGTTCGTGCTCTTTTTTCTTTTATTCTCGCTGAGAAAAATTAGAGAGAAATCTGCTAAGAATGATACAGTTCGTTTAGTGTTGTGAGGTCGGTATCTACCAATTAACCTGTAGTTTCTAACAAACATGTAAAAGTGTGTCATACAAGTAGCAAAAACAGACACAAATATGCATAACATCTAAAACTACTAAAAAGTAATAATTCACACTCAACATTTGCCGACCACTTAACGCACAGCATCACCATCCAATGAACCTACATATCCGTTTTAAAATCCTTAGAAAGAGCAATACTTTGCACCAAAAATTAAAATTATAAGGGATCTGTCAAATACAGAAATAAATATATCATGGAAAAAACTTACTAAACGAATACACATCACCCTGAAATAAGACATACTTCCCACGTTAGAAAAACTGTGTGAATAACCACCATTTCCCCTAATCCTACACACACACACACACACACAGACAGAGAGAGAGAGAGAGAGAGAGAGAGAGAGAGAGAGAGAGAATATCCTGATGTCGAATACACTTTGAATTTCATGTGCCGCCCTTCAAATAAACGTACAGTGAGAAAATGAGCGTCATACAGCAGCCAAAAAACGATAGGTTACAATTGAAACCTTCTGTTTTGTTACAAAATGCATAAAGAGAAATTTGTGTCTAAGCACCAAAATTTCCGTTACCAAGAGAAATAAATGTCTTAACCCATCCAAAATAAAGGGAAACAAGTTTACACAATCAAAAGTTCTGGAGTACTAAATAACGCGAATACCGGTCTGAAGGAGATGAAAAACTGAGGAATAAAACACGTTTTGTAGTTTGGAGGTGACAGGTTGCAAACATGCGTAGTACTTGGACAGCTACCCGCACAAAATTACTTGTTAGCGTCCTGTAGCGTATGTGTCAAACTATAGAAATATTTATTTTATAATCTGTGCTCTAGACGTAATTTTCACCATAACATGCAATATGTCTTGTATTGGTTACGATAAGTGTGTCATTGACTACGTATGCAAACCAACCTAAAACTTTTACGCCTATCAATCCGTTATACAGTTTGTAATGGCTAAGAGTGCAGGTGTTTTTAGATGTGGTACCTTAATATGTACACACATCAGCGTGTAGATTGTTTTTTTTTTTTTCTCTGGGTGGGACAGCCTTCTACAGCTACATCTTCATCTACATAGACATTCCGCAAGCCAACGTACGGTGCGTGGCGGAGGGTACCCTGTATCACTACTTGTCACTTCCCTTCACGTTCCACTCGCAAACAGAGCGAAGGGAAAACGACTGTCTGCATGTCTCCGTATGAGCCCTAATTTTTTGTTTATTATATTGGTGACCCTTACGAGCAATGTGTGTTGGCTTCAGTAGAATCGTTCGGCAGTCAGCTTCAAATGCCGGCTCTCTAAATTTTCCCAACAGCGTTTCTTGAAAAGAAAGTCACCTTCCTCCAGGGATTTCTCATTTGAGTTCCCGAAGCACCTCTTTAATACTAACGTCTTGTTCTAACCCAACGGTAAAATTTCTAGCAGCTATCCTCTGAGTTGCTTCGAAGTCTTCCTCAAATTCGACCTGGAATGGACCCCAAACGCTCGAGCTGTACTCAAGAATAGGTCCATCACTTTCCTATATGCGGTGTACTTTACTGGTGAACCACTCTTCCCTAAAATTCTCCCAGCAAACGGACGTCAACCATTGGCCGTCCCTACGACAGTTCTCAATGCTCTTTCTACTTCATATCGATTTTCAACGTTACATCCAGATATTTAAGTGACTTGACCGTGTCAAGCTGAACACTAGTTACACTCTAACGGAACCTTACAGGTATGATCTACCTACTCATCCGCATTAACTTACATTTTTCCACATTAAGGGTTGGCTGTCTTTCATCACACCAACTGCAAATTATGTCTAAGTCGTCTTGTATTCCAGTATCTTCTTACATTCAGTCAGCTTCGATACCTTACCGTACACCACGGTATAAGAAGCAAACGACAGCGGATTGCTGCCCACTCTGTCAGCCCATATGTATACAGGGTGTTACAAAATGTTGCGGTCAAACTTTCAGGAAACATTCCTCACACACAAATAAAGAAAAGATGTCATGTGGACATTTGCCCGGAAATGCGTAATTTACATGTTACAGCTCATCTTAGTTTCGTCAGTATGTACTGTACATCCTCGATTCACCGCCAGTTGGCCCAATTGAAGGAAGGTAATGTTGACTTCGATGCTTGTGTTGACATGCGACTCATTGCTCTACAGTACTAGCATCAAGCACTTCAGTACGTAGCATCAACAGGTTAGTGTTCATCACGAACGTGGTTTTGCAGTCAGTGCAATGTTTACAAATGCGGAGTTGGTCGATGGCCATTTGATGTATGGATTAGCACGGGGCAATAGCCGTGGCGCGGTACATTTGTATCGAGACCGATTTCCAGAACGAAGGTGTCCTGACAGGAAGACGTTCGAAGCAATTGATCGGCGTCTTAGGGAGCACGGAACATTCCAGGCTATGACTCGCGACTGGGGAAGACTTAGAGCGACGAGGACGCCTGCAATGGACGAGACAATTCTTCGTGCAGTTGACGATAACCCTAATGTCAGCGTCAGAGAAGTTGCTGCTGCACAAGGTAACGTTGACCACGTCACTGTATGGAGAGTGCTACGGGAGAACCAGTTGTTTCCGTACCATGTACAGCGTGCGCAGGCACTATCAGCAGCTGATTGGCCTCCACGGGTACACTTCTGCGAATGGTTCATCCAACAATTCGTCAATCCTCATGTCAGTGCAAATGTTCTCTTTAAGTATGAGGCTTGATTCCAAGGTGATCAAATTGTAAATTTTCACAATCAACATGTGTGGGCTGACAAGAATCCGCACACACAATTGTGCAATCAGCTCATCAACACAGATATTCTGTGAACGTTTTGGCAGGCATTGTTTGTGATGTCTTGATTGGGCCACATGTTGTTCAATCGAGCTCGTTATCATGACATCATTCGGGATACTCTACCTGTGCTGCGAGAACATGTGCTTAACAAGTACGACACAACATGTGGTTCATGCACGATGGAGCTCTTGCACATTTCAGTCGAAGTGTTCGTACGCTTCCCAACAACAGATTCGGTGACCGATGGATTGGTAGAGGCGGACCAATTCCATGGCCTCCACGCTCTCCTGACCTCAACCCTCTTGACTTTCATTTATGGGGGCATTTGAAAGATCTTGTCTATGCAACCCCGGTACCAAATGTAGAGACTCTACGTGCTCGTATTGTGGACGGCTGTGATACAATACGCCATTCTCCAGGGCTGCATCAGGGATTCCATACGACGGAGGGTGGACATTTTGAACATTTCCTGTAACAAAGTGTTTGAAGTCACGCTGGTACGTTCTGTTGCTGTGTGTTTCCATTCCATGATTAATGTGATTTGAAGAGAAGTAACATAATGATCTCTAACATGGAAAGTAAGCGTTTCCGGACCCATGTCCACATAACATATTTTATTTCTTTGTGTGTGAGGAATGTTTCCTGAAAGTTGGCCGTACCTTTTTGTAACACCCTGTATAAAGAACAACAGCCGATCTGTCCCAATTCCCTGGGGCACTCCTGACGATACCCTTCCCACAAACACGTCACATAATTTATTACTTGATGTTGTCTGCATGGTCGTAACCTGACCACTAACTGGTCTGGAGCTGTCGGTATAAACTAACCGTTTCCGTCCAATAGTCGCACTTAATCATCTAATCTGTTGTACAAGGGAAATTAAGCATTAATGACTCGCTGTTGCTAGATGTACTTTGAGGTACTAATCACCTAAACACTACTATTCCTGACAGTTAAAATTATAGGTCTGTAAAAGACGTAAACAGTGATGTAATATTGTTTCGTACACCGTTCTCAGTCACCAACAGAAACATCTGCTCTTATATCCGTCACACCCCGTACATACAGTGTGTTCCACAATTGCTATTACAAGCTTATAAGGGATGTGAAGGCGAAGTTATAGATAAAGTTCTGATGAAGAACGCATCTCCGGAACCGCTTCTTGGTACGCACGCAGTGGAGACAATGAGCTCTGACGTATTTGCTTCATGTGCTCCATGAGGCGACCCTGCTGTTCGTTGCACAAGGTGTGTCTGCAACGCATGCATTCATACTCGCAATGCACTGTGTGTCGAATAAATTCTGCTACCGACAGAACTCATGCAAAGCTATGTTGTTTCGAACGTACTGGAGCTTCATAAAGAAGACTCTTCAAATGGCTCCGCAATAAAAGAGTAGTTAAATCTGAGCTCCTTATTTTTTTGTGCTTACCGTGAAGCTTGTAGATATGAAAGTGATACTAACCTCAAACTTACTTTATATCCAAACATTGCATTTCCAGATAAGGGTTCCTTATCAAAATTTCATCTGCTAAGTCCCCTGTACAGCTATACAGCTTCTATAAAACCGTAAAAGTGGTTGTGAAACACCCTCTACAAATAGCTTTAAACTGAAATTCGAATTTATATATCACAATAATTTTCAGGATGAACAATGAAAAATCCAACTGCAGATACCAAAAAAGTGCTGAAACATGATTCGGCAAGAAGAAACTCGGATGGAAAAATTTAAGTGTACATTTTTCACACGTGGAAATAGTTTGACAGTTGCTCTAAGAGCCCCCTGTGGATGTACTAAGAGTAAAATGTAGGACTACTTATCTGTGACAATCGAATTGACCTAAAGTTGGGAACGTGTAGTAAAATATCATTCCATGGAAAGACCTACCACGCTCTGTATCAAAATACTGTTGACATAAACTGGTAAAATATGCTGGTGTTTGTGAATGAAATGATTCCGGCGAGAAATCATCAAATTTGTAACAATAAGCTTGCCCTCCAAAGTAAGAACTGCAGGTGACGTAATGAATTCTGAAATAGCTATTCAGGACTAGTGTTTGCGTCGGTTATGCTTGTGGTTTTAGCTAAGTTATTATGGAGAATTCTTACTAAATTCTTGTAAAAGAGAGCGGGTTGCTTATTTGGTTTATCGAGGTTGATAATACGAGAATATTTACTAGGTAGTGACATCATTAAACGTCACCGTATTGATTCTTAACTCTTTATTTAACTGGTGTTTATACGAAATCTGCTGTTAATAGATATCACAAATGAATGGACTGGAAACTTCCGACACCGACTTTTAATCTAAACCATACTTGTACATAAACAATCAGCTGCCTGTGAAAGCTGTAATTTTATCTGGATGTTTCATATACTTTTCATTTTTTGTGGAATGAAATAAGGTAATTAACTGTGTAAAACGAGTCCATTAAAGAGTATCCTCTGCTTCACCCATAAACTTGGTGACCCCATAAATTTCCCTCAGCAACAATTCATTTAATTAAAATTTCAAAATTCTAATTTGCATATAAATTCAACATCACAGGTATAGTAGTGAACCCACACAACCCATTATCCAACCAGTCCAACAAAAAAATAATTGTTAATTAATTTTAATTACAAATTTCAATAATTGAGTATGTAATGCGGAAATGCAGAGTACTTAAACCCCGCACCTTTCACATCGTTTGAGCAAATACTGTAAAGCTATTACGTACTAAATTTGTAACGCTTAATATTATTTTATAAATAACTTAAATTAACTTCTCGTTTCCTTAACACTGGGTTTAAACCACCGAAATCAAGTAATGTCAATGATAACGGTTAAAAAACAAACATAGCTGGCTAAACGATTAATTTCTCTATGACAAGTGCATCGAGTTTCACATATGGCTAAACCATTCTATCGAAATTTTTATTTTGAATATACAACGAGCTCTTCCCTAGCTACAGTTGGCAGCCTACCACTCGTAAGTATGTATAAACAAAACCAGTAATATTTCTAATATAAGGCTACTTTGTGAGTCTCACAACTTTATTACCAAGTCCTAATAACAAATAAAACCCACATATTATTCCAAAGAGGAAAACAGACAAATGAAATGGATAGGGATGGTAGGCTAAAAAGGGCTTAAAGGAAATGTATGTTGAACAGTTACAAATTCAGATCATAACTCAGGGAATTCGCAGGTTTTCAGGAAGCTAGAACAAACATAAGATCAACTGGTTTCAAATGGTCTGATGAGAAGAAAACAGCAAAATCTGAAAAATAATTAGAGTTATAGAGGAAGCTGAAGGAAAAAAGAAATAAGCAGTTATCTTGCTGTGATCATTAGCTGGCGTGTAACGATTAAAAAGAAGTGTCAAGAAGTACAGAATTTAGTGTTTCGTTTATCATTCGTAAGGCACTTCAAAATGAGCTTGTATGTGGCCAATACCACTCACAATCATTAAATCAAGAACCTTTCGACTGTTGGTGCTGCTATGCCAAGAACGTATTGTCATTAAAAATTTCAGGAAGTATCCATAAAAAGATAACATATTTAGCTGGGTGACTCCAGCGGAAGCGTAAGAAGATTGCTCTCAGAATGCCTGGGCGACCGCAAACGTTGCAGAAAATGCATCAGGCTGTGGCTAGGTATTAGGCAGACATGCGCTTTCTGAGTGCATTCGTCTTACATTACCGATATTTTAACTGCTTTATTTAAAGATAAAGTGAACAGCCTTACATTAGGACGCTTTCGGTATGAACAGCACTTCATACCATCAGGCCTTATTTATGTTTCAGCATTGTTTTCCAAAATCTACTTTCTACCGTGGAAGGATGGTGTCGTCCCGAACTCGGGAGACATTCTGTAAGCAAGAACAACAGGATTCTAGCACTGATGCAGCAACAGTGTCTGTAAAAAAACTCGGAATATATACCTGTATGGCAGTCTTTATACTCCTGAAGGACAGATTGTCTTCATTAGAAATCCATACATATTATAAAAATTAATGTACGTCACATATCTGTTCTTAATCTACTGGTCTAATTTCAAACAAACTTGGTATAAGAGTCACATCCTGTAAGTAATAGCTGTGGGGTAAGAACAACCTACCTATCAAAGTTGTGGGGCTGTGGCTAAAAAGGTAGAGTAGCCGACAACCCGAGAATACATACTCTTCAGCCATCCAATATTTGAGAATGAGAGCACTTAGAGACCTTCAACAAAATGTAGACGTAATTTCAAACCTAACCGGAACTTTTTCCCGCTGATGACCCGCGAAAAGTAACGAAAAATGCATCGCTTACTACACTTTCGCTGTTCATGCGATAAAACTACCACAAGAAGCGTGACGTTTTAATTCATCAGTTCTTTACTAATAACTGTAGTTGCGACACATTTTGCAAGCAGTATTCACATGTGTGCCACGAAAATGTTATCATTGTACGATACATAGCTCAGGAAATATGTCGTCATAAATAATGTGATTAGTGATAAGAAGCCTCATCATACTAAACTTTTAAATTTATTACTTCGTTGCTTCTAAATACATTCCTGGAAATGGAAAAAAGAACACATTGACACCGGTGTGTCAGACCCACCATACTTGCTCCGGACACTGCGAGAGGGCTGTACAAGCAATGATCACACGGACGGCACAGCGGATACACCAGGAACCGCGGTGTTGGCCGTCAAGCTGCGCAGCATTTGTGCACCGCCGCCGTCAGTGTCAGCCAGTTTGCCGTGGCATACGGAGCTCCATCGCAGTCTTTAACACTGGTAGCATGCCGCGACAGCGTGGACGTGAACCGTATGTGCAGTTGACGGACTTTGAGCGAGCGCGTATAGTGGGCATGCGGGAGGCCGGGTGGACGTACCGCCGAATTGCTCAACACGTGGGGCGTGAGGTCTCCACAGTACATCGATGTTGTCGCCAGTGGTCGGCGGAAGGTGCACGTGCCCGTCGACCTGGGACCGGACCGCAGCGACGCACGGATGCACGCCGAGACCGTAGGATCCTACGCAGTGCCGTAGGGGACCGCACCGCCACTTCCCAGCAAATTAGGGACACTGTTGCTCCTGGGGTATCGGCGAGGACCATTCGCAACCGTCTCCATGAAGATGGGCTACGGTCCCGCACACCGTTAGGCCGTCTTCCGCTCACGCCCCAACATCGTGCAGCCCGCCTCCAGTGGTGTCGCGATAGGCGTGAATGGAGGGACGAATGGAGACGTGTCGTCTTCAGCGATGAGAGTCGCTTCTGCCTTGGTGCCAATGATGGTCGTATGCGTGTTTGGCGCCATGCAGGTGAGCGCCACAATCAGGACTGCATACGACCGAGGCACACAGGGCCAACACCCGGCATCATGGTGTGGGGAGCGATCTCCTACACTGGCCGTACACCTCTGGTGATCGTCGAGGGGACACTGAATAGTGCACGGTACATCCAAACCGTCATCGAACCCATCGTTCTACCATTCCTAGACCGGCAAGGGAACTTGCTGTTCCAACAGGACAATGCACGTCCGCATGTATCCCGTGCCACCCAACGTGCTCTAGAAGGTGTAAGTCAACTACCCTGACCAGCAAGATCTCCGGATCTGTCCCCCATTGAGCATGTTTGGGACTGGATGAAGCGTCGTCTCACGCGGTCTGCACGTCCAGCACGAACGCTGGTCCAACTGAGGCGCCAGGTGGAAATGGCATGGCAAGCCGTTCCACAGGACTACATCCAGCACCTCTACGATCGTCTCCATGGGAGAATAGCAGCCTGCATTGCTGCGAAAGGTGGATATACACTGTACTAGTGCCGACATTGTGCATGCTCTGTTGCCTGTGTCTATGTGCCTGTGGTTCTGTCAGTGTGATCATGTGATGTATCTGACCCCAGGAATGTGTCAATAAAGTTTCCCCTTCCAGGGACAATGAATTCACGGTGTTCTTATTTCAATTTCCAGGAGTGTACATACGCAAAACTTTTTGCGGCCACTATCCACATCTGCCGCGGAGTGTACCTACAAAAATATATCAGTGTACGAGACGTGGTTTAGAATATATGACGTCAGGTACTGACCTTCGTAAAAAGCTGTGGTATCATGAATGAAGCCTACGACCTATCTTAGAAGCTAGATTAAGGAAAGGCAAACCTACGTTTCTAGCATTTGTAGACTTAGAGAAAGCTTTTGACAACGTTGACTGGAATACTCTCTTTCAAATTCTGAAGGTGGCAGGGGAAAATACAGGGAGTGAAAGGCTATTTACAATTTGTACGGAAACCAGATGGCATTTATAAGAGTTGAGGGGCATGAAAGGGAAGCAGTGATTGGGAAGGGAGTGAGACAGGGCTGTAGCCTCTTCCCGATGTTATTCAATCTATATATTGAGCAAGCAGTAAAGGAAACAACAGAAAAATCGGAGCAGAAATTAAAATCCGTGGAGAAGAAATGAAAACTTTGAGGTTCGCCGACGACATTGTAATTCTGTCAGAGACAGAAAAGGACCTGGAAGAGCAGCTGAACGGAATGAACAGTGTCTTGAAAGAAGGATATCAGATGAACATCAACAAAAGCAAAACGAGGATAACGGAATGTAGTGGAATTAAATCGGTGATGCTGAGGGAATTAGATTAGGAAATGAAGCGCTTAAAGTAGTAAATGAGTTTTGCTATTTGGGGAGAAAAATAACTGATGATTGTCGAAGTAGATAGGATATAAAATGTGGACTGGCAGTGGCAAGGAAAGCATTTCCGAAGAAGAGAAATTTGTCAACATCGAGTATTGAATTAATTGTCAGGAAGTCGTTTCTGAAATTATTTGTATGGAGTGTATCCATGTATGGAAGTGCAACGTGGAAGATAAATAGTTTAGAGAAGAAGGGAATAGAAGCTTTCGAAATGTGGTGCTACAGAAGAATGCTGAAGCTTAGATGGGTAGATCTCATAACTGATGAAAAGGTATTGAATAGAATTGGGGAGAAGAGAAATTTGTGGCACATCTTGACTAGAAGAAGGGATCGGTTGGTAGGAAACGTTCAGAGGCATCAAGGGATCACCAATTTCGTATTGGAAAGCATCGTGGGGGGTAAAAATCGTAGAAGGAGTCCAAGAGAGGAATACACTAAACAGATTCAGAAGGACATAGGTTACAGTAGGTACTGGAAGATGAAGAAGCCTGCACAGGTTAGAGTAGCAGGGAGAGCAGCATCAAACCAGTCTCTGGACTGAAGACCACAACAACAAGAACTGCTTTATTACTAGTTCTATTCGCCACATGTTTCGCAAAATGGTACTCACTTATGCCGCCAAATGTAGCTAAAAAAAATATATCATTGTACGACACACAGTTCATGAGATACGACGTCATTAACACGGAGAAGAGGCGGGAAAACTGCCTTATCATGAATGTCGTTTTAATTTTTTACTCCTTTATTTCTAACGCTATTTACAACGCATTTCATAGCCAGTTGCGACATATACCACTGGATGTAAGTGCAAAATTATGTCGTAAAGCTCATAGTTCAGGAGATACCACACCATGAAGATTGAGCTGCGTGGAAGTGAAACTGAAACGGAAATGCGTTGGAGGTACAGGTGAAATATATGTTTAGATACGTGTGAGATATGTTAAATGTATGTGAAATATATTTATCACGTTCATATGTGGGGAGAAAGTTCATCGCGATGATGTTAACTAAATTTGGTACACATATTATTCACAGTCTGGAGAGGAATACTGTGATGGTAAAAACCACCAGCCTCCAGTTGCGGTCAGCGTGATGGCGTGGACAAAGAAGGCAGGAAGACGAGAGCCAGACAGCGAGTTGGAAGCATAAGATGGGCATTGATAGGGGGATGAGGAAGTGGACAAACAGAGGGGAGGGGAAAGTAGACAGAAGGAGGAGATGAGAAGAAGGACAGGAAAAGGAAGGAGGAAGGGATAGACCGAGATACGGTGAGAAAAATAAGCACAGAGAGGGGGTAGGAGGATATGAATAGGCAGAGGGGGAGGCGGAAGTGGACAGAGAAAGAGAAGAAGAGGAGAGGGGCAGAGAGGGGGAAGAGGAGAAAGAGAGTGAGAGAGGAAGAGAGAGACAAAGAGAGGGGCGAGGAAGAGATGGAATTAGAGGAGAAGTAGGAGATGGAAAGAGATGAAGTGAAGAAGGAAATGGAACGAGAGATGGGAATAAGGAGATGGACTAACAGAAGGTTGCAACGAATACACACCTCTGCAACCCCAAAAGCCGAAGCAATTTCACTTGGCAGGTGTCATATTGTAAGTATTTAGGTTTATACTTCCGTAAAAAAAATTTTTTTCACATCTAATGTTACGGAGGAAAGTAGCAATCTTACATAGTAGGCAACTCGATTTAGAACTGTAACATATAGGTGACCATTGTCTACGGTGATCCAATACCACAGTTCCATACTTAATGCCAATTTTGGATTCCCAGAGGATCATCGGACATGGAGCTGCATGCTACTAGCTGCAGAAATGTGACAATGGGGAAGCGAGTCAGCTGACTGAGCAGAAATTCACGGAGAAAAATTACCTAAAGATCGAGAGAACAAATACGTGGAGAAGCAAGGATTCTGATAGTCATATTTAAGAATTGTTCTCAGGAAGAATCTATTTCGTATGAATGCAATTAAAGGCATCATGCACTTCGTAACGGTGGATGGATTTTGGCTTCTGTACGTGTATAAAATCTGCAAAAAAAAAAAAGACATGAGACACATGTGAATATAGTATGTGGTTTAAGGACATGAGACACATGTGAATATAGTATGTGGTTTAAGGACAGCGCACGGTGGCTTAGCAGCGAAATTCGGAGAATGCTGGGGATGCTAAGACTGTTACACTCTCTATCCAAAAGAGAAAGCGCAAATGACGACAGGCAAAGCTTAGTAGTTACTCATGCGTGTGTGAAAAAATCCATGCGCAAAGCGCACAACAACCGCCACCGTCTTACCTTACCGAAATATGTGGCCGAGGCCCCGAGGGAATTTTCTGTGTAAAATCACTAAGCGGGTCTATGACTTCCACCCAGCACTCGTCGAACAGCCTTGTGTGGCAGTTGAAGACAACGAAACGAAGGACATGGTTTTAAATTCCGCGTTTAAGGAATCATTCACCCAGGAGAATCGTACAAACATACCGTAGTTTTACCACAGCACCGAATCCCATATGGACGACATAGTACTGAGCATCTCTGGCATAAAGGAACATCTGAAAGTGCTGAAAACAAATAGACCGCCAGGCCACGATGCAGTCCCAGCCCGCGTTCACAAAGGGTCCTCCACGGCATTAATCCATTAATTAACTTGCATTTATCGCAAATCTCTCGCGCAGCGCAAAGTCCTAAACGAATGGAAAAAAACACAGATGACTCCTGTCTATATGAAGGGTAAAAGAACGCACCAGTAAGATTACACACCAGTATCTGTAACAACGGTTTGCTGCAAAATTCCAGAACTTACATTTCATTGAGAGGGAGAACATTGTGTCCACGTATCAGCATGGTTCTAGAGGAGATCGTACATGGAAAATTCCATTTTCTCTTTCCTCACATGATATCCTGCGAGCTATGGATGAAAGGTACAGGCAGATTCGATATTTCTAAAGTTTCGAAATGCATTTGACACAGTGCTGCAGTGCAGAGTGTTAATGAAAGTACGAACAGAAGGAATAGGTTTTCAGATATGGGAGTCGCTTAAAGACTTCTTAAATTACAGAACTCAGTGCGTTGTCCTCGACAGCGAGTGTTGATGAGAGAGAAGGGTGTGGTCAGTAATGGTACTAGGAAGTATGATAGGAGCGCTATTATTTTCTGTATGCAAAAATGATCTGGCGGACAGATCTGGCAGCAATCTGCGGCTGTTTGCTGATGATGCTGTGGTGTATGGGAAGGTCTCGAAGATGAATCACTGTAGGAGGATACAAGATGACTTACGACAAAATTTCTAGTTAGTGCAATGAATGATAGCTTGCTTTAAATGTTCAAAAATGTAAGTAAAGCAGATGAGTGGGGAAAACAAACCCGTAATGCTCGGATACAGCATTAGTAGTGTGCAAGATGCTTGTGCGACCTATTCTTGAGTGCTCCTCGAGTCTCTGGAATTCGTAACCTTTCAGATTGAAGGGTGACATCGAAACAGTTCAGAGGCGGGCTGCTAGGTTTGAACAGTACGTTAGTATTATTGAGATGCTTCAGGAAATATGATGGGAATCCCTGCAGGAAGGTAAGTTCTTTCCGAGGAACACGGTTGAAAAAAATTAGAGAACAGGCATTTGAGCTGACTGCAGAGCGATCCTGCTACCGCCAACATATATTTCGGGTAAGAACCACGAAGACAAGGTATTAGAAACTAGGGCTCATATGGGGGGCATGAAGATAGTCGTTTTTCCCTCACTCTATCTATATGTGGAACAGGGAAGGAAACGTCTATTAGTGGTGCACTGTACCCACCGCCACGCACCGTACAGTTACTTGCGGAGTGTGTATGTTGATGTAGATGTAGACGTCATTGTTTTCAGTGGCTGTCAGATTGAGGCCAACGTGATCGTAGACGACTCGGTCACACCAAACATCCATAACCGTGGCCCAGGCCTTTCTAAATCCAGGAATCACAGTGCGAAGAGCTATTGGATGTTATCACAAGATTGAGTTGGTAATATGGCAAGGAGTCTGAATGCTCACTAGTTTGTGGCAAGAATGGTAAATCCTGTCCAGAGTACCAAGTGTTGTATTCCATCGGGATTCTACAAGATTCTCAAAGCAGTTCACACCATAAACGCCTTGAGGAATGTGATGCTTGACTGTCTTACATCGTTACCATTAAAAAAATTGTATCTTGGATTCGGTGAGAAGATGTGTACTTGGATACCACCGTGCATGCAGCAGTCTTCAGAGGCATTACATCTGTTTCAGGGACAGTATTAGGGAAAAGAGGCGGTAAAATTGGAAATGGGAAAGAAGGCTTGGTTACAGTAATCATATTCAATGGAGTATAATTTAATAGATAATACAATTTTAATGCCTAGACTGCAGTTTCCGTTATAGAACTAATGCATGATGAACGCTTCTCTCACGGGTAGGGCAATATGCAAGCTTGCATTATCATGCAAAATGAGGACACCAGCTGTACACATGTCAGGCCCATTTTGACGAATTATCGTGCTCAAAAAATTTTGCAGTAAAAGCTTGAAGTACACGCCTGTTACAGATATTCCGTGGGACACAGTGTGTCTAGCGGTGACTCCATTTTCGTCATACGTAAAGGTCATTATCAGTTTCACCTTTGATTGTCGGCGGCAGAGCTTTATCTGGCATGGAATATCGCAACTTTTATGTTGTGACGACTATGACTTAAGCTCTGCTTCAAAATCTCATATCCATGTTTCGTCAAGTGCATCAGCCCTTTCCAGGAACGGTACTCCTTTTTTTCGATAACGTTGAGGCAATTATCTTGCGATTCATTTGCGGCCTGCTTTCTGCTCTTCACTCAGATCGTGTGGAACCCATCTGGCAGCAACTTTTCTCAACTCTTCATTTATGATTCTGTATCCATACGTGACAGACATTCGCCGTCAAATACAGTTTCCTCACCAGCTTTCAGTCGATCCTCTCACAAAATATCGTTAACAGTAGCCTCAGAGGTTTAGTCTGTTACACTTGATGGCCTTCCTTTTCTTGGATTGTCCTCAGTGCTTACCCGATCTTCAAGGGAACGAGTAGATAATTATGATACTGCAGTATTCCCACACACTTCTTTCAAAAAGTTGTAAATTTCCGTTGCGTTTTTGCATTTTGTGATTTGGTTTTGATGTAGGAGGCTGGTAACTGTGTGTAATCGGACCTGACTCGGTTTCAGTTAGCATTTTAAAACTGTATTTGTCATGCCACAGCCACGCGAACCAGCAAGCAATATAGAACGGTCACGCCTAAAGTCTCGCTCAAAACTGACACAAATTTCAGTGTGAGCACGCCACACTAATGGTCACACATGCACAATGTGCAAGACTTCTGAAATGGTCCTCGTATTATTCCCACAGAAAATATGAACAGGAACTTTTTGTAGGGAATTTAACGTAGTTAAATTTTGTACTGGGATAGGTTTTCGATAGATGCCATTATTTTCGAAGTATTCAAGAAAAATGTACAAAGGTGCCTTCAAACACGTTTTTATTGAATAACTCAAAAACAGCAGCCTGCAGAGAAAATGTATCCTGCTACAAAATTTAACTATGTTAAATTTCCTATAACAATTTCTTGTTCATTATTTTTGCACAACTAATAGCGTGCACATAGCAAGTGAGAGAATGTGAAAATGCCACCTATGGTTTTGAAGGCACTGCAAGTTGCATAAAAGTTATCGGTGGGGCAGCTGACTCATCGTGTGTAAGGAGAGTCAATGCCAATAGCAACAGTGAACATTTAACAAATTCGCTTGCTACTGTTGTTACTGCTTTTAAGATGACACACCGTTCAAATCGTAAAAGAAGTTGAATATGCATTTTTACGACTTGAACAGTATGTCATTTTAGAAACAGTAGGTTATTATTACATTACGTTCGTCAGTGGATTTGTTACATGGTCACTTTTACTATTGGAGTTGGCTCTCTCTGTATAATTTGTTGTGTTGTTATACTATAATGCTTTATATGCTACTTCGTTATTTGAAATTTTCTTATGCAACTTTCCCTCTGTTTGTTTACAGATCTGAAGATGATTGTAGAAAGAAATCAAAACTAGTTATTGTACTACAATTCTGTAGTGAAAACTGAGGTCTAGGCATTAAAAGGATTTTTATTTTAAATATTTCTTTAATAAATTACATTAAGACCGCTATCTACTCCTTGACAATGTCAGCCTTCACCAAGAGGATGTAGGCGGTACTAGCTGTCCAGAGATGAACAAACTCCCACACGATATGGTAACTTGAAGAACTGTATCAAACCAAACCTCGTGCTGAAGACAACAACGTCAGTATCGCGTAATTCCCAAGGACAACTTCACGTTGTTTAACCAAGGTATCGTATGACCTAGAATTTATTTATTCTTGCTCACCTAAAACTGATACCTTTAACTAAGTATTGATAAAAATGGTATTTCGGTGGATACGTAAAGAAGTTTATTTATAGTTTGTACACTTTACTTTCATGCTTGATCACATCTGATAAAACTAATTATGGCTTTTATAGCGTGAAATAGGTATGATTACATACACAATATAGAAGAAGACTGATACTAACAAGTAGCCCGAGAAATATGGGCATCGATTTAAACAAATGAAGCATTTTCTTAAGAGTATACAGCATATTGGTGTGGTAAAGGGTGGGGCGGGTGATGGTGGACGTTGGGTGGTATCTGTTGCAACATTTCATTCCTTTTCGTTATCTAGAGGAACGTAATCCATACAACCGTTATCCGTTATCATCTCTGGGCCGTTATGCAGTCTCTCGAAAAGAAAACCAAAATTACCATTGCCTATTGTTTCACCGTAAATTCGCCTAGCAGAAGGTGTCTGCCTTACTTATTTCCAGCTCGCATTACGGCGGCTGTTATCGGAGGTAAGTGTTGCCTTCCTTGATGCCCGTAATTGTGGTCAGCCTTAAATGTCGCACCTAATCTTGATTCATGGATGTCACGAAAGAACATTGTTGTGCACTAGACACCCTTGGGAAATTTCCACGTTCTAGTGTAAAATTGGAGCAGATGGAAATCTTTTGTCTCACAAATGTAGAGCGGCTCTCTTCATTAGAAGTATTGGATTGTTAATTTTTGAAGGACGTCGTTATCAGGAGAGAGAAAACAGGCGTTCTACGGATCGGAGGGTGGAATGTCAGATCCCTTAATCGGGCAGGTAGGTTAGAAAATTAAAAAAGGGAAATGGATATGTTAAAGTTAGATATAGTGGGAATTAGTGAAGTTCGGTGGCAGGAGGAAAAAGACTTTCGGTCAGGCGAATACAGGGTTATAACTACAAAGTCAAATAGGGGTAATGCAGGAGTAGGTTTAATAATGAATAAAAAAATAGGAATGCGGGTAAGCTACTACAAACAGCATAGATAGACACGAAGAACACGCCTACTAAAGTAGTACAAGTTTATATGCCTACTAGCTCTGCAGATGACGAAGAAATTGAAGAAACGTATGATGGAATAATAGAAATTATTCAGATAGTGAAAGGACACTAAAATTTAATAGTCATGGAATTCGGTAGTAGGAAAGGGGAGAGAAGGAAACGTAGTAGGTAAACATGGATTGGGGCTAAGAAATGAAAGAAGAAGCCGCCTGGTAGAATTTTGCACAGAGCTAACACTTGGTTTAAGAATTATAAAAGAAAGTTGTATACATGGAAGAAGCCTGGAGATACTGACAGACTTCAGATAGATTATACATTGGTAAAACAGAGATTTAGGAACCAGGTTTTAAATTCTAAGACATTTCCAGGGGCAGATGTGGAGTGTGACCACAATCTATTGGTTATGAACTGTAGATAAAAACCGAAGAAACTGCAAAAAGGTGGGAATTTAAGGAGATGGGACCTTGATAAACTGACTAAACCAGAGGTTGTACAGAGTTTCAGGGAGAGCGTAAGGGAACAAATGGCAGGAATGGGGGAAAGAAATACAGTAGAAGAATGGGTAGCTTTGAGGGATGAAGTAGTGAAGGCAGCAGAGGATCAAGTTGGTAAAAAAACGAGGGCTAGTAGAAATCCTTGGGTAACAGAAGGAATATTGAATTTAATTGCTGAAAGGAGAAAATAAAAAAATGCAGTAAATGAAGCAGACAAGAAGGAATACAAACGTCTCAAAAATGAGATCGACAGGAAGTGCAAAATGGCTAAGCAAGGATGGCTAGAGGGTAAATGTAAGGATGTAGAGGCTTATCTCACTAGGGGTAACATAGATATTGCCTCCACGAAAATTACAGAGACCTTTTGAGAAAAGAGAACCACTTGTATGAATATCAAGAGCTCAGATGGAAAACCTGTTCTGAGCAAAGAAGGGAAAGCAGAAAGGTAGAAAGAGTATATAGAGGGTCTATACAAGAGCGATGTATTTGAGGACAATATTATGGAAATGGAAGAGGATGTAGATGAAGATGAAATGGGATATATGATACTGACTGAAGAGTTTGACAGAGCACTAAAAGACCTGAGTCGAAACAAGGCCCCGGGAGTAGACATCATTCCATTGGAACTACTGACGGCCTTGGGAGAGCCAGTCCTTACAAAACTCTACGATCTGGTGAGCAAGATGTATGAGACAGGCGAAATACCCTCAGACTTCAAGAAGAATATAATAATTCCAATCCCAAAGAAAGCAGGTGTTGACAGATGTGAAAATAACCGAACTTTCATTTTAATAAGTCACGGCTGCAAAATACTAACGCGAATTCTTTACAGACGAATAGAAAATCTAGTAGAAGCTGACGTTGGGGAAGATCAGATTCCGTAGAAATATTGGAACACGTGAGGCAATACTGACCCAACGGCTTATCTTAGAAGCTAAATTAAGGCAAGGCTAAACTACGTTCCTAGCATTTGTAGACTTAGAGAAAGCTTTTGACAATGTTGACTGGAATATTCTCTTTCAAATTCTGAAGGTGGCAGGGGTAAAATACAGGGAGCAGGCTATTTACAATTTGTATAGAAACCAAATGGCAGTTATAAGAGTTGAGAAAGGGAAGCAGTGGTTGGGAAGGGAGTGAGACAGGGTTTTTGCCTCTATCCGATGTTATTCAATCCGTATATTGAGCAAGCAGTAAAGGAAACAAAAGAAAAATTCCGAGTATGTATTAAAATCCATGGAGAGGAAATAAAAACTTAGAGGTTATAATTCTGTCAGAGACAGCAAAGGACTTGGAAGAGCAGTTAAACGGAATGGATAGTGACTTGAAGGGAGGATATAAGATGAACATCAACAAAAGTGAAACGAGGATAATGGAATGTAGTCGAATTAAGTCGGGTGACGTTGAGGGTATTAGATTAGAAAATGATACACTTAAAGTAGTAAATGAGTTTTGCTATTTGGGGAGCAAAATAATTGATGATGGTCGAAGTAGAGAGGATAAAATATGTAGACTGGCAATGGCAAGGAAAGCGTTTCTGAAGAAGATAAATTTGTTAACATCCAGCATAGATTTGAATGTCAGGAATTCGTTTCCGAAAGTATTTGTATGGAGTGTAGCCATGTATGGAAGTGAAACATGGGCAATAAATAGTTTGGACAAGAAGAGAAAGGAAGCTTTCGAAATGTGGTGCTACAGAAGAATGTTGAAGATTAGGTGAGTAGATCACGTAAGTAATGAGGAGGTATTGAATAGGATTGGGGAGAAGAGAAGTTTGTGGCACAACTTGAGTAGAAAAAGGGATCGGTTGGTAGGACATGTTTTGAGGCATCAAGGGATCACAAATTTAGCATTGGAGGGCAGGGAGACCAAGAAATGAATACACCAAGCAGATTCAGAAGGATGTAGGTTGCAGTAGGTACTGGAAGATGAAGAAGCTTGTGCTGGATAGAGCAGCATGGAGACCTGCATCAAACCAGTCTCAGGACTGAAGACCACAACAAGAACAACAAGTTTTGAATATCTACGTAACATTCAAAATGAGGATTCTGCAGGTCATTTTATTTTGCAGTACCTCCCGACATGTCTTTGGAGTGTCCCACATGTTTTTCATATTCGCATAGGAGAAAATTTATAATCTGTACTTTTAATATCTCACTAATTGAAATGCATCTTAAAGGGCAGCGTTAATTTGTGCGTGACTTACCGTGTTTAGCTATCTTTCTAAACTCTTGTCCATAACGTGAATTACAACCCTTTCCCTTTAGTCTCGATTTGGTAGTAAAATAATATATTTTACCCGGAACTGAATTAATGTATCACACAACATTGCACTGAGAACTGAAGGTTAGACAGCCGTCTAACCTTCAATTCTCAGTGCAAAGTTGTGTGGTCCATGCACTGCGGCAATTCAGAGACGTTATAAAGCAGATCTCTTTGCAGAAACGGTGGCTTGCCTAAATTTTCAGTAACATTTTGAAATTAATGGCCACCAAATAATGACATAAAGCGCCCCAGAATTAGCTGAGTCATCTAAAAATAAGGACAGAAGCTGAAGTAATAAACCGAAATTTATGCCCCGACCAGGACGTAGACACGGGTCTCTTTCTTAACAGGCAGGTACGCTAAACACTATACCACCGCAGTATTATGGCTGCTACAGCTGCACTTACTGCCTTAGTGCAGTGTCCTCTCACGACTTCAGCCCATTCGTCCTCGTTCTTAAATCGTCACTGTTAGGCGGGCCGTTGGAGTTACGTAACCTGTCTAGGTGTGGAAGGCACAACGCTATGGCGGTGTATGGATAAGCACATCTGCCTTGCAAGCGGAAGACAGAGGTTCAATTCCTGGCCATTACACACATTTTAATTTATCACTTCAGTTTCTGCCCTTATCGAAGATGAAGTTGAGACACATATATCTTCAGGAAAATGTAATTCTATCACATATATAGATCCTCGCCGGCTGCTATGACCGAGCGTTTGTAGACGCTTCAGTCGGGAACCGCGGTGCTGTTACGGTCGCAGGTTCGAATCCTGTCTCGGGCATGGATATATGTGATGTCCTTAGATTACTTAGGTTTAACTAGTTCTCAGTCTAGGGGACTGATGACCTCAGATGTTAAGTCCCATAGTGGTTAGAGCCATTTAAACCATTTTTATGTAGGTCCTCTAAGCATATTTTAGATGAATTCTCAACAGCACTAGCTGCAATGTAGTGCACAGTCTCACATTTTGTTAATTTGCATAATTAAAACGAATCCTATGTCTCTACATATATGTCACAATTAAAAATGTATGAAAATTACGCTTCAATCAGGTGCTGAAAGTAATAGGTAAACGCTATGGCCCATCCACTCACCTCTTACATTAAGGCCTATACATATATTTTGCAACACCGGTGAAGGAAACACACAACTACACGAACAAAAATGACGTTTTTATTCAAAGACAATAATTACGCTGAAGTCACTACAATTCATGTTTTTATTTTATTTTTATTTTTTTTTCACGTCAAGTTCCGTAGGACCAAATTGAGGAGCAAATCTTCAAGGTCATGGAACGTGTCAGTACATGAAATTACAACATAAAAGTAATAACAGATGAAAATAAATGTTTATGAACCAGAAAAAGCCAGTTCATAAGTTTAACTAAACGCAATCAACAATACAATAAGAATCAGCTTAATTTTTCAAGGAACTCCTCAACAGAATAGTGGGAGTGACCCATGAGGAAATTGTTCAGTTTCGATTAGAAAGCGCTTCGGATACTGTTAAGCTTTTTGAATTCGAGTGGTAGCTTATTGGAAATAGATGCAGCAGTATACTGCACACCTTTTGGCAGAAGACTTAAGGAAGTCCGATCCAAATGCAGGTTTGATTTCTGCCGAGTATTAACCGACTGAAAGCTGCTCATTCGTGAGAATAAGCTAATATTGTTAACAAGAAATGACAGTAAGGAACGTATATATTGACAGGCCAATGTCAAAATATCCAGACCCTTGAAGAGGGGTCGACATGAGGTTCGTGAACTTACACCACTTATTGACTAAACCACCAGTTTCTGAGCGAAAAATTTCCTTTTCGAATGGGACAAGTTACCTCAAAATATAAGACCGTACGACATAAGCGAATGAAAATAAGCAAAGTAGACTAATTTTCGTGTCGAACGATCACTCACTTCTGATACCATTCGATTAGTAAAAATGGTAGTATTAAGTCTTTGAACAAGATCCTCAACGTGGGCTATCTGAACACCTAGACATTTGAACTGCTCAGTTGCACTAATCATATGCCCATTCTGTGAAATTAAAATGAAAGGTTTTCTTGAATTGTGTGTTACAAACTGTAAAAACTGAGTCTTACTGTGATTTAGCGTTAGTTTATTTTTTACAAGCCATGAACTTAGGTCATGTACTACACTATTTGAAACCGAGTCAATGTTGCACACAACATCCTTTACTGCCAAGCTAGTGTCATCAGCAAACGGAAATATTGTAGAGTTACCCGTAATACTAGAGGGCGTATCATTTATATAAATAAGGAACAGAATTGGCCCCAACACTGATACATGGGTCACCCCCAGCTTGACCGTACCCCCCTCAGACCTCACATCACAGCCGTTATCACCATTGTGAATAATGCTGCCTGTTGCTACAGTAAGAGGTGAACCAGTTGTGAGCTACTCCCCGTATTCCGTAATGATCCCCTGGACGTTACAAAAGGGTGTTTGGTCATCACCAACGGCAATGCATGCTCTGCAACGTCCTCCCATGCTGGCCACAACGTTGGTAAGGAGTTCTGGTGGTAGGGCGTTCCATTGCTTCACCAGGGCGGTTGATAACTGATGGATGGTCATTGGGGCGTATGGACGTGTTGAGTTCGTCTCCCTAATGCTTCACACACTTGCTCGATGTGACTGAAGTTGCAGGAACGGGCACGTCCATTCGTCGAATATTCTACCGTTCTGAGAGCTCCTTCACCTGCTCATTTCGACGCGCTTATCAATAAAAATGGAGACAAGGCCAATATACCCCCGAAGAGATGCACATGGGTAGGAGGTATAGTATCACAATATGATGGTATATGGGTCTAAATATAATCAAACTACGTTATTTGGTAGTGTTGCATCATGAAAAAACTACTTTGATCACTGCACGCGAGTGATGATCCAAGTTACAGACAATATCTAATAAACAGAATTCTGGGTAGAAAGAGTATTAGCTGATTTATAAGGGAATCCCGTAGATGCCTGGTGACGGTGAAATCGGATCTCAGACACACACACATGCACACCTAATGGGAAGATCCAAACACCCAAATTCTGAACTCTTATGAAAGCAAAGTAGAGAACAAACACAAAAATGTGGGAAAAGTTCCATTGACAAATTCATTAGAGATGCACGATCAGCAGTGAAATGCCCCGCGCTTTCTGGAAATGACGTAGAATCAGGAAGTGTCGGTAAACGATCCTCCACTTACAGCTACCACTGCGATATCGAACCAATACTACTTCCAGTTTAATTTAACTGGTATCACGAAGCCCATTGACATCTAGTAGAGTGTGAGCTACCTGGCGAGCTGTATTAGCGATTCTAGGCGTCTCACACTACACAGTTAATGCGACTGTCCTCACAAGCCAGTCATAAATAACGGCAAATATTTGATGATTAGGCTGTCCTGCACCTGAAAACTTCAATTGTGCAATCTCGCGCATGCTGCCGCTCTTGTATCTTCACGCAAATATCACACCTGCGTGTTCACGAAATGAATATCCAGGCATTATAGTGGATACGAGTATGTCGGGCGGCACTTTTAACGTTAGAGAGCCAAAAATAGTGATGTAACGCATGTTGCTATTGTGATAGAAACTTCGCTTAAAAGACGCTGGGAAATATTGTACGATTGAAGGTCGAGGCGGTCGGAAGTGGCTGCAGATCGTAAACACGCCTCACGGGACCCGCAGGCCGAGATGCCGTGCTCTATGCAGCACGCACGGCCTACGCTGCGTAGGTAAATCCACATCCGCCCTCTTTTAAGCAAAGTTTGAACCACAATAGCAACATGCGTTACATCATTATACGCGTCTTTTCCTGAGCGTTCGAATGATGGTAGAGAAAAGTATAGCGTCCCATTTAAAAAAAAACATGTACCTGCCTCATTATCTCGGTCAATATAAACGTTGTGATTATTGTGCATGTACCAACGAATGTGCCCCACAGTCCGCTATGATTCGCCGAAAACCGCATCCCGATTCGTGCAATCGCCCCCGGAATAAAGGGGATGTTGCCTCTTACGTGACTCATCCTCGCCCCCGGAATAAAGGGGATGTTGCCTCTTACGTGACTCATCCAGTATATATATATATATATATATATATATATATATATATATATATATATATATATAATTTTGTAAAATTTTTAACAATATATACTGTATGTATTCTGCGTATAAGGTTACATCTGGTTTGACTACCAATTTTATTTAGAAAACATGAATCTACTGTTATTTTAATTAATGTCTTAGTCAGAAGTAACAATATGAAAAGGCGCCGTTTCATTTTCCTAGGGGTTTGGGAGGGATGGGTGGAAGGACATACTGGATTATTCATAAGTACTTGCAGGATTTCAAAAGACGACTGAGCAAATACTACAAGCCATACTGGAAAGAGACGTACGTCAGTGGACAGAACATCTCTCCAAGTTGTAGCTTACATTACAGGTGCTGAATGTCGGCTTCGTTTGTGGTGCGGCAAGAGTCAGCTCGTGGATGGTGCACGTCGTTACCAGGTTGTATACGGGAAGGCGCGAGGGCAGCCGCTTTGCGAATCTGCTAATTGGGTTGCAGGTGCGAACTAATTCTATATGACAATACGGAAACGCGGGTTAACAATGAAACCAGAGGACAGCACAACTTACAGGTGCAATTTGTAATTATAAGAATTCTGATAACTATTAGTACACTTCCCTTTACCAATTGGGCATGGAGAGATAGCAATAACATGCAACAAATTCCAATTGGTTCTCTGATAAACTACCGTGCGAAACATACGTCGCCATGGTAGTGAAAGGGTTAAGTAAAGGAAAAATTGTTGTGAGCAAAAAAGGAAATCGCAAATGATGAGGAAAGTTTGGATATAGGTGTAGACGTCATTGACAGAAATGAAAGAAAGACCCAGTGATCCAAGGCTAGTTTATGACTAAATCTTCATGGTCATTTAGACTGACTAATCTCTTTCTTCGGTTACGGCTACCTTTCGGTACACTGTCGTGCAGAAGGGAAAGCTGCTGCTAGAGTGACTCCTTTCCCATTACATTACTGATGGCAGTGTGTCTGGTGAACACGCGTCCTCCAGCAGACAAGCAACGGCTCCTCCGGACACCCAGTGCCGCCGTGCGCACCGCCTGGCGGCACAGTGGGGAAGTCGCGGGCCATCAGTAATTCATCTGCATCAAAGATTCAGCCGACGGGCCGGACCGGGCGTCCGGCGTCACGCCCCGTTCTAGATTGAGACGTACAACAGGGCTATCTATCGATCCACTAGAGTGCTTGCTGTCTGGTGCACGAAATGCAAATCTGGAACTCGTGAAACCGTAACGAAGTTCTGTTTGCTTACCTCATGACTCGTATTTGATGCCATGGTAACCCCAGACACGACGTTTAAGATATCTTAAATAAGGTCGTGGGTTTGAACAGCCCAGAGCTCTACTAACGGTGGTCCTATTGTACATGGTATGCTTACCTACGTCCTACCTTTGAACTGGTATACACATCTAGTTTTTACTAACTTTTACATCTACAGTTGTAAGATTCTTTTATTTGCAACACGAACGGTTTCGGGCTTGTTCAGGCGGAAGATACACAGCAATACACATAGAAAACAAAAAGAAATTCCATTAAAAAATTTAAAAGCCATTGGTCGGGCTAGGTGGTGTAAGACCTAAGTCAATCACAAAGTGACACCAGGCACTGTTGCAGACGACTACCTGGGTAAAGAAAAATGCAAGAAATGCCAGAACACTTACACTTGGTGGTGTGATCCCGAGCGCAGCGCTGGACGAGTAAAAGACGCCGTGTGCTACCGGCAAGCGCAGAGCACGGACTATCGTACGCTCAGGAGGAAGGAAACTAGTAAACTAGAGTGTCAAAAGTACTGCCATCTCTTGATGGGCGGAAGAACGCTGGGCCACTAGCCCGGCCGTTCACAATTTGAGTTAGTGATTTACATATAAAATGAAAAAAATAAAAAGTTACAAGGAAAACGTTAACAGTGTTTTATGCGTGGCAAAGGAACACGTTGAACAGCACAGTACAGAACTGTAGTAAAACAGAGTAAAATCTGGCGACACAAAATTTATGTATAAACCGTAAAACGCAATGAAACTTTTTCCTTTATGCGAGTGGCATGCAAGTTTTTAATTTAGTGGGGATATATATCACGGAACACAGCTAAAGGAATGCGGGAACTGGATGAGCTTCCTCTACCTGAAGCAGAGTCAGTTGCTCAGCAAGTGACAAAAGAGGCTAGAAAGAAAAGGAGGAGTCAAGCCCTGGGCTGTTGTGACACAGTAGGAGACACAGATGACGGACCGTGGCAATTCTAGTGCATAAAAGACGCAGAAATGTAAGTCTGTATAAGAATTTGTAATAGCAAGGTTTTAACTGTAGTGCAGCAGTATTTTCCACCTCTGGTAGAATGCTCTATTGCGGTTGTTCCCACGACAGGATTGTTTGTATTCCTCAGGTCACCTCCCAGTGTGTGGCGGAGGGTTCCTTGCGTACCACCGTCAATTCCTCTTTTCGATTGAAGTCTCGAGTTGGTCGCGAGAAAAATGATCGCTGGCAAGCCCCCGTGTGGCCTCGAATACGTTTAATTTTGTTTTCATGACCTTCCCGAGATATATCGGTACAAGGAAAGAAACGTCCTGCTCTTCTTCGTATCTTCTCTATTTCCTCCATCAATTCTGTCCAATATATACCACAGACTGACGAACAATATTTAAGTATTAGTCGAAAGAGGGTTACGTAAGGTACCTCTTGAGCATTCTTCCAATGCATCTCTGGCATCTTACGTTTCACCGAATCGTTTAATGTGGTCGCACCACTTTAAATTACTCTGTACCCACACTCCTAGATATCTCAGAAAGTAACTGCTTCCGTAGATTATTCTTCAATTGCATAACCATGCAATAATGGTTCTTTCTATCTATGTATGAGCAATACTTTACAATTATCTTTTTTGCTACCCCCTGCACCAACCATCGATCTTCTACAAATCTTCTACATTTCGTTACAATTTTTCACTGCAGCCACGTCTACGTATGTAACACTATCACCCACTAAAGCTCTTAAGCAAGAGTCCGCAGCTCGTGGTCGTGCGGTAGCGTTCTCGCTTCCCACCCCCGGGTTCCCGGGTTCGATTCCCGGCGGGGTCAGGGATTTTCTCTGCCTCGTGATGATTGGGTGTTGTGTGCTGTCCTTAGGTTAGATAGGTTTAAGTAGTTCTAAGTTCTAGGGGACTGATGAACTTAGCTGTTAAGTCCCATAGTGCTCAGAACCATTTGAACCAATCTTAAGCAAGATTATGAGGTATATGTATTGTGAAAAGCAATGTGGAGGAAGCAAAGCCTGAAGGAGCCTGAGTGTCCCTGTGGGGTGGAGGGGGGCGAGGGGGGCAGCGTTGAAATGTTGTACACACTCCCCTTCGTTGATGGCCAGGTCATCGCAGCATGAGATAAGGTTGTTTCAGAATATAAAAGAGGAGTATGAAGGTGGGGTCTCACAATTTGACAAAAGCGGAATAGCTGAAAGCTGGTGACACTGTCATACAAGATATAGAGGCTGGAGTCGATACAATCGTGGAACATAAGTCTTTTAAGTAGCTGGGGTTATGATATCATGAAACGGAAATTTAACAAGACATAAATAATAAAATAGTAAGGGATAAGAGGGCCGTACGACAAGTAAACATAGTCGTTTGGAATAACAAAATAACAAGAAGGACCAAACTAGTCAAATATTGTTCAGTTGTAGAAAACTTCGCTATTTATTGAGCAAAAACAGAGGTAGTAATAAAGCAACAGAGAAACAAGTTGCTTGCACTAGAGGTGGATTCTAAGCAGTATCGTATACCAAATACCAACATAAGAGAGGCTGTGGATCTCGACAAATCAATGATAGACACCGTAGAGATGAAACGCCGAAAATAGTATGCACAACTAAAAAGTTGGACCGATCCAATGGTAAAGGAAAATGTGACAGTAGACTCCAGCCGAAAGAAGAAATCGTGGGTGACATAGGAGAAGCTGGAGTCGAGAGATGAGGGACGCGATGTCTACGAGAAAACTACAAAAGCAGATTGGCTTGATCGAAAGAAGGAGAAAACTGCAAGAGATATTCGCGAGGTGTCGATGAAAAGCTGTGGTTGTACAACAATCCCTTGGGGTGCGTCACAAGTTAATTTTACGTCTAAAGACCCCTCTGCCTATTATTCGGTATGCTCATAATTTGTTCGTTGGGTGACAGCCTGCTACTGTATCGAATACCATACGAAAATCAAGGAACATGGCATCTACCTGTGAGCCTGTATCTTCTGCTTTATGCGTTTCGTGGACAAACAGAGCGAGCTGGGTTTTAGATGATCGTTCTTTTCGGAACCCGTATTGATTCCTACAACGGAGATTTTCGGCTTCCAAAAACCTCATAATACGTGAGCATTAAACACGTTCATTAATTCTACAACACACCGAAGTTAGAGGTGAATCCCTACAGTATTGGCCGTCTGTTCGACAACTCTGTTCGACGACTCAGATCGACGAAGCTTTCTGAAACGGGAATGATGTGTGCTTTTTTCTAGTCATTAGCAACTCTGCGCTCTTCAAGAGACCTATCGAACACTGCTGCTGGAAGAGGGGAAAGTTCTTTTGCGTTCTCTATATAGAATCATGTCGGTATGCCGTATGGTCCAGTGTCCTTTCCTATGTTTTTTATGAAGTTTGCATAATTAAACATTAAACGGGAAATGTTTTAACACTTTGACAAACTAGTTACAAAAAACGAGCAATGAAAACTATGATCAAAATAAATGTACTGCAGTATGTTACTCAGTTTGGTGTATGGAATCCATGATACTGTTGACGTACCATCAGACATTTGAAGCAAGAGCAGATAAGTGCGAAAACTATTGCACAATCAGTTTAACAGCTCATGCCTCAAACTTGCTGACGAAAATAAAATAGAGGAGAGTGGAGAAAAAACTGAGAATATGTTGGTTGACGATCAGTTCGGCCTTCGGAAAGATAAATGCATTAGAAAGGCAGTTCTGACTTGGTCCTCGTTGATGGAATGAAGACTGAAGAAAGATCTGTCATGTCTTTATACATGTCCTAGCATCCTGTCCCTTCTTCTTATCAGTGTTTTCCACATATTCCTTTACTCTCAGATTATGCGCAGAACCTATTCATTTTTGTCAACTCAGAAAAAGCCTTCAACAAAGTAAAATGGTGCAAGATGTCCTAAATTCTGAGAAATATAGAAATAAGCTGAGGGAAAAGACGGGTGATATGCAATACGCACAAGTATCAAGAGGGAACAATAAGACTGGAAGACCGAGAACGAAGTGCTCGGATTAAAATGAATGTAACACAGGAATGCGTTTTTCTCCCCTACTGTTCAATCTATACATCGAAGAAGCAACGACCTAAATAAAATAAAGATTAAAGATTCCTGTGCCAACCTCAGAGTAGCACTTGCAACCTACATCCTCAATTATTTGCTGGATGTACTCCAATCTCTGTCTTCCTCTACAGTTTTTACCCTCTACAGCTCCCTCTAATACCATGTAAGTCTTTTCCACATGTCTTAATACATGTCCTAGCATCCTGTCCCTTCTTCTTATCAGTGTTTTCCACATATTCCTTTACTCTCAGATTATGCGCAGAACCTATTCATTTCTTGCATTATCAGTACACATGATTTTCAACATCCGTCGGTAGCACCACATCTCAAATGCGTCCATTCTCTTCTGTTCCTGTTTTTCCACAGTCCATGTTTCACTACCATACAATGCTGTACTCCAGACTTACATTCTTAGAACTTTCTTTCTCAAATTAACGCCGCTATTTGATATTAGTAGACTTCTCTTGGCTAGGAATGCTGTTTTTGCCAGTGCTAGTCTGCTTTTGATGTCCTCCTTGCTCCGTCCGTCATTGGCTGTTTTACTGCCTAGTTAGCAGAATTCCTTAACTTCATTTACTTCGTGACCATCAATCCTGCTGTTAGGTTGCTGGCTGTTCTCATTTCTACTACTTCTCATTACCTTCGTCTTTCTTCGACTTACTCTCAACCCATACTCTTTATTCATTAGACTGTTCATTCGGTTCAGCAGATCATGTAATTCTTCTTCACTTTTACACAGAATAGCAATGTCATCAGCGAATCGTATCATTGATATGCTTTCACCTTGAATTTTAATTCCACTCCTGAACCTTTCTTTTAATTTCATCATTGCTTCCTCGATGTACAGTTTCAACAGTAGGGGCGAAAGGCCACAGCCTTTTCTTAGACCCTTTTTAATACCAGCGCACCGTTCTTGGTCGTCCACTCTTATTATTCCCTCTTGGCTGTTGTACATATTGTATATTACGCACCTGACCCTATAGCTTACACTTACATTTTTTTCAGAATTTCGAACATCTTGCAGCGTCTCACATTGTCGAAAGATTTTTCCAGGTCGACAAATCCTATGAACGTGTCTTGATTTTTCATTAGTCTTGCTTCCATTATTAACCGCAACGTCAGAATTGGCTCTCTCGCGCCTTTACCTTTCCTAAAGCTAAACTGATCGTCATCTAGCGCATCCTCAATTTTCTTTTCCACTCTTATTATTCTTGTAAGCAACTTGGATGCGTGAGCGGTTCAGCTGATTGTGCGATAATCCTTGCACTTGTCAGCTCTTGCCGTCTTCAAAATTTATGGGGATGATGCTTTTCCGAAAGTCAGATGGTATGTCGCCAGACTCACACATTCTACACACCTACGTGAATAGTCGTTCTTTGTCACTTCCCCCAATGATTTTAGAAATTCTGATGGAATGTTATCAGTCCCTTCTGCCTTATTTGACCTCTAGTGCTGCAAACACTTATACATTCTGATTCTAATAGTGGATCCACTATATCTTCTAAACCAACTCTTGTTTCTTCTTCTATTACATCAGACAAGTCTCCCCCGTCATATACGCTTTAAATAAATGTATTCTTTCCACCTATCCACTCTCTGCTCTGCATTTAGCAGTGGAATTACCATTGCACTCTTAATGTTATAACCCTTGCTCTTAATATCACCGACTATTGTTTTGACTTTCCTGTATGCTGAGTCTGTCCTTCCGACAACCATTTCTTTTTTATGTCTTCACTTTCTTCCTGCACTTCCCTGCACTTCCTATTTATTTCATTCCTCAGCGATATTTCTGTATTCCTGAGATTCCCCGGTTTTTGTACTTCCTCCTGCCATCTATCAATTGAAGTATTTCTTCTGTTACCCATAGTTTATTCGCAGTTACCCTCTTTGTAACTATGTTTTCTTTCCCAATTTCTCTGATGGCCCTCTTTAGAGATGTCCATTCTCCTTCAACTGTACTGCCTACTGAACTACTCCTTATTGCTGTATCTATAGCCATAGAGACCTTCAATCGTATCTCGCCATTTCATGGTACTTCCGAATCCCACTTCTTTGCGCATTGATTCTTTCTGACTTATGTCTTAAATTTCAGCCTAATCTTCATCTCTACTTCTGCTCCTGTGTATGCTTTAGAATCCAGTATCTGATTTCGGAATCTTTGTCTGACCGAGATGTAATCTAACAGAAATCTTCCCGTATCACCCGGCCTTTTCAAAGCATACCTCCTCCTCTTGTGATTCTTGAACGCAGTAATCGCTATTACCAGCTGAAACAAGTTACAGAACTCAATTAATGTTTCTCCTCTCTCATTCCTTGTGCCAAATCCATATTCTCCGGTAAACTTTTCTTCTAGTCCTCTCTGTACAACTGCATTCCAGTCCTCCATGACTATTAGATTTTCCTCCACCTTTACATGCTGTACTACCCTTTCAATATCCTCATACACTTCTCCATTTCTTCATCTTGAGCTTGCGACGTCGGCATGTATACCTGAAATATCGTTCTGAGGAGGAATTTTTTGAGAATGTACATTTGGAGTACAGCATGTTATGTTAGAGAATCATGGACACCGGAGTAAACGGAACAGAGCAGAATGAAAGCATTTCAGATGTGACGCTACAGGGGCATTTTGTAAGTCAGGTGGACTGATAATATAATAATAATAACGAGGCACTCCGCGGAATAAGCGAAGAAAGTATATAAGGAAAATAAGGACAAGAGGGAGGGACAGGATAATAGGAATAATAGGGCAAAGAGAGCGTCACCCCACTCTTTATTTTTGACAAATCTATTCGAGACGACGGATCCAATGGCGGCGATAGATATGGCAATGTCGCAATGACGTCATAGAGGCAACATCAAATTTTGGTGGGAAAATAGATCAATTACGATACCTCCTCTAACATAACCCCCTCCCTTCCCTCCCTTCTCACCAGCCCGAGAAAATAGTGGAAAGTACAAATTCCGATGGAAACAAGGTCACTTCGGCTACCTCCACTAACCAAAGAAAATGGCGGGAAAAAAGATAACTCGGGCTACCTCCACTAACCCAAGTTATATAACCACGACCTCTTCCTACTAAATTAGCAGGGAAAGGACTCAAACTGTGCTGAGCGGCTGGATAGGATGACATACTCACGCCAGTCGCATATGCGAGACGCCTCTCGCTCATGGGCACGTGTTTACTGTTGCTGGCACAATGACACTCTATCTGTAGTCCAGGATGACCTAATTGCTGAGTGACTCACCTTGGTGGGCGCAGATAAAAGGTTGTCAGTGTTATACTAACATGACAGTTCTATGACAATAACAGCCACATATCTCTCTCTGAACACACTGTATACATCTGTTTCAATGCTTCCCAGAATAGCATAGGGTGCATTGTTCCTGGCGATATTAACAGGACATGTGAGATACATCTAGCCATGCACTTGTTTATATGCCTATCGTGGCTGAAGCATCACAGCAAAATGTTCGTATAGCGACTCACTATCGCAGGTACCTCTGAAAGGTTCCAAATTCTATACTGACATCATATGGTTATGTAAACAAGAGCCAAGTACACCTCTCAGAAATCATATAATTCCTATATTGCCATAGAAATAGTCAACGATCGCTTTTGTAGGAGCTTTCGTGATGTCTCAGTTTGTCTGCATAGAAATTCTTGTCCTAACAGAACTTGCTTGCGGAAATATCCCACAATAACACAGAATGCATTTCTCTTGATAGTCCTAATGTGACACCTGTTCATCATGTGGTTCCCTTCATGGAAACCGTTAAGTCTTACTTTCAACAAACGTCTCTGAAATGCAAACGTTCTCACCACTATGTAAGGCTCCTATGTACCAGTACAAAGGAGGTCTTGCAAATGAATGGAGCATTCTGATTGGCTGTTACTGAATTAATCCACCAAATAACTGATGATGCCCGTGTCGAAGTACTTTCCGAATTTTTCTTTCTGTGGACGAGGCTTTCAGTGGAAAAACTATTTTGTAAAAATCGCCATATTGCACTGACTGTTAAACCCTGGCCTACAGATCGTCAAATATGGAAAGACTCTTGCTCAGTTACACTGCTCTGCCACCGAGTCTGGAAGCTTGAATATTTCAGCATGAAACCGATCTCAACATACCATATCAATATAGTAAACACACAATTCGTATGCTGCGCCATACAAAATCGCCCTTTTGCATCATGCATATAGCTATCGACCGCCAAACATCGTACATATACTGTGACGACAGACAGCGTAAGCACATGCACCATATATACTCTTCGCAGCACTAGATACTTCCTGCGAGTTAAGGGGGTCATCCAGTACTGCTGATGCTCACAAGTCATCCGCTCCTGATGCATGACCAGAGTGCCCTCAGTGGACTGAAGTCAGTCGCCAAACTATTGTACAAACCAGGCTATTTTCTCCTCAGCACCAAGGCGTTACTGTTCACTGCGTCGACGTGCTTGCTTGCTTTTTACACCCATCTCCAGAGTCTGGGTATACAAGAACATATCTAATGTCACAAGGTTTGCTAGAACATCATACCAATTTCGCGATACTTTTCGCTTGCTCAGCGGCATCGCGTATGCAGTATAATTTCGAAGATATAGATCGGAAATTATGTCTCTAGAAACTAGAAACTTTAGGGAGGTGTAAACCAGTGAGTAACGTGAAACTGATCTCTTCTGTAAAGCCCTTTACGTGAAACCTAAGAAAAAATGGAGGAAATTGATATTTCCACTTGTGAACACTGATGTTGGTGAAATAACAGATCCAAATCATCCTTATAATTTACAACGTCCAATGAGGTGTTTCTCATGTCTAGAGAACCAGCAAACTTGTATTCTAAACATCTTTCTTCTGCTAGATGCGCACACCACAAATGATGTTCTCTCAACCAAATAGGGATGGGAAATATTCAGAAGCACTCAACTGCACAATTTACATGTTAAGGAATAATGGTCAAGCGCAAACGCATGTCCATATTGAATCTTCTCAAATTCCCACACGATCACATACTACGTATTAGTTCACTATTTGGCCGTCTAGAGGACAACTTGGTTACATCAACAACATTCCCGCATCCCAATAGGTCTCTCCATTTGGACAGTATGTCCCTAGTAGCTGAGTGATCAGTGCGATCGAATGTCATACCCTATGGCCCGGGTTCGATTCCTGGCTGGGTCAGACGTCTTCTCCGCGCTCAGGGACTTGGTTTTGTGTAGTCCTGAAGATCATCATTTCATCCCCATCGACACGCTAGACGCCGAAGTGATGTCAACTCGAAAGACTTGCGGCAGGCGAACTGCCTACCCGACAATAGGCCCTAGCCACACGGCATTTCCATATTTCCATTTGGACAGCTCATACCGTTAGCCAGTAACATTAATCATTCTGTCACAGCCCACCGGCGCTGCCCACCCTGCACTCCCATACAGAATCATCCTAGGAAACTGGCAACATATGTACTTTATTGCAGTGCTTACTAATAAATATTACGACTGCATTCCCAATTGGACGACATTCGACACTAGCAAAGTACCGGAAATACACCCTACTTACTGCTGTGTCTCTGGAAATAGAAGTATCTCTACCATTCTTTTGATTCGACATACTTTTACCTTGTGACTTGACATACTTTTCCCTTTGCTATCATAGTATTCCACTTCAAATCCGTACCTTCCTTATGACTGGACATAGTCATTCCCTTTGCACATGTCAGAACACACACATACTTCATAAACCTAATGCTGAAGTAGAACCTAGAACCCCTCCCCTAATACTAAGTATAATACTCCGCCAATAACTGATTGCTGGCGATATGGAATAGTACTGAACAAAAAAAAAAGATGTTTGGACATGTCTCATAAGTTTTTCTTGCAGGTGGTACCACTGTGTCCTAGAAAGAGAGGCGTAGTGGTCTTACAAACTGCCGGATGTTAAAAAACACGATCGCAACAACTACTGTATGTTATGTTACAAGTGGTCTTGTCCCTACAGGTGCACACAAGTATCCACGTTAAAAGCCATACTGCCGTGTGTTGCAAAAGCAGGCTTTGTTTTGCGCTGATCTTACACCTCGTGAGTAGTTGGCCGAGTTGCGATAACGTGATCCTGTTTCCATCAAATGGACAAAACACAGTCCTGTCACACAAACTCACCTTAGTCTGTGTGTACACTGGTTGCAGAAGCTTTTTACAGCTTCTGCTCAGTTCGAACTTAAATTGGAGCGATCACATGCGCAAAGTTCAGTTCATGGTAGCACGAAGTCTGAGGGGCAGTTGCAAGATGCATAAGGACTACCTAAAGCCATGCTTGAAGTTTACTGTAGCAGACAGGTTCTAAGAAGGTGACTCGTTTCGTGATATGACAGTACCAAAACTGTTATTCACTTGTGGCTGTAATCGACTTCTCCTTATTATATAACGAAGGTATATGGTTGAATGGAAAGACTTGATTCCAAATCCCAGACACTATTTTTACTGGATAGCGTAACACTAGAGACCTGAAAAGCCTGTGTACATTTCTTACGACCTCAGTCAGCACACCATCTACTGTTTGTAATCCTTCTCAATCAACCATCACCTATAACTCTGTGGATATATCTCAGAACCTCTGACATGGCATCGAGACAGAATGCACTACAAATGCTGGAAAAATACCTGACGGTGGCATGAGAGAGTTGCAAACATCGGTTTCATACCATGTTTCTTAGCCGAATCACTTTGTAAATTCGGTGACTTTGTCACGAGGTTCCATCGTTTGTGACTAGTAAGCAAACTTTTGGTGTGATATTATAGAATCAGGCGATCACAGTATATATTCAGTGTCACGGTATTTGTCCAGAAAAACCACTTCATGGAAAGTTAATTCCATACCTCGACTTACAAAGCCGGGATAGCTTTTAACATGGAGACTTGTGTGCTCTTGTGGAACCAAGATCAGTTGTGACATAACATACAGTAGTTATTCTGATTGTGTTTTTTTAACATCTGGCGGTTCGTAAGACAATTACGCCTCTCTTTCTAAGACATAGGGGTATCACTTGCAAGAAATACTTATGAGACATGTCCACCCATCGCTCATGTTCGGTCAGTATTATTTCGCATCGCCAGCAATCAGTTATTGGCGGAGTATTATACTTAGTATTAGGGGAGGAGTGATAGGTTCGACTTGAGCATTAGGTTTATGAAGTATGTGTGTGTGTGTGTGTGTGTGTGTGTTCTGACATGTGCAAAGGGAATGACTATGTCCAGTCATAAGGAAGGTACGGATTTGAAGTGGAATGCTATGATAGCAAAGGGAAAAGTATGTCAAGTCATAAGGTAAATGTATGCCGAATCAAAAGAATGGTAGAGAGACTTCTGTTTCCAGAGACACAGCTGCAAGCAGGGTGTATTTCCGGTACTTTGCTCATTGTCGAATGTCATCCAATTGAGACTGCAGTGGTAATATTTATTAGTAAGCACTGCAATAAAGTACATATGTTGCCAGTTTCCTAGGATGATTCTGTATGGGAGTGCATGGCGGGAAGCGCCGGTGGGTTGTGACAGAATGATTAATGTTTCTGGCTAACGGTAGGAGCTGTCCAAATGGAGAGGCCGGTTGGGATGCAGAATGTAGTTAACGTAACCCTGTCGTCCTCTAGATTGCTGAATAGCGAACTAATACTTAGTATGCTTGGGACAGTCTTCAGGATCGCGTGGAAACTTGAGGAGATTCAATACAATCGTGTGTTTGTGCTGGACTATTATTTCCTCGCATGTAAATTTTCTGGTTGACTTTTTCTGCACATTTACCATCTTTATTTGGTTGAGAGAACATCGTTTGTGGTGTGGACATCTAGCAAGTGAAAGACGGGTGGAAGAGATGTTTGCTGGTTCTCTAGATGAGAGAATCACCTTAGTTGACTTTGTAAATTATAAAGATGATTTGGGATCCGTTATATCACCATCAGTGGTCGCGCGTGGAAATATCAGTTCCTCTATTTTATTCGAGGTTCCACGTAAAGGCCTTCGCAGATGAGATCAGTGTCTAGTTACTCAGTGGTTTGCAGCAAGGTGCACTACACGAGTGTTTTCCGTTTCCAGAGAAACAAATTCCGTTCTATATCTTCGAAATTACACTGTGCAAGCGGTACTGCTAAGCAAGCGACATTTCTATGTACTAGATATCGAGAAGTACCGCGGAAATGCTGTGATATTCAGGCAAACCATCTGAAATTAGATGTGTTCATTTAATCCCAGGGTCTGGAGGTGAGTGTAGAAAGCAAGCAAGCAAGCAAGCAGGTCGGGGCCAGAAACAGTAATGCCTTTTTGCCGAGAGGAAATGAGCCCGACTTTATACAGCAGTTTGGAGACTGAGTTCAGTCAGCTGAGGGCGCTCTGGTCACGTGTCGGGAGTGGATGACGTGTGAGCGTTGGCTGCAGTGGATGGCATCCCTACGTCACGGGAAATATCTAGTGCTGTGAGGAGTATATACGGTGCATGTGCTTATGATGTATGTCTTTGCGTTATATGTACGAGAGTCTGGCGCTCAATAGCTATATGCATGATGCAAAAGGGCGATTTTGTATAGCGCACGATACGAATTGTGTATTTCCTACATCGTTATGGTACATGGAGATCGATTTCACGCTAAAATGTTCAATCTTCCATATTGTGGATAGTGCTAACACACTAGCAGCATCAGTAATTTGACGGATAAATTTAGTAAGAGCCAATCAGAATGCTCCATTCATTAGCAAGACATCTTTTGTGCTGTCACATAGGAGCCTCTACATCACAGTGAGAAGTTGGCATTTCGGAGATGTTTGTTGGAAGCTAAAACTTAACGACTTCCAGGAAGAATAACACGAGATGGACGAGGTGCTACGTTAGGATCATCAGGAGACATCCATGCAGTGTTATTCTGCGATACTTTAGTAAACAGCTTCCGTTAGGGGAAGAATTTCGATGTAGACAAGCTGATACATCACGAAAGCTCCAAGAAATGCGACCGTTGACTATTTCTACAGCATTTTAAGATTTCCGAGAGGTAGACTTTAATCTTATTTACATAACCATGTGATGTCAGTATAGCACTGGGAACCTTTCAGTTGCGTCTGCGATAGTGAGTCGCTATGCGAATATTTTGCTGCAGTGCTTCAGGCAAGCTGGGCATATAAACGTGTGAATGGCTAGATGCATCTCGAATGTCCTGTTAGAATCGCTAGGAGCAAGGCACCCTGTGCTATTCTGGGAAGCAATGCACCAGATGTATACAGCGTGTTCAGAGAGAGAGGGAGACGTGGCTGTTATTGACATAGACCTATCATGTCAGTATAACACTAACAACTTTTATCTGCGCCTACTATGGTGAGTGATTCAACAATTAGGTCATCCTGGACCACAGGTAGAGAGGCATTGTGCCAGAAAAAGTAAATACTTGCGCACAAACAAGAGGCGTTTCGCATATGGGACCAGCATGAGCATACCGTCCAGTGTGCGTGCCTTGGAACCTTTGTAGGGAAGAGTACATTGATATGTTTTGGTTGATGATTGTTCAAAAGCATTTTTCACATGCAATGAGTGTTTGTGTATTGCATTATTTTCAGGTGTTTAAGCGTTGTTAGCGTGTTTGTATATCGCTACACATGGTTTATCTTTTGACAACGTATGAGTTGTTTTTGTGTCTGTTGCATTTTTGTGTTAACAGGTGTATATTCTGTGCAATGCATAATTTCGACAGTTGCCGATTACCAATCGTTTTTGCAGAGCCTTTTAAATGCATTATTTTAACAATTTACGAGCTGTTTTCGTCTCTACACATCAGTGTACTACATTATTTCGGTGATTTGCTAGTAGTTCGCAAGTCTGCAGACTATTTACTATGACCCCAAGCACGTCAGTGCGAGTGTTTTGTATCAGTGTAATAATGAACTGAGTCAAATCCATCCCTAAATAATTTTTCCCAAAATAAATAAAGTACACTCCTTCCTCTCTCAAGCAGACCAGAACAGGCTGAGTCCTTTTCCCACTATTTCCCCCTCCAGACCATCATGTTTCATTACGTCATTGAAGGGACGACAGCGCCTTCTAGTAGCAGTACTGTTTACTAGGTCAGTTGGACTCCAGCCCTCATGGCGAACATACTTGAAATCTGGTATCGCCCGACAGAGCAGATCAAGTTACAGTTGTGGAAAAAGTTGCACAAAAAACACTTAATCACACATTCCCTTAAAAGGATTCAAAAGCAATATGGCTGAAAACCCAAACACAAGTTATTAAAATTACTTTAAGGAATACACGCAGCTAAAGGCCTTACAAAATAATATGTAAATATTCGGCTGAAGGCCACAAACTGGACGTAGAGAAATTGAGACTTAAGGCCTGGATAACAAGAATTTCCAATGGGGGAGAAAATTTAAAAAGGTTTTAAAGAAGCCAATTTTCTAATTTTAATTTAAGACAGCTGTAGGCCATATTTTAAAATATTACAAGTAAAAGTTCAGCTGAAGGCCACGTACTGAACGTAGTACTACTCAAAGCTTAAGGCCTGAATAACAAAGATTTGAAATAGAACAAAATCTCCTTTTTCAAAATAAGTTTTAGTCAATTGAATCTTGAAACCTTAATTTAAGTCACCCGAAGGGCTTATTTTAAAATTAAAACTAACTAAATTCATAGGCGGCTGAAGGCTTTGGACAGTACTTGAGACAAAGGTAAATCACAATCTAAAAACAGCAGAACAGTGGTGCTCAAAAGTGTTCCAAGAGTCCCCCTGAGGAGGTAACTGTAAAATAAGTTTGTGTGAGACAGGCAGCCAAAAGTAAGATTAAATAATCGGATGACAACCCTGCCCACGGACGTCTGAAGGACCGACCAACAGCACAATCAATACCCTTCTGCCCGACCAACGGCACGACAATGGAAAACATCAGCGAGGACTAAGATACCAGCAGTACTATGTCTTCAAAATTGGCGTTTAAACACAGCCAAGGCACAATAACAACTCAAAAATATAAACTAACACCAAGGCTGTCGAAGAACACGTCATGCCGGACAGCATCAACACAGCGAGGAAACACACACCCGCTGCTCTGTCGCAACCGATCGACTGCCTACTCCGGTACGCAGACAGCATTGATAACTGCTCAGTGCAAATCACAGAAGCTACACACAGTTCCATGTAAAGACTCGCACCAAGAACTACAACAGTCCTAAAAGCAATCACCGTGGAACAACGAGGCGAAACCACAAGTCGACACACACAGAGTTTCCATCAGCGGTAGGCGACCAAATACACGTTGTCCGATAAGACGACCGACTGAACGACTAACCAAGGTTGTCCCCACTCATGTGTTTCGGCAGCAGCTGGGCGAGTCATGGCCGTCAGGAGCTCACTGCTGGTCCATCCTGACACCCTGGATGTCCGTTTGGAACTCGGAGACACGGTGACCCGGGCACACTGGCTCAGACCCTACCATGCAGAGGTAACACTTGCCCATTGGCAACGACATCTCTGCACAAGGAAGGAACTGACGCCCATAAACGGCCAAAGGAGCAAATACACGTCGCCCGATGAGACGACCGACCAAACGACCAACCAATAATTGTTCCCACTCCAGTCTCCTTCCGTCGGACAACGCATGTGTGTCGCATGCCGTCGGCGAGTACTGGCTGTCCGCACCTCACTGGTGCTGCATCCCCAATGAACCCCTGACACACGACGAGCCGGAAATACTAGCGGTCGCTGCAAAGATAATACGACAGTGTTTTTATCGACAAACACTGCTGCTGCCACTCGTGCGCAGGCAAGCATGCAACTTAGTGACGCCCATAAATCGAATAAGAAACGAGGCGACAATTACGTAAAGAGAAGCTGTCAAGCAAGAAACGGTATGAACACGAGCCACGCACGGCTCAATACAGGATGGAGCTACTGCATCAAATTATTAAAATAAAGACTGCCTGCAAAATAAAGAGTTGTGCCCATCCTATCCAGCAGCTCAGCACAGTTTGAGTCCTTATCCCACCAAATCCTAGGAAGAGGTCGCTGTCGGATGACTTAGATTAGTAGAGATAGCCCAAGTGACCTTTTTTCCCACCATTTCCTTAGGTTAGTGGAGGTAACCCAAGTAACCTTTTTTCCACCAAAATTCGAACTTCCCACCATTTTCTGGGGGAGGGGAGGAGGGACAGATGGGGAGCGAGTTAACGTTAGTGGAGGTAGCCCAAATGAAGTATTTTCCCGCCAAAATATGAACTTCGTGCCATGGCGTCATTGCGACGTTGCCACCTTGGATCCAACACCTTGAATAAATTTTATAACAACGAAAAGAGGGGTGACGCTGTCTTTCCCTATTACTAATAGGGGGTGTTTTAAGACATCAGAGAATAGCTTTCTTAGTACTACATGTAGCTGTATAGGATAAGAACCATAGAGGAAGTCAGAGACTGGAATACATCCAGCAAATAATTAAGGATGTTGGTTGCAAGTGCTACTCTGAGACGGAAGAGGAATTCACGTCTCGTCTCGCCACATGTCACAGAGAATATATATTTGCGGGGACATAAAACACCGCCATTAGGAACTCGAAGTGTGGGAAAAACTATCCAGAAATGACGACTGTGGTACACGTTTGTACAGATCACTAACATGAATAGTCTTTTGTACACATGGGACTACAGCCTCTTTGAGTTGCTTGCCGCACTAACCTCTCGTCAAAGTAGGATAAATGAAGAATCAGAGATGCAATTCCTCAAATCATTAGCTGGTTACATATGCACAGATCGGATAAAGATTAATGAAGTTAGAACAGAACTTATGTGAAAAGTATACCACAGGAAGTGGAGGAGAACTGAAAGAAATTACATAAGCGGATACCTAAATTAATATTCAAATGTGCACCTCAAGGGAAAAGAACTGTTGGCTTCCCATGAAGAGATGCGGCGATGAGCCGCAGGCTACCTGAAAACAAACCAAACCTGGATATGATGCCGATGATTTTATGATTTAGCTGTTACTTACTTTCGCCCTATTGGACATTTCCAAGCTACCTCTCTCACAGTAAAATACTTTAATTATGTAACATCTTATATTCCACACATCTACATGGCGGAAGCAACTTCTTGTAGCGCCCTTAATGACAGTTTCTTGCGACCATGTCGGTTCCAGACACAACCGTCTCATACATGAAATCGTTATGTAAAAAGGGGAAAATGCGTCGCTATGCAAGTGTACATCGCACTGAAATACCTTAGTTCAACATTTAAAATCAAACTACTCAGGGTATGGTCAACGTCTTAAAAACAAATACCTCAGCCACAGGCCACAGGCAGTTCTAAAGGCATTTGTGCTATCCCGTCTTCACTATTGATGCACGGTTTACAGCGTAGCTAAGGCATCTTGTCGTAATATCGTCGATGTTGTTCACCAGTAGGAGATTTGTTAGGCAACAGGAGCATACAGGACCAGCGCGAGTCCCCCCTCTTGGTCGAGGCTGGTGAACCACTTCTCGTTATCCTGAGGCAAACCCTCATGATGCGACATTACGCAACCTGCTCCCAACCTGAAGTCACCAGAGTTCCATACCGCCACTCGTCCACCAATGGAGGGCCTATTCAGGGACAAACAGACCATGTGGGATTCGCTTGCTTGAGAACCTAGAGGCTTTTGATGAGGATAATATTTCCGTGCTTCATCGCTGTTGGAGTCAGTCTGTAACCTGGTTCCTAAAACCCAGAATATGTTATATTTATCAGTGTTTTATATAATTTTACCGGAGCAATGCGACTGAGTTTGAATTTACTCTGACAGGTCTGAGAAAAGAAATTCAATTGGGTGCGCTGTGTTACTTACAGAATTTGTCCCCCAAATTCGCTTTCTTAAAACAGCAGCATGCAAAATGTAAGGCCAAAACAAACTTTCGCACGACGTATAATGCCAAGTAGCATAGGACAAAGAAATTTGAACCATACATAGAAGGATTTGCTGCAATGTAGTGCTGAAAGTACGTGAAATAAATATGGAAAGAGAAAAATGGAAACGACACTTTTATTTAAAGACAATAATTACACTGAAGTAACCGCGATTAATTCTTGTCAAGTAGACATAAAAAAGGCCGACATGTTTCTTAATAACATCTGAAATCAGCACAGTCGTCAATGCATCCTCTGCAATACGCTCCCATGCTGGCCACAAGGTTGGTTATGAGTTCTTGTGATACAGCTCTCCATTCCTCCACCAGCGCAGTGGAAAACTGGAGAAAGGTCGTCGGTCATATGGACGAGCTGCAGTACGTCTTCCCACTGCAGCTGACTCGTGGTCGTTGCGATTCACGTCAAGAGAACCGGCACTGCAGTACATTCGCCGGATATCCTCTCACTCCAAGAGGTCCTCCATCTGTACTGTACTATGCGGTAGCACAGTGCAAGCCGTAATAATGATTAGAAGGCCGACTGCACCCTTGAAGAGATGCACATGGGGGAGGGGTACAGTGTCACCCTAACGCTGACTGATGTGTATGCTGTCTTCATAGATTGGTGTTCAGTATGCCCACGCAAAAATTATGCTTCTCCACACCATACCCCTGGATCACCAAAAGGACCAGGTTCGACAATGCTGGACCTACCTTCATGTGACCAGAGGTAGGAACACATCATAACCCTAGAACACTGTCGTGGAAAGACACAATGCCCCGAGGAATACTGTCGAACACTATCGTTTTGGTTGTCCACTCGTCGTGGTGAGGAGAGACATAACATTGCATGGGAGCAATGATCTCCAAATCCTTGAACACGGTACACTCTCTGGTCAACGTTAACTTGACACTTACTCCTTTCCCATGCGCGTCATTTCACTGGTGCATTTGGTCCTGACGTCATATTTGTGCATGACAGTCCAGGACTCAGGACTCTCATCTAACACAGCGCAGATGAAGGAACTCTTGGAAAGAGAGGACATGCAGCGAATGGACTGACCTATCCATTCTTCCGACGCAAACCACCTCGAGCACGTGGATATTAGGTTGGGGAGAGCACAGATGCACGTATTTATGCACCAACAACAAACAACCATCCAGCACTTGTCAACCACGCTGGTGCTGGGATGGAACTCTCTACGAGAAGAACTCCTTATCAACCTTGTGGGACGTTTCAGAGCATGCATTGCCACCCAAGGTGATAATACACCTCATTAAGTCCCATGTACTGCCTCTTGTAATGTCCAAGGAACCATCATGAATCACTGTGACTTGAGTGTATTTCTGTAATAAAAGTGTCGTTTTTGTTTATCTCATTGCGTATTTCGTTCAGTGAACTGTACTACACTGTAGCAGTACTCTTTACGTTCCAAGTTTCATAAAGCTGTGTTACTTGTCAACAACACACCACGTGAAAGTCACTTTTGTCCTCAAGTTTGGCTCACCACTGTACACTCATAGTGTATCAGGCTGAAGTATACGGGATATTGAGGCCACTGGAGCAGATGCGATTTCTTCCTGGTACCAAATTCCTCATCTGCGCCGACTCCTTAAGTGCCCTTCAGGCTGTCCATCACATATGCCCAGCAGACAAGTATCTTCAACTGGTTCATGACAGCCAATGAGGTGTAAATCTTCAGGGTACCGGGATACGTGGGAGTACAGTGTAATGAATGCCTGTTTGGAAAATGCAATTTCCGAATTTGCTGTCCTTGCACAACCACTGACCTCGCTCTTGAGCGCTGTTGACGCACATTATGGTGCGTCTGTGGAAGGGGGAGTGGTTGTGCCTGTAGAATAACATGCTGTGGCCGGTGGAACTAGCGACGTGGCCGCAGTGTTCCTCCTTCTGGTTACTGCAGTGCGTGCAGTGAGTGGGGGAGTGGGAGATCGCGCATCCAGATAGGACACTGTTCGACGACGCATGGATTAATTCTCCGGCGCGAGGCTTCACTAATATGCAATGCTTGTTATACACCAAGTCTTCTGTCAGGATATGAGGGCTGCAACCACCTTACCCCACGACCTGTCCTCTGTTTTAAGACAAGATGAATCGAATGAGCTTCGTGTTTTGAGATTCTGTGTGATGTCAGAATCTTCTAAATAGCTTTTTAGGTAGTAGATTTTAATGTCTTTCTCAGGTAATTACTTCATCATTTATTATTCTGCTGATCAAGCAGACAATGTACCCTGTTACATTATTTTAGCTGTTGTGTAGTGACGATCGGTGTATTTTAACCACAAACGTCTCGAGCCATGCGTCTTTTGCTCTTCTGTGGAGATGTTTGAGTGCACGTGAGTGAAAGTGAAGCGCGGTGGCTAATAATTACATGTTATGTTTCACGTTATCGTGCTCAGTTAAAAACAAAACAAGAAAAAACCAAACGTAACCATACTCGTAACCAGTTAGCTCAGTAAGGGCGCTGATGACCTCGCTGTTGAGCGCGGTATACATGCTACCACCGTCACCATCCTGAAAAAAAAGGAGAAAGAAAAAAAGAAGACACATATTAAGAATCATCATTATTCGCTTTTCCACGTGAAACCCTTTCATGAGGAAACTGAGTGTATGATATTTCTTTGCGTGTTATGTAAACGACTCACAAAATTGTTTATTGGTTTCTGCGACTTTTATAACAATTTAATCAAATAATTTTCCCATTGTTTGCTATCATACGGTGTTAGTTACCAACCATCTAAAAATGAAGTATTCCAAGTCGTTTCCGTTATAGAGGCAACGCTTCAATTTGCGCCAGCAAAAAAGGTCGTTACGGCGGTTAGCTGTATAGTGGCAGAACAGGTATTGTGCTGTAATTGGAGATTAAACGTTTACCGCAAAATGTTCCATCCGATTTGCAGTTCAATCTACTACCTGTTCCTGCTCAGTAGAATGCATTAGAAAACAGGATGCGTCAACAGCAGAACAAACTTACTTTTGCGGCGAAATTTTGTGGTTGTCCCTTATTACATTCTCATTATTTGTAATTAAAATAGAACTAAACCACATACTTGCTTCATCTGCCCATGCGATGAAGTGAAGAGCACTAATTACATTTTGGTGTATAAGAGGCTGTCATACCATTCAACTGCTCTTTCGACTCAAATGACATCCTTAGTCAGTGTAAAACTACAAAACTTAGTTGAATATGTTTCAATATAAAGAAAATAATAAGCATAACATTTTCTGTATACTAAATCAAATCAGTGGGTGCTGTTGTTGTCGTGGTCTTCAGTCCTGAGACTGGTTTGATGCAGCTCTCCATGCTACTCTATCCTGTGCAAGCTTCTCCATCTCCCAGTACCTACTGCAACCTACATCCTTCTGAATCTGCTTAGTGCATTCATCTCTTGGTCTCCCTCTACGATTTTTACCCTACACACTGCCCTCAAATACTAAATTGGTGATCCCTTGATGCTTCAGAACATGTCCTACCAACCGATCCCCTCTTCTAGTCAAGTTATGCCACAAGCTCCTATTCTCCCCAATTCTATTCAGTACCTCAGCATTAGTTATGTGCTCTACCCATCTAATCTTCAACATTCTTCTGTAGCACCACCTTTCGAAAGCTTCTATTCTCTTCTTGTCCAAACTATTTATCGTCCATATTTCACTTCCATACATGGATACACTCCATACAAATACTTTAGGAACGGCTTCCTAACACTTAAATCTATACTCGATGTTAACAAATTTTTCTTCTTCAGAAACGCTTTCCTTTCCATTGCCAGTCTACATTTTGTTTCCTCTCTACTTCGACCATCATCAGTTATTTTGCTACCCAAATAGCAAAACACCTTTACCGTTTTAAGTGTCTCATTTCTTAATCTAATTCCCTCAGGATAGTCCGACTTAATTCAACTACATTCCACTATCCTCGTTTTGTTTTTGTTGGTGTTCATCTTATATCCTCCTTTCAAGACACTGTCCATTGCATTCAATTGCTCTTCCAGGTCCTTTGCTGTCTCTGACAGAATTACAATGTCATCGGATAACCTCAAAGTTTTTATTTCTTCTCCATAGATATTACTGCCTACTCTGAACTTTTCTTTTGTTTCCTTTACTGCTTGCTCAATATTCAGATTGAATAACATCGGGGATAGGCTACAACCCTGTCTCACTCCCTTCCCAACCACTGCTTCCTTTTGATGTCCCTCGACTCTTATAACTGCCTTCTGGTTTCTGTACAAATTGTAAATAGTCTTTCGCTCCCTGCATTTTACCCCTGCCACCATCAGAATTTGAAAGAGAGTGTTCCAGTCAACATTGTCAAAAGCTTCCTCCAAGTCTACAAATGCTAGGAACGTAGGTTTACCTTTTCTTATTGTATCTTCTAAGATAAGTCGTAGGGTCAGTATTGCCTCACGTTTTCCAATATTTTTACGCAACCCAAACTGATCTTCTCCGAGGTCGGCTTGTACCAGTTTTTCCATTCGTCTGTAAAGAATTCGCGTTAGTATTTTGCAGCCTTGACTTATTAAACTGATAGTTCGGTACTTTTCACATCTGTCAACACCTGCTTTCTTCAGGATTACAATTATTATATTCTTCTTGAAGTCTGAGGGTATTTCGCTTGTCTCACACAAAGAACGGAAATCTGACTCCGAGTAATAATTCTCAAATAATCTTTCGTATGAAATCGAGCTACAGCCGAATAGAACTTATCCAGTTTAGTGCTAACCTACACATGATTACCGTGACGCTAGTACCAATCCAGTGAGTTTTTAATCATGATCCCCATCTCAAAAAAATAACTCCCACACTTAATATTCTGCGATCATGTCATGCGCAAAGGCACTAACACACTTTACCCCAGCCAGTGTGCCGAACAATGCAACGCACGGAAGCGGTGTTGAGTCTAGTCTATGCGACAGCCGGGGAACAAATGTTTTTCTTCTCCTCCAAAATTTCTACCTGCACAGCACATTATATAACAATAATTCCAGCAGTTATTTAAATCCACAAATATGATTTAAACAACATCGTTCAAAAGTTCGCATAACTGAAATATGTATACATAGTCAAAGAATTCCCAAGATGGATACAACACTCCACATAAGCAACATTAGAAATTGACACAGAAATATCGATACAGATACAACATAGATAGAAAATAGGTGTTTCGCTGTGTTAGACCTGCAGCCTTTGACACTGACTCCTAGTCCACGGCACACAGATCCCGCAACACATGTAGCCGCCACCTGTGTGTAATTGTCTCCTGACCTATTTAGCGGAACCCGAAACCCCACCACCCTATGGCGCAAGTCGAGGAATCTGCAGCCTACACGGTAGCAGAACCGCCTGAGTCTGTGATTCAGACCCTCCACTCGGTTTTGTGCTAGAGATTCTTGTCAGTTCTGTCGACTGTGCTGCAAAACGTGAGGTTTGCTTTCATCTCACAAGTGAGACTGGCAGCCTTTACGACTTTAATATCGACAGACAGCATCTTGTTACTTGTAATCATACGACTACAACATCAGTGCCCAAACTGCCTCAGGCAGTACAATGTGTTACATGACAAACAATCCTTGGCACTTGGAGTTTGTGACGACATCGAATTGTCTATGAAAACAGGCACATCTCTGACATGTCAACACTTATGACAGGAAGATGTATTACACTGAAGCGCCAAAGAAACTGGTATATACATGCGTGTTCAAATAGAGAGATACGTAAACAGGCGGAATAAGGCACTGTGGTCGGCAACGACTCTATAAGACAACAAGAATCTGGTGCAGTAGTTAGGTCGGTTACTGCTGCTATACTGAAAGGTTATTAAGATTTAAGTGACTTTGAACGTGGTGTTACAGTCGGTGCACGAGCGATGGGACAAACCATCTGCGAGGTAGCGATAAAGTGGTTATTTTCCGTACGAACATCAGGAATCCGGTAAAACATCAAATCTGTGACATCGCTGCTGCCGGATAAAGATCCTGCAAGAACTGAATCAACGTCGACTGAAGAGAATCGTTCAACGTGACAGATGAGCAACCCTCCCGAAAATTGCTGGGTCATCAAAAATTGTCAGCGCACGAACCATTTAACGAAACATCAAGAATATGGGTTTTCGGAGCTGCAGGGCCTCTAGTGTACCGTCGATGCCTGCACGACACAAAGCTTTATGCCTTGCTTGGGCCCATCACCGTCACCACTGTACTGTTGATGGCTGGCAACGTGTTGCCTGGTCGAACAGGTCTCGTTTCAAATTGTATCGAGGAGATAGACGTGTACTGGTATGGAGACAATCTCATGAATCCATGGACTCTGCATGTCACCAGCATGGTGGAGGCTCTGCAATGGTGTGGGTGTGTGCAGTTGAGTGATACGGGACACCTGATACGTCTACATACGACTCTGATAGGTAACATCCATTCATGCCCATTGTGCATTCCGACGGACTATCGCGATTCCAGCAGCACCCCACCCATCCAGAATTGCTACAGAGTGGCTGCAGGAGCACTCTTCTGAGTATAAACACTTGTGCTGACCACCAAACGCACAAAACATGAACATTATTGAGTATGAAACTTCCTGGCAGTTTAAAACTGTGTGCCCGATCGAGACTCGAACTCGGGACCTTTGCCTTTCGTGGGAAAGTGCTAGTTCTGCAGGGTTCGCAGGAGAGCTTCTGTAAAGTTTGGAAGGTAGCAGACGAGATACTGGCAGAAGCAAAGCTGTGAGGACTGGGCGTGAGTCGTGCTTCGGTAGCTCAGATGGTAGAGCACTTGCCCGCGAAAGGCAAAGATCCCGAGTTCGAGTCTCGGTTGGGCACACAGTTTTAATCTGCCAGGAAGTTTCATATCAGCGCACACTCCGCTGCAGAGTGAAAATCTCATTCTGGATTATTGAGTATATCTGGGATGTCCTCCAACGAGCTGTTCAGAAGAGATCTCCACCACCTCCTACTCTTACGGATTTATGGACAGCCCTGCAGGTTTCATGGTGCCAAGTCCCTTCTACACTACTTCAGACGTTACTGGAGTTCATGACACGTCGTGTTGAGGCATTTCTGCGTGCTCTCGGGGGCCGTATACGATCTTAGGTAGGTGTACAAGTTTCTTTGGCTGCTCAGTGTATTTAAAATCTACAAAAAATTAGTACATGAGTCGTAATATATAAAGGCGTAACATCTACGTTTCAGTACTATTCGGACCCTGGTACAGGAAGTATCCTTTCTTTAACTATTATTCTTCTTTTTCTTTTGCTTGTGCCCGCTCCCCCAAACCCTCCCCGTCACCCGTCATGGATGGGGCGCTTTAATGCGCAAGGTTATCTGGGCGGGTCACTTTCTTTTAAACTAATCTTGAAAGTAACTAATACACGAACATCAGTTTACAAAAAATTAACGGACAGAAGCAGAAAGTGCTTGCAATGTCTACGCTGTCATTACACCTCCATTATACTTTGCCAAACGAATCCCAAAATTTTTATGCAAACTGTATTTACGAAACTGTATTCTGGGAAATATATAATGCAATTCTATAAACGACTTAGTAGGCTATAAACCAGTAAAAAATATATATTCAAAAATATACGAAGGTGACTGATGTCATGGGCTAGCGATATGCACATACACAGATTGAGGTAAATTCGTGTAAACAAGCTATGACAGGGCAGTGCATAAGTGGAACTTTTATTTGTACTCAGATGATTCATGTGAAAAGGTATCTGACGTGAATAAGGTCTCACGACGCGAATTAAGAGATACCGAACGCATCGGACAATCCATATCGAAAATCATTGGGCAATTCAGTATTCCAATTTCCACAGCGCCAAGAGTCTGTCGAGAATACCAAGTTTCTGGCATTACCTCTCACTTCATTGCGTCGAAATTTGGCGTTAATGGGCTATGGCATCAGAAGACCGACGCGAGGGCTTTTGCTAACAGAACGACATCAGCTGCGGCTCCTCTCCTGGACTCTTGACCGTGTCAGTTGAACACTAGATGGCTGGAAATCCGTGGCCTGGCCAGATGAGACCCGATCTGAGCTGCTAAGAGCTAGAGCGGATAGTAAGGTTCGAGTGTGGTGCATACCCCACAAAGCCATGGACCCAGCTTGTCAAAAAGGCACTGTGCAAGCTGATAGTGGCTCCATAGTGGTGTGGGCTGTGTTCACATGGAATGAACTGAGCTGCCAGGTCGAACTGAACCGATCATTGGCTGAAAATGGTTATTTTCAGATAGTTGGATACCATTTTCAGCTATTCATGGGCTTCATGTTTCCAAAAAACTAAGGATTATTTTTATGACGATCTTCCATGTCACAGGACCCCAGCTGTTAGCGACTGGTTTGAAGAACATTTCGGAAAATTCAAGCGAATGATTTGGCAATCCAGATCGCGTGACATGTATACCACCGAATATTTATGTAAAAAATCCTGTACCGGCAACACTTTTGCAACCATGAATGATTATGGAGGGAGCGTAGCTTAATATTTATGCAGAAGACTTCCAGTAGCATTTCGTGTTGCTGCATTTTGCCGTGAGAAAGGTGGTTCGATACGATGTTAGGAGGTATCCCATTACTTTTCTCACCTCTGAGTAATACAACCAACGCTTTAACAAGAGATCGAGTTGCAGAGTGTGCGAGAGTGAATTAAGAAAACGTAACAGTTGTAAAATATGATACGATGAAGCAGCAGTTATTATTAAGACAACCTAATGGAATACTGCTTTTTTTTATTTGAAATGGAATGTGGCGTATCTGGAAAAACATGTGACACTTTAAAGCACATTGAGCCTCATCCCAATGAAACAAGGGAAAACTTCATCCTTATCACCATGGCAATCACAGAATGCTGCATCCCGCAGAACTAAATTGTAAAACACGGAAAAGAGGAAGCAGGGACCTATATCATAATAGCCACTGGGACCCTGCCCTCAGTTTAAGATAGAGTATGGCCCATATGGAATTCACATATAACTTCAAACACAACGTAAGGAAATAACAATATTCTATCACATAAGTAAAAAGCCATTGCAATCCGTATCGAAGTGACTGAAATACCGTGCCTGATTCCAGAGATCAAAATACAACAAATCATATTTCAAATATAGATGCGGTACTATGCAGCAAGTGTATTATTCCAGAAAATGGGAAATATGAATTATTTAATGCTCGGAGGTAATTAAATTGCCTGAAGCTATAGTCATAACCAATGTTTACCCCTGGTGGCTGTACTGACACATAGGAATGAACTTACTTTACATATTTTGTTAATCTCTTAGAACTACATCAAAAAAAGTAATATGTCACATATGGTAAAGATATCGTTTAAAATGAGATAATCTGCATTAAACTCACTTGTTGTATAGGATGCCTATCACAGAAATGAGTTCAAATGGTTGAAATGGCTCTGAGCACTATGGGACATAACTTCTGAGCTCATCAGTCCCCTAGAACTTAGAGCTACTTCAACCTAACTAACCTAAGGACATCACACACATCCATGTCCGAGACAGGATTCGAACCTGCGACCGTAGAGGTCGTGCAGCTCCAGACTGTAGCTCCTACAACCGCTCGGCCACTCCAGCAGGCCTGAAATGAGTTGCAGACCACATGTCATACAGAATAGTTATAACTTATCTACAACTAATATTAAACGAAGCTACAACAAATATTGCCAATGTTCATCTGTGAAAATTGACTCGATAAGCAACCTGAGCTATCAGTAATCGGAATCTAACGAGCGTAACACTGCAGGCGTGTTGTATGAGTGTCAGTTTCACTGTCATTTAAGCCCACAGCAGGTCGTTACACGGAAAACTTAAAACTATCATTTGGATAATCTGTCTGGCTGCGTATTTGAACTTGAAAAAGTACAGTAACAAATGAACCTGTAATAATGAATACCTAAGCTATCTGATTGCGTTTTTGAGTAAGAATTTACAAGTCCAAAATGAGATTTTCACTCTGCAGCGGAGTGTGCGCTTTACAAGTGATACAGAATCAAACTTGTGCGACGTAATTCACTGGATTAGAGTTCATGAAATGTTATGGTGTGTCAGTAAGTTTTGCACTCACTTCTTTATATAACTGCCGTTTTCCATGTGGTTTACAGCAACTCGCAGCAGCGTGCAGCAGCAGCGGCTGAAGCTTATTGTTACTAAGAATGAATTCAATAAAAAGGAATTTCGTTGGGCCTTGTTGACTACTAAAGAACTTGTGAGAGGATGGTTTAATGGATTAAGTCTATTTAAGAAATTGACAAATCATCATGACCAATAATAGTAAGACAAGTTCTAATAAATGGGGAATTCCTGACAGTGACTTTACAATTATCAGTAGTGGCTGAGTGCCAGATTAACAAAATATTTCAATTTCAAAGTTACATTAACATTTAATGACCACAGCATATTTATTTGGAAGATTCGGAGACTTCTGTAACTGGCAAGAAATTCATAGGATTGTTGCAAACTCGGACTAACAATCACGAGCCTGAACCTGCAATTGCGCTTTACGCTATGCTTGCGAATTGTAGCTTGAATTACCTCTTCAAGCGTAGTTAAGCCATCTTAATCTCTTTTGGCCATATAAACGAAATCAGGAGTTGAGAGTTGTAAGATCTGCCATCACCGACGTGACGGCAGCTTAACACGTCTTTGTCTCTGATCTCTCAACAGACACTACTTAGAATCGCGATCCCCTGTTAGGCCGTCAGATCGTTATTGGTCTCACAACAGTGCTTTTAATCGCGCTCCCATGCTCGTCCTCAAATTTTTACTATCGATATCTGAGTGATTATGTATTTTCAATTTTAGACAATGCAAAAAATAGCGTTAGGTTGGCTATATTGTTTTCAATATAATTGACAGTTCTGACACACTCGTTACAAGCTACTAAGTCGAACAAAGACGCGCATTTATCATACGAAACTGCAGTTCGATAATACTATAAACGAGAACTCATTTGAAACGAAAGTAAAACGCAAGGCGCAAAATGGCTAAGCAGGGATAGTTAGAGGGAAAATGTAAGGATGTAGAGATTTATCGTATTAGGGGTAAGATAGATACTTCCTACAGGAAAATTAAAGAGATCTTTGGAGAAAAGAATGAAATGTATGAATATCAAGAGCTTAGATGGAAACCCAGTTTCAGGCAAAGAAGGGAAAGCAGAAAGGTGGAAGGAGTATATAGAGGATCTATACAAGGGCGATGTACTTCAAGGCAACATTATGGAAATGGAAGAGGATGTAGATGAAGATGAAATGGGAGATATGATACTGCATGAAGAGTTTGACAGAGCACTGAAAGACCTAGGTCGGAACAAGGCCCCGGGAGTAGACTACATTCCATTACAACTACTGACAGCCTTGGGAGAGGCAGTCCTGACATCGGAAGTTCACTGAGGCTTTTTGCAGATGATGCCGTGGTGTATCGATAGGTTGCAACAATGAAAAATTGTACTGAAATGCAGGAGGATCTGCAGCGAATTGCCGCATGGTCCAGGGAATGGCAATTGAATCTCAATGTAGACAAATGTAATGTGCTGCGAATACATAGAAAGATAGATCCCTTATCATTTAGCTACAAAATAGCAGGTCAGCAACTGGAAGCAGTTAATTCCATAAATTATCTGGGAGTACGCATTAGGAGTGATTTAAAATGGAATGATCATGTAAAGTTGATCGTTGGTAAAGCAGATGCCAGACTGAGATTCATTGGAAGAGTCCTAAGGAAATGCAATCCGAAAACAAAGGAAGTAGGTTACAGTACGCTTGTTCGCCCACTGCTTGAATACTGCTCAACAATGTGGGATCCGTACCGGATAGGGTTGATAGAAGAGATAGAAAAGATCCAACGGAGAGCAGCGCGCTTCGTTACAGGATCATTTGAGTAATCGCGAAAGCGTTACGGAGATGATAGATAAACTCCAGTGGAAGACTCTGCAGGAGAGACGCTCAGCAGCTCGGTACGGGATTTTGTTAAAGTTTCGAGAACATACCTTCACCGAAGAGTCAAGCAGTATATTGCACCCTCCTACGTATATCTCGCGAAGAGACCATGAGGATAAAATCAGAGAGATTAGAGCCCACACAGAAGCATACCGACAATCCTTCTTTCCACGAACAATACGATACCGGAATAGAAGCGAGAACCGATACAGGTACTCAGGGTACCCTCCGCCATACACCGTCAGGTGGCTTGCGGGTATGGATGTAGATGTAGACGTAGATGAAGTCTACCATCTGGTGAACAAGATGTATGAGACAGGCGAAATACCCTCAGACTTCAAGAGGAATATAATAATTCCAATCCTAAAGAAAGAAAATTTTGGCAGATGTGAAGATACTAACGCGAATTCTTTACAGACGAATGGAAAAAGTGGTAGAAGCCGAGCTCGAGGAAGATCAGTTTGAATTCCGTAGAAATGTTGGCTCACGTGAGGCAATACTGGCTCTATGACTTATCTTAGCAAGTAGATTAAGGAAAGGCAAACATACGTTTCTAGCATTTAAAGACTTAGAGAAACTTTTGACAATGTCGACTGGAATACTCTCTTTCAAATTCTAAAGGTGGCAGTGGTAAAATACAGCGAGCGAAAGCCTATTTACAATTTGTACAGAAACCAGATGGCAGTTATAAAAGTCGAGAGGCATGAAAGGGAAGCAGTGGTTGGGAAAGGAATGAGACTGGGTTGTAGCCTTTCCCCGATGTTATTCATTCTGTAACTTGATCAAGCAGTAAAGGAAACAAGAGAAAAATTCGGAGTAGGTATTAAAATCCATGGAGAAGAAATAAAAACTTTGAGGTTTGCCGATGACATTGTAATTCTGTCAGAGTCAGCGAAGTACTTGGAAGAGCTGTTGAACGGAATGGACAGTGTCTTGAAAGGAGGATATAAGATGAACATCAACAAAAGCAAAACGATCATAATGTAATGTAGTCGAATTAAGTCGGGTGATGCCGAGGGAATTAGATTAGGAAATGAGACACTTAAAGTAGTGAAGGAGGTTTGCTATTTGGGGAGCAAAGTAATTTATGGTGGTCGAAGTAGAGAGGATAAAAAATGTAGACTGGCAATGGCAAGGAAAGCGTTTCTGAAGAAGAGAAATTTGTTAACATCGAGTATTCATTTAAGTGTGGGGAAGTCGTTTCCGAAAGTATTTGTATGGAGTGTAGCCATGTATGGAAGTGAAACATGGACGATAAATATTTTGGACAAGATGAGAATAGAAGCTTTCGAAATGTGGTGCTACAGAAGAATGCTGAATATTAGATGGGCAGATCACATAACTAATGCTGAGGCATTGAATAGAATTGGGGAGAAGAGAAGTTTGTGTCACAACTTGACTAGAAGAAGGGATCGGTTGGTAGGACATGTTCTGAGACATCAAGGGATTCACCAATTTAGTATTGGAGGGTGTCGTGGAGGGTAAAAATCGTAGAGGGAGACAAAGAAATGAATACACTAAGCAGATTCAGAAGGATGTAGGTTGCAGTACGTACTGGGAGATGAAGAAGCTTGCTCAGGATAGAGTAGCATGGAGACTTGCATCAAACCAGTCCCAGGACTGAAGACCACAATAACAATTGCGAAGTTGACATACGGATAGCATGACCTCTATTGAAACCAGGAGAACAATCCAATTTGCAGGCTACATACGGTTTCTCAGTATGTGTGCTAGTTGCCTCCTATTTACGAGGACTTGATTTTCATAACTGACTTATTAGCTTTGACCAATGCATATACTAATAGCGAAACGTAATTATAATTAACGACAGAGTAAATATCTCTGTGGTTTACCCAATGATACAGTTTTACACCAAATTCCTTTGTCACTGCAACAGCAGCTGTCCAGTGAAAACGGTTTTAGTTTATATTTAAAATCTTGTTTGTTACCTGTTAAATATTTTGCATAAATGATCAAAGATTTTTGTAAAGCATGTCGCACATCTTTCTGACCCACTAAGACCTTTTTAGGAGACACACTAACTGTCACTTTAGTCTACCAGCAAACATCAGTAATATAAATAGTGGAAAACGATGTAGTTTACTACAAAAAAGGCACAACTTATGTTAGTTCATGAAAAGTAGAACAACGAAGAATTACACTGAGATGACATTTAAACTCGCAACAAGGGACGTGAGAGAAAATATGGAATAGAGGGAGAACGACGTAAGTGGATAATCAGAAGCCTTCAAGATAGGGGGAAAAAATTATGGCTTCAAACGTTTGTCAAATGCAGCAAGAAATTCGAATGTGAGCAGGGTGCAGTTTAGCGTGTTCCAGAGATAGGCACCAGCAATAGAGAAGGAGCTTACAAATGTTTTTGTTTTATCGATGGGCGCAAGTAAGATACAGTGTAAGTGAGGCATTGTCTTACGATTCTAATAAAATAACAGGTGCTTGATTTGGTATGCGACGTATTAGTATGGATGTATATTGAGGAACAGCTGAAGCAAACATAGAATATCGTAGTAACGGAACATTTGTGGCCCAAACCAACCTAACACGGTGTATGAATGAATAATATGGCTAAACAGAAGGATGATTTTGCAGACGAAACGATCACAAGTATTCATGGTTAGCTCTAACCGCCTACAATTACACCATTTGCCCCGTGTAGCAATACTTCACAATCGTGGAGATTCAGAGAAAACGTGTGCGTTTCACATCCTTCGGAAATATTTTCTGTAACTCCTGGAGGACAATTTGGAAATCCTCCTGCACAATATTAGCTACTCAGGTAAGGTGTTCACCGAAAAGCTACATCTGTCATTCGCAGTTTTCTTGCGTAGTACTGGAATACCGTCAAGAAGAACGAGAACCAATTTATCATGGGATTCAGAATTGATTAATTTTTGACTGAATGTTAATGGCTGGGTGTTGTGTGATGTCCTTAGGTTAGTTAGGTGTAAGTAGTTCTAAGTTCTAGGGGACTGATGACCATGGATTAAAAGTAGACTGATGAAGTTTACGGCTTAATTGTTAAGTCCCAACTGAACATGAAAGTCTCATAAAAGTGAGATAGTCCAAATTAAATATATTTCCATAACATGTACTGTAATGCAAAATGTGTAGAACAGATGTGTGAAATGTCCCGGTGCACTAACAATGTCAGGATGAGCAAGAAATAAATAGAAATACGAAGTTATTTATCTCAAAATAATTTTATTTTATTTTATCTTGAGCTCACAGTGCGTTAGATGTTTTGAACTGACATTGTAATAATGGAATAGAACCAGAGTGCTGCTATAATTCGTACTGTTTTATTGCTGTTGGTTGTACAGTAGCAGTAGGTCTATTTCAACTCTATGGCCATCTTCAAGCTATATCTCTTTTGCATCGTGGCGCAGTCACTGTCTTATAATCTTACTACTCCACGAGGAACTTCAGTTGAAGCTTAATTTTATTAGTTAATGATTTACTTTACTTATGATTGCTGTTGTCGGGAAATATTAGATTAGATCTTTTATCGATGGTATATGCTGTTGTAATTTTGACAACAACGACTGACAGCAAATCCAACGATGCTGGATAAATGAAAGTTGTCTGCACAACGGTGGACGTATTGACGCAAGGGATGAGTAGTAGAAAAAGTGCGCCGGCGATATGTGGGTGGCATTTGCAGAATCAGTCCCTCCCCCAATAGCGAACCCTCCGCGTCGCCACCTCCTGCCGACCTCGATTCCCCATAGAAAAAGTTTTCCAACCGAAATTAACAACTAATGATGTTCATTCAAGCGCTAAAAGGATGTCGTAATTGAGTTAGTTAATTAGTTAGGCAGTTGATTGATTTAATAAGCACCTCGGACAAGCGGCGCCCCTCCGAATTTGTTACAGCCGGCGGGGTTCCCTAAAAAGGGGGGTGGAGGGCGGTCGCCGACCTCCTCAAAGTTTTCCCCTCCTTTTTTTAAAAAAGTTGGGCCTTTTTTCGCGTTTTCCGCTCGAGATGGCCCCTCTAACTTCACCTGCACTGCGGAACAGAGCGGCCCGTCTGGTGGGCGCTGTGTTTTAATTAACCGACACGCAGCTCGCCCGCCGGGTGCTGGGCCGGTTACCGCAGCTAGGTGTCGCCGACTCCGCCCTGCTAAAGCGAGCAGGTGATCCAGAGTTTGGGAAACTGTCAACAACAACCACTGTGTATGGATTTATAACTCAGACCACGGACGAAACAGACCGCTTACATCCCCATTACACTGGAATCAGTGTCTCGGCCAACTTTCTCCGCTACATCTACATCTACATGGATACTCTGCAAATCACATTTAAGTGCGTGGCACCCTCACACTTCTCTATTATTCCATTCTCGTATAGCGCGCGGAAAGTGGGAACGCCTATATCTTTCCGTACGAACTCTGATTTCCCTTACTTTATCTTCGTCATCGTTCCTCCGTAAGTCGGTGTCAACAAAATATTTTCGCATTCTGAGGAGAAAGTTGGTGATTGAAATTTCGTGAGAAGATTCCGTCGCAACGAAACACGCCTTTCTTTTAATGATTTCCATCCCAAATCCTGTATCATTTCTGTGACACTCTCTCCCATATTTCATGATAATACAAAAAGTGCTGCCTTTCTTTGAACTTTTTCGATGTACTCCGTCAGTCCAATCTGGTACTGCGTTGCAGTATTCTAAAAGAGGACGGCCAAGCGTAGCGTAGGCAGTCTCCTTAGTTACATTTTCTAAGTGTCCTGCCTATAAAACGCAGTCTTTGGTTTGCCTTCCCCACAACATTTTCTATGTGTTCCTTCCAATTTAAGTTGTTCGTAATTATAATACCTAGGTATTTAGTTGAATTTACGCTTTTTAGATTACACTGATTTAGTATGCAACCGAAGTTTAACGAGTTCCTTTTAACACTCATGTGGATGACCTTACACTTTTCGTTATTTAAGGTTAACTGCCAGTTTTCACACCATTCCGATATTTCTTCTAAATCGTTTTGATCTTCTGACGATTTTATTAATTGGTAAACGATTATGTCATCTGCAAAAAGCCGAAGACGGCTGCTCATATGGTCTCCCAAATCGTTTATATATATAAGGAACAGCAAAGGGCCTATAACACTACCTTAGGGAACGCCGGAAATCGCTTCTGTTTTACTCGATGATTTTCCGTCAATTACTACGAACTGTGACCTCTCTGCCAGGAAATCACAGATCGAGTCACGTAACTGAGACGATAATCCATAAGCACACAATTTTACTACGAGCCGCTTGTGTGGTACAGTGCCAAAAGCCTTCCGGAAATTCAGAAATACGGAATCGATCTGAAATCCCTTGTCAATAGCACTCAGAACTTCATGTGGATAAAGGGTTAGTTGTGTTTCACAAGAACGATGTTTTCTAAACCCGTGTTGAGTGTGTTCAGTAGACCGTTTTCTTCGAGGTAAATCATTACGTTCGAACACAATATATGTTCTAAAATCCTGCTGCATATCGACGGTAACGACATGGGTCTGTAACTTAGTGGATTACTCCTAGTACCTTTCTTGAATATTGGTGTGCCCTGTGCAAACTTCCAGTCTTTGGGAACGGATCTTTCGTCAAGCGAACGGTTGTATATGATTGTTAAGTATGGAGCTAATGCACCAGCATACTCTGAAAAGAACCTAATTGGTATACAGTATAGAACAGAAGACTTGCTTTTATGAAGTTATTTAAGTTGCTTCACTACTTTGAGGATATTTACTTCTAATTTACTCATGTTGGCAGCTGTTCTCGATTAGAATTCTGGAATATTTACTTCGTCTTCTTTTGTGAAGGCATTTCGGAAGGCTGTGTTTAGTTACTCTGCTACTTCAGTTGGCTTTGGACTATTTCAGTGCCAATCGAAAAAAACAGCGGTTATGATGAGAGAAAATCACTTATGTCCAAACCCTAACCAACAGCGTACAACCAAGAAACTGCGTGTATCGGGAAGCGAAAGACTAACGGGAGTGTGTGGCTCTACTCAATAGCAGTCCTACGCGTGGGGTCTGCATCTCCGAAGTCCAACCGCTGCCACTAGTACGTTGCTCTCCCCCATATGAACTCTGAAAAAAATTAATTATCTATAGACAACAACAACTCCCAACGAACTCCCAATGAATGACAGACAGATCTGGTGATAGCTAATATGTTGTTGAGGTCAGTGTCCTCCATTTTTGTAGGTCTACATTAGTTACATCAACTGCACAAAGTTACCAATTGCTTCCATCAGAATTCACGGAGCTCACGGGGCAGTGACACCTTCCTCTCGGCTGAACACTGCTTATACTAACTAAAACGTTACTCACGACTGAAGATAAAGTTGTAAGCTGCCACAGCTCTGCTACGGGAGTCGCGCCATATGATTTATGCTCTCTACCACACGGGATGCAAACTATAGCGCCAGGATAGTTCAGGATCTTATGGCAACTGAAAGCCTACCAAGATATGTATGAAGACGGTTTCTGTTCTCTCGGACATGTCCGTGAGAACACACATCATCAGTGACCGTACAGCTCTTTAGAATGATATTACAATTAAATCAATACAATGAAACTGATATCCTTAGCTTCATCCAAACGTTGCTTGAAAATGTGTGCTCCGACCATTTGATCATCTTCTGTGCCGATGCACACACATTGCCTGAACTTTTATGGGAATCGGTAAAGCCGCGAGTAATGAGTGCAATGGGCAGGGGTACTACGAATATAGTGTGAGACAATAAGTTGGAAATGTGGCGCTCACGGGAGGCGTGCGAGAGATATGTCGCTGCCGTCGTGCTATCTTCCGTGTCCTCGGTGGCTCAGAATGATAGAGCGTCTGCCATGTAAGCAGGAGATCCCAGGTTCGAGTTCCGGTCTAAGAACACATTTTCAACTGTCCCCGTTGACATACATCCACGCCTGGATGCAGCTAAGGGTATTCATTTCATTGTATTTATTTAATTGTAATTTCATACGACCAAGATACAAAAATAAACTAAATTTATTTAATAATGTTGATCCCAAAGTTCTCTGAACAACGGTTTGGGCTATGCAATAACTATCTTCAGAATCTCCTGTTATGCTACACTGCAACAAGTCATAGAGGAGTAACAGTACTAGAACGAGCTAAAAAGTAATGCCTCGTTTAGGTATTACTGGTTCAAATGGCTCTGAGCACTATGGGACTAAATAGCGGAGGTCATCAGTCCCCAAGAACTTAGAACTAATTAAGCCTAACTAACCTAAGGACATCACATACGTCCATGCCTGAGGCAGGATTCGAACCTGCGACCGTAGCGGTCCCGCGGTTCCAGACTGAAGCGCCTAGCACCGCACGGCCACTCCGGCCGGCCTAGGTATTACTATATGACAGTTTTTGAAATATTTGAAATAAAACAGTCATAGCTTCTGAACCGCTTGCGACAGGATGTCCAAACCGCACCGTTGGCCGCAGGGCATGATGGGAATTAATACGCGCATAATGGTTTGGTGTTGCGACGAAACCGACTTTCATTTTTATGGGTGTGTCAATGAACAAAATTGGCGCATCTGGGGAACTGAAAATCCGCATTTAGCGATCAAGGAGTCTCTTCACCTTCAACGGGTGACTGTGTCGTGATCAAAGTGGAGTCACGGAATAATCGATGCGATATTCCTTGATCGCCCGATGAAGGTTTTCGGAGATGATTTCGTCCCCTTTATCCAAAGTGTCCCTGACTTCGACAAGATGCGGTTCATACAAGACCGAGCTCGACCCCATCGAAGCAGGGGAGTGTTCGATGTCCTGTAGGAGCTCTTTGGGGACCGCATTCTGGCTCTGGGGTGCTAAGAAGCCACTGTCATGGGCCTCGATTGGCCTCCATATTCGCCGAATCTTAAAACATGCGTCCTTTTTATGGAGCTATATTGTAGACAAGGTATACAGCAATGACTCTAAAACAATTTCTGTGCTGAAAACACCCATTCAGGAGGCCATCGACAGCATCGATGTTCCGATACTTCAGCGGGTTATACAGAATTTCGATATTCGTCCGTCTCACATCATCGCCAATGATGGCAGCCATATCGAACATGTCATAACCTAAATCCGAATATCTGTAGTGATGTTTACATGTTGAATAAAGCGTGTGCACGCCGTAGTATGTAATTAATTTACCTTTTTTCATATAGTTCAATAGTTGTCACCCTCTATACGAAAAAAAATATTATTCGCGATAGAAGATAACGCTCCAAGCAAACACAGTTCTGCCTATGGTGTGCGGCATATGATTTATGCTCTCTAGCACACGGGGCTTCAAGCTATAGCGCCACGGTAGTTTAGGATCTGCTGGCAACTGAAACACGACAAAGACACGAGAATAAACTAAATTTCTTTTTTTTTTTGTCTTGATCCCACTGGTACACTGCAACAAATCATAGACATGTAAAAATAAGACGACGCGCTGAAAAGTAATACCTCAGATTCCTTTTATTCTGGTCCCAAAACCGGTTGAGGTATTACATGTCATGCATATTACTCAGTCGACTTTCCCATTTCGCTGACGCAAGATGCAACCCTGTGCTGCTAGAGGGCTCCAAATTGTGGCGTGTAACATGGCAGTGTGTGACGTAACTATGTCGGTGCGAGAGAAACAGCACGCAACAACGAAGGTTCGCATTCGAAGAGTCCATGGACACATGGAGCACGCTCTCCTTGGACCTAAAATGCCAGAACACACATGAGGGCTGCGACGCCTGCAACAAACCCACGCCTTGGGTTCACTGTCATCGATCATCCTGCATACAGTCCCGACTTGGCCCCACCCGAATTTCATCTGTTTCGATAACTAAAAGAACACCTTCGAGGATTTCACTTTGATAGCGATGAAGAGGTGCAAACGGAGGTTGTGGCTCCGTCAAGAAAGTCAAATATTCTATAGAGATGACATAAAAAAGCTTGTGTATCGCTGAGAGAAATGAGATCGTCACTAGTGAGCCTATGTTGAGAAGTTATCTTAAATAAAGAGCTCTAATATTTTTCAAGTAAAAAGAAAATCGGAGGTATTATTTTTCAACAAGCCTCTGTAACAAGAGCGCTCCAGTTGGTCATTTTATGTCAAATTCTGCTTAACTAACTACAACCTCATAACCAAGTACTGAACTCCTACAACAAGACCATAACACTGAGAGAGTGAGCACTGGAAAATTCAAATCATCCTGCTTAACGACATGAACTGGAATGATGGTATCTCGCAATTGTCTAAGCCATCAATTAAAATATACTACGTCAGCACCAATTAAATTCACTTTCTACACAGCTTTGTATGAGTAGACGTTGTTGACTCATTATTAGCAAAAAGAAAGCCCATGAAGCTACAAATGTGGAACTGACGTTCGTCACGTGTCCAAGCTCCGCCGACACAGCCTCTAATGCCCATCCTGGTTATCAGTGACGTCACACCATGCACTTTCAGAATTATTTGTTAATGCTTGTAATAATACAGTAGCTTAAATCGATGGCTTCATTGAAGGCACTATTACAATAAAATATGTCAGGATTTCTGGTGTCTCCTATATGTGACAATACGCAACTTTATCATTTTTCCTCTACATTTTCTCTGTCGTGGACTCTTCGGCCAGATATTAGAAAAGTGGCGTCCGTCCCTGAAAACTATGCAGTATTTTTAGTTCAGTGGCGGTTATCATTACTCTGAAAGACGTAGAAACTTCTCGACGCCACCGCCTGAGTTCCCATTGCGCTGATTTGCGGTTTATAGGCACCGGCATGTCTTCTCCCCGACAATGACTGTCTGTGCACACTGCTCTCCGTTGGCTCGTATAAATTCGTATCATCAGTCTAAATTAAAACGCACTTCGTGAGTATTCATTCGGATCGCGATAGAGTTTTCATCAAAATCAATGTAATATAGTCTTGCGTACATCTACATGTGATTCTACCTGATTACTTCTCTCCTTTATTGTTTTGCTGTAACAACTTACAACCGGAGCGATGAACATGCACAGTGGAATGTCAAACGAGTACCACGTCTCAAATTGGCTAGTGGCAGCATTCATTTGCAGACAAATTCCGTTATACCACTCAATTTATCAACATCTACATCTACGTAGGTACTCCGCAAGCCACGGTACGGTAAGTGGCGGGAGGTAACCTGCATTGCTATTGCTATTTATCATTTCCCTTCGTGTTCCACTCACAAATAGAGCGAGGGAAAATCGACTGTCTGCCTGCCTCTGTATGAGCCCTAGTTTTTCTTATCTTGTCTTAGTGGTCCTTAAGCGTAATGTATTTTGGCGGCAGTAGAATCGTTCAGCAGTCAGCTTCAGTTGCTTGTTTTCTAAATATTCTCAGTAACGTTTCTCGAAAACAACGTCGCCTTCCCTCCAGGGATTCTCGTTTGAGTTACCGAAGCATCTTCGTAACCCTTGCGTTGTTCGAACCTACCGATAACAAACCCAGCAGGCACCCTCTGAATTGCTTCGAAGTCTTTCTTCGCGACACGTGTACTTCGAGGCACCAGCAAACCTGGAAACATATTACATGTAACAGCTATAATCATCAGTGGCGTAGGGTGGTTGGAAAGTTTGGGGAGACTCTGCAGTTATTATAGGGAGGCAAAGTAGTACAATAAACAATAATTTAAACAAATGAAACAAAACGCAACAAATAAAACAACAACAGTTACTACTACTACTACTTCCACTACCACCGCCACGAATAATAATAATAATAATAATAATAATAATAATAATAATAATAATAATAATAACTAACTTGTTCAAGAAACGATGACAAATTTGTAGAACTCAAGCAGCAAGAGAAGAAGCACTTACATTTTCTTGCAAACAAGTGCAATGCGCCTGTCTTTTCTTTCCACGAATAAATCCATATCTCGGTCTACAAAGATCTGATCACTGGATAGCTCTCTAAGTAGTGTCTTTTCTACTGCTAACGTGCTCAAACACGACAGCTGGATGTTAGACATTGAATTCCTTAAATAATTCTTCACTCGTTTAAGAGTACTCATGCTTCGTTCACTGCTTGCTGTAGTTGCGGGTAGAGTCAAAACCAAACGCAGGAACTTCGTTGTTTCTTCATAAACGAAACCTAAATCATTGTTGACAATGTACTTTAAGAGGATTCTTGGAGATAAGTGTTTTTTTCTCCTCACCGTATATGTTACACAGTTCATTTTCAACTTGTTCTTGTTTGAAAAAGGGTACTGTTCTAATAATTGAAGCAGTTTCAACTTTGGGAATTCTTTTTGATAGTTCGGGAAACACTTTTCGTTCAAAAGTTCAACAAACTGAATTGGGGGAAAGTCTTGAAACCTGTTTTCCATCTGAACAATTTGCAAATCCATTATCTCGTAAGTTAGTGACCTGAGAGACGTCTCTTGACTGTCACAGAATGATAAGTTGCCATTGAAACACAAGCTGTATTTTATGTATTCATCAACGAATGTTTCCATTGTTAATTGTCGTACTTTTCTCAAAACAGTTCTTATTTCGTCGTGGCAACAGATTTTGACTGAATAACATTAAAGAGATGATCAACATAAACAAAGCACCCTCTGTAGAAGCAAAGCAAGTAGACAAACGTAGGATCATCCATCCGTCGTTTCACTCCCAAAGCAAAGCTCAAAGATTCTGGGTCCCACTGAGAGTCTGCATCATCAAATATATAATTAAAAACATTATATAGTCCTGAGAAATGACTATATGTTGAAACTGCCCTGGAACGATAGTTCCAGCGAGTGTTGCTTGCATGTGGCAGTTTAAGTCCTGTCTCAGTTATCAATACAGTTCGTTTCGAGGATTTGAAAACGAATGGAATGCAGTAAGATCACTTACAAACATGCGTACTTGTCGTATGATTTTGGAGGCATGTAACAGTACCACATTCAGTTAGTGTGCGTAACAATGACGAAACGGCGCATAAGGACAGAACTGCTTCATTAATTGTTGTAGTCCTCTTTCTCTGCCCGCCATTACTGAAGCGCCATCATATGTTTGACTAACCACTCTTCCTTCCACATTCCATTCTCTCAATACTGCATGAACAATGTTTGACAAACCTTCAGCAGTTTTATCTCCAGAAATATCGTAAAATTTAACGAATCTTTCCTCAATGTTGTCTGCAATACAGTACCTGAATATATTACTCATTTGACTCTTACGTGATACGTCTAGTGTTTCACCAGCCTGAATCGAAATGAAATTGCAGTTCAGAATTTCATATTTTATTTTCTCACTAACTGCCAGAGTTATCATTTCTATTACATCGTTCCTTAAAAGGTTGAGAATGATGACACATGGTCTCGTATTAACTGCTCTCCTTGAGCTAGCAACTACAACAATTCCGGCTAGCTACCTTTGTTGCTGGAGGGTTCGTCTTCTCGATGGCTGCGAAAGGATAGTTCTTGTTTACAAAGAAATACAAATTCCTGAATAAGACGAGCCAATACTCTCCTGCTGATGTAACTTGTTCCTTGTATTTTATTGCTGTCAAGACGAGCGGCTTCAGAAAGGGCGTGCTCAGTTCTACTTTTGCCCAATAACTGAAATGATTCTTCACTCTGCTGGTGACGTTTTGATGTCTGACGTTTTTGTGCTTTCCTGTCAAAGTTTTTTATTGTACAAATACCCTCATTGCATCATTCCTTTTCACCACCAAACAGAAGACATATATAAGAATATAATCTGTTATGAACTGCATTCGCAGTCAGCCAAGCATACTTTTCGTACCAGGCTGTCTGAAAAGTGCGTTTTTGTTTGTCTTCACTTAAAACTACACTGAGTATAGGAGTAGGTCGTTTGTCCTTCAATTCGCACTTTCTTTCGTACGTTAATGCAGATACACCAATACTCAGGGTGCGGCGCCCCGGGCTACAAGACTGATGTCTGCGCACATTTAGTGCTCTTAGTAGAAAGTTGTTTATTTTTTGTTATGAATTACTATTGTATCCTTTTCAAGCACGAACACAGGGGAGACTAAGTCTCAAAGTCTCCCCTCACGCTACGCCACTGATAATCAGTAGTCGGCAATTGAAGCAAATACAGATGAAATGTTGCTCAGTGCACTGTTCTCAGTCACCAGTAAGAAATATGTCCTTATCCACCTAACGCCCTGTAGAAAGCGTATATTCTATTGCCCAGCTTAAGACAAATCACAGGGTGCTGGGTGTGTACGTACAGATGTTGTGATCATTGGTACCTAAATGTGCATCCGCTTCAGTGTGTTTGTCGTGTTTTCTCTGCGTGTAATTGTCTTCCTGCAAACACATAACATAATTTACTACCTGATCCTTCTTCCATGATCGTAACTACACAGCAAAGTAAACTACGCCTGTCAATATAGATGATCTATTTTGCATCCACGCATCGTCACTTCAGCACCTGACGTGCTGTTCAGGAGAAAGAAAAGACCTCATTTTTGATCCAGCAGGTTCTAAGAATTAACACCGAAAGAAATTGCAGACATTGGCTGCGAGTTGTCATTGATTTAAACCAAAGAGGAAGGTGCAATTGGTGCCGGACCAAGATTCGAACCCGAATCTCCTGATTACTAGGCAGATGTTCTGACCACTCAATCATGTAGACAGAGTGGTCAGTGCAGCTGAATTAATTACACTAGCAGACCCAAATTCTCACCCTATCCGTACACTACTAACGTAGTACCCCTTGCCCATTATCCTCTTTACTCGCGGAATTTCGTCAATTCCCGTAAGAATTCGAGTCTGTTGTGCATTTGAACTGAAGAGATTATTGGCCGCCCTCGGCGTAATTATTTACATGTAGTGTCTGTTCCCTTGAGCATTTGCTAAAGAGTATACACCATTTTTGGTCCAGTAACCACTACGAATTAACACACAAAGGAATTACAAACATTAGCTAAGAATGGGCATTGGACTGAATCAATTGGAAAGTTGAAACTTTGTATTGTACTGGGACTCGAACCCGAATCTCCTGTTTGCTAGGCAGATGTTCTGGCCACTGAACCACCCGAACACAGCGGTCAATGCAACTGCATGGACAGCCCCAGCACGCTTCTCCATTGATTTAAATCAATGCCCACTCGCAAACCAATGTATGTAATTCCTTTATGTCCTGAATACAGATGTACTGCGGTTTGTGCACTGTCCTCGATCATTTGCACTTTCACCCCTAACACCCTCTATAATCAAAAGGACGTAATTTTAATATTTCAATAACTTCTGTCTTTTTCTCGTCTGAACTATTTACCGTGACCGTTAGACTTCCATACGAAGCTACGTTTCCAATACCTTTAGAAAAGACTTCCCAATACTTCAATTTATATTCGATGTTAAAAAAATTCTCTTTTTCCCAGAAATATTTTTCTTGATGATGTCAGTCTGCACTTTATATCCTCTCTAATGCGGGTTACAGTTACTTTGCTGCCCAAATAACAAATACCTGCTACTTTTAGTGTCCAACTTTCTTGCATAATTCTCTCAGGATCGCCTAGTTTAGTATGAAATCACTCCATTAACCATTCCATACTTTTGTTGATATTCATCTTATAACTTGTTTCAGTTCTGTTCAACTTCTTTGCTGTCTCTAACAGAATGACATTGTCACCACAAGGCTGAAGTATTTAGCGTCTTCTCACCGAACTTTAATTAACTTCCCAAATTTGCCTTTAAATACTCCTATTTCTTGCTCAGTATACAGATTGAGTAACATTGGGGATAGGTCACCCTATCTCACTCCCCTTTCAACTACTGCCTCCCTTTACTCACCTGTGAGTCTTGTAACTGCAGTCGGATTTATGTACAAGCTGTAACTAACCTATGGCTCCCTATAATTTTTTTCGTGATTACATCAGAATTTCCAATATCGTCTGAATCTTTCTATAAATTTACAAATTCTATAAACATAAGTTTGCTTTTATTCTCACTTCCAAGCTACATCGTGTTCTAGTATTGATTCGAGTGTTTCCACTCTTCTCCTAATCTTTCCTAATGTCAACTTCGACGAGATTTTTATTTTTCTGTAAATTATTTGTATCGATTTATTGGACCTCAACAATAAAAGTACAAGAGTAAAAAGCATTCCACTGCTAAATGCGAAGGAGAGAGCGACTAACCGGCAAGAATAGACTGTAAGAGGGGAAAGATCTCTCTTGTGCAATCATCAAAGAAGAACTATGTGTCAGTTTTGAAGATAGAAGGAAATTCGTAATACAGTCAAAAACTGACAGAGATGAAACAGTCAGTAGTGTTACAAAAAAACCACTACAATTATTAAAATTTGCGGTAGAAGAACATAACAAAAGTTTACTTATCGTTATCTATAATGTTTCAGACGAAAGACAAAATATCGGACTTTGGGAAGAATACAACCGACTCAGGACCGACGGTTACGAGCGGCGGTTAAACTTGAGAATTACTGAACCATTAGCTTGACAACTGAAGAATGGGAAACGTTCTGTAGGTGGACGACAAGTTTTGCTTTAGAAAAGCTAACTACACGAGCTATGAAGATACTTTCGTACTCAACTGATCTCGTTACTGTCTTTTATGTACTGTCTCAAACGTACAATTTTAGAGATACTGCTCGAAATTCGTTTATATACTTCCAGACAATCTAGTTCTAATCACCGACCGAGATGGCCGAACGGTCCTAGGCGCAACAGTTTGGAACCGCGCGACCGCTACCGTCGCAGGTTTAAATCCTGCCTCAGTCATGGATATGTGTGACGTCCTTAGGTTACTTAGGTTTCAGTAGTTCTAGGGGACTGATGACGTCAGAAGTTAAGTCCCATAGTTACTTTAAAAAAAGGTTCTAGCAGTCGTCTAGACGACTGTGAAGCAAATGTTTCAGCACTATTCCTGAAATTTAGTGTATGACACGTCTTCCCTCTAGAAGTACAGCAGAAAACGGCGGAAGGACTAATCAACCTGTATCTGACTGGTTCTAAATTACTCAAGAGTTACGACAGGATGCTGGTAAAATAATGGTAATGAGACCATTTGAGTTTTGCAGAATATAGCGACTAGTAATAGCAAACACCATGCTCAAAAATCAGGAGGTATACGTGGGAAAACCATGGAGGCACGAGACGATACCAGGTGTATTACATCATGGTGAGTCATAGATTCCGAAATAAGGTACCAGTTTGTGAGGCGTATCCGGGAGCAAGTAGATTAAGAGTTTAGTTGGTATACTGTCACCTACACACCACATGCCGCAAGAAGTTTCAGATTAGCGGACGCTCATGTTTTGAACATTCGACAGAATGCATGATAATAATTCTCGGTATCAATGGGATTACCCAGAGTGCTGGAGAGGCCTGAAGATGGTGTACTCTGACACTGAAAAATTGCAAACGAATAAAGCCAGTACATACAGCTGATGACACCGTCCTTACTACATACAAATTGAGGATGCCGATTGGAAGTAGTTCTCTGATATGAAGCATCTGGCAAACGAGAGTAGGTCGTGGAAAGCCGCATCAAACTATCGGAAGATTTATGACGAAAAATAATGAGAACTTATATTAGTCGTCAGTTTATATGAGATCAGGAGTAAATGTTTCGAATACGACACAGGACTGAAATACGTCTCAGTGAGATATTCGTGTCTGTCACATTTCTGCATGTTTCGTAATAGCATAAGTGCGCTTATGTATTATTTTCAGGATAATAATGTTGTGTGTGTGTGTGTGTGTGTGTGTGTGTGTGTGTGTGTGTGTGTGTGTGTCTTTCATTCAAACGGCTGAACACACAATTTGTGTTGTCATAAAGACTTTGACTTTTACGCTTTGTCGCAAAGGAAAGTTTATTCAAACCCAATAAAGATTTATTATCAGGGTCTACCTTCATTAATATCAATTAAAAAGGGACGACTGATTTCAAACGTCGCTTTTCCTTGAAGGTAATGTACGTGAAGGAAGATCCCAAATAGCAGCCAGAGACGGAAGATTTACACTAGTTATCTAGAAATTCAGCTAGTTAATTTGAGTTTCAAAGGCCACTAGCACTGTTCCCATCTGAGATTGGAGAACAACTAAGTTTACTCTATAAATAGTTTTTTGTGTGTAGATACTGACTTGTTATATAAAACGGCTTAAATTTTTTTAGTAAAAAATATACACCACTTATGCTACTAGTCATATTTAACTATAATGCAATGCTTTCTTACGCGAGGTTACCTCTTTGCAGATATAAATTGTTTGAATTTTTGTAATAATGAATACACCCTAGTTATACTACTTGTCATTCATCACATTAACTAGAAATTTTCTGTAAGTTATATTGTATCTTCCTACAGCTAATCAACGACGAGACCTTCTGGTACACCACAGCATCATCAGGACAGAACTGGAAATTGCTACCAACTCTGTCCGTCAGGTTATTTATGTAGGCCCATATAAAAAATATCAGCGGTTCTACCACACTTTCCTGGGGCACTCTTCACGAAACGCTTCTTTCGGATGAACACTCGACACTTGGACAAATGAAGAACAGGTTACCAGTACCCATTCTTTCTTTGCCTGACGCTACTCTTGCATCTGTTTGACAAGGTCATTGCGTCATTCAGTATAAATATTTCATCCGATGCCAGTTTGCGCAATACAGTTATGAAATTTGACTTATTTTTCGATATACTTACAACTGTTGCTGATGGTAATTTTCTTCGTGCTGTTGATAGTTTTGTGTATCGTTCTGTTGGAAACATACAGTATTTTTATTCGATATGGCACTGTTTAGCGAAGCTGTAAATATTAGCTGCCATCTGTGATCACATCCGTTTGTTTCTAGTTTGAGTCCCATGTTTTATTGACTTGTTCAACTGAACTACGCATATAAATTAAACCGTGCTGTTGGACCAGCTTTTGGTTTTAGCCTATTTCGTTTTGTTCGTGTTGTTCATTGCGTCACGTACCGCTTTCAATAAATATGCAGTATTCATATTCACTATTTGGTTTGCAGTACATCTGTAGATGTTAACTTTTGCAAATTCGCTATTCTTCTTGTTGGATTTAGTCCGCTTTGGATTGCACAGCAGAGCTGCGTAGGACAATATGAACTAGTCCTGTGTGTTGCTACCTTCATGCAGATCACCTTTATGTTCTGATTCCGGCTTTGCGTCGATTTGGATGCAAAGACGTAACTAACGAAACTAACACGATAAGTATGTAAAGCAACAGCGACGTCCGTAATTTAACTGTATGATTTAGCAAAGCTTATCGAGAGTACAGTCAGCTACGTTAAATGCTAGTTCCTTTCAGTGAGCGCTTTTCCAGTTCCGTGTAGATTGACCAACAGTGATTACAACGTATTTACATTAACGATAACGATAGAAATAACACCGTTGAAAACTTAATTGCAGTTGAAAGGTTTACTGTGAGAAATCGAAGTGGAGCAAGCTAATCGAAACAGTAGTAAATGTCAACAGAGTACTACAGTACAAAAAGAGCAATTTGAACGTATTCCCAGAACAGACACAACATCATTGAGGAAGATGCTGTGGTCACTTGAACCGGCCAATATTAGGCGGTGTACAAGTCGGCCTGATAGGGACTATCAGAGGTCCTCCAATTGCAACCATCGCAGTGAACGTACTTATTGGCACAATACAGTGATCTGAAGTCCCTACACGGCGAATTGCTTGATCAGTACCAAGAGACACAATATGAAAGCTAGTTTCGCAGGGAGCCCTTTCTCAGACAGTAAGATTGTGTTAATCAAACGGATTAGTTTGTTTTTTTTTTTCCTGAGGTCGGTCGTTTGACGGTGCGTTTGGTGCAGCCTTGTCAGTTGCCGGCGCGCCGTAAGGCACGGAGGCTCGCAATAGGGCGTATCGCTTCTAGTCGGGTGTGCCGTGACAGTCGTCACAAGGGGAAGTGATGCGTCTCCTACAGCCTCTCCTTCCCAAGCGGCTCTTTCCGCCTTCCCATGGTACCAGACGGATACTCATGGGGCTATGTCCCCTGGATGTTAAAATTCGGGAACAAGCAGCTTCGTCTTGGGTAAAAAAGAGGAGAGATACAAAAAACTGAGAGCATTGTGGGGGTGCGAGAGGGGGATAAGTTTGCAATCAAAAGAAGAGGAGAAGAGCTGTGGCCAGAACTGTGGGACAGAGAGGAAACAGGCAGAATGACTCACCAACTGTTGCCGAACATCAAAGAACGGCTCCAACTCTCGCACTTCCAGCCAAGTAAGGGACTGCTACACTTCCTCACAGGTCACGGACCGTACCCGACATATCGTTGCCGGTTCGGGAAAAGGGCTACCCCCTCGTGTGGCTGCGGAGCTGAATTGGGCACTACGGATCACGTGATCTACGAGTGCCTTATCTTCGATGACGTAGCCACTGACCTAAGACATCAGCTACCAAACAATGACACCTATCACTTAATTAGGAACCTGACCACATTTTAGATCATAAACCGCCTTCCCAGCGAGGTATCGGCAAAAGACCTGCTGGAATATCGAAGGAAAAATGTATGGACTATTGATCACGACATGACACGATGCGACCTATCCCATTCCGCCAGGACGTGGATTGGCCAATCGCCGTAACGGTAGGAATCCGCCACGTCCTGCAACAGAGGGAAGGCGCGCAAATATCTCAGACTTGACAACTGCACACCGATAATGACTTGGTAAATAGGTAATTTTTTAGTAGGAAGTAGATTAGGACGTTTCCAAGCAGAACCTGCAGTGATTTTCTAAAGGCCAGCCCGGTGCCAGTGGCACGCGGCCACCGGGATTAGCTCGGTGGGCACAACGAAAAAAGTAGGTTTATACACTGACTGGCACACATGTAACGCTGCAGGAAGTAGCTTCTAGAATAGTCATATTAGAATAGAGATTAGTTCTTACTCGTTGAACAAGTAACTTACCATATCCTGTAGCATGTAAGAAGATTAAAATTAGAATCAGGAAATGCTGCTAAATATCACTGATTTGTACTGTAGATCTTAAGACCCCTAATATATGATATTATTGAATTGAATAACAAATTTAAAAAATAAAATAAAAATAAGCGACAACTCAAAGGTCCCGAGTTCGAGTCTCGGTCGGGCACACAGTTTTAATCTGCCAGGAAGTTTCATATCAGCGCACACTCCGCTGCAGAGTGAAAATCTCATTCTGAAAATAACGTCAGTTTACAGCTACTATGATTAGTCGGATTTTTATACTCGGACTTTTAATTAATACATTTTTCCTAACTTCCAGATGGAATGCACCCTATCCAACAACATGGTTTGACTCCAGAAACACTCTTCTGAGTTTAAACACATCTGCTGTGCAGCCAAGTCCCCAGACATGAACATTATTGAACGTATCTGGGATGCCTTGCAACGTCCTGTTCAGAAGAGTTCTCACCTCCTCGTGCTCTTATGGATCTACGGACAGCCCAGCAGAATTCATGTTGTCAATTCCCTCCAGCACTACTTCCCATCTTAGTCGAGTCCATGCCACGTCGTGTTGCGGCACTTCTGCATGCTGGCGGGTCCCCTACACGATATTCGGTAGGCGTACCAGTTTCTTTGGTTCCTCAGTGTATGAAATCACGAAAACGCAAAACATACGTCTTGCCGTACATGGGATTTCTGGCAGTAACAAAGGATTCAACATTAATTTTCGCTTCGGCTGTTTTGTCCCTTCTTCAGGATATAGCTCTTCTGCCCTTCCACGAGCGCTGCAGCGACTGCTTCGTGTGCGCCCTCATCGTGTAAATAATCGAAATTAGGCCCCGGACGCGGCCGCCTATCAGCTGCGCAGCCAAATGGAACAGCATCCCCGCTGTTTGTTTATTATGAGCGTAACAGCGACAAATTGCCTGTCAGATGCCCGCTTCATTCTGCCTTTCTGCCATTGTTTCGGTTGTTATTACTGTTGTTCCAGTTGCTGAGTTATTGTGAGGTCGGCAGGATATCGACAGCGATGCCACACACTGGTCTGCCTAATATCCTGTGGCGGTGAGCGCATGTAAATTAGTCGCTCGCGGCGTCGCGTCAGCCGCTTACCTCTCTCTGAAACACGCACGCTGCTCTCGAGAACATCTCAAGAAATACATTAATAATGAAGGAAAACACAGTGCAATTATGCCGTGTCGTATTCTCCCCCTCGAAAACTCGAATTTTACCCTCGTCTTTTGCAATGTTCCTCAGTACTCTTCCGGTGTTTCCAGGTGACTGATAGTTTTGCCAAAAGGGTCACCAGAAGAAGCCTAGGGCGGATGCAAGCAGGGAGGTCGAAACATCTTTTGCGAAATAATTTTTATGAGTAGTTCGACGCGACCTAAAATCTCAGATTTTACACTGAGCGAAAACCCCAACAAAAGGTTCTAACTTAAGGTTGATTCTCGAAGGAGGTTCGTTCGAACGTCAAATCAATCTACAACGCATGTCAAGTGGTGCCGTTCTCACGAGCCGTCAGTGGAACGTGACGTCATCGTCAATGATTAGTAAGCTCTTTACGTCGGTGGGGAAAGAGTGGTGTCGTCTGCTACTATCGAAAATTAATCTCTTCTCGCCGCGCTGCCTTAAGTTACAGTAGTGTGCCTTCAAGTTTTCTTAACCTTAATGTTATCGTTTGCTTTATTTAACGTGACGCTTCGCAAAAGTTCCACCGGGCTTGCCCACGAGTGGTTTCCACAAAACAGGGCAAATAAAGGAGAGTTAAAAATTATCTAGGTTTTACTATAACTGTACAAAGAAAATGCGTAAACAGTGCATAAATAATAACGTAAAGAGATAATTTTCACTGTAAATCTATCTTAATATTTCAAGTATTCGTTCTATAGAAGGAGAAAAATATAGTGACTTTTAACGCTATTTGGCAGCCAGAAAAACATAAAACACTGAAAGGATAAAAAGACCTTCTGTATACACTGCGCGACAGAATTAAAGGCTCACTTTTCAGAAACGCCGGAACTGCCTCCCATTGCGACGTATAAGTATGAAATTTGCCTCAGAGTTGCCTACAACCTTCCTCTGCAATACGACATTGCAGTGCCTGAGTTGTTATGAACAACGATGAAATGTTCCTTCAGACATACTTGCATATACGAAGCAACATTGCAACGTTCTTCTTAACAGCACAGGCGTTGCAACAGCCTATTTATAAGCCGATACCAGGCATCGAGTATCAATTACAAATGTCCTCATCTGTACGGAAATTACGTTATGTGTGTGAGAGTACAGGTTGTGACGCAGGAACAACGATATATGGTTGTTTCGGTCCGGCTGTGAGTTGTGTATGGATAGCCAAACGGTTAAGGTGACAGCTGGCATAAAGCAGGCAATCTGGGTTCGACTCGCGATCCGGCTCAAATTTTCATAGCCTTCATTCCCTTATACAGTTGATGGTTGTCCGTATTCGAGACTGAGAACATATTTCATGTACTCCTCAGTTACGGCGCAAAAGCGTGGGTGGCACCCTGCAACGGCAGCCTCGCGATCGGCGACGCTCCAGTTTGCAAGGTGTCGACACTAGCGAAAACAAGGCCGCAGCTCAGAAGTTAATGCGAGTTGTAAAGCGGGTTATTGAAGTCACAGGCATCCAATTTCACCAAAATTCTACCCAACACCACCTTGGACGTTTCACACGATAGCAGGGTAGTCACATCCCCTCTTACCGACATTTCACCTCTTATTTAGACGCCTCTGCGATGGAGGTCAGAACCACGGCATACAGCTTCTAAATAACGCAGTTTTCGTATTGGTGGCAGAACTAACCATTACAGTCACACCAACATTCAAACCCAACATGAAGATACCTCAGGGGGTGGCATTAAGGGCGTCAATGAATCCTGCCATTCCCCTGTGGTGTTGATTTCTCGGTCGAAAACGACAGTTCGCACTTGACGAACGATGGGAAGATGCTCTTGACCGCCTTTGACACTGCCAACGCCCTCGCACGTTCTGCCCCTTCTCTAAGAGTGTTGTTGGATGGCATCCTCTCTGAACGTAATCTCAGCCCTTTGGAGTGCAGTGCGACAGCAATTTTTTTAAACATTACGGACCGTTTAAAATCATTCAGCGAGATCAGAAGCTAATCCGAAGCAAGAAAGAGTACTTACACTTTTTCAGCCCTCCTCTTTTCCGCCCTCCTGTGAGGTGATCTCATCGGAGTCCAACATTACTATGTGCACGAATAAATCTGCTAAAGATCAAAGACACCTCCCCCCCCCCCCCCCAAGCCCTCTAATCGTCAACACCGTCGGAGCCATCCGCGCACATTTCTTTATGATACAAATGTGCATGTCGGAAATTTAAACAGCGAATCAGCCTGGTGGTTGCTCTAGCACCTAAGAATGAGGCGACCCCTTCGACACACCTTGGATGGGGTTTGTCTGTCTCCAGGCGCTACAGTGGCAGATACGTTTGTAACGTGAGCAAAATCATGTGTGTGGCACCGACAGTGTTGCCGAAGTGTGGGGGAGGGATCATTGAGAGAACGTTTCCCATTTTACTCACACGCGAGTTTTGTTGCATTCCCGAGTGTTCGCGCCACAGGAGAGCGGAAAACAAGAGTGCTGTCAAAGCTCTGGAATCTGCTGCTTCAAATTTCGTCGAATGGCTTCGATTTCCATTCGCATTGGGAAAGCAAGAGGTGTGTGTGTGTGTTGTCTTCATAATAACCTAACTTCACAATCTTGCACTGCTGTTTATATTCTGTCCCCTGATACGGGTTAGAGACACGGACCTTAAATAAAAACACCGAGAAGAAGCTCGGGGACTTTAAATTGTGGATTTATAGGCGGATCATGGAATACCTTGGACCCAGAGACTGAAAACGTAAATGTTTTGAGAAGAATGGACACGATACCTAAATTAATCAAGATAATGAAATGCCGAAAGTTTAAATATCTAGGTCATGCCATGCATAATGCAAATAGATATTAAAATGAAATGAACACCCTTAGCTGCTTACAGGCGTTGATATAACTCAACGGAGACAGTTGAAAGTGTGTGCCCCGACCGGGACTCAAACCCAGGATCTCCTGCTTACATGTAAGACGCTCTATCCATCTGAGCCAGGCGGTCTCAGTGGCCGAGCGGTTCTATGCGCTTCAGTCTGTAACCGCGCGACCGCTACAGTCGATGGTTCGAATCCTGCCAAGGGCATGAATGTGTGTGATGTCTTTAGGTTAGTTAGGTTAAGCAGTTCTAAGTTCTAGGGGACTGATGACCTCAGATGTTAAGCCCCATAGTCCTCAAGTGAGACCCACATTCGCAACTTACTGTCCTGCACTATATTCATAGTGCTCCTGCCCATCATGCTAATTACTCGCGGCTTTATCGCCGATTCCCGTAAGAGTCCGGGCACTGTTTGTGCATCCGCACACAAAAAGCAGGTCAAATGGCCGGTGAGCCTTAACCATATAAAAACTCTGAGGTTCGCCGATGACACTGTAATTCTGTCAGAGACAGCAAAGGACTTGGAAGAGCAGTTGAACGGAATGGACAGTGTCTTGAAAGGAGGGTATAAGATGAACATCAACAAAATCAAAACGAAGATAATGGAATGTAGTCGAATTAAGTCGGGTGATGCTGCGGGAATTAAATTAGGAAATGAGGCACTTAAGGTAGTAAAGGAGTTTTGCTATTTGGGGAGCAAAATAACTGATGATGGTCGAAGTAGACAGGACATAAAATGTAGACTGGCAATGGCAAAGAAATCGTTTCTGAAGAAGAGGAATTTGTTAACATCGAGTATAGATTTAAGTGTCAGGAAGTGGTTTCTGAAAGTATTTGTATTGAGTGTAGCCATGTATGGAAGTGAAACATGGACGATAAATAGTTTGGACAAGAAGAGAATAGAAGCTTTCGAAATGTGGTGCTACAGAAGAATGCTGAAGAGTAGATGGGTAGATCATATAACTAATGAGGAGGTATTGAATAGAATTGGGGGGAAGAGGAGCTTGTCACACAACTTGACTAGAAGAAGTGATCGGTTGGTATGGAATATTATGAGGCATCAAGGGATCACCAATTTAGTATTGGAGGGCAGCGTGGAGGGTAAAAATCGTAGAGGCAGACCAAGAGACGAATACACCAAGCAGATTCAGAAGGTTGTAGGTTGCAGTAAGTACTGGGAGATGAAGAAGCTTGCACAGAACAGAGTTGCATGGAGAGCTGCATCAAACCAGTCTGAGGACTGAAGACAACAACAACATATATATTAAGATGGCAGCTGTTCTTTTGGACGTCTCCGAAAAGACAGATACCTTCTTTATATACAAATAGATATGATGTGCTACAAAAAATGATTCAAGGGAAAATCAGCAGCAAGAGAGGTCAGGGAAGAAGACCAATATCTTGGAATGTCTTGGTTTGACGAACTTAGACGCTGGTTCAGTACGTTTTCAACAGAATTATTTCGTGTTGCTACCAACAAAATGTGTTGGAATCAATTCGTTTCTTGTCCATTCTGATCTTCGGTGTGCCTGAAACGTTTAGCTCGGCCTCGAATCGCCTGACTTCAACGCTGGCTGTCGCAGTTCTCAACTCCGCTACAGAGCCGTCAAGATAAGTGGTGAAGTGTGGGTAACAGTAGATTTGACGAGGCGTCCACGGTAGCGTTGCGCAGAACCGTGGTGATATGTGGCGCCATTGTGACGTCAGTGACCCACCTCACATCTCACTTTATTCTAAGAGCGGCCCATTCCTTGCATGTATCGACAACTTGTTGCCTGAAGCGTTGTCGAGCCCGAGGTTGAGGGCGCCAGGCTTCTGCAACTGCAAAGGAATGTTGTCGGCTCCTCTCAGCCACACTTCAAACTTCTGCGTCAGACTGGGAGACAGTTGCGGAGTTTCCAAGAAGTAATTCTTTAATTTTGTTATGCAGTGTTTATTCCCTTTGAAATAAATGACGATTTAATGAAAAGTTTTGACATTACTCATCCTGTCATTCCACTTCTGAGCACTGTGGGAAGTTTACCATACAATCTTCGTCGAGAATAAAAGTTACGAATTTTGTTTTGTCCGACAATAAACAACCTCCCTCGTTCCCCCCCCCCCCCCCCTCCCTCATCCCCGCAGTAAACAACGTCGCTGACACACGGGTGTGCAATGGCGCTTGACGTAGAGTTAGCTGACTGGAGAGCTGGAAAGGTTTAGCAGGCAAGAGGAAGAGAAATGGTAGCGTGAAGTTCCTGATCGCCTGTCTTTGCCCCAATGTCCTCGGTTAAATTCCCACTCTCTCCACAGTCTCATGATTTGGGGTGGTTCAAATGGCTCTAAGCACTATGAGACTTAATATCTGAGGTTATCAGTCCACTAGTCTTGTTACTACTTAAACCTAACTAACCTAAGGATATCACACACATCCATGCCCGAGGCAGGATTCGAACCACCGACCGTAGCAACAGCGCGGTTCCGAACTGAAGTGCCTAGAACCGCTCGGCCACAACGGCCGGCCGTCTCATAAATTGGGGGTATGGGACGCTGTTGATGTTGGTACGTCCGTTGGCTATCAGTGAGCAGAGAACAGCCTGAGTGTCGTGATACACTTGGAATCTCGATGCACAATATTCTATTCGTCTATCAGACACCTGTATATTAATGACTTCAGCATAGCAGTGGATTGTTACTGGTCACTGTGCACTAAGTGAGTAATGTCTGTGTGTGTGTGTGTGTGTGTGTGTGTGTGTGTGTGTGTGTGTGTGTGTGTGTGCATGTACATGCAATGACTGTGCGCTTGAACTCACAGCTGCTACTCAACCATGTTGGATTACAACAATCATTAAAAAAATACGATATCAGATTCTAGTTTAGATAAAGAGGAGGAAATCTAAGGCCTCAAGAAAGAATAGGATGAGGGTGAAATGAGTTTTCTATAGGCAATATTGATAGGACAATAGTAAGACGTATAGAATACACAGAAATGTATTGATGCGAGTAGATGTAACACATAAGTCCGCCACAAGCAGGTGCCACCCTTTGCTTCAGCTTCTGTGGTTGCTACATACGTGGTTGTGTTTTTTTGCAGCATCTGTAAACATTTCCAGCTCAACATATTTAAGTGCTGTACAGCATATTAAGGCTATTCGGAAAAAGTGAATTTTGTGCATAGTGGATGCTTTTGAACTCCGTACCTGTTCCTTTATAGGGTGTAGAAAAAATTCCGCTTCCAGTCGCAATAAAAGACTATTTATTCGTCACACGACCGGTTTCGGGCTTGTGCACATCCTCATGTGCTTATACATTCATTTACATGTTCATATTGCTGGACATCAATAGAGATGAAGCATCATTATTATAATTACGCTTTGGTGACAGTTTTTCCACTTGGTTGCACTTTTGTTATCATTTAAACGTCCGTATTTCAGTTTTATAAAGTTCAGCTGCCTGCTTCACTATTACGACTTGCACACGTGAAATACTCTGTGTTTGCATACAAACATGCAAGTCGTGAGAGTGAAATATGTAGCTAAACTTTGTAAAACTGAAATATGGACGTGAAAATGATAACAAAAGTGCTACCAAGTGGAAAAATTGTCATCACAGCTTAATTATAATAATGACGCTTCATCTTTATTGATCTCCATCAATATAAACATGTAAATGAATGTATAAACACCTGAGGATGGGCACAAGTCAGAAACTGGTTGTGTGACAACTAAATAATCTTTTATTGTGATTGGTAGCGGAAATTTTTCTACACCCTATTCGGAAAATATTATTAATTCTTCCTTTACTGAACTTTACAACAAGTAAAATTCTATGAATTTTTTAAACTAGTTAGATAACTTGTGAACGATTAACCTACGTTTCGTCGGTAGTGCACCATTTTATACCTTAGCACGGAAGACGGTCTTATACTCGTACCATGGTGATTATGGTATCTGCAAATGAACTGAGTTTTCTTAATGTCTTAATGATTTTAGCTGTCCTCAAAATGAAGATTTGTGTCATTTTGCAATAGCTTCAGTTTCAAAATGTAGTTAACTCGTAACTGCTTCTTGATATTACTGGCGTTTGATCTGATTTCGCTTACCGATTATTGGTGGTTAGTAGAGTAATAATATAACAGACAGACACCTGAATAAAGTATTAACTTCTTGTAAATGACAGATAATTTTGCTGCTTTGGTATATTTAATTGTACTGATTTGCTGTTTCATCGGTTCTTGGTAGAATATGGTTCTAATAGCTATGAGCACTATGGGGCTTAACTTCGGAGGTCGTCAGTCCCCTAGAACTTAGAACTACTTAAACCTAACTAACCTAAGGACATCACACACATCCGTCCCCGAGGCAGGATTCGAGACTGCGACCGTAGCGGTCACGCGGTTCCAAACTGAAGCGCCTAGAATATGAATGAAAACAGACACAGTCCTTGCTGCAATAGTAACACCGGTTCCCGACAGACCACCGAACTTATGCCCTGTCGGGCTTGGCTAGCCCTTGGATGGGTCACAGTCTGCGACTGCCTAGTGGTGTTGCCAAGTGGAGTGCCTCGGCCCCTTGTGAGTCCAATTGAGAAGCTACTTCACTGAGAAGTAGCGGCACCTGTCATGAAAACTGACATACGAATAGTGTGCTGACCACACACCCATCCACGTCCTCCGCAACCGGTGACGCTTAAGGGCTGAGGATGACACGGCGGCCGGTCGGTACAGTTGTGCCTTCAAGGACTGTTATTGTACAATATTACATCAGCGTTGTGCGTGTTTTCATTCTCAATGAAAGCAGCCTTGACAAAAAATTTTCGATTGCAACGATCTAAAATTTCGACAGATTATTTGTACCTAGGAACATGGCCGTTTTGGATCTTCGTACATGTTGTCATATTTCGAAAACTCTTAATTTTCCGGAGTAATTTTTGTAATTGCAAAAAAAAGTGTTGCTCATAAAAAGTGGATGCCACCATCTAAAAAGGGAATCAGAAGATATGTCTAATTCCTGTTCCAGGTGCGAAAGTCTGGAGAGTGTTCTGGGATACAGAACTCTCCTATACTCGGCCCCAGAAAAACCGCCCGTGTTACCGGTTGGAGGAACTTTTCTTCCAGTTTTGACATCTACTATCTCATGTAAGAACATGAGACACTTTTTAAGCACCTCGTATTTTCAACCCTGTCTGTTTTCGCTATTAGCTATGATGCAGCTTTGGCATCGACGACGTTCGCTGTGAATTGTTAGTAGGTACACAGGACTAGGTCACGACGGGAAGCGTCATGTTTACAGGTGTCTGTCTCGGTGGGCCAAAGAACTTAACAGCTACGCCGTTGAGCCACGACTGCAGCAGAGTATGTCTCTGAGATCCGGAGGAGACAGAAGGAGGAAAAACAATCCAGCGAAGGGGACAGGGAGAGGGACAGAGAGAGAAAGAAGAATAGAGAGGGCTGGGGAGGGGGAGTGCGGAAGCAGTGCAGCGTGGCGTGGTAACGGCAGACGGATACTGCGGCGCGCTGGTGGTGGCGGTGAGTTCTTTCCGCTGATGCGGCAGGTCCGCCCCATTAGCGCAGAAGTTTTTGTTTGTGCCCGGCCGCGGGGTAATTAGTCTTAATTCTGGAACACTTTCCACGCGCGGGGCAACACAGTGGCCGTCCGAGGGTGAGCGCTGCCGCGAAGAAACCCGGCAAGAGGAAGCTGGCGTCGCCACGGCGCCTGAGAAAGGGGTGTGGTGGTGGGGGGAGTAGGGGCAGGCGACCAGTTGATGGACGACGTGCGTTTCTGTCCGCGTGTCCACGCTGGGGGCGCACTCTGGCGACAAACGACCGCGATGAGAAACAGGGAGCGCTGTGTACCACGCCCTGCAGGCTTCTCCCTTCCTTCCTCAACTTGTAAACGCCTGTATTTTCCAGAGAATAATGTATAAGGAAATCACCTTCTCCTTAATGAAGCACACCTCTTACTGCATTAATACGTTTCAGCTTCTCGTTGTCAGTTTGATACGCCTGTGCAGGGTGACTTTTTTTCCAGCGTGTACAAACTCTATGGACTGACCGATGAGAGGATACGGAACAAGAAAGGTCTAATGGTCTTACGTCAGGAAATGCACGGTTTCTTTGCTAAAGACCATTTTCATATGGTTCAAATGGCTCTGATCACTATGAGACTTAACGTCTGAGGTCACCAATCCCCTAAGTTTAGAACTACTTAAACCTAACTAAACTAAAGATATCACATACATCCTTGCCCCAGGCAAGATTCGAATCTGCGACCGAAGCAGCCTTGTGGTTCCGGGCTGAAGCGCCTAGAACCGCTCGGCCACACCGAACGGCTAGACCACTTTCAGTAATTCGTTGTTTTAGAGACTGCGATATAATACTTGCTGTTTCACGCGGCCAGAGATACAATATGTGTTGAAAATGGTTTCCGCGAGCCTCAACGCACACGTGCACGTATCACACTTTCACGTCGGCCATGCTGCATCCGAACAGTGTCAAAGTCAGCATGAACACTCTGCTCCAGTGTCTCCACATCTGGAAAGGGCTCTGCATACATGAGACTTTTGAGATGTCCCCATAACCAGAAATCGGTGAACGCAGGCCATGCAACTGGGGCCTGTCGTCCGATCCGTCGACCAGGGAAGATACGGTTGAGATGCGACAGGACATTAACGGCGAAGTTGGATGAAGCGCCATCATGTAGCAGCCACAAAATCCTTCGATTCTTCAACAGCACTTCACCCAGCAGGGGAGGCAAAGTGATCTACAAGAAACACCAATAGCTCCGGCCTGCTAGGCGACATGGAAGGAGGACTGGTCTCAAAATACGGTCACCATTTATCCCGACCCACACATTCCGGCTTCACCGATGTTAATGATTCACTGTCACCATACCATACCACACCACACCGTTGCGTGATATGTGTAATTTGCCGACCGGCTAGTGTGACCGAGCGGTTCTAGGCGTTTCAGTCGGGAACCGCGCGATCGCTACGGTCGCAGGTTCGAGTCCTGCCTCGCGCATGGATGTGTGTTATGTCCTTAGGTTAGTTAGGTTTAAGTAGTTCTAAGTTCTAGGGGACTGATGACCTGAGATGTTAAGTCCCGTAGTGCTGAGATCCATTTGATCAATTTTTTGTAATTTACCTCACGTCATTCTACGGGGAACAATATGTTTATCGGCAAGGTCACCCGGAAAAGGTCTTCCTGACAACCACAGGGGTATGTGAATGGCTGAGCCGTAACCTCACACTGTCTCGGATAGTTTATCAGCGTTCTCTCTGTCGCCCACCGCAGCCGCCTGCAGACCATTCGAATGGCGACGCACCTGCCGTGCTCAAATAAATACCACCTAGGTGCCTTATTTATATCAGCAGTTGGAGGTCACGGGGCCGCGTGGTACGTTGTGCCGGATCCACATCTTTCGTAAGGTACCAGAGAATGACGAATATATCGCTCGGTGAGGTTACTAAGCAGTGACGCCCGCTTGTTGTCCACCTCCACGAGAGCTGGCGTATACGTCTGTTACGCTCGATATCGTTCGGGTACAGTGGCAGAGTGCGCGCGCTTTTGTGTACAGAGCGCTCCGGGCCGCCTGTCGCTTCGCTACCCGACCCGTCGAGGCTACCCGGCCCGCCGACCCCCTGAAGCTGGCGGCGCACGAATCCACCTGGCAGCGCACTCGACTCGAGCCTTGATTAGAATAATACGCCCGGGGGACGCTCGTAATTTTCGCTTCCGACCGAGTGCGGCCCGAGAGTTGGCGTGTCGATGCGCCCGATAGAGAACGCTAAGTGCCCGTACGATTCGGCTGACGATTAGACGCCGCTAATGTCGCCGTAAACTCCTTCTCTTTCTCTCTCCCTTTCTCCCCCCCCCCCCCCTTCATCGCGACCTTCCTGTCGCTTTTGTATTTCTCCTTTCCTGCTCTTCGTGACTGCTGCCGTGTTTATTAACTGGAATTCGTAAGCCCATTCTGCTAGCAGCGCGTCTCCACCGCTCTCTGAGAGATTTTGCGTAGCGATCCCGGATCGAAGAACACCTTCCTCACCCCCCCCCCTCCACCGTTCCTTTTGTTTTCCCTAGCTCTCCGACGAATCACGTGCAAAACTCGGCGTTGAATCTTTTAGCAGATGAGCAATTGCCTTAATTGCCACTTTATAGGCTGCGAACAATAACAACCCTGCCCTGGCCGCCGAGATCACGCCATCGTAACGGGAACCGCCGGTCGATAGAGCCGCTTCTGTTTGCTCTGCCGACGTAACTGATTTGAGTGAATAAAGAGGAGTGAAAGGAAGGATAATAATAGGAAAAACACGGCTAAGGAAGATCGGTTGGCAATGATTTCACACAGTAATAATTGCAAGCATGGGCGTGACTGAAAAACTTCTACTAATACATTATTCTGCTAAACTTAAGGACTAAATAGATAAAGTAATCTAATATATCAGTTACTCAGTGGAAATGAATGAAAGTGCGAGGGCATGTTGTCACAGCTCTCCCAGTCGTCCACACTTACGAGGGTTGCCCTGAAAGTAATGCACCGCATTTTTTTTCTTCAGCACTTTTTTATTGCACATAATGAGAATTACACATACGAGGAATGGTGCTTTATGTACTATTTTTCCACGTAATCCCCATCCAATTCTACGGCCTTTTTCCAGCGTGAAACACGGCGTTTATGCCCTATCGGTAAAATCCCTGTCATGTCGGTGGAGCCAGTGCTTCACTGAGTGAATTATCTCCTCATCGTCCTCAAAATGTCTTCCACGAATGGCTTCCTTTAATGGCCCAAACAAGTGGAAGCTTGCTGCAACATGTCACGTGTGGCAGCTGTGAATGGGCTCCCCGACCGCTTTAAATCGTGGAGCTCCGTCGAACCGCCTTCTGATGACCTCACCCTCCGTGCCCAGACACTAACTGTACTTCTGTCGACACCAGACGCTCCATGGACTTTGCACAAGCGTTTGTGAATATTCGCCACAGCTTTTTCCTCTGCAGTGAGAAATTCAATGATGGCATGTTGCTTGAAACGTTCATCACTTACAGAAGACATTTTGAAACTTTTCTGCAGCTACGCTATCTGTCGGGAGCGACGGAAACTTGGCGCGCTCTCTCAGAAGACTTCAAGTAATACATACGTAACGTTTCGCGTTCGTAACATTGTTTACAGCTGAGAAAAAGGGAACCAGAAAGCAGAGAGTCCGTATGTATGTCAATCAGTGTTCAGGTACGGTGCACGGTGGTGATGTTATTCAATAAAACATTGTCCTGAGACAACATTTCGATGACTTGATACGGAAGACTAGGAGAAGGACGAAGTGCGATGAGCGTACTCCACGAATTTCTGATTGCTCATAGCACTGCTTCACGTGCATGCGGAGCGTTACAAACCACACACACACTGCTGCACCAGCGAGAGGAGGTCATAAACCACGATCAGATGACCACTTCCTTGTGTAACGGGTAAGTAGGGACAGACAACAAACAGCGGGTGAAAGTGCAACCACATTTAAAAGTGCTGCAAGGAATGCAATCACACACTGCACAATGGCCTGTCGACTGCATGGGTGTAGTCTCTTTGCCCGATGACAAGCAAGTCGTGTTCCGTTGATACCCGCACATCGGCCGCATCATTTGCAATTGTGCAAAGAGCATAGGAACTAGAACTACTAGGAGCTGGGCTGCGTTCACTTATCGGATGAGAGATTCACTGCCGTCGATGGTGATCACACAACCTATTAAGAATCATGTCCCGGCTACTGTAATGTCCAGCGGAGCATCATACATCGTGGTGACTTTTGCGTATTTATTGTCTTCGAATAAAGGTGTCATTTCTGTTAGTGTCACTGCCTATTTTTTCAGTTACCTTCTGTACTATGTCGCGGCAGGTGTTTCCACATATGGCCAAGTTTCTTTCAGATATGTTACCTTACATGACACATCATGAGAAGGTAGGTTTAATCGTTAAGTTTTGCTCACTACTGTATTTTTATACAGGTCGTCTTCTGTGTGTCCCTCTACCATTCACCAGATTACAAAGAAAGTTAGGTGAATTGTTGTGTGCACGCTCGAAGTGTGGAAAGTAGGTGACATAGAAACTTAACTGAGGAACGTCTGGAGCAGTTTCAATGGAATTTCGTGTCTACGTATCTCATAATTCGCATAATTACTTGCGAAATAGAACTGTGGGGATAATAGACCCTAATTAGCCTAACGGAGAAATATGTGAATAGCAAGACGTGACGTTTGAAACTATATGGTAACAACTGCTATCAGTAGCATATCAGTAGTTGTTGGAGACGTTAACTTAATTTTTTACAATCACTATGAAGTTTCATCTCTACAGTTGGGTTTCGGATGAAAAGACAGTGATCTGTCACGAATTTTGACAGCCACTATGATGTTTTATCTCCACATCTGAGGTAGGGGGAAAAAGAAAGTGTTCTACCAGCATGTATCTCTGATGCCTGAAGGAATTTCTAACCGAAACTGGCACACGTTCTGCTGCCCGCCACAAATTCCTCTCCTGTGCCAATCTCTTTATCTAGGCTAGATCTATTCCAATATATGTTTTCCTGTACGATTTTTATCCTCTACGACTGCATCTCCTGTCTTAACAGATATCCTGTCAACCTGTCCGTCATTCGTGCCAGTGGTTTCCACCTAATCCTTTTCCCGACGATTCTCCTGAGAATCTTCTAACTCCTTGCCTTATGAGACCATCTAATTTTCAACATTCTTGTGTAGGATCACATCTCTGATGCTTCGATTGTCTTCTTTTCCATTTTTGCCACTGTCCATGTTTCACTACCATTCAATGCTGCACTCCAAAAGTATAGTTTCAGAAACCTCTTCCTCAGGTTGTGGCTTTTCTTTTATACTAGTAAACTTCTCCTAGCCAGGAGTGCTATTTTTGCCAGTGCTAGTCTGTCTTTTATGTCCTCCTTGCTACGCCCGTCATCGGTTGCTTTGCTGCATAGGTAGCACAGTTCCCTAACTTCACCTGCTTCGTGATCACTAATCCAGATGTCAAATTTCTCGCTGTTCTCATTTCTTCTACTCCTCATCATTTTCAGCATTTTTTCATGTACTCTCAGTCCATATTCTGTATTTACTAGACAGTTCATTCCAATCAGCAGATCCATTAATTCTTTTCCATTTTCTCTAAGGAGAGCAATGTCATGAGTGAATCATGTCATGGATATCCTTTCATACTGAATTTTAGTCCACTCTTGAACTTCTCTGTTATTTCCGTCGTTTCTTCTTTAGTGTATAGGTTAAACAGTGGTAACGAAAGAGTACGTCCTCGTCTTACGCCCTTCTCAATTCGAACACTTCATTCTTGGTCTTCTACTCTTATTGTTCCCTCTTGAATCTTATACATATTGTCTATTTTCCATATTAACCGTCTTTCCTCATAGCTTACCCCTATTTTGTTCTGAATTTCGAATATCTTGCACCATTTGTCGTTGTCGAAACTTTTCTCCATCCTACGACTGTGTCTTGATATATCCGTAGTATTACTTCCAGTATCAACAGCAACGTCAAAATTGCGTCTTTTGTGCCTTTATCTTTCGTAAAACCAAACTGATCGTCATCTAACACATATTCAGTTTTATTCTCCATTCTTCTATATATTATTCTTCTCGGCAGCTTCGATGCATCAACTGTTAAGCTGATTGTGCAATAATTCTCGAACTTCTTGGCTCTTACAATATTCGGAATTGTGTGGATGATATTTCTCCGAAAATCATGTGCTTTATTAACAGACTCATACATTCTAAACACCAACGTGAGTAGCCGTTTCGTTGCGACCTCTCTCAATGAACATGTTGTTTAGGCGCCGGTCAACAGCATGTACGAATTTTACAAAATGCATCTAGCAAGACTGCAATAGTATAAAATACGATACCGTGACTGAGCCATTGTATTGTAATCTTTCTACGATTTTTCATTTATATTGGCAATTATGCCACGCCCGATTAGCCGAGCGGTCTTAGGCGCTGCAGTCATGGATTGTGCGGCTGGTCCTGGCGGAGGTTCGAGTCCTCCCTCGGGCATGAGTGTGTGTGTTTGTCCTTAAGATAATTTAGGTTAAGTAGTGCGTAGTGCGTAAGATTAGGGACGGATGATCTTAGCTGTTAAGTCCCATAAGGTTTCACACACATTTGAGCATTTGGCAGTTATGGTTTTCAGAAGCATGTAGGACATGTGTTAAATCTACGATAGGTTTTCTGTCACTGAAGATGGTTTAATACCTAAATCGGTACCAGAATAAATATCATTATCACAGACAACACAGTAATGCATTTTGTAAAAGCTTGTCAATGACGTTAGGAATTGTGGTGGAATGTTATCTATCCCTTCTGCCTTATTCGTTTTCAAGTCTTCCCAAACTCTTTTAAAATTCTGATTCTAAACCTGTATCTCCTGTATGTTCTGTATAGACTCCTGCTTCCTCTTCTATAACGTCATCACGCTAGTCTTCCTGCTCATAGACGCCTTCATTGTACTCTTTCTACCTACCCTCCCTTTCCTCTGCTTTTCACAGTGGATTCCCAATGCACTGTTAATTTTCCCACCCTTCCTTTAATTTCACCGAATGTTGTTTTCATTTTTCTGTGCACCCGATGATATTTTCCTTTTAGATTTCGACACATTCCTCATGCAGCCATTTTGCCTCAGCACCCCTGCACTTTCTTTTTTATTTCATTCCTAAGTGTCTTGTGTTCTTGAATTCCTGAATTTCTCTGAATATTTTTGTATTTCTTTCCTTTGTCGATCAACTGATGTATTTCTTCTATTACCCAAGGTTTCTTCACTGTTACCTTCCTTGAACCTACATTTTCTTTCCAACTTCTGTCACTGGCGATTCTAGAGATGTCCCTTCCTCTTCAACTGAACTACCAACTGAGTCATTCCTTATCTTAGTATCTATAGCCTTAGAAGCATACCTCTTCATTCCACTGTACTTCCGTATCCCATTTCTTCACACATTGATTCTTCCTCTTTAAACGTCAGCCTCCTCTTCATCACCACAAAATTGTGGTCTGAGTCTATGTCTGCTCCTGGGTACGACTTATAAAGCAGTACCTGATTTCGAAATCTCTCTGCCTGACAGCGATGTGATACAACTGAAATCTTCGTGTATCTCTCGGCCATTTTCCAAAGATATCTATTCCTCTTGTGATTCTGGAGGAGAGTATCCGCTATTATCAAGTAATATTTATTGCAGAACTCATTTACTCTTTCTCCTCTCTCGTCCCTGCTACCAAACTCATATTTCCAGTAACGCTTTCCTCTACTCTCTCCCCTACAACCTCATTCCAGTCCCCCATGACTATCAGATTTTCTTTGCCCCGAACTTACTGAAATAAGTGTTCCATTTCCTCATATACTGTCTCTGTTTTTCTATCCTGTGCTTGGGACGTCGGCACGTGTACGCGAACAGTTGTTGCCGGTGTTGGCCTGCTGTCGATTCTGACGAGAATAATCTAATCACTGAACTGTTCACAGTAACACACTCTCTGCCCTACCTTGTGCTACAGGTAGCTGTGAAGGATAAAAATTGTAGAGGAAGGCAGAAATTGGAATACAACCACTAAATAACTAAGGAAGTAGTTGCAAACGCTACTCTGAGATGAAAAGGTTGGCGTAGCAGGAATTTCGTGGCGGGCTCCACCAAACAAGTTAGAGGGTAGATGACTGAAACAAAAAAAGTCATAAGTTTCGTCAGTATCTTAGAGTATAAGTGGCAAGAGCAAACTATTAGCGTTTAGTTGGCTCTGGGCAGTAGATCATGTATAGAAGTGTGGGCGTGTTGACACAAAACTGTTAGTCTATACCGACTGATCGAATCCACTTAATGGTGCAGTTACGGTCATGCAGAAAACTTCAGATGGTAAAGTTTGTGACGTGTTTGTGAGAATTCTCTTCGACGAAGAGAAAGAAACAACTGACACCCTGATATGTAATGATATTAATGTACACACAATGTGAAGATATTGAGGTACACATACAAGATGTTTCTGTAAGGGCGTGCAAAAATTTATCATGACATAGAGGCTGCTCCACTGAACAATTTGAGGAAGCAAACTTGGGGTTGGAGAAGCCAGATAAGGAGATAATAGGAGTAGTAACACGTTACTGTGTGCTTTTTCATTTACATTAGTTACAGTTAACTGCAAATACCCTCATTAACACAATGAACGTTCCATTTGTACTGTATCTTCCAAAATTTACTGAAAGTGACGGCCATCAAGCTTAATGCAAGCATGACATTGGCGAACAAGATTCTGACGCACCCTGACAAATATCCCTGGTGTATTTCGAATCACGTCACAGACAGCTACAATTCTGGCATTTAATTCCATCTCCACTGGGGCGTCAAGCACAAATTATTTTAGATATCTCCTTATGAAGTAATCAAGGGGATTGAAGTCAGGTGACCTCACAGGCCATGGAATAGGACCTCCCATTCCAATCCAGCGACCAGGAAATACTTCCTAGTAATCGGCTTCATCCTCCTAGTTTCCTTGCAGGAAATAAGAATTTACATGTAAATGAGCAGCTCATTAAGCATAAACCTGTACGCATGTTAGTTGTAACTAACCTGGAAAACATTAATGGTAGACAAAGCAGTAGACAAGTTTACTTCCACGTATCCTTAAAATGGCTCCTCCTACCCCAAGTTCCCTGCCACAAATTGTTCAGTGGAGCATTCTGTAGCGGGACTTCTGCCACCGAACGTATCAGGATGACCAAATGTAGCGGTTTGCGTCACCAGGTCCCGCAATGCTGAGGACACCACTTCGCTGTCTGCGAAATGGCTCGGCGCGGAATGGCTGCCTCAGCAACCCATGGACGCACTCACCGGTCGACGTCCCTGACCAATCACGCGCCGCTTGATGTGAGTCCCTGGCAGTCAGCTGCGTGCTTCTCGCCAGCGTGGCAGAGATCATGGCGACAACAAGCGCCCGCGATCTGGCGTCCGAATCTGCCATCCTCGCCTTGGGATGCCTCCGGCTTGTGTTGGAAGCTAGTACGACTGCCTGCGGTAGCGAGATGTGGAGTGGCTCACCGCTGGCTGGCTACAGCGCCTGTGTTAGCCTCAGAGGGTCGAACCAGCGACCCACTGTGGACTGGAACGCTGGCGCCCCATCTGCTGCTGCGTGTAGCTGGAGGTGTGACAATCCCCACCGTCCAGGAGAACTGCCACACTTGAATGAATCTCGTTAGAAACCCGCCATGGACTGCGACATCCAAAACCGCTACATATACTCTTTTAGCAATTTGACGGCCCTGTGGCCTCTATTCTGCTTCACAACTGTTGGTATGCGTAACTCGTTGCAGTTCGGCCCGCACCTGGCTGGAACTTGTGCTCTGAATATTGCACAGAACAAACTTTCCCTATCCTGAACGGTTGTGCCGCTACAATTCTCTGCGTCCTGTTACATTTTGCACGGAAACACCCTGTGTAAAAACGTCTGTTCCTACACCATTTACACCCTGTATAGTCCGCAGTGGCCACGTCCCTCATTCCATGTGTGCATGATCTGCCAACACCCAGAGAGACCATGTGTGCTGACGATATATGTTGTCTTCTCACAGCCTCCACCTGCTGCACCCCGCAGCTTCCTGTCTTTTCACGTGAGCTCCACGTCGACATCCGACCCATGCCTCAGCCAACGGCCCTTTCTGTGGCGTCCTCTTTACGTTCTCAAGCAAAATCGTTTATGCTGGCTTCTGTTCTTTTGCCCTTTAGGTGTTTCACTGCTTTTACAGTCCCTTTTGACGAACAGATTTCGGACCTCCCTAATCATTATCAACAGTAATTTGTGCCATGTAGCTGATGAAAGTATCCTCCAAAAATTGTACAGCATTGTAGCTGACATTCAGTTCAATGGTTCTGTCCTTAAAGACGAAACGCAAGAGTACATCACGTTGTTCCGACAGGAGACAATAATGTGGAACGGCCTAACACGTCTGCTGACTTGGGCCATTCATGGTTTTAGTCTAAACCTGCAGTACGTTGTCGCAAGAATCCTTCTCACACAGTTGACGACCTCAAGAGATTGCATTTTTTCTGGTGGCATATTTTCTTTATTTCATATTACAGTTTTCTTCTGGCGTTCATAATTTTTAGCCTTACATAGACCATACAGTCTAAGACCACTCAAGCTCGCAGATGTGAACGTGCTGCAAAATTTTTTCTTAGCAGTTTATTTTAAACGCTTTTTTTTTCGTATCTCTCTTCAACTCCTTGTTTTTTATTTCATTTCAGTGTTACAATACCGACAAAAGTATAGAAAATTTTTAAAATGTGCTTATATGGTCTTTCGTTCATTACACCTAATATAACGTACTGAAATATTGGGCTTTAGAAGGCACATATTGCTTTATTTAGTTTGAATGGCAGACATGTTCAATGCCACCTTGGGATATGCACAGCCCCAGATTGTCGTTACAGATATGGGACCACGTCAGGATGTTAAGGGGCGTGACCTTCTGTGCCCCGGCCCCGGCTGCTGCTCTTTATTTATTCACGACCGAGTTAGTGAGGCTAGTTAAGGCATTAGCTGCTACTCAGCATAAACAGCTCCGTAAACATACGAGCTGCTAAGTGTCTCTAAATTCTCTAGACCGTCTTCACAACCTGTTTAAGTTGTAATACTCCCTCCTCTTCGAGCAGGGCTTATTGAAATAATTATATAAAATATGTTTCTTTTAAAGACTCTGGCAGTTTGTTAACGTCTTAGTTGAATCATCCAGTACACTGTTCCGCACAGTTTGATGTAATCAGTCTTCATACATAATACGAAAACTCAGATACAGATGAGTATCGACCAGCTCCTGTGCAAATCAAACAGAAACTTTGTAAAATAATCCCCAATTATAGCTTGTGAACAACCATTTTATTGAATACAAATTTGAAATTTTTACATTTAAATTAACGTAAACACAAATATTAAAGTTATTATAAAGTATTTTGCACAACTGTTTAAAAAATATTGTAATATTTGCGTGTCAGTTCAGTAAGACTGTTGGAACATTTTATTACATTTCTGTGTGAATCTGTAGTCTACTTGTCTACTACCTCGGCTTTTCTCCGGTAAAACAAAGGTGATGATACAGACTAAATGGCGTACTCTGGTCCTTCAGGTTGCGAGTTGGGCGCGGGATCATCCCTCCCACACCGCAAAAAAAAAGACAATTGTTACGCAATGCCAACTTCGAATTCGGCATGGCAGAACAAGGGAAACGCCCCCAGAGAGTCAGAGATTAAGCTAGAATATCACGGAGCAGTCACAGACTGAAGTGTAACCCCTCGAATATCAGATCACCCTACTCACCTGGAGCGTTGAAGGTTCTGGGTGAAGAACTGAATACGTACAGTCGAGACATACTGGCAGTGCAGGATATCACATGGCAAGGAGAAAAGATAAGCTCTACAGCTACTTCTGTAGTGGAAATAGAGAAGATAAACATCATCTTGGAGTTCGTGTTACGACAACCAACAGAATAAGAGGGAGTGCCATGGATTTCAAGGCCATTAATGAAAGAAGTAGAAGGAAAGTTTCACAACTTAACAGTGGTGTCATATCACAGAAGATAAAGACGATAGTGGAAAACAAAGTTTCCACGAAGAACGGGAATCAATATATGAAGACGCGCCGTCGTACATGTGAAAGTGTCTCAAAGTGAAGCTAATGCCAAAGAAGAAAGAGATCCTTCTTGAGACCCTACATTCGCCCCCATAGTCTACATGATTCCTCTAACAACAACGGAATGAAACTAGTCAATCTAGCAACTTCACAAAACCTACATTCCTCGCAAACACATTCATAAGATAACCTGAAATGCACCTGACCGAAACCATCAAAATCAAATAGATCACATACTAGTGGATGTTACGCACAGAAGTGTTATTGAGAATGTAAAATCTCAAAGAGGTGAAGCAACGAAATCTCGCCACTACCTTGTGCTCACATCCATTCATGAAAAGATAGAAAGGGGAAACTGAAGGAGAAGAGGATACCCAGAAAGAAACGCAGATCTATTGAAAGAGGACCACAGATATGCAACTGAAATTCGAAACAGGTTTGTTTCCCTGGAATAAGAGGGATATGATGTAGGTAAGTTGTGGTACAAGATCAATATCAAAATCAAACAGGCAGAAGATGAGATTCTGAAACCATTGGAGAGAAGAAGGAGAAGAGGATTATTTAATTGTAGGTGAGAAATGCAGTCCATAAGAGACAAAGATTAAAAGACGAGGTTGGGATACATGGAAGTAGCTAGAGAAGCAAGAAACACCTCCGGACAGAAAAGCGAGTGTATATAAACAGCAAGATAACCCTGGCGGAAATGGACCGAACAGTAGGCAATGCAAGAGTGTTTTACAGGACCATCAGTTCAGAAAGGATATAAAGCGAAGGTTGAGGCGATAAAAGGTAGAGAAAAACAAATAACAACTGATGAATCAAAGACCTTGGAAGAATGGGAAAACAGTTTCGAAAAATTTCCTAAATGTCGATAACACTATCAACAGCGCTGAGACAACAACATCAGAAGAAGAAGAAGAAGAAATGTTTGCCGAAAAAATGCGAGAACACCAACACCGGGGAATGGAATGCTGAGTATGGAAGAGATGGGTGATGTCATGAAAATGGTGAAGTGGGGAAAGGCACTAGGAATGGACGTAATACCTGCATAGATTCTGAAAGAAGGAAGAGATAGCTTACAAGAGAGGGTGTACTACCTTATCTGTTTAATTTGGATGAGAGAAAGGACCACAGCGGAATGGAAGCAGTCTGTCATCTGCCCAATACTTAAGAATGGAGACCCAATGAGATGCATCAGCCATAGAGAGATTACCTTACTATGCACTGCTGAAAAGATCCTGAGCATGTTTTGCTGAAGCCGTTAACACCAAACGTCGAGGAAGTAACTGGAGTCTAACACAAGGTGTTTCGGAAGGGAAGAGCATCTGAAGACCAACTATGTGCAATAAGGCAAGTGCTATTAAAGAGATGGAAATTTTTCAGACGTTTTTACTGACTTTTGTGGACTTTCAAAAATTCTATGTTAAGGTTAATAGGCAAACAATATGACAAAAACTGTAAATGCCCCAAGTACCCAGAAAACTAATAAAACTAACCGAAGAATGTATACAAGAGACTACACGTACGGTTAAAGTGAGTGGGAAGATGGCAGAGAAGTTGAAAAGGAGGACTGCAGTGTGAGGGGGAGACCGTCTCGCCCCCTCCCCTCTCCAAGCGACTTGGGTTTAATCTGGTCCTGGAAAGAACACTGAAAAAGGTAACGAGCCTGGTGACAGGAATATAGCTGGGTAGAAGGATCAGTACTCTGGCCTGTGCGGATGATGTCGTTTTAACCGCACAGAATGAGCAAGATCTGGTTCAGATGGCCAGAATATTAATGGCTGAGGTAATGAGAGCAGACTCGAAAATAAATATGGATAGGACCAAATACCTCGTAGTGACCAGAGACACCGATGACAGAACTTTACAAGCGGATGGCAAAATCATTGAGAGGATAAAGCAGTTTAGATATGTAGGGCAGAGCTCAGTGAAAAGAATAAGATAGTCCAGGAAATAATGACTGGAATTCAAGCAGCAAACAGGTCAAGGTTTCCACTCAGAAAGGTCCTGAAGTCACAGCTTTTGTCGAGATCCATGAATATTAGCATCTACAGACGGTAATAAAACCTGTTGTGCTATACAAAGCAGGGGCCTGGATTCTGACACAAAAGATTGAAAGAAAATACTTTACATTCGAAAAGCTGTTCTGAGATAGATTTTTAGACGAGTGAAGAGCGGATGTGACAGAAGAAAAGTGAGAAACCACGGAATCTGCGGGAACTGTGCAAGTCGCTGGGCGCTGTGACTGTGACTAAAAATAGGACACTGAAGTGGTGTGGGCGCGTAATGCTTCGAGAAGGTCATGTGGTAAGGCGGACGGTGTAGGAAGACGTCACGGACAACCGATCGAAAGTGAGACCACGGCTGAGGTGGGCTGGTGGGATCTGAGAGTATACGGGTACATAGACTGAGGAAGATGGAGGAAGCTGACGAGCGAGGCCAAACACCGACTCCAGTTTGTGTGGCCATCCTGGTAAATAAGTAAGTACCGTACCCTTTAAAGAAATTTTATATGTGAAGCATGTCTTGGTTATTCTTCTTCTTCTTCTTCTTCTTCCGCCTTTCACAGATTATGCTTATCGACCAGTTGTGGCCTAACAAGGGGAGGCCGCCAATTGAGAAATTCAGATTTGATTCATACTTCTCAAAATAAAAGCTCATGGCCAGAGGTGTCATGTTGCAAAGCACCAAGATGCACTTCTCAGCCGTTGTCGAGAAAATCGACAGTTACAAGAAACCGTTGCGGTGAAATACTATGTACGATTAATAGTTTTCTACAGCATCCTGGCGCAGCGGTAAGCGCTCGGTTTCGTAATCAGAACGTCACCGAATCGAATCTCACGCCATGCAACGTTTTTTTATTATTTTTTTTGTAATTCAAATATATATATATATATATATATATATATATATATATATATATATATATATATATATATATAATTCACGGCATTCACTTGCAACAATTATGCATATATTAAGTTGTTGAAAGTCGTTTGTCGTGGAAAAATAAAAGTTGAAATAAAACACAATATCACAAATAATATTCAAGTGGATACAATTTATTGATAAGTTCGGTATACACTCGCACATAACAGTGACCAGAAGCAGCTGGAGTATCGCACGAACGAAAGTGATAGTTATCAAAGAAACCTGGAAAGCAGAAAACAGCACGACATCGAGCACATCTGATAAACAGTTTTTTTTTTTTTAATTATCTGTTGGGAAACACACCTCATTGACATTCTGAAAAATTTTCCTATCGTTCGCCAGGTTTGATGAATACCACGCGTATCGTATCATATCGGCAAAAATCTGAGAAGACAATTGGTGGTGGACGATGGATTGGATTTATTCCAAGTATATATATATATATATATATATATATATATATATATATATATATATATATATATGAATTACAAAAAAATAATAAAAAAGGCAGCATGGCGTGAGATTCGATAAGGTGACTTTTTTTTTTAATGATCTCATTTTGTTCGCTTTTGTTCGGTGTATCTGCTCGGGGCGGACGTTTAAGTTCGTTGTTGATCCATTAGCTCATTTTTTTTATTACAGAGGGCTGCTAACCCTCTGACCGAACACGCTGAGCTACCGTGCCGGCCATCTTGGGATTACGAACCCGAGCTCTTAGCACTGCGCCACGACGCTGTAGAAAACTATTAAGCGTAGAGAGTATTTCACCGCAACGGTTTCTTTTAACTGTCGATTTTCTCGACAACGGCTCAGAAGTGCATCTTGATGCTTTGCCACATTACACCTCTGGCCATGAGCTTTTATGATGCACGGTATGAGTCGAATATGAATTTCACTATTGGCGGCCTCCCCTTGTAAGTTCCATCCTTCAAATGACCATCCTGTGTCCTTCATTCCTTTGGGTCTGTATTTCAAGAATATTTTTTAAATCCTTCTTCCTTCCATTCGGATATTCCAATTTTGTTCATGCACTCGTATTTTGTGACTGATTTCATAAGTATTTGTTTCTCACATAATGTTTTCATAAGTAATTGTGCCCACTTACTGCAACTTTTGCCGGCCGGAGTGGCCGAGCGGTTCTAGGCGCTACAGTGTGGAACCGCGCGACCGCTACGGTCGCAGGTTCGAATCCTGCCTTGGGCGTGGATGTGAGTGATGTCCTTAGGTTCGTTAGGTTCAATTAGTTCTAAGTTCTAGGGGACTGATGACCACAGCAGTTAAGTCCCATAGTGCTCAAAGCCATTTTTTTTTTTTTTTTGCAACTTTTGACTCCTCGTATAACGTTCATCTCAGGCTCCTGAACATGGCTGCAGTTTTTTTTTCTTCATAACACAACATTCCCGCCATGCAGTATAACAGGTACAGCCTTCGCCTTAAAGAATTTCATTTTAGTGTATCTTCGTCAATTTTTAATGTTCTGTTTAAACTTCACATGAACTCTTGATATCTCCGTAGTTTAATACGTATATTCGTATTTCATTAAAAATAATATGCACTGGTCAGCCAGAACATTATGACCACCAGCCTACTATCGATATAAACCCGTCCAGGCGATAGCAGCATCACGTGCCGAGGAGTGACTACCAGCGAGACACACCCACTGAGCATGTGGCGTCAGTGAGAATACTCTCCTTGTGTGGAACGGGGAAAGCGCGCGATATATCAGTCTGGCCTAAGGCAGATTTTGATGGTCCGGAAGTTCGATATGAGCATTTCGGAAACCATATGGCTTGGCGGTTGTTCGAGGAGTGTTGTGGTGAGTGTCTTCAACACTTGACGAAACCAAGGTGAAACCATATCCAGACGTCGTAGGGTTGGGCGCCTGCCCCTCATTACAGATGTCGGACGTCGTAGGTTGGGCAGACTGGTAAAAAAGGACAGGTGGTGAACTGTGGAGGAGCTGACATCAGACTTTAACGCTGGGCAGAGTATAAGTGTGTCTGAACACACAGTGCACCAAACACTCCTAACGAAAGGCCTCCGGAGCCGACGACCTATGCATGTGCCAACCTTAACACCACGACATCGGCAACTAGGACGGAAATGGGCACATGGCTGTCGGCACTGGACGTTGGCGCATTGGCAGAACGTTGCATGGTCTGATGAATCCCAATACCTTGTTCATCATGCCGATGTGAAGTCGCGAATCTGTCGTCTCCAGGGGAACAGCACCTTGACACATGTCCTGCGGAACGGAGGCAAACTGGCGGCGGCTCCATTGTGCTCTGGGATCATTCACGTTGATATCCACTGGGTCAGTGGAGCTTGTGGAAGGCACCGTGACGGGTGACGGCGAAGGAGTATCGTACACAGGTTACAGACCACTTTACACTCAATCATGACCATCATGTTTCCCGACGGCAGTTGCATTTTTCACCGAGATAATGCGCCTTGTCACAAGGCCGGAGTGTGATGGAGTGGTTGGGAGAACACAGTGGCGAGTTCCAATTGATGTGTTGGTCTTCCTACTAGCCAGATTTGAACACGATCGAATACATCTGGGATGTGAGTGAACGGTCCATCGGAGCTCATCACCTTTCCCCGGAATTCACGGGGATCAGGTGAGTTGTGTGAGTAGATGTGGTGCCGACTGCATCCTGTGAGCCACCAAGGCCCCATTACTTCCATGCCACGACGCGTCACCGAGGTTATCCGTGTCGAAAGTGGGTATACCGGTTATTAGATAGTTGTTCATAATATTCTGGGTGATCAGTGTAGCTCCCTGGATAGTTGAAGTGCTGGACTTCTTCCAGAATCTGATTTTCAGTTACAGTTGTTTTGCACTCGGTATTTCCTACACAGCACCACTATCTTAGCTTTATTGACAGCTATTTTAAAAATTATAATTCTTTCGTTATATTTAAAAGATGCACTGATTTTGAAGTTCGTCTTCAGAATTTTCCATAATACGATGTAATCAATATAAAACAGAATGGTATTATATTTCTTCTTGTTTATATTGTGCCCTTTTGGAGCCGTTTTTTTACATATCCGTATAGCATCGTCTACATAAATATTAAAAAGAGAAGGCCATAAAGTACACATTCTCTTCTCACCTTGGTTTATAGCAATCTTTTCCCTCGTGGTACTGGGGACGTCCAGTACTTCAATAAACAAACCCTTAACGTAGTTTTAAGTTATTTGGGCATCCACGTTTTGCCATCACTTTTCCCAATGCCTCTGGTCTCCCCATCACACGTTATTTCAAATTACACTCCTGGAAATTGAAATAAGAACACCGTGAATTCATTGTCCCAGGAAGGGGAAACTTTATTAACACATTCCTGGGGTCAGATACATCACATGATCACACTGACAGAACCACAGGCACATAGACACAGGCAACAGAGAATGTACAATGTCGGCACTAGTACAGTGTATATCCACCTTTCGCAGAAATGCAGGCTGCTATTCTCCCATGGAGACGATCGTAGAGATGCTGGATGTAGTCCTGTGGAACGGCCTGCCATGCCATTTCCACCTGGCGCCAAAGTTGGACCAGCGTTCGTGCTGGACGTGCAGACCGCGTGAGACGACGCTTCATCCAGTCCCAAACATGCTCAATGGGGGACAGATCCGGAGATCTTGCTGGCCAGGGTAGTTGACTTACACCTTCTAGAGCACTTTGGGTGGCACGGGATACATGCGGACGTGCATTGTCCTGTTGGAACAGCAAGTTCCCTTGCCGGTCTAGGAATGGTAGAACTATGGCTTCGATGACGGTTTGGATGTACCGTGCACTATTCAGTGCCCCTCAACGATCACCAGAGGTATACGGCCAGTGTAGGAGATCGCTCCCCACACCATGATGCCGGGTGTTGGCCCTGTGTGCCTTGGTCGTATGCAGTCCTGATTGCGGCGCTCACGTGCACGGCGCCAAACACGCATACGACCATCATTGGCACCAAGGCAAAAGCGACTCTCATCGCTCAAGACGACACGTCTCCATTCGTCCCTCCATTCACGCCTGTCGCGACACCACTGGAGGCGGGCTGCACGATGTTGGTGCGTGAGCGGAAGACGGCCTAACGGTGTGCGGGACCGTAGCCCAGGTTCATGGAGACGGTTGAGAATGGTCCTCGCCGATACCCGAGGAGCAACAGTGTCCCTAATTTGCTGGTAAGTGGCGGTGCGGTCCCCTACGGCACTGCGTAGTATCCTACGGTCTTGGCCTACATCCGTGCGTCGCTGCGGTCCGGTCCCAGGTCGACGGGCACGTGCCCCTTCCGCCGTCCTCTAGCGACAACATCGATGTACTGTGGAGACCTCATGCCCCACGTGTTGAGCAATTCGGCGGTACGTCCACCCGGCCTCCCGCATGCCCACTATACGCCCTCGCTCAAAGTCCGTCAACTGCACATACGGTTCACGTCCACGCTGTCGCGGCATGCTACCAGTGTTAAAGACTGCGATGGAGCTCCTTATGCCTCGGCAAACTGGCTGGCACCGACGGCGGCGGTGCACAAATGCTGCGCAGCTAGCGCCATTCTACGGCCAACACCGCGGTTCCTGGTGTTTCCGCTGTGCCGTGCGTGTGATCATTGCTTGTACAGCCCTCTCGCAGTGTCCGGAGCTAGTATGGTTGGTCTGACACACCGGTGTCAATGTGTTCTTTTTTCCATTTCCAGGAGTGTATATGAAATCCGGGTAGCTTCGTAAATTAAATTCTCTTCTTTTCTGCTTAGTTCGCCCATCCCGTCTATACAGTCGATCTTCGCGTATCGTACACTGCTTACAGACCACTTACACCCCACCATGACCATCATGATTCCCGAAGGCAGTTGCATTTTTCACCGAGATATGCGCCTTGTCACAAGGCCAGAGTGTGATGGAGTGGTTAGGAGAACACAGCGCGAGTTCCAATTGATGTGTTGGTCTCCCAACTTCTGCAGTGCTGAAATTATATCACAATATTATTACATGTAATTGGCTTCGAAAGCATATCGAGGTCTTCCCATAAAATATGATTTTAATGCGTGTAACAGTAGCTTCAAGTAGATTTTGGTCTTATATCAACCAAGTAGTTCATAATCGCAAATTTTCCGTACTTGAAAATAATTTTTCTCTTTCATTCGGCTGCCTAAATATTGCTGATGGAAGCCAAAACTCATGTAACATATCATCAGTCAGACATTTTTGGCAAATATGTGATTCAGTACCTACTTTTCGCAGTCTCCAGCAAAGAGAAAACATTATCTAGAGTATCAGGTACGATTTAACTTTTAGGACCTATAACGAAGTAGTTTCAAAATAAATATTTCGTGCTACTGTGGTGTTTTGACTGTTATTAACCTCCCTGACACAAGAGAAACTGCGAACCGGACTGAGAATGGAATCCGAATCATGCCTTCCTCAAAAGAATGCTCTCGGCGATACGTGACGTGGGAGAATTTTATTCTGTCAAGAAGTTTTGTTACAGTGCTCATTATAAATTAAAAGTAGGAGAACTGATTTGAAGTACATGCACCCCAGAACCTCTCCTAAGAGATAAAGTACCTGCCACTTCATCATAATATCTCTCATCCGGTATCACTGCTCTGCACACCCGAAATAGCTTGCTACTTTAAGAATACAAAATTTAAAACAAGAGGAAGAATAATTGTTTACAGCACTTATTGGGACAACCGCCACGTAAAGAGGAAACTTTCTCATAACCAGGAGTGTATCAAATTAATTGCGGAAATTGTTCAAAGTTTTGTATTTATCTATCGAGAAGGAAGGAAGGTCTGCACTCGTTTGACAATCGTATTATAATACGTAACAGCAATCTCACGACTGCAAATTACTTACTATTGGTGAACCATTACAGGTTTTGAGTAAGGAATTAACGGGTAAAGAAGTAGACGTGATGGCGGACATGAAAATTGATACTCATCTAAGAGACGAATCAGACGCTATCCGCAGTCTTCGCTGGTCACCACGGTTCTGATCGACGCGGAACTCATCACTGAAGACATGTCTACAACAGGAAATGAGATCCCAGGCCGAAGGTGCGTCTGCAGACCCCTCTGATAGTTGTAGGATACGAACTTTCCTGTCCTCCACCATACGGCCCAATATCAGATAGTGATGGTCTGTGGGACATTTCCTTTCAAAGAACGATATCTTTGGTTGGTAAACACGGCAAGCTTACAGCACAGAGGTACTCCCTTTTTGTTACCATTTAGGGTAAGCCATCCTGGACTTGCATTTCAGCAAGATAATGCCCGCCCTTACACGGCGAGAGTTTCTGCTTCTTATCTTCGTGCTTGCGAAACCCTATCTCGACCTGTAAAGTTGCCGGATTTTTCTCCAAAGCAGCACGTTTGAAGCATTATTTGGGGTACGTGGTCCTTTTAGTGTATTTGTCTGAGTGCATAATGCAAAATATGGAACAAATAATAACGTCGTCACATGTGTGTTGCCGCCAGGTTTGGGTAATGGCAATAAATTACGACTTTCGCTCATTAGGTGTTTATTAATAAACGATTGTGTCCTTAAGCACTTTGGCTCTTCTTTCGGTCTGAAGCTTCATCTTGTTTTCTTTGTTTTGCTGGTCTTCCATCACATTTAACTGAAAATGCATTTCATTGGTACGCACTTTAGGGGTCGCGGTTACTACTCGGCGGGTGAACGTCATCTGCGGTGAACGAAACGCCACTCAAGCGCCGACCGCAGACTCACAATGGCCCGGCCGGGCTCCTGTGGTTGCGAACAGGTTGGGGCGGCGCTGCGCCGTTTGCGGCCACAACGGTCACGCAATCCGAGCTGCAATATTTATCCGGCCGCGCTGTGACGGACCGCCATCACCAGCGCTGCGACAATCGATGTATCATTTGTCGGCTGTCGACCAACGCGACTGCGGTGTGGCGAATTTGTAAGGGGAGCTGGCAGCCAGTCGGATGTGAGAATAGCTCCGCACGTTAGAAATGCTGTTCACATTTCAATTTTACTCTCTCTCCTTCACTTTAAAATCTGAAAAAGTGAGGCATATTGTCTGTGTTATTATCAGTCAAGTACACTGAAGCGCAAAAGAAACTGGTATAGGCATGCGTATTCAAATACACAGATATGTAAACAGGCAAAATACGGCGCTGCGGTCGGCATCGCCTGTATAAAACAACAAATGTCGGGCACAGTTATTAGATCGGCTTCTGCTGCTACAATTGCAGGTTATCAAAATTTAGGTGAGATTTACCGTAGTGTTACAGTTGACGTCCGCACCATTGCATACAGCATCTCCGAGGTAGCAATGAAGAGGGAATTTTCCCTTACGCTCGTAGGACCATTTCACAAGTGTACCGTGAGCATCAGGAATCTGGTAAAACATCAAATCTCTGACAGCGCATCACCATGAGGGTTGGACCCCTCTCTTCGAAGACGATAGATTACAGAGCCTGGGCTACCCTGAGGGTTAAATCTACGTTTTCAAGGCACCTGTTGCTCTTGCTGTTGCTGTCTGTCTGTCAGTTTGTCTATCGCTGTGTCTGTTCTTCTGCCTGCCTGCCTGCCTGCCGGCCATTGTCGTCCGTCCGCCAACGCCACCATCGCCGTTGTCGTCCGTCCGTCCATCCGCCTGCCTCTCCGCCTTTTGGCCGCTGCCGACCCCGGCACCGCCCGGTGCTCGCCGCCGCCAGCTCTCCGACCGTCGTCGTCTGTCTGCTGCCGTCCATCGCCGCCGCCGCCCTCAGTCCGTCGGTCGTTGTCCGTCCATCATGAGCCTTCCACCTTCACTGTCATCTACACCTCCCCCTCCCCTCTTCCACCGTCACTTCCTGGAGTGACGCCCCTGGCCTCCCTCCTGACACCTCGCCTCCCCTATCCCCACTCACCCATTCCCCCATCCCCTCCCCTGCTGTGTACCCCCACATCTACACCTATCCTTCAGCCTCCACACCCACAACAGCTCCAACTACTGCCCCCCGCACTCACGTATGCCTCCCCTGCCGCCTCGGCTGCCGACTCTCAGGTGGTCGGCTTCCCCTCTCAACCCCCCCCCCCCCCCGCCGCACCATAACTTCATCAGCCACAGTCGCCGCCACTGAACCAGCAGCTTTTCCCATCACCTCCAACACACCTACTGGACCTGCTTCCCACCACCTCTGTCTCCTCCCCATCCACCTCCACTCCTTCCAGCCTTCAGTCTCCAAAAACCCCAGAAGCGCGTTATTGCCAACTCTGCTTCCACCACTTTCCACAAAAAGTCACCACCTTGTCCCCCTCCATCCATCATGTCCAAGGACACTGCCCTTCCTCCTGCCACCCATACCCCAGGACCCACCCTCCACACCTTTGTCCTGTCCACCTGAACCCTAAGTTCCTTGATGGCTGTACCCTTACCATGGAGATACAAAAGTATCTACCTGGTGCTCCCATCTCCCAGCTGATTCCCTGCAGGGACTAAGTCCTCATCAAGTTCTCCTCTCCCTCATTTCACACGGACACTCATTATGTTAGGTCCCAATGCTTCCCTGACCCCCTTCCTCTCATCTTCCTCTCACCATCTGCTCCAGCCTCCCCATTGTCCCCCCACTTACACCACTGTGATCACCGAGATCAGCCCAGTAATCATGGAGGATGAGGTGTTGGCGGAATTGACCTCACAACCAGACCTGGAAATCTGCTCTACCTGACGTATCCACATTGTCTCTGGCCCCACCCATCTCATGCAGGTCTTTCAGGAGTCGGCCCCCTCCACACCTCCTCAGCCAGAGTGCCCTGATCTTCCACCATTGCCACCCTGTTGAATCCTCCAAATACCCTCCTCAATCCTACTGCTGCCAGCGCTGCCTCATGTACAATGAACACCTGAACCACAACTGCAAAATCCCACCCCTCTGTCGCTGGCGGTGTGGCCGAGCGTTTCTAGGTGCTACAATCTGGAACCGCACGACCACTATGGTCGCAGGTTCGAATCCTGCCTCGGGCATGAATGTGTGTGATGTCCTTAGGTTAGTTAGGTGTTCTAAGTTCTAGTGGACTGATGACCTCAGAAGCTAAGTCCGTTAGTCCTCAGAGCCATTTGAACCACCCAAGTGTCCTCATTGCAAGGCCTCCAACTTTCTTATACACTGCCGCAACCTCTCCACCCATCCTTATTGAAATACCTGCAACAGGTCCCATCCAACCTTCTCCCACAAGTGTAAAGCTAAACCCCTTCCTGCCATGCCTGAGCTTAATGTCCCTGTTCACGCCATTGATCCCCCTGTCCACCCCAACAATTCTCTCCGTCCACACCCCAGAGCTGAAGACATCATAGGTTCTTCAACATAGCCCTCCAAAACATTCATGCTTTTCAGCGTCCCCACACCCTCCAACAAATCGCCTTGCTGCCCACTCCATCTTTCACTTGAACACCTTCGCCTCTTACTCCCACAACTAAGCCCACGTCACCTTCACCCACCTCAGAACCCTACTTTAAGCCTCTTCCCTCTCCTCCCCTCACCCTCCTCTCTTCCTATCATGATGCTTCATGAGTATCGCATCCTATCCCAGAATGTCTGCTCCTTCTGCACCAACAAATACCTACTTTTGAGCACTCTTTCCCACCACCAGGTCGACTACTGAACAAATCCTTCTCCAGCTCCACCGTACTATCCACACCTCTCCCTATATCCTCCACCACACTGATGACGCTGGTCCTCAACTGCAGGGTGGAGTCGCCATTGGCCACCTTAAGCATATCCCCATCAGGGCTCAACCCTCCTCAATGACCCCACCGAACACCTTATCCTCAGCGTCTTCTACCCATCCCTCACCATTACCTGCGCCAGCATCTATGTCTGCTCCACTGCTCCTCTTCCCTATGACTTCATCTCCCACACTGATGTCACCTTCTCCATCTATGTGACTGCCACCAACATTAACATCCATAGTTGCTCCCCTGCCACCCTTCAGCAGTGGCATAAGTTCCTCTCCACGATCCAAGATGACCTTGTTCCCCTTCCCCAGCAGACCCATCCTGAAAGCAACACCACCTCCCCAATGATATCATCGCTTCCTCCAACCTCCTTGGGCGTATCACCATCGACATCCTTGTTCCCACAGGTAGCAACCACTGCCGCATCTTTCTCACCACAACATCTGCTCACCACACCCCTCCCACTGCCTGTCCTGCACCCCATCCCAAAGTCATCCATGACTACTGTTGTGCCAACTGGGATGTCTGCCAGGAATCCATCGCCACCCAGGTCGAAAGCCACCCTCCTACCTATCACCATCCTGACAACATCATCCATGACTCGTACTTCCTTCAGAGGGTAATTACTGACACTGTGGAGGCCCATGTTCTTCCTAAAACCATCCTCCCCGACCATCACACTCTCCCTATGTGGGATGTCCTGCTCTGTCACAAATCTCATCACCTCGATCGCTCCTTTCTGTACACTCGTGAAAGGGATACACTCCAATGCCACCAGCAGATACAGTGACACGTATGGAACCTTATTACACCAAAGAAACGCCAGGATGGCACCAGACCCATACATGACTCAACGCCACCCTTCCTATCAACTCCTTCAAGTACTGGTCTGCCCTCCATCACCTTACTGATTCCCATTCTGCACGTCATTACCCCCTTCTCCATAATGGCCACCCCCTTCCCAACAACCTCATAAAGGCCAAGTACTTCATTCTCACATCTGTCTGAAGTATTCTCCATCCCTGATGATCCCCACATTTATTATTCTCATTTCCCCACCGTTATGGAATGCACCAATACCTCACTTGCTCCTAGTCACCAGTACTTGGGGCAGTTGCCCCCCCTCCTACATCAACACTCCCATCACAGCACTTATCCTCTGGTCCACATGCAACACCGCCTCTGGCACAACTGTGTCACCTACCACCACCTTAGAGAATGCCCCTTGTCCTTCTGACTGTACTTTCCAATCTCTTTAATATCTTTCTCTCTCCCAGATTCTATCCCAACCTGCGGAAGACTTCCCATGTCCTCTTACTCCTCAAACCCAACAAACCCCCTTCCATTGCCTGTTCCTATCACCCCATCTGCCTCACCTCCATCTTCAGTAAGGTCTTCTAATCCGTCATCTCCACCAGCACCTTAATCAACACCACCCCCTCCCCCTACCCAGTGTGGCTTCTGACCCTCCTTCTCTACTGAAGACCAACTCCTTAACCTCATCCACCTTCTCTCCCTCCAGCTCAATTCCCATCCCTCCACCATTTTTGTTTCCTCAACCTGCAAAATGCCTATGAGCACATGTGGCATCCCGGTCTCCTCTTTAAATTCCAAACCCACGCCCTGCCTATCAGTTTTGTCCATCTGGTCGCTTCCTTCCTTTCACACCATCCTTCCTATGTCATCCTCCACAACATCAACTCCCTTAACTTTTACCCCACTGCTGGCATCCCCCAAGGCTCCATCCTCTCCCCTCTCCTCTATCTCCTGTACACTGTTGATATGCCCAAGCCACCCCCACGTGTCCACCTTCTCCAAAAGGCTTATGACACTGCCTTCCTGGCTCTCTGTCCTACCCTTCAACAGTCCCTACACAACCTCCAAACCCACCTAGACCAGTTCACCACTTGGTGTAACCAGTGCTTCCTTCGTCTTAATCCCTCCAAAACCCAGGCAATCATCATAGGCTGCACCATCCACTCCTTCCCTCTCCACAATTTCTACCTCACCATTTATGGTCATCCCATGCATCTCACCCCCGCCTTGAGATACCTTGGCCTCACCTTCAACTGTCACCTCACCTGAACCAACCCACCTCCTGACCATCCAGCAGAAATCCCATTCGTCTCCTGAAACCTCTGTCTGGCTGGACATGTGGATTACATCTTCCCACCATCCTTTGCACCTACAAATCTCTTATCCGTCCTATCCTCTGTTATGCCAGCATTGCCTGGATCTCCGCACCCATCTGCTTTTACAAGGCCCTTCAAATCCTCGAAAGCCATGTGCTCTGCCTTGTCTTCTGTATCCGCCTTCTTTCCCCCACACGGCTGATGTATGACCTCATTCCCTTCCCCCCTCCTTTTCCTCCAACATCTCCACAACTTTTACACTGTCTGCAGGCTTGGTGCCACCACCTCCTTCCTCTCCACACTACCGCTGGCCACGTAACGGCCCAGACATAAACATTATTGAGCATATCTGGGATACCTTGCAACATGCTGTTCAAAAGAAATCTCCACTCCCTTTACTCTTACAGGCTTATGGACTGCCCTGCAGGATTCATTGTTTCAACTCCCTCCAGCACCAGCACTACTTCAGACATTAGTGGAGTCCTTGTCACCTTGTATTGCGGCACATCTGCGTGGTCGCGGGGCCCTACATGATTTAAGGTAGGCATACCAGTTTCTTTGGCTTTTCAGTGCATATTTGCCTGACAAAGCGAGTGAAGCATCGAGAGTACATGGTCGGATGCCAGCGAAAAATTTTACACAGGGATAACATCAGCTATTTTGTAAATGATTACAGTTGCAATTCTGTGGGACTAACACAAAGGCAACCAGGATGCAGTAGTGTTGTTCTCGTTTAGTGATGTTACCAGTCCTGAAAAGGATTACCAGAGGCCGTGAACAGAGTCAGATGTTGAGTGATCACTGTAAAGGACACGTAAACGTAAACTAGTGTGAGACAGCGTCAACAGGACTAACAATTTGAAAGGAGACTCATGGAGTGTCTCCAATTGACCAGCTGGTCGAAGCATCGAATTGGCCTTAGCGAAGTGTGAAAGGAGGCTGCTCGTCGTAAAGTTTCTGGTCGATCACGTCTCACGAATGCAAAAAAAGATCGCCACTTTATGCACCAAACTCATGGTAACCCCTAACCCTTTCATATCCGCGCCTGCCATCTGAGAGTCAATAATAGGTTTACACCATTTCTCTGTATCATCCCCCACCGTTTGTCGGAGACTAGCAGCTGTCAGTGTAGGAAATTAATATTCAATGTGTAGGCTGCCATTACCACTGCAACCAGATGTATCTGCAGCGGTGCATAGCAAGTGCTGCTCCAGGCTCTGTGATCAGCAATCCGTCGCCAATCAGAACAACACGGGTAACATTCATCGATGAAACTGCCAGCAACCTGGGCAAAGGTCTAACTCCTTCATTGTTTTAGAGTGGTAGAGTGGTATTGCTCCAGGTGTCATGGTGTTGGGAGTATTGGATGTGACCTCATTTCAGAACTTGTAGTGACTGAGAGTCCTCTGATGGTGCAATCGTATGTCCCAAAAATATGAGTTCCTTTTAATGCAACAGTACTGTGGTCATTTTCCGGCATAACAATGCCCCTTCGTACATGCAACATGTCTATGTGAACTATATACGTGAATCTGACGTACTGGCACGACCACTAAGATCCTCAGACCCATCACTGATAGGAAGTGTGGGACCAGATGGGACGTCAACACAGTCCCAGTATTATTATGCAGGATAGAGATCAGTTATAACAATGTGAACCAGCTTGCCTCGGAAGTGGGTACCACGGCTTTATGGCGCCCTTCCCAACAGAATTAGTGCAGGCAACCGGGCCAGAGGGAGCGCAACAGCATACTTACAAGTGGGCTCATTCTGGGAAGTTCCTAATGAATTTTTAATCACTCTTGTGACATCACATATCCCCTCAACTTGTGCAGGTTCACTTCGTTTCTCCTTCTGTTCCGTATGTTTAACGTTTTTTCAACCAGTCTATAAACTGCAAAAAAATTACAGCCATTCACTTTATAACCACCAGAAAAAGCTAGAAACAAAGATGTGAGGATAGGCTCTGTGTCGAGCCTGAGTAGGTCACTCTATATCTACATTGTCTTCAATGGTCAATGTTCAGAGTTCGCGTACGAGTTCTGGCGTATAGTTTTACTATAGCAGCAAGATTCACTCCATAACTTCTCCCTTTACTGGCCGATTGTTGCTTTCGAGCCTTATTGATGCATGTCCTCGTGATTATATAGGTTACAATGACTGAAGTTAGTGTGTGTGGATCCATTGCACAGGTCCCACTGAAGTTGTCTACTGCAGATGGTGGACAAACGTAGTATTTGTCAACAAACTAAATCAGCGGTGCCGTAAAAGCACGAAAATTGCGATAACTGTATATTTTACATCTATCTAACCTTCTATGCTAGGCATTAAAACTGCGACATTAAGATCGATGAAAAAAAACGGAATTTTACTTCTTGTTTTCGTAGGGAGCATACATGATTATATGGTAGGTGATTTGTTTGTTTACAGGGTGAAATATGTGGTACACAGGGCTAGAACCTCTGTGTTGGTGTGCTGGACAGTAGTAGAATGGAAGGCTTTGTCCGACTGACTAGGCTGGCGTGCGAATTACAATAATTTATGTCTTTATCTGAGTAACAACCTTTTCAATACATAACGAATCACTGTCTCATTGTCACAATGTAAGTACCTAACTACTCAAATAGAGACAAGATGCCTCGTTTAGGCAGACTTCGAATGCTGCAGACAAACCGTAATCAAACTGGACTGCTGCTTAGTACCACCTGATTCCATTACACATTCGGGCTGGTAACACTATCATTTTGTTTAGACAATCAGTCCTCATCCACACATATATTTTATAGTAACATTAATCACTAATCAAATGTTTATCCACAGTACAAATCACTATTAGACACGAGGCACAACATCATGTTAACATTAATTTACCTGAATGTAAACACTAACTGATCCTGCAGAAGGAGCACCCTCTACCATGCAAGGAAAACTTCTTTCACTGCAGCATGTAAACTGTTTACTGACAGCCAGTTCATTTAACAAGCTAGTTAAAACTGATTTAGCGAACTAAGGCAGTGCAGTCACTGCAGCTAAGAGAGCGCAGAATTATCAGACATTAGCTTACATTACTTGATCGAGGGGTCACCTCTCTAAGCGCACGCTAATCACCTTTAATTATGATTCACACAATAACGTAGTGCGTCCAAACGTCAGAAATCACAGCCTCAACTGCAACTTGAACACCAGCGAGTTCCCTGTTCCAAAACGCCAGGTTTGTACTCTGCTCTGCCTTCACCGCTTTCGCCTGTCGCCTAACCCACTCCAAAGTCAATAGCTCTGATCTCGTCTAGCACTGAATAGAGATCAAAGCCGTAGCTTAGCAAGTCCAGTGCTGTGGGATGGATGCATCAGAAACCAAGGAACTGCTGGTACATTAATGCTATACTACCTCTTCCCGCCATTGTTCCACGAGTAGAATGAGTTCGAGAATGGTAGTGATGCAGTTGCTTCCTACTCTGCGACTCATTTTCCCTTAGTCAAGTGTCCAAAAGGCTATGGTTACTTGTCCCTTAGTTAAACCAGTTCTCAGCATCGGATGGCTTATAATGAAGCCGAATAGAGGTCAAACATTAAAATCAGTTTATAGCAGTATCCAGAAAAGTTGTATAAGTGTATATACGTAGAAACATGTACATACATACCTAAATACACTCCTGGAAATTGAAATAAGAACACCGTGAATTCATTGTCCCAGGAAGGGGAAACTTTATTGACACATTCCTGGGGTCAGATACATCACATGATCACACAGACAGAACCACAGGCACATAGACACAGCCTACAGAGCATGCACAATGTCGGCACTAGTACAGTGTATATCCACCTTTCGCAGCAATGCAGGCTGCTATTCTCCCATGGAGACGATCGTAGAGATGCTGGATGTAGTCCTGTGGAACGGCTTGCCATGCCATTTCCACCTGGCGCCTCAGTTGGACCAGCGTTCGTGCTGGACGTGCAGACCGCGTGAGACGACGCTTCATCCAGTCCCAAACATGCTCAATGGGGGACAGATCCGGAGATCTTGCTGGCCAGGGTAGTTGACATACACCTTCTAGAGCACGTTGGGTGGCACGGGATACATGCGGACGTGCATTGTCCTGTTGGAACAGCAAGTTCCCTTGCCGGTCTAGGAATGGTAGAACGATGGGTTCGATGACGGTTTGGATGTACCGTGCACTATTCAGTGTCCCCTCGACGATCACCAGAGGTGTACGGCCAGTGTAGGAGATTGCTCCCCACACCATGATGCCGGGTGTTGGCCCTGTGTGCCTCGGTCGTATGCAGTCCTGATTGCGGCGCTCACCTGCACGGCGCCAAACACTCATACGACCATCATTGGCACCAAGGCAGAAGCGACTCTCATCGCTGAAGACGACACGTCTCCATTCGTCCCTCCATTTACGCCTGTCGCGACACCACTGGAGGCGGGCTGCACGATGTTGGGGCGTGAGCGGAAGACGGCCTAACGGTGTGCGGGACCGTAGCCCAGCTTCATGGAGACGGTTGCGAATGGTCCTCGCCCATACCCCAGGAGCAACAGTGTCCCTAATTTGCTGGAAAGTGGCGGTGCGGTCCCCTACGGCACTGCGTAGGATCCTACGGTCTTGGCGTGCATCCGTGCGTCGCTGCGGTCCGGTCCCAGGTCGACGGGCCCGTGCACCTTCCGCCGACCACTGGCGACAACATCGATGTACTGTGGAGACCTTACGCCCCACGTGTTGAGCAATTCAGCGGTACGTCCATCCGGCCTCCCGCATGCCCACTATACGCCCTCGCTCAGAATCCGTCAACTGCACATACGGTTCACGTCCACGCTGTCGCGGCATGCTACCAGTGTTAAAGACTGCGATGGAGCTCCGTATGCCACGGCAAACTGGCTGACACTGACGGCGGCGGTGCACAAATGCTGCGCAGCTAGCGCCATTCGACGGCCAACACCGCGGTTCCTGGTGTGTCCGCTGTGCCGTGCGTGTGATCATTGCTTGTACAGCCCTCTCACAGTGTCCGGAGCAAGTATGGTGGGGCTGACACACCGGTGGCAATGTGTTCTTTTTTCCATTTCCAGGAGTGTAGATATGTATATATACACTCGATCTGAATACCCAGTGATCCTCCAGCCAGCAAATGATTTCGAACTGTAGTCGGAACCAACAATTTCAATGTGTATAGAACAAATGCTTGCTGTTCTTCATCGATTGACGTTAAAAACCATTCTGTTATCTTGTGTTGCCTGTTGCCATGATTGAGATGTTTCTTCTTTTGACTATCAGTTATCTTTTGATTGCAATGTAATTTCCTGGGTCACCTTATACAGCTTACTGTTCTATCATACTTGTCAATGGGTCGATTTGAATTTCATTTGTTGTAACTGCTAGTGTGAAATTCAAATTATTTGTACTTGTTAATGTTAATGTTGTGAAAGGAATGTAGATGCTAAGTTATTTTTCTTTATTCTGTGTTGTTGTTTAACATTCTGAAAGAACAAATATGTAGTTGTTTGCCAGCCTTATAAGTGTTGTTATGTTGTATTGTTCTTTTTATACTTTCATACACTGAGGTTATTATACATTGTGACAGTAAAGATGTAATGGGTGGGAGGTTTCCCCTCATAATTGGTTTTAAATTGTTGTTTTTGTGCTGAAAATTAAAAATAAATGTTATTTGATGTGCGCCCCTCTCCAACCTGGCACAATGACTCACATTAGAGTCACAATCTGGCTAAATTACAATAGAACATTGTCTCCAGGTTGAGTCTCATTTCACACTTGTGGAGAGATCTTCCAGTGTCTTAAGGATCATTCCATAATTAAGTTACAATGAAATGTTAGGGCTTCATCTAATATATCTTGTTGGTTTGCCTCTGTAGTTAAATTAACAAACATTACAGTATTGACCACCTTCTGTAAAAAACCTAAATAAATTCCTGCTTACTGGAAACCACCACATTATTGAAAGGGGTTTTTTAAGAAATGAATCACACTCTCCCACCTGAATATCTTGTGAGTGGGAGTGGTGGTTCTGAGTTGGAGAGGTGTGTGCAACAATAGTCCACTAATGAAATTGTTTTTATTTATTAACACAGAACATATTTAAACCCAAAAAATAATCAATAGGAGAACCAACAATAACAAATGTACAATTACAACATGTAAGAACCACAATGTACAGGTTTGTAAGGGAAACGGTAAAAGATAAAATCACTCAAATGGTTGACTAACAAGTTTATAATTTTCTTTTAAGTATCTTAAACAGTAGAACAGAATTGAAAGAAAAGCCCTGGCATGCATATTCCTTTAGAATCATCAATATTTACGAATAATCATAAATAATTTAAATTTCAAGCCAGCAGTTACAGCAAATGCACTTAAGTCGGCCCAACAGGAAGTGTCATAGAACACTAAGTCGAATACATTGGTCCAGTGAAGTATACAATTATCAAAAACAGGCCAAAAAGAAAGCTGATAATCGTTCATTAAAAAATCCAGTCACAGCCTCTCACTATGCAACACAAGATAATACAGGATCTCTTAATCTCAGCTAATAATGAATAGCAAACCTTCGTAGTAAACACATTCACTTTGTTTAGTAAGGCAGACATGGCTGAAACTCAGTGCAATTAGGAATAGTCCAGTTTCTTGTGATCCAGTTATCCCATATGTACACTGGATCACAGTTCTAAATATACACGACCCTTGGGCGGGTCGCACTTCCTGCCAGGTCGGTCCATGTGGCGTGCTGTACCTGTATGGTGCAGGTTCTCTCTCCAACATCACTTCGTTGACTCCCTGACAGGATCTGAGAGTGTCACAGAAGGCAGAACCGGTGAACCAGCCACCGAGCGCCTTCTCAGCAGTTCCGGCCGAGGTTGGCACAACTCCATCAACGTGAACGGCCTGTGTTTGTGCTGTTGGGTAGGTTTTCAAATTGGCTCGCAAACGTGGCGTAAATGAACTGACATGTGTAAATGTATGAATAAAAGAACATTATTCACCACTAACCGGCCAGTCACCATGTCCATACACAATTGTTGTCATGCCCATCATTTTCGTATGTGGTATAATGCTCCTAGTCCTCGATTATACTTCTGAACTGGTATACTCGCTCTCCTGACTATGCTTGTATAGTCCACTTGTACCTAACAACAGACACAAGTGACGAGTTTTCGGTTTATCTAGCGATAGCGGTGATTCACATGTCGAGCCTCTGGGTGGATGGAGAAGGGAAGTTCAGAGAAGATGTCACAGGAGCTGCTGGCGAGGTTAAAGTGAGTACAAAGAGCCTGGATGACATATGGGGTACGCTGTTCCAGGCTGCATTAGCTCTAAGCCAACCGCTGTGGCAGAGCAGTTCTAGGCTATTCAGTCCGGAACCGCGTTGCTGTTACGGTCGGAGATTCGATTCCTGCCTCGGGCTTGGATGTGTGTGATGTACTTAGGTTAGTTAGGTTTAAGTAGTTCTGAATCCAGGGGACTGGTGATCTCAGATGTTAAGTCCCATAGTGCTTAGTCATTTGAACCATTTGAACCGTTAGCTCTATATCACATTCTTCAATAGTAGGGGCCGACGAGCGCTACTCTCTCGGCAGCCCATGACCAGATGTTTTCACTGGTTCAGATGTGTCGAGAAAATACTGACCGCCCAAACTTTCTGTAAAGAGGTAGTTTAGAACAGCATGGGTAGTATGGGGTATTTTATTGCCTTATCAAACGATGATATCTTGGAGACACGGAAGATATTGAACAAAAGAAAAACATAATGCATCAGAAATCTAATGGCTGCTGTCCAAAATTAGGGGCTGTTTGAAGCTGAGGTCATCATTTTGTCTAATTAGTGGTACCATATGCAAAGGATAGCCGCGCTTATGACGATGACAGATGCTGACGACCCACGCTTTCCAGAACGCCATCGTGATTCTGTACGTAGGACCAGTGTTCGTCTGAAAGGAAGAGCTGCTTCCACGTCATCGTCCAGTGTTGTCAACGAGTGCACCGTTGTCGCTATATTTCCCTCTACTGCAGGGACAAAGGAAGCTGTGACAGTGGGAGTTGTGCTGACAATGCACGGTGCTCTGCAAGCCGTCACACGGTCTGTGTGAGTTGTTACCTTGCTGCAAACTAGCCCACTTCCTGACTGAAGGTACGTGAGGTGGATGTTCGAACCTGTATGGGCGAGCGAAGAACATATCATTCCACTCGGGCACTAGTGGCAGGGAATTGTTGAGATCCAGCATGGAACTGAATACGCCTCTCTGAAATCCCTGATCCCATACTCGTGTAACATTCGTGCGTTCCCGAACAATGTGACTAGTGATATCGGGGAAAGACAAAATCTACTCTTGACAGGTCACGCTCTCTGGTTCCGACACCTGCTGGAAAACTTTTCTCTTTCTCATGCGAACATTAATACAACATTCTGACAAACAAAAAACTATCAGGTGAGGCCTTGTGCCTAGCTACTTTGAGCTGGTCGCCTGAAATGATAACCATTTGCATTTCGAGTCATATTAGGTTTGTTCGAAAACAAATCCGCAACTTTGTCCATAAAATTTTTCTACGATTTCCTTTTACTTATAGTGCGAGTTCCCATTGTAAATACTCTCCTCCACAACTGATAAACAGCTCCCAATAGCATTCCCACTTTCGGAAGTAGTCTTTGTACGCCTCTCGCGTGATTGGGCAAGGCACCGTCTGCTTTTTTTTCTTATCTCGTCCATCGTTGAAAATCTTCATCCAAATTTTGAACTAAAAAACAAGTCTACAGGGACCAGGTCTGGGAGCACGGATGATGAGACAGCACAGTGATTTCGCTTTTGTGCAACACTCGCACACCAACAGGCATGAAGGTGAGGATGCATTATCGTGACACGAGAACTACGGATTGTATCCCCAATTTTCAGGCCGTTTCCCTCTCACATTTTCCCCTCAGATGTCGCAACACGTCCTGAGAGCACCTTCGATTAACGGTCGGTCCCTGTCGCGCGAATTCATGATGAACTAATCCTTCAAAGTCAAAGAAAAATATGAACATGGCTTCAAGATTTGACCTGACCTGTCGAGGTTTTTCCCTTTTTTTCTTTCTTGTCTTTTATTGTGAAGATTAAACCTTGGTCTCAGTATCATAACCGTAGACCCACGTCTCATTACCAGTTATCATTCTCTTAAGGAACATCTCGTTCCCGTTTCCGCAATCCGAAAGCTCTTCGCATCTTGCAAGGCGAAGATCTTTCTAGTCTTGACTCATGAGCCGTGCGACGAAGTTCGCGGTAACACTATGCATTCCAAGGTGCTGTGTCAGGGTTTCTCAGCCGTGCTGCGGCTCACGTTGATGCTGTTTGTAGGTTTCCGCCCTCTGTTGCAGGTCAGACCGTATCGCTTAGCTGATATGGTTGCGGTCGCTTGTCTTCTTCTCGTGTTGAGTGGCGCCACTTGGTTTCTCAAGCGTTGCCTGTACGGTAGTGGCAGCAGCGGCGCTTATCGATATGTAGTAACTATGGCCCTATCTTTGGGGCGACGTCGTTGTTCTTCCGGTCGAGTCAGTTGGTTTTAGCTTGGGGACTCAGAACGAGCCAGGTCCGCTCATTTCAAGAACACACTGGGACTGCTGGCGACTCGCATGGACTGCTGGATCGAAGGCCTGTGGTCTCGAGGGTGGACGACCTCGTCGTAAACCGTATCCTGCCAGTTTAAGTTGAATACATTTGGATTCAAGTAGAGAAACCTCCACCGTTGCGAAATCTTGCAATTCTCCAGTGACTTGTGTTCGTGTTGCTGCTCATAGTGTTGCCGAGGTGAAGAGCAGCGAGTGAAGTGCTAGGGGAAGGCGGATCTGATTAGCTTTCCTGGACTTCTAATCACTATTTATTGCGTTCAGTTTGTAACTATTGTTTTAGTTCAACCAGAGATTCTTTTCCTGTCTTGTGGCCGCTAACGCTCCAGTTACCTGCCCTAGGGGTTTAGTGCATGTAACGGCAGTGTACGTTTCCAAGCCTTGCAGCCGCTGTCCGGTGAGGCGTGTAGTTTTGACAGCTTTCTTGATTGTAGGTTGGTTGGCGATTCTTCTGCTCTGGTGGTAGTGATTCCTTTCTCGTTCTGGGGCCTCTTGGCGTTACAGGAGATTTAAATGATTGTGCTACCAAGTTTACTATCATTTTGTCTCACCTATTTGGTGATCAGTTGCTTCTCCTTTTACATTAACCTTTGCTGTTGTATTGCTGTTTAACTGTATGGTTTTCAATTTTTATATAATTGTCATTCTTGGCGTTATAGCAAGTTTAAGTGGTTGTGCTATCAAGTTTACCATCATTTAGTCTCACTCGTTTGGCGATCAGTTCCCTATCTTTTTAAATTAACTTTACTATTGCATTGCTGTTTTACAGTACTTTTTTAATATAATTGCCGGCCGTTTTTGGCGTTAAAAGCCTTCAGCCGTGACTGTGGTTATTTGCCTTAAAATTCTAACTGGGATCACGTTGGCTTGTTTTTATAACATTATTTGCTGTGTCTGTATTTTATGCTCATTTGGTAAATTGTGTCCCACTGAAAGCATCATTAATTGCACAGTTGCTTATTCCTTCATTAATATCGTGCTATATCTTTATTTATTGCTGAGTCTGGAATTACCATTTTAAAATAAATGTTTGCAGTAGAAAAAGGGGACAAACAGTAACTGATTATGGCACCGTCCACAATCGTAGCCGAATCCTGCCTCCCTTGACTACCATCTTACATTTTCATGACATGATCCAACTGAAATTGTACTGTCTTCAGCAATCCCTCGGACAGTCAGTCTTCGATTGGGACGCACAATTTCGTTGACGATCATGACATGAGTGTCGTCGGCAGACGTCCAAGGGCGTCCCGAACGAGGCTCCTCTTTAACTTCCACCCGGCCATTTTTAAACCGTATGAACCATTCGTAACACTGAAAACGGTTGAAGCACTCGTCACCGTAGGCTTTCTGTATCATTTGGTGTGTCTATGTAAAGGTGTTCTTGAGTTTCACGCAAAATTGCTCCACTAACTCTGCCATTTCGAAATTCACAAACTGTGCCACAGAACGTTCCACCCAATACAGCAGGGAGCAATAACAGAAGCACAAGAATGAAACTTCCTGCAGTTACATCATTTCGCCCTAACACACCCTTGGCGAGAAATTACGAATGTAATTTTTTTCTGTTTTGAATGGACGTCGTATAGTAAACTTCATGCCAATTTGCTGTGTGATATCGTCATTGTCTCGTAGCTTGCAGAATATCAGATGGCATGGAAGACAAACACCGATTTCATAAAAATTCGTACAATACGTTCACTTCTTGTAATAGCTTTGTACGTCTCACAAGTAAAGAAGGTGGGAGGTAGTGATGTTTAAGTTTAACGATCCATTGACTGTGATTAAATGGAAGCGAAGCACAACCGTGGGTGATGTGAAGCAAATATACTGTCTGCCTTTCAATGGAACTATTTTGGTGTTAAGCATTCTGGCGAAACCATGGAAAATGTAAGACCATGGTTCCAGTGCCTCATCACTGGGGGGCCGCGATCGACTGGTACAAGTGAAGTGAAGTCTGAACTCTGTAATTATCAGTAGCAGGACCATGTGAGAACGCGCAAGTGCGATACAACTGGTAATGCTACCGCAAATAACGAAATAAAGTCACCACATTATGATGAGTTATTCATTTATGCTGCTTTAAACAATCACGGAGTTTCAACGTAGCAAGTATTCTTCAAATGAATCATTTATGAAATTCCATTAAACATTATTAAAGTTTCCTTCTTTCAAGGGACTGTCCATAATGGTATAATCGACCGACAAACGTACCTTCTGGCGTGTATGTCAGTGCGGAGAATGAGGTCATCAGATAGTGAACTCTCTGGACATTCGCCGTAGAGCGGGGCATAAATTGTTCGCTGGCGATTTAGGTGTGACATTGGTCATCAATCAGTGTTATCCATGACTGAGTGCACTATATATTCCAGGAATACCGGCTCACGGTAGAAAATCGATGTTTGGGACTTTTACCTGCGACGGTATCTCTATAATTCCCATAAGAGGATATAAAATCTGCTGATATTATTCCGTACTAGGGTTGTCAAGCAGAAAAACTGACACTGCAGGACAATGGAAATACATTGCTAACAACGGGAATACAAAATGGTTAATAGTCCAAAAACGAATAATAGCAGGGGAGGTGAAAGAAAAGAAGAAACTAATTTCGAAGAGAACCATACGGAAATAGAGAACTGTTTGACACGTGCTTATTAATTTTTTTGCTTTGCAGAGGTTGCAACTACACAGTAGATCTCGCCACTTCCATAAAAGTAAAAAATAATTGCAGTGTGTTTCCATGTACTCTGTCTCGTGCCTGTAGATCACCATTACAGGTAAGAGTCCTATTCCACTCCGAAGAAAACATTGAATCCACGATTATGGTATGACTGTACGTTATGGTTCTTCATCTACGCTTACACCTATATCTCTAATCCGCAAGTCCACGTACGGTGTGTGGCGGAGGTTATTTGTGGTGTAACTACCACTTCGTCTTTTCCCTGTTCCGCTTGCGAATGCTGTTCGGGAAGAACAACTGTGTATTACCTGCGATCTATCTCCGACTCATCTTATTTTCTCGTTGTTATCATTTCGCGGGACGTACGTACATGTAAAATCAGCTACCTGTTTTCTCATATGATGTCTTGCGGACCATGGATGAAGGGTGAAAGGCAGATTTCGTATTCCTAGATTTCGGGAAAGCGTTTGACACGGTGCCCCACGGCAGACTGTGAATTCCCACCTCTGTTTAATGATTGTATCGCCACTGAATTGCTATTTATTTATTTAATGGGATAATAATAATTATTAAAAGGTGGTAATTTTATTTAAGCATTGATTTTACTCTTTCGATTGTTGCGAGTCAGCGATATTGCAATGCTGCTCGCTTTGGAGAATACACATTTTATAAGAATTTTTTGGTCCAGGAAACACTTTTGCGATCACAGTTGCGATTTAGACAGTATTTGCGAAATTGTTCTGATTAAAAGTTATCGTTTCCGAAAGACGCAGGTTCGATTAAAGCTGTGTGCACTTTTGCGCGTGTAATGAAAATATTCATAACACGGCGCGTAACAAAAAGAAAAATGGGAATCACAACCGTGATCAAACGAAGAAAATATATGATTACATAAATGTTCTTCGCTGTTATTCAGGACAGGCTCAGATTAGACCTTCCAATTTTTAGTTGTATTAAATGACAAGACGTTACACTTGGGAGATAATTGTTTTGAATAAATTGTATTTACCTTCTCTCTCTCTCCTTTTGACGGCCTTTCTACCTTCACATCGATTAAGAAACTTTTCCTTCTCTACCGACCAGTACGAGAAAAAAATTCAGACTCAAAAATATGTCTTACATCGAATTATTACATGCTTAACCCTTAACAATCATATATAGTTTCGTAATGCAAACAATGCTAATTTATTCCGTGCACTAGAAAGTCTTTGATACACTGAGCACAAAAATTAAAATAATAAAATTATAATTACATTTTTAATATCATGAACACTTCTTTTAATCATGAAAATAAGGTTTGACATCGTCGTAATATTAATTTTCATCGTTGTAGCACTACAACTGTTAACGAAGACACTAGAACCTACAGCTACATCAGACCACGTAATGGTGTGTGGCGGAAGGTACTTCTGGCACCACTAACGGTTTAGCGTTATCCTGCTCCACTCGCGAATGGCTTATGGAGCTAATGATTGCCGGTAAGCCTCCATTTTCTCGAATTTTATCGTCGTGGCCATATCGCGAGATTTATGTGGAAGGAAGCAATCTGTGGTCCGATTCTTCCCGCAAAGCGTTCTCTCGAAATTTCGATAGTTAACATCTCCGTAATCCAAGGGAATATTATTTGTGTGGCCTATTTTAGCTTTTCAGGTAATAGGCAGAAATTATGAAGAATAAATAAATATATCTCCGTGATGTACAACCCTCTCTTTTAACATCTGCCACTGGAGTTTCTTGAACATCTCTGTAACGCTCTCACGCCTAGTAAATGATTCTGCGACGAAGCCCGCACTCTTCGTTGGATCATCTCTGTTTCTCATCCCTAACTGCTAAGGATCCCATATTGACGAACAGTGCTCGAGAATGGGTCGAACGGGCGCCCTATAAGCCATGAAATAGGTTCGCTGATAAGTGAGTGACTCGTAGACTTCCTAAGAATCAGTACGTTCTTCTCGACGGCGAGTATTCATCAGAGACAAGTGTGTCGTCAGGAAGTGTAATAGCAACGCTCTTGTCCTCTGTACACATAAATGATCTCACGATGAGCAACCGTCTGCGGATGTAAAGGAATAATGCTGTTCCATGTGGGAAGTTGTCATCGCTGAATGACTGCAGGAGGATACGAAGTGACGTAGACAAAATTTCTACTCGGTCTGATGAATACCAGCTTGCTCTAAGTGTGGAGAAATGTAAGTTAATGCAGATGAGTAGCAAAAACAATCCTATAATGTTCTAATACAGCATTAGTAGTATACCGCTTTACAGAGTTACGCCGATTAAATACGTGGGCGTAACGTTACAAAGCTAAATGAAATGGAACGAGCAGATAAGAACAGAAGCAGGAAGGGCGAATGGCTGCTGGGAGATATTTCGAAAAGTGTGGTTCGTTCATCTGTGAAGGAAACCACGTGTAGAACACCAATGCGACCGCTTTTTCAGCACTGCCCGAGTGTTTGGGATCCCCACCTGGATGGATTAAAGAAAGACATCGAAGAAATTGAGAGGCGGGCTGCTAGATTTGTTACCAGTTGGTTCGATCAACAGGCGAGTCTTACGAATGTGTCCAAATTTGAATCCCCGGAGGAAAGACTTCGTTCTTTTCGCGGAACACTACAGAAAACCAGCAATTAAAGCTGACTGTCGAATGATTCTACTGCCACCAACGTACATATCGCGTAAGAACCACGAAACGGGAAAGAAATTAGGGCTTGTACGGAGGTTTATAGGCAGTTACTTTTTGCCTCGCTCTATATGAGAGTGGTAAAGGAGAGGAAGTGACGAGTAATGGAGTAAGATACCTTCCGCCACGCAACATACTGGACTAGCGGAATATGTATTTAGATGTGGAGGAAGTAATTTTTTGCTTGACTCTTCTGAGAAAGTACACTTACGGAATTTCATCCCCTTGGAAACGTCCCGTTGTACACAAACACTCTTGCGGTCCATGCTTATCGAATTTGTTGAGCAGCCATAATGTACTTGCGTGTAACGTGCTAAATGTAGACCAGCGGATATTAGTAAACGTCAGCAAGTTAGCAAGTTTTCTGAAAAATTTCTGAGTCTCTATGTTTGTAAAATACAATTTTTAAACTGGTGAAGTATTTAAAAAATTTCATTCTGGCGTATATTCCGGACATGCCTGTACGCGTAGAAGATAAACACTACCATTTTCAATTCAAATATAAAAATTGGTCTGTCCCAGCCACTTCCGCTGACAATAATATTCGTAAAGTAACTGAGAAGATTGACGAGGTCACCGCCGTCAACATCAACAAGCCTCCCACTAGTACCTAGATAACGTTTTTGCTCAACACCCACCTCTATCCAACAATCTGTCTAGGAGATCACAACAATCACCACCGGCGTTGGAAGCATAAAGGACTAAAATGATAATGCTTCGTTGACTAGTCTTAGCAGCATTCCACACACCTTGTGTTGACGCTAAACATCAAAGTGCCTTGATGAGTATAATCCTCACCGCTGCTTTGTGTCCTCCAATAATGACAGACAGCCAACAGCACCAACACTTAAATTTCTCTGGGATTTCCCACAAGCTAGCGTTTTCCAGTCTTCAGTGAACTTGTTATCAATATTCTAGTAACACGATCTATTCCATAACCTAGATGGAAAGCTGACTAGGAGGCGTCCTTCCTTAGCTTATACAAACGCACGGGATGTACATCGTCAACAAGTATCAACCACCAGAGGTTTACTGACGCAGTTATAACTACAGAGCAAAAGTTATTTCTAAATGCTTCTGGAAGAACTACATCACCAGCTGGGCTGCTGAGTTAGAGAATTTGTTCAAAGAACTTCAGCAAAGCGTAGACCATGAGATAGCAGATCAGTTACTTCACAACATCGATACTGCGAGACGAGAAAAGTGGGTGGAGACCATTGAAGACATGGATCTTAAAAAGTCAAGTAAAAAAGCTTGGTCCTTACTGAGGAACTTAGGGAGGAGGGGGAGGAGGGGCGCATTGGAATGTGTTTGTGACCCTGCACCACCAGACAAAATTGCTGATCATACTGTGTCAACCTCAAGAGCCACCCAAGATCGAGAGCGTACATTTTAAGTTAGGAAAGAGCTCAAGACCGCCAAAGCAGCCTGAATCGCTGAAAGCAACTAATTGGCCACCTTCAACGTGGAAGAAACCACAACAGTACTTCAGAAAACGAAATTATGAAAAGGCCCTGATTTCACTGGCTTCCATAATGAATTAATCGTGCGTTTCGGCAATTATACAAGGAAGTAGCTTACCAGGGTTTTCACAGATGTCTTGCAGGTAGGCAATGTTCACCATCACCTAAAGAGAGCTAAGATCATTGTCATATTAAAACCAGAAAGAGGAACGGAAGGCTCCAAATGATTGGAAAAGAGCACAGGTCGTCCCAGTTTTCAAGAATCGTCGTCGAGCAGATGCGCAAAACTATAGGTCTATATCTCTCACAACGATCTGTTGTAGAATTTTAGAACATGTTTTTTGCTCTCATATCATGTCGTTTTTGGAAATCCAGAATCTACTCTGTAGGAATTAACATGGATTCCAGAAACAGCGATCTCGTGAGACCCAACTCGCTTTATTTGTTCATGAGACCCAGAAAATATTAGATACAGGCTCCCAGGTAGACGCTATTTTCCTTGACCTCCGGAAGGCGTTCGATACAGTTCCGCACTGTCGCCTGATAAACAAACTAAGAGCCTACGGAATATCAGACCAGCTGTGTGGCTGGATTGAAGAGTTTTTAGCAAACAGAACACAGCATGTTGTTATCAATGGAGGACGTCTACAGACGTTAAAGTAACCTCTGGCGTGCCACAGGGGGGTGTTCTGGGACCATTGCTTTTCACAATATATATATATATAAATGACGTAGTAGATAGTGTCGGAATTTCCATGCGGCTTTTCGCGGATGATGTTCTAGTATACAGAGAAGTTGCAGCATTAGAAAATTGTAGCGAAATTCAGGAAGATCTGCAGCGGATAGGCACTTGGTGCAGGGAGTGGCAACTGACCCTTAACATAGACAAATGTAATGTATTGCGAATACATAGAAAGAAGGATCTTTTACTGTATGACTATATGATAGCGGAACAAACACTGGTAGCAGTTACTTCTGTAAAATATCTGGGAGTATGCGTGCGGAACGATTTAAAGTGGAGTGATCATATAAAATTAATTTTTGGTAAGGCGGGTACCAGGTTGAGATTCATTGGGAGAGTCCTCAGAAAATGTAGTCCATCAGCAAAGGAGGTGGCTTACAAAACACTCATTCGACCTATACTTGAGTACTGCTCATCAGTGTGGGATCCGTACCAGGTCGGATTGACAGAGGAGATAGAGATTATCCAAAGAAGAGCTGCGCGTTTCGTCACAGGGTTATTTGGTAAGCGTGATAGCGCTATGGAGATGTGTAGCAAAATCAAGTGGCAGACTCTGCAAGAGAGGGGCTCTGCATCGCGGTGTAGCTTGCTATACAGGTTTAGCGAGGGAGCGTTTCTGGGTGAGGTATTGAATATATTGCTTCCCCCTACTTATACATCCCGAGGAGATCACGAATGTAAAATTAGAGAGATTCGAGCGCGCACGGAGGCTTTCCGGCAGTCGTTCTTCCCGCGACTGGAACAGGAAAGGGAGGTAATGATAGTGGCACGTAAAGTGCCTTCCGCCGCACACCGTTGGGTGGCTTGCGGAGTACAAATGTAGATGTAGAATTGTTTCCTCACTAAACTATAGACCAGATGCGCTGCTCAGCACGATTTAGAAGCTTTTGAAAACGTTATTCTATTACACGATCAACCCTGAGACCCTTATACGTAACCCCGTTGAAAAGGCAGGATTTGGTCGTCATCGAAGACACTCGTATAAAGTTCTTTCGTTAACAACATTCGTAGGGACACGTTACCAAAGACAGCTGGAGCGAATCATTCCTACAATACGTAACTGTTTTTCTCCTCCAACACCAGTCATAGATAGAAGGCAGCTTCCACGTCATTTCAGCATCTACGTGGCATGAGAGTCAACTTTTTTTACGAAGAACCTCTAACCAAGAAACAATAAATTGTCGAATCCTTGCCACAATTAAATGCAGCTGTGTTCAGTATCTTATTAGACTGATGGGCACTATACTCTATGCATCTTCTCTCAGTGCGTGCTCTTTACATACTGTAGATCTTATTTGATTTGATTTTTATTTGGTCCTATTGTACTGTGTAAGTAGTGACCATCAATATAGGAATTGCCAAGCGAGATAGTACAGTGTTATATAAGCATTTCATACATTTTATATATATATATATATATATATATATATATATATATATATATATATATATATATATATTTGGTTGCACATAATATTACAACCTGCGGTTTACTGGTATAAGTTTAAGCGAAGGCTTAAAAGAGCAGAGTAAATGAAGGTATACCTATGAATGATGAGGAAATAAGTAAATAAATTTGGATTTTAACAACGTAATTTAAATTGAAACACAAAAATTTTATTATCACAACTTAAGTGAAAGACTAAGCGCATTATTAAGAGCGTAGAATAAATGCAGGTACTTATTTTTGTTCTATAAGTTAAATACAACATTTTGTGATCATGACGTAAGTAAAAGTATCAATATTTATTTCATTTAAGAGTGTTTCTATCTGTGTGTAGCTTCCTCTGGTTTTTCGCTAAAGGATGTTTTATAACTCTAACAATTCGTTCATTTTGTAAAGAAATTGATCTATGAGGAATGTTTTCATTTCCTTTTGAACGCCTGTACATTGTTTCCGCTTTTGTACCAAGCAAAGCGTATTGGATAATTTCAGACCTGACTTAATATCTTGTACGTGGTAGTGAGATTTTCTAAGTCAGGGTTGAAATTTTTCGTCTGCCTTGTGTCATGGTTATGAATGTTATAGTTTTTTGTGAAATAATTCCCTGTTCTTTCCTAAACACCATCTGTGAGTAGCTGTGTTAAGCTGTAACAGAAACAGCCTGAGAGACTGGAAGATACTCCTGCTGTGCGATATGCCAGACGTTTATCCCGTTGAAGGGCATAGAATAGAAATACGCAGAATATGACAGCAGCAATATTTCCCTGTCGACAGAGTGGGAAATATCTCGCAGTTCAAAGCTTACTAAACTAAGCTTCTTGACCAGCTGCTCAACTTTCTCTATCCATTTTAACTGTCTATTTGGACGTCTACGAATTTTGGATGTGTGATGCAATTAATTTTTTGCTTGTTAATATTCCACATAAGTAACGTGTAGTTTTTTATTTTCTGTCTGTAACTGTTTAATGTTAGTTTTTATAAAATTTTTGGTTCTTTTATTTGCTGTGAATCATTTGTGCACTTGTTTACCGACTGTCAGGGCTGTATCCTGCTGTGTTTACTTGGGCCTTCGATCATAATACATGCATTATCGGCAAACATGACTACTTGTGCTTGTCACTAATTGTAATTAGTACATCATTAACGTAGATCAAGAAAATCAGTGACCTAAGATTCAAATCCTTAGGGACTCTGTTTTTTACATTTCCACTATCTGAGTGTATTGTTACACTTGCCCAAATTAATGTAACACTTTTTTACCTAATGTGTGAAACTATTCATTCTGCTGGCTCTCGATCTTCCATCATAATCGAGTCCGTCAACATGAGGTGGCAAATATGAGGAAGCCAAGGAGATGGAAACGTGTGTTCTATTAAGCCAAGACTGCTTGGTAGCTACAACAGGAAAACACAATTAATTAGCAGGAGTACAAAATAAGAAAGTATTTATTACTTAACTTTGCTGTAGTCTACGATCAGTTGGTTGACAATTATCGAAGACGCGACTAGACTAAGCGTCTGTAGAATGACATAATTTACAAGTCACAAATATTGCAGTGACGAATTAATCTCTCGTAATCTTGAATGTCGAATCCGGTGACTTTGAGGACTAACTTGAAACGGAGCTACAAAGACTTGATGCAGCAATGACTGAGCTGCAGACGATGACTAACGTCGGCACTGGCTGACCACTGAGCGAGGCTACGAACTGTAGACTGGCACAACTGCATTACACACCTGCTACACATGAAGTGGCCTAGTGGCGCCTCGCGGCGAGCATAAATACTGCCAATGGATGGGTACTCTTTGCTAACACAGCCGTTCTTCTGTTCCGTTTATCGAGAGAATCGCATCCGGCAGATCGATCTCTCAGGCGGCGGTGAGGTCGTATGACTGACGACATCATAGATTTCCTATTGTGTGAATAACATTCTAGTCAAGTCAAGGTTTGTCTTCGATACTATAGCGTAAAAGCATTTTCGCTGTGCACTGGAGTGTACATAGTCGAATGCCCTAACAAGTCAACAACATATCCCCATAGCATGTCTTTTGGAATTTAAGTCACCGAGAATTTCAGCTGACAGGCAAAATGTAGCACTCTCTGTAGAGAGATGTAGCGCCCCGCAGTGTGCTTACGTGCTTTAAGGCGCCATGTCACGGATTGTGCACACCCTCCCGCCGGAGGTTCGAGTCCTCCCTCGGGCATGCGTGTGTGTGTGTGTGTGTGTGTGTGTGTGTGTGTGTGTGTGTGTGTGTGTTTTGTTCTCAACATAAGTTATTTTAAGTAGTGTGTAAGTCTGGGGACCGATGACCTCAGCAGTTCGGTCCCATAGGAATTCACACATTTGAACATTTCATGGGGCGATAGTTGGATATTACACTCCTCTCTTCACTTTTGTGGAGTGGCATAGCTATGGCATGATTAAGTCTGTCTGTTGTCATTTACTGTTTACGCAAATAGCACAATATGAATAGGTCGGCACTTGGGTTTAAAATCATTCTTGATACGCCAGTGTATCGAGAAGACTGAGAGTTTTTAATTTCATGATTTTTCTCAGTTTCATTAGGAGCTATACTTTCGAAATGAAGAGCTACCATTGGTCTGATTTGCGTTTGAATAAGTTGCTCACTGGTTTTTGTGGGAGGTTCTTTGGTTATTCTGGTCTGTGCCGTTATCTGAGGAACGTGACATCCCTGCTTGATCTGATTTTATGTGCCTATTTGTCTAATTTCTTATAATGTTATACATGCTTTCACTCAATTGTTTGACTAGCCGATTGTTGGTGCATAATGCACGTGTTTGGCCTTCCTAAACCTACATATTAGAATTCTACAGCAGTTCTTGTAATGCAATTTTCCTACTAGGTTAGTATTAGTCCTCTGTCCTGTTTTCTTTGGTACTTATTTAAATACCAGTGGTTGACCATTCTGAGAAACTAAAAACTATTTCTAAATATACAAATAGATTTATCATTTAACGTTCTGACTTGTTTAACTTGAGTGTTACCATTTACTGTTTTGCCGCTGGCAAGCTTTAAAGCTTTCAGACTGACCATTTGTTACAGCCTGAAATTTTACTTCACTGTAATATTTGGAGTCCAGGTACATATTACCAGTTATGGTCTCCCTGTAGCAATATACTGTTGTTGGGAATGAGATGATAGGGAAGTAGAAAGTCGACAGTAAAAATTACAGCTGTTTATGGCTTTTATTTTTCAAAAGAAAGGTAATGTTAAATTCACCACATACTGTATTTTCTTATAAAGTTTTATGAGAATTGATTCTAGCTGAGAAAGAAAGTTTTGGACGTTTCCTAATGTGCAATGTAAATGTTATTCATATGATGGACTGAGTTTCTAGTTGGAGTATGACACCACAGCATTCAAAACGCTAAGTTACGTCTATTGCTTGTGTCCTGAGAGTATTGTTCATGTAAATTGCCACCTAATCTTGTCCCAAATTGGTCCTACATTAGTGACAACATATTCAATAAGTATTTAAATCGAATTGTTTGATTTTTGTAGCTTTCAGGTGATGTTCATTTAAACAAATCTGCTGTGGTTGTATCTGCTCCAGCAATTTTTTGAAGGAAAAGTAGGACCTCTTCTCTCTTATTTAAAAGACTCCTTATATTGTGAGGAAATATTTTTAAGCAATACAGTTTTCCTGTAGTATCTCTGACAGGCTCCATAATGCTACATTTGACAAGTGATGTATTATTATCAAAAGTATAACATTTACTCTGTAATTTTCACTGTACTTAAGCCCAGAAAAAGGTCTTTATCGAGTATTGACGATAACTGGAATACACTAGTAAAAACCACTATTTCTCTTTTTTAGTAGCAGTATAACATTTTTACCACTTCCCTTGTATTTCACATAAAATTATTGCAGGTGCTTGTTTCGACCAGTTTTTTTTAATTTTTTGTGAATTTTCTTCCAGTAGCATTCAGATAAAAACTATGTCTAGTATGAAATCTTTGACCAGCACCATTGATATCCAGAACATAATGGTTAGGGATGTACATGACAACAAAGTATCTCCAAAATCGATTACTGGTGAGACTGCGCTGCGAAACACTACACAGCGACAGATCAGGTCCATAACATTCATTTCGTTAGTGTGAAAACGTTGGCAGGCAGATTTAGAGCTTCCTGGAATCGTGTTCTCTTACTCTTTCTTGTCTGCGAGGTGCTTATCGGATTAAAAGTTTGCGGGAGAGGCGCCTGAGTGCTTCGTTAACCTAATAACTAAGTTAATAAACCAGTTTTCCCCGTAATGAAGGGTCATATTTTCGTAGATGCAAAACACACGCAAGAGCGCTAGCGTCTAGTTTCGTAACCCTTCACACTGTTAGTAGTACAGGACTCCGTCTGCCGAGGCGTACTCGGTAGAAGGAACTTTTTTTATGACTTCTGATGAACGCGCTAAGCTATAAACAAATATTCAACAGCAGTAAATCAAGAAAATCTGTTTGCACAAGCCAAATAATAATCAGTAATAAAACACTTATTTATTTACAAATTTTAAATGTGCCAGCTCCTTAAATAAGGTCTGGTTAAAGTATTACATGCGTAAAAATTATGTTTCAGCAGGTACACTGCTTTCACATTGTGAATCCAGTACGGTTCTCGTTAATATTACTTCATAGGTGAATCTAATGGTCATTACATTAGTGTAATCTCTACTAAACATGCTGATTGTACTACTTTGTGCATTTAAAAACTGAAGTATTTTACAGGAAGAATAAGAGATACAGCGATAAAGCATTAATTCTTGCAAATACGTATTCACTTTGTATTTTGTCCGGTTTGCTAAAACTGTTATACCCATACAGGACAGTCTGGATCCATTATCTACAACGTTGACTGAATATGCATAATGAGAACATCTATTCTGACAATTTCTCCGACATGTTGTCGCAGTGATAAACTGCACTGTTGTATGAATTCATTACTATTCAACGTTATCATCACACAAATTGAAAAAAAAGAACAGTCGTAATATACACATTTTTTTCGGTATGAGTATGGAAGAAATCCTCATACAGTGCCTGTATACATGTCTCTATCGCTTCTTTGCCACTTACATCTAAATAATTTTCTGTAGACAGTAGAACGAAAACCAGTGGTGTCTGTTACGTTTTAGCGTGATAATATCGAAGGGGTAGCACACAAATTGCACTACTAGGAAAAGACCATGACCTTGCGCTGTACTGCCTAATTTTTCTTTGCTACAGGATCCTTGAACATATTCTCAGCTCGAATACACTCCTGGAAATTGAAATAAGAACACCGTGAATTCATTGTCCCAGGAAGGGGAAACTTTATTGACACATTCCTGGGGTCAGATACATCACATGATCACACTGACAGAACCACAGGCACATAGACACAGGCAACAGAGCATGCACAATGTCGGCACTAGTACAGTGTATATCCAACTTTCGCAGCAATGCAGACTGCTATTCTCCAATGGAGACGATCGTAGAGATGCTGGATGTAGTCCTGTGGAACGGCTTGCCATGCCATTTCCACCTGGCGCCTCAGTTGGACCAGCGTTTGTGCTGGACGTGCAGACCGCATGAGACGATGCTTCATCCAGTCCCAAACGTGCTCAATGGGGGACAGATCTGGAGATCTTGCTGGCCAGGGTAGTTGACTTACACCTTCTAGAGCACGTTGGGTGGCACGGGATACATGCGCACGTGCATTGTCCTGTTGGAACAGCAAGTTCCCTTGCCGGTCTAGGAATGGTAGAACGATGGGTTCGATGACGGTTTGGATGTACCGTGCGCTATTCAGTGTCCCCTCGACGATCACCAGAGGTGTACGGCCAGTGTAGGAGATTGCTCCCCACACCATGATTCCGGGTGTTGGCCTGTGTGCCTCGGTCGTATGCAGTCCTGATTGTGGCGCTCAAGTGCACGGCGCCAAACAGATATACGACCATCATTGGCACCAAGGCAGAAGCGACTCTCATCGCTGAAGACGACACGTCTCCATTCGTCCCTCCATTCACGCCTGTCGCGACACCACTGGAGGCGGGCTGCACGATGTTGGGGCGTGAGCGAAAGACGGCGTAACGGTGTGCGGGACCGTAGCCCAGCTTCATGGAGACGGTTGCGAATGGTCCTCGCCGATACCCCAGGAGCAACAGTGCCCCTAATTTGCTGGGAAGTGGCGGTGCGGTCCCCAACGGCACTGCGTAGGATTCTACGGTCTTGGCGTGCATCCGTGCGTCGCTGCGGTCCGGTCCCAGGTCGACGGGCACGTGCACCTTCCGCCGACCACTGGCGACAACATCGATGTACTGTGGAGACCTCACGCCCCACGTGTTGAGCAATTCGGCGGTACGTCCACCCGGCCTCCCGCATGCCCACTATACGCCCTCGCTCAAAGTCCGTGAACTGCACATACGGTTCACGTCCACGCTGTCGCGGCATGCTACCAGTGTTAAAGACTGCGATGGAGCTCCGTATGCCACGGCAAACTGGCTGACACTGACGGCGGCGGTGCACAAATGCTGCGCAGCTAGCGCCATTCGACGGCCAACACCGCGGTTCCTGGTGTGTCCACTGTGCCGTGCGTGTGATCATTGCTTGTAGAGACCTCTCGCAGTGTCCGGAGCAAGTATGGTGGGTCTGACACACCGGTGTCAATGTGTTCTTTTTTCCATTTCCAGGAGTGTATAATAAACTTTTTTGAGACTGAGAAGCTTACGTGCACGAGTCAGCTTGCATTTAGAAAGTATCGCTCGTGCGAAACCCAGCTTGCCAATTTCTCACATAACATACTGGGAACTAGGGATGAAGGACAACAGGTAGATTCGATATTTCTAGATTTCCAAAAATCATTTAACACGAGGTCCCATTACAGGCTGTTAACGAAGGTAAGAGCATATGGAATAAGTTCACAGAGTGGTTCGAAGACGTCTCAAAATATAGAACCCAGTATGTTGTCCTTGACGGCGAGTGTTCGTCACAAACAAGGGTATCGCCAGAAATGGCGCACAGAAGTGTGATAGGACAGCTATTGTTCTCTATACACATAAATGATTTTGCTGACAGGGTGGGTAGCAATCCGTAATTGTTTGCTAATGATGCCGTGGTGTACGGTAAGGTGTCAAAGTTGAGTGACTGTAGGAAGATACAAGACGACTTAACAAAATTTCCAGTTGTTGTGGTGAATGGTAACTAGCAGTGAATGTGGAAAAAATTAAGTTAATGTGGATGAGCAGAAAGATCAAACCTGTAAGTTCGGATACTGTATTAGTAGTGTCCTGCTTGCTACAGTCAAAACATTTATGTATCTGGGCATAACTTTGCAAAGTGATAAGAGGTGGAACGAGCATGTGAGAACTGTGTAGGGAAGGCGAATAGTTGACTTCGGTTTATTGGCAGAATTTTAGGAAATAGTGGTTCACCTGTAAAGGAGACCCCATATAGGACGTTGGTGCCACCTATGCTTGGGTATTACTCCAGTATTTGGCATCCGTACCCACTCGGATTGAAGGTAAACAATGAAGTAATTCAGAGGTTGGCTGCTAAATTTGTTACCTTATATTCGAACAACACGTGTTACGGAGCTGCTTCGGGAACTCAAATGGGAATTCCTGGAGGGAAGACGATGTTCTATTCTAGAAACGCTATTGAGAAAATTTAGAGAACTGGCATCTGAACCAGACTTCCGAATGGTTGTACTGCCGCCAAAATTAATTGGTCGTAAAGATCATGAAGATAAGATACGAAAAATTGAGGCTCATACGAAGGCATGTAGACAGTTGTTTTTCCCTCGCTCTATTTGCGGAGTGGAACAGTAAAGGACATGACAAGTAGTGGTACATGGTAGCCTCTGCCACGCACCGTACCGTGGGTATGTAGATGTAACTGTAGATGTAGATGTACAAAACATCACGATATTAGTTTTAACTGGCATAAGAAACAATGCGACACCGAATTCAATTTTACTGAACGAACTGAACCTTGCGAATTCTAACTGAGAGTGAGTCATCCTATTCATAGCGCGGCATGAACCTGTCTTGGTATTCTAGTATATTCGGCTTCGTAAAAGTAAGCAAAAACTATTGCGGATGTAAGTGCGACACAGACGGAAAATAGTGGTATCAGTCAAGTCTTGCCGATATCATTGGTCGTATGACTCAGAATCTCTTACGCGCCGTTGAATTTCCTACTGCATTCTCCAGTTTATACAAGTTGTCAGTTTGTTGAGTAGCTGTTTGTGGTAAAGGCCGCCTTGTGGCGAGCTGTCTCTCAAAATATTAGCCGTGTTGACATTTTCTATTAATGCAGTATACAAAGATCAGAGCCTTGAGATGACACAGTCCGTTACTGAGGCTGTAGCATTCACGTCTGACATCGATTAAGGCAATGCTAGGATGGTTCTTTTCAAAACTTCGCTACGAGTATCCTTCCCCATCATACTCCAATGATAATTTCTACTCCGTATTTAAATTTCATCCATCCCTGAACCTTTCACGTGTGTCAAGCAGTAACATTCCTACGTACTCTGTACTCTGTTTTGTTGAACTTCAAATTACACTATCGATTTTATTTCAGTGATTACTAAATAGAGTCAAGGACTGCAATGAAACGGTCATCGTGAGCCAACATATCAGTACGACATTGCAGCCACACTGCGCACAGGCGTGAACTGGTTGGTTGGAGAAGGTGTCATAAAGATGTTGAGCCACTCCTCAGGAAAGCCAGCCCACAACTATTGTAGCTGCTCCTAGGTATCTTGAAGAGGGGCTCTGAGATGGAATTGGCTTCCAAGCTGGTCCCACATACGTTCCATTGGAGACAGATTTAAGGATACTGCTGGTCATACGACAACCTCAACATCACGTAGACAGTTCATAGTCATGTGCCATATGTATACGAGTATTATCCTGCTGTAAAATGGCACCTCGATTTGGTCACACGAGACGTAACACCTGAGGACGCATGATGTCTTTTCACCTACTGTTGTGTCATACTATAGCCACTCACTACCAGCCGTGACAAGAAGTCATAAGCCAGACTATATAGCTCCCCAAATCGCGACGCCAGGACCAACCCGCTGTGCCTCTCCAAAACACTGCTAGAATAGGACTTCCGTCCAGTTCATCTACAGCATTGCAGAACGTCGATTCGTCGCTGAGCGCAATACGACGCCATTCACCTGCAGTCTGTGCTTCCTGGTCGCGACACCACTTCAAACACCACTTCAAACGCAGCCACTTGTATTCGGCATTAACGGCAGGATATGCATTAGACAGTTATTCTCCAGCCAGGCTGCTGCTAGTCTCCAAATGGTTCAAATGGCTCTGAGCACTATGGGACTTAACATCTGAGGTCATCAGTCCTCTACAACTTAGAACTTCTCAAACCTAACTAACCTAAAGACATATCACACATCAATTCCCGAGGCAGGATTCGAACCTGCGACCGTAGCAGTCGCGAGGTTCCGGACTGAAGCGCCTAGAACCGCTCGGCCACCGCGACCGGCTGCTGGTCTCCCTCCAGTGTTGCAGCATTACGCACAATGTTGCAGGGAGACTGTTACTCTTTCTCATACGGCAAACGGAGATGTGAAGGGATTATGATGTCGTTGGCACACAATACAGGGATCATCACATGTGGTGTTCGGACATATTTCCATTCAGTCGAAGATCAGACCATACATACCGATATTTCACAATTCGACCAAGCGCCGAAAAGGAGACCCACACTTCTAAAGTGCTGATAACGCTGTCTCAGACGAGTACGTGGCACCTACGTACCCTTCACGGTTATGGCTCAACAGCAGAAGCTCTTCACGTGCCTTTATCTTGACCACCCTAAATAACTGTTTGTCCAGGTGTAAATTACAAAATGTTTCAAGCAAATGTTCTTCAGCCGTCAGGGAAATAGCCATCAGCATGATTGCCTTCGTTCTAGCTTTGTTTTCCACAAAGATATGGACTTTTTTAACTGGCACACTGTATTTTTTATTCGGTAATTCATTTTTTCTCTTAAAGACCGACTCAAAAATGTATCACAGCGTACCATTCACTGAAACACAAAGTTATTAATTACACAACACAACACTGACGTTGACGCTCCCAGCGCTTAGTCCAGGTGCTCGGGTAATTGAACACGTCCACGTGCTGACGTTGAGAGAGGACAAATGTAAACATAAGTAAAATGCATACCCGTCATTCCTTCAACCATCGTCAGTTGAAGATTAGTGTGAGTAGAGTGTACACCAATGACGAGAAGGTAGAAATCCTACTCAACCATGGATAATGTAAGTTTGCAGAACAGTAATTGCAATACTGTTTTCTTATGTACAGGTACATTTAGTACAGTAGTTTATAGGTCTTTTAAATACTGATGTGTTGAGTATGCATACAGTAAAGGCTGTCCTTCCTACAAACTGCATCGACATTACGTTTCTTTTATTATTGTTGTTCAAGGTAGGCGAAATGCTACGCAGGCAGCGGAACTGTACAGAGAGCGATATCCTGACAAGAACCCACTCTCCCGACGGATGTTTTCTCTTCTTGTTGCAACGCTGCAGGAAACGGGAAGTTTCAACCCACGACAACGCAATCGTCGTAGCTCTCTTAGAGACGAAGCTGACGGAGTTACTGTTCTCGCTCCGTGGCTTTGAATTGACATGTGAGCACACGACAGCTTAGAACACGAGACTGGCATTCCTAAATCCAGTGTACATCGAATTCTTACACGTCAGTGGTTCCATACTTACCATGTACACCTACATCAAGAACTACATTCGAATGACTTCCAGAATGGTGTACAGTTTCGTCAGTGGGCACAGCAGCAAATCTTTGCCAACCAGACCATCTCCAATGTTCTATTTACCGATGAATGTTTCTTCTCAAACAAATGACAGGTAAATACAAGAAACATGTATTATTAGTCCAGCGACAACCCACGATAGCTTAGACAGGTGGAACATCAGCTCAATGGAGAGTTAACGTCTGGTGTGGGATTCTTGATACTACAATTATTGGCCCTTATTTCATCAATGGTAGTCTAAACGGCACAGCGTATGCCACCTTGTTCAGAAGAATTCTTCCTCCTCTTCTGGGTGAAATGCCGCTAAGAACCAGAATGCTTATGTGGGGTCAACGCGATGGATGTCCAGCACATAAGGCCTTTCGTGCACGTCGTGTTCTGAACCGAAAGTATCTTGCCAGACGGATTGCTCGAGGAGGAACAGTTACTTGGCCTGTTAGGTCTCCTGATTTAAATCCTTTGGACTTTTTTGTGTGCGGCAGGCAGCACTGGAGGCAGTAAAGATTTTTTTCATTCAAAGAGTGCACCAGTGTATCGGTGTATAGGGTCACCACTTTGAACGCCTTTGATTGTTCTACTCCTGGGCAATGGTACAGGAGAGTCAAAGTCAATTATGTGTTATGTTTTTACTTGGTTTTCATTTGTTTTCTGACAGCTCCAGCAAGCGGACGAGTTTGTCAGTGTTGTATTATGTAATTAACAACGTTGTGTTTCAGTGATACATTTTAAATAGGTCTTTACGAGAGGAAATGAATTACCCAATAAAAAATACAGGGTGAAATTTAAAAAAAGTCATACCGCTGTTCATATCTGTGTAAAAGACGAAGCTACAACGAAGGAAATCATGCTGATTGATGTCCCTGGTGGCTAAAGAATATTAGCTTGAAACATTTTGTAATTTGCATCTGGACAAACAGTTATTTAGAGTGGTCAAGGTAAATGGGACTCCCTATATACCGCAATAGGCCTGGTAGTAACACTAAACACGAACAGGAGTAACGACCTCTGGTGACCGTTCGATTTGTAACAGAGATGTATAACTCCAGGCATTTACGCGCCACTGCGGTGTGTACGTGTACGAAGCTACATTATAATCCAATAGTGTCTTCTGCGTGATTTCCTCTTTGTGACAAGGCAACGCATTTTCAAAAAAATAAATAAATATGTAAATAAATAAATAAATAAATAAAAAGAAAAATAAAATAAAATATAACCAAAAGCTTTTACAGAATTAAAATATTCTGTCAAGAAAATGAAGTTATTTTTGTACGTGTGTAAAGAACATATTGCATATGTGGTAGTGTTACATAGTTTCCAAACACCATATTTATTTAAAATGCGTTGTTTCTATGTATTCCAACAGCAGGCATTGTCTGCAGGGGGAGAGACTGTTAAAACGAAGTTTTCGAAAACAGCCGTAAGCTGCACTTTGTATCTTTTACCGATAGGTTTCGCTCTACATATGAACAATAGTACCATCAGAATATACACTGTAAAAAATTAAAATTGAAACAATACGGAAAAGTCACTTTAACATTACGTAACGCACATATTCTTCTTACAGTAAAGAGAGTTACTCTTAAGGTTCGTTGACAGCATTTACTACCGTACTTTAAACGTAAGTTTAAGTACTACATTACAGCCGGATTAATCTTTAGAGCTGTCAGCTAACTTAAAAGGCAATCTTCAACGCTGTCAGTCAACTTAAACGTAAGTGACCTTACTGGAAGTAGAATATGTATTTTACGTAGTGTCGATGTAAGTTTTACGTAATATCTCAACTAGTGTCTCTTACAGTGTAAATTCTGATGATGCTGTTGTTCTTTTGAAGAGAGAAACCCGTCAGTAATAATTACAAAGTGCCTGTTGTGACTGTTTTCGAAAACTATGTTTCACTGTGTTTAATGTGTCAGAAACACCGTGAATTTGGCATGTCTGTGCTCAACAATTCCTTGATGCACGTACTAGGTACCTCTACTGGGAGCCTCATGGAAATGTTGAGTCCTAGCACTCGGTGCCACAGCCATCTGCGAAGTATTTTTCGGCTACTGATAATGGCATAAAGACAGTAGTTTCCCTCGCTGTATTTGCGAGTGGAACAGGAAAGGAAGTGAAAGTTACTGCTACAGGATACCCTCCGCCACTCACCATACGGTGGCTTGCGGAGCACCTGTGTAGATGCAGATGTAGATGACAAATCGAAACCGGTATATCCTTTTAACAACGCCACGTTCTCAATTTGATCGGCCAGTCTTTCTTCAATTTACTATTATTCTCATATACAAGCATTTGCTTACATGTTCATACTAGCCATTTTATTGACCAAAGCCCAAATTTACTGCCGAAGAACGGTTAACTACGGCTCCAACGCCCACGCTAATTCTAGAGTTTGTAAGCTGTTTGGGAGTTTACAACCTGTTATTCACGATGAAGAATTACCATAAGAAATATTCACTTTCGCCGCATCACATGCTTTCCTACCCAAACGCATAAAGCGAATCACTTAACTTGCAACGACATAGCACAAATTACAGAATGTGTTTTATGTTGAAACGGTGTCTAACAAATGGTGGTCGACAATGTCAAAGCCAGCTTGTGTTAGCAACATCCGTCTCCTGACAGAGGTACTTACGTAACCGCCCTCGATTTTCATTGGGACGGAGAATAGGAAAATCGAATCTTCGAGCTCTCGAATGGAATCGACAGACAGTGTTGACGTGCCGCAACATAGTACAACGCGCTTCATTGTTTTCGTTTACATACCCCTCCAAAACAAGTCATCGCACTTTCCATTTGACGGGAAGTAATATCGTTCAGATGCGCATTGCCTTTCAACGTCTGAACCCACACAACGTCCATGTGAGGGCAACAACAAGTACTTTTCTCGGAATGGAATTGTGGAATTAGTGCACTGCTGCGATGACTCTTTCTCTCCCACTCTTTCGGACTGTGTGCAGATGCAGTAAACTTTTGTTTAGTGGCTGCTGTTATTTCCCTCCAACATATAGTGGTCACATCGCAAAAAGAGAAAATGCTAACTAATTTTGTCGTATTTCACGTCCGTGTTTCGTATAGGCATATTTCTCCACGTCCTTTTCCTATAGCTCTAATTTGACACGTACATTAGAAAACGTCAGTTGGATGCTTCATATTCATACGCCATTTTACCATACGTATTTCATTAGGGCGATTCACGCAGTGCCGAGTGCACGTACGTGTTTATGTAATGTAACCTAAACATTAAATTGATTTTCCTACTTGAAAACAGAGGGTGTCAATGAGAAGAGATCAGACAGAAACTCATAGATTTGAGTCTAACATCCTAACAATTCCATTTTATTCATGTATTACATTTTTCAATCCCTATAGCTCATGCGGTTGAGAGTCACATCGTAGTTAGCTGACTGCTTTGCAAACATCATGTTTCCGGCAGCAACCTATGATGACTGAAGGTTTAATTAATTCGTATAGACTGTGTTATTATACACTTAATGTTTGCTTACAAGTAGTGAACAGATAACAAGTAGCATTGTCGTACAGGCATTTACCCTGGAGGCCATTTAACATACGAAACAGAGTGATTCAGATAATAGGATTTATATGAAATAATGGTTTTTATGACTCTTATTATTTCTACTAAACTTGCACTAAAATGACAATAAGAGATATTATAACGGCAATAAAACCAAAGAAAATAAAACAACCGGACAAGGGCGTATTCGATTTGTGCTCTGAGTTTCCCTACAATGTTATGTAGACAGACAGTTGATCTGCAGGTTTTTATGAGTGACTTCGTGAGCACCAAAACACGTGCGGTAAATGGTCACGTCTTTGGATTCCATTCACTTAGAAGCTTAAATTTCTAAAACCTCCAACGTACCGTACACCTCGGCATTTAACACAAATTTCAACTTCATTACCCATTCCTGACAAAGAGGGGTCTTAAAGACTGACAGACGAACAACAAAGTGATTCTGCAACGGTGCCGTCCGCAGCTCGTGGTCGTGCGGTAGCGTTCTCGCTTCCCGCGCCCGGGTTTCCGGGTTCGATTCCCGGCGGGGTCAGGGATTATCTCTGCCTCGTGATGACTGGGTGTTGTGTGATGTCCTTAGGCTAGTTAGGTTTAAGTAGTTAAAATTTCTAGGGGACTGATGACCATAGATGTTAAGTCCCATAGTGCTCAGAGCCATTTGAACCATTTTTTTGTAACGGCGCCGTTTTGCCAACTGAGGCACGAAGTGCTAAAAAGAGAAGTGTCGATAAGTGCTTCCTTCTCCAGTGGTAGTAAACTGTGAGCAGTGTACCTCTAAACGATATAAATATGTTGTGAATGCATAATAAACCACTTTGGAGCGGAATTTTCGCTGCTGAGGAAACTATCTTTCTACGTGGTATCCACTAGAGTACGTATAAGAGGGTCTGGCGTTTCTCCATCCGTTATATTCGTCACCGTCCACCTGTGACACCGAAGACCAGTTAACGCTCCGTTAAGCGTGACTATCGGACAAATCCGTCACCAGGAAAGTACAAGCTGTCCAACAAGAAAAACAGACCTAGTAAACTCTGTTCGCTGACGATGCCCACTTAAGTATGTCTCGCGCAAGACAGGAACATAATTGTAACAGTAATAGTATTCAGAAAATCAATTCAGAGCGATTCCAGCAGGGTACCTGGAGAGTAGAATGGGCGATCAATGAATCTAGCATATATTGCTAGTGGTAAAATTTATAATGAAAGTGTTGACAACAGTACCGTAGACGTCAGCTGTAGCTCATTGAAGTAATGGCGAAATAAGTTAACTGAATTCGGTAATTTCAGTACAACGCAGTAGGCTTCAGTATCTTACGTAGTAGTGTCGTGACACAGAGCAATGGTGAGGTAACATTCAAGATGATTTTGTACTTTTTTGTTACTTGAATCGTTAATTATTTCGACGAACGGTGTACTGTTACTCAACAGAACATGCTTTTCGTCTCTATTGATCCAATGTGGACATGGGACAGTGGCTGATCAAGTATTTAACAATGAAATTCACCAAAAGTTGTGCAGTTGAGATGATATTTTACTTCATTTTTACTATCAGTTTCGACATTCCATTATCCCATCTTCAGGCTCAAATGCATGTCTCAAAAATAAACGTATTGTCATTCTGAGTCATATGTTGCTGGATGTCGTGAATCCCAAACCGTATCCCAAGTGCTACCTTCGAAGACCTGATTGCAACTGGAGCATTTACAAGCACGTAACAAAACTACCTTTGGGATGCATTTGGCAGAGACTGGCATTACTGTAAGGAGCAGTGAAAACAGTATGCGTATTCTCTACAGAGCGACACAAAGTCGTACTTTCAGTGTATTGGAGGTGCCTGAAAGAGTGCACAGTGGACAAAGCAGCATTGTACATAGTGACTTCTGTGCTTCCTTTCACAACATGTTCTACAGTAATCTGCTTTTTTTTCTTTCTTTATTGTTATATCATCGACCTTGTCTCATTTAGGCTGCGATGGTATATGTCAGCGGTACAACATTCTGCTCTTCAGCCACAAGCTTTAAAAATATTAACAAAGGTGAAGCAAGCATAATTAAAAGGTAATAAGTTGAGAGCTGTCTTAAAAATCTGTCAAAAGATGAAATTTGTTGGTGTTTACATAAAATATTAATTTTTTTTTGACTGAATAGGAGGAACTAAAAGATGAAAACGAAAATATATTTTTGGAACACAGCTAAAATGGTGACGTTCTTCTACAAAAACAGCATTGCACTTTCAGTATATATTTGAAGGATCTGCTCTGGAATGAAGGATATGAGAAGGGAAAAATATTTCTATGGAGTTGAAAGGCGTGGGGATAAAACTATGGGGACTAATAGATAGAAACTACGGAGAAGAAGATAGGTTTTTGGGTGGACTGTGGGAAGAGATAAGGTGAGGAGAAGCCTGGTTGGTGGACAGTGCCATGATATGTAGAGGAGAGAGGCATGGGGAGAGAAGAAAGGAAGAGGTAGTGCCTTGATGTAGAGTCCAATAGGTGGGGAGGAGTTGGTAGGATGGGTAAATATCGAGTTGAATTATAGTGTCTGGGTCGTCCTTCTTACGGAGTGTGTTTGATATTTGCTTTATCTTGGAATGCTGCTCGCGTTGGCCTGTTTTTCTGATTGCCGCTTCTCTGTTTTTATAATAGATTTTTTTTGGATATCTGTTCTTATTAACTGAAACGCACAATGGTTTGTGATGCTTCTATTGATGAGATGTATCGCCAGGTGCAAGGGACACTACGGTAGTTACCTCCCCTTTGTCAATACTCGCCCTTGCCGCATTCCGAAGGCTACAGCAATAGAAGATGGTGATTACCTACGATAGTCATCAGTTTCGATCATCGGGCTTCTTTCCATTATTTATTTTGTCATTTTTATGAAATTTCTTTAGCTGCCAAAATTTATGTCTTGAGTGTATTACTACCGGTTATCTAAAGTTACCACGACAGTGCTTCAGCATCACATATTGTCACTTACCCATCCTCATTTTAAGAAAGTTCAAAATTTAATTTATTTTGTTTTTTTAATACATTTTGTTTCAGCAATGTAAAAACTTGTTATACCAACAGTTACAGATTAGTTTTTACCTAATTATGCCTTTTTACTTTGCGTATTGCATATTTGTCAAACATATACACAATAACGACAATGACGAATCTACTGCGCATATTTTTTGAGCGTAAAAACACCCCATATTTCTGTGAACAGTAGGGCCGTTCACATTATGACCCTCTGGCACTAGGGCCTAGTTCGCACCACATTATTAGTTCTGTTCGATAGTGGAAATGCTTATTTTTTACGTCTCTTGATGGTGCTCGTCAGGGCTTATTACACTGAGGGGACAGCAGTCATGGGATAGCGATGCACACATATGCAGATGGTGATAGTATGGCGCATATAAGGCTGCAAAATACTAGCGCGAATTCTTTAGAGACGAATGGAAAAACTGGTAGAAGATGACCTTGGGGAAGATCAGTTTGGTTTCCGTAGAAATATGGGAACACGTGAGGCAATACTGAACCTACGACTTATTTTAGAAGCTAGATTAAGAAAAGGCAAACCTAAGTTTCTAGCATTTGTAGACTTAGAGAAAGTTTTTGACAGTGTTGACTGGAATACTCCCATTCAAATGCTGAAGGCGAGAGGGGTAAAATACAGGGAGCGAAAGGCTATTTACAATCTGTACAGAAACCAGATGGCAGTTATAAGAGTCGAGGGACATGAAGGGGAAGCAGTGGTTGGGAAGGGAGTGAGACAGGGTTGTAGCCTCTCCCCGATGTTGTTCAATCTGTATATTGAGCAAGCAGTAAGGGAAACAAAAGAAAAATTCGGAGTAGGTATTAAAATCGATGGAGAAGAAATAAAAACTTTCAGGTTCGCCGATGACATTGTAATTCTGTCAGAGACAGCAAAGGACCTGGAATAGCATTTGAATGCAATGGACAGTGCCTTGAAAGGAGGATATAAGATGAACATCAACAAAAGCAAAACGAGGATAATGGAATGCAGTCGAAATAAGTCGGGTGATGCTGCGGGAATTAGATTAGGAAATGAGACACTTCAAGGAGTTTTGCTATTTGGGGAGAAAAATAACTGATGATGGTCGAAGTAGAGAGGATATAAAATGTAGATTGGTAATGGCAAGGAAAGCGTTTCTGAAGAAGAGAAATTTGTTAACATCGTGTATAGATTTAACTGTCACGAAGTCATTTCTGAAAGTGTACGTATTGAGTGTAGTAGCCATGTATGAAAGTGAAACATGTACTATAACTAGTTTGGACAAGAAGAGAATAGAAGCTTTCGAAATGTGGTGCTACAGAAGAATGCTGAAGATTGGATGTATAGATCACATTACTAATGAGAACGTACTGAATAGGATTGGGGAGAAGAGAAGTTTGTGGCACAACTTGACTAGAAGAAGGGATTGGTCGGTAGGACATGGTCTGAGGCATCAAGCGAACAGCAATTTAGTGTTGGAGGGCAGCGTGGAGGGTAAAATACGTAGAGGGAGACCAAGAGATGAATACACTAAGTAGATTCAGAGGGATGTAGGCTGCATTAGGTACTGGGAGATGAAGAAGCTTGCACAGGATAGAGTAGCGTGGAGAGCTCATGAAAGCAGTCTCAGAACTGAAGACCACAACAACAACGACAACAACAACAACAACAAGGTACAAAAGGGCAGTGCATTAGTGGGGTTGTCACGTAGTTAATTCAAGTGAAAAGGTTTCAGGCGTGATTATGGCCGCACGATGGAAATTAACAGAGTTTGAACGCTAAATGGAAATTGGAGCTAAACCAATGGGACATTCCATTTCGGAAATCGTTAGGTAATTCAATAATCTGAGATCCACAGTGTGAAGGGTGTACCTAGAATACCAAATTTCAGGCATTACCTCTCACCATGGACAACGCAGTGGCCGACGGCGTTCACTAAACGACCGACGGCAGCGGCCTTTGTGTAGAATTGTCAGTGCTAACAGACATGCAGCAGTACGGGAAATAACCTCAGAAATCAATGTGAAACTTGTCTACATCTACATCTACATCCATACTCCGCAAGCCACCTGACGGTGTGTGGCGGAGGGTACCCTGAGTACCTCTATCGGTTCTCCCTTCTATTCCAGTCTCGTATTGTACGTGGAAAGAAGGATTGTCGGTATGCTTCTGTGTGGGCTCTAATCTCTCTGATTTTATCCTCATGGTCTCTTCGCGAGATATACGTAGGAGGGAGCAATATACTGCTTGACTCTTCGGTGAAGGTATGTTCTCGAAACTTTAACAAAAGCCCGTACCGAGCTACTGAGCGTCTCTCCTGCAGAGTCTTCCACTGGAGTTTATCTATCATCTCCGTAACGTTTTCGCAATTACTAAATGATCCTGTAACGAAGCGCGCTGCTCTCCGTTGGATCTTCTCTATCTCTTCTATCAACCCTACCTGGTGCGGATCCCACACTGATGAGCAGTATTCAAGCATTGGGCGAACAAACGTACTGTAACCTACTTCCTTTGTTGTCGGATTGCATTTCCTTAGGATTCTTCCAATGAATCTCAGTCTGGCATCTGCTTTACCGACGATCAACTTTATATGATCATTCCATTTTAAATCACTCCTAATGCGTACTCCCTGATAATTTATGGAATTAACTGCTTCCAGTTGCTGACCTGCTATTTTGTAGCTAAGTGATAAGGGACCTATCTTTCTATGTATTCGCATCACATTACACTTGTCTATATTGAGATTCAATTGCCATTCCGTGCACCATGCGTCAATTCGCTGCAGATCCTCCTGCATTTCAGTACAATTTTCCATTGTGGCAACCTCTCGATACACCACAGCATCATCTGCAAAAAGCCTCAGTGAACTTCCGATGTCATCCACCAGGTCATTAATGTAAATTGTGAATAGCAACGGTCCTATGACACTCCCCTGCGGCACACCTGAAATCACTCTTACTTCGGAAGACTTCTCTCCATTGAGAATGACATGCTGCGTTCTGTTATCTAGGAACTCCTCAATCCAATCACACAATTGATCTGATAGTCCGTATGCTCTTACTTTGTTCATTAAACGACTGTGGGGAACTGTGTCAAACGCCTTGCGGAAATCAAGAAACACGGCATCTACCTGTGAACCCGTGTCTAAGGCCCTCTGAGTCTCGTGGACGAATAGCGCGAGCTGGGTTTCACACGACCGTCTTTTTCGAAACCCATGCTGATTCCTACAGAGTAGATTTCTAGTCTCCAGAAAAGACATTATACTCGAACATAATACGTGTTCCAATATTCTACAACTGATCGACGTTAGAGATATAGGTATATAGTTCTGCACATCTGTTCGACATCCCTTCTTGAAAATGGGGATGACCTGTGCCCTTTTCCAATCCTTTGGAACGCTTCGCTCTTCTAGAGACCTACGGTACACCGCTGCAAGAAGGGGGGCAAGTTCCTTCGCGTACTCTGTGTAAAATCGAACTGGTATCCCATCAGGACCAGCGGCCTTTCCTCTTTTGAGCGATTTTAATTGTTTCTCTATCCCTCTGTCGTCTACTTCGATATCTACCATTTTGTCAACTGTGCGACAATCTAGAGAAGGAAGCACAGTGCAGTCTTCCTCTGTGAAACAGCTTTGGAAGAAGACAGTGCGGCGATATTTGACGTTAATGGGCTATGGCAGCAGACGACCGACGCGAGTGCCTTTGCTCTCAGCGTGGCATCGCCTGTATAATCTCTCTTGGGCTCGTGACCGTAATGGTTGGAGCTTAGACGACTGAAAAACCGTGATCTGGTCTGATTTCGGTTGGTTAGAGCTGATGGTAGGGCTCTCGCGTGGTCCAAACTCCACATAGCCATGGACCCAAGTTTGTCACCAAAACTCTGTGCAAGGTTGTGGTGCAGGAGACTTTCAAGGAGTTGTTTGGCCTATACCACGTCGGGCTGCAGCACTACACAGGGCAAAAGGATGCCAGACACGATATTAGGAGGTATCTCAAGACCTTTGACACCTCAGTGTATGTTATAATATGTTCTTAACACGTTGTAGCGGCACCACCTTTTAGGGTAGGGAAAGTTAGTTTTGCTCGATATTCTGAGCAGATGTTACAGACATTTGTGGGCCAGATTGCAGTAAGTTACGTTGATCAGCGGTTGCGAAATGGAATGGAGGCCACAGAGTAGTCGAACCGCTAAAAAGAGTAAACACAGTGGTTCGCATGGCGCAAGCTATAGCAGAAGAGGCCCACTGTTGCATCCGGGGTGTTAGGCGTACGTGACTCGGAGCGACGCGTTAGCGAAACAGAGGCACGCAGCCAAGTGTAAATAGGCGTTGTTATCGAATGAGTCATTCAAGTATGGTAGTTCTCTTGGCCGGACTACACGCAGCAACAGATGAGGCGACAGCGTCCCAGTCCATGGCGGGTCATTGGTTCGACTCTTTTACGAGGGGTCCACAGCCATCCAGGCGAGCCACTCTTCGGCTCTTGACGCCAGGGACTTCCGAGGCGAGGGGCCGCAGATTCGGACGTCGGATCGTGGGCAGTTGTTGCCGCCGCATTCGCTGAGTCGGCTGCTGGCGCAGCCATCCTGACGCAATCGGAACTCAACAGCTGACGAACAAGGCCGGCACGACACAGCATTTCATTGCACAGGTCGTTGGGGCAGTGGCCTCAGAATTGCGGGGCCTGTGACGCTGGCCAGAGTGAACGAAACACTGTAGTGGAAACGAATAAATCATTTGGAAAGTTCTCGCAGAGCTTTAATACGGCACCTCCTGGCACCCACACACTACATTTGGTGTCAATACGCCGCATTGGCGTCTGACGCCACAACAAGCTATATTTCCTTGTATTTTTTAAGCTCTTGAACTCTGCATTGATGAAATTTTTATTATGTCATAATTTATTTTTGGAAGGTGAACACTATCCATTAGTTGTACTAGGTTTTCCCTTCTTCTGGGAATCTGAAAATGGTAACAGACTCAGATTTGGAAGCTCAAGATAAAATACTTTACTGTTGAGTGGCGGGATACCAGTGTCCAATGGGCACAATATTTTAGCAAGCGACCACGTGGTCTTTTACCGAAATATTGTACCCATATGATACTGACATCCAGCCATACACCCATGAACTACTTTGTCATCGTATCATCAGTCATTCTGAAGATAATTTTCGTGACGTAAGAATGGAAACAAAGATACAAGTTATGTAAGTCCTGGTTTACTACTTTTTAGCATCACTACCACACAACATCTAAAATTCGATATACCTTAACTGTCACCTTTATGCCTTTGAAGTAAATTACCAGTTACGCTCAATTTGGACGTGGAAGGACCGTGTTTACAAATCTAGAACAAACACAAATAAATTGCATATATTTATTTAATAATAAATTGTAAGTAAACATGTAAGTTGCAACAAACATTTATTATATTCAAATGACACTGGTGTTGCAGATGTGATGGACGGCATAGCTTCACCATCAGACTGCGTCTGCCACCTTTCTGACTTTTGACTCCACAAACTCTTTTGACAGGGTCTACAGTAGATTTCCGTGGCGCGTGTCGACAGACGTTTGTTTGCTTGTTTTAAAAACTAGTGTGACCGCTTGTTGGCTTTAGTCACTCAGTCTGTCAGGCAACAGTAACCGATCGAGACAGACTCAGAAACAGGAAAGTAACCGCCTTTGTGATTTAATTGTATCATCTGTGTGCTTTAATAGTTCAGTTTCTTGAGTTCCTTCATGTAAATTTATTATGTAATTGCCACAGTTGTCGCGTTTTCGTTTGGGTCGGAAAGTAAACAGATTTTGTGGCATATTACAAGTTCCTAATCAGAGCCAAATATTTAGTTTCACCTGAGTGCTTCGGTAGTTAGGTTTTCGAATATCTGCGTATTACTAGACACAATTCGTGCGTTTCCGTCAGGGTCTAGAGTAGAGTTGCGCAGCACGTGCCGATAGTCCTTTTATCTGCATAGTTTAGTTTTCCACGGTCTTTAGTATGGATAAGGACTGCGATTGTTGTGTGCAAATGCGAGCCGAGTTGGTGACACTTCGCTCGCAGCTTCAGGCTGTGATGGTTTCGGTTATACAGCTTGAGGCTGCAGTGGATGAGCACTACTATTGTGAACCTGCCGTGGGGATCCAACAGACGTCCAGCACTTCAGAGTCCTCCGATCGGTCTTCACCGGAAGCCAACCCAATTACTTCTCGCACTGAGACTGACCCATCACCTGTGGTCGAGTGGGAGGTCGCACCGCTGCGAAGCAGGTGGCGAAAGACTTCCCAGGAGGCCACACGTAAGGCCCCCCCCGGTCTGACAAACAGGTTCCAGGTGCTGTCTGTGACTGACACTGTTTCTGAGCCAGATGCTGTCACCTGTCCTGTTTCCTGTTTCAGAGCAAACAACTAAGCCTGCAAGATCCGGTCAATCACAGAGGGTGGCATTATTGGTAGTTGGGAGCTCCCTAAGACTTGGCTGACAAGAAGGGTAAGAAAACCAATGTGCACTCCGTATGCATACCGGGTGGAGTCATTCCAGATGTGGAAAGCGTACTCCCGGATGCCATGAAGAGCACAGGGTGCAGCCAACTGCAGGTGGTTGCTCACGTCGGTACCAATGATGTGTGTCACTTTGGATCAGAAGAGATTCTCTCTGGTTTCGAGCGGCTAACAGAAGTGGTAAAGGCTGCCAGTCTTTCTTGCAAGATGATAGCAGAGCTGACCATTTGCAGCATAGTTCACAGGACCTCTGGCACAGAGCCGAGTGGAGGGTCTGACTCAGAGTCTCAGACAGTTCTGCGACCGTGTAAGTTACAGATTCCTCGACTTGCGCCAAGGAGTGGTAGGTTTTCGGGTTTCGCTGAATAGGTCAGGTGTCCAATATACGCAGGAGGCGGCTACGCGGGTAGCAGGGGCTGTGTGGTGCGGACTGGGCGATTTTTTAGGTTAGACGGTCTCTGGAAAACACAAGAAGGGCTTCAGCCACAGAGGGTGCAGGCTGAACACAGGAAGAACGTAGATACAGGAACCATTGGTATAACAGTTGTAAATTGTCGTAGCTGTGTTGGGAAAGTGCCATAGCTCGAAGTTGATGGTCAAATCGTTATAGGCACTGAAAGCTGGCTAAAGTCGGATATAAGCTCAGCCGAAAGTTTTGCAAAAGCAGCTAACGGTCTTCCAAAAGGATAGGCTAAACGCTATTGGCCGCGGTGTGTTTGTTCCTGTCAGAAGTAGTTTATGTTGTCACGAAACTGAAGTAGATACTCCCTGTGAGTTAGTATGGGCAGAAGTCATTGATGGCGACCGGAATAAAATAATAATTCGATCCTTTTACCGACCTCCCTATTCAGATGATACAGCTGCTGAAAGGTTCAAAGAAAACTTTAGTTTGATTTCAAAGACGTACCCGACTCGTACAATAATAGTTGGTGGTGACTTTAATTTACCCTCGATATGTTGGCGAAAATACATGTTTAATTTCGGAGGTAAGAACAAAATATCAGCTGAAATTGCGCTAAACGCATTCTCTGAAAATTATTTCGAGCAGTTAGTTCATTAGCCCACGCCAATAGTAAACGATTGTGAAAACACACTTGACCTCTTAGCAAAAAATAATCCTGAGTGAATAAAAAGCATCAAAACCGATTCAGGGTTTTGTGAACAGAGTTGTCGTAGCGAGACTGAGTATTGTAATGATCAAATCCTCGAAAAATAAGCGAAAAATATATCTATTCATAAAAGCAGATAAAAATGCACTTGACGCCTTCCAAAGAGACAATTTCCACTCATTCCAAATTAATAATATAAATGTAGACCAGATGTGGCTTACATTCAAAGAAATAGTATCGGCAGCAATTGAGACATTTATAACAAATAAATTAACAAACGACGTAGCTGATCCTCCATGGTACACAAAACGGTTTAGAATACTGTTGCAGAAACAACGAAACAAACATGCCAAATTTAAACAGATGCCAAATCCCCGAGGTTGGCGATATTTTACAAAAGTTCGAAATTTAGCGTGGACTTCAATGCGAGATAAATATAACAGATTCCACAACGAAACTTTATCTCAAAACCCGGCAGAAAATCCAAAGAGGTTCTGGTCGTACGTTAAGTATTTTAACAGCAAGAAACAATCAATGCTTTCTCTGCGTTATGGCAGTGGTGATACTATCGAAGACAGTGCTGCCAAAGCAGAGTTACTAAACACGGCCTTCCGAAATGCTTTCACAAAAGAAGACGAAGTAAATATTCCAGAATTCTAATCGAGAGCAGCTGTCAACATGAGTAACGTAGAAGTAAATATCCTCGGACTATTGAAGTAATTTAAATCACTTAATAACAGCAAGGCTTCTGGTCCAGACTGTATACCAATTAGGATCCTTCCGGACTATGCAGATGCATTAGCTCCATACTTAACAATCATACACCACCGTTCGCTCGACGAAAGATCCGTACCCAAAGTCTGAAAAGTTGCACGGGTCAGACCAATTTACACGAAAGGTAGTAGCAGTAATCCAGTAAATTACAGGCCCCTATCGTTAACGTCGACATGCAGCAGGATTTTAGAACATATATTGTGTTCGAACATTATGAATTACCTGGAAGAAATCGGTCTATTGACACACAGTCAACATGGGTTTAGAAAACATCGTTCCTGTGAAACATAACTAGCTCTTTATTCACATGAAGTGTTGAGTGCTACTGATAAGGGATTTCATATCTATTCCGTATTTCTGGATTTCCAGAAGGCTTTTGACACTGTACCACACAAGCGGCTCGTAGTGAAATTGCTTCCTTATGCAATACCGTCTCAGTTATGTGACTGGATTTGTGAGTTAGTGTTCGTAGTAATTGACGGAAAGTCATCGAGTAAAACAGAAGTGATTTCTGGCGTTCCACAAGGTAGTGTTTGCTGTCCCTTATCTATATAAACGATTTTGGAGACAATCTGAGCACCCGTCTTCAGTTGTTTGCAGATGACGCTGTCGTTTATCGACCAATAAAGTCATCAGAAGATCAAAACAAACTGCAAATCGATTTAGGAAAGATACATGAATGGTGCTAAAATTGGCAGCTGACCCTAAGCAACGAAAAATGTGGGTCATCCACATGAGTGCTAAAAGCAACTCGTTGAACTTTGGTTACATGATAAATCAGTCTAATCTAAAAGCCGTAAATTCAACTAAATACCTAGGTATTACAATTACGAACAACTTAAACTGGAAGGATCACATATAAAATGTTGTTCTGAAGGCTAACCAAAGACTACGTTTTGATGACAGGACACTTAGAAAATGTAACAGACCTACTAAGGAGACGGCCTACACTACGCTTCTCGGTCCTCTTGCAGAAAACTGCAGCGCGGTGCGAGATCCTTACCAGATAGGACTGACGGAGTACATCCAAAAAGTTCAAAGAAAGACAGCACGTTTAGTATTATCGCGAAATATGGGAGAGAGTGTCACAGAAATGATACAGGATTTGGGCTGGATATGACTGAAAGAAAGGCGTTTTTCGTTGCGACGGAATCTTCTCACGAAATTCCAATTACCAACTTTCTCCTCCTAATGCGAAAATGTTTTGTTGACATCGACCTACATAGGGAGGAATGATCACCAAGATAAAATAAGAGAAATACAAGGCTTAGGAGAAGCCTGAAACACGCATACAAAATCATTACAGCACAAAGCACTAACACAATAAAAGGTCAATAACGCCGGAATTCAAAACCAGAAAACTAGTTTAAAAGTTAAAAACATACTCACCCCATCTCTCTTTGATAAAAGGCTACCATGAATAGAGCTTAGTATCCAATAATTCAACCATATAATTTTTACAAAAAGAACTGTGTGCAGCGTCCCGTGACCTTTAAAAGAAATTTGAAATTCTTTAAACAGGAGAATCCTAAAATCTTAAAATACTAAGTTTCAAAAATTTAAAACCTAATAGCGCTTATTCTCAGCTCACAGTAATCAGATGATCCAAACCAATAACTATTTACTGATGAGCAAGAATCTATCGGTAAGACTTACTTCAAAACACATTCATGAAGATATGATTTAATTCGGCCAGGTTCGACAGGCTCCATAAGAATGTGAGAGGTCAAAATTTGGTAGCTTGTTGCAAAAGGTGTCGTTGCCGTAACAGGTAACAACACGACGTTCCATTATCAATTTCAGTGAGAAAAAATTGGACGATACGATGGTGTACGTTTTAAGTAAGGGACTTAATTTTGCTCCTTCACCAAGACCACCGCCTTTAAAAAGTTTCGTGAGTGGTGTTGAAGAAGCCGTATGCCACCTCCCTTCGGATGCTGCACAAGAAATAAGAAGGGAAACTTGCCGCGCTCTTGGAAAACTCCTCAACGTAGCAACGTAACCTCTGCAGGGAGGGCTGCGCTACGAAATCTGCGCAAGAACACTGATATTGTGGTACTGGGGGAAAGCGTTTTGTAATCCCGTGATTTTTATATTGATAAGATGTATGGTCTGGTAAGTGACTCTTCCTATATGAAAACTGATTATGACCCTACAGGACGCCTGCGACGAGAATCTTCTGCGCTACTGACTTCCTCAAAAATGGTTCAAATGGCTCTGAGCACTATGCGACTTAACTTCTGAGGTCATCAGTCGCCTAGAACTTAGAACTAATTAAACCTAACTAACCGAAGGACATCACACACATCCATGCCCGAGGCAGGATTCGAACTTGCGACCGTAGTGGTCGCTCGGCTCCAGACTGTAGCGCCTAAAACCGCCCGGACACTCCGGCCGGCTCTGACTTCCTCCTTCTTACCTCAAGACATCGCCATGACATTCAGACCGCATTGTTGTTAACCACCAAGACTGTATGGCATTCCGAAAATTCATAAGGAAAGTGTTCTATTATGTGCAACAGTGAGTAACATTCGAGCTCGTACATATGATTCAGCCAAACACAATGCTTCTTCGCTGAGACAATTGGTGGACAACTTCTTACATCATATTCGTAACTCAGCTGACTTTATCGGTAGATTGTGGACGTTCCATCTAAGCAGTTCTGACGGTATGGTTAGCTACAATGCGGTATCACGCTTTACAAATACACTTTTCACAGATTTATTATCGTTTATTGGCAAAACGTTTCAGGTGAACATCACTGCCTTGTTACGGTATGCCCTGCCTTAAACCTATTTTATGTTCAAACAAGAATATTTTGAATGGAATAACTGCGTCGCCTGGGACAGCCCACTGTCTCCCTTGGTGGCTACTCTTTGCATGGAGGATTTCACAGCAGGGCGATTGAAGCAGCTGCCCTTAATCCAGCTGTATTTTGGAGGTATGTAGACGATACTTTCGTAGTGTGACCTGTAGGAGGAGATAAATTGATTGAGTTTCAAAAAAAATGTTCAGATGTGTGTGAAATCTTATGGGACTTAACTCCTAAGATCATCAGTCTCTAAGCTTACACACTACTTAACCTAAATTATCCTAAGGACAATCACACACCCATGCCCGAGCGAGGACTCGAACCTCTGCCGGGACAATCCGCACAGTCCATGACTGCAGAGCCACAGACCGATTCCCGCGAGGCTGATGGAGTTTCTTCGCCATCGCAACTCCATTCACAATAACATTCGGTTCAGTTTGTAACTCTGCCTTCTTTCGATATCTTGGTTAGACGAAAGAATGATGGCTCTCTAAGGGCATCCTGTTTATCATAAGCCCACTAATGGCTCTGAGCACTACGGGACTTAACATCTTAGGTCATCAGTCCCCTAGAACTTAGAACTACTTAAACCTAACTAACCTAAGGACATGACACACATCCATGCCCGATGCAGGATTTCAACCTGCGACCGGCCCACTAATACTGATTCGTATTTGCAGGACCCGTACGCTGTTTGCCTAAAGAGCAAGCCAACCTAAGGACAGTGTTCAGAAAAAATAGATACTCAACACAATAGATTAACGGGTCACTGTCAGTTAAAAACAAGTACCACGACGTGGATTAAGAGGAGAGCAAGTTTGCAAAATCTTTAGCTTCTGTTCCTTCTGTGGATAACATTTCGTTTAAAGTAGCAAGAATCTTCCGTAAATGTTAGGTGAAAGTGGTTCCCCGTCCACCATCTAAGATTGCTGAGCTTTTTGGCATCTGTGAAAGACGACTTGTTATTGCGAAAGGCGGGAAGTTACAAAATACCTAGCGGTGTGCTGCTGCTTACATAGGACAGACCAAACGCACTGTGGAAGAACATCGGCGTTACACACGCCTTTTGCAACCAAGTAAGTACACTGTTGCAGAACACTGTATTTCGACTGGACATTGAATGGAGTACAATAGGACTATGATTCTAACGACAGAAACATCTGTTTGGAACTCCACTATTAAGGGATCCGTGGAAATACACCTGGCGGAAAAGCTGATGGAAGGTGATAGTGGGTGCCAGTTGGAGAGTGCGTGGAACCTCATCATCTCCGCGATTTGTTCTAATTGAAGACGACAGAATGCTCCAAAGGTCGCGACGAACGAAAACGCGTAGGACAGCTGACTCCCTCGGTTCCACCAGTGTTTGTCAACCTAACTTAGACACATTCGCGGAATATCCGCGCAGCCCTATATAGGGTCTCCCATTTTAATCTATACCGGCCAATATCTCTGGAGCGTCGCATTCTCTAGTAAAAGGTATAAGGTTCGAAGAGGTCATGGAATGGTTACCTCGAAATGAGCTTGAACGCTGTTGCAGGCCAGTGTGGCCAAGCGGTTCTTGACGCTTCAGTTTGGAACCGCTCGACCGCTACGGTCACCGGTTCGAATCCTGCCTCGGACATGGATGTGTGTGATGTCCTTAGTTTAGTTAGGTTTAAGTAGTTCTAAGAGACTGATGACCTCAGATGTTAAGTCCCATGGTGCTCAGAGCCATTTGAATCCTGTTTTCAAGGTCAACCCCTGTTTTTTACTACATATTCGTATGTGAAAACGCATTTTTGTATAGAACATTTATTTTAAAAAAAACCAAAGGTTTGTCGCCAAGGGCACTTCGTTTATAACTTTCCCGGACTGTCAGTATTCCAGAACGAAGTGAGAACGAGAAAAATTTTCAATGATAATCCTATATCGTTTCTGAACTCTGTCCACTGTGAAGTTTAGGTGATCTTGTAGTTGCCTTAAAATTCTTCAGTAGGGATTAACCTGAACACAAAGATAGATCCCTTATCATTTAGCTACAAAATAGCACGTCAGCAACTGGAAGCAGTTAATTCTATAAATTATCTGGGAGAACGCATAAGGAGTGATTTAAAATGGAATGATCATATAATGTTGATCGTTGGTAAAGCAGATCTCAGACTGACATTCATTGGAAGAGGCCTAAGGAAAACAAAGGAAGTAGGTTACAGTACGCTTGTTCGCCCACTGCTAGAATACCGCTCAGTAGTGTGGGATCCGCACCAGGTAGGGTTGATGGAAGAGATAGAGAAGATTCAACGGAAAGCAGCGCGCTTCGTTACAGGATCACTTAGTAATCGCGAAAGCGTTACGGAGATGATAGATAAATTCCAGTGGAAGATTCTGCAGGAGAGACGCTCAGTAGCTCGGTACGGGCTTTTGTTAAAGTTTCGAGAACATACCTTCACTGAAGAGTCAAATGGTTCAAATGGCTCTGAGCACTATGGGACTTAACATCTGCGGTCATCAGTCCCCTAGAACGTAGAACTACTTAAACCTAACTGACGTAAGGACGTTACACACATTCACGCACGTGGCAGGATCCGAACCTGCGACCGTAGCGGTCGAGCTCTTCCAGACTGTAGCGCTTAGATCCGCTCGGCCACCCCGGCCGGCCTTCACCGAAGAGTCAAGCAGTATATTGCTCCCTCCTATGTAGATCTCGCGAAGAGACCATGAGGATAAAGTCAGAGAGATTAGAGCCCACACAGAAGCATACCGGCAATCCTTCTTTCCACGAACAATACGAGACTGGAATAGAAGGGAGAACCGATAGAGGTATTCCATGTACCCTCCACCACACACCGTCAGGTGGCTTGCGGAGTATGGATGTAGATGTAGATGTAGGCATAGCATAGTTCACCCACCCGGATGCGAACCACCTACATAGAAAGAGGAATTAATGGATCGCATTCAGTATGCAGCCGATCGCATCAGGGCAATGCCAGGAATCTTTGAAAGTCTTCGGCAAAACACAGTTTGACGCTACCAAGTTTGTGTCGCGTCAGAGGGTCGCCAGTTCGAGCATATGCTTTAAGTACACAATGTCCCAGCTACAAAAAAAAGGCCCTTTTTAGGGCCGATAAAATTTGTGAAAGACTTTCTGTACGCAAACTAACAGCTGTTGACGGGTTTATTCCCGGTACGTCTTATCACGAAACTACAATGGATGTGTCGGGACCTCAGCGTATTCGCCCGCAGACCCCCAGAGTGGAAGGCTAGCGAGCTACCACCGAGCGTGCGCACCGCCTCGAATGCATAGCGATCTCCGGCAGGCTACGCATTTGCGGTCATGTGTTGTCCAGAGCAGCCGGCAACAGGGTAATCCAACGGCCATTCGAGCTCGTGGCACCAAATTTCTATAGTTTAAAAATCGTGCGTTGTCGACTTACACAACATTGGTAATTTTGTTTCCTACTGGCATCAACTACCCAGGGCTAAAATTTCGTGACTCAATTTTTCGCCATCCTGTATGAGAAAAGTACACTATTGATACAAATCACTGGAAATTGTATCTACCGTAAATTATCTATAAACAACAATCTAGGGCGACCTTGAATGGAATGACCACCTCAAAACGAAAGCTGCAAAAGCACTTGCCAGACTGAGATTCATAGGAAGAAACTTAAGGAAATGTAACTCATCCACGAAGGAAGCGGCTTATAAGGCTATTATTCGACAGATTCATGAGTATTTTTTATCAATCTGGGGTCCATCTCGGGCAGGAATGATAGAAGAGATAAAACGAAAAGCGGCGCGTTTCGGGACGTGACCGTTCAGTCGGAGCGAGAGCGTTATAGGGATAATCAACAAACTCCAACGGCAGACGATACAAGACAGGCGCTGTGCATAAGTGACAAGTTTACTACGGAAATGTCAAGAGAGCAATTTGCGGGAAGAGTCGGACAACATAGTATTTCCTCCCACATACCTCTCGCGAAATTGGCCACGGCAAGAAAATTCTAGACATTAGAGCTAATAGACAGGCTTACCGACAGTCATTCTTCCCACGCTCCATTCTCGAGTGAAACAGGGAAGGGGGAGGATCAGGTAGTGGTATCGAAAGTATGCTCCACCACACACTGTTAGCTCGCTTGTAGAGTATTATGTAGATGTAGATATACAGGGTGATTCCGTAAGAGCGCGCAAAAATTCAACAGAACATACAGCACGTTCCACTGAACAATTTGAGGTAGGGAACCTGGAGTCGGCGAAGCCAATAAAAACACCTTTTTTGTACTTTTTCATTTGCACTAGAGTTAACTGCAAAATACCTTCACTGACACAATGAACGTAGCACATGTATCGTATCTTACAAAATGTGCTGAAACTGACGGTCGTCAGCCTCAATCCAAGCATGACATCGGCAAACAAGTTTCTCACGCAGCCTAACAAATATCCCTGGCGTGTTTTTGAATCGCATCACAGGCAGATACAATTCTGGCAACTAATTCCACCTGGGGTCTCATACACAAGTGACTTTAGATATCCCTGTAGAAATTAATTAAGGGGATTCAGGTCAAGTGACCTCGCACGCCATGGGGTATGATCTCCCCTTCCAATCCACTGATCGGTAAATACAGCATCGAGATAGTTGCGGACATCCACACTTAAGTGAGGCGGTGCACAGTGAAAGATATGCATCTACCTTGCACTTCTTTCACTTATTTACGATTTACGATATTGTATTCATATTATTATCATTACAAATAAGAAAATATTACTGCTCTGCTATTCTGATGATTTTTTCAGTATGACAGCATAATGAAACTGGAGAGAGGAATGGAGCAAGGTACTTCATTTCCATATTCAACACTCTCCATCAGCTAGCCATGTTGGATTTCCTTTTCCCGCACACACCTTTTAGCTTGGAAGCGTGGGTCGGTAGTTTGAACGGCTTGGAGAAGCCAAAGTAGTCCTTTTATTCTTCTAAGCAGAAGTACCAATCTAAAACTCAGTTTCTTCAGTGGTTTTGGCTCTGTAAAGAGGCTTCCCTGACGAGTCCCTGACTAAATTTTATCTAATCACGAGTCATTCCGCCAAGTCAGGAATGTCTGTTTAACCTCAGCTAGTTCGGCTGCAGATCCGTACCCCCTCATTGGCCGGCGAAAAATGCGCCAATTCCCACCCCCACAAGACCCGGCTACGTTGGAGCAATGGCCGGTAGGCAGTCGTGAGGAGTCGGTGGCGAGATCCAGAAGAAGACGGTTGCAAGCTGGTAAGAATGCATTCTCTTGCTAGTTTCAGAAGTAGATTACACGTTATAGTGTTAGGTGATCTTTAATTTCGGGAGGATTTGCACCTCATTGCTTTTATTTCGTCCTCATTTTGATATTTTGCTTTTGGACTTGCGGTCAGAGCCTGGTCGGTTGCAGTATGCAAAACATACGTGGGACTCTCACTCATAACCCTTCAGCGAATGTCTTTCCTTCTCCAATAATCCGTGATATTAGTGAACGTTTCAGAACGGCCTTTGTGTTTTAGGTTTTCCCTTCTTTGTCACCCGCGTGTGAACTCTTGGCGAGTAGTTCTGCACGTCGGCGTTTCTTGTTATTCATATACGTAAATCAAGGTGTTGCAGAATAAGTTTTATAAATTTTATTAGTTTATGTACGGGAGGCCACTTTAATAACGTGCGTTCACAAGAAGTTCATAAAAAAAATGGCTCTGAGCACTATGGGACTCAACTGCTGTGGTCATCAGTCCCCTAGAACTTAGAACTACTTAAACCTAACTAACCTAAGGACATCACATACATCCATGCCCGAGGCAGGATTCGAACCTGCGACCGTAGCAATCGCACGGTTCCGGACTGCACGCCTAGAACCGCGAGACCACCGCGGCCGGCAAGTAGTTCATAGTTTGCCTTTTCAATGTATCTACGTATTAGCTATTGTATCCCGTCTCTTACCTTTTAATAATTATTGCAGTAAATTCTTTTCTGGATGGTCAGCTCCCACCTTTCCTTGTCCATTTCGAACGCTAGTATTGTGGCTGACTGCTGAATTTAGGCCATATCCTCCTATGGCCACAGTCTAGTATTAACGTCCAAAGGTAACAAGATATGTATACTCAATAATTTTACTTCGTTTGTACAAGTTAATTTCGATTTATAATAAATTGTGGTGCTTTTAATCTAACTTTCAATGAAAAGTGTTAACCTCATTTATAGAGATATCAAGGAACGGATAGCATTGCAAGGCCCACTACTGAAAATGCTCGTCTTAAGATGATAAAATTGATTGTAAATCCAATGAGTAGTTTTTGTTTGATCGTGGTGAATATTTTTTATGCAGTCAGATAGACGATCCTTGCACCAGGCTCCAATCCTTTCTGATGCGCCGACGACTCTTGTATGTAATGATCTGTATGGAATTCAAACCCAGTCCTCCGTTTTAGATAAGGGAAAGTCACACTGATAGGGCAGTTGTGAGCAAAATCCGCGTTATGTGGTGAAAGGGTAGGCCCTGTCATTCCCAATACCTTTTAATGGGCAAGGCACCTATTTTAACCGTCATGTTGTATCCACATCCTCTCACCAAAAGCCAAAGGTACGTTCTCCAAAATCTCACATAGAACTCTTTGCACGAAGCTCAAACACATTTGGCCATTCAGACGGCCTACTGCATCATGACTTCCCAGCAGTCAGTATCGACCTCCTTGTTTCCTTGTAGAAAATAAAGAACTTGCATGTAGAAAAAGAGCTCAAAACTTTTAAACTTGTACGGGTGGCGATTGGAAATAAGGTGGAAGACAGTAATGTTAGACAAAGCGGTAGACAAGTTCAGTTCCAAATCTCCTTAAGCTGGCTTCTCAGACCCCAGGTTCCCTACCTCAAATTTTTCAGTGTCTTGTTACTTTCTTTACGGAAACATCATGCAGAGTCACATTTTTCAGCTGCCATTCATTATACAAAATACAAGTTTTGATTCAGTCTTCCTGAAATATTTTTACGATCACTCCGACGACTGTATTGTGAGCGAACCGTGTTACAGTACTGTTGGTCACATCTGATAAGTCGTTTGTAGAGGGTGCTACTGCTAGGCTGTTCACTTCGGATGTTTTCTGAATCGTTTGAGATATCGTAATTTTGTTTTCAACCAGATAAATTATGAAAAAGTCCTCACCAATGTATGTCGGTATCAATTTACTGTATTAATTTCAGCTACTAGTTCCATCGTTCTAAAAAAGACCAATTCAACGGCATTTCACTCATCAGAACCCGATGACAGTTTTCGTTGTCATTATAATATTTAGAAGAATTTAGGTAGTTTAGAGAGTCTGCTTACAAAAGGGGAACAGTGGAGGTTAATTTAAAAGTGACCATAATCACGCTTGGCTAAGTATGGTTAGACCAACACAGCAACTGGAAGTCAAAGAATGTGGCATCTAAGGGCGATTCGCCAGCTAACTATTGTCATAGTTGTGCTCTTGTCACGTCAAGAACGTTATAAGAAAGGTGCACGTTGAAAAATGAATGGATTTTTCAAGCAGGTAATTACGAATAGGAATAAATAATAACTTCGCATTATGAGTTTACTGTCGAGATACAAGCTTACATTGTAAAATTATATCGCAAAAGATCGTGGTATTAAACATTGCCCTTAAGTTTCATTTACGTCATGAAGTGTTAGAAATGCCCATTGTCTTCTGCAATACATACACTCCTGGAAATTGAAATAAGAACACCGTCAATTCATTGTCCCAGGAAGACGAAACTTTATTGACACATTCCTGGGGTCAGATACATCACATGATCACACTGACAGAACCACAGGCACATAGACACAGGCAACAGAGCATGCACAATGTCGGCACTAGTACAGTGTATATCCACCTTTCGCAGCAATGCAGGCTGCTATTCTCCCATGGAGACGATCGTAGAGATGCTTGATGTAGTCCTGTGGAACGGCTTGCCATGCCATTTCCACCTGGCGCCTCAGTTGGACCAGCTTTCGTGCTGGACGTGCATACCGCGTGAGACGACGCTTCATCCAGTCCCAAACATGCTCAATGGGGGACAGATCCGGAGATCTTGCTGGCCAGTGTAGTTGACTTACACCTTCTAGAGCACGTTGGGTGGCACGGGATACATGCGGACGTGCATTGTCCTGTTGGAACAGCAAGTTCCCTTGCCGGTGTAGGAATGGTAGATCGATGGGTTCGATGACGGTTTGGATGTACCGTGCACTATTCAGTGACCCCTCGACGATCACCAGAGGTGTACGGCCAGTGAAGGAGATCGCTCCCCACACCATGATGCCGGGTGTTGGCCCTGTGTGCCTCGGTCGTATGCAGTCCTGATTGTGGCGCTCACCTGCACGGCGCCAAACACGCATACGACCATCATTGGCACCAAGGCAGAAGCGACTCTCATCGCTGAAGACGACACGTCTCCATTCGTCCCTCCATTCACGCCTGTCGCGACACCACTGGAGGCGGGCTGCACGATGTTGGGGCGTGAGCGGAAGACGGCCTAACGGTGTACGGGACCGTAGCCCAGCTTCATGGAGACGGTTGCGAATGGTCCTCGCCGATACCCCAGGAGCAACAGTGTCCCTGATTTGCCGGGAAGTGGCGGTGCGGTCCCCTACGGCACTGCGTAGGATCCTACGGTCTTGGCGTGCATCCGTGCGTCGCTGCGGTCCGGTCCCAGGTCGACGGGCACGTGCACCTTCCGCCGACCACTGGCGACAACATCGATGTACTGTGGAGACCTTGCGCCCCACGTGTTGAGCAATTCGGCGGTACGTCCACCCGGTCTCCCGCATGCCCACTATACGCCCTCGCTCAAAGTCCGTCAACTGCACATACGGTTCACGTCCACGCTGTCGCGGCATGCTACCAGTGTTAAAGACTGCGATGGAACTCCGTATGCCACGGCAAACTGGCTGACAGTGACGGCGGCGGTGCACAAATGCTGCGCAGCTAGCGCCATTCGACGGCCAACACCGCGGTTCCTGGTGTGTCCTCTGTGCCGTGCGTGTGATCATTGCTTGTACAGCCCTCTCGCAGTGTCCGGAGCAAGTATGGTTGGTCTGACACACCAGTGTCAACGTGTTCTTTTTTCCATTTCCAGGAGTGTATTTGCAGTCGCTGGTGCAAGGGCTTCTGGATAAACTAAACAGATTCCTACTGAAAAAAAAAACGGAATGTTCTTTATTAAATTGAGAACGACGCGTATCGTCGCGATAGGTCACCTTTAGGTTCTGTTAAAAAAAAAAAAAAAAAAAAAAAAAAAAACAGATTTCTGCCGAAAGCATCCGTTAAGGAAGCATGATTCCGGATTTAATGGACTAATTTTCATCAGCTTCTTCTGTATCTATGACCGTGATGCAACAATGTAATGTTTGAAATCGGGCCGACGGAATCTGTGCATAGAATTGACCTTTGAGTTTACCCCAGAGAAAAAAGGTCCAGTGGTATCAAATAAGGAGAAGGAGCAGGCCCGCCGATCATGTGTTGACGTGTTATGCAGCGACCAGAGAACATCTGAATAAGCGCATTCCTGGCAACAGGTGAGAAGAGAGCAAGACAATGCTGGTAGTTTATACATCTATGTATTACAAGTAGTAATAGGAAAGCAGATGTAACAAATTGTTCGTATCTTTCCCCTGTTATGGTTTCTTCATCGAAGAAAGCAGCAGTCATGTGGTCTATAATAATTTCGTACCAACTTTCACACTCTGTTCCCTCTTAAGGATCAAAATTGCTCAGGCAGTCGTAGTTCTCAGTGGCTCAGTAATACATATTACTTACATCAAAAAGAGAGCTTCCCTGAAGAAAGAACCTGTCGTCCTGATGGCGCATCAGAACAGGGTGACAGAATTCCATGCGTCTTCTGCAATCTAGTTGGTTAATGTGTTGGTGAAATGACTCGCGATATTGACGGAAGCAGTATCCTCGGAGATTGTTAACAATGCAGAACGCTAGAATGACTTACAACACATGCGCTGGTACGAGCAAGAGCTGCCCCTACATCTATTGCGTTTGCTACGCTCTTTCTAGCTTGCTCCTTACACTCTATGTAGCATTCCAGTGCCTTTGAAACAACGTTGTTTTGCACATTCGCTGAACTGTCTTCTTGGACACCGTTGCTGGGAATACCTTTGACTGTACAGCTCAAACTGCTCTCATCGTGTGGAGAAGTAGCACGTGTAGTATCTAGTAGCTTGTTAAAGACTTGTATTTTTTTTTAATTTAACCAGCACTCGACACACATGAATGACACAGACAAAATACAAGATACATGCCCCACTGTGTCCCTTTCATAAAGGTATTGCAAAAGTACAACACTTTTTTTTTCTCCTGATCCGACGTGACGTATGTTCTTGTTTCGTTATGAAATCACGAAATTCCACGTAAGACAGCAGTCTGTCTTACATTCTAAATACATACCGGTAACTCTTAGTTCTGTTGTTGTTGTTGTGGTCTTCAGTCCTGAGAGTGGTTTGATGCAGCTCTCCATGCTACTCTATCCTGTGCAAGCAGCTTCATCTCCCAGTACCTAATGCAACCTACATCCTTCTAAATCTGCTTGGTGTATTCATCTCTTGGTCTCTCTCTATTATTTTTACCCTCCACGCTGCCCTCCAATGCTAAATTGGTGATCACTTAATGCCTAAGTACATGTCCTGCCAACCGATCCCTTCTTCTAGTCAAGTTGTACCACAAACTTCTCTTCTCTCCAATCCTATTCAACACCTCATTAGTTATCTGATCTACTCATCTAATCTTCAGCATTCTTCTGTAGCACCACATCTCGAAAGCTTCTATTCTCTTCTTGTCTAAACTATTTATCGTCCATGTTTCACTTCCATACATGGCTACACTCCATACAAATACTTTCAGAAACGACTTCCTGACACTTAAATCTATACTTGATGTTAACAAATTTCTCTTCTTCAGAAACACTTACCTTGCCATTGCCAGTCTACATTTTATATCCTCTCTACTTCGACCATCATCAGTTATTTTACACCCTAAATAGCAAAACACCTTTACTACTTTAAGTGTCTCATTTCCTAATGTAATACCCTCAACATCACCCGACTTAATTCTACTACATTCCATTATCCTCGTTTTTCTTTTCTTGATGTTCATCTTATATCCTCCCTTCAAGACACTATCCATTCCGTTCAACTGCTCTTCCAAGTCCTTTGCTGTGTCTGAGAGAATTACAATGTCATGGCTAACCTCAAAGTTTTTATCTGTTCTCCCTGGATTTTAATACCTAATCCGAATTTTTCTTTTGTTTCCTTCACTGCTTGCTCAATATACGGATTGAATAACATCGGGGAGAGGCTACAATCCTGTCTCACTCCCTTCCCAACCACTGCTTTCCTTTCATGTCCCTCAACTCTTATAACTGCCATTTGGTTTCTTTAGAATTTGAAAGAGATTATTCCAGTCAACATTGTCAAAAGCTTTCTCTAAGTCTACAAATGCTAGAATCGTAGGTTTGCCGTAGTTCCAAGTATCGTAATTTCTCTGAAACTAGTAATCAGATTTAGGAGCGTGAAACGTTGTCAAATTCGTCTCGTGTAGAACTCATGCTAGCAGCAGAATTACCATAAATAAATTTGAAAAAGCGAAGTCGATAATTGTCCGTCTGTATTTATCAGTCTTCTGACTGGGTTGATGTGGTCTTCTACGAAATCCATCTTCTGCGCCAACCTCTTCATTTCAGGGTGATACCTGCACACTCGGTCGTCAATGACTTGTTGGATGTATTCCAATCTCTGCCCTTCCGTACAGCTTTTATCCTCTACAGTTACCTCTAGTGCCACACATGCTACTCCCCTGATGCCTTAACACATGTCCTATCATTCTGTTCCTTCTTCATGTCAATGTTTTCTGCATTTTTCTTTCTTCACCAGTTCCTTATTCCATATCTTCTCAGTCTACTCGTTTTTTCTATATTCTTCTATAGGACCACATCTAAAATCTCTTGATCATCCTCTTTACTGATTTTCCATTGTCCATCTTTCAATGCTGCGCTCTAAACGCACATTCTCAGAAATTTCTTCCGCCGATTATACCGAATGTTTGATACTAGTACTCCTCTCTTTTCCAGGATTCTGTACTCTGAATGTTATCCTTGATTAACGTTCACCATGAATTTTAAAGCCACTGCTGAAACTTCCTTTTACAGTCGTTATTGCTTCTTTGACGTACAGATTGAACAGTAGGGGCGAAACACTTCGCACAGCCTTTCACCAATTTTTTGATCCGAGCAATTCGTTCTTGAGCTTCCAATGCTGTTGATACCTCCCGGTTCTTGCACATATTATACATCACTCGTCTTTTCCTGTAACTTACTCTAATTTCTCTCAGAATTTCGAACGTCTTGCACCATTTCGCACTGTCGAACACTTTTTGCAGATTAACATGTCTTGATTTTTCTTCAGCTGTGCTTCCGTTATCGATCGCAAAGTCAGAACCGCCTCTCCGGTGCCTTTACATTTCCTAAAACTAAAGTAATCGTCACTTTTATTTTCCATCCTTTAGTACATTATTCTTGTTAGTAGCTTCAAAACACGAGATGGTAAGCTGCCCTTGCTATCTTCGTAACTGAGTGGATGGTATTTTTCAGAAAGTATGATGGAATATTGCCAGGCTCATACCTATTACACACAAGCTGGATAGTTCTTTGGTTGCCTCTTCCCCCATTATTTTGGGAATTCTGATGGAGTGTTTTCTATCACTTTTGTTATAATTTATCTCATGTCTTCGAGAGTTTTTTTAAATTCTTATTGTAATACTGAATCCCCTATGATTTCCTTGTTGACTCCAATTTCTTCTCCTGTCACGACATCAGCCAACTCCTTCCCCACACAGAAGCCCTTAGTGTACTCTTTGTACCTATACTTCCTTCTCTCTGTGTTTAACAGTGGATTTCCAATTGCACTCTTAATGTTACTATCCTTGCCTTTTAATTTCACAAGAGGTCGTTTTCACTTTTCCTCCGGCAATAATTTCTTTTCCGATTGCTTCACATTTTTCCTGTAGTCACTTCGCCTTGGTAGCCCTGCCCTTTCTGTTTATTTCATTCCTAAGAGCTGTATTTTGCTGTATAGCCGACTTTACATGAACGTTCTCGTACTTCTTAATTTCCTCGACCGATTGAAGTATTTCTTCTGTTACCCAAGATTTCTTCTCAGTTATCTACCTTGTATCTGTGTATGACTGTCCAGCATTCCGATCGCTCTTTTTAAAGACATCTACTCCACTTTAGCTGGACTGTCTACTCTGGCATTCCTGGTCACCGTAGCCACATCCTGTATTTAATATAGCTATCAAAAGATTACACGTCGTTGACGACTTTCTCATAATTCGATTGGGTGGAAACACAATTACGGTATCTCAGACGGTTCAGAATACATCCAAGGTGAACAGTTTAACTGAATAAGCTGATATGTACTGAAAACACTAGAGGTCCTGTTACATTTCCTTGGGCCCCGCCAGATAATATTTTCCTTATAGTGGATCGTTCGTTACCCAGTATAATATACTAGCTTTTGTTAGTGAAACGTACTTCGCGCCAGTCACGTATCTCCGAAGATAGCCCCTGTGATTGTACCTCGGTTATAAAACGACAATTCAGTGTAGTATCGAATGCCTCTCGTAAACCAACCAAATGTAGAATACGTTACCAAGCAAGAAGCTGGCAGTACTAAGGTTCCACCCCGCAAAAAGCATAACACTTTCTCCAGAAAAACACAAATTTATTCAATCAAATATTTGGTAAGAATATTTTTGCCAAGTTAAATTTGAAAAACTCATATGAATGCAAGAAAATAAGCAATAGTTTAATAATCGATATCTTAAAAATTTTCAACTGAGGTTAAAAATCCAGACATTACATACAGGTTCCGTCTCAAAATATTTTCAATAACGGCAGTGCGAATTGACGTATTACTAGAACAGGCAGAAAGAAATTACTGTTCTCACACGATTAAGCATCAATAACCATTTAGTTGACACTTCAGTTAACCCTGTAAGCATAACAGATTAAGTAATGACACCTGTCCATTTTCGAAGGATGATGGTGTAGTACAGTTGGTTCAGACTGTGCAACATCTGCAATGGCTGAAAAGTCTCACTAGGGAGTGGCAGTCCCTACCTCAGTTTGGGCACTTGAAATGTGAAGGACTTCCACCAGAGGCCGTTCTTCCGTCTTCCCTCTTCCTGATGTGTTCTTGCATGTGTTCCTTCTCTGCAAGCTCAATCCCGTTGCTCACAGCTTGCCACCATCTGACACGGTCACCAGCTGTATTTTCCCACTGACTCGGATCGATGCTGGCCTTGGTCAGATCTATGTTGCAGACAATCTTGAAGCGAAGGTGCGGACTTCCTGCTGGTCTCACACCCTCCCGAAGTTCTCAGTACAGCAATTTTTCGGTATTCGCTCAGGATCCATGCGTTTGAAATGTCCCAGCCACCCTTGAAGTCGGTGGCTCAGGAGTGCATGAATGCTGGTTGTGCTTGCGAGCCGTAATACTTCGGTGTTGGGTACCGTGTCCTTCCAGGGGATCTGAAGGAGCCTCCGGAGACAATGGAGATGGAAGCTGTTCAGTCGGGAATCGTGATTAGCACGAGTTGTCCATGCCTCACAGCTATACAAAAGGGAGCTCAGAAGTTTGCAATTTCATTCTTAATGTGAGTAGTCCATTCTTCCATACCCTCTTTTTCAATCTACCCATGACAGCTGATGCTTTTGCGATTCTGTTGGTAATATCAGTCCCCACAGACAAGCTACTACGTATCGTAGATCCCAAGTAGGTAGAACGCTGATGGATGTAAGGTTGTCGGTACCCTGCGCCATGATCTTAGTCTTTTGGAGGATGATAAGACCAAATTTTCCACATGCATGTGATAACTTGTTGATTAGATACTGCATACTCAGCTACCAGAGCTGCATTGTCTGCATATAAAAACTCGCGAATAACAATTGTATTGACTTTGGAATTGGCCTTGAGACGGGAAATGTTGAAGAGATTATCGTCAGACCTTGTATGTAAATACACTCCCTCCTCACAGTCTTCAAAAGCAAACCTCAGCAGAAAGGAAAAGAAAATGCCAAACAGAATAGGAACTAACACACACCCCTGCTTTACACCGGTATTTACAGATAATGATTCCGATGTTTTGCCGTTGAAATAGACTGTTGCTTGCATTTTCTCATAGAAAGAGACAGTTATTCGTAAGAGTTTAGATCGCATATGAAACTTTCTTTATTTGGGCTGCTTACTAGTTTCGGATAACGGTCTAGCCATCTTCAGGTTATAAAACATTATCGAACAGTGTTAGTGTCACTGGGGCTTCACTGACCGTTAAAACATTCCCTTAAATGACTACATCCATATGCAATTACAAACACGTTTCCATATTTCATGGCCAGTTAAACAAAGGCATTACGTCGCAACAGCTTAGTAGCTGGTAAAAACCATATGTCAATTCTTAACAGAAATCATTATATATCTCTGTAACGAACTGATGTAAGGACTAATTGTGTCACTAAGTTGTAAAAGCGTAACGGCTTTCTTCTATGACCATCGTTCAATTAAACCGGTCACGCACGATGGAAAGCTATTTTTAATTATGTATGAATGTTGTCATTTTAAGAAAGATTTTAACCATTTGTGAAGCGGTAATGATATCAACATTCATTGAGAATCTTTTATGTCTAGACTGCCACTTGTGTTTAGATGACCGGCCGTAGTGGCCGTGCGGTTCTACGCGCTACAGTCTGGAGCCGAGCGACCGCTACGGTGGCAGGTTCGAACCCTGCCTGGGGCATGGATGTGTGTGATGTCCTTAGGTTATTTAGGTTTAATTAGTTGTTAGTTCTAGGCGACTGGTGACCTCAGAAGTTAAGTCGCATAGTGCTCAGAGCCATTTGAACCATTTGTTTCGTTGCCTAGGTTGTTAATCGTAACTAATAATCAATCCCAATTAAAAATGTTTCATGTGCCATCTTCACTTCATGGGTTTTCAATCCTTAACGTAAGTAACATAACTATAAAATAAAATGGTTCAAATGGCTCTAAGCACTATGGGACTTTACATCTGAGGTCATCAGTCCCCTAGACTTACAACTACTTAAACCTGAATAACCTAAGGACATCACACACGTCCAAGCCCGAGGCACGGTTAGAACCTGCGACCGTAGCAGCAGTCCGGTTCCGGACTGAAGTGCCTAGAACGGCTCAGCCACGACGGCCGGCAAAGTAACATAAACAACCCCTCAAGTACATCAGTGACATATTGCTACATGTGTTATAAATATGTTGCGAGTATTGAAGTAGTCAAACTAGGTGTTAACTAGAATACAAGTCTCAGCCAAGAAATAATCTACAACGTACGCTGCGATAACTCAGGGTAGTGTTATAAAAGACTGCACAAATAAAATTTAAACTACGCCCACATAACTTCAACTATACAGCAAGTAGCAAAATTGAACTTGCATTAATACTGAGTACCTAACCTAACCTGACCAAATAACTTACACAAAACCAACAGAAACAACATTCGTAAATTACCTACAGGATTAAAACCGAATAGAGAGAAACAACTGCGGCCTAAACAATATTAGCAGTGTACGTTAGTCGAATTGAGACCGGCAAACTCATTAAAGAAATGGAGGTTCATCCTAACCTAAGGCATTAAAACAAGCATGACACGCAGAACTCTATCGGCCAGCGAATAGCTCCTAATAATTATTCGTACAGTCTTCACACTAACATCCTCACCAATCAGCTCCTACAAGGCTACCTGACTACCGCTCAGTATCCCACTTAAAGCATGAATTCTGTTGACACTAACAGTAGAAGAAGTTGCAAAGCCATCTTCCGCCAAATCCAAGCGACTTGCTTCTTGGACATGTTAGCTGGTAGAAAAGAGAACCAAACAGCCGCTCTCGAGTGATACTCAGTTTCGGCAGACCCTCATAGCGTCTGTGTTACACACGCCTAGCAGCATTTGTCCTAGGATGGCTATCCTGCAGTTACTTATGGAAAACGACTGAAAGCGAGTTCATGTGCATCGCCATTACGTCGGCACGGCAGAGAGCGCGTATGCCCCCTGATGGGACATAGAAGAGGCTGTTGCGTAGCTACGCAAGCAAAGAGATTGAATTTCTAGGAAGCTAGGATGGAGAGTGATGAGGTGCTGGTCTTCATTAAAAACCACAATACTTTAAACCAGTTTACTTAAAATATTAAAAGCCCAGAATGTGGAAACTGGTTTGACATTTTCATTTATAATACAACTCTTTTGTAATGGACTATAGTAAATAATAGTCTTAATCAGAATGAATTTAACTGAAAACAACTCCAATCAAAATCAATTATTAAACTCATATCTAAAAACTTTAAACAATTTAAATAATTTCTACAGCAAATACTAATGCGTGATCTTTAAATGTATAAACCCTCACTGTTTACAGATGTGCTTTGAAAAAGAACACATATAAATTGCAATTTCCTGAATCCGTGACAATGCAAGGCTTATGTACAAAACGAAGACCCAGTGGAAGTGTGGTCACAACCAACTACCTTTGTTTACTGTGGCGCACGCTTGCACTTTCAAGGCTTTTACAGTAGAGTAAGCTACTTGTAAAATGTATTTGTGGGGACACGCAGCTTCCAGATTCTTAATAGTCGTAAACATGGCCCGTAGTAGGCTATAATGTGATGTTTATTTAATCGTTCGATTAGCTAATTTCGACTAATCGTCATGAAAAAGAAATGGTACAAATGTGCTTGTCAATGTCACTTAGTCGACAGTAGCTAATCGCACGATTAAATAAACACCGCATTACAGCCTACTACGGGCCATGTTTGCATTTATTAAGCTACATATGACCACCCCCCCCACGAACCATGGACCTTGCCGTTGGTGGGGAGGCTTGCGTGCCTCAGCGATACAGATGGCCGTACCGTAGGTGCAACCACAACGGAGGGGTATCTGTTGAGAGGCCAGACAAACGTGTGGTTCCTGAAGAGGGGCAGCAGCCTTTTCAGTAGTTGCAAGGGCAACAGTCTGGATGATTGACTGATCTGGCCTTGCAACATTAACCAAAACGGCCTTGCTGTGCTGGTACTGCGAACGGCTGAAAGCAAGGGGAAACTACAGCCGTAATTTTTCCCGAGGACATGCAGCTTTACTGTATGATTAAATGATGATGGCGTCCTCTTGGGTAAAATATTCCGGAGGTAAAATAGTCCCCCATTCGGATCTCCGGGCGGGGACTACTCAGGAGGATGTCGTTATCAGGAGAAAGAAAACTGGCGTTCTACGGATCGGAGCGTGGAATGTCAGATCCCTTAATCGGGCAGGTAGGTTAGAAAATTTAAAAAGTGAAATGGATAGGTTAAAGTTAGATATAGTGGGAATTAGTGAAGTTCGGTGGCAGGAGGAACAAGACTTCTGGTCAGGTGACTACAGGGTTATAAAAACAAAATCCAATAGGGGTAATGCAGGAGTAGGTTTAATAATGAATAGGAAAATAGGAATGCGGGTAAGCTACTACAAACAGTATAGTGAACGCATTATTGTGTCCAAGATAGATACGAAGCCCACACCTACTACAGTAGTACAAGTTTATATGCCAACTAGCTCTGCAGGTGATGAAGAAATTGAAGAAATGTACGATGAAATAAAAGAAATTATTCAGATAGTAAAGGGAGACGAAAATTTAATAGTAATGGGTGACTGGAATTCGAGTGTAGGAAAAGGGAGAGAAGGAAACATAGTAGGTGAATATGGATTGGGGCTAAGAAATTAAAGAGGAAGCCGCCTAGTAGAATTTTGCACAGAGCACAACTTAATCATAGGTAACACTTGGTTTAAGAATCATGAATGAAGGTTGTATACGTGGAAGAACCCTGGAGATACTAAAAGGTATCAGATAGATTATATAATGGTAAGACAGAGATTTAGGAACCAGGTTTTAAGTTGTAAGACATTTCCAGGGGCAGATGTGGACTCTGACCACAATCTATTGGTTATGACCTGTAGATTAAAACTGAAGAAACTGCAAAAATGTGGGAAATTAAGGAGATGGGACCTGGATAAACTGAAAGAACCAGAGGTTGTACAGAGTTTCAGGGAGAGCATAAGGGAACAATTGACAGGAATACGGGAAAGAAGTACGGTAGAAGAAGAATGGGTAGCTTTGAGGGATGTAGTAGTGAAGGCAGCAGAGGATAAAGTAGGTACAAAGAAGAGGGCTGCTAGAAATCCTTGGGTAACAGAAGAAATATTGAATTTAATTGATGAAAGGAGAAAATATAAAAATGCAGTAAATGAAGCAGGCAAAAAGGAATACAAACGTCTCTAAAATGAGATCGACAGGAAGTGCAAAATGGTTAACAGGGATGGCTAGAGGACAAATGTAAGGATGTAGAAGCTTATCTCACTAGGGGTAAGATAGATACTGCCTACAGGAAAATTAAAGAGACCTTTGGAGAGAAGAGAACCACGTGTATGAATATCAAGAGCTCAGATGGCAGCCCAGTTCTAAGCAAAGAAGGGAAGGCAGAAAGGTGGAAGGAGTATATAGAAGGTTTATACAAGGGCGATGTACTTGAGGACAATATTATGGAAATGGAAGAGGATGTAGATGAAGACGAAATGGGACATACGATACTGCGTGAAGAGTTTGACAGAGCACTGAAAGACCTGAGTCGAAACAAGGCCCCCGGAGTAGACAACATTCCATTAGAACTACTGACGGCCTTGGGAGAACCAATCCTGACAAAACTCTACCAGCTGGTGAGCAAGATGTATGAGACAGGCGAAATACCCTCAGACTTCAAGAAGAATATAATAATTCCAATCCCAAAGAAAGCAGGTGCTGACAGATGTGAAAATTACCGAACTATCAGTTTAATAAGCCACGGCTGCAAAATACTAACGCCAATTCATTACAGACGAATGGAAAAAGTGGTAGATGCAGACCACGGGGAGGATCAGTTTGGATTCCGTCGAAATGTTGGAACACGTGAGGCAATACTGACCTTACGACTTATCTTAGAAGAAAGATTAAGAAAAGGCAAACCTACGTTTCTAGCATTTGTAGACTTAGAGTAAGCTTTTGACAATGTTGACTGGAATACTCTTTTTCAAATTCTAAAGGTGGCAGGGGTAAAATACAGGGAGCGAAAGGCTATTTATAATTTGTACAGAAACCAGATGGCAGTCATAAGAGTCGAGGGGCATGAAAGGGAAGCAGTGGTTGGGAAAGGAGTGAGACAGGGTTGTAGCCTCTCCCCGATGTTATTCAAACTGTATATTGAGCAAGCAGTAAAGGAAACAAAAGAAAAATTTGGAGTAGGTATTAAAATTCATGGAGACGAAGTAAAAACTTTGAGGTTCGCCGATGACATTGTAATTCTGTCAGAGACGGCAAAGGACTTGGAAGAGCAGTTGAACGGAATGGACAGTGTCTTGAAAGGAGGATATAAGATGAACATTAACAAAAGCAAAACGAGGATAATGGAATGTAGTCAAATTAAGTCGGGTGATGCTGAGGGAATTAGATTAGGAAATGAGACACTTAAAATAGTAAAGGAGTTTTGCTATTTAGGAAGTAAAATAACTGATGATGGTCGAAGTAGAGAGGATATAAAATGTAGACTGGCAATGGCAAGGAAAGCGTTTTTGAAGAAGAGAAATTTGTTAACATCGAATATAGATTTATGCATCAGGAAGTCGTTTCTGAAAGTATTTGTTTGGAGTGTATCCATGTCTGGAAGTGAAACATGGACGATAACTAGTTTGGACAAGAAGAGAATAGAAGCTTTCGAAATGTGGTGCTACAGAAGAATACTGAAGATAAGGTGGATAGATCACGTAACTAATGAGGAGGTATTGAATAGGATTGGGGAGAAGAGAAGTTTGTGGCACAACTTGACTAGAAGAAGGGATCGGTTGGTAGGACATGTTTTGAGGCATCAAGGGATCACAAATTTAGCATTGGAGGGCAGCGTGGAGGGTAAAAATCGTAGACGGAGACCGAGAGATGAGTACACTAAGCAGATTCAGAAGGATGTAGGTTGCAGTAGGTACTGGGAGATGAAGCAGCTTGCACAGGATAGTGTAGCATGGAGAGCTGCATCAAACCAGTCTCAGGACTGAAGACAACAACAACAACAACAACATGACACACCAAATACTTATAATCACAAATACAATTATCATAATCTTCCAATTAAATAATCAAGCCTAATTTCTACAGTCCAAAGTATCAAAATTGAAGACGATCTTTAGATTATTACAGAACGGTCATAGCTGAATAAGTCATCAACTTCGACGTATTCTGCTTGAAATAATTTTCCAACGGCTCAGGACATTTATAAGCTACGAACGAAGTGCTGCTTAACCGTTACTGTAAGTCAATAGCAACAACATTCTCCCGGCACTCGAGTCATAATTACACAGAAACATTTAACAAATGCCAACGTTTTCTTATGTGTAAGGCTGCAAGAAAAATGTTATTTGATATTACTCTTCATTCTATATACGGCTTATATCGCAATACACTCTCACAGTGGGCTCTTATTACAAACTGGTTACCAGGATGATAGACAGGTAAGCTGCCTAGAATTGACCGAATAACTTCTTGAAAGAACATAGTGAAGGAGACGCCCTCCCTTGTGTCACCGACACAGTGCGCCCGAAGTAAGATGGTCTTATACCTTAGTAGGAACCACGACAAGAAAAAATTACGTTTGGGAGGTAATATAATTTTAGAAAATCACATGTGTTTGCATGAAGTGTTAGTGACTTTCGTTTATTTGATTAGTTACTATTTTTAATTAAATTTAATTATTAAAACAAACATATTTTAAGTATAAACAAGTAAACGAAGAAACTCATAGAGGTTTCCTGCAAATGTATGCCCGTCGTGATTTGCGAAGCACCTTGTACATGCAATCTGGTAAGGTACCCGGAACTACTTTGCACCTCAACGCTTCGAGCTGTGCAGACACAGCGACAGGCTCCATATATATATATATATATATATATATATATATATATATATATATATATATATATATATATATATATATATATATATATTGTTTGTCGTAAATGAAAGACGCCTTTTTCCTTATATAGGCGTCTTTTATTTACGACAGACAAAATTAGAATCTACATCCGTAGCAACAACAGAACAAGAGTTTCTTCTAAACTATGAAATACAATTTGAAACTAATAGTATAATGATAGATAATAAAGAAAAGAAAAACATAACCAAAACCCACACGCCATCCCATGTGCATGGCCTATCTGCGTACAGATTCCAAATTGATAAAACATTTTGCAGCGTGAGGAGTTCCATGGCGGCGGTCATCCTCTGCCAAGTACTCACCAACTGTGAGGGGGATTATAGAAGTCACAGCGCAAATACACTCCTGGAAATGGAAAAAAAGAACACATTGACACCGGTGTGTCAGACCCACCATACTTGCTCCGGACACTGCGAGAGGGCTGTACAAGCAATGATCACACGCACGGCACAGCGGACACACCAGGAACCGCGGTGTTGGCCGTCGAATGGCGCTAGCTGCGCAGCATTTGTGCACCGCCTCCGTCAGTGTCAGCCAGTTTGAAGTGGCATACGGAGCTCCATCGCAGTCTTTAACACTGGTAGCATGCCGCGACAGCGACAGCGTGGACGTGAACCGTAGGTGCAGTTGACGGACTTTGAGCGAGGGCGTATACTGGGCATGCGGGAGGCCGGGTGGACGTACCGCCCAATTGCTCAACACGTGGGGCGTGAGGTCTCCACAGTACATCGATGTTGTCGCCAGTGGTCGGCGGAAGGTGCACGTGCCCGTCGACCTGGGACCGGACCGCAGCGACGCACGGATGCACGCCAAGACCGTAGGATTCTACGCAGTGCCGTAGGGGACCGCACCGCCACTTCCCAGCAAATTAGGGACACTGTTGCTCCTGGGGTATCGGCGAGGACCATTCGCAACCGTCTCCATGAAGCTGGGCTACGGTCCCGCACACCGTTAGGCCGTCTTCCGCTCACGCCCCAACATCGTGCAGCCCGCCTCCAGTGGTGTCGCGACAGGCGTGAATGGAGGGACGAATGGAGACGTGTCGTCTTCAGCGATGAGAGTCGCTTCTGCCTTGGTGCCAATGATGGTCGTATGCCATGCAGGTGAGCGCCACAATCAGGACTGCATACGACCGAGGCACACAGGGCCAACACCCGGCGTCATGGTGTGGGGAGCGATCTCCTACACTGGCCGTACACCTCTGGTGATCGTCGAGGGGACACTGAATAGTGCACGGTACATCCAAACCGTCATCGAACCCATCGTTCTACCATTCCTAGACCGGCAAGGGAACTTGCTGTTCCAACAGGACAATGCACGTCCGCATGTATCCCGTGCCACCCAACGTGCTCTAGAAGGTGTAAGTCAACTACCCTGGCCAGCAAGATCTCCGGATCTGTCCCCAATTGAGCATGTTTGGGACTGGATGAAGCGTCGTCTCACGCGGTCTGCACGTCCAGCACGAACGCTGGTCCAACTGAGGCGCCAGGTGGAAATGGCATGGCAAGCCGTTCCACAGGACTACATCCAGCATCTCTACGATCGTCTCCATGGGAGAATAGCAGCCTGCATTGCTGCGAAAGCTGGATGTACACTGTACTAGTGCAGACATTGTGCATGCTCTGTTGCCTGTGTCTATGTGCCTGTGGTTCTGTCAGTGTGATCATGTGATGTATCTGACCCCAGGAATGTGTCAATAAAGTTTCCCCTTCCTGGGACAATGAATTCACCGTGTTCTTATTTCAATTTCCAGGAGTGTAGTTCGCAAATAGCTGTCGGTATCGGGGTGTAGGCTCAAGTGTGCTATGACTTTCCTGGAGAAATTACCAGTGATCAAGCACCATTTTCTCATCATCTCGAAAGAGATAGTATATGGACATGCCTTTAAACCATGTGAGAGCGTGAGTCTTTGCAGGTGAGAAATAAGTATCCTCTGGACAGAGCCGTGGCTCAACTATGCGAGGCGCGATACGTAGGTAGCAGGTGAGGATCGTCTGCACTAGCAGCCATACCTCTAACGCCGATCCACAAGTTTAAAGGTATCCGTCAGTATCCACGAGGTGGCAACATGGGCAAAGGGGGGAATCCGTCATCCCAATTGCTTGCAGCCTTTGTCATGTTACAACCTTCCCGTTCACCACATGGTGACGTAGCATGTGAAAACTGCTGGATTTGGACGGTTTACTCCTGTAACTGAAATATCAGATCTGAAGATGGTCCTGAATGAACCGAAACCGGTCATATGAATAAAAAAAATGCAATCAAGACGGTGTTTAAGTAACAGTATGTCATTCTCGTCCGCTTCCTCTGTATTCACCTCGTCGTAAAACCAGCGATAGTGATCTGCAAAGGCTTCTGTAACCGCCGCGTGACTCATTAGGACCCTACCACCTGGCAATATGAGGTCCGTGATCAGCTGCTGTCGGCGTCGGCAGCTGTCGAGCACGATGTGATGCATGGACGGGTTTTCTCCTTCCGCTCGGTCTTGATGACTTCGCGACCGCACGACGACCCCCTCAAAACGTTTCTTCGTAAGAAACAATACTTTAGCTATAATTCGGCGACTTTCCATTTGTCTGCTTGGAGACGGTGGTTGGGTGGCGAGTTTGAGGAGCATCGTGTAATAGAAGTCCAATGTGTGACGATTCCACGCTGCGATATCTTTTCCGAATTGAATTAGCACACGCCGAAATGCTGGTTTTGCGCATTCCACCCACCATGCTAGAGTCGGAGGTATCGGGGAAGACGGCGTTCGCAATCCATCCATGTGTTGGCGATAATCTGACGGCATTCCCGGGCTTGAAGATGTGCCACATACAGCTTCCAAGATCCTCGGCTGCTCCATATCCGCTGCTTCTGTAGAGTGAGTGTGCATATGAAAGCGCTGTGGTTGGAGAAGGCAAGCGACCAACGTTCGGCGTCCAATACTCCCGGCGCTAGAGCTCGTGAGACATTAATGCGGTCTAGGGGACTGGCTGAGTGACTAGCAAGGTATGCCAGTCCGGGACGGTCCCCATGCGTTGTCTCCCACGTGTCGGTGAGAACCAGGAACCGAAGTTCTTGACAAGTCGAGAAATGGGGGACCTGGTCTTTGGGGTGGAGCACACAGTTAAAGTCGCCGCCGAAGATATATTGATCGAAGCGACTGATAAAGAAGGAGGCGATATCCTCCAAGTAGAACGGCGATCGCTTGTGGCGTTGGTCAGTTCCTGATGGAGAGTAAACGTTAATGATGCCCATGCCCAGTGCTGTCATCGCCAGCCCCCTTCCTGAAGGAAGGTAAGTCACTTCTTCGACAGCAATTCCGTCGTTCACTAGTATTGGGTACCGGTGCCATTTCGGTCCGCCGGTGACATACGTGTCACATAACCTTAGAAGACGGGGAGGGTCGCTATGTACACTTCCTGCAACAGGGCAATGTCAACATCCGAAGAACGAAGCATATCACGCAGCATCTGGATCTTCACCGCCGTTCGTACCGTATTGAGGTTAAGCGTGGCGATACGATACGCTTGTTGCGGAACCGCAGGTGCTAAGTTATCCATTGAGAATGGAATTGCCTATGAAGCTTCCGACTGTATTGACATCTCCACATCCCCCAACCCAAACCTCACCTGCAGTCATTTCTGGAGTGCCGGCGCCAATAGCGTGGGTCCTGTTGGCGTAGCATGCGTGGTGCCGTCGTCGTCGTGCTCATCAGCCCACGTCGGGGAACTCAAAGCAAGATTGGCTTCCCAAACTCTCGCAGGACACGGCATGGGTGCTTGCACTCCAGAAGGTGGTGGGCAGCATCTGCCCTGCGTGTCGGCATCCGATTGTGCCACTGTAGATTTATGTGGTTTGTCCTCAGTTCCGTTCGGTGGTGCCACACTGTAGCAAATGACGGCTGCCTCTGTAATAGCGTCCTCATTGAAGGTGGATTCGTCGTCCTCTGGAGGCTTTGTCGCATCCCGTTCGGACGTTGCTCTACGCCTCCGCTTCCGTCGCAGAAGAGAGCGTTGCTTCATGGTGTGTCCTTCTATGTCAGACGATGGCAACGATTCACGACGTTCCGGAACAAACGCTACCGTACGCACAATAAGCGAGTCTACGGCCATGCTATGGGCATGTATCTCGTTATCCGTCGACGGGAGCGTCGGCATCGGAGTTGCATCCGTAGCTTGTGAAACTGGTGTCTCGTCATCTCCCTGTGTTGGAGGATGGAGCCGCGACCCAACAGTGGATGACGGCTGTCGTGGTGAAGTGGTAGTTGTTGTGAGGGCTGCTGCATAAGTCACGGGAAGCAGCGTCGGTTGCGATGGCGGGTCCGCGTCAGCCGGTGGCAGTTGAGTGATTCGACGTTGGATACATTCGGATCTGAGGTGTCCCTCCTTCCCACAACCAGAGCAGGTCTTCGGTTGCCCGTCGTATAAGACGATGGCACGTCAGGCAACGTGCCAAATTTCTAGTAGTTTACTGTCGAGTTGTGATTTTCACACACAAATGTCTTATTCACATCTTACAGAAACTATCAGTACGTCAATCAACAACCTATCAAAACACGCTGCTAACGGGAGTCAAGTAATTTACAGCAATTAAACAGTTTAAAAAAGTCTTTTAAAAACGGCAATCAAATCATTTATAGCAATACAACAGTTTAAAATTTAAAAAAACAACACTGAAGCTAACAGTACGGCAACAACAGCCTTTCAAAGAACGCAGCTAAAGGCAAGCAAGTAATTTATGGCAATACAACAGTTTAAAAAATTTAAAGAACATTACTAAAGAGGCTACTAAAGTAAATACAGAACTTTGTTAATAAAGTACGCTGAGGTAGTGAAGCTACCAACACAGCCATTAAAAAATCAAAGGTATCAGCAAACACACGATTAATTGCAGTAAAGGAATGGAGGAATTTACAAAAGTTTTTAAACAAAAGTGTCCTGGAATATCATTAGAACATAACAGATATGACGGACCCGTATAAGGCGGTCACAAATCACCCACTTAGCGATGCTCAGGCTAGGAAGAATACTGACCAATTTAAATACGCCCGTAAACACAATTGCCACTCTCAGGCTGGTCACTCCACCGACCTTTAGCCAGCGAAAATTTGTAATAAGATAGCTTAACTTGCTGACAGAATTAGAGCTAACCTCGTGCAAGGAAACATTACACCACACAGTCGTGAATGAGCGACCACATGATCAACCAACAAGTAGTATAAATTTACTCATAACACTAGAGAATAGCGAAACAATTAAACTCCCAAAACTGCACCTCCCATCGGACAGTAACGAGAGGAGGAGGAGGAAAGATCACTGTCTTCAATTACACCGGTGCCGGGGACAGGAAAACCCGATCGCCGCAGGCCACAAGGCAGAAGAGATATTGGCTACGCAAACTTATTACTTAATGATTAAACCTTCCACTAACTTAACTTGCGATTATGCTCGAACAGGTAGTACACGACCTCCGATGGCAAGGATCCACACATCCGACCGCGCACGCGTCGCCAGTGTACCCAACACTCCGCGGTCACGTGACAACACGCTCTGTCACCGGAGTTCACGTCTTCTCTGGAACGTTGACGGGTGGTGACCGCTCCTTCATGTGGTATCCCCTCTTTAAACTCCAGTGTTGAAACGGAGGACTTAAAGAAGCTTGTTAACCTCCCACCAAGGTGAAATGAAGAGCAACTACTCGTGGGGCGATTCTGTATACAATCAACCGTCCGGAAGCTTTTCCGTCAACAACTCGACTCGCTCGTTACACACAACCGCCAAACATCACGTGGCGACTCGGTACAACCACCACGCTGGTCCGCGCTGGCGAGCCACACTGCCCTCCCGTGTCCTCTAGACTCTCTCTGAGCGCACGCCCCTACTTCCGCGCCAGCACACAAAGTTACCACCGGTCAAAGACCTCACTTCCTCCATAGCAGTTTCCCGGAAGCAAACGCAGATATCGATAGCAGAGAGATAAGACAACCAAGCAGCCACTTAATGACAGACAATATATCAAACAAACATGTCAGGGGAAGAAAAGGAAAACAAATGCAATCTAAATACAAGGTGTAGCACGAGTCGATACACAGGCCACGCAGAATGCTGATTCTCAGTCCCCGAAATTCGCCAATTTTGGTTAGTGATGAACCCATCCAAATGAAAGTGGGCTTCGTCTCTAAACCAAACCGTGCATCCGCATTCTAATTCCCATCACACCCCGAGGCCAACTGTTCAGTTTGAACGTCCTACCGCAAACCGTTCAGAAGTTATGACGACTTTCTTTCATATAGTTGAATAATTCTCACTCTGTACCTAGTTCAGGACAGCGTACACCAGTCTGGTTGGTGTTACTGAATAAACAGTTAACATCTGTTGACAAACACGTCTGCTGGTTATGTCTCTTGCCTCTTCTCTATGGGCGGCAAGAGCGATGGTGAACACCTCAGCAAGTGTGTGTGTGAGCGGGGCTCTCGGAGAAGAGCCCAACACCGCCTCGGTGCGGGGTGAGGAAACCGCAGAATCCGGGCGCAGTGATAAACGCCGAACGTGCCTCTCCGCAGAATCAAAGCCCGGCGCAAAGCCCTCTCTCCGGCGCGGGCGCCGAATCACATTCGCAATTTTTCTGCGCTAACGGTGGACACGCGGGCAACACACGGAGGCGAACTGCCGGTAAAGAATACGCGGAACAGAACGATCGAGTGGCTCGCACGGGGGAACGAGGGAAACACGAGAATAAATGATGGATGATCTCATGAATGATAGATGAGCGCTCGAGGCTGCTGGGGGCCGGTCTGGAAAATAAGGAAACACTGGTCTGGGCGCGCAGTCGATAGCAGTGGCCGCACGCACGGCCAGCGCGATCACTGGTCACGGAAGCGCGGTGGCCCTGAGGCGTGGGTAACCACACGCCTCCCAGAAGACCGGGCCGCTCACGGCTTTGCCCCCACTCCGCCTGGGCGTGTCTGATCTCCTGTCATGCATGCTATCGGGGCTTAGATTCGCCGCACTGGTGCTGTGGAAAGGTTCATCTACACTTAAGCCCCAAAGAATCTGATACAAGCATGCGTATTCAAATACAGAGATGTCCGGCAAGGAATATACAAGACAAGTGTCAGGCGCAGTTGTTAGATCGGCTACTGCTGCTACAATGGCAGAGTATCACGATTTAAGTAAGTTTGAACGTGGTGTTACAGTCAGCGCACGAGCCATGGGACACAGCATCTCCGACATAGTGATAAAGTAGGGATTTTCCGTTACGACTATTTGACCAGTGTACCGTGAATATCAGGAATCCGGTAAACATCAGATATCTGAAATAGCTGCGGCCGGAAAAGCATCCTGCAAGAACGGGGCCACGACGACTGAAGAGAATCGTGCTACCCTTTCGCAAATTTCTGCAAATTTCAATGCTGGGCAATGAAAAAGTGTCAGCGTGCGAACCATTGAACGAAACATCATCGACATGGGCTTTACGAGCCGAAGGCCCACTCGTGTACCCTTGATGACTACGCGACACAAAGCTGTACGCCTCGTCTGGGTCCGTCAACAACGAAATTGGACTGTTGATGACTGGAAACATGTTGCCTGGTCGGACGAGCCTCTTTTCAAATCGCATCGAGAGGATGGACGTGTACAGGTATGGAGGCTACCTCATAAATCCGAGGACCCTGCTTGTCAGCAGGGGACTGTTGAAGCCAGTGGAGGCTCTTTAATGGGTGGTACGTGTGCAGTTGGAGTGAATTGGACCTGTGATGCGTCTAGAAACGACTCTGACAGGTGACACGTACGTAGTTATTCTGTCTGATCACCTGCGTCCATTCATGTCCACTGTGTCTTCCGACAGACTTTGGCAATTGCAGCAGGACAGTGCAACACACCACACGTTCAGAATTGCTACATAATGGCCCCATGAACACTCTTCTGAGTTTACCCACTTTCGCCGGCCACCAAGCTCCCTAAACATTAACATTCTTGGGCATATCTGGGATACCTTGAAACGTGCTGTTCAGAAGAGATCTCCAGCCCCTCGTATTGTTACGTATTTATGGACAACTCTGGAGGATTCATGATGTCAGTTTCCTCCAGCACTACTTCAAACATTATTCCACTCCATGCCACATCTTGCTGGGGCACTTCTGCGTGCTCGCAGGGGCCCTAGGTAGGTGTACCAGTTTCTTTGGCTCTTCAGCGTACATCTACAGCCTTTGTATGGTGAATTGTGAAGGGTACCTTGTACCACTACCAGTCATTTCCTTTCCTGTTCCACTCGCAATTGGAGCGATGGAAATTGACAGTCTATATGCCTCTGTACAGACCATAATTTCTCTTATCTTTTCGCCGGGGTCCTTATACGAATTGTGTGCTTGTGACAGTCGAATCTTTCTGCAGTTAACTTCAAATGCGAGTTCTTTGAATTTTCTCAATTGTATTTCGCAATGACATCGTCCTTTTCTCGCCAGAGATTTCCATTTAAATCCACGAAGCACCTGCGTGATGCTCGCATTTTGGTCGAACCTACCGGTAACATATCTAGCACCGTGCTTTGATGTCTTCATCTAATCCGACCTGGTGGCTTTCCTAAATACTCAGTCACCATCCGAGCAAGGGTCACTCTACTTTTCTATTAGCAGTCTCCTTTACAGATGAACTTCACTTCCACAAAATTGTCCCAATAAACCGAAGTCTGCAGTGCGCCTTCTCTACTACCGTCCATAAGTTGTCGTCCCACTTCATATTGCTTTATCGTCTAGATGTTCAATGGACTTGAGTGTGTCACGCACCACTCTACTAGTGCCGTATTCAGACTTAAGGAGAATATTTTTCCTACTCATTTGTATTAACGTACATCTTCCTACTTTAACAACTGCTATTTATCACAACAACATGATATTCTATGTGTAAGTACCCACCAACAATCACTCAACGACTACACTCTCCCTCCCGCCACATCATCATCACAAAACAGCCACAGATTGCTGATCGCTCAGCCCGTCAAATCAGTTATGTATTCGGAGTAAAAGAACGGTCTATCACACTTCCCTGTGGCACTCCTGACCCTTGCCTCTAATGAACAGTCGAGACAACGTACTGGCTTCTGTTACTTAAGAAATCTTAGTGCCACTCACGTCTGTCGGAAACTAATTCGCATGTTCATACCTTTTTTAACAGTCTGCTGTAGGACACCTCGTCAAAGACTTTCCGGAAATCCAGGAATATGGAAGCTGCTTGTATCCCCTCATCCACGATTCGCAGAATATCATGTGAGAAAACGGATAGCCTAGTTTCGAACAAGCTGTGCTCTGTAAATTCGTCATTATTTGGGAAAAGAAGCTCTTCCGTGTCAAGGAATTTTTTCGTGTTCGAATTCAGAAAATAATCATGAACTGTGCATGTTATCAAAATTTTGTACAGTAATCAGACAGCTGTTTTAATGTTTGCGGAAATCAAATAAACACTTTTCACTGATGACATTGATATATTCGATCTGAAAGACAGATGAAAGGAATGGACACTTTCTTCAAAAAATATACATCGGTATATTGGAAGCTTGTAGTAATTCGCTCTGTTGACGAGGAAAAGATAATTGCTGAACTTGAGCAGGACAGCTGACAGCGAGTGTAACCTATATGCCAGTGGAAGCATTAGGCTGTCAGGGCTGCGTGTGACTTTCGAGTGGAGCGGAAAGAACATGTCTATTTAGTGCCTTGATCGTGTCGTGTTTTGTACCTATGAAACAGCATTTGCGGGAAGTGTTCTGCTTTCACCTCAAGTAATCTACTGCGGAACGTAATCGTCCAGTAATGGAAGCATATGGAGAACATGTTCTGTCTGAAATAATGTGCAGAGACTGGTTTTGACGACTCAGAGACAACGATTCTGAGGTGAGCGTCCTGGTCGGTGCGATGTGTCGCGATATGCTGCAGCAGGGTGACGGTGGAGCTGATCGCCACGAAGTGTCATTACTTAAATGGCTCTCTTCCTGACAAACGCCCGTAATACGCCCAGAGACATGATAAAGTCATTCCGATTCATGATAATGAGAAATCATATCTTGAAAAATAAGTGAAGAAAGCCCTGAAGGGACTTCGATGTGATGACTTACCCCAACCGCCGTATTCTCCAGACATTTCCATTTGCTTTCCTTTATGCAGCAAGGCCTTTCTAAAGAACACTTTAAATCTTTTACAGAGCTCTAAAACTAGTTACAAGGTTGGAATTCGTCAAAAGAAGCAAAATTTACTACCCGAAAAGTGGGAAAACGTTGCAGCTGCCGAAGGACACTACTTCCAGTAAAACATCCTATCCTATTCTATTAAAACAAGCGTTTGTTTCCTGTCCAACTAACAGCGAGAATTAATTCAAGAACCCAATAAGTAGTACACCTGTACTGGACTGCAGTCAGATGAACCAGTGTACACTGGGTAACTTAGTTTTTTACATGACAAGATGGGTATAGTAATAGAATTTTTATCTTTGCGTGACAAAGTAAAGAAGTACAAACGATATAAAAAGAGAGCTGAGCACGGCGAAACCAGTTTTTCTCGAATAGGTGAATATGTAACGTCGATTGTAGCTTTCAGGGTCAGGAAGAGTTCTCTGGCAGTATTTTTCTGTAATGTGGCATGCTGTGAAAGTGGATGTCATACGACAGACACCACAAACAGGAACAGAATACAAGTTCCGAAATGCGAAGCTACCAAAGAATGCTAACGGCTAAATTAGGATATCCAATGAAGAGCTAATTAATCGAATTTGGAAGAAAAGACTCGGATGTACCAGAGTGAGGACTTACATCGTAGCAGTCTTAGCACTTGTATCTACGATTAAGTGTAGCTGGTATTAAGAAGGATCAGCTTTGAAGAGCTAGATGCACATGAATGCTTTAGACTGTGCTTCCGATTCTGAAGTCCGCATCATTCTAAAATCGTCTACACTACCAAGACCCTATGAATGTCCATTTTTTCTTTCCAGACTACCAGAGGAAAGAATTGCTTTCCATGCACTACAGATCATTTCGCACTTTTCTTCTGACCTGTGCCCTAGACATTAGCCGTCATTGTAAACCTTAAAGATCGTTTAGAGTCACTGCCAATTTATCTCCCAAAACAATTCACTGTCAGAAATAGTAACAACTCCCATTCCAAGATCTGAAGAATTAATGGACCGTATACCTGGTAAACATTATTTTCTCTGAAATCGGTATGCATTTGGTACTTTCTCCAAACGAAAATATGAAAATATCGTGAGAGACACACCTTTAACTGTTTGCAGTATCAGCATTCATGCAGATAACCCGCGTTACTTGACACAATTGATATCCCTCACCTCGTGAGCATCTGCACGTTGTTGTAACAGGATTAAGTGGACAAAACCACAAAGATAACCTAGGAACATCACTGAGCGTCTTACTCGAGAACGGTCTTGAAGTAACAGAGAGTCAGTCGATTGTGTAGCCAATTACAAAGGCACTTGATCGAAGAGGTTGGAAAAGGACTTTATGATACAATTTGTCAAAAAGAAGACATATGCTTATTGATCATATCTTAAATACAGCAAGCAGATCGAAATGGTAGTAAGATGCAGAAGTTATGCGCAATACAAGGTCGATTAGCGTGTAGAACAATACCACACTAATCAATGCAATATCACCAAAAAGTTTCACCTCACTCAAAAATAGGTTCCTTCATTAAACACCCATCAAATTGTATATCCACGTTTCTTACACTAAATAGTCACATTCATTGCCTAATGACGTTGGAGTTCTTCATTAATAGAAATTTACTGCCCTTTCAGCTTAAGATGAGAGTGGTGTAGCCCTATGAAGCACACTTCACATAAAGGGACGTCAAAAATATTTTATAGACATGTGGTAGTATCATCGAAATGGCGTAACTTTGGCGGTGATGTCTGGTGAGACTATCACTTACTACCTAACGATGGCCTGACACCGGTATTCGATAAAGTAAATTGTGGATTCCTCAATAGTATTCTTTTTCTTATCCTCTGTGATTAGCCCATTGACGGTTAGGTATGCCCTATGATTAAAGTAAAGCGCTGGGTAAGATGCCTGGTAACTGTTCTTACCCTAAGAATTTCTTACAATTTTTCTTTGATCACTCCGGCAAGTGGTAGAATTATTCCCTTGAGAAGGATTCCTTCCCGAGTTTTATTCAATTCGGACTTATAGTCACCTCCAGAGACCTCTGCTCCAAGAGGTTCGTTATTTGTTCGACTTCGGACGGATTACTTTAAGAGTCTTTGCGACTTCGTCCTTGGTTTATGTGGTGTCACTGCCAGACACCACACTTGCTAGGTGGTAGCCTTTAAATCGGCCGCGGTCCGGTAGTATACGTCGGACCCCCGTGTCGCCACTATCAGTGATTGTAGACCGAGCGCCGCCACACTGCAGGTCTAGAGAGACTTCCTAGCACTCGCCCCAGTTGTACAGTCGACTTTGCTACCGATGGTTCACTGACAGATTACGCTCTCATTTGCCGAGACGATAGTTATCATAGCCTTCAACTACGTTATTTGCTACGACGTAGCAAGGCGCCAGTATCCGTACTATTGATATTGTGAATCATGTACCATAAAAAGCGACTTCTCCATTAATGGATTAAAGTCAAGTATTCTACCAGCTACGTTGGTTTTTCTCAATTCTAATTCCCTTGTCATGTTCCAGACCTCACGCCAGCCTGCGTGAGCTAAAACGCGTGCATTTCGGCCTCCTTTAACCATACGGTTGGCTCTCCTGCCAAACACAACAGTTTAGGCCTCACACACCTAGTAATTACGCCAAAGGACTCGCATGTGACGGATGGCTTTCTACGACTATTTATCTGATGAGTCGAAGTGCACACAGTGGCCTTCGCTCTGAACAATTCTTAGGAAACGCTTGGTCATCCTCTGGACTATTTTCGATTTTAACGACTGTATTGCACTCATTTAGTTTAACTGGAGTATGAACCAATATTCCTACTTATAATTTTAATACTTTGACACGTTCTTTACAACGAAATGAAAAAATGGAATTAAAGTTAAGAACAAATACATAATTCGCTTACACAGACATTTATCTACTTCCGGGTCTAGTATGAGAAGGATCTAATATTATAGACTGTCACCGCATTGTGATAACCATACCGGCATTTTCGTGCAATTCTTGTAAAAAACGTTTCATTCCTGCGTAATCACTGCAGTAAATAGACAGTCGAACCTATTTACTGTTATCAAGGAATGATTTTCCTCTGCATTTTTAACAGCTCCAGGATTTAATTCGACTGTTATGCAGCCCACCTCATACGGAATGAGAACCCTTTAAGTTTGTTAGATGGTGCGCTATTAACTATTGGATAGGAGCCTTAGGAACAGGTCCATCACACGTCGAAGCTGTCATACGCTGTGGAACCTGCTTCAAGCTGTAACGTGGCGAAATGTCCGTCTCATGTACCCGTGTTTGTTTGAATAACTGGGAGTTTTCTCAGCTTATTGCGGCAAGGCTGACTTCTGTATACAATGCAGCCCTTTCATTGCGATTGGTAATATTATTCAATAGTTCTTTTTCTATCGTCTCTTTAATATAAGTTGAATTTGCGTTATAGACGAAGAAACACTTGTTACTACTCAAACAGCTCTCCTTCATATTGTGCGTATTCTCTTGTGATGTGGTATGATTACCCATCACCGCGGGATACCTAAGTATATCACTAAATATAGAAACTTAACTGACTGACGCTGGTAACTAAAGTCATACGAACAGCGTCGACGTAAATCACAACACTACTAGACAGGTAAAGAGCTAATCAACTTATTTTTGGTGTCACCGTAGACTAGCTCTGCATAGTTCTTTCAGGAAACCATACTCACCCCTCATCCCACCCCTACCCGCCATAAGAGCACTGTGCGCTCGTGAGTTGACCGACAGGGCATAGCACCGGAGCTAACATGCGAAAACAAGCATATCTCCCTGCAGAGAGCAGATAGATGTCGACCGAGTCTACCGGGTAACGCATGCGCGACCTGAAAGTAAGTTAACAGTGAATCTTACTCCATGAGTGTTGAGCTTAACGAGTGTTTAATCTGCAAATAAACAGCATCTTCACAAAACCAGTTTCTGGAAGGATTGTTCAGATCATTCTGACTTCAGAGGCGAACGCCTGAACCAGTGTCTTCTGAAGTCAGGGTAGTGGTATCCGGCGAGAGGCCGGACTGCGAGTAAAGAAGTGACAGCTGCGCGGCGTGGCTTGGCATGGCGGGCTCCCGTGTTTTGCCACAAACTCCGTCCGCCGCCTCAAGGAGGGCGGGTTGGACTGGGGGGTGACCGAGGGTGTCCTGCCTCTAACTCCAACCCTGGCCACCAGCCGACACGGCACCGGGTTATTAGTTGGCGCTGCGTGCTCGCCGAAACCCCCCCCCCCCCCTCCCCCTGCCTTAATTCGAGCCTACTGGAAGTTGGCGGCCGGCGAAGTTGGCCGTCCTGCCGGGCGGCAGCGTTTCGGCCTCTCGCAGCCAATCAGGGCGTCGCCAAGACGGCTGCCGCTTGTCGCTGTTGCCGCTCGCTGGCCAGTGGCACCAGGGCCGCCACCGCATGGCGTCCTGTCTGTCGTGACGCGTGACACTCCTCTCTGTCAGAGCGGAAGAAATGCTGAAATTGTTTCTAGAGCCAAACTACTTCACCGTCTGCAACTACTTTGTGGTATTAACACATTTATACCATACGTAAATACTACAAACAAAAGATTGAAAGTAACTTACGATAACCTCATTAAAATTCTTTTGGGTGTACTACAGTATCTTCTTATAAATGGAACTGAGAACTGTGATACGGAAGGCGAATGGTCGGCTTCGGTTTATTGGAAGAATTTAAAGGAAGATTGGTTCACCTGTGAAGGATACCACATACACGACACTGGTGCAACCCATTCTTGACTACTGATCTAGCGTTTGGGATGTGTACCAGGTAGGACTGAAGGGAGACTTCGAAGCCGTCCAGAGGCGTCTGCTACATTTGTTACCATTGGGTTCGAACAACACCTAAGTGCTACAGAAATGCTTCAGGAACTCAAGTGGAACTCCCTGGAGGGAAGGCGACACTTTTTTCGAAAAATGCTGCTGAAAAAGTTTAGACAACTTCCATTTGGAGCTGACTGCAGAACGATTCTGTTGCCGCCAACATGGATTGCGAGTAAGGACCACAAAGATAAGATACCAGAAATTAGGGTTCATTCAGGTACAGATGGTCGTTTACCACCGCTCTGTTTGCGAATGGGGCAGAAAAGGAAATGAATGGTAGTGGTACAGGATACCCTCCACCAGGCACCGTACGGTGGCTTGCGGAGTATCTACGTAGATGTAGGTATACACAAATACTGTAATATCTCGTTACGAATACAAAAATTATTCAGACTTACTTGGCAGAGGTACGTTAAAATGTTGTCAGTGAAACACAAAATTTTACCTCCATAATACCGTAAATTGGAACTTCCACTACGTGGCTTTTGTCACATGGAATTTCCTCATCAGCGTGCAGCTGATACACTAGCGACACGAACGCAACATTTCCGCTTAGGAAAGCTTCTGGCGATAAAGGGAACCTGTAGCATGTGCAAGGATGGTTCGTGACAGTGCATAAACTTAAAGCACGCTAAACTTATTTCGAAGGTTAAAATTAAAATGATGGCATTAATAACTATATCAGCTTCAGCTCTGTATGTAAAATTAATAAAATGCCAAGAAATAAAATATCATCCCTAAAAGGTCATTGTGGGAAAAACAAATTACGTAAAACTGTGAATAGTGCAAAAAGAAAAAAAACAGTAATAGGAACCAGGGCAGTAAAGGAGGGGAGGGGAAAGGAAAGAGGGTGAAAGGGCAGAGGAATGGGCGTAGAGAGAGTGCAGTAGCAGTACTTTGGATAGGAAATACCATATGACAACGATCCTGTTGTGCATTTCTTAGTTTATATATTGAGGGGAAATTTTGTTTGACTGGCGCCTTTGAACTATTTTTTTTTAACGTACCTTTGGTACAACAAGTAATTTATAATCGTTGAAACCACGTTAAAGGAGTTTTAATAAACGTTCCAATTTGCAACTTATTGTCTGTTTACCGTTTCTAAAACAAAATTTCATCCTACTGTTGTTCCTCTAGCCATGCACAAAATTTTATAAAATAGATTGTTTCCAGTTTCGTGTTCCTCAGATTTTCCATGACCAGTGTTTCACAGCCATGTGGTATATTATAGTTCATAACCTTAATGTATATACGTGGGTAAGTCAATTATTATCGACAATTTAATTATATTTTTGTTTATTTTGGTAGTACTGTCGTTTTACGTTGATGACGCATGCTTTGTGTATTTTTTGTTACATCTTTGCATTTTTCAAGCTGCTAGCTTAGTTTAGTTATCGCTGCCGTGCTGTTAATCATGGCTGTCTATTTGCCCCAAAGAAGAGCAACGTTTAGTGATCCGTTTTTTGTGGTCGGAAGCCGTATCAGGGGCCGAAATTCATCGAAGGTACAGTACGGTAACAGTCTTTTGCCACAACGGATTGTCTACGAATGGACTGAAAAATTCCGAAATTGTTGCACAAGTGTTACGCGCGATGAAGGAGCCGGACGACCATTTACCGCCGCAAATGGAGAAACCATTGAGCGTTCACGTGAAATGATTCACTTAGACAGGCGATTAACTATTGGCGAAGTGACGCATCGTCTGCAAATTAGTCACGGTTCTCACGGTTCTGCCTACGAAATCATCCACAACAGACTTGGGTTTCAAAAAGTTTGTGCAATGCGAGTCGCAAATCAACTCACACAGTTGCGTAAACAAACACGCTTGGACATCTACAAGAAATATTTGGATCGCTATGGTAACGAAGGAGACAACTTTTTAGACAGGATCATTTCTGGTGAGGAAGCATGGAGCCATCAGTACGATACGGATAGTAAACGGCGTAGTATGGAATGGAAACATTTAAATTCGCCGGGCAAGACCCAACAGTCCGCAGGAAAACTGATACTTACGGTTTTTTGGGACACACAGGTTCCAGTACTGGAACAGGAAAGGGGCACAACAATAAACGGTGTACGTTACAGTGAGATGCTTACTGCCAGGCTAAAGCCTGCAATTCTAAGCAAACGCCGAGGATTGCTGTCAAAATGTGTTGTGTTGTTGCACGACAATGCCCGTCCGCATACTGCTGCCCACACTGCTGAAACGCTCCAGAAACTCAAATTTGAAGTACTGGATCATTCTCCATGTAGTGCCGATCTTGCCCCTTCAGACTATCACGTGTTTGGTCCACTCAAACAGGCATTAAGGGGCCGTCGATTTGCCTCGGACGAAGCAGTGAAAGAAGCGGTGCATTCCTGGCAAGCAGCACAACCGAGAACCCTCTTTTATGAGGGCATCAGGAAGCTAGTACAACGATGGACCAAGTGCGTTGAAACGCAAGGAGACTATGTTGAAGAATGATGTTCTTGTAAGTTTCCTATTTAACTGCAATAAAATTTTATAACTGCTTTGCAGATTATAATTTACTTACCCACATAGTTCAAAGTATACGATAATAGAAGCAAAGAAGTTTCGGTGATAATGGGATCTACAGTGCATAATTTAAGAGCTACGAACACCTGCTTATCATCGATACTTTGAAACAATTTTTTCTGTTGCAAGCTCTTTACTTTCCATACTTATGTAGGTGTTATTATGGACCAAAATACGAAAAATGATCCAGTAAGTATAGACTGCAAAGTGCATCCTTTAAAAGGTATTACAGGACCGTAATGGACCCATGGCGACACAGGACGCCGCCTAGGCGCAGGCAATGAGGGGATACGAAAAATGACTGAAAAATAGGCTGGACTTTTTATTATTGTCGGGAAGAGGTTCATGAGTTGTTCTATCACTTGTCTTTCTATCCACTAGCTGTGAGAATAAGCCTTTCGCTGAGTCCGAAACTGTAAACGAACGCTGCCGTCACGGAGTCACTTCGTCCAGGTTACGTCATAAAGGAGACCGAACTGGCGTTACATAGGTTATGTGTCAACAGTGTACTGCGTTTACACACCTACCGCCTACACAGCTCGATCATGTTCAATAGTGGAGGTTCTGTTGCTACTTCGCTACGGTGGTGTAAGACATCAAAGCTTTCAGAGCGAGCGCTGAATCGAGTGCGCCCTTTGACAGAAAATTTCCTGTTTTTCCCGATTTCTGCCATCTAGGGACTGGACAAAAACTGTTTAGTCTACAGTGCTTCAAAGTAGTCTGTCCGACACAGTATTAAGTGAACTGGGGAATAAATCTGACATAAAATAAAGCATTTAATCTCATTTCAATTTCCTGTTAAGAACACCGTAAATGATAATTCCGTATCTTATTTTGTAAAACATACATCAGATATTTGCCTGAAATATCTCAGAAATATATATACAGCTGACCTAGTTAGTGAAATGGCGGCTTTAAAATTCCAACACGAAGAGCTATTCAGGAGCAGTGATACAATTTCGCATTTGAATTTATTTTATTTAATTTTATTTTATTATTATTCTGGGGTAGGAGATGCTCGTCAGAACATCGAACTAGCTTTGGCACCACTGATGAAACTTCCAGTAACTGCAGCATCTTGTCAACGCATTTTCAACAACTGAAAGATGATACTGTGTACCAGCTAAATTTAACTTCAGTTACATGATCAATGGTTTTCTTTCGCTCAAAGATGACGTGTAGTATAATCATATGGAACACTCAGTTTTTGGAAACGAATGCCGTCTCAACACTTCATTACACCACTTTTCTTTTATTTAGAATCAACAATTTTGGCACAATATAATACATAACGAGTAAACAAAAGGTGTTCTTTACTGTAAATCATACTGAAATATAGTTGCTGTCATAACCAATAAGATATTGATTTGTTCTACTTTCACTTATAGAAGACGTAATTTATTTAGTACAATGATGCGTCGTCCGCCAAAAGATACAGTGGTGGCAGCGGCATAGTTACCAGAGCACCATCTGTGTCTACCCTTTAATAGGGAGTGATAACAGCCAGAGAAGGCTCAATGCGGTGCAAACGTGTGAAGAGAGCAGGCAGCCATGCTACAGAGATGCACTCGTGCTTTCTACTTCCAACTGAGTGAGTTTGAAGGAGGTCTAACTGTGGCCTTCCGAGAGGCGGAATCATCCTTCCGGAGAACTTCCACACAAATTGGAATAGGAAATTTGTGGTAAGTTCCAATGGGACCAATCTGCTGAGGTCATCGGTCACTAGGCTTACACACGCCTTAATCTAACTTAAACTAACTTACGCTAACGACACCACACACACCGAAGAGCGAGGGAGGACTCGAACCTCCGGCGGGGGTAGCCGCGTGAGCCGTGCAAGGCGCATCAGACCGCACGGCTACACCCCGCGGCACACAAGTTGGATGTGTTGCGTCAGTTGTGCAACGATGCTAGTATTAGTGGTCACGTTAACATTCTCGCACTCGTAGACTAGTTTTGGACGTCCATGCAGCACAGACGTCCGCCAGGATCGTCGTATTGTAAGGCCAGCAGTGGCAGATCGTACAGCTACCACAGCAAGAGCGCAGACGTGTTAGCATGAACTGTTGCGAACCGCTCATTAGCAGTAGAAGTACGGGAATGCGCACGTGAAACCTGTCTTCCATTCACAGCACGGAATCGACGTGCATGGCACGATCGGTGCTGTCAGAGGTACACTTGGAAGATGAAATGGCGCGACGTGGCCTTTAGCGATGAAAGTACATTCAGCCTGCATGCAAGTGACTGTCGCTTGCGCGTACAACGTAGATGTGGTGAGTGCCGTCTCGTAGAGTGCTTTCATCGAAGACACTCTGGCCCCCACCCCAGATCTCATGGTGTGTTATATCTTATGGGACTTAACTGCTAAGGTCATCAGTCCTTAAGCTTACACACAACTGAACCTAAACTATCCTAAGGACAAACACACAGACCCATGCCCGAGGGAGGACTCGAACCTCCACCGGGACCAGCCGCACAGTCCATGACTGCAGCGCCTTACACCGCTCGACTAAACCCGCGCTGCTGATCTCATGGTCCGAGATGCGATAAAGAACAGTTCTCGTTCTCGCAAACCAACGCTCGGTACAGGAAGGATGTAATTAAACTCTCTCGTTTGCCGTAGTTGCAACAGCAAGGTGATGTGTTGCTCAAGCAAGATAATGCTGCTGCCTGTTAAACTCAGTGTGCTGTTCAAGACACGCAGTAACTTCCCTGGCCAGCACGATCTCCGGACTTGTCTGCAGTGTAGCACGTATGGAATGTGATGGAACGAGAAGTGATTCTTTCGACTTGTCATTCAACAACTCTTACAGTACTCTCTGAACAGGTCGAGCAGGCGTGGAATAACTTATTCCAGGACGGTATTCACCATCTGTGTGATGCCAGAGTCAAAGCCTGCATTGCCACCAATTTAGGCTTCGCCATATAGTTCCTTATGGTTCTACACATGGTACCTCAGAATCGTTTGGGCTATTGATCTGTAAATGAAATCATTTCACTTACTCCATATGGACTGCTGCAATAAACAATCTTAAGTAAATTGGAAACCTCTAAAATGGTGTACTAACTTTTTCCGTCTATGTATTTAAGCTATGTGTTTAGAGAACTCTTCATTTTTATTAAACAAATCACACAAATTATAAAATTTCCTAAATATGTGAAAAAAAGATCAGAAAGACAGTTTCTCTAAGGGCGGGGGGGGGGGGGCTTTTTCTCGCTACAACTTTGAGTTATAAGGACTTATTCATCTCTGGTATTGCGAAGCATCTAATCTACTGAAAAAGTGTCCATAGCTCTTGAGAAATGCACTTTTGAGCCCATGTGCGCCGGACAGTGTTTCCTTGCTTTTTCCTTACTACCTCCTTCCAAAATGTGGAAAGCAAACTGCTTGCAGTGTGATATATACCGAAGATGAAGAAGTACTCAGATCTCTTAAGGCATGCATTTTCGACCCCATGTTTACTAGCCTTCTTTTTTTTCTGGTATCGTGTACTTTCAGCTGTAGGCGTATACGATATTCATTCTGACACATTTTGTGTGCACTGCTGTGATCCACATAGACACTCTCAGGAACTTCATCCTTACTCGCCGGCCGGAGTGGCCGAGCGGTTATAGGTGCTTCAGTCTGGAACCGCGGACCCTTACGGTCGCAGGTTCGAATGCTGCCTCGGGCATGGATGTGTGTGATGTCCTTAGGTTAGTTAGGTTTATGTAGTTCTCTAGGGGACTGATGACCTCAGATGTTAAGTCCCATAGTGCTCAGAGCCAATTGAACCAATTCTTCCTTACTTGGATATCGATATCTGATGTGAGTTGGGCTCTTTTAATCAAGAAGGAATTACTCTCCTTTCCCAGTCTACTTCTGATAATTTCCTGGTGTTACAGTGGCCGACACCAGAGCAGAACGATAGCCGCTTCAGATTCCAGACTGCCGCGCGCAGGAAGCTATAGGATTGATTTTCCAGTACTGCTGCAAATGTGGAGTCGAGAATGCACTCTAACACGAACATCGTTTATTATTAGTTGTCTTTCACACAGCTCTCCGACGATGGCGACCGTAGTGGGCAGTGATTGACGTACGCTGCGACAGCGCAGCAGTGGCTGGCAGCTACGGTGGCCATGCTGACGTAATTCCACTGTGCGCTCCACGGCAGGAAAATACAAGCGCCTCGAGCTGATACGGGCATTGTCCGCCAACGTCCACTAAGTTTTCTATGGACTCCCCCACGTTTTTGCGGCACTTTGTTCAACTGTTCCATATAATGCCTACAGCGTTTTTTATTCTGTATCGCTGCACCAAGCCCGCCCTCAGAATTTCATATTCCCGCGATTTCTAAACTCTTCGTGATACTCCTTAGCCTTGGAGTCTCCCACCAACCGTAACTTGGCTGTAGGTGAAAAACGAGTGAAGACGTGGTAGAAGAAGAAGCGATAGAAGAAGAAATAGGAGTCCATATGGAAGACATATGGGAACCAATATAAGAATCAGTATTTCAAAGAGCATTAGAATACTTAACATCGAATAACACCTGTGGGATTGACAAGATTCCAAGAGATTTTATAAAATCACTGGGGGAAGTGGCTACAAAATGACTATTCGCTCTTCTGTGCAGTATATACGAGACTGGCCATATTCTATCGGACCCTCGGAAAACATCATCCACAGAATTCCAAACATTGCAAGAGCCGACAAGTGCGAGAGTTATAGCGGCTCAAGCATCCAAGTTGCCGACAAGAGTGATATGCTGAATAAACCCAAAGAAAATTGATATTGTGTTAAATGACGAAGAAGTTGGCTTTAGGAAAGATAAAGGCACCGGAGAGGCAGTGCTGACGCGGTTGATAAATAAAGCAAGAATAAAGGAAAATCAAGATACGTTTACAGAAATTGTCCACCTGGTAAAAGCAGTTGACAATTTCAAATGGTGCAAGATGTACGAAATTCCGAGCGAAATTAGATAAGCTATATGGAAAGACGGGTAACTTACAGTACGTACAAGGGCCAAGACAGAACAATGAGTGGCAGATTAAGGACGAACTGCTCGGATTAAAAGGGATGTAACACAAGGATGTAGTCTTTGGCCCCTACTGTCCATCAGTACATTGAAGAAGGAGTGACAGAAATAAAAGAGAGGTTCAAGAGTGCAATTAAAAATCAAAATGGAAGGACATCAATGATACGATTCGCTGATGACTTTCTTATCTTCAGTGAAAGTGAAGAAGAATTACATCACCTGCTGAATGCTGTGAAATGTCTAATGAGTACAGAATATGCACTGAGAGCATTCTAGCACTGACAAAAAGGGCATTTTTTCCCAAGAGAAGTCTACTAGAATCCAATATAGGCCTTAATCTGAGGAAGAAATTCCTAAGAATGTACGTTTGAAGCACAGCATTGTATGGCATTGAAACGTGGACTGTGGGAAAACCGGAACACAAGAGAATCGTAAAATTTGAGATGTGGCTCTACAGACAAATGTTGAAAATTTGGTCGATTGACATAGTAAGGTATTATGAAGTTCTTCGCAGAATCGCCGAGGAAAGGAATATATGGAAAACACTGGCAAGAAGTAGGAACGGGACGATAGGACATGTGTTAAGACATCACGAAATAAATTCCATGGTACTAAAGAGAGCTGTATGTGATAAAAACAGTGAAAGAAGAGAGAGATTTGAATACATCCAGTAAAAATCGAGAAAGCAGGTTACAAGTGCTACCCTGAGGTTGGAAGGTTGTCCCATCCCAGCTTCACGTGTGTTAACACGTTATCTGTGAACACTAACACGTCCTCTCCGTACTCTTCAGTAAAGGCTGTGGTAGCGATACTAGCGACTAGAATGGGTGCCATTATGAGCCCTCTTATAGTCTCCTCACGCATCCAACTGCTTGTTCTGCTCCAGTATGGAACTTTCGTTCATTGCAATTCTCAGTCCAAAATCAACGGAAAAATTAGGTAGGAAAGGAACCAATACCATACTCGTATTTCCTGCCACGAAACACATCTAATTCTCACATCTGAATGGTAACAATGGGTACTCTTTACACTCCTGGGTCTATTTCCTTGTTGATTGTCATAAATAAGGTATTTCTGTTCAAGATACTTCTTTATAAGTGAGCTCAGACTTTCATACAAGATACTTCAACAACTGGATGTAAATGATACTGGACAGTGGTTTTGTGCATCACTTATTGGCATAAAAAAGTGACAGACATAAAGAAACTTTGAAGTTTCTTTTATTGTTGAAAGTTAGATAACTATCCCTACCGCAAACTATACAAAAATATAAATTTTATTATGATGCAAGATGAGTTTAACAAAATTACTAGTTCCTATGATGAATGGCAGTAAGCTTTAAGTGTAGAAAAATGTGAGTTAATGCGGATGAGAAGTATAAAAAATTTATGATGTTCGGGTGCTGCATTAGTAGTGTCTTGCTTGACACAGTCATTTCGTTTATATGCCTGCGCGTAGCATTGCAAAGCGATATCAAATGGAATGATCATGTGAGGATTATGGTAGGGATGGTGAATTGTCGACTTCTTTTTTGTGAGAGAATTTTGGGAAAGAGTGGTTCATCTGTAATTGAGATCGCATATAGTACGCTATTGCGACGTATTCTTCAGTGCTGCTCCATTGTTCTGGATCCTTATGACGTTGGACTAAAGGAAGACATGAAGCAATACAGAGGCGAGATACTAGATTCGCTACCAGTAGGTTCAAACAAAACGCAAGTGTTCGGAAATGCTTCGGGAACTCAAATGAGAATCACTGGAGCGGCTATGTTCTTTTCGAGGAACGCTATTGAGAAAAATTAGTGAACCGGTAATTGAATCTGAGAGTGACTCTACTGCCCCCAACATACATTTCAGGTAAGGACCACGAAGATGAGAGGAGGCATGTAGACAGTAGTTTTTCCCTTGCTCCATTTGCGAGTGGAATAGGAAAGGAAATGACTAGAAGTACTACGGGGTACCCTCCGCCACGCACCGTGCGGTGGCTTTCGGCGTATGAATGAAGATGTAGATGTAGTTTATATTTCCTACTCGGATAACTGAACTGAGCCCGAAACTGTATGATGGTCAACCGCATACTAATACAGTATTTGTGCCGTATACTTCAGCAAAGTTGGCTTCAATGGTGCTTCTCCCGCCTCTATCAGAATGAAGCGTTGCCGTAGTAAGACACTGTACTCTCATTAGGAAAGATGCCTGGTGAGAGTTCTGTCTGCTCATCCATATTTACGGTTTTTGTGGTTTACCTAAGTTACTTAAGGCAAATGCACATGCAGGGCAATACTGACGACCTATTCGATGCATATTTACTTACATGCTATTTTATCCTTGTAGGATCTTGTGAACTCAGGCTTTAATGATGGTTGGTGAATGACGCAAAGAGCCACAAACACTTTTTAAATGTTTTACTTTAGTTCCCTAACCTGTTTCGTGCTTCCTTGCCCGTCTTCAGATGTAGATGGTCATGGTTGTCCAAAACCGGTTATGACACTAAAAGAAATATTTAAAAGATTTTGCGGCTGACTGCATCATTCACCAACTACATTTCTTTATTTATTCATTCAAGTTCACTTTCTTGATAACAGCAGTGGGTCGTTACAAACCAAATTATGTTTCGGGAAATCGCCACGACAGTCTTCTTTCTGTCCTCTTATTATAGTACTGTTGTTGTCGTCGTCTTCAGTCCCAATACTGGCATGGTGCTGCAGTCTACGCAAGTCTATTCGACTTAATCCTATTCATCTTTTCACACCTACTACAATCTACGTACACTACGTCAATCTGAAGCTGCTTACTGTTGCCGCTCCTATGTCTTCGATTTTTACACGCAGCATTTCCCTCCTCTACCAGACTCACGGTTACTTGATGCCTGATGACATTTCCTGTCACCCATGCTTTCTTTGAGTTAAACTGTACCATAAATTTCCTTTTTCTACAGTGCAACTCAATACCTCTTCATCATTTATCATATGTACCACCTATTCTTCAGCTTTTGTCTGTAGCAGCGCTTTTCAAAATCTTCAATTCTCTTCCTCCACTTCAGTACAATACCGAATACGCTCAGAAGACTTTCCCTAACATGTAAATTTATATTCGATGTCAAAACATTTCTCTTTTTCAATAACGCTGTCATTGTTACTGCTAGTCTTAATTCATTTATTAAATTAAGTGTCTCCTTTTCGAATCTTATGCCTTTAGAAATCGACTAAATTCCATTACAATTATTTCACTTTTGTTGATGTTCACCTCAAAGCCTTCGTTTCTGGACCCATCCATTCTACTTAGCTGAGCATCCAAGTGACTGATAAACTTCAAAGTTTTTGTTTCTTCCCTATTAACTTCAAGAGCCCTTCCATACGTCTCTTCCTGTAGAGATTAACATCTGGGCAGCTTAAAATCCTATTCCTCTCCATTCTTCCATTCTATTACTTCCCTTTCATACCCTTTGATTCCACAGTTTGGTTTCTGTACAACTTGTAGATAGTCTTTCACCTCAAGATCTTATCTCACAATTTCGAAAAGCGTAGTCCACACATTAGCAGCAGAAGCTTGTATCAAATGTACAATTGTTATGATATTGTATCAGCCTTTATTCAGTATTTGAAGATAAAACGTAGGGGCAGAATTGCTTACTGTGTTCTTGTGTCTCTCTAGAACGCGAACTGATCTTCCTCAAGGTCAGTTCCTTTCTACAAGTTATTTCAGTTCGTCTGTAAATACTTTTCTTATCCTTCCAATATGCGTCTGTCTCAGCCGCTAATGCGTTGATGTTAAACCAGTCTTCCATCCACCTGGCGCTTCTGCTTTTATAACAGAGACTAGCACAGACAAATGACATATATGCTGTACATGTGTGAACTTTTTATGGTGGGTACTGTTTTAAGAGTTTACGAAGTGCACTTCTAAATGTTTCAAATGGCTCTGAGCACTATGGGACTGAACTTCTCAGGTCATCAGATAGACACAGCCATGCCCGAGGCAGGATTCGAACCTGCGACCGTAGCGGTCGCAATGTTCCAGACTGTAGTGCCTAGAATCGCTCGGCCACCCCGGCCGGCAGTGCACTTCTCAAAAGGCGAACGTGTGGTCGTAGTACCTCGTCTTTGTACCTTTGGGCGTTTACAGTATTTCACCGACTAGAAACGAAGATGCACAGCTCCATAGGACCATTCAATAACATGCCTCCCCACCATATGACGCCATCAGCACCATACAGGTCTTATTCCGCGATGTTCCTGATGTTGTATAGGTTACCACGTTCTCTTCAGTAACATGCGAAGAGAATTTACAGACTGAAGCGGGATTCATATGTAAGGAGCACATTCCTCCATTCATTCGTTATCCAGTTTTGGTGTTGCCGACACCGCAGAACACGGGCTCGGTACTGTGCTGGTGTGAGCGGGATGCAAATGGCCCTTCTGTTCTGAGCCTCAGACAAACTGTCTGTCGGGAAACAGCTCTGCTGCCAGCTGTCTTGCAGGTGTTCTCCATTTCGTCTGGCAGTTACGGCCAAATATCGGTCATGCTGCGGGATGTTTATTCTTGGTAAACCTTGTACTGGCCTACGACTACCATCCCTTGTGTTTCGAAGTCGTCCCCAAAGCCTTGAAATGTCATTTTGTGGCACAGACGAGGATACTGAGACTAGGTCTGTCTCCGGCCTCCTTCCCGGCAACCGAGTATTCTCCCATGCCAAACAAGGTACAAATGGCACCTTTGTCTCATTATAAGTACTACCCACGTTATCACAAAATTTATATCTACATAATTAAATGAACGAGGAGGACAGATGAAAGAGGGTTAATGGTGAACGGTATTTGACGGAGACGTGTTTGTAAAACTATGGTCCAAATGGAAATGGTGTGGAAACGATATTGCGACTGTGGTTTGTGGAGTAAAGGGAGAAGAGGTAATTCCATGAGGATGAATTACAATGAAGCACCTTTGGGGAAACTGGATACCCAACGAAATGTTGTCAGGGACTTGCAGTATTGGTGTTTTGATTCGACGTGTTTGCTAGACTGTAATCTAGCATCAAGTATACGAATTATGCATAGGTTGTAAAGTCTGTCGCTTTGTCGTCCTGGAGGGACGTCCGGCCATCGTACGATTGGCTGACTTCTTTACACTGCCACCTTTTCTCTGCCGTTCCCGACTGGCGTGCCGGCGCTTGGCTCTACGCCGTAACAAAAGGTAATTCAAACAAAAGTACCTGTGTCATTGTGTGCGCAGAAATAGCGACTTCTCTCGCTGTTATTTGATATATAACTTTTGTATATTTGCAATTAATTATGCTTACTATGACTTACTATGACTTCTAATGAAATGTGGTAAAATTTCAAGCAGCGAAGTTCACCGAATGAGGTCAGGGATAGGCGACGGATTTCTACTAAACGCAAAACGCGTCAAATATCAGGGAGTCATGTTCGACAAGGAACTGATCCCTGCAACACATGTGGTATACAAGAAAAGCGAGTATGATAAAATTAATTCATACACTATTTCGACTGTTGGTCAGCACTGAAGTACGAAATGGAACGAAATTTGTACAACAATAATACCAGCTCTGTTCTAGGTTGTTCAACTTCCGAGATAACTAGCAATAGCAAACCAACAGATGTTGCAGAGTCCAAAACCGATGTTTCAGAATAATTCTCAAAGTCTCTTGGTGGACTAGAATAAACGACTTGCATGCTGAACTCAGTATGCCAATAGCACACAACTCGAAAACTTAGAAAAACTGGACCGATTAAGAAGTACAACGAGACACTTGGAATACGCTGAAACAGTCCAACATCTACAATGATACACGGTGAGAGTTCCCAGAGCTTCCATAAGGAATGAAACAGAAAAAACAAAAACCAGTAGCCATCACCATATTAGGTTTAAAAGACTACCGCAGCCGAAATGTCCTGATAAAGCGAAATAAAGCAATGTTAAAACGGAGGAAGTCCAGCGCCCGAAGCTGAAAGCACTTCTAAGCGTGAGTGCTTTGTGGTTTTGCTCTGATAGACACTTTCCTATAAATAACACGAAATTAGTCACTACTCAATTTGTTATGGGAAATGGGGCCATAATGCGAGAATAAGACCCATTTAAATTTGTGACTCAGCACAGTGCTGCAGTCGTACGGAAACTAAATTATGCTGTCACTCGAAGCTCCTTGTTACACATACCCATTTCAAGGATCCAGGATCTCACGTTGTGTTGTAGTCATTTTTTGTACAGTTTTGAGTCCTTTTTATCTCACTTCATGTATGTTTGAAATTTACGTCATATGTTTCCTAGACTGTATTGGATGAGCGATTACTTAGGGATAAATTCCCATGTCGACGATTGTTTTATGTGATGCAATCGCTAGCTAAAAACAACTTTTATAACTTTTTTCTTTCGTTTTCACTGTTATTTGTGTGAACAAATACTTAACAGTGACAATAAAAATGTATATGCAGGATTTCAGTCATTCCTACTTCAAAACAAGAACAGAAAACTTACGCTCATTCTGTTGTTCGAGACAAGAATTCTCGCCAGACAGTTTAGTATCTACTGTGTGTGCCTCATTTGAACGATCTCACGCAAATTATAATAAGGAGAGCAGAATGGCTGGAAAATGGTGGACTGTAGGCATCCAGAAGGGATTTCCAAGGTTAAGGATGGAGTCAATTTGCCCAAGAACGTTACACATCTAGTGGTGAGGAAGAAATCTACGGTTTGTACGAAAACTGTGCCTAAAATTTTTTGAATCACCTTATTTCAGTGTCTCTTAGTAGTAATGAACGTATGTTGAAAAATAAAGAATTATGTTATGTAGTTTTTTTAAGCCATTTTTGCTAATTTTCGACCGTGATTGACTCAAGAAATAAGTAAAAGTATTTTTTTTTTTAGAATTACCGCTACCAGTCTCAAACTTTGTCAACTACTGTATTACTTATTTACTAGCCAAATGTTTCGAGGTAAACCTCATCTTCAGGCTAAACGGAATTTTAACCAGAAGATGTTTACCTCGAAACATGTCGCTAAATAAATAAATAATACAATAGTAGACAAAGTTTGCGAATGGTAGCGGTAATTCAAAAAATTCCTTTATATAATATTTTTTTTTTACTCTCGACATATAATATGTTCTGTACATAAAGTTATTTTCTCTCTCAGTACACTGGTTCTAAGTTTAAACTGTTTTCACAATTCATTTATCCCTTTTTAGTTATGTGTTCATAATGCTCTAACATTTCAGACACAATGGGCAAGAGGGCATTATTTAGATTATTTGCTAGTTATGTGAACTACTTTTATCCATTAAGAATGAAAAAAGTAATCAGGCTTGTGGGATGATAGTCTGACTGTACACTGTGTGATTTTGGACTTCCTAGATCGATTGAAACTTAACTAAAAAAACTGACAACTTTAGGGTGGCCGCTATGCCCGCCCTTCCCATGGGCCGCCAACAAGTCCTGTCAGTGTCACGTCATTTGTCCCTTATTTCCCGTGGAGATACCTTATTAAGCTACAGCTCGTCAACGGACCACAGTTTAGTATTAACTGGGACCTCATATGCATGGCAAACATCGATACCATCAGAGTATTTTTGTTAGTCTTATGCTAGTGTTGTTAAATGCGTACATTAGTCACTCTAGCTTCTCATCCAAGAGGCGATAAACAACTAGAAGTGTGTGCAGAATGCGATTAACCGTTTCTGCTTACGAGGCGTTGTGATAATAGGGAACAGTTGTAGAATGTTTCACCTCGAGTCCAAAACAGAATTCTCTAAAGACCATACATGCACATACAGTTACATTGTCAGATATTAAGGTTGGACATGCACCGAAGGTTGCGAACACTCTCTCCAAACAGTACATAACTGTCTACGACATCACCGTACCTGCTGGGAACAGCGAAGAAGATCTAGGGAAGTATTCCATCCACACTTGTTTCCTGACCAAGAGGGAGGAAAGGGGCCCTCGAAATCAACACATATTTTTTCTTACTTCATTTGTGTGGCCATAATGTCCGTAGTTGCTTTATTAAATATTGACGGTATTTTTGTTCTGTCGTTGTAGCTACAGAAATGCGTATTTTTTCCAGCAGACGCGTTTCGCTTTATTGTGGTCTGTAATTAAGTTATTTACATTTTTCGATCTAAAAGCAAATCAAAATGTAAATAACTTAATTATGGATCACTGATGACACTTTACCTCAATTAAGAGAAATGCGCCTGCTGAAAAAACTCACACACTTTTGTAGTTGCAACGACAGAATAAAAATATAGTAAAAATATATTTTTTCTAGTTGCTTGTCAGCATATTTTGAAGCCAAAATCATCTGCTTGGTATACTGAGGTGGCTTACTCATGAAACAGGTTTTACATTCCCTCATTATTATCCTAATATCGAAGGCCATGCCTTCCTAAATGAATTCTCCTCCAATCTTCGCATGTGTCTTGTCTACTACCAGGTGTCCACCCACCAATATTGAACAGCATAGGTCTCAACATAATGGGATTTTTAATCCTAGAGTGTTGACTACCATAGCACTGGCCTTCTATTTTGCGAATCTTCTTGCAGGAGCACAGCTGCCACACCATAGTGGGAAGCGTCAGTTTGAAAAATGGACACCTCGAAATCAGGACTGCTTAACAACAGTGTGCATACTAAGACGTCCTTAGACCTATCAAAAGCTGCCTGCTGCGATTTCTCCTACTAGAAACTGTGTTCCGTTTTTTTTTTTTTTCGTTTTTTTTCCAATTCATTCAACAGTAAGGGTGGCTGAGTAAAATTAGGGATAAAATTCCTTACAAAATTTACCATACTGATACACCTAGCTAATTTCTTAGCGTTCCTGGGAGGAAATTACTCTTTCATATACTGTCAGTAACATCTACTTGACCTTCTCATGGGGACACAATATGCCCCAAAAAAGACATTTCCTGGAAAGCAATGTTGACCTTGTGGGTTTTAACATTTAAGTCCACCACTCTGACACGAGTTAAAATTTCTCTCAGCGCTGAAAATCGTCCGCCCAAACCCTACAACAAATTATTAATCCAGGTAATGATAAACAAACTTAAAACCATTATGTCAGAGAAGCAGCCGCTGTAGCATTGATAAACGAAACACGAGGCAACTAAAAAACATTCCAATATTTGATGAAGGCTTTTGAAACTCTTATCCAACCTAATTTGATAGTATGCCTGATTCAGATCGAAAGTACATCAGTGAACCAGTTAGATCGAGTACAATATTTAGGCAGTTCATGGAACTTCCTTCTGTTGGACCGATGCCATCAGTAATTCATTATTCTGGCAAATTGAGAAGGCCTGTTTTCACTAAAGATGTCTTCATCCAAATTAGGGATTAAGCCAGTCATCTGAACTACATCATAATCCAAAATTACATCAGCCAATAATTATTTAGTAACCCATAACTTAATCAAAAGTGTGAAATCACGAATCCTTAGGTTCATCATCCAGCCTAAAACTGAGTCCTCTCTAAAACGGTTACTGAACTACCAGATCCAAGGAGAGCACAAAGTGGCTTATTAATTTCCCAACACACGAACGAAGTCAGACTTCGTTGTTGATCTAACGTTGGCCTGGTACCTCCATGGGCTGCGGCTGAGCTCATCCCCTGAACGGTGCCCTTTTCGTACCGTTATTTTGGTGTATTGGTGTCATTTGTTCACTAAGTCAATCCAGCCAAAAGTGCCCCTTGCCTTCACAGTGATTATTCAGCTACCTGGGTTCGTCTCTTGAGCTCAAAAAGTGTTTTCTTTATGCACACTTATTTGCTTCTCTCCTGCTCCTTGACCTTAATTAACATATATAATGACTTCAATTTTATAGGCTAACATTTTTAAATCTTGAAATACTTGAAAGGTCCTGCAAATATAATATATGATCGGTACAATGTCCAGAACCATCTCTATCTCAGAGCACCAAAGACAAAAATGCTTACGCAGCCAACTGCTGAACCAAATTTCCTTCAACTCATCTAGCTATACTAAACGCTAGAAAACCTCTGCAGTATCGAGGACAGAATCCACGGAACACGTCTGCTCTTTCGTCGTGGATGGGGTTACCTAACAAACTGTTCGCCCCACTCAACTGTCTTTCCGCCTGGGGCATTCTGCACCAAACAACTCCCGTCTTCCTGTACTGTATGAAAATTAACTCTAGTACCTCGAACCGAAGTAACTGACTGCATATCATTTAATGTCAGTTATATTTGTGTAACGCCTGCCTGCAATCCCCAGTACCCCCTAGAATGCGACTGTTCACTCCATCGTTAGTTAACAAGATTCAGTCATTCAGCCAGTTCAAATAATGAGCTACCTTGGACTGCAACATGTTTCATTGTGACTGGAAACACACCGCACTTTACAAATACTTAATAAATAATTCAAAGCCATTTAAAGCTAACTGTATTGTAGCACATCCTACAGGTCTCCTAAAGCTAACTGCACTGTCTCCACCACTTTCTGACAAGCTGTTAGGTCAACTCAGGCACCATACCCCCCACGAATGGCAACTTCATAGGCCAATTCCTCCATGATCAGTCAGTTCACGTCAAGGACGTCCCTAGCAGTGATTCCTGCAATAAGACAGCAAAATAATGCAAGAACACAGAAATATGTCACCATATTGTGTACTAACAACATGCGAACACAACACACAACGATACTCTGCTACCAGTCGACGCACGGGAAACAGTGGTGCAAATGGCTCTGAGCACTATGGGACTCAACTGCTGTGGTCATTAGTCCCCTAGAACTTAGAACTACTTAAACCTAACTAACCTAAGGACATCACACACATCCATGCCCGAGGCAGGATTCGAACCTGCTACCGTAGCAGTCGCACGGTTCCGGACTGCGCGCCTAGAACCGCGAGACCACCGCGGCCAACAGGAAACAGTGAGACAGAAAAATGTCTGGGGGTTGTGTAGCCGAAAATCTTTTACAAGCTCTACGTACGTTTATTAATAGACGCCAACAAATTTTAGAACATGGACAAGATGGTCATAAGCGAATAATCCAGCACTTAACTGACAAATACCAACTTACTATTTTGTAGAGTATAATATACAACAAAATCTCCTGCCCCCTCACGGTAATTCCAACTGTACAACAATAAGACACCGAAAATATACGGTATAGAGTAGAGCAACAGTAAAATACCTTCCAGGACTACCACAAAAATCATAACCCCAAGTAAAATATCCTGAGATATAATCCATCAAAATCTGATACCCTAAACCGAAACAATTAATTAACAACTGAACAGAGCACAAAAAACAGAGCATTCCAAGCTGACATCAACCTACAGTCATTGGAAGAGAAATTGAGTCAACACCAGAAGTAAAACTGATCAGAACATCATGGAACACAATAAGCGATAAAATACAGGTTCTCAGATTATAACACTAGATCTCACAGCAGCCTCCACGTACTGGCAAAGTGATCTCTTTCAATATTTAAATTGGCCAAGCTAAGCACAGTCTTTGGAACAGAATACTGCTGCCACAACCTCATGGAACTGTCATAGTTGAAAACTGACTGTGGTTAGTAACAGTTTGCACGCTGGCAGCACCGCGTTCTTCGGATATATAAAGGCAATTGCTGTTCATTTGTCCCGACAGGAACTCATGTCCCGTGTTACAGCAAGCAACCACAAGTCCAGACTCCAGACTCCACCATGCTGTACCTGAAGCTTTGCTGCACCGACTTCTGTTCCGCCTCGTCCAACTGGCAGTCCACTTAGATAGTCACTAGCTGTCGTGTCTTCTTGCTTGCCGTTTTCGTACTGAGGCTGACATAGCTACCGCTTGGTTGCGCCCGCCATCAGCCACCACACTGCCATCCACTGACAAATCATGGTGCTGAAACAAATCTACTGTGATCCATGATGCCAACCAAAAAACGAGTGGTATATAATAAAGGCGTGAAATCGTACGTATTAAGGATTTTGCTGGGAAGAGAAAAAAATGGTTTAAATGGCTCTGAGCACTATGGCACTTAACTTCTGAGGTCATCAGTCCAATAGAACTTAGAACTACTTAAACCTAACTAACCTAAGGACATCACACACATCCATGCCCGAGGCACGGTTAGAACCTGCGAGCATAGCAGTCACGCGGTTCCAGACTGTAGCGCCTAGAACCGCTCGGCCACTCCGACCGGCGCTGGGAAGAGAACTGACGTCCATTCAGAAAGAGGTACACCGAAGTTACTTTAATGACTTTCTTATATAATTACGTATTAATAAACACTTGCCAGGTGGGTAATTAATTTACAGTCGATAGCCGGATTTCAATTTAAGAATGAGTGGAGACAATCGAAAATTCGATGATTTAATACGTACAGAAGACACAGGCAGCAAGAGAACACCACAGCTCACATACATGACGATCAGTTTGGCTTTAGGAAAGGTAAAAGCACCAGAGAGGCAGTTCTCACGTTGCGGTTGTTAATGAAAGCAAGGCTACAGAAAGATCGTAGGATCTGTCGACCTGGAGAAAACGTTCTACATTGTCAGATGGCGCAAGATGTCAGAAATTTTAAATTCTGAACAACTATAGGGAAAGACGTGTGATGTACAATATGTACAAAAGCCGAGAGGGAATGATAAAAAGTAGAAAACTAAGAACGAAGTACACAGAATAAAAACGTGTAAGACACTGATGCAAACTTTGGCCCCTACTGTTCAGTCTGTAAATCGAAGAAGCAATAAAGGAAATATAGGAAAGGTTCAATGGTGGAATTAAAATTAAAGGCAAAACGAAATATGTAATAAGATTCGCTGCTGATACTCCTATCTCCAATGAAACTGAAGAAGAACTGCAGGATGTGCAGTCTAATCAGTACCGAATATGAATTGAGAGTAAGTAAAAGAAAGGCGAAACTACTGAGAAGTAGCGGAAGTGAGAACAGCGAGAAGCTTAACATGACTTGACGATCATGAAATAGTTTAAGCTAAGGAATTCTGTTCCCAAGACAACAAGAAAAACCCATGACGTACAGGCAGACTAGCACTGACAAAAACGGCATTCCTAGCCAACAGAGAATAGCTTCAAACACTGACCTTAATTTGAGGAAGAAATTTCTGAGAATGTATGTTTGGAGCATAGCAATGTATGATAGTGAAACATGGACTGTGGGAAAACCGAAAGACAATAGAAGTATCTGAGATGTGGTGCTACAGGAGAACGTTGACGAATGGGTGGATTGATAAGGTAAGAAATATGGAGGTTCTCCGCAGGATCAGTGAGGAAAGGTATGTATGGAAAATTTTGACAAGAAGAAGGGAGAGGGTTGTCGGACATGTCAAAACATCAGGGAATAACTACCATGGCACTGAAGGGAGCTGTAGAGAGTAAAATCTGTAGAGGACGACAGAGATTGGAGTACATAAAATAATTAATGATGTATGTTACAAGTGCTACTCTGAAATGAATAGGTTGGCACAGCAGAAGCCTTTGTAGTAGGCTGCATCGAGCCAAAGACTGATGGTACAAACTAAGCAGACCATCACTGAAGATGAGGATCCTGTCAGCAACTCCGCACTGGTGATAAACGAAACGCTGCCTTAGCAAATGATTTGGTATTCTGTAAATACACTACCTGATAAAGAATGTGAAGCACCCACATGGAGAGGAGGAAACTAAATGCAGCTTCACGTGTTTAGAGAGAGCGTGATGTTACTGGAATGATAACAAAATCTAATCAAATTTACAATGAACTTGGCAGTATAAGATCACTATTCATTATGCCATAGAACTTTCCATGGCCTCTACGCATGCACTGATTCGGCTGGGAAGGGTATCATTAAGCCGTAGTATTCTCTCCTGGGGGAAGCTGGACGACAGTTGTAATTAATCCATGATATTCTTGATACTCACACTAGAAAGAAGTTGATGTTCGAGCTTGTCCCACACATTTTCTACTGGAGATGGATTTGTGGACCCTGCTAACCACAGGGCTACCTCACATCAACAACACAGTTCATAGAGACACGTACCACAAGCGGTCTCACATTGTGTTAAGAATCTCAATGCGACAAATGTCACATGAGAGGTAACTCATGATGAAGCAGGATGACTGTGATGTATTGTTGTGAGTTCCCTTGAACATCGACTGCTGTGGCTTGAAGTCAAATACGACAGCTCCCCACACCATGATGCCTGAAATAACACCATTGTTCCTCTCCAAAAACGAGACCTATCTCTAGATAGCCGCCATACTTTCTGACGGTGGTCATCTCGGATACTACGGAATTGTGATTCATTGCTGGACAAAGTGCGACGCTTTTTGTCAGCAATCCGCGCTTCCTGGTCAAGACACCAGTCCAAATGTCGTATTTGTAATGTAGTGTTAACTGCTGCCTATGGGTGACACGGGAATTCCCTTGTCCAGCTCCTGATAGTGTCCGACTAATGGTGTAGTATGACACAAAGCGTTGGAGGGAGACTAATACCTCTCCTTGTATGGCAGGCGTTTATATGCTTGGTGCACAACAAAGTAATCCTCCATTGTTGTGGTCGGACGTTGTCCAACGGAACAGTGATGAGTATGTCTGCACACCCTTTCCCATGCTGTCCAACATTGGACCACTGTCACATTCAAATGCCTCACAAATTTCGACAGTGCACCATTCAACCAGCTGGCCCAGTGGATATCCACAATTAGGCACCTTACAAAGTCTGTCAGTGCTGATAACGCTGTCTCACACGAGTTTACGGCATCTCTGCTGAACCCCTGACGCTGTTCGTCAGGTGAGTAAAGTTATTGGATACCTCCTAATATCGTGTCGGATCTCCTTTTGCCTGGTGGAACACAGAAAGTCGACGTAGAATCGACTGAATAAGTCGTTGGAAGTCCACAGCGGAAAAATTGACGCATTCTGCCTATAAAGGCGTGCATAGTCGCGAAAGTGGTGTCTGTGAAGGATATTGTGGACTAACTGACCTCTACATTATGTCCCATAAATTTTCGATAGGATTCACTTCGATTGATCTGGATTGCCAAATCACTGGCCCGAACTGTCCAGAATTTTCTTTAAGCCAACTTTTAACAACTCTGGCCTAATGATATGACACATTGTGGTCCATAAAAACACCATCGTTGTTTGGGGACATGGGGTCCGCGAATGGCTGCAAATGATCTCCAAGTTGCTCCATGTAAATAGAGCCCACACCATAATGGAGACACCACAAGCTTGCACTGTGCCTTGTTGACAACTTGGATGCAGAGCTTCGTGGCGTCTGCGCCCACCTCGAAACCTACCATCAGCTCTCACCATCTGAACTCTGAACTCATATGGCCACGCACCATTTTGCAGTCGTCTAGGGTTCGACCGATATGGTCAAGAGCCCAGGAGAGGCTCTGCAGCTCATGTCATGCTGTTAGCCAAGGCACACGCCTCAGTCGTTTGCTGTCATAACCCGTCGACGCCAGAGTTCGCCGTAATGTTCTAACGAATATGTTCGTCGTACGTCTCACACTGATTTCTGCGGTTGTTCCACGCAGTGCTGTTTGTCTGTTAGCTCTGACAACTCTACGCAAACACCGCTGCTTTCGGTCGTTAAGAGAATGCCGTCGGCCACTATTTTGTCCGTGGTGAGAGGTAATACCTGAAAGTTGGTATTCTCGGCACACTCTCGACACTATGGATGTCGTTAGATTGAATTCCCTAACTGTTTCTGAAAATCGTGTGTCTAACTCTATCACTGCACTTGGACAGCCTGTGAACTCACGTCGTGCGGCCATATTCACGCCGAACACCTTGATACGTGAATCAGCTGAGTACAAATGACAGCTCCACCAATGCAGTGGTCCTTTGTTCCTTGTGTAGGCGATATTACAGCAATCTGTATCTATGCATATTTTCGTGTATTCCAGTATAAGGGAGGAAATACGGCATTACATTCATGCTGTAGGTAGAAGATGTCCAGGGAAGACAGCGGAAGCTTTGGCGCAATCGGTTATTCACACAGCGACAGCTTTGCGGCGGACGGTACATAAACTATGAACATATGGAGACGGACTGCAGTCAGCCAACGTGTGACCCGGATCTCGTACTGCAGCTTGTCACAGGACACAGGTGCACCACGAGTTGCCCCACATATGGTAATGTGCACTCTCTAGCCGGCGATGTGCGTCAGAGGGAATGTTCCAGAAACTTGGTGAGCGCTATAAAGAGGGGACTCGCCCCGAACCGAAAGGAGAGTACAGTGGGTATTCGTCTGGGATGCCACCCCTATTCCGGTCGCCGTCAGGGTGAGGGCTTAGAATATTTAGAGCCTTGTCGGGAACGAGATAGTACTGAGAAGATAGTCTCAGGACCGCGAGATAGGAAGCAGGAGACTGTCAGAGCTGAGTGATCACATAGAGCAGTATCGAACATTGAATAAAAAGAGTTAACATCAGTAGCGCCAGAAGTGCACTGCATTGAACTTTGTTATTCGGAGTTAAATTCAACCTGAAATTTCTTGAGATTTACACCGAGTTCTGTGTCTCTGAACGCCCTTTTAGCTTTTAGGTCATTTACAAGGGTGGTGTTCTGCCAGCTGCTCACTCGGAGGTTGCCTTACAAGTCATCAATAAAGATAAGCCCTTGTAATTTAAACTTACTCCCCCTCGGGACACGACAATATCGCTATTCCATGACTTTTGTCACCTCAGTATGCAATGCGAGATTGGGAACAATATTGAACACGTACATTGCTATGGTGACCGCTCTACCTGTGTCAGAGATTTGTCCTGTGCGTGTACAAAGTTACAGAACGAGGACAGAAGAAGCGTTTCTGTCGCTCTGGCGCTTAGGAAATATTAGCTGTTGTTGTTGTTGTTGTTGTTGTTGTCTTCAGTCCTGAGACTAGTTTGATGCAGCTCTCCATGCTACTCTATCCTGTGCAAGCTTCTTCATCTACCAGTACTTACTGCAACCTACGTCCTTCTGAATGTGATTAGTGCATTCATCTGTTGCTCTCCCTCTACGATTTTTACCCACCACGCTGCCCTCCAATGCTAAAATTGTGACCCCTTGATGCCTCAGAACATGTCCAACCAACCAGTCCCTTATTGTTGTCAAGTTGTGCCACAAACTCCTCTTCTCCCCAATTCTATTCAATACCTCCTCATTAGTTATGTGATCTACCCACCCAATCTTCGGCATTCTTCTGTAGCACCACATTTCCAAAGCTTCTATTCTCTTCTTGTCCACATTATTTATCGTCCATGATTCACTTCCATACATGGCCACACTCCATATAAATACTTTCAGAAACGACTTCCAGACACTTAAATCTATACTCGATGTTAAGAAATTTCTCTTCTTCAGAAACGCTTTCCTTGTCATTGTCAGTCTACATTTTATATCCTCTCTACTTCGACCATCATTAATTATTTTGCTCCCCAAATAGCAAAACTCCTTTACTACTTTAAGTGTCTCACTTCCTAATCCAATTCCCTCAGCATCACCCAACTTAATTCGACTTCATTCAATTATCCTCCTTTTGCTTTTGTTGATGATCATCTTATATCCTCCTTTCAAGACACTATCCATTCCGTTCAACTGCTCTTCCAAGTCCTTTGCTGTCTGTGACAGAATTACTATGTCATCGGCGAACCTCAAAGTTTTTATTTCTTCTCGATGGACTTTAATACCTACTCCGAATTTTTCTTTTGTTTCCTTCACTGCTTGTCAATATACAGATTGAATAACATCGGGGAGAGACTACAGCCCTGTCCCACTCCCTTCCCAACCACAGGATTCCTTTCATGTCCCTCGAATCTTATAACTGCCATCTGGTTTCTGTTCAAATTGTAAATAGCCTTTCGCTCCCTGTATTTTACCCCTGCCACCTTCAGAATTTGAAAGAGAGTATTCCAGTCACCATAGTCAAAAGCTTTCTCTAAGTCTACAAATGCTAGAAACTTAGGTTTGCCCTTCCTTAATCTAGCTTCTAAGATAAGTCGTAGAGTCAGTATTGCCTCACGTGTTCCAACATTTCTACGGAATCCAAACTGATCTTCCCCGAGGTCGGCTTCTACTAGTTTTTCCATTCGTCTGTAAAGAATTCGCGTTAGTATTTTGCAGCTGTGACTCATTAAACTGATAGTTCGGATATTTTCACATCTGTCAACACCTGCTTTCTTTGGGATTGGAATTGTTATATTCTTCTTGAAGTCTGAGGGTATTTCGCCTGTCTCATACATGTTGCTCACCAGATGGCTGAGTTTTGTCTGGACTGGCTCTCCCAAGGCCGTCAGTAGTTCCAATGGAATGTTGTCTACTCCGGGGGCCTTGTTTCGACTCAGGTCTTTCAGTGCTCTGTCATACTCTTCACGCAGTATCGTATCTCCCATTTCGTCTTCATCTACCTCCTCTTCCATTTCCATAATGTGTTCCTCAAGAACATCGCCCCTGTATAGACCCTCTATATACTCCTTCCACCTTTCTGCTTTCCCTTCTTTGGTTAGAACTGGGTTTACATCTGAGCTCATAATATTGTACTCAAGTACATCGCCCTTGTATGGACCTTCTATATACTCCTTCCACCTTTCTGCTTTCCCTTCTTTGGTTAGAACTGGGTTTACATCTGAGCTCTTAATATTCATACAAGTGGTCCTCTTTTCTCCAAAGGTCTCTTTAATTTTCCTGTAGGTAGTATCTATCTTACCCCTAGTGAGATAAGCCTCTACATCCCTACATTTGTCCTCTAGCCATCCCTGCTTAGCCATTTTGCACTTCTTGTCGATCTCATTTTTGAGACATTTGTATTCCTTTTTGCATGCGATATTATATCATTATATAGACACAAAACTCAAGTATGTTGTAATACCGAGAGAGACACTAAACAAGTTCAAAATGGCTCTGAGCACTATGGGACTTAACACTAAACAAGTAAATCTTACATTACCGTGTATACAAAAATTTAAATTATGTCAGAGATGTTGTTTTTGTTGTGGTCTTCAGTCTAGGGACTGGTTCGATGCAGCTCTCCGCGGTACTCCATCCTTTGCAAACTTCTACATCTCCAAGTAACTACTGCAACGTACATCCTTCTAAAACAGCTTAGTGTATTCACCTCTCCCTCTACGATTTTTACCCTCCAAGCTTTCCTCCAATGATAAACTGCTGATCCCTTGATGCCACACAATGTGTCCTACCGACCGATCCCTTTCTCTAGTCAATTTCTGCCACAAATTCCTCTTCTCCCCAATTCTATTCACTACCTCCTCATTAGCTACGTGATCTACCAATCAAATCTTCAGCATTGTTTATCGTCCATGTTCCAATTCCATACACGGCTAAACTCCATACAGATACTTTCAGAAAAGACTTCCTGACACTTAAATCTACACTCGATGTTAAAAAATTTCTCATCTTCAAAAGCGTTTTTTGCCATAGCCAGTCTACATTTTACATCCTCTCTACTTCGACCATCATCAGTTATTTTATTCCCCAAATTGCAAAGCTCTTTCACTACTTTAAGTGTCTCATTTCCTAATCTAATTTCCTCAATAGCACCGGATTTAATTCGACTACATTCCATTATCCTCCTTTTGCTTTTGTTGATGTTCATCTTATACCCTCCTTTCAAGACATTGTCCATTCTGTTCAACTGCTCTTCCTGGTCCTTTGCTGCCTGTGACAGAATTACAATATCGTCGGCAAAACCTCAAAGTTTTTATTTCTTCTCCATAGATTTTAATTCCTACTCCAAATCTCTCTTGTGTTTTCTTTATTGCATGCTCAATATACAGATTTAATAACGCCGGGGATAGGTTACAACCCTATCTCGCCCTCTTCTCAACCACTGTTTCCCTTTCATGCCCCTCGACTCTTGTAGCTGACATCCGGTTTCTGTACCTATTGTAAACAGCCTTTCCCTCCCTGTATTTTATCCCTGCCACCTCCAGATTTTTAAAGAGAGTATTCTGGTCAGCATAGAGTTTTGTCATGGTTGGATCTCTCAAGGCAATCACTAATGGAATGTTGTCTACTCTCGGGGCCTTGTTTCGATTTAGGTCTTTCAGTGCTCTGTCAAATTCTTCACGCAGAATCATGTCTCCCATTTCATCTTCATCTGCGTCCTCTGTCATTTCCATAATGTTGCCCTCAAGTACACCGCCCTTGTATAAACCCTCTATATACCTCCTTTCTTTCCTTAGGACTGATTTTCCATCCGAGATGTTGGTATTCATACAGTTGGTTCTCTTTTGTCCAAAGATTTCTTTAATTTTTCTGTAGGCCATATCTGTCTTACCTCTAATGTATATGCCTTTACGTCCTAATATTAGTCCTCTAGCCATCCGTGCTTACCAGTTTTGCACTTCCTGTCGATCACATTTTTGAGACGTTAGTACTCTTTTTCGCCTGCTTCATTTACTGCATTTTTATATTTTCTCCTTTCATCAATTAAATTCAGTATCTCTTCTGTTACCCAAGGGCTCCTAATTGTGCTTGTCTTTTTACCTACTTTATCCTCTCTAGCATTCACTGTTTCATCTCAGAAAGCTACCCACTTTTCTTCTACCGTATTCCTTTGCCTACTCATGTTAATCGTTCTCTAACCTCTCTCTGAAACCCTCTGCAACCTCTGTTTCTTTCAGTTTATCCAGGTCCTATCTCCTTAAATTCCTACGTTTTTGGAGATTCTTCAGTTTTAATCTACAGCTCAGAGTCCACATCTGCCCCTGGAAATGTCTTACAATTTAAAACCTGGTTCCTAAATCTTGTCTTCACACTATATTATCTGTCTAAAACTTTCCAGTGTCTCCGTGCCTCTTCCAAGTATACAACTTTCCTTCAAGTATTAGCTACGATTAAATTATGCTCTGTGCAAAATTCTACATTGCCCCCATTCCATATTCACCTACTACTTTTCGTTCTCTTCCTACTATCGAATTCCACTCGTTCATGACTATTAGATTTTCATCTCCCTTATCTGAATAATTTCTTTTATTACATCATACATTTCTTCAGTCTCTTCATCATGTGTCGAGCCAGTTGGCATAGACTTGTAGCACTGTGGCAGGCGTGGGCTTGGTGTCTATCTTGGCTACAATCATGCGTTTACAATGCTGTTCGTAGTAGCTTATCGACGTTCCTATTTTTTATTCATCATTAAACAACTTATGCATTACCGCTATCTGATTTTGTGTTTACAACCCTGTATTCACACGACTATAAATCTTGTTCTCCTGTCACCGAAATTCACTAATTACCACTATATCTAACTTTAAACTGTCCATTTTCCTTTTTAAATTTTCCAACCTACCTGCCTCATTAAGCGATCTGACATTCCCGACAAAGTATATGGCAGAAATGTTCTACAAGTGAGTAATGGCGTAGGATACTATGTCATGCAAAAGCTGGTGAATGTTCCACACCCACATCCCATTGACGTCTTTCTTCCCCTCCCTTTATTCGTTCAGTTCATCACAGTAACCAGTTTGTCCACATGACGGAGTAGACTGTTTCGATACTCACTTTTAGATTCCCGCCTTGTACACTGACATTGTTTTCATATTTGAATATACTGTAATGTAAAAATTATGTGTTCACGGCTTGTGTTTTGTATCGATATAGTCCCAAAATGTCACATATATTTGTACAGTTACAAATTCTCGCTGAAGTTATGTGGTATAACTGTTCAATATTAAGTTACCTGACGATGGCCTAAGAGACCAAAATCCAGTTCGTAACGGACTAATAAATACACTACTGGCCATTAAAATTGCTACACCACGAAGATGACGTGCTACAGACGCGAAATTTAACCGACAGGAAGAAGATGCTGTGATATGCAAATGATTAGCTTTTCAGAGCATTCACACAACGTTGGCGCCGGTGGCGACACCTACAACGTGCTGGCATGAGGAAATTTTCCATCCGATTTCTCATACACAAACAGCAGTTGACCGGCGTTGGCTGGTGAAACGTTGTTGTGGTGCCTCGTATGGCGGTGAAATGCGTACCATCACGTTTCCGACTTTGATAAAGGTCGGATTGTAGCCTATCGCTATTGCGGTTTATCGTATCGCGACATTGCTGCTCGCTTTGGTCGAGATCCAATGACTGTTAGCAGAATATAGAATCAGTGGGTTCAGGAGGGTAATACGGAACGCCGTGCTGGATCCCACCGGCCTCGTATCACTAGCAATCGAGATGACAGGGATCTTATCCGCATGGCTGTAACGGATCGTGCAGCCACGTCTCGATCCCTGAGACAAGAGATGGGGACGTTTGCAACACAACAACCATCTGTACGAACAGTTCGACGACGTTTGCAGCAGCATGGACTATCACCTCGGAGACCATGGCTGCGGTTACCCTTGTATCACAGACAGGAGCGCCTGAGATGGTGTACTCAACGACGAACCTGGGTGCACCAATGGCAAAACGTCATTTATTAGGATGAACCAGATTCTGTTTACAGCCTCATGATGGTCGCATCCGTGTTTGGCGACATCGCGCTGAACGCACATTGGAAGCCTGTATTCGTCATCGCCATACTGGCGTTCCACGTCTCGGTCACCTCTTGTTCACATTGACAGCACTTTGAACAGTGGATGCTACATTCCAGATGTGTTACGACCCGCAGCTCAACCCTTCATTCGATCCCTCCGAAAGCTACATTCCAGCAGGATAATGTTCGACCGAATGTTGCAGGGCCCGTACGGGCCTTTCTGGATACAGAAAATGTTCGACTGTTGGCCTGGCCAGCACATACTCCAGATCTCTGAACTACTGAAAACGTTTGGTTATTGGTGGCCGAACAACTGGCTCATCACAACAAGCCAGTCACTACTCTTGATGAACTGTGGTATCTTGTTGTAGCTGCATGGGCAGCTGTACCCGAGCACGCCTTCCAAGCTCTGTTTGACGCAATGCCCAGGCGTATCAAGGTCGTTATTATGGCCCGAGGTGGTTATTCTGGGTACTGATTTCTCAGGATCTATGCACTCAAATTGCGTGAAAATGTAATCACATGTCAGTTCTAGTATAATATATTTGTCCAATGAATACCCGTTTATCATCTGCATTTCTTCTTGCTGTAGCAATTTTAATGGCCTGTAGTGTATAATTGTGAAACATTAATACGTTGTATTCAAGTTATTAATATATTTATGTTCCTCCAAGAATCGACGGAATGTTTAAAAAAAAAAAAAAAAAGCAGAAATACCTTATTCCCATCCTGTTTAAAGTACCAATGTATTTTAGGTGTAGAAAATTAAAGATCTACGGGGCATGACATTGCCAGATCAAAAATGATAAAAGACACCACTGCAAGATTAAATATTATTTTAAAAAATGAAAGGAGTGCGAAAAACGCACGTCCTTACGGCACACAAGGTGAGCTCGGTTAACCGCACGGTGGTCGCAACCCTCCTGTGGGATCCTGTGTCTGGTTACCAACCTTGGTGGCGCTGACATGCAATTACGGGTGAGCAGTCTGGTTCAAATGGCTCTGAGCACTATGGGACTTTATATCTGAGGTCATCAGTCCCCTAGAACTTAGAACTACTTGAATCTAACTAAGAACATCACACGCATCCACGCCGAGGCAGGATTCGAACCTGCGACCGTAACGGTCTCGCGGTTCCAGACTGAAGCGCCTAGAACCGCACGGCCACACAGGCCGGCGAACAGTCTGGAGAACGATAAAAAGGGAAAGTGTCCAGCGCGGATACTCAGTGGTTACTCATGAGAAGAGGGGGGGGGGGGGGGGGGGGGTTGGCCCCACCAGCGGCGACGGTACCGCTACGAACACTGTGCTGGGCGGTAGCGGTCGACCTTTGCGAGCGATCGATAGTCGCGCAGCGCGGCGCGGCGCGGCGTGGTGCGGCCGCGGTGGCTCATTTAATATTGAACGTCGCGCCGCTGCCACCGGCGCTGCCGCTGTCTTCCCGCCGCTCACGTCTAACGAATGGGGCAGCGCTGCGGGGGGCGGGGGCCGCCGAAACAGACAAACGTTTCCCCAGCACGTCGCCGGCCGTCCTTTACGTCTCGTGTCGGCGGCGCGGGGATCGAGCGCAGCGGACACAGGCGAGCAGCGTAGGCGGACTTAATGGCAGAGCGCTGCCCGAAAGCTGAGGCGTCTGCATTATTGACTACCGTGCTTAACACTCGGCTCTGCTCTAAGAGGAATAAACTTTCCGTCGAGACAGTTCCGTCCCTGTGGTTTGCACATCTTGTAGCGAACACAAAATCATAATCTTTTTTGACTGTCTGCACCTCACCGACTGTTCTATCAGTCATACTCAGTTATTAGTGGTTGCTGTACCGCTGGATGGACATCAGGTTTATATTTAGATAGTTACGATACACGAATGTAACACTCACATTAAAACAAACAATTACATTGTTATATTTTAACTAAAGTTCAGTCTTGATCACAACACTTATGTCTCAATAACATAGGTGACCGGTTTCGGTTATTTATACATAACCATCTTCAGACCCGTGGCTTCCTTGGAGGATGGTAGGCAGAGCTCTCCTCAGCTACTACAAAGAAGCCATGGGTCTGAAGATGGTTATGTAAATATAACCGAAACCGGTCACCTATGTTATTGAGACATAAGTATTGTGATCAAGACTGAACTTTAGTTAAAATATAATAATCTATTGATCACTGTATTCCAAAAATGTTTACCAAAATTACATTGTTAATATTAGCCGCGTTAAAGATGTGCCGTGTAGGTTGTTACATTTTAACAGTAGTGGTTCAGAGGATTCAACAGCTCTCATGCACACCTGATTTTAAGTGTTTTATTTTTTTATATCATGTACTACATTTCACCTATAAGACGATCGTGTGAAACCCAGCTCGCGGTATGCGTCCACAAGACCCGGAGAACCATACACACGGGTTCCAACGTAGATGCCGTGTTTCTTGACTTCCGCAAGGCGTTCGATACAGTTACCCACAGTCGTTTAATGAACAAATTAAAAGCATATGGACTATCATACCAATTGTGTGATTGGATTGGAGAGTTCGTAGCTAACAGAACGCACCATGTCGTTCTCAATGGAGAGAAGTCTTCCCGCCGGCTGGGGTGCCCGAGCGGTTTTAGGCGCTACAGTCAGGAACCGCGCGACCGGTACGGTTGCAGGTTCGAATACTGCCTCGGGCATGGATGTGTGTGACGTCCTTAGGTCAGTTAGGTTTAAGTAGTTCTACGTCCTAGGGGACTGATGGCCTCAGCAGTTAAGTCCCATAGTGCTCAGAGCCATTTGAACCATTTTTTAGAAGTCTTCCGAAGTAAGAGTGATTTCAGTTGTGCCGCAGGGGAGCGTCGTAGGGCCGTTGCTATTCACAATATACATAAATGACTTGTGGATGACATCAGAAGTTCACTGAGGCTTTTTGTGGATGATGCTGTGGTACATCGAGTGGTTGTAACAATTGAAAATTGTACTGAAACGTAGGAGGATTTGCAGCGAATTGAGGCAAGGTGCAGGGAATGGCAATTGAATCTCAATTTAGACAACTGTAATGTGCTGCGAATAAATAGAAAGAAAGATCCCTTATCATTTAGCTACAATATAGCAGGTTAGCAATTGGAAGCAGTTAATTCCATAAATTATCTGTGAGTACGTATTAGGAGTAATTTAAAATCGAATGATCATATAAAGTTGATCGTCGGTAAAGCAGATACCGGACTGAGATTCATTGGAAGAATCCTAAGGAAATGCAATCCGCAAACAAAGGAAGTACGTTACAGTACGCTTGTTCGCCCACTGCTTGAATACTGCTCAGCAGTTTGGGATCCGTACCAGGTAGGGTTGATAGAAGACATAGAGAAGATCCAACGGAGAGCAGCGCGCTTCGTTACAGGATCATTTAGTAATCGCGAAAGCGTTACGGAGATGATAGATAAACCCCAGTGGAAGACTCTGTAGGAGAGACACTCAGTAGCTCGGTACGGGCTTTTGTTGAATTTTCGAGAACATACCTTCACCGAGGAGTCAAGCAGTATATTACTCCCTTCTGCGTATATCTCGCGAAGAGACCATGAGGATAAAATCAGAGAGATTAGAGCCCACACAGAACAATAGAAGACTGGAATAGTGGTACTAGGCGCTACAGTCCGGAACCCCGCGACCGCTACGGTTGCAGGTTCGAATCCTGCCTCGGGCATGGATGTGTGTGACGTCCTTAAGTCAGTAGGTTGAAGTAGTTCTAAGTCCTAGGGGACTGAAGACCTCAGCAGTTAAGTCCCATAGTGCTCAGAGCCACTCAAGGTACCCTCCGCACACATCGTCAGGTGGCTTGCGGAGTATGGATGTTGATGTAGATGTAGATGTAGATGAAGATATATGACAACTCGGCATAAGATCCAACTTTAAGTGATAACATTTCATAACATAAATTTTTGAATACGTGAAGATGACAGTCTATCGAAACCGGTACTTTGCACATAAGAAAATATTTAAGCGATTTTGGCTTTATATAGAGTTAACACACGACTCAACAACTCATATAGAGTCAGTGCTCTCATCAACACATTGTCAGACTTATGACTTTTAAAACACTAAGTATTTAGCAGCACATTCAGGGTATTCATAAGTTGAGTAGAATAATGGCACAGTGAAATGTGGGTCATCCACTTGCATTAAACCCTGTCAACCTTTGTCAGTAATATCCCCAGCTCACTCCGCATCCAGCGTCGCACAGCGGTGTGGGCTCCAAGATTGTCAAGTTTGCGATTATCCAGACGTCCAGGGCTTGTTGCGAACTGACATTTTTATGGTACTGCTATGCATGCACAGCAATAAGCTCAACAATCATAATGCTGTTCTTTTGGTAACCTACTTTTTCTCATTTTAAAATGCTACCTTATGTGTTGTTTACATTTTTCAGCCTCTAGCTATTTCGGCAGTAAAGAATTTTAAATTTATATTTATGTGTCCCGTTTAAAATAGTTCTAAAAAGCCGGTACTATACTCGTACGTTGTCTTACACTTGACAGTGAGAATATCTTACGTTTCTATTCATGAACGGGCATCTGCAGTTCTTCCACCAAGTCGATTTTCTATTCTATTCTTTTTTGTGTGCTGCATTTCTAAGTCTTCTCCTATTCCCTTCAGGGAATGTGCTGTTACGTACGCATGGTTGGAAAAAGCTCATTTGAGGTATTAATTTAGTAAAAATGCATGCCAGCCGGTGTGGCCGAGCGGTTCTGGGTGCTTCAGTCTGGAAACGCACGACCGCTACGGTCGCAGGTTCGAATCTAGTTTCTGGCACGGATGTGTGTGATGTCCTTAGGTTAGTTAGGTTTAAGTAGTTCTAAGTCCTAGGGGACTGATGACCTCAGATGTTAAGTCCCGTAGAGCTCAGAGCCATTTGAACCATTTTTATAAATGCACCTTCGTGTTCCTTATGTCTGGTGCAAAATATTCGTCCCATCTGTCCAATATACATTGCATCACGGTTCGCACAGTGTATTTTATAAATTCCTAATCTTTAAACCGGCATCATGCTTCAGGATGCACCCGGCTGGATTATTTACCTGGATTGTAATTTCGCATCACAAACTTTAATAGTGCTCATGACATTTAGTTATGCATCATATTTAGTTAGTACACCGTAGCGACTACTTTGATCGTTTCTTGTTAATGTTTATTCCTTCTTTTTTAATTACCTTTGCACAGAAATTTATTCACAATATCTACTTGTAATTTTTAACCGTTGTTAACTGCTGTCGTCTTAATGCCGTTCACTTTCATCTCCTTATCCTTCGTGCTCATTGCCCCATTGTGCTAAACTACGAAGAGCAGTAAATTTTTAAGTCTGTGAATGGCATGAATCATTGAGAATTACGACATCACTTGTTGTCTTTCCTGTACACAGGTAGTGTGTTGTTATTGATTAGTTGCTTTTAATGTTCAAATCGAGGAATTGTAAATTACTGTTAGTTTTCTGCAACACAAACCGCTAGCATCGTTAATCTTTTTTATATCTCTCCCAACTCTTTTATCCGTAGTGGCTTTGTCAGATTTTAACATATTATTTTCTATGTTGTTCATAATAATGCCAATCATACTCTCTAAACTACTGGATCCCTATGTTTTCGATACAAAACTTATGACTGAAAGTGAAAGAGATAAAAAGTTGTAAATTGCTGTAAAATTTGTATGTATCAGTAGTATTTTGTCTTGAAATTTTACTTTATTTAAGGAAATTTCTTCTAATCAAAACAATCGTTTCTGGAATTGGAACATTGGAATATAAATTCTTATCATCCATTGAAACAAAGTGGGAAGAGTCAGTTAGTTAAAGCCATACTAGAACACACTGAGTACTTGTTCCCAAACATGGAAGATTTGTAGGAGTTGACCCAGTGGCTGGACCGTTTTTCCTTATGACCGGATCAGGTCGTTAGCTTTATGTATTTTCAGCTAAGACCTTATTTTAGATGTAGGAATAGTTGGTTTCATAACAAGCACCTATTTTTGTTGTCTGTCGGTGGGAAATGGGTAGGTCAGAAAATTTTTCTTTTTTAATTTGATTGAAGGTTTCCCCTTAAGTCTTTTGAGATTTCTGTTATTTCTGTTATTTTAATGCCGGCCGCGGTGGTCTCGCGGTTCCAGGCGCGCAGTCTGGAACCGTGCGACTGCTACGGTCGCAGGTTCGAATCCTGCCTCGGGCATGGATGTGTGTGATGTCCTTAGGTTAGTTAGGTTTAAGTAATTCTAAGTTCTAGGGGACTGATGACCACAGCAGTTGAGTCCCATAGTACTCAGAGCTATTTGAACTATTTTTTTGTAATTTTATTTTCAATAAAAAATGCCAACGTCTACACATAATATTACTCCTCGTTGAAGTCACAATTGTGTTCCCTTTATCTGCTTTTGCAGCAATGGCCCTCCCTTCAATAACCGTTTTTATGGAGTTAATACTTAATTGGGCAGCTTTAGCTTCATGATTATTGTTATTTCGCTTGTTCGATTCAATTTTAACTAAACACATCAAAAAAAGTTTAGCATCACCTCGGTTCCGCGAGTTCAGGAATCTGTACAGAAAATTGGAATAAAGATCTACATAAACATCATTTCCTCCTTTCCATTGCTCGTGAAAACCACACATTGGATGTTGTCCCGCCATACAGTGAGACCTACAGAGGTGGTGGTCCAGATTGCTGTAGCCAGCGGTACCTCTAATACCCAGTAGCACGTCATCTTGCTTTGATTCATGCCTGTATTTGTCGTGGCATACTGTACACAAGTTCATCAAGGCACTGAGGAATCTACGCCGAATCGCCGTTGAGATTTATGCCTTTTATAGGCCCCTTTTCCTCTGCATCTGTGAAAACGCCATCAAAGGAGAGAGGAAGGTGGTAATATTTAACCACTGAAGGCAGAGAAATGAAACAACCGACAGATGTAAAGGTATAGTGCTGGCGATTGTCCTTGCTGCGGAACTAACTCAGCGTAGTGCCTATGGGCTACTCCCATTGCAATCGGTGAACCTATACACGAGCTGCATATCGGTCATCTCTTCATCAGCAAAACTGTTCACAGCGCTGTGTATCTCCATTATTGTACAACTGCGAACATTACTGAACATCAATAGCTAGTGTCGTGACTGAACAAAACAAATTTGTTTCCCAACAAGACACACGTTACCTACTGTTGTACAAATACACTGACAGAAAAAAATTCCCAGCACCAACAAATAAATATTGTAGACGAATGTTGTTGTTGTGGTCTTCAGTCCTGAGACTGGTTTGATGCAGCTCTCCATGCTACTCTATCCTCTGCAAGCTTCTTCATCTCCCAGTACCCACTGCAACCTACATCCTCCTGAATCTGCTTGGTGTATTGATCCCTTGGTCTCCCTCTACGATTTTTACCCTCCACGCTGCCCTCCAATACTAAATTGGTGATCCCTTGATGCCTCAGAACATGTCCTACCAACCGATCCCTTCTTCTGGTCAAGTTGTGCCACAAACTTAACTCCTTTACTACTTTACGTGTCTCATTTCTTAATCTAACACCCTCAACATCACCCAACTTAATTCGACTACATTCCATTATCCTCGTTTTGCTTTTGTTGATGTTCATCTTATGTCCTCCTTTCAAGACTCTATCCATTCCGTTCAACTGCTCTTCCAAGTCCTTTGCTGTCTCTGACAGAATTATAATGTCATCGGCGAACCTCAAAGTTTTTAATTCTTCTCCATGGATTTTAATACCTGCTCCGAATTTTTCTTTTGTTTCCTTTACTGCTTGCTGAATATACAGATTTAATAACATCGAGGACAGGCTACAACCCTGTCTCACTCCTTTCCTAACCACTGCTTTCCTTTCATGTCCCTCGACTCTTATAACTGCTATCTGGTTTCTGTACAAATTGTAAATAGCCTTTCGCTCCCTGTATTTTACCCCTGCCACCTTCAGAATTTGAAAGAGATTATTCCAGTCAACATTGTCAAAGGCTTTCTCTAAGTCTATAAATGCTAGAAACGTAGGTTTGCCCTTCCTTAATCTAGCTTCTAAGATAAGACGTAAGGTCAGTATTGCCTTACGTGTTCCAACATTTCTACGGAATCCCAACTGATCTTCCCACAGGTCGGATTCTGCTAGTTTTTCCATTCGTCTGTAAAGAATTCGCGTTAGTATTTTGCAGCTGTGACTCATTAAACTGATAGTTCGGATATTTTCACATCTGTCAACACCTGCTTTCTTTGGGATTGGAATTGTTATATTCTTCTTGAAGTCTGAGGGTATTGCGCCTGTCTCATACATCTTGCTCACCAGATGGTAGAGTTTTGTCTGGACTGGCTCTCCCAAGGCCGTTAGTAGTTCCAATGGAATGTTGTCTACCCCGGGGGCCTTGTTTCGACTCAGGTCGAATATAATTTTCGATATACATTTGTCTAGGTAAAGTATTTATGTGATTTACGTAGAAAGATTGTCGCTAATTTTGAGGGCGAGAAAATCAATTGGAATGTGAAATGCTGGTACAATAATAACCAGTGTAACCTCCATAATGTTGAATGCAAGCATGCATATGTGCTTGCATTGTATCGTATGTGTGCCAGATGTCAGTTTGTAGGATGGAATTTCATGCCTGTTGCACTTTTTCGGTCACTACAGGGCGGTTAATGCTTCCGATGATATGCCAAACGAGTAGAAAGATCTGATGATCGAGCAGGCCAAAACAATACGTCTACACTCTATAGAATAAATTGTGTCACAAGAGCGGTATGTAGGAAAGCGTTACCCTGTCGGAAAAAATCCCCTGGTAAGCTGTTGATGTATGGCAGCACAATAGGTCGAATCACAAGTCTGAGGCACAGGTATTCAGATGTGGTGCATGAGTTAATCACGAGAGTGCAGTCATACGCAATAGGATCATAGACCATAATTCCAAGTGTAGGTCCTTTCTGTTTAGCGCGCAGGCAGGTTGACTGCACGTCTTCACCTGGCCTCCTCCTAATCAACACACGGCCCTCACTGGCACAGAGGCAGAACCAGCGTTCATCAGAAAACATAATTCTCTACTCTGCACTCCAGTGAGCTCTCGCTTGACACCACTGAACTTGCGGATGGCGACGGTTTGTGGTCAATGGAATCAAGGTTACAAAGTGTCTGACTCGGAACTGTCCTTGAAGTAATCGATTTGTTACAGTTTTTTGTGTAGCTGTGGTGCCAACTGCTGTTCATATTGCTGCTAAGTCGTGGTACGATGGACCACAGCCATATACCAAATACGACGGTCTTCCCTCACGTGGTCTTCCGGAGTCAGGCCTTCTTACGACCGTACTTCCCGGTGGCCACCGCGAGAAATTTGGACAGATATCTGTAAGATGTACAAAAACACCTACCAACTTTCGTTTAAATTGTACATCTTCTTGGTGCTGGATATTTTTTCCGATAGTATATTTAAGTGTAAAGATTAGTGTATAGGTATCAGAAAAAATAGAGAAGGATGGACTTACATAGGTTTGAGGATGACATATCTCTGATTGTTCCCGACAAAAGAAATCTCCAAAGACCGTTAGAAACTTGGATACACTAAGGAATGGGTAAAAAAGCAACTTAACGCCAAAATGACAGATGCACTTGTGTGTTCGAAGGAACCAATAGAAATGAACATTAATAAAAGAAAGCAAACAGAACCATAGAACTATTTAGGAAATAAGATAACTTAAGACGGAAGAATTGAGGAAAACATAAAACAAAGAATTATACAGAGCAATGTTCACGAATAAAAGAAAAAATTCTTTGCTCTTTCAACGAAACTAGTGAAAGAGGAGAACGGTGGCGTTGAAATATAGGCAATCAGCAGAAATGAAAAAAAAAATTCTTCACTCGTTAGATGTACAGTGCTGAAAATGCCTGTTAAAGTGGAAGAGAAATCCACCTACGATGAAGTCCTGAGAATTGCAGGTGAAGATAGGTCGTCTAAGAGATCAATCGAGCGAAGAATGTACGAGTTCCCTGTAAATCTCCTAGAAGGAACATTACAAGACAAGATAGCCCGGGACAGACCGCGCCTAATCTTTAGTAAACGAGATATACATGAAATAGAAGTTGCTAATTATGCAACAAAAGAGAAATAACACATCAAGATGGAGAGCGGATCATGAAGAGGAAGAAAAGAAGAATACGGGGAAGGAAACCTGGATGATGCTGTATACATGCATCAGAAGTTAAGAGAGGAATATGACCCATAGGGCCTCATAATCAACTTGACAAAAAGCGAATATCTTAAGACTGGTGACTATACAGTAGGGATTGTGGAAAGTTCAAGACAGCAATGTCAGGAGATGTACGTCTTTTAAATATCTTGGGGTTTTTGATATAAGAAACTGAAAAACTGAAAATGACATAAGTAATAAAATAGGGCAGGGCAAGAGAGCCGCATGACAACTTGACTGGCCCTTCGGAATAACAAAATAACAAAAAGGGCCAAACAGGTGACACATCGTTCAGTTGTTGAGGACATCATTACATAGGGAGCAGAAACATGGGAAGTAAGCAAGAGTCATAGAAAATAGTTGATCGGCTACAGGAACACTTTTGGAGGCGTAGTTATGGCATCTCCAAGCTGGACATTGTACCAAATACCAACATTAGAGAGGCCATGGGTGTGGATAAATCAGGAATTGAGGTCATAGAGATGAGGTGTCTGAAATGAATGGAAAACTGGACAGAATGGACTATGGTCGATGGCCAAAGAAATTATGGCAGTGGAACCCCAGTGGTAAGAAGAGAGCGTGAGCGACATAGGAGGAGGTGGGGTCGTTATATGCGGGATGCGACGGATGCCATGGGACTACAGGAGGAGGCATCATCGGAAGAAATGGAAAACGGGTACCGAGAAGTGGCGCCAGCCACAGAATACTCGCAAGGAGTTTGCGACGAAGAAATAAGTAGAAATGCAGCTACTCCGTGACTCTGTAACGTCTCTGAGCAGCCTCCGAAACTTTGCTGGGAAGGTTCGGTTGACACTGTTCGTATCAGTACTTTTCCTGTGTTTAATCTTGTTAACCAAGGCTGAAGTAAGCTGAACTGCCATTCTATGTAACTCGTGTATCTGTGTTGTCTTGAGCAAGGCAAGTGGTGTAATTACGAAAACGCTGTCTGATAAACCGAGTCGTCCAAACTTGAACCGTATAATTGAATTCTTAATTAACGTTGTCAAAGTGGTCAGAAAACGTAACTGTACATTACATAAGCAGTTCTTCGAAATTCTGTCGTACAGTACAGTAAAGTGCTACGAGGCGTGACGTCACTCTACGTGAATTGCAGTTCAAACACACAAAGTTGACAGAATGAAAAAGCTACATAAAGTTACTAACGAAATTTTGAAAGAATAAACCCTCAAATTGTGTCTATAAAAATACTCTGTGAAATTTCGTACTCAAAACTAACAATTTCTAAACACTGTATACTGCCCACGCGAATGTAACGCTGCACTGACACAATAAATGTCTGACGATAAATGTATTCCTAACTGAACTTTAAGTATACAGTGTGTTACAGGAGGAATGGTAAATATTTTAGGAGGTCGTAGTATAGACGAATTGAAATAAATATCCCATAGAACGTGTTAAATATTTATTGAGTGCAGAGATACAGTTCATTTCAATGAATTTTCGTTTCGTGACTTCATACACCAGTTGATATGGTTTGCTATAGCTGTATTTATGGAATGTCAGCAGCAAAGTGTTGATGTTCACATTGTGAAGTTGTGCTTTAGTTTTTTCTGTGATTTGTTGGCCATCTACTGTACTGTAGCGAGTAAACATTTCTCACGGATTTACACATGCTGAGTATTTCGATATGGTATTTGTGAATGGGTTTTGTAATGGAAACGCTGCTGCTACTCGTGGAAAATACGGCTTACGATTTCCTAACTGCAGACTACCAGATTCAAGAGTGGTGTTAAGTTTCTATGGGACATTACTGCTGAGGTCATCGGCCCCTAGACTTACACACTACTTAATCTATCTTAAACTAAATTACGCTGAGGGCAACATATAAACCCGTGCCCGAGGGAGAACACGAACCTCCGACGGGAGAAGTCGCGCGAACCGTGGCAAGTCGCCCTTGACCGCACAGCTACCTCGCGCAGCCCACATTCAAGCGTGTTTACGCCCAGCAGTCATATTGCATCGGAACGTATAAATGAACAGACTGTGGATGAAGTAGAAAACATTATTCAGTCAGAAGAACATAGTCCCTCAACAAGCACACGTAGAATTTCTGTACGTATCGGTGTTCAACATATAAGACCATGGCGGACATTACGTATGCACAGGTTCCATCCGTATCATTTACTGCTCATTAAACACCTTCGACCATGAGATGAAGACAGACAGTTGGAATTTTATCATTCGATACTTGGAAATCGCTAGGTATTCCCATTTTACTCTTTACCGATGAAGCCAATTTTCACTCATGGCGACATCAATAACACTCGTAATTCAAATAGGTCGTCTCAAGAAACTCGACATGCCATTATAGAGACACCTTTTGAAGAACGCTTCTTTGTAAATGTGGTTTGATAGACGATCATTTGATTAGGCCTGTTGTGTTACCGCATCTTCTTACAGGACCCCATTATCTACACTTTCTTGAAAACGACCTTCCAGCATTATTGGAAGATATTCCTTTGGTTACAAGAATGCGTATGTTTATCCAGCACGACTGGACTTCTGCACATTTTAGTCGTCAGTTAAAACAGATTCGAAACCTGACATTCTCCAGAAGATGGATAGGTAGATATGGGCACGTTCCTTGGGTCTCTGGACGTTACCCCTTCGGTTTTTTGCCTGTGGGTATGGTTGAAAGAAATAGTAACCACAAGAGCCGATTTGATCGTTCGGATTAAAAGTAGTGCAGCCCTCATGAAAGAACGCAAAGACGACCTCAGAAGAGCCACATCTGGTGCTATCAAGAGAAGTCAAAAGAGCATATCGTCTTTGAACGTCCTCATTTGCCTTTAAGTTTGTTTGAAGCACATACTAATAGCTGTATGTCTGTACTAGATAAAAATTGGACACATTTTATATGGCATTTTTATTGCAATTCGTTTATAGTACCACCTCCTAAAATAAAATCCATTCTTCTTAAAACACTCTCTATTGAACCTGATATTAATTTCTAAAAGATGTGGTTATCACAGACTGATGCACTGCTTCCTGATTGTAATGTAACTGGCCCTAACAGTTTTTTATATCTTACCTGCGGTAACGGGAACTCGTTACTGCCAGAAGTGATGAATATAAGATATGCAGCGTAGCAGCATGCCATCTAAAAGGAAAGAAAAGCTTTGCGCAGTCAATGCAACAACTTGCAATTATTCTAACCACGTCGCTCGTCACTCTTACTGTGTTCATCACAGTGCAATGCGGTGACATAAATAATCAGAAAATATGACACTCTTTCATGACAGGAATCATTAAATGAAAACTGACGTTTAGAAAAGTGTACTGCAAAAACTGACTATTACAATCATCTTTACAAAAAATTATCATTTATAACAAATACTACTCTGTCAAATATTTAATTTCTGAAAATGATAAAGGAGTAGTAAAATCTGTAACTACTGAGTCCAAGCCATGTGAACAGAAAACTTTACTTGTTCTCGTCTGAACAATGAAACCAACTACCCCAAACCAATAAAGAAAAAGTTCCACTAAGATTTTCCGTTTTTCAACCTCATCATAATTAGGCACAGACAAGCAAAACATCAACAACTGCAACTGTACATCTTCACTTCCGAAACTAGTCTTTACCAAATCATAAATCAAAATTCGTCCTTCTCTGCACATTCATCTCGTGCTCTTCCAGCTAGTTTCATCCGTTCAGTATCATAGCTTCTGACAGAATGCCTAGTGCAACGACAGTACACCTGACAACCAAAGATGACAATTGCTTGTACTCAGAACTTCTGTGGCATAACATATCGACTTTCGAAAGCTATTGTTTGAAAAATGTTTATGATACAGATATGAAATAAGACAAATCCCATGAAAATATAAAGCTAACATCACTTTCCTTGAATATCAAAAATATACTAGAAACCATACATTATACAAAAGGATTATAGCAGTAAGTCCATAAATTCGTGTTGCGCCGTATTAGCATATAGCTGTTAATTAGTTAGCATCTCTTCGACGAGAAGGTCGTTACAAAAGGAGTACAAACTCGTATTTGGCAAGGATCTGGAAGGATTTAATTTTCTCGTTTTGAGAGTACTGAAGCGCGAACTGATTTAATTTTTAAAACTCGTTGTTTCTTGTACGCCATTTAAAGTGTATTTGCAGTGCTGAGAATGTGTCCACCATATGCAAACAGATGTGCTATTGTGTACCATGTTTGTATCACGTAACAAGCATCTGCGAGCAATATGTATATGGACATGGCATTTTGGACAAGGTGCTGTGTGTTTTTTAAATCTCTTAGGGATGACAAACGTTTATAATGTGCTGAGTTCTATCCACTTGACATCCTGTGCATAAGATTCAGCGCAAAATTAGCAAGTTTTGTTACAAAAAAAAATGTTTAAGACCTGTAGATGACGCTTAAAACTGTTGAAACCGGTTATCTTTAAATTTAAAAAAAAAAATTGGGGCAATCTCGGCTTTTGATGGTTTATAACGATCTGGAAGGAAATTTGTCATGTTTATTTTATAGGAAATCGAGTTTTGTGTTAAATGATTTAAGAAAAAAACGAAAAATCCAAATCTAAATATCTGACGAGTATTAGAATCACCATCGTAGCGAATATACCAGTACTTCAACACAGAACCATTTCACTCGCTGCTTGTGGAGTGTACTTCTGTGTCTGCAGTGTTAATGATGATTAACAAAAACAAGGAAATCCAGTGTCAGCATATGTGCTTCTCATCTTCAGAAGTTCCGACGGAGCTCCGACCTTAAAGCTTCTATAAGGCGGATGAAACAAAATGAACCCTTTCAAATGCCTCCCATCTCTGAGATATTGAAATGACAGTTATAATTTAATCCAAGACCTTCCCGTAATTACCTCTCCTCACTTTATCGATCAAAGAGCGACAGGGAGGACCCTATGAAGCACTTGCGTTTGCAGCGTCTAGTGATTAACAGAATTCAATGGCACAAGCGTTGCGTAAGTGGCCAAGGGTTCAAATCTTGCTTTAGGGTACGACATGAAAGCCCTGCAGGATAACAACAAAGAAAAAAAATATGGTGATGCAGCTGTGCTCTCTGTGTGAACCAATACTGGAAAGACTCGAATTAAATTTTAGTGAATTCTTGACTATTGGCATTGAGGAAAGATGAATAATGGCTTCAAAATTTGTGAGAGAGAAGGTTAAGACAAACACAAAGACTACTATAGAACATTACTTAATATCTGTCAAAAAAAATTCATTCAACGTAGTAATCTATGCATTCGCAACCAAATCAGTAGACGTAACGCAGATATAAGAAAAACGGGGAGCATTGTATCACCAATGGATTACTGTTTCTTCCGTTGCGAGCCACTTTGTTGCTCTCTGTTATTTAACTGCTTTGCCAGTCGTTTTAAACTTAGAACATAGTTATTCTTTGTCCTGGCCACACGATTAAAACTTATAGAAATTTGTGAAAATATCGCTTAGTCGGCCAAATATTCTACCTCAGCGATAATACAGAGATTGTTATATAGTGCGTAGCAAAACAATTACGGAAAGATACATCCTAATGCAATAGATTGAAGCAATTTCTGACAATATGTAGCCACAAATGATTAAGTTACTGAGTCAGCCACTGCCGAAAACAACCCATCTCTCTCATCAGCTTTTTGAAGTTTACAATAAATTAATTTTTATTCTTTTTCGAAATTTATTCCAATGTGCCTTTTTTGCCTGTGTGTGGTTGGGAGTGGGTGTGGGTGAGAGTGTGGGGGTGGGTGAGAGGGTAGGTGAATGTCTGCGTGTGTGTGTGTGTGTGTGTGTGTGTGTGTGTGTGTGTGTGTGTGTGTGTCTGTACGTGTGGAATAAGGTTTTCCTTTATGAGATATATCGCCATATTCTGGTTTAGAATGGCAACAAGTTACAATCTCACATTTCAGGACTAAAGTGTCCTTACCAAACACACTTGCAACTGAAACGACGATGTGAAAATACTACTTCGTTGTGCAGACGGGTTCACGCGAGAGCAGTTCTGTACGAGCGACAGATATGAACGAGACTGAACGTAAATGTAAAACTACTGGTGTGGTGTCACCGCCAGACACCACACTTGCTAGGTGGTAGCCTTTAAATCGGCCGCGGTCCGGTAGTATAAGTCGGACCCGCGTGTCGCCACTATCAGTGATTGCACACCGAGCGCCGCCACACGGCAGGTCTGGAGAGACTTCCTAGCGCTCGCCCCAGTTGTACAGCCGAGTTTGCTAGCGATGGTTCACTGACTTCTACGCTCTCATTTGCGGAGACGATAGTTAGCATACCCTTCAGCTACGTTATTTGCTACGACCTAGCAAGCCGCCAGTATCCGTACTATTGATATTGTGAATCATGTACCATAAAGAGCGACGTTCGTCATTAATGGATTAAAGTTAAGTATTCCACTAGCTACGTCCGTTTTTCTCAATTCTAATTCCCTTGTCATGTTCCAGACCTCACGCCAGCCTGCGTGAGCTAAAACGCGTGCATTTCGGCCTCCTTTAGGAACACGGTTGGCTCTCCTGCCAACCACAACAACTGGGAAAGAAAGCTTATCAGGCATCACCTTATCGCCTTTGACTGACAGAAACCAAGCTTCCGATGAAGGTCGGTCTGCTGTGATCTATTCTATGTTATGACGATTGCAGTTACATTGAATGGTATTATGTCGTATTCACCGTATCAGCTATGAGTCGAAATATTTTTTGTGTTACCCGCCTACAAAAATGCTTTATCTAAATAACGCTATGTACAATTCGGTAGATAGTATCCTAGCAAAACATTTGAGCTTTCCAAGAAAAGTTAAATATCTCTGTTTTTCTTTGGTTAATGTTTCACTCTGCAGTATTTTTTAACCTGCTAAAACAACTCAGCAACATAAAAAACCGCGAAAAAATTCTTGGGTCCCTCACGTTTTAGTCTCACCATCGTAGCCTCATGGTAAACTTCTTATTCTTGTATTATTATTATTATTATTAATAGTTATTATGATGCTTCTGTATTAAGTGAAAAATTGTAATTGATTCCATGGTTCTGTGTCACTGAATGTGATGATTTGTCAAAATCTTGTGCATATAAAAATCGCCTTTAAACCAAAGCCATATACACATTTACGAATACATGGCGTTTTCTGACCAATTCAGCAAAATCGTTATGTACCGACCGTTATTCGCATACGTTGTGTCAGTCCCTGTTCTAACAACCGATATAGTCCTTACATTTAGCGTTACTTACGTTTGTTGTATGACATACTGAGCAAGAGTGTTTGCTTTATTTACATATATTTTTTTTTCATTTTCTGCACTGCGAGAACCAAATTACAAAAAAATAACATGATACAAAAATTAAACACGTTCTTAATAAGCAGTATTCTCCTGAAAGCTATGGTGTACTAACAGTCGTATTGCGTTATTAATATGAGGGTTGTCCAGAAAGTAAATTCCGATCGGTCGCTAAATGGAAACCACAGTAAAAACCAGAAACGTTTTATTTGCAACAATTAGGTACACTTTCACCCTACTTCTCTACATAGTCGCCGCTCCAACTTCGAGTTTTGTCGTAGAGTTGTGTCAGCTTGCCAATATTGTCGTCATAGTAGCAGCCGCCTGTGCTTCCGGCCAGGTATCTGCACTGGTCTGCAGCTCGTTGTCTGTGGAAAAATTTTGTCTTCATAACCAGCGGTTCTTGTGATCAGAGATGAGACTCAGGGAGAGCCAATTACGGACTCTATTGTGTGTGATAAAACACTTCTCACCGGAAACCCTGCAGGAGCGTCTTCATTGCCTCTGCAGTCTGCGCCGACAATTGGCATTAAGAACGAACTGCTCGACAGCTGTGTAATGTGGGTTGCGTAACACAGGCGAAATCTCTAACCAGCCCTCATACTTGGCGGGAGACGCTATTCCTTACACAACTTTACGTCCTCACTGTTCACTCATAATTGAAGAGAGCGACGCGACACGATCGACGGGCATGCTAGAGACACTGGCCAACACATCTGTGCAAAGCTGCACCGCATTTTCCCAGTGGTTTCCATTTCGTGACCGATATGAACTTACCGGATAACACTCGTAGCACGTACTTCTGCAGATGACAGTATGAGAGGTACATATGTCACTACTGAGCTTAGGTAACGCATTCTGACACATGTAAACATTACAAAGAAGTAAATAACAGTTTTAGGAGTTATGCGAATGGGAATGTAATTAGTAGTGGCTAGAAAGAAAGAGAGAAGTTCCCATTCATTCTCTGTAAGTATCAACACAGCAGGCGCTGCTTTGAGCAATGTACAGACTCCCGTGAACGTATACCAGGACTTTTTTTTGCAGTTACAATCACCATCGTAAAGGTAACTCATACAAGTAGCCCTCTTTTGAAAGCAGCCATGTGGTTTTAGGTTTCGATTCGTTCTTCTGCATCACACCCGCGAGCAAGGGGTTTGTTTGTTAAGCAGTTTGTAAGTACGTCCCACCTTAGTCATTCCCAAAGTTCTCAGACTGTCATGATACGGACGACGACGAGGCGCAAAAGATTGCAAATCTCTCGCAAATACGCTTCTCGCGTTTGCCGCAGGATCGTATTGTGTAGCTCGCACAATATTTCCGCGATGCAACTGCTCGACATCATCAGGCGGTGGTACAGGGTGTTTCAAAAACGACCGGTATATTTGAAACGGCAATAAAAACTAAACGAGCAGCGATAGAAATACACCGTTTGTTGCAATATGCTTGGGACAACAGTACATTTTCAGGCGGACGAACTTTCGAAATTACAGTTGTTACAATTTTCAACAACAGATGGCGCTGCAAGTGATGTGAAAGATATAGAAGACAACGCAGTCTGTGGGTGCGCCATTCTGTACGTCGTCTTTCTGCTGTAAGCGTGTGCTGTTCACAACGTGCAAGTGTGCTGTGGACAACATGGTTTATTCCTTAGAACAGAGGATTTTTCTGGTGTTGGAATTCCACCGTCTAGAACACAGTGTTGTTGCAACAAGACTAAGTTTTCAACGGAGGTTTAATGTAACCAAAGGACCGAAAAGCGATACAATAAAGGATCTGTTTGAAAAATTTCAACGGACTGGGAACGTGACGGATGAACGTGCTGGAAAGGTAGGGCGACCGCGTACGGCAACCACAGAGGGCAACGCGCAGCTAGTGCAGCAGGTGATCCAACAGCGGCCTCGGGTTTCCGTTCGCCGTGTTGCAGCTGCGGTCCAAATGACGCCAAAGTCCACGTATCGTCTCATGCGCCAGAGTTTACACCTCTATCCATACAAAATTCAAACGCGGCAACCCCTCAGCGCCGCTACCATTGCTCCACGAGAGACATTCACTAACGATATAGTGCACAGGATTGATGACGGTGATATGCATGTGGGCAGCATTTGGTTTACTGACGAAGCTTATTTTTACCTGGACGGCTTCTTCAATAAACAGAACTGGCACATATGGGGAACCGAAAAGCCCCATGTTGCAGTCCCATCGTTCCTGCATCCTCAAAAAGTACTGGTATCGGCCGCCATTTCTTCCAATGGAATCATTGGCCCATTTTTCAGATCCGAAACGATTACTGCATCACGCTATCTGGGCATTCTTCGTGAATTTGTGGCGGTACAAACTGCCTTAGACGACACTGCAAACACCTCGTGGTTTATGCAAGATGGTGCCCGGCCACATCGCACGGCCGACGTCTTTAATTTCCTGAATGAATATTTCGATGATCGTGTGATTGCTTTGGGCTATCCGAAACATACAGGAGGCGGCGTGGATTGGCCTCCCTGTTCGCCAGACATGAACCCCTGTGACTTCTTTCTGTGGGGACACTTGAAAGACCAGGTGTACCGCCAGAATCCAGAAACAATTTAACAGCTGAAGCAATACATCTCATCTGCATGTGAAGCCATTCCGCCAGACACGTTGTCAAAGGTTACGGGTAATTTCATTCAGAGACTACGCCATATTATTGCTACGCATGGTGGATATGTGGAAAATATCGTACTATAGAGTTTCCCAGACCGCAGCGCCATCTGTTGTTGACAATTGTAACTACTGTAATTTCGAAAGTTTGTCTACCTGAAAATGTACTGTTGTCCCAAGCATATTGCAACAAAAAAAATGGTTCAAATGGCTCTGAGCACTATGGGACTTAACACCTGAGGTCATCAGTCCCCTAGAACTTAGAACTACTTAAACCTAACTAACCTAAGGACATCACACACATCCATGCCCGAGGCAGGATTCGAACCTGCTACCGTAGCAGTCGCACGGATCCGGACTGCGCGCCTAGATCCGCGAGACCACCGCGGCCGGCTATTGCAACAAAGGATGTATTTCTATCGCTGCTCGTTTGGTTTGTATTGCCGTTTCAAATATACCGGTCATTTTTGAAACACCCTGTAGCTGCTGCTGTCTCTGCTGCAGTTGCATCGAGGAAATATTGTGCGAGTTACACAATAACCGAGAAGCGTATTTGCAATACATCCGTCGGGAAAGCATGAAAAGTCACATTGTAAATCTCTCCCTCATACAGGATGTAGGTGCTGATATTTCTACTGATGATTACATCATTTATTTACATAGTTTGCTGACTAATAATTATAGACATTAAAAGTCGTATATTCTGGGGTTGGATAGTTACTCCAAGTTCATGCGCCAAGAGCAAGCAACCAGCACTTATTTTCCCCTGGTTAGCAGTTCAGGCGTTGAAGTGAAGACGCGTGGACGCAAAACGGTTAATCTATACTGACAGACGCCTTCCACTTAGTCGTGCAGTTACGGCCATGCAGAAAACCTCCGATCGTAAAGTTTGTAATGTGTTTGTGGGAATAATGACGCACAGAAAAATCAACCACCAGACTGATGTGTGGACGTATTAAGGTGTGTCATATAAAAACAGCTGAATCTACACTCACTGCGTCTTGTATTGTTTTCGTAATCGCAAAATATTCCTTAACGATCAATATTTCTCTAGCAATTGTAGCTTCCGATTGCAGCTGTACTATTTTTGAAGAGTCGTCAAGTTGTTTGAATTGTAGTTAGAAGTTGCTCTGTACACGGATAATCTACAGAATCACTTAAGTTCTTCTCCGTGAAAAGCAGATGCGTTTTGTTCCGACCGGCAGCACATACGAAACTTTAAGGTTCAATAAATAGTCTACCTTGGCAAATTCCTCTTCCCTGCCAAGAATAAGTCCATTTTACCGCCTTAATCTGCTCATTTTCCGGTCTGCAGAGGTACAATTAAATGTTTAAACGAGATAAAGCTCTTTCAAAAATTATTTATTCAAGAGGAAGTGCCCGCTCCTGCTCTCCGATGTCCGTGTTCTTCCGCGCTCCTTTTTAGACGGAGGTGGTTTTTTTACGAGGTCCAGATTTTCGATCCAATAAATCGCGGCCGTCGGAGCTTTAAAACAGAGGAATGTTCTTGCCGTGCAGTTGCTGACACTGCGCGGAGCTGCGTTAATTAGAATGGCGCCTGCGAGGCAGAGGTCCCGCGCTACGCCCGAGCTTCGCGGGAACGCAGCGGGGCTCCTTTTAAGGGGCGCACGCGCCACTTGGCGTGTCGCGTCGCGCGCGAGACGTCGAGTAATCCTATTAGCGGCGCCACGGCGACGCTTCTTTAATCACACCGGCCGATTACAGAGCGTGGGCTGCGCCAGCGCTCCACAGCCTCCAGACACTCTGCCGCATCTTTCTATTCTACATTTTTCTTTATCTTCCAGTCGTGACAAGTAATATATGAAATAAAGACAATACAGAACCTCTATTGTTTTTTTTTGCATCATCTTCTGGTATACAACGGAATTATTTTGTGGAAAAGTGAAAACTTCATTTTATCTTCGTAATGACTTACTATGATCGCCTAGCTACTTCATCTTATCATCTTCCACCCTTGTTTCCCATTTCTACATTATCGTTGATCTTCTTCTCAGGTTACCTTTTCCGTACTTTTGCAAACTTTGTCCCCGATTTTTTATTTATTCTGCTTAAAAACCTTCTAAATATAGTTTTTTATTCTCCAGGATAAGTTTCTTTATGTTCGTTTCGATGTTTTGTTTCTCTGTATTTTTTCTTATTTGTATAATCCACGTTACTCTTAACTTCATCTTCCAGAAATAGAAGAATGTTTGTTTAATTAATCGATTCCTATTCATCCAGTGGGAGTGCACAAAGAAAATTAACCTTAAATGTACCCTTAATTCTGATATTTTCTATCTATTATGATATACCTCGTCATTACTTCTCATTTTCCAGCCATCTGTAGTTTGTATTGTACCCATTATTTTTCTAATAATCTGTCTTTCATGTATTTCCATTCTGGCAGGCTTATAGCTCATCACCGAGCACTCGCATACGTATAAAGATACTGGTCTTATCATTTTTGTATAATGTAGTTTTCCATTTTCAGACACCGATTTATTTTGGCGGATATTTTTTGCTTGAGGCTTATGCTCTTTTCATTTTATTAGCTGTTACATCTTCTGCAAATCTTTCTAGTAGGGGACAGTTTTGTACCTGTGGGAAAGTGTACCTAGGAACTCACGATGTTTCCAGATCGATTTCAATCTAGTGGCTTATTTCAGAATCACAAGAATGACTTCCCACTATAAACCGCTCAAGCAGTTTTCGGCCCTTTCTGCTGCTTGTGTTGTTGTGAGACATGTTGTTGTGTCTTGTGCAGCGTTAGTAAGTATGTCGAGTTCTGCATGTTTATGACCTATATAACAGGAGAAATGTTCGGAAAGAAAGACCCGATCGGTCGCGAAGTGGAAACCACAGCGAAAATCTGATGAAGCTTTACGTAGATATATTGGGCAGTGTCTCTAGTTTGCCCGTCGATTGCGTTATGTCTCTCTTTTCAGTTCTGAACGCAGAGTTAGACGTAAAGACATCTAGAAAATAGTGTCTCTCTCCAGGTATGACTGCTGTGAGAGATGTCGCCTGATTTCATGCAGCCCATACAATATAACTGTCATTTCCCTGCTTCATGACAATTCACGGCCATAGACTCCAAGTGTAATAAGGGTGTTCCTGCAGCAATAATGATAGTTAGTACTTGATCACCTATTATTTTCATCTCTGCTAACCTGAAGCCTTGGCTATGAAGACAATATTTTAGCACAGACTACAAGCGGCGGATCAGTATAGAGAATTGGTAGAGAGCACAGCCTTCTGTGACTAGCGCGTTGGAAAGCGGGTACAATGCTACGACTAACGTCTCAGTCAGAGCTGTGATTCTACGGTCCCATGTTCGAAACCTGCCTCGGGCATGAATGTGTGTGATGTCCTTAGGTTAGTTAGATTTAAGTACTTCTAAGTTCTAGGCGGCTGATGACCACAGCTGTTCAGTCCCATAGTGCTCAGAGCCATTTGAACCATTTTTTTAGAGCTGTGATTATGTAAATAAATACCTGGGAGGTGTAGTCCTCTGACTGGTTTGATGCGACCCGCCACGAATTCATATCCTCCGCCAACCTCTTCATCTCAGAGTAGCACATACAACATACTTTGTCGATTATATGCCGGATGTATTCCAATCTATGTCTTCTTCTGCAGCTTTTACTCTCTACATCTCCCTCTAGTACCATGGAAGTTACTCCGTGATGTCGTAACAGAGGTCCTACCATACCATCCCTTCTCCTTGTCAGTATTCTCTTCCTCGCCGATTCTCCAGAGAATCTCCTCATTCCATACCTTGTCGGTCTACCTGAAGTTCAGCATTCTTTTGTAGCACCACATCTATGCTTCGATTTTCTTCTTTCCGATCTCACAACAGTCCGTGTTTCACTAGAATACAATGCTGTGCTGAAAATATACACTCAGTAACTGCTTCCTCAAATTAAGGAAGGTGCCTAGGTAGCAGAATTACTTGACTTCATCTACTTCGTGAACATCAGTTTTGATGTTAAGTTTTTCGATGTTCCCACGTCTGTCGCTTCTGATTACTTTGGACTTTCTTCGATTTACTCCCAATCCATTTTGTGCTCATTAAACAGTTAATACCATTCAGTAGGTCCCGTAATTCCTCTTCACTTTCACTAAGGAAAACGAATCTCCTTCCACGCTGATTTTTAATTCCACTTTTGAACCTTGCTATTATTTTCGTATTACTTCTTCGATGTACAGATTGAACAGTAGGGAGGAAAGACTACATGCCTGTCTTACACCCTTTTTAATCCGAGCACTTCGTTCTTGGTCTTCCACTCTAATTATTCCCTCTTGGCTCTTGTACATATTGTATATCACCCGTCTCTCCCTACAGCTTACCCTATTTTTCTCAGAATTTCGAGTGTCTTACACCATTTGACATTGTTGAACGCTTTTTCCAGGTCGACAAATCCTATGAACATTTCTTGATTTTTTTCAGACTTGCTTCCATTATCAGCCGCAATGTCAGAACTGTCTCTCTGGTGCCTGTACCTGTCCTAAAGCCAAACTGATAGTCATCTAATACATCCTCAATTTTCTTTCCTATTGCACTATACATTATTCGTTTCATCAACTTGTATGCCTGAGCTGTTAAACTCATTGTGAGAGAAGGTGTAGTTAACTGTAGAATTTTAACTTTCTGAATACTTCTGGTATGTTAAATCTATCTGGAGGATACAGTTTATTCTTCCTTTTACAAAGTAAAATTCTGTACATTTTTAAAATTAGTTACACAACGTGTGGACAATGACGCCACACACCATCAGTCGAGTAGCACCTTGTACGATGAAACAGAAAGTTTTCTACGTGGAGCACGTCATATTTCGAAATGAACTGAATTTTTTTAATGTCGTAACCATTTTACCTCCATCTAAAATCTAAATTTGTGTTAGTTTCCAATAACTTCTATTTGCAACTAGTTTTTGTCAATCCTTTCCCTTAATATGATTTTCATACTTATTTATGGGTATTTAGTAGACTAATAATGTAACACATAGACTATGAAATACAGTATTGATAAGATTTCCTTGACTGCAACACTTTTAAATTTGATAAGTAATGCAATCCTTACTACTTCATCTAGGTGTAATTTAGAACAGCTATACGCGTTCGGAGAAACGTTACTTCCGGAGTAATTATTGTAATTTCAGAGAAACCCTGAACCATGCGTACAGTAACTGCTAAAATTTAAAAGTGGGATATATTAACATAATAAATTATTATTATTCCGGAGGTAAAATAGTCCCCCATTCGGATCTCCGGGCGGGGACTACTCAAGAGGATGTCGTTATCAGGAGAAAGAAAACTGGTGTTCTACGGATCGTAGCGTGGAATGTCAAATCCCTTAATTTGGCAGGTAGGTTAGAAAATTTAAAAAGGGAAATGGATAGGTTAAAGTTAGATATAGTGGGAATTAGTGAAGTTCGGTAGCAGGAGGAACAAGATTTCTCGTCAGGGTTATAAACACAAAATCAGATAGGGGTTATGTACGAGTAGGTTTAATAATGAATAGGAAAATAGGAATGCGGGTAAGCTATTACAAACAGCATAATGAACGCATTATTGTGGCCAAGATAGATACCAAGCCCGCACCTACTACAGTAGAACAGGTTTATATGCCAACTAGATCTGCAGAAGACGAAGAAATTGAAGAATTGTATGATGAAATAAAAGAAATTATTCAGATAGTGAAGGGTGACGAAAATTTAATAGTCATGGGTGACTAAAATTGGGTAGTAGGAAAACGGAGAGAAGGAAACGTAGTAGGTGAATATGGATTGGTGCTAAGAAATGAAAGAGGAAGCCGCATGGTAAAATTTTGCTCAGAGCACAACTTAATCATAGCTAACACTTGGTTCAAGAATCATAAAAGAAGGCTGTATACATGTAAGAACCCTGGAGATACTGACAGGTTTCAGGTAGATTATATAATGGTAAGACAGAGATTTAGGAACCAGGTTTTAAAATGTAAAACATTTCCAGGGGCAGTTGTGGACTCTGACCACAATCTATTGGTTATGACCTGTAGATTAAAACTGAAGAAACTGCAAAAAGGTGGGAATTTAATGGGTTGGGACCTCGATAAACTGAAAGAACGAGAGGTTGTACAGAGTTTCAGGGACAGCATAAGGGAACAATTGACAGGAATTGGGAAAAGCAATACAGTAGAAGAAGAATAGGTAGTAGCTTTGAGGGATGAAGTAGTGAAGGCAGCAGAGGATCAAGTAGGTAAAAAGACGAGGGCTAGTAGAAATCCTTGGGTAACGGAAGAAATATTGAATTGATGAAAGGAGAAAATATAAAAATGCAGTAAATGAAGCAGGCAAACAGGAATACAAACGTCTCAAAAATGAGATCGACAGGAAGTGCAAAATGGCTAAGCAGGGATGGCTAGAGGACAAATGTAAGGATGTAGAGGCTTATCTCACTAGGGGTAAGATAGATACTGCCTACAGGAAAATTAAAGAGACCACTTGTATGAACATCAAAAGCTCAGATGGAAACCCAATTATAAGCAAAGAAGTGAAATCAGAAAGGTGGAAGGAGTATATAGAGGGTCTACACAAGGGCGATGTACTTGAGGACAATATTGTGGAAATGGAAATGGAAGAGGATGTAGATGAAGATGAAATGGGAGATACGATACTGCATGAAGAGATGGACATAACACTGAAAGAGCTGAGTCGAAACAAAGCCCCAGGAGTAGACAACATTCCATTGGAACTACTGACGGCGTTGGGAGAGCTTGTCCTGACAAAACTCTACCATCTGGTGAGCAAGATGTATGAAACAGGCGAAATACCCTCAGACTTCAAGAAGAATATAATAATTCCAATCCCAAAGAAAGCAGGTGTTGACAGATGTGAAAATTACCAAACTATCAGATTAACAAGTCACAGCTGCAAAATACTAACGCGAATTCTTTACAGACGAATGGAAAAACTAGTAGCATCCGACCTCGGAGAAAAACAGTTTGGATTCCGTAGAAATGTTGGAACACGTAAGGCAATACTGACCCTACGTCTTATCTTAGAAGCTAGATTAAGGAAGGGCAAACGACCGTTTCTAGCATTTGTAGACTTAGAGAAAGCTTTTGATAATGTTGACTGGAATACTCCCTTTCAAATTCTGAAGGTGGCAGGGGTGAAATACAGGGAGCGAAAGGCTATTTACAATTTGTACAGAAACCAGATAGCAGTTATAAGAGTCGAGGGACATGAAAGGGAAGCAGTGGTTTGGAAGGGAGTGAGACAGGGTTGTAGTCTCTCCCCTATGTTATTCAATCTGTATATTGTGCAAGCTGTAAAGGAAACAAAAGAAAACTTCGGAGCAGGTATTAAAATCCACGGAGAAGATTTAAAAACTTTGAGGTTCGCCGATGACATTGTAATTCTGTCAGAGACAGCAAAGGACTTGGAAGAGCAGTTGAACGGAATGGATAGGGTCTTGAAAGGAGGATATAAGATGAACATCAACAAAATCAAAACGAGGATAATGGAATGTAGTCAAATTAAGTCGGGTGAGGCTGAGGGAATTAGATTAGGAAATGAGACACTTAAAATAGTAAAGCAGTTTTGCTATTTGGGAAGCAAAATAACTTATGATGGTCGAAGTAGAGAGGATATAAAATGTAGACTGGCAATGGCAAGGAAAGCGTATCTGAAGAAGATAAATTTGTTAACATCGAGTATAGATTTAAGTGTCAGGAAGTCATTTCTGAAAGTATTTGTATGGAGTGTAGCCATGTATGGAAGTGAAACATGGACGATAAATAGTTTGGACAAGAAGAGAATAGAAGCTTTCGAAATGTGGTGCTACAGAAGAATGCTGAAGATTAGATGGTTAGATCACATAACTCATGAGGAAGTGTTCAATAGGATTGGGGAGAAGAGAAGTTTGTGACACAACTTGATTAGAAGAATGGATCGGTTGGTAGGACATGTTCTGAGGCATCAAGGGATCACCAATTTAGTATTGGAGGGCAGCGTGGAGGGTGAAAATCGTAGACGGAGACCAAGAGACGAATACGCTAAGCTGATTCAGAAGGATGTAGGTTGCAGTAGGTATTGGTAGATGAAGAAGCTTGCACAGAATGGAGTAGCATGGAGAGTTGCATCAAACCAGTCTCAGGGCTGAAGACCGCAACAACAACAACAACAGGACTGTCTAGGGCAGCAAGTCTGAAAGTGATCCAAGGTACAGCAATCTTCCCTATGTTATTTTTGTTTCTTTTTCCTTCATTAATTTGGACAAATATGGACCATGTCAAAATTTTAAATCCTTCTCATTTGGTCTCTTCTCTTCCTCCAGCATTCCTGCATTTGACAAAGCCACTTTTTTCCGTTCTTCAGACCGCTTCATATCTTCGTCACTATTGTCTAGGAATGCCTCTAATTTTAATACTTTCCTTCTGGTAATACATGTTGCTGCACTTTTCCTGGTTTTGTGTATTCATCAATCTGTGTCCGTTCGTACATAATCCTGGGTCGTTTCTATTGCTTCACCCTGCGTACATCTCGCGGACAGACTACGGAGGCGCGAGGTGTAGCCGTGCGGTATCAGGCACCTTATCACGGTTCGCGCGGGTCCCCCCTTCGGAGATTCAATTCCTCCCTCGGGCATGGGTGTATGTGTTGTTCTTAACGCAAGTTAGTTTTAGATTAAGTAGTGCTTAAGCCTAGGGACCGATGATGTCAACAGTTTGGTCCCCTAGTCCTTATCACAAATTTCCAATTTACAGACCACGAAGGTAAAATTACAACGATTCGAGCTAACACTAGACGTTACCAGAAAGCCTTCACTTGCGCATCATTCGCTACGGGAAGAGGAAAGGCGAGTTAAGTGATAGTTGTAAGCAAAGTACACTCTGCTATACACCATAAGCTGCTGCTACGTGTCGACTATAGATTCAGATGTAAATGTACAATCTCTCTATTCAAGCTCGTTAATTTCTTTTGCCAGAGAAACCTCAGTGACTTCTTTTGTCATCATCTTGCCCCAAAAATCAGCCTTCTTTTGGTTATTGTCAATGCTTTTTTACTATATAATTAATGGACGTAAAATGTTTCTCGTGACTCTTTTTTCTAGCTCTTCCGGGTTCTCTAATTTATAATTCAGTGCTAGACATTCTTGTTCCAGTTACGCGTCGTGCATTATTTTTGTATTTCTTATAAGCCTTTTATATTGTAAATATTTTGCTCGTATTTCTTAGGTTCCTTTATTTGTATCCTTTTATTTGTGATAGATGAAACAATAAATAATATATTTATTCAAAAAGATAAAAATAAAACTCCACCGGAAGAGACAATAAAGGCCCAATGGTACCGACCGATCGCCGTGTCATCCTCAGCCCACAGACGTCACTTGATGCGGATATGGAGGGTCATGTGGTCAGCACACAGCTCTCCCGGCCGTACTTCATTTTACGAGACCGGAGCCGCCACTTCTCAATCAAGTAGCTCCTCAGTTTGCCTCACAAGGACTGAGTGCACCCCGCTTGCCAGAAACGCTTGGCAGACCGGATGGTCACCCATACAAGTGCTAGCCCAGCCCGACGGCGCTTAACTTCGATGATCTGACGGGAACCGGTGTTACCACTGCGGCAAGGCCTTGGCTATATTTATTTGTTCATATATTTATTTTCTGAAAATCAGTTTGCGAATCAGGCACTGTACATACGTAGTTATCCAAGGGGCGATTAACTACTCAAATATTTTACATTACATTCTTTACAAAGCACATATCATAAGACGTTTTGCATAAGATATGTAATCGCCCACTTACAACAGCCCACTTACAACAAGCAAAAATAACACAGTAGTATGAAACAGTAGTAGCTATAGCAGAGAAACCTACACATTTTACATTCGTTTATGAAAAGTAGACAACAGAGACAAATTACAGTGAGGACTGAACGTGATAAAGACACGGGAAAGGGAGGGAATGAAGAACACGATGGAACACAAGCCTCCTTCTCCTTCTGCCCTCCTCTTACTTCTTCCTCTTCTTCTTCTTTCGACTTTTCCCGTTTCCTTTTATAATCGTCATTGTAACGTTGATTGAAGCAATGCGTGTACCACAGCTGCTTGCGAAGCGTGTATCCAAGGCATAACTTGGGTACCGGTCCGGTCCGGTTTTTACCTAGATGGATATTGTAAAACGCCTGATAACCACATCCAGGCTGACACCGCTCACAAGCTCTTGTCATTACTCCTTGATGCGACTTCGGATCGGGCCACGCTCGCCTCCCCTTATCACGGACGAGCTGCTTATATGTGGTCGGCTATACGGCTGGTCTGTTGAAAACTGGTAACGGTCACTAACGAAGTGTGCCAGGTTTCAGAGGAAAAGAGTGGCAATAGAGTAACGGAATGTTTTTGTTTTATTGATGGGTACAACCAGAATATTAGAGAAGTGAGACCTTGTGATTATGAGAAGACGATAGGTACTAAATGTTTGATGCAAGGTTGTAGGGCCCATGCGGACAGAGAAGCCGATGAAGCGGACACAGCATGTCGTAGTTATGTAAGATGTCTGATTTTAACCGACCTAACTGGGTGTGTGAGGCACTGACACGATCCAATAGAAGGATACTGCAGTTGTAATATGCACAGGCAGTCTGGGCTAGTTCTAACTGCTACACTTTTCACTACATGTGCCATATTGGACAGCTAGCAATACTGTAAGTTCGACACGAGTAATTGCACAAGTATATATTTTATATCACGTAGAAATATGTTCCGAAATTTCTTTCAATGACAGAGTCGCAAGTGGAAGTTTTGCTACATGGGACGATGATATTTTCTATCCAAAGCTGCATCGGCATTCTACACTGTTTTCTGATAAAGTCTAACCAGTGCAGTGACATTAGTCTAGTGTCAACTTGACCTGTGGAGTAGATCTTGTTTATTCAAATTTTTAAAGCAGACGTATTCACGTATTGATGTGCATTTTCAACTTTTCGCGGCGTAATGAATAGTCTACTAAATTTGGGGCAGGCAGGCGCACAAATAAAATTTCTTCCTCTAATATTTCAGCCACGTATCGTCCGGTCGTCTTCGGACTAAGTCACAAGATTTGCGACTCATCCTGAAGATGGCCGGGCGATACGCGGCCGAAATATGAGCAGAAGAAATTTTATTTGCTGCTTGCCCGAAATTTAATGGCGTAATAGAGTATTCACTTGTATGGGTTTCCTTCAACGGATAAACTGCAATATCTGCCTGTTATAAAATTATTTAAAGAATACACAAAGGCAGCGGAAATCTGATTGTTTCACAATTTTATGATAAAAGCACAGTCTAGGTTGGTGCATTTTTATGGTAATGTTCGGGTTTGGCCGCAAATGGTCCGCCTTCTGATCTAAAAATGGAGAGAGTAATAGCTATCACCTGCATCCGCTGTTGCGGGTCGTCACAACACGCAACAGTGGATACCCTTTATAGTTATTGCTGTCTCCGAGTATAGATGTGAAGACGGCCCAGTACGGCCGAGACCAATCATTACAATAAAAATGATGTTTCCTTTGTTAAAAAAAGACTCATAACACTGTGTTTACTTACATGTATTTAAATGTACATTCGTGGAATGAGACTTTTGTAAAACACGTCTACGTAGAAAATTATTTGTTTGTGGATGGCATATCATCAACAAACCTTCAGCCGTAGTTTCACTTTCAACCTTTACGATTATTACAATTGTACCGAAACTTTGCTTTACTTCTTTGAAAGGCGATCCACGTGAACTGCCTATAACTGTGCAACCGTATATAAAAATTCTAGAATGTTCACAATGTGGTAATGGTTGGAGTCGTACAAAAATGTGGGGGGCAACAGGTGTATCAGATGGCTGTGAACGGCATATTTCATGTATATAACTAATCTTGAGAAAGTACTGTGTGAGGAATGTGCAGTACTTGTTGAATCATATCAAACGACAAATTCAAAAACAGTTTTCTGTCACAGTCGTCAAGCAATACTGGTAAGCTTTTTTAAAAAATGTGTTTCATTTTTAGGATCCTTACAGAAATTAATGCAACATCTACGCTTCGCAGCCACTGGAATACGAAAGCACAGTCAAGGGAAAAAATATTACTTTAAAAAAGTACCATATGGCTATTCAGTATGCAACTGGTATTGTAGGTTGAAGGTGCTGTGTCTGGCGCTCTTTGGGATGTGATGGGTGGAGGATCGTTTTCACTGGATTTGTAGGTTCCGTATTTCGAACTGATCTTTGATACTACCCTTCTTTGTAAACATTCAGCGGATCGTCCTGTTTGGTATGAATCGCAAACATTTGAGTAGCATTCTAGGATGGGCAGCCGAGCGAGGTGGTGCAGTGGTTAGCAGACTGGACTCGCACTCGGGAGGATGACGGTTGAACCCAGCGTCCAGCCATCCTGATTTAGGTTTTACGAGAGTTCCCTAAATCGCTTCAGGCAAATTCCGGGATGGTTCCTTTGAAGGGAAACGGGCGACTTCGTTTCCCATGCTTTCCTAATACTATGGAATCGATGGTCGTCTCACAGTTTAGTCCCCTCCCCCAAATGAACCAACTATCCAAACTAGGACGGCCCGCACTAGTGTTTTGTAAGGAAGTTGCTATGAAACTACATTTTCCCAGTATCCTTGTGATCAAACTACAGCATAAAGAGAGTAATGTCCATTTCAAGCTTACGCGGTACTTTACAGAGTGAGAACAGCAAATAACGATTTCAAACAGGCACTTATGTTCGTTGATTTTGGACGCAGAGCTGCCTGGGACGAGGGGCACGCAGATGATTTCAATAGCTTCATGCTGTAACATATTACTAGTACTGAAACTTGGAAACTAATTTTTATGTTCCACTTATTTTATTGTCTTCTTTTTCTTAATAAAGTATCAGGACGGAAATTTACATGTGGCATGAAGAATTTATGGATAAAAATTGGTGAAGTATTTATGGATAAAAATTGATCAAATGTCACCTCAGAGTGCGTAATCCCACGAAATGATCTTCCACAGAATGATGGGACGAGATCTTACGTCTTTAAGTATTCTGTCTCAGTAACATTTAAAATAAAATGAACAATTCAGGGAAAGTGGTCCGGATAGTTACTGAGCTGTGGTTAAAACAAGTGTAAAATGAGTTGCGTAAAAATCTTTCATTATTGATTAAAACTTCTTTGATTCCACGTTCGAACCTAGCCATGGCTTACGTTTTAAGTAAATTCATCAGCAGTAGTGTCCGAAGGCTTCCGATACAGCCTCGTTCTAGCAATGGCCTTGTCAGTGAGGGCAGGATGCGGACAGTTTCAGAGACAATTCTTGCCCTTGGGGAGGGAAATTTCCCCTAAAAGGTGAAAGAATCCGCAATGGGTAACAGGACGAGGATGGAGAAGGAAATAGGAACCATTACATTAAAGATACATAAAGTGTATCCACAGAACATGTAGACTGTAAATGAAACAGTGTTATGATGAAACTCCATTGGCAAACGATTCCAGATTAGGCACCCATTCGCATTCCCCGGAGAGGACTAGCAAACAGGACATAACCACAAGAAAAGGATTGAACAACTGGCTGAAAGGTAGCATTCTGTTAATTGGAGCGTAGAATGTCAGAAGTTTGAATATGATACTAGAAAATCGTCAAAGGGAAATGCAAAAGCTCAATCTAGATACAGTGGGAGTCAGTAAAGGGAAACAGAAAGAAGTTTCTTGTTATAGAAGTAAAAGGGAATTTCAACATCAGCAGAAAAGGTATAAGAGAAGTAAGATTCGTTACGAAAAAGAAGGCAGGACAGGGAGTGAGATACGGTGAACAGTTTAGTGACCCGGTTGTTCTCATCAGAATGGACATCAAACCATCACCAACGACAAGAGTTTAATCGAAAATGTCGACGCTACAAGCAGAAGATAAAGAAACAGGGAAAGTATATGGGTATATCGAAAGATAATTCGTTATGTGCACGGTAATGATAATCAATTAATCCTGCAGTAATGGAAAGAAGTTGTAGGGAATGGAATAGAAATATGAGACGCGGGCAATATCGGCTTGGTAGTAAAATTGAGAGAGAAGAACGCCTAATTTTGTTGTGCAGTAAGTATCACTTAGTCGTATCCAATACAGTAGTCAGAAATCAGAGTATGACTTAGAACTGAAAAAGTCCTGGGAATACAAGAGCTTTCCACATGTATTACATTACGGTCAGGCAAAGGTTCCGAAATCAGATATTATATTGCAGGGCATACCAAAAATCAGATATAGAAGGGTGTTGAAAATTCGATGGAATGATAAGAAACTAAGTCATTTTTCGCAGAATTGAATAAGAACGTATCATATGGAAGACATAGGCAAGGGACAGGATGATAACCAATGTATTACGACAACATGAGATAGGTTCCACGGTACTGATAGGGAGCTTATAGAACAAAATTTGCAGTGGAAGGTTGGCACTGAAGTAAATCCAACAAATAATTGATGAGACTGAGTGTAAGTGCTACTCTGAGGTGGAGAGTTTGGCGCAGGAGAGGAAGTCGTGGTGAGGTGCATTAAAGCAGTCAGAAGGCTTATGACTCATTAGAAAGAGAATAACTGGTCAAGTACGAGAATGACACTCGAACTGCGTTTTCAGTCCCATCTAAAGTCAACTACATTTACATCTAAATGGATACTCTGCAAATCACATTAAAGTGCCTGGCAGAGGGTTCATCGTACCACCTTTACAATTCTCTATTATTCCAATATCGTATAGCGCGCGAAAAGAATGAACACCTATGGAAAGAATGAACACAAATCCACACCGAGGATCGTGAATCTCGTCGATTTTTGTTTGTTATCAATATCGATATCGACAAGATATCGGTCCCAAGCCAATACTGTATCAGAATATCTACAGCAGTTCCTGAGACTAAACTAGACACACAAAAAGAAACGACCTGGACGCTTCATTTTATATACGTAGAGAGAAAAGATTTAATAAAACATTTTTATTTACTTACTAAAACTCGAATACAACTTACATTTTATGTTTGCATGGAAAAATATTTTTTATCATTTCCCTTTGATGAGTGATGACTCTAACCTGAGTTCTAATGGCAAAAAAAATAAACAATTTATGCAATATAATTAACATTAAACAATTTCCGGATTTTTTCCTTTACTTTTACGGCTAAACCTTGCTTCTTGCCAATTTAAGTGATTTTAGGTCAACGAGAAGTACCCCATAGGTTTCGAAGTACGAGTTTTCGAGTATCACAATATGTAACAGAAATAGGCGTATTGTCTGATTTCATGAACTTATAAGACTGAATCTTTTACACCGCCAAGGGATTGTAGACCTTAGTATGTGACATAAATTTCAGCTTGATACGTCAATCGGTTACGGAGACAGGGGGTTCTTAAGGCTCGGACAGACGGACAGATTGACGGACGGACACCAACGCGATTCTACTAGTATTGCATTTTGGACGATCTAGGTACAGAAGCCTAAAAGTCAGGTGAAAAGTGTCTACAGTGTGCACATCCTGCTTTCAGATGGTGCTCTCGACTCTCCTCTTCTTTCTCTTTGCTAATAATCTCATTTTTGTCGCAGACAAACCACTGTTGCTAGCGTCGGACGGCGCAAAGAATATCATTTTCGCTTCTCACCACTGCAAGAAACGCACTAAGCTAGCGACGTGAACAGCTGCATGGCAAAAACCTTAGGCGAATGGCGACTTGCCAGCTGGTAGTCTGTAGCCCAGACTTACCCTTAGGCGCTGCAATGAAACTGTGAGCAGAGTAATCTGCAACAACGTAAAAAGCGAGAAATTCGTAAACAAGCAATAAGTTTAGATTAGCAACATGAAAAATATTACTTCTGGCAATAATAGGAATACAAACTAGCGTATATTTTGAACAACATTGTATTGATAAGTAATTCAGAAAAGCACCAACTGATGATCTCCATCTTACGAAATGCAACCAAGCATACGGCGACGTGCGGCGGGTAGTAGACTCGTAGGAGGTCGTTAACTTTACTTGTAGATTGCAGCATGATTCTTCTATTCTACACTGTTTTTTCTTCAGTTTAACAGATTACAAAAAGCTTTTCTTCATCTTTCCTTAATTGGAAACTTCGTACGCTATGTCTCATTTTATGGGAAGATTTTTTACAGCAACGAGATGGGGACCAAACAGCAAAACAATCATTACTTTGAATGAGAGGACTCGTAGTATGACGTAAGCTGAAGGTTTCTTCAATGTGATGGTCATTTTTAGCAACTTAGCGTGCAACTATGGGGGTGATAAGTCCTCGTCTGCCTACCACACCTAAAGAGACTTATACAATCACTTTCATTAAATGTTCTCAGTTATTTGTTATCTTCCTTCCCACACAGTTTTTTCCCTCTGTTGATGGCTCTAGTGCAACGGAAGTTATTTTGTGACGTCACGTGTCCTATCTTTCTCACCCTTCCTTCACTCTTTTACAAATATTTCCTTAGTCCCAGATCTTCTCCATAACCCATTGGTGACTTAATTCTTAATTTTCAGCATCCTTCTGTAGCACCACGTCTCAAACGCCTGGATCCTTTACTTCGGTTTTCAGTTAGTCCGTGACTCACTCCCTTACAAGACCGTGATAGAGAAGCCCATCACAGAATCGTACATTTTAGAAATTTCTACCTAAAACTAAGGTCAGTGTTCGATATTAACAAACTTTTTTTTAACAAGGAATATCTTTTTTTCCTACACTAGTCTGTCTCTTATTTGTTTCTTGTATTCTCATTGATGCTTCATTTTGTTTCGAAAATTAGATTTATTTACCTGCCAGAATAGCCGAGGTGTTAGCCCACCATTTTCGGGATTCGGGCAGGTGCACCGGCCCCGGATCGAACTCACCTGGCTGATTAACGACGAGCGCCGGTGTGCTGGTTAGTTTGGATGTGATTCTTAGGTGGTTTCCAACATCCGACTAAGTGAATATCGGACTGGTTCACAAGTCCCGCCGTCGTTACACAGCCCAAAGAAAAAAAAAAAAAAAAAAAAAAAAAACTGTCGCACTCCCTCACAGAAGTAACACTGTAAGTAACAGTTGGGATTCTCACAATCCATCCCAGGAGACGTGGGGAAGGGGAGAGGGAAGGGTGAGGGGGAGGGCGGTGTTACTAGGATGGTGACAGGAACGGCGTCCGGCTATCTATTAAATCAACCATGAGAAATACATCAGTAACCGTACCGTGCGACAAAGACGCAAGAAAAAGAAGACGAAGGTAACAGATTTCTTTCACTTCTGTGTCTTTTATAAGACATGTGTGAAGTGCACAAGGCAGCACGCCGCACTTACGCAGGCTTTAGTTTCGGAGAAATAAACGGTGCTACAAGCACGTACCTTAATACTCTAGAGGTCAAGCAAGAGTTCCGGTTTTCGACGTCAAAAGTATCTAGGACATATCTTCAAACATGAAATGTTTCCACATCCATAAAATGCTGAAAAGGACGATACACGACGAGTCACTGTTACGATGTGTGAAGCACGTTACCCAGCACGACTACTAAGCATTTCCTTTCCTATTCAACTCGCAAATAGGGCGAGTGAAAACGCCTGTCTTTATGCCCCCCTATGAGCCCTAATTTCTCGTATCTTCTCTCCGTGCTCCTCAGGCGAAATGTATGTTTTTGGTAGCAGAATCATTCTGTGCTCAGCTTCAAATGCTGGTTCTCTAAAGTCCTGTAGGGATTCCCATTTGAGTTCCCGAAAAATCTCCATAATACTTGAATGTTGCTCGTACATACCGGTAACAAATCTAGCAGGCTGCCTCCGAAGTACTTCGATGCCTTCCTTTAATCGTATATGGTGTGAATTACAAACATTCGAGCAGTAGTAAAGAAGAAGTCTCTCGGTCTCCTTCACAGATGAACCTGACTTTCCTAAACTTTTCATAAAAACGAAGTCGATCATTCGTCTTCCACACTATAATCATTACATTTTCGTTCCATTTCATATCACTTTTCAACATAACACCGAGATATTTTATCGATATGAATTTGTCAAGCAGGAGACTACAACTGCTGTAGTCGAACATATGGGATTGTTTAGCTTTCATTTCTCCACTTTCAGATTTTAGAGCAAGCTTTCGTCACACCAACTGGGAATTTTGTCTAAGTCATCATGTATCCTCCTACAGTCACTTAATGTTGATACCTTCCATTACACCACATCATCATCAACAAACAGCAGCAGATTGTTGCTTACCATGTCCACCAGATCATTTGCGTATGTAGAAATTAACAGCGTTGCTATCACACTTTCGGGAGCACTATTGACGATACCGTGGTCCCTGATGAACACCCGCCGTCTTCGCGTCATTCACATATCTGGGAACGTATTTCACATGCTCGTTAACAGTCTGCAGTGGTACACCGCCTGTCAATTGCTTTTATGAAATCTGGGATTATGGGACCTGCTTGTTGCCCTTCATCCATGGTTCACAAAATATCATTGGAGAAAACTTATAAAACTAAAGTGATTCGTGGACATAAGCTTCTCTACCTCAGGGAGATTCATTCTATTCGAACTGAGAATATATTCAAGAATTCTGCATGAAACCGATGTTAACGACCTTAGTCCGTAATTCTTCGGGTCATATCTTTTACCCTTCTTACATAAGAAGTCGTTCTTCACTCTATTCGCTTGGAACTTTGCGCTGAGCAAGAAATTCGCGATAATTTCAAACTGAGCAAGGGGCCAAAGCCGTAGATTACTCTTTGTAAAACCGAACTGGGATTCCATCCGCCTCTGGCGACCTATTTGTTTTCAGCTCTTTCACTTGTTTCCCTGAGGCAATGATGCCTATTACTGCGCTGTCCATACGTGAATCCGTGCAACGGCCAACGACCGTATGTTCGGACCATTCTCCTACTCGAACAGCTACTTAAACGCGAAATTAAAAGCGAGTAGAGGTCACATTGCCTCCGAATAACCATGCGAGGCCTTGGATGGTCTGTTGTGAGCAGATCGCCGCGTATTTGAATGAGGGGCGTCAGGAATCAACATCTTCCAGAACTGTACAGAGAAAAGTGCAGCACATAGCCTAGAGCAGACGACGTACGACAACACATCCGGTGACTTCATATGAGTTTTGGTATATTTATTGTACAATAACAATTGAATTAACTGCCTTAGTTACTACAAATCCAGTGCCCTCCGTAAGTTTGGACACACCATTCTGCGTATTAGAACGAAGCAAGATGGGAGTGAGCTATGTGAGTTACTGGCTAGAGTACAGAACTATGTGCTCAAATATAGATTAATAATGATGCAGTATAGTACAGATAATCAATGTACATATACACCAATTTGGGTATTGCTCTGTTTTATATAAAGTGATTTTACCTGTCCACGCAATTCTACTAAACACGCCAGGTACTGCTAGTAGACAGAACGATTCTGTGAAGGTGTTTGAAGTTCTGTTTAGTTGTAGTTCTGTTTAGTTGTAGTTTGTATCAAGGTAGGACACGCCGTGAAAGAAGCTAGCATACCCCGTGAAAGTAATTGAAAATTGTCTCAAAATGCCACATCTTTTATGATTCACTTTGCTCTAAGAAGGCAATACTGCGTGGCAGATATCAAATAAATTGAAGACTTCCATTAGCGGAGTTGCCAATAACGTACACCGACATCAAGATAAAGGCTCATATGATTATCGCTCTCGCTCAGGAGCTCCAGTAAAATATCAGAACACCAGCAAAATTACAGTAATCAGCCAGAATATTATGACCACCTTCCTAATAGCTGGCACCTCCAACTGTGACACAATAACTGTGGCGACGTGTCATAGCGTCGAAGCAATGAGGCCATGGCAAGTAGCTGGAGGGAGTTGGCACCACATATGCATACACAAGTCACCTAATTGCCGTAAATTTCCGGGGGGGGGGGGGGGGGGCTATAAGCTCTGAGGCCATGTTCAACTGTATGTCAGATGTGTTCGATAGAGGTTCAGATCTGGCGAGCTGGGACGCCAGCACATCAACTGGAACTCGCCGCTGTTTTTCCCCGAACCAATGCATCACACTCATGGCGTTGTGACATGGCGCATTATCTTTTCGAAAGACGTCACTGCCGGCGGGGGAACCTGAGCGTCATGAAGGGGTGCACGTGGTCTGCAACCATTGTCGGCACTCCTTGGACTTCAGGGTGCCTTGCACTAGCTCCATTGCACTCATCGATGTCCACGTGAATATTCCTTAAAGCATAATGGAGTCGCCGCCTGCTTTACTCCGTCCTGCAGTACAGGTGTCAAGGAGTTATTCACCTGGAAGACAACGTATCCGCAAACTCCCATCGGCATGATGAAGAAAGTATTGGGATTCATCAGACAATACAACGCTCTGCCACTGCTCCAACGTCCAGTACAGATGGTCACGTGTCCTTTACAGCCGTAGTTGCCGATGTAGTGGTGTGAACATTGCCACATGCATTGGTCGTCAGCTGCGAAAGCCCATCGTGAGCATTGTCCGGTGCCCTGTGTGTTCAGACGCACTTGTACTGTGCCCAATATTAAAGACATGTCAGTTCCGCCACAGCTCGCCGTCTTTCCTGTTTTATCAGTCTGCCCAGCTTGCGACTTCCGGCGTCTGTACTGATAGGTGACAACACAACACGACGACATCTGGACGTAGTTCGACCTTGGTTTCACCACAGTAGATGTAAGAGATTCAAAACTGTTCGTGAATTGAATGCTGTAATAAACACGAATAGAGATATACCAGTGAGTCAGTCAAGAGTGAGACGGTACCCGGCAGAAAGCAAGATTCAGGGTTATGTAGCAGCGAGGAAACCCTCATTGCTCCTTGTTAACAAGAATAGGAGGCTTCAGTGGGGTCGCAGGTTCGAATCCTGCCTTGGGCATGAACGTGTGTGATGTCCTTAGGTTAGTTAGGTTTAAGTAGTTCTAAGTTCTAGGGGACTGACGACCTCAGAAGTTAAGTCCCATAGTGCTCAGAGCCATTTCTGAGCTTCACTGGGCTACGGCACCGAAATATGGGACAGCAGTGGATTGTGAAAGAGTCTTATTCACTGATGAAGCCAAGTACTAAATGTCTGTTTGTGAAAGCCGTCAAGTGGTATACCATTTAGCGCATGAAAGCTTGAATACCTAGTGCATGAGACCAGCTGTAAATCACGGAGAGGTTCTGTGATGGTATGGGGATCTTTTGGAGGGGATGCAGTCAGAAATTTGGTGAAAATAAATGGAAAAATCAACCAAACAGGTTATCATGCCATTCTTCAGCGACATGCCAGAGTATCTGGTTTGCGTGTGATTGGAAAAAGTGTCCTGTAGCAATACTACGACCTGAAACTTATATTACGCTTGACAGAACTTCGTGAAGTCTCTAGAGCTTCAGAAAATTTGAAAAAAAAAAGAAAATTGAGTGGCCTCCCCAGTAACCTGACTGTAACCCAGTTGAGCTATTATGGGATGAATGGACAGGAGAATGCCAAAACTGAGCTCATGGGGGACATAGTTATGGGAGTTCCTCCATTAAAAATGTGAATACTAAGTGAAACCTTGGCAAATCTGACCCATCGCATGCTGAAAGAATACAAGACAGAGATTAAAGCAAAAGGTGGCTATTCTGAGAAATCTAAAATTAAATAGCTGCACTTACCTCTGTGTTGTCGGAACACAATAAAATGCAATATTACAACCTATATACTTTCCATTGTTCATAACCACTTGGTGTTTTCAAACTTATCTCTGCTGATCCTAAATTATAGGTCACACAGTGTGAACTCTTGCTGCCTGTTGTTAATGCACGTAGGTAGACTGGTGTCCAAAGAAGCAACAAATCTCGAAAAACTTGGACCATACACAGAAAGAACCGTTACAATACAATACAGTAGTTAACTGGAATAAATACGCAGTGAGACGTACTGAAATTATACTTTTACTCAAAGACGAAAGTGTCATTTCTGTATTTCTCATTTCGTATTACTTTGTTACATTGTGTATTATACTACCGTAGCAGTTCTCTGTAACGTCCAACTTTCGTCGGGGTATTTTAGTCTGCAGTGACATATCATGAGAAAGATACTTTCGTCTTTAAGTTTGGAATCCAGTTTCAATTGCAAAATCAGTTCATGGAGTGAACAAGTACGAGCTAGGGCGCAGTCCACGGAGGCGCGAAATTGCTGCGTCTATGATTAGCATTGTGCAACAGGGAGCAGAACATTTCTCATTACAGCAACTGATTGGAATCTGAAAAAGCAATGGCTGAATCGAGTGAAAATGTGAACAGGGTACATGTTCAGTTTTAGATCGACATGTGAACCTTTCCACGAAGACGTAATAAACTCTCTGTTAATCACGAACTTTTTAATTTCAAGATCAACTTTCATCGTATCAAATTATTGAATTTTAGTGAATAGTGGTTGTATCAGATCGGAAAGACACATGACTCTCAACCACATGATTGTGGAAGCCATAAAGTGGTTACTTACTTCGGCAGTAAGTTGTCCAGAAATGGTGTCTACATATTGTTGTCAAACCACAGCAAGCAATAATTCAAATAAACTACTGAACCAGTGAACAGTTCAGTTCACAAAACCCCTAAACGACCAGCATAGTTATACAACTGGTGCCACACAAGAGATGTGTTATGTGTTGAGTGATGAGACGCCAGCTATCGGCAACGGTTGCACACAAGCCTGCCGAAGCTGGCAGTGCGTGAGGGAGGTCGGGCAGAGCAACTCCTGCTGGCAGTGGCACGCACGCGTCGCTGGCGCCAGATCGATGGCACGTACGCCAGCGGGTCAGTGGGTCGGCCGCGCCAGTGCCTCCGGCTCTGGGGACGATGCAGCCAGCAGGCCTGGGGCTCAGGCTGAAAACTGCGCGACGTTAAAGCCGCGAGAGCCAGCTGGCATAGCGGCGAGCGGTCTGGGGCGAGCGCTGCACTGTGCACTTGCTGTTGCTGTTTCAGTGCTGTTCAGTTGCAAGACTGGTTTCAGGCTTCTCTGCATGCCACTCTATACTTTACACGTCTTTTTAGCTCTGACTGACTAATACATGATACATCCACTTGAACCTCTTTACTGTAGGCGTCTTTTTCTCTTGGTCTCCAACTTTTAACCCTCCCACTTGAAAATTCTTCGGTACCTCAAGAGGTGTTCTGTCAACTAATCCCTTCTTTCAGTCAATCTGTACCGTACGTTACTTTTACCCAATTCCATTCAGCACTTCCACTATAGTTATCCACTCCAGTCTAATCTTCAGCCTTCTTTTAACACAGCATTATTGGTGCTTGTATTCCCTTATTGTCTAATCTGCTTACTGTCCTCGTTTTACTTCCGTACAACTTTCCAGAAAAAAAATTCATAACTTAAAATTTACCTTTGATGTAAATAAATTTCACCTTTTCCAGTTAGTTTCTTCTAAGCATTTTGTATCACCTCTGCTGCCGCAATCTTCATTTATTTTTCTGCTGAAATGGGAAAACTTATCTGCTACTTTTCGTGTTTTCTCTGAAACGATTCAACCGTGTTTATTACCCTTGTGACTCTTTTCAAGATACTGTCCATTACGTACTTCTACGTCATTTACCGTCTCTGACAGAATTACATCACCATGTCGTAGTCTGTAGTTCTTGTCTCTGAACCCTATCTCCCTTTGCAAATTTTTCCTTCGTTACCTCTTTTCTTTCCCAATGTACATATTTAATGAGGGACATGTGATAATCCTGTCTCACTCCATGCTCCACCACTGCATCAATTTGTCGTTCGACTCTTACAACTGCAGTCTCGTTTCCGTACGCAGTTATCCACTTCAACTAAACCTTTATAATAAAAATCCGGGAGTACCACACCAGTTCAATCCTCACACCACTGCAACCAATTCTTCTGTTATAAAATTTGTGACTTTTTGCCTAAAGGCCTTAGAGTGTTTTGGATTTTTACGGAGTAAAATTGTATAATTAATTTTCAAATTAATATATTATTTCGGTGAAGGGCAATTGCTATATCATTTGGTAATGAGTGATGACATTTGATCAGAGTTGCGCTCTACAAAATCTACGGTGCGGTAGTCTTGGTAAACTACAAAAAAATGGTTCAAATCTCTCTGAGCGCTATGCGACTTAACTTCTGAGGTCATCAGTCGCCTAGAACTTAGAAATAATTAAACCTAATTAACCTAAGGACATCACACACATCCATGTCCGAGGCAGGATTCGAGCCTGCAACCGTAGCGGTCGCTCGGCTCCAGACTGTAGCGCCTAGAACCTCACGGCCACTCCGACCGGCGGTAAACTACAAAAATGACGTAGTGAATGATAGGATTATAGGTAGCAATAACAGTATGTGGAAGAGAGAAACTGGGACTCTACGATATTTCTTTTTGGACATAATTAGAAACGCACATCATTAAGTGTTAAACCATTGCGTATCTTATATTATTGCAGATTATAAGTTGCATTTTATAAATAACAAGAACTAGTTTATCGTCTATAACTAATAGATCGCTTTTCAGTTTTATGTGTTCAAAGCAATTACTTTTGATCCACGTACAGGTTACATGCACAAATACAAAAAGTTCTCAGTAAAATGTTTATCATGGTCAAAGGCATGAGTTTCCTGTTATTGTTGGTAGATGGGAAAGATGATTATAAAGAACGGAACCACATTTTATGTAAGTTTTATGTAAGTTCAACGGAGTATTGAAGCGATGTTTGCCACATTTTTGTTATGCAGTTTATTTTATTTTACCTTATTGTTTAGGAAACTGCGTTTCATAGCACTATATGATAAACCTGTATTGTTTTCCTTATTTTTACTGTAATGCCCTCACTTCCACATTACAGCTCAACAATTTTCATACGCAGCCTGAATTAAACATTGACAAGTTCAACTTTGGTATAAATTCTCTTTATTTTTAAATAATAGACAGGAGTGTAACTATGCAGAACAAAATGTTTTGTAGGTTACCCGACTTTTTGATATCCTCACTCAGTTTTTAGACGGTTTACTTGTTCCTGTTTTTAGGGGAATCTTGTGAGATACTCATCACAGACGTAACGAAATCTATCGTTGTGAGCTGGTGCCCGACAGGTCTGCAACACATCTAACGTACTCATAACGCGGGAGACATGTTAGTTGACCAAAGCTACTAGGAAAACTACACCAGTGTATGGTAGTCTACGCTAGCCTGCGGTAGTTTTAAAACTCTGCATTTGATTAACTATTGTACGAAATCAGTCTTCTGGTTTGCATACTATCGAAAAGTCGAAAAGAAATTGGCTAACATCTTCTGCTATTTTTCCCTCACATTCACGATTAGGATTACCTCTAGTGAATATTCGGTGAACATGACTACGGAATAATCCAAAATTAAATCTCGTTCGAGATACGGAAAAGCTTAACTTTCATTCACCTTAATTGAGTAGAAGCAGGGCTTCGAGGGACTGTTTGACCGTATTTGTCCAAATTGTTTCGCTTTTAGCAACACATTGAAGGAAATGGAAAATATTAAGATTGCCGGCCGGAGTGGCCGTTCCGTTCTAGGCGCAACAGTCTGGAGTCGAGCGACCGCTCCGGTCGCAGGTTCTAATCCTGTCTCGGGCATGGATGTGTGTGATGCCCTTCGGTTGGTTAGGTTTAATTAGTTCTAAGTTCTAGGCGACTGATGACCTCAGAAGTTAAGTCAAATAGTGCTCAGACCCAATATTAAGATACTGCACCACGTATGACCAGGCCAATATTTACCAAATATTGTGATGTTCATGAAATAGCGGGTATTATGCAAGGTAAATTTCACTGTGTCCATGATTAATATTTTTATTTGGTGTGGCCATAATGGGGATAAATACGTTCTTTTAATCGTCGTTGCATGGGAATCAGCCTCTGAAAATCATCTTGAGGAATTTCTTACCGTGCTTGAATCACATATGGTGTCAGTTCATAAAGATTGCTGGCCAGAGGCTGGTATGAAACGCTATATCTCGTCCAGTTGTTCCCCAGACGTGCTCTATTGATGACACATATACGGACGAGGATAGCTAGTCAAGTATCCTTGCTTCTTCAAAGCCTTCGTGAACTGGAGAGTGGAGTCTTCCTATTCCGACTGGAATATGCATTGTAGTACACTCATCATGAAGACTGTGGCAACGGCGTTTACAGTTCTTGCCCCTTAATATTGGGTATTCAGCTTCCCATGAACAAAATTACAAGACCTCTCCTTTCGGCATTTCCAGTAGCTACCCACACCACGATTCCAAGAGTTGGTGAGGAACGGTACTAGGAGCGTCGATGCTTTCCTCAAGCTTTCATCATGTCAGCTGTGGGCACGTTGAAAGATAACCGCATTATTGGTGAGGAGAAAAACTATACTTTTGCCTGTACTTTCGTAAAACCCTCTGCCAACGCTCCTATTTCTGCTTTATGCAGCCCTCGTGATTTTTGTGGATTTTCTTGTTTCTATACTGGTCCGCAATCAGGCGGAAACCAACACCTGACATCGGCATTAATAAAAGAGGTAGTCATTGCAACTAGCCCTGAATGGAAATAGTGCAACGGATAATTGGAGGAGGAGTACTTGAGAGAGCTTCCTAGGGAACAGAGCGTGTTCTAATTTGCACGTTACTAAACAAGAGGCTAAAGGGTTAAAACGCTGATGTGTGGGTCCCTGCTTTCTATATTTTTTATATTTTATAGCTGTTTTCCTTCTGTAAATTAATTCTCTTTAGATTGACTTCGTTGTGATTTCAGGGTGTGTTAAAGATTGATGGTCATTCATAACATCATTAGTTTAAACATAATTATTCCACTTTACAACAATTGCAGTAATTAATCCACTTTACACAGATTGCAGTTTTACAACGTATAGCTGGGCTATCTTGTATGCTAATCTGCACGCACATTATTGTTTTACGGACAAGACGGAACTGCGTTTGGCCAGAATGTGTACCTCCAAATCCCACCATTACTTTACATAGAAAATCCACTATGTGAGAGGAGGATAACTGACAGCCAGGAGACCAGACATATTGACACAGGGGGTCGAAGGAGTTTAGCGGAGCGATGTTCGTTTTGTCGCTATTTGAAACTCGTGCCCTCTAGCAACGAACGATCAACCACGTGGAATTACAGTTCACCCGGCTACAAAGGGAGTGGAAACGACAACTAATTTAACTATGCCGTAAGGCGGCGAATTAGCGTGAGCGTTCGATGTTATAGTTTGGCTACGCAATGCTCAACCACGTCAACCATTACTAGCATCGGGCAGACTACGAGTTCCAAGACCCCTTTACACAAATAAAGATTTTTACAGTTCAGTTTTTCGACCAAAATAAATCACTCGCGTTTGAATATACTGCTTTGCACTCGATTTTCGCGATAGGACTTATACATTGGAACTATTGGTGAGACTCTGTAGCTTACGACACCACGTGGCTTTGTACAGAGGATGGGAGCCTACTCTGTTTCCACGCAGAATTTTCGAAATAAACAAGAAAACAATCATTGCGTACATTCATTTCCATACATAATTTGAAACTGGAAATAAAAGAATTTGTTCAAATATTCAAATACCTTTTTTCCTGTGAACATCGAGGCAGACTCATTGAGGGCACGTCTGCTCACTTACCCGTCTTCTGTAGGACTCCTAGAATATGGCGGGATCGCGGAGGTCTTCCTGGGCCTCGGTGGAGGGGATGGTCGAACCACTTGGCCATGACCAACCTCTCCACCCCAAATCTTACGACACTGGAACGTCTTTGACTTCGACCTGCCTGTGCTGTATCTCTGATCACCTGCCCAGGAGTAAGGTTGGCCGACCGCGGTGGTCTCGCGGTTAAGGCGCTCAGTCCGGAACCGCGTGACTGCTACGGTCGCATGTTCGAATCCTGCCTCAGGCATGGATGTGTGTGATGTTCTTAGGTTAGTTACGTTTAAGTAGTTCTAAGTTCTAGGGGCCTGATGACCTTGGATGTTATGTCCCATAGTGCTCAGAGCCATTTGAACCATTTGAGTAAAGTTAGCACTACTGCACTACAGAACAACTTCTGCTGTTTATAAATAGTATTCGGCAGGTAGCCGGCCGCCGTAGCCGAGCGGTTCTACGTGCTTCAGTCCGAAAACGTGAGAGTGCTACGGTCGCAGGTTCCAAACCAGCCTCGAACATGGATGTGTGTGAAGTCCTTAGGTTCGTTAGGTTTAAGTAGTTCTAAGTTCTAGGGGACTGATGACCTTGGATGTTATGTCCCATAGTGCTCAGAGCAATTTGAACCTTTTTTTTTTTTATTTGATAGGCTTTATGGAAACGCGGGCGGAGGATTAGGAATGTTCACGTGCATGATTCGCATTCAGGTACAAGTAATACATGAAATACGACGTGTATAAATATGTATAATGAAAACTGACACATTTTCCATCCGTCCACATGGGGTTCCGCTGCACTCGTCGCCGGCCGCGTCGTGCAGTAAATGGCGGCGGAGCCGCCTCAGTTTGTTTGTATTCCTAGTGCGAGCGAGCAGCGAAACCTGCCACTTAAGGAGCGGGTACTACAGTACCGTTTCAAAGTTAATGTCCATCTGACCGCCGCAAACAGTTGTGATAATTATCACGTACGCGCGAGGAAAGAGTACACATCAAACTTTCAAATCCCGAAAGCAGAACTGCACCGATCTCCAAATGTAACGCATAGGCCGTACCTTCAGTTCTATTGTGAAACCACGGGGCAGTCGGTAGCTTGTAGCTGGAGAATATGTGGCAAGTCAAATTTCTACGTTGTTGCTGTGTTGTTGTTGTTGTGGTCTTCACTTCATAGACTGGTTTGAGGCAGCTCTCCATGCTATTCTATCCTGTGCAAGCTTCTTCATCTCCCAGCACCTTGTGCAACCCACTTTCTTCCGATTCTGCTTAGTGTACACATCTCTTGGTCTCCCTCTACGATTCTTACCCTCCAGTACTAAATTCGTGATCCCTTGATGTCTCAGAACATGTCATACCAACCAGTCCCTTCTTCTAGTCAAGTTGTGCCACAAATTTCTCTTCTTCCCAATTCTATTCAGTACCTCCTGATTAGTTACGTGGTCTACCCATCTAATCTTCAGCATTCTTCTGTAGCACCACATTTAGAGACCTTCTATTCTCATCTTGTCTAAACTATTAATCGAATATATTTGACTTCCATAAATGGCTACACTCCACACAAATACTTTCAGAAAGGACTTCCTGACACTTAAATCAATACTCGATGTTAACAAATATCTCTTCTTCAGAAATACCTTCCTTGACATTGCCAGTCTGCATTTTATATCCTTTCCACTTTGACATCATCAGTTATTTTGGTCCCCAAATAGCAAAATTCGTTTACTGCTTTAATTGTCTCATTTCATAATCCAATTCCCACAGCATCACCTGATTAAATTCGACTACGTTCCATTATGCTCGTTTTCCTTTTGTTGATGTTCATCTTATATCCGCTTTTCAAGGCACTATCCATTCCGTTCAACTGCTCTTCCAGGTCCTTTGCTGTCTCTGACAGAATTACAATGCCTTCGGCGATCCTCAAAGTTCTCATTTCGTCTGTACGGATTTTAATTCTTAGTCTTAACTTTTCTTTTCTTTCCTTTACTGCTTGCTCAATATACAGATTGAATAACCTGGGTGATAGGCTAGAACCCTATCATACTCCCTTCCCAACCACTGTTTCCCTTTCATCCTCTCGACTCTTATAACTGCCATCTGGTGTCTGTAGAATTGTAAATAGACTTTCCCGCCCTGTATTTTACACCTGCCACCTCCAGAGTTTGAAAGAGAGTATTTCAGTCAACATCGTCTAAAGCTTTCTCTGAGTCCACAAATACTAGAAATACTAGAAACGTAGGTTTGGCTTTCCTTAATGTATCTTTTAAGATAAGTCGTAGGGACAGTATTGCCACACGTGTTCCAACATTTCTACGGAATCCAAACTGATCTTCCCCTAGGTCGATTTCTACCGGTTTTTCCATTCATCTGTAACGAATTCGTGTTAGTATTTTGCAGCCGTGACTTATTAAACGATAGTTCGGTAATTTTCACATCTGTCATTACCTGCTTCCTTTATGGTTGGAATTATTATATTCTTCTTGAAGTCAGAGGTTATTTCGCATGTCCCATACATCTTGTTCACCAGATGGTACAGTTTTGTCATCAGTAGTTGTAATGGAATATTGTCCACTCCCGGGGCCCTGTTACGACTTAGGTCTTTCAGTGCTCTGTCAAACTCTTCACGCAGTGTCATATCTCCCATTTCATCTTCATCTATATGCTTCTCCATTTCCATAATATTGTCTTCAAGTACATCGCCCTTCTATAGACTCCTACCACCTTCCTGCTTTCTCTTCTTTGCTTAGAACTGGATTTCCATCTGAGCTCTTGATATTCATACAAGTGGTTCTCTTTTCGCCAAAGGTCTCTTTAATTTTCCCGTAGGCAGTATCTATCTTACCCCAAGTGATATATGCCTCTACATCCTTACATTTGTCATCTAGCCATTCCTGTTTAGCAGTTTTGCAATTCCTGTCGATCTCATTTGTGAGACGTTTGTATTCCTTTTTGCCTGCTTCATTTACTGCGTTTTCATATTTTCTCCTTTCATCAGTTATATTCAATATTTCTTGAGTTATCCAAGGTTTTTTACAAGCCGTCGTCTTTTTACCTACTTGATCCTCTACTGCCTTCATTATTTCTACTCTCAAAGCTACCAATTTTTCATCTACTGTATTTTTTCCCCCATTCCTGTCAATAACTCCCTAATACTCTCCCTGAAACTCCCCACAACCTCTGGTTCTGTCAGTTTACCCAGGGCCTTGTAAGAGGTCCATAATTAAAGAATTTGTTGCTAGCGTACTCGAGCTGATGTAATTTCGATGTATTGCTCACGCGCTGCCTGCGATATGTAAGCTAGAAGAGAATCTGAGACCAAAGAGCAGTATTGACTGTAGTAGGAGTAAGTTGTTGCTAGCGAGCAGTCGTGCCTGGTGTATCGTGTTGGCTGGGCAGGTCGTGTGCAGCGATGGCGGAACCTGAGGGATGTAGGATATGGTAAAAGCAGCCTGGCGCATATGTAATATTGTCACTTCAAGTCCCATGTAAATGTTTTTAAAAAAAATCTGTTAATAATAATCTTTCTCATAAAAAGTAACTTTTGACATTAATCTCAATTTAAAGAATTCACTAATTTCTCCAATCTTTGGCCATCCCGATTATTGAAAAGAAAAATCAGTTTTTTCTTTTATATAAGACAAATCTATCGGTCAGCATTGCACTTAGCTGCGCCAGGAAAATTTCTTATAGGAGCAGATATATACGCGTTATCCGGCGATCTAATTAAGGTAAGATTTTTCAGTTTATTCAGAATGATGTATCAGGGCCATGACCCAGCATTGGTGACGTCCAAAATTTACCAGGTTAAATTGACTGCCAATTATTGAAAGGTTATAAGTGACCCACATTTTTTTTATTGAGAGATTAGTCACATTTTACTATTGATACATTACGCAATTTTCCTGTTGGTAGGTTGTACTGAATGTGGACGACATAATTATTTTTTTTATTGTTGAGAGGTTTAGGAATTTTTCTGTTTTGAGGTTACACTAAATGAGAATATTATTTATATTATTTTATTTTGTGGGGAGGTTAAATTTGTCGACAACCGGCCAGGATCGTATTTTTGTGAATTTCTGAGAAGTAGTCAGCTATATATCTGCTCTTATTTACTTAATATTAAAAGTAGTTTGCATATGGCGCAAAGCATTTACTAATTTGTCACTTTTTCTTTCACAGGTCATCGGCAATTTACTGCTCTTTGTTGTAACTGTATTTGTTCCATTTTTGCTTTGTCTTTGTTTGATTTTGTGCTTAACTTTGAGTTGTGAAAATGCCGCGAAAAACTGCTAACAGTACATCGCGAGTCATAATGGGTGAAAAAGGCGACTTTAATAATTTGACTGATAATACTAGCGACACTCAGTGTCTTGATGATAATCCTCCAGTTACAGACAATCAGTGCGTACCGACCACCAGTAATGATTCTAATCTAAATGATGAGCAAACAAATTCAATTGTGTCCAATGTAAATTTAACGACAATTGATGACGTGGCATGTTCCGTTACAACGAACGATGTCCAGTCTGACACGGCTGATTTGCAAAATTTACGTAGCGAACAGATAATTGTTTCTAACGAAGGTGATCAATATACACAAAGCACGTCAGATTTATTTGATTCCGCTGTAGTGACCAACAGAGCACATCCGATTAGCAAACCTTTTTGTGAATCAGACACTGACCAAATGGTTATACAAAACGTGTCACATGCAGATACACCATCACACATCATAGAAAATAAGTCACTACTTTTGGCATGGATCGAGTTATGGCAGTATTGCTACAATTTAATGAAAAACTTGACAACAATTCCAAACAGTCGAATGAAAACAAGACAATAATTGCAAACAACTTAATGAAAAACTAGACAACAATTCCAAACAACTTCATGAAAAATTAGACAACAATTCCAAACAACTTAGTGAACAGATTACAGCCGTTGCGGTGCAATGTCATGATACTAAAGAACAATTACGTGAGGAAATTAAGGCTTGTGCTAGGAATAGTAGTGAAGAAATTAGATCCGTTGCACAAGAATTAAGTAATACATATGCAGCCACAATCAAATTACTTAGAGATGAAATTAGTGCAGTCGCTAAACAATGTTCTGAAAACGCAACACAGTTACGCGACGAGTTTAAATGAATGTCATCAGAACTTTCACACACACTGGATGTGAAAGTAGACACGAAATTTGAACAACAAAACAGCCAAATTGACGAACGTTTTAATCACCACCTACAAAACAGTGAAACGCTTTACCGTAAATTCATACAGGAACAGAACAAAGTAAAGAAACAAGTCATGGAAACAATTACTGCACAGAGACAGGAAGATAAGCGTAAAATGTTTACGAAGGCGAAAACATACGTAGACAACAATATTCCAACAGTATCAGACGAAATCAAGCAGTTGAACACCGAATTGCATCATGAAATCTCCGATCTTAAAACAAAAACAGACACACACACACAGTAGACTTTCAGACAGTGACCAAAAGACTTGATCAATTAGAATTAATAGAGGATCCCGATGCCATTAAAGTAGACGTTAAGAAATTGAACGAAACTACCCGTAAAATCCAAAAACAAATTAATGCTTGTGACACTAAAAATGATGATGATTGACTGAAAAATTTGATGAATTGGCCAGTCGTATTGACATTATCGGAAATAAGAATGACACCAAATCAGACGATACGTCACCAATTTCTTTCAATCAAACACCCGAATTCCAAAATTTACAGCAGACAATCAGTGAGATAGGTTCGTCGAATAATACATTGCGTAGAAAAGTGTCGTCTTTACAGCAAGAAGTGACGGAGATGAAAAATGTCTCAGCCTGTAACACGACACAGCATACGCCACTCTCCGAACATTTCTCACACTCACACAGCAAGTACAATTTAGGTAATTTACAGAGAGTACGTGACTTTGATTCTTGGCATACACAGACAAACGGATTATCATACAATCCTGAACCAGTTCACACACTCAGAGACGATAACGTTGATTATAAGCAATTTTTATCCGTGCAAAAATCTAAGGTATCTAAAAATGACAGAACACTAATACATCATTTGGACTGGATACGACAATTTGCTTTTGTATTTTCATCAGCTTGTCCTTTAATGAAGATACTAGAACTGGACTGGATACAACAATTTGCTTTTGAATATTCACCGACATTGCCTGTAATGCAGAAACTAAAAATTATTTGCAGCACGTAAGAGACCTTAGGGGATTCATTACATTTCGATGAATATGTGCCGTAGCGTGCGCAGGGCCCCGAGCCGTAGTAGTGCTATTTCATCTTTAGTTTTCTGCACTGATGCCTTCTCTTTTACTATCCTTTATATCTATCAAAACAGCTCTTCCACTATCGATCTATCTAGGATTAAGAATAAGTAAAGAAAACCTGATACGACAAGTTTTACCGAAAGTGACAGTTTTCATTAGACACTCGCGAAATAAAAAGAAATACCAGCACAATTTTAATAACAGTCAGAATTTTAATCATCAGTATGTACAAAATTATCAGCAATCGCAAACACATTTTGGGAACAATAGCATCAAAAGCAGCCGGTTAGCATACCTAACCAACAATGCAGCCTGCAAGATCAACCAAGCTTTAATGTTTCGCCGTCTACACGTATAGCGTCGGCTCCACCAAATAGTAACCCAGCGCAGCAAGGAAGTCAGTACATACAGAAAACACGTCATTTCAACCTATATCGCAATGCGCCATATAGCAACGATTATTATGACAGACGTAAAAGTAATGAGCACAGTTTTCAGCGTAACAGTCGGTCTTACCAGCAGCAGAATTATCGTCAACAACAGATTATCGTGAAGAAACCAGACAGTAGATATCATCCCGAACGTAATACGTCAGGGAGAAATAACAGAACAGCTCAAATAGTGGAAATGCCGCAGCATCCTCCCGCAAATAACAGCACGTCAGATCGAATTTGACTAGATACAGCACAGATTGAACCTTCCAGCGATGTAAGCAATGCTTTTGATAGACAGACTCTTGTTCACGAAAATGTCATTAGTTTTGACCGTATCCGAGACACTCTTTTGCATGAAAAACCAGTTATTCAAAAAACCATTTCCCACCCTGTCATTAAAGTAAGGATTGGATGATCCACATTTTCAGCAGTAATCGACTCTGGATCACCTATGTCAGTTATAAATGAGGAAACTTTCAACGAATGTAACGAAGAGAATACTTATCCTACGTTCCCATTAGGCAGAACTAAAGTATAAGGAGCAGTATCTGGTAAAGGAGTAGATGTAAAATTACAGACACACTTATCATTTTGTATTGCAGGTCATACGTTCCACTCAAATTTTTGGATTGTTCCCTTATTGACAACAGACGTTATTTTAGGTACGAATTTTTTGTTACAACACGACGCAATTATTGACTTTCAAAATTCTTATTTAATGTTAAAGGATGAAAATGTACAACTGGCATTAGAATTTCAGCACTCTTTATCTGCAGAAGAACAAACAATTAATGGGACAGAGGTCATTTCTGCATCACGTAACATAAACTGTCATTCCACATTGTTCACAGATACGTTCGTACACAACTACAATACACCAGACGAAGCCGACTACGACGTCATGCAAATGATTTCTGAGAAAGTAAAACAAAGTAGTGCAAATACAGACGTTGAACGTACTCAACTATGCAATATTCTTTTGCAGCAAGCTCCGGTTTTTGACAATATTCCTGGTACTATGTCCGGTTTCATGTATGAATTTCAAGTTAAACAGCATGACACATTTAAAGCTAAACATTATCCCATTCCCTATATTCACAGAGAACAGGTTAATAAAGAATTGCAAGCTATGCTTGACCAAGGTATTATTGAACCAGGAGTTAGTCCGTACATAAACCCGCTCCATATTGTTAAGAAAAAGGATGGATCACTTCGACTCGTACTTGATTCGCGTCACATCAATGACATTATTATTAATGAAACAGATCGCCCTCAAACACTAGAAGTACTTCTACAGAAATTTCATGGTACCGCTGTTTATTCCAGATTAGATTTGAAATCGGGATTTTGGCAAATCCAGCTCCATCCGAACTGCAGAGAGTACACAGCATTTCTCTGTTTTGGTGACTTATCAATTTTGTAAATTACCGTTCGGTTTAACAATTTCTTCAGCAGCGTTTATTCGCGGTTTGAACACTATACTTCCGACAGAACTTAAAGACCGAATCACAACAGATGTAGACGACATCCTTATTGCAGAAGCTAACTGGTCTGAACATAATCTGATTCTGGAACAACTGTTGAAAACTTTTCGTGCACAAGGACTCACAGTTGATCTTAGCAAATCACACTTTGGATAAACTTCTATAAAATTTCTTGGACATGTTATTTCAGCAGAAGGCAAAGCACCTGAACCGGAAATACTTCAAGCTTTGCGTGACATTACTGTTCCAACGACAAACAAACAATTACTCAGCTATCTGGGATTAATTAACTTTTTCCGTAAATTTATTCATTACTCTGCTTTAGACACCCCTAGATTATGCCAACTGACGGGTAAAAACACTATTTGGTCCTGGGATAGCCAAGCGCAGTCTGAATTTGTCAATCTGAAACAAGCTTTGTCATAATATTATTTATATTATTTCATTTTGTGAGGAGGTTACAGCCTGTTTCCTTAAATTCCCACCTTTTCGCAGTTTCTTCAGTTTTAATCTACAGTTCTTAACCAACAGATGTGGTCAGAGTGTTAGGTGAACGTAAATCCGCTTAAAACTTAGATAAATTTGGTAACGAAACTGACGGCTCTAAGCATCCAGTATCCTCTATAACTTTAATTGTTGTGTGTTATCTGTAGACTGCCGAAAAGGAAAATAGCAGAATAGGGTAAAAGAACGCATATCTAATGGGATAGAAATTTGGAGCTTAGTTTTGCCCTATCAAGAAGCTGTTTTCGAATTTTTACACCATAATTCGTCCCTTCTGGCGTATTTCATTGGTGTTTTATTTATCATGCATACCTCAGCATTCGACTTAGACAGATTCAGTTAATGTTTCTGTAGTTTTTCTTTGTTTGCATAATTGTTTTTTTTTTGTTTCAAATATACTTACCTCTTAAACACACTTCGAATAAAATCAAGTATTCCATAGTGTAATTTTTTTCAGAAACCGGTCGAGAAGATCAACTCAACAGACATTAACAGAGCCGCTCTGCGGTCAAGACCTTGGCGTTACTGGAAATGGGAGCTCAATAGGTTAAGTATCCAATGCTAACGGGTATTCAGAGACTGCCTTGAAAAAACCGTCTTAAAACAGGCAATAGGAGTGAGAAACTCGGTCGAGTCAGAGAAACCTTTTCACTGGAGGCAGAACAAGTAATAGTGCAACACAGTGTTTTCCTCGATAAAATTTTTGCCAACATCACTCTCAGAACATTAAGACACTTACTTTGTGAATTCTTCGAAAAATAAAGATCTCCTAATTTGTTCTTCGATGCATTTGTTTGTAATCCTTTTTTTCTTCTTCGGTACTCACTGCGTGCTCTTGCTCCAGGCTCCCCTGCTCTTACATTACATCCTGGGGCGGAGTTTGTAAAATTTCTTTTTTCTTCCTCTAATAATAATTATATGACAAACAGACAAAAGTTACCAAAATGTGAAACTATGTGATGTATGCTTAATTGATATAATAACGTTTTCTAGTTTTTTTTTCAATTTTGAAACTAGAATTGCCTACTTTTACCGCCTAATTTCTGTAGTATGTTCCACTGTTGAATGACACATGGGAACCAGAGTCTTCACCCAACTTCCAGCAAGTTTTCCCTACGTTTCATGGCAATAGTGTGGTTGAAACGTTTCCCCGTATCAGCCGTCGAGAAATCCCACGTGATTGTAAATACGAGAATGTTAATTTGGCAGCGTTCCGTCGTTGGTCTACAGCAGTGGCTTTGATTTAAAGACGTCCTGTATCTCATGTTAAGACCCATCTACGGCTTAAATTCCGAATAAAAAACATCAGCAATGATCAACGGCGTAAGTACAGAGAAGGCAATGGACATCACTGCATTATATGCACATACTGTGTATCCACAGGACGTGTGCCCTGTAATTGGCAGACATTCTGGATTAATCGCCCATTCGGATCTCAGAGCGGAGACTGACAATAGAGGTTTACCATGAGGAAAAGACTGAATAACCAACAAAAGCGTAACGTTCTATGAGGTGGAATGTCAGAAGTTTGCACGTTGTAAGGTTACTAGAAAATCTGAAAAGGGAAATCCTAAGGCTCAATCTAGAAATACTGGGGGTCAGTGAATGGAATGGGAAGAAGACAAACATTTGTGATCAGAGTACACGATAATATCATAAAACGGTATAACGAGAGTAGGATTCGTTGTGAAGAGGAAGGTAGGACTGAGAGTGAGTTACTGTAGAAAGTTTAGTATTCAGATACTGCTCATCAGAATCAATTTGAAACCAGCGCCAACAGCAATATTTCAGATGTACGTGCCGACATCCTAAGCAGAATATGAAGACGTAGAGGAAGTATATGAGGACACTGTCCTGGTAATTCAGTACGTTAAGGGAGATGAACATTTAATAGTCATGGGGGATTGGAATGCAGTTGTAGGGAAAGGAATAACAGAAAGGGCTACTGGAGAATATGGGCTTGGTACTACGAATGAGAGAGGAGAAAGACTAATCGAGTTCTGTAATAACTTTCAGCTAGTTACAGCGAATACTCTGTTTAAGAGTCGTAAGAGGAGAAGGTATTCTTGGAAAAGGCAGACCGATACGGGCACTTTTCAGTTAGTTTATATCATGGGCAGACAGAGATTCCGAAATCAGTTAGTCTATTGTAAGACATATCCTGGTGCAGAAACAGATTCCGATCACAATTGAGTAGTAATGAAATCAAAAGAGTAAGTTTAAGAGAAACGTACAGAAGAACCAGTGTCGAAAGAAGTAGCGGGGAATCGAACTGGTGGCGAACAGTGATGGGGGTTTCAGTTCTCTAACGCTATAGACACTTACTTATTGATTCTTCAGTTACTTCTTGGCAGAACAACTCCATATTTAACACTGAACGAGAAGTAGACCGTTTTTGTCTATTTAAAACTAGTTTTCGGCTTATTGGGCCATCTTCAGGAAACAACTGACTAGCATCTGAAAGGAACCCTGGTCTGTAGGCGACCAAACACTACAAGAGGAATACAACCGCCGGCAAAGTGTTTTGTGTATTAAACTTGTTTTTTGACCTTGAAATTCAACTCTATACAAAAGACAATATTAAGCACAATAAATAATTAAACTACGCAATATTACGGTTAAAAATAAAGACAACGTTTTAAAAATGACCATTTAAACTGTAATATTGTGTAGATTAATTATTGACTGGGCTTAATGTTGTCCATTGCGTCAGCTGTAATTTCAACTTTAAGAAACAAGTTTGATACACTACACTCAGTGCAAGTGGATTCTATCTTCGCTTATAATATTTGTTTACCTAAGAAATAGTGTCCCTTTCAGACGGTAGTCAGTTTCCTGAAAATGGCCTAATAAGCCGAAAGCTAGTTTGAAAAAAACAAACATCGGTAGAACAAAAACAGTACTTGTTATTCAACCTTAAACTAGAATACTGGGAAACCGGAAACCACAATAAGAGGTTCTATTAAAGTAGAATGAACATACCTATAAAGTAGTTGGCCTGACAAATGCAAGCACAGTGAAGGTAATTACAAAGAAACCTTACGTAACAGAACACACGAATCAGTATAAAAATTCCCATAAAAATACAGGAACGAAGCAGTGTAAGTCACTTAGTAATGAAAAGAATAAGAAGTGCAGGGAAGCTAAAAAGAAATAGTTGCAGGAAAGAGAGAAGAAATCTAAAGGTAAACGCTCGAAAGGACTGATGCAGCATATACAGAAGTTGAAACTAACTTTGGTGAAATTAAAACAAAAAAGCGCCAACGCTGAGTGCAACAGGAATTCGACTGTTACACTCAGACGAAAGGGTGGATAGGTGGAAAGTGTATGTTTGAGGCCTGAGCGAGAGGGAAGAAGTATCTGATGACGTGATAAGTGAAATGGGAATCGATATGGAGGATACACAGGGGTACCAGAGTTTAATATATCTTTTGAGATCAAATTAGTCCGAGGGAATAATAACAATCTTTGGAAATTTCTGGAAAGTAGGAACTGAACAAATATTCATTTTGGTTTGTAGAATCTATGAGGCAGGATACAAATCATCAGACTTACCGAAAATTATTATCCACACAATCCGAAAGATACCAAAAACAGACAAGTGCAGAAGTACCGTACAATCTTCTTAATAGCTCATGCAACAAAGTTACTGACAAGAATATTATGCGGCAGAATGGCGGAATGGTTAAAAAGTACTATCTTGTAGATTACTATTAGTTTGACTTGATGAGGGAAAGCTACGAGAATGTCACTTCTAACGTTGCGCTTCATAACGGATGCAAGGCCACGAAGTAGATGAATAAAGTATATTTGCTACCTTTGAAGCCAAAAAATACGAAGTATGGAGAAGATAAAGAACAGACAATCACAGGGGAAGAGGGCATATCTGGTTGAAACATGTCAGCTAATATCAGTCATCGGCCCTAATTTAGAGAAACAATTTCTGACAATGTGCGTTTGGAAGGAATCATTGAGTGGGGGAAAAAGGAAAAGAAGACGAAGCGTTTGACATCAGGTGCTGCACAAGGGGTTTCATGTTTATGGTGAATGGTAAAGTAAGAAATGAGGATTTTGTCCGCATCAAACCACTGAGAAGATTGATACTAAAAAATAAATAAATTCCATCATTGCGTTACTCGGGTTTCGCTTTCCGTTTCCTGCAGTACATTAGCGTCAGTAGTCTGAGAATTAGCTAAAATCGTTTAAGTTGATCACCATGTTACGTCTGAACCATGGATCAAGGCAGTGAAGTGGATGCAGCATTGACAAACTTAAGAAGTAACTTCAGGCGTGCCCCCGGAAAAGTGTACTGGGTCACTACTTTTCATGTCGTTCATTAACTGCTTGGAAGATTATATTAGAGGTAGTTTGGTAAGAATCACACCTGTCAGTTCCAGCTTTATTAGGGATTGAAATTATGATATCCTTCTTAAAATCTGAGGGTATTTCGCCTGTCTCACACATCCTGCACACCGGATGGAACACTACTGCCATTGCTTGCTCTCCCATTGATGTCATAAGATCTGACAGAATGACCTTTATCCAAGCAGTCTTGTTTCGCATAGATTTGTAGTCCACGTTGTGTACCTTAAGAAATTTATGGACGACCTGGGGCAATTACAAAACGTAGAGGCGGTGGTACATGGTACCAGCGTGATATTTCCGGAGTACGGCTAATTTTTTTATCGTATGTTGTTTTCTCTTAGGTACATGAAGTACGCTTACGATAAGAGACCCTTCCTAACACAGTTGTCCAAGCTTCCATTTGCAACTTCGATGTAAATACACTACTGGTCATTAAATTGCTACACCAAGAAGAAATGCAGATGACAAACGGGTATTTATTGGGCAAACATATTGTACTACAACTGACATGTGATTACATTTTCACGCAATTTGGGTGCATAGATCCTGAGAAATCAATACTCAGAACAACCACCTCTGGCCGTAATAAGGGCCTTGATACGCCTCGGCTTTGAGTCAAACAGAGCTTGGATGGTGTGCACAGGTACAGTTGCCCATGCAGCTTCAACACGATACCACAGTTCATCAAGAATAGTGACTGGCGTATTGTGACGATCCAATTGCTCGGCCACCATTGACCAGACGTTTTCAGTTGGTGAGAGATCTGGAGAATGAGCTGGCCAGGGAAGCAGTCGAACATTTTCTGTATTCAGAAAGGCCCGTACAGGACCTGCAACATGTGGTGGTGCATTAGCTTGCAGAAATGTAGGGTTTCGCAGGCGTCAAATGAAGGATAGAGCCACGTGTCGTAACACATCTGAAATGTAACGTCCACTGTTCAAAGCGCTCTCAATGCGAACAAGAGGTGACCGAGACGTGTAACCAATGGCACTCCATACTATCAAGCCGGGTGATATGTCAGTATGGCGATGACGAATACACACTTCCAATCTGCGTTCACCGTGATGTCGCCAAACACGGATGCGACTATCATGATGCTGCAAACACAACCTGGATTCATCCGAAAACTGACGTTTTGCCATTCGTGCACCCAAGTTCGTCGTTGAGCACACCATCGCAGGCGCTCCTGTCTGTGATTCAGCGTCAAGGGCAACCGCAGCCATGGTCCCCGAGCTGATAGTCCATGCTGCTGCAAAAATCGTCCAACTGTTGGTGCAGGTGGTTGTTGTCTTGCAGACGTCCCCATCTGTTGACTCAGGGATCGAGACGTGGCTGCACGATCCGTTACAGCCACGCAGATGAGCTACCTGTCATCTCAACTGGTAGTGATAGAAGGCCGTTGGGATTCAGCACAGCCTTCCGTATTGCCCTCCTGGACCCATCGATTCCACATTCTGTTAACAGTCGTTGGATCTCGACCAGCGCGAGCAGCAGTGTCACGATACGATAAACCGTAATCGCGATGGGCTACAATCCGACCTTTATCAAAGTCGGAAACGTTATGGTACGCATTTCTCCTCCTTACAAGAGGCATCACAACAACGTTTCACCAGGCAACGTCGGTCAACTGCTGTTTGTGTATGAGAAATAGGTTGGAAACTTTCCTCATATCATCACGTTGTAGGTGTCGCCAGCGGCGTCAACCTTGTGTCAATGCTCTGAAGAACTAATCAGTTGCATATCACAGCATGTTCTTCCTGTCGGTTAAATTTTGCGTCTGTAGCACATCATCTTCGTGCTGTAGCAATTTTAATGGCCAGTAGTGTATACGCACTGAGTCGTCTTTTATTTTATAGTACAGAATGTGTCCGATTGTTTTAAGATCAAATGTAAATAGATAACAGACGAGTCCAAATGAAGTACTTTGAGACAGTTTGAAAAAAAGAAAGGCATGCAACTGATATCATACCAGTCAAGTTCTCTGCCCTTTACACCAGAGTTTCACGAGTTCATGTAAACCGAAACGAAAAGGATTCATCATGGACACATCACAGACGTTCGCGTATTGTTCAAGGTAGCTCCACGAGCGGCAACGCAGACGCGTAAGTAGGTTGCAAACATATGCTTCACATGTACATTGAAGGCCTCCTATGGCCTGAAATACTCGTTCCTCTTGAATCTGGCAGCTTATCTAAATATGCGGTCTGTTTTCCAGGTGTACAAGGCGGGGCAAGGCAGCAGAACAAAGCAAAGCTTCTCTTGTCCTAAATACACCGTACGCAAAGAGAAGGGCACGGAAGCCAGCAAGTTGATCAGGCTAGTTCTATAGTTCTATTCGAATCTGTGCGATTGTGTTCGTTGGAACAACTAAAGCCGATAGTCCACTGGGAATTGAATCCTGATTGTTCGCATGTAAATCGTGCGTCTTGCACTGAACCGTCTGGGGACTCAAGCGTAAGCCCCAGTGAATGTGGAGGGAGCAACGCAAAGACTCAAAGGTAGCAGTGTTGCTAAGATCCTTCGAGTGCCTCTTTGTTAGTGAACCTCCCCTCTGAGCACATTTCACATCGTTAGTGAACAAGTGAACAGGACTGGGAAATTATTACGTATAAAGACTAAGAGCAGCTAAAAGGTCAAACAGCTAAGAAAAGGCTGTGAATGAATCGAATAGAACAGAAGCCGCAATGTGGAAAAACGAAAGAAATTTTAATGAATAAAGAAACACTCACTCAAGGTAACTTTTTATGTTTATTCGGGTTTACGATCCTGACACTTGCTACAGGACATCTTCAGATTTTATATTCTAATTACTGCTAATCGTAGGTCGGCAGCAGGCCAAATTTCCTGTAGCCGAACAGCGATTTGCTGTAATAAGACATACTATGTATGAAGATAATCTGAAGCTATGATCGCAAAAGGAATTCCGAATCAATATAAAAAGTTATACAGGCCAGGACTGTGCTTCTTCATTAAACGAGGGTCTTTCAGTAAGTAATGCTACACATTTTTTTTCTATGAACATATTTGCCGTCATGTCTTGTACATGTCCTATTTTCCCACGTAGTATCCGTCATTTTCTAAGGCTGGACGCCTACGTTGTGGAACAGTATGTATTCCCCGATGGTGAAAGGTCTTGTCATGTAAGCGTAGCCAAGTTTTTTCTGCATGACTGACACTCTCGTCATCTTAAAAGTGTATTCTCAGTAGAGAATTATTAGTCGGCCCAAAGAGATGGAAGTCCGAGGGTGCCAGGTCTGGACTGTACGGTGGATCAGGAGATGATGGTTCAAATGGTTTTGAGCACTATGGGACTTAACATCTGAGGTCATCAGTCCCCTAGAACTTAGAACTACTTAAACCTAACCAACCTAAGGACACCACACACATCCATGTCCGAGGCGGTATTCGAACCTACGACCGTAGCAGCCGCGCAGTTCCGGACTGATGCGCCTAGAACGGCTCGGCCACCACGGCCAACTGAGGCAATGATATTCAATCCAATTAGGCGATGTGTTCCCGGGTTCTCAGACTTGTGAATGGGCGTGCATTATCGTGTAGGAGCAAGATTTCTGCTGTATTCTTGTTCGATCGAACACGTTGGAAGCGGTTCTTGAGTTTATTCGAAGTCTGGAGCAGTGGCTGTGACAGAACGTCCCGAACGTGGCTGACAATGGAGCTCTGTTTTCTGCATTTCCTGCGGCTGTAACTTTCTTTACCCGTTGTCTAAATGTACTCCTATCAATTGCAGCATCGCCATACACTGAACTCAATTGTTGATGGATGGTGACCACGGTTTCTTTTTCTGCACACAAGAATTCAATAACATAACGCTGCTTGTAACGTGACTCCTGTGTTGACGACATTTTGACGCTGTACTACGGCTCTGCCATCTGCCAGAATGGTTCGAAACCTCATCGGCGCACAAACATCAAATGTGAAGCACCAACAAGGACTTTTGCCCATGTATATTAATGGTTTTTCTAAAAAAGAATGTTGGACATTGCTTGTTGAACGATCCTCTATGAACACTGTACACTATGTCCTCAGTTATAGGAAGAAATCATATTACCATTGTCTCTTTGCGATAAGTACTTCCTCTTTATGTCTGTAGCGGTGGGACGTTCAATTTCAGAAGAATCTGCAAACCAAATAGTAACCAGATTTTGGTAGAACTTAAAAATTAAGCACCCCATTTTCATCTCCCCTGCCACTTTTATCGACATATGGCGACTGCATATTAAACGTAACGATACAGATTCGTCCTATTTAGAGAGCAATGGTGTGCAGTAATATTTTCTCTTAACCTAGAATTTCATCCTTACTTTAATCCATCGATTAACACGGCGTCCTTTCGTACTTAGCTCTGGATTATTAGGCATGATATACGTGTATGATTTTCGTTTATGCGCTTACAATAGATCAATGTAAAGTCAGTCGATCGTTAATCTGTGTTTCATTGCTATTTGAGAAAAATGTATGGATCAGATGTTTCTAATGCTTCCATTGACATACAGCACATTTATACCACAAAATGTTATTTAAGTTTTGCCTTGGCAAAGAACGTTTCTCCTTCAATAATAAGCAACAGAAACTTTCACAAAAATTCGTTCCAAAACTTTAACCGGATGCGTAACACACTATCTCTCCTGGGCCATTTAAGCGTCCCATGGCTAAGAGATACACATCCAGAGATCTTAGGTAAAGGAAACCCTGAATCATTGCAGAAAATAAATCGTGATTCACACAAAGTCATCACATGGCGATGCAAGAGAGCGTGACAGTACGGGGACAAAGTTATTTCAAAATATTTTTGGTTGCGGACCGTGATCTAATCTATCAGACGACGTAAGCGAAGAGGTATATTTTTCGTTGTATTTTTTCCAAGACATATTGAGCGCATGTTGGTTGGTTCCCTACCTTGTTTTGTCTGCGGCTTAGTTCTTTCTCTCGCGCCCTACTATGGTTGCATTTCATCCACAAGTGGCTACTACAATTATAGTTTCAGTGAGTGGAAGGGGTGTGACCTTCATTTAAGAGAACATCTATTTATTACAATATTAAAAGACAACAAACATTTCGTTAATACAGTTTTAAAAATCCACATTGACAATTTCTGTGTTAGAATTTCAAATTCTCATCATTCGTAGCAAGTTTGTTGTAATGACCCCTGTCGCAATATGAATAACACTCACAATAATAATAACAAATTTGAAAATGTTTCAGAATATTTCTCAAACAGTAATATCAATAGTCAGTGAGAGTTCCAGAATGCTAAATTATAAATAATTTCTTATACAGTTATAACAAGCTAGACATTCAAACACTTGCTTCCAACCGAAGGAGACGCTATTATAATATATGATCTAGGTTTGCAAGTTAGCACACAACATGAATTATTTTTGTGAATGCATCCTGTAATAAATACTATCTTATAAAAATGTATGTGATGAATAATAATTAAAAAAAGTGTTGCACTTTGATTTTCCTAAACTTGATGTTTATATCAAGTATGTGAAGACACTGCCGGTTCCCTTCGACTGCTCTTCTAGGTTCTTTGCTGTCTCTGACAAAATTAAAATGTCATCGGTGAACCTCAAAGTTTTTATTTTTTCTCCATGGATTTTAATCCCTACTTAAAATTTTTGTAGTGTTTACTTTACTACTTGCACACTATATTGATTGAATAGCATCGAGGATGGTCTATAGCCCTGTCTTACTCCCTCCGCCAACCACTGTTTCCCTTTCATGCCCCTCGACTCTTACAACTGCCATCTGGTTTCTGTACAAATTGTTAATAGCCTTAAGCAATATTTATTCCTTTTTGTTTTTCTCCTGTTGAAACTGCCGTCTCACGCTATCAACAAAGAAGACTTGATTACCTGAGAGTCGTGTTTATTAAGAGAAATCAAATCACACAAATTCGACTGCCTGCTACTGAATAAATGTTTTCCCTTTTACCATTTTTGCCAATCCACCTTCTTCTAGCATTGGCCTTGGACGTAGAAACTTGTTATGCTGTCGCTAACGTTTCTTCTAATGACGGCTTGGCCAGTTTTAAATTTTTTTAACTGAACATCAGAAACTAGGGATAGGAAAATCACAGCTTACAGGAAATACTGCCTGTAGTGCTGTTTCCTTTATTTTGCCGTAGGGAATTGCATTTGAGACTGATGATTTGTTTGGCACCGAAACTGAGAGGCACACAGTAGCAGTTTATGAGGCATGTTCACAAAGAAAGTAAGTAGCGGTTTATGAGGCATGTTCACAAAGAAAGTAAGTAGCGGTTTATGAGGCATGTTCACAAAGTAAGTATACTGTGACCATAACGGTATGCAGTGTTTTATTTCTTTTTTAAGGGTTGGCAACAATGAGTAGTAGGGTGGAATCGCCTGACCAAAGCGAGCATTGCAGGAACACGGTAGTACATAAATTCACGCCATGCGTCCAGTTGGGAGAAAATTGTCAGTAAAATGTCCCTCCATGTGCTGTGAGTCGCTTCCTACTAGCAAAGGAATAACACTTACGGAAATTTTTTTGCGAATTAAAACTGTTTACGGCGAAATGTTACGAAGAGAAAAGTCGTTCAGGTAGTTTAGTGGAGGAAAAACGAATGTTCATGAAGAACAGAAGTGTGGAAGACCTTCTATTTTGCCTGATGAGTTGAAGCAAAAAATCGAGGAAAATGGTCGCGATGACGGTCAATTTACAGCGGATGAAATTTTTGCGGTGCTTCCACAACTCTCTTATACGAGACACTCACAGAAACGCTGGGAAACCAGGAAACTGTGCCGGAAATGGGTCCCAAGCACAGCACATTAAAAATTGGTTCAATAGCGCCGGCGAGTTTCATGAGCTAGTTGAACTGGAAGGTGAGGATTTTATGATTCTATTGTGACTGGAGATGAAACTTGGTTAGCTCATAACGCACACGAGACAAATATACAGTCTACACAGTGGCATCACACCAATTTTCCATCTGCCAAAAATTCAAAACTACAGTTTTCAGCAAATAAATCTTGATCTCAGTGGTTTGAGACGGAAGAGGCATTATCTTGTCGAACTTCTGCCCCAAGGGGAGGCCATCAATGCACAGTGATATTTCGAGATTCTAAATTAACTCAAAACTAGCATTCAAAACCAAAGCAAGGGAAGAGTAGTCTGCTTGTTTCACGACACACGCGACCTCACCTAGTCTCAGCCACCAAGGCGCTCTTGAACTCATTTGGCTGGGATGTTTTGAACCACCTTATAAGCACCCGCCTCCTTGGAGATTATACGGGTTAATTAATGATTATTATGTTACATTCCTCTTGTGTTACTTGACGGTGTATATCGAGACTTTGTTCATCGTTAAATACATTGGTGTGGTACTAACTGATGGAGACGCATTAAGAACTGGTAAAATTTAATTTATTTCCTTTATCACACTGCACAAACATAAACACACTATTATTCAAACTGTGTGCCACTACTATTAAACATAGAGATAAATCCTTCGCTATGCTACCGCCTTTGGCTCATGCAGCCTACACCTTCCACAGCCTCTCAACAACTGCCTCTGCTTGCGACTCTCTGCACCACTGGGCATTGTCGCCCTCCAAAGAACAACCATTTACAGATACTACACACCAGTACCCTCAAAACCTCCCGTATTCCCCTGACTTGGGGCTTTCAGATTATCATCTTTTCGCCCCCTTGCAGACTGAGTGGACTTAAATTTTCGGACGACGAGATTCTGAACTGAGGGAAGGAGGTGAGGGAAGACTTATACGAGGAGGGCATAAAGAAGATTGTGCCACGGTTCCCCACATGCACTGAATGGGATGGCGATTATGTGTAAAAATATCCGAGAAGTGTACCAGCAAAATCCTGTAATTTTTATTCAAATGCTCTTTCTCTAAAAAAGCTATAAAACCTGGTGCCCTTACCGGTACTCTCTGAACACGCCTTGTAAGCTGGAAGAATCCTATTTGGATAGCAACATTTCACAATCACTAACGCTTCTCCTAATAATGGATTGGCCAGTTCAAAAATGTTACTCTGTGAATGAGAATCTGGGGCGACGAGAACCGCAACATACTTAAAATACCGTCTGTAATGTTGTTTCCCTTATTTTAGCGCAGCAGTTCGAAGTTGCAATTTAGAGTAAAAGTTTCTTCCGCATCAAAACTGGAAACGATAGTGCAGTGCAAAATGTGAAAGAATCCTATCTTGGAAGCAAGATTACACAATGGCCGAAGCGAGTATGATATTAGAAGTAGATTGACACGGGGGAAGAGGCATTTCTTTTGCAAATAGCTTCACTGGTACTGAAATGGAAATGAGGTGAGTTCCTGGAAATGTGCGTCTGAAGCTAGTCTTATACGTGACACGGGCTCCTCTGAGAATACAGGGAAACAAGAAGCATTTTTTCTATCGATAAATGACAAAATTAAGTAGACAAGTAAGGAGAAGAAGAATAAGACTAAGAAGAAAGTTACTGATGAGACAAAACATTATGACTAATTCTATCCGCGAAAATGAAAGCCAGCTTGTAGCACTGAGGACTGACGGAATAAAATAAAGTATATATGCCCGAAAGATGTCAAATTATTCACTTTTTATGCAATTTTGTCGTTTTAAAATTTCGTGGACTCATCAAGTAGGCAGACCATCTTTTCTCTGCCTGTGCTTTCTCATATTTTACATGTCATCGAGAACGATCAGGCTGGGAACCGAAGTTAAGTATGTTTTACGCTCATCTGTACTGCATTCGATGTCCAAAAATTATGTACCTGTAACCATCTGTCCTAATCTCGAATGATCACTGGATTGAATGAATGTGTGTGTAATTACAATGCATGTGGCGGAAATTCTTGGCCTAACTTCGCCGTAGCAGCCTAGGAAACGTGGCTGGATGTAGTCTGCGAAGTCACCCTTGGCACAATTCAGTAGCAACAATACTCTGCCCGAATATTTTAAACGTGCAGCAACATGGCTGGTTCCTCCGCACCAACACGCTGGACACGAAGTTTTCGAATTTCGGTCGCTAAACCGAGCGGAATATTTTGAAGTGAAAGAACCGGTGTTATTTCGTGTCGTCCGATTCGAGGAGACGCCTGACACCACTGGAAAATTATTATTCAGTGAGTGGCCACCAAGTCTGTTCTATCTCATTGTTTGGAGGCAAAGCATTTTGGATTTTGTACCGAAGTTAGCAGAGCGCTGATGAGCCGAATCACAGCAGAGCGTCACCGTTCCATGAGGTGCTGCTTCCGCGCGCACTTAAACGGCGATTTTGGATGGGTGTTAGTTCAGTTCTGAATTAGTATTATCTCTAAAGATTAACCATTACTGTTAGGAGCAGTGTAGGACTCGCGCAACTGATATATCCAGCTTCAGATGGTCTTTAATTAGTCACAATGCACTTCATGCATCGTGTGCCTGGTTAACTTTCATTAATAGTGCGAGTCACAAGTCCGCATCGACGATTCAGTCGCTACCGGAAAATTGTGAAATTTGCTTTCGACTTCTCTGTGAATTTGAATCTTTATGTATGAACAACAGCACGTCCACGTTGTGTTTCTTCATGAACCAAAGCCTTGCTGATGGTTCAGTTATTATTATTCGTTTGCACGTAATCATAGTCTTAAGATACTATACACTGAAGCGCCAAAGAAATTGGTATAGACGTGCGTGTTCAAATACAGAGATTTGTAAACAGGCAAAACGCATCCCTGCCGTAGACAACTCCTATACAAGATAAAAAGTGTCTGGCGCTGTAGTTACATCGGTTACTGCTGCTACAATGACAGGTGATCAAGATTTAAGTGAGTTTGAACGTGCTGTTATAGGCGCCGCACGAGCGATAGGACACAGCATCTCCGAGGTAGCGATGGAATGGGATTTTTTCTTACTACCTTTCTACGGATGTACTGTGAATGTCAGGAACCGGTAAAACATCAAATCTGCGACATCGCTGCTGCCGGAGAAACAGGCTGCAAGAGCGAGACCAATGACCACTGAAGAGACTCGTTCGACGTGACAGAAATGCAACCCTTCCGCAAATTGCTGTAGATTTCAATGCTGGGCCATCAACAAGTGTCAGCGTGCGAACCATTCAAGGAAACATCATCGACATGGGCTTTCGGAGCCGAAGGCCCACTCGTGTATCCTTGATGACTGCACGACACAGAATTTTACGCCTCGCCTGGGCCAGTCAACACCGACATTGGACTCTTGATAACTGGAAACATGTTCCCTGGTTGGACGAGTCTCGTTTCCAATTATATCGAGTGAATGGACCTGTACGGGTATGGAGACAGTCTCTTGAATCCATGGACCCCGCATTTCAGCAGGTGATTGTTCAAGCTGTTCGAGACTCTGTAATTGTGTGGGTCGTGTGCAGTTGGAGTGATTTGGGACCTAGTGATATGGGATCTCTAGTACGTTAGATACGTGTCTGGCGGGTGGCACGTACGTAATCATTCTGTCTTATCACCTGCATCTATTCATGTTTATTGAGCATTCTGACGAACTTCGGGAATTCCAGCAGGGCAATGCGACGCCCCACATGTCCAGAATTGCTACAAAGTGGCTCCAGAAACACTCTTCTAAGTTTAATAACTTTCGTTTGCCACCAGAGATGAACATTACTGAGCATATCTGGGATGCCTTGGAACGTGCTGTTCATCCCTGCGTACTCTTACGTATTTATGGATAGCCCTGCAGGATACCTGGTGTCATTTTCCTAGAGCACTACTTCAGACATTAGTGGAGTTCATGACACGTTTTGTTGAGGCACTTCTGCCCACTCACGGGGCTCTACAGGATTTTAGGAAGGTGTGCCAGTTTCTTTGGCTCTTCAGTGTATTTCTTTCCGAGTTAAATGCAGATTAATTCTGCGCCCGTCGTTTGTGAAATAATTTTTTTCATGCACCTGTTTATTTCGTTAAACGTCGTCACAATGAGCGTATCAGCATCGCTACCCTTCTCCTGTGAACTGCAGCCTCACGTAACCTGTAATGAAACGAACGATATTTTTTTCTAAACACGGTATTTGCCTCCAACTTCGGCGCATTAGTCTGAAGTTTGGTTCACAGATGTTTGTAACCTTCCTTTGTATTGGCGCAAAAGTGTGGAACCCTGCCATGCTATCCTTGTGGTCGGCGACACTTGAAACGACAAGGTATCGACACAGAAATAGTTCATGTGTGCTGTAAAGTCTATTGATGATATGACACTGACAACAACTTCCACCACAAATTCTGCAAAACCCTACCATACAAGTGTCACGCGACGAAAGGTCGTCGCAGCACCCCTTATCCACATTACACTCCAGCTTTGGACATCTCTATGATGGAGGTCGAACCGCAACACCCAGGGTTGATGTCACGTGGTTTCCTTATGGGTGGCTGAGTAAAAGAGACACACCGAAGCACATAATAGACACAAAAAGGCCTCAGACCGTCAATGCAACCAGCCCTTCCCTTTGGGCGTTGATTCCCACATGTTTCGCGGTAGAAAACGGCAGCAATAAGCAACAGGACGAGGCTCTAGACAACGTTCGGCACTGCTGCCGTCACCCGGGCGCTACAACACTACTCTAAGGACATGGTGGGGTTCATCCCCAGTAAACGTGATCCTACTACTCCTCTGGAGTGGAGCACGACAGCAAATTCTGCTCTGATGTACAGATTGGAATCATTACGCAATGTTCAAAACCATTCTATAAAATCTGAAAGTGAACCGAAACGGCAGTTAAATCATATACTTTTCATCCCTCCTACGCCGTGATAGTGGGGTTAGGGACTGGGCAGTAAGATGTGCGTGAACAAAACGGCAAATGGTCCCTCTAAGACCCTCCAGTTTGGCAACACCTTCCATGCCACCCACGCACCTTGGTTGAGCAAGTTACGTATGTACTTGTCAGAAACTTGGACACACGTTCTGCCTTATGGCTGCTCTGTTTCCTGAAGGCAGGCCAACAACACTTGCCAGGAGTCGAAGGGGTTCCTAACCCTCAGACAAAGAGCAGCCACGATGCTGAATGTATGTCGAAGTTTCTGACAGGTAAATTTGCAACTTTCTCAACTAAAGTGCATTGAGAGCCCGCCAGCTAGCTGCGCGGTCTAACGCGCTGCTTCCCGAGCGGATTAGAGTCGAGCTCCGGTGTTCCAGTCAGCCTGTGGTTAGTTTTTATGAACGTTTTCCATCTGCCTATGCGAATGCTGGCTCGTTCCCATCATTCTGCCTCAGTTACACTATGTTGCACAAAAAGTGTCTCCACACACATGTACACCATAATTACTGTACTACACAATCATCTGGGGTTACACTCGTCTTGTACGTGACGTTCTCGGTTGGCGGGGGGTTGTACGGGTTCCGAACCGCATAATAACTCAGCGTTCGGTGTGGGGTGCTGGTGGCGTGGGTGGACTACTGTGGCCTGTTGTGCGGTTGTGAACCACTATGGTGGGACGAAGCCTCTCCGTCGTTTCTAGGTTCCCGGTTTAACACACTATACATAGGGTGCATGGATGACCCTGGGAACCGTCGGTTGCAAGGAAAGGGACGGTTTCACTGATGCTCTTTTCACCCACTCCTGAGGCATTTTCTGGTCAATTTTGATCGGCAGTGTGTCTGAAATGTTTTCGTCGGCCTTCCGTAATAAAACCAAGTGATTTCATCTCTGAATGTCGAATATGTGACCTCCATCGCAGAGGCGTTAAAACAAGACGTGACATTTGAGTAAGATGGGGTGCGATGTCCTTCCCACTCTGTGACACATTCACGGTGGTGACGAACAGAATTGTGGTGAAATTTGGTGCCATTATGACGTCATTAATCCGCGTTACAACTGACGTGAACTTCTGAGCTGTGATCTTTTTTTCCGTATGTGTCGCCACCTTGCTGTCTGAAGCGTTGCTGAGCCTGAGGCTGAAGTCACACGCTTTTACGACGTTGGAGAGGAAAGTTGTATGTATCTTTCAGCTAGAATTCAAACTTGTGAGTCTGAAGAGGAGACGATTTAGGTGTTAGATCTGGCGTCCAATAATTAGAGTTCCGTCGTGGTACAAACTGGAGCTAAAATTTCACTTAATATTTGTGAAGCTTTAGTCAATTGGCGCTCAGGGGAAGGTAAATGATGGTGAACGTTATAAGTGCTCAATAAGAAGCTCGTGGTTTTGAAAACTGCGTGTTGCAGAGCGAAAGGTCAAATCACCACAGGGTTATAAAAAGAGCTGGTTTCTTCTAATCGGTGTAGAAACAAATGAGAAATCATTGCTGCTGCGATAGGGGTTGCAAAGTGGGAATCCGCAGAAATTAGCGACTTTGATAAAGGGAATATTGTCACGGCACGGTGTCTGGGAATGAGCATACCAATCTAGAAATTGCTTGGAGGACTATGAAGCCGCGATCAGGCGACAAGTTATAGGACGTCCACGCCTCATCAAAGAACGTGCGGGTCGGAGACATGTCCGCTCAGTTAAGCAGGACCTGACGACATTGTACAATACTACTGCAGGCAGAAGTGTTTCGTGGCACACCGTTCAGTGCAGACTGTGGAAAATGGATTTCCACAGCGGACCCGGACGTCTCTCCATGTTGACCCGATGATGTTGTCTATTACGATTGCAGTGCACAGGGATCTCTAAGTGTGGGCCGTGGGTCAACGGTATCTCGTAGGATAAATCACGTTTCTTGTAACACCGGGTAGTTGGTTTTGTCCGGATACGTCACCATCCATCCGACTGGGTGCTAGAATCATGCGCTGTGCCAAGGACGCATAGTGGAAGTGTCACAGTATGAGGGACTTCCGCTTGGGCTCCCATAAGACATGTGGCATAAGGCGTCATGACGGCTGTGGACTATGCGAAAATTATTGCAGATCACCAGCATCCCTTCATGCTTGATGTCTTCCCCGATGGCCATGAAATCTACCAGCAGGATAACTATCCGTGACACAGGGCCAGAATAGTGGTGCAGTGGTTTGTGATAGTGAACCCAAGTTAATGTCTTTATCACCAAAAATGTGCCTGATTTGAGCCAATTGGTACCCCTGTGGAAAGCTATCAAGTCCAGCTCCCCGTCCACATACTCCTGGCGGGAATTTAAGCGGATTGCTTGATTTATGCGTAGGCACTTAGTGTGCAACATACCTCTGGAAATCTATACCATGAACTCGTCAGATCGGTACCCTTCAGAATCAGAGCTCCACTGCGTTCCAGTGGTGGAACCAACGCGTTTTTATGCAGTTTGCGTTTTGGCTGATCAATGTAAGTAACAGAGTGAGTAGCTAGGTATAGTAGTCTCTGGGACAACGTTATCAGAAGAAGGGAGAAGTTGGTGAAACACCGGCGATGGACATACGAAATAACTTACTTGGTATTGAAAGAGGCGTTACTGGCCAAGCATTAGGGGCAGTGTCGAACACACGGAATATAAATTATTAAGTATTAGACACGAACAAAATATTTCCTTTCGAAGGCGTTGCTGCAGCGTATATGTGATGTAGCGTTACCTCGATGCGGGTATGTAAGCACCGACAGGTAGGCAAGGGATTTTTGTGCCTTTCATGTCTTTGCGAACGGAAACGTGAACTATGTCGATTATGTTACCAAATGCGTCCAAACAAGCCAAAAGTCCTGTTATTCTTTCCTTGGCTGCCGAAGCACGAACACCGGTATGCATCCATCAGAGAATGAAGAATGTGTACGGGGCACTATGTTTGTCCAACACTACCGTCGTGCAATGGTGTGACAAAGGATCCTGTTGATTCATTATAAAACACGTTCCCATCTCCCACATGTCGTAACGCACAAGGTACGCCATCTGACGTGGCTGATACTCTATACTCCAGACCTATAGTCCTCATCTCCCCATGCCATTATTCCCCTTCTATCCTTTAAAAAAGGCCTTCTAGTAATGAGTGCTGTGGACTAGGGGATCGTAAATTGATTTCATATTTCTACATTTGCAGAAGGCTTCTCATACCATTCCTCACAGAAGCCTTCTAATAAAATTCCTTGCTTATCGAATATCTCTTCAGTTGCGAGACTGTATTCGTGATTTCCTATAAGAATGGTCATAGCACGTTGTAATCGACAGAAAATCTAGGAATAAATCAGGTGACATCCGGTGTTCACCAAGGAAGGGGTATAAACCCTCTGCTGCTCCTAACCTAAGTAAACGATGTAGGAGACAATATGAGCATCCCTCTTAGGTTGTCTGCAGATGATGCTGTCATTTACCGTCTAGTGACGTCATAAGAAGACCGAAACGAATTGCAAAATGACTTAGAAGCGAGATATTTATCGCACGAAAAGTTGAAATTGTCACTCAGTAAGGAAAAGTGTCAGGTCACTCTCATATGTACTCCATGAAGATCTGCAAAACAAGGTGAAACGTATTTTAGTATTTTTAGTCTTTTGTGCGGAATGCCTCAAATGTCTAATGGGCACAATAACTGAATGTTACTAGTCGCAATCCTTCGATATGGCCAGGCATAAAGTTTTTCAGGACTTCCCTTGCTATCCTTCTTATATTGAGAAAGCCACGTAGCTCCTCACACACTTTCGCCTTCAACTATGATTTCATATATCGACGACTTCTCGTAAACGAATTGGAAGATATCCACGTAGATGAGTTCCAGCGATTGCGCTGGTCATAACACCCACCCATCGCCCCCCCCCCCTCCACTCTGCCGAGCCGTTTGTCAATAAAACAACGAGGATAGCGGCCTTCCAGATACCCATGTTCATTTACATCACCGGTGGATGAAGTAACGTGCTTTGAAACACGACCTTTTGAGAGCTTGAAGGGTTTATATGATGATGCAACAACATTGTCAGTGCGTGTAGAATGACAACAAGGTAATGTCTATAATTCGGGACAGTAGTAAATAAATTATAATCGGTATTAACTAATTACCGTCCATTGATAGATACAGAATCGTTGCTGGTGATTTGAAATGAGTAAGACAGAAGAATTTCCATCATTCTGGCCGTGGTTCTTGCGGCAAAAGAAAACATTTGGTCCTTCTACTTGGAAACATTATTTACGACAGGGATGAAATTCCTACTTCACAAGTAACCTACTTTCCACACTGTATTATTCAAAGCGTGTATTTCACTATAGTATCTAAGAGTGCTTATATATATTTTCTCCCCCAGATTCCTGGGTCATCACTTTCAAATTTACCGTGCAAGAAATTACGCTGCAAGAACTGTGACCAGTTGTCTGTGCTTTAACGATCCATTTCCTCGGAAGCACCTATCGATGGTGAGAAATCTTCCTATTCGGATAAATCTTGTTAAGAATCTATTTCTTTTACATAAATTTGTTCGGTTTCCTGGTTACTGTACATCATGCATTACGTCGTTCAATTTTATTCCTGTTGTCTCCTGTATCCAGGGTATTTTGTTACATTTCTCAAAAAGAGTCTCAAAATACTAAACGCATATAGTTTCATAAACGAGAACCTTATAGGTTTTATAGAGCTTGGTCATGCGATTCAGAACGAATATCAAAATAATTATAACACTGCCTGTGAGTGAGAAAAGTATTAAGCTATTTACATAGTCGAGAGAAGAGAGGCTGTAATCAAAAAATTCTCTACGACGCATTTCGAACATATAAGGAACGGAAGCGTCAACATTTTTGGTGTAACATTATCCAATAATTAAATCTCACAAGTCATAAATCAGTACAAATCATCCATTTAAGGAAAAGTAGAGAGAGAGAGAGAGGCGTGATCGCCGCCTTCAATCGTGCTCTCTAGATGGAACACCGAGACCGAAGCTAATTTACATGTCCACATACAATCCTAGGCTCAACAGTACCATTCGGAGATGCAGATAACGTAACGGCCCGTTTATGCAAATTACGCCACTCGGTAGCAGATAACCACTCATGCGTCATTCACTGCTTGTTTGCTTCAAGCGATAATGAAAGAGAGGTACTCCAGTTCGGCACCAACGCCCTAAGAACGCTGTCAATGTGTAACTGAATACTACTGACTGGAACGCCCCTTCCACAGCACAGGGGTGAGTACAGTTTTATCGGTGATTATGCCTTCAGTGCAGTACAGAGCATGTTTCGCCATCTACTTTGCCACCCGTATTTAGATAATTCCCAAACTTTGTTTCCGAAAAACTCACTGCATACTACAACAAAAACATAATATCAGTAATATCGCTGAACTCCTGTATCCAAGAGATTTAGGCCGTCGTTAGAAAAGTATGTAGTTCCATTAAAAACACATAGTTGCTTCTCTATCTCTGGAGTTGATTAAAGAAGCAAGTGCTGACAATGTAGCAAATTACTTTACTCTTTGAGTGTTATCATTTACCGGAAACTTCGTTTCGACTCTGAGAGAAGATTACGAAACTCGGTATCGCAAGTTAAGTGTTACGCTGTCTACAGGGCTAATCCGAATGATAAGACAAAATTTCGGAGATTTTCTGGGCATTATAGTATACCACCAACAATAGACTTAGCCATGGCGGAGCACCTCAGCGATACGTATGCTAGTACTGTAGGTACTCTTCGTTACTGAAGAGGGGAATCAAAACTTTTCAGTAGTTGCAGGGATAATAGTGTGGATAATTGACTAATCTGGCGTGTAACATTAGCGAACACAGCTTACCTGTTCTGGTACTGTAGTGTCCTGCGGTAGCTAGGAAAGAACTAACAGTCATTTTCAAATGGTTCAAATGGCTCTGAGCACTATGGGACTTAACATCTATGGCCATCAGTCCCCTAGAACTTAGAACTACTTAAACCTAACTAACCTAAGGACATCACTCAACACCCAGCCATCACGAGGCAGAGAAAATCACTGACCCCGCCGGGAATCGAACCCGGGAACCCGGGTGTGGGAAGCGAGAACGGTACCGCACGACCACGAGATGCGGGCAACAGTCAATTTATACACACTATATTAAATAGGTTAACTCTTACACAGAATATTACAGCAACCAACCACTTTTTACAATGTTGTTTATTTATTGAGACAGCGCCGTTACCGGTTTCGAACCGACAGGTTCGTCTTCAGACTGCTAGTTCACGTTTTACGTTACATTTCGTGGTTTGTTTTCCCATATGACCAAACTTCCTTGGGGTGGTGATGCACTACAACCAGCACAAAATGTGAGACAACGTCTTTTTAATTGTAAGTGTGCATCACGACAGTTGTAAGTGATGTAAACAAATTATTATTATTGAATGGAAGATGTTTCGGTTACTTACAATGAAGAATCCGCTCCTTTACGTTCCAGTGCAGTTCGATTGTTATCTTGCTACATCGAACTGTATAATGCACTTTTTGTGTATATACACTCCTGGAAATGGAAAAAAGAACACATTGACACCGCTGTGTCAGACTCACCATACTTGCTCCGGACACTGCGAGAGGGCTGTACAAGCAATGATCACACGCACGGCACAGCAGACACACCAGGAACCGCGGTGTTGGCCGTCGAATGGCGCTAGCTGCGCAGCATTTGTGCACCGCCGCCGTCAGTGTCAGCGAGTTTGCCGCGGCATACGGAGCTCCATCGCAGTCTAACACTGGTAGCATGCCGCGACAGCGGAGACGTGAACCGTATGTGCAGTTGATGGACTTTGAGCGAGGGCGTAGAGTGGGCATGCGGGAGGCCGGGTGGACGTACCGCCGAATTGCTCAACACGTGGGGCGTGAGGTCTCCACAGTACATCGATGTTGTCGGCAGAAGGTGCACGTGCCCGTCGACCTGGGACCGGACCGCAGCGACGCACGGATGCACGCCAAGACCGTAGGATCCTACGCAGTGCCGTAGGGGACCGCACCGCCACTTCCCAGCAAATTGGGGACACTGTTGCTCCTGGGGTATCGGCGAGGACCATTCGCAACCGTCTCCATGAAGCTGGGCTACGGTCCCGCACACCGTTAGGCCGTCTTCCGCTCACGCCCCAACATCGTGCAGCCCGCCTCCAGTGATGTCGCGACAGGCGTGAATGGAGGGACGAATGGAGACGTGTCGTCTTCAGCGATGAGAGTCGCTTCTGCCTTGGTGCCAATGATGGTCGTATGCGTGTTTGACGCCGTGCAGGTGAGCGCCACAATCAGGACTGCATACGACCGAGGCACACAGGGCCAACACCCGGCATCATGGTGTGGGGAGCGATCTCCTACACTGGCCGTACACCTCTGGTGATCGACGAGGGAACACTGAATAGTGCACAGTACATTCAAACTGTCATCGAACCCATCGTTCTACCATTCCTAGACCGGCAAGGGAACTTGCTGTTCCAACAGGACAGTGCACGTCCACATGTATCCCGTGCCACCCAACGTGCTCTAGAAGGTGTAAGTCAACTACCCTGGCCAGCAAGATCTCCGGATCTGTCCCCCATTGAGCATGTTTGGGACTGGATGAAGCGTCGTCTCACTCGGTCTACACGTCCAGCACGAACGCTGGTCCAACTGAGGCGCCAGGTGGAAATGGCATGGCAAGCCGTTCCACAGGACTACATCCAGCATCTCTACGATCGTCCCCATGGGAGAATAGCAGCCTGCATTGCTGCGAAAGGTGGATATAAACTGTACTAGTGCCGACATTGTGCATGCTCTGTTGCCTGTGTCTATGTGTCTGTGGTTCTGTCAGTGTGATCATGTGATGTATCTGACCCCAGGAATGTGTCAATAAAGTTTCCCCTTCCTGGGACAATGAATTCACGGTGTTCTTATTTCAATTTCCAGGAGTGTATATGCACATAGTGTAATGCTCACTTAGAAGTTTCATCACATGGAAGCGTGCATACAAAGATGGCGATATTACAACCATAACAATGTCACAGACTCCCACCCTCAGGGATATTTCATGACGTACATGTATGCGACAGTACAAATTTACAAATTGGTAATGTTACGTTACTTACTATTTTCATTGAAAGAGAACTGATTAAAATTAAGATAAACAAATAAAGCAGTTATAAAGTGTTACTGCAGTGATATTACGTGAATATTATGGTATGCATTGGAACAAAAGTAAATGATAAGGGCCAGACATACTGTACATAAATAAATGATACAACTAATGACATGTTATGTCATGCTTTGAAAGCACAGTAAATGAGTTGGGATGGATGTGCATATATAAATATTACAAATATTACAAAAGTGGGCTTTTATTTTTACTTTAAATTGGGAAGCAGTTGCATGAAACTTTGTAGAAAGGCTGCATTCGTTAACTCGGTTTGTTCATTGAGGAGATTTTGTGGGATTTGCATTTATGTAAATATATTTCAATTTCCTCAAGCAAATTCGTAAGGCTACCTTTCTCAGCATGGTGCAATACTTGTACATTGTCTTGTATGCTCTTCGTTCCATGACTGTTGCTGGTTGTGTGCATGGCAAATGTGGATTTTGAAATGTTGTTCAAACGTATAGCATCTATTCGCTCTTTGAACCATGTCTCAATGCTTCTTCCACTTTTGTCCTGTATAGTAACAGGGGCAACTTTGACAGCTCAGTTTGCATATGCCAAATTTTTTGTGTGTGGCGGGGTTGTTATTTTTTAAGTTGTGCACTGCTAACTGCTGGAGTTTTTTGTTGTTTGTGTGGAAGCTTATTTCAATGTTTGCTTACTTTATAGGATATACTCTCTAAGAAAGATAGTGCAACATATTTTCTGCTCTTTTCTACTGTGTCTTCCGCAAGTTGCATGGTTATGTGGTCCACAGTTTTGTTGGCTGATGGTTTTCGGATTTTTTGTGATAGTTTGTCTATCACGATAGGTCTGCACCCATTGTATGAGGCTATGGTTTTAATTATACTGATTATTGTTTCTTTTTCAATAGGTTCAAGATAATTTTTGTGTAGTTGGTTCAGTCGGGTTCTAAAATATGCCATCTTATGTTGGTTTGGATGAAAAGATGAGCTGTTCACACATACACCAGTGGATGTTGGCTTTCTATGAATCTTAAAATGATGTTTATGGTTTTTGTTGGTGATTTTTACGTCTAGGAAGTTGATGCTGTTGTTGATCTCATCTTCAACGGTCAATTTAATCTTTTTATGCATGCTACTCAGTTTTGTTGCTAATGTGTCTGTTTCCTCACTGGTGCCACCAAAAAGTATAATTGTATCATCAACATATCTACTGTGGTAGGTGATTTTGCTGTTGATGTGACTGTTAGCTTCAAAAAATGTCTGCTCTAAATGATTTAGCTAACGTCCTAGATAAGCTGCTATCCACTGCCAGCCCATCTTTTTGTGTGTATATTTTGTTATTAACACTGAAGTAATTGTATGACAGTACCAAGGTGAGTAGCTCAATGAGCTCACAGATCTCTGCCGTACTTACTGGTTTACTATGTCAAGTAAAGCAAATCTGGCTGTCACTGAAATGTAAACACCTTTAATTTTGTCAGTGAGTTCATATGTGATCTTAACGGAGAATTTGTTATTTAACTTATACGAAGAACAATGGGCCTGATGAGACAGTTTTCTTTATGGGTCTTAGGCTGGGACCAGAGCTGAAGTGCAATGGGGTTCACGGAAATGCAGTCACGTACTTCCAAATTAGTTATGAGGAAGTTATAACTCTTAAGTGTATTCTTCATTTTGGCCTGAAATTTAGGGATAGAATCAAAATCTGTTTCATTTATGTTGTTACTACTGAAGAATCGCATGGTTTGTCAACACAGTCTTTCTCATACATTATCATTGCACAACTGCTTTTATCAGTTTTGACTATTAGGGCTTTATTTTTAGAAAGTTTGGAATTGCTAATATTTTGATCATTTAGATCACTGTTTCTGTGTGCACTGTTGTTTTTGAGGTGTCTTGTTATTTAAAAAATGGTTCAAATAGCTCTGAGCACTATGGGACTTAACGTCTGAGGTCATCAGTCCCCTAGAACTTAGAACTACTTAAACCTAACTAACCTAAGGACATCAAACGCATCCAGGATTCGAACCTGCGATCGTAGCGGTCGCGCAGTTCCATACTGTAGCGCCCAGAACCGCTCGGCCACTCCGGCCGGCTGTTATTTCTTTATCGGCTTTGAAGACTACGGCATTGGTTTCCCTAGAATTCAATTTAGCAACATCACATGGAAGTTTAGTAGATACAGTAAGGATTTTCAAGTTATTCTCCTTAGGTATAAGCTCTATGTTATGCTTTGGACCTTTGTTTATGAGTGCAAGTTCATTATTTGTACAACTGATTTTAGTTGCGTTAATAGTTCTTTCATTAAACAGATGTTGCCTGTCATGTGAATTTTTAGAGGGGATGTTACCTTTATTCACTTTTAAAGTACCTGTTTTTTTTTCCTTTTTCGTATTCCTACACAATATTTTCTGCTGTTCTATTTCAATGATGTTCTCAACGTATGATAAGATGTAGGAGAATTGAAGGGTGGAGAGGCAATTTTCGAGTTGCAAGTGTAGACTGTACAGCTGCTTGTTGAGAAGTTCTTTCTTCTTATACAGCATTTTGATCTCTGTTTTGAGCCACATGATTTCACATTTTGTTTTAACTATTTTGGTGGTATTGGTTTTAGAGTTAATCTTCACATTTGTGTAGTTTGGTGTTATCTGTGCTCACAGACACAAAACCTTAGGGAACAAACTGAGTTAGCCAATGTAGCCTTTTTACAAAATTTCATTCACCTCCTTTCCAGTTTAAAGTAAAAATAAAAAATATATAAAAAGTCGACTTTTGTAATGTTTCTAAAATTTGGATATGCACATCCATCCCCACACATTTACTGTGCTTTCAACGTATGCCATAACATGTCCATAGTTATAATATTTATTTGTGTATGTCTGGACCTTATCATTTTCTTTTCTTCCTTCGTATATCATAATATTTACGGTATATCACTGCAGTAACGCTTTATAATTAACTGTTTTATTTGTTTATCTTCATTTTAATCAGTTCTCTTTTAATGTAAGTAGTAAGTAACATAACATTAGCAATTTGTAAATTTCTACTGTCCCGTACATGTACATAATGAAATATCCATAAGAGTGTAAGTCAGTGACCTTGTTATGGTTGTAATATCGCCATCTTTGTATGCATACTTCCATGTGATGACACTTCTAAGTGAGCATTACATTTTGTGCATATATATACATAGAATGTGCATTATACAGTTCGATGTTGCAAGATAATAATCGACGTGCACTGGAACGTAAAGGAGCGGATACTTCATTGTAAGTAACCGAAACGTCTTCCATTTAATAATAATAATTTGTTTACATCACTTACAACCGTGGTGAGGCACAATTACAATTAAAAAGATGTTGTCTCACATTTTGTTCTTGTTGTAGGCCATCACCACCCCAAGGGAGTTTCGTCAGATGGGGAAACAAACTACGAAATGTTATGTAAAACTTGAACTAGCAGTCTCAAGATGAAGCTATCGCTTCGAAACCGATAACGGTTTGTTTTAATAAATGAAGAGCATGGTAAAATGTGGCTGGTTGTTGTTATGTGTGAGAGTCAACGTATATTTTGCACACAGCCACGGGCTCAGTATGTCAGTTTTTAACAAAATATCTCACTTTATTTTAACTAAAGTAAAATGCATTCTTGGCGTACACTAAGTGTTAAACGCAAGAACAAACAGAAAAAACCCACAAATTTTGTGGTGGCAAACCAGATAAGGAAACAAGGCAATGGAAGAAAATACTGAGAAAAATCTATTGTACTAAATACAAAATAAACGTGCTATTACAATGCAATGGTGAGTGAATACAATGCTAGGGCCGGCCTAAGTACTGGCCGTAGCTGTTCCTAGCTGTTGGTAAACACTTCTGGTCTGACGGTCTGGTCGTGCTTGTAAAGCCAGGTTGACAGAGTCCTACATGAGTCATATGAGTTCCGATTGGTGGAACAGTGTCACATGTTGTCTGGCGAAGTAGTCCCATGTTTATTTGGAAAGTCTGTTATTGTTTCTGTCCGCTGGTGATGTTTCTCTCCGCGCTCCTGAAACGGGGTCGACAACCCATCTTGCGTGTAGGTTGTGCAGGTCCTCTAACAATAAGGAGCCTCTACGACAGGTACTGAGAATACAAGCGGAAACTTCAGCCGTTATCTTCTTCCCGACAGCATGCAGCTCTACTGTACAGTTACATAATTATGACCTTCTCTTGGGTAAAATATTCAAGATGTAAAACTGTTTCTTATTCTGATCTCCCAGCGACGTCACCCTTAGGAAAAACAAAACTGACATTCTACGAGTCGGAGCATAGAACGTTAGATTCGTTTATCAGGTAGGTAGATAGGAAGATTCAAAAAATGGGTAGCGAGTGATTGTAGTTAGATTAACGGGAATTAGTCAAGTGTGGCAGCAGGAAGAACACTACTTCTGGTCAGGTGAACGTGGGGCTATAATTACAAAATGAAGTAAGGGTGATGTAGAAGTACGTCTAATAATGAATAACAAATTAGGAATATAGGGTAAACTACTACGAATAGCATAGTACACACGTGGTCAAAGGTAAAATAGACACGAAGACGAGACTGAAGGAATGCACAATGAGATAAAAATAATTATTCACATTGATGGAAAAGAAAATGTAATTGTCATGGAGGACTGAAATTCAGTAGTAAGAAAAGAAGGAAAACTAATAGCAGACTATAGACTGAGAGTAGAGTGGTGGGGAGAGGAATGGAAGAGGAAACGGGTTAGAAGAATTTTGCAGAGATCATAATTTAATAACTGATAACACTTGGTTTAAGAATCTTGTAAAAAGATACCTGGAGACAATTAAGAGTTTCACTGATTGTGGAGTGGTAAGAGGTTTGAAATCAGATTCGAAACTGTAACAGTTTTCCAGGCTCAAATGTGGGCTCTAATCATAATGGGTGGGTTATGAGTAGCAGATTGCAGCTAAAGAAATTACAGAAAGCTAGGAAACTGAGGAAGTGGGTACCAGAGAGAGCTAGGAAACCATACACTGAAATAGCGAAAAGGAATGTAATGGAAGACTAGTAATTGCCAGTAAAGGGTCAGCTGAGTAAAAAGATAAGACGTAGTAAAGAGTTCCTAGATGACAGGATATAATGAAATATTTGACAAGAGGAGAAAATATAAAAATGCTGTAAATGAATCAAGGGATAGAGTAAACACACACATGAAAAAATATGATTGACAGAGTAAATAGCTAAGCAGGAATGGTTTAAGTCAAATATACGGCTGAAGATGTATGCATAACTAGGATAAAGACAAATGCTGCCTATAGAAAATTTAGGAGACCTTATGAGGAAAGAGGAGCAGCTCTACCAATAGAGGAGTTCACATGGCAAGCCAGTACTAAGGAAATAAGGCAAATCTGAAAGGCCCACGGAATATAATGAAGGGCTACACAAGGGAAATGAACATGAAGACAACTTTATATACATAATACAGAAAATAATCAATGTCGTCTAGAGTGGCGACAGAAAAGATTACATGTAATTAAATGTGTAATGTGACTTGTTATCTATTCGGAAACCAGTCTGTGCTTATCTGGTGCCTGCAGAAGACCTAATGAATACATGAAAAGAACAGAAAAATGTAAATCACCAATGATGCCTATTATGAATAGGTGAAACGAGTTTGGTTAGCAACAAAATATACATTTACATGCAAAAGACGAATCTTTTCTTACCTACATGATAAAGATAGTTGCAGCTTAGGAAGAATGGCTGAAGATATTAACACTAATAACTGCCTAAGCACAGCGCAAAAGTATTCGACTACATTCCAGAACTCTTGATTGACTTCTGTTGATGTTCATCTTACACACTTTTTTGAAGATAATATGCATCGTTGTACTGAAACAGTTACGGTCCGTAATCCATGCAATATCTAGATACTCAAGAATGTTAGAGACGCTGATGTTTAGACTGTACCATCATATCGCTGTATTATCCGGAAGAAAGGGTGGGGAATGAAGTCGATGTCGAGGTCATTTCACACCTACAGCTCGTATGCTCGAGCTTTTAAACCAACCGTGCGATAGTTCTCACACTTATATGCCCTTATTTTCTTAGGAATTTTAGTAATTTTCAAGAAATTTTAACTACTACCTCTACCAGTCCTATCAGGTGGTGGTTATAGACAGACAATACTCAAGTAATGGTCGTAGCTCCGTCGTGAGTGAACACCACTTCCTGGCGATTCTGCCAGTTCAACTCAATCTGGCATCTGCACTTCCTAAGATTAGTTTCTGTCGTCATTGCAGTTCACATCGTTGAATATTAGTTCTCTATGGGCATTGTAATTCAAATCGTTCCGTACGCTTACTGGCAAACACTAATATGACTTCTTCCAGTGATTGTTAGGCAGCCGTGTAACCTTTTAATAACGGGTCATTCTCCTAATCATCCCGAGACCTTATATTCGTTTACGTTTAGAGTCAAATTCCAAACCCTGTACCAATCATCGATCATTTGCAGCTCCTTCTGCATATTGGTACGATATTCTAGCATCGTGATTTCTCCATATAGGACATTACTACCGCGAAAAGCGTCATGGAACTTCTGCCATTATCCAGCAGCTCGTATATGGGCCTGTCACATTAACGTGACCACCACCTAAGTGGACATACAACAACCACTCACAGACTGCAGGTGGCAGCACTAGCAGTGCAGATGGCTTTTTCAGATGAATCACGTTTTATGCTCCGGCGGAGAGATGGCTGCAGATGGGTACGACGTTAAAACGTCTGAAAGCAAACACATTGTGTGCACTACTATCTGGAGAATATTTTCGTAGCATTTCCCGGGTGATCTCGTCATTCTGGAAGGCACAAGGGATGAACATAAGAATGCATATATCACTGGGGACCATGTCGACTCATGCATATAGTTTGCTTTTTCCTCGGCACGATGGCATCTACCAGCAGGACAATGCAATATCTCATGCACCCTGTAGAGTACCTGCGTGGTTCGAAGAGTACCAAGATGAGTTTAGCATACTGCACTGATCGCCAAACTGCCCACATTTAATTCCAGTAGAGAATCTATGGCACCATCTCGATCGGGCTGTTCGCACCATGGACCCTCAATTGAGAAACTTATTGCAGCTGGTCACAAAGCTGGAGCCGGCATAGCTCCAGATCCGTCTCGGTACTTTCCGCAACTCAGTGACTCTCTTCCAGCACATTCTCGCAGCAAAAATTCGTTTTCCATGCTTTTGACCGGTGGTTACGTTAATTTGACTGGGCCGTATGTACACTACTGGCCATTAAAATTGCTGCACCACGAACATGACGTGCTACAGACACGAAATTTAACCGACAGGAAGAAGATGCTGTGATTTACAAATGAATAGCTTTTCAGAGCATTCACACAAGGCTGGTGCCGGTGGCGTCACCTACAACGTGCTGACATGAGGAAAGTTTCCAACCGATTTCTCTTACTCAAACAGCAGTTAAACGGCGTTGCCTGGTGAAACGTTGTTGTGATGCGTACCGTCACGTTTCGTACTTTGATAAAGGTCGGATTGTAGCCTATCGCGATTGCGGTATATCGTATCGCAACACTGCTGCTCTCGTTGGTCGAGATCCAATGACTGTTAGCAGAATATGGAATCGGTGGGTTCAGGAGGGTAATACGGAACGCCGTGCTGGATCCCAACCGCCTCGTATCACTAGCAATCGAGATGACAGGCATCTTATCCGCATGGCTGTAACGGATCGTGCAGGCACGTCTCGATCCCTGAGTCAACATATGGGGACGTTTGGAAGACAACAACTATCTGCACGAACAGTTTGACGACGTTTGGAAGCAGCATGAACTATGAGCTAGGAGACCATGGCTGCGGTTAACCTTGACGCCGCATCTAAGACAGGAGCGCCTGCGATGGTGTACTCAACAACGAACCTGGGTGCACGAATGGAAAAACTTCATTTTTTGGATGAATCCATGTTCTGTTTCCAGCATCATGATGGTCGCATCCGTGTTTGGCGACATCGCGGTAAACGCACATTCGAAGCGGGTATTCGTCGTCGCCATACTGGCGTATCACCCGACGTGATGGTGTGGGGTGCCATTGGTTACACATATCGGTCACCTCTGGTTCGCATTGTCGGCAGTTTGAACAGTGGACGTTACATTTCAGATGTGTTACGACCCGTGGCTCTACCCTTCAATTGATCCCTGCGAAACATTACATTTCAGCCGGATAATTGAAGACCGCATGTTGCAGGTCGTGCACGGGCCTTTCTGGATACAGAAAATGTTCGACTGCTGCCCTGTCCAGCACATTCTCCACATCTCTCACCAATTGAAAACGGCTGGTCAATGGTGGCCGAGCAACTGGCTCGCACAATACGCGAGTCACTACCCTTGATGAACTGTGATATCGTGTTGAAGCTCCATGGGCAGCTGTACCTGTACACGCCATCCAAGCTCTGTTTGACTCAATGCCCAGACATATCAGGGCCTTTATTACGGCCAGAGGTGGTTGTTCTGGATACTGATTTCTCAGGATCTATGCACCCAAACTGCGTGAAAATGTAATTACATGTCAGTTATAGTATAATATATTTGTCCAATGAATAACCGATTATCATCTGCAGCTGTTCTTGGGGAAGCAATTTTAATGGCCAGTAGTGTATCTAAAATGTGAACAGTCTTTTTTTTTCGGTCTTTCCCCAGCGATTCCTCTCCTGTGCTCTCTTCATTTAGGAGCAACACTTTCAACCTAAGTCCTTAATTATTTGTTGGATGTATTGCAACCTCTGTCCTTCCCTCAGGTATTACCCTTTATAGCTCCCTTCACTACCGCGGAAGTTATGTACTGACATCTTACTACATGTCCTATCAACCTGCCCCTTCCTCTTGTCAGTATTTTCCATGTGTTCCTTCCTTCGTCGATCAGACCACTTAATTCTCAATATTCTTTTGCCGTACCACATCTCAAACTCTTGGAATTTCTTCTTTTCTAAACAACCCACTATCCAGCATACTGTCATATGCTGCAAACGTACATTATCAGAAATTTCTTTCTCAAATGAAGGCCGAGATTTAGGGCTAACAAAATTCTCTTGGGCAGGAATGCCCTCCTTGCATGTCCTAAACTGCTTTTCTTGGCTTCGTTGCTGCAGCTGCCCTTGTTATTTGGTTCCAGTGTAGCGAAAGTTGTTCGTCTACTTTTTGGTTCTCAGTTGTTATCTTAAGTTCATTGCTAATGTTATTTCTTCTGTTCCTCATTTTGTGCGTTGTTGGATCGGTCATTGCACTCAGTACGTCCTGTAATTTTTCTTCACTTGCGCTTTGTACACAAATCTCACCAACGAATCTTATCATTGATTTCTTTTCCCCCTGAATATTGATCCCACTTTTGTACCTTTTCTTCATTCAAGTCTTTGCTTCGGTGCATAGATTAAACACTGATGTGGGAAGAAGACATACTCGTCTCAGACCCATCTTAATTCGTTCACTTCGTTTTTGGTATTCCGTTCATATTGATCGCTCTTGCTCTTGTACATATTGTATACTATCCGTATTTCCCTGTAGGTTACTCCCGTTGTACTAAGAATTTCTAATATCTTCCATAATTTTATATTGTCGAACGCCTTTCTCAGGTCGAAGAATGTTATGAAGATGACTTTAATCCTGTTTTTAACGCCGGCAGGTAATTTTACTTTTGTTAGAGCATGATTCTTTCTCTCAGGAATGTTATATTTTCTTATCACTTTCACTTACGTGCATAAGTAAATATGAAACTGGTTCTTGAAGAGCCGCTGTTATTCAAGTACCAACTTTAGATTTTGCACCTGATGACTAAAATATAGTTGCCGTAAACTGAACTGAATGTAATTTTGTAAATTTTTATTTATTGATTGCAAAGCAAGGCCGAGAGAATTTCGACTGTTGCCGTGGAGCGGCCAAGATAAAACTTACTGAACTCATGGAATCTGTATAATTTAAAAAATGAACTATAACGTAAATTAATTATCTGTTGTAATTTAGAAAGGTTCATACAACCAAATCTCGCGCATATATAGTTACTCTTAACACTTGAAAAATAAATTAATACTTCGGCACGTAATGGGCGACCAGAGGCTGCATCGGAAGATGAGCTACCCGGAGCACAAATTATTGAAAAAATGCTTATTAAAAATAATTAGCCGCTGCGAGCATTTGAGGCGACAATAGTTACAAAGAAAGTTATTATTTGATAACAATAACTAGTTTATTTTATCATAATACCTAATAACTTATATAAAATATGTGTAGCCACTCAATGGCTGCCTTCCGTATCGCGAAACATACTGTGTGTGTACCATAAAGTACGTCCTTCCTCCTCGGCCGTACAATCGCGTCTCTTTACGATCCTTTTTTATTTTCATAGATATGTTTTAAATAAAGATGCTACTATTAGATAATCACTGCACATCACTTGTTTGAAGTTCGCCCCCGGTAGCTGAGTGGTCAACATGACAGACTGTCAATCCTAAGGGCCCGGGTTCGATTCCCAGCTGAGTCGGAGATTTTCTCCGCTCAGGGACTGGGTGTTGTGATGTCCTAATCATCATCATTTAATCCCTAACGACGCGCAAGCCGCCGAAGTGGCGTCAAATCGAAAGACTTACACCAGGCGAGCGGTCTACTTGATGGGAGGCCCTCGTCACAAGACATAGTTGTTCCAAGAATATGAGCTGTATGTTTTATACTAATTATGTTCATAAAGTACTTTAAGCGTTTGCAAAAAAATTTTAGTTCACCCTTGACACTTCACAATATTGTTCACTGTTTACAACCGATTAAAAATGTCAATATTTATGTGACGTACCGTCACAGGAGAGCATAATAGTGATACTGTTACACTGCCTTGAGGCATTCACATCCGAACTTTCGCTCACATTTGATAGTTTTATCACGTCAAGTACAACGTGATGACTCCCATTTTCTAGGAACTTTACAATCCAACCACATAGCTTGCCCGTAGTCTGTATCCTTGTATTCTGTGCACTAGGCAGCAGTACGAAACTGTATCGGCCTTCGGGAGGGAAAGAAACATGGCATCGACCTGAGTGACGATATCTACACTTCTACACTACTGGCCATTAAAATTGCTACAACAAGAAGAAATGCAGATGATAAACGGGTATTCATTGGACAAATTTATTGTGCTAGAACTGACATGTGATTACATTTTCCGGCAATTAGGTTGCATAGATTCTGAGAAATCAGTATCCAGAACAACCACATCTGGCCTTAATAACGGCCGTGATACGCCTGGGCATTGAGTCAAACAGAGCTTGGATGGCGTGTACAGGAACACCTGCAGATTAAACACGATATCACAGTTCATCAAGGGTAGTGACTCGCGTATTGTTCGACCGAGTTGCTCGGCCACCATTGACCAGCCGTTTTCAATTGGTGAGAGATGTGGAGAATGTGCTGGCCAGAACAGCAGTCGAACATTTTCTGTATCCAGAAAGGCCCCGACATGACCTGCAACATGCGGGCTTGCATTATCCTGCTGAAATGTCGGGTTTCGCAGGTATCGAATGAAGGGTAGAGCCACGGGTCGTAACACATCTGAAATGTAACGTCCACTGTTCAGACTGCCGTCAATGCGAACAGGAGGAAACCGAGAAGCGTAACCAGTGGCACCCCATACCATCACGCGGGCGATACGCCAGTATGGCGATGACGAATACACGCTTCCAATGTGCGTTCACCGTGATGTCGTCAAACACGGATGCGACCTTCATGATGCTGTAAACAGAACCTGGATTCTTCCGAAAAAATGACGTTTTGCCATTCCTGCACACAGGTTCGTATTTGAGTACACCATCGCAGGCGCTCCTGTCTTTGATGCTCAAATGATTCAAATCGCTCTGAGCAGTATGGGACTTAACATCTATGGTCATCAGTCCCCTAGAACTTAGAACTACTTAAACCTAACAGCCAGCCATCACGAGGCAGAGAAAATCCCTGACCCCGCCGGGAATCGAACCCGGGAACCCTGGCGCGGGAAGCGAGAACGCTACCGCAGGACCACGAGGTCTTTGATGCGGCGTCAAGGGTAACCGCAGCCATGGTCTCCGAGCTGTTAGTCCATGCTGCTGCAAACGTCGTCGAACTGTTCGTGCTGCTGGTTGTTATCTTGCAAACGCCCCCATCTGTTGACTCAGGGATCGAAACGTGCCTGCACGATCCGTTACAGCCATGTGGATAGGATACCTGTCATCTCGACTTCCACTGATACGAGGCCGTTGGAATCCAGCATGTCGTTCCGTATTACCCTCCTGAACCCACGGACTCCATATTCTGCCAACAATCGTTTGATCTCGACCAACGAGAGCAGCCATGTCGCGATACGATACACCGCAGTTACGATTGGATACATTCCGACATTTATCAAATTCGGAAACGTGATGGTTCGCATTTCTCCTCATTACACGAGGCATCACAACAACGTTTCACCAAGCAACGCCGGTCAACTACTGTTTATGTATGAGAAATCGGTTGGAACGTTGCCTCACGTCAGCACGTTGTAGGTGTCGCCACCGGCGCCAACCATGTGTATAAGCTCTGGAAACTAATCATTTGCATATCACAGAATCTTCTTCCTGTCCGTTAAATTTCGCGTGTGTACACGTCAACTTCGTGGTGTAACAATTTTAATGGCCAGTAGTGTACCACCTTCTGGTTTTTGTATACGAACAGAGGGTGATGGGGTCACAAATCTGTTGTTGTCTTATCAGAGGAACCTTCGAAATATTCGGCTGGAAAAGGTAGTTTTATGCAGGAAGGCTAGATTTGAATCTCACTCATTTCAGTGCCTGAATGAGAGCATCAAAACACGTTGATTGGGTAGGAATGAGGCTGTATCGACGACGCTGGGAGAATAAGCGGCTTCAGCGAGATGCGCCAGCTGAGGCTCCTCTCCGCCCCCTCCCCCCCCCCCCCCCCCACCCCCTTACAGCCATGGCGACGGCAGGCTGCGCACACTTGCCACCCAACCCTCCCAAACATCTGTAGCAGTTTATTTACAGAAGGCAGCTGCCGCAGCGGGGCAAACACGGAAACATCCAGATGCGCACGCCACGACAAAGCGGCGCGCCTCACTAGAATAGAATGCTCCAGAGGGAGCCGGGCCGCACGGGTATTTATACGCACACGCGGGCGCGCGTGGCAGGCGCAGATGCACGCTAGCCGGCCGCGAGAGAGAGAGCCCGAGAGGTGCGTAGGAGGGCGCGCCGGGTTTCGGCGGCCACGGAAATAGCGCCGGCGTCCATCACGGCGCACCGCCGCTTTATCTGCGGGCGTAACTATCAACAGAGCCGGCGCGGGGCTAAGTTTAGCCGCCGCCCGAAAGAATTAAGTCGGCCCTAAATCTGCCAGCGTAACTCTGGCCGCCATATTTCGGCGGTCGCGTTATCTGTCGGTGGTGAGGTGGTTGGCCGACCACCACCAGCGCACAGTGTTTGCGCGCGGAGGTGGCCGGTCAAGTCAACTCTGGCACGGTTGATGGAGTCTCGCACCCGTTACAGGGCCGCGTGGGAACTGATTTGCCGCCAGAGGGGCAGAGCTGATCGCTTCGCGCAGGAGGAACGAAGCGTTTCAGGTGATTGGAAAAAACGAGCTGTCATTCCCTGTTGCAAAATGTATTTATGGAAATAGGCATACTACTAAAGGCCTCTATCTCTGACGGCAGTTTGTTCTGAGTTTTGAAATGGTTTTTATTCACGTTGTAATGTAATAAAATAAAATATGAGCCGTGGCTTACGTTGTTGTTATGGTCTTCAGTCCTGAGACTGGTTTGATGCAGCTCTCCATGCTACTCCATCCTGTGCAAGCTTCTTCATCTCCACGTACTTCCTGCAACCTGCATCCTTCTGAATCTGCTTACTGTATTCATCTCTTGGTCTTCAATTTTTAACCTCCACTCTGCCCTCCAATACTAAATTGGTGATCCTTTGATGCCTTAGAACATGTCCTACCAACCGATCCATTCATCTAGCCAAGTTGTGCCACAAACTTCTCTTCTCCCCACTCCTATTCAATACCACCTCATTAGTTGTATGATCTACCCATCTAATCTTCAGCAGTCTCTTGTTGCACCACATTTCGAAAGCTTCTATTCTCTTCTTGTCCAAGCTAGTTATCGTCCATGTTTCACTTCCATAAATGGCTACACTCCATACAAATACTTTCATAAATGACTTCCTGACACTTAAGTTTATACTCGATGTTAACAAACCTCTCTTCTTCAGAAACGCTTTTCCTTGCCAATGCTTGTCTACATTTGATATCCTCTCTACTTCGACCATCATCAGTTATTTTGCTCCCCAAATAGCAAAACTCCTTTACTAATTTATGTGTCTCATTTCCTAATCTAATTCCCGCAGCATTACCTGACTTAATTCGACTACAAACCATTATCCTCTTTTTGCTTTTGTTGATGTTCATCTTATACCCCCCTTTCATGACACTGTCCGTTCCGTTCAGCTGCTCTTCCAAGTCCTTTGCTGTCTCTGACAGAATACAATGTCATGGGCGAACCTCAAAGTTTTTATTTCTTCTCCATGGATTTTAATACCTATTACGAATTTTTCTTTTGTTTCCTTCACTGCTTGCTCAATATACAGATTGAATAACATCGGGGCGATTCTACATCGCTGTCTCACTCCCTTCCTCACCACTGCTACCCTTTCGTGTCCCTCGACTCTTGTCACTGTCATCTGGTTTATGTACAAATTGTAAATAGCCTTTCGTTCCCTGTATTTTACCCCTACAACCTTCAGAATTTGAAAGAGAGTACTCCAGTAAAAATTGTCAAAAGCTTTCTCTTAGTCTATGCTGGAAACGTAGGTTTGCCGTTCCTTAATCTAGCTTCTAAGATAAGTCGTAGGGTCAGTATTGCCTCACGTGATACAATATTTTCACGGAATCCAAACTGATCTCCCCCGAGGTCGGCTTCTACCAGTTTTTCCATTCGTCTGTAAAGAATTCGCGTTAGTATTTTGCACCCGTGACTTATTAAACTGATTGTTCGGTAATTTTCATATCTGTCAGCTCTTGCTTTCTTCGGGATTGGAATTATTGTATTCTTGTTGAAGTCTGAGGGCATTTCGACTCTCTCATACATCTTACGTGACTTATACAAAAGAGACACACATTAATGCAATGGCTCAGCTTGAAAGAGAAATAACTAATGTAGGAATATTATTAAGAGTGAAATATGTTGTTTAATTTAGCCCGACACGTATAAGCACTCAGTAAACTTGTTCAGTCCTCAGGGTAGTTACGTAATCGTCGATAATTAATTTTCCTTTTCTTATTTCCCAACACCAGAGATATTATTCCAGGTTCTTGAGAAGTCGTGTGCTTAATGCACTAGAGAAAATTTGCCAAGACTGTTCGATGAACACTACTGTAATACGTAACTTATCGTGGTTTCGTCTTGATTCCACAACATAAGATAATAACAGTAGCATCTACAAATGTAATCCTACAGTGGAACTGGGATCCTGTGACCAGATCTTTTCTGTCTGGGATGTTATCTCGTTACATAAAGAAAATCTGTATATAAAATTGTTAAATTATTAGTAGCTGCGTCTCGTCTCGTGGGATCTGAAGTGAAGTTAATAGTCCTAACCAACGGAACGTCTCGTAGATTAGCTAAAAAAAAAATGTTAAAGATTTTTCTAAGATGGCGCCTAACAATGAAAATTCTTTGTTATCGCCCATATATACTTAAGACAGTCTAGGTATCAGACTAACAATAGATTGACCACATACATAAAAATTCTTTTGACAAAATAACCATTGTATTTTTCGGGTTTTGAGTACGACTTATATTATCAGCTGGTACTGCAAGATGAGCTTTACACAAGATCGTCCTCTTAGGTCCGAATCCTAGAAGATAAGACAAACGAGTGACAAAGGAAAGATAGGTGAAGCATAGAAGCGCAAGAGTCCATGGAACAACATGTCCATTGTAGTCCTATCTCTTCTTCTTTGGCGTCCTGCTCGATTATTTATAAAATCTATCGTAATATTTAGTTTTCATTTTTTTTAAAGCCAGCTCCACTCAGGAGAAACAGTACAACGTATCGCGACCTTTGTCAAGACCGAAAATTTCCGCTGCATGCAACAGTAGCTACGAAACTTCCTGGCACATCAAAATTTTGCGCTGGAGTAGAACTCGAAAGCCGGACCTTTGCCGTTCACCGGCAAGTGCTCTATCGACTGATCCAACCAAGCACGACTCACGACCCGCCCTCACAGGCTTACATCCGCTAATACATCACCTCGAATCCTCAAAATTTTCACTGAAGTTCCCCTGCATAACTTGCGGAACTAGCACTCCTCGAAGAAAAGATATTGTGCAGACATGGCTTGACCACAGCCTGGAGAGATTGCTTCCAGAATGAATTTTCACTCTGTAGCTGACGTACCGGACTCTTTCCTGAACCTGGGAACAGTGATATAACATTTAATTTTATCCCCATAGCTTCCCGAACTCAAAGATACAGTAAATTGCATATGAGATCATCAGCTGACTGTATTTCGTTCTTGTCTTGTTTTCAAGTGACAAATGCTGGAGTATCAGCACCGTTTGCTACTCTCCTGTTTCCTATCCCTCCTCCTGCACGGATGGAGTATAAGTGGTGTCGTGTATTATTATTATAATTAAGTTAAACTACATAGTTTTGAATATTTACTTTGTTCATTTCTTATTATTTCCTGCCCTCTTCAGACGTTTTTGAAGCCTTTCAGCTAATATTCGTTGTAGGTAATCTTAGTACGATGACGCAATGGATCGGTCACCATTACCGCAGCCTTAAGTGCTTACTGCACGTTCCAAAAGTGTAGCCGTCTCCATTCAGTAGCCACAATACAAAGTCCGATGTCATTTTCTGAACGTCATTTTATTACACGAAAACTATTAGTTGTCTTTCCATGATCAAACATCATCGTGTTCAAGTCGGCCGACAGTACACGCTACGTCGATTTTAAATCCTCCTCTCATCAATAAAATGGCACTTTCTCTCTTTGTCTATCATATTTCCTGCAAACAACATTTTAAAAAATTAACATACAGAGAAGAAAGGATCATAGAACTTTACCTTTGCAAGGAAGCGCTCTACAGTTTGATTGCATACCCCTCCTTCCCCCCACATATAACTTTCTGTAACGCCCACTTTTGACGTGACACAGACAACAAAAATTTTAATGTCAAAAAATATAACATATGAAGATTTTCTTCATTGCTTAGTAATCTACTTTATCGTAAATTTCAAGAAATTTCAGGTCTTAGGAAGAGAACGTTAAAAATCTTTAATCCTAATATCTAAGAAATGTACATAAAATCTAGTTGGCCTAAGAACTGTAATGGCAACAATATCTCACACTTCTGGCAACGTCAGGACTGTCACTCACCATCATCAACACTTCAGGGTGCACTACGATAGTAGTATAGGCGTAGGTATGGTACATCACATGTTTTTCGTTTAAAAAATATTGCCACATGTTTCTTCACTTTAAAATATTTCCACATATTTTTCACTTAAAAAATTTTTCAAATATTTTTCTCTTAAAAATATTTTTGTCTTATAAAATTTCTACTTGAATTTTCTCTTAAAAATATTTCCACATAATTTTCTCTTTAAAAACTTTCCTTTTAGATTCTTGTTCAAAAAATTACCTCTTAAATTCCTGTTAAAAACCTGTACCGAGAAGCCCATTTTCATGATTTCCACATGTTTTCCACATAAAACAATTTCCACAGAGTTTCCACATGAAAATATTTCCATATCTTTTATACTCTAAATTTTAAAATATTTTGCTCCAAAGTGGTCGTATTTTAGAACTCGCATCTTTTGGCCAAAAGATGGCAGCGCCTTTTTGGCCAAAATTTGGCAATTTTAAGTAAGGTTGGCGGTTGAGGACAAAACCCTCAACACTTTGCGCAAAAGATGGCGGGCACTTTATGGCGGGTGCTTTATGGCGACTTTAAGGGAAAAGTGCTCAAAAGATGGAGACCACTTTTTTGCGGTCACTTTTTTTTGCGATTTCCAAGCGGAGCTCAGTCGTTACCCATCGGGCACTTTTTGTGATCGCTATTTGGCGGCCGCTTTTTTGCGATCCCTGTCGTCTGGGATTTTTATGTCCCATAAAAAATTGAATTGCGTGATGGAATAAAATAAATTATTTTGCGTGTGATAAAATAGCTTCCAATGGGAATGCTCTGAATAATTATACTGTTCAAGAACTTAATAACGAAGCCGAAAAAGGGGTTTAATGGGCTATTCAAAACTGAAAAAACAGTAACTTATTGAACTAATTAATATTCATGTGAAAGAAAACCAACAAGAGCGTGGACCACTGACTGAACGACAACAACTTATTCATCAAATGTGTAAAATTTTAAATTTTTAACAACTGTAAAATCTGTATTCAACAAATGAAACGTGGATAGCAATATTATCGATTATATCAAAAAAGGAAAAAACTCTTTAAAAAAAGCCCAATGGTCATGAATATCAAAATATCAAACAGTATCTAAAAAATTTCATGAGAGAATTCCAAGATAAATTAAACTGGACTGGTCTATCAAGATATGAAACACTATCTGAAAATTTCATGCAAGAATTCGAAGATAAATTAAACTGGAAAGAAATATCAGCACGTCAAAGGATATCTGAAGATTTCATGCGAGAATTTGCAGATAGATTAGTCTGGAGAGAAATATCATTGTATCAAACACTTCCAGAAAATTTGAAGCGAGATTTTTCAAGACAGATTAGACTGGCCTGGTACATTGTTTCTTCAGAAATTATCTGAAGATTTGATGCCAGAATTCGCAGATAGATTAGACTGGGTATATATGTCATATCTGAAGATTTCATGAGATAGTTTCAAGACAGATTAGACTGGGAGGGAATATCAAGACGTCAAAAACTGTCAGAAGATTTTATAATGGGATTTCGACATAAATTAAACGTGGAAATAATTTTCAGGTACCAAGAAGTTTCTGAATCGTTCATAGAAAGTGTTAATTCCTTATGACCTACTGACTGATAAACAGTCTGAAAATAACGAATGTTCTATATGCTTAAATAATGAAAATCATATTCAATATGTGGTGACAAAATGCAAACACGTTTTGCACAAAGAATGCTTCGACCGTTGGTTAGGAGTGCAAAATAACTGTCAAATATGTAGAACACCTATTTTACAGAACAACTACAGCATACGCACTTTTCCTTCGTTAATGGATCAAGATCCACTAAAACACACTATACCTCTCAACCCGTTTAAAAATTCTCACTAATTATTCTGTGCTTAAGATCATAAGTCGAGTTCCTTTTGCCGTACTTAACGATGTACACCAAAGTGCCATCAGAAATAGGTTCATTAAAAGTCGATGACAGTTTCATGGCTGTCTTTTGAGACGTGAAACATTCTTGTGCATGGTCATATTCATAACATAAATTGGATATGGATTAACGAAAGTGCGCTACATTCTTGTGCATGGTCATATTCATAACATAAATTGGATATGGATTAACGAAAGTGCGCTACATTACTCCATTCAGCAATTCTCTTGAAATCTGTGAATGCACTGTATGCCTTCAAACAAGTGGCTGAGGATTAATGTTCCACAGTTCTTCGCGAAATATTTTGTCCCAGCCGTTCTTGAGATAAATATATTACAGCATAACATGATCATACAATGACGAGTCTGCACCTTGATTTCCTTTCCTGTTGGTCGGAAACACCACAAACACCAAACGGCATGTCAAACACCATAGATTTATAGTAGTTTTTTATAACCAGCTCAAAATTTCTTTTGCTGCCAATTTCCGCTTTTTCCTGCGTTAGAAGGTCAACAAATGAAGTAGATATCTTAGACTGCTTCAACAACTTTTCTCTCAATTCCATTTCATATTGTGGTTCATACTTTACAGTAGGTACTCGAATTTCCATGTTCGTAATTGTCACTTTACAATGGTATGGTCGAGAATCTGTAATGTTAGTGCCATCATCTTTCTTTGAAAACCATCTATACCAGCATTTGGACTTCCTACAAACGTTATCGTTAAATCTTCTTCCCATATGATTTCTCTATAATCTTTAAAAAAGGCGCCCAGCTTTTCAGCGAGTAAATTACTTCATTTCTTTGTATTTGCAACTTCCCGTTGTTACTGAAATGTCCCTCGAATCTTGTGTCATCGCCCAGAGAAGACGTTAGGAGATACAAAGCTGATGAAGAAACGCCTGGATGTTCTAGCCTGTAGATAATTTGTTCTCTTTTCTTGATAATTACTACACTCCACAGTTAACTTGGAAAATTGTCCACTAGTTTCGCATTAGATTTGCCTTCATTGACAGTGTAATCAGAGCCGTCTACATGTGCCGCATTAAATCTCATCTACAAGTAAACTTTATTATCAAACCAGCCATCACCAACTTTGACGTTTATTTCTACATATTTGTTTGGAAAAATGGCTCTGAGCACTATGCGACTTAACTTCTGAGGTCATCAGTCGCCTAGAACTTAGAACTAATTAAACCTAACTAACCTAAGGACGTCACACAAATCCATGCACGAGGCTGGGTTCGAACCTGCGACCGTAGTGTCTTTGTTTGGCAAATTCAAATTATTTTTAGTATTCTCGTTTACTAGAAAAGACTGCCAATGATAACTTTCTAGATTATTCGTCTTTTTTGTAGCATTTCCAGAGGTAGAGTTACAGTCGCGCTATCAAAATCTATCAGAGAATCGTTTCCATCCCTTATAGTTACTTGCAGATTTTGAACTGATCAGAGTCTTCTACAAACATGCCATCTGCTAAATTAAAATGGAATTTGTTTTTATCTAAGGCAATGATTTTCGCTAGCTGTGCTGCAATAGCGTTTCGGCGAGCTCCACTGTTTGATTCTCCGTAAATCCCAGCAACCGCTCGATACTGTGCTCTCTTTCAAAATACAGCTTATGGCGTGTGCTCTGAAGTTCGACTCTCTTGAGCGTAGTATTTGGCTTCATCTTTAAATTAATTGCTGCTGACTTTGGGTATACTTTTCTGAATCTACTAGATTCTACTTACCTGTACGAATAGTCACTGTTGTAATGACATCTTTCTCATAATGTAGCATATTATTTTCAGTCGTAAAATTTGGCGTCAAAAATGTCGTGTAAACGCCAACCAAACCCACTTTCGTCAAAGCATTTCGTATCGGTTCGTTAAAGAATTACCGCTGATTTCAAAAATGCTATTCATTTGTAATACTTTATATGGTAACCAAAAATCAGAACCTGTGAAAAGAAACAGAAAGAGAGACATGGTGATCTTTTACCTGATTCTATTCGATGTGCAATAATAGGCCCAAGTGGTTGTTGGAAAACAACGTTAATAATCGACTATTATATCTTAGCACCAGTGTGGTTGAACTGGGAAAAAATTTACCACCTGAACGTTAACTCTAGAAGCTTATGTGGCCCAAAATATCGTCTATAAAAGAGTATAAAAAGTGAAGATAAACACAAAGAGAAAGTTACTACTTTTATCGTCACTCATGAACTTGTTCCACTAGATGAATGTATCGATAACTCTGTTGTTTTTGACGACTTCATAATTGAAAATCAAGATTTAGTTAGAAAAAACTTTACAATATGACGAGATAAGAACCTTAACTGCACAAACGTTCACAAAAATTCCCAAGCAGTTGGTGAGAGATAACCTTAATTTTCTCGACATTTTTAGACAAGATGACACAAATTTAAAGCACATCTACGACAGATTTTTGGGTGGAGATTTGAAGTGGAACGACTTTAGAGAAATTTGCAGTAATGCGCGGAAATACAGCTTCGACTCTGTCACCACTGATATGACAGGAAAGCAGAATAAAGGCAAATACAAAGAAAAAAATTAAAACGTTTATTTAGACCTCGAGCGTCGCGGGGTTTTAAAATTTGATATTTTTTTAATAGCTCAAGATCTATTAAAATATTAGATTACCTTCATTCACCCAACTATTGTGTGAACTATCAAAGCCCTGCCACTTCACACAAACTTTATCGCCTTTTCCACGAGATATTTCGTCTTCTGTAAGTCCTGCTCATAGAAGCTTGCTTCAGTTTAGTTACCACTCATAGCCTTCAGATATATGTAGGTGGATTTGTGTTGTTGACATCAAGGACTTCAAATAATGCTGTAGGCCAATTTGCTGTACAAACTTTCTCGAACAAACCTTTCATTTTGTGATTCTCACCTCGTCACCTGGCACGTACTTGGGAGATTCATCTCTGAGTTCCATCGCTTTTTGCCGTAGCGAATCAGTTACATCTACAGGGCTCATCTCTATTGAGCTATACGCACTGGTGCTGTAATTATGGATCAACTTTAACAGTATGTCGACCCACCTGTAATAACCTTGAAGTGCAAACTGTTTCCACTTCCTTTCCTCGAGTGTTCTTTTAAATCGTTCGACGACTGACGCCTTAATCTCTGAAAACGTAGAGCAGTGATTTATGTTTTCAAGCTTCATTGTTTGTTGTAGCATTCTTTACCATTATTTGTCTGCAAATTTTGGCTTCCTTCGTACAAGTACATGTTTGAAAGCGCTAGTAACGTTTTCACCAAGATCTATCTTTAACAGGAATCGCCCAAGCACATTTCGAGAACACGTCTATCACAGTCAACAAATACCGAATATTTCCATTGATTTTAGATACTTTCTTTAGGTTGCCAGAATCAATCTGAAACATGTCAGTTTGTCACAAATCGTCTAGACCAAATGCTACAACAGCTCGCCTTGGAATGTTCTTTTTCACCGGTTTGTGCAGCTCGTTCACTGTTTCTTCACCAATATTCACAGTCGATCACTTCATCTTTTTCGTACTACACACTTGCTCTTCTTCCTCTTACATTCTGCTCAATTGCCCTCGATTCTGACTCGACCATTTTTTGTGAAAACTGTCGGAGGCTGAAATGTAGCTATAGCACGGAGTAAGCTTCTCGTCGTCATTCATTTATAATTAACTTTGCATCTTCCTCTCTAGCTCATCAATCCTGCCTTTCTAGAGTATCAATCCTGGCTTTCATGTTATTTATCTCCAAGTCATTCTTGCTGTAGTCTTCGCCGAGGTGAGCTTTGCTGGCGTAGTTATTTAATAGTGTGAGAATACTTGTGTATTCACGCTTGATAACAAGATTATTTTATGGCCATCTATAGGGTCTTTTACATTTACTAATCTTTTACCTTTGAAGTCAATAAAACTTTTCGTTGTTTTGAGAACGCTGTTTAATCTCTAACGAAACTGTTCAGCCTGACTTTCGATTTTTGAAGTTAATTCTCTCAAGTCAACTTTACTAGCAGTTGATTCTAGTTGCTCCTTTAGCTTGTTCCCAAATATATTCATTTATTATATTGAGAATTTTATCAAACCATCACCCGTCTGCAAACAGCTTCGAGACTAGCAAATGAAGGTGGCCACATATAAACTGATCAAACTTTTGAGCCCTCTCTGCGTTGTAAAACTAGTCACCTTGGCCCAGACAGTTTACTAATGCTTTTGGAATATAGCCACCAAACGAGTCAAACGCAAATTTTTCTCTTTCATTCTTGAAGTAACATATCCAGTGAGTACCCACGTGATCAGATGTGTCTAGGTTAAAAACTTCTGCTTCCACCTTTGCTCCTTTTTGCGGTAGTTCATCGATCATAAAGACGCCCCTAAAATTTGCGATTTTCAGTTGCTTTACTAATTTTTCTATATCAAAGTTGGTTAGTGGATGGCTACACATTTGCATCATTTCTTTCTTCTTTGACCTTTTTTTTAAGGCATGATTTCTTAGGGAAACTTGACCCACTTTTCTTTTCCACATTTCTAGGTTATGTCTCTTCTGTTCTGCCAGCTCTGCATCTGCCTTCTGTTCTTTATGGACAGCGCTCGTAATTGCTGCAGCACCACCGGCCAACGATTCAATTGAGCCTAATGCAGCCAGAATCAACGGCAAGAAACCGCCTTCGTATTTAGCTTCTTTTTTTTGTTTTGCTGAAAGATATTCAAGCAATTTTTTCATAACAGGAATAGATAAAATTAGAGGTAGACTACCGCCTTTTTTAACTTTGGTAACTTTCTGTTTCATCTGTGATTCAGTAAGAAATGTATCAGAAAGCCGTGACTTCTCAGTTCGTCGTTGGATAGCTTCAGCTTAATAGCTTTGGCTCTTGGCTTGCCACTAGATGCTACATTAAAATCAATACTGAATCCTTTCATCTATTAAGAGGAGAGAAAAATTATAATGTCCAACCATTATCGTCTACTAAGCCCACGCCTAATTCTCTCTTTCCATACATTGTCCCGCAACAGTAGTAGAAGCTAATCTTTCGCCTAGCGATGCATCTTTGCTAAAATTCTCTCTTTTGCTACAATTCTTTATCTGCCTCATGTCTTTTTATCCACATCCTTATAGTCTCTGTATGCTATGCCATGTCTCTTGCAAGCTTCATCTACAGGATTAATTCCTCCATCTTTCCTCTAGTTTAGTAAAAGTTCCGCAAAAGCGGAAGCCAGGCAGATGCATCTCTGGCATTGGCAGATTATTTCATGTCCAATTGACTAAGCCTTTACCATGCTTTTATGACGCCCAGAACGCGTGAGGGAGATTATTCAGAAATCTAATCAATTGGATTGTTCACTATAAAGTCACTAAAGTTAGTGGTAAGCATTTTCGTTATACCTACTTTTTCGTTACGACAACTATGATTTCCTGCGTTCTCTTCAGCGTGAATCACCATCAGCCTGTCGGTTAAGTACCTCACGTCATTCATCCAAACGTACTCGACAGGTTTTTCTGTATATTTTTTTTATAAAGCCCATTACTCCTCTGCTGCTGCTGCTGCTGCTACTGCCTCGTGACTTTGACGTCGAATTACTGCGTACTTTCCTTAACGACTGCCATATCGGCTTAATGATGTTGTAGTACTTTTCACTGCTCTTTGACTTGGGTTTATTCGCTTTTGGATCATTGCGGTGAAATACTGCATTTGTTTCCTTCAGCATAGTTGTGTATGCTTTAAGGTCATCAAGCGTGTAGTCTTCAAATGATATGTTTTTTCAGGTTAGCAGTTTCATTAATCCATCGCTGGCAGTGAAAGCATTACCTTTGAAAGAAAAAGTGTCATTATGAAACGTTACTTCGGAATCACCAATGTAGTGCTCTCTGTGGTCAAACCTTAAGCCAAATACTGTATCACCGAGACCACCCAAGTATTTTGATACTTTCGGCCCAAGATAAGTTATAGAGTAGTCTGTAGCAGCCTTCATCTTCTCCCGCTCTTCTTGCTTATATTGCTGCAACATGGGCTCCAGTCTCTAACTTGTCTTTGGCGTGATCGGTTCATCATCAACAAATAAGCTTCTTTCAAAAGACGATTCCTTAGGTGTAGGCGGGTTAGGAAACATATCGTCATAATTCGCTTCGTAAGGAACTAGCTGTTTTTGAACCTCTTGATTTTTCGCTATAACACCGATAACTAATTTCTCTAAAGCTTCCAGTTTATCGATAACAGGCTGGTCTTCTTTCTTATATTTCTCGTATTCTGTTATCGGTTTCATCTTTCACTCTTTGAACTGACTTTTCAGCTGTTCAAACTTCCTCCTATTCATCTTTGCTTGTTTAACAAGCTGTTGATCATACTTTATTTAAGCAGAAACTTTTAAAGAGGAGCAGCAATAAACATTTGGTACAAAGTTTTCGTTCATACAATTACCTCAAACATTTGTAGCAAAAGTTTTGCTTCCATTGTTCATCGGTCGTCTCACGCCTTACTTATCATGTTTTACGTTTTACGTCTCACTCAGAATGCAAACATGTAGCCACTATTGAGCCACTACGTGTACTATGTTTTTTATGGTATATAAACCATAAAAATTTAACAGAATTCTATACTATGAACGTTATAGCCATTAACATTCTTCTAACCTTCATATATCATCATCAGCATTGCATAGTCCACCTAATTCAGCACTCACAGAATTCGATACTGTGAACGTTATAGCCATTGACATTCTTGTAACCTTCATATATCATCATCAGCATTGCATAGTCCACCTTTATTCAGCACTCTGTTATATCTATCTGGTAAAACAATCTTACACTCGCCATCGAGAGCTAGAGATTTTTTATATCCATGTCCTGTATTTACGCTGCGTGTAACTGCGTGTAAATGTCCTTCTTCTAAGTCACTAAGCTTTTTAAGACACATTGGTGCGCTCACGTTATTGAGTTTCGTCATCAACTTATATCATTCCATTTTACTATAAGAAATTTATATTTTTTAGGCATTTATCGCTTCTAGTTGCGCCACAGTATTCAATAACTCTTCATTATTGCCATGAATGAACAAGATGACTACATAAATGTTGTCGCACTAATGTGTTTACATATCAGTAACAGGGAGTTAAGGTTACGAGGACATTTTAGATATAAAATTGATATGAAAATTAATTAAATTGATCAATTAATCACCACCGAGCACGCCCATCTCCTCCCCTGTCCACGCCCACTCCTGCCCCCGGATAACGCCACGTGTTTTCTCAGCTGCAATTTTGCCCCAGCACCCTACTCTACCCTCCCCCATCGCCCTCCCCCAGCCTACCCTATCGGCAGGAATTTCGAATTTTGGCGGGAAATTACAATTAGCGTTATCCATTCTGGGACTCGAACCCTGGGCCTCCTAGGCGGAAAGCCCAAGTGTACCCCATAACGCAATTAAACCGCCAGAAGCGATTGGAACTGACGGAAAATTAAAATTGGCAGTACCCTTTCAAGCACTCGAACCCTGGTGCTCCTGGATGGAAATCCCAAGTGCACACCCTTAGCACAATTAAACCACCAGAGGCGATTGGAATTGACGGGAAACTAAAATTCTCAGTGTCCTTTCTGGGACTCGAACCCTGGTCCTCCTGGGTGGAAAGCCCAAGTGTACCCTCCTAACATAATTACACCATCAGAAGTGCTTGGAATTGATGGAAAATTAAAATTGGCGGTATCCTTTTTGGGACTCGAACCCTTGTTCTCCTGGACGGAAAGCCCAATTGTACCCCCTTAACACAATTGGACCTCAAGAGGCCCTTGGATTTGACGGGACATTAAAATTGCTGGTATCCTTGCCGGAACTCAAACCCTGGTGCCCATGGATGGAATGCCCAAGTGCACCTCACTACCACAATTAAACCACTAGAGGTGCTTGCAATTGACGGGAAATTTCAATTGCCGGTGCCCTTTCTGGGACTCGAAGTCTGATTCTACTGGATGGAAAGCCCAAGTGCACCTCATGGGACATGGAAACTGTCCAGATATGGGAGAGGAAGGTTAGGTTAGTGTGCTTTATTTATTTTGTTCAGGAACTGACGCAAAGGTCGATCTTAATTATGTAATTAATCACAAAGATCGGGCCTAATTTACACAACTATATGCACAGCGCTAAACAAGGACAGCATAAAAGAGCAGTACACTGCGAAAACTGACAATACCAAACAACCTATGTTATCATGCTGGAAAAAATAGCGCAATACCACTCGAAACTAGCGACAGATACACACAAACTCTACCCTAAACATACAAGCATACAGGATAAAGGCTGGGGTGTAAGGTTCTATCTTTATTCTCCAGAGCTGATGAGATGCTGGTGCTGGACAGAGAGGATTTAAAAAGTGTCTCACCTGAAAGTGTACTACAAGTATCGTTGTTTGACATCAGAGATTGCTACAGATGCGTGCTCAAAAACCAACCTACATCCCAGGTAATCGAAGCCAGTACATGCTACCACAAATGATGGAAAAAAATGCATCAGAGTTCCAATTACACTTGAAAATTGTCTTGAAAAAACCAGCACTCGTAATGAATGGATCATAATGCAGCACATATACTTTGATAAATCCTCGTCCTAAAGGACTGCAGAGGAGGTGGTATTTGAAAGTGCGTTCTCCTCGACCGGTGTCCACAAACTACTGAAAATCGAGGCCCCTTTCCTCTCTCCTTCCGCCCCTTCGTCCCTCCATCCACGTACGTCGGAAACAATGCTCCTTCTAACGGCTCACCGACCACCTTGCGGCGTGGTAGGCTGCTGTCGGCCCTTTGCTGCCTTCTTCTGTCCGCTGCCTTAAGGCGATGCAACTGAACAATAGGAGATAAAGGGACGGCTGCCTCAGGAGCAACTTGTTCGTCTAAAATACAGGTACAGAGCTCCCTCGTACCACAGATGCACTCTCGCTTCCGCTCCCTTTGCGCCACACGCAATACGTGGCATGGCCTCAGACGATGCTCCTAGACAACACAAAAGGGAAATTAAGTAGCATAACCCCATCCATCTAGAGGAAGCTCCAGATGGCTATTTCAAAAGTCAGCTCTTTGCAGAAGAGAAAGCCCCTCCCGTAATGCTTTCAGTACAAAGCGTTACTCCGGCATCACTCAGAAGCGTGATTAATGACCGCTATTCCGACCAAGGGATAGCCACATCCTCGTAGGGAAGTCGTCGGCCGTTCTGCGCTGTACTATTTAACATGAACTCAACTCCTACAATAAAGCAACTACTAAAAAAAAGAAGAAACATTCGTGAAATTATATAATGTCCTCCTCCTACGAAAATAAGTAAAGCACATTTTCTTTTACTTTTATGTGCAAAATTGATATAACTTTTACATTTGACTGCAGTCGCAACTCAAATTTTTGTAACGTCCAGTGAAGTGTACTGCCACTGACAACAAATTATCATCAGACACATGCCCACCCTACGAACATTTAGGAACAAAGAACTCCGACTATTTTGATGTGAGGACTACCGACCACCGTAGAATGTCCTCGTTATTTCGAAACACTCATCAGAGTAAAAAAGCGTGAATTTAAATTCCAAAGAAAAAATCTATACTAAGCAATTTCTTCCAGCTTGTTGAACAAATTACAAGACCTGAGAACGTCTTTAGCATTCAGTGTCTGTAAATAATCTGTCTTGAATGTGTGTATTACAAACATTTCAGAGAATCGTCACACCTTTGGCAAACATGTCGAAAAGAAAACACATTCATTTTGCATTTGACAACAAGAAGAAAGTTCAAGAGAAAGTAGCTGTTTTGTACACTATAACAGGGCCTCTTTTATCAGTGCGATGCTATATATACTAGCATTTACAAAACAAATCGTAAGACCCTTTCCTCTCGCCCTTTGTAGGTGGGAGATTGCAATTTCGTTTAAAGATATCGCCGCAACGGAAAAAAAGGGACGCTTGTCTAGAAGCATTCTGTAGTGTCCTAGCCATCTCTTGCAATCCACCTAGTGGCACGTCATTGGTATCAGTTTGATAGGGTAATTAATTGAATGAGACTCTCTTTGCATGGCGAATATTTTTCTTTTCAGCAGTCGGATTACAGTCACAAGCTAGGATAACTGGGAATCCATGGAGAAAACACGAAGTTCCTTTCGAGGAACTGTATTGAGGAATGATATTTGAAGCTGACCACAGAGGGATTCTACAGTCCACAAAATACATTTCACATAAGAACTGCCATATTAAATGACGATCATAACGCCTATGTTACCATCACCCTGCATAAAAAGCGGTTTTGAGTCTACAGGCACACACACAAGTCGATGATAGTGTTACGCTTTCAGACAGAAATACTGCCTGCGCTTTGGAAGCCAGTCCACCCATTCTACCACATAGAGTTGTATCTTGTATAGATGTCTTTTAATGGTTACAGCCACTGGTGAATCATATTTGTGCCACTCTCGCATCTCGAAACGAGTCTCCTATATCTAAGACCTTCTGCATCCTGTGGGAAAACAGGACGAGCTGAGTTAATGCGACAGGAGCGCATTTTGATCACTCGGTGGAAATGGAAACATGGTTTCATAGCTCAGCCAACCATGTACAGTGTGTAAGGACAACGCCAAACGATGCTTTCCGCTGCAACACGAGGTTGTAGAAGAGATAGTACAAGCAGTTATGGTGGTGTTTCTTGTGAAAATTAGGAAGACTACACATCATATATGGCATGGAGGATGTATGAAGATTTTTCGACACATCCCCAAACTACACACAGGTAGTCCAAAGGAGATCTGTGTGTTTCACGGTGCATTAATGTCTATCACCCAAACATGTGTAGCGATCCTATTAAATATACAGGTATTGGTTCATTGGAGCAGTTGGTTGGTGATGGGAATCGCTTCCGCAGACCAGTGTAAAGTTTCATCACCTGTTTACTGTAGGATGAGCATATCCAACAAACTATCAATCACGCTAGAGGGTTCCTGTATTGCTCCTTCATAAGCAGTTTCATATGTTGTTTTTTTCGGTTGTAACACAACCAATCAGTGTGCACCACCATACACTTTGTACTGCCATGACTTAGAGACCTGTGTCAGCTGCTGCTAAACCAACGTTAATATATTTCGATCGTCTGGCTCTCACAGAAACTATACAGCTACCGCACCACAGGTTGCTAGAAATAAAACACAGACACGACACTTATCATAGATAAAAATGTGGAAGACCTCACAACATATGCAAACTGGAAGAGTTTGCTGTATTGTAGAGCGCTTCCAGCAACGATTCTAAGGTGATTACCTGAACAGTTAATCTCATCTTCCCACCGAAATTGTGGTCGATGTATCGGTGCTATATTTCGAAATGCATTGTTCCTTCATTTGGCAGTCATGTAAATGATTACTGTTCTGTTGCTAAACATTGCTGGAAGGTGCTCTTAACAACGCACGTGAAATAGCATATTTAAAAAGAGGTATTGTTATCTTATCGGTGAAAAAAAGTATAAATATAAACATTTGTAGGATATTACAGCATATGGAAATAGGACGAGTCTGTATGCTTCCAAATCCCATGTTCCACAGCAACAAGCAGCAGATACCCAGTGTTCTGTCAAGGTTCCCTCCATCTCAATGGAGTGGTGTCAGTTTATCATTATGCAGTAATCAACAGCATACCTAGTGGACGGTCGAGATTGGAAAGACAGCATTGATACGGAACGATGAACTGTAATACACACTGCAGTTGATAGCGAAATTAATTTTAGCAATTTTATCAAGAAGTCGGTGAGACTGGTATCCCCCACACTCTGCAACCTGTGTAGAAACAGAATGAGCTGAGTTAATGCTATAGGAGCGTGTTTCGACCACTCGGTGGAAGTGGGAACGTGTTGTAACTCCGCTACCCATGTACAATGTGTGAGGTCCACGTCAAATGAAGCCTGATCCTGCAACACAATGATAGTACGAACAGTTACGGTGGAGTTTCTTGTTGGAAAAATTAGGAATACAACATCGAAGGAGATCTGCGTACCTCAGGATCGATTCACATCTATCACTATGAAAGCTCTGTTAATTTCATCCGATAGATTTTTACCACATTTCTCTTTTCCGATATACCGAAAACGAATACCGTCTATGTGCTGACATAGACTATATGTGGCAATCCCATTAAATATATATAGGTATTTATTCATTGGAACATGTGGCGAGTGATGACGTCTCTTGCACAGACCGGTGTAAAGTTTCATCGGCTGTACTGTACGAGAACCTTATCTCACATGTTGTCAATTGCACGAGAGGGACGCTGTTTTGTTGTTTGAAATGCAGGTTTTTCTGCTATAACACGCTTGTGTACCGCCATATATTTCTTTTTCCGCCACAACTTCAACGTCTGTGTCAGATTCTAAAAATCAAGGAAATTGAAGGAGTACTTACATGTCTTCTGACTGGTGCAGAACAGTTCTTGTACATGGGAACAAGTACAGGACAGCAAGAGGAATTTGGGAAAACAACGAGGTGGAAACATCAGGAACTGTGGTACAATATTTTATTTTTGGTCGAGGCAACATTCTACTGTATATCTATTGAGTCAACAGTGGCACACGTGAGTTGACTGCTGTCTTTGATGCTTTTCTGGAAAAACGAGAACCATCTGCCTCTAAACTTATTTGCATATGCGTTAAAGGATGACAGAGAGTGGATGGAGTGATAGGGTGAGATGGAGCTGTAACCAGATAGGAGTTAATGGTAGACTGATGATGCATTCTGGATAGAGGGATATGGAGCAGCTGGTCATTTGACCATTTTTTTCAGTTTCTCTATCTGGATGCATCAGTTGTGTGGCATTACCTGCGTTCTCATACAACTGCATGTTCTGTCTACTTGCGATCGTTAACAGCAAACCTCTCGGTCATCAGAGAACTCCCATCCTTTTCGACATATTCCTTTTCGACAACGAACGAATAGTTATGCGATGTACTCCATTCCCCTGCCACATCTTGGGTATAAAATCAAGTCTTCATTTGATTTCTGTCTGACAGATTCCTGTTTACATTGTCAAACACCACTGCATAGCGTTTGTCCCTTTCTTTGTAAGAAGCATTCTGCCTTACTAATGATCATTTTATATAAGTCTGATGCAAGCATAGTATAATTCCTGAATCATGATTGGATGTGATTATTGGAGGCTGTACACTTGAGGATAGCTATGTTGTATGTGTATCACAAGGAATCTATGTTTTAAGGAAGTACTTCTTCATTTTACAGTTTCTCACCATAGTTGATCGTAGAGAAGCCTGCAAGGAGAATGTACGTCATGCGGTGGAAATATATTTTATACGTTGTGATAGTAACAGCGTTGCATTCTATATGACTAATAGATTGGAAACCGCAATGATCTAGCATTATACCGTGTTTTAAGTGCAGAACACTGTAGCCTTATGAGTGCATGTGTTTATGTTCTCTCTTACCAATGCTTTCTTGGCAATGACCCCAGACATTAGAACAATACTTTAGAATTGCTATCGCAGTTAATTTAGGTGAAACGCAGCAAACTCCATCCATCTCGAGCTATGTCATGCATAAACACCACCCGTTTCTTGTTCTTAATCATCTGATATATCATCACAATAATTTAATATCTACTGCACACCGATTAGCGGTGCTAACTTCCTCAAAATTCGTACATCTGGAAAAATCTTGTGCTCTTGGATGGATGCGGAACAGCAGTTATAGCCTCGGTTCACAATGCCTCAACATTAAATGTGGAATGTAGTGGTCTACTTCTGGTCAGGTGCAGGGAGCGTTGGTCAAAGACAATGCGAGGAGATCTTTCGGTCTCTAACTTTATCCTAAGAATGTGAAAATGACCTGTGACTCCCATTCACATAGAGAAAGATTGTAAGTTACGCACTATGATCGAAATGCTAGAGATACGTAGCATAATCATCAACTTAAATTCGCGTCGGTACTCGCAAAGTACTGGAGGGGCTGTTTAGTGACGATACAGAAATTGGTGAGCATTCTTCCGCATCATTGGTCTTTGTTGAAATTTCGCTAAAATTGCTCAAATTGATCGCACTATCAACTTTGATGCTTATTATTACAGTACATCGACAGTATCTTTTCCATGTCAACAGTCCAGTTACGCTGCTGATTACTACATACTGTAATTTACACCGTGCAATGTCTAGTTTCCTGGGGGAGTCAATGGATCAGACGTGCTTATGTCAGTTTACAATATGACCCAGACGTCGAAATCGTGGTGGAATAAAAAGTTTATGGCAGTGTACTAAGAGTGTTACAGCAGAAAAAGCGGTGTATCAAACAACGAAACAGTGTCCCTCGCCTGCGACTGATAGCATGTGAGAGAAGGTTTTCATACAGTACAGGTGATTAAACTTTACACCGCTCTGTGCACTGGTCACAAGTTCCAATGGATAAATACCTGTATATTTAGTAGGATCGCTCCACATACTCGATTCTGGCAAATAGACGGTAGGAGAGGCATTGGGGAAGGTGGGAGATGCGGTAAAAATCTATTGGATGAAATTAACAGAGCTTTTATAGTTGATAATTTTTCTCTGCTGGATGATACTGAATAACAAAGATAGAATATTTGGGTGACAGATGTGTGAATGCATCCTGAGGGACGCAGATCCGCTTCGATGTTGAGCCTTCTTAATTTTCCCACCAAGAAACACCACCGTAACAGTTCCTTCTGTCATCAAGTTGCAGGAGTGGGGTCAATTTGATCTTAGCCATCACACAAATGTGGTGGAGCTACAACATGTTTCCACTTCCACCGAGTGGTCGAAACACGCTCCTCAGCTCACTCTGTTTCTCCACAGGTTTCAAAACGTGGTGGATACCGCTCTCGCCAACTTCTCGATAAAATTGCTAAAATTGATCTCGCTATCAAATGCAGTGTATATTACAGTACATCGCTCCATATCATTGCCATCTCTCCAACATTGACCGTCCACTGGGTGTGCTGTTGATTACCACATAATGATTGACTGACACCACTCCACTGAGATAGAGGGAACCTTGACCGAACACTGGGTATCTGCTTCCTGTCGCTGTAGAACATGGGATTAAATGTGGAAGTCATCACCTTAATATAGTTGTTTCGAAGCGTTCCTCATTGCTTCAAACTATTTCTTATGCTGCGATACCCTACACATAATTATATTTTTAATTTTTCACCAATAAGGTAACAGTACCTCTTTTTATTTATGCTATCTCATGTGTGGTGTGGAGAGCAACTGCCAGCGTTGGTCAACACCAGAACAGTGATCATGTACATGACTGCAAAATGATGGAACAATACATTTCGAAATGGAGCACCAAGACATACGCTACCCTTTCAATGTGAAGATGAGATTAAATGTACCGGTAATCACCTCCAAACAGTTGCCAGAAGCGCTCCACAATGCGGCAGACTCTTCCAGTTTCCTTATGTAGCGATGAAAACCACATTTTTGCCAAGACAAATATTGCGTCTGTGTTTTATTTCTAGTAGCCTGTGGTGTGGTAGCTGTGCAGTTTACACCATGCGATGTTCAGTTTTCTGTAAGAGCCAGAGGAACGAAACGTGTTAATATTCATCTAGTAGCAGCTGACACGGGTCTCTGAGAAAACAAAATTTTGGCGGTGTACACTGATTGGTTGTGTTACAACCGAAAAAACAACATATCAAACTGCAGATGAAGGAGCAATACAGGAACCCACTAGTGTGATTGATAGTCTGTTGGAAATGTACATCCTACAGTACAGGTGATGAAACTATACACTGGTCTGTGGAAGCGACTTCGATCATGAACCACCTGCTCCAGTGAAGTAATACCTGTATATTTAATAGGATCTTAACATATGTTTTGGTGACAGACATGAATGCACCATGAGACAAACAGATCGCCTTCGGACTAATTGTGTGTAGTTTGCATATGTGTCACAAAATCTTCGTCCTTCCTGCATACCATGTATGATCTGTAGTCTTCCTAATTTTCCCAACAAGAAACAACATCGAAACTGCTGGTACTATCTGTTCTACTTCCTCGTCTTTCAGGGGAAAGCTTCGTTTGGCGCTGCCCTTCACACTGTACACGGTTGGCTGAGGTATGATACCATGTTCTCATATCCCCAAAGCGATCAAAACGCGATCCTGTCGCATTAACTGGCGTCGTCCCGTTTTCCCAGACGATGCAGACGGTCTTAGATATAGCGCTATCCCACTTCCATACAGATCAAATTGCGACGATCACATGGACTACGCAACAGGGAGGGCGGGGAAGAGACTTAAGAGCAGTTACAATTTACAGACGGACTGCCTAAAAGCAGCACTGTAGTTCATGGTGTATGGGATTCTTAGCAGATAGGTTCGAGACACGAGAGTGGCACATATATGATTCATCAGTGGCTGTAATCATAAAAGACGTCTAGACAACTTGAGTGTGGGTAGACTTGATTCCAAATTGCAGGCAGTATTTCTGGCTGAAAGCGTAACACTATCGGCGATTTGTGTGTGTGCCTGTAGACTGAAGACCGCTTCTTATGCAGGGTGATCGTAACATAAGCGTTATGGTCGTATTTTAACAGCGCAGTTCTTATGCGAAATGTATGTTGCGGGTTGTAGAATCCCTCTGTGGTCAGCTTGTCATTTCTCAATAGTGTTCCTCGAAAGGAACTACGTTTTACCTCCATGGATTCTCAGTTGTCCTAGCGGATGAGTGTAATCCAACTGCTGAAAAGAAAAATATTCGCCATGCAAAGTGAGGCTCATTAAATTAATTAGCCTATCAAACTGATACCAATGATGTACCACTTGGTGGGTTGAAGAGATGCCTAGGGTACCACAAATTGATCCTTGACAAGCGTTTCTTTTTTTCCGTTGCGGTAGTATCTTTTAACGAAATGTCAATCTCCCATCTACAAAGTGTGAGACAGGCTCTCACAATTTGTTCCGTAAATGCTAGTATATATAGCATCGCGAAGTTGTAAGTGGAAAAATTCCAAGAATTACTAAGAGAACGTAAACGTCGTAGAACCACTGAATCCTGGAAACGTGTTTCTCGGTGGAAGAACAAACACTACTGAATGCTGTACATAGACATCTGCAGCCTGTGTCCCACAGTGATGTCTTGCGACGACTACCCTGTTGGTCTGAAACCAGAAACCAGAACAATACGACGAGGAATGGTTTGGTTTTGTGAAATACAAAGTGCTTGTGCCTCGCGGCATGTACCATCCTGTACTACCTGTAGCTGTTGTTTGCTCTATGCGCTAAATGTCTAGAAGAAGAAACCAGCTGTTGCATCCACAGTGACGATGAGTGTGCCTTTGTAGGAACTAGGACAACGATAGAGCTCAACAAGGTCATCGGAGAAGGCTACAAAATACAGGAAATTTGCGAGGTCTGCCATTTTGATCGTATAAGTAACGAACTGTTCAGAGCCTTCATGAAGATCAAACTAGAAACTAGCCCTTGAGAACATTATTACAAGTCGAAAGTAGAATACGGTCAACTTATCGAGGAAAAGAAAGATATTTCGTTCGACGTTAACAATATTGAACCTAGTGCTGACAAGCGCGCTGTTGCCAAAATATGCCTTAATTCCCTTTGGGGAAAATTCGGCCGGAGACAGAACTTGTCACAAACAGAATTTATAGACAATGTTGAGAGACAGTACGAGCTGCTACTTGACGACAAACTAAAGATAGCTAATGGGATACCAGTCAACGAGGATGAAATCGAGGTGACCTACCGCTATGATGACTTATATGTCGAAGATAAGTGCAAACATTTTTGTGGTCGACTTCACCACGGCCAGTGCTGGAATGAGACTGTATGATATTCTCGATAGATTAGGCGATAAAATCGTGTACTACGACACAGACTCTGTTGTTTGCATATATGATGGCACGAACACCGTGAAAACCGGTTGTATGATCGGCGAGCGGACAGACGAGTTTTGTAAAGACGATTACGCTATTGAGTGGAAGAGTACTGGACCAAAGATTTGTGCGTACGATACATGTAAAGGCAAAAGAACTACGAAAATTAAACGTTTCACTTTCAACCACCGTAATGATAAAGGTTTGAATGTGAAAACGATGGATGAGCTAGTGCACGGCTCGAGAAACAAACTCGTCATAAACAACGATACGATTACGAGAGACATGAAAACAAAGAACGTGGTAAATAAAGCTATAGTTAAAGAACTTAACTACGACAAACGTGTGGTTCCAGAAGAGAATGACGGAATAATAGATACCCTTTCCTGGGGTTATATATAAATGGAAACAGAGTGTACAGAACGCATTGATGGTACTGATCGTTGGTACGAGTTGCTGATGGATGGTAATATACAGATAATTAAAGTGGTACCTATAAACGTGGATTGAAGTGACTTACAACTACATCACACAGTTTCATTTTAAAGGCTGGACACCCTTTAAAATTTTCATGTGTTGTTGTTGCAAAAAAGTGCTCTCCAGACAGTGACCACAAAAAAAGCGGCCACCAAAAAGCGATCACAAAGAAGTGCCCGCCGAGTGACGGATGAGCGGTGCTTGAAAATCGCAAAAGAGTGGCCGCAAAAATGTTGCCGCAAAACAGTGACCGCAAAACAATGGCCGCCATCTTTTGGCCACTTTTCCGGTAAGGTCACCATAAATCGCCAGCCATAAAGTGCTCGCCATCATTTGTGCCACCCGTACATTATGATGCCAACATTGCGCCAAAAAGTGCTCGCCAAAAGTTGCCGCCGTCTTTTGCGCAAGATGTTGAGGGTTTTGTCCTCAACCGGTACCCTTGCTTTGAACTGCCAATATTTCGCAAAAAAGTGACCACCAAAAAGGGGCTGCCATCTTTTGGCCTAAAAGATGCCAGTTCAAAGAGGCAGCCACATTTGCGCAAAAGGTTTTAAAATTTAAAGTGCAAAAGATGTGGAAATAGTTTTATGCGTGAACTCTGCGGAAACAGTTTTATGTGGAAAACATGTGGAAATGATGAAAAGAGGCTTGTCGATACAGGTCTATAACAGGAATTTAAGAGGAAACTTTTTAAACAGGAAATTTTTTAAAGAGAAAACTATGTGGAAATATTTTAAGAGAAAATTTAAGTGGAACTTTTATAACACAAAAACACTTTTTAGAGAAAAATATGTGGAAATATTTTTAACTAAAACATATGTCGAAATATTTTTTAAAGTGAAAAACGTGTGGAAGTATTTGTAAGTGAAAAACGTGTGGTGTCCCATACCTACCCCTATACTACTTAGGATTATGAACAGATGTGTGCAGACTATAAATACACAGACGTGTACATCATAGAAATGCCATTTCAGTCATTACCGACTGCCTTCGCTAATTCAACGTTTCTGGATTTCCCTAACCGCTCCCCTCCCTTTTAGTGGAAGATTTTTCCATTTATGTCAACCTTTATTTAAATTCCTATTGTTGTAGTTTCTACATGTGGGTTAACGTACCGTGCAGGGTATGTTTCTGACAGCAGTTACGGGCAGCCTGTACCTGAGCGCCTTTTCCTGTGGCTTGGAGCACTTGCGCCGAATGTTATTTCTGCAGTTACACATTTCTACGGAGACTGGAGCTCTTGCTTGAGTAAGCGACTTTTCGGAGGTAGCATATAGATACACAAAGAATTTGTTTCCTGTCTATCGGTGTTAAATAGCGTACAGTACTGTACAGCATGTGTTACTACGAGTTAGTTTTAATACATGTTGAAAGGTTAAAGAACCTGAGATCTCTCACGTATTTTACTGTTAATTTGTTTCGTATTTACCAGCTTCCCAGTGGTTTGCCCATCCTCAGATGAGTTCTACGTTAGGTCATAATGTTGCATTCTGGATGTGAGTTCGTGAAGCCAAAAAACTTGAAAGCAAAATACCTGGTTGTGATGATAGACTGACAATAGATTAGCCCAAGGTCTACGTTTAGCATGGAAAGGAAGTTTAGGATTTAACGTCCTGTCACTGATCAGCTGGGTTGTGACAACTTGGTTGTGAGTTGTCGAAACTGACGAGTATTAAAGCAAGGTAAAAGTACCTTCGGCTCTGCAGAATGTACTGAAAATTATCGCATTTTACACAAAGTTCATAGATTCTAGACTTTATTGTCTTCTTGAGAATCTTATTTTATAGAATAGAGAAGAAGAAAGAATGAGGAAACCCAGCACTTGAAACAACAACCAACAACCCCACAGAATATAAACTTTTTTCAGGCAACTGCCAACAGCATTGATATGCACCATGCTATCTTAAAATACTATTATTCCCTACCAGTTCCCATCTTCAGAGTGTAGGACAAAAATGGAAACAAAATGAGAACTGAGACTTTCGAAACACATTTTTCATGACAGTTATTAATAGGAAAAAAATAAGTGTTTTTACGGAAAATACCAATGGTAATAACTTCACATAGCATACATTTAACCCGGAGAATAACGCTGTATTTGAGTTGAACATATAAGAAAACTGATACTTAACGCTGTAATACAGAGTTAACCAAAAAGAAAACAACGCTGAAAATATGAAAACATATAAAAGCAGAAAGTGCACAGCAACATTCCTCAGATTCAACTAGACCCAATATACTAAAACACAGGAGTCGATCAAATAAGCTAGATGGCAAAGCCAAAGATTATAGGTCAAAGAAGAACTCACTAATTTGTATGTTTTATAGTACAATCATGGAGAGATACACATGCACTCAAATTACACTAAAAGAAGTAGAATAAAATAAGATGCAGTTGTATATAATTTTTCCATACAATATTATGTAACATATTAGCCACAAGATATTATTACCATTTAACATCATATTATGATATCACATGATCAAAACAGACACACTGTTTGGTTAAAAGCTACATAATGTGAAAATATACGTACACATGTACAATATTGTGTAAACCAACAGTCACACGATGCTGTCATAACATCACATGCTGCTATAATGTTACATGATGAAAACAAACTGACCATTTGGTAATAACTACAACATTTGAAAATGTTTGTGTTTGTTATGTCATTCTTATGTGATGTTGTCTGCTTCATTTCGTTGACTTTACTGCAATATATAAGAAAACACGCTATTTTTAGTTGGTTGTCGATCTTTTTGTGAAGCTAGTGGCGAAATTTAGAAGAATTGGTACTTAGAGTTTCCTTATGGTCCGTTTGCGCAGAGTCTCATGCACACTAAGCATAACACACAAATTGATGTACACTTTTAAACTGTAACACCCCACATGTCACTTGTCAGGTTTTGGTGTGACTTCACCCCAGGTAATTGACTAACAGATCACAGTGTAAAACTGCCGCAATGTCGGATAACGCAAAGAAAGTAATAAGGCCCTGTGACTCCTGATTCCACTGCGGTGGCAGTGTTGACATTAATTGGTTCAGAATTGATCCCTTTTAATAAAGAAGAGGTGCACATTTATGTTATATCCAGCTATTGAACACCAGATGCAAATGTTGAAAGAAAAATTAATTAAGAAAATGACTTGGGAGTTCAACTACTTGATTGAAAACAGATGCAGTCGATTAGCACAGATTTATTTTAACTCACGACCTTCAATCATCACATCAACTTTTGCTATTTGGCTCCTCCCAGGCCACCCATCAAGGTCAGCGTCTGCACAAAACACCAATTTCTCCAGAATTCTGACTTCCAGGAGAGTACTTCAAATTCCTTGGTATCGGAGGCCGGCGTATTTCATTCTGTTGCTCTTCACCTGACTTACTTCAGACTCTGTGGACCGTGAATTCAGCGTGAAGCTGCTATAGTCACAAACACGCATATTTTGGCCTCTGTTGACCGCTCCACGGTAGCTTTGCACAGCTCGCTAGCATGTTTCGCTGAAAATGGGACGACAGACATTTATCAACCGGCATACAAGTTCTCCGTCTGCTTCCCGGTACACCAGCATGGGGTCAACCACCCACTCACTGCCACTCTTCTTAAGGCAGCTGGAGGCCACGCCCCGTTACCGCTTTCTCAGAGCTTGAGCCGCCCTAAGCTGCCTATTGTCGTTTCTCTTCACCACTCCCCAGATGGCCACGGTCAATTCTGAATACCTCCCTGTGATAAACTAGCCTCCAGTAAATCGACACGTTTCCACAAAGTTTTCAAACCATCACCTGACATTAATTATTCCAATACGCCATACTATACCCTCTACAAGATGCATTGCGCCTTGTCAGTCATTTTTGTTCAGCCCTAGTGTTCTCTCAACGTGAGTTAGGTGATTTTTAATGTCTTCATGTAAGGGGCATAGTTCTTGCCATCTTACAAAACATCGGAAACATTTTACATAAGCAAAACAGTAATGTTCTTGCAAGTAGCCAACAGAGATGACGGTAAAGGTCTTCCACAGAGTATGATATGCTTTTTTACCGAGGTTATTTACCTTAACAATTTGGATCATAATTTATATATGTCTATTTAAAATTGTGCTTATTTCTATGTGTTCCTACTTTGTGTTGTAAGTGTTATAAACCGTTCAGAAGATATGACGGATTTACTTCATAAAGTTCAGTAATTGTCAACCTGCGTATGTGATCATGTACAGAAAGCATAAATGCGGAAGGTAGTTCCTGCTGTAACATCGTCACAGTGTTAGTTAAGGGCATACAGTTTGCTGGAAGCTATAAACAGGGCTGTCTAGACACTGAGTTAAGCACCCAGTGTTCTACTAAAAGATGAAATGACACGACACCGTAACGTGGTACACGACCCTGAGTGGTTGACTTGGGAGAAGAGAGGCGCCCCTGATGGGAGCCGGCGACCGGTGCCTGGCTGTCCAAGCCACTAGGGCGGCAGCGCGCGCACCCGACTGCGGCCGTAAAGACGTTAGGCCGGGCGGCGCGTGCACCACGCCACGGCCTCCCTAGTTTAATTAGCGGCGGCGGCAGCTGAGGCGAGAGTGCCGTGCCAGAGGGCAGCCATCTCAAAGTCACACAGCCAGGGCCGCCACACGCAATGTGCTGAGGTGTGGCCGGACGGGTGTGAGTCCCAGGACACAGCAGCAGCTGCTGGGCCGTCGTTCCGGCACAAAAGATGATTCTCAAATCAACAAATCCCGTAGATTTAACTAAACGTATCATTTATTTTATCCTGGGTCATGGGCGTACCCAGCGAGGGGCAGGGGGTGGGGGAGGGGGGGGGGGGGCGCTGCAGCCATCTAGGAGATATTCGAACTCGTTCGCGCAGATCCGGGAGTAATTTTTTCGTCTTCGGCAGGTTACTGTCGGCAGAGAAGTTTATACAGAGTGTTACAAAAAGGTACAGCCAAACTTTCAGGTACATTCCTCACACACAAATAAGGAAAAGATGTTATGTGGACATATGTCCGGAAACGCTTAGTTTCCATCTTAGAGTTCATTTTAGTTTCGTCCACCTACGCTCAATGGAGCACGTTAAAATGATTTCATACCGGATACTCTACCTGTGCTGCTAGAACATGTGCCTTTGCAAGTACGACACAACATGTGGTTCATGCACGATGGAGCTCCTGCACATTTCAGTCGAAGTGTTCGTACGCTTTTCAACAACAGATCCGGTGACCGATGGATTGGTAGAGGCGGACCAAATCCATGGCCTCCACGCTCTCCTGACCTCAACCATCTTGACTTTCATTTATGGGGGCATTTGAAAGCTCTTGTCTACGCAACCCCGGTACCAAATGTAGAGACTCTTCACCCTCGCATTGTGGACGGCTGTGATACAATACGCCATTCTCCAGGGCTCCATCAGCGCATCAGGGATTCAATGCGACGGAGGGTGTATGTATGTATTCTCGCTAACGGAGGACATTTTGAACATTTCCTGTAACAAAGTGTTTGAATCCACGCTGGTACGTTCTGTTGTTGTGTGTTTCCATTCCATGATTAATGTGATTTGAAGAGAAGTAATAAAATGAGATCTAACATGGAAAGTAAGCGTTTCCGGACACATGTCCACATAACATATTTTCTTTATTTGTATGTGAGGAATGTTTCCTGAAAGTTTGGTCGTACCTTTTTCTAACACCCAGTATAAATAATAAATTTAGCGATGAGCAATCCGATCTGCTATCGCAGGCATGTTACGTCGCAAGGGAACAGCGTATTCACTAATAGGCAGTAAGGGATCATGCCTATGTGAAGTTTCTAACGAGCAACATCGTTTCTCCTACCATATTTAAATGTAAAATGCTTTTCTGCTTCTATTAATTTTTTAGTTACAGCTGACGCTAACTGTAGATTAATAGAAGTTGACGTGCAGGTTATGACAAGCAGTAGATGGCGAGAAATTTAACGCAAGTGATGATGTATGTTGTGTACATAGTTCCGCGTAGTCAGCGCGCACACAACTTTCCCACTAGAGTGCGCCTCGTTAAGCACAACAGCGCAGGCGCAGCGCTCGTCCGTCTCCGCTCTACGAGATGGCGCTGCCATAAAGACGGACCAAATTCTGCTTCCACCGATTGTAACGCAGCCAATGAGATTGCTGCTAACGTAGAACCTTTTCTCCTCGCGGATCACACTCGCGCAGTGATACATGAACGCGCGAGGTACTATAACGAGTGTACACACCTCTGATTAGTCAGTCTGCATCAGTCTGCATTAGTCTGTAGTCAAGTTTCAGTCGGCGCCTAATAAGATTACCATATTCCTGTACCTAGTCATGAAGATAAATGACTAGACACTTTGTCAAGTATCAGAGATATGTGAGAATAAGATTAACGTGCCAAGACCAAGGGAACCTCAGATTGTCAATTGTAAACAGCATCCAGAATCAAGTTACGTAATGTCTATGTTATTTATTATTTTAATAAATGTGGGTGAAAATTAATGAAGTTCTGATTAAAGCTGGTTACCTTTCATCTGCTACTCTAAGCGTGCAAGTGACATTTCTATCGTCTGATCTAACGGCAGAAGATAAACACGCCACGATAAGACCAAGAGACATACTTTGTTAGAGCGACAAGTCAAATAATCTGATGGTGTGTGTACCGATGCCTTACAGTACACACACCACAGTGTACAGGCCATTTTAACAAAAAAAAAATATTATCGAGCATCATACGTTCATTGCTCAAGCGAAAAACTCAACCTTATGGTGAACGATGCAAACGCAGTGCCGGAAATCAGGAATACTGTTGCCACTGTGAAAGACACTATAAACTTTTTTAGAGAATCGAGTACACGTCGGAAATACGCTGCCAATTTAAAAAGAATGTGTGAGACGAGATGGTCTGAAAAATATAAATCCATCAGACTATTTTCTCAAAATATCCCAGAGGTTCTGAGAGCTCTAGAAAACTTGTCTACTGAGGGAAACTATGCAACGAGGAAATCTGCGTATCAGTTGCATTCAGCCCTTACCAAACCAGTGTTCATCTTATCTTAACAAACAATATCCAAATACTAAGCAGTTTTTAAACTAGTACCTAATGTCCTGCAGTCTAAGTCGGTAGATATGATCGCGGTGAGGAAACACATCAGAGGAATCCTTGATGTGCTCAGTAATGATCGAAAGGAAGCAGACAGAGTAACTAGCGAATTACTTGCAAAAGCACAAGTTATAGCATAGGAACTGTGAAACGTCACCTTAGAAAAGTTAATGAATTATTTGCTTTTCAAACAGCTGAGCAAAACTGAACGTAGTCAGGCATTACTCTCTTTATTTATTCTGATCAACACTAAACCGACACAAAATATTTTTAGCGCAACGCAATCAGACTTTGAATAATCCCTACAAAAGAATGGCCCTCACTAACATTAACCTATACCTTTCATAAATCACCTACCTCACAAAAATCTTCGTTACTCAAACTACTGCAATACAGCGAGCGCCAATACTGCCAGCTAAATAAAAGATTCTACTAGTGAAGTCACTAACTACTGATAGGCATAGTTGGCAAATGAAAGATTTTGATAAAGAACAAACAATGTATTTACCTCAATAGTGCTCAAAAGTCATAGTATATACATCAGTTCATGACATCCAGTCTTACAAATTTACTGTCTCTGATGGACACACGTCCAGATCATCCGCTCTCAAAACTCCGCCATCTCTCTCCCCACATGACCACTGCTGGCGGCTCACCTCCAACTGCGCAACGCTACGCATTGTTAACATTCAACTGCCTAACACTACAATAGCGACTATTTCAACAATGCCCACCAGCCACAGCCTGCACACAGCACAGCCAGTGATTTTCATACAGAGCGCTAGGTGACATTACCAACATAAAACCCTAAACAGCCTACTTACAATTGGAAATAGAAATTACTGTTCCACATTTTGCTTGCAAGCAAAAATTCAGAAACAATCCACCATCCCAAAATGACAATGAATACTGGCGACGTTCGCTGGTAATACCATACATCGAATCATTCATGTCATCATTAAATATACGATTTTCACCAGAAAATACACCAGCTTTTGCTCTAAATAAGCTACAACCCTTGAATATGAGCAATTCTAGTGCAACAGACTTCCTTAAAAGTGTAGAATTGTTCAAAGAATTTTATGGATTGGATGATATTGCCGAAGAACTGGAACTATGGTACAATTTGTGGAGGAAAAAGAATATAACTGAAGCTAAATTAAAAGATATGGAAGTGGTTTACCTGTTTAACGAGACCAATATTTTTTCCCTAGCATGAAAAAAGCACTAAAATTTTTTAGCACCATTCCATGCATAACAGCGACTGTGGAACGGTCCTTCAGCACACTTCGAAGAGTGAAGACGTGGCTCAGAAGCACTATGGGAGAAGAAAGGCTCACAGGATTGTGCCTGATGAGCGTACACAGCAATTATGTAAAAGAAAACTGCGAGATGTCAGAGAAGAAAGTAACTGAGAAATTTGCGGCAAATCCTAGAAGATTGTTACTGAATTAAAAAGTTGTATTTTTAAACAAGTGCATTCTTATATCTAAAATTTTTATTGAAAGCAGTTTTTCACTAGTTCACTCTTTTATTTAATAAGAAATGCTCATGTTTTCTCGGATTGTACAAGTACATTCTTGTATTTAAAATGTTTATTAAAAGCAGTTTTTCACTGGTTTTCTGTTTTATTTAATAAGAAGTGCTGTATGTTGTCTCGAGTCCTTCTTTCCTGAAACTAGTATGAGCCGACCTGCCCCCCCCCCCCCCTTTCAGATCCTGGGTACGCCCTTGTCCTGAGTGGAGGGCGCAAGTCTTCAAGTCAGAGACTTAACAGCTAATGACAGCATTCACCCAGTGTTTTCCAGAATTACAGCAATCGCGGTTAAACGAGTGTCTGGCAGCCTGTTCAGAAAGTTATTATCACCTTTCAGGCGGTTATCCTGGCCAATACTACATCTTCTACCGACAGTTCGGTAAAAACCGTACAGCCACCTACAAGCTGAGTCGCTGACAGAGCTCTACTGTGGGGTAAACGCGTGTGCGTTACAGATAACCACAGACTTACATTGCTACACTGGCATTGCCGTTTACACTATCGCGGGTGTCACTGTGTAAGTAGGCTGTTTAGGTTTTTATGTTGGTAACGCCACGTAGCACTCTGTATGAAAATCAGTGACAGTGCTGTGTGCAGTTTGTTGCTGGTGGGCATTGTTGGAATATTCGCTATTGTAGTGTTGGACAGTTGGATGTGAACAGCGCGTAGCGTTGTGCAGTTAGAGGTGAGCCGCCAGCAGTGGTGGATGTGGAGAGAGAGATGCCAGAGTTTTGAGAGGTTGCTATAAACGGACGATCTGGAACTGTATCCGCCAGAAAAAGAAATTTGTAAAGATGGATGTCATGAACTGATAGATGTATATATGATGACTTTTGAACACTATTAAGGTACATTGTTTGTTCCCTATCGAAATCTTTCATTTGCTAAATATGCCTATCAGTAGTTAGTGCCTTCAGTAGTTTGAATCTTTTATTTAGCTGGCAGTATTGGCGCTCGCTGTATTGGAGTACTTCGAGTAACGAAGATTTTTGTGAGGTAAGTGATTCATGAAAGGTATAGGTTATTGTTAGTCAGGGCCATTCTTTTGTAGGGATTATTGAAAGTCAGATTGCATTGCGCTAAAAGTATTGTGTGTCAGTTTAGTGATAAACAGAATAATTAAAAAGGAAGCTGTTTCAGTAAGTCGACTTTTTCTCAGCTGTTTGAAAATCAAATAACGTAAGAGGTTTACCACCACAGTAACTCATAATTTTTTTTTAAGAGGACGATACAACTGAAACCAGCGCTTTGGAATAACAGTATGGCGGAGTGCGCAAAGGACATGTAAAAAGCTGTTTATTCACTGATACAACAGTCGTAAGAAATTGGGATAAACTGCTACAACCAGCTATAAGTACGCCGAGCGGTTCTAGGCGCTTCATCCTGGAACAACGCGATCGCTACGGTCGCAGGTTCGAATCCTGCCTCCGGCATAGATGTTTGTGATGTCCTTAGGTTAGTTAGTTTTAATGACCTCATATGTTAAGTCCCATAGTGCTCAGAGCCATTTGAACCATTTGCTATAAGTACTTAACACATGCGTCATGTTTGGCTGTAATTTCTCCGACAGCAGACGGAAGATACAAGTAAAGAAACATTTTGCCATCCAAGAATGACTAGAAAGATTTCACGTATTTTTGCTTTTGTGCTGTTTGTAATCCTAAGTACAGTTTACCTCTTCTGAAATTCGGCAGCGATTAAATAGTTTACGTATATTCCAGTGGTTTTTATAAATCCAGTATTAACAGACGTAGCTCAGTGGCGTGTTTTTAATCAGTTTTGATCAGCTTCGACTTTCCTTCGAATAGTATGATCATTATGAAAGTCCTACTATAAGGAGAACATGCTACTTGTCGGTGATAACAAGTGCCTTTATTCATTTGACAGTTCTTAAGAAAACTACCATCTGCTTTAAACGTGTGTAAATGTAAATTGATTTTCTTCTCACAACTCGATTTTACTGTGTATGTGTTAAGCTCAACAAGGGTACAAATATTTTCTCAAGTACAGAACTAGATTAGACGACCTTATAAAGGTTACAACGTCATTTGGTTTCAGAAAATCATAGTAGTGCCGACGCAAACATGTTGACGCCGCCATCGTACCTCACCAAACGTCAGGCTTCAGAAAAAGATACATGTTTGCCGGTCTAGCGGTATATGTCTGTGGACATAACAGCAACAGTTTAAGTCATAAACAAAATTTTATATGTCTAAGAACAAAAATGCAAGACCAGAGTCAACTAATTCACAATGCCTGGTCATTAAAGAGATTTTAATTGTAACGGCGACTCAATTTGGAGATGGCTGTATGGCTATTAGCCGAAGTACCGAAAGAAGGAGTATTCTGTCCAGGACACACAACCGAGACATGATAGAATATTGTATCCGCAGGGAAAACTTCAAGAAACATATTGCATACCTGTTGAGAAAGTGTCAGGCTATTCTTGATGCAGACGGTCGTCATACTTAGCCCCTGCTGTAACTAAAGGTAAGCTTTACGTCTCTTAGTAGTTGGTCAAGTCAGGGAAGACGCGAGTGGTCGTCATGTGGCAACTCGCAGGTGTACAGCCTGGAATACTGGATATCTTCTTCGTCCCATGGCTGAATGATGTTGAGACATGCGACGTCATTCATGGACAAACAGGAAGGAAACGCTACACTTGCAAATGTTTTTTTGGCTCTATATTATGTTTTCTAAAGTAGTCTATCTGATCTGTAGCGTACAACGAGTTATAGCTGAGGCTAAAAGGTGACAGGTTGTGAGTTTGCGAAGCCAACGAATGTAGATACGAAATCTCTGTTGATTTGACATAATTAACCTCAGAGTAAGCTGTAAACTAGTTTACATCGAAGGGTGACTGTTTGGTAATACTTTCACAGCGTCACTAGTTGAACATTGTTGGTTCCTTCCGAAGACAACTCATCAATTAAAATAATCACAGTTACGTAATTATGAATGCACTGCTTGCACGCTATTAAGGCAAGATTATAGGAAACTGTTATTTTGTCCTAAGAGTTATTTCACCCAGCCGTCCACGCCAGTCTATCCTGCACAAGCAACTTTGTCTGCGCGAACTACTGGAAGCTACCTTTCTACTGCAGTCTAATCTTTGTCTCACCCTACAATCTGTAAGTCTGGTACTTACCTCCATAACCAAAGCGACGTTTTGTTGATTCCTCAAGATGTGTTATTTCAACTAACCCCTCTTTTAGTAAAGTTGTGCAACAAATTTATTTTTCCCCATCTTGATTCAGTACCTCCTCATCAGACGTTTGACATATCCACCTACTTTTTCTCCAACACACATTCATGAACCTGATTTTCTATTCTTGTTTGAGCTGCGTATTGTCCATGTTTCACTCTCACATAAGGCTACATTCCACACATATATTTGTAGAGGAGACTTTCTGAGACTTATATTGATTTTCTACACTAACACTACAAAGAAATTTCACATTTAACTGGTCTCCTTCAGAGAATTCGAAACCTTTTGCGTGGAGTCACAGTTTACAGTTACTTGGTAGGATTTGGAAAAAGGTAATGCGAGTTGGAAAAAGGCAATGCGAGTGGCACTTAACTTCAAATTTAAAATTGTGAGCTTTAAATCAATGTTATTCATTTTCATTCCGTGATGAATGCTCGTTAAGTAAGTAATGTTCTAATACCGATGGATAATTATTTCAGTAAATAAAATAGGCGTATATCCTCTTACTGGCAGTCCGTCGTGTGTGTATCGACATAGCCTAACACCACGGATCGTCTGCAACAGCACTCTGCTATGTAATGCCCCAACAATAATGTAATATAACCTATGCAAATCACTATATGTCAGATTTAATGAATTATTTTATCGGACCAGTCACCCTACTGAACCTGCTATGCACCTATACCTGCTTGAAATTCTCTCTTACGTAAATGTATGTTTATTTCCGCGTGTGCACAAAACTCAGAACACGACATCACCTTGACCTTCACTGAAAAAAACTAATGTTTTCGACAATCTCAGCATGATCGCCACACGTTTCTCCAGTTTTTTTCCGCGCTGGCTGTCCAGTTTCTCCCTCCATTTTCCCTAATTTATTGTGTTTATCAACGTATTTCTATTTACTACATATTGTTTTACTACGTTTACACCCTCCCTGTATTAAGTACAGTTTTTCGTTCATTTCGATATACAATTTAGCTTCCGTATTTCCTTAAAGAGCTGTAACTTGTCCATGTTTAAGAATGTCTGACACTCAGCTATTTTCTGGAGTATATTATGCACTAAGAAAATGTCACCATAAAAAAAATGGTTCAAATGGCTCTGAGCACTATGGGACTTAACAGCTGAGATCATCAGTCCCCTAGAACTTAGAACTACTTAAACCTAACTAACCTAAGGACATCACACGCATTCATGCCTGAGGCAGGATTCGAACCTGCTACAGTAGCGGTCGCGCGGTTCCAGACAGAAGCGCCTAGAACCGCTCGGCCACTCCGGCCGGCCAATGTCACCATCAGCCGTCCACATTCCCAGCTCTGGGATTTAGCCGTTTCTGGCGACGCGCTCACCTTGTCTGCACCTGAGCTCACCTGGGCGGTAACAACCAACCAGTAACGGCGCAAGGCCTGGGTCCGCTAACATTCAGCCGTGCAACATATTCATCACTCCTCAATACCGGGCCTTAAGGGGCGAATAACTCAGTCACCTGCTCGTAATGTTACACTTCAGAAGTGTGTTACATTTGTAAACTAAATGAGACGTTTCCAGAGAGAATGCAGTTGTAATCCAAGTAACATGGAAATAACTAATTGTCGTTTTACGTAATAATATATTACGCCAAGATGGGCTAATTATTGCAGAATTTCACTATATCTGTTTCGGCCTTGTATTGCCATTCTCAGATGTGATAATTAATCCACTAACTTGTAGGTTATGATTTATATGTACAGGGTGTGTCAGTTGCGCCTACTCAGGGGTTTTCTGCAAGCCACAATTCCTCGAAGAAACATACATGAATTTCATTTTCTCTCGCTCGCTAAGCACGAATTGAAAGAACAGGACCGTTTTGTAGCAAATTTTATGTAGTTAATTTTTTTTGCTGCAACAGTTCTCTGCTAAAGGTCGTAGCTTGCGAATTATTAAAAAAAAACTTACAAAAGTGATCTTCAGTCAATTTTTTCTTAAATCACTGAAAAACCGTTGCCTCCAGAAAGACGTATCCCTGTATAAACTTTAACTGCATTAAATTTCCTATAAAAAGGCCTAGTTCACTTTTTCTGTAGGACTAATAGTTCGTACGTAACTAGCGAGGGAGTGTGAACATCCCGCACTTGATTTTTGATGACGCTGCAGGTTGCATAATACCCACGGGTAAGGGCAGCTGCATCCCCCTAATAATAATTCGATAGCTTATATATCTCTTATAACTTATACCATTTTATATATTTATACTACTTCGTGATGCTCAAAATGCGTAACTTGATTTTCAACTGAAATCACCGTCATTTGACTCTATTGTTATTTATTTCATTGCTACACAGATTTCGGCTTTTTGTGCCATTTTCAAGTGATTTATTTTATGTCATTAACGTATATTGCAGAACATTAAGCTCAAAATTGGACATATAATAAGGAAAACATTCGCTCCCCACGAAATGCCAGATATATAATAACCATCTGGTAAAAAGAAATCAATAAATAATAGTGGGAACATATCACACTTAATTAAAAGCAGGTTTACTTTGGTCAAATGCAGACTGTCATTATGCAGTCGTAATGCAGGCATTAATTACGACTCAGGAACGTGTGTTCATTTTTTATATTCAATGTAAACCTGTTTTTATTAAATATACTGTGCATCCACTATTATCTATTGATAATTTTGCGAGATGAAAATTTTAGATCTGGCATAGGGAAGGGAATATTTTTCTTAATATATGGCCACTTTTGAACTTATGTCCTTCAATATACCGGGTGATCAAAAAGTCAGTATAAATTTGAAAACTGGATAAAACACGAAATAATGTAGATAGAGAGGTGCAGATTGACACACATGTTTGGAATGACATGGGGTTTTAGTAGAACCAAAAAATTTCAAACGTTAAAAAAATGTCTGACAGATGGCGCTTCATCTGATGAGAATAACAATAATCAGCATAACAAAGTATGACAAAGCAAAGATGATGTTCTTTACAGGAACTGCTCAATATGTCCACCATCATTCCAAAACAATAGGTGTAGTCGAGGAATAATGTTGTGAACAGCACTGTAAAGTATGTCCGGAGTTATGGTGAGGCATTGCGTCGGATGTTCTCTTTAAGCATCCCTAGAGATGTCGGTCGATCACGATACACTTGCGACTTCAGGTAACCCCAAAGCCAATAATCTCACGGACTGAGGTCTGGGGACATGGGAGGCCAAGCATGACGGTAGTGGCGCCTGTGCACACGATCATCACCAAACGACGAACATCTGTCGGACATTTTGTGAACTTTTTTTTTGTTCTAATAAAACCCCATGTCATCCCAAGCATGTGTGTTAATTTTTACCTCTCTATCTACATTATTTCGTGGTTTATTAAGTTTTCAAATTTATACTGACTTTTTGATCACTCAGTATGTTAATGAGATAAACTCAATCACTAGAAAATGTCATAACATGCCGAAACCTGGGTCGTAATTAAATGAAGAACAATAATTTCAAATGGCGGTGCTTCTAGATTAATTATCTATCTGAAGATATCAATAAAGTTCAGAAATTAAAAATACGAATACAGTAGTAATTAGGTTATCTTAAAGTAATAAATTATTGAGTATGTATTTATAAAATCATATGCTTCAGTTTGACGTTATGGATATTCTTAAGAAGCTAGTTAACTATGTACAAGTTTGAAGGGGTCTACGGGAGTTTTCAAAGTAATGAAAGGTATACACGTCAAATTGCTTGCTGTAGAAGGTGTACAGGCGAAGAGAGCTTACTTTGCTGAAGGAATTTTCTGTGGAGATGTGAAGTGGTTGTTTCATCGGATTGCCGACAGCCTCGGCCCAGGGGAATCCCCGACTGCAGGGGTGCCACAATCTGGGCGATGGCGCCCGCAGGGGCGCCGGCTCCACTCGGCTCGGTCGTACACCTGCGCCCAGCCGGGGATCCCCATCTTTCTTAGCCTCGCTCCATTCTTCTTTTCGCTCGCCCCACTCGCTCTCAACCCCCCAACCCCCCCCCCCCCCGACCCCGCCCCCACTATCCCGTTCGCTCTGCTCCGGCACTTTTCTCACCTCGCCTCCTTTTCTACAAGTTGCCCACACCTCAGCCACGCCGCTGATGAATGATGCCACCCCTGTCGTGGCGGCCGCGTAAATAAATAGCCCCGCTCGCCGGCCCATTCCGCGCTCACGCGCCTCGCCCTTTTAATCATCCGGAATTCAATTTGCGGCCAGGCCCGCCCCTACGCAGCAGTGCGAGCGGGGCGCAGCCGCATTGGCTACTCAAGTTCTCAGGCGCCCCTCTCGCAACGAGCCCGCGCCGCTAATGCCTCAATGGCGTGGAATGGCGCTCTCGCAGTGGAGGAGAATTCCCTGCACCTGCGAACTTGAGCGTAAATTTCCGGCGAACTGAAGAATGAGTCAGGACCCGTACGTTTGAAAGAAAACACTTGCTGAACTAGAGTTGGATGTGAAAACATTACGCTCGTATTCAGGATGAACGTGTCAAAATTTCTTTCTCGTTAACCCGGTTGTGGTTTATTAATAACATCATCAAACTATTTCTGAGTGCTACCCTTCCCTAAATGAGTCACTGCTCCAACTGAAACAAGAAATCTACTGCTTAGTTACTAGGGGGATTCAAGAAGTAAGCTACACATTATTGAAGGACATCATGTTTACGCCAGTGACTGTTATGGATTCTTTTATTACACTATCCAATTTCGGCCTTAGGCCATTATCAAAAGCAGATATTATGGCTTTAAGCCATTTCAACGTAATGTAAGCTGATACATTTGTATGTCGTTTTTAACATGATAGACAAACCAATAACAGTCACTGGTGTAGAGATGATGTCTTTCAAAAAGTTTTGTATGACTGTGAACCCCAGCTACAATATATAGACTATATTACACATTATTATTTCAGGCCAAGAAATTTATTGAATGCCGCATTATGTAATGGAACTAGCTAGTGCTACGTATTTGTGTTCAATAAACAACTCGATAACTTCAGTAACGTCACTAGCCGATCACCTAGCATCCTTACACAAGGTTTTGAATTTTATTTATTTTTAAACTGATAATGAAGTATTATTATTTTTTTATCCAATGGCAAAAATAAGTATGAATTAATTATTATCATTATTGTTTCTAAAATTGTATACGATCACTTAAAAACATTAAGTTGTGAAATGTACTAATTTACGCATGAATTTGTCTTTGTTTGTATAGATATGCGTTAGACTATATCTCTGAATAGCGACATACATCGCTGATTTTGTCGGGTTTGGGGGTGTTTCAAGCACTCCTCAGTTCTGTTTGTGTGCCTATTTGCATAGAAAAGTTGTGTAAATACATACAGGGTCACATTTACTGAACTATATGTAAAAAAACGTAAATTAGTTACAAACTACGATGTGGACACGCCTTATTCAACACGTGAACGTCACTACAGATATTCGGATTTAGGTTATGACATGTTCGATATGCCTGTCATCATTGGCGATGATACGAAGCAGACGTAAAGCGGGATTCTGTATGTCCCGCCGAAGTGTCAGAAAATCGATGCTGTCGAGGATCTCCTGAATGGGTGTTTTCATGTCAGCAATACTTTTGGTGTTATTGATGTACACTTTGTCTTTAATATAGCCCCACGAAAACGAGTCGCATGTCTTCAGATCCGGACAATATGGCCTCTGGGTACCCCCAAAGTGCTCCTCGAGGACATAAAATACTCTCCTGCTTCAATGGCGTCGAGCTCCATCTTGCATGAACCACATCTTGTCGAAATCAGGGTCACTTTGGATAATGGGGATGGAATCATCTTCCAAAACCTTCACGTACCGTTCAGTAGCCAGCGTACCATCAAGGAATATCGCACCAATTACTCTGCGACAGGTCATTGTACACCACACAGTCATCCGTTTAGGTTGAAGGCACTTTTTGATCGCAAAATGCGGCGTATCAGTCCCCCAAATAAGGCATTTTTGCTTATTGATGGACCCATCCAGATGAAAGTGGGCTTCATCGCTGAACCAAAAAAATGGTTCATATGGCTTTGAGCACTATGAGACTTAACTTCTGAGGTCATCAGTCCCTTAGAACTTAGAACTACTTAAACCAAACCAACCTTAGGACATCACACACATCCACGCCCGCGGTCGCGCGGTTCCTGACTAAAGCGCCTGATATTTCTCGTCCACACCGGCAGGCCATCGCTGAACCAAAAAATACAGCCCATACAAAATACCATCGTGCCCCGCGGCCAACAGTGCAGTTTTAACGTCCTAACGCAAACCGTTGAGACGTTATGACGATTGTATATTATGTTGTTGTTGTTGTTGTCTTCAGTCCTGAGACTGGTTTGATGCAGCTCTCCATGCTACTCTATCCTGTGAAAGCTGCTTCATCTCCCAGTACCTACTGCAACCTACATCCTTCTGAATCTGCTTAGTGTACTCATCTCTCGGTCTCCCTCTACGATTTTTACCCTCCACGCTGCCCTCCAATGCTAAATTTGTGATCCCTTGATGCCTCAAAACATGTCCTACCAACCGATCCCTTCTTCTAGTCAAGTTGTGCCACAAACTTCTCTTCTCCCCAATCCTATTCAATACCTCCTCATTAGTTACGTGATCTATCCACCTTATCTTCAGTATTCTTCTGTAGCACCACATTTCGAAAGCTTCTATTCTCTTCTTGTCCAAACTAGTTATCGTCCATGTTTCACTTCCATACATGGCTACACTCCAAACAAATACTTTCAGAAACGACTTCCTGATACATAAATCTATATTCGATGTTAACAAATTTCTCTTCTTCAGAAACGCTTTCCTTGCCATTGCCAGTCTACATTTTATATCCTCTCTACTTCGACCATCATCAGTTATTTTATTTCCTAAATAGCAAAACTCCTTTACTACTTTAAGTGTCTCATTTCCTAATCTAATTCCCTCAGCATCACCCGATTTAATTTGACTACATTCCATTATCCTCGTTTTGCTTTTGTTAATGTTCATCTTATATCCTCCTTTCAAGACACTGTCCATTCCGTTCAACTGCTCTTCCAAGTCCTTTGCTGTCTCTGACAGAATTACAATGTCATCGGCGAACCTCAAAGTTTTTACTTCGTCTCCATGAATTTTAATACCTACTCCAAATTTTTCTTTTGTTTCCTTTACTGCTTGCTCAATATACAGATTGAATAACATCGGGGAGAGGCTACAGCCCTGTCTCACTCCCTTCCCAACCACTGCTTCCCTTTCTTGTCCCTCGACCCTTATAACTGCCATCTGGTTTCTGTACAAATTGTAAATAGCCTTTCGCTCCCTGTATTTTACCCCTGCTTAAACTGTTTGTCTAACTAAAGCAATAATTAACAGAAATCGACAACACAAATGGTTTTGTAAGTATTCATTAAGAAGTTAACGCATAAACAAATTGAAAAGCCTGAATTTCTTCTACTAAAACAGTAACGTCTTCATAAACACTTTGCCAAGAAAACGAACTTCGAGGAAATTACAATGAACAGACAAGATAAATTACAGTTTAATAACTATTTTTTTATATTCCCAACTAACAATAAGTTGGCAAAAATAAGTTAGAATTTCAAACGGACTCAGATACATGACACTACTTCTTAACGCAGTCACCAGATCTCTGTGAACGCGGATCGGAGCGTTCTACCAATCGTTCAATTCCTCGACGATGGAAACCCACTCCTTGGTCCTGAGACATTCGAGAACTACTGTGTGAACGTCCACATGGTTGGAAAATCTTGACTGCTGCGAATTAGTTTCTCCGTAACCTGCACAGTGTCGTCTATACAACATGTCGATTGCCTGCCTTCCCGATCAGCATCATTCTCGTCTGTGCCACCTTGGTCAAATTGTTGCCACCACTTCACTACCGCCGGGTGCGATGTTTCATCTGTTCTATATGCATCCAAAATTTCTTGTGCAGCTGTGTCCAATTTATATTCTTTGCCCACAAGAATCGCTCTTTACCGCGCACTTCACCTTTCGAGTTCGTATCCAGTTGCTGCTAAAGTTCACTCCCACATTTTTATGCATTTATTATACGTACCGCAGCGAAACTGTGTACACTTGAAACCCAGAAGGAGTGCACACCTCTGAAAATGTGCCACTCTTCTAACGCAATATTTATAGAATGGCACGAGACGTGTAACTTACTTCAACCTCGTGTAATAGATTTAGGATGAGTACCACATATACTTCGCTGGAACAATTAGGTCTTTATTACATTCTTGCCGTCGGAAGGCTAAAACGTAATCTTCTTCAGCTCTGTATTCTGATAATGCTACTAGACATACCATGTTTGAGAGAGAGTGACAATAGAAGATGCACTGGGATTAACGTTGACGGTGTCAAGGCGACTAACATAAATGACACAAAATCCTTAGAGGCTTGAAACCAGATTTCCGACGTATTCCGAAAATGTACTTGAAGTATTATAGCACCTCTTTTTCAGGACGAAATTTCAAATCGATCCAGCAGTTATCGCGAAGTTAAAAATTTATTCCATTGTCCTTTGTTCATTGTATGACAGAACATGGAACCATATTTAATAGGTTACTCTTCTTTGATATACTTCAACCGCTTTACCTCGTTTCCCGACTCTCTAAAACCAGGATACTGTTACACCCGCCAACCAGTTCCTCTTAATTGTTGTGCTTTTATCAGAGTTACACTGTTCTCATTAATATCCTATCAGCTTTGGCGTTCATCCAGTTTTCTACTCCGGGGATGTTTCGGTTTTGTGCTTGTAGGTGTGCAGCTGTTTCATTACGATCTACTCCTACGTCCTTATTCTGTAGCCCACTGTGCTGAGCTTGGGAGAGAGTGACTGCCATCGTACCAGTATTTTCAGCTTCCTCCCGTTCCATTCACAGACGGAGTGAATGAAGAATGACTGGCTAAACTACTTTCTGAGCGTCGTAAATAGTCCCATATTGGGTTCAGGATCCCAATGGGGTGATAAACAGGGATTTTTCAACATTTAAGATTTGTTGTTGTGTTCGGTTCAGGGTCAAATACGTTGAAGATGTAACCATTTCTTATTGTACATAGACAAACCGTCCTGAGAGAGCTGTAGTGATGAATATTATGGTTTGTATGGAGTACACAGTTACGATAATATTAGTTTTGACGAAAGCTCGAACATTTCCAGTGCATTTGCTGCTCCTTGAGTGTCTTTTTGATCCGTTTAGCCCCACCGGCGGGAGTGTCCGAGTGGTTCTAGGCGCTTCAGTCCGGAACCGCGCGACCGCTACGGTCGCAGGTTCGAATCCAGCCTCGGGCATGGATGTGTGTGATGTCCTTAGATTAGTTAGATTTAAGTAGTTCTAAGTCTAGGGGACTGATGACCTCAGATGTTAAGTCCCATAGTGTTCAGAGCCATTTGAACCATTTAGTTCAGCCCCATCTGCCAACTCCAGATCTCAGTCTGTTCAGGAACTTCCAAGTCTTCCATTTTTCCATCGTCCCCGCGATCTAAACTTTCACAAACTTTGCCAACCAGGGGAATGGTAGGTCTTTGCTCTCCATTGTCGCAAACTGGTTCCAAGTGCCGTCAGTGTTCTAATGAAACTACTCGTTGACCAGAGTCATAGAGGGTGCGGTTCCTGTCATTACAGAGGGTGGGTTCTCTTCTGCTGCACTGTCTTTCGATACTCATTCGCAGCCATTTCTCTTCGAACAGAAGGTGGCGCCATGCCTTCAATGTGATACAGCCATTCGAATGGAGTGGATTTATAGCAGCCTGTTATGACCAGATGTCATTGAGAGCTATATTCACTTGTTTGGCGTGTGTTGAATTATACCAGTCAGGACATTCATACTCTGCTGCAGGATAGCACACTGCCATTGCAGAAATTCACGTAGTTTCAAGTTGACTACCCACTGTGATCCGGACAGTTTACGTAGAAGATTCTTCCTGGTGGAAAATTTTGACTTGGACCATTGATATATCCCACATCAGAAAACGTTACGGGAGAACACGGCGATCATTTTGCGAAGTCAAATTCAGCGCCCAATGTGATTCGTGTTCGCGCTGTTTGAAAATTATCTGTTTGTACTGACCCTCCTTTTCAAGACATATGTACGTAATACATAGATTTCAACCTGTTTCCCCGAATAATTAAATAACCTTAAAGTTGGAAGCAGGTCGTGAATTAAAACTATCTTGTTAAATTGATTATGGTATAAAGCAACAGAGGAGTGTTACCCTCTGAGAGGAATTCTGTTATGTTAACCGCGTTGTACCTAACGGAGGTTGCTTATCGGAAATGAAAGTCAGAATTACGTAAATATTTGAGCCGTAACAAACAAATCTGCACTGTTTAACGGATAAAGAAAACGGTCGCCAGCCTAACTAGGAAAGAAAGTGATTAACATTCTCGTTCAAGAATATAGTTATTAGTAACTTTAATGGATAAACACAACCTATACTTTGTCACACGCGAGTGCAGTGAACTCTGACACATGTGTTTACAGTAAGATTAAAACTAACAATTAGAGCAGCACAAAGTATTTGCAAGATTATAACAGATACGGAAACACAATATTACTTTCAGGGCTTACACAAACTGAATGGTCTTTATAACGTTATTATTACTATTCACTGCAGAATCATTAATTGGATATAGCTTAAGTCTCTCTCAGTTAAATACTTTACTATTTAAAATGAAAGTTAATTGGAATCCACTAACAGGTTGCTTCTCACTATCATTTGAATAAAGAAATAATGGTTTTCATAATTAGTGGTCTTCCCATTACTTGTTACCGAGTATTAACGCAATAGACAAAACTGTGGATCCGGGCATACTATTCATATGCTCTTCTAATACACAAGAGAGACAAACATTTAGCAAACATGAGTATATAACATTTCATACTGCAGTTTTCCACTCTTACTACATCGACAGACAAAATTAACATATATGTAAGATACTGACTCACATTCTGTGATATACAACAGGCAGTAATGAGATCATTTACGAAGCAAAACTTTATAAGCCTTAGTCTTAAGAACATTTAATTTGAAGTTTGCAACAATACATTAATAAGCAGTTTTACTAGGAAAATTATTTTCGCAAGCATCATTAACTTTAACTCACTCTCTTGCCACATTAACTTTAACTTTCAATTAACTATGTTCAAGAGGCATCAATTAGCAAAACACTGGGCTTTAATGTTCTTTCAGTAGGGACACTCGGAAATCACTTTAGTTCAAACGGAGAGGAACCTGAGAGGTGTTACGATAAGGAGAAAAATCAAGGTAGATACATAAATTCAGTTATAAATTACCTTATATTTGAGCACACTAACACATCCATTAAGCTGATCCTTCACTGTACATTGCTATAGTGCTCCATTATAGTGATTGCGCAATGTGGTGGCGATTGCATGTCGGTAGGTGGAATTGCAGGTAGAATTGCTGGACTCTGTCATTTCTTGGTGGCGATGATGATTATCAATTCCAGAGTCGTTCCAGATATTTATCCATGCATCCCAGGCACTGGACAGTAGGAGAAAAAGCCACCCGCGGAACCAGCACAATATGCATCTCTTACATGGCAATGCACAGTTTGATAGCTCGTCCCCGACTCGTAGTTTAACCCCGACTTGTAGCTCGTGCCCGACTCGTAGCTCGTCCCCGACTGACTCTTGTTCCACCTTTTCTACCTAGGCCAACCAAAATTTGCGCGCTCTACATAGTTCCGTTCCCGAGGGGAATCACAACAACTTTTACGTACAGAATAACTAAAAACCTAAGTGAGGATCAGCAGTTTACACAACAGTAACCAAATACATTAAATAAAACAGAATATTTGCATATATTGACATTGCTACAAAAATTATTCACACAAAGTTGTCCAAATGGGACAAAGAATTTAAATGACAGATATACTACATTGCATAGAATCAAATCAAGACATCAAAGTTCTTACAAAGGAAGGAGTATACAATTTTGTGTTATCTATTCTATCAAACACTCTTACAGAAGCTCAATGATGTAACATTAAATGAAACGAAAGAAAAATAAATCCGTACAGCATTAGAGCTATGGTATTACACATGCCCCATGTTTCGTTGAAGTTTCCTGTAAGTGATACTTCAAGGAAACATCTATAACACCTAAGTGGTGTTGGCTACAAAAAAAATTTCTACCCTACTTCAGTTGAGAGAGAAAAAAAATACATATTACAAACATACATTATATACACTAAGGAAATTCATACACTCCTTCCAAAAACATTTTCAAAATAAAGCATTTACAGTAATTTTCATCCTCAGACTGGTTTAAGGAACCAATTTTGCATCCGTACATAGGGCATACATTAAATTTTCTGTCTCTTCCACTTAGATACTACAACACTGGCAGAGAAGCACTATACAAATTAATCTTCACATTAGTACAACAGGTATAGTATTCTAGAAACAAAATATACATACACAACAGCACAGTAACATTCTAACTTAACAAAACACAAATTAGACTCTCAATATTTTCAAAGAAAGAAAATATTCACAGACAGACAAGTATGTTAATGATCATAGTACATTTCACAAGGTTCAGCAATTAATGACATATTAAAATTTTCAGTTTGCATCCACAAATGAGGAAATATTTAGATGAACAGCTGTGAGAAACATTTTCAGCTGATTATTTAAATACAAAAACAACTTTTCAAAGTTTCTTTTTTTCTAAATTTTTAACTTTATAGCTGCTCTCCATTAATAGCTGTCCAAAATCTTTGTTGTACATAAACACACTAACATATTCAGAACCTATCTTTAACCATCACTGCTGTATTGTTAAGGCAAGACAGCCCAAAACTTTAAGTTATATAAGAAAACCCACTCTTAAAACGTCTATAACTATTTGAACAAGATTCTATATATATTTGATAATAACTTTTCACTGACTTCAGTCAGAATAGTCAGTCTATAACACATTGACCATTAAACCTAACTTATTTCACTGCTTGCCTCAGCACTAGCCGTCTATGTTACTCATACTGCCCATTATTGGTTTGCCAGTCTTTGTATGTAAACATTTAGACACAAAAACACAATTTAGGTTAAGAACATTAAAAGCCACATTTTTAAATTAACACGCTGCCCCATCCTCTAGGTCTGGCAGTTTGTGACCACTTACAGGGTGTTTCAAAAATGACCGGTATATTTGAAACGGCAATACAAACTAAACGAGCAGCGATAGAAATACACCGTTTGTTGCAATATGCTTGGGACAACAGTACATTTTCAGGTAGACAAACTTTCGAAATTACAGAAGTTACAATTGTCAACAACAGATGGCACTGCGATCTGGGAAACTCTATAGTATGATATTTTCCACATATCCACCATGCGTAGCAATAATATGGCGTAGTCTCTGAATGAAATTACCCGAAACCTTTGACAACGTGTCTGGCGGAATGGCTTCACATGCAGATGAGATGTACTGCTTCAGCTGTTCAATTGTTTCTGGATTCTGGCGGTGCACCTGGTCTTTCAAGTGTCCCCAGAGAAAGGAGTCACAGGGGTTCATGTCTGGCGAATAGGGAGGCCAATCCACGGCGCCTCCTGTATGTTTCGGATAGCCCAAAGAAATCACACGATCATCGAAATATTCATTCAGGAAATTAAAGACGTCGGCCGTGCGATGTGGCCGGGCACCATTTTGCATAAACCACGAGGTGTTCGCAGTGTCGTCTAAGGCAGTTTGTACCGCCACAAATTCACGAAGAATGTCCAGATAGCGTGATGCAGTTATCGTTTCGGATCTGAAAAATGGGCCAATGGTTCCTTTGCAAGAAATGGCGGCCCAGACCAGTACTTTTTGAGGATGCAGGGACCATGGGACTGCAACATGGGGCTTTTTGGTTCCCCATATGCGCCAGTTCTGTTTATTGACGAAGCCGTTCAAGTAAAAATAAGCTTCGTCAGTAAACCAAATGCTGCCCACATGCATATCGCCGTCATCAATCCCGTGCACTATATCGTTAGCGAATGTCTCTCGTGCAGCAATGGTAGCGGCGCTGAGGGGTTGCCGCATTTGGATTTTATATGGATAGAGGTGTAAACTCTGGCGCATAAGACGATACGTGGACCCTGGCGTCATTTGGACCGCAGCTGAAACACGGCGAACGGAAACACGAGGCCGCTGTTGGATCACCTGCTACACTAGCTGCGCGTTGCCCTCTGTGGTTGCCGTACGCGGTCGCCCTACCTTTCCAGCACGTTCATCCGTCACATTACCAGTCCGTTGAAATTTTTCAAACAGATCCTTTATTGTATCGCTTTTCGATCCTTTGGTTACATTAAACCTCCGTTGAAAACTTTGTCTTGTTGCTACAACACTTTGTTCTAGGCGGTGGAATTCCAACACCAGAAAAATCCTCTGTTCTAAGGAATAAACCATGTTGTCCACAGCACACTTGCACGTTGTGAATAGCACACGCTCACACCAGAAAGACGACGTACAGAATGGCGCACCCACAGACTGTGTTGTCTTCTATATCTTTCACATCACTTCCAGCGCCATCTGTTGTTGAAAATTGTAACTACTGTAATTTCGAAAGTTTGTCCGCCTGAAAATGTACTGTTGTCCCAAGCATATTGCAACAAACGGTGTATTTCTATCGCTGCTCGCTTAGTTTTTATTGCCGTTTGAAATACTCCGGTCATTTTTGAAAGACCCTGTATCAACTTCTTGCCCCACAATGGCAAGTCCTTTGGTTACTGTTCACACAGTATATTTGGTAGCCCTCAACTTCGGGACCACAGCATTTTTATTCTTTTGTCTTGTTTTGCTGCCCAACAACATATTATGGTGGAGTTTATTGCCATTATTTCCAGGTTTTCCATCATTACGTCGCATTTTTGTTACCAATTGCATTAACGGTATAAAACATGAAGGCTGTAACTTTGAAACAGTAATTAGACACTGGTAATATTCAATTTTTCTTTACACCATGACAAAATCAGGCAATATACACATCATTAATAGAGCAAATCTAAATATCATATTCGGGATCAAGTTAGGATAACGTATTTTTACTACTCATTTGTCATTGCTTTTTCGCACACTGTTAGGTCATTACATACATCAAGATCAGGACAATAATTTTATATACTATTGCAAGTGATTTCTGCCACCTTTTTGTGGCACTAAACACATTCATCTCACATCTGTTTCACATACATTAGTCAGGTTTATCTCCTCAGTTTTAAAACATACACAGTTTTTCAACACCATATTTGTCTCTACTTTCAAAAAACATTTACATTTTATTTACCTTTTTTTCAGTAACCTATTCTTTTCTCATTTATACTTTTCCCTTTTCAATTACTTTTCCATTACATTTTTCATTTACAATACCCAATATACTTTCATTATTCTTGGTCACTTTCTAGTGTACCTAATCTAATTATTCATTTACTTGTTCACCAACAATACACAGTATCTTACATTATTTCTACACTTTTCAGTTTACTCTGATAGAGAAGAAGGAAAGAAGATAGTAAAAGTACTGAATGCTGAAGTGGAAGGTTGGCAACACGAAAAGAAACGGAAGTAGTGCTGCCAACGACTGAGGTCCCTGGTGCTCGTCAGGCACCTGATAATGCAAAGAGTGGATGTCCCCTGAGGGTTTTTACAACACTCATCTGAGGACATGTACTTTTCAGTAAACAACATAGTGCAAACATAAGCCCTTTCTGAACATTAAGTATATTAGGAATTAATTATTACCTTGTTGGGTTCTTTGCACTTGCATAAAGTTGCCATAAGCATCATTAATCATAAACTTTTCAGGTTTGTCACACTACATGCCACTATATTCATAATTAGGCTGGCAACAATAAGTATTCAATTGAAAATAAACAATTAATATGCAAAGTCAAACAGTATACTACTGTAAATAAGCAACAACCTGCCACAGGCCTCAAGATCAACAAAACAATAATTCACTTTCAGGTAACACTCAGATACAACAATAATAAAGTCATGCATTACATTAACAATATATATACATACAGCATCCTGCCACCAGTCTCTTTATTAACAAGCCAGTCTTTTATGGTTCATAAAACACTAACTTAGGTCTGGTGGCTTGTTAGGCCTCCTATCTTCTACATCTTTCACAAACCCATTCGGATCTTGCCAACGTTTTGTTTCATCAGGTGGCTTCTTAGGTTTTGGAATTTCAAAGTCTTTAGCAAGGTACATCACCTCATGTTCTGATATTATTTTATCGGGTGATTCTTTTTGTTCCTGTAATTCACACCCATTCAAAACATTGGTTAAGGCTTGCTTGCCCCAGTATAGTATCATCTGGAGGTTCCTGCAAATTATGCCCTTGTGTTACATTTCTGAATAATTCCTTCGGTTTTAGGACCAATTTCACTTTCTGTATCTTGCTTTGGAAAAATGTCATTAATTTTTTCATACCCTCTTTCAGTAAAAGTATATTCACTTTCGTTTACACCTGAAAATTCTTCTTCACTGGAGTTATCACTACTCCCTTCCTCACCATGAGATTCACTTAAGTACGCGACTTTTGAACAATAGGGAAAGTTAGTAGATTCATTCTTATCTTTATTCATATACCCTTCATCATCTGAACTATTACTGATTTCATTTTCGTCATCAGATTCGAGCAGGAAAGCAACCTTTAAACAGTGAGGCAGATTATCACTAGATGTTTCAGCCACTTCGTTTTTCGACTCATTTTCTACACAATGCATATCGTTTGGACACTCAGGCACTTCAGCTGTACCACTTTGAACGATTTCAGCCTTAACTTCATACTTTGTATAATCGTCATATACTTCGATAACCTTCATTTCATTTTCCCAACTGTTATCATTCTCAGGTAATCGTGCGAAATTCCTACTAGGCCTTTCTGCATTAAAATCATTAAACACATTTCCATTAACAATAATTTCATCTGCACTGCTTATAATGTCTTGTTTACTAACGTCCTCCTTTACATCACTTTCACCTATTGTTAATTGTGCACACGTCTTTTGAGTGGCATATTCTACCTCCCTTTCCTCTTCATTCATCATAACCTCCCCCACATCTACGTCTTTTATCTAACATACATCAGTAATAGTACAAATATTTTCCTTTTCACTCGCCTTTTCTGGCTCCCTTTCTTTCTTTAATAATAGCTTTATTTTCAGTTTTACGTTCGTCTGTTAGTGAAACCGGCCAACGGAAGTGTCCGATCCCGCCTCTTCTCTTTCTCTCTACGACAGCCATCTTGTTCTGACTTCTGCCATTTGTGTGAGCTGCCAAGTGCAATGTACGGTTCTCCAGCAAGCGCTGGCCCGAGCACGAACGATGACGTGATTTCGCACTAGGAACGCCACTACATATCACTCCATAGGCGCGTCCTTAACCTTCCTGCCCCGTATTTTACATCTTTCTTTCTTGAATTTATGGTTTGACATCTTTTCTTTGGGCCCAAAACCGGTTTCCGCGTGAATTCGGCCCATAACACATGCAGTTTTCAGTTTTCCATTTCGTCTCTATTTTGGAAATTCCGCGCCATGTATCCTCTGCCGCGCGTACTGTAATTTCCCCTGCCTCTCGCACGACCTCTTTGAATCGTGTTTACACGATATCTATTGTTTTCAGGTCGTTCGTTTTGGTCATTGCTTTCGCGCGAATAATTGTTATTATTATGAGGACAAGATTCGTGATTTCTTCGCCAGTGATCTTCATCCTCTACCCTTTCCAAGAACGCAGAAAAACTTTTATGGGTACTCCCAACATATCGTTTAGAATATTCAGGTAGTTTCTGCCAAAGAACCCAAACGATCTCGGCTTCAGTCCTCCTAGCCTTCAGATGTATCAACTTCCTGTACCATGATTCGCAAAACTCTTTCATGGTTTGCCTACCTCTGACATCATACAGCCTGGCCATTAGAAACTCACGCCACAACTGGTCTTGTTTTTGTTCCGACCAGTATTCGTCAATAAGTTTTTACTTAAAGTTTTCAAAAGACTTCTGGTTTGTATCCAGACTCAACCCCCATCTTTTTGCTTCTCCCGTTCAGGTACTGATTACAACATTTTTTCCTGGTCAGTCAAATATTCAGGAAAATTTCTTTCGCAATTCTTTACAAAATCGAGGGGGTGCCATCTGTTATGCCTTTTTGCAGGGTCGAATTTTTCCTCGCCCTCTAAGATTTTACTGAAAGTCATTTTTTCAGTAAAATGTGTAGGTCTTGATTGTATTTTTCTTTCCAAGTCATACATTTTGCCTTAGATTTGTGAAGTGTTATGTTCACATTCCTTTTCGCAAGTAGCAATCTGTTTAGTTAATTCTCTACTTGTTTCCGTTATAAATTGTTTAATCTTTGCAATTTCCGCATTACATTTCGTTTGTATTTCGGATTTAATACCGAATACCTTTTTGTCCACGTTAGTGATGACTAAGGGTTCAATTTGATGTTGAATTTTAATTACTTCAGTGTCAAATCTTTCGTTAATGCCATCAATTTGTCCTTTTACATTTGCAATATTGCTATTGATGACATTAATTTCGCTTTTAATACTTTTGATTTCATTACTCACTGTTCCTACCCTTGAGTTGACTTCTTCAATTTGTTTGCTAAGTCTGGTACACTGCATTTCGATTTGTTTACTTTGTGCTGCATTTTGTTGCCCCAGCGCTAAGATTTGTGCATTAATATTGTCATTTTGCACAGCATTTTGTTGTCCCTGTCCTGCAATTTTATGCCCCTGTGCTGCGATTTGTGCCTTAATATTGTCATTGAGTGCTGCAGTTAGTGTTGCAAATTGCGTAGACAACATCCTGAGAAAATCAGCCACATCTGGTGTCTTTTCAATTTTGGTTTCTACTGCATTTTCGTGTTCTAGTCCCACTTCCCTTTCAGGTTTTGGTGGTTCAAACATATCTCGCGATTCATTAACATAGCCACTGTCTTCCACAACATCGCTCATATTGTCATGCTTAGTACGAGCGACATGCATAGCTTCTATCTGTCTATTGACATCGGAGTGGTATCCTACGTAATTTAACTCGTGCATAGTGCCATCTGTTGGTGTGCTACCTGAACTACACTCAATTGCATTCTGCTCTCCCGTATCTTCATTTCTAGTTTCCTGTGCATTTTAGTTGCTATTAAGTATTGATAACTTTTATTTTCAATTTAAGGTGAACTTTCACTACCAGTTCTGTCAAATAAGTTACAGGTTCGTGCAGCTGGACGTTTTATGTTCACTCTATGTTTGTAAAATGCTAAATACTTATCATTTTTCCGGCTGTAGGTGCAAACTGAAAAACGTCCTGTCAAGCGGCGCCACGTGTAACACTACCGTCCGCCACTGCTATACCATAACCTTTAAGTTGGAAGCAGGTCGTGTATTAAAACTATCATGTTAAAGCGATTATGGTACAAAGCCACAGAGTAGTGTTACCCTCTGAGGGGAATTTAATTATGTGGACCGCGTTGTACCTAACGGAGGTGGCTTATCGGAAATGAAAGTCAGAATTACGTAAACATTTGGGCAGGAACAAACAAAATTTTTGCCTATCTGCACTGTTTAACGGATAAAGAAAACGGTCGCCAGCCTAACTAGGAAAGAAAGTGATTAACATTCTCGTTCAAGAATATAGTTATTAGTAACTTTATTGGATAAACACAACCTACACTTTGACACATGTGTTTACTGTAAGATTAAAACTAACAGTTAGAGCAGCACAACGTATTTGCAAGATTATAGCAGATACCGAAACACACTTACTTTCAGGGCTTACACAATTTGAATGGTCTTTATAACGTTATTATTACTATTCACTGCAAAATCATTAATTGGATATAGGTTAAGTCTCTCTCAGTTAAATATTTTACTATATAAAATGAAAGTTAATTGGAATCCACTAACAGGTTGCTTCTCACTATCATTTGAATAAAGAAATAATGGTTTTCATAATTAGTGGTCTTCCCATTACTTGTTACCGATTATTAACACAATAGACAAACTGTGGATCCTGGTATACTATTCATATGCACTTCTAATACACAAGAGAGACAAACACTTAGCAAACATGAGTATATAACATTTCATACTGCAGTTTTCCTCTCTTACTACATTGAGAGACAAAATTAACATATATGTAAGATACTGACTCACATTCTGTGATCTACAACAGGCAGTAATGAGATCATTTACGAAGCAAAACTTTATAAGCCTCAGTCTTAAGAAGTTTTAATTTGAAGTTGGCAACAATACATTAATAAGCAGTTTTACTAGGAAAATTACTTTCGGCAAACATCATTAACTTTAACTCACTCTCTTGCCACATTAACTTTAACATTCATTTAACTATGTTCAAGAGGCATCAATTAGCAAAACACTGGGCTTTAATGTTCTTTCAGTAAGGACACTCGGAAATCACTTTAGTTCAAACGGAGAGGAACCTGAGCGGTGTTACGATAAGGAGAAAAATCAAGGTAGGTACATAAATTCAGTTATAAATTACCTTATATTTGAGCACACTAACACATCCATTAAGCTGATTCTTCACTGTACATTGCTATAGTGCTCCATTATAGTGATTGCGCAATGTGGTGGCGATTGCAAGTCGGTAGGTGGAATTGCAGGGAGAATTGCTGGACTCTGTCATTTCTTGGTGGCGATGATGAATACCAATTCCAGAGTCGTTCCAGCTATTTATCCATCCATCCGAGGCACTGGACCGTAGGAGAAAAAGCCACCCGCGGAACCAGCACAATATGCATCTTTTACATGGCAATGCACAGTTTGATAGCTCGTCCCCGACTCGTAGCTCAACCCCGACTTGTAGCTCGTGCCCGACTCGTAGCTCGTCTCCGACTGACTCTTGTTCCACCTTTTCTACCCAGGCCAACCAAAATTTGCGCGCTCTACATAGTTCCGTTCCCGAGGGGAATCACAACAACTTTTACGTACACAATAACTAAAAACCTAAGTGAGGATCAGCAGTTTACACAACAGTAACCAAATACATTAAATAAAACAGAATATTTGCATATATTGACATTGCTACAAAAAAATTATTCACACAAAGTTACAATTATATACAGTAAGTTTTGCTCCCTCCAAATGGGACAAAGAATTTAAATGACAGATATACTACATTGCATTGAATCAAATCAAGACATCAAAGTTCTTACAAAGAAAGGAGTATACAATTTTATGTTATCTATTCTGTCAAACACACTTACAAAAGCTCAATGATGTAACATTAAATGAAACAAAAGAAAAATAAATCCGTACAGCATTAGAGCTATGATGTTACAACCTCAATAGTAGAATGATACAAACGTGAAGACACTCACTAAGAAAGTGGAGAAAATTTCCGACCCAGCTAGGAATGGACCCCTTCAGTTACCAGTCCGCCACGCTGACCGTGTAGCTACTCAGGCAGACGACAACTTGTCAAAAACCGACAGCATGAACTATCGAATGCACAGAGAGAGTTTATGCAGAAGCGTCACTGCAGTTAACATCCTCCACATTTCCCTTTACTATGAGTAGCAATTTTCAATTGTTCTGTAGCAATTACCAGTTGTTCCTTAGCTACTTTTAGTTCTTCCTTAAGAATGATCAAGCACTATATATAGAGAATTGCTCGTATAGAACTGTTTGATATTATGCTCGATAGTGAGAGAAACGAGTCATTAGTAAACATTCATCAGCTTGCACCAGAAATATTGACTACAAGACAATGATGTTAGCAGTACTGGTGAGCAGAAATTACAAACTCGTCATAAATCAGCGTTATCAGCAACAGGGACAAATGACTTGGAACCCAGGGACCAGTTCTGCCGATGGATTTTGCTGTAACACATGTAATCATGTACAGTTACAGTCGGTCGTCACATTAAATACTTGCTATATGCTTCAGTTATTCCTGTTGTGGCACCATTTATTGATGCTATCGTAGTGTCGTATCACAGTTGCAAGTTTCTACATCCATATCTACATCTACATCCATACTCCGCCAGCCACCTGACGGTGTGTAGCGAAGGGTACCTTGAGTTCCTCTATCGGTTGTCCCTTCAATTCCACCAGCAGAAGCTGCCGATTGCAGTCATGTGAGATATGGCGGACCCAATGGCGCACACCCGCTGAACCACACCACCATCAGGTCTGTACTTTGAGAGCGCTCTACCACCGGGATATAGGAGATCCAACGATTTAGCCTACTTGCGTTCAGAGCCACGTCGCTACATGAAGCTATGCAGACACCATCGTCGTTGCTGGGTAATAGCTGGACTCTATTCCTTTTAAGTTAAGTGAATCTTCTGTTTACTGTGTTAATCTGTTTGCCGATCATTTTTGCTATTAACAGCTGCCACAACAATCGGTAGCCCGCCTCTCCTACCTTTGTGTACGACGTTGTACACAATATCTCGTGACTAATTATCGAACCTACATTTGGTTGCCCTCAAGTCTTGAAATTGTTTTCTTTCTGTTCTGTCGTCTTTTTTTGCTTGCATTTTTATGTTTTTCAATGTCTCTCGTGGGTACTCACTGTATGCCTTGCTTGCGCTCTTCATGTCCTAGATACCACAGTTGCTGTTTTTGCACCCCTTTTCACTTTCTTTGTGCTTTTTTGTCTTGCTATTTTTGCTGTTCGTCTTTCTGTATTGCTTAATTCATAATGGCTACTGTGTCGCAATCGCCTTCGCCACCTGCAGCTGATGTAATTCAATTTATCCACTTGATGGCATGACTGCTTGAAGCGATGAATCGGTTCATGACAGCGCGGATGACGCCACACAAGCCGTGCCCAACGGTAGGGCCTACACTGCCTGGGAATGTGCCGTCGTTTAGTGAGATTGACGAGGAGAAGGAATACCAAACAGTTTACCTCACGCATTTCAACGTGCAAATCACGTACCAGGTACTGAAAAGCAATCTTACTTCTTGGCCATAGTGGGCATCACTGTGTATCGCTTGTGTTCCAAATTATTTCACACACACGCCCTGAATTGGTGTCATACGAAGACCAACTGCAGGCGCTCACGTAGTATTACGAGAACAGGTTTCATGTGGCTGCTGCCTGTTACAAATTCCTTAGGTTGCTTTAGGTTGCTTATACAGCAAGGATAGACATACCGCCCGCATCTCGTGGTCGTGCGGTAGCGTTCTCGCTTCCCACGCCCGGGTTCCCGGGTTCGATTCTCGGCGGGGTCAGGGATTTTCTCTGCCTCGTGATGGCTGGGTGTTGTGTGATGTCCTTAGGTTAGTTAGGTTTAAGTAGTTCTAAGGGAACTGATGACCATAGATGTTAAGTCCCATAGTGCTCAGAGCCATTTGAACCATTTGGATAGACACATCATCAGTTATTGACTGACTTGCAAAGTCTTACAACCCAGTGTTGATTCAAATATGACTGGGCAAATATTACAGTGATATCATGGTTCATGATACCGTCACTGTTTCTGACTCTCTAATTTGGGAACAGATTTTTAACAACACAGACCCTGCCTTGTAACAGGTTTCTGCAGATTCTAGACCGTTAGGATTCTTACAGAAGTGCAGCAGATAGTTTTGAGGAACCGCATGTTTGTTCTGTAGACAGCCACGACAAACAGGTCTCGCTGTCAGGTCATAAAGAGCAGCCTGTCCGATCACAGCTGCATGGCTTCCGTAAAAACGTGTCGCTTCTGGCGTAAGGTGTGTAGTCGTGCCCTCGATGTAACACGGCACATAATCACCAGTCTTGCCATTCGCGCCATTCAGAAGCAAACGGGGACATTTGCAGTCTGTGTGCTTACAGAACCGTAAGGCACCCCTCGCGCCACTCCTTCACGTAAATGTAAGTCACGAACAGTGGGTAGTGCGTAGCCCGAGCTACACAGTGTCGTTAGCCTAAAACAGTGCAATAGACATTCAGGAAATGCTCCCAACTCATCTCCTATACACTGTGAGGACAACACTGGGAAATCAGTCCGTTTGCTACTTGAGAGTGGAGCTTCAATCATTTTACTCAACCGTAGTACTTACGAATTATTTTGCAAACCTATGTTGTGCACATCGCACCATACTCTCATGGCTTGTAACATCAACATATTCCTGTCTTAGGCACTTGTAGCCTTCCTGCAACTTGCGACGAAGACAGAGATATTAACAGTGCCCTCCTCCAGAGACAGTGCTAATACTTTTGGTCTAGACTCTTTTTGATTTATTTGGGTTACAAATATTTTTGGTCTAGGCTCTTTTTGATTTCTTTGGGTTAGTCATTCAGGAACACGTACTTTTTGTTTCTTCCTCTTATCCTAGGGACAGTGTTGCTAAGTCATTTGGAGAATTTCTGCGTTTCTAAGTAATCTCTGCGATCGGGCACTATATGATTCGTCTTTTATGTGATGAGATGGTCTCAACCGTTTACCGAAATACCAACTTTACGCAGAATAATAAATTTCCCATTAATGCCTCTGCTGAACACGAATCACACTGGGAGCTGAATTTGACTTCGCAAAATGATCGCCGTGTTCTCCCGTAACGTTTTCTGATGTGGCATATATCAATCGTCCAAGTCAAAATTTTCCACCAGGAAGAATCTTCGACGTAAACTGCCCGGGTCACAGTGGGTAGTCAACTTGAAACTACGCGAATTTCTGCAATAGCAGTGTGCTATTCTGCAGCAGAGTATGAATGTCCCGACTGGTATAATTCAACACACGCCAAACAAGTGAATATAGCTCTCAATGACATCTGGTCATAACAGGCTGCTATAAATCCACTCCATTCGAATGGCTGTATCACATTGAAGGCATGGCGCCACCTTCTGTTCGAAGAGAAATGGCTGCGAATGAGTATCGAAAGACAGTGCAGCAGGAGAGAACCCACCCTCTGCAATGACACGAACCGCACCCTCTATGACTCTGGTCAACGAGTAGTTTCTTTAAACACTGACAGCACTTGGAACTAGGTTGCGACAATGGAGAGCAAAGACCTACCATTCCCATGGTTGGCAAAGTTTGTGAAAGTTTAGCTCACGGGGACGATGGAAAAATGGAAGACTTGGAAGTTCCTGAACAGACTGAGATCTGGAGTTGGCAGATGGGGCTAACCTAAATGGTTCAAATGGCTCTGAACACTATGGGACTTAACATGTGAGGTCATCAGTCCCCTAGACTTAGAACTACTTAAATCTAACTAATCTAAGGACATCACACACATCCATGCCCGAGGCTGGATTAGAACCTGCGACCGTAGCGGTCGCGCGGTTCCAGACTGAAGCGCATAGAACCGCTCGGACACTCCAGTCGGTGGGGCTAAACTGATCAAAAAGATACTCAGGGTAACTACGGAGAAGATGAGACTATTCATTATGTAATTCAAAACCGACTGTGTATAGTCCTCTTCACTGAAGATGAACTTTATCAAGGAGCAAAAAATGCACTGGAAATGTTCGAGTTTTCGTCAAAAGTAATATTATCGTAACTGTGTACAACACGAATGTCTCTGATACGAGAGTAAGAAATAAAAGTTATTGGTGTCCGTCATGTGTTTTGTTTATAATATTTTGCTCATAGGTCTACAGTAGATGGTGACCCGTTGAGTGGAACGATATTTTGAATTATGTTTCTCATGAAGTTACGCTAACAAACTGAACTGTAGCTTAGCCCGATGTCTAGATGAGATAGGAAGGTGAATTGGTTATGATTTAACGAAGCGAAGGAATTTACTATAATATTTTTTTCCTTTTGTACATTCCATATTTACGTTTGTGAGCCTGATCCAAACCCTAATTTTCCCACTGTGGTCTGATATATTCAAGTCTTAAAATGTTTGGAGCACTTAATAACGAGAACAAAATAATTACCATTTAGCTACACACCACAATGTACAGTCGCCTCTAATGTCCACAAAAGTGCCCATTCACGATTAACCCAGAGACACAAAGGGTCAAAGAGGCAGAAGACAACACGTACTATACGGGAGAAAAAGTCAGATAAATAAGGAACTCTCTACGGGTAGGTTCAATAGCACAAGGCGAAATTTCTACCTTCAATAAACCCGTATGATATTATAGGATATTTTATTCTATCTTTCATTTCCCAACCAAGTAGGCAGAATGTCTGGTCGTAAGGTTCCATTCATATGGCGCAGGATCTTCAGAAGCACTTCTTTCCGAAACTAAAAAAGAAAAAGAAAGTTCCGATAACATGAAGCGAAACATGTACTACCCCCTTCGAAAATAAGTTCACTGCCTCCTCAGGTGAGGCAGTGATTTAGTCCGTGGTCAAACGCCCGGGTATTGCCTCTGCACTACGTATGAAAAACTATCCGGACACCTGGCTGAAAATGAGTTACAGCTTTGTGACGCCCTCCATCGGTAATGCAGGATTTCACTATGGTGCCGGCCGACCCTTAGCTTTGATGAGAGCTTCCACTGTCGCAGGCATACGTTAAATCAAGTGCGGGAAGGTTTCTTGGGGAATTGCAGCCCATTCTTTGCGGAGTGCTGCAGTGAGGAGTGGTATCGATGTCGGTCGCTGAGAACTGGCATGAAAGTCTCCGTTCCAAAACATCCCAAAGGTCAGGACTCTGTGCAGGCCAGCCCATTACAGGGATGTTATTTTCGTGTAACCGCATCTCCACAGGCCGTGCATTATGAACAGGTACTCGATCGAGTTGAAAGATGCAATCGCCATCCTCGAATTGCTCTTCAACAGTGGGAAGCAACAAGGTGCTTAAAACGTCAATGTACGCCTGAGCTGTGATAGCGCTACGCAAACCAAAGAGGAGTGCAAGCCCCCTCCATGAAAAACACTACAAAGCCGTAACACCATCGCCTCCAAATTTTACTGCTGGCACTAAGCACGTTGGCAGATGACGTTCACGGGGCATTCGCCATACCCACACGCTAGCATCCGATCGCTCGTTTGGCATTTACCGGCGTGATGTGTGGCTTATAAGCAGCCGCTCGACCATGAAATCCAAGTTTTCTCGCCTCCCACCTAACTGTCATAGTACTTGCACTGGATCCTGATGCAATTTGGAATTCCTGTGTGATGGTCTGCGTAGATGTCTGCCTATTACACATTACGACCCTCTTTCACTGTCGGCGGTGTCAGTCAACAGACGAGGTCGGGCTGTACGCTTTTGTGCTGTATGTGCCCATTCACGGTTCCACTTCACTATCACATCTGAAACAGTGGACCTAGGGGTGATTAGGAGTGCGGAAATCTCGCGTACTGACGTATGCCACAAGTGACACCTAATCACCTGACCACGTTCTAATTCCGTGAGTTCCGCGGAGCGCAACGTTATGCTCTCTCACCATTCGTAATGACTACTCATGTCGCTGCTATGGAGTACTTGACAGTAGGTGAGAGCCCAATGCATCTAATATGAAAACGTATATTTTGGGGGTGTCCGTATACTTTTGATCACATAGTGTACATGAGCATAGAGCAGTAGCTGTCAGAGAGACATTTATGTTTCAAGCAGATGTTGTACATAAACACGGGTAAACGTAAGGACGTCATAGAATGGCTGAAAATGGCAAAATGGCCTAGACCATGGCAAGACCGTATGTAAAGTTGCTGGATTTCTTAGTGTTTTGTGGCGGACAGCTCAACGTGTCTGCGAGCATTGGTGTATCATTCATGGCACCGCAAGAGAATGTCAGAACTGTGGTCTGATGAAGACGGAGTGGAGACACATTGATAGCTTGTGACCCAAAATCGCTTCCAAGCCCGACAAAATCTGCTGAATTCTGTGAATGAAGGTCCATCGCAAGCGGTTAGCGAGGGACCATGCATTCAATGAATACTTAATCTTGGTCACCTCACAACAGGTCGTTGCTGACACAAGCACATATGGACAACAGAAAAATTTATCGGTCTGAAAGAATACGTGACTGGTTTTCTGAACACTCGCCCACGTTGTTACATCTCGACCGGCCTGCAAAATCACCTGTCTGGAACAGCATAGAAAATCTATGGGACGTTTTAGGGTAAAACGCCGACATCAGCATCTCCGCAATTAGGTGGAATTTTGCAATCAAACCCTCAGCGAGTGGCTTACCCTGGATGCGACGTACCTGCAAAACTTCTCTGAACTCACTTAATAACCGGATCCGGCCCGTTATCAAGTCCAGGGGAGGAATTACACGGTATTAAACAATGCTTGTAATGATTTCACTAGGGGTCACTAACATTTCGTCGGGTGAGCTTATGCAGATCGAGTAATATTTATTGTTTGTGTATGTGTGTGTGCGAGAGAGATAAGGAGAGGGAAAGGGAGACAGAGACAGGGAGACGGGGGGAGGGAGGGAAAGAGAGAGAGAGAGAGAGAGAGAGAGAGAGAGAGAGAGAGCTCACATGCACGTCTATTTGCATATACGTAGAGAAGTGAAGGAAACGGCGTGTTTTTACTTTTGCTTCTAGCTATTGACGTGTCCATAATTTCCATACTATACTTGCTGAGAAGCTGATGTTTCCCGGTTACTCTAAAATAAACCACTGTTTCTCAGGACATCCTGGCATGTAGGTGAAAATTCTCAGAAAGTTTGACTAAACTTTAGTGTTGGTGAGAATCACATTAATAAACCGAAAGACCATGAAAACCTCACTCGCTCCACAGTTTCCTCCTAGTGACAGTGTGCCCTACGTGTTTTTTTCGTCACACCGTATTTTTCCAGATACTTAGCCATGGCATATCACTTTCGTTTGAAAGTGACCAAACGTTCAAAAGATATGTATTTTATGTATTCGCTCCCTTCCCATCTCCACAGCAACTCCTGCAAGTGCTGAGGACGTCTAACGACATATTTATTAACCGTGTTTTGTAATAAATTACTTATAATTTCTCCAGGTGTTTTTGAGTTCTACTTATTTTTTGAAGACGTAACACTCCTTCACCATTCTCACTCCTAGCTCTACTAGAACTACTAGGGACGTGTCACTGGCAAAATTCTCCTGACAGTAATCCATACAACCACTGGCCTGGTTGAAACTACTCCACTATTTCGAGTTTGCTTATTTCTTAAACATTACGAGCTCCTAATTCTTAACTTTTATCGAAATTGTTAGGGATGTTCTGTTCCCACAGAATTTTTTTTCAAAGAATAATTCGTATGTTCACAAAGTCTGGTTGATTTTTCTCTAGGCGTGTACAGCTTCATTGTAAGATGTCAGGCAAATCCAACACCTTCCATGAAAACCCTGACATGATAAGCAAATCCAGTAGTATGTCACATAGCTCCAAATAAATCGTGACATTAAATTAACCAAAGTAATACGAGTAACGAGTGAGCAAATGGAATACCACAGACTAACACAATAATGCCTAAATGCATGTCATACCTTCCCACCGTGAGACAGACGCAGTTCCGAGGGGAGAAAGGAGAACTGAAGCCGAGAGCAGAACCGTGTTAAGCTAGAAGGCCGTACGATAAGGGATGGACTGGACACCCACGTCGCCAGCCTACCGCTAAGACTACACCACCTGCACGTTTTAGCGTGAGACTTTTTCACGTCTCTGTTACGTCAAGGACCACCTCCCAGCCCATGTTAAAAGCTAGAGCCCTCCTGAAAAACAGTATAGATCTTACGATAACACAAAAAGGGCCACTACCACCCCAAGAATTAGCGTGAGACTTTTTCGCGTCTCTGTTACATTAGGACCACTCGCCAGCCCATGTTAAAAGATAGAGCCCTCCAGAATAACAGTATAGATCTATAGATCTTACTATAACGCTAAAAGGACCACACCAGCTGCAGGTTTTAGCGTGAGACTTTTTCGCGTCTCTCTTACGTTGCAAACATTAAAAACATTGCCCCACCATGAAAAGTATAACGTTTCTCATTGGATATACAGAATTTTTGTAGGCGGAGCTTAAGCTTAACATTGAGACCCTGATTGGTCAGATGAAAACACAGCTAGATAGTTTTTTTAAACCATCTTCGGTAAATTGTATAAAGGAGAAGTTAGAGATTAGTTGCTTCCGAGATAGCGAGGTGAGCGGAGCTGTGCTGCCCGCCGCTGCCCTGACGCTGCCTAAACACCGACAAGGTAATGAACGCACGCGATGCCGCATTTTTTAGCGCATAAGGGTTCACTCAGAACTGCAGAAGTCTCATCGCTAGTCTCCCTGAACTCTTCTGAATTCTACATGTCATGTGTGGTCTGGCGTCTCCTTACCAGCAACAGGTCCCAGGTTCAAACTAGTCAATTCCCTAAAAAACACGCTCAGAGCGTCGTTGCGCGAAAGTGGTAGGGAGACACGATATAGTACAAACAGACACCTCCATGAATGTTTAGAACATTTATTTGCACATTTCGCCAGTTTATCACCACAACCGCATTACTAGTGGAGGCTGTCGGCACAAGATGCATTCACGTAGTAAGTCGTATGTGTACGAAGTGTGGTTAAGCTCTGCAGTTCTTCAGGAATCATCATCCGTATGCCCATAGACCCTGATGTTGTGGTATCACCATTGAAACTTCGTCTTTCCGATCTCATGGAACCACTTGCAGTCGTAACAGGTATGCTGGAACATAAACAAACATAACGATTTTTATATGCATCGTCAACAGTTCCACAGTGTTCTGTCTCACACCGGGCAACAGAAACCAGTGTGTATCTCTACCGTCAGTTTATGCTGCCCACCACATATGTGTCAATACCTATTTATTCACGTGCAGAAATGCTATCGTGTACGCCATAGATGTAGACCTTCTGCAATTCCGAGTTTCATGCCCACTGGGTTCCAACAATATGTCGCGTATGAAGCGCCAATAAATCGTTTCCACTTCACAGTCAAACGCTCATTACCTTCTAGCTGACAATGGAGTAGAGGATAGCACAGTGACCATTTGCGAATATTACGTTGCTGTGTGGACCAGTTGAAAGTAGTCCTTGACGATAAAAGTACAATGGTCACACTTAATTGTCAAGTGATTTGGAAAAGTACTTCCATTTTTTCAAGATTATTTTCCATACGACCCTATGCAATTAAGGACTGTTAGTATTTCTGATACCTACAACGAACCATCTAACCTGCTAAATCAGTGCTTCAGTAAGTAATTTTACTCGAATCACACAATGCTGTTTATCTCGCTTGGGTTCTTCAAATTATCGGAGTTGTAAGAACAGCGACTTCCGTAGGTATCAAGTCGCAGCCATAATATTATCTGGTTGGAGTTTTTTCTGCTTCCTCTAATCTTACTTTAGAACTTCATACAAAGAAGAAGGAACACTTTTGCAGCACAATACACAGTTACTATTCGTAAGCACGAACAAAGAGCACACACTTTCTTGTCACTCTCATTCCCTACGCAGCTGGGAAAGCACATCTTGTGTTCCCAGTTGGATATATTGCCACCCAATAAATCAACAGAAGTCTCAATTAAAGTGTCAAAAAATCTACAATATTCTCAGACAGTGCCAATAAAAATATCTGGATTTCTATGCTCACGTCAAAAATACGTAATTCTAACGTGTGTGTGTGTCTGTGTGGGTGTGGGTGTGTCTGTGTGTGTGTGAGTGTGTTTGTGTGTGTGTGTGTAGGTGTAAGAATGATAGCGTGTTTTGCATGTACTGCGTACAAATGGTTCAAATGGCTCTGAGAACCTTGGGACTTAACATCTGTGGTCATCAGTCCCCTAGAACTTAGAACTACTTAGACCTAACTAACCTAAGGACATCACACACATCCATGCCCGAGGCAGGATTCGAACCTGCGACCGTAGCAGTCGTACTGGGTACAGGTGGGTCCATTAAAGTTTGTTATTTTATCATGAAATCCCATCCATCTGGTAAACAGACGCAGGGTTTCCCAGTTCGGAATATGTTGGAAGTGACTGCTAGTCCCAGCATTTGATAACCAAGATAAGACCCAGTGAGATAGGAGTGGACCTGGATTTCCTTCGGAGACGGGGCGGGGGAAAATATAATGTTGTTCCAGTTAAAGTGTGTGTGTGTGTGTGTGTGTGTGTGTGTGTGTGTGTGTGTGTGCTTTATGGATGGTATCATCGTTATGCTCTACACAAACAGCATCTAGAAATGTGTGATCTGAAGCATCCCAAGCGAATCGAATCGAGTGTTTGCATTGTTCTCGTGTGTCTCTAATGACATCAGCAAGGGGTGTTGTCTATCATCGGCTGTGGCAAACTTGCTTATGGTCAATTTCAAAGATAAAGCTCCAGAAACAGTTGCGTTGAAGCCTAAATGGTTTTTCACATTTGTGGATGACTCATTTGTGCTATGGCAACACGGGAGTGAAAAACTTCAGGAGTTCCTCCAATATCTTAGTTCTCTTAACGCCAGCATCAAGTTCACCATAGAGGAGGAAAAGACACAAACTTCCCCTTTTGGATGTCTTGGTCAAGCGCAAAACGGACGGCACTACGGAACGGTGTGTGTACAGGAAATTCACCCACACCGGTTTGTATCTCCATGCTGCCAGCTGCCATCAACCTTCACAGCGTGAGGGTTTGCTACCTACACTGGCAGACAGGGTCCGCTCAATGTCGGACGAAGAAAGCCTACCAAGGGAGTTCAGCAACCTTCAACGAGAGTACACTACGCGGACAATCGAAGAAAGATGCAAGTAACACAGAAGACTTAAGGAACCAACAAAATCAGAGGATGCAGAACACTGTATGGCTCCAGGGAACAGCATGAAGTATGAAGAAAGGGAAGTGCTGAAAGAGACCTCGTCTTGAAATACGAGTGGCCATCGGGTTGATCAGCAGAGACAGTAGCTGTATCCTAAGCAAAGCTTGGGATCCAGCGTTCTGCCATTAAAATCACAGCGTCGGCCGAGAGCTACTTTCGTTCCAGACAGGGACTACAGAAGCACTGAGGGACGGTGGTTCTGGTCGAACCTTCGGCGATGCCGTCCCGCATCATTACATCCGATGCGTCGTGCGACCGGATTGTGGGGGGCGGGGGCGAGGAGCCAATACAGTATAAAGGAGGCGGGATGTAGCGAAGACCCTACGCTTCTGTGGTATGGGGCAATGCAGCCAACGTCGACAATGAAAAACTACGGTAAGTGGAGAACAAAGCTCTACGCCTTGATCTGCACCTACCCTGCCACTTCCCCACTAGGGAGCTTCAAGAGTATGCTGCCGTGCCAAGGTTAAACGAACGCATCAAAGCAGATCGCCCTCCATTTCTGTGAAGAGGCTCAGCGGTCTTAAAACCCATTAATCGCGAATCTGGACAACCAAGTACATTGGCCGGATCTATTGCGTAAATAAAGCGTGCAGTAAAAAAAAAATAGTCTAGCAAAACAAGAATGTCACCTTGAGCAGACACACCAAAGGAGAATTAAAAAGTGAAACGAATAGAGCGCCGACAATAAAACCACGTTCAAACTCACTTAAATCCTGATAACCTGCCTTTGTAGCAGCAGTAACCGATCTCACAACTGCGCCATACATTTGTTATCTTATATAGGCCTTGCCGATCGCAGTGCCGTATTCCGCCTGTTTACATATCTCTTTGTTCGAATACGCATGCCTCTACCAGCTTCTTTGGCGCTTCAGTGTATAATGCAGTACTACTAGACGAACAACACAGTCAGCAGCATCATACTTTTCCTCAGTTATTTCATATTCCGTGAGGTTTTGCTATTTGCGGGAACTAGTCCAGCTGCTGATTCAGTCTTTATGTATGCTAATGTATGCAAGCTTCATAGTATTTCAAGCCATGTGCCAGCAGCTAACTTCCTTATTTTCTACCCCACTCTGTGAATGAATCAAGAATTAACCAGACCTCCGTTTCGTGCCTGTTAGCCCTTCCCTTTCTTTTCCTTTTTTTTTTTTTTTTTTTTTTTTTTCAATGACGTCCCCCACTTTGCCGACTAAGAGTGTAGAGAGGCGGTTCCTCCACAGCCCACCCTGCGGAAGCGCAGATTGCATCGCTGCAGACAAAGTTGCCACAAACAGGAGAAGGGTGGGCGATCTCTCTCAATACGGAATACGTGCGCTAAATCTTGGCGGTGCGTTTCGCAGGGGTCAGCGGGTCGGAGGAGAGGACGGGATGTAGGGAGGTCCAGACTGGCCACCAAGGCCGTCCCGATAGGCTATTAAGGGGGGGGGGGGGGGGCTTTCAATCTTCTTTCCCTCCGCGCGCTGTCCTTAACGCGGAATTGCCCACCCTCTATAAATTGCTTCCTTTTTCCCCAAAATCCTTCGTTCGCCGTAGCTTATTGCTATACACGATTCTCTAACTCTCTCACCAGCTGGGACGGTTTTTTCCTATATCGACGATTGGAGTGAAAGTTTCCGTGCACTGATTAATTGAGGTGATAGGAGATATTTCAAGGGTACAAATAGAAATTCTACCTGCAAACCTTACATTCGTCGATGAGTAAAATAACAGCGGATCTCCTTCTGTACATACGATGGGGGTTCAGTAAGTAACTGAACACGTTTTTTCGCTAAAAGCACGTTGGTTTTATTTAGGGTTCTAATACACCATGTTACTCGCCGCTCCTTTGCTTGAAAACCATTTTTTTCAACATAACCTCCGTTTAATGTGTCGACCTTACGCCACCTTACTAGGAGGTACTGTATGTTCGCGTGGTACTTGTGACATCGGAACCAACGTCTTGCTGCATCAGTAACCTCCCCATCATCCACTTACTGCTACCCGTGGTGAGCAAACAGGTGGTAGTCGGACAGTGCGAAATCCGAGTTGTAGGGTGGATGAGGAAGAACTGTCCAGTGGCGTTTTGTGAGATCCTCTCGGGTGCGTAGGTCTGTGCGAGGCACAAAACACTTCAGAGTTGATCGCTCCCCCGTGAGGGACGACATCAAATAGAAAAACCCTTTCAGAGCTCCAGAGTCACCTCGACTTCACCGGCGGATCGTGCGTCCTTGAAATCTTCCTTCAGAAAGCGCGACTCCACGGATTGCTGTTTTGTTTCCGGTTCGAAGCGATGAATCCATCAGTCATGCTGAAACGTCCCCTTTGAAAAATTATACACGACTGTGCTTAAACTGACACACAATAGTTTTTAGCGCAACGCAATCTGACTTTCAATAATCCCTACAAAAGAATGGCCCTGACTAACATTAACCTATACATTCCAAAAATCACTTACCTCACAAAAATCTTCGTTACTCAAGCTACTGCAACACAGCGAGCGCCACTACTGCCAGCTAAATAAAAGATTCAAACTACGGAAGGCACTAACTACTGATAGGCACAATTAGCAAATGAAAGATTTTAATAGAGGACAAACAATGTATTTACCTTTATAGTCATTATATATATATATATATATATATATATATATATATATATATATCAGTTCATGACATCCAGTCTTACAAATTACAAAACTCCGCCATCTCTCTCCCCACGTCCACCAGTGCTGGCGGCTCACCTCCAACTGCGCAACGCTACGCGCTGTTAGCATCCAGCTGCCGCTGCCCAACACTACAATGGCAACACCAATGCAAACCAGCCACAGACTGCACAAGGCACAGCCAGTGATTTTTATACAGAGCGCTACGTGGCGGCGGCGTTACCAATAAAAAAAACCTAAACAGCCTACTTACATAACCCCCATGCTCCCCACAAAAAAATTTTACAAATTGTTTTGGGCAGTGGCCAATAATGAGTTGATAAAATTTTTCATAATTACTATAACAAAGATATTAAATGCACACATTGATACAATGTTGGTCAGAAGCTAAAATTCTCTCACAGTCCGTAAAGACAGTCCTGATCGTTCATCACAGTAAAATTGCAGTGTTTTTTGTTTTTTTTTTCAAAGTCTGAGCAATAAAAGAAATTGCACTTGGAAGTAGTGGATTTCTAAGCAGTCTTGAAGAAGTAGTGTTGTCCTTCCAACGAAAGACAGTGCTGTCTTTTGACATGCAGACAGGTAATGGGCCACAACAGAGCCAGTCGACGTTGAACACTATCGGTAGGTAGGTCATCACCGAGCAGACCCACTGTAGTCCTGGTAGAGATTACTATTGGTGGGCCACCAGAGGTGCAGACCCACTGCAGTCCTTGTAGAAATAATGGTATTGGTGGGTCATCAAAGGTGTAGACCCACTGTAGTCCTTGTAGAGATGGCCAGCAGCCATCTGTTTGACTGTGCAGGCGCACAATCACCATTGAAGAGTCTTGCGGATAATATAGCAAGTCCATAATCACCACTTGTGCACTCACAAAAATTGTTTTTGAAATGTCCTTACAACCAGCAATGCTGTTATCCAGTCCCATACTGAATTATTAACACACGTGCAAACACTATCAGTCCCTACTTCTCACATATTGTCCATATACTATGACCAACAGAAACGTGTGCAGTGAAATGTAATTTACAGGTTACTTAATTTGATGAACTGGTGTCAGTTACAATTTTATAACATAAGAATGCAATACCAAAGGTACAAAATACATCTTTAAAGAACATAACAATACAGATAACATTTGCAGTAGTACAGGGTTACAAAAGAATCGAAATAGCAAATACATCAGTGTTACAAAAATTACGACATAAGTACATACATAAAAGATCAGAATCACTTTTGAAACATCAACTTCACACATGAGCATAAGAACAAAACAGAATAAATAATGTGTAAACATCTTTACGAAGTAAATAACATGTTATTAACGCAAATTATATTTGAGGATAACAGTAGTCCTCATCATAGTGAATGAAGCTTAGTATTAGAAAAATTCTGCAACATAAGTCTTATCAGATAAACATATAAAGACAGGAAGAACATAAATACACAAGGGTACACAAACACATAGTGGGATAACACAAGGAAAGGACAGGGTTTGTTTTACTACAGTATTTTGCAAACAAAACTTTCTTTACTTCTCGGATATCTCCCTTCGTTCTTCATTATTTCCAAAAAGTCCTATCTATACCTGATTTCTGTACTTTTTTCGTATAACTTCTCAATGCATTTCTTCCAATCCATCGCAAATCATTCTCTTAAAAAGGCTACCCCCTCTTAAGCTAACTTAAATCTACTGAGCTCAGATGCTTAACTAAGGGATGAGGCAATGCAGCTGCACAAAACAATTTACACAAACAGCAATGTTAAAAAATGGAAATTGGCAAAAAAAGGCAGCAATATTAAAACTAATATAAGGCAATGCACAGCAAACAAACAAAAATCCGTAATAAAACTGGCTTAACAGAGTAATACAAAGTGACATTCAGTAGCACTATGCCTGGCAAACAGCAGCAGCAAATGCTATAACTTATACCTAAACATGACAAAGCTCAAGCAGAAAAAATGTTACACTAAAGACAACAATGCAGATAAGGACAATGTCTATTCACATCTTAATGTCTATGCAATTAAAGTGGTGCACCACAAAAACTTATTGTAAAAAAAAATATTACCATGTACTTGAAAAGAAAATGTTGTATTCAGTTACTGTAATTAATCCCTTCTTATTGTGCTTTCTATTCAAAGTGCTCCTTTTTCGAAGAATATGGATCATAAAATTATTATTTAATAGATCTTAGTAGTCATAATATATATATCACTTCATGACACCAATTCTTACAAATTTCAAAACTCCGCCATCTCTCTCCCCACGTCCACCAGTGCTGGCGGCTCACCTCCAACTGCGCAACGCTACGCGCTGTTAGCATCCAGCTGCCGCTGCCCAACACTACAATGGCAACACCAATGCAAACCAGCCACAGACTGCACACGGCACAGCCAGTGATTTTTATACAGAGCGCTACGTGGCGGCGGCGTTACCAATAAAAAAACCTAAACAGCCTACTTACAATGCCTGTGATGATGTTCCACCAAAAATTGTCACGATCTGTCTTGTAGCTCACATACAGTTCCGCACAAATGGTCCTTGTTGCTCTTTGTAGTTTTTCATTAGGCGGTGAGGAACCGAGCTGGCACACACCTTTCAGTAACCCAACTGGTGGACAATGTGTCAGCACTCTCAACAGAGACGTCCATTGGAGCAGCGAGGTGACTATGTACCGTTGATCACGCTGAATGAGAGTGTCCGCACGTTCCAACATTGCAGCAGTCATAGTTGCACGCGGCACGTCGGTACACGGGAGACTGGGCAGGGTTCCACGACGGACAGGCTTCCGGTGGTGACAGACGCCTCGTCCAACGACTCGCCGTGCTTTTGTTCACTTCCAGGTCTCTGTAGACAATCTGCAAGCGCCTATGAATTTCTGTAGCGCTCTGGTTTTCCGCCAAAAGAAACTGACAGTTCTCTGCTTGGAGCGCTCCTCCGGTAAAAGACGCCATTTTGAAGACCAAGTATACCGCCACCACCATCGGAACTTTATGAAACTATAGGGACTGAAGCGGGAATATTCCACGATGTCACACAACAAATTCCGCATTTCTTTTTTCCAACAGAAATTGGCCGAGGAAAAAATGTTTTGCACTACTTACCGAACGCCCCCCGTAGTTTACATGTATCCAAAAAATTGAGGTGTTCTGATACCACAAAATTATGCTGTTCGCTCCATAATAAGGAATATAAATTAAACAAATTAGAGAATAGATGACTTAGGACTGACAGGTTCCAAGTGCCAACAAGGAAGCTTTTGTTCCAAATCTCATTAATACAGAGAAATTACGCTTATTTGCAATAATACAAGTACAGAAATGCGGCAGTAATATTTTAACTTTTAGAGCTGTGGTCAACAAAAATCATTTCTCATTTCTCTTCTATTTTCTTTTTTGAAGAAAGGAAGATTAAATTCACACAAGAAAATATCTCAGTATTGACTTCTGTTACTTACGCAGCTCCAGTCTTGGGATCAAAAGTTGCGAATTTTACTGTAAAGCTCCTTGTTCTATTGAGAAAGAAATAGCGAGATCGTCGATGGTTTTGAAACTGGTACGCGTGGCTTGTTTTTCAGATGAAGTAAGGCATGGCATACATTGCCAATGTTCTTTCCTTTTATCAATACGGTGACATTTTGCCATTTTTCTGAGTAAGAAAATGGCATAGCTGTTTGAGGCAGATGTGTTTGCGACGTTGGAACATACTGCATTTGGATTTCTGAGACTTTCGTACCGATAACAATGTTTCATCATTATCATTAAAATTACAAGATCTATAGATACCCTACGCCTGAGGTACAGAATTTCTCCATTACATTCAACGCGGGGGCTGTTATTCCAGTGCTGGAGAGCCTCGGCAATAGTAACAATTTAAGAAGCGTAAAGTAAGCTGAAGATACGGGGGTCGTCCACAAAGTAAGACCCGTTTGGTTATATAAAACAAACGTGTACAGGTACAGAAAAAATATTTATGGTACAAAAATCTACACCTGTTAAACTACTTTTCTACATACCTTCCGAAATTTTGTAGGCGCTTGTCATAGCGCGGAAGACGTTTTTTGTATGCCTTCTTCTTACAAGGTTGCCGCCTCTGTATTCAACCATGCGGTAACAAGTTCTTTCAGCTCGTCATCATCGTTGAGGTGTTGACCACCAAGGACAGATTTTAGATGTAAGAAGATATGAAAGTCGCTAGGAGCGATGTCCGGGCTGTACGGAGGACGATCAAGCGCGTCCCAGTCAAATTCCCGTAAGAGTTGTTTGATCACATTCGCCGTGTGAGGTCGGGCATTATCGTGAAAAAAAACAACACGTTTTGACAGTAATCCTTGGCGCTCGTTCTGTATTGCGCGACGTAATTTCTTAATGGTATCGCAGTAACCACGTGCATTGACTGATTGGCCTCGTGGTAAGAGATCAATCAGCAAAATGCCTTTTCTGTCCCATAAAACGGTGCACATGGCTTCTCGAGGTGTCTAGATTTGCTTAGGCTTTACCTTCGTTGGGGATGAAGTGTGCCTCCATTCCATTGATTTCCCTTTTGTTTCAAGGATCTTGTACGATACCCAAGTTTCATCCCCCGTGGCTATCCGAGAAAGAAAACCATATCCTTCTTCATTGTACCGTGTCAAAAACTGAAGTGCACTGCCCATCCGTTGTTTTTTGTGTTGTTCACTACGAATTTTGGGTAGCTAATGTGAGCAAAGTTTTCGAAGTTTCGGTTTTTCGGTTATAATTTCATGAATTAGTGATCGTGAGATTTGCGGAACTTCCATAGCAAGGGCACTAAGTGTACACTTACGGTTGTGCTTAATCTTTTCTTCAATTGTGTGAACCATTTCATCAGTAACCACAGGCGGGCATCCACATCGTTCTTCTTCGTGCACTTAATCACGTCCTTCATTGAACAGTCTGACCCATCGTCTAACCATTGAATCACTCATAGCATTTTGTCCGTAAACCTCGCATATTTGCCGATGAATTTCCTTTGTCTTAACTTCCTTTGCATTTAGAAAACGAATCACAGATCTGATTTCACATGCGGTGGCATTTTCAATTACGACTGACATTGTAAAGAAGTACCAAAAAGCACACGTCGGCAGCAGCAACCTGAAAATGGCGTTCATGTCTTGTTCTTGAGTCAGAGTAACCACCGCGCAATCTCGGAAGTGCGATCGTAGCGCTGCCACGGATAGAAATAGAAACGGAACTTACTTTGTAGACGAGCCTCGTATGAAATGACGTTTGTGTTAGGGAGGGCGTTGGACGTGGGTAGTCCGTGCGTCAATGTTAGCTAATGCGCTGCGGTGGTGTAATTGATAGCATTCCTGCCTACTAAGCAAGGAGACCTGCGTTCAACTCTGTCGTGGCAGAAATTTCAGTTCATATCTTCAGCGTCCATCATTATCGTAAAATCCAAAAACTTGTTTAGCCTCATGGTAGTGAGAATTTAAATCGGTTTTTGGAATATCTGAATTCAATCCACCCGAATATTCAGTTCAGTATGGAGGTGGAAAAGAATGGATGCCTTCCCTTCCTTGATGTGTTGGTCAAAGTTGATGTTACGTCGGAACATTTTGTTTATAGGAAGCCTACCCATACTGACTTGTATCTGCGAGCTGATAGTTGTCACCATCCAGCTCAGCTTGAAGGAGTACTTCGCACCTTGGTTCACAGGGCCCACGTTATCTCAGATCCTGAAAGTTTGGCAGCTGAGCTATTACATCTCGAAGTCACCTTTCGTCAGAATGGTTATAGTGGGAGGTAGATCAAACGTGCGTTGCGCCATCAGCCTTCTGTGCAACGGGTGAGTGACGATAGCAACGAAGTGGCGCCTAAGTCTACGGCCTTTTTGCTTTACGCAGGAAGCATTTCCAACAGGATTGGCCATATATTGCGGAAATATGATGCGAAATGTGGTTTTCGACCACCGTCTAAGACTAAGGCCCTGTTGGCGTCCCTAAAAGATATCTTTGCTTGCGTAAGGCTGGGGTTTATCGTATTCCTTTTAGTTGTGGCATGTCATACATTGATCAGACCATCAGGACTGTGGAAGACCGGTGTATTGAACATAAGCATCACACACGCTTATAACAGCAGAGCAATTCCGCTATTGCAAAACTTTGCCTTGACACCGGTCATCCTATGGAATACAACAACATGGAGATTCTGGCTTGTACGTCCAGATATTGGGATAGTGTTATTAAGGAAGCTATTGAAATCAGACTATCAAGCAACATAATTAAGAGAGAGGGTGGATTTTGTTTAAATTCTGCTTGCAATCCGGTTCTGTGTCATCAAAAAACAGAAGGACAGAATTAGTGCTACGTCACCTGTTGATTAATAGTAACTATCGATCTTTCTGATGTTCGTTATCTTTGTTTGTGTTGACACTTGTTCTGTGTGTGGTGTCTTCCTTGTTGCTTGCACATTTCTTCTTCTTCGCATTTGTGCCTTGAGAATGGCAGGGTGTGTTCCTGTCGAAATATCGGTGGTGTTCGACGACGTCACCCGGCAACAAACTCGTAAGTTATTTGAACATTCAATTCGCCGGGAAAACTTAAGGTCTCACACCTTCAAGCTGTCTCTCTACCGTTCCTCTTTCGAACGGCGCGCGAGAAACATGAGGATTTAAATTTTTCTGTGCAAGCCCTGATTTTTCTTATTTTATCGTGATGATCATTTCTCCCTATGCAGGTGGGTGCCAACAGAATGTTTTCGCAAGCGGAGGAACTGGTGATTAAAATTCCATGAGAAGATAACGTCCCAACGAAAAACGCCTTTGTTTTAATGATTGCCACTCCAGTTCACGTATCATGTCTGTGGCACTATCTCCCCTACTTGGCTACAGTACGAAACGAGCTGCCCTTCTTCGAACTCTATCGATGGCATCCGGCAGTCCCACCTGATGCAGATCCCACACCGCAATACTCCAGAACAGGGCAGACAAGCGTGGTGTAAGCAGTCTCTAGTAGATCTGATGCACCTTCTAACCGTTCCGCCAATGAATCGCTATCTTTGGTTTGCTCTAGCCACAACATTAGCTATCTGATCGTTCCAATTTAGGTTATTTGTTGTTGTAATCCCTAAGCATTTAGTTAAATTTACAGCCTTAGTATTTGTATGACTTACCGCGTAATCACAATTTGGCGCAAATATTCTGTCTAGAATCCCAAGCTGGACCCAACGGAATGCCTTTAGGATGAGCTAGAGCGTAGACTTCGTCCCAGTGGGGGGGGGGGGGGGAGGGGGGGGAGGAGGGGGGAGGAGGGGGGGAGGAGGGGGGTGGTGGCTAGCATTACTCCACAGACGTCTCACTGGAAGAGTCCTCAGCCGAATTCTAACAGTGATAAAGACGATCGGTGGGCACACTCCATATCAGCGTTCAGTACTAGGTGTTCAGATACTTTTCATCACATAGTTTACTCGTCCAGCGTTTTATCCTGAGAACACCTGTGGCACGGCGGGTTATGCTCTCACTATCCTTTAAACAATCAGTCCACCTACCTGGATAGACTTCAGGTTATCTGACCCCTACACTCTGCGATGGTAGATACTGGTTATCCGACAAAAGTAGTATTGACGAAAAGCCGACTACATACCTGCCACTCAAAGTCCACAAACTCTAGTCCATGTGCAGTAGCTGAAAGTTAGTTAAACCATCGAGCGTTCGGGTTCTTGCATGACTCGTTTGAAAATGTCTAAAATTGCCTTTAAGTTGGTTTATTGCCTTTAAAACAAGGACAATGGCTATCAAGCCCATATTTAACATCCCGACATCAATTATGCAATGTTACTATCTCTGTAACAAGTTCACACCTAAAAGCAGCTAGAAGATATTTAGTCAGACTCAATATTTTGAACGTGCTATACAGTCTCTGATCCACGACCACACAGTCAGTCGCTCAGTAGGCTTCTTGTGAAGAAGTGCACGCCATAATGTCTCGTAATCTGCTCGAAACACTCCACGTGGAGTTCATGTACGACTTGAAATGTTAAAAACTTTCACAAAATACACAGCACTGAAGTTGCTTTTCGTCAGCGATTCGAGAAAACCGATCAAATGCGCGAATTTATTCATTTTGGTACAGATTTGAACAGGGCGGTTTAACATAAGTGTTCACCATAACACTGCTCCAGAGCGACTGTATCAATTCACATATCTGAGGTACAAAGCGGGAAGCGCTGAATTCCTATCGGCTAATATGTTAAGCAGCTAATCACATTACATGGAGCGCTTCTGCTTCTAATGTCAGACAAACACATTACAACAAGTAAATTTCGCAATTCCGAAACTAATTAAAATTTAACAAAATACGATTCCTTTCCACAAAATAATAACTAATAGATTTTATACTCAGAACCACTTCTGGCTGCCTTTTACAAAATCAAGCTCACTCGGCCACACGTCACAAATTCCCCTATTGCCCAACTACTTTCTCACGCATACATTTACATAGTTTTTAAGAAATATCACATTACCACTTTACGCATGCCCTCGGTCCACACTCTCTCTCCACCAAAACAGTCACGGAACCAAAACACGATGAAATTACAGTCTTACAAAGCTCTTTTTATTTCGTCAGAAATCTCTGGTAATGAAATTTAAAAAATTCCAGAAAATTAGATTCTGTGAACCTATCCTTTTGGCTGTAGTTTCAGTTAATACTATAGATGAATACATTACAGTACCTAACTCAATTTGACATTCCTAGCATGGTTATTATGTTCCAGGTAAAAATTTATATCTCCGAAAGTATTGAAACTATTGAAATTTTCCTGGCAGATTAAAACTGTGTACCCGACCTAGACTCGAACTCGGGACCTTTGCCGGGCAAGTGCTCTACCAACTGAGCTACCCAAGCACAACTCACGCCCCGTCCTCACAGCTTTAATTCCACCAGTACCTCGTCTCCTACCTTCCAAACTTCACAGAAGCTCTCCTGCAAACCATGCAGAACTAGCACTCCTGGAAGAAACTATTGCTTTGAAATTTTAAAAGTGTGGTTGTATTATCCATAGAATTTGGTATACTATGAAAAAGATCGGTTTACATTTGATAGCACTTCTTCAGATTCATAGAAAGTATGCGTAACGCATTGCACGCAGCACTAATAAAGTACACCGCTCGCTATGCCCAGAAGCCGGCGTCAGCTGTGCTAGCGTCAGAACCAAATTCTGCTCTCCTACCTTCTCCACGTCAAGCTACGCATTCAGTGCAAGATGACGACTGATAACAATTTGCTAAGTTACACATTTCGTGCATTCCAACAAATATTAAACATGCTGCTCTTGTTCTGTAAAGAATGCTGGGTTACTGGTATCTTGTAAAGGACGATACTGAAAGAGTATAAGTCTAAAACATACTTATTGCTCCTATGCAATGCGTGCTGCAATGGGTGAGTCCACATATCTTCTGTTAGCTGAATAAGAGTCTTTTTTCTCCATCCTATATATTTAAGGTACATCAATTATTTTCCTTCGCAGCTGAAGATTTTAGCAGGTGTTGACGCAAGAAGTGCTGCACATAAATTGTACCAGGAATCGTTAGGGGAAACGTGTAAGACTTGATGTATTTGTGTTGGTATTCCCTTAATCCGTACAAATGAATAAAGTATGACTCACTATTTTTAGCAGAAAACAATTCAGGCTATGATACGAAATTTCATATTCGTTAGTGAGCAAATTATATTGCTGAAAATGAAAAGCGGAAGAAACAGAACAATAAGACACGAGATCTTTTTTCAGTAGGTGAATAGTATTTGATTGACTGAGGCATAGTTTGAGAATTACTATTATCACAAGGGGTAAACGATACTTAATTAATTTGCACTCGAAATGCTTTACCAGCCGTTGATATTAGTTAATGCTGTTGCAGATTGCGGTACCATATTGATAACAGCAGAGTTTCTCAAAATCTAGCTTCCACACAACATTCAATCAAAAAATTATGGTGCCACAGTTTGTGTTCCACCTTGTACCGCCTTTTAAGATGAGTCTCGACTGATACTACCATAACAATTAGGTTATCGTCGTCTCTTGTTGTTGTTGTGGTCTTCAGTCCAGAGACTGGTTTGATGCAGGTCTCCATGCTACTCTATACTGTGCAAACCTCTTCATGTCCGAATAACTACTGCAGCCTACATCCTTCTGAATGTGTTAAAAAACTAGAAACACGCCTCGATTGCTAAAAAGCACCTTTTTGCAATCGAGGCGGGTTTCTAGTTTTTGAATATACAGGGTGCGTTCCGAAAGTAATGCAATTATTTTTTTAAGTAATTTATTGAACAGATTTGCACAAACACTTAAAATTCTTCAAAGTACTGTCCTTGGGCCTCTACACATTTTTTCCAGCGACTCTGCCATGACCGGTACGCGCCCTGGAAGGCGTCTTCTGGGACCCCTCGCAAGGTCTTCGTCACGGCGGATTGGATCTCGTGTATGGACGAAAAACGGGTTCCTTTCAGGGCTGACTTAATCCTAGGAAACAAAAAGAAGTCAGCTGGGGCGAGGTCAGGACTATAGGGGGGGGGGGGGGGGGCGGCAGCGTTGGCACCTGGTGTTTGGCCAGGAACTCGCGGACTCGTAGAACGTTGTGGCAAGGCGCGTTGTCGTGATGGAGTTGCCAGGTAGCGGAGATGTCCTTTCTCGTCCTGACGACCCTTTTGCAGAGTCTTTCCAGCACATCCACGTAGTAGGCAGCGTTAACTGTCTGTCCTTGAGGAACAAACTCCTTATGGACCACTCCTTTGCTGTCGAAAAAGACAATGAGCATTGTTTTCACTTTTGATTTGCTCATTCCTGCCTTTTTGGGCTTAAAGGCCTAAAACCACCTCGAAACTTGTGAGTAGGACAGAGCAGAGTCCCCATAAGCCTCACGAATCATTTTGTTAGTCTCCTCAAAGGATTTGTTCAGTTTAGCACAAAACTTAATCGCGTAACGTTGCTCGATCCCATTTTTTCCGTGACACGGTCAGCGCGCAGAGGTTTACAATAACTAACGTCCTGCCGCTTCCACAGCTCGGAGAGCACTGAAACCGGTTTCGCGGCAAAGCTTAGCGTCCCCCCCACCTACTCCATGTGGCCCGCTCCCACTCCGACTACTAGGAGCGGCGCGGGAAATTCAATTGCATTACTTTCGGAACGTACCCTGTATTAACCAACGATTTCTGACGCGCTGCGATGTTGAAGGTTCTTCTGAATGTGCTTAGTGTATTCATCTCTTGGTGTCCCTCTACGATTTTTACTTTCCACGCTTCCCTGCAGTACTAAACTGGCGATCCCTTGTCGCCCCAGAACGTGTCCTACCAACCCTCTTCAAGTCAAGTTGTGCCACAAATTCCTCTTCTCTCTAATTCTATTCAGTACCTGCTCAGTAGTTACGTGATCTACCCATCTAATCTTCAGCATACTTCTGTAGCACCACATTTCGAAAGCTTCTATTCTGTTCTTATCTAAACTAGTTATCGTACTTGTTTCACTTCTGTACATTGCTACACTCCATACAAATACTTTCTGAAAAGACTTCCCGACACTTAAATCTATACTCGATGTTGACAAAATTCTCTTCTTCAGAAACGCTTTCCTTGTCATAGCCAGTCTACATTTTACATCCACCCTACTTCAACAGTCATCAGCTATTTTGCTTCCCAAATGCAAAACTCATTCCCTACTTTAAGTGTCTCACTTCCTAATCTAACTCCCTGAACATCACCTAAATTAATTCGACTACATTCCATTGTCCTTGTTTTTCCTTTGTTGACAATCAACTGATAGCCTCATGTCTATCTTATATCATCATCTCTAGCTAGCGTAAAACTGTGTGCCACAAACGCTTTGTACTTAGAGGCTCTCAAATTCAGTAAAGAGGTCGTATGACGTCCTTTGGCGATGACGCTGCGCTGTGGCAACGTTTGCCGTGAGCGAACTACAATACGAAACGGTTAATGGTGCTTCGCAGCGCTTTATACATACGTCTAGCTTGACAGTTTACAGGTCACTGCTCAGCCCACAAAAGCACAACGTCTGTGTAATTTTAATCGCGCTACGAACTAAAATCTGCTATTATTTCCAGACTTCATTTATTCTGTCACAGTTATCATGAACAATATTTGCAGCGTATTCTCCCTTCGTATCTCCCTGTTGTTGATAGCTTTCTGTCTGTTTCTGTGAGCAACGCGTGAGATTTTATCGAGGTTTTGTTATTTACCGCACAGACGTCACTAACCTTGCCAGAAGAGACAGGCACAAGCCAAACAGATCGATCGTCGCAGATCCCTGATTATTCTGGGCACCTCTTTTTTGTCGTCCCAGTATTTACCGTACGTGAAAGCACCGTGTGTGTGTGGTTCTGTATTCCCCGTAATTTAATCTGTTCCACTGTACGTTGCACGCCCATGGTAGGTTGATGGTCATTATCGTAAACACACTGAGACTATTTCTGTGTCACTTGTTAGAAACTAAGGTATTGCTAGCAGCAGGAATAAAACTTACAATTAAACACACAAATCTAGTAGCAATTTATTTTTCATGTTCCACTGTCCGCCAGCAAATCATTTTAATCACATGTCCCACCGCCATACGTTATCGATAAAACACAACCAAAATCCAAGCAATATGTCACTTTTTGCTTTTATCAACTGTGCAAAGTGTTTATCACTAACAAGTCTTTATTGTAAGAGCTGTGTTACAAGTACACCTAATTTACGATAGTATACACAAATGATTGTATTTTTTCTGCCACGTGCAAAGACCTTTCGTATCCCGTGACTCAACTTCTAGGTGATTCGATCCCCATTCGGTGAAAGCATTCCTTCACATGACATCTTTATCTACATCCATACTCCGCAAGCCACCTGACGGTGTGTGGCGGAGGGTACCTTCAGTACCTCTACCAGTTCTCCCTAGTATTCCAGTCTCGTATTGTTCGTGGAAAGAAAGAGTGTCGGTATGCCTCTGTGCGGGCTCTAATCTCTCTGACTTTATCCTCATGGTCTCTTCGCGAGATATACTTACGAGGGAGCATTATACTGCGTGACTCTTGGGTGAAGATATGTTCTCGAAACTTCAACAAAAGACCGTACCGAGCTATTGAGCGTCTCTCCTGCAGAGTCTTCCGTAACGCTTTCGCGATTACTAAATCATCCTATAACGAAGAGCGCTGCTCTCCGTTGGATCTTCTCCATCTCTTCTATCAACCCTATCTGGTACGGATCCCACTCCGGTGAGCAGTAGTCAAGCAGTGGGCGAACAAGTGTACTGTAAACCCATTCCAGCGCAGCAATTCAAAGAAACTACTGCTTCAGCGAAAACTACGTGATCAAACACCCGTTATTCCTTTCCTTCTCATATTATATTTCAATAAGGGTGACCAATGTATGGATACAGTAGAAACACAACACGCTGCAATCCCTGATACTGTGTGGAACTTTTGACGCACAAAACAGCTTCCAGTCCTCTCGAAGTTGATAAAAACATTTCCTATAAGGATTTGAAGAGATCTTGTACCATTCTTCCAGCAAAACAGTGGCAAGTGCTACTAAAGATGACGAGGTAGATAGCGATCAAGCACACTTCTCTCCAAAGCAGACCACTAACGCTCAATGACATTTAACTCTGGTGACTCTGCTGACGAGGGCAGATGCGAAAATTAATCCTCGTGTTAAACGATGCGACCAGTGCTACCACAGGCACTATAGTCTTGGAAAACACCGTCCCGTTGGGAAACCAACACTGTACCATGGGATGTACTTGATCAGACAAAATAGTTACATAATCATTGGCAGTAATGCAACCTTGCAGAGTAACCATATGGTCAATGGAATATTGCGATATAGTTGACCAAACCGTCACTGAATTCGCGTCGTGTGTCACCCTTGGGACGTAAACAGTGAGAAAAAGGATTGAACCGACCAAATGACTGTCCTCCATTGCTCCACTATGTGAAGGTTTGTATTACTTCGGTAGCTTGTTTTATTGTTACGGTCATTTGCAACACTGAATAGTGGTTTAGTAATTTCAGCTCGCCCAGCAGTTCGCTGCTAATATAGCTCCCTTAATGCTCCTTAATGCTGTTTAGATGCTGACTGTGTTCGCCAGTGCGACATTCAGCTCTGCAGTGAGTTTCGCAGCTGTCATCCTCTTATTTTTCGTCACACTCCTCTTCAAAAATGGTTTAAATGGCTCTGAGCACTATGGGACTAAACTTCTGAGGTCATCAGTCCCCTACGACTTAGAACTACTGAAACCTAACTAAGCTAAGGACATCACACACATCCATGCCCGAGGCAGGATTCGAACCTGCGACCGTAGCGGTCGCGCGGTTCCAAGCTGTAGAGCTTAGAAACGCTCGGCCACCCTGGCCGGCGCTCCTCTTCAATGACCGTGCGTCACCATTACTTTCCACACATTTTCGTCCTCGTGACTATGCGGTTGATGCTTTTCCGCTTTTCCTTCATGTGGTATGGATCCTCCATACGTTGCCTCTTGGAACATGAACTACTTTAGCTACCTTGGTTACGAAAGCACTCGCCATATGAGCACCGACGCGCCGAGTGGCCGAGAAGTTTGAGGCGCCATGTCACGGATTTGCGCGGGCCGTCCCGCCGGAGGTTCGAGTCCTCCCTCGGACACTGATATGTGTATTGTTCTTCGCATAAGTTAGTTTTAGTGTGTAAGTCTAGGGACCGATGACCTCAGTAGTTTGGTTCCTTAGGAATTCACACACATCTGAACATATGATCACCAACAATTTGCTCCCGTTCCAGTTCACTTCGCTCCGACAGAATCCTGTTTGGTTGGTAGATTTGGGGGGGTGGAGACCAGACAGCGAAGTCAGCGGTCCAATCGGATTAGAGAAGGATGGGGGAGAAAGTCGGCCGTGCTCTTTAAAGGACAAAAAATGGTTCAAATGGCTCTGAGCACTATGGGACTCAACATCTTAGGTCATAAGTCCCCTAGAACTTAGAACTACTAAAACCTAACTAACCTAAGGACATCACAAACATCCATGCCCGAGGCAGGATTCGAACCTGCGACCGTAGCAGTCCCGCGGTTCCGGACTGAGGCGCCAGAACCGCACGTCCACCGCGGCTGGCTTTTAAAGGAGACATGCTTGCATTTGCATGAAGTGATTTAGAGCAATCACGGAAAACCAAAATCAGGATAGCCAGACGCGGGTTTGGGCCGTCGTCCTTCCAAATTTGAGTCCAGTGTGCTAACCACTATGCCACTCGCTTGGTCAACAGACTGCACTCACAGCTATACAGAAAATTGTTGTGACTACGGCTGACAGCTGCGATGTATTGCGGATACCGCACAGGTGCCGTTCCGGGTCAGATTCAACAATCTGAAGTCTTGACTAGCATCTGCATTAAAAATAAATGTCGTGTGGCTAGGGCCTCCCGTCGAGTAGACCGTTCACTAGGTGCAAGTCTTTCAATTTAACGCCACTTCGGCGACTAGCGCGTCCATTGGGATTAAATGATGATCATTAGGACAACACAACACCCAGCGGAGAAAATCTCCGACCCAGCCGGGAATCGAATCCGGGCCCTTTGGACTGACATTCTGTCGCGCTGACCACTCAGCTACCGGGGCCGCAGAGCATCTGCATTAATGTTTAAGTATGTATTTCTCATAACGTGTCCATATTATTTTCCAACACCTGTATCTTGGTTTCTGTCTATAACTGGTGTTAACAACAAAATTTTGCTCTGTGTAATGTCAGTCACGGCACTTGCGACCCGCCGGCCGGAGTGGCCGTGCGGTTCTAGGCGCTACAGTCTGGAGCCGAGCGACCGCTACGGTCGCTGGTTCGAATCCTGCCTCGGGCATGGATGTGTGTGGTGTCCTTAGGTTAGTTAGGTTTAAGTAGTTTCAAGTTCTAGGGGACTGATGACCACAGATGTTAAGCCGCATAGTGCTCAGAGCCATTTTTTCTTGTGACCATATCCCATCAAACTGGTCTTGGGAGTGGTTGCCACTACGTGATGTAGACACCAAAATAGAAGGTAAATCCACTGGGTCCGAAATTTCTTTGTACATTAATAGAAACAGAGTTATTTGTGACGCTGCTCTGCAAACATTGATGTATTGGGTGTTTTGTTCCCTAGCAGCTGTTCCTCCCAGGGTTCACGAATCTTTTAGGAGCACGTGTAGGCGAGCATGGAGCACCAAGCCACTGCAGTTCTTATTCGCATCCTGTTCTGCTTCCTTACTACCTGACCATATCTTTTCCCATACTTCGTCTCTAGGACAGATTCGCTATTGACAAGCCAGCTCGCTCGTGGAACGTACATTATCACTCCTTCCGTTTCTTTCCCTTATTTTACACCACATATTTCGATAAATTACGTTCGATTGCCATATTTGGGTTTGACCTCCACGTTTTCAAAGCGTTTTACAGATGTGCGATCTGTATGCGTAGTTCGCCCGATACGCAGCGCTGTTACTAGGCAATGCGAAGAGTCGTCAAGTACGTGTAGCGCCTTGAACCGGCAGCAATCGCTCTGTTGATGCCCCAACTGTTACTTCCCCACGCACGCCGAGGAGTAGGTGGTTGCCTGTTTGAGGGCAGCGGAACTACAAGTATTGGCCATCAAATCAAGTGGTCTGACTGAGTAGCACACGTGGGGAGAGTAGGCAGCATCATGTTGGAAACAGGCAGGGGCAAGGGAGTGTTCTGATTAGACTATCTGGGGCGTTCGGGACCTCACCAGTCGATGAACTGTATGTATTACTTGGCATATATCCGATCGATATAACCATCAGATATCCTAGCTGAAGATAGGTGTAACTGAGAGACTGTTGCGCAGCACTTAAAAGACAGACGCCAACTAAAAAATAGGCTTGTGGATACTTAGCAGAAACAGTGGGACGAAGGAGATAAGGACCGTGGAGTCTAATAATTCTTCCCCAATATCCGGAAGTTGTCACGGGCTCACCTTGACAATCCTAGCCGTAGAGGGATTCATTTTTTGGCTGGACATGTCCCTTAACCCCACGCATTTCATGTGCTTGCTGCTTTCAGAAAGCAGTCGGAGCACCTTGGAGGAAATTAGTTTCCCCGATACGTCCTCTTGGAATTCATTTGATACAGACACGTACACACCAACATTGAACATGTATAGGAAAATACACTATCAGACGCACTGAGGCACCCTGATACATCGACATAAGTGAACACAATCGCTAATAAAATCTCAGAAGCAGAATATGACATACATAAACCGATTGTTTAATACATATGGTGCAAAAGACAACAGGTCAACACAGACAATATAGACAGCTCCAGTATTGACGATGGGACGAATGACAGTAACGAGACTGACATAACATTAACACACAAAATACACACAGCATGAAACACTCAAAAGATTAAAGACAATTAACACGATCGTTAGTCAAAAATCACAATTAATGTCAAATTATGCATGAATGTAATTAAAAGCATAAGTAATCAGAAAATCTTAGGATAGATTTTGTCCTACAGCCCACCTTAAACTAGTAGAGTAATAATATAAATGAAAACATTGTTGTATATATACAGGGTGTTTCAAAAATGACCGGTATATTTGAAACGGCAATAAAAACTAAACGAGCAGCGATAGAAATACACCGTTTGTTGCAATATGCTTGGGACAAGAGTACATTTTCAGGCGGACAAACTTTCGAAATTACAGTAGTTACAATTTTCAACAACAGATGGCGCTGCAACTGATGTGAAAGATATAGAAGGCAACGCAGTCTGTGGGTGCGCCATTCTGTACGTCGTCTTTCTGCTGTAAGCGTGTGCTGTTCACAACGTGCAATTGTGCTGTGGACAACATGGTTTATTCCTTAGAACAGAGGATTTTTCTGGTGTTGGAATTCCACCGCCTAGAACACAGTGTTGTTGCAACAAGACCAAGTTTTCAACGGAGGTTTAATGTAACCAAAGGACCGAAAAGCGATACAATAAAGGATCTGTTTGAAAAATTTCAACGGACTGGGAACGTGACGGATGAACGTGCTGGAAAGGTAGGGCGACCGCGTACGGCAACTAAAGAAGGCAACGCGCAGCTAGTGCAGCAGGTGATCCAACAGCGGCCTAGGGTTTCCGTTCGCCGTGTTGCAGCTGCGGTCCAAATGACGCCAACGTCCATGCGCCAGAGTTTACACCTCTATCCATACAAAATTCAAACGCAGCAACCCCTCAGCGCCGCTACCATTGCTGCACGAGAGACATTCGCTAACGATATAGTGCACAGGATTGATGACGGCGATATGCATGTGGGCAGCATTTGGTTTACTGACGAAGCTTATTTTTACCTGGACGGCTTCGTCAATAAACATAACTCGCGCATATGGGGAACCGAAAAGCCCCATGTTGCAGTCCCATCGTCCCTGCATCCTCAAAAAGTACTGGTATCGGCCGCCATTTCTTCCAAAGGAGTCATTGGCCCATTTTTCAGATCCGAAACGATTACTGCATCACGCTATCTGGACATTCTTCATTAATTTGTGGCGGTACAAACTGCCTTAGACGACACTGCGAACACCTCGTGGTTTATGCAAGATGGTGCCCGGCCACATCGCACGGCCGACGTCTTTAATTTCCTGAATGAATATTTCGATGAACGTGTGATTGTTTTGGGCTATCCGAAACATACAGGAGGCGGCGTGGATTGGCCTCCCTATTCGCCAGACATGAACCCCAGTGACTTCTTTCTGTAAGGACACTTGAAAGACCAGGTGTACCGCCAGAATCGAGAAACAATTGAACAGCTGAAGCAGTACATCTCACCTGCATGTGAAGCCATTCCACCAGACGCGTTGTCAAAGGTTTCGGGTAATTTCATTCAGAGACTTCGCCATATTATTGCTACGCATGGTGGACATGTGGAAAATATCGTACTATAGAGTTTCCCAGACCGAAGCGCCATCTGTTGTTGACGATTGTAACTACTGTAATTTCGAAAGTTTGTCTGCCTGAAAATGTACTGTTGTCCCAAGCATATTGCAACAAACGGTGTATTTCTATCGCTGCCCGTTTCGTTTGTATTGCCGTTTCAAGTATACCGGTCATTTTTGAAACACCCTGTAGTACCATGACTGAAATACAAAGGTCATATAAAGTAACACACCTTCACACACCTTCACACACACACACACACACACACACACACACACACACACACACACACACACACACAGCATAATGCAGTGTTAATACACAACATTGACGTGTCATGAATAACATGCAAAATATACAAAATTAACAAGTATACAAATCAAGGAAAATAGTTTTGTCATACAAATACGTATTACAAGATTAACAATTAATTAATCGTCATTCATTATTTTTTTCTGTAGTCACGTAGGATTTGTAGGCAACTTAATTACATTAGATCGAGGCGGGATATTGTTCCAAAACCACGCAAAATTTGTTTACCTTTTGATCTAAAATTAGTACTGTTTTGTAGCCTAACAAAATTTAAGAAACACACAATTATACTAACAAATAACACCAGTGGGTATCAGACCAGATCAGCGTGAACTGAACAGGTCTAGTTTTCTCCTAGGAAAGATGATCGTGCGGATAATAGTAACACGGGTATCACCACACCGGGACGCAAAACTTAGGGTGAAATACAAAGTCCTCTTCCCTGGATGGTGTTGGTCAAGTGACATCTATGTCTAGTTTTTCTTGTTCTATTTTACTCTCTTCTTAAAATATGCTATAAATTTACACTCCTGGAAATTGAAATAAGAACACCGTGAATTCATTGTCCCATGAAGGGGAAACTTTATTGGCACATTCCTGGGGTCAGATACATCACATGATCACACTGACAGAACCACAGGCACATAGACACAGGCAACAGAGCATGCACAATGTCGGCACAAGTACAGTGTATATCCACCTTTCGCAACAATGCAGGCTGCTCTTCTCCCATGGAGACCATCGTAGAGAAGCTGGATGTAGTCCTGTGGAACGGCTTGCCATGCCATTTCCACCTGGCGCCTCAGTTGGACCAGCGTTCGTGCTGGACGTGCAGACCGCGTGAGACGACGCTTCATCCAGTCCCAAACATGCTCAATGGGGGACAGATCCGGAGATCTTGCTGGCCAGGGTAGTTGACGTACACCTTCTAGAGCACCTTGGGTGGCACGGGATACATGCGGACGTGCATTGTCCTGTTGGAACAGCAAGTTCCCTTGCCGGTCTAGGAATGGTAGAACGATGGGTTCGATGACGGTTTGGATGTACCGTGCACTATTCGGTGTCCCCTCGATGATCACCAGAGGTGTAAGGCCAGTGTAGGAGATCGCTCCCCACACCATGATGCCGGGTGTTGGCCCTGTGTGCCTCGGTCGTATGCAGTCCTGATTGTGCCGCTCATCTGCACGGCGCCAAACACGCATACGACCATCATTGGCACCAAGGCAGAAGCGACTCTCATCGCTGAAGACGACACGTCTCCATTCGTCCCTCCATTCACGCCTGTCGCGACACCACTGGCGGCGGGCTGCACGATGTTGGGGCGTGAGCGGAAGACGGCCTAACGGTATGCGGGACCGTAGCCTAGCTTCACGGAGACGGTTGCGAATGGTCCTCGCTGATACCCCAGGAGCAACAGTGTCCCTAATTTGCTGGGAAGTGGCGGTGCGGTCCCCTACGGCACTGCGTAGGATCCTACGGTCTTGGCGTGCATCCGTGCGTCGCTGCGGTCCGGTCCCAGGTCGCCGGGCACGTGCACCTTCCGCCGACCACTGGCGACAACATCGATGTACTGTGGAGACCTCACGCCCCACGTGTTGAGCAATTCGGCGGTACGTCCACCCGGCCTCCCGCATGCCCACTATACGCCCTCGTTCAAAGTCCGTCACCTGCACATACGGTTCAAGTCCAGGCTTTCGCGGCATGCTACCAGTGTTAAAGACTGCGATGGAGCTCCGTATGCCACGGCAAACTGGCTGACACTGACGGCGGCGGTGCACAAATGCTTCGCAGCTAGCGCCATTCGACGGCCAACACCGCGGTTCCTCGTGTGTCCGCTGTGCCGTGCGTGTGATCATTGCTTGTACAGCCCTCTCGCAGTGTCCGGAGCAAGTATGGTGGGTCTGACACACCGGTGTCAATGTGTTCTTTTTTCCATTTCCAGGAGTGTATAATTTGCAGTTTCCAAATTCGTGCATTTATCTTTTTTTAAAAAAGTTAAATTGCTGTAAGTAAATAAAAGATAATATCAAAGAACAGACAAAAGAACTCCACGCAGTCACACCTCCACGTGGTGCTCTATAGGCTACAGTACCGAGCCTCATTTGCGTTGCACAATTCGGTGGGGGCCGTGGGTGCCGCCTAAGAGGTCTGTGTGCAGCATTATGGCCTGCAATAAGTCGCAAGACGGTAGGCGCTAGTACTCAGTGCAGCCTGGGAAAAAAAAATGCAGTTTCGTATCACGGGCCGACACAAATTTTCGTGTTTCTGCTAAACGTTACAGCTGAAGCCAATTCCGATCGCAGTTTGCGAATAATATTCCATAATAATGGTTGACGCCCGTGTAATGCTGTGTATGGAGTACATTATCGAAAATTTCCTTTGCAAATTAAGGAATCTGATGGCATTTGTGCCAGGTCCCACACTGCCGCTTAGGGAAAATAATCAAGAGGCTATAGAGTATCGTAACAGATTTGCGACTGGATTCAAGACTACTTTGCAGACAGAACTCAGCAGGTCACTCTTAACGAAACAATTGACAATTGTAAAGGTGATTTCCGGTGTATCGTAACGAAGTGTGAAAGACTCGTTCGGATTACATAGTATATAAGTGATCTAGTAGAAATCGTCGGATGCTCTTTAACATTGTTGGAACATAATACAACGCCAGCAGACAGTAACGATTCGCAGAATCATCTCTAGAGGATAGATCAATGGTGTAGATTATGACAGTTGACCGCGAACGTAAATAAATAAAGTATATTGCGCATACATAGGAAAAGAAAGCCGTTACTGTATAGCTACACTATTGCTGACAAACTGCTGCAAGCGGTATCTACCGTAATTATCCGGAGAGAAGTGGAATGACCACGTAAAATATAGAGTAGGAAAATCAGATGATGGACTGATGGTTCAAATGGCTCTGAGCGCTATGGGACTTAACTTCTGAGGTCATCAGTCCCCTAGAACTTAGAACTACTTAAACCTAACTAACCTAAGGACGTCACACACATCCATGCCCGAGGCAGGATTCGAACCTGTGACCGCAGCGGTCGCGCGGTTCCAGACTGAAGCACCTAGAACCGCTCGGCCACACCGGCCGGCTGCTGGACTGAGATACATAAGAAGAATCTTCAGTAAATGCAACTCATCCACGAAGGAAGTGGCTTATAAGGAACTTGTTCGACCGATTCTTGAGTACTGTTCATCAGAAAGTGACTCTTGCCAGGTAGGACTGACGGAAGAAATAGAGAAGATCCAACGGAGGGACTCGCGTTTCATCACGGAATCGCTTGGTGACGCGAGAACGTTACAAGAAACTCCATTGGTACACGTTGGAAGATAGGCGTTTGCGCATCACGGAAATGTTTAGCAGTGAAATTTCGAGACAGTACTTTCCAGGAAGAATTGGGCAATGCATCACTTCCTCCCATGTGTCGCGTAACGACCACGACGAAAAATGACATTAAATCAGAGCCAGTACAGAGGCTTCCCAAAAATTATTTCCTCCCACGTGCCATTCGCGAGTGCAACAGGGGAACGTGGGGGGGGGGGGGGGCAGGAAATGAATTAGTTGTACAAGAATTACCCTCCGCGAGGTGTTTTGAGGTGATGGAGATGTACAGATCTCCTTTACTTCTTGTCCATTGTACATAGGAGATAGGCTAAAATGCTTTCTGACTACCTTGTCAACTATTACTTCTCCTTCATGTCATTCAACTGTCACGACTACAGTTTGGTTTTTGTAGAAGTTGTAGGTAACCTGATAGACGACGGTGAGTCAAATGAAAACCTTAAATTTGTAATAACAAATCGAAGTTTCGCGCCGTTCTCCTGTAAGTTGCTAACCGTGCTACAAACAGCGTGCACAATGGCCTGTAGGTGGCAGCATAGTGCAGATGCACACATACCGACACAGTATCAGTACAAAGATGGCCACCCCATTTGTGACTTGCAACAGGGAAGAACAGCGTTCTGTTATTCTGTTTTCCCATAGTGAAGGTGTGAAACCTATTGAAATTCATCGACGAATGAAGGTTCAGTACGGTGATGCATGTTTGTCACAGCAGCAAGTCTACGAGTGGAGTAGGAAGTTCGCAAATGGTGTGAAGTCAGTGGAAGGTGCTCCTCGTCCAAGTCAGGCACAACGAGTTGTGACTCCACAGAACATTGCAGCAGATGAAGCCATAGTCAAGGAAAACCGCCGAGTGACACTGAATGACATTGCAGCATGTTTACAGATTAGTGATGGGTCAGCACACCACACTGTGAATGATGTGCTCCAGTTTCACAAAGTGTCTGCAAGATGGGTGCCACGGCAGTTGACTCATGAAATGAGAGAACGACGTGTTGATGTTTGTGAAGAACTTCTTCAGCGCTTTGAGCGAGAAGGTGATGGCTTCCTTGCAAGACTCGTTCTTGGGGATGAAACCTGGGTTCACTTCCACCAACCGGAAACGAAGAGAGCGAGCAAGGAATGGCGCGATTTCTCATCACCAAAACCAAACAAGTTTTGAACGGAACCATCAGCAGGGAAGGTTATGCTGACTCTCTTTTCGGAAGAAAAAGGCGTCATTTTAGAGCATTACATGCCTAGAGGGACCACTGTCACCAGTGCATCACACACAGATCTCCTGAAAAATCATCTGCGGCCTGCAATCAAATCAAAGCGACCTGGATTGCTGTTATCAGGTGTCCTTTTGCAGCATGACAATGAGAGGCCCCACACTGCCCATACAACAGTTGCAACAATCACAGACCTCCATTTTGAGCGTCCTCCTCATCCACCATACTCACCAGACCTTGTCCCAAGTGATGTTTGGACCACTCAAAGACGCAATGGGAGGAAAGAGGTTCCGTTCTGATGAAGAGGTACGCCACGAGGTGCATGAGTGGTTGCGCGGACTAAAGAAAGAATTTTTTTCTAAAGGAATTTATGGACTTTGTAAGCGCTGGAGGACTTGCATTGAGCGTGAGGGAGGTTATGTTGAAAAGTGATACAACTCTGTACCACTTTTGCACAATAAAAAACATTTAAAAATATATTTAAGGTTTTAATTTGACTCACCCTCGTATAAGTTGAGTGTGTTTTATCATTGCTGCCTACAGGATATCAAAGAGTGTATTCCACTCAACACTGTCAAAAACTTTCACTAATTCTACAGATCTGTTAGATGCCGGTCACCATTACTTAACCTGTCTTCTAAGATAACTCGTTAGTTCAGCACTGCGTCACTTGTTAAATATCATCGACTGCAGGTTTTTCGTGCTTGTATTTTGGGGTCGAGATTAATGAAGGTATTTCAATAGGGTGATACGTCACTCTAGTTCTTTGACGACATTAAAGAGAATGGGTAGTATTTGTTTGGAGCTGTGAGTATTCCGTCTCCCTCTACCGGGGACCTCCGCAGCGACAGCGCGGCGGCAGGCGTTCTCCGCGTCACAGTAGGGTGGAAGTCGGGTGGGAGGGATTCGATCGGCGGCGGAGCTGAGTCAGGCAGGCGGCCGGCGCTGTGATCTGCTCCTTGAGCACGTTGCGTTATTCATCAAAGCCGGCCAGAGAGAGAACCCGCCGCGGGCCCTGCCCCTGCGCCTGCTCTGCCAGAATTCCGACCGCAGAGGCCGGCGCCCCCCCCCCCCCCGCCACCCCCACCGTCCCCGCCTCCAGGGCCGCCGCCCCCGCACGTGCCTGCCTAATCGCAGGATGCCGTGACTGGCCCCTGTTCGATAGCCACCCGCCCCACTGCCCCTGCTAACAGCTGGCCCTGCTGCCCGCAAAACAGTTTCGTAAGTTGGGCTGCGGTGATCCCGACAGTAAGAATACGGCGTTCTCTCGTGTGACACAAACGGTGCGTGGAACGAAATGTCAACGCAGAGGGGGAGACTAGAAAGTAACTAGAACGTTTTTCCTGTGAGCGAAGGCGTACTAGTGGCTGTTTCTTCTACACTACAGACCTCTTCAACACAATATTTTTAAGGTTTCCTTCTAACTTACAGACGTGGAAATCAGAATGTTGAAATCTGTTAATAACTTTTAAAATTTTCACTTACTGTTATTATCGCGCTATAGTGTATTTCACCAAAATCAGAATCTTCCGGCATGGTATACAGGGTGAACCTGAATGACACAGGCAAAATTTTGCAGGTTGTTCAGGAATACTGTATGTTAGGGGTTTCTAAAGCAGAACTTTCCTCACATTACCAGCACTTCGTCAGCATTCAGTGGATGAACGATCTGCTGAATCAAGAATACACTGTAGGGATCGATATTCCTGAAGCTAGAAACCCTTCTAGTACGGAATACACTCGCGTCTTTGTTATGTTAGCCTTTGGAATGTGACGAGAGCTTCCTGTTGTCTGCAAACTATTTACCTGATCCAACATTTTCCTGACGACCGCAAGCCGGGGAGGAGGTATTCCCGGACGGACTGTGGTGCAAGCTTATGGGTAGCGAAACCTCCGTCATTCTTAAACATGTTTCGCGAAAACTCCTTTGTTAATTCGCAGTATTTGCGTTCTTAGTCAAAATGAAATAGACATTCTGGGCGTACCGAAATCGTGCCATTTACATTGGCTGATTTTAGTGATTCCTTACGTCCACCAACAAACATTTCGCCTAAAGGCCGCGAAGACAAGATAGAAGAAAACAAAGCTTCATACGGGAGCATTGGCAGACGTATTTACCATGCTCCATATGCTAGTGGAACAGAAAAGAGAGTAATCAGAAATAGCACCTGACATGGTATCATGCTTCAAGGATGATAGTTTTCAGAGAATGTATGTGATTACGGAGTATGTATGTATTTGACTCTTTTTGTTTGTCATCGTCATGGTTAACAGTAGTTAATATAAGACCAGGTTTTTCAATGATCAACAGTAGTTAGTATAAGACCAGTGGTCTGGGGCTTCTGTCTGACGTTCTGTGCCTCACCGCATTGAAGACAAAAACTCCTGAAGTGCAAGCAGTCTGGAAGAGAAAAGGACTGAGCCATTCATGGAAAGCTGCATTCATTGAGGCATTGAAGCAGAATGAATCCGCTGTAGACTTTTTATATAACATTGTTGGAGATAAAAATCGCCGGTAGCAGTGGAGAGATGAATCCAGTTTCACCGCTTCTACAAGAAAGGTTCTTTTAGCTGAAGTCGCATAAGCAATTTACAAATGTTGTTTTCTCTTGAATAACAATTTTTGTAACGTCACGATTTATATGCGTTTCCGTTTGTGCATGTTCAAATGTTCAAATGTGTGTGAAATCTTATGGGACTTAACTGCTAAGGTCATCAGTCCCTAAGCTTACACACTACTCAACCTAAATTATCCTAAGGACAAACACACACATCCATGCCCGCGGGAGGACTCGAACCTCCGCCGGGGCCAGCTGCACAGTCCATGACTGCAGCGCCTTATACCGCTCGGCTAATCCCGCGCGGCTGTGCATGTTTGGCCGATTATCCGGTACCTCCACCAAGGACGTTCTTGTTTCCGATTCTTTCTTTGTCTGCCATTTTGCCGATTCTCAATGTGTTCTTAATCCCTTTTCGTAATCATTATAAGAGCTCTGATGTGTTGCAATTTTGGTAACGCGGTCACGTATTGTGTGTCTTTGGCATTTGGCCACTTGTCGGCTTAAACTGTGATTGGAATCCCCTCTGTTCTTGCTATTTTCGATCCAATATAGATTTATTCAAAATTGCTGTTATTGGTTTTACATACTGTCTGCGTAATCTTTCTCAGTCCTGGGGCAAGCCTTCCCATGGGTTCGAGCTAGACCTTTTATATAGGATTGAACTATATGTACTACACACCCGGGTACATAAAGGTCTTGTTTCAGAGAATGTGGTAATTTTTCCGCTGTATTAGTTTACGGGATGCTGGACCCGTGCAAAGCGAAATTCAGTTGCGCAAATTATTGAATGAGCGCATTGATTCATTTCATGGCTATGATCAATAAAATGGATTGCTAATGCTCATTAATTGCGGGCTGAACCCACTGATCGTATCAATTTTTGATTAGATTGTAACCTCCCCACAAAATAAAATAATATGAATAATACTCTCATTTATCGTAACTACCCAACAGTGAAAATGTAATACAATGTGACAAACCTATAACCTTTCAATAATTGACATTCAATTTAACCTGGTAAATTTTGGACGTCAGCAATGCTGCGTCATGGCCCTGATACATCATTCTGAATAAACTGAAAAATCTTACCTTAATTAGATCGCCGGATAACGCGTATATATCTGCTCTTATAAGAAATTTCCTGGCGCAGCTAAGTGCATTGCTGGCCGATAGATTTGTCTTATATAAAAGCAAAGAACTGACTTCTTTTTTCAACAATCGGGATTGCCAAGGATTGGAGAAATTAGTGAATTCTTTAAATTGAGATAAATGTCAAAAGTTACTTTTTATAAGAAGGATTATTATTAACAGATTTTTTTAAAACATTTACATGGGACTTGATGTAACAATACTACATATGCGCGAGGCTGCTTTTACCTTATCCTATAACTCTCAGGCTCCGCCATCGCTGCACACGACCGGCCCAGCCAACACGATACACCAGACACGACAGCTCGCTAGCAACAACTTACTCCTAGTGCTACACAGTTCTTACTGCAGTCAATACTACTCTTTGGTCTCAGATTCTCTTACATATCGCAGGCAGCGCGAGAGTAATACATCGAAATTACATCAGTTCGAGTGCGCTAGCAACAAGTTCTCTAATTATGGACCTCTTACAAAATGGATTGCTCAGAATTACTTTAAAATGTATCCCAAGCCAAAATATATAAAAATTTCTGTATCCTGGTATGGGGAAACCATGATCTCGGATAAAGCGATACCGACTGATGTATTAATGATTTATTCGGTTTTCACTCCAATCAAACAAAACACAAAACACAGTAATAAGACAACCTTCAGAGATACGAAAGGACTGTGACGTGGTTGCCGTCACTGTGGAAATAACTTATCATAGGGCTGTTCTACCGCTCTTCAAATGTTCAAATGTGTGTGAATACCTAAGGGACCAAATTGCTTAGGTCATCTGTCCCTAGAATTACACACTACTTAAATTAACTTAAACTAAGTTACGCTAAGAAGAACCTACCGTTCTTCCTGTGCGTTCAGTCAGCGCATACACGAGGTACATATTGGTCAACCGTTGAGCAGTAAACCTACCCATATCGTTGTGTAGCACTGTTAACGGACATTCAGTACTGACAGAAATACAAACTCAAAATAGAATCTAGGATGCTGAATATAGGTTAGACTACGAAGAGTAATTTTGGCATTCCTGTTGTCGACAGAAAGCTCGTGAGTGAATTGAACAATTTTGTTCCCGAAGAACCACACAAAGCATAATGCGGTCATCTGAAGTAATGGGGCGTTATTTTGAATGTAATGCAGACGCAAAGAGATATGGGAGTGGCAGAATAAATGAAATGCCATTTTTCTATGATGAGCGACAGGAGAAAAGGGCTCCCTTACATAAAAATGGAAATATTCCTGCACTGCGTATCAAGTATTGTCGGTGGCCTGAGCGAAGGGTTCGCCTTGTAAATAAAGATTTTCATACATTAGGCCATCTACCTGTTCCGTACATCATACTTCTCATTGGTCCACACACTCCACGGAACTCTCTACGCTCACTTGTTCTATACATGATGTCTCCTCTTTTGAAGATATTCTCAGATACTGTAATTTACTATGTAAATAATATCTTAGTGTGCATCATTGTCACTCCCACATACTATACAATTTTTAAATTTTTTGGCACTGTTACGTTCTCCAATGAGTGACCGTGTAACCTAGTAAATTAAAGTAAGGAGGCGAACTATCTAATTGACATGTTACTGATAGCGAACTATCACCGGACTGGAACTGTAGCACAAAATGCCACGGATTCTGTTCTGTTAAGCGAAATTACAAAATTGTACTGTTTGCGTTACTTTATTCATTTCAGAATTCGCTCTAGTATGTGTTCAGAACTGAAAATTATTACCTGAAGGTCGGCAATTAGAGTGTTGTAACAAAGCTATTCTATAGGCCTGAAATTAAGTTTTACTGCTCCGTTCCATTATAACCAACACATTACTTATGCCTTGGCAAAGGCTGAACAGTACTGAAATTAATGCTTGCAGCCGTCAATGAAAAGCCAGTGGAAAATGGAAGGGAAAATTATGGTGGTTTGTTTTTCATGTTGTGAAGGGGACACTTATGAATCAGCTTGTCAATTTCTGTATCCTGCGAACCGTGGATGCAGGGCAATACGCAGATTCCATATTAATGAATTTCCTCTAAGCGTTTTACACAGTGCCACAACGTAATTAACAAAGGTTCAAACATATGGAATAAAATCCCAGATCTCTGGGTGGCACGAAGCCTTCTTTAGTAATAGAGCACTAAAATTGTCCTGCACGGTGATCGTTCGTCGAAGATGGTGGTATAGAATAGATTTTCCCCGGAAAGTGCGTTAGGACCTCTTTTATTTTCTATTAATGATCTGACGAGTAGGGCGGGCTGCAATGTGTTACTCGTTTCTGATGAAAATGTCGTCCTTTAGTGAGTGCTGGAGGATACAAGATGATTTGCACAGAATTTCTATTTGGTGTGATGAATGGCATCTAGCTCTAGATGTGAAAAAACGTAATTTCATACAGATTAGAAGGAAAAATGATGCTGTAATTTCGAATACATTGAGTTGGTGCTTAAGTTCGTACTTTTTCCGTAAATTTAATAAACACGGCAGATACACACAGCGGAGATTTTAGCTGTCAATAATGAATTCTCCTTCACTAGTGACAACAATCTGCCAACGCTGGGTAACTTTCCGATTACGCGACTATAGAAGTCATGTGGTTTGAGGCAAAGAACTCGTCAAGTTCGTAGCGCATTTTCTCCCGGATGGGTAAACCTTAAAGGTTGTTCCGTAGAGAGCGGAAAAGGTGAAACTGTGAGAGTGCCAGATCAGGTTGAAAGGTCTCTGTTGGATTCCTTTCATGTTAATTTCTTAAATCTGTTGTCATACATTCCACTTCAAAATTTACTATTGTGTTTCTGACTCTATCTGGGAGGAGACTGAGCAGTGGAACGTGTTGCTTTTACACATAATAAAGAACAATCTGTCACACTAGTACACTTTAAAACACATACGGAACCTACATCCGCTTTCTTTTATATACTGTATAAGATAAGATACTGTCATCCCCCTTCCCTTCTGTGTGAAAGGATGAATGAGCAAATGTATTTCTAGATGCATGCTTGATGTTAGCAGACAAGCCTGTCTGCCAGAGTACAGTAGGACCAACGTCAGAACAGGTAGCTACGCTTTCTAAAAGCAAAGAGGTTTCTATTCTTAGTATGGTCCTGTCCGTCCATTGTCATGATGGTATAGGAAGCTGCCTCTCTAGTCACTTCCGTTTGTATCTGTGAAGCACACTTGGTAGGGGCCCACGGCAGTGTGTCCACGGCGAGCGTCTGAAGTGGCAAGATCTCCGGTTAAGTGCGTCTCTGCTAAGTCCGTAGGACAATGGATTTCTTAAGTTCAGCCTAACTGAAAATTTAATGACCTTTATTTCAGGTAAGGATCTAAAATATCTAATGTTATCTTAAATTGCAACGCAGTGTAATTCGAGTGTGAAGTTCAGAATATCTTCTGGTAGTTGCTTTGTCACAACTTTGTGAGTAAAGTGGAACCACGTGATGATCAGTAACTCTAACTAAGATCATCAATCTTAAATGCGAATGTGCGTGAGGTTACAAAGTCTCGTCTTGACAATATTTTTCAATATAGCAACTTTTTTTATGTTCAACCCACGTGGGGTGTACTTTGTGAGACCAGTACCACATGCTTATACAATTGTTTGACCGGTCAGGCTAATAGTAAGACGATATTAACCAGTTCGAGGTTTTTCTTTTGTAAATTGCGTTTCGATGTAATTCATTTCAATTATCAAAATTATTGTGGAGTTACACACTGTGTGAACCAAGTTGGCCACGTGAAGCATGTGGTGTAAGCATCAAAGTAGCCCTGAGCTATTCTTGTAGGGAAGATTTCACAGAGAGTTAGTATGTATTTAGTATACCAGTGTGTGGTAATTTCATGACGGACAGGATTGCCCTACGAACGTAATCTCATTGAGTAAAAATTGAATCGGTTGGTTGTGGTTAATTTCCTCTTGCATATGTTTCAACGTTATTCGTGTGTTATTTTACGAATGCAGTGTTGCACGCAGTCTCCCAATCTTGGCTCCATATTTGATGTGTTCCATAAGATTACAAACTCACATTTTCACAATCCTAAATAAGGCACCTGTTTATTTATGAACCAAGTTTGATATGCTGAAATTTTAACGGAACAATGACCAATGTTAAAATAAATGTCCAAATATAAACTGATTTATTACTTTTAATTTAAATCTCTTTTTATTTATATATCACCGGTTGTCGTAAGATGACTATTAAAAGATTATAATTAATGTTAGTGTGGTTGGGAATTTGGTAAGCCAGACTGGATACCTGGTGAAACAGTTGCTCAGTAATGCAAGGTTAACTTCCCCCAGATAGCTCACAGCTTTTAACCCGCTTTTGTTGTGTTGAATATCAGCACCGCTTTCAGAACAACTTAATGCATCAACATTACAAGGTGAATAAGACTGGTGCGGACTGACTTCCCAATCCATCTCCCGTATAGCGTTTTTCTCCGGTCTACCAGAATACGGGCTGTCGTTGTCGTGGAGCAGCATAATTGCTATCAGTCTTCATGGTCATAATTCCTGGACTGCGTCTGCAAGACGTCTCAAATTTTTTCAGCAATTATAGTTTCACCTCACCAACACATAGTCACTGTTCCACCACGTGAAAATCATTATCTTTTGTGGACGCGCACAGGTCTTTGCATGGGGACTGACATGAATTATTGTGGATTAATGCGTTTCAACAATCTTTATGAAACGCCGAAGGCCTTCCTGAACGTGGTTAGTCATTAATGTCAAAATAATCCTCCATCAAACGACAAAAAACATTTTCTTGCCGCACTCTGTCCAATGGCACTTTCACCACACACGGCGCAAGCGTTTCTGGCTGCCTCCACTGCATTCACCCATCTACTGAAATGAAACAAAAGAATATGTCGAAAACGTTGAGATTTCTCCATCTGCTAGCGTCCATAGCCCTACTCCTATCTCCAAAAGACAAAATAACCGTAAGTAAATTCAAACGGCAATAGTGAACTGCAAATAAAACAATGGTAATCGATAAATAAACCCACAGGAACGAGAACATCAACATGCAAAACAAAAACGATGCGAACTTACGCACCAAAGTAGCAGTATTGTAAGGTGGCTACAATCTCGCCCCTTGCATGAGTCCATTTAACGTGACTATAATAACTTTGCGAGCACTTTAGGTCAATAAAAACGACTGACAGAGGTGCAGTCACTTTGTAGATAATTATTTGTTGTTTGTTGTAGTAATTCTCTCGATTACGGTGTAGGAAATGTCTGCGGAAACGCATCCGCTCACTGGCTATGCAATAAAGAGAGAATTAGGCGTTTTTTGTAATTATCAGATTTTTTTGTCAATGCATTATATGCGAGACACTGGGGACAGCGCTCGGCCAGCAGCCTGACAGCGTGTCTCCAGTTGTGTAACCCAAAGTGTTTACAAAACAGAGCAGTGGCCTGCTGCGCGTGCTCTCGCCTACATTCTAATTATTTTACGCCCTCGAGTAATTGAAGTGGGGCAGGCCAGTAGCTTGCTGAAGTCGGGCAGACCAGGAGTCCCTTAGGAAGTAAAAATTCCGGAAAAACTGTTGTTGCCTGCAGCTGTGGATCTTTGCAGGTGGCTTGGGCAGAATTTACTTGCGAAATTTGGTGTAAAGTGAAAAATTGTGGAAAATTGTTCGATTCCCAGGCCGTACATTCGTCGGCACTAGGAACATAGGTATTTTTATCGTTTCTAGGGATGTGATTCGCTCGGTAAAGTTTTGGTGGGAAAAAGAGGAAGAGCGATCTTGCTCAACTATCTGTCGTGGTCTTCCATCTTGGGCTTCCATTCTGAAAGAACGTGAGCCGTGTCAGCTGTTTGCTGATGGGAGGACTATCGCAATTTGAGAATTTTACAGACAGCAGTCTGTTGTCCAAGTACTGTAGGAGTGTAATTTCCGAGGCGCCGCACTCGGATTCCAGGGGCGCTCCGTCGCCCGCCGAAGATCGCTGCCACAGCAGCAGCAGCAACAGTACGGTGAAATCTCTCCCGCTTCGGCCTGTGTTAGCGTTAAATAGCTGGATGACGTGCAACTGCTTTTTCCACTGAGGTTTCACGATACTTTGGGGCGTAGTGATTCTTCATATTTTTCGTTTTGTGTCAGTGTCAGTCGGTCAGCCAATTTATAAGAGATCGCGTTTTGTACCGATTTTGACACAGTTCGCTGCCAATCCCAGCTAGGATAGTAATTTGTAAATGGTACAGTTGTGTTTTTATCCAGCATTGGTCTGAAACTGATAATAAATTTATTAATTCAGTAGAGCTTTTACTTTCAGTAATTTGATCCTGAATTCACCCTTTACTTTATTTTATTTATTTGTAATTGTCTGATCTCATTGAACCCCGTAAGTGTTCGTTATGGTTCATGTTTGGAATTAAAAATTGATGTGATTTATCGTCAACACAACCACCGCAGATTAATTACGGGTGACAGGGCGACATTTAAATCCAGCGTTATCCATTCTTGAGTACATTTCCACTCCCGATTTCTCTGTAAGATGTTTGACAGGAGCGAGCACATGCGAAATCCAGACAAGCAACAAGTGGGGTGTTAAAGTATTAATGGTGAGCTGCTTGATGCAGCCACGTCAATTATATATCCAGGCATAACATTACAAACTTATTTGAAGTGGAATGGGCACTTAATGTCGATTCTACAGCAAACGAATGCTCGACTTCGGTTATTGGGAGAATTGTAGGAAGTTATAGCTTATCTGTAATGCAGACCAAGTACGTTATATTTATGCGACTCATTGTTAAGTACCACTAGAGTTTTTCATGCCCGAACAAGGTCGGATGAAAGGAACACATCTAAACAATTCAGAGGTGACTATCTAGATTTGTTACAGGTAAGTACGATCAACGCAAGAGTATTATGATAGTGCTTCGTGAATGCAGATGGGTATCTGAAGGGGGAAGGACGCCTTCATTTTATGATACACTGTTGATAAATTTTAGAGAACAGGCGTTTGCGAGTGAATGCCATATTATCATAGTTTCACCAACAAAAATTTCGCCTAATGCCCACGAAGTCAAGGTAGAAGGAGACAAAGCTTCATGAAGGAGCATGGACAACAGTTTTTCCCATTTTCCATTTGATGATGGAACAGAAAGCGGAGTAACTAGCAATGGTTCCGTACAAAGTAGCTTCTGGAATATGTATTTCCGGAGTATGTATTTATCTGACGTTTTTTGTTTGCCGTCGTCAAGGTATTTCAATGGCCAGTAGCAATTAGTGTAAGACGAGTCGTCTAGGAGACAGTCTGACGTTCCGCACAGCATAACATTAAAGACAGAAACACCTGAACTGTAAGCAGTTAGGAAGAAAAATATTGGCACATTCATGGCAAGCAGCATACATTGAGGCATAGAGCAGAATGAGTCTGTTGTAGATATTTTTACATGGCACTGTTAGAGAGAAGAAACGCCGATAGCAGTGGACAACATGCCGGCAGAAAAACCTAACTAACCGATTTATTATTTCAAAAGTCTTCGGCATAACTGTTAATACACTTATCTCACTGTGACTAATAAATAGGGTCAGTGCCTTCACGGAACAAAGTTTGCGGTGGCCCACTGTAACACGCCCGGGAGTACTAATGCGCCCTGTCCACACCACGTACCTTAGGCGGTCGTTCTGTTCTCTCCACACTGCTGCTGGCTTGCCTGAAATTATCTGTCGAAATATGCAAGCGGGATTAGGGGACCCACTCAACGTTAAAACACAACACTGCCCTATGTCTGTTATGAACATCTACTCTCCTGGAAATGGAAAAAAGAACACATTGACACCGGTGTGTCAGACGCACCATACTTGCTCCGGACACTGCGAGAGGGCTGTACAAGCAATGATCACACGCACGGCACAGCGGACACACCAGGAACCGCGGTGTTGGCCGTCGAATGGCGCTAGCTGCGCAGCATTTGTGCACCGCCACCGTCAGTGTCAGCCAGTTTGCCGCGGCATACGGAGCTCCATCGCAGTCTTTAACACTGGTAGCATGCCGCGACAGCGTGGACGTGAACCGTATGTGCAGTTGACGGACTTTGAGCGAGGGCGTATAGTGGGCATGCGGGAGGCCGGGTGGACGTACCGCCGAATTGCTCAACACGTGGGGCGTGAGGTCTTCACAGTACATCGATGTTGTCGCCAGTGGTCGGCGGAAGGTGCACGTGCCCGTCGACCTGGGACCGGACCGCAGCGAAGCACGGATGCACGCCAAGACCGTAGGATCCTACGCAGTGCCGTAGGGAACCGCACCGCCACTTCCCAGAAAATTAGGGACACTGTTGCTCCTGGGGTATCGGCGAGGACCATTCGCAACCGTCTCCATGAAGCTGGGCTACGGTCCCACACACCGTTAGGCCGTCTTCCGCTCACACCCCAACATCGTGCAGCCCGCCTCCAGTAGTGTCGCGACAGGCGTGAATGGAGGGACGAATGGAGACGTGTCGTCTTCAGCTATGAGAGTCGCTTCTGCCTTGGTGCCAATGATGGTCGTATGCGTGTTTGGCGCCGTGCAGGTGAGCGCCACAATCAGGACTGCATACGACCGAGGCACACAGGGCCTACACCCGGCATCATGGTGTGGGGAGCGATCTCCTACACTGGCCGTACACCTCTGGTGATCGTCGAGGGGACACTGAATAGTGCACTGTACATCCAAACCGTCATCCAACCCATCGTTCTACCATTCCTAGACCGGCAAGGGAACTTGCTGTTCCAACAGGACAATGCACGTCCGCATGTATCCCGTGCCACCCAACGTGCTCTAGAAGGTGTAAGTCAACTACCCTGGCCAGCAAGATCTCCGGATCTGTCCCCCATTGAGCTTGTTTGGGACTGGATGAAGCGTCGTCTCACGCGGTCTGCACGTCCAGCACGAACGCTGGTCCAACTGAGGCGTCAGGTGGAAATGTCATGGCAAGCCGTTCCACAGGACTACATCCAGCATCTCTACGATCGTCTCCATGGGAGAATAGCAGCCTGCATTGCTGCGCAAGGTGGATATACACTGTACTAGTGCCGACATTGTGCATGCTCTGTTGCCTGTGTCTATGTGCCTGTGGTTCTGTCAGTGTGATCATGTGATGTATCTGACCCCAGGAATGTGTCAATAACGTTTCCCCTTCCTGGGACAATGAATTCACGGTGTTCTTATTTCAATTTCCAGGAGTGTATATTCTGAGATGATATGGAAACCACAAGTTGCACAGTTTACACACTAAGTCGTAAATGTTTATCCCAATTAACAATCTTGATGATTAACAGTCCAAAATATAATTCAGCCTAGTTTACGCGTAACCGACACGACGCGGGTGATCGTTGATGATGCGGAAGCCGAATGATCGAACGAGAGTTCTTACGCTAGTCACACAGATATCTGTATCTAGTGATGATATAACACTGTTCGTAAAGTTAATTTTTCAGTTCTCACTTGTACCGCGTAACCGTCGCGGCGCGGCTCATTGTTGATATTGCGGAAGCGCGATGATCGAACGCACCTCCTCACGCTCGCTACAAGACACTGGCACTTGACTGCACTCTCTTATGGTAACTTATTTCTGCTGATTCACATCAGTTCATTCTGGGAGACCGAACACGGCACGGATGATTGATACTGTGCGCACGTTATCGGCCGCACTGCTTATTTTTAATTACATCTTGACGCACTTTCCTCTGAATTACTTCCATATTTAATCATTTTACTGTAATAGCACTTGTAGCAACACTTCAACCTGAACACTACCAATGCTTCCACATGCAGAGCTACACACTACACAACATAGTAGTTCCGTGTCCCGCGCTTGACTCTCTACAGACGCGGCTGCCCGCAAAGATACTCCACAACTAGGCCAGCGATATGACAATACGCTTACACCACGAAACCGTGACTGTAGCCAGGCCGTATAGGGAGGGGTCCAGACTTTACGGACGATGTGTAAGAGCTTGTCCGCGAAACTTCTTCATTGAAACAATGTTGGCAGCATGTGAGCCTGCACTCATAGCCAAAAGAAGTCTAAAGACATATGTGTTAGTTTGAGGAAGAAATTTCTGAGAATGTACGTTTCTAGCACAGCATATTATATTGGCGAATCGTTGACTATGAGATAATCGCAACAGAAGAGAATCGAAGCACTGAAGACGTGTTATCAGTAAGGAACGTTAAGAATTAAGTGGACAGATGAGTATAGGAATGAGGAAGTTTTCCGCTGAATCGGAGAGGAAAGGAACATTCGGAAAAAATCCAGAAGAAGCAGAAGAAGAAGAATGGGAAGAATGAATGAACATGAGATAAGACATCATAGCATTTCTTTCGTTGTTCTACAGAGAGATGTAGAGGCTAAAAGCCTTAGAGGGAGACAGAGACTGGCACACATCCAACAAATAATTGAGAACGTAGGTCGCAAGTGCTACTCTGAGGTGAAAAGGTTTCCACAAGAGAGAAATTCGTGGAGAGCCGTATCAAACCAGTCAGAAGACCTAAGATAAAAAAAGTGATTTACTGAACGAAATTTTCACTATGTAGCCGAGTGTGCGCTGATATGAAACTTCCTGGCAGATTAAAACAGTGTGCCCGAGTTAGAGTCTCGGTCCGGCACACAGTTTTAATTTGCAAGGAAGTTTCAAATAATTTACTATTTGTTCACTAATTATTGCCTGGTGGAATTGTTGAGCAAACTTTTCATTGCAGAAACACATTATTTTTCTTGCTAATAACTTGGAAAACTGCCATCTGAATGCATACATATTATAGAAATCGATATATATGTATATATGTATTTATGTATGTATATATAAATCTGTGTGTGTGTGTGTGTGTGTGTGTGTGTGTGTGTGTTTCACACCGCCTCCTCAATCACTGGACTGATTTCAACCAACCTTGCTAAACATACTCCTACCGGTCAACAGTCAGTGTCTGGGTGAGAACCACCTACCTATCGTATTTCAGGAGATATAGCGTCGTAAAAAGTGAGATGCATGAAAAACTGCCGCAGCACGCACAACGTTTAAATGTATTACTTCTTTGTTGCTAACTCTGTTCGCAACGTATTTCGCAGACAGTATCGACATATGCCGCTGAATGCACCTGCACAAATACATCATGTACGATAATGGTTCAAGAGATTTGAGGACATAAAGGCCTAGATGCGTGAAAAAATACATCATCAAGCATGAGATTTTAACACATTAATTCTTTACTACTAAGACATTCCTACAGTCGAGTCAGCTTAACTGAATCCTTGATACGTGGCAGGACTTTTGAAGCTTTCAGCAGCAGAGTGGGTACGGCTGTAGGCGAAAACAATAGCAGCCTACAGAGCTACGAAGAGGCGTTGCCATAGAGATGTTTACAAAAACACGTTGTAGGCACACGCAGCAGATGTACTTAAACATTTATACGTTATGGGTATTTCTTTCTCTGACTTTTTTATAATTTCAAAGGTGTTTTCACGACTACTTAGAACTGAAATTTTTTCTGTACTTCATTACAATCACAGGTCATTTTTTGGTTTCGTTCCTAAGAGAAATCTTGCAAACTAAATACCCCGGCCAATGCCAGGTTTGTCGGCTGCTCCTTGTTATATTAGTAGTGGAGGCACCTTTAGAAGGGCTGAGAGCTTTTCGATTATTTACACTATGCTTCATTGACACGAATTACTTCTTCGTTTGTCAAATTTTAGAATTTTTAAACCTTTGTCGGACCATCGAAATCAGGCTGTCTCGAACACTCCTTGCTTGATTCTTCTCTCTAGTGTGAGTGTTCACTATGCTAATGTTATCTATTGGCAACGAAGGTACTGGCGTGTATGGGATGAGTCGCTAACTATTGCCACCAAGAATAACTCCGAAAGTATAACAGTAGATGAAAAGTTTGCGGGAAAAATGTTACATGAGACAATGGGAGCCATAACATGACGTTGATTTTTTGTTGCTAGGTAGGGTCGCATCCGAGATGTGAAGGTCAACTTTGTTTTTTAAATGGGCTGCTTTAGTTTGGTACTTATTTTCTAATAGCGGCTATCGAGACGAATCCAGTATGTGTAAGAGTGAAAGGCAGCCACGGTGGGACTATATAAATGATTGAGAATGTGGGCAAAATTTAGTGTACTAACTAAACATTTATTTTTCCAAAACAGTCATAAATCATGATGAATAAGCTATAGACTACAGTAAACAACTAACATGTGATTTGAAACCACACTGGACAAGAATCCTGGGTGGCAGAGACAGTTTCACTAGTGGAGTCAGTCAAGTACTCTTCCCCTAAATATGTGGATAACGCAATCTAAATTCATCTAACGCTGAGCAGATTTTGATTGATCAAATCTACTGAAGTTCCTCTACATAGGCGCAGCTGAGAGCAAGTGGCGATTGAGATCTGTACGCCTTGAATATTCCAGAGTGGCAGCACGTTTTCCTGTTTGCTTCGTGCGGCGATGTAACTTGCGGCTTGCGAGATGTGTGCGGCGGAGGTGAGACGTGGAGGCGGCACCTGTGAACCAATCGAGGCCACGAAAAAATGCAAAACGCTCACAGTCTAGTGATTAGGCAAACAAATCTCAATTTACTCTTTACCAGAGCCCTGAAATCACGGTAGATATCAGTGTGTGACACACCCATTCGCTGGTCGAACCAAGGAACAATTTGGCTCACCTATACGACAGAATGCACAAGGATACCAAACGTCAAGGCTGGTAAACCAAAAACGAATAAGTGTGCCCTCAGCAAGCGAGTAGTCAGAGAGGTTTGAAGTCACATTGTCGGTACAGTGAGAACTTCACCACAGCTCCCCAGTCTAAACTACTTGTAAGTGAAGTCAGTCTCGGGACAGGTCCCAAGTACAAACCACACATGCCACAGTTTCGACTGGAAGTGCTTGCCAGACCAAAGTCCCACACCTGAGTGCCTCGCACCTCTCCAGAAAAAAAACCATTTTCCTACATAGTGCATGAATAAATCTGCCTTCATCCCGTCTTGAGCCAATCACAGGGCTGTAGAGGTGTCAAATTTCCCCTCCCACGCGACAGCACAAACTCATGTCGAACTAGGGCAAGAGTTAAGAAACATGTGTCTCTGGAAAAAAAAAGAAACCGCCAATTACTGACTTTTTTTTTAAGTTTTCGCCGAGTGGGAATATGATTTTTTCTGAACTCGTGGCTCTTCCCACAGCAACAAGTAAACAGATACAATGTCAAAAAATCTTTATCTAAATCGCCTGTGCCTTGGAGCTTGTTAGTTGCCTTGGAGCTTGTTAGTCATAGCTATAAAGTGTAATAAAGATTCTATCTCTAAACGTTTCTCAGATGCCAGAGTGTTCTAATACAACAGAAGCGCCTGGGGAAGTGGTTCACTGGCCTACTTGCAGCATCAGCAAACATGAAAAGAGATAAAGTTTTAGTACACGTGGCTCTGCACATAATGCCTGGTTTACGACTCCACCTCTGTAGACGCATTTTTTCAGACCACTGCCCCAGCCCAGGCTTTCACTGGCACTGTGGCAGGTATCATGGCATTGTCCTGCTGCAGACCTGTCTTCAAGGGGATACTCTGTCTGACCTGTATGGCTGTGGGCCTGTCCAGGAAGATTTACTTAGGGATGGGCTCGCCACCAATTGCTTTCAACTCCCAACAAACCATTACACTGAGCTAAGAATCATAAAAATACCTCATGCTTTTAGCGCCCTACCAGGCTCCACCATCGTCTGCTCAGGCCATTAACTTTCTAGAGTCTCGCTTAAGGTGCGTCATGTTGTAATTAAATCTTTAATAATTTTATGTATGCGAAAAATAGGTGCGAGAGTAACTTGTCCTCTCTCAACAGTAAGGTCTTTGAAGGTCAACGAAGGTCACAAAGGTGGCATGAACGTCCCTTGCAGAAGTTGTTGGAAGTGATGGCCATTTGTGTCAATGCAGTGGTGCAATCTTCTTGTTATGGATTGAGTCGTATTCCTTACCACTTCGATACTTATCGAAGAACAATTCTGACAATTCTCTCTCGCATATCTTCAGGTGTAGTTGGAACGTCTTTATAAACAGTGTCTTTTACGAATAAACACTAGAAAAAATCCAGAGGCGTCAAGTCTGGCTAACGAGCCAGCCACGACACAATTCCGCATCCAGTCTAACAATTTGGGGATTGTCCCTGCAGCTCTTTTCTAGCCATCATCAAATATGTGCCGGACTCCCATCATGTTGATACCATAATCTGTTTCTTGTTCCTAAAGGTATTTCTTCCGACAACAGACCTACTGTTTCTTGAAGGAATGTGGTGTACTTCCCACCATTAGATTTCCTTCGATGAAACAGGGGCCTTTAATTCTGTCCTCCAGAATTCCACACCACTGGTGTGCAAATTTCTGCAGGCAACATGGATATTTAGTTGCCCAGTAATGCATGTTTTGCAAATCAACATTTCCACCGTTCGTGAATGTAGCCTCGTCAGTAAATAAAATCAAATTAATAAATGTGTCATCGCTTTGAATCTGAAGTTGAGCCCATCAACAGAATTCACTGCGACGCATACAATCCGTACGAGTTAATTCTTGGTGGGGATTGATATGGCAAGGATGACTTTTATGGCGATGCAGAACATAAACAACACTACTCTGGCTCATGCCAGATTCCCTTGCGAATTCACGTGAACTAACAGATGGATCTCGAACTACAGTGGCAAGCGTACCAATTTCCGTTTCCCCGTTAGTAACTTTCCTTTGCCCGGACATGTTTCCGATGGGTTAATGACCCAGTTGTTATCAGTTTGTCATACACATATTTAAATGTACGACTTGTGGTTTGAATACATTGAGGATGTCTTTCAGCGTATAAATCTCCAGCTCTCACTGAATTGCATTGGCATTCTCTGTAAATGAGAAGCATATCGACTTGTTCTTCAGAGGAATACATCATTCACATTCGCTTCATTCGACGATACTAGTCTTACCGTTCCTATCAGTGTTCTATTGCGTGGAATGGTGTTTACATGACAATGGCACGTTAGATGGATACGCCGTATTCGGCGAGTATTTACTATTTGCGTGATATACGAGAGAGAATTGTCAGAGCTTGTGCTTCGATAAGTCCCGAACGGACTAGGAATACCACTCAATCCATGATAAGAAGATTGCAGCATTGCATTGATACTAATGGTTTACATTTCAAACATCTTCTGTAAATGGACGCTCATGCCACCTTTTTGATCTTTGTTGACCTTCAAAGACCTTACTATCACACATCACTGGATTCGTCTCGATAGCCGCTATCAGAAAATAAGTACCAAACTATAGCATCCAAACTATATCGTCCCACTTAAAAATAAAGAAAACAAAGTTGACCCTCATATCTCTGATGCGACCACACCTAGTAACAAAAACCTAACGTCATATTATGGCCCCATTTTTCCATGCAACTTTTGTCCCACAAACTTTTAAGCTACTATCATACTTTCCGAGTTATTCTATGTGGCAACAGTTAGTGACTCACCTTGTATATTCTTCAAGAAAGCGATACATATGGCTGCTGTTACTACGTTCACGGCTTTCAAATGCTACACTCCTGGAAATGGAAAAAAGAACACATTGACACCGGTGTGTCAGACCCACCATACTTGCTCCGGACACTGCGAGAGGGCTGTACAAGCAATGATCACACGCACGGCACAGCGGACACACCAGGAACCGCGGTGTTGGCCGTCGAATGGCGCTAGCTGCGGAGCATTTGTGCACCGCCGCCGTCAGTGTCAGCCAGTTTGCCGTGGCATACGGAGCTCCATCGCAGTCTTTAACACTGGTAGCATGCCGCGACAGGGTGGACGTGAACCGAATGTGCAGCTGACGGACTTTGAGCGAGGGCGTATAGTGGGCATGCGGGAGGCCGGGTGGACGTACCGCCGAATTGCTCAACACGTGGGGCGTGAGGTCTCCACGGTAAATCGATGTTGTCGCCAGTGGTCGGCGGAAGGTGCACGTGCCCGTCGACATGGGACCGGACCGCAGCGACTCACGGATGCACGCCAAGACCGTAGGATCCTACGCAGTGCCGTAGGGAACCGCACCGCCACTTCCCAGCAAATTAGGGACACTGTTGCTCCTGGGGTATCGGCGAGGACCATTCGCAACCGTCTCCATGAAGCTGGGCTACGGTCCCACACACCGTTAGGCCGTCTTCCGCTCACGCCACAACATCATGCAGCCCGCCTCCAGTTGTGTGGCGACAGGCGTGAATGGAGGGACGAATGGAGACGTGTCGTCTTCAGCGATGAGAGTCGCTTCTGCCTTGGTGCCAATGATGGTCGTATGCGTGTTTGGCGCCGTGCAGGTGAGCGCCACAATCACGACCGAGGCACACAGGGCCAACACCCGGCATCATGGTGTGGGGAGCGATCTCCTACACTGGCCGTACCACCTCTGGTGATCGTCGAGAGGACACTGAATAGTGCACGGTACATCCAAACCGACATCGAACACATCGTTCTACCATTCCTAGACCGGCAAGGGAACTTGCTGTTCCAACAGGACAATGCACGTCCGCATGTATCCAGTGCCACCCAACGTGCTCTAGAAGGTGTAAGTCAACTACCCTGGCCAGCAAGATCTCCGGATCTGTCCCCCATTGAGCATGTTTGGGACTGGATGAAGCGTCGTCTCACGCGGTCTGCACGTCCATCACGAACGCTGGTCCAACTGAGGCGCCAGGTGGAAATGGCATGGCAAGCCGTTCCACAGGACTACATCCAGCATCTCTGCGATCGTCTCCATGGGAGAATAGCAGCCTGCATTGCTGCGACAGGTGGATATACACTGTACTAGTGCCGACATTGTGCATGCTCTGTTGCCTGTGTCTATGTGCCTGTGGTTCTGACAGTGTGATCATGTGATGTATCTGACCCCAGGAATGTGTCAATAAAGTTTCCCCTTCCTGGGACAATGAATTCACGATGTTCTTATTTCAATTTCCAGGAGTGTATATCTTAGTGTAAATCTTACTTTTTCCTTTTATCTATTAAACTCCATGTCTGTGAGAATAACTCCCGTTAATTGTGTGATAAACGCGCCCTCAAGATCATACGTGCTGCATGATTACAATTTTTTTTTTGCTTTACTAGAAATATCATTAAACACACACAGACGTTTATTTTGAAGTATGTTGTTCCTATTTCGAAAATTGTTCAGAGATACTTTTCTTTGCGTCAGGAGTCGGTACCTATTTCAGGACTGTGCAGGCAGAAGCTGGAGCGAAGTGCGTCAGGGGCAAGCAGTGCAAACAGACCGAGCCGAACATCGATCAGTGGCGGCAGATACATTTGCGTGGGCGCTGAAGGCAACAGCAACAGGCGCTGCAAAAACCAGCAGCGTACAGTCCAAGTACAGTACGGTACGGTACATGCCATTGACCTACACCCACCTACGCGGCAGCGGTCGTGAGAACAAAGGCGGGCTTAATGCCGTTGTAGCGTCGCAGAAGGGAGCTTTTGTAACGTAGTACAAGACAGACGGATTGGTCGGACTCGCTACAGCAATGTCCTCTTCGCTGACGACTCCTGACATTCTGTTACTGCACTATAAATGTCACGTTAGCTTCTATTAAGCGTTACGTAGGTGGAGACGTGTTCGTTGCCCATGTCATCTCCCGTGGGGAATCCATTGAGAATACTCCGCTGTATGCAGGAATGATATCTTGACGCAGTTTCATAAACGTATCGCAATGAAGCTTGAAGAATAAATCATACTCTGTCATTTATCTATCTCACGACTTACTTAAATTCATTCTTCTTTAGTCTTATTACACTTCCACATAACTTCATTTCTGAGAGATATGTACTGTTGCTGTCCATTTGAAACAGTTATCAATTTTCGTTTTCTGCTTCCATCGCTTCCTTTCTACGCTCTCCACTGCAACTGCAGCGTCTTTTTAAACTGTCATTCAATTAGATTTCCACCTCAACAATTACTTGAAGAGTTGTTATTTCCTTCGGTCCATAGTCTTCCAGTGCAGACTTACTATTTAGTTTCTTAGGTTTCAGCTTCTCTGTGGTTCATAACTTCTCGAACATCAACTAATATTTCGTTCATACCAGAGTATAGGCACTACTAATATCATAACCTGGATACCTGTTGCAGTCCTTAAACTGATTTCCGAATATCTGTTTTTCCAAAATGAAGTCGATCTAACATCTTTTTTGACCTCTTGACATCTTATCGAATGTTTCGCGAAATGTGTATTTGCTAAAAGTCGCCCACAGCACAGACAGGTCTCTCTTTTTCTCAACGAACTCCGACTTCATTTTCTGTCCCCTAATATCAACTACGACAGCATTTCAGTGTCCCATTATGATTACGTTCACGTCTCCATCGACGTAGTTTCCAAATCTTTAACATTAGTGTACACTTGTTAAATTACACTGTCATCTACGGCTGCACTTGACATGTTTACCTTTCGTATGATTGCAATGTCTATTGGATATCCATCCAGTTTCACCAAACTGCAGAGTATCTGAGTATTCAGAATCAAATATTCAGTGATGAGGGCGAGGAAGTGGAACACAAACGGAAAAGATTCAAATGCATCGTTCAATATTTTTGAAACCATTATTGGTGGAATCAGCGATCCAATTGTAACTTTTGAAAGTAATTATAATAGTCTAGATTTCATGGCACATTCATTCAAAGATGGCCGGTTCGATTATTACAAGATCGTCTTCAGATCTAGCCATTTTCAGGGGCAACGGCTGGGTTCCAATCGTTCAAATGACTCTGAGCACTATGAGACAATTTCTGAGGTCATCAGTCCCCTAGAACTAGGAACTACTTAAACCTAACTAACCTAAGGACATCACACACATCCATGCCCGAGGCAGGATTCGAACCTGCGACCGTAGCGGTCGCGCGGTTCCAGACTGTAGCGCCTAGAACCGCTCGGCCACCCTGGCCGGCAACGGCTGTGTGTGTAGCAAGAACCACTGAATGACGGTAATCAATTGAAGTTGACTTCCATCATTATTGCGATTCCTGCTGAATACACAGTCATGGTTCATCAAAACGACTAGGTCTGAAGATAATTATGTAGTGATCGAAACTAGTCACCTTTGAATAAATTTGCCTTGCGATATAGACCGTTAATTATTTTCATTTTTCAGTATGCCTTAGACAGGTACGTTCCGGGTAAGGTATTAAGGGAATTCCTTAACATCATCTACTTCTGTTCTCATTTTTGCTACTACTCATTACTTTCGTCTTTCTTCGATTTACTCTCAACCCATATTCTGTACTCATTAAACTGTTCACTCCGTTCAACAGATCCTGTAATCCTTCTCCATTTTCAACTGAAATCTTATCATTGATATTCATTCAGCTTTAATTTTAGTTACACTCTTGAGCATTTTTCCTTTTATTTCCGTCATTGCTTCTTTCATGTGTACATTGTTTACTAGGGCGGAAAGATTACACCCCTGTCTTACACCTTTTTCAAATCAGAGTACTTCGTTCTCGATTTTTCGCTCTTATTGTTCCTACTTGGCTCTTGTATATGTTCTTTATTGCCCGTCTCTCCCTATAGCTTACCCATGGTTTTCGCAGTATTTCGAACATAATGCACCATTTTGCCTTGTTGAACTCTTTATACAGGTCGCCATGTCCTATGAACGTGTTACAGTTTTTCTTCAGCCTTGGTTGCATTGTCAGTTGCCACGTCAGAACTGCCTCTGTGGTACCTTTACCTTTTCTGAAGTCAAAGTTGTCGTCATCTACGACATCCTTAATTTTGTTTTCCATTCTTCTGTTATTATTCTTGGCAGCAACTCGGAGACATGAGCCGTTAAGCTGATTGTGCGATAAGTCTCGCCCTTGTCGGATCTTGTAATTTTGGGAATTATGTGGATGATGCTTTTCAGGAAGTCAGACGGCATACCTCCAGATTCATACATTCTACACAAAACTTTGGATAGTCGTTTTGTTACCATTCCCCCAACGATTTTACAAATTCTGATGGAATGTTATCCATCCCTTCTGCCTTATTTCACCCTAAGTCTTCCAAAGATCTTTCAAATTCTGATTCTAATTCTAGATCCCCTATCTCTTCTCTGTCAACTAATATTTCTTCTTGTATCACGTCATCAGACAATTCTTCCCCCTATACAGGCCTTCACTATACTCTTTCTACCTATCCTCTCTCTCCTCCCCACTTAACAGTGGAATTCATATGGCACTCTTGATGTTACAACTCTTGCTTTTCATTTCGCCGGAGGTTGTTTTGACTTTTCTATATTCTGAGTCTGTCCTTCCGTCAATTATTTCTTTCTAGATTTCATCACATTTTTCATACAGCCGATTCACCTTATCTTCTCTGGGCTTCCTGTTCATTTCATTCCCAAGTGACTTGTATTTCTGTATTCCTGAATTTCCCTGAACATTTTTGTACTTCCTTCTTTCATCGACTAACGGAAGTATTTCTTTTATTACCCATGTGTTTTTTGCAGTTACCTTCTCTGTACCCATGTTTTCCTTTCCAACTTTTGTGATGGGCCATTTTAGAGATGACCATTCCCCTTTAAGTGTGTTGCAAAGTGAACTATTCCCTGTTGCTGTGTCAGTAGCCTCAGAGAACTTCAAGTGCATCTCTTCATTCCCTAGTATTTCCGTATCCAACTTCTTTGCGCACTGATTCTTTGTGAGCGATCTAAGTTTCAGCCTACTCTTCAGGATAGTACATTGTGATATGAGTCTACATCTGCCCCTGAGTACGACTTAGAATCCAATATTTGATTCGGGAATTTTTCCTGACCGTGATGTAACGTAACTGAAATCTCTCCGTATCTACCGACCTTTTCCAAGTATACCTCCTCCTCTAGTGATTCTGGAAAAGAATATTCCCTATTACTAGCTGAAAATTATTGTAGAACTCAATTAGTCTTTCTCTTGTCTCATTTCTAGTGTCAATTGCATATCCTCCCGTAACCCTTTCTTCTACTCTTTTCCCTACAGCCGCATTCCAGTCTCCCATGGCTATTAAATTTTCACCTCCCTTGACATACTGCATTATCCGTTACAAATCCTCATATAATTTGTCTATCTCTTCAGCTTGCTATGTCGGCATGTTTACCAAAGCTATTGTTGCTGGTGTTGGTTTGCTGTCTATTCTGATGAGAAAAACCCTACCGCGGAACTGGTCACACTGACTCACTCTCTGTCCTACCTTATTATTCTTAACGAATATACGACTTCCTGCTGTCGTTGATATATATACTGATCTGACCAGATATGCTTGTCTTCTTTTCATTTCACTTCACTGATACACTATGTTCAGGTTCAGCCTTAGCATTTCGCTTTTCAGATTTTCTAGCTTATCTGCCACATTCGAACTTCCGACATTCGACGCTACGATTCGTAGAATGTTATCCTTTCGTTGGTTATTTAACCTTTTCCCTTACTCTTTATAGAGTACAAAGGGAATTCAAAAGTTTTGCACAGACGTCTGTAATTTTTTTATTTTTGCAGGATGAAATTTTTGGTGAATATACTTGGAACATTAGCTATAAGCTGGTATATAAGAGTATTATTTTTTATTTACAAGTGAGCCATAATGGTAGATGTCAGGTTGCGTCAACAGTCGGTAATGGAGCCCCTCTGCCACATCGATTCACAGGAAGTTGCTCCCTGTTTTTGGGGAGGACACAGTGGATCGCAGCAATATCCAGCGCTGGTTGCAGATGTTTAAAATAGGTGATTTCTCTCTACTGTACAATCCACGATGCGGTAGACCATCGACGGCACTGAATAAGCAGACCATTGATCAAATCATCTAAAATGACAGATGTGTGAGGACAGTGTTTGTCATTGGACAAGCCTCGACGTGCCATCAAGACCCGCAGACCACAGCTTCAGGGTCAGGTCATCAGACTACACCATGACAATGCCAAAGCTCAAACAGCCCTTATGACGCAAGAGAAAATCAGGAAAATGGTTCAAAATGGATCATATGGCTCTGAGCACTATGGGACTTAACATCGGAGGTCATCAGTCCACTGGAACTTCGAACTACTTAAACCTAACTAACCTAAGGACAGCACACACATCCATGCCCGAGGCAGGATTCGAACCTGCGACTGTAGCAGTCGCGCAGTTCCGGACCGAACGCCTAGAACCGCTAGACCATCGCGGCCGGCCCTCAGGAAAATGGGTTGGAAAATTGTTTCTCACACTCCCTACGATCCGGACTTTGCTCCGTTTCAGTTTTATCTCTTCGGTCAGCTGAAGACCCACCTGCGCGATTAAACATTTAATAGTGAGAAAGACCTTATTTCCTGTGTCAGTCCCTAGAATTTTACCAAAGTGGACTATAAGACAGTATTGATTTGCAGAATGACCTGCAGAGGACTGATGAATGGTGCAGGTTCTGGCAGTTGACACTGAACGTAAATAAATGTAGCTACTTTAAAACTGCACTATCGACGAGAAACTCCTCGGAACAGTATTTGTTGCAAAATATCCAAAGCGACCCTAAGAGGAAAGACAATATAAAACACATAGTAAGAAAAGTAGATGCCAGGCTGAGATTCATAGGAAGAATCTTAAGTAATGTAACTCAGCCCATAAAGAAGTGGCTTAAAATGCGTTTGTTCAATTGATTCGTAAATATTGTTCATCAATATGGTGCTATTACCGGTTATGACTGACAGAAGAAGTAGGGAAGATCCAACAAAGAGGAGCGCGTTTCATCACAGGATCGTTTAGCCAGCGCGAGAGCTCAATAAACTCAATTGGCAGATGTTACAAGACAAGCGTTGTGCATCAAGGAGAGGTTTACTATTGAAAACTCGAGAGAGTACTTTCCGGGAAAGGTCGAACAAGATACTACTTCCTCTCACATACATTTCGTGTAATGACAAAGAGGAAAAAATTCGAGAAATCAGAGACAGTACTGAGGCTTACCGACAATCATCCTCCCCACGCGCCATTCACGAATGGAAGAAAGTAGGGGGAATCCTCCGCAAAACAGCATCAAGTGGCTTTTGGAGATTAAGATGTAGATCGGTGTCCTGTTTGTTTCTCGCTGATAAACGTCCATTCTCTTGTCAAGTTTCTCTACTCTTTACAGTTCCTACTGCTGTCTTAACATTATTTGAAGCATTGGGTATAATCTTATGATCTCAACTCAAAAATCTGTGTCTTTCGTTCATTGGAACAAATTACTAAAATGCATATATGCATTCTTTCCAGTTGTGCCGTTCAAATTTTGTGTTCCACACTGTCTAAGCATTTACCACTCTACGTCACCAACCTAATCCTGAGTTTAGTCCCGACAACGAGCCAGAGAGGAGACTATTTTATCACAGGAATATTTTACCCACAACGAAGCCATCACGACACTTTTAGGGAGACATAATGTGGTTACTTCGCGTTGCCTTCCATATTTAATTTACGTTGAAGAAATCAGCTGCTCGTGTGAAATATATGACCGAGATTGTAATATAATTAGCGTAAATGATGATGACGTCTAATTTGTAGGGCGCTCAACTGCGTGTAGAAAGCCCCAAATTTTACGCAACCCAAGTTTTTCACAATACAATCTAGCCACTGTCCGTATGACGAAGAAGAAGATGATGATGATGAAATGACGAGGATAACACGAGCACCCAGACCCCGGGCAGAGAAAATCCCCTACCCGACGGGGAATCGAACCCGGGACCCCGTGATCCAGAGGCAGCAACGCTAGCCAATAGATCAACGTAGAAAAGGGAATTGTCTTTTCCCAAGCTTTTCATTTAGTAAGAGCTTGACGACTACTCTTATTCCGTAACACGTCGAAAAATAACTCATTGAATGTACATTAATAGTTTGATGACGATATTTCAACATCTCTGGAATCACAGTAAAAAAAAAATGGGGAAGGTCTGAGGCACACATCCCGTTACCGGGGTCCTGGCCTGGCTGTAGGTGTTCAACTTTTCATCACGGCTGTGCTAGGAGGGGGTGGGTGGTGAGCCCTGTGCCCGGGTTGGCTTTCACCTCTGGAAAGGTCCTAGATACTCTATCAACAGCTGTTTAAGCGGCCCTGAAGCCTTCCTGAAGGAACTGGAACGAGGAGAAATCCCCGACCCTATCCGGGATGGAACCCGTGACCTCGGAGTCAAGGTGCAAGGCTATACTTTCTGTTGATAATCAGATCTTCTGAGCGCTGTGAGTATTTTATATTGCACAATTACACCACTACCGTGTGACGAAAGGCAGTGAAAGAGGCACGTCCGGAAAGTACATAGGCATGTTCCATTTATTGCTCTGCATAACAATACGTAGGATGTAAATTTCAGTTCTCCAATGCAGTTTACGAGAGAAATGTAGCACAGAGCTCTAGAGACGCACAAATTTTGGCGTATTACTGCTGACGCGCAGAAATTAATGTTACAGCGATGATATACGTAACCTGGTGCACCTGGGATTACGCATAATAACGTAGTGTGTCGCGTGTATGTTTATCTGTAAATGGCGTCGTCAAGTAATACATTATTGTCATGTATTCGTGCGGAAACGTGCGGCGAACACAACACAAACAATGTTCAAGACAAATTTACATTGGAATAGACGGTGAATACTGGCTTGAAGAAATAGTCCCTCTATCAGTACTTGTGATGAACATTTCAAACCAGTGACAATGAACGGTATTTATATAGGACGCTGTTAACATTGCCCTACTGTTCATACACACATTGTGCCGAAAGCAAACGTATCTGATTTTCTGTAAGAGCGAGCTTTCGTCCCAAGCCTCATACTGAATCAGTACATGTTAAAAACTAACAAAGCCTTCATGGATAAGCACATTTCGCACAAGAAACCGTTACTGAGTGATGTCATATTCCTACCGTGTGAGAGACTGGCTGGTCCTTGAGAGCAAACAAACAATGGGAACATATTTGAAGTAGTACAAAAGTAAATTTGAAAATTATTTACTGAATTTCTGCTGAGAACGAAATTCCCCAACATTAGTACAATGCTACTTAAAGGTGACAGGTGATTCTACCATGTAAATAAGTGTCTGTATAGTGGCTGTATTACAACACGATGTAAACTTCACAGGGTCTCTTTACAATAAGAACGCAAGTATGGCTCCTACTTTGTGGATGTAGTACTGACCTTCGTAACCTTACAATCACGTGTCTATTGAAAATCCGGAATTACTTTCCTGTACAAGTAGTACCACATTAATTTGTGTTTAATCAGCTTGGGAAGCGACCTCCCGGCTCTTCTTTGCAACTTACCGTGAGGCGATACGCAAATGAACTATTTACTGAACTCGTAATTCTATTATAAATTCCCCCAGTGCACTTCGTCTTCACTTAATGACATCTGACTATGCAGTGCCGGTCTCTGTTGAAGAATCGGATTGGGTGTCGTCGCTTGCTTCGCAGAAAGTAGTAGTCCTTTTTTTTGTGGGGGAGGTCATCAGTCTTCTGACTGGTTTGATGCGACCAGCTACGAATTCCTATCCAGTGCTAACCTCTTCATCTCAGAGTAGCACTTGCAACCTACGTCCTCAATTATTTGCTGCATGTATTCCAATGTCTGTCTTTCTCTACAGTTTTTGCCCTCAACAGCTCCCTCTAGTACCATGGGAGTCATTCCCTCGTGTCTTAACAGATGTCCTATCATCCTGTCCCTTCTCCTTATCAGTGTTTTCCACATGTTCCCTTCCTCTCTGATTCTGCACAGAACCTCTTCATTCCTTGCCTTATCAGTTCACCTAATTTTCAACATTCGCCTATAGCACCACATCTCAAATGCTTCGATTCTCTTCTGTTCCGGTTTCCCCACAGTCCATGTTTCACTACCATACAATGGTATACTCCAGACGTACAGTCTCAGGAATGCCTTCTTCAATTTAAGGCCGATATTTGGTATTAGTAGACTCTTGGCCAGGAATGCCCTTTTCTCCCGTTGCTATCCTGCTTTTGATGTCCTCCTTGCTCCATCCGACATTGGTTATTTTACTGCCTGGGTAGCAGAACTCCTTAACTTTATCTATTTCCTGATCATCAATCCTAATGTTAAGTTTCTCACTGTTCTCATTTTTACTACTTCTAATTACCTTTGTCTTTCTTCGATTTACTCTCAGTCTATACTATGTACTCATTAGACTGTTCATTCCGTTCAGCAGATCTCGTAATTCTTATTTACTTTCACTCAAGATAGCAATGTCATCAGCGAATCGTATTATTGATATCCTTACACCCTGAATTTTAATTCCACTCATGAACGTTTCTTTTATTTCCATCATTGCTTCCTCGATGTACACCTTTTTTAATACGAGCTCTTCGTTCTTGATCGTCCACTCTTATTTTTCCCTCTTGGCTCTTGTACACATTGTATATTACCCGTCTCTCTTTATAGCTTACCGCTACTTTTTTCAAAATTTCGAACACCTTATACCATTTTACATCGTCGAACCCTTTTTCCAGGTCGATAAATCCTATGAATGTATCTTGATTTCTTTTTAGTCTTGCTTCCATTATTAACTGCAACGTCAGAATTGCCTCTCTCGTGCCTTTACCTTTCCTAAAGCCAAACTGATCATCACCTAGAGCATCCTCAATTTTCTTTTCAAATCTTCTGTATATTATTCTTGTAAGCAACTTGGATGCATGAGTTGTTAAGCTGATTGTGAGATAATTCTCGCAGATGTCAGCTCTTTTGTGGAAGATGCTTTTACGAAAGTCAGGTGGTATGTCGCCAGACTCATACATTCTACACACCGACGTGAATAGTCCTTTTTTTTTGCCACGTCCCCCAATGATTTTAGAAATTCTGATGCAATGTAATCTATACCTTCTGCCTTATTTGATCTTACGTCCTCCAAAGTTCTTTTAAATTCTGATTCTAGTACTGGATCCCCCTATCTCATCTAAATCGACTCTTGCTTCTTCTTCTTCATCTTCTATCACAGCAGACAAACCTTCACCCTCATAGAGGCTTTCAATGTATTCTTTCCACCTATCCGCTCTCTCGCCTGCATTTAACAGTTGAATTCCCGTTGCACTCTTAATGTTACCACCCTTTCTTTTAATGTCACCGAAGGTTGTTTCGACTTTTCTGTATGCTGAGTCCGTCGTTCCGACAATCGCTTCTTTTTCGATATCTTCACATTTTTCCTGCAGCCATTTCGTCTTAGCTTCTCTGCACTTGCTATTTATTTCATTGCTCATCGACTTGTATTTCGGTATTCCTGAGCTTCCCGGAACATTTTTGTGCTTCCTCCTTTCATCGATCAGTTGACGTATTTCTTCTGTCACCCATGGTTTTTTCGCAATGACCTTCTTTGTACCTATGTTATCCTTCCCAACTTCTGTGATGGCCCTTTTTAAAGATGCCCATTCCTCTTCAACAGTACTGGCTACTGAACTACTCCTTATTGCTGTATCTATAGACTTAGAAAACTTCAACCGTACCTCGTCATTTCCTTAGCACTTCCGTATCCCACTTCTTTGCGTATAGTTTCTTCATAACTAATGTCTTAAACTTCAGCCTATTCTTCATCACTACTATATTGTGATCTGAGTCTATATGTGGTCCTGGGTACACCTCACAATCCAGTATCTGATTTCGGAACCTCTGTCTGACCATGATGTAATCTAAATGAAATCTTTCCGTATCACCTGGCCTTTTCCAATTATACCTCCTCCTCTTGTGATTCTTGAACACAGTATTCGCTATTACTAGCTGAACCTTGTTACAGAACTCAATTAGTGTTTCTCCTCTCTCATTCCTTGTCCCAAGCCCAAAGTCTCCTGTAACCTTTTCTTCTACTCCTTCCCATACAACTGCATTCCAGTCCCCCAAGCTATTAGATTTTTATCCTGCTTTAAATACTGTATTACCGTTTCAGTATACTCATAACTTTCTCTATCACTTCATCTTCAGCTTGCGGCGTCGGCTTGTGTACCTGAACTATCGTTGTCGGTATTGGTTTGCTGCCTATTCTGATAAGAACAACCCTGTCACTGAACTGTTCACAGTAACACACTATCTGCCCTACCTTCCTATTCATAACGAATCCTACTGCCGTTATACCATTTCCTGCTGCTGTTGATATTACCCTATAGTCATCTAAACAGAAATCCTTGTCTTCTTTCCACTTCATTCGAGTGATCCCTAATATGTGTAGTTTGAGCCTTTGCCTTTTCCTTTTCAGATTTTCTAGTTTCCCTACCACGTTCAAGCTTCTGACATTCCACGCCCCGACTCGTAGAACATTATCCTTTCGTTGATTATTCAATCTTTTTCTCATGGTAACCTCCCCCTTGGCAGTCCCCTCCCGGAGATCCGAATGGAGGACTATACCGGAATCTTTTGCCAATGGAGAGATCATCATGACAGTTCTTCAACTACAGGCCACATGTCCTGTCGATACACGTTACGTGTCTTTAATACAGTGGCTTCCATTGCCTTCTGCATCCTCATGTCGTTGATCACTGCTGATTCTTCCGCCTTTAGGGGCAATTTCCCACCCCTAGGACAAGAGAGTGCCCTGAACTACTGTTCACTCCTTCGCCCTCTTTGACAAGGCCGTTGGCAGAATGAGGGTGACTTCTTACGCTGGAAGTCTTCGGCCGCCAATGCTGATTATTTATCAAAATTTAAGGAGCGGTGGTATTCGAACCAGGGAGTGAAGACGTTTTGAATGTGAATCTAAGACGCCACCCAATTATTTTTCTTCTTTTTTAAAAAAAGAAAAAAACTTTTCACCATAAGGTCTAGAACTTGAAGCAAAATAGATGATAAGTATCACAATATCTAAAGTGATGCACAAAACATTCAGCATCAATGCCATTTCTGTTGCATGAGAAAATATCTTGTCCTTAGTAGCCCATAAAAGAGCAATGAAAAATAAAACTAAGCCAAAGAAATATGAATCTGGGCACCAGTCGCCTTCTAAGGCCCTTGTTGATAATATGAAGTATATAACAAATGTAACCTTCAAAGCGTTATTTATTATATTCAGTTCAACCATTCTTCTAAATCTCACAAACTGCAATTACTAACAAAAATCTGAAATTACGAACATTCCCACGCGGCGATGACAGTTCTGCCGCGCTAGAGTTATTTTATTCTGTTGATGCCTGTCACGTGCATTTCTTCTGATCCCACAGTATAGCTTGTATTCCCCTAGACCAAGCTGTAGTTATGCAGCTTAATTGTTAACATTTGTGACTTGGTCGTAGAAAGAGTTGGTGTGTCTACGTAGCCTTTATTACTGGGAAAGACAATCAGATTTATTTTGTTTCACAATTTTCGTATACTAACAAATCGAATTAACGAGGTGATGCCTCTTGAGTATGGACAGATCAAAATCTTAATACAAATCTACGACTACAAAAAACCAGCGATGTCGATTGGCACTTCCCCTTAGCTGAATGAGAACACGAGGTTCTACGTCAGGTTTTTGCCATCAGTGTCTAACCACAGAAATAATTGCGAGAATGTGCTGCGATGCTCCATGTGACAGTGGCTACCCATTTAACTTCTAGAAACTGCAATACAGATCATGGTAGGCTGGAGCTGCATATGTTACCTATTCTGCTCTTCTGTTCAACAATACAGCCCCTATCCAGCTGTCCTCGTCATGCTGTTATGCCGGTGACGTGTGATGTCGCTGCAACCTCTGCGCCACACGTACACGACACAACTCCACGTACACGACACAATTACCACATAAATTGGTAAGAGATGGAGCGGATCCCCCGTGGTATACAAAACAGGTCCGAACGCTGTTGCAGAGGCAACGGAAAAAGCATGCAAAGTTCAGAAGAAAGCGAAATCCCGAACATTGGCTAAAATTTACAGACGCGCGAAATTTGCCACGGACTACAATGCGAGATGCCTTTATAGGTTACACAAGGAAACATTGTATCGAAATTTGGTAGAAAATGCGAAGAAATTCTGGTCGTATGTAAAGTACACAAGCGGCAAGGCGCAGTCAATACCTTCGCTGCGCAGTGCCGATGGTACTGTTACCGACGACTGGGCCGCTAAAGCCGAGTTATTGAACGTAGTTTTCCGAAATTCCTTCACCAGGGAAATGGAATATTCTAGAATTTGAAACACGAACAGCTGCTAGCATGAGTTTCTTAGAGGTAGATAGCTTAGGGGTTGCGAAGCAACTCAAATCGCTTGATACGGGCAAGTCTTCAGGTCCAGATTGTATACCGATTAGGTTCCTTTCAGATTACGCTGATACAATAGCTCCCTACTTAGCACTCATTTACAACCGTTCGCTCACCGATATATCTGTACCAACAGATTGGAAAATTGCGCAGATCGCACCAGTGTTTAAGAAGGGTAGTAGGCGTAATCCATCTAACTACAGACCTATATCATTGACGTCGGTTTGCAGTAGGGTTTTGGAGCATATAATGTATTCAAATACACTCTTGGAAATGGAAAAAAGAACACATTGACACCGGTGTGTCAGACCCACCATACTTGCTCCGGACACTGCGAGAGGGCTGTACAAGCAATGATCACACGCACGGCACAGCGGACACACCAGGAACCGCGGTGTTGGCCGTCGAATGGCGCTAGCTGCGCAGCATTTGTGCACCGCCGCCGTCAGTGTCAGCCAGTTTGCCGTGGCATACGGAGCTGCATAGCAGTCTTTAACATTGGTAACATGCCGCGACAGCGTGGACGTGAATCGTATGTGCAGTTGACGGACTTTGAGCGAGGGTGTATAGTGGGCATGCGGGAGGCCGGGTGGACGTACCGCCGAATTGCTCAATGCGTGGGGCGTGAGGTCTCCACAGTACATCGATGTTGTCGCCAGTGGTCGGCGGAAGGTGCACGTGTCCGTCGACCTGGGACCGGACCGCAGCGACGCACGGATGCACGCCAAGAACGTAGGATCCTACGCAGTGCCGTAGGGGACCGCACCGCCACTTCCCAGCAAATTAGGGACACTGTTGCTCCTGGGGAATCGGCGAGGACCATTCGAAACCGTCTCCATGTAGCTGGGCTACGGTCCCGCACACCGTTAGGCCGTCTTCCGCTCACGCCCCAACATCGTGCAGCTCGCCTCCAGTGGTGTCGCGACAGGCGTGAATGGAGGGACGAATGGAGACGTGTCGTCTTCAGCGATGAGAGTCGCTTCTGCCTTGGTGCCAATGATGGTCGTATGCGTGTTTGGCGCCGTGCAGGTGAGCGCCACAATCAGGACTGCATACGACCGAGGCACACAGGGCCAACACGCGGCATCATGGTGTGGGGAGCGATCTCCTACACTGGCCGTACACCTCTGGTGATCGTCGAGGGGACACTGAATAGTGCACGGTACATCCAAACCGTCATCGAACCCATCGTTCTACCATTCCTAGACTGGCAAGGGAACTTGCTGTTCGAACAGGACAATGCACGTCCGCATGTATCCCGTGCCACCCAACGTGCTCTAAAAGGTGTAAGTCAACTACCCTGGCCAGCAAGATCTCCGGATCTGTCCCCCATTGAGCATGTTTGGGACTGGATGAAGCGTCGTCTCACGCGGTCTGCACGTCCAGCACGAACGCTGGTCCAACTGAGGCGCCAGGTGGAAATGGCATGGCAAGCCGTTCGACAGGACTACATCCAGGATCTCTACGATCGTCTCCATGGGAGAATAGCAGCCAGCATTGCTGCGAAAGGTGGATATACACTGTACTAGTGCCGACATTGTGCATGCTCTGTTGCCTGTGTTTATGTGCCTGTGGTTCTGTCAGTGTGATCATGTCATGTATCTGACACCAGGAATGTGTCAATAAAGTTTCCCCCTCCTGGGACAATGAATTCACGGTGTTCTTATTTCAATTTCCAGGAGTGTATCATGAATCACCAGGAAGGGAACGATCTATTGATACGTTATCAGCATGGTTTCAGAAAACATCGTTCTTGTGCAACGCAGCTAGCTCTGTATTCGCACGAAGTAATGGCCGCTATCGACAGGGGATCTCAAGTTGATTCCGTATTTCTAGATTTCCGGAAAGCTTTTGACGCCGTGACTCGCAAGCAGCTTCTAATCAAGCTGCGGGCCTATGGGGTATCGTCTCAGTTGTGCGACTGGATTCATGATTTCCTGTCAGGAAGGTCGCAGTTCGTAGTAATAGACGGCAAATCATCGGGTAAAACTGAAGTGATATTAGGTGTTCCCCAGGGAAGCGTCCTGGGACTTCTGCTGTTCCTGATCTACACTCCTGGAAATTGAAATAAGAACACCGTGAATACATTGTCCCAGGAAGGGGAAACTTTATTGACACATTCCTGGGGTCAGATACATGACATGATCACACTGACAGAACCACAGGCACATAGACACAGGCAACAGAGCATGCACAATGTCGGCACTAGTACAGTGTATATCCACCTTTTGCAGCAATGCAGGCTGCTATTCTCCCATGGAGACGATCGTAGAGATCCTGCATATAGTCCTGTGGAACGGCTTGCCATGACATTTCCACCTGGCGCCTCAGTTGGACCAGCGTTCCTGATGGACGTGCAGACCGCGTGAGACGACGCTTCATCCAGTCCCAAACATGCTCAATGGGGGACAGATCCGGAGATCTTGCTGGCCAGGGTAGTTGACTTACACCTTCTAGAGCACGTTGGGTGGCACGGGATACATGCGGACGTGCATTGTCCTGTTGGAACAGCAAGTTCCCTTGCCGCTCTAGGAATGGTAGAACGATGGGTTCGATGACGGTTTGGATGTACCGTGTACTATTCAGTGTCCCCTCGACGATCACCAGAGGTGTACGGCCAGTGTAGGAGATCGCTCCCCACACCATGATGCCGGGTGTTGGCCCTGTGTGTCTCGGTCGTATGCAGTCCTGATTGTGGCGCTCACCTGCACGGCGCCAAACACGCATACGACCATCATTGGCACCAAGGCAGAAGCGACTCTCATCGCTGAAGACGACACGTCTCCATTCGTCCCTCCATTCACGCCTGTCGCGACACCACTGGAGGCGGGCTGCACGATGTTGGGGCGTGAGCGGAAGACAGCCTAACGGTGTGCGGGACCGTAGCCCAGCTTCATGGAGACGGTTGCGAATGGTCCTCGCCGATACCCCAGGAGCAACAGTGTCCCTAATTTGCTGGGAAGTGGCGGTGCGGTCCACTACGGCACTGCGTAGGATCCTATGGTCTTGGCGTGCATCCGTGCGTCGCTGCGGTCCGGTCCCAGGTCGACGGGCACGTGCACCTTCCGCCGACCACTGGCGACAACATCGATGTACTGTGAGACCTCACGCCCCACGTGTTGAGCAATTCGGTGGTACGTCCACCCGGCCTCCCGCATGCCCACTATACGCCCTCGCTCAAAGTCCGTCAACTGCACATACGGTTCACGTCCACGCTGTCGCGGCATGCTACCAGTGTTAAAGATTGCGATGGAGCTCCGTACGCCACGGCAAACTGGCTGACACTGACGGCGGCGGTGCACAAATGCTGCGCAGCTAGCGCCATTCGACGGCCAACGCCGCGGTTCCTGGTGTGTCCGATGTGCCGTGCGTGTGATCATTGCTTGTACAGCCCTCTCGCAGTGTCCGGAGAAAGTATGGTGGGTCTGACACACCGGTGTCAATGTGTTCTTTTTTCCATTTCCAGGAGTGTATATAAATGACCTGGGTGACAATCTGAGCTGTTCTCTTAGGTTGTTCGCAGATGATGCTGTAATTTACCGTCTATTAAGGTCATCCGAAGACCAGTATCAGTTGCAAAGCGATTTAGAAAAGATTGCTGTATGGTGTGGCAGGTGGCAGTTGACGCTAAATAACGAAAAGTGCGAGGTGATGATCCACATGAGTTCCAAACGAAATCCGTTGGAATTCGATTACTCGATAAACAGTACAATTTTCAAGGCTGTCAACTCAACTAAGTACCTGGGTGTTAAAATTACGAACAACTTCAGTTGGAAAGACCACATAGATAATATTGTAGGGAAGGCGAACCAAAGCTTGCGTTTCATTGGCAGGACACTTAGAAGATGCAACAAGCCCACTAGAGATACAGCTCACACTACACTCGTTCGTCCTCTGTTAGAATATTGCTGCGCGGTGTGGGATCCTTACCAGGAGGGATTGACCGAGGACATCGAAAGGGTGCAAAAAAGGGCATCTCGTTTTGTATTATCACCTAATAAGTGAGAGAGTGTGGCAGATATGATGCGCGAATTGGGATGGAAGTCATTACAGCAAAGACGTTTTTCGTCGCGGCGAGATCTCTTTACGAAATTTCAGTCACCAACTTTCTCTTCCGAATGCGAAAATATTTTGTTGAGCCCAACCTGCATAGGTAGGAATGATCATCAAAATAAAATAAGAGAAATCAGAGCTCGAACAGAAAGGTTTAGGTGTTCGTTTTTCCCGCGCGCTGTTCGGGAGTGGAATGGTAGACAGTTAGTATGATTGTGGTTCGATGAACCCTCTGCCAAGCACTTAAATTTGAATTGTAGAGTAGTCATGTAGATATAGATTACCCGAAGTACTGGTCAGGGTGCCAAATTGCTCCACAATTACTCCATATCACCCAGCACGGAGTACTTATCGGACGGACACTAACGCGAGTGACTCCTTTATACCAAAATCAAATGCGGCTAGCCACTCCGCTGCTGTGGCTGTCCAATCGCAACACTTTAACAATTTTTTAACAAATGAGCGCCTCTCCCGCCCGACTACAGCCCGAAACACTGCTTACATCACATCGATCTGGCCAACTGCAGGTGTGGGAAATGTCTCTCGTCTGAAAAACTTTCCAGACACTTCGTTCACGCCAGCGTCTAAATGGACACATTCCACTCCTCAGTCAGACGCCCAAAAGTTATGGAGTGGTGATTTGTGGATGTACATGTTGCCCACGACGCTATTGTGAGCACAAGGCGACATGGCTGAGGGGGAAACTGCGTCTCCCTGCGTTATCCTTTTTGGAGAGATATTCTGCTTGCCTCGCAGTGTTCTTCCGGAAATTCCCACGCCCTCTCGGGCCGTATCAAAACCCTGCGGCTGGAGACTGGCCTGGCGGGGCCAGCACCTCTTGAAGTGCTGCAGGTTGTAAAATTCGACCTTCCGGCACCGGCTCCCTGAGTAAAATCCCACACGACACTCTGTCCGCAAAATTATTTTCACTTAACGCAGTGCAGCACATACTCATGACCTTGCACTCCCAGTGCACGGCCTGTATAGGTTGCCACCGCCGGCCGTTATGGCCGAGCGGTTCTAGGCGCTTCAGTGTGGAACCAAGCGACCGCTACCGTCCCAAGTTCGAATCCTTCCTCGGGCATGGATGTTTCTGATATCCTTAGGTTAGTCAGGTTCAAGTAGTTCTAGGTTGTAGCATATTCCAAAAGCTTTATTGGGAGAAACTGTACTTGCAGCTACTCATGCTCTGAACCGAACTGGGCCAACGAAGGTTACAGGAAAGACACCAATAAAAGTATTTTTCAGTAGGAAGAGTCATCTAAAAGTATTTGGGACAGAATGTTTTGTCTGGATTCCAGAACGGAAACGGAGAAAGTTCGATGCCAACCCTCTGACAGGTTATATAGTTGGTTATGATGACTCTGGTTATCGTGTATACCTTCCAGATACGCATTCAGTTATTGTTAACCGAAATGTAAAATTCAAGGATGAAATATTAAAGCAATAATTGAAGAGTGATGTTACCAAATTAGTCGACATATCGACTTTGAATGATCCATAACCATCTGATTCTAATGGTGACGAAATATCAAAAGAAAATGTTACAAGTCTGGATCATGAAGATCATTTAGAAGCGACTGAAAATGCAGATGGCCACCGAGATTTGAGGGACAGACAAACAATTAGAAGACCGATACGTTACCAAGATGAAACTGAGCGACCCAAGATGATGATGCTGAGAGAAGTTCCAAGGAACTATGATGAAACAGTGAAATTCTCAGATGTAGAAAAATTGGAAAGCTGCAGTGGATGAAGAAATGTTTGGTGCGTGTTGGGACACGTGTTTCTGCACGTGAAATACTGAATTATTCTTTAAACTTGGAAGGACGTTCCTGGCTGTCTCCAAACTCGAGAAAATGGATTGCATGTGAAGCATTCCATACTAAGTGTGCGTGCCAGCAAAAAAGCCAGAATGAAATATTCATAAATTCCTCGTACCTCATAAATGGTCTGATATATAGAGACAAGAGTTTGGCAATCGATAACACACAAAGAGTACTTTGTCATATAATTAATAAGCGATACCTCCTTATCTCTGGCAATATTCAATTCAAGCAATTATAGATTTATTCAATGAAATAATGAAGGATGAAATTGAAGGACAGTTTCAGAGGAACTACATTACAGCAATTGTAAGTATTATTTGTTATTCGATTTATTTATTCATTTTGCAGGCATCTTCAAAATAAGCATTTTATATTAATGAATTCACGTTCTGCACTTTAGAATTGGCCTATTTTATAGCAGCATACTGCCATTGAACCATACCTTCTGTTGTATTAAAGCACGCGTTATATCTTTCTCTCATAAGAGGAGCTTCACAGCTGGCGACAGAAGCTGGTTAGCAATCAGTGGTCCCATTTCCTCCTCCTCGGCGAGACCACTTGACGTAATGTTTTCAGCCCTTGAGTGTTTATGCAATAGGCATGTATCCATCGCAGTTCTATCCAGCGCCTCCAGTTTGCACACAGAAAACCATTTAAAAACAGTTCATCTGGTGCTCGGTATACCATATGCACACTCTACAGTTCGACGAGCACGGGTAAGTCTGTAGGTAAAAGATTAATTTTTGTCATAAGCAGTAACTCGGCATTTAGGGTAGGGTCGTATTAAATTTCTTGTTAGTAGAAATGCCTCGTCACCTACGAAAACAAGGCCCATTGCTGAGCTCTGCCGTGCCTGCGCTGTGGCCTGTGCGCATTGACCTGCAGAACTTCTGTCACTCTGCCAGGCCTCTAATCCGCCTCTGCTGCGTGCCTTGCGTTACCCTTAAGTCTCCTTGCTCCAGCCTCGCACGGCTTGTGTTTTACCGCACGCAAAATTTCATTCAACCACCAGGGAGCTGATAACCCATAGGTGGGAACCACTGCTTTACAACGTTCCTCCTCTTACGTTGCCTATCCGCACGTCCGTTTACTCCTGAAAATGAAGGAAGAGGGTAGAAACGCACAGTAGCGGCAAAAAGGAGAGCTACAGGCGCCAGAAGTCTGCTTACTTACTGCCCGCTCGCGCGGACAGCCAGAGCATCGGGCTGGATGGCACAGTTCGTCATTTCCCAGCAGCGGCATCGATCCCCCAGGCTGAATAGCGGAACGTGTTGCCGCATCTGCTGCCGCTCCCAGATTCCTCGAAATGAGCTCATCATCTCGCGCGGAATACGGCAACTCACGCCCTTACAGCCAGACCTGTGTTTGGCATTCTTTCTGTACCCATTGTCTTCCACAAGTCCGGAAACTGTGTGCCTACTTCGAACCTCTCCATTCAAAACCCGACTCTTATTCCCTGTAACGACACAGAAATACTGATCGGCATTATGAGTAGTGCAAGAAGTCGTCCCAACGTATATATGGATCATTCTCCTCATGGTAATGCATCTTAGGGTGCTGCTTTTTTTATTAGTTTGTGTTTTCTGTATTTTATTGTTCCGTATTGTAGAAGTAAAGGAGAGGTACCCGCGACGCTGTCATTTGACATGACGACCACCGCCAACTAATCTGCTTCAGTAGCGGCAAAGAGATAACACCACACCGCCAGCCAACCGGTGTCGGAAACGGCAAAGTATACCCATCACACGCAGCGTGCCGCTGGAAGTGTCAACGAACGTCAGATTCAACAGTAGCTTAATTGCTAGAAGTGACGATATTGGTTCCGGAAAGGTTCCATCTACATCTAATAGACTAGTTTCTATATAGTTATCATCAGGTTGGGTCAAGTACTGCTCTGGTTCTCGTGGTTTTCAACCGGATGTCGTTATCATCCTGGAATTGAAACGAATGAGCCCTCGCTCACAATTTTTAGTCTTATTAACCTGGTTTCAACACTTCGAAGAGTGCCTTCATCAGAATTGAAACATTTCAAGTGGCCTATAACATAACTACAAATTTATGGGAAAATAATTTTTTTGTATAAAAGTTTAAGTACTGACTAACAATACAATACAGAGACAGTACTTACATGTCACGTATAAAGTACATAGCGCGCCAAAAGGACTTTAGTCACAAATTTGTTTAAAAAAGAATGCATGAAGGCGAGCCACTATGGGCTGCTCATACCTGTACAGCCATAGGTTGCAACGGACTGAGGCGCCCGCATTAACAAGTGCGGTCAGGTGAACATTATATTGCATCGAGAGTCCCAAGTACAACTTGGCTACTTAACATTCAAGTGTAGAGAAACGAAAATTATAATGAATATTATTCGGTACATAATGTAAAAGGCAATATTTTGTTTAACATCGACAGATAAAGTAACATTTTGTCTACATCAGAACTTAGTACAGTTTGAAGCATAAAAACCGCATTATAGAAAATGCAAAAAGGGCTGTAAAAACGATATAACATAAAATACATCAAATAAACGATTTAATAGATGAAATATTATTAGATGAATTAGATGGAAATAACATTTCGGTAAACTGCACGAGGAGATACGAAATTAAATGTCAAGTAACGGCTTTATACAGTTGAAGAAATCTTTATTACGCAACTGCAGCTGTTCATTGAGAATGAGGCTACCATTTCGAGAAAGATGTTTAAAAATCTCTAGTTCTTCAAGAATATCTAATCTACACCCTTTCTTCTCCGTGTGCAAAATGTTGCTATCGTAAACAGCTTTTAGGTGCGTGTCCTGTAATCAGGAGATGGTCGGCAGAAGACGAATCTTTGGGGCTACTGCCATTGTATCTTAAAAGGTGTTCTTTATATCTAGTTGTAAAGGCACGTCCTATCTAGTAAGAAGAGCAGGTATCGCAGAAAATCTTATAGGCGCCAAAATTTTGTAAAGGGGAACGAATGTTTTCTAGATATTTATTTGTTTTAAGTTAGAACAAACAAACTGCATATCTCTAGGCTATTGATAGAACGATAGTGGTAAAAATGTTGTTTTATTGTCGTCAACGTTGACTTTGATCACTAGTAAACAAACAACAAGACGACGCTCCCAGCTGCTTACTCCGTGTGCTCTGTAGTGCCAAAAGAAAGGAAGCAGTCGGGATTAAAGGATGCTACCAATGCCTGAGGAAGCAAAGGAAGCGTGCTACGTAAAAAATAATAAGGTGAGCTCGAAACGCGAGTTCTGCGCCGGCACTCCGTCCCCTGCCTCCCTTTGCTGGCACCGGGCACGGCAGGCAATCCGGCGGCTGGTAATGAAATCATGCGTTGGAGTGGCCTGCGACGCAATTTTCCGCCAAGCAGCGCCTCTTCTTGAGCCCAGGCGCTCCGGTATCGACCTTCGAGAAGGTAGTCTTTTTCTCATATATTTGGACGGTGTATAGAAATATAACTTCCTCTTCTTCCAACAAATTCCTATTGTGGGCACGTTTCTTGGCAGTGTTCGTGCTCCTATCATAGAATTATACAAAAATAACTGTACTTTTTAAGAACATTATCTTTACTCATCTTAGAAAACTTCGCTCATGTGACAGTCACTCTTCCATTACCTGAAGATTTTCCTCACGGCAGGGTTTCGAGTTGGAGATTTTCTCTCCCCAGGGACTGGGTATTTATTTTGTCCTTATCATTTCATCATCATCGTATTTCGTGATAGTGGCTAGATCGGTGTGTGTAAAAAAAAAAAAGGACTGTGTAAAAATTGGGACTTTGTACAGGCGCTTATGACCGCGCAGTTGAGCGCTCCACAAATCAAACATCATCAACAGCGATGTTTCCACGTCACTCAGAAATTATCGAAAGGTGCTTTTGACATGTCATACAGTCCCCGTACTTTTTATTTCCATCGATCTTCTGACTGGTTTGATGTGGCTCACCACGAATTACTCTCCTGTGCCACAAGTTTCACCTCAGAAGAATTGCTCTTCCAACCTACGGCCTCAATTATTTGCTGGATGTATTCAAATGTCTATCTTCCTCTACAGTTTTTACCCTCTACAGCTCCCTCAAGTACCATGGAAGTTACTCCTTGATATCTTAACACGTGCCATGTCATACAGTCCCTTCTTCTCGGCACTGTCTTCCATATATTCCTTTCGTCGCCGATTCTGCGGAGAATCTTGTCATTCTTCTTTAATAGCACGTATCAAATGGCCCGGTTCTCTTCTGTTCCCGTTTCCCCACAGTCCATATTTCATTACTGTACAAATCTGTGTTCCAAACGTACGTTCTCAGAAATTTCCTCTTCGGATTAAGACCTATGCTTCATACTAGTAGACTTCTCTTGTCCAGGAAAGCCCTTTTTGATACTGCAAGTCCGCTTTGTATGGCCCCCTTTTTCCAATCGTCGTGGTTTATTTTGACGCCTAGGTAGCAGAATTGGTTAACTCGCTTTTCTCATTTCAAATACTTCTCATAACATTCATCTTTTTTCAATTTACTCTTAGCCTATATTCTGTACTCATTAAACTGTTCATAATTCCATCAGTGAATCTTGTCACTGATATCCTTTCACCTTGAATTTTAATCCTTCTCTTCTACCCACCTTTTATTGTGTAATAAGGAAATGTGGGTCTGCTTTCATCAAACACAATTTTTGTTCCCTTACTACCCATACATGTTTCGGAGGAGTTTCTCAATCTTCAGTGGGTTTTATTCATTATGTGTTGAACAATAGACAAAGAATTCATGCATTATGGTATTTACCCGTTCCTGAAGTTTTAGTATTTACAGTGTTGCAAGTTTTGGCAGAAATTTTACCGAGAAGAGTAAATATAAACCTTATGATTACATGCTGGTGTTCTCTAGTCTCTTTGGAATTTGCAGTACAACTGTAATTATTAACATCCTATATGTCAGGTACAATTAATAGGGTTTATTAATATTTAACTGTAATTTTTCATTTTTTTCATTTTTAGGCCTAATATGATAATTTCGATATTTTTATTATAGTTGCACTGTTGTCATTACATTACACTGTTTTGTGATCAAATATTCGCTTTTTTTACCGTTTGACTAAATTTTTTTAGATTGCAGTACTATTTTCTGAAAAACATTTTCAAACGTTTGCTGATGATGATCAGGCTTTATGAAAAGTTGATTGGGGTGCGGGAGCGGTTTGTGTGTAAATATTTGTACTTACTTTTTGTGGATCGCTCATTTTCGTTTTTCTGCGAAGTTTTAACACACATTGTTTCATTGTTTGTGTGATGTCCATTTGTTAAGTCTTCTTGTTTTGGTTGATCTGAGCGGGAATCTTGAATTTTGCAGTGTGTATGTGTGTGTGCGTGTGTGTGTGTGTGTGTGTGTCTGTGTGTTTGTTGGTCATTCCTCGCAATTCATTTACAGCTGAGAACATGATTCCATTGCATAGTGCTGTGTATTCATATATCACTTCTTGTACTTCCGCTATTGCTTTTATATAGGGTAATGTTTTTCTTTTTAAGTTTCGGTGAAGTACTGTTACTGCATTTAATAATTTTCAAGTTTGTTTATTTATGATTGGTCTGTTTTTCTTTCCATCGGGTGATCTGCAACTGTGGAGTGACTGCTGTTGCTCTTTAGTACCCTTCTGTGTCCAATGTATCTGATGTTGATATTTCTACTTGTTTGTACAAAATAAATTGAGTTTCGGTCTTTAGGCGTGAGTTGGTAGCTGCCAGAGGTGTTGTGTTTGTCTATGATAGTGTTAGTTGTCCATAGTTTGTTTTGTATTGAGTTTTCTGTTCTGTAGACTATTCTGAGTTTTTTTTAATGAGTTCCCTATTCTATGAGCTACATTTTTGTTGTAGCCGGCCGCGGTGGCCGTGCGGTTCTAGGCGCTCCAGTCCGGAGCCGCGCTGCTGCTACGGTCGCAGTTTCAAATCCTGCCTCGGGCATGGATGTGTGTGCTGTCCTTAGGTTAGTTAGGTTTAAGTAGTTCTAAGTTCTAGGGGACTGATGACCACACAAGTTGAGTCCCATAGTGCTCAGAGCCATTTGAACGATTTTGCCGTTTTGCTGTAGGTGAGTGAGTGCCACTTCTTGTTGTTGTGGATGCTTCTTTTACACACGAGTTGTATACGTTTGTGTTCTGTGTGCTTATGTTCTGTGTTCCTGTGGTTGTGTATTGGTGTCCATCTGTTTTTTACTGTAGGTTGGATATATTAGTCATTTTTGTTTTAATTTTTTGGTTTTAGTTTGTTTATCATGTCTGTTTTGTATGCCTTTTAAATCGCTATTTGTTTGATTTCTGTTACTGCTTCCTCTGTGTATAGATTGAACAGTGGGGCCAACAGACTACATCCCTCCCTGTCTTACACCCTTTTTAATCCGAGCACTTCCTTCTTGCTCTGCCACTATTATTATTCTCTGCTGGTTCTTGTTCATTCCACATATTACCCGGCTTTGTCTATAGCTTATCCGTACTTTTGCCAAACTTTCCAACAATTGGCACCATTTTACATTGTCTAACGGTTTTTTCAAACCTGAAAATTCTACGAATATGTCTTGATTGGTCTTGATTCTTGCTTCCATGAACAACCACCACGTCAGAACTGCCTCTCTGATGCCTTTACCTTTTCTAGAGCGGAACTGATCGTCATCTACCACATCCTCATAAAATTTTCGAAAACATTATCAGTGATCTTTAAATTAAGATTTGAAGATTAAAAACAGTCTTGACCTCAACTTTTTATTTTTATTGGAGTGACCGGTTCCTTTTATGTTTAAGAACCATCTTCAGACTCCAGAACGGTGGGTGGACTCCGTGGTACAAGTTGCGCCGACCCCCGTCGCTGGAATTTTGCAGTTATTCCACCGTCGAGGGTCGGCGCAACTTGCACCATGGAGTCCACCCATCGTTCTGGGGTCTGAATATGGTTGTTAAATAGCACAGCCTCAATTTTCTTTACCAGTCTTCTATCTGCTATTCCTGTCAGCAACTTGGATTCATGAACTGTTGAGCCGACTGTGCGACAATCTCGCTCTTGTCAGCACTTACGGAATTGTGTGGATGATGTTTTTCCGAAAATTTGATACTATATCCCCCGTCTCATACATTCTACACATCAGCGCAAGTAGTCGTTTTGTTGGCACTCTCCCAATGATTTTAGAAATGGTTCAAATGGCTCTGAGCACTATGGGACTCAACTGCTGTGGTCATTAGTCCCCTAGAACTAAGAACTACTTAAACCTAACTAACCTAAGGACATCACACACATCCATGCCCGAGGCAGGATTAGAACCTGCGACCGTAGCAGTCGCACGATTCCGGACTGCGCGCCTAGAACCGCGAGACCACCGCGGCCGGCTGATTTTAGATATTCCGACGGAATGTTATCTACTCTTCATCTGAGTTTGAACTTATTTCGTCCAAAACCCCGTTTAAATTCTGATTCTACTACTTCCCTATCGACTCCTCTTTCTTTTTGTATGACATCCGACAGGTCTAAGGCTCATAGGCGCCTTAAATGAACTCTTTCCACCTATCCGCTCACTCCTTTGCATTTAACAGTCGAATTCCCATTGCACTCTTAATGTCATCGCCCTTGCTTTTAATTTCACCGAAGGTTCTTTTGACTTTTTTATATGCTGTGTCAGTCCTTTCGACAATCATTTCCTTTTCGATTCCTTCATATGTTTCACGCAGCCATTTCGCGTTATATTCCCTGCACTTCCTATTTATTTCATTCTTAAGTCACTAGAATTTTATACTGCTGAATTTCTCATCACATTTTTGTACTTTTTTCCTTCGTCTATCAACTGAAGTATTTCTTCTGCAATGCACGGTTTCTTCGCTGTTACATTCCTTATACCAGTGTTTCTCTTTCCACCTTCTGTAACAGCCCTTTTAGAGATTTCAATCAAACTGCCTGGTCAGCTGTTCATTATCGCAGTATCTGTAGTCTCAGAAAAATGTTGCCTGCCAACCTTGTACAACGCAGGCAACTGCTACTATTTTCGAATTTCCATAGCGAAGCTACCTGGCTAAAATAACAGCGGTGTCGACATGAGGTGGCCGTGAAGAATAACATTTCACCACCGAGAGAGGGTCAGGGGAAAACACATCGGCACTTCCGGCTTGCCAGGCAGCGGACTTCATCAGAAATGTAATGGCGTAGAGCAGTTGGACAGAATGACGTAACCTTCGTCACGTGATGGGAGATACGCTACTGCTAGCGCAATAACGCGTGCCAAGAGCCTTCACGAACCAGTCCTACACTAAAAGAAACTCGTTAAGCAAGCACGAAAGAGTGAGCACCGCTGATAACCTTCGTAATAGCAAAACCTATGCGTTCATGCCGAGTGACGCCGGCGTAAACGTTAGCTACTACTTCGCTCCATAAATAACCGAGCATTTTAGCTCGTTAGGTAGTCGGGCAGACGGATCAATGACGTACATTACCTTCGCACTCGATTCCCTGATTACAGTAAAGTGACGTCTCGTAGATTTGCTGCACGCTGTAGAACAGCAGCAGCTACGTGGAGAGATGGATGCTTCTCCGTAATCACCGAGCGAGGTGGCGCAATGGTTAGACACTGGACTCGAATTCGGTTCAATCCCGCGTCCGGCCATCCTGATTTAGGTTTTCCGTGATTTCCCTAAATCGCTCCAGGCAAATGCCGGGATGGTTCCTTTCAAAGGGCATGGCCGACTTCCTTCCCCGTCCTTCCCTAATCCGATGAGACCGATGACCTCGCTATCTGGTCTGCTTACCCAAACAACCCAATACAACCAATCTCCGTAATCAGCAGTCACAGAGTTCAACACCACAGCCTGCCACCGTCGGATATGGGTGGTCCATGGGGACTTCGCCATAGTCTCAGGTCAGCAAACCAGAGTTCCTGGTACTTTGGACGACTGACCAGGCCTACATGATTTGATTTGATTTTAATCGATTTATTTCTCATTTAAAGACCTGTTGCCCTATGTTTTATAACAGGTCATTTATTTTGCACCTTTTCATGTAGATTACAAACATATTTCATATTGTAAACAGCAATTATTGGTCTCAGCAATTATAATGGAAGTAATACTAAATTAAAAATACATTAGGAATTGAAAGAAAAAAAAGAAAAAAATCTAATTTTAAGAAGATATGACGAGAGACGACAGGAAAGGCTTCGATAGTGAGGGAGAGAGAGAGAGAGAGAGAGAGAGAGAGAGAGAGAGAGAGAGAGAGAGAGAGATATGTTACCCTATCTCAGCCAGCCTGGTCTGAAACCCTCGGAAATACTTGCAGTCCCGGTTCACTACAGTTTAGTGTAAGGACTAATATTTCGAAACACTATTTACAAAAACACTAAACTATTATGTGCACTGTGTAAAGGGCAATGGTGTGTCGTGTAAAGTATGTTATTTCTTGGGGTTATAAATTAACCTTTACTTTTTATATTATGTGTCTTGAATTTTACCAGTTATGCAGCTTACATACTAAGTGTTCAGTTACAAATGTTACAGCCCAACAGCGGTATAATGACAGCGGGATGGATATGCCTGCAATGACTTAAGCTAGAAGAGGGTACCTGTAAGGGTTGGTTGCATTGCACTGTTTATTCTGATACAGATTAATTATTTTAGATGCTGTATAAAGTTGCCTGTTGTGCGTGTTGGTGAAAGTGTTTCCTGTTTGAGTGAGTGTGTGTTGCGGTACTGCCGTCTGTGTTGGTGCACGAATTGAAACTGCTGTGTATTTAAGTGTTCTGCTAAAGGGCCATATCTGTTTTCGTCATGTAATGTCCTTGAGACATCACCAGCGATTTTATTCATTATTTCCCGCCCGTCTTTTTCTCTCATTGCCTGTATCATGTCGTCGTACTGCGTTGGCGTCTTGTGTGCTACTCTGTATCGGTGGCAGTGAAAAAGCATTCATGTTCCCCACATGTACGAGCAGCACTCTGGCTGCGGCCTACGCGCTTAAGTCCGCAGGGTAAGGGCCGTGACGTGTCAGAAAGTAGACCATACCCCGGCTAGGACTGATGTGTCTCAGTCTCAGGCGCTCCCTGATGTGCGGGAAGAAATGACACATCCTACGGCCTTTATCGCTTCATTCCCACTCACTTTGCCAGGTATCCACCCGCCATTTAACAAGTCGGCGCTTCTCGGTAATGTCACGTCCGGCAATCTCGATTACCTTCACCTGTCGCCCCCTCCTGAGCTAGTACATTGCAGCCCGAAACCGAATGTTTGTGCCGGTAGGGAAGGTTCCAAGCACCAAGCAGAGCGATTCCACTGACGTGGTGGGTAAAGCTCCTGACAACCTTACCAAGCCACTTCTCTGCCCTCTCCTCATGATGTTCCCATTCGTCACCAGATGTACTCGGTGCGTCCATGCACTGGCTGCAAAACAGACCACAGACTCAAAGAGCGCACAATAGTAAGTTCTCAGAGTATGTAATGGTACCCTGAAGTGTATTATGTTGAGTCTGGCCATTTGTGCATGATTGTGGCAGCCCTGTCAGTCGTTGTTCTGATGTGTTCTTCAAGTGACAGTCGTTCGTCGAGTCGCACACTAACATATCTGCATATGCTAATGTGGTGTAGTTTTATGATAGCATTGCTTTGTAGTATTCCTCTGAGTAGTATATAAGTTGTTTTGTGTCGGGAAATCTGAAGTTTATTATGTTTGCACTACTGGCTGATCTCTGCAAATAGCTCTTTTGACCGGTATACAAGTTCCGCTCTTGAGTCCCACGAGACCACCACTTGAAGGTCATCTGCGTATCCTATCGCCCCGTTCACACTGTTATCCCATCCTGTTGGCGTAGGAGGGGTTCAAAGGCGATATCCCAAAATAGGGGGCCACAAATTCATCCTTCTGACCAACATTTATTTGGTGATTACTTTCATTAATTTCTGATTTCCCGCGCGCCATTCAACCACACTTTTTCTACAGTAGCCCGAGAGGCTATCGCAGAGGGCCTCAGGTACCTGCATCTCTCTGAGTCTAGCAAACATCGCGGGCCACCAGAGATTATCAAAGGCACCCGAAATGTTATTAACAGTGGTTACTAACTTATTTCTTGCGTCATTTATAGACGAACTGGTCCTTAAAACGAACTGGTGCTGACTAAGGCCAAAGGAGCCCCCTGAGCGCTTGCAGTGGATTGCACAGACGTCGTTCCCGGTCCTTGGCAATGGTGTTAATTAAGCATATAGGTCTATATGGTTTAGGATCTGAAGGATCCTTGCCCTCTGATTTTTTAATTACGACGGCATTTTCTGTTTTCTAGATACCAGGTACCCGGCACAGCCGTAACGTTTCGTTCAGTAGTTCCGTCAGGTACGGAACAACCTGTGGAGCGACAGTTTTCAGTGTCTCTGAATGGATACCATCAGACAGGGGTGATTTTTTCGTTCTTTAGACATACTTTACCAGCAGACCAGTATCGTGACAACCGTCATTACAGTTCGACAGATGAGGAAGAATGGTGGTGAGCGGGAGAGGACACAGCACCTCCCAGATCGGTGAGCGTAATTTCAACACACACTCACACACACACACACACACACACACACACACACACACACCACTATCACTCACCGCTGCGGCATCGCGGTACGGCGAGCGCTCTATACACCGCTGGCGGCGAACCTCCACAACAGCAGCCGACGAGGAACAGCAGTGTGGTGTTAGCTACCCAGAGCGGGCTAAAGGCCGCTTACGATGCGAATCCTTCACGGACATCGATAGCCGATGTTAACAGTGAGTTAAGACACTGATTGTAGCTTATAACAATAAGGAACTGATTCTGAATCTTTTTTCACTGCGCCTGCCCACGACAACAGGTCACCACCATCCTTTACAAACTGCCGAGGAACGAACTGGAGGTTGCCTCCTGACACAGAACCATCCCTACTTCCGTCCTCCAAACAGTCGACTCTTGCAAGTGTATCCGTTCATTCCTTAGTATTTCCGCATCTCTCTCCTTTGCTCCTTGATTCATCCTTATTAGTCTCTTAAGTTCTCGTAAATGTCATCGAAAGTGCTGAAAGGGCTGCGTTTGCAACTTGAAATTCATCGTGGAAGTATGGAATATTTCTTGACTGTCGAAAGTTCAGTTGTCAATCAGCCATCCGTCTTTGAATAGTGAAAACTTCGTTGTGTGTGTGTTAGATTTTCCGAGGCAGTAACTGTGGACCAGGCGAGCGTTTGCCTATACGAGTGTGAAAAACCACCTGGAAACCTCACTCGGGTTGGCTAGCGTACCGGACCGACGGTCGTTACTCAGTAAATCAGACACTGCAAAAATCGCCACGAACATTGTACCATGTCTTAGTCACATAACAGCAGTATAAATACTCATCGTGCCATTTACAATGTGTAACAACGTATTTAATATGAACTCTGTGGTGGGTAGGATACAGTCCATTGCACGTCTCAAGGACGCTTCGATAGCCTTGAACAGAAGGTGAGCAGCGTCAGTTATTGGTAGCATTGTACCAGAGACCCGAAAAGATCGGATTATCTCTTGTCAGTCAAACTGGAGAACTTTCAGTATAATTAATGACCGAAAAGAAAACATTTCGTTTACTTCACCTGTTTCTTAATACAATATGATCCTTTCCAAATCCTCTTATAGATATTTAGGATTACATTTTCCCTACATGTTTTGAGGCAAAAACTGGGTTGATTTCTTAAAAACATGCACAAGTTCGTCTTCCATCTTTACGACTTAGTCTTCGGCGGGTCTGTGTACTCTAAACCTCGGACATTATCGTTTTAGCCATCGTCACTGTTAAGCGGTGATCGCCCACCACTTTTTGTTCATTGTCATCAACCGTTGACGGTTCGACATTTCCTGGTAGAATGCACTTTTTTTTAGGCACATACGTTCTAATGTATGTTTGCCGTCTGAGTTATCGGCCGTTTCACCGAACGACGCGCCTATTACTTTTCATCCGTCGTAGCAGTATGGCGAAGGAAATTTTTAACCTTTAGTTCGGGACCTCTATTGCCTCTTCGGCTTGTGGACCTTTCTCCAGGAGGAAATCTTTTTTTTTTTCCTCTCTTTTCTTCCATCTATTGGGCTTAACGTGTAATAGCTTTTAACTTTTTGTTCCTCTTAGTGCTCTAAGGTAGTGACTTGGACGCGTGTGAACTTAGCTGTCCTTGCGCCCTAAAACAATACAATGAAAAGAACAAAACAAAACGAACTCTAAACTTCTGTCCAACGGATTGAATGACTGTATCGGTATTTATACAGCGCGAATGTCACGGAACGAGACATATTTCAGAGGTGATTCGTGGATGGATAAGAAAAAAAAGTCCACACCAATATACAGAGTGTTACAGAATGACGCTTTAAAAATTTTCGGGCATTGTAGAGAAAGAAATTCGAAACAATTTACAATATAGAACCTATTGCCGGAAATATGAATTAAAAGTTTCTGAAGTTCTATGCACTTTCTACACACTCGGTGAGCTAACTTAAACACAAGAATACTGTTATTTGAAAAACTTTCGTTGTCAAAACAATAGAGTACACTCTGATGCTGTTAAGCGGCTCTGTGGTTTCACTGCTTTAGAGTAAATGCTAAACGTGACGACCACCAACTTCGTTCCATAATGTGCAACGACGAACTTTGTTTTGTTTGACTCTTTCCACACTCCCCTATGTTGATATCAAATGCTGTAAACATGAGTTCAAGAAGCGCAGATACTATTCCTGATGGTGTTCAATACACAAAATCTCAGAGGAAAAAGTGAAGACAGATGAGGGCTGGTCCGACAACCAATGTACGATGGAACGCCGTAGTGCTGAAACCTCAAACAACAGCCCAAATGCAAGGGAACGTTCTCCAGAAGTTCAGGCAAGGCGTTCTCTAGAAAGTTCATACACCATGCCACCATCTAGTGGGTATGGTAACATGTGTGGTACAATAAGGCGATCTCCAAGAATTCCAGCCTAAATGTCTACAGAGAATTTAACCAGGTAACTTCTCGTGTGGGTAGGACGTGGCTGTTGCGGGAGATAAGAGTTGACGCATCAGTAAACAACGTGAGGTCTGAAAAATTGAGGAAGGCGTCATATTCACGTAGTAACTGCTCTGAACATTTTGAGCATGGTTCAAAATCAGGCTGTGCTATACTTTGGTTTGCCGTGGAAAGGAAGTAAGTGCACATCGTATAAAATCCACCAGACGATCACGTGACGTTTCTCCCAACTTCACTTGTGCTTTTTCTTGGATAGGCAGCTACATATTCCAAAATGTGCACTTCACTTTCATGGTTTCGAGGCCTCCACCTTGCACCTGCCTCGTATGTATCAACTGACATAGTTCCTCTCGCCCTCATTCGACAATCAGTTTTGGCAACTCTAGCCAGTCATGTGTGTGGGTTCTTTCCTCCTTTCCTGCATGCAAACGACGAGCTGCACGGGCATTCGCCGTGGCACAAATTCGTGTCATCAAGTTCTCCAAATGTTTAATTACCCCCCCCCCCCCCCCCATGAAATGAGTACTATAATGCGTAAGGAATTCTAAGCAGTCAGCTATACACTTACTCGCGTTGAATAATTTGTAGCACAGCTGCACTGGATGGAAAAACTCTACTGAAGGACACTATGTCAACAACTCCTTGTACACAGGTCCTGGTAGACCGCTGTAGTTGCGTGTTTACAGTCTTCCACACGCAGCAGTAACACTATGTCAATTACTCTAACGGTAGCTGACCAAGACATAGGAGGTCAATACCCCCTTCTGCTGTACACACTTTATTTCACATTTCCGGCTATAGAATCCTGGTTGCAGAACTTTTCAAATTTCGTCCTCTACAATCTCCCTAACGTTTAAAACGTCATTCTGTAGCACCTTGTATCCCTGGAAACGGCAGGCAAGTCCACAGTAATGCAATTAATAATATCAGGAGACGCGTCTCCCCCACACCCTGCCCAATAGTGACTGCCAGGGGGGTGGCAGCTGCGAGGGCTAGGCAGTGCACACTCCTTCCCGCAGTGCTACTGCCATTACCAATGTTACACGAAAGCGGAGGAGACACAGCTTAATGAAAATCGGTATGACATAGCTGCTTCGGGTGTGCAAATAATTATACAGCTGCACTTGAAAATTATGCCAAGCTTTGGCTCGAATCCGGACGCTCTCTTTCTCTGGAGAGGTTGCCTTGAGTCGGTCATCTGCACACACTTAACGTCCAACCAAAATTCCCAAGCGCTGCTCACCACTGAAGTTGTGACCCCGTACATTTCTCCACTGCTCGCGATTTAACTGCATTCCCGCAACGGGAAAAGCGCATTGAAACGGTCGTAAACACGTTCGCGTTGAAATACCCGTCGAGACGTATCTATATAATTGTACAGGGTAGTCCTTAAATAGGGTAGTTCAATAGCCTGTTAACATCTGAAAATCCAATACTTCACGGAATGATGTAGGTAGAGAGGTAAAAATAGACGCACATGCCTGAAATAACATGGCGTTTTACTGAAAGAAAAAAGTGCAAAAAATGACCAACGGATATTTCTTCATATCATATCACAACAATTGATGGTCCGGCCGGGGTGGGCGAGCGGCTCTAGGCGCAACAGTCCGAAAGCGTGCGACCCCTACGGTCGCAGGTTCGAATCCTACATCGGGCATCGATGTGTGTGATGTCCTTAGTTTAGTTAGGTTTAAGTAGTTCAAAGTTATAGGGGACTGATGACCTCAGAAATTAAGTCTCATAGTGCTCAGAGCCATTTGAACCATTTGATGTTTAAGAAAGACGACGTTCTTCACAACAAATCCTAAACATATCGGTCGCCCATGTCGGTCGCCATACATCAAAAACACTTGTAGCCAAGAGACGATGTTGTGAACCGCACTGTGTAAGGTGGCTATAATTTCGCTCCTTACTAGCAATAGCTACATACTTTGCTGTGATTTACAACCGCAGGTAGGTATCATTTGATAGGCTGTATATCGTATATATGAAGATTAGATGGGTAGATCACATAACTAATGAGGAGGTATTGAATAGAATTGGGGAGAAGAGGTGTTCGTTGCACAACGTGACTAGAAGAAGAGATCGGTTGGTAGGATATGTTCTGAGGCATCAAGGGGTCACCAATTTAGTACTGGAGGGCAGCATGGAGGGTAAAAATCGTAGACGGAGACCAAGAGATGAATACACTAAGCAGATTCAGAAGGATGTAGGCTGCAGTAGGTACTGGGAGATGAAGAAGCTTGCTCAGGATAGAGTAGCATGGAGAGCGGCATCTAACCAGTTTCACGACTGAAGACCACAACAACAACAACAACATGAATATTTAAAGAGGACTGACACTGTCACGTACAACTTGTAAATACTTGTTAACGCTTATTGCATGAAAGATGACGGAGTGTCTTTATCATCAAAACGGCATAAAGAAAAATTGCCTATGCTAGTAGAGATTGGAATGCCACTGCAAACGAAACGGTTGGCGTAACTCAAGCCCTGGGTGGAAAAGCCCGCACAGGTGTGTTGGTCCTTCCTCATACAGGAGGCGCCAAGACGAACTGTCTGGGCACCTGAGCGCAGAAGCACAGTACAGCGGCTGCCTGTCGGTGTTTTGTGGGGCTGGAAGGATAACAGGATAATACTTCGGAAACTCTGAAACGTTGGACGCAGCAGAGAGGAACGAGGAAGCGTTACCCGTTACCTCGGAAACCGCAGATTCGGTTATTTCCGAGGATTTTTACTCTGAGCAGCGTAGCATTGTATGTGTATAGATATTTCTTCGCAAACTTTCTTCATTGGACGACAAAAGACTAAAACATGGTTGGTCGGCGTACAGAAGAGTCTGTAGAGAGGGAGAATATTCCCTGGTTTCGATGATATGATTCGCCTTCTGAGCTACGAGGGAGGAGGGCCGAGTTTTTCTGGGAAGCCAGTGGTGGAGAGACGAGGTCTTCCGCTCTGAGCGCCCTAGTTTGACAGTCGCTCAGTATCAGCTTTTATTCGTACACACGGACTTGCTGTCTTTGCTCTCAGTAGACTTTATATTTAGAACGGTTAGGCACTGTACTGTTGTGAATGTACTCGATTCTGGACTTCACCTCCGGGTAGGGAGTCGTCGTTGAGTACGTAGCGACCAGTGACTGAGAGCACTACTTCTGTCTATACTTACGTTGAGACTTTACCTGAACTCCGTCCTTGTGGCTGGGAGTTCGCGTTTCTCGTCTGTAAGGCACAGAGACGAGAAGACAGTATTAGCATTCCTGAATATGTAAGTAAATAGGAATATAAAAAAGGGAGGAAGGTTTATCTGTTTAGCAAGAGTAATAGAAGGCAGATTTCAGACTACCTAACAGATCAAAACGAAAATTTCTGTTCCAACACTGACAGTGTTGAGTGTTTACGGAAAAAGTTCAAGGCAATCGTAAAATGCGTTTTAGACAGGTACGTACCTAGCAAAACTGTGAGGGACGGGAAAAGCCCACCGTGGTTCAACAACAAAATTAGGAAACTACTGCGAAAGGAAAGAGAGCTTCACTGCAAGTTTAAACGCAGCCAAAACCTCTCAGATAAACAGAAGCTAAACGATGTAAAAGTTAGCGTAAGGAGGGCTATGCTTGAAGCGTTCAGTGAATTCGAAAGTAAAATTCTATGTACCGACTCAACAGAAAAATCCTAGGAAGTTCTGGTCTTACGTTAAATCAGTAAGTGCCTCTAAACAGCTTATCCAGACACTCCGGGATGATGATGGCATTGAAACAGAGGATGACACTCGTAAAGCTGAAATACTGAACACCTTTTTCCAAAGCTGTTTCACAGAGGAAGACCGCACTGCAGTTCCTTCTCTAAATCCTCGCACAAACGAAAAACATGGCTAACATCGAAATAAGTGTCCAAGGAATAGAAAAGCAACTGGAATCACTCAACAGAGGAAAGTCCACCGGACCTGACGGGATACCAGTTCGATTCTACACAGAGTACGCGAAAGAACTTGCCTCCCTTCTAACAGCCGTGTACCGCAAGTCTCTAGAGGAACGGAAGGTTCCAAATGATTGGAAAAGAGCACAGGTAGTCGCAGTATTTAAGAAGGGTCGTCGAGCAGATGCGCAAAACTATAGACCTATATCTCTGACGTTGATCTGTTGTCGAATTTTAGAACATGTTTTTTGCTCGCTCATCATGTCGTTTCTGGAAAACCCAGAATCTACTCTGTAGGAATCAACATGGATTCCGGAAACAGCGATCGTGTGAGACCCAACTCGCTTTATTTGTTCATGAGACCCAGAAAATATTAGATACAGGCTCCCAGGTAGATACCATTTTCCTTGACTTCCAGAATGCGTTCGATACAGTTCCGCACTGTCGCCTGATAAACAAAGTAAGAACCTACGCAATATCAGACCAGCTGTGTGGCTGGATTGAAGAGTTTTTAGCAACCAGAACACAGCATGTTGTTCTCAATGAAGCGACGTCTACAGACGTTAAAGTAACCCCTGGCGTGCCACAGAGGAGTGTTATGGGACGATTGCTTTTCACGATACATATAAATGACCTAGTAGATAATGTCGGAAGTTCCATGCGGCTTTTCGCGGATGATGCTGTAGTATACAGAGAAGTTGCAGCATTAGAAAATTGCAGCGAAATGCAGGAAGATCTGCAGCGGATAGGCACTTGGTGCAGGGAGTGGCAACAGACCCTTAACATAGACAAATGTAATGTATTGCGAATACGTAGAAAGAAGGATCCATTATTGTAAGATGATATGATACCGGAACAAACACTGGTAGCAGTTACTTCTGTAAAATATCTAGGAGTATGCGTGCGGAACGATTTAAAGTGGAGTGATCATATAAAATTAATTGTTGGTAAGGCGGGTACCAGGTTGATAGTCATTGGGAGAGTCCTTAGAAAATGTAGTAAATCAGCAAAGGAGGTGGCTTACAAAACACTCGTTCGACCTATACTTGAGTACCGCTCATCAGTGTGGGATCCGTACCAGGTCGGGTTGACAGAGGAGATAGAGAAGATCCAAAGAAGAGCGGCGCGTTTCGTCACAGGGTTATTTGGTAACCGTGATAGCGTTAGGGAGATGTTAAGCAAACTCAAGTGGCTGACTGCAGGAGTGGCGCTCTGTAGCGGTGTAGCTTGCTGTCCAGCTTTCGAGAGGGTGCGTTTCTAGATGAGGTATCGAATATATTGCTTCCCCCTACTTATACCTCCCGAGGAGATCACGAATGTAAAATTAGAGAGATTCGAGCACGCACGGAGGCTTTCAGGCAGTCGTTCTTCCCGCGAACCATACGCTACTGGAACAGGAAAGGGAGGTAATGACGGTGGCACGTAAAGTGCCCTCCGCTACACACCGTTGGGTAGCTTGTGGAGTATAAATGTAGGTGTGGATGTAGATGTAGAGTATACTAGTCGGAGGACCGCCTTCTGCGGTCCTAGTGTTTTTATTTTTGGATGGAGTTCTTTCGTCGTCGCAGCCGTGTACGAGAACCGTCATGCCGACGCACCGGACGCGGTACATACGGTGATATTGCTAATTGCTTCGCCTTATTAGGGCTATAAGACTAAACAGCTGTGATCACGTAAGTTTTATTTCCACTGACGTTGCACACCACTGATGATCATCTTTCAAAGTAGTGTCTTGTAGTGTTTGGTACTTAGATGATGTCAGTCATCTCGCGTTGTTTGTGTTAGATCGCGTAGCCATAAAAAGGGGCAGATTTGGCAATTGATCACTGAGACTTGAAATCCTTGGGCTAGCAGGACGGAGCGGATGAGGTTATATTTGTGGAAAGAGGCCAAAAGAAGTTATTGTTAGTTTCACTCAACAAATAAACTTTATTTCTTAAAACAGACAATCACACAAGTGAGAATCAAAAACTCTAAAGGTTTTAATGAAAGACCTTCTTTGATTTCATTTAGATCGGCTGAAGGCTACAACGAAAATCCAAGGCACAAGGACTAAGCAAGGAATTGAGGTACATGAGTTTTTCTGTAGGTCTCACTTCTTTGGAAAATAAATTTTATCTTCATTACAAATGGGCTGAAACCCTTAGCTTAAATTTTTCCCATAGAACTCGGCTGAAGACCTCACATTAATCATAAACAGTGTTACGGCTTAAGGCCGAAATAAAGATTTCTAGTGATCTAAATAGGCTGAAATTCGGCTGAAGGCCGCATATCAACAAACCAATTTAACGGCTAGGAAGAAGAGCTTTCAATTTGAAAAGGCTGAAGGCCTTATCTTAAAATATTTCGTGTAAAACTCGGCTGAAGGCCCATACTAAAGAATAACAATTTATGACTTAAGGGCAAGACAAGGGTTTTGACTTTTTAATTTAAGAGATGTTAAAAGTCGTGTGAAGGCCACACACCTTACAGAAAACAATTTTACCGGCTTAAGACCTAAAGGCCGGCAAGAGTGACCGAGCGGTTCTAGGCGCTACAGTCTGGAACCGCGCAACCACTACAGTCGCGGGTTCGAATCCTGCCTCGGGCATGGATGTGTGTGATGTCCTTAGGTTAGAAGTGCCGTAGTGCTCAGAGTCATTTGAACCATTAAGACCTAAAGGGAAGAGCTTCTAAATTTCAACTAAAATAGGCTAAAGGCTTTCTCCTGAAATGCTTCACATAAAACTCAGCTGAAGGTCACATACGAAACCCAAACAATGTCACTGCTTAAAGCTCACATAAGGAAATTTCCAATTTTTAATTTAAGCTGGAAAAATTTGGCTGCAGGCCACATACCAAACAAGAAACAATTTTTTACGGCTTAAGGCCTAAGAAGAAAGGCCTTGCAATTTTAATAATCTAAAACTCGGCTGAAGGCCACACAGAGTACTTAAGACTAAAAGGAAATCACTTGTAAAACTCAAGGAGCGGCGCTCAGAAGGTTCCAGGGATTGGTCTGGAAGGTAACAATAACACATGCTTAGGTGAGAGAGGCAGCCAGACCGACAACCTCTTAATTGGAAGGCAACCCAACCGCAAGGCAGAAGATACCGCTGGTACACTTCATTAATAAAGGAATGAACTGAATTAAATTAAACACCGCACAGGAAGACGGCTGCAATACTAGCCGATTTCAATGCTCCTACGTTGTTGGTGGTGGGAATATCCAAGAAAGCGACAACCAGGATCAAACGAGGTGATGTGATGGCAATTGATGCTTGATAGTAGGTTAATTGTGTCCAGGATCGGTGGGCGACGAACTTCGTAACCCTCGCAAGAAGCGCCGCACAAGTATTGACAGCGCCTGCACGCCACCAGCGGCTCCAGCCTGACTACGCGCCATGGAGACTTCCTCACTGCTCTGCCCCAACCGACCGACTGCTACACACAGCACAACCGGTAAATACATCCGCCACACCAAGGATAGTACAGCAGTACTAGTATCGGTACACGGTGCTGCTGCCACTTCTGGCGAGAAGACAGCAATTTTATAGCGGTAACCGAAGAAGAAATAAGACTCCACTGAATTGCAATCAATGATAAAAAAAAGGCATGACGCGAGCCAGCCAATGCTCAGTATTAGTTAGGAAATTCATTAGTGTCTCTTTATGTCCATTGGACATTGATATACACTCCTGGAAATGGAAAACAGAACACATTGACACCGGTGTGTCAGACCCACCATACTTGCTCTGGACACTGCGAGAGGGCTGTACAAGCAATGATCACACGCACGGCACAGCGGACACACCAGGAACCGCGGTGTTGGCCGTCGAATGGCGCTAGCTGCGCAGCATTTGTGCACCGCCGCCGTCAGTGTCAGCCAGTTTGCCGTGGCATACGGAGCTCCATCGCAGTCTTTAACACTGGTAGCATGCCACGATAGCGTGGACGTGAACCGTATGTGCAGTTGACGGACTTTGAGCGAGGGCGTATAGTGGGCATGCGGGAGGCCGGGTGGACGTACCGCCGAATTGCTCAACACGTGGGGCGTGAGGTCTCCACAGTACATCGATGTTGTCGCCAGTGGTCGGCGGAAGGTGCACGTGCCCGTCGACCTGGGACCGGACCGCAGCGACGCAACGGATGCACGCCAAGACCGTAGGATCCTATACAGTGCCGTAGGGGACCGCACCGCCACTTCCCAGCAAATTAGGGACACTGTTGCTCCTGGGGTATCGGCGAGGACCATTCGCAACCGTCTCCATGAAGCTGGGCTACGGTCCGGCACTCCGTTAGGCCGTCTTCCGCTCACGCCCCAACATCGTGCAGCCCGCCTCCAGTGGTGTCGCGACAGGCGTGAATGGAGGGACGAATGGAGACGTGTCGTTTTCAGCGATGAGAGTCGCTTCTGCCTTGGTGCCAATGATGGTCGTATGCGTGTTTGGCGCCGTGCAGGTGAGCGCTACAATCAGGACTGCATACGACTGAGGCACACAGGGCCAACACCCGGCATCATGGTGTGGGGAGCGATCTCCAACACTGGCCGTACACCTCTGGTGATCGTCGAGGGGACACTGAATAGTGCACGGTACATCCAAACCGTCATCGAACCCATCGTTCTACCATTCCTAGGCAGGCAAGGGAACTTACTGTTCCAACAGGACAATGCACGTCCGCATGTATCCCGCACCACCCAACGTGCTCTTGAAGGTGTAAGTCAACTACCCTGGCCAGCAAGATCTCCGGATCTGTCCCGCATTGAGCATGTTTGGGAATGAATGAAGCGTCGTCTCACGCGATCTGCACGTCCAGCACGAACGCTGGTCCAACTGAGGCGCCAGGTGGAAATGACATGGCAAGCCGTTCCACAGGACTACATCCAGCATCTCTACGATCGTCTCCATGGGAGAATAGCAGCCTGCATTGCGGCGAAAGGTGGATATACACTGTACTGGTGCCGACATTGTGCATGCTCTGTTGCCTGTGTCTATGTGCCTGTGGTTCTGTCAGTGTGATCATGTGATGTATCTGACCCCAGAAATGTGTCAATAAAGTTTCCCCTTCCTGGGACAATGAATTCACGGTGTTCTTATTTCAATTTCCAGGAGTGTACAAAGGGGTTTAAATCTACAATAAATGTACAAGCAGAAACAGCATTTAACATTTTGTAGTTACTAGTTCCCTTACTCATTCATTTATGTTGATGTTGTAATTTATGCGTTAAGGGGCAAGAAGGAGGAGATATCACCATTAAGAGATCCTAAGATCTGCTTCAGGGGGGTAGTCAGACAGGGCTAAATCTTCAATTTCGCATTCAGTTTTTCCGTTGACCACAATCATTTTACACCCGCCTGGAGTAGCATCTTGGAAATGGACAGAGTATAGGAGGTATGGTGAGAAAATGCTGTCGGATGTTGTCTTTTAGCAACTCTAATGAGCCCGGACTATCGCAGTAGGCTTGGGACCGTCAGGTAAACCCACAACCAATAATCATAAGGATTGAGGTATGGGGACTCGGGAGGCCAAGCATGACGGGCGTTGCGGCTCAGCGTGCGATCCTCACCAAACGATGTGCGCAAGAGATCTTTCACAAGTTTGGCAATATAGAGTGGAGTGCAGTCCTGCATAAAATTCGTGCCTTGCATCAACACTGGGGATGATCTGACTCCCTCTCTCATGACAGCTTAATTTATACGTGATTCTCATGCGGCATAACTGACATGTTGTTGTTCAGCGCCATCCGTTGACCGGCTTTTGCATTCGTTTCTCATTCCAATCCCCATGTCATTTCAGACATGTATGTAGATTTTGACCTCTCTACCTACATTATTCCGTGAATTAGTTCGTTTTAAAACGTGTATAGACTTTTGGTTCACCCTGGATATGTGGCATCTGTTTTCCTGGACACATGCGGACATTCTGGCGCTTCCAGGTCGTTCAGATTTTCCTCGCTTTTGGCACTAGCAGTGGAAAGGATCTTTTTTTAACATGGATAAATAGTAACTTACATATCACTTACTGTTAATTTCTTCCATGCTGCAAAAAATGTTCATCAAAGTAGGTGCCATGGTATTGTTAAGAGACAAAGTCCTCTAGCATTATTTTGCCTCAACAGTAGTTGTCGTTGTCAGTATTATTTTTCGAATTTTGGGCAGGTCAGTATTATCTCAGCTGCTTTTCTGTAAACTGTCATATAATTTTATACACAGTATGTTTTATTTCAAGCAAAAATTTATGGAAAGGCATTACTTTACTTTGAATGTTACAATCGATAAGTACTAACTCTGAACGTACAGGTAAAATTACTTTTTTAGAAACATTTGAAATTAATATTTGGCAGACTTACAATTTCTATTATTAATTACGCAGTCTAGTACTGTTTATTATGTTAATTTCTGGATCCATTTATGAGACAATAATCGAAGCTAATAGAAATTCATTTGTCAAGAAAAATTTTAAACCCTTTGGAACATATTATTTCCGATGAGAGACAATAGTGAGCATGTGAACCAACGTATTTTTGTATGTTACGCTAACAATGTAATTTCGGCTTTGTAATTGTGAAAATTCAAAAGACTGTATGATGTACTCAAATGTGACAGCATATATTAAGGTAGCAACAAAAATTCTGCAACAACGGTCTTAAAATTTATTTAGATCAATTCAACCATGAGGACTTAAAATGTGAGAATTCCAGCTTCACGAATCAGATCCCTAGACAAGAAGAACCGGAGCCATCTCCAAGTGAAAAGAAAAGTAAACAAGAAAGTTTGCTGTAACTTTCGCTCCCTTCTAATCTTCAAAAAAAAAAAAAAAAAAAAAAAAAAAAAAAAAAAAAAAAAAGACTAATGTGAACAATAGCTGCAAGTAGGGAGCGGGGGATAGATTACAGTATGTAATGGAAGCGTTCACACTGCCCATCATGGAGTCCTCACTTACCGCGTAGCTTCTTGGGCTACACCAATAGTACTTTGTAGAACCTATTGTTCCATAGTTGGTGTGAGAACATTCCACAGCTCAGAAAGTCTTGCATTTCTCTGAAAGAACCCACGCTCATAGTAACGTCGAAAGAAGAATCCGGACGTACTTTGGATTTGGTGCTGTTATAAGGGCAAGTGACTCAGTAAATCCATTTCACCTCTCGAACGTTTCCGCATTCTTAACCATAAACGTTATTTTGGTTTGCTTCTGGTATTAATACTGCACCGTCAAGCTTCGACATAGATTAAACCACACAACTTTCAAGACAGAAAATAATGTTATTCTTCAGTGCTAGTTCCGTTGGCAAACATGCCTTATTTAAGTAAATATCGCGTGACATACCAGTTGAAATTGCTTTTTTACAGACCTGTCCTCAACATGTTTTGATATAAGCTTCTTATATCCATTTCATGCCAGGATTCATATCTTGAAGTTGTCCCCTTTCTTAATATTCTTGCTGTATATTTGTCCAATATGTCAACTAAAGGAACAAGTTCGATCTTTAAATTAAGCACATCTTGATTGTCATACCCTGTTACTGTCAAGGAGACACAGTAACTTTGTATAATAAACCAGCTACAAATGGCGGATAAAACTGAATGGAGTGTTCCCAATGCAATTCATTTCTTGTACATAGTTCCATTTTATAGAAATGACTGCTCTTCAGCACCAGAAGAGTTTATCTTTTAATAGAGATTACATTTTGCTCAGTATGTCAAAACACGTGATCTTAACGCACGATTAAGGTTTGTTGCATTGATGGCTTCTGTAATGTAAGGTTTCTTTGACGAGATGTATAAAATCACGAGGTACATCTCTTGCCTTAATGTTTGCCTAAGAGATTTCCTCCCCCACAGTTAGCTGCATCGCCAATGAACTAGTTATACGCGTACCAGGAAGCGAACAACTGACCTTTCACAGTTTTCCATTCCTGCCTTTCTTCTAGATTTCAGTTTCCCATGTAAGCTATATGAGATAGATGTAGCTACAAATGTGACTCATTAATCGCCACCTTTATGAGAGAATATGTCGCAAAAGCAGACATACGTACTTTGTTCTTGCGGGAAAAATTAATAATGTGAGCACCAGAGCTGATTTTGTTTCGCTAAATACGAGATATTGTTGCCAAATATAAGAAATGACAGATATAAGATGTATCGTTATTAGAAGACAGTTCGTCTTGCAGAGTTTCCTTAGGCACTAGCAATAGGAATTGACGCAAAAAAAAAGATAATTTTCGGTGCAGATACGCGCACCGAAATTTAGTTACTTGAAATTTATTATTCTCCAATACATCAATAAATTGCTCCTGGTAAATCAATAGCAGCTGGAATATAAGCAGGCATTCACAACGCACGCAATCACAGAACATGACTTTGTGGTTACTACATCCCTCCTTGCATTAAACGAGCTTGCCTTCTGATGTACCTTAGACCTTTGTAGCCTTGGACGTAAAGTAAGTTTACGTTAATGTCCGAAAAGATAACGCAAATGGCAATCTTTTAATAGAAAAAGAAAGTAGTCTTCGTATTAAGGATTAATCGTCAACTTTAGCACATTTTTGGATAGGAGGCAAACTAGTGCTCCCCCTAGAGTGACATCCAGGATAACGCTCCTGTTCTATGGCGAAGAAAGCATGAGGCCTTTCTTCCTTCTTTTGTTTCTTTCTTTTCAGCGGTTGCCTAGTACGGACTGTATGATCCAAGATTAAACACTGTCCATTGAAAACGCTGCAGGAGCGTCCCCGTTACCCCTACAACATGAAAAAGGAAACGAGCGACAGTCCAGTACTTCACACTTGGTGGGAGATATTATTTTCCAGGAACCATAATGTATTCCTGTGAACTCACAACTGAAAAGTCCAATGTGAAGCAATAGACAGGCATCCTAGAGACACTTCGCAACACCTGTGCGCTAGACTTCAAAGGATTTTAATTGTGGTTTTAATTCTGACCGATCGGATGTTGAAAAAAAGATAACCCTCGTATAAGGTGCGACAAAAAGCTTCCGCTCGACGGCAGTACGGTACAGATTCGGTAGGCCAGTAAGACAAACTCACAGTGATCATTGAGGCGATCGTCCCAACGACGAACCAGGTTGAAGATTTTCGTTTGGTAGTACACTGTGTACTGCTTGCGTGAACAAGTCCATAACTGCTTGCCGCACATTCTCGTCCAAGAGGAATCGTCGACATTTCAAAGCCGTTTCTAAAGCACAGAAGGCATGATAAACACATGGGCTCTATACAGCCGGTGCCAGAGCGTCTCCCACTTGGACTGGCGTACCTTCTGCGTTACTAACTTTCCGGTATGTGCACGTGCATTATCATGAAAAAGCAGCGCCCCTTGTCCCAATTTTCCCTCAAGTTTCGCCTTGATTGCACGTCGTAAAGCACTGAGGTGAGAAAAGTCAAGGGATACCTCCCAGCATCGTGACGACATCCTTTCGCTCGTCATAGTGTAGAAACTAGACGTGAGATGATGGACGTAAGAAGTCGTTGGAAGTAACCTGGAGAAACATTGCGCCATGCCACCTCTATAAGCGTCAACAGTTACGGAAGTGATGCCAGTGCAGGATTTTGCACACCATCTGACATCTGGATCATCTCCTAGAAATGCTCGGTGGGATTGATGTCGAGAGATATGCGTGACCAAATCACACGCTCGCACTGCCCAAAATGCTCTGACATGGCGCATTGCCATCAATAAGCGTTCCATCATTGTTTGGGAACGTGTGATTCATGAATGGCTGCAAACGGTTTCCAAATATTCGAACGTAACCATTTCCCGTGAGTGATCGGTTCAGTTGGATCAGAGGACCAAGTCCATTTCACGTAAACACAGCCCACATAATTACCACTAGCTTGCACATTGCTTTGTTGACAACTTGCGTCCGTGTTTTCGTGGGGTCTGCGCCACACTCGAAGCCTACCATCAGCTCTGACCAACTGAAATCGGGACTCATCTGACGCTGTCACAGTTTTCCAGACGTCTAGGGTCCAACCGATAGGGTCAGAAGCACAGGCAAGGCGGTGCAGGCGATCTCGTGCTGTCGGTCGTCTGCTGCCATAGCCCATTAACGCCAAATTTCGGCACTAACGGGTAAGTTCACCGTAACGTCCCACAAATTATTTCTGTGCTTATTTCACACAGCCTTGCTCGTCTGTTGGAACTGACAACTCTGCCGTAAAGGGCGCTGTTCTCCGTCGTTATGTGAAGGCCGCTGGCCACTGCGTTGTACATAGTGAGAGGTAAAGCCTGAAATTTCCTATTCCTGGCAAGTTCTTGACACTGTGTATCTCAGAATATTGAATTCCCGAACAATTTCCGAAACAGAATGTCCTGTGCGTATAGCTCCAACTACGAATACGCGACTGTTAGTTCCGTCGCGCGGCCATAATTGCGTCGCAAATCCTTCTCCCAAGAACCCCCGAGTGTAAAAGACAGCTCTGCCAATTGATTGCCCTCATACTTTGCGTACGTGACACTACCGCGACCTGTATATGTGCATATCCTCACCTCAGCGTAATTATCCACAGTTAGAGTGTAGTTTCTCAAGGCGACAGGCTGAGATCGATTATGATAAACGTGTCGGGATTTCAAATGGTTCTGAGCACTATGCGACTTAGCTTCTGAGGTCATCAGTCCCCTAGAACTTAGAACTAATTAAACCTAACTAACCTAAGGACAGCACACACATCCATGCCCGAGGCAAGATTCGAACCTGCGACCGCAGCGGTCACTCGGTTCCAGACGGTAATGCCAAGAACCGCACGGCCACTCCGGCCAGAAAACGTGCGGGGAAAATGAAATTTATTATACGATAACCCTGGTAAGTCTGCTGCAGTTTATACTACTTCACAAGCTTGATGCACTATCTGTTCCTCTGTATTAGGTATACACTCTGTCGGGTCAAGTTGGACATTGAGTTTTTCTGCCATTTCGTAAACAGTTGCAAGCGTTCCTAATGTGACACTTCACCATATTGCTCAGTAGAGAGGGGTAAAAAGAGTTTGAACGTTATCCCTGCGATACAGGAGATTCAGGCTAGACACTGTAGGAAGTTGCAAGGGAAGGAAACCTCTCATGTGCAGGAGCCGTTCAGCCTTTCATCCAAAGTAATTTGGGGAACTCATTCGAAGATGGCTGGACGAGGATTACTCTGCGTAACACCAATATTTTATATCACTGATGTAACAAGAATTACACTTTAGTGCCATATCTAAAAATCTCAATGTATAAATATTGTTGCATGTTCTCAAATGAGTGTATACCTTTGCGTGTTCTATAATTCAGATGTAAAAAGCAATTTTAAACTTTTAGTGACTCATGCATAGGGATTGTTAATGATAGAGGGAAGTACCTCAATGTCTGGGATGTACAGACTGCCAACGGAACAGACGTCAGGACGCTAGCTTAGCGTGCCTAGAGCAGTATAGTTAGTCAATAACTAGCTGCTGAAGTGTGAACATCCTGGAGTGGAAAACAAGGCAAAATTACTTACACCTTATTATAAATGGTTCTTGGATGGTACTTCTGTCTGTATTTTCCAGTTTAATGTAATGTGGAGTACACAAAGTGGTCTGAAAGTTAAAATAAAAAAACTTAATAGGGCAATTCGTATTGCATTGTTGACGAAACGCAAGTGGAGTGTAGTCAGAAAGCCCCAACGAATTTCGCAGAAAGGTTATCTTGCAGGCTAGCGCAGTAGAGGTGGTTATGTGCCAGACATTATTTTTCGTATCCGAAATGAGAAGATGTAACGAACATGTTTACGTATTTCGTCAGGGTCCTTTGAAAAATGTAGGTCATAGTTTTAGATATGTAAACTAACTTACTTTCTGAATTACCCTATACAATCCAGAACAAAATTTCAACAGCAGTGACTATATGACTCCGGCCGGAGTGGCCGAGCGGTTCTAGGCGCTTCAGTCTGGAACCGCGCGACGGCTATGGTCGCAGATTCGAATCCTGCCTCGGGTTTGGATGTGTGTGCTGTCCTTACGTTAGTTAGGTTTAAGTAGTTCTAGGTCTAGGGGACTGATGACCTAAGAAGTTAAGTCCCATAGTGCTCAGAGCCATTTGAACCATTTTTCACTATATGACTATCCTCTGCACGTGTCAAGCCGACCGACAGTAATTTATATCTTAGAGCACAAAACTTTCACCTCACGATCCACAAGATATTTCTATTAAATTACGTTGTTACGAATGCCACCCGGATTCAGGGACTAGTCATTTCAAGTACGTGTTCCCAAAGAATAGCTGTGGGGCACGAAGTATAAAGAGAGCACTGACCAAGAAACAAAACAGAAAAACTTTGAACAACCTCGTGACATCTACTTGTTGTATTTCTTTGTTACTGTGGTGCTACAGCTAACTAAATAGGTATAGGGTCCCGGGAAGAGGAAGCACAAACCCTGTTTTCCTACTGTTAAAAAAGATAAAGGATATGCTGCACAAGTTTATTGACAGTCTGGGTCTCAGGATCGGTGAAATCAGCAGCAGCCGGCCGAGACACGAGTAGCCACAGGGAAGTAACCTATTTTGTAACATTTTAAGAGTTCCTAACCAAGCGAATTGTACAGTTTCAGCTTTGCGCCCTGGTACTATAACTTCATGAGTTTCTGGGTGTTAATTTAATATTTAATAGACACAGTGGGAATACAAACGTCTAAAAAAAAAGAGATCGACAGGAAGTGCTAAATGGTTAAGCAGCAATCGCTAGAACGCAAATGTAAGGATGTAAAAGCAAATGTCACTAGTGGTAAGATTGATACTGCCTATAGGAATATTAAAGAAACTTTTGTAGAAAAGAGAACCACCTGTATGAACGTCAAGAGCCTCAGACGGAAGACCAGTCTTAAGCAAAGAAGGTTAAGCAAAAAGGTGGAAAGAGTGCACAGAGGTTCAATGTTAGGGAGATGTACCTGAGGTCAATATTATGGAAGTGGAGGAGGAGACAGAGGAACATTAGAAGTGAGATATGATACTGAGTGAAGAATTTGTCAAAGCACTGAAAGACCCAAGAACCCAGAAGTTAACAACACTCCGTTAGAGCTACTGATAGGGCTGGGGGAGCCAGCCATAACAGAACTGTTCCATATAATGAGATGGGGTATGAGATAGATGAAATACCCTCTGACTTGAAGAAGACTATAATAATTCCTCTTCCACAGAAATCAGGTGCTAACAGGTGAGAAAATTACCGAACTATCAGTTAAATAACTCTTGGTTGCAAAATGCTAACACGAATCCCTTACTGAAGAATGGAAAAACTGACAGAAGACGACCTCGGGGAAGATCAGTTTGGATTCCAGACCTCAGACGTTAAGCCCCGTGGGCGCTCAGAGCCATTTGAACCATTTTTCACTATATGACTATCCTCTGCACGTGTCAAGCCGACCGATAGTAATTTATATCTTAGAGCACAAAACTTTCACCTCACGATCCACACTAGAGGCAACACTGAAGCTACGACTCCTCATAGATGAAGGGTTAAGGAAAGGCAAACCTACGTTTCCAGCTTTTGTAGACTTAGAGACAGCTTTATACAATGTTGACTGGAATACTCTCTCTCAAATTCTAATGATGGCGGCGAAAAACACAGGGAACGAATGGCGATTTACAATTTGTACATGAACAGAGGGCAGTAACAAAAGTCGAGGGACACGAACGGGAAGCATTGGTGGAAAAGAGAGTGAGACAAGGTTGTAGCCTATCCCCAATGTAATTCAATCTGTATACTGACCAATCAGTTAAGGAAACAAAAAAGAAATTGGAGTAGATATTAAAGTCCAGAGAGAAGAAACAAAAACATTGAGTTTTGCCAATGACATTCTAATTCTGTCAGAGACACGACAGGACTTGGAAGAACAGTTCAATGGAATGGACAGTGTCCTGAAAGGAGGATATAAGAATACTTCAACAAAAGCAAAGCTGATAATGGAATGTAGTCGAGTTAAATCAGGTGCTGCTGAGGGAATTAGATTAGGAAATGAGACACTTCGTGTTGGAAATGAGTTTTCCTATTTGAGAATCAACTGATGATGATCCAAGTAGGGATGTTATAAAATGAAGACTGGCAATGGCAAGAAAAGAATTTCTGACGAAGAGAAACTTATTAACACTGTGTACACAGTTAAGTGTCAGGAAGATCTTGCTGAAACTATTTGTATGGAGAGTAGTCATATATGGAAGTGAAACATGGACGATAACCTGTTTAGACAAGAGGAGAATAGAAGCTTTTGAAATGTGGTGCTACAGAAGACTGCTGAAGAGAAGATGGGTAGATCACATAACTAATAAGGAGGTTTGTGATAGAACCTGACTAAAAGAAGGGATCTGTTGGTAGGTTACATTCCGAGGCTTCAAGAGATCACTGGTTCAGTACTGGAGGGAAGCGTGGGGTAAAAATCGTAGAGGCAGACCAAGAGGTGAATACAGTAAGCAGATTCAGAGGCATGTAGGTTGCAGTGGTGACTCAGAGATGAAGAGGCTTGCACAGGAAAGAGTAGCATGGAGAGCTGCATCAGACCAGTCTTTGGACTGAAGATCACAGCAACAACAGACACAGTTCTTGTGTTTCAGTGTGCGTCAGAAAGTAAAATGATTTCGTGACATATACAAGTTACTAATCAGGAGCGAATTATTTAGTCTTACCTGAGTGCTTTGGTAGTTCAATTTTTGAATCTCTGCGTACCAATCTAATTTATTAGACACAGTTCTTTTGTTTTCCTCCATGTCAACAGTAGAGTTCTATAGTGCGTGTCGATTGTCCTTGATTGTCTGTGTAGTGTAGTTTCCCACGGTCTTCAGTACGGATGGGGACTGTGATGGATGTGTGCGGATGCGAGCTGAGGTGGTGACACCTCGCTCTCGGTTCCAGGCTGTGATGGCTTCGGTTACATAGCTTGAAGCTGCAGTGGATGGGCGTCACTGTTGTGGGCCAGCTGTGGGGATGCAACGGACGTCCATCACGTCTGAGTCCAGCGGTCTGCATGTACTGGAGACCAACCCAGTTATTGCTCGCACTTGGGTTTAACCCCTCACGCGTGGTCGAGCTGGATGTCTCCTCGGGACGTGACAGGCAGCGAAAGACTTCCCAGGGGACCAAACATAGGGCCTCTTTGGTTAGTCTGACCAACACGAACCAGTTGCTGTCCGTCGCTGACACTGTCGCTCAATCAGATCCATTTGCTTGTCGTGTTTCAAAGGGAACCTCTCTGCCAGCAAGATACGTGAAATCACAGAGGGTGGGATTATTGGTAGTAGGCACAGAAGGCTGGCTGAATCCGGAGACAAGTTCCGCCGAAATTTTTGAGCGGCCCGCCAGAGATGATGTCGCCAAACGAGTTCTTTGTTTGCTTTCCTTGAACCGAACAGGTTCGCGATACAAAAAATGGATAAGGAACAGGAGCAAGAATCGAACCAACCCTGCCAATGGTTGGGAAGTCTCGTGCGTTATCGTTTATGGTATGAGAACAGCTGAGTTGCATATCCTCCTCTACCTGATCTTTCTATTCTCAACAGGGTCTTCCTCATTCTCTCTTGTATTGAGGTTGCCAACGAACTACGTTTTTTCGACACTCGCCCATCTTCTCATCTCGACACATGCCCATACAATTTTAAACCTTCTACAACTCTTCGGTGATGTTCCTTGACGTTCTCATTCACTTCTTGATATCCTTATTTGGGATATTGTCTAGCCATGAAACTCAAAAAGTTCTTCTCATAAAACTCATTTTCACGGTTTCAGGTCCTTTTATCCTATTTCGACAATTACCAGGACTCCGCTCCATGTAAACAAATGATCTGTATTATTGATTCATGAAACCTTTTTTAAGTTCTTCTTAATTTTATCCGACGGGTATGGAATTCTGCATATTGGCTGCTCATTTGGCTTGTCTGTACTCTGTTATATTTCTTGTTTACTGGAGACCTGATCCCAGATTATAACTCTCGGGTATTGATAGTTCCGATGTGCCTCAACAGTGTTCCCATGTTTGATGTCATGATGTTTTTCCTTTATAGAGATATTTTGTTTCAAGAAAAATTGTTACTCCACCTTATTGTATGTTTCGGCGATTTTCATCTTCATGTACTTATTTCGTAGTCATATGCAGCCAATATAATGTGATCGTCGGCAAATAGTATATTCGATACGTATTTCACGTTATGTCTATAACCATTTATCCACACTTTTTCATCCATTATTTAAGAACTCAGTTCAGATTAAATTTAACAGCAGCCTTTTCTGTGACCTTTAGTTGGTCACACTATATCTAAGATTTATTTTCCTGTTTAAATTCTTTTCTACAATTCCTAGAAACTTTGTTAACTGCAGAAACATATTTTTTGTGCTCTCATCGAGAAATTTATGAATGTTTTTTTTTTTAATGGGACAGTGTCATGTAACTCCATGAAAATCATATGCGAGCCTATTCACAGGCTCTTGGTTTGTCGACTGTCTGTTATATGATAGATACAGTATTTACACAGGATTGGTCTGCGGTGAAGCTATTCTAATATTATGATTTGGTTCTCCAGACATTATTTTATAATTCGACCGTTGAGCCTCCCTACTTATCCACTATTGCTAATTCCCCTACGATTGTTGCTATCATTTTTTAATCCTCTCAAATGAAATGGTAATCAAGCACTTGTTAAAGTGAAATTTAATTATTTTTTTGTCAGCTCTGTGGAAATTCTTTCTGGGCCTGAAGACTTCGCAATTTTTAGTTTGTAAATTGATTTTTGTAGTTCTCTTAGAGGCATATCTGTCACTATCCATGCCTGAAACATACATGAATCTATCTGCAGGAATTCTTCCTCATCTTCTATTAACATAGTTTCTTAGTATTTGACTCATTTTTCGATCTTTATCAATCGCATATTATGTTTTCTTATTTTACCATTTGCCAGGTCCTTTTTCATGTTGTACATCCTATACATCGTAATAAACGTAAACATAGTCCGTAGCAGGCTGCAACGTGATTTTTATTAATTGTGTTACTAACTAATTTCGGCTACTTATCATTGTTAAGTACATGTAAAACGAACATGTAAAAGCGCTACATTGTCTGCGTGCATCGAATGTATAAGTAACACTTTACACACCTCACATTAAGATAAAACAGTACTGCACAAATTTCTTACAATTACATAGTGCAGTAATCTATTATCTTAATGTGAGGTGTGTAAAGTGTTGGTTGTACATGCGATGCATGCAGACAGTGTAGCGCTTTTCCGTGTTGGTTTTACAAGTGCTTGACATTGCCAAGAAGTCGAAATTAGCTAACCGCGCGAATAAATAAAAATTAAGTTACAGCGTACTACGTACGTACCGAGTTAAGTTTATTCAACATCTGGAGGATGTAGATTCCCACAAATACAAAATCCTGTATATCGCATTTTCTCAAAATTCGTTTTTGCTTTTATTATAATTTTTTCTCTCTGTTCTGAATTTCATTCTTCAAGGGCATTGTTTCTATTTTGAGTTTTCTCTCACTCTCTTTCATTTTTTTAAGAAGCTTTCCACCTTTAGCAGTAGACAGACAGTACTACATTCCTCTCCTCTGCACACTCTTATATCCGTGGTCCTTAGTTGGGATTTTTGCCTTAATATAATGTAATGTATAATGGTCCTATGTTGACCTGGGGGTTGAAAACAAGAGAATTTATTATTATCTTTATCTTGAAAGCGTCCATACATGATTTTCAGTTCATGCTCTCAGCATATACTGCAGATAAAACCACTGTAAAACAAACTCTCGACCTATTCCATACTTCTCATATAAATCGACCGTACTCCATGAGATCACTTGGCAGACTCCGTCTTCCAAACTGCCACACTCCTCGCCATACTGTCGTTCCACGGCGACAACGCCGCAACTCGTGAGAGTCTTGCGGTAGAATAAAGATAACTATCAGCTAAGAAGGAGACTACGCGCTACGGTTACCACTCATCATTAACGCTTTCCTTCGCCATCCCGGTCTTAACGAGCAAAAGGCCCCTTTCTAAGGTCCTGTTGGCAGTGTACTTAATTTCTTCGTGACAGCGCTGTTTAAGTGAGTTACCATGCACTGTACCGGATCGACTACAGCAAATATGAAAAGTTTTGCAGAGAGATGGACCAGGTGTGTTCCGACTCCGCCGCGTCGAACCGATTCCGACCTGAACTGTAACCTTCCGGCGACCAGCTGCAGTCGGCGGCATTGATTTCCAGCTGCAAATGTCAAGATGAAGAGCGCCTTTGTCGACGCTGCAGTCTTGTAGCACCGAGTCGCGGGCCTGCAGAAGATGCTCGCAGTTCTCGAGAAGTGAATCAAGTCTGTTGTTACTACCGCAATTTACCATCTTTTACTTATTAACATAAATGTACTCCTCAGCTCGTTCTGTCTTGGGAATTTGAAACCCCTGCCGATTAACATTTTTGTCACATTTCCTACAACACTTTCATTTTGTTTCCAGGTTATTCGTTCATTGAAATTGTAAGTAGGCTGTTTAGGTTCTTATATTGGTAACTCCGCCGCCACGTAGCGCTCTGGATTTGAGCTCATTTAAGTTAGCTTAAGAGGGGGTAGACTCTATAAGAGAATGAGTTGCGATGAATTGGAAGAAATGCATTGAGAAGTTATAAGAAAATGGTTTGACCAAAAAGTATTTTGAAAGAGGATATGAACGAAAAAGTAGGGTTTAGGGACAACAGGTTTAGGTAGGATTTTCTTGGTAATTAATGATGAGGTAAGATAATGGAAAATAAATAATGAGGTAAGAAATATGTGAACATGTAAATACAGAAAGCATGCTTGCATAGGATTTTTTTGGAGGAAATAAATGTTGAAATAAGACGAAAGATCTATGGAATAAAGTTTTGGGTTGGACTGCAGTACCAAATGTTACACTGGAAACAAACCCTGTCCTTTCCTCCTGTGTTATTCTGCTATGTATTTGTGTACTCTCGGGCATTTATGTTCTTCCTGTCTTTATATGTTCATCTGATAAGACTTATGTTATAGAATTTTCTAATACTCAGCTACATGAACTATGATGAGGAATACTGTTATCCTCAAATATAATTTGCATTAATAATATGTCGTTTTCTTTGTAAATATGTTAAGAAATTATTTATTCTGTTTTGTTTTAATGCTCATGGGTGAAGTTGATGTTTCAAAAGTTACTCTGATCTTTTATGTATGTACTTATGTCATAATTTTTGTAACATTGATGTATTTGTTATTTCGATTCTTTTGTAAAGCCTGTATTACTGCAATTGTTATCTGTACTATTATGTTCTTTAATGATATATTTTGTACCTTTGTTATTGTATTCTTATGTTATAAAAGTGTAATTGACACCCGTTCATGAAATTAAGTAACTTGTAAATTACATTTCACTGCACACGTTTCTGTTGGTCATAGTATATGCACAATATATGAAAAACAAAGGGACTGATAGTGTTTGCACGTGTGTGAATAATTCAGCAAGGGACTGGATAACAGAATTGCTGGTTCTAAGGACATTTCAAAAAAAATTGTAAGTGCACAAGTAGTGGTTCATGGACTTGCTATATTGTCCACAAGACTCTTCGATGGTGATTGTGCACCTGCACAGTCGCTACAGTTGGCTGCTAGCCATCTCTACAAGGACTACAGTGGTTCTACACCTTTGATGACTTACCAATACCATTATTTCTACAAGGACTGCAGTGGGTCTGCACCTCTGGTGGCCCACCAACAACATAATCTCTACCAGGACTACAGTGGGTCTGCTCTGTGATGACCAACCTATCGATATTTTTCAAAACTTCGACTGACTTTGCTGTGGGTTTGCTCTGTTGTGGCCTATTACCTGTCTGCATGTAAAGAGTCAGCACTATCTTTTCGTCGGAAGGACAGCACTACTTCAAGGCTGCATGGAAATCCACTACTTCCGTGTGCATTTTCTTTTACTGCCCAGACTTTGAGAAAAACACTGCTATTTTACTGTGATGAATGATCAGGACTGTCTTTATGGACTATGAGAAAATTTTAGCTTTTGACCAACATTGTATCAATAAGTGTGTGCATTTGATTTCTTTGTTATTGTAATTATAATTATGAAAATTTTTTTCAAATCTGTATTGGCCAGTGCCCAAAACAATTTGTAAAATTTTTTGTGGGGAGCAAGGGGGCTATGTAAGTAGGCTGTTTAGGTCCTTATATTGGTAACTCCGCCGCCACGTAGCGCTCTGTATGAAAATCACTGGCTGTGCTGTGTGCAGTCTGTGGCTGGTTTGCATTGTTGTCTGCCATTGTAGTGTTGGGCAGCGGCAGTTTGAGGTGAGCCGCCGGCAGTGTTGGACGTGGGGAGAGAGATGGCGGAAGACTAGATGTCGTGAACTGCTATATATATTATGACTATTAAGGTAAATACATTGTTTGTTCTCTATCAAAATCTTTCATTCGCTAACTATGACTATAGTATCAGTGCCTTCCGTAGTTTTAATCGTTTATTTAGCTGGCAGTAGTTGCGCTCGCTGTATTGCAGTAGTTCGAGTAACGAAGATTTTTGGTGAGGTAAGTGATTTGTGAAAGGTATAGGTTAATGTTAGTCTGGGGAATTCTTTTGTAGGGATTTTTGAAAGTCAGATTGCAGAGTTCAACTCCATCATCTATAGTAACTTCTTCCACCATATGCATCTTCACACTGACAAATCTGATTTTTCTTTCCGTCACTTATCGCTTTACAGTAAAATCAAATGAAGTGCTTGGAAAATCATCTTTGATTGAGAAAAGCCTGTGATACTGTGCCAAGAAGAAAGATAAATGTAGTTTTCAATCAAGCAAAAGTAAACGCTGTAAACTACAGATTCTGTGATATCACAAATAACAATTGGTTGCTCTCTACACTCCTTGAAATATATTTTTCTAATTACACTATAGATTCGTTCAGAAATTAGGAATTAACGGATAGTTTACTTTTTATAAAAACTGCCAGCCTCGTCATTGGTAATGATTAACATAAGTTTCATTATACAAAAAATAATGCTTTGGCTCGGAAATAGAATTGAAGACGAAATACATTTTTTAATAGGTTTTGAGTACTGAGGAGACTTCTGTCAAAGAGCATTAACACTTAATTACGTCCGTTCGAGATACAAGAAATAAACAGGCTGCTACACTGAAATCGACCTCGATGTCCCGCTAGGGGAGCAATTAAATAGTGTTTGGTAGCGAAATTCACTGCAAACGACTTTAAAAATTGAGAACTTGCAGCAGATTGACTGTATGACAATAAACACCGACCAATTTATTACTAGTATAAGAAAAATTTCAACATCTAAAATACGATTACATTGAGTTTTAAGCTCCAAACAAACAAATATCTTGAAATTCTTTGAGGACTTTGTTGAACAATACAGTTTATGCCAACGATAATTAACTGCTTATCTACTCCTCGCGTTTGGCATTTTATGCTGTTCTGCTTCTTGCTCCTCACAACTATTTTGCAGTTCTAGTTCTCCCTTAAGTGAATTCCCAACATGTCCAACTAATACCATTCGTAATAGGTTTTCAGGTTTTCTGTTAAAAGTTACACTTACATTTCTGGTGCTCCAGTTGCTATTTCTCGAAAATGGGTTAATTACAAACTGAAGATCCAAGGTTCGGTGCTAGGATTTCTTCTGTCACTTGTCCATAGTTTAACCTCTGTCAGTGATTTTGGTGGTAGAAACCTCCCACATTAACTGTTGTTGAGAGCAGACGTTATACGGTTGACATCTCTCTAGCAAGCTAAATTAGAAAGATACCAGATCCAAGAACGCCAATAGCATATTGCCTCCCAAAAGGACAATGCTTAATAAAATATTTGAGCCCTTAAGAAGCCCTTCAGCTTGAGGAAAACGTTATCTTTTTTTTTGTTTTAATTGTTTCGACTTTCTATTCCACCTTCACTAACAGATATCTCTCCTCCGTCCACTTAAGACATCCACATGCTTATAATTTTCTAAAATTTCCTCGTGCCATTAGGATTTTAATGCTTCAGCACTTCACAGTGTATCACCGTCTTTTGTTTCCTTTTACTGTTTTTGTCTTTTCGTTTCCTTCGTTTGATATGTAACTTACATTTTGTATCAGAAAAGTGAAGAAAACTAAAAGAATCGTACAATAGGTATCACAGGTATTTGCTCAGTCTTCGAACAGAAAGTAACAATACTCGAGAGTCGCTGAATGGTGAAACTGAACAGTCTTTTAGTCTGTAAATCCCCTAGACCGATTCTGTTCCGTAGACTCTTGCTGCCTTCCTTCAGCAAACGCTGCTCAGCATCATGATAAACCATAACGAGCTACTGTGCTGTCAGTTTCCAAGTTCATTCCCTATTATCAACACTTCGATATCTTTTGCACTTCTTAAATTCAGTTTTTTAAGTAACTCATTCTATTTTTCTTTCCTGACTCTGGACAATTCTTGTCATGTTTGCTGTCTTTCAGTGTGCCTTACTTATGGGTGTAAATTAATATTCAACTTAGTGCCTAGAGCACTAAAGGCAGTATTGTGGAGAACATTTATTTCTTACGTATTTATTTATTCTTCTAGAGACTATTATCTAGGAAGCTGACATAGGCCATAGAGTCTCCTTTTTCTAGAAAGCAATAAATGTACGTAGTAGCTACTTATTTTGGGTGCTCAAAAACATTTCGAAAGAAATGCTGATGTGAAGAATAGTGGACACTTGATTTCCCAAATTATTGCACAACGTTAATGTCCTCTCAGTGCAGCAAATCATACCGTTGAATCAAACACAATGGCATTCGACAAACTGGCGAGTGCTCAAAAAAATCGTTCTCTCTCTCTTTGCGGGAATCCAAGTAAATTTGCGAGTATTGAGTGACACAGATGGTGTGACGTATGGAGGTTTTCGTCGGTCCGAGAAACGTGTACAAGTTGCCGAAGCGGTTCATGCGACCACTCGCGATAAATGAGAAATCCAGGTTCGAGTCTCAGTCTGGCACAAATTTTCATGTGCCACTAATAAATAAGTAGTTCAACAGTCGTCAAAATTAATTGGCAAATTGCGAAGCAAAGCAGTAATATTTAATGTAGGTGTATATCGTCAGAGAAAGCAGAAAGGTGGAAGGAGTATGTAGAGGGTCTATACAGGGGCGATCTTCTTAAGGACAATATTATGGAAATGGAAGAGGAGGTAGATGAAGATGAAATGGGAGATATGATACTGCGTGAAGAGTTTGACAGAGCACTGAAACACGTAAGTCGAAACAAGGCCCCGGAAGTAGACAACATTCCATTAGAACTACTGACAGCATTGGGACAGCCAGTCCTTACAAAACTCTACCATCTCGTGAGCAAGATGTATGAGACAGGCGAAATACCCTCAGACTTCAAGAAGAATATAATAATTCCAATCCCAAAGATAGCAGGTACCGATAGATGTATAAATTACGGAACTACCAGTTTAATAAGTCACAGCTGCAAAATACTAACGCGAATTCTTTACAGACGAATGGAAAAACTAGTAGAAGCCGACATCGGGGGAGATCAGTTTGGATTCCGTAGAAATGTTGGAACACGTGAGGCAATACTGACCCTACGATTTGTCTTAGAAGAAAGATTAAGGAAAGGCAAACCTACGTTTCTAGCATTTATAGACTTAAAGAAAGCTTTTGACAACGTTGACTGGAATACTCTCTTTCAAATTTTAAAGGTGCAGGGGTAAAATACAGGGAGCAAAAGGCTATTTACAATTAGTACAGAAACCAGATGGCAGTGGTAAGAGTTGAGGGACACGAAAGGGAAGCAGTGGTGAGGAAAGGAGTGAGACAGCGACGTAGCCTCTCCCCGATGTTATTCAGTCTGTACATTGAGCAAGCAGTGAAGGAAACAAAAGAAAACTTCGGAGTAGGTATTAAAATCCATGGAGAAGAAATAAAAACTTTGAGGTTTTCCGATGACATTGTAATTCTGTCAGAGACAGCAAAGGACTTGGAAGAGCAGTTGAACGGAATAGACATGATCTTGAAAGGAGGGTATAAGATGATAAGTCAGGTGATGCTGAGGGAATTAGATTAGGAAATGAGACACTTAAAGTAGTAAAGGAGTTTTGCTGTTTGGGAAGCAAATTATTGATGATGGTCGAAGTAGAGAGGGTATAAAATGTAGACTGGCAATGGTAAGGAAAGCGTTCCTGAAGAAGAGATATTTTTTAACGTAGATTATAGATTTAAGAGTCAGGAAGTCGTTTTTGAAAGTATTTGTATGGAGCGTAGCCATGCATGGAAGTGAAACATGGACGATAAATAGTTTGGACAAGAAGAGAATAGAAGCTTTCGAAATGTGGTGCTGCAGAAGAATGCTGAAGATTATATGGGTAGACCACACAACTAATGTGGAGGTATTGAAGATAACAGGGAAGAAGAGAAATTTGTGGCACAACGTGACTAGAAGAAGGGATCGGTTGGTAGGACATGTTCTGGGACATCAAGGAATCACCAATTTAGTACTGAACGGCAGCGTGGAGGGTAACAATCGTAGAGGGAGACCAAGAGATGACTACACTAAGCAGATTCAGAAGGACGTAGGTTGCAGTAGGTACTGGGAGATGAAGAACCTTGCACAGGATAGAGTAGCATGGAGAGCTGCATCAAACAATTCCCAGGACTGAAGACCACAACAACAACAACATATCGTCAGCGGTTTCTGTTGATTCAGACATGTGCGCATGTCTAAAGGACATTGTATACAAACATCGAATAACAGAAACATTGTAAAATAACTAAAAACAAAGTTGCGTAGTTTGAATATATGTTCGTCCTTTAAAGGTGAGGTCGTTTTATTTCTGCAGCTACCCCAATAGTGACAGAATCTGTGCATAACAAAATCACGCTTCCCGTCTACGTGAGTACCAGCTTCCACGCTCAGATATAAACTTCGTATTACTGCCGCAGAGCGATTTACAGGATTCATTATATAACTACAGTAACTTTGTTCCGATTACATAGTGTGAACTAATCGTCCTCTGTCTGTAAAACTAGCACAGCGTATACTGTACTGACCGAAAAACTGACTTCCATCACCCTGTCATAGTTTCTTCGTGCCACATATTATCCCTGCCCTTTTAGAAAGTCGCTGTTCTATTCAATGAATAATCAGACAGGAGCACATGGGGAATCACGAATAAATGGGTGGATTCAGGCATACTCCCTTCATCCACGGGAGATCTTTCGAAAATCTTGGACTTGCCAAGAGAAAGCTTTTTAAATACGACAGCTTCTGAATATGACTGTAAGAATTAATTACTATATCCTTCTCGTAATTAACTTAATCAATGATTATTGGCATCAAAATACACCAGAAGTCAAGAGTTTCAAATTGAATTTAATGTCTCTTTGGCCATATATTCAACTACTTATTGTAAAACAATAGTCACATAAATCATCTTGTTATATACCTAACTTGAAATTCCTTACTCTGATGTAATGTTCTACAAGACTACATTAAATCTTACTCGAAACCGACGCCGTTAACTACCAAACAAAGCTGGTTATCACGAAGTTCAGGCGTGCAGCACTGTCAGCCCCTATACGTTCTTAGACTAGTCGAAATACCCGCAGAATAATCCTATGTATTAGTCCCACTAAATTACCTTTGTAGAAACGAACTGTTATTGTAGCAAAATTAGTATGCCACTTCTCTTGGCACAAATAAGGTCTTAGTTACGCGGCGTCATTTAGCTGTCGGTTGTCGGCTCTAAAAATGGAATTAATTACGATTATATTCTATGCTTGTTCAGATGTTCAAAAGTGTGTGAATTCCTAAAGGACCAAACTGTTTAGGTCGTCGGTACCTAGACTTGCACACTCCTTAAACTAACTTATGCTAAGAACAACACACACACCCATGCCCGAGGGAGGACTCGAGCTTCCGGAGGCTGCGCAATCCATGACATGACGTCTATAACCGAGCGGCCACTCCTCCCGGCCTACTCTATGCTATGAAACTGTAACCGACCTACAAACTGGCAAAACATTTGGACCACCTGCACAGGTCGCACGAGGGAAGACTGACAGATACCTCAAGGACTCAGGACATTTCAATGAGAAGCTGAAGAAACTAACACTGATGACATACTGGTCACCTTTGATATTTTTTATTTGTTTGCCATAATACCACTCAGTGACTCTCTGAAGCACATAGGTTCCATTTCCCCGCAAGACGTCACCAAGCTCTTTCCTGCATGTCTCGTCACGAGCTCTTTCACGTGGAATGGCAACTTCTACGAGCAGACGGAAGGCGTCGCCTTAGTCTAGTTATGGCCCACTTCGTGAGACATTTCCAAGCACACGCACTGGACTTGGTACCTTGCAAACTTAAGGTGTGATGCAGATGCATCGATGACAGTTTCGCTGTATGGAGCCATGGTGAGGAACAGCTTATGACTTCCTAAGACACCTGAACAGCATCCATGACAACATAAAATTTACCATGGAAGTAGGAAAGCACAAACAACTACGCTTTCTAGATGTGCTGGTCATAAGGGATGGCGAAAACTTGGGACAGCGTGTATCGAAAACCGACACACACGGACCGATGCTTACACAAAGTGTTAATCACCACTCGAACCAGAAAAGAGACGTAAATAATACGGTCGTAACCCGAGCAAGACGGATATGTAAGCCGCAGCACATCGGACGCCAGATGCAACACCTATGAAGCGTTCTGAGGAAGAATACGTGCTCCACCAGTTATATTAGAAGTGTACCACTGTCAAACACATCGGAAAAAGAAATGTCGGGCCGGCCTTTCTGCCATATACTCCCAGACTGACGGACGGAATCGCGGAGTATTTCGCAAACGAGGCGTAAAGACTCTTCGCAAACCGACAAAGAAGATCAAAGAGTGTCTCAGATCGACAAAGGAAAAAACGGACGCACTTGCGATGTCAGAAAAGTTTATGTTGGAATGACTGGACGATCAATCAACACCAGGATCATAGAAGTGGCATTGGAGATTGGGGAAGGTGGAGAAATCGGCCGTGGCAGAGCACGAGCTGTGTGAGAGTGACTTCATAGTAAAATCCTCCGACACCGAACTTCTGGCTGTAGAGAAAAGCTATCACACTCGCTTTTTCAGGGAAACTATGAAACACACAAACACCAGAATAGCTTCCACAAGAAAGGAGAAAGCCTCTAGGTGAACGGACCCTCGATTCCTGTGCTGCAGCGAACGACAGTTGGAGGTACAAAGGGGAGAACAACACCGGGAATGACCACGGAAAAGCACTTGGACCTTGGCACGCCCCCAAGTACATATAATCTGCGACCGTGTGCTCGACTCCACTCCACCACCAGCAATGCAGGGTGAAGCTCTGACAATGCCGGCCACTCCTGCTGGCGAAACGTCAGAAATATCATCAATCGAACACTGACCGAAGAACCCAAGGCAGAAGCCAAGAGGCTGTTTGTCGTAGTCACCAAAACCCTGTACATAACCAGAGGAACGTTCTACCAGTTATTGAATTCTTCGACGATAGAAATCCGCACCTTGGTCACGGAGCCACTGGAGAACCGTTGGTGAACGTCCTAAACTCTGGAAAATCTACGGCTGTTGCTAATCGGTTCCTCGACTGGCTGGAAAACGTCATCTCCTCCCCCCCCCCCCCCTTTTCCTCAATATTCACGTCTGTGCTGCCCTGGGTCAGATTGTCGACACCACTTTTCTACGGCTGGACGCGACACCGCATGTTGTCCGTATACTACCAGAATTTCATCGTGAATCCATCTGAAATTTGGACGTTTTACCCACAATAATCGTACTGTCTCGGGTACTTCAGCTATGGAATCCCTTTCAAATAGCCGTGTCACTATACTAGCACACTGCAACGTACCTGTAAGGTGCCACAGGATAGCTAGATCCCAAAACGGATCATCGCAATATTAAAAGTAGTGTTGATGAGCTGTAGGTAACAACCCAAATTCGACCTAATGTCACAGCTCTTCTTAAAGTAAGAAAACTACACTCGACCGTTAGCCAAAACACTGCTTCCTGTTCTGTCTTCTTTGACACCGTGCATCAACATTGTACCCAAAAGGATTATCACCTTACTAATGTGATTGGATATAAATCCGCTAATCTTTCGTTGACTGGTACCACCTGTATTGCAATAAAAAGGTGTTTTCAACTGGCTTCGTCTTCTCAAAAATGGTTCAAATGGCTCTGAGCACTATGGGACTTAACATCTGAGGTCATCGGTCCATTAGAACTTAGAACTACTTAAACCTAACTAACCTAAGGACATCACACACATCCACGCCCGAGGCAGGATTCGAACCTGCGACGATAGCAGTCACGCGGTTCCGGACTGAGCGCCTAGAACCGCTCGACCACCGCGGCCGGCTTCGTCTTCTCATCCACTCCATTCGTTACGTTCGCCATCCGCCCTCTTGCTTACGAATGTTATGGACTTTGCTTCCTCCGGTGAACGAGAAGGGGAGAGCCGTTTGCGGGTTTTTCTTTTGAAGAGTAGCAGACGAATTTTTAAAACCACTGGACCTACAGTTCTCACATTTTCCCTGACAAACAATCTTGTCGGTTGCCTTGAACACCGGTCCCGTATGTCGATAAATACTTTAGCAGCTGCGCGATAGGGCACGTGTATTTGTTTTATTCTCGTCACCGGTTTGCGGTCTGTCGGACGCACTGCCCCTGCACACGCAAGCCGCTTCGGCGCTGTCGACAATAAATTGCCGTCCTTTCGAGAGCTTTCCGCATTTTCCCCCCTTTTTTTGTGCTGAGTTCTCGGTGTGATCAGTTCCCACCATTCAGAAACTGCGAACGCAAAATGCATACCCAAGCGCTTGCATATTTTACTTAGTTATTTTTCTGCAGATATTTGTTACTGACAGCACAGCAAAGAGGAGCGAATAATTCCCGAACACAGCACACGTGTTATTCAGAATTGCTTGTTTTTAGACAGCTTTATGTCATGGTATCGCGTTCTTTCTGTGGTCTGTTCAAGATAACGCTGATTTTTAATTCGCTAGACAGAAGCAGCTACATCAGTTGTACATTGATTTTAAGCTAGCATGTGACAGCCTACACAGGAAGGAATTTTTTCAGATTATGAAAAAATTTAGAATCCCATTAAAAATGGTCAATTTAACAGAAATGACAATGAAAACAACAGTGTGTAAAGTAAAAATAGAGCAAGAACTGTATGGTGAATTCTAAGCACGGAGCAGGCTATGAAAGGGAGATGTGATCTCTACAAAGCTATTTAATTTAGTTTTAGAAAAAGTGATGGGGCAAATGCCGATATACCCAGGAAGAACAATACTTAATCGGCAAGTTCAATTGGTAGCATATGCAGATGATATAGCATTAGTGGCATGGAATGTAAGGCACTAAAGGGGAACTACGATACGTTAGAGGAAGCAGCAAGAGAAGTAAGTTCAGAAGTAAACATAAACAATACAAAGTATATGATGACGGGGGAGCCAAATATAAACTGACGACAGAATTCGGTAGTAATGAATGGGAAAGAATACGAAAGAGTGAAAACGGAGGACAAAAAAGTAGCAGTAGATAGTGAGTGGAAAACGTTCCTATTTTGCCTTGCAGAATGTATTTAATTCCAGGAATGTTAGTAGGAATACAAAAATCGTAATGTACACGACCAACTTAAGACCAATAGTAATATATGTATCAGAAGGCTGGGTATTGACATTACTGGAGGAGAACTGGTTATTGAGATGGGAAAGAAAGATACTGAGAGGCATTTTTGGAGTAATGAGACAGGAAGGTGACTGGAGAGTAAGGACAAATGTAGAGCTACAAATACTTTTTGGACAGATGGGTATTATTGTTAAAATTAAGCAGGGAAGGAAGAATAAGTTGGGCAGCACATGTATAGAGAATGCCAGAAACTCGAAGCGTCAAGAAAATTTTCATGGAAAAACCTGACGGGAGAAGGTGATGAGGTAGACCCAGGAAAAGGTGGCTGGACGATATGGAAGATGATCTAAAGGCGATTGAAATAAGAAATTGCAGAAGGAAGGTGATGGGGAGAGAAGAATGGAGGCAGGTGATACACGAGGCCAAGGTTCTTCGAGGATTATAGAGCCAACCAGGAAGAGGAAGACGACACAGATTAAACTTTTGCTTAGTTCGGGTAGTCTTTATAGTTTAATTGTGGCTCATACCATAGTCTTATCTTTGTCTTAAACTTGAAAGCTGACTATTAAATAGCCGCTTTCAGTACTCAGTTTTTCGTTTTCTTGTATTTACTGTACTACTTACTAGTAATTGTAGCATGAGTTGAAAGGAGATTCTGTACTAAGTATCGACTGCGGGTGTCTGAAGTTTTACCCTGTGAGGTTTTGCAGAATGCATGGTAGGACACTTCTCTGTGTCCGGGCCAATGGAAGCGTGACTTGCTCAGAACTACGATGCAACTACAGTAGCTTTCGAATAGTTTCACTGCGGTGTGAGCTGTAGAGAGCGGCCTGTCACTGATTTACTGTCTGCTGTAACGGTTTGTGTTATTGGGTAGCCATTACATATCTACAATACTACACTGAAGAGCGAAATAAATTGGTACATCTGCCTAACATTGTGTTGGCCTTCCGCGAGAATGCAGAAGCGCCGCAACACGAATTCGCTTGGACTCGACTAATGTCTGAAGTAGTGCTGGAGGGAAGCGACACCATGAATACTGCAGGGCTGTCCATAAATCCGTAAGAGTAAGAGGAGTTGGAAATCTCTTCTGAACAGCACGTTCCAAGGTATCCCAGATAAGCTCAATAATGTTCACATCTGGGAAGTCTGGTGGGCAGCGGCAGTGTTTAAGCTCAGAAGAGTGTTCCTGGAGCCACTCTGTAGTAATTCTGGACGTGTGGGATGTCACAGTGTCCTGCTGGAATTGCCCAAGTCCGTCGGAATGCACATTGGACATGAATGGATGCAGGTGATCAGACAGAATGCAGACGAGTCACCTGTCAGGGTCGTATCTAGACTTATCAGGAATATATTTGGACACGCGGGTTCTACGCGAAAGTAATGTTATCCAATATGGCGGCGATGACGTCATTCAAGATGGGAATCATGACATCAGCTGATGACTTAAGTACCGTTATCCAATATTGCTGATTTTGGAGGGAAGTTTGAATTTTGGCGGGAATGTACCACACGCCCTCCCCCACAAAAATGGCGGAAAGTTCAAATTCCTACATGATAATGTATCACACCCCTGTTATCTCTACAAAGCAAAGAGCATCGCAGGAAGATAGCTCACTTGCCCTACTTCCAATAACCTAAGTCACCCAACCGTTACTCCCTCCTATGAATTGGCGCCAAGTTTGAATTCGAACAGGATAATTCATCACACCCTAGTTATCTCCATTAAGCAAAGAAAATCGTGGGAAAATAGCTCACCTTGCCTACCTCCACCAACCTAAGTTACCCGATCGCCACTTCCTCCTATGAACTCGTGTCAAGTTTTGATTTTGGCAGTAAACAAAGATCACTTGCTGTTTCGCTGCTAATCTAAGAAAATGGAGCGAAATAAAGGACACTTGTACTAACTTCAGTCGCCCGACCGCCACCACCTCCTAAGGATTCCTGGGAGAAAAGGACCTGTCTTTATTATTTAAACAATTTCATTCTGGTGTGTTCACAACTTGGTACGGAGCCCAACTGACTTAGTATTTCGTCGCCGCCAGAGGGCACTAGCATGACGTCGCTTGATAACGCAAGTACCTTTATTCAAGATGTGTGGATATACACTCCTGGAAATGGAAAAAAGAACACATTGACACCGGTGTGTCAGACCCACCATACTTGCTCCGGACACTGCGAGAGGGCTGTACAAGCAATGATCACCAAACGGCACAGCGGACACACCAGGAACCGCGGTGTTGGCCGTCGAATGGCGCTAGCTGCGCAGCATTTGTGCACCGCCGCCGTCAGTGTCAGCCAGTTTGCCGTGGTATACGGAGCTCCATCGCACTCTTTAACACTGGTAGCATGCCGCGACAGCGTGGACGTGAACCGTATGTGCAGTTGACGGACTTTGAGCGAGGGCGTATAGTGGGCATGCGGGAGGCCGGGTGGACGTACCGCCGAATTGCTCAACACGTGGGGCGTGAGGTCTCCACAGTACATCGATGTTGTCGCCAGTGGTCGGCGGAAGGTGCACGTGCCCGTCGACCTGGGACCGGACCGCAGCGACGCACGGATGCACGCCAAGACCGTAGGATCCTACGCAGTGTCGTAGGGGACCGCACCGCCACTTCCCAGCAAATTAGGGACACTGTTGCTCCTGGGGAATCGGCGAGGACCATTCGCAACCGTCTCCATGTAGCTGGGCTACGGTCCCGCACACCGTTAGGCCGTCTTCCGCTCACGCCCCAACATCGTGCAGCCCGCCTCCAGTGGTGTCGCGACAGGCGTGAATGGAGGGACGAATGGAGACGTGTCGTCTTCAGCGATGAGAGTCGCTTCTGCCTTGGTGCCAATGATGGTCGTATGCGTTTTTGGCGCCGTGCAGGTGAGCGCCACAATCAGGACTGCATACGACCGAGGCACACAGGGCCAACACCCGGCATCATGGTGTGGGGAGCGATCTCCTACACTGGCCGTACACCTCTGGTGATCGTCGAGGGGACACTGAATAGTGCACGGTACATCCAAACCGTCATCGAACCCATCGTTCTACCATTCCTAGACCGGCAAGGGAACTTGCTGTTCCAACAGGACAATGCACGTCCGCATGTATCCCGTGCCACCCAACGTGCTCTAGAAGGTGTAAGTCAACTACCCTGGCCAGCAAGATCTCCGGATCTGTCCCCCATTGAGCATGTTTTGGACTGGATGAAGCGTCGTCTCACGCGGTCTGGACGTCCAGCACGAACGCTGGTCCAACTGAGGCGCCAGGTGGAAATGGCATGGCAAGCCGTTCCACAGGACTACATCCAGCATCTCTACGATCGTCTCCATGGAAGAATAGCAGCCTGCATTGCTGCGAAAGGTGGATATACACTGTGCTAGTGCCGACATTGTGCATGCTCTGTTGCCTGTGTCTATGTGCCTGTGGTTCTGACAGTGTGATCATGTGATGTATCTGACCCCAGGAATGTGTCAATAAAGTTTCCCCTTCCTGGGACAATGAATTCACGGTGTTCTTATTTCAATTTCCAGGAGTGTATTTTGTTCGACTTGTGCTCTAGGACACAACCACTGCATAATCCCATTACGTAATCCAAAATCGTCTGCTCTCTCACGCATTTACAACGGGATACATAGTGTGTGTGTAGCCAGCAAGCGCACGACTGCTGACGTCGCAGCCTTCAGCCTGCACATCCATACCCGCACCAAAGATAGTCTCTGGAAATATCCTAGCTAATCTAACTCAACACTTATTTCCATTTCAATTTTTTAGACGAGCGATTTGGCCGGACAGTATTGGTACGAGGTAAGATGAATTTGTTGCACGGCTGGACGCTAGCGGGCTCAGGGCATAGGGCGTGCAGCAGCGGTCAGCCCAGCAAATTGACCGTATCCGCCCCACGCGACCGCAGGTGCACAGAGGAGCGGCCTCACCGGAAATGAGTAAATCCCAGAGCTGGGAATCCGGACAGCTGTCGTTAACGTGACGTTTGTGCAGGAGACAATGCTCCAAGACAAGCTGAAAGCTGAATTCTTATAGCTCTTTGAGAGTCTGTAACAATTTACAGCTAAATATTAATGTAAATCCGAATACATTGACGATTTCCGAAAAAATGAGCCTCATCAATGACATAATAATAGTTTCAATACCTTTAGAACTACAGAAGTTAACATTGCTGCTACAGCCTGACACCGATCGTTGTACAGTTAATGTCTCCTCTTGACAGCTGTGCTTCTGGAATCAATATCTCTACCTACAGCGCACATAATTTTCAACATAAAAAATCTCTCGCCGTTTCCATGAGCTGAATCTATACGACCTCATGACAGGACACACAGTCAGGCCACAACATAAACCATACGCCTTCCGCGAGCGTGCATATACAGAACACACAGCGTATGCTCTCCGAATGTGGAGGTGACTGGATACAGTCGAGTACAGTGCAATATTACACCTCCCGATCATTGCATTTGGGCTAGGTGTTGGCAGCTGCGTTGCATTTGCAGACAATTTTAGAACACAGAACGAGATGTTATGTCTTGATCGCATGGATAAATTTGACCTAAAATCGATAGAATTGCGAAACATGGCGACGGAATAGGTATAAATTGACAGAATATACACTGAAATGCTGAGGAACTGAGGAAGTACTTACGTATCACCGAGCGAGGTGGCGCAGTGGTTAGCACACTGGACTCGCATTCGGGAGGACGACGGTTCAATCCCGTCTCCGGCCATCCTGATTTAGGTTTTCCGAGATTTCCCTAAATCGTTTCAGGCAAATGCCGGGATGGTTCCTTAGAAAGAGCACGGCCGAATTCCTTCCCCGTCCTTCCCTAACCCGAGCTTGCGCTCCGTCTCTAATGACCTCCTTGTCGACGGGACGTTAAACAGTAACCACCACCACCACCACCACTTACGTATCGTGTAACTCGGGCCGAACAAGTTGTACATGGGAACAAGTATTCGGCAACAGGAATAATCCGGGAAAACGTCGACATCGATACGAAGGGAGTCGGGGAGTCAGTCAATTTTTTTTCCGTCGAGGCAGTAGTAGGTCTATTGAGGTACCAGTGATTCACCCTAGTTGACTACTGTATTTGATGCTTTTCAGGAGGACAGAGAACAATTCAATTTTAAACTTCAAATGGCTCTGAGCACTATGGGACTCAACTGCTGTGGTCATTAGTCCCCTAGAACTTAGAACTACTTAAACCTAACTAACCTAAGGACATCACACACGTCCATGCCCGAAGCAGGAGTCGAACCTGCGACAGTAGCAGTCGAACGGTTCCGGACTGCGCGCCTGTAACCGCGAGACCACCGCGGCCGGCAATTTTAAACTTACTTAAACGATAACAGAGAGTGGAAGGGGTGATCGATTGAGATATAACTGTAACGAGGTACGATGTAGTGCTTGATTGATGCATTCTAGAGAAGGAGATGTCACAGGAGGTCAATTTTTTTCCATTGTTCTGTCCGGATGCATCAATTTTCGTGACATAGCCTGCATTCTACTCGTTTACAGCCACGTGTTCTGTATGTGGTTTAAAGCACTGTCTACTTGCGAGCGTTAACGGTAAACCTGTTGGTCATTAGAGGACTTCCATCTCATTTTTGATGAAACTTGACACATTCATCTAAACGAACTTTGATTTATGCATCACCCCTGTCGCTTCTTGGGTGTAAAATCGAGACTTCAGCGTCATAGCTAAGTTATCGATAGGTGTTTGTGAGGCGCTGCAATTCCCGTGTACACATTTGCCCGACAGATGTGCTGTTTACAGAGTTAGTGATGGGATGACTTGTAATTTTCACGTGTCGGACGCTACTGCTGTGTGTTTCTCTGTTTCCTTGTAGGATGTATCCCCCGCCACTAATGATCATTTTATATAGTGCTTATGCAGGTATTGTATAATTTCTGAACGGTGTTCGGATGTGCACAGTGCTTGTATCACGCGGAGCAAGTGTTTTACGGTTCGATGACTGCCACACACGACTCGTGAAATGACCAAAACGAGAGAGTTAGAGAATTTATAGCTGATACGGAGATGTACCGACAATCATTCTTCCCACTTGCCACTCGCGTAAACAAAAGGGAAGCGGGGATCAGAGAGTGCTGCTGAAAGGCCTTCGGCTTGCAGAAAATTGATACAGATGTAGATATCAAAAAGAAGTAAATGCATGAGCTATGGTACAATCAGCTTTGCAGCTCATGCATCTGCGTCGCCGACATTGGAAGTGTAAGAAGATGTTTTTGGATGGCAGTTTCTCTTTACGGAAGTTAAAGACACCAGAGAGACAGATCGGACGATGCGCTTCATAATGGATGCGAGAATTAGGAAAAATCAAGACACGTTCATGCATGATTTTGATCTAGAAACAGCGATCGAGAATCTAAAATTTTGCAAGACGTTTCAAGTCCACTTAAAAATATACCTAAGCCACAGAAAAAGTAGATTACGATAAAATATGAACATCAACCAGGAGGGGACAATAAGAATGGAAGATCGAGAGAGAGACAGAGAGACAGAGAGAGAACTCTCACTGAAAAGGACACAAGCTAACAATGCAGCCTGTCTCTACTATTGTTGAACCTATAAATGTAAAAACTAATAAGAAATGTCAGGATTGGAACTTAAGAGAGGAAGAATATCAATGATAATACTCGTTGTTGGAAATCGAAGATAATACGAATTATTCGAGAGTGGCGTATATAAAAGCATTCTATAGAAAGGGAGCTACAGATGCTTTTGGAAATTGCAGATTTTACAAACTCTTACTGTGGGATCAAAATGGTTTTAGAACAGGACGATCTTGCAGTGGTAATATTACAGTAGTGCTGCAGATAACTTAAAAGAAATGACAACATAATCTGAAGACTAATATTGCATTAGCAGATAATGGAAAGGCTTCGATATAGTGAGTAGGTACACGCTGTGTAATAAAGGGTGTGCAGTTTTACCGAAGACATTGAAATATCTCGAAAACTACAAAAGTTATAATTTCAGTTTGTTTGTCTACATATGTTTTGTCTGAACCATTTTCTTCGTTTCATCACAGATGGCGCTCTAATGGAAGTAATAGGACTGGGTACACACTCGTAACTGACGACATGCTGCTCTATGGCCTGCATGGGCAGGACAGGCCAGTATTTCATAACTTCTAATTGGAAACTCCATTCGCAACAATCTGTTCCTCCGACACACCGAACGGGGAACTGTTCGACGCACCACCGTGGCCGTCTAGCGACTACGACGTGTCATAACAGGCTGTACACCGCGGCTGGAGCTCTCGTATCCTGCAGACGTAGAACAGATAGCGGCTTTAAACATTACTAGACTTGAGCAGTGTGTGTTACCTGCCACCTACCTATCATTTGGAGAACAAACGTGCAAGTGGACGATGAATGTTGCAACCATTGAAGAAAATACTAGAATGATCCTGATTTAGGGAGAATGTAGGCAAAATGTTGAGGCTACTATTGTCCTGTATGCCGAGCGATTTCCAGAGAAATCTCGCTCTCGTTCTTCTTTCCCAACGGTGTGAACGGCTTTATGTCTGGTGGCAGGGTAAGACTAACAGAAGGAAACGAAGCAAACGTGTTACAGCAGAAGCTAATGAAGAAGCTGTGCTACCAGCAGTGCACCACAACCCACGGATAAGCGACCGGCAGTTACACTGCGATTCCGGTGTGTCCATGGGTAGTGTTGTCACAATACTGCTGCGTCGAATCACCCACACCACGTGTCACTGTATCAAGAACTTCATGGCGCCGATTTCCATACTGTTCTGTGAATGGACTCGTCAACAAATGCAAACGATCTGCACGTTCTTTGCCGAAGTAGCCTTTATCGATGAGTCTACATTTACAAACCATGGTAGCGTTACCCGGCATAACATGCATTACTGGAGTGAAGACAATCCCCACTGCCTACCCCTACCGTCAACGTGCTTGGTCGGTTAACGTGTAGTATCGAATCGTGGGCAATAAACTCATTGGTCCGCATTTTATCGACAGCACGTTGAATGGAAAAAATATCGAACATTTTTGGAACAGGAACTACCGCTACTACTGCAGGCTATTGCCCTGGACGTATGTGGGTGGCTTCAGCATGAAGGTTGTCCGGCGCATTACGCAAGTGAAGCACGGGAGGTACTAGACTGTGTTTTAAACTGGTCGGTGGGTCGACAGTGGTGACCCTATTAATTGACCCGCTAGGTGGCCGGAATTCTTTCTGTGGGGGTATTAAAAAGGTAATGTGCAATAGCAAGTGCCACCAGGCCATGGAGACATGGTCGACCCCATCATAAACGCCTGTGCTGACATTCGAACATATATACTTCTGTCCTGTGTAGGGTCCTTTGAAAAGCCGATCACTAAGTGTACTGAAGTTGGCCGCACTGCGGTTGAACACTTACTTTAATTGGAAAAGTAGAGCAGCGTTCGCCTCTAGCAACGGCCACGGTGGCTCGTTGAGTAGTCCCTTGTTCGATACGTCAGATAATACAACGATGCGAATCGGGTTTCCATTTGGAAGTTACGAAATACTGGCATGACCCACCCACGCAGCATGGAGCTGGGATCCCACGTGCCATTGGATAGTCAACGTCCAAGAAGTAGCATGTTGTAAATTACGCTGGTGTACGCGCTTCTGTTCCTCTGATCATGGCACAATCTGTGACGAACCGAAGAAAATGCTTCAGACAAAACGTATGTAAATTTTCCGCAGGATCGTAATCTGCAGTAAAGAACGGTGCTTCCCATTTTGATTTCGAAGTTGGCTCCCGCCACCTGCGTAGGGGGCTTTAGTTACGATGGACACCACGTATAATGGAAAGACAAGGTTATCCTAAATATTTAATGCAAGTGATCGAAAGCTTACATTTACATAGCCAAATATTAATTAATTAGACAGAACAGGACCAATTGCAACTAACAGAGGAGTAAAACAACGGTGCAGTTCCCGCTCACTTTATTTAATTAAAATACATTAGTAGACAATGGAAACAAGAACTTAAGCAAGGAAGAGAATTAATTCCTTGCAAGATACACATAATGCTGTATTCTTTGCTGTTAACCAAATAATTTTACAAAACACGAACGATGATTTACAATTTGCTCTACCAAAGTTAGCGTTTTAAACGAAAATACACAGTACGTTTTAAAATAATGCTGAATGAAAATCATTTGAACAAGTATCTCATTTTCAGCTGTTGGCATGTGAGATACGTATATGATAATAACATCTTCAATAAACTAAACACGTTTGAAGTGGTATGTTGAGCTATACATAGAACATTGGCCAATAAAACCAGCCAAATCTCAAACTTCTGCAAATTATTGCAACACTTACGCCCACACATCGTAAAGAGATCTGGACGTTAGCCAAGAAAGTCCAAAGGAGGACACAGTCAGTTTAAGTGAAAATTTTAAGGAAAGTGAAACGATATACTGTGAAATATTAAATAAAAAATTCTGAAATAAGAAAAGAATTCATTACCTTTTGCAGGAATGAGAGAACAGAATACAGAATAAGAAAATACAAGGATATTGAAAGAATGGGACAGATACAATACTCAGAGACGTAACAGACTATAGACATAAAGGGAAGAGACATACAGGAACATCAAAGAAAAGGTGTTTTTCGTGGAACCGGAACAGTCTACAGTCCTACATCTTGAACTAAGGAAGAACAAGAAGAAGAAGAAGACGATAAGAAACACGAACATTCCCTGATAACGTTACTGTCCTCTCTGAGAATGAGGAATAATTACGGGACCTGTGAATTGACTGCAAAATTAATGCTCATAGATTATGGACTGAGAGAAAATCCAAGAAGCAAGAAAGTAATGAGAAGCAGCAGAAATCATTTTAGCAATAAATTAACATCAAAATCGAAGACAACGATGTGGCAGCAAACACTGGCCTTAATTTGAGGACGAAATTTCCCAGAAAGTACATTTGTAGCACAGCATTGTATGACAATGAATCATGACTGTGGAAAAACCTTAAGGAAGAGAATCGAAACGTTTGAGATCTGGTGCTACGGAAGGATGTTGAAAATAGGGTGAAGTGGTAAGAAATGAGAAGGTCCTCTATGGATTCCGCAAGGAAAGGGAATATGTGTAAAACACTATCTAGAACAGGGTTTCCCAAACTTTGTTCCACAGGAAGTGTTCAAGTGTTCCACGAAAAGCTGATAGTAATATGACGTCTTTTCTGACATTTTTCCTTCTTTAAATTTTTTTGTGGTTGCTGTGTTATGAACTACGATTTAAAATTAAACTAGTCACTGAATAAAACAAGTACTTTCTCATTTTTTAAAATTTGATTAACCTTCAACATAGACAAGATCTTCCAAGAAAGTAGTAGGATTCTCAAATATTTATGACAGAGGAACAATCTGAGAACCTTTGGTCTCGAAGAAGGAGCGAGATGATAGAACATGTATTAAGACATCAGGGAATAACTTCTATGGTACAGGAGGAAGCTGCAGAGGGTAAAAACTATAGGAGAAGACAGAGACTGGAATATATGGCAGTAATAACCGAGGATGTAATTTACACATATTCCTGCGACGATCTAACTTTGTACTTTACAATACTGAAACCAGTGTCACTTGATGTGAACTGTTTGTTTCGTGACCAATTTCGACAGTAACTAGCTATCATTCTCAGGTTATCAGATCTTACATAAATGTAATTACACATCATTTTCAACATTTCGACCAACAGATGATTTCACATAAAGCTGTCTTGGCTTCTAATATTGTTAACTATAATAACTGAAGACATAGAGTGTAAGTGGCACTCTGTGATAAAGGAGAAGGCAGTCGCGGTGGACCGCATCGAGCCAGTAACAGGATGATCCAAAGAAAAAAAAAAAACAACGCCTAGACTCATCGTTTATATCATTTACCGGGTGACATTTATTGAGCTATATGAAGTAAAATCGTCATCGCCATAACTTCTGAACGGTAGGCTTCAGAATGTTCAAACTGCGCAGTTTGCCCCGGGGCGTGGTGGTAATTAGTATGTGCATTATGGTTTGGTTCAGGGACGAAGTTCACTTTCATTTGGATATATCTGCAAATCACATTTAAGTTCCTGGCAGAGGGTTCATCGAATCACCTTCTCAATTCTGTGTTATTCCAATCTTGTACAGCGTGCGGAAAGAATGACACCTGTATCTTTCCGTACGAGCTCTGATTTCCCTTATTTTATCGTGGTGATCGTTCCTCTCCGTGTAGGTCGGTGTCAACAAAATATTTTCGCATTCGGAGGAGAAAGTTGGTGATTGAAATTTCGTGAGAAGATTCCGTCACAACGAAAAACGCCTTTCTTTTAATGATGTCCAGCCCAAATCCTGTATCATTTCTGTGACACTCTCTCCCATATTTCGCGGTAATTCTAAACGTGCTGCCTTTCTTTGAACTTTTTCGGTGTACTGCGTCAGTCTCGTCTGGTAAGGATCCCACACCGCGCAGCAGTATTCTAAAAGAGGGCGGACAAGCGTAGTGTGGGCAGTCTCCTTAGTAGGTCTGTTACATTTTGTAATTGTCCTGTCAATAAAACGCAGTCTTTGGCTAGTCTTCCCCACCACATTTTCTATATGTTCCTTCAAGTTCTGTAATTGCAATACCTAGGTATTTAGTTGAGTTTACTGCTTTTAAATTAGACTAATTTATCGTGTAACCGAATTTTAACGAGTTCCTTTTAGCACTCATGTAGATGACCTCTCACTTTTCGTTATATTTTAAGGTCAACTGCCACATTTCGCACCACTCGGATATATTTTCTAAATCGTTTTGCTGTTTGTTCTGATCTTCTGATGACTATTAGTCGATAAACGACAGCGTCGTGTGCAGACAACCGAAGACGGCTCCTCAGATTGTCTCCCAAAGAGTTTTTATAGATAAGGAACAGCAAAGGGCCTATATCACTACCTAGGGGAACGCCAGAAATTACTTCCGTTTTACTCGATGACTTTCCGTCAATTACTAGGAACTGTGACCTCTCTGACAGTAAATCACAAATCCAGTTACATAACTGAGACGATATTCAGTAAGCATGCAATTTCACTATGAGCTGCTTGTGTTGTACAGTGTCAAAAGCCTCCCGGAAATCCATAAATACGGAATCGATCTGAAATCCCTTGTCAATAGCACTCAACACTTCATGTGAATAAAGTGCTAGTTGTGTTTCACAGGAACGATGTTGTCTATACGCATGTTGACTGTGTGTCAATAGACCGTTTTCTTCGAGGTAATTCATAATGTTCGAACACAATATATATTCCAAAATCCTGGCTGCGTATCGACGTTAACGATATGGGCCTGTAATTTAGTGGATTACACTACTACCTTTGTTGAATATTGGTGTGACCTGTGCAACTTTCCAGTCGTTGGGTACGGATCTTTCGTCGAGCGAACGGTTGTGTACGATTGTTAAGTATGGAGCTAATGCATCTACATACTCCAAAAGGAACATAATTAGTATACAGTCTGGACCAAAAGACTTGCTTTCATTAAGTGATTTAAATTGTTTCACTACTCTGAGGATATTTACTTCTACGTTATTGATGTTGGCAGCTATTCTAGATTTAAATTCCGGAATATTTACTTCGTCTTCTTTTGTGAAGGCATTTCGGAAGGCTTTGTTTAGTAACTCTGCTTTGGCAGCCCTGTCTTCGATAATATCTCCATTGCTATCGCGCAGAGAAGGCATTGTTTGTTTCTTGACGCTAATATACTTCACATACGACCAGATAGGTTTGTCAGTAGGCGAAATTGGGGCATTTGGGTGACTGAGAATCCGCATTTTGCAATCCCGAAGTCTCTTCACCCTAAGTGGGTGACTGTGTAGTGTGCCATGTCCAGTCACAGATAATTTGTGCGATATTCCTTGATGTTATGGTGACTACCTAACGCTAAGTGAAGGTTTTGGGAGATGATTTGATCCCCATTACCCAAAGTTACCCTGATTTCGACAAGATGTGGTTCATGCAAGACGCAGCTCGACCACATCGAAGCAGGAGAGTGTTTGATGTCCTGGAGAAGTACTTTGGGGACCGCATTCTGGCTCTGAGATACCCAGAGCCCACTGGCAGGGGTGTCAATTGGGCGCCATATTCACCGGGCTTGAACACATGTGATTCCTTTTTGTGCCGAAGTATTAAGACAGGGTGCTCAGCAATTACCCCAAAACCGTTACTGACTTGAAAACAGCCATTCAGGAGGTCAAAGACAGCATCGATGTTCCGACACTCCAGCGGGTCATGCAGAATTTCGTTATTCGTCTGCGCCACGTCATCGCCAATAATGGCACGCGTATCGAACAATTCTCATAAAAATATTTCTGAAGAGATTTGAAGAGAAAGTGGAGGATATGCTGAGTGAAGATCAGTTTGGTTTCAGAAGGGGATGGGGAACAAGAGAGGCGATTCTGACACTGAGGCTCGTTATCGAAAAGCAATTACAGAAAAATTAACCAACTTATATTGCCTTTGTAGACATGGAAAAAGCATTTGATAACGTTATCTGGCAAGAGACGTTCAGAGTGCTAAGGAGAAGTGGAGTAAAATACAAAGACATCCGTGTGATGCTCAGTTTCTACAAGAATGAGGTGGCAGTGATTAGGAACTGTCACCAGGAACAAGAAGCAAACATTTGAAAAGGGGTAAGGCAAGAATGTGCTCTTTCTCCTCTTATATTCAGAGCTTACATCGAGGAAGCCATAGACAAAGTTCGAGAAACTACTGAGGTGGGCGTCAAAATTAATGGGCAGAAATGGTTCAAATGCCTCTGAGCTCTATGGAACTGGAGGTCATCAGTCCCGTATAACTTAGAACTACTTAAATCTTACTAACCTAAGGGCATCACACACATCCATGCCCGAGGCAGGATTCGAACCTGCGACCGTAGCGGTCGCGCGGTTCCAGACTGTAGCGCCTAGAACCGCTCGACCACACCGGCCGGCCAAAGGGCAGAAGATGGACATGCTACATTATGCAGATGATTTTGTTATAGTCACAAAGACAAAAGAAGATCTATAGGAAGTACTCATAACAATGGGAAGAAATTCTACGCAATCAGTATGGAACATTAATAAACAAGAAAAAGACTAAAGTGATGGTATGCAGTTGTTGTTGTTGTTGCTGTCTTCAGTCCTGAGACTGGTTTGATGCAGCTCTCCATGCTACTCTATCCTGTGCAAGCTGCTTCATCTCCCAGTACCTACTGCAACCTACATCCTTCTGAATCTGCTTAGTGTACTCATCTCTCGGTCTCCCTCTACGATTTTTACCCTCCACGCTGCCCTCCAATGCTAAATTTGTGATCCCTTGATGCCTCAAAACATGTCCTACCAACCGATCCCTTCTTCTAGTCAAGTTGTGCCACAAACTTCTCTTCTCCCCAATCCTATTCAATACCTCCTCATTAGTTACGTGATCTATCCACCTTATCTTCAGTATTCTTCTGTAGCACCACATTTCGAAAGCTTCTATTCTCTTCTTGTCCAAACTAGTTATCGTCCATGTTTCACTTCCATACATGGCTACACTCCAAACAAATACTTTCAGAAACGACTTCCTGACACTTAAATCTATATTCGATGTTAACAAATTTCTCTTCTTCAGAAACGCTTTCCTTGCCATTGCCAGTCTACATTTTATATCCTCTCTACTTCGACCATCATCAGTTATTTTACTTCCTAAATAGCAAAACTCCTTTACTACTTTAAGTGTCTCATTTCCTAATCTAATTCCCTCAGCATCACCCGATTTAATTTGACTACATTCCATTATCCTCGTTTTGCTTTTGTTAATGTTCATCTTATATCCTCCTTTCAAGACACTGTCCATTCCGTTCAACTGCTCTTCCAAGTCCTTTGCCGTCTCTGACAGAATTACAATGTCATCTGCGAACCTCAAAGTTTTTACTTCGTCTCCATGAATTTTAATACCTACTCCAAATTTTTCTTTTGTTTCCTTTACTGCTTGCTCAATATACAGATTGAATAACATCGGGGAGAGGCTACAACCCTGTCTCACTCCTTTCCCAACCACTGCTTCCCTTTCATGCCCCTCGACTCTTATTACTGCCATCTGGTTTCTGTACAAATTATAAATAGCCTTTCGCTCCCTGTATTTTACCCCTGCCACCTTTAGAATTTGAAAGAGAGTATTCCAGTCAACATTGTCAAAAGCTTTCTCTAAGTCTACAAATGCTAGAAACGTAGGTTTGCCTTTTCTTAATCTTTCTTCTAAGATAAGTCGTAAGGTCAGTATTGCCTCACGTGTTCCAACATTTCGACGGAATCCAAACTGATCCTCCCCGAGGTCTGCATCTACCAGTTTTTCCATTCGTCTGTAAAGAATTCGCGTTAGTATTTTGCAGCCGTGGCTTATTAAACTGATAGTTCGGTAATTTTCACATCTGTCAGCACCTGCTTTCTTTGGGATTGGAATTATTATATTCTTCTTGAAGTCTGAGGGTATTTCGCCAGTCTCATACATCTTGGTCACCAGCTGGTAGAGTTTTGTCATGACTGGCTCTCCCAAGGCCGTCAGTAGTTCTAATGGAATGTTGTCTACTCCGGGGGCCTTGTTTCGACTCAGGTCTTTCAGTGCTCTGTCAAACTCTTCACGCAGTATCGTATCTCCCATTTCGTCTTCATCTACATCCTCTTCTATTTCCATAATATTGTCCTCAAGTACATCGCCCTTGTATAAACCTTCTATATACTCCTTCCACCTTTCTGCCTTCCCTTCTTTGCTTAGAACTGGGCTGCCATCTGAGCTCTTGATATTCATACACGTGGTTCTCTTCTCTCCAAAGGTCTCTTTAATTTTCCTGTAGGCAGTATCTATCTTACCCCTAGTGAGATAAGCTTCTACATCCTTACATTTGTCCTCTAGCCATCCCTGTTTAGCCATTTTGCACTTCCTGTCGATCTCATTTTTGAGACGTTTGTATTCCTTTTTGCCTGCTTCATTTACTGCATTTTTATATTTTCTCCTTTCATCAATTAAATTCAATATTTCTTCTGTTACCCAAGGATTTCTAGCAGCCCTCGTCTTTGTACCTACTTTATCCTCTGCTGCCTTCACTACTACATCCCTCAGAGCTACCCATTCTTCTTCTACTGTATTTCTTTCCCCTATTCCTGTCAATTGTTCCCTTATGCTCTCTTTGAAACTCTGTACAACCTCTGGTTCTTTCAGTTTATCCAGGTCCCATCTCCTTAATTTCCCACATTTTTGCAATTTCTTCAGTTTTAATCTACAGGTCATAACCAATAGATTGTGGTCAGAGTCCACATCTGCCCCTGGAAATGTCTTACAACTTAAAACCTGGTTCCTAAATCTCTGTCTTACCATTATATAATCTATCTGATACCTTTTAGTATCTCCAGGGTTCTTCCACGTATACAACCTTCTTTCATGATTCTTAAACCAAGTGTTAGCTATGATTAAGTTGTGCTCTGTGCAAAATTCTACTAGGCGGCTTCCTCTTTCATTTCTTAGCCCCAATCCATATTCACCTACTATGTTTCCTTCTCTCCCTTTTCCTACACTTGAATTCCAGTCACCCATTACTATTAAATTTTCGTCTCCCTTCACTATCTGAATAATTTCTTTTATTTCATCGTACATTTCTTCAATTTCTTCATCATCTGCAGAGCTAGTTGGCATATAAACTTGTACTATTGTAGTAGGTGTGGGCTTCGTATCTATCTTGGCCACAATAATGCGTTCACTATGCTGTTTGTAGTAGCTTACCCGCATTCCTATTTTCCTATTCATTATTAAACCTACTCCTGCATTACCCCTATTTGATTTTGTGTTTATAACCCTGTAGTCACCTGACCAGAAGTCTTGTTCCTCCTGCCACCGAACTTCACTAATTCCCACTACATCTAACTTTAACCTATCCATTTCCCTTTTTAAATTTTCTAACCTACCTGCCCGATTAAGGGATCTGACATTCCATGCTCCGATCCGTAGAACGCCAGTTTTCTTTCTCCTGATAACGACATCCTCCTGAGTAGTCCCCGCCCGGAGATCCGAATGGGGGACTATTTTACCTCCGGAATATTTTACCCAAGAGGATGCCATCATCATTTAATCATACAGTAAAGCTGCATGTCCTCGGGAAAAATTACGGCTGTAGTTTCCCCTTGCTTTCAGCCGTTCGCAGTACCAGCACAGCAAGGCCGTTTTGGTTAATGTTGCAAGGCCAGATCAGTCAATCATCCAGACTGTTGCCCCTGCAACTACTGAAAAGGCTGCTGCCCCTCTTCAGGAACCACACGTTTGTCTGGCCTCTCAACAGATACCCCTCCGTTGTGGTTGCACCTACGGTACGGCCATCTGTATCGCTGAGGCACGCAAGCCTCCCCACCAACGGCAAGGTCCATGGTTCATGGGGGGTATGCAGTACAGGAGCATAATATTAACCTCTGAGAATGAGAATTGGAATCGAGGAGCTGGAAGTGATAGAGGAATTTACTTACCTGGGAAGCAAAATCATAAGAGATGGAGCCAGCCGGAGTGGCTGTGCGGTTCTAGGCGCTACAGTCTGGAACCGAGCGACCGCTACGGTAGCAGATTCGAATCCTGCCTCGGGCATAGATGTGTGTGATGTCCTTAGGTTAGTTAGGTTTAATTCGTTCTAAGTTCTAGGCGACTGATGACCTCAGAAGTTAAGTCGCATAGTGCTCAGAGCCATTTGAACCAAGCCAACAAGATATGGTAGAAGCCAGAAAGAAATTGCGATCAGAACACAAAAGGCCAAAATTGCATTTAATTGGAGAAGGAGCTTAATTACCAGCAACAACATCAGTCTGAAAATAAGGAAACGTATCATGAAAAGTTTCGTTTGGAGTGTGGCCCTATACGGATGTGAAACTTCGACAATTGGAAGAGAAGAGAGAAGATGGCTAGAGGCCCTGGAGATGTGGTGCTATAGAAGGATGATGAAGATCAGCTGGAAAGACAAAGTAAAAAATGAAGAGGTGCTTAGAAGAGTTCAGGAAACCAATTCTCTGTGGAGGCACATCCAAACAAGAAGAGACAAACTTGTAAGGCACATCCTACGATACAACATCATTGGAACAATTGCAGAGACGACGGTTCAATACCGCGTCCGGCCATCCTGATTTAGGTTTTCCGTGATTTCCCTAAATCACTCCAGGCAAATGCCGGGATGGTTCCTCTGAAAGGGCACGGCCGACGTCCTTCCCCATCCTTCCCTAATCCGATGAGACCGATGACCACGCTGTCTGGTCTCCTTCCCCAAACAACCAACCAACCAACCTACCAACAATAGCAGAAGGAGCTATTGAGGGAAGAAATCGGCTGGCGGGACCAAGGATATCATACATACAACAGAGCATAAATGTTGGATGGAAACATACGTGGATATGAAGAAGAAGGCAGACAGAAGAGGGGAATGTCGCTCCGCTGCAAACCAACCTCAGGGTTGAACCCTAAAAGGAGATCGAACAAATCATAACCTAAATGGAAGTATCTGTAGGGACGTTCACATGTTGGATGTAGCGTGTGCGCACCGTAATTTGTAACTAATTTTCGTTTTTTTTCCCATATAGGTGAATAACCGTCATTCAGTGACGACACACCGTCCCGCGCTTTGAGCCGCTACGGGAGCTACAGCAGATGAAGCAGTCTGCTCGACGGACGCGATCCGTTGCAGCCGTGCGACCTCCGGACCATCTGTCTCCGTGCTTGTGTGTGTGCGCGTCCGTCTTTCTTGCAGTGTGCTCACTGAGGCGTACTATTACCCTGCTCTACAAAAGGCCGCGATCCTCGCTGCCCCTGCGCCGGTGAGGGCGGCCGTGTGGAGGCAAATTCCACACACTGCGCAGCCGCCACCATACGTCGCCGCCGCGCCGCCCCCCCCCCCCCCCCCTATTACCGTGACAGCCGGACCCCGGAGCACTGTGCGGCGACCGGCGCCGCTGCCTTCTCGTCTTCCATTCACCGCCGGGCCCTCACTGTCCCCTCCGCTGGCTTTGAAACTGTCTGCAGCCTAGTATAACAATCCCGTCCCACCCGGCCGCACGGACTTAGCTTCTTAGCACGGGCGGCACAAAAGGCAGCACCGGGGATTCTTCCCGCGGTCTGCACCTGGCCAACAGATCAGATTACTGCGCTCGAGTTCAACCGTAAACGTTTCCACCCCCTGCTCACCCCCTCTACCGCGCCAGGGTTCCAGACATCGCATACACGTCCAATACGTTAAAAACCGACGCTCCGTCACCTCGTACTGCCTCTAAACCTCCCCTTCTCCCGCTACACTGCCACCCTCCACCCCCATCCCCAAGCCAAGCCACCCTCACAAACAGCATTCCGGCCCGCCGCGACTGCCTCCCGGGAAGAGACCCTGACAGCCCAGGGTATTCTTGCGCGGGGTGGGAAACTGCCACCAGAACGACAACAACAATAACGGCGCGCCAACGAAAATATAAAAACAAAAATAAAAAGTACGGACAGGAGGAAACGGCGGGCGGAGGCGGCGTGGCCCTTTTCTGACCTGCGTTAATCGCCGGAAATGCCGACACGCTCGCATTGGTGATTCATTGTGCGCGTTATTTCGGCCCCGGCTGGGCGCAGCGTATTTGGGGAGCGAGTGGCGGCGGCAGCAGAAGCGGCGGCAGGAAGAGGGTTGCGTCTGCTGTGTGAACGGCGGGGGCAGTGGAGGGGTGGAGAGATGACAGAGCGAGATTTATTGTCGCAACTTAGCCGCGTCAAATTGGGGAACTGCGCACAAAAGATAAGCCTTCGTTGCTTTTTTTGTTGGTGTTCTTTCAGAAAGTTATTTGGGACAGGAAGCCGGTTGTCTGAATATGCGGGGTGAGTGAAAGTTGTAACCGGAAAGTCACGCCTAGAGAGGGAAATGGAGGGGACCGGGTACCAAGCCCTCGGTATTTTTTTTTTTTTCTCCTTATGATTTACTGTTAATTTACTTTTGAGTTATCAAAGAGACAACCTCATTTCCTGTCACATTTATTTCTTAAAAAGGAAGAAAGTATTTGACAAATTTCAAGTATAAGAACATTAAACAAAAAATCCATGCTACCTGTTTCCTTCATTCAGCACCTGCAGCAATCTGTTCTTTTTTTTTTCTAAATATCAAATTAGGGCATGAATTCATCTCCCGACTGCTCAGTATGTGGAAGTAAATAATGGATCACTGAAAACAAACACAATTAAAGCAGTTAGTATACAAAATTACGGCACGTTCAGTGGGTCATCACAGTGACATTTAGTGATTTATAGAATACGTCGTACTAAATACAAGTTGAACTGATACGTAATGTTTCTATCACACAAAATTATTGAGGCTTTCGTGGCCACTTGTTGACTTACTATCTGTTAGATGTTTTTAGGGATATTCGATCGACGTTTGCACAAATACGTTTTTTGGCATTTCGCTGCCACCAATGGCTGATTTTGGTATTCGCAACCAAGAGCTGAGGCATCGGGCGGAAATTATATATAGTGATTCCCTAATCGTTCAGAGATGGTAGAGAACGGTAAATGTATCAATCTGTGGTGAGAGACCCTGGTCCAGAAACGATGGAGTCAATAGTTATAAGAGAAAACGGTGGTTATGTCTATGACAGTGGCGCTCTTCTACTCCAAGTTCTTTGCTTTCCATGTCTAGATATGTGGTAGTACGGACCAAAACAAGAAAAGAATTTCAAGTAAGCACAGACTCTAAAGTGCCTACCTTAATAACTACGAGCACATGTTGGCCTTTGCTAATGTGATCCACGTTCTTCCCCTAGACATGTGCTCATAGCTTCTTAAGTATGCATTTAGAGCCCATTTTTCTTGTTTCAGTCCATACTACATCCTCCGAAATTAGGAAAGCAAAGAGCTTGCAGTGGAAAAGCCCACTGTCAGTGGCACCACAACTACTTTAGCAACTCACTAGCGTTCTCACTTTTATCCACGCATCAGAAAATGCAAGTACATACAGATTCATCATAGACTTCTGTGTTGTAATTACGGGTAATGTTGGCTTTTCTCATAGGAAGCTTCATCAGTATACAGGTGCTTGATAAATGACCGTTATTTCTTTAAAAAATCGTTAAACTGCATCCAAATTAGTTAGATTATGTGAATCTATGTCTTGGTTAGATGTTGTTTCATTGAAATTGATTAATGGTTTCGACTTTGCACCCGCCATCGAAACTAAAAGTTGCAGCAGCTACACATTACGTGTATTATTTATTATTAGACCTGTTTTCGGGACTGCCCCATATTAAAGTTTCATTAATCATATCCAAGTTGGCAACGTGCGTATTGCGTAGTAGGGAAATATCTGTGTACCACACTGAATCTAATAGAGCCAAGATTTTCCAAGACAAAACACTCCACGTTATTCAAAACAATTGCCAAACGGGCACCTGATGTAGATCTTGCCAATAATAGAGTATCTTTAAAACTAGTCTACATCAAAATAAAAGTAACATAGGTCCATCGACGGCAACCGTCTACTGTAAATGAACCTCTACGTTGCCATGACTGGATCGTGTAGGCTACTTACTAATACAAATGCTTTCATTTCGGCAAAAAATATCGCTACATAGTTACGAAATAAAGTTGAATACGTGATTTTGACTGTACTTCTGCATTCTTATCTACTGACATTTAAATTATAATATAAGACTATATCACCGCCGGCCGGTGTGGCCGAGCGGTTCTAGGCGCTAGTCTGGAACAGCGCGACAGCTACGGTCGCAGGTTCGAATCCTGCCTCGGGCATTGATGTGTGTGATGTCCTTAGGTTAGGTTTAAGTAGTTCTAAGTTCTAGGGGAATAATGACCTCCGAAGTTAAGTCCCATAGTGCTCCGCTCCAGCATATCACCATGAACAAAACAATAACCACTTAACATAAATTAATGAAACCAGAATAGAGCACAAACTTAAGCACTACGTTTGGTGTAAACACAGAAGAGACGCTTCTTTCCCTTCTTCATGCCTGCACAACCTTCATGGACCCATTTACAGCAAGACAGCACTGACTCACATCTACGGAATCTGCAGAGCACAATTCACAAACCGTGAAGTCATCAGTTTTCCGTCTTTCGTGTCTTTACTCGCATCCTCGAGTCTTGAATCTAATCGCACCCTCCGTTTTCCGTTCCCACGATTCTTGTGCAATTCAGATTTGAAGGGATTACTCGTCAGTACAGGCGGCTTTTGCATCGCACTAGATGCCCCATTTTCAACTTCTACCTCCGGGCGGGGACTACTCAAGAGGACGTCGTTATCAAGAGAAAGAAAACTGGCGTTCTACGGACCGGAACGTGGAATGTCAGACCCCTTAATCGGGCAGGTAGGTTAGAAAATTTAAAAAGGGAAATGGATAGGTTAAAGTTAGATATCGTGGGAATTAGTGAAGTTCGGTGGCAGGAGGAACAAGACTTCTGGTCAGGTGACTACAGGGTTATAAACACAAAATCAAATAGGGGTAATGCAGGAGTAGATTTAATAATGAATAGGAAAATAGGAATGCGGGTAAGCTACTACAAACAGCATAGTGAACGCATTATTGTGGCCAAGATAGATACGAAGCCCACGCCTACTACAGTAGTACAAGTTTATATGCCAACTAGCTCTGTAGATGGTGAAGAAGTTGTTGAAATGTATGACGAGATAAAAGAAATTGTTCAGGTAGTGAAGGGAGACGAAAATTTAATAGTCATGGGTGACTGGAATTCGACAGTAGAAAAAGGGAGAGAAGGAAACGTAGTAGGTGAATAAGGATTGGGGGTAAGAAATGAAAGAGGAAGCCACCTGGTAGAATTTTGCACAAAGCACAGCTTAATCACAGCTAACACTTGGTTCAAGAATCATGAAAGAAGGTTGTATACATAGAAGAACCCTGGAGATACTAAAAGGTTTCAGATAGATTATATAATGGTAAGACAGAGATTTAGGAACCAGGTTTTAAATTGTAAGACATTTCCAGGGGCAGATGTGGACTCTGACCACAAACTATTGGTTATGAACTGTAGATTAAAACTGAAGAAACTGCAAAAAGAGGCAAATTTAAGGAGATGGGACCTCGATAAACTGACTAAACCAGAGGTTGTACAGAGTTTCAGGGAGAGCATAAGGGAACAACTGACAGGAATGGGGGAAAGAAATACAGTAGAAGAAGAATGGGTAGCTTTGAGGGATGAAGTAGTGAAGGCAGCAGAGGATCAAGTAGGTAAAAAGACGAGGGCTAGTAGAAATCCTTGGGTAACAGAAGGGATACTAAATTTAATCGATGAAAGGAGAAAATACAGAAAGGCAGTAATTGAAGCAGGCAAAAAGGAATACAAAGTCTCAGAATGAGATCGACAGGAAGTGCAAAATGGCTAAGCAGGGATGGCTAGAGCACAAATGTAAGGATGTAGAGGCTTATTTCACGAGGGGTAAGATAGACACTGCCTACAGGAAAATTAAAGAGACCTTTGGAGAAAAAAGAACCACTTGTATGAATATAAAAAGTTCAGATGGAAAACCAGTTCTAAGCAAAGAAGGGAAAGCAGAAAGGTGCAAGGAGTATATAGAGGGTCTAGACAGGGGCGATGTTCTTGAGGAACACATTATGGAAATGGAAGAGCAGGTAGATGGAGATGAAATTCAAGATATGATACTGCGTGATGAGTTTGACAGTGCACTGAAAGACCTAATTCGAAACAAGGCCCCGGGAGTAGACAACATTCCATTAGAACTACTGGCAGCATTGGGAGAGCCCGGTCTAACAAAACTCTACCATCTGGTGAGCAAGATGTCTGAGACAGGCGAAATTCCCTCAGACTTCAAGAAGAATATAGTAATTTCAATCCCAAAGAATGCAGGTGTTGACAGATGTGAAAATTACCGAACTATCAGTTTAATAAGTCACAGCTGCAAAATACTAACGCGAATTCTTTACAGACGAATGGAAAAACTAGTAGAAGCCAACCTCGGGGAAGATCAGTGTGGATTCCGTAGAAATGTTGGAACACGTGAGGCAATACTGACCCTACGACTTATCTTCGAAATTAGATTAAGGAAAGGCAAACCTACATTTCTAGCATTTGTAGACTTAGAGAAAGCTTTTGACAATGTTGACTGGAATACTCTCTTTCAAATTCTGGATTAGGCAGGGGTAAAATACAGGGGCCCAAAGGCTATTTACAATTTGTACAGAAACCAGATGGCAGCTATAAGAGTCGAGGGACATGAAAGGGAAGCAGTGGTGGGGAAGGGAGTCAGACAGGATTGTACCCTCTCCCCGATGCTATTCAATCTGTATAGTGAGCAAGCAGTAAAGGAAACAAAAGAAAAGTTCGGAGTAGGTATAAAAATCCATGGAGAAGAAATAAAAACTTTGAGGTTTGCCGATGACATTGTAATTCTGTCAGAGACAGCAACGGACTTGGAAGAGCAGTTGAACGGAATGGACAGTGTCTTGAAAGGAGGATATAAGATGAACATCAACAAACGCAAAACGAGGATAATGGAATGCAGTCGAATTAAATCGGGTGATGCTGAGGGAATTAGAATTGGAAATGAGGCAGTTAAAGTAATAAAGGAGTTTTGCTATTTGGGGAGCACATTAACTGATGATGGTCGAAGTAGAGAGGATACAAAATGCAGACTGACAATGGCAAGGAAAGCATTTCTGAAGAAGAGATATTTGTTAATATCGAGTATTGATTTAAGCGTCAGGAAGTCGTTTCTGAAAGTATTTGTATGGAGTGTAGCCATGTATGGAAGTGAAACATGGACGATAAATAGTTTAGACAAGAAGAGAATAGAAGCTTTCGAAATGTGGTGCTACAGGAGAATGCTGAAGATTAGATGGTTAGATCACATAACTAATGAGGAGGTATTGAATAGAATTGGGGAGAAGAGAAGTTTGTGGCGCAACTTGACTAGAAGAAGGGATCGGTAGGGAGGGCATATTCTGAGGCATCAATGCATCACTAAATTGGTACTGGAGGGCAGCCTGGAGGGTAAAAATCGTAGAGGGAGACCAAGAGATGAATACACTAAGCAGATTCAGAAGGCTGTAGGCAGCAGTATGCACTGGTAGATGAAGAAGGTTGCATAGGATAGAGTAGCATGGATAGCTGCATCAAACCAGTCTCAGGACTGAAGACCACAATAATAACAACATCTACATCTACACGCATACTCAGCAAGTCCCTTTTAAGTGCCTGGCAGAGGATTCATTGAACCACCTTCACAATTCTCTCTTATTCCAGTCTCTTACAGCACGCGGTAATAACGAACACCTATATCTTTCCGAACGAGATCTGATTTTCCTTATTTTATGGTGGTGATTATTTCTCCCTACGTAGGTCGATGTCAACAAAATATTTTCGCATTCAAGAGAAGATCCCGTCGCAACGAAAAACGCCTTTTTTTTAATGATGCCCAGCCCAAATCCTGTATCATTTTACGGACACTCTCTCCCATACTTGTACAGAGGAAGAAATCTTTGGCAAAGGTTGACTGGTACAGCGGGAGATGACTTATTCTTCCAAACGTCTGTTCTTTGACTTGCAGAAGGAATGGCGTCAATAGTTGCCTGAAGACAGTCAGCAGCTGAGAAATGACCGAGTTTGAAGATGCTGCGATTTACTAGCCAAACAGCAGTACTTGCAAATCGTCCTATCACAATTGCAATAGTAGCTGCATTCACCTAGGCTTCAACAAGGATGTGTGCAATCTGAAACAGCGTGACACAATTCTCTAGCGTTCACCGGCTGCCGGATGTCGGTCTACATTTCACTGGTGTAATAAGAGCTCGAAGGCTTGAAAAATTCAACGTCTCGTGGTTGGAGCCTATGAATGGAGTGACCAGGTAATACCACGAAACTCACTCCGTTATAGCGTGCCAAACAACGTGCTTCAGTATTTTTAGCACACGTTGAATGGTCATCTAAGAGAAGAAGCACCTTGACCTCCCTACTTGGACGAAGTATTCGATGAAATGTTTCAACCACACTACAAACAATTCCTTAATGGTGTACACACTTTGAGGACTAAATGCAAAATACGGTACCTGGCGACGCTCCTTTCTTGAGCACATCATTTCCTCTGGAATGTTTAAGTATCATCACTGCACTGACACACCAAATGCCGTTTCATTTGTTCCCCTTTCGACAATGGAAACAGGGCCAACTTGTTGCTTACCTATCAATGCTAGATCCTTCTTCGGCTTCTTTTGAACTGTCCATCATCGTATTTCGTCTGCACTGTAGACACGGAAAGCACCCAGAGATTCCATGGAGCAGTTTGTCCAAGAAGTTCAACAATTCATAGAGCCTTATTTTATTGAAATCTTCAGCTCTGGCAAGAAACGTAGTCTCTGGTTGCCTTAGATTGAATCTAGGATGCCTTCCAGTGAAAAGTGAGTACAACTTTTTACCTGCCAGCTATTTCTTCGCATAGAATCTCTTCTCACAATATTGCACTCGCGTCAACAATCTGAAAAATACATAATGCAATGTATAATGTTTAACATAAAGCTGACATGTCAAAAACAAAACAGTTCATAAAAAGATGTGAAACACACATTTTTCAAACTGACCTCAGTAAACGTAAGTATGGATTTAATTTTTTTAAAAAATCACACTAATTCGAAACGCATATCGATTTTCCAATGAAAAAACTTGTGCCACTTAGACCTAATCAGAATTTATGGTGTAAATTCTATTACAATTTCTTTTTTTCAGAGAAATGTGATTTTATTTTGAAAATCGTTATAATGTCCAATACATAATTTCAGATAAATGAGATGAATTAAAATAATTAAAAATATGGTAAAATGCAATAATTAAAAGTAATCTACACGCCTTGGATATATATAATATGTTTGTCTGTGTGTGTTTGTGTGTGTGTGTGTGTGTATGTGTGTGTGTATTTTTTACTTCTTTTCTGCAAATAAATGCTAAAAACTAGGTATATATGAGGTTTTGAACAGTTTAGTATATTTTTGAATATATTTTAATGTGAAATAATTAACTGAAAATAAATACATCATGTAACAATGAGCGATCTTTGTTTAGTAACTATTATTAGTGTTTAACATATGAACAGTACAGGGTGAGATGTTCACTCTGCAGCGGAGTGTGCGCTGATATGAAACTTCCTGTCAGATTAAAACTGAGCTGTCACCGGGTTGCGCGGCCCCTCCCGCCGGAGATTCTCCTTCGGGCATGGATGTGTGTGTTGTTCTTAGCATAAGTTAGATTAAGTAGGGTGTAAGTCTAGGGTCAAATGACCTCAGCAGTTTGGTACCTTAGGAATACACACCCATTTGAACTTTTTTTTTTAAACTGTGTGCCGGACCGAGACTCGATCTTGGGAGCTTTGTCTTTCGCGGGCATGTGGTCTACCGACTGAACTACCCAAGCAAGACTCACGACCCGTCCACTCAGCTTCAATCCTGCCAGTACCTCGTCTCCTACCTTCCAACTTGTGAGAAGGAAAAACGAAAATCGTCCAGTGCGAGCTCTGATTTCTCTTATTTTATTATGATGGTTATTTTTCCCACGTAGATAGGCACCAACCAAATATTTTCACACTCTTAGCAGAAAGTCGTTGATTGAAATTTCAAGAGAAGGTCCTACCGCAGTGGAAAAGGCCTTTGTTTTAATAACTGCCACCCCAACTCGTGTATCATACCCGGGGCACTCTCTCCCCTATTTCACGAGCAGCCCTTCTTTCAACTTTTTCGATGTCCTCCGTCAATCCTATCTGATGCGTGTCCAACACGGCACAGCAATACTCCCGAAGAGAGTGGAAAAGCGTAGTGTAAGCAGTCTCTTTAGTAGACCTCCTGCACTTTTTAGTGTTCTGCCAATAAATCGCAATTTTTTGTGTGCTTTCCCCTCAACGTTATCTGTGTGGCCGTTCCAATTTAAGTTATTCATAATTGTAATCCCTAAGTATTCGCTTGAGTTTACAGCCTTTAGATTTTTGTGATTTATCGTGTAACTGAAATCTAGCGGATCCTTCTTAGCGTTCATGTGGATGACATCATACTTTTCATGATTCAGGGTCAATGGCCACTTTATGCATAATCAGATAATTTGTCTAAATCATTTTGCAGTTCGTTTTGATTAACTGATGACTTTACATGACAGTAAATGACAGTATCATCTGCGAACAATTTAAGAGGACTGCCCAGATTGTCTCCTAAATAGGTTATGTAGATCAAGAACAACAGAACGTTTATAACAGTTCCTGGTCTCTTACCCGATGACTTTCCGTCAGTTACTACAAACTATGACGTTTCTGACAGGGAGTCACATAACCAGTCATGCAGCTGAGACGATACTCCATAGGCACGCAATTTGATCAGAAGACGCTTGTGAGGAACGGTGTCAAAAGCCTTCTGGAAATCTAGGGAAGTAGAATTAGTTTGACGTCCGCTGTCGATAGCACACATTACTTCATGAGAATAAAGAGCTATATGTCCCACAACAACTATGTTATCAGAATTCGTGTTGGCTATTTCTCATTAAATCGTTTTCTTCGAGGTGATTCATAATGTTAGAGTGCAATATATGTTCCAAAATCCTACGGCATATCGAAATTAGTGGTGTGGGTCTGTAATTCAGGGGATTACTCCTATTTCTTTTCTTGGGTATTTGTGTAACTTGTGCAACTTTCCCGTCTTTGGGTAAAAAATTTTTCTACGAGAGAGCGATCGCATACGATTCCTAAGTATGGAGCTATTGCATCAGCATACTCTGAAAGCAGCCTGGCTGGCACACAATCTGGACCGGAAACCTTGCGTTTCTTAAGTGTTTTAATGTGCTTCGCTACACCAAGGACATCGAGTAACTAACTCAAGTTGGCAGTTATTCTTGTTTCCAATTCTGGAGCATTTCTTCGTCGTTTGTGTGAAGTAATTTCGGAAAATCGTGTTGAGTAACTCTGCTTCGGTGGCGCTGTCATCAATAACATCACCACCATTATAGTGCAGTGAAGGTATTGTATGAGCATTGGCATTGGCGTACTTTACGTATGATCAGAATCTCTTTGGGTTTTCTGACAGATTTCGGGATAGAGCTTCATTGGGGAAACATGTTCTGTTATCACTAATTACTGTATCTGTCATGATGCCGCTTTTCTGGTCAGGACTGTTTGTTGCCAAAAGGTCAAGTATGTTTTCGCAACCATTTACACATCTTCAAATAATTTTCTGAAAAGATACGTCACAGAAGAATGCACTTGGTTGTGTTTTATATTTAAAAGATTTTATTACCTGTTCATCAAGGGTATAGACAGCTGACACACTAGTATAAACCTTTTTAAATGCAAAATGTGACTGGCGAAAGACTCTTCACGGATCTCCTTTGAGGTATTTACGAACTCAGTGGGGCTGCCTTGGTGTAACAAGATACTGTTGACCATCTGGCCTGGGGTAGTCTGGAACCGTGCGGTAGACATAATAACATGACGCACGCCGAACCAGCTGACGGAATTCACACACACACACACACACACACACACACACACACATTGAGGAAACGTAACACATCTTCTGTGGGTGTGGGAGGGCGACCTTAGGCGAGGCGCAAGCTGCACGTGCCCCAAGAAGACGATCTCAATAGGGCCTTGGAGACGGTTCAGCTGCCCGCTTTGCAGACAACCTCGGATGTAACTGTATCCTCCATTCTTGCTGATCTGCCAGAAGAAACTTTATATCTTAGGAGCACGCAACATTCAAGCCTAAGGGGAGACAGAACAGATATTCTTCTCGATGCTGGTGGAGGATGGGGCCATATTTAGCCCCCTCGTTTGTTAATTTATTTGGTATAAAGGTTTCAGTTGCTGTCGATACTATTTCTTTGAATTCAAGCCACATCTGATCTAATCTTACATTGTTAATTTGGCACGAGTGGAGATTATATCTCAGGAAGGCGTCAAGCGAATTATTATCTGCATTTTTGAATACACACATTTTCCGTTTAATTTTGTAGGATTTAGGAGTTACAGTATTCAGTCTCGGTACGACAATATTGTGTTCACTAGCCCGTGTCGCCGATTTGGAGATCGTTATTAGCTCAGGAATCCTTATTGTTAAGAGGCCAAGTGTGTTTCCACAACCGTTTACTATTCGAGTGGGCTATGAACTATTTGTTCGAAATAATTTCAGAGAATGCGTTAGCACAATTTGGGATGATGTTTTATGCGTACCTCCGTATTTAAAACACTTATTTTCACGAACATATAAAGGGTAATTTAAAGTCAACAGCAACTATAACTGTATGAGTCGGACACGAGTTTGAAATCAATCTCAAGTTTTCTCTGAACCTTTCAGCAATTGTATCATCAGAGTTGGGAGGTCGGTAAAACGATCCAATTATTATACAGGGTGTATCAAAAAGAATTATCCGAATTTTAAAAAAAAATACAATTATTATGTTATTTGAGATGCGTGAGTGAACAAAGTACGGTTGGAAAGAGCAAACACTCGAGTTTTACATGGTTCCAGCTAACTAGCAGCAGTGTGCGCCCACTTCAGATCGAGTAATGGTGTAGGGACAAAAGTAAGCGTTTTGTGTTTTATGTTTTGCGCATTGCGTGACAATAATTTCAGCCTGACTTTCGTACATGGTATGGTGAGGATCCTCCTACAGCACAGAGCAATATACGATGGCATGAACAACTCTTGGAGACAGGTTTTTTGTGTAAGGGTAAATCTCCGGGCGATCTCCGAGTGTCTGATACAGACGTCGAACGCAACCGCAGAAATCCGTTCGCCGTGCAGCTCGACAGCTCAACATGCACCAGATGCTCGTCTGGCGTGTGTTGCGTGGACGTTTACACATGAAACTATCCAAATTTAGGTGACAACAACATGTGGAGTCCTGCAATTTCGTTCTTGATCTCCAAGGTCACTGGACCTGGTTATGTGGTTATTCCTTGTGGGGGTTTAAAAAAGCCTCTGTTTATGTGCCTCCGTTATCAACAACAATGAATAAACTGAGATACTGCATGACGGCAGCTGTGGAAGCCGTATCTCACGGCATGCCCGCTACAGTGAGCGAACAATTTGAACACCGGACTGACATATGCCATGCGTCTCAAGGGAGGCATATTGAACAATAATCAAACGGTATGAAAAAAAACCTTTTTCAGCTTCCGGTTCGTCAAAAAATAAAATTTACAGTATGTGTTTATTAGTTTCGGAAATACAGACGTGCCAAATCGGATGATTCTTTTCTGTATACCCTGTATTATTTCGCTTGCCAAGAAAACTTGGTTTTAGATAAAGCACGGTTTAAACTGGGTTAGAAAGACGTTTTGGTAGGCTACTTCTTCTTCTCTATAGATCAATATCTTAACAAGGTCTGTCTGACCACCTTAAGTAAAAATATCTATTAAGTTTCAATTTCTACAGCACTTGGTCATAAAAATCAATCTTGGGTATTTTGCATATGACAAATTTATCAAAAGTGCATAACAATGTGTCAATTTGGAAGTATATTGGCACTGTAAATATTAGCAGTTCCAGTTTACTGTATTGTATTCACATATCTTGACAATATCCTGACAAATGATCGGGAAAGTGAGTATTATATTCAAATGTTTTATGTTTTTTATATTACTCTTTGCGACATGTTCCACACCAACGAGAATCATCTCATATTTTTGTCTATAGAACGAATATTGAACCTAATATAAACTAACTTTAACACTTATCACTGCTACTCCTCATTATATTCATCTCCCATACCTGTATTTATTAAACCGTTCATTCCATTCATTTAGTCGTTTAACATGTCTTCACTTTCACTGAGATAGCAGTGCCATCAAGGAACCTTATCATAGATATTCTTAAATCTTCAATCTCAATCCCACTCTTGAGCCTCCATTTATTTATGTATTTCTTTTTTGTTTTAATTTCTGTCATTGCTTCTTCCATGTATATGTTGAAAGGTATGGGCATAAGGCTGCAATTCCATCTCACATCCTTTTTAAATTCGAACAGTTCACGCTTACTATTCAATTATTTTTATTTGCTTTTGAGTTTGGTACTGTTGTATATTTGCCCTTGCCGCAATGGTAACACCAGTTCCCGTCAGATCATCGAAGTTAAGTGCTGCTGGGCTTGGTTATCACTTGAGCTGGTCACCATCCGGGTCTGCCAAGTGCTGTAGGCATGGGGAGTGCACCCAACACGTTTGAGGTCAGTTAGGGAGCCACTTGATTCAGAAGTAGTGACACTGGTCATGAAAACTGACAACGGCCTGGAGAGCAGTATGCTGACCACCTGCCTCTCCATATTCGCATCCAGTGACGCCTAAGGGCTGAAGATGACATTGCGGCTGGTCGGTATCGTTAGGCCTTCAAAGCCAGTTCGGACGGTGTACTGTTGTATATTATTGTCAATAGCTTACTTCTGTCTTTGAAAATTTCGAACATCTTGCAACATTTGACACTGCTGACTGCTTTTCTGGATCGACAAATCGTATTAATATACTTGTTTCCAGTATCAGTCGCAGCACCAGAACTGGTCTCTGGTGCCTTTACCTTTTTGTAAAGCCTACTGCTCATCATCTGACAAACTGCCGTTTTATTTAGCATTCTTGTGATTTTTGTCATCAACTTGCATGCGTGAGCTACTGAGCTGATTGTGCAATAGGTATCGCACTCACATCCCGTTACTGTTTTCTGGATTGCATTGATGGTAATTTTATGAAGGTCTTACGGTATGTCCGCAGCCCCATAGATTCTACACACCAGCTTTAATACTCGTTCGGTTGCCGGTTGCCAGTTGCTAGTTTCAGTACCCCGATACGAAAAGGCTGAAAAGTGCCTAGTGGAAGATTATCCTCATGCTCAACTAGGAAGGTTTGAATTTGTTTTGTTTTAATCTCGGAATCACGCACGCACCATGCATCCTGCTCGATCAATCTATTTATAGGTTTTTCACAGCTTAAGTTAACCAAAAAACGTAAACTCGTAATACCCATCCAAACTCAGTGAGCTACAGTGTGTCATAGCCCTAGGCCGTTAATGAATGCAAGCGCGGCGTTCAATATGTAATGCAACACATTTTCTCTAAAGTAGGTTAGTTTTATTCGGTATTCCCTCTTTTAGCTACAAAACCCTATTTTTCAACACAATCTCTGTTCAATACAACGGCCGTTCTGAGAGGTTCTGTACACTGGCATGGTACCACTCTCCCGGTCGACGTGAGGGCCAACGTTTTGCTGCATCAGTAACCTCCCCATCATCTAGTACTGCTCCCCGCAGAATGCGTCATCCACTTAGCCAGACAAATGGCAGTCGGAAGGTACGAGATGCGGGGTGTAGCGTGGATGAGGAAGAAAAGTCCAGCGAGGTTTTATGTGCTGCTCTCTGGTTCGCAGACTTGTGTCAGGACTTGCGTTGTCGTAGAGAAGGTGAAGTTCGTTTACATTTTTTGTGGCATCCAACACGGTGAATTCCTTTCTGCAATTTCCTGAGGGTAGCACTATACGCTTTACAGTTGATCGCCACACCGTTATGAAGCGGAGGACATTAATCAGAACAGCCCCTTTGGTCTCAGACGGCCGTGGCCATGACTTCATCAGCATAGAGGCGGCTTCCTTTGGAGCAGAGGTGGTGTGGGGCCTCTCCATGGATTACCGTTTTCTTTCCGGTTCTAAACTCATCTTTCAACGCCTGTGGTGATATTCGACAAAAAATTATCTTGATCAGACTCGTAATGCGCAAGCAATTCCACGTGATCGTTCGTTGTTCTTTGTTGTCTTCTGACAGATGACGAGGAACCCAGAAGGCACATACACTATGTGATCAAAAGTATCCGGACACCGAGCTGAAAATGACTTACAAGTTCGTGGCGCCCTTCATCGGTACTGCTGGCATTCAATATGGTGTTGACCCACCATTAGCCTAGATGTCAGCTTCCTCTCTCGCAGGCATACGTTCAATCAGGTGCTGCAAGGTTTCTTGGGGAATGCCAGCCCATTCTTCGCGGACTGCTGCACTGAGGAGAGGTATGAATGTCGGCCGGTGAGGCCTAGCACGAATCGGCGTTCCTAAACATCCCAAAGATGCTCCATAGGATTAAGGTCAGGATTCTGTGGAGGCCAGTCCATCACAGGGATGTTATTGTCGTGTAACCACTCCACCAAAGGCCGTGCATTATGAGCAGGGGCTCGATCGCTTTGAAAGATTCAGTCGCCAAAACCAAATTGCTCTTCAACAGTTTAGGTCTGTGCTGTGATAGTGCCACGCAAAACCACAAGAGGTGCAAGCCCCCTCTATGAAAAACATGACCACACCATAACACCACTGCCTCCGAATTTTACTGTTCACACTATACATGTTGGCAGATGACGTTCACAGGGCATTCGCCATACCCACAACTTTCCATCTGATCGCCACATTGTGTGCAATGACTCGTCGCTCCACAAAACGTTTTTCCACTGTTCAATCGTCCAATGTTTACGCTCCTTACACCAATCGAAGCGTTGTTTGGCATTTCCCGGCGTGATGTGTGGCTTATGAGCAGCCGTTCGACAATGACATCCAAGTTTTCTCGCGTCCTGCCTAACTGTCATAGTACTTGCAGTGGATCCTGATGCAGTTTGGAATTCCTGTATGATGGTTTGGACAGGTGGTTCAAATGGTTCAAATGCCTCTAAGCACTATTGGACTTAACAAGTGAGGTCATCACTCCCCATCGATAGATGTCTGCCTATCACACATTACAACCCTCTTAAACTGTCGGCAGTCTCTGTCAGTCAACAGATGAGGTCGGCCTGTACGCTTTTGTGCTGTACGTATCCCTTCATGTTTCCACTTCCCTATCACATCGGAAACAGTGGACTTAAGGATGTTTATGAGTGTGGAAATACCGCGTACATATGTGTAACACAAGTAACGTCGAATCACCTGACCACAATAGAAGTCCGTGATTTCTGCGGAGCGTCCCATTCTGCTCTCTCATGATGTCTAACGACTATTGAGGTCACTGAAATGGAGTACGTGGCAGTAGGTGGCAGCACAATGCACCGAATACGAAAAGCGTATGGTTCTGGGGCTGTCCGGATGCTTTTGATCACATAGTGTACATTTGGGTGCCTCACCTAGTGGACGAGTGTTTCAGCACTATCAAACGAGACGTCTGTCCGCAGCTTGTGGTCGTGCGGTAGCGTTCTTGCTTCCCGGTCACGGGTTCCCGGGTTCGATTCCCGACGGGGTCAAGGATTTTTTTCTGCCTCGTGATGACTGGCTGTTGTGTGATGTCCTTAGGTTAGTTAGGTTTAAGTAGTTCTAAGTTATAGGGGGCTGATGACCATAGACGTTAAGTCCCATAGTGCTCAGAGCCATTTTTTTGAAACGAGATGTCCATTTGAGCAGCGAGGTGTTTGATTGTAATACGGCGAAATCCTCCAATGAGAGTGTACACACGTTCCAACATTGCAGGAGTCACAGCTGTGTGGGCGGCCGGCCTGCCCGCGGGAGATCGGATAGGTTTGCATGACCTTGTTACGTTGAAGACGGACACCTCATCTGACGGCTCACCGTGGTTTTGTTCACTGTCAGCTCTGTGTAGGAGTTCTTTAGGAGAACATGAGTATCTGCGATGCTCTGTTTTCCCACAAAAACAAAATTGTCTTACAACTCTCTGCTGGAAACACATCTCCGTTACAGACGCTATGCTACCTACAGGAAGTTCATGAAACTCTAGGGGTTGAAGCAAGTATGGTCCACCATGTACCACAGTAGATTCCCCGTTTTTAAACCGAAATTCGCCAAGAAAAGCGTTGCAATACTTATTCAACGTCCCTGTTATGTTTTATTCTAAAGTTGTACACACCACTGAAAAAAGGACGGAAGGAGCATTAGGACTGAAGAGCCCCGTCGAAGACGCGACCATCAGGAACGATGCACATCCCCTGAATGGAGAAGACTGGTGAAGGAAATCGGTCATATCCTTTTCATGAAACAGTCCCAGCGTTTGCCTTAGCGATTTGAGGAAATCGCAGAATTTGATCTTAAGTCTCCTAATGACAATTCTGGATTACAAAATTACGCACAACTCCCACAGTTTACACGTTATGTCAATTTTACAATGAGAAAAGGTCTTTATATTTAACACCAGTGCCATATCTCTCTCCCTTATAGTGTTTTGTAAAAGACCGTCTGATGGAACTTCTCATATCTAATTATGTGAAATCGTCAGACAATTCATGTCAAGAAGTAGTTGCGGACGATATGAAAATTCACTAAGGAAGATTTAAGTGTTGAAAATTGATAAAATTTAATAACTTACTACGGAGTTCGTTGAAAGTCAGACCCTTAACACTGGACAACTCTCGTAGAGTCGATCTAGCATACCTCTTATGGCTTCGGCAGCTAGATACAACGAATATTCGACGTGGTCAGTACATATGGTGTCCTGTAAAACAATTCTTAGCACTCAATTTATAAATCACAGATACTTTTACATGAAAAACTTAATTATCTTTAATTGTTTTAGGCTAAGATTTTCGAACGTGAACTTGAAGTAACAATCTGTACATTATTCACTAGTGCTCCTGGAGTTCTTCGTGCTTGAATATTGTGCCATTATTCCTCTTACATCCCTTCTGTAAGTGACATCAATGTTGCGTTTTTGATATAGGTGACAGCAGGTCATCTCTCTATTCTGTTGTTTCTTCCTTTTATTCAGTATACCTTACCCTTCTTCTTAGTGTACTATTACAGTATAGAATGTACGAGGGCCAAATGGTCTGTCCTTTTCATATATTTTCTTTGCTAAACGCTGTCGATGCAAGTTTGTTCTAAGCCCGTGTGGTGTATAGTTAATATTTTGTGACGTAGAGCTTTCCTACAGCAGGTAGCCATTTGCTGATCGTATGCACATATACCTGCAGATGTCATCCGTTCATCCCCTCTTGGTAAATCTTCTTGAACCTTCACCATTTTCATTTGTATCTTCGGACGTGCTCCCCAGTTTTTCTGCCACCTTCCGATCCCAACTGTTATTGGAAGCTCAGGTTAACTCGTTACAACCCAGACAACAACTCTGAATAAGTAAGAATTCAGTGATTTTAGAAGATGAGCGATCTCCCTCGATACCCATATAAGGTAGTAGCCTTCTCGAAAATCCTTTTTATATCGACAGTATAATTTACGCGTTGCCCTGCGGGTTGGTGCACCACTAAGCGATATAGCAGATACGTACACGGGTGCTACTGCAGGATAGTACAGTGTTTTCCCAAACGTCTGCGTTATTATTTCTCTCCATTTCACGTTGTTTTTTACTATTCGTGGTGAATTGCTCCACATTACAAACAAACATTCATAAATTCAATATAGCTCGAATGAATGACGTTTGTATCTGTTGACTAGGAAGCAAACACGTACCATAACACAAATAAAAATTGTTTACTTCGGTAATTTCAATACCGTCAACTTCCAAACAAACAGCGTGTGAGCGGTACATAGGCTGAAAAGGTCATCACAAGGGGCAATCGGTAAATCATTCAAAATTACAAAACAGAAATACGATTAAAAGTAGTAAAAGCTATGGAATCGAAAACTTTTCCTGTCAAGCAGCAGTATTAAGGCGTTAGTCTATTTACTATTAAAAATCTGAGAAATTGATAGCTGCCGATCTACTGTGCACGTAATATTAGCTAACCGGAGGATACCAGTCTACAACAGGTAATGCACAAAGAACTAAAACATATATGATTTCTTTGATAAGAACAGTTAACAGATATATTAAGACAGTTTTAAGATGGTAGTCAAGTATCAAGAGAATATTAACCACTTCAGTCATCAAGGGTACACGACTGGTCCTTCGGCTCCGAAATCCCACGTCGATGAAGGGACGGAAAATGACACCGGTATAAAAAAAAAATGTGCTCCTCCATAAGCGCTTCAGTCCAGAACCTCGCGACTGCTACGGTAGGAGGTTCGAATACTGCATCGGGCATGGATGTGTGTGATGTCCTTAGGTTAGTTAGGTTTAAGTAGTTCTTACTTCTAGGGGACTGATGACCTCAGATGTTAAGTCCCATAGTGCGCAGAGACATTTGAACCTCCATGCGCCATAAGATAGGATCCGCATTATCGATGTAGATATAAGGAAAGTTAATCTGATGCTATCAGTTATGAAGCCAGTATATCATATGTTAACACACACTATTTCTTTTACAGCGAGTGGGTTCGCTGTTGCCACTGGTGAATGTCTGTAGATTGTACCAGACACAGAAAATTTTGATTCAGCGTTCAATAACACATTTTTTATTAAATGTTCGTCCTCATGTGAAGATGAAGAAAACAATCGCCAGCATACTGCACAGTTTCTCGACTACCATATAAGTCAATTACCACACGTAGACGACTGCCTCGTGTAGTTCCGTACTAGCAACTGGGCGTTGCTATGTAAACCTATGAAAATAATAATCACACACACGCTGTGAATCAGCTCTCGCGAGTGTGGAGACATCATCACTTGTAGGCAGCGTTTACGATTCTTCACGATCAGGGTGCTCTTCAGAATAAATCTCTCATTCAGCAGATTCCTATGCACTGGTAAATCAATGGTTTTGAAACGGTATTCGTACCCAGAACTTGCATTTGGCAGACAACGCTCTTGCCAGGTGACCTATCCAGACAATAGTCCCTCTTCCCCAATATCACTTTTTTTTTTTCAGCAACGCTAACACAGCAAAGTACGTAGAAGAGCTACTGTAATTAATTCATTGAACGTGAATTCCTTGACATCAGCTGTATTACGTATTGATATAGTACACAATCCTGCCATATTAAAACTGATGTTGAAGCGGGTCTCGAACCCTTATTTCCCGCTTATCGCTAGCGGTCGTTTTAACCGCTTCGGCTACGCACGCCGCAGCATTACTTAGTTTCCCACAGCGGGAAAAAAATATTGCAATATTTACATGCATGTATGAAAGACCAGACACTGTTGACGATCCATAGCTGCAAGAATTAACCCCGGAATTAATTACCAGAATCCAAGTAATGTTGCGAGCATTAGGTGATGAATTTAGTGGGCTGCGATGTAAAGATGTGGACTGTGTGAAATATGGAGATTTAGGTTGGTCCTGGGAGGGTGCACAGATAGTGGAAGTGGTGAGGGCGATGTCTGGCTATAAACGGCAAATCCGGCGTCGAACATTTTGAGTCCAAGTTCGGTACAAATTTTCAAAAATCTTTATTGCGTAGCAGATCTATACCTAACACAGCGTATGTAAAGAATTCGCATTCAGCTAATTATCTTCGAATTATTTCGTACAGCTGTGGATCATCAACAGTCTCTTTTCTTTCAGACATGCTTGTAAACTTTTGTGACTTTTGGTGAGTGTGAGGGGTACGAAGATATTGAAGCTGTGGCGGTGGGGCGAGGAATGTCAGTCGGTAGAAGCATTTCCGACGGAAAATCGGTGTTCCCTGATCAGTCTCTGACAGCGGAATGTCCTCACCGTGGCGCTCGCTTTTGAGGTGATATTGCTTGAATGGATCCTATAGTCCCCTTTCACTATCATTAAATTTGTTTTCCAGTGCGCTCTGCATCCTACAGAACAATTCGGGTGTTTTCGTTACTAAACTTCGTACCAGAGCAGACTGAACTATGATCCATTCTAGCCGTAGCCTATTTCTTTCTACGATTTCCAAGCATAATATCGTTGTTATATTGGTTCTAAAAAAATGGCTCTGAGCACTATGGTAGTTAAAATCTGGGGTCATCAGTCCCCTAGAACTTAGAAGTACTTAAACCTAACTAACCTAAGGACATTACACACATCCATGCCCGAGGCAGGATTCGAACCTGCGACCGTAGCAGTCGCGCGGTTCCGGACTGAGCGCCTAGAATATGTTGGTTCTCTTCCAACTTGCAAATGCGTCTATAATGTCATTATAAGTCTTCCATGTTTTTATATGTAACTTAAGTCACGACTACGATTCCATAAAATGTTTATCTCTTGTTCTTCTGTTCCAAAACTCTCTGGCATGCGTGAGTGAATGAATGTTGGTGTGTTCCAATTTGCTGTACGGTGATTTAGTCTACTGCAGAGAATCAGCGGTAGTCTTACAGAATGACCAATCCTTGTAGTTTTCAGGAGGGCAGGGAGGTTTGCTCCCTTCGTGTGAAAGTTACCCGTGTTATGTTGGTGGCGGAAGCCTCATCTCTGGGTTTTCCTGGCCACGGGGTCGTGTGGGAGAAGTTTCAGTGTGAGATGGTCAGTCTGATTCGAGCTCTCCCAGTGTGTGCAGCAGAGGACTCTTCGAAGAAGGGCGAATAGACTTAACCGCGTGGCGCGTTGTCTCTCAGCGAGAGGGGAGCTTTTAGCTTTTGGCTTCACGTTTTCTTTTATAAAGATTGTTTGCTTGGTCGCAGCAAGGAATGCAAGACTTTTGCAGACTTTCATCTGGATTTCTAATGCAGACTTTGGTCTGCAAGAAGAACGTAGCACAAAGGTGTTGCATATGTTGAAGCGATGTCACGTAGGAAGTGCGCCCTCGGTTCAGTGTGAATGTTTGTGTGCCTGCGACTGCATGTGTATACATGCTAATCTTTATTTGCCTCTAGATGTACGTGATAATTACCAACTTCTTGTGTATTCGGATAATTCCTTCGTGGCGCATCATTTTACTCCTTTCTTTTAAATGTTTTACGTTGTACCTCATTGGAAAAAGCTGTAAACTAAATACGTATGTGTTTTCTGCGTTTTTTCTGTTTGCATAACATTCACTGTGAGTATGATCTATGGTACGGGTAACTAAGTAATTAGCATTCGCTTGTGCCTTACAGTTAACTGCCGTGGCTACGTGTAACGAGATAATTGCGACACGTGGTGACAGCTCGACTCTGCAGTAAGTCCCCATTTTCCGCTTCCTCTGACAGTGAGGCGAGGTGAGGTGTCGGATAGCGAGGCGTGAGTGGAAGATAGGTCCTGCTTGCTAGGCGGCGCACGTGGCGGCCCCTGGACGGGTGAATCAGCGCGGCGGAAGACTTGGAGCGCGAGGCGCGGCAGCAAATTGCGGAGAGGGATGCCGACAGCGGCGGGCGGGAACCCGTGCACTGGAGTCGCTCCGCACTTGTTCCTCCGCGCCTGCAGCTCCCCCGTTGCCGCACAGTGGACGGGCACCGGCGCCGCGTCGCTTCTTCTCAGCCTGTGTCTGGCTAGGCGTGAAATACCTGTTGCTACAGCTACGACTGCGAGTCAGCCGGTATTCCTCTCAGCATTGAAATCCAGTAGTGGTACTCAATGTGTAAGGTGGTAACGCTCTTGCCCCTTACATGGGTCCATTTAAAATGACTATGACCACTTCGCGAGTAATTTAGGTCAATTAAAACGACTGACAGCGACGCAATCGCTTTGTAGATAATAACGTGTTATTTGTTAGAATACTACGTTCGATTACGGTGTACGAAATGTCTGTGGAAACGCATCGGCATGCTGGTTATGTAATACAGGTGTAAGTAGGCTGTTTAGGTTTTCTTATTGGTAACGCCACATAGCGCTCGGTATGAAAAAATCACTGGCTGTGCCGTGTGCAGTCTGTGTTTAGTCTGCATTGTTGTCTGCCATTGTAGTGTTGGGCAGCGGCAGCTGGATGCTAACAGCGCGTAGCGTTGCGCAGTTGGAGGTGAACCGCCAGCAGTGGTGGACGTGGGGAGAGAGATGGCGGAGTTTTGTAATTTGTAAGACTGGATGTCATGAACTATCATATATATTTTGACTATTAGGTAAATACACTGTTTGTTCTCTATTTAAATCTTTCATTTGCTAACTATACCTATCAGTAGTTAGTGCCTTCCGTAGTTAGAATCTTTTATTTAGCTGGCAGTAGTGCTGCTCGCTGTATTGCAGTAGTTCGAGTAACGAAGATTTTTTCTGAGGTAAGTGATTTGTGAAAGGTATAGATTAATGTTAGTCCGGGCCATTCGTTTGTAGGGATTTTTTGAAAGTCAGATTGCGTTGCGCTAAAAACTATTGTGTGTCAGTTTAAGCACAGTCTTGAATAAATTTTTCTAAGGGGACGTTTCATACACAGAGAAGAGCGTACCGTTCCAAAGGATTGGAAAAGGTCACAGATCATCCCAGTTTTCAAGAAAGGACGTCAAACAGACGTGCAGAACTATAGACCTATATCTCTAAAGTCGATCAGCTGTAGAATTTTGGAACACGTACTATGATCGAGTATAATGACTTTTCAGGAGACTAGAAATCTACTCTGTAGGAATCAGCATGGGTTTCGAAGAAGACGATAGTGTGAAACCCAGCTCGCTATATTCGGGTTCCTAGGTAGATGTCGTGTTTCTTGACTTCCGCAAAGCGTTCGGTACAGTTCCCAACAGTCGTTTAATGAACAAAGTAAGAGCATATGGACTATCAGACCAACTGTGTAATTGGATTGAAGAGTTCCTAGGTAACAGAACGCAGCATGTCATTCTCAATGGAGAGTAGTCTTCCGAAGTAAGAGTGATTTCAGGTGTGCCGTAGGGGAGTGTCGTAGGACCGTTGCTCTTCACAATATACATAAATGACCTTGTAGATAACATTGGAAGTTCACTGAGGCTTTTTGCGGATGATGCTGTAGTATATCGAGAGGTTGTAACAGTGGAAATTATACTGAAATGCAGGAGAATCTGCAACAAATTGACGCATGATGCCGGGAATGGCAATAAAATCTCAATGCAGACAAGTGTAATGTGCTGCGAATACACAGAAAGAAAGATCCTTTATCAATTAGCTACAATATACCAGGTCAGCAACTGGAAGCAGTTAATTCCATAAATTATCTGGAAGTAGGCGTTAGGAGTGATTTAAAATGGAATTATCACATTAAGTTGATCGTCGGTAAAGCAGACGCCAGACTGAGATTCATTGGAAGAATCGTAATGAAATGCAATCCGAAAACAAATTAAGTAGGTACAAATGGTTCAAATGGCTCTGAGCACTATGGAACTTAACATCTGCGGTCTTCAGTCCCCTAGAACATAGAACTACTTAAACCTAACTAACCTAAGGACATCACAAACATCCATGCCCGAGGCACGATTCGAACCTGCGACCGTAGCAATCGCGCGGTTACGGACTGAGCGCCTAGAACCGCTAGACCACCGCGGCCGGCATTAAGTAGGTTACACTACACTTGTTCGCCCACTGCTTGAATACTGCTCAGCAGTGTGGGATCCGTACCAGATAGGGTTGATGGAAGAGAAGATCCAACGGAGAGCAGCGTGTCTCGTTACAGGATCATTTAGTAATCGCGAAAGCGTTACGGAGATGATAGATAAACTCCAGTGGAAGACTCTGTAGGAGAGACGCTCAGTAGCTGGGCACGGGCTTTTGTTGACGTTTCGAGAACATACCTACACCGACGAGTCAAGCAGTTTATTGCTCCCTCCTACGTATATCTCGCGAAGAGACCATGAGGATAAAATCAGAGAGATTAGAGCCCACACAGAGGCATACCGACAATCTTTCTTTCCACGAACAATACGAGACTGGAATAGAAGGGAGAACCGACAGAGGTACTCAAAGTACCTTCCGCCACACACCGTCAGCTGGCTTGCGGAGTATGGATGTATATGTAGATGTAGAGTTTGTAATTATCAGATTTTGCGTCGATGCATTATATGCGAGGCATTGGGGACAGCGCTCAGCCAGCAGCCTGACAGCGTGTCTCCAGTTGTGTAACCTAAAGTGTTTACAAAACAGAGAAGTGGCCTGCTCGGCATGCTCTCGCCTACATTCCAATTATTTTACGCCCTCGAGTAATTGAAGTGGGGCAGGCCAGTAGCTTGCTGAAGTCGGGCAGGGCAGGAGTCCCTTAGGAATTAAAAATTCCGGAAAAATTGTTGTTGCCCGCAGCTGTGGATCTTCCCACTTGGCTTGGGAGGAGTTTACTCGTGAAATTTGGTAGAAAGGGTGAAATTGTGGAAAATAGTTGGATTCTCAGGCCCTACATTCGTCGGCACTGGGAAACTGGGTATTTTGAGCGTTTCTAGGGATGTGATTCGCTCGGTAAAATTTACGTCGTGAAAACAGAGGCGAAGAGTGATATTGCTCATCTCTGTGTAGAGATCTTGTATCTTGGGCTTTCGTTCAGAGAGGACGTGGGCCGTGTCAGCTCTTTGCTGATGGGAGGATTGTCGCAATTTGACAAGTTTAAAGACAGCAGTCCGTTGTGCAAGTATTGTAGCAGCATCATTTCCGAGGCGCCGCACTTGGATTCCACGGCCGCTCCGTCGCCCGCCGGAGGTCGCAGCCACAGCAGCAGTATTACGGTGAGATCTATCCCGCTTCGGCCTGCGTTAGGAGTAAAGTTAAATAGCTGGATCACTTGCAATTGCTGTTTCCACTGAGGTTTCACGATATTTTGGGGTGTAGTGATTCTTCTTATTTTCGTTCTGTGTCGATGACAGTCGGTCAGCCAATTTATAAGAGATCGCGTTTCGTACTGATTTTGACACAGTTCGCTGCCAATCCCAGCTAGGAAGGTAATTTGTAAATGGTTCATCTGTGTTTTTATTCAGCATTGGTTTGAAGTTGATAATAAATTTATTCATACAGTAGAGCTTTTACTTTCAGTAATTTGATCCTGAATTCACCTTTTACTTTATTTTGTTTCTGTGTAATAGTATGATATCAATGAACCCCCTAAGTATTAGTTATGGTTCGTGGTTGGAATTAAAACTAGGTGTGATTTATCGTCAACACTACCACCGCAGATTAATTTGGCGTGATAGGGCGACATTTAAATCTAGCGTTATCCATTCTTGTCTACATTACCATTACCAATTTCTCTCTAAGTTGTTTGACAGGGGCGAACACACGCAAAATCCAAACAACCAACAGGAGAGGTGTTTCAAATAAATCTCATTTCATTTATTTAGCAATTTGTTACTAGAATGAAACGGCAATCTTACACACGGCAGCTTGCAACAATATTGAAAATGATGGCTGATGGGAAATATTTCACCGACTGTGCAGTCACATACACGGTGACAATTAAATGATACATAAAATATAATCGTCACAACTTCTGAACTTTTTTTTTTCATCAGTCTACTGACTGGTTTGATGCGGCCCGCCACGAATTCCTTTCCTGTGCTAACCTCTTCATCTCGGAGTAGCACTTGCAACCTACGTCCTCAATTATTTCCTTGACGTATTCCAATCTCTTTCTTCCTCTGCAGTTTTTGCCCTCTACAGCTCTCTCTAGTACCATGGAAGTCATTCCCTCATGTCTTAGCAGATGTCCTATCACCCTGTCCCTTCTCCTTATCAGTGTTTTCCACATATTCCTTTCCTCTCGGATTCTGCGTAGAACCTCCTCATTCCTTACCTTATCAGTCCACCTAATTTTCAACATTCGTCTATAGCACCACATCTCAAATGCTTCGATTCTCTTCTGTCCCGGTTTTCCCACAGTCCATGTTTCACTACCATATAATGCTGTACTCCAGACGAACATCCTCAGAAATTTCTTCCTCAAATTAAGGCCGGTATTTGATATTAGTAGACTTCTCTTGGCCAGAAATGCCTTTTTTTGCCATAGCGAGTCTACTTTTGATGTCCTCCTTGCTCCGTCCGTCATTGGTTATTTTACTGCCTGGGTAGCAGAATTCCTTAACTTCATCGACTTCGTGACCATCAATCCTGATGTAAAGTTTCTCGCTGTTCGCATTTCTACTACTTCTCATTACCTTCGTCTTTCTCCGATTTACTCTCAAACCATACTGTGTACTCATTAGACTGTTCATTCCGTTCAGCAGATCATTTAATTCTTCTTCACTTTCACTCAGGATAGCAATGTCATCAGCGAATCGTATCATTGATATCATTTCACCTTGTATTTTAATTCCACTCCTGAACCTTTCTTTTATTTCCATCATTGCTTCCTCGATGTACAGATTGAAGAGTAGGGGCGAAAGGCTACAGAACTGTCTTACAACCTTCTTAATACGAGCACTTTGTCCTTGATCGTTCACTCTTATTATTCCCTCTTGGTTGTTGTACATATTGTATATGACCCGTCTCTCCCTATAGCTTACCCCAACTTTTTTCAGAATCACGAACAGCTTGCACCATTTTATATTGTCGAACGCTTTTACCAGGTCGACAAATCCTATGAACGTGTCTTGATTTTTCTTTAGCCTTGCTTCCATTATTAGCCGTAACGTCAGAATTGCCTCTCTCGTGCCTTTACTTTTCCTAAAGCCAAACTGATCGTCACCTAGCGCATTCTCAATTTTCTTTTCCATTCTTCTGTATATTATTCTTGTAAGCAGCTTCGATGCATGAGCTGTTAAGCTGATTGTGCGATAATTCTCGCACTTGTCAGCTCTTGCCGTCTTCGGAATTGTGTGCATGATGCTTTTCCGAAAGTCGTATGGTATGTCGCCAGACTCATATATTCTACACATCAACGTGAATAGTCGTTTTGTTGCCACTTCCCCTAATTATGTTAGAAATTCTGATGGAATATTATCTATCCTTTCTGTCTTATGTGTATTAGGACGATCAAACCGCACGGTTGGCCCACGGTCATGATGGAAAACAGTATGCGCAGGCTCAGCTCGGTTAAGCGATGAACCTCACTTGCGTTTGGATGGGTTCGTCAATATACAAAATTGGCTCATTTGGGCGACTGAATTTCGCGATCAAGAAGTCTCTTCATCATAAACGGTTGACTGTATGATGTGCAGTGTCCAGTCACGGAATAATCGGTGCGATATTCCTTGATGGCACGATGACTGTCGAACGGTACGTGAAGGTTTTGGAACATGATTGCATCCCCATTATCCAAAGAGCTCCTCATTTCCAAACTATGTAAGTCATGCAAGACTGAGCTCGACCCCGTTGAAGCAGGAGAGTGTCTGATGTCCTAGAGGAGCACTCTGGGGACCGGATTCTGGCTCATGCGTAACCAAGGACCTGTGGCATGGGCCTCGATTGGCTGTTATGTTCGACGCATCTGAACACATGAGACTCCTTTTTGTGGGATTGTATTAAGGTGTAGAGCAATAACCCCAAAACCATTGCTGAGCGAAAACAGCCACTCAGGAAGTCATCGGCAGTATCGATGTTCCGACGCGGGTCATGCAGAATTTCGCTACTCGTCTGCGCCACATGGTCGCCATTGATGGCGGGCATATCGAACATGGCATAACCTAACTCTGAATAGCTGTAGTGACATTTACAAGTTGAATAAAGTGTGTGCACGCCGTAGTTCGTAACTAATTCAAGTTCTTTTTCATGTAGTTCAATAATTGTCACCCTGAAAATGCCCGATCCTAGGAAACCCACCTGAAATCATCTTGTCCATTCTATACTTCCTTATTTCAGAGCGTGATTACCAAGTAAACGTATGCGAAACTAGTTTTAGTGGCCTTCAGTCCTAAGACGGGTTAGATGCACTTCTTCAGCTCCAGGTTAGTCTCATCCGTGCAAATCTCTTCATTTCTACATAACAACTCCACCCCACATCCATTTAAACCCACTTACTGTTGCAAATCCTGCTTCTCTGTCGACAATTTTTACACTGCCCCACCCCCCTCCCCCTCAATACTGACCCCCCCACCACCACCACAAAAACACACACACACACACACACACACACACACACACACACACACACACACACACACACATACACACGGTCATTTAACTCTATTGCCAAATTCACAATTTCTTGAATCTTCAGAATGTGTTCCATCAACCTATGCGTTCTTTTAGTCAAGATGTGCCACAAATTTTTCTCCTAATTCGGTTCAGTACCCCTTAATTAGTTGATTAATCTAGTTTCAGTATTTTTCCGTTGCAGCACAGTGCAAGAGCTTCAGTCTTTTAAGTACATATGCAGACTGAAGCGACGAAAGAAAATTTGTTCCAAGGCCAGGACTCGAATCTGGGTTTCCCACTCGCTAGGCAGATAGGCTGATCACACAAGGGTAGTCCGTCCTGTTGCGAAGAGCCACTGTGACACGGTGACGTAGTGGTTAGCGTGTCTGCCTATTGGCCAGGAGACCCATGTTCGAATCCTGGCTTTGGTACAAATTTTCATTTCTGGCTTCAGATGGCTTGTATACGCTGTAGATATTTGAGACTGTAGAACCATATAGTTTCATTTGATTTAATCTTTTCTTGTCTAGGTTATCGCCCATACATCACTTCCGTTCTCAGCTACACTTAATGAGTATCTCCTGACACCTAAATTTGCGCTGAGGTGAAAAAAGTAATGGGATAGCAATATGCACATATACAGATGGCCGTAGTATCGCGTACACAAGGTATAAAAGGGCAGTGCATTAGCGGAGCTGTCATTTGTACTCAGGCAAGTCACGTGGAACTGTGTCCGAAGAGCATTATAGCCGCACCAAGGGACATAACAGTCTTCGAACGGCTAATAATAACTGGAGTTGCACGCATAGGACATTTCATTTCTGAAATTGTTAGAGAATTCAATATTCCGAGATCCATAGTGTCAAGCGTGAACCAGGAATTCCAAATTTCAGGCATTACCTGTCACCACGAACAAAGCAATGTCTGACGGCCTTCACTTAGCGACCGAGAGCAGCGGCGTTTGCTTAGTGGTAACAGATAACACCGCGCAAAATAGCCACAGAAGTCAATGTGGGACGTACGACGAACGTATCCGTTAAGACAGTGCTGCGAAATTCGTCGTTAATGCGCTGTGGCAGCAGACGACCGACGGGAGTGCCCTTGCTAACAGCACGACATCGCCTGAAGCGCCTCTCCAGGGCTCGTGAGCGTATCTGTTGGGCCCTAGACGACTGGGAAACCGTGGCCTGGTCAAGTAAGTACCGATTTCAGTTGGTAAGAGCTGATAGTGTGGCTCCAGTGTTGTGCAGACCCCACGAAGCCATGGACCCAGGTTGTCAATATGGCACTGTGCATGCTGCTGGTGGCTTTATAATGGTGTGGGCTGTGTCTACATGGAATTTACTGGGTACTCTGGTCCAGCTGAACCGTCGACTGACTGGAAATAATTATGTTCGGCTACTTCATTTGCAGCCATTCATGGAACTCATTTTCGCAAACATCGACGGAATTTTTATGATGACAGTAAGCCATATCACCGAGCCACAGTCGTTCGAGACTGGTTTGAAGAGCGTTCTGGACAATTCGAGAGAATATTTTAGCCATCCCGATCGTCCGACATGAATACCATCGAACATAGGTCAGTTCGTGCACAAAATCCTGCACCACCAACACTTTCGAAATTATGAACGGCTACAGAGGCAGCATTTCTCAATATTTCTTCAGCGGACTTCCATCGATTTGTTGAGTCCACACCAACTCGAGCTGGTGCACTATTCCGGGAAAAAGGAGGTATTCCGTGACTTTTGTCACCTCCGTGTGTATTCTGCGTCAACAAATCCTGTTTTTTGTTCTCAAGTTCTCTTGCCGTTTTCACCAGGCTGCATCATTGTACGTCGTCTCTACGTCGACCATGGCAAGTTAGTTTGCTGTTTTACTATTTTTAGTGTCTCATTTCCTGATGTAATTCCCTCAGCATCGCAAGATTCAAATAGACTAGACTCTGGTCACTCTACTTTTACTGTTGCTTTTGATAATATAACCTCTTTTCAAGACATCATTCGATCAGCCTTCCAATTACTTTTCCGTCACTTACAGACACAATTTCATCGACAAATAGTGTTAACTAAAGGCTTTTTAGTGACCAACTCCTTCTATTCCATAGATGAATTACTTGACATAAACTTTTAGGCCAGTTAAGGTAAAAATGTTCATTTAATTTCATTCTTCACAACACTTGGTTGTAATAGTTAAGTAGTTAGGTATTTTTCCGTATTATGAATATATTAAAAGTGAATGTTTGTATTTCGTGACATTGTCTTACTTCTGTAACTAGTGAAAGCTTACATATCTTGACACATTCCTGACCAAACTTCAGTGAAATGTATATTACACTCATCTTTATGCCCTTCAGTAGCTAAGAACGCTGTTTGCAGTATACGGAGCGCTCATGATGCTAAAAGTACGCTACAAGACTTACAGTTAAATGCCCGTACTAGCATCTAGTAAAAATGTACCCTTTTAAACATCATGTGTAAACGACTATGGAATATTGCAAACACCCAGTAATAGCTTCAACAAGGCTTCTTTGTTTCTGAAACAATATTATTTTGGATACTAAACGTTCTCGTGTGCTTCAGGTTTCTTTCAACTTCTTAGTGATTTAATAGCGTTTCCTTTAATTTTGTGTAATACACACATCAATAAAAGTTTTGCATCACCCTGGTTCACAGAGCTCCTCAAGATACACTGTGGATGATTTGTCACAGACACAGTCCCTTTCACTGTTGAGATATGTCACTAAACCAGCCCAAAGATGAAAACAACTAAGCATGAGCAAGGCCAATTAGACGGAGGGGGTCCGACAGACGATCAGTTCCAGTCATTCCACCAGGAAGGAGGCACACGGCTCCTGTTGTCTGTAGTTCAACCATGCCTAGACGGTCATTACCGCGGTTCGATGGTTCAAATGGCTCTGAGCACTATGCGACTTAACATCTGAGGTCATCAGTCGCCTAGAACTTAGAACTAATTAAACCTAACTAACCTAAGGACACCACACACATCCATGCCCGAGGCAGGATTCGAACCTGCGACCGTAGCAGTCGCGTGGTTACTAACTGCGCGCCTAGAACCGCTAGACCACCGCGGCCGGCACCTCGGTTCGACCGCGTCCCCATTATTACTTTGTGCCAGGGAGGGCTCTCAACAAGGGAATCGTCCAGGCGTCTCGGAGTGAACCAAAGAGATGTTGTTAGGACATGGAGGAGATACAGAGGGACAGGAACTGTTGATGACATGCTTCGCTCAAGCCGCCCAAGGGCTATTAAACTGCAGTGGATGACCGATACCTACGGATTATGGCACGGAGGAACCGTGACAGCAACGCCACCATGTTGAATAGTGCTTTTAGTGCAGCCACAGGACGTCTTGTTACGACTCAAACTGTGCACAATAGGCTGTATGATGCGCAACTTCACACCCGATGTACATAGCGGGGTCCGTCTTTGCAATCACGACACCATTCAGCATTGTACAGATGAGCCCAACAACATGCCGAATGGACAGCTCAGGATTGGCATCAGTTTCTCTTCACCGTTGAGTGTTGCATATGCCTTCAACGAGACAATCGTCGGAGGCGTGTTTGGAGGCAACACGATCAGGCTTAACGCCTTAGACACACTGTCCCGCGAGTGCAGCAAGGTGGAGGTTCCCTGCTGTGGCATTATGTGGGGCTGGCGTACGCCGCTGGTGGTCGTAACGGCTGCACGATACGTGAATGCCATCCTCCGACCGATAGCGCAACCATATCGGCAGCATACTGGCGCGGCATTCGTCTTCATGGACAATTATTCGCGTCCAGATCGTGCGCATCTTTTGAATGACTTCCTTCTGGATAACGACATCGATCGACTAGAGTGGCCAGCATGTTCTCCAGACATGAACCCTATGTAACAAGTCTTGGATAGATAGAAAAGGGATGTTTATGGACGACGTGACCCACCAACCACTCTGAGGGATCTACGCCGAATTGGCGTTGAGGAGTGGGACACTATAGACCAACAGTGCCTTGATGAACTTGTGGATAGTATGCCACAACGATTACAGGCATCTATGAATGCAACAGCACGTGCTGCTGGGTATTAGAGGTACCTGTGTGTGCAGTAATCTGGACCACCACCTCTCAAGGTCTCGCTGTATGGTGGTACCACAAGCAGTGTGTGGTTTTCATGGACAATAAAAAGGGCGAAAATGATGTTTGCGTTGATATCTATTCCAATTTTCTGTACAGGTTCCGGAACTCTCCGAACCCAGGTGATGCAAGACTTTTTTTGATGTGTATAATAGGTTCGTGTTTTCTATTGTCAAATGTCGTCCACGATAGCGATATTTTGACTAGTTCAAATTAGCACAGTCTCCTTGAGAAGATTTTTATCTCCAGTGAGCTGCGTTAAACTTTCATTTCATTTTTGTGACTTTTACTCCTCAGTTAATTCATATGTATTTTCTACAGCAAGGAATTCCACCGTCACTGAAATTGTGATTTACGGTAAATAATGTGCTTCCAAGCTGATAGGAATAATTTCTTTCACTAAATATGAAGTACAGAACGACACTGACAGGCAGTCATCTCTTGATGATGGGGAGGGTGCACGTGTTCGAAAACTCGGGTTTCTACTGAATTGTTACCAGACTTGGACACAAACGAATGACGAAGTTTTAATAATAATAATAATAAGAATAAGAATAAGAATAATTCGATATTGTGTGTGTATTGCGTATGGAACCGGGAACTTAAAAACGATGGAGAGGTTTCTTCCCCACAATAGCCCTCAGTGGTTCACAACCCCACAACAGGCTAAACAGTCCACTCGCCCCATCGCCGCCCCACACCGAAACCAGGATTATTGTGCGGTTCGGCCCCCAGTGGACCCTCCATCACCCTCGGGGACGTATCATACCAGATGAATGTAACCCCAAGTATTTGCGTGGTAGAGCAATTATGGTGTACGTGTAGCTGGAGACAGTGTTTGAGCAGCAATCGCCGACATAGCGTAACTAAGGCGAAATTAGGGTAACCATCCATCATTCGCCGAGGCAGATGGAAAACAGGCTTAAGAACCATCCACAGGCTGGCCGGCACACTGGACCTCGACACTAATCCGCAGGCGGATTCGTGCTGGGGAGCGGGCTGTGAGAATAATGATAGTAATAATAACAGTAGTCGCTTGGAATTTTAAGTGTTAAATCCCAGATCCAAAGGTCTGACTTTAGATTCCCAGTTTGTCCTAGGAGCCAGGAGCGTGATATATATATATATATATATATATTGCCACCCACTAGTTCGTTATCTATTGTAGGTTCTGAGGAACAAGTTAAGAGCTCAACAGCTCCAATTAGATTTTCGTTAGTAAATTACGATGTTGAGACCAAACCTCGGGATGATGACAGCTTTATCTTAATGGTGATGAAAGTAATGGTGATGAAGGTGATGGTAATGAATAAGAAGGAAAAATAAGAATGAATCTGAGAGATAATAGTGCTTAAATCTACTATCTTTTCAAACGATGAGTAACAATACCCCATTTACTTATAAAACTTCGTTAATGATGTATTGTCTTTTGGGGATAGTAACGGACAAAGAGAACATATTAGGCTTTTGACAGAAATTAAGTGGTGACTTGTTCTTCAACGGACTATTTGTTTCTTGCTGTAATTATCAGCAGGCGGGACACGAAATTTTGCCTTATTCATCAACTGAAGACATAAAGTCTGGCGTGCGGTCTTGTGCGCCGGCCGCCGGCGACGAGGAAACTGGGCCTTTCTCCGCATGTTACACCGTAGGAAAAAAAGTACGTCATGCAGAGAAGCCTCGATATGCCGCCATTGAGACTACACTCCGGATGTATTATCCACCATCGATTTTTATATTTTTAATTATTAGTCACTGCTTCGTTAATTACCTTACAATTTAGTTTACGGTAATTGGTCTGTCGCTTGCCGCTGTGGCCGAGTGGTTAGGCTCTTCAGTCTGGAACCGCGTGACTGCTACGGTCGCAGGTTCGAATCCTGCCTCGGACATGGATGTATGTGATGTCCTTAGGTTTAAGTAGTTCTAAGTACTAGGGGACTGATGACCTCAGATGTTAAGTCTCATAGTGCTCAGAGCCATTTGAACCATTTGAATTTATCTGTCAGGTTGGAAGATTTTATTTTCTAATTGTTTTTATCTTATACTTTTTAGACTGGCTTTTATACAACTATATGTTTTACCATGCCAAGCTAGAAACGTCACATTATTAATATTTGCACGTTTATGTGGATTTCAACTACGAAAACAATTCGACGTGGAGTATGTCATTACATGTTTTATTATTAGACGCTCGTTTTGCCATGCGAAGTGATTTTAATTAATGACTATGCATACCACATTTCAATTATTACAGTACTGATCGCTCTCTGTTTCCTTGCATAAATACCAGACGCATTCTGATAATCACCAGCACTTACTATGTCCCTACATGTTTAGTTTGACGTTGATACTACATCAGAATATTTTATGGTATGTATGGGTGGCATACGTGGCTGTTAATTATGTAAACATTTTATCTTTCTTGTGTAGCACCGGGACTTTTATTATTTTAGCGTCAGCAAACTAGATTATTTGGGTATACACTCTTTTTGTAACAGCTCTGAAGATGGCAGTGGCCGAAACCGGTCACAGTAAAATGTAAAAAAATTTATGTGATCAAGGCGGACCTGTAAAATAAATTTTCTATATTCGTTAAGTGTCATTTCACGCATCAGCTATCCTATCCTAAAACCTGCCCTGACGTTAGCGATGGCCCATCTATCATTTCGTCTGACCTAGTACTACGAGTTGCATCTAATTTCAAAATCAAGTTCCTTTCTCTTAGAGTATCCATCAGAAAACGTACTCCGTGTTACATTAGCTACGTTTTTTACCACCTAAGCCTATGTGCGAGTACTTCCCGCAAAACAGTTCCGTAAGAAGCGTTTCCGATAAACTGAAATGATTCTGCCGCAGGTAACATTGAAAGATAGCTCTGCACGCCAGAAAACCGTTCCCTTTTTTAAAAAAACAGGCCTGACGTTACACTACACAGGAGCAAAGTGACGGCGACAACAAAGAACGAGAGATTTGCTTTCCAGGCCATTACTCGTTTCCGCGAACCGGCACTGGGTACGGCGCCGCTCGGCGCATCTGCATTTCCGTCGGGCGCCCGCGAGCGCGACAGCACACAGTGCAGATCTGTGATGCGGGTTGCCAACCGACCACAAAGCAGGCTCTCGCGAGTTCTGGCGGCAGCCGCGCCAGCAGGGTAAACATCGCTGCCTGGCTTGGCCTAGCGAGCGAGCGGCACCACAGTGCGTCCGCCGTCCGCTCTCCTCTGTTTGCTGCCAGTTTTTACATTTCCGGCGCCACAAAGCGACGGCACAGTGAGTACTACGCTCGCGCCACTCTGCGCCTAGCAGGCGAACTTCGCGACACGCCCGTACAAACCATTACGCCCGTAATGCATTTTAATCTTTCAGCGAAATTATAGCTCACATTGACAGATCATTTTACATATTTTTATCATTTCCTTAAATTTTATTAAAGGTAACAGATTGTTTCACTGACGTCACCGTAGCAACCAGGTTCATTTTACGTAACGCGGCATGTTTTATACTTACAAACTGCTAATCTGATAAAGCGACACAAAGAAACCTCTGCTGGTACATGCTATAATCCGACAGTGACAAGATAGTGCTTGCAGTTTTGCGGTTCATCATTTTGGAGTTCACATACCAAGACTGTACTGCAGTGACGTTTTGCCACATCTCTGCCCATATATGTATCAGTGAGGTCTTCGACATTTTTTATGTTGATCTGCTGCAAATCCCTCTGCACTTCTTTCAGCCATTCTGTGCCGCATTTATTCTTTGTTATAATATTGAAAAGTCTCCTTGTTGCTCTGGAGTCTTCCATCCTGTAGATACAAGTATAAAATTTGGCTCCGTGTTTTCTGATTTCGTCAGTTACTGCGTTGGTCCTTATATAGAGCTCGTTTGCCCCGTAAATCTTCAAAACACGTTCAAATGTGTGTGCAATCTTATGGGAATTAACTGCTAATGTCATCAGACCCTAAGCTTACACAGTACTTAACCTAAATTATCCTGAGGACCAACACACACACACCCATGCCCGAGGGAGGACTCAACCCTTCGCCGGGACCAGCCGCACAGTCCATGACTGCAGCGCCGCAGACCGCTCGGCTAATCCCGCGCGGCGTATATCTTCCTGAGAATTTTTCTTTCCTGCTTTTCTATTTCCCCATTTTTGAATGACCATCAAAAATGGTTCAAATGGCTCTGAGCACTATGTGACTTAACTTCTGAACAGAATTTTTTTTCTTGATTTTGTAATTTAATGGATAGAGAAAATCAGGTGGCAACCTATTATTTTTCAGTTTTGATGTTAGCAGCGTTGAGACATTCCCATTTGCCACTCCATTTCGCACTGTTTATTGCATGCACGTTATAGTCTGCGGCCGGTGGAGAAGAAACCATTCGGCACAAAGACAATGAGTCATACTTACAACATAAGAGTTAATCAAATTGTTAACAGTTGTACTAGAAGCAGTTGTCGCGTAAGCTGCAATCAAATCGACCATGTAATTTACACCTGGCTTCGGTGGATAGTATGGCATTCAGGAAACCACCGTGTAGCATGAGAGGGTTCCATTTCACATTCCTTGTGTATAAATATTACACTTCGTATTCCTTGTGTACAAATAATTTACTCTGCATTCCATGTGTGTGTCACTGTTAGAATGCAATTATGGAATTGATGGGTTCACGACGGGCATAGTGAACGTCATTCATGATCTCAATGACCCCATGCGACTAGCGCCCGTGGGCTGGTACTGTTTACTCGGTCATGCACAATCAGACAATCACGATACCCATCTTAGATCAGGAGACGCTTGCTGTGAGACAGCTGTCCATGCAGACACAGCACCGAGGACTGTTGACATGGCGAAAAAATTTCATAGCTCCTCTGGATGCAGCAACAGAGAAGGGGACGCCAACAATGGTAGTATAACATTGGACAATGGGATGGCACCACTTCGTCTTTTGGCACGAATTCGGATTCCGTATACTTGATCACAAAGCACCTCTCAATGTGAGCGCGGAGTGGGATCCTTACGAGATAAGATTGAAGGAGTACATCGAGAAAGTTCAAAGAAGGGCACCACGTTTTGTATCATCGTGAAATAGGGGAGAGACTGTCACTGAAATGATACAGAATTTGGGATGGACAACATTAAAACAAAGCCGTTTTCCGTTGAGAAGCAGTCTTCTCACGAAATTCCAATCATCAGCTTCCTCCTTGAATGTGAAAATATTTTGTTTACACCTATCTACATAGGGAGAAATGATAAAATAAGAGAAATCAGAGCTCCTACGGAATAATATAGGTGTTCGTTCTTTCCACGCGCTATACGAGATTGAAATAATAGAGAATTGTGAAGGTGGTTCGATGAACCCTGTGCCAGATACTTAAATGTGATTTTCAGAGTATCGACGTAGATGTGTGGAGGCTTCTAGAAGGACGAACTTTGCCAGATTCGAATAAGCAATAATTTGGGTAGAATCCGTGGAATTTCTGACGTGGTAACACCAGTGGATGTGAAATTTGCCCCGTCTTTGAGGTACACGTGACGCTATCCTTCAACAAGATGACACAAGACCCTTTGTTACATTTGCTACCCTGATTCAATGGTGTGGGAGAGTCGTCCTGGTGAACACATCGTCCACGTCACTCAACAGTTTAAAACACAACACATAGTCGTGGGTTGCTCAGAGACTTGCATACCACCACACACCAACCTTTATGATTGATGAACTGTAGCACATAGTTGAAGCAGCAAAGATTGAAGTACCCACTTTGTTACTGAAATTCATGTCGACTCGATGTTCAAAAATGGTTCAAATGGCTCTGAGCACTATGGGACTTAACATCTGTGGTCATCAGCCCCCTAGAACCTAGAACTACTTAAACCTAATTAACCTAAGGACAGCACACACATCCATGCCCGAGGCAAGATTCGAACCTGCGACCGCAGCGGTTACTCGGTTCCAGACAGAAGCGCCATGAACCGCACGGCCACACCGGCCGGCCGACTCGATGTCTAGGCTGATTAAAGCCGTTGGTGGTGTCAGACGTGGCTGCTATATGTGCTGAGTTTCACATCCCTTACACCCCAAAATTACCTAAAAATTCAATCGTGTGTTTTCTACTACTGTGCCAGAAAAAAAGCAGCACACTCAAGGATTGTGTCCATTGGTGCCTGGGTGTAATAAGTGCATACTGAGGCGTTGTTAATGATTCATTTGCCACAGTCACCGGCGATCAGGGGCGCTGTGTACTGTCTGTTTCAACAGTGCAGACAGTAACTGTGTTGAGTTTAGAGGTGAACAGTGTTTGCAACATTCATTGTGTGATTGCGGAAGCTGTTGCCAGCACACAGGTCAGCAGAGTTGTAGCAAGAATGTCAATAGCAGGTAAGTGCTGGATCAAGCTCGCGTGTCAGGAGAGAGGCCAAAGACAGGCTCGCAAGCAACAGGCCGTCAGCGCCCTCTCAACCGCACCAGGTGGGATTGACGGAGGACATCGAAAGGGTGCAAAAAAGGGCAGCTCGTTTTGTATTATCACGTTATAGGGGAGAGAGTGTGGCAGATATGATACACGAGTTGGGATGGAAGTCATTACAGCATAGACGTTTTTCGTCGCGGCGAGATCTTTTTACGAAATTTCAGTCACCAACTTTCTCTTCCGAATGCGAAAATATTTTGTTGAGCCCAACCTACATAGGTAGGAATGATCATCAAAATAAAATAAGAGAAATCATAGCTCGAACAGAAAGATTTAGGTGTTCGTTTTTCCCGCTCGCTGTTCGGGAGTGGAATAGTAGAGAGATAGTATGATTGTGGTTCGATGAACCCTCTGCCAAGCACTAAAATGTGAATTGGAGAGTAGTCATGTAGATGTAGATGTAGATGTAGATGTAGATTTAGATCACCGCCGCTAACCGGAGGAGTCAGTCTCAGTCTGTCTCAGTCACAGTCACTAGGAAAGTCGCTCAGTCACTGACACACCTATTCGCACTCCAGTTTGGCGTCCATCATTCATGGCATAGCGGGACTTGTACTTCACCGGCAGTGAAGTTAACGTGGACTACTGCGGAAGAGCTTGTACCACAACTGATGCAACTGATGGACTTTATTTAAGTAGCTTCCTGTTTATGTAAATAAAGCACCTCGTGAATACACGTGTGCAGTTGAGTATAGAAAGAGGATACCGCCCACCAAACAACATCACCCCCCCCCCCCCCCAAATCTATTCCTGTGGTTCAAGACTCTGCAGTAGGCCACAACCAAACCTCACCAACGAGTACGTGTTTCTTTTGAACAGCATGAGACATTTGAACGGGACAGCTTACGGATCTGCACGAAGCTGGGTGACCATATAGAAGGACTACTACGTACGTTGGGCACAATCTATAGATGGTGAGTCACTTCTTCCAGCAGTGTCCTGTGGTAAATTCCGACACCTGTAGACCAGGTTCTGGACATCATAGTACAGGTGCACTCCAAAATCGACGCCTTATGGCAGCAGCAGTGGCCGACCAAACATCATCCAGATAAGAAATCTGGACACACGTTGCACGTGCTATGTGAGCAGGGACCCGGACTAAGATGACGTGTGTCTTTGGGCAATCTACCATTAACACCGTGACACCATCAGACATGCCTGCCGTGGTGTCATGATAGAATCGACTGGAGAGTTGAATAGGCGTTCTTTTGTCAGTGATTAGAGTAATTTCTCTCTTGATGACTTATGCACCCGGCGTAGACCTCGTGAGCTGCCTATTCCTGTGACACACAGGTTCCACCCCAGGCTTCATGGTAAAAACTCACTTGGTGTTTCTGCAGGGTAAAGTAACCAGTGCCACAGGTTGTTACCCAGTGTCACTGCCATTTTTTCATGGGGAAGGTGATGTGCATTTTCAGCAGAACATTTCACGTGTGGCTGCTGTAAAGCAACGTCCTCTTCGTGGTATAATACAACTGCCCTGACACCTATGGGACATGATGTAGTGGGGAGTTACTCGTTCTCAAGAGCGTGCAAGAACCATTGCCGAATTGCAAGTAAGGCGCAAGATGCACGGGACAGTCTATTGCAGGATGCCATTCAATACCTTTGTTATCATCTGCAAGTGAGAATACATCCCTGCATTGCCGTCAGAGGGTGGAAGCCTAAGGCGTACGGAAAGGCATTAAACAGAATATCGATTCGACTGTCTGGACAACCTTTACTTTAACATGCTTGTCTCATTTCGTCTTAATTTTTCGCATACTCCTACACTGCTGGACTACTGATCGCATCAGTTCTTGACAATCTTGGTTGGTTGCTTGGTTTTAAAAAAGGGGGGGGGGGGGGGAGGGACCAAACTTCTAGGTCATCGGTCCCAAGAGAGTGTTGGATTGCGGGATTGTATGCAGGGTGTTCCGAAACTGCTCTTTCAAATTAATACAAGATGTAGAGAACATCTAAACAAGTATATTTAGTTACAGTACATATGGTTCCTATCGGTAATTTCAGATGCTAGGTACGATTTCACAGAAGGTAGTAGCTTAACATGCTAATTATACCAGTGCCCACAAGAGCTGCTCGAATGTTCCACAATTGGCCTGTATGCACGCACTACATCTTCTGTTTCCACAGATGTTTCATACACCAGCTGCTTCATATGCCCTCAGAGGAGGAAATCCACACACACGAGGTCAGGTGGCTCGGGTGGCCAGGCCGTATGGCCTCCATCGATTCACGAAGATGATTCCTCACAGCAGTGCTGAAATGGGCTGGTGCCCCATTGTGTTGGAAGCGCAAAAAAAAAAAAAAAAAAAAAAAAAAAAAAAGGTTCAAAACACTATGCACCTTAACATCTGAGCTCATCAGTCCCTAAATTTAGAACTACTTAAACCTAACTAACCTAAGGACATCATACACATCCATGCCCGAGGCAGGACTCGAACCTGCCTGCGACCGTAGCAGCAGCGCAGTTCCGGGCTGAAGCGCCTAGAACCGCTTGGCCACAGCGGCCGGCGTTGGAAGTACAGTCTTCGTCTAACCTTCAGAGGTACGTCCTCCAGTAGTCCTGGCAACATTTGTACTTCGAAGGATATCTCCGTCCATTGAGACGGAATGGAATAACGTATGGTCCAAAGCACTCTATCACAGAGAATGCTGCTCCACACATTAACACCGGATCGCTGCTGATGAGAACGAGGTCGACTGCCTCGCGGATTCACATGTAACCAGACATGCGCCTTATGGGTATTGAAAGAAACATTACATTCCCGGTCAGCGACACAAACCGAACAGCTTACGTCAGCACCGCTAACGAAGATCCCTAACATTACAAGCTGACTTCTGAAACATATGTTTCTTATCAAAATACATTTGTTTCAATGTTCTCTACTTCCGGCATTAATATGAACGAATAGTTTAGGAACGTCCTGTGTATAGGAACAGTAAATTAAATTTTTTTTATATGCTATCTTTTCTGGCGACGCAGTTTTAATGAATACCTGTGTATGTTTAAAATGTGGTTCTTCAATAGCAAGTCTGAGAAAACATGTAGTCCAGGTAGCCTTTGTGCATACTGTCATTTACGTAGCTCATTTTCATTCGCATGTAGGATCAATGTGACTATCTCCATAGTAACCAGATAAATCCTTAACATCTGCTTCCGCTGATGAGGCAAACTGAGAACAGTTCTCAGCGGGACTCATCAGCAGAAGCAGCATTTTCCTGAAGATGGTGGACAGCTGGATTGCCCAAATATTGAATCGAGTTGATTCTAGGATCCGGCAGCAAACCCGAGGAGACTTTCAAGATTTATTACGCCAGGAAAGCCTACGGAGTCACAAATCCTTAACATCGTTTTTGAGGTCATCACTTGTCGTTCATGGACCTTTCTGTTTGATGCATACTTAGAATGCATCGTGACACGTCGGATAGGGCTTTTGCTAGGCAGTATCGGAAGTTTCGACAGCAATACAGATGCGCCTCTTATTGGTCTATCTCTGGACGTAATAGTGAGGCACTCGCATGACACATACTTCAAAATCAGTTTACGTCCCACCTAGTTGGAACCAGTCTAGAACATTAAGTCACGAACTCTGCGACTGCGGAAAAAGCAGTAACTTAGGATAACAAAATAAGCTGCTTTATTCATCAACACACAGATAAGAATCCATGGTTTTTTGTCACCTTTTATCTTTGAACTCTTGCTCTGATTTGACTTTGTGGAGATTATCGGATAAAGTTTCTAGAAACCATTTGGAGGCAGTGTATGTTTACTAATGGTGTATTATTTTCCAGCGTGTGGTCAAACCTCGGAAGGCTTCTAGATAAACCGTATGAATCGTCAGTTTTGGAACCGTCAAAAGTTTGACGCTGCGTAGTGGGTCAAACAGTGGCTGGAGGCTGCTATTCAGTCTTATTTACGAGTGTGCGTTGGTGCTTCAGTGTCTGAACCAGCTTATGTTCCTGCAGCTCTAGTTTTGTTTTAATTTTCCCGTTTATGTCCCGTTGGTTCTGTTTTCCAAGGGCATATACCAGCGGTAGGGGGACGTTCCACTATTACGGTACACATCAAAGGGTGTTCGAGATTAATCCCGCAGATGCTCACAGGAGTTTGAAAAAAAAAATGATTGAATGAAAATTATTTAACTACGATTCCAAAAACGCTGCTATGTCATAGTTTCGTTGTTTACAATATACATCTTTCCCCAAAATAAGCATTATCAGGTTATGTCAGATGGGTCTACCATCCATACGTTATTGAGGTTCTGTCTCTGTGTCTTCGTTTCCATTACACTGCATTAGTGCGTTGGTGTTCTTGGAGAATAACCTTTGGTTGTACTGTAAGTAGGCTGCTTAGGTTTTTATATTGGTAACGCCACGTAGCGCTCTGTATAAAAATCACTGGCTGTGCTGTGTGCAGTCTTTGGCTGGTTAGCATTGTTGGAATTTGCTATTGTAGTGTTGGGCAGTTGGCTGCTAACAGCGCGTAGCGTTGCGCAGTTCGAGGTGAGCCGCCAGCAGTGGTGGATCTGAGGAGAGAGATGGCGGAGTTTTTAAAGCGGATGATCTGGACGTGTGTCCATCAGACAGAGTAAATTCGTAAGGCTGGATGTCATTAACTGATATACATATATTATGACTTTTGAACACTATTAAGGTAAATACATTGTTTGTTCTCTATCAAAATCTTTCATTTGCTAAGTATGCCTATCAGTAGTTAGTGCCTTCAGTAGTTTGAATCTTTTATTTAGCTGCCAGTATTGGCGCTCGCTGTATTGCAGTAGTTCGAGTAACGAAGATTTTTGTGAGGTAAGTGATTCATGAAAGGTATAGGTTATTGTTAGTCAGGGCCATTCTTTTGTAGGGATTATTGAAAGTCAGAATGCTTTGCGCTAAAAATATTCTGTGTCATTTTATTGATGATCAGAATAAGTAAAGAGCGAAATGTGTCAGTACTTTCAGTTTTGCTCAGCTGTTTGAAAATCGAATAATGTAAGCGGTTTATCAGCACTTTAATTCACTAATTTTTCTAAGGGGACGTCCATATGAAATATGGATTAAGTGGTCATGAAACTCAGATGCTGTTGTCAAAATTGTAACAAAGTCGCTAGTCTGAGCCGCTTCAGGTTTTTATGAGCACAGCGAGGGGGTTCTTTTTTCGTAGTTAGTAAAAGCGCGTAGGGAATGGTGATGCATACGTCAAAAAACGAGTATGTGTCTGAAATCAGACTCAGCTGAACGAATGTAATTATGCTTTCGGTGTATGGCCGTACTTACTTACTCTTGCTCTTACTCTCCTAGCCCGCTCGGTTTTTGGCCCCGTCAAGCAGCCCCCTCCGCAGAATTCTGTCCTTGCCATCTTCTTCCCTCGCTCCAGGTATTTGAAGATCGCTGGCCACTTAGTCTCTCCATCTTATTTTCGGTCTACTTCAAGGTCTTCGCCCTTCAGGTTTCGTCTCTGACACTTCTCTCAATCGTTATCCCTCCTCTCTTCTAGAGACATGCCCAGCCCACCTCAACTTCTTTGACTTAGTATCCACCATATCATCTGATTCATTGTGTGCCTCTCTGAGCTCCCAACTCATTCTTCTTCTCCACTCTCCCCCCCTGACAGATTTCTCTCTGTACGTCTATCCATTCCCTTGTTTCCATCCCATATAGGACTACAGGCCGTATTATAGTTTTATATATCCTGATTTTGCTTGATAGAACTTTGGATGATGGAAATTTCTTAAGTAAATATGATGCTCTGGATGCCGCTTTTGTCATTGTTTCCGTTTTTTGTTTCTCATCGTTTCTTTTATTCACTACAGCTCCAGATACTTAAATTCTTCTCCTTCTTTACACTCGTGGTCTTTAGTCTGTATGTCTGAATTGAAGGGGATCACTGCTGTCAGCTGCAGCGGAACATAAAGCGCAGTCAGTGGCGACGAGCGAAAATGTGTACTGGACCGGGATTCGAACCCGGGATCTCTGCTCACTAGGCAGGTGCGTTAACCACTGCACCGTATGGGATACAGTTTTCGCAGCTGCACGGACTACTCGGTACGCCTCACGACCGATCCACACTACCACCGAGCACGACCTATCCGCAGTCCCTGTCCATTCACACCATGCTCGCTCCTCTAATGCTGTCTTAGGAGATCGGACGTATTTGTATATCCGCACTGAAGAAGGTGGATCCATTGCCCAGCTAGGCGAAACAATTATATGAATGTGTGGTGTCTGTTCTTTCTGACATATACGACAGACTAGATACCACGTAGTCATATAGCCCGTATGTCTTTGCGTATTTTTGTCTTGTAATTTCTTTCTACCTTATTAATATGCCTCTCTCGTCATTACATCCAGTCCAGCTTCCTTTGCTTTTTGAAATAACTTCGTTGTCAGTGTTTTTCTGTCGTCTAGATTTTCAGTGATTAGCGCTACAAAATCCGCAAACATCAGTACATTCTTTTTTATTCTTATGTTAATTTCCTTCTCTGCTCCACTGGATACTTGTTGCATCCAGTGCTTCCTGATTAATTATATTGAACAATAGTGGTGACATTCCATCTCCTGACTCCTTTTCTATGTCAGACGCCATGGAATATTCTCCATCCATTTTCATTACTCCTTTTGAGCCTTCCACATTTTCTCTCTTTATTCTATACGTAGTAGCCTTTCTTAAAATCAACAAACAGTGTTGCTGTATTCCCAGTATTTGGATATGGCGCCTTTCAGTACAAATACTTGATCAGTGGTGAATCGATTCTTCTTAAATCATGCTTGCTTCCCGTCTGTTTTCTCTTGTACATTTGGTTCCAATGTTTTCTGCGGAATCTTGGAGAACAATTTGCAGACCGTGCAAATTAATGACATTCCTCTCTAATTTATGCATTCTTGTTTCTAGCCCTTTATACTTAAATTCTTTATTCATTATAAATGTCGTTAATGAGTCTGTGTACTTAGTTTGCATTTGTATCTGCTCATTTTTTAGTAGTTCAGCTGTTATTCCATCTCTGGCTGAAAGTCTGTTGTTTTTTTAAATATTTTATTTGCATCTTTTTCAGTGTTCGCCGTGCAACTAAGTGCTCTACGTTCCGATATTTCTGTCATTTACCCATTTCTGTGTTTCCATGTTCAACATTTAAAAGGTCCTCAGAATATTTCTTCCAAATCTCCATACCTGCTGTTCTTCCCAAAACTGTATGGCCATTATTATCTTTAATGCCAAACATCGGCGGTAAGTATTCTTTTCTGAATAGCGTAATTGACCTGAAAAATCTGTTACATTCCATCTGTTGCATTCCCTGCAGTTTTATCCTCTTCTGCTTTTCTTAACTAGATGGGTCAAATGGCTCTGAGCACTATGCGACTTAACTTCTGAGGTCATCAGTCGCCTAGAACTTAGAACTAATTAAACCTAACTAACCTAAGGACATCACACACATCCATGCCCGAGGCAGGATTCGAACCTGCGACCGTAGCGGTCGTTCGGTTCCAGACTGTAGCGCCTAGAACCGCACGCCCACTCCGACCGGCTACTTAACTACACTTCTCTCTTTTTTCCTTCTGGTAAGATTCTTGGTTTCCCTTTTAGTATTTTTATATGATTGTTTGCTTGCTTCCAATGTTCCTATAGGTATTTCTCCTTTGATAATCTTCTTTCTTTCACGTTTTACTCACATTCTTTCGAGAACGAACGACTTTTTTTCCTGCTTCTTCTGTTTCCACACATTTCTACTGCTCCTATTTCCACACCTGTTTTTATCATTTCCCACTAGCCATTAATGTCGAGATTGATGTCGACTGTTGGAAACTCAAATCAGTTTGAAGCTTAGTGAGAAGTTCCCGTGTCACTTCACTATCTTTCAGTTTGCCCGTGTATTCCATTCTTTAATGCTATTCGCTCCACTTCCTTTTTCTATATTTGTCGTACCACTGTCATACCTAACAAGTGATCTGTGCCTGCTTCAGCTCTCCTCCTAGTTTTCCCATTCATTACACTGCTTCTGTGCGTTTGTTCTACCAGTACATGGTTTATTTGGTATTTCGTACTACTGTCCGGTGATACCCAGGTTGGCTTGTGAACATCCTTCCGAGGAATGGATGTTGTTAAAATCCTTAGGTTGGCGTGTGCTTGTACAACTAAGAAATCTCGCCTCACTATCATTACTTTCAGCGAGCAATCCTTCTATCCCTGCTATTCCCTTTCAGGTGGTCTCTCTTCCGACTTAAGCGTTGCCATCTGTGTTGGTGAGCTTCATGTCACGTGCTGGTCTCTTACCGATTACCTTGACAGTAATTCATAGAAACTGTCTTTCTTGTCATCCTCCGGTATTTCAGTTGGGCCATGTAAAGTAATGATTGTGATAGTTGTGAATCTATCTCTTTGTCTTCTAACAGCTATCCAATCATCAATTGGTTGAAAATCAGTTATTGCCGCTACTGTTCTTTTACCGACCATGAAAGCTACTCCATTTTGGAATTATCATCTTCCGATCTACTGTAGTGTAGAATGTGTTGGTCTGTTTCCAACCTTCATGTTCCTAGGCGTCTTGTTTCTTGTTGTGCATCCAAATCCATTCCATATCAGTTGAGCCTTTCCCACAGAACATTAAGAGCCACAGGGCAACCAAAGTTCTGTGCTCCACATTTCAGATACTAAGTCTTTGTTAGCAATCCGTTTTCGATGTTACTTGTTTCTGTACTCATCCAAGGCATGTTCCTGACGTTTCTTAACAGTTTTATTTTTCCAGCCTGGAGGACGAGCCAAGCAATTTTTTTTTCTTTTTTTCACGGTGAATATTTTATTCCCTCATTGGCCATCTACTCTGCTGGCGGCAGGACGGGCGAGGTTTCCTCAATTCCAGTGCGGAGCACCCTATGGAGTTAACTGGCAAGTCTCCATACAGGTGTGTATACATCGTAGTTTCCATAAGGATAAATGAGAGTTATAAGGATCGAAGTAACAATTTTTTTTAGGGTGCGCTGGTAAATGTATCCCTGGTTAATGTACGCAACAATAAATCACTTGAACACGCCAAGAGCGACGATTCCTCTGAATAAAGGTGCATTTCACTTGATGACACCCCGCTGAGCAGAAGTTCATATCCACAGCTGGAAACATAGACCTGAAAACCTGTTAAGGTAAATACATAACCGTCCCAGTTCATATGGTTCAAATGGCTCTGAGCACTATGGGACTTAACATCTGAGGTCATCAGTCCCCTAGAACTTAAAACTACTTAAACATAACTAACCTAAGGACATCACACACATCCATGCCCAAGGCAGGACTCGAACCTGCGACAGTAGCGGTCGCGCGGTTCCAGACTGTAGCGCCTAGAACCGCTCGGCCACCACGCCCGACCCCAGTTCATATCTCTTCTTAATACTATCTCTCCATACTGAACTGCTAACCTTGTAATCGAATACTATTGGCTTCTTTCTTTTTGTTATACACGTTTGTTGACATTTACGCACATTTAAAGAGAGGTATCTTTCATTACACCAAGTGAAAATGTTGTACAATTCCTTGTCTATTTCTTGACGATCATCCTACGAGGATACTCTGCTACAGCCAGCTTGATGTAATCATATGACAGATTTTTTTTCTTAACAGTTGTATGATCGTATCAATCTCAGAAATATTGTAGTACAGTCTTGAACGCCTTCGGATATGCAAGTCGCTTGCTATCTACTTATTCCCCTGCATCTACTGTGCGCAAGATATTGCGTTCCATACGAGTTCTCATGATGCTGCAAGCCAAACAGTAGCTAGGGCAGGATCATACAGCTATTCGATCGGTACCGTAATTATACATTCCCCTTCCTCGCAACTGAAAACCACTAGTGCTCCAAACCGTTAAGCGTCTTTCTGCGCCCATGGTGCGGAACTCCTATTTAAATTTGAATGACACTCGCGGGAGAAACTTTGGTATCTTCTCACGGATCCAGGAATACTCTTGAAAAATGTATAACCAATATAAGAATGCAGTACATATAATTATCCATTGCTCGTCTGCTTTAATTTCGGAAAAACCTGGGAACAGCCAACACGACAGGCTGAGTTTTATAACGCTGCGATATAAATTTATTGCAGGGACTTGGAATTATTCATCTCCCTCTTTTATTTTTAAGTTGCTACAGACAAGAGCCAGAAATATTTTCTTATTAATGTTGCATCTTTGGTAGTCTCAGTATACAACCTGAGCGGAAATAGTATGTTTGATGGTAGCAGTAAAGCTGAAGAAGGGAAGATATCCCTTCACAGAATCCTCGATCTAATCGACCTACGACCATTGTCACGAGGAACAGCATCATCCGTTTATTTTCATCAGAGTATGTATTATTGGACAGGATCCAAAGTACATCGCCAAACATGCTGATTTGTTATGTCTCAATAATGATGATAAAAATAAATGTAAACAGAAAAAAAACAAGAGTATTTTAACATGAGTGGTACATGTCGCTGATCCAAAGTACCTAAGCAAACATGCTGATGTGTTATGTCCAAATTACTAAGATAAAAATCTATGAAAAGAAAAATTATAAATAATTTAATATGACCAGTATATATCGCTTAACGATTCTGTATCAGTTCAGTTACATTTATTTCTTATACCGGTTTGCCAATGAGAACCTGAGAGGTTTGTAACAGTGTTGTAGGAGAGTGTTGCTAAGAAGTAATTGTTAAGAAAAAAATTCCATACGTTGCGCAGAGTTAGTTAGCAGTGAAGTTAATTAATCAGGTCGCTGCGCGCGACCTCTGTGGTTCCGTGAGTTGCCACTTGTTGAAATGCCCCTTCCCAGTTAACATTTGCGATTTTCGGAAGTGATAAATTTAAGCTAGGTGAGCAAAAGACACGTTTGTTCGGTTTCAAGAAACCAAATGAAGAACACATGTGGCAGCGCCGACTCTTCAATGTTGCTTGAATTTCCTCGTATGTGGACCTTATTAAAAAACTTAATGCTAAATAATTCGGAAACGGCGCAAAAACACAACCTCCTCTACAGCACCTTTAATGAGTTTTCCAGACTGTTTCTGGCTGTCCTATATAGAAGTGGGCAGTACAAAGGTTTGGTTGACCATTGACGATTCCCATATAAAGAAGTGAACTCCGGTACATCCGCGTTTACAGTCCTCTGTGGCAGAAAACCTTTCCTCAAAACTTGAGTGGCAGGCTTGGGAGATTCCCACCGTCGATTCGGAATTTCCCACTTGCCAAATTCTGAAGTGGCGGTAAAGTGGCGGTTTCCGGGCACAGATCCCTACGTGCGGACATAGCAGATCCTAAGCCCTAAAGTTCCCACTTGAGATATAAGCCCTGTCTATTCAGCAGAGATGTCTAGAGGTACACGGTCGTTTCACTTCCCTTGCAGTGTGACAAAATTCATACCAACTCCACATTATTTCTGTCGTTCTGTCTTTAAGGCACGTTAAAGTACATTGACAACAAGTGCTGTCGCCCCTCCACCAAGTGCTTAGGTTTTGTGTTCAGCTCAGGATGGAGCACGGAGAATTCATTCACTGTCTGGCTCTCTTCCAGTGCCGAGTGCTGAGTAAGACAATGTTCTGCTTTTGTAAAATCGCAGGTAGAGTATGGTCTTAGTTAAATTTCCGATTCCCTGTACTGAGCAGGTCGCATTTAACTATTTCAGTTGTGCATATAGATGGCGGAGTTCTTTGTGTTATTTCTATTGTTAATCTGAAAATGCGAGCTCTTTAGATGAGGTTAGTCTTAAGTATTTTCTTCTTTCTGTCTTCCTGATGATTTTAATCAAGTCCCACATAATTTAGTTTCAGTATAAAACTAAATAAAGAGAATGATCTGTAAGGACTGAACGTGAAATCCAGTCAAACTTCCATCTACTCGTTATCTACAAAGTAGTTGCTGCTTACATGGCTGTCATGTCAATTAGCATGTGGGCTGCGTATAAGTGAACTACGTAACTGTCCCTGCTTACCCACTATTAAGTTCAGCACCCAGTGCGCTTCGAAATACGAGGGTGGTCTGAAAATTCTGGTAAATTTTCAAAAAGAGAGCAACATATTTGCTGTGCCTTCGGGTTGGTTCCAAGGATCTTACAAAGAATTTCAACAATATACAGCGTACAGTTCATTGGTGACAGCCGTCTGTATTGGCCAGTGAGATTGAAAATGAAAAAAAAAAAAACGGAGTTTCCTGCTGTTATAAAACATATTCGTTCGAAATATTGAACCTCTGCACAAATCGGCACAGAACTGGATGAAATTGACGCTCTCTTTGCACCATCGTTGAAGACCATTCACTTCCGGATTAATGAATTTAAACGCGGTGGGACAAGCACAGAAGACAAAGTGCACCCCAGCCGTCCAATTGATGTCACCGTATAGGAAACATTGACAGAATCCAGGCCTTTGAATAAACATTCGTGAGATTGCTGAGACTCTGTACATCTCAACCGACCGTGGCATTATATCCTTATCCTGCACGGAGAATTGGCTATGAAGAAGCTGTGTGCGAGGCGGATATCGCGATTGCTAACAATTGACCAAAAGCCTATCCAGTGTAACATTGCAACATTTTGCGCCGATTTTTGACTGTTAATAAAACCTGGATCCATCATTTTACACTTAATCCAAACAGCAATCAAAACAATGGACGAAGGCACCGCACAAAACAAAGACCGTTTTGTCAGCTGCTAAGGTGGTGACCACTGTTTTCTTTTTTTTTCGATTCTCAAGAAATTATCCTCACAGATTTCTTGAGAAAAGGGAGAACTATAACTCGACTCTATTATATTTCATTGCTCGATCGTTTGAAAGTTGCACTGGGTGAAAACAGACTAAATTTGGCACTCAAAAAAAGTGCTCTTTCACCAGGATAATGCACCATCCCACACATCAGGGATAACAATTGCGAGAGTAAACGAACTGGGCTTTTAATTGGTTCCTCATACACACGAATCACTGAGAATGAGCGCCTAGGGACTTTTTCCTGTTTCCTAACTTGAAATTTTATCTTGCTGGGAAGAAATTTCCAAGAAATGAGGCAGTGATTGTTGCAGTGAAGAGTGTTTCGCAGAATTTGACAGCATCTATTCTTCCGATGGTATGAAAAAGCTGGAGGATCGTTGGACAAAGTGCATATCCCTCAAAGGCGACCATGTCAAGAAATAAGGTGAACTGTGAACGAAGCAAACATTATTTCTTGCTTTTTTGCTAGACTTGTGAAACCACTCTCGTAGTCTGTCAGTTGACACGAGAACACCTTACGGCCGTCCTCGTCACTGCTGACTAGAACCTATGTTACGTAGCTTGAATGAATATTTACATTATTTTTTCTCCCATACGTGAGTCTGCCATAGTGATTGGCCATTTGTTTTTGCATGCCTGTGCGACTGATGCGTCGTTAATATCCTACGCTGAGTTCCACAATAAGCGGTTACACTAGTTCTCTACCTTTGAATCATTTCACTACAACCGATTTGGAAATTTCATCTGACGAAAAGACAATCATTCAACGATCTCCTAAGAAATGGGACAGTCTGCATTATTAGATGATACAGAATCTCAGACGGCCGGAGTGGCCGTGCGGTTCTAGGCGCTTCAGTCTGGAACCGCGTGACCGCTACGGTCGCAGGTTCGAATCCTACCTCCTTAGGTTAGTTAGGTTTAAGTAGTTCTAAGTTCTAGGGGACAGATGACTACAGATGTCAAGTCCCATACTGCTAAGAGCCATTTGAACCATTTTTGAATCTCAGAATATGTGTCATTAAAACTAGATCTTCAGTTTAGCTAACGCCACATAACATTTCTGTCGTGTGGACGCATACAGGCTGTGATTGGAGACGGAGAATTCTTTAATATTATCCGTTAATATATGGTAAAGTATACTGACATCTGAGGATGAACAGACGTTCGAAATAGATAACGGCGCAGACTTACATAAAAAAAGGCGGTGACCGACAAAGCACTTCAGTATCCAAAAGACTTCTAACGTCAATGTGTATCCACTGTCTCTACTCCATTATTACCAGCCTATCCAGTACAAAAATCATGAGCAGAGTCCATTAGTCCACATCTGCTACTCCATCCTACCATAAAAGTTACATAAAGAGAGCGGAAATGAAACTGGTGGATTCCTGGGATAAACAATTGCCTCTGGATGAAGCGATCGCCATTTCCAGGAATAGTCGCCGTCACCGGCGCCTGCTTCTAATGAATAAAAAATGAAGCGTGGCTGCTGTCTCGATATTGAGGTCAGATTTCATAGGCTGCCGGAATTATTAGTGGGGCAATAGTGTCTATCTCCGCCTCGAATCAGGAATCAATTGTGCGCGGACGACATATTGTGACATCGACGGGAACTTCGTTCGGGGATATAAACAGTTCATTTGTTGAAGTCTGAAACAGTAATCGATGTATGATTCCTCAAGCACACGTTACTCACAACACTTCGAATGTGGTTAAAAATTATAACCAGATTTTGTGTATCTAGATGACACGAATAGTAATATGAATCATATTTTCGTAATATAGAAGACCTACACATACAGCAACTCTGAAAACAGCTGTAAGGTGGCTATAATTTCGCACCATACAAGCACCCATCTACATTCTTGGCTGTGATCTACAACGTGAATTAGGTATCATTTCATAGGTTGTACATCGTATACCTGAATATTTAAAGAAGACTGACATTGTCACGTACATTTAGTAAATAGTTGTTTCATGAAAGGTGATGGATCGTTTTTATTATGAAAACGGCGTAATGAATGGTTGCCTATTCTAGCAGAGGTTGGAACACCAGTGGAAATGAAAAGGCAGGAGTAACTCAGGCCCTGGATGGAAAAGCCCGTACAGGTGTGTTGGTCCTGCTAGAAACAGGAAGTAGCCCTAGACGGACGGTCAGGGAACCTGAGAGCTGAAGCACAATAGAGTGCTGGATGGCCGATATTGTAGCTAGGCCGGAAGGATAACCGGAAACTCTGAAAATCTTGGATGCAGCAGAGAGGAGCAAGGAAACATTACTTCAGAAATCACGGAGTCTGGGTAATTTCCAAGGATTTTTACTCTGAGAAGAGTGCCATTGTATGAATTCCTAATTAACGGGGGATAGGTATTTCCTCTCAAACTTTCCGAGCTGGACGACAAAAGACTAAAATCTGTTTGGCTGCCGTTCGGAAGAATCTGTAGAGAGAGAGAATATTCCATTGTTTCGAGAATATGATTCACCTTCTGCAGTTACGAGGGAGGGGAGCCGACCTTTCCTGGGAAGCCAGCATGGGAGAGAAAGAGGTCTTCCGTTTTGAGTGCCTGTGTTTGACGTATCGGCTTTTGTTGGTACAGAGCCTTTGCTCTCAGGAGATTGTATAGTCAGAATGGTTAGGCCCTGTACTGTTGCCAACTTATGCGATTCTGGACTTGGCCTCCGGGAAGGAAGTCGTCGTCGAGTACGCAGCGATTAGTGATTGAGAGCGATTCCTCTGTCTACACTCTCATAGAGACGTTATCTGAATTCTGTCGTAATGGCTTGGAGCTCGCATTTCCTGTCTGTAGAACGCAGAGAGGAAAGGACAGTACTAGATCATACTAGTCAGAGGTCGCCTTCTGCCGTCCTAGTGTTTGAAAGAGTTTTTTATTTTGTGACGTCGCAGACGTGTTCGAGAACCATCACTCCGATGCACATATGGTGATATTGCTAATTGCTTCGGCTTATTAGGGCTTTAAAGCTAAACAGCTGTGACCACGTTAGTTTATTTCCACTGAGGTTGCACATCACTGTATATCTACATCTTCACATCTACATCTACATGACTAGTCTGCAATTCACATTTAAGTGCTTGGCAGAGGGTTCATCGAACCACAATCATACTATATCTCTACCATTCCACTCTCGAACAGCGCGCGGGAAAAACGAACACCTAAAGTGTTCTTTGTTCTTTGAAAGTATTGTCTTCTAGTGTTTGGTACGTAGATGACGTCAGTCATGTCACGTTATTTATATTAGGTCGTGTAGCTATAAAAAGGGGAAGATTTGGGCGATTGATCAGTAATAGTAGTTAGGAAATTCATTTGTGTGTCTTTATGTCCATTGTACATTGATATATAAACATTTGTAACACATAAAATGAGTTTAATTTACAGTAAATGTATAAGCAGAATAAACATTTATCATTTTGTAGTTACTTGTTCACTTAATCATTCATTCATATAATTTATATGTTAAAGAGTAACAAGGAGGAAATAATATCACCATTAAGAGATCCTAAAATCTGCTTCAGGGGATAGTCAGACATGGCCAAATCTTCATTTTTGCATTCAGTATTTTCCGTTGCGCGCATTCATCTTTACACCGGCCTGGAGTGGCATCTTGGACAGCTGTGTGTATATGTAAGGCATATTCTTTACTCATTTCACTTATTTATTGATTTAACATGATCTGATTAGGCTCACAAGGCCCTCTCTTACATCGGACCAGAGTTTCACTCATTCAGTAACATTTTTACAACATAGCTGCCTAAGAAATAACATAAAATGATCTGAGTATCTGAAGTGTCAGTGTGATTAAATAATACTATCTATGAACTAATAAAATTAATACTGCCAGTTTTTGTACTACAGCAGCTGCTGTCACTAATAGTGATAGTGATAGTAAAAATAATAATAATGACAATAATTACAGTACTGATAGCGGCAGTATAAGAAGAAATTGTAGGAGTGCAAAATATATAATTTCTGATATAGCGAGTTCTGGGGAAAAGAAAATTTAAGGTGACTGTATCGGCTAAGAATACTGGGAAATGAGGAAGATTGGGTTGGAAAGATAGATGTATGAAGGTAAGGAGCGACTGCAGGGATAATGGTTGCCATTGTGGTTATTATAGTAGATTTCTCATTAAATGTCTTCTGTCTTCAGTTCTCTAATATAATCTGGGAGATTATTTCAGAGTCGGATTCCTGCCACTGAGGACTTCGAGAAAGTCAGTCAGTCATGGACTGGGACAGGAAGGGTCTTGCTCTGATAGGACCAGGTGTTCCTGCCGTGTTGTTGGGGCATCGTGTTAAGGTTCAGATGAGGTATGAGAGACACTGTTGATTGAAAAAACAATACGGAAGCCAGAGGATGTGGAAATCTATGCGTTTGTCTTCATACCGTCAGCATAGCTGGAGATGTCGTTTAGTTCTTTAATATAATGCTAGAGGTTATTCCAGAGCCGTGTTCCTGCTATTGAGGAGTTCGATCAAGTGACTAAACGATGGAGTGGGGCAGAAAGAATTTTGCTCTTGTGGGAACTGGTGTCTCCGCCATGTTGTTCAGGCAGGAGCGTTAAGGTCGAGGAAAGATGTGAGGGACAGTTTTCTTTGATAAGATAGTATGAAAGACAAAGTGTGTGGAAATCTATGCGTCATCGCTGCCCAGCCAGCATAGCTGTACATATGATAGGGGTAAAATATGATCAAAGAATCGGACATCACAGCTATAATAAACACAATCTTCAATAAGCAGTTCCACGCGAAGTGAGCAATCCTGAGGAAGACTTCGAGGAATAACATCACTATAATCAGTAATTGGAAGTGTAAATGTTTGTACAGGTTTCTTTTTCAGGTCAAGAAGGGAGAGCTTTTCACTCTTTTGTATGGCGCAAATAGATGCTGATGTCTTTTTGTCCTATGCAGTTACCTGCTCTGTCAAATTTCGAGCCTCATTACTGAAAGAGAGAAGTTGATATTTGTCGCGCGTAGGATTAAAGACGGTAAATATTCCCAATATTTAGGCTAATGAGCATATAATGACCAAGCAGTACCACATGGATTTTGTATGAAATGAGTTTTAACCCTACATACTACCCCCCTTTTGACTGCACACTTGTTGGTATTGAAATTCTCGATAGCTGCCTTCAGGTTAATATGTTTTGCACTTATATACGAGTACAACTGGAAATCATCAATGTACGTGTGGTATTTGTAGTAGAAAAAAACTGATGACATATCATCAGTTGGAGAGAGTATAGGACCTAATGTCGAACCCTGAGGGACGCCTGATACTACTTGTCTCCATTGTGTCGGACATGTCACACTTCCTGGGAGCCGTCAAGTATGAGTGAAACCACTGCGCTGCCATTGGAGACAAATTTAAGCTGTTACGTTTGACAAGTAAAATATCATAGTCGACAGTGTCAGAGCATTTGCTGAAATCTAGAAGCACACGATTTTCGAATGAAGTGTCTGCATCAGACAGCTCATGTGACACGGTTAATCGTGAACATATGTTCCATATAACAAATATTATCACATCAATTTAAACTATTGCTACGTTATATAATATTACTAAAATTGCAAACACAAAAGTTTTTCACACGATGTGAAGTAACAAGTGTCATAACGTAACATGTTTCTTTACAGGTGGGTAAACATTCAGTTTTTCTTTTAATTCTCGGAGTACAGAAAGAAGGGACATCCGTTTCTCCTTCTGGAAACCTACCTACATCTGCAGTCTGCGAACAACTGTGAAGGGTAGTCCCATTGCAACACTTATTAGGGCTTCTTTCTGTTCCTTTCACATACTGAGCGAAGGATAACGACCGGGTCCGTTGTAATTGATCTTATACTGCCTTCGCGATCTCTATGGAAGTGATACTAAAGGGTTGCAACATATTCCTAGAGTCATCATTTAAACTTTCTAGAAACTTAGTAAGTCTTCACGGAATAGCCAGCATCTATCTTCAAGTGTCTGCCAGTTCAGTTCTTCCAGCATCATCGTAACATTCTCCCATGGGTGGAGGAATTCTTTGACCGTACATGTTTCCCTTCTCTTTATCTGTTCTATCTCTCCTGCTGGTCCTATGTGATATGAGTCCCACACTCTTGAGTAATATTCTAGGACAGGTCGCACGATTATGGTCTTTTGCAATTCTCCTTTGTAGGCTGATTACATTTCCACAGTATTCTCACAAAGAACCGCAGCCTGCCGAGGCCACTCTCTTTACCTAAGACCGAGTCTGCGTGATCGTTCCATTCCATATCCCCACAAGTTGTTACGCCCAGGTGTTACTATCGGTTCACCGGTTCCAGCTATGGCTCACTGATATTGAAGTCACAGCATAACTAAATTTTTGGGGTTTGTGAAGAACACCATTTTATATTTCTGAACATCTAAATAACGCTCCCTATCTCTACATCTCTTTCATACCTTACCAAGATCTTACGGAATATTTGTGCTGCTACTTTCAGACAGTGCGTTATTATAGAGAACTGTATCATCTGGAGAAAGTCTGAGGTTACTATGAATATTGTCCACAAGGTCATACCCGAAGTTACTTCTGAATCTGTCAATGAGAGATCCTTTTAATCCTTTCTACATCAATGCTCTGTCTCGACAACTGGGAGAAAATCCAGAGAGGTTCTAGTCATAAGTAAAGTACATCAGCGGTAAGACACAGTCAATATTTTCACTGCGTGGTAGCAATGGTAATGTTACTGAAGACAGTGCCGCTAAAGCAAAGTCACTATACACAGTTTTTCGAAATTCTTTCACCAAGCAAGACGTAGTAAACATTCCAAAATTTGAATCAATAGCAACTGTCAACTTGAGTAATTTAGAAGTAGACATCCTCGGAGTAGCGAAGAAGTTTAAATTACTTAATGGCTCATTCAAATGGCTCTGAGCAATTATGCGACTTAACTTCTGAGGACATCAGTCGCCTAAAACTTAGAACTAATTAAAACTAACAAACATAAGGACATCACACACATCCAGGCCCGAGGCAGGATTCGAACCTGCGACCGTAGCGGTCGCTTGGCTCCAGACTGTAGCGCCTCGAACCGCATAAATTACTTAATCAATGCGAAGCCTCTGGTCCAGGTAGTATACCAATGAGGTACCTTCCAAAGTATGCTGATACAATGGCTCTGTACTTGGCAATCATATACAATCGTTTGCTCGACGAAAGTTCAGTACCTGAAGACTGGAAAGTTGCACAAGACACATAAATACTCAAGAAGGGAGAAAGGAGTAATCCGCTGATTACAGACCAGTATCAGTGGCGACCATTTGCAGTAGGATTTTGGAACACTTACTGTGTTCGAACATTTAAAATTACCTCGACGGTAAAGATTCATTGATAGATATCCGACATGGGTTCAGAAAATGTTGTTGTTGTCAAAACAACTGGCTTTTTATTCTCATGACGTAATGAGTGTCAACGACAGAGGATCTAAAATTGACTGCATGCTTTTAAATTTTCAGAAGGCTTTAGACATTGTTGCTCGAAAGCGGGTTCTATTTATATTGCTTGCCTAAGGAGTACCGCTTCAGTTCCTATCACAGATCGTAGTAATTGACGGAAAGCCATCGAGTAAAACAAAACTTTATCACGTTTCCCTGGGAAGGGTTAGAGACACTCTGCTGTACCGGATCCAATAAACGATTTAGGACACAATTTCAGCAGCTCTCTTAGACTGTTTGCAGATTACGCTGTCATTTACTGTGTCGCAAGGAAATCAGAAGATCGGAACCAACTGCAGAGTGATTTACACAAGGTATCTCTATGGTGCGGGGACTGGCTCTAAACTATGACAAATGTGCTGTTATCGACATGAATGCTAAAAGGAATCCGTTAAATTTCTGTTACTAGATTAATTACACGAGGAGATATGCTGTCAATTCCAATAAATACTAAAGGACTACAGTTACGGATAACTTAAACTAGAATGATTATACAGATAACGTTGTGGTGAAGGCAAACCAAAGATTGCGTTTAAGTGGCAGAACCTTAGAAGATTCAGTAAGTGTACTACAGAGTCTGCTTACACCAAGCTTATTCGGCCTCTTCTGGGGTAAGTGTTCCAACTGTTCACCTTGGTGTGCAGAATGTGTGAGTAGGCAATATACGATCAGACTTTCTGAAAAACAGCAGCCTCACAATTCTGATGATTGCAAGAACGGGCAACAGCGAGAATTATTGCACAGTCGCTAACATCTCATGCATCCAAGTTGCTGAAAAGAATAATGTACATAAGAGAAAAAAAGAAAATTGATGATCTGTTAGATGCTGATCAATTTGATTTTAGAAAAGGTGAAGGTACCTGAGAGGCAGTTCTGAAGTTGGTGTAGATAATGGAAGGAAGACTAAAGAAAAATCATGACACGTTAATAGGATTTGTCGACCTGGAATAAGCGTTCGACCCTGTAAAATGGTGAAGATGTTCGAAATTCTGTGGAAAATAGGGGCAGGCTACAGGGGAAGACGGATAACACACATTATGTACAAGTGCCATGGGGGAACAAGAAGAACAATAGTCAAGCAACGAATTCCTCTCATTGAAAAGGGTGTAAGTCAGGGATGTACTCTTCCATCCCTACTGTTCAGTCTACACAGCGAAGAAGCAACTAAGGAAATAAAAGAAAATTTCAAGTGTGGAATTCAGTGACAACATTCTCTGGTGACATTGCTATCCTCAGTGAAGTTAAAAAACTGCTACAGGATCTACTGAATGGAACGTACATTCTAATCAGTACAGAATGTGGACAGAGAGTAAATTGAAGGAAGCTGAAAGTAACGGGAAGTAACAGAAATGAGTACAACGAGAAACTTAAAATCAGGATTGGTCTTTAGGAAAAACACAAAGTTAAAGAATTCTGTTACCTAAGTAGCAAAATAATCCATGACTGGCGGAACGAGGACATAAAAAACAGTGTAGCACTGGCAAAAAGGGAGTCCCTTGCGAAGAAAAGTGTTTCAAACATAGGTCTTAATATGAGGAAGAGTGATATGTACCGTGAGGAAACAGGAAAAGAAGAGAATGGAAGCATTTGAGATGTGGTGCTACAGAAGAATGTTGAGAATTAGGTGTAATGATAAGGTAAAGAATGAGGAGTACTCCGCAGAATCAACGAGGAAAGGAATATATGGAAAACAATAACAAGAAGATGGGACAGGATGGTATGACATCAGTTACGACATCAGGGAATGCCTTTCATAGTATTAGACGGAGCTGTAGAAGGTAAAAGCTGTAGGGTAAGGCAGAGACTGGAATAAGTTAAGCAAATAATGCAGAACATAGGTTGCAAGTGCTACTCTCAGATAAAGAGGCTGCCACAGGAGAGGTATTCGTGGCGAGCCCATCAAACCAGTCAAAAAACTGATGACTCAAAATAAAATAAATTACAATAAAGTTGGAGAATGAGCTACGGATATGGTACGAGAATTTGTGTCATTAAAACAAAGGCGTTTTTCATTGCGGTAGGACCTTCTCATGAAATATCAATCGCCAACTTTCTCATCCAAATGCCAAATGCTTAGTTGGAGCCCACCTACATAGGGAGAAATTATAAGTGTTATACACTCCTGGAAATGGAAAAAAGAACACATTGACACCGGTGTGTCAGACCCACCATACTTGCTCCGGACACTGCGAGAGAGCTGTACAAGCAATGATCACACGCACGGCACAGCGGACACACCAGGAACCTCGGTGTTGGCCGTCGAATGGCGCTAACTGCGCAGCATTTGTGCACCGCCGCCGTCAGTGTCAGCCAGTTTGCCGTGGCATACGGAGCTCCATCGCAGTCTTTAACACTGGTAGCATGCCGCGACAGCGTGGACGTGAACCGTATGTGCAGTTGACGGACTTTGAGCGAGGGCGTATAGTGGGCATGCGGGAGGCCGGGTGGACGTACCCCCGAATTGCTCAACACGTGGGGCGTGAGGTCTCCACAGTACATCGATGTTGTCGCCAGTGGTCGGCGGAAAGTGCACGTGCCCGTCGACCTGGGACCGGACCGCAGCGACGCAACGGATGCACGCCAAGACCGTAGGATCCTACGCAGTGCCGCAGGGGACCGCACCGCCACTTCCAAGCAAATTAGGGACACTGTTGCTCCTGGGGTATCGGCGAGGACCATTCGCAACCGTCTCCATGAAGCTGGGCTACGGTCCCTCACACCGTTAGGCCGTCTTCCGCTCACGCCCCAACATCGTGCAGCCCGCCTCCAGTGGTGTAGCGACAGGCGTGAATGGAGGGACGAATGGAGACGTGTCGTCTTCCGCGATGAGAGTCGCTTCTGCCTTGGTGGCAATGATGGTCGTATGCGTGTTTGGCGCCGTGCAGGTGAGCGCCACAATCAGGACTGCATACGACCCAGACACACAGGGCCAACACCCGGCATCATGGTGTGGGGAGCGATCTCCTACACTGGCCGTACACCTCTGGTGATCGTCGAGGGGACACTGAATAGTGCACGGTACATCCAAACCGTCATCGAACCCATCGTACTACCATTCCTAGACCGGCCAGGGAACTTGCTGTTCCAACAGGACAATGCACGTCCGCATGTATCCCGTGCCACCCAACGTGCTCTAGAAGGTGTAAGTCAACTACCCTGACCAGCAAGATCTCCGGATCTGTCCCCCATTGAGCATATTTGGGACTGGATGAAGCGTCGTCTCACGCGGTCTGCACGTCCAGCACGAACGCTGGTCCAACTGAGGCGCCAGGTGGAAATGGCATGGCAAGCCGTTCCACAGGACTACATCCAGCATCTCTACGATCGTCTCTATGGGAGAATAGCAGCCTGCATTGCTGCGAAAGGTGGATATACATTGTACTAGTGCCGACATTGTGCATGCTCTGTTGCCTGTGTCTATGTGCCTGTGGTTCTGTCAGTGTGATCATGTGATGTATCTGACCCCAGTAATGTGTCAATAAAGTTTCCCCTTCCTGGGACAATGAATTCACGGTGTTCTTATTTCAATTTTCAGGAGTGTAAAATAAGATACATCCGAGCTCACACCGAAAGATACAAGTGTTCGTTTTCCCCGCGCCCTTTTCCAGAGTGGAACGGTAGAAAAATAGGTTGAAGATGGGTCACTGAACCCTTTACCAAGCACGTGACTTTGAATTGCAGAGTACTCATGTAGATGTAGATGACTCTCCACCCACATAACTTTCTGCGACCTAGCAACCAGAAAATCCTCAATCTAGTCAACTTTCGTTCGTTACTCAGTACCACTTCGATAGTAAGCGTAGTTACGGTACCTTGTCAAATACTTTTCTGGAATTCGAGAAGTACTGCATCTAAGTGATTGCCTTAGTTATTGGCTTTTGGTATACCATGTGAGAAAAGTGCGAGTTGGCATTCACATGATCGTAGTTTTCAGAATCCATATTGGTTATCATGGGTCAGGTCATTCTTTACGAGACAGTTACTTAGTTCAATTACTTTTGAATACATTGTGGGAGTGAACAGTAATCAATGTATTACAAATATTTACCATCAAAAACAGTCTTGATCACTGTTTATTTATTACTGACTGTTTTTGATAGTAAATAGTTTGAGCTCAAAATATTTTCTACTATTTTACAACGAAAGGTTGTCAAGGATATTAGATGTTGGCTGTATGGATTACTTTTATTATTCTTTCTGTGAACTGGTGTGACCTATGCTTTCTTCCAGCTACTGAGCACGGAAAGGAACTAGCTGAACTTGGAGAGAATGGCGAGCTATACCAAAATACAAGGCTTGTCCCGAAAGTAAGTTCCGATCAGTCGTGAAATGGGAACTACGTTGAAAATCAGAAACGTTTTATTTGCGGCAGTTGGCTCCACCTGCCAGCTACTTCCCTACAGTTGCCGCTCCAGCTAGGGCCTCTGTCGCACCGTTATACCAACTTTCCAATACCCTCGTCATAGAAGAGAGCCGCCTGTTCTTCCTGGCAATTCTCTGCGCTCGTCTACAGCTCGTTGTCTGTGCGAAAATCTTGTCTTCATAGCCATTAGTTAATGTGAACAGAGATGAAACACTAGGGGGCCAATTACCGGCTGTAGTGCGGGTGGTCAAACACTTCCCATCGAAAACACTGCAGGAACATTTTCATTGCCCCTGCAGATTGCGACCGAGAATTGTTACGAAGTAGGAACTGGATGACAGTTCTGTAATGCGAGCTGCGTAACATCAGGCGAAATCTCTCACCAGGACCTCGTACTTGGTGGGAGATACTATTTTCTACGCATCCTCATGTACTCACCATGCACTCAGAACTGAAAAGAGCGAAGTGATTCCACCAACAGGGATACTAGAGACACTGTCGAACACATATGTGCAAAGCTTTATTAGTTTTTTCTCAGTGATTGACCGATTGGAGCTCACTTTCCGAATATGCCTCGTGACTATCAATACGGAGGCTACTTGCAGGACTGTAAATGTTTTTTCGTTTCTGTCTTCACTGGATACTTCATACAGAATAGCAAGGACTTTTCTCAACTCTAAATGTGTGTGAAAGAATGAATCGACGGGGCTTAGTTACACAATGGGCAGAATGCTTCCTTTCTGCCATTCTTTTCCATTGTCTGCTATGCCGCAGAGGACCTTCAGACGCGCCGCCTCGCGCCGGATGTTCCCACAGTGTACTGCAGTAGCAGGATGTTGCGATGATGCGAGAGTACCGCTGTGACAGCGGAGTGGCCTCCACCGAGACATCCGTTACCGCACAGCTATAGATGGTGAAACACGTCAGGTGGATCGTTTCCCCAGGAATATGCCCGACCGAACTGCCCAAACCTCGTACCTGCCTGTCTTACGTCATAATCAATATAAGCGTTGACATAATCGTCATTAATAATGAAGAACTAGGCTAATAGCCGCTTTAGAAACTGATATTTGGCTGTCACTCTTAATTTTGTTAATGAGTAGACAAGTTCTTTTTTGTGTTTGAGGTTATGATTTAATTAAATATTCAGTGACACTTCCTCAAACGTCAACAGCAAGATCCGCTCTGTGGAAGACTGTTTAATCTTTTACATGTTAGGTACTATTGGCAGTCCATTCCTTGGTTGCATGTTCACTATCTGCTCAGAAGTATCCGGATAACGCTGTGTAAAGCGGTTTTGACGACTAGATGTAACGATAGACAATCTCGCCAAGTGCAAAAGGAGGCGGGAAGTACTGCGTTGTCAATAGAGAAACAGCAGAAGCAGACTGGATGGGTCAGCAGAGCTCAGTGACTTCGAGGATCGTATAGCCATTGGATAGCATCTGAGTAACAAATTTATCGGACATTTTATCCTTTCCGAAGATGCTCAAGTCGACTACTATCTATGTGAATGCGAAGTGGAAGCGCGAAGGAACATTGGGAATTTGTGGTAAGGTGCGACCAATCTGTTGAGGTCATCAGTCCCTAAGCTTGTGCACTACTTAATCTAACTACTTAATCGAACCTCCGACGGGGGGAGCCGCGTGGACCGTGACAAGACGCCTTAGACCCCGCGGCTTCCCGGCGCGGCAAATGGCTGTGGGGTAGGTCATCGAGAAACTCCTTATAAGCCACACATTTCTATAGTCAATCCAAAGCGACACTTGCGGCTGTGTGAAAAGCGATGCCGCTGGACAGTGGATGGCTGCAAACAAGTGATTCAGAGTGATGAATCACGCTGTAATGTGTGTCAGTTGCATGGAAGGGTCTGGGATTGGCGAATGCCAGACAACCTTACCTTTCACAACGTGTAATGCCAGTAGTAAATTGCAGGGGAGGTGGTGAGAAGGTGTGGCGCCTCACTGAGCTTACCAAAGCCCTGGATACGGAGGATATGAGCACATTTTACAACATTGGATATGGCATACAGTAGAGGAATCGTTCAGAGACTACGATTGTATCAGCTTGACGATGCACCTTCCGATAAAGCAAAGTGCGTGAGGCAGTGGTCTAGGGACAATAACATTCCTGAAGTGGACTGCCCTGTCCAGAGTTTCGATCTGAAGCCAGTCCAATAGCTCTCATGTGAGATAGAACCTCCACTTGGCTCTGGACTACAATGTCCAATACAACCCCCTTCTCTGGTTTCTGCTTTCGAGGAGGAATGAGCTGCCATTAATCTACAGACACTACTAAGCCTCTTTGAAATTGTCCACAAGTGAACTGAAGCCGTTATAGGGGCAAAGTGTGGACATTCCCTATATTATTATCCATTAATAAGTGTTCTGAGACTGTTAAGCAGATAATATTATGTAGTTGCCTGAGCTTTTTGAGATATTTTGAGATGAAGCTACTGTACATGTGCTTACAGCCTCTGTTGATGCGTCCAACTTCGTGATACGAATCGTTAGTCACAGGTACAGACCTCAGACCACTCTTTGATGCCAACATATAAAAATATCTAAAGATGCCATTACTGGCTGAAAAAGACAGCTGTGAATGATCAAAGAGGGAATAATGTTTCTGAAACTGTACTTTTACAGTGCAGAATTGTATGCATTTGGAACATGGTCTGTTTTAACACAGAGAAAGACTCACCTATAATTGTGTGAGACTGTTATACAGGCATGTTAAGAAACAGCCTGGAAGAAGAAAGGTGAAAAGATAATTTTCTGTAGGTAATAAAGCCACTAGAATCGAAGCAATTTGGCACCGGTGTCCTTAAGACGCGGATATAAATTAAAAATGTTGTGTAACCTGTTTCCTAGATAAATTGGTGTGCAGCCTGAAAAAGAATGTTGCAACGCGACCGAAATGTCAGCTATTCTAGTGTTCCATTTATTTTATATGAGAATGCGGTAGTACACGAGGAGGAATTTAATGAGACTGACAAGGGCAACAGCAAACCTTCGCAGTGTCAGGTATTCTAGTGTTCCATTTATTTTATATGAGAATGCGGTAGTACACGAGGAGGAATTTAATGAGACTGACAAGGGCAACGGCAAACCTACGCAGAGGTGATTCCGTGATGACATTAAAAACTTTGAGGTAATGGAACCTGGTCGAAAATCGACAGAGTAGGAAGGTATAAGCGAAAATCATTGTGATACAGCTAACAGTAGAATACATATACCGAAACTGTTTTTGCTAAGATTGTGGGGTAGGCAACTTTCGTAGGGGGTATAGTGGACCAAAAAAGAAAAAGATGTCTATCAAAATTTTGTTCATGGCTGAAGCAGCAACTGTAGGATGAAATCATCTTGAAGAAATAATAAACGGCCAATCAGTAGCAAAATGGAAGCTTTATTTAAACATGTTGACCATGGTTTCAACGTTTTTAAAAAGTCTTCTTCAGAAGTAGACGACCTACAGTTCATCAGCGAATACACACACACACACACACACACACACACACACACACACACACACAAACACATACACACACACACACATTTGTGTTTGTTCTTTCCTATATTTTCTATTTACATTATCTCACAGTTTATGTGATTTGTTTTTACCACAACGACCCTTATTTGATGGTAAGTTATTACTTGTTGCTATTTTGTTAATTTTAAATGTGTACACATCTAAATATGATCTGGTTTTTAGTGTGAAAATTATAACTTTAACGTCTTAAGCAACTTTAGCATAATAAAGTTCACTCACTATCTCGGGTAATTCTCCCGCATCTACTAGTGTCACATCTTGCTTGAAGCTTCCCTTATCCGAAGCGTTGCTTAAGCGACGTTACTGTGCAAGCTCTACATTGGTGAGGTAATACTAAATGACAACCAGCATGTTGTGCAAGTTTTAACCATTATGGAGGTGAAATTTTATAGTTTACTAACGACTTTCGGCTATATTTTAACATGTAACCCAGTAAGTTTTTTTTTTGTATTCGTAACGATATAAATATTTGATACTTATTTAGAATGTTAATATTACCTTTTCTTGAATAAGTTTGTAAAAATGGTGAAACCATGGTTAAAGATCTTAAATAAACCTTCCACTCTGCAACTGACTGGCTGTCGATTATATCTTCAATAAGATGCCTAGTAGAAGATTTCCAAATGGCATATCTAGAAACCTATGAGCACTTGTTCATCTTACTGTGAAAGGCATACCTTGTGCCGCAAGCTCTTTGGTTTCTATATTTTTGGAGGAGGTACTACAGACCAAAACAAGGAAAAAATGTCCAGTAACTATGGATCTAAAATGCGTACCTAAAGACCTGTGAGCACTTGTTTATCGTCGCTTCTGTGAACACGCTTCTCTTCTGCTGAACAATTGCCCATAGCTCACAACGTAGCCACTTTGGAGCCCAATTTCACAGGTAGTTTTTTCTTGTTTTGCTCGATACTGAAATTTTCCTGCCCTGTGATCTTGGCAACAACAGTACCTGTACGCGTATTCCACTGTATCAGAACGATTTTCGCCTATAATTCTGGACTCAGAAGTTTCCGGACCGGGATCCCTTAAATAAGATTGATGCACTTATTCTTCTCCATCTTTTGAGTCATACCTAACTGGAAGAGTGCAGAAAGTTGAAATAAGCAGTTCGCATAATATGCAAAAAACTGGTGATTTCTCAAACTGGGGAACAATCAAGAATGGGGTGCCACAAGGTTCGGTCTTGGGTCCTCTGCCGTTCTTAATATATACACTCCTGGAAATGGAAAAAAGAACACATTGACACCGGTGTGTCAAACCCACCATACTTGCTCCGGACACTGCGAGAGGGCTGTACAAGCAATGATCACACGCACGGCACAGCGGACACACCAGGAAACGCGGTGTTTGCCGTCGAATGGCGCTAGCTGCGCAGCATTTGTGCACCGCCGCCGTCAGTGTCAGCCAGTTTGCCGTGGCATACGGAGCTCCATCGCAGTCTTTAACACTGGTAGCATGCCGCGACAGCGTGGACGTGAACCGTATGTGCAGTTGACGGACTTTGAGCGAGGGCGTATAGTGGGCATGCGGGAGGCCGGGTGGACGTACCGCCGAATTGCTCAACACGTGGGGCGTGAGGTCTCCACAGTACATCGATGTTATCGCCAGTGGTCGGCGGAAGGTGCACGTGCCCGTCGACCTGGGACCGGACCGCAGCGACGCACGGATGCACGCCAAGACCGTAGGATCCTACGCAGTGCCGTAGGGGACCGCACCGCCACTTCCCAGCAAATTAGGAACACTGTTGCTCCTGGGTATCGGCGAGTACCATTCGCAACCGTCTCCATGAAGCTGGGCTACGGTCCCGCACACCGTCAGGCCGTCTTCCGCTCACGCCCCAACATCGTGCAGCCCGCCTCCAGTGTTGTCGCGACAGGCGTGAATGGAGGGACGAATGGAGACGTGTCGTCTTCAGCGATGAGAGTCGCTTCTGCCTTGGTGCCAATGATGGTTCTATGCGTGTTTGGCGCCGTGCAGGTGAGCGCCACAATCAGGACTGCATACGACCGAGGCACACAGGGCCAACACCCGGCATCATGGTGTGGGGAGCGATCTCCTACACTGGCCGTACACCTCTGGTGATCGTCGAGGGGACACTGAATAGTGCACGGAACATCCAAACCGTCATCAAACCCATCGTTCTACCATTCCTAGACCGGCAAGGGAACTTGCTGTTCCAACAGGACAATGCACGTCCGCATGTATCCCGTTCCACCCAACGTGCTCTAGAAGGTGTACGTCAACTACCCTAGCCAGCAAGATCTCCGGATCTGTCCCCCACTGAGCATGTTTGGGACTGGATGAAGCGTCGTCTCACGCGGTCTGCACGTCCAGCACGAACGCTGGTCCAACTGAGGCGCCAGGTGGAAATGGCATGGCAAGCCGTTCCACAGGACTACATCCAGCATCTCTACGATCCTCTCCATGGGAGAATAGCAGCCTGCATTGCTGCGAAAGGTGGATAGACACTGTACTAGTGCCGACATTGTGCATGCTCTGTTGCCTGTGTCTATGTGCCTGTGGTTCTGTCAGTGTGACCATGTGATGTATCTGACCCCAGTAATGTGTCAATAAAGTTTCCCCTTCCTGGGACAATGAATTCACGGTGTTCTTATTTCAATTTCCAGGAGTGTATTAATGACTTGCCATACTATGTTCACGAAGATGCAAAGCTGGTACTTTTTGCCGATGATACACGTATAGGTATCACACACAACAAACAAGAATTAACTGGTGAAATTGTCAATGATGTTTTTCAGAAAGTCATGAAGTGGTTCTCTGCAAATGGGCTCTCATTAAACTTTGACTAAACATAGTATATACAGTTCCACACAGTAAATGGAATGACACCATTAATCAATATAGACTTCGATCAGAAATCGGTAGCTAAGGTAGAATATTCAACATTTCTAGGTGTATGCATTGATGAGGGGTTGAACTGGAAAAAACACACTGAGGATCTGCTGAAACGTTTGAGTTCAGCTACTTATGCTATTAGGGTCATTGCAAATTTTGGCGATGTACATCCCAGTAAATTAGCTTATTTTCACTCTCTGCTTTCGTATGGCATCATATTCTGGGGTAACTAATCGCTGAGTAAAAGAGTGTTCATTGCACAAAAGCGTGTAATCAGAATAATTGCTGGAGCTCATCCAAGATCATCTTGCAGTCACTTATTTAAAGAGTTATAGATCTTCACTGTAGCCTCACAATACGTATATTCACTTATGAAATTTGTTATTACCAATTTGGACAAATTCAAAAGTAATAGCAGTGTACATGGCTACAACACTAGGAGAAAGAATGATCTTCCCTACTCAAGATTAAATCTAACTTTGGTTCAGAATGGGGTAAATTATGCTGCCACAAAAGTATGAAACGTCCCCTTAGAAAAATTATACATGACTGTGCTTAAACTGACACACAATATTTTTTAGCGCAACGCAGTCTGACTTTGAAAACTCCTACAAATGAATGGCCTTGACTAACAATAGTCTATACCTTTCATCAATCACTTACTTCACAAAAATCTTCGTTACTCGTACTACTGCAATAAAGCGAGCGCAAATACTGCTAGCTAAATAAGAGATTCTAACTACTGAAGGCACTAACTACTGATAGGCATAAATAGCAAATGAAAGATTTTGATAAAGAACAAACAATGTACTTACCTTAACAGTGTTCAAAAGTGATAATATATATCAGTTCATGACATCCAGTCTTACAAATTTACTCTTTCTGATGGACACACGTCCAGGTCGTCCGCTCTCAAAATTCCACCATCTGTCTCCCCAAATCCACCACTGCTGGCGGCTCACCTCCAACTGCGCAACGTTAGGCGCTGATAACAGCCAACTGTTCAACACTACAATAGGAGCTATTCCAACAATGCCGACCAGCCTCAGACTGCACACAGCACACCAGTGATTTTCATACAGAGCGCTAAGTGTCGGTGGCGTTACCAATATAAGAACCTAAACAGCCTACCTACAAGTCTTTGGTCACTTTCCTAATAGCATCAAAAAGTCTGAGAGATAGCCATACAGCACTTAAAAGGAAATTAAAAGAACTTCTTAATGGGAACTCCTTGTACTCATTAGATAAATTCTTGGATATAGTAAGTGTGTAATTTCCCCAATGCCCACAAAAAAATTAAAAATATTAAGTGTCATGTAATATTTGTGTAATGTAATATCTTGTATGAACACCTTTTATTAACCTGACACGTTCCACATCATTACGAAATCTCGTATTCATGATCTATGGAATAAGTACTAATCTAATCAAATCTAATCATCCCCTAAGGTTTGTGACGTCGTCAAGGTATAAGTAATAGGTCAGAAAGAAATGTACCGGGTGATCAAAAAGTAAGTATAAATTTGAAAACTGAATAAATCACGGAATAATGTAGATAGAGAGGTACAAACTGACTCACATGCTTGGAATGACATGGGGTTTTATTAGAACCAAAAAAATACAAACGTTCAAAATATGTCCAACAGATGGCGCTTCATCTGATCAGAATAGCAATAATTAGCATAACAAGGTAAGACAAAGCAAAGATGATGTTCTTTACAGGAAATGCTCAATATGTCCACCATCATTCGTCAACAATAGCTGTAGTCGAGGAATAATGCTGTGAACAGCACTGTAAAGCATTTCCGGAGTTATGGTGAAGCATTGGCGTCGGATGTCGTCTTTCAGCATCCCTAGAGATGTCGGTCGATCACGACACACTTGCGACTTCAGGTTACCCCAAAGCCAATACTCGCACGGACTGAGGTCTGGAAAGTGGCGGCTGAGCACACTATCATCACCAAACGACGGGCCCAAGAGAACTTTCACGCGTCTAGCAATACTGTACTTTGCCTTTTTCTTGGTTCTCATAAACTCCATGTCATTCCAAGCATGTCTGTCAGTTTTTACCGCTCTATCTACATTATTCCGTGATTTATTAAGTTTTCAAATTTATACTGACTTTTTGTTCACCCGGTATAGATACAGAGAATGCGTAAAACATATTGTAGATGACGATAGTTGAAAGAAACATGCAGTGGTGGAAAGGTTGAAAGGGCACAGTACCGCCCTACATTGAAAATAGGTACAACATTCTTCGTTATTCCTGTCATAACAACATATTTTTTCTAATAATAACTCAATTTCAATTAATACAGAAAAGCCGGATACCAGTGTAGAAAAGAATGACAATTTATTTATTTATTTGATCACATGTGCACTCCCACAAAATAAATCCCTACATCCAGTTTGGTGAGATCTGTGAAATGAATGAATGTGTGGTCGTCTGCTAACCACAGATAGTGAATGTGAATATATGATCATCTTTGAGACGATCCTTTGGCCACCGGAGCTTTGAGCGCCTGAAATGTGGCTGACTAGTACGGTAGCAAGGTGCTCCCCCATTTCCGCAGAGGTGCGAGGTGACCTGAAGAACGGCCATGTTTCAGCACTCTGTCGCTGGATCTAGTGTTGGTAAGACCTGTCTTAGGTGTGCTCTGTAAGGACAAAAGAGTGGAGACTTGGTATGCATGTGAAATACTTAAGAGTAGTTTAGAATAATAATTTCTCTATTTCAGGAACTTTTGTGGGGAGAATTAAATGTCAGGCAGATAATATTAAGGGGATCAAAGTAATCTTCGGAAGTAACCAACGGTCGCAATGAAACCACGTGTAGCAATAAGTTGAAATACCTCCGAGTGCTTAAGTTAAGCTGAATTACTAGCGTGTGTACTATAAGTTGGAACTATTTAAGAAATGGCGTGTGCAGGACTTGAAATTAGAGACGAGTACTTCCATGTGGTGAGTACTGTGTGAGTCTCAATCTGAGTATGAGACAAAGGATAAAGAGAAGTACTGGTCCATGGTATCAGTTGAAGAGTCGCGTGTGTGATGAATATGTTCTTAATATTACTTTGCGAGTTATGTTTCCGTGTGACGCTTGATTCAAACTCTAATACTCTGAGAGAGAAGCAAGGTGAGTCAACCGTCTACCCAGCAACGCCACATGGCTTACATTGTACAGGAAGACGTGCATATATACTCCAGAGTTTATAGTAGGAAAGAAAAATTACGAAGTGGGGCAGTGTCGTGTGAAACTGGGATGAATACTAATTGAAGTGGGAAAGCTGAAAGTGATGTGATTATAACGTTGTGACTATTCTTTGTATTGTACGTTGCCAGTGTGATGTATTTCATGAAATTTAAGTATGTGTGGTTGGCATGGGAGAGTAAGAAGATAGTTTTAGAGGCAGTGGGATATGCATGTTCCTTTTTGTACCGCTCGGTCTGGAGGAAATTTTCGTAATGATCGGTGTGAGAGTCGAAGTGTGAGATATAGCAAAAGATCCACCATCCTATCCAGAAAGTGCACTGTAGCGTTAAATAATTACGAGACCATAAGATAGAGAATTACCAATGTAAAGCCATGTCCTCTGGGCGGAATTTCTCAGGTGTTATTGTTGTAGGTTATAGAATTTGTGTGTTTAGGTTATAGAATTTATCGGAATAATTAAGATAGTGAAAAGAAAAAGATTGGTGGCCTTTTCCTTCGAATTGTATGTTGTCATGATATAGAGAATTTATAATGTGTGCGCCATTCATATTCAGTGCAATGGCCACGGTTGATGAAAGCCGTTAAATGAAAAAGAAAATGTGGTATTGCCAGTGCGTAGTGAACAGTCAGAGTTGTGTAAATTACTAATAGTCAGATGTGCGTTTCCGTTGCGTAATATTCAAACAGCAGAATGACTTGTAACTTAATTGTTAGTACTAGAGTTCATGTTACTCGATAAATAAGAATGAGTCCACTCGCTTGGCAGACCAGTCATCTTGCAGGCCTGACTGCTTGAAGCCACAGTATGAGCAAGGCATGTGGGTGGCTCTCAAGGTAAGCGCAGAATATGAAGAGACGTCGTCACCAATACAGTAGAAAGGCTTCTGGCATTCAAAACGCAGCAACTGAGGACCTACAGTGGTTGCTGTACGTAATCTGTTTCGCGTCTCGCGTCCACAGCAAGCGGTGTATAGCAGCCATAGAAAGCGGTGCTGAAGAGACAGGCTGGGCGCTTGTCTCTGTCCTCGAGGTGCCCATCAGAGATGAAGCGGAGGTCGCCGGCGCCGCCGCCAGTGATACGAGGGGGCAGGGCGGAATGCCAGGAGGCTCAGTTGATTAAATTCCTGATGGCGCCATAGGCGGCGCGCTGGTCTTCCGCAGCCTGGCTGCGGTCTCGCAGCAACTATTGCGATCGAGTGCCGCCAGTCGGATACCTCGGCCGAGGGCGCGGCTTCAGATGGTGCCCCTGCGGGAGGTGCAAAGTGGTTGACTCTCACTATCACGGCTACGTTTGAATCTTCGACTGGCAACCCAAGTAGGAGAAGAACTCGTCTTCGGAACGTCCGTGTCGACGCACCCGCTGGTGCCGGAATCTACATCTACATTCATTGAAAGGGTCCTGTAGCCACCTTTCGTTAGTCCGGTAGCTCATAACTCTCATAGTGATGTGTTTGAATAAATGTGGTTGTGTGTCACGCTGCTAGACGGTGGCGTAGTCTGCTGCAGAAAGTCTGCGATAGTCATACAAATTCAGCGCAGCAGTTGTACAGAATAGCCAACTCTCGTAGTGGTCAAGTAGGCAGAGAGGTTTGCGCTACTTGTGAGAAATCCACCTGCGTTAGTTTGGTGACGGGGTTTTCCGGGACCCGAGGAGCGTGGAAGAGGCTGGAGAAGGAAAAGGCGGCAGTGTGCCGCCGGAACGGGAAGCGTCCACAGCTGTGCTTCAGTCGAAGAAGGGTGAGTTAGACTGACCGCGTAGCGCGTTGTTACTTGGCGAGAGGAGAGCTGTTAGCTTTTGGTCTCGCTTTTCAACTCTGAAAGATTGTTTTGCCTTGTCGCAGCAAGGAATGCAAAACTTTGGCAGATTTTTATTTTAGTAAATTTCTATAGCAGACTTGGATTCGCCGGAAGAGCGCAACACAAAGGTGTCGATAAGAAGTGAGCACTCGCTCCTGTATGCATGTCTGTTTGCCTTCACCTGTGCCTGTATAAGCTTTCATTTTTCTAAATATTAATAGCTTTACCTTCTCGTAAATTTTCTAGCTTTAAGTATCTTTCGTCCGTGAGGAGCCGACCACGTGGTTGAACATTAGAGTTTGTTGGGCTACCGTCATCATGTTTGTTTTAAAGATTGTTAACTGTTCATGATTGTGTGATGAGATATTGTTGCAACTTGGTCACGATACCTAGAAATTGCGTCTCCACAAACCACGTGGGCACGCGGATGTACTTCGAAACGTGTACCGTTTCACGACTTATTGCTATCAGTTATCAGTCAACAGCAGTTGTATGAATGATTCAAACCAATGATTTTAGGTGTAGATTGTAATGTTGTATGTATCGGTGCTTTTCTTTAATGTTTTAGGAATTAATGTTATCAGGAATTGTGTACATGCCTCACATCCATATCTTAGGAATAAATGATTTTACACACAATCTTCTCTTACATTATGAGGTTACGTTTTTGCACCTAAGCCACTCACCTCGTAGCTTTCCCGTTAGCACATCCAATGCGTTTCCTTACGCACAGGTCCAGTGATTAGTTTCTCTATTTATTTTAAAACAAATGCTTTAGTGTAAGTCTTAATTTCAGGTGTGTTGCTGGGAGCTGATCATCTGCACAGTGTTCATGCATGTACTATTTTACTTCAAATGGTTGATTCTCGTGGACAGTGCACGGGAAATACTATTTATTACATCGCATCTCCTATGAGCGATATCACGACGTATGAATTTTTATGAGTTTTTGGTCTGTGATCAAATTAATTTTATTTTCCGACTCGGCCAAACCTTTGATTAGATGTATGGTTAGAGTCGGTGGCGACCCTAATCTTCTCACGTCAGTTTCACAATCAGTGCGCATTTCCATTCCCAATCTTAACGTAATAACCCGTAGAAACAGGTTAGTTACAACATACTCCGCAATCCACCATGTGGTGCGTGGTGGAGGGTACCTCGTACCACAACTAGCATCTTCTCTCCCTGTTCCACTCCCAAACAGAACGAGGGAAAAGTAGCTGCCTATATGCCTCTGTACGACTCCTAATCTCTCTTATCCTATCTTGGTGGTCTTTCCGCGAAATATAAGTTGGCGGCAGTAAAACTGTACTGCAGTCAGCCTCAAATGCTGGTTCTCTAAATTTCGTCAGTTGCGATTCACGAAAAGAACGCCTCCTTTCCTCTATAGACTCCCACACGAGTTCCTGAAGCATTTCCGTAACACTCGCGTGATGATCAAACCTACCAGTAACAAATCTAGCAGCCCGCCTCTGAATTGCTTCTATGTCCTCCCTCAATCCGACCTGATAGGAATCCCAAACGCTCGAGCCGTACTCAAGAATATGTCGTATTAGTGTTTTATAAGCGTTCTCCTTTGCAGATGAACCACATATTCCCAAAATTCTACCAATGAACCGAAGACGACTATCCGCCTTCTATCCGCCTTCCCCACAACTACCATTACGTCCCACTTCATATCGCTCTGCAATGTTACGCCCAAATATTTAATCGACGTGACTGTGTCAAGCGCTACACTACTAATGGAGTATTCAAACATCACGGGATTCTTTTTACTATTCATCTGCAATAATTTACATTTATCTATATTTAGAGGTAGCTACCATTCTCTACACCAATCACATATTCTGTCCAAGTCAACTTGTATCCACCTACAGTCACTCAAAGACGACACCTACCCGTACACCACAGCATCATCAGCAAACAGCCGCACATTTCTATCCAGCCTAACCAAAAGATCATTTATGTAGATAGAAAACAACAGCTGATCTACCACACTTCCTTGGGGCACTCCAGATGATATCCTCACCTCCGATACACTCACCATCGAGGACAACGTACTGGGTTCGATTACTTAAGAAGTCTTCTATCCACTCACATATTTGGGAACCAATCCCATATGCTCGTATCTTAGTTAGGGGTCTACAGTGGGTCACCCTGTCTTAGCGACTGGCTACGCACGAGATAAATTACGGGACTCATGGCTCCTCTTAAATACTCAGAAACGTTAACTGGCGGAATTGCATTTCTCCTCAGCACTCTGGCACTACTTAGTATGTCTAAATGATGATCGCGATCCTCCCTTGGATCCACGAGACAAGGTTAAACTTCTCACTGCGGCTGTCCCACCAATAAGGATCCTGCAGCAATCCAATTGCTTTCAGAAACATTGTCAGATCTGCCCACTAGATGAGAAAACGCACACCGCAGTCACTCACTACACGGCCTCCAACTGGTTTCAATGCGTGTCTCTACATACATAGTCCGCAGGCCACCGTACGGTGTTTGCCTGTGCGTACCCGGTACCACTATCAGTAGTTTCCTTTCCCGTTCCGCTCGCAGACAGAACGAGAGAGAAACGATTATCTACATGCCTCCGTATGAGTCCTAAATTCTCTTATCATCTTGGGCCTTACGATCAACGTACAGTATGTTAGCGGAAATAGGTTCTAAGTTAGAATGAACAGTCAAGATCGCGATAGTTTTTGTCCATTTACAGGTTTCGGCTTATGCCAAAGCCATCTTCAGAATCGCGATAGTTTTGTCCATTTAAAGGTTTCGGCTTATGCGAAAGCCATCTTCAGAACTTTTGGCCCTGAAAGGCTAGGAACAGCAAAGTTACAAACAGTATTATTACAGAAGACTTTAAAATAAGATACAGGAAAGCTGTAGAAAAATTACAAACAGTGCTATTTTTTTTGCGTTCAAAAATGGAGAACGGTTATAGCGTTTACCCCTACGGCTGGTGGTGGCAGCTCCTCGGTTGTTTCATGATACCACGATCGTACGCTGACTGATGGGTGTGGAGCCGAGGGGTAAATAGTGTGCAAGAAACTTCCTGGCAGATTAAAACTTTTTGTCGGACCGAGATTCGAACTCGGGACCTTTGTCTTTACGGGCAAGTGCTCTACCAACTGAGCTACCTAAGCACGACTCACGCTCTGTCCTCAGAGCTCCTGTGAGGACGGGCCGTGTGTCGTGCTTGGGAAGCTCAGTTGGTAGAGCACTTGCCCGCGAAAGGCAAAGGTCCCGAGTTCGCGTCTCTGTCCGGAAGTCTCATATCAGCGCACACTCTGCTGCAGAGTATAAATTTCGCTCTGGAAATAGTGTGCAGTTCGCGCCGAATATGGCTTACGTCATCACCAACCAATGGCAGAGACTGCACAAGAGCTGTATGCAATTTGCACAGTAAGTCCTCGTAGACCACGTACTAATACATAAGATGTTAAAGCATTATAAAGCATAAGCCAAGCAGTCATTTATGTCGAAATAAAATGAACAAACTTACACAACAGCAAAAGAAGCAGTGTAGTCTATTGACACTGGTGTGAAAACAGAACATTCTTACTAATGTTTTGCCCATACGAATAAATGAGAGAGTGGTAATTCTATGCACATAGACATTACATAAAGAGATAATGAGAGGTAAAATTCCATTAAAAGATACAACCATTAAATAGTATACACGCCGTCGTATATTTACTAGGCAGTGCTCTCTGGTAAGAATTTAAAAACGACGCCGTTTCCCAAACAACATGGAGGTCAAGATGGCCGCCGTAGTATCATAGAAGTGTACACGGAAAAGGACGCCGTGGTCATGACACTGTAATGGCCGAAGTGACAGTCGACAAACCAAAGAAGTACGTCTGGCGACGCCGACTACGATCAAGGTAGCGATTCAAGTCGATATCGTTCTTGCCGACGACTCATAAATAATGGCTGTAGGCGAGTTAATTAGTAGTCCCCATCGCCATTATTGACACCAAATCTAGTGACACATCAACCACTAAAGCAGCTGCTGTTGTCAAGGTGCCATAGTGACAGAGTGTGGACGTCTCCATGGCATGGGCTTCTAGAAAACTTGAATGCATATACGACACCGCATCGTTGGTAATATCCAGCTATACAGCTCTGAATAGTATATCCGTCCCGAAAGGCTGCCAACCGATTCTTCAATGTCGCGTGCCATAAGCACCACTACAATTTTTCCTAGATCAGGCTTTATTCACTAGTCAGATTCAGGAGTAATATGCAGACATTTTCGTTGGCGGTTTCCCTCAAGGGCTAACAGAACTCCTCTAGCAGATGCTACTTTCTGTGGGGGCTTCTTAAAAGTTTGTTTCCAGTATATGATGGAAACAGCATCATGGGAAATTCACTAATTCCTGAGCTAGAGTAGTGGGCTCTTACTACAATCCAGTCAGAAAGATTGCGAAAAGACGGACCTATTATATCGGGAGGGACGAAACCCGTTTCTCATGGATTCTGGTAACTAGCTCTGGGGTTCACAGTTACCAAGGAGATGAGCGACAAGATGCGGCCAGGAATGATACGTTGATCCGTTATATCTTGTACAAAGGGATGTGAAGGGTAGATAAGTGCCGCTCATCTCTTGTACACCGCCAGCTTTTCGTAGAGGAGTCTACGACAATTTCAGCCTCTGACAGTTACTCCAGGAATCTCCAATGGTGCACGAACTGTTACTCCACCCGTCACTTTTTACTAAGATTCCCAGTTCGTTAAACCACTTTTCTGTGTACAGCCGTTGATTCCACAGTCAAATCGTCGCTCTCTTTACCTGTAGTGCATAGGTGAATTCGTCCCAACTAATTCAACGGAATAAATAAGTTCTATATTTCCATGAATCGGAGCAATTCATTCACGTGCCTGTTGGTCACAAAGGTCATCAGATAACTGGAGCGGCACATGTGCGTTAATATCCTGTACACGGGGTTAAGTCCGTGAGGTTGGACCATTGGGAGAGACGAGCCAGTGTCGCGTTTCACAAATGTGCCGCTAGAGAGCAGCTCCCGCTTCGTACGAGGAATCTATTTCGTGAATAAACGTGCTGTAAAAGTGTTGCTGTCATTTTCGTGTTAGTTCTGTAAAATAATCCAATTCTCTCTTCCTGTAAACCGAAAAGTTATATCGTGTAGTTACATAATTTTAGTTTTAAGGTTTATTTTGCACAATATTGATTCTGTATTTTTACTGCAAGTTTGGCAAGTATGTACGCATGAAACTAACTTAAAATGGACACCTAGTTCGCTACCTGCAGACAGAAGTCAGAATGGTTCATCTCTCCCAGAAAATCTTGAGCGATGGAACACAAGCGAATTTAGTTTCAAGGCATGCGGAATACTTCCATTGAAGATGGCTACAGTGTCGGACTATATTTCTTTGTTGGAGGATATATCTGTGCCAACTAGTGGGTGAGCGGCATCTCGCAAACAGGCGAACCAACTACTTCAAAGCTCATCAAAAGACCTAGTGATCCCAATCACGTCAAACAGAGTTACCTGCACAAGTCAGATTCGTTCACTGATATAACTTGGGACAGCACTCCTACTATACTTGAGTTTTCCGAGATCAGCACCTCAGAACTAATTACACGCCAACAAATGTAGATAAAACATGTGGAAGAAATATTAGCTGTTCTTACTATTGGTAAAACTATGAATTTCAAGAGGAAGACAGCAACTGTATCCAAAGGGCTAAACTGTTGCGCAAATAAAGAAACTGTAAAGAAACAGAGGGATAAGAAAAGAAAGGTATCAGAAAAAGGCACAAACCGATCAGCAGAGGGAAATACTAATGAAGAGAAAAACTGACTGAAGGAGCTAAGAAGAAAAACAGGTCATCGTGTTCGCCATAAGCAGATATCGTAAAAGAATACGTAATGATGATGATGAATAGGATGAACATCGGAGCGTGGGCGTGGTGAAATCTATTACGAAACTAATAAAAGCAACGATTGGATCGAGGGCGATTCCTGTTCAAAGACACATGGAGGTTGTTCAACATCTGCTAAAAAGTGTAATTCGTGTGGTGAGAGAAAGAGTAATGCTTGAACAAAAGCAATGTTCAATCAACATTTATAATAAACTGAGAACATACTTTCGGACTAAAATATTTAATAGCACAATTCTCTAATCATTACAACACATTCCAAACAAAAATATGTAATTTTAACTGCCTCCTTTCTTCATGTATAGCCATTTGTATACGGTCCATCTCTCCCAGTGCACTGATCCGTCGCACCTATGGGATCGATGGACCGCTCACGTATATTTTCGTTTTATCATATCTGTTGTATTTTAATTGGCACTGCCTCAAAAATTTTTGCACATATTTATACATAAGTATGGACGACACCCTATACGAACATGAGCCCAGAAGTCAAAATAGTTGAAAAACATCCTTTTTATCGAAGAAAAAAATATGGTTCATCTCTCCCAGACCTATCCTACGTTTCTGTCTCACACGCGCAAAACTACTTTTGAAGGTGACAAGTCAACACAAGTGTTATCGAATGGAAATCTTCTTGTCCCAGACCAATACTCCTGGAATCCTGCTGTGAAGAAACGACAAAATGCAATAAATATACACTCCTGGAAATTGAAATAAGAACACCGTGAATTCACTGTCCCAGGAAGGGGAAACTTTATTGACACATTCCTGGGGTCAGATACATCACATGATCACACTGACAGAACCACAGGCACATAGACACAGGCAACCGAGCATGCACAATGTCGGCACTAGTACAGTGTAAATCCAGCAATGCAGGCTGCTATTCTCCCATGGAGACGATCGTAGAGATGCTGGATGTAGTCCTGTGGAACGGCTTGCCATGCCATTCCCACCTGGCGCCTGAGTTGGACCAGCGTTCATGCTGGACGTGCAGACCGCGTGAGACGACGCTTCATCCAGTCCCAAACATGCTCAATGGGGGACAGATCCGGAGATCTTGCTGGCCGGGGTAGTTGACTTACACCTTCTAGAGCACGTTGGGTGGCACGGGATACATGCAGACGTGCATTGTCCTGTTGGAACAGCAAGTTCCCTTGCCGGTCTAGGAATGGTAGAACGATGAGTTCGATGACGGTTTGGATGTACCGTGCACTATTCAGTGTCCCCTCGACGATCACCAGAGGTGTTCGGCCAGTGTAGGAGATCGCTCCCCACACCATGATGCCGGGTGTTGGCCCTGTGTGCCTCGGTCGTATGCAGTCCTGATTGTGGCGCTCACCTGCACGGCGCCAAACACGCATACGACCATCATTGGCACCAAGGCAGAAGCGACTCTCATCGCTGAAGACGACACGTCTCCATTCGTTCCTCCATTCACGCCTGTCCCGACACCACTGGAGGCGGGCTGCACGATGTTGGGGCGTGAGCGGAAGACGGCCTAACGGTGTGCGAGACCTCACACCCCACGTGTTGAGCAATTCGGCGGTACGTCCACCCGGCCTCCCGCATGCCCACTATACGCCCTCGCTCAATGTCCGTCAACTGCACATACGGTTCACGTCCACGCTGTCGCGGCATGCTACCAGTGTTAAAGACTGCGATGGAGCTCCGTATGCCACGGCAAACTGGCTGACACTGACGGCGGCGGTGCACAAATGCTGCGCAGCTAGCGCCATTCGACGGCCAACACCGCGGTTCCTGGTGTGTCCGCTGTGCCGTGCGTGTGATCATTGCTTGTACAGCCCTCTCGCAGTGTCCGGAGCAAGTATGGTGGGTCTGACACACCGGTGTCAATGTGTTCTTTTTTCCATTTCCAGGAGTGTATGAGGATTACGCCTTCACACACTTAAAATCTGAAAACTGCAGGTGCAAGAGAATTATTTGTAGAAAAGAGTGGGTCCAACTGGCATCATTGGAGGGGACGAATATCATTGTGTGGGTTATGGCAGTAAGGCTACACCAAGCTCTAAATAAAGGGGACAGAAAAGGTATGACACGTAAATCACGTATGGACTATGGCGTGCAGGCACGTTATTCGACATGTAAACGTCACTGCAGATATTCGGATGTAGGTTATGACATGTCTGATGTGCCTTCCAGCACTGGCGATGATGTGGTGCACACGAATATCAAAATTCTGCATGACCCGCTAAAGTGTCGGGACATCGACGTTGTCGGTGACCTCGTGAATGGCTATTTCCAGCTCAGCAATGGTTCTGGGGTTATTGATTTTGCCTTTAATGAAGTCACAGAAAAAGGAGTCGCATGTGTTCAGATCCGGAGAATTTGTCAACCAATCTTGGCCCATGCCAGTGGACTCTGGGTATCCCGGAGCCAGAGTGTGGGCGCCAAAGTGCTCTTTCACGACATCAAACACTCTCCTCCTTCGATGGGGTCGAGCTTCGTCTTGCATGAAGAACATTTTGTGTCGAAATCAGGGTCACTTTGGATAGTGGAGATAAAATCATCTTCCAAAACCTTCACGTGCCGTTCGGTGGCATCAAGCGATAATTTCGTGACTGCACATTACACACCACACAGTCACCCTTTTAGGGTGAAGAGACTTATCGATAGTGAAATGTGGATTCTCAGTTCCCCAAATGCGCCAATTTGGCTTATTGACGAACCCAATCAAATGAAAGTGGGCTTCGCCGCTAAATCAAACCATATTCAGATCCAAGGCTCGTTCGTCAGTTTTTCGGACAATAGTGTTGCCCAAACACAACCGCTGTTCCATGGACCTGGGGCTTAATGGCTGATGGGTTTGAATTTTGTATGCGAAAAGATGCAGGTCTTCAAAAACAATCTGTCTCAGTGTCGCCCAGTTGATTCCCACCGGTTGTACATCTCGTCTGGTCGATTTCCTGCGGCAGGTCTGAGACACAGCGCCTGTTCTAATGGTCCAAATGGCTCCGAGCACTATGGGACTCAACATCTGAGGTCATCAGTCCCCTAGAACTTAGAACTACTTAAACCTAACTAACCTAAGGACATCACACACACCCATGCCCGAGGCAGGATTCGAACATGCGACCGTAGCGGTCGCGCGGTTCCAGACTGAAGCGCCTAGAAACGCTCGGCCACAGCGCCTGTCTTTTCGATGTTTTCAGTCATTCTGACCCTCTTTGAACGACTGACATTTCCAACATTGTTATCACAAACTTGCAAATCTAATTCTTGTTTAGACCGTCTGTCTTCAGTTTGAACTTCCTTTGAGCCGCAGTTGGGCTGTTATTGCTCGCACAGTAGGGCTTCGCAAGATCTGTATGCTCAGGTACCACTGTACCGTGACATTTTCACGTGCAAATGACCAACGAGAACAAGGCACGTGTGCATGTGCATACTAATTCCCTTCATGCCCCGAAGAAAACCGTGCCGTTTGAACGTACTAAACCAGACCGTTAAGAAGTTGTAACGATAATAATTCATACAGTTCAATAATTGTCACTCTGTATAAATTATATACGGGTGTCAAATATTCTGACGATCATGACGATTGAGTTGTCATCCCGTACCAAAGCTTTAGTCATCACGCATTTTGACGACAACAAATAAGTCGCAATAACAAGTGTCAAACCCAAATTTATTAGAAGGTGACGAATGAATCTTTATTTCGACGGTGTATTTGATTCACAGATGTTATTTATGCGTGTCACCCGCTATTGGATCAGAAACTCACGTTTCCTTTCATGTTATTTAGTCGCTTATATCATTCGTCATTTGACGACATAAAGAAAACGGTGGCACTGTAATTTTGACTGAAAAATGTTGGAAACGGAACCTCACGCCACTGCAGTCCGAGCCGGCATGTCACTAGCTGTTCCTTCGTCATACAATGAAAAGCCAAAGAAACTGGTACACCTGCCTAATATCGTGTAGGGCCCCAGCGAGCATGCAGAACGTCCGCAACAAGACGTGGCATGGACTCCACTAATGTCCGAAGTAGTGCCGGTGAAAAGTAACACAATGAATCCTGAAGGGCTGTCCATAAATCCGTAAGAGTACGAGGGGGTTGAGATCTCCTCTGAACAGCACGTTGGAAGGCATCCCAGGTATACTGAATAGTGTTCATGTCCGGTAGCCAGCGGAAGTGTTTAAACTCAGAATAGTGTTCCTGGAGCCACTCTGTAGCAATTCTGGACGTGTGAGGTCTGGTATTGTCCTGCTGGAATTGCCCAAGACCGTCGGAATGACGGACATGAATGAATGCAGGTGACCAGACAGGATGCTTACGAACGTGTCACCTGTCAGAATCGTATCTAGAGGTATCATGGGTCCCATATCACTAAAACTGCTTGAACAGTCCTCTGCTGGCACGCAGGGCCCATGAATACATGAGGTTGTCTCAATATCCGTATACGTACATCCGCTTGATACAATTAGAAACGAGAATCGTCAGACCAGAAAACATGATTTCAGACCACAACAGTCGAATTTCGGTGTTGAGGGGTCCAGGTGAAGTCAACGCTTTGAGTGCTGCAGTCATCAAGGGTACACGAGCCCTTCGGCTCCGAAAGACCATATGCATGACGTCTCGTCGAATGGTTCGCACGCTGACACTTTTCGATAGCCCTGCACTGAAATCTACAGCTGTTGTCGGAAGGGTTGCACTTCTGTCACGTTGAACGGTTCTCTTCAGTTGGTCCCGTTCTTGCAGGATCTCGTTTCCGGCCGCAGCTATGTCGCAGATTTGATATTCACGGTACATTCGTGAAATAGTCGTACGGTAAATTCCCTACTTCATTGCTACTTCCGAGATGCTGTGCCCCATCGCTCGTGCACCGACTATAGCACCATGTTCAGAGTCACTTAAATCTTGATAACCTGCCATTGTAGCAGCAGTAACCGATCTAACAACTGAGCTAGACACTTGTTGTCTTACACTACTGGCCATTAAAACTGCTACACCAAGAAGAAATGCAGATGATAAACGGGTATTCATTAGACAAATATATTATACTAGAACTGACATGTGATTACATTTTTACGCAGTATGGGCGCATAGATCCTGAGAAATCAGTACCCAGAACAACCACCTCTGGCCGTAATAACGGCCTTGATACGCCTGAGCATTGAGTCAAACAGAGCTGGGATGGCGTGTACAGGTACAGCTGCCTATGCAGCTTCAGCACAATACCACAGTTCATCAAGAGTAGTGAATGGCGTATTGTGACGAGCCAGTTGCTCGGCCACCATAGACCATACGCTTTCAGTTGGTGAGATATCTGGAGAAAGTGCTGGCCAGGGCAGCATTCGAATATTTTCTGTATCCAGAAAAGCCCGCACAAGACCTGCAACATGCGGATGTGCATTATCCTGCTGAAATGTAGGGTTTCGAAGTGACCGAATAAAGGGTAGAGCCACGGGTCGTAACACATCTGAAATGTAACGTTCACTGTTCAACGTGCCGTCAATGCGAACAGGAAGTGACCGAGACGTGTAACCAATGGCACCCCATACTATCACACCGAGTGATACGCCAGTATGCAAATGACGAATAGACCCTTCCATTGTGCGTTCACCGCGATGTCGCCAAACACGGATGCGACCATCATGATGCTGTAAAGAGAACCTAGATTCATCAGAAAAAATGACGTTTTGCCATTCGTGCACCCAGGTTCGTCGTTGAGTACACCATTGCAGGCGCTCCTTTCTGTGATGCAGCGTCAAGGGTAACCCCAGGCATGGTCTCCGAGCTGATAGTCCATGCTGCTGCAAACGTCGTCTAACTGTTCGTGCAGCTGGTTGTTGTCTTGCAAACGTCCCCATCTGTTGACTCAGGGATCGAGACGTGGCTGCACGATCCGTTACAGCAATGAGGATAAGATGCCTGTCATCTCGACCGCTAGTGATACGAGGCCGTTGGGATCCAGCACGGCGTTCCGTACTACCGCCCTGAACCCACCGATTCCACATTCTGCTAACAGTCATTGGGTCTCGACCAACGCGAACAGCAATGTAGAGATACGATAAACCGCAATCGCGATAGGCTATTAGGCTACAATCCGACCTTTATGAAAGTCGAAAACGTGATGGTACGCATTTCTCCTCATTACAAGAGGCATCACAACAACGTTTCACCAATCAACGCCGGTCAACTGCTGTTTGTGTATGAGAAATCGCTTGGAAACTTTCCTCGTGTCTGCACGTTGTAGGTGTTGCCACCGGCGCAAACCTTGTGTGACTGCTCTGAAAAGTTAATCATTTGCATATCACAGCATCTTCTTCCTGTCGGTATAATGTCGCGTCTGTAGCACGTCCACTTCGTGGTGTAGCAATTTTAATGGCCGGTAGTGTATATACGCGTTGCCGACTGCAGAGCACTATTCTGCCTGTTTACGCATGTCTGTATTTGAATATACGCGTATATATCAGTTTCTTTGGCGCTTCAGTGTAGTTCCGTGCGGATCGGAGACTTTAACCATTGCGCCACCTGGCAACACGTTCAAATCTGATTGTGGCAGACAGCCGAAGGGTTATTTTTGAGGCAGGCCACATATTCCATGTGATTGGCGTAAAGTATCTTACGCCTTCTTTTCCAAAACGGCTCTGAGTACTATGCGACTTAACTTCTAAGGTCATCAGTCGCCTAGAACTTAGAACTAATTAATCGTAATTAACCTACGGACATCACACACATCCATGCCCGAGGCGTGATTCGAACCTACAACCGCAGCGGTCGCTCGGTTCCAGACTGTAGCGCCTAGAACCGCACGGCCACTCCGGCCGGCTCCTTCGTTTCGTGTGCGCGTTTCGTAGTCTGACATCTCTGTCGTTCACTCCACTTGTCAGAGTCATACGCTGTGAAGAGCTTCCGGTGTAGCGTGTGGAAACGCGACTGCAGCTCCTGCCGTTGCCTCAGTTACAGTGCTGATGCACGAGGGGTGCCGGCCTGAGAGCGGAGCGAGCTGCCGGCGGCCGCCACTGTGCAACAGACCTCGAGGGAGAGCCGCGGAGCGTGACGAGCGCCGCAGAAGAAGCGCGCCCGCTTCCGGCGCCGGCGCCGCAGACCGTGCGACTGGGCGCGACGCGACGCCAGGTGTCCGTCACAGCTGCCCGCAGCTTTGTGCCTGCTGCACGGTCGGCCCGTCATTTCCTACTACTCCCGTACCGAAACTAGCACTGTCGATATTTTTAATAGCTTCGGGAATCCGCTACATCGATATTTTACAAGGTGCATTTGGCAGACGTCGATCAGTCGAAAAACTACCCATATAAGCCAGAAAAAATATCGAAGTACCGGCCTATTAAAATATCGACTGCACACTCTAAATATACTGCTGATTTTAGGGATCTGTATTTAAATATTAATGGGCAGTGGAAAATTTGCTGTTTAGAAGAGCGCGCCGCACCGCGTTGTGTGAAGCACTCGCCCTCCGTTCCTGGCGCTGTGATAATCGCAGCTTTGGTGTCACCCTCTGGTGGAAAAGGGGAAAGGATGCCTGTTCACGTGCATTTAAGTGGCGCTATGAGCTCGCCAGTGGCGGTTGGTCAGTCGGAGTGAGTCTGGGTCAGTCTCGCGTCACCAGTTGCTGGTCTGCCTCTCGTTCGCATTTGCGCGGCAGTTAGTGTCTGTCTGCCTCGGAGTGCTAGTATGTCTTTTGGATCAAACTTTAAAGCCGGCAAATGAGAGTCTTGCCATTCCGCCAATACCAGAGCTCACCCGGTATGCCGCCAGTCTGCTCGAGTTGCTCGGGCAACGGTCATTGGCGGTTGGATTGATCGGCTGGTCTGTGGCGCACTGAGACACAAGATGACTTGTCCGCATTGAGCGTCGGCGCATGTGAGGTCGCCAGGTGAGTCCAGAGGGCCGAGCCGTATAGCAGGGTGTAGTGGCTACGCGGTCGACACGAGAGAAATAGGAGTCAATCGACGACATCAGCCTGGCCGGGGCTAGCTGCGACGCCGTGAGATGGGAGATCGGCGTGCGTTCCTGCGTCCGTTGAAGCGGCTGGCAGCGGACGGTTAGGGAAAGCGTTGCGGTTGCTGCGCCAGGTCCTCGCCAGAAATCGCACTTTATTAGAAGTTAAGTGATTGGAGATATGTTGCTTCATTTACTTGTTAAATTCTACTTGTTTTCTTGGTGAGGTCACCAGCCGCTTTGTTGTGGGGTCGTCCCACCATTCTTCTCCGCTTGCACACCCACGGCTAGGTGGTTATTTATGAATTGGGTGGTGTGTTTTTCCCTTTCGAAGTAGGGGCGGGTTAGAGCAACCTGAGGTTCGGGTTGTCCATTAATCTCCCTGTCAATCTGCCATACATTAATAGCTGCCTCTGTCATGTATGTCGGATTCGGTGTTAACGAATTTATTGCTTGAAGTTGTAACACCCCATCCGTCACTTATCTGGTTTTCGTGTGTGTTCACCCTAGATAATTGATTAACAGATCAACAGAGAGTGCAAAACTGCCGCAATGTGGGATAACGCAAAGAAAGTAACAAGGCCCTGTGACTCCCGATTGAACTGAGGTGGAAGTGTTGAAAGTGGTTCAGAATTGATCATTTTAATTAAAAAGGGGTGCACATTGATGTTATATTCAGCTACTGAACACGAGATGCAAATGTTGAACATGAAATTAATTAAAAAAGTGACTTGGGATTTCAACTACTTGATTGAAAACAGATGCAGTCGATTATCACAGATTTATTTTAACTCACGACCTTCAGTCATCACGTTACATGACTCTCTTAACAGCCAGTAGTAATAAATTGCATCTGCGTGGAGTAAAGCTCGATAAATCAAAAGTAATTCCTATCGACTGACACAGGCGTAATACTAAGTGCGAGAAGAATTCTACAATACACGGTCCATGAAACCCTCGTGGAAACTTTGCCGATGTGATCCAACAAATTAATCACTGGCCGGAGCGGGCGCAATATCACCAAATTCAGCGTGGCGAAGCGGTATCGTTGTGAGGACGCCGGCCGACCTCGTGGTGCTGCAATGGTGCCCAGGTATATTCACTCCTAGCTATCTTGCTCAGTAAAAAAATGGTTCAAATGGCTCTGAGCACTATGGGACTTAACTTCTCACGTCATCAGTCCCCTAGAACTTTGAACTACTTAAACCTAACTAACCTAAGGACATCACACACATGCATACCCGAAGCAGGATTCGAACCTGCGACTGTAGTGCTCAGTACATAGCTGAACCAAAACCTCCTATCTCCAAGCTCAATCGTTCCATTTACTAAGTGCTAAACTGCAGAGATGCTCACTCTTTCTCAGGCTAGCTGAGTAAAGAACGCCACGTCCACACTCTAGGGAAGCTGGGAATGAAAGACCTTACGAAGACTTCTCACAGTCCACTCTTCGCCTCGGTTTCCCCTCGAGCAAAATCACTTACGCCAATTGCAGCGTAAGTCACGTTAATTATGCGTCGCCTCCCAGTGCTGACCAATGCCTAATCTGGGAAGTGAACAAATTCCCATAAAGTTTCCCTTCCTCTGAACTTCTGCTATTTACCTCCTCCCAGGCCACCCATCAAGGTTAGCGTCTGCACAAAACACAATTTTTCCCAGAATTCTGACTCCCAGGAGAGTACTTCAAATACCTTGGTCCTAAGTTCCCATCGGAGGACGGCGTATTTCATTCTATCGATCTTCACCTGATTTGCTTCAGACTCTGTGGACCGTGAATTCAGTGTGAAGTTGCTGTAGTCACGAACACGCATATTTTGGCCTCTGTTGACTGCTTTAACGTAGCTTTGTGCGGCTTTCTTGCATGATTCACTGAAAACAGGACGACGGACATTTATCAACAGGAATACAAGTTCTCCGTCAGCTTCCCTGTACACCAGCATGCGGTCAACCACCCCCTCACTGTCATTTATCTTACGGCAGCTGGAGTCTGTGCCCTGTTACCGCCCTAAGCTGCCTGTTGTCACTTCACTTCGCCGCTCCCCAGCTGCTTGCCGTGGTCAACTCGAATATTTCCCTGGGGTAAGCTAGCCTCCAGTGAATTGATGAATTTCCGCAAAGTTTTTATGTTGTGTGAAATAGTTTAAAACCATCTCCTGACATTAATTATTCCAATACATCCATACTATACTCTCTACAACATGCATTGTGCCTTGTCAGTCATTTTTGTTCAGCCCTACTGTTCGCTCAACGTGAGTTACGTGATCTTTAATGACTTCATAGTTCTTGCCATCTTACAAAGTGTAACGGGTGAATTCCTGAAATATGTTTTAATCATGTCTATCATCTTGAGAGGTGGTATATGTGTAATGTAGAGCATGTTTGTATATTTTATATAAGACTGCAATTCATAGGTTATTTAAATGGTCATTTTAGTATAAAGTTGCCTCCCTTCCACGGTAAGAGTTTTTTTTTTAAAATCCAGTTGCACCTTCGGTGGCAAGTTAATTTTTTTAATGTTAGTCTTTTTGTACCATTTCCATCCCTCTTAAGGGGTGCATAGTTTATGTGCTTTGTGAGTTGTTAAAATTTTTAGTTTAAAGTAATCTGACGTGTTGCAGATTTGCACCAGTGTAGTCTTTCCGAGGTTGTTGTGACTATGGCCATGTTAAAAGGCAGCGGCAATGTTCTCAGACCGAAAGCTCATACTGTCAATATTTGTTCTTTCTGCCTCTATATAAAATTGTAATTTGATATTTTGTTACTCTTCCACGCAAACATAGGGGCTACACTCGTCTGGTGTGAGATGTTCCCTGGGGGCGATCCACCGGGGGCCGAACCACACAATAACCCTAAAAGACTGGTTCGGTGTGGCCTGGAAGGGGGGTGAAGTGGACTGCGGTAGTCGTCGTGGGGTTGTGGTCCACTGCAGCTTCAGTGGGGAGGGAGCCTCTCCTGATTATAAATTTAAATCTGTTTCAAAGAAAAAGGGCTTTTAGGAATAAAATTTCCACTTGTTGACAGAAATTTAATGTTTTCATCAGTTACCCACTGGCAACTACTACCACGCTCACATAGCGTGATTGTATGTGTTAATGTTCTTGATGAATCGCTAGTAAATAAAGTAAAATCTTAAGAAAAGGTTTTGAAAGTAAATTCACGGTTCAATCAATGTCGATGTAGTATGAGATATTCAGCACATCAACAACCTACTCCCCCCCCCCCCCCTTACAACTTGAGCGGAGATGAAAAAGATGCCACGTTCACGCTTGGCGATAACCACTTCGCTAACAACGGTAACTGGACGTAGTGGCACAATGAAAGGTGTGCGATGGGTACATCGTACGGTTTGGTCACGTAGCGGATTTGTCCAGAACACTTCGTGCCGACTTTCCTGTTTTATGATTTCTGCAAACGCAGCGACTCCAGCACTTGTAACGTCAATATTGTGTGGTGAAGTTAAACGCTGCAGTTTCTGCTGGTAGCGCAGAGTTCGGATTATGTCGGCATTTCCCCTAACCTCATCCCTGCCGATTGCAAAGACCAATTCTGTCATTTACATTTTTGTTCATCATTTTCAGCACCTGTTTTTAAAGAATGCCGATGTGAAGAAATAGCACACTAGTTGCGTAAAAAAAATGACGGAACTGGTGTGTCATTTCTTCACATCGTAAATCTTGTTATTCTGTTCACAACACCTGCTCCCACTTCAATCGGACTACTACTTTGTGCCAACTATACTTGCTTCACATAGTCAGAGAGAAACATTGGACGTGAAGAAAGCTCAAAAAGTAGTAACATTCCTTCCCACAGTGAAAGTAAAATTATTGTCCACTACGATTTCAAACGAACAGATTCAAATATTTACCGAAAATTTCGCGCTAAGTTTAGTATAAAATAAAAGCTTCGGCACTTGATACTGCCATTTCGGTATCGATATATGGATATTTCGGTGGAATGTATTATGATTGTGTATCGATCCTTTGTTGAAGAATTAGAGATATATCGAAATTTTATGAACAGATATACTTGACATAGCCAGCGCCACTGCTCCAAACTGTGTAACTCGCTTCGCAATTCTGTATCTGCTCAGTTAAATTTTACTTCCAAACAGTTAAACCCCGTATTGCCCGGGTATTCATTTCGTCAAATACCTAATAGATATGAAAACATAAACTTAATTGTGTTTGCGGTTAAGTATCGAAAGACTGTTATTTAAATATATTCGTAAAAACATCTTTCAAATTAAAAAACAATCACACAAAGAAATATACATAATGTACAGATCTGTAAGTTCTAACACGACTGACTATTGTAAAGGCAAGAGGCACTTAGGCACTGACAAACAAGCGACCGCGGACGCCCAGGTGGCGGCTAAGACCGGGTCATATACAGGTTGACAGCTGAAATCAGCTTGACAGGAGCAGTTTCACACTATGCTCCAGAGATTGGGTTGTCTCGGGACTCCCACCGGCCGCTACGGTGACCGCGTGACCGGGAAAACCTGTCCGTGGGGCAGAACAATGGCTACTGGTTTCTCATGGCCGCTTTTCGCGTCCAGTGGAAAATTAATGTTTATCCCAGAATTAACAAATATTGAACCATGTGTAGCAGTCTCATCTGAAGCGGAAAAGACGGACGATTAAGCATGTAAGATACATCCTCGATATCCGCATTAGTTTATATGGTATTGTAAGATTAATGTTATAAATAATGTCGGTCCGGGGGCCGAATGGTTCTAGACGCTTCAGTCCGGAACCGCGCTGCTGCCTCTGGCATGGATGTGTGTGATGTTCTTAGGTTAATTTGGTTTAAGTAGTTCTAAGTTCTAGGGGACTGATGACCTCAGATGTTAAGTCCCATAGTGCTCAGAGCCATTTGAACCATTTTGTTGTAAATAATTCCTGAGCTGTAAAACTGAATTCCGCCGAACCGAATTATCCGATTGCAGCGAACGATGTGTCAACCGATACATCTCGCAGAACTGTATCGGACTGTGGTGTTAGATTTACTGAAATTGTTTAGATACTGAAATCAGAGGCCGAAAAGTGAAATTTCCACAACTAAAAACAGCTTTTCTTACCAAATAAACAAAGAAACATTAAAAGTAGCGCAATACTGTAAACTTTAGATATATATAGCAAATTACGAAATGTATCATTTAAATTATTTCTTGATATGTACACTTATAAATCCCAAAACGGAGGAAAACCATTGAAATTATTGTTTATAAATAAACTATCGAAGACAAACGAAAACATAACAGCACAATAGTTATCGGAAAATTTCCGTCTGCTTTGCTGCATCATATGAGTACAAAAGGTTAAAATGAAGAATTCCAACCATTTTCACATTCAGTAATTTAACAGACTTCAGTGGTGCTTGTCTGTGGTTTGCTGGGTGAACAGCGGCAATTTGGAGGGGACTCTAGGTTCAGACGCCGTTGGAGGCGTTCATTCTGTCTTATTTCGTGTTAGGAGAAAAATGTATACGTGGAGGAGTGAAAGATCCGCCAGTTCGCTTCTGCGAATTATTCAGAGTTCCTGCTTTCGGACATAGATATTTTTCGGCATCTGATGAACCTGATTGAAATGTTTGTGTGTGTAATGTTTGGGCATATCTTTTCGTTCAGTAGAATGTGAGGGCTCAGAGCTGTTATAAAAGTTGTAAACAGTTTAAAACTTTAACAGTTGGCGAGACGATGAAAGAGAACGTATTTTACTTCGTCATCCACACAACATACAAATTCCCAAACAAGCCGTACGGCCACAAAGTACAGTGTCCACATCAGTAAACAAGATCTCAGACAGTTTCTGTATGCTGCGAGTAGCTGCTTTGCTGGTCTCTAACGCGATTTCTCAAGTCTCTCTGTGGCAACGCATGTTCACAGCTCTCTAGACGGCTACAGTTTTAGCCCACAGCTGTTTGCCCTTCGCAGTTGAAAACTGTCTAAAGCACTGCCTAAGAGAAATTTCCTTCAGTCGATTCGATTGTATGTCTTGTAAGTAGGCTGTTTAGGTTTTTTTATTGGTAACGCCGCCGCCACGTAGGGCTCTGTATAAAAATCACTGGCTGTGCCGTGTGCAGTCTGTGGCTGGTTTGCATTGTTGTCTGCCATTATAGTGTTGGGCAGCGGCAGCTGGATGCTAACAGCGCGTAGCGTTGCTCAGTTGGAGGTGAGCCGCCTGCAGTGGTGGACGTGGGGAGAGAGACGGCGGAGTTTTGAAATTTGTAAGAATTGGTGTCATGAACTGATATATATATTATGACTATAAAGGTAAATACATTGTTTGTTCTCTATTAAAATCTTTCATTTGCTAACTGTGCCTATCAGTAGTTAGTGACTTCCGTAGTTTGAATCTTTTAGTTAGCTGGCAGTAGTGGCGCTCCCTGTATTGCAGTAGCTCGAGTAACGAAGATTTTTGTGAGGTAAGTGATTTGTGAAACATATAGGTTAATGTTAGTGAGGGCCATTCTTTCGTAGGGATTTTTGAAAGTCAGATTGCGTTGTGCTAAAAAAAATATTGTGTGTCAGTTTAAGCACAGTCGTGTATAATTTTTCTAAGGGGATGTTTCAGTCTCATTAGTGAAGTACAAACGTTTTAAACCTACATGCATGGTGCGTTTTTTTTTTTTTTTTTCACTCATAAGACTGTTTACGGCGCCATATCTCCTGATCTGTGTGTTAAAATCATATAATTTTCTGCATATATTCAGCAGCATATTTGGATATTGTTAGATAAATATGTTGTGAATAGGGTTGGTAGCAAATAAGCCATTAATTTAAACCTCATTGTAAATTGGCAAGAACTATGCCCTTAATCGGGCAGGTAGGTTAGAAAATTTAAAAAGGGAAATGGATAGGTTAAAGTTAGATATAGTGGGAATTAGTGAAGTTCGGTGGCAGGAGGAACAAGACTTCTGGTCAGGTGAATACAGAGTTATCAATACAAAGTCAGATAGGGGTAATGCAGGAGTCGGTTTAATAATGAATAAAAAAATAGGAGTGCGGGTAAGCTACTACAAACAGCATAGCGAACGCATTATTGTGGACAAGATAGACACGAAGCCCATGCCTACTACAGTAGTACAAGTTTATATGCCAACTACCTCTGCAGATGACAAAGAAATTGAAGAAATGTATGATGAAATAAAAGAAATTATTCAGATAGTGAAGGGAGACGAAAATTTAATAGTCATGCGTGACTGAAATTCAGTAGTAGGAAAAGGGAGAGAAGGAAACGCAGTAGGTGAATATGGATTGGGGCTAAGAAATGAAAGAGGAAGCCACCTGATAGAATTTTGCACAGAGCACAACTTAATCATAGCTAACACTTGGTTCAAGAATCATAAAAGAAGGTTGTACACATAGAAGAAGCCTGGAGATACTGACAGGTTTCAGATAGATTACATAATGGTAAGACAGAGATTTAGGAACCAGGTTTTAAATTGTAAGACATTTCCAGGGGCAGATGTGGACTCTGATCATAATCTATTGGTTATGAACTGTAGATTAAAACTGAAGAAACTGCAAAAAGGAGGGAATTTAAGGAGATGGGACCTGGATAGACTGAAAGAACCAGAGGTTGTACAGAGTTTCAGGGAGAGCATAAGGGAACAATTGACAGGAATGGGGGAAAGAAATACAGTAGAAGAAGAATGGGTAGCTTTGAGAGATGAAGAAGAGAAGGCAGCAGAGGACCTAGTAGGTAAAAAGATGAGGGCTAGTAGAAATCCTTGGGTAACAGAATAAATACTGAATTTAATTGATGAAAGGAGAAAATACAAAATGCAGTAAATGAAGCAGGCAAAAAGGAATACAAACGTCTCAAAAACGAGATCGACAGGAAGTGCAAAATGGCTTAGCAGGGATGGCTAGAGGACAAATGTAAGGATGTAGAGGGTTATCTCACTAGGGGTATGATAGATACTGCCTACAGGAAAAGTAAAGAGATCTTTGGAGAACAGAGAACCACTTGTATGAATATCAAGAGTTCAGATGGAAACCCAGTTCTAAGCAAAGAAGGGAAAGCAGAAAGGTGGAAGGAATATATAGAGGGTCTATACAAGGGCAATGTACTGGAGGACAATATTATGGATATGGAAGAGGATGTAGATGAAGATGAATGGGAGATACGATACAGCGTGAAGAGTTTGACAGAGCTCTGAAAGACCTGAGTCGAAACAATGCCCCGGGAGTAGACAACATTCCATTAGAACTACTGATGGCCTTGGGAGAGCCAGTCCTGACAAAACTGGTGAGCAAGATGTATGAGACAGGCGAAATACCCTCAGACTTCAAGAAGAATATAATAATTCCGATCCCAAAGAAAGCAGGTGTTAACAGATGTGAAAATTACCGAACAATCAGTTTAATAAGTCACGGATGCAACATACTAACGCGTATTCTCAACAGACGAATTGAAAAACTGGTAGAAGCCGACCTCAGGCAAGATCAGTTTGGATTCCGTAGAAATATTGGAACACGTGAGGCAATACTGAACCTACAACTTATCTTAGAAGCTAGATTAAGGAAAGCTAAACCTACGTTTCTAGCATTTGTAGACTTAGAGAAGGCTATTGACAATGTTGACTGGAATACTCTCTATCATATTCTGAAGGTGGCAGGGGTAAAATACAGGGAGAGAAAGGCTATTTACAATTTGTACAGAAACCAGATGGCAGTTGTAAGAGTTGAGAGGCATGAAAGGGAAGCAGTGGTTGGGAAGGGAGTGGGACAGGGTTGTAGCCGCTCCCCGATGTTATTCAATCTGTATATTGAGCAAGCAGTAAAGGAAACAAAACAAAAATTTGGAGTAGGTATCAAAATTCATGGAGAAGAAATAAAAATTTTGAGGTTCGACGATGACATTGTAATTCTGTCAGAGACAGCAAAGAACTTGGAAGAGTAGTTGAACGGAATGGACAGTGTCTTGAAAGGAGGATATAAGATGAAAATCAACAAAAACAAAACGAGGATAATGGAATGTAGTCAAATTAAATCGGGTGATGCTGAGGGAATTAGATCAGGAAATGAGACACTTGAAGTAGTAAAGGAGTTTTACTATTTGGGACGCAAAATAACTGATGATGGTCGAAGTAGAGAGGATATAAAGTGTAGACTGACAATGCCAAGGAAAGTGTTTCTCAAGAAGAGACATTTGTTAACATCGAGTATTGATTTTAGTTGTTTCTGAAGGTATTTGTATGGAGCGTAGCCATGTACGGAAGTGAAACATGGACGATAACTAGTTTGGACAAGAAGAGAATAGAAGCTTTCGAAATGTGGTGATACAGAAGAATGCTGAAGATTAAATGGGTAGATCACATAACTAATGAGGAGGTATTGAATAGGACTGGGGAGAAGAGGAGATTGTGGCACAACTTAACTAGAAGAAGGAATCGGTTGGTAGGACATGTTCTGAGGCATCAAGGGATCACCAATTTAGTATTGCAGGGCAGCGTGGAGGGTAAAAATCGTAGAGGGAGACAAAGAGATGAATGCGCTAAACAGATTCAGAAAGCTGTAGGTTGCATTAGGTACTGGGAGATGAGGAACTTGCACAGGATCGAGTAGCATGGAGAGCTGCATCAAACCAGTCTCAGGACTGAAGACCACAACAACAACAACAACAATGCCCTTACATGAAGTCATTAAAGATCTCCTAACTTACGTTGAGCGAACAGTAAGGCTGAACAAAAATGACTGACAAGGCACAATGCATCTTGTAGAGGTTATAGTATGGATGTATTGGAATAATTAATGTTGGTTGATGGTTTTAAAGTAATTCACACGACATGAAAACTTTATGGAAACACGTCGATTTACTGAAGGCTAGTTTATCCCAGGGAAGTACTCAGAATTGACCGGCTAGGGAGCGGGAAAGGGAAGCGACAGTAGGCAGCTTAGGGTGGCTCAAGCTCTTAGAAAGCAGTAATGGGGTGCGACCTCCAGCTACCTTAAGATGTGTGACAGTGGGTAGATGGTTGACCCCATGTTGGTGTACCGGGAAGCAGATGGAGAACTTGTACGCCTGTTGATAAATATCCATCGTCCCGTTTTCAGTGGAACATGCGAGAAAGCTGCGCAAAGCTACGGTGGAGCGGTCAACACAGGCCAAAAATGCGTGTTCATGAACATTGCAACTTCACGCTGAATTAACGGTCCACAGTGTCTTAAGTAAATCAGGTTAAGAGCGACAGAATGAAATACGCCGCCCTCCAATGGGAACATAGGACCAAGGAATTTTGAAGTACTCTCCTGGGAGTCAGAATTCCGGAAAAATTGGTGTTTTGTGCAGACGCTAACGTAGATAGGTGGCCTGGGAGGAGCTAAATAGCAGAAGTTGAGAGGAAGGGAAATTTTTTTGGAATTTCTTCATTTCCCAGAGCAGACATTGGTCGGCGAGGGAGGCGACGCATAATCAACGCGACTTCCGCTGAAATTGGCGTAAGTGTTTTTCTGGAGGGAAAACTGAAGTGAAGAGCTGACTGGGAGAAGTCTCCATGAGGGTCCTCCGTTCCCAGCTTACCTAGAGTGCGGACGTGGCGTTCTTTACTCAGCTTGACTGAGAGAGAGTGAGCATCTTCGCAGTTCAGGACTTAGCAAACAGTATGATCGAGTTTGGAGATAGAAAGTTTTAGATCAGCTGTGTACTGAGCAGGATAGCTAGGAGTGAATAGACGAGCGCAGCCTTGCAGCACCATGAGGCTGGCCGACATCCTCACAATGACATCATCTGCCATGCGGAATTCAGTGATATTGTACCCGCCCTTGTTTGAATCAGGCCACCGATCAATTTGTTGGATCACGTCGGCAAAGTTTCCATGAGGGTATCATGGGCTGTATATCTGGGAATTCTTCTCGCACTTTGCATTATGCCTGGGTCAGTCGATAGGAATTAATTTTGATTTATCTCACTTTATTCCACGTAAACGCAATTTATTACCACTGCCTGATAGGAGAGTCATGTAATGTGATGATTGAAGGTCTGGAGTTAAGATATATTTGTGCTAATCGACTGCATCTGTTTTCAATCAAGTAGTTGAAATCCCAAGTCACTTTCTTAATTAATTTTATGTTCAACATTTGCGTCTGGTGTTCAGTAGCTGAATATAACATCAATGAGCACCCCTTTTTAATTAAAAGTGATCAATTCTGTATCAATTAATGCCAACACTGCCACCGCAGTTCAATCAGAAGTCACAGGGCCTTATTACTATTTGTGTGTTATCAGATATTGCTGCAGTTTTGCACTCTCTGTTGATCTGTTAGTCAATTAGCTGGGGTGAACACACGCCAAAACCAGATAAGTGACAGGTGGGGTGTTACATATGGCGACCCTGCCAGGATATGATAATTCTGGATTTTCTAAGAAGTAGTCTTGAAAAAGGAAATTTTTCCATGTGATCCACTCCTTAGCTATTTTTAATTGAAAAACGGATAGCATTAGTTACAATAAGTTACATTGTCTTCTTCATGTGCTGTCCTTTCAAACTGACATTTATAGGTGCCTATGAATTGTATTTGTGATTTGTTGGAGTACTTATGTAGTGTAGTGCCGTAATCAGCCAATGCTGACCACACAGAACACAGTCATTGGTCATAGCCTTATTGAGGGAATGCTTCATGAACTGTTTGTCAGGTCACTGCCCACACCCAGTGTATCAATTGGTGTCCTGATACATGTTTTGCATTATCTAATTATTGAGTGTACGGGGTACCTGTGTATTGAGTTTTCGTGTAACATAAAAGTGCAAATGATAACGAGGGGAAAAGCCAAGACAACGGCAGAATATAATCAGACTGTTACTCGGAAGAACATGGGTGGTAGTAGGGAAAACTCTACCGATGAGCGTGACGAACGCGAGTTGCAACTTCCTGGAACTGGGTGTCATGACCGGTTTAGTCCGCTGCCTAGCAAGTGTGTTGATTCATGCAGTGATACTGAGGGATCATGGGACGCAGGGAGTACAGGATTGACCTATAAGTATGGAAGATCCAGCCTAAGAAGCCAGAGTGTGTTTGACCAAAACGGTGTCCGACCATTATCAAACGGTTCATTCACAAGTGATCCAACGTGGGCGCGGAGCCGGCACTTGTTTAGATATCGAAGGGTCCCTCAGAACAGAGGAGCAGAGTTGCATATTCAACCACAAAATAACGAGGATCAAAATGCGGCTCCTCTCAAAAATATTACGGACCTGTTGCAACAGATGCAAAAGGTGAACTTAGAGCAGAGCGCCAACCTTAATGCCGAAATTAAAAAGGCGAATTCGGAGCTGAATTATAGGCTCACAGATGTTCATAGGGAAGTAAAATAAGAGGTAAAAAATCCCGGCGTCAAAATAGAGAAAGAGATTGCCATTATCAAACGAACGGCAATTGAAGCCAAATTAATTGCGAAAGCTGCAAGGAAAATAGCGAGAGAAACTCGGGACTCCACGCAAAGCACGGCAAAAGTAGGAGAGGTCATGTTATCAAGGCTACAAAGCCGGATAAAATGTGTCGAAGAAAAGCAACAGGAGCAACCGGACATAGGGCCTAACGAGATGTTGAAAGAGGAGGTGGCAATATTAAAAAGAAATTTAGTGGACGAGGTAAAACGTCTCATTACAGAGACATCAAGAAAGGAGAAGGGTGTAATTACTGCGTTGACTGAACCGTCACTTGCCGGAACACAGATAACCGCTTCACGGTGTGAAAAAGTTGACACTATAAGCCACGGGAGCCACGCCTTCATTCACAGCTCTAAGGCAACGACCGAGTTAAACACGGAAAGCGTGCAGCAGTCCAGTGAGCACAATTGTTGTCGGCTGATTAGATGTACCGAACAACTGTCGTACATATAGAGGGAGAGAGATGACGATAGCGTGTCGAAACGAATTAGTCCACGTCCCGAAGTTCATACAAATCGTAAGAACGGGCGAAATGATAACTGGAATGATGACCGGTTTGACTACAAGCATTTTGTATCAGTCCGAAAGTTCCATCACTACAAGGACGAAGGTAATAGCTTGCATGCAAAAACTTTTATGCGAAAATTCGAGTTATCTTTGCCTCTACACTGGCCATTGATGTACCAGCTGGATTTTGTCTGCTCCCATGTGGAGGGCGCGACCGCTGAGTACATGAGAAACGTAGCGAAGACGAGCGTCTCGTTCGAAGAATTAAAGAATGCCTTCTTGGGCAAGTACTGGTCTAAAGAAACCTAAGAAAGAATCAAAGAAATTATGATGTCCAGAGATATGGAAGGAGCAAGGTACCGGAGTCCGGTCAAATTTTTTGAAAATATGACAAAAAGGAACCAGTACCTTGACAACCCGTGTAGCGGTGCGGAAATCATCAGATTATGCTACATGAAACTTCCCATCTTGTATCAACAATCACTTGCCGGTCGTTGTGGTAGCGATACTGAGGTATTTAAGGGTATTTTGCGTGAACTGGAATTCGCATTTCAAGAGGAACAGGCGCGGGAGAATCGTTGACAGCGCGAACAAAATAACAACCGTCGCAATAATGGACCCCAGTGGGATAGTAGGCCAGTACCGAACTACAACGGCCACAATCAAGGTAAGAGTAATGGAAACTCGAAAAGAAGGTACACGGAAGAAGAGCGACACTCTCCGGTGCAACATAATAAATTACAAACGACTTGGGGCAGTAATCAGCAATCGGGAAGGAACAGGAATTATGGTTACCAAAATAACAACCAGGAAGAGGTCGAAGTCCGCCCTCCGAAGCCTGGTCCATCCCATCTTATCGGGCAGGATTACGAATGACTAGACCAGAGTGCGGACGTAGTAAATATAGGCTTAGAATAAAGACTTCTGCTAAATTCTATTGTTTGTTTATGTACTGATCTTAGTGGTAGAATGTCTCGTTTATATGTGCCTATATTTTGTGTTTTTATTATTAATAATGATACATCGCCTCTCGATGTTGTGAAAGTGAAGTGCACTAGATTATTTTGTAAAAACACATGATTAAATAACGGAAAATAAGTATTTCTGGGCGTACCCCTAGAAAAAGATAGATTAGGAACTCTGTAAATTACAGAAAAGTTCCCCGTAGTTGTATCTCCGTCATTGGAGAACATATTTAAGGTGGCCAGTCCCGTAGGTCGTTACGAGGACGCACTGACGCATCTCGTATGGCCCTGAAAACGTAAGAGGTGGACAGCTATGCGCAGTTGCGTGAATTAGTGCACCCAGTGTATGTTAAAATGATCGGATGTAATCATCTACCGAGCAAACAGCGGCATTTATACGCCAGAAATACTTGTTGATACCAGGATAGTGTAACAACTGCGAGTGTGAGCAGTGAGCTATATTTGTGTTGTGCCATTGTGACATTGCTAATCCGAAACATGTTCACAGGCCTTATAAAACTATTCGTGACAAAAGGAGAAAACGGGAAGAAAATAGAGGAGAGAAGAAGTGTCGCAATAAAACACGATAAAGGACGCTATCCAAGCTTCCAACAAAAATCTTGTTAAGACTGACACATGTCTAAGTTCGCAGGCACAATAAGAGGGACGTCTGCCACGTAGGGAATTCAGAAGAAAAAACAAGATTAGAGATAAAAAGTAGTAAATAGTAGATACGTAGTCTGGTTGGCCAACACCGTGTTAGTCGTAGGAATTGGTAGTTAGAAATGGTGATGGGATCCTGTCCAGATAATCTTGATTCCCTATTATTTGATTGTGTGTGTGTGTGTGTGTGTGTGTGTGTGAACGACTGTGAAGCAAGTTGTCTTGTACATTTTCATGTTATTGTATAAAAAAGTTCTGTTACATTTCTATTTTAATTGATACTGAAGTTGATTTACAAACAAGTAAAATTATTGCTTTTGTAAAAAAATAAGTTCATTATCTTATATCAAATATAAAAAAAAGTGTGGTACTGACGGTTACACATGAGCACTTTCCAGGTACTAAAATTAGTTGTCTTAGTGTGTTAAGGGAGTTCAAGCTACGACACCTGGCACACCACACACGAGCTGACAAGGAACGAGGACGACAGCAATGAGGGGAGCACACAGCTGACGATGATGATGGCATGCAGACCACACCCTGAACCGACGGGGGCGGTGGTCAACTCAGCAGCCAAGGGGAGGTGAGATCCAGCACCTCTGTGTACGACAAAGAGGTCGGTCCTGGTCTCTGTACACGGTACGGATCGGGGGCAGCAATGAAGAGGTCCAAGAAGGTTTCTGTATTTGTTGCTCGCCACGTCAGGTGGAGGGACAGCCCAGATGACGTTTTGTGCCTAATGACACCAACTTTGAAGGCCTGAGCAAAAAATATGCTCTTGTCTGATCACGGTCCCTCCCTTGCCCTAAAAAGTCTATAGAACGAGCAATGACCTGTGGCTGAGCCGCGAGACGTCATTGATCATAGATGCACCGACGGGGTCTTGTGCCTGTCGGACAAGATGTCAACAACGAGCTCTTAGGTGAGAGCCATCCTGCCTCAAGAAGATGCGGGTGCCTGTGGCGCCATCTCGGTAATCGACGTTGCTCTCTTCTCAGCCGTTAGCCATCCCTCAACTAGCTAGTCAGTACTAATGTCACTTGCGTTCCTGCAAGAAACTTGTGCCATGTGTGTAGGTGTGTCAGTGTAGATTCAAATGAATAACATGCGCCTCAACGAATGTAAAGTACTGATTTGTTCTGTTTACGAATTATGTTATAAAAAGGTTATGATTTTATAAATGTGCCATTTGTTAAAACGTCATATATTTGTCATGCCACGTCTCTTTGTGTTATAATAAGATTTCATACTTATACCTTGTTACAAATACACAACAGTGGTTGCTGAATACGCAATGATTCTTGTCATTTTGGTTGTGTTTTATATATATATATATATATATATATATATATATATATATATATATATATATGGTACATGTGTTTACACAATCCAGACACTGGACTTGACCTTGTTGAATTGTGTATAGATGACACTTCCACCATGCACAATATAAACCTCCAGAGACAGTGAGACACGAAAAAAAACTTTCATTTAGAAAATGTCAAATGGGCGTTCACATATAACTGAATGAGAGCAACCACTACCAACTTCACAAAATGTTACACGAATATTGTTCATGTATGTTTTTAGTAATTTAAGTCGAATAGGGATGGATAACTGAGAGTGAATGGACCTTGAGTTATAATTGTGGGTCTTGCCAATCAAATGACAAGCACAGAGGTGCTTAAACATGTGTATTTGCCCTTTGCGACGTGTGTCCTTGTAATATAATTGTAGTTTTCTTTTGAGTACTCTGACCGATAATTGTCTCAAGAATCTGCAGAGATTAAAGTAAAATTAGACTAAATAATGACCATGTCTTTAACAGTAAATCCAGTCATTGAAGGCAGGTACCCAAGGAATGAATGGAAGTTTGCATCAGAGAGGAGGCAGTGGTAATCAATAGCCCGTAACTAATCACACAAATGCATTAAAATAACAGTTATGGAGATATTAATTTTGTGCCACAGGTGGTAACACCATAGGACTCATCACCCGTACTACAAAATTGATTTGAAGAGAGGGGCTATGTAAGATGGCAAGAACTATGCCCTTCCATGAAGTCATTAAAGATCACCTAACTCACGTTGAGTGAACAGTAGGGCTGAACAAAAATGACTGACGAGACACAATGCATCTTGCAGAGGTTATAGTATGGACATATTGAAATACACTCCTGGAAATTGAAATAAGAACTCCGTGAATTCATTGTCCCAGGAAGGGGAAACTGTATTGACACATTCCTGGGGTCAGATGCATCACATGATCAAACTGACAGAACCACAGGCACATAGACACAGGCAACAGAGCATGCACAATGTCGGCACTAGTACAGTGTATATCCACCTTTCGCAGCAATGTAGGCTGCTATTCTCCCATGGAGACGATCGTAGAGATGCTGGATGTAGTCCTGTGGAACGGCTTGCCATGCCATTTCCACATGGCACCTCAGTTGGACCAGCGTTCGTGCTGGACGTGCAGACGGCGTGAGAAGACGCTTCATCCAGTCCCAAACATGCTCAATGGGGGACAGATCCGGAGATCTTGCTGGCCAGGGTAGTTGACTTACACCTTCTAGAGTACGTTGGGTGGATCGGGATACATGCGGACGGGCATTGTCCTGTTGGAACAGCAAGTTACCTTGCCGGTCTAGGAATGGTAGAACGATGGGTTCGATGACGGTTTGGATGTACCGTGCACTATTCATTGTCCCCTCGACGATCACCAGAGGTGTACGGCCAGTGTAGGAGATCGCTCCCCACACCATGATGCCGGGTGTTGGCCCTGTGTGCCTCGGTCGTATGCAGTCCTGATTGTGGCGCTCACCTGCACGGCGCCAAACACGCATACGACCATCATTGGCACCAAGGCAGAAGCGACTCTCATCGCTGAAGACGACACGTCTCCATTCGTCCCTCCATTCACGCCTGTCGCGACACCACTGGAGGCGGGCTGCACGATGTTGGGGCGTGAGCGGAAGACGGCCTAACGGTGTGCGGGACCGTAGCCTAGCTTCATGGAGACGGTTGCGAATGGTCCTCGCCGATACCCCAGGAGCAAGTGTCCCTAATTTGCTGGGAAGTGGCGGTGCGGTCCCCTACGGCACTGCGTAGGATCCTACGGTCTTGGCGTGCATCCGTGCGTCGCTGCGGTCCCGTCCCAGGTCGACGGGCACGTGCACCTTCCGCCGACCACTGGCGACTACATCGATGTACCGTGGAGACCTCACGCCCCACGTGTTGAGCAATTCGGCGGTACGTCCACCCGGCCTCCCGCATGCCCACTATACGTCCTCGCTCAAAGTCCGTCAGCTGCACATACGGTTCACGTCCACGCTGTCGCGGCATGCTACCAGTGTTAAAGACTGCGATGGAGCTCCGTATGCCGCGGTAAACTGGCTGACACTGACGGCGGCGGTGCACAAATGCTGCGCAGCTAGCGCCATTCGACGGCCAACACCGCGGTTCCTGGTGTGTCCGCTGTGCCGTGTGTGTGATCATTGCTTGTACAGCCCTCTGTCAGTGTCCGGAGCAAGTATGGTGGGTCTGACACACCGGTGTCAATGTGTTCTTTTTTCCATTTCCAGGAGTGTAATTAATGTCAGGTGATGGTTTTAATGTAATTCAATGGTAATGTACACGTGCGTCAGTGAAAAAGACCAATAAAAAGTGTTAGCATGTGGACGTAATGTGCTGTTCCAGTCTCTTCTGTATCTGAGGTCCATCACCGTTCCCTTTGGTTCCCTACGTAATTCGGTGCTCTCCGATACACACGATCGAACTGCGGAGGAGTGGTACTCAAGCGTCAACTTTAGGTTACAATATCTCCGGATGTAATTAACATTTTACAATGCAACAAACGGCACTAATTACGTATTTGTTTATATGGTCAGATGTGCTAAAAAACTTACGGAGTTCCATTTAAAAAAACGTAGATTGGTGTTAAAAAACATACTTCCGTGCATTTTTTTATGGTTTGTGTTAACCAATTACACTAGCCCCTCTCCTCACGTTCGGTCTGCGGAATCGGTTCGTCAGTATTTGATGTGGTTTACGAAACATATCCAGCGGTAAATGTTAGGTGACTCACCCTGTATATTGAACCGGATACCACCGACTTCTATTTATTCGGAGTGTAGACTTGAACCACACAACAACTGACCAGTATGTTCAAAAAATTCATTACTAAATGAAAATCACGTTGAAGTCGTTAAATGTTTGAACAACGCTCAAATCTCTTTATCAAAACTTCTACCAGTAAGTGATAAGTATTCTGAAAGTGAAACCTTACTGAATTAAGAGACCACATCGGAGCTGACTAATAGTTCAGAACCGTTGACTTTCAGTGATTTTATCTTGCCAATGAAGTCTGTAGAGAAGCGTAAGACATTTTCCCACGACAGGGCTTAATTATGACTGCAGGTATCTTGGACAGGCATAGTTTGGAGAGCCAATGTTACTTACAATTGGACGCATAGGAACATCTTTCTAATGGATCTTTTGAAGATCATAAAGCCTCGAAGGAAACGCACCACTTAGTTTGAACCTTCGCACAACATCTGTTGGAAAACTGAAGGCGTTGAGAAGTGGCATGTTCCGCGAGATTAAAAGGATTTAGCGAGTGATAATGCGTCAGTCTTTCTGCTCACTTTGAAGATGGGTGAACTATGTGCAGCCGAACTATTAGGAGAAGAACCCGAATTCAGGCGGCTGCTCATCTGAAATCTAGTGGAGCAGTCATTGCGTGGCGTAAACATGAAGATGCACGTTCTTGTCACTTGAATGCCTGTTTATAGAATGCCTGTTTAGGCGTACGAAAAGTTCGGATGACTCTAACTCATCTTTGTCGCTTTCCGTGTCTCTACGGGGTCAGCATGTTACGTAGGTTATGTCAGTGTCAACGGTAAGTGGTTGGATGATTCCCTTCCTGACGCCACCAACCCAATATGTGCACCCCGTCTGTCTGCCTCTAGGGTAGGTCTCATTGTCAATGTGAGAACTTCTGCTAAATGTTTATTTAGTGTGTATCTGAGGTGAGACGCGGGAACCAACCCAGTATTTATCAAGCTGAAAGTGGGAAACCACCTAAAATCCACATCCAGCCTGGCCTGCACACCGGAGCCCATCATTAAACATCGGGCGCTTCCTTAAGATGCTTTAAAGTTCTCAACTATTCGGGCGGGTCTTGTACTTGCCAGAGTGATGCCTTCTTTTCCAGTCACAAACGTTTCGATCGCACTGTGTGAACCTGCAACAGATCAAGGATTTAAACTCTTGTGAGTCATCGTCAGAACAAGTATCTTGTTACATGTCAAAGAATAAACGGCTACAATGTTCACTGCATATGAGTGAAACTGCGGAAAAATTATTTTTCAAAATACGACGATGCTTTGATAAGCCTGGTAATTTTCCAAGAAAGAAGGGAACATTTTTGTTGCGCCCTGTTGATTGTTAAAATTCTTTATACGATCCTTGGAATAATCCATGTTACCGATGTACAGTGCACAGTTCATTGTTAACAACTGACTGAACTGGACAGTGTTTCGATTGTTATTGAAAAGCCGGGAGGAGTGGCCGTGCGGTTCTAGGCGCTACGGTCTGGAACCGCAGGACAGCTACGGTCGCAGGTCCGAATCCTGCCTCGGGCATGGATTTGTGTGGTGTCCTTAGCTTAGTTAGGTTTAAGTAGTTCTAAGTTCTAGGGGACTGATGACCTTAGAAGTTAAGTCTCATAGTGCTCAGAGCCATTTGAACCATTTTTTTGTTATTGAAAATGGAGAAAATGAAGTTGCGACCTGTTGTTACAAATTAAATTTGGGGCATTGGACTGCCGCACAAACAGAATTCCATGAAGTTCACGCGGATTTTGCACCATCGTTCAAGACGATTTACCTTTGTATGAATGAATTTAAGACTACAGGCATCTCAACTGAGCGAGTGCACAGCATCCTGACCGGAAAAAATGCTATGAAGAAGCTGTGTGTGAAACAAACAGTTTTTGTTGCTTTTTCACCGGACTTTCAAACCACCCTCGCACATCGCATTCTCAGGTTCGATAATGTCACATTTCATAAATGAATAAAAAAATAGCCTTGATTGATGATGAAGTTTTCGTCTCGAGGCTACAACATTACATCAGTGACGGGGTCTTTTGCAAACTGTACTGCCACTTCATCTACTTATATGTCCAAAAACCACAACAATCTCTGACTGCAATGGACACGGAACCGCTGGGACTGAGGTGCTATACTTCACGTTTACTGTCACCTTACATGCGCCGCTTCGGTCTACCCTACAGTAAGAGTCAAGTACGTTTTACGCGCTACTGTTCCACCTAGCATTCGTGACTGAACTGCGGAATAACACAACGGTGGGTGGTTCCATGTGCCACTGTAGGCAACTCGCAGCCCTTGAGGCACGCAGTCAGTGGTAGGTAATTCCGCAGTAGCAACTATCATCAGTACAGTGCTGAAAACCCACATGGCGGAACAGTATATTTCTTTTTTCTTTCTTAAACCTGTATCAGAAAACACTAACGAATCTAGCAAGATCGTGAAACTAAACTTTTGCTTCCAAACGTAATCCAGTTCACTGTCTAAGTATTTTTATTGGTGGCCAAAAGGGAGCAGAATCCTTGTGAGCTATCGTTTCCATCTCTCGCGGGGTTTCTCCACGCTCCTAAGATTTTTGGGACACACGAACGTCTTCCCAGCCAGCATCAGAGACGAGGAAATGCAAAGCGCTGCTAAGCTTCACCGAGGAGGGCGAGCTGAGAATTTATCTCTCCGTCTGCTGTCGTCCCGTTCTTACACAGGCGCCACTGCCCCTATCCTAACCGCCGACCGCTCACTCGTACCCTACAGATCGATGTAACTTCATTTCACGTTTTACCGCTCCCCCCTCCCCACTCATCCACCACCCCCACCCCCACCAAGGTAACTTTTTTAACTGATTGCGCGACGGAGGGAGGGGGTGCGGCCTGTGATGTTCCATCACTGGCCGAAGTTATCACGTAGGTTTGTTTTAGGTGGCTCTGATGTGAATGGCATGTTTGCTGGCCTCTTCTTATCTCAAACGGAAAGTCACTTTATTATTTTTTCTTTCTTTTCGCTTTTCAATCGTTTGCTTTACACAGGCTATCCAGAGGCAACATGAGGCGTGCCCAACCTTTACCATTTACCCATCTGGCTGATGTTCTTCGTGGAACACTCACGTCAGAATTGTTTGTTCAAATACCAAACTACGTATGCTTTCCGAAATCTGCCAGTTAAACTTACCCGCTTAGAAAGTAACTACAAACAAATCCGGAATCATCATGTATTAAGTAAATCGTATTGGGCAACTTCGAGTTGCCGTGAAGGTCGGGAATATATTAACAAACGGTTCGTCATCCAGAACAACGAAGTTTGGAGAATTCCGGAATGTAAATGCCTAGACAACTACAGGAAATAATACAGTAGAATTATCCACGGTGTTGTGATGGCTCCAGATGCAGCATATAAACTTACATCCCCCACGTCATAAAAGATACCTGTCTTAATTGCATTTATAATAGAAGTCGTAATCAAAGTATTTTCTGCTGTATATAAAATCCAAATAGGAGAAGCAATGTTGCAGTTGTTCAGTTATCTGTAGTTGCAACAGTGATACTAACAGAAGAATTTGAATGTTAGAAGATAATAACTAAGGAAGGAAGATGCTGTTCATTAGTGATGGAACATAATTTTGGATTTGTGCACTTTTCAAGAGGACTATCCATTCAGGGAGAGCACGGTAAACTTAGATCAAGATGACGACGCGCCAGTCGCTAGAAAAAGCGAGTCCATCGCCTTAAGTGCTGCATCGCCTAATTCTGTCTTAACAAAAAATGAAAAAGGATTAATAACAACAGGAGACTTTGATCAAGGTAGAAACACCGTGCTTCTTCTACGCAGAGGAAATGGCACCTAATTGAATTGGGAATGGAAACAAATGAACAGGAAAATAATATGCAGTATAACATAACATAGTGTCTATCGTTAAATAACATAGTAGAAGTAGAAGAAGAAACAATAGGAAGTTTTAAAGGAGAAACATATTTATTCAGTGAACAAGTGTAAGCTGTGAGTGTTGCTTCCAGTGGCATAATAATGTACTGGGAAGTTATACTGGAAAGTAAAAAACAATACTTAAAACTAAATGTCCTGGTTACTTTCTATCACCAGTTTCAAGGCCAAGTTCATAACCGCTATATAGTTTACAAACTCGATGGGTAACAACATCTCTGATTTAATTTCGTGTCCATGTAGTCTTTCTTTGAAACGTTCACCCCGCGTTCAGTGGCGGGGTGTGGGGGTAGTTCCCGTTAGATCAGAGGCGGAGTATCAACCACGTACCCGTAGCGTACGTGGTAGACTTTCTCCAATGTCACTGACCAAATCTCTCTTGTCCCTGCTCTTCTCATCTACGAAATTAGGTCAGTAATCTGATCCCACACTCCTGCCAACTCCGAACATAGTGGGGATAACTTCAAAATACCTCCATTCTCGCGTTCACTCATACATATTTACGACGTAAGGTTGATATCAACGGGCTGAGGAGAGACGAATAAACAAACGAAACCACTCCTCCCTAGAGGACGGCAAAGTTTTCGGCTCACCCGATAAAGGGTGTCAGTAGTTCAAATGTTTGTGCCTATTTCTCAGCGTATGGACGATGAATAGTTTGGACAAGAAGAGAATAGAAGTTTTCGAAATGTGGTGCTACGGAAGAATGCTGAAGATTAGATGGGTAGATCACATGGCTAATGAGGAGGTATTGAATAGGATTGGGGAGAAGAGAAGTTTGTGGCACAACTTGACTAGAAGAAGGGATTGGTTGGTAGGACATGTTCTGAGGCATCAAGGGATCACCATTTTAGTATTGGAGGGCAGCGTGGAGGGTAAAAAATCGTAGAGGGAGACCAAGATATGAATACACTAAGCAGATTCAGAAGGATGTAGGCTGCAGTAGGTACTGGGAGATGAAGAAGCTTGCACAGGATAGAGTAGCATGGATAGCTGCATCAAACCAGTCTCAGTACTGAAGACCGCAACAACAACAACAACAACAACAACAACAACAACAACAACAATAGTCCTAATCATCCTCTGATCGAAAATGGTTTCCAGCTATATGTTTCTTAAGCTTAGGTAAGAGAGCAAAGTCAGAGGGGGTGAAATCTGGTGATTAAATTGGGTAGCGAAGCCACAGCAATCGATGGGAGACATAACAATGACAGATGTGTGAGCGGGTGCGTTGTCCTAATGAAAGAGCGCTCGTTTTTTCAACGTCCCGAGTCGTTTCACTATCCAGAATGAAATTTTCACTCTGGAGTGGAGAGTGCGCTGATATGAGACTTCCTGGCAGAGTAAAGCTGGGGTCGGACTGAAATTTGAACTCGGGACCTTTGCCTATAGTCGGCGAGTGCAAAGGTTCCAAGTTCGAATCTCGGTCCGGCACACGGCTTTAATCGTTCACTTTGATGACCTCCCGCAAACGCAGTATAATATGCTCCGTTCACTGTCTCACCTCTTCGGATGTATTCAGCCAGGATAGCTCTCATCTTCATGAAGAAAAATGTCGGTTCTCAGTAATAATTTTGAGTCTGCGATAGCTATCATTGCCAATTGTCGTTGGAAATATATACTGTGTGTCACATTTCATTCGACGTCTTTCTTTCATAGACGAGATACAACTGTCTATAGTATCTTCCACTAGTTGACGTCCGCCTGGTTAACTGGGTGGTAGCGTGCTTGCCTCCCATGCACTGGGCCCGGCTTCGATTCCCTGCTAGGTTGGAAATTTTCTCCGCTAGTGCACTGGGTGTTGTGTTGTCCTCATCATCATTTCGTCCTGATCATCGGCCGCAAGTCACCCAATGTGGTGCCGACTGAAATAAGACTTGCACTTGGTTGTCGAACCCGAATTGGACCTCCCGGCCATTTCATTTCCACTAGTTGAGGGTTCCAGTGTTGCATCTGAATAATTCGCTCCTCTGTAGTAACGAATCACGAGTTATCGGACAACTTTTTGAGGCTATTCCTAATGATTAATGCTTTATTGATTCGGCAGTGTACGAAGATAACTTAATGCACCAATAGTTATTTTGGCTGAGCAAACGACATTCAAGAAATTGCACTCCAGTTTGAAATCGTCTTGTTGATCCCATGGTAAGGCAAGTTCCAACTTAGCGTCCGCGGCTGACCAACCGCTTTCCACGAAGTGGGGCCGGGGCTGTTCCTCGGCTAAGTAATGTAGCTTGACATGGTACCTTGGTACTTCAGCTTCTTATGTTTGACTGTGCCTTATTCTGACACGTATCAGTTTCTTTTATGCTTCTGAAGAAGGCTAGTTTACTATAGCTGAAACCTGGGTAAAAACCAGTAACTTTTCACAACTCAGGAAGATTTTTTACATATTATTTTCAGATTATTTCCATTACTTCGTAGCTACTCAATATTTGACGATTCTTATTAATTTCTAATACGAAAGGGAAACACAACATTTGAAGATTAGTTTTGCTAAATGACCTTCAACTTGACATTTTGTTTAACTTTTTCATCTTCACCCAGAAGACAAAGAATAACAAGCGCTTCTTTCAAACGCAATATGTGATCAAATCATTTGTGTTTCTTCCATTCTGCGGATGAGGAAAGCTCAGTACCACATGATTAGCGGAACTTCCTTTCTGCATTAATGATTCGGTATATTCGTGCACCCCTCTGAATTTAGATGCTCGATATATATTATGTAACCTACCAATCGATTCACCTTACCGTCACTAGGGTTTACATAGTGCGTACTAGCACCACCTTTAACAGCGGAAAAAACGCTGCGCACGCCTATAGCAGCGTTCCCAACATTTCGATCCGATTATCATTCGTTCAGTATTCAGATTCAGTACTATTTTTGTTGTTTTATTTATCTTTATATTCTAGCAAGATGAGGGCCATCAAACTGTCATACATTGCAACCAGACATCCTATATTTTTCTCATTATGATCATTACGACACCCACGTTACAACATAATCAGACACATCCGTACACCTGTCAGTGGACATCAGTGTGAGGTGTGTCCACTGTTCTTGTTTATGAGCTCTGTTGGGTATACTTTCAGTGAGGTGAGTGATTATCTGAGGAGGAACGGCAGCTCATTCTTCCTCAAGAGCCGAAATTACAGAAGGCTAGGACGCTGGAGTCTAGAGCAAAGTCGACTTCTAAACCCTGCTGAAGGTCTTCCATTGAGTTGAGAACGTGACCCTGCAGGCCAATCCATTTCAGGTATGTTACTGTCCACAAACCAATGCCTCACATATGGTGCTCCATGACAGAATGTCATATCGTGCTAATACAAACATCCCTCATCTCTGAACTGTTCCTCTACTGTACGTTACACACAGTGCCATAAAATGTTCATGCCCTTCCACATGAAATGTTTTCCTAAGTGTGATGAGAGGGTTACATCTTATAACGCCTCTTCTTCTTGATGATTTGGTTTGATTTGTACTTGGCCTCCGCTAAAACTCGGCGACAGTCGGTAGAGTTGAAACGTCCCCTTAGAAAAATTATACAAGATTGGTCTATGTGAAACGTCCTCTTTGAACAATTATACACGACTGTGCTTAAACTGACACACAATATTTTTAGCGCAACGCAATCTGACTTTCAATAATCCCTACGAAAGAATGGCCCTGACTAACATTAACCTATACGTTTCACAAATCACTTACCTCACAAAAATCTTCGTTACTCAAGCTACTGCAATACCGCGAGCGCCACTACTGCCAGCTAAATAAAAGATTCAAACTACGGAAGGCACTAACTACTGAGGCACAGTTAGCAAATGAAAGTTTTTAATAGAGAAAAAACAATGTATTTATCTTAATAGTCATAATATACATATCAGTTCATGACACCAATTCTTACAAATTTCAAAACTCCGCCATCTCTCTCCCCACGTCCACCACCTCTGGTGGCTTACCAACAACTGCGCAACGCTACGCGCTGTTAGCATCCAGCTGCAGCTGCCCAACACTACAATGGCAGACAACAATGCAAACTAAACACAGACTGCGCACAGCACAGCCAGTGATTTTTCATACCGAGCGCTAAGCGGCCTTACCAATAAGAAAACCTAAACAGCCTACTTACAGAGTGTTGAGATCGTCATCAAGTTACAAAGACGACGTTACACAAAATAACAGTGCTGAACCGAAATGTCGACGTGAGTGAAATATTTACTTCACCAAAAATCGTAATTAATCGTTCGTAATCGATGTTTCACTGATTAAAAAAATGGCTCTGAGCACTATGGGACTTAACATCTATGGTCATCAGTCCCCTAGAACTTGGAACTACTTAAACCTAACTAACCTAAGGACATCACACAACACCCAGCCATCACGAGGCAGAGAAAATCCCTGACCCCGCCGGGAATCGAAACCGGGAACCCGGGCGTGGGAAGCGAGAACGCTACCGCACGACCACGAGATGCGGGCGTTAACTGATTGATGATGAAATATTAATGATAAAACCCTTACAGTGACATCCACAACAAATTCCCTGCAAACTGGTCGTAATTTCAAGTATCTAAGAAATCGTAACAGTGGGCTTGTTATTTGAGTCAAAGATTCTACACAAGCGCCGAGCGCTACAGTCAAATATTATCGCTGCGCGGAGTTTCATGTCAATAATTTGCTAGAATTTTAAATCACAAATGCACTACTTGGCACGAGAGGGTGTTTTATTGCACAATATCAGTCACTTCCCAGCCGAGCCTTGAGAAGAAAACTTTCCCAGGTGTTGGCGGGATTTAAATTATATGCTTCGGACCTATCACTGAAGTTCCATAAACCACTGACTATTATGAATGAAAATTGTCTATCAGTGTTCGTAGCCTAAATCACTGTCTAAGTAATGTTTAGTTCAACTATCTATTGAAAAGTTCACTTTATTCGAGTAGGTAAAAGTCCTCCGTTCGAATTCTAATGCAGTGATATTTGAAGTCAGAAGATCGTATTACTGCGTCATAATAGGTCGCAATTATTCAGTCTCAAAAACAATCTAAGCGCGCCTACATGTACGAACATTCAAATATACTACCTACTTCGGCTAACTCTCGTAACATAGTGACAACGCATTGAATTATACTTAGTCATTACTCACGATTCCCAAAGAGTACTCACACGGAGTATTCTTTGGGATCGTTGATTCTACTTTGCGAATGTTAATTTATGCTAATTTTGCGATTTATTATGATTTTGATTTTAATTTTACTGAAATTTAATCTTTCTTTCGTAGATTGCTAAATTGTCAAGTATTAGATTCCTGATTTAATTACTTGTTATTGTCCTAATAATAGTGATAAATGGAACTTCGTTCGCTTATTCAATTTTCTAGGAATTTGGGACTTGAGGGGATATCTTTGGGGTATTGGGAGCTAATTTTTGATTTTTATTTCTCGTCCAAGGAAGTGGCATTACAATCTTAACCATGAAACACGCCCACAAGCTGTAACACCTCCTCGGTGCTTCATTGTTGGCACCACACATGATGGCAGGTAACATTTCCCAGGTATTCGCCAAACACAGACTCTTGTATCGGATTACCACAAGGTATAGTTGATTCAACACTCCAAATCAGTCCTTTCTAGCCACCCACTGCACAGTGGCGTCGCCTTTACACCACCTCCGGCGTCGGTTAGCACTGACTGCAGAAGTGTGTGGCTGGGGAGCAATGTATGACCACTGTACTCCGCTCTTTTTTACTCCCTAAGCACGGTCATTGTGGTATCAGCACTACTAATAGCACTATGGACCTCACGAATAATTCCTCCCGCTGAATTCATTCTACAGAACCACTCTCCGCAGTGTTCGGCGGTCGGTGTCTGTGAGTTCATACGGTCTAGCTGGTTTTGTTCAGCTGTGGTTACTCCTTCGCGGTTCCACATCACCAACAGTCGTCTTGAACATCTTACGAAGGGCTGAACTTGAGTCGATCCGCTATCCATATCCAAAGATACAGGGGCAGCTCTTTTGGCGATGCCTCCCCGGCGTCCACCTCTAGAGAATGTAAGGGCGAGTATGTCTCGTGGGACAGCTGGAGAGGTGTTCGCGTGCGGAGTTGATGCCGCGGGGCTGGCACAGTTTTACCTTGCACGGCAGTTCGGTGGCAGCGTTTATAGTACACGTTCGAATCGTCATCTGCTTGGGGAGCAAAGTTGGAGTTATACTTGGAGTTAAAGCTGGTCATTGAGAGAAAGGTTACGCTTGCCAGCCCGTCTAAATCGCCGTCGAGATTACGAGTGTGCGCTTGTGTGGGCTGCCCGTTTTAGCTGAAGGACAGCAGGCTCAGTGAGTACGGCTCTAACCATCTCGCAATTTTGCCGAGTGTCACCGTATCGCCTGTACATTCTCGTGGCAGGGGAAGGGCAACGCAAACGGGCGTTACAGTTCGATACGTAAACATTTGTCAGCTTTGGCATTAATGTTGGATTAATGTTGTTGGTGCTGTCGTCGTCTTCCGTCAGAAGACTCGTTAGTTGAAGCTCTCCATGCTAATCTATCCTGTACGGATCCTCCATCTCTGAATAACTACTGCAACCTACATTCTTCTGAATCTGCTTACCGCAGTCATCTCTTGGTCTCCCTCTACGATTTTTACCATCCCACACGTCCCTCCAATACTACCAACCCATCGCTTCATTTGGTCAAGTTGTGCCACATATTTCTTGTCCCCCCAATTCTTTTCTTCACCTACTCCTTAGTTACATGATATACCCATCTAATCTTCAACATTCTTTTGTACAACCATATGTCGAAAGCCGATAATCTCATCTTGCCTAATCTGTTCATCGGCCATGTTTCTCTTCTGTACATGTCTACACTCCAGACAAACATACCGAGCGAGGTGGCGCAGTCGTTAGCGCACTGGACTCGCATTCGGGAGGGCGACCGTTTAAATCCGAGTCGGGCCATTCTGATTTAAGTTTTCCGTGACTTCAACAAATCGTTTCAGGCAAATACCGGGATGGTTCCTTTGAAAGAGCAGGGCCGACATCCTTCCCGATCGTTCCCCAATCCGTTGGGACCAATGACCTCGCTGTCTCGTCCCCTCCCCCAAACCAACCAACCAACCAATCCAGACAAATACCCCCCAGAAAATACTTCCTAACACCAAAATCTATATTCGACGTTAACGTGCGTCGCCGATTAACCTTGCTTACGAGTCTCATGATGTTTGAAAGCATTCTGTCTACATTATGCGTGGTACAATCTATGTTCGGACGGTTCCCCCAATTTTCGTCTTTTTGTTTTGGCTGAGTGCCATTGAATTCTGTGTACTAGTGTTGATGCTTACTAGTGTAGTCTTTGCTGAGTATTTCTCCTTTAAATTTTTTAAAAGTAAATATATTTTATAGCACTGCTTTTGGTAAAGATTAATGATCTATTTCCCTTAGGAAGAGAGATTTTGGCGGAGCTGAGAGTCATGTCAAGCAAAGTGTTTTGAAATAATGCGGTGCTAACCTTTTAAGGCCTGATATTTGCCCAATCGCTTTGAGACAGCCCACCACACTTTGGGAGGCAGCATCTGGTGGTAATTGATTCCACAAAGGAATTCTGAGTTTCAATGTTTATATTGTACTTGTCTTAAGGGAAAATAATCGTTTCCGTGGGTGACCTCTAATCTTGTTTCCAACTATTTAAGGAACCCGTTTCAGTTTGAGTTATTTGATAAAATAATATTTTTCAATGGTACGTGTTTATTGTAGGTGTGTGCCTCTGGCTTCTTTCACTGACGAACTGAATATGTGTTATTTGTTCATTCGGACGTTTCGGCACCAATTTTTAAATTTCCCCGTTTGTTTAAATCAATTCCCACTCGTAGATAATATCTGTAATTCCTTGAGGCCGAATTGAATATTCTATGTTAAGGTAATTTTGAGATATCTCACACCCAGCCCTGCAGATGTCAGGCACACAGATCGGCACCAAACGTTTCATGGCACTATAGTATCAGTCAAAGCAACTATTTAGTTTTTACTGCGTGCTGTCGTCCAGTAGATCATCCATAAACGATCAATTAAAGTAACACCAAGCTACGGAGGATAAGAAAATCGTATATGTGAATGACTGTCTTGTAGATCTCGCGTGGGTACGATGGTAGCAACGGTCCTGCGCTCAAGCCATGTTCTTTTGGTAGTCTGCTTTCGCTTCGTTAGTTGAAAGTAGCAGACCTACAGAGAATAGCTGTGGTGTTCTGTCCGAAATGTGCGACAGAACAGACACCACTCGTGATGAAGCAGCTAGCGCATTTGTAGTTTCACAGACTAAACATAAATAGTCGGAGCATTAGACTAGAGAACCCACTGCATCACACATGCGGAAGTATTAATAGTCCCATGTAACACTTTCAAGCGTAATACAGTAAAAAATATTATTATTGCCACAATTTGAACCCAGGACCCTTCACATAACGATCCAATGCTCTACCAACTTCCCCACGGAAGCTATGGATATTGACTCGTCACAGTTATGCTTTTCCTGTAGTCCGTACTTCTGGTGTTACTTTTAATTAACGTTTAAGCTCGTCCTGCTTGCCGACGTCACATAGTACGATCTAAATCGGAGTTTTAGTTGATACTCGACACGCAATACTCTATCGACGAATAACGTTTGATACTGAAACATCCCCCTAGAAAAATTAAGAATGACAGTGCTGATAAACCTGTTACGTTATTTTATTTTCAAACAGCTGAGCAAAACTGAGCGTACTCAGACATTTCTCTCTTTAATTATTCTGATCAACACTAAATTGACACACTACAAAAGAATGACCCCGACTAATAATAACCTATACCTTCCATGAATCATTTACCTCACAAAAATCTTTGTTACTCGAACTGCTGCAATACAGCCAGCGCCAATACTGCCAGCTAAATAAAAGATTCTAACAACGAAAGGCACTAACTACTGATAGGCATATAGTTAGCAAATGAAATATTTTGATAGAAACAAACAATGTATTTACGTTAATAGTGTTCAAAAGTCATGTTCATGACATCCAGTCTTACACACGGCCATATCGTCCGCTCTCAAAATTCTGCCATCTCTCTCCCCACATCCACCGCTGCTGCCGGCTCACCTCCAACTGCACAACGCTACGCGGTATTCACATCCAACTGTCCAAGACGACAATCGCGAATACTGCAACAATGCCAACCACCCAGAGACTGCACACAGCACAGTCAGTGATTTTCATACAGAGCGCTACGTGGCTTTACCATCATAAAAACCTAAACAGCCTACTTACAATACCGATCAGAGTGTCTGATATCTGGACGTTTAGGTGCCTGAAATATGTCTGATGGATATTCATCTTTTGAATCTGCAGCTCTTGTGTATCTTTCCATACTTGTAGTTACATTATTGGATATAAGTTCCGGCTTTTATGCAAAAAAAAACTGTTTTTTCTTGTTGCCAAAGCATGTTTCGGCACCTCTTTGTCTCATCAATGTATTTACCTTACTAAAAGTCAGAAAAACGAACAAAAACATTCTTCAGACCTCTCTTTGTTAAATCAGTTACAACCTACAATATGTTCACTTTTTACAGTTTTCAATAATCAAAACGAATAATGACGGTACAGAGGAGCCGAAACCTGTTTGGGTAACAAGAATAAACAGTGTTTTTGTATAAAAGGCGGAACCTATATCCAATAATCTTGTTTATTCACGTGACAGGCAATGACGAGTGCACATTCAACGTCACTGAGTAGTTCAGAACGATCCAGTCCACAGTTACAACTTCTTTACTGGCAACACAACGCTACCCGCGTCTTTTTAAATTGGCGGATGCGCCTCTCGTGACATCTAGTGGCCGATGCCGCATCACATAGTGATGTCCGGACACTTTTGATCATATTGTAAGCGATGTATCTGCAGATTGGTTCAAATAGCTCTGAGCAGTATGGGACTTAACATCTGAGGTCATCAGTACTCTAGAACTTGGAACTACTTAAACCTAACTAAACTAAGGACCTCACCCACATCCATGCCCGAGGAAGAATTCGAACCGGCGACCGTAGCAGTCGCGCGGTTCCGCACTGAAGCGCCTACAACCGCTCGGCCACTAAGGCCGGCTGTAGCTGTCGAGCATTGAAGTATGCAGTGTAGTGGCTAAAGGGCAGACCTGCCGCCCAAACTTGGAATGTCCCTGTCAGCAAACGAAGTCGGAGCTGACGCGTTCTGTGGTACGTGGTAATGGACACGGACCGCTGACCGGAATTTACAGGCAGCGCCCCACTGGGGGACGGCACCTGCTGCCAGAGGCCGGTGCAGGTGGGCGGCGGCGGCTGCCGCCCGTGGGCGGCGCAAGGACGGCGACCGGCGTGCCGCGACACGACGGAAAGCGTGAGGCGGCGTAGCGGCGTGGCACCCACGGCGGGTCTTAAATGGAGCGCCAGCCGGTGCAGAGACCCAGCGGCCTCGCTACGAGCCGTGCTGGCGCTCACCGCCGCCGCCTCGCCAGTACCTGGCCGAAAACCCCCCAGCTCGGTGAGCCTCACCCACTCCGTCACTAGTTCCCTGCCTGCAGCTCCACCTGCATGCGCGTATGTCACGTGTATTTCACACTGGCAACTGAGATTCTCTGCCTCCAGATACGATTTTGAACGTGTCTGTGTTACTCCGCCAGTGGCAAAATCTTTGTCCCGAAGCATTCTGATAATAGTACTTTCTTGCTACAGTGATCATTTTTGTACGTTCGGAGGCATTCCAGAATACAGAAACACAAACCACTGAAGAATGAAAAAAATAGGAAGTTCAGGGATGCCAAAACGAAATCGCTGCATCAAACATATGAAGAAATCGAGAAAGAAATTATAGCTGGAAGGACTGACTTAGAATTTACAGGGTGGTCCATTGATAGTGACCAGGCCTAATATCTCATGAAATAATCATCAAACGAAAAAAGTACAAAGAACAAAACTCGTCTAGCTTGAAGGAAGAAACCAGATGGCGCTATGGCTGGCCCGCTAGAAGGCGCTGCCATAGGTCAAACGGATATCAACTGCGTTTTCTAAATAGGAACCCGCATTTTTATTACATATTTATGTAATACGTAAAGAAGTATGATTGTTTTAGTTGGAGCACTTTTTTCGTTTTGTGATAGATGGCGCTACAATAGTCACAAACTAACAAGTACGTGGTATCTGGTAACATTCTCCAGTACGGACGCTATTTGCTTCGTGATATACTACCCGTGTTAAAATGGACCTTTTACCAATTGCTCAAAAGGTCGATATCGCGTTGATGGATGGCTATTGTGATAAAAATGCCCAACGGGCGTGTGCTATGTATGCTGCTCGGTATCCTGAGCGACATCATCCAGCCGGCCGATGTGGCCGTGCGGTTACGCGCTTCAGTCTGGACCCACGTGACCGCTAGTGTCGCAGGTTTGAATCCTCCCTCGGGCATAGATGTGTGTTTTGTCCTTAGGTTAGTTATGTTATTTAAGGAAACAGGAAGTGTTAAGCCAGATGTGAAACGTCAACCACTACGTGCAACATATGATGATGCCCAAGTAGGTGTTTTAGCTGCTGTCGCGGCTAATCCGCACGTCAGTAGCAGACAAACTGCGCGAGAATGGGGAATCTCAAAAACGACGGTGTTAAGAATGCTACATCAACATCGATTACACCCGTACCATATTTCTATGCACCAGGAATTGCATGGCGACGACTTTGAACGTCGTGTATAGTTCTGCCACTGGGAACAAAGAAATTACGGTACGATGACAGATTTTTTGCACGCGATCTATTTAGCGACGAAGCGTCATTCACCAACAGCGGTAACGTAAACCGGCATAATATGCGCTAATGGGCAACGGAAAATCCACGATCGATGCGACAAGTGGAACATCAGCGACCTTGGCGGGTTAATGTATGGTGCGGCATTACGAGAGGAAGGATAATTGGCCCCCATTTTACCGATGGCAACCTAAATGGAGCAAAGTATGCTCATTTCTTACGCAATGTTCACCTGGTGTTACTACAAGATGTTTCGCTGCGTGCCAGAATGGCGATGTACTTTCAACATGGTGGATGTCTGGCACATAGCTCGCGTGCGGTTGAAGCGGTATTGAATAGCATACTTCACGACAGGAGGATTGGTCGTCGAAGCATCATTTCATGGACCGCACGTTCACCGGATCTGACGTCCCCGGATTTATTTTTGTGGGGAAGTTGAAGGATATTTGCTATCGTGATCCGCCGACAACGTTGACAACATGCGTCAGCACATTGTCAATGCATGTGTAATATTACGGAAGCCGAACTACTCGCTGTTGAGAGGAATGTCGTTACACGTATTGCAAAAGCATTGTGGTTGACGGACATCGTTTTGAGCATTTATTGCATTAATGTGGTATTTACAGGTAATCACGCTGTAACAGCATGCGTTTTCAGAAATGATGAGTTCACAGAGGTACATGTATCACACTGGAACAACCGAAACCAAATGTTCAAACGTACCTACACTCTGTATTTTAATTTAAAAAAACTACCTGTTACCAACTGTTTGCCTAAAACTGTGAGCCATATGTTTGTGACTATTACAGCGTCATCCATCACAAAGCGAAAAAAGTGGTCTAGTTAAAACATTCATATTTCTTTATGTACTAAACGAATGTGTAATAAAAAGTGGGGGTTTCTATTTTAAAAAACGCAGTTGATATCCGTTTGACCTATGGCAGCGCCCTCTAGCGTGCCAATCATGGCGCCTTCTGGTTTTCCCGTTGAAGCTAGACAAGTTTGGATCTTTGTAGTTTTTTCGTTTGACGCTTATTTCGTGAGATATTTGGCCCGGTCACGATCAGTGGACCACCCTGTATAAAGGTCGAAACAACCTTCAGTGAAACTAAGAGAAAGGGCGAGAACATTAAGATTGCAATGGGAGTCCCACTGTACAAGCAGAGGAGAGGGAGGATAGGTGGAAAGAGTATTCTGAAGGCCTCTACGATGCGGAGGACTTGTCTGACAACGTGATAGAAGAAGAAACAGTAGTCGATTTAGAAGAGATAGGGGGCCCGGTTTTAGAATTTAAGAGCTCTAGAAGACCTAAAATCAAATAAGGCGGAAGGGATAGATAACATTCCATCAGAATTTATAAAATCATTATCAGACGTGGCAAAAAAAAAAAAAAAAAAAACGGCGTTGGTGTGTAGAATGTATGAGTCTGGCCATACAGTAATCAGACTTTAGGAAGATGGTTCAAATGGCTCTGAGCACTATGGGACTCAACTGCTGTGGTCATTAGTCCCCTAGAACTTAGAACTACTTAAACCTAACTAACCTAAGGACATCACACACATCCATGCCCGAGGCAGGATTCGAACCTTTAGGAAGAAAAATCATCCCATAATCCCCAAGCTTGCAAAAGTCCGCAAGTGCGAGGATTATCGCACAATCAGTTTAACAGCCCATACATCCAAGTTGCTTACAAGAATAAAATAAAAAAGAATGGAAAACAAAATTGACTATCTGGTAGATGATCTGTTTGACTTCAGGAAAGGTAAAAGCACCAGAAAAGCAGTTCTGGCACTGCCGTTAATAATATAAATAACACTGAACAAAAATCAAGACACGTTCACAGAATGCGTCGACCTGGAAAAAGCGTTCGACAACGTAAAATGGTGCAAGATGTTCCAAATCCTGAGAAAAACCGTGGTAAGCTATAGGGAAACACTTGTAATAAACAATATGTTCCAGAACGTACAGGGAACAGTGAGAGTGAAAGATCAAGAACGAAGTGCACGGATTAGAAACGAAGTAAGACAGCGATTTAATCTTTAGCCCCTGTTGTTCAATCTACACGTCGAAGAAGCAAACGCGAAAATAAAGGAAAGGTTGGTTCAAATGGCTCTGAGCACTATGGGACTTAACATCTGTGGTCATCAGTCCCCTAAAACTTAGAACTACTTAAACCTAACTAACCTAAGGACATCACAAACATCCATGCCCGAGGCAGGATTCGAACCTGCGATCGTAGCAATCACGCGGTTCCGGACTGAGCGCCTTAACCGCGAGACCACCGCGGCCGGCAAAAGAAAGGTTGAAGGGTGGAATTGAAATTCATGGTAATATGGAAATGAGCATACGGCATTGCGGGCGGGCAGTGCCCCATTCCGGCAAGTTCGGCCGCCGAGGGCAAGTACTTATTGCATTCGACGCCACATTAGGCGACTTGCGAGTCGGAGATGGGGATGAAATGATGATGAGGACAATACAACACCCAGTCCCTGGGCGGAGAAAAGCTCCTGCCTCACCCGAGAATCGAACCCGGGTCCCCTGTCGTGGCATTTCGCCGAGCTGACCACTCACCTCACGGGGCGGACAAATATCAGTGATAGGATTCGCTGACGACATCGCTACCCTCATTGAAAGCGAAGAAGAACAACGCGGCAAGCCGAATGGAACGAACAGATCGAAGGAAGACGAAAGTAGTGACTACTAGCAGGAACGAGCGAGAGGGAAACTTAACGTCAGGACTGGTGCTCACGATGCAGATGAAGTTAAGGAGTTTTGCTACCTAGGCAGCAAGATAACTCATGACGTAGAATCTAAGAAGATATAAAAATCAGACTATCACTGGCAAAAAGGGCATTCCAGCCCAAGACAAGCCTACTAGTATTAAACATGGGTCTTAATTTCAGGAATAAACTGCTGAGAATGTACTTTCGGAGCACACCATTGTACAGGGTGATTCAAAAAGAATACCACAACTTTAGGAATTTAAAACTCTGCAACGACAAAAGGCAGAGCTTAGCACTATCTGTCGGCGAATTAAGGGAGCTATAAAGTTTCATTTAGTTGTACATTCGTTCGCTTGAGGCGCTGTTGACTAGGCGTCAGCATCAGTTGATGCTAAGATGACGACTGCTCAACAGAAAGCTTTTTGTGTTATTGAGTACAGCAGAAGAGAATCGACGACAGTTGTTCAGCGTGCATTTCGAACGAAGTATGGTGTTAAACCTCCTGATAGGTGGTGTATTAAACGTTGGTATAAACAGTTTACAGAGAATGGGTGTTTGTGCAAAGGGAAAAGTTCTAGACGGCCGAGAACGAGTGATGAAAATGTAGCACGCATCCAGCAAGCATTTGTTAGCAGCCCAGGAAAATCGACTCGCAGAGGTAGCAGAGAGCTGCAAATTCCACAATCAACTGTATGGAGCGTCCTACGAAAAAGGTTAGTTATGAAACCTTATCGTCTGAAATTGGTTCAAGCACTGTCTGCAGCCCGTGACAGCCTCCAAGAAGCCCTGATCTTACCCCCTGCGGTTTTTTCTTATGGGGGTATGTTAAGGATATGGTGTTTCGGCCACCTCTCCCAGCCACCATTGATGATTTGAAACGAGAAATAACAGCAGCTATCCAAACTGTTACGCCTGATATGCTACAGAGAGTGTGGAACGAGTTGGAGTATCGGGTTGATATTGCTCGAGTGCCTGGAGGGGGTCATATTGAACATCTCTGAACTTGTTTTTGAGTGAAAAAAAACTTTTTTGAATACTCTTTGTAATGATGTATAACAGAAAGTTATATTATGTTTCTTTCATTAAAAACACATTTTTAAATTTGTGGTATTCTTTTTGAACCACCCTGTATAGTAGTTAAACATGAAGCGTGTGAAAAACGGAAAAGAAGAGAATCGAATCAACTGAATTTTGGTGCTATAGAAGAATGTTGAAAATAAGGCATACTGATAAGTTAAGGAATGAGCAGAGTCGGCGAGGAAAGGGATGCACGGAAAATTCTGACAAGACCGAGGGACAGGATGATAGGAAATGTGTTAAAACATAAGTGAATAAATTCCATGGTATTAGAGGTGGCTGTGGAGGAGTAAAAACTGTAGAGGAAGTCAGAGATATGTATATCTGCAGCAAATAATGGAGGACGTAGTTTGCAGGTGCTACTGTTAGACGAGAACGTTGGAACATGAAGGGAATTAGTGACGGGCCGTATCTAACCTGTCAGAAGACTGATGACCCAAACAAATAACATAAAATAAAACAAAAAGAATGGTCATTCTCGCGACCTGGTGGGCGCATTGTTCAACGCAAATAAGAAACCATTCGTTACGTTTTTCAGAGTAATGTGTGCACCAAAAACAAACCAACAGATTCTAACAACTGTAAGTAATACAACTAAATCGATCTCATATTGTGAATCATTCTCGCCACATTCAGTGATCACATGTTCCGTTTTTACGTCTTGGTACAGCTACATGACACCTGCAATGCTGCAAACATGAAATATACATCTACCATCTGATCAAGAATCTCTAGGCGATTCGAAACTGGCAATGGGAAATAAAAGTTGAAGAATAAAACAAAAGGCGACTGGTTTCAGTAATTTCTGGAAACCTTTAGTAAGGATTAATTTGTTGACTTTATTTGTTGTGTTATCGAATGCATAATATAATGGCAACAAGTTGCCACATATCTACCGCTAGAAATTGCTGTCTGCTGTATACATTACTTGTTCAATTGTATTTCTCGTCCTTGACTTTAAGTAAACATATAACATAAGTAACTCAGAATACGCTCTTTTCGATTCGCACTTTGTCCCGACGACCCCTGCAATTTTTGCGGTATTTACTCAGAACTAGTGATTGGCTGTATTTTCTGTAGATTTGCAGCACGCTACCATAGGCATGCTAATGTCGCACTTTTTTTATACGCTAAGGAAACAAATATGAACATATATGACGTCAGTGGAGCGGTACAGCCGTCCGGTACGGCATTCCACCGCTCCAGCGCATCTAGTCTGGTAACACTGATACTTGCATTGCGACTATGTAATGTGATTTCCACAGCTCAAGGATAGAAAAGCGGTTCGCGCAGTGAGAATTCTAGAAAAGGTAAACGTTTTCTTATTTTCTTCCATGATCATAAACGTATCGGCATACTTTTAGGTATGTCGATCTCCACAGCCAGCAAATTTGAGATTATTTAACTTACTTCCAATCAGTCCCCTTCCTACTAATGAATGTACGCAAGGACCCTCTTACTGGGCAACTACAGGAAGGTGAAGGCAGTGCGGGGGAGGGGTTGTTGGTTGCAGTAAACGTACAGATCCCCCGCCACACACGTTGAACTGTACCTCGTGTAGCAAAGATGCAGATGTGCACAACAAGCAAATGTGATTGATTATATTCACGTCACCGTCGTCCAATACGTTCTGACTAAGACAATACGTGTGATGTTGCGGAGCGCAGTGAAACCGTATGATTTGAGACCATAATATTTCATAACTTTTACAGTCATAAAGATGTGGCGGGAGTAGGAATTACCATACCACACACATCATAAAAATGTATGGAATAAAAACCGCCACCAGTTGATGAAGGTAGTACTCAGAAGCTCTTGACCTAGGTTCAATCGCATGTAAATGGACCTTCTTTAGAAGTCTTATTACGTTTTACATACTAATCCTGATGTGTTGCCAATAGGCTTAGTCATAATCAAAATTGACAATCATAAAAAATGCCACTTAATTGCCAATTCTAATTACGACGAAGCCTACTCGCGGCACATCTGGATCAGCACATAAAACGTTATAAGACTTCTGAAGAAGGTCGATTTATATGGGTTGAAACCTCGGTCAAGGGTTTTTGACTCCTACGTCCCGTAGCTGGTGGCTGTTTTTAATCCCAATATTACATCTGTGCAATAGCTGCTACAGCCATGCTTAAGGTTCTGTCATATAATGTGTGTGTGTGTGTGTGTGTGTGTGTGTGTGTGTGTATGTGTGTGTGTGTGTGTGTGTGAGAGAGAGAGAGAGAGAGAGAGAGAGAGAGAGAGAGAGAGAGAGAGAGAGAGAGAGAGAATGTTACACATCTCCTAAACAATGGACCAATTCCAACCAGACTTGGTACATATAGCACTTACTATGTGGAAAGAATTGCTGTGGAGGTAAGGAACACCTACCTATCAAAGGGGAGGGGAGGGAGGGGGGCGAGGCAAATGAAGTGTAGCCCACAGTGCATGAATATCCAGACTTTATTGATTCAGTATTTCTGAATGAGAGCACTTGGTGCCTTGTAACAAACTTTACACATAATTTCAAATCATTACGACACATCTTGTAGCTGATGCTTCCCATAAAATGAAGAAAGAAAAAAATTATCGCTTACTACGTTTTCGCTGTTAGTACAGTAAAAGTGGCGCATAAGACATGCGTTTTAATTTATTATTTACTTACTGCAAACTGTATTCGGTGGACATTTTCCGTACAGTGTTCACGTATGTCCCTGGATACACCTACAAAATTATATCATTTTACTACCCATAGTTCAGGAGGTAAGACGCCATAAGCATTGAGCTGCGTGAAAAACAAACTACATGGAGAAATTCGCTAAAGATGCAGGTGAAATATATGTACAAATATGTGTGAAATATTTTAAAGATATGTGAACTGTGGAGATGCGGATAAATTCTTGGGTAAAAAAGTCGCCCTAAATTCTTGGATCGATTTCATCAAAACTTTGTACACACATTACTCACTACCTGGAAAGAAACACTGTGGAGGATAAGAAGCAGCAACCTCCTATTGGGGTGGGGGTGATAACGTGCATAGATAGAACATCAGAGAAAGAGATGGACAGACAGAGTGAGGGAAGAAGGACATTGACACAAATATGGGGGAGGAGGAGATGGACGAATAGAGATAGAGGTGTAAATGGACAGAGAAAGAGAGGAGGAAGAGGGGGGCAGGAGAGGGGTAGGAGGAAATGTATATAAGGGTAAGAGTTGGAGTGAGAGAGCGGGAGGAGGAAACAGAGGCAGTTAGGCAGAGTCTCAGGGAGCAGGAGAAGATGAGAGCGGGTGGTGATGAACAGAGTGTGAAGGAGCAGGTGGACTTGCTGGAGGATTGGTGTCAGGTGAAAGGAGAGAGACGCGCAGGAGAGATGGGCAGAGAGAGGGGTAAAAGAAGATGGGCACGGAGGAGGATGGAGGGGATGGACGGAAAGTGGGAGAAGTAGATGCACTAACAGAATTGGAATAAACACGTACGAGGGTAACGTCGGGTACTTAATCAGGACCCGGAAAGTTGACTTCTGTAGCTGTTAGCTCATTCTTTCCCTCAACACAAATAACACACCCACTTCGTTTAGTGTCACAGGAAGCATTTACTCAGTATGTTCAGCAAATGAAATCGTTTTTTGTCTGCTCAACATATTTCGAAACAAGGTGATTGTTAAACCTGTTGTGGCACTGCGTGCAATGTGATACGTCGGGAACTAGAGAGACCGAGGAGACCGTCTATTTATTATTACCATTTGTTCATCAAATGTTACAGGAGAAAAAACAAGTGTCCAGAGGAATATACTCCATGACGTCGTTGTAACGCTAAGGAACAAAGGGCGATAAGTTATGCTCCGTCAACGTCCAATTCGTTATAGCGACAGAATTCCAGCCCGACATGCAAACCGAGGGAGAAGGAAATCGCTCTGGCAAAACAAAATACATATTCGCCTGAAATACTGGTCGATAACTCGAAAACGTTTACTCAACGTACGCTTTAAAAGCGCACCACATGTGTTTTTCACTGCTTAATCCCATACGATAATATTCTGCGGCATTTACAACACAAAGGACAAATGCTGAGCACCTAGACACGATACAACAAATTTTCGGCTTCTGTTGTTTAGTAACCACAGATTCTGCATGTATAAAGACTATATCAGGACACCGAACAAAAAAAAATTTTCAATCCCGTGTGAAATCGCACTAATGTCGGTTAACGTACCCTCCAGCCTTTGTAAGGGTCTCATTTCGGCGACGCTATTTGTCCCTAAGCCTGTGTGCATATGTGCCATACCAACCTGAGGCCACTCACTGTTGATTAGATTCCGTAGACCGAAGAGCTACCGACTTGCTCTGAACTAATGCGTTTCGCTCTCTGTCGGGTGATTTTGCTGAACCGTCGAGATTCGTGGGTGTTCATCAGGTCAGGAATAGCCTATGCGGCTTTAGGAAGACAGGAGTGCCCACAATATACTCGTCAAGAGGGCGGAATTGGTCACCTAGAATGTTCAGATAAACAACCCGGTTCAAGTTCACGCTAACCTGAAAATACGCCCAAAAACTGGCACGATGATACGCTACAAACATCACAATACCTTTATAGATTAAACGCCTCATTGGTACTTCTGCGTAATGGACTCTTTGCATCATCTGAAAGAACGAAAAATCGGGAATCGCTGCACCACACTACAGCCTCCATTCAGCTACGCTCGAGTTTCTGTTATGCTTGAGCGACAGACGATGTCAAAATGTCCTCTCCCTGTTCTGCCCACCACAAAGTTCCCTCGGAAACTGGTTGAGACGCACCTGCATTCACTGGAGGCTACAGATGCTACCGATTTTCTAATGAACAGCCTCCGACCTCTGTAGGTTAGAATAGCAGCAATTGGAACACCATTATTTGTAGACACGTTGGACAGTCCGAGTTGATACACCAACAAATGAGGCAACTTAATTCGCAGTTTGATCATGGATACGTCCACATAGGACAGCTTCTTTGCGCCGTTCCGTCAACACATCTGACTGTAATGATTCCGATCAACAAACTGGTACATTCACACCTCTTTCAGTGTTGATGCTAATGTCAGTATTTCATCACATTTTACAATAATTGTGTATTACCGTTAGGTTTTCATATTTTCATGCCACATTTCCAGTCCTAGGTGCGGAACAAAATGAAATCTGTAGCTCGGTTATACGATGTCGCGAACGTAAATTTAGAATGACTGACGCAGCAGATTATTGTTATGTGTGGTAAACTAATTGAGTTCCGGACACAACGGCTGCTCACCGAAGACATACATTCGTATGCAGTGCCTCAGCAGAGAGTGAAAGTATAAGAATCGATATATACTGAAGAAAGCAAAGCTAAAAACTCAGAGATAGTTGTAAAACAAATATTGTAGACCCTGAATAGGTAAAACAGGTTTTGAGAAAATGAACGAGCCAACAATAGGCGCCTTCCACGTTGAAGCAGATACTTTCCAGCCGCCATATCTGTACTAAGTTTCGTAGCTCTATAGCTCCAGACAGGCGAAATACCCTCAGACTCCAAGAAAAATATAATAATTCAAATCCCAAAGAGAGCAGGTGATGACAAATGCGAAAATTACCGAACTATCAGTTTAATAAGTCACGGCTGCGAATTCTTTACAGACGAATGGGAAAACTAGTAGAAGCCGGCCTCGGGGAAGAACAGTTTGGATTCCTTAGAAATATTGGAACACGTGAGGCAATACTGAGCCTACGACTTATTTTAGATGAGAGACTAAGGAAAGGCAAACCTACGTTTCTAACATTTGTAGACTTGAAGAAAGCTTTTGACAATGTAGACTGGACTACTCTCTTTCAAATTCTGAAGGTGGCAGGGGTCAAATACAGAGAGCGAAAGGCTATTTATAATTTGTACAGAAACCAGATGGCAGTTATAAGAGTCGCGGGACAAGAAAGGGAAGCAGTGGTTGGGAAGGGAGTGAGACAGGGTTGTAGCCTCTCCCCGATGTTATTCAGTCTGTATATTGAGCAAGCAGTGAAGGAAACAAAAGAAAATTGCGGAGTATGTATTAAAATCCATGGAGAAGAAATAAAAACTTTGAGGTTCGCCGATGACATTGTAATTCTGTCAGAGACAGCAAAGGAAGAGCAGTTGAACGGAATGGATTGTGTCTTGAAAGGAGGATATAAGATGAACATCAACAAAAGCAAAACGAGGATAATGGAATGTAGTCGAATTAAGTCGGGTGATGCTCAGGGAATTAGATTAGGAAATGAGAATTTATTACTAATTTGAAAAGGGTGTTTAGGATAACATCACGCCGTATCACTATGCTCCAAGCACGAAAAGAGAAGGATGACGAAGAAGAGCTGATTGAAAGAGCTCAAACGTTTGTTGCTGACGTCAGTGAGCATATCACGAGAGTAAACATCGATAAAGTTCTATATGGAACTGTGATCAGAGTCAGTTCAATTATGAACTTTCCTGTGACAGAACACTATCCATGAAAGGGGAGAGAAACACTGTCGCGATATTGTAATCAGTTAACTGTGCAACACATAGTTACACGATCGATGTTGCTATATCAATGGACGGACGATTGGCAGACAAATTCTATATTTGCTTCCAAGAATCCAGTGGAAAGTTTGGACCCCGCGTGTCAAGGGACATAGAAACGCGGTGCCCCCCAAATGTCGTAGTCGATGCAAGTGTCAGTGGGAAGATGGAACAACGTCTGAAGACGTTTTTTTCTGTCAGTTTTGAGTCCACATTTGTCGAGAAAGTCATTAGTACTTCGTGACTCCTGGTCTGGACATAAGGATGAACGAGTACTACTGGAAGCATCTGGCGGGAAACATGTAGATTTAAAAATCATTCCGCCTAAAACTACAAAATATGCACAACCTCTGGATGTGTATTTCTTCAGGCAATATAAAATATATGCCAAAAGAATAACAGACCTCATTAACCTACGTTCCAGCAATATGCAGCCGAAATTGCACGACAGATTCTTTATCATGATTATGCATTCTGTCATTTACAATCAGTTATCTGCGGGAGTATACAGACCAATGCTGCGTTACGCGTGGCAGAACGCTGGCTACGATATTGGTGAACCAGTGAACAACTTCAAAAGTGTCATTGACGTGGCGCTCAACACTGATATTATAGAATGTGCAAATATGCCATGCGATCAACTTGGTTTTCGTCACTGTGCATTTTGCAGTCATTCGGACTGCTCGGAGCATTTTATTGACATTCCGCATTTACATTTATTGTTAAGATTGCTGCATTGCGTATGGCATCTACAATTACATCTACAGTTATATCTAGAGCATGACTGCAGAGTTTTGCAGAAAAATCGACACCCACCAGCACATTCAGAGGTACATAATGGTCCTGTAACCAAACGTTCATACAGGTCTGTTTGTTCGAGCCCAAGTACTTTCCTGGTGAGATACGTTTACTGCGACGAACATTTAATCACATTCCCTCCACCCACACTGTATGCTAAACCAGCTGGACGGAACACCTTCAACTGACCACTACCTGTAATCCCGCTGGTCAGTACGAAGCAGGCGAGGCTCACACAGGCTAATATCTCGAATGCATTCCGCGGTGTAGCAGGACTTCTGTGTGAAGCACTTCGCCAGTGAGGCAGTATTCGGTGTGCGAAACGTGTTTCGGTTATTAGGAGACAGTGGCGCGGTGAATGGGGACCGAGCCGTGGCGGCTATTTCTGCACGCTGAGCGGACAGGCCCGGAGGTGAATGGGGGCGCGGTACGCCTGAATGAGAGCCCCAGCGACCAAAGAAGGCGACGTGGCTGGGGCTGCGCAGGCGCAGAGCCCGGGCCGCGTCGGCACAAAGGAGGCAGCGCGCCGCACAAAGGCGAGCCACGCAGCGCTGTACAGCAGGTAGGGCCGCGCTCACCAATTATGCCGCCTCTTTGCTTTACGCTCACGTCCGGGCGCGGCGCACTTTTCACTGCTTGTTTTCCCCGGAAGGATTTATGACCGCGCCGTTGTGCCCGAGTCGAAATGCCGTCCGCAGCGGGGTTGACGCTCAACTTCCGGTCGGGGCCGAGGAGAACGAGATGTGAAAGACTGGTGGAAGCTGATCTCGCGGAAAATGAGTCTCAGATCAGGAGAAATGTAGGAACGCGCCAGACGATGCTTACCCTACGATTTACCTTAGAAGACAGGCTCAATAAAGACAAAAAAGACACGGGGTGCTCAAATTTCGGGCTTGCAACCGGTCATTGTCCATTGCAGCACACAATATTTCAACAGGGCACCTGCCAGTCATCTTCAAGTGAGCCATCGAAGACTGACGAAGACTTACTTCGTTCTGCAACACAGCGCGCTCTGACTATTCCCCGCATGCGTCAAAATCAAGTTCACAGACTACCTGGCGGCAGCGCCCTTGGTAGTGTTGTTGTTGTTGTGGTCTTCAGTCCTGAGACTGGTTTGATGCAGCTCTCCATTCTACTTTATCCTGAGCAAGCTTCTTCATCTCCCAGTACTTACTGCATCCTACATCCTTCTCAATCTGCTTAGTGTATTCATCTCTTGGTCTCCCTCTACGATTTTTACCCTCGACTCTGCCCTCCAATGCTAAATTTTTGATCCCCTGATGCCTCAGAACATGTCCTACCAACCGGTCCTCTCTTCTTGTCAAGTTGTGCCAAAAACTTCAGTTTTCCCCAATTCTATTCAATACCTCCTCATTAGTTATGTGATCTATCTATCTAATCTTCAGCATTCTTCTATAGCACCACATTTCGAAAGCTTCTATTCTCTTTTTGTACGAACTATTTATCGTCCATGTTTCACTTCCATACATGGCTACACTGCATACAAATACTTTCAGAAACGACTTCCTGACACTGAAATCTATCCTCGATGTTAACAAATTTCTCTTCTTCAGAAACGCTCTCCTTGCCATTGCCAGTCTACATTTTATATCCTCTCAGCTTTGACCATCATCAGTTATTTTGCGTCCCAAATAGCAAAACTCCTTTACTACTTCAAGTGTCTCATTTCCTGATTTAATTCCCTCAGCATCACCTAACTTAATTCGACTACATTCCATTATCCTCGTTTTGCTTTTGTTGATCTTCATCTTATATCCTCCTTTCAAGACACTGTCCATTCCGTTCAACTGCTCTTCCAAGTCCTTTGCTGTCTCTGACAGAATTACAGTGTCATCGTCGAACCTCAAAATTTTTATTTCTTCTCCATGAATTTTGATACCTACTCCAAATTTTTGTTTTGTTTCCTTTACTGCTTGCTCAATATACAGATTGAATAACATCAGGGAGAGGCTACAACCCTGTTCCACTCCCTTCCTAACCGCTGCTTCCCTTTCGTGCCCCACGACTCTTATAACTGCCATCTGGTTTCTGTACAAATTGTAAATAGTGTTTCGCTCCCTGTATTTTACCCCTGACGCCTTTAGAATTTGAAAGAGAGTATTCCGGTCTCGGTAGTAGAAACACGAAACTCAGCTGTTTCCACATTACGGCTCCCCGCGTCCGTTGGTGCCCTCTGTTGTCTTAGATTAGAAAAAATCTTGGAGATGATTGGGTTCCTTGCACTGTCCAGCTGGTAGCCACGTCACGGTTCATGAGCTTTTCCGCCAGGCCTACTTGCACAGGTTCTACAATGACTAAGTTCCAGAAATCTATTGCTATGATCATAATCATAATTTCATCATACTCCATTGAATGTCCAGCGGAGATACAGTATGCGGTACTAATTGACTTCACTGGCTGCAAAAGGTGAATGCAACGTTGATGCTAAGTGAAGTGTTCTTCCACAGTCCGTGTAGTTTGTCCTGTGTAAGCCATACCACATTGAGAAGTCCGGCCTTCCACAATAACAAGTCGTCCGTGACTGATCCCAAAAGATCTGCAATCTTGGAAATGGTTCAAATGGCTCTGAGCACTATGGGACTTAACATCTGAGGTCATCAGTCCCCTAGAACTTAGAACTACTTGAACCTAACTAACCTAAGGACGGCACACACATCCATGTCCGAGACAGGATTCGAACCTGAGACCGTAACGGTCGCGCGGTTCCTGACTGAAGCGCCTAGTACCGCTCGGCCAAAGCTGCCGGCGGACCAAGAAATCCAACAAAAGAGACGACCACCTTTCCCTATTTCTATAATGAACTGAATGTAGATATGAATGGAGTTGAGGTTCTGAAGAAACTCCATCGATTTATCGTCTCCATGAGACCATACTACGAAATTAACGTCCACATACATCCAAAATTCAGTTGGTTAACGTGTAGCTGATGCAAGCACATTCTCTGCAAAATCCTCCATATAAAGGCTGGCCACCAAAGGAGAAAGAGAGCTGCCAATCAGTCTGTTCAAAATATTCTTTGTTGAACACAATAATGGTTCAGGATACAGCGTGCTGAAACAAAGCAGTCACGTCCACCTGAATCTTGTTGCCAATTATTGCCAATTTCACAAATAGCGGGTGGGCAAAAACTTGGAAACACCACAAACACACCGCATTGCAGGAAACCCATTGGAATTCAAAACAGCCTCCAGCTACCTGGTAATGAATTAATACAGGTCCTCCATGGTATTCAAGGGAATCTTGTACCATACTTCTTGCAAAATAGTGGCTAGTTCACGTAACGACAATGTAGGTAAACAGAGCGAGTACGAACACTTCACTCCAGAGCAGACCTCAAAGGCTCATTGTATTAAAATATGGTGACTGTGGTGACAAAGGGGGACGCGACAGTTCGTTCTTGTGCTCACAAACGCAGTCCTCGATCATGTGAACAGAGTTATCAGGGACGCTGTCGTCTCGGAACGAAACACTACAATTGGGGAACAGACATTGTACCATGGGACTAACCTTATTACCCAAAATTGTCACTTTATCCTTGGCAGTAATGCAAACTTACAGGGTGACCATGGGGCCCATAGAATACCACAACATGGCTACCCAAATCAGCACCAAAGCTTCAACATATTTCACTCTTTGAACGTAAACCCGTGGAGAAATGTGACACAGTGGGGCACAAGACTCATCTGACCAAACTACTTTCTTCCATTGTTCCATAGCCCAAGTTTTATGGATTCGGTACCATGCTTTCCTGTTACGGAACTTCGGAAATCGAGCTCGCCCTACAATTTCCTGCTTATGGAGCTCCCTTCCTGTTGTTTTGATGCTTAGAAGGTTCACAAGTGCGACATTCATTTCTGAAGCGACTGTTGCAGCTGTTGTCCACATATTTTTCGTCCCAGTCCTCTTCAATGGCCATCTGTCACCATGCGATGTCACGTAAGGTTTACTGCTAGTGTAATGCTCTTCCAAACAGTATCCTATACGAGCAAACCAGTTGCATCTTTACACGCAGTTGCTTGTAAATTAGGTATTTAGACTTTGCACGGCTCAGTTTGAAAAGAATAGCTCGATGTAGTCATAGGGTCAGGCCGCGCAGGTCTGCTTACATGCTTCGCAGCTAATACAGTGCAAATAATGGCTTGTAGCTGTGCGCCTACAGTCATATAGTTTATGCATTGATTAGAATTGATAGTCAGTAAAATACGCAGAAATACAAAATAAAAGTCTCTAATTATTGTAGACGACAGAGAAAAATAGTTGAATAATTTCTATTCAAGACAGATCACCTCAAATGATATTCCGTTAAAATACAGACAAATATACCCTTACTAAATGCAGTAAAGCTACATTGAGAGCGATATGGGAATGGTACCAAATACCAGAAATAAACTGTCACCAAAGATACGCGAAAACTAAGTCAATTTCCTTATCTCAATACTCGAAATACTCACCAGCTCAACGAGAATTTTCAGCTCAATGTGATCTATCTATCCTCAGTTGTTTCTTTTTTTTTTTTTTTTGAGTCATCTGTCTTCTGACTGGTTTGATGCAACCTGCCACGAAATCCCCTCTGGTGCCAACTTTTTCATCTCATAGTAGCACTTGAAATCTGTGTTTTCAATTATTTGCTGGATGTATTCCAAGCTCTGTCTTCCGCCGCAGCTTTTACCCTGTACAGCTCCCTCTAGTACCATGGAAGTTATCCTTTGATGTCTTAACAGACGTCCTATCAACCCGTCCCTTCTTCTTGACAGTGTTATCCATTTATTAAAAAAAAGTGGTTCAAATGGCTCTGAGCACTATGGGACTAAACTTCTGAGGTCATCAATCCCCTAGAACTTAGAACCTCTTAAACCTAACTAACCTAGGGACATCACACACATCCATGCCCGAGGCAGGATTCGAACCTGCGACCGCAGCGGTCTCGCTGTTCCAGACTGTAGCGCCTAGAACCGCTCGGCCACTCTGGGCGGCTCTTATTATTACCTCTTGGCTTTTGTACATATGGTACGTTACCCGTCTCTCCCTATAGCTTACCCTTATTTTTCTCAGAATTTCGTACATCTTCCATCATTTTACAATGCCGAGCGCTTTTTCTAGGTCGACAAATTCTATGAACGTGTCTTGATTTTTCTTCAGTCTTGCTTCCATTATCAACTGCAGCGTCAGAATTGGCTATCTCCTGCCTTTACCTTTCCTAAAGCTGAACTGATCGTCATCTAGCACATCCTCAATATTTTTTTCAATTCTTCTGCAAATTGTTCTTATCAGCAACTTAGACGCATGAGCTATTAAGCTGATAGTGCGATAATTGTCACACACGTCAATTCTTGCAATCTTCGTAATCTAGAGGATGATGCTTTTCCAGAAATCCGATGGTATATCGCCAGACTCATACATTCTACACATGTACGTGAATAGTCATTTCCCGTATGATTTTAGAAATTCTGATGGAATGTTATCTATCTCTTCTGTCTTATATAATCTTAAAGTCTTCGGGAGCTTTTTCAATTCTGATTCTAATACTGGATCCCCTCTCTTTTCTATATTGACTCCTGCTTCTACTTCTACCACATCAGACAAGTCTTCCCCTTCATAGGGTCCTTCATTGTACCCTTTCATCTACCAGCTCTCTCCACAGCACGTAACAGTGGATTTGCCATTACACTCTTAATGTTACCATTCTCACTTTTTATGTCACCGAAGGTTGTTTTCACTTTCCTGTATGCTGAGTCAGTTTGCCTGACACTCTGGCATTTTAGGGCCTGTCCTGCATGAAGATCAAGCGGCCAGCAGCCGGAAAATTCCCAGCTTTGGGATTTACCCATTTCTCGCGACACTGCTCGCCTTTGTACCTGGACAAGCTCCTACCGGTCGGCCATCCGGGCCTCTCGCAGAACGCTCTGAGCCCAAGGCCAGCTAGGGAGCAGCCGTGCAGCTCTCTCCTCATTCACCTCAAGGCAGCCAAATCGCGCCTCTACGTATGTGTCACGTTACTACTATCATTCACGAGACACGTTCGTCAGCATTGTGACTTTGCGGATGATGTTTTTCTACTGCATCTGTGTATGGTATGAATATTCGATAAGGTGCCATTTGGAGCACCAAAACACTTTGGCTCCCTTGGCTATGGGAGCACTCACCAGACGCACACCTACAATTTGCCCACGTCCAGATTCACTTAGCTCCGACATGACGCAGTTACAACTACCCAGAAGACAGTTCCGACCATGAATGGTACTTGCAATGTCATGAGAACATTGCGCAGGTACCGTTCGTGGTGACATAAAATAGCGCAATCTGCAGGCTTAGCAAGCATCTCCATTTATATTCAAGCTTCCACTATTGCTTTGTTTCCATGTTTCCATCCAAACGCTGCATCTTTACAGTGGTTGTTGGTTTAGAGAAAGCTTTTGAGATTGTTTTCCGGAGTATACTCTTCGATATCAAAACAGAAACATCGCTAATGTAACATAGTCGGTTTAAATGAGGTGCTGTTAAAGAAATTACGTTAGGAAATGAGGTTAACGGTAATAGATTAGTTTTTCTGTTAGCGCAAAACGATAGTTGATAGCCGAAGTAGAACATAAAATGCAGACTTATAATCAGAAGAAGAACACTTATAAAAAATAAGTTTCTTAACATCGAGCTTAAATGCCGGGAAGTATTGTTTGGAGTGTAGCCTTGTATGGCTCAAATGGCTCTGAGCACTATGGGACTTAACATCTATGGTCATCAGTCCCCTAGAACTTAGAACTACTTAAACCTAACTAACCTAAGGACATCACACAACACCCAGTCATCACAGTAGCCTTGTATGGTAGCTAAACTTTGGTGATAATCAGTTCAGACACAACAAGAGTAGATGTACCTGGTACTACAGTAGATGAGAAGATCGTGTACTGCCATAAGCTGTCCCCAGCTCACCGATCGGCAAAGAAGCTGCAAGAAGATAGATAATAGGCACTGAATCAAGTGCTCCTATCAGGAGAGAGGCCAAAGACAGACTAGGAAGCAATGTAGCCGACAACGCCCTCTCGACCGCCAGTATTTACAATTTTTTTGTTTAATTTTTTTTTTTTTTTTTTTTTTTTTTTTTTTTTTTTTTTTTTTTTTTTGTTCATTAGTCAACTGATTGGTTTGATGCGGCCCGCCACGAATTCCTTTCCTGTGCTAACCTCTTCATCTCAGAGTAGTACTTGCAACCTACGTCCTCAATTATTTGCTTGACGTATCCCAATCTCTGTCTTCCTCTACAGTTTTTGCCCTCTACAGCTCCCTCTAGTACCATGGAAGTCATTCCCTCATGTCTTAGCAGATGTCCTATCATCCTGTCCCTTCTCCTTATCAGTGTTTTCCACATATTCCTTTCCTCTCGGATTCTGCGTAGAACCTCCTCATTCCTTACCTTATCAGTCCACCTAATTTTCAACATTCGTCTATAGCACCACATCTCAAATGCTTCGATTCTCTTCTGTTCCGGTTTTCCCACAGTCCATGTTCCACTAGCATACAATGCTGTACTCCAGACGTACATCCTTAGAAATTTCTTCCTCAAATTAAGGCCGGTATTTGATATTAATAGACTTCTCTTGGCCAGGAATGCCTTTTTTGCCATAGCGAGAATGCTTTTGATGTCCTCCTTGCTCCGTCCGTCATTGGTTATTTTACTGCCTAGGTAGCAGAATTCCTTAACTTCATCGACTTCGTGACCATCAATCCTGATGTTCTCATTTCTACTACTTCTCATTACCTTCGTCTTTCTCCGAATTACTCTCAAACCATACTGTGTACTCATTAGACTGTTCATTCCGTTCAGCAGATCATTTAATTCTTCTTCACTTTCACTAAGGATAGCAAATGTCATCAGCGAATCGTATCATTGATATTCTTTCACCTTGTATTTTAATTCCACTCATGAACCTTTCTTTTATTTCCATCATTGCTTCCTCGATGTACAGATTGAAGAGTAGGGGCGAAAGGCTATAGCCTTGTCTTACTCCCTTCTTAATACGAGCACTTGGTTCTTGATTGTCCACTCTTATTATTCCCTCTTGGTTGTTGTACATACTGTATATGACCCGTCTCTCCCTATAGCTTACCCCGAAATTTTTCAGAATCTTGAACAGCTTGCACCATTTTATATTGTCGAACCATTTTTCCAGGTCGACAAATCCTATGAACATGTGTTGATTTTTCTTTAGCCTTGCTTCCATTATTAGCCGTAACGTCAGAATTGCCTCTATCGTGCCTTTACTTTTCCTAAAGCCAAACTGATCGTCACCTAGCGCATTCTCAATTTTCTTTTCAATTCTTCTGTATATTATTCTTGTAAGCAGCTCCGATGCATGAGCTGTTAAGCGGATTGTGCGATAATTCTCGCACTTGTCAGCTCTTGCCGTCTTCAGAATTGTGTGGATGATGCTTTTCCGAAAGTCAGATGGTATGTCGCCAGACTCATATAGTCTACACACCAACGTGAATAGTCGTTTTGTTGCCACTTCCCCTAATGATGTTAGAAATTCTGATAGAATGTTATCTATCCCTTCTGCCTTATTTGACCGTAAGTCCTCCAAAGCTCTTTTAAATTCCGATTCTAATACTGGATCCCCTATCTCTTCTAAATCGACTCCTGTTTCTTCTTCTATCACATCAGACAGATCTTCACCCTCATAGAGGCTTTCAATGTATTCTTTCCACCTATTTTCTCTCTCCTCTGCATGTAACAGTGGAATTCCCGTTGCACTCTTAATGTTACCACCGTTGCTTTTAATGTCACCAAAGGTTATTTTGACTTTCCTGTATGCTGAGTCTGTCCTTCCGACAATCATATCTTTTTCGATGTCTTCACATTTTTCCTGCAGCCATTTCGTCTTAGCTTCCCTGCACTTCCTATTTATTTCATTCCTCAGCGACTTGTATTTCTGTATTCCAGATTATCCCGCAAAATGTTTGTACTTCCTCCTTTCATCAATCAACTGAAGTATTTCTTCTGTTACCCATGGTTTCTTCGCAGCTACCTTCTTTGTACCTGTGTTTTCCTTCCCAACTTCTGTGATGGCCCTTTTTAGAGACGTCCATTCCTCTTCAACTGTGTTGCCTACTGCGCTATTCCTTATTGCTGTATCTAGAGCGTTAGAGAACTTCAAACGTACCTCGTCATTCCTTAGAACTTCCGTATCCCACTTCTTAGCGCATTGATCCATCCTGAGTAATGTCTTGAACTTCAGCCTGCTCTTCATCACTACTATATTGTGATCTGAGTCAATATCTGCTCCTGGGTATGCCTTACAATCCAGTATCTGATTTAGGAATCTCTGTCTGACCATGATGTAATCTAATTGAAATCTTCCCGTATCTCCCGGACTTTTCCAAGTATACTTCCTCCTCTTGTGATTCTTGAACAGGGTATTCGCTATTACTAGCTGAAACTTGTTACAGATCTCAATTAGTCTTTCTCCTCTTTCATTCCTTGTCCCAAGCCCATAATCTCCTGTAACCTTTTCTTCTACTCCTTCCCCTACAACTGCATTTAAGTCGCCCATGACTATTAGGTTTTCGTCCCCCTTTATATACTGCATCACCCTTTCAATATCCTCATACATTTTCTCTATCTGTTCATCTTCAGCTTGCGACGTCGGCATGTATACCTGAACTGTCGTTGTCGGTGTTGGTCTGCTGTCGATTCTGATTAGAACAACCCGGTCACTGAACTGTTCACAGTAACACACCCTCTGCCCTACCTTCCTATTCATAACAAATCCTACACCTGTTATAGCATTTTCTGCTGCTGTTGATATTACCCGATACTCATCTGACCAGAAATCATTGTCTTCCGTCCACTTCACTTCACTGACCCCTACTATATCTAGATTGAGCCTTTGCATTTCCTATTTCAGATTTTCTAGTTTCTCTACCATGTTCAAGCTTCTGACATTCCACGCCCCGACTCGTAAAACATTATCCTTTCGATGATTATTCAACCTTTTTCTCATAGTAACCTCCCCCTTGGCAGTCCCCTCCCGGAGATCCGAATGGGAGACTATTCCGGAATATTTTGCCAATGGAGAGATCATCATGACACTTCTTCAATTGCAGGCCACATGTCCTGTGGATACACGTTACGTGTCTTTAATGCAGTGGTTTCCATTGACTTCTACATCCTCATGTCGTTGATCATTGCTGATTCTTCCGCCTTAAGGGGCAATTTCCCATCCCTAGGACAAGAGAGTGCACTGAACCTCTATACGCTCCTCCGCCCTCTTTGACAAGGCCGTTGGCAGATTGAGGCTGACTTCTTATGCCGGAAGTCTTCGGCCGCCAATGCTGATTATTTATCAAAATTTAGGCAGTGGCGCGGATCGAACACGGGACCGAATACGCTACCCCTAGACCACGGGTACACTACTGGCCAGTAGAATTGCTAGAGCAAGAAGAACTGTAGATGATAAGTGGGTATTCATTGGACAAATATATTATACTAGAACTGACCTGTGATTACATCTTCACGCAATTTGGGTGCATAGATCCTGAGAAATCAGTACCCAGAACAACCACCTGGTTGATAGGCCTGGGCATTCAGTCAAACAGAGCTTGGATGGAGTGTACAGGTACAGCTCCCGATGCAGCTTCAACACGATACCACAGTTCATCAAGAGTAGTGACTGCCGTATTGTGACGAGCCAGTTGCTTGGCTACCATTGACCAGACGTTTTCAATTGGTGAGAGATCTGGAGAATGTGCTTGCCAGGGCAGTAGTCGAACATTTTCTGTATCCAGAAAGGCCCGTACAGGACCTGCAACATGCGGTCGTGCATTATCCTGTTGAAATGTAGGGTTTCGCAGGGATCGAATGAAGGGTAGAGCCACTGTTCGAAGTGCCGTCAATGCGAACAAGAGGTGACCGAGACATGTAACCAATGGCACCCCATACCATCATGCTGGGTGATACGCCAGTATGGCGATAACGAATACACGCTTCCTACGTGCGTTCACCGCGATGTCGCCAAACACGGATGCGACCATCATGATGCTGTAAACATAACCTTGATTCATCCGAAAAAATGAAGTTTTCCCATTCGTGCACCCAGGTTCGTCGTCGAGTACACCATCGCAGGCGCTCCTGTCTGTGGTGCAGCGTCAAGGGTATCGCAGCCATGCAAACTGTTCGTGCAGATGGTTGTTGTCTTGCAAACGTCCCTGTATGTTGACTCAGAGAACGAGACGTGGCTGCACGATCCGTTACAGCCATGCGGATAAGATGTCTGTCATCTCGACTGCTAGTGGTACGAGGTCGTTGGGATCCAGCACGGCGTTCCGTATTACCCTCCTGAACCCACCGATTCCATATTCTGCTAACAGTCATTGGATTTCGACCAACGCGAGCAGCAATGTCGCAATACGACAAACCGCAGTCGCAATAGGCTACAATCCGACCTTTATCAAAATCGGAAACGTGATGGTACGCATTTCTCCTCCTTACACGAGGCATCACAACAACGTTTCACCAGCAACTCCGGTCAACTACTGTTTGTGTATGAGGAATCGGTTGGGAACGTTCCTCATGTCAGCACGTTGTAGGTGTCGCCACCGGCGCCAACCTTGTGTCACTGCTCTGAAAAGCTAATCATTTGCATATCACCGCATCTTCTTCCTGCCGGTTAAATTTTGCGTCTGTAGCACCTCATCTTCATGGTGTAGCAATTTTAATGGTTAGTAGTGCAGATCGTCGCTGCGGACCGGAGCCACAGAAGTCAGCCCAGTCGCAGACACTGAATCGCAGTCGCAGTCAGCTCAGTTACTACAAGAGTGTAGTGTTTAAAACGGGACTTGTGCTTCACCAGCATTGAGACTAACTGGACTACTACGGAGGAGCTTGCACCACAACAACTTGTTTAAAGATAAGTGGCTCCTTGATCTCCTGAATAAAGAACTCTATTAACACATGTGTACAGTTGTGGTGTAGAGAGAGGATACTGGCCACCAAACGACATCCTCTCCCTTGGTTCACCTGGAACAAGACGACACAAAAGATCGGATAGCCAATGAAGTGGTAATAAATGAAATTAGGGGGAAAGAAATTTACTGACAACTTTATTATGCTCACAAACTAACCTACCCTAAACAAAGGCGGTCTGTCCAGCAGCTCAGAGCATACTGCCTGAAAGGTACTGACACTTGGAGCACTGTAGCGCTACAATCGTTCAAACTCAACAAGGAACACAGCTCCCCGGTATCCACATCAGCCCATCACAAAAGTTCAGATTAAAGGAAGCCAGAGACGAAATTGAGCAGTACTGAATGTAAGCTTGAGGGCGAAGAGTGGGGTGGAGTGGCCATTACTATTTTCAAATATCGTGAGTGAGTGGAGCATGCTGGTTTTCAAGCAAGACATACACAGCGCACACGGCCGACGTTTGCCCTCTAATGCAGTTATTTTCAGTGCAGTGCAGACGCGAAGATAACGAGGAGAGGAAAGCAAATGAAATGCGATAACTCGGTAGCGAGCCACCGGAGACCAGGGGATCCTCATTACAAAACGCTCAGACAATATCATTCAGCTTTCTCCGACCTTTTGTCGGAGGCTTTCTGGTTCGCCCTGAATAACGAAGTATTATCTGAAAAAATTAATGCCAGAGAAATGCAGACAGGGAGGTACGCGGGCTGCACGGTTCACTGGAGATTTGCGGACACCACTTGTGCTGTCAGGCAGCTTGGCATCTGTCCGTTCTCGAGACGGAAATGTCCACAACTCTCCGCTTTCAGGCCGTCGTGTCCGTATCTTTCCGAAAACGACCAGCACTTAGGGGGCCTCCTCATATTTAATGTTTATTAACAACCAGGAAACCCATACGAAATTTTCCCACTTTAATAGTTTTAAATAATGGCAGTATTTGGAATACGTGTTGTCGTTTATTAGGTTGGTTGTGAGAATAAAGAGAAAAATTTCCAAAAAAGAAACCGAAAGACGTGAAATAATTATCATGAATTTACTAAGCATATTTGAATATACATTTCCATATGTCCAAAAATGTTTGTATATTTAGCTCGACAAACATGTTCAGTTACAGTAAACACTTAGTAGCAACAGGTAAATCAAGGCGACAAAAATGTATTTGCCGTTCAGGAAAGTATTTTCGGTTAGAAATGTCAACACGTACAATGGCCAGACATTACGTTCTACCGCAGTGTTCACGGCTATTATCTATGACAGTGCTGTATACAAATCATCCACTTAATAAGCAACTTAAAACAACAAAGCGGTATTTATAGTAACATTCCTTAAAAGTGAGTCTCTTACTTGTCATTAATAAGTTAACTTCATAAAATAAATGTATAAAGATTGGAATTCGTGATGCTCTTTTGCGTATGATAGTTAAAAGTCTCTTTTATGTAAACATTTTCTTCGAGTAGTACGCTTTAAGGAAAATTCTGTATGCAGTCTCAGAAGCTGGTTAAAAACCCATCTGATGACACCTCATCCATCCCTGTATGATTAGTAGGCGTTGAGAGAAAGGTATGTTGACTTGGAAATAACACAAATGATACTATAGTGTCACTTCTTTAGTATACTGATGCCGCCATCACACCGTCAATGATTACGTAGTTATTCTCAATATGAAATGACATTTCAAGAAGCCAAGATGGTATAGGATATTTATGCTATTTTATTGACTATTACTGTCAAAAAAGCAATAACAAAAGAAAAAATTGGATATGTGCATGGTTAAGAAAAGAGAACGAGATAAGGTAGTCCAATTTGCTGACAGAAATTCAAAGTCTCTTGCAAAGCCTCTGGCAGAGCAGAGAAAAAATATGTGCTAATTAGGGACGAAACTGTAGTAGGAAAAATGTAATAATGAAATTTTCTGGCAACAGGAACGTCATTTCGGTGATGTATAATGTTGTAATACCAGCAAACGCCAGGCGTATAACTGTGATGAAAAGCTGCAAGCAGTCTGTCATGCAATAATGCTTTTAGTTAATTAGAGAGAAGTAAAGAAACAATCTTTTATGTTTTGTGATCATTATTTCGTGTGGCATGAAGGGAAATATTGCTGTGGAGTAATATGAAAATGCAATAAAAATAGACATATAACTCTAAAGTATATACCTATTTAGATTTTGATCAGCATGTAACAAAGTATTACTACAGCGGGGTCCAGTTCCTTAATAATTTGTGATAATTCCGTGAGACTGAAGAGTATTGTACAGACTATAAAGTTCCCAATTGGAAGCAGTTTTCGTGGCTGCAGTATGGAAAATTGCTGCGACTTATGGCGCCAGACTAAACTGTTTCTTGATATTTAAAATGAAAGTAATGTCCAAGAGAATCATTTTAGAACCACAGCCCGAATGCTATAGTCGTTATTGCATGAACGTACGCTGCCTAAGGAGTTCGTATTGAAGTGGAATTCAAAAAATTTAGCCTGAGGTTTTCGTTTCGTTTTAAATATCTAGCACGAAGCATGCATGCATGCATATTTTTTTTTATTTTATTTATATTCTGAGGCCAAATAATGCTTTCTGCTTGTTTATAAATTAGGAAACACAGTGAAATGTCTCTTTTAGATTCGTTTCGTAGTATGTAACATGTATTTCGTGCTGTCACACTCTATTATTTGTGCTTCAGTTTTGTACTTCGTGTCTGTCCCAATTCAGTGGTATACAGTTACATTAAAGTATTAGTTTTTCCAGTGAGCATCTAATCCCCTGTACTTTACCTACATTTCGTACTCCCAAGTTTCCTTTCTATCTTTATCATCTGTATGAATGACTTACTGAGAGTGTATGTTGAATTTGTCTCACATATTGTAGCAGTACGGCATCTGCCTGTCTGCTGTGGAAGCAACAGTGCAGCCAACGTAGTTTTCTCAGTCAAGGCTAAGAGATTTGTACCATTTCGGTAGTTATTCAAGAGTAGTTAAGTTGGTGGCGGAAAGGACCCCTCTGGTCTCTTCCAGCTACCTGGGAAAAGTTCGTTATAGAGAGAGCGTCCTCTCGGCACTCTGGCCTGGAGCTTTGGTGAGTGAAGACGGGACTTTTAAGAGCGACCTGGCACTGGTGAGTGTGTCAATGTGTGATGTACACGTTGATCTGCTACCTCATTTTTAAGTTTGGTAGTCGAATTCTTACATTTTTCAGAGTAGAGTTTTCTGTATGTTGTAAGTTTCTCCGGTCCTCGCTCTGTGTAAGCAGAACACGTGATGAAGACAGTTCGTTACTCCAGAACAGGTTTAAAATTCAATTTTCTGAATTATCTTTTAATTGGAATGTACGTGCGAACTTTCCTCGTACATATGAGTTTTATCTCTTCTACTTTTCATTTTGTCAGTTTTTAAATTGTATAGCTTTTCTCATGCCACGTGGAGGTAATTTCTACATGTGTGATTTCGGTGCCATCTTGAATAAGTTTTATTCTCAAGTCCGCGTAATATTTAAATGCTGTTTGTGTCTATACGATTTATATCTGTGTTCTTGAAGTTTTCACGAGTGTTAATGAGTCTGCATTGTTCATAAATATTCATGGCGTTTGCTGGTGTTTCAAGCCAGCGTGGCTTAGTCTGACGTGCAAGGTTGATTCAGACAGATTTCTTTGTCGGAAATTCAGTCATAGCGATAGGGATGAAGCTCTGAGCCGAAGATTTCCTTTCCATTTATCACCACAGTGTACCACAGCACTCAATATAATAATAACACAAGTGAGGTAATTAAGTACATAACAGGCAACGACAGATCATAGTTTGGAACTATTTTGTGAATTTTTAATATGATGCTTTATTTTAATAAACTAGGTGAAACTGTGATGATTGTTTCTGAGACAAACCCATCCCCTTTTGTAAGATTACGTTCAATACACTCCACGAGGCGTTTCTAAAGTGCAGAACGCTGGCCTTACTTTTGTAGACTTTGTCTGATTGTCTTATTCTTTTTGCTGAGGCTTAAGCTCGTGCTTGCTCTGAATTATTTGTTTTAACGGTTATACTTAAATTGTTTCCAAATGCTTATTCCAATTATTTACTTGCATTTTTATTAATATTAACACGTTAGTTATATTTACCAATTCAGTTATTAGTTCTTATATTAAATTTTCCCAATTTTAATTACACTAGATGGCGACCCAGAAATTTTGTGTCACCCGAAAGTTACAGCAGACTGCAGAGTTTCATGTTGGCTAACTTTCCCCAGCTTCTGTTCGCAAATCGCTCTTCAGATAACCATTGAGCCATTAATAACCATTTAACGGAATGTTATTTAGGTAATTCACTTTTTCATGTTAATACTTTCGTGAGGTACTTTCGCTTTGGACGCAAAGTAAGCACAGTGATTTCTGTCTCCACCAGTGCGACCACACAGCTCTTGTTGGTCAGCGGAGGCGGACAGACTACCTGTCGAGACGAGGGGGAAGCGACAGGTACGGGCCAGGTAAAATCAACATTGAACCATCTCTGTCAGCATGTTTTCGGTGTCTGCAAATCTACTTCTTGGCATGTTAGCTCACAGCGAAAAAACAGTGCACTTCACAACAAGCAGAAACTTGTGGCTATAGTAGTGGCGAGCTCGTACAAGTGACTGGGTGTTGTAGTTTGTATGGATATGATTTGTACGATCATATTGGTCCCTTAATAGATAAAACAGATAGGCTGCTTGGATACAGCAGTCACTCTGCGATGGTGGTTGCTTACCAAACATTCGTGAAACTCATTCTACGATACTGCTAAAGGGTGTGGGACCCAAACCAGACAGGAACAAAACATTATACTGGACGTGTACAAAGAAGGGCAGTACGAGTATTCACAGGTTTGGAAATATTAACATAAACTGGCATATATTTGTAGGTGGACGCCAAATATCTCATGAGAAGCAACTTTCTAGTGCTTGAATGTTTCAGTATCAACTATTTATGATTACACTAGGTACTGTAATGGTCTTTCTGGGATGGTAATTCTCTGCTGAAGATGGATACAAGTGTAGCAGAAGAAGACAGTTAGTAGATACAAGAACCTCTTTATTGCTGTTGACTTGCAATCACTAGACATAAATGGCGAGCGAGGCCCAGGTGACAGTACGGAACGTGCACTACAGCTGCAGCTGCCACTGTGCTAGAGAAATCTCGCGTACCGCCCAGCCCACAGCGTGACCCACACGGCGAATACGGTTGTCTCTGTGAATAAATCAGGCTGCGAACAGCCTCCAGTGGCACAGGGCGAGGAATTCCTCGGTTGATACCTCAACAGAGGTCCGGGCAGCTGGATACCCCGTGTCTTAGTTCCGTGAGTGCAGCAGAACACGGAGTTGCCCAAATGTGGTTTCCATATCGTCTCAGAATACAGTTGTTCATACCATACGTAGAACAGTGTTGTGTTTAAACGTTGAGTGGCTCCCTTAAAACCACGTGCGTATTTCGATAGATGATTTCAGGCAAGCCAGCAGCAGTGTGGAGCAGAACAATACGACCGCCACGGGATTATCAGGTACGTGGTGTGGACAGAGCGCACGGTCAAGAGAAGCGAAATGACAACCAGTTGAAAGGGTTATCCTCACACACTTGTACCCCGGGCGTGTAACAAATAGAAGTATAACAATTTTGTTATTTCAGCAGATCATGTTACTCCTGTTACGTAACATCAGGATTTACGTTTATAAAACGTTTTGCCTTATGAGTGTAGCCGGGCGTTGACGCCGAGCGGTTCTAGGCGCTTCAGTCCGGAACCGCGCTGCTGCTATCCTCGCAGACTCGAATCCTGCCTCGGGCATGGATGTGTGATGTCCTTAGGTTAGTTAGTTTTAAGTAGTTCTACGTGTAGGGGACTGATGACCTCAGATGTTAAGTCCCATAGTGCTCAGAGCCAGTTTAACCATTCTGATGTATACCATTTTATTACATAATGATAGTCCCCATAATGCATACAATAGCTAACAATTATGATTTCGTTATTGAAATCACAAACTGTGAACGTTAAATAGAATAATACGGTAAATAAATATATTAGAACTTTCGTATTTCCTGTTGTAATCAATTAATATGACCTTTTTGTTCTAATAAATAACGGGAAAATCATTACTACGATAATAATAAAAATAATTATAAGAAGCCATGAAGTTCCACCTGCCTGGTGCCTACAGATAAAACGGTATTTCGTAAGTGCAAAACTGGGAACATTTACATTGTAAATAAGTCGTAATCTGTGCATGTTGTATTCGCATAGAAAACAGTGAGTAGAAAACACTTAAAATCAAAGTAGGCATAGACATAGAAATGTGTGGAAGAAATTGAAAAAATTGCTCTAATAAGTGATAGTACTTGGAGACTTCTGTGCAAAATTATATGGCCAGCTTGTTTGGTAAAGCGCTGCCCTAACAGTTTTTGTTTACGAACAGAGACTAAGTACATGAAACACGTACTTTTTAGTGACTGAGTGGTAGATCCCCGGAAAAGTAAATGGAACGATTGATTCGGGCTGCACAGAAGCAAGCTATCAAAACTAATCCTATCGAAGCCACAAACAGCAACAAGATTCGAAGTAGATGAAGCACAGACGCCTAGAGAAAGCTGACGGATTGTGGGCTGGTACACTGTAACATGCCCGATGTGAAGTGAGGGGATCATAAACACAAACTATCATACTTTCGGCTTCAGAGTGATCGAAGTCCCGAACGCAATTCACCCTACACAACAGAGGTACACAAAAGAAATTTTGATGAGGTGACACAAGTATTCCAGGTGCCAACCGAATCGACGAGAAATTGTTGGAAGAACTTTCTAGAAGTGAGGACTTGAAAATCGAGTTTTGATCGATCTGGTACAGACAAGTTATCCCAGTGGTTCTGAGCACATGACGTTGGTCCACATCATTTGCCTCCCAAGAATTGGATATTTCCTCTGGTGGGTTCTAGCCATTTTCTATTAGTATTTTCCAAGCAAATATTCCTTAATTTTTATTCACTGTTAATTATCGATAATACATTGTGCTGAAAAATAATTGACCAGATTGCACATAGTTATATCTTCTACATGAGTGAAGACTGGTGGTAATTTACACATACGACCACTAAAACTTTTATTTTCAAAATAACCAACCGCTTTTACAGGAGTATGTCAGTCCCACATATACAGTGTTTTCATTTACCTTTCACAAATGTTCTGGGCTAACTGCACCGGACGCATGGGAAACCTTCATACGGTAGAGAGAGTAGTCTCATGCTTTAGCTGTTTTATCTGGAGTTATTACATTCAGCGCTGTTTCTAAGCAGCATCCAAGTTCACCAAAAAGCTGTTGGAAGCCAAGGAAAGCAGATGGAGTCTTTCAGGAATCCCCATAAAAGTAGTTAGACGCTGTGAACGTGTACAGTACCACCCGACATTGAAAATAGATACAACATACTTCATTATTCTTGTCAGAACAACATATATTTTGTAATAATAGCTCAATTTCAATTAATACAGCGAAGCCGGATACCAGTGTGGGAAAGAATGACAATTTATTTATTTAATTGATCACATGTGCACTCCCACAAAATAAATCCCTACATCCAGTTTGATGAGATCTGTGAAATGAATGAATGTATGGTCGTCTGCTAACCGCGGATAGTGAATGTGAATATATGATCATCTTTGAGACGATCCTTTGGTGAAACCAAACAGATGAAATTTACCGGAGCTTTGAGCGCCTGAAATGTGGCTGACCAATACGGTAGCAAGGTGCTGCCCCACTTCGGCAGAGGTGCGAGAGGACCTGAAGAACGGCCATGTTTCAGCACTCTGCCGCTGGATCTAGTGTTGGTAAGACCTGTCTTAGGTGTGCTCCGTAAAGACAAAAGAGTGGAGACATGGGATGCATGTGAAATACTTAAGAGAAGTTTAGAATAATAATTTCTCTATTTCAGGAACTTTTGTGGGGAGAATTAAATGTCAGGCAGGTAATATTAAGTGGATCGTTGTAATCTTCGGAAGTGACCAACGGTCATAATGAAACCACGTTTAGGAATAAGTTGAAATACTTACAAGTGCTTAAGTTAAGCTGAATTACTAGCGTGTGTACTATAAGTTGGAAATATTTAAGAAATGGCGTGTGCAGGACTTGACATTAGAGACGAGTACTTCCACGTGGTAAGTACCGTGTGAGTCTCAATCTGTGTATGAGACAAAGGATAAAGAGAAGTACTCATCCATGGTATCAGTTGAGGACTCGCGTGTGTGATGAATATGTTCTTAATATTACTTTGCGTGTTATGTTTCCGTGTGATGCTTGATTCAAACTATAATACTCTGAGAGAGAAGCAAGGTGAGTCAGCTGTCTATGCAGCAACGCCACTTGGCTTGCATTGCATCGGAAGACGTGCATATATCCTCCAGATTTCATATTAGGAAAGAAAAATTACGAAGTGGGGCAGTGTCGTGGGAAACTGGGATGAATACTAATTGAAGTGGTAAAGCTGAAAGTGATGTGATTATAATGTTGTGACTCTTCCTTGTGTTGTATTCCATGTTGCAGTGTGGTGTATGTCATGTAATTTAAGTATGTGTGGTTTGCATGGGAGAGTAGCAAGGTAGTTTCAGAGGTAGTGGTTTATGCCTGTTCCTTCTGTACCGCTCGGTCTGGAGGAAAGTTTCGTAATGTTGGTTGTGAGAGTCGAAGTGTGAGATATAATAAAAGATCCACCATCCTATCTAGAAAGTGCACTGTAGCGTTAAATAATTATGAGACCATAAGATAGAGAATCACCAATGTAAAGCCATGCCCTCTGGGCGGAATTTCTCATGTGTTATTGTTGTAGGTTATAGAATTTGTGTGTTTAGGTTATAGAATTTATCGGAATAAATAAGATAGTGAAAAGAAAAAGATTGGTGGCCTTTTCCTTCGAATTGTATGGTGTCATGATATACAGAATTTATAATGTGTGCGCTATTCGTATTCAGTGCGATGGCCACGTGTTGATAAAAGCCGTTAAATAAGAAAGAAAATGTGGTATTGCCAGTGCGTAGTGAACAGTCAGTGTTGTGTAAATTACTAATAGTCAGATGTGCGTTTCCGTTGCGTAATATTCATACAGGAGAATAATTTGTAACTTAATTGTGAGTACGAGAGTTCATGTTAAACGATAAATAAGAATGAGTCCACTCGTTTGGCAAACCACTCATCTTGCAGGCCTGACTGCTTGATGCCACAGTATGAGCAAGGCATGTGGGTGCCTCTCAACTCTTAGACCAAGCGACCTTGGTGAGCGATGCGACACGACATCTGCATGCCCTTTTGATGTAGGAAATGGTAATTCAATCAAGACCCTACGCTGTCAACACGTGTTGATATACATCGACGGGGACAGTTGAAAATGTGTGCCTCGACCGGGACTCGAACTTGGGATCTCCTGCTTACATGACAGACGCTCTATCCATCAGACACCGAGGGCACAGAGGATAGTGCGACTGCAGGGATTTATCCCTTGCACGCTCCCCGTGAGACCCACATTCCCTACTTACTGTCCACACACTACATTCGTAGTGCCCTGCCCACGACACTCATTACTCACGGCAGGCAATCTTACCGAGTCCCGTAAGAGTTCGGGCAATGCGTGTGCATCCAGCACAGAAGAAGAAGGTCATGATCGCTTAGCCTGAACTATATATGGAGATTTATCTATTCTTTCGGACATGCCCGGAAGAACACATACAATCTCCAAATACTTTTGTTGTAGTGTCGTAAGTTCAACAAAAATCGCGTCACATAATTGTAACAGAATTGCATCTGTCGAAGCAATGTAAAACATCTTTTGTCACCATCTCAAGTAGATAAACAATGAGTAATGAACCGATGGAGCTAACTGCATCAAGTATGAAATACCAACTTGCACTGAGATAAACTTACAGTTTCGATATATAAGTTAAAATACACCCTAAGTTTTTTGAAAATTTGAAACTGAAATCTGTGGTAAGCCTATATGGGGATAATATGCTAAGGTCATCGGTCCATAGACTTACACACTATTTATTCTAACTTAAAATAACTTACGCTATGGACAACACACAGACCCATGCCCGAGGGAAGACTCGAACCACCGACGGGGGGAGCCACACGTTCCGTGCCAAGTCACCTCAGACTGCGCGGCCCTAAGTCTCTTTCTTCAGTCGTGGAGAAGATAAAGTGTTCTGATTTAGGATCAATTTTTTTCTTTTCTTTTTAAATATCGTACATAATACACTCCCGGAAATGGAAAAAAGAACACATTGACATCGGTGTGTCAGACCCACCATACTTGCTCCGGACACTGCCAGAGGGCTGTACAAGCAATGATCACACGCACGGCACAGCGGACACACCAGGAACCGCGGTGTTGGCCGTCGAATGGCGCTAGCTGCGCAGTATTTGTGCACCGCCGCCGTCAGTATCAGCCAGTTTGCCATGGCATACGGAGCTCCATCGCAGTCATTAACATTGGTAGCATGCCGCGACAGCGTGGACGTGAACCGCATGTGTAGTTGACGGACTTTGAGCGAGGGCGTATAGTGGGCATGCGGGAGGCCGGGCGGACGTACCGCCGAATTGCTCAACACGTGGGGCGTGAGGTCTCCACAGTACATCGATGTTGTCGCCAGTGGTCGGCGGAAGGTGCACGTACCCGTCGACCTGGGACCGGACCGCAGCGACGCACGGATGCACGCCAAGACCGTAGGATCCTACGCAGTGCCGTAGGGGACCGTACCGCCACTTCCCAGCAAATTAGGGACACTGTTGCTCCTGGGGTATCGGCGAGGACCATTCGCAACCGTCTCCATGAAGCTGGGCTACGGTCCCGCACACCGTTAGGCCGTCTTCCGCTCACGCCCCAACATCGTGCAGCCCGCCTCCAGTGGTGTCGCGACAGGCGTGAATGGAGGGACGAATGGAGACGTGTCGTCTTTAGCGATGAGAGTCGCTTCTGCCTTGGTGCCAATGATGGTCGTATGCGTGTTTGGCGCCGTGCAGGTGAGCGCCACAATCAGGGCAGCATACGACCGAGGTACACAAGGCCAACACCCGGCATCATGGTGTGGGGAGCGATCTCCTACACTGGACGTACACCTCTGGTGACCGTCGAGGGGACACTGAATATTGCACGGTACATCCAAACCGTCATCGAACCCATCGTTCTACCATTTCTAGACCGGCAAGGGAACTTGCTGTTCCAACAGGACAATGCACCTCCGCATGTATCCCGTGCCACCCAACGTGCTCTAGAAAGTGTAAGTCTACTACTCTGGCCAGCAAGATCTCCGGATCTGTCCCCCATTGAGCGTGTTTGGGACTGGATGAAGCGTCGTCTCACGCGGTCTGCACGTCCAGCACGAACGCTGGTCCAACTGAGACGCCAGGTGGAAATGGCATGGCAAGCCGTTCCACAGGACTACATCCAACATCTCTACGATAGTCTCCATGGGAGAATAGCAGCCTGCAATAGCAGCCTGCATTGCTGCGAAAGGTGGATGTACACTGTACTAGTGCCGACATTGTGCATGCTCTGTTGCCTGTGTCTATGTGCCTGTGGTTCTGTCAGTGTGATCATGTGATGTATCTGACCCCAGGAATGTGTCAATAAAGTTTCCCCTTCCTGGGACAATGAATTCACGGTGTTCTTATTTCAATTTCCAGGAGTGTAGTTTTGTGATTGTTGATTCCTATCGCTACACTTGCTGGATCTAAGAAATCGAAACTTCTGTCTTAAATACCTAGGATTAAATTCCCCGTGTGTGACTCAGCCATGTGCTAGAAGATATATATAGGAAAACAGACCGTTCGTGCTCGGCATCAACACTGACCGTATGATGGTGTTTGAAAGACAACTCGCTATCGGTAGATAAGATACATTAGTTCTACCGTGCAAATATTTGGCTTTAAATCAAACAAAGCCTTTTAAGAGGATTTATCCTGTCGACTATACAATTTTAAAAAGCTATGTATATACAATGATCACCCAAAACATTATGACCGCCGACCGACTATCGACATAAAGCCGTCCATGCGATAGCAGCGTCACCTGGCGAGAAATAAATGCTAGCCACACACACGTACGGTGCATGTAGTATCAGTCAGCGCGCTATCATGTGTAGAAATGGGGGAAACGCACGATCTACGTCTACAACCATATTCCGCAAGCCACCTGACGGTGTGTGGCGGAGGGTACCTTGAGTACCTCTGTCGGTTCTCCCTTCTATTCCAGTCTCGTATTGTTCGTGGAAAGAAGGATTGTCGGTATGCCTCTGTGTGGGTTCTAATCTCTCTGATTTTATCCTCATGGTCTCTTCGCGAGATATACGTAGAAGGGAGAAATATACTGCTTGACCCCTCAGTGAAGGTATGTTCATGTCCCTTTCCTGAAGCCGAACTTGCATTACAAGAGCGAATAGCAGACAGGGCCTTTTAGCCAAACCTCTAAATATGTGAAATTCAGAAAAGAAAGACATGACCGATGGAGATTTGCGATATGACTTACGTTATCTGGCGACTACTTTCGAGAGCATTGCCTTCACTTGGTCCAACTGTGTCATCACATACTGTGAACCATTAATCAGTATTAGGGCTTGTATATGTAGGATGTGAGGTCCGCCAGTTATGCAAAACACCGTTTTTTCAAGCACCCAAACATGTTTCAGCACCACTGTGCTATCATCAGTGGGTTTCCGTTTTATTTAATCTGTAATGTGAAATATTTTTACTTAATGAATACAAAATTATGTGGATATTTAGTTCAAACAGTAGTTCGTATCTTTTTTTTAATACCTTTACTCTTTGTATTCATGATTTTACAGGACCACTTCTGTATTATTTATTACAGGTAGCTTGTCATCTGCAACCAAACTATGTTAATGATAAATTTCGTTGGGAGTTAACCTATCATCTAAACACAATTTAGTTTGTTGCGATATTTCGTGCCTATTTGCGGTTTTACTTACGTTTTCATGTGGAAGCCCTTTTATTCTCAGCATCATGGTGAGATGTCGTGATGCTCACCTAAATATAACACGTATATCAAGAAATAAGGTCATAAGAGCGCTTTGCACTTCACCAACACAGTGTAATTGTGGTTGTTTTGTGTCCCAGACCAGTCAGTGTAAATTTGTTCACCAGAGAGTTCGGCGCCAAATTTTAAACTTTGTTTACATTTTACCTTTGTGCGTGCGTGCGTGTGTGTGTGTGTGTGTGTGTGTGTGTGTGTGTGTGTGTTTTCTGTACGCCTTTTACCTGCCTGTGTTGCGTTTTACATGGTGAGTCTTTGCAGACTGTAGTATATCCAGTTTGTTGCCACGTTTGCGAGCGCGCGCGTGTTTGTGTGTGTGTGTGTGTGTGGGTGGGTGGGTGGGTGGGTGGGTAGACTTTATCTAATTGTGTTGTCTTTTTTGTAAAATTCTGTCAATGTGTTAATAATATGTTAATAACCAGAAATAACAAAATAATCCGTCAACACGTACCTATCGATCGCAGCTCTTTTCCCCCAACAATAAACTTAGCGATGTAGTCGACTACCATCTTCAGCAGATGCAGTTACGTTATATGATCCTTGACGTACATGTGCATCCAGGTGGTGTAGAGATCACTGAAATGTACGGTACGTTGAAAGCTACCAATCAAGGAATTCCAGCTCTTCTTAAAATCATACGAAGAGTGCTACTTCTGACTCATACACGTGTTTAACTATTTCGTAGTTTTCATGATCATTCTTCACTGTATTTCCATTTGCCCTTTATTTCTATGTGCCTAATCCAACGGTTCCTCTAACTTCGCGATACTTTTCTTAATTAATCCGACCATTTTAAAGGACAAATGACGCTCTCAAATTGACTTGATGAGTATGTATCGTGTGTTCACGACCTACGAGGCGTTATTTATTCGGTGGGGTGGATAAGTTCTCTTGTGAACCCACTTAACGTTTCACTCTGTTAGTGTCACTTTTCTGAGTTTCAGCTTTTTATGTACCTTTTAATCGGATATGTTATCCACAAAATCTGACTGCTCGTTCTAATTAATAGTGTATTGAATGGCGTCCACATTTTGGCTCTAAAAGGTTTCTCTGCTCTTCGCTGAATAAAACGCAGCTCGGAGGCTGTATATTTCTGTTAATTTGGTTTTAAAAGTTCGCGTTTCAACCCAACCGTCAGCTATTGTATGCGCGTCCACTTTAACAGGTGAGAGCGGTTTGCATTCGCCTCCCGGCCTGTCATTGGCCTTAATTTGTTTCGAAACTCCTCTTTGCCCTGTAATTCAGTATCGCTTTTTCTGTACCTGCGAACGTATAATTCTGCGACAGCGGAAGTCGTTCCTAAACTTTTTCCACCACATCAGCTAGAAGCGATACCTGTCCTGTCAAATTAACGTTGCGTGTTATTTTAACCGCAAGCTCTAAGGACTGTTTTAAAACTTTTTATTTATTTGCTATTTAAATTCTCTGCTAATGAGGACAGGCAGGTAATGTTCATGCTATCCCATTCAGCCTTTGATTTCCAATGATTACAAGGTAGAATTTTTATCGTGAAAAGCACGTGGGCTCCTTCTCTTTCTATAGATTTAATGGTGGTGGGTGTTCTGGTAAAAGTACAATGGATAAATAAGTGTTGCAGAAGAACAGATGTCATTACTAAGGACAGCATAAGCAGTCGTTTCGGCCAAATATAAAGTAACCTAAGAGACCTGATGAAAAAATGTACAACACATTTGGTGCGGAATATGGTTCGTACGATAAGAAAATCAGATCCGAAGGTGACGGGAAATTGTAGCCAGGAGAATAACGACTTCATTAATAATTGTCCGATTTATTTAACATCAAAACTGGGAACGACGCTGGAGCAAAAAGTGAAAGGATTCTCCCAGTCTGAAAAGCAAGATAACGCAGGATGGCCGATGAAATAAAGATTTCAGAAATAGGCTGGCACAGGGGAAGGCACCTTACTTCAATAAAAGAACCCTACAGATACTGACGTGAAAAAAGGAACATATTCCCCCATGTGTACATCTGGTGCATAGCACTGTATGGAAGTGAAACGTAGGGAGCTAGAGAGTCGTTGAAAAAGAAACTGATGCATTTGAAATATTGTTTTATCAATGGGTGTTTAAATGTAGGTGGAGATATAATGAAATGTGCAGTGGAGAACTAGAATGATAGTAAGGGCGGTAGTCTGTGGAAGACATTTACCGAAATAAGAACTGTGTTGAGTGCTCATTTTTATATTTACTTCCTCGTCGTTTAGGTTTGTGTCCGAACTGCGTTGTTAAATACATTTTCCAACTGACACTCACACATGCATTATTCGTACATTAGAAGAGAGGTGGTTGTATTGATCAAAACAGGATACAGTAATCATGGCCTCTATAGTACATACCTTTCAGAGCTATGAGAATATGTTCATCTTTGCTTTCATGAAACACAAGTGGTCATAGCTCTCAACGTACGTGTTTTAAAGCCCACGGCTACTCGACAATTTTTTCTTGTTTTGGTCCACAGTACCTCCTCCCAAAATGTAGAAAACACAGACCTCGCAGTAGAAGAGGTCTACTGTCATAGGTATCAGTGAAAGGTAACACTGGTGGGACTATTTGATTGATTGAGAATGTTGGCAAAATTTAGTGTACTAACAACATTTAGTCGTATTTTCCCGAACTAGACATAAATTACATTAAACAAGTTATAGATTGAATACCCTAAACAACTAACAGGTGATCTGATATTGCGCTGGGTGGATCCTGGTTGGAAAAAGACAATTTAACTAGGTGATCAGTGATTCAAGTACTCTGGCCCTAAAAATGAGGATAATGCAAGTTGAATTGATCTGAGGCTGAGCAGACTTTGATTGATCAAATCTACTGAAGTTTCTCTACATAGGTGCACCTGAGAGCAAGTGGAGACTGAGATCTGTACCTCCTGACAATGCCGGAGTGGCAGTACGTCACCCCGTCTACTTAGTGCGGCGACGTGACTTGCAGCTGGCAAGATGTGTGACGCGTGGAAGCTGCACCTCTGAATCGATCGCGGCCACGAAGGAAATGCAAAATTCTCACGGTCTAGCGATCAGGCAGACGGATCGTAATTGACTCTCTACCAGGGCCCTGAAATCACGCTAGATTTCGGTGTGTGACATCAGACCAAAGCCCAACACCTGAGTACTTCGCACTTCTCCAGGAAAAAAAAAAAAATCCGTGTTCCTGCAAAGTGCATGAACGACACCACCTTCACCCCATCTTCAGCCAGTCACAAGGCTCTAGACGATCTAAATTTCCCCTCCCACACAGCAGCACAAACTGATGTCGAACCAGGGCAAGAGTTAAGAAACCTGCGTCCCCAAAGAAAAGGAAACCGCCAATTATTGGTTTCTTAAGTTTTTGCAGAGTGGGAAGACATGACTTTTTTTCAAAGTCATGTCACTTCCCATGCAAGAATAGAACAGATACACTCTCAAAGTTCTTTATCTAAATCGCCTGTGCCTTGGAGCTTTTTAGTCCCAGCTCTGAGGTGTAATAAAGATAATATCTCTAAACGCGTCTCAGACGCCAGAGTTTTCTTATACAACCGAGGCGGCCGAGGGAAGAGGTTCACTGGCCTACTTCCAGTGTAAGCAAACACAAAGACATGTGAATTTTTAGTACGCATGGCTCTGCACACAATGCCCACTTTGCAACCACACTGGGCAGATGCATTTCTTCAGACTATCGCCTCTGCCTAGGCTTCTGCTGGCGCTGTGGCAGGTAGTGCAGCATTGTTCTGCTGGAACAGTGTCTCAACGAGAGGCTGCGCTGTGTGGCTGTGGACCTGTCCAGCAAGATTTACTAAGGGATGGGGTCTCTGAAAATTGCTTTCAACACACATTAAGCAATTTCTATGAGCTAAGAATCATAAAAATACCTCATGCTTTTAGTGCCACGCTAGGCTCCATCAACATCTGATCAGGCCATTAACCTTCTAGAATCCCGCTCAAGGTGCGTCAGGTTGTAATGAAATCTGTTATAATTTTAAGTATACCAAAAATAGGTTAGAGAGTAGCTTGTCTACATCTACATCTACATACATACTCCGCAATCCACCATACGGTGTTTGGCGGAGGGTACCTCGTACCACAACTAGCATCTTCTCTCCCTGTCCCATTCACAAACAGAACGAGGGAAAAATGACTGCCTATATGCCTCTGTACGAGCCCTAATCTCTCTTACCTTATCTTTGTGGTCTCTTTCCGCGAGATGTAAGTTGGCGGCAGTAAAATTGTACTGTAGTCAGCCTAAAATGCTGGTTCTCTAAATTTCCTTAGTAGCGATTCACGAAAAGAACGCCTCCTTTCCTCTAGAGACTCCCACCCGAGTTCCTGAAGCATTTCCGTAACACTCGTGTGGTGATCAGACCTACCAGTAACAAATCTAGCAACCCGCCGCTGAATTGCTTCTATGTCCTCCCTCAATCCGATTCATAGGGATCCCAAACGTTCAAGCCGTACTCAAGAATAGGTCGTATTAGTGTTTTAGCCGGCCACGGTGGCCCAGCGGTTCTAGGCGCGCAGTCCGAAACCGCGCGACTGCTACGGTCGCAGGTCCGAATCTTGCCTCGGGCATGGATGTGTGTGATGTCCTTAGGTTAGTTAGGTTTAAGTAGTTCTAAGTTCTAGGGGACTGATGACCAAAGAAGTTAAGTCCCATAGGGCTCAGAGCCATTTGAACCATTATTAGTGTTTTGTAAGCGTTCTCCTTTACAGATGAACCACATTTTCCCAAAATTCTACCAATGAACCGAAGACGAATATCCGCCTTCCCCACAACTGTCATTACATGCTTGTCCCACTTCATATCGCCCTGCAATGTTACGCCCAAATATTTAATCGACGTGACTGTGTCAAGCGCTACACTACTAATGGAGTATTCAAACATTACAGGATTCTTTTTCCTATTCGTCTGCATTAATTTACATTTATCTATATTTAGAGTTAGCTGCCATTGATTGTACCAATCACAAATCCTGTCCAAGTCATCTTGTATCCTCCTACAGTCGCCCAACGACGACACCTTCCCGTACATCACAGCATCTTCAGCAAACAGCCGCACATTGCTATCCATCCTATCCAAAAGATCATTTATGTAGATAGAAAACAATAGCTTAAGCACCACACTTCCCTGGGGCACTCCAGATAATACCCTCACCTCCGATGATCACTCACCATCGAGGATAACGTACTGGGTTCTATTGCTTAAGAAGTCTTCGAGAGACTCACATACTTGGGAACCAATCCCATATGCTCGTACCTTAGTTAGGAGTCTGCAGTAAGGCACCGAGTGAAACGCTTTCCGGGAGTAGAGGAATATGGCATCCGTCTGATACCCTTCATCCATGGTTTGCAAGATATCATGTGGAGTAAGGGCGAGTTGCGTTTCGCAGGAGCGATGCTTTCTAAAGCCGTGCTGATGCATGGACATCAACTTCCCTGTCTCAAGGAAATTCATTGTATTCGAACTGAGAATATGTTCGAGAATCCTGCAAAAAACCGATGTTAATCATGATCAGAATGATTTTCGCTTATAATTTTCAACTCTGACATGATTAATAAAATTCTTTTCCGGGATATTATGCCGTGGTCTGATGGATTTCGCATTGTAAACCAACGTTTCGTCCCCATCTGCGAAGGACATCTTCAAGATGTCCCCCTTGAAGATGTCCTCCGCAGATGGGGACGAAACGTTGGTTTACAATGCGAAATCCATCAGACCACGGCATAATAGCCCGGAAAAGAATTTTATTAATCATGACAGTTCCGGCAGTAAAAGTTTACATTTTACAATTTTCAATTCTGTCGTTTCCGGAGGTGGGTCCCTTACGTGAGATTGATAAACATTTACCCTTCTCCATTATCCCTGAAAGTATGTAGCATCATCAAGGAATCCCCATGTACATATAATAAACTGGATGGCTGTTGCTTATTAAATGTGTAACGGTTCACCATTTAGGCCATTAGTACTTCAGCTTTACTCCGCTCATAAATAACGAAAATAGGAACATGTACTGAAAAACATTGCTGAGAGACGGACTAAGTCTCTAGCAGTGGATTTATTGTCTGCTAAATTGTGTTAAAGTATGTTGTAGAACAATCGGTGTAGTGTCTAAGTTCATCTTGGTTTCCAAATTTCTGCTGATGCTGACTGCGCCTTCAAAATCAGAAGACGCTTGCTGCTTCGTAGAAAGGCAATGTTAAATCTTAACAAGGTTTTAAGGATTGGAGATATAACGTTAGCAACAAAGATCCATGTTGTAAAAGCTATGGTCTTCCCAGTTGTAAGGTACGGATGTGAGACCTGGACCATTAGAAAGGTGGAGTGTTCAAGAATAGATTCATTGAATTGTGGTGTAGAAAGAAACTACTAGATTCCCATTGGCTGCAAAGAGAACGAATAGATCGGTATTAGATCAAATAAAACCAGAGTACTCCCTGACATTAAAATAAAAGCTGACCTACTTGGCCGGCCGAGTAGCCGAGAGGTTCTAGGCGCTTCAGACTGGAACCGCGCAATCGCTACGGTCGCAGGTTTGAATCCTGCCTCGGGCATGGATGTGTGTGATTCCTTAGGTTAGTTAGGTTTAAGTAGTTCTAAGTTCTAGGGAACTGATGACCTCAGATGTGAAGTCGCATAGTGCTCAGAGCCTGACCTACTTGGCACATGCTTCACTGGAAAAGAACACAAATGTTGGGGAAGATAGAACGCACTACAAGAAGTGGACGTCAGTGATTGAAATGGACAGATGGCATCACCGAAGTAATGTCTTCTAGAATGTCTTGTAGAAAGGAATTACTGAGATTTCGGGACGACAATGCTATTCAGAAGACACTAAAAAAATTTTAAAAAAATGATGTGATAGACAGGCCTTGCTCCGCATAACTGTGTAGCGTCGCAAGTTGTTCCGAGCTAACGTTTGTTTTAGGATAGCTTGCTGGATGTAACTTCAGGGGCTGACATCTAGCGGCCTACCCATGAGACACACGTCCACCGGGCACTGCCCGCCTGGGAAAGCTATTCAGTGTCTCTCACTAAACGCGTACATTCACCACCTATAAGAACCTAAATAAACGAAATTAAATATTATCAATCATTTCCAAAATTGGTTCACTATCTTTTGCTATTGAGGAAAAGACTGTATAAAAACTTCAACACTGTAACTATCATAGTTTCGGGGACAGAAAAAATTACTTAAAAAGTCAAAAACCGACACTTATATCTTTTGGTATCATTTAAAAAACAAACAGAACTCTCAGTGTGCAGAACGCAATAACTGAGATTTTCGTATTAAAACATTAATTGATTATCGTTTTCAAATTATAAAAATCAGACAAAATTATTATTTGTGTCTAATATTGTTTTGGGAGTAAAAAATTGGCTCTGAGCACTATGGGACTTAACATCTGTGGTCATCAGTCCCCTTGAACTCAGAACTACTTAAACCTAACTAACCTACGGACATCACACACGTCCATGCCCGAGGCAGGATTCGAATCTGCGACCGTAGCAGTCCCGCGGTTCTGGACTGGGCGCCTTAACCGCAAGACCACCGCGGCCGGCGTTTTGGGAGTAAATATGAGTAAATGAGTGTGTGTACGTGGGACATTCGTCAAATTTTATTGTTGCATTATATACCGTTTTAAGTAACTTGAAAGAGTTACACAAGTCTATCGTGGGAAAATGATCCTAGGGGATTTACCCACTTTGCTCACGATGTCTAGGTGTGATTGCTATTTTAACAGAGCAGCCACAAAGTCAGCTGGAGCAAAATCTGTATCCAATGAATATTTCCAGAATTATTGTCTTTCCGTTTTCATTTATTAAACATAACTTTAATATTTGTATGTCACATTGACGCACATGCGTCAGCGTGTAAAGATTGGTGCAGGCCAGTTTTGGTTCGAGTATGATCACGAGCGAGCATTCTGATTAGCAGCGAGTATGGTCAGCCAATCAGAATTGAGTCGGTTCCCGCTCATTACCTGATAGTTATGCTGGGAGTGAGGCTGGAAGAAGGGAGTCACTCTCTAGCTTTGAATGCGGGCGCTCATGTAACTAGTGCCAGTCAAAATAATGTATAAGATTGAAGGATTACTTGATGTTCGAGTTATTGGTGAGCTAAGTCGATAGCAGTTGTTGAGCACTGCTTGACAAAATTTCAGAGATTTTGACTCAAAAAATGTGTGTGAAATCTTATGGGACTTAACTGCTAAGTTCGTCAGGCCATAAGCTTACACACTACTTAACATAAATTATACTAATGACAAACACACACACCCATGCCAGAGGGAGGACTCGAACCTCCACCGGGACCAGCCGCATAGTACATGACTACAGCGCAGTAGACCGCAATTGGTGCTTTATCACCCGGGAAGAATAATAGTAAAGTTCGGGTATGTAGGAATTTCATAAAACGCAGTAGTATTTAAATGGACTTGTAAAGTATTCACACGCGAGTGATAAAGGAACTATTGTGGGCAATAGACAATAGTCATGGGTGACTGGAATTCGGTAGTAGGAAAAGGGAGAGAAGGAAACGTAGTAGGTGAATATGGACTGGGGCAAAGATATGAAAGAGGAAGCCGGCTGGTAGAATTTTACACAGAGCATAACTTAATCGTAGCGAACACTTGGTTCAAGAATCATAAAAGAAGGTTGTACACATGGAAGAAGCCTGGAGATACTGACTGGTTTCAGATAGCTTATATAATGGTAAGACAGAGATTTACGAACCAGGTTTTAAATTGTAAGACATTTCCAGAGACAGATGTGGACTCTGACCACAATCTGTTGGTTATGACCTGTAGATTAAAACTAAAGAAACTGCAAAAAGGTGGGAATTTAAGAAGATGGGACCTGGATAAACTAAAAGAACCAGAGGTTGTACAGAGTTTCAGGGAGAGCATAAGGGAACAACTGACAGGAATGGGGGAAAGAAATACAATAGAAGAAGAATGGGTAGCTTTGAGGGATGAAGTAGTGAAGGCAGCAGAGGATCAAGTAGGTAAAAAGACGAGGGCTAGTAGAAATCCTTGGGTAACATAAGAAATATTGAATTTAATTGATGGAAGGAAAAAATATAAAAATGAGTAAATGAAGCAGGCAAAAAGGAATACAAACGTCTCAAAAATGAGATCGACAGGAACCGCAAAATGGGTAAGCAGGGATGGCTAGAAGACAAATGTAAGGATGTAGAGGCTTGTCTCACTAGGGGTAAGATAGATACTGCCTACAGGAAAATTAAAGGGACATTTGGAGATACGAGAACCACTTGTATGAACATCAAGAGCTCAGATGTAAACCCAGTTCTAAGCGAAGAAGGGAAAGCAGAAAGGTGGAATGAGTATATAGAGGGTCTATACAAGGGCGATGTACTTGAGAATAATATTATGGAAATGAAAGAGGATGTAGATGAAGATGAAATGGGAGATACGATACTGCGTGAAGAGTTTGACAGAGCACTGAAAGACCTGAGTCGAAACAAGGTCCCGGGAGTAGACAACATTCCATTAGAACTACTGACGGCCTTGGGAGAGCCAGTCCTGACAAAACTCTTCCATCTGGTGAGCAAGATGTACGAGACAGGTGAAATACCCTCAGACTTCAAGAAGAATATAATAATTCCAATCCCAAAGAAAGCATGTGTTGACAGATGTGAAAATTAGCGAACTATCAGTTTAATAAGTCACAGCTGCAAAACACAAACGCGAATTCTTTTCAGACGAATGGGAAAACTGATAGAAGCCGACCTCGGGGAAGATCAGCTTGGATCCCGTAGAAATGTTGGAACACGTGAGGCAATACTGACCCTACGACGTATCTTAGAAGCTAGATTAAGGAAACGCAAACCTACGTTTCTAGCGTTTGTAGACTTAGAGAAAGCTTTTGACAATGTTGATTGGAATACTCTCTTTCAAATTCTGAAGGTGGCAGGGGTAAAATACAGGAAGGGAAAGGCTATTTACAGTTTGTAGAGAATGCAGATGGCAGTTATTAGCGTCGAGGGATATGAAAGGGAAGCAATGGTGGGGAAGGGAGTGAGACAGGGTTGTAGCCTATCCCCGACGTTATTCAATCTATATATTGAGCAAGCAATAAAGGAAAAAAATGGAAAGTTCGGAGTAGGTATTAAAATTCATGAAGTAGAAATAAAAACTTTGAGGTTTACCGATGACGTTGTAATTCTGTCAGAGACAGCAAAGAACTTGGAAGAGCAGTTGAACGGACTGGACAGTGTCTTGAAAGGAGGATATAAGATGAACATCAACAATGGCAAAACGAGGATAATGGAATGTAGTCGAATTAAGTGGGGTGATGCTGAGGGAATTGGACTAGGAAATGAGTCATTTAAAGTAGTAAAGGAGTTTTGCTATTTGGGGAGCAAAATAACTAATGATGCTCGAAGTAGAGAGGATATAAAATATAGACTGGCAATGGCAAGCAAGCGTTCCTGAAGGAGAGAAATTTGTTAACATCGAGTATAGATTTAAGTGTCAGTAAGTCACTTATGAAAGTATTTGTATGGAGTGTAGCCAAGTATGAAAGTGAAACATGGACGATAAACAGTTTGGACAAGAAGAGAATAGAAGCTTTCGAAATGTGGTGCTACAGGAGAATGCTGAAGATTAGATGGGTAGATCACATAACTAATGAGGAAGTATTGAATAGCATTGGGGAGAAGACAAGTTTGTGGCACAACTTGACCAGAAGATAGAATTAAATATGGAAAAGGTCAAAAGTGACGCCACAAATTTTAGTTTCGATGTATCGAAATAAAATGACACAGGTTTACCTGAGTCAATGTCGTCTAACTATGGTGTAGATAATGAACTGAGCGCAGCGGAAGCCGATGATAAATATATTCCTGTTACTGTTAAAAACATGAAACAGGAGCAAATATCAGTAGCTTGTGAACCAAAAGATAGTGTTTCAGATATGTTTGCGAATATTCTCCAGCATATGAAAGAAATGGAATCAGATCTTAATAGTAAAAAGAAAATTTCGAATTTGAGGGAATTGCGGAAAAATAACCTGACCCTGTTTGTCAATAATATTAAGAGTGAATAATGTGTATCAGGCTAGAATTTAATGCTGCAATTGTAACAGTGGAAAGTGAACTAACTTCCCAGATTAGGCAGGTTTCTGAGAGTACCGAACAGTTCAAAGAATACGTAAATTCCAAAGTGGATAAAATTCATGAACGTGTACAGAGTGTAGAAAATTACTGTGAGGTTAACCATGTTGCGTTAGAAAGTAAAATTAAAGAAGGGAAAGACAGATGTGCGAAGTTTGGCGTACAAGTGGCTAATAAAATCACTAACCTAGAAACAGCTGTGAACATGACGGTAGACTAACAAAAGTAGAACGGTGTGGCTCTGAGCACTATGGGACTCAACTGCTGTGGTCATCAGTCCCCTATAACTTAGAACTACTTAAACCTAACTAACCTAAGGACATCACACACATCCATGCCCGAGGCAGGACTTGAACCTGCGACCGTAGCAGTCGCACGGTTCCGGACTGCGCGCCTAGAACCGCGAGACCACCGCGGCCGGCTAGAACGGTGTGTCAGCAGCAGTAGTGATAGTATTCTATCTAACAGTTTAATAGACTCATCTGAAATAGCATACGTAACTCACTGATAACTTTTTTGAAATTTGATCCAAACCAGAATGTGCACCCGAAAGAATTCTGGAGCGACTTCGATGATGTGTTACCTAAAGTAGGAATAACGAGCAAAAGACAGGTATTATTACAACTAATTTAATGGGAAAAGCTAGAATTGGGGGTAATTTACCTTCTGATAAGTATGATAAGTTGGCGGACTTCAAACAGGCATTTTTTGAAGAATATTGGGGCAAGAGGAAACAGATGGATGTTTTGAATAAGTTTTAGTCTTGAGAGAGATACGATCCCAAGAAAGATAATATTAAAAGGTTTGTACAAAAATGGGTAACGACTTTATCGTATCTAAGTTCAAAAGTAGAAACTGAGAAAATAATTATGGGGATAGAAAATAAGCTGCCACTGTACTGGAGATAATCACTATCTAGAAAGGGTAGAAAGTATTTTAAAGGAAGAAGAAAATGCTAGGAGAAAATACAGGCCCCCTGAGCTAAGTCGATAGCAGTTGTTGTTGAGGACTGCTTGGCAAAATTTCAGAGATTTTGACCGAATCTGTTCGGCAGATATTCGCTTGTGAAATATTGGATTTCATAGTATCCGCGTGGTATGTTTCAATATTCAACCACTGATCATTTTTTGGTGAGTAGCTTCGTTTTTAGAAATCCACAAGAAGGACCAAATATAATAACTCATATTAGTGGAAAGATTAATGACTGTGAAAACGTTGTTTAATTTGGGTCAGGTTTGGATAGATTTCTGGGTGTTGTGCATCTGAACTTTGTTTATGAATTATGAACTGGAAGGAAATAGCCAATAGTTTAGATGTGGACTGAATTGTACCTTCTCTTTGGCTATCAAGGACAAAATAAACATTTTTGTATGGAAATTTCGGACATTATTTTCCAGAAGTCAATCCATTTTCTTACCGCCCAATAAAAATTTTAATACTAAATTTCTACAGAAATTTCTTTCATAGCTAGAGTTGCGCAGCCTCAGTAATAGGAGATACTAGATGGTGCTTTTTGTGAACGCTGCTTTCACATCATCTTGTAAGTATCTACGATGCCGAGTGAAGAGACATTGAGCAGACGCCGTTCTAAGGTAGGTGAATTTTGGTTTGCAGCTTCCTTCACTCAATGCTACAAACTTTTTAACTCGCCACACCGCAACTGACTGATATAATTTTATATATTGCACCAGCCTAAGATTTTATTACACGAATGTGGAGTATAATTGAAATATTTAGGGACAGACAGGGAGTATAAGGCGCAGTACATACATTGTGAAGAATTTAAAATACAGTTCCAATGCGATACAGCAGTTCTCTTCGTCTTAATCTGTAGGTTGGGATTGTTTTGTGTGAATTGAATTAGTGATTACTAATCCGTGCAAAATTACATTTCATTACACTTCGTGAAGAATATCTAGGCCTACTCTTTAAGATAGCTATAACCCGTCAAGAAAGTTGACCATTAGATACGCATATGGGAGAAATGATTTTAGAGCGGTGAGATGCAAAACCAGGGCCCAAATATTAACATTTGAGTTTTAATACGTATCGCATGTAATGAGGATATAAATTTTATAAACACATATCGAAAATAATATAGCCAACTTCAGGCTATTCTTCGTATTGTGTAAGACTGGAAATAAATAAGCAGTCAGATATCGATAGTAACAATCTGAGGGCGAAACATGGGAGCGCGATTCTAAGCATTCTTGTGAGACGAGGTCTGTCTGCGAGAGTAACATTTCAGTACTGTTGTTCGATAGCTCGGAGACAGAAGACGTGTCACGCCGTCCTAACGTCGGTGATGTCAGATCTTACCACACTCAAGGCCAGAGTTCACTTATATGGCCAGGAGAGATTTAAATGGCTTGACTACGCCTGATGAAGGAATTCAAGGTAAAATTCGTAAGCATTGTGTAAAGTGCAATTGCGGGGTTAAGCTCCTGATCGTTAGTGGGAGTTTGCAATAATCCCATTTTTTGCTTGTCAGTTAAAGAAGCCTCCTTATGCTCCAAATAATAATAATTATTCTTCACATCTGATTCACAAATATGCAGTTGTTATTAAATGTTAACATAACTTTAAAACGGAAATAATTTGTTAATTTGGCAGTCAGCCATTATTGATACTTATAAGGTCATTGTCAGGCCATTATGTCGAACTGTTATGGGTCATGATGATATCTGATTTTTCTTAAATCCCTTCTTACAAGTTATTTAGTAGTTAAAGGACCCAAACAAACTCCTTTTTATTAAATTCATTCTTAGTAACAAAAAGCTTTAGTCGCTGCTGCTGCTGTGAACTGCTGTAAACTACTTGTAAAAAGGCAGTCACCTAAGGAGGTGAGTGCAAAACTTAGGGCCAAACCAGAGACACTGACACACCACAACATGTCATGCACTGTAATCCAGTAAATTTCGCTGCACAAGTCAGAATCTCTATCACTTGTAAATTATTATTCAAATACGCAGTCAGATAGCTTATCCAAATGTTAGTTTTAAGTTTTACATGTAACAATCTGTTGAGGGCGTAAATGACAATGAAACTGACACTCTTACAACACGCGCACTATGCAGATCAGATATCGATTACTAATAGCTCAGGTTGCTTATCGAGTCCATTTCCCAAGGCGAAGCGTTATTTGTTGTAAGTAAGTTACACCATCTATCCGTCTATAAATGCACACACTGGTGTGCAAACCTTAAAGAGGAAAGTAATTTTCACCTGATTGTGTGACTGCCATTTAACGTAACTCTATGAACCTTGGATTATAAATAAAAACAACTGCTAGAGTACAATGTAGTAAAGTATAGCATAGTATAGTATAGGAGGTAAGTGAAAGAAATACGCAGTGAGACAAACAGAAAATTTACGTGAATCCCTTGTTTGCACTGTGAATATATGGTGCTCGGTGGGAATGAGGGTCGACCATGGGGTGTACCGAGATAGTCCGCGTAGCTGCGCTAATGTTGTGTCCCAGATGGAGCAGTGGTACCTTCCTAGGAAGCAGGAGAGCCAGGGTTAGAATCCCGGCGGACCGTCACTGTTGATTCCACGTAACGTCCCGATACGCCTGACATCAGCAATCCCTTTCCTTTCTTCCTTTCCTCCCTCAATTTACATACAAACAGGAAATAAACTTCTTTTTAAGACCATAATTAGATGGAAGTGACTGCCATATATGATGGTCACCTGGGCGTAACAAAAAGCGGGACATGATTCATAATAGGGTGTGTGATCAGCACGGACAGCAGTGAATGCTCTGCAACGCGCTCCCTTCCTGGCCACTAGATTGCTAAGGAGTTCTTGTTGTGGAGCGTTCGATCCCTCCACCAGCGCAGTTGCCAACTGCCGGATAACCTTTGGTGCCTAGGGACGTGCTGCAGTACGCATCCGCAACGCATCTCACAACTGCTCGGTGATATTTAAGTAGAGGACACGGTCAGGCAAGTCTTTTCGCCCAAAGTCCTCCACCTGCGCTGCTCTATGCAGTGATACATCCCACGATCATGTTTCGGGTGCCTTACGTGTTCCCACCTCTCACCATATTAAGGTACGTTCAGACTCCCTTCTTAGACTGAATCAGCTCTGAAGAGCACGTGACTCCACCCCTTGTTGGCCCAGTTCCCTATGCTCGTGGCACCATCGCAGGCGATGCCGCAGTTGTTCGGGTGTCAACGGAACTCAACGAGCTGGTCGTCAGGCGGAGAGCAGCCGAGCAACAACAGAATGTGAGATTGCTCATCTTGCAGCCCTGTTGCAGTTACAACCACTGTTTGACATGAGTCCCATCTTGCCTGATTCACAACATAGTGATCATTTGCTTCTGCAGTTGGCAATACTAGACAACCTTCTTTTCTTCGGATCGCAGTGCGTAAGTTTCGGAATGATCCTCATGCACGTGCAACAATACTATGAGCTTGTAACATCTATTTTCAACCTATTTTGTATCTGTATCGATATTTCTGTGATATTTTGTAGTGTTGCTTATATAAAGTGTTGTTTCTGTCACGGAAATTATTTGACTATGTATACATGTTTCAGTTATGTGAAACTTTTGAACGATATTGTTTAAAATGTGCATGTGAATTCAAATAATTATTGGAATTATTGTTATGTAATGTACTCTAGAGGAGTTGGTCCATAGTTAGGGAACACAGATTTGAATGTAAAAGCTCCTCAGCTACGGAGTGGAAAAGGTGTCTAGCGCGCAAGTGACAACTCGTCCTTTGTGACGAGTAAGGAGTCGGGGCTGAGCAGTGCTGTGGTTAACACCTCGCTAGAAGTAGCGGACCATTGTGGATCATATTACTGGAGTTCTGAGGCCATAAGAGCTTAAGGGCAGTATTTATGGGCCTCGGATGCTGCATTTGGTGATACCATTATATGGCATGGTTTTTGACGCTATAAAAATATAACTCCGACACCAAGAAGATATGTAACAGGGCGAGGCCAACAGTACTGTTATGATTGCATCGCCGCCAAGTTAATAGCCACTGCAAGTTACGTCACCAGTAACACCAGCTTTCCACTAAATTGTTTGTATTTGGTACTCTGTAAATGGACCTGCTACTTGTGAAATTTGGTGTATTTTTTTAATAATAATCGTGGTGTTGCTATAAACCCTGCCTTACCCCTGTGATTATTCCATATCACAAACCTGGACAGGAATCCTCTCCTAGTGAATAAAGTTCCGAGTGTCTTTATTCATTAAGAGAAAGTGCTTGAACTTGAATTTAATGTTGTGTTGTCATTTGTACAGCCAATACTTCTGAGTAAGTCAAAAGACTGATTATGAAAGTGCACATCTGTATGTGTAAACTGAGTGTGTCTGAGTAGAAGACTACAGTACAAATGTTTAGTTCCTTCCTGCACTGAGTGATCATGTCATGTAACCAGAATTAAGAGTCATAAAAAAAGTACAACGGTGCAGAGGATTAATCTGAGTCCTGTGATAAAAGTTCCTGATTAAATCTACGGACCGGAACGTCGTGTAATGTTTCTGCCACGCTGCACATTGCTAACAGAGAGTGGATTTATGCCTGAGCGGCACTCCGTTCGACGTTGACTAAGTTCACAGTAAGACAAACGTGGAACGTCGTAGGTGATCCTAATTCTCGTTCGGCCACCCGTACGAAGGTTTTGGAAAGGATTTCCAAATCTATTGACGCATACGGTGGTATTATTCTCTTAAAAGGGCGCTATGATTTCCTTCCTTCCCCAGTTAGTGTTCCGGCGCAAAATCAAGCGCCGGCACGCCGGCATGGAAGGTTTCAGCAGAGAGGGCTGTGAGACGACGTCAGCCAATAGTATGCTGACTAGGGTGACACCACGACAGGAGCGGCCCCTATACGAACAGAATAGAAACGCCGCTCCGCCAAGCCGCGGGCACTAGAAGGTGAGTCGTCATCCAAACGCTTTAGCCGTGACTTATGAACCATTATGTTCTGCTTGCATTGAATCTGTATACCAAAGGACATTAATTATTTACATGTCGCCATCTCTTTGTGAAAACGCAAAGTATTGTCAATTTAACTTACTGTAATAAACTCCATTAATAAGATTTGCCTGAAGTGTTGTCTAGCTATCCGAGAAAACAGCTTCCTAGGCACCTTATATCAGACGAGTGGGCTGGATACGACAGTTAAAGGTAATGTTCCGTCTCTAATGATCGTGTCTTAGATGGGACATTAAAGCTAAAAGATCCTTCCATAATATCCTGACAATTTCATCTGCAGCATAGTCAAGGTACCACAGTGGTTAAGGGACTGGACTTTCATCCGGAAGAGGCGGTATTCAGTTCCACATCCGGTAATATCGCTTTACGTTTTCTTTGATTTTCCTAAACCTAATGACCAGGAAGTATCTTCTGAAAAAGACATGACCTCCTTCCAGATCCTTGCACAAACCTAGCTGTCGTTGTGTCTTCGAAGACGTTGATGTCGACGAAATTTGAACGCTAATTTTCCTGATCTTTCCATGTGGAACGTAAGAAGGTAGTTTGATAATTGCAAATTGTCCCAAAAACACTTAACCTTCGCTTTATGGCGCATTATTAGGTGGCAAAATAGGTGCAGCAAACTAACTTCGAAGTTGGTACGATCAGTCGGAGGATGGTCTCGTAAATCGAGGTCATTAGGGACAAATCTCGATATTGCGTTTTACAATAATTGGGAAGGAAACCGACGGGAATGTCTTAAATAACGGGAACAGCATTCCTTTTATGGGCTTTAGAATAACTACAGGCAATCAAACAGAGATACATGGACGAAGATTCAGTCTTGTTTTTGCGGACCAAGCACGCATCAAAAAAATTAGTCACTCCCATGAGATACTTCGATAATACCGTTAAACACCATCTCTTGCGCTGATAATTCACGCAGTACAGAAAGAAAAAGGGTTAACAAGCTTCTTCACATATGCCATATCCAGCTTAACTTCACTTATTGATGATTATATCCGGCAGAGTTACCAACCTTCGCACACGTCGACTGCTACGCTTCAAATGCTGTCCCAAACAGTTCACATAATTATTATTTTCGGGAGGGGGGGGGGGGGTTAAGATAGGATGATTCTGTGGATCAGTCGAGAAGCGGTAGCGGTACCTGAGTGTTCACGAAGTCGGGAACGCAGGCGGCCAGTTCTGTGAGTAAAGCTTTTTTCGTCTTGGAAGATGGCATTTTTCGCGGAACACCCGCCCTGAAAATGTAGGAGAGAGGGAACACTTGGTCACCGAACTGTAGAAATAAACATCCTGGTCCGTGTTCACGCTAATATACACTCCTGGAAATTGAAATAAGAACACCGTGAATTCATTGTCCCAGGAAGGGGAAACTTTATTGACACATTCCTGGGGTCAGATACATCACATGATCACACTGACAGAACCACAGGCACATAGACACAGGCAACAGAGCATGCACTATGTCGGCACTACTACAGTGTATATCCACCTTTCGCAGTAATGCAGGCTGCTGTTCTCCAATGGAGACGATCGCAGAGATGCTGCGTGTAGTCCTGTGGAACGGCTTGCCATGCCATTTCCACCTGGCCCTCAGTTGGACCAGCGTTCTTGCCGGACGTGCAGACCGCGTGAGACGACGCTTCATCCAGTCCCAAACATGCTCAATGGGGGACAGATCCGGAGATCTTGCTGGCCAGGGTAGTTGACTTACACCTTCTAGAGCACGTTGGGTGGCACGGGATACATGCGGACGTGCATTGTCCTGTTGGAACAGCAAGTTCCCTTGCCGGTCTAGGAATGGTAGAACGATGGGTTCGATGACGGTTTGGATGTACCGTGCACTATTCAGTGTCCCATCGACGATCACTAGAGGTGTACGGCCAGTGTAGGAGATCGCTCCCCACACCATGATGCCGGGTGTTGGTCCTGTGTGCCTCGGTCGTATGCAGTCCTGATTGTGGCGCTCACCTGCACGGCGCCAAACACGCATACGGCCATCATTGGCACCAAGGCAGAAGCGACTCTCATCGCTGAAGACGACACGTCTCCATTCGTCCCTCCATTCACGCCTGTCGCGACACCACTGGAGGCGGGCTGCACGATGTTGGGGCGTGAGCGGAAGACGGCCTAACGGTGTGCGGAACCGTAGCCCAGCTTCATGGAGACGGTTGCGAATGGCCCTCGCCGATACCCCAGAAGCAACAGTGTCCCTAATTTGCTGGGAAGTGGCGTTACGGTCCCCTACGGCACTGTGTAGGATCCTACGGTCTTGGCGTGCATCCATGCGTCGCTGCCGTCCCGTCCCAGGTCGACGGGCACGTGCACCTTCCGCCGACCACTGGCGACAACATCGATGTACTGTGGAGACCTCACGCCCCACGTGTTGAGCAATTCGGCGGTACGTCCACCCGGCCTCCCGCATGCCCACTATACGCCCTCGCTCAATGTCCGTCAACTGCACATGCGGTTCACGTCCACGCTGTCGCGGCATGCTACCAGTGTTAAAGACTGCGATGGAGCTCCGTATGCCACGGCAAACTGGCTGACACTGACGGCGGCGGTGCACAAATGCTGCGCAGCTAGCGCCATTCGACGGCCAACACCGCGGTTCCTGGTGTGTCCGCTGTGCCGTGCGTGTGATCATTGCTTGTACAGCCCTCTCGCAGTGTCCGGAGCAAGTATGGTGGGTCTGACACACCGGTGTCAATGTGTTCTTTTTTCCATTTCCAGGAGTGTAGGTCGGAGGGCACAAGTCATGCAACACTTCAAAAGCATCACAGAACAACCTCTGAAGCTGGGACAACACCGTCCATGAACTGTGAGTTGAAAGTCCCGCTCTGCCTCTGGTGCAGTCGATGCTCTGAATCGTTGGAAAACAGGCAAAATGACGACGACACTACAAGTCTGTACAGTACACGTCACCAGTGGGCTACTGTCCAGTAGCTGTGTTGTTTTGGCCACCGAAGACGTGCAGCTTCACGAATCACGTGCCACTCTCAGCAATGGCTGTTTGCCTGCCCGGTGAGCCGTTTGGTCTAACGCACGGCTTTCCAGATTGGGAAGGAGTGCCTGGTCCGCTGCACGAATCAGACCGGCGGACTTGTGTCGAGGTACGTTGAGGCGGCCAGTCTGTGGATGGTTTTTAGGCAATTTTCCATCTGCCTCAGCGAATGCAGTGTGGTTCCCCTTATTCCGCCTCAGCTACACAATATCGGCGATTGCCGCGCAAACAGTTCCTCCACGTATGCGTACACCACCATTACTCTACCACGTAAACATAAGGGCTACACTCGTCTGGTGTGAGACATTCCCTCGGGGTGTCCACTGGGGGCCGAACCGCACCTGAACGCTAAAACAGCGGTTCGGTGTGGGTGGCGGAGGGGTGAAGTGGACTGAGGTAGTCGTCGTGAGGTTTGTGGACCACTGCGGCTGCAGCGGGCACGGAGCCTTCCGTTGTTTCTAGGCCTCCGGTTAACATACAGTACAATACAATGGCTGTTTATTAGATATCCAACATCACATGTCGTTTGTATGCAGGTCCCTTCACAGTGTTGGGGCTGACCTTCATTCACCGAGAGTAACAGTTCGTGTCGGGCTTGAAACTGACTGTCATTGTCGAGGAGTCATACTTGCGACTGGTCGGTTATGATCTTTAACGACCACTTTTCTCGCGCAGTGACAGCGAATGGTACACTGCAGCTCGTAAGCACAATGAACAGTCATCCCTGATGCACCAACGAACTTGGTAGCTTCACTCGCAGTGCGGTCATTGACACGTCCAAAAACGATAGCACCACTCTGCAATTCTGTCACGAGCCCAGGCTCACCCATTTTACCATACTGGTTCTGTACAATCGACTGTCACCACTCCATTGCCACGACTGATATCATCAGTAGAGGACCACATGATGACCTGGCACAAATCATGGAAATCAGTCCAAGGACACCACTGTGGTCTCCTGAGGCGATGACTAGCGTTTTGTCCTCTGAGCTTATGAGTGGCAGTTGTTCGGCCCTCTTTTGGAACCTTCAAGTATTGAGAGAGATATTCAGCAGGAATCTCCAGCAACGACTATCGTCTTAACTTCATACTTCTCTCATTCGCCAAAGAATCAGTTCAAGTCAACAGTGCAGAAAATACGAAAACTCTAGATCTGGTTTGCCTGTGGACTCTTCATTTGTAGCATATATGGGTTATTCAGCCGGCTTTGTCACTTTCTTTTATGCAACCCGCAATGCCTTAAAGTACCATGCGCAAGATTTTCATATTATCTCCCTTGCTAGACACAAACTATAGGTCCAACAGAAAAACGGACAGGACCTTTTTGAGGGAAATTTAATGTAGTTAAATTTTGTACTGGGCTGCTTTTTCGCTAGAGGCCGTAGTTTTCGAATTATGAAAAAAAAACTTACAAAAGTGACCTTTTTGTATCCCGCCTGGAAGGTGGCGCGTGGGTAGGAGCAGGAAAAGGTGATACACGTCGGTACTGCAAATACAGTTAAAGCACCTATAGTAGTACATAAACATCTGCAAACATATTACATAATTTTAGGTGATGACACGTAGATGCGACGTTGTGGCCCCATCGTAACACATGCAAAGTCTCAATAGCAAACTAAGCTGAAGCGATGTTTCCTGGCTGTCTGCACCTGCTAAAATGGGCAGGCTCGGGAGCGACGCTCGTAGAGCTCAACAGCACCGGCTAGAGGGCGCCGTGGCATCGTTGCTATCGATACCCCAGACCTTCGAAAGCGTTTCTCCCCAATAATTCGAAAATTTGAGGCTCCAGTGAAAAAGTAACACTGTATAAAAGTTATCGTTAAATTTCTTACAAAAATTCCTGGTCATTTTTTATGTACGACTAATAGCTTGCATGTACTAAGCGAGAGGATATGAAAATCTCCCACGTGATTTCTGAAGGCGTTGAGGATTGCACAGACACACACAGACACACACACACACACACACACACACACACACACACACACACACACACACACACACACACTCGTGATTTGTCTGGTTTTATCGGCCATATTCTATGTATAGTTCAACATGCTACACTGAAGCGCCAAAGAAACTGGTATAGGCATGCGTATTCAAACACATCGATATGTAAACAGTCAGAATATGGCGCTGAGGTCGGCAACGTTTATATAAGACAACAAGTGTTTTACGCAGTTTTTAGATCGGTTACTACTGCTATAATGGTAGCTTATCAAGATTTAAGTGAGTTTGAACGTGGGGCTATAGTCTGCACACGAGCGATGGGACACAGCATCTCCGAGGTAGTGATGAAGTGGGAAATTTCCCGTACGACCATTTAACGAGTGCACCGTGAATATCAGGAATCCGGTAAAACATCAAATCCCTGCGGCCGGAAAAAGATCCTGCAAGAACGGGAGCAGCGACAACTGAAGAGAATCGCTGAACGTCACACAAGTACAACCCTTCTGCAAATTGCTGCAGATTTCAGTGCTGGGCCATCAACAAGTGTCAGTGTGTGAACCATTCAACGAAACATTATCGATATGGGCTTTCGGAGCCAAGGAGTACCGTTGATATTGCACGACACTCAGCTTTACGCCTCGCCTGGGCCTCGTCAACAGCGACATTGGACTGTTGATGACTGGAAACGCGTTGCCTGGTCGTACGAGCCTCATTTCAAATTGTATCGAGCGGATGGGCGTGTGTGGGTATGGAGGCGACCTCATGAGTCCATGGACGCTGCATGCCAAGAGGGGACTGTTCAAGCTGGTGGAGGGTCTGTAATGGTGTGGGGAGTGTGCAGTTGGAGTGATATGGGACCCCTGATGCATCTAGACACGACCCTGACAGGTGACACGTACGTATGCTTCCTCCCTGATCACCTTCATTCGTTCACGTCTATTGTGAATTCCGACGGACTTGAGAAGTTCCAGCAGGACAATGTGACACTCCACACGTCCAGAATTGCTACAGAGTGGCTCCAGGATCACTCTTCTGAATTTAAACTCTTCCGCTGGCCACCAAACTACCCAGACATGAACATTATTCAGCATATCTGGAAACGTACTGTTGGGAAGAAATCTACACTCCGTCGTACTCTTACGGATTTATGGACAGTCCTGTAGGATTCATGGCGCCCGTTCCCTCCAGCAGTAGTTCAGACATTAGTGGATTTAATGCCACGTCGTGTTGTACCGCTTCTGCGTGCTCACGGGGGCCCTACACGATATTAGGCAGGTGTACCAGCTTCTTTGGCTCTTCAGTGTATAATGCAGTACTGTATGTTTAGTCGCTGACAGTAATTCGCGAAAATATTCCAGCTAGATTAACGATAATTATTTTTCAGGTATCTGCCACATTAATTAGCTTGAACCTCCCGTTTCCTGCTTTTGCTCCTTTGATTAGAAAGAAAAAGCCGTTACTTTTTCCCTCATACGCGGCCCAGCCAGGGCTGAGAGATTCCAGTTGCATGCTCACACGCGGCGGACGTCAGAGCGCTGGCTGTTTGCCGGCGTTTCCTGCCTGCGGCCGGTAGGGAAGTCTCTCATTGTTCTTTTGTTACAGGTACGGAAAGGCTTTGTCTCGGTCCCCCTCGCTGTCTGTCGACGCAATCACACTTCTCCAGAATGTCTTCAGCTTCCTTTTGTCTTCTAACCAGGTGAGTAATTTCTACATCCCTTTCCCATTGTTCTGCAGATGACGAAAGTATCTGAAAGATAGTTCTTGAACTCTCTCTCTCTGTTTTACGTGGTGCATCCAAAATCCTTATTCTTTCTTCAAATAGGTCAGTATCACGTATTTACGTCGCAAGTTAAACCTTCCTTGCTTGTAAAGTAAAAGCATATTGTGGACGTAAAGTTGTACAAGTTTTGTGATGCAACGTCCTGTTACTTCACGTGGAGGAATCATTGTCGCAGGGGAAACACGAAATAAGCTCTACGAAATTTTAACAACGTGCAACGAAACGTTTGTCTAGTAAGAGAGGGCTTTTACGATATTCGCTACTGGATTTCGTCGTTTCCAGATGAAGTCAACATTTGGTGTGTTTTAAATTATAGCTTACGTCTTTTGAAAGCACGCCTTTTCAAATCATCAGAACATTAAGTATCTCTCAAAAAAGCATTATTATTGGTACGACTTCTTGTAATAAAATGACGGGAGACGTCATATTGGTGGTAACAGGATTTTTGAACTATAACTTGTGAGTTATGAAACATGTCGTTGCAAGACAACGACACTTTGAGATTCATCAGAAACCCGTTCTTCATCGTTGGTACAATCTGGTATAATTAGCTATAGGCTAATAAGATGTTGACAGTTAAAGGTTGGTCCTGAGCATTATGGAACTTAACACCTGAGGTCATCAGTGCCCTAGACCTTATAAGTACTTAAAACTAAGGACATCACACACACCCATGCCCGAGGCAGGATTCGAACCAGCGACCGTAGCAGTTGCGGGGTTCCAGACTGAAGCGCCTAGAACCTCTCGTCCACATCGGCCGGCGATAGTTAAAGCCTGCAAAAGAGTTTAACATAAAGCACATGATGACATGCTACACCAGTTCAACGTAGTGTGGTGAAAGAGGTGAGGAGTTATGAAGTGAATTTCAGCTTGCTACAATTTTTTTTATTGATCTTCCACTTTTCTAAAGGTTTCTTGGAGTTCCTTGTGAATTTAACAGGAATACCCTTTGTACTGTAATATTCGATAATATATAATCATAAGTGTGCTGTCTCTCAGTGGTGATGGTTCAAATGGCTCTGAGCACTATGGGACTTAACATCTGTGGTCATCAGTCCTCTAGAACTTAGAACTAATTAAACCTAACTAACCTAAGCACATCACACACATCCATGGCCGAGGCAGGATTCGAACCTGCGACCGTAGCAGTCGCGCGGTTCCGGACTGAGCGCCTAGAACCGCTAGACCACCGCGGCCGGCTCAGTGGTGAATTTATACGGTTTTGTGCTAAGGAACATGGCTCAACAATCTGCGAGCTTGCTTGTTACGACTCGCAGTTCAGTGTTTATTCATTCATCCAGAACCGCTTTAGATTTTGGGATAGATAATTCTTTTATAAAAATTATTTATTATTGCACGCACACACACACACACACACACACACACGATTTGCATACATGAAGTACAGAAAAAGTGACAGTAATGTTACTGTAAATAACTGATTTTTCATTTTTGTATTTTTATTTTATTTTACTTCCGCTGTATCTGAATAGAACTCAGCCTACTTGCAACTTATTTTGAACTTTCTTGTTTCATATCTAGAATTTCACACGTTTTAAAAATTCTGCCACTGCGTATAAACAGTGACCGAGTAATACAGCCTTAGGATTTTACTAAAAAGCGATAATTATTAAACAGTTTCTATCTAATGTGAAAGGTTATTCCAAATTTGTATCGCACTGTTTACAACGGAACTTTTATAAGTTGATATCCTTACTTACTGGCACAGAACTTTCATTTATGAATTAAAACACATTCATGGGTACTGAAGCTTTTATTTGTGTATGCTATAGACAGAAGAACAGGACTACTAATGGACACAGGAGGAACTGTACGTTTTAATACAACTAACGTAGGAACCTTAGGCCGGCCTTTTTCGTAGACGAACTGTGTGATTTGAAAGCCAGATACAGCTGACAACTGCCGCTAGAGAGAGCTGCAGTTTGAAATCACGTTAACTAGCACGTCCGGTGTTACCACGGTGCTGTGCCTCGTGCGGTTAATCTTATCGTCTGCGTTCTCGTCCCGCGTGCAGACAGCTTTAGGTGTTTCGAGTCCAGGAAACGCTGTCGACAACACGCCTTATTCTTCTGTATGAAATGTGCCGGCGAAGCTTACCTAATGGCAGTGAAATTCGACAAAAGTCAAATTATTTCAGGAAGCAGCAGTAAATATTGACCGTTGCACGCCAAAACTATTTCGTAAGTAACCCAGCTTTATGAGTGTACGTAGCGAGGATTACTAATTCATAACATAAAAACTGATGCACTTCACGAGGAATATCTGCCTGACAGAAACTGACGATACAAAGCGACACTTAAGTCAGTCGTTAACTATTTAGGGTGGTAGCGATGTAAACCACTTCGCTTCTGGAATTTTCCAGCTAAACGATGTGACTGCTCAGGCACCACCCTGGAGTAGTAACTACACTCAAACAACAAATCTATGCAGGGTAGGAACAAAAAACGAACAAATTAAGTTAACAGTACTGGAGATGGAGAAATCGTGTTTCCTTAAATATATTGTGATTCACTTAGTGACAAGCTAATCTTGTTCTCTTTTGTCCGTCTGCGAAAGCAAACAGTTCCCACCGCGATGGGCAGAGACCTTAGTAATGAAATGTCCAAAAAAAACAAACGGGAATTCACGTCCAAAAAAAATCACAAACTAGATCATTTGAAGATAATGGGTGACACAGATGGGGTCAGAAATATTAGGACGCGATTAACATTCAACTGCAGAGGGTAAAAACAGTATTAGCATTCTGCTTTCTACAGTTTCCTATGGAAACCAGAATCAAAAGAAGAAAATAGCCGTTAAAAATCATCTAAACCAAGTTAGGGGAGATGATTTTACAGCCTGATTAGGACAATAGTTTGGTTAATTTGTGTTTGTTCAATGAACACATGTTGCTCTTTCTCTTGCAACGGAACTAGCTGACTACAAGTAACAGAAACTAAACGTGTTCCCAAGAAAACACTCGAAGATTGTATCAGAAAAACTTAGTTTCTTAAGTAAGTGTTCTTAAAGTGAATCTCAATTCAGGGAAACAAAACTAACTTTCTACGAACGTCACCATATCAGACTCAGCTGATGAGAAGTTCGTATATGGCACGGTGTCAGAATATTGTCAAATAAGACATTTTATAAGATTCCTTGCGTTCAGTTCATTGTATTTAGGTACGTGCTGTAGAGGTCTCGCTGGAAAATATAAAAATCTGTGAAAACCACAAGCGTTTGCTACATAATCTAGGACTAGGCTTAGCCATCCAATTTTGGTAAACATCAAGACGTCATTTTACATTTTATGGGCTTCACTGCTTTCCTTTCTTCTAAACACCGTGGACGGCAATGACTATAACAAAATCCTTTCAACTACAACACACGACTATACTTAAATATACTGTCCGTAATCGACGGGCGGTACACATCGGCTTTGAAATTAAAATGAACACACGGAACAACAACAACAACAACAACAACAACAACAATGATCTATACTAGAGTCCCTGTAAGGCACATAAAATTTATTACACCATTTATAAGACGACCGAAGACCTCTCAAACCATCTTCAGTTTCGATACATGCACTCAGACAAATAAACGTCTCAATAATTACATTGGCGTTTTACATACGCATGTTTGTGTACCAGATCATCGTTTTCATCTGCGATAGCAAAATGAAATTATAGTTATCCTTTAACATTGTTATTACATTATGAATGCGGAAGCCATATGACAAAATAATAATGGGAAATTTAACGACACAAAATTTTCGAGTGTACATAGGTGACCACACGCAAATCGTACTGACAGATGAATTGGCGAACTACTGCCCTTTCCATTACAAACGAACTTTTCCTAACAGAACGTAAACCTTTACAATCTACACCGTTTAACTGAAAGCCATAAAGACAATTTGTATTCCGATGTTTTACATATTGTAGGAAATGCGTGACACAGTGCTGTATTGCAAGTTGGTAATTATTTCAAAATAAGAAATACGATTTTACAATACAGCACTGTGTCATTCATTTTCTACAATATGTTTCTGATTTTATCATGTCGCCTAAAAAAAGGAAAAATGTTGTTTTATCTGTTGATGACAAAAATGACAGTCCTTGTAACAATTTAAATCAATAAATATATGGCACAGGACGCGAATTTTGTTTTAAATACCCAAGCAGATTTTCGTTTTACCTTACATTAATAAAGTTTCACTTATACAAGTATTCCATTACAATGGTGAATACGACTTTATTTTTCATGTTTTCCGTTAATGTAAATATTTTGTGTACCTGAAAGGATAATACTTTCCTTGTTAAACATTCTGTGTCTCACTATTTTACGTATCCTCTGTGCCTATAACAGTAATGTCTGTTTAAAGAGAACCTAAGTTTTTCTGTAGTCGCAACATTCAGATGTCAGCTGGCGATGGCCTAAACAGGCGGAAAGTTGGTTCGTGTTATGCTGCAGAACGTATAACGCTTCCTTGTAGCAGGCGGCATCCCTATAGACACTGAAGTTACCACAGGGACATTATTTGCGCATGCCGGTAGTTTCCTGCAAGCTCGCTGGTTATCTCCAATCTTAATTTTGAGATCGTGAGCGTGATCGTGCCCTTGGGCCACGCAGTATGGGGAATTTTACCCTGTTGGTACAATAGAACTGAGAACAGCATTTCAGCAGTTATGAATATCTCTGGATCACAAAATGCGTGAAATCTGTGTATTTATTGTAAGGTTCAAGTGAATATTGTGAATAAGGCAGCAGCTGCGATTGTGTGGAGGGTACAGAAGTAAATGTCTACCCTGCGTGGCATTAGGTAAACGGAATACTCATAAGACTTAGGTGGAGAAAGAGAACGATGTTCGAAGAACAAGGGCCCCTACAATCACAACCAGTCGTTGTTTTGACAAGAATTAAGGCTTTGTATTGTAATGATTCTGGATTGAGGTGTTTGTTCGAGGACAAGAGTGTAGAATTTACCTCCGATTATCGTTCAAGCTCGAGGACGAATTTTATTCTGATTTGTAACTTGCTATCATACTGAAACTGTGTGCCACACTGGAAGACGAACCCGGGTCCTTCACATTTGGAGGGCATGTGCTCTGCCCACAGAACTATCCAGGCACGTCCACGACCGCTATCGGAGTGGTCTTGTGTCGTGCTTGCGTAGCTCGGTGGGAGGAGCACTTGATCGCGACACACAGAGGTTCCAGGATGGCGTCCTAGTCCAACACACAGTTATAGCCTTGAATGGAAGTTTTATTATTCAGGGTGTTAGGAACGGAAATTGTTCGAGGCGTAGTGCCTGTAGTGTTAATGGGTGAATATATTGTGTTTATAAATCGGTGATAAAAGGTTTATGTTTCACAGAGTGAACTGGTGTGAATGTATGCCCATTTTATTTTCAGTAATTTTGCGTGGTATGCTGTTTTCAATCGTTGCTAGAATTTACGTCAGTCATTTACTCCTTCAACTTGTTGTTTTTTTTATTATTTTTTTCAGCACGAGAGCGTCGGATAATTTTTAAGACAGTCAGATGTTATTCTAGCTCCCCCGTTATGATTTTTTTATTGGTTACCACAGTTTCCCCAGGGTATTATTAATCAGGCCTCTTAATTCAGTAGTTTACCTGAAGCAAATTGTGCAAAAGAAATTAGGTTTTTGCTGAAGATGAGCGCTCGCATTTCTAGGCTAATTACTTTCAAACAGAAAACTTTTGAGAATCTTCTGGGTTGTTAGGCCGCGTCGTATTTCTTCTGTACGACCTTCTATATTAGACCTTCTTGAGAATGTTGTGCCGGCCGCGGTGGTCTAGCGGTTCTAGGCGCTCAGTCCGGAACCGCGGGACTGCTACGGTCGCAGGTTCGAATCCTGCCTCGGGCATGGATGTGTGTGATGTCCTTAGGTTAGTTAGGTTTAAGTAGTTCTAAGTTCTAGGGGACTGATGACCACAGATGTTAAGTCCCATAGTGCTCAGAACCATTTGAACCATTTTTTTTGAGAATGTTGTGGTACCCTGTCTTGACGAGGGAACCGCCAGACCAGGCACATGCTGCTCATAATTTCCTCGAGAGGAGTTATGTTAGCAACAAAATTTTATTTTTTATGAGCTAGTTGCATGAACATTGAGGAAGCATGAAATAAGACGGTAAAAGACAACGAAAATTAGTTCATATATTATATCAAAATGAGTTTAAGCCAGTGAAATGTGATTATTTTTACGTTAACATTTCATAGGTTCTGACTTTGCAGTTAGTAATGGAAGGACGACCATAAGAAAAGCAGGGACACGTTCATAGTATCTGTCGACCGACAAAAAGCGTTCGACAGTGTAAAACGGTGCAAGATGTTCAGAATTCTCAGAAAAATACGGTGTAGGCGAAAGCGTATAATGTATTGTAAGCACAAGAAGCAAGTCGGTAAAGTTAGAATGGTAGATCAAGAACGAAGCGATCGGATTAAAAAGGATATAACACAGGGATCCAATATTCCTGCCCCACTGTTCAGTCTGTATAGTAAAGCAGCAAAGACGGAAGTCATAGAGAGTTCGTGAGTTGGACTGAAATTCAGTGTGATAGAATATCGACGATAAGATTCTTTGGCGACATTCCTATTCTCAGAGAAAGCGATGGAGAATTTTAAGACCTGTTGAATGGAATAAATAAGGTAATGAGTACGGAATACAGATTGAGACTAAATCGAAGAAAGACGAAAGTAACGAGAAGCAGCGGAAATTAAATTGGCGATAAATTTCACATCAAAATTGGGGACCACGAAGTAGGCGAACTGAAGGAATTCTGAAACTTCCTGGCAGATTAAAACTGTGTGCCGGACCGGGACTTGAACACGGGACGTTGGCCTTTCTCGGGTAAGTCCTCTACCAACTGAGCTACCGAAGTATGACTCACGACCCAGTACTTCATCTCCTACTTTCCAAACTTCACAGAAGCTCTTCTACGAACCTTGCATAACTAGCACTCCCAGAAGAAAGGATACTGCGGAGACATGGCTTAGCTACAGCCTGGGAGATGTTTCCAGAATGAGATCTCAAGCTGGTAGAGCACTTTCCCGCGAAAGGCAAAGGTCCAGATTTCGAGTCTCGGTCCGGCACACAGTTTTAATCTGCCAGGAAGTTTCATATCAGCGCACACACCGCTGCAGAGTGAAAATCTAATTTTGAAGGAATTCTGCCATTTTGAAAGCAAAATGATTCCAGATGGAGGAATCAAGGAGATCATAAAAATCAGGCCACCACTGGAAAAAGTGTATTCCCGGGGAAGAGAAGCCTGCTGGTATCAAACATTGGCCTCTATTTGAGAAAGAAATTTCCGAGGACGTAGTCCGAAGCACGGTATTGCAAGGCAAGGAAACACGGAGTGGGGGAAAAAGAGAATCGAAGCGTTTGAGGTGTGGTTTGAAATGTTTATATTTTCCCACCTCCGCGTTGCAAATGTATTGAGTGAAATGCCCAGTCGTTGCGCTGTTATTTTCACGTCAATTCTACCAACATTGAAAGTTGTTTAGTTTTCGGGGTTTTGTAAAATTCCTGGATTCATGTCTCGTCGCTGTGAAGCCTATGAAAAGGATTGCTGAAGACTCCCAAACAAATTCCAAAGTACAGTGCAGTTTTAATACCAATATATTTCCAGGACTCTGGTGTCCGAGCCTGGTGAACTGTACCGGTTACATCACATGTACCCAAAGTTGCTGGACTCGCATTCGGGATGACGGCGATTCAATCCCGTCTCCAGCCATCCTGATTTAGGTTTTCCGTGATTTACCTAAATCGTTTCAGGCAATTGCCGGAATGGTTCCATCGAAAGGGCACGGCCGATTTCCTTCCCAATCCTTCCCTAACCCGAGCTTGCGCTCCGTCTCTAATGACCTCGTTGTCGACGGGACGTTAAACACTAACCACCACCACCACCAACCACCAAAGTTGACATCATACGTCACAGAGTTCACAACAATCAACAAACGAGTGAGCCTACAATACATTTGCTCGCAACCCTAGCCAAAAAACAAGTGCCTCTATTTGTACTTTTGTTAACAATTACCTACAACGAAAATTACAATTTTATGTAAAATCACAATTAAAAGTTAAACCGAATATGAGCTACACAATTTCTAAAAATTTACAATCTTAGTGCTGGACAAGGTGAACCTATTTTCAACTTAGTTACGGGTTAATATAACATTTTCTGACTAATTATGTTACAGGTAACAATTACATTTCTAAATTTGTTTATGACAAATCAACTAGTGGCTGAATTTTACTGCTAGCATATATCGGAGATTCAATTAACATGCTTTATTTATATGTTCTATTTAATTTGCAGTAGTAATTTTATACTGATAGGTTTATTGGTACATCCTGACTATGTACTACATTTCTTTCGATTAGTTACAGTATTAATTTCACATTTATATTGTGTTTCTCATATAAGAACAATGTTAAATGCTTCTGGCATATTCAAAATACACAATTAGGACTGGTGTTTATCTTTAATGCTCTCCGAGGGGTTCTTATAGGTAGCAATGAGATACAGTAATATTTCAGGTTCTGTAGGTTGATATTGAAAATTAGGTTGGGTAGTAATGAATGAGGAGCTTCTCCACAGATTCGGCGAAGTAAGGAACGTATTGGAAAACATTGACGAGAAGAAGGGATATGATGATACAACATGTCATAAGATATCAGAGAATAACTTCAGTGATACTAGAGAGAGTTGTGGAGTGCAGAAGTTGTTGCGAAAGACAGAGAGTCGAACTCACCCAGCAAATAATTTAGGTGGTAGGATGCGAGTGTCAATCTGAGAGGCAGAGGTTGGAACAAGGAAGGAATGCGTGGCAGGATGGTTCGTGATGAGATAAAGAAGAAGGAAAAATTAAGCGGTATTTTGAGTTGTAAACATCAGGAAAGTTATTCGTTTTTAATGCGACTACTATAGACGTGGGGAGAGAAATAACTTAGAACGTTCAGCAAGCAGCAAAGGTGAACGAGGATAGGTGAGGGAGCGAACGCAGCACACAGCGCGCCAGACCGCCACGTGCTTCATTTGTCGAGGCGCCAGCGCAGCGGCGGGCCCCGCATTTGCATATCAGAGGCCGCGCCCGGCGCGACTGGCCGATGTGACGCTCTAACAACCTCGCCGTCCGCGCCAGCGCGGCGCGAAATCGCTGCCATCAATAACGCACCTGCTATCAATTACCAGTGTTGTCGCCGGGGCGAGCAAATACCGGCCGGCCGGCGTAATCGCGCTCGCTTCCGTTCCGCCTCTGCCTCGCGCTCTGCTGCCGCTGTGCAGATTCGCAATCAGCCGGACCAGGAAGGGCCCCTCATCTCATTTCCGCACGCGCCAGGTAGACTAACCAGATGACGCGGACGTCCGTTCCGCGCGCGATAAACAGCGTCCTATCTTTAGCACCACTTCATCCGCATTGTGCCCAACGTGTGTACTCCTTCTCTTTGTCGGTTTACTTCCAATAATAAATAATCCCTTTACCTGCTCATTGTTAGGATTACGTGATGACTGAGAAGACAAATCTATGGAAAATTTACAAGCCCTGAAGTAGTCGCGAACGAAGACTGTCATCCCGAAAGTGTAGAATCTGTTTCTTCAGTTCCGTTTATGATCACAAAAATTTCCACCGCCCCATCGATTTCGGGCTACAGTCACGATCTTCTGACCTGTCAGAAAAAGGGAAACCAATTATGACTAAGGGCCAAACCACATCTCCTAAACATTAATTTATGACGTAATTAAAAGTTCTAATTTTATAAAATGAATGGAAAAGCTGGTAGACGCCGACTGCAGGGAAGATCAGTTTGGATTCCGAAGAAATGTAGCAATATGTGAGTCATAACTAATCCAACCACTTCTCATGGAAGATAGGGTAAGGGAAGGCAAACCTAGTCAAAAATAATCAACTTTGGATTCTACACATTTTTTGTGTGAAGCTTATTTTTCGAGTTATTCTGGTTTGTCATCTTAAAATTTACACCGTATATAGATTGAGCCGAAATGCGATATATTACAACTTAAATATATCTGGAAATAAGACAAAGATCATGACTTCCAATGAAAAGAATCCAGTCAGATCCCAAAAAATAATAGATGAGCAAATTTTAGAACAGGTGTCATACTCCACTAATCTAGGATGTGATATTAGTTTTAACTGTGACAAAGACACTGCAAATAAGGTTAATAAATATCAAGTTATCTGCGGAACAACTGGTTGAACTTGGAGAAAAGATACAAGGAAGGAAACACAAATGAGATTCTATAATGTTATGTCTCTACCTACTCTTGCATATGGTTCTGAATCATGAAGAGTAGGAAAAAAAATAACGTATGTAGGCAGCAGAGATGAAATTCACATGTAAGAGGATGTAATAAAATGGATAAATTAAGGAATGGAACGATATGATCAGACTGAAAAATGTTTTCAGTTGATGACAGGATAGAAGAGAATACATTGATCAAACGAAAGTCGCAACATGAAAAATAATTTATATAGAGCAATGAAATTTCGTGAGTACATTTGTCTACCTATCATATTTAAATGATTAACATTGCAAGATCACAGGTTAATGTAAGTGCGAGATAAGCCATTGCAAATTTAAAATGATGGTGCACTAACAACCGGTGTAACGGCAAGAATGTTGAATGGAAGCATGCAAACGTGCATGCATTGTGTTTGACGGGTACCGCATGTCAGTTTGTGTGATGGAGTTCCATGTCTGTTGCACTTGGCTTGTCATACAGGGATGGTTAATGCTTTTTGTGGACGACTCTGGAGTTGTCATCCGATGATGTCCCATATGTGGCCGAGCAGATCAAGACAACATATCGACGCTCTGTAGAGCACGTTGGATTACAACCTGGGCGAGCATTATCCTGCTGGAATAACACCCTCTGGAATGCTGTTCATGAAATAGTCACAACAGGTCGAATCACCATATAGACATACACATTTCCAGTCAGGGTGTGTGGAATAATCACGACAATAGCCCTGTTGTCATACGAATTCGCTGCCCAGACGGTAGCTCCTGATATAGGTCCATTGTGTCTAGAACAATGGTTGGCTGTAGGCGCTCATCTGACCTCCTACTAACTAACATACAGCCATCACTAGCACCGAGGCAGAACCAGCTTTCATCAGAAAATACAACAAAATGGTTCAAATAGCTCTGAGCACTATGGGACTTACCATCTGAGGTCATCAGTCCCCTAGTACTTAGAGCTACTTACACCCAACTAACCTAAAGACATCACATACATTCATGCCCGAGGCAGCATTCGAACCTGCGACCGGAGCGGTCGCGCGATCCCAGACTGAAGTGCCTAGAACCACTCGGCTACACCGGCCGGCAAAATACAACAGAAAAGTATATTAGATCTGCACACTACCGTCCAATGAGCTCTCGTTTGACCCCACTGAATTCGCAAATGGCAGTAATTTGAGGCTAGTAGAATACGTGCTACAGGGCATCTAGCTCGGAGCTGTCCGTGAATAAACCGATTTGGAATAGTCTGTTTGTCACTGCGGTGCCAACAGCAGCTCGAATTTCTGCTGCAGGTGCAGTACGATGCCTCAGAACCATACGCCACACACGATGTTCTTCCCTCTCGGTAGTGCCACGTGGTCGACAGGAGCCCGGTCTTTTTGCGACCGTACATTCTCGTGACCACTGTTGCCAGCAATCATGTACAGTGTTGTTTTTTTTTTAATTTTAATAATCAACAGTCTCGTTTGCACCGTATCTCTAGAATTTACCTAGGTTTCAGTCTGGATAAGCCAACCTTCTTCAGAATAACAGTAACTACCGTTTGTCCATAGTGGACATCGTCAAGCTAAAACTACCAATCAATAAACTATCGTCAGACTGTAAAAACGTATCTGAAACTGCCTCAGCCCCACTTTGCGACCGCGATGGGTGACTGCCGCATCGCGACGAAGTGGGGCTGAGGCAGTTTCAGATACGTTTTTACAGTCTGACGATAGTTTATGGATCGGTAGTTTTAGCTTGACGATGTCCACTATGTGAAACGCCCCCTTAGAAAAATTAATGAATTACTGTGCTGATAATCCTGTTACGTTATTTGATTTTCAAACAGCTGAGCATTACTGAACGTACTCAGACATTTCTCTCTTTACTTATTCTGATCATCATTAAACTGACACACAATATTTTTAGCACAACGCAAACTGACAGTCAAAAATCCCTACAAAAGAATGGCCCTGAATAACAATAACCTATACCTTTCATGAATCACTTACCTCACAAAAATCTTCGTTACTCAAACTACTGCAATACAGCGTGCGCCAATACTCCCAGCTGAATAAAAGATTCAGACTACTGAAGGCACTAACTACTGACAGGCATAGTTAGCAAATGAAAGATTTTAATACAGAACAAACAATGTATTTATCTTAATAGTGTTCAAAAGTCATTATACATATATATCAGTTCACGACATCCAGTCTTTCAAATTTACTGTCTCTGATGGACACACGTCCAGATCATCCACTCTCAAAACTACCATCTCTCTCCCCACACCCACTACTGCTGGCGGCTCGCCTCCAACTGCGCAACGCTACGCGCTGTTAACAGCCAACTGCCCAACACTACAATAGCAAATTCCAACAATGCAAACCAACCACAGACTGCACACAGCACAGTCAGTGATTTTCATATAGAGCTCTAGGTGGCGTTACCAACATAAAAACCTAAACAGCCTACTTACATATGGACAAACGGTAGTTACTGTTGTTCTGAAGAAGGTTGGCTTATCCAGACTGAAACCTAGGTCAATTCTAGGGAAACGGTGCAACTGAGGCTGTTGATTATTAAAATTAAAATTAATATTTATACAGTTGCTGACATTGCCGCGAAATGTTGAAGATATTTATATTACATTGTTTATGTTCCTGACAGGTCTTTCAGCATTATCACAGAAGGAACATCCAGATTTCCGCAGCCCTGTTACACGACCTCGTTCAAACTCAGGTTGTCGCCTTAAAGGCATTCTTCACTAACATCACGTCGCCAATCTCAAAGGTATCTAATGCTCGCGACTTTTACATTACGTAGTTAAAACAAACCTCATTTGCATCCTCATAGAGGCACCACTCTTACGCGACTGGAGCAAAATTTGAATGGATATCATCTTTCAAATGAAGAAACAAGGCTACCAACCTCCGCCTACGTCGCACAACTCCTTCTTGGTGTTGTGGCTCTTTTTCCGTAAGTGGAGATTGGAATGGGAGGGGTGCATTCAGCTCTTGTGAGACAAACTGAGGAGCTACTTTAGTGAGAAGTGGCGGCTTCGGTCTCGCAAACTGACGTATGGCAGAGAGAGTGGTGTGCTGACCACACACACCTCCATATCCGCAGCCAGGGACGCCTGTGATCTGAGGGTGACCCGGCGGCCGGTCGGTACCTCTGGGCCTTCATGCCTGCTCGGTCGGAGTTTAATTTTTAAAAAAGATAGTGAACTACAGGCCGATTGGAAGGCGTGAACTAGGTACCACCCGTAAGAGATGGATGGAAAGATGGATGATAGACACTGGAACAGGTGACTACGACACCTTATCCTTGGAAGGAGAAGACGATCATTAAAAAAGAAGAGTCCGGTTGCATGTTGTAGCTACCTGCATAAACCACCAAAGTGTTAAGTAATTCATTATACAAGGTGGTCCATTGATAGTTACCGGGCCAAATATCTCACGAAATAAGCGTCAAACGAAAAAACTACAAAGAACGAAACTCGTCTATCTTGAAGGGAGAAACCAGATAACGTTATAGTTGGCCCGGTAGACGGCGCTCCCATAGGTCACACGGATATCAATTGCGGTTTTTTAAATAGGAACCCCCATTTTTTATTACAAATTCGTGTAGTCCGTAAAGAAATATGAATGTTTTAGTTGGACCACATTTTTCGCTTTGTGACAGATGGCGCTGTAATAGTCACAAACGTATAAGTACGCGGTTGGGTTGTTTTTTGAGGAAGGAGACCAGACAGCGAGGTCATCAGTCTCATCGGATTAGGGAAGGACGGGGAAGGAAGTCGGCCGTGCCTTTTCAATGGAACCATCCCGGCATTTGTCTGATTGCTTTAGGGAAATCAATGAAAACATAATCAGGATGGCCGGACGCGGGATTGAACCGTCGTCCTCCGGAATGCGAGTAGAGTGTCTAACCACTGCGCCGCCTCACTCGGTAAGTACGTGGTATCACGTAAGATTCCGCCAGTGCGGACGGTATTCGCTTCGTGATACATTACCCGTGTTAAAATGGACCATGTACCAATTGCGGAAAAGGTCGATATCGTGTTGATGTATGGCGATTGTGATCAAAATGCCCAACGGGCGTGTGCCATGTATGCTGCTCCGTATCCTGGACATCACCCAAGTGTCCGGACCGTTCGCCGGATAGTTACGTTATTTAAGGAAACAGGAAGTGTTCAGCCACATGTGAAACGTCAACCACGTCCTGCAACAAATGATGATGCCCAAGTAGGTGTTTTAGCTGCTGTCGTGGCTAATCCGCACATCTGTAGCAGACAAACTGCGCGAGAATCGGGAATCTCAAAAACGGTGGTGTTGAGAATGCTACATCAACGTCGACTGCATCCGTACCATATATCTATGCACCTGGAACTGCATGGCGACGACTTTCAACGTCGTGTACAGTTCTGCCACTGGGCACAAGAGAAATTACGGACGGTGACAGATTTTTTGAACGCGTTCTAATTAGCGATGAAGCGTCATTCACCAACAGTTATAAGGTAAACCGGCATAATATGCGCTACAGGGCAACGGAAAATCCACGATGGTCTGGACAAGTGGAACTTCAGCGACATTGGCGGGTTAATGTATGGTGCGGCATTATGAGAGGGAGGATAAATGGCTCCCATTTTATCGATGGCAATCTAAATGGTGCAATATGTAACATTGTTGCATTAATTTGTGTTGTAAGCGGTGCTGCTATTCAAGACCATAAAAGTGGGATAAAAGCTGTGAGTTGCCTGAGGAAGTTAACCTTGCGTTACTGAGCAACTGTTTCACGAAGCATCCAGTCTAGCTTACCAAATTTCCAACCAGATTAACATTAATTATAATCTTTTAATAGTCATACGAAAACCGGTGATACATACACTCCTGGAAATGGAAAAAAGAACACATTGACACCGGTGTGTCAGACCCACCATATTTGCTCCGGACACTGCGAGAGGGCTGTACAAGCAATCATCACACGCACGGCACAGCGGACACACCAGGAACCGCGGGGTTGGCCGTCGAATGGCGCTAGCTGCGCAGCATTTGTGCACCGCCGCCGTCAGTGTCAGCCAGTTTGCCGTGTCATACGGAGCTCCATCGAAGTCTTTAACACTGGTAGCATGCCGCGACAGCGTGGAAGTGAACCGTATGTGCAGTTGACGGACTTTGAGCGAGGGCGTATAGTGGGCATGCGGGAGGCCGGGTGGATGTACCGCCGAATTGCTCAACACGTGGGGCGTGAGATCTCCACAGTACATCGATGTTGTCGCCAGTAGTCGGCGGAAGGTGCACGTGCCCGTCGACCTGGGACCGGACCGCAGCGACGCACGCCAAGACCGTAGGATCCTACGCAGTGCCGTAGGGGATCGCACCGCCACTTCCCAGCAAATTAGGGACACTGTTGCTCCTGGGGTATCGGCGAGGACCATTCGCAACCGTCTCCATGAAGCTGGGCTACGGTCCCGCACACCGTTAGGCCGTCTTCCGCTCACGCCCCAACATCGTGCAGTCCGCCTCCAGTGGTGTCGCGACAGGCGTGAATGGAGGGACGAATGGAGACGTGTCGTCTTCAGCGATGAGAGTCGCTTCTGCCTTGGTGCCAATGATGGTCGTATGCGTGTTTGGCGCGGTGCAGGTGAGCGCCACAATCAGGACTGCATACGACCGAGGCACACAGGGCCAACACCCGGCATCATGGTGTGGGGAGCGATCTCCTACACTAGCCGTACACCTCTGGTGATCGCCGAGGGGACACTGAATAGTGCACGGTACATCCAAACCGTCATCGAACCCATCGTTCTACCATTCCTAGACCGGCAAGGGAACTTGCTGTTCCAACAGGACAATGCACGTCCGCATGTATCCCATGCCACCCAACGTGCTCTAGAAGGTGTAAGTCAACTACCCTGGCCAGCAAGATCTCCGGATCTGTCCCCCATTGAGCATGTTTGGCACTGGATGAAGCGTCGTCTCACACGGTCTGCACGTCCAGCACGAACGCTGATCCAACTGAGGCGCCAGGTGGAAATGGCATGGCAAGCCGTTCCACAGTACTACATCCAGCATCTCTACGATCGTCTCCATGGGAGAATAGCAGCCTGCGTTGCTGCGAAAGGTGGATATACACTGTACTAGTGCCGACATTGTGCATGCTCTGTTGCCTGTGTCTATGTGCCTGTGGTTCTGTCACTGTGATCATGTGATGTATCTGACCCCAGGAATGTGTCGATAAAGTTTCCCCTTCCTGGGACCATGAATTCACGGTGTTCTTATTTCAATTTCCAGGAGTGTATATAAAAAAGAGAATTTATATAAAAAGTAATAAATCAGTTTATATTTGGAAATTTATTTTAATATTGATCATTGAAATTTCAGCATGTTAAACTTGAGTCATAACTAAGCTGGTGCCTTATTTAGGATTGTGAAAATGTGAGTTTGTAATGTTACGGAATACATCAAATATGGAGCCAAGATTGGGAGACTGCATACAACACTACATTCATAAAATAACACACGAAGAACGTTGAAACATATGCAAGAGGAAATTAACCGCAACCAACCGATTCAATTTTCACCCAGAGAAGTTACGTCCGTAGCGCAATCCTGTCCGTCACGTAATTACCACACACTGGTATACTAAATTCATACAAACTCGCTGTGAAATCTTCCCGAAAAGAATAGCTGAGGGCTACTATGATGATTACACCACATGCCTCACGTGGTCAACTTGGTTTACACAAAGAGTGTAACTCCACAATCATTTTGATAATTAAAATAAATTAGATCGAAAAGCGATTTACAAAAGAAAAACCTCGAACTGGTTACTATCGTCTTACTATTAACCCGATGGGTCAAACAATTGTATAAGCACGTGGTACTGATCTCACAAAGTACACCCTAGCTGGGTTGAACATAAGGAAAAGTTGCTATATTGAAAAATATTGTTAAGACGAGACGTTATAATCTCCCTCACATTCGCATTTAAGATTGATGATCTTAGTTAGAGTTTCTGATCAACACGTGGTTCCACTTTACTCACAAAGTAGTGACAAAGCAGCTACTGGAAGATATTCTGAAGTTGACACTCGAAATACACTGCGTTGCAATTTAAGATACCATTAGATATTTTAGAGCTAAAACCTGAAATAAAGGTGAATAAATTTTCAGTTAGGCTGAACTTAAGAAATCCATTGTGCTGCGGACTTAGCAGACACGCGCTTAGCCGGAGATCTTACCACTTCAGACGCTCGCAGCGGACAGACAGACCTGGGCACCTACCAAGGGCGCTTCCGTATACAAAACGGAAGTGACCAGAGAGGCAGCTTCCTATACCAACATGACAAGGGACGGACAGGACAATACTAAGGATAGAAACCTCTTTGCTTTTAGAAAGCGTAGCTACCTGTTCCGACGTTGGTCCTACTGTTCTCTAGCAGCCAGGCTTGTCTGGTACCATCAAGCATGCAACTAGAAATACATTTGCTCATTCATCCCTTCACACAGAAGGGAAGGGGGATGACAGTATCTTATCATATACAGTATATAAAAGCAAGCGGATGTAGGTTCCGTGCGAGACTGTGTGACATGAATTACATGTAAACTGTGTTTTAAAGTGTAGTAGTGTGACAGATCGTTCTTGTTTATGTGTAAAAGTAACACGTTCCACTACTCAGTCTCCTCCCAGATAGTCAGAAACGCCACAGTAAATTTAGAAGAGGAATTTATGCCGTAAATGACAACAGATTTAAGAAATTAACATGAAAGAAATCCAACAGAGTCCTTTGAAATGTATGCTGATTTCCTACGTAATGTTCTACCGATGTTACTACAAGATGTTTCACTGCATGACAGAATGCCGATGTACTTCCTACATGATGGGTGTCCGGCACATAACTCGCGTGAGGTTGAAGCGGTAAAAGCATATTTCGTGATAGATGGATTGGTCGTTGAAGCACTATACCGTGGCCCGCACGTTCACCGGATCTGACGTCCCCGGATTTCTTTCTGTGGGAAAGTTGAAGGATATTTGCTATCGTGATCCACTGACAACGCCTGACAACACGTGTCAGCGCACTGTCAATGCATGTACGAACATTACGGAAGGCGAACTACTCGCTGTTGTGAGGGATGTCGTTACACGTAATGCGAAATGCATTGAGGTTGACGGACATCATTTTGAGCATTTACTCCATTAATGTTGTTTTTACAGGTAATCACGCTGTAACAGCATGCGTTATCGGAAATGATACATTCACAAAGATACATGTATCTTATTGGAACAATCTAAATAAAATGTTCTAACTACCTACGTTCTGTATTGTAATTTAAAAACCTACATGTTACCAACTGAAACTACCTGGCAGATTAAAACCGTGTGCCGGACCGAGACTCGAACTCGGGACCTTTGCCTTTCAAGGGCAAGTGCTCTAACAACTGAGCTATCCAAGCACGGCTGATGTCCCGTCCTCACAGCTTTACTTCTGCCAGTTTTAATCTCCCAGGAAGTTTCTTATCAGCGCACACTCCGCTGCAGAGTGAAAATCTCATTATGTTACCAACTGTTCGTCTAAAATTGCGAGCCATATGTTTGTGACTACTACAGCGCCATCTATCACAAAACGAAAAAAGTGGTCTACCTAAAACATTCACATTTCCTTACGTTCAGTAGAACCCCTCTAGTCCGACCTTGGATGGTCCGTCACTCCATTTAGTCCGACCACGCTCAGGCTCGCGAGCCTGTGCCGACTTGTCACTGACTGGACGCCTGTCGGGCCGTTGTTGCGGTATCTATCGCTGTGCATATTGTTATACTGTACGTTATTGCGCAGTGTGTACAGTTGTCTGTTTTTCAACATGTCTGGATTCAGACGTAACCACGTAACTCTTTCACTAAATGAAAAATTAGCAGTGCTACAAAGACTGGACGAAGCAGAATCGCTCCAAAAAATTGCAAAGGAACTGAATGTTGGTGTTACGACAATTAACGATTGGAGGAAGAATCGGGAAGACATTGAATTCTGTACAATTACGATTGATGGTGAAAACACTCTGCATAATCGGAAAACGTTAAAAAAGCCTAAACTTGAACTGCTTGATAACTCATTGTGGATGTGGTTTTTTTCAAGAAAGAAGGAAATGAGCTCCAATATCCGGGCCAATTCTCAACGAAAAAGCGATAGTTATGCAGAAAAAACTGGAAGCTGAAAGTAAATTTGCTGCCAACGTCACGGTGTCCGATTTGTTTCTATTTCCGGTGAAAAACTATCTGCCGATGCCGCAGCTGCTAAGGAATTTTCTGTTAAGTTTCAAGAAATTGTAGAAGAAAATGAACTGTTACCCTGCCAAGTGTGTAACATGGACGAAACAGGGCTGAACTTTAAAATGTCGCCAACAAAAACGCTCGCAGCTTCAAATGAATACGTATAAAAGACAGAATAGCAGTCATTCCTTGTAGCAACGCAGATGGTACCCACAAGCTCCCCTTATTCGTCATTGGCAAATCTAAGAAGCCAAGGGCATTCAAAAATGTAAACGTATATTCCTTGTCGGTTTATTACCGCTATCAAAAATCTGCTTGGATGGACTGCAATCTTTTTAAATCCTGGTTTTTCGACGAGTTTGCGCCATCGGTCGAAAAAGACTTGAAGCAAAAAAAAAGAAAAAAAAATCTGACTGATCGGGCTGTACTGCTGTTGGATAACGTACCATCACATCCATCTGAGGAAGATTTGGTGAAAGGGGACATAAAAGCTCTCTTTCTGCCTCCTAATGTGACCTTACTCATCCAACCAATGGATCAAGGCTTTATCCAACGGTTGAAAAGGCGATATCGCAGAAAGTATATCAGCTCAATCTGAAGGAGGTCATAACTCATTCGAGGCAATGAAATCCCTGACCATCAAAGATGCTATCTACACTATCGCTGCAGCATGGGATGACCTGGGACCTGACACACTGCGTAAATCGTGGCGTAAGTTTTGGCCACAAGTTATGACCGAAAATGACCATACCGAAGATGAGGAAAACAACGACGCACTGGAAATCGTTAAAGATCTACAAACTCTAGAGCCGAACGTCTCTGCCAATGAAGTTGAAGAGTGGATCAACGAATGTGACAAAGACAGTGACACTTTTAAAGAGCTCAATGACGACCTGATTGTTGCCGCTGTTAGCCAGGAAACTGTAAATGAGGATTCGGACGCCGAAGACGAACCCCCCACCTAGATTTCACACAACGATGAAACAAAACCTTTTGACGTCGAGCAAAATCCAACTTCAACTCCAATTGACATTTTTTGCATATAAAAATGGAGGGACACTGCAGGTAGATCTAGAATAACAGCTGCTAAACAATTTGTTTTCGTTTTTACCGTAAAAACAGTGCATACAGTATAATGATTTCTTAGTTTATACGTACAGTAATTTCTTTCTTTGTAAAAAAAATGCTTTTTTTATATACAGTGCTAAAAACAATTTTTAGGTTACAGTATATATCGTTTATACGTTAGGAAGTATAGTACAATACTGTAATTTGTTTGTCGTTTTTTCCTTTTAAAACCAATATATATTATAGAGTGTGTAGACGTTTTTTCGTTAGTATATTGTTTAACACTGTGTAAAAAACAACTTTTTATATTACTGTAGACGTCTTTCAGTTCTTAAACTAAATGTCTTTTTATATTTTTTTTGCAATAAATATTAGATTTTTCGGATAATCCGACCTTTTTTTTCGTTCCGACCATGGTCCCGGTCCCGAAGGTGACGAATTAGAGGGTTTCTACTGTACTACTCGAATATGCAATAAAACAATAATTTTATCTTGGAACTCTTTCATTTGGTCCGTGTTTGCATAGAAAAACAACAATATCAGAAGTTGAGTCCGCCTTGATGCAAAACACCTTGTTGTATGTTTAATTTCTTTATTTTCCCCACTAATATTGAAAACGATCTACACATTTTGAAAAACAGCAACAGTCTATGCCAACAATTAACAATAGAAGAAAATTACTATATACAAAAGGCCACAGTCGAAGGGAAAAATGTAATAAACGAAAACACAACACTTTGCAATAACACACTCTTTACTGCTCTGAGAGAACTGGCCAAGGACTCAGAACAGACAAGCACACACACGCAACAGAACCACTTCCCCATCACACACACAGACATAAATAAAGAACAGGAGTCGTAATTCGCGCTACAGTTTTCATAGCCTCTCTCGCCACATGCGATACACCTCTCGCGACACGCGCTAACGGCAAGATGGAGTAATACCCGCGAGCCAAAACAAAGTGCGAAATTTTTGTTTTGTGTATATAAAAGCGTCTCCACACCATCCAACGAACGTAAGTACACAAATAGCTAAGTAACAGTTTCATTACACTGCATTCCACAACGCTGCTGCAATCCCAAGAGTATATTGCTGACATACACAGTTCACCTTCAGTATTTGTTTACTAACAGCCGCTCATACAGTTTGCAGATGACATGATGTTTGTGAATAAAAACGGTGACATAAGCACGGAGTAAATATGTTGCAGACAGCAAAAATAATGCTCAAAAACATTATGTAACTTGCAATAAATAAGGTAGTATAAAAAAGTATATTTCAAAAAACATTCAGTAAAAATGTAATAATATGCCACTCTGTTGGTGTAACCATGCTATTCTCTGCATGTTCTAGATTAAAAAAGCCCACTGATGATGGTGATATTTGTCGCCGAAACTAGTTTGGGAAAATGAAGAAATTAAACATACAACAAGGTGTTTTGCATCAAGGCGGACTCAACTTCTGATATTGTTGTATGCAATAAAAAGTGGGGGTTCCTATTTTAAAAAAAACGCAGTTGATACCCGTTTGACCTATGGCAGCGCCATCTAGCGGGCCAACCATAGCGCCATCAGGTTTCCCCCTTCAAACTAGACAAGTTTCGATCTTTGTAGTTTTTTCGTTTGACGCTTATTTCGTGAGATATTTGGCCCGGTCACGGTCAATGGACCCCCCTGGATAGCAGCTCCGTTTGTGCGATTTCTCAGCATTTGTCGCAAGGAAAGGGTGAGAATGAAGATAAGCGGCGGCGACCAGGAAGCGGTTGTTGGGAGCACGAGGCGTCCTTGCAAAGAGCGAGCCGCGCCATTGTGGCGGCCAGGTGTGTCTGGACAATGGGTGTGGGACAGGAAGCGCGCCGATGAATGGCCGGCGCGGCCATTGAGGCGGCGGCGCGGCCAGCTCAAGTGGGCATTTCCGCAGGTAGGCCGGGCCGCCTGTAAACAGATTAGCGGGCCAAAAACCGGGCGCACGCCGGCCGCCGGCGCGCCGTTTAGCGCGCTCCGACGCGCCGCAGCAGCGCAGCGGCGGGTTATTAATGCCCGCCAGGATTACCCCCGGCAGGTGTTATTAATGCGGGCAGATTAGCGCCGTCTGGGCGACGTCGACGGCTCCCAAGGCGGAGGGGATCTCGCGGGTCCAGCCGCCGTCTGAATGGGGAAGGCTCCAGCGCGTGCGTTATACTGTAGAATGGACCTAGAGGCCTGGACGGGCTTTCCACAACGCCTGTCTGCACTTCTCGTAACAAACTGCAGACAGACGGCTTACCCCTGGCAGCTCCTACTGCACTACTTGCCGTTAAAATTGCTACACGAAGAAGAAAAGCAGTTGATAAACGGGTATTCATTGGACAAATATATTATACTAGAACTTACATGTGATTCCGATCCGTTCAGTAGAACGCCAGTTTTCTTTCTACGGATCGGAGCGTGGAATGTCAGATCCCTTAATCGGGCAGGTACGCTAAAATATTTAAAAAGGGAAATTTATAGGTTGAAGATAGATATAGTGGGAATATCCGTAGTTCGGTGGAAGGAGGAACAAGACTTCTGGTCAGGTGAATACAGGGTTATAAATACAAAATCAAATAGGAGTAATGCAGGAGTTGGTTTAATAATGAATAAAAAAAATAGGAGTACGGGTAAGCTACTACAAACAGCATAGTGAACGCATTATTGTGGCCAAGATAGACACGAAGCCCACATCTACTACAGTAGTACAAGTTTATATGCCAACTACCTCCGCAGATGGAGAAATTGATAAAATGTATGATGACATAAAGTAAATTATTCAGGTAGTGAAGGGAGACGAAAATTTTATAGTCATGGGTGACTGGAATGCGAGAGTAGGAAAAGGGAGAGAAGGAAACATTGTAGGTGAATATGGATTGAGGCTAAGAAATGCAAGAGGAAGCCGCCTGGTAGAATTTTTCGCAGAGCATAACTTAATCTTACCTAACACTTGGTTCAAGAATCATGAAAGAAGGTTGTATACATGGAAGAACCCTGGAGATACTAAAAGCTATCAGATAGATTATATAATGGTAAGACAGAGATTTAGGAATCAGGTTTTAAATTGTAAGACATTTCCAAGGGCAGATGTGGACTCTGACCACAATCTATTGGTTATGAACTGTAGACTAAAACTGACGAAACTGCAAAAAGGTGGAAATTTAAGGAGATGGGACCTGGATAAACTGAAAGAACCAGACGTTGTACAGAGTTTCAGCGAGAGCATAAGGGAACAATTGACAGGAATGGGGGGAAGAAATACAGTAGAAAAAGACTGGGTAGCCTTGAGGGATGAAATAGTGAAGGCAGCAGAGGATCACGTAGGTAAAACGACGAGGGCTAGTAAAAACCCTTGGGTAACAGCAGAAAAACAGAATTTAATTGATGAAAGGAGAAAATATAAAAACGCAGTAAATGAAGCAGGCAAAAAGCAATACAGACATCTCAAAAATGATGTCGACAGGAAGTGCAAAATGGCTAAGCAGGGATGGCTAGAGGACAAATGTAAGGATGTACAGGCTTATCTCACTAGGGGTAAGATAGATACAGCCTACAGGAAACTTAAAGAGACCTTTGGAGAAAGGAGAACCACTTGTATGAATATTAAGAGCTCAGACGGAAATCCAGTTCTAACCAAAGAAGGGAAAGCAGATAGGTGGAAGGAGTATATGGAGGGTCTATACAAGGGCGATATACTTGAGGACTATATTATGGAAATTGAAGAGGATGTAGATGAAGATGAAATGGGAGAAATGATACTGCGTGAAGACTTTGACAGCGCACTGAAGGACTTGACTCGAAACAAGGCCCCCAGAGTAGACAATATTCCATTGGAACTACTGACGACCTTGGGAGAGCCAGTCCTGACAAAACTCTACCATCTGGTGAGCTAGATTGATGAGACAGACGAAATACCCTCAGGCTTCAAGAAGAATATAATAATTCCAATCCCAAGGAAAGCAGGTGTTGACAGATGTGAAAATTAGCGAACTATCAGTTTAATAAGTCACAGCTGCAAAACACAAACGCGAAATCTTTTCAGACGAATGGGAAAACTGATAGAAGCCGACCTCGGGGAAGATCAGCTTGGATCCCGTAGAAATGTTGGAACACGTGAGACAATACTGACCTCACGACTTATCTTAGAAGCTAGATTAAGGAAACGCAAACCTACGTTTCTAGCGTTTGTAGACTTAGAGAAAGCTTTTGACAATGTTGATTGGAATACTCTCTTTCAAATTCTGAAGGTGGCAGGAGTAAAATACAGGAAGGGAAAGGCTATTTACAGTTTGTAGAGAAAGCAGATGGCCGTTATTAGCGTGGAGGGATATGAAAGGGAAGCAATGGTTGGGAAGGGAGTGAGACAGAGTTGTAGCCTATCTCCGAAGTTATTCAATCTATATACTGAGCAAGCAATAAAGGAAACAAAAGGAAAGTTCGGAGTAGGTATTAAAATCCATGGAGTAGAAATAAAAACTTTAGGTTCGCCGATGACATTGTAATTCTGTCAGAGACAGCAAAGGACTAGGAAGAGCAGTTGAAAGGAATGGACAGTGTCTAGAAAGGAGGATATAAGATGAACATCAACAAAAGCAAAACGAGGATAATGGAATGTAGTCGAATTAAGTCGGGTGATGCTGAGAGAATAAGATTAGGAAATGAGACACTTAAAGTAGTAAAGGAGTTTTGCTATTTGGGGAGCAAAATAACAGTGATGGGCGAAGTAGAGAGGATATAAAATGTAGACTGGCAATGGCAAGAAAAGCGTTTCTGAAGAAAAATTTGTTAAAATCGAATATAGATTTAAATGTCAGGAAGTCGTTTCTGAAAGTATTTGTATGGAGTGTAGCTATGTATGGAAGTGAAATGTGGACGATAAATAATTTGGACAAGAAGAGAATAGAAGCTTTCGAAATGTGGTGCTACAGAAGAATGCTGAAGTTTGTATGGGTATATCTCGTAAGTAATGAGGAGGTATTGCATAGAAGTGGGGAGAAGAAGAGCTTGTGGCACAACTTGACTAGAAGAAGGGATCGGTTGGTAGAACATGTACTGAGCCATCGAGGGGTCACCAATTTAGTATTGGGGGCAGCGTGGAGGGTAAAAATCGTAGAGGGAGACCAAGAGATGAATACACTAAGCAGATTCAGAAGGATGTAGGCTGCAGTTGGTACTGGGAGATGAAGAAGCTTGCACAGGATAGAGTAGCATGGAGAGCCGCATCAGACCAGTCTCAGGACTGAAGACCACAACAACAACGACATGTGATCACATTTTCAAGCAATTTGAGTGCGTAGATCCTGAGAAATCAGTACCCAGAACAACTACCTCCGGCCGTAATAACGGCCTTGATACTCCTGGGCATTGAGTCAAACAGAACTTGGATGACGTGTACAGGTACAGTTGCCCATGCAGCTTCAACACGATACCACAGTTCATCAAGAGTAGTGACTGGCGTATTGTGACGATCCAGTTGCTTGGCCACCATTGACCAGACGTTTTCAATTAGTGAGAGATCTTGAGAATGTGACCTCCAGGGCAGCAGTCGAACATTTTCTATATCCAGAAAGACTCGTACAGGACCTACAACATGCGGTCGTGCATTATCCTGCTGAAATGTATTCGCACGGATCGAATGAAGGGTAGAGCCAAGGGTAGTAACACATCTGAAATGTAACGTACACTGTTCAAAGTGCCGTCAATGCAAACAAGAGATGACCGAGACGTGTAGCTAATGGCACCCTATACAATCACGCCGAGTAATACGCCAGAATGGCGATGACGAATACACGCTTCCAATGGGCGTTCACCGCGATTTCGCCAAACACGGGTGCGACCATCATGATGCTGTAAACATAACACTGATTCATCCGAAAAAAATGAAGTTTTGCCATTCGTGCATCTAGGTTCATCGTTGAGTACACTATCGCAGACGCTCCCGTCTGTGATGCACCGTCAAGGGTAACCGCAGCCACGTTCACCGAGCTGATACTCCATGCTGCTGCAAACTGCGTCGAACTGTTCGTGCAGATGGTTGTTGTCTTGCAAACGTCCCCATCTGTTGACTCAGGGATCGAGACGTGGCTGCACGATCCTTTACAGCCGTGAATATAGGATGCCTGTCATCTCGACTGCTAGTGATTCGAGGCTGTTGGGATCGAGCACGGCGTTCCATATTAGCCTCCTGAACCCACCGATTCCATATTCTGCTTAAGAGTCATTGGATCTTGACCAACGCGAGAAACAATGTCGCGATAAGATAAATTGCAATCGCGATAGGCAACAATACGACCTTTATCAAAGACTGAAACGTCATGGTACGCGTTTCTCCTCCTTACACGAGACATTAAAACAAGGTTTCACCAGGCAACGCTGGTTAACTGCTGTTTGTGTATGAGAAATCGGTTGGAAACTTTCCTCACGTCAGCACGTTGTAGGTGTCGCCACCGGCGCCAACCTTGTGTGAATGCTCTGAGAAGCTAATCATCTGCATCTCACAGCATCTTCTTCCTGTAGGTTCAAAAATGGTTCAAATGGCTCTGAGCACTATGGGATTCAACATCGGAGGTCATCAGTCCCCTAGAACTTAGAACTACTTAAACCTAACTAACCTAAGGACGTCACACACATCCATGCCCGAGGCAAGATTCGAACCTGCGACCGCAGCAGTCGCACGGTTCCGGACTGCGCGCCTAGAATCGCGAGACCACCGCGGCCGGCTCCTGTAGGTTAAAGTTTGCGTCTGTAGCACTTCATCTTCGTGGGGTAGCAACTTTAATAGCCAGTAGTGTAACTGGTCCGCGAGTTACTTCCTGTGTACATTATTATTTGGTAGGATATAGGTTCCACCTTTTTGGAGACACTGGTTTCTTTTTCTTTTTGTCGAAACGTGTCTCAGCATCTCTGTGCCATTATCAGTAGGTTTTGTTTACTGAAAACCGTATAAAGGGAACATATTTTAGGTTGTGACTGAACTAACAAGGTGAGGCCTAAAGAAGGTTTTCGTTCGCTTTGGTTCTTACCGTGATTTTACATTATATTGTTTGCGGGGCGTGATACAGGCGTGTCAAAATGTTCTAACAAGATACTGAGAACACATCAGAATCCTAAAAAGTTACAGCACCAATATAACATTTGTTGACCACCTAATAGTCCACAACCACCGCCAACTACAATAGCAACAGATTTAAAGATGCTGAAATCCAGCCCTAGCCTATGCCACAAACTGACAGTAGAAGAGAATTTCCACATACAGAAGGCAATATCAGAAGCCAAATAAGTTTCAAATGAAAACACTACACTCTGTAAAGGCACATTATTTAGCACATTAATGGAACTTTACAGAAAAAGTCAACACAAACTATTGAAGGAGCTTTTTCTTTTTAAAAAAATCTTGATCTTTGTATATTACACAAATTCAACCTACCATCTCAAATAATTCGTGGGACCTTAAATGTTCTTAAAAGCCTTCATCAAGGTTAAGAGGGGGCCAACACCTTATTGAATTCCAGCATTACCGATGGGTGGCGCCACTGACGTGTAAGTCAGTTTCAGCCAGGTACGTTGAGACAGTCTTTGACTGCTCCTTCTTTCTTTCTTTGTCTGAGCCTTGTCCTACAGTTACACAGGATCGGCCATGGTTAATCAGATGTGGCATGTTAAGTTTAAGGGGTAGCAGGATGCCCTTCCTGCCGCTACTTTGTACTCACAAGGAAGGAATTAGTGTACCCAGCTGTCTGTGTCTGCGAGTCGTGTAACTGAGGCGGAACGTGTAGACCAGCCCGGTATTCACCTAGGGGGATGTGGAAAACCGCTTAAAAACCACATCCAGGCTGGTCGGCACACCGGCCCTTCGTCGTTAATCCGCCTGGCGGATTCGATCCGGGGCTGGCGCGCCTACCCGAGTCCAGGAAGAAGCACGTTAGCGCTCTCGGCTACCCTGGCGGGTAGAGAGAGTCTTCGACTTGAAGGTTATTAATGCACTCTTGTGTCTCACCTGTACTACTAAACACGAAAGTGACACACTTCATTATTATGTTTTTCAACTTACTAAGCGATTGTAAGGAGTTTGGTCCCACAAATTTCCAATTTTCCAAATACCGCTGTCTACGCAACACTTTGAACTGGCTTCTTGTAACGACTGCATCAGCGCCGATGATACGTCGTGCTTAAATGCGCAGAATGACGCTGTCATTGTTGCCACCTAACTGAGAGACTTTTCTCTGACTTAGAAAAGGAATGGAGAAGCCGCGACTGCAGCCCTGTCCAGTCTCCTGACGAAGAGAGACTCGAAAATTAAAATTTAATTTGTATTTTCAATTACAGATTCAGACTGCTTGTGAAATTACGAATCAAATTATGTCAGCCACGGGTTGATCGAGTTACTAATTCGAAAGTCAATAAAATTAATTAATTAATAAATGTTATTATTACATCAATTTACCCCGATAACCTGAGACCACCGATGGCCAGCCTAAATAGAGAACTGTCGGCTGGTGGAGGTGGAGAAATTTTCAGAACCACAGATTAATTGTTGTGAATTATAACAAGATGGCCTAATTCTGTTGGGATTCCGAGACGTAACTGGGAATTTCCCTCAGAGAGGACGGTAGCAGACTTTGCCACCATGGCAGAATTGGCGCCACTTCAGTCTTACCAAGCCCTGAGCAGAGAGGCCAGTCTGTCACAGACCGGAACAGACAGTGACCGCAGCCGCTGTTAGGTTGGCTGCGTAAACTTCTTTCTGCCGGCTGGCGTCCACTGGGGAGGGAAATCGAAACGACAAAAGTGCGGAGAGCCGACATCAGCGACACATTTCATTGCAGCTCCTGGTCGGAGCGACAGAGTGACAGTAGTAGAGTGGGTGCGCGGGTGTTGTCACCATTTTCTCTGTCTGTGCGCTTGCTTTCGTTATTTGGTGCAAGCAGTGGACCGAGAAGTTCGTTTTAGTACCGCAGATTCTAAATACCAATCACAGAGGTTCAGCCTCTAATTATCGTATGACAGAGAATCTCTGTAGGTTTTCTAACGCGTTAATGCCGGGCCAATTTCCGCTGGAAAAAAAAGTTCCAATTTGGCCACCCGGTGCAAGTCTGTCGCTGTGAATGCAAGAAAGAGGTATAGAGATATTTCTATATGTAATGGATTGACAACGGGACGTGGGCAGAAAAGGTCAATCAAGTGAGCACGGCTTAGTGTTGATTTTATTATTTACCGCCGCTTACACAATTTCGGCAACATGAGCACCAGAGAAGTAGACAAGATGGTGCATCCATAGGAAGGCGTGATCAACAGTTGCTCACAGCAGTTATTGTGGAAACTGAGCAACATATTAATGTACACCGGCCTTCAGTATAGGTAGAGCCTCAATGTGTCATTGGTAAAGGTGTTCTGTTAGATAACACCAGAGCCAAAAGTCACGTGGATTCAATTCAGCTGATCTTGCAGGCCACGATTGTGGAAACTCTGGAGATAACACGATCGTGAAAGGCTGCATTAAGCAGATCTGTCACTGGGTGAGCGACATGTCCCATCTTGCATGAAAACAGTGGTTCCCACACAATTGTCCTCTTACAAGGCAAGGACGTCTCGAAAACGTGCAGACGTCACGGTACCCTTGACAGACCTTCTCTTAAAAAGAAACAGAGCCAAAATGAAGGTGCTTGTGGGTCCAACCACACAGGCGCATACGGCGATAGCTCTTCGTGCACAACCCACTGTTTAACCGAACCCCAAATTTGGCAGTTCTGTGTACTAACTACACCCTGTAGGGTAAAATGTGCCTCGTCATGTCTCAGAATATCAACTTCGATCCTTACGGGAAGCCGAAGAACAAATTCTGAACATTGCTGCTGATCATGAGGTTTCAGTTGCTGCACCATCTATATCTTGTGCGGGTACCAGTGTAAATAAGACAGTAAAACATTCCGTACTGTTGGCTATGGGATGGATAATTCTCGTGATCCTGCATGCGCACTAGAAATACCTGGGGTTCGTGGTGCATGGCGATTTACAGCAACCTCGTCAGTAGCCCGCACTTTTCCGAGTGTCACCCTAAGCTCACCCCTGTTTTCGCATTTCGTTAGCATCATCCTTAAAGTATTTGACGACATCAGGCCCCTCCTCAAACCTTTCAGTCGGCGATACTCTCTCAATACAGCACTGTAACTGCTGCCGTTCACACAAAGTATCTTCATTAACAGCGCACTTTCTCTCTTCTCGGTAACCATATTTTCACCCACGTTATGGAGTGTCAAATGACAGCGTAGATTATGTGTAAACATATAGCGTCGGAAGAGTGGCACTGCCAAACTACTGTCACACCGCAATTAACGTTTCATTTTCAATATATTAAGTCATTTACCACATTCCTCAAACAGTGACAGATATAAGACAGTTCACTAACGACGTAATATGGACGTCACATCGGGCCTAGAAGTACTTCACTATGGCGATAAATGCCGAAAGACTCTGTCATAAATACAGATTCGTTTGAAAAGCAGCTATTTTGGTGTACCTGTTCTAATAAGCCTGTTGTTATCAGACATATATTATGCTGCTGTCCCTAAAGAAGAAGAAAAAACGTCAAACCGTCATACAAACAGTGTACAGTGCCAGATTTGCACCTGGTGGTCAGAATTGGAACTAATATATATATATATATATATATATATATATATATATATATATATATATATATATATATATACTCCTGGAAATGGAAAAAAGAACACATTGACACCGGTGTGTCAGACCCACCATACTTGCTCCGGACACTGCGAGAGGGCTGTACAAGCAATGATCACACGCACGGCACAGCGGACACACCAGGAACCGCGGTGTTGGCCGTCGAATGGCGCTAGCTGCGCAGCATTTGTGCACCGCCGCCGTCAGTGTCTGCCAGTTTGCCGTGGCATACGGAGCTCCATCGCAGTCTTTAACACTGGTAACATGCCGCGACAGCGTGGACGTGAACCGTATGTGCAGTTGCCGGACTTTGAGCGAGGGCGTATAGTGAGCATGCGGGAGGCCGGGTGGACGTACCGCCGAATTGCTCAACACGTGGGGCGTGAGGTCTCCACAGTATATCGATGTTGTCGCCAGTGGTCGGCCGAAGGTGCACGTGCCCGTCGACCTGAGACCGGACCGCAGCGACGCACGGATGCACGCCAAGACCGTAGGATCCTACGCAGTGCCGTAGGGGACCGCACCGCCACTTCCCAGCAAATTAGGGACACTGTTGCTCCTGGGGTATCGGCGAGGACCATTCGCAACCGTCTCCATGAAGCTGGGCTACGGTCCCGCACACCGTTAGGCCGTCTTCCGCTCACGCCCCAGCATCGTGCAGCCCGCCTCCAGTGGTGTCGCGACAGGCGTGAATGGAGGGACGAATGGAGACGTGTCGTCTTCAGCGATGAGAGTCGCTTCTGCCTTGGTGCCAATGATGGTCGTATACGTGTTTGGCGCCGTGCAGGTGAGCGCCACAATCAGGACTGCATACGACTGAGGCACACAGGGCTAACACCCGGCATCATGGTGTGGGGAGCGATCTCCTACACTGGCCGTACACCTCTGGTGATCGTCGAGGGGACATTGAATAGTGCACGGTACACCCAAACCGACATCGAACCCATCGTTCTACCATTCCTAGACCGGCAAGGGAACTTTATGTTCCAACAGGACAATGCACGCCCGCATGTATCCCGTGCCACCCAACGTGCTCTAGAAGGTGTAAGTCAACTACCCTGGCCCGCAAGATCTCCGGATCTGTCCCCCATTGAGCATGTTTGGGACTGGATGAAGCGTCGTCTAACGCGGTCTGCACGTCCAGCACGAACGCTGGTCCAACTGAGGCGCCAGGTGGAAATGGCATGGCAAGCCGTTCCACAGGACTACATCCAGCACTCTACGATGGTCTCCATGGGAGAATAGCAGCCTGCATTGCTGCGAAAGGTGAATATACACTGTACTAGTGCCGACATTGTGCATGCTCTGTTGCCTGTGTCTATGTGCCTGTGGTTCTGTCAGTGTGATCATGTGATGTATCTGACCCCAGGAATCTGTCAATAAAATTTCCGCTTCCTGGGACAATGAATTCACGGTGTTCTTATTTCAGTTTCCAGGAGTGTATATATATATTAGCGCAAATCGGTCCCGCATTAAGGTGGGAATTTAAGGACATGGGATCTGGATAAGCTGAAAGAACCAGTGATTGTACAGAGTTTCAAGGAGAGCATAACGGAACAATTGACAGGAATGGGGGAAAGAAACACAGTAGAAGAAGAATGGGTAGCTCTGAGGGATGAAGTAGTGAAGGCAGCGAAGGATAAAGTAGGTAAAAAGACGAGGGTTGCTAGAAATCCTTGGATAACAGAAGAAATATTGAATTTAATTGATGAAAGGAGAAAATATAAAAATTCAGTAAATGAAGCAGGGAAAAATGAATACAAACGTCTCAAAAATGAGATCGACAGGAAGTGCAAAATGGCTAAACAGGGATGGCTAGAGGACAAATGTAAGGATGTAGAAGCTTATCTCACTAGGGGTAAGATAGATACTGCCTACAGGAAAATTAAAGAGACATCTGGAGAAAAGAGAACCGCGTGTATGAATATCAAAAGCTCAGATGGCAACCCAGGTCTAAGCAGAGAAGGGAAGGCAGAAAGGTGGACGGAGTATATAGAAGGTTTATACAAGGGCGATGTACTTGAGGACAATATTATGGAAATGGAAGAGGATGCAGATAAGGACGAAATGGGAGATAAGATACTGCGTGAAGATTTTGATAGAGCACTGAAAGACCTGAGTCGAAACAAGGCCCCCGGAGTAGACAACATTCCATTAGAACTACTGACGGCCTTGGGAGAGCCAGTCATGACAAAACTCTACCAGCTGGTGAGCAAGATGTATGAGACAGGCGAAATACCCTCAGACTTCAAGAAGAATACAATAATTCCTATCCCAAAGATAGCAGGTGCTGACAGATGTGAAAATTACCGAACTATCAGTTTAATAAGCCACAGCTGCAAAATACTAACGCGAATTCTTTACAGACGAATGGAAAAACTGGTAGATGCAGATCTCGGGGAGGATCAGTTTGGATTCCGTAGAAATGTTGGAACACGTGAGGCAATACTGACCTTACGACTTATCTTAGAAGAAAGATTAATAAAAGGCAAACTTACGTTTCTAGCATTTGTAGACTTAGAGAAAGCTTTTGACAATGTTGACTGGAATACTCTCTTTCAAATTCTGAAGGTGGCAGGGGTAAAATACAGGGAGCGAAAGGCTATTTACAATTTGTACAGAAACCAGATGGCAGTTATTAGAGTCGAGGGGCATGAAAGGGAAGCAGTGGTTGGGAAAGGAGTGAGACAGGGTTGTAACCTCTCCCCGATGTTATTCAATCTGTATATTGAGCAAGCAGTAAAGGAAACAAAAGAAAAATTCGGAGTAGGTATTAAAATCCATGGAGAGGAAATAAAAACTTTGAGGTTCGCCGATGACATTGTAATTGTGTCAGAGACGGCAAAGGACTTGGAAGAGCAGTTGAACGGAATGAACAGTGTCTTGAAAGGAGGATATAAGATGAACATCAACAAAAGCAAACCGCGGATAATGGAATGTAGTCAAATAAATCGGGTGATGCCGAGGGAATTAGACTAGGAAACGAGACACTTAAAGTAGTAAAGGAGTTTTGCAATTTAGGAAGTAAAATAACTGATGATGGTCGAAGTAGAGAGGATATCAAATGTAGACTGGCAATGGCAAGGAAAGTGTTTCTGAAGAAGAGAAATTTGTTAACATCGAATATAGATATATGTGTCAGGAAGTCGTTTCTGAAAGTATTTGTTTGGAGTGTAGCCATGTATGGAAGTGAAACATGGACGATAACTAGTTTGGACAAGAGGAGAATAGAAGCTTTCGAAATGTGGTGCTACAGAAGAATGCTGAAGATAAGGTGGATAGATCACGTAACTAATGAGGAGGTATTGAATAGGATTGGGGAGAAGAGAAGTTTGTGGCACAACTTGACTAGAAGAAGGGATCGGTTAGTAGGACATGTTTTGAGGCATCAAGGGATCACCAATTTAGTATTGGAGGGCAGCGTGGAGGGTAAAAATCGTAGAGGGATACCAAGAGATGAATACACTAAGCAGATACAGAAGGATGTAGGTTGCAGAAGGTACTGGGAGATGAAGAGGCTTGCACAGGATAGAGTAGCATGGATAGCAGCATCAAACTAGTCTCAGGACTGAAGACTACAACAACAACAACAACAACATTAACCCGTTACAGTATCTACCAGGTTTCGCTGGCATACGATAACTGCAGCCCACCACACTGCACCTCTGTGAGTAGCTGCACTTTAAGTATAGCCTGGTAGAGTGCTAGCGGTAATTTCGGTGGCGATTTCTAAGTGATGCAACCTTTTCCATCTCGATCTACGAGTATGATGATTTTTTTCCATGGTGACGTAATATAGCGAACTCTGTCTGGACTTCCATTCAGAAGCAGATCTCATGGCCGTCGATTATTTTGCCAAAGTGTTGGTGCAAATCGTTCACGTTTCATTCCTGTGTTGAGTGGTGCTGCTTTTCCTTCGTCTAAGGTAAGACATTTTCGCGCCAGGTTATTTCATTATTTGTGTTTGGATCGATTTTTCGTAGCACGTAACAGGCTATTTTACATGTCACGTGTTTCATTATGAATAAATCTGACTTATTTACCTGATGTGTCTATTTGCTGGTCTGTAGCTTTCCCCCGTTTTCATGTATCCGTAGCTTTTATTTAGCTATTGTAGCCTGTACTAGACATAAAGAAGGAGATTTCATCACGGTCAAGGGATCAGAAGAGTGGTAAGTGAGGTTTAATTTCCAGCTAATAGAGAATCAGCGGCAGATAGCGTATTAACATTATTGCACGTCAGAGTTTCCAGTCACTAATCAATTCTCCCAACATCAGCACATTTGCGTATCAGCGCTGGGAGTTCTGAGAATGTTGAAATTGACTGCTTGTTGTTCTAAGTTCGTAAAGTTTTGTACTTTGCCCTTAGTGTTAATTCAGATGAAGAAAATGTGACACTGAGAGGACGCGAATACGGCGACGAACACATAACAAACGGCAAAGCAGATATGCATGCCGAAGCAACATTTCAAGGCCCCTGGGAGTCAAAAGACCCCATTTTTTATATCAAGAGAATCTCAAAGGTCTTTTCGAAGCAACAGTCTCAGCTTTGAGCTGGATGGAACTTCTTCTTCGCCTTACGAAATTGAGTGCACATCGCAAACGTAGCGCTGTTTTTCCTGACCACTTCTCAAAGACAGGTGGCATGGTTTTCGTAATGACACAGAGTCCGTTATGGAGACTCTTAGCCATTATTTCAGTGTTAAAGAGTGCCACTCTTCACAGATTGCAGCAAAATTAGTCTGAACACCGTACTTCTGCACAATGGGAACAAAATTCCTTCTACTCTGATTGCTCATAGTCTGACCGAGACACATGGGAACTTCAAGCTGGTACTCCCCCGTATCCAGTAGAACAGACAGCATATACATGGAGATCTCGAGGGAATTTCAGTTCTTCCCTGCATGCAGCTCGGGTACACAAAGCACTGCTCTTTTCTATACGAAGTGGACAGCAGAAACAGAAAACACCACTGTTATGAAGTAAAATGGCCTGCTCAGAATGAAATACAGCATAGACAGAAGAATGCGGTGAACACGTTCCTTGTCAACGCCCAACTAGTGTATTTCCGCCGTGCTTTAAACTGAGTCTGGACAAAAACTTCATGAAAGCCCTGGACAAAGCTTGACGTGGATTCGTGTATTTGCGAGAAAAGATTCGAAGGTTCAGTGAAGGAAAACTAAGTGAAAAAGTACTTGTAGGACAGCTAACTACGTAATTATCGTATGATGAAGGCTTTCTTGATTTGGAACTTCCTGGCAGATTAAAACTGTGTGCCGGACCGAGACTCGAACTCGGGACCTTTGCCTTTCGCGGGCAAGCTTGCAAGCGAAAGGCAAAGGTCCCCAGTTCGAGTATCGGTCCGGCACACAGTTTTAATCTGCCAGGAAGTTTCATATCAGCGCACACTCCGCTGCAGAGTGAAAAACTCATTCTAGAAACTTTCTTGATTTGTTGCGTGGTGTTGAAGGAATGGAGCGACTATCTTTGACAACTGTCTGTATGGACTAACAGTATGGACCTTTTACGCAAACAGAGAAATGTCGCGATACTGTACTAGAGCCCCTGAGATCATACCACATTATCGGATGTAGCGCGTCACCTAAACTACATTTCTTGAATGATTACTCTGGCTTTTCCCCTCATAACTTTACCGCCATTAACGACGAACATGCACAACGAATACACCAGGACATTTCTTCAAAGGTAAAAGCGTAATCCAGGCAAACAAAAACGTTGTCCAACTAGTGGCGGTCCTGGCAAAATGACGGTCCTGCGGCAGAGCATCGCAGGAAATGTGGTAGGAAATTCTTTAGATATGATTATTTACTTTTATTTACTCTTATGTTATTCATTTCTTTGATTTATTTGTGAGTGACAGAGTTTTTGCTGTTTGCTGTTGCTAGAGCGTGTCGTTCTGCCAGATAAGTATGATACATGCGCTGCCGCAAGTATCCATAGAACATTATAAAATTGCGTCTGGATTCAAGGTAAATTATATTCCAGAAATAGCATATATATGTTTTCTTCTAACTAAAACGTTTTGGTGATCAGCATTACTCCCAAAAGGTGTCGTGTGTGAACGTGACTGAAAATTGTTCTTTTGTCTATCCGCCTTGATGAGAAGTGGCGCCAGCTGCAAGAATTACCTCACCGATGCAGTGTTACCTCGTGCTACAGATTTACAATTCGTTCTCGTCTAGCTACAGATGAGATACTGAAATAAGGGAAAAATTCCCATTCCTGTAAGATGTCTCGAAAAGAACGATCTCCTCCTTGCCAGCCAACATGAATTTCGAAAACATTCATCAAGTGTAACTCAACTCGCATTCTTCTCATGTCATATCGAGAAAGCCATGGATCGAGGCAGTCTGGTAGATGCAGTATTTTTTAAATCTCGGAAACGATTTGACTCACTGTGCCACCAATGCTTGTTTATGATAGTTTGCCATATGGAGCAGCAAATGGAATTTGCGACTAAATTTATGACTTTCTAGTGGGCAGGTCAAAGCACGTTATCATGGACTGAGGGTTGTCGACAGATGTAGGACTAATTTCAGGGATTTCCCGGAGATATACGCTGAGGTTCTTGTTGTTCATGGCATTTATTAATATTGTGTAAAGGCAATATTATTAGCAAACTTAGAATTTTTGAATGTTGCTGTTATCAATTACAAAGGACTACCGAAAAATTTCTGCACAAATATTGCCGTATTTTGGAAAGAAATCGAAGTGGCAACTTTGAAATATTCAGAAATGTAAAAGTTTACGTTTCAGGAAACGGGAAAGCGTTTGTGTTCTCTTTGCTGCAATCAGTCAACGAGTATAAATAACCTCAGAGTAACGGTTTGTGGGCATTAAAAATCACATATCTCTGTGGTAGATACAGAAGGCGGCAGATTTCGGATCATTAGTATTATATTTTTTTTAAATGCAGTCGATTTACTAAGGACACTGCTTACAATAGATTTGTGCGTCCATCTTAAGTTACTGCTGAAGTGTGGATGATAGAAGGGTGGGGGAGGGTGAGAGAGGGGCGAAGAACACTAAGAACCGCAGCAAGAATGGCCACAGGTTTGTCTGACTTACGGGACAGTGTTACGGAAATGCTGAAGGACACGGATTTGCAGATGCCTGAAGATAGACGAGAACTATTCCGCGAAAGCGTACTTACAGTGTTTCACGAACCAGTACTGAGCGAGGATTGTAGGGAAAATCCCTACGTGTCGCTCCCGTGCTGGCCACGAATATACGACAGACATATTTCAGTGTGCATGGGGCTATTCATCAGTATTCATCCAGCGCTCTATACAAGAATGTAACGTATCCGTATCCTCTCATCGATCAGTCGCTAGAGTTTGTACACGGTGGAAAAAATCACCCTATATATTACGCTGAAAAGTGCTCACTGCTATGGATTCATGATGGTTCGTAGAGTAAGTGCAGGTATAGCCGAGATTACGATGCTTGAATTGAAGATTGTAAATGGAAAAAGTTACGCCATTTTTTGCAAACGGTGTTTTCAGTGACTCTGCTGTACGTCAAGGCTTGTTCCATCTGTCAGATCACGGAGAAAATGTCTCAATCATTCATTAATAGATTGCGCATGGTCTTTGAGAAAACCAGTGCTTCCCTCAAGAGTTCCAAGCGCCAAGGACCATCGTTTTCTCCATTTAGCCTGGGATGACCTGAAGAGATAACACACAAGCATTTTATGGATTGGTACACGGTTTTGAGTGTCACACAGATTTTGAAATAATAGAGAAACAAAGAAAGGTAAGCAAGAAGTTTATTTCACCAGATTTATACTACAGTGTCCAGCCAGCTAAAACTGTTAACTCATTCCACGCAATTTCAACGCCAACGTTTCACTTCCTTGACTTTAAAGATGCTGCTGAAACAAGTTTGTCAGTGCGGTATAAGATCTCCAAATACAGTATGATCAATGTAACTCATACTCATCCATTTCAAATAGCTATTACAAATTCTCAGTCTGAAACGAAAGAATGGAAGAATACCAGTTTCTTCAAAAAGAGGGAAGACAATGTCAGATGTATACCGGAGAGGTACGTAATCTGAAAGACAAGCCATGTTTATCAACTGCAAAACAGAAAGTCCTGTTTACGATGCTGGCATTCCTCACCAACAGCACGCTGAGTTTTATAGTAATCGTCGCAGCAACTGATGCCAGGAATTGACTTGTGTAAGAAACAAAAGTCAATACAGACAGATTTTATTTCTTGAATTTAATTTTGTTATTCTCTTGTAAAAAACTGAAAAGAAATTAGCAATGGTTTTTGTTGACTTTAGTTTTACTAGTTAACATATCACTTCTGTACTTTTATTTTTCTTAAAGCGTAGTGCCTCAGTGTTAATGGCAATTGAGACAAAAACTTTCTCATTTAGAACCCATCAGTCTCTCAGAATGGTACTTATAACGTTCGTAACAAATTATTTACTTTCTTTTTTTTCTCGTAATTTTTGGGTTGATGTGATGGGCATCATAATTTCTGGTATCATAATATCTTTTCAATCTCTTGGCTGCAAATAAATTCTGTACAAAAAGAGAGACATTATTTCTAGATTGTCGTGTTAAATGCGAGGTTAGATACAGTGAATGGATCTTTTAAAGAACTGAAATATCCGTCAAGGTCACATTTATATCTAACGAAATCGCCTTTATAAGCTGGCATTGGTCAATCTCAGAATATAAAATACTTGTAGTGGCTTAACACTACCACGGTGAAAACCACGTTGCCGCGAACCGCGGCCTACATTTTATGATCTGAGAATGGCCGATGTCAGCCGAATCTCGGTCATTTCGTTTGAAATGAAGCGCCAAAGAAACTGGTATAGGCATGGATATCCAAATACAGAGATATGTAAGCAAGCAGAATACGGCGCTGCGGTCGGTAACGCCTATATAAGACGAGAAGCGTCTGGCACAGTTGTTAAATCAGTTACTGCTGCTACAATGCCAATTTATCAAGATTTAAGTGAGTTTGAACGTGGTGCTATAATCGGCGCTCGAGCGATGGGGACCATAATCTCCGAGGTAGCGATGAAGTGGTGATCTTCCCGCACAACAATTTCATGAGTGTACCATGAATATCCCGCATCCGGTAAAACATGAAACCGCTGAGGCCGGAAAAAGATCCTGCAACAAAGGGACGAATGATGACTGAAGAGAATCGTTCAATGTGATGAAGTGCAACCCTTCTACAAATTGCTGCAGATTTCAATGCTGGGCCACAAAGAAGGGTAAGCGTGCTAACCTTGCAACGAAACATCATCGATGTGTACCCTGTGTATCATTGATGACTGGACGACACAGAGGTTTACGCCTCGCCTGGGCCAGTCGACACCGACATTGACCTGTTGATGACTGGAAACATGTTGCCTGGTCGAATGAGTCTCGTTTCTAATGTATCGAGCGGATGGACATGCACAGGTCTGCAGACAGCCTCATGAATCCATGGACCCTGCGTGTCAGCAGAGAACTGTTCAAGCTGGTGAGAGCTCTGCAATGGTGTGGGGCGTGTGCAGTTGGAGTTATATGGGACCCTTGATACGTTTAGATACGACTTGGACAGGTGACACGTACGTAAGCATCCCGCCTGATCACCTACGCCCATTCGTGTCCACTTTGAATTCCGACGGACTTGAGCAATTCCAGTAGGACAATGCGACACGCCATACCTTCAGAATTACTACAGAGTGGCTCCAGAAACACTTTTCTGAGTTTAAACACCTCCGCTGACTACCTGACTCCCCAGAAATGAACGTTATTGAGCATATCTGCGATGCCTTGCTGTTCGGAAGAGAACTCCACCCCCTAGTGCTCTTACGAATTTATGGACATCCCTGTGAGATTCATGATGTCAGTTCCCTCCAGCACTACTTCATACATTAGCCGAGCCCATGTGACATCATTGTCTATGCCCCATGCCGTCCCGCTCCAAAGTGTCTTTTTGTTAGAACACCTATTACTGTTAGTAATTCGTGGCTACTGCTGCCACAATATTGCTGACCAGTCTTAACAAACACACACGCTCACACAACTGCAGCGGTAGTGCTTGTAGAATGTTTGCTGCGGGAAAAAATACGTAAATTTGTTGGGAGTACTTAACACATCTACTAGGTCCCTCGAATGACACCGAGAGAGGTGGCGCAGTCATTAGCACACTGGACTCGCATTCGGGAGGACGACGGTTCAATCCCGCGTCCGGCCATCCTGATTTAGGTTTTCCGTGACTTCCCTAAATCTCTTCAGGCAAATGCCGGGATGGTTCCTTAGAAAGGGCACGGCCGATTTCCGTCCCCTTCCTTCCCCAATCCGAGCTTGTGCTCCGTCTCTTATGACCTCGTTGTCGACCGGACTTTAAACAGTACACGCCTCCTCCTCCTCCTCCTCCGCGCGGGTCCTACACGATATTAGGCAGGTGTACCATTTTCTTTGGCTCTTCAGTGTAGATGTGAGGATAAAGTGTTGTTGGAACACTGTTACTTCACGAGTGTTGAGGGAATCAGCTGTCTACCGCGTAGCAACAGCGGCCGGAGCCCACACGAGCGCAAGGGCCTCGAAGCCCGGCCCACGCCGTCGGCGGCTGCGCAAACCTGCGAGGCGGCTGGCCACCTGTCCCCACTACGCATTTGGCGATCACATTAACCTGTTGCCTCGGCTGCATTTCTCGGCCCTGCGACAAGGCCACGCTCGCGTGCCAGCTGTTAACCCAGCGACTGAGTCACCGAGCGTTTGTAGCGCACACGAAAGAAAGAGAATTTTTTTTTTTGATTTAACGACCCGTCAACATCGACATTATTAGGGACGAGTGCGCATATAACTTCACCCCCGTACTTCTATACATAACCTAGTATTCTTCATCTAACTACCTAATATATATGGGGTAACTGATTGAATATTAAATGCTTTGAACACGGGAACTTCACTCATTTTTATATTTTGTCATCTCTACATCTACACCCACATCTACAGCCATACTCCGCAAGCCACCGGACGGTGTGTGGCGGAGGTTACCTTGAGTGCCTCTATCGGTTCTCCCTTCTATTCCAGTCTCGTATTGTTCGTGGAAAGAAGGTTTGTCGGTATGCTTCTGTGTGGGCCCTAATCTCTCTGATTTTTTCCTCATGGTCTCTTCGCGAGATATACGTAAGAGGGAGCAATATACTGCTTGACTCTTCGGTGAAGTTATGTTCTCGGAATTTTAACAAAAGCCCGTACCGAGCTACTGAGCGTCTCTCCTGCAGAGTCTTCCACTGGAGTTTATCTATCCTATCCGTAACGCTTTCGCGATTGCTAAATGATCCTGAAACGAAGAGCGCTGCTCTCCGTTGGATCTTCTCTATCTCTTCTATCAACCCTAACTGGTACGGACCCCACACTGCTGAGTAGTATTCAAACAGTGGGGGAACAATTGTACTGTAACCTACTTCCTTTGTTTTCGGATTGCATTTCCTTAGGATTCTTCCAATGAATCTCAGTCTGGCATCTGCTTTACCGACGATCAACTTTATATGATCATTCCATTTTAAATCACTCCTAATGCGTACTCCCAGATAATTTATGGAATTAACTGCATCCAGTTGCCGACCTGCTATTTTGTAGCTAAATGATAAGGGATCTATCTTTCTATGTATTCGCAGCACATTACACTTGTCTACATTGAGATTCAATTGCCATTCCCTGCACCATGCGTCAATTCGCTGCAGATCCTCCTGCGTTACAATTTTCCATTGTTATAACCTCTTGATACACCACATCATCATCTGCAAAGAGCCTCAGTGAACTTCCGATGTCATCCACAAGGTCATTTATGTATATTGTGAATAGGCTTTTGACTGTGAATCATAAAATTCTTCAAGATAAGCTTAAATATTGTGGTATCACTGTGACAGTGCACAAATGTATTAATTCATGTTTATCTGGAGGAATGAAGAAGGCTGAAATTAACATTGCAGATATGAAACTTCCTGTCAGATTAAAAGTTAAAGGCTAACGTTGTAAGCTACATGAAGCTTTTTGCGAATGACGCTGTTTTATACAGATCAATATTAACCCTGGCGAATTGTAGCGAAATGAAGGTAGGCTACAAACGATGATGTAGAGATTGGTAGTTGATCCTCAACACGTACATATTTAACTTAATGTGCTTAAAAGAGACGGAAAGTGACATAATGGTTTTTGTATGATGATATAATCGCCAAACAGTCACTATAACCAGTTATAGCAATTACACATGTAGGAGCATGCATAAGGAGTCGTTTAAAGCAGAACCACCACAAAAAATAATTGTATGATAGACAGACGGCAGAGATCGATTGGAAGAATGTTCAGGAAATGTAGCCCACCCGTGAACGACCGATACTAGAGAAGTGCTTCTCAGATGAGACACTTACCAGGCGGGTTCGATAGATGAAGTAGAGAACATCCAATGAACAGCCCGGCGTTTTGTCACAAGTTCGCGTAATAAGCACGAAGATGCCCCTCCAACACCATTGTCGGATGCAGAGAAATGGGCGTTGTGTATTAAAATGTGGTTTACTGCTAAATTATCGAGAGCACTACGGTCAAGAGAAGTCACCACATTAAACTTACTCCTAAACCTAACTCGTGAAAAGACCACGGAGGTAAAATCAGAGAGATTCCAGTTCACATGGAGACTTACCATTAATCTCGTTTCAGTTCACCATTAGCGATTGATACGAGAAAGGGCGAAAATGACAGAGGCTCTTGAAATGGGGTTGGAACACTTGCACAGAGTGACATTTGCGCGGAGTGACACTTGCGTGGATTCCGGGGCTCTTGCCGGGAAAACAGGCTTTTCGCAGGTGCAGACAGACCTAGACGTCTAGCAGTTCAGCACAGCTGTTCGTGCGAGCTGGCTCGGGCTCACACCATGATGTGCTAGAGCAGAACATATTCATCTATGACATCGCATTTCCTCGTTTTCCTTATACACTGGAACGAGCCTGCAAACACTGATCTTGTTTCCACAAACACTGATTAAAGTGAGAAGTGCAACCAGCAACATCTGTTCCAGGAAAGAAATTGTTAGCTGCTTTTCCGATGACAATTTCGAAGTCGGTCACCAGAGATGCAGGGTTCCATCCAGGCACGTTAGCTCTAATAGCTTTAAAAAACGTTCATATGCTCTTCACTTTTTATTTGACAGCAAAGTGTAAGCACCTGTTTCCTCCCAACAAATACTATGCTCCAGGTGAAGTATAAACAACTGTTCATACTGATTGCTCGAACTTTTGAACGTTCCATCTACAAAGAATAATTCGCAGTTTGATATACACACCTTTCCGTTTTCGCCTGCAAACACCAACGTTCTGTTCTTTTTGCAGTAATTTGATTTAATTATCAAGTGATTTTGGATTTAGCAATTGATTTAGTATTGGCATAATTCGTGCCAGCAGCTGCGGTTGTATGATTGATACAAGTGAATATTATTGGTTAAAACAGTTGTTTATATTATTAGGGTTAAAATATAAATTTGTAAGGTGAAATGTTAAAATTTATTTGTGGCTCTTTTTATGAATCTGTGAAATTTAAATAATAAACTAGGATTAGATACCCTATTATTTTAAATGTTAATTATATTTACCACAGCACTATTAGTTAAGGTCTTTAAACCCAAAGAATTTAGCGGTATCTCATTCCATTCAGAGGAACCTACCCTGTGATTGATAATACACGATTTACTCTACTTAATTTATTTGTTTGTATATCTCTGTTATCAGAGAATGTTTATAGAGTTATAATTCTCAAGATTTATAATTATAAAATATTTCAGGTCAAGGTGCAGCTTATAGTTAAGAGGAGGTGGGTTACAATAGATTTTTGTTTATAACAGATTTGATGGTGAAATACTGTTAATGAAGGTGGATTTGATAGTAATTTAATTTATTTAATTTAACTGATATTGGCTCTGAGGTGTGTACACATCGCCCGTCGCCCTCATTATTGATTATTCTATTTTATTTTAAAGTAGCTTCAATTTAGATGAGATAAGTCGTAACATAGTAGATGTACTGGAAAGTGTATCTAGGAAGAGGTTCAAGATATAACTTATTAGTAAAGTGTTTCACTTAGACTGATAATTTTTCTGTGCAAATCAGGATATCTTGATTATTTATTTCATTATATTTATTTTTTGTTTATTTAATTATTTAATATAAATAATTTTATTGGATTTTGTCTTAGTATATTTTATAGAATTGATTTTTTAAGTTATAGTGTATTGGTAATGTAAGTGTTTTATGAAATATTATTTTAAATTTTTTTAAGTAGATTTTATTTATTGTACCTTTTGTATCAGGGTTTATCAAAATTTTAGCATTTATTTTACTTGTCTCGATTTGGGTTCATTTATAAATAATTTATAGTTAATGTATCATAATTATTATTAAATTATTTATAGAAATGAGATGGTAATCGTTTCCCAAGATATCTAGTTTCTTAAGAAAAAATTAAATTTTTTAAAGTTAGTTGTTTTTATTTAATTTTTTAAGTGTAAATATTAACTTATTTATTCTTTAAGGGATAAGCTTTGAAGTTAATAACCTATAATTCATTTTATAAAAATATAATAGTAAGCTTTAAACCAGATATCTTTAAGATTACGTTTTAGTTCATTATTTTTTATTTTGATTTTATAAATATTTTAGGTTTTTTATTAAGATTATTAATTTAATTTTTGAAATTTTTGTAATAATCATAGAATTAGTATATTTATTTGTATTAAATTTTTACCTTGTGAACTTATTATAAGGCACTAGACAAAATTGATTTCCGCCTGTTTATCAAAACATGTCCTCTTGAAAATACTTTGAGGTCTGGCCTGCTCACTGAGTGCATTTTTAAAGAGCCACTGTATTTTGACCGTGCAAAGGTAGCATAATCATTAGTCTCTTAATTAGTGGCTGCAATGAATGGCTTGACAAGAAATCAACTGTCTCTTAATAAATTTTTGAATTTAACCTTTGAGTCAAAATTCTTCTTTAGGACGAGAAGACCCTATAGAGCTTGACATTTTACTTTTATATAGTTTTTTGTTTGTCTTTCTATATTTAATGATGATGTTTTGTTGGGGTGACATGAAGAATAAATAAACTCTTCATTATTATATCATTGATTTATGTTTGTTGTTTTGATCCATAATTTATGATCATAAGATTAAGTTACGTGAGGGATAACAGCGTAATTGGTTTTGAGAGCTCATATCGACAAAGCAGATTGCGACCTCGATGTTGGATTAAGAAAAATTTTCAGTGCAGGAGCAAAATGATTAGGTCTGTTCGACCTTTAAATTCTTACATGACCTGAGTTCAGACCGGCGTGAGCCAGGTCGGTTTCTATCCTAAAACTATTAATCCATATTAGTACGAAAGGACCATTGGGTTGAAATATCTTTTGTTATATTGATTAATTCCAAAACCATTTAGAGAAGCTAAGAGTTAATTTGTAAGAAGCAGCCAATTCCTATTATATCTAATTACTTACTTTATTATTTTTCCCCTGTTTTTAATTTAATGATTTCTTTAGCTGTTTGAGTAATTTTTCCTTATTTAACTTATATATGTTCTTTTTCTTATAGGTTTTAGTTTTTTTATGTTGTACTAGATTAGGTGTTTATACCGTTATGATTTCTGGTTGATCTTCTAATTCAAATTATTCATTATTAGGTTCTCTTCGTTCTGTTGCTCAAACAATTTCTTACGAAGTTAGTTTAGCTTTAATTTTATTATCTTTAATTATTTTAATTGGTAGTTTAACATGTTCGATTTTATAAATTATCAACTTTATTGTTGATTTATTATTATTTCTTTTCCTTTAGCTTTAGCTTGTTTTGCTTCTTGTTTAGCTGAAACTGAGGGTGAATCTGAGTTAGTTTCAGGATTTAATAATGAATATGGTGCGGGTGGTTTTACTTAAATTTTTTTAGCAGAGTATACTAGAATTCTTTTTATAGGAATATTATTAGCTTTAATTTTTTTAGGTGGTGATTTTTATTCTTTTATATTTTTTATTAAGCTTGCTATTATATCTTTTGGTTTTATTTGAGTTCGTGGGACATTACCACGATTTCGTTATGATAAATTAATGTACTTAGCTTGAAAAAGTTTTTTACCTTTATCTTTAAATTCTTTTATTTTATTTGTTGGTTTAAATATTTTATTTATCTCATTTATTTAGTGAAATTTTTTGAGAAAAGTTAATAGAAGAGTTAAACATCTAATTTTATGTTTTCAAAACATATGCATTTCCTAAGCTAATTAACTTATTATTCCTTAATTAATTTATCTAATGCGTTTGCAACATAGACATTAATTAAGAAGTATGTAAAGTAGATAATTGTTAAGATTTGTCCTGTTATAATATAAGGTTCTTCAACAGGTCGTTTACCAATTCACGTTAATAAGCATACAACAACTATTATAATTCAGAATAAAATTTGATTAATAGGATAGAATTGAATACCTCGGAATGGTGTTTTATTGTAAAATGGTAAGATCATTAAGATTCTAATTGATAAGAATAATGCAATAACACCTCCTAACTTATTAGGAACTGACCGTAAAATTGCATATGAAAATAAGAAATATCATTCTGGTTGAATATGAACTGGTGTTACTAATGGGTTAGCAGGTACAAAGTTGTCTGGATCTCCTAATAGGTAAGGATTGATTAAACATAGTAAACGGGTAAAACGGCGCTTACGTATCTGTGGCGATTCCGTTGGGTGCTGCTTTCTGTACCGGTTCGTATGATGGAGGGGAACTGAAGACGACGAGCCACATCAGTCATTCGTAATTTTCTTCGCTTTGTAAACGAAATTTGTTAGAATTTCGTTTCACTTACCACAACCTCAGAAATTGCGATATATCTGGGGGGGAAAAAGAAACGGCGAAACATTTGTGACAACCTAGATTGTAAGAGTGGGCCATTCTCATGTGGACAGTAACTGCACTTTAACTCCTTTAAGGATTAATAAAAGACATTAAAGTCGCAAGAGCTTCGTCAAAAACACTAATTTGGTGGTTGTGTTTATTATGTCTAATACATCGCACAGTCTACTCTTTCTTTGTGATTTTATTCTAGTGTCTAAGTGGAGTTTACAACTCATTGCTACAAATACGATAAGGATAAACGTGGTTAAATATCGTCTCTTTCAATTTGCTAAGGATCCCATAAGCGATGTTTTTTCCTTGTTTACCTTAAAATCTTTAATAAAAACACTGTCCACTACGTTTATGCCACTGGTTACCCTCATCTATGTGAAATTACTAGATATATAACGAATGGAGTTACATTGCAATTAAAATCATTCAAGAAATGCTTTTTACTTACCGAATAACGCTAATTTAATACATAGGAAGCCAAGTAATCTTTCTCCCCGCTCCTTAGTGGAACAACTTCACAATTACAACGAGATTTTTGCTCTGCAGTGGAGTGTGCACTGATATGAAACAACTTCACAATTACAACGAGATTTTTGCTCTGCAGTGGAGTGTGCACTGATATGAAACTTTATAGAAGATTAAAATTGCGTGTCGGACTGGACTCGAACTCGGACCTTTGTTGTTCGTAGCAAGTGCTCCACCAACTGAGCTATCCAACACGACTCACGACCCGTCCACACAGATTCATTCTGCCAGTACCTCTTCTCCTACCTCCCAAACTTCACAGAAGCTCTTCTGTGAACCTCGCAGAACTAGCACTCCTGGTAGAGCACTTGACAGTGAAAGGCAAAGATCCCGAGTTCAAGTCTCGGTCCGACACTCAATTCTAATCGGCTAGGAATTGTCATACCAGCGCACACTACACTGCAGAGTGAATATCTCATTCTGGGAACATACCCCAGGCTGTGGCTAAGCCATGTCTCCGCAATATCCTTTCTTCCAGGAGTGCTAATTCTGCAGGGTTGGCAGAAGAACTTGTGTGAAGTTTGGAAGGTAGGAGACGATGTGCTGGCAGAATTGAAGCTGTGTGGAGGGGTCGTGAGTCGCGCTTGGTTAGCTCTGTTGGTGGAGCACATGCCTGCAAAAGGCAAAGATTCAGAGTTCTAGTCTCGGTCTGACATAGTTTTAATCTGCCAGGGAGATTCAACTTCGCAATTGTAAGTGAAAAGCTCACTATAATGCATGTTCAAGAATATTCGTTAATTTTAGCTAGTCGGATTATGGCTTACATGGGCACCACTTTACTTTAACTGACTACTGTAGGTGAATGTTAACGTATAAAGCGGCTGCATTCTGACACCGATTGTACTCCTGTTTCCTAAACGTAACTATACAACGTGAGCCGAGACCCCATAGACAGAAATGCGAAGGTCGTGCAGGTACATTTTCAGAGTGTTTTTCTATAACGCACCTGTTGTCTCTAGTGACTCATTACAGAACTATAATGTAATTATTATCTTTTTGTCTTTATTCCCTCCCGGGATGGGAACGAGCATTTTTTTTACACATCCCTTTACTGAGAACTATTTTTTAACACCCTTTTACTGTTGGGATAGTTTTGCAAGAGTTTATATATCGACTTATGGGAAACTGAAAAAGAGAGGGGGACAAAGGGTGTTATATGCGTGCATACGATAAGCCTCTTCCCTCGAAAATTTCTCCCTCTCATACCTCCTCTGTGTTACCACAGATGACGTGTCAGTGACCTCATTTCTACTGAGATTGCAGTACACGTGAGGTGCCTATTTGCTTCCACCACCCTGAGTGGAATGCGTAAGTGCTAATTAATCTTCAGCAACCTGCAGTCTTCTATAGTTGTTGTCCCCTGCACAGAAGACAGCACGTAGGTCGTGAATCCGTTATCTTGAGGCTGCAGGAAACTCTTAGCGAGGAACTGACGTTTTAGACATAATTACATTTCCAAAGAGTTTATTTATAAGGGATACCACTTTCTTTTTATTAGCAGAATACCTACACTGCGCATATAAGTTCCACTTCACACATTCATTAAAAAATTGCGTATTTGTGTAATTACCGTCAAATTGTCCTCAATTACATCTCGACATAACCAAAGACTGCTAATACAGTCGTAACTGATACTGACCGAGGCAAACAGCATGTCTGTCTTCCTAGAGTGCCGAACTACCTATGATCTTTTATAAACCACAGATTGCTAATAAAGTCTTAACTAGAACCGATCGTGGCATACATGTCTGTCCTTCGACAATGCCCAGCCAGCTCTGATATTACACCCGACTCACTTAGCCCACCAAAGTAGGCGTGATCCGAAGATCTCCGAAGTGCTGCTTCTGCCTTTTCGTATAGCAATTGTTTACTATTCTGATGGTAATTGGCAGTTTTGAAATAATAGAATGGTAGGACACTATTGAAATATGCATTAATATGAAATGTAAGTAAATATGCTGTTTAGTGTCTTTCCCACGATCTCAGTACCGAACAAACTATCTGTCACCAGTACCTTACACAACATTACGTCATCTTACCAGTGCTGCCCTCTAAACTGCTCTCAGAAGAGCTTCTTGTACTTGAATACGATGGCTGCAAAACCAGAAATATTACAGAGTCAATGTGATTGATGCATATCCTGTGATTCTTCAGTTACAACTTCCGGGCTCAGAGGCCTCAGAAGATTTCTGCCGCGGAGGGAAACGAAACGTCAGTGGAAATTTCATACACCGACCACGGCCTCTCAGCCCGGAAGTTTTAACTGAAGACAACACCGGCCGTGAAAGCCTACATTGTATGATGCTGTGATTCGTTTGAGCGATTGCAGGGCACTCTCACTTCTAATTCGGTGTTATGGTGTTCTTAGGGAATATGATCTTTATGGCGATTTTGACATCATACATCATGATGGTGGGCAGCAGTTAATGCTCTTGCTTGTATGCTCTTGGGAAGGAATAATGGTAAGATTTATCTGCATTCAAAGGAATAGGGTACCGATTTAAGCGAATGCAATAAAAGCACATGGCGACGGTGGGCCGAGGGAAGCGGGTTTTTTTGCCGAACCTGGGTGGAAACATTTCCGGATGGCCGAGTTACGTTGTCTCATTGTACAGGCCCGTTGGCCGGCGTCGGCTGGGGGCAGCCACATCTAGGTAGACTGACTAGCGCTGACAAGTCACTGCTGCAGTGGTCTGTGCATTGTAGACTGGCAATAAAGCAGAGGATGGGCCCTTGTTAGGCAGGAAGCCGACAAAACAACTGTGAGCGTTCTGCGAATTTCCGTGAGACAGGGCCACTGGCATCCAGACATCCAGACTCTGTTGCAAAACATATTTGTGAAAGCGCGAGGCTTTTAGCGAGTTCATGCCCATTCTTTGAAAACTTTGATATGGACCCAGCAGGGGAGATAGCAATTTTTTTTTATGGAGGGGTGTGGTACCATCCTGGTCATGCTGTTAGCAAAGACATGACGTATACGTGAGGGAAAGAAGCCGCAAAGCTGAATCTTTTTTTCCTTTTCTCCCCAATTAACTTTAAAGTCTCTGATTGGTCAAATCGGTGAAGGACCGCTCTCCCAGCTTCGAATGCCAGGCTCCAGCTCGTGATTTGCTTGGGCTAAAGTGGAAGTAGTCTAGGATGTAAATGTGCTTTGCTACCGAGCTGAGGATTAAGCGGACAGAAAGAGAAGAGAGCTTAATCTTGTACTGGTGCTTCGCTAGTCAAGAACTGCAGGTCTCTACCTAAACGGTGAGACTTGTGTCCTTGGTAGTGTGCCACTTAGGGCCTGTGCCAGTCGCCATCTGAACCTTCAGAGGTACTGCTTCTAGCATCACGCCAACAACGAGTGATTCGCGAGTGTCTTGAGTCGCCCGTCTAAACATTTGACATATCCCGTCATGCACAGTTATGGCACGGGGTCACATTGGTTTGGCAGACCAGCAAATGGGTCCACCTGCACACAGGAATCCACCAGAGTTTCAGAGTCTCAAAGGTAAGTACCTGTGTTCCGAATTAGCCGAGCGCGAGACCGCATACTTGCATTTTTCGGGCGCGCGCCATTAACAACAAGTTGTGGCCGTCCATGACTTCAGTCGTTGAACACAGCGTGGTGTGCCTCCCTGACCAGCAGGAGGGTAAGGTATTGGCTGCTACAGCGTACGGCTCCAATATATGTTTCTCAGCACCCTGTTCTTTCGATCCATGTTTTTCTTTTTGGGATGGTAGAAAATAGATGCCTGATAGTGGCGTAGTTTTCGTGCCATAACCCGCATTCACGTGTATGAAGTCAGATAAAGCGATTAGTGTTCCGTTTGGTGTCGTATGGCGATCCCAAGATGATAAATTTGTCCACCATAGACCCACGTTAGTGAAAGCGTTTGTCAAATAAAAATGTTTGTGTGATGTTGCTTTAGTCGTTTTTGTTGTCTTGTGATGTTAAGGATGAATAACTCTATTGTCATTTAGATCACAACTTCTACCTGAGGTCTGATTAACAGTTCCTTCCCATTTTATTATTAAAGTCTAGATTTGAAATGTAAGTAGAAGGTTTTCACGTTTTTCGGGAGATTATTTCGATTTTCAGGTGCGGGAAGACTATGCTAGCGGCTGTAATAGGTTACTACCGATTCATTTTCTGTGTGATAGAGGTAGGGGTGCTTTTTGTAACAGGAAACTACCCAATTTAATACGGCTACATTGTATGTATTGTATTGTACGTTAACTATAAACGACGGAGAGGCTCCATCCCCGCCGCAGTCGCAGTGGTCCACAACCTCACGACGACTAACGCAGTCCACTTCACCCCTCCGCCACCCCACACCGAACCCCGGGCTATTGCGCGGTCCGGCCTCAGGTGGACCCGCCAGGGAACGTCTCACACCAGACGAGTGTAACCCCTATGTTTGCGTGGTGGAGTAGTGGTGGTGTACGCGTACGTGGAGAACTTGTTTGCGCAGCAGTCGTCGATTTAGTGTAAATGGGGCGGAATAAGGGAAACCGGCCCGCATTCGCCGAAGCAGATGGAAAACCGCCTAAAAACCATCCACAGACTGGCCGGTTCATCGGACCGCGACACAAGTCCTCCTGGCGGATTCGTGCCGGGGACCAGGCGCTCCTTCCCGTCCGGATAGCCGTGCGTTAGACCGCACGCCAACCGGCCGGGCTACGGCTACATTAGTTTCGCTGCTAGAGCCAAGGTCTCGAATGTATCTGTTCCTCTTATCACAGCACTGCGAGGGTGCGAACAGGTCATGGTTCTTGGGCGGATGTTGCAACAGCAGTCTTTGTTCTGCTTGCTAGCCGACAGGATCGTCTATGAACGCCTGGACGGACTGCGAAACAAGTATTTTCGTTAAATTAAGTACGTTTCCTATTCTACACCATGGATAGGGCGGGGAGAAGAGACGTCGGTGCGTCGGCGGCTGGGTGGGCGGGCAGGGAGGCAGTGGGCTTGTAGCTAGCCACCGCTGATGTTATTTCGGTGACTGACGTGTAATCCAGGGAGAGAACGTGACAAGTGCTGCATTGTATATATTGTTCTGTCACGCTGTGGTTCCTCTTGTTTAAGGTCAGAATCTACAGCTTCAGTTTCTCTCTCTATACAATCAGCTTTCTGAACGGCTCGTCTGTGGACTGCGACAGTCTCTTTTTCTTTTTATAATAAATTACGTTTCCCGTCCTATACTACTACAGTGGTGATACACAGTGGTGATCCTACCGCTACAGCGGAGCACGTGGTCATGCTGCAACTGCGAAGCGTCTCTGGGCACGGCAGAGGATGTGGTCTCGCACATCGCTATTGGTAATGTTTCTGCGACTCGCTGCGATTACGTATAACCTAGGGAGAAAGTAGAAAGTGAGTATTTGCTTGTATTGTTTATGTCACTGTGCTTCTTTCTGTTTATCAATGCATTTTTTTGTTAGAATAATAATGAAAAATAAATTGCATTGTGATTGGCTGAGGGAGTCATGGCAATCGACGTAACGCAGAATACGAAAATGAGGATAAACACGTAAAAAGAATATTGTGAGAGCACTTACAGACCTGCCTTCTGCCACGAATGCCATAACAGAAATCAAGTGCTGTTACTTAACGTAACCAGTTAGAGAAAAAAAGCCATCTCTTTAAATGTATATTTTTCTGTAGCGCCGTGTTAAGCAACATCTCTGGCTGGAAAGCAGAAACCTCCTAAGGAACTTCACGCAATCTAGTGCTGCAGAGATGTAGATAGCGGCGTGGTATTTTTTACGCATTATCCTTGGTTAGATATCTGTAGTGTTTATAGAATTTTGCTATGGATAAATACGTAAAAAAACTGTGTTGCGAGTACTTATATATCTGCTTGGTGCCTCGAATGAAGTAATTAGAGACACAACCTGATCGTCTATGCCCCATGCCGTCCCGCTCCAAAGTGTCTTTTTGTTAGAACAGCTATTACTGTTCTTAATTCGTGGCTACTGCTGCCACAATATTGCTCACCAGTCTTAACAAACACACACGCTCACACAACTGCAGCGGTAGTGCTTGTAGAATATTTGCTGCGGGAAAAAATACGTATATTTGTTGGGAGTACTTACACATCTACTAGGTCCCTCGAATGACACCGAGCGAGGTGGCGCAGTGGTTAGCACATTGGATTCGCATTCAGGAGGACGACGGTTCAATCCCGCGTCCGGTCATCCTGATTTAGGTTTTCCGTGACTTCCCTCAATCTCTCCAGGCAAATGCCGGGATGGTTCCTTTGAAAGGGCACGGGCGACTTCCTTCCCAGACCTTCCCTAATCCGATGACACCGATGACCGCGCTGTTTGGTCTCCTCCCCCAAACAACCCAACCCAACACTCGAATGACGTAATAGAACTCAAGCGACGTGATTTGTTATAAACATAGTCTGATACTCTCCCTCTCCCCCTTCCCCAAGTCCTAAGCTGTTCAGCTCAAGAGTATCGATTTCGTATGAACAACAAACAGACACAGGTTGATGGCCTCCCTCTGCTGCGCTGTTTCAGTGTTCATTGTTTAGAACAGTTACTGGTTGTTACTGATTCGTGAGTACCGCTACCACGGTATCGTCAAACAGACAGACTGCAGCCACACACAGTTGCGGTGGAGAAAGGCTAATAATGTCGCGGTCGTACTGCGCTGATACACTTTCATTATTTTTTTATTTCACCTAAACGAATGTGTATTGGCATTACTGCTGCTCACGACAGGAGCACAGTCGTATGAAAAAAATATTAATTTTTCCAACTACCTGGACACACCACTGTCGTGTTACGACAGGTAGGGAAATATTAATTAATATTTCCAACTACCTGTCCACGCCACTGCATGGCGGCGTGGAAGTAAACTGCAAGCAACGAACTCGTTACTGTCTCGGCTATACTGCCGATACTCCATGCTCTAATGTCACACTGCTGCTGCCGCTGCACGCAACACTGCTGAATTAATAACTGCGACAATATCAATGTGAAATCCTTTTAAACAGTTATAATAGGAAGAATGTCACTAAAATATTTGACAAATTCTTACTGGCTACTTCTGCTACTCAAATGACTTTCTTTTCTCAATTTCGCGTGTTAATGCGGCTACTGTTGCGGCTGGAAGCAACACTGCTCGAAAGCAATTATAATAGCAACAATATCAAAGAGGGACAATTATAACAGCAACAATACCACAAATATATCTGTCAAATACACACTGGCTGCTCGCTGCTGCTCTAAATGCTTTCTTGCAAGATTTGCGATTTTAAAAGGATACTACAGCGGCCAATGCTGACGAAAGACTGGCGCTGAAAGTGCTCATTCAGGCAATAGCATAAAATGTTACTCCACGCGGAGCCGACTGGCCGAAGGGCATCGATACTCAAACGCTGTTGAACCCTAAAAAACAATAGGCCAGGGGGGAGAGGAAGGGGCAGAGACAGAGTGAGTCCAGAGAGAAACAGGGCGTGATTACATAAGAGAACAATTTGTAACCAATTAATTACGTTGTTGTTTTATCAGGGTCAGAGGTCAAGTTGTGAATTAGATAAAAAGTGTCCCAGAAGCCACCCTTTCACACTTAATCTGGAACCACTCTATCGAATGGATATGTAAAATTCCGCTTTAAAAATTATTTTTTTGGTAACGGGAAACAGACCGACGCCTTCTGTTAACAATGGACGTTGTATTAAAGGCGTGATGATCAGTAACTGTTGTAGCTGAGTCCAGATGCTGAATGCAAAAAAGAAATGGCAAAAATCTGCCGAAACACCAGCGAAAATGTGTCTGATTCCTAGCACGGACATGGTGTTAATTTTAGTGTATTCATTTCTAATCTAATTCCCTTAGTAGTATCGATTGATTCAATTCTCTTACACTCCCATAACCGGTGTTCTAAGTTTTTTTAAATGTTTTCCTTATAATCTTTTCTTTATTTTATTTATTGATTTATTTAATCTGGCAAGATTGGGGCCATCGGACCCTCTCTTACATATAACTAGGCATTCTACTTATTTTACATTCATATGTTTTAGTAGGCATGTTAAACTACATCTAGTACAAAAAGTGAAATAAACAATTACAAAGGCACACTTGGAAAAATACATACATATAGAGTTTACATTCGGGGATGATAAGTACAGTTACGATAAGACATTATGAATGAGACAGATTTTAGATAAGAATGCTAGCAGCAGGGAGTATGAGGGAGACTCTTCGTGAAGGTAGGAGAAGAATAGAGACATGATGAAACATAATTAAGGAAATATAAAGAAAATGAAGACTGCGCGGCTAATAGAGATAGATGAAGAGGAAGAAGAGAAAGGAGCAAGACAAGAGACACTAGCTTTGTACATTAATTTTGTCGAAAACGTTATGAGGATGATACCAGAAAATGCTTCAACTTCTTCTTAAAAGCAGCAGGGGATTGGATTTTGCGTAAGGTGAGGGACAGTTTGTTCCAGAGGCGGACGGCGGCAACTGAGAAGGAATTTGCAAAAGTTTTTGTTTTGTGAGTGGGCAGAGTTAGGATACCAAATAAGAGTGACCTCGTGTTTCGATTATGATGGCATGAAAGGTGTTTAATCTCTGAAGCAAGGTACTGGGGTGCTTGCGTGACGAGGAGTCAATGAAGTAGACATAAAAGTAGTCACGCAATTTGTCCAGTCGCAGCCACCCTAGCTGGGAGTAAGAAGCACTAACTGTTCAGGCCACTGTTTACAGTCATCTACGTGAAATTTATAGATATGTAGCGAAAGGAGCCGTTAAAGTCATCCGAGCAATGTTTTTTTACCTAACAAATAACGTTAATTCAATTTTATTATTCTTTCCCCTTTTCTTAGTGGAGCAACTTCACAATTATAAATGAGGAGCTCAGTATTGTACATGTTCCACAATATTAATTAATTTTCGCTAGTCATTTTTCGGCTTCATGGCCATCATTAGACTTAAACTGACTCATGTCCTCAAAGAAGGAACAATATTCGTGAACAATATCGAAAAAGATAGTAAACATCAAGAATGATGTCGGTCACGAATATTGATCCATCTCTGATGGGACGTGCTGGAATTTAGTGTCTCCGAATTTCTTCTTCTGTTTCCAACAACGTTTCAGGTACTACATGTCATACAGATTCCTCGGTACACATAATCGCTTCGCAGACGCAAGTTGTAATTGGAGTGCTTCGAATAGTATAGTGTAATATGGCCGTGTGCAACGTAACTACGTCGGTGCGTGAGAAACAGGGTGCTGTAATCGAATTTCTAACGACAGAAAACGTGTCTCAAATTGAAATCCATACAAGAATGAAAGCCGTGTGCGGTGATGGCTGTGTGGACATCAGTAATGTGTGAGGTTGTGTCGTTTGTGTTCGTAATTAAGGAAACGGTGGTGCCATCCCCTTAGAGTGAGTCACAGGGCTAGAAATGGACGACCTCGTACGGCAACCGAAGAGACTCATTGAAATCGGGTTGATGATATCATCAGAGAAAATAGTCAGGTAACACACACACAGCTCTCAAGTAAGAGTGGAATATCACAATAGCGTGCAAAGGCCATTATTGTACGGTAAGTCTTGCAGTAGAAATGAGAACAGCGAGAAACTTACATCAGGATTGATGGTCACGAAGTCAATGAAGTTAAGGAATTCTGATACCTAGGCAGTAAAATAACCAATGACGGACGGAGTAAGGAGGACATCAAAAGCAGACTCGCTATGGTAAAAAAGGCATTTCTGGCCAAGAGAAGTCTACTAACAGCAAATATCGGCCTGAATTTCAGGAAGAAATTTCTGAGGATGTACGTCTGGAGTACAGCATTGTATGGTAGTGAAACATAGACTGTGGGAAAACCGGAACAGAAGAGAATAGAATCATTTGAGATGTGGTGCTATAGACGAATGTTGAAAATTAGGTGGACTGATAAGGTAAGGAATGAGGAGGTTCTACTCAGAATCGGAGAGGAAAGGAATGTGTGGAAAACACTGATAAGGAGAAGGGACAGGATGATAGGATATCTGCTAAGACATGAGGGAATGACTTCCATGGTACTAGAGGGAGCTTTAGAGGGCAAAAACTGTAGAGGAAGACAGAGATTGGAATACGTCAAGCAAATAATTGAGGGCGTAGCTTGCAATTGCTACTCTGAGATAAAGAGGTTAGCAAAGGAAAGGAATTCGTGGTGGGCCGCATCAAACCAATCAGCAGACTGATGAACAAAAAAAAAAAAAAAAAAATAAATAAAAAAATAAAAAATAAATAAAAAAAGTGTAAATACTGGCGGTCGAGAGGGCATTGTCGGCTACATTGCTTGCGAGTCTGTCTTTGGCCTCTCTCCTGATAGGAGCACTTGATTCAGTGCCTATTATCTATCTTCTTGCAGCTTCTTTGCCGATCGGTGACCTGGGGACAGCTTATGGCAGTACACGATCTTCTCATCTACTGTAGTACCAGGTATATCTCCTCTTGTTGTGTCTGAACTGATTATCACCAAAGTTTAGCTACCATACAAGGCTACTGTGACGACTGGGTGTTGTGTGATGTCCTTAGGTTAGTTAGGATTAAGTAGTTCTAAGTTCTAGGGGACTGATGACCATAGATGTTAAGTCCCATAGTGCTCAGAGCCATTTGAGCCATACAAGGCTACACTCCAAACAATACTTCCCGGCATTTAAGCAGGATGTTAAGAAACTTATTTTTTATAAGTGTTCTTCTTCTGATTATAAGTCTGCATTTTATGTTCTACTTCGGCTATCAACTATCGTTTTGCGCTAACAGAAAAACTAATCTATTACCGTTAAACTCATTTCCTAACCTAATTTCTTTAACAGCACCTCATTTAAACCGACTATGTTACATTAGCGATGTTTCTGTTTTGATATCGAAGAGTATACTCCGGAAAACAATCTCAAGAGCTTTCTCTAAACCAACAACCACTGTAAAGAAGCAGCGTTTGGATGGAAATATGGAAACAAAGCAATAGTGGAAGCTTGAATATAAATGGAGATGCTTGCCAAGCCTGCAGATTGCGCTATTTTATTTCACCACGAACGGTACCTGCGCAATGTTCTCATGACATTGCAAGTACCATTCATGGTCGGAACTGTCTTCTGGGTAGTTGTAACTGCGTCATGTCGCAGCTAAGTGAATCTGGACGTGGGCAAATTGCACGTGTGCGTCTGGTGAGTGCTCCCATAGCCAAGGGAGCCAGAGTATTTTGGTGTTCCAAATGGCACCTTATCGAATATTTATACCATACACAGATGCAGCAGAAAAACATCATCCGCAAAGTCACAATGCTGACGAACGTGTCTCGTGAATGATAGTAGTAACGTGACACATACGTAGAGGCGCGATTTGGCTGATGACAAAAAAAAAAAGTCTTGTCCTCTGTAGCTGCCGCTGTTTCTCTGTAGATCTCTAGTTTAAATATTCTCCATAGTCATAGGCGTTCCTTGTGGTGAGCGAACTGGCCATTTTGTGGTTCCTCAACGATCTCTTAATTTCCCATTTAGGAAGTCTTCAACTATCTGTGCAGAATTTGTCGCTACTGCATGCATTGCCTTGTATCTAAAGAGTGTCTTACAATAACTGCCACATGGATTGCCTTGTATCCAGTGAGTGTCTTACAACAACTACTGCATGGATTGCCTTGTATCCAGTGAGTGTCTTACAATAACTGCTGCATGGATTGCCATGTATCCAGTGAGTGTCTTACAATACCTGCTGAGAGGATTGCCTTGTATCCAGCGAGTGTCTTACAACAACTGCTGCATGGATTGCCTTGTATCCAGTGACTGTCTTACATGGATTGCCTTGTATCCAGTGAGTGTCTTACAACAACTGCTGCAGGGATTGCCTTGTATCCAGTCAGTGTCTTACAACAACTGCTGCATGGATTGCCTTGTATCCAGTGAGTGTCTTACAATACCTGCTAAGTGGATTGCCTTGCATCCAGTGAGTGTCTTACAACAACTGCTGCATGGATTGCCTTGTATCCAGTGAGTATCTTACAATAACTGCTGCATGGATTGCCTTATATCCAGTTACTGTCTTACAATAACTGCTGCATGGATTGCCCTGTATCCAGCGAGTGTCTTACAATACCTGCTGAGTGGATTGCCTTGTATGCAGTGAGTGTCTTACAATAACTGCTGAGTGGATTGCCTTGTATCCATTGACTGTCTTACAATAACTGCTGCATGGATTGCCTTGTATCCAGTGAGTGTCTTACATTAAATGCTGAGTGGATTGCCTTGTATGCAGTGAGTGTCTTACAACAACTGCTGCTTGGATTGCCTTGTATCCAGTGACTGTCTTACATGGATAGCCTTGTATCCAGTGAGTGTCTTACAACAACTGCTATATGGATTGCCTTGTATCCAGTGACTGTCTTACATGGATTGCCTTGTATCCAGTGAGTGTCTTAGAATAAATGCTGAGTGGATTGCCTTGTATGCAGTGAGTTTCTGACAACAACTGCTGCATGGATTGCCTTGTATCCAGTGAGTGTCTTACAACAACTGCTGCATGGATTGCCTTGTATCCAGTGACTGTCTTACAATAACTGCTGCATAGATTGCCTTGTATCCAGTGAGTGTATTACAATGACTGCTGAGTGGATTGCCTTGTATCCAGTGAGTGTCTTACAATAACTGTTGCATGGATTGCCATGTATCCAGTGAGTGTCTTACAATACGTGCTGAGAGGATTGCCTTGTATCCAGCGAGTGTCTTACAACAACTGCTGCATGGATTGCCTTGTATCCAGTGACTGTCTTACATGGATTGCCTTGTATCCAGTGAGTGTCTTACAATAACTGCTGCATGGATTGCCCTGTATCCAGCGAGTGTCTTACAATACCTGCTGAGTGGATTGCCTTGTATGCAGTGAGTGTCTTACAATAATTGCTGAGTGGATTGCCTTGTATCCAGTGACTGTCTTACAATAACTGCTGCATGGATTGCCTTGTATCCAGTGAGTGTCTTACATTAAATGCTGAGTGGATTGCCTTGTATGCAGTGAGTGTCTTACAACAACTGCTGCTTGGATTGCCTTGTATCCAGTGACTGTCTTACATGGATAGCCTTGTATCCAGTGAGTGTCTTACAACAACTGCTGCATGGATTGCCTTGTATCCAGTGAGTGTCTTACAATAACTGCTGCATGGATTACCTTGTATCCAGTGACTGTCCTACAATAACTGCTGCATAGATTGCCTTGTATCCAGTGAGTGTCTTACAATAACTGCTGAGTGGATTGCCTTGTATCCAGTGAGTGTCTTACAACAACTGCTGCATGGATTGCCTTGTATCCAGTGAGTGTCTTACAACAACTGCTGCATGGATTCCCTTGTATCCAGTGAGTGTCCTACAACTGCTGCATGGATTGCCTTGTATCCAGTGAGTGTCTTACATGGATTGCCTTGTATCCAGTGAGTGTCTTACAACAACTGCTATATGGATTGCCTTGTATCCAGTGACTGTCTTACATGGATTGCCTTGTATCCAGTGAGTGTCTTAGAATAAATGCTGAGTGGATTGCCTTGTATCCAGTGAGTTTCTGACAACAACTGCTGCTTGGATTGCCTTGTATCCAGTGAGTGTCTTACAACAACTGCTGCATGGATTGCCTTGTATCCAGTGACTGTCTTACAATAACTGCTGCATAGATTGCCTTGTATCCAGTGAGTGTCTTACAATGACTGCTGAGTGGATTGCCTTGTATCCAGTGAGTGTCTTACAATAACTGTTGATTGGATTGCCATGTATCCAGTGAGTGTCTTACAATACCTGCTGAGAGGATTGCCTTGTATCCAGCGAGTGTCTTACAACAACTGCTGCATGGATTGCCTTGTATCCAGTGACTGTCTTACATGGATTGCCTTGTATCCAGTGAGTGTCCTACAATAACTGCTGCATGGGTTGCCTTATATCCAGTGACTGTCTTACTATAACTGCTGCATGGATTGCCCTGTATCCAGCGAGTGTCTTACAATACCTGCTGAGTGGATTGCCTTGTATGCAGTGAGTGTCTTACAATAACTGCTGAGTGGATTGCCTTGTATCCATTGACTGTCTTACAATAACTGCTGCATGGATTGCCTTGTATCCAGTGAGTGTCTTACATTAAATGCTGAGTGGATTGCCTTGTATGCAGTGAGTGTCTTACAACAACTGCTGCTTGGATTGCCTTGTATCCAGTGACTGTCTTACATGGATAGCCTTGTATCCAGTGAGTGTCTTACAACAACTGCTATATGGATTGCCTTGTATCCAGTGACTGTCTTACATGGATTGCCTTGTATCCAGTGAGTGTCTTAGAATAAATGCTGAGTGGATTGCCTTGTATGCAGTGAGTTTCTGACAACAACTGCTGCATGGATTGCCTTGTATCCAGTGAGTGTCTTACAACAACTGCTGCATGGATTGCCTTGTATCCAGTGACTGTCTTACAATAACTGCTGCATAGATTGCCTTGTATCCAGTGAGTGTATTACAATGACTGCTGAGTGGATTGCCTTGTATCCAGCGAGTGTCTTACAATACCTGCTGAGTGGATTGCCTTGTATGCAGTGAGTGTCTTACAATAATTGCTGAGTGGATTGCCTTGTATCCAGTGACTGTCTTACAATAACTGCTGCATGGATTGCCTTGTATCCAGTGAGTGTCTTACATTAAATGCTGAGTGGATTGCCTTGTATGCAGTGAGTGTCTTACAACAACTGCTGCTTGGATTGCCTTGTATCCAGTGACTGTCTTACATGGATAGCCTTGTATCCAGTGAGTGTCTTACAACAACTGCTGCATGGATTGCCTTGTATCCAGTGAGTGTCTTACAATAACTGCTGCATGGATTACCTTGTATCCAGTGACTGTCCTACAATAACTGCTGCATAGATTGCCTTGTATCCAGTGAGTGTCTTACAATAACTGCTGAGTGGATTGCCTTGTATCCAGTGAGTGTCTTACAACAACTGCTGCATGGATTGCCTTGTATCCAGTGAGTGTCTTACAACAACTGCTGCATGGATTCCCTTGTATCCAGTGAGTGTCCTACAACTGCTGCATGGATTGCCTTGCATCCAGTGAGTGTCTTACATGGATTGCCTTGTATCCAGTGAGTGTCTTACAACAACTGCTATATGGATTGCCTTGTATCCAGTGACTGTCTTACATGGATTGCCTTGTATCCAGTGAGTGTCTTAGAATAAATGCTGAGTGGATTGCCTTGTATCCAGTGAGTTTCTGACAACAACTGCTGCTTGGATTGCCTTGTATCCAGTGAGTGTCTTACAACAACTGCTGCATGGATTGCCTTGTATCCAGTGACTGTCTTACAATAACTGCTGCATAGATTGCATTGTATCCAGTGAGTGTCTTACAATGACTGCTGAGTGGATTGCCTTGTATCCAGTGAGTGTCTTACAATAACTGTTGATTGGATTGCCATGTATCCAGTGAGTGTCTTACAATACCTGCTGAGAGGATTGCCTTGTATCCAGCGAGTGTCTTACAACAACTGCTGCATGGATTGCCTTGTATCCAGTGACTGTCTTACATGGATTGCCTTGTATCCAGTGAGTGTCCTACAATAACTGCTGCATGGGTTGCCTTATATCCAGTGACTGTCTTACTATAACTGCTGCATGGATTGCCTTGTATCCAGTGAGTGTCTTACAATAACTGCTGAGTGGATTGCCTTGTATCCAGTGACTGTCTTACATGGATAGCCTTGTATCCAGTGAGAGTCTTACAACAACTGCTGCATGGATTGCCTTGTATCCAGTGAGTGTCTTACAATAACTGCTGCATGGATTGCCTTGTATCCAGTGAGTGTCTTACAATACCTGCTGAGTGGATTGCCTTGTATCCAGTGAGTGTCTTACAACAACTGCTGCATGGATTGCCTTGTATCCAGTGAGTGTCTTACAACTGCTGCATGGATTGCCTTGTATCCAGTGAGTGTCTTACATGGATTGCCTTGTATCCAGTGAGTGTCTTACAACAACTGCTGCATGGATTGCCTTATATCCAGTGACTGTCTTACAATAACTGCTGCATGGACTGCCTTGTATCCAGTGAGTGTCTTACAATACCTGCTGAGTGGATTGCCTTGTATGCAGTGAGTGTCTTACAACAACTGCTGCTTTGATTGCCTTGTATCCAGTGACTGTCTTACATGGATAGCCTTGTATGCAGTGAGTGTCTTACAACAACTGCTGCATGGATTACCTTGTATCCAGTGAGTGTCTTACAACAACTGCTGCATGGATTGCCTTGTATCCAGTGAGTGTCTTACAATAACTGCTGAGTGGATTGCCTTCTATCCAGTGAGTGTCTGACAACAAATGCTGCATGGATTGCCTTGTATCCAGTGAGTATCTTACAATAACTGCTGCATGGATTGCCTTATATCCAGTGACTGTCTTACAATAACTGCTGCATGAATTGCCCTGTATCCAACGAGTGTCTTACAATACCTGCTGAGTGGATTGCCTTGTATGCAGTGAGTGTCTTACAACAACTGCTGCATGGATTGCCTTGTATCCAGTGAGTGTCTTACATGGATTGCCTTGTATCCAGTGAGTGTCTTACAACAACTGCTGCATGGATTGCCTTGTATCCAGTGACTGTCTTAAATGGATTGCCTTGTATCCAGTTAGTGTCTTACAATAAATGCTGAGTGGATTGCCTTGTATCCAGTGAGTGTCTGACAACAAATGCTGCATGGATTGCCTTGTATCCAGTGAGTGTCTTACAATAACTGCTGCATGGATTGCCTTATATACAGTGACTGTCTTACAATAACTGCTGCATGGATTGCCTTGTATCCAGTGAGTGTCTTACAATAACTGCTGAGTGGATTGCCTTTTGTCCAGTGAGTGTCTTACAACAATTGCTGCATGGATTGCCTTGTATCCAGTGAGTGTCTTAGAGTAACTGCAGTAGCACCTATCTACATCTAAACCTGCATCTACATTGAAACATCGCAAACAGGCTTGCAGTTTGTGGTGGAGATTAGTGTCATTTCCCCATTTCCTTGTTCCAATCGTGAATGGTTCGTTAGGAGATCCATTACCGGTGAGTCTCTGTGTGGACTAGAATCTCTCTGGTTTTATCTTTATGGTCTTATCGTATGATGTGTGTAGGAGGAAACAAGATACTTGTTGACTGTCTTAGAAACGCACGCTCGCGGAACTTAAACTACGGACCATACAGAGACGCAGAACGCCTCTCTTGCAACGTGTGCCACAGAGGTTAATCAGTCATCTCTTTGACGCTACTGTTTTTGTTAATTGAACCTGTATCGAAACAAAGTCCCCTTCTTTGTGTCTTCTCTTATTCCTCTATCATGTTTATTAAATGAACCTATAACGAAACACACTCCTCTATTTCGTGTCATTTCTGTTTCCTCTGTCAATCGTTCAGATCCCTCACTGGCGGTTAGTATTGAAGCATTGGTTGAAGGAGGATTTTGTAAGCTACCTCCTTTGTTAACGGACTACCTTTCCTGAGGATTCTGCCAATGAATCCTAGTCTGGCGTCTGTCGTGTCCACGATTAGTTTCAGACATGTCGTCCCACTTCACATCTCTCCTTACGCTTACTTCTACATGTTTTTTGGAAGGAACTGCTGCCATAGATTATTCTGCAATCGTTTAGTCGTACAGTAATGGGTCTTTCTGTCTATATAAACGCAATGCCTAGTAACTGTAGATACCTGTAGCTTTTTACAGTAAAACATGAGTGAAAAGCCGAGCAATGATGCCATCGTTGACAATGACGTACGACAAGTTGACAGACCACGGTCGTTGTTTATCCACTTAACAAGTGTAGACTTTTAGCTGACTAATACCGTAATACGAAGAATGATTTGCTCACAGTATGAAAACGACAAGTAACTCGTAAATAAAGTACTTCATGGGAATGCGGCATAGTTTAGCATTTTGGCTGACATCATTGCCAGAGCTACAACCGATGTAGAAAGATGTTACTACGAAGGTTTTGATGTAGCGAAATCTGTTGTAAAGGGCGAAATGCGCTGGACTGTTGCTTTCGCTTACTCAAGCTGCCTCATAGTGAAACGTACATTGCTTATTTCGACTGATAAATGTTGATGAAATCTTCTCGGGCTTCCATCCGGGTAGCTGCGTCGAAAATCCGCGACGTTTCGATGAGTGTCATTCTCATCATCGCCAGAAGATGATGAAAATGACACTCATCGAAACGTCGCGGATTTTCGACGCAGCTACCCGGATGGAAGCCCGAGAAGATTTCATCAGCAGTATACGCCGGGAAAGCCTACATTCACATATGATAAAATATTGACGTATTTCGCTCATCAGTTGCCATGCCTTTTTGTTTGTAATGAAAGGTCTCTGTTGGATTCCTTTCATGTTAATTTCCTAAATCTGTTGCCATTTACTGCATAAATTCCTCTTCTAAATTTACTGTTGGCGTTTCTGGCTATCTGGGAGGAGATTGAGCAGTGGAACTTGTTACTTTTACACATAAACAAGAACGATCTGTCACACTACTACACTTTAAAGCACAGTTTATATGTAATTCATATATGTAATTCATGTCACACAGTCTCATACGGAACCTACATTCGCTTTCTTTTATATACAGTATATAATAAGATACTGTCATCCCCCTTCCCTTCTGTGTGAAGGAATTAATGAGCAAATATATTTCTAGTTGCATGCTGGATGGTAGTAGACAAGCCTGTCTGCTAGAGAACAGTAGGACCAACGTCGGAACAGGTAGCTACGCTTTCTAAAAGCAAAGAGGTTTCTATCCTTAGTATTGTCCTGTCCGTCCCTTGTCATGTTGGTATAGGAAGCAGCCTCTCTGGTCACTTCCGTTTTGTATATGGAAGCGCCCTTGGTAGGAGCCCAGGTCAGTCTGTCCGTGGCGAGCGTCTGAAGTGGTAAGATCTCCGGCTAAGCGCGTGTCTGCTAAGTCCGTAGAACAATGGATTTCTTAAAATCAGCCTAACTGAAAATTTAATGACCTTTATTTCAGGTTTAGCTCTAAAATATCTAATGTTATCTTAAATTGCAACGCAGTGTAATTCGAGTGTGAAGTTCAGAATATATTCCGGTAGTTGCTTTGTCACTACTTTGTGAGTAAAGTGGAACCACGTGTTGATCAGAAACTCTAACTAAGATCATCAGTCTTAAATGCGAATGTGCGTGAGATTATAACGTCTCGTCTTGACAATATTTTTCAATATAGCGACTTTTGTTTATGTTCAACCCATGTGGGGTGTACTTTGTGAGACCAGTACCACGTGCTTATACAATTGTTTGACCCATCAGGTTAATAGTAAGACGATAGTAACCAGTTCGAGGTTTTTCTTTTGAAAATCGCTTTTCTATCTAATTTATTTTAATTATCAAAATTATTGTGGAATTACACTCTTTGTGTAAACCAAGTTGACCAGGTGAAGCATGTGGTGTAATCATCAAAGTAGCCCTCAGCTATTCTTTTCGGGAAGATTTCACAGCGAGTTAGTATGAATTTAGTATACCAGTGTGTGGTAATTACATGACGGACAGGATTGCGGTACGAACGTAACTTCTTTGGGTGAAAATTGAATCGGTTGGTTGTGGTTAATTTCCTCTTGCATATGTTTCAACGTTCTTCGTGTGTTATTTTATGAATGCAGTGTTGTATGCAGTCTCCCAATCTTGGCTCCATATTTGATGTGTTCCGTAAGATTACAAACTCACATTTTCACAATCCTAAATAAGGCACCAGCTTAGTTATGACTCAAGTTTAACATGCTGAAATTTCAATGATCAATGTTAAAATAAATTTCCAAATATAAACTGATTTATTACTTTTTATTTAAATTCTCTTTTTTTATATATGTATCACCGTTTTTCGTATGACTATTAAAAGATTATAATTAATGTTAGTCTGCTTGGGAATTTGGTAAGCTAGAGTGGATACCTAATGAAACAGTTGCTCAGTAATGCAAGGTTAACTTCCCCAGACAGTTGACAGCTTTTAACCCGCTTTTATTGAATATCAGTACCCCAAACAGAAAGTCACAACAAAAAAAAGCAAGAACATTACAGTTTATTCTATTAGGCTCGACTATCCAGCTTTTTTTTTTTTTTTTTTTTTTTTTTAGAAAGGCACCCGCTCCGCTGTTCTGACATTTACCGTTAAAGGAAAACATTAAGAAAATCTGAAAAGCACCCGGAGCAAGTTGTCTGACACACAGACTTATGGGATGAGATGAGAGGTGAAGAGGAGATGGACAGAGAAGATGGAGTGGTGGGAGGTTGAGTAAATGGATGTAGGGAGGGTGAAGAAAGAGATGGACAGATTGAGGAGGAGGAGGAGGTTGAGAGAGATGGAGGAGGAGTTGGACAGGGAGGCAGGGGGAGGAGGTGACAGGCAAAGAGGGGGACTTGTAGGATATGGACGTTCACACGTGCGTGCATTCCTAAGGGAGCAAACTGCTGTCATCCGTCCCTAGACTTACACACTACTTAAACTAACAACAGCACACACACCCATGCCCGAGGGAGGACTCAAACCTCCGGCGGGAGGGGCCGTACAATCCGTGGCATGACGCCTCAAACCGTGCGACCATTCCGCGCGGCAAAGATATGGTCAGAGACAGGACGCAGGAGGAGATAGAGGGGAGACAAATAGATTGGGAGGTATCGAAATACCATACATATTAAGCACCTGCGAAGTATTGCCGGGTTCAATATTACGCGTGAAAGTATGTGTAGGTTGAAGTTCGAATATTACTGTATTACAATAATTTTCAGACCGGAAAATAAATATCTTCCACAGATGATAGCACAAACAGTGCTGAAACATGTTCAGGAAACATTAAAGAAACAGTGTCTTGTATAAGGCACAGTATCTCACAACATTGTTTCAGTAAGAGCGGAAAGAAAGAAGAACGTCAACATCTAAAAAAATTATTATCTTGTTACTATGTATTCAAATCCAGCACCTGATATATGGTTGGGGTGTTCCTCGAACGTTCTTTGCAAGACCGCAGAAAAACATACATAGTTTCATTCAAGAAAGAAAGGAAGTCAGTATACTGGGTGTTCAAAAAGTCAGTATAAATTTGTAAACTGAATAAATCACGGAATAATGTAGATAGAGAGGTACGAATTGAGACATATGCTTGGAATTGCTTGGAATGACACGGGGTTTTGTCAGAAGCAAAAAAAAAAAAAAAAAAAAAAAAAAAAAAAAAAAAAAAAAAAAAAAAGAGTTCAAAAAAAGTCTGGCAGATGGCGCTTCATCTGATCAGAATAGCAATAATTAGCATAACAAAGGAAGACAAAGCAAAGATGATATTCTTTACAGGAAATGCTCTATATGTCCACCATCATTCCTCAACAACAGCTGTAGTCGAGGAATAATGTTGTGAACAGCATTGTAAAGCGTGTCCGGAGTTATGGTGAGGCATTGGCGTCGCATGTTGTCTTTCAGCATCCCTAGAGATGTCGGTCGATCACGATACACTTGCGACTTCAGGTAAACCCAAAGCCAATAATCGCACGGACTGAGGTGCGGAGACCTGGGAGGCCAAGCATGACGAAAGTGGCGGCTCAGCACACGATCATCACCAAACGACGAGCGCAAGAGGTCTGTCGGACATTTTGTGAACTTTTTTTTGTTTTAATAAAACCCCATGTTATTTCAATCATGTGTGTCAGTTTTTACCTCTCTATCTACATTATTCCGTGGTTTGCTAAGTTTTCAAATTTATACTGTCTTATTGATCACCCGGTACATCAAACAGACTTTCTTTACGTTCTTCATAAAATACGCGATACTGTCCGTTTTCACAGCGAAGATCGCACATCGGTATATCTATTCGTTATGAGCATATTTGCGGTGGGCCGTCTGAACTTCTTTACCATGCGTAGGATATGCGTAAAGTGGAGAGGATGGGAATCGAGGCGTCTAAGATGGGGTGCCAGAGAACACTGCTGAAAATACAGTGTGCTGCTGAGATAACAAGAAGTTTCTCCGTCGAATTTGCTGAAAAAGAAGGTGTCGAAAACGATATCTAAAATCTTTTCTGGGGGAGGACAGAGATGGGAACGTGTACAGGAAATAACTGAAGATGTTGGCAGGACGGCACTGGAGACGAAATTGTGACGGCTAAGCTCAGATAGTTCAGTCTACATCTACATTTATACTCCGCAAGCCACCCAACGGTGTGTGGCGGAGGGCACTTTACGAGCCACTGTCATTACCTCCCTTTCTTGTTCCAGTCGCGTATGGTTCGCGGGGAGAACGACTGTCTGAAAGCCTCCGTGCGCGCTCTAATCTCTCTAATTTTACATTCATGATCTCCTCGGGAGATATAAGTAAGGGGAAGCAATATATTCGATAACTCACCCAGAAACGCACCCTCTCGAAACCTGGCGAGCAAGTTACACCGCGATGTAGAGCGCTTCTCTTGCAGAGTCAGTCAGTATCATATGGTGGCTCACACCTTCCTTTTAATCTCGGTCGTAGTTACAGAGGAGTTGCGCAATGGTACGACAGCCACTGGATCTGTATGGCACTTCAGTTCCCTGCACTGCCATCAGGTTTTGCCCTTTTTCACAAAATCACTTAAGGCCAATGTCGAGCTGGTTCCTTCGGAAGGGTAAAGCTAGTTTCTTCCGCAAGTCCGAGTTTCTGCTTCGTCTGTAACGGTCTCGCTCTTGAAGAGACGTTAAAACACTAACTTCTTATTTTCTCTCTTCATTAGTTCGAGACCTTTCCCACAGCGTAGACATGGCACCAAACCAGCATCCAGACAACTGGAGACAGACGAGACCGTCTCACGTAATATGAGGAAACAACTGCAGCGTGTGATTCAGAAGGAGGTGACGAATACTGTCTCACGTGCTCTGCTCTACGTCACTGAGTTTACTGGCCAGATAAACTAGAGCGCTTTGTTAGCTCACTTTACACAGCTACCCTAGCGCTCATCGAGCTTCTGAGAAGCGGTCTTCGTCAGGGAACTCGCAATTACTTCTTCCTGGACGTCGGTCTGCGTCCTTAAACGTGGCTGACAGTGGCCAGCGGCAAAATTCCTCGTCAAAACTGCATTCTAGTTTAACTTACTGTGTTATACGGGCCCGCATCTCGTGGTCGTGCGGTAGCGTTCTCACTTCCCACGCCCGAATTCCCGGGTTCGATTCCCGGCGGGGTCAGGGATTTACTCTGCCTCGTGATGCCTGAGTGTTGTGTGATGTCCTCAGTTTAGTCAGGTTTAAGTAGATCTAAGTTCTAGGGGACTAATGACCATAGATGTTAAGTCCCATAGTGCTCAGAGCCATTTGAATTTGTGTTATACGAGGGGCTTTCAATACTGTTTCTCGCAAATTCGGTTCAAAAATTTTTTGTAGGACATCGTGCAATATTACCACTTCAGCCACTATAGTTTGATGAAGTTCCGATAGGTCGCGGCGCTATACGTATCCTTCAAAATGGTGTCAGTAACAGAGGTGCGTTCCAAGATGGCAGCCATCACTAAGAATGTTTCGGTGAGAAACCAGAACATCGCAGATATTTATGGCGGTTTGCAGAATGTCTATGGACACGTGGCAGTGAAAAAAATCACGGTGAATTGCAATAAGGTCGCGGAAATCTGTCCGATCCCCTCATGCCACCCGGCCGCACACAGCTGCGATCCCTGCAATGTTGGAACGTGCGGACACACTCATTCGAGGTGATCGACGAATCGCAGTCAAACACCGAGGTGCTCAACTGGACGTCTCTATTGGTATTTCTGACCACCAGTCAGGGTACTCAAAGGTTTGTGCCCCTCGGTTGCTCTCCGCGTAATAGAAGACCATAAAGAACAAAATGGTTTAAATGGCTCTGAGCACTATGGAACTTAACATCTGAGGTCATCAGTCCCCTAGAACTTAGAACTACTTAAACCTGACTAACCTAAGGACATCACATACATCCATGCCCGAGGCAGGATTCGAACCGGCGAACATAGCGGTCGCGCGGTTCCAGACTGTAGCGCCTAGGACCGCTCGGTCACCCCGGCCTGCTCATAAAGAACAACAAAGGACTAGTTGAGTGGAAGTGCTTGCGCGTTGCGAAGCTGACTGTGACAGTTTTTTGTCCAACATCGTCACAGTAGATGAACAATGTGGACTGTTCTTCCTCATTCACGCTATAGTCCGGATCTCAAACCTTCCATCTGTGGAGTGCTACCATGAGGGCACAAAGGCCGTCCGCAGAAGGTCGTGTATGTCCGTTGCATTGAACGGAGATTACTTTGCAATATAAGTTTTGTAAACAAAAGAATGGGCAATAATATAGTGTGTTGGAATTCTCGATAGTGAAGGTTCCAGCGCTTTGCAAGGCTATTTGCTGATGTGGAATCTCAATCGATTCTATCAGCACTGTGTTACAGATATAGTTCCAATCCTGGCTTGTGGACCGAAGAACAAGTGTATTCGAAAGGGAGGAGAATACGTTGCAAAATACAAGGGGGGACCCAAAAGAAACCAGACTCCGAGGGCGCTGCCACTCCTAGACATAGTGCAGGGTTCTCACGCTAGATGGTATTAGTAGAGACCTTCATGAAACAGCTGTGCAGACGGCGTGAGAGCTGAACGTGCAAGTGTGGTATTGTGTTTCTCTGACTGTTGGCGGGTTATCTCTGCCAAGTCATAATGGCAACTTTAAAAGAACAGAGATTGTGTGTGAAATTTTGTTTCCTGCTTAAAAAAAAACTGCAACAGAGACACACCAATGCTTCAGGAGGCTTTCCAGGAGGACGCTATGAGCCGCACACAGGTTTTCGAGTGGTTTGGGCGCTTTAAACGTGGTGAGATGTGGGTTGAAGACCAAGCTCGTTCTGGACGCCCTTCAACATCGCGAAATGAGGAGAACATTGAGAATATCCTCCTAAAGATGAACGAGGATCGTCGCCAAACGATTGACCAAACTTCAGCAGAGACAGGAATCAGTTGGAGATCGTGACAGCGGATTTTGAGTGAGGATTTGCACATGAGACGAGTTGCTACTAAATTTGTTCCTCGCCTCCTCACACAGCAGCAAAAAACCATCCGCCTGAATGTGTGTCAGTCCGCAGCTCGTGGTCGTGCGGTAGCGTTCTCGCTTCCCGCGCGCGGGATCCCGGGTTAGATTCCCGGCGGTGTCAGAGATTTTCTCTGCTTCGTGATGACTGGGTGTTGTGTGCTGTCCTTAGGTTAGTTAGGTTTAAGTAGTCCTAAGTTCTAGGGGACTGATGAACATAGATGTTAAGTCCCATATTACTCATACCCGCTTTTTTCTTCTTTTTTTTTTTTTTTTTAATGTGTGTGATCCAAACTTCTTGAACAAAGTCATTACAGGGGATGAGAGTTGGTGTTACGGGTATGACCAAAAAACCAAGCAAGCGTCAAGCCAGTGGAGGCCTCCCAACTCTCCCAGACCAAAAGAAGCAAGGCAAGTGAGTTCAAATGTGAAGACGATGATCATTGTCGTTTTTAATGTTCGTGGAATTGTGCATCGGGAATTCGTACCCCCTGGCCAGACTGTTAACCAGCACTTTTACTTGGATATTTTAAGGCGTCTGCGAGAGGATGTGAGGAGGAAACGCCCGGAACTTTGGCGATCAGGTGACTGGTTTCTGCATCACGACAGCGCTCCAGCACACACGGCGCTACGAGTGACCCACTATTTGGCATCTCAGAGGTGGTCTGCCTTTCCCCACGCTCCGTATTCGCCGGACCTAGCCCCGTGCGACTTTTTCCTACTTCCTCGAATGAAAAAAACGCTAAAAGGGGAGCTTTATGGCGATGTGGAGGCGGTAAAAACAGTTTCGCAAAGGGCACTGGACATCAAACTTGAAGAGTTCCAAACATGCTTCCAACAGTGGGAAAAGAGACTTGACAAGTGCATCGCATGTAATGGACAGTATTTTGAAGAGGACTGAAGTAATTTTGTAAAAAGGTTCATCGATAAATTTTTTATGACGACAATCCGGTTACTTTGGGCCCCCTCGTAGTATACATTCTGATCAACTATCGTTTTGTAAACACGTTGCAGAAAGGGAAGTGTAGATAGTTTTTGCCTCCCTCGTAGTTCGAATGTGGGATGTTACTTGCAGTGCTGACTTCACAGATGCAAAGCGTAAGCCATTGAGGAGCGTTTCGGCAGCGATGACTCTGCGTCGACGGTAGGTAACTTGCCCTGTTCTGTTAATGGCAGTCCCCTTCCCAAGCGCGACCCCGGCCAAGTGGTTCGCCACTGAAGACCTGCTTCGCCTCTCTCCAGCCCTTTTGTCCCGCGGCGGCAACGCACGTGTACACACGGTAGGCGCGTGTGCACGTAACTCGCTGGAGAATAATAATGAGGGACCCCTGTAAGCTGGCGCATGCGCGCCAGGGGGGCGACCGGGAGGCGGTCTGTCCCTCCGTGGGAGGCGATCGGCGGCGGCGGCGGCAGCTGCGACCAATTGTGGCGGCGGCGGAAGCCGGAGGGCCGTTATCGGCTAAATCATCTGGCGGTGCCCGCCGGCCGCCCATTGTCATTACGCAAATAAGTTGAGGCTCGCCCGGAGGGGGCCGGCGTTTCCGGTGGAGAGAGAGTCGCAGGGGGCGGTTGCGCCCGCGTGACGCCGCGTCCTGGACGCAGACGTGACGCTCAAGTTGGCAGCCCTGACGAAGTCGTGGCAGCCCGTAATTACCCGGGCTCTCCCGAGAGCCGCAGACACCCCTCGCCCGCACGGCAGGCTGTTGTTCGTCCGTCGACAATTCCGCTCCGGCTTCACTCGTGTGGTGCCTCCTAGCGCCTCCTCCGCAGCCACCGTATCCCCGCAGTTGCCGGCTTTTCTACCCTTCTCCGGTACAGTAGCCACCCTCACGCTCCGCCCCTTTCGCTGCCTCTCTCCCTCTCGGTTCTCTGCGAGGCCGCACGCCGACGGTCAGTTTAATTGGCCCAAATTTCGGGCCAGCTGGCCCGAGAGAGTGCGGCGACCAAATGGCCTTAATGACGTGTGGGGCGGACGTGATCAGTGAGAGTCCGGCGGCGGCGGAAGGACACGTCGCCCGCCGCGGCCGTTGCGCGGTATTAGCGACAATTCCATTTGCAGCCGGCTGCACGGCGGAGGGTCGGACCTGCGGCGACAGCAGGCACGGCCGGTGGAGTGGCGCGGTGAGGTGAGGTGCGGTGCGGTGAGGCGAAGCGGAGCGCAGTAGAGCCAGGCCGGGCCGCGACGTGACACTCGGCTGCAGGTCCGGCCGCCGCCTCCGCTGTGCCAGCGAGGTGAGTCGGCCAGCCGCTGGCTGCGGGCCCAGCGGCCTCACACACGCACACAGCGTGCAGTTCGATGGTCCCGCCAGTGCCAAAGCGGTCAGTAGCGTGGAATAGAAAGGGGCACTTCTCCCGGATCTCTCTCCACAGGGCAGACCAGTGTGGTTCTCTTGGTGCAGCCATCGACGAAACAAAATCTTTCTTGAAACGAAACAAAATCTTTCTTGAAACCCAATCATAAATCGATATTAAGAAGAATTTGTCTCATACTGCAATTAAATGATTTTAATTTTTATTTTTACACAGTGGCTTTCCAGGCTTCTAGCGTCATCGACAGATGAGCTAGATACATATTGTGATGTAACACACTGAAAGGCAGATATTGAAATATTTCATACATTCATTTACTATATATATATATATATATATATATATATATATATATATATATATATATATATATATACTGGGTGATCAAAAAGTCGGTATAAATTTGAAAACTGAATAAATCACGGAATAATGTAGATAGAGAGGTACAAACTGGCATACATGCTTGGAATGACATGGGGTTTTATTAGAACAAAAAAAAATACAAAAGTTCAAAAAATGTCCAATGTCCGACAGATGGCGCTTCATCTGATCAGAATAGCAACAATTAGCATAACAAAGGAAGACAAAGCAAAGATGATATTCTTTACAGGAAATGCTCTATATGTCCACCATCATTCCTCAGCAATATCTGTAATCCAGGAATAAGGTTGTGAACAGCACTGCAAAGCATGCCGGAGTTATGGTGAGGCATTGGCGTCGGATGTTGTCTTTCAGCATCCCTAGAGATGTCGGTCGATCACGGTACACTTGCGACCTCAGGTAACCGCAAAGCCAATAATAGCACGGACTGAGGCCTGGGGAAATGGGAGGCCAAGCTGAGCACACGATCATCACCAAACGACGCGCGCAAATCCTTCACGCGTCTAGCAATACTTTGTTTTTGTTTTGGTTCTAATAAAACCCCATGTTATTCCAAGCATGTGTGTAAATTTTTACCTCTATATTTACATTATTCCGTGGTTTATAAAGTTTTCAAATTTATACTGACTTTTTGATCACCCAGTATATATATGACTTGATATACATTGGCTAATATTGTGTAGGGCCACCATGAGCACGCAGAAGTGCCTCAATGCCACCTGGCATGTAATCGACTAATGTCTGAAATAGTGCTGGACGGAATTGATACCATAATCCTGCAGGGCTGTCCATAAATCCATAAGAGAACCAAGGGGTGGAGATCTCTTCTGAACAGCACGTTGTAAGGCATCCCAGATATGTTCAATAATTTTCATGTCTGAGGAGTCTGATGGCCAGCGGAAGTCTTTAACTCAGAAGAGTGTTTCTGGAGCCACTCTGTAACAGTTCTGGACTTGTGGGATGGCCTCCTAGAATTGCCCAAATCCGCCGGAATGCATGCAGATGAATGGATGCAGATGATCAGACAGGATGCTTACGTACGTGTCACCTGTCAGAGTCGCATCGAGAAGTATCAGGGGTCACATATCACTCCAGCTGCACACACCCCACATCATTACAGACCCTCCACCAGCTTGATGCTGGTATACATGGTCCATAGATTGGTGAGGTTGTCTTCTCGCCCTTAGACTTCCATCCGCTCGATACAATTTGAAACGACACTCGTCCGATCAGGCAACACGTTTCCAGTCGTCAACAGTCCAATGTCAATGTTGACGTGTCCAGGCGACGCGTAAAGCTTTGTATCGTGCAGTCATCAAGGATACACGAGCGGGCCTTCAGCTCTGAAAGCCCATTTCAATGCTGTTTCGTTGAATGGTTCGCACGCTGATAGCCCGGTAATGAAATCTGCAGGAATTTGCGGAAAGATTGCACTTCTGTTATGTTGAACCATTCTCTTCAGTCGTCGTTGGTCCCGTTCTTGAAGGATCTTTTTCCAGCCGCAGCTATGTCGGAGATTTGATGTTTTACCGGATTCCTGATATTCGCGGTTCAAGCGTGAAATGGTCGGGCGGGGAAATCCCCACATCGCTTCTACCTCTGAGATGCTGTGTCCCATTGCTCGTGCGCCGACTGTAAAACAAAGTTCAAACTCACTGAAATCTTGATAATCTGCCATTGTAGTCGCAGTAACCGAACAAATAACTTCACCAGGCACTTTTTTTCTTATATAGGCGTATTCTGACTGTTTACATACCTTTGTATTTGAATACGCACGCCTATACCAGTTTCTTTGGGGATTCAGTGTATTTTATCTTTTATACGTTACCTTACATTTAAATTTTTTATTTCATTTCACAGTTATTTTTTTTTTATCTAAACCTATTTGCAATAACTAAATGCTATTGAATTTACTGAAACTTTGCTGACATATAACACTGAAAACTCCCGTATGCACGTTCCTGCTTTGTTACGGCGATAATTCCTAATCCAAAATTACGATAGTTCGTTCAAATAATACAGAACTAGAAAAAATAGCAATGTCGAGTCTGGTTATTACAGGTGTAAAAAAATGTCCACAGAATTGCTTTTAACGTGGTTTATAAAATAATTAGATGCAAAAAATAACGTAACTTTAGGATTGCAGCCTCTGCAAATGATCGATACTAAAATAACCCTAGTAATGTGGAAATTTGTACAGTAATTTTTGAAGAGATTTATTTCTTGTTTTTTACACAATATCAAATCATGTTAAAATTCAGTTTGTGTTAAACATTTTCCTCTCTTTTTTCAATAAAGCACACTTTAATATTTGTGAATACACAATTTTTCATTATAACAAGATTAAAGTTTTAAAATAAACTTGTACGTTTTTGTTGTTACTTCTTTATGTAGACTACTGCCGTAGTGTCTTCACAGAGGGAGATACAGTTGGTGGTTGTTGATGTGATAACTGACAGTAGTTGTTTATAGTATCAAAATTTGGAAATGGATTAATCTGCAGAATGGAATCGAAGTTTGCTAAAATTTTGTTGCTTGATCTGCTGCACCTGCGGAAAATAAATGGAAAGTCATACTCTAAACTTGTCAGGCTATCAATTTACGTCAAAGAATTCTGGATCTCTTTATTCAACGTCATCGTAGGTGTTCACATTACTGCCTTTCCAACTCTATCTGATTAAGTGTTGATTCGTGGTGGTACGGTCTAGTTTAATATTCCGAATATAAGCCGAAACTATTCAGAAAACACATATTTGTAAGTCGTACCCAGGAGGTGTAGATACAGCAACAAGGAACAGCTCAGTGGGCAGTACAGATGAAGCGGAATGGACATCTCTAAAAAGAAGGTACTGCGAGGAAACTGCGGGTAACAGAAAAAATAGTTCTGTTGATCGATGAAAGCAGGAAGTACGAAAATGTTCCGGGAAACTAGGGAATACAGAAATACAAGTCGCTGAGGAATGAAATAAATAAGGAATGCAGGGCAGCTAATACAAAATTACTGCATGAAAAAGTGAAGAAATCAAAAAAGAAAAGATCGTCGGAGGGACTGATTCAGCGTATAGAAAAGTCAAAACATACTTCGGTGACATTAAAAGCAAGGGTGGTAACATTAAGGGTGCAACGGAAGAGAGCGGATAGGTGGAAAGAATACATTGAAACCCTCTATGAGGGGAAAGATTTATCTGACGCGATAGAACAAGAAACAAGAGTCGATTTGGAAGAGATAGGGGATCCTTTATTAGAATCAGAATTTAAAAGAGCTTCCGAGGACTTAAGATCAAATAAGGCGGAAGGGATAGATAACATTCCATTAGAATTTCTAAAATCACTTCGGGAAGTAGCAACAAAACGACTATTCATGTTGGTATGTAGATTCCATAAGTCTGGCAATATACCGTCTGACTTTCGGAAAAATATCATCCACACAATTCCGAAGACTGAAAGAGCTGACAAGTGCGAGAATTACCGCACAACCAACTTAACAGCTCATGCATCGAAGTTTCAGTCAAGAATAATATACAGAAGAATGGAAAAGAAAATTGAGGATGTCTTAGATGACGATCAGCTTGGCTTTAGGAAACGTAAAGGCACCAGACAGGCAATTTTGTCGTTACGGTTGGTAATGGAAGCAAGACTAAAGAAAAATCAAGACACGTTCATAGGATTTGTCGACCTAGAAAAAGCGTTCGACATTGTAAAATCGTGCAAGATGTTCGATATTCTGAGAAAAATAGGGGCAAACTATAGGAAGAGACGGGTGTTATACAATATGTACAAGAACCAAGGGGGAATAATAAGAGTGGACGACAGAGAACGAAATACTTGGATCATAAAGAGTGCAGGACAGGGATGTAGGTCCCCCCCCCCCCCCTTCTACTGTTCATTCTGTACATCTAAGAAGCATTGCTGGAAATAAAAGAAAGCTTTAGGAGTGGAATTAAAATTCAAGTTTAAAGAATATCAATGATACGATTCGCTGATGACATTGCTATCCTGAGTGAAAGTAAAGAAATATTACAGGATCTGCTGAATGGGATGAACTATCTAATGAGTACAGAATACGGATTGAGAGTGAATCGAGGGAAGACGAACGTAAAGAGAAGTAACAGAAATGAGAACAGCGAGGAACTTAATATCAGGATTCATTGTTACGAAGTAGATGAAGTTAAGGAATTCTCCTACCTGGGCAGTAAAATATCCAATGGCGGACGGAGCAAGGAGGACATCAAAAGCAGACTAGCAATAGCAAAAAGAGCCTTCGTGGCCAATAAAAGTATACTGGTACTAAACATAGGCCTTAGTTTGAGGAAGAAATTTCTGAGAATTTACGTCTGGAGCCCTGCATTGCATGGTAGTGAAACATGAACTGTGGGAAAACCAGAACGGAAGAGAATCGAAGCATTTGAGATGTGGTGCTGCAGACGGAAGTTGAGAATTAGATGGACTGATAAGGTAAGGATTGAGGAGGTTCTGCACAGAATCGGAGAGGAAAGGATTATGTGGAAAACACTGGCAAGGAGAAGGGACATCTGTCAAGACATGAGGGAATGACTTCCATGGTACTAGAGGGAGCCGTAGAGAGCAAAAACTGTAGAGGAAGACAGAGATTGGTATCCATCCAACAAATAATTGAGCATGTTTGTTGCAAGTGCTACTTAGAGATGAAGAGGTTGGCACAGGAGAGAAAATCGTGGCGGGGTGCATCAAATCAATCTGGAGACTGATGACCCCCCAAAAGAACTTTTTCTCTCCAGCTTTCCTACGTCTACCACGGGATGTCTCTTGGACAGTGCCTGAGAGGAAGGAATGTTTCTCTCGACAAGCATATTTGGTTTATGACGTGGAGCGCTTTAATGGGACTTTCATCGGCAAAATTGCCATTTCTGTCGCCCGTTGAAGGTATTGATTGTGTGAGGCACTTTACGTAGGATCAGAATTTCTCGTTTTTCTACCAGCTCTCGAGACAATGTTTCATTGAGGAAACTATTAAAAGCACCACGTACTGAAGTGCCCGGTATATTTCTAAGTACGCCCTCTTGTATTACAGAATGCGTTACAGAGTTCATGAAAAGAAAATTAACCATTTTCGAAGACTGAGGATGTAGAATTGCCTTCTATAGAATGCACGACCACACGTCATCGTCCATCCATTCACACCTACGCGTGAGTGCACGGGTTTCACAGTGCCAGCTTGGTCGATACTGGAGATCCGGGTCTATGGAGAAAGGAGCGGCAGTGACCCAGTGTGACGTCCGCATTGGCAAAGCCACCAGTATAGCTCTGTTCCTGGCACGTTTTCCGTAACATACGTTGGCGTCCTGCATGTCGCTCGCCAGTGGTGACAGGTTTACCCTATCTGATCTCTCACGCAGCGAAATACCTTCTAAAATGCACGCAGCCCCGCCATGGAAATATTCATCACACGACGGTACCTAGGACATTGTCACCGATTGCTCAGAGGTAAAATAGCGAATGGACGCTGGCTTACTCGCCAGAACATAGCTGACAAGAAACAAAGGAATCGAACCACAGTGAATTTTTAGCTCTGCAGCGGCCTGTGCTAATCTGAAATTTCATGGAAGTTTAAAATTGTGTGCCGCGTTGATTCCTGACCCGGGGCGTTTGGCGTTTAGGGTCAAGTGCTCTACCGGCTGAACTATCCAAGTACGACTCTAGGCCCCAATTTGCTACTTTTCCTACCTTCCAAATTTCTGCTGCATGCCTTGAGGGACTAGAAAAGGTGGAGCAAAGAAGTGCCTTAGCCATAAGCTTGGGGACTGCTCTCAAAAAATTCATTCTGAAAACGTTTCTGAAAATCGCGGTACGGAACAACTTCCTGAGACATTCTATTGCCAGAAACTGAAATTGATAAATGAAATATCTGCACCGGATTATTTATAAGTACCACTGAGGCTTCAGTAGAAGACTTCGGCCAGCCGCTGTGGACGAGCGGTTGTAAGCTCTACAGTCCGGAACCGCGCGACAGCTACCGTCGCAGGTTCGAATCCTGCCTCGGGCATGAATGTGTGTAATGTCCTTAGGTTACAAAGGTTAAAGTAGAATGAGATTTTCACTCTGCAGCGGAGTGTGCGCTGATATGAAACTTCCTGGCAGATTAAAACTGTGTGCCCGACCGAGACTCGAACTCGGGACCTTTGCCTTTCGCGGGCAAGTGCTCTACCATCTGAGCTACCGAAGCACGACTCACGCCCGGTACTCACAGCTTTACTTCTGCCCGCGAAAGGCAAAGGTCCCGAGTTCGAGTCTCGGTCGGGCACACAGTTTTAATCTGCCAGGAAGTTTCAAGGTTAAAGTAGTGCTAAGTTCTAGCGGACTAATGACCTTAAATTTTAAGTCCCATAGTGCTCAGAGCCATTTGAACCATTTATAAGACTGCGAGGAAACTACAAGATACAGAAAAATGACGTCTTTTTCAATGACTATTTGCAATTATAATGATTGTAAGAGCTTGCGAGGCGTGAATTTGCTGTAGGACGTACTCACACATAGTGAATCTTTAGTATGCAGCCATATGAATTCTAGCTTTATGACTGGAACCGCCAACTCGCTTATATTTGACTCACTGTAGATTAATTTGGAACTGTAGTTGCTTATTCCACAAACCCACTGCATAATCTTCCGTAATCATCTGCTAGGTTTCCCACGGTGACGAATTTGCCTTTTTGTGTTAGACTGAGCTACTTGTGTGCACCATTGTTTACACTTGAAACATAGATGTTCTTTCTTTCAGCGTACGAAGTGAGTATGTCGCTGCATTGTTAACTCTCATACGTCACAGGCGTCAACCAATAGCAGAGGTAGTCTCTAGTCTCCATAATCAAGTAGAAGTACAACAGTCTGTTTTCAGTTAGCAGTCATAAATCAACCAAGCACAAGTAAAAGCGCGAAAATTTCACACCGGTCTGTTCTACTCGATTACTTAAGTCCAATGCTGGCGCGACAATTCGTATAAGACTTTTCAGGTGATTACAGCGCTTCTTAATACGTGACACTCGACATTTCATACCATCTAGAAACTGAAGGTAACGCCACGTTAGGGTACTCCATACTTCCAGGGCGTGACCTGTGAACCTTTTTCTGTGACGCTAGCGCGCGAATTTAACTACTTGTCCGGTTTGCGTTGTGGGCGCGTCTAGTGTTTACTCCTGCATTAAATACATATTTGCTTCGACATGCTGGCCAGTACTACAGACAGCAGAAGGTGATTAAAAACACACAGTTACTACAAACAGCTTCTTATTGGGCTTCCTCGCCACAACGTGACATGGCCTTTTTCTAAATGATTTGCTTATTTACGTAATAAAAACTTGGAAGCTAACTTTTGTTATTTTAAAATTATTCAACAAACAGAATCTGTATACGTGTAAGAAATACCTCCGTTTACCCTATGAAGAACGCATCTGACTACGAACTGTCTTTCGAAAGTAGTTAACCTTCCCAAGCACAAGGGGAAACAGACTCGTTTGTCTAAGAAAGAAACAATTATTGAGTACTGCAAGGTCAATAAATGGAGAGAACGAAAGTGCAAACTTTATTATGGAATCAATTTAACGGACGTCTCCTAATAGACGTTTTTCAGTGCACTGGACATGTTTATGCAGATTTTATGGTCTGAAACAACCCTGAACTCAACTTAAATGCAAAAACCCTGACATTTGAATACACAAAAGGAGCTTTTGTGTGGGCGTCTGGTGGAAGCTGTCCCGCAGCGCGTGCAGGCGGTGCCGCTGTATTTGCCGTTGAGTCTGATGTTCACTCGCCCAGAGATGCTAAAAAATCATGTAATTCAAAATAATACTCGTGGTGAAATGAAATATACTAGCTATTTTTATAAATAACAGAGCATTTGAAAAGGGTATAAAGTCATTATTTGGCCAGTTGCTGACCAAGCAATTACATAACCAAGTGGTTGCGAACGTAAAAAGGAAGAATTTCAAATAAACGAGCACATGAACACAAGATTTGTTAATAATCAATTGTAACAGAAAATCACTATTGCAGAAAATGCCTATATACATCGTATCTCCGTAATCAACATCAAAATTCAAACGGAATATAAGAGAGAAATTACCTTACTACATACCAAAAAGATTTCAAAGAATCTAACTAACTTGCTAATGAATGAGAATTCATTTTAGAATATAGTATTATGATGGATGCAATAGCATACAGGGTGAACGTTAATTAATCCGACAAAATTCAGCATATCCAGACACCCTGGGATGATGATGGCATTGAAACAGAGGATGACAAGCGTAAAGCTGAAATGCTAAATACCTTTCTCCAAAGCTATTTCACAGAGGAAGACCGCACTGCAGTTCCTTCTCTAAATCCTCGCACGAACGAAAAAATAGCTGACATCAAAATAAGTGTCCAAGGAATAGAAAAGAATCTGAAATCACTCAACAGAGGAAAGTCCACTGGTCCTGACGACATACCACTTCGATTCTACACAGAATACGCGAAACAACTTGTCACCCTTCTAACAGCCGTGTACCGCAAGTCTCTAGAGAAAAGGGAAGGTTCCAAATGATTCAAAAAGAGCACAGGTAGTCCCAGTTTTCAAGAACGGTCGTCGAGAAGATGCGCAAAACTATAGGCCCATATCTCTGATATTGATCTGTTGTAGAATTTTAGAACATGTTTTGTGTTCGCGTATCATGTCATTTCTGGTTCAAATGTGTATGAAATCTTATGGGATTTAACTGCTAAGGTCATCAGTCCCTAAGCTTACACACTACTTAACAACCTAAATCATCCTAAGGACAAACACACACACACCCATGCCCGAGAGAGGACTCGAACCAGTTCATGACTGTAGCGCCACAGACCGCTCGGCAAATCCCTCGCGGCGTCATTTCTGGAAACCCAGAAACTACGCTGTGGGAATCAACATGGAATTCGGAAACAGCGATCGTGTCAGACCCAACTCGCTTTATTTGTTCATGAGACTCAGAAAATATTAGTTACAGGCTCCCAGGTAGATGCCATTTTCCTTGACTTCCGGAAGGCGTTCGATACAGTTCCGCACTGTCGCCTGATAAACAAAGTAAGAGTCTACGGAACATTATGCTAGAAGTGAAGCTGGATGGAAGGGTTTTAAAAAACAGAACACAGCATGTTGTTCTCCCCTCTGGCGTACCACAGGGGAGTGTTATGGGACCACTGCTTTTCACAATATATTTAAATGACCTAGTAGATAGTGTCGGACGTTGCATGCGGCTTTTCGCGGATGATGCTGCAGTATACAGAGCAGTTGCAGCATTAGAAAACTGTAGCGAAATGCAGTAAGATCTGCAGCGGATAGGCACTTGGTGCAGGGAGTGGCCACTGACCCTTAACATAGACAAATGTAATGTATTGCGAAAACATAGGAAGAGGTATCCTTTATTGTATGATTATATGATAGCGGAACAAACACTGGTAGCAGTTACTTCTGTAAAATATCTGGGAGTATGCGTACGGACCGATTTGAAGTGGAATGATCATGTAAAATTAATTGTCTGTAAGGCGGGTGCCAGGTGGAGATTCATTGGGAGAGTCCTTAGAAAATATAGTCCATCAACAAAGGAGGTGGCTTACAAAACCCTCGTTCGACCTATACTTGAGTATTGCTCATCAGTGTGGGATCCGTACTAGATCGGGTTGACGGAGGAGATAGGGAAGATCCAAAGAGGAGCGGCGCGTTTCGTCACAGGCTTATTTGGTAAGCGTGATAGCGTTACGGAGATGTTTAGCAAACTCAAGCGGCAGACTCTGCAAGAGAGGCGCTCTGCATCGCGGTGTTACTTGCTGTCCAGGTTATCTTCCGAGGAGATCACGAATGTAAAATTAGAGAGATTCGAGCGCGCACGGAGTCTTTTCGGCAGTCGTTCTTCCGCGAACCATACGCGACTGGAACAGGAAAGGGAGGTAATGACAGAGGCATGTAAAGTGCCCTCCGCCACACACCGTTGGGTGGCTTGCGGAGTATGAATGGAGATGTAGATCTAGAAGATAAGATTCCTGACTAGAAACGGTCCTACGTACATGTGTCCGGAAATGCATCGTTGTCACGGTAGATGGCGCTGCCGAATGTAAGTTCCCCTGACCAAGTGCTGTGTCTGTATCCCGATAATGACAATTATGCAGACTGATGATCCTAGTTCCAGTAAAGGTTGCTTCATCGGTAAAGAGAACTGATGACAGAAATCCCAAAATGGTGATGGTCTGCTGCACGTTCGTCTGTCTGAAAGGTCCCATCATCACATAGATGCCCAAAAACCGCTTGAAATATTGTCTCATGTACACACATGAGAAAAAGTTAAACATCCCTTCGGTTCCGAGAGTTCCGGAACCCATACAGGGAATTCCAATAGACATCAAGTTAAACCACGTTTCCGCTCTTCTTATTGCTCAAGAAACCATTAATTGCATATTGTACCACCATACAACGAGACCTTCATAGGTGGTGGTCCAGATTGCTGTACACACCGATACCTCCAATACCCAGTAGCACGTCATCTTGCATTGATGCATGCCTGTATTCGTCGTGGCATACTATCCACAAGTTCATCCAGCAACTGTTGGTCCAAATTGTCCCACTCCCACAACGGGGATTCGGTGCAGATCCCTAATAGTGGTTGTTGGGTCACGTCATCCATAAACAACCCTTTTCAATCCATCCGAAGAGTGTTAGATGAGTTTCATGTCTGTAGAACATGCTGGTCACTCTAGTCGAGCGATGTCGTTGTCCTGAAGGAAGTCGTTCACAAGATGTGTACGATGGGGACGCGAATTTTCGTCCATTAAGACGAATGCCTCGCCAGTTTGCTGCCGATATGGTTCCACTATCGGTCGGAGGATGACATTCACGTATCATACAGCACCTTCCATGACCAACAGCGCCCTTCGTCGGCCCCACATAATGCCACCCCAAAACAGTAGGGAACGTCCACCTTGCTGCACTTGCTGGACAGTGTGTCTAAGGCATACAGCCTGACTGGGTTGCCTCCAATCACGTCTCCGACGATTTTCTGGATGGAGATCTCTGCGACGCTCATCGGTGAAGAGAACGTGATGCCAACCCTGAGCGATCGATTCGGCGTGTCGTTGGAACCATCTGTACCGTGCTACATGGTGTCGTGGTTGCAAACATGGAAATCGTCATAGACGTCGGGAGTAAAGTTGAGCATCATGCTGCCTATTGAGCACAGTCTGAGCCGTAACACAATGTCCTGTGGTCCACGAAAAGCATTATTCAACATAGACGTTGCTGTCGATGTTACTCCAAGACATAATCCGTAGGTAGCGGTCATCCAGTGCAGTAGCAGCCCTTGTGCGGTCTCAGCGAGGCATGTCATCAACATTTTCTGTGTGTCTGTACCTCCTCCATGTCCGAACAGCATAAAAAAAAAATAGCTCTGAGCACTATGGGACTCAACTGCTGTGGTCATCAGTCCCCTAGAACTTACAACTACTAAAACCTAACTAACCTAAGGACATCACACACATCCATGCCCGAGGCAGGATTCGAACCTGTGACCGTAGCAGTCGCACGGTTCCGGACTGCGCGCCTAGAACCGCGAGACCATGGACTATGGGACTATGGGACTCAACTGCTGTGGTCATCAGTCCCCTAGAACTTACAACTACTAAAACCTAACTAACCTAAGGACATCACACACATCCATGCCCGAGGCAGGATTCGAACCTGTGACCGTAGCAGTCGCACGGTTCCGGACTGCGCGCCTAGAACCGCGAGACCACCGCTGCCGGCTCGAACAGCAACGCTTTGGTTCACTCCGAGACACATGGACAATGCCTTTGTTGAGAGGCCTTCCAAGCACAAAGTAACAATTCGGACGCGATCGGTCCGCGGTATTGACCGTCTAGGCATGGTTGAACTACAGACAACACGAGCCGTGCGCATCCTTACAGTTGCAATGATGGGAACTAATCGGCTGTCGGAACGCCTCCGTCCAATAGGCACTGCTCATACCTGGTTGTTTACATATTTGGGCGAGTTTAGTGACGTCTCTGAACAGACAAAGGGACTGTGTCTGTGATACATTATCCACAGTTGTAGGTAAGGTGCACTTGAGTGGCGTTTATGAAATGACTGGAGCACTGAGCTATATCAAGATGGCTAAAGGAGTTACACGTAAATAGAAATGCTATCTGACATTAAAATCACAGTAGGAACTTGGGTGTGCCACCAACACTAGCCACACTGAGGTTCGACTGAGTTGGAAAATTAATTAATCCAGTCATAAGAAAGATCTCATGAAAGAACATTCATAGAAATGTCAATCATAAAAAATATGATCTAATTATTAACATGTTACAGGGACTGTTCACATGAATCACATATTAAAATAAACTAAAAATTGTGTGAACACTGTGAATAAGAGCAGCTTGTGACAACATTCCTGAAAACAAGATATTGTGAATAGGAGCAGCTTGTGACAACGTTCCAGAAAACAAGATCTATTCTGAAGAATTGGTTTAAACAAAAAGGGAACATTAATTATAGGACCCGTGAGCATGGAAACACTATGGATGGGCTAAGAAGGAAACTACAAGTTAAATGGTGTAGGTAAAGGAGACGTAACATCGGTACACTGGATAAGACTTGAAACAAAAAAATGGCTCTGATCGGTATGGGACTTAAAATCTATGGTCATCAGCCCCAAAAACTTAGAACTACTTAAACCTAAGGACATCACACAACACCCAGTCATCACGAGGCAAACAATATACTTGTCCCCGCCGGGAATCGAACCCGGGAACCCAGGCGTGGGAAGCTGGAACGCTACCGCACGACCACGAGATGCGGACAAGACTTGAAACAAAATTATTTATTTCTTAAGGTATTGATATAAGACGTGTATATAATTGCTGTTCCCTGAAAACTATGTATGACTGCTTGTGAATCGCTATACGATTCATACCAGAATCTCTTAATTTAAAATCGCGGTCGTAAGTAGAGGGGGACGGGAAAGGTTGAATAGCCGCATTCAGACCGACATTCACTCAAAGAGCAGCCAGGAAACCCCAACACCAACCTGCAACGAAGCTAGGACATTTGTTCAGCTGTGGTGAGAAATGGTTAAATAAAAGAGTAAATCTGAATATCACGGTTGCATTTAAAGTTGAACCTCGGTTTGGGGAAACGACCTCAACGTGGGCCACACATACACCTTACCAGGCTTAACATGAAATCACAGACCATAAATACAATTGAATAATCCGGACAGGTTGTATTTAACTCTAGGAGAGAGATAGGGGTCAAAGGAAAGTTGGGCTCATAGCTAACTCGTGTGACCACGTGGTTTTCTATGTACCGTGGCCAAATTTTAGCTACATTAAACCACGCAGCCGCGAACAATTAACATTTTTCAAAGAACAAATCTGAACAGACAAAGTGTGATTGCAAAGTGTAACCCACGCGGATGGTTTCCAACGGACATATAGCAATGAAAAAAAGGAAATCAACAAAGATGCAGAATCTATCAAAATTCGGAAAGGATATACAATGTATACACACGCAGTCGTAGGTACACAAACATTCCACTGAACTGAGGGCGCAGCTTCAACATATGCAACACCTTTATGCTACGTTCTTCTTAGGGACCAAAGTCTGCATTAGGAATCAAACAGGAAGTCTGCAAAAGCCTTGCATCCCTTGCTTTGAGCCAGCAAAACAATCATTATAATATAAAACGCGAGGCCAAAAGCTGCACAAGGTGCAAGTTCAGCGAGACTGAATTCCAAAAAGCTCCCCTCTCGCTATCAGACAATGCGACTCGTGATTAAATCAACTCACACTTCTTCGAAGAGACTTCGGTTTCAGACCCTCGGAGAACCGGAAGCAGACTGTCCATCTAACACTAAAAAGGCTCCCACACAACCCCGTAGCCAGGAAAACCCAGAGATGAGTCTTCCGCCATCAACCTAACACCGGTAACTTTCACACAAAGGTAACAAACCTCTTTGCCTACCTGAAAACTACAAGGGTTGGCCATTCTCTAAGACAACAACTAATTCGCTACAACAGACTAAACCATGGTACAGCAAAATGAAACACATGCACATTCATTCACTCACACATGTCACAGAGTTTTGGAATCGGAGAACAAGAGATAAACATTTTATGGAATCATAGTGATGAGTTGGGTTACATATACAAACACGGAAGACTTATAATGGCGCTGTAGAAGCATTTGCAAGTCTGAAAAGAAGCAATGTAACAGCCATATGATGCTTGCAAATCGTAGAAAGAAACAGTCAACGGCTAGATTGAATCATAGCTCTGTCTCCAGAATGAGATTTTCACTCTGCAGTGGAGTGTGCGCTGATACGAAGCTTCCTGGCACATTAAAACTGTGTGCTGGACCGAGGGACCGAGACTCGAACTCGGGACCTTTGCCTATCGCGTCTAAGTGCTCTACGATCCGAAGTACCCAAGCACGACTGACGCCCCGTCCTCACAGCTTTACTTCTGCCAGTATCTCGTCTCCTACCTTCCAAAATTTAAGCTCTCCTGCGAGCCTTGTAGAACTAGCACTCCTGAAAGAAATAACACTGCGGAGACATGGCTTAGCCACAGCCTGGGGGATGTTTCCAGAATGAGATTTTCACTCTGCAGCGGAGTGTGCGCTGATATGAAACTTACTGGCAGATTAAAACTGTGTACCGGACCGAGACTCGAACTCGGGACCTTTGCCTTTCACGGTCAAGTGCCCTTCACAATTCATAGTAAATAATACACTTTAATTTAACCCAAATAAGAAATGAACCAAAAACATAGGGGGAACACGTCGTTCTGCTCTCAGAAGTGCATGGTCATCTGCTTCTTAGTCAATGTATGGTTTCACACTGGACATGTGGTGCAGGCTCTTCGACCGGTGGAACTGGAGGGTTTGTACTTCAAGTAAATTCTGATGTGGAAACCGCTTGATTCTGTATGTCCCATTGAATAAGAAAAGGAACTTCTTTGATAACACAGAGTGAGCAATGAAGCATTAACCAGTGCATGTTTTAGCCTAACAAATTCGCTCTGTGCTTGCTCTGCACATCCAAACGGTGTTCTTGCCCATCAGTGCACATAAAGGAGGGGTTGACAAAACAGTGAGCTTTATAAATCTTTTGTAGAAGTTGAAGAGCCCCAAATAACAGATAACCTGATGCATGGAGGTAGATGTTGCACACTCTGCAATGGCTACAATTTTGTCGTGATCTGGATGAATCCCATCTGCCAACACAACATGAACAACCTAACGGGATACCAATTCGTTTCTACACAGAGTACGCGAAAGAACTTGCCCACCTTCTAACAACCGTGTACTGCAAGTCTCTAGAGGAACGGAAGGTTCGAAATGATTGGAAAAGAGCACAGGTAGTCCCAGTCTTCAAGAAGGGTCGTCGAGCAGATGCGCAAAACTATAGAACTATATCTCTGAATCGATCTGTTGTAGAATTTTAGAACATGTTTTTGGCTCGAGGATCATGTCGTTTTTAGAAACCCAGAATCTGCTCTGTAGGAATCAACATGGATTCCGGAACCAGCGATCGTGTGAGACCCAAATCGCTTTATTTGTTAATGAGACCCAGAAAATAATAGATACAGGTTCCCAGGTAGATGCTATTTTCCTTGACTTCCGGAAGGCATTAGATACAGTTCCGCACTGTCGCCTGATAAAGTAAGAGCCCACGGAATATCAGACCAGCTGTGTGTCTGGATTGAAGAGTTTTTAGCAAACAGAACACAGCATGTTGTTATCAATGAAGAGACGTCTACAGACGTTAAAGTAACCTCTGGCGTGCCACAGGGGAGGCTTTTCAAAAAAATGGTTCAAATGGCTCTGAGCACTATGGGACTCAACTGCTGTGGACATCAGTACCCTAGAACTTAGAACTACTTAAACCTAACTAACCTAAGGACATCACACACATCCATGCCCGAAGCAGGATTCGAACCTGCGACCGTTGCAGTCGCACGGTTCCGGACTGCGCGCCTAGAACCGCGAGACCACCGCGGCCGGCCATTGCTTTTCACAGTATATATAAATGACCTAGTAGATAGTGTCGGAAGTTCCATGCGGCTTTTCGTGGATGATGCTGTAGTATACAGAGAAGTTGCAGCATTAGAAAATTGTAGCGAAATGCAGGAAGATCTGCAGCGGATAGGCACTTGGTGCAAGGAGTGGCAACTGACCCTTAACATAGACAAATGTAATCTATTGCGAATACATAGAAAGAAGGATCCTTTATTGTATGATTATATGATAGCGGAACAAACACTGGTAGCAGTTACTTCTGTAAAATATCTGGAAGTATGCGTGCAGAACGATTTGAAGTGGAATGATCATATAAAATTAATAGTTGGTAAGGCGGGTACCAGGCTGAGATTAATTGGGAGAGTCCTTAGAAAATGTAGTCCATCAACAAATGAGGTGGCTTACAAAACACTCGTTCGACCTATACTTGAGTATTGCTCATCAGTGTGGGATCCGTACCAGATCCGGTTGACGGAGGAGATAGAGAAGATCCAAAGAGGAGCGGCGCGTTTCGTCACAGGGTTATTTGGTAACCGTGATAGCGTTACGGAGATGTTTAGCAAACTTAAGTGGCAGACTCTGAAAGAGAGGCGCTCTGCATCGCGGTGTAGCTTGTCGCCAGTTTTCGAGAGGGTGCGTTTCTGGATGAGGTATCGAATATATTGCTTCCCCCTACTTATACCTCCCGAGGAGATCACGAATGTAAAATTAGAGGGATTCGAGCGCGCACGGAGGCTTTCAGACAGTCGTCCTTCCCGCGAACCACACGCGACTGGAACAGAAAAGGGAGGTAATGACAGTGGCACGTAAAGTGCCCTCCACCACAGACCGTTGCGTGGCTTGCGGAGTATAAATGTGGACGTAGAACAAGATACTTTATAGTTTCACGCCTGAACTGTGATTTGTCCAGATTCACAGTCACCCCCGCTTTCTCGAATACCTTGAGCAATCGATTTAGAACCCAGTTGTGTTCCTCCCATGACTTATCTGCAATGAGAATTTTGTCCACGCACACAGTTACTCACACTTTCAGGTCATCAGGTAGTATGCTATTAAGGCCTCTTATGAAAGTAGCTGAAGAAACATTCAACCCAAAAGGGATGTGTTTAAACTGGTAGCAACGTCCATAGCAGAGGAATGCAGTATATCGCCTGGGTGACAAACCGAGCATTATTTCTACATCTACATCTACATCCGTACTCCGCAAGCCACCTGACGGTGTGTGGCGGAGGGTACCCTGAGTACCTCTATCGGTTCTCCCTTCTATTCCCGTCTCGTATTGTACGTGGAAAGAAGGATTGTCGGTATGCTTCTGTGTGGGCTCTAATCTCTCTGATTTTATCCTCATGGTCTCTTCGCGAGATATACGTAGGAGGGAGCAATATACTGCTTGACTCTTCGGTGAAGGTATGTTCTCGAAACTTCACCAAAAGCCCGTACCGAGCTACTGAGCGTCTCTCCTGCAGAGTCTTCCACTGGAGTTTATCTATCATCTCCGTAACGCTTTCGCAATTACTAAATGATCCTGTAACGAAGCGCTCTGCTCTCCGTTGGATCTTCTCTATCTGTTCTATCAACCCTACCTGGTGCGGATCCCACACTGCTGAGCAGTATTCAAGCATTGGGCGAACAAGCGTACTGTAACCTACTTCCTTTGTTGTCGGATTGCATTTCCTTAGGATTCTTCCAATGAATCTCAGTCTGGCATCTGCTTTACCGACGATCAACTTTATATGATCATTCCATTTTAAATCACTCCTAATGCGTACTCCCAGATAATTTATGGAATTAACTGCTTCCAGTTGCTGACCTGCTATTTTGTAGCTAAATGATAAGGGACCTATCTTTCTATGTATTCGCATCACATTACACTTCGCTACATTGAGATTCAATTGCCATTCCGTGCACCATGCGTCAATTCACTGCAGATCCTCCTGCATTTCACTACAATTTTCCATTGTTGCAACCTCTCGATACACCACAGCATCATCTGCAAAAAGCCTCAGTGAACTTCCGATGTCATCCACCAGGTCATTTATGTATATTGTGAATAGCAACGGTCCTATGACACTCCCCTGCGGCACACCTGAAGTCACTCTTACTTCGGAAGACTTCTCTCCATTGAGAATGACGTGCTGCGTTCTGTTATCTAGGAACTCCTCAATCCAATCACACAATTGATCTGATAGTCCGTATGCTTTTACTTTGTTCATTAAACGACTGTGGGGAACTGTGTCAAACGCCTTGCGGAAATCAAGAAACACGGCATCTACCTGTGAACCCGTGTCTAAGGCCCTCTGAGTCTCGTGGACGAATAGCGCGAGCCACTAGCTGTGCTGGAGGTCAATAGATGATACAATTTCCACACTATGAAAGTGTTGCAAAAGTTCCTTCAGTCATTTTGGCCTATCTGTCTCTGATATAATAATCATATTTATTTGTTGCAAGACCAACACCAAATGCACGGACATGTCCCGCTATGGTACTACGAGTAACGGCAAGTTATAGAAGCTCCTTGCCTGCTCTATTACACCCTGTTCCAGCATCTTCTTATTTTGGCTTCCACACTACTCTTGTACCCCAGTGGAATAGTGTAGGATTTAACAATGGTACATGTTGGTGCACCATAAAGTAGTACAGAAATCCACTGATCACCCCAAGTGAGTCTGAAAATGCTCCGGAGTGGCTTCTCAGAACATGACACAATTCCACTCTCTTAGCGTCCGTGGCTCCCACACCGGCAATACGTCTTTTTATTAAAAACGAAATTCCTCCAGATATGGCGAATGTGTTTGTCTCACCGCAGACTTCAAGACTGAGCCACACACAACTGACTTCATCAAAGTGTATAGGCCTGAAGATGACGTTGACGCAACGTCGAAACTAGTGGCGAAGTAAATTTAAAAAATCTTAAGTACAGCACGAGGAATTTCATTTTTAATAAAAATTACACCAGCTGTGTCCCACCTTCATCCAGTTTAAATATGGATGTACTAAGGCAATACATCTGCTCACAATGCTCATGAAAACGGAATTCCTCTCATGCTCACTACATTGCGAGTCCAGGTCAGCAATCTGACAGACAAAAGCCTCCTGCCCACGTCGCGACTCAGTTCTAACATGAAATTTCAGACAGCTCACCTCAGACTCCTTGCGCAGAACACATTCGTCAATAATTGTGGTTCAAATGGCTCTGAGCACAATGGGACTTAACATCTATGGTCATCAGTCCCCTAGAACTTAGAAATACTTAAACCTAACTAACCTAAGGACATCACACAACACCCAGTCATCACGAGGCACAGAAAATCCTGACCCCGCCAGGAATCGAACCGGGAACCAGGGCGTCAGTAATTAGACTGGCGGGATTGCTCCCAGTGATGACAATCATAACACCTCCAACCACATCAATTACGGTGCAGTGGCCATTCATAAAGTCAGTCCCCAATATCATGGACACGTTCATTAGTGGCATCACAAAAAAATTTAACTTAAACACATGACCTTGACAAATGAAATTTACTCAAGCCTGTATTTTGATTTTGACGCTTTTTCCGTATATTGCGCCCTGATTGTGGTTCCTCTCACCTGGAAAGATGGCCAACTCCCCATCTATTCACACCTTCGAAACACTGCCTCACTAATAAGCGAAAAGAGGCTGCCCATATTCAGGACACACATAAGGCTGACTTCTCGAATGGAAACAGACACACCTGGGCTTACTGCTGGCACACAATTACTGTGGCCCTCCCTCAACAAATCTTCCCTAATGTCGTCTTCCTCTATCAGATGTACTCCAATATCGAAAGTAGCACTTTTCCTCAGTAAGATGACGCCTTCTGCGTCAGTCAACTGTCATTGTTCCACTTGATTAGGGGCATTAAACAGATTCTGTCGGAGGTTTGCTGGACGAATTTCTACACCCGCTGGCTGAACATCCGCACTGTTTCTAGTACCCATGTTGTTATCTCTCCCTCCTTGCGTTTGCTCATAATTTTCCGTACGTCGTTCGACTCGGTTCCCATACCTATCCCCACGGTCTCTATTGTTACCATATTGAAGGCCACGGTCCTGACCATTTCTCCATCTCCCACGGTTTTGCCAGTCGATGTTCCCGTTTCTGTTCCGCCGGTGACTGACCCATGACCGTTGAATCTAGCGCCCTCTCGACACCTCTCTCCGGCGCCACCTACTGTGACCGCGGCTGGCATCGTGCGTTTCCACGCCACACTGCTCCGTCGCGTAACTCTGTGCGTAGAGCCCTGCTTCGTATTCTAATTCTTGTAGAATGGCTTTGAAGGAGTCCATATGCTTGCACCCTGCAGCCAGTGCTAAGAGATGCATGTGCGAAGGCAGCTTGGTCATACATATACGTATGAGTTCCGTAGGCCCAAATGGCTAGTCAAGGTACTGATCCGTCTGCACCATATGCTCAAACAAACGTACAGTACTCGTAAACCCGGAGAGTTTCACAGCAGGAATCATGAATATACTATGTTTTATGCGATCTTGCACCCCCTCCGACCAATACGCTTCGAGGAACGCCTGTTCAAACGCAGTTTTCCACATCCCGCTAAGTGAATACCGGGCTGGTACCCATGTTCCGTCTCAGTTACACGCGTCGCAGACATTTGAAACACGTCCGCACTATTTCCCGATTTACACTAGACCCAGACAGTTGGGGTGCACTGATTCCGTCCCAGGGGGGGGGGGGGGGGGGGGGGAAGGGGAGGGGGGGTGCGGTGTGGCAGCAGGAAGGGCATCCGGCCATCCCTGTTGTTGTTGTCTTCAGTCCTGAGACTGGTTTGATGCAGCTCTCCATGCTACTCTATCCTGTGCAAGCTGCTTCATCTCCCAGTACCTACTGCAACCTACATCCTTCTGAATCTGCTTAGTGTACTCATCTCTCGGTCTCCCTCTACGATTTTTACCCTCCACGCTGCCCTCCAATGCTAAATTTGTGATCCCTTGATGCCTCAAAACATGTCCTACCAACCGATCCCTTCTTCTAGTCAAGTTGTGCCACAAACTTCTCTTCTCCCCAATCCTATTCAATACCTCCTCATTAGTTACGTGCTCTATCCACCTTATCTTCAGTATTCTTCTGTAGCACCACATTTCGAAAGCTTCTATTCTTTTCTTGTCCAAACTAGTTATCGTCCATGTTTCACTTCCATACATGGCTACACTCCAAACACTTTCAGAAACGACTTCCTGATACATAAATCTATATTCGATGTTAACAAATTTCTCTTCTTCAGAAACGCCTTCCTTGCCATTGCCAGTCTACATTTTATATCCTCTCTACTTCGACCATCATCAGTTATTTTACTTCCTAAATAGCAAAACTCCTTTACTACTTTAAGTGTCTCATTTCCTAGTCTAATTCCCTCAGCATCACCCGATTTAATTTGACTACATTCCATTATCCTCGTTTTGCTTTTGTTAATGTTCATCTTATATCCTCCTTTCAAGACACTGTCCATTCCGTTCAACTGCTCTTCCAAGTCCTTTGCCGTCTCTGACAGAATTACAATGTCATCGGCGAACCTCAAAGTTTTTACATCGTCTCCATGAATTTTAATACCTACTCCAAATTTTTCTTTTGTTTCCTTTACTGCTTGCTCAATATACAGATTGAATAACATCGGGGAGAGTCTACAACCCTGTCTCACTCCTTTCCCAACCACTGCTTCCCTTTCATGCCCCTCGACTCTTATGACTGCCATCTGGTTTCTGTACAAATTATAAATAGCCTTTCGCTCCCTGTATTTTACCCCTGCCACCTTTAGAATTTGAAAAAGAGTATTCCAGTCAACATTGTCAAAAGCTTTCTCTAAGTCTACAAATGCTAGAAACGTAGGTTTGCCTTTTCTTAATCTTTCTTCTAAGATAAGTCGTAAGGTCAGTATTGCCTCACGTGTTCCAACATTTCGACGGAATCCAAACTGATCCTCCCCGAGGTCTGCATCTACCAGTTTTTCCATTCGTCTGTAAGGAATTCGCGTTAGTATTTTGCAGCCGTGGCTTATTAAACTGATAGTTCGGTAATTTTCACATCTGTCAGCACCTGCTTTCTTTGGGATTGAAATTATTATATTCTTCTTGAAGTCTGAGGGTATTTCGCCTGTCTCATACGTCTTGCTCACCAGCTGGTAGAGTTTTGTCAGGACTGGTTGTCCCAAGGCCGTCAGTAGTTCTAATGGAATGTTGTCTACTCCGGGGGCCTTGTTTCGACTCAGGTCTTTCAGTGCTCTGTCAAACTCTTCACGCAATATCGTATCTCCCATTTCGTCTTCATCTACATCCTCTTCCATTTCCATAATATTGTCCTCAAGTACATCGCCCTTGTATAAACCTTCTATATACTCCTTCCACCTTTCTGCCTTCCCTTCTTTGCTTAGAACTGGGCTGCCATCTGAGCTCTTGATATTCATACACGTGGTTCTCCTTTCTCCAAAGGTCTCTTTAATTTTCCTGTAGGCAGTATCTATCTTACCCCTAGTGAGATAAGCTTCTACATCCTTTCCCTAACACTGCCAAATCCGTTGTAACCACGCCGACCCTACGATCGCTGCGGCACTATGGCGTAAGCGAAAGAAGAACGCCTGTTGAAACTCTCACACGGAAGTACACTGGCGTGTTTACTTAACGTGGTTTACTTCCGCCGGCAACGTGCACTTTCTACTGCTCATAGCAGAGTGGTTATTCACTAGCTCAACAACCCGCGCTAAATCGTCTCGGTGTTCCCGTGTTTCTGCAGCTACCTGCTGCTTGTGGGGGCGAGGTCGCTTAACAAGCCTGTATCGCCGAGGTATTCTGGTCGACGCGCTCGCTAATGGAATCCGGGCAATGTTTGCCCTCCTTCTGCAGCCGAGACAGTAGGTTTTCCCTGTCTTTCCGAGACTGTGTAATGACCTGAAACCTCGCTTCTATTGTTAATTCTTGCTCTATGAGGCTTTCTCTCAAGCGTAGTTGCTTATTTTCTATATCTCTAAGCAGTTACACTGCATTGTTTAGAATATTATTTGTTCCCCCGGCTACTTCCTCAAACCAGCTAACCAAAAAAAAAAGGTTCAAATGGCTCTGAGCACTATGGGACTTAACATCTTAGGTCATCAGTCCCCTAGTACTTAGAACTACTTAAACCTAACTAACCTAAGGACATCACACACATCCATGCCCGAGGCAGGAGTCGAACCTGCGACCGTAGCAGTCGCACGGTTCCTGACTGAACGCCTAGAGCCGCTCGGCCACCGCGGCCGGCCGGCTAATCATCTCGGTTAGGTTTCCACCCGACTGCTCCTTCACTTTAGTTTTCTAATCGACCTTGCATTACGGTGAGAAACTGCAAGAGCCTATTCATATCCAATGCCGATAAGGTTCCTTTCAGATAACGCTGATACAATAGCTCCCTACTGAGCAATCATACACAACCTCTCGCTCACCGAAGGATCTGTACCTACAGATTGGAAAATTGCCCAGGTCGCACCAGTGTTTAAGAAGGGTAGTAGGAGTAATCCATCGAACTGCAGACCTATATCATTGACGTCGGTTTGCAGTAGGGTTTTGGAGCATACACTGTATTCAAACATTATGAATCACCTCGAAGGGAACGATCTATTGATGCGTAATCAGCATGGTTTCAGGAAATATCGTTCTTGTGCAACGCAGGTAGCTCTTTTTTCGCACGAAGTAATGGCCGCTATCGACAGGGGATCTCAAGTTGATTCCGTATTTCTAAACTTCCGGAAAGTTTTTGACACCATCCCTCACAAGCGACTTCTAATCAAGCTGCGGACCTCTGGGGTATCGTCTCAGTCGTGCGACTGGATTCGTGATTTCCTGTCAGCAAGGTCGCAGTTCGTAGTAATAGACGGCAAATCATCGAGTAAAACTGAAGTGATATCAGGTGTTCCCCAGGGAAGCGTCCTGGGACCTCTGCTGTTCGTGATCTATATAAATGACCTCGGTGACAATCTGCGCAGTTCTCTTAGGTTGTGCGCAGATGATGCTGTAATTTACCGTCTAGTAAGGTCATCCGAAGACCAGTATCAGTTACAAAGCGATTTAGAAAAGATTGCTGCATAGGGTGGCAGGTGGCAGTTAACGCTAAATAACGAAAATGGTGAGGTGATCCACATGAGTTCCAAAAGAGATCCGTTGGAATTCGATTACTCGATAAATAGTACAATTCTCAAGGCTGTCAATTCAACTAAGTACCTGGGTGTAAAAACTACGAACAACTTCAGTTGGAAAGACCAGACAGATAACATTGTGGGGAAGGCGAGCCAAAGGTTGCGTTTCATTGGCAGGACACTTAGAAGATGCAACAAGTCCTCTAAAGAGACAGCTTACACTACACTCGTTCGTCTTCTGTTAGAATATTGCTGTGCGGTGTGGGATCCTTACTAGGTGGGATTGACGGAGAACATCGAAAGGGTGCAAAAAACGGCAGCTCGTTTTGTTATATCACGTAATACGAGAGAGAGTGCGGCAGATATGATACGCAAGTTGGGATGGAAGTCATTAAAGCATAGACGTTTTTCGTCGCGGCGAGATCTACACTCCTGGAAATGGAAAAAAGAAACATTGACACCGGAGTGTCAGACCCACCACACTTGCTCCGGACACTGCGAGAGGGCTGTACAAGCAATGATCACACGCACGGCACAGCGGACACACCAGGAACCGCGGTGTTGGCCGTCGAATGGCGATAGCTGCGCAGCATTTGTGCACCGCCGCCGTCAGTGTCAGCCAGTTTGCCGTGGCATACGGAGCTCCATCGCAGTCTTTAACACTGGTAGCATGCCGCGACAGCGTGGACGTGAACCGTATGTGCAGTTGACGGACTTTGAGCGAGGGCGTATAGTGGGCATGCGGGAGGCCCGGTGGACGTACCGCCGAATTGCTCAACACGTGGGGCGTGAGGTATCCACAGTACATCGATGTTGTCGCCAGTGGTCGGCGGAAGGTGCACGTGCCCGTCGACCTGGCACCGGACCGCAGCGACGCACGGATGCACGCCAAGACCGTAGGATCCTACGCAGTGCCGTAGGGGACCGCACCGCCACTTCCCAGCAAATTAGGGACACTGTTGCTCCTGGGGTATCGGCGAGGACCATTCGCAACCGTCTCCATGAAGCTGGGCTACGGTCCCGTACACCGTTAGGCCGTCTTCCGCTCACGCCCCAACATCGTGCAGACCGCCTCCAGTGGTGTCGCGACAGGCGTGAATGGAGGGACGAATGGAGACGTGTCGTCTTCAGCGATGAGAGTCGCTTCTGCCTTGGTGCCAATGATGGTCGTATGCGTGTTTGGCGCCGTGCAGGTGAGCGCCACAATCAGGACTGCATACGACCGAGGCACACAGGGCCAACACCCGGCATCATGGTGTGGGGAGCGATCTCCTACACTGGCCGTACACCTCTGGTGATCGTCGAGGGGACACTGAATAGTGCACGGTACATCCAAACCGTCATCGAACCCATCGTTCTACCATTCCTAGACCGGCAAGGGAACTTGCTGTTCCAACAGAACAATGCACGTCCGCATGTATCCCGTGCCACCCAACGTACTCTAGAACGTGTAAGTCAACTACCCTGGCCTGCAAGATCTCCGGATCTGTTCCCCATTGAGCATGTTTGGGACTGGGTGAAGCGTCGTCTGACGCGGTCTGCACGTCCAGCACGAACGCTGGTCCAACTGAGGCCCCAGGTGGAAATGGCATGGCAAGCCGTTCCACAGGACTACATCCAGCATCTCTACCATCGTCTCCATGGGAGAATAGCAGCCTGCATTGCTGCGAAAGGTGGATATACACTGTACTAGTGCCGACGTTGTGCATGCTCTGTTGCCTGTGTCTATGTGCCTGTGGTTCTGTCAGTGTGATCATGTGATGTATCTGACCCCAGGAATGTGTCAATAAAGTTTCCCCTTCCTGGGACAATGAATTCACGGTGTTCTTATTTCAATTTCCAGGAGTGTATTTACGAAATTTCAGTCACCAACTTTCTCTTCCGAATGCGAAAATATTTTGTTGAGCCCAACCTACATATTTAGGAATGATCATCAAAATAAAATAAGAGAAATCAGAGCTCGAACAGAAAGGTTTAGGTGTTCGTTTTTCCAGCGCGCTGTTCTGGATGGAATGGTAGAGAGATAGTATGATTGTGGTTCGATGAACCCTTTGCCAAGCACTTAAATGTGAATTGCGGAGTAGTCATGTAAATGTAGATTTAGATGAGTCATTGCTATTGTGAATACCAGCGCGCTCACTCCCTCTACTATTCGAATGAGCGTTCTGTTCAAGATTTAGTATTCTTTCTACGTCTTCCACACTCCTAGCATCTGACACTAAACTACCAGCCTCTGCCCCGTTATTTACTGAGCTGGTTTTCGCGGTTTCTGTATTCACACGATTATCTCTTCTTGCAATAACACCAGTACTTTGATCTTCATCCCTACTTCTTTCGCAGATTTCCCAGTTACCACTCTTAGTTTAACTGCGCCTTTCCATCATTTTCCGAATGAAATCCTTTGTACAATTGTAACGGTACACTCCCCTATCAACACAATTCCCTTCATCACTGCGCTTAGCACTACCCAACGTTATAGTAAAATATCATCACATGTATGCATAAAACCTAAAAAAATTACACGATGAAACCCAAAAAAAGCCACAAGCTATATCGAATTGTTCTTTTGACTTCTAATTCAGGCATTCAGCCGTTTGTTGTTTGAGGTTATTGTTGGTGACCTTCAGCCCTAAAATTGTGGAATTTTTTTCTGTGATAAGTCGTTCAGCCGTCATACAGTCAACTGCGTTTTTAAAGAGATTGTTTTAAAATTTTAATTTCTTTAAATAAAGTTACGTATTTGTTGTGCAACTGAGAGTAATTGATTATGGCCGCAACCACAATCGTAACCCTATACTGCCCCATCCTGGGAAACCAGCTCTCAACAGTAATGTTTTCACCATGGCTGAGCTAACTGTGAGTTTCAGATTTGAGGAAGAAGAGGTGATACTTTTCAGCTGTGTGGTTAGGCGCTGACAGAATAGCGATGCAGCGTACACTGAGAAGGAATGCACTGGAACATATCAATCCAAGAGTCTTTTTGTTGTTTTATACTTTAAAAAACAGGCAATAAAATTTGCATATCTCTTGTAGCTGTTTATCTCCTACGAAATAGCTACAGCTTAACCATGAAATATGTATACTTTTTCTGGGTGGAATAATGGTCAATGGACAACAGAAATTGAAAATACATTCCATACGTCAGTCTGACCCAGGTTTCCAAGAGGCTTCCCTTATAACTGAAATAGAAAATAATATGTAACTGTATATTTTCTCCAAATAGTGCAACTGTCTAGGCATTCCAAACGTGGAAACCTCTTCACTCGCAAAAGTGAAAAATTTGGGATGCCACACCTGCAGTTAATAACGAAATGTTCAGGTGTATCTAGATCACAGAACACCACGTCTTCAAAATACACGATGTGCAAAACTTAAAGACGAGAGTAGCTTTCGCATAATGTGCCACTGCCAAGTAACGTAGCTCTATGAAGCTTGGACCATACACAGAAAGAACTCCTACTGTACACTGCAGAAAGTAACTGAAAGAAATACACAATTAGATGAACAGAATGAAACTTTTATACAATGACAACAGTTACACTGAAATAACCGCGTTTTATAAACGTCTCCTCGACAGTACAGACGGTGGGACATGGATTTTAATGGAATGTTCGACGAGTTCTTGTGGTAGGGCTCTACATTACTCCACCAGAACGTTTGGCTACTGCTGAGTGGTCACTGGTGCATTTGGAGGATCTCCAATTCGTCCCCCCACCCGCACTCCACACGTGTTCGATGGGATTTAAGTCAGGAGAACGGGCAGGCTAGTACATTCGCAGAATACTCTCTCGTTCCAGAAACTAATCTACCTGCACATTCGATACGGTCGCGTACAGCCACCCACAACAATGAACTGAAGACCGAATGCACCCATGAAGAGACGCACATCGGAAAGCAGTACGGTGTACCAGTAACATGGGCCGGTGAGTGAAGCGTGTTAAAAATTGCGAGGCCAGTACGTCCTTGCGGCATTATGGCTCTTGAAGCAAAGCAAGCGCTGTATCATGTATAAGATACAGAGGCGAGCGAGTGCACGGGACTTACCCTAGTTCACTGCTAGTAGCGTCACGTCATCGTAACGCGCCTGCATATAGTATTGCACCACATTTAACATAAAAGTAAAAATTAAGATTTGTGTGTAAAACTTTGTTAAAGTATAGTTCTATGTAATAATGTTTCAGGTAACAAATCTTAATGTTATAAAATTAGTAGTTTACGTAAAATTCACGTTTTGAAAGAAAAATAGGAGGCGCTAAATAATGACGCTAGGAAGCCAAGATTTGGTGAGAAGGTGCAGTAAGAAGTCATTAATGAGTGGTGCTGGTTTCCAAAACCATAAAACTAAAATTGACTACAGAATCCGCGTTTTTCGGAAAAATCAGAGGCGCGAAATAATAGAGCTACAATATTGAAAATTGGTAGGATGCTTCAGTTCACCCTAATAATAATAATGGAAATACCACAATCAGTTACCTCTTCTAGTTTTTTAGTAATTTAGTAAAAACTACTTTTGTGAGTAAAATGTACATAAGCATTATAGATTAAGTACTTTAAATTTTAATGATAAAACAAATTCTTTAAGACCAATGATCAGATAGGACAATTAACAAAGCTACACCAAGTTTTAGTCTTGTAGCATAATTAACAGCTGATACAAGTCTTGATAAAGCTATGGTTCAGAGGTAACAATCTACCGTTAGTTCCATTGTAAAAATTCTAGAGAGTAAAGTTTTAATTTTAGCGGGCTGAGATTTTCTACGTGCTTCTGTACTGCTCAGATGTATGTATACAAAAATTGAGAAGTTTGTAAAGCTATTATTAAATGTGATATTTAAGATTATGTGCCTGAGATAGCGATCATTTGGAGGCTGCAGGCATCTGCATAGGAACGGAAAGAACAGATGCTCTCTTGGCGGTACGCGCCGGAGCTATATAAAAAGAGCGGCAGAGGCAGTAGTAAGCTCACTCCGCATTAGACCAACGCCTAGTCCACGCGAGCTTAACGTCCGATCGCGCCTCGCCTCGGGTGACGTCATAGCGGGCTGTGACATGCGCGTACTTAGCAATGTAAACGGACATTGAAAATCGCGAGGACTGTACACCGTCCTGGATCGTTTAGACTTCGGTAACAAACTGTTATTGTGCCGTCCGTGTGAAGTATAATTCCGCGTGGCAAGTGGTGACTAACTCCACTTTTAAGGCGAGCATTAATCTTTTTTTTTTAACATTATTGCGAACTATTAATAGAGCACCGTTAGTTAGAGTAATGAACTATTCGGGAGGAACTTGCTGTAGAAGTCGCCTCTGAACTATTAAACGATTGGCTGAATTAACAATATTTAATGTCTTTAGCATTTTCAGAAGTTTCGAGTAATTTGTGTGAGCCTTTAAGATAATAAAATCTTGTTTGGAACTTTAAATTTTATTGAAGCAGCCCTAATCCCGTGAAGAACTATGGATATTTTTCGTTTAGCTGGGCTGTACAGGAATGTGGCCGTGCAGACTGGGAACTAAGGTCAGTAAGTTTCCCTTCGCTTTCTGACTGGCCACCAAATTAGTTGCCAGGCTCGCGTGATTTAAGGTGGCAATGTTCAACTTTCATTCAACATTAAACAACGACTTCTTCGCCGTCCCACATATGTTGCATCGGCAATAGTCTGTTACGGGAAATGAACACATTCAAACAACACATTCGACGACTTCTTCGCCGCCCCACATATGGTGCTTATCGGCCGGGAAAACTGAATTAAAAACAAATAAAAGTGCTCGATGTGTGAAAGCGATTGGTATAAATTAACGAACTCGGTAGGCAATAACAGGACACTGAATTGAACTAGTGTGGGAACAGTGTTACCAGTAAAGGCGGGTGTAGTGTATAAACAATAAGTGTCTACCGCTGTACGTTGGTTAGTGACGATGGTGAGGAAGGCGACGATGCTGGATCGCGGCTGCCGACGGCGCTGAGACTAAAGGAAGACGGTGCGTCATCGCGGAGCTGCGCTGATCTGCGAGACAGCTGCCGGCTGCGCCGAGCGGTCAACGGTGCCTTGCTGCCCCCCCCTGGAGCTATTGCAGTAGGCGATTCCTGTGGCGGTACTCGACGCTACAGCTGCTGCTGCTGCCTTCAATACGTCGCGACGCGTCGCATCACGATTGCTGGTACACCGCGACGACATCATTCGTCGAAATCAAGCATTTAAGTTAAGTCAAAGACTTTTAAAATATTTATTAACTGCTGCTAACAAACTAAAAGATATGGAAAGTAGTGTACATTTCAGAAGGGAACCGGTCTCTGACCAAGAATCCTCAGGATCAGGAATTGAGTTTAATGAGGATGGTTCTATTAATACCTCAAATATTGAACTAGAACGTAATTTGTCACCAGTAAATTATGACTTTAATTTAAATGAGAGTGCAGGGATGCAATCAATAAGTGAAATAGAAGTCAAAAGGGAGCCAGTAGAGTTGCTAACTTTGTCAGGTAGTGAAACTGAGCTCAATATATCTCCAGCTCAGTCAAGTCAAGAGATACAAAGTATCAAGGTAGAAGCTCCGGATTGGATGCAAATACTGTTTGCCAAACTCGAATCAAACCAAAATAAAATTGAGGCTAAAATTGAGGATAGTAATAAAGAACTAAAAGAAGAACTGCAATCAAAATGGAATAGTTTGAATTATAAGATTGATGCTATTCATCATGACATTCAAGTAAAAGTAGGGCAACAGTTAACTAAAATGCATAGTACTTTCAAATGTGAAATAGATCAAATTCAAAAAAATTATCAAGAGGCAGATGAACTTTTGGAAGTGAGGTTGTCCGAAAGATTGAGCAACGAGTCCAAACTTTGCTCTGACAAAGTTAAAGAGGTACAAATTAAACTAGATACTTGTCAGAAAAACATTGAGAAAGTAAAAGAAACCTGTACCGAAATTCGTGGTGCAGTGGAACAAAGATGTTCTGCCAGGATAGAAGCAGTAGAGTCACAAGTAGAGGAATTAAATACTAACATTGCTAACCTAGAAAATAGAGTAACCTCTGTTAATTCTAGTCATTCTACTGTACAGCATGTGACTTCAGTTGACGCCGCTTTTATAGGGTGTCGACAGTTTTTGCGCTTTGATCCTGATAAGTACATTCACCCTCTTGAATTTTGGAATGACTTTGAGGATGTTCTCCCCAACACTTGGTCAGAAAGAGAAAAAAATTCATTTATAAGAAGTCATTTGTCAGGTGATGCTTTGCGATGGTCAGCGGATGTAATGATCAAATGTAAAACTTTATCTGAATTTAAGTCTGCATTTCTCAACGAATACTGGTCACATAAACAAAATGATGTGTTAAGGGAATTCTGGAGTGGTAAGAAGTTTTTTCCAGGGCGTGAATCAGTAAAGGATTTCGCTAGGAAGTGGGTTTCAAGACTGTCACATTTGACAGAAAAGATGAAGCCAGATATGATCATTATGGGTTTAGAAGGTAAGCTGCCGTGGTACTGGCAGAAGAGGATCATTTCCGCCCCTAGAGATAATATAGACAAATTTATTGAATATCTGGAAAGAGTGGAAAGAGTAGCTGCTGCTGAGGAGCAGGTGCAGCAGAATAACAAATCTTCTAACAATCACGTACAAAATAATGGAAACGTGAACGTTAGAAATATGGAAGTTAGGCACACCAAAACAAACTATCGAAACCAAAGCCGTGGCAGAGGAAGAGGGGGTAGATACTCACCACGCTTTCGTAACAACTGCTATGACGAAAGTGGAGAAGTAAATACTATGCCATTAAGACAAGAAGGGAGTCATGATGCTACTATATCTAGTGGTGTCACAGATGAACACAACAGGCCGCGTGTGGGAAACTAAATCCCGTCTATGAGGAAACTGGCGCTCACCAGGCGGTAACAGTAACACAGCCAGTAACGGAAACACAGACAATCAGCCAACATACACAGACAGACAACATGGATGACGAAATAAATACAGATAATACCAGTGATGTGTTAAGCCACTCTCACAAAATAGTGGATAGTATTTTGGATACACTAGAAAAATGGGTCAAGGAAGAACAGGAACTCAAGGTAGATAATGGGGAAGAAATAGATAATGGGTTTGAGTCTGATGGGAATAATGATGAAGTAAAAGCTTACATCTTCGATGAAAATGGCAATCTAAAAGCTGAAGTAGAAGTAGCAGAAGTAGAATCAGTACTGCAAAACTTTAGAGAGGAGGAAATGATGAATGAAGGGGGTAGAAATAGTAACGAGGTGAAAGAATCTAGTAGCTGTGTAAACGTGCCACAAATGGTTGAAGGTGACGACATTCTTATGAACAGCAATATTGCGCAGGGACGCAGTTGCTCAGAGGTAGAGGATAGTTTGGCTGATGTGCAGCAAACAAAAGTAGAAAAAGTCGTCAGATGCTTCGATTTAAAGTTAGTGGACAGATTAGAGGAAGCAGCTAAGATTATAGAGCATGATGAGCCCCAGGATGTAAATGTAAATGTAATTGCAACTGATCAGAATTACTTTAGCTGGAAGAACATAGAACGAGATTTATTAGACGAGGTGTGTGAGCAACCTGTTCAATGTAAAATAACTCACCCTGTTATCAAAGTAAACATATCAGGAGTCACTGTGCGTTGTCTGCTTGACAGTGGCAGTGAAGCAAGTGCTTTATCACAAACGTTTTTTGACACCATACCCAATAAAGAGAAGTTAACAGTTATGAAAGTAAGTGGCTTAAAGATTATAGGTGCTACTGGAAAAGTCTCTAGACCAGTTCAACACGAAGCTTTGATACCCATTGGTATAAATGACGTAGTAATAGATCATCCTTGTTTGATTGTGCTAGGCTTAAGTGTTGATATGTTGATTGGTACTGATTTCTTATCAAAGTACCAGGGAAAGATCAATTTTGATCAGAACAACTTAATTTTAACTTTACCTGACTCTAAAGTGATAAGAGAGTCTTTTATAGGAAGTCATATAGGCGGTAGTAATGAAACTTGGGAACTGCCTATTAGAATAATAAAGAATAAAGGATACTTGCAGGAAAATTTGGATGAGAAGAAAGCACAGGCCAGGGCAAATATACGCAAAAGAGCTTTAGATAGGAAAAAGAGGCATGATGCAAGGGCTTCCCCCACTAGTTTTAAAATTGGTGAGCTAGTGCTGGTCAAAACAAAAGAAAAATCAAAGAAAATTTCTGCAGAAACTAAAAAGTTTATGCATGTATATCATGGACCATTTAGAATAGTAAGTAAACCTCATGCAAATGCCTATCGTTTGGAATATCCAAAGAGTAAGAGAGAACTAGGTCTAAGAAATATTGTGGATCTAAAGGAATTTAAAATTAACAGTAATTAATTACTGTAGGGAGTCTGCCACTCTTTGGCGGATACACGGTTTGGCGTACCGTGCAGTCCCAGCTGGGTGAAACTTTATTTCCTTTTCAAGTTTCATTCCCTTCTTCTGGTCTATCATAACAGGTAAGAATCACATATGTCTTCATGTTGTATATATGCTATTAGGTTTTAAGTATTCTTAGTAAGGATCTACCTAGTGAATGGCAAAACAAAAGTCTGAGTACCAATAAGAGGCAAACATGGCTAAAATAAATAAATTAAAATATTTCATGTAATTGTAAAGGGTTAGAAACTACAACTAAGAGAGACACTTTGCAGTATACGAAGTACGGTATGAATATGAATAATCCATGAGATTATGCAGAAGGTAGTATGTTGCTAGAAATAAGGTTGTCTGAAGGAAAACAGCGTAAGAAGGTAATGCTCATAGAGGCAAGCAATGGCGTTTTAGAATTAAATAAATGGAGATGTGTGGAAGTGGTGTGAGGATCGCACCAAATATATAGAAACAGGACGTCAATAGGCTGACAAAAGGAAAAGGGAGAAAGAAGTGGAGAAATGAAGTATTTTGAATCTGGAAGAAAAGGGAGAAAATGAATGAGGTGAAGAAGTGAAGTAAGTAAATTGAAGTAAATGATGTAGGATTAAAGAATAATTCCCTCACGTCTCGTGAAATGGTGAAAAACGCTAAATCTTGCTTGAGGCAAATAAATAGTTAAACAGACAACAGAAACACACAAATATTGGAAAATGCAGAAATTTGGAATCGGTATACTGAAAATAACTAATTTCTTTAGTAATTCATACAATAAAGCAAAGTGCTGGTCAGCAAATGACTTCTTTGAGGAACTAATCCATACGATAATTAAGCCAAAGTACATTAAAACTAAAAGGTTACTCAATTTTCTAAGTTGAAGCAAGATCTTAATATATTAATTTGCTAAAAGAATTTTCACTATTTAGGAACCTAAAAGATTATTTATGAAAGAAGAAAGTAGGAGCTATTGTATCAGATACGACTTAGTGCTAAATGTCTTTCTGACAACTTCACAATTAGTAAAATAGTGCCAGAATATAAACTATAAAATGTACTTTGTCCTACCTTAGATATAAGTTGAAAACAGAAACTTAGACTGTATTGTCTGTTTCTCAGGGACATGCAGGCTGCATGAATGACTGACAACAAGCGGTAGGGAGATTGGAAGTAGAGACGCAAACCACAGTGAATACAATTTCCTCCCACAATTTTGTCAATCAGTAAAATTAAATGAGTGTTACAATAGGACACCCACCACAGTGCCGAGTATTATAGTAAAAGAAAAATGTGAGTGCGTTGCAGTGATAAAAGTCGTGTGTATTTTCTTTTTCAGGAAGAGACTGATTTTAAAGAAAAAAAAATAACTATTTTGTAACCATTGAAAAATTTATATTTCCATGTAAATGTATGTAAATAATTTGTGAATGTCTTCTGTACTAGGTTTTCTATGTGTATATGAGTGTGGTTATTTTGTGTATGTAGTAATAAGGAATTTCCTAAGAAGAAGCAACTTAAGTTGAAAGAGGTATACTAAAGTAATCCATCGCTTGTTTGTTCTTTTAGAAATTTAATTTTGTTCAAAAATAGATTTTCACGAAAATTAAAAAGGGGGTGATGAAGCAAAGCAAGCGCTGTATCATGTATAAGATACAGAGGCGAGCGAGTGCACGGGACTTACCCTAGTTCACTGCTAGTAGCGTCACGTCATCGTAACGCGCCTGCATATAGTATTGCACCACATTTAACATAAAAGTAAAAATTAAGATTTGTGTGTAAAACTTTGTTAAAGTATAGTTCTATGTAATAATGTTTCAGGTAACAAATCTTAATGTTATAAAATTAGTAGTTTACGTAAAATTCACGTTTTGAAAGAAAAATAGGAGGCGCTAAATAATGACGCTAGGAAGCCAAGATTTGGTGAGAAGGTGCAGTAAGAAGTCATTAATGAGTGGTGCTGGTTTCCAAAACCATAAAACTAAAATTGACTACAGAATCCGCGTTTTTCGGAAAAATCAGAGGCGCGAAATAATAGAGCTACAATATTGAAAATTGGTAGGATGCTTCAGTTCACCCTAATAATAATAATGGAAATACCACAATCAGTTACCTCTTCTAGTTTTTTAGTAATTTAGTAAAAACTACTTTTGTGAGTAAAATGTACATAAGCATTATAGATTAAGTACTTTAAATTTTAATGATAAAACAAATTCTTTAAGACCAATGATCAGATAGGACAATTAACAAAGCTACACCAAGTTTTAGTCTTGTAGCATAATTAACAGCTGATACAAGTCTTGATAAAGCTATGGTTCAGAGGTAACAATCTACCGTTAGTTCCATTGTAAAAATTCTAGAGAGTAAAGTTTTAATTTTAGCGGGCTGAGATTTTCTACGTGCTTCTGTACTGCTCAGATGTATGTATACAAAAATTGAGAAGTTTGTAAAGCTATTATTAAATGTGATATTTAAGATTATGTGCCTGAGATAGCGATCATTTGGAGGCTGCAGGCATCTGCATAGGAACGGAAAGAACAGATGCTCTCTTGGCGGTACGCGCCGGAGCTATATAAAAAGAGCGGCAGAGGCAGTAGTAAGCTCACTCCGCATTAGACCAACGCCTAGTCCACGCGAGCTTAACGTCCGATCGCGCCTCGCCTCGGGTGACGTCATAGCGGGCTGTGACATGCGCGTACTTAGCAATGTAAACGGACATTGAAAATCGCGAGGACTGTACACCGTCCTGGATCGTTTAGACTTCGGTAACAAACTGTTATTGTGCCGTCCGTGTGAAGTATAATTCCGCGTGGCAAGTGGTGACTAACTCCACTTTTAAGGCGAGCATTAATCTTTTTTTTTTTAACATTATTGCGAACTATTAATAGAGCACCGTTAGTTAGAGTAATGAACTATTCGGGAGGAACTTGCTGTAGAAGTCGCCTCTGAACTATTAAACGATTGGCTGAATTAACAATATTTAATGTCTTTAGCATTTTCAGAAGTTTCGAGTAATTTGTGTGAGCCTTTAAGATAATAAAATCTTGTTTGGAACTTTAAATTTTATTGAAGCAGCCCTAATCCCGTGAAGAACTATGGATATTTTTCGTTTAGCTGGGCTGTACAGGAATGTGGCCGTGCAGACTGGGAACTAAGGTCAGTAAGTTTCCCTTCGCTTTCTGACTGGCCACCAAATTAGTTGCCAGGCTCGCGTGATTTAAGGTGGCAATGTTCAACTTTCATTCAACATTAAACAACGACTTCTTCGCCGTCCCACATATGTTGCATCGGCAATAGTCTGTTACGTGAAATGAACATTCAAACAACTCATTCGACAACTTCTTCGCCGCCCCACACTCTTCACACCATAACAGTCTAGAGCACCAAAACAATCATATCCAACAACGCTGGACGTATCCTCATGTGGCAAGAGATGGAAACAAGCATTGCAGCCAGGTTCCTTCAACTCATAAACTGGCTGCGCCAACAATGGCTAGTAAATGAACACTGAAATCGTGCTTATAACTGAAATACCTGCTTTTGATGTTATAAGGGTACTACAAGACAATGCCTTTGCCATCGAAAACTCAGAAACAGCGACTTAAATTCCATAACACTTCAGAATCTTGCGCTATAACCCAGTGTTCACTGGAGGCTGAAGGTAGAACAAAATACCTCCAGTGTTTTATTTTTTCACAAATAAACTCTTTATTCCTATATTCGTGGTCTGTTGACTGCAGACGTAAAGTACGAAACTACGTTTTTCGTTTTTCAAAGAAGCAAACGTTAAGTGGTCATTAACCTAACGCAATTTAGTTTTCCACAGATTTCGTTAGAGACTAGGGTATTTCTGGGAATGATGATACGTTCCGACCGTAGATCGTACCTGGAAATGAAACTTCAAACTGAGGTATCTGTTCCCGGTAGCAAGAATTCGAAATGTCAGAGTTAACATTGACGCCACTGTATAGCGGCTCTGTCTATTTCTTCTTTGTCCGTGGCCCAATGAGATGAAGTACTATATCGAAAATTCGAATACAGTTTAAACACAGTTCCCATTGTCACATTCATCTCACCCGTCACACTCACATACGCATTTCGCAAAAGGTGTTAATTATCCCAACAAGTAATTTTCCAATGCGATTTCGTCGCTTTCGTAAAAATACGGCTGGTACGAGAGTTGATGCTAGCAAAGCGGACATCTTCAGCACTGGAACAGCGTGCGTGGTTCTGCCTAGTGTAAATGGAATCACGCTTGCGTACATGTCGAGAAAGGGCTGCACGCCTCTTCTTGCCTCTGAGGCAAACACAGGCACACGGCGACTTGGAACACAGTTTTACACGTTTCACGAGGGAACTCACGAGCATCATAGGTCTGAAGATCCTGAGAACTTTGTCCTGTGTGGTGTATTATTTCATCTGCTTGTATAAAGTATTATCTGAGGGGAAGGTTAGCGACAGCCTAGCATTTTTCTAAACAAGGAAAGAAAACCACGGAAAATCACAAGCAGGATAACTGGTGTAGCACGCCAACGGTTGCTAATCGTCTGCACGAATCCTGTCTGGGTCCGATTCATCTCCTCGTCCCAAAAGGTACCGCACTGAGCGTTAAGTTGTACAGACAGTCTCTATTAGATAACACCTCTTACACAGAAAGAAAGAACCTAGTTCTGTCCACCGATGTCAGCAAGAGCGGCAAACAAGGGAAAGATCTTTTGTTCTATACAGATTTCTCACACATTAATAGAAATAACTGTGATTTATTACACCTTAGGTTCAGCACTTGGTTTTGTTTGGCTGTAACGCTGTTTACGAGAAACTACGCAATTTCCATGGTTCAGCGGTATACTGCAGTCAAGGTGGATGCGACCCTTCACGTAACCTTTTCCTATCTTTGCTCTGTCGTTTCGCTGTACAGCGCTTATCGAGCTGCAGAAAACGTCTCCAGTGCATTGTGATGCACATTAAGCACAACACCGACATGGCTGCATTATACCTACCCGACATCAGTGTCCAATTCCTACAAGACACCCACTAGTCGCACAACTTAATCACAACAGTACTACTTTTCAATCTGTCTGTGGGCAAGGTTCACCCGCAACGACTTCCTGCCACTACATTACTATCCGTGACAGAAACTCTGAGGAACTGGCCAAGATCTACTGTAGGCGTGTTGATCCATTCCGTATTTTTTTAAGCACAGAAACATCTAAATTTTAATGTTCGTCGCCATCAGGAAATCATTGGAAGCTCCACGAAATGACTGAGCGAGGTGGTGCAGTGGTTAGCACACTGGACCCGCATTCGGGAGGACCACGGTTCAATCCCGTCTCCAGCCATCCTGATTTAGGTTTTCCGTGATTTCCCTAAATCGTTTCAGGCAAATGCCGGGGTGGTTTCTTTGAAAGGGCACGGCCGATTTCTTTCCCAATCGTTCCCTAACCCGAGCATGCGCTCCGTCCCTAATGACCTCGTTGTCGACGGGACGTTAAACACTAGCCACAACCACCTCCACGTAATGCCATGCTGGAACATTTTGCAACAATGTGGCCAACAGTTTGTATGGCTGCTCCACAACTGCGCTTTGGAGATGTAGCCTTACCCCATCTCTAAAGAGAGTCCACGCGTCTGCCGTGGTTGTCCATATTCTGCGCAATTGGTCGAACCCAGGTGGTTTTTTTCTTATGCAGGGCAATTTCTGTCAATGCGGAGGGCAAGTCTTTGTCCAGTCTCGTTCCATGAGACGTGGTGCAGTTACATAGCTATTTTCGAGAATGGATTTCTTCATCGAAGCCGGTTTCTTTCTTGGATAACCCCGTCTTGAGGGATAGGAGATGCGGGTTGCCTTGTATGTGTTTAAACTCACGGAAAGGAGGAGCTTTTTGTCGAAAGCCAGTAGGCGGAATACGGGTCAGTATGGACAGCCATTCAACGGGCGTTGATCTTAGTGTACAACCGATAATTCTATTTGTGTTGTTCGGCTGTGCGTCAACCATTTATGGGTGTACTCTGTTGAGCCATGCACGTCTACCATATTCCTCAGTAAAGCAGAATAGTCCAAGATCCGAAGTTCGCAGAGTTTTGTCAGCGGAGCCGTAGGTTGTTCCGCGCACGTTATGTAGGATGCTGTTTCTAGTTCGTATCCTGGCTGCGGTGTTTCTCAGATGCTTCTAGTAGCCCAAGACTACAACGTCGGTTCGCTTCCACGTGATGCATTCCGTATAACGCTAAAGAGCTCACAACATTGGTTAACAGAGTCTTCAATCTGCTAGCTAAAGTACAAAAAGCAACACGATGTGCGTACTAATTCTCCCCCAGGACTGACGAGTGTCAAGTACACTACGACATCACCACAGAGATGAATGATACACGCTGTCGGTGGCGGCGCCATACGCGGCCGTCGGGAAGGCCGGCGGCGCTCCTCTGGCGTGGGCGGCGCCGCCCCCTCGCCTCCCACGGTCGGCAGTAAGGCGAGACAGCTGGGCGGCGCCGCCCACCACGAGCCGGCCCCACTCACGTGACGTCACAGGCGGCCTCGAACAATGCTCTCGCTTACCCACGCTGCTGTTGCGCACGCGACTCGCGAAGCTGGTCGGGTAACTCGCCTAGTTTGCAACGCTCACCGAGACATGATATCACTGCTGGCTGAGAACAATCTACGGCGGCAGGTTGTTTCGAGTAAGTGACAGGTCAGAATGACGGGTACATAGTTAATACGTTTTTTTTCTTATACAATCACAAAACGCTAAATAGTATCGGCCTATACTGTCCATCATCAGAGCTGTACAGTGAAAGCAGCAGAACGGTTGAAACGTCCCCTTAGAAAAATTAATGAATGACTGAGCTGATAAACCTCTTACATTATTTGCTTTTCAAACAGCTGAGCAAAACTGAACGTACTCAGACATTACTCTCTTTGCCTATTCTGATCAACACTAAACTAACACACAACATTTCTAGAACAACGCAATCAGACTTTCAAAAACCCCTACAAAAGAATGGCCCTGACTATATATCTTTCATCAATCATTTACCTCACAAAAATCTTCGTTACTCGAACTACTGCAATACAGCGAGCGCCACTACTGCCAACTAAATAAAAGATTCTAACTACTGAAGGCACTAAATACTGATAGGCATAGTTAGCAAATGAAAGATTTTGAAAGAGAACAAACAATGTATTTACCTTAATAATGTTCAAAAGTCATAGTATATATGAGTTCATGACATCCAGTCTTACAAGTTTACTGTCTCTGATGGACACACGTCCAGATCATCCGCTCTCAAAACTCCGGTACGATTGGCGTTCAATATTTTCTGAAAGCAGGTTGGCTTTATTCAGGTTTCCAGTACACAATATCACTCTCCACTGTTTTAGGTAGAAAGCCCAAGTTTTCAAGACAATCTCCGTTCAATGCGACGGCCTTAAGCCACCTTATTGCGAGGGAATGTGTGCCCGCATAGTACTCTATTGGTCGATGTTGGAGTCAACGTTTTGCTGCATCAATAACCTCCCCATCATCGACCTACTGCTTCCCGTAGAGCGCGTCCTTCTCTGCGCCAAGACGCTAAATCCGGAAGGTACGAGATCTCGGCTGTGAGATGGAAGAGAAGGAACAGTCCAGTGTTTCGTGAGCTCCTCTCGGGTGCAAAGATCTGTATGAGCCCTTGCGTCCTCATGGAGAAGAGGAAGTTCGTTTGCATTGTCGTGGCGACAAACACGGTGAAATCGTTCTTCCAGTTTCCTGATGGTAGCGCAGTGCATTCCAGAACTTATCGTTGTACCATGAGAGAGGAAATCAAACAGAATAATCTGTTTCAGAATTCCAGAAGAATATCGCCCTGACGTAACCGGCTGAGGGTGTGGCTTTGAATTTTTCTTTTGGAGGAAAGGTCGTGTGGCGCCACTCCATGGATTGCCGTTTAGTTTCCGGTTGGAACTGATGAACCCGTGTTTCATCGCCTGTGTCGATGTTCGATAAAAATGGTCACTATTAGCCTCGTAACTCGCACACAATTGCGCACAGGTGGTCCTTCGTCGCTTTATGGTCTTCTGATAGACGCCGAGGAATCCAGCGGGCTCACCCTTCTGAGAACCCCACTTGGTGGACAAGTGTGTCAGCGCTACCAACAGACGAGCCAGATGCACGGCGATGTGTTTGAATGAGACTGTGTAACTAACTTGTTTCTACGGGTTATTGCGTTAAGATTATTGGGAATGGAAATACTTATTGCTTGTGAAATTAACGTGAGAAGACTTGGGTCGCCACCGACTCTAACCGTACAACTAATCAAAGGTTGGGCCGAGTCGGAAAGTAAATTAATTTGATCACAGACCAAAAACTCATAAAATTGTATACGTCGTGATATCGCTCATAGAGGAAGCGATGTAATTAACAGTATTGCCCGTGCACTGTTCACGAGAGTCAAACATTTAAAATAAACTAGAAAATGCAGAAACACACCTGAAAATAAGACTTAATCTAAAGCATTTGTTTTAAAATAAAAGGGGAAACTAATCACTGGACCTGTGCGTAAGGAAACGCGTTGGATGTGCTAACGGGAAAGCTACGAGGTGAGTGGCTTAGGGGCAAAAACGTAACCTCGGAATACAAGGGAAAATTGTAGATAAACTCATTTATTCCTAAGACATTGATATGAGGCATGTACACAATTCCTGATAACATTAATTCCTAAAATATTAAAGAAAAGCATCGATACCTCCATTGTTATAATCTACACCTAAAATCATTGGTGTGAATCATTCATACAACTGCTGTTGCCTGATGGCTGATCGCAATAACTCGTGAAGCGGTACACGTTTCACACTATACCCGTGTGCCCACGTGGTTTGTGGAGATGCAGTTTCTAGGTATCGTGGCCAAGTTGCAACAATATCAGATCACGCAATCATGAACAGTTAACATTCTTTAAAACAAACATGAGATAGGACAGTTAGTGATGACGGTAGCCCAACAAACTCTAACGTTCAACCACGTGGTTCGCTCCCCACGGACGAAAGATACACAAAACAAGGAAAATTTACGAAAAGGCAAAGCTATTGATATTTAGAAAAATAAAAGCTTATACAGGCAAAGCTAAAGGCAAACAGACATTCATACAGGAGCGAGTGCTCACTTCTTATCGACACCTCTGTGTGGCGCTCTTCCGGCGGATCCAAGTGTGCTATAGAAATTTTCTAAAAGAAAAATCTGCCAAAGTTTTGCATTCCTTGATGCGACAAGGCAAAGCAATCTTTCAGAGTTCATAAGCGAGACCAAAAGCTAACAGCTCTCCTCTCGCCAAGTGACAACGCGCCACGCGGTCAATCTTACTCACCCTTCTTCGACTGGGGTACAGCTCTGGACGCTTCCCGCACCTGCGGCAGACTGCTTCCCTTTTTAATTTCCAGCCTCTTCCACGCTCTGCGTGGCCCGGCAAGCCCAAATATACCAATTCCGCCACCAACCTAACACAGGTGGATTTCTCACAAGTAGTGCAAACCTCTTTGCCTACTTGAGTTGGCTATTCTGTAAAACTGCTACTGAATCTGTATGACTATCGCAGACTTTCTGCAGCAGACTACGCCACCGTTCAGCAACGTGACACACAACCACATTCATTCAACCACACCACTATGAGAGTTATGAGAAAAGAGAAACAAGGAAAAGAAAGAGATATGCTAGTGAAAATGGGCTACCGGACTAATGAAAGGTGGCTACAGGTCCCTTTCAACTGTCCGCACGTTTCAACATTGCAGGAGTCACAGCTGTGTCCGGCCGGCCGGCGTGCAGGAGACCCGACAGGTTTGCACGAGTTAATTTGAATGATGACAGATGCCTCGCTCAAAAACTCACCGTGCTTCTGTTCACAGCTAGCTGTCGGCAAGCGCCTACCTATGATTCTCTGACATTCAGGCAAAAGAAACTCAGTAACAGCTGTCTGCATGGAACGTATCTCCGTTATAGGCGCCATTTTGAAGGCTGCGTTTAGCGCCGCCACCTAACGGAACTTCTCGAAACTACACGGGCCGAAGCTGGAGTATTCCATGACATCCCACAACAAATTCCACATTTTCCCAATCCAAAGTAGCCGAGGAAAAAATGTGTTTCGCTACTTATTGAATGCCCCTCGTATATACACAGATTCGTCTGAATCACATATATTTACTTATTCCCTTTATGACGCGTTTCGACATCTTCCCATCATCAGAGGAGAGAAAAAGCAAGACTGATTGCAATATATTTCCTCATATAATGTACTGTACCTACGGTAGTAAGTAACTTTAACTCTCTGTGTTGTCATCCTGATACACTCACCGACTGCTAACTGTTGCTCTACTGTATGAAGTACACTGTGCTGAAAAAAAAAATTATTATTTTATTTTTACATGTTGACAGATAACGAATAAAACCCACTGAAGATAGAGAAACTTCTCCGAAAAGTGTATTGGTACTAAAACAAGAAAAACTGCTTTTTACTGTGAATGTTGCCAGTTTCGGCATTTCATTATGCCATCTTCAGGGCCCATACGCATCTATCCAAATAACCGAAATTGTCGTATGGCACCATAAACCTCTGGATATGGTGAATTCAATCGTTACATTCCTATATATTCCTACGTAACATTCCCTTACATTCCTATGTAACAAGTTCGTTTATTTTGATAGATGCGTATGGAGCCTGAAGATAGCGTAATGAAATACCGAAACTGGTGGCCTTCACAGTAAAATAAATTAATATCTTAAAGGACACGGCTGTTAGTGGATTTTATTGACATAAACAATTACTTTAGAATTCAGTGGTTTATTTAGGGCAATATGGGAACCATATTTAAACCAAGAAAAACAACATGAGACCGAACACCATGTTCTCTGTAGTTCACTGTTGGCATGACACATGATGGAAGATATCTCTCAGGCCTTCGCTAAACCCAAACCTTTCCATCAGCGGGTACAGCGTGATTCGTCACTCCAGATGACTCGTTTCAGTCATCCGCTGTCCAACAGACTTGCTCTTTACACAACTTCAAGCGACACTTACGACTGATTAGAGAAATATAAGGCTCATGCGCAACTGTCCTACCTTTGTACACCATTCTTTAAAATGACGTGCGTGGAGTTGTTTTGCTAGCTGAACTGCTGACAGCACTTCGGAACTCTTGACTGATTCCTTCTGCTTACTTCTCGCTACTTTTTACAACCACCTTCCGCGTCCTCCCCGACAGCTGGGTGGTCAGTGCGACGGACTGTCATGCCAAGGAGTCCGGGTTCCATTCCCGGTTGGGTCGGAGATTTTCTCCGCTCAGGGATTGCGTGTTGTGTTGTCCTTATCATCATCATATCATCCCCATCGACACGGAAGTCACCAAAGTGGCGTCATCTAAAACGATTTGCACCAGGCTGCTTACCTACACGACGGAAGGCCGTAGCCACACGACATTTAATTTTACCACCCTCCGCATTGCTCAACGGTCCTGTATCGGCACATGATGTCTGCATGGTCTCAGTTTGGCTGTGATTGTTCTTTCACATTTGCACTGTAAGGCGGCAAGAACTATGCCCCTTACAAGCAGTCATTAAAGGTCACCGAAATCACGCTGAGCGACCAGTAGGGCTGAACAAAAATGACTGAGAAGGCACAATGCATTTTGTAGAGGGTATAGTATGGACGTATTGGAATAATTAATGTTGGGTGATGGTTTAAAAGTAATTCACGCGACATGAAAACTTTGTGGAAACGTGTCGATTCACTGGAGGCTAGTTTATACCAGGGAAGTATTCAGAGTTGACCGTGGCTGTGGGCAGGCGGGGCTGGGGAGTGGCAAAGGGAAGCGACAATAGGCAGCTTAGGGCGGCCCAAAGTCTGACAAAGCGGTAACGGGACGCGGCCTCCATCTGCCTTAAGATGAGTGACAGTGAGGGGTTGGTTGACCCCATGCTGGAGTACGGGGAAGCAGGTGGAGAACTAGTACGCTTGTTGGTAAATGTCGGTCATACCATTTTCAGTGAAACATGTGGGAAATCCGCGCAAAGATATGGTGGAGCAGTCGGCAGAGGCCAAAATAAGTGTGTTCGTGACTATAGCAACTTCACGCTGAATTCGCGGTCTGCAGAGTCTGAAGTAAATCAGGTGAATAGCGACAGAATGAAATACGCCAGCCTCCAATGGGCACGTAGGACCAAGGAATTTGAAGTACTCTCCTGGGAGACGGAATTCTGGAAAAAATTGTGTTTTGTGCAGATGCTAACCTTGATAGGTGGCCTGGGAGGAGCTAAATAGCAGAAGTTGAGAGGAAGGGTAATTTTGGGGAAATATGTTCATTTTCCAGAGCAGGAATTGGTCAGCCCTGGGAAGTGATGCATAATTAACGTGGCTTGCGCTGCAATTGGCGTAAGTGATTTTGCTGGAGGGGAAACCAAGGTGAAGAGTGGACTGGCAGAAGTCTCTGTAGAGGTCTTCTGTTCCCAGCTTGCCTAGAGTTCGGACATGGCGTTCTTTACTCAGCTTGCCTGAGAGAGAGTGAGCATCTCTGCAGTTTAGGACTTAGCAAACAGAACTACTGAGCTTGGAGATAGAAAGTTTTGGTTCAGCTATGTACTGAGCAAGATAGCTATTAGTGTATAGACGAGCACAGCGTTGCAGCACCACGAGGCCGGCCGATGTCCTCACAACGACGACGCCCCGCCGTGCTGAATTCGGTGAATATTGCACCCTCTCTGGCTTGAGTTAGGCCACTGATTAATTTGTTGGATCACGTCGGTAAAGTTTCCCTGAGGGCTTCATGGGCCATGTATTGTGGAATTCTTCTCGCACTTCGCATTACGGCTGGGTCAGTCAATAGAAATTAATTTTGATTTATCGCGCTTTACTCCATGTAAACGCAATTTATTACCACTGCCTGTTAGGAGAGTCATCTAATGTGATGATTGAAGGTCGGGAGTTAAAATAAATTTGTGCTAATCGACTGCATCTGTTTTCAATCAAGTAGTTGAAGTCCCAAGTCACTTTCTTAATTAATTTTATGTTCAACATTTGCATCTGGTGTTCGACAGCTGAATATAACATCAACGTGCACACCATTTTAATTAAAAGTGATCAATTCTGAATCAATTAATGTCAATACTGCCGCTGCAGTTCAATCAGGAGTCACAGGGCCTTACTAATTTCTTTGCGTTATCCGATATTGCGGCAGTTTTGCACTCTGTGTTGATCTGTTAGTCAATTAGCTGGAGTGAACACCGCCAAAAGCAGATAAATGATGGGTGGGGTGTTAGAGCACTTCGCAATCACATCGCGAAATTTCAGAGGCAGGATTCGAACCTGCGACCGTAGTGGTCGCGTGGTTCCAAACTGAAGCGCCTAGAACCGCTCGGCCACTCCGGCCGGCCCCAGTTCCGCATTACATGTACTTTTCGATCAGATACTGTACATGGTATCTCTTTGACCTCATGATAGTTGAAGCCTAAGCACGTCACACTAAGTGTTAATAAATACACTCCTGGAAATATAAATAAGAACACCGTGAATTCATTGTCCCAGGAAGGGGAAAATTTATTGACACATTGACTTACACCTTCTAGAGCACGTTGGGTGGCACGGGATACATGCAGACGGGCATTGTCCTGTTGGAACAGCAAGTTCCCTTGCCGGTCTAGGAATGGTAGAACATTGGGTTCGATGACGTTTTGGATGTACTGTGGACTATTCAGTGACCCCTCGACGATCACCAGAGGTGTACGGTCAGTGTAGGAGATCGCTCCCCACACCATGATGCCGGGTGTTGGCCCTGTGTGCCTCAGTCGTATGCAGTCCTGATTGTGGCGCTCACCTGCACGGCGCCAAACACACTTACGACCATCATTGGCACCAAGGCAGAAGCGACTCTCATCGCTGAAGACGACACGTCTCCATTCGTCCCTCCATTCACGCCTGTCGCGACACCACTGGAGGCGAGCTGCAAGATGTTGGCGCGTGAGCGGAAGACGGCCTAACGGTGTGCGGGACCGTAGCCCAGCTTCATGGAGACGGTTGCGAATGGTCCTCGCCGATACCCCAGGAGCAACAGTGTCCCTAATTTGCTGGGAAGTGGCGGTGCGGTCCCCTACGGCACTGCATACGATCCTACGGTCTTGGCGATAATCCGTGCGTCGCTGCGGTCCGGTCCCAGGTCGAGGGGCACGTGCACCTTCCGCCGACCACTGGCGACAACATCGATGTACTGTGGAGACCTCACGCCCCATGTGTTGAGCAATTCGGCGGTACGTCCACCCGGCCTCCCGCATGCCCACTATACGCTCTCGCTCAAAGTCCGTCAAATGCACATACGGTTCACGTCCACGCTGTCGCGGCATGCTACCAGTGTTAAAGACTGCGATGGAGCTCCGTATGCCACGGCAAACTGGCTGACACTGACGGCGGCGGTGCACAAAAGCTGCGCAGCTAGCGCCATTCGACGGCCAACACCGCGGTTCCTGGTGTGTCCGCTGTGCCATGCGTTTGATCATTGCTTGTACAGCCCTCTCGCAGTGTCCGGAGCAAGTATGGTGGGTCTGACACACCGGTGTCAATGTGTTCTTTTTTCCATTTCCAGGAGTGTATATTCAATCTACATAATCCCGTGTAACAAGCGCCTAGAACAGAAATTGACCTCTCTTTGAAAAAATTCTGCTTATTAGTGTAAGCTATTAAAGTCTTCAAATTTTTGTGATTTTATCAATTAAAAATAACGTATGACAGTCTAGTCCATCACATTTTAAGGACGACAAAGTATTATAATTCCCAGTGACATGCTTTTAATATTACTGTTTATTCGGTTATATGACTCGATGTTTTGAAAGTTGCAGGAAGTCAGAAACACAAAATCAGAATAACAAAAGCAACAAGTCGTTCACTGGCCCAACTGGTGGAATATGTGCTCAGAGCTTCACCTACAGGAAAGAAGAGGGAAGGAAGAAGTGGTATGGAATAACTACATTGAAGGTACACGACAACCCGTCATCTCGACTGGCTAACTAGATATCAACTTGCAAACACTTTAAAAGCTATCTGCTCCTTGTTCTTTGAACACTAATTTCCAGTCTTATGGGTATTGACGTTTCTTTTTCGCGGTAGTTACGTCAAGTATTCCCTTTTATACGTACATATTTCAACAGCCTTTGTGTCAGGTATGCCATAAAATAAATACATAAAACGTTATTTCTGAAAGGAATCTCTGTGAATCACCGTTGTGTAGATTCGTACACTTCAATAATTTGTGCACAATATCAGACCTCTCTCCGAACAATACTGCCTCAAATGAATGTACAATACGAGACATTTTTTGAAGTCGTGCTCTATATACAGCCGTGGCATGACACAGAATACTAAGATATTAAATTAATATACATATATACACACTGAAACACCAAAGAAACTGGTATAGGGATGACTGTTCAAATACACAGTAATGTCAAACAGGCAGAATACGGCGCTGCGGTCGACAACGGCTATATGACAACATGTGTCTGGTGCAGTTGTTAGATCCGTTCAAAAAATGTTACAGTGTGTGTGAAATCTTATGGAACTTAACTGCTAACGTCATCAGTCCTTAAGCTTACACACTACTTAACCTAAATTATCATAAGGACAAACATACACACCCATGCCCGAGGGAGGACTCGAACCTCCGCCGGGACCAGCCGCACAGTCCATTACTGCAGCGCCTAAGACCGCACGGCTAATCCCGCGCGGCTGTTAGACGTCTTACCGCTGCTACAACGGCTGGTTATCAAGATTTGAATCCGAACGTGGCACGGTGCACGACCGAAGGAACACAGCATCTCCGACCTAGCGATGAAGTCGGAATTTTCCCGTACGACCATTCCACGAGTGGACGTGAATATCATGAATCGGATAAAATATCAAAACTCCGATATCGCTGCGACCGGAAAAGGATCCCCCAGGAACGGAACCGACAACAACGTAAGAGAATCGTTAAACGTGACAAAAGTGCCAATTGTATCACGCGGATGATCGTGTACGGGTATGGAGAAGCCTCATGAATCGATGGACCCTGTATGTCAGCAGGGGACGAGTGCGGTTGGAGTGATATGGGGCCAGTGATACGTCTGGGGAAGGCTCTGACAGGGAACACGTATGTAAGCATCCTACGATCACCTGCTTCCATTCATGCCCATTGTGCATTCCTACGGACGTCAGCAATTCCAGCAAGACAATGCGTCACTCCACACGGCAGACTTGCTACACACTGACGCCGGGAGCTCTCCTCCGAATTTATACACTCCTGGAAATGAAGAAAAGAACACATTGACACCGGTGTGTTAGACCCACCATACTTGCTCCGGACACTGCGAGAGGGCTGTACAAGCAATGATCACACGCACGGCACAGCGGACACACCAGGAACCGCGGTGTTGGCCGTCGAATGGCGCTAGCTGCGCAGCATTTGTGCACCGCCGCCGTCAGTGTCAGCCAGTTTGCCGTGGCATACGGAGCTCCATCGCAGTCTTTAACACTGGTAGCATGCCGCGACAGCGTGGACGTGAACCGTATGTGCAGTTGACGGACTTTGAGCGAGGGCGTATAGTGGGCATGCGAGAGGCCCGGTGGACGTACCGCCGAATTGCTCAACACGTGGGGCGTGAGGTCTCCACAGTACATCGATGTTGTCGCCAGTGGTCGGCGGAAGGTGCACGTGCCCGTCGACCTGGGACCGGACCGCAGCGACGCACGGATGCACGCCAAGACCGTAGGATCCTACGCAGTGCCGTAGGGGACCGCACCGCCACTTCCCAGCAAATTAGGGACACTGTTGCTCCTGGGGTATCGGCGAGGACCATTCGCAACCGTCTCCATGAAGCTGGGCTACGGTCCCGCACACCGTTAGGCCGTCTTCCGCTCACGCCCCAACATCGTGCAGCCCGCCTCCAGTGGTGTCGCGACAAGCGTGAATGGAGGGACGAATAGAGACGTGTCGTCTTCAGCGATGAGAGTCGCTTCTGCCTTGGTGCCAATGATGGTCGTATGCGTGTTTGGCGCCGTGCAGGTGAGCGCCACAATCAGGACTGCATACGACCGAGGCACACAGGGCCAACACCCGGCATCATGGTGTGGGAAGCGATCTCCTACACTGGCCGTACACCTCTGGTGATCGTCGAGGGGACACTGAATAGTGCATGGTACATCCAAACCCTCATCGAACCCATCGTTCTACCATTCCTAGACCGGCAAGGGAACCTGCTGTTCCAACAGGACAATGCACGTCCGCTTGTATCCCGTGCCACCCAGCGTGCTCTAGAAGGTGTAAGTCAACTACCCTGGCCAGCAAGATCTCCGGATCTGTCCCCCATTGAGCATGTTTGGGACTGGATGAAGCGTCGTCTCACGCGGTCTGCACGTCCAGCACGAACGCTGGTCCAACTGAGGTGCCAGGTGGAAATGGCATGGCAAGCCGATCCACAGGACTACATCCAGCATCTCTACGATCGTCTCCAAGGGAGAATAGCAGCCTGCATTGCTGCGAAAGGTGGATATACACTGTACTAGTGCCGACATTGTGCATGCTCTGATGCCTGTGTGTATGTGCCTGTGGTTCTGTCAGTGTGATCATGTGATGTATCTGACCCCAGGAATGCGTCAATAAAGTTTCCCCTTCCTGGGACAATGAATTCACGGTGTTCTTATTTCAATTTCCAGGAGTGTACTTTGATGCACCTCGGTCCGTGAATCGATCGGCTCACTCCACACGTCCAAAGTTGCTGCGCAATGAATGAGGAACGCTCTCTGAGTTTAAACTTGGACTCGTGAATCTATTAGCTGTTGAGTTCAACTGCCATCATATGGTTATTAGTGCGAAGTCAATATATATCGCATGACGGCGCGTTTCACCTGCGTGAGCGGAATATTTATGCCTTAACTTTGCGTTGCTCCATGGCGAGCGAAGAAATGTAAGAAAGTCGGTATGTAACCCGACTTCGTTGCGAGACAGGATAACGAGATGACGTGTATGAAGTTTGCGCAATGAAACAGTCATTATTACTCATTGTTAGCCACCATATTGTATAATTTGTGGTTTTTGAGATTCGCAAGCTATATGTAACAATATAGTCTGGTACATTTCAAAGGTAATATGGCGTATTTATTTTTTGTCAAAAGATTCTGTCATGAACTGTAACGTACGAAAATCTTTTATAGGACTTAGGGGCATTTGGTGGTCGATGTCTGCTGCAGAACGGACTTCAATAACACGGCCAAAAGCATAGACAAAGTTTTCTCCGCTAAAACGAATTCGTTTCACTCGCAGGCAATCATCCATTGACCAAATGCGAATAGCAGTATCCCAATTCGACAAGGTCCTGTAGAAGTTTTCTTTCTCTTTACATTTCAAGAATTTTACAGGCGACCGTCGGAGTCGGCAGCTGCTTCCCCACCACGAGAGTAACTTGTCTTCGTGTACGAAACTACGTACGCTGTGGGAGTAGCCGACAGCGCTCTGGAAATTGATACTGCCCTTCACAGACACATCAACAGAGACACTGCACACACTAGTTCAATAACAAGGAGTTTTATATTACCAGCTTAAAAATATTAATTTCATCTTTTGAGCCATAACATAATAAAAATGGCTAACACGTGACAGGACCTACAAGGATTGAAACATAGACATTGTCAGGTATTTCATGACCGAAAACAAATTAATACATAATCATTCTTTTATATGTATTTATTCTATATATTGTGATTTGTCGTGATAAATATGTATTTTATGTTATGTATATGTACTAATGTTGTGCTTTGTATAATTTCATGTATGACTGATGGAATTATTCTATGTGAGCTACATGCGACATCAGACAGCCACAACAGTGCGGGTGCATCACATATGAACTTCATGCGGTTCTACCCTGCAGGAAAGGCAAGCGCAAGCATGACATGCTAACTCATTGCACACATTAGTCTGGTCTTTCTAGACAACGACTGGGTTAGCAACATTTGTAGCTTTAGTTATTATATGTTTTAGTATACGCAGAGTGATATGTGTTTTTTTGTTGCTGTTGATTTTTTCACAATTGTGGAGACATATTCTGGGGTATAGAATCTGATGTGTATTTTCGTGGGGTAAGGCTGACTTGTATCCAGAGTAAAGTAATCAAAAGAATAGTGAACAGTTGAATTCTTATGGTTATAACCAGATCATAGTTTAAAATGCAGAGGGGAACAGGGAGCGAATGTGCTGCCCAGTGGTGATGAACAAAGCCTAGGGTAAACGATAGCTGCTGGCCAAGTTGAATCCAAAGATCCTATGGCTGAGCTCTTAAATCAACAACAGTTGAAAATTTAGCTTCGGTACAGTCCAACAATTTCTGCAACTCAGACGAAGCTGTCAGGTGAGCAAGCGATTATGTCTGCTTCTCAAGCGAATATGTCATCTGCCCAGGCGGCTACTTCTGCAAATGTAGAAGTCATAGCTATGGAACAGGCAAATATAGTGGCTAAAGTAACAAATCTGACCACCACTGTGTGCAATTTAGTTACAGAAGAAGCAGAGTTAGCCGAGAAAGTAAGGGGTATAACGAATAAAGTGAACAAGGGAAGATTTTGTTAAAGTGTCAGCTGATGTGAGTACTTCGACAAACGAACAGACAGAAGTCAGGAAAGAAATTAGCAGTATGAAGCAAACCAACGAACAACTTCCGATCGAAATAAACAGAGAAAAAAGTGAAACTGAAACCGTGTGGGGGAGATAGCAAACGGTAGAAGAAGAGGTTCAAAACCTAGCCTCAACAGTAAAGGAAATATCGTCCGGATGTGAAGTTCCAAGAAAAAAACCATCAGTTTAAACAACAATTAGACGACTGGGTAGTGGATAAGGCAGAAAGTGATGTTGTCTGTTAATAAAGGTATCAAGGAAGCGGTAGATAATATAGTGAGTGAAGGCCTACCGTTACCTCCCCAAATAGATCAAGACTTGCAGGAAGTTTGCGAGCACATAGGAACCGAATTCCAAAGATGGAAATGAGAAGTTACACAAATTTGCAAGCGTACACTCAAAGAATAGAAGAACTGTGGGGGGCGCCTACTGAAGAAAGAAAGGAAGCCAGCCCAGAGTGGAGATCTAAAGGTAGAAATCAGGGCTCGATGTATAATTATAGGGTTGAAAGGCAGTACCCAGATAGAAGCTCAAACGAACAGATGTGTGTGGAAGCATGTCGCCTATGAATGATTATACCAGATCTATCACGGAATAGAAAATGTTAAAGCATAGGCAATTACAAATATTTTTTTCCGGAAAGGAAGACATTAAACCCTGTCGTATTTATCAGACGATTCGTAGGAGTGTTACTACGAGCTTGGTCTGATCGACAGAAAATCGAATATGTATCAGGGTACATCCAAGGCGATGGAAGTCTGTGGATGACTGACGTAATAGACAAGTATCACACCTACGAAGAACCTGAGAAGCATTCCTCAATAGATGATGCTCAAGAGGCATTCAGGAGAGACTGAAGAAGGAAGTACATAATTCGGAACCCTTCTCTTACCGAAACGGGAACTTAAGGAGATGCTTCGAAAGGTATTTGAGTAAAGCAAGATACTGGAATCGATCAATACATCACAAAAGCGGTATAGTGATAATCAAAGCTCAGCTTCCGTTGGAGATCAGGGAAAAAACTGCTTCCTGTTAATCTGGAAAATTCATGTCTGCAGTAGATTCAATCGATTTGCTACAGAAGGAACAAGGAGGAAGAAATAATTACAATAAATTCTATGAAATGGAAAATAGACAGACAGGTTAGAACAGTAATAACGAAAGAATTAATGGAAGACAAATGGATAATTTTCATAAAACCAGTATTAATAATGGTTACAACAATGGAGCCAACTGTATGGAACTGCAGAATAACGGAAGAAATTATGGGCCGGACAGAAACAGACAGAGGCGATTTGAAAGGAGGTACAATCCCGTATATAATGACTGTAGGAATCAAGGACAAACTAATCAAACCATATACGCGGCGAGGCTAAGGTCAACAAATAATCAAGCCTGGCGAGAAAAACCACGGGTCATAGTCGAAGCAACCGATGACAACAACGGACTGGCTAGACCGGGTAATTTAAACTAGATCCGACCGTATAACGACCCAGAGGTTCGGCCAATAAAAGGGTAATGGTGGGTAGCAATCACCTGTAAACAGTTTTAGGTACAACGGTGGAATGAGGATCAATCATGAGTTAATGGAAGACTTAATCCTGGGGAACAGGTTGTTAGTAAAGTGCCAGTATCAGCGGTCAGTGCCGAAATATTAGAAATCCTTATCAGGAAAATCTTGGATGCTGGAGCTTCGATAAATGCGATATCCAACAATTTATTTAAGCAGCTATCCCAGAAGACAGAGTTAACGACGTTGCCGATACGAGACTGTAAGATCATTGGAGCCTTATGTAAATGCTCGCAACCAGTCTGAATACAAACTTTACTGGATGTAAAAATAGGTAATACAGAGATAAGATGCGTGTTCCTACTAATAATTCAAAAATTAATACAAGACTGTATCATCAGATTAGAGACTATGAGGGAGAAGGACTTAAAAATGGACTTCTCGTCCAGTAACGTCAGTTTCTGTGATAATGGGAAATGTACAAGTTGATCTGATCATGGAAGAAAGGAGCATTGGAAATTACTGTCCTGGACATAGTATTAAGGTCATTAGAAAGTACAGGAGATGTAAACGTACAGAAGAGGTAGAGGAAAGCAAGATACCAGGAATAGCAAAACAAGGGGAAGAAAAGGCGCAGGACGATGATGGGCTGGAAAACGAACAAATATATAAAGGTTTTAGAAGGAAGGCCGCCACATGGAGTTAGCCGTGCGGTCTTAGACACAGTAGTCATGGACTGTGTGGCTGGTCCCAGCGGAGGTTCAAGTCCTCCCTCGGGCATGGATGTGTGTGTTCGTCCTTAGGATAATTTAGGTTAAGTAGTGTGTAAGCTTAGGGACTGATGCCCTCAGCAGTTAAGTCCCATAAGATTTACACACATTTGAACTTAACCTTTTTTTTAAAGAAAGGACAGGAATTATTAAAAGTTTACGTGCCATTTGGAGGTGTTTCCTTGTGAGATGTACTGTAATAAATGATATCCGATTCTGTGGAGACTGAAGAAATCAGTAAGTGAAGAAATAAAAAGGACCTGATAGAACTGTTGGTCAGTCCATATTGCGGTCTGTTGTTAGTTGTACCTAAACGAGGGGGGAAAGTCAGATTAGTGTAGGATGCAAGAGTCATCAATACAATTACTGCACCAGTGAGAACTCACCCATAAAATATAGGTGACCTCATTCAGAAGTTTCAAAGAGCCAAGTACTTTACCAGTATTGACCTAGATACTTCCTATTGGCAGATCAAATTGTATGAACAATCAAGATAATATGTAGCCTACATATATGCCAGAAGAAGTTATCAGTTTAAAGTACTGCCTTTCGGTTTGAATGTGAGCACAGGAGTTTTCATAATGGCATTAGAGGCAGTGTTAGAACCAGAACTAAGAAGTCAGTCCACCCTCTTCATCAATAACATCTTAATCGCTACTGCAATATGGGAACAGCATATCTGCTTATTAGAGAGATTACTGGAAACGTTTAGGAGATCTGGCATAACTGCAAAGCTGCAAAAGTCTCACTTTGAGATGAAGAAGATACAATTTTTAGATCATTTAATTGATGACAAAGGAATGTTGCTGGACAGTGCCAAGATAAGCACTATTAAGAATATTCCCACACCAAGGGATAAGAAACAAATTGATGTGTTTTTGGGTTTAGCCTCATTTTTTCTACAGTTCATAGAGGATCAAGTCATGAATGCAAAGCCATTAGTAAATTTGTTAAGAAAGAATGTTTCTTGGCGATGGAAAAATGGCTGTCAGTAAACACTTGAGAAAATCAAATACACTCTGGTAAATGCAAAATTGTTGCATCATCCAGATATGGACTTAGAGTTTTGTTTGATGACAGACTCTTAAAATGTGCAATTAAGATCTTGTCTTTTGCAAATTAAGACAATTAACAGGCAACCCACGTTCTGTCCAATAGCTTTTGCAAGTAGAGTATTGTCGAGCTGTGAAAGGGCATATATCACGACTGAGCTGAAAGCATTAGCTATAGTTTAGACTTTCAATAAATTCCATTATTATTTATATTAGGCACAAATAATAGTCTATTGCGATCACAAAGCTTCTTGCAGTTGTGCAAGATGCTCACACCGATATTGTTATGGTGGACAATGGCGTTACAGGAGTATCGATTTCACATACTATACATTAAAGGAAAGAACAATCAAATGGCAGATGCCCTATCTAGGCTACCAGAAGGATTAGATCAGGCAGAACAATTATGTGAGTGCAGAGAAGATTTTACTATCATATTAATAAAAGAACCAATGGAAAGAAGGAATTATTTGGAATTATGCCAGGGGATAGAGAAGTTACAGAAAAAGTATATACGCTTGTGTGGTCTCCAACAGAAATTGGAACAGCCTGAGTATGCCAACATGAAAGACTATTTTAAGGCGATAATTGCAGTTTTATTCCAGCGGAGGAACACAAAGCTAGATAATTGGTGTGTATGTATTCCTGAAAGCCATGAAGTCAAGTTGATACCATATATACATTTGGCATTGGGGCCACTTTTGAGTGAATAAGTGTGCCAATAAGCTATGAACATATTGCCACTTTTCTAATTTTCAACGGAAAGTACAGAAGTTCATTAGAATGTGTGGGATATGTCAAAAAATAAAACCTAATAATAAAGATAGCAGAGGTTTGCTCCATTCTATATTACCAGAGAAAGTGCTAGCTTTGGTCTGCGGGGCATTACCTATAGCGCAAGGAGAATGTAGATACATTGTAGGCGTCTTGGATGTATTTACAAAACATGTGAAGTTATATCCAATGAAAACCACAAAGAGTGAAACTATCTTAAGAATATTATTGCTAGAATGTATACGGCAAGTAGGGGAACCACAAGCTATTATATCAGATAATGGCAGTAATTTTACGTCATGTACCTGGAGGAACGCACGGGAGCAAAATGGAATTGAACAAATACTGACATCAAGATATAATCCACAAGCGAGCCCGATTGCGAGGGTTTTTCGCAAGCTAAATCGATTTATGAGGACATATTTTCCGAATAGTCAAACATTCTGAATAGAATATATGCAAGAGTTCGAAGACATTGTAAATAATTTACCACATACCTCAACTGTTTTCACACTAGAGGAATTGTTTCAAAGGGAAGAAAGGAAAGAGTGAATGAACAGTCTACTAAAGGTGTCACATGATAAGCCCGCTTGGGAAGAAAAGATTAAGTTGGCTTTAGTGAACATCGACTAAAAAGCCAGAAAGAGCAAGATAAAATATGACAATAAGTTAAGGAAATTACAAACTTTTGGTGTAGGGGATAGAGTCTAGTTGCACACTCAGCCACAGGCATCTTTATTGAAGAAGAGGAACAACAAATGGCAATTATTATTTGTTGGACCGTTTGAAATAACAATTCCACATCCTGGGTCGTATCTAATGCCCTGTCCCGTTATGGGAAAGGTGAAGGGGCTCTGTCCCCATCATGTACTAAGCGAAATTAAAATTAGAATTACTCCAGTCTCTAGAAGAGATTGTATACATTAAGGAGAGTTCATGTCAATAAGTTTTTAGGTGTAAGTAGGTTTAGTTAGATAAGTAAGTGTATTGATGTTTGTTTTCACCAGAACCACAGAAGGAGACGTGATGCTCATTGCATACTTTTATGTGTATATGAATAGTTTTTGTGTTTATTTAATGTTGCATGTGTTCATGTACAACATTAAGTATAAAGTGAAAAGTAGTTCATGAACGACAGTGTCAGTAATTACTTGAAGCAAATATTTTGATGGGAAATGAGTCCAAGTAGCTCTGGACATTGAACTTCATGCACTTGTCTGAGAAGTATACTAAGGTGGAATAATTATCTGGGGATAGTAGAGAACAAAGACCAGAGGTGTGCATGACATCTTGTGGTTGTCTATACCACAATTAGGTGGATCTTTGCTGTATAGCTAAATTTTCAGTGTCTTGTAAAAGGTAAACTGACGGTGCCTAGGCTGAGTTATGTTAGATTACCATCTGTTAGTGGTTAAATGTTTGTATTACTTGAGGAAAATGGGCTTCCAGTGAAGTATTGTGACATTGTAAATAAGGAAATATATGACTTATCAAATTACGTATGAAGTTACTGAAATACACTCCTGGAAATTGAAATAAGAACACCGTGAATTCATTGTCCCAGGAAAGGGAAACTTTATTGGCACATTCCTGGGGTCAGATACATCACATGATCACACTGACAGAACCACAGGCACATAGACACAGGCAACAGAGCATGCACAATGTCGGAACTTGTACAGAGTATATCCACATTTTGCAGCAATGCAGGCTGCTATTCTCCCATGGAGACGATCGTAGAGATGCTGGATGTAGTCCTGTGGAACGGCTTGCCATGCCATTTCCACCTGGCGCCTCAGTTGGACCAGCGTTCGTGCTGGACGTGCAGACCGCGTGAGACGACGCTTCATCCAGTCCCAAATATGCTCAATGGGGGACAGATCCGGAGATCTTGCTGGCCAGGGTAGGTGACTTACACCTTCTAGAGCACGTTGGGTGGCACGGGATACATGCGGACGTGCATTGTCCTGTTGGAACAGCAAGTTCCCTTGCCGGTCCAGGAATGGTAGAACGATGGGTTCGATGACGGTTTGGATGTACCGTGCACTATTCAGTGTCCCCTCGTTGATCACCAGAGGTGTACGGCCAGTGTAGGAGATCGCTCCCCACACCATGATGCCGGGTGTTGGCACTGTGTGCCTCGGTCGTATGCAGTCCTGATTGTGGCGCTCACCTGCACGGCGCCAAACACGCATACGACCATCATTGGCACCAAGGCAGAAGCGACTCTCATCGCTGAAGACGACACGTATCCATTCGTCCCTCCATTCACGCCTTTCGCGACACCACTGGAGGCGGGCTGCACGATGTTGGGGCGTGAGCGGAAGACGGCCTAACGGTGTGCGGGACCGTAGCCCAGCTTCATGGAGACGGTTGCGAATGGTCCTCGCCGATACCCCAGGAGCAGCAGTGTCCCTAATTTGCTGGGAAGTGGCGGTGCGGTCCCCCACGGCACTGCATAGGATCCTACGGTCTTGGTGTGCATCTGTGCGTCGCTGCGGTCCGATCCCAGGTCGACGGGCACGTGCACCTTCCGCCGACCACTGGCGACAACATCGATGTACTGTGGAGACCTCACGCCCCACGTGTTGAGCAATTCGGCGGTACGTCCACCCGGCCTCCCGCATGCCCACTATACGCCCTCGCTCAAAGTCCGTCAACTGCACATACGATTCACATCCACGCTGTCGCGGCATGCTACCAGTGTTAAAGACTGCGATGGAGCTCCGTATGCCACGGCAAACTGGCTGACACTGACGGCGGCGGTGCACAAATGCTGCGCAGCTAGCGCCATTCGACGGCCAACACCGCGGTTCCTGGTGTGTCCGCTGTGCTGTGCTTGTGATCATTGCTTGTACAGCCCTCTCGCAGTGTCCGGAGCAAGTATGGTGGGTCTTACACACCGGTGTCAATGTGTTCTTTTTTCCATTTCCAGGAGTGTATAAGTGCAGTGTAACTGTGCTGCCCACGGACATCCTGTGACTGTTGGTAGGGTACAACCAATGCACCACAATTAAGAACATTTGAGAATTCATATCGTGTTGAGACTGATCCACGGTGTAATTCGATGAAAATAGGATATAAAAGCAAAGACATTTAACAGAAGTGTTAGAAATGTGAAAGAATGGTGAAAAGTTAACAAAGAAACACTCGATCCGAATCCATCATGCCAGTGCAGAAACACGTTAGCATGCCAATCTGTAAGTAGGCTGTTTAGGTTTTTATGTTGGTAACGCCATGTAGCGCTCTATATGAACATCACTGGCTGTGCTGTGTGCAGTCTGTCGCTGGGTGGAATTGTTGTAATATTCGCCATTGTAGTGTTGGGCTGTTGGCTGTTAACAGCGCATAGCGTTGCGCAGTTGGAGGTGAGCCGTCAGCAGTGGTGAATGTGGGGAGAGAAATGGCAGAGTTTTGAAATTTGTAAGACTGGATGTCATGAACTGCTATATATATTATGACTATTAAGGTAAATACATTGTTTGTTCTCTATTAAAATCTTTCATTTGATAACTATGCCTATCAGTAGTTAGTGCCTTCCATAGTTTGAATCTTTTATTTAGATGGCAGTAGTGGAGCTCGCTGTATTGCAGTAGTTCGAGTAACAAAGATTTTTGTGAGGTAAGTGATTTGTGAAAGGTATAAGTTAATGTTAGTCAGAGCCATTCTTTTGTAGGGATTATTGAAAGTCAGATTGCGTTGCGCTAAAAAACAGTATTGTGTGTCAGTTTAAGCACAGTAATTCATTAATTGGGAAAGGGTACGTTTCATATATCGACCCTCTGCCGAGGATACCACACTGGAATCTTCTGATTTTTTCTTGTAGTTTGTGTAATTAGTGTAGATTTTGTTTATTGCTAGCGCGTAATTGTAGAGAGAATCTCCTTTGTAGTTGCAGTCTTTCATTGTTGTACAGTAAAACAGGTGTGGCACGCACATAAATTTGCTCCAAGTATTTCGCAGCTGCGCTTGCAATTAACTAGATATAATTTTCAGTGCTATGTTAATGTGTTCTCTTATTTTTGCTCCTCAAATTGTGTTTTTATGTGTTGTCGTGTGAAATATTGTGACAATAATGGCGTGTGAAAAACGTAATACTAGGCTCCAAAGTAAACTGAGAAATGACATTGAAGACGAAAGCAGTGTGTTAGCGCCACCATGTAATGAATTAACTAATGTTCAAAGAAGTAATTTGGTAATTGTGCATAGGGAAATGGAGCGGGCTGCAAATAATGGTGTAGGCAGTGAAACAATTAGTGAATACGGAAGCATTATCGATCGATCGGTCGGCAACAGCTCGCCTCAGGATTCCGAAATGACAGGACACTATCTTGCAAATACTGTAGATTCAGGTTTTGCGTCCTCACCGTTTTCTCAAATAAATCAAGACACGTTTTCTGCTTTCCAAAATGCGAATATTGCCGGTTCAAATGCACTGCCGAATAGCACTGAGGAACATGTTTCAGGCACCAGTGCACTGTTATTACAGTTAAAGCAACAAATGAGACAAAGGCTACAAAAGTTAGACACAACGCTTGAACAAAATCAGAAACAACTGGGACAAAATCTTCATAAGTTAGACACAATGGAACAAAAATCTTCGTTACTAGAACTACTGCAATACAGATAGCGCCACTACAGCCAGCTAAATAAAAGATTCAAACTACGGAAGGCACTAACTACTGATAGGCATAGTTAGCAAATGAAAGATTTTAATAGAGAACTATGTATTTACCTTAATAGTCATAATATATATAGCAGTTCATGACATCCAGTCTTACAAATTTCAAAACTCCGCCATCTCTCTTCCTACATTCACCACAGCTGGCAGCTCACCTCCAACTGCGCAACGCTATGCGCTGTTAACAGCCAACAGTCCAACACTGAAATGGCGAATATTACAACAAAGCCACCCAACCACAGACTGCACACAGCACAGCCAGTGATATTCATATAGAGCGCCACATGGTGTTACCAATATAAAAACCTAGACAGCCTACTTACAAATCTATTAACTACACTCCTGGAAATGGAAAAAAGAACACATTGACACCGGTGTGTCAGACCCACCATATTTGCTCCGGACACTGCGAGAGGGCTGTACAAGCAATGATCACACGCACGGCACAGCGGACACACCAGGAACCGCGGTGTTGGCCGTCGAATGGCGCTAGCTGCGCAGCATTTCTGCACCGCCGCCGTCAGTGTCAGCCAGTTTGCCGTGGCATACGGAGCTCCATCGCAGTCTTTAACACTGGTAGCATGCCGCGACAGCATGGACGTGAACCTTATGTGCAGTTGACGGACTTTGAGCGAGGGCGTACAGTGGGCATGCGGGAGGCCGGGTGGACGTATCGCCGAATTGCTCAACACGTGGGGCGTGAGGTCTCCACAGTACATCGATGTTGTCGCCAGTGGTCGGCGGAAGGTGCACGTGCCCGTCGACCTGGGACCGGACCGCAGCGACGCACGCATGCATGCCAAGTCCGTAGGATCCTACGCAGTGCAGTAGGGGACCGCACCGCCAATTCCCAGCAAATTAGGGACACTGTTGCTCCTGGGGTATCGGCGAGGACCATTCGCAACCGTCTCCATGAAGCTGGGCTACGGTCCCGCACACCGTTAGGCCGTCTTCCGCTCACGCCCCAACATCGTGCAGCCCGCCTCCAGTGGTGTCGCGACAGGCATGAATTTAGGGACGAATGGATACGTGTCGTCTTCAGCGATGAGAGTCGCTTCTGCCTTGGTGCCAATGATGGTCGTATGCGTGTTTGGCACCGTGCAGGTGAGCGCCACAATCAGGACTGCATACCACCGAGGCACACAGGGCCAACACCCGGCATCATGGTGTGGGGAGCGATCTCCTACACTGGCCGTACACCTCTGGTGATCGTCGAGGGGACACTGAATAGTGCATGGTACATCCAAACCGTCATCGAACCCATCGTTCTACCATTCCTAGACCGGCAAGGGAACTTGCTGTTCCAACAGGACAATGCACGTCCGCATGTATCCCGTGCCACCCAACGTGCTCTAGAAGGTGTAAGTCAACTACCCTGGCCAGCAAGATCTCCGGATCTGTCCCCCATTGAGCATGTTTGGGGCAGGATGAAGCGTCGTCTCACGTGGTCTGCACGTCCAGCACGAACGCTGGTCCAGCTGAGGCGCCAGGTGGAAATGGCATGGCAAGCCGTTCCACAGGATTACATCCAGCATCTCTACGATCGTCTCCATGGGAGAATAGCAGCATGCATTACTGCGAAAGGTGGATATACACTGTACTAGTGCCGACATTGTGCATGCTCTGTTGCCTGTGTCTATGTGCCTGTGGTTTTGCCAGTGTGATTATGTGATTTATCTGACCCCAGGAATGTGTCAATAAAGTTTCCCCTTCCTGGGACAATGAATTCACGGTGTTCTTATTTCAATTTCCAGGAGTGTATTTCAGGGCCAAGAAGAAATTCAGAGTAAGGGGTCAGAAGGTACATACTTGCCATTCTGTTTCGTGTCCACCATTTCCCATTCCTGATCCCGATGCAAGCCTGTAACCACCTACTCCACCACGAGAGACAGCGCGATCCCGATCCATCGACTACGCTTGCCAGTAGCAGTAGCGTTGGAGAGAGTCATCATTCGAGACCAGCCCGCCCTGCAGCGCCCAGCTTCCCTGCGAGATCGACCGAATTCACCAAGCTTGTCTGCAATGACTAACTGTGAAAATCTGAACAAGAAGTCTGCCTGCTTAGGTGGGTAGTACAGTGCTCGCCTCCCAAGCAAGCAGACCCGGATTCGACTCCCAGCAGGGTTGGAGATTTTCTCCACTCGGGGACTGGGTGTTGTGTTGTCCTCATCATCGTTTTATCCTCATCATCGGCGTGCAAGTTGCCCAATGTGGCGTCGACTGAAATAAGACTTGCATTTAGCGGCCGAACTTCCCCGGATGGGGGCCTCCCGGCCAACGATGCCATACGCTCGTTTCATTTGCACAAGAAGATTGTAATTTAAATTCAGAAATTTCGGTCAAGGATAACCGTTGTACCAAAATGTGAATTGGGATTTGGAAACTAGGTTGTCTGACCTCACTCCCGGTTTTCCAATCTAAAAAGGCCATGGCGCTACCAGTCACCTATTGTCAACGGTGTTTGGTAAGCGTAGTCCAGTCTGGAATAGTGATAGGGGAAGGTACTTGATAGCAGACAGTGAAACGTTCCCGTCTCCTCTATATGTCCTTTTCTTTTTTACGCAACCTTCCCTTCTACAGTAACCTATGAAATCTTTCCTTAGGATTTCTATCTCTTGCTTGATAATAACCAATGAAATCTTACCTTTAAAATTTATTTTCTTTCTCAATTTTCGCATACAAATTTAATTGCTGCTTATTAAAAGTGATTTTCTGATTATTTCGAAGAAACATAGAATGTGTCGTCGTCGTGGCTCTCAGTCGTTACCTGCAATAACCCAAAACTGTTCCTTACCTTTTTTACTGTTACTGGATCGCCATATGACTGCTACATCTTTCTGCGACATGAATATACTTACTCTGTTTTAGTATACTCTGCTCACTGCTGGTGGGCTGTCATAATAAGTGGCTGTAATTATTACCAAAGCTGACGTCATTCTTTAATAGCAAAAGCTGACGTTATTCTTTAATTAATTTGACTGAAGTTATGTAATTCCTAGTTACACTTTTTCTTGGCAACAATAAAATTTTTGCAAAGTTTTACGTTGATGGTTTTTGGGATGGATTATAATCAGTAATGCAACATTGCTGGCAAAAATTAATTATATTCTAAAACCGCTTAAAATATTTACTGTTAGTAATGAAATGATTTTACAAACGTTCAAATGGGACTTACTTTTTACAATAATCTTACAACTAGCATTGCGCAAACATACCTTCAGTAGTGTTGATATTCGCAAAGAAAATAATTCAACAATATTAGTTCCTCTTATGATAATAGTTTGCTGATGTCTCTGTACATCCGTTTATAATCACTTGTAAATCATGGCTGGTGGCTGACGAGCACACTGCTCCTCTCAACCTCTCGCTTCAGACCTGATACCGACTCGCTTCACATCTCACTTACTACTGACTTCCTACGAACGCTAAAGTGCGGTCTCTCCCGCCAACAATGCTTTCTGGTGCAGACAATCCCTGCTAACATTACAAAACGTATCAATGCGCGGTCTTTCCCGCTCTTTTCTTAAAATGTATCCATACGCGGTCTCTCCCGCCCTTTTTAAAATTATATCAATTTGCGGTCTCTTTTGCCAACAATACTTTGCTGCAGACATTCCCTGCTACCACAATTACTTCCAACATGACAAATATTAATTATTCCTACTTAATTCTATTAAAAAGTATAAACATCTTTCATAAATTGTGGTTTGACAATAGACAATAGAAGTATACACATGTTACACCATTTATGAAATTAGGCTATTAAGCACATTTTTATATAAAGTTAAAGTGAACATCATATGGTTGAGAAAGTAATGCATGTACCTAATACCGGGTGGGTTCCCAAAGAGTCGTAAACTAAATTTCTCTCCCATGGGGGACCACATAATATCCCTTGGCCTGTACTAGCAGTTAGATGTCGTGATCAATTGATAGGTTTAACTATTTTCGTATCGTTATTGATTCAAAGTTAATATATATCGCGGGGCGGCGCGCTTCGCCTGCGCAGGCGAAATATTTATTCCTTGACGTAGCGTTTCATCATGGCTAGCGAAGAAATAAAAGAAAATTGGAATGTGACCGGACTCTGTTGCGAGACAGTGTAACTAGAGGACGTGTATGAAGCGTGTGCAATGAAACAGTCATTGTTAGCCACCATATTGTATAATTTGTGGTTTTGAGCTTCAAAAGCGATATGTAACGTTAATGTGGAGTTTAGTAACAGCCATAATGCAGTCTGGTAGACTTCAAAAGTAATTTCGCATATTTATTTTCGCTGAAAGGATTCTGTGATGAACTGTAATGCGCGAAACGCTTGTATAGGGCTTCAAACTTTTGGTGGTTGATAGCTCCTGTTGAACCTGCTTCAATACACCGTCAAAAGCATAGAGAAAGTTTTCTCTGCTAAAACGAACTCACTTCAATTCAGTCATCGAATGACCAAGTGCGAATGCCGGTATACCAATTCCAGAAGATACTATAAAAGTTTCCTTTCTCTTACATTTCAAGAATATTACAGGTGACCGTCGCCCGTCGGAGTCGGCAGCTGCTTCTACACGACGCAAGAACTTATCTACGTGTTCTAAATTACGTACGCTGTGGGAGTAGTCGACGACGCTCTGGAAATTGGTATTGTCCTTCACAGACACACAAACAAAGACAATATACACACTAGTTCAACAACGAGTTTTATACCACCAGCTTGAAAACATTAAATTCTTCTTTTGAGCCATAATACACACAACAACAAAAATTTTGCATCACCACAGTTCCCAGTACTCCTCAAAATAGACTTTGACTGTGAATACTGTAACACAAACACAGTCTCTTTTGACTGTTCAGGGATGTCACTAAACCCGGCCAAAGATGTAAACAACCATGCATGAGAAGTGCCTATCAGACGGATCAGTTCCAGTCATTCCACCAGAAAGCAGGTGCACGGCTCATATTGTCTGTAGTTCAACCATCCCTAGACAGTCAATACCGCGGTTCGATCGCATTGTTACTTTGTGCCTGGAAGAGCCCTCAACAAGGGACGTGTCCTGGCGTCTCGGAGTAGGCCAAAGCGATGTTGTTCGGACATAGAGAAGAAACAGAGAGACAGGAACTGTCGATGACATGCCTCGCTCAGGCAGGTCAAGTGCAGTGGATGACCGCTACCTACGGATTATGGCTCGGAGGAACCCTGACAGTAACACCAGCATGTTGGATGATCCTTTTCTTGCAGCAACAGGACGTCGTGTTACGACTCAAAATGTGCACAATGGGCTGCATGATGCGCAACTTCATTCCCGACGTCCATGACGAGGTCCATCATTGCAACCACGACACCATGCAGCCCGGTACAGATGGGCCCAACAACATGCCAAATCGACCCCTCAGGATTGGCATCACGTTCTCTTCACTGACGAGTGTCGCATATGCCTTCAACCAGACAGTCGCTGGAGACATGTTTGGAGGCAACCCAGTGAGGCTGAACGTCTTAGACACGCTGTCCAGCAAGTGCAGCAAGGTGGAGGTTCCCTGCTGTTTTGGGGTGTCATTATGTGGGACCGATTATGTGGGGCCGACGTACGCCGCTGGTGGTCATGGAAGACGTCGTAACGGCTATACGGTACGGGAATGCTATCCTGCGACCGATAGCGCAACCATATTGGCAGCATACTGGCAAGGCATTCATCTTCATGGACAACAATTCGAATCACCATCGTGCACATCTTGTGAATGACTTTCTTCAGGATAACGACATCGCTCGACTAGAATGACCAGCATGTTCTCCAGACATGAACCCTATCCAACATGTCTGGGATAGACTGAAAAGGGTTGTAGTTGGACGACGTGACCCACCAACCACTCTGAGGTATCTACGCCGAATCGCCGTTGAGGAGTGGGACAATCTGGACCAAGAGTCCCTTTATGAACTTCTGGATAGAATGCCACGGCGAATACAGGCATCCATGAGTGCAAGAGGACGTGTTACTGGGTATTGAAGGTACTAGAAATCTGGACCACGGCCTCTGAAGGTCTCGCTGTGTGGTGGTACAACATGCAATGAGTGGTTTTCATGAGCAATAAAAAGGGCGGAAATGATGTTTATGTTGGTCTCTATTTCAATTTTCTGTACAGGTTCCGGAACTCTCGGAACCGAGGTGATACAAAACTTTTTTTAATGTGTACATCGTAAAACACTTCCGCTGGCCAGCAAACTCTCCAGACGTGAACATTATTGTGGGTATCTGGAATGCCTTGAAATGTACTGTTCAGAAGAGATCTCCGCTCCCTCGTACCCTTACGGATTTATGGACAGCCCTGCAGGATTCATGGTGTCAGTTACCTCCAGCACTACTTCAGACATTAGTGGAGTCCATGCCACGTCTGCGTGCTCGCGGGGGCCCTACACGATATTAGGCACGAGTACGAGTTTCTTTGGCTCTTCTGTGTATATGTCTGGCACACGTTCTCTCGGACATGCCTCACAGGACAGTCACCACACATATGTATATTGTATCTGTAAGCTTGACTGCTACAGTACCTTGAGTGCGGATGCACAATAGGGTCCCAACCTCTTGCGGGAATACAGGAAACGCGTAATGCGTGATATCCTCGTTCGAGTCCTAGTCCAGCACAATTTCCAACTGACGTCTGTATCTCCCTCGTAATATTACAATAATCGACGTTTCTGCAGTGCAGAGACTGCCTCTACAACATGGCCGTAGCAACAGTTCTCTCATTATGTTCGTTCTTTATATATTTTATGTAATGGAATAGATGCACACCAGGAAGAAATCCTATGAAATTACTAGTCGCCACGGACGAATATGCCGTTGTTCTTCAATCCAAAGAGTGATTTTGACGCATCTTTCCACGGCAGTCTGTCCTGTGCAATGTCTTCATCTTTGCAGAACTTCTGCACCCTACATCCATTTGAAGCTCTTTGTTGTATTCGGGACTTGATCTCCATCCAGAATTTTTATCTACCCCCACATTTCCCTCCGACACCAGACTAACAACTGCTTGATGCCATCAAATGTGTTCCATTAACTGATTCCATCTTTTAGTCACGCTCTGTGATAAATTTCTTTCCTCCCAAGTTCAGTCCACTGCCTCCTCTAGTCATTCGATCTCTCATCCAATCTTCAGCAGTCTTCTATAGCACAACATTTCAAAAGCTTCTCTTCTCTTCTTATCGGAACTTCTTATGGTCTACGTATCACTGCCGTACGAGGCTGCAGTCTAGCCAAATATCTTCAGATAAGACTTGACAAAACACCTGAAGATGTTTAACAAATCCCTCTTTTCAGGAATGTACCTTTTGTTGTTGTCCATCCACATTTTATGTCATTCCTACTTCGGCCACCATCAATTACATTGCTGCCCAAATAACGAAACTTCTCTACCATTGTTAGTGCAGAAATAACGAAACTTCTCTACCATTTTTAGCGTCTACCATAGAAATCTAATTCCCTCAGCATCGCCTGGTTTAATTTGACTACATTCCATTATCCTTGTTTTACTTTTGGCGATGTTCGTCTCGTAATCTGTATTCAAGAAACTATAAACTCCGTTCAACTACTTTTCAATCCGTTTTACCTCTCTGGCGCCGGCCGTGGTGGCCGAGCGGTTCTAAGCGCTTCAGTCCGCAACCGCGCTCGACTGCTACGGTCGCAGGTTCGAACCCTGCCTCGGGCATGGATGTGCGTGATGTCCTTATGTTGGTTACGCTTAAGTATTTCTAAGTTCTGGTGGACTGATGACCTCAGATGTTAAGTGCCATAGTGCTCAGAGCCATTTGAATCATTTTTGAACGTCTCTGGGAGAATTAAAGCTACAAACAACATCGTCGTTGTACAGAAGAAGTGAAATTACGCCCTTGAAAGCCACGAAGTCGTCTACAACCTATCTTTGAGGTGATCGTGTGGTCACATAGTAAAAGAGAGTAATATTTTACACCATTTTATGATGGTGGAAATGCATAACTGAACTTCTTATACATAATGACGAAGCTGTTACTGGATAAGTCACATCTGAAGATGGATCTCAGTCGCTGAAATCGGCAGCGTGAACATTTTAATTAATGAGCGACCTTAGAGTAATAAACTGTAATATAATCATTTATAAGGCGGCATAGTTTCGTTTGCAATATATTAGTTTTTGAGGAACTCAGCTCTCTCCTTAGTCGTGGTAGAACTAATGTTGTTTGTTATAGGTTACTCTCCTGTGTACTCTGTTTGTTTCCCCAAATTACATACTTTACCGTAATTAATCTGCACAATTCGTTATTTGTTGTCATTTCTGATGTTACTGTTTTAATGGCCAGCATTCGAGAATGTTGTTGTTGTTGTTGTGGTCTTCAGTCCTGAGACTGATTTGATGTAGCTCTTCCTACTACTCTCTTCTTTGCAAGCTTCTTCATCTCCCAGTACCTACTACAACCTACAGCCTTTTGAATCTGCTTAGTGTATTCATTTCTCGGTCTCCGTCTACGATTTTTACCCTCCACGCTGCCCTCCAATACTAAATTGGTGATCCCTTGATGCCTCAGAACATGTCCTACCAACCGAACCCTTCTTCTAGTCAAGTTGTGCCACAAACTCCTCTTCACCCCAATTCTATTCAATGCCTCCTCATTAGTTATGTAATCAACCAATCTAATCTTCAGCATTTATACATCTACATCCATACTCCGCAAGCCACCTGACGGTGTGTGGCTGAGGGTACCCTGAGTTCCTCTATCGGTTCTCCCTTCTATTCCAGTCTCGTATTGTTCTTCTGTAGCACCACATTTCGAAAGCTTCTATTCTCTTCTTGTCCAAACTATTTATCGTCCATGTTTCACTTCCATACATGATGGCTACACTCCATACAAATACTTTCAGAGACGGCTTCCTGACACTTAAATCTATACTCGATGTTAAAGATTTCTCTTCTTCAGAAAAGCATTCCTTGTCATAGCCAGTCTACATTTTATATCCTCTCTACTTTGACCATCATCAGTTATTTTGCTCCCCAAATAGCAAAACTCCTTTTGTGGTGTCACCGCCAGACCCCACACTTGCTAGGTGGTAGCCTTTAAATCGGCCGCGGTCCGTTAGTATACTCACCCCAGTTGTACAACCGACTTTGCTGGCGATGGTTCATTGACTACATATGCTCTCATTTGCAGAGACGACAGTTTAGCATAACCTTCAGCTACGTCATTTGCTACGAGCTAGCAAGGCGTCAACTTTCTGAATTCTAATTCCTTGTCATGTACCAAAACTCACGTCATTAGAGTCCTTCCCTCCTCACGCCAGCCTGCGTGAGCTAAAACGCGTGCATTTCGGCCTCCTCTCGTAACACGGTGTTGGCTCTTCTGCCAACACAACACCTCTACTACTTTAAGTGTCTCATTTCCTAGTCTAATTTCCTCAGCATCACCAGACTTAATTCGAATACATCATTTGAGAATATTAAATCGCTGAATTGTGACACCAGATTCGAGATCTCAATTCGACGTGTCACTAGAATTATTTCATTCGAGAATATTGAATCAAATAAATTTAGCGACACGTCGAATTGAGATATCGAATCTGGAGTCACAAGGCAGCGACTCATATGTTATAACAGTCTTATTTACGAAGCTCTAAATGATCGAATAAGACGTATATTACCCTGTGTCTGGCGTAGTAATTGCAGGGTAGCTTTAAGACGTGCACGCGTCTTGTCCAGCTACAGGGTACTCTGCACCACTATCCCCTTTTCTAGCTGGCCATCCAGCAGCTCACCGTGAGCCGAGGAACAGAGGGTTAATCGCTTGTTGTGAGACTCTCCAGATACGTGGAACTAGGGGAAAGGTGTGACTGATAAGGAAAGCAAGTAGCCGAGTACGGCGGTGACAGTAACTGATAGCGGCAAACAGAGTCACGTGTGTGTTTGTTCGTGTGTGTGGCTGTGTGCACGACACATGGCGCCTGCAGACACCGGAGACGGTGTTCCCCTCGCCGCTGACCACCCCCACAGCCCCACCCCCACCAAGTCGTCACTCCGGGCGCGGGCGGGCGGTGATAGATTGTGCCATTGTGTGGCCTTCCCAGGCGGGGGGCGCCTCTTCCGCCGGTCACTGTGGGTCTCGTTCTTATTGTATTTATTACTGGCGCTGTCGGCCGTGGGTGGTCCCGGAGGTGACGCACGACAATGCGTCTGGAATCCCCGTACTGCAGATTAAGCCTTGATCTCCTCTTTTAGCGAGGGTGTCGTTGACAAGCCTCGGTCACCGCATTCCCCATTTTAATGGCGCCCGACCTTCAGAAATTCTACGACCGCGTCCGTCATCTTGATATCTTCGGGAAGCTAGATGTGGTATGTGCATGGTTCTACTACTACATCTAGCTACATACTCCGCAATCCACTATACGGTGCGTGGCGGAGGGTACCTCTTACCACAACTAGCATCTTCTCTCCCTGTTCCACTCCCAAACAGAACGAGGGAAAAATGACCGCCTATATGCCTCTCTTATCTTATCTTGGTGGTCTTCCCGCGAAATATAAGTTGGCAGCAGTAAAACTGTACTGCAGTCAGTCTCAAATGCTGGTTCTCTAGAGACGCCCACCCTACTTCCTGAAGCATTTCTGTAACACTCGTGTGATGATCAAACCTACAATAACAAATCTAGCAGCCCGCCTCTGAACTGCTTTTATGTCCTCCCTCAATCCGACCTGATAGTTCACGCTAGGTCGTATTAGTGTTTTATAAGCGGTCTCCTTTACAGATGAACCACATCTTCCGAAAATTCTACCAATGAACCGAAGACGACTATCCGCCCTCCCCACAACTTCCATTACATGGTTGTCCCACTTCATATCGCTCTGCAGTGTTACGCCCAAATATTTAATCGACGTGACTGTATCAAGCGCTACACTACTAATGGAGTATTCAAACATTACAGGATTCTTTTTCCTATTCATCTGCATTCACTTACATTTATCGATATTTAGAGTTAGCTGCCATTCTTTACACCAATCACAAATCCTGTCCAAGTTATCATGTATCCTCGTACAGTCTCTCAACGACGACACCTTGGCCGGCCGCGGTGGTCTCGCGGTTCTAGGCGCGCAGTCCGGAACCGCGCGACTGCTACGGTCGCAGGTTCGAATCCTGCCTCGGGCATGGATGTGTGTGATGTCCTTAGGTTAGTTAGGTTTAACTAGTTCTAAGTTCTAGGGGACTGATGACCTAAGATGTTAAGTCCCATAGTGCTCAGAGCCATTTTTTTTTTTTTTTTTGACGACACCTTCCCGTACACCACAACATCATCAGCAAACAGCCGCACATTGCTATCCACCCTATCCAAAAGATCATTTATGTAGATAGAAAACAATAGCGGACGCACCACACTTCCCTGGGGCACGCCAGATTATACCCTCTCCTCTGATGAACACTCACCATCGAGGACCACGTACTGGGTTCTATTACTTAAGAACTCTTCGAGCCACTCACATGCTTGGCACTCAATCCCCTTATGCTCGTACCTTAGTTAGGAGGCTGCAGTGGGGCACCGAGTCAAACGCTTTCCGGAAGTCAAGGAATATGGCATCCGTCTGATACCCTTCATCCATGGTTCGCAAGATATCATGTGAAAAAAGGGCGAGTTGGGTTTCGCAGGAGCGATGCTTTCTAAAGCCGTGCTGATGCATGGACAGCAACTTCACTGTCTCAAGGAAATTCATTATATTCGAACTGAGAATATGTTCAGGAATCCTGCAACAAACCGATGTTAGGACATTGGTCTGTAATTTGGAGGATCTGTCCTTCTGCCCTTCTTATATATAGGCGTCACCTGCGCTATTTTCCAGTCGCTCGGGACTTTACGTTGGCAAGAGATTCGAGATAAATGCAAGCTAAGTAAGGAGCCAATGCAGTAGAGTACTCTCTGTAAAATCGAAATGGAATCCCATCAGGACCTGGCGATTTATTTATTGTCACAGGTGTTTTATCATCCCAGTGCCAGAAGAAGATGCAGTAGGTTCTAGGCAAATCAGCTGGCGCATTCGCCTGAACAGCCATCATTGTCTACAGTGAGACAGCTGACGTTTACAAATACTCGCCTCCCGCGTAGCCACAGGATTTTCCCATTTGCGTTGCCCCTCACTTCTATCTGACAGTTCACAGTCTTTGGCGCGAAACTGAACAAATTTTTAGACAGTCGACGTACTAGCACTCACCTCAGGTTCAGTTTCAGTACAAACGTGACGCTGAATTCCTACCTCGGCACCCCATTTTCCTGAAATGCCAGCAACTTCTGTAGTTCCATTGACATTTGAGCGATTCTTCTATCGAGTGCGTTTAGAGGATACGATTAGTTTTAACTTTAAGCAACATATTCTTTTTACTGTTCCACCTCTCAGTCTGTAAAAAAGGAGCACTTAATACGATCGCGTTTTGTCCGTCTGTCTGAATGTCTGTATGTCTATTTGTAGGTCTGTCCAACTGTTAAGAAACCTTTTCCTCTGGAACGGGTGAACGTATAAAATTTAAATTTATGTCGCATATTAAGATCTATTGTCCCTTGCCCATACGTCCAACTGCTATTATACTGCCCCCTCCTTATTCCCCCAAATCATCAGATATTCTGCAAACACCGTAGCTTCCATCTTCCTTTCACCAATTACTTGTGCTATTGTACTCATTATATCATCCATCACTACACTGAAGATCAATGGTGAAAGTGCACTTCCCTACCTCAAGCTATTCTTCTGTTCAATCCAAGCTGATCTCTCTCCTCCCACTTTCACACAGCTTACACTTCCATGGTACATTTCCCTTATCTTCCAAATAATCTGTTCTGCTACTCTTCTGCTCTCCACGGCTTTCCACACTTTGCTTCTACATACACTATCATACATGTTTTCAATGTCCAGGAAGGTCATTAGTAGATTGTTGTTGTTGTTGTGGTCGTCAGTCCTGAGACTGGTTTGATGCAGCTCTCCATGCTACTCTATCCTGTGCAAGCTTCTTCATCTCCAAGTACCTACTGCAACCTACATCCTTTTGAATCTGCTTAGTGTATTCATCTCTTGGTCTCCCTCTACGATTTTACCCTCCACTATTCCATATTCTTAGTGCTGTTCCTGCAGTTGTCTTACAGCAAAAATTGCATCCAGCGTGGACCTTCCTGTTCCGAAGCCATGTTGCTCTTTTGCCATTCTTCCTTCTAATTTTGCACGAATTCGTGTTTCCAAAATTTTCTCAAAAATCTTTGAACAATGACTCATCAATGTTGTCTCCCGATAGTTCTTGCGCTCTTTTCTATTTTCCTTCTTAAAGATCGGGACAATTATTCCCTTCTTTCAGCCTTCTGGGATCAGCTTCTGTGTCCACACAGTTTTCATTACTCGATATAGCCATTGTATCCCCAACTCTCCTGCTGCTCTCACCATCTCTACACTTTGCTCATCCAGACCTGGTGACTTCCTTCCCTTCATCTTGCTCAATGCCTCTTCCACTTCCTCCCATATAAGGTCTTTTTCTGTTTGCTGTTCCTCGTCTTTCTTCTCCTCGGCTTGTTTCTCCTCACATAGGTCTCCATTCGGGTTCAGGAGTTCTTCAAAATAATCCTTCCACATGTTCTTGAGTTCCTCGTTATTCTCTACATCTTGTCCACTTTTGTTCACCATTCGAACATAATCTGTCGTACCGTTCTTCCTCTTGCTTTTAATCATCCCACATAACACCTTTTTTAAACCTTCACTATCTTACTCCATCGTTCTGGTCCACTGTACCATCCACTTTCTTCTTTCCTCCACCACCACTCTTTTTGCTTCTTTCTTTCTTGACTTTGTTGCTACTTTTCTCTTCTGTAACCTTACCCTAAAGGCCATTTATGTTACATATTTCAAAACTCGCAAACTGCTCATCAGAATCTGTTGGGTACTTCCCGTTACATAGAATGATGGAGTTTGGTAAGAATCAAGATTTCGCTGTAGAAGTAAAGTAAAACAAATGGAAAATTCTTAAAGTGTAATTACATCACATAAAAATATTTTTTCCCTTTACAACATACATTGCATTCATCATCCGTCACCGAGTGAGATGGCGCAGTGGTTAGCACACTGGACTCGCATCCTGGAGGACGACGGTTCAAACCCGCGTCCGGCCAGCCTGATTTAGATTTCCCTCGATTTTCCTAGATCGCTTCAGACAAATGCCGGGTTGGTTCCTCTGAAACGGTACGGCCGACTTGCCTAATCGTATGGGAGCGATGACCTCGCTGAGTGGCCGCTTCCAGCAAATCAACTAACCAACCAGCATCCGTCAAAAGCATATTAGACGAACATTACTGTATGCAAATATAAAATCTGAGTTGTAGTCGTGTTTTAGTAAGTAAATAAAAATATTTTATAAAATCTTCTGTATCTGCATATATAAATTGATTTCCCATGCTCCCTTCTTTTCGTGTGTCCGGGCTAGTCTGAGAACCTACTGTAGAGATTTTGAAACAGGCTTGTAATTCCCGCGACCGATATCTTGACAGTATCTACTGTATCGGAAACAGGCAATTTTTTAGTCCTGCTTACACAATTACATTCAAAAACTAGATTCTTTACGAGCCGTTTTTAAATACAATTTCAGCCATGGAATAGAAGAAGTTGTCCAGAAGAAATGATTTCAGATTACATTCAAAACTTGTTTTACTGCCTGTCAGACACTTTATGTTATTGGGCAAATGATCGTAAACTTTTGTTGCTGGATATTTAACTCTTAACAGCTTTAGTAATGGGTTATAAATGTCACTTCTTTCTCTAGTGCTGTCGTTACAGACATTACAATTCTTCTCAAATTATGAAGGATTATTTATGACGAATTTCATTAGCGAATAAATGTTTTGTGATGGTGCCATTAAACTGCCCAACTCTTTGAAGGGGTACCAACAAGGGGACCACAGGTAAACAGCACACATTATTTTCATCGTCGACTTTTGTGCAATCAATACTTTCTTCCTAAGTGACAAGTTTCTCCGTTAAATTATTCCACAAATCATTATTGAGTGGAAATACGCGTGACATGTTATTAGGTTGATTTGTTTTCAAGACTAACAATTACGCGAGTGCCAAAAGTAGCTGATCTTAATCGTTTCAGCAGCTCAATAACATACTTCTTGCAGTTCAAGTTGTCATCAGTATCTGTATCCAGAAATTTGGATCATTCTACAGAAATTGTTGGTATCACTACTTTTTGTACAGCAACTATTGCATATAGTCTGTTTTTCACATAATTTAGGTAGAGTCCATATCTGGAGAACTCCTTAAGAACCCTTTAATAAACGTAATTAACAACCTGTTCTGTTGTTTTCTCTGTGGTGGGATTTATTATAAAACAAGCACGTCTGCAAAAAGCACTAGTTCTCATTGATGAATGCTGAGTAGACGGCCATTCACATATATAAGGAATAGGAGTGGCCCAAAATCGAACCATGCGGGATTCTTATTACTTCCCCTCAGTCGCTAAAATTTTCTCGCCTTCCGAAATTCTTTAAATTACTCAGCCGTTTTTTCCATTCTATTTACTAAGGCTCAAACGAACTATGTGTGAAGTCATCATTTCTGCAAAAATCAAGAGGTTTTTTTTTTTTTTAGAAAAAAGAGGACGACGCGATCTGCACAGTAAATTGCCTTGGAAAGATCATTAAACTTAACAGCTGGCGGTATTTCATTATTTAAGGTTTGAAGTATTTCGAGAGAAAGTTTATAAAGACATTCTATACATTCTCAGTCGAGCAACCCTTCTGGAATCCACACTGTGGCGTGCTAAGCAGATCGTTGCTGCTTAAATGTGAGACTACTGAGCGCATACTTATTTTAATAATGGCAGCGATACCGAAACTGAGCAATAATTATTTTATTCTGTATTGTCACTTTTCGTATAAATAGATTAACAATTGCATACATTAATATGGAAAAATTCCCTGTGCCATTGATACATTATATATGTGCCTATATATATATGTTCATTAAAGTCTTACACATGACTGTCTCTCAGCAGCCTTATATAAGTTTCAACATAGGAATCACACTACCAATCGGTGGCAAATAACTGTTTGGTACATCGACCTAAGTTTCGACCCCTCTAAGGATGCCTTCATCAAAATGAAATTTTAAGAAGCCGTGTAAAATAATACATAGAAAATTAAGTTTAACAAAACATTAAGCAAGATGACAATTGTCATTGCATACAAAGGTAACTTGCGTAAAGCTACAATGCGAGAAGGCTATGGTCAAAGCTTACAACAGACATGCTCAAGTTAAAAATTTAAATTAAACACGCAACAGCCTTTGACACGTATGCCTTGCGGGGAACAACATCAGACTGATCGGCCCAGTTGTTTACACTGCTGCCACGAAAACAGCACAAACTGCGTCGTCTGTCGGGCGCGAACAGTGGCATGTGCCCATTTGCGCCATTATAGCAGAAATAATCGAATTGTTGTTGTTGTTGCGGTCTTCAGTCCTGAGACAGGTTTGATTCAGCTGTCCATGCTACTCTATCCTGTGCAAGCTTCTTCATCTCAATAATCTCTTCCTTCGTATTTTGTTTTTATAATTAAATGTTGTTTAATACCGAATTAAACAACATTTAATTATAAAAACAAAATAGGAAGGAAGAGAGCTTAATGTATTTTTGAAAATACAAAGTAGTCAAGCAAATGAAAATAACTAAGAACTATGTATTAGGCACTACGGAAATCCTCTTTACGTAAAGCGCACAATATTATAGAGTATTTATGCAAACAGCTGTGCAATTCAAAAACTGTCTGCATGGAGGTAACTTTAGTAGACCACATCTATGAGACTCGGAGAAAAAGATGTTTCGGAAGCAGAGGCAGGAAAACATAGAAGAAAATAAAGGACTCAAAATTCCGCGAGTGGTGGATTAAAGCCAATGAGAGAAGCTCTGTTATGTGGTTGCAAGTGTTCATTGAGGATGAGACCGTCTTTCTGGGAAATATGCTTGAAAATTTCCAACTCTTCGAATACACCGAGCCGATGATCTTTCTTTTCCCTGCGTAAAATGGAAATTTCTTCAACACATTTCGGTTTGTGACCGGAAATCAACGGATATCAGCAAAAGTGGTATTATGTACATTAGTGCCTCTTTTTCCCAATAAATGCTCCTCGTACCTGACACTTGTGAATTAGAAAGTAACTATCGTCAACTACATTACTTGGACCTTAACGTTGTTACTAACAACGATAAACTTTCCTTCGATATTTTTCGAGAAGCCACTAATACAGATCAGATCGTGCCCGCTGGTTCACTACATCCTAGTTCCCATAAAAAAGCCATTCATCATGCAGTTTCTGTACCTTTGCATCTGATAAACTTAATGAAGGAATGAATTTAATAAAACCTATTGCAGTTAATGTCAGCTGTGATCCCTCGTGAGTTGCCAAGTTCTTCAAAGTTAAAACTGGCGCTAAAATGACCACTTTAAGCATTAGTGCTGTTTCTAATAGTAACGAGCATAAAAAACTTATTTCGACTCCATTTTCAGACACTACTTCTTATATAATTCGCCGTCTTCTAGTTAAAAAAATATAAATGCAAAGTTCGCTTTTCCACAAACAATAACTCGCAAAAAAAGTCTGAAGTCCACAGCTGCTCCTATACACAGTTCAGGAGTTTATAAAACCACTTGTGATAGTACCCCGTTTATTATATAAGTCAAACTGAAAGATCTTTCGGTGTTATGTTCTTCACTCTCAGTAATCGACACAATTCCTTCATCAGGTCTGACATGAAATTCGTCTCCCAGTCCGTTATCGTGGTTGGTGGCACTCCAAACTACAGAATGTACCTATTAGCTAACGCCTGCGCGACTGTGATTGGCTGTTGATCTGGCATTGGCACCGTATCAAAGTAACGAGAAAAACGACCTTTATGGAGCCAGCCGAAGTGACCGAACGGTTCTAGGTGCTACAGTCTGGAGCTGCGCGACCGCTACGGTCGCAGGTTCGAATCGTGCCTCGGTCATGGATGTGTGTTATGTCCTTAGGTTAGTTAGGTTTAAGCAGTTGTAAGTTCTATGGGACTGATGACCTCAGAAGTTAAGCCCCATAGTTCTGAGAACCATTTGAACCATTTTGATCTTTATGGTCAAAACAGAACGTTTACCTGCTGGTGTTCCGTTGAATGGTCTTAACACATCCACTGCAATGAAACCAAAAGCCTCTGCCAATCTTTGTAACAATAGCTGTTTCCGACTCAAATTGGCCCTGTGAGTACAATTCACACACTTCTTGATGTACTGATCCACATCATCCCTCCTTTATTTCCATCAATACTTCTCTGGCACCCTTCTAGTCGTCGACCTGCATCCACAATGGTCTGAAAAAATGTGATCATCCACCTCACATAATGCTTCCAGTTTTAACTTGGCCGGCACCATCACTCATGGTCCTAATTTTGTATCTCTGTACAATAATCCGCCATGCATACCAAATTGCTGCTGTTTCTTATACTGTATACATTCCTCGTCTGTGTTCTGTGCTGCTTGCCACTCCGCAACATCGTCACCCAGTGCTTGTATTACAGCTATCTCCCCACTATGCCTATCCGCATTTCTACGTTTCCTTCCGGCTTGTGGATTACTTCGTATTCAAATACACTGATTTCTATGCCCATCTCGTTACTCTACTAGATGGAGTCTTCAAGCCTAGTAACCACTTTAAAGTTGCATGGTCCGCTATCAACGTAAACTTTATCCCATACAAATAACATCGATAGTATTTTACTCCGTATACCAGACTAAGCATCTCTCTCTCTCTGTCTCTCTCTCTCTCTTCGTTGTAGCGTTATTTCTTTCTCCTGCTATCAATTGCCTTGATGCAAAGGCAACTGAATGTTCTTGACCATCGACCTCTTGGCTCAAAACATAGCCAATGATCTAGTTCGATACATCACATATCAATACACATTCTTTCTGAAAGTCTGTAAACACCATAACTGGACTGGATGCCAACACCTTCTTTAACTCATCAAATGCTCCCGGACAGTCTTCCGATCACACAAACTCAATCCCTTCCCTCACCAATTGCGTAAGCGGTCTTGCGATATCCGAAAATCCCTTCACGAACCTCCTCTAATAATTCGCGAAACAAAGGAAAGATTTTATCTCCCTAGTAATTTGTGGTACCGGAAAATCATACATTGCTTGCACCAACCTCGGATCAATCATTAAACATCCTTACTCATAACATGCCCCCAAAAGCTAACTTCCTCCAGTGTTGAGTGTCATAGGTTCTGCCTGTAATCTGCTGAATACTTCTTTTAGACATTGCGTATGTTGCTGCATATCCCTTGAATGGACGATTATATCCCCCTTGCGTGGTTTCAGTCTTCTCAGTAGCCGTTGGAATGTCGCCGGCGAATTTTTCAAGCCAAAAAGCATCCTCCTATATTGGTAGTGTCTCCCATTTGCTGAAAAAGCTGTTTTTGGTCTATCTTCAGAAGCCACCTCTAACTTATGGTGTCTACTCTTTAACTCGAATCTCGATAAATACTTGCTTTTGCCTAGGCCATATATGCTCTCCGTGATATTTGAAATAGGGTATGCACATATTGTAGTCACGCTATTCAAATTGTGGTAGTCACATCAAAACCGATACTTCCGTGAACCATCCATAGACTTCTTAGGTACGATCACAATTCCTGCCCCCTTGCACTATTACTTTTTCTATTATTCCGTCAGCTGTTAATCTATAAACTCTTGTCCACAGCTCGTGGTCGTGCGGTAGCGTTCTCGCTTCAAACACCAGGGTTCCCGGGTTCGATTCCCGGCGGGGTCAGGGATTTTCTCTGTCTCGTGATGACTGAGTGTTGTGTGCTGTCCTTAGTTTAGTTAGGTTTAGGGAGTTCGAAGTTCTAGGGGACTGATGACCATAGATGTTAAGTCCCATAGTGCTCTTTCAAAAGTGGTTGCAACGGCCGTGGTATTCTATGTGGTCCTTGCTGTACCGGTGGTACATTTCTCGCTGGATCCTGTATTTTGTTGCTAGTAGGGCAGGCAATGGCCCTCTCGGAAGAAACAGATCTTGGAATTCTGGCTACAGGTCTTCCAACTATGCTCTTTCTGCTCCTTTCAAATGCTTCAACTTCTCACGAAACGCAGCCCTAGCAGCGTCCTGTGCTCCCTCATAGCTCACACCTCCTGTGTATCAATCGCTCTCATCCAGAATCTCTAGTGTATCTAATAACGTTCCCTTCAACAACTTTACGTCTTAGGCACCAAAAGTATTCACACTGATGAGTACCACTTTCCTATGTGCCTTATCTATATGGGTCAACACTACGTTTCACCAAACAACTCCCCGTGCCTAGTACTTCACCGCGATGGCGAAGGCTTCCTTTCGCTGGCCTCGACCCGAACCCCTCGGCAGCATAGGCGGCAGCAACCACAGCCAGCAGGCCAGTCGCGCTGTGGCATCGAGTCCCGTGAAGGACCCACTGCAGCAGCAGACCCAGCCTGATCTCGAACTGGAGGCTGCTGCTGACGCTGCCCAGTCTCGCGGTCCGGCGGTGCACATGGTACAGCTACTCAGCGATGACTAAATCCCCGAATCGAATACGTCATGTCCTCAAATTCAGCCTCATTTATACTGTGTTACTGTACATTATTTTGTCTAAAACCTGGTGTCTAATCATGTCGCCCGTAGCAATACCTACTCCGAATTTTTCTTTTGTTTCCTTCACTGCTTGCTCAATATACAGATTGAATAACATCGGGGATAGGCTACAGCCCTGTCTCACTCCCTTCCCAACCACTGCTTCCCTTTCATGCCCCTCGATTCTTATAACTGCAATCTGGTTTCTGTACAAATTGTAAATAGCCTTTCGTTCCCTGTATTTTACCCCCGCCACCTACAGAATTTGAAGGAGAGTATTCCAGTCAAGATTGTCAAGAGCTTTCTCTAAGTCTACAAATGATAGAAACATAGGTTTGAACTTCCTTAATCTAGCTTCTAAGATAAGTCGTAGGGTCAGTATTGCCTCACGTGTTCCGTTATTTCTACGGAATCCAAACTGGTCTTCCCCGAGGTCGGCTCCTACTAGTTTTTCCATTCGTCTGTCAACAATCGGCGCTACTATTTTGCAGCTGTGACTTGTTAAACTGATAGTTCGGTAATTTTCACATCTGTCAGCACCTGCTTTCTTTGGGGTTGGAGTTCTTATATTCTTCTAGAAGTCTGAGGGTATTTCGACTGTCTCATACGTCTTGCTCACCAGATGTTAGAGTTTTCTCAGGAGAGGCTCTTCCAAGGCCGTCAGTAGTTCCAATAGAATGTTGTCTACTCCGGGGGCCTTGTTTCGACTCAGGTCTTTCAGTGCTCTATCAAACTCTTCACGCAGTATCGTATCTCCCATTTCATCTTCATCTACATCCTCTTCCATTTCCATAATATTGTCCTCATGTACGTCGCCCTTATATAGACCTTCTATATACTCCTTCCACCTTTCTGCTTTTCCTTCCTTGCTTAGAACTGGGTTTCCATTTGAGTTCTTGATGTTCATGCAATACTGGATAGCTCCATTAAAAACATAAAATAAAACATTAAAACGTCAAACAGCTGCTTTTGAGGAGGTTGATCAGTGGATGGCTTCGATGAAGTTCAAGCTGAAAAGTTGAGTTGCTCTACACGAAATAACAGTAGGATCGCAATTAAGAATTATATAAAAATTTGTTTTCTGGTTGGATTATTCAAAACATCCTCTTCTTTCTGTGTTATTTATTACACAGCAACTATATTATAGCTGCATTACCTTCTTCTTATGAGAACGCTTCGTTCTCCTAGAAGTAACACTTATGTAATAATCTTTAACCCGGAGAGCAGAAGTCGAAAAGGGACCGAGAACGAGCTGAGGAAGGAACAGCATGGCTTCAGACCTAGTAGGTCAACTGTTAACCTTATATTTCCAGTGAGGCAGATCCAGAAGCACCTCTATGAATTTGGGGAAGACTTTCTCGAGTTAGAAAATGCATCTGATAGCGTCATTGGAAGAAAGGTCAGAGAAACACTAGAAAAGAATTGAGTGGAAAAAGAGACAACAGCTGGAGGATATGTACTGTGGGTGTCTGAGTGTTGTGAAGGTGGGAAATGAAAGGATGGACTGGTCCCACCAAAAAAGTGATATGAATCAGAGTGTCACCTTTCCTCTTCATTGTGGTCTTGAGCGACATAATGAATAAGGTATCAGAAAAAAAATGAAAAAGTCAAGATGAAAACAATGTTGTTCACAGAAGACTTCATGATCTGAGGAAACAGGGAAGAAGAGATTAAGGAACAACTGGACGACTGGAAAGAGACTGTGAGACAGTATGCAGTGAAATTTAATGCAAACGAATGTGTGATCCTGGTTAAAATTAGATAGAATAAGGGTTGGAGGTGAAAAACTGAAGAAGATGGAAAGTTTTAAGCATTTGGGAAGTGTGATACACAAAAATTGAAGAAATGAGAGAGAGATCAGTGAATGTGGCACACAGGCACAAGCACTCTTGTGAAATGTTAAGAGCCTCGTTTGGAACGAAGACCTCTCACGTCCCAAAAAGAAGCAAAGAAGTAATAAACAGAAGTTATTGCATCACGATACTCACTTATGCATCTGAAACATGGCTAAAAAGAAGAGCGATGTAAGCATGTAAAATGAAGTTCCTCAGAATTGGGTTTGTAGTAACAAGGAGAGATAGGATGAGGAATGAAAGGGCAAGGAAAACGGTGAAAGAGCAACGCTTGTAGAGCAGGATAGAAACATCCTTGAGCACTGCAAGGAATGGGAAACAGGAGCATTCCCAAGAAGACACATGAAATGGAGATGCAAAGGGAATGGTCCAGGGGAGGACCAAGAGCTAGATGGCTGAAAGATGTGGAGGAGAATGTTGAAAAAAGCGGCGAGGACTGAACCAAAGTAAACACGGAAATACGTAGGGAAAAAAGGACTAGATAGTAAGGCTCATGTTGCAAACAGACCCAGCCTGAGGCCGGAAACTGTTTGAGATGATGATGATGATGATGATGATGATGATAATGATAACAATTTGTATTCTGTAGGCACTGTTTGATATTTTTGTACATCTGTAATTTGAAGTTTTGCTGCGATCCTCTTTCTTAAACGGTGATGACACTACGATTAAGCCAGTCTTATGGAACGTTAGTATAGCCAATGGGTACTGATCTGATGGAAAATTCTAAACTTAAGCAATATGTTGTTCTTGTGATCTTCAGTCCAGAGACTGATTTGATGCAGCTCTCCGTGGTACTCTAACCTTTGCAAACTTCTTCATCACCCAGTACCTACTGCAACCTTCATCCCTGTGAATCTGTTTAGTGTATTCATCTCTTGGTCTCCCTCTGTGATTTTTACCTTCTACGCTGCCCTCCAATACGAAATTGGTGATCACTTGATGCCTCAGAACACGTCCCACAACCGATCTTGTCAAGATGTGCCACAAATTTCTCTTCAATACTTTCTCATTATTTATGTGATCTACCCATGTAATCTTCACCATTGTTCAGTAGCACCATATTTCGAAAGCTTCTATTCTCTTCTTGTCTAAACTATTTATCGTCCATGTTTCACTTCGATACATGGCTACACTCCATACAAATACTCCATGTTAAGAAATTTCTCTTCTTCAGAAACGATTTCCTTGCCGTTGCCAGTCTACATTTTATATCCTCTCTACTTCGTCCAACATCAGTCATTTTGCTTTTCACATCTATTAAGACCTGATTTCTTTGGGATTGGAATTATTATATTCTTCTTGAAGTCCGAAGGTATTTCGCCTGTCTCACACACCTTGCTCACCAGATGGTAGAGTTTTGTTAGGCATGGCTCTCCCAAGGCTGTCAGTAGTTCTAATGGAACGTTGTCTACTCCCGGGGCCTTGTTTCAACTTAGCTCTTTCAGTGCTCTGTCAAACTCTTCACGCAGTATCATATCTCCCATTTCTTCTTCTTTTACATTCTCTTCCAAGTGTATAGTATTGGCCTCAAGAACATCGCCCTTCTGTAGACCCTTCCACCTTTCCTTGTTTGCTTATAACTGGGTTTCCATCTGAGCTCTTGATTTTTATGCAAGTGGTTCTCTTTTGTCCAAAGGTCTCTTTAATTTTCCTTTAGGTAGTATAATGCACCGTAATTATCTAATTCCATGTTATTCAAGTCATGTGTGGCTCATTTCCTGCATTTTTATTTCGTACTTCAAGGATGGAATCCGCTCATGGAAAAAAAAATCACGGGGTCGGAACTGTGTGTTGTCCTCCGAATAAAACTCGTGCACAGGTGGGCAGCGCCAAAGATGACCTCGGTTTGAGGAAGGCCGGCGTGTACCAGATTCCGTGTCAATGTGGCAAGTCGTATATTGGCCAGACGATGCGTACCGTCGAGGGTCGATGCCGTGAACACCAGAGGCACACTCGACTGACGTATCCGAGACTAGTCGGCGGTCGCTGAACATTGTTTGTCGGAAAATCACGCTATGGAGTATGAACGCGCGTGGATTCTGGTGCGACGTCGAGATACTGGGACAGCGTTGTTAGAGAGGCCATCGAAATTCGCGCCAATGACGACCTCATAAACCGTGACTGTGGCTATAATCTTAGCGAGGCTTGGTAACCGGCGATTGGGTTGAGCCATCACACCATCGTCATCTGAGACACCGTCGCAACCTGTTTCACTGCGCGACCGTGGCGCGGGGCGCGGACGGCGGAGGGAGCGCGCCGCTGGCGGAGGCTCTTTAAATCGGTCGCCGCCGCGACCGAACCCAGTTCCCTCTGAGCAGCCATAGCGTACGGATCTCCGTGCCGGCACGTTCACAGGAGCTCAGTCCGTCAGTTCACGTGATGATGGCGACATGTATGATCGCCAAAATATTGTGCTCCTTGGACACTGTAGACCGGCAGTACACCCGCGGATATTTTGATTTAAAAAAAAAAATGGTTCAAATGGCTCTGAGCACTATAGGACTTAACTTCTGAGGTCATCAGTCGCCTAGATCTTGAACTACTTAAACCTAAGTAACCTAAGGACATCACACACATCCATGCTCGAAGCGGGATTCGAACCTGCGACCGTAGCGGTCGCGCGGTTCCAGACTGAAGCTCGTAGAACGGCACAGCCACTCCGGCCGGATGCTCATGGAAAACAAAGCTCTCTAACACAGCTCACTGAACTAAAGCAGTACCACTTTGACAAATCAGGCCATTTTGATTTACAAATTGCTGTCACGACATTACTGAGAACCTCTCACCTCGTTCACGGACCTTGACATATTTAGTGCTGTTGGTGGAATACATTTGTCGACAGCGGGTGCACGACGCCACTTCGTGACATGATGGTGAAGGGGTGGGGGGGGGGGGGCAGAACCGGCGGACGGCGCACCAGGGGAGGGTGGGGGTGGTGGCGGCCCTCCCAGCGGGGCAGAAGGAACGGCCTAATGAGTTTAGCGGTGGGGGACGGACCGGGCCTCGTGGGACGGCCCAGGAAGGGCCGCGGTTCCCGGCCGGATGCTCGCAATTACGGCGCACGACACCAGATTATGTTCTCCATCCTCCCGGCCACGGGACACCGGCGCCGGCCGGGAGCGGCGTGGGAGGTTTGGGCGGCGAGGGCGGCAGGGGAGCAGCCGCCGGTACCTAATTGTCCGGCCGACCATCCTCCGGTACTGCCGATCTGTTGCCGTCCAATAGATATCGATCGCACAACTCTTGCTCGTGCTCTTTCTGGCACACACGTCTGTTTCAATTACATGCGTAACCCACAAGCAGCTGTGACCTCTACGGGTATTCCCGTGACGGTGTTACACTTTCAGTGATGATGTAAAAGAGTAAATGGATCTCCGTAAAATGAAGAACAAATCGCCTTCAGTCACAAGTTGTGTTTATTTATTGCACTATGCAGTTATCTGTAAAATCAATTGATAAACTATCTAGAAAAATTCATACCAACATCACCTACAAAAACATTGAAAATAAAACTACCGACACAAAACAAATCTTCACAAGCATTCCATACTTAGGCACAGTAAAACAAAAAATAGCTAACTTATTTAAAAAAATATATTAAAATATCTCTCTCCACAAACAGCAAACTTGGATACCACTTACCTCACACAGTGAACACAAACAGGCCAATAACACAACAAAGTGGAATATATAAATTACAACGTATCATTTGCCCTGCATTTTACATAGGAAAAACTGGAAGAACCTTCCACACACGGTATAAAGAACACACCGACGCCTTTCGACTAAACCATTTTGAAAAATCTACAATAGCGAACCACATGTGTATTAATAAACAAAGACTTGACGACATCCACAACAGCCTAACTGTACTTCACACAGAACCCAACAGTAAAAAACTCAATCTACTAGAACAGTTAGAAATAATGCTACACAAAGAAAAATATTCCGAAAACTTGTTGAATGAACAAACAGAGTTTAACAGCCACAATTTTCTCTACACCTTTAAAAGTTTGTTTTTTCCTGAGAAATCAAATCTATAATAGACAAACAGCTGCCAACCTACAACCTGGTGCCAAATGATTATTTTAATAATACCTGTGTACTAGTAATACTATATCATATTATCTTCTATGAAGCAAGATATCGATTATATTTAGAAGTAGAACATCTGTATGAACAAGAATCTTTGGCATGTTTACGTTCTGCTACTAAAATGTGCGAAAACGTGTGTGACTAAGTATGTACTACAAAATTAAACATGTGTATTGTGTATACCAACTGCACAACAAAAGTAGACATCATACAATGTTAAACTGTAAGTTAGTTTCATATTATTAACGCTGTTAAACTTATATCTACAATATACCATGTTGTAACACAAAAATGTAATATCAACAGGCAAACAACTATAGAAAAAAAAGAAAACCTGATGTAAATCACTAAAAAGAACCTGAAGACGAGCCTCTAGGGCTCGAAATGCATAGTGCAGTAAATAAACACAACTTGTGACTGAAGGCGGTTTGTTCTTCATTTTACGAAAGTAAAACAGTCGCGGACGAAACACTGGAAAACACTGGACAAAATTAAGTAAATGGATCTATTTGAGGTAGGGGACCCTGGTCTGGAAACGATCAAGTCAAAAGCCAAAGAACGAAGCGCAAAAATGCTTAGAAAAGACAGGAAGACGGTAATATAAGTCACTTTCTTCATTAAATAATTCATCAGTCTTGCGACTGGTATGATGCGTTCCACCACAAATTCCTTTCCTGTGTCGACTTCTTCACCCACAGTAGAATCTGCAACGTACGTCCGGAATTATTTGCTGGATGTATTCAAATCTCTGTCTTCCCCTACAGCTCCCTCTAGTACCATAGAAGTCATGCCTTCATGTCTCAACAGGTGTCCTATTAGCCTGTCCCCTCCTCTTGCCAGTCTTATCCATCTGTTCCTTTCCTTGCCGATTTTGCGGAGAAACTCCTCATTCCATGCCTTATCAGTCCACCTAATTTTCAACACTCTACCCTAGTACATGTCAAATGCTTCGATTCTCTTCTGTTCTGGCATTTCCACAGTCCATCTTTCACTACCATATTACATTGTGCTCCAAACGTACATTCGCAGAAATGATATTAGTAGCCTTCTCTTGGCCAGAAACGTCCTCTTTGCTTATGCTAATCGGCTTTTTATGTCTTCATTGCTTCGTCGTCACGGGTTATTTTGGTGCCTTGGTACCAGAATTCCTTAACTCCATCTACTTCGTGACCATTAATTCTGATCTTAGGTTTCTCGCTCCACTGGTTTCTGTTGTTTCTCATTACTTTCGTCTTCTTTCCGACATTATTGCCATCAATAAGAGTGACTGAATGGAGTTTAAAACGTATATTTGACACCAGAAACGGTTGTCAAGCTACACTAATTTTTAAAAGGTTGCCCGACGCTCTGTGTCGTCATTTTCAAATGCACTCACAAACTTGGAGTTCCAAAATACATTAAAACCTGTAAACTGAAGCAAAGGCAACAGAAACGGCTCACAAGATGTCATGGCAATTTCTGTTTGGTCAATCACTTCATACCTTAACGCACTGTAGGATTCATCGCACTTATGTGTCAAATAAACATTTTACCTTTCATCTTTTTTCGGTTTCCTCTAAAACCATATTCTGTACTCACTTAGAAACGGAATAAAATGTTAGTGCAAGGAAGAAAAGGAGAAAAGAATAGAAGAATAAAAATGCATAAAAACCGAAAAAGAAAAAAAAATTATCATCACGAGGACTGATTTAGTTTATATGAAAGTCAAAACAACCTTGGGCGTCAGTATTAATAATATATGAGTAATTCCACTATCAGCCGCAGAAGAGAAATCGGATCGGTGGAAACAGAACGCTGAAGACACCTACGTGGGAGAGAGAGGAATTGTGCGATCACTGCGATGTCACAGAAGAAGAACTGGGAGTCGAAATGGAATTTAAGATAATTATGTAATTCTTGCGAGCAAATAAGGGAAAGAGGATAGATCACATTTATTCGCATTACCTAAAATCAGTGGGGAAACGGCAAACAAACTGTAATTTTTCGCGTATGAAAGGTTGCTGACTGGGGAAACCATAGCGTCGACGAAATGGAAATCTGCGAGCTACGTTGCTGCAGGGCAGCGAGGTCGCATAGCGTGCCACAGCACCTGAAGTTCAGCACTGTCGCCCTAGACGGCCCAACAAGGTCTGACCTACCGCCAGCGTCGTCGTTGGATACGGTATATGGTCAACACACCGCACTCCCGGTGAATGAATTGTTAAGTTTTATAATTTATTACTATTACCATGATTTCCTTCCTCTTTTATTATTTCATAGAAATAGCAAAAAAAAAATATTGAATCTTTTAAAGCATATGAAATGTTGTGCTTCATTGCTGTCACTTCGTAAAAATATTTCCATACAAGGGTTGGTGCCATTCTGCGATACAATGGATGTTCAGTGAGCGTGCAGACAAGGTACGAGCAAGACTAGCGCATTGCACATACACGAATACTTAAGCCACGACACACGGCAAGAGGGACATTATCGTCTCAGCAGTACTGTACCAATTTTTACGCCATGATTTTGTTGCTAATTCCTGCCGGTATTGTTATTAAAATAGCACTGACTGCTTTTCCCGTTTTATACATCAATACAATCGTTCAGATCGTTCAAATGGCTCTGAGCACTATGGGACTTAGCTGCTGAGGTCATCAGTCCCCTAGAACTTAGCACTACTTAAACCTAAACAACCTAAGGACATCACACACATCCATGCCCGAGGCAGGATTCGAACCTGCGTTCGTAGCGGTCACGCGGTTCCACACTGAAGCGCCTAAAACCGCTCGTCCACCAGCGGCCAGCTGCAATCTTTCAAATCAAAGAAAGTTTTAATAATAAAAATTACTCTTCTTTTTTAAAAAAAGGTTTATTTCAAATCGCTATGGTCGCAGGTTCGAATCCTGCCTCGGGCATGGATGTTTGTGTTGTCTTTAGGTTAGTTACGTTTAAGTAGTTCTAAGTTCTGGGGGACTGATGACCTCAGCAGTTAAGTCCCATAGAACTTAGAGCCATTTGAACCATTTGAATCTTGCTATGACTGAAGTCTAACAGAAACCGAAAAATACCAGTTTTTCAGGACTAAAATATAGCTATCAGTTTCCCTTCCTTACAACTGAGGCGGAGACCGTGACATTGCAGCTGACAGCCTGGAATTTCCAGGAAGACTGCTGGTGGCTATGTCGGCGGCCGTGTGGCCGACTGACAAGGTCTCTCTTCTTCTGACGACAAAGCACTGCTCCCTATTACTGCACAGAAAAATATAAACGCGGAATCGAAGGGGCCTACGTTCTGAATGAGCATATCGTCACTACGAATTCTATGTGGCGTCGCAAAACACCATCTCCAGCTTTTAATTCACACAGATTTTTATTATCAACGAGTACGAAAACACTTCAGTTTAGTCTACTGGCAAATCGGAACTGTTACAGCCATACACGATGTGCCTTAAGCAGCTGAACTTCGCAGTGAATACATACCGACAATGACTGATGGTAATCTAAATAATTTCAGAAAATTTATACTTAGATTAACGCGATTAACCCTGTGAAAAGCAATGGTTTCTGCCACAATTATATACATTGGCAGAAGTAGCTCAGTGTACCACTAATGTCTTGCCCTAGCACTGTTTGTTGCAGGCAGAAAGTATGTCTGTGTGTATGTGTGGGTGTGTGTGTACATGTATGTATGTATGCATGTATCTGTGTGTTTCATGTCTGCTGCGAGACATCCAGAGCTACACTGAGGTACTTCTGAGAATGTAGTGCATTAGTGCATTGTTGAAGTTGATAGCCTCAAAAGTGCACTGACTGTGTTACGTGACTGTAGGACGTTGGGACATGTGGTGCTTTTTCATAGTGGTTAAACTGAGGACAACATCGACAGTCGAAACAGGTATATCCAAAGTTACTGTAACGTAAATTTGATTTGGTACTACTGCTTGTAAGAGTGGTTTCGAAATGAAAGCAGTGGGGCAGCATGTACTTTTGACATAAATTTATTCAACTTAGGGCCATTTTCACTTGCTACTTAGGAGTATAATTTGTTTCAGGTATTATGACTTCATGGAAATTTGTGTGTAGGATAAATGCGAAATTACTTTCGAATACAGCTCACGAAATGATGGACTATTGGAAACTGTATGTCCCAGCGCTTTCAAAGTGAAACAACCACCTTAAGACCATTGACTGTTTATTTTTTCACATGTTCTCCTTGTATTCCTTTCTCACTATAATAAAGGTAAATTTTGTGAAAAATTTTAAAAATGAGTTTTTTATATTATTGGGATTCAAAAGGTTAAAACTACTCCACCAGTTTGATCAAAATCATAGATACTACGTATGCACACATATTATGATGCCTGGATCTAATATCTCATTACTCATTTTTAAAGCGTATGTATGTTAAGGTATGTATTCTGTTTCTTTGTTAAAGTATTATTCAATTTAAATTAACAAAGTGTGTCATCAGCTGCTTGCGGCATATGTGAAAAAGCCTGTAGACTATCCTTCTCGCTCATTTAAGGCAGTTACCTAGGTAAGAGGCTGTTACGCCATATTAGATGCACGTTTTCTTGTACCGTCTGTCAAGAAATTGTTAGGTGGCACGATTTTGTCACATATATGAATAATTTTCACAATTTATATTTCAGTAACTTAGTATGGGATTGTATTTTTAGGTGTGGTTATCGAGTTATTAATTTATTGGTTGGTACTGTGTAGGCTAACATTTCTGTACAGACCTGAGATTCTCCTGCGGTATGCAGTTTTCAAAGAAAGGTATTCTTTACATTACCTGGCTGAATTCCCGTAAGTTGTTTGACAAGTTCTGTACAGGTGCCTGTTTTCAGTGTAATTTCGCACTGGCTATAATGGCAGGGCGAACATGGGTTTTTGGGGTCCACGTGATCTACACGGAGCAAGGGCTGCAGGGAGGGTAGTTTTATGGGTCTGAAAAGAGAACGGCGGGCGTTTACTGCCTGAGTCCGCCGCCCCATCGTGAGGCGGTGGAAAGGGTCTTACTGCGACGGACCTGTGGTCGCTAAGGAGGCAGGGGCGAGACGATGCTGAAAGCATAAAGTCATAGACATAGCGTCTTACAAGCGCCATGACCAGTGTGAGGATTGCACGTGGAATGCCTGCTACAGATCCAGGCTAACGGTCGCTGAGTTTCTCGCGCCAGACGCCGAGGCGCTTCCCTGCCAGAAGTCGCAGAAACGTCCCTGGTTGGCTGAATTGTAGACGGATGAGGGTGTCACAATTTGATCTAGAGTTCCTGCCGACCTCAGTGTCCACTGAAGGTGGTTGTCTAACAGCTTCATGAAACAGAGGGGAGGTTGGGAGGCGGTGGGGTTGGTAGACTGGCGCAAGCTGTCGCAAGCACACTGGTCGTCAAAGATGTAGCACAAAGATCTATATTATGGTCTGGATCAAGCACGCCTATCAGGAGAGGGGCCAAAGACAGACTAGCAAGCAACGCGCCGCAACCCCTTCTCGACAACAAATTTTTAGTTCGCCGCCGCTGATTGGAAAGCCTTAGTCGCTAACTCGCGTTTCAGTTGGCGTCTATCATTCATTCCCAGAGCAGGCTTAGATTATAGCGAGATTACCGATACTGTGTGCTAGAGGACTTTTATGGAAGAGCTTGTTCCACAACACAAGCCCTTTTGTTAAAGAAAAGTAGCTACTTATTCGTGTAAATAAAGAACCCTATTAATCCACGTGTGCAGTTGTTTTGTAGAAAGTGGATACCAGCCACCTCTCCCTTGATTCCTACGGTACAAGTCTCGCTACAAGAGGTATTCCGTTTCTAAAGAGGGCAATGATAGTCTGTGTGAAAAGTCCACATTAACGAGAACATTTTTGCTCTAAGCTGGACTTTTTGCGACGAGGAGGACTCCCTGGCGGATTTTGGTAGGACACACTTTGCTGGATAGCGTTTCGAGCCAAGAGCAAGGTGTCTATGAACAGAATCACCATTACGACAAAATTTTAGGCATTCGACTATGTCACTGTAAACTACTAAAACAACTAAATTGCCAACGTTTCGACCGTCTTGCTGCGTTCCTCTTCAGGGCTGTACACTGCTGCTGTTCACACGACAGCAAGTCGGTCGAAACATAGGCATTTTAGTTATTTTAGTAGTTTACAGCGACGCAGTCCAATACCTATAGATATTTTATTCAAAGCGATACCAGGCGTGGACGCCTACGACTTTTTGTCAGCCTCACCATTGGATTCGAAAGTCCTGATTTCACCACTAGGAAGAGTATCATACGTCTCTCTGTGACCTTTGCTCCTTTGTGGAGACTAAGTCATTACGAAGTTTTTCTGAAGTTAAGTCTCTGCTAGTGGCTTTTCAGCAAACGGAATTCTTGATTCGAGTCCGGCATTGTACGGAAGTAGCTTTGACCCCAGGAATTTGCGGACGCTCTTTCACGTCCTTTGTGAAATCAGAATTTTCAGCTACGAAACGCACTTCGTCTGCACTACCGCAGACAGCAGTGAGCACATCACCGTTGCAGGACCGCTCATCACAGCACTGAATTGTGCGATAAACGTACCACGGATCAGCGAACAGGTAATTTTCAACAGTAAATGTGTTAAGTTCCAGTTGTTTGATCGGAGAGTCCTTTGCTGTCAGGGCCAGTCAGCGTTGAGGCTTTGTTAACTTCGATGCCAGTCAGTATCAACCATGTATGGTTTTCTTCATCTAAAGGGATACGTGATTTAGAATCACGTCATAGACGTTTTGCCAGTCTCAATTTTAGATTAATGAGTAGAAGTTAACTTACTATGTCTGCACTTCTTCACTTTGAATATGTTTCTTTGAGAGTTGTTTTTAGAATAAATATATTCCGGTTCACAATTGTTCTACATTTCCTAGAATTAGACTCCAAGTGCCGATCCTGATCAAGCTAGGGTGGAGTACTGCCACAACTTGAGGAACTAACCCACACGTTAATACAGGTTGGAGGTTGCCAGTGGCAGGCCTAATTTAATTCGCTTCTTAGACGTGACCACCGTGTTGTGAACACGACATTGACACCTATCACACACAAACACACGCAGTGAGAGGGAGTAGCTGAAAATAAAAATAAATACTTACAAAACATTATTTCACTAAAGTACTGAGCAAAGCTACTAACTGGAGTCGCATGAAGTACGAACAGAACTGCCATTTTTGTCTGACTCTAAGTTGGGGTCACTTGTGCTTTCGGAGCCTACTTCAAACTAACGTCGGGTCAGTTACTCTTCGAAACTCGTGGCAAATTTACTACGCCACCTTTGCATAACACGAGTCTATCCGCCGTCTCTTACGATTGCATTTCATTTCCAGGAATCATCCTTTGCAACTGAAAGCTGGGTATGACCAGCAGTGGTCGCCAATACCCATACACCTGTTGTAAGTATGCCTGATTCTTCCAATCTCAGAGCAGGTGCAAGAAATTGTAGGGCTATTACAAGACAACGTGGCAATATGTACATGTAGAATACAGTTAACAGTCACTTTGCTCGAAACCTATGACATAGCCTCGCGTTTGTGTTCGCTACACATACAACGACCGAGGGGCATTGATCTAGGATAAAGTTCAGTTGTAGCAATTCCTTTTTTTTATCTTTGAAAAAAATCCGTCCCCCCCCCCCCCCCCAGAAAACTATGAAGTAATTGGAAATAATATTGAAGTACTTTTATTTGAAAAAGCAAATTTTATTTAATTTTAAATAGCTGAATGCTGTAAAAGTTTCGTGAGAGATAGGCGTCATACTATAGCTTCCACTACGAATTTTCACTCTTCACAGGACTGTGCGCTGTTTTGAAACATTATGGTAGATTAAAAATGTGTATCGGACGCAGAGTCGAACAAGAGACCTTTCGAAATGAGAGGCAGGTGCTTTTCTTTCTCATAGAGCCGTTGACAGAAAAATCTGAAGGTAGCTGTGTTGGAAGAAGTGAAAAAAGCCGAACGCGCGAATTAGGCTCCGTTTGATCTAGAATAAGCCTTGGTCTATAGATAGAATTCCGCTAACTGCCAGAGAGTCTGCAACGCCAACAGTTTATAAAACTTCACAAAGCAGTTCTGGGAAGCGTCAGACATTCTACGAAGCAAACAGTTTAAGAGAACCTCAACTTCAGTTGGCGTGTTACTGACAGGCGAGAAAACCGCGCCAGGAAATAGTCAAACGAATACTAGATCCGCTGTATGTATATACACAATGCATCATATGCCTCTTTTATTTCTAGTACGTGTTGTCTGGTCAAACATGTCGGCGACTGGGGTTCACATACTTACAAGTAGCTCAGGAAGTATTGACTGAAGTCTTTTCCATACTGCGATAGAAATATGTGAGTTGTTGTTGAAAATATACTTTTTGGCTTCGATTGAAACGTCTCTGCCGAGTCGTTTCATAGACGCTCGCCTCACCGGATTCTGTGCATCCTATTCTATCCACCGCCTGATTGTGGTTTAATTTATTAACTCTCCCAGAAAGACTCAGCAATCAAAGTAAGGCTTATTAAGCGATGTTACGTTTGATTTTTTTGTGTCCCATTGGAAATCATGTCCTGTATTTATTACGTTCTTCCTCCATCCTACCCTATGTGTGCATGAATGTGACTGAATGAGTGTTTTTACGAGTGGTTTAGGGTTTCTTTTGTGGGGGACGCTGAGTTGGTTGTCGTCTGCTATGAGCAGGTGATGTTTGTTTCTCGTTTTGAGGGTAGCACAGAGTGACCAACTTAAGATCCCAGTACCTGGACAGAGAGGTTTACCCCTTTCAGTCTGAGGTTGGTTTGTCTGTCAGGTTGGTGGCGGAAGCCTACCCCTCTGGTAGCTTCCGTTGCACCGGTAGTTAGGCAAAGCTTGGTGGAGAAAGGACACTTCGCAGTTAGCGGTTGGTGAGTACTGTTCGTAGCTGCTAGAGAGAACTTTATATTCCCTAATTTTTTTATATACGACATACAATACTGTTCATCTTGTTAGTTTCTTTAACAAATTGCATTCTTATAATTAAATTCTTAATTTGATTAAACTTATAATTTCCAGTTCGGTCATCTCTTAATTGTTAGGAAAGGCTTGGGCTGGTAGCAACCCTGTAATTTTTAAATTTATGATGGTCCTTGTGAAGTGTCTTAGCCAGAAATTGCACACAAGGGTTACATCCCCACTATTTTTGGTACATAACGTATTACGAGCCTTGGCTAGGATCCTTTTACAGTTCTACATACGTACTTTGCAAGATAAGCTGTATCATCATCATCTTCATCATTTAAGACTGATTATGCCTTTCAGCGTTCAGTCTGGAGCATAGCCCCTTATAAAATTCCTCCATGATCCCCTATTCAGTGCTAACATTGGTGCCTTTTCTGATGTTAAACCTATTACATCAAAATCATTCTTAAGCGAATCCAGGCACCTTGTCCTTGGTCTGCCCCGACTCCTCCTACCCTCTACTGCTGAACCCATGAGTCTCTTGGGTAACCTTGCTTCTCCCATGCGTGTAACATGACCCCACCATCTAAGCCTGTTCGCGCTAACTGCTACATCTATAGAGTTCATTCCCAGTTTTTCTTTGATTTCCTCATTGTGGACACCCTCCTGCCATTGTTCCCATCTACTAGTACCTGCAATCATCCTAGCTACTTTCATATCCGTCAACTCAACCTTGTTGATAAGGTAACCTGAATGCATCCAGCTTTCGCTCCCATACAACAAAGTTGGTCGAAAGATTGAACGGTGCACAGATAAGCTGTATTCAACGGACAAATTCATCGGCTGTTTAATAGGCCTGACTTGAAAGATTGAAGTAAAAAGAAGCCTGTATTCAGTGTAAGATACTCAGCCGTAAAACTGCCTTTACCGAAGTAGGGTGTATCCGATCTGAGAACTACTGCTGTTCGGATTAGTTGAATAAACTGCGCTTGAAATGGCATTACACAGATTATGTTAGTTAGAGTTTATCAAAGCCGTTTACATTACGTTACCAGTGAATAAACATCGCCTATTTCAGTGAAATATTTTTCGACTGAGAGTGTGTTTGAGGGGGTGGAGGGGGCGTAAACGGGAAGCCTGTTTTCTCCAGACCAAGGGAAGACTAAGAGTCTGACTGCGTTGAGTCGGGCTTCCTCACGTGAGTCCGGCCGCGGTGGTCTTGCGGTTCTAGGCGCTGGAGTCCGGAACCGCGAGACTGCTACGGTCGCAGGTTCGAATCCTGTCTCGGGCATGGATGTGTGTGATGTCCTTAGGTTAGTTAGGTTTTTCTAAGTTCTAGGGGACTGATGACCTAAGATGTTAAGTCCCATAGTGCTCAGAGCCATTTGAACCTCGCGTGAGGGCAGACTTGGTTCTTGCCATTACGTACAAACATTGGGTATTAATACCTAGAACAGCAGCCTGGGACCAAGTAATTACATTTAGACTTAAAAAGCATAAAGTATTTTCTAAATTCGCAATACGTACGGCATAAGAGCAATGGAGTACTATCGGTTTAACTGCAACATGTGTTCGGCGTGATAGAGAATTTCTCAAGTACAGTTTTCCCAATACATATAAGTGAATTAAGTGACGTAGGGAAAGAGTGAAACGGTACAGTCGTTTTTGCTCCATAAGCAGCAGATTTCGCTGTTCACTCGCAACGGGAAATACAAACAGAGGCGGCTCCACCGCCAATTTTATTGCACGACGCAGCCGGCCGCGGGTGCAACGGAACCCATGTGGACGGGTGGAAAGAAATGTGTCATGCTTCATAATACGTATTTATATATGTTGTGTATTATGTATTTCTTGTACGTGAATGTAAACCTGCACTTGAATTTTCCTAATCCTCCTCACACCATTCCATAAAGCGTGGCCAAATCTTAGTTGGGAAGTAGTTCTGTGGTATAGAAGTGCCAACCTTATTCCTGGACAGGGGATCAGAGACACAGCACAGGCAGGTAAAAGTCAAAGACGTTCCAGTGTCACAAGATCTGGGATGGAGAGGTTGGTCACGGCCAAGTGGTTCGACCATCCCCTCCACCGGGGCCCAGGAAGACCGCTGGGTGCCCGCGATATTCTGGGAGTTTTACAGAAGACGGGTAAGTGAGCAGACGTGCCCTCAGTGCGTCTGTCTCGATGTTCACGCGTGGAAGAGATGTATTTGAATATTTGCACTACTTCATTTATTTCTAGCTTCGGATTGTCTAAGGAAATGAATGTTCTCGTTTAATTTCGGAAATTTGACCCCCTGTGTTAATATATCTGGTCCCCAGTTTGCCCGTTACCATCCTCACATAGTGGATGTCCCATGTAAAATATTGGAGACTTTGGTGGTATTCATTTGGCCAAAGCAATTCCGTGTTGCCGGTAGAAATGTGTGTGCACATTAGTATATAATATACCCAAGCTAGAAGTTGTAAAATTGTAATATCTGTAAACTGGAACAATTGCTGTAATCGCTGTAAAGTCGAGTGATAATGTTTAAAACAAATAGGTAACCAGTTGTCATCAATCTTAACATACCCTAAAAATCACATGTGACACAAGTTAAAGGATTTCATTTAAAATAAAATATATAGAATGCAGGGACCCACACATCATCGTGTGAGCCCTCCAGCCCCTTGCCTAGTATCGTACAGAATAGGGCACGCTCTCTAGGTAGCGCACTCAAGCTCCCCTCCCCAGTTATATATTAAAAAAAAATGGTTCAACTGGCTCTGAGCACTATGGGACTTAATATCTGAGGTCATCAGTCCCCTAGAACTTAGAAATACTTAAACGTAACTAACCTAAGGACATCACACACATCCATGCCCGAGGCAGGATTCGAACCTGCGACCACAGCGGTCGCGCGGTTCCAGGCTGAAGGGCCTAGAACCGCTTGGCCACCCCGGCCGGCCACAGTTATCTGTTGCGCAATTTTCATTCAGGGCTTGACGATATCAACTTCCATCTGGCGTCCCTAGGCAAGGATGTTTGACGGTAATCTTTCAAGAGTATTGGAATTGAATGAGTGAAGGGGCCTGACGCCCGTGAGATGTGCTGTTTAGCACATTATGTGGTCATTTACTGAAGGATGATTGCAGACCTGGTGGCGGAACATTTCTCAGCTACCCTTTTGGTACTCATTATATGCATGTAAACGAAATCAATGAATAACTAATCTGAGTGACTGATATGCCACAAGAATTTTAGAACTGGCTCACTCGACATAATAGCTGCTGACTGAAGTCCTTGTTGAAATAATGGAGAAAATGAGACGTCACCCCTGAGGTGCTTCAAGCCCTCGGAGCCAGCAAAATCAGGATATCTACATCTATATCTACATGTACGTGATTACTCTGCTATTCACAATAAAGTGCCTGGCAGAGGATTCAATGAACCACCTTCAAGCTGTCGTTCTACCGTTCCATTCTCGAACAGCACGCGGGAAAAACGAGCATTGAAATTTTTCTGTGCGAGCCCTGATTTCTCTTATTTTATCGTGATGATCACTTCTCCCTATGTAGGTGGGTGCCAACAGAATGTTTTCGCAGCCGGAGGAGAAAACTGGTGATTGAAATTGCATGATAAGATCCCGTCGCAACGAAAATCGCCTTTTTTTTTAAAGATTGCCACTCCAGTTCACGTATCATGTCTGTGACACTATCTCCCCTATATCGCGATAATACAAAACGAGCTGCCGTTCTTTGTACTTTTTCGGTGTCATCCGCCAGTCCCTGCTGATTCGGATACCACACTGCATAGCAGTACTCCAGAATAGGGCGTGCGGACAAGCGTGGTGTAAGCAGTCTCTTTAGTAGACCTGTTGCACCTTCTAAGTGTTCTGCCAATGAATCGCAGTCTTTGGTTTGCTCTACCCACAATATTAACTATGTGACCGTTCCAATTTAGGTTATTTGTAACTGTAATCGCTACGTATTTAATCGAATTTGTGTGACTTATCGCGTAATCGAAATTTAGCTGATTTCTTTTAGTATTCATGTGAATAACTTCACACTTTTCCTTATTCAGGGTCTATTTCCTCTTTTCGCACCGTACAGATATCTTATCTGAATCATTTTGCAAGTCGTTTTGATCATCTGATGACTTTACAACACGGTAAATGACAGCATCATCTGCAAACAAGCTAAGACGGTTAATCAGATTGTCTCCTACGTCGTTAATATAGACCAGGAAAAATAGAGGGCCTATAACACTTCCTTGGAGAACGCCGGAAATTACTTCTGTTTTACTCGACGACTTTCCGTCTATTACTACGAAGTGTGACCTTTCTGACTCCAGTACTCCGTACGCACGGAGTTTGGTTAGAAGACGCTTGTGAGAAACGGTGTCGAAAGCCTTCTGGAAACCTAAAAATATTGAATCAATTTGACATCCCCTATCGATAGCACTTGTTACTTCATGAGTATAAAGAGCTAGTTGTGCTTCACAAGAACGATATTTTCTGAAACCGTGCTGACTGTGCATCAATAAATCGTTTTTTTTCGAAGTACTTCATAATGTTCGCATACAGTATATGTTCTAAAACCCTACTGCAAATCGACGTTAGTGATATAGGCCTGTAATTTAGCTGATTACTTCTACTTCCGTTTTTCGGTATTGGTGTGACTTTGGCAATTTTCCAGACTTTAGGTAGTGATCTGTTGAGATGGCAAGAACTATGCCCCTTACATGAAGTTATTAAAGATCACCTAACTCACGTTGAGCGAACAGTAGGGCTGAACCAAAATGACTGACAAGGCACAATGCATCTTGTAGAGGGTATAGTATGGACGTATTGGAATAATTAATGTCGGGTGATGGTTCTAAAGTAATTCACACGACATGAAAACTTTGTGGAAATGTATCGATTTACTGGAGGCTAGTTTATCCCAGGGAAGTATTCAGAGTTGACCGTGGCCGGCTAGGGAGTGGCGAAGGCCGTCGGCCAATGCGTTGTCGCTGGTGAGAGGTAATGCCTGAACTTCGGTATTCTAGGGACACTCTCGACACTGTGGATCTTGGAATACTGAAATCCCTAACGATTTCAGAAATGGAATGTCCCATGCTTGTAGCTCCAACTACTGTTCCACGCTCAGAGTCAGTTCTTTCCCATCGTGTGGCCGTAATTACGTCGGAAACCTTTTCACATGAGTCACCTTAGCACAAATGACAGTTCCACCAATTCAGTGCCCTTTTACACCTCCTGTACGCCATACTATTGCCATCCGTATATGTGCATATCGGTATCCCATGACTTCCGTCACCTCAGTGTCTGTAGAATGCTATACGTAATCTACAACGTCCAGTCACCTTCGTTGAGCTATTTTTCTTGATTTTCAATTCTGAAGCCACTTATTTCCATATCTATCGTTTTGGTGTTCATGCGACGGTTCGAAAAAGAACGACAGTACGATCTTCCTCATTCAGACAATTTTAGAAAACTCAGTTTAGTATTTCGGCCGTTCTCTCTGTCATCCTCCAATGCCATTACGTGTACCGAGTGTCAGGAGAGATGGCCTTGAGTCTTTCCCTTCATAGGTTTTCTGTCACATCGATTGATAGAATTTTCCTGTAGCGTTCTTCAACACTTTGTACCGCGTGCCGCGTCACGTACAAAATCGCGTGCTTTCTCTAGAACTCAAAGAAACAGACACGTAATATTTAATAATGAAGCAGTCAAATTACAGACCTAGCGTCCTTTGTTAATGGAAAACTCACATCTGTATCGTACTGTCTACAGGTCCTTTACTTTTCAATTGTGATTTAAGTAATAGGCTGGTGCCTAAGTTTGTCGCGTTTTTGTTCTGCATTTTAGTATTCCGGTTGACATACATTTATTTACCGATTGTCATTTATTATTTGTAGTTCAATGTACTATTTACACATTGGCAATTAGTCATTTGGAGATAGTGAGGGTGCTGTGAACATTACAAAATGGAGTGACAAGGGTAGAAATCGGAACACTCCAGATGTGTCCTTCTGTATGACTTCATGGGTGACAACAGCGGAGGTAGGCAGAAACATTTGCTCTGTTTGTGGGAATAAACCATAAGACAGAGCACGGAAAGAAAATGGTTTTCTCATCTTAAAGGGGGATCGTTCTGACATTAGTCATATTCCATGTTCAGGAAGACTTGCGGTGTCTGATGAAGGACGTTTAATTGCATTAACCCACGATGATCGACGTCAGTGTACTCGAGGAACGGCAAATGCGATGAATGATGACCATTCCGTCATCGTACAGCATTTGTATGCAGTGTGGAAGGTTCAAAAATCGGGTGTACGGATACCGCATGCTCTAAGCCAAAATCGCAAAATCAACTCGTGGCCATATGTGAAGCTATGCTTGCCCGTCATTTACTGGCTCATGAGCAGCATCGACCATTCCTATCTTATATCGTTTCTGGCGACGAGAAATGGTGTCTTTACGCTAACATGAAAAGAAGGAAATAGTTCAGCCAAAACAAAGCAGCAGCTCTCCGTACAACGAACTGCGCGCATCCAAAAGATAATGCTGTGCATCTACATCTATCTCCATCTACATTTATACTCCGCAAGCCACCCAACGGTGTGTGTGGCGGAGGGCACTTTACGTGCCACTGTCATTACCTCCCGCCGGCCGGAGTGGCCGAGCGGTTCTAGGTGCTACAGTCTGGAACCGCGAGACCGATACGGTCGCAGGTTCGAATCCTGCCTCGGGTATGGATGTGTGTGATGTCCTTAGGTTAGTTAGATTTAAGTAGTTCTAAGTTCTAGGGGACTGATGACCTTATAAGTGAAAGCCCATAGTTCTCAGAGACATTTAAACCATTACCTCCCTTTCCTGTTCCAGTCACGTATGGTTCGCGGGAAGAACGACTGCCGGAATGCCTCCGTGCACGCTCGAATCTCTCTAATTTTACATTCGTGATCTCATCGGGCGTTATAAGCAGGGGGAAGCAATATATTCGATACTTCATCCAGAAAAGCACCCTCTCGAAACCTGGACAGCAAGCTACACTGCGATGCAGAGCGCCTCTCTTGCAAAGTCTGCCACTTGAGTTTGCTAAACATCTCCGTAACGCTATGACGGTTACCAAATAACCCTGTGACGAAACGCGGTGCTCTTCTTTGGATATTCTCTATCTCGTCCGTCAACTGGATCTGGTACGGATCCCACACTGATGAGCAATACTCAAGTATAGGTCGAACGAGTGTTTTGTAAGCCACCTCCTCTGTTGATGGACTACATTTTCTAAGGACTCTCCTAATGAATCTCAACCTGGCATCCGTCCTACCAACAACCAATTTTATATGATCATTCCCCTACAACTCGTTCACTACGCATTCTCCAAGATATTTTACTGAAATAACTACTACCAGTGTTTGTTCCGCTATCACATAATCATACAATACTGGATTCTTCTTTCTATGGATTCGCAATACATTACATTTGTCTGTGTTAAGGGTCAGTTGCCCCTCCCTGCACTAAGTGCCTATCTACTGCAGATCTTCCTGCATTTCGCTGCAATTTTCTAATGCTGCAACTTCTCTGTATACTACATCATCATCCGCGAAAAGCCGCATGGAACTTCCGACACTATCTACTAGGTCATTTACACATATTGTGAAAAGCAATGGTCCCATACACTCCCCAGTGGCACGCCAGATTTTACTTTAACGTCTGTAGACGTCTCTCCATTGAGAACAACATCATGTGTTCTGTTTGCTAAAACCTCTTCCATCTAGCCACACAGGTGGTCTGATATTCCTTAGGCTCTTACTTTGTCTGTCAGGCGACAGTGCGAAACTGTATCGAACGCCTTCCGGAAGTCAAGGAAAATGGCATCTACCTGGGAGCCTGTATGTAATATTTTCTGGGTCTCATGAACAAATAAAGCGAGCTGGGTCTCACACGATCGCTGATCTGGTGGAACAGACACGTTGTGATGCTCCCCGAAGTGCAACTATCCCTCCTGACACTTATTGTAAACAACTGAGACGTCCTGGAAACCCAATCCAAAATATAACGACCAGGAAGACTACGGGAAATAATGCTATTCTTCGATAATACCCACCTGCATTCTGCTGGACTGACAAAAAACACTATATAGGAATTGGAGCGGGAAGTCATTCCGCACCCAACTTATTCACCTTTGTGCCCTCAGATTTTTACGTTTTCCGCTTTCTATCGAACAACCTTCAAAGAACTTCCTTCCCGGATGAAAATGTGCACCAAACATGACGAGTTCTTCGCCTCAAAACCACGTGATTACTAGAGTCGTGGAATCGAATACCTATCCCAGCGTTGAAAGACTGTTCTAAATAGTGAAGGAGAATGTATTATTGATGACTAAAGTCTTTGTAATGTTTGTGTGTTGTGCTTATTACACGTATGAAAACGCTATTAACTTATGCACCAACCTAAGAAATTTTGAGCACTGATGTATACAGGGTGTTACAAAAAGGTAAGGCCAAACTTTCAGGAAACATTCCTCACACACAAATAAAGAAAAGATGTTATGTGGACTTGTGTCCGGAAACTCTTAATTTCCATGTTAGAGCTCATTTCAGTTTCGTCAGTATGTACTGTACTTCCTCGATTCACCGCCATGATTTCATACGGGATACTCTACCTGTGCTGCTAAAACATGTCCCTTTACAAGTGCGACACAATATGTGGTTCGTGCACGATGGAGCTCCTGCACAATTCAGTCGAAGCGTTCGTACGCTTCTCAACAACAGATTCGGTGACCGATGGATTGGTAGAGGCGGACCAATTCCATGGTCTCCACGCTCTCCTGTCCTCAACCCTTTGACTTTCATTTATGGGAGCATTTGAAAGCTCTTGTCTACGCAACCCCGGTACCAAATGTAGAGACTCTTCGCGCTCGTATTGTGGACGGCTGTGATACAATACGCCACTCCCCAGGGCTGCATCAGCACATCAGGGATTCCATGCGATGGAGGGTGGATGCATGTACCCTCGTTAACGGAGGACATTTTGAAGATTTCCTGTAACAAAGTGTTTGAAGTCACGCTGGTACGTCCTGTTGGTGTGTGTTTCCATTCCATGATTAATGTGATTTGAAGAGGAGTAATAAAATGAGCTCTAACATGGAAAGTAAGAGTTTCCGGACACATGTCCACATAACATATTTTCTTTATTTGTGTGTGAGGAATGTTTCCTGAAAGTTTGGCCGTACCTTTTTGTAACACCCTGTATAGTTATATTTATTCCCAATGTCCTGACACACTGAAATCTGGAAACGGATTTCGACTGCGGTCATATTGAGGGAAGTTGATAATTCGCTGAAAACAGTAGCAAGCGCTGAAAAGGCTTCTTCTTCCCTTTTCCGACAACTGGGATTGAGTCAGAAAGTGAAACCCCTGGCCGAAAAACGTGTGGTAGATTCCCTACGTCAGAGCAGGCAGTCTTTGGCCCATGTCCCTCACCAACAGCCTTAGTTTCTAGAAGAGGGTGGAGGGTAAAGCCTCCGATGTCATGAAAGATCGAAGTGCTGCCCCCTCCAGCGCCATTGAACTTTAGTTTTCATATGAACATGTCCAGCTTCGTCTCTGTCGTGGATGATTTTTGCTCCAAGCAGTAGCCCTGTTGCTGTTAGTAGCGGTTCAATAGTTCATCACGCTGAAGAGAACATGGTAATGTTGCTCTGTAGCGACACCACTCTGTTCGCTCGGCGAGCTAGACCATCATGCACAGTGGCTACAAGCTGACGGCTACACCCATGCTGTAAGATTTCATCGTATTCACCCCATCACTCAGATTGGTATCTGGTGGTTCAGCACTCTCTCTCTCTCTTAAGAAGAAACAGGAGTAGTTCTGGAGGGGGGCTCAAACTCCATAGCCCCCCAACACCCTCTGTACTCACCTCTTCGAAAATTGTCTACAGACGTATGATGCTTTCCTCTCGGAGAGGGAATCTTGATAGCCAACAAGCTCATAGTTTGTCGGAAGGCAAAAGTTCTTAGTAAGTGCTGTAAAGATACAGGTAGGTACAACTTCCCTGACTTCGAGGTAGAAGAGTATCACTTTAATAAGTTCCCTCACACTATGGAGATACTGGCAGATGCTGCCCTCGGGTAAATCTGTTTGTAGGAACAGTTGAAGTAATACTGACCCTACGGCTTACCTACGAAACGGTAAAGAAAATATATCAGAAAGAAGCATTACCTGAGAAGAGGTGGATACATGATTGTAACATACCCAGATTATGTTCAGCCTGTACTTTGACCTAGCTGTAAAGAGTACCATTGAGATATTTGGAAAGGGAATTGAAGATCAGGGAGTAAAAATAACACTTCAGCGCTTGCCGAGAACAGTATAATTCTGTCAGAGGCATTAAAGGACTTCCAGGATCAGTTGAACGTAATCGACGGTGTCTTGAAAAGAATTTGTGACATGAATATGAACAAAATTCGAACAGGGGTGATGAAATGCAGTGAAACTAAATCAGGCGATGCTCACTGAAAAGAGGATATGAAATACATTAACAAACGCAGACGATTTCGATATCTAGGCAGTCAAATTTCTGGTGATGGCAAGGGAAAAAAAAGCGTTTCCGAAAAGAGAGATTTGTCAACATCTAACGTAAATTTAAATGTATTTCTTCAAAGTTCATGTGGAGTATAGCCTTGTATAGAGTTAATAATAATTTCGTGAGGTTCGATGGTCGAGTGCAAGTCTATCAACTGGGTGCCATTTCGGCGACTTGAGTGTTCCTAACCTAATCCGGTTATCCAACCGGTGCATGGAGACCTACAGCTTAACGTGGAATCCGAGCCATGTGGCCGACCCTGGCAACTCATCATATCATTGAGAAGTGAAGGTTTGATTAAACCAAGCGGGATTCTATACCGCGGTTTCTCAGTTTATAGGTAAGAGCTCTGCCTGTAGAGCACCATGTCCGGCTGCATGGAACTGAAACTTTTAAGATAAACAATTTTCACAAGAAGAGAATTTTGAAATGTGGCGCTACGGAATACCCCGATGATTACATTGAAAATAGCGCATAGTACTAAATCCAACTGAAGGGAAGAGAAATTACTGGCGCAAATTACTGAATGACTGGTTAATATGATACACACTGAGGGATTAAGAAACTGGCAGTTTATTAAAAGAGTTAAGTGGGGGCGGGAGAGACAGCCTAGCCGGTTTTTGTGACCGAGCTGTTCTAGGCGCTTATTTCCGGAACCGAGCTGCTGCTACGATCGCAAGTTCGAATCTAGCCTCGGGCATGGATGTGTGTGATGTCCTTGGGTTAGTTAGGTTTAAGTAGTTCTAAGTCTAGGGGACTGACGACCTCAGATGTTAAGTCCCATAGTGCTTAGAGCCATTTGAACCATTTGAGACACGCCTACAAAAGAATACAGTAGGCAAGTTCAAATGGATGAAAGTTGAGACCCATCTGTATAAGTAACGTTTTGAGCTCCAAAATAAAAACCACCTAGCGCTACCCATTCGTCACGACAATAAACAACTTTACATGTTATCCAACCAAAACTCCATTACACTGAAGCAACACCTAAGCGGGTCAGGTCCTCATCTGCTCAAAAGCACTTTCAAATAGATAAGATGCACAAAGAATCAGTTAAACTGCAAGCATTTAGAGTGCAAGCTCTGCGATATGAAACTAACTCCTTATGCTACAGCAAAAAGCGAGAGTTACGTCTTCAGACTGCACAGTCAGTACGGGACAGCCAGGAAGCGAATGATGGCACGCGACGATTCCCAGAAAACGAATGATAAGAGTTTAAAGTTCCCTGTACCCCGCCCAAACTATCTTTGGAGAGACGACAGCATGCTTGTAGCCAAGCTACCGAACGAAACACTCTAATGTCACAGTATTTGTTACTCATACCCACCAAATCTCTAGACCAGTATTCATATTCGTCCCTGCAAATGGCGACTTTAATTCGGGAATAGTTGCCTCACTTTTCCGCTACGGCGTGGTAGGCGTCTGACAGTCTTACCACGTAGTCGCCTCACTCGCCCACATCCGGCAGTACCAGTTCTAAAATCTTTTACCAGACTATAGCTAAGCGCAGAAGCTTTGTTCACTGTAGTATCTATCCTCCTTCACTACAATGAGAACACCATGTGCCTAGTCCTCTAGATATACTATTTCTACTTACGAGTATACATTAGTAATCCCCAGTACCACTCTGAACTGCATGGCAAACATCCAAAGATACCACCTTATCACCTGCTACGGTTTCTTGTCATTTCATTATCACCTTAGAACACACAAAGCGAGTCTCCCAGACTCATTAAGCTACTTTTTCACTTTTGTTAGCTGTAAATACTATGGTTGTCCAGAAAGTAAGTTCCGATCAGTCACGTAATGGACACCACAGTGAAAGCCCGATAAAATTTTTCAAGGATGTATTGGGTAGTGTCTCTAGTATGACCGTCGATCTCATCAAGACGCTCTTTTCAGTTGTGAGCGCACTGTGAGCGAGTAAAAGCGCCTGGAACAACGATGTCTCCCGCCAGGTAGGAGGGCCCGCTGAGTGGCTTCGCCTTAATGAATGCAGCCCATCTAACACAACTGCCATGCACTTCCTTCTTCATGTCAATTCTCAGTCGCACTCTGCAGAAGCAGTGAAGACGCTCCTGCAGCCTTTTCGATGGGAAGTATTCGATCACCCACAACACACCCCTAATTGACTCGTCCTGAGTATCACCTCTGTTCACATGAAACGCTGGATACGAAGACAACACTTGTGCGCAGGCTACAAGCTATAGACCAGTGTAGAGAATTATCAGAAACCACAGGCAAATAAAATGTTTCTGATTTTCACTGTGATTTCCATTTTTCGACCGATCGGAACTTACTTTCTGGACAATCTTGTATTTGTGCTGCAATTTCATCATTTACCTGTTCTCCTAGCGTGATGTTTTGCTCCAGTAAAAGACAAGCACTAAGATTTAATACCTAAAATTTATTAGCTGAGATTTAACGCATATACTGATATTTAAAAAAAATATTCGTGCATTAATGCCTAAGACGAGTCTCTCAGACACAGTTCGTGCTTTTTTTCCTTTGCTTCATCCGTAGTTCGTTGCTGACTGTATTTCTTTGAATATAACGCTCCGTTATTGAATGGTATGTGGAAGCTACGGAACATATTACCTGTTAGTCTTACAAAATGTCTAAGCAGGGTTGCTAACGATCCTGTATATCCCGGGAAATCTCACTTAATTTCGAGCAAAATCTCAGGTCCTCTGTTTTTCAAGATATATCCCGTATTTTCAGGTTGCCCGCCATTCTTTCTTTTAGAGTAGGTGATGATCGCTTAGATGTTCTTCGTCACTTGCTTTCCTTTGCTTTCCTCCTCCCTCCTAAGGATGAATTTAGGCTCGACAATACGACTTGAGTTCAGTGTTGCGTCGGACCATTGCATCTCGATATCCTGAGATGACAACGTGTACCAGTTAGGCATCGAAATAATTTGTAAAGAGTTAAAGATGAGTGATGCTGGTGAGTAAAGGGAGAGGAAAATTCACCAAAAAGAAAAAAAAAAGTTATGTGTGTATCACACTAATTGGGAGGAAACGTACTCGTGAATTGCACATATAAAGAATAAACATCATGGAGCATATTGTTATTTATGCAAGAAGGATTTTAGAATTCCGCATGGCGGCAATACAGACTGTCTTCAACATTCGAAAACGTTGGGTAAATAATATGAATCGTAGGGTCATACTTATTTATTTTGCGTTATTCATTTCCTAATTTAGGAAATGCAGCAGTGACTGATTAGTTATTTTTACGTCTTGGTGCGTCACAAAGAGAAGGGGAGGCAAGTAAAGCAGCCAAACCTCTTCAAGCGTCACACCACAAAAAGAATTACGTAGCGCAACTGCAGGAGGTGTTTCACAATGTAAAATATAACCTCAGCTATAATAGCATGCATTGCAACATGAAACTAGCTAAGGCAGTGTTCATTGATTCATGGACTTCAAAAAACATGCAGTTTGGTCGGACCAAAGCTGAAAATCTTGCGAAAAATGTTTTAGTCCCCCAAAGTGTGTCCGATTTTACTGAAATTTGTAAAGAGCCATCTAATTCGAGCTTATTTTTCTTCATTTGTACTGATGCGTCTAACCACAAAAACAGCAAAACGTTTCTAGTAGTCTTACGGTATTTTGATCCAGATAGCGGAAGAAAACATAAACTTTAAGACTTTTTAGTGATGAAACGGCAAAAGCGTTCACAACATGTAGAAAACGAATCTGGTGTGTCACGGTTAAACGTTTCCAATTTGTTGTGCGTACTATGTGGTAAAGCAAATGTAAACTTTAGGAAGCACAATACAGTTACAAAACTACCATATGATGATAATGGAAATATTTTAAACGCTCGTTGTTCGAATTATGGTTTACATAATGCTGTAAAACATGCATGTAATACATTAAATGTTGATATAGAAAGTGTAGCTTCAAAACTGTATGGGCACTGTTGTGTTTCAATAAAAAGAAGGGCTTCTCTTAAACCATTTTTCAAATATGTAGAAATGGAATGGAGTGAAATTCTCAGGCACTTTCCTACCACGTAATTAACACTAACCCCAGTTTTTTAAACGATAATTAAAAACTATGAACCCACAATAAGTTACTTTAAAAGTAATAAAGATTGTCCTAAAGTACTGAAAAAATGTTTCTATGACTGTAGTTACTCAGAAAAGGAAATATTATTACAGTTCTATTTACTGTTTTCTTCCCATATTGGTAACGTAATAGCGGAATTCTCAAAGAAACTAAGATGTGTTGATCTAAGTTTAATGGAATCTTTTGAAACAGTAAAAATTGTAATTAGTAAAATCGATCGAAGAATAGCTCAAAAATTTTTTGGTAGTGCTAAAAACAAAATGTAAGATGAATTGACTTGTTCCACGGCAGTTGCTAACATAGACTTTATTGGTTACGATATCATTTGGCTTGAATATATAAATCAATATTTCAAATTTGACAAAACTTTTTCATTAGAATCTTGCATTTCATTTATTTTAGTGTATAAACTTAAATTTAAGCACATAGAAACTTCTCGAATTTATTCAGATCGAAGTTGATGAAGACGATTTCTATGACGAATTTACCAATTTCTATGTTAATTTAAAAAATTTCACTTCTCAGAAAGGAAATGCTTGTAAAAATGGATTTAGGTTTTCACGTCTTTAAAAAATAGAAATTACAGTTTGCCTAATCTGTTAATGGCAGTTGGATTTGTTTTTGATGAAATGTAGGTTCAGAAGGAAAGTTTTCGTTATTGAATAATAAATGAAGCGACACACGAAAAAACAGTAGTGCAGATCTAATAAAAGTGGAACTTCAGGTTAGTATATATGAGAATAAGTCAATTATTATGCACAAAATAGCTATAAAATTTTATTCTAATCAAATAGGAAACTTACAAGAACATCATTTTTCGACATAGTCTCCTTGCGTATAAACGCTTTTGGTCAATCGTTGTACAAGCTTTCTCATGCCCTCTTAAACGAAGGTTCTTGGGTGAGCTGGGAGCCATGAAAGCACAGCTTCTTTCACTGCTTCGTCCGAGGCAAATCGACGGCCCCTTAATGCCTGTTGCTTCGAATTACAGGCTTTAGCCTGGCAGTAAGCATCTCACTGTAATGTGCATTGTTGATTTTTGTGCCCCTTTCCTCATAATGTTCCATTACTGGACCTTGAGCGTACCAAAAAACCGTAAGCATCTGTTGTAAACTTTCCCGTTGAGTAAATAAAAGAAATAATGTAAGGGTGGTAGGACGTCAAACGGGCCGACTTGGAGCAGGAGAGGCACCACAGTACATTCTATTTTCTGCTGTCTACACTTTTACAAATAAATTCAAGAACTTTGTCAGCATGACCAGGAAGGATTCAGGATTCACACTCATAGCAGTCATCATCATCATCATCATCATCATCATCATCATTTAAGACTGATTATGCCTTTCAGCCTTCAGTCTGGAGCATAGCCCCCCTTATAAAATTCCTCCATTTTCCCAATTCAGTGCCAACATTGGTGCCTCTTCTGATGTTAAACCTATTACTTCAAAATCATTCGTAACCGAAAACAGGTACCTTCTCCTTGGTCTGCCTCGACTCCTTCATCCTAAGTACTTGAAACCGTCCACCTGTTCTAACTTTGTTCCTCCTATTAGGCACTCAATCCGTTTAAATTTCTTTCCCACTGACATTACTTTCGTTTTGGAGTTGCTAATCTTCATATCATAGTCCTTAGATTTCTGATCTAGCTCTGAAATATTACATTGCAAACTTTCAAGCGAATTTGCCATCACAATTAAGTCATCCGCATATGCAAGACTGCTTATTTTTTGTTCACATATCTTAATCTCACCCAGCCAGACTAATGTTTTCAACATATGATCCATAAATTAATATGAACAACAGTGGAGACATGTTGCAGCCTTGTCTTACCCCTGAAACTACTCTGAACCATGCACTCAATTTACCGTCAACTCTAACTGTTGCCTGACTATCCATGTAAAGACCTTTATCTCGTAGAATAGACAATAACTTCCTCCTAGGAACCCGGTCATATGCCTTTTCTAAATCTATAAAGCATAGATACAATACTTTTCCACTCATAACACTTCTCCATTATTTGCCGTAAGCTAAAGATCTGGTCCTGACAACCTCTAAGAGGCCTCAACCCACACTGATTTTCATCCAATTGGTCCTCAACTAATACTCGCACTTTCCTTTCAACAATACCCGAGAAGATTTTACCCACAACGCTGATTAAAGAGACATCTCTGTAGTTGTTACAATCTTTTCTGTTTCCATGTTTAAAGATTGGTGTGATTACTGCTTTTGTCCAGTCTGATGGAACCTGTCCCGACTCCCATGCCATTTCAATTATCCTGTGTAGCCATTTAAGACCTGACATTCCACTGTATTTGATGAGTTCCGACTTGATTTCATCCACCCCAGATGCTTTATTGCACTGCAATCTATTGACCATTTTCTCCACTTCCTCAAATGTGATCCTATTTCCATCATCATTCCTATCCCATTCTACCTCGAAATCTGAAACGTTACTGATCGTATTTTCACATACATTGAGCAACTCTTCAAAATATTCCCTCCTTCTGACCAAGGCAGCCACAGGATTCACCAGCAGTTTTCCTGAACTGTCCAAAATACTTGTCATTTCCTTCTTACCTCCCTTTCGAAGACTGCTAATTACACTCAAGAATGGTTTTCCAGCAGCTTGGCCCATAGTCTCCAACCTGTTTCCAAAGTCTTCCCAAGATTTCTTCTTGGATGCTGCAATTATCTGTTTGGCTTTGTTTCTTTCTTCAACATAAATTTCTCTGTCTACCTGAGTTCTAGTATGTAGCCATTTTTGATACGCCTTCTTTTTCATTTTACAGGCTGCCTTGACTGTGTCATTCCACCAAGCTGTTTGCTTCATCCTACTTTTACACACTACTGTTCCAAGACATTCTTTAGCCACTTCTAGTACTGTGTCCCTGTACGTCGTCCACTCCTTTTCCAGTGACTGTAATTGACTACATTCAACGAACTGGTACCTTCCTGAGATAGCTGTTATGTACTTGTGCCTGATTTCCTTATCCTGAAGTTTCTCCACTCTTATCCTCCTACATATGGACCTGACCTCCTGCACTTTTGGCCTCACAATCCCAACTTCACTGAAGATTAAATAATGATCAGTGTCATCAAAGAATCCTCTGAATACACGTGTGTCATTCACAGCCATCCTGAATTCCTGATCTGTTATTATATAGTCAATAACAGATCTGGTTCCCCTGCTTTCCCAAGTGTGCCGGTGTATGTTCTTATGTTTAAGAAAGGAATTGGTGATTACTAAGCCCATACTGGCACAGAAATCCAAGAGTTGTTTCCCGTTCCTGTTGTCCTCCATATCATCTCCAAATTTACCCATAACTTTTCATACCCTTCTGTTCGATTTCCAATCCTGGCGTTAAAATCACCCATGAGGAGAACACTGTCCTTGTCCTTTATTCTAACAACTACATCACTGAGTGCCTCATAAAAACTATCCATCTTATCTTGATCTGTCCCTTCACAATGAGAATATACTGACACTATCCTAATTTTCTTGCTAGACACTGTCAAATCTATTCACATCTGTCGTTGGCTTACATACCTCATTGCAACTACGCTGGGTTCCATTTCTTTCCTGATGTAAAGCCCTGCACCCCATTGTGCTATTCCTGCTTTGACTCCTGACAGGTAGACCATGTATTCTCCCACTTCCTCTTCTTTCTCACCCCTTACCAGAATGTCACTAAAACAGCTAAAACGTCCAGCCCCATCTTGCTTGCAGCCTCTTCCAGCTCTACCTTCTTCCCAGAGTAGCCCCCATTGATATTAATAGCTCCCCCTCTCATTTCCATTTGTTTGCCAAGTCGTATCTTAGGAGTCCCTGGTTTGTCAGTTAGAGGTGCGACTTCATCACCTCCAAAGGTCCGAGTCATTTTGCTCTGATTGTTGCCAGCATCATATTTAAAGTACCAGGGAAGCAGGTTGCTAGCCTTACTTGCCCCGAGTCCCATTGGGTTTTACCCCTAACGGCTGAGGGACTAACCGTTGGATTTGGTAGTCTTTGCCGTATGAGCACAAAGGTGACCACGACTCAGAATATGTCCGAAATGCCCAGCCTTATTCCAAAGTAACTGGTATCCCGACTTTCGGGACCACGTACTTGGCCACTCATACGTTGCCCGTGGTTCATGAACTAGGACATGACTACAGGAACCCACACCATGAACCACACTCATAGCAGTGGAAGTTCAAAAACATAGCAAAATAATTTTTTTAGATATAAAATTTAATCATTTTTCATTTACCTTTGGCTGCATTTGTTGCTATAGGTACATTTTTCTTCACAAGTAAGAGAGATTCTTTGATGAATTTTGCACAGCATACAAACCATACTTATAGGTGTATGAAACCCTAGAAATTTCCAAATCTATTAAAAACTGTGGCAAAGATTGAAATAATTAACTACAATTTTTTTCTAAACATAAAGTTTAAAAAGTAACAGTTCATTCATTTTTTCATAAATTAAATAGATTCTAGTTTCATACAGCTGTAAGTACGGTTTGTATGCTGTGCAAAATTCATCGAACAGTCTCTCTTACTTATGAGGAAAAGTGTACCTATAGCAATAAATGCAGCCAATAGTAAGTGAAAAAAATGATGAAATTTCACATGTAAAAAAATTATTTTGTTATGTTTTTGAACTTCCGCTGCTACGAGTGTGAATCCTGAATCCTTCCTGGTCATGCTGACAAAGTATTATGAATTTACTTTTACAAATATAGGCAGTGGAAATTAAAATGTCCTGTGTTGCCTCTCCTGCTCCAAGTCGGCCCATTTGACGTCCTACCTCCTTTAACTTACTTTCCATCTAATGAAAGAAAGAAAGAAAGAAAGAGAACTGATCTTTTTGTGACTTGCAGCTTTCCTGTCTGGACTTGCTTTTGACAACGTGTCTGCTCTGGTAGTCTTTAGCGTACACAATGTTGTACGCCTTGTGCCTTTATTGGTAACAATATTAATGTAACTGATCAAATGAAGATAATTTCGACGTGAACACACACGCTTACGCTGAGGCCCTTAGTACTAGTTGTCTATGCAATGAACCTGAAAACATACATATATATTTTCTTTACCTTTTATTTTACTGTGTTACCTCTGGATAACGTCATCTTACTGCATGTCTGAATATACTCACTTTGATCTAGTGTTGATAATTATTTGGGTTGGCATTCATTTACTGGGATTGCAAATATCTGAGCTAAAACTGTACTTATTATTCATTTGCTTTTTTGATTTAAGTTACTGGTGAGAAATCCAATGTTATTATTTAAAAAATTGAGCAAACTCAACAAAAGTTAAATCTTGTGGTTACTGGGTTCAATGAAAAGTAATACGATATTGACTGAGATAAACTGATCTAATTTGAAAATGATGGAATATGAATTCCTCACTCCTTATTATGATTCAATTTGTAAAACTTTTGTTTGGGGATCGTTTACATAAAACAGATAAAAAACAATGAACTTACAATATGCAGTTAGCGCATAAATACCTTTAACGTCTTAATGACGTCGATTTTTAATAATTCATGAATAATTATCAACTATATAATTATAGTAGTCTTTAAGTAAGATATAGCTGGTGGCGAACAGGCTCACTGCTCTGTCTCTACACACAACTTCACTGCACAGATGTTGACTCAAGAGTGTTCTATCGACAATGCTGCCCTCTTCACACCACGCTGCCTATGTATCAATACGTGGGCTCTCCCGCCAACAAAGAGCTTGGTGCGGATACTTCACTGTCACCATCGATATGAAAAGTACTTAAATAAATTTTACGAAACATTTTGCATAACATTTTTCCTACACAATATAATTGCTATATACATATTTCTTAGCTTATAAATATTTTTCATGGCCTGTTTGATTTTCTATTGACATATTTCATACCAGCCACTGGGTTCTTTTAAATTTTGACAAGTCGTTAAGTCAGTTGGACTTGATGTGAGAACAAAAATTTAACCGAAACTTCCTGGCAGATTAAAACTGTGCTACCGAAGCACGACTCACGCCCGGCACTCACAGCTTTACATCGACCAGTATCTCGTCTCCTACCTTCCAAACTTTACAGAAGCTCCTCTGCGAAACTTGTTGCCGCAGCTGCATCAGGTATTGGTTCCATTTTGATAGGTCCATTAATAGTTATGGTGTGCATCTTGGTATGCATGCACGCATTGTAGAAAAGCAGTAATTGTAGTGTGCATCTTGTTATGCCCACACACCCATTGTAGAAAAATATAGTAGGTAGAAGTAGCCTGGTCAATAAAAGCATTTGTCACAGTTTCTTTGTGCTCCATAACCACTGGGATGCACAGGATTCAAGGTATGGGTAAGATTATTTTAGCAAAGGGTACACGGACATGCTTGGTACCGTAATTTGACCACTCTATGTTTTCAAAAAATATCACGTTCTGTGAATTTGATATAAAATTCAAAGTCATAATATAGTCATTATATGGTTACAAATTACATGTTCATCGTAATAAAATTACGTGTTTTTCATTTAAGATTTCTTAACCAAAATTTTTCTCACATAAAACTACTTGTTACATTCTTACTTACTAATAATCGTTGTTTGACTTTGTCCGAATAAAATTGATTCTCATTTTAAAAAAAAATATATTACTGCAATACTGTTCCTCAGTATCCAATTGTCTTATACAGGTATATTGTTACAAGTTTTCATTAAACATTAGCAACTACATAACTTTATTTTGGATAAATATATGTTCTATATGATAACATAATCGTATCCATGTTTACATATATACACTCCTGGAAATGGAAAAAATAACACATTGACACCGGTGTGTCAGACCCACCATGCTTGCTCCGGACACTGCGAGAGGGCTGTACAAGCAATGATCACACGCACGGCACAGCGGACACACCAGGAACCGCGGTGTTGGCCGTCGAATGGCGCTAGCTGCGCAGCATTTGTGCACCGCCGCCGTCAGTGTCAGCCAGTTTGCCGTGGCATACGGAGCTCCATCGCAGTCTTTAACACTGGTAGCATGCCGCGACAGCGTGGACGTGAACCGTATGTGCAGTTGACGGACTTTGAGCGAGGGCGTATAGTGGGCATGCGGGAGGCCGGGTGGACGTACCGCCGAATTGCTCAACACGTGAGGCGTGAGGTCTCCACAGTGCATCAATGTTGTCGCCAGTGGTCGGCGGAAGGTGCGCGTGCCCGTCGACCTGGGACCGGACCGCAGCGACGCACGGATGCACGCCAAGACCGTAGGATCCTACGCAGTGCCGTAGGGGACCGCACCGCCACTTCCCAGCAAATTAGGGACACTGTTGCTCCTGGAGTATCTGCGAGGACCATTCGCAACCGTCTCCATGAAGCTGGGCTACGGTCCCGCACACCGTTAGGCCGTCTTCCGCTCACGCCCCAACATTGTGCAGCCCGCCTCCAGTGGTGTCGCGACAGGCGTGAATGGAGGGACGAATGGAGACGTGTCGTCTTCAGTGATGAGAGTCGCTTCTGCCTTGGTGCCAATGATGGTCGTATGCGTGTTTGGCGCCGTGCAGGTGAGCGCCACAATCAGGACTGCATACGACCGAGGCACACAGGGCCAACACCCGGCATCATGGTGTGGGGAGCGATCTCCTACACTGGCCGTACACCTCTGGTGATCGTCGAGGGGACACTGAATAGTGCACGGTACATCCAAACCGTCATCGAACCCATCGTTCTACCATTCCTAGACCGGCAAGGGAACTTGCTGTTCCAACAGGACAATGCACGTCCGCATGTATCCCGTGCCACCCAACGTGCTCTAGAAGGTGTAAGTCAACTACCCTGGCCAGCAAGATCTCCGGATCTGTCCCCCATTGAGCATGTTTGGGACTGGATGAAGCGTCGTCTCACGCGGTCTGCACGTCCAGCACGAACGCTGGTCCAACTGATGCGCCAGGTGGAAATGGCATGGCAAGCCGTTTCACAGGACTACATCCAGCATCTCTACGATCGTCTCCATGGGAGAATAGCAGCCTGCATTGCTGCGAAAGGTGGATATACACTGTACTAGTGCCGACATTGTGCATGCTCTGTTGCCTGTGTCTATGTGCCTGTGGTTCTGTCAGTGTGATCATGTGAAGTATCTGACCCCAGGAATGTGTCAATAAAGTTTCCCCTTCCTGGGACAATGAATTCACGGTGTTCTTATTTCAATTTCCAGGAGTGTATATAAAAAGAAATTTATCCATAGTTTTGCCATTATATCCCTTTTTTATTCCTTTGGAAAGCATTTCTTTTCAACTTTCATAAAGTTCCCCATATCCCTTTATTTTCCATCCAGTGATGTAGTCATCAGTTGTCAGTCATCTACTGTCAATCATAATACAAATTTTGTTTAAAATTGTGTGTCAAACATCGTCAAGTAGATGGTAAAATAAAAAAAAGTTGTATATTGTACAAAGTGGGAATCCTTGTACTGGTATATGTTTGTAATTTGTTTACATATATGTATCTGTCGTGAAAGATGCCATGTTCTTGCAAATAAATTATATAGCTGAAAAGCAAGGTAAACATTGACTAAGGTAAACATTTTAATGTGTTTTTCCATCCATAGTGCTGCGATGTGTCACATGCTAGCAAAATTATTCATTAACATTATATATTTCATATATACTAACATATAACTTATCCTCCAGCATCTGTAACTTGTGTCAGCTCTCTGCATGATCTATTATAAAACATTAAGGATTAATTATCGTTAGCACACGGCATGACTTCAATAAACATCTTCTGATAATTCTCGTCAGCTCTCGCTATGACCTAGAAAACATTTTATCATAATATTATTTTCTGGAAACCCTCGTCAGCTCCCGGCATGACCTATAAAACATTCTGGAACATCAACTTACGTCAACTCTCTGCGTGACCTAAGTAAACATTCCTATTGCAACAAAAACTACATTTATTTTCGTGGCTTGTGACTACAATGCTGCATTCTGGAATAAAGAAGACATGTTACTGTTACTAATGCACAAAAAATTTAGATACTATCTGTTTTAACAGTTTATTTATTGCTGAAAATAATCAACATTTTATTAAGTTACCATGACACTTTATATAACAAAGGCCATTTTATTTAAATGCTATCAGTGCACAATTTCAAAAGTCGTTTCAATATCTGTATCTTGTATTTAATTTAGGAAATGTTTCATTTGTTTTTCTTGCCCTGGTGCAGTATAATTAAGCACAACTCTGTTATATAGAATTTGGGGCGAGGTCGATTGGGAGTCTGCTTTCATCAACAGTTATTTTCTCTCTGCGATACAGTGTAATTAGCCACAGCTCAATTGTTTGTCCGGGGCAGCCCCTTGTGAACATATTTTACACTTGGAAAATACCATTATCGATTTGCTGTGATATGTGGCCTTGTTTGTTGCTAAAGCGCGCTGAAACTACCATTGTTGCATATTTGCGCTTCATTTTGTCTCCTATGTAGTCTGGAATAAAGTTTTCTAAGTTAAGAAATGTTTTACATTGGAGATGTGGTGTTTTCCTTTGGATTTCTTGTTACGTATCGTTTCAACGTGCACTACATTGGCGTGTGGAATATTGCGAATTCCGTATGGGCCTGCGTACAGAAATTCGAATTTACTGCATCTGTGCTTACCTTTGTTCGAAAGATAATGAGTGCGAACTAATACTTTGTTACCAGTCTCATAATTTTTAAGTTGACTTACCCGCCCCTGTTGTTTCTTTCGACGCTCTGCAGCTCGTTTGATGTTGTCAAGTGCAGTATCTATTTTTTCGTGGTGACGAAGTATGCGCTTTTTCGGAAAGTAATCATCTCACTGATTTTATTCGGTGGTTCTTTGTTTTTTAGAATTACTGTCGGTGAAAGCATTGTTGATTCGTTTGGGGTCGCGTTTATTATCTCTTGAGGTTGTGGAATGTATTTGTCCCAGGTGGTATGCTTCCTGTCGAAATAGATTCTGGATAGTTTCCCTGTTTCTTTCATTACTCTTTAGGAGGGCCTGGATGAACTGTGGTATCTAGATATATTATTGGTGATATCTTTTTACATTCTAACATTCGTGTCCATGTTTCTGATCTGAACTGCGGTCCACTATCTGAAATAACCTTTTGTACATAGCCCACTGCTGATAAAAAATCTTTTACAAAAGCTTTTGATGCTGTTTTTGCAATGGCCTTACGTAGTGGAGAAAATGAAACAAATTTTGATTTTAATTCTACGGAGACAAAAATTTAACTGAACCCTTTGTTTGTCCTGGGGGTTTGACCAAAAAGATCCACTGCTGCCGTATGTCTTAATCTAGCAGGTGTTATGGGGTACAGTGTTGGAATGTGAGATACTGCCGAGGATTTTCCTTTTTGGCATATCTTACAGGATGCTGTAACCTTGAGAATGCGTTTGTCCATGTTGTTGAAGTGACAATTTCGTCTAACAATCAGGAAACATTTCTTACTCCGTAGTGTGCATAACATAAGTGAGTACACCAAAACAATTTATTTATTAGTTCTTCCGGATTGCAAGGCAGTCAGTTGTTGCTTTTTGGGTATGGGCAGCAAAATACAATATCTTTTTGTATGATGTAGTTGTTTCTAATTTTTATGTTACCATTGTCCTGCCAAAGCGTTATGATTTCTTTCAGAGTTTCATCTTTCTTCTACAGTCTCGCTATTTCCTGTAGTGATGATGAAATAAAATTTTTAAAGGCGACTTGCTGTATATACATTAAACTGTGGTTTGTTTGGCACAAAGTATTTTCTTTCTTCTGTAGTTTGCTGTTTAGCGATCTCGACAGTGAGTCGGCAACAATGTTCTGTGTGCCGGGAATGTGCATTATTGTAAAGTCGAATTGCTGTAAATAGAGTTTCCAACGGCTCAGTCGTCATGGATGAATTTGGCTTACAGTAAAAATTGTATCGCTCTGTGGTCAGTATAGACTGTTGTATGCCTTCCGTACAGATAATGGCGGAACCTTTTGAATGCCCGACTATGCATAGTGTCTCTAATCCCATTATGGAATAATTACGTTCAGCTGATGAAAGAATTCTAATTGCAAACGCAATGTGTTTGATAATTATTTTACCATCTTCCTCTATTTCCTGGTAAACATGGACTCCTAATGCGGTTATTCAGTTGTCAGTTGCAATTGAAAAGTTTTTTGCCGGGTCTGGATGTGATAGTAAAGGTAAGTTTAGTAATGCGTTATTCAGATTTTCGAATTCAGATTCGCCTTCTTTGTTCCAGGACCAAATTGTATTTTTTCTTGTTAATTGGTATAACAGTGGAGTGTCTAGAGCTTTGTAATGTATGAACTTACGAAAATAGTTAATTAGGCCTAGAAAGCTCCGAAGCCTCTTATAAATGCGGCTGAAGAAATCGTTAATCCAAATGGAAGTTTGCAGAACTGATAACATTCCCCAAAGCAAAGGAATTCCGTGTATTTTCTACAGTTTGGGTGTTGCTGGATTTGCCAAAATCCGGATTATAAGTCTAGGGTCGTGTAAATAGAAGTGCCATGGAATTTCTGTAATAACTCCTCAAGTGTCTGTGGGCGATCGGTTTCTGTAATTATTATGTTGTTCACTTGACGTGAATTAAGAACTAAACGAAGTGACTCATCCTTCTTTTTTAAAATATGCAAAGGATTTATATACTCACTGGCTGCTGGCCCAACTATTCCTTGTTTAAGCATTGCTTGTAATTCCTTCTTTACCTCATCTGTACGTATGTGTGGAATGGGATAAGGTTTTACTTTAAAAGTTTCATGTGGCTTTATCTGGAATTCATACATGAGTCCTGTCATAGTTCCTTGAATGTTATTGAAGAGTGTTTTATGCTGCGGAAGAATATCCTCTAATTCTGTACGCTCTGTTTTGGTATTCGCCATACTTTCCCCTACTTTTTGTGCAGTTCTTTCCATTGGATTATATTCATGGTCCTCTGGGATACAGCCATTATTTACATCTGTGGATAATGTTAAATAACAATCATTGTCAGAAGAATCTGCCACACAGAAGCTGTACTGAAATTCAAATCCTTAAAATCGATTTTCAATGTATTTAGCCAGATTGCCAAAGAAAAACTGACACAAATTAAGGCCGGCCGTTGTGGTCAAGCGGTTCTAGGCGCTTCAGTCCGGAATCGCGCGAGTGCTACGGTCGCAGGTTCGAATCCTGCCTCGGGCATGGATGTGTGTGATGTCCTTAGGTTAGTTTGGTTTAATAAGTCCTAAGTTCTAGTGGACTGATGACCTCAGATGTTAAGTCCCATAGAGCTCAGAGCCATTTGAACCATTTCACACAAATGAAAGTAAACCGAGCTTATTTACTAAAAATCATATCTTCCCTCCGTTATTTAGCAGTGTAGGGGCTTGCAATACGTGGGCATACTGATGAAACAAGTAACTTTGACAATTTATTACGCCTTCGATGTGAAGATAACCAGCTACTTTTAATGTGGCTACAGCGCGAAACTTAAAAATGGACATCCCATGATGTGCAAAACAAAATTTTGTCATTTTAAGTCTTACACTTCTTAGAAAATTATTGGAGGATATCAAGAGTGCAGAGTATTTTGCAATGATAGCAGACGAAACAACAGATATAGCCACCAAAGAGCAATTTAGTATCTGTATAAGACTTGTTGATGCTTCGCTAGAGATAGAAGAATATTTTTTAGGGCTATACTCAATACAAAGTACCACAGCTAAGGCTCTGTTTGATATTATTATCGACATTTTAAGACTATTTGATTTGCCTTCATCTAATTGTAGGAGCCAATGCTTTGACGGTTCAGCTAACATGGCCGGATTATATAATGGTGTCCAGGCAAAGTTTATTGAAATGTAGAAAAGAGCTATGTTTGTGCATTGCCTTGCACACTGTTTAAATCTAACACTACAAGACACTGTGAAAGCAGTTCGAGAATGTCGAAATGCATTGAATGTTATGAAGGGCTTAATACATTTTGTGAGAGATTCACCTAAAAGATTAGATCTTTTTGCTCACCTGAAGGCAGATGCCTCTACAAATTTGAAACCACTCTGTCCTACAAGGACTTGAGGAATTTTTTCTAAATATTTCAAGAAATGACAATTCAGACACTGGGGCCAAAGCAAATGGCTTTTTGATTAATATGCAGATATATGATTTCTTTTTCATGTTACCACTTTTGGTAAAACTGTTTGGTCACATTGATACCGTAAACATAGCAAGACAGAGGAAATCCCTACACTTAGAGGAAGCCAACAGATGATTTTCACTCTTGTAACGTCTATTAAATTTGTGAGAAACAATTTTGAATGACTCTGGGGTGAAGTAGCTTCAAAATGTCAAGATATGGATGTTGATTCCCCAAAATTACCCCGTAGAAGAAAAGTCCCTAAGAAATACGATGACTCCATCAATTCATCTGCAGAAACATTCACTAAAGTATATGAGAAATATAGAAAAGTGTATTATGAAACAATGGATACATCCATCAGCTTCTTGGAATCACGGTTGAAAACTCAATCATTCATGTTTGCATATCAAATTGAACAATTTCTTCTTGGTGATAACAAGCATTCATTAGATATTTTATCTTTCTATGAATCAGATATAGGCAAAGAACGCTTGCATCTCCACCGAAGCATGTTACATGAGATTATCCAAAATAGTGATTCTGCGAATATTAGTTCGTTGGATGACATAGTGAAATACCTAAAACAGGAAAACCACCTGTTTGACCTACTGCCTGAACTAGTGAAATTCATACGTGTAGTCCTGACGATTCCGGTAACGTCCTGCACCGCTGAGCGGTCGTTTCCTTGTCTGCGGAGGGAGAAAACGTATCTTCGTTCGATAATGAGCCAGGATCGTCTTAATACCATCGCCCTTCTCAAAGTCCATAGAGATGAATCGATGAACCTCGACACTGATGCCATGTGTGACGAGTTCATATGCAGGAATGATATGAGGAGGAGTACATTTTCCATCGAAAATTAAGGTATGTTTCTTCAACTTTATTATGTATTTGTTTTGTACCACTACTGACTTATACTCCGACTGAAATGACATTGTGATTGACGTTTCAGCGAGTCTAGGGGTAGGGGCTAGTCGTCAGCCAATCGTAGTCTGCATGATTTTCAGCTGTTTGCATCTTTCCTTATCCTCACAATCTTTCTTTGTTTCTTGACAGTTGTTATGCTGTGCGGGGAATTTCCCAAGAATAAGATGTCATAACTAAAAAGGGAAAGTATGCTTGCGTAATACACCTCTCTCCTTCAGCACTTGTATTGTTCCATATAATTCTCATTGCATAGGTCATTTTCGATAGCTTAGAATTTAAGAATGTGATGTGGGAATTCCATTTCAGATTGTCATGTAAGTAAACAAAGCAATTTTGTTTCAGTGACACTTAATTTTTTGGTTTTCCAAAGAAATATTTGGTTTTAATGGATCTTTAATTTTGTTGTGGGTGGAACTGTATAGTGGCGTTTTTTTTTTCTTTCCTTTAAAGGGTTAATCAGTAGCTTATTCCCCACAAACCACTCTGAAATCTTTTCATTTGTGACTTCAGCATACAGCCTTTCTATTTCCACCTTGAATCAATACACTGGTGTCATCTGCAAATAGGACTGGTTTGGAGTGTCGAACATGTAGATGGAAACGCAAAGTTATCTGTCGAATGTAGTACCTAATAAAATAATTCTTGCCCCCCCCCCCTCCCTCCAAAAAAAAGAAAAAAAAGTTTTCAAGTCGGCGCCTCTGTACATAATGCACCTGACATCGTGCACACCGAAAAACCATTAACACATAATATGGCGTAAGTACCAGCCAATATATTCCTCAGAGCTTCTTTCGTTACTTCTGTTGATTCACTGTTACAAGCTAAATATTTATTGCAGAACTCAGTCTTTCTCCTCTCTCATCTTTAGTAGAACGCCCATATTCTCCCGTAATTCTGTCTCCTGTTTGTTCCCATGCTACAGCGTTCCATTCACCATTATCCCACCAATTTTTTGTTCGTGTCCTTATACAGTTTATGTCTTCGTCTTCTGATTGAGACGTCGGTATGCACTCTTTAACAGCGATTCGAATTTGCGTTATAACTTTGAAGGTTATTCATTTATCCATTCCGTTAAGCGTGCAGAACTGTGCCAAAATACAGGCCAATCAGTATGCAGTCTAGCACGTCAGCTATGGCGAGTAAATCGAGTGAACTCCCTCGCCAACAATAACAGTGGCACTAGTTTCAATAACACCGCCAGCAACATACAGCTCGCAAGAACACGGCGTAGACTAAAAAGAGTCGTGCCGTTGCCGGAAATTAGAAGTGCACTATTCGTTTTTTCACATGAGGTAACGCGACATTCGAGCACAGCTGCAGTGCCGTTGGTTTGATATACTGTGGCACCTATTTCTTGCTGGTAAATTGTGACACCAGACTGTCATACTCGAAATGTAGCAGAACAACGCATCAGTTTTTAAACAGCGTCGGAGGACAAGTCTACATAACCCATGCCCCTTTTCCCTCTCCCTGACTCTCTCTCTCTCTCTCTCTCTCTCTCTCTCTCTCTCTCTCTCTCTCACACACACACACACACACACACACACAACTGTAATTTTTGATTGGGACAAACGTCAACATTGTCCAGGAAGTAAATTAAAAGTTGTAATTCGCTGACTTTTGGGACATATCCGTTGGTTGTCAGCAAAACGCTGGAAATAGAAATTCCCTCCCAAATATTCACATTTGGAAATACCAATGTCCCACTCACAGACAGCTGCGGTACTAGGATGAAAAGAACTATTTTCTAGAAGATACCACCGTTATCTCACGAGAAAGGCATAGACTCTATACACTTGTAACATGACATCAAATAATTGTAGAGATCTGGAACATCTGACTTCCGTATATATCATTTGTTTCACAGATTCTGATCTATGAAATCAGTCTCAGTCTTATCGAAAGATTACTGTAGCGCATGTAGAGTGTACACCACACGAAGAGCTAGTACTTGACGATGACAGAACACGAAGACTGATTAACTAAGTCAGTTTAAGTCACTATTGATGACAACGCTGCAAGATATCTTTCGTTTCATTTAACTCTTCAACAAGAAAGTTATCATGTAGGCTTCGGTAAACAGTTTTATGATACCTGAAGACGAGGCGATGATCGAAACTAGCACTAAAAAGAAAATTAAGAAAAAGTTTATCAGCAGTTCTTCCTGTTTTGGAATATGACGTTTTTCAAACATTTACGAACTTTAAGGAACTGCCTCTACAAAACATACTCAATCTTTGTGTTAAAGTCTCCTAAGATTTACGAATTCATCTTCCACAGAACTTCCGATAAAGTTTCTTGCTATCGCCTTACGAATGGAATACGTACGCACGAATTGTCAAACCATGGGTGAATTCCGCATTGAAGACTTCTTAGAAACTACCACACAGCACGTCGTACCTGACGATAACAATGGAATGTTCAGGTGACACCTATGTGGTGTACACCAATTCGACGGACAGCTTCCGATTGCTGGAAGCTTGCATCACTGTCGGGTAAGACTGGCCAGTTGCCTCATTCTTTTAAATATGTAAGCGTTAATATTTCAATTTTACATATCTCTTTGGGATTCGGTTGAGTAATAGCCAGAAGCGATGTTGAGCACCCTAAACAAAAAACCACAAAAAAAACAGTTAAAATTTAACAGTAATTTGTTAAGTTTCCTTCAGTATATCGCTAATTAAAATGTAGTTGTGCAGTCTTTCTCGACTCTACGTACCGTGTTACAAGTTAAACTTCACGCAACGCGGCAGAGTGACCATGGAGCTAACACATGCCGTGTCAGCGTATTTTATCGTCGCCACGTCAAAGGTGTCCTACGCACGGGACACAGAATATAAGAGACATTTTCACCTGCCGTGCGGGATATCAGACCTCCCATGTATTTTCATCTCGTCCAGAATATTATCAGTGATCGGATATGGGATCCTATTAGATGCGACGTGTAACCTGCCCCTCTTGGCGACAAATCTAATCCATCTCCGGAACTTGTGGGCGGTCGTTGAACGCTACTGAGTTGGTATGGCGCCACAGAGCTTTTGGAGTCTACGTAGCTACGCTTCCCGTCATCATGACGTAAAGGGATGAAACACGCTAGTACATACATACGAGGGTTGCTCAGAAACGAATGCACCGCATTTTTTTTTCTCAGCCGAAACCAATGCTACGAATACGAAACGTTACGTACGTATTATTTGCAGTCTCCTAACTCAGCGCGCCGAGTTTCCGTCACTGCCGACAGATAGCATAGTTGCAAGACAGTTTAAAAATTGCGTCTGTGGGTGATGTACACTACTGACCATTAAATTTGCTACACCAAGAAGAAATGCAGATGATAAACGGGTATTCATTGGACAAATATATTATACTAGAACTGACCTGTGATTACATATTCACTCAATTTGGGTGCATAGATCCTGAGAAATCAGTAGCCACAACAACCACCTCTGGCCGTAATTACGACCTTGATATGCCTGGGCATTGAGTCAAACAGAGCTTGGATGGCGTGTACAGGTACAGCTGCCCATGCAGCTTCAATACGATACCACAGTTCATCAAGAGCAGTGACTGGCGTATTGTGACGAGCCAGTTTCTCGGCCACCATTGACCAGACGTTTTCAATTGGTGAGAGATCTGGAGAATGTGCTGACCAGTCGAACATTTTCTGTGTTCAGTAAGGTCCGCGCAAGACCTGCAAAATACGATCGTGTATTATCCTGCCACGGGTCGGACCACATCTGAAATGTAACGTCCCCTGTTCAAAGTGCCGCCAGTGCGAACAAGAGGTGACCGAGACGTGTAAACAATGGCACCCCATACCGTCTCGCCGGGTGATACGCCAGTATGGCGATGACGAATACACGCTTCCAATGTGCATTCACCGAGATGTCTCCAAACACGGATGCTGTAAACAGAACCTGGATTCATCCGAAAAAATTATGTTTGGCCATTCGTGAACCCAGGTTCGTCGTTGAGTACAGCATCGCAACCGGTCCTGTCTGTGATGTAGCGTGAAGGGTAACCGCAGCCATAGTCTCCGAGTTGATAGTCCATGCTGCTGCAAACGTCGTCGAACTGATCGTGCAGATGGTTGTTGTCTTGCAAAGGTCCCCATCTGTTGATTCAGGGATCGAGACGTGGCTGCACGATCCGTTACAGCTATGCGGATAAGATGCCTGTCATTTCGACTGTTAGTGATACGAGGCCGTTGGGATCCAGCACGGCGTTCGGTATTACCCTCATAAACCCACCGATTCCATATTCTGCTAACATTCGTTGGATCTCGGCCAGCGCGGCAGCAATGTCGCGATACGATAAACATCAATCGCGATAGGCTACAATCCGACCTTTATCAAAGTCGGAAACGTGGTGGTATACATTCCTCCACCTTACACTAGACATCACAACAACGTTTCACCAGGCAGCCGCTGTCAACTGCTGTTTGTGTATGAAAAATCGGTTACAAAATTTCCACATGTCAGCACGTTGTAGGTGTCGCCACGGGTGCCAACCTTGTGTGAATGCTCTGGAAAGCTAATAATTTGCATATCACAGCATCTTCTTCCTGTCGGTTAAATTTCGCGTCTGTAGCACGTCATCTTCGTGGTGTAGCAATTTTAATGGCCAGTGCCGTCATTGATTTGCTCAGTCCAGGGAAAGAAACTGTGGGGTATATTCGCAAACGTTTGTGAGAAGTCTATGGAGCATCTGCTGTGGACAGAATTACAGTTAGTCTTTGGACTCGGAGGGTGAGGTCATCAGAAGTTGGTTCTCCGGAGTTCCACGGTTTGCAGCGGTCGGGGAGATCATCCATGGCTGGCTCACCTGACACACTTGGCCTAGCCCCCTCCGACCACCATGCCACTTTTGTGGACCATTAAAAGATGTCATTCGTGGAAGGCTTTTGAGGACGATCAGGAGGTGAATGACATAGTGAAGCGCCTGGCTCCGCCACCAGGAGAGGCACCGGTACCGACAAGGCATACACGCCCTCCTTTCGCGCTGGAGGAAGGTCGTACAACGGGATGGAGATTACATGGAAAAATTTGATGTGTAGATACATCACCATTCTTTCGTGTGTGTAATTCTCATTACGTTCAATCAACAACTGGTGAAAGAAAAAAATGCGGTGCCTTACTTCCTGGGCAAAACTCTTGTTTAATTCTGTTTCTCACATGTGTTTTAGTAATCATTAGATGTCGGGTTGTACATGTTTTTGCAGAATGCCAATTCCTCCCAGTTTTCTTACTCATACATGTTCCAGCCCATCTGTTTCCCACAACGGGAAAGCAACTCATTAGTATTTCTGTTATCTAAACAGAAGTGAACACGGTTTATTCTTTCTGCAAGTACGTCGGTCTGCCTTTATAACATCAGAAACCAAACAACGATTGTTGTGTTTCATAATATCCGTCTTGGAAGACGAGCTCTTGTTCCCTGGCACTTTATCACAGTTGATCGGTTTGGAGCCTGGTAAAGAAGAACTGTTGATTCCCATTACTTGGAAGGGTGAGAAGGAGGGAGGAAGGATAGGTGTTTATGTTTCTTGTCATCACTGCTGAAGCCAGCGTTTGGAGTTGAATACTCATTTTCTGACTAAGTGAGGGTATGTGACACCGTTCCTGATGCCACTAACTCTATTCGCGACACATATCGCAAACACTGTCCACATATGTCGCTGAATGTGTCTGCAAAATTATATCATTGTAGTAGACGTAGTTCAGGAGATGGTCATAAACATTGAGTTACGTGAAAACGAAACTGTAGGGCCTAATTTGCTAGAAATACAGATGGAATATATGTATAAATACGCGTAAAATTTGTTAAATATGTGTAAAATATGAAACTTTCTGTGTGCCGGACCGAGACTCGAACTCGGGACCTTTGCCTTTTGCGGGTAAGTGCTCTATCAACTTTTTTTTTCATTTTGTTCGGTATTGCTCTTTGCGTTTTGGTCTGTGCGGACGTCATAAGACATCTGTTCAAGTTGATCGTTCATTCCTTTACTCAGTTTTTTTATTACAGAGGGCAGCTAATCCTCTGACCGAACACGCTGAGCTCCCGTGCCGGCAACCAACTGAGCTACCCAAGCACGACTCACGACCCGCCCTCACAGCTTCAATTCTGCCAGTACCTCCTCTTCTACCTTTCAAACTTCACAGAATCTCTTCTGCGAAACTTGCAGAACTAGCACTCCTGGAAAGAGAACTAGCCCTAGAAAGAGCACTTGCCGACGAAAGGCAAAGGCACCGAGTTCGAGTCTCTGTCCGGCACACAGTTTTAATCTGCCAGGAAGTTTCATATCAGTGCACACTTTGCTGCAGAGTGAAAATCTCATTATGTGTGAAATATGTTTGACACGTGCGTATGCCGTCAAAGCCACAGGTAAGAAGCAAATGGACTGAGGGGAGAGGAGGAGATGAAGGAAAGAGAAGAAAATGGAAAGAGATAGGGGGGAGAAGAGGTAAGCAGAGAGATGGAACGGTGATAGATAGGCAAATGGGGAGGAAAAAATGGTGGACAGGGAGCACAGGGAAAGAGGAGGGGAAGACATAAGGCACTGAGGGAGAGGGGAGGAGGAGAGGGGGAGAGAGAGAGAGAGAGAGAGAGAGAGAGAGAGAGAGAGAGAAAGAGAAAGAGAGAGAGACGAGAAGAAGAAAGGGATACAGTAAGAAAAGGGGTGGAGATGAACAGGGGCAAGGGGAGGAGCAGATGGACGGAGGGTATGGGATGGAGGAGGCGGAAAGATAGAAAAGGTGGTGGAGATGGATAAAGATAATTGGTAGGAGGAGATGGCTCATGGAAAAGTGAAATAAACACATACCCGGGCAATGCCAGATACTTAGCTAGTTACAGATGAAGAAGAACCACTACCTCACACCCAATCAATGGTAGGTATTAAAGTAGTAGTCGAGATTTTATTGACAAGGAGACGGCACGACAGTGGGGTCGGGGATTTGTCCGCAGTTTTGTGTGGTGAAAGAGGACCCCTAACATCTCACGTGGTTAAAATATTAGGACGCACTACTCGGAAAATCCCGAGAAAAATCGATCGAAAGTTTCTTAGGTGCTTATGACTATGAAATGTTAATCCAGTGTTTAGCCACCGCATGGCCTACATGGTTAGCGCTCGGACCGTTACACCAAAGGTCTCGGTTTCGATTCCTCCTCCGGCGCCTTTTTTTCCTTCTGTTGCTTGCAAAACTGCAGCGCATTGTTACAGGAGAATCGTGAAATTAATTCCCGGGAAGATTGTATAAAAATTCGTTCTATGATTCATCATCAGTTATCGTCACCAATATTCCGAGACAAGATTCAAAATGCCTGGTTTGTCTCAAAATTGTCAGAAACTCGAAACATTTTCGTAAATGTTAATGAGGCATGTTTTTGTACAGATTTATTGCAAACGCCCTGTGATTGTAAAAAATCTGCTTTTATATGTTACGCAAGACGTCGCAAAAATTATAGTTTTGTTTGTTTTTACGATAATTGCCACTGCGGTTCTTGTTTATAATTATTATATTATAAAAATTGAATGTTTTCCAGTCGACTTTGTTATTCTGATTAAGAAGGCAATGTTTCTCCTCATATACTTTACAATGGAAAATGGAAAACGCACCGCCATGAACTGTGTTGTTGGACAAAAACAAAATAATTTTTATTCAATAACGGAACTAATTTGTTAAAGATAATGTAGGTTTGGGAATCTTTCTGAATAATTCATGGAATAACCTAAGAAAATGAAACAGAAGGGAAAAAAAGGTGCCAGAGGAGGAATCGAACACCAGCCCTCGGGCGTAAGTATCCGAGCCCTAAACATTTTTTTTTTTTTATTTCTCTTTTTTGTTCGCTTTCGTTTGTTGCATCTGCTCTTGGCGGACGTCGTAAGACATCCGTTCCAGTTCGTTGTTGATCAATTAACTCCGTTTTTTTTATTATAGAGTACTGCTAAACCTCTGACCGAACACGCTGAGCTACCGTGCCGGCATCACCTGGGCCAGACGGCGGCTCGGCAGTGTACTGACATTTTATACTCATAAGCACCTAAGAAACTTTGGATCGATTTTTCCCGGAATTTTCTGGGTAGTGCGTCCTTATATTTTAACCAGGTGAGGTGTTAGGGGTCCTCTTTCACCATACAAAATTGCGGACAAATCCCCGACGCCACGGTCGTGCTGTCTCCTTTTTAGGGTTACTGCAGTTCTTAGGGATAGTGGTAATGGTACATGATAGATATTGCGTCGCTTATTCTAAGGTGGTTTGCGAGGTGTACATGCAGATGTGTGTCAGCGTACGTGCGGTCGCATCTAGTGACCTGCGACCGCCGTATCGTAGAGACCGGTCGCCGCCGCTCTCGCCCTACAGAAAGCAGAAAGGAGACGCATCCTAAAATGGGCTCGCGCGTCGCCGGCTGGGGAAGGGAGCCAAGGCCACGCCGAGAGGCGGCCGTTGCACCTGCACCGGCAGACCTTGTGTCTGCTTTCCGAAGCGTGAACCGGGCCGGGGAGAAGGAAAAAGCGGCCGGATGGCTGGCTGGGTGACTCAGCCGACCGGCGGATTACCTGCCCGCCGCGGACCGGTACGGCGCGTCGCCTTTTGTGGCCGACGCCAACCCGTCCGCTCCCGTCTCGTCCTCTTTATGCCGCGACGCACCTGGGCCCAGAACCGAACGCGTGTCCTGCAGGGCAGAGAGACTGCGTGGCGCTCTGCCGCCGCACAGTGGATGGCTGCCGAAGGCTGCGCCGCCGCTTCAAAGGAAATGCGCGACACGGTGCTCCAAATCCGCTGTGGAAGCAACCATTCTCCTAGTCCTCCCAGTGCACGTCGCGCTCAGATCTAGAGAATAAGGACCAAGTTTCATATTCGGATGCTAAAGCAGAATGAGAAACTTCCCACTGCAGCCGCTACAACTCCTTGTACTAGGGGTGCGCAAGAAGTAATGCCCGATACGACGCAGAATTAATCTGTATTGGCAGAGCTCATAGAAAAGTAGCTGAAGCGATTTTACTGGTTCACTCTCAGACGACTACGATGGCAACGGCGCATACGCTGAAGAGCCAAAGAAGCTGGTACACCTGTCTAATATCGTGCAGGGAACCTGCGAGCACCCAGAAGTGCCGCAACACGACACCACTAGGACTAGACTAATGTCTGAAGTAGTGCTGGAGGGAACTGACGCCATGAATACTGCAGCGCTGTCCAGTCCGAGGAGCTGGAGATCACTTATGTATAGCACATTGCAAGGCATCCAAGGTAGAAGTTCTACCAATCCATATGTGGCATACAGCAAACCAGCACTTAACAGTATTACCTACTAAAACTTTATAAATGTAATGCACATAAAACATTAATAAGATGGGATTACTAGGAAAAACACCTCGCAATAACTTATCTTAAAATTTTGACGAAGTAAAATACAAACGAAGGCTGTAAACAGGTGTTGCTCCTAGTAATTCCATTTTATTACTGTTTTATGTGCATTACACTTATAAAGTTTTAGTAGGTATGTATATCAATTTCACGATCTCTCATTCTTATCAGCAGCTGCGCGGCAGTGCCACCTATTGAGGTGATTTTGTATTAGGCGTCAGTACTAGCACACGACGCTGTGGTGCATTAGGCTTACAACCTGAGCCCATTTTATTCTGTTACTCGCTCCTGTGAACTGGAACGTGCTATGCAGGTCTTGGAGTCACTCGCGTCCATCTAGAGAAGGTAAGAACTTTTCATAAGGCTTCGGCAATATGATTGCATTTCTGAGTGTCCGATCACCGGTGAATTTTCTTATCAGGTTTTACTATTTTATATTTCTAGTTTTAACTGTATTTAACGAAAAAGATGTTGGCCTGATGTATTGCTACAGGGGTCCGCCCCCGGTAGCTGAGTGGTCAGCGAGACAGACCGTCAATCCTAAGGGTTTGGGTTCGATTCCTGGCTGGGTCGGAGATTTTCTCAGCTCAGGGACTGGGTGTTGTGTTGTCCTAATCATCATCATTTCATCCCCATCGTTGCGCAAGTCGCCGAAGTGGCGTCAAATCGAAAGACTTGCACCAGGCGAATGGTCTACCCGACGGGAGGCCCTAGCCACACAACATTTCATTTCATTTGATTTCATTGCTACACGGTCTAAAGGATCGTTCTAAGAAATATCAAATTAAGGTGTTTCAGTATCTGATCTGTTTATACATGCTTTTAGGTTATCCAAGTCTGCACAACGCGATCGCGATTCTTAAATAGATGTATTTGCTCTGTTTTCTATGTACAGGGTGTTTCAAAAATGACCGGTATATTTGAAACGGCAATAAAAACTAAACGAGCAGCGATAGAAATACACCGTTTGTTGCAATATGCTTGGGACAACAGTACATTTTCACCTGGATGTAGTTGTTCTAATTAAGTTGGAGGGAACGCCCCTATCTGTTAAGTGATTCCAAACAAAAGCCTTCTTTAAGTCAACAAAACAAAGGTAAGGTGGTCTGTTGTATTCAATGGACGTCTCTACAACCTGTGTAAGAAAAAAATACTGGATCCGTGCACGACCTACCGTATTTAAAACCACATTGCTTATATACAAGAGTTATAATATTTTTTTTATTTTTTTTATTTTTGTTACTAGATTAAGAACTGTACTGAGTAGATTTATACCTCTTATCTCCTTTGTTGTACTGGGTCTCCATTCATTTGGAACTTCAACCGACATTTCACGTTAACTAATCAGTAAAAAAACACAGCACATGTTCTAATGAAAGTATAAAAGCCGTCTAACGATGAATCGTAATGATTCGAAACCGGTTACGGATATTTTTGAAGTACTTTGTAGCTGTTTGTTGCCTCAACACCATCAACTTCATTGTGATGCATAACACTGTTAACAAACTTGGTTAATTGTTCAGTTAGTGGATGTCCTCTATATTTTAGTAATGCATAGGAACTCTAATTTCCCTGGAGACTTCCCATTTTTCACAGACTTACAGCTTCATATATGTCAGCTGGTGAAACAATTACACCATTCGTTTACTTCTATGCTGATGTCTGATATCTCCGTTTTTGATTTTTTTCCTTTTTTTCACCGTAAAACATCTCCATTATATATTTAAGGTATTATTTCTCAATCATATTGCTCACTTTCAAAATTTCGTTTAATTCTTTCCTCTTAGTACCATTCTCCAGATTGGTCTGTGCAGTCCTTAGAAACCTTTTCCACATTTTTAAAAAGATTTCCCAGGGTTCCTTCTTAAAAAGATTCACTGGCGACACTGCCACAAGGAACGTGGCTACAGCCAATATATCTGAGTTCGTCTGTGAAAATGGATTCTTTAACCAACCTGAGCTATCAGTAAATGGAATCTAACCTGTGTGAAACTGGGCGCGTGTTGTATGAGTGTTAGTTTCACTGTCCCTTAAGCCCTCAATAGATCGTTACATGAAAAACTTAACGAACATTTGGATAACCTATGTGACTGCGTATTAGAATATGAAAAACTACAGGAAAAAAATGAACCTGTAACAATGGATACCTAAGCTATCTGACTGGTTTTTTTTAAAAAAGAATATACAAGTGATACAGAATCTAACTTGTGCAACGGAATTTACTGGATTAGAGTACATAACATGTTGTGGTGTGTCAGTGTCTCTGTTTTATAACTAAGTTTTGCACTCAACTCTTTAGATGACTGCCTTCTGCCATGTGGTTTACAGCAATACGCAGCAGCGGCAGCTAAAGCTTATTGTTACTACGAATGAATTAAATAAAAGGAGTTTGCTTGGGTCCTGTTAACTACTAAATAACTTGTGAGAAGCACTCCGTCTTCAGGCCACGAATGGCCTACCGGAACCATCCGACTGCCGTGTCATCCTCAGTGGAGGATGCGGATAGGAGGGGCGTGGGGTCAGCACATCGCTCTCCCGGTTGTTATGATGGTATTCTAGACCGAAGCCGCTACTAATCGGTCGAGTAGCTCCTCAGTTGCATCACGAGGCTGAGTGCACCCCGGAAAACGGCAACAGCGCATGGCGGCCTGGATGGTCACCCATCCAAGTGCCGACCAAGCCCGCCAACGCTTAATTTCGGTGATCTCACGGGAACCGGTGTATCCACTGCGGCAAGGCCGTTGCCCAACTTGTGAGAAGGGAATTCATAAATTAAATCTATTTAAAACTTCAGAAATAACAGACAATTGCAATGACAATGACGTAGGTATCAATCATGGCTGAGTGCCAGATTAAGAGACTATATTAATTTCAAAGCTACATTGATATTTAATAACCATAGTATTTATTTATTTATTAGATGTGGAGAATAATTATTATTATTTGGAGGGTAAGGAGGCTTCTTTAACTGACGAGCAAACGGGAGTATTGCAAACCTGGACTAACAATCACGACCCTAATCCTGTAGTTGCTTTTGCGCTATCCTTGTGAATTTTACCTTGAATTCCATCTTCAAGCGTAGTTAAGCCATCTAAATCTCTACTGGCTATATAAATGTAACCAGGCCTTGAGTGTGGTAAGATCTGCCAATACCGACGTGTGGGCACCCTGACACGTCTTCTGTCTCCGATCTCTCGACCGACACTACTACTTCCACTCTCGCAGACAGACCTCGTCTCTCTACACTGCTTAGAATCGCGCTCCCATGTTTCGCCCTCAGATTGTTACCATCGATATCTGGGTGCTTACACAATGCAATGAATAACGTTAACTTGGACAAATTATTTTCAATGTAATGGAGAGTTCTGACACACTTCTTACAGACATTACGAGCTCTTTTCTAATTTCATAAGGCGTGTGTTTTGTGTTTCAGGTAGTCACAAATCTTTTTCTTAACATTTATTAACCTCTTTGAGAAGCCATGGTGTTCTCTTTATTTTCCTCTCATGCCTTATAACGCATGTACCCAACGCTTCTTGAGCTGCTGCTTCAATGCTTTCTTTGATGTTCTCGCATCCCTGATCTACAATACCCTCTGCTTTAATGTTGTTCGTGTTCAGTATTATTACCAGAATTGGCAGGCGATGTGGCCGTGCGGTTCTAGGTGCAGGTTCGAATCCTGCCTCGAGCATGGATGTGTGTGATGTTCTTAGGTTAGTTAGGTTTAAGTAGTTCTACGTTCTAGGGGACTGATGACCACAGAAGTCCCATAGTGCTCAGAGCCATTGGAACCATTTTTACACTTGGCAGGGTGTATAAGGGTCGTGAACAGCATTAGATGTTGATTGATCACTGTGAAGGAGCCATACAGGCTACGTACTCATGTAAGACAAAGTGATCAACACCTGACAAGAGTGTGGAAGGGGCCTCATTGTGGATCTCCCTTTGTATGGCTGGTCAAATCGTGCAGTGTCCAGATTTGTGGAGTATTAGGATGTGTAGGATGTGACAGTGGCCCAATTTTAGACTGCATGAGTACGTGAAGGCAGATGTGGTCGTCGTCAAGGTACAGGTCGGCCATATCTGACCACCAGAGGGCAGGATCGTGTTACTGTGCAACAAACACATCGTGAGTTTTTCATATCTGCTGTCGAAGAACAAGTAATGGGCTTCGTGCAACATTGCGTGTCGTCCCGTGCCTGTAGGTCAGAGGCTACTAGGAGGCAGACGGGGCAGTTAGCGTCGGACAACTAGGCAGCCGTCAACAGCACAACACAAACGGCTGTGTTAGGAGTGATGTCACGACCGGGAAGCATGCACTGCTGAGGAATGGCGGCGCGTCGGGCTCAGCCGTGAACTGCGAACCATGGACGAAAGGCATCAGACGGATGCCATATTCCTTGACTGCCGGAAAGCGTTTGACTCGGCGCCCCACCGCAGTCTCCTAACTAAGGTACGAGCATATGGGTTTGGTTTCCAAGTATGTGAGTGGCTCGATGACTGCTTAAGTAATAGAACCCAGTACGTTGTCCTCGATGGTGAGTGTTCATCGGAGGTTACGGCATCATCTGGATTGCCCCAGGGAAGTGTGGTAAGTCCGCTGTTGTTTTCTGTCTACATAAATGATCTTTTGGATAGGGTGAATAGCAATGTGCGGCTGTTTGCTGATGATGCTGTGGTGTACGGGAAGTCGTCGTTGTTGAGTGACTGTAGGAGGATACAAGATGACTTGGATAGGATTTGTGATTGATGTAAAGAATGGCAGCTAACTCTAAATATAGATAAATGTAAATTAATGCAGATGAATAGGAAAGAGAATCCTGTAATTTTTGAATACTCCATTAGTAGTGTAACACTTGACACAGTCACGTCGATTAAATATTTGGGCGTAACATTGCAGAGCGTTATGAAGTGGGACAAGCATGTAATGGAAGTTGTAGGGGAAGGCGGATAGTCGTCTTCGGTTCATTGGTAGAATTTTGGAAAGATGTGGTTCATCTGTAAAGGAGACCGCTTATAAAACACTAATACGACCTATTCTTGAGTACTGCTCGAGCGTTTGGGATCCCTATCAGGTCGGATTGAGGGAGGAGATAAGGACATAGAAGCAGTTCAGAGGCAGGCTGCCAGATTTGTTACTGGTAGGTTTGATCATCACGTGAATGTTACGGAAATGCTTCAGGAACTCGTGTGGGAGTCCCTAGAGGAAAGGAGGCGTTCTTTTCGTGAATCGCTACTGAGGAAATTTAGGGCCAGCATTTGAGGCTGACTGCAGTACAATTTTAATGCCGCCAACTTAAATTTCGCGGGAAGACCACAAAGATGAGATAAGAGAGACTAGAGCTGGTACAGAGGCATGTAGGCAGTCATTTTTCCCTCGTTCTGTTTGAGAGTGAAACAGGGAGAGAAAATGCCAGTTGTGGTACGAGGTACCCTCCGCTACGCACCGTATGGTGGATTTCGGAGTATGTATGTAGATGTAGATGTAGATATGCACTGTCTCGGACGGCCATGGCTAGTGAGCGGTGATCTGAGAAGAGATCCCATTCTTTCAGTGTACTGGATAGTAAGAGCGGTATAACTTCTTACGTCACGATGCGGAGTATCGCCAAGTGAGACTTCATGTCATAGCTGGCAGTGGTGGAACTGTGCTTGCACGACGGTACGTCACGGACGTTCTATGCAATCATGAGTTACTTCTCATGAGACAATGACGAACTGTCATTTTTGAACAGGACAATGCTTGTTTACACATAGCACGTGTATCTATGAACTGTCTACTGTGGCCAGCAGTCTGGGGATCTGTCCCTAACAGAACATGTATGAGAATAACTAGGATGTCAGTCCAGTGTATGGGATATCAAGGACCAGGTACAACGGCCGTGCGCCAGCTTTCCGCAGGCAGCAGAGGATACGAAAGCTTTATAACACCCTTCCCAAGTGCATGTACGCCAGAGTGTGGTGTAACATCATGCTGATAAAGTGGCTCATACTGTTTGTGAAATTTTATGGGACTTAACTGCTAAGGTCATCAGTCCCTAAGCTTACACGCTACTTAGCCTAAATTAACCTAATGACAAAAACACACACCCATGCCGGAGGGAGGACTCGAACCTCCCCCGGGTCCAGCCGCACAGTCCGTGACTGCAGCGCCCCAGACCGCTCGGCTAATCCTGCGCAGCCTGGCTCATACTGTCACGTGCTTCAGAATATGACTGTAGGCACTGGCTTTGTCAGTCCAAAACCAGCTGCTGTGGTCTCGCGGTTCTAGGCGCTTCAGTCTGGAACCGCACGACCGCTACGGTCGCAGGTTCGAATCCTGCTTCAGGCATGGATGTGTGTGATGTCCTTAGGTTAGTTACGTTTAAGTAGTTCTAAGATCTAGGGAACTAATGACCTCAGATGTTAAGTCCCATAGTGCTCAGAGCCATTTGAACCATTTTTTGTTAGTTCGAAGAAATTATCTAGAATGTTCTGTTTGGATTACGTAGATAGCTCCTGCTCTTAAATAACTTTTTTATCTTCTGTATTTTGTTTCATAGAGAAGAAGCAAACCGTTCCACACCGATATACCTAGTTTGACGGAAGTACAACTCCTACCTCTGTCCGACCACGTCACTCTCTCTTACAACCGACACCACAAGACTCACTAATTTAGCGTCCCTTCCCGCCTCACGTGTTGTAGAAGAACGGAGATACCACAATTTTAAGCACAGAGTGTAAGAATTTACATAGCTGGCGATGAAGGTATTTGAATTTGCTTTACACAACTTTTTAATTTAATATTACAAAATATACTGTCAACATTACAGTAATTAACAGTATAAAACTAAGCTAAGATTCTTTTTTACTTAACTACAAAACTGTTCACTTGATATCAAACGAAAACAGTAGCTCCAAAAGTATATCGCTAACAGAGAAAACGATGTGTGCAAATTCTTCAGTTTTAATATTTCGTTGACAGGAAACAGAAACTTCATTTTAACTCCTTATAGTGTTTATTAATAGTTCTGTCAACAGTTGCAGTATTTATTACGCAACTTGTCTCTAACCCTTACAGGTTCATCTTCGAGCCTGGCCTAGTGACACTTAGAAACGTTTCTTTTAATGTGTAAATAAATTTAAGCCACCAAAACTAAAGTAAATTATGTAAACCCACGTAAGAAACGCTGTATTTTGGTCTTAATTCCGCGGATTACCTTAAAATGGTTCAAATGGTGCTGAGCACGATGGGACTTAACTTCTGAGGTCATCAGTCCCCTAGAACTAGGAACTACTTAAACTTAACTAACCTAAGGACATCACACACATCCCTGCCCGAGGCAGGATTCGAACCTGCGACCGTAGCTGTCGCGTGGTTCCAGACTGTAGCGCCTACAACCACACGGACACCATGGCCGGCTTTTGCCTTTAAATTGTCTTATAATGTAAAATTGTAATTAATTCTTAAACGTGAGGGAGCAACTGTATTTTTTAATTGGCAAACAATGCATCAGACGCAGCGCAAGCGGCATCAACAATCAAATTTTATGCGACCAGTCGCTCCGGAAAGGAGGACAGCGTAAACTCTCGAACATTTTTTCACGCAAGCGGCTTCCAGAACAGGAAGAGCCTGAGGAAAAACGACAGTAAAATTGCCTTCACTTGTCTACTTGTATACAAACACGAGCATTTCTGTAGCTGTGTGAAGTATTTGTGGCAACGGCCTTGCCACAGTGGCTACACCGTTCCCGTGAGATCACCGAAATTAAGCGCTGTCGGGTGTGGTCGGCACTTGGATGGGTGACCATCCAGGCCGCCGTGCGTTGTTGCCGTTTTTCGGGGTGCACTCAGCCTCGTGATGTCAATTGAGGAGCTACTCGACCGAATAGTAGCGGCTTCGGTCAAGAATACCATCATAACGACCGTGAGAGCGGTGTGCTGACCCACGTCCCTCCTATCCGCATCCTCCACTGAGGATGACACGGTGGTCGGATGGTCCCGGTAGGCCACTCGTGCCTGACGACGGAGTTCTTTTTTGTGTGTGTGAAGTATTTATCTATATAAAAGTATCGCCAATATATGAAAAATAGTTATTTTTCACCAATGTTTCATTTCAATAACATTAAACTTGCCTGCCAACATTTCTGTGTTTCAGCCAGGAGAACTGCAAGACTGCAGACATACCGTTTGCTGGTCGCGGCCGAACATCATTGATGTTCGAACTTGTAGAAGTCTCTCGTGCGACCCTGAGATCTGTTAAGACGATCGGTAAACACAGTTTCCGGGTAGCACTTCTGTGCATAACGCGTAATGTTAATGATCGGCATACGGCCAACAAACGATGTGCTCGGTCAGTTCACTCCTCGGTATCAAAGTAGGGTAGACAGAATCTTAAATTATTAATTTAATGGTAAATTTATTTGTGCCGTGTGATGAATTTCCCAATTTTTTTACTTGGTTGCTTTTTTTAATTAACGGCACCCCAGGTAATTTCCACTTATCAAAAGTTATTTTTCAGTTAACACTAAAGAGCGCCACAAAAAATAGGGAAAACTTTCTTTCCCGGAAATAATAAATGAGGCTAAACTGACAATGCCTGATCTCAATAATGAACATCGAATGGCAACACATGCTCTATTAATGTTAGCAGAATGAATGCCCACACATGCTTGTTACGAAGTGAAAATCAAGCTTACTTGACTTGTTAACAGGGATGTGTGGATTGTGGTATTCATCCTGGTAATATTCATAGAGCACGTGTTGCTACTCAACAAATGGTTCAAATGGCTCTGAGCACTGTGGGACCTAACATCTATGGTCATCAGTCGCCTAGAACTTAGAACTACTTAAACCTAACTAACCTAAGGACAACACACAACATCCAGCCATCACGAGGTAGGGAAAATCTCTGACCCCGCTGGGAATCGAACCCGGGAACCCGGACGCGGAAAGCGAGAACGCTACCGCACGACCACGAGATGCGGGCTGCTATTCAACGTTTATTACACTATTGGACATTAAAATTGCTACACCACGAAAATTACATGCTACTGACGCGAAATTTAACCGACAAGAAGAAGATGCTGTGATATGCAAATGATTAGGTTTTCAAAGCATTCACACAAGGTTGGCGACGGTGTCGACACCTACAACGTGCTGACTTGAGGAAAGTTTCCAACCCATTTCTCTTACACAGACAACAGTTGACCGGCGTTGCCTGGTGAAACGTTGTTGTGATGCCTCGTGTAAGGAGGAGAAATGCGTACCATCACGTTTCCGACTGTGTTAAAGGTCGAACTGTAATCTATCGCAAATTGCGGATTATCGTATCGCGACATAGCTGCCCGCGTTGGTCGAGATCCAATGACTGTTAGCAGAAAATGGAATCGGTGTGTTCAGGAGGGTAATACGGAACGCCGTGCTGGATCCCAACGGTCTCGTATCTGTAGCAGTCGAGATGACAGGCATCTTATTCGCAAGGATGTAACGGATCGTGCAGCCACGTCTCGATCACTGAATCAACAGATGGGGACGTTTGCAAGACAACAACCATCTGCACGATCAGTTCGACGATGTTTGCTGCAGCAAGGACTGTCAGCTCGTCGAAGACCATGGCTGGGGGTTACCCTTGACGGTGCATCACAGACAGGAGCGCCTGCGATGGTGTACTCAACAACGAACCTGGGTGCACAAATGGCAAAACGTCATTTTTTCGGATGAATCCAGATTATGTATACAGCATCATGATGGTCACATCCGTGTTTGGCGACATCGTGGTGAACGCAAATTGGAAGCGTGTATTCGTCATCGCCATACTGGCGTGTCACCTGGCGTGATGGTTCGGGGTGCCATTGGTTACACGTCTCGGTCACCTCTTGTTCGGATTGACTGCACTTTGAACAGTGGACGTTACATTTTAGGTGTGTTACGACCCGTTGGTCTACCCTTCATTCGATCCCTGTGAAACCCTACATTTCAGCAGGCTAATGCACGACCGCATGTTGCAGGTCCTCTACGGGCCTTTCTGGATACAGAAAATGTTCGAATGCTGCCCTGGCCTGCACATTCTCCACATCTCTCACTAATTGAAAACGTCTGGTCAATGGTGGCCGAGCAACTGGCTCGTCACAATACGCCAGTCATTACTCTTGATGAACTGTGGTATCGTGCTGAAGCTGCATGGGCAGCTGTACCTGTACACGCCATACAACCTCTGTTTGACACAATTCCCAGGCGCATCAAGGCCGTAATTACGGCCAGAGGTGGTTGTTCTGGGTACTGATTTCTCAGGATCTATGCATCCAAACTGCGTGAAAATGTAATCACGTGTCAGTTCTAGTATAATATATTTGTCCAATGAATACCCGTTTATCATCTGCATTTCTTCTTGGTGTAGCAATTTTAATGGCCAGTAGTGTACTACAGCTGTTGACAGAACCATTAATAAATGCTGTAAGGGATTTGTACAAAGTCATTACTTTTTGTAAATGATGTGATCGATACCTGCCGGTGTCGAAGAGCTCCTAATACTCATGAAGCTTGATTACACCACACTGTGCGCGTGCACAAGGAATGGACGCATTTGTCGGTGCGGCCACCTGCTGCTTGCCCGTGCCAGGCTGGGAACAGAGACGCGCCGTCCAGTACGGACACAGGTGGGGGCGGGCGTCCTGCTTCCCAGAGACGGATCGGCGCGGGGGCGGCGGGGGCGGCGGCGGTGTCCGGCGGGCCGGAACGGCCGGAGACACGGGCCGTGCGCCGCACGCTCCGCCGCCCACCGCCGCCCAGGATCTCCACCCCAGTGCCGCCCCCACACCCGGCTGCCTCGCCTCCAGTTATGACCGACGACTTCCTTCACATTTCCAGACGTTCCGTGCTCAAACAGCGTCGCCTTCTTTTCCCCCCTAACAACACGAGTTTCACTTGCTGTCTTTATGATTTTCCTGGTAAACACGAGCCACACAAAAATATCAACGGCGACGCTTGCAGAGACATCAGCGCAAAACTTTCTTACTCTGACACAAGTAGAATTCTAGAACACGTTCTAAAGTGTTTTTCTTTTCAAACAGTGAAGGCCGTTCCGCTACAATATTGCTCTCTTCCATCTATTACTATTCTGTAGTAATCTTTTAATCTCTGCATTACTATCACACCGTACATTCTCTACAGTTTTTTCTCTTATTTTAGTTTCTGCCTTCCCCTACTGATATTCCCCTCTACTGGGCACTCCTTCCCAAAGTTAACCATATTATGATCTCATAGTCGTCGCCCAATACTTCTTTCCTCGCCTGTTCTTTTTCGTACTGGTGCGCCTCACAGGTCAAAAATTTTTATCGTTTTCCATGGCTGACGACAGCGGTAGAGTTGAAGCCAAGGTAGGCTAGTACACAATATGTAGACTGTAATGCCAAGAAAGAAGAACAGCCGATATGGAATGTAGCATGGGCACATCACCGAGTTAACTGCCATACACCACCGGAGATGGAGGACCGAGATGACAATGCTGCAGAGTAACCTCACGGGGAAGGGAGAGCATTATGGCACTCTTACCACAACGGCTAAAGTAAGAACTCTTACGTCGCACACAAGGGTGGATTGAAGGTCGCAGGACCGGCTGCGGTGGCCGAGCGGTTCTAGGCGCTTCAGTGCGGAACCGCACTACTGCTACTGTCACAGGTTCGAATCCTGCCTCGGACCTGGATGTGTGTAATGTTCTTAGGTTAGTTAGGTTTAATAGTTCTAAATTCTAGGGGGCTGGTGACCTCAGATGTTAAACCCCATGGTTCTCACAGCCATTTGAACCAATTTTTGAAGGTCACTGGAACTGCATAAACAACTACACAGAAAACCTGAATCGAAAAGTTGTGACACCACAGCATGGTGCAGCCTGGTCTAGAAAACTAGGCCACATTCCGTCATTCTAATCACATTATAAAGTCATTAGCATAGATCTACAGCTACAATTACGAGCTGTGATCAACAAATACAGTGAATGATTTTAGTAGAAACAAGTAGTAAGTTTATGTCGAATTTGATTTAATGTAATTCAAAGTATTGTCCATCGCTTGCAATGCATTTATCCTATCGTAGAAACCATGGCTGGAGGCACTTCTGGAAGGCTTCGTTTGGAATGGGGTTCAGCTGCTCTGTCGTGGCCCTCTCAGAGACAAGAATGATGTCAAAATGTTTTCCTTTAATGTGGGGAGTAAGGCGGAAGCGGACAGATAGAGGAAACACGCGAATCAAAAGCGAGGTGTGATATGTCGCTCTATGGTAATCAAGAAGGAAGTCATTGATCCATTTTTTGGTCTCTTCTTCGTACACCGCTTCGCAGACGTTGCAGTACGCCTTTCTAAATGCGGCGTTTACAGCTGTTCCATCTGGTACGAATTCTGATCACTCTATGTATTCAATAATAAAAAACAGTGAGCAGGGTTTAGATACTCGATTCTGACTGGTGTGCCTTTTTAGGACTAGGAGATTCAATGGTTTTCGGTTGCGAATTCCGAATTTTCGTCTCTGGGTCATAGCGAGAGACCCAAGTTTCATTTCCAGTTACGCTTTTTGACAGGAGGGCAACGGCCTTGCCACAGTGGATGCACCGGTTCCCGTGAGATCACCGAAGTTAAGCGCTGTCGGGCATGGCCGGCACTTGGATGCGTGACCATCCAGCCGCCATGCACTGTTGCCATTTTTCGGGGTGCACTCAGCATCGTGACGCCAATTGAGGACGGGAGAGCGGTGTGCTGACCACACGCCCCTCCTATCCGCATCCTCAACTGAGGATGATACGGCGGTCGGATGGTCCCGATGGGAAACTTGTGGCCTTAAGACTGAGTGCTTTTTAACAGGAAGTTCGGAGCTGAATGAAGACGAGTCTTCAACTCTGTGCAAAGAATTTTCCTTCCGTTCATCACTCAGAAGTCTGGGAACAATTTTTGCTCCCTCTCGCCTCATTTCTAAACTATCCGTTAGAATCCTTTTCACGAAGCCGTACGCGACAGTAAGTTATTCCGTAAGATATCGAACGGTTATTCACCTGTTTGAAGAAACTAGTTTTGTCACTTTTTGCACGATTTCTTCTCTTTTCGAGGTTAATTCTCATTTCAGCGTTTAAATCGCTCATACCATTTGTAAACAGTCATTAGAGTTACAGTACTATCTACATGCAACAATCCCAACATTTAATGAGTTTATTTGGCAGTTTTTTGCAACCTGAAATAGCACCTAATGCTCACGCGTTGTTAGAAAACCTTGATGCACGACGGACGCTGTTAACAATACCTGACTCTAGCTTTTCTGGACAAGTCATGTCAGCAGCAGCAGCTACTGCATTCACTACGGTGATGGTAGCTCGCCAACCCACTAGGTATCACCAACTAGAGCTCCAGGGGGCTCAGAAAGTAAGCCCGCAGGCTTTCGTGGCCGTTGTCGCCAAAGATAAAATCTTCTGCGTTGTTAGGCCGCGTCATATTTCTTTCTAAAAAAAAGTGGTTCAAATGGCTCTGAATACTATGGGACTTAACATCTATGGTCACCAGTCCCCTAGAACTTAGAACTACTTAAACCTAACTAACCTAAGGACATCACACACATCCATGACCGAGGCAGGATTCGAACCTGCGACCGTAGCATCTTTCTAAAATAATCGAAGTTTCAAACCCTCTGCCTGGATCTTCTTCAGGAAGGTATTCTTCAGGAATATCTCAACAGAAGGGTCGAAACGTCGATTAATGTAGAAGAAAATATGACTTAGCCTAATAACCCAGAAGATTTTATCTTAAGTCAGAACGTGTTTCAAGTTGACGCTTCCTGTCTCAGTGGATAATACTGTCGGAAAAATTACGTCAAGTGGTTGAAACTTCAACAGTTGCTCAGTTTGCACAGGCATCCAGTTCCAAGGTGAGGAACAGCCAGCCCAAGCTGAAAGACTTGGCTGTCAATGGTTGCTGCCACCTCACCTTCGCATTTGTTGATGAGAAGTCTTGGGTGTCTCCTACTACCAGGCTCCCTGGAGCTCTAGTTGGTGATACCTAGTGGGTTGGCGAGCTATCATCACCGTAGTGAATGCAGTAGCTGCTGCTGCTGCCCCATCCTGGAGTTCTGAGCGGACAACCGCATCGCTGGCTTTTCTTTTACAGAGAGGATGTGACATAACTCCTCGTGAGTACAGACACCTTCTAAATAGCTGTTGGGTGCCTTCCCGGGGCTCCGTCTACAATGTCAGCGAGAGAGCCCCAGTAACCTACAAACCGTACTGCTGGCCACGAGGACGCGCTTGCAGCGTCTGGACAGCCTCCTGTTGAAAGCCTGTTGAGATGTAGCTGCCCACAGTGTGCCTAGTATGAGTATATGAGAGAGATTTCGTCTGATTTCATACAGCCCACACAACGCAACTGACATGCCTTTCCTTCCTCATAACAATTCTCGGCCGCACACTGCAGGGGCAATGAGGTGGCTCCTGCAGCATTTTCGACGGTAAGCGTTTCGTCACCCACCATACAGCCCAGACAGGGGTCCCTCAGAGTTCCCTCTCTGCTCACATGAACCGGCGGTTTTCCACATCGCACTAGATTAATACCTGGTTGGTTCCCACATCCTACCTCAGTTACACAATTCGCAGACATTTTAAACACATTCGCACTATTTAATGATTTACACTAGATTCACACAGCCTGGGTAAACCGATTCCGATCTGGCTGGGGGGGGGGGGGGGCGGGGTATGGGGCAGAAAGAGCGCCTGGACACCCCTTCACATTAACCTAGCCAAATCCGATTGAAACCACGCCGACCCTGCCGAAACTGCTGGACAAAGGCGTAAGCAAAAGAACAAAGATTTTGGCACAGATAACAAGCTGCCGATCAGCATAGAGAATTGGTAACAAGCACAGGCGGCTGCCTTCTGTGACGAGGTTACCGGAAAGTCTGCTACGACAAATGTCTCAGTCAGAGCGGCGACGGTGTAGGCAAGTAGTTGGAAGGAGTAGCTAACTCTTGGAAATAACACATTTTTGATTTTTGCTATGATTTCCATTTCGCGACCAATCATACCTTACTTCCCGAACAGCCCTCGTATAATTGACAAAACAGGAACTATCCCAAGCCATGGCTTTAAATAGCAGCCGCATGACATTTAACATTCATTCTGAAGTACGCTAAATGTAATCTGGCTGCTACCTAAAGCCATGGCTTGGGATAATTCTTGTTTTGTCAATTTTATATACGACAAGAGCCGTTCGGCTTCATCTAATCTAATGTACAGTGCTGTTTCTCGTGTGTGTACATGAATGAGAAATGTAAAGATTACATGTTTTTACGATAAGTATTGTATGAGTAACTTGTGAGTTTTACCAAGAAACAATATATTATGCTACAATGTATGTCTGTTCCACGGAATTCAGATTCCATGTTTGAACTCTGACCTCTTTTGTCATTACTATTCTTCTTCTTGGCTTATGATCTGGACGCGAACATTAAGGAGCGTTTAACGAAGGTTCATCTTGCTGTATCAGCAAATGTAAGTTGTTGACAAATCTGAAAATAGAGTCGTTTGTGACTCAAAAATTGTGTCCGTGTTGAAATCATTTGTAATCCTAAACCTTGCCTGTCTACAGTAGACATGGGCCTAACAGAAATTCTTCATTTTTAGGGTTTGTTTGGGTTGTTTGGGGAAAGAGACCAAACTGCGAGGTCATCGGTCTCATGGGGTTAGGGAAGGACGGGGAAGGAAGTCGGCCGTGTTGTTTCAAAGGAACCATCCCGGCATTTGCCTGAAGCAATTTAGGGAAATCACGGAAAACCTAAATCGGGATGGCCGGACGCGGGATTGAACCGTCGTCCTCCCGAATGCGAGTCCAGCGTGCTGACCACTGCGCCACCTCGCTCGGTCATTTTTAGGTTCCACCTTAAAAAACAATTAAGAAATTTCTTTTAGCTCATCGTAGAGACGTGCCGCCGGTTAGAAAACTAAACATTTCTTTCAGATTCTACGAGCCTGGCGGTAGCTGCAAATAATTTAAGAATATTCACTTTGAGATTTTCTCACAGTTGCAAGATAACATCATGGGCAGGAAGGCCTGGTCACAGGATTCTGGTTCTGGTATAAGATTTTATTTTTTAAAGCTACGCTAGTTATCAAAAACTGGGAATCAAGACGAAACCACGATTTTGAGTTGCGGAATTTATTGTTGTACAGTGAACGAACTGGTGAAACATTCTCTGGTGCTATTAGCACTGGACTTCTAACTCGACATCGACTAGGCATATATTGAGGAATATGTTCTAAGAGTTAAACAAATGAGGACTTATAATTCCGTGACTCCTGAGAAAAGCCAGTTTACTGAGTGCTTATAAGCGTCAGGCTAAATTAAAAAAAAAAAAACATATTGCACGGTTGTTGGTTATTTCTCTTTTATTCTGAGCCATTGCATTAATGTGTGTTTCTTTTTTATATAAGTCACGGCTCATATTCATTCTATTACATTACACTGATAGTAAAGAAAAAAAAAGTCACAACTATTTTTATTTTGCAGCACTGGCCATTAAAATTGCTACACCAAGAAGAAATGCAGATGATAAACGGGTATATACTGGACAAATATATTATACTAGAACTGACATGTGATTACATTTTCACGCACTTTGGGTGCATAGATCCTGAGAAATCAGTACCCATAACAACCACCTCTGGCCGTAATGATGTTCTTGATGCGAAAGGGCATTGAGTCAAACAGAGCTTCGATGGCGTGTACGAGTACGGCTGCCCATGCAGCTTCAACACGATACCACAGTTCATCAAGAGTAGTGACTGGCGTATTGTGACGAGCCAGTTGCTCGGCCACCATCGACAATACGTTTTCAGCTGTAGAGAGATCTGGAGAATGTGCTGGCCAGGGCAGCAGTCGAACGTTTTCTGTGTCCAGAAAGGCCCGTACAGGACCTGCAACATGCGGTCGTGCATTATCCTGCTGAAATGTAGGGTTTCGCAGGGATCGAATGAAGGGTAGACCCACGGGTCGTAATACATCTGAAGTGTAACGTCCACTGTTCAAAGTGCCGTCAATGCGAACAATAGGTGACCGAGACGTGTAACCAATGGAACACCATACCATCACGCCGGATGATACGCCAGTATGGTGATGACGAATACACGCTTCGAATGTGCGTTGACCGCGAAGTCGCCAAACACAGATGCGACCATCATGATGCTCCAAACAGAACCTGGATTCATCCGTAAAAATGACGTTTTGCTACTCGTGCACGCCAAGTTCGTCGTTAAGTACACCATCGCAGGCGCTCCTGTCTGTGAAACAGCGTCAAGGGTAACCGCAGCCATGGTCTCCGAGCTGATAGTCCATGCTGTTGCAAACGTCGTCGAACTGTTCGTGAAGATGGTTGTTGTCCTGCAAACGTCCCCATCTGTTGACTCAGGGATCGAGACGTGGCTGCACTATTCGTTACAGCCTTCCGGAGAAGATGTCTGTCATCTCGAATGCTAGTGATACGAGGCCGTTGGGATCAACCACGGCGTTGCGTATTACCCTCCTGAACCCACCGATTCCATATTGTGGTAACAGTCATTGGATCTCGACCACGCGAGCAGCAATGTCGCGATACGATAAACCGCAATCGCGATAGGCTACAATCCGGCCTTTATCAAAGTCGGAAACGTGACGGTAGGCGTTTCTCCTCATCAGACTAGCTGTCATTACTACGTTTCACCAGGCAACGCCGGTCAACTGCTGTTTGTGTTTGAAAAATCGGTTGGAAATTTCGCTCATGTCAGCACGTTTTTGGTGTCGCCACCTGCGCCAACTTTGCGTGAATGCTCTGAAAAGCTAACAATTTGCATCTTCTTCCTGTCGGTTAAATTTCGCGCCTGTAGCACGTCATCTTCGTGGTGTAGCAATTTGAATGGCAGTAGTGTATTACATTATAGTACCATCATGTGACGTAACAAGGCCCTCTCATTATGAAGAAAATATTTTTAGAACATAGAAACCTGGACCAAGGGTTAATAAAGCTTTGTTTTGCAAGTGATTGGCTGTTTTTTTTTTTGTTTTTTTTTTTGTTTTGTTTCTTTCAGCGCCTTCAAAAATAAGATCGGATCACACGAGTATGTAAACAGTGAACACTCTTAGGAAACAATATTAATAGTAACTGCAATTCACAAACTTATTTCGTGACTGGAACACATTTCAGAATTTCTGTTTTTACACCTAGGAAATTTTAATTTTCCCCTCAGGGGCAAATTACCCCCTGGTTGCGAACGATTGCTGTATGTAGAATCCAAACCGACAAGTTGCACCATTCCTCTTCTGTCTCCAACTGTCTAATTTTTTCCTTGCTCCGGTCCTGCTCTTTCCTTCTCTCAGTGTCAACTGTCTGGCTAATACCTGGCCGGCCGTGCTGGCCGAGAGGTTCTAGGCACTACAGTCTGGAACCGCGCGACCGCTACGGTCGCGGGTTCGAACCCTGCCTCCGGCATGGATGTGTGTGGTGTCCTTAGGTTAGTTAGGTTTAAGTAATTCTGTTCTAGAGGACTGATGACGTCAGAAGTTAAGTCCCATAGTGCTCAGAGCCGTCTGAACCATTATTTTCAGCTAATCCCTGAGACGTCGGCCGGCAACTCGTGTGAGGTGGAAGCGGGAGCAGCGCAAAGAGCGCCGGCCAGTTGGCGCAGGTAAATCAGCGCGAGGGCGGGGCAGAGCCGTGCTGCGGGGGTGCGGCGCTGGACGCAGCCAGTGGGGCAGGCGGGCAGCCAGCGCCCCCGCCGGAATCACAATTAACCCGCCGTGCCGGGCATTGTGCTCGCGCCCTCCGCACTTCCCGCGCTCACAAAGGCGCCCCTAATGCGTCCGCTGCCCGAGACGAATTAATTGGCTCCTAAAGCGCTACCGCGGACGTCGTACATCTGGCGCCCGCGCGACCCCGACCTGGACCACCAGTGGCACTGAAAAGTGAAGAATGCCGTTCAACTGTTCGGTGGGATTCTCGCGTGACTCCCGCTGCTACTAATATCTCTGCTCCAGCAGTGTTGGCCACTGAAACATCCCAGACAGGGCACGGTATTGAACCGTGGCACCACCCAGTTCTTCAGAAAATCAAAAATTACAATTCACCACAGTTATTTAAAGGAAATACGAAGCCCGGGATCACTAGAAATGGACGAGCTTGTGATTGTTTTACAATTTTAATTTAACTTAAAACAGCCTTCATTATAAACTTCACTTCGGACATTTGCCCTCTTACTGATGCAATACACAATTCTTCACTTTAATTGAACTACGTACACACGAATAAGAATCATATTTTCCGTCCTCAACCAAAATCGGTGAATAATCAGTTGTAAGACGTCTATATTTCTATTGTCTATTGTCAACCCACAATTCATGAAAGATTATTACATTTTATTAATAGGATTAAGTAGGAATGATTAATATTTGTCATGTTGGAAATTGTGGCAACAGGGAATGTTTGCACCAAACCATTGGTGGCAAGCGAGACCGCAAATTTATATAATTTTAAAAAGGGCGGGAGACACCGCGTATGAATACATTTTAAGAAAAGAGCGGGAAATACCGCGCATTGATACGTTTTGTAATGGTAGCAGTGATTGTCTGCACCAGAAAGCATTGTTGGCAGGAGAGACCGCACTTTAGCGTTCGTAGGAAGTGAGTACTAAGCGAGATGTGAAGCGAGGCGGTAGCAGTTCTGAAGCGAGAGGTTGAGAGGAGCGGTGTGCCTGCCAGCCACCAGCTATGATTTACAAGAGACTATAAACGGATGTACAGAGACATCAACTAACTATTATCATAAGAGGAACTAGTATTATTGAATTATTTTCTTTGCGAAACTCAAGACCACTGAAGGTATGTTTGCGCAATGCTAGTTGTAAGATAATTGTAAAAAGTGAGTCCGATTTGAACGTTTGTAAAATCATTTCATTACCAACAGTAAACATTTGAATTGTTTTTAGAATATAATTTATTTTTGCCAGCAATGTTGCATTACTGATTATAATCCATCCCAAAAACCATCAACGTAAAACTTTGCAAAAAATTTATTGTTGTCAAGAAAAAGTGTAACTATGAATTTCGTAACTTCACTCAAATTAATTAATAAATAACGTCAGCTTTGGTAATAAATACAGCCAGTTATTATGACTGCCCACCAGCAGTTAATAGAGTATAGTAATCCAGAGGAAGTATATTCACGTCGCAGTTCGGTGTAGTAGTCAGATGGCGATCCAGTAACAGTAAAAAAGGTAAGGAACAGCTTTGGGTTACTGCAGATAACGACTGAAGGCCATGACGACGACACATTCGATGTTTCGTCGAAGTAATCAGAAAATCACTTTTAATAAGCAGCAATTAAATTTGTATGCGAAGATTGAGAAAGAGAATAAATTTCAGAGGGAAGATTTCATTTGTTATTATCGAGTAAGAGACAGAAATCCTAAGGAAAGGTTTCATATGTTATTGTAGAAGGGAAGGTTGCGGAAAAAAAAGAGATATAGAGGAGACGGGAAGGTTTCGCAGTCATGAACATTCGTTCTTGTTTACCCATATCTCAAAAGAATATTAATACTATACACTTCCAACCCAAAGTTACACAGCCATATAATACCACAACTTCATTAAAAAAAGGATATTAAAGCTTAATAAAACTGAACTGCCCACATATAGGTCCACAGTGAAACATGCTTATACTAAAAATGCAAAGTGGGCCAACCAAACTCGCAAAACTGGCACACAGTAAAAGTAACAAGTTGCACATTCATTAAAGATACACGAATGATTAACATAAGCGTTAAATAAGAATGGCCAGTAATAACTCAACCAGTAAAATAACAAACGGAAATGCTAATATTAACAAAGTGGTCTCACTCAACTTAAGAGAACAGCGTTAAGGCCCACAGCAGTATTTGGAAGCAATGATGCTACGGCCGGTTGGCAATACGAGCGTTCAGTCCCCAACGCTTGTGCACAAGCTCACTATCAGGTGGTATATATTTATATATAGTCCGACCGACCTCACAATGAGCGGCCCTGACAGGAATCCATAACCGCACCGATGTCAGGAAACGAGCAGACTTAACAAATGCCCTGCAGCACATATAGATTACAGTGGAAACAAGGTCAAATCACAGTCACACTGGGATATAAGGGGTGTTACAAAAAGGTACGACCAAACTTTCAGGAAACATTCCTCACACACAAGGAAAGAAAATATGTTATGTGGACATGTATCCGGAAACGCTTACTTTCCATGTTAGAGCTCATTTTATTACTTCTCTTCAAATCACATTGATCATGGAATGGAAACACACAGCAACAGAACATACCAGCATGACTTCAAACACTTTGTTACAGGAAATCTTCAAAATGTCCTCCGTTAGAGAGAATGCATGCATCCACTCTCCGTCGCATGGAATACCTGATGCGCTGATGCAGCCCTGGAGAACGGCGTATTGTATCACAGCCGTCCACAATACAAGCACGAAGAGTCTCTACATTTGGTACCGGGGTTGCATAGACAAGAGCTTTAAAATGCCCCCATAAATGAAAGTCAAGAGGGTGAGGTCAGTAGAGCGTGGAGGCCATGCAATTGATCCGCCTCTTCCCATCCATCGGTCACCGAATCTGTTACTGAGAAACGTACGAACACTTCGACTGAAATGTGCAGGAGCTCCATCGTGCATGAACTACATGTTGTGTCGTACTTGTAAATGCACATGTTCTAGCAGTACAGGTAGAGTATCCCATATGAAATTGCGATAACGTGCTCCATTCTGCGTAGGTGGAAGACCATGGAGCCCAATCAAAACATACCCAATAATGGATGCCCAAACGTTCACAGAAAATCTGTGTTGATGACGTGATTGCACAGTTGCGTGCGGATTCTCGACAGCCCACCACACATGTTGATTGTGAAAATATACAATTTGATCACGTTGGAATGGAGCCTCATCCGTAAAGAGAACATTTGCACTGAAATGAGGATTGACACATTGTTGGATGAAACATTTGCAGAAGTGTACCCGTGGAGGCCAATCAGCTGCTCATAGTGCCTGCGCACGCTGTACATAGTACGGAAACAGCTGGTTCTCCCGTAGCACTCTCCATACAGTGACGTGGTCGACGTTACCTTGTACAGCAGAAACTTCTCTGACGCTGACATTAGGGTTATCGTCAACTGCTCGAAGAATTGCCTCGTCCATTGCAGGTGTCCTCGTTGTTGTAGGTCTTCCCCAGTCGCTCCCTAAGACGCCGATCAATTGCTTCGAACGTCTTCCTGTCGGGACACCTTCGTTCTGGAAATCTGTTTCGATACAAACGTACCGCGCCACGGCTATTGCCCCGTGCTAATCCATACATCAAATGGGCATCTGCCAACTCTGCATTTGTAAACATTGCACTGACTGCAAAACCACGTCCGTGATGAACACTAACGTGTTGATGCTACGTACTGATGTGCTTGATGCTAGTACTGTAGAGCAATGAGTCGCATGCCAACACAAGCACCGAAGTCAACATTACCTTCCTTCAAATGGGCCAACTGGCGGTGAATGCAGGAAGTACAAGAAACTAAAATGAGCTCTAACATGGAAATTAAGCGTTTCGGGAGACATGTCCACATAACAGCTTTTCTTTATTTGTGTGTGAGGAATGTTTCCTGAAAGTTTGGCCGTACCTTTTTGTAACACCCTGTATAATAAGTATGCCCCCAAATTCTTATGAAGCAATACTCTAACATTACCCGTCTCACAGTAAATTAGCAGAAAACTTAGAGATCACTTCCAGTTGCCTTAAGGCACTTTCAACGTTAAATAAACATACCAAATCCTGCCGTGACGAATGATTAAACCATTAACTCTACGGCGGCGCTTACACAGCAGAGGTCAATATGCCCTAAAACAAGTTAATACCTGCATGAAAAACCACTTAAAACACACACTCCACTGATGATGAGAAACGAAATGAGGATCATCAGCCTCCTTAAAACAGCCACTGTGGAACCAAGTCCAGAACCATCTCCGGCAGCTACCCATGCCACAATAAGTTTCAACAATCTTCTTAGTTAAACACAGAATAACTCGGAGCTTCCAAATTACGAGCTGCGAAGCTGTTCAGCGTGAGACGACGAACCCCCCACAATTATCCACGCCAAGGCGCCCAATGGTCGGCACCGTACATCCGGCGAGACAAAAGACAAGGGCGGCGAGCACGGCGAGGCCCATGCACCACGGTTAGGGACGCCGGCTTGTTTACAACACAAGTTGGCTAGTTGAACGCCGACCAGAGACTCTCCCGTCACATGTTCACCCTGAAAACGGTCGAGGGGGGAGGGGGGGGGGGAGGGGGGGGAGGGGGGGGGGAGGGCGAGAGGGAGCAGTCCAAGAGAGCAAGACAGCGATCCAAGTGGAACACCCTAGCTCCAGCCGCCACGGTTCAGTCTCCCTTACCTTTGTTTGCAAACGAGCAACTGCCAACAGCGGATGGGAAGGGATGAAGGGGTTGACACAGAAGAGCAAATCGTCGCGAGAGCCATAGACGAGTCAGACGACGGATGAGAAGAAAAAACTATATATACTACCATCCAGCAAACTAGAAATCTTAAGCTTTCTTTTAAAAGTAAAATAGATGCAGCTTTGCTGAAGAAAAAGAAATGGTTAATTGGGAATGACTGTTGTAGGTAACCTATTTTAAGTATAGTGGCTGCAGTCAGTTATTTGCTATTTTCCATCGTTCCTTAGTTGCTTCGAATTTCGTGCAGGTATGTAAGTAACTGGAGGCTATTGGTTTATTGCCATAGGCGTTTCGCTTCTTTTATTTGTGAAGTTTCTTCAGTGGCGATTTTCAGCAGTGTTAGCCCACGTGTGTCGTCCTGGAGATGTGTTCATTTGTCTCCATGCTCCAATTGGCCGATTTCCGTCACCCACTATTGATTCAGCATATGGCACACATCACTTGAGCTTCAAGTTTTCATGTAAATAAAGAACGTCGGAAATCGGCAGACTGCAGCATGGAGGCTAATGAACACATCTCCAGGAACACAAACACGGGCTAAAAGCGCTGGAAGTCGTCACTGAAGAAGCAACACAAATAAAAGAAGCGTAACGTGTATGCCAATAACAAACTGTCTTCAATTAGTTGCATAGACGCAACATAACTGCATGAATAGCGGCAGTATTTCATTTTTAAACAGATTTAGTGCCGACTTAGGGATCAATAGTCATAAAAGCAGTAAACTAATTAACATACGCTATACCATCTGAGCTACCCAAACACGCCTCACGCACCGTCCGTGGTACAGCACATACCCGCGTTAGGCAAAGGTCCCGAGCTCGATTCCCTGTCCGGCACACAGTTTTAATCTGCCAGGAAGTTTCATATCAACGCACACTCCGCCGCAGAGTTAAAATCTCGTTCTGGGGTCATTAACATATGTTTGTAAAATACATAAGGAAGAAAACAAAAAAGCATGACATCGAATTTTTTTTCTGTCTTGTAGAAGTAACATATGTACGGTGAGACAAAAATCATCACTCGGTTCTTTGATTTTAAATCTTCAAATTAAATCACAGTTCGGAAATCATCTGCGTTATTTACTTTCGAGGAGGAGGAGGAGGAGGAAGAGTCGGAGGAGGGGAGGAGAAGGAGGAGGAGAGGGAGTGGAACCAGAAGGAGGAGAGCAGAGCAGTGAAGGAGGAGAATCAGTTGGTGGAGAAAGGGTAGGAGGAGGAAATTGAGGAGCTGGAGAGAGTAGGTGTGGAAGAAGAGTAATTTAGAGTATCAGTTCTGGAGAAGGTTTGTTCATTTGAGAGTGAGTTCTTGCTTAGGAAGACAAGATGGAAGAAACAAATCAGCATGGCGAAAAGGAAGGACCCATCCCATCATTTTCCTCAAATGACTTGGAAGAATTATAGGGTACATAAAACGCTGGGCGTATATTTGCACAATTCTTTGCGTAGAGGCAATACAGTAACTTGCTACAATGCTACCTCGTTTAATATGTTTTCTTCATAAAAAAACACTGGCGATAATCGGCAGCCGTTTTGTCTTTATTCCTAATTGTTATAACTTATTTTCCAACACTTTTATTCGCCTGAATATAAATCACTTATGACATATTTCTTTACTGACAAGAACTAGCTTTCAGTCTTTCCAGGCTCACATTCAGGCGACAGATAGAGATATTTTCAGAATGAAACTATATGGTTTCAGAGACCTATTCAAGTCTCACATGTCTATCATTATGTGAAAATTTATGCCAAGGGCTAGTGTGTAGGAGATCCGCGTTAGATTACCGGCGTTTGTACAAATTTTCATTCTTCGGTTCAGTCTGCATATACACACGTTTTCAGAAGATCTTGGCATGTTGCCGGGTACAAGAGGTTCCTTGCATGTACACTCAGATGCCTCCAGGTTTCTAATGACACTTCATATAACTGAAGAATATGAAAATAGGGACAAAATATGGAAGTATCCACGTGTACGTTAACATCAGTACCGCCCATACGTCACACAGTTTCCAGTACAGAATATCACGCCAAAAACATAACAATGTTAGCGACTGCGTGCCATATCATGAGACTGCAAATGTTGGAAAACTAGTTCACGGAAAAAAAATGAACATTTCGTAAGTGACTCAATACAGTTTCGTGCATTCATATTCAGTTAGTGCACTACTGGCCTTTGAAATTTCTACACCACAAAGATGACGTGCTACAGCCACGAAATTTGACTGACAGGAAGAAGATGCTGTGATATGCAAATGATTAGCTTTTCAGCGCATTCACACAAGGTTGGAGCCGGTGGCGACACCTACAACGTGCTGCCATGAGGAAAGTTTCCAATCGCTTTCTCACACACAAACAGCAGTTGACAGGCGATGCGTGGTGAAACGTTGTTGTGATGCCTCGTGTAAGCAGGAGAAATGCGTACCATCACGTTTCCGTCTTTGATAGAGGTCGGATTGTAGCCTATCGCGATTGCGGTTTTTAGTATCGCGACATTGCTGCTCGCGTTGGTCGAGATCCAATGACTGTTAGCAGAATATGGAATTGGTGGGTTCAGGAGGGTAAAACGAAACGCCGTGCTGGTTCCCAACGGCCTCGTATCACTAGCAGTCGAGATGACAGGCATCTTATTCGCATGGCTGTAACGGATCGTGCAGCCACGTCTCGATCCCTGAGTCAACATGTGGGGACGTTTGCAAGACAAAAACCATCTGCACGAACAGTTCGACGACGTTTGCAAAAAAAAAAAAAAAAAAAAAAAAATGGTACAAATGGCTCTGAGCAGTATGGGACTTAACATTTTAGGTCATCCGTTTCCTAGAACTACTTAAACCTAACTAACCTAAGGACATCACACACATCCATGATCGAGGCAGGATTCGAACCTGCGACCGTAGCAGTCCCGCCGTTCCAGACTGAAGTGCCTAGAACCGCACGGCCACCGCGGCCGGCGACGACGTATCAGCTCGGAGACCATGGCTGCGGCTACCCTTGCCGCTGCATCACAGACAGAAGCACCTGCGATGGTGTACTCAACAGCGAATCTGGTTGCACGAATGGCAAAACGTCATTTTTTCGGATGAATCCAGGTTCTGTTTACAGCATCATGATGGTCGCATCCGTATTTGGCGACATCGAAGTGAACGCACATTGGAAGCGTGTATTCGTCATCGCCATAATGGCATGATGGTATGGGGTGCCATTGATTACACGTCTCGGTTACCTCTTGTTCGCATTGACGACACTTCGAACAGTGGGCGTTACATTTCAGATGTGTTACGACCCTTGGCTCTACCCTTCATTCTATTCCTAAAACACCATACATTTCAGCAGGATAATGCACGAGTGCATGTTGCAGGTCCTGTACGGGCCTTTCTGGATACAGAAGACATTCGACTGCTGCCCTGACTAGCACGTTCTCCAGATCTCTCACCAACTGAAGACGTCTGGTCAATGGTGGCCGAACAACTGGCTCGTCACAATACGCCAAGCACTACTCATGATGAACTGTGGTATCGTGTTGAAGGTGCACGGGCAGCTGTACCTGTACACGCCATCCAAGCTCTGACTCAATGGCCAGGCGTATCAAGGCCGTTATTACGGCCAGAGGTGGTTGTTCTGGGTACTGATTTCTCATGATCTATGCACCCAAATTGGTGAAAATGTAATCAGATATCAGTTCTAGTATAATATATTTGTCCAATGAATACCCGTTTATCATCTGCGTTTCTTCTTGGTGTAGCAATTTTAATGGCCAGTAGTGTATACTGTCACTGTGTTCCAAAATAACCGAAAACGAGATAATTAGATTTTCATTCCCTATAGGAAGACGTACTCTCATAGTTGTTTCTAGCACACATACGTATGCGGGAGGTAGGAAGCAGGAAGTAAGAGCGCGCGGTACGCAGCTCACGTCGAGGAGAGCGACCCGCGTGCTGCCCCCTTCCCCTGGCCAGAAGGCTTCCGGGGCGCCTCTATTGTCATTGGGTGGCGGTGTCGGCAGCCGGCGGATGGCGGCGCACGTGGGACGGCGCTAACACGGGTCTTCCGAGGCGATAAGCCGCGCCCTAACTGCAGCACGGCGGCCGCGCAGCTCCTGCGGGCCATGGGCCGGGGTCCTGCTGGGCTGGGAGCCGCCCTTATCGTCCTGGCGTGCCGAAACTGAAGCGTCTGCCCGGATGAATGCAGGCACCACTTCGCCGCTCACTGCTCGTTTCCCTTCTCCACACCACACCGCTCCCCCCGCCGGTGTGGCTACCTTTACAAGTAATGGCCACCACAGCCGGCTCAGCAGACAACGCAGCCAGCGAAACTGCATAGCGCAGCCAGCAGCATATGCTACGTACGAGGACCTCCTCTGCAACGCCACTGCTACATGTACCACACCACACCCCAGTAGAGATAATTCCCAATACTGTCCTCTTTTCTTGTTATCTTCAGTCCGAAACTAAACTGAGGAGGCAAAGAAACTGGTTATTGTTGTTGTGGTCTTCAGTCCTGAGACTGGTTTGATGCGGCTTTCCATGCCACTCTATCCTCTGCAAGCTTCTGCATCTCCCAGTACTTACTGTAACCTACATCCTTCTGAATTTGCTTAGTGTATTCATCTCTTGGTCTCCCTCTACGATTTGTACCCTCCACGCTGCCCTCCAATACTAAATTGGTGATCCCTTGATGCCTCACAACGTTCCTACCAACCGGTCCCTTCTTCTTGTCAAGTTGTGCCACAAACTTCTCTTCTCCCTAATCCTATTCAATACTTCCTCATTAGTTATGTGACCTACCCGTCTAATCTACAGCATTCTTCTGTAGCACCACATTTGAAAAGCTTCTATTCTCTTCTTGTCTAATCTATTTATCGTCCACGTTTCACTTCCATACATGGCTACACTCCATACAAATACTTTCAGAAACGACTTCCTGACACTTAACTCAGTACTCGATGTTAACAAATTTTTCTTCTTCAGAAACGCTTTCCTTGCCATTGCCAATCTACATTTTATGTCCTCTATTCTTCTGGCATCATCAGCTATTTTGCTCCCCAAATAGCAGAACTCATTTACTACTTTAAGTGTCTCATTTCCTAATCTGATTCCCTCAGCATCACCCGACTTAATTCGACTACATTTCATTATCCTTGCTTTCTTTTGTTGATGTTCATCTTATATCCTCCTTTCAAGAAGCTGTCCATTCTTTTCAACTGCTCTTCCAAGTCCTGTGCTGTCTCTGAGAGAATTACATTGTTATCGCCGAACCTCGAAGTTTCTATTTTTTCTCCGTGAACTTTAATTCCTACTATAATGTTTTCTTTGTTTTCCTTTACTGCTTGCCCAGATTGAACAACATCTCGGGCTGGATACCGTTCTGTCTACTGCCTTTTCAACCACTGCTTTCCTTCCATGCCCGTCCCCTTTTGTAACTGCCGTCCGGCTTCTGTATAATCTGCACACAGCCTTTAGCTCCCCGTGTTTGACACCTACTATCTTCAGAATTTCAAAGAGAGTGTTCCGCTGCTGGCGGGGCTACTAAAGGTTCGTACTGTCAAAATGGGGTGGTCATCAAGGGGATGGGGGTTTCTTCAGATACTAGTCGAAGATTGCTAAGAACTTCCGTCCTGAGTTTCATCAGCTGACAGAAAAAACTCTCATTGTCATATAACACACACAAAGAGTAAATGAAACAGTTCCCCACTATTGATGATAAAAACAATTTAGTATTCACACAAATACACTGCAGTCTCCTTTACATGCACGTTATAGTACCACAAGCAGTTACGAAGTCAGGATGGACACGAGGTGGCGATTTGTGGTGGTACACAAAACAATTTAGTCATTTGTTCGTGCATCCAACAGGGTGCATGTGAAAAATTTATCTTAGTTTCAGAAGCATGCCACACGACGGTATGCTTGACAGATACAAAACCTGTGTCCGCAAGAAAGATATACAGTGAGTCGTTGAAGATATTTGATCATCCGAAGAACCGCGTAATTTAACGAAATTTAACGTGTGTGCCGATATCGGAAAGACTTTGAAAGTGTAGCGCTGTTCATTTAGAAACATCATAGCGATCTACGGAGCATCCCAAGGACACAAAGGAACAACGAAAAACCAAGTAAATTCTCTCGGAGGTGAAGCACTTTATTCGTGTAGTAGTTTGACAAACGCGATTAGCACGTTACGCTCTCTTTAATTAGTAACAAAAATTGTTCAAATGGCTCAGAGCACTATGGAAATTAACTTCTGAGGTCATCAGTCCCCTAGAACTTAGAACTAATTAAACCTAACCAACCTAACGACATGACACACATCCATGCCCGAGGCAGGATTCGAACCTGCGACCGTAGCGGTCGCTCGGTTCCAGACTGTAGCGCCTAGAATGGCACGGCCACTCTGGCTGGCAATTAATAACAACACAGGAGTCAAACCCGTATCTAAAGGACGCAAGATTTACCGTGAGTTAACAACGACAAAGAAGGGGCCGAGTATTCGGACACAACACTGCATAATAATTTAAATATTACACACAAATTCAATAACTCCACCGTTCAGCCATGATTTAATTCACTTGCTGTGTTCACTAATATTGCGGACGTGGTCATGAGATCAGTGCAAATCACACCTCTGTAATTCTTTTAACCGACTTCATATTAAGGAAATTATTATTCTTTTAAGCGCAGTTAGTTTCCCCAGTTTAATTTTCAGAGATAGTAGTAAGTGTGCTTTGAGAAAAGTCCAGTTCCTTTGTGTAATGTAAAGGCTACTTGGCCTGAACACAAAGCACTGCCGTGAAAATTACAAGAACTCGTTTAGTTACAAATTTATACACATTTCAATAGTCAAAACCTCAAGTAATATGCTACCGCTTTAAGGGAGACGGTTAATCAGAATATTAGCACACTTATAGAACAAGCTGTTACCTCAATTGCACAGAACGCACTGTCGCATAACGTTCGTCTTACTTGCAGATCACTGGAGGAATGACGGTTCAAATCGTCTACCAGTATCCACCCGTACAAACACGTGGATGCGGAAGCGAGAGCCCCAAAGAGTTTCGCCACACCCTCGGCAACATTGCTGGAAAACTCTTGACCACTGCACCTGTAGCGCTGGTGCAACTAACCTCCCTGTCCATGCACTATTATGCCAAAGACAGGTTAGACTGAGTTACCAGAATACGCATCCCATCACTGACAAGGAAACACGTTCCATTCATCCTAGCATTCATTCGAATAACACTTAGGTTTGAGGAAACAGGATCAATGCTGATACTCCAAAAAAAAAAAATGGTTCAGATGGCTCTAAGCACTATGGGACTTAACATCTCAGGTCATCAGTCCCCTAGAACTTAGAACTACTTAAACCTAACTAACCTAAGGACATCACACACATCCATGCCCAAGGCAGGATTCGAACCTGTGACCGTAGCGGTCGATCGGTTCCAGACTGAAGCGCCTAGAACCGTTCGGATACTCTATAAACAGATGTAAAATAAACGGAGACTTTTCTCCATCCTCGAAGTTAGTTACTATCACAAACAAGTAGCGTGTGGCAGTAACTACAAAAAAGCAAGAATAGTTGTGAAAGCGATCTAATGTAACTATTTCATCGCTTGTTCTTGTAAACCGGCACGTTCAACAAAAACATCGCTTATATTTAATTGTAGGCTGAACAAATGTGATCACGGTAGGCGTATTCACGTGTGATATCAGCACGCGTCCATCTGGCAAAAAAATCTCAACTCTGCCCGAACAGACCATGAAGGCCCATCGGTACCAACCGGCCGCCGTGTCATCCTCAGCCCACAGGCGTCGCTGGATGCGGATATGGATGTGCATGTGATCAGCACACCGCTCTCTCGACCGTATGTCGGCTTACGAGACGGTAGCCCCTACTTCTCTATCAAGTACCTCCTCAGGTTGCCTTACAAGGGGTGAATGCACCCCGCTTGCCAACAGCTTTCGGCACACCGGATGGTCACCCATCCAAGTGCTGGCCCAACCCGACAGAGCTTAACTTCCTTTCAGTGTCAATGAACTTTACCAGCAGCCGTATACTTTAAGATATTTTATTTTCTTCTGAAAGCAACCAGTTTCGGCTATTCATTTTTCCATCTTCAGGCCCCATACACTTTTATCCAAATACACCAACTTATTATCGTACAGCGCCATGAAACACCGGATATCGTCAATTCCAATCGTTATACAAATGCTTCTTAGGAAGACAACTGCTCTCACTTCTTCGTATGAGGCATTTGTATAATGATTGAAATTTACCATATCCAGTGTTTTATGGCGCTGTACGATAACTTGGTTTATTTGGATAAAAGCTTAAGGGGCCTGAAGATGGCGAAATGAATTGCCGAAACCGGTTACTTCCAGAAAAAAATAAAATATCTTACAGTATATGGCTGTTGGTGATGTTTATTGACACTGAAATGTACTTACAAGACGATGGCCCCTGCCCATGGTAGACCAATAGAGATTGAGCGCTTAGCTTCGGTGGTCTGATGGGAACAGCTGTTATCACTGCGACAAGGCAGTACATCTACATCTACATGATTACTCTGCAATTCACATTTAAGTGCTTGGCAGAGGGTTCATCGAACCACAATCATACTATCTCTCTACCAATCCATTCCCGAACAGCGCGCGGGAAAAACGAACATCTAAACCTTTCTGTTCGAGCTCTGATTTCTCTTATTTTATTTTGATGATCGTTCCTACCTATGTAGGTTGGGTTCAACAAAATATTTCACATTCGGAAGAGAAAGTTGGTGACTGAAGTTTCGTAAATAGATCTCGCCGCGACGACAAACGTCTTTGCTTTAATGACTTCCATCCCAATTCGCGTATCATATCTGCTACACTCTCTCACTTATTAGGTGATAATACAAAACGAGATGCCCTTTTTTGCACCCTTTCGATGTCCTCCGTCAATCCCACCTGGTAAGAATCTCACACCGCGCAGCAATATTCTAACAGAGGACGAACGAGTGTAGTGTAAGCTGTCTCTCTAGTGGGCTTGTTGCATCTTCTAAGTGACCTGCCAATGAAACGCAAGCTTTGTTTCGCCTTCCCTACAATATTATCTATGTGGTCTTTCCAACTGAAGTTGTTCGTAATTTTAACACCCAGGTACTTAGTTGAATTGACAGCCTTGAAAATTGTACTGTTTATCGAGTAATCGAATTCCAACGGATTTCGTTTGGAACTCATGTGGATCACCTCGCACTTTTCGTTATTTAGCGTCAACTGCCACCTGCCACACCATACAGCAATCTTTTCTAAATCGCTTTTCAACTGATACTGGTCTTCGGATGACTTTACTAGACTGTAAATTACAGCATCATCAGCGAACATCCTAAGAGAACTGCTCAGATTGTCGCCCAGGTCATTTATATAGCTCAGGAACAGCAGAGGTCCCAGGACGCTTCCCTGGGGTACACCATATCACTTCAGTTATGATTTGCCGTCTATTACTACGAACTGCGACCTTCCTGACAGGTAATCACGAATCCAGTCGCACAACTGAGACGATACCCGTAGGCCCGCAGCTTGATTAGAAGTCGCTTGTGAGGAACGGTGTCAAAAGCTTTCCGAAAATCTAGAAATAGTATCTACATAGCTAGACATGATAAGTTGTCAGTTGTAGATTTCTATGAATCGAATTTGCCTCATTACGTCTCGTGTTTCTTACGTCTAAGTAGTTAGGTAGAGAGAGCGAGAGACACAGACAGAGAGAGAGAGAGAGAGAGAGAGAGAGAGACTGGCGGGAGGTGGGGGGGGGGGGGTGAGGACGGGGAATAGGGGGGAGAGAGCGAGGATAGGGAATAGGGTGAATAGGGTGAGAGAGAGGGAGGATGGGGAATAGGGAGAGAGCAGAGCAAACAATAACGTTCAAATTAGGCACGATTCTTATGGTTGGCATGTCGTATCGAATGGATGGTATCGAATCCTCCAGCGTTCGTGAGCGGATGACCGGTAAAAGGCTACACGGTTCTTAATTGCCGCAAATAGCGGTTACTTACTTGGTGTAATTTAACGTTAAATGGTCCATGACTGTTTCTACGTACGTCGCGGGCAATTTCAGGCGAAGTTTAATAAACTAATGCGGCGCAGACGGAGGTAATTGCTCGCGACGCGTCGTCTGACTCGGCGGTGCCTTTGTCCGTGGTCCCCGGGCCGCTCTAATTGCGGAAGGCATTACGCGGAGGCCCTGCTGCCACTGGCGCCTCCTCACCTACCTGTCAGGGTGCGCGCTTCCACAGGGTCACGTTCTGAGGCCGCTCTTCCTCCTCCACTCGTGCTCCTCCTCTGTTCCAAGTGTCCGTGCGTGACTGCGGAATGTGCTTCAACCAACGTACTTCAAATTGGGCCAGGCGTCGTCGTTTTTAAAAAGAGTGCTTCGTGTGCGAAACTAACAGCTGGTTAAAGTTAAATTTTCCCTATTTAACACGCAGAAATGTTGGAACACAAGAGGCAATACTGGCCCTACGGCTTATCTTAGAACAAAGATCAAAGAAAGGCAACCTACGCTTCTAGCATTTGTAGACTTAGAGAAAGCTTTTGACAATGTTGACTGGAACACTCTCTTTCAAATTCTGAACGTGGCAGGGGTAAAATACAGGGACCGAAAGGCTATTTACAATTTGTATAGAAAGCAGATGGCAGTTATAAAAGTCGAGGGTCACGAAAGGGAAGCAGTGGTTGGGAAGGAAGTGTGACAGGTTTGTAGCATCTCCCCGATGCTATTCAATCTGTATATTGAACAAGCAGTAAAGGAAACAAAAGAAAAGTTTGGAGTAGGCATTAAAATACATGGAGAAGAAATAAAAACTTTGAGGTTCGCCGACGACATTGTAATTCTGCCACAGACAACAAAGGACTTGGAAGAGCAGTTGAACGGAATAGACAGTGTCTCGAAAGGGGGGTATAAGATGAACATCAACAAAAGCAAAACGAGGATAATGGAATGTAGTCGAATTAAGTCGGGTGATGCTGAGGGAATTAGATTAGGAAATGAGACACTTAAAGTAGTGAAGGTGTTTTGCTATTTGGGGAGCAAAATAACTGATGATGGTCGAAGTAGAGAGGATATAAAATGTGGACTGGCAATGGCAAGGAAAGCGTTTCTGAAGAGGAGAAATATGTTAACATCGAGTATTGATTTAAGTGTCAGGAAGTCGTTTCTGAAAGTATTTGTACGGAATGTAGCCATGTATGGAAGTGGAAAATGGACGATAAATAGTTTAGACAAGAAGAGAGTAGAAGCTTTCGAAATGTGGTGCTACAGAAGAATGCTGAAGATGAGATGGGTAGATCACATAACTAATGAGGAGGTATTGAATAAAATTGGGGAGAAGAGGAGCTTGTTGTACAAGTTGACTAGAGGAAGCGATCGGTTGGTAGGAAGTGTTCTGAGGCATCAAGAGATCTCAAATTTAGTACTGGAGCGCAGCGTGGAGGGAAAAAATCGTAGAGGGAGATCAAGAGATGAATACACTAAGCAGATTCACAAGGATGTAAGCTGCAGTAGGTACTGGGAGATGAAGAAGCTTGCACAGAATAGAGTAGCATGGAGAGCTTCATCAAACCAGTCTCAGGACTGAATACCACAACAATAACAACAACAACAACAACAACAATTTAAAGAGGGAAACTAACTACCGTACAAGTGCCAAACTTGGTAGCGTTAATGTCAAGCCGGCGGCAGTGGCGGAGAGGTTCTAGGCTCATCAGTCTGGCACCGCGCGTCCGCTACGGTCGTAGGTTTGAATCCTGCCTCGGGCATGGATGTGTGTGATGTCCTTACGATAGTTAGGTTTAAGTAGTTCTAAGCTGCAAGGGACCGATGACCTCAGATGTTAAGTCCCATAGTGCTCAGAGCCATTTGCACGTTAATGTCTAGGACATGGGGTAGAGAAATAACGCAGAAACAAATCAATTGAAATACTTTTAATGTGCTGCTACGATACATCATACCGTTACATACCGGAACCATTCTTACTACAGAGGGGCTCAATATGGCGGCCATCAGTGTGCAGAAGAGTTTGAAAGCGCAGGATTGCATTCTGAACAGCAGGACGAAGCATTCCCGTAGGTATGCTGGCTACCTCTCTTGATGTGCTGCGCTTCAGATCAGCACATGTGTGAATATTCCCCTGCTAAACCCTGTCCTCCATGTAGCCCTACAACTAGAAATTACACTGCCCGAGACTAGGTGACCGTGCCGGCCAAGCGTTTGGAAACAATAGGCTGATAATTCTATCGTTTCCAGATGTGTCTGGAAGAAGCTGGTGAACTTCACGAACGATGCTCGGTGGGGCCCCAACTCGAATAAAAACTGTTGAATTCGATGCGTTTACCTCCTGTAGGCGGTCTAAGGCGCTGCAGTCATGGACTGTGTGGTTGGTCCCGACGGAGGTTCGAGTCCTCCCTTGGGCATGGGTGTGTGTGTTTGTCCTTAGGATAATTTAGGTTAAGTAGTGTGTAAAATTAGGGACTAATGACCTTAGCAGTTAAGTCCCGTAAGATTTCACACATATTTGAAATTTTTTTTAACCTCCTGTAGGGCTGGTATGCCATGATGACGAAGCATATCGCAGTAACGCTAGCCAGTCACACTGCACGTCTATGGTCCTTCAGCGCCAACCTGTAATACAAAGAAATAAAAAAAAAAAAATTGCCAATGATGAACGTAGCCGTGAAGCCACGCAACTGAACACAGCCTTCCGAAATGCCTTCATGAAATAAGACGAAGTAAATATTCCAGACTTTGAATCGACAACAGCTGCCAACATGAGTAACATAAAACAAATGAAAAAAAAATTTTCAAATGTGTGTGAAATCTGCGGCCGGAGTGGCCGAACGGTTCTAGGCGGTACAGTCTGGAACCGCGAGACCGTTACGGTCGCAGGTTCGAATCCTGCCTCGGGCATGGCAGTGTGTGATGTCCTTAGGTTAGTTAGGTTTAAGTAGTTCTAAGGTATAGGGACTGATGACCTCAGAAGCTAAATCCCATAGTGCTCAGAGCGATTTGAAACATTTTTGTGTGAAAACTTATGGAACTTATCTGCTAAGGTCATCAGTCCCTAACCTAGCTCACTACTTAACCTAAATTATCCTAAAGACAAACGCACACACCCAAGCCCGAGGAAGGATTCCAACTTCCGCCGGGATCAGCCGCGCAGTCCATGACTGCAGCGCCCCACACCGCTCGGCTATCCCGCACGGCTGAGTAACGTAGAAGTAAATATCCTCGGAGTAGTGAAGCAACTTAAATCACTTAATAAAACCAAGTCTTCTTGTCCAGGCTGTATACCAATCAGTTCCTTTCGTAGTATGCTGATGCATTGGCTCAATACTTATCAATCATATATAACCGTTCGCTCGACGAAAGATCCGTGCCCAAAGACTGGAAAGTTGCACAAGTCACACCACTATTCAAGAAAGGTAGTAGGAATAATCCAGTAAATTACAAGCCCCTATCGTTAACTTCGATAAGCAGTACGATTTTAGAACAAATATTGTATTCGAACATTATGAACGGTCTATTGACACACAGTTAACATGGGTTTACAAAACATTGTTCCTGTGAAGCACAACTACCTCTTTATTCACATGAAGTGTTGAGTGCTATTGACAAGGGATTTCAAATTGATTCGCAATTTCGATATTTCCACAAGGCTTTTGACACTGATCCACACAAGCGGCTTGTAGTGAGACTGCGTCTTTATGGAATGTCGTCTTAGTTATGTGACTGGATTCATGATTTGCTGTCAGAGTGGTCAGAGTTCGTAGTAATTGACGGAAAGTCATCGAGTAAAACAGAAGTGATTTCTGGCGTTCCCCAAGGTAGTGTTATAGGCCCTTTGCTGTTCCTTATCTACATAAACGATTTGGGAGACAATCTGAGCAGCCGTCTTAGGTTGTTTGCAGATGACGCTGTTGTTTATCGACTAATAAAGTCATAAGAAGATCAAAACAAACTGCAAAACAATTTAGAAAAGATATCTGAATCATCATCATCATCATCATTATCATCATCATCATTTAAGACTGATTATGCCTCTCAACGTTCAGTCTGGAGCATAGCCCCCTTATAAAATTCCTTCATGATCCCCTATTCAGTGCTAACATTGGTGCCTCTTCTGATGTTAAACCTATTACTTCAAAATGATTCTTAACCGAATCCAGGTACCTTCTCCTTGGTCTGCCCCGACTCCTCTTACTCTCTACTGCTCGAAAAATGAGTCTCTTGGGTAACCTTGCTTCTCCCATGCGTGCAACATGACCCCACCATCTAAGCCTGTTCGCCCTGACTGCTACATCTATAGACTTCATTCCCAGTTTTTCTTTGATTTCCTCCTTGTGGACACCCTCCTGCCATTGTTCCCATCTACTAGTACCTGCAATCATCCTAGCTACTTTCATATCCGTAACCTCAACCTTGTTCATAAGGTAACCTGAACCCACCCAGCTTTCGCTCCCATACAATATAGTTGGCCCAAAGATTGAACGGAGCACAGAAAACTTAGTCTTGGTTCTGGGTTCTTTTTGCGGAAGAGAGTAAATCGTAGCTGTTCTAACTTTGTTCCTCCTATTTTGCACTCAATCCGTTTAAATTTCTTTCCCACTGACATTACTTTCGTTTTGGAGATGCTAATCTTCATACCATAGTCCTTACATTTCTGATTTAGTTCTGAAATATTACTTTGCAAACTTTCAATCATATTTGCCATCACAACTAAGTCATCCGCATATGCAAGACTGCTTATTTTTTGTTCACATATCTTAATCTCACCCAGCCAGTCTATTGTTTTCAACCCATCATCCGTAAATAATATGAACAACAGTGGAGACAGGTTGCAGCCTTGTCTTACCCCTGAAACTACTCTGAACCGTGAACTCAATTTACCGTAAGCTCTAACTGCTGCCTTACTATCCATGTAAAGACCTTTAATTGCTTGCAAAAATTTGCCTCCTATTCCATTATCTCGTAGAACATACAATAACTTCCTCCTAGGAACCTGGTAATATGAATTTTCTAGATCTATAAAGCATAGATACAATTCCCTGTTCCACTTACTTCTCCATTATTTGCCGTAGCTAAAGATCTAGACCAGACAACCTCTAAGAGGCATAAACCCACACTGATTTTCATCCAATTGGTCCTCAACTAATACTCGCACTTTTCTTTCAACATTACCTGAGAAGATTTTAACCACAACGCTGATTAAAGAGATACCTCTGTAGTTGTTACAATCTTTTCTGTTTCCATGTTTAAAGATTGGTGTGATTACTGCTCTTGTCCAATCTGATGGAACCTGTCCCGACTCCCAGGCCATTTCAATTATCCTGTGTAGCCATGTAAGACCTGACTTTCCTCTGTATCTGATGCGTTCCGAAATAATTTCATCCACCCCAGCTGCTATATTAAACTGCAATCTATTGACGATTTTCTCCACTTCCTCAAATGTGATCCTATTTCCATCATCATTCCTATCCCATTCTACCTCGAAAACTGAAACATTACTGATCGTATTTTCACCTACACTGAGCAACTCTTCAAAATATTCCCTCCATCTGCCCAAAGCATTCACAGGATCACAAGCAGTTTTCCTGGCCTGTCCTAAATACTTTTCATTTCCTTCTTACCTCCCTTTCGAAGACTGCTAATTACACTCCAGAATGGTTTTCCAGCAGCTTGACCCATAGTCTCCAACCTGTTTCCAAAGTCTTCCCAAGATTTCTTCTTGGATGCTGCAATTATCTGTTTGGCTTTGTTTCTTTCTTCAACATAACTTTCTCTGTCTACCTGAGTTCTAGTATGTAGCCATTTTTGATAGGCCTTATTTTTCCTTTTACAGGCTGCCTTGACTGTGTCATTCCACCAAACTGCTTGCTTCATCCTACTTTTACACACTACTGTTCCAAGACAGTCTTTAGCCACTTCTAGTACTGTGTCCCTGTACCTTGTCCATTCCTTTTCTGAGATTGCTATTATGTACTTGTGCCTGATTTCTTTATCCTGAAGTTTCTCCACTCTTATCCTCCTACATATGGACCTGACCTCCTGTACTTTCAGCCCCACAATCCCAATTTCACTGCAGATTAAATAATGATCAGTGTCATCAAAGAATCCCCTGAATACACGTGTGTCCCTCACAGCCTTCCTGAATTCCTGATCTGTTATTATATAGTCAATGACAGATCTGGTTCCCCTGCCTTCACAAGTTTACCGATGAATGTTCTTATGTTTAAAAAAGGAGTTTGTGATTACTAAGCCCATACTGGCACAGAACTCCAAGAGTTGTTTCCCGTTCATGTTGGCCTCCATATCCCCTCCAAATTTATCCATAACCTTTTCATACCCTTCTGTTCGATTTCCTGGCATTGAAATCCCCCATGAGCAGAACACTGTCCTTGTCCTTTACTCTAACAACTACATCACTGAGTGCCTCATAAAAACTATCCATCTTATCTTGATCTGTCCCTTCACAATGCCAATATACTGACACAATCCTAATGTTCTTGTTAGACACTGTCAAATCTATCCACACCAGTCGTTCGTTTACATACCTTACTGCAACTACGCTGGGTTCAATTTCTTTCCTGATGCAAAGCCCTACTCCCCATCCTGCTGACAGGTAGACCTTGTATTCTCCCACTTCCTCTTCTTTCTCACCCATTACCCGAATGTCACTAACAGATAAAACGTCCAAGCCCCATCTTACTTGCAGCCTCTTCCAGTTCTACCATCTTCCCAGAGTAGCCACCATTGATATTAATAGCTCCCATCTTATTACCATTTGTTTGCCAAGTCGCATCTTAGGAGTCCCTGGTTTGCAGTTAGAGGTGGGACTCCGTCACCTCCCAATGTCCGAGGCATTTTGCGCTGATTGTTGCCAGCATCATATTTAAAGTACCAGGGAAGCAGGTTGCTAGCCTTACTTGCCCCGAGTCCCATTGGATTTTACCCCTAACGGCTGAGGGACTAACCGGTGGATTTGGTAGTCTTTGCAGTATGAGCACAAAGGTGACCATGACTCAGAATATGCCCGAGATGCCCAGCCTTCTTCCAAAGTAGCTGGTATCCCGACTGTCGGGACCACTTACTTGGTCAATGATGCGAAAATTGGCAGCTTATCCTAAGTAACGAAAAGTGTGAGGTCATCCACATGAATGCTAAAAGGAATTCGTTAAACGTCGGTTACACGATAAATCGGTCTAATCCAAAAGCCGTAAATTCATCTAAATACCTAGATATTACAATTATGAACAACTTAAATGGGAAGGAACACACAGAAAATGTTGTCGGGAAGGCTAACCAAAGAGTGCGTTTTATTGGCAGGACACTTAGAAAATGTAACAGATCTACTAAGGAGACTGCCTACACTACGCTTGTCCGTCTTCTTTTACAATACTGTTGCGCGGTGTGGGATCCTTAACAGATAGGACTGACAGGGTACATCGAAAAAGTTCAAAGAAGAGCAGCCCGTTTTGTATTATCGCGAAATATGGGACAGAGTGTCACAGAAATGATACAGGATTTGAGCTGGACATCATTAAAAGAAAGGCGTTTTTCGTTGCTACGTAATCATCTCACGAAATTCCAATCACCAACTTTCTCCAGCGAATGCGAAAATATATTGTTGACACCGACGTACGAGGCTAATCCCAAAAGTAAGGTCTCCTATTTTTTATAAGTACATAGACATGTTTATTTCTACAATGGCTTACATCAGTTTACAGCTTGAACATATAGCTATTTTTCGACATAATCGCCATTTCTGTCGACGCATTTTTGTAGATGCCGTGGCAGTTTTTGTATGCCCATGCCATACCAGCTCGCCACCATGCGGTTCAGAAAATTATGAACCTCTTCTTTCACCTCCTCGTCGTAGCTGAATCGCTGGGACCACAATTAACGCTGACAGCTACTGTGAGTCTCTGTAAAACCTTAAACGGGCAATTCAGGACCGGAGAACAGGAATGTTGAACAAGGGTGTACACATTCTCCATGACAACGCTCGGCCACGCATCGCTCGGCAAGCCGTTGCTCTCGCGCAGCGGTTTCAGTGGAACATAATCACCCATCCACCCTACCGTCCTGACTTGGCGCCCAGTGACTATCACCTGTTCCCTAGGTTAAAAGATCATTTGGCTGGATACAATTCACCTACAATCACAGAGGTGTATAATTCTAAAAATAGGTTTCTGTATTCTCAAATTTCTGTAACTGTATGTTGAATCCCCCAACAAAATATTTCTGTATTCTTTTAGTGAAAGTAAAGATGCAGAACAAACTAGGTTCTTCATTCTTAAAATTGTTATGACAGTATTCACCCATAACCCCAAACGTAGTTGAACTAAGGTTGAATTTCTACATACTTTGGAACTATGGTGTTTATATACATTCTAGGCTGTGAGTTTTCAGATTAAAGTCATGATGCACCTGTAGTCGAAAAAACTCAACTTTTCTAGTTTTTTTTTATTTGATTGGTTCAGTAGGTTATTTTTACAGCGTGTAGAATTCTATGAGAATTACTGAACTGTGTATACTGAGCCTCGTCAATATTTAATGGCACTCTGTTTGTCTTGAACCAGCTATTACTGTTTTAAAATATACGACTGGTTCCCTTTCCAGTAAGAAGAGTAGAACTACACTCTATTTCCATACTCCCCAAAAAAGACTCAATTTGCAACTTCTGACAATTCTGGTAACCGCATGGTGAGCACAGTTTGTTAGCAAATTTTTCGACGGAGTCGTAAGAGGCGCTGCAGTAGAACACCGAACAGCGTACATTCGTCTCGTAACCAAATAGTAGCAAAGTTCAAATGATCTGTATTATTACTTTATTATACTGCATTTCTTCCACGTTAGGCTTGTTTTGCCTGCCAATTAGGACAACTATTTTAATTAACGACGGTAATTTCGTAGTGTAATTTGCAATAATTATGAATGGATCAGACTGACTTCAGTCAGCAATACACCAAACAACAACACATTAATAACGAATTAAAAGGGATCTGCCTTCTTGCAAGAACATTTTTGTTTTGTTTTGTTTATTACCCAAACCGGTTTATTCACAGTTTTGGTATCCTCAGTGGCCGGCCGGTGTGGCCGTGTGGTTCCAGACGCTTCAGTCTGGAACCGAGTGACCGCTACGGTCGCAGGTTGGAATCCTGCCTCGGGCATGGATGTGTGTGATGTCCTTAGGTTAGTTAGGTTTAAGTAGTTCTGAGTTCTAGGGGACTGATGACCACAATTGTTAAGTCCCATAGTGCTCAGAGCCATTTGAACAATTTATCCTGAGTGGGCTTTCTCGTATATTTGTTGTGTAAAGTCTATATATATCAAATTTGTATCTTAGGAATCGTTGACACCACATTTTGTTGTCATTTAGGTTACATATGTACATTACTTATTTTTTCACATTATTTTTGCCCTATTCCAGCCAAAAATAATGAGTCACAGCTCTAAATTAACGCAGGATGCTGTGGTTTGGTTACTAAAGATACTGTAGTGGATTTTTAACAGAATTTACTAACGCTTTCTCGTGCTCATTGGTGAATCCAGGATGTTACTATGTTGCTGTGGTCTGAACACACAGTTATCGCTGCACATTTACTTTTCAGTCATACTCTTGACATTCTGTCGTTTGTTTCACTTTTTTATTATGATTTTATTATTTTCTGCAAGCACGGGAACAAAACTTAAAAATTTCATTATGATTACAAACGCTAGCCGTGGAACACTGAAACTGGAGGGGGCGAGGAAATGTACGTTCCTACTAAACCATCGTAAATATTACTAAGCCATATTTTATTCAAAGGAAGACATAATCTATAGGTTATGAATTAGTTAATTATAATTATTAGATCGCCAGTTGTACGTTACATTACAAATTAATTACAAAATGTCCTGTTCTATACGCGGCTGCAGTTGTAATTTTATGAGGATTTAATAATGTAGGATTAAGCAGAAATGCCATCCGATCTTTCGCTTGAAGATTGTCCATACGTAGATTACATATGATGTACGAACTTATTAGATTCCATGTATCATGTCAGGGAATTGAACCCAGATGCTTACGAACGGCGGGCACAGCTCTTACTGACCGAACTATGCCAGCTGTCACAGCGTCCAGTCCGTCAATCGGTATGGACTACTGTCCAGAATTTACAAATAGTAAACTGGATACCTTACTGAGGTTACCATGCGTCAGGACCGGGTTCGATTCCCGATGCTGCATTGGGTTTTACTCTGTTCAGAAGTTTCACAGTAGCACTGCTCAGCTACTTAGTTAAAAATTACTTAGGGTTCGTGTTTGTTATTTAAATTGCCAAGTTAATGACCTATGAGATACAGAATATTATAGTGTTGCATGGCCCATCCACGGAGATTACGTCAGCTCACATGGCAGTTACTTGCGAACAGACTTCTAATTAAAGAGAAATAAATGCAGTATTTTATAGGTACCGGTCGGTAGCGATGAAGCGATAGTTTGATGTTGTGACTGCACTAACACTGGAGAACTGTTTCGTTGCCACACGTTCGAGTGGAAAGCTAGGTCCGCTAATCTGCTTTGCAGCTTCCCCTGGCCCGCACTGTTATTCCTACGGAACGTCTACCCATGTCGGAAGAACTTGCGGTTTTGAGAGGCGGTAAACTTTGCCGTTTATGTTCCACGGCTCGGAGGGGAAAAGCAGCCGCTCGAAGATAAACAGGGAACGGAAGGGAGGACGGGGGGAGTTTTTGTGTTTGGTTTGCATACGGAGCAAGCCGGCGGCCAGCGGCCCGGTGCAGCGCAGTACGTGTGGCCACGGAGCCGTGTTTTGTGTTGGGGCGAATTCTTCACCGACTACTGCCGAAACAGAAGAGTGTGCGCGCAGAGCCCCTCTCCGGCAAATGCTCGTGCTTGCGGATTCGCCTCTCTCACCTCACACTTTCACACAGCCGAGGTCTGCAGTAGGTGCTTGAAGACAACGGCAACTGAACGCTAACAAACTGCAACAAATAAATAAGACAAATAGAAGGGACTGCGATAATACAATGGAGATCAGGGCGTGTGCACAGTCACATTGGCAGTCAATATTGCAACTAACCTGTTTCTACGGGTTGTTACGTTAAGATTAGCGTCGCCACCGAACCTAACCATACAACTGACCAAAGTTTGGCCGATGGAGATCAGGGCGTGTACATAGTCACATTGGCAGTCAATATTGTAACTAACCTGTTTCTACGGATTGTTACGTTAAGATTAGTGTCGCCACCGAACCTAACCATACAACTGATCGAAGTTTGGCCGAGTCGGAAAATAAATTAAGTTGATCACAGACCAAAATCTCATAAAAATGCGTACGTTGCGATATCGCTCATAGGGGATGTGATGTAATTGATAGTATTGCCCGTGCACTGTTCACGAGAATCAGACATTTAAAATAAAATAGAAAACGCATGAACACTGTGCATAAGATCAGCTCCCACCAACATATCTGAAAATAAGACTCAATCTGAAGCATTGGTTTTAAAATAAAAGGGGAAACTAATCACTGGACCTGTGCGTAAGGAAACGCTTTCGATGTGCTAAGGCGAAAGCTACGTGCGAAAATGTAACCTCGGAATACAAGAGAAAATTGTGGATAAAAAAGTTTATTCCTAAGATATGGATCTGAGGCATGTACACAGTTTCTGATAACATTAATTCTTGAAACATTAAAAAAAAGCATCGATACATTCACCATTATAATCTACACCTCAAATCATTGGTATGAATCATTCATACACTGCTGTTGCCTGATGACTGATCGCAATAACTCGTGAAGCGGTACACGTTTCACACTATACCCGTGTGCCCACGTGGTTTGTGGAGATGCAGTTTCTAGGTATCGTGGCCAAGTTGCAACAATATCAGATCACGCAATCATGAACAGTTAACATTCTTTAAAACAAACATGAGATAGGACAGTTGGTGATGACGGTAGCCCAACAAACTCTAATATTCAACGCCGTGGTTGGCTCCCCATGGACGAAAGATCCATAAAGGAAGGAAAACTTACGAGAAGGAAAAGCTATTAATATTTAGAAAAATGAAAGCTTATACAGGCAAAGCTGAAGGCAAACAGACATTCATACAGAAGGGAGTGCTCACTTCTTATCGACACCTTTGTGTGGCGCTCTTCCGGCGCATCCAAGACTGCTATAGAAGTTTACTAAAACAAAAATCTGCCAAAGGTTTGCATTCCTTGCTGCGACAAGGCAAAGCAATCTTTCAGAGTTGAAAAGCGAGACCCAAGCTAACAGCTCTCCTCTCACCTAGTAACAACGCGCCACGCGGTCCGTCTAAGTCAGGGCTTCCCAACGTGCGGTCTGCGGACCCCTTAGGGGCCCGCCGGCTCTTTCTAGGGGGTCCGCGGCCACCCTTCACCAAATCGTGTTAAATAATGAGTAAAATTATTGAATAAAAATGTGAAAATCAAATTCATCACTTTCTTTTTCGTGTGAAAAACATGTGTACATATATTTCAGGTCGTATTCCCAAGCAGCCTTTGCGGTTACTAAGCGAGAACGCATACACAGTTTAGTGCCGGAGAATGCGGCTTCTCTGATTGTTTAGCAACTATACGGGGGTCTTTTGTGCGCCGGCTCACGGCGGCAGATGCGCTGAAACCTTTTACGCATGCACGGAGCGAGCTTTGTCGACCAGTCACAGCGCTCGCTGGCACGTTTGCGGCCCCAGGCATCATTAAATGATAAACTTGCTTTGTCGGTGCACTACTTATTTCCAAAGTCGATTTTTGACCTACAAGTTGTTTTCATTCATCTCTAAACCAAAGATTATTGATATTTCGGGGGGGGGGGGGGGGTATCATTGGGAACATGGAACTTGCATTAAGAAACTTTCAGTTCCCATGGGTTTTGCCTTAAAATTTAAAGTTTCTGTGCTCTTGACTGACTAGGGGTCCGCCATGGATTTTCGACTGAAGAAGGGGTCCACCTGCTGAAAAGATTGGGAAGCCCTGGTCTAACTCACCCTTCTTCGACTGGAGCACAGCTGTGGACGCTTCCCGCACCGGCGACAGACTGCCTCCCTTTTTCTTCTCCAGCCTCTTCCATGCTCCACGTGGCCCGGGAAACCTATAGGTGCCATTTCCGCCACCAACCTAACGCGCCTACTTGACCGCTACGAGATTTGGCTATTCTGTACAACTGCTGCTGAATCTGTATGACTATCGCAGACTTTCTGCAGCAGACTACGCCACCGTCTAGCAACGTGACACACAACCACATTCATTCAGTCAAACCACTATGAGAGTTAATAGAAAAAGAGAAAGAAGGAAAAGAAAGAGAAATGCCAGTGAAAGTGGGCTACCGGACTAATGAAAGGTGGCTACAGGACCCTTTCAATATTACCTCGCTTCGAGACGCGAATGAAATAGGACAGAAAACCGATAATTTTGATACGAATTACTCACCGCCATACACTGTGCAGTGGGTTGCGGAGTGTAGATGCAGGCTTAGAATGCAATGTCGTGCATAAATGGTGGAATTTAATAAAATTATGTAATCAGAATTCAAGGAAACAGTGTAAAACTAGAATGTAATAATTTTTTTTTAGCATTTGCATTATTACTTAAATAGACCCTTGTGAGTCGTTGATCTCAGGGAGGATTTTTTAGAGATCAATGAAAACTAGAGAAGCAACTACACACTGACCCAATACGTCCGAGATCAACAACAGAAGAGAACGTAAGTCACCGGTGGGGCAGATACTGAAAATCTCGAAAGAAGAGCGGAGAGGTGAAGGCACACTGTCTGATCAAAACCATCCATCCACACTCTACTGGAAACACTTCCAGCGTTGGACACTCGAGTCTGGAGGGAAGTTGACGTTCTAACTCATCCCGACAGGTGTTCTATTGAGTCGGCACTATTGTCAGGCCGATCCGTTTCAGGAATTTTACTGTCCACAAACCACTGCCTCACACTCACATCTTCATGTGAGGGCGCATTGTCAGGCTGACAGTCATCGGCTCCGAAATGCCAAACTGTGCCTCTTCTGTACGCAGTACACAACGCTGAACTATGTGTCCATATCCTTCAGAATTGAGCGTTTTCGTACGCGAAATAAGGGGACCACGTCCTAACCACTAAAAGTACCCCCTTACCACAGCACTGCTCGCCTGTAATTCACACACGATGACAGCTGACGCTCTCCAGGCATTCGACAAAACCAATCCCCTACATCGCGTTGCCAGTGACTGTAGCGTGATTCGTCACTCCAAATCACTCGTTTCCCCTCACCGACTGCCAGGGTTATCACTCTTCACACCACATCAAGCGGAACTTCGCACTGAGTAGCAGAAATACGTGGCTTATGTTGAATGGAATCGGCAGGGTGCAGCGAGCCTTCAGTTGGAACCAACGACACGACGTAAGAATGACAGATCTACGACTCATCGTCACGATGATTTTGACTATAAGCTCTTTATCACAACGCTTAAATTTAAAACATTCAAGAATTCTGATAATGACATACATCCATAAGCTTGGCTTCATCAATTTTCTCATTGTTGTCCTCCTAATTGGTCATTAGAGTACAGATTAGAATTTATGTGTGGCTATTTAGAAAATGAACCAGCTGTAAGAATGCAATCGGATATTCGCGACTGTCATTGTGAAGGAGATTTTTATATGACTTCCTTTCTGCATATTGGTCTCAGGCTACTCAAGATCGAGTAAAACACAGCATTATAATGATGAAACATTTCGAACAGTATGAATTTCCCAGCCCTGTAAAATATATTGAAGTTATATTACACAAAAATTAGTATTTGTTAAACCCGTAGAGCTCCTCGGAACCCATCCGCATTTGCTTAATTAAGTTGCCTGAACATTTAAGACTTATTATTTTGGCAGGAAGTTGTAAAGATGATATCGAAGCTTTTCAGGGACTTTTGCAAGAATTAGAAATCGACACAGACAGTCGCATTATGCGAAAACAAGAAAACGACAACAATTACAGGTCACATCCACCACAATTTCGTGACCACAGATATAATAACCGGATACGACAAGGCTACTGTTATAACGCAAATCGTGACCAAAACAGATATCGCCCGTATGACAACCACTGGCCCAATAATAATAGTTATAGAGAAAGATCACAATTCCGTGGTAATGACTATGACAGAGAAAACCGTAGAAACAGACAAAACTGGAACCAGAATAATTATTATCAAGGGAGACAAAACGACTTCAGACGCAACAGTCCACCTCGTAATTACGATTGCCGGAGAAATTCTCCACCACTCAATCGTCAAGAAAGAAATTACACAAATCGACGACAGACGCTATAGTTATGACAACAGACCTGAATTCAATCAGAACTGGCGTGATTCAAATATGACAGGGCCCTCTCGACAAGTTGGCATTGTAGAAATTAGACCTCCAAATCCCAGTAACGACGCACGTCAACGAAGAGATAATAGACGACTCACACCGCAGGCAGCCACAAAACGTACCCTGAAGCTGACGGCGTAGCTGCCATGACCATTAATTAACGCAGTGATTTTAAGAGTTCATTTTTGTAGGGAACACGCGACGCAGTCTCATTGTGTGTACATTTTTGCTTGTTAGTTGTACGATTACGTCACGCCTATAACGCTCACATCCTTGGAAAATATACTGCTAATGAGGTTTTACTGCAATATTTTCGTTTACTTAAAAAAAAAAGAACTTTTTGCATTTAAAATTCTTTCTGAAAGGTCACAGTTGAGACAGTACTTTTTTTTTTTCAGCTACACGATTATATCACGACACTACTAATATGTGACACAATTTTCATTATTGCCTTTATGCTGTATCTGTTTTATGTTGGCACAATTTTCTGCGTTCTTCTGAAAAGTAAAACATGTTTTGGTAATGACTTTTGTGGCGTAGCTACAATGAGACAATTATTTTCGTGACACAAGAAAATGTTACGTTACAGTATTTTCAAGGTCACGATAATGAACGTAATAACTATGGCATTTAGATGCATAGCTCTTTACTTTTGTATATGACAAGGTAAGTACATCGATTTTTGGAGAATTTTGCTTATGGACGACGACAGCTACGACACTTGGCATATTTTTGCTATTAAGCAATGACACAAATTTTAGTACAGCAAGAAGCATATTTTAGCGCTATATGACTTGTGTTTGAGTGGTTACTTTTTATACTTAGAACATTTTTAGAAATATTTTTTAACTACAATGATACAGAGAAGGTTATTGGTGAAACATTTCATTCTGCACTTTTAATCTGTAACATCTGAGGTATGATTACATTATCCCTCATAGGGGTACGCCTACTTTGTGTACCATGTGTGTGGCAAATGCAAGGAGCCCTAGCTAATATGGTATTTCTCTATACAGTTTTACACATTGGTACCATATTTCTCTAACACAGAACTACACAGCTATCTGTACATTGAACAAAGAGAAATGGTCATTTTACTACATCACTGACACATGTCTTCGTAATCACACAGTTCGATTACCTTGCATTTATGAAATTGTACTTTGTGTGCATTTTGTGAACTGTTCACAAATATTTTTGGTACCACTGTGATACCATGAGAGCTTTGAGTGATGTATTTTGTATGAGATCATGATTTTTTAAGTACATTTGAGGTAGATGACACTACTGAAACAGGCAGAGACCTTTTCTTTTAAGGTTTTGAGTTATTGAAGGAAGCTACAACAATTTTTGAGATTTGATTGATGTATTATGATGATATTATTACGTCAACAATGTGTATAATGATGATAAGATATGTTTATGATCAATGAGGTGATGCTATATGAGGAATATCATTATGCTACATGTTTATTATGATATTCTGACGTCTATGTATATCAATAATGAGTAGTGGTTAGGGAATCTAGTTTGTGGAAGAGAATGCTCGAAACAAGGAATTATACTTAAAGAGTTATGAAAAGTGAGTATATATGTGAATGTGAGTACCACAATGCCGACGGAAATTTTTGGACACTGGTACTGATGAGATTTCGTTTCTACAAAATTCTCCTGTAATTTTTCAACCTGTGAAATGTTTTATTTGTATCTAACTGTCAATGTATCAGAAACTGTTGTCTTAAATATTAGTAAATAGTTTATGTGACCTTGACATAACGCTCTGCTGCAGCCAGCTGGACACTAAACCACCTGGAAAAACCTATTGTTGTGATGCCTGTCAACTTCCATGGTGCTGTTTTAGCCAATTTTAAGCTTACTTCAGTCCCAAAAGCACTTGCACAGCTATAGAAAAGAGAGTCCATTGACCTCCCTATTGACATTTCTTTGCAGAACACCAAATATGACATACACCATTACTTGAAAACGTATGGTTACACTTCACTGAAATGATTCTGAAGTGATGAGAAACGTTCTTACATCTACACAACTGATTATGGTAACTACCTACCAGAGTTGAGAGAATTTTTATTGATTTATGAAATGCCACATGGCTATTGAATAATGTTTTTTTATGCTTTGCTTTCTATGTAATTGTTTACTTTAGTTGGTATCTAGCTTCTAGCTGCCCTGCAGCATTGATTCTATAAAACAAAATTTAATACATATGCTAATATGAACACTTCCTGTCAACAGCTGTATTAAATAATAATTTTATGGTCCACATTCTTAAAGAAACAGCACTTTGAAACGATAGATTATATTAATTATTCAGTCCATAGAACGACAAAAGAGTGGATCCTCCTGATGTAGAACATGTCAGATAAATACATTAGAAAAATGTAATTATAAAAACTAGAGTTTCAATAATTTCAATGCTCCTCAGTCAATAAACAGTAAAATTATGTACATGAATTAAAATTAAACCTATAATATTTACAGGTTTAGTACTTACATCTGCTTTCATTAAATCCATCATTCACACAGCAGCTAGTTACTTGGCTATTACAACAAAGTATTGTCAAAAATTAAAGTAAATTATTCATTTCAATGATACTCAGTTAAGAAAAGTCAAATTATGTACAAGATTTAAAATTTAACTTCCACTATTTTCAAACTTAACACTTAAATCTGCTTTCCATACATCCATCTTTCACACAGTAGTTTGTTTTCAACCAGGTATTGTCAAAAATTAAAGTATAATAAATTTTCATTAAAATGGTCTACTGCACTTGTTGAGAAATTCATGGATGGAATAGAAGAAGTTGGCCACCAAAAATTCTTTTAAATTATGTTTAAATTGTGCCTTGTCTGAAACTAAACTCTTAATGGTTGCTAGTAACTTACTGAAAATATGCATTCCTAAATAATGGACTTCTTTCTCGGCAAGGGTAAGCGATTTTAAATGGTTATGTATATTGTTTTTATTCCTAGTATTGATACTGTGTATTAAGCAGTTAGTTGGAAAAAGAGATGTATTATTACAACAAACTTCATTAAGGAATAAATATACTGAGAATTTGTGGTTAGTATGCCCAGTTCTTCAAATAGGTTTCGACATCATGTTCTTGGATTTACACTACATATGACTCTTATGATACACTTCTGTACTAAAACATTTCTCTCGGGTTGTGGAGTTACCCGAAAACATGATACCATATGACATAATGGAGTGAAAATAAGCAAAATATGCCAGTTTTTTATATTAATGTCTCCTATGTCTGTCATCATTCGCATTGCAAACACAGACTTGTTTAGGTGCTTTAGCAGTTCGTTAGTATATTGCTCCCAACTGAATTCATTGTCAAGTTGCAATCCTCAGAATTTTACACTCTCAACTTCTCCTATTTCCATGTCATCATATTTTATACACATGCTGTAAGAAAAATCTCTTGGAAGTTCTGAACTGCGTATATTGGGTCTTTTCAAAGTTTAATGACAGTGAATTGGCTATGAATCACTTATTAATATCAGTAAAAATTTGATTAGTTGTCCTTTCTAAATTTATGTTTCATTTACTATTATTGCAATGTTTGTATCATCTGCAAATAAGACAAACTTGGCATCTGGTAATGTAATAGATGGCAGGTCATTAATATATATATATATATATATATATATATATATATATATATATATATATATATATATAAGAAAAAGTAGTGGACTAGTATGGTATCTTGGGGAACACTACATGTAATTTCTTCCCAGTCAGATGATGTCTGATTGCCTGATGCTGAAGAGTTACATAATGACACCCTTTGATTTCTATTAGTAAGATATGACTGAAACCATTTTCCAGTACTACCAGTAATGCCATAATATTTTAATTTACTTAAAAGAATGCTGTGATTCACACAGCCAAAGCCTTTGACAGGTCACAGAATATGCCAGTTGCCTCTAATTTATTGTCTAATGAATTAAGGGCATTTTTAATGTAAGTGTAAATAGCCTTCTCAATATCAGAACCCTTAAGAAACCCAAACTGTGACTTTGACAGTATGTTATTTTCACTAAGGTGCTTAAGTAGATGCTTCAACATTCCCTTTTCAAAAATTTTAGAAAAAAGCTGACAAAAGTGAGGTTGGTCAGCAAATTGACAGCATTTCTTTGGCCACTTACTTGTGGATGAGGCATAACTTCAGCACATTTAAGTCAGTCCAGCAATGTTCCTGCGATAAGTGATTGATCACACAAATAACTTAAGATAAGGGTAAGCTCACATGAACACTCTTTCATTAACTTTGTTGCTGTGTTATAATAAACACTAGAATCCTTTGATTTCAAGGACTTTATGATGGATACTATTTCTTGGGGTAACGTAAGTGCCTATTCCATTTTACTGAGATTGCTTGTGTGCACTGTTCTCACGTATTCCATTGCATTATTTACTGAACTTGACAACCCCATGCTATCAGTAACAGAGACAAAATACTTGTTTAAATGGTTTGCAACACAACATGCATTTGTTACCAGGGTTTCATTTATTTTTAGAGCTATTTGTTCCTCCTCATTTCTGATCCTACCTGCCTCTGACTTAACTATATCATGTATTGTTTTTATTTTATTTCTGGATGTATTTACTTCTTCTCATAATGCAGGTGTTTAGATTTCTGGATAACCTTCTTCAATATTTTGCAGTAATTTTTGTAATGAGCTTTAATGCTAGTAACAAAGGTATCCTTACATATCAGATAGAGTTTCATTTTTGCCTCACATGATATCTTTACCCCTTGTGTGATCCGTGGTTACTTATTAGACTTCTGCTTAATTTGAGATACCTTCAGGTGAAAACAGTATTCAAATAAGATGCTAACTTTATTGATGAATTTTTTGTATTTTACATTTGTGTTTTGGAAGCTGTAAACGTCCATCCAATTAATTTCTTTGAGCCACCTCCTACGTTTCTCAGTTTTTGACTGTTTTATTGAGCTTCTGCACTCAGTTCTAATAGATGTTTTACCCAATTTTCAAAATTTAATGTTAAGTGTTGCATGTCATGGTCTGGTAGCTCATTTACTACTGGTTTTGTAATGTAGGTTAGTTGCCTAGAATTGTCTATAAAGGTGTTAACAATGGCAGTCTTAAAACATTTCTATAATCTAGTTGGGAAATTTACAGTAGAAATTAAACTGAATGACAATGTAACTGATTTCGGTAACTGTTCACTGACAGTGTTTTCAGGACATCTATATTAAAATCACCAGCAACCACTAATTCTTTGTTTTTTTTATTTTAGATGATATAATAAATCTTTAAGACCGTTTATAAACAGGTTGAAATTTCCTGATGTTGCTCTGTATATTGCTACTATTATAAAGGACCAATTATGAAATTCTGTCTCTGTTGCACATGCTTCTAAGTGCTGCTCTAAGCAAAATTTCTTAATATCAATATTCTTAAATTTAAAACTGTTTTTAACAAATGTGCCAAGTCCTCCTTTCTCCATATTTTGTTTACAGAGGTAAGAGGCTAACTTAAATTCTGTGGTTTAACAAATCCATACCAGCGGTCACGTGATGTTCAGAGAGGCAGATTATATCAACTGGGTTCGATAACTCTAATTCATCACAACACGTAAGGAGGTCATTAATTTTACTTCTAAGTCCTCGAATATTTTGATGCACTCAAGATAGTGGGCATTTCACATTTACTGAGATGAAATCAGATGGAAATAAAATTTCTGATGATTGCTGTAAATTTTTAACCAACAGCTGTGTTTGCTGATCCAATGTGCCAGGATGATGCTGTTTGATTTCTTTCTCAAACTGAAGGTTTATTTCAATCCTTACTTCTCTCAGAAGAACTATAACAGTAAGAAGGGTCTAAGGAACTGCATACATAATTTTATTTGCAAGGACTTGGTAATTTTTTGATAGAATAAATTGTTGTGGTGCACCACTTTAGTGTTAAGATGTGACATAGATATTAAGATGTGAATAGACATTTCCCTTATCTGTATTGCTGTCTTCACTGTAATATTTTTCTTACTACTTGTGCTTTGTCATGTTCAGGTATATGTTATTGCATTTGCAGTTGCTATTTGACATGCATTGTCCTACTGAATTTTACTTTGTAGTACTGTGCTAAGCCAGTTTTACCACTTATTTACTTTTCTTGTATACTGCATATGCCTTATATTAGTTGTAACGTTGAATCTTCTTTGGTAATTTAGATATGTTGCTGCTTGCTTGCCAGTTTGCATTTTTATCGTTGTTTGTGTTAATTTCTTTTATGCTGCTCCATTGCCTCTTTCCCTAGTTTATGTACCTGTGCTCAGCAGATTTAAGTTACTTTAAGAGGGTGTGTGCTATATCAGAAAATGAGATATGGTGAGTTGGGAAGAAATGCATTGAGAAGCTATAAGGAAAAGGTTTGGCCAAAGAGTATTGTATAATGAGGAATAATTATTTCGAAAGAAGAAATTGTAATTGTATTGACACCAACTCTCCAAGTTAGGTATATAGTAGGGATTCTTTTCACTGCACACATTTGTCTGTTGGCCATAATGTCTCAAAGACTATATGATTGTGTCAGTGCTTGCACGTGTGTTGATAATTCAGCAAGGGACTCGTTAACTGCATTGCTGGTACTAATTATATTGCAAAAAAAAACTTTAGTGAGTGCACAGGTCACCACCTCATGGACTTGCAGTATTATCCTCGAGTCTCTTGAAATGTGATTGTGTACCCACACAGTTGCTACGGATGGCTGCTGGCCATATCTACAAGGACTACAATGGATCTGCACCTTTGGTGGCACATTACTACGAAAATTTCTACAAGGACTACAGTGGGTCTGCAACTTTGGTAGGCCATTACTACCATAATCTCTAAAAGGAATATTGTGGGTCTGCACTGTGGTAACCTACCAATTCTACCAATATTCTTCAGGACTTCGACTACCTCCGCTGTGCGTCCTCTATGTATTGGCCCATTACCAATCTTCTCAACTGAAATATTCATGTAAAGAGAGCTGTGTTTCCATGGGGACGACAACATTACTTCTTCAAGACTGCATGGGGGTCCACTACTTTCTTGTGCATTTTCTTTTACTGCTCAGTCTTTGTGCATAAAACTGTCATAGACATGTCTTCTGATGAATGATTAGGACTGTCTTTAGGGACTGTGAGGAGAATTTTTGCTTTATTGACCAACAGTATACTACTAATTGTGTGCATCTGATCTATTTCATATTTTAATATGAAAAATTTAACAGCTTAGTCTTGGCCACTGCAATAACACTTTGTAAAAATTTTTGAGGGGGCAGGCTATATGAGGGGAGCAGGATATTTAAGTAGCCTGTTTTTACATTTGTATGTTAGTAACTCTATAGACTATATTAATATGACTGACAGTGCCCTGTGTCCTCGGTAAGAGACTCAGTGTTGGGTTGGACTTGCAGTTAGCAGCTGACAGTTAGCAGTTAGCGAGCAGTCGGTTTTGACGTGTGTCCTTCATGGAGATTTGGTGTTGGTAGGACATGCACTGTAAAATGATGATTTATGTATTTGCTAATGTTTAGGTAGTGGAATTAATGACGATTATATAATTTTTGGAACCGGTTGTCACAAGATTAAGGTTAAATCTGCTAAATACATTGTTTGCTCCTAAACAAACTCTTTCTTTTGCTAACCATATTCCTACTACTAGTTAGAGCCTGTAGTCTTTTTATTTAGCTGGCTTTAGTGGATGTTTTCTGTAACTGCTGTAGTGTGTGTTATGAAGATTTTCTGAGAGGTGAGTGATTTATGAAATGTATGGGTTATTGTTAGGATTTCTTATAATTCAGGGCCATTCTTGTGAGTTCATTATTTAAAGTCATTTCGGCATTACAGAGCAGTCAGATTGCGTTGGGCTTGTATGTTGTAGGTGATAAATGAGAAGTTTAAGTTTTAGTCCTCTTTGTCACGGAAAATTCAGTAGGTTAGTGTTGAAATGACAAAAATAAGTAAAAAGACAGTAGGTTCAGTTGCATCCAGCAGTTTATGAAAGTTCAGTTTCATTCAGCAGTTTCAGAATTAAACTAAGAAGTTTCAGAGGTATAACCAGTTACCTAGATATTTTAGGAAAATCCATTTGAGGTATCATTAGAAAATAGTGCCTTCCGAAATAATATGATATTTTCTTTAAACAGGCTCAGAAAACTGCTCAGCCTAATTATTGTCAGTCCTCTGCAGAACTGCAGTGCACAACAGCCTAAGTGATGCGGCGCCATGTTCTACGGTCGTTTCTGTCTCTCTCTCTCTCTCTCTCTCTCTCTCTCTCTCTCTCTCTCTCTCTCTCTCTCTCTCTCTCTCTCTTTCTATGGCTCTGTCTCTTTCTCACTTGTATCAACTTCATAGATATTTCTACATATTAAAAACTTCCATTTCGTAACTTGGTATATACTAATGTCTTCGTTCACCTGTGACACCCGATTAATCAATATTACTACATTATTTTCTCTCGATTTATTATACGTTCGTCAGTTGTGCTTAAGTGCAGATGAATCTTTTTTGCGCAATATATACCGATCATCGAGTAAAATTTGGCTTCTTCGAGGTGCGAACACTATGGTATGGAGCTTCCCATTTCCCCCACAGCTCAAAGTTTCATTTTGAGTAATCCCTGCCTCCGTAACCAAATTCGTCATCGCCTGCCCGTGCTACGGAGCTAGGTCCGGAGGAGGGCGGTTAGAATCCCACCAGAATAAGATATTTTCACGACTAGTATTACATTTGAAGTGGGAGGAATGGGGTGGCGTCAATTTCCGATCACCAAAATTTGCCACAGTGTCCTAGATTATATTCTAAATCTTTCTGGGAGGGGGGACGGGGGGGTAGTAGCGTCATTCCATACTGTCTGTTATTTAACTCACATCTGTAGCTGGGTAAAATACAGGGTGTTTCAAAAAGAATAATCGTATTACAAAGTACTGTGTTGTCAAAGCTGTCGATCGTTACGCCAAGGCTCGGTTACTGGAGGAACGAATGCATTGTGTAGTTTATACTCATTGCCGCTAGATATCGGTTGTCTTCTATTTACTTAATTACCATCACATGTTACCAAATAGCTACTCCGATGCAGACATCATATTGTCTTCTCGAGTTTGCGAAATGTGATTCTGTGATCACAGTACGAAGAGGTTTCAGGCTGAGGAACCAAACTGATCCTCGGAATGGATGGAACATTCGCAGATGGTATCGACAGTTGGTGTACACAGGATGTGTACGTAAAGAATTCCTGGCCCCCGTCGTGTGTCCGACGAAACTGTCGCACGAATCCATACCGCTTTCCATCGTAATCCTACAACTGGTCGTACCAGCCTAGAGATACAATTGCCTACAATAACAATCTGTAGTGGTCTCAGGCGTCCATTGGTTATGAAGCCATAGAAGTTACAATTGATACAGGCTCTATGTCATGCCAACAAATGCAAACGTGTGGCACTTTCTGACGCCCTTTAGAGTGCTATTGATAGTGATAACACTTCCGCACAGCGCATCGGTTCAGTGATGAAGCGACTTTCAGCCATAATAGGAAAGTAAACGAACACAGAGTTCAAATCTGGAGTCTATGGAACCCCACTGCATGTACGACAGTCGTCCAAAGTCAGTGTATCTTGTGCGATATTCCACTAACTTGCGTACGGCTCATTCTTCTTGGAAACACAGTAAAGCTCAGCAGTATCTTGCTATGTTTCAAAACTGGTTGCTTCTGAAGTTGAACGAGTATAACATTTTTCAACAAGACGAGGCCCTCTAAATGGAACTCTACCGAGCCGTGGGACTGGTCGTCACACAGTGAGCGACTTACACTTCTCAGCTGACCTCCAAATGGAAATTAGTCTTAAGTCGTATGGGACCAAACTGCTGAGGTCATCGGTCCCTAAGCTTACACACTACTGAACCTTACTGAAACTAACTTACACTATAGTTAACACACACACCCATACCCCAAGTAGGACTCGAGCATCCGATAGGGGCAGCCGTGCGAACCGTGTCAAGGCGCCCCGGACCGCATGGATACCCCGCGCGGCAGCTGACTTCTACGATCACAGGACGTGACGCCCTGTAATTTCATCCTGTGGGGTTTCATTAAGGACGTTTATGCACAAATGCTACCACAGAAACTAGAAGAGTTAAAGAAGCGTATCCGTACTGCCGTAAAACCAATGATGATGCACTTAATTACCCAAGTGTTGGTGTTAGTCAAGTACCACTGCGATGTCGTTCGTGTCGCTGGTGGAGGACATATTGAACCTCTGTAATCTAAACTTCAGAGATTCGTAAATAACTGTCCCAGGTTTCACAGTTGTATGTCTTAATGTTTAACAAGCGCATGCCTTCGAAATAGGTATATTCTTTTTGAGACACCCTGTATTTATCCATTCATTCAGAATCACGCACACACACACACACACACACACATTACATACAATGTTCTGCCAAACTTAAGGGCGAGCTAACAAAAATAACATAGCATATTAACTACTCGGAGGAAATGAACGAAATTGCAGAAACATTTTGCCAGAGGATTCACAGTCGTGTACAGGAAGCTAGGATGTCATATGGGATGAGATCAGGGGGTAACTACAGTGTCAGATGGCCTTGGTCTCCCGACACGAGACAGTTGAAGGTTCAAAATGGCTCTGAGAACTATGGGACTTAACATCTACGGTCATCAGTCCCCTAGAACTTAGAACTACTTAAACCTAACTAACCTAAGGACATCACACAACACCCATTCATCACGAGGCAGAGAAAACCCCTGACCCCGCCGGGAATCGAACCCGGCAGGTGAAGGTTCAAACGGTTCAAATGGCTCTGAGCACTGTGGGACTTAACTTCTGAGGTCATCAGTCCCCTAGAACTTAGAACTACTTACACCTAACTAATATAAGGACATCATATACATCCATGCCCTAAGCAGGATTCGAACCTGCGACCGTAGCGGTTGCGCGGTTCCAGGCTGTAGCGCCTAGAACCGCTCGATCACTACGGTCGGCGCAGGTGAAGGAACGGGAACTGAAAGAACGGGATAAGACAGTGTGTGTCAATCATCGAGCAGTCACGATGCACAGTGCTGGAGTTCTTCACTACAAGATGGGACGAGGTCAGCGTCTGAATGGCTGCACATGCGAAAGAATCATCGGAAACCTGAAAGAGGTGCAAAGTTTGACGAGTGTATCCCAGGAGTTTGGTATCGCTCACAGCATTGTTTCACGTGAATGGGGAGCGTTCCTAACCACAGGCACAGCTGCCCGAAGAAGAGGTGGTCGCCGACGGTCAACTATTGCAGCAGATGACCGCTACATTGTGCGACAGCCGAGAAGGGATCCATGTTAATCAACTAGTGCAGATGCAACCACATTTAAAAGGTCTACAAGACATGCGATCTCACGCTCCACATTGGCGCAGCTACTACAAAAAGGGGGGAGGGGGGGGGGCGAATCTCTTCGTCCGACAACTGCGTTCCTTTGGCACCACATAACGTTCGCGATGGTGGCAACAGCATAGGGACTGGATAAACCTGAAGGGCGGTCGCGTACTGTCCTCTGATGAGGGCAGATTCAGTGTGACTAGTGACTCTGGACGTAACTTCACATGGCGAGAGGTGGGACCACGTAATGCAGACGGCAACAACGCCGAATACGAGGGATTGGGTGGTCCAGACATCCAGACGTTATGGTGTGTGAACGCATAATCTTGCGTGCTGTCCACCAAATCTTTGGACACGATATAATACCCAGCCAACAGTATTGTGACACTGTAATCCTTCCACATTAGCATCTTTTGGAGGTCACATTCTGCCTTGTCTTACTTTTTGTGGATGCCAATGCGCGACCATATCTTATAGCGCATGTGCAGGACCTGTTGGAACGAGAGGATATTTACAAAAGGACAGGCCTGCCTATTTCTCTGTCTTAGACCTCATAGAGTAAATGTTGGAAGCGTTGCGGAGACGTACTGCAACGGTCCACCAATGACCATCCAGTAGTTTTCAACAGCTTTGGTGGACGAATGGAACGTCCTAACACAAGGACTTCTTATCGACCTTGTGGTCAAGATGGAAGCACGTTGGAGAGCATTCATTACTGTCTGTGGTGATGACACACTCTACTGAAAACCATGTGAAGCCTTTTGTAACGTCGAGGGGACCATCATAAGAGAGAGTGACTTCAGTGTAATTATTGTCTTTGAATAAAAGTGTAATTTTTGCTCGTTTCACTGTGTAGCGTGCGAAAGTTACTTTTGACTTCAAGCTTTCCACATCGATGTATACACATTAATGATAATAAAATGCACCCATCTCTCAGACGCAAGTAACTACACTTTTACTGTCTTTACCAGCAGCTATCGATATGAATGACCCATGACACACAAATTTAATAATTTTCATTAAGCTTCAGACATTCTCATCTTACTAGGTTTTCTTGTCTTGACTTGGTCAAAAAAAAATGGCTCTGAGCACTATGGGACTTAACATCTATGGTCATCAGTCCCCTAGAAGTTAGAACTACTTAAACCTAACTAACCTAAGGGCAGCACACAACACCCAGCCATCATGAGGCAGAGAAAATCCCTGACCCCGCCGGGAATCGAACCCGGGCGTGGGAAGCGAGAACGCTACCGCACGACCACGAGATGCGGACCTTGATTTGGTCGAATGGTTTGACACAATCTGAGCTCAAATAACTTACAAGAATGCATCCGGATGACGTCGTCGAGAACCGCCGATATTTCGACGGGATCACACCCTGCCAGGCTTCATAGCAAAACTGCTGTGTCAGCAAAACTGCCAGGGTGTGCTCCTGTTGAAATATCGGCATTTGTCGACGTAACCCGGCTGCATTCCCGTAAGATATCTAAACATTGTGTGCCTCGGGAGAAACTAACGTCTCACATAATCTGAGATTCTTCATCGTATATTTCTACTTCTTCCTTCTTTGTACCTACACAACTCTGTACTGCCTTGAAGCCATGTGCTAACAGCCTTGCGAAACGAAACCAGTCGTGAGAGAATGTTCACATTATTAGCTAACTTGCCGAAATATAAGCACTATTGCTCTGTTTAGTTAATCAAAATAATTCCATCTCTGTCTCATGCGGAATACTTCGCCAAAAATCGTCAGTGTTATTTATTTGCGATTGCTCGCTACTCTGCTATGTGATCGTGATAGCACTTGCTGGCTTCCATCTGAAGCCCATAAATATCCCAAGGATATCGTTCGACAGTCAGAAAATGGAATCAAGCGCTAATGGCTCCTACTCGTTAACATTATGAAGGCGACGTGAGGTACAGCTAATGTAACAACGTTACAAAATCCCTGACGCTTATTAATAACCTACAAACACACACAGACTACCAACATACATAATTCAGCAACCATAGCATCAAGCAACTAATCTAAAATTTCTTTTATATTTTCTGAGACCATGTTTCTGGAAGCAGTTGCCTTTGCAAGACATGATACTGTATGCAGATAAAAAATATTAGAAACAGCTCACAACGTAACTATAAAAACAAGAAAACTACCTAACTCGTTAAGCTCAAATAGCTGATTCCATGGTACACTTTACGACATAATGGACCAGTCAATTTTTACTGGGTGTAAGGTCGTGGATGCATCCAGTTTTTGAATGTTACTTGCACTTTCAGTCACAGTATTCGGTAACCCTGTAGACATTTTAACATACACGACGTGTTTCGAGATAACATGCATCTATCATCAGGGAGAACGTATAGAAGGGTCGTACAAACGTAAAGCCTATCTAGCCGTAGCAATCAAACCAATTATCGGACGACAAACACAACGAATTTAATATTTTATACATAATTTAGTAAATAATGTTCCGCCTCGAACAAACAGAAGTTCTTCTAGCGTAACACCCAAACATGTTTCGCTCAAGTTTCACCAAAGTTACTGGAGTCATTTATTTTTTAATATCACATATTGATATTCATGTGGCTGTCTGACATTGGTATCATAGTTAATAGTTTGTTCCAGGGCGTCATTTTTGTTCATTCCGCTTTTTCATGCTTCTAAGGGTATGTAAACCGAACCTTCCAGCATAGACTGTCACTGTTTACCTAATATTGACCGAAACATGTTTGGGTGATAGGCAGAATGTGTTCCCTCAAGGCACAACCATACTCCCAAAATGATATACTAGGAAAAAAACACGGACAAAAAGAAACACTGATATCTTTTGAGGTGACATAACTGATTTCATTCATATTTATTCCGCTTTTGTGAATTTGTAAGAGTCTTCTACAAGTTATTATTGATGATGGCAGAACGATCACTCAAAACGTGTCGTATATGTAATAATGTGATTAGCGCAATTGAAGTCTGTAGGTAAATCTGAAAAATAGCTTTCACACTATTCAGGGCGTAGTTTGTTCGAAGCAAACAGTTTGCTGAACCGATCCTAAAACATATTGAGCCTTAATATAGTCACTGACAGGGCATTACGAGGTAAGTGCAGAACGAAGTGAGACTGTATATATGTTTTTGGATAGGGTCCGCCTTTAGCAAAACACAGTTTTGTTTCTTAACCCAGACATGTTTCACTGCAGTTGCAGCATCCTCAGTGGGCTTTTATTTTCCATCTGTTAAAGATAAAGAACGTTCTTTGTTGTTTTGTATACATGTAGCTATTAGTTTTTAAAAAATGTAATTATAGATATTTGAAAAAACACATAAATTATGAAAATCCATACCTTTTTACCACATGGTGTGGTTTTTCTGACGTCTTGTGTTTCTACAATGACCGACAGTTTGTCATCTGCAACCACTTATACCTTAAAGTAGATAAATTGTTTAAGCCAAAATTACGATTTTAAGAACTATGTTATCATTATGCCTGAAATTATTTAATTCTATGTGTGTGTGTGTGTGTGTGTGTGTGAGTGTCTATTTACATGGTGTTTCACTTACTCTTTTTTCGTCTTCATCACTGTCAAACACTGAATATTGAGTTGCCGCTGCCACTGTCACTGTCACTCACTGTTTCACTGTTTATCAGCTATAAAAACAAAACATGGCTGGCAGTGGAACAGCTGGAGGTGTAAAAACAAGATGGCTGACAGTGGAACAGTTGAAGGTGTTCCTGGCGGCTGTTTTGAACCTTTCAGAGGTGACTGAGATATTTTTACTTTTTTTTGTGTGTGTGTTTGTGTGTGTGGGTGTGTGTGTGTGTGTGTTTGTGTGTGTGTGTGTGTTGTGTGTGTATGTAAAAGGGGGAGACAGAGAGAGAAAGAGAGGGAGAGAGAAAGGGAGGGAGAGAGAGATTTTAGGTTTCAGGATCTTTTTTTTCTGGTGGGTGGGGGAGGGGGGTTAAGATCTCTATAGGTTGGTTTTGTCTGTTAATTCTTTGAGGGCAGAGAACAGAGTGCCATTGCAGAGAGCTGTGTATTCATTTATTATTTGTTTGCCTTCTACTATGGCTTTTTGTATCTGGTAATTTTCTTCGATTATCAGTTTTTGTGAGGGGCTGTTGCTGCATTTGAGAATTTTCAAATCCATGTTGATGTTTGTTGGGCTATGTTTGTTGTCCATGAGGTGTTCAGCAAATGTGGAATGACAGCTGTTACTTTTTAATGCTCTTTTGTGTTCTGTATATCTGGTATTAAAGTTTATATAGGACAGACAACCAGAAACTTTAATACCAGATATACAGAACACAAAAGAGCATTAAAAAGTAACAGCTGTCATTCCACATTTGCTGAACACCTCATGGACAACAAACATAGCCCAACAAACATCAACACGGATTTGAAAATTCTCAAATGCAGCAACAGCCCCTCACAAAAACTGATAATCGAAGAAAATTACCAGATACAAAAAGCCATAGTAGAAGGCAAACAAATAATAAATGAATACACAGCTCTCTGCAATGGCACTCTGTTCTCTGCCCTCAAAGAATTAACAGACAAAACCAACCTATAGAGATCTTAACCCCCCTCCCCCACCCACCAGAAAAAAAAGATCCTGAAACCTAAAATCTCTCTCTCCCTCCCTTTCTCTCTCCCTCTCTTTCTCTCTCTGTCTCCCCCTTTTACATACACACACAACACACACACACACAAACACACACACACACACACCCACACACACAAACACACACACAAAAAAAAGTAAAAATATCTCAGTCACCTCTGAAAGGTTCAAAACAGCCGCCAGGAACACCTTCAACTGTTCCACTGTCAGCCATCTTGTTTTTACACCTCCAGCTGTTCCACTGCCAGCCATGTTTTGTTTTTATAGCTGATAAACAGTGAAACAGTGAGTGACAGTGACAGTGGCAGCGGCAACTCAATATTCAGTGTTTGACAGTGATGAAGACGAAAAAAGAGTAAGTGAAACACCATGTAAATAGACACTCACACACACACACACACACACACATAGAATTAAATAATTTCAGGCATAATAATAACATAGTTCTTCAAATCGTAATTTTGGTTTAAACAATTTATCTACTTTAAGGTATAAGTGGTTGCAGATGACAAACTGTCGGTCATTGTAGAAACACAAGACGTCAGAAAAACCACACCATGTGGTAAAAAGGTATGGATTTTCATAATTTATGTGTTTTTTTCAAATATCTCTAATTACATTTTTTAAAAACTAATAGCTACATGTATACAAAACAACAAAGAACGTTCTTTATCTTTAACAGATGGAAAATAAAAGCCCACTGAGGATGCTGCAACTGCAGTGAAACATGTCTGGGTTAAAAAACAAAACTGTGTTTTGCTAAAGGCGGACCCTATCCAAAAACATATATATTGTAAAAGCAAACACGGAAAAAAAAGAGCTTCAATACCAAGCTGAAGTGAGACTGAGTTACCGTTTGTTTCGTGTTGACGTTTATCAGTCCGAGGCCTTTCCTAACCGGAAACTGTTACAAAGAAAATCGGAGCCCTTGTGTTATAGCCTGACCCTGCGTGTGTGCCAGTGTCTTTGTGCAAGGTAGCGTGGAGAAGGGGGGGGGGGGGGGGGGGGACGTTGAGTGGAGAGTTATGCGCTCCTACACCGGTCCAGGTCACCAGGCGTGCGCCGAAACTCTGCGACCGGCTTAGTGAAGCTGTAACAATGCGGAGGTTTTTCAGCGTAAGCTGCGCCCTACATCAAACAGGTGGCTGCGGGAACAAGACCAACCCCCCCCCCCCCCTCCCCCCCACCACCCCTAGGCGTCGCCGCTACCTGCCTTGGCCGTGGTCGTTCCCGGTTAGCGACTCATTGTGAGCTAAGGGCGTGACCCTGAATGTGCGCTAGCGCGTTATGTGGCTTGGACACAAAGTGTAGACTCTCCTCAATCCTCCGAAAGACGAAGCTTTATTCTTGAATGAAAACTGGCGCGCGCGCGCACACACACACACACACAAGCGCGCCGGCGTTGGTCTCGAAACTAACGTAATCCCACCTTCTAAGCAAGTCAGCAAACAACTTCTGTAATTAGAAACGACCTTACAAGAAAGACTTTAATCCTAAAGGAAGGCAACATTCTGCGCTAAAATTTGAACTACATCGACATCGACAAGGAGAGCGAGACGATGGAGAATATTATTCTTGTGGGAAAGTGAGTGCTGCAACAGATTAGTTACTGGGGAGAATTTTCTTCAATGCCCTGCGTAACTGTTGCATAGAATAAAATTGTGAAAACATCATTAATTTATCCATGATAATAGTGTTGTCTCCAACGACTATGGATTCAATTACTTGAAGAAATACAGCAACCAGACACTCTTAAACAGCTTTACCAATGACGTTAACGGATTCACACATATGGATCTACAGTTGGACGACATGTCTGGGGTGCCGCTAACATATTATGTGAACAAACCCTTCTCATGAATGAGTCTACCTAACAGTGAAAACCGTATCAAGACCCACACAGCAATTCCTAAGATTAGCCTGCACATAGAGACACACTAACGTAGCGTGGGAGTGTGATTCTTCATGCTTCAGCCATTAAGCACAAAATATAAATTATAGCCACAATCCTTCGTCTTCAGTCAGTCTGTCTGTTACCGAAAACTATATAAAAATCCGTACAGTAGCTGGTGAGATTACTTTTCACATACATTAGAAAAAAGCAGAGGGAAACTGAAATAGACTAAAATGTATACATAGGTATGAATAGATTATGGTCAAGCTTCGCTTCACAGTGCAGTTGTGGCGGCTGTTTACTGCTTTTTCCTCCAGAGATCGCCACTTCCGTATGTCCATCTTTTTTTTTTTTTTTTTTTAATCTCATTTTGATCGTTTACGTTCGTTGTATTTGCTCTGTGCGGACGTCGCGAGACATCCGTTTATGTTCGTAGTTGCTCGATTAACTCAGTTTTTTATTACAGAGGGCAGCTAAACCAAAACTGTGTGCCGGACCGGGACTCAAACTCGGTACCTTTGCCCTTCGCGGGGAAGTGCTCTACCAACTGAGCTACCCAAGCACATCATCTAGTAGCTCCGGTTACTCCTGAAGCTAATTAAAGAGAGCAATACATGCAGAGTGACAGAAGCTTTTTCGGTCAAACTGAAACGTGTGGTAGGGTACCCACAGCCTATTGTACTGAGATACGGAACCAAAGACGGATATGCACATTTATTGTGTTACATACATACACGACGTACAACGTATAAAAACAATATAGCTCAGAGTTAAAAGTGCCGACCGTCAAGTTCACTCCATGCATGACAATGGGTCATGAAGTTTTGACGCACTGTCTTAAAGATCTCTGGTGTTTGTACAAGGAGACAAGCAGCTTGGACCCTAGCAAACAGGTCTTCATCCGTTTCTAAGGGGTTTTCACATACCAACGTTCTCACATGCGCGTGGGAAGTACCTCCCCTTCCAGTCCAATGTGTTCTTATTGTTCAGACGCTTGCGCACATTGACATCTAAGTGGTCTGGTGCACCGTCTTGTTGACAGCAAATTCTGTCTCGGAGAATAGTAACACATAACGTCTCATTTTCCCAGAGGTGTAAAAAAAGTACACCATAGTGGTACGCAACATTTACCATTACACATAGCTATACAATCTGTATAGCCTCATAAGCTGTATAATACATCGTAAACTCGTTGGTGTATCAAGAATCAAACTATCGTTATTTATGTTACGAAGATGGTAAGACACACACGAACCAGTCGTTAAACAGGAACTCGGCTTTATATCGCGTTCACATTCATTCAGCGGCTGTAGAAATCTTTGTGCGTGAAGGCAACTAAGTGTTCTGAGTTACTTCCAATTCAAATGGTGTGAAACATCTATTTTCATTCTGGAAAAATAAGCATGTCAAGAACTTTATTGATTTACTTATGATACGATAGTGTATTGTTATCATTTACATGTTCTGAGATCTCCTGTTTGTTTCTCTGTATTAATACATGATACGGTGCATAACATCATTATTAATGTGTCTCCTCTTATACTACTGTAAAATATATAAACGAAAGTAAATATCTGCTGAGACTACTTTAAGTTTGCATAGTGGTCATCATATTCACAAAGTCTTTCGGTACAGAGCACAAAAGATAACTAAAGTAGCAGCTGCCACCCGAGAGGAGCACGTTATGGATATGGAGAAGAGACGAAATAACTTATATACTTAGCTAAAAATTCAAAACTGAAGAAGCAGACCTCCGCAGAAATAATATCTGAAGAAAATAGTCAGATTAATGCACTATTCTTTGGTTTTCGTGAAACATTTGACTTGGTAACACACCAACACTGATTAGCGAAAGGACTGTTATGTGAGGTGTGATGCTAAATTTGTGGCTGGGTTCAGGATTTGTTGGTGGGGAGCATCCAGCAAGGTTTCTTGGATGAACGACAGATGCAGGAGTAACTTCAGTTGTACACCAAGAAAATGTATTGGAACTGTTGCTGCATATAGTGGATATCAATGACCTGCTAGTAATTTAATATTAACTAGTGATTTTTTGGAATTGAGGCAGTTCTCTATAATGCGGCATTCACTCATACAAATACCTGATACTAGAAAATTTGTATGGATATCAAACGGAACGATCACATAGGCTGAGCCGTAGCTAAAGCGTGCGGGCTTTTTCGGTTTTTGGCAGGATGCTGAGAAAATGCACTCAATCTACGATGGAAACAGCTTTCAAAATACTTTTTCTTCCCATATTACACTTCTCGGAGTAGCGGGGAATATTGATTCTATTTTTAAAAATGTGTGTGTGAAATCTTATGGGACGGAACTGCTAAAGTCATCAGTCCCTAAGCGTACACACTACTTAACCTAAATAATCCTAAGGACAAGCACACACACCCATGCCCGAGGGAGGACTCGAAAAGAGACAAAATAATTAAAATGAAACTTAAGTTGCAAATGCGCCTTTTACAACAAGAACCACAGTGCACACACAAGAGTCTGCCAACAGCGAAACGTGTCAAAGGCCATAGGACGAAGACTACGCAATTATTCATAACAACAAATTGCTTCCGATGACCGTGACGTCACAACTGTTCACATCAGGTTTATTTGAGTAGTAGCTAGCGGGCGCTGTTGAGTCGCGTTTGAGCAGTACGTTCTACCGCTTCTGCCTACTTGAAATGTGACTGTTATGGAGTGTTAGCTGCATCAGCAGTACCAACAAGCAGCTAGATGCTACCCGGAAAAATTTTTCTGGCGCGCGCAAGCTGTTAGATTCGCAAATGCATAGAGCATTCTGAGCTGTAATGGGGAGGGGGAATAGGCTCCACTTTTAGTGATTTTGCTATTTACTCTTTATTTACAAAATATAATTCTGTGCCCGGAGCTATCAGGTGAATTAAAATAATTCACATAATTACGATAGTCTAAAATGTGTTATTAGTTTCAGTTTTCTGATTTTATTTTATTTCCACATTTTTGGCAGTCAAGCATTAATCGCTTGCAGAACAATGAAGTTATTTTTGTCGATCTGCTAAATAAATTTGCCTTTTATAGTCTTTTTCGCAGAGGCAGTAAATTTATTTGAAACGATGTGTTTCACACCATTCGCTAGTTTCAACTATTTGCTAAATTTCAAATGCACGTTTTCATTTTCCGGCACTTGTGGCATTACGCCATAATAAATAACCAAACATGAGATAATACAGTACCGGTACTCTAAGAAAATTTGCGTCCTAAAAACTTTATATCAAGTTGGGACCTACATCTTTGTGAATCTGGAAACACTGAAAGCCGAATCATGTATTTTAGTATTGTTTACGAAATTCCGATGTTTTCAGAGTATCATGTGATGTCCTGTTTCGTTTATCACATAATGTATGATCTTTTAATGCTATGTAAGATCTGTAAATGCTATATACATACGAACATACGGGCTTTCTACGTCATCGTAGTTGCGTATGGGCAGTAACACCTGTTTTCTGGTCTTGTCTGATAACTGGTGAAACGAATTCTAACAGGTCGCGGGAAAATATTGCGAATGGTGGTTTGAAAAGCGTTACTTTCAAAGTAAATTTAATTTTATGCGAGGTGAATTATATTACGTACGAGAATGTACTTTGAATTTCTTAAATCACTCTCGTTTATAGCTTAACACTTTGAAAACCAGACATTTACGTCATTATTTAAAATTTTCCTGGCACATTTGCGTGATAATCTTAAAAGTGTAACACACGCAAAAAAAGACAAATACTATACGTGAAAACATAGATTTTCTTGTTGCCACATTGTGTACATTAATTTATCCATTAATTTTTCCTATTTTAGTGTTAACGCTTCATAACACTGACGTTGCTATTGGCTGACTACATCACCTGCCCTGTCCTCTGAAGATCTGCTGTCACCGGCTGGCGAGATCACGTGATATGAGCTATGATTGGCTTAAAAAAGCATCGCAATCTCGATTTCACCAAAGTGCTGTGATTGGTGGAACTTGAATATACACTTTCGTAATACGAAAATAGGCCGCGTACATGTTGCTGCACATAGAAGCTTATCCAAAAACGCTCGCCTGTTTTTTTTGTTTTTTTTTTCTCGGTGTGTGTTCGTTTTCCAAAGTGCCCGGAAGTTCTACGCCGATCTGTAAAACCTAAACCATTCAAAGATTGATAATTTTTACAGTTCCGAGAGAAAGTTTACTGTCACTTAAACAGGGAAAATGTGTATTTTCACACTGGAGAAAGTGTACTTTTAACAGGGAAATCCGGGAAAAGTTCTAGGTTTTTCCCCCTTGTTCCCGTATACACCCTGTTACCATTTCTGTAGTGCCAAGAAGCATATTTTATGCCTGAAAAATTATTTGTAAATTGGTGTCCATGTCTACTCAATACCCACACCGAATGCAATTTCGCCCAAATCGTACACTAAATTATTAGTTAACTGAAACTTTACGACGGCACATCCCGTGCTCTCTCTCTCTCTCTCTCTCTCTCTCTCTCTCTCTCTCTCTCTCTCTCTCTTCCACCTCCCCTCCCCCACGGTATTCCCTCGTCATTGTCATTTAACTTAATGACGCTATCAGCAAACATTTTACCAAGTGAACTGACGCAGTGGTTAGCACATTGATCTCGTATTCAGGAGGACAACGGTTCCAAACGCCCTCTGACCATCCACATTTAGGTTTTCCGTGATTTTTCTAAACCGTTCAAGGGATATGCCGGGATGGTTGCTTTGAAAAAGGTCGGCCGATTTCCTTCCCCATCTTCCAGAGATCCGAGCTTCTGCTCCGGCTTTAAAGACCTCATTTAAACATTAATCTTCCTTCCTTTCTCCAACAACCATTTTTCCGAGACCGCATTCCATGTTACACTGTAACGTAACAATACGCACCACTTTCAACTGGATCGTGGCAACAAATAATCATGTAACGAAGCCAGTTCACGATACGGCTGGGTCTGTGGTTCACTTTGTCGAGTAATGCATGTCGTGCCAGTTGGGCTATCAGATTCTTCTTCTTCTTTTCAGCCTATCTCACTCCAGTGTTGGATACAGGCCGCTTCCAAGTGTTTCCACTGTCTTCGACTTTGACCCACCTGGTGCCATCGTATTCCAGTCACCAGCTTCGCGTCATCATACCATCTCTTTTTGTATCTGCCTATGCCCCTACCATGGTCTCCAACGAACAATTCTAGGGGTCGAGCTGCTGGGATATTATCGAGCCACATGTTCAATTTATCGCCACTTCTTCAGCCTGTCTCAACCCACTTCTGGCCTCTTACACATGTTTACGCTGTCTTCGATTTTAATCCACCAGGTTCCATCATTTTCCACTCACCAGCTGAACGTCATGAAACCACTTCTTTTGGTGTCTTCCGATGAACCTGTGGTAGTACAAGACTGTAGTGGCAATAAATTGGACAACTAGCTCGACAATATTCCAGCATGTGGACCACTAAAACTGTTCGCTGAAGACTTCAGCGAACAGTTTTAGTGGTCCACATGCTGGAATATTGTCGAGCTAGTTGTCCAATTTATTGCCACTACAGTCTTGTACTTCTCTCCAGAAAGTCTGTTACAGTTGTTCTCCTCCTGATGACCTCTGATCGAATCCTAGCGCTAATGCTGACTCCTAGCATATGTCGCTCCATGGCTCGTTGCAAGCGCCTTAGCTACCAAGCACGTGCCTTAGAGTCATCGTTTCCATGCCGTAGATTGTAGTATGCACATGTTACAGGTTCAGGTTATTTGGGATATCATTATTAGTTAGGATAAATCTTAGTTTCTCGAACGCTGCCCAGCTCAGTGCTATTCTGCGAATAATTTCTGCTTCTGATTGTTTTCCCCTAGTTTAATATTGTGATCAAGGTAGATGTACTCATCTACAATTTATTCAATAAGAAACGTCTCGAGTCATCCCTACTTGTGTTTTTGTCTTCGAGTTTGAGGAACCCGGTGTGAATGTTAACAGGGATGGCTCACAGAGACCGAGAAACCTGTAACAGGCCCGCAAGACAGTGCAACCCGCCTTCCCACGCGCGGGCCGACCGCCCACGCGCGCTCCGTATTCGCGCTGCCTTTGCTTCCTGCCGCCTTATCGCTTGCCGGTGTTTGTTCCGCCGCCGGCGTCGTTGTTCTCCGCAGGTAATCTTATCGCCGCGCCGTCCCGAGTCTCATAGAGCGACCGGTCACCAGCGAACACTCGCTCGCTCTACCGCCTCGCGAGCAGTGACCGCCCACACGCCAAGTGTTTAGCGAGTGAGGGCGACAGCGGGACAGTGTCCCGCACTGCGTTTGTTCCTCCCACACAGCTGAGGCCGGTCTGTTCAGCGAACTCCGCTCATTTCTCATTCACAGGCAGCAGTACACGCTCGAGACGGGTCCGAAATTCACTGGGAAACGATTATGTGGGCTGAATCGGGCAACTCATACAAATACGAAGGGAGTTCAATACGTAATACAACACTTTTTTTCTGAAAGCAGGTCGGTTTTGTTCCGAATTCCAATATACCACATTATTACCCACTCTTTTGGCTACAAAACTTTATTTTTCAACACAGTCGCCGTTTAATGCGACGGCCTTACGCCGTCTTACTGGAGGCTGTATGCCCGCATGGTACCACTCCACTGGTCGACGTCGGAGCCAGCACTTGCTGCATCAGTGCCTCCACAACACCTACGTTCCTGCTCTAGATTGTCACACAGATGAAAAAATGGTAGATGTAGAAATAGACCACAGAGGGATAGAGAAACAATTAAAATCGCTCAAAAGAGGAAAGGCCGCTGGACCTGATGGGATACCAGTTCGATTTTACACAGAGTACGGGAAGGAACTTGCCCCTCTTCTTGCAGCGGTGTACCGTAGGTCTCTAGAAGAGCGTAGCGTTCCAAAGGATTGGAAAAGGGCACAGGTCATCCCCGTTTTCAAGAAGGGACGTCAAACAGATGTGCAGAACTATAGATCTATATTTCTAACGGCGATCAATTTTAGAATTTTGGAACACGGACTATCAGACCAATTGTGTGATTGGATTGAAGAGTTCCTAGATAACAGAACGCAGCATTCTCAATGGAGAGAAGTCTTCCGAAGTAAGAGTTATTTCAGGTGTGCCGCAGGGAAGTGTCATAGGACCGTTGCTATTCACAATACACGTAAATGACCTTGTGGATGAGACCAGAAGCTCACTGAGGCTTTTTGCAGATGATGGTGTGATGTATCGAGAGGTTGTAACAATGGAAAATCGTACTGAAATGCAGGAGGATCTGCAGCGAATAGACGCATGGTGCAGGGTATGGCAATTGAATCTCAATGTAGACAAGTGTAATGTGCTTCGAATACATAGAAAGATAGTTCCCTTATCATTTAGCTACAAAATAGCAGGTCAGCCACTGGAAGCAGTTAATTCCATAAATTATCTGGGAGTACGCCTTAGGAGTGATTTGAAGTGGAATGATCACATAAAGTTGATAGTCGGTATAGCAGATGCCAGACTGAGATTCATTGGAAGAATCCTAAGGAAATGCAATCCGAAAACAAAGGAAGTAGGTTACAGTACGCTTGTTCGCCCACTGCTTGAATACTGCTCAACAGTGTGGGATCCGTACCAGATAGGGTTGATAGAGGAGATAGAGAAGATCCAACGGAGAGCAGCGCGCTTCGTTACAGGATCATTTAGTAATCGCGAAAGCGTTACGGAGATTACAGATAAACCCCAGTGGAAGACTCTACAGGAGAGACGCTCAGTAGCTCCGTACGGGCTTTTGTTAAAGTTTCGAGAACATACCTTCACCGAAGAGTCAAGCATTATATTGCTCCCTCTTACGTATATCTCGCGAAGAGACCATGAGGATAAAATCAGAAAGATTGGAGCTCACACACAAGGATACCGACAATCCTTCTTTCCACGAACAATACGAGACTGGAATAGAAGTGAGAACCGATAGAGGTACTCAGGGTACCCTCCGCCTCACATCGTCAGGTGGCATGCGGAGAATGGATGTAGCTGTAGATGTAGATGTACTGCTTCCCGCAGAGTGCATCCTTCATTGGCCGAAATGAATGGAAGTCGAAAAGTGCGAGATCCGAGATGTAATGTGGATGACGAAGAACTGTTCAATGAAGTTTTGTCAGCTCCTCTCGAGTGTGCAGACTTGTGTGAGTCCTTGCCTTCTCATGGAGAAGGTGAAGTTCTTTTGCATTTTTGTGGCGCTGAACACAGTGAAGTTTCTTCAGTTTTCTCATGGTAGCATAGTACACTTGAAAGTTGATCGTTGCACCATTGAGAGGTGGCATGCCTTTACAATGAACACAGTGACTTGCCCCCTCTCACATTTTTATCTTACTCTGAGTAATGCGATTTGGGGAAGCATAGCCGAGTATGGTCATTACAAGGCTAGTATTGAGAACTCATAAGAAATGAATATTTTCCTCTCTGATTGCATGCATTGAAAAGTTGCAATTCCTGCACATGCGTACTACCCACACAGCGTCTCTCGTCACGCGGGTGATCCAGTGACAGGCGGGTGCAGCTGATCTTGAAAGGATTATGCCGACAGGTGTCAGGCAGCTGAGTGGATGCCGTCCAGATGCCGACATTGTCATAAGAGTGGGGGCGACACGCCCACAGGGGCCTGGAAGAGCGGCTGGGGTTAGAGATTCCGTTACTTCACAGAAACTTAGCGAAAACGCTTTCTGACGGGCTACGAGCGAGGCATGGAAATAACTTGTGTTCCCAGGCAGTCTTGGCGGACAAATTACTGCCTTTTCTGCAAAATCATAACTGTGATTCGCTTGATCAAGGGATAGTTAAGTAACATAGCAAAATCGGTACAGAAATTGGCGCCAAGTATCTCCATTGCTGGAATTGTAGTGCTTTGGCGATAGAGTGGAATTTTCCGCCGGTTTTCGAGTTGGTGATTGGTACGTTAAACCACGCCCACTTTGGTGGAGGTGGTAATGTTCTGTGTTCGGCTTGTACAGTTGCTCTTGGGAGAGTCGAGTGTCGCCTAACGGTCGGAATACGTTACAAGACTGAGCTCTCGCTGCTCTGGACAGCCTGCCTTCCAGTGGCTGTCTAATATACTTTCATTTAATTGTAACTATTTGACGAAGTTGCTGAAGTTTGACTTCACCATAACTTTCCGAGTACAGCTGGCAATTGAGTGTTCTGAATACGAGCCTCCTATGTTGTCGGTCTTGAGCAGTTGTGGCTGAAGTTGACTGCATCGGAGTTACTGTGTGACTTTGCTTGTTAAAATCAATCACTGTACCGCCAGTTATTGTGTGGTGAGCCTTCTTCGTCTCCCTCAGAGGCACATTTGTATTGCTAGGAAGTCTTTACTCTGGAAGAACCATACATGGATAATTTGTTTCGGGCTATACTCGTGAAATTATCATCACCACGACGGGACGTCGAAGCAACCAGCCATCGCCTCCGGTACGCCAGATCGTGTCCTTGCAGTTAATAAGACAGCTTGGTAATGTATGTCCGCAGCATCGGCAGTGAGTGAGTTTTGCTATGTGTGCAGAGAGCGCCTGTTCCCGTCTTTTCTAACGTGATTCTGTCTTGGGTGTTCATTGCCGAAGTTCTCACTACTGCTTGGCTGGGTGTTCCTCTTAAGATTTGAGTTGCAAAGAATTGGCTCCCCATACCACTTGGTCATAAATGTGGCAAGCTAGGTCATGGACAACTTCACAATCACAGCATTTATATGAGTATCCAGTTTGACGTATTGTGAATGTTTCACGTGTTCTGTTTATTATTTTGAGTTTAGTCATAATAAATCAAATTGTTATTTTGTACAGAACTTTCATTCTGTAGATCGGTAGAGCAACCCTTTCTTTTCTCACTACGTTAATGAAACTTCCCTTTATCAAATTAATTTCTATCAAATTGAATTATTGCAGGTGCAAAAACTCTTTTTTACTCCACTTGCAGGATCGATTACAGCCAGTTCGCGTTTCATCTTAATCCATGTGCAACAGCAAAAGTCGAAGTCAGAAAATGGGGGGGCTTAGGCCATCATTTCCATATGAAGATTCTATAAGAATTTAGTGTAAAATACACTGCTTACCCTGGCCCCTCGCACCATTCTACTTCGAAGTGATGAATCCACGTTTTATCAGCCTCTTAACGCGCAAGCAGTTCCTCACAGTCGATCGTCCAATGCACTTTACGGTCTTCCATTAGGTGGTGAGGAACCCAGTCAGCACATATCTTTGATTACCAAAACTGGTGGACGAGTGTGACAGTACTGCCAACAGAGATGTCCAGTTGAGCAGCGAGGTGTTTGAGTGTGATCCGTCGCGTATCTCGAAGAAGAGTGTCCTCACGTTCCAACACTGCAGCAGTCACAGCTGTGTATGGCCAGCTGGCACGCGAGATATCTAAAAGGTTTGCGTGACCTTGTTGCGATGGTGAAAGACGCCTCACTCAACGGCTCACCGTGCTTTTGTTCACAGCTAGGTCAAGGTAGACAAGAGCCTTTGAATATGTGCGATGCTCTGGTCTCCGCCAAAACAAAACTACAGCTCTGTTCTGGGAACACATATCCTTTTCGGACTCTATTTTCAAGGCTAAATATCGCGCCGCCACCTCTTGTTACTTCGTGAAAATTACAGGTGCTAAAGTGGGATTATTCCACGATGTCCCACAATAAACTTCACATTTCTTCAACAGAAACTGACCGAGAAAAATAAGTACCTTGACTTCTCTCACAGAGCTGGCTAGAGCGAAACTCTGAGAAGTGTCCCACTGTACAACACTGCACTCTACATAAGCATTACGGAATCCGATGCCAATGAGGGAAGGGTCTGATACAGAGCTCGATGTAGACTAAAGAGCCAAAGAAACTGGCACACCTGCCTAATACAATATGTTGTAAGGTCACACGAGCACACAGAAGTGCCACAACACGACGCGGCATGGGCTCGACTAATGTCTGAATTAGCGCTGGAGGGAACTGACTCCAGGACTCCTGCAGGGCTGTCCATAAATCCGTAATGGTATGACGGGGTGGACATCTCTTCTGAACAGCACGTTGCAAGGCATCCCGGATATGCTCAATAACGTTCATTTCTGGGGGGTTGGGTGGCCAGCGGAGCTATTTAAACTCAGAAGAGTGTTCCTGGAGCCACTCTGTAGAAATTCTGGACTTGTCCTACACTCCTGGAAATGGAAAAAAGAACACATTGACACCGGTGTGTCAGACCCACCATACTTGCTCCGGACACTGCGAGAGGGCTGTACAAACAATGATCACACGCACGGCACAGCGGACACACCAGGAACCGCGGTGTTGGCTGTCGAATGGCGCTAGCTGCGCAGCATTTGTGCACCGCCGCCGTCAGTGTCAGCCAGTTTACCGTGGCATACGGAGCTCCATCGCAGTCTTTAACACTGGTAGCATGCCGCGACAGCGTGGACGTGAACCGTATGTGCAGTTGACGTACTTTGAGCGAGGGCGTATAGTGGGCATGCGGGAGGCCGGGTGGACGTACCGCCGAATTGCTCAACACGTGGGGCGTGAGGCTCCACAGTACATCGATGTTGTCGCCAGTGGTCGGCGGAAGGAGCACGTGCCCGTCGACCTGGGACCGGACCGCAGCGACGCACGGATGCACGCCAAGACCGTAGGATCCTACGCAGTGCCGTAGGGGACCGCACCGCCACTTCCCAGCAAACTAGGGACACTGTTGCTCCTGGGGTATCGGCGAGGACCATTCGCAACCGTCTCCATGAAGCTGGGCTACGGTCCCGCACACCGTTAGGCCGTCTTCCGCTCACGCCCCAACATCGTGCAGCCCGCCTCCAGTGGTGTCGCGACAGGCGTGAATGGAGGGATGAATGGAGACGTGTCGTCTTCAGCGATGAGAGTCGCTTCTGCCTTGGTGCCAATGATGGTCGTATGCGTGTTTGGCGCCGTGCAGGTGAGCGCCACAATCAGGACTGCATACGACCGAGGCACAGGGCCAACACCCGGCATCATGGTGTGGGGAGCGATCTCCTACACTGGCGGTACACCTCTGGTGATCGTCGAGGGGACACTGAATAGTGCACGGTACATCCAAACCGTCATCGAACCCATCGTTCTACCATTCCTAGACCGGCAAGGGAACTTGCTGTTCCAACAGGACAATGCACGTCCGCATGTATCCCGTGCCACCCAACGTGCTCTAGAAGGTGTAAGTCAACTACCCTGGCCAGCAAGATCTCCGGATCTGTCCACCATTGGGCATGTTTGGGACTGGATGAAGCGTCTTCTCACGCGGTCTGCACGTCCAGCACGAACGCTGGTCCAACTGAGGCGCCAGGTGGAAATGGCATGGCAAGCCGTTCCACAGGACTACATCCAGCATCCCTACGATCGTCTCCATGGGAGAATAGCAGCCTGCATTGCTGCGAAAGGTGGATATACACTGTACTAGTGTCGACATTGTGCATGCTCTGTTGCCTGTGTCTATGTGCCTGTGGTTCTGTCAGTGTGATCATGTGATGTATCTGACCCCAGAAATGTGTCAATAAAGTTTCCCCTTCCTGGGACAATGAATTCACGGTGTTCTTATTTCAATTTCCAGTAGTGTATATTCACATTGTCCTGCTGGAATTGCCCAAGTCATCGGAATGCACAATGATGCAGGTGATCAGAAACGATGCTTACGTACGTGTCACCCCTCAGAGTCGTATCAAGTGGTGTCAGGGGTCTTGGTTGTATTTGAAACGAGACTGGTACGACCAGGCAACATCTTTCCAGTCATCAACAGTCCAATTTCGGTGTTGATGGGCCCAGGCCAGGTGTAAAGCTTGGTGTCTGCAGCCGTCAAAGGTACACGACTGGGCCTTCGGCTACGAAAGCCAGTATCGATGATGTTTCGTCGAATGGTTCGGACGCTGACACTTGTTGATGGCCCAGCACTGAAATCTGCAGCAATTTGCGTAAGGGTTGCACTTTGTCACGCTGGTCGATTCTCTTCAGTCGTTGTTGGTTCTTCCAGGATCTTTTTCTGACCTCAGAGATTTGAGGTTTTGCCGGAATCCTGATATTCACGGTACACTCGTGCAATAGTCCTACAGGAAAAGCCCCACGTCATTGCTACCTCGGAGATACTGTATCCTGTCGCTCGTGCGCCGACTGTAACACCACCTTCAAACTCGTTCAATCTTGATAATCTGCTATTGTAGAAGCAGTAACCGATCAAACAACTGCGCCAGACTCTTGTTGTCTTACACAGGGCCTGCCGACCGCAGCTCCGTATTCTGCCTGTTTACATATCTCTGTATTCGAATACGCCAGTCTCTGTGGCGCTTCAGTGTATTTCACAGAATATTAGGGGGGGGGGGGGGGGGGCGGATCAAATTGCTCTTGTAGAGGCGCCTCGCAACGGAAGTTGTTCTTCGGTAAATGTAGAGGAGAGGAAATGAAGCGGCACGGGCGGCGGAATCAGAGCTCGTGATACGCACACTGAGCAGCGAGAGAGGGGCGGTCCTCGCGGAATGTGGCCGGAGAATGGCGCCGCTTCTTTGGGGATCGGTTCACGCGCCGCTGGCCACGGCACACAGGAAGCGGCGGGCGCCCCACCCTCCCCTCCCCATGGACAGACACTTCTTGCGGACCAGCCTACCGCGCTCGGCTGCTCCCACACAACGCCTCGACGCCGGCCTTCTCCGCGCTTCGGGCCTTTGTGCATAGCGACCAGCCGGCGTGTGCCCTGGAACTGGGTTACCAGAGGACATCGCGCCAGAACATCTCGTTCCGAGCGGCGGCCGTAAAAGCAGCAGTCAGCACTAAGAGTGCAATGGGAATTCCACTGGCAAACGCAAGGGAGAGATCGTATTTTTGGAAATACAGTACTCTGCAAAGTTTTTAACATACGAAGTACTCGGTGGGAAAGAATAAAATGCGGAACCCATGTTGCCGTAGGCCTCCCATTCGTGCACAGGAAGTTGGACGCCACGTGGCCTGAGGTCAGCGTGACTATAGGTTCGTATGAGCATTTGCCAGCGGCCTCGTGCGCATGCGCAGAGCTGCGTTCCCGTATGAGCAGTGCCTTCCTCCCGCTTCTGGCTAGTTGAAGCGTGGTTGTTTGCTGTATGAGCAGTAGCACAAAGTAGCCAGAAGCTACCCTGAAAATTTTTTGTGGCGCGCCCAAGCTGCCAAATTGGCGCATGCGCAGAGCAAGCTGAGTTATAGTGTGTGTGTGTGTGTGGGGGGGGGGGGGGGGCTTCCTCACGTGATCCCGTGTTCCGTGTATATGTTTCGTGTCTTCGTTTACAGCTCCCACGTCAAACGAAAACAAACCAGATTTCTGTACCCGGGAGCCATCAAGTGAATTAATATGCATTCTCATAACCATGAAAGACCAAAATAAGTTAGTAGTTTCAATTTTCTGATTTTATATTATTTCCACGTAGTTAGCAATCAACCATTAATGTCTTAATGAAGCTATTTCTGTCTGTTTTGTATAGAAACTTGCTTCAGTCAATTTTTTTTTCGGTGAGACAGTTAGTTTATTTGAAAAGAAGTGTTTCATTCCGCACTATTGGCTACTTTCAACCTCGTTCAATTTAAAGTGCAAATTTTAATTTTCTGGGACGAATAACATTATACCATAATAAAGAACCATACATGAGAATACATTACTGGACCTCCAAGAAAATTGGTATCATGAAAACCACACGAAAAGCTGAATATCGGGTACTTCAGAGTGCATCTGGACATAGAAATGTGCAATTAGAGCGGAATGAAGCATTTTACCACAGTTTGTGAAATTCCGATGCTGCTGGAGTAGTCTCTGACGTCCTGTTCCTTTTATGACACTGTAAGATCTCTTAATCCTATATACGTACGAACATACGTAAACATTTACTTGAAGCTGACTGTTGTTGTTGTTGTCTTCAGTCCTGAGACTGGTTTGATGCAGCTCTCCATGCTACTCTGTCCTGTGCAAGCTGCTTCATCTCCCAGTACCTACTGCAACCTACATCCTTCTGAATCTGCTTAGTGTACTCATCTCTCGGTCTCCCTCTACGATTTTTACCCTCCACGCTGCCCTCCAATGCTAAATTTGTGATCCCTTGATGCCTCAAAACATGTCCTACCAACCGATCCCTTCTTCTAGTCAAGTTGTGCCACAAACTTCTCTTCTCCCCAATCCTATTCAATACCTCCTCATTAGTTACGTGATCTATCCACCTTATCTTCAGTATTCTTCTGTAGCACCACATTTCGAAAGCTTCTATTCTCTTCTTGTCCAAACTAGTAATCGTCCATGTTTCACTTCCATACATGGCTACACTCCAAACAAATACTTTCAGAAACGACTTCCTGATACATAAATCTATATTCGATGTTAACAAATTTCTCTTCTTCAGAAACGCTTTCCTTGCCATTGCCAGTCTACATTTTATATCCTCTCTACTTCGACCATCATCAGTTATTTTACTTCCTAAATAGCAAAACTCCTTTACTACTTTAAGTGTCTCATTTCCTAATCTAATTCCCTCAGCATCACCCGATTTAATTTGACTACATTCCATTATCCTCGTTTTGCTTTTGTTAATGTTCATCTTATATCCTCCTTTCAAGACACTGTCCATTCCGTTCAACTGCTCTTCTAAGTCCTTTGCCGTCTCTGACAGAATTACAATGTCATCGGCGAACCTCAAAGTTTTTACTTCGTCTCCATGAATTTTAATACCTACTCCAAATTTTTCTTTTGTTTCCTTTACTGCTTGCTCAATATACAGATTGAATAACATCGGGGAGAGGCTACAACCCTGTCTCACTCTTTTCCCAACCACTGCTTCCCTTTCATGCCCCTCGACTCTTATTACTGCCATCTGGTTTCTGTACAAATTATAAATAGCCTTTCGCTCCCTGTATTTTACCCCTGCCACCTTTAGAATTTGAAAAAGAGTATTCCAGTCAACATTGTCAAAAGCTTTCTCTAAGTCCACAAATGCTAGAAACGTATGTTTGCCTTTTCTTAATCTTTCTTCTAAGATAAGTCGTAAGGTCAGTATTGCCTCACGTGTTCCAACATTTCGACGGAATCCAAACTGATCCTCCCCGAGGTCTGCATCTACCAGTTTTTCCATTCGTCTGTAAAGAATTCGCGTTAGTATTTTGCAGCCGTGGCTTATTAAACTGATAGTTCGGTAATTTTCACATCTGTCAGCACCTGCTTTCTTTGGGATTGGAATTATTATATTCTTCTTGAAGTCTGAGGGTATTTCGCCTGTCTCATACATCTTGCTCACCAGCTGGTAGAGTTTTGTCATGACTGGCTCTCCCAAGGCCGTCAGTAGTTCTAATGGAATGTTGTCTACTCCGGGGGCCTTGTTTCGACTCAGGTCTTTCAGTGCTCTGTCAAACTCTTCACGCAGTATCGTATCTCCCATTTCGTCTTCATCTACATCCTCTTCTATTTCCATAATATTGTCCTCAAGTACATCGCCCTTGTATAAACCTTCTATATACTCCTTCCACCTTTCTGCCTTCCCTTCTTTGCTTAGAACTGGGCTGCCATCTGAGCTCTTGATATTCATACACGTGGTTCTCTTCTCTCCAAAGGTCTCTTTAATTTTCCTGTAGGCAGTATCTATCTTACCCCTAGTGAGATAAGCTTCTACATCCTTACATTTGTCCTCTAGCCATCCCTGTTTAGCCATTTTGCACTTCCTGTCGATCTCATTTTTGAGACGTTTGTATTCCTTTTTGCCTGCTTCATTTACTGCATTTTTATATTTTCTCCTTTCATCAATTAAATTCAATATTTCTTCTGTTACCCAAGGATTTCTAGCAGCCCTCGTCTTTGTACCTACTTTATCCTCTGCTGCCTTCACTACTACATCCCTCAGAGCTACCCATTCTTCTTCTACTGTATTTCTTTCCCCTATTCCTGTCAATTGTTCCCTTATGCTCTCTCTGAAACTCTGTACAACCTCTGGTTCTTTCAGTTTATCCAGGTCCCATCTCCTTAATTTCTCACATTTTTGCAGTTTCTTCAGTTTTAATCTACAGGTCATAACCAATAGATTGTGGTCAGAGTCCACATCTGCCCCTGGAAATGTCTTACAACTTAAAACCTGGTTCCTAAATCTCTGTCTTACCATTATATAATCTATCTGATACCTTTTAGTATCTCCAGGGTTCTTCCACGTATACAACCTTCTTTCATGATTCTTAAACCAAGTGTTAGCTATGATTAAGTTGTGCTCTGTGCAAAATTCTACTAGGCGGCTTCCTCTTTCATTTCTTAGCCCCAATCCATATTCACCTACTATGTTTCCTTCTCTCCCTTTTCCTACATTCGAATTCCAGTCACCCATTACTATTAAATTTTCGTCTCCCTTCACTATCTGAATAATTTCTTTTATTTCATCGTACATTTCTTCAATTCCTTCATCATCTGCAGAGCTAGTTGGCATATAAACTTGTACTACTCTAGTAGGTGTGGGCTTCGTATCTATCTTGGCCACAATAATGCGTTCACTATGCTGTTTGTAGTAGCTTACCCGCATTCCTATTTTCCTATTCATTATTAAACCTACTCCTGCATTACCCCTATTTGATTTTGTGTTTATAACCCTGTAGTCACCTGACCAGAAGTCTTGTTCCTCCTGCCACCGAACTTCACTAATTCCCACTATATCTAACTTTAACCTATCCATTTCTCTTTTTAAATTTTCTAACCTACCTGCCCGATTAAGGGATCTGACATTCCACGCTCCGATCCGTAGAACGCCAGTTTTCTTTCTCCTGATAACGACATCCTCCTGAGTAGTCCCCGCCCGGAGATCCGAATGGGGGACTATTTTACCTCCGGAATATTTTACCCAAGAGGATGCCATCATCATTTAATCATACAGTAAAGCTGAATGTCCTCGGGAAAAATTACGGCTGTAGTTTCCCGTTGCTTTCAGCCGTTCGCAGTACCAGCACAGCAAGGCCGTTTTGGTTAATGTTGCAAGGCCAGATCAGTCAATCATCCAGACTGTTGCCCCTGCAACTACTGAAAAGGCTGCTGCCCCTCTTCAGGAACCACATGTTTGTCTGGCCTCTCAACAGATACCCCTCCGTTGTGGTTGCACCTACGGTACGGCCATCTGTATCGCTGAGGCACGCAAGCCTCCCCACCAACGGCAAGGTCCATGGTTCATGGGGGGAGGGAAGCTGACTAAGTAGGCAAATTTGCTCAGTAGTTTTGAACTAAATATTTTGTTTCAAATATAATGACAGCTGTAGCAGAATTTTAAAAATTTCCTTCTGTGAAAGTGTTTTTCGATCACAAGGCACTTGCCTTAGTACTTCCTCTAGGCCTGAAGTTATTTCTTAATTTGTGTTTACGTCTTAAATTTATAGAATGCCATTCTATGCTAAATTTTAGACTGGCAGCATACCGTGTTTTATCGTTTAAACTCCCCACACGGCTTCATATTCATTCCTAGAGTAGAATATAAACTATCAGTTGTACAGTTTCTGTTCCTCACAGACAACCATGTCATTTTTTTCATATTTTATTGTCCTTTATTCCGGTGTAAGCTACACAAGAAACTGTCTCTTTTTTGCTGCAAGAAATTTGTATTCCATCTTACTAGCTTTTTGCAGTGCTTTGTAGATGTAAACCTGTTGAAAATGCTACATAACAATATTTCAGAGTACGAATTTAAAAAAAAAATCTGTCAAAGTCACCCCTAGGCAAATTTTTATTGTACTTCGAGCTGTGGAGTCTAATTTTGAAATGATATTTTGCCAAGAAATGCTTCCTTATTTGCATCCTTTATCTGTATGGGATATCATAAAACAATTGCTGAAAGTGCAACTCAGTATGTCCTCTCAACAACATGCCGCAGGGCTACACATGGTCACGTGATGCCCCACCAGAAATAAGACGAGAAGAGTATGAGCAGAGCAAGCACTAAGCACCAAGCCTGCCTACGTCATCGTAGCTGCGCATGCGCAGTACAGCCTGTTGTCTGGCGCTTTCTGGTAACTGATCACACGAACTTTATAGTGCCAAATGGTGCTGGCCCTAACACGAGGCAGCTGAAGGCGTGTGTGCGTGTGTGTTTATGTGTGTGTGTGTGTGTGTGTGTGTGTGTGTGTGTGTGTGTGTATGTTTGTCTCAGTCAGGGCGAACACTTATTCAGTGCATTGTGCTGGCGGTCTTCGGAATAGCAACATTTGGAAGATGTCACGTGGGCATCACAGGGAAACCGGAAGAAGGACAATGTGCCCAAGAGTTTGGTTTCAGCATTGCGTGTCGAGATTAGGGAGCGTTCCGAACAACAAGCATTACAGCTCGAGAGACAGGAGATGGCCGCACACGGTCAGCTACAGCAGCAGATGAATGCTGCATGGTTCAGCACGTAAGAAGACACTCACGTCAAACAGGGGATACAATTGAAACCACATCTAAGAAGATTGTAAGGCACGCAATCTCACGCTCCTCAGTGGTGGGGCGACTGCATAGGCGTGGTCTCTTTGGCCGAGGACCAGCACGTTGTGTCCATTGACACGTCCACATCGGCGGCAACGTTTGCCAAGAGTATAGGGTCTGGACCAAAGAGGAGTTAGGTTGCCTGCCGTTCTCAGATGAGAGGAAATTCAGTCTAAATAGTGATTCCGGACCCACCCTCATGTAGCGGCATGCCGGAACACGTAATGCACCCAGAATCATTGTCGAACATGATCGTTTCGGTGGTCCAGCTGTTATGGTGCGTGGATGTATTGACCTTCATATCTTTGAGCATGATATCCTCACCAGTCAACGTTCGTAGGACACTGTGCTCCTTCCCTATCTGCATTTTTTCAGCGGTTCATTCAGCCGTGACTTCATTTTTGTGGATGACAAAGCGTGGTGGAATCATTTTGCGCACATGGAGGAGATCTTGTAAAGAGAGGATATTCAGTGAACCGATTGGTCTGCTCGTTTCCCCTACTTCAGTATCATCGAGCATGTGTGTAATGTATTTGGGAGATATATTGCACCATGTAAAAAGTCTCAGCGGCCATCCAGCATTTGTGAACCGTGCTGAGGAATGGGACACCCTACCACAAGAACTCCTTTCTCACATTGTGGCGAGCATAAAAGTATGTACTGCCGTTAGTGGTGATTGCATATTCTATTAAGAATCATGCCTTCTACAGTGTCCAGGGGACAATCATAAATCGCGGTGACTTCAGTATAATTATTGTCTTTTAATAAAAGAGTCATTTCTTCTCCCCTCTTACGTATTCCTTTCAGTTACCTTCTACATCTACATCTACGTGATTACTCTGCTATTCACAATAAAGTGCTTGGCAGAGGGTTCAATGAACCACCTTCATGTCGTCTCTCTACCGTTCCACTCTCGAACAGCACGCGGGAAAAACGAGCATTTAAATTTTTCTGTGCGAGCCCTGATTTCTCTTATTTTATCGTGATGATCACTTCTCCCTATGTAGGTGGATGATAACAGGATGTTTCCGCAGTCGGAGGAGAAAACTGATGATTGAAATTTCATGAGAAGATTCGGTCGCAACGAAAAATGCCTTTGTTTTAATTATTGCCACTCCAATTCACGTATCATGTCTCTGACACTATCACCCCTATTTCGAGATAATACAAAACGAGCTGCCCTTCTTTGTACTTTTTCGATGTCATCCGTTAGTCCCATCTGATGCAGATCCCACACCGCAAAGCAATACTCCAGAGTAGGGCGGACAAGCGTAGTGTAAGCAGTCTCTTTGGTACGCCTGTTGCACCTTCTAAGTGCCAATGCATCGCAGTCTTTGGTTCGCTCTACCCACAATATTATCTGTGTGATCGTTCCAATTTAGGTTATTTGTAATTGTAATACCAAAGTATTTAGTTGAATTTACAGCCCTCAGATATGTGTGACCTATCGTGCAATCGAAATGTAGCGGATTCCTTCTAGTACTCATGTAAATAACATCACACTTTTCCTTATTGAGGGTCAATTGCCACTTTTCGCACCATACAGATATCTTATCTAAATCATTTTGCAAGTCGTTTTGATCATCTGATGACTTTACAAGACGGTAAATGACAGCATCATCTGCAAACAATCTGAGACGGCTACTCAGATTGTCTCCTATGTCATTAATATAGATCAGGAACAATAGAGGGCCTATAACGCTTCCTTGGGGAACGCTGGATATTACTTCTGTTTTACTTGACGACTTTCCGTCTATTACTACGAACTGTGATCTTTCTGACAGGAAATGACGAATCCAGTTGCACAGCTGAGGTGATACTCCGTAGGCACGCAGTTTGGTTAGAAGCCGCTTGTAAGGAACGGTGTCGAAAGCCTTCTGGAAATCTAAAAATATGGAATCAATCTGACATCCCCTGTAAATAGCACTTATTACTTCATGAGTATAAAGAGCTAGTTGTGTTTCACAAGAACTATATTTTCTGAATCCGTGCTGACTATATGTCAATAAATCGTTTAATTCGAGGTACTTCATAATGTTCGAATAAAGTTTATGTTCCAAAACCCTACTGCAAATCGACATTAGTGATACAGGCCTGCAATTCAGCGGATTACTCCTACTTCCCTTTTTGGATATTGCTGTTACCTGAGAAATTTTCCAGTCTTTAGGGACGGATCTTTATGTGAGCGAGTGGTTGTATATAATTGCTAAATATGGAGCTATTTTATCAACATACTCTGAGAGGAACCTGACTGCAATACAGTTTGGACCTGAGGCCTTGCCTTTATTAAGTGATTTAAGCTGCTTTGTTACATCTAGGATATCTACTTCTATGTTTCTCATCTTGGCAGCTGTTCTTGATTGTCCCGGGTTCGATTCCCGGCGGGGTAAGGAATTTTCTCTGCCTCGTGATGACTGGGTGTTGTTTGATGTCCTTAGGTTAGTTAGGTTTAAGTAGTTCTAAATTCTAGGGGACTGATGACCATAGATGTTAAGTCCCATGGTGCTCAGGGCCATTTGAACCATTTCGTTCTTCTGCGTGTTATGGATCGCAGGCGTCCTGCAGAGATATTCTATACCAAGTGATCGATTACTGAAGGTATTCCGCTCTTTGACTACCTGATAAGGGATGTCCTAAGCGAAATATTATGGCGAGCTGAAGCCGTAGCCAGTGGGAAGTCAGCGTTTCCATGTGGTCTCGACCTGCTTGCCCGTTCGAACCACAGAAAGCAGTCTAGTCATTTCCCGTCGACATTTCCGGGTGAGCTCCTGCGCGATGCCTTGGCTGTTGCTTCCACACCTCTGTTACAGACGATAGTCATTCTCATCCAGCAAGCTACAGGGAATATGGTGAGATCGCGGCTCGCATCGCGCAGCTTGGCTTAACATTGCTTTCATCATCTACTGATCTTTACTTGTCAGACAGCGTTCGTTGTTCAGTGAAGTGACTAGCTTTCGATTCATGTGATACAGAATCACGGCTTCATTAATTCATCCAAGCAACATGCTTGATTAATACTTCACATTCTCTTTTATTTGAATATTTCCAGCTTTATCGTTGTATCTAGAACATTTTGTTATTCTATTCATTCTTACGCTATGGTCCGAAAGCCCAAGTGCTTCACGTACGGGCAATCGTGTTCTTTTCAGAGGAAATGATTACCGGTTGAATTGAGCTTCACTGACTTATTCAAGGTCCTTTGTCACTCACGAACTCATGCTTAGAGATTCCATTGCTTACGGGGCACTGTGTGCATTTTGTAATCCGAATTTAACACGAAGCATGAATATTTATGCGTCCCTGCCTTGACTATGAATTTTAGTCAAAGTGAGGCACAATGTAATCAATATAAACTGTTCTAAGAACCGCTACTAGCGGGGTGCCTTTGGCTGTCTGTACATTCTTTTTAGTTTAGCAGATAAATGACGGCATGGATGTTCCATTACTGCTGGCTCTTTCTCATTTCATGTTCGGCGTGATCGCTATGCAGTGTATGTTTCAGTTTTCGGGCAGAAAAGAGTTAATTTGTCAGACTAAGCCACATAACTCAATTTCAAGGAAGGTTATCTTAATACATTCACTAAATAAATTTGAAGAACTCTTGAGTGTGATCATAAAATATAATTACATATTCATTTTGCCCCACACTGATATCGAACTAAAGTTTGGAGGCTATGCTCAGGTATCACGCTTCGTCACCGAAATTAATCTGTTTGGCAAATACTGTCTCTCTTACATACAGCAAATATGAAAGTTATTTAATTAAGGAATGAAAAATGTCACTTTTAAATGATGACACCACAAGTCAAATTACGACGTTTCATTGTCCCTTGACACATAACACACTTCCCTAAGAATGCCTACGTTTTTTCAGCCTCGTTTAACAGTTATATTTCTTTCACATTCACACTGAAGCAATCATTGCTACGTTGCTTTTGCACATTAATTAAACAGGTAATCACTGATCACTTACGTTCAACTATTAATATGTTTCTCCGCAAGTACTGCTTATCACACACGACGCTGTATCGACAATAAATCTCTTAATTACGAGGGCTGTTTTTTTTTTTTTTCCAACCTCCGATCGTCTATCTAAGCAAGTAAGAGGTAGGTAGGGGCCGGATCTGCACGTCATGCGATTGCGCAGCTCCCCCACAACAACCTCTGCCATTTTCAGCTGCAGTTTGTCAGTTGTAGCCGAGCTACGTCCTTATAAACATGGCCACTACGCTCGATGCTCCCGCCAAGTGTGAGTTACGAAGTGTAATCCGTTTTCTGCAAGCAGAAGGATGTAGTGCTGCGGAAATCCATCGCAGAATGAGCAACGTGTATGGTAACAACGCTATGAGTGATGGTAGTGTTCGGGAATGGTGTCGAAAATTTAAAGAAGGGCGAACAGACGTCCATGGTGCAGGTGGACAAGGTCGCAAGTCTGTCGCCCCTGTAGGCCGCGATGAGCGTGTTGATCAGGCAGTGAGATGCAAACGAAGGTTTACAATTAGCGAACTGTCTGATGAATTTCCAGACATTTCAACATCTGCTTTGTACACGATTGTGACTCAAGACCTAGGCTATCGGAAATTGTGTGCGTGTCGGATCCCAAAAATGCTGAGTACCGACCACAAAACGTTAAGGATGGCGTCAGATTATCGTTTCTGACACGTTATGCCAATGAGGGAAACGTTTTTTTGAAGTCGATTGTTACTGGCGATGAAACGTGGGTCCTCTATGACAGTCCTGAAACAAAGGAACAGTCAAAGCAGTGGATGCACACAGCTTCCCCGAGCAAGCCAAAAAAGTTTAAGCATTCACTGACGAAAAGAAAAACAATGGCCACTGTGTTTTGGCACCATAAAGGAGTGCTGCTGGTGGATTTTATGGAGCAAGCGACGACGATAACCAAGGAAGTTTATTGTGAAACTTTACGTCGTCTCCGCAGAGCCATTCAAAACAAACGCAGAGGAATGCTTTCGTCTGGTGTTGTTTTGATCCATGAAAACGCCCGACCACACAGTGCCAACATGACAAAAGACCTCCTCAAAAAGTTTAAATGGGAAGTTTTTGAACATCCACCATACAGCCCGGACCTAGCACCTAGTGATTATCACCTGTTCCGCGAACTGAAGTCATGGTTAGGTGGGCAGCGCTTCGCTACTAACAAAGAGCTTCAGGAAGCCGTCAAGACTTACCTGTCCTCACTGGCGGCAACATTCTTCGAGGAAGGCATCGAAAAGCTTGTGTCACAGTATGACAAGTGACTCAATCGTTTTGGCGATTATGCAGAAAAATAAGTTAAGACTTTACTGTACTTTTGGTAATAAAAATATTATTTTCTGTAGATTTTTCTTTTATTTACAGCCAATCGGAGATTGGAAAAAAATAAAAAAAACAGCCCTCTCACTAATGCCGTCTTTCCACGAAATAACTGAAGGACAAAAGTACTAACTGAAGGACAAAAGTACTTTTCCCTACAAACCGAGGTAACATTTTGAACTATTAACTCCACGTTCTACCAAGTTCTCCCTGCAACTTATCCTCGACGCGGCTACAGGCGACTGCTCCTTGCGGAAGCCCGGCACTGACCTCCTTTACACACGAAGACGGCGAGTGAAGCCTAGCGCCGGGGTATTGTTGTCATTATACGGCCAGACAGCAGTTCCTCATAGAAAAGGCGCGGTCAGCTCCGAAAGTTCCAGAACCCACCAGTAGGTAACGAGTTCAGTATCGATACGTTATGAGATCAAAGACAGCAGTTCTCTTTACAATGCTCGCAACTACCAGTAGTGATCAGGGCAGTTTTTCTTATTCCTCTTTGAACTGTCCAGCGAATCTTGTTTAAATGTGTGACTTGATGTGGCCCAGTACAATGACGCCCCACCTTTTTAAAAACATTTACGAGTAGTCAAGTAAACTGACGCACGAAATCTTGAACGTTTTTCCACAAAGTGTTCCAAAATTTTGTCCGGTAAACTAGTGAGAGGCAGTCACATGCCTTGCTCATACTGTGGCATCAAACAATCAGGCCTGCAAGATGAGTGGTCTGCCAAGCGAGTGGATTTGTTTTGTTACACCAATGACTGGTTATGAGCTCTAGTACCCACAATTAAGCTACAAATTATTCTCTTGTTTGAATATTACGCAACGGGATCAGATCACATCTGACTATTAGTAATTTACACAACTCTGATTGTTCACTACGCTCTGGCAATACCACATTTTCTTTCTTACCCAACGGCTTTGACCAACACTTGGCCACCGCACTGAATATGAATGGTGCACACGTTATAAATTCTGGGTATCATGACTACACACTAGCCGAAGAACAAAGCCACCAATCTTTTTCTTTTCACTATCTTTTTTATTCCGATATATTCTATGGGGGAAAGAAACATAGTAGAGGAAGAATGGGTAGCTCTGAGGGATGAAGTAGTGAAGGCAGCAGAGGATAAAGTAGGTAAAAAGACGAGAGCTAGTAGAAATCCTTGGGTAACAGAAGAAATATTGAATTTAATTGATGAAAGGAGAAAATATAAAAATGCAGTAAATGAAGTAGGCAAAAAGGAATACAAACGTCTCAAAAATGAGATCGACAGGAAGTGCAAAATGGCTAAGATGGGATGGCTAGAGGACAAATGTAAGGATGTAGAAGATTATCACACTAGGGGTAAGATAGATACAGCCTACAGGAAAATTAAAGAGACCTTTGGAGAGAAGAGAACCACGTGTATGAATATCAAGAGCTCAGATGGCAACCCAGTTCTAAGCAAAGAAGGGTAGGCAGAAAGATGGAAGGAGTACATAGAAGGTTTATACAAGGGCGATGTACTTGAGGGCAATATTATGGAAATGGAAGAGGATGTAGATGAAGACGAAATGGGAGGTAAGATACTGCGGGAAGAGTTTCACAGAGCACTGAAAGACCTGAGTCGAAACAAGACCCCCGGAGTAGACAACATTCCATTAGAACTACTGACGGCCTTGGGAGAGCCAGTCCTGTATGAGACAGGTGAAATACCCTCAGACTTCAAGAATAATATAATAATTCCAATCCCAAAAAACCAGGTGCTGACAGATGTGAAAATTACCGAACTATCAGTTTAATAAGTCACAGCTGCAAAATACTAAAGCGAATTCTTTACAGACGAATGGAAAAACTGGTAGATGCGGACCTAGGCGAGGATCAGTTTGGATTCCGAAGAAATGTTGGAACACGTGAGGCAATACTGACCTTACGACTTGTCTTAGAAGAAAGATTAAAAAAGGCAAACCTACGTTTCTAGCATTTGTAGACTTAGAGAAAGCTTTTGACAATGTTGACTGGAATACTCTCTTTCAAATTCTGAAGGTAGCAGGGGTAAAATACAGGGAGCGAAAGGCTATTTACAATTTGTACAGAAACCAGATGGCAGTTATTAGAGTCGAGAGGCATGAGAGGGAAGAAGTGGTTGGGAAAGAAGTGAGACAGGGTTGTAGCCTCTCCCCGATGTTATTCAATCTGTATATTGAGCAAGCAGTAAAGGAAACAAAAGAAAAATTTGGAGTAGGTATTAAAATTCATGGAGAAGAAGTAAAAACTTTGAGGTTCGCCGATGACATTGTAATTCTGTCAGAGACGGCAAAGGACGTGGAAGAGCAGTTAAACGGAATGGACAGTGTCTTGAAAAGAGGATATAAGATGAACATCAACAAAAGCAAAACGAGGATAATGGAATGTAGTCAATGTAGTGATGGAATGTAGTGATGCTGAGGGAATTAGATTAGGAAATGAGACACTTAAAGTAGTAAAGGAGTTTTGCTATTTAGGAAGTAAAATAACTGATGATGGTCGAAGTAGAGAAGATATAAAATGTAGACTGGCAATGGCAAAGGAAAGCGTTTCTGAAGAAGAGAAATTTGTTAACATCGAATATAGATTTATGTATCAGGAAATCGTTTCTGAAAGTATTTGTTTGGAGTGTAGCCATGTATGGAAGTGAAACATGGACGATAACTAGTTTGGACAAGAAAAGAATAGAAGCTTTCGAAATGTGGTGCTACAGAAGAATGTTGAAGATTTGGTGGGTAGATCACGTAACTAATGAGGAGGTATTGAATAGGATTGGGGAGAAGAGAAGTTTGTGGCACAACTTGACTAGAAGAAGGGATTGGTTGGTAGGACATAGTTTGAGGCATCAAGGGATCACAAATTTAGCATTGGAGGGCAGCATGGAGGGTAAAAATCGTAGAGGGAGACCAAGAGATGAATACACTAAGCAGATTCAGAAGGATGTAGGTTGCAGTAGGTACTGGGAGATGAAGCTGCTTGCACAGGATAGAGTAGCATAGAGAGCTGCATCAAACCAGTCTCAGGACTGAAGACAACAACAACAACATATTCTATTATGATTCAAAGATAACCTAAGCACACCACTACATTTTATACAACAATTACACGTGAGAAACTCCGCCCAGTGGGCATAGCTTTACATTGGTGATTCTCTATCTTATGGTCTCGTAATTATCTAACGCTACAGTGCTCTTTCTGGATAGGGTGGTGGATCTTTTGCTATATCTCACACTTCGACTCTCACACCCATCATCACGAAAATTTACTCCAGATAGAGTGGTACAAAAAGGAACATGCATAACCCACTGCCTCTGAACCTATCTTGCTACTCTTCCATTCAAACCACACATACTTAAATTACATGAAATACATCACACTGGCAACATACATCACAAAGAACAGTCACAACGTTAGAATCACTTCACTTTCATCTTTCCCACTTCATTTAGTATTCATCCCAGTTTCACACGACACTGGCCCACATTGCACCTTTTATTTCCTACTACGAACTCTGGAGGATAGATGCACGTCTTCCTGTGCAATGCAAGCCATGTGGCGTTGCTGGACAGACAGCTGACTTACCTTGTTTCTCTGTTAGAGGATTAGACTTTGAAACCAGCGTCACACGGAAACATAACACGCAAAGTGATATTAAGATCATATTCGTCACACACGCGAGTCCTGAAGTGATACCTTGGATGAGTACTTCTCTTTGTCCTTTGTCTCATACACAGAATGAGACTCACACAGTACTCACCACGTGGAAGTGCTAGTCTCTAATTTCAAGTTCTGAACACGCCATTTCTGAAATATTTCCAACTTATACTACACACGCCAGTAATTCAGCTTAACTTTAGCACTTGGAAGTATTTCAACTTAGTACTAGCCCTCGCAAGTATTTCAACTTACTGCTACACATGGTTTCACTGTGACCGTTGGTCACTTCCGAAGATTACTACGATCCCCTTAATATTACCTGCCTGTCATTTAATTCTCCCCCAAAAGCTCCTGAAATAGAGAAATAATTATTCCAAACTACTCTTAAGTATTTCACATTTATACAATTTCTCCACTCTTTTGTCTACACAGAGCACACCTAAGACAGGTCTTACCAACACAAGATCCAGCGCCAGAGTGCTGAAACATAGCCGTTCTTCAGGTCATCTCGCACCTCCGCCGAAGTGGGGGAGCACCATGCTACCGTACTTTCAGCCACATTTCAGGCGCTCAAGGCTCAGGTAAATTTCATCTCTTTGGTTCTACCAAAGGTGACCAAAGGATCGTCTAAAAAATGATCATATATTGAACATTCATTATCTGCAGTGAGCAGATGACCATACAATCATTCATTTCGCAGATATCACCAAATTGGATATAGGGATTTATTTTTTGGGAGTGCACATGTGATTAATTAAATAAATAAATTGTCCTTCTTTCCTGCACTGGCTTCAGTGTATTAAATGAAATTGAGTTATTTTATAAAAAAATATGTTGTTCTGACAAGAATAACGAAGAATTTTGTATCTATTTTCAATGTCAGGCGGTACTGTACCCTTTCACTGGTGTGGGTCCAGAACAACAACCTCCACAATTTTTTGGCACCCTCCCCTTGCAGCTCCTTGACGTTTTTGTAATTAGGCCGCCAACCCTCACTCTGTAAAGACGCGACGAACAGCGCTGTCTACGAGGGTATCTAGAGAGGTTTTAGAGGAGACACTGTTCTTGGTGATGGTGTGTGGTTAGTGGATCGTGAGCTTCAGACCATAAGTTTCAGTTTTGTTCGGGATCCGTTAAACAACCCACTTTTTAATGAATGTAACTACCACGTTTGTTCAAATGAACAACCACTATTTGGTATCGTGTGAAGTGAACATTTACTTACGTTAGATTCATTGGTCCCTTTTTACAAACAGTAAGTGCCATCTCTGCATCATATTATCATTCTAATAACCATTACTTGCTTTTCTTGGTGAGAGGAGCGAATGCTGGATATTGATACTTGCATGTGCCGAATTATTGCAGTCTTAATATATTTTGACAGTTTGGCTTGAAAATTAGCGTCCACTCACAACAGGACCATACAACTGTAGCTTCCTCAATTTCCTGATCAGAAAGAATGCTCACAAGCCACACAAGCATTAGAAAATTGCAGCGAAATGCAGGAAGATCTGCAGCGGATAGGCACTTGGTGCAGGAGTGGCAACTGACCATTAACATAGACAAATGTAATGTATTGCAAATACATAAAAAGAAGGATCCTTTATTATATGATTATATGATAGTGGAACAAACACTGGTAGCAGTTACTTCTGTAAAATATCTGGGAGTATGCGTACGGAACGATTTGAAGTGGAATGATCATATAAAATTAACTGTTGGTAAGGCGGGTGCCAGGTTGAGATTCATTGGGAGAGTCCTTAGAAAATGTAGTCCATCAACATAGGATGTGGCTTACAAAACACTCGTTCGATCTATACTTTAGTATTGCTCATCAGTGTGGGATCCGTACCAGGTCGGGTTGACGGAGGAGACAGAGAAGATCCAAAGAAGAGTGGCGCGTTTCGTCACAGGGTTATTTGGTAAGCGTGAGATGTTTAGCAAACTCAAATGGCAGACTCTGCAAGAGAGGCGCTCTGCATCGCGGTGTAGCTTGCTCGCCAGGTTTCGAGAGGTTGCGTTTCTGGATGAGGTATCGAATATGTTGCTTCCCGCTACTTATACCTCCAGAGTAGATCACGAATGTAAAATTAGAAGGATTTCAGCGCGCACTTAGGCTTTCCGGCAGTCATTCTTCCCGCGAACCATACGCGACTGGAACAGGAAAGGGAGGTAATGACAGTGGCACGTAAATTGCCCTCCACCACACACCGTTGGGTGGCTTGCGGAGTATAAATGTAAATGTAGATGTAGAAGATATTGATAAGTTGGAATTAGTGGACGTTTAGTCAGCGTGGTGGACTTACATTCTTGTTTCCCTTGAGTTCTACGTGTAATGATAGTGCATCTGGTATGCAAATCAGAGGCAGCGTTTTCCCATAGTATTTTTCTTTTCTGGCTCCTACGAGTGCTATGTGTACTGATTTTCAGAGCTTACTGTGATCTCAAGTGTATCCACATCCTATCATCTTTGAACGAAAATCCCTTGATGATATTAAATGTAAAGAATTTTTAGGAGAAATTCACGCTCCAATTAAGGAACCATGTTAATAAGAGAGCCAATGTGTGGGTGTAGTGGGAAGACCTGTCTAGTTAATAAAATAAATGAAACTATATGGTACCAGAGACCTTTTCAAGTCTCGAATAGCTGTGTTGTATAAAGGGTGGTCCATTGATAGTGATCGTGCCAAGTATCTCACGAAATAAGCGTCAAACGAATAAAACTACAAAGAACAAAACTCTTCTAGCTTGAAGGGGGAAACCATATGGCGCTAAGGTTGGCCCGCTAGAAATATGAATGTTTTAGTTGAACCACTTTTTTCGCTTTGTGATAGATGGCGCTGTAATAATCACAAACGTATAAGTACGTGGTATCACATAACGTTCGGCCAGTGCGGACGGTATTTGCTTCGTGCTACGTTACCCGTGTTAAACTGGCCAGTTTACCAACTGCGGAAAAGGTCGATATCGTGTTGACGTATGACTAGTGTGATCAAAATGCCTAACGGGCTTGTGCTCTGTATGCTGCTCGGTATCCTGGACGACATCGTCCAAGTGTCCGGACCGTTCGCCGGATAGTTACATTATTTAAGGAAACAGGAAGTGTTCAGCCACATGTGAAACGTCAACCACGACCTGCAACAAATGATGATCCCCAAGTAGGTGTTTTAGCTGCTGTCGTGGCTAATGCGCACATCAATAGGAGACAAACTGCGCGAGAATCGGGATTCTCAAAAACGTCGGTGTTGAGAATGCTACATCAATATCGATTACACCCGTGCCATGTTTCTATGCACCAGGAATTGAATGGCGACGACTTTGAACGTTGTGTACAGTTCTGTCACTGGGCACAAGAGAAATTACGGGACGATGACAGATTTTTTTGCATGCGTTCTATTTAGCGACGAAGCGTCATTCACCAACAGCGGTAACGTAAACCGGTATAATATGCACTAATGAGCAACGGAAAATCCACGATGGCTGCGACAAGTGGAACATCAGTGACCTTGGCGGATTAATGTATGGTGCGGCATTATGGGAGGAAAGATAATTGGCCCCCACTTTATCGATGGCAATCTAAATGGTGCAATGTATGCTGATTTCCTACGTATTACTCTACCGATGTTCCTACAAGATGTTTCACTGCACGACAGAATGGCGATGTACTCCAACATGATGAATGTCCGGCACATAGCTCGCGTGAGTTTGAAGCTGTACTGAAGAGCATTATTCATGACAGGTGGATTGGTCGTCGAAGCACCATACCATGGCCCGCACGTTCACCGGATCTGACGTCCCCAGATTGCTTTCTGTGGGGAAAGTTGAAGGATATTTGCTATCGTGATTTACCGACAGCGCCTGACAACATGCGTTAGCACATAGTCAATGCATGTGCAAACATTACGGAAGGCGAACTACTCGCTGTTGAGGAGAATGTCGTTACACGTACTGCCAAATGCATTGAGATTGACGGACATCATTTTGAGCATTAATGTGGTATTTACAGGTAATCACGTTGTAACAGCATGCGTTTTCAGAAATGATAAGTTCACAAAGGTACCTGTATCACATTGGACCAACTGAAATAAAATGTTCAAACGGACCTACGTTCTGTATTTTAATTTAAAAAGCCTACCTGTTACCAACTCTTCGTCTAAAATTATGAGCCATATGTTTGTGACTATTACAGCGCCGTCTATCACAAAGCGGACAACGTGGTTCAACTAAAACATTCATATTTCTTTACGTACTACACGAATATGCAATAAAAATGGGGGTTCTTATTTTTAAAAACACAACTGATATACGTTTGACCTATGGCAGCGCCATCTAGCGGGCAAACCATAGCGCCATCTGGTTTCCCCCTTCAAGCTAGACAAGTTTCATTCTTTCTAGTTTTTTCGTTTCACGCTTATTTCGTGAGATATTTGCCCCGGTCACTATCAATGGACCACCCTGAATATGGAGCGTGAACCGATGAATGAAAACTTGTACCGAAGCCTAACCGGGTGTCCTCTCACTAGGCAGATGCGCTAACCACTACGCCACCCTGCCACAGTAGCTTTGTACAGCTGCATGCAATACCTCAATCCAAATTCCTATTCACGCTACCGTCCATCTGATTTCAGGCATGGTTCTTCATTTTTTTCGATACAGAGCAGCTATTCCAATAAAGCTGCAGAGCCACAGCAACGCTGTTCAGGGTGGGGAGGATACTGATCGGGTTGAGGCGTTAATGGGAATTTGAGCCGAGGAGGGAACCGTGCTACGATGATGTCCGTCAACCTCAATGAATTTGGCAATACGTCTAACGACATTCCTCTCAACAGCGACTAGTTCGCCTTCCGTAATGTTCGCACATGCAATGAAAATGCACTGACGCATATTGTCAGGCGCTGTCGGTGGGTCACGATAGCAAATATCCTTCAACTTTCCCCACAGGAAGAAATCCGGGGACGTCAGATCCGGTGAACGTGCAGGCCATATTATGGTGCTTCGACGACCAATCAACCTGTCGTGAAATATGCTGCTCAATACCGATTCAAACGCACATGAGCTGTGTGCCGCACTTACATAATGTTGGAAGTACATCGCAATTCTGTCAAGCAATGGAACATCTTGTAGTAACATCGGTAGAACATTAGGTAGGAAATCAGCATACAAATGACCATTTAGATTGTCATCGATAAAGTGGGGGCCAATTATCCTTCCTCCTATAATACCGTATCATACATTAACCCGCCAAGGTCGCTGATGTTCCACTTGTCGCAGCCCTCGTGGATTTTCCGTTGCTCATTAGTGCATATTATACCGGTTTACGTTACCGCTGTTGGTGAATGACGCTTCGTCGCTAAATAGAACGCGTGGAAAAAAAAATCTGTCATCGTCCCGTAGTTTCTCTTGTGCCCAGTGGCAGAACTGTACATGACGTTCAAAGTCATCACTATGTAATTCCTGGTGCATAGAAATATGGTACGCGTGCAATCGATGATGATGCAGCATTCTCAACACCGACGTTTTTGAGATTCCCGATTCTCGCGCAATTTGTCTGCTGCTGATGTGCGGATTAGCCGCGACTGTAGCTAAAACACCTACTTGGGCATCATCATTTGTTGCAGGTCGTGGTTGACGTTTCACATGTGGCTGAACACTTCCTGTTTCCTTAAATAATGTAGCTGTCCGGGTAACGCTCCGGACACTTGGATGATGTCGTCCAGGGTACCGAGCAGCATACATAGCACACGCCCGTTAGGCATTTTGATCACAATAGCAATACATCAACACGATATCAACCGTTTCCACGATTGATAAATGGTCAATTTTCACAAGGGTAATGTATCACGAAGTAAATACCGTCCGCACTGTAGAATGTTACGTGATACCACGTACTTCTAGGTTTGTGTCTATTACAGCGCCATCTGTCACAAAGCGAAAAAAGTGGTCTAACTTAAAAATTTATATTTCTTTACGTACTACACGAATAAGTAATGAAAATGGGGGTTCCTATTTTTAATAAACGCAGTTGATATCCGTTTGACCTATGGCAGCGCCATCTAGCGGGCCAACCATAGCGCCATCTGGTTTCCCCCTTCAAGTTTCGTTCTTTGTAATTTTTTCGTTTGATGCTTATTTCGTGAGATATTTGTCCCGGTCATTATCAAGGGACCACTCTGTATACTTCATAGCTAATGTTTTTTGTTCTATGGAATGTAATTCCCTATTCTTTCTTCCCATGTGCATTCCACTATTTTCCTACAATCCATGAGGGTTACTCATGAAAAAAGCCTTGCTTGAGAAACGGATAACGAATGTTTAGTAAAGGCCATCTCCCGGATCGTCATACTAGAGTGTTAGCAGCGATTTCCTTGTCAAAAAGTTCACTGGGCCAAATATAATTAAGTATGACAGTAGTTTCCAAAAGCCCATGACATACGACAGAAAGGGTTGTCCGAAAAATTAGAAATCAGATATTAATAAGAACCAGCGTAGAAGCAGAAGGGTTTAATAGCAAGGTACACACACCTTTATATAATACTTCACTGAAAATAGAGTCACGGCTTGGAAATATGAGTACTTTCAAAAATGTATTTGTGGTCTGCAAAAATAATTTATCAACAACTGTTTAGCATGAAAAAAAAAGAAAAGATAAACATCCTGAACGCACTTTAAAACTGATGCGTGTAGTTTCCACGAATAAATTACTTCTTATTTGCCGTAGCTGAATGTAGAAATAAGACAAATAGTGAATTAGGCGATAATACAGAAGGACCGGTGTCCTGTGCGTATATTTCGCTAATTTCGTTGTTTATGTAACTTGCTTGAGTACAGAAACGTGCTAGGCAAAAAGCTACTGTTTTCTTTTTAAACGCCGATGAAATTTATGTTGCGCTGCTGAGGGAGAAACAGCCGATATTGCTGGACTTTAATCAACGTTTCCATTTCGAACTGTAATTAGAATTAAATTCCAATAATTTGCTTAGCAAGTATTTGCTCACTGTAATTTGCTGTTTCACCGTGTCCGTACATTGCAAAAATAGCGAAATCCTTCATCAAGACCTGCGGAACGTGATTCTACATAGAACTCCGCGTTGCCACCTCACAACGCAATAAGGGTTGCACGAAACCCAGTACACAATACGAGTACAGGGTGTCCGAAAATGTTGCTTTCCACCGCTCGTTGGAAACGATGTCCAAGTCTGAACCCTAATTTTATCGGGAAACACCTTCTTCGGATCTAATTGTGATGTACTTCTCACGTACGCAGTGATTTCAGTTTTTAAGTCGCAAATCGTGCGTGGGCGATTGCGAACCATTATGCGTGTGACCTGCAAAATACTAACGCGAATTCTTTACAGACGAATGGAAAAACTGATAGAAGCTGACCTCGGGGAAGATCAGTTTGGATTCCGTAGAAATGTTGGAACACGTGAGGCAATACTGACCCTACGACGTATCTTAGAAGAATGATTAAGGAAAAGCAAACCTACGTTTCTAGCATTTGTAGACTTAGAGAAAGCTTTTGACAACGTTGATTGGAATACTCTCTTTCGAATTCTGAATGTGCCAGGGGTAAAATACAGGGAGCGAAAGGCTATTTACAATTTGTACAGAAACCAGATGGCAGTTATAAGAGTCGAGGGGTATGAAAGAGAAGCAGTGGTTGGCAAGGGAGTGAGACAGGATTGTAGCCTATCCCCAATGTTATTTAATCTGTATACTGAGAAAGGAATAAAGGAAACAAAAGAAAAGATCGGAGTAGGTATTAAAATCCATGGAGAAGAAATAAAAACTTTTAGGTTCGCCGATGACATTGTAATTCTGTCAGAGACAGCAAAGGACTTGGAAGAGCAGTTGAACGGAATGGATAGTGTCTTGAAAGGAGGGTATAGGATGACCATCAACAAAAGCAAAACGAGGATAATGGAATGTAGTCGAATTAATTCGGGCGATGCTGAGGGTATAAGATTAGGAATTGAGACACTTAAAGTAGTAAAGGAGTTTTGCTATTTGGGGAGCAAAGTAACTGATGATGGTCGAAGTAGAGATTATATCAAATGTAGACTGGCAATGGCAAGGAAAGCATTTCTGAAGAAGAGAAATTTGTTAACATCCAGTATAGATTTAAGGGTCAGGAAGTCGTTTCTGAAAGTATTTGTATGGAGTGTAGCCATGTATGGAAGTGGAACATGGACGATAAATAGTTTGGACAAGAAGAGAATAGAAGCTATCGAAATGTGGTGCTACAGAAGAATGCTGAAGATTATATGGGTAGATCACGTAACTAATGAGGAGGTATTGAATAGAATTGGGGAGAAGATGAGTTTGTGGATCAATTTGACAAGAAGAAGGGACCGGTTGGTAGGACATGTTCTGAGGCATCAAGGGATCACAAATTTAGCATTGGAGGGCAGCGTGGAGGGTAAAAATCGTAGAGGGAGACCAAGAGATGAATACACTAAGCAGATTCAGAAGGATGTAGGCTGCAGTAGGTACTGGGGGATGAAGAAGCTTGCACAGGATAGAGTAGCATGGATAGCTGCATCAAACCAGTCTCAGGACTGTAGACCACGACAACAAATAACAATGCGTTTTCTTCTCTCCAAAGAAAAATTAAATTTCGTGGAGTAAGATCCGGCGAGCGAGGGAGACCACAGAAGCGCTTCGGCTGGAATGCGCCGGTGCGGCACCTTCCAGGGAATTTTGTTTGAACTCACTGGAAGAAATGGGCACCGGAGATTTTAAATAGTACACGTGCATTAAGTCGCAACGTAAGTGTAATCTGACGTCCGAAGTTTGTTACTGTGGTATCGAAGGCTATGGTACAGCCTGCATCTCGTGGTCGTGCGGTAGCGTTCTCGTTTCCCACGCCCGGGTTCCCGGGTTCGATTCCAGGCGGGGTCAGGGATTTTCTCTGCCTCGTGATGACTGGGTGTTGTGTGATGTTCTTAGGTTAGTTAGGTTTAAGTAGTACTAAGTTCTAGGGGACTGATGACCTAAGATGTTAAGTCCCATAGTGCTCAGAGCCATTTGAACCATTTTTGAGTTACGGTACCACGGCGTAAATACAAGTTCTAAAGTTGGCACTACGACAGACACTGACGACAGCGCCGTCTAGTCGGTGCTTTGGAGGTCTACGAGCTGCGCTACAGATTCAGCCCATTTGATCAAGAGCAGGCGGCTGGGACACTTCGCTTCAGCTTCGCACCTACGTACTTAGTTATGTATGCCTGTGTAAATATTCATGTACCAGTAAACCGCTTTTACTTTCTTGCAGTACAGACGTATATTACCTTTTCCTGCTCCTACTCACTTCCTTCATTCAGCCAACCTTTCAGTTTACAGGAGCAGACCCACGCGCCCCCTTCCAGGCGGGATACAAAAGTTACACATCGGGAACCTTCGTGTCAATTGTCTTTTTTTCCCGACTACGAGCAAACTCGGAGATCTGCAGTATAACCAAGATACGTCGAGTTTCATTCCGAAGTTGTAATTGGCATACAGGGTGCAGAAATATAACAGGACATAAAGAATGCTCTGCTGAATAGTTTGAGGCATCTACCGCTTTGTCTACCTTTACTGTTTTCCAGGTTATTTACAACTAATTTGCATACATGTGAATTCTTTATTTCGTGCAAGGAAACGAGGAGGACGAGCCTGATTACTGGGGAGCCATGATGCAGTTATGTCTACTTTACTTGTCCACAACGTGGCTCTATTGTATCGTATTTACATTGTCCCACGAGAGAACGTCCTATGAATTAAGGACAGACCCATTCGTTACTCAATGGCATTCAGAGACGTACTATACGATACGAAAGAGCAGTACCGGTGCAGTTTCATAGAACTCACTGACATGCACCTCTCGCTACTGAAAGGCTGGCGGAGTGTGTATTTCTCTCGCTCGACAAATGTGGGAGACTGGTTCATTGAATGAAGAAACGAGGAACCTGGCAACATGGGGACCACTCACACACCCTATCATGAAGATCACCCACAACGACTCCATGCAATGCTTGTGACTGACTTTGCACCAAGGGTCGCATTGTGTCAGTGGTTGCTCCAACAATGGATTGGCCTAGCAGATTTCTTCTAGGTCGTGCTGTTTACTGACAAGGCCTCATCTGATCGTGATGCTGTCTGGAACAGCAGGATTAGCCATGTGTGGCATGAGGAAAACCCTCACACCGCAGTTGAGTTACAACATCAAGTACGTTTTGCTGTGAATATCTGGGTCGGCATTTTAGGTGACAATCTCATTGCGCCATATCTTCTACCAGGCCATCTGAATAGCCACTTGTACGTGACGTTTGTCCGAAGAGTTCCACCTGCGTTGGTAGAGAACGAGATCTTGTCTGTTCGTGAGAGGATGTGGATACACAATGACGCCACCAACGCCTCACTTCAATGTGAATGTCCGCAACCATCTCAGTGCTGTATTTTCTGGTGGCTGGATTGGAAGGGGAGGTCCTATTCCATGGCCTGCGAGGTCACCTGACCTGAATTTCCTTGACTGTTTCGTATGGGGATATGTGAAGTCTGTTATGTATAAGACTCCAGTGGATACGGAGATGAAAGTAGATGCCGGAATCGTCTTCTTTTCTTCTTTTAGGGCTCAACCCTAAGGTTGGTTTTGCAGCAGAGCACCATTCCTCTCTTCTGTCTGCCTTCCTCTTCATTTCGACTTATCTATTACATCCAACGTCATTCATGATCTGTTGCATGTACGATATCCTTGGTCGCCCCCGCCGATTCCTTCCCTCAATAGCTCCTTCTGCTATAGTTCCAATGATGTTGTTGTGTCGTAGGAAGTGCCTTACAGGTTTGTCTCTTCTTGTTTGGATGTGCCTCCACAGAGATCTGGTTTCCTGTACTCTTCTAAGCACCTCTTCATTTCTCACTTTGTCTCTCCAGCTGATCTTCATCATCCTTCTATAGGATCAATGTAGAACACGGCATACGCGAAAGTTGAATGCTATAAAAATCGCACTGGCAACACAGTAAGCAATCATAAATCGCCTTTGGAACACATCTGGGATGTTCCCAATTTCGCCATTTCATAATGCTAGAAGTAACTGTAGCCTGATTATGGAAATCTGGTAAGCGAGTTTAGTGTAGAATGTTTATTTGGCAACAAGGGAACGCCACTGCCAGGTCTGGATATTCAGACTCGAAATGAGGCTAATCATGTGGACTTCAGTATGCTCAAGCCGGCCGGGGTGGACGAGCGGTTCTAGGTGCTACAGTCGTAGGTTCGAATCCTGGGCGGGTATGGATATGTGTGATGTCCTTAGGTTAGTTAGGTTTAAGTAGTTCTAAGTTCTTGGGGACTGGTGACCTCAGAAGTTAACTCCTATAGTGCTCAGCGCCATTTAAACCATTTTTTTTTTCAGTATGCTCAAGCCGGGAACGATGACCATTCACATTTTTCAGCGATGACGTGGTCTGGCGGCAGTCAGCGACTGCTGTTTTAAGCATCAAGCAATGTGTCACAAGTCGTCAGCTGAACCCATTTCTAAATAATTCAAGGATGCAGGAGAAGAGTGTATAACTGAAGCACGGGAAGAGGGCAGAGCTGTCAGCTTTATACTACCTGGAGAGTTCTCCAGCAGTCTTGTTTCTTTTGTAAAAACATTCACTTCCGGCACATATCTTCCGATATTCTCGACTTGGATTCGGGAGACGAAGGCTACATAGGTAAATAATAAAAATATTGTAAGTTGTGCTTCGCGCAATTTCTCAATTCATTGTACTGATTAAGTACAAAAATGGTTCTGAGCACTATCGGACTTACATCTGAGTTCATCAGACCCCTAGGTCTTGGACCTACTTAAACCTAACTAATCTAAAGACATCACACACATCCATGCCCGAGGCAGGATTCGAACCTGCGACAGTAGGATTAAGTACAGTGTGCAATTTTCTACACGTATCTGACATCTGGATGTGCTCTGAATAGTTACCTGTGATTCTCTCATTAAAACCACTAACAAAAAATTCAGTATGCTGTGACATACACTGGGATAAAAATCATGGAATACCTCATAAAAATGTGTAGAACCTCCTTTTGCCCCGTGTAGTGCAGCAACTCGATGTGGCATGAACTCAACACTTCGTTGGAAGTCCACTGCAGAAATACTGACCTATGATGCCTCTATACCGATCCATAATTGCTGAAGTGATGCCGGTGCGGAATTTTGTGAACGAACTGATCTCTCGATTAAGTCCCATAAACCTTCTATGGGATTCATACTGGGCGACCTATTTGGCCAAGGCATTCACTCGAATTGTCCAGAAAGTTCTCCAAACCAGTTGCAAACAATTGTGGCCCTGTGACATCGTTGTTACGGAACACGAACTCCATGAATGCAGATGGTGTCCATGTAACCGAAAGTAACCACTTCCAGTCAGTGATCGGTTCAGGTCGACCAGAGGAGCCAGTCCATTCCATGTAAACATAGCCCACACCATTAAGGAACCACGACCAGACTGCACAGCGCCTTGTTGACAACCTGGGTCCATGGCTTTGTAGGGCTGTGCCATACCCCAATGCCGCCATCAGCTCTTACGAACCGAAATCGGGACTCTTGTGACGAGGCCACGGTTTTCCAGTCTTCCAGTGTCCAACCGATATGGTCACAAACCCGGAGAGGCGCTGTAGCCGATGTCTACATCTACATCTACATCCACACTCCGCAAGCCACCTGACGGTGTGTGGCGGAGGGTACCTTGAGTACCTCTATCAGTTCTCCTTTCTATTCCAGTCTCGTATTGTTCGTGGAAAGAAGGGTTGTCGGTATGCCTCTGTGTGGGCACTATTCTCTCTGATTTTATCCTCATGGTCTCTTCGTGAGATATACGTAGGAGGAAGCAATATACTGCTTGACTCCTCGGTGAAGGTACGTTCTCGAAACTTCAACAAAAGCCCGTACCGAGCTACTGAGCGTCTCTCTTGCAGAATCTTCCACTGGAGTTTATCTGTCATCTCCGTAACGCTTTCGCGATAACTAAATGATCCCGTAACGAAGTGTGCTGCTCTCCGTTGGATCTTCTCTATCCCTTGTATCGACCGTATCTGGTACGGATCCCACACTGGTGAGCAATATTCAGGCACCGGGCGAACAAGAGTTTTCGGAATGGATTTACTTAGGATTCTTCCAATAAATCTCAGTCTGGCATTTGCTTTACCGACGATTAATTTTATATGGTCATTCCATTTTAAATCACTCCTAATGCCTACTCCCACATAATTTATGGAATTAACTGCTTCCAGTTGATGATCTGCTATATTGTAGCTAAATGATAAAGGATCTTTCTTTCTATGTATTCGCAGCACATCACACTTGTCTACATTGAGATTCAATTGCCATTCCCTGCACGATGCGTCAATTCGTTGCAGATCCTCCTGCATTTCAGTACAATTTAACATTGTTACAACCTCTCGCTATACTACAGCATCATCCGCAAAAAGCCTCAGTGAACTTCCGATGTTATCCACAAGGTAATTTGTATATATTGTGAATAGCGACGGTCCTATGACAATTCCATGTGGCACACCTGAAATCACTCTTACTTCGGAAGATTTCATTCCATTGAGAATGACATGATGCGTTCTGTTATCTAGGAACTCTTCAGACCAATCACACAATTGGTCTGATAGTCGATATGCTCTTACCCACTGTGGGGAACTGTACCAAACGCCTTGCGGACGTCAAGAAACACGGCATCTACCTGGTAACCCGTGTCTATGGCCCTCTGAGTCTCATGGATGAATAGCGCGACCTGGGTTTCACACGATCGTCTTTTTCGAAACACATGCTGATTTCTATAGAGTAGATTTCTAGTCTCCAGAAAAGTCACTATACTCGAACATAATGCTTGTTCCAAAATTCTACAACTGATCGACGTTAGAGATATAGGTCTATAGTTCTGAACATGTGTTCGACGTCCCTTCTTGAAAACGGGGATGACCTGTGCCCGTTTCCAATCCTTTGGAACGCTACGCTCTTCTAGAGACCTACGGTACACAGCTGCAAGAAGGGGGGCAAGTCGCTTTGTGTACTCTATGTAAAATCGAACTGGTATCCCGTCAGGTCCAGCGGCCTTTCCTCTTTTGAGGATGTCGTGCTGTTAGACATTCCGTCGGTAGTCTGCTCCCAGTGCCCATTGACGCCAAATTTCGCCGCACTGTCCTAACGGATACGTTCGTCGTACGTCCCACATTGATTTCTGCGGTTATTTCACGAAGTGTTGCTTGTGTGTTATCTCTGACAACTCTATGGAAACGCAACCGGTCCATGCATCTAGCTGCAACTACACTCCACTTTCAAAGTCTCTTAATTCCCGTCGTGCGTCAATAATCACTTCGGAAACCTTTTCACATGATCACCTATGTACAGATGATAGCTTCGCCAATGAATTGCCATTTTATACCTTCAAACACCTCCCGAACAGGCCACGAAGGTCCAACGGTACCGACCGGCCGCCGTGTCATCCTCAGCCCATAGGCGTCACTGGATGCGGATACGGAGGGGCATGTGGTCAGCACACCGCTCTTCCGGCTGTATGACAGCTTCCGAGAGCGGAGCGCCACTTGTCAATCAAGTAGCTCCTCAGTTTGCCTCCCAAGGGCTGAGTGCACCCCATTTGCCAACAGCGCTCGGCAGACCGAATGGTCACCCATCCAAGTGCTATCCCAGCCCGACAGCGCTTAACTTCGGTGATCTGACGAGAAGCGGTGTTACCACTGCGGCAAGGACGTTGGCTCCTTTTATACCTTACGTACGCGATATTACCGTCATTTGTATAAGTGCATATCGGTAACCAATGACTTATGCCACCTTAGTGGTAATTTACAGTTCGGCAAACCTACACTCCTGGAAATTGAAATAAGAACACCGTTAATTCATTGTCCCAGGAAGGGGAAACTTCATTGACACATTCCTGGGGTCAGATACATCACATGATCACACTGACAGAACCACAGGCACATAGACACAGGCAACAGAGCATGCACAATGTCGGCACTAGTACAGTGTATATCCACCTTCCGCAGCAATGCAGGCTGCTATTCTCCCATGGAGACGATCGTAGAGATGCTGGATGTAGTCCTGTGGAACGGCTTGCCATGCCATTTCCACCTTGCGCCTCAGTTGGACCAGCGTTCGTGCTGGACGTGCAGACCGCGTGAGACGACGCTTCATCCAGTCCCAAACATGCTCAATGGGGGACAGATCCGGAGATCTTGCTGGCCAGGGTAGTTGACTTACACTTTCTAGAGCACGTTGGATGGCACGGTATACATGCGGACGTGCATTGTCCTGTTGGAACAGCAAGTTCCCTTGCCGGTCTAGGAATGGTAGAATGATGGGTTCGATGACGGTTTGGATGTACCGTGCACTATTCAGTGTCCCCTCGCCGATCACCAGAGGTGTAAGGCCAGTGTAGGAGATCGCTCCCCACACCATGATGCCGGGTGTTGGCCTTGTGTGCCTCGGTCGTATGCAGTCCTGACTGTGGCGCTCACCTGAACGGCGCCAAACACGCATACGACCATCATTGGCACCAAGGCAGAAGCGACTCTCATCGCTGAAGACGACACGTCTCCATTCGTCCCTCCATTCACGCCTGTCGCGACACCACTAGAGGCGGGCTGCACGATGTTGCGGCGTGAGCGGAAGACGGCCTAACGGTGTACGGGACCGTAGCCCAGCTTCATGGAGACGGTTGCGAATGGTCCTCGCCGATACCCAAGGAGCAACAGTGTCCCTAGTTTGCTGGGAAGTGGCGGTGCGGTCCCCTACAGCACTGCGTAGGATCCTACGGTCTTGGCGTGCATCCGTGCGTCGCTGTGGTCCGGTCCCAGTTCGACGGGCACGTGCACCTTCCGCCGACCACTGGCGACAACATCGATGTACTGTGGAGACCTCACGCCCCACGTGTTGAGCATTTCGGCGGTTGGTCCACCCGGCCTTCCGCATGCCCACTACACGCCCTCGCTCAAAGTCCGTCAACTGCACATACGGTTCACGTCCAGCCTGTCGCGGCATGCTACCAGTGTTAAAGACTGCGATGGAGCTCCGTATGCCACGGCAAACTGGCTGACACTGACGGCGGCGGTGCACAAATGCTGCGCAGCTAGCGCAATTCGACGGCCAACACCGCGGTTCCTGGTGTGTCCGCTGTGCCGTGCGTGTGATCATTGCTTGTACGGCCCTCTCGCAGTGTCCGGAGCAAGTATGGTGGGTCTGACACACCGGTGTCAATGTGTTCTTTTCAGGCTCACAAAAAATGGGTTCAAATGGATCTGAGCACTATGGGACTCAACGTCTGAGGTCATCAGTCCCCTAGAACGTAGAACTGCTTAAACATAACTAACCTAAGGACATCGCACAGTAGCGGTAGCGCGGTTTCGGACTGTAGCGCCTAGAACCGCTCGGCCGCACCGGCCGGCCGTAGGCTCAAGGTCAGGACTTTAGTAGTCGGTGCAAGTACCCTGGAAGTAAGTTCGCAATGCGAAACACCAACCAGCTTGACTAAAGCACGTAAGAATCAAGTAAAAATTAAGAAATTATGAGGAGTGGCGTCTTACAGTTGTAAAACGTGTATATTTGTATTGTCTATTGTCAAACCACAATTTATGAAAGATGTTTATATTTTATTAATAGGATTAAGTAGGAATAATTAATATTTGTCATGTTGGAAATAATTGTGGTAGCAGGGAATGTCTGCACCAAAGTATTGTTGCCAAGAGAGACCGCACATTGATGTAATTTTAAAAAGGGCGGGAGAGATCGCGTATGGATACATTTTAAGAAAAGAGCGGGATAGACCGCTCGTTGACACATTTTGTAATGGTAGCAGGGATTGTCTGCACCAGAAAGCATTGTTGGCAGGAGAGACCGCACTTTAGCGTTCGTAGGAAGTCAGTAGTAAGCGAGATGTGAAGCGAGTTGGTAGCAGGTCTGAAGCGAGAGGTTGAGAGGAGCAGTGTGCCTGCCAGTCACCAGCTATGATTTACAAGAGATTATAAACGGATGTACAGAGACATCAACTAACTTTTATCATAAGAGGAACTAATATTATTGAATTATTTTCTTTGTGAAACTCAAGACTACTGAAGGTATGTTTGTGCAATGCTAGTTGTAAGATTATTGTAAAAAGTAAGTTCCATTTGAACGTTTGTAAAATCATTTCATTACCAACAGTAAATATTTGAAGTGTTTTCAGAATATAATTATTTTTGCCAGCAATGTTGCATTACTTATTATACTCCATCCCAAAAACCATCAACATAAATCTTTGCAAAAATTTTATTGTTGCCAAGAAATAGTTTAACTATGAATTACGTAACTTCAGTCAAATTAATTAAAGAATAACGTAAGCTTCGCTATTAAAGAAGAACGCCAGCTTTGGTAATAAATACAGCCACTTATTATGATAGCCCACCAGCAGTTAATAGAGTATAGTAAACCAGTGTAAGTATATTCATGTCGCAGTTCGATGAAGCAGTCAGATGGCGATCAAGTAACAGTAAAAAAGGTAAGTAACAGTTTTGGGTTATTGCAGATAACGACGACACATTCTATGTTTCGTCGAAATAATCAGAAAATCACTTTTAATAAGCAGCAATTAAATTTGTATGCAAACATTGAGAAAGAGAATAAATAGCAAAGGGAAGATTTCTTTTGTTATTATTAAGCAAGAGATAAAAATCCTAAGGAAAGGTTTCATAGGTTATTGTAGAAGGGAAAGTTGCATAAAAAATATAGAGATATAGAGGAGACGGGAAGGTTTCACAGTCTTCAACGAAACGTATCTGTTTTAATATAATCCATTATGGAGTCGAGGTAGCAATTGTCGTTATACTGGTTATCACTGTTAGCATTCAACCGCGATTCTTATACATATATTTTAACAACGCGTTTCAAGAGATGATACTCTCATCATCAGGTTGTAAAGTCTATGTCATGAAATTAAACGGACTAAAAAGACAAAATACCATCATAAATAGTTGGGAAGTCCATAGAGTATAATAGAATTAAAAGTATATTGGACTGTGGGTCTTCGTCTTACATTGAAGTTGTTGACACAAGTCGATGGCCGTCCCATAGCTACCAAGTATGCTGTCTCACTGAAAAGAAGAAAAAACTGCGTTTCTCAAAGAGAAATTCATCGATAAATAAATTTACATTTACAGACACATAATCTGGAAGGGCTACGCACAGGAGATTTCCGCAGTTCTAGTCTTGGTTCGAAAGCTTAGGTTTTAAATATTCCAACATGACGCGCGGCCCCTCCTGCCGGAGGTTTGACTCCTCCCTTGGGCATAGGTGTATGTGTGTTGTTCTTAGCATAAGTTAGTTCAAGTAGTGTGTAAGTCTAGGGACCGATGACCTCAGCAGTTTGGTCCCTTAGGAATTCACACACACACAAACACACCCATGACGCAATTCCCTGACAACTTATCTGTGGTAACTTTTGTGTAATCGAACCCTTCAGCGGCGACATTGTTGGCTACAGCTGCTAGTCGTGCATTGGACAGTAGCGACACTGCTCGAATATGACGATTCCTGTTTACGAATTCAAGTCTGCACCGTTCCCGCTGCATTAAAATGTCGGACAGAACCGCTGTGAAGAGATTATTGACCCCTATGGGGCGGAGAAAGCCCGCGGACTGCAACTGTGGTAGAACCGTCAGTCAACACGCAGCTACGGCAGCACTGCGGCGTTCGTTGTCCTCGATTAATTGGGTGTAATTGTATTTGCCACGCCATGTAATCCGTGCCACCTAGCCATGTCCTGCTCGCACGCACATATACGCACGCAGACATTCACACACACACACACACACACACACACACACAGAGAGAGAGAGAGAGAGAGAGAGAGAGAGAGAGAGCGCTGTTCAAACCGATCACGATAGCTGCGCTTAGTAAGGGCCACGAGGTGGTTGATGGCAGCAGAAAATGGGCAGGTGCGAGCTACGAGTCTATGCAGAAAAAGACCGCAGCCACATAAAATTAATTACGGTGCCGGTGGCAGTCTGAATTGCGGTAATCAGCGCTCCCGGTTATGTCCGTTTAATTCGATACCTCGGCCAGTGGGCGGGCTGCAAAAACAACGCGCCGGACGTGCTGCGAAGTGGCGAGTGTATCCGAACGCGGCCCGGGGCGTGCAAATGTAAACAACCCGCTTTCAGTGAGGAAACATCATTAAACTTGCAAGGGGACAGCACTCCATACCCTGACAAAACGCATTAGGCGATTGATCGGATTTATTGTGAGAGCGTAAGCCAAGGTACGTGAGTGAGCGTATGTGTGTGTGTGTGTGTGTGTGTGTGTGTGTGTGTTTGAGTTAGTATGTAGGATGAAGTTCGGGCAGTGCGGTGCGTGACGGGTAATATCTTTGCCCCAGTCAAATCAAGACACTACCTAGAAAATAACTGATGATAACGAATGTTAAAAAAACGTACTTTCCACTTTAAACAGTAAGACGGTGTATAGCAGCCTATATTACTCAAGAAAATCCGTCTAGTACTATCTATATTTCGTATGGGAGGGGTTAGTGTTTGTGGAAGAATTTCGTCGAAGTTACTGATTTAAACTTTAGCTGCAACGAGTGCCAACTAGTTGCTGAAAAACTGATTATATTCAAACGTAGTTTCGGGCCTTTCCATGTGTGACGTATAATTTTATGTATATAAATTTTCGGTGCCTACAGTGTCACGTCTTTCAGTGTCACTCTTTATTCGCACGAAGTAATGGCCGCTATCGACAGGGGATCTCAAGTTGATTCCGTATTTCTAGATTTCCGGAAAGCTTTTGACACCGTTCCTCACAAGCGAATTCTAATCAAGCTGCGGAGCTATGGGGTATCGTCTCAGTTGTGCGACTGGATTCGTGATTTCCTGTCAGGAAGGTCGCAGTTCGTAGTAATTGACGGCAAATCATCGAGTAAAACTGAAGTGATATCAGGTGTTCCCCAGGGAAGCGTCCTGGGACCGCTACTGTTCCTGATCTATATAAATGACCTGGGTGACAATCTGAGCAGTTCTCTTAGACTGTTCGCAGATGATGCTGTAATTTACCGTTTAGTAAGGTCATCCGAAGACCAGTATCAGTTGCAAAGCGATTTAGAAAAGATTGCTGTATGGTGTGTCAGGTGGCAGTTGACGCTAAATAACGAAAAGTGTGAGATGATCCACATGAGTTCCAAAAGAAATCCGTTGGAATTCGATTACTCGATAAATAGTACAATTCTCAAGGCTGTCAATTCAACTAAGTACCTGGGTGTTAAAATTACGAACAACTTCAGTTGGAAGGACCACATAGATAATATTGTCGGGAAGGAAAGCCAAAGGTTGCGTTTCATTGGCAGGACACTTAGAAGATGCAACAAGTCCACTAAAGAGACAGCTTACACTACACTCGTTCGTCCTCTGTTAGAATATTGCTGCGCGGTGTGGGATCTTTACCAGGTGGGATTGACGGAGGACATCGAGAGGGTGCAAAAAAGGGCAGCTCGTTTTGTATTATCACGTTATAGGGGAGAGAGTGTGGCAGATATGATACACGAGTTGGGATGGAAGTCATTAAAGCATAGACGTTTTTCGTCGCGGCGAGACCTTTTTACGAAATTTCAGTCACCAACTTTCTCTTCCGAATGCGAAAATATTTTGTTGAGCCGAACCTACATAGGTAGGAATGATCATCAAAATAAAATAAGAGAAATCAGAGCTCGAACAGAAAGGTTTAGGTGTTCGTTTTTCCCGCTCGCTGTTCGGGAGTGGAATAGTAGAGAGATAGTATGATTGTGGTTCGATGAACCCTCTGCCAAGCACTTAAATGTGAATTGCAGAGTAGTCATGTAGATGTAGATGTCACACAAATTTTTATTTTTAAAGGGGATCACTTAAGACTATTTTCATGGGTTCGCCCCTCAAATTTCTGCCTCATATCACAAAATTGTCGTCTGATGTAGTAGAACTGAAAAAATAAATTCCTTTTAAATCACAGTTTCGTATATAACTTATATTCAAAACCTTACACCTGTGTCACAGAACAAGTCGTACACTGAGAATACTTTACACAAGTTTAAGGGAAGAAGTGCTTCCGATAATTATTACAGTATTTAAAGAACATCAAAATATGAACAGGCTGAAATCAACAAACAGTACATGAGACTACGTTAATCAATTCAACTGTAAAAAGCTAAGGAGCATATTATTTTCAAAATGAGAAATATGCAAAAGTGAAATGGCAAAATGAGCACTTCTCAATTGGGAGTAAATCAAAACAATCACAATGGCTGAAAGAGATCACAATAACATGAGCCATAAACGAATAAGAGCTAAGCAACTAAGCAAATATGAGAATAGGCAAAAATGAGATGCCAACAAAATGAGAGCTGGCCGATCTCCGTCGGCACTTATATACGGTTGCGCTCCTGGCGGCACCGCGGGGCCCGTACGCAACATGCGCGCCTGCGATCGCAAAGCACTCTTAGCGCTCGCGGCGACGTCTAGCAGCCCGTAGGCAAGTTGTGCGATTGCTGTAGCAGGTCGACCCTTAATCTATGATGTTACACATGTTAATAAGGGACGCAGAAACATTGCATTATTCCCCTTTATGTTTTGTACTGAAATCTGGAGACGGCCCCACCATCGTAAGAGATACAATGCATTTAACACTTGTAAGTAGGCTGTTTAGGTTTTTATGCCGGTAACGCCATGTAGCGCTCTGTATGAAAATCACTAACTGTGCTGTGTGCAGTCTGTGGCTGGTTTGCATCGTTGGAATATTTGCTATTGTAGTGTTGGGCAGTTGGATGTGAACAGCACGTAGCGTTGCGCAGTTGGAGGTGAGCCGCCAGCACTGGTGGATGTGAGGAGAGAATTTTGAGAGCGGGCGATCTAGACGTGTGTCCGTCAGAAAAAGGAAATTTGTAAGACTGGATGTCATTATATATATATATATATATATATATATATATATATATATATATATATATATGTAATGACTTTTGAACACTATTAAGGTAAATACATTGTTTGTTCTCTATCAAAATCTTTCATTTGCTAAGTGTTCCTGTCCGTAGTTAGTACCTTCAGTAGTTAGAATCTTTTATTTAGCTGACAGTAGTGGCGCTCGCTGTATTGAAGTAGTTCGAGTAACGAAGATTTTTGTGAGGTAAGTGATTCATGACAGGTATAGGTTATGGTTAGTCAGGGCCATTCTTCTGTAGGGATTATTGAAAGTCAAATTGTGTTGCGATAAAAATATTGTGTGTCAGTTTAGTGATGATCAGAATAAGTAAAGAGAGAAATGTCAGAGTACGTTCAGTTTTGCTCATCTGTTTGAAAATCAAGTAACGTAAGAGGTTTATCAGCACAGTAATTTATTAATTTTTCTAAGGGGATGTTTCACACTGTGTCTTAAGTTCAAGTTATTCTGAAACTCGTGTTTAATGTTGACTTCGTTCATTTACTGGATCCGGACAAGCGTAATTACTACAACTTTCTGCTGCTTGACTTCACGTTGCCTTTCAGTCGCAGAGTAACACATTATCCGCTAACAAGTTCTTCCACTCATCGGTAACATATCGGGCAACACGTTCCCTCTAATGAACTCGATAAGCTGCCAGATTTTCAGCTTCCTCCCATTTCGTGTCCAAGCGTTAAAGATCCTTTGCGAAAGTTCTTCACCAGGCGTTACGAGACCTTCATCTACTTCTCTATCTATCCGTTCCTTTCCACAACAGTGCTAACTTGAGGGTATTCCGCCTTTCATGCGTAGAACATGCCCCGCAAGCTTCAGCCTTCTTTGAGCAACGATTCTGTGCCAACTGTATAGACCACTTCTTATCAGGATCATTTGAAACGTGGTTGCAATGACTGATCTGCAAAACGTGCAAGTACGAGGGACGTTTGAAAAGTCCGTGCAAAAATAGAAACTACTTACGTGTTTGGGGAAACCCTTTTATATTTTTCGGCATACTCTCGTTTTAGACTTATACACTTCGTCCAACGCAGTTCTAATTTGTTGATCCCTACCGAATAATAGGAATTGTCCAAGTCTGCAAAATAGCTATTAGTTGCTGCAATCACCTCCTCGTTTGAATAAAATCTTTGTCCCACCAATCATTTTTCAAATTGGGGAACAAATAGTAGTTCGAGGAAGCCAAGTCTGGAGAATATGGGGGATGTTAAACCAGTTGGAATCCTATTTCCATTAATTTTGCGACCACAACTGCTGAGGTGTGTGCTGGTGCATTGTCGTGATGGAAGAGGACTCTTTTGAAGTGTTTTTCTTGCAGCTCGGTTTTCAAACGGTTCAGTAACGATGAATAATATGCGCCTGTAATAGTTTTACCCTTTTCCAGGTAGTCGATGAAGATTATCCGTTGAGAATCCCAAAAGACAGTCGCCATAACCTTTCCGGCCGAAGGAATGGTCTTCGCCTTTTTTGGTGCAGATTCTCCCTTGCTAGTTTAGATTGTTGTTTGGTCTCAGGAGAATAGTAATGTATCCATGTTTCATCCACAGGGACGAAACGACGCTTAAAGCACTGCGGATTCTTCCTGAACAGCTGCAATCCATCCTTGCAACACTTCAGACGACTCCATTTTTGGTCAGGCGTGAGCAATCGAGGAACCCATCTCGCGGACAGCTTTCTCATGTCGAAATGTTTATGCAGAATATTATTTACCCGTTCATTCTAGCCGCCCACAGTACTAGCAATCTCACGCACCTCAGCTGTTCTATCATCTATCACCATATTACGGATTCTATCAATGATTTCTGGAGTCGTAAACTCCACAGGGCGTACAGAACGTTCAGCATCACTTTTGCCCACATAGAAACTCTGAAAATTTTGAAACCGCGCATAAACTGTTCTAATCGAAGGTTCAGAGTCACTGTAATATTTACCAGGCTTCTCTTTAGTCTTCTGAGGCGTTTCGCATTTCATAACGTTTAATCACCATATGAAATTCTTTTTCGTCCATTTTTAGACAATCACCCGACTTCCTTGATCCACACGAGTGCCAAACACAAAGAAATTGACCAATATGGCTGAAATTTAGTGTCCGTTCTTTCCAAAGATGCTACTAACTAAACATGACCTCGATACGCCCCGGTGGTGCTATGTCTCGGACTTTGCACGGGCTTGTCAAACACCCATCGTATAGTTTGTCGTTGGTGAAAAACACTGAACTTGTTTGCTGCTTTACCGGCCTTTTTGCAGGTCTCAGATGTGTATATGGCCATCGACAGGATGTTAGAGTAGTACAGATGGAGCTCTATGGGCGTATTTAGGGCATCCAATTGCCATTTAAACCGCATTCGTTGCAAGATTGTAAAAGCTCACCCAATTCTGCTGCTGATGTTTGCCTCTACGTCCCCGATATTAAGGATAACGCTTCACTATAATATGAGTAGATGCATTTCCATTTTTATGCGTATTTTGTTTGTCTTATCACTATTTATTTTTAGCCCTACAAAATTGACTATTACGTCCAGATTGGCAGTCGTTAGTTGTAAGCATTGTGGTGGTTCGGCGACAGGAGCAATGTCATCAGCAAAATCCAGACACGTAAGTCTAGATTGCTCATTCCAACATTTGGTCACGATGGAGTTGTCCGTAGTTTTCCTCATTATGAAATCTTTGACTAACAGGAAAAGAAATGGTCAGATAGCTAAGGAAAGGGGTTCTACCATCTTCTGTTTTTGTACAGCAAGTCTAGTCAAGATACAGGTTTCTGAAAACATGAATAACACGGTCAGGAATTCCATTTAGGCTTAAAATATCGCTTAATGATTTTCAATGTATACTGTCAAAAACTTTTTTTAAAACCATACTGTCAAAAACTTTTTTTTTAAAACCATCGAACTTTAGCTACGATGGACAATGGAGTTCTTCGCATTGTTCTTTCACGTTTTTTTGAACATACTTGATCAGATTTTAACGCCGGAAATACACATCCTCCTATTTCCATCTATTGTACTATAATTGTTTTTCCTTATTTTGTTACTTGAAGATATGAAATTTTTGTGTCTTTATATATTGTAATTGTTTTACTATATATATATATATATATACTCCTGGAAATTGAAATAAGAACACCGTGAATTCATTGTCCCAGGAAGTGGAAACTTTATTGACACATTCCTGGGGTCAGATACATAACATGATCACACTGACAGAACCACAAGCACATAGACACAGGCAACAGAGCATGCACAATGTCGGCACTAGTACAGTGTATATCCGCCTTTCGCAGCAATGCAGGCTGCTATTCTCCCATGGAGACGATCGTAGAGATGCTGGATGTAGTCCTGTGGAACGGCTTGCCATGCCATTTCCACCTGGCGCCTCAGTTGGACACGCGTTCGTGCTGGACGTGCAGACCGTGTGAGACGACGCTTCATCCAGTCCCAAACATGCTCAATGGGGGACAGATCCGGAGATCTTGCTGGCCAGGGTAGTTGACTTACACCTTCTAGAGCACGTTGGGTGGCACGGGATTCATGCGGACGTGCATTGTCCTGTTAGAACAGCAACTTCCCTTGCCGGTCTAGGAGTGGTAGAACGATGGGTTCGATGACGGTTTGGATGTACCGTGCACTATTCAGTGTCCCCTCGACGATCACCAGAGGTGTACGGCCAGTGTAGGAGATCGCTCCCCACACCATGATGCCGGGTTTTGGCCCTGTGTGCCTCGATCGTATGCAGTCCTGCTTGTGGCGCTCACCTGCACGGCGCCAAACACGCATACGACCATCATTGGCACCAAGGCAGAAGCGACTCTCATCGCTGAAGACGACACGTCTCCATTCGTCCCTCCATTCACGCCTGTCGCGACACCACTGGAGGCGGGCTGCACGATGTTGGAGCGTGAGCGGAAGACGGCCTAACGGTGTGCGGGACCGTAGCCCAGCTTCATGGAGACGGTTGCGAATGGTCCTCGCCGATACCCCAGGAGCAACAGTGTCCCTAATTTTCTGGGAAGTGGCGGTGCGGTCCCCTACGGCACTGCGTAGGATCCTACGGTCTTGGCGTGCATTCGTGCGTCGCTGCGGTCCGGTCCCAGGTCGACGGGCACGTGCACCTTCCGCCGACCACTGGCGACAACATCGATGTACTGTGGAGACCTCACGCCCCACGTGTTGAGCAATTCGGCGGTACGTCCACCCGGCCTCCCGCATGCCCACTATACGCCCTCGCTCAAAGTCCGTCAACTGCACATACGGTTCACGTCCACGCTGTCGCGGCATGCTACCAGTGTTAAAGACTGCGATGGAGCTCCGTATGCCACGGCAAACTGGCTGACACTGACGGCGGCGGTGCACAAATGCTGCGCAGCTAGCGCCATTCGACGGCCAACACCGCGGTTCCTGGTGTGTCCGCTGTGCCGTGCGTGTGATCATTGCTTGTACAGCCCTCTCGCAGTGTCCGGAGCAAGTATGGTGGGTCTGACACACCTGTGTCATTGTGTTCTTTTTTCCATTTCCAGGAGTATATATATATATATATATATATATATATATATATATATATATGTCGATGTATAATTGGTTTGTTTTGTAAATACTATTTGTATTTTTACGCTGGGTCTTGCCTAGGGAAAACTATGCTATCGAACGATTACATCGATAGGTCGTGTGGAGAACCAAAGTGTGTGGGATCTTTGGGAGTGTTAACTCTGCCGCACGCAGCGCGGGCAGAGGGGGTCTGGCTGGAGTAGGCGCTGGAGGAGGTGCGTTGTGTGACGGTCCCTCTAGTTGCCGCGCTCTCGGGGTTTGGCAGCATGTAATTGCGCTCGAGTTGCTATGATGGTTTCTGACACGGTGTCGCGGACGGGAAGCATTAGCTGCGCGCATTAAGAGCCTGTTTCGCCTGGTGACCGTGTCGCGAAGAAGGCGCGCCAACATCCAGCTTCCGCAACAGCGACGGTCGACAATGAGTGACTGTCGCCACCTCCCCGATCGACGACTGCATACCTTCAATCAACCAACAAGGAAGACTGGAAGCACGTAAGGTTTTAGAACTGTATGGCAGACCTCAGCTTTTCATACTGCTGCCTAAAAAAAAAATACAGCAACTTAGCAAGAGCCTTTGTTGCTCATTGTCCCAATTGCACTACCAAGCAGGGTTCCCTCCTTTTCTGGAATGAACCCGAGTGTCGTTAAACTTCATACACTAGTATTAAAGTAATATCATTCCATTTCACTGCTTTAATTTCAAAGTTCAGTTAAAGCATTCATAGCTGGCTACAATATTTAGATTACACAAGCAGAAATTAAGAGTGCGAGTGTTGTTACCATATTTTAGCTTGCCTGTGACTGCAGCTCAGCTTAGTACGTACTAAATTTTACTATTGTTAACTGTTCAGAATCATTTACTTCCAGTTCAAAGTTAAATCTCTTATTTCTAAATTGCGTAGATTTAAGTAGCTTTTGAAATGATTGTTGAGGTAGCCCAAGACTAACCTGATTTTATTGGATTTCGTAGTGCTTCAGAAACAAAGTTCACTATTAATTTCAGTCACTAAATTAATTTTCAATTTTCCGGTTTTATTCTTTCTTTTGCTAAATTAAGTCAGATTGTAGCGAAATTTATTACTTCTGGCAAACATTCAGTTTTCACACAACACGTGTCAACCTTCAGTTGCCACACTTTTAGTGCTAATTATATGTGCATTAATCTTTCATTTTCAGTTATTATAATAGTCGTCCATAGGACTGACGACCGTAATTTTCCCCAAGACTCAAATATCTAATTAACGCCATTTAATTGTTAACGTAACGACCGCACATTTACTTTCTTTATTAACTTTACCCCTTTTCAAAACTAATTTCCACCAATTTCATTTGCATTTTTCCTTTCATTTAGATGTAACCCTTTCCTCCCTCTTTACCGACAGATTAACTTCGGTGACGATTGTTTTTCCCAAATTTCCATTAAGTACGCGTGGTTTAATTTTTCGCTGTCATTAAGGTCGATAAGTGAGGTGGAAGTTACAAGATCTCTTACTTCAGAACCAGCCTTTTTTCTCGTAGTTGCTGCTTCTTACATCCTTCTCACAAGAACAAGCCAAAAGACTTCATCTGGCACAGAGGGAAGAGTGATGTCACTCCAGTTTTACATTCGGCTAGATTTCCTTTCTTCGGTAGCTTCACAGTTATACTAGACCGACAAGTTTTTGAAACGTGCCTTGTTTGCCAACAGATACCTCACAAATCTTTCTCTGTGCGACGTCCACGACCGTTCTGCTACATGTTCATGGTAAACAAGTCCGCCACAGTTTGCTTTTATTGATCGACCTCTTAAGCGACAGAATTCGCTATACAGGTTCTTAGCCCCATCGTCAGGTGTGTTTCAAATTTACAGTAAAACAATAGTTCCAAAATACTCTTTGAAACAATTACAGGAATTTAAAATTATAAACTGAAGGAAGCTTTGAGGTGCCGCCTGGGAAAATGTCCCTTGTCCCAAAAGCGACTTTGTCATGTAATACTTCGGTTAATAAAAGCATCTCACCATTGTGGCGGGCTTGTTTACCACGAACAGATACTGCACAGTTTAACAAGGTGTTGTTTGTTTTCGAACAGACAAACGGGTCTGGCCATTACAGAGACAGTGGAAGTAAAAGCACACCACGATCTTTTCAACTGGGACAGCAGTTTCCAGCTGAGATCAGCATGGGACGTAGTGTTAGGAAAAATATGTCAGGAATGCTCTAAATGAAAGCGGCAGAGACAAGGGGCGAAACAGACAGGCAGTACCAGGAATCGACGCCTGCATCACTTCCAATTCGCCGTGGTGAATGACCCACCCCCTCCCTTTCTCACAACATCTCTTCCACAGACACGCGTTTGGTCCACCCGCCGGGCCGTTGTAGCTTCTGCACAGAGACGAATCGGGCACATAGTTGCCTGAACATAACGAGCAGGAAACACGCTGAAACGTCATGACAACACAACTCGGCTGATAACCCGAAAAGATTTCATGAAGATAACGAGCAGGGAACTCGACTAAATGTTGCGACAACACGACTCGGCTGATAACCCGAGATTTCATCAAAGTGTGTTCATTGAGGAGTAATCCAGAGTTTGTTTTTGGAACGTCATTCTTTTATTTCATTTGTTCCTTTATTATAACACGTGGTGCACGGACGGACCCAGAAATCGACATCGCCCTTGCTGCCGCAAAACTACACCCCGAAATTACATTTCAGATTTCGCGCCAACACTCTCACTTCTCCGTCAAACGCCGATCAACGTTTCAAGCATATCCGATGATCGAAACCCGAAACCCACGCGAAGACAACAAAAACTCTCCACTTGACGGAGAACGCATGAAGTTTGACAGTTACAGATATGAATTTCTGTAACTTACCGTTCGGTATTGTCATTTCAAATCTTTTCGTCATATATTTCAAATAAACACTACTTTTTAATAGATGTTTGACATCATTTGCTGTGTCCTGTATTCAGTACGTTGACGTTTTCTATTCTCCGGACTGCTAGCTGCTCGTTGCGCCCCGAAGCCCTCTTACGTGGAAGATGTCAACCAAGTGGGCATTTTGCAGGCCATCTTTTGTTCTCTGTGTGTCTTCGATGACAGTACTGCAGCTTCCAATTTCATTTTCTCCTGTCTGACATAAATTCTGTCGTCTACTTTCCAAATGTTCTTTTGAACCCAGCTGCGAACAGGATATAGAAAACGGAATGAATCAGGGATGGTATATAGTGGAACACGTCCATAGGATAAAACACTAAGGAACGAATACGTTATATAATTATTGAGGGAAAACAAGCTGAAATTACACACTCTGGAGATGGATAGGAGGAAAATGCTGAATATCGATGATGGATATGGGATAAAATCTAATTCAGTAAATCCGAACGTCGGAGATAGAAGAATGCGTAACAGCCTTCAGAATGAGGTAAGAGGATAGCACCACAGTTTGCCTGATAATGAAATTGACATGAAGTATAAACAGTTTAAATAAGAGCTAATCTAAATAAGAAGTCGAATATTAAGAAAGACATCATTCTGAGAAACTGGCAGGTGATACAAAAGTATTTATTAGAAGTAAGACGAATAGGCGTTCATCTGCGAGGTGTAGATAAGAAACTTCTATTAAAGGCCGAAGACAGAGCAGACAGATGGCAGGAGTATACTGAAGGCTTTTGCGGGGGGGAGGAATTTTCCCGAATTGTGCTACCTGAGGGGAGGAAGCTTATGTTCAAGAAATGGGTGATCTAGTAATGAAGGTAGAATGTGAGATAACTTTAAATGATGTAAGTTACTGGAAGCAGCAGGAGTAGATAGTAGCTACGTCTGGCTGGCATAAGATCCATCGGCGAAACTCCACATCTTCTGCTCACCATTGTATGGGGGCTTAATTAAATAGAATGCAAATAATTTTAATTTTAGTCGCTGTTTGTCCGGTTACAAAATCTCGTAACCGGTTGGTCCTAACTAGTATTACTCCGCAATCTGACTGCACAGAATAACAACAAAGAATGAAAGGAAATTTCCGTTAACTCAATTAATTAATTAAGTCCCCAGCAACTATAAAAGCTACGAAACAACGAAGTACAAATGTAACTGTTCTGTGTGTGGAAGTGTGATTCAACGTACACATCTGGCACGGTTCTACCTCAATAAGACAAGATATTTTAAACACGAATTACATTGAAGTAGGGGACTGATGAACTTAGCTGTTTAGTCCCCCTTAAACATCCCAACAACCACCACCACCACCACCACCACTGAAGTAATTTAAAAAAAAACTAGAAATACTATAATTGCATATAGAAACCAGAATTACAGTCTAACACAAGAACACGAGCCAGATGCTTTGTTGACTGAATCTGTGACCAAGAGGCATAAAACATTTGAAATAAAAAATTTTCTTTACCTTCATATATATTGACGAAAAATACACTCTGATCATTACAACATCCCCTGTCCAACAACATCTGGTGTCTTGCCCAACAGAACAACTGCACACGACATGGTCACAATTAGTACTCTAACTACGGCTACCTCAGAACTACTACTGCCCTCAGCAACTTCTCAGCTGCAACTGCCAGTGGAGGCGGCTGACTAATAATCTTTGGCGCAATCTGTGGCGCTGTGACTCAGTGTAGTCACCTTTCACTATATCCAACTCCAGACATTCTAATTTTCGCATGTCTTCTGTTCTTTCCGAAACGTATATATTGATAACAGAAATTCGCTCAACAATTGTATAACCATTTCTTGAAGTTACATCTTATAGATCTGTTCCATCATTAACCATTTAATTGTGCCCTTCCATCACTGGTTCATTCTGCCCTTTCATAGTCCAGATGTTTATTAGACAGTGATCCAGCCCCTTACAAACGGTGACGAGCGGCTTGGAAGTGTACTGAACCTTGTGGCTACACGTCTTATTTCTTTTCAGCTAAAGGTAATTAGGAGTTTCCTTAGGGTAGAAGTTCAAGAAAACTGGTGCTTGCTCAAGCTTAACCCAGGCACCGGTGCACTGCAATGCACCCATCGGCGTTACAAGTGGAATGTGACTATGGCGAGGTAAAAATAATAGAACATCCCTGCAATGACGAGAATTATACTCGGATTTTGTCCATTATAAATGGTTTCTTTTAAAGTCTGCGACCGTGAAAACAATGGGTTTGGTTATACATGGTATCTTTTAAAGCCTGTGACTGAAAACAATGGGTTTGTTTACAAATAACTTTCTGCTACCAGTCACGATTTTTGTTTTACTTACGTATTACACCTCGCACTTTCAAGTGTGTTTCTTCATACTATGTCATTTTTTTGTAAACAAAGCAGAACGTCACACTTCGAAAACATTAAGAGGAAATGACACAGTACAAAAAATGCACACTAAAAATGGATTTCCCGGAAAGCGTCATGTAAAACATGAACAAAAGAATATCGTGACTGGTAGCAGGAAGTTATTTATAAGCCAACCCGTTGATTATACTCTGAACAGCATGAAGAGATGTACAGGGACGCAGGAAAGAGGATAAGTATGTTAAGTACATGCGTTCCAGTGCGAGCAGGAGAACTGCACGTCACGAAAAGTTTGCTCGGCATCCTCCACACAAAAAGCAGCGGTTCTTCGCTCTAGATGCTGCAGAAGAAAGCGCAGAGATCCGCTATTGTTATCTGTGTCACTCCCTTAACGACCTCCGTCATATACTGCCTAACAGTTTCTACATTAGTACCAACTGAATGAAGGTAATATTTGTTTGGACGTACTATGGCATCATCACTGGCCTGAAATAAATATGCATTTTCACTTCTACGCAGCACTTTCAGCTATCATATTCTGCCGTTTTACGTGTAATTTAGCAATAGTTATGAGATAAGCCCCTTTTGCTTAATGTACATTATTTGACAAAAAAACTGATGAATGAAGAAGACGTAGTCGAATGTCATGCAACCTACATACATACACCCCATCAGGGGGTAGGTAAATGATTAGAAATTGTCCTATAAGTATGGCATCCAAAGTTGAAATAGTACTGAAATTATGTACTGTAAGCCTATATGGAATTCCATAACACCTTATTCATGTTCTCATCTACACTGAGTTAACGTATGAAATGACTGATCAACCAATAATTGTCACATCTGGCGACCAGTTTCTGCTGCCTTTGCTTTAGTTTACTGGTTCCAGCGTAATTTTCGTAAAATTTGAAAGAAGTATGGGTGTAATCATTAATGCAGTTTTCCAGGTTTGTGATTGCATTTGAAAATTACGACTCAGTGCGTGAAACTATTTCTATTTCTACATGACTACTCTGCAATTCTCATTTAAGTGCTTGGCAGAGGGTTCATCGAACCACAATCATACTATCTCTCTACTATTCCACTCCCGAACAGCGAGCGGGAAAAACGAACACCTAAACCTTTCTGTTCGAGCTCTGATTTCTCTTATTTTATTTTGATGATCATTCCTACCTATGTAGGTTGGGCTCAACAAAATATTTTCGCATTCGGAAGAGAAAGTTGTTGACTGAAATTTCGTAAAAAGCTCTCGCCGCGACGAAAAACGTCTATGCTGTAATGACTTCCATCCCAACTCGTGTATCATATCTGCCACACTCTCTCCTCTATAACGCGATAATACAAAACGAGCTGCCCTTCTTTGCACCCTCTCGATGTCCTCCGTCAATCCCACCTGGTAAGGATCCCACACCGCGCAGCAATATTCTAACAGAGGACGAACGAGTGTAGTGTAAGCTGTCTCTTTAGTTATGTAACCTTTTACAAATGCCATTGTTTTAGTGAATGTGGCTTAACGGCCGTTTGTGGTGTCAAATAAACATTTTAAATTAAAATATATTGAGATGTTGAAATGCTGCTACAACTGATTGAGGGTCCAATATGTTGGGTTAGCTGTCTAATTGTAGTCGCTCAGAGGCTTGTACAACCGGTTTCATACCATGCACGTACATCTTCAGATTATTTCTACGTAAAATTTCAAATACAAAACTTTATAAGAGCCATATTACTGATTTCTTAAGTTCTGAGCTTAACTTTGGAAACTGAACTCACTAAACCAGTAATATGGTTCTTAAAAAATTTTGGATTAAGAAAAATTTACGCAGAAGTACACTTGAAGATGTACCTGCATGGTACGAAACCGGTTGCACCACTCTATGCGACTACAATCAAAAAGCTAACGTGCAGATTGGACTTTCAATCAATTTGACCAGCATTTCAATAACCCAGTATATTTTAATTTGTTTCTGCTCTTTGCAGCATGTATAAATGATTAGAGCTGCGATTATCCGTGACAGATAGAACGACCATCAGAAGTGCGTTAGTGTTGTTCGTGTTCAGTGTTGTTACCAGACCATGTAAGGTACATGAGGGACGTGAAGAGCGTCAGACGTTGATTGATCACTTTGGAGAACACAAGATGTCGCACACTCGTGTGAGACAGCACCTGGCAAAACTTGTAAGGGGTGTCACTGGGGATCTCCATTTGACCTGCCCTTCGAATGGCGCAACATCCAGATTTGTGGGGCGTTCAGATGTGACTGTGCTCCGATGCGGAATCGCCTGAGGATAGTAGGCAAGTTGAAAAAGAGAATTCACAGATCACATGTCACTTATCACATCTGTACTACACTGAAGCGCCGAAGAAACTCATATAGGCATGCAATTCAAATACAGAGATTTGTAGACAGGTAGAATACGGTGCTGCGGTCGGCAACTCCCACATACGGTAACATGTGTCTAGCGCAATTGTTAGGTCGGTTACTGCTGCAACAATGTAATAGTCGGCGCAGGGGCAATGGGACACAGCATCTCCGATGTAGCAATGAAGTGGGGATTTTCAAGAAAGGGACGTTGAAACCTTTCCGTCTCCTCTACATCTTTTTTTTTTTTTTTTTTTTTTTTTTTTTTTTTTTTTTTTTTTTTTTTTTACTATACCTCATTGTCTTTTTGGGTTACTCAACTTTCCCTTCTACTATAACCTATGAAACCTTTCCTTAGGATTTACATCTTTTGCTTAATAATAACAAATGAAATCCTCCCTTTGAAATTTTTTCTCAGTCTTCGCATAAAAATTTAATTGCTGCTTATTAAAAGTGATTTTCTGATTATTTCGACGAAACATAGAATGTGTCGTCGTCGTGGCCCTCAGTCGTTTTCTGCAATAACCTAAACCTGTTCCTTACCTTTTTTTACTGTTACTGGATCGCCATCTGACTGCTACATCGAACTGCGACATGACTATACTTACTCTGGTTTACTATAATCTATTAACTGCTGGTGGGCTGTCATAATAAGTGGCTGTATTTATTACCAAAACTGGCGTTATTCCTTAATAGCAAAGCTTACGTTATTCTTTAATTTATTTGACTGAAGTTACGTAATTCATAGTTACACCTTTTCTTGACAACAATAAAATTTTTGCAAAGTTTTACGTTGATGGTTTTTGGGATGGAATATAATCAGTAATGCAACATTGCTGGCAAAAATTAATTATATTCTGAAACCGCTTAAAATATTTACTGTTGGTAATGAAATGATTTTACAAACGTTCAAATGGAACTTACTTACCTTCAGTAGTCTTGAGTTTCGCAAAGAAAATAGTTCAATAATGTTAGTTCCTCTTATGATAATAGTTAGTTGATGTCTCTGTACATCCGTTTATAATCTCTTGTAAATCATGGCTTGTGGCTGACGAGCACACTGCTCCTCTCAACCTCTCGCTTCAGACCTGCTACTGACTCGGTTCACATCTCACTTACTACTGACTTCCTACGAACGCTAAAGTGCGGTCTCTCCCGCCAACAATGCTTTCTGGTGCAGACAATCCCTGCTAACATTACAAAACGTATCAATGCGCGGTCTTTCCCGCTCTTTTCTTAAAATGTATCCATACGCGGTCTCCTTTTTAAAATTATATCAATTTGCGGTCTCTCATGCCAACAATACTTTGGTGCAAACATTCCCTGCTACCACAATTATTTCCAACATGACATATATTAATTATTCCTACTTAAGCCTATTAATAAAATTTAAACATCTTCCATAAATTGTGGATTGACAATATACAATATAAATATACAACGTCTGAAGGGAATTGTTCAACGAGACAGAAATGCAACCCTTCCGCAAACTGCTGCAGATTGCCGTGCTCAACAAGTGTCAGAGTGCAAACCAATCAACGAAACGTCATCGATATTGGCTTTCGGAGTCGAAGAGACACTCGTGTACCCTTCATGAGTGCACGACGCAAACCTTTACGCCACGCCTAGGCTCGTCAACACCGACATTGGACTGTTGATGACTGGAAACATGTTGCCTGGTCGGACAAGTCCCGTTTCTAATTATCTCGATGATGTGGACGTGGACGGGTAAGGAAACAACTTCAAGAATCCACAGATCTCGCATGTCATCAAGGGACTGTTTAAGCTGGTGGAGCCTCTGTAATGGTGTGGGGTATGTGCAGTTGGAGTGATACGGGACCCATGCTACGTCTAGATACGACTCAGACAGGTGACACGTAAGTAAGCATCCTGTCTGATCACCTGCATCCACTCATGTCCATTGTGCATTCCGACGGACTTGGGCAATTCCAGAAGGGCAATGCAACACCAGACACGTCCAGGATTGCTACAGAGTGGCTCCAGGAACACTGAGTTTTAACACATCCGACGGCCTCCAAACTTCCCAGATATGAACATTACTGACCATATCTGGGATGCCTTGCGAAGTGATGTTCAGAAGAGATCTCCGTCCTCTTGTACTCTTACGGTTTCATGGACAGCCCTATAGGATTCATGGTGTCAGTTAGCTCCAGCACTACTTCAGACGTCAGTCGAGTCCATGTCACGTCGTGTTGCGGCACTTCTGCGTGCTCACGGGATCCCTACATGATGTAAGTCAGATGTGCCAGTTTCTTTGATTCTTCAGTGTAAGACTGCAGTACAAGCGAGGTGCGTATTTGCTTCCACCGCCCTGAGCGGAATGCGTAAGTTCAAATTAACGTTCACCAATTTGCAGTCTTCTATACTTGTTGTCCCTTGCGCAAAAGACAGCACGTCAGTCGTGTGTCCGTTATCTTGAGGCAGTAATAAACTCTGGTCGAAGAACTGATGTTGTATGAATAAAAACATTTTCACTTGGTTTGCTTATAAGGGTTACCACTCCCTTTTTATGCGCAGTATACGAAAAACTGCAATTATGTTCCACTTTATGAATCGAAAATCATTTCCATTCTTCACACGTTCATAATAGATAAACATTACAATGAACTGCATATTTGCGTATTTACCATCAAATTGTTCGTAATTACACATCAAAATACCCAAAGATTGCTAATAATTTGTTAACCGATACCGATTAAGGCAGACAACTTGCCTATGTTCCGAGACGGCCGAACACGCTACACATTTACAAGCCAGAGATTGCTAATATAGTCTTAACTGACACCGACCGTGGCACGCAACACTTCTGACATCCGAGACTGCCGAACCAGCTCTGATCTTACAGCCAAACCACTTCGTCGGCTATACAAGTTAGGCTCGATCCCAAGATCTCCGAAGTACTTCGTCTGCCTTTTCGTTTATCAGCTGTTTATTATTCTGCTGGTAATTAATACTTTTGGAATAAAGGGACGATAGCCTGGTATTGAGAGGTTCTTTTATTTAGAGGCAAGTAAATTCACTGTTTAATCTTTCTGATTTTATAATTTTGGTGCGCTACTTCCGAACGCTTCAGGCAGTCACGGAGGAGAACCACAATTTAGGAGGTCTTTCTCACAATATCCGTGCCGAGAAAACCATCTGTCATCGGTACCTCACACCACATTACGTCCTCTTCCCACTACTGCCTTCTCAACTGTCTAAGAATAGTTTCTTGTAGATGAACATGATGGCTGCAAAGCTAGAAATACAACAGTAAGCATATTCGCCTAAGAAGAGCTTCTTGCAGCTGAATATGATGGCTGCAAAGCTAGAAATATAACATAGGTATACTCGCCCTCAATCTTCTAGTCGTCCAAGTCTGACCATGGCAAGGTAGGATCGCCGTGTTGTTACATCGATCACTGCTTCTACAATGGCGGGTTATCAATATGTAAGTGAGTTTTAACGTGATGTTATAGTTAGCGCACGAGCTGTTCAGCAGATCTCCATCCTCTCGTACTCTTACGGTTTTATGAACAGCCCTACAGAATTCATGGTATCAGTTAGCTCCAGCACTACTTCCGACGTCACTCGAGTCCATGCCACGTCGTTTTGCGGCACTTCTGCATGCTCGCGGGGGCACTACATGACATTAGGCAGATGTGCCAGTTTCTTTGGCTCTTCAGTGTAGAATGAAACAGAATTCATTTAAAAGTAACCAGTAAAAGATGTTGTTGTTGTTGTCTTCAGTCCTGAGACTGGTTTGATGCAGCTCTCCATGCTACTCTATCCTGTGCAAGCTGCTTCATCCCCCAGTACCTACTGCAACCTACATCCTTCTGAATCTGCTTAGTGTACTCATCTCTCGGTCTCCCTCTACGATTTTTACCCTCCACGCTGCCCTCCAATGCTAAATTCGTGATCCCATGATGCCTCAAAACATGTCCTACCAACCGATCCCTTCTTCTAGTCAAGCTGTGCCACAAACTTCTCTTCTCCCCAATCCTATTCAATACCTCCTCATTAGTTACGTGATCTATCCACCTTATCTTCAGTATTCTTCTGTAGCACCACATTTCGAAAGCTTCTATTCTCTTCTTGTCCAAACTAGTTATCGTCCATGTTTCACTTCCATACATGGCTACACTCCAAACAAATACTTACAGAAACGACTTCCTGATACATAAATCTATATTCGATGTTAACAAATTTCTCTTCTTCAGAAACGCTTTCCTTGCCATTGCCAGTCTACATTTTATATCCTCTCTACTTCGACCATCATCAGTTATTTTAATTCCTAAATAGCAAAACTCCTTTACTACTTTAAGTGTCTCATTTCCTAATCTAATTCCCTCAGCATCACCCGATTTAATTTGACTACATTCCATTATCCTCGTTTTGCTTTTGTTAATGTTCATCTTATATCCTCCTTTCAAGACACTGTCCATTCCGTTCAACTGCTCTTCCAAGTCCTTTGCCGTCTCTGACAGAATTGCAATGTCATCGGCGAACCTTAAGGTTTTTTCTTCGTCTCCATGAATTTTAATACCTACTCCAAATTTTTCTTTTGTTTCCTTTACTGCTTGCTCAATATACAGATTGAATAACATCGGGGAGAGGCTACAACCCTGTCTCACTCCTTTCCCAACCACTGCTTCCCTTTCATGCCCCTCGATTCTTATTACTGCCATCTGGTTTCTGTACAAATTATAAATAGCCTTTCGCTCCCTGTATTTTACCCCTGCCACCTTTAGAATTTGAAAAAGAGTACTCCAGTCAACATTGTCAAAAGCTTTCTCTAAGTCTACAAATGCTAGAAACGTAGGTTTGCCTTTTCTTAATCTTTCTTCTAAGATAAGTCGTAAGGTCAGTATTGCCTCACGTGTTCCAACATTTCGACGGAATCCAAACTGATCCTCCCCGAGGTCTGCATCTACCAGTTTTTCCATTCGTCTGTAAAGAATTCGCGTTAGTATTTTGCAGCCGTGGCTTATTAAACTGATAGTTCGGTAATTTTCACATCTGTCAGCACCTGCTTTCTTTGGGATTGGAATTATTATATTCTTCTTGAAGTCTGAGGGCATTTCGCCTGTCTCATACATCTTGCTCACCAGCTGGTAGAGTTTTGTCATGACTGGCTCTCCCAAGGCCGTCAGTAGTTCTAATGGAATGTTGTCTACTCCGGGGGCCTTGTTTCGACTCAGGTCTTTCAGTGCTCTGTCAAACTCTTCACGCAGTATCGTATCTCCCATTTCGTCTTCATCTACATCCTCTTCTATTTCCATAATATTGTCCTCAAGTACATCGCTCTTGTATAAACCTTCTATATACTCCTTCCACCTTTCTGCCTTCCCTTCTTTGCTTAGAACTGGGCTGCCATCTGAGCTCTTGATATTCATACACGTGGTTCTCTTCTCTCCAAAGGTCTCTTTAATTTTCCTGTAGGCAGTATCTATCTTACCCCTAGTGAGATAAGCTTCTACATCCTTACATTTGTCCTCTAGCCATCCCTGTTTAGCCATTTTGCACTTCCTGTCGATCTCATTTTTGAGACGTTTGTATTCCTTTTTGCCTGCTTCATTTACTGCATTTTTATATTTTCTCCTTTCATCAATTAAATTCAATATTTCTTCTGTTACCCAAGGATTTCTAGCAGCCCTCGTCTTTGTACCTACTTTATCCTCTGCTGCCTTCACTACTACATCCCCATTCTTCTTCTACTGTATTTCTTTCCCCTATTCCTGTCAATTGTTCCCTTATGCTCTCTCTGAAACTCTGTACAACCTCTGGTTCTTTCAGTTTATCCAGGTCCCATCTCCTTAATTTCCCACATTTTTGCAGTTTCTTTAGTTTTAATCTACAGGTCATAACCAATAGATTGTGGTCAGAGTCCACATCTGCCCCTGGAAATGTCTTACAACTTAAAACCTGGTTCCTAAATCTCTGTCTTACCATTATATAATATATCTGATACCTTTTAGTATCTCCAGGGTTCTTCCACGTATACAACCTTCTTTCATGATTCTTAAACCAAGTGTTAGCTATGATTAAGTTGTGCTCTGTGCAAAATTCTATTAGGCGGCTTCCTCTTTCATTTCTTAGCCCCAATCCATATTCACCTACTATGTTTCCTTCTCTCCCTTTTCCTACACTCGAATTCCACTCACCCATTACTATTAAATTTTCGTCTCCCTTCACTATCTGAATAATTTCTTTTATTTCATCGTACATTTCTTCAATTTCTTCATCGTCTGCAGAGCTAGTTGGCATATAAACTTGTACTACTGTAGTAGGTGTGGGCTTCGTGTCTATCTTGGCCACAATAATGCTTTCACTATGCTGTTTGTAGTAGCTTACCCGCATTCCTATTTTCCTATTCATTATTAAACCTACTCCTGCATTACCCCTATTTGATTTTGTGTTTATAACCCTGTAGTCACCTGACCAGAAGTCTTGTTCCTCCTGCCACCGAACTTCACTAATTCCCACTATATCTAACTTTAACCTATCCATTTCCCTTTTTAAATTTTCTAACCTACCTGCCCGATTAAGGGATCTGACATTCCACGCTCCGATCCGTAGAAAAGATGATAAAAAGTAATCAGTAAAAGATGCTGCCGAAACGATGAAAAAAAGTAAAGAAAAAAGAATGTTTTAAAGAGAATTTGAGCATTTCCAGCTCAAGAGAATAGGAAGATGAAAGAATACAGTAATTTTAATGAAACTGTTCGGAAATGTCTTCGAGACAATGTGAGAAGAGCTAAAGTGAAAATTTAACATTATCACAGTTTAATGTCTGGTACTTTTTCCTGTGTTACAGATAAAACTACACAATCCGGAGGAGCTCGACACTTTGAGGTACACCAGAAAGTAATTTCATTTCTGACGTCTCACATGAAGAACGATATAATGAGTTCTGTCAGGTAGAAAACTATCATTAAAATATCATACCTGTTCTGATTTTACGTTAGCACGTATTTCGCTTTTTGATCGACTGCGTGAAATGAAGGGAAGACTTTTACGAAAGCATTGTTATTGAAATCCCCTCGGACACTGGGCACATATTTGATGAAAGCAAAATTATCGAAGCACGTCTGACAGAGGTATCTGAAGAAATAATGAAGGAGCAGACACATTTCACCATACCGCCCGCATTTGGACTTTGGAAGGCATTGGAGCGGTGTCCAAAAGGAAACGACAAGTGAGCGTTTGAATCACGTAACTCTTACTAGCAAACATTCTTTTAAGTAGGCAGCCACAGCGAAAATAATTACACAAGCTGAAAGCAATATCAGACAAATCAAAATGTGCCGAGGTACAGAAATGCTGGTAAAATTGATTGAGAGTCCAGTTTGCCGAATTTACTCTTTTACTGTAGTCGCTCAGAGGATGTTCGTTCATGGTACGAAACCGGTTGCACCAGTCTCTTAGCGTAACGCGGAAAACTGGCATCTCAATCAACTTTACTAGTATTTAAATACTCCACTATATTTATTTCTTTCCAGTTTTCCTTTAGTACGTGTCATATTAGCAAAACAGAAGCCGGTTGGCTGCCAGCGAAGATTTGACGAATGCTTGATTCGGAAAGCAATCCGCCACTCTGGTACGACTTCCTGCCTTCCCAGACACCTAACAGCTGTTACATCTATTTAATATAAACTGAAATTATGCAGATGAATTCAGAGATGGCTTCAGCTTTTAATAACGAACGCAAGATTCTGCGAAAGTTTCGAGCGACGAAACGTACTCCGGTAAGCCTCTAAACCTATTCACGACGATATTTTATTACCTTCTCCCTACTTCCAATTCATTTTTCATGTTAATACGGCTCTAGTACCGCCATAATTGCCAAAGAAACGTTATAGAAGACTGCACGGCAGAAAGTTAATAGCTCTTAGTTACACACTAAATACTACAAAAATAATACTTCATTCACTCGTTCACAGAGATGACGAACGAGTTACATTTTATTTTACATCATTTTATTTATTTATTTGTCCTGATCAGACTAGTGCCTTCCAACCTTCTCTTGCACCAGACCAGGATTTTGCATCCAAATAACTTTTACGCCATAGTTAGCGACAAAATTATAATAATTTAATGTGATAAACATTAATAAAATGATAGTAATAGAACTAAAAATTATATGGATGTACATAATGGCAATGTGAACAATAGTTCAGTAAAAAAGTACTACTATCAATTATTACTTCTGACGCTGTTGCTGATATCAGTAATAATAATAGCAATAATAGTGAAAGTAACAGATATAAAATTAGTTTACGGTCGTACAGTAATGATATTTTCCAACGTAGTGATTTATGTGGAAGTGAAATTTAGACGCAGCACTAAAGCGCCTTACGAAATGAGCAAAGTGTGGCTGGAAAGAAGGGTACTTAATTGTAAGTAGCTAGTGGAAGCCCGCAGGAAACAGGCAGACATTATCGTTTATATACTTTTTATTCCAGTTAACCATCATTGTTTTTATATATACACTATTAGACAAAGAAAAAACGACGCACCATGAAGAAATTCTCCGAAAAGGAGGGAAATAGATTTGATGGAAGAACTGGGTAATTTATTCAACAGAAAGTGTTTCACAAACTGTTGTTGTCGTTGTGGTCTTCAGTCCTGAGATTGGTTTGATGCAGCTCTCCATACCACTCTATCCTGTGCAAGCTTCTTCATCTCCCAGTACCCACTGCAACCCACATCCTTTTGAATCTGCTTAGTGTATTCATCTCTTGGTCTCCCTCTACGATTTTTACCCTCTACACTGCTCTCCAATACTAAATTTGTGATCCCTTGATGCCTCAGAATATGTCCTACCAACCGATCCCTTCTTCTGGTGAAGTTGTGCCACAAACTTCTCTTCTCCCCAATCCTATTCAATACTTCCTCATTACTTATGTGATCTACCCATCTAATCTTCAGCATTCTTCTGTAGCACCACATTTCGAAAGCTTCTATTCTCTTCTTGTCCAGACTATTTATCGTCCATGTTTCACTTCCATACATGGCTACACTCCATACAAATACTTTCAGAAATGACTTCCTGACACTTAAATCTATACTCGATGTTAACAAATTTCTCTTCTTCAGAAACGCTTTCCTTCCCATTGCCAGTCTACACTTTATATCCTCTCTACTTCGACCATCATCAGTTATTTTGCTCCCCAAATAGCAAAACTCCTTTACTACTTTAAGTGTCCCATTTCCTAATCTAATTCCCTCAGCAGCACCCAACTTAATTCGACTACATTCCATTATCCTCGTTTTGCTTTTGTTGATGTTCATCTTATATCCTCCTTTCAAGACAATATTAATTCCATTCAACTGCTCTTCCAAGTCCTTTGCTGTCTCTGATAGAATTACAATGCCATCGGCGAACCTCAAAGTTTTTATTTCTTCTCCATGGATTTTAATACCTACTCCGAATTTTTCTTTTCTTTCCTTTACTGCTTGGTCTATATAGAGATTGAATAACATCGGGGAGAGGCTACAACCCTGTCTTACTCCCTTCCCAACAACTGCTTCCCTTTCATGCCCCTCGACTCTTATAACTGCCATCTGGTTTCTGTACAAATTGTAAATAGCCTTTCGCTCCCTGTATTTTACCCCTGCCACCTTTAGAATTTAAAAGAGAGTATTCCAGTCAACATTGTCAAAAGCTTTCTCTAAGTCTACAAATGCTAGAAACGTAGGTTTGCCTTTTCTTACTGCTTGGTCTATATAGAGATTGAATAACATCGGGGAGAGGCTACAACCCTGTCTTACTCCCTTCCCAACAACTGCTTCCCTTTCATGCCCCTCGACTCTTATAACTGCCATCTGGTTTCTGTACAAATTGTAAATAGCCTTTCGCTCCCTGTATTTTACCCCTGCCACCTTTAGAATTTAAAAGAGAGTATTCCAGTCAACATTGTCAAAAGCTTTCTCTAAGTCTACAAATGCTAGAAACGTAGGTTTGCCTTTTCTTAATCTTTCTTCTAAGATAAGTCGTAAGGTCAGTATTGCCTCACGTGTTCCAACATTTCTACGGAATCCAAACTGATCTTCCCCGAGGTCGGATTCTACTAGTTTTTCCATTTGTCTGTAAAGAATTCGTGTTAGTATTTTGCAGCTGTGACTTATTAAACTGATTGTTCGATAATTTTCACATCTGTCAACACCTGCTTTCTTTGGGATTGGAATTATTATATTCTTCTTGAAGTCTGCGGGTATTTCGGCTGTTTCATACATCTTGTTCACCAGATGGTAGAGTTTTGTCAGGACTGGCTCTCCCAAGGCCGTCAGTAGTTCCAATGGAATGTTGTCTACTCCGGGGGCCTTGTTTCGGCTCAGGTCTTTCAGTGCTCTGTCAAACTCTTCACGCAGTATCGTATCTCCCATTTCATCTTCATCCACATCCTCTTCCATTTCCATAATATTGTCCTCAAGTACATCGCCCTTGTGTAGACCCTCTATATACTCCTTCCACCTTTCACCTTCTTTGCTTAGAACTGGGTTTCCATCTGAACTCTTGATGTTCATACAAGTGGTTCTCTTCTCTCCAAAGGTCTACGTCCTTACATTTGTCCTCTAGCCATCCCTGCTTAGCCATTTTGCACTCCCTGTCGATCTCATTTTTGAGACGTTTGTATTCCTTTTTGCCTGCTTCATTTACTGTTTTTTTTATATTTTCTGCTTTCATCAATTAAATTCAATATTTCTTCTGTTACCCAAGGATTTCTAGCAGCCCTCGTCTTTTTACTACTTTATCCTCTGCTGCCTTCAATACTTCATCCCTCAGAGCTACCCATTCTTCTTCTACTGTGTTTCTTTCCCCCATTCCTGTCAATTGTTCCCTTATGCTCTCCTTGAAACTCTGTACAACCTATGGTTCTTTCAGTGTATCCAGATCCCATGTCCTTAAATTACCACCTTTTTGCAGTTTCTTCAATTTTAATCTACAGGTCATAACCAATAGATTGTTGTCAGAGTCCACATCTGCCCCTGGAAATGTCCTACAATTTAAAGCCTGATTCCTAAATATCTGTCTTACCATTATATAATATATCTGATACCTTTTAGTATCTCCAGGGTTCTTCCACGTATACAACCTTCTTTCATTATTCTTAAACCAAGTATTAGCTATGATTAAGTTGTGCTCTGTGCAAAATTCTACCAGGCGGGTTCCTCTTTCATTTCTCTGCCCCAATCCATATTCACCTACTACGATTCCTTCTCTCCCTTTTCCTACTGCCGAATTCCAGTCACCCATTACTATTAAATTTTCATCACCCTTTACTATCTTAATAATTTCTTTTATTTCATCATACATTTCTTCAATTTCTTCGTCATCTGCAGACCTAGTTGGCATATGTACTACTGTAGTAGGTGTGGGCTTCGTATCTATCTTGGCCACAATAATGCGTTCACTATGCTGTTTGTAGCAGCTTACCAGCATTCCTATTTTCCTATTCATTATTAAACCTACTCCTGCATTACTCCTATTTGATTTTGTGTTTATAACCCTGTAGTCACCTGACCAGAAGTCTTGTTCCTCCTGCCACCGAACTTCACTAATTCCCACTATATCTAACTTCAACCTATCCATTTCCCTTTTTAAATTTTCTAACCTACCTGCCCGATTAAGGGATCTGACATTCCACGCTCCGATCCGTAGGACGCCAGTTTTGTTTCTGCTGATAACGACATCCTCTTGAGTAGTCCCCACCCGGAGATCCGAATGGGGGACTATTTTACCTCCGGAACATTTTACCCAAGAGGACGCCATCATCACTTAATCATACATTTGATCATACAGTAAAGCTTAACTTTTTTTAAAGAAAGGCCAGGAATTATTAAGGGGTTTATATGCCATTTGGAGGTGTGTCCTCGTGAGATGTATTGTAATAAATGATATCCGATTCTGTGGAGACTGAAGAAATCGGTAAGTGAAGAAATAAAAAGGACCTGATAGAACTGTTGGTCAGTCCATATTGCGGTCTGTTGTTAGTTGTACCTAAACGAGCGGGAAAAGTAAGATTAGTGTTGGATGCAAGAGTCATCAATACAATTACTGCACCAGTGAGAACTCGCCCATAAAATATAGGTGACCTCATTCAGAAGTTTCAAAGAGCCAGCAATCAAGACAATTTGTAGCCCACATATATGCCAGAAAAAGTTATCAGTTTAAAGTATTGCCTTTCGGTTTGAATGTGAGCACAGGAGTTTTCATAATGGCATTAGATGCAGTGTTAGAACCAGAACTAAGAAGTCAGTCCACCCTCTTCATCAATGACATCTTAATCGCTAATGCAATATGGGAACAGCATATCTGCTTATTAGGGAGATTACTGGAAACGTTTAGGAGATCTGTCATAACTGCAAAGCTGCAAAAGTCTCACTTTGAGATGAAGAAGATAAAATTTTTGGATCATTTAATTGATTACAAAGGAATGTTGCTGGACAGTGCCAAGATAAGCACTATTAAGAATATTCCTACACCAAGGGATAAGATACAAAATTATGTGTTTTTGGGTTAAGCCTCATTTTTTCTACAGTTCATAGAGGATCAAGTCATGAATACAAAGCCATTAGTGAATTTTATAAGAATGAATGTTTCGTGGCAATGGAAAAATGACTGTCAGTAAACACTTGAGAAAATCAAATACACTCTGGTAAATGCAAAATTGTTGCATCATCCAGATATGGACTTAGATTTTTGTTTGATGACAGACTCTTAAAATGTACAATTAGGATCTTGTCTTTTGCAGATTAAGACAATTAACAGGCAACCCACGTTCTGTCCAATAGCTTTTGCAAGTAGAGTATTGTCCAGCTGTGAAAGGGCATATATCACGACTGAGCTGAAAGCATTAGCTATAGTTTAGGCTTTCAATAAATTCCATTATTATTTATATTAGGCACAAATAATAGTCTATTGCGATCACAAAGCCCTCAGCTTCTTGCAGTTCTGCAAGATGCTCACACCGAGATTGTTATGGTGGACAATGGCGTTACAGGAGTATCGATTTCACATACTATACATTAAAGGAAAGAACAATCAAATGGCAGATGCCCTATCTAGGCTACCAGAAGGATTAGATCAGGCAGAACAATTATGTGAGTGCAGAGAAGAATTTACTATCATACACTCCTGGAAATGGAAAAAAGAACACATTGACACCGGTGTGTCAGACCCACCATACTTGCTCCGGACACTCCGAGAGGGCTGTACAAGCAATGATCACACGCACGGCACAGCGGACACACCAGGAACCGCGGTGTTGGCCGTCGAATGGCGCTAGCTGCGCAGCATTTGTGCACCGCCGCCGTCAGTGTCAGCCAGTTTGCCGTGGCAAACGGAGCTCCATCGCAGTCTTTAACACTGGTAGCATGCCGCGACAGCGTGGTCGTGAACCGTATGTGCAGTTGACGGACTTTGAGCGTGGGCATATAGTGGCATGCGGGAGGCCGGGTGGACGTACCACCGAATTGCTCAACACGTGGGGCGTGAGGTCTCCACAGTACATCGATGTTGTCGCCAGTGGTCGGCGGAAGGTGCACGTGCCCGTCTACCTGGGACCGGACCGCAGCGACGCACGGATGCACGCCAAGACCGTAGGATCCCACGCAGTGCCGTAGGGGACCGCACCGCCACTTCCCAGCAAATTAGGGACACTGTTGCTCCTGTGGTATCGGCGAGGACCATTCGCAACCGTCTCCATGAAGCTAGGCTACGGTCCCGTACACCGTTAGGCCGTCTTCCACTCACGCCCCCACATCGTGCAGCCCGCCTCCAGTGGTGTCGCGACAGGCGTGAATGGAGGGACGAATGGAGACATCTCGTCTTCAGCGATGAGAGTCGCTTCTGCCTTGGTGCCAATGATGGTCGTATGCGTGTTTGGCGCCGTGCAGGTGAGCGCCACAATCAGGACTGCATACGACCGAGGCACACTGGGCCAACATCCGGTATCATGGTGTGGGGAGCGATCTCCTACACTGGCCGTACACCTCTGCTGATCGTCGAGGGGACACTGAATACTGCACGGTACATCCAAACCGTCATCGACCCTTTGTTCTACCATTCCTAGACCGGCAAGGGAACTTGCTGTTCCCACAGGACAATGCACGTCCGCATGTATCCCGTGCCACCCAACGTGCTCTAGAAGGTGTAAGTCAACTACTCTGCCCAGCAATATCTCCGGATCTGTCCCCCATTGAGCATGTTTGGGACTGGATGAAGCGTCGTCTCACGCGGTCTGCACGTCCAGCACGAACGCTCGTACAACTGAGGTGCCAGGAAATGGCATGGCAAGCCGTTCCACAGGACTACATCCAGCATCTCTACGATCGTCTCCATGGGAGAATAGCAGCCTGCATTTTTGCGAAAGGTGGATATACACTGTACTAGTGCCGACATTGTGCATGCTCTGTTGCCTGTGTCTATGTGCCTGTGGTTCTATCAGTGTGATCATGTGATGTATCTGACCCCAGGAATGTGTCAATAAAGTTTCCCCTTCCTGGGACAATGAATTCAAGGTGTTTTTATTTCAATTTCCAGGAGTGTATTAATAAAAGAACCAATGGCAAGAAGGAATTATTTGGTATTATGCCAGGGGATAGAGAAGTTACAGAAAAAGTATATACGCTTGTGTGGTCTCCAACAGGAATTGGAACAGCCTTAGTATGCCAACATGAGAGACTATTTTAAGGCGAAAATTGAAGTTTTATTCCAGCGGAGGAACACAAAGGGAGATAATTGGTGTGTATGTATTCCTGAAAGCCATGAATTCAAGTTGATACCATATATACATCTGGCATTGGGGCCACTTTAGAGTGAATAAGTGTCCCAATAAGCTATGAACATATTGCCACTTTTCTAATTTTCGACAGAAATTACAGAAGGTCATTAGAATGTGTGGGATATGTCAAAAAATAAAACCTATTAATAAAGATAGCAGAGGTTTCCTCCATTCTATATTACCAGAGAAAGTGCTAGCTTTGGTATCCACAGATGTCTGCGGGGCATTACCTATAGCGCAAGGAGAATGTAGATACATTGTATGCGTCTTGGATGTATTTACAAAACATGTGAAGTTATATCCAATGAAAACCACAAAGAGTGAAACTATCTTAAGATGTTTACGGTAGATAATGTTTACACTGATTTGTAATCAAATGTGAAGCTGTACAGTAATGGATTTCTTTTCCTATGTATGCACAATACGTTACATTTATTTACGTTAAGGGTCATCTGCTAGAGCCTGCACTATTCATCAATTCTCTGTGGGTCATTCTGCAAATCGTTACTATCTTTTGGCGTTACTACTTTGTCATAGACAGCGCATCATCTGCGAACAGCCTAAAAGAGCATCCGATGCTTTCTACTTGTTTAGTAACATATATTGTAAACAGTAATGGTCCTGTCACGTTTCATTGGGGTATTGCGGAAATTAAGAGCGACGTGTTGAGTTCTACCAGGAAGTAAGTCTTAAATCCTGTTGCAAATCTGTTCCAATACTCGAGAAGTTCCTTTTCTTGTTTATTTGTTTTTTTTTTTTCTCTCTAAAGGGAAGTACGTCAAATGCCTTTGCCCACGGTACTGTGGGACTCATGGAGGAACAGAGTGAGTTAAGTTTCGCAGGCTGTCTGTTTCCTAAAACCATATTGATTTTTATAGAGGAGATATTCATTTTCCAAAAAGTTATAATTCTTGAACATGATACATGTTACATAATTCTACAACAGATTGACATCAAAAATATAGTTCTATAATTATGAGTATTTTTCCTACTGCCCTTGTTAAAAACGGGAATGACCTGCGCTCTCTTCCAGTAGCTAGGTACCCTCGTTCCTCAAGCAATATACGATAGATTGCTGCTAGACGGGGAACAAGTTCTTTCGCACAATCTTTATAGACTTTTATAGGTAGCTCACCTTCCATGATGCTACTCCAGGCGCGTATAAAATGAATGTACGCAACGTAAAATAATAAACGCTAAAATAATGATTTACCCCTGTCTGACTACCCCCTGAAACAGATCTTAGGATCTCTCAATGCTCTTTTTTTTAGATATAAATTACAAACTAAACATAAATTAATGATGAAGGCAACTAATACTACTAAACGATAAACTTTGTTTTTCAATATATATTTATTATAGATTAAATCAACCCTTAAGTAGAATCGTCTATATTTCCTAACTAAAATTATTAATCAATTGTAGAAATAATTCAAAACCCAAGATAGCTTAAATACTGTTTATTGGATAATCGGTTTCAGCACACTAAACGTGCCATCATCGGATCTGAATGTAGCTTAACATTTATAAACGATTTGGATATAACGATACATCAGATTGTCTGTCTCATGTATCGTTATATCCAAATTGTTTATAAATGTTAAGCTACATTAACATCCGATGATGGCATCTTTAGTGTGTTGAAACCGATTATCCAGTAAACAGTATTTAAGCGATCTTGGCTTTTGAATTATTTCTAGAACAGAGTGATCGCTCCACTACGCACTATGCGTTCACTGCAAAATATCAATCAATTGCCCAACTCTTCCCCTTATTATGACTGTATGAACTAATATCAATAACGCGCAATGACTGACATCATATATGTACCAAACACTAGAAGACACTACTTTCAAAGATGATCTACGGTAGTGTGGAATCTCAGTGGAAATCAACTAACGTGATTACAGTTGTTTAGCTTTATAGCCCTAATAATCCGAAGCAGTTTGCGATATCATCGTATGTACTGCGTCCGGTGCGTCGAAGCGATGGTTCTCGTACTCGTCTGCGACGATGAAAGAACTCCAGCCACAAACAAACTCTTTCAAACACTAGGACGGCAGTAGGCGGTCCTCTGACTACTGTACTCTAATACTGTCTTCTCCTCTCTGTGTTCTAGAGACGAGAAACACGAACTCCCAGTCTCAAGGACGGAGTTCACAAAACGTCTCAACGTTAGTATAGGCAGAAGAAGTGCTCTCAATTACTGAAGGCTGAGTACTGAACGACGACTTCCAACGCGGAGGTGAAGTCCAAAATCGTATAGGTTCGCAGTAGTACAGTGCTTAACTATTGTAATTATAGACTCTCCGCCGGCCGGAGTGGCAGAGGGTTTCTAGGCGCTACAGTTTGGAACCGCGCGACCGCTACGGTTGCAGGTTCGAATCCTGCCTCAGGCATGGATGGGTGTGATGTCCTTAGGTTAGGTAGGTTTAAGTAGTTCTAAGTTCTAGGGGACTGATGACCTCTGAAGTTAAGTCCCATAGTGCTCAGAGTCATTTGAACCATTTGAACCATATAAACACTCCTGAGAGCAAAGATAGCAAGTCCGTCAGTATAATAAAGACATTCTGTCATCTTTCATGCAATAAGCGTTAACAAGCATTTACAAGGCGTATGAGGCAATGTTAGTCTCCTTCATATATTCATATATACGATGTAGAACTTATCAAATGATACCTAATTGTGGTTGTAGTTCACGGCAAAGAATGTGGATGAGTGCTTGTAAGGAGCGAAATTATAGCCACCTTGCAACCCGGTCCTGACTTCTTTCTACTACTAAGCGAATGTAGCTGATTTTCAAAGTATGGTCACTGGTTTTGACCCACTTACGGATTTTACATACGACGATAACATCTTAGGTTTTTACTCAGATCGGTTGACAAAGACTTACTTTCAAAGTCATTGAACGCTTCTCTCATTGCTGTTTTTAAGCTGATTTTCGCTTCGTTCAGTTTTTGTTTGTCAGCTAGGTGTTTACTTCTCTTGAATCTGAGATGAAGTTCTCTTTGTTTACATTGCAGTTTTCTAGCATGTTTGTTCTTTCCCATTCCTTAAGACCTTACTCGGAACATAGTTGTCTAGCGCATATTGAATAATACCTTTTAATTTTTTCCATTCGTCCTCCGTCGGAATGTTTGATGCTGACTGCTCAGATACTCTGAATTTTATATCCCGTCACTTTTAACAAGCAAAAATATCTTCCTACCCTTGTTAACGTCCTTTTAAGACACGTTGTGATAGATACTGTCTTATGATCAGTGATACATTCGTCTACGTTAACTGATTCCATAAGTTCAGGTCTGTTTGTTGCCAGGAAGTCTAAGGCGTTAGCCTCAAAAGTTGGTTCTCTAACTACCTGCTCAAAATTATTTTACGACAAGAGATTCAGAACAGTATCTGGCACCAGTTCTAATAGCATAACACACCTAATCTATATCTGGCAAGTTGAAGTCACCCCCATTACAACAGCATGGTCAGGAAAATACGATATTCTGCAAGTTATGTCTGAAGCGCTATAGCATTAGAGGTCCTGACCCAGAAAAACATCCGATTACCATTTTTGACCGAGCTTTGACGCTTAACTTCACCCAGATTAATTCACAGAAGGAGTCCGTTATAATCTCCTTAGATTTTATCAATTCCTTCGAGCAATAAACGCGCCCTACCATTGGCTACTAACCTATCCTATAAATATAGAAATCTGAACTTAGGATTTCGTTGTCATTAACGTCCAGTTTGAATCAACTTTCTGTTTCTAATACTATCTGTGGATTATAATCTTCGGTCAGCGATACTAATTGAGGGACTTTTCTTGGATGCTCCAGCAGTTTACAAAAATCATATTAACATTTTCTATCCCTGATCTGCGATGACGAACATTCTCTGAGGACACTGTGGCTAATCTGCCAGGCATATACTTTGAGCCCAAGACAGGGCTCACTAACCCAAAAAAACCCATGTGTACGCCCCACGTACTTCGCTACCGTTTTAGCCACTACCTGAATGTGGTGTACACCTGACCGATTAAGGAGAGCCCTAAAATTCTGCACCAGGTCCCGGAGGTCGGGAAATTAACATCCGATAACGTCGCAGAGTCGTCTGAGCCTGTGGTTTAGAGCTTCCACTCGGCTCCAAACCAGAGGACCACGACGAACCCTGGGTACGACGCAAACGTAGTTTAGCCTGCACCTCGCCGGCGTTAGTAGTGGCCTTCACCACACCAGCCAGCCGCTGAAACGAGTCGAGGATGGCTTCAGAATCCAAGCGGCAGGCGTCATTCGTACTGAAATATGTCACTATATGCAGCCGGTTGTATCCAGTGCGCTCGATAGCCGCCGGCAGGGCCTCGTCCACATCACGGACGTGACCCCCCTCCCCCCCCCCCCCCCACTTCCCAAGCAAACAGTAGCATTCTTTCCTTCCTTGCCTGCTATCTCCCTTAGGGGCTCCATCACCCGCCTAACACTGGAGCTCCCAATGAGTAACATACCCATCCTTTGTACTTGTCCGGACTGGGCAGGAAACTCGACCGCTAGCCCAACAGGAGAGGCATTCCACGCCGGCTCGGAGTTATCATCATACTCGGTAGCATCTCGTACCTGTTGCTAAGGCGTAGAGAGCCAGCCGCACGGCCTGCTCCTTCTTTTGCCTTCCACACAGTGATACGTAAACCCACCATTGTCTGCCACCCACTCTCGAGTGAGGACGGATCGGCCAGGTGTTGCGTATTAGAAGATACAGCCAGACCCCGGTCACCGGGGGATTTCAACGGTGCCAGAGCTGTCGCAGTTCTCCCCATCAGTGCCTCGATATCGCCGCAACTTAGAGAATTAGCCAGAAGAGTGTAGACGGTAGCCGACGCTGTTTACGGACAGCGACCAATTCCCCTTGCGCCCGCTCACAACACACACAGTCCCTAGCCTTATCGGAGTGTGTAAAACGTAGATATAAGATTTAGATCTTACGAAGACAGTAACGAGGAGAAACACGAAAAACTGCTCTGCAGATTTGTCACTATACCCTGAGACGGCAATCTCTTCAACAGAAATATACACTACTGGCCATTAAAATTGCTACACCACGAAGATGACGTGCTACAGCCGCGAAATTTAACTGAGAGGAAGAAGATTCTGTGATATGCAAATGATTAGCTTCTCAGAGCATTCACACAAGGTTAGCGCCGGTGGCGATACCTACAGTGTGCTGACATGAGGAAAGTTTCCAACCGATTTCTCATACACAAACAGCAGTTGACCTGCGTTGCCTGGTGAAACGTTATTGTGATACCTCGTGTAAGGTGGAGAAATGCGTACCATCATGTTGCCGACTTAGATAAAGGTCGGATTGTAGCCTATCGCGATTGCGGTTTATTGTATAGCGACATTGCTGCTCGCGTTGGTCGAGATCCAATGATTGTTAGCATAATATGGAATCTTTGGGTTCACGAGGGTAATATGGAACGTCATGCTGGATCCCAACGGCCTCATATCACTGGCAGTCGAGATGACAGGCATCTTATCCGCATGGCTGTAACGGATCGTGCAACCACGTCTGGATCCCTGAGTCAACAGATGGGAACGTTTGCAAGACAACAACCATCTGCACGAACAGTTCGACAACGTTGGCAGCAGCATGGACTATCAGCTCGGAGACCATGGCTGCGGTTACCCTTAACGCTGCATCACAGAGAAGAGCGCCTGCGATGGTGTACTCAACGACGTACCTGGGTGTACGCATGGCAAAAGTCATTTTTTCGGATTCATCCAGGTACTGTTTACAGCATCATGATGGTCGCATCCGTATTTAGCGACATCGCGGTGAACGCACATTGGAAGCGTGTATTCGTCATCGCCATACTGGCGTTTCACCCGGCGTGATGGTATGCGGTGCCATTGGTTACATGTCTGGGTCGCCTCTTGTTCTCATTGACGGCACTTTGAACAGTGGACGTTACATTTCAGATGTGTTACGACACGTGGCTCTACCCTTCATTCGATCACTGCGAAACCCTACATTTCAGCAGGATAATGCACGACCGCACGGTGCAGGTCCTGTATGGGCCTTTCTGGATACAGAAAATGTTCGACAGCTGCCCTGGCCAGTACATTCTCCAGATCTCTTACTAATTGAAGACGTCTGGTCAATGGTGGCCGATCAACTGGCTCGTCACAATACGCCAGTCACTACTCTTGATGAACTGTGGTATCATGTTGAAGGTGCTTGGGCAGCTGTACCTGTACGCACCATCGAAAGTCTGTTTGACTCAATGCCCAGGCGTATCAAGGCCGCTATTACGGACAGAGGTGGTTGTTCTGGGTACTGATTTCTCAGGATCTATGCACCCAAATTGCATGAAAATGTAATCACATGTCAGTTCTAGTGTAGTATATTTGTCCAATGAATACCCGTTTATCATTTGCATTTCTTCTTGGTGTAGCAATTTCAATGGCCAGTAATGTATTTCTATACTGAATGCCTCTGCGGTTACCTGTTACTAGCAACTCTGCTTACCCAAAATCTACTGCAGGAGACAAGTATGCATACTAGAATGTACTGATCTAAAAGATATGCTTTGTATCAGCACGATATTTAAAGTCAGTGGAACTTCTGGTACCGGGAAAATTACGCTAGCAAGCCGCCTTACACAGGGATATGCAACAAGAATTACCCAAAAACAAACACACAGAATAATTTGCTAACCACTAGTCTACACATTAGAACACACATGTATAGTTCACATTTTTCCAGAAGCACGTGAGGGAAAACAGAAACTAAGCTAGGTTACTGTGTGTCAGACAGCTGCTGCCGTTGTCACCGCTGCTGATGTGTTCGCTCGCCTCGGCATCTGCCGTTACACTGACCAGCCCCTGACCTGAGTAGACATATTTTGCTAATCGTAGCTAGTCGTCATACCTAAAATTTGTTTATTTATTTCATTAACAGTACACATTAAACCACTGCCTTGAAATGTAAGGTGGGTCGGATGCTTCTGAATCTAATAGAAAAGACTGCTCATTGTTACAGTCTTATTGCTATAAAGTTGTTAATGCTTTTTTAAAAATAATATAAAGAACATAATATATAAAGATTTCCCTGAGGTTACAGCAAACTGAATGCTTAACAATTGTTAAAATGGTTCCATATAATTTGTTACTACGTATTCGATGAGAATATGATTTATAAAATGCAAATGTCAAAGAAAAAAAGAAAATGTAAAACAATGAGTGTGGTAAAGAAAAAATTGAAATATATAGAGGGAAGTGATGTGCTGTATTTGGATGAGTAATACAGTCTAAGTAGTATGTTGGTTAGTAATGGCTTATTTCTATTTCAGATGAGGAGGTCTCGGTACAACCTCGAGGTATTCTCATCTGAAATGGTTTGCGTTAATGTATGTTTACACAGATTATACAGATTAAATATTGACTGAGCACTTCATTCATGGAATACATGAATTTTACCTTCGCATGAGAAATACACTTATGTTTGTAATTTGTTAGTTGAAATACAATACAGTTCATTGCTATGTGAATGCATTACTCGTTAAATAAATTAATACATTTCTGATATATGAAATTCGTTGATTATAGCTTTGAACAGAGAGAGGGAATATACTTCTGTCTGCACACAATAAGCCGAGCAATACATGACTGCTTGTGTGCAGTATACTTTAAACACTATGCAAGATGCCATTGGGGAGGAGGAGCCTCGGAATAAAACTTCTTCGAGCCTTCTCCTCCCAAGCGACATTACATTTGTAAGACGTGTATATTTCTGTTGTTTATTGTCAAATCACAATTTATGAAAGATGTTTATATTTTATTAATACGATTAAATATGAATAATTAATATTTGGCATGTTGGAAATAATTGTGGTAGCAGGGAATGTCTGCACCAAAGTATTGTTGACAAGAGAGACCGCAAATTATTATAATTTTAAAAAGGGTGGGAGAGACCGCGTATGGATACATTTTAAGAAAAGAGCGTGAAAGACCGCGCATTGATACATTTTGTAATGGTAGCAGGGATTGTCTGCACCAGAAAGTATTGTTGGCAGGAGAAACGGCACTTTAGCGTTCGTAGGAAGTCAGTAGTAAGCATGAAGTGAAGGAAGTCGGTAGCAGGTCTGAAGCGAGAGGTTGAGACGAGCGGTGTGCCGGCCAGCCACTAGCTATGATTTACAAGAGACATCAACTAACTACTATAATAAGAGGAACTAATATTATTGAATTAATTTTTTTGAGAAACTCAAGACTACTGAAGGTATGTTTGCACATTGCTAATTGTAAGTTTATTGTAAAAAGTAAGTCCCATTTGAACGTTTGTAAAATCATTTCATTCAGAATATAATTAACTTTTGTCAGCAATGTTGCATTTCTAATTATAATCCACCCAAAAAACCATCAACGTAGAACTTTGCAAAAATTTTATTGTTGGCAAGAAAAAGTTTAACTATGAATTACGTACTTTCAGTCAAATTAATTAAAGAATAACGTCAGCTTTGCTATTAAAGAATAACGTCAGATTTGGTAATAAATACAGCCACTTATTATGAAAGCCCACCAGCAGCTAATAGAGTATAGTAAAACAGAGTAAGTATATTCATGTCGCAGTTTGATGTAGCAGTCAAGATGACGATCCAGTAACAGTAAAAAAGGTAAGGAACAGTTTTGGGTTATTGCAGATAACGACTGAGTGCCACAACGACGACACATTCTATGTTTCGTCGAAATAATCAGAAAATCACTTTTAATAAGCAGCAATTACATTTGTAGGCGAAGATTGAGAAAGAGAATAAATTTCAAAAGAAGATTTCATTTGTTATTATTAAGCAAGAGAAAGAAAACCTAAGAAAAGGTTTCATAGTTTATTGTAAAAGGTAAGGTTGTCATTAACAAAAGAGGTAAAGAGGAGACGGGAAGGTTATAATGGAAGCTACTTTTTAGTAAAATAGAAATACTTCCACGGAACTTGTTGACCTAAAAACAGCATGATACAACATAAAGTGGTGGAGGATTTTAGAAATCCTCAGAAAAGTAGGTACTACAGATGGAGAAAGGTAATACATGTGTACAAGAAAAAAGGATGATAATAGTGAAAGACTGAGAGAAAAGTGCTTGGATTAAGAAATTGCGTACAGCAACCTGTCCATCGTGAAAGACGTCTGTTGTTGTTAAAACTATTATTCAAATGGGGATCGGAAATCAGAAGCTAAACTGTGGTTCTATGAGCTGTGTAAAAGATTATTGTGTTCATGTGGGAGGCGATGTATGTGTTACCCGAATTTGGTCCTGACGACATATTTTATACCGCGCAAAGGAAAAATTATCTTACGTGAATCACGCAAAAGAAAGATCGGAATACATCTATTTTTATCCATGGTGTTACAACCTTACTAGCTGGGGTACCCGACTTCGCTCAGGGATTTGATATGAGACTGTGTGGTAGTTGGAATAAAAGGACAAACTTTATATAAGAGGTAAAATTTTTTATTGAAAACGTATTTTAACTATTTACAACACTTGTTTATAAACAATATTTCTCATTTGGTTAACCAGGGTATATAAGTACAAATTTTTCTAATTTCTTACTCGAGAGCAAGCTCCATGTAGTTGACTCTGAGAGAAGCAGGACTTTTTGAGGTTGATGACGCAACATTTTCAAGTTTGTCCTTGCACTTTGTTAAATGTTAAACTGTTGGCTAATTTGATTGGAAACTGCAGTCTCTGAAATCGACACGGCAGTTCAGTAGAGATCAGTGATATTCTCGGGAAAATAGTGTGTGTCCTTTGTATTTTCCAGTCGTAAGTTTGGTTTCGATGACGTTATTCGACAGGTGTTTGACGATAATCCTTGTTGTATTACATAGTTTTGGTGAGTTGAGATTTTTGAGCAGCATGATCTGACATACAATTTTAAGTCTAAAGCAGTAATGGCATTCCTGGTACTTGCAAATAGTTAAGAAATTTTGTAGGGAAGTACACACTTTCTTCAACGTTTACCATAGAGTCGATCGGTTTGTATATTCTCTCTTCACAGCGAATTTTCTTTCGAATACTATAGATGGTATTTTTAGTTGCAAAAATTGCCCTTTCAAATAGCCAGTCCGGACTGGTTTAGTGTGAACAACGTTTGGACAAATTTGGTCGAGGAGTTCGGTTCCAGCAGTGCCTATATTGCAGAAATCGCTGTTGAGTTGTGCTATTTTTTCGTCTTTCGATAGTCCAACTCTCGTATTTATTGTTAGTAGCAGTATTTGTATGTGTAGCCAGAAATGTCATTTTCTAAAGCATGTATTGATCTCGTCTGCTGGTGTTGACTTGAGAATAACTGGAAGTGTTCGTAAAATCTGAGATTATGGGTAGAGCTCCTCCCATCGCTTCAGAGTTTCCTCGCAAATCTGGTAACATTCTGCCCATGGCTTCGAGTGATTTTTTATGTGCCATCGTGCACTCGTCCCATGAACTTTAGCGTGCTTCAGGTGTTCATCCCGTCCAGATTCTCTTGAGATTTTACATACCGGGAATTGTTCTTCGATTATATGCCACGGTAGTTGTAGTGCGGAATGGGCAGTTCGTCCTCCTTCCGTAAGTGTAGCTGCACTGCCAAAGGCGCCGTATTTCCGCCAGTAACAGATTTATTAGAAACGTTTTCCCGGTGCCGCCTGGTGCGTCCAAGTAAATAATTCCGCCAGTGTTGTTGTCAGTCCCGTCCTTGATAACGTTGTAAATTACCTTTTGATTGTTGCTGAGGAGTGGTTTGTTGTGAGCAATGTATTAAAGTAGTTCATTGATAATGTAGCTTTTTACTTTATACTTTCCAAGTTTAGCACACTGATAGTGAGCCGTGCGTGGCTCATGTTCCCGCCACATGCATTTAACACTGTGTTTGTAACGTACGGTCACCTCACTACGTTAATTTAAGTTACTACTCTCACTGAGTTGCCGCTTTGCCTGGCCGTGAGTTAGCAGCGCGTATCGGTGTATCCCCTCTCGTAGTATCTTTGCTCTACTGCGATTACTTCCCGGTCGTTGTCTGTGGTGAGCCAGTTCAGGTTGGGAGTTCGTCGCGAGTCCGTGCTGTCAGTCACTTGGAACGTGTCTGGAGTGCAGTCCGGACCTGCTAGTCGGGGAGTTGCAATGCGGCACTAGTGCAGTCGGGTTGGAGCAGTGATCTCTGCGTCGACATGGCTCGCCCAACCATTGCCGCCACCCATCACTTGAGCCGGGCCGCGGTCTTGGTGGATCGTCGGTCGGGCGCCCTACCGGACGACGCGGTTTTGCTCGCCGACCGATCATGAGTCGGCTGTGTGTGTGTGTGTGTGTGTGTGTGTGTGTGTGTGTGTGTGTGTGTGTGTGTGCGCGCGCGCGCATCGACTCCCGATTTGTCTCCGTGCTTGCTTAGTTACTGGTGGGTATCGTTCAGGTCTAAGTGCCAGGTTGTGTGCGTAATTAGTATTAATTTGATTGGCAAGTTATTTTAAATCTTGTCGTCGTATTGGCTCTGCGAGGTCGGTTGTCTCATTGGGCGGCGTGTAACTGGTTCTCCGAGCGCTTCTGGGCCCCTTCAGTTACCATCTGGTGGAACTGGGGCCGGTCCTTTCCTGGTGCAGGGATGTCGTTTAGCCAGTGGGCGTGTTTCCTTCTGCAGTATTTCCGCCGTCGTTGTGTCTGGAAGTGAGTGGGAGACGCACCAGCAGTGCAGTCGCGACAGAGCAGCAGTCGCGAACGGACCAGCAGGCTGTTGGTCGGTTGCTGCGGACCAGGGAAGGTATCTGGTTTCCTGTGAGCAACACCGATTGTTGCTACTGATAAAGTTTAGCCGCCATGCGGTGCAATTAACTATTTTGGTTGACTACAATTCGAGAGCACCAGTGAAATTTTCTGCCTAGTGGCCGTTAGTGTTCCGGTTGCCTACCTTGGCCACTAATGTAACGTCAGGCAGCGTCCTTTCCTCACCTGTTGTCGCTGTACAACATGGTGTGTAATTTTGACAACTAATACATAGCCCATTGTGGATTATCACGTTTGTAAACTTTTCTGTTTGAGTTCTCATATACTGATTGACGGGAAGCAAGTTGTGTCGGTCAGTCCATGGCTGTCCCCTGGTTGGGTTCCGACGGATCAAGTGATAGTTGGGCTTACCACCTGTCTCGCCTAAGTGAACGAGGGCAGACCGACCTCACTGGAGGCTTCTGAGTGCCACTGGTGTTTAATTATCTGTTTTCAGCCACTTAAAATTTAAGGCTTATGGTTATTTCTTCTGTGTTTATTTTTAAATTTTGCAAATTAATTCTTAAATCTATCTTTCAAGTTTAAACATTGAGGCCTTCTGCCTTTAGAAGATTATGGTAATATATTCTAAAATTTTGAAACTTAATTGTGACCATCAGCCATTGGTATTGCACCTTGCAAATGTTTGTTCTATCTGCTTGCCTTGAGGCTTTCCACTTAGCTGTGATATGTTTTTTACTTTATTTTATTTGCCTCTTTAACAGCATTTTTGTTTTGTTGATTTTTAAGATATCTTGTTTTTAAACATTCTGGCCTCTGCCTTTAAAAGTTTGTCGCAATATATTGTGAAATGCGAAATTTAATTGTGGCTCTCAGCCATTTATATTGCACCTCGCATACATTTGTTCTATCTACTTTGCTGTGATATTTGCTTTTTAAATTATGTTATTGCTACCTTAATTGGATTTTTATCTTGTTAATTTATTAAGATTTCTTGTTTGGAGGCCTTCAGTCGTGAAAGAGTTGCATTCAGTAAAGGTCCGACTATGTTACGCTTTGGTTGTAAAAGTGTTATTATATTACAATAAATTACAAGATGAAACTGACCCCAATCTATTTGGCCCATTCCACAATCCTGATTACCTGTTCTGCCCAGCGGGTTTAGCGGGCGTTTATGATGTAGCTTTTTACTTTATAATTTCGAAGTTTAGGACACTGATAGCATCTTCTCGTGGTGCTTCCCATGTTGTACTAAGGTCTGGTTGTATATTACTAAACATTTATCTTCTAGGCGAATGAGTGTTTCATTCAAGATATCGTTGATGAATTCGGTGTTCATTTCAGGATGACCTTGGTGGATTTGGTACGAAATGTCATCAATCGTGTTCTCTTTGAAGGAGTCCCGTAGCTGTTTCGGATTCGGTGGGTTACGTGTTGTTAGAATCATGACGAATATGTCATTTGTTCAGCTGAGGCTGTGAGTCTTCTTGTAGCGTTAACTGCCAGTGATTGTGGTTTTCCAATAGTCCCAAAAGTTGGCATGCTTCTCTGTACGTCTGGTGTCGGTAAACGTCAACAGTTTTGAGATCTGCAAAAGTTGTTGGTCCTTGTATTTCATGTGGCAACGTCCGGAAATACAAACGTTCGGCATTGTTCGGATATACTATGTATACTCGGATTAGTGTCATGATTCCTGGATCACCTTCTACTAGAATCCTTTTTTCCGTCGTAGAAAGATTTTTCTTGTTGTGTTCCACACATAATAGGTAGGGACGTCGACATACAGCAATGTTTTCGCGAATGGATCCGTTTGGCACAGTTGATAAAAAGCTGTTGCTGTTGTGTTCTAAGGTGGCTCGCTTGCGGTGCCTTTTTTGTGAAGTAAACTCTCTGTCCGTTCTCCAAACGTGCAGTTACATGTTGCAGAGTTGGTTTGCGTTCGTGTATGGGGAAACCGAAAATCCGCCACGCTGCTTCGTTACTGTTGATGTATCTCCCCATTTCGCACATGAGGATCTCGTCGTTTCTGTTTTGTTGTTCGCTTGGATGATTTTGTCGATATCCGTTGGATGAATTCAGCCATACGAGACTGTGTGAGTGAGGCAGTCCTCATTTTTGCCATTCTGCTGTGTACATTCAGCATTTAACCGTTCCAAAGATGTATTTTGTGATAACTACATTAAATCTCATTTGTTTTTGTCGGAAAATTCAGGCTATTTGTCGTGTCGGTGCACAGGGGCTTGTTCGTATCTTAGTTGTTCTTTCATTTCTGGCCACAGCGAATTCCATGTGAATGTTATGTAGAGGTCAGACCGTTCATATTTTCTTATATAGCTCATGGCATCTTGAGTGAATTCGTGCACGTGTCGCGGCCGCCCTATGTATGATTAGGCCAAGATAACTATTGTTCCAGTGCAATGTTTCAGTAATTTATGACTTTGTCTCGAAGGTTGATGTATTCTTCCGTGCGTAGTTCCTTCTGATTCAGTCTTATGTAAAACATCCGTTCCGCTTCTATTTTTTCGTACGTATTTACCAAGAATTATTGAAGCGTCCAGTGTCGAGAATGTGACTGTGTGTTTCATTGTCTCTGACCATTAAGCGGTAAGAGTAGAAGTCCTTGCAAGTGACACTTTTGTTCGTTTCTACGCCTATTTCAGATTGTATTTGTTTCACATTAAGTGATATCCGTCCTCTGCGTGCAGAGATATTAATAGATGTTGCAGGTCATGATATGAACGGTGTGTCTCTGCAATTCGTTGTAGTCCTTCTTTGTTGTACAGTTCCGTGGTTTCATTGTACACATTTACGATTGCGACTTTGTCTACCTGAGGTGCATAAAATCGACGTTCGTCTTCTCCATGTAGTCTTCTGTCGGGTCGAATTATAGCTTTATAGTCATCAGAAATCATTCAGCCTAGAGCTGTTTGAATATGTGAATCAGTTGATTCTATTCGTGTAAGATCTTCTGTACATCTCGGGCTACTTCTCGTGTCAGTCCGCTTATATTTCTACATAGTTGATCAATTTCTGTTTCTTCATTTTCGATTAAATATACTTGCAGAAATTTATCGTCTTCGTTGGGTAGTGGTAGTAATGATCTCATGTTATGGTAGATTAGACCTTAGATGAAAAAAAAACATAATCGATTTCATCTCTGTCGTGTTGATCGAAGTGACACAGAAAGAAGTCATTTGGAAGCTGGCGACGTACGCTTTTATGTTTTGAAGAAAGTGTCTTGATTCTGGAGTTTCTCTGGTCATGTAATGCAATATTCCTGCCGACATTCTTCCAGTGATGGTAATCGAATTTTTCCATTCATATAATAGAATCCTGGTCTTTGTTGAATTTTTTCCGCGTTGCAAAATTGGCTGATGTTCTGCATTTTTCCGATTACGAAGTGTTTGCGTTTCTTATATTCTTTCGTCGGGTCGTACTGGAATGCTTCACTTGTTAGGTTATATTGTTTATTTGTCCTCGTCCGTGCTTCCCATAGGCTAATATTTTCATGGCTGGCTTGAGTTCGCAGTCTTTCAGTACAAGATTGTGTCGCAATTCTTGATTCTTCAGTGCGTTCATTTCGTTGCTCTTCAGTTTCTCTGCTTCTAAAGGCGTTCATACTTATTCGTTGGGAATTTAAACGTGCTTCGCACTGTTCGTCTATTTCATTTTCTCGCAGTTCTTTTTGGCTTCGCCGTTCTGCTTCAGAACTGGCAAGAGCTCCTCCTCTTTTAAGCGTTTGGGCATTGCCTAGAATATAAATCAAATCACCTTCTATTATCAAATACACTAAGTACACTTTACACATATTTTGCACTTTGTTTTCGATTTGTTTTTAATCACCCCGAATCACTGTCACTACTCAAACTTCACTGTTTGTTTTTATTCACTCGCTTCACTACTTTTCGGTTTCTCCCTTGGTCACTGATAAGAAACTAACGTGTCAACCTAGAGACGGGTCTTGCTTTATAAGCCACTACCAACGGGTAGTCCCAACAGTGGCGAATTCCGGAGCATACCAAAAAGGCTTCAAACGGTCCACAACGTTCCAGAACATTACACAGCGTTCGTGAGTGCTCTGGAATGTTCTATAATGATCTGGCATGTTCCGTAATGTTCCCGAGCGTTCTGGAATCTTCCCGATTGTTACAGACTATTCTCGAACATTGTGGAATATCCCGGATCATTGTGGAACGTTCCAGAACATCATGGAATGCTCTCAAATGTTCTGAAATGTTCTAGATATTTCTAGAAGACGAAAGACGAGAACCTTCTTCAACGATGGTGGATAGAGGGGTACAACCCCATATACCTCCCTTGACAATACTGGGATTCGTTTCTGAGTTTTGGCGGCACGCACGTTGAAATTAATGCGTGTAGGACTGAGTAGGATTGTAACAAACAACATATGATTCTCTTTTAAATACTCTATTCAGATGTTTCATAGCGAAAGTATTATAGATCTGAGTGAATCATATACAAAGAAATTAGTCTGTCAAACAATTTAAATGCATGGCCCCACTTTCAGTAAAGAAAGAAAAAAATACTAATGTATCGCATTGAGTATTTAAACTTCTAGGAAGAATTCATGAATATGTGCATAAAAAAGAATGTGTCGCTTAGGACAGAAAATAAAGTCGTCACATGCCAGTTTAGTCCTCAAACAAACAGCAATTAAAGTGACCTACACTGCCGATAACCACTTCCAAGCCTACTGCACACTGAGCAGAGAAGCCCTGTCTCAATCATGACCTGATGCCAAACCACGAAAAAATTAAACATCACAAAAAATGAAGGAAAATAATCAGCACTTATTGGTATTCGTCCTATTCTCCGAGATTAGATCTGTTAAGTTGTTGATAAGGAATGAATTTCAGTGAACTCTGAGTAACACATAGCTGACTGTACCAGGTGCGCATACAAAGAAAGGACCAACATATTCCATCGAAAACCAACTCGGATTTGCTGGCTCACGTATTTGCTGAAAATTAATGAAAGAGAACATTTGATTACTGCCACTGGCTGAACAAAGCCACTAACCGTCCGCTTCCCACAAATGATGAAAAAATATCCAATCCTGTATTTTACACAATTGCATTTCACGAAATTACCGTACACAGTGAAATCAATTTCACTCTACTAGCTGTACGAGAACAGAGTTCCTTCGTAGTGCACTCCACGTGGCTTCATACCAACTGAAACGCAAAGTAGTTCCTGCCAAGATATTCTTAATAATCAGTACGCTCATATAATTATCGCTACAATATCTACAACGATTTCCCCCTTATACCCAAAATGAAAATTATTAAGAACAAATATCACACAGTAAGTACGTTCAAGTACACAGAGTGTTCGAAGGACACACGTGTTATTACCAAACCTTAGAGCAGATTGTCCCAGATCAAACGAACCGAAACCGCTCTTGCTTTTCAAGCGTAGGGAGGTTAGCCACCAGAGGTAATCACGGTGCCCCTGACATTTTAACTAAGTCTGCCTGGTCAAACACCTATCCTCAGGTTGGCAAAACTTCGGTAGCAGACTACAGATACTGGCTAACCTTACAAAACTATCATTTACACATCTCAGTTACAAGATACTTGATTAAATTATGGTAAAAGAATGCAGTAAAAACTGAGAACAATCCTGGACAACTCCTTCTACTCCAGGGACGAATTTCTATTTAAAACTGGTACCCTTTATATATTAAAAATCTTTTTAAGTTGCATGTTAACACTAGTCATATACGCAAATAATGTAAACAGAGTCTTTACACATAATTTCGATAAAAGAATCATTCAAATATTCTATGTAACTAACTGTGGGAACAACACACAGGAATGACGTAAAAAAACTGTAAATTTGTGGTAAGATCTTATGGAACCAAACCGCTTAGGTCATCCATCCCTAAGCTTACACGCTCCTTAATCTAACTTCAACTAACTTACGCTAAGGACAACACACACACCCATGCTCGAGGGAGGACTCGAACCTCCGACCGGGGGAGCCGCGCGAACCGTGTCAAGACGCTGTAGACCGCGCAGCTACCCGCGCGCCGAATGATGTAAAATACATCAAAGTATACACAGTGTGTCCCAGTTCCGTTAGGACTGTGGTTATGACAAATAAAAAGCATGTATTACTTTCACAAAATTCCTGGATTTATCCACAGTAGTCTCCGCCTGAATCAATATACAGCTGAAACCATTTTAAAAGTAATCAAAATATCCACGGGAGTACTGCTGGTCTATAGTATCCAACGGGCACAATATTTCGGCGATCAAACATGTCGCCATCATCAGGTGAACCGACGGACTGCGCTCCTGTGTACGTGCCGGCACGGAGATCCGTACGCTATGGCTGCTCAGGGGGAACTGGGTTCGGTCGCTACTACTACTTCCACTTCTTAAGGCTGGAGAACAGCTATGGAGTGAAGGGTTTACCGTTAGGCATTGCCTTCTTCTTGAGAGGTTGGGGTAAATTTGTTTTCTTTATTTTCATGTGTTTTACTGGAGTGTGTGGGCGGGTTTAGGATCTTAATTTATTTTGGGCGTTTCTGTCTTCAGTTTAGTTCAATCTTAAGATTGCATTGCCTTAGCGATCGAGCAATGCAATGGGCCGTCGATGTCTTTCTCTTGGTCTCGGCGGCGCTCCCAGGTTGCGAATTAGTTGATTTGCGGACGTTTGTGTCTTCTCGTAGAATCTTCGGGCGATGTCCTTGTGTCGTTGCAGCACTTCCTGCTCTTCAGCAGCGTCATGAAGGTATCGGTGCGGGAACTGACTGTGCACGTGGTACACTCTTCGTAATATCCTATTTTGTAGCATCTGAAGGCGCTGGATGTTGGTCTTGGCAGCAACGCCCCAGACTTCACAGGCGTAGTCGAACAATGGGCGAAGGTACATTCGGTATATCAGTAGGCCGTTTGCGATGGAAAGTTCGGACTTCTCGTTGAGGATCGGGTACAAGGCTCCGATGCGCTGATGGATTTTCTTACGAACTTCGGTGATATGCTGATGCCAGGTAAGCTTCTTATCCATTGTGACTCCTAGATAACGGACGGATGTCTGCCAGGGAAGTTGGACTCCGTAAAGACGCAGTTGACGTTGCGGCATGGCTCTCTTCCAGGTGAAGATAATCGCCTGTGTCTTCATGGGGTTGAATCCGATACGCCAACGGGCTGCCCAGTCTTCCAATCGGTTAAGTGCGCTCTGCAATCTCGGGACGAGGACTTCCCGCCATCTGCTGCTGGAATATAACATGGTGTCATCGGCATATATCGCCTTTTCTACTCTTGGTACTGTAGGCATGTCGGACGTATATAATGTGTAGAGCACTGGTCCAAGGACCGATCCTTGAGGGACGCCAGCGTTGATAGTCCTTGCTCTGGAGACAGCATTGTCAAGTCGCACCACAAAAGTTCTGTTCTGCAGGTAGGACGCTACGAGTCTCACATACACTTTCGGCAGTCTGAAGGTGTGCAGTTTCCATAATAGTCCGGGATGCCAGACGCTGTCGAACGCTTTGGTAACGTCTAGCAAAACTGCGCCGCAGAATTCACGCCTGTTGAATGCATCTTTGATGTACTCCACTGCACGTAGAATTTGCTGTGTTGTGGAGTGCCCACTTCGGAATCCGAATTGCTCCTGAGGTAGAATTTCGAGCTGCGTGATCAATCGTAGGAGACGTTGGAGTAGGAGACGTTCAAAGAGCTTGCTCATGTGAGGGAGCAAGCTAATCGGTCTGTAACGGCGGCCGATTTAAATACCCTCCGCCCGCGGCACGCTCCCTCCGCCGTCCGCGCCCCGCGCCACGGTCGCGCAGTCAAACAGATTGCGACGGTGTCTCAGATGACGATGGTGTGATGGCTCAACCCAATCGCCGGTTACCAAGCCTTGCTAAGATTATAGCCACAGTCACGGTTTATGAGGTCGTCATTGGTGCGAATTTCGATGGCCTCTCTAACAACGCTGTCCCAGTATCTCGACGTCTGTACCAGAATCCTCGTGCGGTCATACTCCATAGCGAGATTTTCCGACAAACAATGTTCAGCGACCGCCGACTTGCTCGGATTCATCAGTCGAGTGTGCCTCTGGTGTTCACGGCATCGATCCTCGGCGGTACGCATCGTCTGACCATTATACGACTTGCCACATTGACACGGAATCTGGTACACGCCGGCCTTCCTCAAACCGACGTCATCTTTGGCGCTCCCTACCAGTGCACGAGATTTATTCGAAGGACAAAACACAGTTCCGACCCGGTGTTTCTTCAGAATGCGGGCGATTTTCCCCGAGAGTGCGCCTGTGTATGGAATAAATGCAGTGCCTACCTCCTCCCTCCTGACTTCATCCATCTCAACAGGTTGTGCTGCAGTGGTTGGGCGGAGAGCACGTTGGATCTGCCACTCTGAGTACCCATTTTTTCGAAACACAGTTCTCAGATGTTCCAATTCCTGGGGTAGACTCTCTGTGTCAGAGATAGTGCGCACCCTATGTACTAGTGTTTGAAGTACCCCATTCCTCTGTGAAGGGTGGTGGCAGCTGTCTGCGTGCAAATACAGATCAGTGTGTGTTGTCTTTCGATACACCCCATGACCTAGGGTGCCGTCAGCCCTTCTCCTGACCAAGACGTCAAGGAAAGGTAATTTACCCTCCGTTTCAGTCTCCATAGTGAATTTGATGTTGGGGTGTATGGAGGTTAGATGTGTAAGGAAGTCAAGGAGTTTATCCATACCATGTGGCCAGATGACGAACGTGTCGTCCATGTAACGGAAAAAGCAAGTAGGTTTACATTCGGATGAAGACAGGGCTTCCTCCTCGAAGTTCTCCATGTACAAATTTTAAAAGTGTTTTGGAACAGTCACTGTAGTCCTTTTTTGCATTTTCGTTTAGTGCTGCAGTGTGGGTACTGGTTTCGAATCCCGGTCTGTTAACGTTTTTTATCTGCCAGTTGTTGGTGTTGTTGTCTTCAGTCCTGAGACTGTTTTGATGCTGCTCCATGCTACTCTATCCTGTGCAAGCTTCTTCATCTCCCAGTACTTACTGCAACCTACATCCTTCTGAATCTGCTTAGTGTATTTATCTCTTGGTCTCCCTCTACAATTTTTACCCTCCACGCTGCCCTCTAACGCTAAATTTGTGATACCGTGATGCCTCCGAACATGTCCTACGAACCGGTCCCTTCTTCTTGCCAAGTTGTGCTACAAACTCCTCTTCTTCCCAATTCTATTCAATAACTCCTCATTAGTTATGTGATCTACCCATCGAATCTTCAGCATTCTTCTGTAGCACCACATTTCCAAAGGTTCTATTCTCTTCTTGTCCAAATTATTTACTGTCCATGTTTCACTTCCATACAAGGCTACACTCCATACAAATACTTTCAAAAACGACTTTCTGACACTTAAACAAATTTCTCTTCTTCAGAAACGCTTTCCTTGTCATTGCCAGTCTACATTTGATATCCTCTCTACTTCGACCGTCATCAGTTATTTTGCTCACCAAATAGCAAAACTCCTTTACTACTTTAAGTGTCTCATTTCCTTAATCTAATTCCCTCAGCGTCACCCGACTTAATTCGACTACATTCCATTATCCTCGTTTTGCTTTTGTTCATGTTCATCTTATATCCTCCTTTCAAGATACTGTCCAGGAGTTTTCAAAATACCAAGTGTCTTATCTAATGGTTGTCCATTTTACGCGATAGTACTAATAGCTATGTTATGGTCTACATAGCCCACAGCTTCGGTAAACCACATGCTGCTTGATTGTGTTCTTACTCTTTCAGTGAACGACAAAACGTAATTTTGTAATAAAGGTCAGAGTTACTAATGCATTTTTGGTAGGATTCTAATATATTCCTGGCGGCAAATAAAACTAATCCAACTGAGAAATATTCAGCCCTCGAAGTGTGTGTGTGTGTGTGTGTGTGTTCCTAAGGTACCAAACTGGTGACGTCATCTGTCACTACTGAAATAACTTATGCTAAGAACAATACACACACCCATGACCGATGGTTTTCAGTTGTCACCTACTGTTTTTATGTGTACAATTCATTTACATTAATCTAATTTGGAGACAGAGCAAGTGGTAGAGTTCACATTGGAGATGCTCCTGCAGGCCCCATCAAGGCACCGGTAAATCACGGCGCTGGGTAAATTACATCGTGCATGACAGGTGGGCTAAGCCAGCAACAGTTTGTGGACAGGCCAGTAAATTACAACATGCAGGCCAGCTGCTTTGAGTTTAGGACACACATGTGACGACTCCCAAAGGTTAAGCAATGGTGCTGACAAACCGTCACGGAAGGCTGAGCACAAGAAGTCGGTTACAATCGTATCAATGTACCCGTAGCAACAAATTACTAGGAGAGCCTGGTTTTTCTCTATTTTTTGGTACGTAAAATGCTGCTGCTCCATTTAACAACACGTGAGGTAATGTTAAGATCATAACAAAGCTGAAGTCTAATGAGGGTAGCTGGGAGGTCCGACAATGGTATTTTGCTATCTAGGGCCAGATTGGTTCCTGGTGAACTCGTACAAAACTTCCCTACATGGTGGTTATGGGAGTCAGACCATAAATGTAAAACGTCAAGCAGTGAAGGTATCCAGACCAGAGGGGTGCAGCGTCATATGTGGAAGTGGGCTCACCTGACCCTATTATGTAGTCACTGACATCCTCTCAGTCAGAGAGATGTCTTTTCGTTTCCTTCTCCCCTTCTGGGTGCCCCCTTTCATCTGTCAGGCGGTGTTTAGTGCAGCGTCATACGTGGAAGTGGGCTCACCTGACCCTATTATGTAGTCACTGACATCCTCTCAGTCAGAGAGATGTCTTTTCGTTTCCTTCTCCCCTTCTGGGTGCCCCCTTTCATCTGTCAGGCGGTGTTTATGGAAAACTGAAATAAGATTCAGGAGTACTGTTCCAGCCGGCCGCGGTGGTCTCGCGGTTCTAGGCGCGCAGTCCGGAACCGTGCGACTGCTAGGGTCGCGGGTTCGAATCCTGCCTCGGGCATGGATGTGTGTGATGTCCTTAGGTTAGTTACGTTTAAGTAGTTCTAAGTTCTAGGGGGCTGATGACCACAGCAGTTGAGTCCCATAGTGCTCAGAGCCATTTGAACCACTTGAGTACTGTTCCAGTTTAATCCTAGCTGCACTGCGAAGATGAGTGATAGAGATGTTAGTTGAGAAACAGCTAATATCGCACAAATATAACAAGGCCGCAGGGCACATGGGCATTTATTTTACAGGTCTTTCAGAATCGCACTACCGAGAAGAATGCAAAGCACAGTGCTACTATGAACGACTCACTCGTTGTTAGAGCTCTATATTTTTCTAAGTATTATATGTACAAATTCGTTCGATGCGTGAACAGACCCATGAACTCGCCAATTTTGCGTTTTGCACTCCACAGGTGAGTTGTGAGTGCCCCTCTGGTGATACGGCGCACGTTGAAGCGGTAGTCAAGTTCGTTCCTTCCCTAGTGTAGAAACATTCTGTCCGTAGTCGTGGCAACAGCAGTGATGCGTTTTCTGATCTGCTCCAGTGTTCTTGGATGTGGGGGTACGTAAACACGGCTCTTAACGTGCCCCCAGCCCCAAAAAGGACGACCTGAAACGGAAGCGTGTAGCATAGGTATTTATAGCTCTTGTCTTGCTTCTTGCTGTCAATTCTGTTTTCAGTATCTTTGTCTATATTTTTCTTTTAGTTCTTCTTTAATATTTTTGTTATTTATTCCTATTTTTTGTCTGTATCGTTGATATTTATAGGCATCTGTTTTTTCCATCGCTTCTATGCATTCGCTGTGGTTATTCAATATGTAATCTTCTTGTTTAGTGTGTTTTCCCTTGACTATGCTATTTTTCTTACATTTGTCTGTTCCAAAGGCCATATTTATATCATTGCTGAATACTTCTGTTATCTTTAGTAATTGGTTGAGTTGATGATTTGTTGCTGCCAGTAGTTTTAGATCATCCATGTATAGCAAATGCACGATTTTGTGTTGGTATGTTCCAGTAATATTGTATCCGTAATTTGTATTATTTAGCACGTTGGATAGTGGGTTCAGAGCAAGGCAGAACCACAAAGGACTTAATGAGTCTCCTTGGTATATTCCACGCTTAATCTATATTGGCTGTGATGTGATATTATTTGAGTTTGTTTGGATATTAAGTGTGGTTTTCCAATTTTTCATTACTACGTTGAGGAACTGTATCAATTTAGGATCTACTTTGAATATTTCCAATATTTGTAGTAACCATGAGTGGGGTACACTATCAAAAGCTTTTCGGTAATCAATGTATTCGTAGTGTAGCGACCTTTGTTTAGTTTTAGCTTGATATGTCACCTCTGCATCTATTATCAGTTGCTCTTTACATCCTCGTCCTCAATTGCAACAGCCTTTTGTTCTTCATTTATAATTTTGTTCTGTATTGTATGTGACATTAATTTCTGTGTAATGACTGAAGTTAATATTTTGTATATTGTTGGTATTCATGTTAGGGGGTGATATTTTGCTGGGTTTGCTGTGTCTGCTTGATCTTTAGGTTTCAGAGAAGTTATTCCATGTGTTAGTGTATCAGGGAATGTGTATGGATGTGCAATGTAACTGTTAAATAATTTAGTTAGATGTGAATGTTTTGAGGCGAACTTCTTTAGCCAGAAATTTGCTATTTTATCGGTTCCAGGGGCTTTCCAATTGTGTGTAAAGTTAATTTCTAAGGTGACTTCACGTTGCAAAATTATCACTTCGGGCATTTGTGGTATCATCATATGTGTGTCTGTTTCTGCTTGTATCCACCGTGCATGTCTGTTATGTTGTACTGGGTTTGACCATATGTTGCTCCAGAAGTGTTCCATGTCTGTTGTGTTTGGTGGGTTGTCTATTTTAATGTGTGTGTTATCTATTGTCTGATAAAATTTCTTTTGGTTTCTATTGAATGTTTGATTTTGTGTCCTTCTATTTTCCCTTTCTTTGTATCTTCTAAGTCGTTTGGCCAATGCTTGTAATTTCTGTTTCTTTTCATCTACTTGCTCTATCGCTTCTTGTTGTGAGATTTTACCTAACCTTTTTCGTTTTTGTTTGATATTTCATTTCTTATGAATTGTGTTAGCTGTCTGATGTCTTTTCTCAGTTTTTCTATTCTGATCTGTAGCCTGTGTTGCCATGCTGGTTTTGTGGGTTTCTTGTGTGTGTTGGTTTGTTCTGATCTCTGCCTAGTGTGTATATTTAGTGTAGTGAGTGCCCCTATATAAACCAGTAGTTGTAACTCTTCCATAGTTGTATTTTCATTTATTTTGTTATGTGTGATTGTGTTGATAGTTGTTATTGTTGTTTCGACTTGTGGGTTATTTGGTGGTCTATGCAAGAATGGTCTAAGGTCTGTATTTGTGTCTTTGTATTCTATATATGTTAGCTGAAATCTATATCTAACATGTGTGTCACTTCATGTTCTATTTGTGCTTGTTCTGGTGGCTGTCTTAAGATTTCATTTTCCTCTGATTAATTGATGCGTGGTGTTCTTTGTTTGTTTGCTCTGGGATGTTTGAGTCCATTACTGTATTTTCTTCTTCTGATTGCACATTATTTTGTTCCAGTATTTGTTGTACTTGATGTTTGATGTTTTCTAATTCTGAATGGGGTATCCTGTTATTTTTTATCATTACACGGATCTGATCAACTAGTTCTTCTGTTAAAAATTTTAATTCTGGGTATCTGGTAATAAATGTTGTGTATACTTGTGATCTGTATCCAGTTGTGTTGGTTCCCAAGTTTGTTGCTTGGTAATAACAGAACATGAGGTGTCGGTTAGCTTCATCTGACCATGTCATCCTCTGTCTTTGTTTTCCTTCTAGAGTGGTTGCAGGAAGCATATCCTACAAAACACCTCTATTTGGATTTAAATCATTTTCCGTGTGGTTGGCAGTGTCGTTACCATTGTGGACGGGCATAGGGTTCAAGCGTCTTCCCCGACCATGACAGCGCTTGTCCGAAGCTTAATTAGTTCTCTTTTGAACCAACTAATCACACTAAAAGAGGAGTTAGCCCTATTAGTGGTTTGTTCTTTTCGTCGCCTTTTACGACTGGCAGAACATACCGAAGGCCTATTCTTTTCCAGGGCCTCCATGGGTTTTATTATTATTATTATTATTATTATTATTATTATTATTATTATTATTATTACTTTTATCGCCCAGAGAGAATCCAATACACGGTTCACTTCACGTGATACTCTGTTCGAAATCCTAAGACAGTCTAATTTTTCCTCAACTCGGTTTTTATTAACATAGATTCTTTGATATGATTCACTACCATGAATGGTCACACTTTAGCTCAATAATAAATGTCCAAACAGGGATTGAAGTCGAAAGACAAGTTGCGACGCGATGTTTGGATAGTAACTTCGCCAACAACTGAAGTTCTGAAATTGGAATTAATGATATCAATCTTTGTTCGATTGGGATGTTCGCTGGATGTTAGCTTTATCTCAGTTCTGTCAGTTTTCGTACCTTTAACAATAAATTAAACGAATCGAAATTTACTTTTAATTAATAGCTTCCAGTGAAATTAACTATTTCATGCAGTGGCGCAAGAACTTAAGAAACGCGAATACTCAAGACTCCATCGTTGAAAGCTCGGACACCAAAATCTCGAATACAAAGACTCCCAGACGCTAAAGACGTTAACAATAAGTGCGCTGGGTTTATATAGTAATTGTGAAACAAAAGGGACGTTCGTTAGGAACTCTTTGAATAAAGTCCCTTGCTACTTTGCATAATACTCTATTCCACTGGATCTTATTATTCTTTCATTTAATTTTATCTCCTTGAAAACGGGAATTAGTTATTTTATGTGAAATATGAAATTGTTCATGGCCAGTTCGAATAAATTTTTAGTTTTTTATAACAAAAAGGACTAGATATGTAAAGAGGGGTTAAAATTTCAAACTGAGATACTGCAGGTGATAGGAAAAATAATGTGAACACTTGCACTTACTTGGGAATGGTTTGTTAATAAGTGGTTAGACCCACATTTGCCCGTAATACAGCTGCGATTCTTTTTGGAATACTAGCATATAATGATTGTATAGTCTCCAGTGGAATGTTTTCCCCCACTTGGATCAGAACCTCTTCTAACTCCTGTTGTGACAAGGAGGGCGGAAATCTGCTCCGGAGTCCGCGGTGCAATACCGCCCAGAAGGGTTCCATATCGTTCAAGTTCGGGGACTGTGCTGGCCAGGAAAGACGCTGCAGTTCAGTTGCATGCTCCTCATACCACTACTGCACTATCCTGATTATGTGAACTGGTGCATTCTCGTCCTGAAATATGGCATCCTTGTTGGGGAACAATATCTGAATCGTGGGTGAACCTGATCACCTAAAATGTTCACATAATCGTTGGCTGTAACACAGCCTTTGAGAGTAATGATGGGACCTGCAAAATACCATGATATGGCTGCCCACACCATCACGCTTCCACCTCCATGCTCAACCGTTGGAATCAATCAATCAGGATTGCAGGCTTCTTTTGCTGTTCTCCAGATGTAAACCCGGCCCGATGCTGGAGATAACGAAAACGTTGACTCGTCGTACCCTGTGGCGTGTTTCCACCGACCAGCCGTCCATGATTTATGCTCCTGACATCAAATGGTTCAAATGGCTCTGAGCACTATGGGACTTAACTCCTAAGGTCATCAGTCCCCTAGAACTTAGAACTACTTAAACCTAACTAACCTAAGGACAACACACACATTCATGCCCGAGGCAGGATTCGAACCTGCGACCGTAACGGTCGCGCGGTTCCAGACTAGAACCGCACGGCCACACCGGCCGGCTTCTGTTAGGTCCTTCATTGCACGTTCTTCTCGGTCTCTGAACGCAAATGAGTGTGCACTACTCGTAAACAATCTGCACTGATGCCTAGTCCGTAGTGAACACGCAACAGTCCAGCGCGACACGTGCCTTATCTACATTTTGTTGACCGTCAAACACAACCATCCCCTTACTACCACTGTTGACATTTTTTTGCCTATCCCTTGTATCTTGTGGGTAACGGCCTTGCCGCAGTGGATATATCGGTTCCCGTGAGATAACCGAAGTTAAAGTTAAGCGCTGTCGGGCGTGGCCGGCTCCCGGATGGGTGACCATCCAGGCCGGCACGCGCTGTTACCATTTTTCGGGGTGCACTGAAGCTCGTGATGCCAATTGAGGAGCTACTCGACCGAATAGTAGCGGCTCCGGTCAAGGAAAACCATCATAACGACCTGGAGAGCGGTGTGCTGACCACACGCCCCTCCTATCCAGATCCTCATCTGAGGATGACACGGCGATCAGATGGTACCGATGGGCTACTTGTGGCTTGAAGATGGAGTGCTATGTGCTTGTATCTTGTCGTGGCTTTGAATGACGATGGAGCTGGGTTTCTCGCCTTTACAAAATAGTTCTGGAGTTAACAGCTCGTTAAGTATGGTGCAAGAGACGACTGTGTTCCGGCCGGTGGGACAGCGCCCTCCACTGTGCAGTGAGGGTAGCGGCCGCCCCACAAACAGGGGCAGGCAGCATCCCTCCCTCCCCCTGGCGCCACTAAGTCGCCGGATATTAATTACGACGCCCGCGCCCGCTTTCCGCGGTGCCTGCGGTCGCCGGGTCGTTCTGGGGGCGGCGGCCGGACCGCCGTTGCGCCGTGTCGCCTGCTACTGTACCCGACCGCTCGGGCAGTCTCCTCGGCCAGAGCTTCCTCCACAACAGCGGTTGCGGTCGGCGGTCCCTTCCAAAGAATGGAGAAGCTCCTCGGATTTACGAGAAATGGCCGGGCTAACGACGATTTCCTAAAGCGACCCAACAGCGGCGCCGTGTGTCTCGCCAGATGGAAAATTTTACACTACACGAATATCTACATCTACATGGTATAACTGCCCACGTCGTGTTGTGCCGACTCCACTGTAGCTTGAGTAAGTTTGTTTTATATGTCCGACGTCTAGTTTCACCACACAAGTCTCCAGCGTTGAGCAGTTATTGCCCGATGACGACACGCAATACAGTTTGTTAAAGAGGAGTTCACCATTATTAATTATGTTTTTAGATTTAATTTTATTACACGTACAGAGACGTAACGTTCCTTTGTTTCATAGCGCGTCATAAAAATAAGTATGAAACGCTAATGTCTTTGCAATACATATTGTCGACTGTTCAGTAAAAAATCGTACCTATTTTGCCATTTTAGATAAGAGAAACCTTAAGCGATTCTACTTCTAAAGTCCCAGTATCAAATAATCACTAATTTCAATTTATTTCCCATCTCAGTTCAGTATTTAACACAAATTATATATCAGTGTCATTTCAGAGATATTACGTCGGTTCCACACCAACTGAATAACACGTAATTGCCATTTAACATCACTTTTATTAATAATCCTTTTTCGTATGACGGAAATGTTAATGGTTCAAATGGCTCTGAGCACTATGGGACGTAACTTCTGAGGTCATCAGTCCTCTAGAACTTAGCACTACTTAAACCTAACTAAAGACATCACACACATCCATGCCCGATTAAGGATTCGAACCTGCGAGCGTAGCGGTCTCGCGGTTCCAAACTGTAGCACCTAGAACCGCTAGGTAACCCCGGCAGGCAAATGTTAATGAATGATCACTATCTAGGAGGAAAGAGGGATTGACCCGCATCATGAGATAATAGCTTTTAATGAGCCCGCAATCGTTAATTAAATAAAAAGTCACGCTCAAGGATGATATGCGAACAACTTTCGTTACGTCCGTTTTCACGTATCTGTCAAAACCAGTCCCGTCACCCACAATTCAAATTAACACTGACGTTAACCCCTTCTGTCGGAACATCGAATCGTAACTATTACGTGGAAGTTTATTATAGTCCCCGAATTAATTCCTTTCAGATGCGCCCACGACCGAACAGCCGAACGGAACACAAACGACTCATTTTAACAACCAAACAACGCAATGACGTTACGTTACGACAATGTCCGCACAATGAACATCTCTTTGACTTTATCTTTTCTACTCGGCTTAATTACATTCTTCCTAATTACAATTTATTCAGTTATTTAACGAAAACATCTAACAAAAAATAAAATAAATTTATCCCAACGTAAAACATCCGTTATAATGGACACTCTGCAAATCATATTTAAGTGCCTGGCAGAAGGTCCATCGAACCACCTTATAATTCTCTATTATCCAACCTCGTATTGCGCGCGGAAAGAATGAACACCTATATCTTTCCGTACGAGCTCTGATATCCCTTATTTGATCGTGGTGCTCGTTCTTCCCTATGTAGGTCGGTGTCAATAAAATATTTGCGCATTCGGAGGAGAAAGTCGGTGATAGGAATTTCGTGAGAAGATTCCGTCGCAACGAAAAAAGCCTTCCTTTTAATGATTTCCAGCCCAAATTCTGTATCATTTCTGTGACACTCTCTCCCATATTTCGCGATAATACAAAACGTGCTGCCTTTCTTTGAACTTTTTCGATGTACTCCGTCAGTCCTATCTGGTAACGATCCCACACAGCGCAGCAGTATTCTAAAAGAGGACGGACAAGCGTAGTGTAGGCAGTCTCTTTAGTAGGTCTGTTACATTTTCTAAGTTTCCTGCCAATAAAACGCAGCCTTTGGTTAGCCTTCCCCACAAAATTTTCTCTGTGTTCTTTCCAATTTAAGTTGTTCGTAACTGTAAGATCTAGGTAATTAGTTGAATTTATGGCTTTTAGATTAGACTGGTTTATCGTGTAAACATCGTTTAACGAGTTCCTCTTAGCACTCATGTGGATGACCTCAGTCTTTTCGTTAATTAGGGTCAACTGCCACTTTTCGCGCTATTCAGATATTTTTTCAAAATCGTTTTGCAGTTTGTTTTGATCTTCAGATGACCTCATTAGTCGATAAACGACAGCGTCATCTCCAAACAACCGAAGACGGCTGCTCAGATTGTCTCTCAAATCTTTTATATAGATAAGGAACAGCGAAGGGCCTATAACACTACCTTGGGGAACGCCTGAAATCACTTCCGTTTTCCTCGATGACTTTCCGTCAGTTACTACCTCTCTGACAGGAAATCCCGAATCCAGTCATATAACTGAGACGATACTCCATAAGCACGCAATTTCACTACGAGCCGCTTCAGTGGCAAAGTGTCAAAAGCTTTTCGGAAATCCAGGAATACGGAATCGATCTGAAATCCCTTGTCAGTAGCACTCAACACTTGATGTGAATAGAGAGCTAGTTGTGTTTCACAGGAACGATGTTTTCTAAACCCATGTCGACTGTGTGTCGATAGACCGTTTCCTTCGAGGTAATTCATAATGTTCGAACACAATATAAGTTCTAAAATCCTGCTGCATATCGACGTTAACGATATGGGCCTGCAATTTAGTGGATTACTCCTACTATATTTCTTCAATATCGGTGTGACCTGTGCAACTTCCAGCCTTTGGGTACGGATAGAACGGTTGTATATGATTGTTCAGTAAGGAGCTAATGCATCAGCATATTCGGGAAGGTACCTAATTGGTATGCAGTCTGGACTAGAAGACTTGCTTTTATTAAGTGATTTGAGTTGCTTCACTGCTCAGAGGATATTTACTTCTACGTTACTCATGTTGGCAGCTGTTCTCGATTCGAATTCTGGAATATTTACTTCGTCTTCTTTTGTGAAGGAATTTAGGAAAGCTGTGTTTGGTAAATCTGCTTCGGCAGCACTGTCTTCGATAGTATCTCCATTGTTATCGCATAGAGAAGGTATTGATGGTTTCTTGCCGCTAACATACTTCACCTACGACCAGAATCTCTTTGGATTTTCTTCCAGGTTTCTAGACGAAGTTTCTTTGTGGAAATTGTTATTGGCGTCTCGCATTGAATTCCGCACTAAATTTCGAGCTTCTGTAAAATATCGCCAATCTTGGGGTTTTGCGGCTATTTAAATTTGGCATGTCTGTTTCTTTGTTTCTGCAACAATGTTCTAAACCGTTTTGTATACCAATCACTCGACTAATATCGGAAGCAGTGTTGCAGGGAACAGACAGCATGAATCCCGCAAGGCTGTCCATAAATCCGTAAGAGTACAAGGGGGTGTTAATATCTTCTGAACAGCACGTTGTAAGACATTAATAATGTGTATGTCTGGGGAGTTTGGTGGCCAGCGGAAGTGTTTAAGCTCAGAAGAGTGTTTCTGGAACCATTCTGTAACAGTTCTGGTCGTGTGGGGTATCGCTTTGTCCTGGTGGAATTGCCGAAGTCAGTCAAAGTCGTATCTAGACGTATCAGGGGTTCCACATCAGTCCAAATAAACACGCCCCACAGCATTACAGAGCTCCATCAGCTTAACCAGCCCCCTGTTGACGGCCAGGATCCATGTATTCAAGAGGTTGTCTCCATACCCGTACACGTCCATACACTAGATACAATTTGAAATCAACAGTCCAATGACGGTTCTGACGGGCCCAGGCGAGGCGTCAAGCTTTGTGTCGTGCAGTCATCGAGGGTACACGATGGTGTTTCGTTGAATGATTCGGACGCTGACAGGTGTTGATGGCCCTGCACTGAAATTTGCGGAAGTGTTGCACTTCTGTCACGTTCAACGATTTCTTCAGTCGTCGTTGCTACCGCCCTTGCAGGATCTTTTCTCAGCCGCAGTGATGTCGGAGATTTGTGGTTTTATCGGATTCGTGATGTTCACGGTACGCTCGTGAAGTGGTCGTATGGGAAAATCCCCACTTCACACTACCTGGAGATGCCGTGCCCATCGTTGGTGCGCCGACAATAATCACGTTCATTCTCACTTAAATTTTGATAACCTGCCATTGTAGCAGCAGTACCTAATCTAAGAACTGCCCCGACGGTTGTTGGCCCATATAGGCGTTGCCGACCGAGCGCCTTATTCTGCCTCTTTAAATATCTGCCTGTAGTTGAATGTGCATTCCTATACCAGTTTCTTTTGTGGTTCGGTGTATAAACTTATTTTTATCTAAAACAAATCAGGCTATATATTACTTGGCAACCGTCAGCCGACGATCTTTTGCAGCATCTTCAGTTTTACGTGCTACCAAGCAGCGCCCACTTCTACGCTGGGGCTCCGAGCGGCGCTGCGTGACGCCTCCTCCACACCTTGTTGCGGCTCATCGCCTACCTGTACGGCCCCCGTAGCTAAGTGGTCAGCGTGACGGAATGTCAATCTTAAGGTCCCCGGTTCGATTCCCAGCTGGGTCGGAGATTTTCTCCGCACAGGGATTGGGTGTTGTGTTGTCCTAATCATCATCATTTCATCCCCAGCCAGGCGCCGGTCGCTGAAATCAAATCGAAAGACCTGCACCAGGCGAACGGTCTACCCGACGGGAGGCCTTCGCCACAGCACATTTCATTTCATTGCCCACCTTCGGCCGCGGTGACCAACCCACGCAGGTAACGGACCGTTGTGAATGGCTGCATCAATTTTTATTTATTTATTTATTTTTACTCTGTGCACTATGGAACTTAACGTCTGAGGTCATCAGTCCCCTAGAACTTAGAACTACTTAAACCTAACTAACATAAGGACATCAAACACATCCACGCCCTAGGGAGGATTCGAACCTGCGACCGTAGAAGTCGCGCGGTTCCGGACTGAAGCGAAAGGCTGTATCGCTGTGTTATTAGGCGACCGTGTACGACAACAAACAAATATGATGCACTGTGAACATTATTCCAGTGTAGCACTGTCATCCAGCTATTATGTTCTGAAACTGGCGGGACTGTATGTCTATAAGGATAACAGTATTTCAAGTCCATAGTTAGTTTGTGCATCCCACGATGCTAGGATCCCTATCGTCTCAAAACCCATTTTTACGTCAACCGTTTAAAACATTGGAAGCTGTAAGTAGGATATATTAAGCTAAATACCATTTTTCCAGACACACGTTATATCATGGTGGTGGTACTGAGGCAGGGGGACAGGGAAGCAACGTAGTAGGCATAGGCAGAGCAGAAACTGATAAAACTTCGCAAGTATAAAGAGTGGTTCAAATGGCTCTAAGCACTATGGGACTTAACATCTGACGTCGCCAGTCCCCTAGACTTAGAACTACTTAAACCTAACTAACCTAGGGACATCACACACATTCATGCCCGAGGCAGGATTCGAACCTGCGAACATAGCAGCAGCTCTGTTCCATACAGGAAGACGGCATCACCATCAAAGCGAATGTAAACTTGATAAACAACAAGCCGTGTAAGGTGTCAGGCGAATCCAACACCTACCATGAAAACCCTGACATGATAAGAAAATCCAGTAGTATGTCACTTAGCTCCGAATAAATCGTGATATTAAATTAACCAAAGTAATACGAGTAACGATTGAGGAAATGGAAAACCACAGACTAACACAAGAATGCCTAAATGCATGTCATACCTGCCCACCGTGAGACAGACGCAGTTCCGAGGGGAGAAACGAGAACAGAAGCCGAGAGCAGAACCGTGTTAAGCTAGAAGGAGCTACGAAAAGGGACGGACTGGACACCCACGTCGCCAGCCTAACGCTAAGACAACACCACCCGAACGTTTTAGCGTGCGACTTTTTCGAGTCTCTGTTACGTCAAGGACCACCCCCCAGCCCATGTTAAAAGCTACAGCCCTCCAGAAAAACAGT